>NW_026522028.1:0-10000000 GCF_021234435.1 Artibeus jamaicensis | reverse complement strand
GGAATGCATGCTCACCCCGTGTGCTTGTATGTTCTCTCTCCATAACCCTGTGGCACTAGTGGACTTCATGTGAGCCTGGATACTGCAGCACAGCAACGGGTTGAAGCTGGGAACAGCTAAGCTACCTGGATGAGCACTGAGACCATTTAGCAGATGCCAGTAGGCTCTAAAGGACTAACCTTTAATATGACACAGAAACTCTGGACACTGGCTTTTGTTTTGGACTTGCCGAAGAAACAATAGGACTTTTTCCATGGATGGGCAGATGGAGATGGGACGCAGATGCAACCTTTCCTCCAAATGAACCTTGCTTGCCACACCACAGTCTCCTGTGCGTGGGTCTCTGGAATGTTTTCCTTGTGCTTCTGTGAAAGATCCCCTCTTCCACCATCAATAACAATAATGCAAGATGGTGATAATAGGTGGTATTGTGAGGGGGAAAACTCTCTGTACTGTTTGCTCAACTTTTCTGTAACACTAAAACTGTTCTAAAAATAAACTGCGTTAACTTAAAAAAAGAAGTCATTGAGCTGCAAATTTATGATTGGTGCCTTTTACTATGTGTAATTTGTGCTTCAAGACAACGTAAAAACCACTTAAGAAAAAAATTAAATTGAAAAACACCAAAACACAGTAAAATATTTTGATTAAAAATCCCTTAGTAAAAGGGAAAAATGATTGAACTCAATTGTGTAAAAAGTTGGGGCCCTAAAATATACACTTATCATTAGACAATAAAGCAAAGCCTGGGAAGACTAGATAGTGAATTAGAGAGTTTACTACATGCATATTGTAATATTCCTTTTCATAATTATTATTTCAGGTTGTTATTCAATAAAAACATGCATCAAATATTTCCAAGCTAGTCAGTATCATCATACATAATATCAGAAATGCTAACCTAGTGAATTTAGAGATGGCATACTTTTAGGATAATCTTTTCAATTACATATTTGTTGTTTCCTAAAACTTTTTAAATACAACATTCAGTTACAAGGGAAACTGGAAACCTGTGTGGGTATGTGTGTCCCATTTCTAAATGTCTGATGCCAAGGGCAAGACATATTAGTAGTGGGCTTCATGGATGTTTGCCTTGAAGCTCAAAGTGTTAGCTAATCCACTGGGTTATCCTATTCTTTGGATTTCCTTTTGAAGGAAGAGATTAAATAGAACTACTGCCTTGATTAAGAGTAGACATAAAAGCAGAGTTCAGTGAGAATCTGTGTAGGAAGCATATGTACAGAATTAAGTAAAAGTTTTAGCAGAAAATGCAAATAAAGATGTTTTTAGGTATAGAAATGGAATGAAGGAATTTATCCAAACACCAGCAGTTCTAGAAAACACTTTTCTAGCTCCCCCGGTACTTGACTTTATAAAACTCATGTAATCATGATGCTGAGGGAACAACCAGCTGGATCAGAGTACTTGTTTGCTCCTGCTTTTCATCTAGTCAGCCCAAATGAATAATTTTGTTCTGACAAGGCTTTCTCTCACAAGGATCCTACAGACCTACCATACATAAATACCAGAGCCTTTAAATAGCTCCGCCAGCTTACATACACAGAAAAGAGGATATTATTAGAGTATATAGATTAAAATGTCAACATTTTAAACTGCAATTAAGATTGTTCCAGCATTTCTTTTGTAAAGCTGTATTTTCAGGAATTCATAATTCAATATAATAATCATTCCCCATATAAAACTTGGCTCACAAATTCACAGGATGCAGGGGTTTTATTTTGATCTTAAAATAAAGCAACTTTGAATTTTTTAAAGGAACTGTCACAGTGTAGCTAGCTCTCTTACTTTGACATATTTTGCAAACCAAGAAAAAAAAAAACAAACACCTTTTGCTATTTTTGAGCCTAGTAGCTATTGAAATGGATTTTATTTTCTTTAGTATATGTAATTAACTGTCTTATGATTGGACTTCTAAATTGCAATTGTTTGTGTACATATTTCCATGAATTGCAGATTAAAAAAAACTGCAGTGTGCAATTGTTTATTTCTTGAGAAAAAATCTATGCATCAAATATGGCAGGTTCAAAGAACCAGAGATGTTCAACCCAGAGGGTAGTTGCCTTTCAAGGAATTTCGAATTCATTAGGGAGCAGACTTGCTCTATATCGACACAATTGGAAGTGTGATTTATTTATTTATTTATTTAAGTTTTTTTTTTTTAAGATTTTATTTATTTATCTTTAGAGGAGAAGGGAAGGAGAGAGGGAGAGAAACATCAATGTATGGTTGCGTTTGTGCGTCCCCTGCTGGGAACTGGCCTGCAGGGAACCTGCCTGCAACCTGGGCATGTATGTGCCCTGACTGGGAATCGAACGGTGATTATCTGGTTCGCAGGCCCGCACTCAATCCACTGAGCTACACCAGCCAGGGCCTGGAAGTGTGATTTAAAGCCACAAGAAAACAGTTAAAACAGCAGAGGGAAAATACTCTTGTAAGTAAACTCATCCAGAGGGGGTGGACTTATTATATCTTTAACTGTTTTTCTAGGATGGTCTAAAAGATATCTTGCTAGAGAGTTTAGGGACAGGGCCTTGGCAATAGTGAGATTCCTTTAAATGTTGAGACTCTAGAACTTTAAACACACTTCATAGTTCTATGGAAGATAAAGAAAATTAAAATATTCATAATTGAAAGTTATTTTTCCAAAATAGATAAAAGCTGGCCATTGTTTTCAACCACTTTCTTTCCACCAATTTCCACTTATCTATGATAGGCTGGAGAGTGGGAATGGAGCTTTCAAGCTGTCTATAGGAGATGAAGTACCTGGAATAGATTTGTGGGATACGCTTGCAGAATTAATATCTAAAATTAGCATTGTCCTACAAAGGAGGCATGGGATAATTTTTTAAATATAAAGTCTTAAACTGACTCATACTCTCATAGAGTATAAGAGTGCTTATTTCAGAGACTTCCTCCAAGATGGAGGCATAGGTGGATGTACCGTGCCTTCTCACACAACCAAGTTTAGAGACAAGTAAATATTAGCAACAGAAAACACAGCCAGAACACGGAAAATTGAACTTTTCGGAAGTCCGTTAACAACAAATTCTTCAGCCTGACCGGTAAGGGGGGAAACCAGTGGCTGGTGAAGTGGGATTGCACAGGAGGTCTCGGTCAGCCGGACTCAGGTGCGGAATCCAGATGCGCGGAATCCAGGCGCAGGGTTGGACCTAGTGAGCAACCGAGCGAGCCACCAGGCGAGCGACCTCAGGGGAGACAGCGGGGGAGCGGTGCTGCGTGTTGACTGTGGTCGCGCATTTGTGTGCGGGCAGACAGGCGAGGGAGTGGGTGGTTGGACCGGGCCGGTCCCCGCGGCAAGCGGCAGTGGAGGGCGCCGCCATTTACCCGCTCTGACCCCACCTCCACATACAGCATCATAACCCAGCGACTCTGAGTGGCCCGGCCCAGGTGAACCACCTAAGACCCTAATCCTCACCCAGCCAAGAGAAACAGCAGAGGGGGTCGCCATTTCCCTGCTCTGACCACGCCCCCACATACAGCGTCACAACCCTGCAACTTGGGAGTCCAAGGCACCGCTTCTCACACTTAAAGGGCCAGAACAGACCAAAAATGTCACAAGATCTCAAAGCCCCAGAGCCCATAAATCTAAGCTATGAAGAAATAGCAAAACTCTCAGACGCACAGTTTAAAACACTAGTCATCAGGATCCTCACAGAACTGGTTGATTATAGCCACAAATGAGACAAATATATGAAGGCGAAACTAATAGAAATGAATGGAATTGCACAGGACACCAATAGCAATGAAAAGGAAACTGGGACTCAAATCAATGGAGTGGACCAGAAGAAAGCAAATAATGGCCAAACAGAAAAGAGTCAGGAAGCAAGAATTCAAAGAAATGAGGAGAGTCTTAGGAACCTCCAGGACATCTTTAAACGCTCCAACATCCGAATTATAGGGGTACCAGAAGGGGGAAGGCACAGCCACCAGTGGAAAACTTATTTGAACAAATAATAAAGGGAGAATTTCCCCAATCTGGCAAAGGAAATAGACTTCCAGGAAATCCAGGAAGCTCAGAGAGTCCCAAAGAAGTTGGACCCAAGAAGGAACACACCAAGGCACATCATAATTACATTAGCCAAAATTCAAATGAAGGAGAGAATCCTAGAAGCAGCAAGAGCTAAGGGGACAGTCACCTACAAAGGAGTTCCCATCAGACTGTCAGCAGATTTCTCAAAAGAGACCTTACAGGCAAGAAGGGGCTGGAAAGAGGTATTCCAAGTCATGAAATCCAAAGACCTACAACCAAGATTGCTCTATCCAGCAAAACTTTCATTTAGAATGGAAGGACAGATAAGGTGCTTCTCAGATAAGATCAAATTCAAGGAGTTCATCATCACCAAGCCCTTATTATATGAAATGTTAAAGGGACTTATCTAAGAAAAAAAAGTTAAAGAAACATGAACAATGAAAGGACAACAAACTCACAGTTATTAAGAACCACACCTAAAACAAAAGCAAACTAAAAGGACAGCTAGATCAGGAGTGGAAACATAGAAATGAAGATCTCAAGGAGGGTTAGCAACAGGGGAGTGGGAGGAGGAGAAGGGGGAGAAGGTACAGAAAATAAGTAGCATAGACAGTAGATAGAAAATAGATGGGGGGCAAGAATAGCATGGGAATTATAGAATCTAAAGGACTTGAGACACATGGTCATAAACTAAAGGGGGGTAATGGTGGGGATGGGGGGGTAGGGTGGAGGGGAATGAAGGGGGAATAGAACAACTGTAACAGCATAATCAATAAAAAATAAAAAAAGAGTGCTTATTTCCTTACAGTTGTCCAATATTAAGTATCATTACATTTTAAATCATTTAAAGTGATTGTTATTGCCCTGACCAGTGTGTCTCAGTTGGTTAGGCATCATTCCACAAAGCAAAGGGTTGCCAGTTCAATTCCTGGCCAGGGCACATGTCTGGATTGTGAGTAAGGTCCTTAGTCAGGGCAGGTACAAAAGCCAACAGGTCACTGCTTCTATCTCCTTCTCCTTCCCTTCCCTTCTCTCTAAAAAGAAAGAAATACAATCTTTAAAAAATGAAATGGTTGTTACTATGATATTTTTAAAATTAGGGTGAAATTCACATAACATAAATTTGATCACTTTAAAGTGAGCAATCAGTGGCATTTAGTACATTCACAATGTTGTACAACTACCACCTCTATATACTTTCAAAATATTTTTATCATCCCGAAAGGAAACCTCCTAGTCATTAAGCAGTTTCTTCTCATTCCCCATTTGCCCTACATCCTGGCAAATACCATTGCTCTCTGTGCCTATGAATTTACCTATTCTGAATACCTCCTATTAATGAAATCATACAACATGTAACTCTTTGTGTCTGGTTTCTTTCACAGAATCATGTTTTGTAGGCTTGTCCACATTGTATTATGTATCAGTACATACTTTCTTTTTAATGGTATGGGTATACAGCATCTTATATGTCTTAAAATGTGCATATTTAAAAATCATTCAATGTCTTGTTTCTGTACTTCATTTCATCATCACTCCAAATGAAAATAAACACTCATTTCTGGATATCTTAAAAAATAAGCATGGCTTTATGTCAGCCATCATACTAAAGTGTAACATTATGAATTCAAACTTATTTTTATGAACGTCATTACCTGGTTTCAAACTTGTTTCTATGTTATTATTCCAATCATCTATCTACTTAAAATTTTATACCAGTACCTTTGTGCCTGTCATGTCTAACTTTCAGTGGGTCAACAATTTATCTGGCATCTAAGACTTCATCACCTAGTTTCATGGTCCTCATGAGAAGCTGAAAGAATTAACAAGATATCCCCAAGATTCCCAACATTTTGTTCTTGGGTTAAAAACAAAAGGTGAAACTTAAACTGATCAGTCATCTTTCTCTACTTTCAATAGGTGACTAATTCTTACTGTCACCTCCTAGTTTCTAAAAACTGCAACTGTCACAAGTTTTTCTAATCTGTTCCAGTCCCTCCTTCATACTACCCTTTCTGCTTCAAACCTTTCACGATTTCCCTGGGTCTCCAGATCTTTAACTCATAAACTCCATATCTTCAACCTTCAACTTCTGGCCTCAATTAAAATCTGGCTATCTAATATCTTTCCACCACTACTTCTTTCATAAGTACATCAAAATAAAACTGATTTTAGTTTGTGTATTTGTTTGTCTTTTAGCTGCATTATCTCATTCTTGGGAAGTGAGGTAACTGGTCTCCTTGCTCCAAATGACTTTTTTTAAAGATTTTATTTATTTATTTTTAGAGAGAGGGGGAGGGTGGAAGGAAGAGAGGGAGAGAAACATCAATGTGTGGTTGCCGCTCACGTGCTCCCCCTACTGGGGATCTGGCCTGCAACCCAAGCATGTGCCCTGAGTGGGAATTGAACCGGCAACCCTTTGGCTCACAGGCCAGTGGTCAGTTCAGTGAGCCACACCAGCCAGGGCTCCAAATTACTTTTTACAATATTTTTGTAGTATTCTCATTTGTAACTACAAGTTTTTTGCAGCCCAAACCCTTAGGCTGTACCTGTCTTTCCTGCTTTTGTCTACTGTCCTTTACTAGCAGTCATGCTCCATGCATCTGACCCAATAAAATGAAGATTTAGTTCTTGATTCTCTCTTTTCCTCCACTGATACCATTATTCTGGATATTTTTAATATGCAATTGGAGGTGATAGCCATGCAAATGTGCCACTCAGATTCCCCTTTAAAAATAATATGCTGCTCAGTTATGAGGAGTGCAGTTAGCTGACAACCTCCAGCTACAGCACCTTTAGGATCAGTTGTAGTATGTCACTAAAGGCTGTATTTTTTCACAGATGCCCACAGTTACCAAGCATGGTGATATTACTATGCCCCTTGCCCTTTCTGACCAAATGTAAGACTCCTCTAATGGTTAATCTTTGCTCCAGAAGTAAAAATTAGATTATCCAAAACATTCAGATCTGTACCACAGTCTGAGGTTCTTTCTGCCATATGCTCCCTTCCCACTCTCTTGTCAGAGGTGTCAGATATGCCTCCAAGTCTGCAGATTTTCCCTGCCCAATTCTGTGTCCTCTCTTATCTTTTACCAAGAATTGTCCTTCCCAATAACTGCCTTGAATTCCTAACTCCACATCAGTGTCTGCTTAGCAGAAGATCTGACTTGACCCAGTGACTGTTCAATCCAAGATCCCAGCCTCTCTTTTCTGTTATCTGTCACATTGTGGCCTTTGCTTACACTTATCTTAGTGATCCAATTTCACGGGGACATCCTAAACTTTGATATCACCAATAATTACCACCTTCAAAATATCAACACCAAGCATTACACCTTCTAATGACAAACTCCTGTTATTCCTACTCATTTATTCTGACAACCTTATTCCAACAAATTTTTATTTCATCAAAACCCCATTATAGTCTTTAAGAGACAGACACATCTAGAGCCATTTTAATTAGCAACACAGAAATGAGTACATCTAACCCTGGCAATAATAAAAACTCAGAAATTGCTTTAACTATAAACTCTCCCTTGTTCAAGCCACAGTGTGATTTGCATGGACAGCTACAAGTAGAAAATAGTTCCTAACCCTGTCGCTCCTTACTTAGCATTTAACTTTCTCTCCTAACTTGCTAAGGGTATTGTCTGTATGTGCATATTAATTCTAAACCTTTATATTAATGCCCAGGGGAAGAGAGGATTATGGGAAAGAACAGTTTTACATGACAAATGAAGTTGGCATCTGGCACTTGTGTACTCTTGTGGACAGGTGAAAACTGCTGACTCTTTCGTTCAAGTTTCAGGGGTTCTCTGGAGGCTCTCCTACTGGACTCTTCTGACAACCAGTCACTGTTGCCTCTATCTCTGTGAGTTTATTTTTACCTAGGGGATCCACTCCAAAAGATTCTGTGGGAATGCCAACAGGGGTGCTGTTCATTTGAAACAGAATTATGAGAAGTTAATTCATTGCATCTAATAACTTTCTACTTCCTTTCTCAGCACTGCTGCTTCTAGCATTGGCCAGAGACTTTTCTGAAAGTCTCTAGGCTGTACCAGACACCAGTCCATCATATTTGCTGAGTTAGCTAAGTGTAAAAGAACAGGCATCAAGCTTCCAGAGAAGTTTCTTTAAAGCCTTCTCTCAACAGGTCTGTGGCTGGAAGGTGACACACTTACCTAGTTTTCTCTTTTTATGGAAGAAGAAGGCGTGGACTCCCAACACAGCCATAGCCCTATCCAAACAAATCTATTCACAGGTTCTTACTCATCTGCTCTTTCTGCATCCTTTGTCTTCAACTGAGGAATAAGGAGGGTCTTTTGTTTAATTCAAAAACTTATTTTTGGATTTTTTGGATACTTATAGATATGTGTTAGATATTTGTGATATTTCCCTTGACAACCTGAATATGGTGTATCCAACAACTCACTTTGCTGTCTGATGACTTTTATATTTCAACATCACTGTCAACACTTCTGCACTAGCATCATGTTAAATATGAAACTTTTCAAACATATGGGGACAGAGAAATATATAACATCTAGCAAATCCTAAGATTTTTTCCATAGTTACAGTTTTCAATTTTTATGTGCCGCACTGTGTTTTTAGTCAGGTTATAATACTGATGTAGGGACATCTTTTCTAACTTTCAACTTTATGTTGGCGCAAGGTGTTGTTGGTTTTTTTTCTGTATCTTGGTAAACTTTAAAAACCCAAGCCTTAGACTTAAAATGAGTTTAGAGGTTCTCTAAAGCTCTTTCCCTGCCTCCTATCACTTCGGTAACAACCACCTCTGTGTTATGGCCTTACCTTTTCATTTCTTCTTTGTTCCTGGCACGTGAGGATTTTTCTTTCTTTCTTACCAATTCAGCAATATATTTTGCTATTGTCATACTTCATCCAGGATTTCAGTGAGTTTATGGCATAGGAGGCATTAATTCAGACTGCCTTATGTCAGAGCCAGAAATCTCCATTTATTCACTCTTGAACTTACTCTACTCTCACTTTCAATATAAGAGTTAAAATGTACTTCAAAAAGACACCAAATTGGTTCATATTGAGATGTACAGTGGAGAATTATGCCTATCACCCTCTTATTAGAGTATTTGGAGCACCAAATGCATTTGACCACACTTTCTTTTTGTTGTTATTGTTTTATTATTTTTTAAAATTTTATTTAGTTATTTTTCAAGTACAGTTTTTTGTCTATTTCTCCCATCCCAGTCCCCCCCGGCCCCGTACTCCCCACCTCCCTTCCATTTCCACCCCCCTTAGTTCTTGTCCCTGTGTCCTTCCTATTTGTTCCTCTAAATCCCTCCCCTTTTCCCCCCTTAACTTCCCTTCCCTCTCCTCTCTGGTCACTGTCCCCTTGTTCTCTATTTCAGTGTCTTTGTTTTTATTCCGCTTGCTTGTTTGTTTTGTTGTTTAGCTTCCTGTTAAAGGTGAGATCATATGGTATTTGTCTTTCAGCACCTGGCCTATTTCACTCAGCATAATGCTTTCCAGTTCCATCCATGTTGTTGCAAAAGGTAGTAGCTCCTTCTTTCTGCAGCATAGAATTCCATTGTGTATATGTACCACAATTTTTTGATCCATTCATTTACTGACGGGCACCTAGGTTGTTTCCAACTCTTGGCTATTGTAAATTGTGCTGCTATGCACATTGTGACCACACTTTCTTATTTGAAAAAAAACCTCTGGCTTTGATCACAAGACTTTCCTGGTTTTCCTGATTTGTTCTTCTTGACCTTAATGTTAGAGTGCACCAGGGTCACTATGCTTCCTTTCTCTGTTCTCCAACTTTATTACATCTGTATATGATGGAGACTGAATAATTGTTCTCAAGTGTTCACTTCTCCTCTGCCACTAAGAAGGCTATTTATTGCTGAGCATTAATGTGTGACAGATAGTGCTAACCTGTGAGCACAGTATTCTTTTCTATTTCATGTGATTTGCATTGACTATGGAAATGTTAATAGGACACTGACAGTGTCCAGAGGGGAGAGGGGAGGGAATTTCAGGGGAAAAGGGGAAGGGTTTACAGGAACAAGTATAAAAGACACATGGACAACAACTAAGGGGGGTGGAAATGGGAAGGAGATGGGGAGCACTGGGGGGTGTGGGCTGGGATGGGAGTAAAAGACAGAAAACTGTACTTGAACAATTAAAATAAAAAACTATTTTAAAAATGTGAATAGGAGTAATGAATGCCAGTTAAAAGTAGACACTTACAGAGAGGTTGTGTATTTCCACAAAATTCCTTCCTCATTTTCTCCCCACTGTGAAGCCGGGATTTCCTATTAGAAGCTGCTCCTCCAGTCAATTCTGAGAATGACAAAGACATGGAGAGCAGGGCTGAGCAAAGACCCACAAAGCCACAACTATTTCTCTTTCCACAAGTAACAAATACAGGAAATAGACTATTTTGTTGTGGTAAGCCACTGAAATCCTGGGGTTGTTTGTGGCAGCAGTGAGATATAATACAAACTGACTGGTACAAGAACCAGCCAATTGCTTTAAATAATTTCTCCAGTCCTGGCTGGTATTGCTCAGTGGATTGAGTGCGGGCCTGTGAAGCAAAGGGTTGCCGGTTTGATTCCCAGTCAGGGCATATGCCTGGGTTGCAGGCCAGGTCCCCAGTTGGGGATGCACGAGAGGCAACCACACATTGATGTTTCTCTCCCTCTCTTTCTCCTTTCCCTTCTCTCTAAAAACAAACAAGTAAATAAATCTTTAAAAATTAAAAGAATTATTTCTCTAGCCTTACATTGATGACTGAGCTTTAGTCTCATACAAGTAATTTCTTAGTGATGTTTCTACTTAAGTTAGTAAAAATAAGACCAATGTTAGATATAGAAAGATGAGTTATTAAGCAAGATTTTAAAACATGAAAATACTACTTGGTAATTGGCCATGATTTTTTAAATGATAACAGGGTACCTGCATTCTGAGAACTCCCAGGCATAATAATTACCACACACTTAAGAAACTAATGTTCTCATATTTGGAGGTGTGGCCAACATCTTTTGAATTATGGGAAATATGACAATTGCTCCACAGGTGTTCTTTTAGAAATCCTAATATATTTACCAGTTTTAATAAAGCAATTTTATAAACCAAAATTAGTCATTTAAAGATATGTATTGGTGTTTTCAACTGCCATTGATCCATGTTCATAGGGTTAAAGGGTCATTTTGGAACTATTTTCATGTAAGTTAACTCTATGTAGTAGATGTTAGTAAAATCATTTAGAGACATTAACAGTAAGAATTGGGTAAAATATATCATCATGACTTATACATATAGTAGGTCAAAATCATGTATCATATTCTTGGGTAAATGGTTATCACAGGTTAAGTAAGTATGGGATTTGACCTCAACACCAGTATTGAAGTCAAGCTTAACTGTATTTTCATAAGGCACTTAAGCAAATTTCACTCTGTTTCACTAACATTAAATTTATTTCTATTCAATCATAAAATAATTCAGTGCTTATTTTCAAGTACTGTATATATACATTGAATGAAACACAAAAATGAAATCTCTGTTATCAGAAAAGTGAACAATTCAGTCATTCCTTTGGGATAGGATAATTATTAGGAATAATGAAGAGCTAACTATTGAGAAGAACAACACTATTTTCTTAGAGTATATAGCTAAATTCATTATCAATATCAATTTAAAACACTAAGGACCATAACATGGAGCTTTAATTATTAAACTTATGATGATATTAGTATTAGTGAAAATTTACAAACCATAATGTAGCAATTATTTGTTCAAATTATTTTAAAATCTTTTTGCTCTCTCATGTAGGAGTGTGTACACAATTGTTTGACTCTAAAAATGATTTCAAAATTTTACAGATATGTATGTAACATGAAGAAATTAAAATAAATAGATGAGAAAATATGGAAGAAAGGAAGCTAAAGGAAGAATAAATCCAAGAGTTCAAAACACTTTATTAAGATTAACTCAATTATTGTCCACAACAAATAAGAAAACATGATTAGCAATAACTATTATCAAGGAAAATACTCTAGTTATTTTCAGATAAATATGTATCTAAAAACAACTAAAATGTAAATGTTTTATTATTGATACATGAGAGAAATTTTGTAGCTATACCATTGTAATAACACATAATCATTATATAATAATAATAATAGGAATAGCCATAATAATAATAATAATAATAATAATAATAATAATTACTGCTGCTTTCTGATATCTGTTTCCCCTCTCCTTCTGGGTACATGAGAGCTTGAACTTCTTTGTCTGCTTATCCTTGAATGAGATAATATGGCTAGTGCTTATCAATAGCTTTTTGTGTGAATAATATGAGTTACTTCTGGGCTATGGCATTTAATTGTCTGTGTGAAATTCTATCAAGGTCTCTTTTTCTTTGGCTTGTAGATCAACAAGAATTGAGATAGTGGATGCCCTACCTGTCTTAGTCTTTGAGTGACTATGATCAATGGAGCACCCTCCTTTCAACATATGATAAACATAAAGCCTAAGGAAGAAATGCACCTTTGTTATTTTAAGTCTCTGAGACTTTGGAAGTAGTTTCTTATTGCAGGGTAACTCAGCCTATGCTGACTGATACAGTCCTTAAAAGGATCCCATATGTAGTGGTTATTTAGCCTAAAAAAAATACCCTGAAAATGCAATCTTTTACAAAGGTTAATGGTATGAATAAAAATCAAGAACAATACAATGATGAATCCTTGAAGGATGAAATCTCTTGTTATCCCTGCACTCAATTATCTCGTAATTTAATCCAATTATTACCTTTAAAGTAATTCTATACATTGACACATAAGAAAAGCTATAAATATGAGTCATGTGTGAAAATAATTTTAATAATATATATTTAGTTCAATATGTTTGCAATGTCATTGCACTATGTAATCAATATGACACTAATAATGTAATATTTTACATTTTTACTAAGTATTTGAAATGCAATGGATTTCAAATGTATCAAATGACAAATGTTACACATCTCAATTCAGACAGGCCACATTTCAAGTGTTCAATTGCCACACATGGCCAGTGGCTAGAGTACTGGAGAGTGCAACTGTATAGGATTTAGAATCTAGTAGAATAAATAATATGCACAACATTCAAGTACTTGTTTATAAATCTTATTTTTAATTGTACTTTAAATAGAATATTTATTTATTTATTTCAATTTTAGTTAGTTATTTTTCAAGTACAGTTTTTTGTCTATTTCTCCCATCCCATCCTCCCCCGCCCCTAGAATATTTAAGTTATATTCTTTTTTAAGAACAAACATAAAAATATCCTTTGTAGCCAGATTTAAATAAGTCTAGACTACTCTGTAAATGAGTACAATGTGTGACACTTTGCACAAAAATCAAGTAGCCTACATTGTCTGTATATATGGCAACTCCATCTAGAAAGTTAAAAGTTGGCCCAGCAATAATTATTTTCAGTCAGGGCCAACACTTTTCTTGATATACCACAATGACTCTTTTTTCACATTGAGACATATGGGAATTTAGAATACCAAAGTTCTACACTGTAAAGCATAATCACAGTAATTTTAGTTTGGAAAATATTCCATACATATGTTACCAATCAATTTCCATGACAATAATATATGAAAGTACCATTCAATCACCTAATTTTAAGTACTGTAACATTTAATGACTCTTGCAAGATAATCTGCTTGCGAATTATACTCCTAAATAGAATTATTTGATCTACCATAGAAGGTTACTACATATAAACAATGTTTGAAGAATGTGTGCCAAAAATTATTTTTGTTTTAAAATAGTTGGGTCATTCTAAATGAAAGCAATCTTGGATATAGGTCCTTGCATTTCATGGCTTGGAATACTTTCATTTAGAATGGAAGGGCAGATAAAGCACTTCTCAGATAAGGCCAATTTCAAGGAGTTCATTATCACCAAGTCCTTACTACATGAAATGTTAAGGGACTTATCTAAGAAAAAGAAGATAAAAAATATGAATGGTGAAAAAGCAGCAAACTCACATTATCAACCACACCTAAAAAAAAAGCAAGCTAAGCAGACAGCTAAAACAGGAGCAGAGTCACAGAAATGGACATCACATGGAAGGTTAGCAACAGGGGAGTGGGAGGAGGAGAAGGGGGGAGAAGGTACAGAGAATAAGTGGCATAGACAGTGGGGAGAAAATAGGAGGAGGGCAAGAGTAGTGTGGGAAATGTAGAAGCTAAAGAACTTATGACACATGGACATGTGTAAAGCAGGGGAATGTGGGTGGGAGGGGGTGTGCAGGGTGGAAGGGAATGAAGGGAGAGAATGAGACAAGTGTAATGGCATAATCAATAAAATACATTAAAAAATAAAATAGCTGCGTCAAAATGTAGGGAGAAGTAAATGAAACTAGGCCTTGCAATATTTTGTTCTGCTTTGTGGACTGATTGTTGTGATTTTGTAAAAAGAGAAGTTGCAATTATTGCCAATTTTCTGCATTTTCTCAGTGCTCTGAAATACAATTTCATCAGTGCTCTAGCTGCTAATGTTGATTTTATAATCCTGTTTTAAAGGAGTTATATTCCGAGGACTTCCGCCAAGATGGAGACGTAGATGGAGGATCCACCTCGCCTCTGTGCACAACCAAATCTAAGAACAACTATTTTTAACAGCAGTCACAACCAAGCCACACGGAAAATCGACAATACGGAGTCCAAAGGACAACTAGATACTCGGCTGGACCAGTAGGAGGAGCGAGGCCAGCAGCGGAGCAGGTTAGCAAGAAAAAATTCCCGGGGCGGTGCGCGGTGCGTGCAGGCAACCGCGCAGGCAACCAAGGGCGCTGATCGCCAGCGAGCTGGCTGCCGGAGCGCACAGGGAAGAGGCGCGGTGGGTCGGTCTCGCGCATTTACGAGCGGAGAAACCAGTGAGAAGGGAAACCCGCGCGGTGCAGCAGGCTCGCACAATTAGGATCGGATAAACAAGCCCGAGGTGTGTGAGTGACTGGATGTGCTGGGCTAGCGGAGAGGAACGCCATTGCTCCCTCTCTGACCCCGCCCCCACACACAGCGTCACACACCAGCGACCTGGGTCGCCCCGTCCTGGTAAACAACTAAGGCTTCGCTCCGTTTACTTAACAGCAGGAATAGACCAAAAATGGCTCTAGGACAACTCAGAGCCCCAGAACCGATAGACCTAAGTGATGAAGAAATAGCCAGTCTTTCAGATGCACAGTTCAAAACACTGGTTATAAGGATCCTTACAGAACTGGTTGATTTTAGTCACAAATTAGAGAAACATACGGAAGCTAAATTAATTGAAATGAATGCTGATACAAAAGATACCAATAGTAATGGAAAGAAAATTGGGACTCAAATCAAGGGAGAGGACCAGAAGGAAGAAAAAAATGATCAAACAGAAAGGAATGAAGAAATAAGAATTCAGAAAAATGAGGAGAAGCTTAGGAACCTCCAGGACATCTTTAAACGTTCCAACATCCGAATTATAGGGGTACCAGAAGGGGGAAAGGCACAACCACCAGTTGAAAAATTATTTGAACAAATAATAAAGGAGAATTTCCCCAAGATGGCAAAGGAAATAGACTTCCGAGAAATCCAGGAAGCTCAGAGAGTCCCAAAGAAGTTGGACTCAAGAAGGAACACACCAAGGCACATCATAATTACATTAGACAAGATTAAAATGAAGGAGAGAATCCTAGAAGCAGCAAGAGCTAAGGGGACAGTCACCTACAAAGGAGTTCCCATCAGACTGTCAGCTGATTTCTCAAAAGAGACCTTACAGGCAAGAAGGTGCTGGAAAGAACTATTCCAAGTCATGAAAACCAATGATCTCCAACCAAGATTGCTCTACCCAGCAAAACTTTCATTTAGAATGGAAGGACAGATAAAGTGCTTCTCAGATAAGACCAAATTCAAGGAGTTCATCATCACCAAGCCCTTATTATATGAAATGTTAAAGGGACTTACCTAAGAAAAAGAAGATAAAAAGATGAACAGTGAAAGGACAGCAAACTCACAGTTATTAAGAACCACACCTAAAACAAAAGCAAACTAAGAGGATAGCTAGATCAGGAGCAGAACCATAGAAATGAAGATCTCATGGAGGGTTAGCAACAGGGGAGTGGGAGGAGGGGAAGGGGAGAGAAGGTACAGAAAATAAGTAGCATAGACAGTAGATAGAAAATACATAGGGGGGAGGGTAAGAATAGTAGGGGAAATACAGAATCTAAAGAATTTGAGACACATGTTCATGAACTAAAGGGGGAAATGGTGGGCGAGGGGTATGCAGGGTGGAGGGGAAGGGAGGGGGGAATAGAGCAAATGTAATGGCATAATCAATAAAAATAAATAAATTAAAAAAATAAAGGAGTTATATTCCAATTACTCTGGAGCCACAGAGAGTGGTTTGCTCTCAAATTATTATAATTTAGAATCAATATCCTGTTTTACTTCTGTCATTGAGAGGCTGTAAGGGGAAACTCTCTATTTAGTAAAACACTGTACAGAGAAGAAAGATATTCAGAAGGTTCCCTTTCACTGGCAGCACTCACATGCTAATGGCTTCTGAAAAAACAATACTGCGAAAACCAACTTCAAGATAATACATTACAATTAAATGTTTTTTTAAAAATTGTATTTGCTGTTCCTATTAATTCAAACCAGGCTCTGTATTCTACAAATATGTATCATTCACAACCCCAAGGCACTTTGATATAAAGGTGTAATATTTCATTTAATTTTTTGTCAATCCAGCATTGCAACTCAGATTTGTCTTATAGAAAAGTATCACAGAACATTAGCACACTTGTTTTCTTGGAATTACTGTACTTTACATGACACAACAATTAGCCTATATATTTTAAGTTTTACATCAAGTTAATCAATAGTTTGAAAAATGCTCAATGACTTGATAATTTTATAATTTATTTTTAAAGAAGGACTCTAGAATTTTGGGGGGAAGATGGTGACAGAGTAGGACAGAGCAGATTCCACTTCCCCCCACACATGGGAGAAAAACCTGGCTGATCTACGGAGGAACAGAGCAAACAGCCAACAGAACTCCAGCATACATGAAAATAAGAGACTAGAAATTATAGTGGACACTGAAAAACCAGATGGTAAGGAGACAGCTGCAGGACAATAAGGTCCCAGGGGCCAGGACAGAGAAACAGGGGTGGCGACAGCCTCGGCCCTGCTCTGGCACATGGCACTCTGCTCTGGGTCTACCACAGACTCCTTGGGAGCAGTGGGCCTGCCACAGAGTCCTTGGGAGAGAGCCAGGTCAACTGCTCCCTCCCTCCACCGCCAAGCAGGGTTTAAGCAGCACCTGGAGAGACCTGCTTGCTTGAAGTTGCAGAGAGGGGAATAAGGACAAAGAGGCAAACACACAAGGGCCATGATCACCCTCAGAGTATGTGGTCACCGGCTTGGGAGAGTTGAGAATCTCCCAGTGATGAGTGCTGACTTGGATAGTCACCAGTCTGGCTGGAGAATTGGGCTGTACTGAGAAGCAGGCTTGAGTAGGAGGAATTTCTCAAAAAGTAAAACTGTCCCAGCTTATATTTAAGTCTTTTATCCACCTTGAATTTATTTTGGTGTATGAGGTAAGTCTGTGCTCAAGTTTCATTTTTTTGCACGTAGCTGTCCAGTTCTCCCAACACCATTTGTTGAAGAGGCTATTTTTACTCCATTTTATGTTAATGCCCCCTTTGTTGAATATTAATTGACTGTAGAGAGTTGAGTTTATTTCTGCTCTCTGTTCTGTTCCATTGATCTATGTGCCTGTTTTTATGCCAGTACCAGGCTGTTTTGATTACTGTGGCCTTGTAATACAGTTTGATATCAGGTATTGTGATCCCTCCTACTTTGTTCTTCTTTCTTAAAACTGCAGCTGCTATTCGGGGTCATTTATGGTTCCATATAAATTTTTGAAGTGTTTGTTCTATGTCTGTGAAATATGCCATTGGTACTTTAATAGGTTTGCATTGAATCTGTAAATTGCTTTGGGTAGTATGGACATTTTGATGATGTTAATTCTCCCAACCCACAAGCAAGGTATATGTTTCCATTTCTTTGTGTCTTCTCTGATTTCTTTCTTCAGGGCTGTGTAGTTTTCTGCATACAGGTGTTTTACCTCCTTGGTTAGGTTTATTTCCAGATATTTTATTTTTCTTTTTGCTATATCGAATGGGATTTTTTCCTTGATTTCTGCTTCTGCTGATTCACTGTTGGTATACAAAAATGCCTTTGATTTCTGGATATTGACTTTGTATCCTGCTGTTTTGCCAAATTCATTAATTAGTTCGAGCAGTTTTTTGGTAGAGTCTATAGGATTTTCCATGTACACTATCATGTCATCTGCAAACAGTGACAGTTTTGTTTCCTCCTTTCCTATTTGGGTGGCTTTTATCTCCTTTTCTTGCCTGATCGCTGTGGCTAAAATTTCCAAAACTATATTGTAAAGCTTTCAGTTTTTGCCCATTGAGTATGATATTGGCTGTAGGTCTCTCATATATGGCCTTTAATATATTGAGGAATGCTACCTCTATGCCCGCTTTGCTGAGTGTTTTATCATAAATGGGTGTTGTACCTTATCAAAAGCTTTTTCCGCATCTATTGATATGATCATGTGGTTTTTGTCTTTGCTTTTGTTTATGTGATATATTACATTTACTGATTTGCAAATGTTGAACCATCCTTGCATCCCTGGGATGAATCCCACTTGGTCATGGTGTATGATCTTTTTGATATATCATTGGATGTGATTTGCCAATATTTTGTTGAGAATTTTAGCGTCTATGTTCATCAGAGATATTGGCCTGGGGTTCTCTTTCTTTGTTGTGTCTCTATCTGGTTTTGAAATTAGGATGATGCTGGCTTCATAAAAAGAATTTGGGAGTTTTCCGTCCTTCTGGATTTTTTGAAAGCAGGAAAATCTCAGATATTTCACGCAGCAACATTTTTACTGATATGTCCCCTAGAGCAAGGAATATAAAGGAAAGAAAAAGCTTCTCTGTGGCTAAAGAAAACAATATTAAATTAAAAAGACAACCAACTGTATGGCAAACATATTCACCAATGATACCTCAGACAAAGGTTTAATCTCCAAAATATACAAAGAACTTACACGATTCCACTCTAAGAAGACAACCAACCCAATTAAAAAATGGGAAAAGAACTTGAACAGACACTTCCCCAAGGAGGACATACAGAAGATCCAGAGACACGTGAAGAGATGCTCAATATCATTAGCTATCAGAGAGATGCAAATTAAAACCACAATGAGATACCACCTTACACCAGTCAGGATGGCTGTCATAAACAAAGCAACAAACAACAAATGTTGGAGAGGTTGTGGGGAAAAGGGGTCCTTAGTTCATTGTTGGTGGGATTGCAGACTGGTACAACCATTATGGAAAACAGTATGGAATTTTCTCAGAAAAATAAAAATCGACCTGCCTTTTGACCCAGCAATTCCACTCCTAGGATTATATCTTAAGAATCCTAAAACTTCAATTTCCAAGAACCTATGCACCCCAATGTTCATAGCAGCACAATTTACAATAGCCAAGAGCTGGAAGCAACCTAGGTGCCCATCAGTAAATGAATGGATCCAAAAACTAAGGTACATTTACACAATGGAATTCTATGCAGCAGAAAGAAAGAAGGAACTACTACCCTTTGCAACAACATGGATGGAACTGGAAAGCATTATGCTGAGTGAAATAGGCCAGGTGTTGAAAGACAAATACCATATGATCTCACCTTTAACAGGAAGCTAAACAAACAAAACAAACAAGCAAGCAGAATAAAAACAAAGACACTGAAATAGAGAACAAGGGGACAGTGACCAGAGGGGAGAGGGAAGGGAATTTAAGGAGGAGAAAGGGGAGGGATTTGGAGAAACAAGTATGAAGGACACAGGGACAAGAACTAAGGGGGGTGGAAATGGGAGGGAGGTGGAGAGCATGGGTGGGGCGGGCTGGGATGGGAGAAATAGAAAACTGTACTTGAAAAATAACTAAATAAAATTTTTAAATAATAAAACTGTTCAGGGGATTCTCCTGTGACAGCCACTCAGCCTACTCCCTACCCAGCCAGGCGAAAGGCCCTACATTCCCTCATAGCACTGGGGAGGGTTCCTGCCCAAGCCCGTGGTACCCAGGCAGCCTAGATGGGTGTGTGCCTCCACACCCCAGCCCACAGTGATGACCTCTTAGGAAAGAGAGGTTTGAAGAAGACCTGGATCCCCTGTGTGGGGTGCTGGGGAGAGGCGTCAGATTAGCTCTTGGGAGAGTGCTCTCAGGACTGGCTGAGTACACATGGCTGAGGGAGAAAGGCCACACCAATGTCCCCTCAGCCTGCTTTAGCCAGCAAGACCAGAAAAACTGGTTTGGCCAGTTTGAAACCAACAAGATGTGTTTTTTTTTAAAGCAATCTTTTATTTTAAAAAAATTATTATTATTTTATATTTTAATACCTTTTCCTCTCTTTCCTTCTCTCTTGTTTTAATCTTTCTTCCTTTATTTCCAAACTTATCTCTTCCTCCTTTCTCCTGCCTTTTTTCTCCCTCCACAAGTGAGACAAAAAACATGGAACTGTGAGAAGACCAGAGTTGGACCCAAAGCAGGGGCATCCCAACAGTAGAGACAGAGAGACAAATTTCACGTTGTTATAGCAGAGAAACTACAAGTTACTGCATATTGGTATTATTATTTTTTATTGTTCTTACATCTTTTATTTTAATAGTATCTTTGTATTCCTCTTCTTTCTGTATAGACTTCTTGCTTTGGCTGGGTATGTTGTATCATTTGACAGGTTTCCCTGTTCTCTCTTCCACAGTGTACTGCTAATTTACTATTCTTCACATCACTTGTGTTCCTTTAGCACACTACTCAAAGTTCTATACCCCTATTCATGTTATTCAGAACACACAGATTCTGTCATATGATTGTTGCTCTAATATTATTGTAAATAATAGCTGTTCCATACAATTGTAAGTACTTCACAACACCCCTCCTGGATTTTAGCCCACTTCACAGTTTCCTGAACTCTATTACTGTAGTGGTTAATTCTATTCTCTCACACACTACACCTATTTACTATCTTTTACTCTCACCTTACCTCAGAATCTGACTTCCCACAACCTCACTGCTTTCTATATACAACTCACAATCCTTCCTTTCCCAACCAGAGTCTTATCTTCTTTCCATCCTTTCTTAAAAGTGGCTAGTTGGGTTGAAGATTATGGTTAACATCATACATAGCCAAAGAATCTCCTATCTCATCTCTACCAGCTGCTACTGTAAATATCATAGAATACTCTCCTGCTGTCATAAACCAGTTTGCCTTCCCCTCCAACTGATCACAAAAAAAAAAGTAGGTAGAAGCAGTGAACACCAGGATACCCACTGGAAGAGGAAACCCAACAACAGAGGAACCACCAACAGATAACAACAGAAGAAGGTGAAGGAGGGAGTGGAAACCACATAAACCTCAATCCAACACCTATCTGGAAATACAACTAAACAGTGGAGAAACTACCCAGTACAAACAACTGAACAAAAGCAAAAGAGAATTCTCAAAATCTTGTACACACGGAAGAACTAGCTTCAACATAACCCGCCCTCACCAGCACAATATATTACAATAGATGGTGAACAGAGAAACCATCAGTTAACCAGCTGGTGGGAAGTACCCACCAAAGAAAGACCCAAAAACAATCAAAACCCAAAGACAAACACAAAGCCAACTTAAAGAACAGCCCAATATCAGTGAGCTTGGGAGATCAAGGAGACTACACCACTGAATCGCACAGGTATTATACCACAGAAGTTCACAGCATAAACCCAGGAAGGCAGAACAAATCAATTTAAGAAGCTGCAGCTAACAAGAAGAGTGTCAAAAACAATGGGGAGACAAAGAAACAATCCCCAAATAAAAGGAAAGGAGGAAGCCTCAGAAAAAATGCTAGAGGAAATAGAGGCAAGTACATACTAGAAATTGAATTCAAAGCACTGGTTATCAGGAAGTTCAAAGAGCTCACAATGAGCTACCAGAAACTACAGGGGAACTACAATGAACTTACCACAAACTATATTAACATGATAAAGGAAATAGGAACTATCCAAAAAGGCCAAGAGGAAATGAAGAATACAATTTCTGAAAGAGCAAGAAGAGGAAAAGAGGCTCATAAAGAATGAAGAGGGATTAAGAGAAATGCAAGACAATATGAAATGTAATAATATCAGAATAATAGGGATACCAGAAGGAGAAGAAGAAGAAGAAGAAGAACACAGTATAGAAAACCTACTTGAAAAAGAAATGAGGGGAAACTTCCCTAATTTGATGAGAGAAAAAGTCATACAAATCCAGGAATCACTGAGAGTCCCAATCAAGAGGAACCCAAAGAGGCCCACTGCAGACACATCGTCATTAAAATGACAAAATTCCAAGACAAAGAGAAAATCTTAAAGGCAGCATGCAGGGAGAAACAGGAAGTAACATACAATTGAGCCCCAATAAGGTTAGCAGCTGACTTCTCAATGGAAACACTCCAAGCAAGAAGAGAATGGCAAAAAATATTCCAAGTAATGAGAACCAGAGGCCTGCAACCAAGGCTACTTTACCCAGCAAGACTCTCTCTCAGTCAAGGTAGAAGGCCAAATAAGGAGCTTCCAAGACAAAAGAAGTCTAAAAAAATACACCTCCACCAAACCAGCTCTGCAAGAAATACTAAAAGGTCTGCTTTAAGGAAAGGAAGGAAAAGAGAGACACAATGAGAAGCAGAGGAATAAAAATGACAATGAATAAGTACCTATCAATAATAACCTTAAATGTAAATGGATTAAATGCTCCAATCAAAAGACACAGAATAGCTGAATGGATAAGAAAGCATGACCCACACATTTGCTGCTTACAAGAGACCCACCTCAGGACAAAAAAACCTACACAGATTAAAAGTGAAGGGATGGAAACAAATTTTCCAAGCAAATGGGCAAGAAAAAAAAGCCAAGGTAGCAATTCTCATCTCAGACAAAATAGACTTCAAAAAAAAGGGCCATAAAAAGAGACCCAGAGGTCACTTCATAACACTCAAGGGAAGAATCTACCAAGAAGACCTAAACATTGTAATTATATATGCACCCAACATAGGAGCACCCAAATATATAAAGAAAAGTTTAGAGGACTTCAAGAAAGATATTGACAGCAACAAATTATAGTAGGGGATTTTAACACCCCACTGTCAAATATGGACAGATCTGCCCTGGCTGGTGTAGCTCAGTGGATTGAGCGCGGCCTGCGAACCAGATAATTGCGGTTCAATTCCCAGTCAGGGCACTCGCCTGGGTTGCAGACCAGTTCCCTGCAGGCCAGTTCCCAGCAGGGGACGCATGAAAGGTAACCATACATTGATGTTTCTCTCCCTCTCTTCTTCCCTTCCCCTCTAAAGATAAATAAATAAAATATTTTAAAAAATGGACAGATCTTTCAAACAAAATATCAACAAAGATATTGTGGCACTGAACAAAGCCCTAGATGAAATGGACTTAAGGGATATATATATATTTCTTCATCCCAAAGAAGATAAATACACATTCTTTTCAAATGCACACGGGACACTTTCAAAGATACACCACATGATAGGACACAGAACAGACCTCAACAAATTAAAAAAAAATTGAAATCACACCAAGCAGCTTTTCCAACTACAAGGGACTGAAACTGGAAACCAACCCCAAAGGAAAACACTCACAAAACTCAAAATCATGGAGATTGAATAGCATGCTGTTAAACAAGGAATGGGTCAATGAAATTAGGGAAGAAATCTCAAAGTTTCTGGAAACAAATGAAAATGAACTCACGACAACCCAAAATTTAGGGGACACAGTGAAGGCAGTCCTGAGAGGGAAGTTCATAGCAATACAGGCCTACCTAAAAAAAAAAAAAAGATAGAAACATTTCAAACAAACAACCTAACCCTACACCTAAAAGAACTCGAGGAACAAGAACTAAGACAGCTCAGAGCAAGTAGAAGGAAGTAAATAACCAAGATCAGAGAAGAATTAAATGACATAGAGACTAAAAGCACAATTCTAAGCATCACTGGACCCAGGAGCTGTCTTTTTTAAAAGATAAACAAAATAGACAAGCTTTTAAGCAGGCTCATCAAGAAAAAGAGAAAGAGGACCCAAATAAACACAATCAGAAATGAAAGAGGAGAAATTACAACTGATACCAAGAAATAGAAGGGATTGTAAGAAATTACTATGAAGAACTGTATGCCAAGAAATTTGAAAACCTAGGTGAAATGGACACACTTCTAGAAAAAATATAATCTTCCAAAACTTAATGAAAAAGAAACAGAAAATTTGAACACACCAATAACAGCAAAAGAAATTGAAGCAGTAATCAAAAAACTCCCATCACACAAAAGCCCTGGACCAGATGGTTTCACAGGAGAATTCTACAAAGCATTTAAGGAAGAGCTAACCCCTATCCTTCACAGACTATTCCAAAAAAATCCAAAACAATGGAAGACTCCCAAACTCTTTTTATGAAGCCAGCATCATCCTAATCTCCAAACCAGATAAAGACACAACAAAGAAAGAAAACTGCAGGCCAATATCACTGATGAACATAGATGCTAAAATCCTCAACAAAATATTGGCAAATCGTATGCAAGAATATATCAAAAAGATCATACACCATGACCAAGTGGGATTCATCCCAGGGATGCAAGGATGGTTCAATATTCGCAAATCAGTAAATGGAATATATCACATAAACAAAAGCAAACACAAAAATCACATGATCATATCAATAGATGTGGAAAAAGCTTTTGATAAGGTACAGCGCCCATTTATGAGAAAAACACTCAGCAAAGTGGGAATAGAGGGAGCATTCCTCAATATATTAAAGGCCATATATGAGACCTATAGCCAACATCATACTCAATGGGCAAAAACTAAAAGCTTTTCCACTAAGATCAGGAACAAGACAAGGATGTCTACTTTCATCACTTCTATTCAATATAGTATTGTAAGTTTTAGCCACAGCGATCAGAGAAGAAAAGGAAATAAAGGCCACCCAAATTGGAAAGGAGGAAACAAAACTGTCACTGTTTGCAGATGACATGCTAGTGTACAGAGAAAATCTTATAGACTTAGCCAAAGAAACTGCTCAACCTAAGAAATGAATTTGGCAAAACAGCAGGTTATGAAGTCAATATCCAGAAATCAAAGGCATTTTTGTATACCAACAATGAAACAGCAGAAGCAGAAATCAAGAAAAAAAATCTCATTCCATATAGCAAAAACAACAACAACAAAAAACCAAAAAAACCCTAGGAATAAACCTAACCAAGGATGTAAAAGACCTGTATGCAGAAAAATACACAACACTGAAGAATGAAATCAAGGAAAACACAAACAAATGGAAACATATACTGTGTGCATGGATCGAAAGAATTAACATCATCAAAATGTCCGTACTACCCAAAGCAATTTACAGATTCAATGCAATACCTATTAAAGTACCAATGGCATATTTCACAGACCTAGAACAAACACTTCAAAAATTTATATGGAGCCATAAACAACCACAAATAGCAGCTGCAATTTTGAGAAAGATGAACAAAGTTGGAGGGACCACAATATCTGATACCAAACTGTATTACAAGGCTACTATAATCAAAACAGCCTGGTACTGGCATAAAAACAGGTACATAGACCAATGAAACAGAACAGAGAGGCCAGAAATAAACCCAAGTCTCTATAGTTAATTAATATTTGACAAAGTTGGCAGCAACATAAAATGGATTAAAAATAGCCTCTTCAAGAAATGGTGTTTGGAGAACTGGACAGCTAATTAGTTCACTGTTGGTGGGATTGCAGACTGGTACAACCACTATGGAAAATAGTATGGAATTTTTTCAGAAAACTAAAAATGAATACGCCTTTTGACCCAGCAATTCCACTGCTAGGATTATATCCTAAGAACCCTGAAACACCAATTCAAAAGAACCTATGCACCCATATGTTCATAGTAGCACAATTTACAATAGCCCAGAGTTTGAAGCAACCTAGGTGCCCAGCAATAAATGAATGCATCCAAAAACTGTGGTACATATACACAGTGGACTTCTATGCAGCAGAAGGAAAGAAGGAGCTCCTACCTTTTGCAAAAGCATGGATGGAACTAGGAAGCATTATGCTGAGTGAAATTAGCAAGGCAATGAAACACAAATATGATTTCAACTTTAATGGGAACCTAAACCACAAAATAAACAAGCAAGCAAAATATAACCAAAGACAGTGAAATAGGGACTTCTGCCAAGATGGAGGCATAGGTGGAGTGCCGTGCCTTCTCACACAACCAAGTTTAGAGATAAGTAAATATTAGCAACAGAAAACACAGCCAGAACACAGAAAATTGAACTTTTTGGAAGTCCATTAACAACAAATTCTTCAGCCTGACCAGTAAGGGGCGAAACCAGCAGCTGGTGAAGTGGGGTTGCACAGGAAAACTCGGTCAGACGGAGTCAGGCGCAGAATCCAGGCGCAGGGTTGGACCTAGTGAGCGACTGAGCAAGCGACTAGGCGAGTGATCGCAGGGGAGACAGCGGGGGAGCGGTGCTGTGTGTGGACTGTGGTCACCCATTTGTGCGCGGGTGGACAGGCGAGGGAGTGGGCGGTCGGACCGGGGCCCCGCAGGTCCCCCTGGCAAGCAGCAGTGGAGGGCGCCGCCATTTCCCTGCTCTGACCCCACCTCCACATACAGCATCATAAACCAGCGACTCTGAGTGGCCCGGCCCAGGTGAACCACCTACAGCTCTGATTCTCACCCAGCTGTGAGAAACAGCAGAGGGGGTCGCCATTTCCCCGCTCTGACCACGCCCCCACATACAGCATCACAACCCAGCGACCTGGGAGTCCAAGGCTCCACTCCTCACACTTAACAGGCACTAATAGACCAAAAATGGCTCAAGAAGATCTCAAAGCCCCAGAGCCTATAGAGCTAAGCGATGAAGAAATAGCAAAACTCTCAGACGCACAGTTTAAAACACTGGTCATCAGGATCCTCACAGAACTGGTTGATTATAGCCACAAATGAGACAAATATATGAAGGCGAAACTAATTGAAATGAATGGAATTGCACAGGACACCAATAGCAATGAAAAGGAAACTGGGATTCAAATCAATGGAGTGGACCAGAAGAAAGCAAATAATTGCTAAACAGAAAGGAGTCAAGAAGCAAGAATTCAAAAAAATGAGGAAAGTCTTAGGAACCTCCAGGACATCTTTAAACGCTCCAACATCCAAATTATAGGGGTACCAGAAGGGGGAAAGGCACAGCCACCAGTGGAAAACTTATTTGAACAAATAATAAAGGAAAATTTCCCCAATCTGGCAAAGGAAATAGACTTCCAAGAAATCCAGGAAGCTCAGAGAGTCCCAAAGAACTTGGACTCAAGAAGGAACACACCAAGGCACATCATAATTATATTAGCCAAAATTAAAATGAAGGAGAGAATCCTAGAAGCAGCAAGAGCTAAGGGGACAGTCACCTACAAAGGAGTTCCCATCAGACTGTCAGCGGATTTCTCAAAAGAGACCTTACAGGCAAGAAGGGGCTGGAAAGAGGTATTCCAAGTCATGAAATCTAAAGACCTACAGCCAAGATTGCTCTATCCAGCAAAACTTTCATTTAGAATGGAAGGACAGATAAAGTGCTTCTCAGATAAGATCAAATTCAAGGAGTTCATCATCACCAAGCCCTTATTATATGAAATGTTAAAGGGACTTATCTAAGAAAAAAGAAGTTAAAGAAACATGAACAGTGAAAGGACAACAAACTCACAGTTATTATCAACCACACCTAAAATGAAAGCAAACTAAAAGGACAGCTAGATCAGGAGTGGAAACATAGAAATGAAGATCTCAAGGAGGGTTAGCAACAGGGGATTGGGAGGAGGAGAAGGGGGGAGAAGGTACAGAAAATAAGTAGCATAGACAG
The DNA here is from genome assembly GCF_021234435.1 of Artibeus jamaicensis. Taxonomy (NCBI): domain Eukaryota; kingdom Metazoa; phylum Chordata; class Mammalia; order Chiroptera; family Phyllostomidae; genus Artibeus; species Artibeus jamaicensis. The sequence goes on along the minus strand of NW_026522028.1, from coordinate 9,971,959 downwards.
TAGATAGAAAATAGAAGGGGGGGCAAGAATAGTATGGGAAATATAGAATCTAAAGTACTTGAGACACATGGTGATAAACTAAAGGGGGGGTAATGGTGGGGATGGGGGGGTAGGGTGGAGGGGAATGAAAGGGGGAATAGAACAACTGTAACAGTATAATCAATAAAAAAATTTTAAAAAAAGACAGTGAAATAGACAACAGGCTGACAGTGACCAGAGGAGAGAGGGGAGGGAATTTCAGGGGAAAGGATGAAGGGTTTACAGGAACAAGTATAAAGGACACATGGACAACAACTAAGGGGAGTGGAAATGGGAGGGAGGTGGGGAGCATGGGGCAGGGTGGGCTGGGATGGGAGTAAAAGACAGTAAACTGTACCTGAACAACAATTAAATAGATTAAAAAAAACTCTTGGTGGCATGAGGTAGAAAGACAAGTGGAGAGGCACTCCCAGCCCCCTATCATTCCAGATACCTCATCAATATTCCAGTTCTGTGAATGAACACCACGTGGAGCAAACTCCCCAGTTGATTCCAGTCAGTGTACAGTAGCAGTGCCTAACACATTCTAGACACTGTTTTAGCTACTGGGAATACAGTATTGAAGATAACCACCAAAGATCCTAACTTCATGGAGCATTTGGACTGTTAAGAGCAATCCAAGATATGTAAAGAAAAAAAATTAAAAATCTATTATGTTAGTAATGGAGCAAAAGCTATGCCAAGCCATTTTGAATGCTTGGAAAATCAGCCTGCAAGGTAAATGAAGCCTCCTTTTTTGTCTGTGTAGTCAATATACTTACAATGGAGGCATTTTGTAAGAATTCTGATGGTATGTAATGCCTAGACAATGAATTGGATGAAAATCTGCATCAAAACATAAAAAGGAAATGGACCTCTTTAAAAGTACGTTCATTATAAAACTGCACCCAACAGATACATTTTCACGGGATACCTGCTTTGGAACAGGTACTTTATGCTAGCAAGTGGACTCCTCCCTGTGGTCCCACTACACTGGCTTCTGTGTTATTTTGTAAGATAAACATTGCGATTAGCACTCTGCCTTTTGTCAGTCTCAGGGAGGAGCTCACCATTTGTTTCTACTTCAGCCCTTCCTAGGTGATGCGATGGTCCAGGCCATCCACTCTCTTCCAGATACTCCAATGTTCCCTGCAGCAGGCTCAGTGATACTTATAAAAAGCCATTGCTGAAAAAAATCAGATAGTGAATGTGTGGAATTCTTGGCAAGCTGAAAACAATGACAGAATATATATGTTTTTCCTCCTCAAAGAGGACTCATTTGGCAAACTCAGGATTTTCATTTTACTTCAGATATTTTGTGCCATGAATTGACATGGTGTAGACCTTGTCATCTGATATGCATATACTCTTCCCAGCAACAGAGAAGAAATGCTTGGCATTGTTGATATTAAAATTGGTACTGCTAATATTTAGGGAGAACCTTGACTATCTGAATGTGGTTGGGTTGAGATGCTACTACAGTTAGACTAAATAATTTCAATACAAAAATAAAATGATTGTATTTTCTTAATCTTTGCTTATAGAAACCGAAGCAATGGTAATTACCATTTTTAAATGTTTCAAAACTAATTAACTAACAGTGTTTTGGCTTTACTTTTGAGTATATTTAAAATTTAAGTAACTGGTAACAAAAATAAATTGATTACTTCTTTTGGTTGTGACTATGTATTAGAAAATGAGGAATAAATTTATGAGTAAATGTGAATACATAATGGGATAGTAGTAACCATTAGAGAGACTTGAGAGGCAATGAACCTTTAGAAATTATTTCATGATATGATACTAAGACACGGAAGCACAATATAAAGTGTTGCTAGTGCTGTTACATCTTCACATGAATTCATATACACAAGGGTTGGGCCAGAAGACTGAAAAGGGAAAAGTTTGTTTTTAGAAAAGTATTTCCTTTATTTTCATATCCACGTACAATAACCTATAATAAGAACAAAGCCAATACAATTAAAAAAATACAATGCACATATTTGAATACATCCTGTGGTAGTCAAAGTAAACATTAAAATAATGTTAAGTTCTCAATTCTTTTTCAGGCATGTGGCAGGATGGAAATTCAACATGAGTGTCCCGTGGGTCTTCTCTTACTTAATGCAGTGGATTTAAAACCTTAAATAGGGAGTATATTAGTCTAAGAAAGCCAAATTGAATGCATGATTATGTACATCTCTATTTTCACAATCTTTTGAGCCTTAATATTTGCCTTAACCTTTTGTACACTCAACTAATATCCATAAAATGCAGAGGACAATAATGTCTGACTTGCCAAGCAGGCACATTAGTGGTGATGATCAGATGACATAATAATGCACTTGTAAGCTGTACAATTTCATAAAGATATGTGTTGTTTTATGATATGAACAAAATAACTAATTTAGCAAGCTCTTGCCAGAATCTTTTTACCACAGTGCATCTGATCTCCGTTTGCATGCTCAATTTGTTTGGGTTCCAGTCAGTTAGGAAAATGGTATGTTTTAGATTGTGCAATTACTGACCCTCACTAAGTGTAATTCAGTTCTTTTCTTTTCTACACTTCCACAGATCACTAACTCTGTGACTGAGAACAGCTGCCCTAGACCAGTATTTCCTAGCCAGGAGGGATCAAAACCTCAGGTGCTCCTTTGAGCACATTCAGTTCTATTCTTCACTCTGAGTTGGCCTGTTTCCTAATAGTTCTCCAATAGTTTGCTTGTTTCTCACCCATTCCTGTAACATCCCTTCAAAAGCTTCCCCTTAACTGTCACCTTCAGGGAGAAAGAGCACATAATAAAGACACTACCATTTAACATATCTACTACCATATTTTCTTTTCTTCTTTCAGTTTTATTGAAGCATAATTGACAAAACTGTAAGGTGTTTAAATTTTATGTTACAATGATATATGTACATTGTGAAACCACTCTTCCCATCTCATTATTTAACACATCCATCACCCCACATATGTTATCTATCTATTATCTATCTATCTATCTATCTATCTATCTATCTATCTATCTATCTATCTATCTATTATCTATCTATCTGTTTATGGTGAGAATGTTTAGTTCTATTCTCTTAGCCAATTTAAATTGTACACTACAGTGCTATCAACTATAGATGATTTTGTAAATGTTGTTTGAGAAGAATTATGTTTTAAAAATATGTTCTTGCCTGGTTCCTTTTTTTCTATCTTATTTTTATTATTTGTAATGGCTTTGTATTGTGCTAGCTGGGGTTAACTAAAACTATAGTCTGTGAATTGCCCCTGCTACATATTTCCAAGTGCTTGTTGGCCTCAATAAAAATGTGCATGTTAAAAGATTTAAATGTAAGTTGTGACATCATAAAAGTCCTAGAGAAAAACATAGGCAGAAAAAATTCAGATATCCCATGCAGCAATATTTTCACTGATGTGTCTCCTAGGGTAAAGGATATAAAGGAAAGAATAAACAAATGGGACTGCATCAAATTAAAAAATTTGATTTTGATTAAAAATCAAATTTAGCTTCTGCACAATTAAAGAAAACATCAGCAAAATGAAAAGGGAACCAGCTGTACATATTTGCCAATGACATCTTGGACAATGATTTAATCTCCAAAATATATTTTAAAAACTCACACCACACCATACCAGGAAGACAAACGACCCAATTAAAAAATAGGCAAAGGACCTAAACAGACACTTCTCCAAGGAGGACATACAGAGGGCCCAGAGACATATGAAAAGATGCTCAGCATCACTAGCCATCAGAGAGATGGAAATTAAAATCACAATGAGATACCACTTCATTCTGGTCAGAATGACTATCATAAATCAACAAACAACAAGTGTTGGAGAGGATGTGGAGGAAAGAGAACCTTAGTGCACTGTTGTTGGAAATGCAGACTGGTGCAGCCACTGTGGAAAACAGTATGGAATTTCCTCAGAAAACTACAAATGGAGCTGCTTTTTGACCAGGTGATTTCACTGCTGGGATTATACCCTAAGAATCCTGAATCTCCAATCCCAAAGAACCTATGCACCCCCATGATCATAGCAGCACAATGTAAAATAGTCAAGTGTTGGAAGCAACCTAAGTGCCCATCAGTAAGTGAATGGATCCAAAAAACTATGGTATATATACACAATGGAATTCTATGCAGCAGAAAGAAAGAAGGAGCTCCTACCCTTCATGACAGCATGGATGGAACTGGAGAGTATTATGCTAAGCAAAATAAAGTAGGTGCCAAAAAGACAAATACCATATAATCGCACCTATAAGTAGAACCTAGTGAAAAAAAAAACAGACAAATGAGCAAAGTAGAATCAGAGATACAGAAATAAAGAACAAACAGACAGTGATCAGAGGGGAGGGAGAAGAGGTGAGGGAGATAAGAGGGGAAAGAAGGGGAAGGCTGTAGTCAAGGGAGATGTATGAATGACACATGGAGAAAAATAACAGTGTGGGGATTCGCTGTGGGAGTAGGGGGTGGGTGAAGCAGGGGAGAGCAACAGGGAACAATTAAGAAAACTGTAATTTAACAACAATTAAATAAAGTATCTATTAAGACTCAAAAAAATTGAAACCAGAGCATGGTTACCCATCCTTTGTAAGAACTAAAGAAAGTTTTCTTTAAATTACCTCAATCCTCTAGTTTATTTCCATAATAGTACTGTAAGCACAGAGTCACTGACATGATCATTAACTGGATAGACTAATGCATGTATTTAATAATATGAAGAACTATTTGTAATTGACATGAGTCAGTGATTTGGATTTTCTCATGTATTTTCAGTCTTTTGTGGTATAGAAAGCAAAGATTTTATTCTAGCTTTCTAATCTGCTGTTTTTTTCCTAAGCAAAATCATCTAGTGAAGAGTTCAGCAATATTCAGTCGTGGCTGGTGTGGCTCAGTGGATTGAATGTAGCCCTGGGAACCAAAGGCTCACTGGCTTGATTCCCAGTCAGGGCACATGCCTGGGTTGCAAGCCAGGTCCTCAGTAGGGGATGCATAAGAGGCAAGCACACATTGATGTTTCTCTCCCTCTCTTTCTCCCTCCCTCCCCCTCTTTGAAAATGAGTAAACAAAACCTTTAAAATGTTTTTTAAAAGAGTTCAGCAGTATTCCATTTGAATTAAATCCAACAAAATAAAAATATGCATGCCATTTAGAAGGTAAAAGTGAGGGTGTAGACACTGTAGGTTTTTAATGATGATAAAAAGCAGGGTTTCCTGCTGTTTATATGGGTCGTCACGGATGTGCTGGCTTACCATGGCAGCCAGGCATACAACTCTTTAAACTGCCATGTCCTTCGTCTCTAAATCCTGGGTCAAATTTTGGAGCAGCTCTAAGGTGAAGATACCCAGCTGATCCTGCAGGCAATGCATATCATTAAAGATGTAGCTGATAAGAGAAAGGCACACAATCTAGTCTTTCTTCATTTCCTCCAGTTTGTCCTCACAGGTTTCAGTTTGCCCAGTTTGTCCCTGTGAATTCCATTTTACCTTTGTTTGCTGGCACTTCAAGTCCACTTTTGCTTCTTGACTGTTGATCCTGCTAATTTCAGGTACAACCTAAGCTGCAGAAGCAGGAGCTTTTTATAAACTGTCCAACCAACTTCCACACCACTATAATGTATAATTCCAGAACAGATCATATATTCTATATCACACCTAGTGGTTTGACATGTCTGATCAAGCTTTGACTTATATATTATCTGTGGTAACTTGCATCTAAGATGGTCCCCAATGGCTGCAACCTCCTGCTGTTCACACCCTTGTGCAGTATCCTTCCACATTGTTTCAAGGTTGGTTTGTGTAATAAATAGAATAAAACAGAAGTGATTGTATGTGTCTTTGGAATCTGTACCTTATAAAAGGCGCTGTGGCTTTCTTCTCTCTCTCTCTCCCTTTCTACTTTCCCCCACCTCTCCCAATTTCTCTCTCTCCCCCCCCCTCTGTCTGGGATTACATAATCCAGGAGGAAGGCAGATATCACTTCAGGAGCAATCCTATGGAGAGGCTCACATTCTGATAAACTGAGGCCTCCTGACAATAGGAATGTAGGTTAGCTTTGGAAGCGCATCCTTCAGCCACCATCAAAGCTTAGGTGACTGTAGCTTCAGCAAACATATTGATTGATACCTCATGAGAGATTCTAAGTCAGAAACACACAGCTAACTCACTTCAAATTCTTGAGTTTTAGAAACTGTGACTTAATAAATGTTTGTTGTTTTTTAAACTACTATATTTGGGAGATCTGTTTTGTAGCAATAGATTATTAAATTATCCAAATGCAGTTATTAAAACCAAAGTATAAGTAAAAAAATCCAAATATTTCTAAAATCATAAGACTCTTATCATAGCTTTTAAAAATATTACTTGTTTACTGAGAGAGCCCTTGGAATCATCATGAGATGAAATAGAAATAGATTTTTTTCTCCAGGTGATTATTGAAAAATTCTTAAGTTACTCTAGACACATACAACACTATTTGAAATTATTCTTGGTAAATAAATCATATAGTTTTTAAGAAAATAACTGCTAAATAATAGAATTTATTAAATCAGTCATTAAAATTTTTATTACTAGGAGAAACAAAACAAATTGAAAACATCAAAAAATAATAAACTCCAGGGTCAAAATGCTTACGAAAAACATGGAGGATTTTAGAGCTCTTATTTTGGTTTCATTATATGTCATTAAAGTGACTTTAAATTAAATTAAAAAAAAACTATAATTAGTCATCTGGTGTCCATTGCCTATATTTCCTTTCAGGTTGTTTTATGCTCTATTAGATCTCAATTCCCAGAGCAATTTCTTCTAATCCTTCAATTGCATGAATTTTTCTTAAATGCCACAGAACACAACCCTAATAAAAATGAGGAAGTAGAAAAGATATTGAACTAACCTCTTACTTCAGTAAATACATTTAAATAAAATAGGAATACATTGTTTTAGATTCATTATCTTTTGTATAACTGACTCTACTAGCAAAATTTTTGAAAAAATGGTTTAATGGAGGGCAACTTTAGATATTTCAAATAAAATCAGGCCAGTCTGTAATACTACAGGAAAAGGACAACAGACCTTTGGGTGGCTACCCCAAGTGCATGCCCTCTTTATGCCTGTTATGTTTCTTTATGATCACCTGTCTATGTTGAGTGTGCCTAAAAAGTTAGGATATTTAAAGTCCATGTCAAAATCAAGTATGAGCAAAAGGCTCACAATAATGCAGTCAAAGTAACTTTATCTTTATTAACATTTAAATATATCTTTATTATTTTGTATAACAAAACATTAGTGCTCATTATATGAAGATATATAAATGGGAAGATTTTTTAAATTACTCTCCCCCTCCCTCTTTCCTGAGGAAGAAACAATTATAGTCTGGTAAAAGTTTTTCACTTATTTCTTCATATTTATGCAAACAATGAATGCATACATATATAACATACCACACAAATATGTATCAAATATGTATGTGCGTGTGCTGTTAGATGACTTCCTTTGCTCGTGTCTAAATTTGGGGTTTCTGTCTTTTCAGCCAGAATACAGAAATGACTTTGTTTTCATTAACAGGCATAGGCATTTTTGTAAGGATAGGATGCTACCTTCTGTCTTTTTTCTACATGTAGAATTTGTTAAAAATGAGACAATTCCTGATTGCTACATGCCATGTTGATATATCAGATATTGCTTCTATGACTGATTTCTGTAGAGTGGTCTTATAGCAAGACTTGAGAAACTGGTTTTGGCATTGGTATTTTATAATGCATAGGAAGTTAGTGACAATAGCTTATGGCAGATGCCAATGACCAGTGCAATGGGAACTATCAGAAATCTCTGAAGCCTTGCTGGGAAGCTCTCCACATTGCATCCTAACTTTACCAATTTCTTCATTGTGGTATTAGGGACCTAATTTCACTCAGATGTCATCTTCAGCATGTTTTAGGTTTCTCCTGCTAAATTAGTTATCTATTACTGCATAAAAATTTACCCCAACACTGAGTATCTTAAAACAAAATTTATTATCTCACAGTTTCTGTGGATCCGGAGTTCAGGCACAGCTTAGCCACATAACTCAGCTCAGGTGCTTTCAGAAGCTGCAAAGTGTCAAATTAGGCTATAATCACATCAAGACAGGAATGAGGAGGGGGAAGCTGTTTCCAAGTTCACCCACATTGTTGGTGTCAGGGATCTGTTTCTCTCTGACCATTGGCCAATGCCTTCCCTCAGTTCCTTGACATGTGGGCCTCCATAAGGCAGCTCACAACATAGCTGCTGGCTACACCACAGTAAGAAAGAGCAAGAGAGAGTATGACTGAGGTGCAAGCCAGACTCTCATAATCTTAATCTTGGAAGTGGCATACCATTACTTGTGCTTTATTACTGTTTTTAACATAGTATAAAAATATAGACTAGTACCTCCCATGAATATACATGAAAAGTTCTCAGCAAAATACTAACAATAGCATCAGCAATGAAAAAGACTGGCTCACCAACTTCTGGCCAAGATGGAGGTGTAGGTAGACACACTGTGCTTCCTCGCACAACCAAAATAAGGACAACAAAAATTTAGAAACAAAATAACAACCAGGACTGACAGAAAATTGAACTGTATGAAGTCGGGCAGCCAAAAAACTGAAATAGATACATTCATCCAGACCAGTAGGTGGGGAGGAGTCTGGCGGCCAAGCAGAGAGGGGTCAAGGCACAAGAAGCAGTGACACTGGGCATGCAAGGCACCCTGGGTGTGCAAGACCGCAGCGGGCAAATCCTGGAGTGCCAGGCAGTGGTTGGAAGACCCCGGGCATGGGGTGGCAATGGGCAGACCCAGTGAGTGGGTGAGTGTGAAGCGAGGCACTGCATGCAAGGCAGCTAGCTGACTGGGTGGTCCCACATTCACACACATATAACTGGGAAGCAAGGCAAACCGTGCAATTCAGGGTCCCAGTGCTGGGAAATAAAGCTTCAAAACACCGATTGAAAACACCTGTGGGGGTTGGATGCAGGGAGAGACTCCCAGCCTCACAGGAGAGTTTGTTGGAGAGACCCAAAGGGTCCTCGAACATACACAACCCCATCCACCCAGGAACCAGCACCAGAAGGGCCCCATTGGCTTGGGGGAAGCGGCAAAAGGAACTGAGGTCTAAGGGGCGGGGGAGGCTGGGATGGGAAAAATAGACAAAAAACTGTACTTGAAAAATAACTAAATAAAATTTAAAAAAAGGAACTGAGGTCCAACAGAGAGCAGAGCAAGCACCATTCTTCCCTCTCCGACTCCACCCACACATATAGTGTCACAACCCAGCAACTGGGTTACCCCACCCTGGTGAACACCTAAGGCTCTACCCTTCAGTACGTAACAGGCACAATAAGACAAAAAAGAATGGGTGAAAAAGAACAGATCAAAGCTCCAGAAATAATACAACTAAGCAACCAAGAAATAGCCAACCTATCAGATGTACAGTTCAAAGCACTGGTGATCAGGATGCTCACAGAATTGTTTGAATTTGTTCACAAATTAGATGAAAAAGTGAAGGCTACGCTAAGTGAAATGAAGGAAAATGCAAAGGTAACCAATAGTGATGGGAAGGAAATTAGGACTCATATCAAGGGAGTGGACCAGAAGGAAGAAAGAAACAATCAAACAGAAAAGAATGAAGAAAGAAGAATTCAAAAAAATGAGGAGAGGCTTAGGAACCTCCAGGACATCTTTAAATATTACAACATTCAAATTATAGGGGTACCAGAAGGGGAAGAGAAAGACCAACAAGGGGAAAACTTATTAGAACAAATAATAAAGGAGAACTTCCCCAATCTGGCAAAGGCAGTCCAGGAAGTCCAGGAAGCTCAGAGAGTCCCAAAGAAGGTGGACCCAAGAAGGAACACACCAAGGCACATCAGAATTACATTAGCCAAGATTAAAATGAAGGAGAGAATCCTAGAAGCAGCAACAGATAAGGGGACAGTCACCTACAAAGGAGTTCCCATCAGACTGTCAGCGGATTTCTCAAAAGAGACCTTACAGGCAAGAAGGGGCTGGAAAGAGGTATTCCAAGTCATGAAATCCAAAGACCTACATCCAAGATTGCTCTATCCAGCAAAGCTTTCATTTAGAATGGAAGGACAGATAAAGTGCTTCTCAGATAAGATCAAATTCAAGGAGTTCATCATCACCAAGCCCTTATTTTGTGAAATGTTAAAAGCACTTTATCTAAGAAAAATATTAAAAACATGTACAGTAAAATGACAGAAAACTCACAATTATTAACAACTACACCTAAAACAAAAAGAAAAGCAAACTAAGGGTAGAACCACATAAATGGAGATCACATGGAGGGTTAGCAACAGGGGAGTGGGAGGAGGAGACAGGGGAAAAGGGTACAGAGAATAAGTAGCATGGATGGTAGGTAGAAAAGAGACAGGGGGAGGGCAGGAATAGTATGGGAAATGTAGAAGCTAAAGAACTTATGACACATGGACATGAACTAAAAGGGGGGATATGGGTGGGAGAGGGTGTGCAGGGTTGAAGGGAATGGAGAGGGAAGTGGGACAACTGTAACAGCATAATCATTAAAATATACTTAAAAATAAAAATAAAAGACTGGCTCAAAAACTGAAAAATCAACTTAATCACAATGTTCATAGGCTAAAGAAGAAAAATGACATGATTGTATCAATTAATTCAGAAAAAGTACTTGACAGAAACACTGATTCATGAAAAAAATTATCAGAATCTTAGAAATAGAGGAAACCTTACCCCTCACTTTAAAGAACATCTACAAATAACCCACAACCTCATTTTATTGTTAGAGTCAGGTCACTGGGTATACATAGCTCATACAGGAGGAAAGGATCACTTGAGGAGTGGATACTTGGAGGCAGAGGCCATTTTAGGAGTTGCCTGCAGTACTGTTGTTTCCATGATCTGAAAGATTCTTTACTTTCTGGTAAAATACTTGGAGGTTATTTATGCTTACAATTAAAAATAATTATTTTTTTCTTCTTCTTTATGTATCTAATCTGATATAAATCTAAAAGCTTACATTTAATTAGAAGATGGAACTTATGTAGAGTATGTGAAAGTCAAACCATTCAACTCAATTTTCAGAATTTTAAATTTCTATTTTGAAATTAAAAGGCATTGAGTTGATCAAATGTCCTTTTGTTATCTTCTTTAAAAATAATCAGCTCAATGGTATCACAATCCTTACAACTATATCCCAGATGAATAAATAAAATGTTACCGAGCATATCAGAAATTCCTTTGTTCCTTCTCCCAATCATGAATCCTTTCTTGCTCTCCAAAGCTAAGCTTTGCTAGGCCATATCAGAGCAGCATTTAGTCCTGGGCTAATTTCCCCAATAATGAAGCAAAACTGTTGTGAGTAGTCTAGCTTTGACCCATGAATGAAGCATTTTTCAAACCTGGCTGATGAGAACAGGCCCTATTCCTGAACCTATATGAGATCCGAGCACTGTTCCCTCTCATCCTTTCACATCATGTTCTCCATGGCCTTGGGTAGTATCCTCATGTGCAAGTGCTGATCATTACTCTGAGAAACACTTGAGGGGGACCCTCTACAGATCTCCTGGCTTCTGTATCTTCACTTTCCATTAGTCTGTTCTGAAAACTCCAGCCTCCTTGTTTTTCCTGGATTCTTAGCTCCATTGTCAAAATCCAGGGAGTTTAGCAGGCTCTACCTGGGCTTCCACCTTCATATACCATGACCCAGATATTCTCCCAAGGCTGCACCCTGGGATAATCACAGAGCTCACCTCATTTCTTTTCTACTTCTCAGGGATCACTGTACTTGTCTGGAGTGCAGTGTCTCTAAAACCTTTGCTTCTTTTGTGTTTTTTTCCTATTGTTTTTGAGTTGTTTCTGGTAAAAGAATAAATCCAGTCCCTGACTTCATCTCAGACCAAAGTAGAAGCACCACAATATCCAATGAATATTTTTAAAATGTTAAGCCATTTCCATACCTCAGTATTAGAAGTAATCCCTTGATTGTCTTATTTCTAATACATTTTATACTAATATGTTACTCAAATAATGACAATTGCCATTGCATCAGCTGAGCTAAATCTCTCCCATCTCATAACTCAAAGCTAGTTAATCTCTTGACATGCTGTCTTTTAAAAAATATTTTATTTATTTATTTTTAGAGAGAGGGGAAAGGAAGGAGAAAGAGTGGGGGAGAAATATCAATGTGTAGTTGCCTCTCATGTGTCCCCTACTGGGGACCTGTCATGCAACCCAGGCATGTGCCCGACTGGGAATCGAACTGTTGACCCTTTGGTTCATAGCCCACATTCAATCCACCAAGCAACACCAGCCAGGGTTAATATTATCTTTTTTAAAAAAATATTTTATTTATTTATATTTAGAGAGAGGGGACAGGAAGGAGATAGAGAGGGAGAGAAACATCATGTGTGGTTGCCTCTGATGTGTCCCCCACTGGGAACCTGGCTTGCAACCCAGGCATGTGTCCTGACTGGGAATTGAACTGGAGATCCTTTGCTTCACAAGCCTGTGCTCAATCCACTGAGCTACACCAGCCAGGGCTAATGTTATCTTTTAAGAACTGATTAATGCTGAGGAAAAATGTACTAAAATGTAAAATTTTGTATTAAATACATAAGAGGCCGAAGATTTCTGGAAGTCTAATAACATCTAAGTTGAAAAGTTCTTTTGGTCCATTTAGCAGTTGTGGGGCACCATACCATTCCTCTGCTGTCTCACCTACCCTCTTCTCATCTGTGGGTAAAACTTCTACCTTTGCTGATGCAATTGAGGTATGCCATTTATTTTCTATTCTTAATATGAGTAGGCAGTCAAATACAACAAATATCCGAGGAAAGCCTTCCAATATGAAAAGATAATTAAAAAACCAGAAATTAGGTTAAAATGATGTAGGAAACAAGATCATGCAAGCAAAAAAACTTCAAATAAACATAGTTGTTAAGAGAAAAAAGAGGATATGTTGATAAAATAACATTCACTGGAAATACTTTGTACTTTGAACTAAAAAAAATCATGAAGAAACATAAGAAGAAAAAAGTTTTGGAAATTAAAAATATCAGTACCAAAATAGAAATTCAATACAATAACATTGTTAAAATCTCCCTAAAGTAGTAAAAAAGTCCAACAGGTTGAAAGCAGATAAGAACAGGTAAGAATATCAAAGGTTCAAGCCAGAAAACTCATATCTAATGTGCATAAGTTATAGAAAGAGAATAAAGAGGAGAAAATCACTGGGAAGGCATAAGAAACAAACAACAGAGACAAATATCATATTTCCCAGAAATTAGAGGCATAAATATCCATATTAATAGACCATAAAAGCCGAAAGAGGGAATACTAAAGACTACACTAAGTACCATCACCACAAAAATAGTATATAAGGAAGGACAAGGAAAAGCCAACATATAGAATAAGTTACGATGAACTTCCCTCTCAGGACTGACTTTGCTGTGTCTCCTAAGTTTTGGGTTGTTGTGAGTTCATTTTCATTTGTTTCCAGAAACTTTTTGATTTCTTCCCTAATTTCACTCTTGACCCATTCCTTGTTTAATAGCATGCTATTCAATCTCCATGATTTTGAGTTTTTTTGGTTTTGTCCTTTGGGGTTGGTTTCCAGTTTCAGTCCCTTGTAGTTGGAAAAACTGCTTGGTATGATTTCAATTTTTTAAAATTTGTTGAGGTTTGCTCTGTGTCCTATCATGTGATGTATCTTTAAAGTGTCCCATGTGCATTTGAAAAGAATGTGTATTTATCTTCTTTGGGATGAAGATATATATATATATATATATATATATATATATATAGATAGATAGATAGATAGATAGATATAGATATAGATATAGATATATAGATATAGATATATAGATATATAGATATATAGATATATAGATATATAGATATATAGATATATTATATGTGTATATGTGTGTGTGTGTATATATATATATATATATATATATATAATCACTTAAGTCCATTTCATCTAGGGCTTTGTTCAATGCCACAATATCTTTGTTGATATTTTATTTGAAAGATCTGTCCATTTTTGACAGCGGGGTGTTAAAATCCCCTACTATAATTTGTTGCTGTCAATATCTTTCTTGAAGTCCTCTAAACTTTTCTTTATATATTTGGGTGCTCCTATGTTGGGTGCATATATAATTACAATGTTTAGGTCTTCTTGGTAGATTCTTCCCTTGAGTGTTATGAAGTGACCTCTGGGTCTCTTTTTATGGCCCTTTTTTTGAAGTCTATTTTGTCTGAGATGAGTATTGCTACCTTGGCTTTTTTTTTCTTGCCCATTTGCTTGGAAAATTTGTTTCCATCCCTTCACTTTTAATCTGTGTAGGTTTTTTTGTCCTGAGGTGGGTCTCTTGTAAGCAGCAAATGTGTGGGTCATGCTTTCTTATCCATTCAGCTATTCTGTGTCTTTTGATTGGAGCATTTAATCCATTTACATTTAAGGTTATTATTGATAGGTACTTATTCATTGTCATTTTTATTCCTCTGCTTCTCATTGTGTCTCTCTTTTCCTTCCTTTCCTTAAAGCAGACCTTTTAGTATTTCTTGCAGAGCTGGTTTGGTGGAGGTGTATTTTTTAGACTTCTTTTGTCTTGGAAGCTCCTTATTTGGCCTTCTACCTCTACTGAGAGAGAGTCTTGCTGGGTAAAGTAGCCTTGGTTGCAGGCCTCTGGTTCTCATTACTTGGAATATTTTTTGCCATTCTCTTCTTGCTTGGAGTGTTTCCATTGAGAAGTCAGCTGCTAACCTTATTGGGGCTCAATTGTATGTTACTTCCTGTTTCTCCCTGCATGCTGCCTTTAAGATTTTCTCTTTGTCTTGGAATTTTGTCATTTTAATGACGATGTGTCTTGCAGTGGGCCTCTTTGGGTTCCTCTTGATTGGGACTCTCAGTGATTCCTGGATTTGTATGACTTTTTCTCTCATCAAATTAGGGAAGTTTCCCCTCATTTCTTTTTCAAGTAGGTTTTCTATACTGTGTTCTTCTTCTTCTTCTTCTTCTTCTTTTTCTTCTCCTTCTGGTATCCCTATTATTCTGATATTATTACATTTCATATTATCTTGCATTTCTCTTAATCCCTCTTCATTCTTTCTGAGCCTCTTTTCATTTTCTTGCTCTTTCTGGGTGTTTTTTTCTACTTTGTCCTCTAACTCACTGATACAATCTTTTACTTCATAGATCCTGCTTTTGATTCCTTCCACTGTGTTCTTCAGTTTAGAAATTGTATTCTTCATTTCTTCTTGGCCCTTGTGTATAGTTCCTATTTTCTTTTTCATGTTGATATACTTTGCAGTGAGTTCATTGTCTTTCCCCTGTAGTGTCAGCAATTCGGCTGCTAGGATTATCTCCTAAGAACCCTGAAACACCAATCCAAAAGAACCTATGCACCCGTATGTTCATAGCAGCACAATTTACAACAGCCAAGTGTTGGAAGCAACCTAGGTGCCCAGCAGTAAATGAATGGATCAAAAAACTATGGTACATTTACACAATGGAATTCTCTGCAGCAGAAAGAAAGAGCTCCTGCCCTTTGCAACAGCATGAATGGAACTGGAAAGCATTATGCTGAGTGAAATAAGCCAGACAGTGAAAGACAAATACCATATGATCTTACCTTTAACAGGAAGCTAAATAATAAAACAAATAAACAAGCAAAATATAACCAAAGACACTCAGATAGAGAACAGGCTGACAATGACCAGAGGGGAGAGGAGAGGGAATTTCAGGGGAAAAGGGGAAGGATTTACAGGAAGTAGTATAAAATACACATGGAAAAAAAACTAAGGGGATTGGAAATGGGAGGGAGTTTGAGAGCACTGGAGGGGTGGGCTGGGATGGGAGTAAAAGACAGAATACTATACTTGAACAACAATTAAATAAATACATTTAAAAATGGGAAACTTAAAAAATACAAAAAAATTAGCAACTTCACCAGAGAGCCATCCACTCCTGGAAAAAAAACAAACAAACAGGTTACTTACAAAGTAGTAGGGAGAAAATGGAGACAAATGTACCTCAACAACAGTAAAAAAAAAAAAAAAGTTGGAAATTATCATGGTGCAGAAATTCCCAATACTAACATCTAAAACTATAAGACAATTTGGTTGTACCTTCAAAATTTCTGGAAAAAAACTGATATTTTAGCTAGAATAATATAAACTGGCAAAAAATATGGGGGCAAAATACAGATTTTCCCACTTACGGAAACAATTTACCATCAAAACAATTAACCATCCATGGAAATTCTCAGAAAACTACTGGGGGATATGATCCACTAAAGGAAACAAATGATCTAACTTAGATGAAAAGCAAAGAGAAGTTCTAGAATGATGGCAAAGGGAAATCTCAGAATGACTTGTGCAGCATGCTAGTCAAGATTGAGTTGGGTGGAAATCACCAATAAAGAAAACTCCATAAAGGAAATAGAAATGTTGCATTTAAACTGTGTAAACAATATTGCTGAAGCACATTTTACAGAGTTTGTAGAGCCTTTGGGAAGAATTAACAATAGGTTCAAAACAACAAAGAGAATACTTTTCCTCAGGAAAATGAAAAGTTTTACAAGCAAGGATCTGTTATCATCAAATATTATTCGTCTTGGTAACAGAAAACCTTTGTAATGTCAAAATAATATGAATATTGAGTTATCCCAAAATTGTGATATATTTATACTGGGCATATGTAGAAAATTGGAGGGAGGTGAATGGTATAAAATATTAAATCAATTAAAGGAGTTTGCCATAATAGAAAAACAATATACAATTTATAAAAGTGAATAACTAAAATTAATCACAATATACATGTTATTTAGAAAATGGAGGGATATAGATAAATATGTTGTTAAGAATTATAAAAGATGGCCCTTCAGGCATGAGGTTGGAGGTCAGGAAAATGTGGAACAAGTACCTGTTTGTTTTTGCAAATGTTTTAGATAATTTGATTTTCTTAATATTTGTATACAATACATTAATAAAGTAATAATTACCACAGAAAAAAGTAAGGTGAAGGAGAGGTTATTACCACAACCCATGCTCCTTTGGCTCCCTTGAATTCACTGGCTGCCATGGTAGACTTTACTCACACAAATACCTACTGCAAGGGCTCAAGTATCTCTTCTTCTCTAAGGGCTTTCTTGACAGCATGAAACAAGGCTTACTGCAAACAATAGAAATGGCAAGTGTGGAGCCCCTAATAAGTCCAATCCCAGCCCTCAAATAATGGGTATGGTTGCAGGTGGTAAAATGTTCCAGCCTCTTAGTAACCTAGAGAGACATGATGCTCAGGCACGTTTCTCACAGTCTGTCAGCTCAGATGGTCTACAGCAGACTGAGGTCCAGTGGCCCACAGCAATTGCCTACCCATTAACATACTCTGTTGACTTTTCTCACTTTCTTTTTCTTATATTTTAAATATATTTTATTGATTATGTCATTACAGTTGTTCTATTCCCCCTTCATTCCCCTCCAACCTGCCTCCACCCCTCCCCCACCATTCCCCCCTTTAGTTAATGACCACGTGTCTCAAGTTCTCTAGATTCTATATTTCCCATACTATTCTTGCCCTCCCCCTATCTATTTTCTACCTACCATCTATGCTACTTATTTTCTGTACCTTCTCCCTTCTTCTTCTGCTCCCACTCCCCTGTTGCTAACCCTCCATGTGATCTTCATTTCTATGGTTCTGCTCCTGATCTAGCTGTCCTCTAGCTGTCCTTTTGTTTTAGGTGTGGTTCTTAATAACTGTGAATTTGCTGTCCTTTCACTGTTCATCTTTTTTATCTTCTTTTTCTTAGGTAAGTCCCTTTCACATTTCATATAATAAGGGCTTGGTGATGATGAACTCCTTGAATTTGATCTTATCAGAGAAGCACTTTATTTGCCCTTCCATTCTAAATGAAAACTTAGCTGGATAGAGCAATCCTGGTTGTAGGTCTTTGAATTTCACGACTTGGAATACTTCTTTCCAGCCCCTTCTTGCCTGTAAGGTCTCTTTTGAGAAATCTGCTGACAGTCTGATGGGAACTTCTTTGTAGGTGACTGTCCCCTTATCTCTTGCTGCTTCTAGGATTCTCTCCTTCATTTTAATTTTGGCTAATGTAATTATGATGTGCCTTGGTGTGTTCCTTCTTGGGTCCACCTTCTTTGGGACTCTCTTAGCTTCCTAGATTTCCTGGAAGTCTATTTCCTTTGCCAGATTGGGGAAGTTCTCCTTTATTATTTGTTCAAATAAGTTTTCCACTTGTGGCTGTCCCTCTTCCCCTTCTGGTACCCCTATAATTTGGATGTTGGAACATTTACAGATGTCCCGAAGGTTCCTAAGCCTCTCCTCGTTTTTTTTTTGAATTTTTGTTTCTTCATTCTTTTCTGTTTGGTCATTTTTTCCTCCTTCTGCTTCACTCCTTTGATTTGAGTCTCAGTTTCCTTTCATTACTATTGGTTTCCTGTGTATTTCCATTCATTTCAGTTAGTTGAGCTTCCATATGTTCCTCTAATTTGTGACTAAAATCAACCAGTTCTGTGAGCATCCTGATCATCAGTGTTTTGAACTGTGCATCTGAAAGTTTGGCTCACTTTCCTTACTTTTTTATTTGTGCTTCTTGGGATCACCTCCCAAATAAACTACTCAGACCCAAGTCCTTTGGTTGATATGTAATCTGGGGGGGGGACTCCCACTAAGACAAATGACTAGACAATATTTGTCAATAATGCCTATTTATATGCTCTTTATCTTTTTTGGTGTTATTATTTTAATCTTGCTACAGCCTTGCAGCAATTAAATAACTTTATTTCTACAATTGACCTTTAAAAACTGAAGTCAATAGAACCTTATATATCATAAAGATGATTTATAGTATGCAACCAAAAAATCCAAAGCAGTATGACAAATTGAGCTTCAATATATAAGGTGAATATTCTTTCATCCACTCTATTTAAACTTCAGTGTATCTCCTAACAGCTGAAAGATGTGTTCTGGCATAGGTAATAGGTAGACTGCAAAAATCTGGAACATATACAAATTAACATCATTTACTTATTTGTTAATTAATTAATCAATTAATTTACTGATCTGTTTGCTGTGGTTTTAAAATGTATCCACTAATTCTTTGAACTTCTTTTATGAAGTGGTAGGGTCTGTGTTTTCTCTTCTTGAATCTGGCTTGACTTTAGTGATTTATTTACGACTATTCAGAAAAAATGATGCCATTTGATTTCTGAGGTTAGGTTAGCTATCACCTGGTTCTCTTTCACCTGGTTGTTTTGGAATGCTTGCTGTATATATGCCCCCTTCTGGGATGCTTCCCCTCCAAAAGTAGCCCCATTTGCTTGAAAATCTAAAACTATTAGGAAAGGCTGTTTACAGGTGCTTCAGTCAACAGTCCCAGCTGAGCCCCCAGCTTTCTGGTAATAACAAACAGCCTATTTACTGGACATGCATGTAAAGGAACTTCCAGATGATTGTATCTCTGAGCCATTAAATTATCCCTAGACTTTTTGAGTCTTGCCACCTGAGGACCCAGGCATCGTGGACTGTAAATAAACTATCCCTGCTATGCCCAAGCAATGTATTTAGTCCCCAGAGTCTATGCACATCATAAGTGGTTGTTTTACTCCAAAAAAAGTTTTAGTGTGGCTTGTTACACAGCAGCAGTAACAGAGACACATTAACTTATATGAAATAATCACTAAAAACGTACATTGTGGCATGTGATATTTAGCTAAGCAAAATTATAAAGAGAAAGTTCTTTGAACATTCTTGTTCCTGAGAACACTGCTAAAGAATTGTGGATTGATCCACATTCTTTGTCCTTTTTGAGTTCAGAAGAGCATGTCTTCTTCAAACAGGGAAACAGAAAAACCCAGAATTAGAAACAAAAGGGCATAGCACACATTGTTATTAAAAATGTCTGTGCTGAGAAAGAGCACATAATTAGTAATAAGAAAATCTGCACCACATATAACAAAGGAAATAAATGCAGATCTTCCATTTGTGCAGAGTACTGGGTATTTATTGGAACAACTTGCTGTTATGAAAGAGTCTTTTTTTTAATCACCATGGCATCCAATGTAACATTCCAAAGGGATTAATTTGGTAGGAAATTAAATGCTTTGCCTAGATACAAGATCTTTTAAAATTATATATGTGCCAAATTGCACTAAAATAATTGGGTAGCTGAGGACATCTGCTGCAGTAAATTCAAATAGTGAATATTCAATTTAAATGATTACCAGACACCAGATCAAAAAAGTCTTTATATTTTTCCTGTTTTGCATGGAGAGGAGCCTGGAAATAGTTTATTTTAACTATTAAAAATTATTTGAAAGAAAGCTGCAGTAGTCTAATTACAAAGTACGTAATATCAAATGCTACTTTTTGAAATAGAGCCACACTTTATATTAAAAGCTCAGGGGAGGTAGGTATAAGGGGATAAAACGGTAAGGAAAATATAATAAAGGTTAAATTTTTAAAAAATATTTTATTTATTTATTTTTCCAGAGAGGGGAAGGGAAAGAGAAAGAGTGGGAAAGAAACATCAATGTATGGTTGCCTCTCATGCATCCCCTGCTGGGAACTGGCCTGCAACCTAGGCATGTGCCCTGACTGGGAATCGAACCTCGACACTCTGGTTTGCAGGCCCGAGCTCAATCCACTGAGCTATGCCAGCCAGGGCATAAAGGTTAAATTTTTAAAAAGCAGATCTAAGGGCTTCGTGGTCAATACCTAGATTGGATTATACTATCTCAGAGCTGGTGAGGTCTAAATTTGTGTTTGTTTGTTTGTTTTACTGTGCTCAGCACTTAAGAGGTCTAAATTTTAAGAGTTGATCTTGCTATACCCAGTTACCTGGGAATAAAAAGTTCAGATTGCTTCTTGTCTGCTTGTTTTACAGCTAAGAAATATAGCTGATACAAGCCAATACCTTACCACCTATACCAGGTTGAATACAGCCAGCCATTAGTGCCTACTACTGCACAAAGTCAGTTTGTTTTGCAGAATTTTCTTAATTAAATTTAATAGGGGCATTCAATGAAGACACCATATATCTTGATTTATAAGGACCAAAGGCTTTCAAGATATTGTGAGCAATGAACTCTGTTTAGATAAAGTCTAATTTAAGAGACATTTACAATCTCATTATCTAATCTAGCTACATAATCTCTTTGATCATAAAGTTTGTAAGATGCCAGTACCTTTGTCCTTTCAGGGTATATTTATAACTTCAATTTACCTGAGAAAATACTTCTGAGAGTTTTTTCCCCTTTTGCCTCACAAGGATTTTTAATTATTGGAGGGATCAAGAAGTGAAGTGTGTATAACCTTATATTAATGGGAAATTCCAGCTCTAGCACTTATTATACTTACTGTGTCACCTGGGTTAAGGTAGCTGGCTCATCTGAGCTTTAGACAATGCTTCTGTTGAGTGGGAGGAAAATAATATGTGCTTTACATGATTACTTGAAAATAGAATAGAATAATTCTAAAATAAATCACTGTTATTTGACATGTTAGCTTTCTTCCCCCCTACTACCATCTAACACAGTGGTACAAAAGTATAAGTACATCTGCCAAACTCTAAACAAGAACAACTTCGGTCAAGATTTAGAGAGCAGCATTGTAAGCAGCTTTAGGGCTTTAGGTAGTATTTTACTACTTCCTGTGGTCAGAGATGATTGCCTATCTTGAGAAACTAAGTACTGACTCTGACCCTGTGCAATCTATGAAGATTTCCATGTTAGTATGCAGAGTATTCAATGTATCTCTTAAAAATATGTGTTAAAACTATGGTACACTTACACAATGGAATTCTATGCAGCAGAAAGAAAGAAGGAGCTCCTACCTTTGCAACAGCATGGATGGAACTAAAAAGCATTATGCTGAATGAAATAAGCCAGGTGGTGAAAGACAAATACCATAAGATCTCACCTTTAACTGGAACCTAAACAGTGAAACGTGCAAGCAAAATATAACCAAAGACACTGAAATAGAGAACAGGCTGACAGTGACCAGAGGGGAGAAGGGAGGGAATTTCAGGGGAAAAGGGGAAGGGTTTACAGAAACAAGTATAAAGGACACATGGACAAAAACTAAGGGGGGGTGGAAATGGGAGGGAGGTGGGGAGCATTGGGGGTGTAGGCTGGGATAGGAGTAGAAGACATAAAACTGTACTTGGACGACAATTAAAATAAATTTTTAAAATATGTGTTAAACATGCATGTTCTTTGCTTTTTAGTATTCAGCTTAACCTTCCACATAATTGCTTTTATTACATTTTAAAAGTTATGTTTTCTCAAATAGTTCACTTTGTATAGTTAGTACTCCCAGAAAGATTTCCAAAAGTACAGTGAATTGGTGAATAAATAGAAACAAATATTTATAAAATAAGAAACCTGCCCTGGCTGGTGTAGCTCAGTGGATTAAGCGTGGGCCTGTGAAGCACACGATCGCGGTTCGATTCCCAGTCAGGGCACATGCCCGGGTTGCAGGTCGGTTCCCTGCAGGCCAGTTCCCAGCAGGGGATGCACGAAAGGCAACCATACATTGATGTTTCTCTCCCTCTCTCCTTCCCCTCTTCCCCTCTAAAGATAAATAAATAAAATCTTAAAAAAAAAGAAACCTGACATCATCTACAATATCAGGCAATGACAGATTAACAGAATCTTCATAAGTAGTCATAACAGGGATATAAGGTATAATACATAAGGATTTGGCTGGGAAAGTATTCTGCTATTTTCAAAATGGTGGGGTTGTGAACAATTTGAAGAGATATTTTAAAGGCAGAGATTTCAAATGTGGGCTTGGAAACTCAGGCTGATGGAGAGTGATGAGAAGGAACAGTAAAAAGGGTAGTTTGCAGAATGTCTGGGACTTTTTGTTACTTAGGACTAAACTGTTAAAAGGAAGAGAGTTTTAGTAGGATACTGAGGTACAAGATGTCCATGTGTTTAAGTCATTAAATTTGAAAAGGGTGTAATCTGTAAGAACACCATTAAGAAGCATGCTATTACAGTGATTACATTTTTATGAATACTTATAAGTGTGTAATTTCATTATAAGACCAATGGAGTAGAGAAATATGCTTTACACCCATTTAGATATACCTGATTTTATCCCATCTTCTGTAATGGGAAATGTATCTACCATAGGAGAAATGGTCATGGCTATTAGTTCAGAGGATATATTTTCAAATTCTTTAAAAATTTTATAAGGTACAGCCCTAAAGTTTGTGAGGAATAGCATATAACCCTTTAGTTATGGAGGATCTCAGGACACACACACACACACACACACACACACACACACACACACAAGGTCAAATGAGGGTTATGTTCATTGCTTTTTAGTCTCCCCTTTAATTTTCTCCATTTTTCCTCCTCACATTCTTGATTCTCCTTTTTTATGCTGTTTTTTGAGGATGCAATTGATATGACTACCGAAGAACTTGCTCCTTTGTTTATTTAAAAATAAATAAGGAATTTGTACATCTTAATCCCTACCCCTTTTCATTCATCCTCCCAATCCCCCTCACAATTGGTAACCATCAAAATGTTCTATGAGTTTGTTTCTGTTGGGTTTGTATATATTGTTTTTTAGATTCCACATATAAGTGAAATCATATGGTATTTTTGTCTTTCTCTATCTGACTTATTTAGCATAATGTCCTCTAGGTCTATACATATTGTTGGGAATGGCAAGATTTCATTCTCTTTTATGGTTGAGCAATGCTCCATTGTATATATGTACCAAGTTATAAAAAGTTACAAGGATGTAAAGTACTGCATAGAAAATGTAGTCAATTATGTTGTAATAACAGTGTATGGTATCAGATGGGTACGAGACTTATCAGGATGATCACTTCATAAGTTACATAGATGTCTAACCACTGTGTTGTATGCCTGAAATTAATACTGCACATCAACTGCATATTAAAAAATTAAAGAAACATTAAAAGAAAAATAATGTTTGCTTAAGGAAAGAATGCAGCATCAGATACATAAAGAACAAAAAGTGTCATTGACCATGTAGAAGAACAACACCCTGGAAAATACAAGGAAACAGAAATAAATACATAAAAATAAATAAATAAGAGAAACAATACCAAAACAAACACAAAACACTTCAGTAAAAAATATAAGTAAAGCAGAAATGAAAAACAGATTCTAATATTCACCAATTGAATTTACAAAAACCATTTACAAGCTGACAGGAATCATGTTTCAAATGTTGATCAGCTGTAAAGCACTGGTTTGGCACAGTTATATGCCAAAACTCATATATAGATATCACATACTTAAATAATTTTAAATTATTAATCCTGTTAATATCCAAGTATATTATCATCAGTCACTTTTTAAATAAGATTTTATTAACTGGTCTGATGTAACTATAGCAAACATAGTAATTTTTTAAATCCTCAAATCAGGATATGTAAATACATACAAGTCTATCCATTCAAAATTATGTCAGCCAGGTTTCTAAATCAATTGTTTAAATTATTTATTTTAACCCCAGCTGGTGTGGCTCAGTGGATTGGGTGCTGGCCAGCAAATCAGAGGGTCACTGGTTTGATTCCCAGTCACAGGCCAGGCCCCCAGTGGGGGGTGCTCGAGAGGCAACCACACATTCGTGTTTCTCTCTCTCTGTTTCTCCCTTCCTTCCCCTCTACCTAAATATAAATAATTAAAAATCTTTTTAAACATAAATAAACTTTTTCTTCTAAAACTATCAGTATAATTTCCTGGGCCCATACTAATAATTGAGTATATAAAGTAAGACTATAATTTTCATATGTTTATGGTTCAGGACAGCATATGTGGAAATGTTGTTTTGTACATACTTTATTTTTTATCTGTAAAGGTAATAAGAACTAAGAAAGATGTTTTTATCCTAGTTAGTCTTTTATGCATTAGTCCTACGCAAATATCATCCAAGTCTCAAATAGGTCGAGGAAAGAGAAATATTGAACACAGACTATAGTGTAAAATGACTAAGAGCCGAAAATTGGCCTATTGTGGTGAACACCTGTACTAGAACAGTACTTCTTCACCTCTTAACAACTAGCTGTCTTTTCTCTTAATTGAGTCCTAGTTCCTTTCTAGGTCAAACAAGAAAATGCACAACAGTTGTATTGTGGTAACCTTGTTTAATTTTTCCTGGTGCTCTAAATTATGACAGCCATTGTACATAATGAAATCCTGAATTCCAGCACTAATTGCTTGTGGTTTCTCAAAGATAAATGATAGGTAGGGAAAGAGTAAGTCCATACAGAACCTTTTTTATCTTGGTATGGGAGTTGAATATTTGGAAAAGACAGTAGTTATAAGCAGAGATTCTCATTCCAGTTATATTAGTTTCTGAGGCATAAATTTACAAATTGAACAGGAGATAAAGTCTACTCATCCCTTGCCCCTTCTTGCCTTGCCCTCTTATAACTGAGGGTATTTAGATGAAGCTTAATCACAAGCAACCACAATACTACCAAAAAGAAAGGCTTCATCCATGTGCCATGCCCCCATGTCCTGCTTATGTTTTCTCTTTTGGGGGAATATTATTTCCTTTGCCCAAACAAGGACAGTATAGGCTTAGACTGAATAAGTGAAAAATAATTGATTTCCTTTCTTTAGCTTCCCTTAGAGGCATTTCAGGCTGATTAGATGAAAGTTTCTGTAATTATTTTTAAGGTTGTTTTACATGATGTTTCCAAGAGCATGAAAAAAGAATTAAGCCAAAGGGAAAAAAGGATCTATCAATCCAAAACATTCAATGAAAAGTACTAGATAAAAAAATTCATTGTGTTATATATGAATCATAATAAGAAAAACAAAAATATTATTGAGTTTTCCTGATTTATGTGTTTTATGTTACCTTATTTTAATTTTTTTAGGTTTTCTAACAAGTGATGTATTTTATACGTTTAGGAAAAATATACACTTCAAAAGGAGACAGAAGCTACTTGGCCTCAAGGGAGAATCATTTTAAAAGCACATTTCTATGACAGGATGTCCTGTGATTTCACACTTACAATATATAGAAAAATATTTTTTAATAATGTTTACCAAATGGTGGCATTCAAGTTTATACAAAAATAAAGAGACCATTTCTGCTGTTTTAATTCCCATCTTCATTTTCAGATTACAAATATGTATAGGCACCTCTGACAGTCATTCAGTTCCTTACCTACAATGATTACTTCAACGGTATCCCTCAAGGTTTATTGTGTCATTTTGTTTGACCTTCAGTTAACTAATTCCTGCTGATTTCTTTAGTGGTCTCCTAAGACAGGTTTCCCTTACTTATATAGAGTCTAATGGAGATACTCTTGTAGGTTTTCTTTTTTAGTATGTTTCTAAAACCCCATTAACAGAGTCTCTATTGTAATACTCATTTAATTATAACATGCTCCTTGCTGAGCTCAGAGGGCAAGAATGCTAATAAAACTCTGGTCCCATACTGAGCAGAGGAAAAAAATAACTGTCATTCTCACTTCAGTAGTAAATTTTAATAAATTAGAGTCTGCAAAATTTTAGATCCACTTGGCAAAGGTAAAGTGAAAGGGTGAGTCTACTACTGATTTGGGAATGAAGTAGGGTTACACAAATATTCTGTTTCAGTTTTAACTGGATTCTGATTTACATGCTTTAACCAAACTGGAAAAATGATATTTTCAGAAGAAATCCTAGCATTCTCTTTCTGTATGACTCTGCTCATTTAATTCTCTTCTTTCTGAACCCATTTCCCTTGTATCACTCTTTGTCCCCATCTTACTGTCTTTTCAAAGTTCTACACAAATCTTGCTGTACTTTGACTTCACATAGCCTAAAATAGTATTTCTCTCTCTCTTCACTATACACATCAGATTATTCTATGCACTTCCTTAAGTGGGAAAGTCATTTTCCATCTTGTACACATGTATTTCTATGTCCATCTGTGACAGAATTAAAGAAATGTTTATATGATAAAATAGAGAGACTACATTTCCCAGCCTCCTTTGTAGTTCAGTTCTAGGCAAGTTACTGAGTTCTGGCTAGTGAAGTGTAGACATACCTGGTTCAGAATGTACTTTACATGATCCTACTATCTCTATTTTTCCTCACTTGATTGCTCACTTTGCTCTATACTGAATACAGAGAGCCCTTGAGAATCTGAAGTGTCCCTTTAAGGAAGGGGGGTAATAAGATGCAATAACTAGGATCTGTGAGTCACCATGTAGAAGGCTTCCTGCTGAAAACCTATCTTAACTGTGAAGTAAATAAGGAACCTCCAGTCAAGATGGCAGCATAGGTACTTGTCCCTTCCCACAATTACATCGATATTACAAATAGACTTCCAGCCAGGATGGAGGCATAGGTGGAAACACTGTACCTCCTTGCGCAACCAAGTTTAAAGACAACAAAGTTTTAGTAACAAAAACACAAACAAAACACTGAAAATTGAACTGTACAGAAGTCCGACAACAACGAACCATTCAGCCAGACTGGTAAGAGGGGTGGAGTCAGTGGCTGGCGGAGTGGGGTTGTACAGGAAAAAGTGGCCAGACCGACCCAGGCATGAAGGCAGCGGTTGGCAGATCCTAGATGTGAGGTGGCAACGGGCAGACCCAGTGAGGGCACGAGGCAGTTGGTTGAACGCAGTCACACATTCACACTCAGATAAATCAGGCAAAGGAGAAAGCAGTGAGACAGACCACGCAAACCAGGGCCTCAGTGATGGGAATTAAAGCCTAAAAGCACCAATTGGAAAAACTTTCTGGGCTCAAGGTGCCAGGAGAGGCTTCCAGGCTCACAGAGAGGTCATTGGAGAGACACACGGGGTCCTGAAGGGTACACAGGCCCACATACCCAGGAGCATGCACCAGGGGGGCTCAATTTGCTTGCAGGAAGCACCAGAGGGGACCAAAATCTGAGAGAGAACACAACAAATGCCATTGCTCCCTTTTTGATTCTGCCCCCACATACATCATCACAACCCAGCGAATGGGTTGCAGGGCCCTGGTGAACATCTAAGGCTCCACCCCTCATACATAATAGGCATGAACAGACCAAAACATTATGGCTCAAGAAGAACAGCTCAAAGCCCCAGAGCCAATACTTCTAAGCAACCGAGAGATAGCCAACCTATTAGATGCACAGTTCAAAACACTGGTGATCAGAATGCTCACAGAACTGGTTGATTTTAGTCATAAATTAGAGGAACAAATGAAGGCTAAACTAATTGAAATGAAGGGAAATGCACAGGAAACCAATAGCGATGGAAAGAAAACTGGGACTCAAATCAAGGGAGTGGACCAGAAGAAAGAAAAAAAAATGACCAACCAGAAACGAATAAAGAAACAAGAATTCAAACAAATGAGGAGAGGCTTAGGAACCTCTAGGACATCTTTAAACGTTCCAACATTTGAACTATAGGGGTACCAGAAGGGGAAGAGGAAGAGTGACAAGTGGAAAACTTACTTGAACAGATAAAGGAGAACTTCCCCAATCTGGCAAAGGCAATAGACTTCCAGGAAGTCCAGGAAGCTCAGAGAGTCCCAAAGAAGTTGGACCCAAGAAGGAACACACCAAGGCACATGGTCATTATATTAGCCAAGGTTCAAATGAAGGAGAGAATTCTAGAAGCAGCAAGAGCTAAGGGGACAGTCACCTACAAAGGAGTTCCCATCAGACTGTCAGCAGATTTCTCAAAAGAGACCTTACAGGCAAGAAGGGGTTGGAAAGAAGTATTCCAAGTCATGAAATCCAAAGATCTACATCCAAGATTGCTCTATCCAGCTAAGTTTTCATTTAGAATGGAAGGGCAAATAAAGTGCTTCTCTGATAAGATCAAATTCAAGGAGTTCATCATCACCAAGCCCTTATTATATGAAATGTTAAAGGGACTTACTTAAGAAAAAGAAGATAAAAAAAGATGAATAGTGAAAGGACAGCAAACTCACAGTTATTATCAACCACACCTAAAAAAAAAAAAAGCAAGCTAAGCAGACAGCTAAAACAGGAGCAGAGTCACAGAAATGGACATCACATGGAAGGTTAGCAACAGGGGAGTGGGAGGAGGAGAAGGTACAGAGAATAAGTAGCATAGACAGTGGGGAGAAAATAGGAGGAGGGCAAGAGTAGTGTGGGAAATGTAGAAGCTAAAGAACTTATGATACATAGACATGAACTAAAGGAGAGGAATGTGGGTGGGAGGGGTGTGCAGGGTGGAAGGGAATGAAGGGGGAGAATAGGACAACTGTAATGGCATAATCAATAAAATATATTAAAAAGAAAAAATACAAATAAACCACAGAGCCACCATCAGTGAGAACTTCCTGAAATCTGGGTGAATGGAAGTTCTACAACTAGGGAATTAAAGTTGAAGCCATATAGAGCCTGATAGGAGGGGCAGAGACAAAATGTGAGACAGACTGATCCCACACACACGTGTGTGGTAGTTAAAAATTGGAAGGGATATTTAAGTTGTGGAAATCCTCCCTGAGGAGCGAGGGGCCAAGCCTCACATTAGACCCCCTAATCCCAGGGTTCCAGTGACTGGAAAAGAAGCCCCCATGAGTTCTGGCTGTAAAAATCATTGGGAATTGAGGCAAAATGAGACGGGGGGTTTCTGGAGTCCCAGGTAGTTCTTCTTGAAGGGCCCAAATATGGACTTACTTGGTTCACTCCCTCTGAGCACCAGTTTAGGAGCAGTGGCATAAAAGACACCAGGGATATTCAGGGAGGAATTGAATTGTTCGGCATCAGGGTGAGAGCTGGGAGTGTGGCAGATTTTTGCCTGAAAAAAGTGTTTGCAAAGACCATTTTTTCTTTGATGAACCCTCCCCACACAAAGCTAATAGGTACACCATATTTGAGACCTATCAACCTGACTCACACTGTTTGCTCTGCTCTGGTGATTCCCTGAGAGCCTGCCCCACCCAGGTTTTGGATTTACCCAAGCTGTTTCTAGTGTTTTTTCCATGCAAGTGGCTTGTCTTGATTTATGATTCAGGTTTCCTAAAATCTCTTGAACAGCATTTAGCTTCAGTTAGCTTTGTACCACTCACTAAGTGGCCTAAGTCCTGGCACTAGCAGCAGCTGGCCTTGGATCACAGCTTGGGCACCTTCAAGCTGAGTACAAGTAGCAGTCATTAGGAGATTACTTGGTAATTCAATCCAGTGGCCCTGGGCAGAACACAGGTAGTGGCTGACTTTGGCCTACACTTGCTGGGAGGCCCCAGAGCCAAAACACCTAGTGGACAGCTTCAGACCACATCAGAGTACCACCACTCACCACCTCCACAAGAGACACACTCAAGGGGTAGACTAAGAGAGCATCAGAGCCCTACTGAAGTAAATTCTTCTGTATGGAGTGAGCCTCCTGCACAACTTACCCTCCACAGTGGTCACAGCCAGTCCTTGCAGCCAATCAGCTTTGGAGTCAATCTTTCCCACTGATGTGCAAAAGATCATCAACACTCAACAACAAGAGGAGGGTGTATATAGCCTACACAGGGGCACATTCCCAAATACTTAGCTTGGGTGATCTGGAAGCCTGTGCCACTATAGGACAACTACTACATTAGGCCATTCTCCCAAACCCGGGAGACATAGTAGCTCTACAAAATACATAGAAACTAATACAGGGAAGCTGCCAAAGTGAGAAAATAAAGAAAAATGTCCCAACTGAAAGAACAGAACAAAACTCCAGAAAAAGAACTAAAAAAAATGGAGGCAAGCAATCTACTCGATGCAGAGTTCAAAACATTTGTTAAAAAGATGCTCAATGAACTTAGTGAGAACTTTAACAGCATTAAAAAAAGACCAGCCAGAGATGAAATATACACTAACTGAAATGAGTAATTTACAGGTCATCAACAATTGAGTAGATAAGGCTGAGAGTGAAATCAGTGATTTAGAATATAAGAAAGCAAAAAACACCCAATCAGAACAACAAAAGAAAAAAGAATAAAAAAATGAGGATAGTGTAAGAAGCCTCTGGGACAACTTCAAGTGTTCCAACATTTGCACTGTGGATGTGCTAGATGGAGAAGAGAGAGAGCAAGAAATTGAAAACCTATTTGAAAAATAGTGACAGAAAAACTTCCCTAATTTGGTGAAGGAAATAGAAATACAAGTCCTGGAAGCACAGAGAGTCTAAAACAAGATGAACCCAAAGAGGCCCACTCCAAGACACACTATGATTAAAATGCAAAAGGTTAAAGACAAAAAATGGATCGTAAAAGCAGCAAGAAAAAAGCAGTTATTTGTCTACAAGGGAGCTCCCATAAGACTATCAGCTGATTTCTCAACAGAAAATTTGCTGCTAAGACTGGAGTGGCAAAAAGTATTCAAATTAATGGAAAGCAAGGACCTACAGCTAAGATTACTCTACCCAGCAAAGGTATCATTTAGAATCAAAGGATAAAGAGCTTCCCAGACATGAAAAAGATAAAGGAGTTCATCATCACCAAACCAGTATTATACAAAAATTTTAAAGAGTCTTCTTCAAGAAAAAGTGAAGAGAAGAAAAGATTAAAAATATGAACACTAAAATGGCAATAAA
Organism: Artibeus jamaicensis; assembly: GCF_021234435.1. Classification (NCBI taxonomy): domain Eukaryota; kingdom Metazoa; phylum Chordata; class Mammalia; order Chiroptera; family Phyllostomidae; genus Artibeus; species Artibeus jamaicensis. The sequence continues at coordinate 9,940,359 of NW_026522028.1, read as the reverse complement.
TACATACCTACCAACAACTGAATCTGAAAAGCAAAACAAATAAGCAAGTAGAAGAGATTCACAGATCCAGAGAATGTTTTGACAGTTGCTAGGTGGGAGGTGAGTTGGGGGGATGGGTTAAAGAAGGTGAAGGGATTGAGAAGTACAGTTTAGTTGTTACAGAATAGTCATAAGGATGTAAATTACAGCAGAGGAAATAGAGTCAATAATATAATAACTATAGATGCTGCCAGGTGGGTGTGAGATTTATCAGGCTGATCACTTAATAAGTTATGTAATGTTTAATCACTGGGGTATACATCTGAAACTAATATAATAATACATTCAACTGTAATTGAAAATACAAATTAAAAAAGTGAATAGGAAAACTTGATTATATTATGATACATTTTTGGATTATTGACTAATGACCTTGAATAATGTAATATGTTTATACCCCTTATAGAGTATCTTTTCATTATGATTGCTATAAAGTCTCTCAGAGCCATATTTCTAGCCTTGACTTATCTGAGCATTAGATTTATATTTCTTACTGTCTCTCTATATCTCCCCATGATGTTCCAGTGGCTTCTCAAACATAGCTTTTATAACAAAGGAAACTAAGATTATCAACTGTATTAGTTTCCCACGGCTGCTGTAACAAGGTATCACAAATTGGGAACTTAAAACAACAGAAATTTACTGTCTTACAGTTCAGGAGGCTAGAAGTCTGAATGGAATGAAGTTGTCAGCCAGGGCCATCTTCCCTCTGAAACCTGTAGGGCAGAATCCTTCCTTGCCTCTTCATAATCTCTGGTGGTTAGCAGCATTATCATTCCAATCTCTGCCTCTGTCATTACTTGGCATTCTCCCTGTGTATCTCTGTCTTTGCATAGTGTTTTCTTCTGTTTATAAGAACACTAATTATATTGGATTAAGGCTTATCCTGATGATCTCATTGTAATTTGATTAAATCTTCCAAGACTATTTCCAAATAAGGTCACTGACACAGATACCAGGGGTTAAGAATTCAACATATCTTTTTGGTAATTGCAATTCAACTAATAATATCAATCCACAACCTAACTTAACAGAATCACTATCATGCTGTCACTCAGTACTGCAACTTGAAAGTCATTGAACATTTCCCTTCTTATACCTTTTTGGTATATCATGAAACTACAGTGTAAGATTTCTCCCTTTGCTTTCCTTCTATTTGTTCTATCACTGGCGTAGGATCTAAACAGTTTTGGTTCATTTTTTCTGGAGCAAATTCCCTACATTTTCTCCAATCTTCTGGAAACTAAATTAATCATGTCCAATTCTGTTCAAACATGTGTAATGGCTCCAATTATACTTCCTCCCACCAATAGCCTCTAAACTTGTACAATTAATTTCAGCATGATCTCCACAGTGGTGATGCTTTAATTTTGTTTTGTTCTGTTTTGTTTTATTTCTTTTTGTGTGCTTATGGTGGAGTGACTTATGCATATAGCAGGTGAGAAGCAGATAGTATTGTAGAAAGATAGTTAAAGGGATGAAGCCATGGATTATCCAAAGAGATCTTAGAATTAAAGTAACAATAGTGCTTTCATAAATCATCAGTATGTGCAAATAACCCTGCTATGCCTTATCTCCTTAGAAATTCACAGACATCCCATGAGATAAGCTAATAGTATTTGAAATAATTTGATTAATAAATTGGTATTGAGTAGTCTAATTAGTTCAGTGAAGCCTGGGTATTTATTATCACAGACATTTTGTATCCAAAAGTTTTTACTACAAATTTGATGCCTTTTCACAACAGCAAGATTGCCTTGCCTAAGGGAACAAAGGACATAAATTTGAGGATTGCTTGAGTTTAAGTGCTATCATAACAGAGCATTAGAGGAGAAAGGCCAAAAGGAATCTGACCTTTAGGAGGGTAATCAATGAAGAGTAATGTTAGGAGGGTAAGGGAAAAATTATTCTAGTAGAGAAAGATGATAAATAATAATGCATTAATTACAGAAGTATCATAAGAATTTCTCTTAAAATTCATAATGAGAGCTTGGAAAAACAATAAATTAATGAAGCAATAAAATTTAAAATAAGTTAACCATGGTAAATTGGCATCAAGGCCTAATTGTGGTTTAGAAAAAAGTCAATGAAAAAACCAAGATCTCTGTTTAAGAGATGTTGTGGTTTGAAAGTAGTGTGTGGTCAGCATTACCAAGATGTGCAAGAAAGAATAATTAACATTGTATTGATAAGAAAATAAGACATCTTGATGACAATCTAGATCAAATTAGTTATTTTATTAGTTCTACTCTTGGAATTACCACAGAGTGATACTGGCTAAAATAGCTTACCTTTCTCAAAATTTTTGTTTTGCTTTTATTTTAATAAGGTACCCCTAATCATAAAAATTGTGGCTTTCCATGGTTTTTAGATTTTATGGCTATCCACATGTAATTAAAACAAACATTTACTACTTAAAATCCCTGTAGAAAAATTATTTTTATCTGATATTACTAAAACACTTTTTTATGCTCTGCTTCCTTTTTCCATTAAATTATTTTTATAATACAATGCTCAATTGTGTGAAATTTCTTATGAACATCGCTGATAAATGAGAACCTAAAAATAGCATTGGATTGTTAGAAATTTCCTCTTAATAGATTTTAAAGCATATTAAAAGTGATGGGATTTGGTCCGTAATTGCAGATTATTGAGGAATAAATGGTAAAAACAGATTTCTATTCTCAAGAACCTGATATTTAACAAAAAATGATATATATTGGCACTACCTGGAAAAAATGTCCTGTTCTAGGGATATTTGAGCATGCTGTGGTTATGGGAAATGTCTGTGGTATGAGAACAATTAAAGGCATGAGAGGTAGATTTGCGAATGGACCAAGTCTTGTAAGAAGCCATCAGAAATAGGAATCTAGGTATTTGTTGGACCAAACCGACACTAAGAATGCATGGTTTCCTTCAAGAAGCCTAGAAATTGTCTCTTATTTCTGACTTTGGTCACTGATCTCAAGTCCCATTCTATTCCTTAAAAGTTGGGTAGCTCCTGATTTTTCTTGAAATATTTGTCTTTATAAAAGTGATACCACTGGTCTAGTATTTATAAAAGGGAATCACTATTCTCATTCATTCAGTGAGTATCCTATTTTTACTTCTACTGTGATAACCCGGTTTTAAATAATAAGAATGTTATAATAACAGCTATTGGCCTCTTGAAATACTGAATCTGGCTGGCTGCCTGATACAATAAAAAAAATGGAGACCTCGAAATAACAGAGTGGTTAGGAGTGTGGGCTCTGAAGTCACACAGACATGAACATGGATGGCTTCTACTCCTGCTAGTTACTAGATGTGGACCTTGGAAGTATTATTTAAACTAAATGTCAGTTTCATAATCTGTAACTTGAAGCAATTTTAAACTCATAGGGTTGCAATGGTCAAATATCACTGTGGAAACTGGTACCCTAGAAACACTATATTGTACCTATAATTTCTATTATTATTTTAATATTCTTTCTTATCTGATACACATGTTGTAGATCAAGTGTTCAAAGAAGAGCAATTTTATTTTATATGTGCTTTACTTTGTTTAAATGGAAGCAAATTATTTTAAAAGTTTTAAGTAATTATTAAAAGTTTACTGTGATACTATGTTCAGATGTATAATGTACTAATTAACAACACAAACAACAATTTAATTTACTTTCACATAGTACATGCATTTAGAGTTTAAAAAGCCTTTTTATAAAGTGAAATTAGTCTCTTCAACTTTTAACTATTTTGTCTTAGTGTATATAGTTTGTGGTATAATTATTCAGGTAAAAGTGAAATAAAATGCTTAAATCTACCTAGTTAACTAGATAACAAGAGATAACCTATTCCAATTGGTTTGTTTTTTTTTATTTATATACAGAAAGCAGGAGTTCATTAACATGTGAAAAATTTTAAAACTGGGTGAGAAATAAGGGTTCCAGAAATCTCAAAAGAGTCAGTTGAGATCTCTGAGGTGCTGGTTAAATCTGAATAAAACACTTTCCTAGGAATTAATATTCTATTATAGGAAGCACTAAGTGATTTGTGACTTCCAGATCTTTTATATATTAGTCCTGAAACCTGTCATTTTTCATTAAGTAATTTTTATTGCTATTCTATTACAGTTGTCCCAAATTCCGCCCCCCCCCTTTGCTCTCCTTCATCCATCCCATACCCTGCACAATCAATTCCCACACTGTTGTCCATGTCATGGGTCATTCATACATGTTCTTTCACTAGTTCCTTCTCTTTTCCATCATTATCCCCCTCCCTCCTCTCCTCTGGTCCTGTCAGTCTGTTCCATGTTTCCATGCCTGTGGTTTTATTTTGCTTGTTAGTTTATTTTGTTCATTAGATTCCTCTTATAGGTGAAATCATATAGGATTTTTCTTTCACCACCAGGTTTATTTCACTTAGGATAATACTCTCCACTTCTATCCATGCTGTTGCAAAAGGTAGGAGTTTCTTCTTTTTTCTTGTGTGTAGTATTCTGTTGTGTAAATGTACCATAGTTTTTTGATCCACTCATTTACTAATGGGCACTTAAGCTGTTTCCAGCACTTGGCTATTGTGAATAGTGCTGCTATGAACATTGGGGTGCATAGTTTCTTTTGAATTGGTGTTTTGGGATTTTTAGGGTATATTCCCAGCAACAGAATAGCTGGGTCAAAAGGAACTTCCATTTTTATTTTTTAAAGGAAATTCCATAGTGTTCTCCACAGCAGCTGCACCAGTCTGCAATCCCAACAATACACTGGGGTTCTTTTTGTCCACAACTTCTCCAACACTTGTTATTTGTTGCTTTGTTTGTGATGGCTATTCTGACTGGCGTAAAGTGGTATCTCATTGTGGTTTTAATTTGCATCTCTCTGATATCTAGCAATATTGAGCATCTTTTCATGTGTCTCTGGATCCTCTGTATGTACTCTTTAGAGAAGTGTCTGTTCACGTCCTTTGACCATTTTTTAATTGGATTGTTTATCTTCCTGATGTGGGGTCGTATGAGTGCTTTATATATTTTGGAGATCACACCCTTGTCCGATGTATTATTTTTAATTTATCCATTTTTTCCCTTTCTTTAGGCAATAAACAGTCTGAAATTGGATGCTTTAATTAGAAAAAGAGAGTGGGTGTTTAAGTCAAGGTAGAATTTGAAGAGTTATTTAGCAGAAGCATATATAAGTATTATGGAGACAAGTCTCAATGAAGGCAAAATTATTTGCCAAGTCATGATTCTCCGGAACTCTCACATAAATAAATTAGCTGAATTTTAAAACTTAATCACAAGTAAAAGAAGCAGCCAAAAGAAGCATGAAAGGGGATATATGCTAATCTATGCACCATGATTATTTCCTATAAGTGAACATTGAAATGAAAAGTAAAAGCCAATGAAGCAGCAGAAAGATGGTTGACTATAAATCCCAGCCAATGTCCTAGATATGTCTGTCAGTCTCCATGAAAGGCATGCTTTCTGATATTGCATTTTCCGTTAGCATATGGGGTAGCAGAACACCAATGTATGTGCTTTCCTGACTCATTTGCATGTCACAATTTATATCATCTTTCCTGCCCTGTGGCATTGTGGCACCCGCCTCTCAAATGAGAAATATGTAGCACTAATAATTCTTTGATAACACCTTAGTAATTACATGACCCTTGAAGGGCTTCTTTTCAAAATTCAAAATTCATCTTCCCTTGGTACAGTGTGAATTTAATTTCATTCTTGGCATGGAACCTGGTTATTAACTTTCCTTTTCTTGACAGGCCTGGTAGGTGATGGTAGAGTGAGTCAGAGAAAATGCTTAAAAAGGAGGAAGTTGGAACCAACAGATTTGCTACAAGTAGCCTACAGAAAAAAAATTGAAAGGTGCTTACCTTTTGGAAAATTAACAGTCACTGAAGAGAATGTCTACTCAGTGACTAAATTTTTATTATAAGTGAAAAACTATATCTATTGAATTGAAGATGTTAATATTAAAAACAAAAAATCTAGTGCTGGATTTCATATATGAATGAATGTGTGTTTAAGACTAAGTAACATGGATTTCAACTTTTTAAAAAATAATTTTATTTAGTTATTTTTCAAATACAGTTTTTTGTCTATTTCTCCCATCTGAGCCTCCCCCCCATGCTCCCCAGCTCCCTCCCATTTCCACCCCCCTTAGTTTTCGTCCCTTTGTCCTTCGTATTTGTTCCTCCAAATCATTCCCCATTTTCCCCCTTAAATTCTCTTCCCTCTCCCCTTTGGTCACTGCCCACTTGTTCTCTATTTCAGTGTCTTTGGTTTTATTCTGCTCGCTTGTTTGTTTTGTTGTTTAGCTTCCTGTTAAAGGTGAGATCATATGGTATTTGTCTTTCAACACCTGGCCTATTTCACTCAGCATAATGCTTTCCAGATTTCAACTTTTAAGTAGCATTTGTTTACTTATGTGAAGATCTGTTTGGACTTTATGTTTTAGCTATTTGGAATTTTATCTAAAGGAAACTTATAAATGCAGAAGGAATAAGCCATATACAGTTCATGATTGGCTGATACACATAGTATCTTAAGCAAGGAAAGCCCTGATTCACCTTCTAATTTTGTTTTTCAGGCTCTCACATGCACAGTCAAAATCCCTGGGTCAAAGCATGTTGTCTTGAAATTGCTGACTGTCAATACACAAATTGGAATATCTACCTATGTAAGTCAATGAATGGGTGATCATGTATGTACAAAATCCAAGGAAATCTAAATTTATCTGTCCATCTATATATCCATCTAACAGAACAAATAAGTGAATTTAGCAATGACACAAATACCAGGTCAATATATAAAATCTTGTTTGGGAAAAGACATTTCTACTTCTTTCTCTCCAATTTTCACACATTTTTCTTTCTTAACCCTGACTTATAAGACATCCAATGCCACAGTGAATAGAAGTGCAGAGATCCTTGCTTTGTTCCCAATCTTAGGGATATGCTAGCTGTCAGTTATTCATACAGACTCTTTGTCAGGGTGAGTATGGTCAAATTTGTTCTTAGATTGCTAAGAAATTTTATAATAAATTATTTTTACATTTTGTCAAATGCTTTACTGAAACTACTAAGACAATCATATGGTATTTTGGTATCTTTCAATGTTAAAATGATAAATTACATTGCTTGAATTTTAAATGATAAGTAAACTTTGCTTCATGGGATAAACCTTACTTTTTCACTTGGTATTAAACTATATATTTCAGAATGATTTCTGCTAAGATTTGTAGACATGTGTGGATGTTTATGAGGTATGTTTATCTCTAGGTTTCTTTAACCACAATTTTCTTGTCAGATTTGGTATCAGGGTTATAGTGGCTTCATAAATTGATCTGGATACTGTTTTTTCTTTTATTTTATAGATGCTATTTAGAATTAATATTATTTCTTCCTTAAACACTTGGTAGATACTTTATTTTGCAAATTGGTTATGAGCATTTAAAGCTATAATTTTTTTCAAAACAAACAGAAAGGTAAGACTTTTAATTTGGTATATTTAATGGACAAAGTCTTTATGAAGGAGCAAATTGCAAGCGTTTTTCTCAGCTTTATTTTAGGTCCACTATATCTCTCTTTAATGAACTTTGCACAAACTTACATTAATAGCTTCATTGTATTAGAGCACCTAGGACAAAGAGTATAAATTAAGAGTTTATTTTTTCAGATATGCAAAAAGCACAACGATAATCTGTCTTCTTCATAACTTAATGGCAAAGCTGTAATAACCAATAAGGTTATTTTAACAGGTGCTATATAGAAATATTTATCACCTATCTATACAATTATATAAACTAAAGGTTTTCCTTGAATAGAAAGCTATAACTGTTGCTCTTTGAGTTTCTCTGTATCACATAAGCATTGGCCAGTTTTAGGCATCTCAGTCATGGCCACTGCTCTCTGCTGATTGGTCCTCACAAATCTGAGCAGATTGATGATAGCTGCAGGTGTCACTCCAGGGATGCGGCTAGTGGCCCCCGTCGTCTGCGGGTGACTGAAATGCAGCTTCTCTCGAACTTTGGAGGACAAAGACACACTCCTGAGAGTCAGATAATCTAGGTCTGCTGGCAGCTGGAGAGCTTCATCTCGCTGGATGTTCTTTATTTCTTGCTGCTGATGGAACAATACTGATTCATAGGTGGCTTCTATTTTCAGTCTTTTGACTAGCTCTCTACATTCAGTGTACCTCTTCAAGGGCTCTGGAACAGCCTTGGCCAGTAACTCCATGTCAACTTCCTCATTTTTCAGAACATCTAGAGCTCCGAGAGGCACACTTTTATCCATACTTATAGAAGCCTCTGGAATTAACTTTTTCCATTTAGAACTTGAAAACTCAATGGATTTCAGCATGGAAATGCATTCTTGTATAGAAGACTTCATTCAAGAAGCCCTTTCATATCTTTGTGGGGACACACAGCCAGCTTCATCATACCCTCGGAAAGTGAGGCGCCTGTCGGCATTGTCAGGGCACAGTGACAGATGAAACTCCACACGGCTGGTAAATATTCGGTATGGTTCTTTGGTGTGGTGAGGTCATCAATCAAGACTCCTATGTAGCCTTCTGTTAGGCTAATGACAAAAGGAGGCTTGCATCTGACCCAAAGACTTGCATTGATTCCAGCTATCACACTTTGAGCTGCAGCTTCCTCATAACCAGTAGTGCCATTTATCTGTCCAGCAAAGAAGAGCCATTGCACCAAGTGAGTCTCAAGAGAAGGAGTGATCTGAAGGGGGTCTAAGTAATCATACTGAACGCCATAGCCTGGATGGATCATTTTAGCTTTCTCCAAGCGTCTGATATCAGCACGTGATCATTTTCTCTTGTAATTCAGCTGGTAGTGTCACAGATAACCCTTGGGAGTAAATGAGGTCAGAATCTATTCCTTCAGGTTCCAACCAAACCTGATGTACACAGTTTGGAAAACGCAAAACCTTTGATTCAATGGAGGGACAGTATTGAGGTCCTCTTGTAGTTTCTTTAACATGACTATTTAGGTGAAGGTTCTCAAGGACAATCTCATCCACTCTAGGGTTGGTGTGAGTCAAGTAACATGGCAGCTGATCTTCTGGCTTAATCCACACTGTTTCATTAATAAAGCTAAATGATTTGGGTGGGTTGTCTGGTGTCTACTTGTTTAGAATGCTGAAAGTAATCGACTCTTTGGCAATCTGGAGTGGAGTCCCAGTCTTCAATCTTCCCACCACAAATCCCAACTTCTCTAGGGTCTGAGCCAAGCCTATGGAAGGCTGATCCCCTAAACATCCCACCGGATGCATCTCCAATCCAATTATAATCATGCCTCTCAGAAATGCCCCAGTAGTCAGAATCACGCTGTCTGCATGTACTTTGCTTTCATCCAGCAAAACAACACCCCTGACCCGGCATTTCCAGTGGGCTCAGGTTCTGGCTCTGAGAGAATAAGATCCTCTACAGCTCCCTCCTGAACAGTGAGCAGTGGTGTATTTAGGATTTCTTTGTCGGTTTAATACTTTGTAGTGTACACCAGACTGGTCACAGATTCGGGAGCACAGGCCATCCAAAGCATCAACTTCCTTCATTAAATGCCCCTTTCTGATGCCACCAAAGGAAGGATTACAAGACATCTGTCCGATCGTGTCCACGCGGTGCGTGAGTAGCAGAGTCCGGGAGCTGCACCGAGCGGCTAAAGCTATAAATTTTATCTTAAAAATTATTGCATTCTACCAATTATGTGTTCAGTTTCTTTTTATTTACTTCAAAATATTTTCTGATTTCACGTGATTTCCTTTTTTACCTATGGATTATGCAGAAGCGTGTGATTCCTAAATATTTCATGATTATCCTGATATCTGTTACTATTGATTTCCAATTTAATTATTTTGGTCAGAGAACAAATTCTACATTTTTAAAATCTTTTCCAAAATACATAGAGGCATTTTTATGACTCAAAATACTGTTTATATTGGTGAACAAACCATGTGTACTTGAAAACAATATGTACTCTGTAGATGTTTTGTTCACAGTCCTAAAAAAACGTAATTCAGTTAAATTTAAGTGTTAGTATACTTCAAATATTCTATACTTTTACTGCTTTTTGTATTCTTGTTATACAAATTAATAAAAAAGAAGTGTTGAAAAGTACAGCTTTAATGGCTGACTACTCTACTTATCCCTTTAGTTCTGTTAGTGTTTCCTTTACTTCACATATGCCTACATTTATTAATAGGCCATACAAATTTGGGATTGTTATATATTTTAAATAAATTCACCATTTTACAATTATAACATACCTCTCTGAACTCTGGTAATATTTCTTTTCCCAAATTTTACTTTGTCTGATATTAGTGTAGATTTCCAAGCATCAACATTATTATAATTTGCACACTGTATCTGTGCAATCATTTTACTTTTATCTACTATAACTCCTTATAACTATATATTTAAGGTTCACGTTCATGTTTTGTAAACAGCATATATTTGAATTTTGTTCATATTTTTATGTAGTTTCAAAATTTCTGCCTTATATATGGAATTTTTAGCCTATGTAGATTTAGCTTCATAGTTGATATGCTTGGGTTTTAGTCTATCATCTTCCTGTTTACTTTCTATTTTATCCACTTGTTCTGCTATTTTTGTTGTTTACCTAAGTACTTTTTATTGCATATTTTTGTATTTTATTTTTTATACACTGATTATTGAAATAATTTTTTCTTTTCAAATTGGTACTCTACAGTTTATAATATGTAACAAATTAATATTATAGAACTCATATATAAGAACATAGCACCCATGAATTTTTCTCTCTTGCCCTTTGTGCTATCACTGTTTTAGATATATATAATATAAATATGATGTATGTATACACACATATATAGATGATATGTATTTACTATCATTTATCTATCTATCTATCTCACCCTTTTTGTCACTATTGCTGTCTTTAATTCAATGATATTTTATTCTATATTGACCTTTTCTAATCTGATGCTGATTCTCTATAATACATTGTTCATTTCAGATACTGTATCTCTCAGTTATAAATTTCCTATACTGTTCTTTTTTATAATTTCTATTTTTCTATAAGATTCTCATTATGTTGATAGGTTTTCTTTAAATTATTAAAGGTATTTATACTAGTTTTAATGAATTTTTAAAAATATTTATTTAGCTTTAGAAGGGGAGGGAAGGAGAGAGGGAGAGAAATATTAATGTATGGTTGCTTCTTGTGCATCCCTTGCTGGGAACTGGCCCCTGCTGGGAACTGGCCCCTGCTGGGAACTGGCCCCTGCTGGGAACTGGCCTGCAACCCAGGCATGTGCCCTGATGGGGAATCAAACCGCAATCTTTTGGTTAGCAGGCCTGTGCTCAATCCACTGAGCTACACCAGCCAGGGCTAAAGGTATTTATACTAGTTTTTAACATGTTTTTCTACTAACTGTATTTCTGCATGTTTTTCTTGCTTAATCTTTGGCTAGTTACAGGTCACAAATTGCTTTTCCTTTTCCTGACCTACAATATCCTAAGCTATACATGTACAGTTTAGTATTTAGCCAAAGATTTAATAAAATCCCTGCAGGTTTTTATAGTTCATTGTCTTTGCAATGGTTTTTTTTCTCTTTCTTTTTCCGATAGCCTGCCTCACAGATTGCAGCTACTTCAGTAGCTCTGAACTTTAATCTCGGTCTCCCCAACTCAGCAAGAGGTCATTATGCTCTATTTTGGCTTTAGCCCAGGGTCATGATCTGAAAAGTGTTTTCAGGAATAAATAAATTACCTTGTTTGCCTTCTCTCAGGTCCTGTCCTGCTTGTTATCCAATGTTTGTAAACAGTTGTTTCATATACTTTGTCCAGTTTTATACTTTTTTTATGTTGGAAGGCCTATCACAGTATCAATTATTGCAGCATATCTGAATGTAGAAATATGTTACTTTTCAATATTTAAATCAGTTCATTAGTTTATTATCTCACTGAAAAGATATCAATACACAATATATGCTAACAGTAGTACATGCTAATTAATAAGATACTGTCTCCTGCCTGAAAAAAAGCTCTTAGTTGGCTAAAGCAGAGACTGATAAAATAAGTTCAATGGAATGAAATAAACACAGAAAGGGAAACTTTAAAAACAATGGTGCGGAACTTCCGCCAAGATGGAGGCATAGGTGGATGTGCCCTGCCTTCTCACACAACCAAGTTTAGAGACAACTAAATATTAGCAACAGAAAACACAGCCAGAACATGGAAAATTGAACTTTTCGGAAGTCCCTTAACAACAAATTCTTCAGCCTGACCGGTAAGGGGCGAAACCAGAGGCTGGTGAAGCGGGATTGCACAGGAGGTCTCAGTCAGCCAGACTCAGGCCGACTCAGGCGCGGAATCCAGATGCGCAGAATCCAGGCGCAGGGTCGGACCTAGTGAGCGACCTAGCAAGCCACCAGGCGAGCGACCTCGGGGGAGACAGCGGGGGAGCGGTGCTGCGTGTTGACTGTGGTCGCACATTTGTGTGCAGGTGGACAGGTGAGGGAGTGGGCGGTTGGACCAGGGCCCAGCGGGTCCCCGTGGCAAGCTGCAGTGGAGGGCGCCGCCATTTCCCTGCTCTGACCCCACCTCCACATACAGAATCATAACCCAGCAACTCTGAGTGGCCCGGTCAAGGTGAACCACCTAAGACACTAATCCTCACCCAGCTGTGAGAAACAGCAGAGGCGATTGCCATTACCTCGCTCTGACCACGCCCCCACATACAGCGTCACAACCCAGCAACCTGGGAGTCCAAGGCACTGCTTCTCACACTTAAAGCGCCAGAATAGACCAAAAATGTCACAAGATCTCAAAGCCCCAGAGCCCATAGATCTAAGAGATGAAGAAATAGCAAAACTCTCAGATGCACAGTTTAAAACACTGGTCATCAGGATCCTCACAGAACTGGTTGATTATACCGACAAATGAGACAAATATATGAAGGCGAAACTAATTGAAATGAATGGAATTGCACAGGACGCCAATAGCAATGAAAAGGAAACTGGGACTCAAATCAATGGAGTGGACCACAAGAAAGCAAATAATGGCCAAACAGAAAAGAGTCAAGAAGCAAGAATTCAAAGAAATGAGGAGAGTCTTAGGAACCTCCAGGACATCTTTAAACGCTCCAACATCCGAATTATAGGGGTACCAGAGGGGGGAAAGGCACAGCCACCAGTGAAAAACTTATTTGAACAAATAATAAAGGAAAATTTCCCCAATCTGGCAAAGGAAATAGACTTCCAAGAAATCCAGGAAGCTCAGAGAGTCCCAAAGAAGTTGGACCCAAGAAGGAACATACCAAGGCACATCATAATTACATTAGCCAAAATTAAAATGAAGGAGAGAATCCTAGAAGCAGCAAGAGCTAAGGGGACAGTCACCTACAAAGGAGTTCCCATCAGACTGTCAGCGGATTTCTCCAAAGAGACCTTACAGGCAAGAAGGGGCTGGAAAGAGGTATTCCAAGTCATGAAATCCAAAGACCTACAACCAAGATTGCTCTATCCAGCAAAACTTTCATCTAGAATGGAAGGACAGATAAGGTGCTTCTCAGATAAGATCAAATTCAAGGAGTTCATCATCACCAAGCCCTTATTATATGAAATGTTAAAGGGACTTATCTAAGAAAAAGAAGTTAAAGAAACATGAACAGTGAAAGGACAACAAATTCACAGTTATTAACAACCACACCTAAAACAAAAGCAAAGTAAAAGGACAGCTAGATCAGGAGCGGAAACATAGAAATGAAGATCTCAAGGAGGGTTATCAACAGGGGATTGGGAGGAGGAGAAGGGGGGAGAAGGTACAGAAAATAAGTAGCACAGACAGTAGATAGAAAATAGATGGGGGGGGCAAGAATAGCATGGGAAATATAGAATCTAAAGGAATTGAGACACATGGTCATAAACTAAAGGGGAGGTAATGGTGGGGATGGGGGGTTTGGGTGGAGGGGAATGAAGTGGGGGAATAGAACAACTGTAACAGCATAATCAATAAAAAAAATTAAAAAAAAAACAATGGTGCGCCCTGGCTGGTGTAGCTCAGTGGATTGAGCAAGGGCCTGCGAACCAGACAATCGGGGTTCGATTCCCAGTCAGGGCACATGCCAGGGTTGCAGGCAGGTTCCCTGCAGGCCAGTTCCCAGCAGGGGATGCACGAAAGGCAACCATACATTGATGTTTCTCTCCCTCTCTCCTTCCCTTCCCCTCTAAAGATAAAATAAATAAAATCTTTAAAAAAATAAATAAAAATAAAAACAAGGGTGCTTGAGCAACAGTTTAAAAAAAAAAGAAAACTTAACCACAAAAAAAAAAGAAAGAAAAAAAAAGTGTTATGGGAGAAAAGCAAAAGTGTTTGTTACACATTTTATTCAGTCCGAAGTCAAGGTTGGTTGTACTCTCTAAGGTTATGGATCTCAGTCATAAATGTAACATTGACCGCCCTGTGGGAAGCTCTAAAAAGTACTGATGCCTGAGCCTGACATTAAATTTCCTAATTTAGGTAGTCTGGGTGTGGCTTGGGCTCTTGGCTTTTTAAAATCTCCTGTTAGTATTTGCTTTGAAGCCAAAATTGATAATGTTAATCTATGATAATTTATATTACATAGAGTTTAAGAATAAATGTGTAGATTGGTAAAAATAAATAAATATTGCATAGCAGCACAATTTACAATAGCCAAGAGCTGGAAGCAACCTGGGTGCCCAGCAGTAAATGAATGGATCCAAAAACTATGGCACATTTGTACAATGGAATTCTATGCAGCAGAAAGAAAGAAGGAGCTCCTACCCTTTGCAACAGCATAGATAGAACTGAAAAGCATTATGCTGAGTGAAATAAGCCAGGCAGTGAAAGACAAATGCCATATGATCTCACCTTTAACAGGAACCTAAATAACAAGACAAACAAGCAAGCAAAATATAACCAAAGACACTGAAATAGAGAACAGGCTGACAGCAACGGGAGGGGAGAGGGGAGGGAATTTCAGGGGAAAAGGGGAAGAAGGGTTTACAGGAAATAAAGGACACATGGACAAAAACTAAGGGTGGGGAAATGGGAGGGAGGTGGGGAGCACTGGGGGGGTTGGGATGGGAGTAAAAGACAGAAAACTACTTGAACAATAATTAAATTAAAAATGGTAAAAACATAAACAAACAAACAAATGAATGTCGTTTTACCAGGAAAAATATTTGCCCTGTATTTTCTGCTGTCAATGTTTCAAAAACAGTTGTTCTATATATTTTCCCAGTATTTTAGTTTCACCCTGTTTTGATTAAATTATATCAATTTAACAAATTGGCAATGCACCCACTCATGTAAAAATATTTATGATGTCCTCTTTATGTATTAACTATACTACTTGAAATTAGTATCACAGTGAATTTTCTCGTAAGGCTGATGTTTCAGAAGTATGCTGCTCTAATAAAGTAAGATGAACATTCTTGTTAAGGTACAAATACTTATTTGTCAAATAATTCAATATTCATGAGCAGATTTCCAATTCTGAAAATCATAAGGATTAACTTTGTTTTCTAGTTTCTGAGGATATCTCTCTCAAAGAAAAAGCATCACAAATATAATTAATTCATACATTATGAAAGGTCACCAAGAAAGGAATTTGGGAATGTTATAAATAAAGCAATCTAAATCTATAATATCTACTTAAATTTTTAAACATCTCTGCCGGTAACATCATAGAAATAATACAAGCTTTAAAAAAATAACACAGCCCTGGTTGGTGTAGCTCAGTGGATTGAGCTTGGGCCTGTGAACCACATGATCCCAGTTCGATTCCCAGTCAGGGCACATGCCTGGGTTGCAGGCCGGTTCCCTGCAGGCCAGTTCCCTGCAGGCCAGTTCCCAGCAGGGGACGCACGAAAGGCAACCACACATTGATGTTTCTCTCCCTCTCTCTTTCTCCCCCTTCCCCTCTAAACATAAATAAATAAAATCTTTTAAAAAATAAATAAATAAATGCCGAGCTTTCAGTTTTTATATTAAAAAAATAAAAATAATAAAAATAAAATAAAAATAAAAAATAACATACATTTATACTATAAACAGTATAAACATTCATTCTTATTTATAAGCACACAATATATGTGTGGCTGAGTCAAATTTGAGCACCAAATGTGTATTAAAAGAGAGCATGTAATCTAATTAAACATGGGACTCTTCCAGCATCTAAACTGCAATGACAAGAGCAATGAGTTTTTTTCACCCAAGAGAGAACAAACACAAATAATGTTCAAGTGAAAAATGCTAAATATCTTATTTCATCTGGCTACTTGACTGCTTATATACTGTCCAGATAGCAGAAAACCTGCTTGTGAACAGTCTGTTTTGGAAAGTGGAAAAGATCACATCTAATTTAAATTGTCCCATAGAGTTAGAGATTTTCTAACAGTCTGCTTAGTTTTGCAGCAGCAAGTTTCAACCTTCTGCATCTTCCTTGATATCTTGATACTGATTGTTTTCCATGGAGTTGTCTATGTGACATTTGGTATCTTGAGATTAAAAGTCCTAGCTGTATAGTTCACTTCCAATAATTCCTTGGCATGTCACACAATGCTAAAGCAAATTCTGACTTTCAACATTTGTTATCTATAGACTCCTGAGCTAATCAGTATGTGAATGGTAAGTCTTTCTAATCTCCAGCCATGGCTGGAGAAAGTCTGTGAGACATTTTCTTATCTAGCTCTCTACAGGCCTAAAATCATCTTCTGTAAAATATTTATTAAAAAATAGAGAGAAAAACACCAATTGTTTTTATCTTTTTCTTGTGTTGAATGCCCATCTTCTGATAGGTGCTTCAGTAATTTAAAGTGAAAAAATTATTTCTTTTGAGTTTAATACTTAAGCCATTTATCAGGCTTTCATTCCCTTTTAGTGAAAAGTACAGTAATCCTGAAAAGGCTTAAGTTTTATACCAATGTATATGAAACCAAAGTCTAACCATGACAAATAGCACATGCATTATATTGAGAACAAATTTAAAATTAATGTGTGTTCTGCCCTGGCTGGCGTAGCTCAGTGGATTGAGCGCAGGCCTGTGAACCACACGATCACAGTTCGATTCCCAGTCAGGGCACATGCCTGGGTTGCAGGCCAGTTCCAAGCAGGGGACTCATGAGAGGCAACCATACATTGATATTTCTCTCCTTCTCTCCTTCCCTCTAAAGATAAATAAATAAAATATTTAAAAAAATTAATGTGTGTTCTCAATGTTATATTTAGAGATCTAAGAACCAGATTTCCCAAGAAAAACTTTAGTACCAGAGAAGTAATCAAAACCAAGTCTTTATATGGCATTTGAAATTAAGACGAGTTTTTCTTTAATTGAGATGTAAGTGACACATAACATTATGTTTCAGGTATAAAACACAATGATTCAATATGTGTATCTACTGTCAAATGATCACCCCACTAAGTTTTACTTAACATTTATCTAGTTTTTTTTCTAATGATGGGAAGAGATGATACTGGAACAAAAACTGGGTCATTTCACATGGATTTTATGGAAAGATAACACAAAGGTGACTCCACCAGAAAAAATATCTTCCTCAGTGACACTGGCAATTAATAGGTTTCAGAAGACAATATTTATTGCGCAATCTTACTTTGAGGGTTTTATTGCCCTTCACAGTTAGAGTTGGTGGTTTTCATAAGAAAACACAACATTGTTTTACCCCAAGCACTATCTTGTTCTCTTCCCCTCAACTCTAATTATCATGAGGGCAGACTCGATGTCCATTTTACTTGCTAGTATTTCTCTGGAGCTGTGGGCTGGAATAACTAGATTCATATAAACTGTGAAGTGTGGAAAAATGGAACCTTACTGGAGTCAAAATTCTGTATCACCCTCACCTAGAAGGGTTCCCTAACATCATGGACTCCAGATATGGGAAGAAAATAAGGGAGTAGATATTTTTAAAGTTATTTTCAGTTTTCACATTTATAACAATAAACCGATGAATGTTTCAAAGTCAAATGTGTAAACTACAATTCTACTAGTGAGCTTCATTAGCAAGCCACTGCAGGCAATTGGTATGATGGGGCTAGGGGGTGCTTGGAGTCACTTCTAAGAATAAGTGGTGAGACTGTAGGGATGGCATCTGCCTCTCTGTTATGTAGTTTTTGTTCACATACAGTCAAACTAAAAACAATCTTTAATTTGTCTTTATGATTAAAATAATAATATACTATATGGGAACATAATAGTTAATAAATGGTAACTATTCTAACTTTAAAAGATTTGTATAAATAAAAATAAGCTTCATGAAGGCTGAAGCCACTTTTATCACATTTCTTAAATATCCCCAATGCTTGGCCAAGTGCCTTATCAAGAGTTGACATTGATTAAATATATGTTGAGATAAAATTAATGCTATTATTAATTATAGAGGAACTGAACTGGAGACCAAACACCTTAACTTGGCATCATAATTCCTTAGTAACTTCGCTTTCAATCAACATTTTTATTCAACTATTTTCCTTAAGGGTATGGATTTTTGAATCATTATGTTTAAGTTGTTTTTGCCTGGGTTATTTTCTCCTCTTCCACCCATTCCCCCAGCTGAATGAAGGAACCAAGGTTTCTTCTTTCTGAGCTCTTTGCAGCTTCCCCTTTCTCTGTCCTGGTCCCCGTGAGGAACAAACTTCTTCCTTTGCGTTTTTGAAACCAAGTACCTATTTCTGCCCTATGGTAAATCCTCAGTATAAATTTAAAAAAAATATTGAGATAGACTTTGAATAAATGAAGTAAGCAGAATGAATATGATACATATTTGGTAAGTTTTCAGGTACAATTTTAGGGCAAGCAATGCAACTATGTATTTTGTCTTTATAAACAGAAAAATAGGGTAAATCAATTATTAGAAATACATGTTATGTAATAAAATAAACTGCACAAATGCCTTTTTTTCCCTACTAGCTTTTGGACACTCCCAGAGGGACCACATTGCTCAGCATTATCTTTGTTGAAAAAGATTAAAATAACACTTTTATGAAGTTCTGCTCAATTGATGTAACCATAAAATAGGGAGGTTGTACAAGCAGAGGTTGGTAGAGCTTGGTTTAAAGGATTAGAACAGAATTAATATATCTTTTCCAAATGACAGATTCAAATTTTAAAGTACTCAGATACCTGGACTTAAGTTTTGCAGTAAATCACACAGAAGTGTTTTTTTTTTTCAGAATTGGTTTTTGAATTCACTATTAATTGTTCTGATTTCTCACAAGCATGAAAACATATGAAGGACACATACATAGAAAAACCTTTGCATTATTCACATTCATCTGCTACCAATGTTGTAGAAAATAAAACAAATACTAATCATCTGATTTTCAATAATATAATTATTGGCAGGAGAGGAATTGAGAACCTCCCCCTAGAAATGTTTCTCTAGATGCAAAATAAACTCCTCAATCAAGAAAAAAATGCAGCAACTAGAAAGAAGATGGTTTTCCTAATTTGACTATTCCAAATGCTTAAAACTGTCTTTCAAAATGAGCTAGTGCTTTAATTAATAGTCCAAATCAAACAAGAAAATTTACTGAGAATTTCAACTAATTCCTCATGTCCAAAGGGAACAATAATGCAAGCTCTCCTGTTACTTACTAAAGCTCACATTTAAAAATGTTGCTAGCAGAGGCTATTTAACAATTTCAGTTGTGTTTTGCTTCCAGCAAAAAAAGAGTTCATGAGACATAAGTAAATATAGGGGAGAAGTTATGTAGACATATCAATACAACATTGAAAGAATGTTATAAAGATATGCGAATTATAATAGCTGAAAGCTTTTGCAAAATGCTCTATGCCAAACACTGAAATGTTGTATATACATTGCCTCAATTATTTCTTGGAGATACAAAGCAAAACAAACAGGAGGTGAATGTTATTATTTCCTCTTGTTGATAATAGTAACAAAGTTTGAGGCTTTGCAAGTTAACAAATTTTGATCAGCACTATACATTCACTTCAACATCAGCCCAATGAATCTTTAAAAAAACCCATGTTTTTATCAGAGAAAGTAAAAACACCATACCTCTTATTTAAAATAAGAAAAAAATATCTCTACCTTTTTCACTCGAGCATGAAGGTAATTAAATGAAAGTGTCCCACTTCCTTTCCTGATAGAAATGACACTTGCATAATTGTTCAATTTTCTAACTTTAAATACTGCCACAAGGTGCTGATTTTGTGTTCTGAAAATGTGGTTTACTTCCAAGTAGTAGAATTTAGTTGTTAATGCATTGTGTGGAAAAAAAACAAAACAAAACAAAACACCATGCAGATCTCTCCTTTAGTCCACTTTTCCCTTCCTAACCAAAATGTGAATGAACTTTGATTTTTGTATTGTGTGGTTTGTGTTTTTTTTAAATTTTGTTTTTATTTTCCACAGGAGAAAACAGATCTTGCACCACATGACACAAGAACCACAGATATACACATACACAATGTTACATTTGGGGAGCCCCCTATATAGCATTTTAGCATGAGGCCATAAAGGGGCACTAATTGGAGAATCGCATCAAGAACTAATCTGCAGGGGCTCAAAAGAAAACCAGCAGTAATTATGACCTCTTAATGTCATGAATAATTTTCTTGGTTCCATTCTACACATGTGGAAAAAAAGTGTTGCTTTCGTCAAGAGTAATATGCCAGAGAGAAGAGAATTTGGGTTGTGTCCAGAGGAAGTAAATTTCTTTTATTAGACAGTTAAAATGTTCTATAGTTAAAAAGGGGTAAAGTAGGCTCTGGCTGTTGTGGCTTAGTGGACAGAATGCCTGCCTGCAAACCGTAGGGTCACTGGTTCAATTCCCAGCCAGGGCACATGCCTGGGTTGTGGGTCAGGTCCCCAGAAGGAGGTGCGTGAGATACAACCACACATTGATGTCTCTCTCCCTCATCTTCTCCTTCCCTTTCCCTCTTTCTAAACATAAATAAAGAAAATCTTTTTTAGAAAATGGGATAATATAGAATAGGTACCAAAATGTTAAAAGTCTGAAACAAAACAAAGTAACCTTGCCCAAAACAGGACTGAAAGTAATGTCTTTTCAACTATCTACTGGCCCCAATGGCCTTCAAGTTAATAAATCTACTTGGAATCTACTTGGACTGCCCAATATTGGGATATATTGCAATGTAAAGGTAGAATTGAACAAGAAATACATTACAATAGTAGTCTGAAGAAATTGATTCTAGCATAAAACATTAGTACAGCTCACATTTTATTAGTAACCATATCTTACTCTCACTGATGTAAAATATAGGAACTTTTGAAGAATAGCTAAAGGGAAAATGAAGATAAAATTCTGCTACCCTCAACAACCCCGAGAAGGCTTCACAGTGACAGTACCATTAAATAGCATGCTGTGACACAATGCCTTTAAAGCCTGAGTAGATATCAAATCTCCTTCATGGGGTGGAGATAATACCTGGTGTACTTGACAAAGAGGTATTAAAAAGGAAAAAACAGTGGAATGTATTATGTATGCAAATAGAAAATTTTAATCTGTTTCTAAAAGTAAATTGAAAAAAGTAGGAAAATATTCAAAGAATCTGATGAAAATTTAATTAAAATATATAGTGTTAAAGAAAAAGAATGGCTCTTTTATTTATTTATTCATGTAAAAAATAAGTACTACATAATCTATACACATAAAAACATTTTAATTTAAGTGTGCATATTATTTCTAATTAGAAAAATGTAAAATAAACTTGGGCCCGCTTAAATATGACTTTGAAAGTTTACCTAAGTTTTAATGATCATTGGAAAAATATCTTTAAAACAATTGAAAATATTTGTATACCTTGAGAGTAAGAACAATTGTATCTGTTCCATGCAAAATTAATTTTCAAAATACATTCAAGAAGATAGTAGAATCCTATATTGTGAAAATTAGCAATTGCTTTCTATGTGTGGGACGAAAATATACACACATTTTTGTTCCAAATTTTGCAGATATTCTCAACCCTCCATAATTTATTTGTAGCACTCTGTTCCTGTTTGTTTCCTCTTTAAACTTCAGCACAGATAAAAGGGCTAGAACACAGGATTTAGAGAAAAACTTAACTACTTTATTTTCTTTTTTTAAAAAAATATTTTCTTTATTTATTTTTGGAGAGAGGGGAAGGGAAGGAGAAAGAGTGGGAGAGAAACATCAATGTGTGGTTGCCTCTCATGCGTCCCCTGCCGGGAACTGGCCTGCAACCCAGGCATGTGCCCTGACTGGGAATCGAACCGCGATACTCTGGTTCGCAGGCCCGCGCTCAATCCACTGAGCTACGCCAGCCAGGGCTACTTTATTTTCTGATGAACAACAACAACAAGCAAGTCTTGACACCTTTGAAAAGAAAAAAAAAGTTTGTTTAAAACAAATCTTGGATTTTTCCCCTAATGTCAGACCCATGATACAAACTCATGGACTGGAATCTGCTACTTGAAAGAAGCAGTTAGCTATGTAAGGAGCCAAAAGTGCAACTTTATAACCAGCAAAGGTTTGAATTATTCAAAAGGGGAACTCTTTAAGAGATTCATCAGCCACCAAACTGCTGAAGTAAATTAATCTATACTGATCAACAAAAATAAGGACAATAAGGATTTCAAAGAATGAGCGTAGAAAAGTATTGTTGAACTTAGCACTTTTTTGGAGTGGAAAGGAAAGTTGGGGAATCTTGTATAAAATCTTTATTTTAAAAGATGATATAAACATTTGGGTTTGAATTTTCCTTGCAGCTGTATTATTTGTGAATATTACCCTGCTAAATGTGTTCCCTAAATGTTGCCAAGTGAAGTATCTATTCCTAAAAGAAATGTCAAAAAATGTCACCTTCAGTGGGTGAGCCCATTTATATTTTGAATGCAGCAATATCTCAGATTCTTTGAATGTGTTGATAAAGCCCTACGTAGTTGTCTATGAGGGTTAGAATAAACACAATAAATATTCATGGTTCCTCAACAACTTTGGTTTGGAACAACATCTTGATAGAATTTCTGATAATTGGAGGATTTTTAAGGTCTATTTTCACAAATCTTTTAATGCCTTCATTTTCCAAAACAGGACATGATGATACCTATGAAATAATCTTCAAAATCTCATTGGTAGTGGCATAATTTGTTGTACAAAAGCCTTTAAAACTTCACAAAATTGGTAACAATACATGTGGGTAATACATACATTTATATACATATATTTTAAGTAACAATTCATCCCAACACTTTGTTTTTTATTTTTGTCTAAAACATATAAACTTATTATTGTTTGTGAATAAACAGGGGACATGCTTTACCTGGTTTATTGCTCCTCTATGAATATTTATATTAATTTGAAATGCTCTCAATGACAGTTGCATTTTCAATTGAATCCACTCTGAAAACAATGTATTGACTATCTTAGTCCGGTAAAAGCAAGAGAGTAAATATTGATGAGGATGGTGATAGAACAGACTTGTGGGGAAGGCAGTCTATACTGAAGATTGAGGCTTTGGTAGCAACACCTAGAGAAATGTAATAATGCCTGGGAGCATGAAGTGTCACCAATATCATTGCCAAATAAAGCCACGAGGAAAAGGTACTTTTGGCATTGTGTCTATGTGTGAGTCTATGTGAAGCTGATAATCAGAAGGTTGTAAGGATTGTGTAATTGATTAATATGGACCAGTGAATTGCCCATCTATTTTTTATAATATTAAATTGGCCTATGGGTTAAAATTCAAGGGTATTATCAATGGCGTAACAAGTCAGTTAGATTTCCAAGAACTCTGTTATCTTCTTAATGTTGTAATGACTTTCACATGAGATTTCTATCAGAAAGTAACTCAACATTTCCCACAGATATTAAAAAAACAGTAATAGTCGATATGACCCTGTTATACATTAGAGTGATTCCCATGAAGACAAATATGTGGCCAAATTAAGTTCCTTGAACCCAATTCTGAAAGCCTGAGGGGTGGGAGGACATAATACTTTGTAAATAGGACTCTCCTCTGTGCCACTACTAATTTGAATAGAGGTTCAAGGTGACCTACACTGGTATTCTTTTGTCTCTATCCTTCTATTCATTTTGAATGGCTCATTCCTGGGACATTTCAGGTATAGCCAGAAGAGATGGCTAGACTGAGCTAACTGGCTGCCAATTAATTCAGAGAGTTCATGTCAGAAACAGCACCTAATGATTGGAGAAATTCTCTGCAGCATTAATCCCAAAACAACCCCAACCCAGCTTTGCTCCTTCTTGCTGTACATTGGGGTAAAGGAGAGGCCTTTTGACCTTTACAAATTTGACCTGCCTAAAATTCTATACCTCATGATATCCAAGTTGCTTTGACTATTTCTATTTGAATAATAAAAAATAGAACCATAGGAAAAGTACATACTATATTTGTATTCAGTCATTTACACTAAAGTTTACAGCCAGAGGTTGACTTTTGACAAGTTATAAGCATCTTTAATTGCCCCAAATAGAGAACAATTAGTAAATTAAGAATTGTTACAATGATTTCATCTCAACTTACTATTGGTTAAGTACTCTGAATACAGATTAATATGTGTACTTTATTTGCTCAATTTTTAATGTTCAGCTGGACTTGATAAGGAAAAATCATTAAGTGTATTAAAATCAGAAAGTGATTTGAAAATGATTTTGTTTTGGGGTTCTCTATGTTTTGCTATGTCACTTTTCCTGACACCTAAAAAACAGCTAATTTAGTACAATTTAATGATTTCAAAGTATATATGTATTTATTTATATACAATTGACATAAACATAATCTTGGTTTTATATATGTAAACTTTTCTTTTTCTTTTTTTATTTTTATTTTTTAAAATATTTTATTTATTTATCTTTAGAGGGGAAGGGAAGGAGAGAGGGAGAGAAACATCAATGTATGGTTGCCTTTCGTGCGTCCCCTGCTGGGAACTGGCCTGCAGGGAACTGGCCTGCAGGGAACCGGCCTGCAACCCAGGCATGTGCCCTGACTGGGAATCGAACCGCGGTTGTCTGGTTCGCAGGCCCAAGCTCAATCCACTGAGCTACACCAGCCAGGGCCATATATATGTAAACTTTTCAATAACAATTTTCATTAATCCTGGGCTTTCACTTACATTTTTTTGAAACATTGATTTCCAGCTTTGTTTGGTAGATAAAAATAACCAAATAAATATACATAGTAAGACATCTATAATAAAAATTTTAAAGGAAATTTGCAGAAGATAATATTTTAAAATTTCTATCCTTTATTGACTAGATTTTAATTAGTGTTCTGAGAGCTCATACTAAATGTCTACTACTGATTTTGTTCTGTCTACATGAATTTGTACTGCTCACATCTGCTGAAAACCATGATAATATTCCTTGCCCATTTGAAAAACCACTTTGATTCATACACTTTAGTTCACATATTTAAGAGAAGCAATGTGTTCATAAATGGTATATTGAGTCAGATTTTTTAATAGTTTGGTATCTTTAAATAAGAGATTTGTGAATTTTTCAATATCTTGATTGAAACCAAATGCCAGTTTTGAGTTGACCCAAGATATGGTTTGGCAACTCACTTGTTCATCTTAATTGAATTTGGAAACAGCTTCTTTTTTCTAAATTTTTTTCACAATAGTGAAATTGTCCATTTCCTTAAAATTTATTTTCATGAGTTAACTTTTCTGTATCATGTTAAGTTTTGTTGTTGTGACACTCTTTTCTATGTCATCTATATTAGAAGACTAAATATTTTAAATCAATAATGTGCAATAAAATAAAAGAGATTCAAATTCTGGCTAACATTCCCTTTTTCAGGCTTATAAACTGACTGCCAAGAATTATCTGTGAGGCTTCATAAGAACTCTGCCAAAGCCCAAACAACTGAGTTCCATAGGGACAATCAAATATGGTAAACTAATGAGAACTTCCAAACCATAGTAATATCATAAAGAAAACAAACAACATTGTAATATGATTGTAAATTTGTATATAATCTTGGCTGATAAAAATTAGAACCACCCTGGCTGGTGTAGCTCAGTGGATTGAGCGCGGGCCTGCGAATCAAAGGATCATGGTTCGATTCCCAGCCAGGGCACATGCCTGGGTTGCAGGCCAGTTCCCAGCAGGGGACTCACTAGAGGCAACCATACATTGATATTTCTCTCCTTCTCTCTCCTTCCCTCCCTCTCTAAAGATAAATAAGTAAAATCTTAAAAAACATTAGAATTGAAGGGCTAATGAGGCCAACATCAAGGTTTCTGTTCAGCAAAGTCTGAAACACATAGACAATTATTCTCTTTCATGTGGAGAAATAATCTTGAACCTGAAGAGGTAATTCAAAAGTGGAGGTAGCATGTCTCAACAGGAAATTGGGGTCACATATGAATTCTTTCAGTGCAATTTCCCCCAGAAACAATTCTTCCAAAATGTCAACTATTCAGCAACTACATATTGATACCTATTAAGTATTCAGCATGGACCTAAAGAGCTTCACAATATAATGGGGGAGGTAAGGGGTAGGCAGACACAAAAACTTATTTTAAAATATGGTTGTTATTGCACAGAGAAACTAAGGTCCATAGGCAATGTCCATAAATAACTTGCCAGTCATGAGAGAGAGTCACACACAAACACATGTGTATGCATGTTTGTGTGGAGAATAAGTTGTATGGAGATGAGGCAGGAAAAACATGTAGGAGGAGATCACTAAAAACTTCAGTAAGACTAGGAGTTTTTATTTTATTTTTTAAAGATTTTATTTATTTATTTTTAGAGAGGGGACAGGAAGGAGAAAGAGAAGGAGATAAACATCAATGTGTTACTGGGAACCTGGCCCTCAACCCAGGTATGTGACCTAAGAATTGAAGCGGTGACCCTTTGGATCCCAGGCCATCTTGGGTGATAACTACTAGAAAAAAGATCCAGGTACCAAGGCAAATAAGCCAGATATAAGGAAATTTTAAGAATCAAAATAAGAGATAATGACCATCTGAGTTGTGATCATAACAGAGGGGATGAAGAGAGAGGGCCTTATTTAACAGATGTTCAGAAAGTTAAATTCATAATCATGATGATTGATTGCATGTGGAAGGTATAGGTAGGTGCAGAAGGAGCAACAGATTACTGCTAGGTTTTAGGTTTGGGTGATTAAGAAAGGGGTGGGGCCAGAAACCATGATAAATGAGAGAAGGAGTAACCTCAAAAAGATGGAAAGGTGATACTTTATTTTCTAAGTTGGAATACAGTTTCATGTTGGACATCTGTATGGATATAATAATCATAATAATAATAATGAATACCACTGAGCAATTTTTATGGACTGGTACTTTTCTAAATTTCTCATATATTCATGTATTAACTGATTTAATCTTCACAACAAATATTTGTGATAGGAAATATCATTATCTCCATAGTACATAAGAAGCAACGAGCAATTGAGTAATCAGCTCAAAATTCTAAATTATGTACATTTTTTCACATTAGAAGTAAGAAAAAACCTACCTCTAGTTCTGCCTCACTCTGCTAATATCCATGACTAAGCATTCATCCATTTTTACAACCTAATAAAACCACGTAAATTGTTTAAGACTTAATGTGTTATACTTTCTGGAAATTTAGCAATATGAAATAGAGAGAACACTTAATTTTAATCAATTAGTTTTCATAGTAGAATTTCAGTTACTGGGATGAATGGCATTAGACTAGGTAGGTTATGGGTCAGTGTACCAGATTGTACTATGATATATCTAGTTTACTTATAGTTAAGGTAAGATTCTAAACATGGGTTAAGAAAGGATATTTGTAAATGTATAAATAGAAATTTTGTTAGTATCTGTATTGTCACATCTCATCATATAATTATATTATGTTTTCTTATGGAAAGGCCATCCAATTTCTTAAGCAAATGAAAAGCAAATTCCCAAAGCACATAAATGTCAGGCATGCCACATACCAGAGCAGTAAAAACAAAATAATTCAAGCAAAAGATTCACTTATACTAATAAATGTTTATCCTTTTTATAATGATTGCAAATTCACAGGTTTGTGCAACAATCATTTTTTTCTCGTGAGATTTTAACATGATATCTAAAATTTAACCCTTATGTTGACTATATTTACTTTCAGTCCTTCCCCAAGCAGCTGTAAAGTGAATTATGATTTCTACTTCACAGAAGAATTTTTAACTTGTCAGAAACACACAATTTTTCCAAAGATACATATTTGAATAAATGTAATAAAAATTTGAGCGGAGGTCTACTTGAATCTAAAATTCTGTGATACTTCTCTGAATTAACATGGTATTACTATTTTTGTTTTACAGTCATAGAATCTCAAGAATGGAAGAAGAAAGGGATGTAAAAGTATTTTGTGCATCATTAAGGAAATAAACATTGGTAAATTTATGTGAAAAATAACAATTAAATTGTCTTAGCCTCAAGTGTTTCAAATTAGAAAATGAGGAATATGTGCAATTATATGAAATTCATATTTCAGTATTCATAAATAAAGTTTTATTGCAATGTCATGTTCAGTCATTGTGTATTGTCTATGGATCTTTTGAGCTACCACCACAGTGCTGAGTAGTTGCAATGAAGACTGTATGGCCCTGTAGGCAGAAAATATTCAGTATCTGGATTTTACATGAAAAGTTTGCTGGTCCATGAGCTACTTGGCTCATATTAATTCACATGTATCATATACATGCAGACTTAAGTCTTTGCTTTCTGCACCCATAAGAGTTTCTAAAAATTTAGTCATCTCACTCTTGCTGGTACAGAGAGGGAGATACCCTTACAAATGGATATTTCTCTTACAAGTGTTAAGTGTTTCCCACAAAAGGGTAACTTCTACTCAGGTTTAAAGATGTTCTCCTGTGTCTGCAGTTTGTCAAAAACAACCAGAGCAAAATATTCTTAATGCTAAAGAGACATTTTAAGGTAGAAAATTCATCTTCTTTTCAATGAATATTTTGGTTAAGAAAAAAAGTGAAATGTTTTTTTTCCATTTCATTTTCCTTCTAAACTGCAAGTTAGAGGTCAAAGCAGATGCAAACCCATGTCAGGGGCTGATTCCACCGTACAATAAGGAGTACAAGAAGATATCTAAAGTCACTTTTCTGCTTTAATGAAGAAGAACCTGAATAAATGCAGCACATCAAAGATGATCAATGCACAGTGATGCTGATGATTCACCACAAGTGATTCTTAGTTACATGTCCAACCCTTTCAAGTAGACAGCTGATAAGAAAAGTTATTACATCTTATGAATGTTCAGTTCCTTTGAATCTCAAAACCTTGTATGTTTTATTTTCTTCTAAAGTGTCTAGAAGTTGTTTATGCTATTCTGGACTAGTCTATGTTTATTTTTGGCATAAGAATGTTTATAATTGAAAGATAAAAATGAAAATAATGTTCTCCCTTTTAATTCTAAACTGTGCATGTTTGTAGATTTCTAACCTCATATGGTCTTTATAACGTTTTTTTTTTTTATCAGTGAGGACCAGCGATTGGAGCAGTTAGTTATGTAATTTCCCTGAGCAACCTTAGGGGAAAACACTGTGGGGGAAATCAGTTGCATGACATTCCTCTTCCAGGGGATTTTTGTTTTGCACCCAATTTTTGTTTTACAAATACTAGTAGGATGAATGGCAGAGAAATCGGTGGGTGTTCACATATCTCTAGCTGAACAGAAAGTAATGAGCCAGCAGTTCTCCTAGAGAGGTACTTTCACAGATTGGATAAGTGCATGGATTCAGCAATTAAAAAGATCTACCTTCAGCCCTGGCTGATGTGGCTTAGTGGATTGAGCACAGGCCTGTGAACCAAAGGATCACTGGCTCAATTCCCATTCAGGACACATTGCCTGGGTTGCTGGCCAGGTCTGCAACTGGGGGCATGCAAGAGGCAACCACACATTGATGTTTCTCTCCCTCTCTTTCTCCTTCCTTTTCTCTGAAAATAAATAAATAAAATCTTTAATAAAGATCTACCTTTAATTCTCAACTCTACCACTTCCCATTCATATGATCTTGTGTACATTTCTTAAACTTTGTACTCTAATCTGCTTAGTGGGCACAATACCATAGACTAGACTTAGGATTTTTGTGGGAGACTGGAACTAGTGTGTAATTTGCACAATATGGTGTTCAATGTGATAACATTTTTTCATTGATTTATACTCAGATAATAATCCCATAATTTGTTTAGAAGTTATTCATTTAATAAAAATCAATTATGAGACTATTATCATTATTTAGGTATAAATTACTGAATATAATAGTGAAACCATATAATTCTTAGAAGGAAACAGAAACAGTAAAGTCTTTGACATAAATCTTACTTATATCTTTTCGGATATGTCTCCACAGACAAAGTCAACAAAAGAAACAGTAAACAAATGGGACTACATCAAACTGAAAAGTTTTTGCTTAGTAAAGAAAACCATCAACAAAACAAAAACACAACCAACTGAATGGGAGAAGATATTTACAAATGATACATGCAATAAGGGGTTAATATTAAAATATATAAGTAATTCATACAACTTAACACCAAAAAAACTATTCCAATTAAAAAATGTCCAGAGGACCTGAATATATATTTTCTGAAGAGGACATAGAGATGGCCAACAGACCTATGAAAAGATATTCACCATCACTAAACATCAGGGACATACAAATCAAATCTACAATGAGCTATCATCTCACACCTGTCAGGATGGTTAACATAAAATAAATCAGCAAACAAATTCTGGTGAGAATGTGGAGAAAAGAGAGCCCTCAGGCATTTTTAGTGAGATTGTACATTGATGCAGCCACCATGGAAAACAGTATAGAGAATACTAAAAAAAAAAAAAAAAAAAAAAAGGCTTCCATGCAACCCAGCAATTCCACTTATGGCTATTTATCCAAAGAAAGCAAAAAACACTAATTCAAAAATATATATGCAGCACTTGTTCATTGCAGTATTACTAATAAGCAAGATGTGGAAAGAATAACCATCAATAAACAAATGGACAATGAAGATATGATGTGCACACACTCATGCAATAGAATATTATTCAGCAATTAAAAAGAATGAACTTTTGCCATTATGATCAAGGCCCTGATGCAAAGGGTAGGAGCTCCTTCTTTCTTTCTGCTGCATAGAATTCCATTGTGTAAATGTACTATAGTTTTTGGATCCATTCATTTACTGATGGGCACCTAGGCTGCTTCCAACTCTTGGCTATTGTAAATTGTGCTGCTATGAACATTGGGGTGCATAGGTTCTTTTGGACTGGTGTTTCAGGGTTCTTAGGATATAATCCTAGCAGTGGAATTTCTGGGTCAAAAGGAAGGTCCATTTTTAGTTTTCTGAGAAAATTCCATACTGTTTTCCATAGTGGTTGTGCTAGTCTGCAATCTCACCAACAGTGAACTAGGGTCCCCTTTTCTCCACAACCTCTCCAACACTTGTTGTTTGTTGCTTTGTTTATGATGGCCATTCTGACTGGTGTAAAGTGGTATCTCATTGTGATTTTAATTTGCATCTCTCTGATAGCCAGGTGCTGAAAGACAAATACCATATGATCTCACCTTTAACAGGAAGCTAAACAACAAAACAAATAAGCAAGCAAAATATAACCAAAGACACTCAAATAGAGAACAGGCCGACAGTGACCAGAGGGGAGAGGAGAGGTAATTTCAGAGAAAAGAGGAAGGATTTACAGGAACTAGTATAAAGGATACATGGACAACAACTAAGGAGGGTGGAAATGGGAGGTAGGTGGAGAGTACTGGGGGGTGAGCTGGGATGGGAGTAAAAGATAGAAAACTGTACTTGAACAACAATCAAATTTTTAAAAAAGTAAAATAGGCAAAAATAAATAAGTAAATAAAGGCCCTGACAGGGGAGACAACATGCGAAAATTCACTATTAGCAGTATTATTAGGATAAATTGTGTATATTTCAGTGCACACACCTCTATTAATTTCATTGTTTTGACAAGTGCTTTTGAGGTAGAAGGAGCAAATACATGCTTAACCCTGAGGATGACACAGTCAGAAAAACTACAATGTAGGTCACATGTATCCAAGAGATACATTCATTACTAGTATGTGGTGAAATGTGAAAAAAATTGCAAATTTGCATTTATTATATTTATACAATAAAATACATGATTTTTACTTATTTTCAGTTACAATCTAGAGATTATTAAACAAAGGAATATAAAAATATAAAGAATAAAAAATTTCTTTTTTTCCATTTTTTTTATTTAGTTATTTTTTAAGTACAGTTTTTTGTCTGTTTCTCCCATCCAAGCCCTGCCCCGTACTGTGCTCCCCACCCCCCCCACCCCCAGCCCTCGTCCCTGCGTCCCTCACATTTGTTCCCCCAAATCCCTTCCCCCTTCGCCCTTAAATTTCCTTCCCTCTCCCCTCTGGTCACTGTCCCCTTGTTCTCTATTTCAGTGTCTTTGTTTTTATTCTGCTTGTTTGTCTGTTTTGTTGTTTAGCTTCCTGTTAAAGGTGAGATCATATGGTACTTGTCTTTCAGCACATGGCCTATTTCACTCAGCATAATGCTTTCCAGTTCCATCCATGTTGTTGCAAAGGGCAGTAGCTCCTTCTTTCTCTCTGCTGCATAGAATTCCATTGTGTATATGTACCACCATTTTTGGATCCATTCATTTACTGATGGGCACCTAGGTGGCTTCCAGCTCTTGGCTATTGTAAATTGTGCTGCTATGAACATTGTGGTGCATAGGTTCTTTGAAATTGATGTTTTAGGATTCTTGGGATATAATCCTAGCAGTGGAATTGCTGGGTCAAAAGGCAGGTCGATTTTTATTTTTCTGAGAAAATTCCATACTGTTTTCCATAATGGTTGTACCAGTCTATAATCCCACCAACAGTGAACTAAGGGCCCCTTTTCCCCACACCCTCTCCAACATTTGTTGTTTGTTGCTTTGTTTATGATAGCCATCCTGACTGGTGTAAAGTGGTATCTCATTGTGGTTTTAATTTGCATCTCTCTGATAGCTAACGATATTGAGCATTTCTTCATGTGTCTCTGAACATTCTGTATGTCCTCCTGGGAGAAGTGTTTGTTCAAGTCCTTTTCCCATTTTTTAATTGGGTTAGATGTCTTCTTAGAGTGGAATCGTGTAAGTTCTTTGTATATTTTGGAGACTAAACCTTTGTCTGAGGTATCATTGGCAAATATATTTTCCCATACAGTTGGTTGTCTTGCTAATTTAATACTGTTTTCCTTAGCCATGCAGAAGCTTTTTATTTTGATGAGATCCCATTTGTTTATTCTTTCCTTTATATTCCTTGCTCTAGGGGACATATCAGTAAAGAAGTAGCTGCGTGAAATATCTGAGATTTTCTTGCCGATGTTTTCCTCTAGAACTTTAATAGTGTCACGGCTTATATTTAAGTCTTTTATCCACTTTGAATTTGTTTTGGTGTATGGTGTAAGTTGGTGCTCAAGTTTCAGTTTTTTGCATGTAGCTGTCCAGTTCTCCCAACACCATTTGTTGAAGAGGCTATTTTTACTCCATTTTATGTTATTGCCCCCTTTGTCAAATATTAATTGACTGTAGAGAGTTGGATTGATTTCTGGGCTCTCTGTTCTATTCCATTGATCTATGTGTATGTTTTTATGCCAGTACCAGGCTGTTTTGATTACAGTGACCTTATAATACAGTTTGATATCAGGTATTGTGATCCCTCCTACTTTGTTCTTCTTTCTCAAAAGAGCAGCTGCTATTCGGGCTCGTTTATGATTCCATATAAATTTTTGAAGTGTTTGTTCTATGTCTGTGAAATACGCCATTGGTACTTTAATAGGTATTGCATTGAATCTGTATATTGCTTTGGGTAGTATGGACATTTTGATGATGTTAATTCTTCCAATCCATGAACACGGTATATGTTTCCATTTGTTTGTGTCTTCCTTGATTTCATTCTTCAGGGCTGTGTAGTTTTCTGCATACAGGTCTTTTACCTCTTTGGTTAGGTTTATTCCCAGATATTTTATTTTTCTTTTTGCTATATCGAATGGGATTTTTTCCTTGATTTCTGCTTCTGCTGATTCATTGTTAGTATACAAAAATGCCTTTGATTTCTGGATATTGACTTTGTATCCTGCTGTTTTGCCGAATCCACTAATTAGTTCGAGCAGTTTTTTAGTAGAGTCTATAGGATTTTCCATGTACACTATCATGTCATCTGCAAACAGTGACAGTTTTGTTTCCTCCTTTCCTATTTGAATGCCTTTTATTTCCTTTTCTTGCCTAATCGCTGTGGCCAAAACTTCCAAAATTATATTGAATGGAAGTGGTGAAAGTGGACATCCTTGTCTTGTTCCTGATATTAGTGGAAAAGCTTTTAATTTTTGCCCATTGAGTATGATGCTGGCTGTAGGTCTCTCATATATGGCCTTTATTATATTGAGGAATGCTCCCTCTATTCCCACTTTGCTGAGTGTTTTTATCATAAATGGGTGTTGTACCTTATCAAAAGCTTTTTCCGCATCTATTGATATGATCATGTGATTTTTGTCTTTGCTTTTGTTTATGTGATGTACTCCTGATTTGGGAATGTTGAACCATCCTTGCATCCCTGGGATGAATCCCACTTGGTCATGGTGTATGATCTTTTTGATATATTGTTGGATGCGATTTGCCAATATTTTGTTGAGGATTTTAGCATCTATGTTCATCAGTGATATTGGCCTGAAGTTTTCTTTCTTTGTTGTGTCTCTATCTGGTTTTGGAATTAGGATGATGCTGGCTTCATAAAAAGAATCTGGGAATTTTCCATCCTTCTGGATTTTTTGGAATAGTCTGTGAAGAATGGGGGTTAGCTCTTCCTTAAATGCTTTGTAGAATTCTCCTGTGAAACCATCTGGTCCAGGGCTTTTGTGTGATGGGAGTTTTTTGATTACTGCTTCAATTTCTTTTGCTGTTATTGGTGTGTTCAGATTTTCTGTTTCTTTCTCATTAAGTTTTGGAAGATTATATTTTTCTAGAAATGTGTCCATTTCCCCTAGGTTTTCAAATTTCTTGGCATACAGTTCTTCATAGTAATTTCTAACAATCCCTTCTATTTCTGTGGTATCAGTTGTAATCTCTCCTCTTTCATTTCTGATTGTGTTTATTTGTGTCTGTTCCCTTCTTTTCTTGATGAGCCTACTTAAAGGCTTGTCTATTTTGTTTATCTTTTCAAAAAACCAACTACTGGATTCATTGATCTTTAGAATTGTGCTTTTAGTCTCTATGTCATTAAGTTCTGCTCTAATTTTGGTTATTTCCTTCCTTCTGCTTGCTCTGAGTTGTGTTTGTTGTTGTTCCTCGAGTTCTTGCAGGCTTAGGGTTAGGTTGTTAGTTTGAAATGTTTATGTCTTCTTTAGGTAGGCCTGTATTGCTATAAACTTCCTTCTCAGGACTGCCTTCACTGTGTCCCATAAGTTTTGGGTTGTTGTGATTCATTTTCATATGTTTCCAGAAACTTTTTGATTTCTTCCCTAATTTCATTCTTGACCCATTTGTTGTTTAATAGCATACCATTCAGTCTCCATGATTTTGGGTGCTTTGGGTTTTTTCCTCTGGGGTTGGTTTCCAATTTCAGTCCCTTGGGGTCAGAGAAGATGCTTGGTATGATTTCAATTTTCTTGAATTTGTTGAGGCTCGTTTTGTGTCCTATCATGTGGTCTATCTTTGAAACTGTTCCATGTGCATTTGAAAAGAATGTGTATTTAGCTTCTTTGGAATGAAGGGCTCTATATATATCAGTTAAGTCCATTTCATCTAGGGTGTTGTTTAATGCCGCAATATCTTTGTTGATATTTTGTTTGGAAGATCTGTCCATTTTTGATAGTGGGGTGTTAAAATCCCCTACTATAATTGTGTTGCTGTCAATATCATTCTTGAAGTCCTCTAAGATTTTCTTGATATATTTGGGTGCTCCTATGTTGGGTTCATATATATTTACGATGTTAGTGTCTTCTTGGTGGATTCTTCCCTTGAGTATTATGAAGTGACCTTCTGGGTCTCTCTTTATGGTCCTCTATTTGAAGTCTATTTTGTCTGATATGAGAATTGCTACCCCAGCTTTTTTTTCTTGTCCTTTTGCTTGGTAAATTTGTTTCTAGCTTTTCACTTTTAGTCTGTGATGGTCCTTTGTCCTGAGGTGGGTCTCTTGTAGGCAACATATGTGAGGGTCATGCTTTCTTATCCATTGAGCTACTGTGTGTCTTTTGATTGGAACATTTAATCCATTTATGTTTAAGATTATTATTGATAGGTACTTATTCATTGCCACTTTTGTACCTGTGTTCCTCTCTGTCTCTCATTTTTCCTTCATTTTTTTAAAGTAGGCCTTTTAGTATTTCTTGTAGGACTGGTTTGGTGGAGACATATTCTCTTAGACTTGTTTTGTCTTGGAAGCTCTTTATTTGGTTTTCTATCTTGATTGATAGCCTTGCTGGGTAAAGTAGCCTTGGTTGTAGGCCTCTGGTTCTCATTACTTGGAATATTTCTTGCCATTCTCTTCTTGCTTGGAGTGTTTCCATTGAGAAGTCAGTAGCTAACCTTATTGGGGCTCCCTTGTATGTTATTTCTTTTTTCTCCCTTGCTGCCTTGAAGATTCTCTGTTTGTCTTGGAATTTTGCCATTTTGATGATGATGTGTCTTGAAGTGGGTCTCCTTGGGTTCCTCTTGATTGGGACTCTCTGTGATTCCTGGATTTGTGTGACTTTTTCTGTCATCAAATTAGGAAAATTTTCTCTCATTACTCTTTCAAATAGGTTTTCTATTCCTTGTTCTTCTTCTTCTCCTTCTGGTATCCCTATTTTTCAGATATTATTACGTTTCATATTGTCTTGTATTTCTCTTAATCCCTCTTCATTCTTTCTAAGTTTCTTTTCATTCTCCTACTCTTCCTGTGAGATGCTTTCTACTTTGTCCTACAGCTCGCTAATCCTATCCTCCACCTTTTGTATCCTACTTTTGAAACTATCTACTGTGTTCTTCAATTCAGAAGTTATATTCTTCATTTCCTCTTTCCCTTGCTGATAGTTTCTATTTCCTTTTTCATGTTGATATAATTTGCAGTAAGAGCATTGTAGATCCCCTGTAGTTTTTGGTAGCTCATTGTGAGCTCTTTGAACTTCGTGACTACCAGTGCTTTGAATTCACTATCTGTTAGTTGATTAGCTTCTATTTCATCTAACATTCTTTCTGAAGTCTCTGCTTTTTCTTTTATTTGGGGATTGTTTCTTTGTCTTCCCATAGTTTGTGAAGACAAACTCTTCTTTGTGAGGCCAACTCTTCTTGTTGGCCTCAGCTTCTAAAATTGATCTGTTCTGACTCCCTGGTTTTATGCTGTGAACCTCTGTGGTATACTGCCTGTGAATTTCAGTGGTGCAGGCTCCTTCAGGTATCTTGATGTTCTTCCTCCGTTTCCACCTACTCCTTTTATTGTGTATGTGTAATCAGTTGTAGGAGGAGGCAAACTGGTTTATGACAGCATAAGAGTTTTTAATGATATTTACAGTCACAGCTGGTAGAGAGGCGATAGGCGATCTTTAGAGTGTATATTGTATTGACCGTAAGAATAAAAAATTTCAAATGATCGGAACATGGATATTGCTTAGAAATACAACCAAGAAAATGTCTTTAACATTAATTAATCTGAATCTTCAATAGTTGACTTTGCAGGATGTTTGTAACAGCCATCAAAAGCAATCTGCTATGCTCAGGCATAAATACTTTTTACATTTGCAAACATATTTCGATAAGCAACTCATTTTGGGTGCATAGCACTTAATGCATTTTTTTCTTTTTTTGCTTGTTGAGGGGGTCATTTTCAATGGTAAAAGCAAAACAACAACAACAACACTGAATTTGAAGTTCACAGGAAAAATAAACCTACACCAACACTGACTTCAAGTTCATGGTATCTCTCAGATACAATTTACTATCAAATATCACACACAATTACAAAACATGTGGTATAGCCAAACTGATGGCTTAAATATTATGGCTTAACATTATTTACATATGAAGACACAAGCTAGTTATGAACTTGAACCTATGTACCTGATATATGTAACAATATTGAAGAAAATATTTTGTATCTCTCAGATCAGCTACAGCCTCTGCAGGGTTAATAATTTTTATTTAATTTTGGAAAGTATTAGGGGAGTCTAAAATTTTTATGCATTGGCCACTTGATTAACACTGTTCAAGAAAAAAAATGCATTCTGACACTCATTAAAACAATAATGAAAACCATTCAGGACAACTACAATAGGTGCCAAGGCACCTATTGACAACAGGAGACAGAGATGGGATTCAATTTTGAATATAGTAAAGTCAGCTGGGGACTTACAGCCAAGAAGCAGAGAGTGTGTGTGTGTTAGGGGGTGGGGGAGATCCATAGAAAGTTACTGAGAGCAGAAATCAACAGTAGGGGGATTCTTGCTAAACCAACTAAATATAATTCTTGCTGAAGGCAGGCCAGTATGATCAAATACAAGGGCAGGGTTGAGGAATTTGATCACATCTCAATGGTGATCAGATAGCAAAAGTAGGGTGAGTTTTACTAAATTTATCTAACAGGATCTTTTTTTTAAAAGGTTTTACTTATTCATTTATTTTTAGAGAGGGGAAGGGAGGAAGAAAGACAGGGAGAGTTACATCAATGTGTGGCTGCCTTTCAAGTGCCCCTCACTTGGGACCTGGCCCACAGCACACACACGTGGGAATGGAACCAGTGACCCTGTGGTTCACAGGCCTGCACTCAATCCACTGAGCTACACTAGCCAGGACTTGAACAGAGTCTTGTTACTGGTGGAAAGGAAAAGTTTTCTTATTACCCTTTAGGTTCTTTGGCAGGTCTAATAATTAAATTGACCTGAGACAAATTAACAAAAAAAGATCAAATTTAACTATATGTACAGGAACCCCATCAAAATATGAAACCTAAGGGGAAGTCAGGCATTTGAGGCCTCTATGCCATTGTGAACTAAGGAATGGAATAAGGGCCTGAGGTGTCAAAGGGAAGAAGGGTAATTCACAGGACAATAAGAAGAGCAGATATTTGGTAATTACATGTTTGCCCTGCGGTACAGATGAGTCATTCATAGAAAAGTTATCTCTGGTTATAGTTTTCTCTCTGAGCTAGGCCCCTTGTCCAAATTCTTTTAGGTAGTTAAGGAAGGAATAAATGTTTTTCTTCAGTCTGCTTAGTCTTGATTGCCTTCAACTCAAAATATTCCACATGCCAAGGTGTCATATTTTGAGGTCATATATTTTCTCCCCCTTCATTACAACTGACTAAGCTGGTTAAGGACAGGGAGTGAGGACAGGGCTCAGTCAAAAGAGGGTTCAGGAAAGTGTGTCTAAAGTTTGGTCAAAGAGACAGCCTTCATTAACACAATGACCCTGTCACTAATTCTTGTGTAAGTCTTATCAGATTTGCCATTTTTGAGTAGCCTTCCATTTAAAACATTTTGATTTGCAATGATTTGCAAATCAAATAAAAGAGCACTCAGTACTGCCAGTCACAATCTTTGATTGCTATAAATCCACTGACATCTTACTTCCTTTTGGTGCTAATATAGGGAAAAAAGATGATTAGTCATGAAAATGATGCTATTTCCCTGCTTTATGAAGCAATTGCTAAATAAAGACAGAAAAAGAAACCCTTTTCCAGCTGTCTCATTGCATTTTTAAGCCTGTATTATAAGTACAAAATGCGATGAAGAGAGATAAGACCATGGAATACTAAACTATTGTGGCTTCTTGGAGCTAAATTTTGGGATTTCATCAGATTCAGAGGATGTGGGGCCCAGACATAGGGAAGGTTGTAGAGGAACACAGCAGCAATAACTGGAGGAAATTAGGACCAAAGTTACCCAGAATGAAGCCTATAGCTAATACCAGGAAAACTTGCTATATCTTATTTTAGCCTTGACCTTACCTCTGATCTCAGTGGGAGGGCATTATTGCATATACTGATGTGGCAAGTAATTAAGTTTCCAAAAGTACAAAGTCATAAGTCTGTAAGTTCCTTACAGGCAGATATCAGGCCTTATTCTGTGAGGTCCTTGGAGTTAGGGGCATTGCCTGCTTTTATTATTTTACGTTTCATTCATTTAACATTATTGCAAATGAACACAAATTTCAGGCTTTGGGGCATGTATACAGACATGACGTGCACAAATCTGTGTCTTCAAGGAATTCATAGGCTAGATGGAGAAACAGATAATAGAATATATACAATACTGTGCAATGAAGTATTATGATAAGGATGTGTTAAGTAAATTATTGAAAGACAAGCAAAGACTTATATAGAGATCAAGAGAGGGTATTCGAAGAAGTCACCTGATCTGACAGCAGCAGTTAACCAGAAGTAAAGCATATTTGCAGTGATTACTACTGGGGGGTGCAGATTCAGTTTAAAAAGGAGAACCAGAGGGTGCATAGTCACTGTGCATCCACCTGTGAATTCAGAAAACAGAAAGTATCATGGCATGGGTGAGCCACTACTGCATTTGGGGTAGAGGGAAGAAAGTGAAGTGTGAGCAGTGGGAAGATGAGCTAGTAGGCCCTAGACAAAGAGTGTGAATTTTATTCTGAGAATCTGTAAAAGGTTTTATGCAGGGTGAAACTACAAGGAAGACCAGTCAAGAGATCCTGTAGCCATCTATAAAATTAATTATGGTGAGAGCCTAAACTAGGGCATTGGCCAGAAAAACAGAGATGGGAAGAAAGACATAGAAGACATTTTGGAGTAAGATTCATAAGGATAAAGGTCATTTGATGTGGGGACTGAAGGAGACAGTATACACAACAGAGGCCAGGTTTTTGGCTTTGCCAACTTAAATCTTCCCATTGTCTTGTCAATGTTTAGTACACAATAGATACCAAGGAAATGGTTGTTTAAATATGCATAAACTGATGTTATATAAGACACTGCTGATTTGCTGAGACATTTTTCCTAGTAACCTCTTTTGAGTTTCATTCATTACAGTCACTGTGGATAGTTGTACAAATTCTCAGATTCTCCATTCTAGTGTTTATCTCTTTGCTTCCCTGAGGGCTTTCTCTGGGGCAGCTGACTCTTGCTCAGCCCACATCCAGGAAAGCTAACAAATGTTGGGGATTAAGCACTATATGGATATCCCTCAACCAGTAATTTCGAGAGGTCAATAAATGTGCCAGCTTGTTCATTCTTCAGTTGGACTGATTTGAGCTTAACTCTACACAGTATCTGAGAATGTTCACAGTGGGATTGAGCTCCAGTTGCTGACAGCAATAATCCCTTCTTAAGT
This sequence comes from Artibeus jamaicensis, assembly GCF_021234435.1. Taxonomy (NCBI): domain Eukaryota; kingdom Metazoa; phylum Chordata; class Mammalia; order Chiroptera; family Phyllostomidae; genus Artibeus; species Artibeus jamaicensis. The sequence goes on along the minus strand of NW_026522028.1, from coordinate 9,899,013 downwards.
TACCCTTGCCTTTCTCCCTTTCTTGTCTCAGTTTCCCTATTTTCTTGTATGGGCTTCCTGGGCTCACTTCTCAAATAAATCATCTGTACCACCATGTCCTGGCAGACAGGAGAATATATGGATTCTCCTTTCTTAAGAAAAAAACCTAACAATAAAGTAAATCCAAACAGGTCTATAACATGATGGGCTTGCATTTTTTCAGAAAGGCTAAATCAAAGAAAAATAAATCCATTTGAGAGTCACTGCATGAGATGAGTAATCTCTTTCGAATAATAGACAGAGAAAAATTACATTGTTACTGCACACTGAAGAAAGACTACTGAAAATAATTTCACTCTCCTAATCCCTTACCCTCAATTATCTCAAGCCTGTTCCTCCTTTGATTCAAGTGCCCTCTTGGCAGCCTTGCTCCAGGTGGAGTGCTTAAGCCTGAAGCCAGTGCACAAAGTTGAAATCCAGAGTCTATTGCACTTGCTTAGTTGCTCAGGTATTTTCTCTCCTAGTCTAGTTTTCATCTTTTGGAAGAGCAAGTGGATTTCATTTTTAACCTGTTGGTATCCAGATATAAAATCTGACTTCAATAAATCTGCAGGTATTTGTGACAAAAAGCAGACTCACAGCTCTCTTCAAGGTCAAAGAAATCAGTCCCTCAGAAGACTAATCACAATGGTTAAACACAGGTTACATTTATCAAATGTACTTGGATCTTTGTTAAAAGCTGTAAGTACTGATACATGAAGAAGATGCAAATCTAATGTATAGCATTTGACCATAGCTAATTCTGGGGTATTGTATACTTGAAATCAGCTCAAAGTAGATTGTAAGTGTTGTCACCACATACATACATGAAACAATGATAACTATCTGAGGTGATGGATGTGTTAATTAGCTTGATTATGGTAATCATTTCACAATGTATATGCATATTAAGTTATCACATTATTTACCTTAACAATTTACATTGTATCACCTAAATATATATAATTTTATTTGTCAATCATACCTCAATGAAACGAAAATAAATTATTAATTAAAACATTAAAATAAATGTTAAAAATAGAGGGCCTGGCCCCAATCAAGACATCACAGATGTAGAATCTCTAAAATATCATTTCCAAGTTTTTCACACACAAGTCAAAGTTGGTGAAAAGACAAGTGATTAAAATACATACAAACTCTTTATAAGTTATATATCACCATATAATAAAATAGTAAGACTTGGAGGTTCTTTACTTCTACACTTAAGTATTTGGTTGAATTCTGTTAGCAGTGAAGTTCTACTAAAATGTTTCAAGCATGGTAGAAACATGATTAAATCAACATCTTTAGGAAGATAAATGATATAGCAGGGGCCCATAAAATGAATAGATCTTCAAATAGACAGATTAGAGGTGGCAGAAAATTATGTTTTGCAGTCTTTCAGGTGTTAGGTAAGAAAGTTTTTCGTTAAGATCCTTGCGGTGGGCATGAAGGGAAAGAGAAATATTTGCTCTTCCACAGGAAGGAATGGAATAACTTTAGAAATATTTAGCTAGAGAGGATGGAGGAATATGGAAATTGAAAGCCATTCTGTGTTTGTGAGTCACTATATAATGCTGCCTTTGATAGAATTCGGGAGATGAGATGAAAAAGACTTTGCAGGAAAAAAAATTATTAGCTTTACAAATCCTAGATTATTTGAATTAAATGATCACATTTTCAAATATATTGTCCTGAAAGAATTTGGACTTAAAGAAAAGGGTATTAGGTGTAAAGTTTTAGATCTATAAATGAGCCATTAGGGAAGTGAAAGTAGAAATGCATTTTTCAATGAAAAAATTAAGAGGGTAGGTCACAAAAATATAAGTCATTCTATACCTGGACAACAGCCTCAGTCAAGAAATAGAAGAATAGAATCAATAGAATTTTATAACAGACAGGCAGATTCTATTCTCAGAGAAGGAGGAGGAGAAGGCAAAAGTGGAGAGATTGTCAAAAAGGACAGAGTTCACAAGTGCTCAATTCTGCAGAAATACCAGAAAATATCAATGGGCTAATCTTTACAAAGTGAGAAATTGAGAGTCAGAGAGCCAAGAATTAACCTTGAAAATTAGCTCTAATTTCTATCTTGTTCATTTGTTTCTTTTCACTAAACATTCCCATAAACACTGATTTTACTACCTATGAACCAAAGTGTGATTAGAAACTCTACATTATGTTAACTGGTATGACCTCATTTTAGGTTTTTTTTAAAATTTACTTCCCTTTCTAATGTACACCATTACATTCTCTTTTATATATTTTGAAATATTGGGTATATTTTCTGATATTATGCAAAAGCAAAAATATTCAAAGCTTTATTTTAATACATGCAAAATAAATAGTGATTATTGCTTAATAATCAATTGCTTAGTAGGTCCAAAATAGGACCTATTCTGCCAGTTGCTTAATTCTGCCTTTTAGGCCTCCAAATGTGCAGATATTTCAACTTAAAAATGTTTCACTAAATCTTTGTCTTCCAATATTTTCAAGTCAGTATGAAGCTCTTGCCAATATGTTACATATAAAATACATCAGGCATTTGGTATTAAGATTTTTAAGACTATTTAATCTTCACCTTATTTTTGATAATCACACATAACATTTTCTTTTACCTTCAGAATGTCAGAACATTTCATTTTAAACAGCTAGGAAAGAAATCACTGCCTTCAACCAAAATTAACTGATTGATTCCTAATGATCATAATTGAGAACTACAGTTTATCCATTTAGTGTATTTTATCTCAGTGGTTCTCAAATTTTAGTGTGCATCAGAAACCCTAAAGGGCTTGCTGAAGTCTACCCCCAGAGTGTAGTTGATATGGGATAGGGCTGGAATTTGTATTTATAACAAAACCTAGATGATGCTGATGCTGCTAGTCAAGGGACCACAATTCCAGAACCACTGTTTCCAGTCTATGATAAGCAGGATTCATCTTCTAAGCAAATATTTACTAAGGTGCTAGCAATGAAAGACCAAAAATACAAGGTCTGAAGTAAACACATATTAAGTGTTATGATGGGGTATTTTACATTGTATATTGGGAGCACAAGCTATATTAATTAGTTTTACCTCTGGTGGGAAATTGACCATTTAGAATAATTTTCCAACAGATTTTTTTTCTAAGAAATTATTTCAAAGTACATCAAGTCAACTTCAATTATAATATAGTAGATCCTCAACCCACCTGAAATTATGTTTACCAACCATTTAATTATAGTGGGTTTAATTTGGTAGACTACATGGGTTAGTTTTTGACAATAACGTAATAAATAATTGAAAACAAAGGCAGAAAACACAAAGAAAAAGAATAAAATATTTGATCATAGAGGTCTGTCCGGAAAAAGTCCTACCATTGTTAATATAACGAGAACAGTTTGCGTGACATCAATGGAACCTGCCAGCCAAGGAGAGTGGATTGGAATGTGCATGTGTGAACAATGAGGACTTCACCATACTAGTCAGTGGGGGTGGTAGATGCCACTGAGTAGGCATATGTACTGTGTGGCCATTGTCACATTCAAAATGACTGAGTGAGTTGAGCAATGAATCTGCATCAAATTTTGTATTAAGCTCGAATATTTCCCCACAGAAATTATCCAGGGGATTCAGAAGGCCTTTGGGGATGGTGCAATGAGTGCAGCATAAATAAAAGTGTGGCACAAATGTTTACAAGATGGTCGAGAGCCTCTTGGAAGTGATCCATGTTCTGGAAGGTCTGCAACAAGGGGAACATCTGAGCATGTTGCATGCGTACTGGCTGCAATCAGCAAAGATGGGTGACTGATGGTGCAAGAACTAGAAGCTGGTCTGGGGATTCCAAAAACTACTGTGTCTGAGATTTTGACTCAGGATCTTGGCATGAAATGTGTTGTAGCAAAATTTGTTGTGCAGCTTTTGCTACCAGAGGAAAAAGAACATAATGCTGCATTTGGGAGAACTGTGTGAGGTTTCAAGATGTCTACTTTGAAGGGGACTGAGTTGTTGTTGTCCTATGCACAATGTTTCTTTTATCATGTATCTGCTTCAATAAATGTCTCTATTTTTCTTATTACATGGCTGGATACCATCTGCACATACCTCATATATGTTTTTATTATATATAATATCTGACTATATAATTATAAACATTATTTATCTATATAACATCCCTATAAAATAACAGTGTAAAATAGTCTTTGTTGAAGTCATAGTCATAATTCCAACTGGACAAAAACCATATACATTTACACTACATATATACAGGGCTTGGCAAAAGTAGGTTTACAGTTGTTTTTATGGCAAATAATACAATAATTAATAAATAAAAATAGAAAAGTAAACACCATACTTTGTGTACTCAAAACTGTAAACCTACTTTTGCCCATGACTGTATTTAAAAATGTATTTGGCAATTCCACTGCTAGGATTATACCCCAAGAATCCTAAAACATCAATTTCAAAGAACCTATGCACCACAATGTTCATAGCAGCACAATTTACAATAGCCAAGAGTTGGAAGCAACCTAGGTGCCCATCAGTAAATGAATGGATCCAAAAATTGTGGTACATATACACCATGGAATTTTATGCAGCAGAGAGAAAGAAGGAGCTACTACCTTTTGCAACAACATGGATGGAACTGGAAAGCATTATGCTGAGTGAAATAGGCCAGGCATTGAAGGACAAATACCATATGATCTCACCTTTGACAGGAAGCTAAAGAATAAAACAAACAAGCAAACAGAATAAAAACAAAGACGCTGAAATAGAGAACAAGTGGGCAGCGACCAGAGGGGAGAGGGAAGGGAGCTTAAGGGGAAAAAGGGGGAGGGATTTTGAGGAACAAGTATGAAAGACACAGAGATGAGGACTGGGGGTGGGGGGGAATGGGAGGGAGGGGGGAGACCGGGCGGGAGGGGGGAAGGGAAAAAAATGTACTTGAAAAGTAACTAAATAAAATTTAAAAAAAAATAAAAATAAAAATGTATTTGGAAACTAAACTTGTTTCTATCATTATATTGATCATATTTTTTCATGATCTTGAATGCATATTCTAGTTTTCTATCTAATTCTGATAAAGACAATACCAGAGTTATAGTAACACTTTAAAATATAGAACAAAAATTAAACATTAGTCTTTACTTTCCTTCATCAATTTAGTGAAGCATGAAACTTGCCAATTATTCCATCTCATTTCTCTAATACAAAAAGTTAGCAATTCTATCCCTAGGAATATTTGAGTAGGCTTTATTGAAATTAAATCACTTAGAAATTGCTAGATTCATTTTTAAAAACAGTTAATTTAATGTTCTTTTGAAACATTTGACTTCTTTAAATATTAAAAACTATCCACGGATAGTAAATACATATGTATATGTGTGTGTATGTATGCATATATATAGCAATGTGATATGAAAAAGAGACATTCATTGAAGAAGATACAAGATACAAGAAACATTGTACATAAGACAATGATGCCTCAGTCCCCTTCAAAGTAGGCACCTTGGGGCCTCACACAGTTCTCCCAATTGCCATCAGCTGCCCTGTTGTATTTTCCTGAATCTCATCGATGGTCTGAAATCTCTTCCCTTTCAAAGGTGATTTTAATTTAGGAAAAAGCCAGAAGTTGCAGGGTGCTAGATCTGGGCTGTGTCGGGGCTCAGTCACCTGGGTGATTGATGTTTTGCCAAAAAATTCTGCAGGAGAGGTGATGCATGAGCAGGCATATTGTCCTGATGAAGCTGCCAAGCACCAGTTGCCCAGAGCTGTGGCCTTTTGAATCATCTGAATAGTTTCTGCAGACTTCCGCCAAGATGGAGGCATAGGTGGATGTGCCGTGCCTTCTCACACAACCAAGTTTAGAGATAACTGAATATTAGCAACAGAAAACACAGCCAGAACACGGAAACTTGAACTTTTCGGAAGTCCGTTAACAACAAATTCTTCAGCCTGACCGGTAAGGGGCAAAACCAGCGGCTGGTGAAGCTAGATTGCACACGAGGACTCAGTCGGAGGGGACTCAGGCGCGGAATCCAGATGCGCAGAATCCAGGCGCAGGGTTGGACCTAGTGAGCTACCAAGCAAGCCACCAGGCGAGACAGCGGGGGAGCGGTGCTGTGTGTTGACTGTGGTCGCGCAGTTGTGCGCCGGCGGACAGGCGAAGGAGTGGGCGGTCGGACCGGGGCCCGGCGGGTCCCGCGGCACGAAGCAGTGGAGGGCACCGCCATTTCTCCGCTCTGACCCCACCTCCACATACAGCGTCATAACCCAGTGACTCTGAGTGGCCCGGCCCAGGTGAACCACCTAAGACCCTAATCCACACCCAGCTGTGAGAAACAGCAGAGGGGGTCGCCATTTCCCTGCTCTGACCACGCCCCCACATACAGCATCACAACCCAGCGACCTGGGAGTCCAAGGCACCGCTTCTCACACTTAAAGGGCCAGAACAGACCAAAAATGTCACAAGATCTCAAAGTCCCAGAGCCCATAGGTCTAAGAGATGAAGAAATAGCAAAACTCTCAGATGCACAGTTTAAAACACTGGTCATCAGGATCCTCACAGAACTGGTTGATTATACCGACAAATGAGACAAATATATGAAGGCGAAACTAATTGAAATGAATGGAATTGCACAGGACGCCAATAGCAATGAAAAGGAAACTGGGACTCAAATCAATGGAGTGGACCAGAAGAAAGCAAATAATGGCCAAACAGAAAAGAGTCAAGAAGCAAGAATTCAAAGAAATGAGGAGAGTCTTAGGAACCTCCAGGACATCTTTAAACGCTCCAACATCCGAATTATAGGGGTACCAGAGGGGGGAAAGGCACAGCCACCAGTGAAAAACTTATTTGAACAAATAATAAAGGAGAATTTCCCCAATCTAGCAAAGGAAATAGACTTCCAGGAAATCCAGGAAGCTCAGAGAGTCCCAAAGAAGTTGAACCCAAGAAGGAACACACCAAGGCACATCATCATTACATTAGCCAAGATTAAAATGAAGAAGAGAATCCTAGAAGCAGCAAGAGCTAAGGGGACAGTCACCTACAAAGGAGTCCCCATCAGACTGTCAGTGGATTTCTCCAAAGAGACCTTACAGGCAAGAAGGGGCTGGAAAGAGGTATTCCAAGTCATGAAATCCAAAGACCTACAACCAAGATTGCTCTATCCAGCAAAACTTTCATTTAGAATGGAAGGACAGATAAAGTGCTTCTCAGATAAGATCAAATTCAAGGAGTTCATCATCACCAAGCCCTTATTATATGAAATGTTAAAGGGACTTATCTAAGAAAAAGAAGTTAAAGAAACATGAACAGTGAAAGGACAACAAACTCACAGTTATTAACAACCACACCTAAAACAAAAGCAAACTGAAAGGACAGCTAGATCAGGAGTGGAAACATAGAAATGAAGATCTCAAGGAGGGTTAGCAACAGGGGAGTGGGAGGAGGAGAAGGGGGGGAGAAGGTACAGAAAATAAGTAGCATAGACAGTAGATAGAAAATAGATGGGGGGGCAAGAATAGCATGGGAAATATAGAATCTAAAGGACTTGAGACACATGGTCATAAACTAAAGGGGGGGTAATGGTGGAGATGGGGGGTAGAGTGGAGGGGAATGAAGGGGGGAATAGAACAACTGTAACAGCATAATCAATAAAAAAATAAAAAAATAGTTTCTGCAGAGGAATGTTCAAGCTTCATGCTAAATCTGATGTAGATTTGTTGCTCTACTAGCTCAGTCATTGTGAATGGGACATCCAAACAGTACACATGCTCACTAAATGATGTTTGCCACCTCCCCTGGCTAGTACAGTGAAGCTGTCATTGTCCACACATGCACATTCCAATCCACTTTCCTGGGCTGCTAGGTTACATCAATGTTGTGCAAACCATTCTCAGTCTATTAACAATGGCTGGATGTGTTTTGGGCAGACATCATGTATGTGTATGTGTGGAGAGAGAGAGAAGAGAGTGGAGAAAGAGAGATCATCTCCAATATTATAAACATTAAAAAAATTGAAGAAAGGTTAAAATCTTGAATTTAATCTTAATAGAATTTTATTTATTTGGGAAATAAATTATAACTAAAATATTCAGTTAAATATGATTACTGCTATTTTTTTACTAACATCTTATTAATTGGAGACAACTATGTAAATAACTACATTTTCAAGTACTAATCAGTGTGTTCAGCACTGAAGACAAAAGTAATGCATTTGTTGAATTATTTTGTTAAAGACCAACTCGGAGGGTTTGAAAGCATAAACTACAAAGCTTTTGCACAGCAAAGAAAATAATCAACAGAGTAAAAAATGCAATCTTTCGAATGTGCAAAATGTATCTTCAATAAGGGGTTAATATCTAAGATATATTATGTAACTCCTGCAACTCAGTAACAAAAAATAAAATAAAATAACCCAATTAAAAATGGTTACATTACTTCAATAGACATTTCCCCAAGGAAGTCATATAAATGATCATCAAATACATGAAATAATGCTCAATATCACGAATAATCATGGAAATGCAAATCAAAACGAGAGTGAGATAGCACCTCACCCTTGTTAGAATGGTCATTATAAAAAATAAAGATAAGTTTTAGCAATAATGTGGGCAAACTGGAATACTTTTACATTGTGTGTGGGAATGTAAAATGTTGTAGCCACTTTGAAAAATAGTATGAAAGTTTCTAAACAAATGAAAAATAGCACTGCCATAAGATTCAGCAATTCCAATTCTTGGTATATATCCAACTATATTGGAATCTGGATGTTGAAGAGATGTCTGTACTCCCAATTTCACTGCAGCATTATTCACAATAGCCTAGAGGTAGAAACAACTTAAATGTCCTCAGATGGATGAATGGATAAAGAAAATATGATATATACATACAGTGGAATATTATTCACCCTTAAAATGGAAATCCTGCCATATATGACAACATGGATGAACCTGAAAGACATTATCCTAAGTGAAATAAGACAGCCACAGCCCTGGCTGGTGTAGCTCAGTGGATTGAGCACGGGCCTGTGAACCAGACAATGGAGGTTCGATTCCCAGTCAGGGCACATGCCTGGGTTGCAGGCCGGTTCCCTGCAGGCCAGTTCCCAGCAGGGGATGCACAAAAGGCAACCATACACTGATGTTTCTCTCCCTCTCTCCTTCCCTTCCCCTCTAAAGATAAATAAATAAAATCTTAAAAAAATAGACAGCCACAGAAGGACAAATACTGATTGATTCCAATTATATAAGTTCTCTAAACTAGTCAAACTCATAGAAACAGAGAGTAGAAGGGTGGTTGCCAAGAGCTACTGGGAGTGGAAGGTTAAGGGTTGTTGTTCAAGAAAAAGGAAGCTTGCTCCACAAGATGAATAAATTCTAAAACTCTGATGTGGAACATTGTGTGTATAGCTAACAATACTATATATATATATATATATATATATATATATATATATATATATATATACACACACACACACACACACACATACATATATATACATTACTATGAGGGTAGCTTTCTTTTAAGTGTTCTTGAAGCAATAAATATATCAAAATAATGGAATTCTCTCTTTCATTAATTCCATCTCTCACTCATCAATTCCATTTTTATTAAAATGAAGGAGGTAAATACAAATAATAAGAGGGGCCATTAAGGAACATGTATGAAGGACACATGGACAAAGTCAAACTGGGTGGGTCTGAGGGTAGGAGGCTGGGATGGGTGGGGTGGAGGGCATGGTAGGGTGAAAATGGAGACAGTTGTATTTAAACAATAATAAAGAAAGAAAAAAGATAAATAACACAAAGTATATCATTGCAAAGTAGTCTATAAGCTTAAATTCATAACTTTTAATATTTATTTGACAGGCAATTTTCCAATCATTTTTAAGAAAGAAAACATGAGAGATATTTTTCTTTGTAACCACTGCAATAAATCACTGTAGGCACTACAATTAATTCTGATATTATCATTACTTTGAATATGACCTCATTAGAACAGGAATAAATGATGGAACTACCACATGACAAACAAAAATAAAATAAAAAGAAAATCCAATTTGGAAAATATATGAGACTTTTGAGTTTGATGAGACACTTCACTTGTATTTTGGAACACTCACAAGGGTTCGAGAACTCGAAAGTATTCATCAAAGAGCTATAAGCTTTTCGAAAACAACACATAAACATTTATAAGCAGAAATGCAACTGTGGAATTTGTACACAGTTAGCATAAGTCATTTTCACATGAACGTTAATAAGGTGTTAAGCTCACATTCTGGAAGCCTTTCCAATTTTCAAAAAGCTCTATTTAAATATTTTGGCTTCCCTTGCTTGATTTGGGTCTGCAGGAAGGCTATGCTCCAAGTGGGTAACATAATAACGTAAAGGAGTTCATTTGTGTATTGTGTAAACCAGGTGCATAATTAAGGCTGTGCCTTGATTCAGCTGTTTTGATGTTTTTCCGCTGTCTTGTATGGATTTTGCAAGACTGTGTGCCAACATATGCCTATTAGTCCCTGAAATCTGTCCTTCCATTTAATGAATCTTCTCATTTTCAATGTTATTTCTGTATTTGACTAAAACATTCTTTTAAAAAAATATTTATTCATTTTATTTTTAATTTTAATTGTTGTCAAGTACAGTTTTCTGTCCTTTACTCTGATCCTAGCCCACCCACCCAGCCATCCCCCCACCCTCCTATTTCCACCTACCCTAGTTTTTGTCCATGTGTCTTTTATACTTGTTCCTGTAAACCCTTAAACATTCTTGATACCTAAGTAAACATCATCTTATTATGAACCACTACCCTGCCTCCACACACAAATCTATGGCATATATTATACATATAATGGGACAACAACAACAACAACAACAATGGCTGTTGATATGATCATATGGTTTTTGTCTTTGCTTTTGTTTATGTGATGAATTACATTTACTGTTTTGCGAATGTTGAACCATCCTTGCATCCCTGGGATGAATCCCACTTGGTCATATGATCATATCAATAGACGCAGAAAAAGCTTTCGATAAAGTACAACACCCATTTATGATAAAAACACTCAGCAAAATGGGAATAGAGGGAACATTCCTCAATATAATAAAGGCCATTTATGAGAAACCTACAGCCAATATCATACTCAATGGACAAAAACTAAAAGCTTTTCCACTAAGATCAGGAACAAGACAAGGATGTCCACTTTCACCACTCCTATTCAATATAGTATTAGAAGTTTTGGCCACAGCGATCAGGCAGGAAAAGGAAATAAAAGGCATCCAAATAGGAAAGGAGGAAACAAAATTGTCACTGTTTGCAGATGACATGATAGTGTACATGGAAAATCCTATAGACTCTACCCAAAAAACTGCTCAAACTAATTAATGAATTTGACAAAACAGCAGGATACAAAGTCAATATCCAGAAATCAAAGGCATTTTTGTATACAAACAACGAATCAGCAGAAGCAGAAATCAAGGAAAAAAATCCCATTCGATATAGCAAAAAGAAAAAATAAAATATCTGGGAATAAACCTAACCAAAGAGGTAAAAGACCTGTATGCAGAAAACTACACAGCACTGAAGAAAGAAATCAAGGAAGACACAAACAAATGGAAACATATACCGTGTTCATGGATTGGAAGAATTAACATCATCAAAATGTCCATACTACCCAAAGCAATATACAGATTCAATGCAATACCTATTAAAGTACCAATGGCGTATTTCACAGACATAGAACAAACACTTCAAAAATTTATATGGAATCATAAAACGAGCCCGAATAGCAGCTGCTCTTTTGAGAAAGAAGAACAAAGTAGGAGGGATCACAATACCCGATATCAAACTGTATTACAAAGCCACTGTAATCAAAACAGCCTGGTACTGGCATAAAAACAGGCACATAGACCAATGGAACAGAACAGAGAGCCCAGAAATCAACCCAACCCTCTACAGTCACTTAATATTCGACAAAGGGGGCAGTAACATCAAATGGAGTAAAGATAGCCTCTTCAGCAAATGGTGTTGGGAGAACTGGACAGCTACGTGCAAAAAAATGAAACTTGAGCACCAACTTACACCATACACCAAAATAAATTCAAGGTGGATAAAAGACTTAAATATAAGCCATGACACCATTAAAGTCCTAGAGGAGAACATTGGCAAGAAAATCTCAGATATTCCACGCAGCAACATTTTTACGGATATGTGCCCTAGAGCAAGGAATATAAAGGAAAGAATAAACAAATGGGATCTTATCAAAATAAAAAGCTTCTGCATGGCTAAAGAAAACAGTATTAAATTAAAAAGACAACCAACTGTATGGGAAAACATATTTGCCAATGATACCTCAGACAAAGGTTTAATCTCCAAAATATACAAAGAACTTACACGACTCCACTCTAGGAAGACATCGAACCCAATTAAAAAAATGGGGAAAGGACTTGAACAGACACTTCTCTAAAGAGGACATACAGAACATCCAGAGACACATGAAGAGATGCTCAATATCATTAGCTATCAGAGAGATGCAAATTAAAACCACAATGAGATACCACTTTACACCAGTCAGGATGGCTATAATAGACAAAGCAACAAACAACAAATGTTGGAGAGGGTGTGGGGAAAAGGGGACCTTAGTTCACTGTTGGTGGGATTGTAGACTGGTACAACCATTATGGAAAACAGTATGGAATTTTCTCAGAAAAATAAAAATGGACCTGCCTTTTGACCCAGCAATTCCACTGCTAGGATTATACCCCAAGAATCCTAAAACATCAATTTCAAAGAACCTATGCACCACAATGTTCATAGCAGCACAATTTACAATAGCCAAGAGTTGGAAGCAACCTAGGTGCCCATCAGTAAATGAATGGATCCAAAAATTGTGGTACATATACACCATGGAATTTTATGCAGCAGAGAGAAAGAAGGAGCTACTACCTTTTGCAACAACATGGATGGAACTGGAAAGCATTATGCTGAGTGAAATAGGCCAGGCATTGAAGGACAAATACCATATGATCTCACCTTTGACAGGAAGCTAAAGAATAAAACAAACAAGCAAGCAGAATAAAAACAAAGACGCTGAAATAGAGAACAAGTGGGCAGCGACCAGAGGGGAGAGGGAAGGGAACATAAGGGGAAAAAGGGGGAGGGATTTTGAGGAACAAGTATGAATGACACAGAGATGAGGACTGGGGGGGGGAACGGGAGGGAGGGGGGAGACCGGGCGGGGGGGGGGAAGAGAAAAAAAAATGTACTTGAAAAGTAACCAAATAAAAAAAAATAAAAAATAAAAAATAAAAAACACTCTAAAAAAAAAAAAAAACAATGGCTGAGTGCTTCTTTAGATTGAGTTTTAATAATCTCCCAATCTAGTGTTAGAGGAAATTTTACAAAAAGAAAAACTTCTTTGAAAGTACCTCATTGAAGGCCACCCAAAAGCTAACAGGCACTCACAAACTAAGACACTCTGTTTCTCAGGAGTAATGGTTGGAATTAACTATGTTGATTACGCTTAAAGGATAATTTAAACAGAGTTTGATAAGTAGTTATTGACTCAGAAAAGACCTGCTCTTTGTCCTTGTGTTCAAAAGGAGAAAGCAGTTGCAGTTTAATTAACATGAATATGTCATCTGTTGGAAGTAAGTAACAGAGGGCTCATATTAAAGTCAACTGAAGGTATAAAATATAAATCAAGCAAAAAGGTATTAAAATTTTTATTCTAATGACCATTGCATGCTACTAACACATGTAATATGCATACACACATGTATATTTTTATTATTGACATAAAACTGACATACAATATGTATCTTCAAGAGGCTTTTTCATTACTGTACCACATTTTCTTAGAAGCTGCATTTCAACTCAAACTAATAATGCATTAATTTATCAAATGTATGAAATATACACTACATTATGTTTCTTTCCATCAATGTATTTGATGTGCATAATGAAAATATTTTAATGCCTTAAATTTATTTTGTTTAATTTTAAAGTATACTACCTAATGTTATATAGCCAGTAATGACCCCTCAATTAATACTGACTGAACAAATAGGGCAATTATTATGAAAGAAGGGTGTCCTTTGTACAGAGCCTAACATTCACTATCATACACACACAATGATACAGTTAAAAAGAAAAAGAAAAGAGTACAAAAATGCTAAAGCACATCTACAAGATCAACAACTAGAAAACCAGACTTGTTTTTGCTTTCCTGTAAGGGGAAGATGGAGGCAAAGATATCATGGAAAAAAGAAAAAGGAAAAAAACCTACAGTAGCCAGAACTCAATTCATGAGTGCTTTATAAACCAAAGCCAACAACATGAATTGTTCTTGGAAGCAAACATACAATCATAGCCAGTCTTGGAGCATGGGTATTACATTCAGCATATGGCAGATTTGTTCAAGCATATGGTACACCAATTTATAGTTATAGTTGTGGAAACTTCCTCCTTTCCCCTCCATACTTTCCTCTGGAAGAGAGTGCTTCTGGAGTTAACAAAGCAATGGGAATGTGATGTACAATATGAGACTTATATACTCAAACCAAACTAGCAAGTGCAAGTTTAGATGTGGCTCTGGGTCCCCAGGAAAGATCAAGGGCTATAGTATTTGGAGGCTAGAGCATTACAGATTCAAGAAAACCCTAATATTTTGCCTTTAGTAAATGCCATTCCTTATGTTTCTATTGGATTTTCAGGATCCTCGGAACAACTTCACCTTAAGCCATGAGGTAGTCTGAGGTTCACAGAAACACAAGGGCCCTGTGGATAGAACTCAGGGACCCCTGAAATTGGCTGGAAAAATATTTTCAGTCAGTTTAACTGAAATTCATCTTTTGCTTTTATCATGACTAATAAACCCAGTAGAATTAGCAGTGACTATGATTTTGTAACCAACAAAAAATCACAGATATTATTATATCATGTTTTAGTAGTCACAGGCCTCTTAAAATATTATGGTTATACTGACTTAAAAATTACAATAGTTATTAGACCTACCAACAGATACTGTTGTTAAATTTAAGAATATATATATATATTCTTAATATAATTCTTAATATAATATATATTCTTATATATAATTATATATATATATAATTATATCACAAATTTGATACTTTGGTAAATGCATTTTAAGTGGTTATATTATAATCTTATGTATTTATATAATTTTAATAATAGCATTATGATGTAGCATATACACATCAGCATAGGTTCAAGGAGTTTGTGACTTTTAAAAGGTTAAGGATCTGCTTTAAATACCTCAAAAAAACTCTAGGGGTTCAAAAAAGGATTGAGGGCAACCATGTGTGACAACAAGCTAGATGTGGCACCTTCATGCAAGATTTTGTTTAGTTTGAAATGCAAAATTCAGCAATGATTTAAAACAACAATGCAGTTAATATTGTATCGCAGATCCAAGCTTTAGTTACTGTGTCACCACCTATGAAAATCACATTATTTCCAAGCATATCAGAGAATTGGGAAGTGCTCACAAGCGGCAGTCCAATTGTATAAGGGACTGAAGAAAGGGGTACACATATAGGTGATACTCTGAAAATTATAGCTGGGAATTTATAATGTGTCAATGGACATCCAATGGATCTATGCATACTTACAAGAACACATACACACATTCATGTCCAGTAATTTTATCCCCCCATCCATCTAAATGATAAAATCTGGTCACTTTCATAGGAGTCATTTCTGGGTCAATCCCTAAAGCAACGCTTCATCTGCATCTAATTTTCACATATCCTTGACAGTTTAAATGATAACATTGACATTCTAATCTTAAATTTTATACATAAAATTGACATTTGAATCCTAAAATTCTACACTTAAAATTGGTGCTAATCTTCTGACCTGGCAGTTTAAATTGTCATGAAAATTCCAATTGGCTCCAAGTGTCATTTTTTTCAATTTATTTTAGTGCATAGGCCATTTGAGGATGTTTCATTACCAAAAGGTTTTGGAAAATTGTGTTTTTAGCCAATTTGTTTTTGTCTCAGTGACCAGTGGCTAGGATAGCACTTAGAGGAAATGATAGTAGTACACTGCATGGGCAATATTGTCCAGAAGGATTTTCCAAAGTTTCAGAACAAAGTCATGGAGAAATTGGCTAAACATAATTATAATTGTTTCACTGGAGAAAAGAGCCCATTGTGAAAGCTTATTGGGGAGTCTTAAAAGCAGGAGCAGAAGAAAAGTGAGCAAATGCTATGGTTACCCACAGCTAAATGCTGGTTCTAAAGAAGGCAAAGACTGACCAAGAAGAAAGCTGTGGCTCAGAGATTTCAACATGCAACGAGGCCATATAAATGAAAACTGGAGTCAAGACTAAAGGCAGCCAGGATATGAGGATCAAAGTGTAGAAATGAGAGAACCTAGAACAGTAAGTAAAACAGAGCCTCAACAATTCTAAAATCCAAAGCATAATAAATACAAATAAAT
Source organism: Artibeus jamaicensis (assembly GCF_021234435.1). Lineage (NCBI taxonomy): Eukaryota > Metazoa > Chordata > Mammalia > Chiroptera > Phyllostomidae > Artibeus > Artibeus jamaicensis. The sequence goes on along the minus strand of NW_026522028.1, from coordinate 9,882,538 downwards.
CTTAAATAACTATATCCTACTTTAACTGATGAAAACAAAATGCAAAGTGGAAATCTTGTTTTTTTTTATTGTTGTTCAAGTACAGTTGTCTCCATTTTCACACTACTTCAGTCCCCCGTCCCACACATCTCTACCTCCCACCCTTGAGCCCACCCCCTTTGGCTTTGTCCATGGGTCCTTTATACATGTTCCTTGATGGACCTTCCCTATTTTCCCCACATTATCCCTCTCTCCCCTCCAGAAACATTGAATTAAAGAACAAACTGACAGTAACCAAAGTGGAAATCTTGAAGAAGGCAGATGAAAAGATATATTACCTTCAAATAAACAATAATGTTGAGAGTTGATTTTTCAATAGAACATATGAAATCCATGAAGCAATGGAATGCCACTTTAAAAATAGAAATAACTGCTAATTCTATACCCACTTAAAAATTCTTCCAAAGTGGAGATAAAATTTACATTGTTTTAGATAAAGAAATGAGAGAGCTCATGACAGGCAAAGGGACTACTTTTGGCCAAAGGAAAATCATACCAGGTAGAAGCACAGAAATGCAGTAACAAAATAAGAAAACTGCACAAGATTAACAGATATTTTTATATAAATTAATGTGGAATATTACAAACAATGGTCTTTATGTCTTGTGGTGTTAAATATGAGTATAATTAAAAGATATGATAATACTACAAAATATGAAAGGACAGTAAATATTATATAATGTTCTAATCTTTCAATATTGTCTGGAAAGTTAAAAATATGAAATTATAGCTTTCTATAATAAACTATCAAAAGTATAGTAGTGATAAAGAGATAGCTAATAAGATTAAACAAAGAGCAATTGAATATAAATTTTCTTTATTCTAAACATGGGCAAAAAGGACAAGAAATGGACTAAATAATATCACTAATGAAAAAATTATAAGAATGACTTTTTAAGTCAAAATCATTCTATCTAACTACAGAATCTAACGATATCAGGTGAATAAGACAAGCCACAGACTGGGAGAAAGTATTTGCAAAAGACACATCTGATAAAGAACTGTTATGCAAAATATACAAAGAATTCCTAAAACTCAACAATAAGAAATACACAACATGATTAATAAATTGGCCAAAGACCTTAACAGATACCTTACCATAAAATCTATGAAAAGATACTCCACATCATATGTCATCAGGGAAATGTAAACTAAAAAAACAGTGAGATACTATTACACACCTGTTAGCATGGCCAATATGTGGAACACTGACAACACCAAGTGCTGGGGTGGGGGAGGAAATGGGGAGCAATAGGAACACTATGTCATTGCTGGGGGGATGTAAAATGGTATAGCCCCTTTGGAAGACAGTTTGGAGGTTTCTTACAAAACTCCAGTTACTGTGCGATCCAGCAATTATACTCCTTGGTATTGGCCCAAAAGAGTTGAAAACTTATGTCCACACAACACCCTTGCACATGAACATTTACAGCTATTTTCCTCATAATTGCCAAAACTTAGAAGATGTCTTTCAGTAGGTGAATGAATAAACTGCAGCACATGAAAACAATGGAATATTATTCAGTGCTAAAAAATGAGCTATTAAACTGTGAGAAGACATAGAGGAACATTAAATGTATATTACTAAGTGAAATGAGCCAATCTGAAAAGGATACATACTTCATGATTCCAACCATATGATACTTTGAATTAGGCAAAACTATAGGTAGAGTAAAAAGATGAGTGGTTATCAGTAGTTGGGGACATAAGGGGATGGGAAAACAGATCGCAGAAGAAATTTAGGACAGTGAACTTTGTGTGATACCATAATGATGGTTACATGTGATTATACATTTGCTCAAACCCCTAGAATGTACAATACCAACAGCAAACTTTAATGTAAATTACAGACTTGAAGCAACTATTGTGTGTCAACGGAGGCTCATCCTTAGTTAAAACTGTGCCATTATGGCGAGGTATGTTGCTAATAAGGAAGGCCATGCATGTGTTGACGCAGGGATTATAAGAAAAACCTTTGTACCTTCTTGACAATTTTGTTGTGAACCTAAAAGTTCTCTAAAAATAAATGTTTAAATTTTAAAAAATACCATTATTCAAAACTTGGAAGTAAAATGGTAGAAGATTTTGACTACTTAAATACTACCCTACAGAAAGTTAATGTAACAATTTCAGGTCGAACAAACTAGACATCAAGGCTAGACTCACCATTAGACACAAGAGGAACTTATCATAATGACTGTTAATTTCTCAGGAGATATTATTCTGACTTTATATAAATCTAATAACATAAGTTCAAATTAAGTAAAACAAAAAACTGACAGAAAAAGAAATCAACCAACCAACAATGAGCAATTTCAATATAGCTTTTGTAGTAACTGATAGAAAAAGTAGACAAAAACTAGTAAGGATGCAAAGCAAGATTAATAGTTTTGACTTAGTGAATATATATAAACTACTGTAACCAACAAGATCTAGAACATATATTGTTTGAAGAACTCTTGGAACACATATCCAAACTGATCATATTCTGGGTCATAAGGCAAACCTCAAAAATTTTGAAATGATTGACATAGTTTGAATATTCTCTCTGAACACAGTGGAATGAAACCAACAAAAAAAGCAAGGACAACCCCAAATGTTTGTAAAGTTAGACAATATACTCTTACATAATCTGTAAGCAAAAGAAGAATCATATTCATACTTAGAAAATATTGTAATTGAATTACAATAAAAGCATGACATAGAAAATTATAAGGAATACAGCTAAAGCTGTGCTCAGAGAGTAGCTTCTAGCCTAAAATTTGTATATTTGAAATGAAAAAAATTCATTGCTTTAATTCACAAATGAACCCAAACAAACCACAATCTAAGACCACAGAATTAAGAAAACAGATACTATACATAAGAAATTAAAAAACTGAAAACCAACATACAATAGAATAAAGAGTAAAAAAAATTTTCTTTAGATTTTATTTATTTATTTATCTTTAGAGGGGAAGGGAAGGAGAGAGGGAGAGAAACATCAATGTATGGTTGCCTTTCATGCATCCCCTGCTGGGAACCGGCCTGAAGGGAACCAGCCTGCAACCCTGGCATGTGCCCTGACCGGGAATCAAACCGTGACTGTCTGGTTCGCAGGCCTGCGCTCAATCCACTGAGCTACATCAGCCAGGGCAAAATTTGTTTTTTTAGAAATGCTTAGAAATTTGTAAACTTTCAAAACTACAAAAATAACAAAAGATAAAAGGCACAAATAATCATTATCAGGGATCACTGGCACATTACTACATACCCTAGAGAGCCATTAAAAAGTAAGATAATATTGTTATTAAATTTGAAATTTTAGATGAAATGAAATGTATAAACTCACTGAAAAACACAACTTACTCAACTTGGCACAGAAAAAAACAACATTCTGAAAAGTATAAGTGTTTTATACACATGTATGGCCATCTATTTCTATTAAAATGATTCTGTAAATTAAAATACAACCTCTAAGTAAGTTTCAGGAAGAGATAGTCTTATCACTGCATTCTTCTAAATATTTAAATAATCAACAAATAAATCATGCACAAATGTTTTCAAGGGAGAGAGAGGAAAGGAAGAGGGGAGAGAGGGAGAGAATGAAGCTCTAATTTATTTTTATGAATGAAGCCTCATTTGTTTTACGAGGCCAGAATAGCTATTATACCAAATTCTGACCAAAACATTGCAAGAAATAAATTTATAAGCCAACCTGAACATGAACATAGAAACAAAACTACCAAACAAAACATCGGCAAGTTAAATCCAGAGACATTTAAAAGGAATTACACCTCACAAACAAGTTGATTGTATTTCAAAAATGCAGGACTGTCTTAGCATTAGAAAATTAGTCAATATAATTCACCACATTAACAGAATATAACATAAAAAATCATATGATCTTTCAGGTACAGAAACTAAATTCTATAAAAATTCAATGCCTGATAGTAAGATCTCTTAGCATACTGAGAATACAAGGGAACGTGTTTTATCTATAAATGGTATCTAATATATTAATAACGTATGTAATCCCATACTTGCTTAATATTAAAATAAAGAGCCTGGAAGGGCTGTTTCATTATTAAAACTGATAACCCATGCTCTGGATGGAGGACTAGGCAGGGAATTGGGCCAATCACCCTGAACCACCTTGAGTAGAAAAAAAAGTCACACTGGAGAAACCAGATACCTAAGTCTGCACTATGGATAAGAGTTTTGCATTTGCATCAATCTCTGAAGGTAGGAAATCACAATCAAGGAGTTAACATGGTATTTGGTCTAACATTGTTGACATATACCGAGACAACTAACAAATGCTTCTTTGGAATGCCTCCACAGCCAAAGGCAAGGAGAAATTTCAGAGAAAAATAAAAATTCAAGTCAAATGCAGAACAAAATTTATAAAGCATTCAAGGAAAGCAGGGCATTGTAAAAGTTGGAAGACTGAATTAATACTCTGAGGAAGTAGAGATAATAGATCAATCTGAATGGCACTTCAAGATAAGTGTGTTTAAATGTGGAGAACCTAATTATGCTCATATATTGATAAATGACTAGAAATATAAATTATGGCACAATTACACAATGAGACCATACTATGTTTAAATGATGCAGTTCTATATTTTGTGAAATGGAAACATTCTTTAAGATAAGAAGTTTTGGGATAAAAAAAAGGTGTAGAGGAGTGTTTCTGGTATGTTATTTTTTCTAAGAAAGCTGAATATAAGCATATGTATAAATTCAATTATATCTGTGGAAGAAAATATAAGACACTGTGAACAGTGTTTGCCTCTATAGAAAGGAACTGAGTGGCCAGGTAAGAGGTGTGGGAGGGAAACCATTTGTACAACTAGTGTATCTTTGGAATTTCATTTTAAAAAATGTATTATCAAGCCCCGGCTGGTGTAGCTCAGTAGGTTGAGCATGGCCTGTGAACAAAAGGATTGCAGTTTGATTCCCCGTCAGGGCACATGCCTGGGTTGCAGGCCAGTTCCCAGTAGGGGCCAGTTCCCAGCAGGGGATGCACGAGAAGCAACCATACATTGATATTTCTCTCCCTCTCTCCTTCCCTTCCCTTCTACAAATAAAGAAATAAAATTAAAAAAATAAAAAATGTATTATCAAGTAAGAAGTCATTATAAATTAAATTATAAAATATTGAAAGGTTGACTATAAATAAACCAAGCATAGCAGAGAAATGTGATAAAATAATAGATTTTAATTTGTGTGAGCCTATGTGCTTAAATGGGTTTCCCAGTCATCCTTTAATAGTCAGGGGTGGTGTTTTGAGCTATTACTGCTTAGATCTCCTGGGAACTCTTGAAACAAGGCTAAGCACTGTCCCATACAAAACCTTAGTTAACTGTGGAACACTGCAGTGTGGAATATAGCAATATTTAAATCTCACTCTCCAATTCCTCTCTTCACTAAAATGGTAGCTGATACACTATGTGTTTTCCCATCAATTCATCTATGTTCCTAGGGGCCTCAGCACCCTAAAAAATTAGTACAAACAGTCTGAGTTATTGGAAGAATAATTTCCAAACTCCTGAATTGTAAGATGGCACACTGAGAGATGGAGGGATTTTCACTTAGCATTTCTCTATGTTCCATGTACATTTGCCAGCTCTTTTTTTCTTTTCTTCTGTTAGCTGAAGCTGGTCTGCTGGTTTCCCTTGCTGCCAATTCCTTTTCCTATTCCTTCAATCACTGAAAGTGTAAGGATAATTGTGAAATAACTATAAATAGAAAAGTTATAAATGGACCATTCTCAGTACTGAGTTTGGATGATGATGTTTTGGTAGATGGAAGGAAGCAAGTTCTGATATTAGACATGCTGCCCATGAATTAAATTGCACCTTAGTTTTCAATTTTGAAACTACTTCTTGAGGCGACAGACCCAAGATTTCAAGACATCAAACAAGAGAAATGTTGTGCATTGTTGGTGGGAATGTGAAGTGGTGCAATCATTATGAAAAATAGTATGGAGCCTCCTCAAAAAGTTAAAAATAGAACTACTACTATATAATTCAGCCATCTCACATCTGGGTATATCCAAAGGAAGTTAATGTAGATCCCAAAGGTTTGTCTCCATTCTCAGGTTTGCTGCAGCATTATTCACAAAAGTTGGAACCAACCTAAGTGTCTGTCAATGAATGAATGGATAAAGAAAATGTGGTTGCATGCAATGAAATATTATTCAAAAAATTTTAAAAAGAAGGGAATCCTACAATTTGTGGCAGCATGAATGGACCTGGAAGAGATTATATATTTTTATATTGTAGTGGTGTTTATTTTTATTGTTTCATGGTTATGCTTTTACAGTTATCCCAATTTTTCTCCTTCTGGCTCCACCACCCAGCCTTCCCTGCAGTTCCATAGTCAGTCCCCACATCTTTGTCCATGTCCTTCGGTCCTTTGCATATATTCTCTGACTAATCCCCCCGCCTTCTTTCAAATAGTCCCCACCTCCCTTGTCCCACTTACTGCTGTCTAGTTATTCCATGATCCTATACCTCAGGTTCTATTTTTTCTCATTAGTTTATATTGTCCATGACATTCCTCTTATAAGTAAGATCATATGGTATTTGTCTTTCACCAATTGGCTTATTTCACTTAGCATAATAGTCTCTAGTTCCATCCTTGTTGTGGCAAAAGGTAGGGATTCCTTTTTTTTTTTTTTTGCTGTGTAGTATGTCATTGTGTAAATGTACCACCATTTTTTAATCCATTCAACTACTGATGGGCACTGTTGTAAGAATGCAGACTGGTATAACCACTGTGGAAAACAGTATGGAAGTTTCTCAAAATATTAAAAATGGAACTGCCTTTTCACCCAGTGATTCCCCTGCTGGGATTATACCCTAAGGATCCTGAGACACCAATTCAGAAGAATTTATGCACCCCTGTGTTCATAGCAGCATTATTTGCAACAGGCAAGTGCTGGAAACAGCCTAAGTGCCCATCAGTAGTTGAATGGATTGGAAGAGATCATCTTAAGTGAAATAAAAGAGTCACAGATTATATTTGGTCATCAGGAAATTCAAAGTTAATGTGAAGGGTAGTGTGTTGCTGCATTATAAACCAGAATTTCTTTGAATAAATTTTTTTGGTAGGATTATTCCTCCAGACTGCAATTGAAGTGTCAGGAGGGGGGCTGGCTCCTGCCAGAATAAAGAGAGTTTGAGCAGCAAGTCCACACATTATCATTGCAATCTGTGCTAGTCAACGTCATCTCCACTGCACTACTTCAGGCACTGAAGCAAAAAGTTGTGACCTAAAATTATCCTTAAACATAATTATTACTATGGCAGAAAAAGTTTAGGTTGTTACCTAAGCTCAAACATTTCTTGGAAAGGCTTTTTGAGGTAAGGATGTTTCAGTTCTTGTTACTTTAATGCGCAAAAAAATATCTACTTATTATCTACCCAAGAAAAATCAAGAAAATAGTGTTCATCAAATGACTTGTAGTTGAATGTTTATGGCAACCTTATTCATAATATTCTTTTTTATTTTAATTGTTCAAGTACAGTTTTCTGAAGTGCCTGTTAATACCTTTTGCTAAAATTTAAAATCGAGTTGTTTTTTAAGTGTTATAAATATTCTTTATGTATTACAGATACAAACAAGAAATAAATAAATATTTTCTCCCCTCAAAAATTATCTAATTTTTACTCAGTGTTTGCTCTGTGATACTTTTCTGAATATTGTATATGTGCATTATTTTATTAATTTTTAATTATAACCCACAGGAATTACTATGACTAGCACCATTTTATAGGTGACAAAACTGATTGGAGAAGTTAAGTAACTTGCCCAAAGTCACACAATTAACAGTAAACTAGGAATTGAATGACAGATGACACAATCCACTATGTTTCTTTCTAGAAACAAGAGCACACCACTTTGCCAAACAAATACATTTTTACAACTGTATGTTGACCATTTCATTTAATTAGGTAAATTTCATTTGTCAGTGAAATAGAAATGATAATAGTAGGATCAAGAAACACTACTTAAGACAGAAAACTATACTTGAACAATTAAATAAATTATTTAAAAAAAGAAACGCTACTTAAAATACAAAAGATACTTCATATAACATATCCTAATATTTAACTGTCTACATTGGTTTGAGCTTTATTTTTTGTATGTATAAATATATATTTGTTGATTTTCTGTCTTCTTCACAAATATGTTAGGCCTTGGAATAGAAAGGATTGTCTGTTCTCCAAAGTATCTCCATTACTTAGAACAGGGACTAGCGATGAATGTGAAATAGGCATCTGATGAATGAATGACTTAGTGAATGATTAAACTTATTTCCTATAATTTCTTTAATTTATATTTTAATTTACACTATATGTAGCATTTAATACATTTCCCCCTATTTCTTACAAACATTAGTATTCTATGAAAGCAATTTAAGTTTCATAAGCATTTGCCAAATCATAACAAAATGTTCAAAAAGGGCACATGTTTCTCAAAATTGTGTACTCTCCCCCTCATGTGTTTCTTCCTGCCCTATTTTCTCTTCCTTGAGTTCCATTCTGCAGCTTTCAGAGTAAAGATCTGGAAACTGATAAATGAATGAGAGGTAAGGGAGCACAAAAGACACTGGAACACTTGCCACAGTACTTGTTCTTAGGAAATCCTGAGAAAGATGCAGGCAAATAACAGAGCAGAAGCCTGTAGCAGGAGGTGGAGAAGTTTTTAGTGGGAGTCACATTTAGGCTGTCCCATAAACTATACAAAGACTGCGAAGAGACCATTAGAGGTACTAACCAAAAATTGGTTTCTCATCTATGGCTACATATATTTGTCAGCTCAATTGGATGGGCATTGGTATTGAAGCAGAAAAAGCCTAAGTCTATCTGATACTCAACAACTACTGTATGAAAATGGGGATTCTTGCTTTGTGACCACTGAGGTTTTCCAGCAGGTGTATTTCTCTTATTTTTTTGTCTATTGTCAAACAGCTCTGAGGATGAGAGAAAAATGAATGGCTCTCGCAGGCATTCAGCTGAAAGGCACAAAGGTATTTCTCCCAGGCTGCTAGGCCGTGGTAACAAAGGTTGTTAAGAATTAATTTCTGGTGGACATATCAGTAAAAAAGTTGCTGCGTGAAATATCTGAGATTTTCTTGCCGATGTTCTCCTCTAGGACTTTAATGGTGTCACGGCTTATATTTAAGTCTTTTATCCACCTTGAATTTATTTTTGTGTATGGTGTAAGTTGGTGCTCAAGTTTCATTTTTGTGCACGTAGCTGTCCAGTTCTCCCAACACCATTTGCTGAAGAGGCTATCTTTACTCCATTTTATGTTACTGCCCCCTTTATCAAATATTAATTGACTGTAGAGAGTTGGGTTGATTTCTGGGCTCTCTGTTCTGTTCCATTGGTCTATGTGCCTGTTTTTATGCCAGTACCAGGCTGTTTTGATTACAGTGGCTTTGTAATACAGTTTGAAGGAATGTAAAGGAAAGAATAAACAAATGGGATTTCATCAAAATAAAAAGCTTCTGTGTGGCTAAAGAAAACAGTATTAAATTAGCAAGACAGCCAACTGTATGGGAAAACATATTTGCCAATGATACCTCAGACAAAGGTTTCATCTCCAAAATATACAAAGAACTTACACGACTCCACTCTAGGAAGACATCTAACCCAATTAAAAAATGGGAAAAGGACTTGAACAGACACTTCTCCAAAGAGGACATACAGAATATCCAGAGACACATGAAGAGATGCTCAATATCGTTAGCTATCAGAGATGCAAATTAAAACCACAATGAGATACCACTTTACACCAGTCAGGGTGGCTATCATAAACAAAGCAACAAACAACAAATGTTGGAGAGGTTGTGGGGAAAAGGGGCCCTTAGTTCACTGTTGGTGGGATTGCAGACTGGTACAACCATTATGGAAAACAGTATGGAATTTTCTCAGAAAAATAAAAATCGACCTGCCTTTTGACCCAGCAATTCCACTGCTAGAATTATACCCCAAGAATCCTAAAACATCAATTTCCAAGAACCTATGCACCACAATGTTCATAGCAGCACAATTTACAATAGCCAAGAGTTGGAAGCAACCTAGGTGCCCATCAGTAAATGAATGAATCCAAAAATTGTGGTACATATACACAATGAAATTCTATGCAGCAGAGAGGAAGAAGGAGCTACTACCCTTTGCAACAACATGGATGGAACTGGAAAGCATTATGCTGAGTGAAATAGGCCAGGCATTGAAGGACAAATACCATATGATCTCACCTTTGACAGGAAGCTAAACAATAAAACAAACAAGCAAACAGAATAAAAACAAAGACACTGAAATAGAGAACAAGGGGGCAGCGACCAGAGGGGGAGAGAGAAGGGAATTTAAGGGGGAAAAATGGGGAGGGATTTTGAGGAACAAGTATGAAAGACACAGGGATGAGGACTGGGGGAATGGAATGGGAGAGAGGGGGGAGACAGGGCAGGGGGGCTGGGATGGGAGAAATAGACAAAAATGTACTTGAAAAATAACTAAATAAAAAAATTAAAAAAAAGAATTAATTTCTGGTGCCTGTAACACCTACACTCTGATGGGGGTGGGGGTGGGGCATACTGTCAAGTGTCAGTAATTAGAGAAGGCATTTCTGCAGTCCATGATGACATCTGGAGTTTCTTTGACCTTTCTCTTCAAATTAAGAGTCACCAGAGGCACTCGAAAAAAACATATTTTCACCATACATTGTTGACCACACACTGGTATTCTTAAGCTGTTAAAAAAATCATAAGGAATGTAAAATGCCCTCCTACCTTGCTTAGTGAGAACAGAATTATAAACAGAAATCCCTAATGGGTTTCAAGGTGACATGCCATTTTCCAATCATCTCTTTCATGGTGTACTGTTTGCACTTAGATAGTCACCAAAGCCATGTAATTAAAGCATTAAAGTGTCATTTCATCACTTTACCTTTTATGATCCAATTTGTCTTGCACTTTATTAAACAAGTACTTTAAAGCTCAAATCTTTTGCAACTCTAAGATAGAACAGATGGCACAGCCATATCAGCAGTGACACTATATATACACACCAAGTGAACTTGTGTTATTATCTGGTTAAGTGGCTGTCAGCATTTCCATTACAAACCCTAGCTTTCAAGGGTCTATAATTCATATACTTTAAATAACATTTGGCTAAAACTTGGTGTATAGAAATGATGAGTGTTGAGTAAAAATTAGTACAATTTTGTGAATGCGTGAATACTTCTGGAAGACTCAGCTGGATCAATCTGGTTTGTTTTTTTGCAATGACTTCCAGTTACCAGTATATTTTTGGATTCTTAGCACATGCCATTCATTCATTCACATATATATATTTTTCCCACATTTACCACACGCCAAGTCATGTTCTAAGTGGTAGAAATATCCTGAAGAACAAGCAGATGGATTTCCCTCTACTCATAAGGCTTATATATTTGTGAAGAAAATAAAAAATCAACAAATAAATATACAAATACATCCCAAGCCAGTGTGTACAGTTAAGGATTAGAGTATTTTTCATATAGTACTCTGAGTATATCAAGTGTATTTCTTGATCCTTCTAATAGTTTTCATTCCACTGTTAAAACAGTAAAAATATTTCCTTGAATATTTACATTGTGTAAATCATAGTTAAGAAAAACAAATGCAAAGCATACCCCAAAATACTTTTATCTGCCATAGAACAGATTTTTTCATCTGATATCACAGATTTTAAATGGGCAAAAAGATGAAAAAACATGGAAACCACACTTTCAAAATAAATGGTATAAGTTTTAAGATAAATGCCATTTTATTGCTAGAGGAGGAAGTGGTACTCAGGTTTCATAGGGCTGGAAGCTTATACAATTTGGGAAGTCCTCTTAACAAAAATGCATATCTGGTAAAAGAAACAAACAAGTATAAAAGTTAATATTAGAATAAGAAAAAGAATAAAAAGTTACAGATTCATAAAAGCTTCCACATATCACTACACCAAAACACCCAGGTCCCAGGGAGAAGTTCGTCTAAGTTACAGTGTCTGAATTTCAGCTTTATGACCTTCACTGTACTTTTTCTCTGAAGAGGAATCACCTGAGCCAATATGAAGAGCTAACACCAATCGTAAAGCCATGGAATCTCTGAAGAGTTGTATGCAAATTTGAAAGAAAATAGAAGACATACTAATACTGGCTGAATTGTAATAAATGGGAAGCAAACATTTAAGTCACCTAAAGAAAACTAGAAGGAAATTATACTTGTAAACTTCTGTCTGGTACCCAAGATTTTTTACCCCTTCTAAAACCATGTGTCATTGTCTGAAAACTTCCATTTTCAAGGCTAGACTCTTGCTTTCTCTCTACTTAATAAATTAATTGCATGCAACAGAAATTATCAGTTTCAGGAGTAGTGGCTATTTGGTACACTTAAGGCCATGTTTTATCTTGGTGAAAATAAGCATCATAACAAGGTAAAAGTCGTGGGCATATGATTGCTGAGTGTTCATAGGTGCCCAAGAATGAGTTAAAGTTAAGTTTCAGGATGCAGAAGAAAAAGGGAAGGTTGGGAGACAGATAGTTTTGAGTCAAATTCATATTTCACATTTACTACATGAAAGTCCTGAGGTAAATTAATCTCTCTAAATCTCTGTTGCTTTGTGTACAAAATTTCAATAATAGTATCTCCACTGTAAGGATGCTTTTCAGGCTTAAATGGGATTGCTACGTCTAGAGAATAGTGCACACTATAGTCAGCAAATACTAGCTTGACCTCCATCTGCACTTGTATGTAGTGGTAAACTTTGAACATGTGTAGTAAAGCAAATAGGTTGTATATAACCTGGTCTTCTTTCTGGTAACCCACAAGCTCCTTTCTGTTCACAATCTACTTCCTGGTAACACCTGGTCACCATAAGGTGATGTCTGTCATGACACCATCTCTCAGTATGGAAAGATAATGTCTTCTAATATAAAAGTTCCCAGGGACATGTTGTACTCTCTGCTTCTTAAAAACAAGGAACAGACATCTCTGTCTATTACAGAATTATTTGTTTATCATGCATAATATCCTGTAGGTATAATGATCACAGTTCCTTTATTCAAAGATATCCCATTAGCCAGCCAATTATGTTGGTGATCTGTTAGTCTCCTTTACAGTCCAAATGCTCCCCTCTCTCCAATTCATATGAACCTTTAAGAATGCCATATGTTACAATTGCTTCACTTGGTACTTAGTCCCTTTCCTACTATTATCCCCATCTGTGTAACTGCATGCTTTGGGGAATAGATACTTGAGTTTTTGTTGATTTTAAATCCAAGTTATTGCCCAGTTTATTCAAATATGCTTTTTAAAATTACTTTCTTCAGGTATTTGTTTCATGTTTACTTCATTACAAATTTTGGTTGAAATAATTTCTTTTGAGAAAAAGTAGAAAACTTCCAAGTTGCCCATCTATTCCTAGTTTGCGGTTCTAAGGATATGACTGTTTGTGTTTCAATATGGTTGATGAAACACATATTGACACATGCTGTCTTTGTTCGTGCATCAATGCAGAACAGTTTTCAGGTTCTACATTCCCTACTATCTTATTTTTCTTTTACTTATGCCATTTATCTTAGGTATAATAACAAAATTAACAAATTATAATTAAATAAATGTCATTAATAATGACATAATTTAAAGTCAAATAATGGCTCTGTATGTGGCTGGTGGTGGTGTGTTAGCAAAATGATATAATCACTATTGTTATCACTGGAAAGTGACAAGAAACCTTGAGAATATCTAATTGACTTGATATTTTCATTAATATCAACATTCTTCCAGTATTAAGACTGATTTTGACTGTCTCTTCAGACTGAAACATCCACATAATGTTTATATACCCCTGAAGTACCAGCTGGTGTACATTGTAAATAAAGAATTATCTAAATGGTCACATTACTTTAGACCAAAATAATATTTTTGGCAAAGGGTCTTCTGAAGAGGTCTGGCAGGAGAACATTTTGTCATTGTTCTGCAATGGAGGCAGTTTAATAGAACACTCTTTTCTCCTGTCCCTACTGCTTGAAAGGATTAAACGATTTCATGAATGATACTGAATTATCCTTCCGCAGTATAGAGCAAGTGACAAGAAAATAGGGAAGCATATCGTAAAGCTATTGGGCCAAACTTCTTCCTATTTAGAGGCAAAGGTCTTGCTATGTATTTCAGAACACACAATTTCTAAGAGCATAATATGGAGGACTTAAGAAAGGCATTCTAAAACAGGAACACAAGCTTTAACCTCTTAGGGAGTGCCATATGAGCACAAAACTCAAGTTAAGTATGATGCATCTTTTGTGAATGCTTATTCTACTTGAAATCTTGAGGGGAAAAAAATCAAGCAACTTAATTGTAAAAAACTTCTTTTAAATTAACACATAGAGATATACTATTATATACAGATATAAAGTCTTTTGGGGGGATGCTGGGAAGATGGCGATGGAGTAGGAAGGAGCGGATTCTAGCTCCCGTACTCGTGGGTGAAAATCCTGGCAGATCTATAGAGAAACAACACAATAAACCATGCGTTACCCAGCATTTATGAAATTAAAAGACCAGAAATTACAACCGACGCTGAAACACCAGACAGCTGCAGAGTCAGCTATGGGAGCTGGGACACACGCAGCCCCTGTGCTGCTGCTGTAGCAACGGGCCTGGGTGCTGGAGGAGCTGGCTATGGGAGCCAGGACACTCAGCAGTGGTAGGTGACCAGCGCAGGGACCAGCGTGAAGACCAGTGTGAGAGTAGGTGGAGACAGAGAACATCAAGATACCTGAAGGAGTCTGCACCACTGAAATTCACAGGCAGTATACCACAGAGGTTCACAGCATAAAACCAGGGAGTCAGAACAGATCAATTTTAGAAGCTGAGGCCAACAAGAAGAGTCTCACAAACTATGGGAAGACAAAGAAACAATCCCCAAATAAAAGAAAAAGCAGAGACTTCAGAAAGAATGTTAGATGAAATAGAGGCTAATCAACTATCAGACAGTGAATTCAAAGCACTGGTTATTATGAAGTTCAAAGAGCTCACAATGAGCTATCAGAAACTACAGGAGAACTACAATTATCTCTCTGCAAACTACATGAAAAACATGAAAAAGGAAATAGAAAATATCAGCAAGAGACAAGAGGAAATGAAGAATACATCTTCTGAATCGAAGAACACAGTAGAAAGTTTCAAAAGTAGAATAGATGAAGTGGTGGATTGGATTAGCGAGTTGGAGGACAAAGTAGAAAGCATCTCACAGAAAGAGCAAGAAAATGAAAAGAGGCTCAGAAAGAATGAAGAGGGATTAAGAGAAATACAAGACAATATGAAACATAATAATATCTGAAAAATAGGAATACCAGAAGGAGAAGAAGAAGAACAAGGGATAGAAAACCTATTTGAAAGAGTAATGAGAAGAAATTTTCCTCATTTTATGAGAGAAAAAGTCTCACAAATCCAGGAATCACACAGAGTCCCAATCAAGAGGAACCCAAAGAGGCCCACTGCAAGACACATCATTATTAAAATGGCAAAATTGCAAGACAAAGAGAGAATCTTAAAGGCAGGAAGGGAGAAAAAAGAAGTAACACACAAGGGAGCCCCAATAAGGTTAGCCACTGACTTCTCAATGGAAACACTCCAAGCAAGAAGAGAATGGCAAGAAATATTCCAAGTAATGAGAAACAGAGGCCTACAACCAAGGCTGCTTTACCCAGCCAGGCTCTCAATCAAGATAGAAAGCCAAATAAAGAGCTTCCAAGACAAAAGAAGTCTAAAAGAATGTGCCTCTACCAAACCAGCTCTACAAGAAATACTAAAAGAACTGCTTTAAGGAAAGGAAGGAAAAGAGGGAGACAGAGAGGAACACAGGTACAAAAATGGCAATGAATCGATAATAACCTTAAACATAAATGGATTAAATGCTCCAACCAAAAGACACAGAATAGCTGAATGGATAAGAAAGCATGACCCACACATATGCTGCCTACAAGAGACCCACCTCAGGATAAAGTATTTTTGAATAGGCATTAGACTTCAAAAACTTTCTAAACCAGTGGTGAGCCCCATTGTTACAAGGGAAACATGGCCATTCTCTGCGGTCGCTAGTATTACCTTTGCAGAAATGTTTTATAAGGTGTAGCATATTTAGAAGGGTTTTCCATAAAACCATAAACACATAAAATTTTCATCCACATTTACACATACAAACACAATTAAGAGGAGAAGTTGGAAAAACAACCACAGACACTATATACTGCCTTTCCATATCTTATCATTGCCATAGAAGTGTGCAAATAAAGGGCAGAGAGCCATGACACACATATCAAGAAAGACTGGCATCAATTCGTGCATATCTAATTTTCAGGCCTACTTTTTTTAGGCCTGCTCCTCAAACTGCAATGGGACTAAATCATCACATTACTTATTATGATAGTGAAAGAGTGAGTACTTAGTACAGAACTGAGGAATTCTGAAATAATACTGTGTATAAGTATTCATAAGGCATTTGGACTAGGTTAGTAGGCTGAATATATAATTCAGATTGCTATCAGTTTTTAAATGAAATATTTAATTGCTCTGGTAATGTAAAATTACTTTGAGGAACACAACATATTATTACATAACAACGCTCATTCATTTGAGCCTCAGTCATTAGGAATTTATGATAATTTGAATTATACTGTGATGAACCGAGCTGAGCTTTTACATTCTTTACCAAGATAGTAAAATTACCATGTAATATTTCAGAATGGCTGACTCCTATGAGGAAGAAACATCATTGATATTTTATTGCCATCACGTCAAAAATAGCACATGCTATTGACATGATTCATTTTATCTAATAAAATTATTATTTGGCAGTAATTTCAAATTTTCATATTATATATGTAAGGTAGAGATATAACATTGCATTTCTAAAGGTTTTTATTCATGTTATTTTAGACTCTTCTTTAAGTCACAATTCATTTTCTGATTGGTCTCAGATATATAAATAACATTTACAAAGAATCCTCTGACACCTGAAGCCATTCATAAGAAATTTGCAGTGTCCTGGTTAGGTGGCTTGGTTGGATAGAGCATCATCCCATACACCACAAGGTTGTGGGTTTTACTCCTGGTCACAGCACATACCTAGGTTGCAGGTTTGATCCTTGTACAGGAGGCAACTGATTGATCTCTCTCTCTCTCTCCTCAAATCAATAAACATACCCTCGGGTGAGGATTAAAAAAAGAAGAAATTTGCAATAGTGATTATCTAGCATTACTGTATGTATAGCCTCTTAGACTGAACATGTATGTACATGACATTGTAGGTTGCCCAGTGTCCATGTACTCTCATAACATTTACCTGCAATTTTGACTAATAAAAGAAAACTAGACAGAAACATGTAAAAATGATATGTTTCATAGATATCACTTTTTATTTAGACTTCTCCTGCTATGGACTGACTACATACAGAACGGGGCAAATGTGAGTACATTAAACATAGAGTTTATTCTTGTATTATTATCTATTGATTATTGCATTATTTTCCATACAAACAACTGTAAACCTACTTTGGCCACACCCTGTATATGAAATATCTCTTAAAAAATTTTGCCATCAGTCCACTCACGTTATTCTCTCTCTTATCCTCCCCACTTCCTTTTCTTCTTCTTTCTCCTTCTCTTCTTCCTCCTCCCTCCCTCTACTTTGAAAGGGAAATAACTTTAAAGATATATAGCTAAAAAATAAATCAGTGAATAGAATAAAATGACAAACACTGCGCTTACAAAAAGAAAACTGTTTTTGCCTTTTCTGGGTTAGCAGATCATCATATACTTAGTTCCAACTCTCCTATAGGGGGAGCTGCTGCACTACTGAATGCTGAAGGTCCAGCTTTCAGTAACTGTCTACAATTTTAAACCTACTTTACATAAATAGAAAAGAAATACCAAGGACTTATTAACATGTAATTGGGGAACAATTTTTTTCTTTCTTCACAATGTCACAGATGTCAGCTGAATGTGTCTAAAGAAGCTGATACAATCTGTTGGCAAAACACGGTATTTTTTTGTTTTGTTCTGTTTTTGAAGAACATAGACCAGGTGTCAAGGCAATCTATTATTAAATGTGGCCTGCATAGTACACAAAAATATAAGTTTATAAAATAATAAAATGACACAATTTCAGAGGTGTGAGGGACAAAAGAATGCCCCCTGATTCTTCTACACCAATTACAATGGGAAATACCACAATACAATACAAACTTTAATAAATTTATGTCAAAACTGAGTGGCTGATACTTGGACATGTGGTTTTGTAACAAATGATGGAACCACCATGGAGGGGAGAGAGAAAGTAATTAGGATGAGATTTGTCAATTTTTTTTATATGCTGAGAAGCAGCAAGCTGTAACTCACTAAATTTAATTAAATTCTGATGGAAACCTCAGTATCTTTATTTATTTCCTAACTCTTAGCTAAGGGTTATGAATAGTAATTATTTTCATTTATTGTTTTCAAGAGAATCTAACAATCTAAGTTAAAGTATAAATCAGTTGTTGGCAAAAAATACTTTTAAATATTAGATGACTATAATAATGTTATTGGTAAACTGAAGTAAAATGAAGATTGAGACAAAGTTCCTGGAGTTATAAAAAGTATGAGTCAATAAAAATATTTAAAATCCAGCAGAGTTATGCTTAAGCAATAAAATTATATTTTTTGTAAAATTGAGCATCTAAATGAAGAATTGGATAACTTTCAATAGTGAAATTTGTGAAAAATGCTTTGTTATATGCCTTTCTAATTTACCCAAAGAATTGTAAATTTCTTTGAACTCAAGTAACCATTTTATCATCATGTTTTTAGATAATAGAGCTGGTTATATTACAAAAGTTTAAATATCTATAATGCTTTATACCTGGTTGATTTATACAGATTCTGAACAGACCCTTGACAATATTTCTCTGAAGCTTTCTCTTTTATATTCACTAAATTGGGCTAGGATGGGAGAAATAGACAAAAAACTGTACTTGAAAAATAACTAAATAAAATTAAAAATTTAAAAAATAAAAAATAAATTGAATTAAGTTCATAAATTACATAAGTTATTGGTTAAGTATAATTACTATAGCTCTTTTCACATGGTAAAATCTTAATCATAACCTTACAATATATACATTGACAGACTGAAAGGACTAACAAGTTTTTATTAACCTCAAGCAATTTTTAATAATTCGTTATTCTGAAATTTACTAAATTGGTGATAGAGAATGATAAATTTGTAAGTTTTTAGCAGTGACACAGCATGATTCATATTCAGAATCTGAAAGAATATAATTTGCACATAAAGAAAACTGCTTTTGTGGCAAAAATGTTTTCATGGAAATGGACAAATACTTTTTAATATTCTTCACAGGCTCAGAATTTTACTGATATCAAAAAAACTCACTGATATTATTTTTCTGCAATTCAGATGTATCAAAAGAACTAGTGAAAGTTTTTAAGGTAAATAGTTATTTCCATCTATCAGGCTGTTTTATGCTACCTTTCATCTCAGGAATTTCAAAGTCTTTATCATGTGGACTGACTTACTAAATAAGTCATGTGTGTATTCAACCTGATTTGAAACAAAAGAAAAAAGTAAAATTTGGGATTAATTAATCCTATCAAAAGTAATATCATTAACTTAACAGTCACTGAGCATTATACCTGCTTGGCACTGTAATAATCCCTGGAAATAAATAGTCCAGTGAGATACTGTGCTTGTCCTCCAGGGGATAGATCTAAATACATACAACCTAAGGATGTGGAAAGGGAGAGAAGAGAGATGTAAAGCTCAGAAATCTCAGTAGAGAGACTAGGAAAAAGAAAAAAGGAGTTCAGAGAAAACTTCCTAAAGACAGTGAATATTAAAATACACTGTATAAGTATAAATATAAATTAATCCCCCATTATTCCAATGAGACATACACACACATATATGCATTCATTCATGTATAAATGTTTTAATCATTTTAAATATCAAACCTCAGGGAGATCTAGATGGGAGGGTCAAATACCTATTTGTAAGCTCTGATTTTATTAAATCCATTATATATTTAAATTTCATATGTAAATAATATATTTTAAATATGTCTTTATTCCAATCACACTTAATGAAATAATTTTATTAAAAAGGTTGTAAAATCAACTCCAACATCAATGTCTTCCCATTACTTTGATCCCTTCCCTGTGCTCTCTAACAGAGTGTTCTAGAGCACAGACATTCACTACTTCAGCCTAAGTTATTTGCAAAACAGCTCATTTTTTGGAATCTGTGTTTGGTATTTTTAAGTATATTCCTTATTTTAATAATTATCTCATTGTTGTACATTTTTGATCACCTGAAAATAACTCCTTCTGATAAATATGTTATATGTACTCTTGAAAAGACTTGTTTTCAGTGACATTTGACAATTTAAACATGGATATATAAGATAACTGTTTTCTATTTTTGTGGGGGGGTGGGTGGGTGCTGCTAAATCAGCATTTTCCAGAGTTAAGGAATACTTCAAAATATTCACAGTGTGAATGTTTTGGGTAATGACTGAAGCTTTTTGAAAACTTCATTGCTGATATGCAGTTTGGATGTACAGGAAAAATATCATAGGTGATATTCTTTTTTTTTAAGCTATAGAACCTTTTTGGTTTAGTTTTTTATGGCATATTCTATAAAAGTGAGGCTGTGTAGCACACATTGCATAAAAAGAAAGATGAACTACAAATAAGGAGCTGTACACACTGTAAAATGTGCAGTGAGGATTATACCCAAGAATCCTAAAACATCAATTTCAAAGAACCTATGCACCACAATGTTCATAGCAGCACAATTTACAATAGCCAAGAGTTGGAAGCAACCTAGGTGCCCATCAGTAAATGAATGGATCCAAAAATTGTGGTACATATACACCATGGAATTCTATGCAGCAGAGAGAAAGAAGGAGCTACTACCTTTTTGCAACAACATGGATGGAACTGGAAAGCATTATGCTGAGTGAAATAGGCCAGGCATTGAAGGACAAATACCATATGATCTCACCTTTGACAGGAAGCTAAAGAATAAAACAAACAAGCAAACAGAATAAAAACAAAGACGCTGAAATAGAGAACAAGTGGGCAGCGACCAGAGGGGGAGAGGGAAGGGAACTTAAGGGGAAAAAGGGGGAGGGATTTTGAGGAACAAGTATGAAAGACACAGAGATGAGGACTGGGGGGGGGAATGGGAGGGAGGGGGGAGACCGGGCGGGGGGGGTGGGGTGGGATGGGAGAAATAGATAAAAAAAATGTACTTGAAAAGTAACTAAATAAAATTTAAAAAAATGTGCAGTGAGTGGACAGAAAACTAGAAAGTTCCCTGAGGCTCTGGTACACCAGGTTAACAATATGGAAATGTGGAGTAGGCATTTAGATATAGGGGACAGAGAGAGTGGGGCTGGGAAGAGGTAATGACATATAAAAGAAATCACTGCACATGGTCATATTCAAGCGATATTGAAGACTTACATTAAATAAGATTAGGTTGACTAATCCAGTAGAAACATATGTCTAAATCTATCAAGTCTGAATGCAATAAACATTTTACTCCAAAATGATTTATATAATTTGGCATGAGCTAGCCAAACACCTTACTTTCAAATATTTACAAAATGCAGTTGCCATTCTGGAATCACAGAGGAAGCTATTAGCTATACAGTGGTATTTTATTATTTTAAAATAAATATATATACATTTTAATATAGGTTGATGGTTTTTAAAAAACTCTTTTTCCTTGAATCTTGGAAGGACTAACATGAACTTCAAGTGAATTCTCACATCTAAATTTGCTTAGGAAGTTGAGGTAAATGTTCTGCCTATGACTACAGAGTTGCAGCATGAAGTATTTAAGTGCTTCAGTGGGAAAGTGGGAGTGGCTGAAAAGATGAAAATCTGCTCAAGTTTTGAGAATGTGTCAACTACTAGTAGTACTTTTCCCTTTGTCTTTAACTCCCCTGTTTTCTTCTCACATATTTTTTATGTCTTCTCTCGTTCATTTTTCAAATTCAATGTCCAGGTGACTACAAAGGAGACATCATACTAAAGAAAGATTATTTATATGTTTCTAATCTAACTACCACAGAACTCAAAGACATTTCTGCATTAGATTATTTATATTACACACTCTAATTTTGTGCCACTTATTCCATTCTGTTTATAGTCACACCACTCTTGAAATTACTCTTATAAAGGTCAAGCTGACAAAATGCAATGGACACTTCTATGGACTCAGTATCAAAGTAGTGCAGTAGTTCCCCTTTATCCCTGGGTTTCCTTTCTGTAGTTTCAATTATCTGTGGTCAACCACAGTATGAAATTACTAAATGAAAACTCCAGAAATAAATAGTTCATAGTTTTAAACTGTGTGATTTCCTGAGTACTGTGAAGAAATCTTATGCTCTCCCACTTTGTCCAGCCCGGGATATCAACCATCCCTGTATCTCTATACTGTGTACTCCACCCTTCTATTTGTCACTTAGTAGCTGTCTTGGTGATCTGATCGACTGTCATGGTATCACAGTGCTTGGGTTCAACACCCTTATTTTACTTACTCACAGCCCCAAAGCTCCAAGTGTAGTGATGTTGGCAATTTGAGGCCAATGAGAAAATGTATAGTGTTTCCTCTAAATGAAAAGGCACATATGTATAAGGGAGAACAGTATATTGAGGGTACAGTATTGTGCCACAAGGAGTCTTGGTATGTATCCCTGGCAGATAAGGGGGGGACCAATTACAGTATTAAGTTGATCACATCTGCTGTCTTCTACAACATTGCCCTGTAGGGTTTTTCCTTGAAGCTATCTGGCTACTCCATCTCAATTTCTTTGGCTTATTCCACTGTCTGTCAACAATCCTCAAACCTTTATAAGTCCTAGTAGCTTTGCTTTGCAAGATTTACTGTTATGAATCTCCTTAGATTTACTTCTCTCTTTGATGGACCCTTAACACTTCTGAGCATCAACTGAGCTTTGAGCACCTACCTGAATGGTGTCTTGCCTACTGAAATATTCCTAATTTGATGTTCAGTACAGTTAAGAACCCAATGCCTGCATTCACATTTTTAGGGTAAAAAATTCTCATTATTTGTTGGCATTCATTTTGCCATGGTTTACAGATATAGAATGACATAAAGTTTTTACATAGTATGAGAAATATTTGGGATACAATCTGTGTGGAAAGTAGTGAAAATAGTTTGTAAAAAGATATATTTTAGTTCTTTTCTCTTTACTTCCCGATAAGTTTCCCACATGATGCACTAAGGGGACTTTTTTTTTTTGGAAACTATATATCTTATAGGGGTCACTGGCTCTACAAACAGGTCTCTGAGCTTCTTCTTTCACATATAAACAATGAATATATCTGAAGTTCAACAGTTTTTTCCCCAGTCATCAGGTACTGTGTAATCAACCACTCTAAAATGTGGTGGCTTCAAACATTAGTTTGCTCATAAATCTGCAGTGTTTGCAGGGCTTGGCAGGGACAACTTGTCCCTGTTCCATTGAGGATCAGCCATGGTGGCTCCAAGGCTGGAATCACCTGAAGGCATATCCCTCATGTATCTGGTGCCTGGGCTTGGAAAATCCAAACAGCTGAGAGCTGGAGCAGAGGAGGCTTCTTTGGCTTCTGTCTCTGTCCCTACGTGGCTCCTACGTGGCCTCCCCACAAGGTCTCTCCAGCATGGTAGCTTCAAGGTAGCTATACTTCTTATACGTCCTTTAGTTCAAGGTTCCTGAGACTTGTGTCCCAAGAAAAAAAGAACTTCACAGAAGCCATGTCTCTTTTTAGGACCTAGCTTCAGAAGGCATATAAAATGACTTCATTCTTTTCATGTAGGCAGATAAAAAACCCCTTCCTGCCCATTGCCCCAGTTTTGAGGGGAGTGGAAATAGACTCTGCCTCTTGGTGGGGAGGATCAAGATTCTAGTCTGTTTAGCAAAATATAATCTGCTACATATTTGTAACTAAATAACTATTTCTCTCTTGGTCCAAATAAGGTAATTGACTCAGAGTCACATTACATTGGATATGATAAGGAAATGCTTACTGCCTTAAAATGGATATTTTGTTTGGTAAAATGGCTAGATAAATATGGCAATGTAGTCTAGATTAACATGAAATATTATCTGGAAACATAAAATGAATACCTTGGAAGTAGAGTCATCTAAAGCAATCCAAGAGATAGAAAATGAATATTTACTTCCTTTGAGAAGAATACATCTGAAAAGACTGCCTACTTTTAAATCTCTAAATGGACATATCCTTTTCAGCAATTACAGGAGTAGCCAGAACACTAAAAGCACTCTTCGAACATAAAGTGTAGGATCTAGAAAATGCATCACTTTTATGTCATTTATATTTCATTTTTAATTTAAACCTCAATCGGTCATCCTTTCCTAATTTGATCCATCCATTTCCCCCTCTTCACATTACAATCCTTATTTAAAATATAATCCCCTGTATAATAGATACATATTCTAAGAGTGAAATAACTTCAATTATAAGACTGAAGGAGGGAAGGTTAAAGTTAAATGCTTCAAATAATTCCATATTAAGTACCTAAGAACAAGGCATTAAGGGTGCTGATATGTCAAAGCAGAAGAAAATATCAAAGAAGAATAATTTTCTTTAAAAAATTACTGACCTCCTGTAATGTCATCTGTGATGCTACCCTATCAAAACAACCAACTGAAAAAATAAGTCATTTTATCATGCATATCATCGTAGGAAAATTATTTCTACAAAGTTAGCTGTCTTGAGTTATCTTGTTGAAATCATTGATTCAAATGAAAGTGGCAGAAGCCTTTTCCTTTTTTTTTTTTCATTGATTACACACTCAAATGCACATACATTTCTCATTGCTCACTGGCTTTCTCCTCTGGTAGTCACATAGCTAAAAGCATTTTGGCTCCTTTCTCTATGTCTGATTTAATTCTGAGAGAGCCCCTATTGGTATCCAATAAAACATAGGATGGAGTGTAGATGGTATTGTGATAAGAAGCTTATACCTTCTGGGAAACATAAAGGAGATAAATGTTTTTAAAACAAGAGAGACATACATATGAGAAGACAAACAATTACTCCCTTTGAGAACTCAACCAATGAAAGTTAAAAGACCATAGTCTCTAATGCATTGGAACAAACCTTTTCTCATTTTTTCCATCTCAGCCACTCACTTCTCTTGAAGTGGGGAGGGTGCCTCATGCTGTTAAAATGTGTCCTCTACTGGGTACAGTTAATTTATCAAAGGCCTCTATCTTCTTTTGTTTTTTGCATTTTTATTTTTATTTTTTAATTACAGTTTACTTTCAATATCACTTTATACTGGTTTCAGATGTGTAGCATAGTGGTTAGATAATCATATACTTTATGAAGTGTTCCCAGCACCCACCTGGCACAACACAGAGTTATCACAGTGTTATTGACTATATTCCCTGTACTGCACCTTACAACCCCTTGACTATTCCATAGCTACCACTCTATACTTCTCAGTATCTTCACCTCCTTCACCTAGTACTGCAACTCCCCTCCCCTATGGCAACCACCAGTCTGTTGTCTGTATCTATGAGTCTGTTTCTATTTTGTTTTCTTACTTTGTTCATCAGATTCCACATATAAGTTAAATCATATGGCATTTGTCTTTCTCTGACAAACTCATTTCATTTAGCATAATACCCTCCAGGTCTACCTATGCTGTCACAAATGGTAACATTTTTAAAATATATTTTATTGATTATGCCATTATAGTTGCCTCATTTCCCGCCCATCATTCCCCTCCACCCTGCACATCCCTCCCACCACATTCCCTCTTTAGTTAAAGTCCATGTGTCACAAGTTCTTTACCTTCTACATTTCCCACATGACTCTTGCTGTCTCCCTATTTTATACCTACCATCTATGCTATTTATTCTCTGTACCTTTGCCCCCCTCTCTGCTCTTCCCACTCCCTTATTGCTAACCCTCCATGTGATCTCCATTTCTGTGGTTCTGTCCCTGTTATATTGTTTGCTTAGTTTGTTTTGGTTTTAGGTGTGGTTGTTAATAATTATGAGTTTGTTGTCATTTTACTATACATGTTTTTTTCTCTTCTTTTTCTTAGATAAGTCCCTTTAACATTTCATATAAGGGCTTGGTGATGATGAAGTCCTTTAACTTGACCTTATTTGGGAAGCGCTTTATTTGCCCTTCCATTCTAAATGAAAGCTTTGCTGGATAGAGCAATCTTGGATGTAGGTCTTTGGATTTCATAATACTTCTTTCCAGCCCCTTCTTGCCTGTAAGGTCTCTTTTGAGAAATCTGCTGACTGTCTGATGGGAACTCCTTTGTAAGTGACAGTCCCCTTATCTCTTGCTACTTCTAGGATTCTCTCCTTCATTTTAATCTTGGCTAATGTAATGATGATGTGCCTTGGTATGTTCCTTCTTGGATCCAACTTCTTTGGGACTCTGTGAGCTTCCTGTATTTCCTGGAAGTCTATTTCCTTTGCCAGATTGGGGAAGTTGTCCATTATTATTTGTTCAAATAAGTTTTCCACTTGTTGCTCTTCCTCTTTCCCTTCTGGTACTCCTATAATTTGGATGTTGTAATGTTTAAAGATGTCCTGGAGGTTCCTAAGCCTCTCCTCATTTTTTTGAATTCTTGTTTCTTCATTCTTTTCTGTTGGGTCATTTTTTTTCTTCCTTCTGGTCCACTCCATTGATTTTAGTCTCAGTTTTCTTTCCATCATTATTGATTCCCTGTGCATTTTGCTTCATTTTACTTAGTGTAGCCTTTATTTTTTCATCTAATTTGAGACTAAAATCAACCAGTTCTGCAAGCATCCTGGTCACCAGTGTTTTGAACTGTGCATCTGATAGGTTGGCTATCTCCTGGTTGCTTAGAAGTATTGGCTCTGGGGCTTTGAGCTGTTCTTCTTGAGCTATAATGTTTTGGTCTGTTGATGCCTGTTATGTATGAGGGGTGGAGCCTTAGGTGTTCACTAGGGTGGAGCAACCCAAGGTGCTGGGCTGTCAAGCTGTATGTGGGGGCGGGGTCAGAGAGGGAGCAATGGCATTTGTTGGGCTCTCTCTCAGATTTTGGTTCCCTCTGCCACTTCCCCCAAGCAAACTGGGCCCTTCTGGTGCTGGTTCCCAGTTGTGTGGGCTTGTGTACATTTTAGGACCCTGTGGATCTCCCCAACAATCTCTCCTGTGAGTCTGGGCACCTCTCCCGGCACCTCAACTCTGGAAGGTTTTTCCAGTGGGTGCCTTTAGGCTTTATTTCCCATTACTGGGGCCCTGGGTTGCAGGGTCTGTGTCATTGACCATTTTTAAACCTGCCTGGTTTATCTGCACACCAATGTGTGTCCTCAGTCAGCCAGCCGCCTTGCATACCCCACTGGGTTTGCTCATTTTCTCCCCACGGCCAGGTCACCAACCACTGCCTCTTCCTGCTGGGACCCTTCTCCACTAGCTGCTGCCTCCACCCTTTTACCAGGATGGATGAATGGTTCATTGTTGTCAGACTTTGGTGCAGTTCAATTTTCTGTTTGTTTTGGTTGTGTTTTTGTTTCTAAATCTTTGTTGTCCTTAAATTTGGTTGTGTGAGGAGGTTCAGTATTTGCATCTATGCCTCCATCTTGGCCGGAAGTCCCCAAATGTTAACATTTTTTCGCTTTTTATGGCTGAGTAATATTTCATTGTGAATATGTAACACAGCTTTTTTGTCCTATCATTTACTGATGGGTACTTGGGTTGCTTCCATAGCTTGGCTCTTGTAAATAATGCTGCAATGAACATAGGGGCACATATATTCCTTCAAAATATATGTTTTTTTAGATATATACCCAGAACTTGAATCACTGGGTCATAAGGCAATTCTATATTTTTAGGTTTTGGCTTCTATCTTTAAAGCTGCCTGCACTATCCTGAGTTGAAGATAGACTCTGCTCATTCAGGAAAGAGAATATTTAAGCATCTGCTCAAAAGACTCATCTTAGCTCCTGTGTGGATTCTTTGGGTGACTGGTAGACTTTGGGGAGAAGGTAATATTAAGAAGGCCACTTTAACCTCAGAATGTTTGACAACTTATCTCTAGTGAATAAAAAATAGTATCATGTGATATTTTAATTTTAATTTCCCTAATGAAGTTGAGGATTCCAATATTTGAAGTCCTTGGGGTCTAAATCTGTTATGTGCTGTTTCTCTTTGTTACCTCATATTTTCATTGCTATGTAGTTATGTGTTATACATGATTGACAATAGTGATAGGAATCTCAAGAACCAAAGTATGGATTCAGAGGCCAAAACGAATGTGGGATATTTTCTCCTCCTTTGAGGATGTTTGTTTACCATGGAGTCTCAGCCTCTACTCCTTTACCTTATGGGGGGACACACAACTCTTATTCTCAACCCAGTATAGTCATACATTTACAGTTTACTTCAGCTCACCGCTCCCTCTCTTTTTACTCCTCTCCCTATTGAAAACCCTCTCTTTCTCCAAATCAGGATGCACTAAATTATATACTTGTTGCAAAATATTATAGATGATTGTAAGAGGAAAGATAATCTATGAATAAATAATAAATTTATTAAAGATCACTTCCCCCTTTCTATGGTAGAAGCAAATAGCAGAGAAAAAGCAGAAATTATATGATGTAAAGTGTCTCAAAATGTTTCCAGGAGTACTTAGAGTGACTCCTGCATCTCTTTGGCCAAAAGGTGGCAGCAGTGATTATCAGATTATGATGCTTTAATTCCCTAGAGTGAGGTTTCCTCTTCCTGTTGATGCTAATAGGCTGCAACAATTTTGTCATTTTCCCCAGAAGTTACTGCTATTGTTCTTGCATGCCAAAGGCAGTGTTTCAGCTGCTGGTGCCTGCTGATGCCTCCATCATGTTGGCTAATACCTGGTTTTGAGAGTGATTATCTCTGAGATGAGACTCATATTTACTGCCATTGCCAAAACCACTAACATGCCAATATCATTCTTCAGAAGAGCTCACTTCATTTCTTCCGGAGAATCAAAAACTGCTATAACGACACATCTATTTCTTTTGTTAATTCAATTTTAGTTTTTTATTTTTTCTCTGATTATTAGGACTTATGCTAGGGTTTAATCAAAAGTTCAAGAGGTTGGAAAGAAACATCATCTAATGGCATACTAACCCCTCCTTGTAATATCTCTTCTTGCCTTGAGCTTATTACCTGTGTCTTTTTTCTCTTTTCATTGTTATATCTCAAAAAATCTCATTGATAAGCCCACTCATTCTTTAGATATGCATCCTTTCTCATTCTTAGGTATGAGAAAACCTAAGAGTCATTAACACTATGACTCAAGTATCAGCCTTGTGCACATGAAGTTTCCTCTAGTGTGTACACAAATGCCAGTACATGTGCAGTATACCACATGTTCAGGAAGTATACTATATTTTTATTCAGGAAGGTATACCAAACTCCATTAGTCTCCATTGTATTGCAAGTTTATGACTGTAATTAATACTGTTAAAGACATTCATTTAGTGGGTGTAAAAAAACCACAATAAATTCCAAGATATCTTTGAAATCCCACTAAGTAGATAAGCTGTTATTTCAAATTTTCTTCTGAAATCTCATTTCTTTTTATAAAATTACCAAGAACATATATACAGAAAGCACCATACCATGTGGCATAGCATATAATCATGTGTACTTGTATATCCATGGTCCATAAAGTTGTAGTAAAACCAAATTATCTATGTTAAAAATCATGAATGATTAAGAATTTTAATCTTTATTAATTAAAGCAATTTAATAGTTCCTTAAAGTTATTTCATTTGTTGAGAAAAACAAATCTAGCTCCTCAATTTTAATGTAAATAAAGTATCACATGCATGTATAAAATAACTTAAATTTGGCATACTGAAATTTGCAAATGTTAGTTTGTTTCAACATACTGAACTAATGTAGATTTGACAAATAAAAGGGTTTTTTTTTACTGCTTCAGTAAACAGCACAATCATGGAAGAAGTTTTATCTTTTAAGAAAGCAAGTTAGTAGTTATTAAGACTGTACATTAGATGAATAGCACAGTTTCTTTTAAGACAGGATCTTCATTTGTAACAATCTCTTAGACACTAATGTATAATTTAACTTCCGTTGGGATTTTCAAATAAGGAAGGATAAATAGTACACACATATACACTCTCATCCTAAAATAAAAACCAAAACTCACAAAGCTTCATGAAGGGAAAACATTCAAAGCCAAAGAATAACATTAAATATGAAGAAAAGTAAATGATAATTTCAAGGCTCCCAATAGAACATATACAATAGCAGCTACTCAACAAAATGACAAGGGCATTAAAATAGTAATTACGTTTGTGACATCATCTTTTTCTTTCAAGATTTTATTTACTTATCTTTAGAGAGGAAGGGAAGGATAGAAAGGAGAGAAATATCAATGTGTGGTTGCCTCTCGTGTGTCCCCTGCCAGGAACTGGCCTGCAACCCAGGCACATGCCCTGACTGGGAATCAAATTGCAATCGTGTGGTTCACAAACCTGTGCTCAATCCACTGAGCTACACCAGCCAGGGTGACATCATCTTTTTAAATAAAAATTTCATTTTGTTAACTTCAGTATTTTTTAAAATGCCCTTTTTCCCTTTGGTTTATGTATTGTTGTTGTTGCTATTGTTGCTATTATCACCAAGATCTGCACCTGAGGTGATTCTACTGGCCTAGGCTCCAAGGCTTGCACAAGTGCCCTCCTACTTGCCCTGTTCAGCTCAGGTCACTGATTACCAGCACCCCAGGTATGAGACCCATGCTGCAGCGCTATCCATTTTCAGGGCTAGTTGATCTGGTGGGTGAGTTGTTACATACTCCTTAGCAGATTCTGACTTCCGTGGCCACTGTGTTGGGTTCACATTTTTATTAGATAGTTTATTTTTTAATGTAGCACATGGATTATAAATGACAATCTATAAGCATGGATATGTACATTTAAAAGTTATAATGCTAATTTAAAGAGGGAAAATGCAAAGATAGAAACATTAAAATCAGGATATTTAAGGTTTTTTAAAAATAAGCTTTTTAGTGTTCTTTGTACTATATGACACCAGGCTAGGGGCTGATACTTGGGATAGAGAGTAGATGAATATCCAGTAAGTTCTTTTCCATTTCCTTGGCATTTCCACCATGTCCACTAAGACATTTATATCCTCAACTATTTTTTCCCAAATTAGTTTTATGCTCCATTGAACTATATATTAATAATCATGCAGTTGGCATCTTCTCTCCCTTTAAAGGTTAATATTTGAGTCAAGTAGGTTTTGAATATTCAAGCATCTGCATAAGAGTTATTTTTTCCTATTATTTCCAGCTAATTGAGTTAACCTCCTTGTATTAAGATCTGAGGAGATCTAAGACCTCTTGACACCCCTACTTGTAAATACAATAAGATCGGAGGGTCTGTGGAATCTATTTTTGGTTATTAAAGCTCTGTCTGGGACACCCGTTAGTAACATTATAGCCTATAAAGAATAGTAAAGAGTGAGACAAATGCTCTGGAATAGTTAATATCACAAACATCTCTGGGCAAAAGATAAATGGCTATAATGATGAGATCATTTTTCCTGCCTTTTCAGACAAAATGTTTTATAAACCGAACCACACCTCTTACAACTGGGGATATTGTGGTAGAAGGGAAAATGAATTAGCGAGAGAAAAAAGGTCAGGTCCAGCTTCAGAAATCATTTTGCAAGCTTTTTCTTTGAGATTTACTTAATCTGAGAACTAGTTTCTATGCAGAATGGAAGCTAACTGCTAATAAGATATCCTGATGTCCTGTTTATGAAATTGTCTCCATGTTTAACAAACCTGATTTCTGGAGTCTGTGGTTTATGACTTAGGGTGGATGTACCCTGGACTGTGGGGTGCAGCAACAGAGGTGCCAGGTTCTAATCACAGAGTTCCTCCTTAGCCATTCTCAACATGATTTTTTAAAATCTTCACCCAAGGATAGGTTTTTATTGATTTTAGGGCAACAGGAAAGGAGAGAGAGAAAGACTAAAACATCAATGTGAGAGAGAAACATCCATTGGTTTCTTTCCACACATGCCCTGACTGGGGATCGAACCCACAACCCAGGTACATGCCCTGTCCCAGGATCAAACCCTCAATCTTTTGGTATTCTAGATGGTGCTGCAATCACCAGGCTAGGACTCAACATTATTTTTACTGGGACTAATAAGTGGTGAGTGGAAACTGCTCTTAATGTGTTATTATAACTCTCTGGGCTTGCTGTCTGTGCCTAACAGAAGTTTTAAGAATGGAAATTATTCCAATTTGCAAAATATTTCCTGACCATGATTGCCTTGTTTCTTCTAAAATGTCAAATGAAAGTGGGCGATTGGACGGGGACCTAGCGGGTCCCCGCGGCAAGCGGCAGGGAGGGCGCCGCCAGTTCCCTGCTCTGACCCCACCTCCACATACAGCGTCATAACCCAGCGACTCTGAGTGGCCCGGCCCTGGTGAACCACCTAAAGCTACGCTCATCACCCAGTGGTGCAAAACAGCAGAGGGTGCCCCCATTTCCCCGCTCTGACCACGCCCCCACATACAGCATCACAACCCAGCGACCTGGGAGTCCAAGGTGTGGCTTCTCACACTTAAAGGGCGAGAACAGACCAAAAATAGCTCAAGAAGATCTCAAAGTCCCAGAGCCTATAAATCTAAGTGATGAAGAAATAGCAAAACTCTCAGACGCACAGTTTAAAACACTGGTGATCAGAATCCTCACAGAACTGGTTGATTATACCGACAAATTAGACAAATATATGAAGGCGAAACTAATTGAAATGAATGGAATTGCACAGGAAACCAACAGCAATGAAAAGGAAACTGGGACTCAAATCAATGGAGTGGACCACAAGAAAGCAAATAATGGCCAAACAGAAAAGAGTCAAGAAGCAAGAATTCAAAGAAATGAGGATAGTCTTAGGAACCTCCAGGACATCTTTAAACGCTCCAACATCCGAATTATAGGGGTACCAGAAGGGGGAAAGGCACAGCCACCAGTGGAAAACTTATTTGAACAAATAATAAAGGAGAATTTCCCCAATCTGGCAAAGGAAATAGACTTCCAGGAAATCGAGGAAGCTCAGAGAGTCCCAAAGAAGTTGAACCCAAGAAGGAACACACCAAGGCACATCATCATTATATTAGCCAAGATTAAAATGAAGGAGAGAATCCTAGAAGCAGCAAGAGCTAAGGGGACAGTCACCTACAAAGGAGTCCCCATCAGACTGTCAGCGGATTTCTCAAAAGAGACCTTACAGGCAAGAAGGGGCTGGAAAGAGGTATTCCAAGTCATGAAATCCAAAGACCTACAACCAAGATTGCTCTATCCAGCAAAACTTTCATTTAGAATGGAAGGACAGATAAGGTGCTTCTCAGATAAGATCAAATTCAAGGAGTTAATCATCACCAAGCCTTTATTATATGAAATGTTAAAGGGACTTACCTAAGAAAAAGAAGTTAAAAAAACATGAACAGTGAAAGGACAACAAACTCACAGTTATTAACAACCACACCTAAAACAAAAGCAAACTGAAAGGACAGCTAGTTCAGGAGTGGAAACATAGAAATGAAGATCTCAAGGAGGGTTAGCAACAAGGGAGTGGGAGGAGGAGAAGGGGGGAGAAGGTACGGAAAATAAGTAGCATAGACAGTAGGTAGAAAATAGATGGGGGGGGCAAGAATAGTATGGGAAATATAGAATCTAAAGGACTTGAGACACATGGTCATAAACTAAAGGGGGGGTAATGGTGGGGATGGGGGGTAGGGTGGAGGGGAATGAAGTGGGGGAATAGAACAACTGTAACAGCATAATCAATAAAAAATTTTTTAAAAATGTCAAATGAAGATGTGCACTTGTCTCTATGTGCATAGGTTTTCCCCCACACACATTTTTTTTGTGATGGTGAAATATATATGAAACTTAACATTTTGACATTTTTAAGTGTGCCACTCAGTGATATTAAGTTCATTCAAAGTGTTGTGAAACCATCACCACTCCCCATTTCCAGGACTTTTTCACCATCCCAAATAGCAACTCCATACTCATTCCCTTGTCCTGCCAGTGTTGGCAACCATCCTTTAATTTCTGCCTGTATGGATTTGCCTATCTTAGATACCTCATACAATTGGAATTATATACTACAATTGTCTTTTTGTAAGTAGCCTTTTTCATTTAGTATAATGATTTTAACTTTCATCTATGTTGTACTATATCAGAATGTTATTCTTTTCTAATGCTGAATAGTATTACATTGTATATATACATGTATATAAATCTATTAGTGTACATAGGTATGTGTATAGGATGTATATATATATATATTTATATGCACACATATATTTATACACCATACACACACCACTCCATTCACCTTTGTCCATTTTGTTTATCCATTGGTCTGTTGATAGACACTGGTTGTTTCCACTTTTTGGCTGTTGTGTATAATGTTGCTTTGAACATTGTATACAAATATCTGTTGAGTTCCTGCTTTCACTTCTTTTGGGTATATACCTAGATATGCAATTGCTGGGTTATATGGTAATTCTGTATTTAACTTTTTTAGTAACTACCATACAACTTTCTCTAGTGGCTACACCATTTTACATTCCCATCAGCAGCACATCAGGGTTCCAATTTCTCCACATCCTCAACAACACGTATAATTTTTTGTTACTTTTATAATAGCCATCTTAATGTATTTGAAGTGATGTGCACACATTTTTTTTACCTTTCTTACATTTTATAGGGATTATAGAGTTTGAATGCTAAGGTATGCATTTTTTCTCCTTTCTCCCTCAAATTGCCTAATGAAGCATCTACTATTTCTTGAATGCCCACTTTACTAATATCTGATCATTGAACATGACCTAATTTTGGGTCACATTTCCTTCACATTATGTTGAAGATAATAGATAATTATCAAATATTCATTTGAATAGGAAGATATGTTCTATTCCAACAAGCAGGTAAAAGAAAATTTAAGAACTATGAGAAAATTATGGAGGGCAGCTAAAAAAAGAAGCCTGCAAAACATCAAACTAATAATAAGCCTTTATACCTAATATTTGAATGTCACAACTACTAAAATGATAAATGTGATGTTTATGCTTGGTACTGAAATAATAAAAATAGTTTAGGTCTTTCTTTTTCTATTACATTAACACAACACTCTACATTTTACTCATATTTGGATCCCTATTCTTTATGATGAGGCCTCAGCAAAAGCCAAAATAGATGTTTTAAGATCCAGCTAAAGAGGAGCTGGAAAATTAGGAGGAATGCATTCCACATTACCGGATGGCGGCAGCAAATGCAGAGGAGTAATATAGATGGAAACCATCAGATCTAGCAGCTCTCTCTCTCTAAATAAATTATGTCAAACAGTTACACTACTTGATGCTTCCCAGTGGCTCTTCCCTAGAGTGTATAAATGAAAAAGAGAAGCAGGCAGGATGTGGGGCATATATTAAAAGACAAAAATCAGATAATAGAATATAAGCATGGAACGCAACCAGTAGAGTGAATTCTCCCCAACTTTCCCCAAACCTAGGTTCTTTCTAACAGTATTAGCAACTGCAATTAATGGCCTTCTTCTTGTGTATAAATTAAAGGTGATATATTTAAAAGACTATTGTAAATTTTCAAGTTCTATGCCAATATAAATTATCAATAGTGTATTATAGAAAATATTTTATATGTACAGTATTCTTACAAATAATGTAAAGCTTTGCAAATGTTACAAAGGTATAAGTTATAACAAAAAGGAATGATTACATTTGTAAGGAAATTGAGCAATCTGCTGTAATATAAGTCTTCTGTTTTCAAGCCAAGGGAACATATAATTGAAGGAATAGCACTAACTGATTTGATGAGATTTTTTATCCTTAGAAATTAATGTATATGGATATACATTAACTATGATAATATATTCTAATGATAAGATAGTGGTTTATATTATTAAAATAATGCTCTACCTAATATTTAAGTCACTTGTTTATTTACGCATACAGTAATTTATATTCTGCTCAAAATGAAACAAAGCCTACTAGACTAATTAGGTATTCTCTCCCAAATTGACCTTACTTTAATTTTCCAGGTAAATTAAACTAAAGTCAGTTTGGAAATAGCATGTTGCCATAAAATGTTAATTGCTATTGGATACTGGTGATTGTTTCTCAAACTGTCTTTCCCTGGGGATAGGAAAAGGAAGCAATTGATTTTCTTTTGGCTTTGAAACTTGATAACAATTGGAAATTAGGTGAGGAGCTAATGAAGTTACAGTTGCTTTAAACTTGTCATTCTGAGCATTCACTGAGAAGACTGAACAATTCAGAAGATTGAATCCTGCATTTTTAATGGATAGTATCTTCAGAAGTATATACATAAACACTTGATAAGCTAAGAGCTACCAACTGACCTTTCTTTGTGGTAATTAAACTATGAAAACATTATACAAAACTTCTGGAAAGAATCTATTTTATGTATTTCATCTTCTCATGTCACTCTAAGGAACAGTGATAATTGAGTGTGATAAAGTATCTAGAAAAATACATGCATAATATCAGCAGGAGAATAAAAAATAGATCAGTTAGAGTTTCTAGAGCATAAAAGTAAGTAGGTAGATATCATAGTAGCAACTTGTTTTCTTCTAATTGCTCTTTATTTATTTTTTCAGTGAAATGGAATACAGTGGCATCAGCTGAGGGTGATAATGAAAAAGGAGATACTGGAAATGTGAAGATAAAGTAAGAATTATAATCTAGTCCTCTAGGAGAGAATGGACTAAGGAAATATAGTGTGATTGCTGGACAGTATGAGGATCATGTAGTGAGTGACGATGAATGTAAGTTGGCCTACATGGTATGCCATACCATGGAATGCCACTGTATGTGGTTTGCTCCAGCTATATTTAACTATTTGGTTGCCATCAAGGACTAGGCAGAAGAGTGGATTTAAACATCTATAGTGTGTCTAATAAAATATGACTTTCTGGGAGAAGGGCAAGAGATTTGAGGATTTATGTAAGGAAGGACTAATAATAATTGAGCATGGAATGTAAGTTGAAATTCAAAAGAAAGTGAGAACAAGGTGGGTCTGAGAAACAGAAAAGAAATTACACAGAATTAATGAATTGAAGGTACAGTGGTGGCTGAGTTGGTGTAATAAATTGAAAGACAGTGGGTGATAAATGGAAAGTGGGAGGCTTGAACTGTCTTACTGAAGAGGTTAAATTTACTGGTAGTAACAAATTCTATGGTCATTAATTCATAGTTAAGGTATGATGTAAGGCAAAAATCATTGGATAAAAGAAAGGGAAGGGACTGAGAATTGAATATTTGAACTGTCATCAAAATGGATACTGGAATTGGGTATCAGTTATATTTATGAGGGGAACCCCCCAAAACCAGAATTATCTTCCCAAGTGTGGGCTCCTTATAGTACAAGCTTTCCCCAATAGGTGAGCATTCCAGGATCCCATCTGTATCAGTGTACCTGCTGGCCTTGCTGTGAGAGGCTGCATTTGGCCTCAGTGAATTCTTTTTGAAGATTCTTTCCATACTTTCCCATTTCATGATGGGAGATTTATTAGCACACCTGCCCACTCTGCGCTGAGTGTTCAGCAGTTTTTGACACAAAATGGCATGACCCCCATGCCCCACCCTCCCTATTCACCCAATCTCACCCTGAGGGACTCTTTTTTGGTCCTCCAGGTAAAAAAAGTCCTCAAAGAGAAACATCTTGCCAATGTGGAATGTGGAAGAGGTGTAACAAAAAACAGCAGAAGCACTAAAAGACATCAAAATTAACCATTCAAAAACTGTTTTGAGCAGTGGAAAAAATGTCTCCATAGGTGTATTGCATTACATGGAGAGTACTTTGAAGGAGACTAAAGTTTTAACATGTAAGAATAAATACACAATTATTATAAATAAATTATGAAATTTTTTATCCTTCCTCATATAACAAAAATAGTATACCCCAAAATGTCAATGAACCAGGAGCTAACACAGTAAAATAACAGGCAGGAGCCAAAGGAGCTGTGGATGGTACAATAAGGAGTAATGGGTATTATATTCTCATGACATTCAAATATTGGGCTACTTTAAGGAAGAGAAAAGGAGAATTGTCAGGAAGCAGCAATGAAAAGAAACCCCACTTGTAGGCAAAAGATAAGGGTAGTATTGGAAGAAAACAGCTACCACTTATGAGGGTGTCAGTAATTTGAGGGAAGAATTCTTACTTTCAATTTAAGCAAGAAGAAAAAGGAAATGTTTCTCTCTTTATGGAGGTATAATTTAAATATCACATTATATTAGTTTTGAGTGTACAACACAATAATTTGATATATGTATACATTGAGACATAATCACCACAATAATTCTAGTTACTACCCATCACCATACATAGTTTTAAATACTTTCCTTTTTGTTTTCTTGTGATGAAGACTTTATCAACTTCCAAATATGCAATACAGCATATAGTAACTACAGTTACTAATGCTGTACATTGCCCCCCATGACTTATTTATTTTATAACTGGAAGTTTGCATCTTTTGATACCCCTCTCCCTCCCCCAATTCCCCTTCCTTCTGGTAACAATCAACCTGTTCTCCGTATGACCTTGGTGTGTTTTTAAAAATTCCACAAATAAGTGAGATCATACAGTATTTGTCTTTCTTTTTTTTAAAAAAATTATTTATGGCTTTTCACCCCACGAGTACAGGAGCTAGAATCTGCTCCTTCCTGCTCCGTCGCTATCTTCCTGAGAACTAAGGGGGGTGGAAATGGGAGGGAGGTGGGGAGCATGGGGCGGGGGAGGCTGGGTTGGGAGAAATAGACAAAAAACTGTACTTGAAAATTAACTGAATAAAATTTAAAAAATTTATTTAGTTATTTTTCAAGTACAGTTTTCTGTCTATCGCTTCTCAGCCTTTTGGCTAAGATCAAGTGTAGTATTTTTCTTTCTTGATATGAGTTACTTCACTTAATATATTGCACTCAAGGCCCATCCCTGTCCTAGCAATTGGCAAGAATTCCTTCTTTTTGTTTGGGACTGTAGTCCATTGTATACACTGCTATTTGAGTTAACAGTCAAGGAGCATAGACATAACAGTTACAAATACAAACTAGAGAACATGAGAATAGGGTACAGACTTGGCTGACCACTCACTTTTACATTTGTTTGTAACTCTAGCCTGACTACCTGTTTTAACTCATAGGCTAAAGGTAACTTATTCTTAGTGACCAGTTCTGGGTCTGGGAAGGAATTCTAATGTAATGAGACTACCTCCTCCTTGAAATGTATAAAAATTAAAAAATTCACTTTAAGAGCTACAGAGTCAAATGTATTTATTAGAACCTCTGGGTAAAGATTGCTACTCAGATCTAGTTTCTAGATTTTGACCATTTATCAATAGTTTTCATTTTTACCTTTGATACAAGACAATATGCCTAAGTTCCAGCTCATGGTCCTTATTTTCTTAGCCTAATGTCTGTAAGTCCTGCTACTCGATCTCTTAGAACCTGAATTTAATGACCCTAGACTGTTTCTTCATGACTCTAGTACCATTTTTTATTTGTCCTCTGATCCTGATAGTGTTCAGTACTTCTGAGACACTGTATGTCTCTTCCCCCCAGCACAAATTTCACTGTACTCATAGCATCTAGCTTTCCTAGTGATTGGTGAACTCTGTTGTCTATGTAGTTCAGTCTGCAAATATCAAAAATCAGTACATTTTTTTGTTTTCAAAGATATATTGATATTTCACAATTGGGCAAATACAGAATTTGTTTTTCCTAAATGAAGTAATTTAATCTACTACATTTGAAATATTCATGGAAATATGGATCACCATAAAGAACAAAGCTGAGTTTCCTATAGATAATTGCTGCAGTGGAATCAGCTACTAATAAAATGTACCTGACACTAACATCTATTTTTTGTATAACTGAACAAAATCTTATTATATCTTTTCTATATGCTTCTAAAAATACAGTATGTATTTTAGAGCTGAACTATATGCCAGAGGTTCATTTCTAAAGTTATTTCATATTTTGTTTCAAGTTATGCTTAGTAGTCTCATGCAACTTTGATTGGAAATCATTGAATTCTCTTGAAGTGGGTAAACAGTGAGTATAAAGGGAAAATTTAATACTATGTAGAAAATAGATAAAGTTGTTACAAGAAAAATAAAAATTTTGGAGGAGAAAATCACTTTCTTTAAATTGAATGTGGAAAAAAATAACTTCTGAATTTTATTTCCCCAATACATGACAATCTGAATTGAATTGAATCTACTTCTACCCTGTGATTTCAATTTGTTCTTCCTTTCACTCCCCTTTTTCTGCCTCTTTTTAAATATCGCCCACCTATCCAAGGATTTTTGCAAAAGTAATTATAAATAATAATTCTGGAAAACAAACTCATTTTTTCTCAACACAGAAGAAAGGCTGGACAAAAGGAGATTTCCAGTTGTGAGTATGCAAAGCCCAGAGTCTATTCACATATTATCATTTATTAATCATTGTATTTATTATTACTAACCTACTTTTGCCCACCCCTGTATATAAATATAAACATATATATCATTTATAAATGTTCTTCATAAAGAACATTTAGCAGTTTTTCTGCTCACTCTCAGAAGGCCAACATTTATCAGTAAGTATATCCCTTGTTACTGACTAGCTCAGGTCTACTAATGACTCTGAAGATATCTCCATTCACCATGTTCACTGTACTTAACTAGTTGTTCATATTTGGAACAGCACTCTGGCTTTAGTTTTCATTTGGATTTTTTACTTTACTGGATTCATTCTTTCCTGGGCATACATAGGTTCTAATTACTTTGGGATCCATAATGTGGCCTGCAACTACACTGTATTTCAGTATACATCCATTCTTGTTTAAGTTAAGATATTGCACATTCTACCTTGGGTTTGGTGGCTATCCCACTTAAAGCCTGTAGACACAGAGAAAAAGAGCATTTTGCTTCACATATAGCTGTAGAATGTATTTAGTGGTAGAAATGTTGCACCCAATAAATTGTAGATGAATTAAAAAATGAAATCTGGAAACCGTCAGTCAGGATTTATCTTCAGAGGGTAGAAGCCACTCAAGATAAAGTGAGAATGTAATTTTTCTACAGGAAATTCAATGGCTCATAGTGTCCTTGGGAGGTTTTAGAAACAGAACACGATCTGAGTGTAGTGGACTGAATTATTGCTGTCAATTCTTTTCTTTCTCCATGTTATAGGGTTGTATATCCAAGCTCTCTGTCATGTGACACTGAAGTGTTGCCCATTAAAACAGGGAGAGTATATGTCCTTACCCCATTCACTTTGATTAAGTGAACATAACACTATCCCAGTTCTCAGCAGAGGCTTTAGGAAGACTCTTGCATTTCTCTCACTCTCTCTGGTTTTTAATGCCCATCCTGAGAAAAGCATGCCCTAGGGGATTGCTGCTACTTCAGCCTGGATCTCAGAATAATAGATCTATGAAGCATAATTGAGCCTAATCTGCAGCCTCAAATAGAGCTGTCACAGCCAATTCATAAATTCATGAGAAGAAAATGTAGACAACTTAAATTCTGAGCAAAAGTTGACTATTCAATGGTAGTTTTGAGAATGGATCTGAAAGTCACACCACAGAAATGAGTCGCCAAAGAAAAATTCTCAGAGCCTACCACATAATATTTTCATTATATCCAGGTGACCAGAAGTTATTTACATGTACACAACCACCCATGATGGACATGTTTGCTTTATTCTGGGAGGTTATTTGCTGTGTTAATTTTATAATATTATAAAATAAAAGAATGCCTCTAAACATCGATTATGATTCAAAAAAAGACTTTATTTTAGAAATTTGTTATGAAAAGGTAGATGCATTATTTTTTTAAAGACAGAGTATATGAATGAGAAATTAGAAAGAACAACTATCGTCAACAAAGTTTAATAGCGATGAAAGAAATATGCTATAATGTAAATAATAGGATATAATTTTTTGCATATACTGGGTTAATATATATCTATACCTAGACCTATACCTAATTATATCATACCAGAATTGTGATAATGAAATGATGAATGATCATGTGTATACATATCTATCATCTTAACAAAGTTTAAAAGAACATTTACAAAGAAATCTTTCAAATAAAACATTGCTAATGAAATACTATTTAGCTGAAAGTAAAAACCCACCTTTTTTTAGTGCAGTTTGACAATACTGTATATCCCAAGTTTTAACACTACTCAGAGCCTTAACCTAATAATTACATTTCTAGGCATTTCTCTTAAAGGAAAAAACAGAGTTGTGAATATGAGTGCTTTCAAAAGAATGTTCAATGTAAGGAAAATTGTAATACTGAATATTTTGAAATACCACTAATTATCCAATAAGAGAGGACTGGTAGAATAAATTATTCTTCATCCATTGAACTGAATATTATCAGAAAGCAGCAAAATAAAGTATAAATAATTGCATGTTTTATAAACCATAATACTAGTAGTTGACTTAGTGCTCTATTATGTATTATTGGTAAGGCCAGGAGCAAGTTACTTACTCCTTTAAGTTTTCTTATCGCTAAAATGAAGATAATATACCCACCCCAAATTATTACGGTGCAGATCATTGAAAGATGCCTTTAAACTACTTAGATTAGAAACTGGCACTCAGTATATTGTGGTTTTTATTATCACTATGAAGCACTATGATAATAATAATATCAGAAAAATATTTTATATAACATTAGAAAATGCTTATATAAACTGAAAAATCTATGTCATTAATCAGTACATGTAATGGGATTCTAATTTTGTGGCAAAATACACAGAAATGAAAATGCATAGAAGAAAGAGGATGAGATGAAAATTAAATTATTTTTATCTTTATTGTATATAAAATTTTGTTAGGTTTTCAAAATGACTGTTTCTTTCATTGTCAGAAAAAACGTTATGATTTATTAGTGTCAACAAACTGGTTATACAGGTAGTTATCTAGGTAATAATTTTGTTTTATTTATAGAAATATTATTTGTCATCAAACAGATCAAAATAATATATTTTCAAGAATCTTTGAAACAATAGGCTAAATATCTTATTCATTAAGAAGAGATTTAAGGAGCACGTTCTTTTATGTCTATTTATAGAGATTTTTTCATTTGCAACCCATCATACCCTGTTAATGCATTTTAGAAAAAGAATAGACAAAGCAAAAACTAATATTCCAAAGGGAGTCAAGAAACACAAGGTAAACTATGCAGAAGGGAAATCAAAATCAGAAAAGCTTAGAGAAGAGTATACCTTGCCATGCCATAATACCAAACTTATTTGGAGAGAGAGAACTGATCATTGTGGGCAATCTACTGAAGCTAAGCAAGGCGAAAAATGTTTGTATCACATTGAAGCTGTCCAGAGATGTGAGGCAAACTGTTCAATGTTGCCAGAAACAATCATGAATTCAGCGGCAACTCTCCTCTCCCCACCACCACCATACATACACACACACACTCACGTGCACATACATATTCAAATTCTTATTCTTTGACTAATGGTTCTAAACCAGGCCTATATAGACCTATCAAATATAAACCTTACATTTTTATCCCCATCATGAGTAGAAAAGGCATTCTCTCCTCAATGTGGATAAAAAATTATTCATGCTTCTGTTATTTCCCAGAACTACTGGTTCCAGGAAAACTAGGTAAAGATCAGAACAATTAACCACTATATTATTTTAGGGTTCTCCAAATCTATGGAATAATGGACAATAGATATAATGATTATTACATAATTCTACCATGCTTCTTCCTCTACAAATTGCTAACCTGAATTTGCTTCCCAAAATTTGTTATATCACTTTTATTTTTCTGTAATACCATTTTTTTCTCATTTTTCTCCCCTGGAACCCAGTTAACTAGAAACATTAGTCCCATTTTATTTTGCGGCTTTCAGGTCATGTTCTTTGAGCAAGTCAAACACATATAATCAGTAGGCTAATATTATGAATGTAGTGAAATAGTTCTTCCACAAGACAGATTTTAATTATGATTCTATTTAAAGGATATCAGTAACATGATAAAGTTTACATTTACTATTCTTTTATAAAGTAATTTGGACTTCATGATTTTTGGGGGCTGAAATCTGTTTTATTATCTGCTTTGAAAGATGTGTTCAAAATATTCAAATGCTGATAACTCCTACCCAAAATAATTATATTACTTTGTTGAAAAGTTTAATTTGTAATCCATAGTAGATGAGTTACTATGATTATGACTAAATCTTATTTTTTAAATTCATAACTTCTACTTAGCAGGCATACATGAAAAAGCAGTGCTATATGCATTCTCTAAGACAGGCTTATCAAGCATTGAACCAAAGCATTCTCTTCTCCTCCTAAATTTAATAGTAGCAGAGATCTAAAAAAATAAATTTCAACTAAAGCTAAAATATCACAGCCAGCAAATGATCATTTATATGCTTTGTTGTTGAAAGTAGCACCCATAGTATTGAAAGCAATACCACCTTCAAATTTCCCCATTCTTTATCAATACAGAGACTTTTGACCACAACTTAGTTATAATTTTTAAATTTAATTTAATTTTTTTATTGATTATGCCATTACAGTTGTTCTATTCCCCCCTTCATTTCCCCTCCACCCTACCCCCCATCCCCACCATTACCCCCCTTTAG
The DNA here is from genome assembly GCF_021234435.1 of Artibeus jamaicensis. Lineage (NCBI taxonomy): Eukaryota > Metazoa > Chordata > Mammalia > Chiroptera > Phyllostomidae > Artibeus > Artibeus jamaicensis. Next base: position 9,837,680 of record NW_026522028.1, on the reverse strand, counting down.
TTTATGACCACGTGTCTTAAGTTCTTTAGATTCTATATTTCCCATACTATTCTTGCCCACCATCTATTTTCTATCTACCATCTATGCTACTTATATTCTGTACCTTCGCCCCCCTTCTCCTCCTCCCACTCCCCTGTTGCTAACCCTCCTTGAGATCTTCATTTCTATGTTTCCACTCCTGATCTAGCTGTCCTTTTAGTTTGATTACAGTCAACTGATAAAGAACCAAGAATTCTTCTAAGCACTCCTAACTCAATTAATTTTCCCCTTAACCCTCTGAGTACAAAATACCACTATCTCCATTATACAGACAAGGCAATTAAGACTCTAAGCTTAACTAAATTGCCCAAGATCACTCAGATGATAATAGAAGGGGTATATCAAATGATTCCTCCTATATAAAATCTTTACACAGGTTTCTCATACTTACAACAGACAAGATAGAAATAGGAAACAGAATGAGAACTAAATATATAGTGACCAACTGTCCTGGCTTGCCCAGGATTGAAGAGTTTTCTTAGAATGTGCACCTTCCAGTGCTAAAACCAGACAGGTCCTAGTACACTGGGATAAAGTGGTTATCCTGAAATAGCTACTAAATGTAAAATTGTCAAGATAACGTTTGACTCCTAGTAAGTATGTACTGTGTTTTACTGATTAATAATCAGCCTGAGAAACAAATCTCAAAACTTTAAAGTAAGACATTTTAGCTCACAACTTCGTGGGTCAGTAATTTAGCCTGCCTTCTGCTGGTCTCATCAGGGTTCATTCATGCAACTGAAGTTGCCTGGACTTACTCACATGTATGGTGGTGGCTGCTGGCTTTGTTTGTGCTGGCTATTGCCTAGGATGACAGGGGTGACAGGGAATATATGCCTAGCAAGCTAGCATGAACCAATTCTTATGTCAACTATCACAGGCTTCTCCAAAGCAGTAATAGAGTACTCTCAATAGTCTCATAGTTCTCTCCTAATTCCTTAGTAAATTCATCTTCCCACCCCATAAAGATGTTTTCACAACTTATTAAATATAACCCCTCATTCTATTTCTCAGGTGATAGCCTTATTATTAATCTAGCTGAGAAAAATCAAAACAATCAGAAAAAACCTTCTCAGTCTTCTTCTAGCAAGCTGCTCACTCTAATTAGATTTAACATTGGTAGAATGGATAGACTATGCATCTAATGCCAACCCTTTTTGCTTGTTGTAGTGAATGCACTAGCTCTTCCTTACTAAAATGTTTGCTCTAGTCATGGATTGGAAAACACAATAGTATTACAATGGTGATTCTTCCCAGTTTTATCTATAGGTTCAACACTATCTTTATCAAAACACCAGCAGGATTTTCTTGGGGGGTAGAAATTGACAAGCTGATCCTAAAATTTATATGGAAATGCACATATCCAGAGTAACTAAAATAATCTTTAAAACAAAGAACAAAGTTCCTGTTTCAAACTTAATAAGCCACAGTAATCAAGGCAATATGGTACTGTCATTCAGACAGGCATATACAATAGGTGCTGGGCCAGATCCATGGCCAATCCATTATGGACAAAAAGGTCAAGGTAATATAGCTCAGAAAAGATGGTCTTTTTGACAACCTTACTGCGATAATTGGATACCCACATTATAAGGCAATTATAATATAATTGGTTATCCACAGATGCAAAAGATAAATTTAGCCTCTTACTTTACAAAACGCACAAAAATTATCTCAAATGGATAATTAATTTAAATATAAGAGCCCAAACTATAAAAGTTCTAGAGAACAACATAAAAAATATCTTTATGAACTCCAGTTAGGCAAAGAGTTCTTAGATATGACACCAAGAGCAAGATCCACACACATACAAAAGAGACTGATGTATTGCACCTTTGTGCTTCAAACCACACCATTATGAAAACTCAAAGTTTGGGCAACAATGTGGAGACTCTAGAGCCCTAATACACTGCTGACAAGAATATGCCATTTTGAAAACATGTTGGTACTTCTTTAAAAGTTTATCATAAATTTTTCATACAACCCGATAATTCTGGTCCTAGGTATCCATCAAAGAGAAATGAAAACACATTGTTCTCAGAAAGACTTGCACATAAATTGTCATGCAAAATTATTCAAAATGGCTCCAAATGGTAAATATCCAAACGTCTGAAAATTGGTGAGTGAATAAACAAAATATGCTCTTTTATATAATGGAATACTGCCAGTCAAAAGCAATACACTGGTGAAGCATGCTACAAAGTGTAAGAACCTTAAAAACAGGACTAGTGAAAGAAGCCAGATTCAAGATACTCTATGTCACATAAATCTATTTTAAGAAGTGTCTAGAAAACTCAGTTATATAAACAGAAAGCACATTAGTGGCTGTCTTGGACTGGAGGTTAGAATGGGGATTAACTGCAAATAGGCATGAAGGATCTTTCCATGGTGATGAAAAGATTTAAATTGGATTAGAGTGATGGTTGCACAAGTCCAAAAATTTACTAAAAATCACTGAATTGTATATTTACAGTGAGTGGGTATTGTATTCTGTAAATTACAACTCAGTGAAACTACTAACCACGAGGAGGAGGAGACATATTGGCTCTGATTAGTCAGCCACAGAGAACATAAAGTGGCCAAGGGGAAAGAATGAGGAGCTAAAAAGACAAAGGAGAGGGAAGGAACTTGGATGAGAGTTGGATTCTGAGGCCAGAGGATAAAATATGGCCAGTGAAAAAAGTCCCAGTGGCAAATATGGCCAAGAATGTTTAAACTTTAAATGATGTTAGATTTCCAAATTTGCTACTGCAGTATGAAAACACAGAGAATGCAGCATAAACTCTTTTCTTTCTCACACAATACAGCTTTTAATTATATAACTAACCACATACTCCCCTTTACTAATGTGTAAGAAATACCTCACTCATTCTGTTTGTGATGGATCACTGGAAGTAATGCCACTATGAGGTCCTTTGACCAAAAAAAAAGCATAAATTTAGTCAAATCTACCTACCATAGAGCTAAGAATAGTGTACTCTGGTTCTGTGAAATGCAGATGATGGTTGCAATTTACAAACTGAATTTTGGAAGAACCTCCATTTATGGTTTACTTTCTGATTTTTCTATCCTGAAATACATGGGACTAATACAAAAGTGACCAACCTCCTAGGTATAGGACAGGAGATACTTTGGCAGGAGGACCCACGGATTGACTCTTGGATCCATCATTGCCAGTCCAGTTTCTTCCTTCATTTGCTCAGATTTATGTTATTACTGACCATACCTAACATAACATAACATCAGTAGAATGATTCAGGGTCATTTTCCAAAAACAGACGAATTTCTTGTCTCATAAAATGGTGCAGACACAATGGTTTAGTGCCACACACTTAAGGTTCATATAGACCTTTGTTTAAATCTAAGCCCTATTATTGGTTTGCTATGCATACTTGGAAAAATACTTTAAACATTGTTGAAGCTTATTTTACTCATATGCAAAAATGAGGATAGTTAGACTTAATTCATAAGGAGCTTCTACGATACTCTAATTAATATATATACATATTATAGTGCATTACATATAGTAGATAAATGGATTTAGAGATAATTTTACTATCTATTATTTCATTCACCAGTTTTTCCTATTGGTATTGTCAACACGCATGATTTACAATTTAGATAACCTCCTTAGAGGTTTTCTGTTCAGCAGCCCTGTATTCCAGTGAGAAATGGTCTCTGTCTATCTATCTACCTACCTACCTATCCAACTATTCATCCATCCTTATCTATTAATACACTGTATCTAAAAATAATTTTAAGAGTGATTTTTATTATATTTAAAATATAGTTATTTCCACTGAATGGTACAATATACTCAAAGATTCCTCACATGAGGTACTACTATCAAACAATAAGATAGATTTCAAATAGGAAAACAGATTTCAGCATGCATTTGGGGAGTTGATCTTATCATTTTAGGGACATAGTTTGTATAACATGGAAAGATAATTCTGCTACTCTAAGTCCTACTGGGGAGCTATAAAGTAATTCTAATGTATTTTTTATAGTTTAAACATATAAAATTCTACATTCATAGATGCCTCAATTTTAAATTCTCTCATTTATACAAGGGATTTGTGTGATAAAATTATATCAGGCTATATTTCAAAAATGAAATCATTACGGGTTTGGAATTTATTTTCGCAATTATCTACTACATGCTGAGAAATCTTGGGGGAGTGAGTCTGTTTCAAGTTGTACATATTATGGAAGTAAGCTAGAAAATTTCTTTGCTGCCTCCAGAATCATTGATTTGCAGACAGTGAATTATTCACATGCTTTCTCCCCAGGTCTGTCTAACCCAAAACCCTCAGTTCTGGGATTACCCAGAAAAGTATAATGGTTATCCAATAGCCTAATATAAGAGAGCCTAATATTGATTTTTTGGAGAGTGCTAATGTATATAGCCCCAGCTAATTAGTGCCTGGATTGCGATTGATATATTATGGCTTTGGCAATTCTGTTTCTTTTGCCTTTGACTGGTCTAAGTGTGAGCATATGCATCCTATGTGGTAAGTGCACTACCTACCGTAGGGCCTCTGGGAATGTTGTTTCTCTCTGAAAAAGTATAATCATTCCTCCTTTGTTTTCTCCTTCGATGTGTGACCTTAAGACTATGATGCTTGGAGCTACTTGTAGCCATACAATTTCTATCAGTAATGAACTGAAGGAGTGTGGGTCCCAGAGACAATGTGGAACGAGAGTCAACCCAAAGACTGCCACAGTTTGACCTTCTGGTCAAATAAACAATAAACAATAAATGCTATTTTGACTTAGAGGTGTTCAATCTAGAACATGTACACATTTGGCTCATACAAAAACTTCCCTATGATACACAGCATGGATTGTACAAAAATATTCATATTCAGGTCCTTCAATAGTCTTTTCTAAAATGGATCTTCCTAAGAAGGGTATACATGTTACAGAGATGTTGATTCTTTTTTCCTTCTTTCCCTTTTACAAACTCCTTTGGTCCTTGTGAAAGAATGAAAACTTCCACTTTTCCCCTAAACATTGCCCCAGGTGGTAAAAACCTCCAGGATAGCAAACACAGGGACAATTGATCTATGATATAATCATCTTGATTTTGGGAAAGTGAATGACTCTAATTACTAGATAGCAAATAATTTTGTGAAGCAAGTGATTTCCAAGGAATTTAAAGGGGAATCAAGTTGTCAGCTAATAGATCATTAAAATACTATTTGCTGGTAGATTATTTGGTTAGTTTTGCATATAACAGGGGTTCAAAGAATTGAATTGCTAAAACCAAATTTCTGGTTCTTTCATCTGAATAATGTTTGTCAACACTATTACAAAATCTTAAAATGAGGATAAAAATCAACCCTGGTTCATCCTAGCCATAATTAATATCTATTCAGGATTACATAAATTACAAACAAGAAAAGGAAATCTCCATTAATCTCATTAAGAGACAAAAATTTTAATAAATTATTTTTATGGTTGGTGATAATTTCTCAAAATTTTGTCATATTTATATTCTTCTGATCAATTACATATTAATTAAAATCATGATTACACTCTACCCAAAAATTAAATGTAAAGCTTTATAGAAAATCTTAAAATATAATACTTCAAAATATATACATATTAGTCGTTGAAATATGATAGGGTAGTAAATAAAATAATTATAAGCAAAAAATACATTACATTAGAATGATCTGATTGGAGAAATGAAATAAAAAGGCTAATTCCAATTTAAAAAATAGTAAGTAGCATTTCCAATGATTAAAAAAGAACTGTCCATTGATGTTTAAGCAGTGATAATAGATAACAAGATAGTAAGTTATTTGTAGTTCATTGGAACTACCTAAAATGTGATACAGCAATATCACCACTTACAATTCACTACAAATTGTCTCTTTTGACAGTATTTTAATATTGCAACTTGGAAATTAAGAGTTAAAAAGAAATGTACATGGGAGTACATAATTTTACACAAATAGTTTTCTCTAATACAAGAACAAAGGTTTAAAACAAAAACAACTACTGTATGTTCTCAATTATAAGGAGAGTCTTAAAAAGCCTAACTCATAGAAATATAGAGTAGATGGTGCTTGTCAGGGGCTGGGAGGTATCTGAAATGGGGTGATGTCAGCCAAAGGGTACAAAATCCCAGTTATTAAGACAAATAAGTTCTGGGATCTAATGCACAGCATGGCGACTATAATGATCAATACTGAATTATATAGTTGAAAGTTGTCAAGAAAGTAGATCTTAAATGTTAACACACGCATACACACAAAATTGTAATTATGTGAGGGGTGGGGATGTTAACTGACCTTACTGTGGTAATTATTTTGTAATATATACATGTGTGTAATCATTAAATTGCATATTTTAAACTTACATATGTTATAGCTCAATTATATCTCAATAAAGCTAGAGGGAAAAGATATTTACTCAGCATTTTGTATGCTGAAGGAAGAGTCTGTCACTGATTCAGAAATCTTTACTTTTTAGTGCCCCCAAAGTGCACCTCAAGCATTTATTATTAAAAAAATGTTTGCTGCCCTGGCTGGTGTAGCTCAGTGGATTGAGCTCAGGCCTGCGAACCAGACAATCACGGTTCGATCCCAGTCAGGGAACATACTGGGGTTGCAGGCAGGTTCCCTGCAGGCCAGTTCCCAGCAGGGGACGCATGAAAGGCAACCATACATTGATGTTTCTCTCCCTCTCTCCTTCCCTTCCCCTCTAAAGATAAATAAATAAAATCTTTTAAAAAATGTTTGCTGTAGTTTTATATAGTCAAATTGTATAAGAGGTTAGTGTTCAATTTGGTAAAACTCTGTTATAATCTACATTGCCAAAAATACTGGTACCAACCATGTATTGGTACCAACCATGTCTTGTTTTATTGTTTTAGTAAATTTAAAATTTCAACAAAAATGTTTGAGACTGTTTTACCTTTTAAGTATGTGTATTTTGTCTATTTTTATAGTTGTTTGATCATTTAATTATTACCATTTATTACATAACATTATATTTTACTTAAGATGTGTTTTTTTCCTACCTGCTTTTAAAACCAGAAAATACATCTTTTTAGTTCCTGATACCCTTCATTTAAAACTATGGATTATGCAAGTAGCTTAATTCTTGGGAAAAAATAAAAGCAACCTTAATACATAAATCAGTATAAAAGCAAAAAAGAAAGAGAAATGTACTTTTAAAAGAAATTGGCCTGTATTAAAAGCCCTCATAAATAGAATTAAGTTTAAATATATGTTGAAAATATGCTCGCTATTTGTAGTGAAAATACCATAAATTCTCAATAGAAAATACTTATAATGCGCAAAAATAAAATTCAGCACTAATGGAGGGACTTCCGCCAAGATGGAGGCATAGATGGAAACATTGTGTCTTCTTGCACAACCAAGTTTAAAGACAACAAATTTTTAGTAAAACAAATACGCAGCCATAACACAGAAAATTAAATTACCAAAGTCCAACAGCAAGGAACCCTTCAGCTAGACCGGTAAGAGGGGCGGAGCCAGTGGATGACAGAGCAGGGTTGTGCAGGAAAATACGGCCAGATGGACCTAGGCAAGCAGTAAGTGGTTGGCGAATCCCCAGGTGTGGGGCTGCAACAGGCCGTCCCAGTGAGGGCACAAGGCAGCAGGCTGACCTCGGTCACACATTCGTGCGCAGATAAACTAGCAAAGGAGTGAGCAGTGAGACAGAAGGTGCAGGCCCCACCGGGGAAGCAGCAGAGGGGACGACTATTGCCCCCCTCTGACCCTGCCCCCACATACAGCATCACAAACCAGTGACCTGGGTGGCCCACCCTGGTGAACACCTAAGGCTCCGCTCCTCATACATAAAGGTGCAAACAGAGCAAACATGGCTCAAGAAGAACTCAAACTCCCAGAGCCCATAACTCTAAGCAACGAAGAAATACCCAAACTTTCAGATGCACAGTTCAAAACACTGGTCACCAGGATACTCACAGAACTGGTTGATTTTAGTCACAAATTAGAGGAACATATGAAGGTGAAACTAATTGAAATGAAGGGAAATGCACAGGAAAGAAATGGTGATGGAAAGGAAACTGGGACTCAAATCAAGGGAGTGGATCAGAAGGAAGAAAAAAATGACCAAACAGAAAAATATGAAGAAACAAGAATTCAAACAAATGAGGAGAGGCTTAGGAATCTCCAGGACATCTTTAAACGCTCCAACATCCGAATTATAGAGGTACCAGAAGAGGGAAAGAAACAGCCACCAGTCAAAACTTATTTGAACAAATAATAAAGGAGAATTTCCCCAATCTGGCAAAGGAAATAGACTTCCAGGAAATCCAGGAAGCTCACAGAGTCCCAAAGAAGTTGGACCCAAGAAGAAACACACCAAGGCACATCATCATTACATTAGCCAAGATTAAAACGAAGGAGAGAATCCAAGAAGCAGCAAGAGCTAAGGGGACAGTCACCTACAAAGGAGTCCCCATCAGACTGTCAGCAGATTTCTCAAAAGAGACCTTACAGGCAAGAAGAGGCTGGAAAGAAGTATTCCAAGTCATGAAATCCAAAGACCTACATCCAAGATTGATCTATCCAGCAAACTTTCATTTAGAATGGAAGGGCAGGACTTCCGCCAAGATGGAGGTATAGGTGGATGTGCCGTGCCTTCTCACACAACCAAGTTTAGGGACAACTAAATGTTAGCATCAGAAAACACAACCAGAACACGGAAAATTGAACTTTTCGGAAGTCCGTTAACAACAAATTCTTCAGCCCGACCGGTAAGGGGCGAAACCGGCGTCTGGTGAGGGATTGCACAGGAGGGCTCCGTCGGACCGGGCGCGGAATCCAGACGCGAGAATCCAGACGCACGGGTTCCAAACGCAGGATTGGACCTAGTGAGCGACCGAGCAACCCACCGGGTGAGCGACTGCTGAGGAGACAGTGGGGAGGCGGTGCTGCGTGTTGACTGCGGTTGCCTATTTGTGGGCGAGCGGACAGGCGAGGGAGTGGGCGGTCGGACCGGGGCCGGCGGTCCCCGTGGCTTGCGGCAGTAAAGGGCGCTGCCATTTCCCAGCTCTGACCACACCCCCACATACAGAGTCACAACCCAGCAGCCTGGGAGTCCAAGGCACCGCTTCTCACATTTAAAGGGCCAAAACAGACCAAAAATGTCGCAGGAAGACCTCAAAGCCCCAGAGATAAATCTAAGCGACGAAGAAATAGCAAAACCCTCAGACGCACAGTTTAAAACACTGGTCATCAGGATCCTCACAGATCTGGTTGATTATAGCCACAAATTAGAGAAACATATGAAGGCTAAACTAATGGAAATGAATGGAATTCCACAGGAAACCCATAGCGATGAAAAGGAAACTGGGACTCAAATCAATGGAGTGGACCAGAAGAAAGCAAATAATGGCCAAACAGAAAAGAGTCAAGGAGCAAGAATTCAAAGAAATGAGGAGAGTCTTAGGAACCTCCAGGACATCTTTAAACGCTCCAATATCCGAATTATAGGGGTACCAGAAGGGGGAAAGACACAACCACCAGTGGAAAAATTATTTGAACAAATAATAAAAGAAAATTTCCCCAATCTGGCAAAGGAAATAGACTTCCAAGAAATCCAAGAAGCTCAGAGAGTACCAAAAAAGTTGGACTCAAGAAGAAACACACCAAGGCACATCATAATTACATTAGCCAAAATTAAAATGAAGGAGAGAATCCTAGAAGCAGCAAGAGCTAAGGGGACAATCACCTACAAAGGAGTCCCCATCAGACTGTCAGCAGATTTCTCAAAAGAGACCTTACAGGCAAGAAGGGGCTGGAAAGAGGTATTCCAAGTCATGAAATCCAAAGACCTACAACCAAGATTGCTCTATCCAGCAAAACTTTCATTTAGAATGGAAGGACAGATAAAGTGCTTCTCAGATAAGATCAAATTCAAGGAGTTCATCATCACCAAGCCCTTATTATATGAAATGTTAAAGGGACTTATCTAAGAAAAAGAAGTTAAAGAAACATGAACAGTGAAAGGACAGCAAGCTCACAGTTATTAACAACCACACCTAAAACGAAAGCAAACTAAAAGAACAGCTAGTTCAGGAGTGGAAACATAGAAATGAAGATCTCAAGGAGGGTAAGCAACAGGGGAGTGGGAGGAGGAGAAGGGGGGAGAAGGTACAGAAAATAAGTAGCATAGACAGTAGATAGAAAATAGATGGGGGGGGGGAAGAATAGCATGGGAAATATAGAACCTAAAGGACTTGAGACACATGGACATAAACCAAAGGGGGGTAATGGTGGGGATGGGGGGCAGGGTGGAGGGGAATGAAGGGGGGAATAGAACAACTGTAACAGCATAATCAATTTTAAAAAATAAATTAAAAAAAAGAATGGAAGGGCAGATAAAGTGCTTCTCAGATAAGATCAAATTCAAGGAGTTCATCATCACCAAGCCTTTATTATATGAAATGTTAAATGGACTTACCTAAAAAAAAGAAGATAAAAAAGATGAACAGTGAAAGGACAGCAAACTCACAGTTATTAACAACCACACCTAAAACAAAAGCAAATTAAGAGGACAGCTAGATCAGGAGAGGAACCATAGAAATGAATATCTCATGGAGAGTTAGCAACAGGGGAGTGGGAGGAGGAGAAGGGGGCAGAAGGTACAGAAAATAAGAAGCATAGATGGTAGGTAGAAAATAGATAGGGGGAGGGCAGGAATAGTATGGAAAATATATAATCTAAAGAACTTGAGCCCTGGCTGGTATAGCTCAGTGGATAGAGTGCGGGCCTGTGAATCAAAGGATTGAGGTTCAATTCCCAGTCAGGGCACATGCCTGGGTTGCAGACTGCTTCCCTGCAGGCCAGTTTCCAGCAGGGGATGCAGGAAAGGCAACCATACTTTGATGTTTCTCTCCCTCTCTCCTTCCCCTCTATAAATAAATAAATAAATAAATAAATAAATAAATAAATAAATAAATAAATCTTAAAAAAAAGAACTTGAGACACGTCGTCATACACTAAAGGGGGGAATGGTGAGGGAGGAGAGTGCAGAGTAGAAGGGAATGAAGGGGGGGAAATAGAACAACTGTAATGGCATAATCAATAAAATTTTTAAAAAACAAGTGAAAAATAATTTTAAAAAATTCAGCACTAATGAACCAAATTAAGCCATCAGATAACATGAAGAAAAAGAGGATGAGAGACAAAGCCAAATAATTCTTCACAGTGTCCACTTGCTTCGTGTTTATGTTACAAATGTTTTCTTGTAATTTTTGTCTTTAATTTCATTAATTTTATCTTTTTTGTGCATTGTTATTCATATTTTTTCATAAAGGTAAACCTGTTTAACTTCATGAAATCTACCATTCTTTCTTTTTCCTTCTTTCCTTCCTTTCTCCCTCCCTCCATTTCTAGTCCCCCCAACACCTCTATCTCTGTTTCTCTCATTTTTCTATTTCTGGGTTGTGTTTTCCTGAAGGAGGCCAGCTTTTCACACAATCTTATAAAATACATATTTTCTATATCTTCTACATTACTTATTGACATTTTAAAAAATGTATTTATTTGATCATTTTTCTTCAAACATTTAAACTATTTTAATACATTTTCGTATTTATTTAATATTCATCTTTATCATAATTTGAATTGTTATCTATACATGAGTCTTTTATTTTTTGGATTGTCTCTTCTGCATCATCAACTTTTACTTCTTCCTCCACCAATTCTACCTTGTTTCAATTGTATATGAGCTTCATTTCATATTTTGGTTTAAAATAATGTTAGTTCCTTTTATTGTTTTTTTAAAAGTATTTATTGACACTTCCCATGTTTGTCCCTACTGTTACATGAACTTTGGGTTTAGGTTGTTGAATTCTTTCTATAATAGAATTATCTGGATATTTTGTATTGAGATTACATTAAAATCATAGATGAATGTAGAGAGCATATATATCTTTACAAAATTGATAACTTTAATTGGAGCAATTAAAATTTCAACAATACAAAAACAACAGAAAAATAAGAAAAAATGAAATAATTATAAAATTATTCCCAATTATGAACATTGATAATTTTTATCACCAATCGTGGCCATTGCAGCATGAAGCGATATGGGTAGTTTAAAGTTATCTGAAGATTGATCTTATTTCAGGGTAATTAAGAAGAAACAAAAGCACACACAATAAACCCATAGAAGCATACCTAAAATATAAAGATATAAACTACTGACTCCAGAGAGAGTAACCTCATGCCAGGGTAAAATAAAATTATGCTTCAAGGTCTTCTGTCTAATTGGAGTATCTATAGCACTCTTGGCTCCTGAATGCAGCCTCAATATGTCAGTGATTTTAAGTTCTATTTTGATTCTCCTCAACTCCCATTTCCCAAAGCACTCTCTCTCTCTCTCTCTCTCTCTCTCTCTTTTGTCAAATATAAGGTAAATATTTTCTTGTATATTCTATGTAGACATTTTATTTTCAGGTTATTGTAGAGTCACATACAGCTGTAAGAAACAATACAAGAAGAGCCGTATATCCTTCAACCAGTTTCCCCAACAGCAGCATCTAGCAAAATGATAGCAATATATCACAACCAGGAAACTGATGGTGATACAATACACTGATCTTGTTCATATCCTCCCGGTTTACTTGTACTCATGTGTATGTATGTGTGTATCTCTTGTCTTTGTTTCTACTTCAGATTTAATTAACTAGTTTACATCAAACATATGAGCATTTTATCTTAATTACTGAATTACAATTTGTTGAACAGTTCTGCTGTAAATGTGATGAACTATAAGGCCCAGGATAATTTGTAAGAGTTTAAATGTATTTAATAAATTAGCAATATTAATGTATTATGGAAATTAAACCATAGACCATGAATTTGTGACATGTGAATGAAATGGACCAAGAAAGATATTTCTATTTGTTAGAGAGAGGTTGGTTTCTCATGTGTTGATTTTAATTTATTAGTATGCGCTCTAGGTGATCTGCTTTTTAAATGAGTTTTTGCTTTCACATTATTCCAGTGAGACATTTATAATTAATGCCACAGAAAAATTACACTGGAGTAATATTTAGTCAATCTTTGTCAATATGATACAAAAGCATAAATCTAACCCTAGATGGGGAAAAACAGAATAAGAGATTGCTTTAGAATAAATAGGGTAAATATTAATTCATTAAATGTACTTAACAGGTACATTTTTCATTGGTGAGATTCTATTTGGGTGGTATGCCTATCTTTGTTTAAATTCGCTGTTTCATCTTACTAAAACCATAATTCATCTATATATTGCCATTTTACTTAAAAATTAAGTCATTGTTTAAAGAGACAAGCTCTAATATTTATTTCTTATTTTAAATCATTCTGTGGGTTTTACTGTTCTTAATTATGTTTGGCTCATCATGATAGGAAAGGATGTTCATTCTCAAAAATATTCCAAGGGAATTCAAAGAGGGTTCTTTTCAAGACTAAATAAAAATGAAAAACAAAAAATTCATAAATAGGGAAAACATGTTCTTTTATTTCTTTCTTATCTTTCATTGTTTATCACTGTTGTTATTGTTATCATGCTCTAGAATGATGGCCAGTTTTCTTTTATTTGGATTTTTCCCCCCCATAGGAGTTCTGGGATGCATGAAATGCTTGGATTTCTTTAAATCATGGCACATTTCTGGGCATAATTTATTCTGATTTTTAGCTCCTTTTTGATAAAATAGGACAAAGATCAAAAACAAATATAGGTAGATCCATCAGCACGATTGTTACACTAAAAGAAGAAGCCCATGGTACCTGGGATTTGGAGTATCTTTAGATTGATTTTGCCAAGCCTGAAGAGCTGATTATTTTTTCCTGCTGTCAAATTTGGAAGATAACCAGTTTAGACTCATCCTCATTCTCATCAGCATCCTCATCATTCTTATTTTGTGTACCACAGAATCTGATGTGGAGCGAAGTTAAGAGGAAGCCATACACAAACTATGATTAACATTGATTTTACTTTATTTTTTTAATGGTTGTTCAAGTACAGTTTTCTGCCTTTTACCTCTATCCCAGCCCACCCCCAACCTTCCCCACCTCCCTCCCATTTCTACCCCCTCCCCTGTTTTTGTCCATGTGTCCTTTATCATTGTTCCTGCAAACCCTTCCCTTTTTCACCTGAAATTCCCTCCCTTCTCCCCTCTGGTCACTGTCAGCCTGTTCTCTATTTTAGTGTCTTTGGTTATATTTTGCTTATTTGTTTGTTTTGTTGTTTAGGTTCCTGTTAAAGGTGAGATCATATGGTATTTGTGTTTCATCGCCTGGCATATTTAACTTAGTATAATGCTTTTCAGTTCCATCCATGCTGTCACAAAGGGTAGGAGCTCCTTCTTTCTTTCTGCTGCATATAACTCCACTGTGTAAATGTACTATAATAATTTTATCCACTCATTTACTGATGGGCACCTAGGCTGCTTCCAACACTTGGCTATTGTAAATTGTGCTGCTATGAACATTGGGGTGCATAGGTTCTTTTGGATTGGCATTTCAGGGTTCTTAGGATATAATCCTAGCAGTGGAATTGCTGCATCAAAAGGCAGGTCGATTTTTAGTTTTCTGAGAAAATTCCATACTGTTTTCTATAGTGGTTGTTAAACACAGCTCTCCATCAAGAAATATGTCTGTTAAGTCAAACATTTTACGTTATGCCATTGTACACTTAATGTTAATTGCTATTAAATTGGTATGAAAACACAAATTGTATTAACTTTGGTTTCCACATCTATAAAGAAGATAATAACAATATGTACTTCATATGAGCTGAAATATAAAGATGGTTTTACAAGACTGAAAAAGGAGATAGAGAAAAGAATTACAGGTAGAAGGAACAATATTAGCCAGTGCAGATAAGCATAAATGTGCATGTTAAATATGACTCAAAGCATATCCAGTGCAGAACACAGTGCTCTGAAATTATCATAAAAATAATTTGATGTTAGATAATGAAGGGTTTTATATGCTCTGAAAAATAATTTGAAATATTAACATATTCAAGGACATTTTGAAGATTTCCTTTTCCTACTCAGTTTTCTTGTTTGTGCCTTTGAATTGTTCCTCTTCCTAGTTTTTGTAAGGCAATCCTTGGCCCCCTTTCCCCTCAGTGTTCCCTTTGACCATTGACCCTGATGGAAAAACAATTTTATATCTGTTTCTTTAGAAATTTTGCCTTAAGATATTGAATTCAACAAGGCAAATGTGGTTATTCAAAACTCAAGTTTAAGAAATGTCTGGCTAGGTGTTCCACTCTGTGAAGCAGAAGTAGCAGTCAGAAGGTTCTCCCTCTTGATTGTCCTGTAGGGTAAAATGGAGTGTCCATACCCTCCACATTTGAGTACTGGACTTCTGGAGGGGGTTTCCCTGTAGTTATAATGAAATATCTTCCTCTAAAGCTCACCTCCAGGAGCCATACCTACTATTGCTGACTAAGATGACCAAATGGCAAGGAAGAATTGACTTCTGGTGAGGACTAAGAAGAATATAGTAGATAATGAATAAGATTGAGGGTTATAATAATAAAAATACATGTAATTCTAGACACAGTCTTGGCAGGAGAGAGAGAAAAAAATGGAAATGTCTTCCTCAACTGACTGACAGAAATGACTGGCATTTCTCAAGCAGTAATTCATCTGTTGACCTGAGTACATTCTGAGTGCTGTGGAATGAAAATCCACTGCCTTGTTGTCCCCACATACACACAGAAGAGCAAAAATAGTAATGGAGAAGAGAAGTCAAAACTGATGTATTCCAGTTCACATACAATATTAAAAACAGTTTTTTGAGGTTGAAAGAATAGAGCAAGAAGTAAGACTCTCAGAATAGAGATAGGGACTTCAATTACCAGACCAAAGATCTCTCTTTATCCCCTGTGCATTCTCTATCCTCACAAAGGTGCTTCAAATGAAGCTTCTTCTTCTTTTTTTTTTTGCATAAGGAGAGTACTGTGCTCTGCTTCAGATGGATGGGTGGAATAAAGAATAGGGCAGATTCTATAAACTGCTAAACCCCCATAATCTTGTACGTACCAGTGTACCACTGAATAATAAATGCTTATCATGCATCTACTGTGAGCAAAGCTACTTTTCTGGTGTTGATACCAAAGTTGTGAACACAGCAAAGTCCTTGCCCTCATGGAACTTGTATTCTAGTAGAAGACAAGATGAATAATTAAATAAACAGAAGAACATACAGTGTTTAAGTTAATTACTCATGTCAAGTCATGACCAGTACTATGAAGTAATTTTAGGAAGCAAGGTGCAATAGCTATAAATAGATATTATATTGTTTCTAAATTCAAGTGAACCCACTTTCAGGAAAGCACTTGTAGGATTTGTCAGGAAGAAATACACTTGACATGAGTTGCCAATTTCTTTAACAGAAACAATTCAGTTACCTAGATTAAGACAAGCAAATATTTCTAGTTAGCATAGTTTTCTCCTCTCATTCACTACAGGGGCATCTGGATACTTGCTGAACAAGTAGGGTCTTACTAGAGTTGAGAATGAACATAATTCTATTAAGTGCTTTAAAAATATTTTATATGAGATTTACTCATTATTTGGAAAGAACTCACATAAAAAATCCAAGTGCCTCTGCTCAGGAGAATTTATGTATCTTAAGATTTTGGATTGCTAGACCAAACCTGGAATCAGAAGGGATACATCTTTAGCTAAAAGGAGAAAATTGAATCAGTGCAAAAGTTTTCCTGAAAAATATCTTTGAGCTCAGAGTTTCAATATTTTGTAAAGGGCATTTCCCCATATTCAGCACTGCCTTATCTCCAACTCTTAACTTATTTGGTTGTGATAGTCTGAGGACCTTCCAATGATGAGTTTTTTCACACTTATCAGGTATCCTGACCCTTTTCCTTTTGGCCTTGGGTGAGGTTCTTGTCTAACTTTTCCACATCTCCCACACCATTTGTTGAAGTGCTTATTTTAGTTTTGCTAGGACTAGGCTTTGCAACAAAGGGACAATGGTTTGAGACCTGGCTGCAGGACACAATTAGCCAAAAACAAAAGGTGCATCTTTATTAGACACAATCACATGCTGTTGTACATTTCTCTCTTTCCTTAATTGTTCATCTATTTTGTCCTTATTTTTAAAAAAAAATTATTTATTTTTAGAGAGAGGGGAAAGGAGGGAGAAAAAAAGGGAGAGAAACATCAGTGTGTGGTTGCCTCTCACCTGCCCCTTACTAGGGACCTGGTCCACAACCTAGTCATGTGCCTTGACTGGGAATCGAACTAGCAACCCTTTCATTTACAGGCCAGTACTCAATGCATTGAGCCACACCAGCCTAGGATATTTTTTATTGTTTATGCCATTAGAGTTGTTCATGCTTTTCTTGCCTTTGACCAATGCCCAGCCCTTGTTCACCTCCTCAGACAATCACCATACTGTTGTCTGTGTCCATGGGTCATGCGTATATGTTTTTTGACTAATTCCTTCCCCATTTTCTCCCTGTCTCCCCTTCTTCCTCCCCTCTGACAGCTGTCATGCTGTTCCATGTGTCCATGCCTTTGTTTCTATTTTGTTTGTCAATTTATTTCATTAGTTAGATTCCACAAATAAGTGAGATCACATGGTATTTGTCTTTCACTGACTGGCTTATTTCACTTAGCATAATACTCCCCAAGGATATGTATTGGTTGTCTATGAGTGCCTCACATGACACTAGAACTGTGAAGGTCATTTATCTCCTTGCAAAAGTCATACTTAGATGGAAAAATTATTTCATATAATCAAGTACAAAGGATGAAAATTCATTATAAATAATTATACAAAGTACCAGAATACAAACATTCAGAAATAATGAGCATTTGCTTTCTACATAGAAACAGTGAAATAAGGGGAAGGGACATCAAGAAATGTGTATAACAGACCTATGGACAAAGCTGAAGCAGAGTAGGATTGAGAGTAGGTGGTGGGTGAGGTGGGGGAAAATGGAGACAACTGTACTTGAACAACAATTTGAAATAAGAGTAAAAAAAGAAAATTCACAGTGACTTATAAGTTGTATCCACACAATTATAGCACACAAAAATATAATTCCATAGTATCAACAAAAAGAGGAATCAATCAATCAATCAATTAATAAATCTGGGCACTGCCAACTCTTTGAGCCCCTGCTGCCCCCCCCCTTTAAAAAAAAGAAATGGTAAAATTGGAAATTTCACTGGTCACAGAAAGTCAAAGATTAAACATGTATTATAAGTATGCAGCAATGATTTTAAAACAAGTTTTTCTCTTGATAGATGGTATGACCTGTTTCTCAGCTATAGATGAAACAGACAATTAAAAAACAATACACTGCATATCAATGATAACAAATTTCTAAGGCTTTATTGAGAACTTAATCAGCAACCATGCAGAGTACTAAATCATCATTACCCATCACCCAATACTACTCAAGAACACTAGTAAGCTTCCTAAGAGTTCTGTAAAATTTTCCCCATTTATAATTAACCCTCATTAGGAGGTTACAGTTTTTTTTCTCCTGGAATGATCAGCAATCAAAAAAATGCAGCTAAGAACAGCTGTGATACAGGTGTTTTATGTTCAATTTGTTGGGAATAGTTCATCACTTTTGAAGTGATTCAAGAATTTTTTATACTCTACTCATTCTGTTGCATAAAATGGAGACATATGCTTAGAATTATCATTTCTAAGTTACTAGAGGGAATATTGAAGAAACAAACAATTCTACTATGGGAATTAGAAAATGTGTTTTTAGGCTTTAAGAAATAAAGTTTTATGTTAACACTTAAATTACTCCATTTGGTCACAGCACAGGGAAACAAGAGTTTCTTTGATGGGGCTCCAACTGGTCAAACTGGGACAATTTGAACATCATAAATAATAACAGTAATAATTTATATTACATTGAATATTTTAATATAAAATATCACCAAGTCCATGGTAATAATCAAACACAAAAAGGAATAAGAAAAATCTGTTTATCACAGAACAATGCTAGCTAATACATTGACATGTAACAATACAATTAGAAAATCACCAATGACTTTTGCAACCATAATACAGTTATTAATTTACATAAGTATCATCAGCAGGTGCTAAAATCATTAGGTGAAATGTATGAGGGCAGAATATTAATATGGTCTTTTAGTGTAAAGCCACAATTTATAAATTGCAATGGATAAAAATACCTCTGCGAAATAAAAAGCTAGAAAACAGCATCTTAATTCAGTCTTCAAAGTCACATAACCATAACAGGACAAACTGACATTGCATGTTTTCTGATACACTGTAATAAGAAGTACATATTACATTTATAGAATTCTTATAAAACAATATTTAACATGCATCTAATCATAAGGAAACATTTAGATAAGTCAAAATGTGAAGAATTCTATAAGATAATTCACATAGTCTCTTCAAAATACCACTGCCTTAAAAGACAAAAGGAGTGGTAGGAACTGTCTAGATTAAAAGTTAGATATGATTTTCAAAGATAGACTACATGATAGGATGCAAAACGAGCCTCAAAAAATTCAAGAAAATTGAAATCATACCAAGCATCTTCTCTGACCACAAGGGACTGAAATTAGAAACCAACCCCAAAGAAAAAAACCCAAAGCACCCAAAATCATGAAGATTGAATGGTATGCTATTAAACAACGAATGGGTCTAGAATGAAATTAGGGAAGAAATCAAAACATGTCTGGAAACAAATGAAAATGATCTCACAACAACCCAAAACTTATGGGATACAACCAAGGCAGTCCTGAGAGGGAATTTTATAGCGATACAAGCCTACCTAAAGAAGATAGAAACATTTCAAACAACCTTACTCTACGCCTGCAAGAACTCGAGGAACAACAACAAAAACAGCCCAAAGGAAGTACAAGGAAGGAAATAACCAAGATCAGAGCAGAACTAAATGACATAGAGACTAAAAGCACAATCCTAAGGATCAATGAATCCAGGAGTTGGTTCTTTGAAAAGATAAACAAAATAGGCAAGCCTTTAAGTAGGCTCATCAAGAAAAGAAGGGAACGGACACAAATAAACACAATCAGAAATGAAAGAGGAGAGATTACAACTGATACCACAGAAATAGAAAGGATTGTAAGAAATTACTATGAAGAACTGTATGCCAAGAAATTTGAGAACCTACGGGAAATGGACACATTTCTAGAAAAATACAATCTTCCAAAACTCAGTGAAAAAGAAGCAGAAAATCTAAATACACCAATAACAGCAAAAGAAATTGAAGCAGTAATCAAAAAACTCCCATCACACAAAAGCCCCAGACCAGATGGTTTCACAGGAGAATTCTACAAAGCATTTAAGGAAGAGCTAACCCCTATTCTCCACAGACTATTTCAAAAAATCCAGAAGGATGGAAAACTCCCAAATTCTTTTTATGAAGTCAGCATCATCTTAATTCCAAAACCAGACAGAGACGCAACAAAGAAAGAAAACTTCAGGCCAATATCGCTGATGAACATAGATGCTAAAATCCTCAACAAAATATTGGCAAATTGCATCCAACAATATATCAAAAAGATCATACACCAAGACCAAGTGGGATTCATCCCAGGGATGCAAGGATGGTTCAATATTCGCAAATCAGTAAATGTAATACATCACATAAACAAAAGCAAAGACAAAAATCACATGATCATATCAATAGATGCGGAAAAAGCTTTTGATAAGGTACAACACCCATTTATGATAAAAACACTCAGCAAAGTGGGAATACAGGGAGCATTTCTCAAAATAATAAAGGCCATATATGAGAGACCTACAGCCAATATCATACTCAATGGGAAAAAACTAAAAGCTTTTCCACTAAGATCAGGAACAAGACAAGGTTGTCCACTTTCACCACTTCTATTCAATATAGTATTGGAAGTTTTAGCCACAGTGATCAGGCAAGAAAAGGAAATAAAAGGCATCCAAATAGGAAAGGAGGAAGCAAAACTGTCATTGTTTGCAGATGACATGATAGTGTACATGGAAAATCCTATAGACTCTACCCAAAAACTGCTCGAACTAATTAATGAATTTGGCAAAACAGCTGGTTACAAAGTCAATATCCAGAAATCAAAGGCATTTTTGTATACCAACAGTGAATCAGCAGAAGCAGGAATCAAGAAAAAAATCCCATTCGATATAGCAAAAAGAAAAATAAAATATCTGGGAATAAACAAGAAAATCTCAGATATTTCACACAGCAACATTTTTACTGATATGTCCCCTAGAGCAAGGAATGTAAAGGAAATAATAAACAAATGGGATCTCATCAAAATAAAAAGCTTCTGCGTGACTAAAGAAAACAGTATTAAATTAGCAACACAACCAATTGTATGGGAAAACATATTTGACAATGATACCTCAGACAAAGGTTTAATCTCCAAAATATACAAAGAACTTACACAACTCCACTCTAAGAAGACATCCAACCCAATTAAAAAATGGGAAAAGGACTTGAACAAACACTTCTCCAAGGAGGACATACAGAACATTCAGAGACACATGAAGAGATGCTCAATATTGTTAGCTATCAGAGAGATGCAAATTGAAACCACAGTGAGACACCACTTTACACCAGTCAGGATGGCTATCATAAACAAAGCAACAAACAACAAATGTTGGAGAGGTTGTGGGGAAAAGGGGTCCTTAATTCACTGTTGGTGGGATTGCAGACTGGTACAACCATTATGGAAAACAGTATGGACTTTTCTCAGAAAACTAAAAATCGACCTGCCTTTTGACCCAGCAATTCCACTGCTGGGATTATATCCTAAGAATCCTAAAACATCACTATCAAAGAACCTATGCACCACAATGTTCATAGCAGCACAATTTACAATAGCCAAGAGTTGGAAGCAACCTAGGTGCCCATCAGTAAATGAATGGATTCAAAAATGGTGGCACATATACACAATGGAATTCTATGCAGCAGAGAGAAAGAAGGAGCTACTACCTTTTGCAACAACATGGATGGAACTGGAAAGCATTACGCTGAGTGAAATAGGCCAGGTGCTGAAAGACAAATACCATATGATCTCACCTTTAACAGGAAGCTAAACAACAAAACAAACAAGCAAGCAGAATAAAAAAACAAAGACACTGAAATAGAGAACAAGGGGACAGTGACCAGAAGGGAGAGGGAAGGGAAGTTAAGGGGAAAAAGGGGGAGGGATTTGGAGGAACAAATAGGAAGGACACAGGGACAAGAACTAAGGGGGGTGGAAATGGGAGGGAGGTGGGGAGCAAGGGGCAGGGGAGGCTGGGATGGGAGAAATAGACAAAAAACTGTACTTGAAAAATAACTAAATAAAATTAATTTAAAAAAAGTTAGATATGACCACCAAAAAACAGCCAGTGATTCTAAATTGGATGCTGCATCAGAAATAAAAATTTGTGAAAGGGCATGTAGGAAAATGTGTGAAATTGTTTGCAGTCACCTTTTCATTAAAGATTTATTATTATGTTGTGGTTCTCCCAGATTTTCTTAGCTTCATGGATGCAAAATGCAGTCTTAATGTTGAACTACCATTTTCCATATAAGTAGATTATAAAGTGAAACAGATAGCTTCAGTTTATCTTTGAATGTTGTTAGAAAAATTACCATGCACAGCATTACAGAGTAATAAAAATGTAAAGGTTTTGAGAAAGAAAAGGAGAGATAATGTAGCAAATTTTTGAAAGTGAAATGAACACTATCTGGAGAAAATGAAAGGTAAGAAATGTGCAGTGATTGCCCTCATTTTTTTCTGCTCCATGAAGACAGGCAGTTTTGTGTGTTTCATTCATTTCTCTATTCCAACTCTCTGGAATACTGCTGTCACAAATTAGGTGTTAAGTAGTGGAAATTTCAAAGAATGTGGGCTGTACTAACTGTTTTTATACATACTATCTCATTTAAAGTCACACAACAAATCAGAGCCCAAGAGCCAGTGTGAGAAGAACACATGCACGAGTGGAGAATTTGCTGAAAATAATGCTGGAGTAAAATAATGGTATGTTTTTGCTGATCTTAATGGTTTTTAGGAGAACTGATCAGGTATTCTGTAAAATATGCCTCAATTTGGTTTTATCTGATGTGTTTCTCATGATTAGACTGGAGTTATGGGTTCAGGAAAGAAGATGACAAAGGTAAAGTAGCATTCTAATCACATCATATCAAGGGTTCATGTGATCATCATTTCTTATCATTATGACGTTGCTCTCGATTACCTGGCTGACGTAGTGTTTGTCAGGTGTCACCACTATAAAGTTACTCTTGTTTCTTCTATGCAGGTTGTGCCCTTTGGAAGGATGTCACTATGCACAGCCCATACTGAAGGGGTTAAAAGTTATGTGCCACCTTCTTGAGAGGGAAACATCTATAAAGATTATTTGGAATTTTTCTGCATGGGATATTTATTCACTCCCATTAACTTATTCATTAAATCATTTATTGCAGTATGGTCACATGAGTTATTCAATATTACATTGTTTATATGTTGTTCAAATTGTTCCTGCTTTGGCCACTGGAAGCTCTTTCAGTTGGCTCCTATATCACTTTGACATAACTCTATTACTGTGGACATTTTTTTAGCATTTCCTTATTTTATGGCACTACAAGATGTTCCTGGTTCATCTTTAATTTTCTTCCCCCTAGTCCTAGAACTGGTCATTTTTTCAAGAATCCCTGGCTTCTTTTCCTGGAGAATGATATTAGAAACAAGAGTTGGGCATTCAGGGTGCTCATTGCTCCAGGATCATCCTTATTTCTAGGCCCTGTCAGTTGACAGAGCAAGAAAATACATGTGTGTGTACTAAAACATATGTATGTGTAAACAGTTCTGTATGTAACCATTTGTATCTACAGAAAACTTTTTAAAATTTAATTATTGTTCAAGTACAGTTTTCTGTCTTTTACTCCCATCCCAGCCCACCCCACCCCGTACTCCCCACCTCCCTCCCATTTCCACCCCTGATAGTTTTTGTCCATGTGTCCTTTATACTTGTTCCTCTGAATCCTTCCCCCTTTCCCCTGAAATTCCCTCCTCTCTCCCCTCTGGTCCCTGTCAGCCCATTCTCTATTTCAGTGTCTTTGGGTATATTTTGCTTGCTTGTTTGTTTTGTTATTTAGGCATCTATAGAAAACTTAATATGAGTTCATACTAATGTCTCTAACTCTAATCCAGTATCACATGAATTATTCAAGCTTTTCCATCTTGTTGCCTGTAACCTTTCTCCAACAGTGAAAGGTCAGGGTACCCCATCTACCATCCATCTACTTAATTGTTCAATTCCACTGTACATGTATAATGGTTTCAGATTTGTTAACCCTTACCCTAGGGAAAACAACTCTATCAGTGAGAGTAAAGTGCTTACACACAGTTCCTTCTGATTTTTGGCTTACACTCACCACACATTTTCAAAGCTACTTAGGTCAGCAACTTTCACCCCCTACTTCTTCAATGAGGTTTTCTTATATATTTGTAATGTAGATTCTTTCATCACAGTGCATATTGACCTCTTAAACAATTTCTTTAAAAAAATTCCATACATCCCCTTCTTATGCTAGAATAGTATATGGGGTTTGTCAAAAGCAAAGTATCATGTATTCACCACTACAGTATCATCAGTATCATACAGAACAGTTTTGCCACCATAAAACAGCCCCTGGGTTTCACCAATTCAACCCTGTTGCCTTCTCAAACTCCTGGTGGCAAGTACTGAACTACTTACCATCTTTACAACTTTGCCTTTCCTGAATATAATGTAAATGGAATCACACTGTGTGTAGGTATTTCAACTTTTTTCCTACTTAGTAACATACCTTTAAGATTTATCCATGACTCTGCTTGCAGAGCTAACTCATTCTCTTTTATAACTAAATAGTGTTTCACTATATGTATGGACTACATTTCATTTATCCATTCTACTTTTGAAGGGCATTTTGGTTGTTTCAAAATTTTGTCGATTATGAATAAAGCTGCTATACACAATCATGTACAGGTGTTGCTGTGGACATAGTTTTCAAATCAGTCAGGTAAATATCTAGGAATCTGTTTGCTGGATCATATGGTAAGACTATTTTTAGCTTTGTAAGAAATTTTCAAATTGTCTTCCAGAGTAGCTGCATCCACAGTACATTTTATTAAAAAGAGAAAAAGAACTGCTCTGGATGTTTAACACCTGCAGGTGAATATTTTAATCAAGGAAACAGATTCCTTTATAACAGTGGATTTAATAAAGTATATTGCAGGCTCAGCCCATGGGACATTCATCCCAGAGTTGTACCAACATCCTCAATCCTAATGTGTCTACTCAAGAATCAGCTTTTGATGTTGAGGCAACTTGGTCTGCAGCCAGATGGTGTGAAAGGGCTTTGAGTGTTAGTGCAGCAAAAAGTTCTAGAACTCTGTTCATTATTTGCCAGCTTGTGTGGAAGCTGTGACTTTTAAAGGAGGGCCTTAAAACTCCCCCTTCTGCATTGCAGTGGTGATAACAGAAGGTATCAGTCTTTTTCACACAGAATTAGCTCTGCCAGCATTCAGCTCACTCAGGGGAAAAACAAAAATTGGTATTTCTCAGATGTGAGTGAAGTAAATCAAAGGTATGTTAAGCCTTTGTCTGAATTATGAAACCTCAGATAATTCAGAAAGAATCTTTTTCTGTCCTTTGTCTGTCATTTGGATGATTATGGATTAAAGCTATGCTATTGAAACATTAGTGCGCGCCCGAATCACCTGGAAGGTCAATTAAAACACAAATTGCTAGGATCCAATCCCAGAATTTCTGCTTCAGAAGGTCTAGGGTAGAAGCTGACAATTTTCTATAATGTTGCTGGGTGATGTGGATATGTTTATCCAGGGTCAATACATTGACTAGTACTGGATTAAAGTACGTATTTCTAAGTTTTCAGTCTTCTGATATCTGAATAAAAAGTTTGTTTTTTTTCATAATTTGAAATGGAATATTTTGAAATTTGTAAATGCAATGTAATTTTTAAAAAAGATTTTATTTATTTATCTTTAGAGGGGAAGGGAAGGAGAGAGGGAGAGAAACATCAATGTATGGTTGCCTTTTGTGCGTCGCCTGCTGGGAACTGGCCTGCAACCCAGGCATGTGCCCTGACTGGGAACTGAACTGTGATTGTCTGGTTCACAGGCCAACGCTCAATCCACTGAGCTACACCAGCCAGGGCTTGCAATGCGATTTTGACTAAACAATTTAGTAGCCATTTTTTGCTATGCCAGTAAAAAAGAAAGTATATGCATTCACTGGGTTACAATTTGATAAGGGTGGGCAAAGAGAGAAATTAATCTTGTCATTCATTTTTTATACAACCAACCTTATTAAATGATTCCATTATCTGTCACAGACAGTGCTTAGTAGAGTAAGTTAGGTACTTGTAATATCTACAATATTTATTATTACCACTGATGGTTTTCCCAACTCATGAGAACAAAGCCACAGCCCAGGTCCTAGGTTAAACTTAGAGGAGGAAGCTGATCATATATTTCGACCCCTCTTTTTCTAAGTTCCTCTCTACTGTTGTTAACAGGCATCTCCATCCTGCCTGTTTCCTTGAGAGCTTAAACATCACAGTCTCTTCTTTGTATCTATTTCAAC
Source organism: Artibeus jamaicensis (assembly GCF_021234435.1). Classification (NCBI taxonomy): domain Eukaryota; kingdom Metazoa; phylum Chordata; class Mammalia; order Chiroptera; family Phyllostomidae; genus Artibeus; species Artibeus jamaicensis. Next base: position 9,811,005 of record NW_026522028.1, on the reverse strand, counting down.
ATATGTACTCAGAATTTTTTCATAGTACCTCTTGTAAATTCAGAAATGGTATCTTTTCTGTGAGTGCGTGATACATGTCTTCACTTCTACGATTTGCATTTTGTCCTGCTGTCCAAAGCCAAAGAGTCTCATTTCCTTGAAATTTTATCTTGCATCTTTTTCTTTTCAAGGCTGAATGCATATTGCACAAAATAGAGAAAATACTATTTAAATTAATATTTGACTACATTTTTTAAAAAATCAACATTTCTTAGAAATCTTTACCTATACATCCAATTATATTTTATTTGTTTTGATGAATGCATATAATTTCATTTTCCATAGAAAAGTTAAACTGGCTCAGAGTAATTTTATTCATCAGAATAACGCAAAATAGAAAATAAAAGTTCCCCTGACCTCTGTTATAAATTTTCCCAAAGGTGATTTTTGTTCATTTCTTGCATTTGTTATACTACATTTTCTATACTTAAAGTGTATGTCTACACATTATTTAAAAATGAAAACTTTTAAATTAAAATTGAATTACACTGTATATATTATTTTACCATGTCCATATTTTACTTCAGCTATGTTGTAGGTCTTTACATTTTAGCACATGGAATTGTATCTAATTTTTCTTAATCTGTATCTAATATTCTATTAAATTCATGTGATGCAAGTTTAGTCATTTTCTATGAATAGACATGTCTGTTTCCTGTGATTTTATTAAACAAATGAATATATTTCTCTTAGATCTTGTGTGAACTTTTTTAGAGTAAATTCCTTCCAATAGAAATTAATGCCTTTGAAATAATTAGCATTATTAATAAATAAGCAGTCTGTTACTCATTACACTGAAAGTGTCACTAGGGAGAGTCTACTGTGTCAGAAGAAAATTGTTTTTTTCTTCCAGAATTTTAATTAAAGAGATTTAAACATATAAAATACAGACAAATAATAAAAACAAAGAGAAGCCAAGTTTTCTATAAGAAAAATAAAGCTGTGGGGGTTAGATTACTGAAAACTCTTGTGTAAATAAATTTATGGTTCAAAAATTTATGATCTAATGTGGAAATGAAGGAGTAGAGAGGGTTGAGATAGGTGATGGAGCTTGAATATGAATCTATGTAATTCACAATTAACATATTCCTATTCACTAAAATGAAAAACTAAAGAAAATGCAGTAAATCGACCATCAATGTCATTTTACACTTAGAACGAGTGTCAGTAGAATGCAATTAGTTTTAAATTAGTCATCCCTAATTGCTAGAAATTTGTTAGTATATCTATCCCTCACATTTGATGGAAAAATGCTTGAAAATATAGTTTTCCTTCTTGTGGGTCTATGCTTCAGAGATATCCCTCCTTCTTCATTCAATATCCCATCTCAATTTCTATTCCTCTGCAGATTTTATTACTCAGAATTCTTGATCTTCAACTCCCCTGTCCCCATTAGTCCCAGAGATAAAAAGACTATGCAAATGTGTGAGATGAATAAATATTTAGATGACCTTTACTTGACCTTTTCCAAAATTCCTTCTCAAACTACATAGGATTATACCGAAGTTAGTGTAAATGTTCTTTACCATCGCATATGACAAGAAGACTGGAAACTACATGATACTGTTTTGGCTTAGCTTAGTTTATGACTTCAGAAATACGATCTCTGATCACCTTTTAGACCGTCTTAATTGACATTGTGGCTACCCACCTCAGTCTTTCCTTAGGTTCCACAAGATTTCTTGTGGCTGCCTCACAAAGAATATTTTTCTCTCAGTGTCTCAAGCAGCCTTCCCCTCAAGTCCCTTTAGTCAGAATTGCTAAGCATGTGCATTTATAGCCACAAAAAGGACTGACAAAACAAGTAACTAGCATGATTAGCCTCCATTTTTTGAATGTGGAATCTATCATTGGCAAAAGGTTTTGGTAAGGAATAAAATGCTTTTATGACTAGAAAAAATGTCTAACATGGTGGTGAAATGCAAGTGCCATAGTTTATTCAGAGATAATTTATATCAACTTCCTGTGACATTTTTCCATGGTCCTATCTTCTCTGAATGTTCTCTTGGCTCTCAGCATTCACTTAAGTCCATTGACTGTTTTCTATAATCTTCTGTTTTCATTGTGTTTTATATTGGTCTAAAGCCCATGACCAGACATTGTGATATTTTTATCTTCTTCACCCAACAGTCTTGCTAATTCTTGAAGTTTCAGATCTGCCTGAACATGGAGGCAGTTGAGTTAGATGAACTCCAGGAATATGCATAATTTTACATGTTTAAGGATACAGATATTACAAATTAAAATTAAAATGCTCTTTCATTTTGGCATGAGGCTGTAAACCAATTATTCCCAGAACTGTCCTATAACACTTTGTGTTATATCACCAAAGGTAGTATCGTTAATATAAAAAATAGATACACACAGGTTATCCTATTGTAATGAAGTATAATATGCACACCTACACACCTAAGACCAAACATAAAAGATGAAACACTCAGTTAATGATAATTTATCTGATATATAATCCATTCATGTTAAAGAGTTAAAGTATGAAGTCTAAAGAGTAAAAATGATTAGGAAGTGGAAACGAAAGTTTTAAAATATACAGACAATTTAGTTTACAGGAGGGGTCAGTTAAAATCCTATTATATTCACATTTTATTTCACTAATAATACTATACACATAGTTATCTGTTACCTTTACACTTTCTCTATTAGTTAGTGCAATTTGGGCAAAATCTCTAATATTAAAGTTTTATAATAGACAAGTAAAAGCATTTAATATACACATTATAATTAGAACTCATTTATCATTTAATTAGTGGGATTTTAAAAATGCATATTCTTTGTGTTTCTGAAATTATCGCCTTGCTCTCTTCTTCAACTGGAATTGTATGTATGAAATATGCTCATGTTTACAAAAGGAGTATTTTAGTTGTTTGCATATGAGTATGTATGTTTACTTTAGATTTGCATTTAATTAAACTTACATTTAGACATTTGAAATTGATTGGGGAAAGTAATATGAAAAAGAAGTGGCAGACGTATAGTCTGAATATTTGAGAAGAGTAAATCTGGAGGTAAAGAGAACAATTAGTAATGCACTGTAATATGCTTGAAGAACTGTTCTTTCAGTTTATTTTATACATATACTGGTACATTGCACTTAATATGTTAATGTAGGTTTTCTTCAACGGATATTTTCTTTTGATGTTATTTGTGACATAAGAATCATTGTTCATATTTTAGTTTATCTCTTCAGTCCCACAACTTTGCATTTTTAAGCAAGGTGACCTTTATTTTAATCATGAAAAACCTTTGCTTTCCTTTTTAATAGCCTAGCCTAATTTCTATTTAACTCATACTTCCATTTGAATTTTGGGTCATTGTTATTTTATTATTTTGCTTACTGAATTTCTTCAAAATCAGCATACACTTTCAAACACAATCCCATTATTTTTATATTTCTTAATTTCCCTAATGAATTGTATTTCTCTGACATGATTTCTTTGTTTTGTTAACTTTATTCATTCTAGATAATAAAGTACTTCCTATTTCTTATCAGTTTTATTAAAGATCTTTTACATTTAAAATTACTTAATTCTTCCCTGTTCATCATGATTCTGTACTGAAAAAAAAATTTCATTTATTCCCTAGAAGAAGGTTGAGTATTTTGTGAAAGCAAAACACAGAAAACACAGATATACAAGCACCTAACAATCTTTCCTATGTGGTGTTTAAGAGATCTATTAAGTTGGTAAATAATGTATCCACTATTGCTACTGCAGGGCTGAGGGAAAGATTTTTTTTGGTAAAGGACTAAATACAGTAAAGGGGGTATTTCAGGGTTTTCGGGCTACACAGTTGCTGTTGCAGTTACTCAACTCTGCCATTGTACCGTTGACTCTTAAACGATGCAAAGATTAGAGGTGCCAATGCCCCTCCAACCTCTGTACAGTTGAAAACCTATCTATAACTTTTAATGCCCAAACATTCAATTATTACCAGCCTACTGTTGACTGGAAGCCTTACTGATAACATACACAGTTGACTAATATCTATTTTGTAATTTCATATGTTGTAGGTTTTATATACTGTATTCTTACAATAGCATAAGTTAGAAAAATAGAATGTTATTAAGAAAATAATAAGGAAGAAAATAATTTATTGTATTTATTTTAAAAGTCTGCATATATGTGGGCCTGTGCAGTTCAAACCCATGTTGTTTAAGGGTCATCTGTGGCATGAAAGCAGCCATAGACAATTCATAGAATGGGTGTGATTGCAGTGCCAATAAAACTTTATTTACAAAAAGGCAGCAGGCTGGATTTGGTCCACAGGTGATAGTTTGCTGACTCCTGTTCTACAATGTCAAATACTTTATAAACTTTTCTGCAAATGTTAATTCCTGCTTTAAAATAAAATGAGACAATGTTTACCCATCATATAACTTTTATATTACAAACCTGAAAATTGTATTATTGGTACCTACAATTTAGCATTCATATATCAGACACTCTTGCAAAACATGAAGTCATAACGTTACTTATAAAATTTTAGAAGATGACAATTTTACTCTCTTAATGATCAAAATGATAAATATCACTGCTTAGTTTTAAGAGTCAACAAAATAAATTTGTTCGGAGTTGTGAGGCTGAAAGTGCACAACTGATTTTGATTGCTTTTCCCTCTGGCATAAATGGGAATGCAGAAGCTTCTGAATCACTTACATGCGTATTTCAACAAAAGGCTGGACATAGTGATGGAAACAAACAGAGGTACTATCCGGGTTAGAGATTATTTTGTGGAAAATGCAGTACACTCAAGCACATTCAAGTAAATCAAGAATTTATGATAAAAATACAGGAGAATCTCACTGAAGAGAAAATTGAAGAAAGTATACTGGGCCCACATTAGGAAAAGAAAATAATCAAATACATATTTTTTCAATTTCTCTCTTTGCTCTTTCTTAGAATTTTTTATCCATGCTTCTTTATTGCATCTTTTCCATCATCTTTTTGGAAGGATTCTCATGTGTAAAAAGCTTTTAATGTTTGTTCCTTCATACCTTTGACATATACACATTTTTTTTGGCTTGCCATATACTGATCCTGCATATTACTTTACAAGATCTCTCAGTCCAGGTGTTCAATATCTTCTAACTACAATGACTGTCCCTTAATCAGAGATTCTAACTGTCTGCTGGCTGGCAGTAGATTATTTGCCTTTGAGTTAGTTTCTTCCCATTCAGAAGAGCTATAGTCAGAAACGTTAGAATCATGTGACCTGATGCCAAAATTAAAGCCATTGAAGGTTGAAATAAATTTTCTGAGAAGGAGCTGAAGGCAAAGAAAGAAATTAGATTGATATGTCAGCTACAGCCTGGGAAATGAGAGTCCCACAGTTAGGGGAGTTATTATTCTTGAAATTATAGATGAGAGCTCTTTTCATAGTAGGGTTCATAAGAAAGAAAGATATTTGACATTAGTCAAGAGCTGAGAGGGCAGTGTTCTGGATGGATAGATCAGCACGCAATCTTTAACCTTTCCCAGAATGATCACAGATGTAGGGGATGAGAGTAAGGTTATAATCCAGGGTGAAAAATCTTGATGTGAGGTGATGATGAGGTGGTTAGTAGGTGTTCACAAGAGCAGGATTTGTTCTGAGATAATGGAATAATAATGGTGGGGAAGTAACACTGAGAAGGCAGAGCATTGCGGGCTGTGAAAAAATAAGCAGCCTATGCTTTGGAGGAAGAGTGATCTAATTATATCCACAAAGTCTTCTTGCCATAATAAAGTGGTTTCAGTCCTCTACAACACTCTTTTTCTCTTGGTTTTGTGCATTTGGGAAAACTATCTCATTTCCTGCATTTTTTCTAACTTACTCATCCTTAAGTTCTAGTGAAATTACTAATCTCCTAGAAAACCTTTTATACCAATTAAAAAGAATTCAGTTCTCAGGAAAATATCAGAAGTAGGTTAATAGATACAGGGAAGTGACTGATGGTTACCAGAGAGAAGGAGAGTTGGAGAACTTGGTGGAAAAGTTAAAGAAAAGGGATTGAGAAGTGCAGATTGGTAGTTACAGAATAGTAACAGAGGTGGTAAAGTACAGCATAGGGAATATAATATTGTAATAACTATGTGTTGTATCAAGTGGGTACTGAAAATATCAGGGAGATCACTGTAAAATATACAATTGTTTTACCACTATGCTATACACTTGAAACTAGCGCATAATATTTAATGTAAAAAATTAAAAATAAATAACAACAAAAATAGAAGTTCTCACTCTTCCACATGCCACACTGTATGTATATGTGTGTATGCATTTAGTATATTATTCTTTAAATGAATATCACACTTAAACAGTTTGACAGTAGACTGCAAGTTTGTGGAGAGACTTTTATTCATCTTCGTAATGCAATAATCTTGCAGGCAAACAGCAGATGCTTGGAACTAATGACAAAAACTCATTCATTTAATTGGAATGTACTAATTTTCACCTGCCTAAAGATGAGTATAAGTAGACTCTGTGGGAAAAAAGATATTGGTGCTCTGACAGGGTAGAGATGAGTAGGGAAAGAGACTAGCCTGGTAGGTCTCAGTAAAATTCAGGAGGTGCAGACTTCATTTGGCCAGTTAAAAAGGAAGCCCAAGGAATACTTTAAAATATGGTAGAAGGGCAGTGGCTAAGGTTCCGGAGAGCAATCAGAGCCTTACCAACAGCAGGTTACAATAAATAAAAAAATTAAAAAGGCTCACATTCAATTTCAAGATGGCACTTTGTAATTCAAAGTCATAGAAGAGGGGATGCTGGGTGAGGATTGATATCGCTGCTCTTCTGGGTCTTTAGCATAGGGTCTAAACTGGACACTAGACATGAGATCCTTTGTGTAAGGGTAATATTGGTGTATGAGCTAGACCCCTTAGATCCCCTCAGTCTACTTTTGTGTCTTCCTCTTCAGTGTGATTTCACTTCCACCAGCCAGAGTCCTCCATGAGATAAGACTGAAGGCACCCTCTATAAAACTGCACCCCTGTTTGTGTTTCCTTCTGTTGCCTTGTCTTGATTTCCTTCCTACCTTACATTTTTCCCACGGGCACTCTTTCTTAATAAATTACTTGAACGGTAATCCTTATCTCAAGGTGTGTTTCTGAGTTAACCCAGATCTAAGACATCTCTCTTACCCCAATTAAGGCTACTGGGGTAGCTAAAGAGGGTAGTTAGGGAAAAGAGACAGCCAGCAACTCAAATTTAGACATAAATGGACATCAGAGATTGCATACAATTTATGCAAATTAAAGAGCTACTCCAACTTCCTGGTGAGTCTCAGAAATAATATGATGTTTAATTCTTCATGCTGTATCCCCAGATCAAGTAATTAAAATATTTTTTTACCAAAAACTGTGTTTTTAAAATTCTAGTTACAATTAGGACTACTGAGAGGAAGACAAATTAAAGCTGACAAGAAAGTTAAAGCCATTACTGATGCTAAATTAACAGAACATTTTGAATGTTCACAAAAATCCTCATAACCAGAATATATTTTATATACTGTATATATAAAGGTAACAATGGAATGAAAATTTTCAAATCCAAAGATCATATCTTACTTTTCTCTTACCATAAAACAATGTTCAGTTTCCCTTACTCTTGATGTATTCTCCCACAGCTATCAGAAACCACAGTCTTTGAAGTCTCCTCCTCCATTTCTCTGACTTATTTTTCTGATGGGTTTGTTTACGTCTTTCTTCTTAAATTAAATGCTCATATCCTCTAGATACCATAGTTCACATCGTTTTCTCTCCATCCTTCTTTTCTGAGGCAATAGCACTGATCAAAATCATTTCCTTTCTCTTCTACAAGCTAATGACCCTTAAATGTTTATTTCCAGACTTCATATTTGTTCTAGATGCCAGAAATATGTAGGCTGCTATTTCTTCACCACCTCTACCTGTTAGAAACCAGAATTTCATAGTCAACATGTTAAATACTAAACTTATTTATCATCTCCTATTCTTCTTTGGTTCTATTTGCTGTTTATTGAACTCACCATTGTTCCTATTAACCAATTCATAACTCTGAGAGCAGTGCTAGACCTGTCCAGCTACCTCAGTGTAACACAGATCCTTGCCAGATCCCCTCCTTCAACAGCTGCCAAATTCTCTCCATCTTTATGCAATAGTTGCAGTCATCTATCATGTATTGCCTGGAGCATGGATATCCAATAGGAGTATAATGGGCAAAACATTCATAACTAAATTTTAGTAAGCACATTAAACAAATTAATAGAAAATGTGTAAATTATTTTAATAGTACATTTTATTTAACCTAATATATTCACAATATTATCATTTCAAAATGTAGTCAGTATCAAACATTATTAGTAGGATACTTTATATTCTTTAAAATTATTTCATTGTCACCCAGTGTATATTTTACACTGGGCAGTACATACATCTCAGTTCTGACTTGTACATTTCAAGTACTCAGTATCAAAAAGTGGCTGGTAGTAGCTACCACATGCACAGCATATATCTAATCTATTGGTATAGATAGCTTCTTTTCCTCCAGGCCCATCCTCCACAATACTGCCACTGGACTGACATTTACAACATGCAAATTTAACTATTATACTTCTCTTTTTATATCTATCTATGGCTCACAGGATAAACTCCACCCTCCCTTTCATGTCTGCCACAATCCTCTATGTTCCCCTAGCTTCCTACTCCTTCTTTTTCATCATTTGTTAAGTTGTGACTTGTGGTGCCTGGGAATTTACTGATCTTCAAACTAGTGACATCAGATTTCTGTTCAGTTCTTCGAACACTTTTGTGGTTCCCTTCTCTAGGAGCTTTGAACTCCTTCTTTTTGTCTTCCTAAAGAACTTCTATTTAACCTGCTGATTTTTAAGATGTACATTCTGTGGCCCTAGATGATGTGGTTCAGTGGATTGAGTGCCAGCCTGTGAACCAAAGGGTTACCAGTTCTTTTCCCAGTCAGAGCACATGCCTGGGTTGTGGTTCAGGTCCTTGGTAGGGGACGCATGAGAGGCAACCACACATGGATATTTCCCTCTGTTTTTCCCTCCCTTCCTTTCTCTCTAAAATTAAATAAATAAACAATAAAAAATTTAAATGTACCTTCTATGAAGGCTTCCATGAATTTCACCTGTACTTTTATGACAAACATGATTGTTGGGAACCACCCTGCCTGGTTTCAGAAGCTGTAATCCCACCATGGCTAAGGCTGAGTGAGCCACCTTCGGACCATAAGCCACTAAGGAGACAAACCTTATCTCCCTGGCAGGAGCACTGCTTCTGCTCCTTTTACTTCATTCATAACTGGTCCCCAATGCTTGATCAGTTAGCCAATAACAGGTAAGATTCTCCAAGAGGGGAATGACCTAAATCAAGCATGATCATGGCAAAGCCTCAGAGAAGAACTTCGGTGGCTATAACAATAGGGGGTGATGGACCCTTGCCCCTCAGCTTTGACATAGCCTGAGTCCTTATTCTGTCTGCAAAAAGTCTCCTAATCTGTTGGCTGCCTTACTTCCACTGCTTGACTTCAGCCTGAAACAATGACAGAGGTTGGTGTAGCCCTGTGCTGGAAAGGGCAGGTTCCCCTGGATGATCAGGCCTGAGAAAGAATAGGTAAAATCCCAAGAATCCTGCTTTGTTAAGAATGCTCTCCATTAAATGATAAGGGTCTGAGCAGGAAATGAGTTTGTTTCCCAAAGTTTTGTAGCCCTTTAGCTAACAGACCGTGACTCAGAATAAGCCCTCACAATCCTTTGTACGCTGTCTGTTGTTTGATCCTGACTGCCTGACAATGATTAATGAACTTTACCTGTATTTCTGTGCAAATTGAAACCTAATAAAAACCTGTCAAGGCAAGGGTCAGGGAAGTCTCCTCTTGAGAGAGTAGCCAGGCCATCCTTTTTCCTCCACAGGACTCTGTAGTCCCTGTGAATTTGTCTCATATCTCATCCATAATGCCTGGGACACTGCAGGCTGTTGCACACATCACACGATCATGATCATTCACTCTGTTTCTCCATAATACCATTGTTTATCATTGTTGGAAAAGACCACTTATAAAATTATACATAAATGTTTTATGCATTTGTCTCTGAATAAATCCTTTAAAATCCATGAGACCGGATAGAGGGCCTTATTTATCTTTGTACCCTCAGGGTATACAATAGATCAATGAATTTGTGTACAATAAAGAAAAGAAAAAATTGAGTGCATTCCCCTAAGAATACCTCACCAATTATGACATCATAGGATTCACAAGTATCCTGCTATATACCAATCTCTCATTTTGTATATAGCATAGGTCTTTCACATTTACAGGGCACAATTCACATCACAGATTCATTCTGAATTAAATGAGAATGAAGACTTGGAGAGCCACAGTGTTCTGCCAGAGTGCTGGAGATGCAGAGAGGAGAATGAGCCTATTCCTACATACACTCTCACTTTCCTAGAGTACTACACACACTCCAGGAAGCACACTCCATTACCAACCAACATACACACATGTACATATAACTACATTCAGCCCACACCCTGCTCTGGACATCCCCTGACGTACATTTTCTTTTCTGCCAGAAACTGTTGAAGACATAAAGCCTACTACCCCCTGTCTCAGAATATATTAACAGGTTAGGAAGGGCAGGATAGGTAAGTGTATGGTATGAATGTCATTTGTGTTAGATGCAGTTCATCTTTTCAGGGATGTATGAGTCAAGGTTCCAGTGTGATATTCATCCAGCAATGTTTACATATTTTTAAAATTCATACAGAGCCCCTATTAAGACCAGTTGCCTTGATTACAGATAGAGATTTAAGAATGCAGGAAATATTCTGGGCATGAATCATATTGTCTTCATATAAAAGTGCATCCATTGCTACAATAACACTGAATAAAAAATAGCCCTCAAAATTCAGAGTCCAACATAAATAGACATGACTTTAAGCTCATTATTTGCAGGAATTAGTTGACCTGCACTGGAATCAACATATCTGGACTAAACTTGGCCATCTGTCTTTGGTAAACTGCAAATTAACTAGATAGCTCTGCTGGTCTTGGTTGAGGTCATCTGCATTTCTGGAGATTGGCAGGCTGTTGAATTATCATAGTATATCCTTGGCTGAAACAATTGGGAAAATTCAGGCATGTGCCTCATCCAGCAGTAAGTGAGCCCAGACAAGGCTTTTCTTATGCTGATGACAGAAGACAAAAACAGCAAACAGAAAAACACAAATGCCTTTAAAACTTGTTCTTGCATCATTTCTTGCAAATATTCTTTTGATTAAAGCAAACCATGTTGCCAAGCCAAAGTTGGACAGCACTACAGATCATGGATAAAAAGAGGAGTGAATGAATGCAGCCATTAATACAATAATTCCAATGCAGCATATAGTATATATCCAGGTCATCTTGATGGTTAGGAGACAAATTACCAGAGGGGAACTTTAGTGGTTTGTTTAATTTTTTGTGGAATACAGATTTTTATTTTGAATGTTTAAACCTAAAAATGTATTAAGTGAGTGGTCTTGTAAACCTTGGAAGAGAGAGGAAGTATAGGCCCAGGAGCCAAAGTGGAGAAGCCATCAAGAGGTACATTCATGCAGCCTTATCTGTGAGTTTATGTGAACTGAGGCTCAATTGTGAGATCAGAGGTGGGATGTCTCACTGAATCCCTGACTACCTACTCTTATAAGCCTCTCAGCTCTTCTTTACTAAGCTCTGAAATTATTCTTTCTATCACTCTGAACAAAACTTTGTCATTTCGGAGATGGAGAAATATTCATACTTCTGGATTTTTATGTGTACATGGAATATGACTCAATTGAACAAAAACATAGCGCAAAAAACATTTCTATAATTTTCAGAGTAGTGTATCAGGAGAAAACACAGCCAGACTCCATAGGAATTCATTTTGAACCTGACTTGGCATGTTTTGCTTTGTAACAGTGTATATTCTGTGACTGAACATTGTGCTAAATTTCACTGATAGGATTCTAACTGAAAATGGGAAAACAAATGACTTTGTAGGTTTTTTCTCTTCATGGTTATCAGCAGACAAACACTCTTGTGGTCTCATTGACTGTTATATTGGTGGGGATGCTAATGATCTCAGTCCAACAGATGCTTAGAAGCACATCGCAAATTAAAATATGCAGCCAACAGAAATAAAAAATAAAATTGGGCTATTTCACACACAGAGAAAACTCTTCCTATAATTACAAATAATTGCCAATGTTAGGACATCAAAAGCATCTTTTTCTTTTGGTCCTTGAAAAGCTAAATATAAACTGCAAACACATACCAGCAGGTACACTGCATTTACAAGATTTATAATTTCTTGTGAGAATTACCTGAACCATTTTATAGCTCTTCACATTCTTAGCATTTCATATACACTTCCCAAAGTATAACTTAAATAAATCATCTGCTACATATAGTTTCTAGTAGCATAATTCATTTTTCTTGGGGAGATACTCACTCTCTGTAGTCCCCCAAAAAAGAGAAGAAAAGAAATGAAATCATGGTGTACTTCAACAAAATGAAAACAAGTTTTCTTTGTAAAAGTGTTCTCATTAGCCCTGGCTGGTGTGGCTCAGTGGATTGAGCATGGGCCTGTGAAGCAAAGGGTCACCGGTTCGATTCCCAGTCAGGGCACATGCCTGGGTTGCAGGCCAGGTCCCCAGTGAAGGACACGTGGGAGGCAACCACACATTGATGCTTCTCTCCCACTCTTTCTCCTTCCCTTCCCCTCTCTCTAAAAATGAATAAATAAAATATTTTTAAAAAATGTTCTCATTGGGTTGCTTGTAATAAGGCTCTGAGTTGTAATACAAAATGTACATTTCAGTATTATTGTAGAAACATTAAAATACCATATAGAGATATAGTACAACCTGTATTTCTTACTCCTGTTTAAGTCATGTCTTTGTTTAACCAGGTTATTTAATTACCACAGATATTTTAACTGTTTTGACATCACTTTCCAAATTTATATTTAATATAGAGAACTCATGCAGTCTTTATACTGACAACATTTTCAATAAATTAGGCTTTATGTGTCATAGAAACTATAGGAAAATGGAAAACTTTTCTCACTAAATATATATCTTCAGTTTCCTTACTCATACAATACAGCACCTTTCCTTCCTCCCTCCCTCCCTCCCTCCCTCTCTCCCTCCCTTCCCTTTCTTTCTTTCTTTCTTTCTTTCTTTCTTTCTTTCTTTCTTTCTTTCTTTCTTTCTTTCTTTCTTTCTTTCTTTCTTTCTTTCTTTCTTTCTTTCTTTCTTTCTTTCTTTCTTTCTTTCTTTTTCTTTCTTTCTTTCATACCCATAGCAACAAATATGGGATTGCTCTTAGCACAGAGGTCAGGACCGCTCTTGGAACTATTCTGCTCAATGTGCATGGTCTGCATGGGGAGAGACTCATACCTAAAAGAGAATTGGAATATTCAATAAAATGGAGAAATTGGTATGAGGCAGGAAATCAATGTCCTGCAACTAATTTTTTTAATGAGGCTATGTGGAATTTTGTAAATACATATATATTCTCATCAAACACAATTTATGGTCTCCCCATTTTCTTTAGAAAACGTTCTAGTGGAATTTTCAAAGTCCATTTACAATATGGTCCTAACCTATAATTTAAAATTCATGCTTAGTTATTATTTCCACACATCCTCTAGTGACATTGAATTATTCAGTGCCCATCAAGCTAATTATTTAACTATCTACTTCTAGAAAGTTTCTTGTGAGTCTGTACTTTTTCTCCTCTCCCTATGTGCCTCTTTCCGTCCCTCTGTCTCTGTCTCTTTTTCTCTCTTTGCTCCCTTCTTCTCTATTTATAGATTTCCTTAAGGGTCAACTCAGAAGTCAACTATCTGGGGAAACCCCACCTGGTCCCCACAGGCACATTTAAGGACAGCCTTATCTTTTTTCCCAGAGTACTTTGAATACAACTTAATTATATAAATATATAACTTTCACCTTGATTTGTATTTGCATTCAATTATCTGTGTTTCCATCCTTCCCAGTAGACATTAAAATGTTTATGTAATTTCCACATTGGCTAGGCTCTAACAAGGGCTTACAGGGTCTGGCAGAAGTAAGACCTGCTTGAGTGTGGTTGGTAGGATAATAATATGGGTATAATAATTTATAGTTTAAATTTGAACATTTCACCTAAAATGTCATATGGTATGCTTGAGTGTTATATGATTATGTTGAAGAATGACATGCCTATGATTTTTGTAATAGAATATTTTGTCATAAGGAGTGTTATTTGTGCCATACCCTGTATATACCTTGTTCACAAGTGTTCAGAAAATGCTCCACAATCCATGATAATATTGAGAATGTAAATACTAGTTTAGAGCAGGGGTCAGTAAACTGTAGCTCAAGGGCAGACCACCTGTTTTTCTAAATAAGGTTTCATTGGAACACAGCCATGCCCATTCTTTTATGTACTTTTTTTTTGTGTGTGTCACAGAAGCCATGTGGTCTGCAAGCTGAAAATATTTACTCTCACCCTTTACTAGTAAATTTTGCTGGTCACTGGTTTGGAGCTATCTAGACTGGTACAATCATGGGAATAAATAATATATATTTGAGGGTGCAATGTGTCAACTTGGTCTAAGCACTATTTATTTTACCAAGTGGCAATTCAATACGTTATGCAATATGATGGCTGTTTTGTGTGTAAACTTGGCTAGGATATGATATCTAGTTATTCAATTCATCAAACATTAATGTAGGTGTTTCTGTGGAGTTATTTTGTAGCACAATGAAAGTCCATAATTGGTTGATGTTAGGTAAAGGAGATTATCCAAGATAATCTAGATTGGTCAGATTCAATCTATTGAAAGGCATTATGAACAAAGCCAAGGTTTTTTTTAAAAAAAGATTTTATTCATTTATTTTTAGAGGGGAAGGAGAGAGGGAGAGAAATATCAATGTATGGTTGCCTCTCATGTGTCCCCTGCTGGGAACTGGCCTGCAACCCAGGCATGTGCCCTCACTGGGAATCGAACCGCGATTGTCTGGTTCACAGGCCCGCACTCAATCCACTAAGATACACCAGCCAGGCAAAGGCAAGGTTTTTAAGAAGAAAAAATTTGCAACCTGAATTTTCTGATGGCCTGTTTACAAATTTCAGACTTAACTAGCCAGCCTCCATAATTGTATAAGTCAACTGCTTGCAAAAAATCTCTTAAAATGCATCTCCTATTGGTAATGTTTCTTTGGTTGAATCCTGACTGATAAATGTATCTTTGTGACCTGGAGAAGTCAAGGCTCAGTCCACTTAAGTAGTTTTGTTTTTTAATTCAACCCTTATTGTATTTTTTCCACCATCATTTAGTCCCCTTATACCCCTCCCCTGCAATCACCACACTGCTGTTCATATCCATGAGTCCGTTTTCCTTTTTGCTCAATCCCTCCACTCCCTAACCTACCTCACCATAGCTGTCACCTTGGTCTCTATCTATGAGTCTTCTCTGATTTGTTTTCTATGACAGGAAAGATGTATTAAAACATGTTTAAAACTTTTTATAGATTTCCACCAAGATGGAGGCATAGATGGAGACACCCTGCTTTCTCACACAACCAAGTTTAGAGACAACTAAATATTAGCAACAGAAAACATAGCCAGAACACAGAAAACTGAACTTTTCAGAAGTCTGATAACAACAAATTCTTCAGCCTGACCAGTAAGAGGGGCGAAACCAGCAGCTGGAGGAGCAGGGTTGCACAGGAAAACTCAGTCTGACGGACGGCCTCCACATTCAGTGTCATAACCCAGCGACTCTGAGTAGCCTGGCCCTTGTGAACCACCTAAGCCTCTGCTCCTCACCCAGCTGGGCTAGAATAGCAGAAGGGGCTGCCATTTTCCCGCTCTGACCACGCCCCCACATGCAGCGTCACAACCCAGCGACCTGGGAGTCCAAGGTTCCGATCCTCATACTTAACATACCTAAGGGCGTGAACAGACCAAAAATGGCTCAAGAAGATCTCAAAGCCCCAGAGCCTATAAATCTAAGCGATGAAGAAATAGCAAAACTCTCAGACACACAGTTTAAAACACTGGTCATCAGGATCCTCACAGAACTGGTTGATTATAGCCACAAATTAGACAAATATAGGAAGGTGAAACTAATTGAAATGAATGGAATTGCACAGGAAACCAATAGCAATGAAAAGGAAACTGGGACTCAAATCAATGGAGTGGACCAGAAGAAAGCAAATAATGGCCAAACAGAAAAGAGTCAAGAAGCAAGAATTCAAAGAAATGAGGAGAGTCTTAGGAACCTCCAGGACATCTTTAAACACTCCAACATCTGAATTATAGGGGTACCAGAAGGGGGAAAGGCACAGCCACCAGTGGAAAACTTATTTGAACAAATAATAAAGGAGAATTTCCCCAAGCTGGAAAAGGAAATAGACTTCCAGGAAATCCAGGAAGCTCAGAGAGTCCCAAAGAAGTTGAACCCAAGAAGAAACACACCAACGCACATCATCATTACATTAGCCAAGATTAAAATGAAGGAGAGAATCCTAGAAGCAGCAAGAGCTAAGGGGACAGTCACCTACAAAGGAGTTCCAATCAGACTGTCAGCTGATTTCACAAAAGAGACCTTACAGGCAAGAAGGGGCTGGAAAGAGGTATTCCAAGTCATGAAATCCAAAGACCTACAACCAAGATTGCTCTATCCAGCAAAACTTTCATTTAGAATGGAAGGACAGATAAAGTGCTTCTCAGATAAGATCAAATTCAAGGAGTTCATCATCACCAAGCCCTTATTATATGAAATGTTAAAGGGACTTATCTAAGAAAAAGAAGTTAAAGAAACATGAACAGTGAAAGGACAACAAACTCACAGTTATTAACAACCACACCTAAAACAAAAGCAAACTAAAAGGACAGCTAGATCAGGAGTGGAAACATAGAAATGAAGATCTCAAGGAGGGTTAGCAACAGGGGAGTGGGAGGAGGAGAAGCGGGCAGAAGGTACAGAAAATAAGTAGCATAGACAGTAGATATAAAATGGATGGGGGGGCAAGAATAGTAGGGGAAATATAGAATCTAAAGAACTTGAGACACATGCTCATAAACTAAAGGGGGGGTAATGGTGGGGATGGGGGGTAAAGTGGAGGGGAATGAAGTGGGGGAATAGAACAACTGTAATGGCATAATCAATAAAAATAAATAAAAATAAATAAATAAATAAATAAAAATGTTTAAAAAAACTTTATAGAAGGCTTGAGAAGTAGTATTATTGTATTATTACATAATTCCTTGGCCTGACAGAAGTAGAAGACATTAACATTTTTTAACTAGGTCACCTATTTCAATCCATTATATGAACCTCATTTACTTCATTTGAATATGGGGAAAGTTAATTGATCACTAACCAAAAATTATTCACCTCATAAAGTCACATATATTTTCCCTAACTTTGTGAGTTCCAAAAGATATAACACTTCTCATCAGTGAGCAAACATACTTCCTAATTTATCAATACTAACTGAATGGTTGTCTGGGTGGAAAAAAGTCAAGCCAAATCAAAATAAAAAAAGGGAAAATATGCAAAACCAAAAAAATCGGTTTTTGTTTGTGTAGTCTTCTTTGGATGCATCAGTATTTTATTTTCTTTTAGGTAAAAGACTGCTTCTTTGACTGTTTATCAAAGGAGCCTCTTTTACCATTGGGGGCAAAGACCAGAAATACTGTCCTTTTAGTACTTCTGCTTAGCAAATAAGTTCTCATCCTCTGACCCTCCACAGGATTCAATATTCACAGTCTTCATAAGGCATAGTTTACTCTTGCCAGAATCCAAAATATAACATCGCAGGGATATTGAGTTATGTATTATCCCAAAGATCTATTTGACAAGTGAAGTGCAGCTTCTAAAGAGAAAAAAATTATTTTGTTTTGAAAAACAGAAAAAGTTTTTATTTTTAGTGAGCAAAATAAATTTGAATCTAGGGTTCTATTTTAAAAGAAGTATATCCAGTTTATTTAAACTAATTAAATCATTATTGTGCAAGATCATTGAACTAGATGTCCAATTTCCAGGGATCTCTGCTTGATTTCTAAAATTATTACTTGTGCCCCAGTTGTGGCTTAGTGGCTTGAGTGCTAGCCTGCAAACCAAAGGATAGCATGTGCCCAGTCAGGGCACATGCTGGGGTTGCAGGCTGGTTCCCCAGAAGGGGACCTGCGAGAGACAACCACACATTGATGTTTCCCTGTCTTTCTTCCTCTTTTCCACTTTTTAAAAAGTAAATAAATAAAATTTTTAAAAAATAAAATAAGATTATTACTTGTATGACAGGGCCACTTAACATTTTCACGAGTCTCATTTTTGTATGTGTGAATAAGAATGACAATCAGTTTTTGTTTCTCTCTAGAGCATTATTTTCAGAATCAAAAGAAATAATCAGGGTGCCCTGGTCATATAGCTCAGTTAGAATGTTGTTCCAATATGCCAAGGTTTTAGTTCAATCCCCAGTCAGGATACTTAGAGGACCAACCAATGAATGAAAAAATAAGCAGAACAAAAAAATTGATGTTTCTCTCTTCTTCCCCCTCTCTCAAATCAATTAAGAAAAGAAATAATTAGGGAAAGATGCTTTGAGAACTCTAATGCAAAGGTGATATTATTTTGAGGGAGGGCTAGTGTCACAGAACCTTTTGAGAATATGATGAAAACTATGGGCATTTTCCCCAGTAAAATGCACATATTACTACAAATACAATATTTTGCTGATAAGCACAGTAGAATTACAGTCCACTGGAACCCTACCTGTGAACCAATCCTTGAAACTTTATTGAGAACCCCTCCTGTAAATTGCTATGTTGACAATAGAGTATTATTTCATACAGATGTAAAATGTTATAAACAATCAGAAATAAATGTTGCATGCTTGTGTTTTACCCATCACTTTGAATTATATTTTTAAAAACATGTCTACAATGATAACTCTAGTGGTAATTGCCAATTTCTTTCCCTCCACGTAGCCTTTGTGTAGGCCCTATGTGTATTGTGCTCTACAGTGTAATAAGCAACTAGACAGTGTAAGAAAATTTCAAGACAGAGGTCCCTCATGGGAGCTGTTCTTTAAACTTTAGAAACTAAAGGGGAAGAGAAGAAACACAACACAAGGGATATGAATTTAGAGCAGCTTCCGTGGTTTTTTTGCTTTGGAGATAAAAATCATTTTTATTTGAAAATGGCCATTCTACCTTTGGTTGTTTCAAGACAAGGTGTATTTTAGTCTAAATGAATACTATGAAGACTAAACTACCTTAGTTCACTTAAACTTTGATTAAGAGACAATTAGGAAGAAAGACTAATAATGAAAGACCACAGTTATTATAGCCTTATTGTCTATAGTTTATTGTCTACAATTGCATTCTTTCAAAGATTTTATGTATTTATTTTTAGACAGAGGGGAAGGGAGGGAGAAAGAAAGGGAGACAAACATCAATGTGTGGTTGCCTCTTAAGCACCTCCTTCTGGGGACCTGGCCTAAAACCCAGGCATGTGCCCTGACTGGCTGTGCCCACTGAGCCAGGACAGCCAAGGCTATGATTATATTTTTTAAAAAGCCTTTCAAATTATTAGTATTAAATACTATCCATGGTGAGCTTTAGCTCATCTATTTGTGTTTATATCACTGAAACTGAAGGGATTTCCATTCTGACACAATCCTGCAGTCAATGTACACGCACACATGCACAGAATATTTTGTGTGAAACATTCAAAAGTAGAAAAATGTGATCTAATATATTGCTTTTAGGTCTTTGCTATCAGTAATAGTCACTGGCTAAGTTTTGCATTTCTAATAATAGTGATGGTCTTTTCCAGATCACTTGCTCTGCCAATCAGAAATAGTTCAAATAACTTCTATTTCTCAAGACAAATAAATATAAAAACTTTTCAACCCTCTAAAAGATTTTGATTTTCACTATACATGATTTCTAAAACTTATAATTTCCCCCTGACTTTTTTTCCTCATTTTATTACTTAGAAGTGTCAGGGCTCAGGGCAGGCTGCCCCCAAACATCCCACAATTGATTATTCTGAATAAAAGTTACTTGACAAGCAGTCAGTGCAGGGAGAACACATTGACCCTCCCTTGTCTCTCTGAATTCAAGCAGGAATTAAATCTCCTTGTGAAAGTTGCCCTCCTTTTTCCAAGGGAGGCTGAGAGAGATACCCTTATCACTAGAGTTAAGAAATCCAGGGCTAGAAATGCTATGTAGACAAACCTTGTTGCCCCTTTATTAATTTACTGGCCAAGCCTAAACTTCATTTAGAACACCCAACACTTTTTTTTTGTCCTGTCAATTTTTCACAAACTTATTGTTTCTTTCTATCTAAAAAGTGTAAAGTGCAAGCTGGCTCATCACTTCTCTTAGCATCATTTATGATCTCCTATGTACATGTATCAAATTGTTTTTTCTCCTGTTCATCTGGTCTTGTATGAATTTTATTACCAGTCCAGCCATTCGAATCCAAGAAAGGCAGTGTGGGGGTAGTCTCTCTCTCCCCAACAGAATGAAAAAACAAAATAGGAAAAAGAGAGTACCAGAAAATGTTTTTTAAATCATAAATCATGATTTAGAGAAGACAGAATGATAGTTCAGTGCTATTATTTTCTTACAACTCAACTGAATCGGCCTATATTCTACTGTTAAATAATACAGTGTGAATATTTTGAGATGGTGGTAAGTTTATGCTCCAAGAAATAGATCTGGTAGTCTAATAGATGTTGATATAGCTGAGGGAAGTACAATTTAGATTTCAGTATTAAAATATTCATGCAAATCCTTAGATTCAATATTACCAACTAAAACCATTTATTTTCCTTACCCACCCAATCTAGAAAAATTTTAGCAAAGTACAGACACTTTTTCAAGAATTGAAGTTTCCCATTTATAAAGTGTCATGCATAAGGACATAATTTCTGATTCTTCCCTTCTAGGTCTGTAGGAGGAAAAATGCAGGGTATGGTGTTGAGAACCAATTTTTTTTTGTCTGATTACCCAGTTTTTGTGTTTAGTTTTATTTTGTTTTGTTTCGCTAAACTCCTCTGTTTTTAATGACTCCTAATCATGTCTGAATGGTGCTTGAGAAATTTTTCAGAATATGTGGCATAGCAGCAGCATGCATGGTTCACAATCCCAAAAGGGCTGGTCGAAGTCCCACAACAAATGTATAGAGGTCTTGTTTAAATTGTGATTTTGTTGTATTAACAAAGATAGGAAAATGCATTTCTGTGTTCCAACGTTAAGTAGAAATTAAACAATTTCAGTGAGTAATATGCAGATTTAGAAAAGAACACATTTCATGCAACATCAAAGTTGAAGTCACTTTAAAATTCTTTTATAACCTGAATATTAGAAGTATTAACAAAGGAAAACTTTCCCATAGTTAAGCTTATAAAAAGCCTTATTATGATGTAAATTACCCCAATCTTGTCTCTTAAAATAAATACATTTAATTATCATTTACTTACAATTTCCTCAAATCATAGTTAAAACTTTCATAGCTGTTCCCTGTAGATCATATCTTCCTTAATTAATTCAATTTTTCTGTATCCTTCACTTAAAAATGAGTAACTGTATCTTAGCTTCCAAGTTTCTTCAGCAATTCAACAATAGCACAATTATTAGTAGAATCTATAAATATAAAGGCCATATGTAATAAAGTTGATTGATCCAATTTCAGGCAATTTGAACAACATAACTGAATTATTTTGACTTTACGGATTCTACAGTCTAATAAATGCAAATCCAGTTTAGGATGATTCTGTAGATGTTGCTATTGTAAATGAGATGAAAATTCTTTTAAAATAGTTTACAAATGATGCAAAAGTATAAACATATTGACTTCACACTCTATAACTATGCTACTTTTTCCCATTTAAAGCATATTCCTTCCACAGGATGGATAAGGAACCACCCACATGATAAGCTTGAAGTAGCTCTTCTGTCCTTCAAAACAGCTCATTGACCATTTCCCTAATCCTAAAATTTTGTTATTAGAATCAAATTAAAGTACACTTAATCCACAGACATTATGATCTTAGGTATAGAATGACTTGGTATACAGACAGCTATAGTAGATTTGTTAGAGGCAAAATAGAGAGAACATTGTACCTCTAGAGATTAGAGAAATGAAGAAAAATATCAAAAGGAAAAATAAGTAACTGAAAGACATAATTCACTAGATTTACAAACTTGCCTGCAATTTATTAATTTTGATAATTTAAAAAATATATAATGACTATCAGTGGTCTAGGTTAAGGGCAATAAAGCTAGGAAGTTGAGGGTCACTTGTCAAACAACAGCAAAAATAAGTGTCAGTCAGATGTTTTTGTAGCTATGTAGGAAAGGTTTTCCCTATTAAATATAAATTATAAAAAAGAAAAAAAGTAGGGTATCAGTAAAGAAAACATTTTTCATGGGTCATATCTGGCCATACTTGGCCTTTTTGTAGGAATTAATTGCAGTAGCCAAGGGTTCACATATATTCCATTGTGATAAAATGTACTTAATTTGCTAATTCAATTGGACAAACATGTCATAAAAATGAAGGTTATCCTTGATTTAGCTGCTTGTCAGCACTACCCATAAATAGATTGCAATTTTTCATAACTATAACTGAATTAAATGAATAAAAATAGATGCTAAAATGAATTTGGAGCAGAAATATTGACCTTTCCTGTTTAAAAAGTTATTTATATAAAAACTTTTTACAAAGATGTCATTTAAGATTTATTAATTATATGCTTGAGCATTTTTCTAGTTTTCTTGTCATATTTGTCTTTAACTTACACCTGCTTTTCATAAAATATATGTATTTTCTTCTTGAATATAGTCTAGCAGTTTAATAAGGATATCATTACCTCTGCATACTCTCCAACTCCCACAGAGACTGAAAATGTAAAATGGAAAATAAATTCTATAGCTATGAAACAAGTATCTTAATTGAAGTACATTTATTTTGGTCTGCCTCCACCAGTAAAAGTTATTTGAGTTAACAGTTGTGGAAAAGTCTGGAGGTCTTAAACCTAATACTATTCTAATAAACTAAACATAAGGTTCTTATTACTCTAACATAAAGCAACTTACTGCAAATAAGGATACACAGGAAACATTACTTAGGGCTCATTATGAGGTGTTAAATCAATCATCACAGCATGTAGTTCAGGACCTACAAGTTTAATCTACCAAGTGCCATAAAATGGGTATATAAATATGTGCTCCCTCAGAATCTAAAGTGTATGTCACTTGTTAAAACCTATAATTTTTTAGTACTTCTAACTGGCAACCTATAAACAAAATGATTAAGATTAATTACAAATTATTTGTCTTTTAAATAAGGATATTTGTTGTGGCTTGGTCGAGGACTGGAAGACCAGATTAAATTAATGTCCATCATTAAAAAGACAATAAGAAACTTTATGAAATATGTTCGTTTGTAATTTTATTTATCTTCACTCTCCATAAGTATCAACCTATAAAACTCTTGTCTATTTTGTTCCAACTTAAAAAATGTGAACTTATTTATTAATTTAAAACACATTCATTACTCAGTTATTGAAATAAATAAATGATGTATAAATGAACATTTTGAAAAACTCTCATATAATAAATATTATTAAAATAGCATTTCAAATAATAAACATTATTTATTCATTGGTTAACTACATTTGCCTAGTGCGTGTAGTTGTGTGTGTGTATGAAACACACTGACACATATATATAATCAGAACAAATTTGTTTTAGATATTCCAATGACTAAAAATAAGACAGCCAAACATATAGCATGTCTTTTTTCCTCTCACTAACTGTGCACTGAAATAGAAAATATTTCAAATAAATGTTTATGTATCAGTTTCAGAATGACTTCTAGCTTGGCGTAAGTCACCTGCAGAGAGTATGTTTCAGCTCTCCTTTGCTTATATTGTGGAAATTAGCCATGTTTTTACAATGGATCTGAAAAGAAAAAGTAAGTATTTTGTAGCTGTAAACATAAAAGAAAGGACAAGTATAGTAAGAGTAAAAGATTGAAGCCACCTTTCTGGATCCCTGGGGTTGATACACTTTGGCTAAGGAGTTGACTACTGCTCTGACCCCATTTTTGATTGATGATCCTGTTTTTATGAGGAGTATCAGTAGGTGGTGAAGAGTATTACAACCACTCATAAAAAGTAAGGCTGTACTTGGGCACATTTTCTAATTATTTTATGTATTGATTCGAGAGACAGAAACAGAAGAGAAACATCCATTTGTTGCCCCACTTATTGATGCATTCATTGGTTGCTTCTTGTATGTGCCCTGACCAGGGATCAAACCTGCAGTGTTGGTGTATCAGAGACAACACTTTAACCAAAAAATGAGCTACCCAGCCAGGTCTTGGGCACCTTTTCAAAACATAAGATGGGGCATCAACCTACTCATGCTTTCCCACACATCTTTACTCACTATGGCCTTGTGAGCAAAGTTGTTCTTTCTTCCCCAAGGCTGTTACATCAGAGATGGTAGGGCATCTCTCATTAATTACCTGCTACCACTGCCCCCAAATCCTAATCATACCTCGTAGGACATTTCTGAAATACAACTTTCCCCCTGCATTGCCACAATTCACCTCAAATAAGGTTAATCAGAAACACAACCTTACAACATTGCCATAAATAGATAATATCATTAGAATGCAATTGAAATGATATAATTTTAAAGTATATTTGACCCTGAGTTTGTGTAATCTAACATCACTATTTTCCACATAAACAAAGTGAGGTTCTGAGAGTCTAGGTGACTTGCCAGACTGTTGCTTATTCCAAGCATCCAGTTACCTTTCTACCAAATATTGTACCATACTAGTAATTTAGTCACTATTAGTTGGGTATTCTGTTACATGTGTCCAAAGGCATGCTAATTGATGCAACTACTGCTTGAGTACAAAGTATATAGGGTTTTGACGGAGTTACACTGAATATGAAGTAAACTGTCCTGTGAAGACTCAACTAAACTATCTTAATATTGAAGATTCTTTTACATTTAGTTTGCATTTTACCATCAGCATTTTATGTATTTGTACAAAAGCTGTACAATCAAACTTAAATTACTGATTTCTATTTATCTAATAGATAACATGGGATGCTGAAGTCCCTAGAAATTGTTATGCTTTCTAAGCTAAAGCTTGTTTTATCATTAATGTTATCCTCATTTGCACGAGTATTGTTAAGTGCTAAGAGACAGCGCAATGTGAAAGAATGTAAATATATTTAATAATGAATATTTCATTTATTGGAACTGTGAAATAAAAGGGGGCAGCATGGAAAGTAAAACCTAAATGATTAGTGACACAATGTTTGTCAATACAATTAATCACAGCATAAAAAGAAATGTTGGAAGTAAATCTTTGAAATTGAACCACATATTCTCACTGAAGGAGATTTAGCAATTGTTCCAAATTTTTAGGAAGTTAAATTGTCTGGGTCCTATAGTAGTTATTAACTTTTGTTATAGCATATTGTTGGCCAAAGGGTTCAAATTTTTGTTATAAGATGAATAAGCTCCATGGATCTAATGTATAGCATAGTGACTATAATCAACAATATGCTGTTGTATCCTTCAAAATTGCCTTAAGAGTGGATCTTAAATGTTCTCACCAAAACAAAAACAAAATAATTATGTGAGGTGAAGGATGTATTTAATAATCTTATTGTGGCAAACATTTTTTAGTATGCAGGGATGGGCTTAGAGTTGTGAGTACACAAAGGAAAGTTTATTTTTGTGATGCTATTTATTAATTATTGTGTGTTTATATTACAACTGTAAACCTATATTTGCCCCACCCAGGTGTCCACCATGTTGGATTTAAACCCCAAACTGCCCTCACATTGCCTCTGAATTTTCATTGGTCACTTACTGTCTTTAGACTTTTTTTTTCACAAGTAAAATTTGTAGTTGGATTACATAATCTTAGACTCTTTTAGGTTCTAATCCATACCTTAGTAGACATTATTTCAGCTAATTTAAATTATTTAGAATAGTTAGAAAACAGAAAATTTATCATCTAACAGTGTTTGAAACAGGAAGGGCATGGGAACTTCTTTTGGTTTCTGGTGTTCTCAAACTTTATAATGATGTTATTTGGCAGGGGAACTGTTTTCATCCATTGTATTGTGTGCTCGGTGGATTCTTTCAATCTAGAAATTCATGTACTTGAGTTCTGGGAAATTTTCTTGGAGTATTTTCGTATTTCCTCCCATGTATATTTTTGTGTGTGTGTGGTTTGTTTCCTTATAGAATGCTTATTAGTCAAGCCATTGGGCTTCCTGGAGCCATCTGTTAATTTCCCACTTTTATTTTCTTTGTCTTTTGCTCCACTCTTACAGATTTGCCTAATATTATATTTTCAGTTTTTCTATTATGTAGTGTCAGGCAGAGTCCTTTGAGAATACAGAAATTACAGCCTTTGTTTGAATAGAGAGAATTTATTAGGAGAAAAATTAGCTATAAGTTTGTTGACTGGGTAACTGAAAGGGGAAAAAGAAAGAACCTCCCCAAGTTAGTGAGTGCAGGAAGCAGCTCCCACCCAAAGCCTAAAGGAACAAAGATACGAGGTTGAAATAACTAAAACCTAGAAATATACAAGAGTTGTCTGGTGGAGCTGATACTCTGATCTCTGAGAAGGAAACACTGCTTTATTGGTGCTGGTGTCTCTGAGATCAGAGGTGAGGCCCCTGGGCCTGTGTCCTTCCCCTTTGATTTGGAGCAGGGGCTCTAGTGCACTAGAGCTGACCTCTCTGATGGGGAGGACATGATACAGCTAGTTTGCCAGTGTTGGAAAAAAACTGCCAACTGTATTTAGCTGTTGCTGTTAGAAGTAATGCTCTGGGATGAGGAAGCATTTTTAGAAAGCAAATGGGAATAATCAGTCTTTTGTCCTTGTTCCAGCCTCACAGTTCTCCTCTCATACCCCCTAGTGACAGAGCCTAACAAGGAGCAGCTGGCAAAGCAGAAGGAGTTTATTGAGTCCCTGTTCTAGCTTCACAAAGCAGAGTATAAAAGGATGGGTTTAAAGCTGAGATACAATAACTTAAAAACTCTTATTGTTTTCTGAAGATTTCTTTTTATAACATTCTGATCTAATGTTATAGAATTGATATTTCCTCATATTTCTTGGTAGCAATTCAAATTTTCTGCTCCCTGTGTAGTATCAGCTAAAAGTTTTTCTCTTTTTTAATCTTCGTTGATTTTTGTCTCTCTTTTAATTTTTCTTCTCAGTTATCATATTCTATGCCTAAAGCCTTCTGGGAACACTCGGACATCTGCCTATAATTATAATTGGAAGACTAAAACTTGGAGTATGTGGAAGGACCTTAACAAATTGAAGCTTTGTCTAAGGTCCATGTAAGTAGGGATTGCTTAGGGAAACCCTGGTGGCAGTGTCCTTGTCCTTTTGAGCTGGTCAATTTGCCAAAGGACTCTCCCAGTCTCCTGCCTGAAGGATAATGCTCTGCCATTAAACTCAGGAAAGTGTTCTGTGATGTAATTATTTCAATAAATCAATTACCACACATCCACCTGCTTTACAGATTCTTTTTTCTGATATCTTTTTTTAAATTGTTTGCCTTGGATGTATATATCATAAAAACATCTTCAGTGTATTAATTTTATAATAATTGTGAGTGTCCACAAATGTCTCCATTTTTAACACAGATTTACAGTTATATTTGAACTGTTTATTAATAATATACATGAATTATTTTAGGTGAAGTACTAATTATTTGAGGCCAGAAAATTTAGGCTAACTGAATCATCACTTGAATGGTACTCTTACTACCCTTCTTTTGATACATTACACTCTTAAATGACCCTTAAAAATGTTTGCAAGGTTTATTTCATAAACTTTCAGGAGAACAAAATATATAATCCCATTTAGTTCCCTCCAACTTTAAGCAAAGTTTGCCTAAAATAGATATTTCTTAAGAATAAGAATTTTGTAAAACACTCAGCATGGAATCCTGGAATGTGCAATGCTAGAGGACTGACTATTGAAAAATTGATTTCAAAAGAAAGAATGAATAGCACTCTCTAGGTTCACTTGACTCCAATTCTATGCTGCTCTGATAAGTAAGTTTTACCTGAGTTTCTATGTATAGTTAGGAATGTAAAGGGTCAGATTTTATCTCAATATTACCATTAACCAAAACTGATACCTTAATTGTGCTATTGATGTAATTACAACTTAATTTGGAATTGAATTTCAATTAGTTCTTCTGTAAAGAATGAGCTATTATTATCGAGCAATATCAGAACCACAAATATCTTATTTGTATTTCTTTTCACATAAATGAAGTGCAATTTCAATTATCAACAATTTAATGTTAGGTATGTTTTGAGATTAGCTAGAGGCAAATTAATTGGAAAGTAACTTTGGTTTTTAAATGAGCATGCATTCAGATTTGACTCTGTAATGATTCAGATTAATGTAGATTCAGTGTGTCAATATTACAAGCTTCATTTTTGGCTTTGTATGCTCTACCTATACACCCAGATGCATAATTAGAAATTCTCTTACCACAAACAGTATTCGGTATAATATCAAAGAAACAACCTAATTGTTACAGGTAGACATAACATCTCATCTAAAACTATATAACAGATACACAGATATTTTAATATAATAAATATAAAACCTACCATTTGTTAGTCTATGTGTATCAGACAATTGCTAAAAAATACTTTATGTATATCATTGCATTTAATTGTCATAAAACATAGTGATGTAGATTGTACCATTATCCCCAATTATACAGGTGAGAAAATTAAACCTTTAGAAAGCTTTGATGTCTTGCCCAAAATATATGCAGCTTGAAAATAGATAAGGCAATACTAGGAAGTCATTGTAAATTATGTGGTGTGAGTCAGTGTGCTAAACTGTAATATGTGAGTGTGTAGAACACAATACTTTATTTTAATATCATCATAAGCATAATCAACTTGCAACAATATCATCTGTTGTAAGTAGAATAATGAGCCCCTAAAGATGTCCACATCTAATCCCCAGAACCTGTGACTAGGACAATTCTCCATTTGAAAATGGAATTAAGATTGCTTATCAGGTAACCTTGAGATCAGAGATTATCCTGGATTATTTTAGTGAGGCTAGTGAAATCACATGGATTCTTACAAAGGGGAGAAAGAACTGGGGTAGGGGAAACCATATAGATGGCAGTACAAGAGGCACTTGGCCCAATATTTCTGGCTTTCAAAATGAAGAGGGCCATGAGCCAAGGGATGTGGGTAATCTCCAGAAGCTGAAAAGGGCAAGGGAATGCATTCTCCCCTAACTCTTCCAGAAAGGAATGCAATCCTGCTGATGCCCAACTTTAGCTCAGGACAACAGATTTAAGACATCTAAATTACTTTATGGTAAGTTAATAAGTTTGTGCTGCTCTAAGCCAGCAAATTTCTGGGGATTTGTTATGGCAGCAATGAGAACCTAATATACCATCTCAGAATGGAATACGATAAATCACAAAAGTACCCAAGGAAAGGCTTTCAAATTTAGTTTCTGTGCTGTCTTTTTAAAAAGTAGGGCACTCTATACCAGTAAAAATGTGTCTTGCTTTTTTACATAGTTGGCACAATATCTGTCCATAGCTAAAAGACTTTGCAGAGCTGGAGTTGAGAAATAAAACATATGAGCCAATGTACTGTCTTTTGTTCATCATCTAACAATTATGTGACATTGTTCATGTAAATTGGGTAAAATGTTCTTTTAAAATATCTTCTTCAAACTTTATAAATATTTCATTTTTACCCCATCTATAGTAGAATCTCATTAAACCATTCTGAATTGTAAGGAACAAACATAAAGTGCCTTTTTTCCTATAGTCTTAGCCAGCAGTTTCTGTTAATGATCCGTAATCAAATATCCCCAAACTCAGTGGTTTCCCACAACACCTCATCTCTCCTTTTTAAGTCTAAGTAGTGGTGTATGCAGTTCTGTTCCAAGCTGTAGGTCTATAGTACATCTGGAGGACTAACTGTGCTTGGGATTCCAAGTGGAATGCAGGTTTCCCCTATGGGTCTCCTATGGAGTCCAGGAAGAAGGGGCAGCAGCTACCTGGGGCATATTTTTCTCATGCTTGTAGTCACAAAGTCCCAAATGGGCAAGCATCTGTGACTTTGTGAAGCCTCTTTAATTCTTTATTCAAATTCACATACTGTTACTTCTGCTTACTTTCCATGTTCAAAGCAAGTCACTTTTTCATGCCCCAACTCAATGGGCAGGGAAGCATACTCCTTCCTTGGAAATAGGGACAGAGTAAATCATGAATCTTAGCTAAATGATGATATGAAGTACAACACTCAACACTAATAAAAATGAATCTTGGCTAAAGTATGCATTATTTTTTGATTCTTCAAGAATTGATAGTAATTAGATTATTACTTAATTATTCAGTATCAAACATCTATTCAACTGTAAAGAGCTTAAATACTATATGAACTAACCTATTTTTTTAATTTTTGCAAATCTTATTAAAAACATAAATTGAATGAAATATATTTAGGATCCTCAAAAAAGCACCCATGTGCTTTAGTAGCTTGGGGAACAAATATTATAAATTTAAATGAAAATGGGCATTTATGTTCATATTTAGGGTAGTTATGACTCTGTTAAAGGACAAAGAAAAAACACAACCACAATTGCAATTAGAAATAGAAAAATGAAAAAATAGTCTTGGAAATGAACTATATTTCTCAAGAAATAACTTTTTAAAACAAAGCCCTGAGTATTTCGTACAATGACCAATTATAGTGTTTGCTAGAACAGCAAGGTCTTCGATGTATCTTTGAACTGGAGGGAGTTTTATTGGAATGCAACAAATAGTTTGTTTTCTATCTAGGTGCCAAATAGATCTATTTTAAGAAGTTATATTTAATGCTTTTGAATATGTTAGCTTGGTCAGAAATGTTTGTTGTAGTATAAAATTATCCTCTCTGTTAACTGTTTCATAAAGTCATCCACCTAATTGGAAAAAATATAATCAGTAATAATAGGCACTAAATATCACTCTCTGGAATTTAGTGCAATAGCACATTTAATATCCAACAATACTTGTGTTTGTGTTTCTTAGGTATAGAGACCCTAACGACAGCATTTTATTATTTATTTTGTCTTTTGTCAAATAAGTTCAAAACTAAGTTGCTTAGAGTGTACTTATTCTAAGTTCACTTCTGTAATATCAGTTTTATTTTTTATTTAACCTTTATTGTATTTTTTCCATTGCCATTTAGTCCCCTCATACCCCCTCCCCCAGCAATCACCACACTGTTGTCTGTGTCCATGAGTCCTTTTTCCTTTCTCCATTTGATCAATAAAATGCAGTGTCCAGCAGAAGTAAGGCCTGCTTGAGTGTGGTTGGTAGCTAGTAATATGAGTGTAATAATTTATAGTTTTAATTTGAACATTTCACCTAAAATGTCATATGGTATGCTTAAGTGTGATATTATTATGTTACAGAACTATATGCTTATGATTTTTGTAATAAAAGATTTTATTATGCCCCATTTCATAAAAATGAGGCATTATTTGTGCCAGACCTTTTATTAAATATTGTGTAATAAGACATATGCTTTTTAAGTTAGTAGGGAAATTATAGTTTAATATCTAGCTAATCTTCCTATTGTTTGTTCTTCATTGTTTAAGAAGAAAAATTAAGTCAAGAGAATATGTAAAGTTCACTACACAAAAATTTAAGTAATCTACCAAAATATCTTCACATTATACAGCTTTTCTTACTTATTGAATTTTATGTGAATACACTGCTCTTTCAAGTCCTGAGTACAGCCCATCCCTGGACATTTTGTTTCAGTCAGTCTGACATATTTGGCCCCTGCATGCTGGTCTAAACTTTCTACCTCACTGTTAGGGTAGCAGGATCAATGAGTGTGCAAGTTCCAATTAAGTGTTTGTAGTAGATGCATATACATTATTTTAACTAATTCTATTTATTGTAGATATTTTATATTTTTCTAGAATTAGAAGAAAAGTGAACCATCATTTAATAATTCTCCACTCCCATCTATTGCAATACTATTTTATCCTGTTTAATTAAAACTATCCTGTTGAACAATGATTTTTAGTGGATCCTCTTCCTTAATGTGACCTCTCTGAATCAGTGAAGCCTAGTTTTCCTGTCTTGGTTCTCTAGAAAGTCTATTTATCTATCTACATAGTTATCATGGTAAATGCAATAGAATCCCAAATCTCAGCTACCAAAACTTTAATCTGGTGACTTCTAAATTTTAATCTTTAATTCAAAACTATGTTCAAAATTTCCTATTCATCTATCCATAATTGAACATTGTACAAATTGAACTTTTGTCTCTCCTTCCATCTCTCCTTCATTCATTCCATGCTGTCACTATTTACCCAATCACTCAAAAGAAAGTCTTGGAGTCACCCTAGATTTCTTCTTTTTTCTCATCCCCTGCTCACTGCACACTGCTACTCTATTAGTGTTCCTGTTTGCTGTATCCTCATAGTCTGTATTTCCACTATTTTTCTTCAGCCCACCAAACTATATATTGAATTGTGCTTTTTATCATGAGCTCAACTC
Source organism: Artibeus jamaicensis (assembly GCF_021234435.1). NCBI lineage: Eukaryota > Metazoa > Chordata > Mammalia > Chiroptera > Phyllostomidae > Artibeus > Artibeus jamaicensis. The sequence goes on along the minus strand of NW_026522028.1, from coordinate 9,778,324 downwards.
AATACCTTACTCCAAGACAATACTGGATATCTCTGGTTCCCTAGTTCCCATCCAGAACCACCCCTACCTTCTCTATTTTACCCTGTGCCATGTGAGATGGAAATTTGTGGACTATATCCACAGGATTTATTCCCCTCTGACTTCAGGTTTGGTTCCTTTAATGGGAAGCTCAGGAAAGAAATGGGTACTGTGTGTAGAGTCAACTCTGGGCTATTTATTAGCTCATTTCTTTCCTTACTGAGTCTCCATAGAGTGGCTTCATGTGTCTACCACAGGCCACAGATCCTGTCAGGATCTGTGCTAATCTGTACAAGATTACCAATCTTGTACATATGATTACTTCTCTGGGTAATATTCAGCTTGTCCCCTTAGACCTTCCAGTGATAACAGCCAGTGGCTGGTGCTATTCCTACATTACTACAGTAGTCCTTTTGGTTTCCCTAAACTGTTTCAAAGCCTCTGTATATATTCTCTGTATTAGTATTTCCTCACACTATTCTGTTTGAATGTACCACTTGCTTCTTGCTGGGACTTGACTAGTTCACCCTCTTACTAGCCATGTGTCTCTACGAAAATTATTTACTCTCAGTAAGCCTCAGTTTTCTCACAGTAAAATTATGAATAATAATATCATCATATGATTTTCATAAATATTAAATGAGATTGTGTATTCAAGCACTTAGTGTACTATCTATTACAGTACTTAGTGCTGTATATATTTAAGATACAGGTAGAACCACACAGAACTGCCATTGGTAGCTCAGATAGTTGCATATTAGCAACTGTATGTGGTTCAAATTAAATATGTGCTGAAGAAACTTTAGCTTTTATTATCAATATCCTCATTACTCTTTCTCACCTGAATTATTATAAAAGTGTTTTGACTTGTTCCTAACCCTGTTCTTAACTTCTTTCTGTTCCTTAAATATATTAAATTGCCTTCATTAGAAGCTCATGAGGTTCTCTCTGTCATGCAGTCACCAAAGACTGGTTTCCTTTATTGTTTCATGTATCAACTTTTAAAATTTATTTTTATTATATTTTTCCCATTACCATTCAGCCCCCTTATATCCCCCTTCCCCCCACAATCACAACACTATTGTCCATGTCTATGAGTCCTTTTTCCTTGTGATGCAACTTCCACAGACAGGCCTTTACAGACAAAATCTCTTAGGTAGCTCCCACTTGGTATTTTTATTCTCAGAGATCCTTAGTTGTGCTTAGTACAAGCATTATATTTTATAACAATAAATATGCGTTACTTTTTTATTGTTTCTCCTTATCCACTTATTTATAAAATCAAAATGAGAAGGAACTTTGTTCCATTCACATACTTGTAAAATCTACTTCTCTGAGAGCACTTGGCTCTCTATAAACATTTGTTGAAAGCATAAATAAATAGTTGAATAGAAAATAATAAATGGAAACAAAGGTGTAATATGTCCCTTATGACCTTAAAATTTTTCACTGATTACCCTAGGTTCAAAAATGAAAATAAAAGTCTTAGATCCAGGCCTCCACTTTTATTGTTTTTTTTCTCCTAACATACTCACAAACTCTTTCTGCTCTCATCATAACACATTATTTACACCATAAATTGCTTAGTTTTTTATATATTGTTTCCTTTACCCTTACAATTTTCTCAGTCTGGAATAAATATTTTCAATTCTCTTCTTTGCCAAGTCATTATTATCTTTCAAGTCTCAGTTTCAAGTGACTTCCCTTCAAGGTAGTGTTATGAATTTCTCAGTCTGACTGGGGTATCTCTCATCTTTGTTACCTTAATTACTTGGCATAAATTTTATCACCCATCTTTATGTGTTATATTGTTTCCTTATATATTGTTTCCACCAGGCTATATATTCTGAAAAATAAGGGGCCATACTTTAGTTGTCAGTGAGCCTCTATTGATGTCACAAGGCATGGTAAAGAGTTGGTGCTCCATATATAATATTGTTATCAATCTGAAAATATCTTCTAAGCTTTATGTTAGGTGCTTAGGGGCTTAGAATTTAACCATAGACCCGTAATCCATTGTCTTCATACCTAGACAAGAGGAGATGACCTCTAACAGGTCATCTTATAAACATGTATATAATCTCCATTGCTTATTGTATCAATAAATATAAAATAAACATGTTTGGCTGGAGAGTACTGGGTAGTCAAATGAGCATTTTACTTATTCTATGAAATCAACAATGCATAAAATGAAGAAGTCCTTAAACTCTAAAAATTTCAACTGTGAATACAAAAGGAAAATTTATCAAAACCCACAAGAAAATGAACACTTAACAACATTGGTCTACTGCAAAGAAAGAATGTTTCACCTCTTCTCAATGCTTACCTGTATCCTTTGAATTATTAGTATAGTTTGGTGCTGGGTAAGATCTACTATCAGTGTGAGTCTGCTTGAATAATTAAAACATTTGTAGTAATACAAATGCTACACCTGAGAAGGGAAACTATAGAAGGGAGAATCACCATGTCATATTAAATAAAGTGCCTATTTCAGGGGCCTAATTATATAATAAGATAAATGTACAGTGGGAATTTAGTGCTTTCTGAGCATATAGGTGCAGATAACAAAAATAAAAGACAATAGTGCTTGAAAAGGAAATTCCTAGGTCTATGCAACTAAAATATGGTATTGAGACATTCAGATTGGTAGGTTGTATGAGATTGGATACAGACATATTGTGGCAGGTGTCAGGGAGTGACCCGGTGTGACATGAAAATCACTCATATATACATATATGAAGAAAGAGGGAGAGAGAATTTTGTAAATTGTGACATGAATTTGCAAATGACAAAGATCCAATTTCCATTACTTTCTGTTCCTTAAATATATTAAAGGAACATATATTCTAATGATTTTAAGCAATAAAGACAACCATTGGCTTATGTAACTGGAAAGTCTAACTACATTAGTTTAAGTTTCTTTCCATTACTGCTTTCACCTCTTCATCCTACAATAGTGTCCTAATTCTAAAGATGTCTGCAAATGGAAGGACAAGACCCTTCAGCTGCTCTATAATTCCCTCTTTCTTGACATCTGCAACACAGCCACATGACATGGCTCACAGTGAACTCCAGGACCCATAGCTAGCTGTGGGTCCCAAATATATTTCTAAATCAACCATTTTACTCAGGGGTTGGGATGTCCTAATTAGCTAGGACCAGATTATATGATCTCCCCTGGATCCTGGGGGTCAGATGAGCAATTGTGGAATCATTTGGACTTAGAATAAAGGATTCAAGGTCCCCTCACGAAATTTTGAACAAATGTCTCCTTCAGGCTAATCTGCAAATTCTGGATGTCTCTATTCTTTTTTAAAGTTGTCTTATAAAATACATATTTCAGAAACAGAGAGAAGCCTAGTATATAACTTGGCTACAGAGCAATAGTTTTTATTCTCTGTCCCTTTCACTTGTATCCTATAAAAGCTGTAACATTGGTAGAACTGTGAATTTTCCTTTTTCCCTTTACTTCTCCTCTCCCCATTCTTCAAGTAGTATCTTGTTTGAGAAGATTTAATAAGAAATTCAACAATTCTTATGCCATACCTATTAGAAATACAACAAAATAAATGAGAAAAATTTAGGTCAAGAGAAATTAAGGTGGGGAAATAAGATGAAGGCAAATAGTAAGATTAGTTTTACAAAATGCTTCGATATCCTAAAATTTTATTTATTTTATTTTATTTAATTTATTTATCTCTAGAAGGGAAGGGAAGGAGAGATATCAATGTGTGGTTGCCTCTCATGTGTCCCCTGCTGGGAACTGGCCTACAACCCAGGCATGTGCCCTGACTGGGAATCTAACTGCGATACTCTGGTTCTCAGGCCCGCACCTAAAAATTTATTAATAAAAGAAAATATATTCTGGATTTTAAGCATTCCATTAGGCCAGTCAAAGAGGCAAGCTAATAGTTACATGGTTCAGAATGTACACAAGAAGGGGAAATTAAACAGTTCCTCTGAAGGAACATAGTAGCTATTCCCAACTCTGAGACCAGAGAGATATTTCTTTTAGGAGTCCTCAAAGAAAGAATATAGCATGTAATGTAACGTAATGTACAATATTGTCAAAATTCCTCTAGTAAATAAAGCTTTTAGATTTATGGATATACTTGGGTTCAACATTCCTACAGTAAATGAAGCTTTTGGGTTTAAAGAAATATTTCTTACAAGTCTGTCAGTATAAGTTAATGTCATTGAATAAAATTTTAAGTTTATAAAAGCTGTCTACAAAAGGGATTGTTAACAGAACATGGGTCAAAATCATAACAAGACTTATAAAGACTGCATTTTCTCCTAATGTTTATCATGAGCTATTGCAAATTTGTGAGTAACATGATATTGATATTATCAGATTTGATTTTTGAAAAATTATTCCATTCGCTTTTAGAAAAATGAATTGGAGTTTGACATTAAAGTCATAATTGTATTAATCCAGTAAATAATGGAAAGGGAGGGCCTCTTGTCAAAGATACCTTTGTACTCTGAATTTTATTCACTCTAGAATACTAATCTACTTCAATCTGGTTCTTCATGCCTTGGCCTATGTCGTGTCATTTAGTATTCATACTTTAATTTTTCTACTTTCTCTCAAACATTAGGCTTTGCTGTTCTGTACCCCTTCCTCACTTTGTACATACACTTACCATATATGGATATGTTTAGGTTTATATATCTTTCCTCCCACAGAGATTGTGTCTATGACTGCTGTATATATTAGGCCAGAAATATAATACACAATTATGAATAAATTGATGAACATACAAATGCATAAGGATAGAACATGTTAGCCATACTGGGACCTACCAAGCCTGACAGTTTTATATATTAATGAATAAAAACAGTAGCAAATCTTTTAAATGTTGTATATTTAAACACTTAAATATACAACATTTCAATTCTAATTGAAATGGGCATTCAATTCTAATAAATATAAAACATGGTGATAATTTTAATAGATTATGCCTTCTATCCTTGTTTCTTTGAAACATATCTTCTTGAAGAAATTATAGATTCAGTAGTTTGCTAGAAGGGCAAAGGGCATTTTATTGCACTTTAAGAAACCAGGTCTTTCTTAAAATGAGACTATCTAATGAATAATATTAGAGAAAGCAAAATGTTTCCTAGTAGTGAAAAAATTTATAACGAAAGTACACTTATTCCGAGACCTTCAAATCAAAGTGCTAGACTTTTCCCTCTATGACCTCAACTAACAGCCTCTCGTAATCAAAAGAACTTTCTCCTATTAGTCTATGTATATGAAAGTATAAACCTTCATCTGGCAGGCTCATTTTTACAACTAAGTGAATCAAAGTATAATAGAAAAAAGCAGAATTTACTGCATTTTTAAATGTTTCTTTCACACCTACTTCCTTTCCTTAGGTTTAGGTGGTGATGGTGGTAGCATTTAGGGACATTTGGAAATGAGCATGTAATATTGCACACAAATAATATAACTGAATTCACTCATTTGTACCTGTTCAAGTACCTGTGGTTGCATCATTTGAAAAGACTATTGATTGGAATGGTGAATGGAAGTGTCTTAAACTCCAGAAGTGCAAAAATAAAACCAAACCCCAACTTTGAACAAGACATCTGTCTGCTTCTTACAGACAACATTGATTAATTAATCCCTGTCAACATCTATAGATTTCACCGTAAACCCTGCCAGTTGCAAGGCTATTAGGCACTAGGTCTGAGGTAGACAGAGCAAAGAGTGGGGAGACCTTGGCATCACCTTACATTATGGCAATTCAGTTTGGACATGAATGATTGTGTAGGAAACTAAACAAAGGTGGATAAAAATAAATGTCAGAAAATATGGACAATATATTTTATTAACATGTCATCACTGTAGTACATATCTGAAGATATTTTAATATTTGAGAATGGTGTGAAAAGGAATATAAAATAGTGCTAGTGATGTTATTCATAAATGAGAAGGTGAAAGTTAAGGACTTCCTGCAAAAAATGTTGGTCATCTCTGTAGAAATAGATTTTATTTTACCTGTTACATAAGAAATTTACTTTTCACAAAGCAAAATGTTTTAGTTTTTCTTATAATTATTGGTATGTTTTTAATTTTAGAAATTGGATGTTTGGTTCCAGTTATTTAGATTTTTTCTCTTCCATAAACAAAATCAACTGCTGGAAAACTTTGTTGAAATAATTGTTGACTTGATATTATTATTAGCTCCATAAACATTGTTAGGAAAAATCTTGTCCCTCTCTGCGGGTTAAGTTCTGTCTAGGTTAAATTATGGGAGCAGATAAAATGACTTCCTATCAAAGGGCATGCTTTTGTCAGGTGCTCTACTTCTCATCAGAGCATATCTGGCCTGTCCCCAGATGTGTGGCTTCCTAAAGGGTGTGCTTCCACATCTCAGTCATAAAATATAGTAGCTGTGCTCCCAGAGCTAGTCCATAACTTCAATTTCACTGCCATTTCTTAAGACTATATAAAGTCAGGCTGAGGCACACAGCATTTATGTAAGTTTGTCTGAAGCAGCCTCTCCTAAAATATATTTAACCATGGAGACCACTCTTTTGTGTGACAAATAGCTGGGGACACTTTGTATACAGGAATGAACAGAGGAAAGATGAGCCAACATGGAGGAGAATGATAAAGAAGGAACCAGAAAGAATTCTTGAATAGCTTGAGGTAATGGAGAAATAGAGAGAAGAAATTTCAAAGGAGAGCATTTTTTTGTGACCAAGGTTTTTTCCTTATTTTTCATTACATCTGAAATGTTGACACTATTCCTTCCTACTATATGGGAGGATGAGAACAGAGGCCCTATCCACTAGTGCTGTGGTTCTCAATTTTACTTAAAAATTCCAATTAGAGAAACATAGTTTAATTTGTGCCCAACAACTCTAGCAATTCTTCTCTCTGATACAAGTTGTCATTAGAATTTAAGTCTGACTCATCCTTGGAGAGAGAAACTGAGTAAGGGTTAGTAAAAGAAACTGAGTTCCCTTCAGAAGTCAACAATAAAAATAACTTCATTGTTATGATACATACCATTTATTGCTAATACTAACTCCAGATATTTTATTATTTCATACATTATCTCATTTACTCCTCAAAACAACTACATAAGGGAGATATTACCACTACCTTATAATGCAGAAAACTACTTAGCATAATAAAACAGGTAATAAAATAATAAAGGTAGGGAGACACCACTCAAACACAAGCTATCTTAACCCCATAATGTGTAGTCATCTGGTTGTCTTCTTTCCGCTCTGCTATGGCTGGCTGTACCCAGGGCTTTCAGAAAGCTTTTCATTGTACACTGAGTTTATAAGAAAAATTACTGTGTGCATGTGCGCTTGTGTGTGTACAGTTGACCAACAAAAATGCCCTGTTCTAAAGAAGAGCCAGGGGTCACAGTTCACTGATTATACTAAATCACAAGTTTGCCAACCCTCACATGGTCCTCGTTTAGTACTGCAAGTCAGGGATGTGTGACTCCGTCTGCCCTACTATCTCCCTGTCTTTGAATGTCTTTTGAACTACCTTGAGTAATTTACTAAAAATCCTTTTTGAAATTATTCATATTCCCTCACTCCATGATCAAACTGAATTAAGTATTCAACAGGCTTTTTAAAAAAAACAAGTGTTCTTTTAACTCAATATATTGGGGATGCGGAAAAAATGAAAACCAAAAAAGAGATGTGATGACATTTGCTGATCTTATTTCCTTGTTTCAGGCATCTTTGAAAATTGTACCAATAACAACAGCAATGTCAATGACAAAAGCAAAAATGCAGTGATAGACTTAGAGGATTTCTAATATTCCAGGTCCTAATCTACATTCAGTGTCCAAGGAAGGACATTCTTCCACCCTAACATTCTTCCTTAGGTTGAAGGTAACTGGTAGCAGGTATGATGTGACAATCACCCTTTGGCCACCTCAGGACTTCACTTTTTCCACATCCTCCACCTCTGTTTTGTTTGTTTGTTTTGCTTTTGCTTTGATTTCTTCTTATAGGCTACATCCAAGACAAGCTTCATCAGAAAATCTTCATCTGATTGTAATAACTATGCATGGGTTCAGGAGGATACTGAAAATATCAGGGGACAACTCTGTAAATGATATGAGTGTCTAACCACTATGCTGTGCACCAGAAGCTAATACAAAATAATATTGAATGTAAACTGTAATTAAAAAATTAAAAAAAAGGAATAGAAATTCTTCATCTGATTGAAAATATACCTTCAGTCCACTTGTAAAACATTTTTAAAACCAATCAATGATTCTTCCTTATTTATATACACAGGGTAGAGCAAAAGTATGTTTAAAATTGTTTGTATGGAAAATAATATAATAATTAATAAATAATAATACAAGAATAAACTCTGTGCTTCACGTATACACAACTGTAAACCTACTTTTGCCCCACCCTGTAGTATGTCATTATACCAATACTAACTATATTGCATCAGATGAGTCTAAGTTTGAATCCTGGCTCTGTCATTTACTTGACCGGTATCTTGAAGAAGCAACATTATATCTCTAGCCTCTGTTTTTTGTATGTGTAAAACTGAGTGGATGATGCCATCTTAGAATTATTGGGTAGGTTAAGAAGATAATTATAATGTGTGGCAATCAGCAGACACTAAATGAACAATGAAAATTGTGATTTATAAAGGCTACTCCTTTGTTTTAATCTATTAAATTCACAACTACATGAATTCATGAAATTAATAATTTATTCATCAGAGACTTAAGTGATCTCATTAAAACTTTAAAATAGTTTATATAATTACCTTAAAAAATTAAATATTAATTATAACCTAAATATTAATTTATTATTAATAAATATTAGCCTGAATCAATATTTAAGTTATAATTTTAACCCTTAAATAAAACATCAAGTAAATTTCATCTTTGTTATTTCACATTTCTCTCAATATTGATAAATGTTTGTTTGTAATTAATTAAGAGTGTCCAGAGTAAAATATATGTGTAATACTTATATATCCATGTAGCTATTTTCTATTTACAAATGTATCATGATTCAAACTGGGTTTTTCTTTTCTGATGTTTTTGCTCTGTGGTTTCATTTCTATTGTTTTTTAAATATCCATTGTTATTTTGTGTTGCTTTAGTTTGTTAGGATATTCAGAACTCCCCATCCTATGGAAAAGAAAAACCGTACGCAGTGAATAAGTTTATTCTCAAAATTTTTCTTAAGAGGAATCTTGGGATCCAATTTTGTTTTCTCAGCCAGGACAGACGTCTTCTCCTTTGTCCCCTAATCCCTTAAGACTCTAGGCTGGACTGTGAATTGTGGCTGAGCCTCGTCTTCCACATATCCACAGTTATTTAAGTGAAGGGAAGCTAGCAGAAGACATTAGCTTGGCTTTAGGCCCAGAGAACTTGGTAACATCCTATAACCGCAGTGCAAATAGTAGGTATCCTGAGTCAGTTACCAGTTACTACTGCCAAGACAGAAACAGTAGTTCTCTCAGATGACTAAGACCCCAGACAGAAAAGCTCCCTGCCACATTTTGCTGTAGTTTATTTAGTTTTCAACTGAGTTCTTGAGGCTTTCTCTATTCATAAAATTTCAACACCATAATTTACAGACTGTCATACTCTCAAAGTGATAAGCACTGACAAACCTTGGGTAATAGTGGATTACACATGTCTAAATGAGTGAAAGAATGAAGGGTTTTGTGGGATAACAATAAGTAAGGAACATACCCAAAGATATTAGAGTCATGATGCATGCACAGACACCTGGTCATTCCTGGGATAACACTGAAGTCTGTAACTCTCCATCAATCAGATTGGTGACTTCAGAGGAATACCATAGCTCACATATCATAAGAGCAGGAAGTCAAGCCCTGGCTGGTATAGCTCAGTGGATTGAGCATGGGCCTGTGAACCAGAGGATCACAGTTTGATTCCCAGTCAGGGCACATGCCTGGGTTGCAGGCCAGTTCCCAGCAGGGGACACACAAGAGGCAACCATATATTGACATTTCTCTCCTTCTCTCATTCCCTTCCCCTCTAAAGATAAATAAATAACATCTTTTAAAAAAAGAGCAGGAAGTCAAATTCATAATTCAAAAGTCAAGCTTCATGCTGATGATATGTGTATTCTTGAAAAAGGTATTTAACCTCTTCGTGTTTCGACTTCCAAATGTGTAAAATCAAGATGAAAATAATAACTATTTTTCAGGGTTTTTTGAACATTAAAAATGGTAATGCATATACAGCCCTTGGAAAAGCACCAGGCTTAGAATGAGGATGCAATAAATGTTTGTGATTGTTGTTGCTGCTGATGGTGCCCTAAACCAACTGAATCATCTAAGACAGTGTTGAAGAACACCCAGCATTCTTCATGAATATCCACATTTAATGGTCAATAACATGATCAAAACAGTTCACTTCATCCTGCTATCTTGGGTGAGTTTTGCTATTTGTACGACTTTACATTTTATTTTTTAAATATTCTCTTAATACCGCTTATCAGAAAACACTCATCACTTGGAACCCCCTTCACTTTTCTCTCCATTGTTTCTCTATTGGTTGTTAAGTGACTGTCCCTTCAAGTCACTGCCTCCTTCTGATCTGACCATACAAAAATATCTGCCAAATAACTAAGTTAAAGTTTCTCTTGGTTTCCAGTCTCATAGGAGTGAGAATACTAATTAGGCAATAAACACTGAGGTGTTCATGGCACGTGGAGTTGAAGAACATGTCACCTTTGTGTTCCCAAATCTTTGGGGTCACAAGCAGTCTCTCCATATGCATAAAAATGTTGATGAACTTTAACACTGTGAGTTACCTCAAACCACAAGTATTAAATACTAATATTTTGAAAGCATTTTCATTATTGTGGAAAAATTGTTTCAGTATGTATTAGAGATAACATTTTCACACAAACGCATGCATTTTCATTTATCTTTTATATGCCTGGGCTCATGCCTCCCCACATTCAATCAGAAGCATGCATTTAACTTAGGAAAGATTAGAATTGTTGGAACAGGAATACAAAGAGAAATGGTGGATCAATAGTCACCTTTTAGAATCCAAAATTGACTTTCCTCCAGTTAAAAGCATGATAAGAATCTTAAAAGCTGGTTTTATCAAGATAAAAAAGGATTTTCTAAATTTCTTTAAGTTCCATTAACATATTGAAGAATGAAGTTGGAAGACTAGATCACACAGAAAAACTCCTGTTTTAGATAGGATGAGCCTTGAACTCAAGCTGTGAATTTTCTTTTTTCTTTTTAAAAATATTTTATTTATTTATCTTTAGAGGGGAAGGGAAGGATAGAGGGAGAGAAATATCAATGTATGGTTTCCTCTCATGCATCCCCTGCCGGGAACTGTCCTGCAACCCAGGCATGTGCCCTGACTGGGAATCAAACCGCAGTTGTTTGGTTCATAGGCCCGTGCTCAATCCACTGAGCTACACCAGCCAGGGAAAGCTTCGAATTTTCTATGGGGCAGAAGAAATAGTCCGTTTAGGGAAATCTATGATATAAAATAAGTGATAAAAACCCATGACATAAGAGATGAAGTGCCCTTCATCCTCAGTGGTTTGTGAGAAGTGGGAGAGAATGGGAAAAGTGTCTTCAATCTAGTTATAATTGGGCTGAAACCAGGAAAGGGAGAACTTTATCAACACCAAGGTAATAATGGGAGATCTTGATAACAGCAGGGCACAGGAGGTATCATTCCCTGGGTAAAGAACTTTTAGAAATGCAAATGCCAGGGAATATCTACCAAGCCTCTCTTAGATCAAATCCAACAATCTCCTAGTGACAGCAAGGTGATGATAAGAGGGTAAGATGAACCTGATGCAGCTTGCCTGTGTGGCTACTTTGGTTTTCCACTGCCTGGCTGTGTGAGGAGGTACCCTTGTGAGGAGACTCAGAGGTGCTAAGAGGGTCTGTGGACTCAAAGTAGACAAAGCTGCTGCAATGCAGAGAACAAATGGCTGTTCTTGAGCCCTCTGAATATCAGATCTGGGATATCTTTGTTAAACATGGTCACCAGAACAGACCAGCCACTGTGGATATGTGACCAGAGAGCATCCACAGGACAATCACCGAGACTGAATTTCTCCTCTCCCCTACTGCTAGGAGAACAGATCGTCCACACTCTCATATACTTTGTAAATGCAAGGTGCCCTTACCTTCCTGTGAGAGTAAATAAAGCCTAACTAAACCCCCAGGCTCCTAATGGCATAAAGTCAAAGAAATGGGAGAGAAATTAGGAGACTGAAACTTTACTCAAATTCAGTTGATTTGCATATAACAAAGATAAAATCTAAGCTAAGATATTGCCAAGTTTAAGTATGTTTCTAGACCTGGTGTGTGGGGTGGGAAGGAATGCATGCCCTCAATTGCTATGGATCTTCAGTGAGAGGGCTGGGTGCATGAGATGATGCTGGTTTGTGTGGAAGACAGTAGCAATTGTAGTACTGAAGGAGGGGTTGCCACTCAGTATCTGAAACAAAAAAGTCGAATTTATTGCCTGTTAAGCAAGGGAGAGCTGTATCTGCACAAAACAATCTCTTTGAACAAAACAAAGTGCTTGATCTTCTATAGAGTTAAGGGAAGCAGGGAGTTCAGAGATTGGCAGACCTCAGAAACAGTATTTTCAGGCACTGCTTGACAATAGTGGGAGATGCCGTCCTAAGAAATTATCTTTTGTTGTTTAATCCAGTTCAAATTGGGTTTCCTTCCTTGCAGTAAAGGAGTCTTTTATATCATTTGACTGAAGTAACTGTACTGAATTTTGATACAAGGGAGTGGAAAAAAATTTAACCTTAATATCCACCTCTTAGATTAGTACTAGTTGAGAAGTGATATGAAGAATGATTTATTGTCTAATTTACTTTATTTCCTGAGAAAATAGTGTGAAAACTGCAGGAAAGGAGTTGTAATCTTATTTTTTTAAAACTGAATCCCAATCAGCAGCTAAAAGACTGTAGCACTGGAGGGTAATAAATCAGCTTAATATAGTATTGACTAATGGTTTTGTAATTTTCAAAGTGCTATATTGTTCCAAATCTTGTTAGGATTTTACACTGCATTAATGTGATTTCTTTTTACAAAACAAGAATAAGCTCAGAGTTTATTGGTGACCTCCCAATTTCTTTTTCTTTTCTTTCTTCTTCTTTGTTTTTCTGGATAAACTGAAACCATGGCAACCTATAGATGGAGCATTTCATTTTTTTCTTTATTAAAGGGATTTCAGTTTTCTTGGACTAACTTTTCTCACATAAAAATTACTCTATTACAGATATGTAACAGGAACTTTTCCCCTAAACCTTGAGATAGATTCATATGTATTATTTTGCATACTTTGATACCATCTAAATTTAAGTGGTTAAAAAATGTATCAGAACATTTTTTTCCATTCAATTTTTACCCAACAGTTTTCAGAATGTTTTACAAAACAAAATTGCAATTTTGCAATTTTGGCATGTTTTCTCTTGCTTTGGTATACAATAGGCAAAATTCAGACTAAATGACTACATTTTCTAGCATGGGTCATGATCGAATTTAACTACAATCTGAACCTAGGGATATTTTATGTAGAATCTGTATGAGCACACAGCAACTTCTCAGTTGTGTTAAAACAGAGATCATTTGCTTTAGTTTAAGTGTAAAAACACATCCATGGGAACTACTTCCAGAATAATATTTATGATAATGCTAATGGAAAAGTGGCATTATGATGCAAATTAATCCACTGGCTGGGAATCAAGACATTTAGGGTCTGGATATATTTTGGTTGTCAATTCAAGAAATGTTGATAGAGGGCTTGCCATGTGCCAGGCACTGTAGTATAAAATGGTGAACTAAACACAGATAGCCTCAGCCTTCAAGGACCATGACATAAGAGATAAGGTGATAACTGCATATGATGTTGGATACAATGAGAGAATAAAAGAGGATATAGGGGTGTTGTTGTAGGTTGTTTGATGCCCCTCCCAAGTACTGGAATCTGTGACTATGTTACCTTATATGGTAAAAGGGATTTTGCAGATTTCAGTTAAAAATCTTGATGAGGAGGTGAGCCTGGATTATCCAGGTGGGCCCAATGTAATCACTACAGTCTTCATAAGAGAGACAAAGGATGGTCAGAGTCACAGAAAGAGAAGGAAAGATGGAAGGAGAGGTCAGGAAAGAGAAGTCATAAAGGAGAAAAAATGCTATACAGATGGCTTTGAAGATGGTGATAGAGCCAAGAACAAGGAATCAAAGTGGTCTCTTGGAACTGGCAAAGGCAACGAAACATTTTTTAGATCTCCAGATCTTCTGGGACACTGAGCAGCTGACACTTTCATTTTAGCCCAGGGGACCCTTGTTGGACTTCTCAGCTATAAAGATAGAAGAAAATAAATCATGTTTTAAGCCACTATGTTTTAGTGATTTGTTATAGCAGCAATGAGGGACTATTACCACTGGAAAGTTCTTTCTGCGGTAAAAATTAATCCAAACATGATTGTACAAATAACTTTAAATGTAAAACAATGGATTTTAAGTCAATATTTTCTTTAACTGCAACATTAGTAAAGTCACAAAGAATAAAAGTATATACATATAACACTGTTCTAAGTATTTCCCATCTACTTGTCATAGTAATTCACTTTCGTATGTCTTTTTGATCCTTCATTTTTTTCCACAAATGACCATCTTGTTAATCTTTGTACACCTTCGGTGTAACTTTCAATATCTATAGTTCTTGACATTACATATTAATCTGTCTGATTTTCCTTTCATCTTCTCTTGCTCCCATTTCAAGTCTCTGTAAATTAATATATGCATGCATATGCACACCCCTAAACAGGTATAATACGACCTTTTCATTCAGAAAAATTGTAGCAAGAGTCCCCAGCATTGTATTGGTGAGGACACATATTTCGTTTTGGAGTTTAAACGGATGCTTTTTTTTCTTTCCTCCTTTCTGTTTAATTATTTTCATTCAGAGAAGTCAACAAATACCTTATTGAGTGGAAGAAGAGCCAACAATGTAAAGAAAATGAAAATGTCGTGCATAGTGCTTACAATTATGTATCTGGAGATACTTCATGTACTTTCAAAATTATATTTTGTAAGGACTACATGTTAAATGCCAGACTTCAAATCTGAAATCCTTGGTAAATTCCCTTAACTGTTACCTATTTTTAAAAATTTATTCCTTGAACTCATGAATCCCTTGGTCTGACAAGTTTCTAGTTACATGCTCTAGATCTGAATCTGAAAAATCCTAAAAATGACTTCATCTAATGTGATAAATTCACAAACAAATGAAAAACCCTAGCAATGCTGTCTACCTAATGAGTCCATGCAGAAAGTTGCTCATGTTTGTGAAACAGAATGTTAAAATAATCATGTCCCCCAAAAGCAAGTTTATCATATAATATGTATGAAACTCACACACCTTAGAGAAATCTCCTCCATAGAGATTACTCTGGAGGATCTCATCTAAGCAAAGTAAAATAAATGACTTTGTGATTCTTTGCAAAATAAATGAGTATAGTACTAAGTGATCTGAGTTGAGTTATGTTTTTTGCTCTATTTATTAAAATATAACAAAACCTTCAATGATCTTTTGAAAGAGAGAGAACTTTTGCAATATAAGAAAGCAGTATTTTTGAGGGCTTTATGAATCCTTACAATATAACTGTTTTCATTTATTTATTTATTATCTTGCTAAACTCTTTGCCCTTTTATAGTTGTCTACTCTTTTTAGTCACTAAGAACCAGAACAAATTATTATTCGCCATCTTAAACTTTTGGAAAGCATGTTTGTTGTTCATTATACAACATTACTCCTTACCTGTGCTGAAACCTTCTATGAATTTGCAACAAAGAGAGAAACCAAAAGTTATTATGATCATATTGCAAATATATAGATAAAAGGTTAAACAAAAAGTAAATAAAAATGTTTGGAACTAAGGACCCCTTTTCCCCACACCCTATGCACCACAATGTTCATAGCAGCACAATTTACAATAGCCAAGAGTTGGAAGAAACCTAGGTGCCCGTTAGTAAATGAGTGGATCAAAAATTGTGGTACTTATACACAATGGAATTCTATGCAGCAGAGAGAAAGAAGGAGCTAGTACCCTTTGCAATAACATGGATGGAACTGGAAAGCATTATGCTGAGTGAAATAGGCCAGGTGCTGAAAGACAAATACCATATGATCTCACGTTTAACAGGAAGCTAAATAACAAAACAAGCAAGCAGAATAAAACAAAGACACTGAAATAGAGAACAAGGGGGCAGTGACCAGAGGGGAGAGGGAAGGGAATTTAAGAGAGAAAAAGGTGAGGGATTTGGAGGAACAAGTATGAAAGACACAGGGAGGAGGACTAGGGGGGAGGAAATGGGAGAGAGGTGGGGAGCACGGGGCAGGGGGAGCTGGGATGAGAGAAATAGACAAAAAAACTGTACTTGAAAAATAACTAAGTAAAATTTTTTTAAATGTTTGGTAATTGAGATATTTAGGACTGTGTTGTCACTTAAAGTTCTTTGATTAATCTGGATGTGATATTTTAAACAATTGATGGTTTGTCTTTTTTCTTTTTTTAGGAAACAAACATACAGAGAAAAAAATCCAAATCATTGCTAAAATCTGTGATTCATTGAAAATACTCCTGCATGCAAAGAAGAAGTAAAATGACCACAATTTGGGTTAACTGCATTTTAAAATTAAATCAAGTGTTAAAATCTATCTTGAAAAGGCTGCTCTGCCTATGATAAATTGTAAAGGATTAACTTGAAAAATATGCCCTGGTCTTTTTCTTTTTTTTACAAGAGCATGTTATGATATTAAATTAATAGACATTGAAAGGCCCTGTGACTTACTGCTGGTATTTTGCAGGAGTAGCTGATATATCACCTGAGGATGTTAGGGAGATGCTGGGCATCCTTAAAAACTAATTATTTCTTCAAAAATCAATTTGTGGCAGTTTTCCATAGACTGATTCCTAATTTGAATCCCACTTCCCGATTTTTCTACTTCTTTCTTTTTTCCTCTTTTTGATTGTTGTTGAAGTACAGTTGTCCCATTTTTTAATAATAAAAATATCTTGCATTGCAACTGTCTTCTACTGGCAATAGTGTCAGTTTGTATTGACTTTGGCATATTTTTCCTCTTAACTGCCATTCTATATTATATAGCATTATTATGCACTGATTTCAAACAGAAACAAATGATGATTAAAACTTTATGGCCTGAAGGAATTTGAATCACTTTTAAAGAAAAAGCAGTCCTTGCAAACTCTATTAATATATATTTAAAAAATTACTATTGGTCATTTTAAGAATGAAATCTATTCTCAGCATCTGTGGTTGCAGTTTTTCTTAACTATTATAAAACAACCTTTGATTCATTTTTAGAAATGTTTGCCTTTGTGATATCAATTCTACATGACACTCATTAATTATATTATGTCTTTCCAAAGAATAGATTCATAAAGTGAAGGTAGTGAGGTAGTATGGTTTGTGGACAGTGCATATTTATTTATTTTATAACAACTAATATGTAAATTCTATACTATTGTTTCAGAAAGTTACATTTTTTCAGAGTACTTATATGAAACCTTAGCTTTCCATTATTTATAAAAGGTAAATAGTTATCCTTAGCTAGTTATCCAAGTTCTTATAAAATCCTTATGTTGTAGAAACTAGACTCAAATGAATATATCAATTTATGTTCAGGAGGTTAATAGGCTTTTTGTTTTGCATAAAGAAGAAACAGGAAAGAAAGAGATGGTTCCCCAGCCTAGTCCTTATTTCATGTCATTGATTTAAATTAACTGCCGTTCTGAACTCAATGCCTATTTAAATCAATTAGGGTAGAATCAGAGGGTCAGTGCAAATATATTTAAAATTAGAAGATAGGTTCAAATATTCATTACCAGGCTGTAGGTTTTTCTATTAATTCAAAGACATTATAATCAGAAAGGGAACTATATTATCTTGGCAGCCCAGTGCCTGAATGGCATTGTGGAATGACAGGTTCCTGATACTAAAACTCTATGAAGACCAAGGAAGTGTCCGTAGGCATGCCACTGTGGTGCATTTGTCTTAATAGGAATTTGTCAATATATGAACTTGTCCTGTTAAATATACGATACTCATTTTTATCTTTTTATTTCCACATATTTTCCTATTCAGTCTGGCAAACTTTAGTTCATTTCACAAGGCCAAATTTTAGCTTGAGAAATATTTAAGACATACTGCTCTGTCTTTGGCAACTGAGGTAGTCCAACAGAGTAACTGAATAGATGTACTTTTAAATCTTTACCTTCCAGGGACCTCAAAATCTTGTCAAATATTCTTAGAATATTCCAAAAATTACATTGTTTTTGAATATTATATTCTGAGTATGTTTAAGGTAGGCTAGGCTAAGCTATGCTGTTCAGTAGGTTAGATGTATTAAATACATATTCAACTTAGGATATTTTCAACTTTCAATGGGTTTGTGGAGAAGTAACCCCACTGTAGTCAAGGAGAATTTGTATACACTATTAGAAGAAAGTATAACAACTTGTACATAAATCTGGTGTTGAATTCACTATTTTTACAATAGGAGAAAAATCTATATAATTTTATATATGTAAAGAAGCACTATAATCAGGTAGGTTTTATCATATACACATAAGAATTATTTAATATTTAAATATGGATTTATTTGCAAATTATTTGACTATTTGAAAAATTCAAGATAAACAACAAAATTACATATATAAGAATGTAATTCACAAACTTTCCCTTTGAATAGTATTAAATAATATTTTATTTTTAATCAATAACTAATAAAAATTTTATGAGAGGACAAAATAATTAATTAAATAAATGAAATAGAAAATGTATATGAGTAAAAATTTAATAGTACTGAGAGACAAAACAAGACTTGGGAAAATGGAGAAATGTCATGATCTTGATTAGAAAGATTCAATATTGTTTAAAAAACTCTCTCCAATCAATATTAAATTCTAATCATGAATAAATTACACTAGTATCCAGAACTTAGAAAACTGATTCAAAATTTAGTCTGAAAGAATAAAGATGACAGTAGCATAGATCAACTATTTTCAATTAGTGTGCTGCAAGAATTATTAAAACGTGCAATATTTGACTTAATTTAGTCAGGGGCACTGACCTCTTTTTCCTTAGATTGTCAAATTTAAAAAAATGACATCAGCCAACACAACTACAGCCATCTAGTGTGATGAATCAAAATTATACCTATTTTTGGTCAGATCGGCAACAAACATATTTTTTGGTGTGCTGAAGAATTTTAGTAATTAGTTTATATGTGTATGAGATTTAAAAGATTGAAAGACTGGCCTAGATAGTAAAGTGGTCATATTATTTGAAAAATATTAGGATGCACCATTGAGATCCCCCTTTATGAAAGGATTTGCTGACTGGTAGGAAGGAGTGTAGTTAGCAGGGAGTCTCTAGCTATTAGCTTCCTTAAATTTCATCCCAGCTTTTTAAAAAATATTTTATTTATTTATCTTTGTAGAGGAAGGGAAGGAGAGAAGGAGAGAAACATCAATGTGTGATTGCCTATCTACCATGAGTCCCCTGCTGGGAACTGGCCTGCAACCCAGGCATGTGCCCTGACTGAGAATTGAACCGTGATTGTGTGTTTTGCAAGCCTGTGCTCAATCCACTGAGCTATGCCAGCCAGGGCCACCCCCAATTTTGAATTGGGCTCATCCTTTTTCTTACATTACTCCAGAAAATAATGTGGCGAGTAGCTCAGATTCCTATGTCACTTACCACCACTGCCTGCCTTGGTCTTTTCAGCTCACATCTGTCTCTGTATGAGAGTTCTTGAATAACTACCTGAAAGAAGAAAAACCTGAGCTAGGTCTGCTGATGTCAGCTCAAAATATGAGACAGTCATAGAAAGAGATACCTATTGGGTATATTGCCGATAGTCTCAGGAATGACCTTAAAATAAGGAAGAAATCTTCCCAGTAGGTAGAACTGAGAACAATACATTAGTCATTCACGTTATGTTAAAATAAGAAATAGCCACAGGTTAGAATCTATATGTATTCACAGGTGGTGGCAAATGGCCTGGTCAACTGATCAAAGTTCTGGAAGGAGAAAGATTGGGGGACTGGAGACAAGAAGATCTGGAATAAAGGTATATATGGAAGGACATGAGAATGGGGATTAAATGGAATTATCTTACATCACAGGTTAACACCCTCTAGAAAGAACAAGGGGACAGTGACCAGAGGGGAGAGGGAAGGGAATTTAAGGGGGGAAAAGAGGAGGGATTTGGAGGAACAAGTATGAAGGACACAGGGATGAGGACTTGGGGGGAGGAAATGGGAGGAATGTGGGGAGCACTGGGCAGGGGGGGCTGGGATGGGAGAAATAGACAAAAACTGTACTTGAAAAATAATTAAATAAAATGTTTTTAAATTAAAAATTTTTTTTAAAAGAAAGCACCCTCCATTGAAGAGGCACTAAAAGCCAAATAGAGAAAATTACTTAGCCAGTTGATATTGTTCAGCCTTCAATGTTGGCCGATCCAGAACTGTCATGAGGGGCATGTGAATGGGGTGATCCTCGTGGCAGAGTTGGAGAGTAGCATGGATTCAACAACAAGGCCTCCTTACTTACCAAGGCTGAGGTAGCTATTGCTGTCTCTGAATGCCAGCAAGAGAATCGAACTATGAACCCCTGGTATGACAGTATTCCTCATGGAGACTCCTGAAAGTACCAGTGCTACGTTCATTCAGTTAGAAACACCTAGTGTGGGGAGGTATGAAATATTACTTCTTGTCCACAGTGTCTCAGCCAGCATCATTATCGGTAGCCATTGATATAATTTTTAGGTACATATTTAGTAATACAAGATTGTTGTGGCATGTGACAAAAAAGAATAAAATTCCATAATTATTTAAATATATACATATGCATATATGTATAGAAAAATTTCTCAAATAAATTACAGTGATGACCTGAGTGGTTGTATGTTGTATGAATTTTTCCTTATGCTAGTTTTTCTATAATAAAATTGTAAATTTAAAAAAATCATATTTTAAAACATCATTAGTCCTTAGTTGAACAAAGAAATCAGTGAATGACATTATAGTTTTCTTGTGTTTCATGTCTTATAAATGAACATCTTGTTCTCCAAAAAATTTTGTAATTTTTGTAGGGCATCTCTGCATTGACCAGCCTTGATTCTATTAAAACATGCTGGATGTCATTTTCACATTTTAACCCAAAACTACTGCAGCCAATAGGGCTAGAGTGTGCAATGCTAGAAGGATCCATTTGAAGGATTACAGCTAAATACATAGACACGGGCAAAAGGTTTTTTTTAATTTTTATTTTATTGATTATGCCATTACAGTTGTTCTATTCCCCCTCTTCATTCCCCTCCACCCTGCACACCCCCACCCCCACCATTCCCCCCTTTAGTCCATGTCCATGTATCTCAAGTTCTTTAGGTTCTATATTTCCCATACTATTCTTGCCCTCCCCCTATCTATTTTCTATCTACTGTCTATGCTACTTATTTTCTGTACCTTCTCCCCACTTCTCCTCCTCCCACTCCCCTGTTGCTAACCCTCCATGAGATCTTCATTTCTATGTTTCCTCATCTAGCTGTCCTTTTAGCTTGCTTTTGTTTTAGGTGTGGTTCTTAATAACTGTGAGTTTGCTGTCCTTTCACCGTTCATCTTTTTTATCTTCTTTTTCTTAGATAAGTCCCTTTAACATTTCATATAATAAGGGTTTGGTGATGATGAACTCCTTGAATTTGATCTTATCTGAGAAGCACTTTATCTGTCCTTCCATTCTAAATGAGAGTTTTGCTGGATAGAGTAATCTTGGTTGCAAGTCTTCGGATTTCATGACTTGGAATACCTCTTTCCAGCCCCTTCTTGCCTGTAAGGAGGTCTCTTTTGAGAAACCAGCTGACAGTCTGATGGGAACTCCTTTGTAGGTGACTGTCCCCTTATCTCTTGCTGCTTCTAGGATTCTCTCCTTCATTTTAATCTTGCTTAATGTAATGATGATGTGCCTTGGCATGTTTCTTCTTGGGTTCAACTTCTTTGGGACTCTGTGAGCTTCCTGGATTTCCTGGAAGTCTGTTTCCTTTGCCAGATTGGGGAAGTTTTCCTTTATTATTTGTGCAAATAAGTTTCCCATGGGTGGTTGTTCCTTTCCCCCTTCTGGTACCCCTATAATTTGGATGTTGGAGTGTTTAATGATGTCCTGGAAGTTCCTAAGTCTCTCCTCAGTTTTTTGAATGCTTGTTTCTTCATTCTTTTCCGTTTGGTCATTTTTTCCTTCCTTCTGGTCTACTCCCTTGATTTGAATCCCAGTTTCCTTTTCATCACTATTGGTTTCCTGTGCATTACCATTCATTTCAATTAGTTTAGCCTTCACATGTTCCTCTAATTTGTGACTAAAATCAATCAGGTCTGGGAGCATCCTGATGACCAGTGTTTTGAACTGTGCATCTGAAAGTTTTGCTATTTCTTCGTCACTTAGAGTTATGGGCTCTGGGGCTTTGAGATCTTCTTGAGCCATTTTTGGTCTGTTGGAGCCTGTTAAGTATAAGGAGTGAAGTCTTAGGGGCAGGGTGGGGCCACCAAGGCGAGGTGGCTGGTTTGTGATGCTGTACATGGGGGCGGGGTCAGAGCGGGGAAATGGTGGCCCTCTCTGCTGCCACCTGCTGCTGGGGCCTGCTGGGGCCTGCTTGGTCCTGTCTCACTGCCCACTCCCTCGCTGGTCTATCTGCACAGGAATGTGGCACCACAGTCAGCGCGCTGCCCAGTGCCCTCGCCGGATCCACACGTTGCTCACTGGGTCACTCACTAGGTCACTCACTGGGTCGGCCCTTTGCAACCCCACAGCTGGGATGCACGCACCTGAGTCCATCTGACCGAGTTTTCTTATGCAACCCCACTCCGCCAGCTACTGGTTTCGCCCCTGTTACCAGTCAGGCTGAAGCATTCATTGTTATCAAACTTCCGAAAAGTTCAATTTTCTGTGTTCTGGCTGTGTTTTCTGTTGCTAATATTTTGTTGTCTCTAAACTGAGTTGTGTGAGAAAGCATGGCATCTCCACCTGTGCCTCCATCTTGGCAGAAGTCCACACGGGCAAAAGTTTATAGCTCCTTCTCAAATCTTCTTTGGCAAAACAGCTATACTATTAAATGAAAACTTAATTTAATTTAAAAAGTTATGTGTGTGTGCTGTTCTCTCTTTCTCTCTCTGCCTTTTTTATAAAAGAAAGGAGAGATGTTGAAAAACATAGAAGAAATTTACCAATTGTATGTAAAATAAGTCAGTACTGCTGGGTGTGCCAACAAGCATACATCCCTGGGGATCCATAGATTGCCTAACAGTTGTGAATCTGTGACTGTTGTCTAAAGCAAGATTCAAAATTCTTCTTGGGAACAAAAGAGTATCAGGTATGAATTGCTTGTTAATTTCTGTTTACTATAAGGAGTATGGTAAATCAAGTAAGAATTCTTTTCCTTTAGCAGTTAATCAATTAACTAAATATGTTTGCTAATGCATTGACCAATAACATTTGTATTTATTCTTCATTCTTATATTCTTGAAAAGAAAGATTAATAGATGTCACATTTATACCTACAAGTGTGCAGCTAACTCACAGCTAAAATAGCATGTCTTCCATGAAGACTGATTATTTTAAAAATATTTTCATGTCTTTTCACTTCCTTTTATTAAGTTCATTTTAGAAACATAAGTAAAATAAACACACTAATCTTGCTTTTTTATCTTAAATTCTGAAGTATTACACTACAGAATACAGAGGTGGTAGATGCTTTTTATAAGTAGAAGAATAGGTAAATTCTCCATTTTCATGTATTAGAAATAATGTGATAAATGTTTCATCATTAAAGTGAATTTATTTAATATGATTCAGATGTCAATGTATTAAATGTTAATGTAAAAGACACTGCCTAAATTATTTCATTATCATGATACAAAATAGGTACATCTCTTTCCCACTGATCTACTTTTTGTCAGACTGATAACATAGTTAAGGATTGATTTTTGAAAGAAAATTATGAACATAAGGCTATAAAATTATCAGTTATTAAATATACATAGTTTAATAGGCACAAAATATCTCAATTTTCATAGCAATTGAAGTCTCAATCAGTTTTAGAGACCAGAATTTAATAAATTAAAGTACATTTTCTGAGCAGGTAATTTGTTTAATTGTTAAATCATTATAATGTAACATCTCCATATATTACAAAACTCAATTGAGTATTATTTTGCTTACTTAGGAATTTTAACTATCCTGGTTTTGTTCTCACTTTTAAATTAATACCAAGGTGGTTACTGAATAAATTAATACTGCTGGCTGTGTATAAATATCTGTGAAAGCACGATCTTGAACTACAGCTGCTTTTATCCAATACTCTTGAGACTTATCTTGTAAAGTGGAAGAAAAGTTATATCAGCAAATTACAAAATACTATTTGTTCTGTTACTCGGTTCAAACAGGATCTGTCTATTCCTGTTTCCGGAAAAGCTGCACTTCACTTATGAAGTACAAATAACAATAGTAATGGTTATTTTTCAGGTGATCATGTAATAAGACAAATACATTTCCGAGATTCAACAGAGTTTCTAGGGAGACAGTAGTCAATGCTACTTCCTCCTTCCTTTCAACAAAATTAAGAAAGAAAAGTGCAAGTTATCCAAAAAGTTCACTGTATCAGGTAAACTTAGGCTTAGCAGTGAATAAAAATCCAAAATAATAGTGGTTTAAACAAGATAGAAGTTATTTTCCTCTTAAATAATATTCTATAGAAATGATTTTCAATCTTTTTATCTCATTGCACACATAAACTAATTACTAAAATTCTGTGGCACAGCAAAAATATATTATAGTTTTTGCTGATTTGACAAAACTAGGTTTAATTTTGACTCATTCACACTGGACAGTTATTGTTGTGTTGGCTGTTGTCATTTTTCTTACTTAACAATTGAATGGAAAAATGTCAATGCCCCTGACTGAATAGTCAGGTACTGCATATTTTAAAAATTCTTGTGGCACACTGAAAATCCCTGTTCTAGATCATTATAAAAGCATCCTTCAGAATGGTTTTCAGCATCCTTCAGAATGGAACTTACAGAGAAGAGCAATATGCTAATCATGGAAAAGTGGGACATTCCTGTTTGAAAATTGCTGGCTTAGGTAGCTGTTCCAAAGTTTATATAGCAGCTGTAGAGACTATTTTGTTTTGCTACCATCCTTATGTGTGCCTTATTGTGGTCAGGAGGCTGTTCTGACACCAAACATCATGCCTACCTTTTAGTTAACTTTTTTTTTTTTTATGGAAGAAGGATTCATCCTCTAAAGAAGCATTGTCCCTTTAAGAAAACTTTCCAGAATTTTTTCATACTACTCCAATTATATTTCATTGTCCAGAGTTAAATCACATGGCCATACTTAGCAGCAATGAGAGATGAGAAATAGAGTTGGTTCACTGTATACCCAGCTAAATAAGTAGCTGGTTCACTACTAAAGATAAAAGACAAATAGCAGTTCTTGATACAGCCACAAACACTTGCAAAATTGCTGTCATATGTCTTTTTGTCACCAAGGCAAAATTAAAGCAGATGTATATAGAATTTTATAGGCAGGAATGTGAAAACAGAATAAATATAAAATATCTTAGGGGGGCTTCATTTTTCTTTGATATAAAGCAACTTATAATTTCCATACCAAACTAAATGCAATTAAAATTTTCTGTCAAACAGTTTACATTTTTTATTCACTTTTAACTACATCGGTAATTGAATCTTTTATTTTATAAATATAAACCTAACCATATTCTATAGTATGTTTTGAGACCCATGTAACGTGTTTCAAATTTAAAAACAAGGTAAATGCTACTAAAAGTCAAAGGTGCTAAGAGTTTGAGGGAAAAGCACATCTGCAGTATGAAACTTTATTTGTATGAAAAAGTAACACCAAAAACCAAAAAGTTTGTACTTTTTCCTTAACTCCAAATTGCTTCCTTCTTTATTGTTTCTTACATATATGTATATATGCATTTGTAGTCATCTTTTCTTTCCAGCTTTATTGAAGTATAATTGAAAAACAAAATTGTATATAAGCTTTTGAACATGTTTTTCAAGTGCTTTTTCTATTTTACTGTCTGGAAATATATAATTTATTACTTTTCATTGCTGAAAAATCAAGATAATCTAAAAAAACCTAAAGGAGTAAATACATATCATCCATAGTCTAACTCCAAAATATATATGTGGAATATGTTAATATTTATTCTTAGAATCTAAAATTTGAACACAGTATTTTGTCCAAAATTTTGTTCCTTTTTTGTAAACTTCTATAAAAATATTTTAATAGAACTGCACATTTGAATTTATTTTTTAACATTTAAGTGTAGTTGGTATGAAATCTTATATTGGTTATATTAGTTTCAAGTGTACAATATAGTGATTTGACATTTTTTATACCTTATGATGTGGTCACCCCACTAATTCTAACAGTCGTCTGATTAATTTCACATATTTTATCAAAACCCAGTTTAATAGCTTTATTGAGTTGTAGCCATACAGACATACTATAATTTATTGGATGAATGCCCATATTTTTGCTATTAAGGATTATTAAATGTTGACTTTTACAATTATCCGCAATGTCATATTTAACAGCCATGATTATTTGAGGTAAATTTCTATAAAGAGCCTTGGTTACACAAAAGATGTGTTGCTTTTTAAGGATTTGATGCTTACTGAAAAATACCAACCCCCCAGAAATTGTAATTCATTTTTCCAACAATGTAGGGCAGTGTTTGTTATACTACACTCTCACTAGCTATGAAAATAATTAATGAACTAATTCATAAAGGTCAACATGTTATATGACAAAGTAATTTGCCATGGTTCCTTTAATTGATATTTACTCGATTATTAATGTTTTTCATATGCCTGAATTTATTCCTTTGTGAATTGTCGGTTAAAGCTCTTTTCCCACTTCATGATTAAGTTTATAATTTTCCTTGTAATTTATAAGACCATGTCATATTTCTTAGTTATTTAAATAATTAAGCACTAAAAAGTGACAGTGTCTATGAGGTTTACATAAAATGGTAAACTAGCTTCAGCAAAAGACATGTTCATTTTTGCCTTTTGATGACATATGGAAAAATGAAGCATCAGGAAGTTTGTGTTAACTTATAATTTCCAAACCCTTGAGACTGGTTGACTTGTCATTAACTGATCATTCACATATAGTGAGTCTAGGGTCTTGGTCCATCAAGTATGTAAAAGAAGTTCTACATTTCATGATGCAACCATGGAAAAAGACTGCATATTATATAGGTGTAAGTACTAAACTTGTGATCAGGAATGTTGAATCTGACTTTTAGCAAGTTGTTTAATATCTTTATTAATGAAATGAATGGGCTGGATCATATATTTTCTAAAGTCCTTTTGTATAACTCAAATTCTAACTTATCTGTATCTGCAAATAACTTTGAAACATGTTTTTATTTTTTGTAAGGTCTACATAATTTATGATGAATTTGATGTAAATATAAACACAGTTCATTTTGCATAGATACCACTAGATTGAAAAAAAACTGTCATTTCAGGGACCCTGTAAAAAACAGAATGTTACTAATTAATCACCAGGCAGTTAAGTATATAATATTTGTCTATTGTGTTGTGCTTTCACATCACTATGATAGAGGTCTCTGGGCTGTGTCCTACACAGGGTCTAGATCAATGATTCTCAGAGTTTAAATCACCTGACGATCTTGTTAAAATACAGATTCTAATTCCTGGGTCTGGCATGTGACCTGAGATTCTGATTTCTAACAAGGTCACAAACAGTGCCCAGCTGCTGCTTTTCTGAAGACAATTTGAGTAGTGAGGTTCTAGCATACTTGGAACAAATACAACTTCATAACAAGACTTTGCTTTTTGGAGTCAACAGATATTTCCCTAATGTAACTAAAGTCCATAGGTACAAGTATAAAATGGACTGCAACAACTCAATTATAATGCACCTTTTAAATTTAGATATCAGTATTATGCTTGAAATAAAAGAGTCCATTTAGTGATAGTTTTAAAGGGATTGGTAAATCATTTCTGCCGGGGAGAAACCTAGTTTCGAAATATCCTGTCATCCTTTGTGGGCTGGGGTATCCCAAACCACACACACCAACCAGCCCCGTGCAACTACAGAGCTTGTGTTCAGCATTCACTGACCTCTCCCATTTAGTTTTATGAAGAGGGCAGGGTAGGCAAGCAAATGTCCTGTGCTGGTGCTATGACACCTGCTGGGATCCATGAAAACAGTGTCAGTTGTGTTCTAACCAGACTGGGAAGGAACAGTTCACATTTTACAAGATATCTCCATCAACAGTTTTCTGCTCTCAGCTTGGGTCAACACCTATATAATGGAGTATTTAGAAATTGTAATCCTTAGTCCCCTCTTCATACAGGGAACGTTTTGTTTCTTTTCTACTGGGCCCTAGGTGGGAAGGAGAGTATCATTAAGTGCTGTTAGTGGTCCTTAATATAATAACTGCTTATTACTGTAACCTTTGGAGCATTTAAAAGGACAAATACCTGGACCTCATCCCAGACCTATGTGGTTCCTTGGCGTTCACTTTATTTTGAAGCTCTTTCTGTGTTTCAGATACACAACCATGGTTTTAAGTCTCTGGGCTAGAAGGAAAAGAACCTGCTGTAGCTTTGCAACTAAAAAATAAACACTGACTAGATAACAGAAGTATGAAGAGAAAGGAAAAAAAAAGTTCCTACTTACAAGTGGGATTGTTGGATTTAGCAAATTAAAATATAAGTCGTTTAAATTTATTTATTCATCTATCTATCTATTTATTTATTTATAATTATTGTACTGTTGTTAAATTACAGCTTTCTGCATTTCCCCCCACCACTTCCCCCCCCAAGGGCATTTAAATTTAAATTTAAGATAAATAATGTATATTTTATTATAATTATGCCCCATGAAATACTTAAGGCTTACTAATTCTACAAAAGTCCCATCGATTATCTGAGATTTAAATTTTAACTGGCCCTCCTGTCTTTTACATGGGTCACTTTCGTTGGTTTGGGAAGAAAATGTAGCTGAGAGATACTTAGAACAAAGTATATATCATTATACCTAGGTAGAAGGCTAATTTAATTACACTGATTTTTTTAACCAATGCACTGCAGCAGGAGAAAAGACTGACTCTTAAAGTTAGGATTTTGTCTATAGCTTGACTGTTGGTCCTAGCTTTATGTGATGAATTTTAGTAGTTTTACGTTTGCAGTTTGTTTTTGTTTTTTCCTAACAGTATAATTACATCAGTGTGAAGTTGAGAGGAACTGCAGCCTGGGCTGTTGGCCAGATACCAAGGTAAAGTTGGACCCCTGCTTTGACCTTTTACCAGTAGTCTGAATCTGTCTTTTCAGAACATATATTCGGATAACATGCTCCCTGCCTTCTCACTAATCACCTTCCCAGCCATTATCTTCCAGCAGCAAGACCCTTTTGAAGGGACATCAAAGCACAGAGTGTGACTGGGATGATCTTGTGGCTCACAACTCATGATTGTGTTTGCAGCCACTTTATTACTATGTATTACTTTATCACCAGGTCATAGGGACCAAAGAGAACTGGCCTGTGAATATAGGAGAGGTCATGACTGCTGCATAGAGAGATAATACTATCATTCCATAGGGAACACATATACACCTTACCAAAGCAATAAAATTCCATTGTTCTCTCCCTAATGGAATGTGTACACATGCATAAATCAACTACTGTAATAAAAAGTATATTAACCTGTGAGGATTTGTGATTTCTATTTTCTTTAAATATCTGACATGGATGCCTCAACTATAAAGGACAAACAAACAAAAACAAAATGAAACAAAGAAACAGAACTCCTTTCATTGAAAATAGCTGGGGAAATTCTTGAAATCCTGCTGCTTAGGATTCCCCCAGGTCTAAGATAACCCTTGTAAACTTCAGTTAAAGAAGGGACATAAATGGCTGAAGAATTCAGAAGGATTGATTACTTGTGGTATGGATTAGCCTAGGAGGTATTTATAGGGAAGTTGGTGTTTGTATTAGACCCTGAAAAGTAGAAATGTTTTAGAGCTACAAGATTATAAATAGAATCTCATAAGCATTCAGAAAATTTAAGTGCAGAGCAAGGTAGCTATAGGCTTGCATTGAAAAGTTTATAGTGCAGCAGCAGCTGAAGATTCACACAAAGAGGAACTTCTGGCTGAACTACGGTTTTAGAGGCCCCCACCTGTCAATGACACCCTAAAAATGAAGTCATTATATCACACCTGATGCCTATGGTATCCAGGGTCCCATAGGATGTGATGGTCAGAGATAGCCCAGCACAATTTATAAACCCTAAACACCTGCTCTCATCAAATAATGCTCAGGCCCCCAAGAAAATCCTTTCCCCAGATCATGTACTCAAAAAAAAAAAAAGATTTTCAGAGTAGGGCCACTGCCAGTGTGAAAGATGAAAGATGAATATAGCTTCAGGGTTTTGGTAGGATTTGAGTGTCAGAAATGTCTAAGGAAGAGAGGAGACAAATTCATTGAGTTGTTAAATCCTTTCCCTCAGTGTGAATGGCAAGTGAGTTCTGCCAGAGGGGAGAGGATTGAGAAGTACAAATAGGTAGTTATAGAGTAGTCATGGGGATGTAAAGTACAGTATAGGAAATGGAGTAGCCAAAGAACTTATATGCATGACCCATGGACATGAACAATGGTGTGGGGATTGCCTGAGGGAGTGGGGGCTGCTGGGTAGAGGGGGGTAAAGGTGGACAAATTAGGACAACTGTAATAGCATTATCAATAAAATATAATTTAAAAAATTCAAAAAATATATAATCTCCTAGTACTAGTTCAAAGTATCCATTGATTTACTTCCTTAATGTTCCAAAGCATGGTCCAAAGGTACATATACAAATTAGGGTGAGATTCTTCAGAAGTGCACAATGCAGCTGAGGAATATTACAAAATTTATATTGCTTTAAAATTATACATGCATAGACCTAGTTACAACATGGTTTATGCTGACAAGCAAGTAGAAAGTAAAAAATTGAATTGCAAAACACTGATTTTGTATAAAATATTTACTAAAGCTAATAATTTTTGTTTTTTCTTTTCTTTTAATTTATTTAATTATTGTTCAAGTACAATTTTCTGTTTTTTATTCCCATCCCAACCCACGCACCAGTGCTCCCCACCTCCCTCCCATTTCCACCCCCTTTAGTTGTTGTCCATGTGTCCTTAATACTAGTTCCTGTAAATCCTTCCTAAAGCTAATAATTTTTAAAACTAAGTAAAACTGAGCTTTAAGAAATGTTGATTTGAATTTTTTATATTCTTCACTTACAAACTCCATTTTTTTCATATGATTTGGAATGATTCCTGTTACATTTTTTAAAAAAAAAACAACCTTTAGTAAAAAGAGATACAAACAGTAATTTCAATGTTGAGTTTTTCTACTTAATTGAATTTTAATGTTTGATGACTATGTATTCAAATTATGTAAATCTGAATACAATTATGTTTAATTTCTTAATCTTTTGGATCAGTATATTTCAATAGAATTTTCTGCCATGATGAAAATATTTTCTACCTTCCATCCCACATAGTACCTGCCAGCAACATGTGGCTTTAAAGCCATTGAAATGTGACTTTTCTAAGAAAGTACATTTTTATTTTAATTAATTTAATTACAATAATCATGTAATCATGATGTGTGACTACCACATCAGACAGCACAAATTTTAAGTATTACTTTCTATTCATTTAAATTGTGAAAACTATTTTATGGCACATCGAATAGTAATTTGCTGGAATAAAGATAAGAAAAGTAATCTTTTATTAAATAACTGCCCAATAATAATAATTTCAGAGCTCCCCATGTCATAATCAGAACACTCAGAAGTGTAATACTTAGTCATCCTTAATATTTTGCTCACTTTCTCATTATAAAAACATAACTTTGCATATGTTTTTCAATTTTACTTATATAAAAGCATAGCAAAGTATAAACATAAAGTGTATGTTATTTACTATATGCATTGATTAACATATTTGAACTATTTAGATACATGGCATATAGCCTTCTGTTTGTCTTTTCCCCAGACCTAGAATAAACAGGGTATAGAGGGGAGGGTGGAAGCTCTTAACCATACTACAGATGAGTAATAGGACATTCCAAGTTTGAATATTATCCTGAGAATAATGTATTGACTAATTTAAAAATTGGAGCTGTATGATACCATATTGCATAAAGGATGTGCTGGTGAAGAGTATGAAGGGAAAATCTAAAGAAGATAGGAGCAGAGAAGGATCACAGGCCAGACTATGCATGAAGTGATAAAGTCTCAAAGTAGTAACAATGTAAATGTGAATTTTTTAAAAGAAGCCAGTGCATCAAAGGAAGAATTTACATGTTGTCCCTTGAAAATACATTATGACACTTGAATAAACAATTAGGGCTGAAGATAGTGGTGTTAAATGAGAAAGACATAGAATTTTTCAAATCATCACTTTGTGATAAAGGCATACATTTGCAAAGAACATCCTTGAATAAAGTCCTAGTCTCATTTTCAGCTCTCTGTGAACCCTTAAGCATCATCACTTGAATTCTTTGAGCATTGGTTTTGCCATCTGTAATATAAGAATAATAATACATGCCTTGATGGATGAGTGTGCGAATCAGTGGAGATAGTGTGGATGCAAGTGCTTCGTACAATCCTAAACACTGTGCAAAGGGTAATGGTAAGATATATGATATACATAATGATATATTTTCATACTAATAATGATCATTGTTAACCATGACTGGATGTTTCATGTTATATTTAGGTTATTCATATCATAAAAATCATCCACTGGATGTTTTTATTTTCTTCTGTTAAAAAAGGTAACATCTTTTTGGATTCTAAGTCCACAATTTCTAAGGATTCCAAAACCAGGCAACCAGAGCTAGAAATATGACACATATGATAAATTGTTCTGGAAATAAAAACAAAAAGATTTGCAAAGTGTGTCATGCATTTAAAAAGGTTATTATTTCAAAAAAGCAGGATAATCTAATCATTTCTATTCATATTCAGTTTAGGCAACTATTTGTCATGGCCTAAATGTTTAGCACCAAATAAATGGGCAGACCAAAGGATTGAGAGAGTGAGGAAAATTTCTGAAGTACATGTTCAGGGCATATTATTACCTATTTCAAGAGGTTTCTACATTAATTGACTATATTTAGTTTCCCACCTTTGAGAACCTTCATTTCTTGGACCAGAATTAGTAAAATGAAAAAAATCATGTTTATAATTCCCTATAGGTCAAAGTAAATTCATAGAGCTTATATTATCAAACATGCAGGAGAAGACAATTGTGTAACCAAACACTGGGATTAAGAGGCTGTGCTATTGCCAGAAATGGCTTCTAAACATGAGGCTTGTTTATGTTTACCTTGCCGATTCACTGACTCAGCTACAGTGGTAGCCAGAGTTATAATTCAAGTTATAAACCCTATTACAGTTACATCAAAGACGCATTTTAAACAGCTTTCAAAGGTACCCTGGCAAGCAGATAAATCAATAAATCCATAAATAGATTTTTTAATGCTGCTTAACACTATCAGGAAGTATATCCATTTGCTTTTCTAGAACATGCTATGTTAGGCTTATTGTACATTTTTTAATCCTCATCCAAGGATTTGTTTATTGATTTTAAAAAGAGAGGAAAGGAGAGAGAGGGAGAAAAGGAGAAAGATGGATTGGTTGCTTCCCATACATGCCCTGACCGGGTATGAATTCCACAACCTTTTGGTATATGGGACAATACTCCAAACAATTGAGCAACCTGGTGAGGGCCATAACTATACATTTTAATAACCAAAAAAGCTCACTAATTATCAAACCCTTGAAATAATTTTCAACAATTACAGCAATACCTAAAAGCCACTAGTTAATGAAATCTACTATGTGCCAGATTATGGGTTAAACACTTTATCTGGGGAGAAACAAAAAACTGTATTTAATGCCAGTAACAACCCTACATTTTTTTTCCAGAAAAGAAAACTGAGACTTAGGTTTCAAGGCTCTCTAGAGATGCTCATGGGGAAAAGTAATTAAAATATGCCCACTGCTCCCATAACACTGCGAAGCAGCCTCCTTCTGACCTCACCCATGGCAGGAAAGAAGTAGGTGTACAAAACTACCACCTTCCCAGAAAATAAACTTCACCACCAAAACTACCAGTAAGGCTATCGAAACTAACTAGCATAAGCATTCTTGAAATCCTTGTCTATGTCAGTAATTGCAAGAGACCCCAAACCTCTCATTGTTTTCCCTTCACCAGGACCTCATCCCATAGGTTCTGGGCCTCTTCCAATATGCGTCATCATCACCCCCTCCAACTTCTAATAATCTTTCACTCCATTACCTGCAAATCCACATCTGTCCTGAATGTCCTTGCTCTAACTGAAAGCACACATTCCCCTGAGGACACTGTTGCCCATAAAGTCTTCTCAAGTGTCTATTCCCTCACCAGTGTATCTGGAAGTAGGACCAACATCTTCCTTGTTTCTTATCACCATTCCCAGGTAATTGCACTACTACTCCCCATGTCCAGAAACATCCACTTTACAGGTTGGTACCCTTGCCTTATCACCTGCTATTTCTCTGTGATGCAGGCATCCAGCCATCCCCATCCTACCTCCCTCATTATTTAGCTACTGGATCCCTCTCATTCTCTCAAAAAGTATTTATTTCATAATTCCTATTGAGGTCTATTTCTAAACAAATGCCCATGTACTTGTACTTCTCTCTTTTTATTATGAATGAACTGGCTATGGTCCTGTTTCAGGCTAACACTCCCCCGATACATAAAATCATCTCTTCTTATATACTTAAGGTCATTTTTTCCTCCAGTTTCCTTAAGTCCTCCAAAGTTATCTATATCCACTGCTTATACTTCCTTTCCTCTAATTCTTCTTTGACTTTGAGCTAAACAGAATTTTTGGTTTCCATAACAAATCTTATTTTTAACAAGGTCATAAATAACCTTGATATTAGCAAATTTATTGGTCAATTCTCAGTTCTTAAATTACTGGGCTTACTAATTGTCTAGTGATGGAGTGTCTCAGTACTCAGTCTTTTGATTATTTCTGTCTCTGTGCTGGTGATATGAGATATATAGGCCGATAACTTTTAAATTTATATATCCCTTAAATGTCATACTCATTAATTTGACTGTCCACTTGACATCTGAAGTTGAAAGTCTAATAGACATTTCAAGCTTAACAGGTTAAAATAAGAAGTCCCAGGCTCCCCTTACTTGGTAAACCTGTTCTTGCCATAGACTTGTTTTTCTCTGAATAGAAATGCAACATTTACCCCTACTTATGTGATTCTATGTGATCTGGTCTTCTGACTCACCAGGCATTATATTCTACCCTTCTCTCTCTTCACTCACCCCACTCCAGCCAAGTGGCCTTCTTGCTAATTGTAAGAAAAAGAAAAAAAATCAGCCCTTGACATTCAGGCACTGGGCTGACACTGACCATGAAGCCTCAATGCTGTTATAAACTGTTCTGATGCCAACAGTTAGGCCTCAGTATTGTGATAACTGGTCTGATGACCACAGATAGGCCACATTGTTTCTCTAATGATTTCACTGGCACTGTACAAAGTGCCAGGAATAAGGTCAACACTCAGTAGATATTAGTTGAATAAAGAGATTAAGTGAATATATTTATAATAGTCACATAATATAGACTTTATCACTCTAATTATAGTATAGTTGAGGTTTATGGATTGTTAAAATAAGGGTAAGTCAAACTAGATATGCCTGAGCATGCTTAGAGTAAGTTCTGATGATCATTATCTACCTCTGTTGAGTTCCATAAAGTTCTGATTTTATCTTTTAAAACCTGCTCTCCTCTGGTTATTTTACTTTCTAGAAGTACCCAGCTAACCACCCATGTAACTTTGTTTTTATGAGAGTAAGAGGACTTGATTTTGCTCTTGGTATATTTCTTTTTTAAAAAAAATATTTTATTTATTTATTTTTAGAGAGCTGAGAAGGGAGGGAGATAGGAAGGGAGAGAAACATCAGTGTGTGGTTAGCTCTCACGTGGCCTGCACCGGGGACCTGGCCCACAACCCAGGCATGTGCCCTGACTAGGAATTGAACCAGAGATTCTTTGGTTCACAGCCCACACTTCCATCCTTTGAGCTACACCAGCCAGGGCAGGATGTTTTTATATGAGTTTGGTTCCCACTTGAACTTAGCATCTGTCTAAATGAACAAAAGAGTTCTGTGGCTTGGATAAGAGAAGGCAATTTTTCTTTCAGCAGGGTTCCTTCATTTCTTCCAGCTTAAATTGTTGGCTTCTAGTAGTTATCTACTTGTAGCAGTAGCTCTGGATAAAGACTGAATACGAGGCTACACCATCATTTTGTTGGTAGGTGGAATTTAATCTTTCTTTTCCCTAGGGCTGTCATATTAGCTGGGTCCCCTGTATATTTAAGGTGACTTTCCAAACTTCCTATTTAGGAATATACATAGGAAATCAATGAATAATTTGACCAGTATTTACCCTTCAAGGAGACTCAGAGTTGAACATAAGGAGTCATGCTAATAAATGTGTTTGTGCTAGTTGTCTAAACTTCCTATTTTTTACATATATGAAAATGTACTAAAGATATACTTTCAGTCATGAAGGCTAATTTATCTACTTAAATATTCACAATATTGGAATAATGAATATTAGTTAAATCAGTGAGTATTAGTGAAATATTTACATTATACTACAATACAGATCTTACTAGGACTGTGTCTGAAGAAAGCAAATGTATAATATTCATTAACTAAGCTGCAATTATAATTTGTGAAAGTAATTTTAAAAACTATTTAAAAATCTATTTGTATAAGTTTTTTTCAATGGAGAAATATTTTCATTTAAGTCACTTTTATTTAATTCATACTTTGTAAGGCTTTATCATTTGTGCAAATATGGAATACCTCTATTTTTTCTCAACAGCACATTCAGGGAAAAACATCTATTTATCTGTCTATCTAAATGTGGCTACATATAGACTTGCTTATAGAACATATACTATAAAGTGCAAATTTTCTTATTACTATTTATTATTAAAGAGATATAGTAAAAACACATATCTTGGATTTGTAAATTACTGATAGTGCAGCTAGGCTTTTCATCTCTGTTGGAGTCTCTAAAATATATTATTAGGGTTTCTTTTGCACCCTTGGGAATGGCCAGGTTTTTACTCCTAGGAGAAGAGGAACAGCATGATTCCTTAAAAATTTTAAAAACTGTCCCAATCTGATAAAGGGCATACATGAATTATTTATAGTTAATATCATATTTAATCATGCTATATAAGCCACTTGCTTACTAAACTCAGGAAAAGAACAAGACTTTTTTCTCTTATCCCTTTTAGTAAACATTGTGTTGGAAGTCATAGTAAATGCTATAAGGCAAGAAAATATAAAAGTATAAACTTTGTCGAATAATAGGCAAAACTGTCTTGATTCACAAACAACATAATTGCTACATATAACATTGTAAAGAATCTAAAAATTTCTATTAGAGTTAATAAGCATATTTTACCCACCTCATAAGATAAAATTTTATATAAACATCAACTATATTTCTATGTAAAAGGAAACCACTTGGCAAATAAAATTAAAGAACCATTCCATTTTAAATAGCATAAAATTTAAATAAAGTATACATTTAACAAAATATATACCACTCTCATTTTGTCAAGATAAGCTAAATAAATGGTTGTCTATATCAATTTCATATATTTGAACACTCAATATTGCTAAGATGCTCTTTTTCTCTAAATTAATATATACAAGCAGTATAATTCCAATGAATACCTTGGTGGATTTTATTGAAAAATAGAAATGCAAGTGACCTAGCATAACCCAAACAATTCTGAAAGAAAACAGTCAAAGTTGTAGGGCTTATACTATATGATCTCAAGACTTATCCTAAAACTTCAGTAGTCAAGGTGGTGTGGCATTTATATTACTTTATACAATTAGATCAACAGAACAAAGTCACAAGTCCAAAAATAGATGCACAGATACATGATGCATAGATTTTGACAAAAGTATCAAACCAATTTAATGAGGAAAGAAAAATATCTTCATCAAATGGTGATATGATGACTAAATATCCATCAGGGAAAACACAAATCTCAACTTCTACTCACACACACAAATTAATTCAAAATCAATCATGTACATACAGGTAAAAGCTAAAACTATAAAGTTTGATATAAAAACCCTCCAAAATATCTGCAATCTTGATGAAGGCAGGTATAGACAGAAAATAAATGCACTAAACATAAAATAACCCTTGATAAATTGGACTTTGTTGTAAGTAAAATCTTCTGCTCATCAATAGACCATTAAGAAAATAACAAGGTAAGACACAAATTAGAAAAAAATCTGCAATACATGTACCCCAGAAAGACCTTGTATCCAGAATATATCAAGAATTCTTACAACTCAGAAGTGAACACTCTTCATGAAATAAATCATATGTAAAATACTCTTAAAGTAATAAGCCGATTTTCTTACCTGAATCATTTAAGAAAAATTCTGGAGATGAAACATGCTAATCTCTTAAACACATTCAGAAGTACCTGAGGATAGATACGTAAAAATGAAACATATTTTAAAAACAACAATAGCAAAGAGCACAATAAAACAATAAAAGTATCACCTGTTCTCCAAAACAAAAGCATTATTTTATCAATAAATATTATTATTTTTTAAATTCATTTATTTTAATTGTTCTTCAAGTACAGTTTTCTGTCTTTTACTTCCATCCCAGCCCATCCCCCCAAGCCCTCCCCACCTCCCTCCCATTTCTACCCCACCTACTTTTTGTCCATGTGTCTTTTATACTTGTTCCTGTAGACCCTTCCTCTTTCTCCCCGAAATTCCCTCTCCTCTCCCCTCTGGTTGCTGTCCCTCTGTTCTCTATTTCAGTGTTTTTAGTTATATTTTGCTTGCTCGTTTGTTTTGTTGTTTAGCTTCCTGTTAAAGGTGAGATCATATGGTATTTGTCTTTCACCGCCTGGCTTATTTCACTCAGCATAATGCTTTCTGGATTAATAAGACATTTCTTTTATTTCCTTCCAAAGAACATTTGGGAAAGAGAAAGTTTCAGTTCAAACATAATTATATTTTTATTGAGAACTACTTACTCTCGGGTCATCCTCCTTTATTCTGGTCCCTCCACACTTGCTTTACTAATCTACAATCCAGAAAAGGATCTATTTACTTTTATCTATAAACATTAATTCTTAGATTTGACACTTTGAGTTGGAACTTTTGGGGAAAGATTCCTTAGGAAATACCATCAAAATATATATGAAATAATTTTTTTATTTTTTTATTCTTGTTTATTCTGTTAGAGCTTTTCCAAATTTTGCCCCTTTGCCTTCTTCCATCCCACACTGCCACTGTCCCCATGGTTGATTCTCACACTGTTGTCACTGTTTGTGGGTCACTAATACATGTTCTTTGTGTAGTCCCTTCCTCTTCTTTCCACCATACCCCCTTCCCTCTTTCCTCTGGCAACTGTCAGTCTGTTTCATGTTTCCATGTCTCCAGTTCTTTTTGCTCATTAGTTTATTTATTTATTTTTGCCAATAATTTATTTAATTTTTTAAATTTTATTTAGTTATTTTTCTTTTTTATAATTAATTTTATTTAGTTATTTTTCAAGTACAGTTTTTTGTCCATTTCTCCCATCCCAGCCCCCCCACCCCATGCTCCCCACTTCTCTCCCATTTCCACACCCCTTAGTTCTCGTCCCTGTGTCCTTCCTATTTGTTCCTCCAAATACCTCCCCTTTTTTGCTCCTTAGTTTATTTTGTTTATTAGATTCCTCTTATAAGTGAGATCATATCGTATTTGTCCTTCACTGCCTGGCTTATCTCACTTAGCATAATGCTCTCCAGTTCCATCCATGCTGTTGCAAAGGGTCAGAGATCCTTCTTTCTTTCTGGTGCATAGTATTCCATCATGTAAGTGTACCACAGTTTTTTGATCCACTCATTTACTGATGGGCACTTAGGTTGCTTCCAACACTTGGCTATTGTAAAATGTGCTGCTATGAACATTGGAGTGCATAGGTTCTTTTGGATTGTTGTTTCAGGGTTCTTAGGATATAATCCCAGCAGCACAATTGCTGGGTCAAAAGGCAGATCCATTTTTAGTTTTCTGATAAAATTCCATACTGTTTTCCATAGTGGTTGTACCAGTCTGCATTCTTGCTGACAGTTAACTAGGGTTCCCTTTTCTCCTAACTTCATCAGATTTGACATTGACTCTCAAATATATAATATTTGAATTTAATTATAAAAATTTTCAATCCTTAACAAATACAATTGGAACAAGGATCTTATAGCTACTTAGGAAAAGTATTTCTAAGGCCTCTTTAAAAATTATCAGTTTTATATATTAAATAATATTAGGATGCCTACATTCAATATGCAATGTCTAAAAAGTTATTAAGGTGACATTTAGAACATTTTCACACTACCACTGCGGTAATAAAAGATTAGATATATTAGCATTTATTCATATATCCACATCTATAAGTTTATGACTAAGTGTAAAAGTACCAAAGTAAGACATGAAGGTGTTACAATGTCATGGTCTCCATCAACTGCTTAAATAAACTTTCTTCTAGAACAAAGCCCATCACTGAGGAGAAATCGCTGGTAGTATAATTCAAATTAAGGAGGACAGGAAAAACAGGGGGAAAGGGAAGGTTTGAATAAAATTTAAGGAGTGGAACAGAGCTCAGAGTATATGAAGGAGGATTTATTGTTAATTTATTAAAACAATAGAAAAGTAAGCCCTGGCTGGTGTAGCTCAGTGGATTGAGCACGGGCCTGCAAATCAAAGGATTGCGGTTCGATTCCCAGTCAGGGCATATACCTGGGTTGCAGGCTGGTTCCCTGCAGGCCAGTTCCCAGCAGGGGATGCACAAAAGGCAACCATACACTGATGTTTCTCTCCCTCTCTCCTTCCCTTCCCCTTTAAAGATAAATAAATAAAATCTTAAAAAAAACAATAGAAAAGTAAACTATACATGATGAAATTAGAAAAGCTGTCTTGGCCAACTTACTCTCTCAAAAACACAGGAACAGACTCTATTCCAAAATGTCAATCAAAAAAGAATCCTGGTCAAAACTCAATACAAAATTGTCATATAAAAAAAATGAGGAGCAAAATAATGATGCATAGACACTTAAGGAACAACAGATATTTATGCCCACAAACTAGATTTTTAAACAGTAACTTATATTTCAATCTAAAGTTGTCTTCCCAAATTTGTTAGGATACAACTGATATTTAAAATTATATAAAATTAAGGCACACAGTGTGATGATATGATACACATACATATCGTGAAATGTTTACCAAAGTAAGGTTAGTTAGTATATCCATCAACATACATGATCACCATTGTGTGTGTGTGGTGAAAATCTTTAATATTTCTTCTCTTAGCAGTGGTCAAGTATTATTAACTCTAGTTACATGCTGTACTCTAGAAGCCCACAAATCATTAATCCTATAATAGGAAATTTGTACCCTTCAATCAACATCTCCTAATTTCCCCCAACATCTTCCAACCAATATTCTATATTCTATGTCTCAATTTTGCAAAGCCAGGATGGATGCTGACAGCTTCCCTTTTGCTTTCACTTGTGTAATGCTGAATGCCCAAGAGAGTGTGCTTTTCCTCATCCCATGGAGTCAGGCCTGCTTTTTCTGTTTTCACTAGCTGGCCACAAAGACTCACTCTCCCTGCCCCCAGGAATGTGCATGGGGAGCTAGCCATGAATGGGAAGGATGTGGATGAGGCACATGCAATAATGGGGGCAACCTTGAGCCATCAAGGAGATTTGCTAACTAGGTA
The DNA here is from genome assembly GCF_021234435.1 of Artibeus jamaicensis. Lineage (NCBI taxonomy): Eukaryota > Metazoa > Chordata > Mammalia > Chiroptera > Phyllostomidae > Artibeus > Artibeus jamaicensis. The sequence goes on along the minus strand of NW_026522028.1, from coordinate 9,736,259 downwards.
TCCCCAGTGTCTTGAGGGCCAGTTTCTTTATGGAGTCCATGAAGCAGTTAGTAAATCTGCATCCCTGCCTGCTGGTTTCCCAGCTGATCCCTACTCCCCAGCTGTGCAGCTTACCTCAAGATTCAGGACAGAGTGGAAAGAAGCGAGCCTCTTTGTCAGCATTTCATACAACTGGGGAAGTCAGTCAGGCACACACACTCATCTTCCTCCACCATGGAAATCATAGGCTGAGACTGGATTTTGTTGGCACCGGGCTGTGGTGTACTGGGGTGGGAGTGATGTGGGTGAAGTGATTCTGTCCTTTTTATCGTCTTTAATTCATCCAACTTCGGATTTTTTTCTCTAATAGTGTCCTAAACTTCTGTGCTCAATTCCATACCTCCTCAAAGGCACTCATGTCTGTGAGTGATTGCGAAAATCGGTATTCTTTGTGAGGAAGACAATAGAAAACTATTCTGCCACTTTGATGATGTCATTCTCCTAAAATTGTTTTAGAGAGTGGTAGGAGGTGACTGGAAAAAAGCAGCAGCATGACTCAGAAAAGAATTATAAATAAAGCAAAATTATTTCAGATATGCAAACCAAACTAGAAAGAAAAGCAAATGAACACAAGGAATGCTGCATTATGGAAAGTGATAGATGAAAAGAAGAGACTTTCTTACAAGGAATTGAAGGATAAAAATAGAAGAAAATTATAGAAATGGAGGCTATGCGGTAAAGAATCAATACAAGTATAAGTTGCCCTTCCCCCTCAGTAAAGATATAAAAGAGAATATATTTTTTAATCCATTACAAAAGAAAAATTTCCACATTACATACATAGAAAAAATAAGCAAAGCTATAAGCACTCATATAAATTTTAGTAGAGCTACTATACTATAAGGAAAAAGAAAAAAAGATTGTGTTCAGGCAGAAATTTAAAGTCATATGTAGGAGAAAGATAATCAAATTGTTATCAGATTTTCCAACAGTAACACTTAATGCCAGAATGCAATCAAAATGCCTATTTATTATATTTTGGTAAATAAAATATTAGCTAAGAATCTTACATCCAGTCAATAAATATTCAAGTATTAAGGACAGAGACAATCTCCTGAACATGTAAATACTTATAAAATATTTTTACCATGAGCCTTTATCTATTAGCATTCCACAGAATAAACTTTAAACATCCAAAAAGACTGTATAAATATTGACTTCATGGGTAGTAATGAGAATTAAGTATTACCTATACTTAAGACTACACATCAGTTATAAGGGTGACAATATAATATGTAACAGTATAATAAATAACAGCTCTATGTTCTGAAAATACAGATGGTCTCAACTGAGAAAAATGAGGAGAGAATGAGGAAAGTACATGAAAAGTAAAATATACTTGCAAATTGCCTCATAAGCATTAAGTAAAAGAGAAATGATTGTTTCAAATCTGATGCCTAGAGAAAGGAAAGAGTTCAGAAAGAAGATATTACCAGAGAAAACTAATTTCATAGTTATAAATCAATAAGTTATAATAAAAAGAAGGCCAAGGAGACTATATGCAGATATATACAGTCTATTACTATCAAAATGATCCAAAGCTTCCTAAATTTGAAAAGCTATGTCAGAGACACACACACACACACACACACACACACACACACACACACACATCAATAAGTGCAAATGGACTGAATTTACCTTTAAAAAATAAATACATTTTTACATTAGCTAACAATGCTGAATCTAATAACAAGCGGCATACAAAAGATAAAAACAAATTCAGAAAACTAAAAAAAAAGGATAGATATAAAAATTATGTAAAGTTCAGGGGGTTTTCTCTAAATTTTCTGTTTCTCTTTGGACATTTGACATTGTATAACAAGATAAAATCTAAGAGTTTAGTAGGGAAAAATTTTAAGATGATAAAAAGGCAATAATGCATGTAACATTTTCAAAATATATTCAATAGACTTCTTTTAAGACAGCAGGCCACATCTTTAGAGTTCCAATACTGTATTACTTCTAACATGAAGACAAAGAATTCTTTTTTATTTTACCTTTGTTTAAATTTATTTTTAAATTTTTTATTTAATTATTTTTCAAGTACAGTATTCTGTCTTTTACTCCCATACCGAGACAAAGAATTTTTGAAATGCAATCTAGTGCATTCTAGATTAACTCTCTTTTTAATAGCAGAGGGGCTACATACTATTTATTTTGATCAAAAGCATTTTAGGGCAAACCTTTCATTATAATCATTAGCATCCATTCATGCTCTCAACACCAGTTAGCATTGTAATTACTAAACTGCCATTGGGATAGGGTTAGAAAAGAGACACTGAGATTAGAAGTTGTATGGGACTTAACACAAGATTTAAAAAGTTTATTTTAAAGACTTCCTTTGGAAACAAATTTGCCTGATACGCCTTTAACAAACTGCTAACACATCAGTAAAATTCAAGTATTATTGAGAAAAAATAATTATGTGTCTTAATCTTGATGTTTTCACAGTGGCATCTATCCCCAATCCTTTATCAGAATATTTTTGAGGAGGGTTAAGAATAATAAGAATCTATTCACATCAACCTGTTTATTTCTAATGAAATCATACCATTTCCTCAAATCTTTTTCAATTAGCCAGAATGCGTCACTTGTATTATAATTAGTATTTCAGAGTATCTTAAAATTTTCAACATGTCTGAAATGCTGCTGTTTAAATTTGTATCATATTAAGGCATTTTATCCTGTAAGTTTCCTTGTTAATGGTCTGATTTTCCTATACGCTGAAGTTTTCTTTTCCTATAGGTTTAATCTTTGTTTAACTTCACCTCCTCTAGTATCTTTTTTTGAAATTTATTTATTTTATTCTTTATCCTTGTGTTTCCAACCCAGATAAGCCCTCTGAAAAATTCTCTGTGACTCACTAGTCCTTTTCAGCAGATGGCACTGTTATTTAGGCTAAACAGTTTGTCAACAGGGCTAGGTAATTATTCTCATAAGATTTTTTTCCAGAACAATAGGATGCCTGTGTGTGTAAAATTACATTGACTCATGCTAAAAAAAGAAAAATGAACTGAACAAACTCCCCATGAAACATGGCTCTACTAAAATCATGAACATATTCAAAATGTCACAAAATACCCAACTAAACTCAAATGTTCAATTGTCATTTTTGCTCAAATCAACTCTAATTTGGTACAAGAGCTAAAAACTGAATGCTGTGTTTTGCTCCTAGTAAGCCTAGATGATTGACAAATTGTCCTTATATAATTTAGATAGTTAAATATGTTTCAGATGTCTAATTTTCTAAAAAGGGATGACAGAGGCCAGGATCCTATTGACCTTGGGTTGCAGAGAGGTTCGGGGTGAAGAGTTCTAACACCGAGCCAATCATGCATTACCCAGGTGAACTTAGGCCTTTGTGGGGGTGATCTCGATTTTATTCATAAAAAGAAATGATAATACTGAAAATAAAGGGTTCTGAGGAAAGGACCTAATATATATAATACATTCAATGTATATAATACTAGCTCAAATAAATAAGCATAAAAGGAAAAAGCACCTGAAGGAACAATATCAAAAGGAATATTCTTTCCTCTAATAACACAAGTGATTTCTGCATACTTTGCAATGTAGGCATTGCCACATAACATCTAAGAACACCAACAATAGCCTTAGGGGTTTTACTTTTGTGTCTGGAAGCAGATTTCAGCTAAATCTAGAAGGTCACACCTTTTTTTGTATTTTCCAGGGGGAGGCTACTCATAACCATACAGTTCCACTTCATGTGCATATGGTGATCATCAAAAAATAGTCTCAAGGGTTGTGACCCACATTATTAAAGCTTTGTTTTTGTAAACATAAGTACCTCAGGTCTCTTCTACCACCTTATTGTCCACATTCTGACTACACACATAGTTTATGTGTTTGCCTCAATTACCAATAGATATAGAACCTAGCACTAATTTTGACCTCCCAAATTAACAAAAAAAAAAACCTGTCAAAGAAAATTCTCAGTGAACAATAGAGAATTTACTGATATTTATTATTTTTCCATGAAGAATACTGAGGGGCCTTATGATGCCACTCACAGAACTGCCTTCCAAGTCGCCCCTCCACCAACTAACTCCTCACTCCTCTAGTTACAGGTCTTGATAAATTGTAGCATTCTGATTACAGGAGGGGTTCCCCTAGTGGGGATTTTCACATTAACCATATGAAAAATATTTCCCTTTTTCTAATGCCTCAAAAAGGGTTTTCACATTCCTTAAAGATGATCAACACAATACTATAGGACAGCAAACAGCAAATACACCCTGGCATTGTAAGCATTCCTAGAGCAAAATGTACAGTTTGTTGGAAAGAAATAATGATCCCTGGAAATGGACAACCCATCTGCTGAGAAGCATCTTTCAAAATACTTTTCCCTAGAGATGGTGGTAAGTATTTTGATATAGTCATCCCTCCCTATCCACAGTGGGATACGTTCCAAGAGCCCCAGTAGAGACCTGAAACTGAACAGTACTGAACCCTATTATGCTATGTTTTTCCTATATATATATATATATACAGCGATGACAAAGTTTAATTTATAAATTAGGCAACTTCACAACTAGAAGACTCATTATTAGTCAAGATCTTAGCAAGCTCATCATACACTTGCCTTTCTTTCCTTATTAAGTCAGGAATTTTCACCTTTTCATTTAAAGGAAGCATTTTAGAGCTTCTCTTTGGCATGTGCAAACTACCAGCATCACTACTCTTGCACTTTGGGTGTAAACTAAGGGTGACTTGAACACAAGCACGGTGATAACTCCAAAGTTGATCTGACGACTGAGAAGGGTAAGTGACTAAGGGGAGAGAAATGCATACATCTGTACATGCTGGACAAAGGGGTGATGCACATCCCAGACAGAGTGGGGCTCATAACATTTCACCATGCTACGCAGAATAGTGAACAATTTAAAACTTATAAATTATTTAATTCTGGAATTGTTCATTTAATACTTTCAGGTGGAGGTTGACCACAGGGAACTGAAACTGAGGAAAGAATAACCACGGATAAGGGAGGGTTAATATCCTTCCTGAGCAGTGGATTTCAGATTCACCAAAGCATGTCAGCATACCACTGATGAGGTCTGTAATTCCTTACATGTCTTATGGACTGCAGAAGGGATGGATATGAACTATAAGTGGTATCTCTAACAGGAACATCAGTCAGGGAAACTGGTCTGACACACAGTTTCAAGATTTTGAAATATAAAAATTGTGATCTTATCTATAGTTTAGGAACAGGACCCAAGCAGGTATATTTTTTAAAAAATACTTTTCAATTTTATTGTTCAAGTATAGTTTTCTGCCTTTCCCCCCCACTCCAGCCATCCCCACCTCCCTCCCCTGATTCCACCTGCCCTTGGTTTTGTCCATGTGTCATTTACAGTTGTTTCTGAAAACCTTTCAGCCTTTCCCCCTATTATCACCTCCTGTCTACCCTCTGGTTACTGTCCATTTGTTCTTAATTTCAATGGCTGTGATTATATTTTGTTTGCCAAGCAAGTGTACTTTAAAAATAGTCTTTAGCCCTGGCCCATGTGTCTCAGTGGTTGGAGCATCATCCAGAAATGGAAGAGTTGTATGCTTGATTCCCAGTTCACAGGCCTAGGTTGAGGGTTCATCCACAGTCAGGTGCAAGCAAGCACATGAGACCCTCGGTCCAGACACACATAGGATCCCTAGTCCCTGCACAGATCCCCAGTCTGGGTATGTCTGAAGTCAACCAATGTATGCTTCTCTTGCATTGATGTTTTTTTCTTTCCATTCCTCTCTTCCTTCCTCTCTCTCTAAGAAAACAAATAAAATGTCTTCATGTGAACATTAAAAAATAATAATAATCCTTAGGTGATTCTGCCATAAAGTTTAGCAGGGAAATTGCAACCATATATACAGCTTCCATATTCTAGGTCAGCTAAGTACAAGACCAGAGATTTTGTTATTTAGGGGTAAAAATATGTGTAAACTATATGAGTCTATCACTAAAATTACTTTTATATTAATTTAATTTATGAAAATATGTAGTAAGGGTACCTGTCATCATTTCAGGTATTTCCAGGAATGCTGAGGTAAGAGAGTATAACGAGCAATATTCCATTTAAAAAATTCCCAGTGGTATGAGCACTATCTATATAACCCTAAAAAATTAATTGACTCATTCCATCAATACAGTAATGGTAGTTTATGATTTTTAGCCTTATTTTACCTGGCTTTTAAGGTCATCTTTGGGCTGAGAACTACTATTTTTCACAGATGAGTAGAAGAAAACATATTTCTAAAATACACAACATAAATAGTGGTGCTTTTATTTTCTGTCTCTGATAGAATTGGATTTGCTCTGTGGTTCAGCAGCCTTCAATGTCTTATTAAGAAAAAAGCTCTCTACCACCCTGCAAACACCATTCCTACAACATTCTTGTCCATGGTCAGTGTTGGCCTGAATATATGAAAAGGCTTTCTACAGAAGGTGAAATATAGTTATTAAATTAAAAAGTTAATATAATTTGGTCTCAAAAACCTGCCTTTCTGATGCCAACTTCAAACAAAAGGAACATTTTATTAGTTACAAATAGAAAAATAAAACACATTTACTTTCTATAGAATATAAACTTCAATCTAAAGCACAGATTCTAAAAATGAGGCCCAAGGACCCCTGGGGAGCCTTGAAACTCTCCCAAGGGTCTGAAAACAAAACAATTTTCATAATAATAATTACCTCTTATTTGTCTTTTTCACTCTCATTCTCTCACAAGTATTACAGTTGACTTACCTAGTGGTTCTATGGCATGTGATATTGCAACAGATGTAAAAATGCATCTGAGAAGTCAACTGCCTTGTAATAAGCTGGATAATTCAAGGCAGCAACTTAGGAAGATACTGAACTCATCTCCTCCCAAGAACACATGGAATCTACAACTACATCCAGCACAATTTCCTCTGCAAAAGACTGAAAACTAGCCATGCAACTCCTTCACTGTGGGGCAGATGACAAAAAGGCCACCTTGAAGCAGGTAGGAGAGGTTGCAACCTAATGTCTCCATTAACTCCCTGCATGGTGACCCCACAATAGAAAGGAAACTCACAACCCTGGAGCGTCTCTCTGAGAAGGAAAGGGTTTGTACCCCACATTAGGCACCCCAACTTGTAACACCTGCACCTGACAGACAAGCTCCTAAAACATCTGGCTTTAAAAATCATTAGGGCTCACATCCAGAGACCCACATAGATCTAGGGATCTGAGAAAGAGTTTTCAGAGGGCCCACGTGGGAATTCAGCCACCCCAGGGCCCAGCACAGAAGCAGCTGTTTGAAAACTGCTCAGAATTTACATGAAAGAAGACTCACTTCCTAATCTTAAAGCAACACTAGAGAACCAGGAGCCTGCTTGGATATTCTCTAGACAGAGGCTGGCAGGTGCTTTTTTCCCACTTTCCCTCTGCCAAAGCCAGTGAGCACCATTTTTTTAAATGATTTTTCTATGGTCTCACTTATATATGTAATCTAATGAACAAAATAAACTGAGGAACAAAATAAAACCAAAGTCCTGGAAACATAGAACAGACTGACAGATCTCAGAGGGGATCTGGAAGATCCCCTGGAAGATCTGGGGGGACTGGAAGAAAAGATCATCCAGAGAACATATATGTATACATGCACCATGGACACAATGTGGTGAAGGGCAGGGGGCTAAATGGAGTGAGGGCAAAGAGGGCAAAATGGAGGACATCGGTAATAGTGTCAATAATAAAAACTTCTTTAAAAAAATGAAATAAATAAATAAAATGCCTTTTCTAAATGAAATAATTCCAGATATTTAGAAGACTTATATATGTATAAAACAATGCTATATTTCTCACTAATTTTTTATTATGGAAAACATATTTTCAAATACAATTATGTTAGTTTTAGCTATGTGTAATGGGTTTATTGTTGGCATTTTAACAATAATTAATATACATTTTACATTCTTTTCCATTTTCAGTCTAATATGGTAAATATCAATTGGTTTAATTAACCTAAACAGAAGCTTCTTGGAATCCTTCATAATTTTAAGAGTGTAAATGGATGCTCTGAAACCAAAGAGTTTGAGAATTGCTGATCTAAGACCTATTTCTGTCTCTTCTTTATTGATCTAAAAACTTTGACCTCACAAAATGATATCCCAATTCAAGGATTTTGACTTTTAAAGAAAACAAGTATGTAATACTATTATTTTAAGAATGTGCTTTAGAAGATCTAATCAAAAGTGAAGGTACATATTACAATAAGTTCAAGTTGCAGGAACACTTTTGGCCATTTGCAATGTTGGATGAAACCCTGAGAAATAACACCAAGACAAAATGCTAAAGCATTTCGGTCAGAGAAAAAGTGTTACATATCTTTTTTACTACCCTGAACCATTTCTTACAGCAAATCATAATAATTTAATATAGATTAAATATTTGTATCCTTAATTGGTTAACAGTCTTAAATTAAAAAGACAACCAACTGTATGGGAAAACATATTTGCCAATGATTCCTCAGGCAAAGGTTTAATCTCCAAAATATACAAAGAACTCACATGACTACACTCCAAGAAGACAACTAACCCAATTAAAAAATGGGAAAAGAACTTGAACAGACACTTCTTCAAGAAGGACATACAAAACATCCAGAGGCACATGAAGAGATGCTCAATATTGCTAGCCATCAGAGAGATGCAAATTAAAACCACAATGAGATACCACTTCACACTGGTCAGAATGGCCATCATAAACAAATCAACAAACAACAAATGTTGGAGAGGTTGTGGGGAAAAGGGGACCCTAGTTCACTGTTGGTGGGATTGCAGACTGGTACAACCATTATGGAAAACAGTATGGAATTTTCTCAGAAAAATAAAAATCGACCTGCCTTTTGACCCAGCAATTCCACTGCTAGGATTATATCCTAAGAACCCTGAAACACCAATCCAAAAGAACCTATGCACCCCAATGTTCATAGCAACACAATTTACAATAGCCAAGAGGTGGAAGCAACCGAGGTGCCCATCAGTAAATGAATGGATCAAAAGGGGAGTGGGAGAAGGAGAAGAGGGGAGAAAGTACAGAAAATAAGTAGCATAGACAGTAGATAGAAAATAGATAGGGAGGAGGGTAAGAATAGTAGGGGAAATATAGAATCTAAAGAACTTGAGACATGTGTTCATGAACTAAAGGGGGAAATGGTGGGGGAGGGGTGTACAGGGTGGAGGGGAACAGAGGGGGGAATAGAACAAGTGTAATGGCATAATCAATAAAAAATTAAAAGAAAAAAGAAAAAAATTATGGTACATATACACAATGGAATTCTATGCAGCAGAAAGAAAGAAGGAGCTACTACCCTTTGCAACAGCATGGACTGAACTGGAAAGCATTATGCTGAGTGAAATTAGTCAGGCGGTGAAGGACAAATACCATATGATCTCACCTTTAACAGGAAGCTAGACAGCAAAACAAACAAGCAAGCAAAATAAAAACAGAGACACTGAAATAGAGAACAGGGGGACAGTGACCATAGGGGAGAGGGGAAGGAATTTAAGAGAAAAAAGGGGAGTGATTTAGAGGAACAAGTATAAAGGACACAGGGACAATAACTAAGGGGGGGGATGGGAGGGAGGTGGGGAGCACGGGGTGTGGTGGGCTGGGATGGGAGAAATAGACAGAAAACTGTACTTGAAAATAATTAAATACAAAAAATAAAAATAAAAACATTAATAATTTTAATGTTAGTAATTTAAAATACATATAATCAAAAATAATCTCAACTCAAGAATGTTTTCCTTGCATGTGTTTGTCACTTTAGGATAATGAAGAAGCCACCATATGACAACTACAAAGCAATTTATTAAAATCATTTCATCAACCAGTTGCCTTCTGTATGCCCCAGCTGGGAATTGAACCTGCAAATAAAACATTATATACATATCTAATGTTAAAATATTGCAATATACTTTTTTTTGTCCTTTAAAAAGAATTCTTTGGGAGAGCTCAGCATAAAGCTAATTTTTATCACCAAGCTCTGACAAGACATATAAAGCTGAAGTTGATGGGTCAGGTTTGGACTACTTCTGAGAAAAAATCTGCCAATGAAGCTAAATTGTGTGGTGGTTTTTCAATCCTTGTCCACAAGCAATTAGAAGAAAATGACCTACAGCATTTCCATCCGTACAGAGAGAATTTAAAAGCCTGTCTCAAAAGGTGAAAGGCTATTTCATTAAGACATTGCTGACAGAGAAAGAAGACCCTCTTGATGGGAGTTCAGCCCCTAAATAACATTGTCCTGACAATAAACAGTAGTAACTGTGCCTTGGAACTAAAAAGGAATTAGGGCAGACAGACTAAATACAAAGTAACAGGTCAACACTACAATAATTTTTTGTATACTGCTTGTGTGTTTTTTTCTTTTGAAATAATATTTTGCTAGGCTTCCCAGATTGTATAAACTTTTGTGTATGTATGAAATTGGATACTTTAGGGTTATGGTAAAATAAAGTTAATATAATTGTTTGATAAGTGAAAAGAAACATTTCTTGTACATTCATAATACCAAATATGGTGCTTGGGCTTTTTTCCCCACTCTTTTTTTTTTTATTGTGGTAAAACACACATAATATAAAACTTACTATCTTAACCATTTTAAGTGCATAATTTAGGGATATTAAGTATATTTATATTAGTGTGTGACCATCACCACTATCTATCTCCAGTACCCTTTTTATCTCACAAAACTAAAATTTGTACCCATTAACAATAACTCCCTATGGACCCCCACTCTCAGCCTCAGCAACAACCACTGCACTTGTTTTTAAACTTCACTTTTCCACCACCCCAACCCACAGCCTCTAGCAATTACCATTCCACTTTTGTTACTATGAGTAAGGGTTTTTAACGTTTTTTCAGATTTTGTATATAAGGAAGATCATGCAGGGTTTGTCTTTCTGTGTCTGACTTATTTCACTTAGCATAATGTCCTCAAGGTCCATCCATGCTGTTGCTCATGTCAGGATTTCCCACTTCTCTGTGGCTAAATAATAATATATTTCAAGTGGAATTTTCTTTACCCATTCATATCTAGTCCATGGAAACTTAAGCTGTTGCCATATCTTGGCCATTATGAAAAATGCTGCAATGAGCCCTAGCTGGAGTAGCTCAGTGAATTGAGCATGGGCCTGTGAACCAAAAAGTTGCTGATTCGATTCCCAGGCAGGACACATGCCTGGGTTGTGGGCCAGGTCCCCAGTGGGGGGCACATGAGAGACAACCACACACTGATGGTTTTTTTCCTCTCTTTCTCCTTCCCTTCTCCTCTCTCTAAACATGAATAAATAAAATATTTTGAAAAAAAGAAAAATGCTGCAATGAACTCTGGACTGGGACCTACCTCTTTAAGATAGTGATGTCCTTTCCCCAAATATATACCCAGAAGTGAGATGGTTGGATCATATGGTACCTCCATTTCTAATTTTGGGGAACCTCTAAACTGGTTTACATACTTGCTGAACCAACTCTTATTCCTACCAACAGTGTACAAAAATTTTTCTACATCCTTGCCAACATTAATCATGTGTAGTGTTTTTGATAACAGATTTAAGAGATGTGAAGTGACAGCTCATGATGGTTTTGGTTTGAACTTCCCTGAAAATTAGTGATGTGGAGCATCTTTACATATTTCTGTTGGCCATTTGTATGTCTTCTTCTGAAAAATGTCTAATAATGTCCTTTGTTCATTTTTTAATTGGGTCATTTTTTTTTGCCATCGAGTTGATATTAGTTTTTCTTTTTTCCTACATACCTAGTGTGATATAGTTGGGAGAATAGAGTTCCAAGACACTGAAGACCTGGTTTGTTTTATATCTCTGTCATAATATTGAATATAATTGGACCTTTTTCTTCTCTTTCATGAAAGGGAATAGTAACAATTGACTTTACTACCTTAAAAGATGGTAAACATTCAATGAACTAAAAAATGTATAAAAAATGAAAACCCAGGAACATCATGGAACCTCTCTGGGAATTGGATGGGAATGTGAAGAGGAAAGAATAATCCAATGGCCTATGGTGGTGGTTTTCTTGCTCTAATATGCCATTTTTGTGTACAGAGAAATGGTTGAAAACCAAAATATGTAAATATAAGACAATATTTATTGGTGGTAGTGTTAATATGGAATAAAGAAAATTTCAGGGGCTTTTAAGCAAGAATAAGCTATGTTCAAATCTCATCTCCTATATTTCCTAGTTTTATGATCAAACTCAAGTTTTGTGTATTTCAGTGTCTTCAGCTGATAAATAAGGATTATGCTCATTACCTTAAAGCAGTGGCTCTCAATGGGAGGCACTTTTCCCATACAAGGGACATTTGGGAATGCCTAGAGACATTTTGGAGGGTTGTCATAACTGAAGAATTGCTACTGGTATCTAGTGGGAAGAGAACAGGGTTGATGCTATGCATTTCACAATTCTTAGGACACCTCCCCCACTGCACAAACAAAAAATTATCTTAACCAAAATGTCAACACTTTTTAAAAATTTTTTTATTGATTATGCTGTTACAGTTGTTCTATTCCCCCCTTCATTCCCCTGCACCCTACCCCCCATCCCCACCATTACCCCCCCTTTAGTTTATGATCATGTGTCTCAAGTCCTTTAGATTCTATATTTCCCATGCTATTCTTGCCCCCCCTTCTATTTTCTATCTACTGTCTATGCTACTTATTTTCTGTACCTTCTCCCCTCATCTCCTACTCCCACTCCCCTGTTGCTAACCCTCCTTGAGATCTTCATTTCTATGTTTCCACTCCTGATCTAGCTGTCCTTTTAGTTTGCTTTCATTTTAGGTGTGGTTGTTAATAACTGCAAGTTTGTTGTCCTTTCACTGTTCATGTTTCTTTAACTTCTTTTTCTTTGATAAGTCCCTTTAACATTTCATATAATAAGGGCTTGGTGATGATGAACTCCTTGAATTTGGTCTTATCTGAGAAGCACTTTATCTGTCCTTCCATTCTAAATGAAAGTTTTGCTGGATCGAGCAATCTTGGTTGTAGGTCTTTGGATTTCATGACTTGGAATACCTCTCTCCAGCCCTTTCTTGCCTGTAAGGTCTCTTTTGAGAAATCTGCTGACAGTCTGATGGGGACTCCTTTGTAGGTGACTGTCCCCTTAGCTCTTGCTGCTTCTAGGATTCTCTCCTTCATTTTAATTTTGGCTAATGTAATGATAATGTGCCTTGGTGTGTTCCTTCTTGGGTCCAACTTCTTTGGGACTCTCTGAGCTTCCTGGATTTCCTGGAAGTCTATTTCCTTTGCCAGATTGGGGAAATTCTCCTTTATTATTTGTTCAAATAAGTTTTCCACTGGTGGCTGTGCCTTTCCCCCTTCTGGTACCCCTATAATTTGGATGTTGGAGCGTTTAAAGATGTCCTGGAGGTTCCTAAGACTCTCCTCATTTCTTTGAATTCTTGCTTCCTGACTCTTTTCTGTTTGGCCATTATTTGCTTTCTTCTGGTCCACTCCATTGATTTGAGTCCCAGTTTCCTTTTCATTGCTATTGGTATCCTGTGCAATTCCATTCATTTCAATTAGTTTCACCTTCATATATTTGTCTCATTTGTGGCTATAATCAACCAGTTCTGTGAGGATTCTGATCACCAGTGTTTTAAACTGTGCGTCTGAGAGTTTTGCTATTTCTTCATTGCTTAGATCTATGGGCTCTGGGGCTTTGAGATCTTCTTGAGCCATTTTTGGTCTGTTCGCGCCCTTTAAGTGTGAGAAGCGGTGCCTTGGACTCCCAGTTCGCTGGGTTGTGACGCTGTATGTAGGGGCGTGGTCAGAGCGGGGAAATGGCAGCACCCTCCACTGCCGCTAGCCTCGGGGACCCGCCCGGCCCCAGTCCAACACCGCCCACTCCCTGGCCTGTCTGCTTGCGCACAAATGGGCAACCACATTCAACACGCAGCACCGCTTCCCCGCTGTCTCCTCCGCGGTCGCTCGCCTGGTGGCTGGCTAGGTACCTTGTGCCTGGATTCCACGCGTCTGGATTCCACGCCTGAGTCAGTCTGACTGAGTCCTCCTGTGCAACCCCTCACCAGCCGCTGGTTTTGCCCCTTACCGGTCAGGCTGAAGAATTTGTTGTTAATGGACTTCCGAAAAGTTCAATTTTCTGTGTTCTGGCTGTGTTTTCTGTTGCTAATATTTAGTTGTCTCTAAACTTGGTTGTGTGAGAAGGCATCCACCTATGCCTCCATCTTGGCGGAAGTCTAAAATGTCAACACTTCTGAGGTTAAGAAACCATGCCTTAGAGGGCTGTTGTAAGGCTCAAAACAGATTCCCCATATATGAACACAACTAGCAAAGTGCCTAGGACATAATGAGCACTCAAAATGTTGTTAGTTCCTCCCTCTGGGAGTACAAATGAATTATCTATACCAGTGTCCTAAATGTACAAGTACTGAACCCCCATCTATTTCATTAGCTGGATGTCCAATCTTATCCCTGAGTTCCTCTCCTAAATTTGTCCAATGAAACCCCAAGAAGCCCTACATGTGCTATATAAAATACTTCTAGGATCTCTTATATGAGCTTCAGGTAAGAAGGTTTTCCTTCTAGAGCTACTGAGGCAGGGTAGGGTGGGGGCAGAAATAGTCCAAGAGCTGCTTTGGCATACCAAGAGCCACTGCCTGCGACTCTGCCCATTCTTGGCCCTGTTAAATTCAGGGTGTCCTCCATAACTGAGCCATTCATTTTTAGACCCCTGTAATTATCAGGCAGCACTGAGAAACAGAAGTTGTAAAAAATGTTGCACTTACTAATGAACTGATGACTTACAAACATTTTCTAGACTTGAATATTCCTCATAGGTCTATTCGAGTTCAGTCAACCAAAGTTCTGGGAGCTATGCAAGTATCATTAGTATTATAGGATAATCAGATGTGGGAAAGTCTTCAAAATAAATTTTATTAAAATGCAAACTAAAATTGTATAATACATAATTTCAAAATGTTTAAATTATATTATCCTTAAAAGAAACTCAAAATTAAGTTCAGTGTATACTTAAAATTATAAATTACATCAAATCTTAGAAAAAGTCTGTTGTGAGAGAAAAAGAAAGAAATGTAAAATTTCTGAGGTTAAATCAAAACTTTCCTATAGCTACAAATTTCAGTTGAAAGACATAGCATAAAATTTATGAGAGAGATGCATTTCATAGCTCTGTTCACTGAAAAGGCTTATGAACTATGACTAAACCAATGGCAGTTTATCCTAGTAGCACCCAGACTGTGGTTTTCAAACACAATTTCCTATTAATAAGAATAGGAGACACTAAAAAACTGGCTGATTCCAGGCCTGATACAGGAAATGCAGGGTGGGGCCAAAGTAGGTTTACAGTTGTTTGTATAATGCAAACAACAATAAATTATGTATTATTTTCTAAATATTATTGTAAAATAATACAATAGTTAAAAAATAAGAATACAGGAATAAACTGTTTCGTGTACGCAAAACTTTAAACCTACTTTTGCCCCCCCATGAGTTACCTGAATCATCTATACTGAAAAGCAAAGGGGATTTAAAAAATTATTGAGGACAGGCACCTAGGTTGCTTCTACCTCTTGGCTATTGTAAATTGTGTTGCTATGAACATTGGGGTGCATAGGTTCTTTTGGATTGGTGTTTCAGGGTTCTTAGGATATAATCCTAGCAGTGGAATTGCTGGGTCAAAAGGCAGGTCCATTTTTATTTTTCTGAGAAAAGTCCATACTGTTTTCCATAATGGTTGTACCAGTCTGCAATCCCACCAACAGTGAACTAAAGACCCCTTTTCCTCACACCATCTCCAACATTTGTTGTTTGTTGCTTTGTTTATGATAGCTATCCTGACCGGTGTAAAGTGGTATCTCATTGTGGTTTTAATTTGCATCTCTCTGATAGCTAACGATATTGAGCATCTCTTCACGTGTCTCTGGATGTTTTGTATGTCCTTCTTGAAGAAGTATCTGTTCCAGTCCTTTTCCCATTTTTTAATTGGGTTAGATGTCTTCCTAGAGTGAAGTCGTGTAAGTTCTTTGTATATTTTGGAGATTAAACCTTTGCCTGAGGTATCATTGGCAAATATGTTTTCCCATACAGTTGGTTGTCTTTTTAATTTAATACTGTTTTCTTTAGCCATGCAGAAGCTTTTTATTTTGATGAGATCCCATTTGTTTATTCTTTCCTTTATATTCCTTGCTCTAGGGGACATATCCATAAAAATGTTGCTGCATGAAATATCTGAGATTTTCTTGCCGATGTTATCGTCTAGGACTTTAATGGTGTCTTGGCTTATATTTAAGTCTTTTATCCTCCTTGAATTTATTTTGGTGTATGGTGTAAGTTGGTGCTCAAGTTTCATTTTTTTTGCACGTAGCTGTCCAGTTCTCCCAACACCATTTGTTGAAGAGGCTATCTTTACTCCATTTTATGTTACTGCCCCCTTTGTCCAATATTAATTGACTGTAGAGAGTTGGGTTGATTTCTGGGCTCTCTGTTCTGTTCCATTGGTCTATGTGCCTGTTTTTTATGCCAGTACCAGGCTGTTTTGATTACAGTGGCTTTGTAATACAGTTTGATATCAGGTATTGTGATCCCTCCTACTTTGTTCTTCTTTCTCAAAAGAGCAGCTGCTATTCGGGCTCATTTATGATTCCATATAAATTTTTGAAGTGTTTGTTCTATGTCTGTGAAATACGCCATTGGTAATTTAATAGGGATTGCATTGAATCTGTAAATTGCTTTGGGTAGTATGCACATGTTGATGATGTTAATTCTTCCAATCCATGAACAAGGTATATATTTCCATTTGTTTGTGTCTTCCCTGATTTCTTTCTTCAGTGCTGTGTAGTTTTCTGCTTACAGGTCTTTTACCTCCTTGGTTAGGTTTATTCCCAGATATTTTATTTTTGTTTTTGCTATATCGAATGGGATTTTTTCCTTGGTTTCTGCTTCTGCTGATTCATTGTTAGTATACAAAAATGCCTTTGATTTCTGGATATTGACTTTATATCCTGCTGTTTTGCCAAATTCATCAATGGATTTCTACCCTTTGAATTCCATGTTGTTGAACCCTTTGCAACAACATGGATGGAACTGGAAAGCATTATGCTGAGTGAAATAGGCCAGGCATTGAAAGACAAATACCATATGATCTCTCCTTTAATAGGAAGCTAAACAACAAAACAAACAAGCAAACAGAATAAGAACAAAGACACTGAAATAGAGAACAAGTGGGCAGTAACCAGAGGGGAGAGGGAAGGGAATTTAAGGGGAAAAATGGGGAGGGATTTTGAGGAACAAGTATGAAAGACACAGGGATGAGGACTGGGGTGGGGGAGGAAATGGGAGGGAGGTGGGGAGACAGGGCCAGAGGGCTGGGATGGGAGAAATAGACAAAAAACTGTACTTGAAAAATAACTAAATAAAATTTAAAAAAATTATTGAGGACATAGGGGAGTTCTTCAGGAACCAACTTGAGTTATCTTCCACTAGCCTAAGGTCGCACAATTTAAGCTACAATAAAATAAAGACTGCAGTGGATTGGAACATTTCAAGTATGCCTACATTAAAAAAATCTATAATGGCATTTAAGAAAACTGATGTCCATCAGTCACCTTTGGAGGACACTAAGTAACCAAGTCATTATTTCGAACTGATAAAGGGAAAGAATCAAACATTTTTCATGCTTTCTTAACAAACTATTATTTAGTGCAACAAAATAATGAAAAGAATATTATCTGTGTAGATCTTGCACTAATGATGGCAATTAAACAAAATTAAATTGCCTAAAGACAACTTACAGAACCCAAAGTGACATTGTTTATAAATCCACAATTTATTACAGGAATTGGATACAATATAGCAAGATTATTAAACTGAGTATACACATCCCAACTAAAACCTGTCTCCAAGCAAGTTCAGAGAAGTCAGGTGCTTCATAACTGACAAAGTGGTCTTGCAAAAAAGTCAAACCTGAAGTTAATCTCTCTTGTGTCCATCTAAGTACCAGCTGTCCTGAAATGCAGAATACAAATGAACATAATAAACCACACTATGGGAAGTGTGGTTTACAAGATGTACTTGCAAGCAGCCAAGTACATCTTGTAAAAAAAACTGCAAAAATTAATTTTTCCAGTATAAAACCTGGAAGCCAAAAGCACTGGAGTTATAGAGTCCATAGATTTAAGAGTGTAGCAACCAATTGCAACTTGTGGATATTATTTTGATTCTGAGTCAAATCGACTCTTAAAATTGTACACACACGGGAAATTCAAAAGCTAAATAGATAATCACTTTAAGGAATTATGGTTTTAAAATAATTTTGGATGTGATATTAATACAGCAGTTATATTTTTGAACTACCTTTTAGAGATATAGCCTTTGTGTGTTAAGATTGAGTGAGATCAGCCCTGGCTGGCGTAGCTCAATGGATTGAGCGTGGGCCTGCGAACCAGAGTATTGTGGTTCGATTCCCAGTCAAGGCACATGGCTGGGTTGCAGGCCAGTTCCCAGCAGGGAACACATGAGAGGCAACCATACATTGATATTTCTCTTCCACTCTTTCTCCTTCCCTTCCCCTCTCTCAAAAAAATAAATAAAATATTTTTAAAAAAGGTTAAGTGAGATCATGTATATTTCCTAGCATACATCAGCACTCAGTAGATGTTAATTATAATACTATTTTAAAGTAAATTCAAAGAATATATTCCCTCTCAGGAACTCTTTCTACCATACCAGGCTTCCTTAAATTGTACTATTTAAATGAAAATAAAATGATGTTAAGTTTTAAAAATATGAAATTTAAAAATTCACCTAGATAGAAGTAATAACAGTCATGCTTCTTTCTAACTTCCATGTAATTCACTCAACCAGATTTAAATTGGCAAGGAAAACAAATATTTACTTGTTTAACAATAATTCAACAAACTTTTTTCTTTCTGTACTCAGAAAGAACAATTATGTAGATTCTTAAACTTGTGATGACACTGATATATTTTAAGTGATAATAATCATTTTATACAATTTGAAAAATTGCACTTAATAGGTTTTTTTGTTCACTTTTTAAAGTGGAGAGAAAATACCTTTGCCTGAAGCAGGACATTTAGCATGGACTGTATTACCATTACTCTTACAAAAAACTATAGGACCAGTTCTGCCCTGATGCAACATTAATCATTTTTATATGAAGGGAATATTTCTTATGAAGAAAATATATTCATATATCTCTTTTATTTGATGAAACATGACAGACACACTATTGTGATTTTCATACATATGGTATAAACAAAAGACTTGGATTTAGTACAGAGAAAAAAATTCAAAATACCATTCCTTATTTCTGGATTAGATTTAAACATTTGGCTTTCCTTGAAGCAAATGTTTAATGAACTTCTGGTATTCATAATTTGCTTTTTGAAAGAACACTATCAAGGGTTTTAAACAGATTGCAAAATTTCATCTGGATACTAAGTAAAAAGAATCCTCAGTTGATGTCCAGGTGGAATTTTATCTGTTGAAAACATAAAAAGGGGTTCTGATAATAATCCTGCTACTAGGCACTAGGCTTTAAGGTATCCCCCAAGGGCTCAGCTGTCTGGTGTACACCATGTGTATAATTCCTGAGACTGGGAAAATGGTGGATTTTGGTCCTGTAATAAGGTTGTATGATGAGGGCATGGTTAGTTGGCTTTAAGAAAGGGAGATTATCCAGATGGGCCTGATGTAATCACATGAACCTTTTAAACCTGGGTCTAGATGTCAGAGTCAGAGAATTCAGAGATTTGAACAAGGTAAGATTCTCCCTTGCTGGCTTTGAGGATGCAGGTAGCTGCACTGCAAGAAGAATAAGCAACCTCTGGGAACACAGAGGAGACTGTAGGAGCTGAGAGGTACCCTTGGCCTATAGCCATCAAAGCACTGATTCTTTTTCAGGTTTATTTAAAATATAGTTGATGAATAAAATTGTAACATATTTAAAGTATGCAATGTGACAATTTTCTATACATACATTGTGAAATGATAACCACAATCAAGTTAATTCCTTTAAAATGAAGATGAAGGCATACTAAATTAAGTAGAAAAGGCACTGCATCTTTAAAAAAAGACCTATAATGTAGCATATTCCAAAATATATTTGTTTCTCAAAATTATAAATGTATTTTTCTACTGTAAAATGGAAGATGAGTATTTAGCAAAGCAACAATAACATTCATTAAGATGTTATCTTTTAAGGGCAATAGTGATTTCAGAGTTTGTCAGTGCAAAACTCCCAATTGCATTGTATAACAATTTTGCAGATTACTTCCTAGGAATTCCAAAGTTGGACAAATTTTCTGGTAGGTTTAATTTTCCTTGGAGGCATGGTGTGCTGTGTGCTGGAGGAGGCTTAGAGCTGGTTGAGTGCCTTTCCTGAGGGGCCAAAGTTATTTCTAGGAGTAGACTATTACTTGTTACTAGCTGCATTTTCCAAATGTCAAGTGGATAGGACAGGCCTCTAGTGAATTAAGTCCCTGGGACTCTATTTCTTAAGAAGTTTTAGTGCAAAGGTAAAGTTTTGTTTAAGGAGTGCATCTTCAAGAAATACTTTAGATGGTGAGATTCTCTTTAAAAGGCTTTCAATAGTTTCAGGTAACTAAGGGTCTTTCTGAAAAGTGTATGGAATACATACCAGTGTTCTGTGAGGACATGAGTTCATCTTGCTAAGCATTTCATTGCTAAGTATTTATCATACAGGTACATGATATTTTCCTCAGAAAATAATAAAACTTACTTCAGTTAGTAAAGATCTCCTTCTGTGTGAGAGTATAGCGAGACCTGGATTATACGTTCAATTTTACACACCCATCCTACCTTCCTCCAGTTCTCCCTTGTATCTGAGTTCTTATGTCCACATGCTTTTCTGTGTCATTCTTTTTTTAATTTTTTTTAAAAATTAAAATTTATTTATTTAATTGTTGCTCAAGTATAGTTTTCTGTCTGTTACTCCCATCCCAGCCTACCCCTCCAGTGCTCCCTACCTCCCTCCCATTTCCAGCCCCCTTAGTTGTTGTTCCTGTCCTGTAAATCCTTCTCCTTTTCCCCTGAAATTCTCTCCCTTCTTTCCTCTGGCCACAGTGTCATTCTTGATTTCAGTTGGAATAATATGTTTAGAATCCATGCATAATCCAAATTACCCCTCCCTGTCTTCCTCCTGTCCCTGCCTCCACCCCCACTATCTCTATCCTTCCATCTGCCCCATCTCATCCTTCCCTTTCTATCTATAACACCAGATACAAAACTCCCATTACATATGACCACACATATATGCCAAGTGGGTGTTATTACACTGTGAGACACCAGTTAAATCTTTACTTGATATTTTCCTAATTACCCAACTTCCAACAAATGTTATATCACAAGACTTGTTTTGTGTTTTGCCCTTCCTGAAATTTTTCTGCATCTTCATTTCCCCTCTTAGGTTTGGGTCCATAGTGTGGATTGTGTTCATTAAATGTTGTCAGTGCCCAGCACCATACCATGGGCACTTGGCTGCTTATTAAGACATTTTTATATGATGATAACACTACCCAGTGGCCTGAGAAGAGGATAAGGAAAAATATCACTTGACCTTTAAACCCACCTCTAAAGCCTCTTAGCATTATAGCCTTTACCAAATGAACTCAGTTTTGTATTCTATAACTTTTCTACCTTAGAGGCATTTTTCTGGAATTAATAATGTGTGAATAACTTTAAGATCCACAGATGAAAAACCTTCTCTAAATGCTAAGGATTGGTTTAATTATACCATAGAGGACATTTGGGTTTATATTATGAAGCATGCATATTTATAGCTCTTTTATTTTAATGTTGGTTATTTTAGCTGAAGAACCTATTTTTACTACTGTGGATGCCTGGTATTTTCTTGTTAATAATGCTTAAAGATATAAATAGTATATGATAGCAGTTAAACCTAAAGGTCACACATGCTTCACACACAAAAGGGATGTATATATTATTAATCCTTTTTAATCACACAGCATAGGTTACTGGTACTTTACCACTTACTTAACCCATGAATGGAAGTGCATTTTAGTACAGAACCTGACGCGGGCCTATTTGTCCATAACACCTTGATACATAGCCTTGCATGGTCATTAAGAAGCGGTGTTGAGCAAATAGTGATTTTTCCTGATTTCTTTAACCCCATTTTATAGTCTTTGTGAAAAATAGAGTTTCAACCACCTGTTTTTTTTATCCAATCCACATTAAATAATATACCCATTACATGGAAACTGATAGATCACATTTCTATTCCTACAGTTCCTCAATCTACCAGAGCAGTCAGAAAATAAACAGATCATTTCAGTGTGACTAGTTCTATATGGAGGCTTGAACACAATGCTGTAAGGTCTCATAGAAGGGTGAAACACTCTTCTTTGTTGTCTAGGAAAATTTTGGAGGGGGAATGATCCTTGACCTGGAATTTGAAAGATAACTTACTTTGATATTTAAGGAAAACAGTCATCACATGGCAGAATTTACAAAAATAAAATCCCTCCAGGATTGTGTTTAAACAGGGTAAGGTCATCTACTTAATAGGATCTAAAGGATTGCATGGTATTATGCCTTCTCTATTACCTCACATGTGAATCTAGGAACTCACATATGTGTGCTATATGCTGTAACCATAATGGATATTTGCACACTATTTGCAGGCTATTTTCTCTCCCTCCTAGTTGACAGCAAAGCCTGCCATCTATGATGGAGGCTGAAATGCTCTCTCTTCCTGGCCTAAGCCAATTTATTGCAGCCAGGTGTGTCCATGTCTTTATGGGAGGATGGGAGGCTCTCTGAAAAAGATTATATCCCTTCATTAAGAGTCAGACAGACAGCGAGCAGAGGGGAGAGGGGAGAGGGAGGGAATTTAAGGGGAAAATGGGAGGGATTTAGAGAAACAAGTATAAATGACACATAGACAAAAACTAAGGGGGGTGGAAATGGGAGGGAGGTGGGGTGCATGGGGCAGGGTGGGCTGGGATGGGAGAAATAAACAGAAAACTGTACTTAAAAAATAACTAAATAAAAATTTTAAGGGCCCTGGCTGGTGTAGCTCAGTGGATTGAGCGCGGGCCTGCGAATCAGACAATCGCAGTTCGATTCCCAGTCAGGGCACATGCCAGGGTTGCAGGCTGGTTCCCTGCAGGCCAGTTCCCAGCAGGGGATGCATGAAAGGCAACCATACATTGATGTTTCTCTCCCTCTCTCCTTCCCTTCCCCTCTAAAGATAAATAAACAAAATCTTTTAAAAAAATAAAAAATAAATTTTAAAAAAGAGTCGGACAGGTGTGAAAGCAGAACAAAAATCTTTATAGTTGCATATAGTCTATATTCAATCTGTTGTAATCACTTACTTCAGTAGAAGTACACATACCAACAAAATGTGGCTTCTCATAGAGAGATATTTTGAAAAGGGGGGAATATTTTAATAGCCATTTAAGGAAACTTTGGAAAGTCTTCTTTAATACTCCACCCAAACTCTCCAAGTGACAGTGAAGCCAACAGCAAACCATAAAAGATTAGCTATATTAGAATTTAACTTTTACTTAAAATGATTAAATTAGACCTTCTTAAGAGTCTTAGCTGCAGTGGTATGTAGTCATGTCCTGGGGCTTGCAGGAAGCAAGTAAAGGAAGTTTCAGAAGTTATACTTTGCTTAAGATAATAGAAGAATGTAGCCTGTTAAGTATGAAATGCAGAGCTCTGTTCTTTTCTTTCTGCTCTGAAGATCAGTGACTCACAACACCAACCTGTCTTATAGACCGAGTCTCCTTTTTGAGACCACCTGGTCTTAGTCACCTAAACCTGGCCATAGTGCCCCCAGGAGCTGAATAAATCAGATTGCTGAAGCTTGCATCAGAATGACACTTAACATAGCCTACAACCCCAAACCCCTTACTTGTGATGACTGATGATTTTCACACTATAAAGCCCCTTGTCTCTAAACTATTGAGTTCAGGTTTTTCCAGCACAAGATGCCCACTGTTCAGTGTGTAGCTGTATACAATAACCTTGACTTTCTTTCACTGCACCTAGTGTCAGCGTAATGAGCTATCTTCAGAGCCAGGTGGATGAACTCTTTGCTCAGTTATGAAGGGCAACAGAGTATGCCACCCCAAAATGTGCCACTTTGAAATGTGAGTTATTTTGAATGGAAGGCATTCATGACCCAGCAGATTTTGCTGGGTTACAATAGTTTCATAAGAGTTGCAAAGTGGAACCCTGGCTGGATACCTCGGTAGGTTGGATCATCATCCTATACACCAAAAGGTTGTGGGTTTGATTCCAGTCAGGGCACATACCTAGGTTGCAGGTTCTATCCCCATTCTGGGCACATACAAGAGGCAACTAATCAATGTTTTTCTCTCACATTGATGTTCCTATCTCACATAGATGTTTCTCTCTCTCTCTCTCTCTCTTTCCCTCCCTCCTTCTCTCTCTCTAAAATCAATAAAATCATGTCTTTAAATGAGGACAAAAAAATTTGCAACCTGGAATCTAAAACTTTTTCATAGACTTTTTGTTTTCTGTTACATTAAAATCCATAGATACCTGTTACACTTTTAATGTGTCTTTCACATGTTTAATTTTGTAACATCAAGCATTTGGCCATTGGAATATATAGTCCACTGACATTGTTATGTAATATAAAAATTATAGTCATTAACCTGTATATATTGAGAAGCTGTTAGGTTATGGAAGCACTTACAAGTTTTCAAAAATTCTAATTTTTGCATGAAATCTCAAAACTTTTATTGGCAACAAATAGTTATTTTCCTTGAAGTGGCAGGTTGACTTTAATCATTTTGAGACAGTGTCTTTCAAACACCAAAGTCTAAATAATCATGACTGTCTGTCATTAGTTTTTTCAAGCAAAAATAATGTTCCAAGCAAAAAACAAAACAAAACATCTACTTTAGCTCAAAATGCAAACAACTGTACAATTAATTTTCCTTTTACAAATCATTTACTTCAATATGCAACAGAAATACTTTCTTTGTACCTCTCGTCAACACAGAAAATGTTAAAAGATATGCAATTAAGATTTTGAAATATTAATAATTTTCCTACTTTCCTCAGGATCTTCTGAAGTAAAACTGGCATTTAAAAAATAGTGCACATACATTATGATGTTACTGCTTTGATTTGTCCTACAGTGCTAGCTAGCTCTTTTATCTACTGTTTCTTTGATAATTTCAGTACAAATATTAACACAGTGAAAAAGAGAAATAATTTCTTTGTATTATAAATTTTTAAAAACTTACAAATCACCTGAAAGGGTCTCACTGATACTTAAGATTCAATGGATCATGTTTTGAGAACCATAGGCTCAAAGAGAAAAGTCTGACCATAGACTCTGAAAACATGGATTCAAGTTCTGGATCTGCAATTTTCTAGCTATAATAATGGGCAAATCAATGAGCCATTGTTAAGATTTTTCCCCCAAAGTTAAGATAATAGAGCTTATATTTATAAATGCAAAATGAATATTAGAAAGTGATAAATGCTGTGAAAATATACTTTAATTATCATCACTGTCACTATCACTGTTTTTTCTTGAACGCATAAAAGCAGATAATAGCATTCCTTTGACAAGAGAAAATTCTGACATATTCTAAATTAAAATTACAGTTGCAGAGATTGAGAGAAAGAGACAAAACAGTTAGCTGAGGGTCAGCTGTGACAAAAGACTATGCACATTTGTGTATATCTGTTAGAATTTAGTATTTATTTTCAGGTGGCTATTTTTGTGATTAACCAAAAAAGAGACTAGCAAGGTGCCATGGAACCCCAGGAGCCTCCACTTATTTAAACATGAACTTCCTAATCTGCTGCCCACAGCTAGTCCACAGGAGCAGACAATTTTTCCTTGTAGAATCTGCTTTCTGTGTCCCAGAACTTGCCAGTCCTCTTTGTCTAGAGCTAATACAAATCCTTTCACAAAGGCTTTTATCTTTCTTCCCCCTACTTGATGTATTAAAACACTTGCAAGACTCTGGGGTGATGGACACATTGTCTTCCCTACTGATAGCCTTGCTGCTGGGGGTTTAGACTCTATGCCACAACATAAATATTCTTCTAAATGCTTTCTTTTAAAAAGACTTTCAGCTGTGGGAGGTAAATTTTTTTAATTATTTTATTGTTGTTCAAGTACAGTTGTCTGCATTTACCTACCACCCCACCTAAGCCATTTTTAAACACATGTAACATTTAGTATGCCACTGCTGTGTGTTTGCAATAAAATGTTACATGATGTTTTTATGTAAGCACTTTTCTTTTAAGGAGCAAGGTTGAAAGGATCATACAACTGCATTTAGGTCAATTCTGTTGATAATGCATTAGCAACTTTAACTCCTTGGCATCCTAATAACATTTGAAATATGAGAAAGATACAGACAGTCCATTACCAGATATAAAACATGACTGCCATATCATCACTATATGCATAGAACAAGTAATGACACACACCAGACCGTAAGAGCCTGCCTTGGAGGAAAAAACATGGAGTTCCTGCTGTCTGGTTCTCCTTTCTCCTTCTGTCTCCTCATGATACTTATGATAGGCATGTTTGTATGTCTACCTTCCACCAAGAGCCTTGCCTCTTAATCAGTTCCCTTTGTTTGGCTTTTTCCTTGATGGAGAAGTATTCATGTCCTCAGGGTCCTTTTCTCCAAAACACCTACTAGACCCAGTTTTCTCAAACTTTAGGTGTATAAAAATTAACTGGGTGTTGGGGAGCATGGTGAAAAAGGTGAAGGGCTTAAGAAGTACAAATTAGCAGTTACAAAATAGTCACAGGGATATAAAGTACAGCTTAGGGAATATAGTCAATAATATTGTACTAACTATGTATGGTGCCAGGTGGGTACTGCAAATATCAGGGGAACTACTTTGTAAAGCATATGATTGTCTAACCACTATGCTATAGGCCTGAAATTAATATAATATTTAATGTCAACTGTAACTGATTTTTAACTAAAAATAGTCACCTAGAGACATTTTTAACAATTACCCCTAATATCAGTGGAAATCAGGCTCTTACATAGGATTGCATGGAAAGAGGGCCCCATTAACTGATAGACCCACGTGGTTGTATGTTCCTGGGTGAGAGAGAACACAAACACATGGCATGAGTACAGGTAAAAAGCAAGAGAGAGGGGGAAGGGTGCTTCTTTCTTCCCCTGGGATTATATTAGCTTGGGTTTGAGACAGACCAAGTGCTTTTTCAAGGTAACCAATCAACTTCCCAAGCTTTAGTAGGCTTTTTGATGGGCCCACCCCCTAGTTAGACTGGACAGCCTTTTATGCTCAAGGTGCTCTCCTTGTGCCCTCCTAAACAATCTGGTACTGAAAGGAGGAAGGGAGGTGTATTAAATTCCCTTGGTGAAACAATGCTATGATCCCCTGGGATGTGAAGCTGTAGCTTCTTGATGAAGCAAACAGGGTCATGCTCCACAGTTTATTAAGTGCAATGTTTAATTCCCTTTGCTCCCCTTCTTATATTGATAACTAATTAACTACCTTCAGTGATACTAAGAGTCCCATCCTCAAACATTATGACTCCTCAGGTGTCACAAATCTGTAGGGGAACATAATTTATCACCCAAAAATATGCTTCTTTGGCATAAGAGATATTTTAGACTTGTTATTTTTAAAAAACAGAAGAATCAGTATTCTGTTTTTCTTTTTTAACATCCCCTTTTTACTTCCTAAAAGAATTGAGAGACTTCCGCCAAGATGGAGGCATAGGTGGATATGCCGTGCCTTCTCACACAACCAAGTTTAGAGACAACTAAATATAGCAACAGAAAACACAGCCAGAACATAGAAAATTGACTTTTCGGAAGTTTGTTAACAACAAATTCTTCAGCCTGACCAGTAAGGGGCGAAACCAGCAGCTGGTGGAGCGGGGTTGCACAGGAAAACTCAGTCAGACGGACTCAGGCACGCAGAATCCAGGCACAGGGTTGGACCTAGTGAGCGACCAAGCCAGCGACCCTGGGGAAACAGCGAGGGAACAGGGCTGCAGGTTGACTGTGGTCACACATAGGTGTGCAGATAGACAAGCGAGGGAGTGGGCAATAGGACCTGGACCCGGCCGGTCCCGCGGCAAATGGCACGGAGGGCGCCGCCATTTCCCCGCTCCGACCTCACCTCCACATACAGCATCATAACCCAGCGACCCTGAGTGGCCCAGCCCTAGTGAACCACCTAAGCCTCTGCTCCTCACCCAGCAGCCTGAAACAGCAGAGGGTGCCGCCATTTCCCCGCTCTGACCACGCCCCCACATACAGCCTCACAACCCAGTGACCTGGGAGTCCAAGGCGCTGATTCTCACACTTAAAGGGCCAGAACAGACCAAAAATGGCTCAAGAAGATCTCAAAGCCCCAGAGCCTATAAATCTAAGCAATGAAGAAATAGCAAAACTCTCAGATGCACAGTTTAAAACACTGGTGATCAGGATCCTCACAGAACTGGTTGATTACAGCCACAAATGAGACAAATATATGAAGGTGAAACGAATTGAAATGAATGGAATTGCACAGGACACCAATAGCAATGAAAAGGAAACTGGGACTTAAATCAATGGAGAGGACCAGAAGAAAGCAAATAATGGCCAAACAGAAAGGAGTGAAGAAGCAAGAATTCAAAGAAATGAGGAGAGTCTTAGGAACCTCCAGGACATCTTTAAACGCTCCAACATCTGAATTATAGGGGTACCAGAAGGGGGAAAGGCACAGCCACCAGTGGAAAACTTATTTGAACAAATAATAAAGGAGAATTTCCCCAATCTGGCAAAGGAAATAGACTTCCAGGAATCCAGGAAGCTCAGAGAGCCCCAAAGAACTTGGACCCAAGAAGAAACACACCAACGCACATCATCATTACATTAGCCAAGATTAAAATGAAGGAGAGAATCCTAGAAGCAGCAAGAGCTAAGGGGACAGTCACTTACAAAGGAGTCCCCATCAGACTGTCAGCTGATTTCTCAAAAGAGACCTTGTACAGGCAAGAAGGGGCTGGAAAGAGGTATTCCAAGTCATGAAATCTAAAGACCTACAACCAAGATTGCTCTATCCAGCAAAACTTTCATTTAGAATGGAAGGACAGATAAAGTGCTTCTTGGATAAGATCAAATTCAAGGAGTTCATCCTCACCAAGCCCTTATTATATGAAATGTTAAAGGGACTTATCAAAGAAAAAGAAGTTAAAGAGACATGAACAGTGAAAGGACAACAAACTGACAGTTATTAACAACCACACCTAAAACGAAAGCAAACTAAAAGGACAGCTAGATCAGGAGTGGAAACATAGAAATGAAGATCTCAAGGAGGGTTAGCAACAGGGGAGTGGGTGGAGGAGAAGGGGGGAGAAGGTACAGAAAATAAGTAGCCTAGACATTAGATAGACAATAGATGGGGGGGCAAGAATAGTATGGGAAATATAGGCTCTAAAGAACTTGAGACACATGGACATAAACTAAAGGGGGGGTAATGGTGGGGATGGGGGGTAGGGTGGAGGGGAATGAAGGGGGGAATAGAACAACTGTAACAGCATAATCAATAAAAAAAAGAATTGAAAGACAGGGCCTATTGTCACATGGAGGTCAAAGCCCTCTGTGTCCCTTTGTTTCTGTATGGCAAGGCAAGCATTTTTTTTACCAAATATTTGTTTATCTATATGCTCAGTACATCTAATTTCATTTATTTCTCACATGAACTCTGTGATGTGTCTCCTATTATTCTCTTCCACACTTCACATATGATGAATCTGAGGCTCAGAAAATTCTCCCAAATCACACAGTTGTTAAGTAAAAGAATCATGTCCTCTAGAGTCTACACTCTTAACTACTGGGCATGTTGCCTCCTAATTTCTTTCCATAAATTTTGTAACAAGATAATAATATTAAGTAGGGTCAAAGATGTCTTTCTTCTTACTCTCTATGCTAAAACAGTCTTCATTGATATTGACTTTATGCACAAAAAGGGAAGCAGTTTCTTGCGAATTTTGTATTTGATTTATCTTACACTATTAGTGTGATAGAAGTAGCAAAAATACAAGGATCTGTTCCAGTGACTGTAGTAGCTTAATTAAAGGCAAAGTTATCTAAATACGCTTTTTCCCTTTCTATCATATTGGGGTAAATTGGCCACTTAACTTCTCAGGGGTATTGACATTAATGAGTGAATGGTTGTGATAAGATTTGGAAATTTAGAGAAAGGGCAATATGCAAAGATAAATCATAAGTTGCTAGGATTAGGAATTTCCATTTTTCAGGAAGATTTAAAACCCTTTAGCAAAATGAATGAGTGCTGACAGAGCACAGAACAGGAAAATGTTATGTCTGGACACAAGCAGGAAAGTACAGGCTTAGAAATGGAAGCTGTTACTGTCTTGGGAAGCACATAATTGCACTTGGGAAGATTTTAAAGGTTAAAGAAAAGTTTATTTCTCTTCTACTTTGCCTTGGGGGGAAATTTTTTACATTACTGACATAACATTTGTAAAATATATTATGGTGTCTGATGGGATAATTAATTCAATATTATCCATATTTACATTAATAGAGGGAATTCTTATTATATATCTGCTTAGGTTTGTAGATTTGCTATGACAGAAATTGATTTAGATAAGTTATTCATACCGTTTGTCTCCCTCTGATTATATGTTTAATTTTTCCAGGCCTGCTTAGTCACTTGAACACCTTGATTATATACCAGGTATCTGATTATTGTTTATTAGTAGCATAAAAAACACATGAATCTCTGTCTAGAATCCTTTGAATACTTTTTAGATTGCCCTGTTAATTAACTTTGCTCTCTGTGTCCCCCTACTGTCTTTGGAACTCAAACAGAAAATTATCAAATCACTTAAATTTTTATTTTATTATTTTATTTTATTTTAATTGTTGTTCAAGTACAGTTTTCTGCTTTTTGCCCCATCCCAGCCCACCCCCTAAGTCCTCCCTCCCTCCTTCCCATTTCCACCCCCCCCCCCAGTTTTTGTCCATGTGTCCTTTATAATTGTTCCTGTAAACCCTTCCCCTTTTCCCCTGAAATTCCCTCCCCTCTGACCTCTGGTCCTTGTCAGCCTGTTCTCTATTTCAGTGTCTTTGGTTATATTTTGCTTCTTTGTTTGTTTTGTTGTTTAGGTTCCTGTTAAAGGTGAGATCATATGGTATTTGTCTTTCACTGCCTTGCTTATTTCACTTAGCATGATGTTTTCCAGTTCCATCCATGCTATTGCAAAGGGTAGGAGATCTTCTTTCTTTTTGCTGTGTAGGATTCCATTGTGTAAATGTACCACAGTTTTTTGATCCATTCATTTATTCATGGGCACCTAGGTTGCTTCCAGCACTTTGCTATTGTAAATTGTGCTGCTGTGAACTCAGATCAATTGCATTTTGAAAAACAAATAAAATGAAACTCTAACTCTCTAGACTAGATTTTCCAATTCACTAATGCAGTTGTGGCAGGCAGGGGAATGCACCCCAAAATAGGTCTATATCTTAATCTCTAGAACCTGTGAATATGTTTGGTTACATGGCAAAGGAGAATTAAGGTTGTGGATGTAATTAAGGTCACTAATTAGCTGACCCTGACATAGGAAATTCATCTCGGTGGGATCAGTGTAATATACAGTGGTCCTTACAAAGGGAAAGGGAAGCAGTAGAAGTCACAGAAGGAGATGTGACAGATAAGAGGTTTGGGTGATATGATTATTGAATTTGAAGATGGAAGATTGCCATGAACCAAGGAATGCAAGCAGCCTCTAGAAGGTGGAAAAGTCATGAGAAAACATACTGTTTCCTAGAACTTCCAGTAAATAATTCAATCCTACCAATTTCATGATTCTGGCCCAAGAAGATCAATGATTTAAATTTGTAAACTACTATGGGTACCTCATATAGGTGGAATGATACCATATTTGTCCTCTTGTGACTTTCTTCTTTCACTTAGCATAAGGGTTTCAAGGTTAAACTATGATATAGCATGTGTCAGAATTCCCTTATTTTTTAAGGAAGAAAAATATTCACTTGTATGTTTTTACCACATTTTATTTATCCAACCATCTGTTGGTGAACATTTTTTTGGCTATTGTGAATAATTAGTATTGGTGTATAAATTCAAGTCACTGCTTTTAATTTTGGGGTATATATTCAAAAGTGGAATTGGTGGATACCTTCTGGACAGACCTCATATATATAAAGTGTAATATTGGAAATCTTGCCATTTGTTATGACTGGCTGAAACTTGAGAATACTATGCTAAGTGAAACAAGTTAGAGAAAGAGATCCTTGATGATCTCATTTTATGTGGAGTCCAAAATAAAATGAATGCATAGAAACAGAGAACATGTGAGTAGTTGTTAGAGGCAGGGGAATGGGTCAAACAGTACAAATTCCCAGTTATAAGTAAGTTTTGTAATGTCATGTACAATACATTGATTATAGTTTACAATACTGTAGTCTATATTTGGTCTTGCTAAGAAAGTGAATTTTAAAAGTTCTTATTACAGAAAAAATTGGGACTATGTTAGGTGACAGATATGTTAACTAACCTTACTGTGGTGATCATTTCTAAATACATACATATATCAAATCATTATGTCATATATCTTGAACTTACAGAATGTTATATGGCACTTATATCTGAATAAAGCTTGAAAAATAAGTAAAAGAATCAGAAATAAAAATCAATTTAGATTTAATATAATTTTGATCTTTTAGATCTTTAGCAAAAACTTTATATTTATAGATTATCTTTCCATTACCTGTATACATACATTTCTGGTAGATAAAATATGCTGAAAGTTCCAAGAAAGTCAATATACTTCTTATCTAAAGATTAATAAAAAGAAACTCAATAAATATTTTCTCATAAGAACTAATTTTTTGTAATGTTAAGATTCTCTGTTGTAAGGCACTTACAGAAATTTGGAGCATATGTACCTTTCTCCTCACTCTCTCCTTTCTTTCCTTACTCACTCCTCCTTCTCTCTTCTTCCTTCCTTCCTTCCTTCCTTCCTTCCTTCCTTCCTTCCTTCCTTCCTTCCTTCCTTCCTTCCTTCCTTCCTTCCTTCCTTCCTTCTCCTTTTCCTTTTCCTTCCTTTCTTCCTAGCTTAAACAGTGAACCTCCCCCTCTTTTAAAAGTCCAGGATCTAAGTATCCTCAATTTGGAGGTGATACCTCTCTAATTCCAACAATCCACAGTATGTAATGTCCTAATATTTCATTTCTAGTTGTATTCTAAACTGGGCATAGTAGTGAAATAAAGAAAAGATCTTAATTACATTAAGTGACTAATATCAATGTAGAATGTTAATAAACTAAAATAGAAACCTAAGAGAAAAGTACTACATCCACATCAAAGGGAAAAAAAGGAGAAAAAGAAAGAAAAGAAAAGAAAACTGAAAGCAACAACTGAACAAACAAACAAAAAAACAAAAACTCATAGACACAGACAACAGTATAAGGGTTACCATAGGGAAAGGGAGTTGGAAGGGTAGTAAAGGGTAAAGGATGTCAAATATGTGGTTATGGAAGGAGATTTGACTTTGGGTGGTAAACATACAATGCAATCGATATACAGGTGATATGCCATAGAATTCTACACTTGAAACCTAAATAATTGTATTACCCAGTCACCCCAACAAATTTAAAGAACTTTAAAAAATTAAATTAAATTAAAAAAGAAAAAAAGAACGAGTGAGGATTTCTTAAAATGTTGGCTCAGAACATTGGTAATAACACTATATGACACAGAAAAGTTATTGCACTGAATTTTATTTAAGAATAATTGGATAGGACTTCCGCCAAGATGGAGGCATAGGTGGACATGCCATGCCTTCTCACACAACCAAGATTAGAGAAAACTAAATATTAGCAACAGAAAACACAGCCAGAACACGGAAAATTGAACTTTTCGGAAGTCCGTTAACAACAAATTCTTCAGCCTGACCGGTAAGGGGCGAAACCAGCGGCTGGCGGAGCAGGGTTGCACAGGAGGACTCGGCCAGACACACTCAGGCCTGCGGAATCCAGGCGCAGGGTCAGACCTAGTGAGCGACCCAGCGAGCAACCAGGCGAGCAACCGCGGGGGAGACAGCCGGGCCCGGGGCTGCGTGTTGACTGAGGTCGCGCATTTGTGCGAGGGTGGACAGGCGAGGGAGTAGGCGGTTGGACCGGGCCGGCAGGTCCCCACGGCAAGCGGCAGTAGAGGGCGCCACCATTTCCCTGCTCTGACCCCACCTCCACATACAGCGTCATAACCCAGCGACTCTGAGTGGCCCGGCCCAGGTGAACCACCTAAGGCACTGCTCCTCCGCACCCAGCTGTGAGAAGCGGCAGAGGGGGTCGCCAATTCCCCGCTCTGGCCACGCCCCCACATACAGCGTCACAACCCAGCGACCTGGGAATCCAAGGCGCCGGCTTCTCACACTTAAAGGGCCCAAACAGACCAAGAATGGCACAGGAGGATCTCAGAGCCCCAGAGCCAATAAATCTAAGCGATGAAGAAATAGCGAAACTCACAGACGCACAGTTTAAAACATTGGTGATCAGGATCCTCACAGAACTGGTTGATTATACCGACAAATTAGACAAATATATGAAGGCAAAACGAATTGAAATGAATGGAATTGCACAGGACACCAATAGCAATGAAAAGGAAACTAGGACTCAAATCAATGGAGTGGACCAGAAGAAAGCAAATAATGGCCAAACAGAAAAGAGTGAAGAAGCAAGAATTCAAAGAAATGAGGAGAGTCTTAGGAACCTCCAGGACATCTTTAAATGCTCCAACATCCGAATTATAGGGGTACCAGAAGGGGGAAAGGCACAGCCACCAGTGGAAAACTTATTTGAACAAATAATAAAGGAGAATTTCCCCAATCTGGCAAAGGAAATAGACTTCCAGGAAATCCAGGAAGCTCAGAGAGTACCAAAGAAGTTGGACCCAAGAAGGAACACACCAAGGCACATCGTAATTACATTAGCCAAGATTAAAATGAAGGAGAGAATCCTAGAAGCAGCAAGAGCTAAGGGGACAGTCACCTACAAAGGAGTCCCCATCAGACTGTCAGCGGATTTCTCAAAAGAGACCTTACAGGCAAGAAGGGGCTGGAAAGAGGTATTCCAAGTCATGAAATCTAAAGACCTACAACCAAGATTGCTCTATCCAGCAAAACTTTCATTTAAAATGGAAGTACAGATAAGGTGCTTCTCAGATAAGATCAAATTCAAGGAGTTCATCATTACCAAGCCCTTATTATATGAAATGTTAAAGGGACTTATCTAAGAAAAAGAAGTTAAAGAAATATGAACAGTGAAAGGACAACAAACTGACAGTTATTAACAACCACACCTAAAACGAAAGCAAACTAAAAGGACAGCTAGATCAGGAGTGGAAACAGAAATGAAGATCTCAAGGAGGGTTAGCAACAGGGGAGTGGGAGGAGGAGAAGGGGGGAGAAGGTACAGAAAATAAGTAGCATAGACAGTAGATAGAAAATAGATGGGTGGGGCAAGAATAGCATGGGAAATATAGAATCTAAAGGACTTGAGACACATGGTCATAAACTAAAGGGGGGGTGATGGTAGGGATGGGGGATAGGGTGGAGGGGAATAAAGGGGGAATAGAACAACTGTAACAGCATAATCAATAAAAAAAGACATGTTTAAAAAAAAAAGAATAATTGGATAATAGACCAGTGATAATCCTTTAATTGATGACTTAGCAATACAGGAAAATTCCTCTACTAAAATAGTGTATGAAGATGCTGGGATAATCCTAGTTAAAGATAGGTGTTGAGAGTATACTTGAATACTACATATTTCAACTTTCTAAGCGAAGGCCTATATTTGTAGTAGAGGCAAATAATACATTCCAAGACTATGCATATGATAGAAATACAAAATGATGTAGCAGTGTATTAAATTGTTGGCTAGAAATTCCTATAGTGGCTTTCATTTACTTGTATTCAGTATTAATATCTTGACTTTTTAATGATTGATTTGTTTTAAGGTTAACAATTCCATACACAGCAGGTATTCAATAAATAATGTTGACTGACAGATGGTTAAATGTTAGAATGTGCTTCATCCTTACAGGCAAATAGACACCTGGTGATTGATTATGGTCAAACATTCTTTAAATATATTTTGTGCATGTTTCAAAATAATTACTTGCTAAATTTAACTCTGAATTTAAAATGGTTTATAACTATAATTAATTAGGCTGATTTCATTTTTATTATGGGGATGCGAAATCCTAACTGGTTAAACTATTTTAGTGCCACACTATTTGCTTTTTAAAATTCTATTTTTTAAACTTGTAAAAACGTACAAGGTAGTTTTTCTTCTGCTATTGCTGTAGTAAATTCCAGTAACTTTAAAAGATTTCTGCTTAATCATTAATGAGAAAAATCAGTAAATTCTCTGTTCATTTTCTTTAACACACAAAGCTAAGATATATGGTCTGGTTTTCTCACAAAGTAAGTTAGTGTTTGATAATTCTAACCATGATTTTTCCCAACATGGCAATAACCCTTTCAGGACCACACTCTTTAAAATACCAGGAACCTATTAACTCCATATTGTGAAGATAATTAATGTGCACATAAATGTCCTCATTTACATATTTCACTTCATTGCTTTTAGTATGTAAAATTCAGAGAAATTAAGTTCTTTGGAAAAAATTTATTGCAGAACTCCAAGTATGGTTATCCAAATGAACAAATGTATTAGATAAAAAAGGTTGAAATAGGTGACTTGAACCACTCCATAGCACATCTTAATTTTCCTGTAACTTTCAATGGTATCTTCTATTCAGACATTTTCATAATTTACAATTAGGTGCTTAGAGATAAAAACTACATTGACATGATATTGTATTTTATTCCACTAATTTCATAATATGTTGCTCAAATGATAATATGTCCAAAGTAAAGCATCAGGTCAGATCAGCTCCCAAACTGATATTAGAATAATATTAAAATAAAGCATAGCAAAGTAGGTAAAATAGCCCTGGCTGGTGTAGCTCAGTGGATTGAGTGTGGGCCTGCAAACCAAAGCATCCCTGGTTTGATTCCCAGTCAGGGCACATGCCTGGGTTGCATGCCATGTCCCCAGTAGGGGGTACACTACAGGCAACCACAGATTGATGTTTCTCTCTCTTTCTCCCTCCCTTCCCCTTTCTCTAAAAATAAATAAAATATAGGAAAAAAGTAGGTAAAATAATCAAAAGGCTACACTTGTGATGTGGGAAAGAGTTATGTAATATGTCAGTCATGCATATATGATAGTATTTTGAATATTAACCAATGAATATTAGTTAAGATAATATGTGACACATCCTCAAACATTCTGTTTTTACCCCCATAAACTTATGACACATGTTGCAAAAGCAACTAACTTTCGAACTTTCCCTGAAATTCCCTTTCATGACACCAAGGATGCTTCCACTTATGAATTGATTCTAAATAAAGAATTATTTTACAATACTCTACACTAATAACAGTAAAAAACATTTTCAGATTAACTACTACTCTCCTCCCACCCCCACATTTTACAAATTAAGGAGTTCTAAAAAGTTAAATTACTAGTGACTTGACCAACATTCCTCAGGTTTTCAATGACAGGTATGGGCAGGAACCTAATAATCCTGACATGCAGTTGTTTGAATTAGTTTTCATTAAAATCCTTCTTCTGTACTCACAGTTACAGGGAACTGTTTCCATGATGTGCAAAAGGGAACTGCTGTGTGTATGTTTGTGTGTGTGTGTGTCTAATCCCCCCCAAAATCTACCCAGTGTTAACCAATTCAACAATATTTAAATAAAAAGCCAATATCTTCTTAAAAGACTTTTTACTAAGTTGTGGAAAATGAACAGCTGTATTTGTGGGTAACACTATTTTGTAGAATTCTACTTACCAAAAGAATTTAGCTAGAATGTACATATCATTTACACTATATTTACTGATAAATATATTATGCTTCTAAATACATTTCCAGTAAAAACTTAAGAGCTGTCATGCAAGGTTCGGATTTTTCTGTGTACTACCAAATTCTATGCTGTCTCAATAGACACATCAAAAGGACTCTTAAAGGAAATTTTATGAGAGAATGCATGATTCTTCTCCTGATGTCATTTTTAAAAGTAAAAGATGTTGCCTTAAATACACTATCTCACCATTTTCTAATAATGGAGCTGTCTTACATAGATTTATCAGTGCTTTTACAATTCTTTATTTTATATAGGCACTGCCTCTTGTAGAGAAAGATCTCATTGCCATTTTTTTAAAAAAGATGATGAATCAATTTGTTTTATTCAGTTGGAAGCCTTAGGAAGTCTCTGGCTAGCATCAACAAAAGTTTGAAAGAGTATGGGGAGGGTAACAGGATCAATGAATAAAAGCATATGACTTTTTAAAGCACAGGAAGGGAGCCGAAGTTCCAATGAAGCTTGTGAGAAGGAAGTGAGGGACCTGGGTCTAAGAGGCAGCCCAAAATAACATAGCTTCTAACTGAAGCCTATGTTTTCAGGTTGGTACTTGAGAATGTAAGATCATGAGTACCTTGAAATAAATTAGGAAACATTGATATGTGTCCTTCACTAAAATCATATCCATTGTTTTTCTACTATTTATCATGGCATCATTGACTCCCTGTAGATATTTAATGATATTCTACAACCTATCAGATATTGTGTCTCTTATCTCCCATTGTAGGGATGGATTCCTAAAATTTATTGCATGTCAATGATTTAAGAAACATAGTACCCATACATTGACACCTTTGCAAGGCAGGGCACATGTGTACTGCAATGATCCCTATGAATTGCCTATAATGGATAGTTAAATCAAAAGACTTTTTGAAAATAACTTATTAAATACCACATTAATAGTCATATTTTACAAAGGAGGATATCCAAATAATTTTCAGAAATGGTATAGAGAAGTACTCTTTTCAAGCATCAAGCCATTGTAGTTAGCAACTGTCACTAAGAAGCATCTCTAATCATTTGTTGTCAAAAGGAATACTCATTGGCATTGCTTAAGTGAACTGTTAGCTTTTTTCACCCTTGTTTAGTTCTTATGTCTACAATTGGTTATTTGCATACAAGCCCATTGGCAAATTCTAACAGAATTTTAAAATTAGGTTTTATTTCAAACAGTATTTGGATTTCTTTTCAAAAAAAATTTTTTTAAGATCTTATTTATTTATCTTTAGAGAGGGAGAGGAGAGAAATATCAATGTATGGTTGCCTCTCGTGAGTCCCCCGTTGAGAACTGGCCTGCAACCCAGGCATGCGCCCTCACTGGGAATCAAACCACGATCCTTTGGTTTGCATGCCCATGCTCAATCCACTGAGCTATACCAGCCAGGGCTATTTGTATTTCTTTTAATAAAAAAAGAAACAATAACTACAAAAAGTTTGTGTTTTCTCATCAGGAATCTTGCCTTGTTTATGATCATGAAAATTAGTAGGTGAAAAGTCAGTAAGGTTTACCATTTTGCAGTTTCTAAAACCCATTGCCAAATCTGAAGAGAATGTGGATGTATTACTTTAATATATAGTGTCAGTAGGAAACATTCTATTTTAGGAATAATTTTAGCAGGTAGAGAAAATGAGAGAAATATAGTGGGATTAATTATAAGTACAGTCTTAACTTTAATACAGGGTGGGGCAAAAATAGGTTT
The DNA here is from genome assembly GCF_021234435.1 of Artibeus jamaicensis. NCBI lineage: Eukaryota > Metazoa > Chordata > Mammalia > Chiroptera > Phyllostomidae > Artibeus > Artibeus jamaicensis. The sequence continues at coordinate 9,696,443 of NW_026522028.1, read as the reverse complement.
ACAGTTGTAAGTACATGAAATAGAGTTTATTCTTGTATTATTATTTGTTAGTTATTGTATTATTTTCCACATGAACAACTATAAACCTACTTTCCCCACCCTATATAGAAAACCTAATTTTAAGATGAGTATAAAATATTCAATTATTTCCTTTCAATTATAGGGTATAAAATGGTTCATTTCTCTGGCTTCAGTACCCCTTCCTGTTTTTTTTTCATTTGGAAGTCATTTGTCTTTCATTGTATTCACTTTTACCCAATTTTATACCCTTAAGAAAAATTTTAGATATATAATAAATTGCATGTTAAATAGCTGGCCTTGTCCAATCGATAAGCAGGAAGGGAAAACATTGCTCAGTTCTAAGGGTCCATTTACTTATTAATGACAGAGTAGGTTGCTATACTTTCTGTGTGTGAATTACTTCATCCCAGATAGAGAGCCCAGAAGAGAAGCAGGATGAAAGGTAGGTTTTTTGAAGTGCCACTTTAAAAAATCTGTTTATGACTTAGATTCCATTTGTTATAGAAATGGTTTTGAAATATATAACTTCTATTTTACAAATAGCTTGGAGGAAAGCAAACCAGCAGATCCAGTAAACATACATCCTGTGGTTACACATGGAACATACTGGAAAATCTTTCCATTGTTTATTAACTGTGAGATATGGGGGCAAGACACTTCATCTTCCTGAACCTTAGTTTTCTTATGTAAAAAGGGGGTTTAAAATAACTACTCAATGGTGTTATTTTGAGAATGAGCTATACAAAGTACTTAGAGTAGCTAGCTAGCACAGCTGGCATTACAAAATTGGTAGCTAATAATGCTGTTATTATTATCATCACTCGTTATACAAATCTTGGTGATGTTTATAAATTGCATTTATCTAATGGACAATATTGCATATAGACAAAAGTTCCTAGCTTTGTTCTCTTTGTTATGAAGCTTGTCATTTTATGAATTACAAGAAATTTTATGTTTGTCTTTATGCTCTGTAATTGCTTTTATATTCACATAACCATTTTTGCTAATTGATTCATTGTCAAATATTTAGGGTACATTCATTATGTTTCTAAACTTCCCTTCTTGGGCATAGGGCACATAACTAAACAAACTAACAATCATTGGTGTGTCTTTTCCTGTTTAATCCATCAACAGGATAAATATCTTTTCTAAAAATATTCAAGTAAGAAACAAACAGCAACCTAGCTAGATTGTAAGTGGTCTCACAGCATTCACTAGCAAACCTGATGGATCATTGTTTTTCAAACACAGACAAGATTATCTGGTTTTGTCACCTATCTGCTTACATTGCTTCAGTGATTCTCACTGATTTTACGAACAAGAGCAAAACCTTGAAGGCTGAGACTGAATTTGTTTTCTCCTTCACAGAACTACTGCCACACTATCTTCCTATCCATCAGAAATCACCATGCTCCTTCCTGCCACAAGGATTTGCACATGCTGTTCCTTCTAACTAAAATGCCCTTCAGTTTCTCTTTATCTAATTCAGTCATTTTCGCCTTCTGATATTAACTTAGACATTATGTTCCCAGTGAAGTCATCACAGTTGACTACCACACTCATAGAAACTTTCCCTCTCAGAGTATTGTGTTGTTTTCTTCAGATAAAAAGCCATAACATTAGATTTCTAATAAATAAGATATATGTGTGCCTGTGTGTGTTCATGTGTGCATAAATTAAAAATTTCTGTATATATCTAAATATTTAGTTAGGAACTCTGTATCTAGGACAGTATATCAAGATGAATTTGGATTACTTAAGTACAATTTGCATCTGACCTGCTTTTGAAAACAAAATATATAAGAACATATCTGTTACCATACCACACAACAATTCTATCTCCAGGTATCTAGTTAAGGTAAATGAAAGCAAGTGCCCACACAAAGATCTGTATAATAACACTACTAGCAGCTGTATTCATAATGGCCCCAAACTGTCCATCAGCAAATGAATGGAAATACAAAGTGGTATATGCATGCAATATAATATTATTCAGTAGTAAGAGTGAGGAAGTACTAATATATGCAACAACACATATGAACCTTAAAAGCATTAGGCTAAGTGAAAATCCAAACGCAAGAGACTACATAGTGTAGGATTCCATTTATATGAAATGTCCAAAAAAGGCAAATTTACGAAAACAGAAAATAGATTAGTGGTTGCCTGGGACTAGGGCTAATAATGAGGACTAATTGTAAATGGACAAAAGGGATTTTATTGGAGGGATTAGAATGTCCTAAAACAAGTTCATGATAACTGTTACATTTGGTAAAGTTCATTTGGTAAAGTTATTAAAAACTATTAAAAATGAAAAGATAAAGACAGGAAAAAATAATGGGAGCAATCCAATGAACGCAAAGCATTTTGTACATGAGGTACAGAGTGAAAGTGTTAGGAAACCACAGCTTATAAACAGCCCCTCTGTTCACGTGCCCATACTATCTTTGCCACTAATTTTCAAGATGTGATGAAAATAAATGTTACCTCTTCAAAACTAACTCTCTCTCCACGCAATTCTTCATCACAAATGTGTTTCTTACACACCCTAGCTGTGGGAGAGAGAGAAAAGGTATTAGTCTATGCTTGTCTTGAAGGAGAGCAGACATGTATTCATTTAACCACAACAATAAAAAACAAACAAACCTCAGTATATGATTGGAAGTAGGAAAGTAGTTATGCTTTATATTTTTTAAATTCTTCAGTGTTTGACTAAAACCAGCTAAGACTAAATGAGAGCAATAATGTATTTGAATTAAGTCCTCTAATACATACACACATATGTACGTACACTCATTCATTCATACATACACAATTCTGTATATTAATTAACCATATGCATGACATTCTCAACAATACCTTTCATAATTATTGTTGATATTAGTGTAGATAATTTTAATTTTAAAGTTAATGTAGATAATTATTTAACAAAGCTGCCTCTCAGGTTCTAGACCTTCTTTACTTCCATGAAATTCTCCTTAGCCAATTATTCCATAATCACACACATAGTCATTACCAATATATGCTTGTTCATCCTACAATAATATGAGATTCAAGCATTTCATTCTGTGAGGAATTCTCCCCTCAATACCCTGACTTCAACAATTCTTTGACCTTATAAAGGCCAACAATCTATTGATGATACCAGTTTTTTTCCCACTCTTCTAAATCCTCTATAATATCATTACTTTACTCAAGATTAGATTGGACAATATAGCATTATACTTCCCTTACATGCGCCCTCTATTTAATCTTCTGACCGTCTTTTTTTCTCAATTACACTTGCAACAGTTTGAAGTAGGATCTAAACTATGATAATGTTGGTTGGAGCTTGAAACAGACTGGAAGCAGTCGTTAAAATAAGGAGAGAAATTATGACAACAAAATACCAGAAAAATGCCTGACTCCACTGCTACGATGACTGAAAAACAATATATGAGATGTGTCAGAAAAATTCAAACATGTGGATAAGACCAAAATTTCTAAACCATTTTTGAATTTTGCAACTTGGCCAGTCTGAAGACCTCAATAGCCTAGAATTAAAAAAAAAATCCAACTAAAAATTAAATTTGCCTATTTTAAAAGAAATAACTTATTTCTCTTAATGCTGCAGAACTTGAGAGATATAGACATCTTCATGAGAGCCACCAAATCAAAGACATAAATGTAAGGTTTAGTCTCAAATGTACACTATTTATAAATATGGTATTATAACATAATCATTTTGATTTCTATTTACTTTCCCCTGGGGTAAGAAAATACTGGTCTCAAGTTCTGATATGTATTATCTAAAAAACCATTAGTTCAGTTACCATTTAAGTATTTTGTTAAAATATGAGAAGCTAGCTAAATATATTTATTTCTTGACAACTAGTATACAGCCAACAATGAGTTAGTTCCATCTGCTTTAGGCTTGTGCTGCATAATGAATGTCATTCAGTGACAGCTTAATTCTGATGTGCTGATTATCTCAAACCTGAATTCTATGGCGATGCAGACTTGCTCTCTCATTTACCTTTATATGCCTGATAGAATGTATAATTACAGTTGGGATTAGCCTAATCCATTCTCTACTTAATGAGCTGAACTAATATTAAACCCAAAATGGAAAGGAATTCAGCATATTTTAACTCTTCTTCACTCTGGCATGGCTATATTTTTACAGCTTCACTTAGCTTGATCCATGACCATTCTCCCTTTCATTCTGTCACACATTCTAAATTAATTCATTTTATAATATCATGAGTTGAAATCAATGGCATATGACCTAGAAATAAAAATGTTATGATTATTAAGCCACAAGAAAGCAAGTGGTAATTTGAATATCATATTTGCATTATAATGCACATATTGAGAGAACATTTTGATAATGATTTATCTTTGGATTAAATAGTTTCTCTGAAGGAGAATGAATAAAAAAGCCTGAGATGGTTGAAACAGATTACCTTTACCATTGATATTAAAACTCATAACATATTACTATATAAATGCTACAGTAAAAATGTAATAAAAAATAAATAATAATGTGCTTATGCTAAGATGCTTCTCTTCTTTTTCTATTGCACCCATCTCTTACAAAATGGGATTCTGGTAAGAAAGAAGGAAATCAGAAATTGATCACATAGAAAGCATTAGTGTTTTGAAAGTGAACCAAGGAATGTCTATTTAATGAACATATATAATGCATGAAGTGATTATCTAAGTGTGGCACAAATGACACTAATACATACAATACCATATTTTGCTGTGTATAATGTGTACATTTTTGCCCAAATTTTTGAGGGAAAAATAAGAATGTGAATTATACATGGGTAGTACCTGAAATACCTTGTATCTGTTCTTGTGTTTTCTTAAAGATGTTTTAATTTTTTTTAAGATTTTATTTATTTGCTCTGGCTGATATAGCTCAGTGGATTGAGCACAGGCCTGTGAAGCAAAGGGTCGCAGGTTCGCTTCCCAGTCAGGGCACATGCCTGGGTTGTAGGGCCAGGTCCCCAGTGGGGATGCACGAGAGGCAACCACACATTGATGTTTCTCTCCTACTCTTTCTCCCTCCCTTCCCCTCTCTCTAAAAATAAATAAATAAATATTTAAAAAAAATTTATTTGTTTATTTTCAGAGAGAGGAGAAGGGAGGGAGAAAGAGGAGAGAAACATCAATCAATCAATAAATAAATATATTTTTTAAAGATTTGTTTATTTTCAGAGAGAGGGGAAGGGAGGGAGAAAGAGAAGGAGAGAAATATCAATGTGTGTTTGCCTCTCGCGCATCCCCACTGGGGACTGGGCCTGCATCCCAGGCATGTGCCCTGACTGGGAAGCGAACCAGCAACCTTTTGATCTGCAGGCTGATGATCAGTCCATTGAGCCATACCAGCCAGGGCTCTTGTGTTTTGTAATTATTTGTTACATAAAATTTATTGTACCATAATATGTTTAAAAATAAATGCTAAAATTCCTTTATAATACAAAAAAACCAAGTACCTAAATATAAATAAATTAAAAAGTAAAATAAAACATTTTTTCTGACAGTTTGGGCCAAAAACATGAGTGTGCATTATATACAGGAGCACATTATACACAGGAAGTTGCAATATTTCTTTCTAGTCTCAAATAAGTTTGGACTAATTATTCAGATAAGATAATAAGATATACAAAAATTTCAGGATAATATAATAGAAGATTCAGGGAACTCAGATAAAATAAAAAAAACATAATAAATGAACAATCAATGCATTAGGCAACATTTAAAGAAAAATTAACTATATAGAAATATTTTTATTATCTTATCTGAATAGCTAGCTCAAATTTATTTGAGATGAGAAACAAATACTGTATTTTGCTGTATATTATGTGCTCCTGTGTATAATGCACACCCATGTTTTTGGCCCAGACTTTGAAAATGGACACAATTGTATTCAAACAATTAAAAAAACCCCACAATTTCTTAGATTAAAAAAACATGTAATGTAAAAATCATCCAAAAAAGGAATTAATATTAGTCACTATAGTTTCATTTTAGGTAATGGTTGAGTAGCTTCTTTCAGAATCACGTTCCTACAGAAAACCATTATAAAGTCTGTGAAAAAATTACTTGTAGGCACTAAAGAATGGCCAAAAATTAATGAAAACTGGAGGAAAGGAAAGCACTTTGAGTAAAATTCATAGGTAACAAGGCTTCTTCCCTGAAGGCACCTCCCCATTTTTGTTAACACTGCTGCAACTAAAGAAGAACACTGCAGTGTTACTGGCTTTAGGAGTAAGAACTCAGAGTTTGGGTTTGCCAGAGCACCTGAAAATTGCTGGGGAAATCTAGAAGGAGGGAGCCATAAAGGAGGAGTTCTCTCCCTATATTCTGCCTAAATTCTTGGATAGTCCATGATAGCGCTGTGCCCTGGGAGCATACAATGGCTTAAAGGCAGAAAGAACTGAACAGTTTCAGCTGCTGCCCATCATGGAGATGGCCGTTAAGGAGTGAAATATTGGTAGATACAGAGTTGGGATTCAAACTATTCAAGTTACTTCCAGCTAGAATAAGAATAAGAGAGAAAGATCACAATACAGAATCTCTGCATCTAATGCACCAATGTGCCTTATATAATGAAATCTCATTAATTTTTAATGAAAACAGGGAAGCATGACTGAAGATAAAAAGCCCTAAATGTACCAAAAAACCCACATCTAACATTACAACTAACTAGGAAATACTCAACGCTTTTCCCTAAGAATAGAAGAAAGCCAAGTCTGCTGTCTATTCAATTTGCACTGAAGTTACTAATTATTAGAGTAGAAAAAAAGAAACGGAAATCATCAAGATTATAAAAGAACTAAAACTATGTTTAATTACATATGACATGATTGTTTATGTGGAAAACCCTAAATCCACTTAAAAACTACTACAAAAATGAATCTCAGGATACGGGATTAATATACAAATATTACTTGTACTTTTATATACTAGCAATAAAAATGAAGAAACAATAAATACATTTACAATAACATCAAAATACATAAATGCCGATAAATGTATTTAATGAAATACCATCAAGATTTCAACCATGAAAACAACCAAACACTGAGAAAAATTACTGAAGACTTGAATAAATCAAGAGCAATATCCTGTTTGGAAGACAATATTATAATTTACATTTCATCAAAATTGAATGTTTTACTCAACAAAAAACACAAGAAAATTAATCTGTAACCCACAGAGCTGAAGAAACTATTTGCAAATTACATGTGTGACAATGTATTGGTATCCAGATTATATGAAGAATTTCCTAAACTCAATAATAAAAAGAAACAACCAAATAAAAGTAAGCAAAAATAATGAACAGGTACATCACAATGAGATATACATGAATAATGGAGAAAATGAAGAAGACCGTGATTTCCAAGTATCGGAGAGGATGTAGAACAAATGAAGAAAATCAAGTGCAATGCTTTTGGGTGTGTAAAATAAACACAACCATTTATAAAACTATGAGGAATTATTTACTGCTTTAATTTTACTAGGTGTAATCTGTCTATTCAAATTCCTTGATTCTTCCTGATTTAGTTTTGGAACATTATATGTTTATAGGAATTTATCCATTTTGTCTAGGTTTTTAAGTTTGTTGGCATATAGTTGCTCATAACATATACTTGGAAAATTATAAGATGCTGAAGAAAAATTGAAAAATACTAAAATAAGTGGAGGCATATATCATGTTCTTGAATAGGAAGAATGAACATAATTAAAATGTTCATACTACCCAAAGCAATCTATAGATTCAACCCAATTCCTATCAAGATTCCAATGATGTATTTCACAGAACTAAGACAAATATTTCAAAACTTTATGTAAAACCACAAAAGACAACAATGATCCTGAGAAAGAAAAACAAAGTTGGAGGAATCACACTACCTAATATCAAACTATAATATAAGGCCATAGTAATCAAAACAGCATGATACTAGCATAAAAACAGACACATAGACCAATGGAACAGAATAGAGAGCCCAGAAATAAACTCACACCTTTAGAGCTAATTAATATTCAACAGAAGCAAACACATACAATGGGCTAAAGATAGCTTATTTGATAAACATTGTTGGGAAAATTGGACAGATACATGCAGAAAAAGTGAAACCAGACCACCTTCTTACACCACACACAAGAACACATTCAAAATAGATTAAAGACTTAAATGTTAAACTCAAAAGCATAAAAATACTAGAAGATAACATAGGCAGCAAAATCTCAGACATTGTCCTTAGGAGTATTTCAAAGGCTATATCTCCCCAGGCAAGAGAAATAAAAGAAAAAATAAACAAATGGGACTACATCAAACTAAAAAGTTTTTGCACAGCAAAGGAAACCACCAACAAAATAAAAAGACAACCCACGGAATGCAATACCTCTGATAAGGGGTTAATATCCAAAATTATGAGAAATTCATTGAGAATATCCAAATACTAAGGGAGATGTCAAACAGAGAAAGACATATACTGTATGGTATCACTTATATAGGGTATCTAAAAAAACCTAAAGTTGTAAAACAACAAGAACAGAATGGTGGTTATCAGGACTGTGGTTGGTTTAATTGGGGAGAAATTGTTTAAGGGTACAAACTTCTAACTAGTAGATAAATAAATTCTGGAGATCTAATGTACAACAGAGTGATTGTAGTTAATGATACTGTATTATAAACTTCAAAGTTGCTAAGAGACCAGATACTAATTCTTACAACAAAAAAGAAATGACAATTATTTGACATGATAGAGGTGTTATCTAATGCTACAATGGTAATCATATTTCAATACATAAATGTATCAAAAGAACACATTGCATACCTTAAACTTACACAGTGTTCTATGTCAATTACATCTCAATAAAAGTAAATAAATACATGCATTCCTACCATTATACAATAACAAGTAAGTGTATCTGATATTCTGATGTTGCTAAGTTAGATCTTATATTTATTCAAATAAACTATTTTTGACACTACAGATTTGAAATAGTTTTGCCACTTTTTATGATAAATATACTCAATATAGTTTAGAAATAAGATTATTAAAGAATAAACAGAATTAAAGCACACAGTTAAGTATCAAGTAACCAAATAAAAATTGAAGAAACATCACTTCCTCATTGGTGCTCATAAATATCTCTCTTTATAAGTTATTAACAATAAGAGAAATACCCAATAACTAAACGGATGCATGTAGCAATTTTGATGGACACATAATATGTCTTTTAATTATTTATGTGGTCATTTTTATATAATGCAATTTTGTTAATAGAATACAGTGGTCTTTTTTTGGAAAGGATTTTTTAAAATAATATATATGTGTATAAATATATATATATATATATATATATATATATATATATATATATATATATTTCTGCTTGATTAGAAGATCTGGTGTGTTCCCCAACATTTCATTTTTCAACTTTCTTCCGCTTCCCATCTATATGGACTCATTTGATAAGCTCATATCCTCAGGGTATTCAAATCAATCTTTGCCACTAATTCCAAATGTGGCTATCTGCAAACTCACTGATGAAAATTCTGAGTCAAAATTGATATTCACCTGCCAGGAGTATCAAATTCCTTATTTTAGGGAGACATAAATCATACTCTTCAATATTTTTTCTATTACAATGGCCTTAGAAAAATATTTTTGCTTCTTGGTATCAATATTTACTGATTCTAAATATCCTAGTTTACCTATGAATCTACTGTACTATGTATGTAGTATGTATTCTACGTAGTCTGGCCACATTCAGATTGTTTAATTTGTTATTCTTCCCATAACTTCTCATTATGTTCCTACCTTTATTCATTAAGCAAATATTATTGAAGTGTACTGTGTTTCTAGGGCATGTTTTCATGGAGTTTACATTCTAATTAAATGACAGCAAATATAATACATTTTATATTATGGCACAGCCCAATAGGTCTTTCTCAATTACAGAAATGCTCTATAATACCTGCATTGTTCAATATGGTGGACAGTAGCCATTTGTCACTATTGAGCACCTGAAACATGGTTAGTGCTATTGAAAAAATATTTTTAAAGAATTTAATTATAGGATGCTGGGAAGATGGCAATGGAGTAGGACTGAGCGGATTCTAGCTCCTGTACTCATGGGTGAAAATCCTGGTAGATCTGTAGAGAAACAGCACAATAAACCATCGGTTACCCAGCATTTATGAAATTAAAAGACCAGAGATTATGACTGATGCTGAAACACCAGACAGCTGCAGAGTCAGCTACAGGAGCTGGGACACACGTGGCCCCTGTGCCACAGCCATAGCAACAGGCCTGGGAGCCAGGGAGTCAGGTAACAGAGTTGGAACATCCTCGGCCCCTGTGCTGCTGCCATAGCTACAGGCCTGGGCAACAGAAGAGTCAGTTACAGGGGCTGGGACACTGGAGGCCTGTGTGCCCATGCCACAGAGATGGGGCTGGGAGCCGGGGAGCCAGCTACGGGAGCTGGGACACTCCAAACCCCTGTGATGGTCCCAGGCACCATAAGAGTCAGCTATGGGAGCCAGGACAATGGAGGCCCCTGTGCCACCGCCATAGAGACAGGCCTGGGTGCCAGAGGAGTCAGGTATGCGAGCTGGGACATTCTTGTCCCCTGTGCTAGTGCCATAGCGACGGGACTGGACGCCAGGGAGTCAGCTACGGGAGCTGGGGCACTCTCCACCCCTGGGGCACTCTCCGCCCCTGGGGCACTCTCCGCCCCTGTGCCACTGCGGTAGTAACAGGCCTGGGCGCTGGAGGAGTCAGCTACAGGAGCTGGGACACTCAGCAGTGGTAGGCAACCAGCGAGGGGACCAGCCCAAGGACCAGAGTGAGAGTAGGTGGAGACAGAGAACATCAACATACTTGAAGGAGTCTGTGCCACTGAACTTCACAGGTATTATACCACAGAAGTTCACACCATAAACCCAGGAAGTCAGAACTGATCAATTTTAGAAGCTGACACTAACGAGAAGAGTCTCAAACAATGGGAAGATAAACAGTCTTCAAATGAAAAAAAAAAGCAGAAACTTCAGAAAGAATGTTAGATGAAATAGAGGCTAATCAACTACCAGATAGTGAATTCAAAGCACTGGTCATCATGAAGTTCAAAAGCTCATAATGAGCTATCAAAAACTACAGGAAAACTACAATGATCTCTCTGCAAACTACAGCAACATCAAAAAGGAAATAGAAACTATCAGCAAGGGACAAGAGGAAATGAAGAATACAATTTCCGAATTGAAGAACACAGTAGAAAGTTTCAAAAATAGGATAGATGAGGCGAAGGATAGGATTAGTGAGTTGGAGGACAAGGTAGAAAGCATCTCACAGAAAGAGCAAGAAAATGAAAAGAGGCTCAGAAAGAATGAAGAGGGATTAAGAGAAATGCAAGACAATATGAAATGTAATAATATCCGAATAATAGGAATATCAGAAGGAGAAGAAGAACAAGGGATAGAAAACGTTTTTAAAAGAGGAATGAGAGAAAATTTCCCTAATTTGATGAGAGAAAAAGTCACACAAATCCAGGAATCACAGAGAGTCCCAATCAAGAGGAACCCAAGGAGGCCCACTTCAAGATACATCATCATCAAAATGGCAAAATTCCAAGACAAAGAGAGAATCTTAAAGGCAGCAAGGAAGAAAAAAGAAGTAATATACAAGGAAGCCCCAATAAGGTTAGCTACTGACTTCTCAATGGAAACACTCCAAGCAAGAACAGAATGGCAACAAATATTCCAAGTAATGAGAAACAGAGGCCTACAACCAAGGCTACTTTGCCCAGCAATGCTCTCAATCAAGATAGAAAGCCAAATAAAAAGCTTCCAAGACAAAAAAGAAGTCTAAAAGTATATGCCTCCACCAAACAAGCTCTACAAGAAATACTAAAAGGGCTGCTTTAAGGGAAGGAAGGAAAAGAGGGAGACAGAGAGGAACACAGGTACAAAAATGGCAATGAATAAGTACCTATCAATAATAACCTTAAACATAAATGGATTAAATGCTCCAATCAAAAAACACAGAATAGCTGAATGGATAAGAAAGCATGACCCACACATATGCTGCCGACAAGAGACCCACCTCAGGACAAAAGATCATCACAGACTAAAAGTGAAAGGCTGGAAACAAGTTTTCCAAGCAAGCGAAAAAGAAAAAAAAGCTGGGATAGCAATTCTCATATCGGACAAAATAGACTTCAAAAAGAGGGCCATAAAGAGAGACCCAGAAGGTCACTTCATTATACTTAAGGGAAGAATCCACCAAGAAGACATTAAAATCATAAATATATATGCACCAAACATAGGGACACCCAAATATATCAAGAAACTCTTAGAGGACTTCAAGAAAGATAATGACAGCAACACAATTATAGTAGGGGATTTGAACACCCCACTATCAAAAATGGACAGATCTTCCAAACAAAATATCAACAAAGATATTATGGCATTAAACAACACCCTAGATGAAATGGACTTAACTGATATATATAGAGCCCTTCATCCCAAAGAAGCTAAATACACATTTTTTTCAAATGCACCTGGAACATTTTCAAAGATAGACATGATAGGACACAAAACGAGCCTCAAAAAATTCAAGAAAATTGAAATCATACCAAGCATCCTCTCGGACCACAAGGCACTGAAATTGGAAACCAACCCAAAAGGAAAAAACCCAAAGCACCCAAAATCATGGAGACTGAATGGTATGCTATTAAACAACGAATGGGTCAAGAATGAAATTAGGGAAGAAATCAAAATGTTTCTGGAAACAAATGAAAATGAACTCACAACATCCCAAAACTTATGGGACACAGCGAAGGCAGTCCTGAGAGGGAAGTTTATAGCAATACAGGCCTACCTAAAGAAGATAGAAACATTTCAAACAAACAACCTAACCCTACCTACACCTGCAAGAACTTGAAGAACAACAACAAAGACAGCCCAGAGCAAGCAGAAGGAAGGAAATAACCAAGATTAGAGCAGAATTAAATGACGTAGAAACTAAAAGCACGATTCTAAGGATCAATGAATCCAGGAGTTAGTTCTTTGAAAAGATAAACAAAATAGACAAGTCTTTAGGTAGGCTCATCAAGAAAAGAAGAGAGAGGACACAAATAAACACAATCAGAAATGAAAGAGGAGAGATTACAACTGATACCACAGAAATAGAAGGGATTGTAAGAAATTACTATGAAGAACTGTATGCCAAGAAATTTGAAAACCTACGGGAAATGGACACATTTCTAGAAAAATACAATCTTCCAAAACTCAATGAAAAAGAAGCAGAAAATCTAAACACACCAATAACAGCAAAAGAAATTGAAGCGGTAATCAAAAAACTCCCATCACACAAAAGCCCTGGACCAGATGGTTTCACAGGAGAATTCTACAAAGCATTTAAGGAAGAGCTAACCCCTTTTCTCCCCAGACTATTCCAAAAAATCCAGAAGGATGCAAAAGTCCCAAATTCTTTTTATGAAGCCAGCATCATCTTAATTCCAAAACCAGACAGAGACACAACAAAGAAAGAAAACTTCAGGCCAATATTGCTGATGAACATAGATGCTAAAATCCTCAACAAAATATTGGCAAATTGCATCCAACAATATATCAAAAAATTATACACCAAGACTAAGTGGGATTCATCCCAGGGATGCAAGGATGGTTCAATATTTGCAAATCAGTAAATATAATACATCACATAAACAAAAGCAAAGACAAAAACCACATGATCATATCAATAGACGCAGAAAAATCATTTGATAAGGTACAACACCCATTTATGATAAAAACACTCAACAAAGTGGGAATAGAGGGAACATTCCTCAATATAATAAAGGCCATATATGAGAGACCTACAGCCAATATCATACTCAATGGGAAAAATCTAAAAGCTTTTCCACTAAGATCAGGAACAAGACAAGGTTGTCCACTTTCACCACTTCTATTCGATATAGTATTGGAAGTTTTAGCCACAGTGATCAGGCAAGAAAAGGAAGTAAAAGGCATCCAAATTGGAAAGGAGGAAACAAAACTGTCATTGTTTGCAGATGACATGATAGTGTACATGGAAAATCCTATAGACTCCACCCCAAAACTGCTCGAACTAATTAATGAATTTGGAAAAACAGCAGGATACAAAGTCAATATCCAGAAATCAAAGGCATTTTTGTATACCAACAGTGAATCAGCAGAAGCAGAAATCAAGGAAAAAATCCCATTCGATATAGCAAAAACAAAAATAAAATATCTGGGAATAAACCTAACTAAGGAGGTAAAAGACCTGTATCAAGAAAACTACAGAGCCCTGAAGAAAGAAATAAAGGAAGACACAAATAAATGGAAACATATACCTTGTTCATGGATTGGAATAATTAACATTATCAACATGTGCATACTACCCAAAGCAATTTACAGACTCAATGCAATCCCTATTAAAGTACCAATGGCATATTTCACAGACATAGAACGAACACTTCAAAAATTTATATGGAATCATAAACGATCCCGAATAGCAGCTGCTCTGTTGAGAAAGAAGAACAAAGTAGGAGGGATCACAATACCTGATATCAAACTGTATTACAAAGCCACTGTAATCACAACACCCTGGTACTGGCATAAAAACAGGCACATAGACCAATGGAACAGAACAGAGAGCCCAGAAATCAACCCAACACTCTACAGTCAATTAATATTGGACAAAGGGGGCAGTAACATAAAATGGAGTAAAGATAGCCTCTTCAACAAATGGTGTTGGGAGAACTGGACAGCTACGTGCAAAAAAAATGAAACTTGAGCACCAACTTACACCATACACCAAAATAAATTCAAGGTGGATAAAAGACTTAAATATAAGCCAAGACACCATTAAAGTCCTAGACGATAACATCGGCAAGAAAATCTCAGATATTCCACGCAGCAACATTTTTACGGATATGTCCCCTAGAGCAAGGAATATAAAGGAAAGAATAAACAAATGGGATCTCATCAAAATAAAAATCTTCTGCATGGCTAAAGAAAACAGTATTGAATTAAAAAGACAACCAACTGTATGGGAAAACTTATTTGCCAATGATACCTCAGACAAAGGTTTAGTCTCCAAAATATATAAATAACTTACACCACTCCACTCTAAGAAGACAACCAACCCAATTAAAAAATGGGAAAAGGACTTGAATAGACACTTCTCCAAGGATGACATACAGAAGATCCAGAGACACATGAAGAGATGCTCAATATCATTAGCTATGAGGGAGATGAAAATTAAAACCACAGTGAGATACCTACCACCTTACACCAGTCAGTATGGCTATCATAAACAAAGCAACAAACAACAAATGTTGGAGAGGTTGTGAGGAAAAGGGGACCTTAGTTCACTCTTGGTGGGATTGCAGACTGGTACAACCATTATGGAAAACAGTATGGAATTTTCTCAGAAAAATAAAAATCGACCTGCCTTTTGACCCAGCAATTCCACTGCTAGGATTATACCCCAAGAATCCTAAAACATCAATTTCAAAGAATCTATGCACCACAATGTTCATAGCAGCACAATTTACAATAGCCAAGAGCTGGAAGCAACCTAGGTGCCCATCAGTAAATGAATGGATCCAAAAATTGTGGTACATATACACAATGGAATTCTATGCAGCAAAGAGAAAGAAGGAGCTCCTACCCTTTGTAACAACATGGATGGAACTGGAAAGCATTATGCTGAGTGAAATAGGCCAGGTGCTGAAAGACAAATACCATATGATCTCGCCTTTAACAGGAAGCTAAACAACAAAACAAACAAGCAAGCAGAAAAAAAAAAAAAACAAAGACACTGAAATAGAGAACAAGGGGACAGTGACCAGAGGGAAGAGGGAAGGGAATTTAAGGGGAAAAAGGGGGCAGGGATTTGGAGGAACAAATAGGAAGGACACAGGGACCAGAACTAAGGGGGGTGGAAATGGGAGGGAGGTGGGGAGCAAGGGGCAGGGGAGGCTGGGATGGGAAAAATAGACAAAAAACTGTACTTGAAAAATAACTAAATAAAATTTTAAAAAATAATAATAAAATAAAATTAATTAACAACTCAAAAAAAAAATGAGTCGCCTAAGTAAATCATCCATAATAAACAAAAAGAATTTATTTAATCATAATTAAAATTTATATTTAAATGGCAACATGTAGTTAGTAGAACTAGGTGGTACCATAAAGAATATTATAGTTCATAAATTTCATAAAGAAAATATTAAATAAAACAAAAACAGGATAAGGGGAGTGCAATGGGGAGGTGGTTCAAAAAGAGATCAGAATTGTAAATAGGGTAGAATATATTTGGAGAAGGTAACAGATGACATGACAAACTTTTAAAAGAGGAGAAGTTGGCCATAGTAATATCTGAAGAAAACAATTCTTTTTTTTAACTTGTTTTTGTATTTTATTTTATTTTTATTTATTTATTTATTTTAATTAATTTTATTTAGTTATTTTTCAAGTACAGTCTTTTGTCCATTTCTCCCATCCCAGCCTCCCCCGCCCCTTGCTCCCCCCCCTCCCTCCCATTTCCACGCCCCTTAGTTCTGGTCCCTGTGTCCTTCCCATTTGTTCCTCCAAATCCCTCCCCCTTTTCCCCCTTAACTTCCCTTCCTTCTCCCCTCTGGTCACTATCCCCTTGTTCTCTATTTCAGTGTCTTTGTTTTTTTTTTCTGCTTGCTTGTTTGTTTTGTTGTTTAGCTTCCTGTTAAAGGTGAAATCATATGGTATTTGTCTTTCAGCACCTGGCCTATTTCACTCAGCATAATACTTTCCAGTTCCATCCATGTTGTTGCAAAGGGTAGTAGTTCCTTCTTTCTCTCTGCTGCATAGAATACCATTGTGTATATGTACCACAATTTTTGGATCCATTCATTTACTGATGGGCACCTAGGTTGCTTCCAACTCTTGGCTATTGTAAATTGTGCTGCTATGAACATTGGGGTGCATAGGTTCTTTGATATTGATGTTTTAGGATTCTTAGGATATAATCCCAGCAGTGGAATTGCTGGGTCAAAAGGCAGGTCGATTTTTATTTTTCTGAGAAAATTCCATACTGTAGAAAACAATTCTTTATTGTCATCGTTTGTTTCCTTTGTCTTTGAAAAGTTTCCTTTGATAAATTTGTCCCTGGTATGTTGAGGTAAAATCTGCATCCCACTGAATCTAAGTCCTTTTCAAAACAAGCCCTTCATGACTATTTTCTTCTCAAAATGATAATCCCTTCAAATAGTTGAAGACTACTTATCACATGTATATTTTTGCTTATTTCTTACTAAATTTCCAAATAACATATTTGCTGATCTATTTATTTATTATATTATTTTTAAAATCATTTTAAAATTTTAATCTCCTCTACAAAGCGGTAAGCTATAGGGAACCCATGTGGAGAAATGAGTTAAAATAAAATGGAGTATGTGTTGCTGAAACAGTCACTTAAAATGGAGTTGGGAGGCCATTGAGGGCATGGGGCCTCTGAACATTCCATGTTTCAGTTCTGGGGACTAATGTTAAGCTGCTGACCTGTTGCTAAACTTAGCTCAGGGCTGAACCTCAAACATTCTGGATCAACAATGGCCACATGGGTATATATGGACTTTACTTCCTCCTCATTATGGTGACGAGATTATCTACAATCTTCACCTTGAAAGGAACCATTTAATTTCAAAAACTGGGATGCTCCATGGGCATACCCAATCCCAGGTGACCTGGCCAACATCCTTCATTTACATGGAGAACCGAAATGTTAACGACATTTGTGGTTTCCCCCTTTATAAACCCTGCCTTTCTTTGCTGTCTTCAGAGCAAAATTTAGGTTGCTACCTGAACCTGTGCTTACCAGATTTCAATCCTTCCTTTTACTCACATAAATGGTTTTTATTCTTTATCAGAGTCTAAAACATTTTTCTTAATAAAAATATTACAATAAAAACTATTTCCTGCATAAAAGAAGGTTATGTAGTATCTGTACCATTTTATTTATTTATTTATTTGTACCATTTTATTTTTAACAGATTAGTCAAATTGCATTTCCAAATGTTTGGACTTATGTACACACACAACAGGATTTTAAGAACATTACCCTTTCCCAAAAGCCCTTATCAATATGCAATATTTTCCAATTTCTTAATAATCATCAGTGTAATGGCTGAGAATAATCTCATTGTTACTTTTAATTCACCCTTTGTGATGAGTAATGGGACTGATTGCCATTTCACATATTTATTTGTAACTTAAATTTCCCTTTCTTTGATTCTCTTGTTTTTTGTGTGTCTTGTTATTTTTATTTATTTAAGTGTTATTGATCTCTAATTCCTTAAATAATATAGAATCTAAATATATTTTCTCTCTTCTTATTGAATTATTCAAAATTGTTTAGATTTCCTTATTCCATGTACATGGTTACTTTTGATGAAGTCATATTTATCAATCATTTTCTTCAAGTTTTTTGCTGTTTGCATCTGCTTGAAAACACATTTTTGTAATCTAATATTATAAATACATTCACCTGTGTTCTCTATTAACCTGTTGCATTTTAAATTTATTTTTCTAATTGCTGTGGGGAAAGTATAAATTTTTTTTCATATTAGTCAACTGGCCTACATTCAGTGATGCATTTTCTTATAATTTGAGATGTACTTTTTCTCCTAATAAATTCATTATATACATTAATCTATTCCTGGACTCTCTTTTGCTCCATTAATTACTTTGTGTCACTCTGTATCAGTACCACACTACAGCCTTCTGTTTTAGTTTCCTATTCCTGCCTTCACACATTACCACCGATGCAGGAGCTTAACACAATGCAAATATATTATCTTACAATTTTAGAGGACAGAAGTCTGACATGGGTCTCAGTGGGCTAAAGTCAAAATGTCAGCAGGGCTGCATTCTTTATTTTTTTTTTGCTATTTATTTTTTATTTTTATTTTTTATAGTAAAATATTTATTGTTTATCTGAAATACAAATATAACAAAATGTCTTCTATTTTTAAATCTTAAGATATAACCCATTTACCATCCAACAGGGCTGCATTCTTTCCTGGAGGCTCCAAGGGAGAATCCTTTACCTGTTCTTTCCCCAATTCAGGTCCTTGCATTTGTAGGACTGAAGTCTTGTTTCCTTGCTGGCGGGCAGCTGAGAGCTGCAGCGTGCCCTGGCTCATGGTTCTGTACCTCCATCTCCTCAGCCAGAAAAGGCAGGGCAAGTGCTTAACACAGCTCATATCTCTTCTTCCAGCTCATACTGCTGACCCACCTGGGGAAGCTTTTTCCTCTCTTAATGACATATATTAGTTTGGTGCATCTACATAACCAGGAAAATCTTCACATCTTGAGATCCTTAATCACCTGATTATAGCTACAAAGTCTCTTTTGCATATAATGACACATTCACGAAGGGGCCTGCTTTTATTTATCTTTAAAATTATCTTGCCAAATCATTCACATTTATTAAACTACAGGAAATTGAATCGGCTTATCCAGTTCTGGGAAGAATCTTGCTGTGCTTTTGAATTTGATTATTTAAAATCCAATGGTTACTTCAAGAAAACCTAGCATCTTTGT
Source organism: Artibeus jamaicensis (assembly GCF_021234435.1). Lineage (NCBI taxonomy): Eukaryota > Metazoa > Chordata > Mammalia > Chiroptera > Phyllostomidae > Artibeus > Artibeus jamaicensis. The sequence continues at coordinate 9,676,816 of NW_026522028.1, read as the reverse complement.
AATATTTAATTTTTCCAGCAATGAAAGGAGAATAAATTTCCATTTTTAAGGTCTTCCTTTAGCTTTTCCAGTAGTCTTTCATTGCTTTCTCCATAAAGATCATGAATACTTCTTATTAATTATATTTTATTACATACAATATATATGTTTATTAAATAGTATATATTTTAGTAATTTTTAAATAAGTTCTTTTTTGGTCACAACTTCTTAAAATGATTCTTACTGGTCTATAGGAAATTGCTAATTTTGCTAGTTCTTCCTTTGTACAGCAAACTTAATATACTGATAATATATAATAGTTTGTGAAATGTTTCTTTCATATTTTACTAAGGATTCAAACACTCTGTGCAAATTGTAAATACCCATACTCTTTTTTTAGAATTATTTAAACCTCTCCAACATTTGTTGTTTGTTGCTTTATTTATTATAGCCATCCTGACCGGTGTAAAGTGGTATCTCATTGTGGTTTTAATTTGCCTCTCTCTGATAGCTAACGATATTGAGCATCTCTTCATGTGTCTCTGGATATTCTGTATGTCCTCTTTAGAGAAGTGTCTGTTCAAGTCCTTTTCCCATTTTTTAATTGGGTTCAATGTCTTCCTAGAGTGGAGTCGTGTAAGTTCTTTGTATATTTTGGAGATTAAACCTTTGTCTGAGGTATCATTGGCAAATATGTTTTCCCATACAGTTGGTTGTCTTTTTAACTTAATACTGTTTTCTTTAGCCCTGCAGAAGCTTTTTATTTTGATGAGATCCCATTTGTTTATTCTTTCCTTTATATTCCTTGCTCTAGGGGACATATCCGTAAAAATGTTGCTGCGTGGAATATCTGAGATTTTCTTGCCGATGTTATCGTCTAGGACTTTAATGGTGTCTTGGCTTATATTTAAGTCTTTTATCCTCCTTGAATTTATTTTGGTGTATGGTGTAAGTTGGTGCTCAAGTTTCATTTTTTTGCACGTAGCTGTCCAGTTCTCCCAACACCATTTGCTGAAGAGGCTATCTTTACTCCATTTTATGTTACTACCCCCTTTGTCCAATATTAATTGACTGTAGAGAGTTGGGTTGATTTCTGGGCTCTCTGTTCTGTTCCATTGGTCTATGTGCCTGTTTTTATGCCAGTACCAGGCTGTTGTGATTACAGTGGCTTTGTAATACAGTTTGATATCAGGTATTGTGATCCCTCCTACTTTGGAGAGGTTGTGGGGAAAAGGGGACCTTAGTTCACTGTTGGTGGGATTGCAGACTGGTACAACCATTATGGAAAACAGTATGGAATTTTCTCAGAAAAATAAAAATCGACCTGCCTTTTGACCCAGCAATTCCACTGCTAGGATTATACCCCAAGAATCCTAAAACATCAATTTCAAAGAACCTATGCACCACAATGTTCATAGCAGCACAATTTACAATAGCCAAGAGCTGGAAGCAACCTAGGTGCCCATCAGTAAATGAATGGATCAAAAAAGTGTGGTACATATACACAATGGAATTCTATGCAGCAGAGAGAAAGAAGGAGCTACTACCTTTTGCAACAACGTGGATGGAACTGGAAAGCATTATGCTGAGTGAAATAGGCCAGGCATTGAAGGACAAATACCATATGATCTCACCTTTGACAGGAAGCTAAAGAATAAAACAAACAAGCAAACAGAATAAAAACAAAGACACTGAAATAGAGGACAAGTGGGCAGCGACCAGAGGGGAGAGGGAAGGGAATTTAAGGGGAAAAACGGGGAGGGATTTTGAGGAACAAGTATGAAAGACACAGGGATGAGGACTGGGGAGGGGAGGAAATGGGAGGGAGGGGGGAGACAGGGCAGGGGGGTGGGATGGGAGAAATAGATAAAAAAGTGTACTTGAAAAGTAACTAAATAAAATTTATTATAAAAAATTAAAAAAGAATTATTTAAACCTCCTATTTTGATCATGTCTTATTGTAATCATAAGTACTATCAATCAAATGGAGAATAACAGATGAGCTATCTTGCTATTTTCGTGACTTAAACAAAAATACACCTTATAGTTCACTATGATTCGTGGTGTTGATGACAACTTTCTGGTTGATATCCTTTATCACATTGTGAAACAACAGGGTGCATGGATGTTCAGGACCAAGAGGAAACGACTGCAGATCCCTTTGGCTTTCTTCCCAACCATTATTTTTCCTCTTCTAAACAGAATCCCAGTTTTTTCAGTGTGTTTGTATTTTAAAGGAACAGTCACAGTTACAGTTTTATGGAAAGTGGGACCAGTTTCATACTCTGTGATTTACTGCAGAATGCAAACTATTGCAGTCTCTTCGCTTTCATTACTTATAACTTAGATTTGGGTTTACAACCCAAATCTGGCATATGGAATTAGCTGAGTGCTTTGGGATAAAATTTGTCAAATCTTTTTCAGCATTGTGTTAACCAGTGTCCATTTACAAAAAACAGACCTTAAAATGCCTTGTTGTTCTGCAAAGGCTTCAAGTATCAGATCTGGTTTTTTATCCAAGTTTGTACTTTTTGACAATGAGAGGTTTGGTCTGGTAAAAGTTACTCAATTATATGTAGAGGCCAATGTGTGTGCATAGAAACATAATAATACCCCTATACATTAAATACCAAAAGACTCTTTTATTTTAGTTTTAACATTTTACTATAATTTATGTAATGTATTTTTGTTTTTAAAGCAAACATAAATATTTTATAAATAATGTGACAAATTATACCCTTGAAATAAAAAAATGTTAAGTTGAAAAATATGGTAACACCTGTAGAAAATATGTTAAAGGTGATAAAATTGCAACTCCTCAGAGACTAAAATATGTCTACTGAGAAAACACAATTCGAGTTTATTAGCAATTATAACAATATAAAATTAAATGTATTACCTTTTTAAATGGGTAGACTATAAGATTCTAAGAAAAAATAGTATCATGGGCTCTTTTTATTTATTTATTTATTTATTTATTTATTTATTTATTATTTAATTATTGTTCGAGTACAGTTTTCTGTCTTTTACTCCCATCCCAGCCCACCACCCCGTGCTCCCCACCTCCCTCCCATTTCCACCTATCTTGGGCCAGTCTTGATAACATTCACGGTATTTCCTTTATTGTTAGAGGCTGGAGCTACATAAATTATGCTCTAAATCTATTTTGTAAATACATCAGGGAATTTAATTAACTACATTTTGATGACAATGTTTTTCTTTCTAGATTGGGTCCTAAACAAATAATAGGAGTTGCATGTCATATATATATACACACAAACATGCACTTAAATAGACTTCAAAAGGCAAACAGTTCAATATGGATAGATTGATATGACAGAATATGAATTGGGTATTACAATACTTACTATATATAATATTCTTACTTTCTTCCTTAATGAGATCTTTGACCTTGAGGAAGTATTTATGCTCTTTTCCTTAATTTCCTTATACATACATCAGAATGTTGACACATCTCTTAGAGATTTGTTGTATGGATTACAAATACTTATAACAATTCTTGTCACAAGATAGGTCCCTTAAAGTGTTATCTAGTATATATTCTTATACACTGAATTAGCACAAGTATTTGGGGAGAGGCAGTTAATAATTCCTTGATTCTTGTACTAAAAACCACTTTAATTCTCAGAACTGTTAATGTTTAAGAGAGTGTACACCAACAAACACAAGTAATCTAACTAATCTATAATATAGAAGAACTTAGAACATGGGAGAAAAAGCATTAATATGTTTTTTAGCCTCCACACAGGTACCCAGGCCCAGACCAAAGATATTAGATGCATTGTCTCCATATGTACTTAACTGTTCCTTTAATTTTACTGGAAAGTTGTTCTGAAGAGGAAATCTACCAACCAGAACTCAGGTTGTCTGGGAAGTAAATGATGAAGTAATGAGAAAAATATCATACTAAAAGAAATGTGACTTTCATACAAAAGTACGATTAATGTTCCTGATCAGCTTGGAAACTCACACTTCTGCTATTCTCTGAAGATTTGGAGATATAAACAGTGGTAGAGAAAAGCACAATCAGGGATTAAATTCTTTTATCTTGCTAAAACATTCAAAATGTGTAAATAACTGCACCTTTGTGTGCATGCACACACATTATAGTGTCAACAATGTTTTTACTAAGTATTATTAACATTAGTTTCAACTTTAATAAATGTATGACTATCATCAAAGCCAAAGGGAGGTAGGGTTGAGAGTGAGAGGTAGGGCTGGGTTGGGTAGGAGAGAGTGGTGAGGAAAAAATGAAGACAACTGTACTTGAACAATAATTTTTTAAAATCAGTTAATAAATTATGCACAAAATAAAAGTAGATTTCTTACCATCATTGAATCATGCATTTTATGTATTTTAATTTATTTTTCAAATCAAATAATTTGAATTTCAACTTAGCCTGTAAACTTCATTTGTGATGAAAATATATCACAAAATAATATGTAATACATAGCATTATTATGTGTAATGCATAACATAAATTATGTTATACATAATTTGTAATGCATAAGTAACACATTACTAAGTAGTATATATAATTACTAATTTATAATTATTGCTCAACTATATTTATCTGTTAATGCCTATATTACTACTATTTTTTAAAGTAAGTTCTTTAGATTATTTATAATAGCACTGTTCAACTTTATATTTTAAGATCAATGCCAAAGTTTTTTTGGTAGCCATTTCTTTTTTAAATGTTATTTAACTAAATGGTCAGCTGTAAGAGTTACACTGAAACTAGTACCAATTTTTACATTTCCGAAAAGAAAAAATACATATTATGCAATGTTTTCTCATTTCATCTGTTTGTAATTTTAGTGAAAAGTTCAATCTATAATCTAAATTTCTCTACCACAAGCTCAAATAATTCCAAAAGAATACAAAGTGTCCATTTTGGTGAATGACACCAGAATGCATTTATGTATTGCATTTGCTGTTGACAATTTTCTTTGGCTTTTTAATGATGCACAGAAATGAGCCTCAGTGTTTAAAGATGCAGCACACTAGAAATAGTTTTAGGGAACAAATAATTAGCCTTTTGGAAGTATGTGTTCATTTCATGGAGCAATCTGTTCCTTCATCCCCTCCTTCTTCCTGTTTTGAAGGCAATCGTGTGTGTTACGTGCACCATCTGCAGCCTCACTGACAGGTGCAGGGTCAGTATTATTCTTCCAAGCATGGAGTTTAGTACAAGCTGGAAATTTCACCAAGGCAATTTAGAAGCATTTGAAACCAACCAAACACTGACAGCCAATTTTACCGGTACATATGAGATTTTGTCAGAAATGCTTATAATTGTACATTCCAGACCATACATATATAAGTTGGGACATTATCCAACAATAGGCCTATACCAATAATGCATATTTCTATTACATGTACATTATAAATAATACAAAAAGAGAATTTAGCAACACAGTCTAGATTTAGTAACACAAATTATTGGGTTAGATTAATATGAACAATATGTTAGCGTCTTTCTACTAAGGTCCATTTCATCCTCACTCCACTGGGGTCCTGTGTCCTAACACATTAGCACAAGAATAGTCAGTGCTGTGAACTACTTTGAGTTGTCAGCAGGTGAGAAGATATATGTGAGACCCAACACATGTCATACATAAATATTAACTTCTATACTCAGTCATATTATTAATGAAGTTAACATTTGTGAGTTAGCCTAGGTAATGAACCATCATTTTTAACATCAATTCAGTTAACCCCAAAAACATTCTTGAGTTTCATATACTTTCCTGACCTGCAGGCTCAACTTTCTAGATGTAGGGTTCATCCTTAACTTCCATTGTAACATTGCCTGGCTCATCTTTGTTCAGGATTCCTTTCCAGCTTTAAAAAAAATCCCAAGCACTTAGCAATTCATGTTTTAATACCAGTCAGATATTAAACATTTTATGAGATAGGGCATTCAAATATGCAAGGCAGTTTATTATTTTAAAATCAGAAACCCTATCCATAGCAAAACCTAAAATAACTCAATGCCCATCTATAGGGAGTAGGCATGATAAATGAACTTAGAGCCCTATTACAGAACACTAGTCATTAAATTATTAAATAACCTGTGACATATGAGGATATAGAAAATATCTTAAGTATATACAAGAGAAAATTAATAGCTATTGCCTGGGCAAGAAGGTCTGGGTTGGAAAATGTAAAACAGCCAAGGCATGTCTGTATTCTCATGACTAGCAATGTGTTTCCATGTAGACAGATTTATGCATATCATCTATTCCAAAAGATAGCTTAGTCTGCAGGGAATAAAGGAAAAAACGATTTCAAAATACCTTTTACAATTATTAATTTCATCATATAAAAACAATGATACAATGAAATTAGGAGGGATAGCTTTGCCTTAGGATCCTACCACTTGAAATGTGCTGGCTAGGAGTTCCCCCCTGGATAGTGCTATGATGAGTTCTGTCATTATTCCTTGTGTTACTTCAACTTTTCTGTGCATTCATTGCAAACCAACTCCCTTTTATGAATACACTCTTTCTTTAGGTATGTAATAGATTTCTATGTAGCCAAAGGTCATCTTCCCTGGAATCTTGCAATAAATGCTCTGTTCAAGTGAGAATATTCATTCAATTTTAATGACTATATATTTCCTTTTATTACTAAAGTAATATCCTATCATTATACAATGATGCATTTTCCTTCACCCTTTTATCAAAGGGCCTTTAGACTTATCTTGAAAACTAATCTTCTTCTAGATGTTAAAACTACTTTTATGTCCATGTATTTTCATGCTAATTAGTATCTGTTGCACCATTCCTTGTATCAGTTTAAGTTTACTTTTTCATGTAATACAGAGGGACTTTACATACCTTTATAACATTATATGAAGTCAGAGTTTGTCAAATAATTCTAGGGGAATGACATGTGGTAACAGGTAGTCCATTAATTTAGTATCACGTATCATGTATATGATATAAACAACTTTGTGATTTTTCATTATTTTAGAAAGTCTAGTTTGGTTCTAGGGTGAATGGGTTATAAGGTCTAGAGAAGAAAGCAATCTTCATTTTTATTTCTTTACCTCATTTTTCAGTGTTTCATTGGACCATGGGTCAGTATCATTTTTCTCCAGTTTTCCTGTAGGTGTAAAAAATAAAATATTTTATAAAAGTCAAATATTTTATAAAAGTCAAATATTTACAGATGACTGCAAATAACCACTGCCAGGCAACTTGCATTTTGGAAGTAATTTGTTAAACAGCCTAGCATACTATGACTTTAACCAACAAATTTTGTCAGAAATCTTGCCAATAGTTCTTGCACACACTTATTCTATACATGAAATGACATCCTCTTGTTCCTCCATGTACCATAAAATGAAAATGTATACTTATCTTATAGAATTCCTCGAAATAGGGAGAAGGTGTTTTGAGACCCTTTCCCTCAAATCGGAATGTGATGTTGCTCTTTTATTCATAAATGAAATCAGCATTGCTGACTTTGTAATTTGAAGCTGTATCTAGTTAAACAAAATTGTCTGAAGTGATAAAAACAGTAAAAAATATCACCTGATATCATGTAAAGGAAGAGTAGATTTGTCTAAACATCACCTTGGGTCTTTTTCCAGTCATTCTATGTAGGCAAATATCTTCAACATGATTTTAAAATAATGCTTTCCTATTCTAAACCACGATTCTGCTAATAACAACAGCAACAACAACAATAGCAACAGTTATATTTTCTTATATATTATCCTAACATTTTTTGAATTTTTTATTTTGTCTTCCCCTAGTAACCTAATGTGAAATTATTTCTCTACATTGATGGAAGTAGAGATGCACAGAAGTGATATTAAAAAAGAGTTTTAAAAGGTTCCCTTAGTATAGCACTTTTAATTCAATGTTGGCTCAAGGCACCTTTACATACCAAAAGTGATTCAGGACAATCAGTAGCTTTTTTTCATATGGGTTATATCTCTCAATATTACCATATTAGAAATTAAAGCATAAGTAATATTTAATATACACATATAAATTACTTCATTTAAAATAACACTAATAAACTATTTACATATTAACCAAAATCCCATTTTATGAAAGATATACTTTTACAAAAATTTAATTGAATTTTTTTTTAAAATTTTGGAACTCAAAGTATTGGCTTACTGTGCAATACTTGGGTTCTCATTTGCTTCTGTGTCCAATTTGTTGCACTATCTCATTTCATATAGCCTGTGGAAAACTCCACAGTTTACTCATGAGAGAAAATGAAAATGAAAAGGCAAATATATATTGCAGTACTATGAAAATAGTTTTGACCTCACAAACCACTTGAAAGCGTATAGGTGGCCTGCGGAATTTCCCAGAGTATACATGGAAAACTGCTGACTAGCCAGATTAGACAATGGATCATTGTTGGCTTTATGCTTTGGTTTGTGAATTGATTCATGAAGTTTCCCTACCCTAAGTCCTCAGTTGCTCTATAATTTTGTGAAGTTTGACTGATATCTAGATAGGGAATAATATGAAAAGTTTGTTAATAAGGACAAAGTAGTATAGGGAAAACTACCTTTGTGATTTTATGTATGACATGTGTGTAGAATTTAGGTATCTGTAACTTGGCCTATGCTCTAATTCTTATTTCTCAAATACATGTGTATGTGTGTGTATACACGTATATAATGTATATGTGTTTGTATCCAAAAGTCCATTTAGTTTTTTTTCCATAAAATAAAAGACACATTTTTCATTTTCACCAATAAATTCATTGATTTAGATATTTTGAGTATGTCAGCTATCTACTGCTATTGGTTTCTAGTGGGTAGAGACTTGGGGTACTGCTAAACATCTTCCAATGCATAAGACAGCTCACAGCTAAGAATTATTTGGCCAAAATTTCAGTAGTGCCGAGAATATTCAAAATAAAAGTCTCTATTTTTCATATTACATGGCTGGATACCTTCCAAACAGACCTCATATATAATATTATTCAGCCTTAAAAAGGAAATTCTGTCACATTCTAAAATATGAATGAACCCTGATGACATTATGCTAAGTTAAATAGCCAGTTGCAAAAGGACAAATACTGATTCCAGCCACAGAAAGCTTCCAAAGTAGCCAAAGTCATAAAAAAAGAGAGTAGAATGGTGGTTGCCAATAGCTGGGGGGGGGAGCAAATTAGTGTTTAACAGGTATAGAGCTTCAATTTTGCAAGATAAAAAAGTTCTAGGAATCAGTTGCATCACATTGTGAAAATACTTAACCCTACTAAAATGTATACTTTAAAATAGTTAAGATGGTAAATTTAATGTTTTTACCACAATAATAAAAAAGGTTGGTACAGTTTAAAAGTAAGACCAAAAATGGGAAAAGATACTTGTAACACATAATAAAATATATTTTAAATCTAGAAACATATACTGAATTCCAGCAAAACAATAATAATGAAATGTATCTTCTAGAAAATATAAAACAAATTTTTACTAGACAGTTTCTGGAAAACATTACATATACTTTCATAGAAAGTATATGAAAATATGTTCAATTCTGAAATCAGGGACTGAAAATTTCTTTTAAAGCACTATAACAAAAAATTTTATAAGAATGTAAAACCTTAACAAAACTTTGGTGGTGTCTTGCATTGCAAAAATATTGTCCATTAGTCTCTCATAAATTGGTATACACACTTATAAAACTGTTTGAATATTTGCTGTTCCAAGTTTTGCATCTATAATATAGATAAATATTTGCAAAAAGAAAAAAGTAAACACTTTCAAAGTAGCATAGTTTGTAGTAGCAGGCATTCTACAACAATCCAGATTCCCATCGCCAGGCAAATGGATAAACACATTCTCAATTGAAAACTATATGATCATTAATGAGAAATAATTAATAAAAAAGAGGGAAGATATTATTGCATTTTTAAAGTTACAGGAAAATAACTATGCAACTTCATTTATATAAAGTTTTAAAAACTTGCGAAATGAATGACACATTATGAAACTGTGAAATCCACAGTGGGATTTCAAACATATTGATCATATTCACTTTCTTAAGCTGTATGGTGATCAACCAATCTATCCACCTACCTGTCTTATGCATATTTTTCCAGCAATTGATCAATTTAATATATTTTCTAAATTGCATTAGTATATAGTGAACTCCACTGAGCATTCATTGAGCACCTCAGGGAAAGAGTTGGCAGATTGGCGTGTATTCGCTCTGCAGCTGGGGAAGCTCCACATTTGAATCTCTTATAATTCATCATTAAAAGCTCACTAAAAATTCAGCTAATTTCTCTTCACCAGAAGCTAGTAACTATGATGGATTCCACTTCTCCCATTCCACGAGGCATGAAAAAAACCATATGCCTCTTTTCTGTGATGGGCTTTTTACTCTGTGGAGCTTAGTTCTCGGAAGTTTCTTTTTGTATCTTCAGTTTCTGGTTCTTAGGGTGAGGGCCATATTCCCCTGTAACTTTCTGCATCCAAACTTGCATCTAAATGAAAATCTTTATATTTTGAACTTACACGCCTATAAATATTTATTCCTTAAGAATTAGATATTTAAGAGGCAAATATTTAAATATGCCCCTTAACGCTTACTTTTGAAATCTTCCATTATTTTGTCTGGATTTTTGTTTGTAGGTTAATGTTATAAGCAGCATTTTTATCTCTTTGAGAAACATTAGCTTTTATTTAATTTAAGACCACAAAAAGTCTACTAAAGTATTGTATTATTTTTATATCTTTTACATATTGAACCGTATTTCTGGGTTAGTTTCTCAAAACTTTTCCTAGTGTATCTATATCTTTCCTTTTTTGTCAAACATTCTGATATCATTTTTGAAAATTATTTTTATTATGCTCTCATATTTGAATGGATATAAGTCTTCATATTGCATTCTTGATCTAAACATATTTTCTTTGTTTTATAAAATTATTTCATTTTTCTGTTTCATTTTGCTGTTGATAATTCTGATATAATAGCTCATCCTTATTTCTGTGTAACTTTTCTTTTTACCCTAGCATCATATAAAATTTTTGTCATTGGTGTTCCTGAATATTACTATAATGTGTCTAGGTATGGATTTTCTCCTTTAGCTCTTGAAAAATACTGTAAATCTAAAGTTTTGATTTGTTTTTCTTAAATCTATGGAATTTTTAAACATTAGTTGTTAAAACAACATTTCTCTTTTTAAAAATTTCTGCAAGTCATACTGTTATCCTACTTCACTCTCAGTATTAGTCTTATATTTTGACTTATTTTTCCTTTCAAGTTGTTGTCTAGGAGATTATCATCAACCTATATCTCAACTCATTAAGTAATTCTTTGGGTGTATTTACCTTACTATTTAATCAATTATTTTATTATTTCAAATACTGTAAGTTTCATTTCAAATGCTTCTGCTTGCATTGAAGTTTTACTGTTAATGGCTTTTTTTGCTTATAACATCTCTTAACTATTTCAGTGTACTTAAATTTGGGGTGCTTCTGTTCTATTTCAGATAATATCTCTGGATTGGTTTGTTGCCTGTCTTTTGAGTTGATTGTACCCTGGGTGTCTGATATACTTGGTATGAGAGCTCATCTATCCTGGTGATGTCAACTATTCTGGTTGGCAATGGAATAAAGTAAAAGTCAAGGTCTTGGACCGATTCTTGGGGTAAATTTACAGAGACAGAATATCTGGAACCCAGAAGCACTATATGTCACTCTTGACTGCTGCCACTCAGCAAAATAACCCCTGTGGCCATGATTTCATTTAAACTCTTCAGACAAAGCAGAATTAGGTGGAGATTATTTCCCTAGGTTATAACCCACAAGCCTTTAGAGTTGGAATGTGAGGGCATGGGGAAAACTCCTATAAGTGTCTGGTTATTTTTTAATTCCTCTTTGCAGGATTTTTGTTCTGTACTGCTATTTTCTACACTGGTGGTCTATTTTATTGCTGCAGAATTCTTTGCTAAGGGCTGGTGGCAGCTGTTCTAAGGTAAAGGAGAGAGGCAAAACAAAAGTTAACATATTACTTCCATCTTTTTTTTTTATTGCTCCCTCAGCCCAAGCTGCAGCACTCCTGGTAAACATGCACACTGTTCAAGGAAGCCTATACCTACCCAAGGGTTTCCCAACTTTATCTAGTGGTGTTATTTTTGCTCAGATCAATGCTACCTTTTGTATCTCTATAGTGTCCTCAGAGTTGATTTGAGGGATGAGAAGTGTGGCAGACACTCCAAAGTGAATCCCAATGACTCACACCCTTATAAAACCCTCTCCTCTTGAGTGCAGGCAGAAGCTGTGACTTGATTCTAACCAATACAATGTGACAAAGGTAATAGGATGTCACTCCCATGATGTTGTTTTATTTATGAATCTTTCATAGCAGATGAGGGAGGGAAAGAGAGAGAGAGAGAGAGAGAGAGAGAGAGAGAGAGACTCTCCTGGTGGATGTAAATAAGCAAACAACCATGCTATGGACAACCTATGAAAGGGGCAATGTGGCAGGAAAATGTGGCTGTCCTCTAGCCAACAGCCAGTAGACAGCCAAAAATCTGTCATACAGCAATAAGCAAATTAATTCTGTCGACAGCCTGAATAAACTTGAAAGCACATTCTTCTCTAGTCAGTTGTTTAATAAGATTCCAGCCTGCTAATATCTTTACTGAAGCCTGAGTAGAGGACTGTGCCAAGCCCTGCCCAGACTCTTAGCCCACAGAAACTGTGAGATTATAAATGTGTGTTGCTTTAACTCACTGTATATTTGGTAATTTGCTATGCATCAGCAGGAAACCAATACAGTAGTTAACAGGCTAAGCTAGTTCTAGAATTTGATAGGAATCAAGTTCTATATAGAAGCTTGGGGTGCGTGGGACGTAAAAATGGGTATACTTTTTTATTTTTTTTTTTTTAGAGAGAGGGAAAGGCAAAGAGAAAGAGAGGGAGAGAAAGATCAATGTGTGGTTACCTCTCACCTGCCCCCTACTAGGGACCTGATCTGCAACCCAGGCATGTGCCCTAACTGGGAATTGAACTGGCCACCATTTGGTTCATAGGCTCATCCTCAATCCACTGAGCTACACCAGCCAGAACCTAAAAATGGGTATACTTTTATCAGCTCACAATCAAGAATGAGAATCATGTAGAAGGTAGAGTTGCCCTAATTAAATAAAGATGATCATCTGCAAATTTTTTAGGATCACAAAAAATATTTTCAGAACTATTTTTTTAATTCAGATGAATAGCTGTGTTTTATTATAGATTGTTAAGAATGACTATCAATATTTCTTATGTTTTACTTCTTTGTAAAGTGTCAATAAAATAGATTAAATTTAATGCTATTCATACTAATGTTCAATAAATCAATATATTCATTCTTTCCATGGAAAATTTGCCCAGCTCTCACACACATTTATGACATGTGGAAAATCATGATTTTTATTGAAGTTTACTATCTTTAAAATAAAACTAATTTAAGATTCATGAAGAAGTAATATATCAGGCTAATAGAATCAGTCATAGTTTATCAAAACCAATTACAGTGTTGGCATTAGAGTAATTTTGCCCATAATTAAAAACTATCCTAGGAGAAGCTCAATTGAGTCTTTCAGAGTAAACCTTATGAATGGGTACAAAATAAGTGGATTAAAGTATACACGGAACTTCATGTAGGTAATTTCCTGATAAATTGATGACAAAATGAGATTCACTCTTCCTGATAGTCGTCAATTTCCTGGGAAGCCTCATAAATTTTTATTGTATTTGCTTCATCAATACCCATTGATTATATCACAGAATTTGTATTGATTGAATATAACTAGTGTCTGCTGAAAATTATTTTCTTTTCTGCTCAGATATACACCCTGATGACCATTTCACATCCAACAATTCTATCATTTTTGCCTTTTTCTTTCTGTTTCATTAACTAACTTTAAATACTGGTGATGATGAAGTAAAGACACTATGTACAACAAATACTTTTACAACACTCAGAAATTCAGAATATCAACTCTTACAAGCCTTAGTACTCAGGATACCAACAAAATTTGCACATGTGAATACTCAGTCTGTGTTATCATGTAAACTGAATGTTTTGGTTTTCCTTTATTTTATATGATAGAAGAGATAAAATCTCCATGTCCTATCTTTAGAAAGTATATGGGAGATTAAATAAACCCATATCACCACAAAAACAGAAGAGAAACTTTCTTAGTTTCTAAATATTTGGTCTTTGGGATCAAATGTCATTATAATTTATTATGTAAGGGAAATAAAAGGAAGAGGTAATGTGGATGAAGAAATAGAGAGTGTATGTGGAGTAGGACCCAGGAAAAGATTTCAGAGAAGAGGAACTAGTGCTGGGAGTTATTAGAAGTGTGTAAAGACACTTGGCTGTAATTCTGGGGATGCTGTAGAAGAAAATGCAATGAAAAATATATATAAATAGAAATAAAATGAAATATTACACGGAGCAGAGTTTGATGTACAATATTTATGTAGAAGCTGATGGTTCAACTGCTAATCGCCAATTCTTTTCTTGAATAAGAACTCATGTCATGTTCTCAAGCTAGTGTATCTTTGCCTCCTTCCCAAAACAAATGTGTTCTGTTTCCATCAGTATCTTAGAAGTTGAACAGCTCAGGAGATTCTTAGCAGCACCAGTAAGCTTTGCTTAGTTGTGCTAGGGCACTTGTATTGTGCAATGGGAGAGTCTAGATACTTACTATGAAGAATTTTCAGAGAGAAGTGAAACCATGTATATATCAACATAGTTTAACATCTTACATTGATAAGGAGCCTTGTGATTACACTGGCTTCATCCAGACAATCTGGAGTGATCCTCTTATCTCAAAATCCTTAACTAAATCACATCTGCAAAGTCTTCTTTGCCATTTAAGGTCACAAATTTATAGGTTCCAGGAACTAGTACTTGGTTATACTTCGGAGCCATTATTCTGCCTAACACATTACAATGGATAAAATGATTAATATATTTTAACTCTTGCTTAAAGCAGATACAAAAATATATCTAATGGCAAAACTTATTTTTCTTTTAATTAACTATAGAAATGATCCCTGAAAGTATAGTCTCGATTATTTTTCTTTTAAAACTAAATTAACTTCATATAACTCAGATAGTAAATAATTTTCAAATATATCTCAAAAATAAATTATTTCTATATTCCACATTATAAAGTTTCTCACAATTAGTCAAGACTAGTAAAGATCAGCAATAATAAAACTATTTTTAATCAGCAATTTTTTGTTATGATTTTTCCAAATTATATTTTCCTTATGTTTTTTTTGCTATTAGGTTATTATTATTATTATTGTCACTTCCAACTTCTCTTCTAGGTCTGTTAGGTGATACACTTCATCAGAAAGTGTTATATCATTGAAGAAAGTATACATACATGTACAATAGATATTATTCGGCTCAAAAAACAAAGTCTTGCCATTGGTGACATGAGCAGACCTTCAGTGCCTTCTGCAAGGTGAAATAAGTCAGAGAGAGAAAGACAAATACTATATATGCTATCTAAAAATAAAAACACCAAATTCATAGAAATATAAAGTAAAACAGTGGCTAAAGATGCTGGGGGTCAGGGAAATGGGGAGATACTTGCCAAATGTTACAAATTTCCTGTTATGAAATGAATAATTTCTAGGCATCTAATATACAGCAGAATGACTATAGTGCAGTATATACCTGAAAGTGGCTAAGAATCTTGTATGTTCTTGTCACAAATAAAAAAATTGTAATTATGTTGAGGTGATAGATGTGTTAACTAGCCATATTGTGGTAACCATTTCACAATATACTATATGATGAGGTCTGTCCAGAAAAAGCACAGCCACTATTAATATAACAAGAACAGTTTGTGTGACATCAATGTAACCTGGCAGCCAAGGAGAATGGACTGGAATGTGCATGTGTGAACAATGATGACTTCACTCTACTAGTCAGTGGGGGTGGTAGATGCCATTGAGTGAGCGTGTGTAGTGAGCCATCTTATTTTAAACGAATGAGCAAGTAAAGCAAAGAATCTGCATCAAATTTTGCATTAAGCTTGAACATTCCTCTACAGAAACTATTTGGATGATTCAGAAGGCTCTCAGGGATTAGTGCAGCACAAATAAAAGTGCAGCACAAATGCTTCAAAGATGGTCAAGAATCTGTTGAAAGTGATCCACTTTCCAAAAAACCAGAAATAAGCAGAATGCCTGAGAATGCTGAACATGAATGGGCTATAATCAACAAAGATCTGTGACTGACAGTGTGAGAACTAGAAGTTTATCTGAGGATTCCAAAAACTACAGTGTTTGGGATTTTTACACAGAATCTTGGCATGAAACATGTGGCAAAATTTGTTCTGTGGCTTCTGCTATCAAAGCAGAAGGAACATCGTGGTGCAGTTGCTCATGACTTGATTCAAGCCGCTACCAATGAACCAGATTTCCTCTAGAAGGTCAAAACTGGAGATGAATCATGCATCTACATCAATGATCGGGAAACAATGACCCAGTCATCCCAATGGGAGTTGCCTGGTTCTCCACACCCAAAGGAGACATAGCAAAGTTGCAGCAAGATCAAGACTATGTTAACTGTGTTTTTTCATCAGGAAGGTGTTGTCCCTCACGAGTATGCCCCTCCAGGCCAAACAATTAATATGGAGTACTACTTCAATGTTCGTCTTTGGTTCAGAGATGCAATATGACAAAAACAGTTGCAGCTATGGGCAACTGGTGACTGTCAGCTTCATTATGCCAACACGCCCACTCATGCATCATGTCTCATACAGAGTTTGTTGGTGAAATGTCAAATCACCCAGGTGACTCAGCCCCCCTACAGCCCAGATTTGGTGCCCTGTGACTTATGGCTTCTTCCACAACTAAAATCACCTTTGAAAGAGAAGGGATTTCAGACTGTCGATGAGATTCAGGAAAATATGACAGGGCAGCTGATGGCAATTGGGAGAACTGTGCGAGGTCCCAAGATGACTACTCTGAAGGGGACTGAGGCTTCATTGTCCTGTGTACAATGTTTCTTGTATCTTGTGTCTTCTTCATACTAAATGTCTCTATTTTTTCATAGCACATGGCTGGATACTTTCTGGGCAGACCTCGTCATATATTTTTATACCAGATTAGCACATTGTACACTTTTAACTTACATGATGTTTTATGTCATTATATCTCAATAATGGTAGACAAAAATAAGCCACTCTACTAGAATACATACATGGGCATTATTAAGGAATACTATAGAATGAAAAGAAATATGTGGGCTTTAAAATTTTTTGAGTAATTGTTATCATCATTGAATGTATTTTAGTATATGTGCTGCCGAAGCGAGCACTTGAATGTATTTTAAAAGGTACTTAGCTAAGCATATTTTTGCTCAGGGACACTTTCCAATGCATTTGTCAAAACAGAGACATGAATGTGACTAGAAGGCAAAACTATTTAATATTATAATTAATATTGCACTGCTGACTTCTGAAACTCTTCCTGAGAATAAGAAAAAGAAATCCCTAGCTTGTTTAAATAAATGACATCTTCAGACCTTGTTACCAGCATCTGAATATAATCTCAATTGTTACAGTTCCAAAAGTCTTTCTCAGTTCAAAACAATTGTGCATTTGGGGACTTCCGCCAAGATGGAGGCATAGGTGGATGTGCCGTGCCTTCTCACACAACCAAGTTTAGAGACAACTAAATATTAGCAACAGAAAACATAGCCAGAACACAGAAAATTGAACTTTTTGGAAGTCCCTTAACAACAAATTCTTCAGCCTGACCGGTAAGGGGCAAAACCAGTGGCCGGTGAAGCGGGGTTGCACAGGAAAACTCGGTCAGACTGACTCAGGCATGCGGAATCCAGACTCGCGGAATCCAGGCGCAGGGTTGGACCTAGTGAGCGACCTAGCGAGCCACCAGGCGAGCTACCGCAGGGGAGACAGCGGGGGAGCGGGGCTGCGTGTAGACTGTGGTTGTGCATTTGTGCGCGGGTGGACAGGCAAGGGAGTGGGCGGCGGGTCCCCGCAGCAAGCAACAGTGGAAGGCGCCGCCATTTCCCCGCTCTGACCACGCCCCCACATCCAGTTTCACAACCCAGCAACCTGGGAGTCCAAGGTGCTGCTTCTCACACTTAAAGGGCTCGAACAGACCAAAAATGGTGCAAGAAGATCTCAAAGCCTCAGAGCCTATAGATCTAAGCAATGAAGAAATAGCAAAACTCTCAGACGCACAGTTTAAAACACTGGTGATCAGGATCCTCACAGAACTGGTTGATTATAGCCACAAATTAGACAAATATATGAAGGCGAAACTAATTGAAATGAATGGAATTGCACAGGACACCAATAGCAATGAAAAGGAAACTGGGACTCAAATCAATGGAGTGGACCACAAGAAAGCAAATAATGGCCAAACAGAAAAGAGTCAAGAAGCAAGAATTCAAAGACATGAGGAGAGTCTTAGGAACCTCCAGGACATCTTTAAACGCTCCAACATTCGAATTATAGGGGTACCAGAAGGGAGAAAGGCACAGCCACCAGTGGAAAACTTATTTGAACAAATAATAAAGGAGAATTTCCCCAATCTGGCAAAGGAAATAGACTTCCAAGAAATCCAGGAAGCTCAGAGAGTACCAAAGAAGTTGGACCCAAGAAGGAACACACTAAGGCACATCATAATTACATTAGCCAAAATTAAAATGAAGGAGAGAATCCTAGAAGCAGCAAGAGATAAGGGGACAGTCACCTACAAAGGAGTCCCCATCAGACTGTCAGCGGATTTCTCAAAAGAGACCTTACAGGCAAGAATGGGCTGGAAAGAGGTATTCCAAGTCATGAAATCCAAAGACCTACAACCAAGATTGCTCTATCCAGCAAAGCTTTCATTTAGAATGGAAGGACAGATAAAGTGCTTCTCAGATAAGATCAAATTCAAGGAGTTCATCATCACCAAGCCCTTATTATATGAAATGTTAAAGGGACTTATCTAAGAGAAAGAAGTTAAAAAAACATGAACAGTGAAAGGACAACAAACTCACAGTTATTAACAACCACACCTAAAACAAAAGCAAACTAAAAGGACAGCTAGATCAGGAGTGGAAACATAGAAATGAAGATCTCAAGGAGGGTTAGCAACAGGGGGAGTGGGAGGAGGAGAAGGGGGGAGAAGGTACAGAAAATAAGTAGCATAGACAGTAGATAGAAAATGGATGGGGGGCAAGAATAGCATGGGAAATATAGAATCTAAAGGACTTGAGACACATGGTCATAAACTAAAGGGGGGATAATGGTGGGGATGGGGGGTAGGGTGGAAGGGAATGAAAGGGGGAATAGAACAAATGTAACAGCATAATCAATTAAAAAATTTAAAAAAACAATTGTGCATTTGGGAGATGTAATTGATTTAATGCCTTGAAGCAGGAAAAAAATCAAGAATGAATTGGAACACCTGTTGCCAGACAGGAGCGATGCCTTCACAATAGATCTATAGTAGGGTTCAAAGCTCAAAACCTTGTCCTATGAAAGCTCCCATTGGTCGAGTTGTTAAAACTAAAAAATCAAAGAGAAAAATAATTATAATTATTAGAAACCTGTTTTATATGTGAAAATCCTGGGTACATAGGATACTTGCAAATGGAAAAGTTCATTAAAATGTATGAAAGTTAGTTGTAAATGTAAAAGCAAATGGCTATAACAAATTATGCTTAAATACAAAGTCAACCTCGTGGGAATTTGTATTTTTTCTTTTCTTTTTAATTATGGGTTGAAATATAGATTTGTATCTCCTTTAAGTAAGGTCCACTGCCTAGAAGGAACTATAAGAAGGCCACATAATTCCCAGAAGTTAGACATTGTTTAAAATCAGGAGAAATAATCAGCACTGATGTTCCCACACATTGACCCGACATATGAGAGGACAGCAATGAGTTGCAAGATGATAGATTAGGTAAAAATACACAGAAAATAACTGATCACATAGACATAATTAATGTCTGATTTTCTTGGAGCAGGCATATTTAAGTAACCTATTATTGAATAATGAATTCCTGTAAGGTATTATAAAGTAACTTTTAAAACAAGAAAGCATATTCCCAGATCAAAACTTGCTGGGAATGTGAGTAGAGAGAGACACTACAATCTGAGATCATGCATGGATTTGTATATTCTAATTACATTAACAATGAATCTTAACTCAATGGAGGGACCCAGGCAGCTGATTTCGGCTCAAGTTTGAATCTCTTTTATAGATAAAATTAGACCCTATGTCTTGGCCAGAATCTACAAGCTTGGCTAATCTGACACAATGCTCATTTTCTTTGGGATCTGCTAGTCTTTCTGAACACTCAGGTAGAATTAGACATGTAGAAAATTAATAAAGAAATAGGACAAATCTGAAATGTTAATACTTCAACTTTAATACTGGTTTAATGGCATATGTTATCATAGTTAATTATTTGCATATGATGAAGATATTGGGAGGAACTGAGGATTTTTGATATATTGGACTTATTGCATTGATACTTTTAAGAGCATTTGACTTAATTTATAATCAACATTTTAATAATGTAGCAAATACCTGATGTATTTTATTTAGTTTAATAATATTAGTTGTGGAAGAATATTTAATTTTTATATTAATTTATGGAATTATAACTGTATTGAATTTCAGAAAAGTAGTATTAAATATTCTTCTCCACACACAAATGTCCTTAAGTTAGTAATATTTCCTGCAAATGCTTCTGTAAATGCATAATATTCTCTAAAGGCCAAACTCCATAAGAAATTATTACTTCCAGGACAAAGTACACACACAAAAAATGAGTTAGTAGCCATTCTCATTTAAATTGAATAATGATAATGAAACCAATGTGAATTGTACAAAAACACACATACATATGCCCTAATCAAAGAATATACAGAAGAAAATGACACCATTCTTAAAAAGCATTACAACAAGTAATTTTTCATAATTTTAAAGTAATTAGCGACAAAGTATTTTTTTCTGAAAACAACACAAAACCACTTAATGTTCTGTGTAAAGGTTTTAAAGAATATAATAAAGACTTCAGTAGAGGTAAGTAAATAAATTTTCAGTTGCTGGGGCTCTAGGAAGCCTGGGGAAAAATCTAGAGTTTAAAGACATTAGAATCAGCACACAAAAGAGGCATGACTGAAAACTAAATGAAGAATATGGCACTGATGTTCCATATTCTTGTGAATCGCAAGCTTGTGATTATTACTAAAACAAAACTGAAATGACCAGAAGATTAATCAGGGATAACAGGAATGATAAATATGAAATATAAATAAATATGAAAGTGTTCAAACCTAAAACAGAAGATACCACCATTGAAATGAAGATTGTAATATGCACACCAAAAGAGCACATTGTAGGAAAACTGAAGTAAAATGCTGAATACCAAGGCATGTGGTGGTAAACTACTGAATATTAAGTATGTTAAAACTATGTAAATTATCACTGGTAGAGGCAAAGGTAATCAAGTACAAGGTGGTGGAGAGTGTATTGACTTCAGTGTCTTACAAATCAACATTCATCTCAAGAAGATTATGTAGAAAAGTTACCACATTTTTTTGTGGGAGGGGCTGTTTCAAGAATTTTAAACCCAGCCAAGTGGTTGTTGAAGTGAAAACACAATAGAAGATATTCTAAGGCATATATTACCCAGAAAAGATACCTTCTATCTTATAAATCAAACTCACAAATGAAAACTACTTGATAATGAAGTATAAATAATTAGTTATGTGATTTAAAATAATCAGGAATGATGTAAACAGAGTAAACCTGGTGATGAGAAAGAAATCCATTTAAATTTAGAGAAGTGATGCTATTGTAAGTTTAGAGTTAGAGAAAAGTATATAAATGTTATAAAACTTCAAAGTGTTATAAGTGAATAAAAGCTGAGGATAATGAAGGGAAAGTTGGAATAAATGGTTCAGTACCAATTTTCTTCAATTTCACAGAAAGGTATCAAAATATGTCATGTAAATTTGAAACATAAACAAGTATTAACACCAAAATGACTCTAAACTCTTGGTGTTTTTCAAAATCTATTTTTAATTTAGTCATATCATTGGGATTGTTAAAATAAATATTTATCTGAAGCTCTGCTATTCCATAAAAATAAATGTATTAATTTATAATATAAAAAGAGCATACTATGATTCTATCTTTGTAAAAGTGTTATAATTTTTTAGTGTTTGATTTTATACAAATTAGTGGCTTCAATTTTTAATAAATCATAATGCTATTTTTAAAAGATTTTAGTTATTTATCTTTAGAGAGGAAGGAGAGAAGGAGAGAAATATCAATGTATGGTTGCCTCTCATGCGTTCCCTGCTGGGAACTGGCCTGCAACCCAGGCATGTGCCCTGACTGGGAATCAAACCACGATCATTTGCAGGCCTGAGCTCAATCCACTGATCCACACCAGCCAGGGCTTAATGCTATTATTATTTTTTTTTACAATTTTATAATTTTATTTTATTATTATTTTTTTAATTTTTATTTAATTATTTTTCAAGTACATTTTTTGTCTATTTCTCCCATCCCAGCCCCCCCGCCCCATCTCCCCACCTCCCTCCCATTCCCCCCCCAGTCCTCATCCCTGTGTCTTTCATACTTGTTCCTCAAAATCCCTCCCCATTTTTCCCCTTAAATTCCCTTCCCTCTCCCCTCTGGTCACTGCCCACTTGTTCTCTATTTCAGTGTCTTTGTTTTTATTCTGTTTGCTTGTTTGTTTTATTAATGCTATTATTTTTTAATGATGGTAACTCAAAGCATTTACATTTACAGATATATTGTAAGTACCACCAGACACCAACAAGACACATAAAATCACAGGGTTGGACATGGACAATCATTGTGGATCCATCCTTTGTAATTTAGAGGCCTGCAACAGGGATCACATCTTCTTTGCAGAGACCCCTCCAAACACCCTCAGTCTTCCTGCTGTATTCACATTAGACATAACTGATTCTTAAGGAGCAAGTGAGCAGTTGTGCTCTGCAACCCACAAACTTCCAATTAAGGAAGTCCAATTAAAAGCTCATTTCTGTAATTGAGCAGAGATGTAATCAAGCTTAAAGAGAAGTAGAAGAACAAGATGCATGGAGTTCATTTAGGGGAATGAGCACAGTGATTGTGATCTTTAATAATTTTAAAATAATGTCTATGGTTCCATCAAGTGCATTAAATTTATCTTCTATTCTCTTCCAGATCAACGGCTAAAATAAAGCTGCTATGCCAATAAACTGTGAAAAACTAAAATTCAAAATAGAAATGAGGTTTGGAAGCATGTAGGTTTACAGCCAAAAGCAATCCTTTAAGTTCTGTGCATGCACAGGAAAGGTATATATTATCTTCATGCTTCACAGATTAGGATATCCAAACCCTAAAGCAATTTTAGAATTTTCTAGAAGCCCTTGGTGAGATTATGTCTAAATAAACTCACTGTTACTTCAATTTAATTGAATCCTGTATCTTTGACTAAACTTATCTTTGAATTTTTTTCAAGAAACTGATTTTATTTTTACAGAAATTACAATATGCTGAATTTACTGAGTTTCTATTTCATAGTAACACAACAGAAATCAATATCAGGAGGCCAATAGTAACCATTTTTCCACAAATGTTTTGGGAACTAAACTAAATGAGAAACACCTAGTATATTAATAGACCAAGTAATATTCTGCATATTATTCTACTTTTTACAATAAAGAGCTTATTGTATTTCCCCAGTGAACATTTGAAACATTTATACAAACTGAAACAACCAGCAAATAAAATCTATTAAGTTTATTTTGTTTTACAATATTATTGTGTTACTTTATATACCAAATATTAGGTTAGGAAATGAAAGTTACATATTATAAATTTTAAATGCAAACTCTGCTTCCCTAAGGAAGTGTTTTAATAATTGATGCTATTTTATAGAAGGGGATTTTTTCCTAAAAGTTTGATGTATATAATTAATCAAAACACTTCAATCATTGTTTTCGGTTGGGGGAAAGGAAGTTCAAAATTTGTAGAAATAAATATATTCCTTCTTTTCCTCAAATCTTAAAGTAGCTATTTGTATACAGTAGTCAGTAGAAAAATCAGTAGACAATAATACTTGAGCAGAGCTGGTTTAGAACTTCATAAAAATTCCCAAAATAAAAGTTGCATTCCCTGCACTCTAACAAGATATCATTATAATTAATCATCACATTGAACCCAGGACATTTATATGGACATATGTCCTATTTTTTTTATATTGGTACAAAATATTTTTAAATTATATCTATTATTGCTCATATTTTCAGTATGAAACAATTAAATTTACACAGATGAACTTAAATTACTTCAACAGCACTACAAAATACTGAGAATTAGTATATTCGAAAGCTTTATAAATTAATTCTGTTGACAAAAGAAAATTTAAAAAGGATATTGTGAAATTTTTAATAATGTCTATTCTTTTTTTAATGCATTAACTTTTTTTTAATTTACAATTTTTTACTGATTATGCCATTACATTTGTTCCATTCCCCCCCCTCCGTTCCTCTCCACCCTGCACACCTCTCCCCCCACCATTCCCCCCCTTTAGTTTATGAACACGTGTCTCAAGTTCTTCAGATTCTGTGTTTCCCCTACTATTCTTACCCTCCCCCCTATCTATTTTCTATCTACTGTCTATGCTACTTATTTTCTGTACCTTCTCCCCCCTTCTCCTCCTCCCACTCCCCTGTTGCTAATCCTCCATGTGATCTTCATTTCTATGGTTCACTCCTGATCTAGCTGTCCTCTTAATTTGCTTTTGTTTTAGGTGTGGTTGTTGATAACTGTGAGTTTGCTGTCCTTTCATTGTTCATCTTTTTTATCTTCTTTTTCTTAGGTAAGTCCCTTTAACATTTCATATAATAAGGGCTTGGTGATGATGAACTCCTTGAATTTGATCTTATCTGAGAAGCACTTTATCTGTCCATCCATTCTAAATGAAAACTTTGCTGGATAGAGCTATCTTGGTTGTAGGTCTTTTGTTTTCATGACTTGGAATACTTCTTTCCAGCCCCTTCTTGCCTATAAGGTCTCTTTGGAGAAATCCGCTGACAGTCTGATGGGAACTCCTTTGTAGGTGACTGTCCCCTTATCTCTTGCTGCTTCTAGGATTCTCTCCTTCATTTTAATCTTGGCTAATATAATGATGATGTGCCTTAGTGTGTTCCTTCTTGGGTCCAACTTCTTTGGGACTCTCTGAGCTTCCTGGATTTCCTGGAAGTCTATTTCCTTTGTCAGAATGGAGAAGTTCTCTTTTATTATTTGTTCAAATAAGGTTTCCACTCGTGACTGTTCCTCTTCCCCTTCTGGTACTCCTATAATTCGAATGTTGGAGTGTTTAAAGATGTCTTGGAGGTTCATAAGCCTCTCCTCACTTTTTTGAATTCTTGTTTCTTCATTCTTTTCTGTTTGGTCATTTTTTCCTTCCTTCTGGTCTACTCCCTTGATTTGAGTCCCAGTCTCCTTTCCATTACTATTGGTTTCCTGTGCATTACCATTCATTTCAATTAGTTTCGCCTTCATATGTTCGTCTAATTTGTGACTAAAGTCAAACAGTTCTGTGAGGATCCTGATCACCAGTGTTTTGAACTGTGCATCTGAAAGTTTGGCTATTTCTTGGTTGCTTAGATTTATCGGCTCTGGGGCTCTGAGTTGTTCTTGAGCCATGTTTTTATCTGTTTGTGCCTGTTTAGTATGAGGAGCAGAGTATTAGTTGTTTACCAGGGCGGGGCTAGCCAGGTCGCTGATTTGTGACTCTGTATGTGGGGGTCGGGTCAGAGAGGGAGCAATGGCAGTCCTCTCTGCTTGCCCAGTCAGTCCCACTGCTTGCCCCGGCCTGTTTATCTGAGTGGAAATGTGCGAGCCTGCCCTCCTGTGCCGTGTGGTCTCAATGCTCACCTCTTCACTGGTTTATCTGCACACAAATGCTGGATGGACTGCAGACAGCCAGCCACACCTCTTCCCTGTGTCCACCCATAGCTAGCCCGCTCCTGGGATCCGCGCCTTCGGCTGCGTGTGCACAACCCTGGCCGGGGATCTTTTTGGCCAACCCGCTCTGCTGCTGGCTTCACCCCTCTTACCGGTTTAGCTGAGCATTTCATTGTTTTCGGACTCCATATTGTCAATTTTCTATGTGGTTTGATTACGTTTATTGTTATTAAAACTTTGTTGTTTTTAGATTTGGTTGTGGGAGGACTCAAGGTGTTTCCACCTACACCTCCATTTTGGTGGAAGTCCTTAAATAATGTCTATTCTTAATTGCTTGTTACACAGTACAGTAGTAAACACATACATCTTACCAGAAATGTCTGAGAAGCATAATTTTCTTACTATTTTTACAAATGTGAAAGCAACCAGAGGAGGAGAAAAGTACAGTTGACTAGAACAAATAAGTTCAATGGTATGGTGAATTAATAGGCAATATATATATATATATATATATATATATATATATATATATATATATATATATATATATATATATATATATATATACATACATACATATCAGGTATTTTCCACTGAATTCCACATATATTTAGTTGTGGAATGAAAGAATAAATTCGAAATGGTCATAAAATTTCAAAGTGTAGTGGGAAACAATAAATATTATGTTGAGTGAAGTAATAAAAACATACTAAGTAGATTTAAGACATTTTATTTCCTATAGCATAGTCTCTTGTGAATAGAACAAACTCAGTGCATCATCACATTTTTTTCAGCCTAGATGGTTACTCTTAAGGAGGTAATTCATCTGCCTTTCTACAATAGTACTTTTTTTCTAATCCTTCTCACCTGAGGACATGTTTAGTGATTTGTTTTAGAGAGAGGGAGAAGAGGAAGAGAGAAAGAAAGATCTGTGTGAAAGAGAAACATTGATAGGTTGCCTCCCGCATGTGCTCTGACCAGGGACCTAACCCACAACCTAGATATGTTCCCTGATGTGGAATTAAACCTACAATGTTTCAGTTTAAGGGAGGACACTCTGCTCCAATCAACTGAGCCACACCACACCACCCAGAGCTTTAGTACTTTTAACCCTTGTTCCTTCTCCTTCCCCCCACCTATACTTTTAAAGATCCTGGCCTTAAAACAACTAGTAATCCTTGGTTCAACCTTCATCTCAATAAACACCCTGGTCTTTCTCAACTACACTGTTGTGTTCTCTTCAAATTAACTTTTTAATATATACTGTCCCTAGAGCTGTGTCCCAACCTAGTTTGACCCACCTTCTTGGGGAGTTTTTAGGTACACAGCAATTTCATGCATACTATAATATCTAATGAGAATGTTGAGCAAAGATCATTTTTTAAAAAAATTCAAATAGTATTCTCTGACTTTGACTATAAAAGCAATAACACATATAGTAAATTTTAGCAAGATGCCATCAAATTTAAAAAGCTTTGATCTGCAATTTTAGTAAAATAAAAAGAGCACCACTTTACAAGAGCAACCTGTCCAGAGCTACTGCACTCCTGGGTTTATATTCTGTTTTTAATTTCTGAGCCGTTTTTTAAATTTGTAATGCATTTCTTAAGAAAAATCCCCTGTAAGAGCAATATCTGGTATTTTTAAATTAGTTAATCTCATATATATGTGAATATATGTTTACATTTTAAAATAAAGGTCTCTTAATTCCATGATTGTAATTTAACCTCAAATAATACTAAATCTATCAGTTATTGAAAGGTACTTTTTATCCAATTGCTATGTTGTGATGGACAGAGAGATGCACCATGTGGTTTTCCTTCAAGGACTGACTTGTTGTCCCAGTTACTCTCAGCCCCTTCAGGTTATTTTTCTGCTGCCTGTTAAAGGTCACACCTCTCTAACAGCCCAATCCAATGATGGCTTAACATGGGATGTGGAAGTATGAAGGCCGAGTTGTTTGATCCCACAAGGGATAATTCTGAGGAACCAGTTTAATTCCAGAACCTCCCCCATGGGATGGACTGAGACTCTTGATGAGCCTGCCTCAAAATTCATTCCACTCCTGTTTTCTTCTCCCTACCACAGCTTTTAATTCCAAGGACACTCCAGCATAAAAACCCTGTAAGCTAAAAACTTGACTCAGATTTAGCTGCCAGGGAGCCCAACATAAGACACCCCTAGTCACAATTTGCTGTACAACTAAAATAACTTGTTTTCAAAATCCACCACATTGTAACAGAGTACATGTTATTAATTGTATAGGCATTTTTAAAAGCCATAGAATTTTTGTGCATCTGACAAGACAAATATTTTCTAAAAATAACTTGAGCAAAGACTTGAACTGATGTCTTACGTGAAAAATTGTCATATTGTTCCACTAGGGTATTATGTAATAATACAATCAAAGTACTTTTAAAATCCAGGGCATTAACACATGTTACATGAACAAATATGGAATATCTAGTCTATATGTAGTTTGCAGTGGTGACTCAAAAACAAAAATTGAAGGATTCTAGGTTTTGTGAATTGAGATGAGGATTTTGATATATTTTGATCCAAACAACTATCATCTACTTAATTATTGTTACAATAATTAAGCTCTTTACAAATAATTTGCTCTTTACAAAATTGAGTAATAAATTATATATATTACATGTTAGAAATACATATATTTGTTTTTCTAAGACAAATTTTTTTTGCAAAATATTGACAATCCTTGTTATTCAGTATGAAACAGTAAGTTGTTCCCATAAACTATGTTGACTTTTGGTTACCGGTCTGACATAAACAGCCAGGAAGTCGTGAACACCTGTTCTAACAATAAGTTGAACAAAGTGAAAATCAACAACTTACCTGAGATCCATTAGAGAATTGAGGTCACAGGGCAATCTGCTGGTCCCAAAACTAGAAATAGAGATGAATACAAAGAATCTGAGTTTGCCAGAAGCAGAAGCAACAACTTGAGATTTGTAAGAAGATGTAAAGGGTAATTGATAATTCATTATAGACTGATTAGGGACTCATCTTAAGAGATGAAAACTCCCGGGGGCTCATCCTTAGGGGGACTTTCACACTTTTACTACCTGGCATTGAAACTATTAGTTTCAAACTAAAGATCATCTATAATTGAATACACTGCTCTCATATAAATATAAATATTTGAATCCCTTAGATTTGCTCTGTAATTCTAAGAACTTGATTTAAACTTTAGCTGATACAAAGGAAGGGCTCTTCAAATGATGTCTGGAATTAAGGTATACAAAATATAACTGTTATAGTTTATGGAGTTTTAGAGAGCATTCTTGCTGAAACAGTAAGAGAGAAGGGTAAATATTTGGAGCCAAGGAATGCTTCACTGCATGTTTATATTTTTCCTACTGTCAGGAACCTAAATTGGTAGAATACTGTAGCTCAGGTGCTGCCTTGTATATGAAGAGGGTGTTATCAAAGCAGACGTGAAACGTAATTTAGAGCCTGATTGTTTTTCCTTTTTCATTACATATTTACAAATACTGCACTCCAGGCAACAATTCAGACTGCTAGTCTGTAGATATTTTGCTGTTGGTTTCTGGTGGTAGATTGAGAAGTACCAATAATGCAATATGTATGAATGTATTCCACCATTATTGTGGGGAAATAACTTTTTATCTCCACTTTAAAATCTTCTGGTCTTCTATTTGTGTTCTTTAGAGTTCTGTCTTGCAGAAAGAGACTAAGTTATGAAGGAACTGTAGAAGTCAGTGTTATATAAAATATCAGAATTGCATTAAAGGACAAACAAGCAAGCAGGAAAAAAAATAATCTTCTGATCTAAAAAATGATAAGTAGGTGGTAAATATGGTGGCAGGGAAGTAAATGAGTAGTTTTGAAATTTTTATTTTTGCTTTTGATTATGAATTTTTAAAAGGAAAAAAGAGAAGAGAAGAAGAACCTATAGCTCTAAGAAAGCCAAATTTTAAGTGTATGAGATAAATTCCAACCATTTTTGACTTTGCTCCCATACTCTAAACCATTCCTCTTCTACTAATACAAATAATTACATAAAATACAAGGTGTGTCCAGTCATGTAATATGAAAATTAGATACATTTATTAAAGGAGATACAAGACACAAGAATCATAGTACATAGGTCAATGATGCCTCAACATTCTTTCAAAGTAGACACCTTGGGACCTCACATAGTTCTCCCATTTGCCATCAGCTGATCCATCATATTTTCCTGAATCTCATTGACAGTCTGAAATCTTTTCCCTTTCAAAGGTGATTTTAGTTTGGGGAAAAGCCAGAAGTTGCAGGGTGACAAATCTGGGCTATAGTGGGGCTGAGCCTCCTGGGTGATGATGTTTCACTAAAAAACCCTGTATGAGATGTGATGCATGAGTGGCTGTATTGTCATAATGAAGCTGCCAATCACCAGTTGCCCATAGCTGCAGCCTTCTGTATCATCCAAACCGTTTCCATAGAGGAATGTTCAAGCTTAATGCCAAATTTGATGCAGATTCATTGCTCTCCTCCCTCAGTCATTTTGAATGTGACAGCCACACAGTACACATGATCACTCAACAGTATCTACTGCCCCCACTGACTAGTACGGTGAAGTCACCATTGTTCACACATGTACATTCCAGTCCACTCTCCTTGACTGTCAGGTCACATCAATGTTATGCAAACTGTTGTCATTATATTAACAGTGGTTGGGCTTTTTCTAGACAGACATTGTATATTATATAATGAATATACTATTTAATATAGTAAAATATATTAAATAATATATAATAATATTTATTATTTCAAGTCAAATGCTAAGATGAGACAACTTACATACTGACCTTGTCAAAGAAAAATGATAAGGAATAGCATATCTTCATAATTATGTTTTAAGCTCAATGAATCTCAAGAAAGTTGGGACTATTGTGTTAAAAATATAGTGGTGATTTTTGATAAATGATTTGAAAATAACCTCTAAAAAAGCATATGTGCATACTCTACAAACCAGCATTTTTACTCCTAGGTGCACAAGATATAAGAATATTTAAAGCAACATTGTAGTACAAACAACTGGAAACAATCCAAAATGAATAAATCATTTAGCCAAAGTAACTTCTATCAATATAGATGAATCTCTAAAAACTAATGTTGCACCAAAAAATGATATTTGCTTTTTGTTTGCTTCAAGTTTGCTTCTTGATAACTGTAGTAAAATATCATCTGTATGAATATAAAACATGCATAAAATAGTCTATAGTACTTAAGAAAAAACATACAGTAGACCAGTGGACAATACAAGTTGTTTGAACTACATGGGTTAACTGATAGGCAGATTCTTTTTCAATAAATAACTCATACAGTTGGCCTTCAATATCGGGATTTCACACACACTGATTCAACCAAATATGGATCAAAAACAATATTCTTAATGTGCTGTTGGGAATTTGTGAATGTGAAGTTGTTATACTCAATTTTCAACTTTACAGGGCCCTAACTCCCATATTGTTCAGTGGTCGACTATATAAATAGTAAACATATGGGACATTATTAAGAATAATAAACAGCATTACAAGATATTAGTTACTCCACGAGGGGAGGAAGGAAAATATAGTGGTACAGGGATGTACAGTGGGTTGTTATAACCTTCTGTAGTGTTTCCTTTGTTAAACTGAGTAATCAATAAATTAGTGTATTTTATCTTCATAAGTGCTCTGTGTGTCTTTAAGTTAATTTTAAAATTTTCCATAGAATACTAACTCATTAAAAATAATTGTGCTTAGAAAGAAAATGGTGGCTGGTAATAAATGCATGTTAATTATTTTAGTTATCTGTTGTTGCATATCAAACTACTCCCAAATATAGAGGTTTAAACAGAGTCATCAGTCCACAGTGTCACTTAATATGTTGCTTATATTTATATTGTGTAATAATATATTTCAAACATTTATAAATTATAAAAATATGTGTGCACATTTTAAGACATATGTACAACATATTTTATACGTTTATATATTTTACATATTGATACTAAAATTAATTTTTTGTATCTACATATTAACTACTTTATTTTCATTGTGTTTCTTCTTTCATCCCTCTCTTTTCCTTCAGGATCATTTTCCTTCTATGAAGGGCATCCTCTAGGATATCTTTATTGATCATTCTCTGGCTGGCAACACTTAATGTTGCTGTGTCTAAAAAATGTCTCCATTTTGCTTTAATTAAAAGATTATTATGATTATAATATTTATCATTATTATTTGACTGAGAACATAATTCTAAACTAATGAGTTTCTTTCAGTACCTTAAAAGACATTTTTCAGGTTCATTGTTCTATTTCAAATCCTGACAAGAATGTTCTCTAAAATAATAAATAAATAAATAAATAAATAAATAAATAAATAAATAAATAAAAGAAGAGGGAAAATAAATCTCATAGAGGAAAGAAAAATTGTACAGTCAGGTATGGGTCTGCAGTATATATGTTATTCAAAGGAAATCTGTCTTTCTTCTGGCTGCTTTTAAATTTTTCTAATTCCTTGTATTCTCATTCCACCATGATGTTGACTATGTGTAAATATATTTTTATTTCTCTACGTTGAGATTATTTGATATTCTTGTATCTGAGACCTGAAGTTTCCATCTATTCTGGAAAACATTTACCTATCCCTTCAAATACTACTCTTTCCATTCTCCCATGTTTTCTATTGTTTATATTCTAATTAAATTTATAAAAGGAAATTTCTCATTTTGTCCTCCACATGTACTATTATTTCTTCTGTGGTTTGATTTCATTTTGTACTTTCCTTGCTTAGGTTTTGTAGCTTTTTCTAATCTAATTTCCAATTTACTACTTCTGTCTCTAGCTGTATCTAGTCTTCTGCTAATTTCATTCATCTTAGAATATTCTGTCTTATCTTTGTATATATGTTGATGAAATTTTCAATCTATTGTTTTATACCCTTAAATATAATAAACATAATAGATTTCTTCAGAACATTCACTAATATTTTCTAAAACTAAAGTCCATGGAATTGTTTGTTTAATATTTCTGTTGATTCTTACTTACTGAGCTTAATCCCCTTGTTAAATTGTTTCATTTAACTGTGCTTATTGTATTTTAAAAATTACTTGTAGAAATAACTTTGGTTCAATATACTATCTGTCTGTACATATGATTTTCTTTTCTTTCTATGAGACATCTCAGAAATGCTGGCAATCAGGAAGCATCTTAATCTAAGTTCAAGGACTGAGGATTTTTGACGCCTTCAGAAGCATGAAGCAGAATGGAAATTCTTTTTTTAAAATATTTTATTTATTTATTTTCGATAGAGGGGAAGGGAAGGAGAAAGAGTGCGAGAGAAACATCAATGTATGGCTGCCTCCCATGTGTCCCTTGCTGGGAACTGGCCTGTAAGCCAGGCATGTACCCTGACTGGGAATCGAACCGCGATACTCGGGTTCGCAGGCCCGCGCTCAATCCACTGAGCTACGCCAGCCAGGGCTAGAATGGAAATTCTTGTGAGCATTTATTTATTTCAGGTTTACCTTTAATCCAATGTGAGGATTCTTTGGGATCACAGCTCCAAGCATGGGGGACGGTGTAGGGAAGTTCGTAGGATTCCTACTCTTAGTGGGCCATAGACTTACACCTGGTTCATTTACCTTGCCAGTCCAGTGTAAAACACATATCAAGCTTGCATCTATTTCTTCTGGACTGGCAAATGCTCTCAATATAACAGAGAACATTGATGCCAGCTGTATCTCTCAGGGTCTTCGTCTTTACCCAGATCTTGGTCTGGTAACTTTACACTATTGTTAGCTCTTTTATTGCTTTTAAGGTAAAAAAAAATTAAAATAACCCAGCTTGGTTAGGTTGAATAATAGTATGTGAATTATTTAGTTCATCATAAACACTGGGTGAAATGGATTGTGTGGAATGTAGTGGTAAGGCCATATAACTGTCATCCTTCATATAATTCATGCCCACTAACATTGTCCTGAGAGGTTAGATATCCAAGACGATACAAAGAGAGAGGAATAATATCACAGCTCAAACACAGGTCTCCTAATTGTCTGACAGAATGTTTCTTCCATAACTCACAAATTAGTGTCTGCATTATTTTAGATCACAGGTGGCAAACACAAGGCCTGCAGGCCAAATCCAGACCTCCACCTTGTTTCTACCTGGTGGCAGTGCTGAGTTCTCACTTTACTGTTAAGGAGTAGTTGTGTTTATATAGTCCTAAAATTATATTCAGCCCTTTGAAGGCAACCACAAGGATGATGTGCCCCTGGATGAAAATGAGTTTGATGCCCCTATTTTAGATGCTCAATAAATATGCATTGAATTAAATAATCAATATATGTATATAATGTATATTCATATAAAATTCTATAATACAAACAAATCTAAATTGCATTTCTAACTTGGCAACAAATCTAATTTGTTGTTACTGTTTATATAAGGTCTGTCCAGAGAAAGTCCAACCACTGTTAACATAACAGGAGCAGTTTGGGAGACATCAATGTAACCTGGTAGCCAAGGAGAGTGGACTGGAATTCACATGGGTGAACAAAGATGACTTGAATATGCTACTCAGTGGGGGTGGTAGACACCACTGAGTAAGCATGTGTACTGTGTGGCCGTCACATTCAAAATGACTGGGTGAGTAGAGCAATGGATCTGAATCAAACTTTGTATTAAGCTTGAATAGTTCTCCATGAAAACTATTTGGATGATTCATAAGGCTGCAGCTATGGCCACTGGTGATTGGCAGCTTTATCAGGACAACACATCCACTCATGCATCACATTTTGTGTGGAGTGCTTTAGTGAAACATCAAATCCTCCAAGTGAGTCAGTCCCCCTACAGCCCAGATTTGGTGTCCTGTGGCTTCTGGCTTCTTCCACAAAGACTACTGTCTTCTTCAGAAGACAATTTTCCTATTATTACAATTACAATTTTAATATTGTAATGTAAAATATTACAATTTTTCTATTGTATTAGGAAATATACAATAGATCAGCTGATGACAATTGGGAGAATTGTGTGAGGTCCCAAGATGCCTGTTTGAAGGTGACTGAGGCATCATTGTCCTATGCACAATGTTTCTTATATCTTGTATCTTCAATAAATCTTTATTTTTCATAGAACATGGCTGGAGAGACTTCCACCAAGATAGAGGCATAGGTGGAAGCACTGCACCTTCTCACACAACCAAGTTTAAAAACAACAAAGTTTTAGCAACAAAATGCAGCCAAACCACAGAAAATTGAACTACATGGAAGTCTGACAACAATGCACCCTTCAGCCAAACCAGTAAGAGGGGCAGAGCCTCCAGCAGAGTGGGGTTGGGCAGGAAAGATCCACCAGACCGATACCGGCGTGCAACCCAGGTGAACAACCCAGGCGTGCGGGCAGTCATACGCGGATCCCAGGTGTGGAGTAGCAGGCGGACCCACTGAGGGCCCAAGGCGGTGGACTCACTGAGGGCTGACCAAAGTCACACAGTTGAGTGCGGATAAACCAGTGAAGGAGTGAAGCAGTGAGACAGACCTTGCAGGCCCCAGTGGTGAAAAGTGGCAGGGGGGACCACCATTGTCCCTCTCTGACCCCGCCCCCACATACAGCATCACAAATCAGTGACCTGGGTGGCCCAGCCCTGGTGAACACCTCCTCATACATAACAGGCACAAACATATCAAAACATGGCTCAAGAACAACTCAGAGCCCCAGAGCCAATAAATCTAAGCAATCAAGAAATAGCCAAACTTTCAGACGCACAGTTCAAAACACTGGTGATCAGAATGCTCACAGAACTGGTTGATTTTAGTCACAAATTAGATGAACATATGAAGGCTACACTAATTGAAATGAATGGTAATGCACAGGAAACCAATAGTAATGGAAAGGAAACTGGAACTCAAATCAAAGGAGTGGTATAGAAAGAGGGAAAAAATGACCAAACAGAAAAGGATGAAGAAACAAGAATTCAAAAAATGATGAGAGGCTTAGGAACCTCCAGGACATCTTTAAATGTTCCAACATTTGAATTATATGGGTACCAGAAGGGGAAGAGGAACAGTGTAACACTTATTTGAACAAATAATAAAGGAGAATTTCCCCAATCTGGCAAAGGAAATAGACTTTCAGGAAATCCAGGAAGCTCACAGAGTCCCAAAGAAGTTGGACCCAGGAAGGAACACACCAAGGCACATCATCATTACATTAGCCAAGATTAAAATGAAAAAGATAATTCTAGAAGCAGCAAGAGATAAGGGAACAGTCACCTACAAAGGAGTTCCCATCAGACTGTCAGCAGATTTCTCAAAAGAGACCTTATAGTTAAGAAGGGGCTGGAAGTCATGAAATCCAAAGACCTACAACCAAGATTGATCTATCCAGCAAAGCCTTCATTTAGAATGGAAGGACAGATAAAGTGCTTCTCAGATAAGATCAAATTCAAGGAGTTCATCCTCACCAAGCCCTTGTTATATGAAATGTTAAAGGGACTTATCAAAGAAAAAGAGTTAAAGAAACATGAACAGCGAAAGGACAACAAACTCGCAGTTATTAACAACCACACCTAAAACAAAAGCAAACTAAAAGGACAGCTAGATCAGGAGTGGAAACATAGAAATGAAGATCTCATGGAGGGTTAGCAACAGGGGAGTGGGAGGAGGAGAAGGGGGGAGAAGGTACAGAAAATAAGTAGCATAGATGGTAGGTAGAAAATAGATAGGGGGAGGGCAAGAATAGTATGGGAAATATAGAATCTAAAGAACTTGAGACTTGTTCATAAACTAAAGGGGGGAATGCTGGGGGAGGGGTTGTGCAGGGTGGAGGGGAATGAAGGGGGAAATAGAACTGTAATGGCATGATCAATAAAATATATTTTAAAAAACTTCAGAAAAAAAAAGAACATGGCTGAATATTTTATGGAAAGACTACATATGCTTCATTAAAAAGAAATGTGAAATTCCCTGAATGGCACTCACTAGCTTCATACTTAGGGAAACTAGTCAGCAGTATTGATTTATCAAACTTCAAACAACTTCATATCTATTTCGTTTTTTATTTACTCTGCCAAAAGTACTAATTACCACTTGGCTTTCTAATTTTCAGCCTAGGAGGACAGTTTTTAAAATTTAAATACAATTATTGTCCAAGTCTTAGTGTGTAACATTGAACTATATGCTACACAGAACAACTTTTAAAATTAACCAATCTATGCTGAATATGAGCCTAAATCAACATTATTGCTACATTTTACTCTTCAAAAATAAGTTATATTGAAAATTCTCTGGGAAAAGGATTTTCTATATCATTTTATTATTACAGGTAAATCTTTTTTTTAATCACAAAGACTACTGTCTTCTGCCTAGAATTCAGAAAACTGAAAAGGCTCTCTTTTTTACAATAACAAAGAGAAAAAAGCAGTGCCAACTATATTTTCTTGAACCCATCAGAGATGCAAGGTTACAGGACAATCAACAAATCTGAAGTCTTTGGAAAAATAGACACTTCCATGGTGATATGTGGCATGACCACTAACCCACCAATAACACAGCACAGGATAAAGATAGGGTTGGCATACAAGTGGCTAAAAAGATTTCAACTAAAATATTTGACTAAAGGCCAACTATGAGCTGGCATGAGATTTAGAGCTCTAGAGAGCTGCTAACACAAAGTGAGATGGCATATACTTAAATAAACTTCTCCAGAGACTTCACCAGGTATGGAAGAGAAAGACTGTGAGCAGAGCAGAATATCTGAGAAAGCATCCCTCATTGGTTTAAAACAACGTAATGCACCATGTACACAGACTAAAGAAGCAAAACAATATAATAGTCTCAATAAATGCAAAAAGGACAAAATTCAACATACATTTATGATAAAAACTGTTAAAAAACTAGAAAAAGGAGCCCCGGCTGGTGTAGCTCAGTGGATTGAGCACAGGCCTGCGAACCAGACAATCGCAGTTCGATTCCCAGTCAGGGCATATACTGGGGTTGCAGGCGGGTTCCCTGCAGGCCAGCTCCCAGCAGGGGATGCATGAAAGGCAACCATACATTGATGTTTCTCTCCCTCTCTCCTTTCCTTCCCCTCTAAAGATAAATAAATAAAATCTTAAAAAAAAACCTAGAAAAAGGAACTCCCTCTATCCGATAAAGGGTATCTAAAAATTACAAATACTATAATAATAATGAAACACTGAATAATTTCATTACTACTACATAGTAAAGCAAGGATGCCTATTTTCATCACTCTTGTTGAACTTACTATTTTAGGTCCTAGCCAATGCAATAAGGCAGTATATACAGATGCATGCACATGCATGCATACATACATGTGTACATGTATGCATAAATGGAATACAGGCTGGATATGAAAAATAAAACTATTTGCAGACAACATGATTTCTACATTTAGATATTCAATAGAATTTACGAAAGGCTAAAAGAACTAATAAGTGAGGTCACAGGATAGAAGGTTAGTATGGAAAAATAAATTGTGCTTTTATGTGCTAGTAATAAAAAATTGGATATTTAATTTTAAAAATACCATTTATAAAGCAGTTTTACAGTGGAGAAATCTGGAAAATGCTATCTCCAGCAGTTGATTAGAGTGAACACCAACAGTGATGAATCACATTGATGACATGCATTCCTGATAAGATATTATAAGAACAGCACTTTATCTTTGTGGTCTTCTTCCCAAACTACCAATACCAGTCTAATTATGATAAAAATATCAGACTAATGCTAATTGAGAAAAATTCAAAAGAATACCTAATGCTCCTCAACATTTCAAGATCACCCAAACCAAGGAAAGTGTGAGAAACATTTGTGGACCAGAAGCACCTAAAGACACCTGACAATTAAATGTATTGTGCTATCTAGATGGGATCAGAAAGAGACAAGGGACATTAATAAAATACTAATTAAGTAGGATTTTTTATAATAACAATGTAACAGTGTTGGTTCCTTAGTTGTTAAAAATAGGGTGAGGGAGAAAGATGCAGATGGAGTAGGATGGAGTGGATTCCAGTTCCCGTACACATGGGAGAAAATCCTGGCAGATCTACTGAGGAACAGCGCAAACAACCAACAGTACCCCAGCATTTATGAAAATAAGAGGCCAGAGCTTGTGACGGACACTGAAGGACCAGACAGTGGCAGGTCAGTGGGGTCTCAGGGACCTGAATAAAGACAAGAGCCCATCAGTAAATGAATGGATCAAAAAACTATGGTACATTTACACAATGGAATTCTATGCAGCAGAAAGAAAGAAGGAGCTACTACCCTTTGCAACAGCATGGATGGAACTGGAAAGCATTATGCTGAGTGAAATAGGCCAGGTGTTGAAAGACAAATACCATATGATCTCACCTTTAACAGGAACCTAAACAACAAATCAAACAAGCAAGTAAAATATGACCAAAGACACTGAAATACAGAACAGGCTGACAGGGACCAGATGTCAGAGGGGAGGCAATTTCAGGGGAAAGGGGGAAGGATTCACAGGAACAAGTATAAAGGACACATGGACAAAAACTAAGGTGGGGAGGAATGGGAGGGAGGTGGGGAGCACTGGGGTGGGCTGGGATGGGAGTAAAAGACAGAAAACTGTACTCAAACAATAATTAAATATATTTAAAAGAAAGAAGTTCATACTAAAAATAAATAAATAAATAATCAGTTATCATGTTTCTTTACAAAAAAAAAAAAAAAAAAAGACAAGAGCCGTGGCAGCAGCCAGCGCCAATGGCCAGCGCCTAGGGGCCTCGT
This sequence comes from Artibeus jamaicensis, assembly GCF_021234435.1. Taxonomy (NCBI): domain Eukaryota; kingdom Metazoa; phylum Chordata; class Mammalia; order Chiroptera; family Phyllostomidae; genus Artibeus; species Artibeus jamaicensis. Next base: position 9,637,055 of record NW_026522028.1, on the reverse strand, counting down.
TCAGGGTCCAGAGGCATCAGTCTGCAACCAGCTCCAGGGGCACCTGCCACGGACTCTTCAGGAGCCCTGGCACCTGGCAGGTCTATGGCAAACTCTTTGGAAGTATTGGGCCTGCTTCAGGGTCTTTGGGTAAGAGCTGGGTCATCAGCTCCCTCCTTCCCCATCTAAGCAAGGCAGGGCAGAGACCTGTCTGCTTGAGTTTACAGAGAGGGTAACAAGGACAAAGGGCCATGTTCAACTGCAGACGCTGTGGTTGCCAGCCCGGGAGAACTGAGAGGCGCATTGTCGTCACCAGTCTGCCTGGGGATTGGGCTGGGCTGAGAGGCAGGGTTTCTGGAGAAGTTTTTTTTTTGTTTGTTTGTTTGTTTTTTTTAAGTGGACTGAGGTGTTCCCCTGCAACAGGAGCTTGGCTTGCTTCCCACCCAGCCTGGCAGCTGAGTAAGAGGCTGATTAAGAATGAAGAGGGAATAAGAGAAATGCAAGATAATATGAAACATAATAATATCTGAAAAATAGGGATACCTGAAGGAGAAGAAGAAGAGCAAGGGATAGAAAATCTATTTGAAAAAGTAATGAGGGAAAACTTCCCTAACTTGATAACAGAAAAAAATCACACAAATCCAGGAATCACAGAGTCCCAATCAAGAGGAACACAAAGAGGCCCACTTCAAGACACGTCATCATTAAACTGGCAAAGTTCCAAGACAAAGAGAGAATCTTAAAGGCAGCAAGGGGGAAAAAGAAAGTAACATACAAGGGTGCTATAATAAGGTTAGCTACTGACTTCTCAATAGAAACACTCCAAATAGGAAGAGAATGGCCAGAAATATTCCAAGTAATGAGAACTAGAGGCCTACAACCAAGGCTACTCTATCTAGCAAGTCTCTCAATCAAGATAGAATTCCAAATAAAGAGCTTTCCAGACAAAAGATATCTAAAAAAATATGCCTCCACCAAACCAGCTCTAAAAAAATACTAAAAGGGCTGCTTTAAGGAAAGGATGGAAAAGTGAGAGACACAGAGGAACACAGGTACAAAACTGGCAATGAATAAGTACCTATCAATAATAACCTTAAATGTAAATGGATTAAATGCTCCAAAAAACCACATAGAATAGCTGAATGGCTAAGAAAGCATGACCCATACCTATGCTGCCTACAAGAGACTCACCTCAGGGCAAAAGACCATCACAGACTAACAGTGAAGGGCTGGAAACAAATTTTCCAAGCAAATTAAAAAGAAAAAAAAGCTGGGTTAGCAATTCTCATATCAGACAAAATAGACTTCAAAAAAAAGGGCCATAAAGAGAGACCCAGAAGGTCACTTCATTATACTCAAGGGAAGAATCCACCAAGAAGACATTAACATCATAAATATATATGCACCCAACATAGGAGCACCCAAATATATCAAGAAAATTTTAGAGGACGTCAAGAAAGATATTGACAGCAACACAATTATAGTAGGGGATTTTAACACCCCACTGTCAAAATTGGACAGATCTTCCAAACAAAATATCAACAAAGATATTGTGGTATTAAACAATGTCCTATGTGAAATGGACTTAACTGATATATATAGAGCCCATCATCCCAAAGAAGTTGAATATGCATTCTTTTCAAATGCACATGGAATATTTTCAAAGATAGACCACATGATAGGACAAAAAACAAGTCTCAACAAATTCAAGAAATTTGAAATCATACCAAGCATCCTCTCTGACCACAAGGGACTGAAATTGGAAGCCAAACCCAAAGGAAAAAACCCAAAGCACCCAAAATCATGGATACGGAATGGCACGCTATTAAACCACAAATGGGTCAAGAGTGAAATTAGGGAAGAAATCAAAACGTTTCTGGAAACAAATGAAAACAATCTCACAACAACCCAAAATTTATGGAACACAGTGAAGGCAGTCCTTAGAGGGAAGTTCATAGCAATACAGGCCTATCTAAAAAATATAGAAACATTTCAAACAAACAACCTAAACCTACACCTACAAGAACTTGAGGAACAACAACAAAGACAGCCCAGAGCAAGTAGAATGAAGGAAATAACCAAGAGCAGAGCAGAGTTAAATGACATAGAGACTAAAAGCACAATTGTAAGGATCAATGAATCCAGGAGTTGGTTCTTTGAAAAGATAAACAAAATAGACAAGCCTTTAAGTAGGCTCATCAAGAAGAGAGAGGACCCAAATAAACACAATCAGAAATGAAAGAGGAGAGATTACAACTGATACCACAGAAATAGAAGGAATTGTAAGAAATTACTATGAAGAACTGTATGCCAAGAAATTTGAAAACCTGGGTGAAATGAAGAAATTTCTAGAAAAATATAATCTTCCAAAACTCAATGAAGAAGAAGCAGAAAGCCAGAACGGACCAATAATAGCAAAAGAAATTCAAGCAGTAATCAAAAAACCCCCATCACACAAAAGCCCTGGACCAGATGGTTTCACAGGAGAATTCTACAAAGCATTTAAGGAAGAACTAACCCCAATCTTTCACAGACTAATCCAAAAAATCTAAAATGATGGAAAACTCCCAAACTCTTTTTATGAAGCCAGCATCATCCTAATTTCAAAACCAGATAAAGACACAACAAAGAAAGAAAACATCAGGCAAATATTGCTGATGAACATAGACGGTAAAATCCTCAACAAAATATTGGCAAACAGCATACAATAATACATTAAAAAGATCACACACCATGACCAAGTGGGATTCATCCCAGGGATGCAAGTATGGTTCAATATTCGCAAATCAGTAAATGGAATACATCACATAAACAAAAGCAAAGACAAAAATCACATGACCATATCAATAGATGCGGAAAAAGCTTTTGATAAGCTACAACACCCATTCATGAAAAAAACACTCAGCAAAGTGGGAATAGAGGGAGCATTCCTCAATATAATAAAGGCCATATATGAGAGACCTACAGCCAATATCATACTCAATGAGCAAAAACTAAAATCCTTTTCACTAAGATCAGGAACAAGACAAGGTTGTCCACTTTCACCACTGCTATTCAATATAGTATTGGAAGTTTTAGCCACAGCAATCAGACAAGAAAAGGAAATAAAAGACATCCAAATTGGAAAGGAGAAAACAAAACTGTCACTGTTTGCAGATGACATGATAGTCTACATGGAAAATCCTATAGATTCTACCCCAAAACTGCTCAACCTAATAAATGAATTTGGCAAAACAGGATACAAAGTCAATATCCAGAAATCAAAGGCATTTTTGTATACTAACAATGAAACAGCAGAAGCAGAAATCAAGAAAAAAAATCCCTTTCGATATAGCAAAAAGAAAAATAAAATATCTGGGAATAAACCTAAGCAAGGAGGTAAAAGACCTGTATACAGAAAACTATACAACACTGAAGAAAGAAATTAAAGAAGACATAAACAAATGGAAACATATATACCTTGTTCATGGATTGGAAGAATTAACATCATCAAAATGTCCATACTACCCAAAGCAATTGACCGATTCAATGCAATACCTATTCAAGTACCAATGGCATATTTCAAAGACATAAAACAAACATTTCAAAAATTTACATGGAACCATAAATGACCCCGAATAGTAGCTGTAATTTTGAGAAAGAAGAACAAAGTAGGAAGGATCACAATACCTGATACCAAAATGTATAACAAGGCTGCCGTATTCAAAACAGCCTGGTACTGGCATAAAAACAGGCATATAGACCAATGGAACAGAACAGAGAGCCCAGAAATAAACCCAAGTCTCTATGAGCAACTAATATTCGACAAAGGGGGCAGTAACATAAAATGGACTAAAAATAGCCTCTTCAACAAATGGTATAGGGAGAACTGGACAGCTACATGCAAAAACATCAAACTTGAGCACCAACTTACACCATACACCAAAATAAATTCAAGGTGGGTAAAAGACTTAAATATAAGCCGTGACACCATTAAAATTCTAGAGGAGAACTTTGCAGGAAAATCTCAGATATTTCACACAGCAACATTTTTACTGATAATGTCCCCTAGAGCAAGGGACATAAAGAATAAACAAATAGGATCTTATCAAAATAAGAGGCTTCTGCACAGCTAAAGAAAACAGTATTAAGATAAAAAGAGAACCAACTGTATGGGAAAACATATTTGCCAATGATACCTCAGACAAAGGTTTAATCTCCCAAATATACAGAGAACTCACATGACTCCACTGTAAGAAGACAAGCAACCCAATTAAAAAGTGGGCAAAGGACTTGAACAGACACTTCTCCAAGGAGGACGTACAGAGAATCCAGAGACACATGAAAAGATGATCAATATTGTTAGCTATCAGAGAGATGCAAATTAAAACCAAAATGGGATACCACTTTACACTAGTCAGAATGGCCATCATAAACAAAGCAACAAACAACAAATGTTGGAGAGGTTGTGGCAAAAAGGGGACCCTAGTTCACTGTTGGTGGGATTGTAGACTGGTACAACCACTATGGGAAACAGTATGAAATTTTCTAAGAAAACTAAAAATGAATATGCCTTTTGACCCACCCAGCAATTCCACTGTTAGGAATATATCCTAAGAACCCTGAAACACCAATCCAAAAGAACTTATGCACACCAATGTTCATAGCAGCACAATTTACAATAGCCAAGAGTTGGAAGCAACCTAGGGGCCCATCAGTAAATGAATGGATCAAAAAACTATGGTACATTTACACAATGGAATTCTATGCAGCAGAAAGAAAGAAGGAGCTACTACCCTTTGCAACAGCATGGATGGAACAGGAAAGCATTATGCTGAGTGAAATAAGCCAGGTCATGAAAAACAAATACCATATGATCTCACCTTTAACAGGAACCTAAACAGCAAATCAAACAAAAAAGCAAAATATAACCAAAGACAATTAAATACAGAACAGGCTGACAGGGACCAGAGGGGAGAGGAGAGAAAATTTCAGGGGAAAAGGGGAAGAATTCACAGGAACAAGTATAAAGGACACATGAACAACAACTAAGGAGGGTGGAAATGGGAGGGAGGTGGGGAGCACTGGGGTGGGCTGGGATGGGAGTAAAAGACAGAAAACTGTACTTGAACAATAATTAAATAAATTTAAAAATAGGGTGAACTGGGCAAGGGCTATACAGGAATATTGAACTTTGAAAATTTTCTGCTAATGTAATTCTATTCCATTTTTTTAAAGATTTATGGGAAAAATAGCATGTAAATTGGCAACAAAATTGAAATGCTTAGATTTGAATCTGACAAAATATATGCAAGATCAGTATGCTGAAAAGCCTAAAGTACTGATAATGGTAATCAAAGAAGACCTTAATTAATTAGAGAGAGAGATATCATATTCCTTGATTCAAAGACTCAATATTGTTTAAGATGGCACTTATAACAAAACTGATCTATAGAGACAAGTAATCTAGCAATGCAAGAATCAAAATTTGCACAAGAATTTCCCTCAAAATTAACAAAGTTGACTGAAACATTTTATGAAAATTCAAAGAAATTAGAAAAGCAATAAGACATTCTTTGAAAAAGAGTAAAGTTGGTAGACATATTTTGTCTGATTCCAATAATTATTACAAAGTTACCCTAATTAAGAAAATGTATTGGAGAACAGATAGAAGCATATATCCATGGAACAGAATACAGCATCCTAATGTAGACCCACACATATTTGGTTAATTGATTTTTTTAGACTTTATTTGTTTAGAGCAGGTTTAGTTTCACAATAAAGTGGAAAAGAGTACAGAGCTTTCTTATATAATCCCTTCCTGAACATATGCATAACCTCCTCAATTAAATGAACCTACACTGACACATCATAATCATCCAAAGTCCATGGTTTACAAGAGGGATTTTGTTGCTGGATATATCTTCCCCTTTCACAGAACTTAAGAGGCATAGAATCGAACACATGTCTTGAATGGCAATGTAACATGATCAACTCAGGTTTGATATATGAGAACATGGAAGGGATATACAACATAGGTGGAGTGGAGTCAGTCAAGCCTTTTCAAAATGATTTCTAAATTAGGTTATGGAGAGTGACTAGAAATCACCCAAGGAAATAAGAATACAGGAGGGAAGTTCTTCAGACACAAAGAGCACAATCTGAAAAGGTCCAAAATTGAGAGACAACATGTGGGTTTGGTCATCTGAAAGGAGTTCTTTATTACAGGAGCATATACAGTGAGGGGGTTGCTGAGAGATTAAACTGAAAATATAGACAAGGATCAAGTCATGTAAAGCCTAATATACTATATTAAAGGTTTTTGTCCCTTCTATTTTTGCACAGATATAATTACATTTTATTAACATACACTACTAGTTTTGTGTACATACATATTGGGGGAAATTTACAGTTTTTAATCTAGCTATCTAGCTAGATCTTGAAATTGATCAAAGGTCTGTCCAACCTTTTGGTGTCTCCGGGCTACACTGGAATAAGAAGAGTTGTCTTGGACCACACATTCAATACATGAACATTAACAAAAACAAAAAATAATCTCATGCTTTAAGTAAATTTATGATTTTATGTTGGGCCACATTCATAGCCATCCTGGGCCACTGATTGGACACCCCTGAAGTTTTCAAAGACTTGGTTTTTTTACACATCCTTTCATCTATTCTCTTCTAAACATGTCATATCTTACAGAATTAACTATTCCTTCTCCTTAACTTTCATCACTAACCAGACTCTCACAACTGGCTGATGATAGAACTCAAGGCTAACACTTTAACCCTAGATGCCATTGTCATTTATTTTCTTATGATCATTGTTTTTCTACCTTTTGTGTTTGTTTCTCATTGAGAAACCTGAGTTACTGTTATACTTGTGTTTACCTAATCTCCAAAGTACAGAGAATAAAATAAATTGCTGAAAAGTTAAAATACTGCACAGCTCAAAATAAAAACACATTTTTATATAGTAGTTGTTTTACTTTAAAGTATGTCAAGTGCTACATTTTTTTCAGATAAAGCTTTTCTCTGAAAGTCATAATTACCAGAGACCCTGACATTCAGTCAATGTGATAAACAAAAGCTTTGGGTGACTTTTTTACAAAGACAGAATCTAATGATAGACAACAGACAGAGAAGGTCAGTTTTAATTATGCCTGAATTGTTTATGTAGGTTTTGCTTCATAAACAATACTGAAGCAGAGAAAAATTAAATGAGATGAATGGCTAAGGCTTTTGAAGTAATGGCTTTTACTGTCCTATTTATAATCCAGTATTTCAAATGGGCAGATGCTAATTGTGGTGCTTTCATTAACACTATTTATAGCAATATAGGAAAGCTGAGTAAAAGTATTACTATTATTCTTTATAGTGAAATAAATAAGTTAGATGTATTAAGATAATAATTTATTCACTGATTATTACCACCACTCAATAGACATTTATTTAGTGCATACTATTTGCCATGTGATAAGTACTGAGGATTTAAAGTAAACAATACAATATTCATTAATTCATGGTCTTGATCCATGACAAGGTTAAGAGACAATTATATTAACAAAACAAAAAATGTAGATAATTGAATTCGATTTCAAAAATAAGCTATTTCAAAAGTCTCCAGGAAGTGACCTGGATTGGTATTAGGACTGTTTGCTGGTACATATCCTAATAATCAGTCTAGAGTGGAAACAAAAACAATACATGCACAGTGATCACTACCTGCCCTGTGAGTCATCTAAGCTGACAGCTGGTATCTTCTTGAATCAGTAAGAACATTTCAACTCTGCTAAACACATGGCAAATTTTTGACACTTCACAGATAATATTGTACAAAATAGAATTTTTATTTTCAATAACAGGATGCAGAAAATTATTTTTCAAACCAAAAAGACTGTATGAATCTTTCAGGGGCTTATGAAGTATTTCAGGGACTTAAAATGTTGCTGAAGAAAATGGCCAAAAATGGGATTTTAAAATGACCCCATATAATCAAAAAGCTCTCAATCCATTTCTCTTGTGCCAGCTATAGGGGCATTGACAGAACTAATTCTAAGAGATCATCAATGGCAAAAATGGGCATTTCTGCCTTTTTCTAAATACCTGACCTTAAAAGGGAATACAACCTGTTCCATTCTGACAATGAACATTTTACTCTGTTATAAAATTTATATGGTTCAATTAAATTATTTTACTCTGTTGTAAAATTTATATGGTTTAACTAAATTTTTATCATATTTTTATTTTAAGCACTACTCATGTCATGAATATTTTCTGTGACTGTGTAAATTATTTAGACTGGTATCACCTTTTATAATTTTGCTGAAGCTATTAATATCACAGATTGAATCACTTGCATGTACAGTTGCCTTATAGACCCAGCATATTAAACAGTATCAAAAAGGGCTCTAATTCTACAAAGGAAAAGGCATTTAATTGCAATGCAGCTGTACATTGTATGTGTCATCTGTTACACAAATGGGAGGGATGAAAACCCCAAAATATCCAGGACCTACCATTTATTTTTAATCATCATAATCACCATTAATCATTATTCATCAACTCCAAACACATATTCTCTCCATCCTTTTGGACATGTGATTTGGCATTACTAAATATGTCATTTATTCTTGAATATTGACTAAAACAGGGACAACTTGAAGGGAAATAGATGAGAGGACACATGCATATACATATTTTCAAGAACATAAATTATGTAACAATCATAATACAGAAGTGGCATATAAGAGCAAGGTCAGGGAGGGAAGTTGTATATGCTACATCTTTTATCTCTCTTTTTTTGTCTCAAGTGAGCCTGGAAAAGTGATAATATAGTGCAATTTTTTTGGATTTTGTATACAAGAAGTTCTGAAAAGAGCATAGATAATTTGTAGCCTTTGGAAATGAATATTTTTGTCATATAATATAACCCACAAAAGTTCATATACTCTCAGAATATTTTTTCACACACTACACTGTGAATAGTAAAGCTCAATAATCTTCCCAGGACTACTGGATGAGAAAACTAAGCAAGTAAGCCATGTCTGACAACAGACATATTTCATCATTGCTTGGTTTACTTTCAGTGCCTGTATCAATTAATACTGATTGTCTTCCACTTTTTCTCTTGATAGGAATGAAGACATCATACTGCAACTGTTTCAAAGTCTACTGAGATGGGAATTAGAGGAAAGAGTACCAACTAGTTGCCTGACTTCATTTGAAATACACTTGCAAGGAGCTGGATCCCCCTTAAACTCATTAATAGATCATTGAGAAAGCTCCCTTTTATTTTCACTGCCCTGAGTTTGACAGCCACTTCACTGCTAAAAAGAACAGATATTTACAAAATTAAAGGTAGTGGACCCTCCTTCAGTTTTACTCCTGCAGTTTGGTTCACTCAGATCACTGCATTACTGAAATTAACCCAATTTGTCAAAATTGATTAATTTGCACAATCTAAATTTTAAAATGAAGTGACTAAAATTGATTTGGCTGTGCTGTATATTTTGCAACCACAGGCAGAATGTTGGCCTCCTTGAAGGAGGACTAGTAAATATACTTCTCTTCTTTAAATGAGGTCTGGAAGATGAACATGCTATTGTATTCAGTGGACTAGAAGTTCTTAAACTTTTTCAGCTTTCTTCTTATTTAAATGCCTGCATAGTACTATATGGGGATTGCCTTAGAACAGATTTGAGGTTCTCCCCTCTTGGAATGGAGAGAATAACACTGAACTGAGTTTAAATGCACATATATTTAAGGTAAATATTTAAGTATTTGAAATGCTCAGTCATGCAATTACTGTACATGTGTTGGCTCACAACCTGAGGTTTAAGTTATAGTTGTACATTTTCCTTCTCACTCTCCTCTGTAATGTATAAGTGTTTATATAGTCTTGATTTCTATGTTGAGGTTGCAAAATCTTCTATGAAACATTTGCTATTTCACTGTGCAAGAAGCTTGAGATTTTGCATTTTATATTGAGATCTGGAAGAGAATGATTTAGTGTCAAGGTGTTAAAATTGTATACTTAACTCCAAAATGAAATAGACTGATAACTTTTATAAGAGAATAAAAATATTGTTCTGGGTAAATGAATTAGAAACCTTTGTACACTATAATTGCAACATATGTTTTTAGTGTTTTGTAAATTAAATTTCCTAAGAAAGTAATATAGTTGAGCAAATTAGAAATAAGCCCTAAATCTAATGAGCTGATCACTAAGAATAACAAATTTATTAAGAATAAACCCAAAGAGGATTCTGGGAAGATGGCAGAGTGGGACTGGTAAGAAATCTGTCTCCCCATCTAGACAACAATTTCATAGCAGAATCTGCTTGATAGAACTTTTTTTCGGTGGTGAGGGGGAACTCTGGAGTCTGCTGAAAGCTTGTAGCTACCAGGGGAAGACTTGGGTGATAAATTGCTAATTTTGGTCAATTTCAACTCTTAGCCTGGCAGCAGCTACCCTTCCCCAAACCCAAGCCATCTGGCAGGCAGCTGTTCATGTGTTCCTGGAACAGTTTCCATGCAGCTTGCAGAAGCAACAGTGGGAAATAGAGACCTGCACTCCAAATCAAAAGACATTATCCATAGAGTAAAGAGACAACTCATGAAATAGGAGTAAATATGTGCAAATCATATATCTGATAGAGGAGTAATATTCAGAATATATAGAGAATTCTTAAAAGTCAAGAACAAATAAACAACCCAATTCAAAAATAAATTAAATACTTGGAATACACATTTCTCCAAAGAAGATAAATGAATGACCAATATTCACATGAAAAGATGCTCAAGATCACTAATAATTAGGGAGATGCAAATCAAAAACACAGTGAGATATCACTGCACACCCATTAGGATGACTATTATCAAAAAAAAAAAACAACCCAGAAAACTATTGTAGACTTACCATATCATCCAGCAAACCCACTTCTAGGTATACACCTAAAAGAATTGAAAATTCAGATCTTGAAGGAATATTTGTACACTCATGTTCACAGCAGCATTATTCACAATGTCTAAAACATGGGAACAACTTAAGTATCCATTGATGGATGAATGAATAAGCAAAATGTGGTAGATACATATACTGGAATAGTATTCAAGCTTAAAAGGGAGGGAAATTCTGCAATATACTACAACATGGATGAACCTTGAAGACAATATGCTAAGTAAAATAAGACCATCACAAAGAGAAAAATACGGCATGATTCTACTTACATGCAGTATACAGAGTAGTCAAATAAAAAAGACAGAAAGTAGATTGGTGGTTGCCAGGGGCTGGGGGAAGGTAATATGAGGAATTTTTGTTTAATGTGAATAGAATTTCAGGTTTACAAGGTGAAAAGTATGGGGATGGATAGTGGTGATGGTTGCACAAAAATGCGGATGTATTACACACCACTAAACTTTACATTTTAACATGATTAAAATGGTAATTGTTATGCATATTTTATCACAAAAAAATGAAGAAAAAGAATAAACCTAAACTCTTTACAGGGCAAGCTTGGTCAAGATATGTCATCAAGCATCAGGTACTAACTTCCTATGAGAGAAACAATTATGACAAAGATCTTCACACCTATAATTTATGTAGCACTTCATGCTAGGACCACTCAAAAAGTTTTCTATATTACACTAATTCATATAACAACTCTATGAAGTATGTATGTATGTATTACTATACTAATACATAATTCAGTTTGTTATAGATAAATAAGCTAAAGCACAGAGGGATTAGGTAAGTGGCCTAAGGGAACACTGCAAGGGTACATCAAGTGTTAAAGCATACTGAGTTTCAGAGGTCTGGTCTTCAAACAGTTCTAAAGCTACTCATTGGCAGGGATGCAGTGGTTTTTGTTTTAAATCGATTTATTTATATAATGCTTGCTAAGACCTAATGCTCATATTTTGACATTTTCAAAGACAAAGTCCTTGCAGAACTTGAGGAAAGCAAAGATTAAACAGGATCCACTGTGGAAGAGGATGATCAAGCCATGAAAACAAGCTACTATGATGCTAAGGATATAGAACAGGGAAAAGATTCAGGTTCTGCTTCCTACTTTGACTGTTAATTATCTCCAAAATTGCTTTCAGTTCTTATTAGAACCCAGATATTTAGTGTACAGTTCCATAGTGTTTAGAAACAAAAAGCGAGAGGCAGCCTAAACTGGTCTTTGGTACCATAATCAAGGACCGTATTTCAGTATGTAGCTGCACTTCTCAAAGTGCTTCTAAGAGGCATAAACATGTGAATATTCTCCTTGGGGTTATGTGTGAAAAAACACTCATGGAATTGTCTTATGTCTTCTCTAGAGGCTCTCTTAGGGAGGCAACTATATTTCACTAATTAATAAGCTACATATTACCACCAGATACCTAGCATGTAAAGAAGTGATCATATCCAGCAGACCTAGAAAACAGTTCTTTGGCAAAAGAAACATAGGTGAGGAATCCTGGGGCCAGGAACTGGAACTGAAGGAAAGAATCCTAAGAACCAATATAAACACTCCCTGAAACAAATGGCCAACTCTAAACACTCTAACTCGAGAGCGCTGAAGCTCCACCTCAGTACCAATCAAATAGGAATTTTCCTGCTCTCTTGACATCATCTCCCTTCCTCTGATAGATATCACTACATCCACTCCATCTTGAAAGTGACATAAATCATACTGAGAAAAATGTGGAATGACAGCTAGAAACAAAAGGACAGGAAAGAAAAGAACCTCACTTACTGTAGGAATGAATTGGGGAAATTTTTATAATTATTATAGCACCTTAATTACTCGCTAGATAATAACAAAAAACATTATAACATTTGCCATGAATTCTAAGCAGAGGCAGGAAAAATCCAGTTCTATCAAATATATACAATAGTAGACAAAAACAAATTTCTTTCCTGATTAAATAACATGAGATCTGTATGTTCAATATAGTGTTTATTAGCTACATGAAGGATGCTATAAGAAATAGCTATTTCTTTAACCCTTGCCCTTCAAGTCAAGGAACTGGTATAAAGGACCCGTGGACAAAAACAGTGGTGGGGGGAGGTAGAATTAAATGTGGGAGGTGGGATTGGGTAGGGCAGGGGAGAGTAATGGGGAAAAATGTAACTGAACGTGTAACTGAACAAGAATAAAAAATTTTAAAAAAGAAATACCTATTTCCTTTTTAATGTACTGTTGAGTTGTTTTTGAAGATATCATACATTTATGATGCAAAAGCTAACTCTATGCCTATCCACGGTAACACATATCCTCTGAACTTCTATTTTGAAGAATTACCACTTACTAAAATGGGTTCTGTAATTGCCATTGTGTTTTTAATCTGATAAACATTGTGCACTTTGGTTTTACTCTAGATTATTTATTCATGTGAGAAGCCGGGGTTGTACAAGTGAGGTCTCACAGGAAAATAAATGTCATTCGCAGAATGGAAAATTTCAAAGGGAGTATAATGAAGGGACTAATTGCAAAGGTGTGAGCAGTGTAGTGTGTAGGGAAGTCATTAGGGACAGTGCAGGAATCCCAGGATCTTAACAACAAAGATTTTACTGATCACAAGTTATGAGGGAATAAAGAGGTGATCAGAACCCAGAACATACAGCATATAGAGAGCCCTCATTCCCTTGCCTCTCTACAACTTTCTACTGCATGTACTCTTGGTGGAACTCAACTGGAAACAAGAGGGCTAAGAAGCTTGTTGATAGGGTCTATACAAGTCAGACGCCAAGGGACAAAGTTCAAAATACAGAAAGACAGAGAACTACACTTCAGGGCTGAATGGAAGATACCCAGCAAAGGGTTTTTAGCAACAACTTTGGAATCCTCAATAAATCCATAATAGTTTAGATTTATATATTTCTCAGTATACTAAATACTCCTGACTCTATTCTTTCTCTATTTTTCTTTTCCTTTTGTCTTGCTATCTAGACCATACACTTCAAACATTTTTTAGTACAATATTTTCATCAAGTACCCCTTTTTGGAACAAAGCCAAACTTAAACAACTATTTGAGTATATAAATAAATTAGCACTTCAGGAATTGTTTGATGTACTTATTGTATATAAAATCTGTGCCCCTGACCAATGAAAATCACTTGAATGGTAGTATACAGTCCTAATAACTTTATTTATTTAAAAATTTTAGAAAAAAGCATAATTGCATAGTAGATATTTATAAAAATACTTTAAGAGCTGGAATATGAGGTGTGTCCAGAAAAAGCCCAACCATTGTTAATATAAGGATAACTGTTTGTATGGCACTGATGTAACCTGGTAGCCAAGGAAAGTGGACTGGAATGAACATGCATGAACAATGACAAATTCACAGTACTAGGCAGTGAAGGTAGTAGATGCCATTGAGTAAGCATGTCTACTGTGTAGCCATCACATTAAAAATAACTGAGAAAGTAGAGTAACAAATCTGCATCAAATTTTATGTTAAGCTTGAACATGCTTCTACAGAAACTGTTTGGATGATTCAGAAGGCCATAGCTATGGACTACTACTGGTGATGGACAGCTTCATTACAACAATGTGCCCATGCATGCATCACATCTCATACAGAGTTTTTTTGTGAAACATCAAATCTCCCAGGTGACTCAGTCTCCCTACAGACCAAATTTGGCACCCTGTGACTTCTACCTTTTCCTACAACTAAAATCACCTTTGAAAGAGAAGAGATTTCAGACCATCAATGAGATTCAGGAAAATATGATGAGGCAGCTTATGGTGATTAGGAGAACTGTGTGAGGTCCCAAGGTGCCTACTTTGAAGGGGACTGAGGCATCATTGTCTTATATACACTCTTTCTTGTATTTTGTACCATTTTCAGTAAATGTCTCTATTTTTCATATTACATGGCTGGATACCTTCTGGACAGACCTTGCATAAAAACCTACTATCCATAGTAAACAGAGAAATATAGGTTTCCATCTATATTTCAAATGGTTCATGGTATACAAGGGAGTACACCCCAAAGCCTGGAATTACCTTCTGGAAGGCAAGCCCCTTGTAGTACAGGTTTCCCTCCCTAGGTGAGTGTTCTAGGAATCCATCTGTATCAGTATACCAAGTGGTGTTGTTGTGAGAGGCTGCATTCAGCTTCAGGGAATTTTTTTTCAAGACTCAACATATTTGCTCATTTCATGATGGGTGATTCAAAAGCATCTTTGCCCACGCCATGCTGAGTGTTCAGCAGTTTTTGACTAAAAATTTCATAGCCCCTGTGCTCCACCCTCCCTATTTACCTGATCTCAGCCTGAGCAACTTCTTTTTTGTTTCCCCAAGTAAAAAAAGTCCTCAAAGGGAAACATTTTGCCAATGTGGAAGAGGTGAAACAAAAAACAGCAGAAGCACTAAAAGCATCAAAATGGACGGGTTCAAAAACTATTGAGCAGTGGAAAAAAGTCTCAATAGATGTATTCTATAAACTGGAGAGCACTCTGAAGGTGAGTGAAGTTTAAAGATATATAAATAAATACACAATTTTTATAATTATATTCTAGTTTTTTGTTGTGCCCTCTCATAGTTACTTGTGACTTCTAAAAAATGATCAGACTCATTTTAAGGCTAGAGAGATGCACAGAAAATTACATTTTATGTCCCTAAAGAGAGTATCTCAAATCTGCTTTTACACAAGTCCAAAATACATGGCAGTGAAAGCTACAACTAGCTTTTAATTCTTCTTTTTTTATTTTGATAATTTCTATATAGTATGACATAGCAAATATTGACTCCAGAAAATTAGTTATAATTTGTAATTTTAATTAGTTCTATTCTAACTAAAAATCTAAGTGGTTTTTTTTCTAGTAATATACACATTTATGTACACAATATTTTAGTGTAAGGTTTTGGTATTGAAATTTGATATCTTTAGTTTTTTACTTTGCATGGCAAAGTTCTACATAAGAATTCAGACATCAAGTTACTTATATAGCTGAATAAATGTGGCTTGTCCAGAAATATAGTGACAAGATTCTCACCCTTCAATGCTCAAAATTAGTATGTCAATTTCAATTGTCTCACTGAGAAATTACTTACCACTTAATTAGAAAGGCTTTTATATGACATTATATTTGTCCCCATGAGACCAACTGGCTGACAAGGAAGATACTGTCATGAATTTATAGAGTTATCAAGGGTCTTGGATTCAGAAACCTACATTTTAGTTATGGCTTTGGTGGTAGAATGTAATGACTATCACTAAAGAGACGAGAATTTTTTAAAGGAGCTTCTGTAGATTTCAGATTATAAGTGTAATAGGTCAGTTTCCTGCTAAACCAAACCCTGATGCAAGGATTTGAATGTAAAGAGTTTGTTTGGAAGGTGACCCTGGAAACACCTGTTGGGGAGGGGATACATGGAGTAGGTAAGGAAAAGAGACAGATGAAATATGTGTTTTGATCGGGTTACTCCCATGAGTAACTAAGGCACAATCCCACTGGGGAACTCTGGGATGTTGCCCAGAACGTGCCTTAGAGATTCCTAACCTGAAGGCTAAGGAAGGTTACATACAGGAGTGGGCAAAAGGAGATTAAACTACCAGCCATCATTATCCCCCCAAAATATCATAAGTAACAATATGAAATTATAACAATAAGACAAGTTATACAGATAAACAATACAGTGATTAATAAATAAACAATACAAGAACAAACTGTGTTTTGTGTACTTATAACTGTAAACCTGCTTTTGACAACCCCTGTATTTACTTCCAAATGCCATATGTTGTTGGTTGAGGGCTGCTATAAGGGGTATTCACACGTCAGGATTCTGGCCTATCCCACACATGGGCTGTGAGTTTGCAGGTGCTTCCAGGAGGATGCTGCAGGCTTTTACTAGAATTGTGAGTAACAAGGGAATATGGACAAAGCATCAACTCATCTGCTACAGCAGAAAAATGAAAAAGCCACTGAATGTAGCCCAGGAAGTCAATGTTTCCCCAGGCTCCCCATGGTCCTGTGATGTACCACTTAGCATTTCCCTTATCACTGGTCTTATTATACTTTATTTTTTGCCTGTCTAACTTTGTATCTTCTCCACCAGTTGTATGATATGAGGTCATACATTATTTCAATTATATAATGCACCAGTGACTAGCACAGTACATTAGTGTAGTGGGTCCTTAATAAACATTTGTTGAATGAGTTAAGGCAATGAATCTATAAAGCCCTATTGATATGGGAATGGACTAAATATTAAGAAGTAAATTTTCATATTCACTAATATTTTATTAGAAATAACTCAAAGGATGAAGACTGCATTTCATGTATATGTACTTTTAGAGATTTCGAATAATTGTAATTACTCATTAAGTGCTTTCTCAATTGAATTGGAAAAAGATAGCTTATATCCCATTATAGAATTACCTAGGAATTATAAGTAACAATGAAGTAAATGCTGAGCTTATTTTATACCTGTTGCATGCAGATGTTTAATCTCTTATGTAGAAAGATATATAGTAGGATTATATTTGGCAAGATTTTTGTTAATTATAAATAAAAAATCTGACATTTTATTTAGAATTATCCATTTCTAATTATTAAAATTGTCATAATATTACAAATAATGGATGTATATCCCCATCTTACTACATGGATGAGTATCACTCTGTTGATTTTATGACACTAAACCTTATGAAAGGTAGTATAAATATCAGAGCTTTCTCTAAATTCAAATGAAGTGTAAGGAGCTTTCTTGTAATCCATGATTCTTTTTCTTTTACTTTGGACAGCATCATTACACACTACAGCATTCTTCAAAAACTTTTTTTTCTTTAGAGATTTTATTTATTTATCTTTAGAGAGGAAGAGAAGGAGAGAAGGAGAGAAATATCAATGTATGGTTGCCTCTCATGAGTCCCCTGCTGGGAACTGGCCTGCAACCCAGGCATGTGCCCTGACTGGGAATTGAACCATGATCGTGTGGTTTGCAGGCCTGTGCTCAATCCACTGAGCCACACCAGCCAGGGCCAAAAACTTTTATTAACAGAGGCAAATCATGCCATTTCTATTGATCTATTGGAAAAGAGATCCATTTTTCTCCATGTGATAATGGCAGAAATACCCTTTTCTTTGATATCTCAGGGAACTAAAACCAGAATTAATATCCCTGGTATATTTAAATATCAAATTCTATCACACTATTATGACTAGAACATTAAACGAGTTCATCCATAAGAAGGAGACAAAGATAACACACCATGTACTATCATTATGAAATTTCAAAGCTACAAAAATAAAACCTTTCACATAGGGCTTAACACCATCATCTGTAACAAAGAATTAAGATTAAAAACAAATTTTTCACTAGTAGTTTGATAGTCATTAAATAAACATATGATTACTAAGTAAATGTAGCTACCATTCTTTAGAAAACTCCTGGATATATAAGAAACCAACTCAACAGTTAGAAAGAATAAAAAGGAAATGTCCTAAATACATAAATATATTTGGAGCTGAGTTGCAATGAGAAATTAGTAGAGATTGCTAAAAAAAATAAACAAAAAAGCATCAGGGGACAGTATGCATGCCTCTGCTTGGATATGATTTTGAACACCATAACTATATTGATACAGCAAAGGAGGCAGCAGTTCCCTGTTCCACCCTGAACTCACAATTTGCATTAGCCAAGTATCACCCTAAGAGGAGAAAACCAGAACGTGAATTCATCGGCTCAGAATGTTTTTTAATTTTTCAAACAACTGAAGAAGTGTCCAAAGTACTGGAGGTAGGTAGAAAATACCATGGTAAAGAATGACTGAAGTATGAATTGTTTTAAATTTTATTTATTCACTTTTAAAGAGAGGAAGGGAAGCAGAAAGAAAAGGAGAGAAACATTAATGTGTGGTTGCCTCTCATACTGGGGACCTGGCCCACAACCCAGGCTCATGCCCTAACTGGGAATCAAACTGGCAACCTTTGGTTTGCAAGCCAGCACTCAATCCACTGAGCCACACCAGCCAGGGTAGAGCGTGAATTTTTAAATGCAGTTCACTCATATTTTAAAAACAAAGAGGAGGAGGCTATATTTAATTTCTCCTTGGTTGCCCCCTCCCCGCTCCAGACTATGGTTTTGTCCTCCCTTTCCTTCTGGGCACTCAGAAGGGACTATCTCTAACCCTGCGCTCCTTGGGGCTCTAGGTTTTCCTTGAGATGCCCCAGGGCACAAGCTGCTAGAAAGAGAGTTCAGGACCCAAGAGGATCCTCCAACCTTAATTCTGCCAGGCAGCTCCTCTTTTATCTATTTATATATAGTTGGGTGTAAGATATATCATTTGAAAAAAATCATTGCTTTAAAGTTTGAAAAATATGATTCTAGTTTTCTTAAAATCCATTCTAAACAAAGATATGTTCTATAGATTTACCAATGTTTTATTTTTAATTAGATTTTATTATTTATGCTATTACAGTTGTCCCAATTTTTCTCCCTTTGCCCCCTCCACCAAGTTGCCTGCGCCCTAATCCCTCAGGCAATCCCCACACCACTGTCTGTGTCTATGTATCCTTCATGTATGTTCTTTGGCCCTATATCACATTAGTGTTCCTTGATTCCTCTTTACAAAAGAGGGGAATTTAAATGTGGTTTTGCCTTTTAAAATTGTTTTAACACCAGAAAGCAAATGCATGAGAAATATATTATAAAGAAAGAAGGATCTTAGTTTCAAGGTTAGTTATTTCCCACATAGACATATGATAACCTTGGTCTAGACATACTTCAAATGATTTCCAATGAACTCTAAAACTTTATGAGCCTTGGTTTCCTCATCTATAAAATAGGAATAATGCCTATACTGTCAGGAAGTCAAACCACACTGAAAGCTCTCAACTTTATCTACACTTCTTTGAACATCTTCTTTTATATATTTCATTTTTAAAAGAACACATTTAAATAGTAAACTGTAAAAATGTGCAAAACATGTCTGGCATAGAAGAACAGTTAGCTAGGAAAATATATAATTATTTAAAAAGTTAGTCTGATGCATTGAGCAAGTTCTGTGCTCATGCACCCAACTGTGATGACAGTATCTTAGGTGAGAAGACACAGTTATGAGCCATTATGGTACTCCAGACCATAATATCTCCGATTCCTGATCAGTTCTAACCAACAGTTTTTGCTCCTAGAGTTTGCTTTGATTTTTGCATCTGTTTGTTTGTTCTGACCTTCTTTTGACCACTGGCCTTATTTGAACTTTCCTGCCTGGCTACCATATTTCCTACAACAATACTTCTATACTCCCAGTTCTACAATTTCCCAGTGCTGGTGGTAGAGTCCTTTCATGAGTTTTCATACTTGGGGCTTTAGATATGTGGCCAAGTCTCTCACTTGATATGTCAAAGGATGTCTCTCTCAGCTAGGGTTCCTAATACTCAGAGTATCTGGAAAAAAATTAAACTTTTTTCCTCCCCTCCCTCCCTCTCTCCCTCCCTCCCTCCCTCCCTTCCTTCCTTCCCTCCTTCCTTCTTTTGCTTTTTTTTCTAACTTTGAACAAAAATAAAATGAGAAACTATACATGTTTGGCACTTTGGAGGATACTGGAAATATAATAGAGAATAAAATCAGATATGGCCTCTGCTTGCCTGGAGTATGTTTCAAATGAGGGAAATGAGCAATAAACATCCAACAAATATCTACTCAAAGAATTTCAAAACATTAACTGGGCATGTGCTATAGAACTAGATGGTGTTGCAAGGGTTTTTAACAAAAATATTTGCCTTTTTGAGGAATCCCTAGAAAAGTGGCAGTAAAGTTGAGATTAGAAAGGTATGCAGGAGTTTTTTGGTTTTTGTTGCTTGGGGAATTTTTGTGAAGAGTAGCAGAATTAAAATACACTGAGTAGAAGAAATATGAGTAAAGAACTCATGGCAGGTAAGAGTTAAGTAATTGAATAAGTATTTTGAAAGGGACAGTGTAGCTCTGATATAGATCATGGGTAAGGAGCTAAATATATGAAGGGGGAAATGTAGGAGGCCACTGAGAATCCAGAGGAGAGGGCCTTTTTTGGGTCTCAGGATCAAAGCGCTCATTTTGCTCAAATATTGATGTACACAAAGATAAGACTCATGGGATTTTTGTCTCAAGTTGTTTTGAGGATTTTATAGACCTCGAATGAAACCCAGGGTTTTTGTCAATGTCGAATACAGTGACAGCAGAACCAGAAGTTGCAGAATCACACAAAATAAGGGCTAACTGGTGTTTATAAAAGAAAATCCAGTAGCTGTGGAAACTATAAATATGACATTTCTTTCTTTTTTTTATTGATTATGCCATTACATTTGTTCTATTTCCCCCCTCCATTCCCCTCCACACCCCTCCCCCACCATTCCCCCCCTTTAGTTCATGACCATGTGTCTCAAGTTCTTTAGATTCTGTATTGCCCCTACTATTCTTACCCTCCCCTCTATTTTCTATCTACCATCTATGCTACTTATTCTCTGTACCTTCTCCCCCTTCTCCTTCTTCCAATCCCCTGTTGTTAACCCTCCATGTGATCTTCGTTTCTATGGTTAACTCCTGATCTAGCTGTCCTCTTTTTTTTTTTAAAGATTTTATTATTTATTTATCTTTAGAGGGGAAGGGGGGAAGGAGAGAGGGAGAGAAACATCAATGTATTGTTGCCTTTCATGCATCCCCTGCTGGGAACCAGCCTGCAGGGAACAGGCCTGCAACCCAGGCATGTGCCCTGACTGGGAATCGAACCGTGATTGTGTGGTTCGCAGGCCCGCGCTCAATCCACTGAGCTACACCAGCCAGGGCTAGCTGTCCTCTTAATTTGCTTTTGTTTTAGGTGTGGTTGTTGATAACTGTGAGTTTGCTGTCCTTTCACTGTTCATCTTTTTTATCTTCTTTTTCTTAGGTAAGTCCCTTTAACATTTCATATAATAAGGGCTTGGTGATGATGAACTCCTTGAATTTTATCTTATCCGAGAAGCACTTTATCTGTCCTTCCATTCTAAATGAAAGTTTTGCTGGATAGAGCAATCTTGGTTGTAGGTCTTTGGTTTTCATGACTTGGAATACCTCTTTCCAGCCCCTTCTTGCCTGTAAGGTCTCTTTTGAGAAATCTGCTGACAGTCTGATGGGGACTCCTTTGTAGGTGACTGTCCCCTTATCTCTTGCTGCTTCTAGGATTCTCTCCTTCATTTTAATCTTGGCTAATATAATGATGATGTGCCTTAGTGTGTTCCTTCTTGGGTCCAACTTCTTTGGGATTCTCTGAGCTTCCTGGACTTCCTGGAAGTCTATTGCCTTAGCCAGAATGGAGAAGTTCTCTTTTATTATTTGTTCAAATAAGGTTTCCACTCATGGCTGTTCCTCTTCTCCTTCTGGTACCCCTATAATTCGAATGTTGGAACATTTAAAGATGTCCTGGAGCTTCCTAAGCCTCTCCTCATTTTTTTGAATTCTTGTTTCTTCATTCTTTTCTGTTTGGTCATTTTTTCCTTCCTTCTGGTCTACTCCCTTGATTTGAGTCCCAATCTCCTTTCCATTACTATTGGTTTCCTGTGCATTACCATTCATTTCAATTAGTTTAGCCTTCATATGTTCCTCTAATTTGTGACTAAAACCAACCAGTTCTGTGAGGATCCTGATCACCAGTGTTTTGAACTGTGCATCTGAAAGTTTGGCTATTTTTTGGTTGCTTAGATTTATCGGCTCTGGGGCTCTGTGTTGTTCTTGAGCCATGTTTTTATCTGTTTGTGCCTGTTATGTATGAGGAGAGGCGCCTTAGGTGTTTAACAGGGCCGGGCCAGCCAAGTTGCTGGGTTGTGACTCTGTATGTGGGGGTCGGGTCAGAGAGGGAGCAATGGCGGTCCTCTCTGCTTGCCCAGTCAGTCCCACTGCTCACCCCGGCCTGTTTATCTGAGTGGAAATGTGCGAGCCTGCCCCCCTGTGCCGTGCGGTCTCAATGCTCACCTCTTCACTGGTTTATCTGCACACAAATGCTGGATGGACTGCAGACAGCCAGCCGCACCTCTTCCCTGTGTCCACCCATAGCTAGCCCGCTCCTGGGATCTGTGCCTTCGGCTGCGTGTGCACAACCCTGGTTGGGGATCTTTTTGGCCAACCTGCTCTGCTGCTGGCTTCACCCCTCTTACCAGTTTAGCTGAGCATTTCATTGTTTTCGGACTCCATATTGTCAATTTTCTGTGTGGTTTGGTTGCGTTTATTATTGTTAAAACTTTGTTGTTTTTAGATTTGGTTGTGCGAGGACTCAAGGTGTTTCCACCTACACCTCCATCTTGGTGGAAGTCCTAAATATGACATTTTATAGAGCAGGAAACTGGGACCTAGAGAAGGTAAGAAATTTATACTAGATCTGCATTTCTTAGAAAAAAAATGGGAGTGAAACTCCCTGTATTCTGCCCAAATAATTAAATTTTACAAAATTTATAAGCAATTAATATATACCTATTGTGTGCTAGTCACAATTTAAATATTGGGAATTCGATATCCAGAAAAGGAGAAATGACTGCAATGTGAAAAGTTTATAACATGGAAAGTGCTGTTTACAATGCATGAGACATGCATTTATTAGACAGACAGGAAAAATAACCTTGCTGAATTAGGGTAGACTTCCTGGAAGAAGGGACATGCACTTTGGTGTAGGACAGATGGAGCAGCACAAATCAAACAAGAGGGATTTGGATTGGGAATATTTCAATCAGAGAGAATAAGACAGGAGGTAGGAAAGAATTATTGAGAGGAAGAGATAGTGGGTATTGAAAAATAAGAAGCAAGAGATGAACTAAACCACTCAGGGATTTCTTAACCATGATAAGGAGAGTGTGTTATTCCTGAGAAGGCAGAGAAGTCAGTATAAATAAAAGTAATAAGATCAGATTTGCATTTTAAAAGGTAATCCTTAACTTTCAAATAGTAAACATTACTGATCCTTTTTAAAAAGTGTTTTTATACTTTCTGTGTTTACTTTTAAATACCTTCTTCTCCCAAATGGTCATAAAGAGAATCTCCTATGTCGTTTTCTAAAACATTATAGATAGAGCCCTCATTGTTAAAACTATAATCCACAAGAAAATAAGTTTATCAATGATGGTGGAGGTCCAGTTCCAATGCTTTTTCTTGTGGATAATATATTTCTCACTTGATGGATAGCAGAAATGGGTTAATCTCAGCAGGACTGGATTAACCACATGCTTAATCCAGGCAACCCTGGAGCCTGGTATTGACTCTTGGCGAAAACTATGAAATACAATAACTAGAGAGAAATGATATTCTGTAACCATGAGTACATGAACCATTTCAGAGTAGGACATAACCAGCTTGTCAGCATTATTTACTAATAATGATTGAATTTTTTATTTGTATCTGATTTCAGTGGAGCCTTGTGAGGGTTTTGATGGTTCAGGCTGATCTACAATTGCATGCATACCAGCAGTGGTTTGAGATCTGGAGGCAAATCATGTGCTCAGCTACCCAGTGGTGGGAAAGACAAAGAAGCCTGCTTCTACTGTCTTTGGACCTTTCAGTGCATAAGTTTCACCTGCTGTAGTGAAAGTATCTTTTACTACTCCTAAATCTGTAATTGTAACTGACTGAGTTCTGTAAGTTCTTGCAGCATTTAAAAGCTTAAAGCAAGCAGTGTCTGACTAGGGTACTCTGTTTTAGTTATTAAAGTCTCTCATTTCTGGAATAAGTTTTCATATATGGTGGTTTTCATTATGAGTTTTTTTTTTTTAATTCTTTCATTTGGCTATCCCTGCATGAACACCCTGCTACCCTAATTATTTCTTTAAAATAATAATTAACATTTGATAAAATAACCCCATGCTTGCTCTTCTTAAGGAGTAATTTACATATTCCTGGCAGTAGGCTCTTCTACGTAAATTTGAGAGCCAGCTTGGCAAGTTTTTTGAAAATAAAAGAACAAAAGTTGTATAAATTACCTGGGCCTAGTATTTCCTTTGTAAGGACTTTTAAAAATAGCAGATTGAATTTAATGATATTGAAATTATTCAAATAGAATATTCTTAGATTTGTTCGATGGCCTCATAAAATGAGTTTGGAAGTGTTTCTTTTTTCTTCAATTTTTTGGAAGTCTTTGTGAAGTATTGGTTTTAGCTTTTCTTAAATAATTGGTGAAATTCACCAATGACACCATCTAATTCTGGGCTCTTCTTCTTTGGGGGGTTTTGGTTACTAGTTCTATATTCTTACTAGTTATAGATTGAGATATTTTATTTCTTCAGGATTCATTATCAGTAGATTGTACGTTTCTAGAAACTAAAATGGCTACTAAGTGAATAGTGGCAGGTAACGAATACAGTGTGGATACAATGAATAAAGGGCTGATTCACTTCCTGAGTGGAATAGAGCAACATTTCATCACATTTACAACACATAATTTAAAGCTATGAATTGTTTATTTCTGGAATTTTTCATTTAACATTTTCAGTCCATAGTTGACCGTGGATAATTGAAATCGTAAAAAGCAAAACCATGGATAAAGAGGGGCTACTGTATTTGGTATTTTTGTGTCTGGTTTCTTTAATGTAGCATAATCTTTTTAAGGTTCACTCACACTGTATCATGTATCAGTCCTTTATTACTTTGTATCACTGAATAATATCTCAATATATTGATATATAATATTTTTCTAAGTTAATCGAAATCTGGGTTGTTTGCAGATTTTAGCTATGATGAATATTTTGGCCATAAACATCCATGTACAAGTTTTTGTAGGGACATATAGCTTTACTTATTTGGGGAATCTGTGAGTAATGTGCATTTAACCATTTGAGGACCTGTCAGACTCTTGTCCACACCAGCTTCATCATTTTATATTACCACCAGCAATGCATGAGGATCTGAATTTTCCACATTCTCACCAATAGTCGTTGTTATCTGTGTTTTTTTTAAATGACAGTCATCCTAGTGGGTGTGAAGCAGTATTTCATGTCATTTTTTATTTGTTTTTCTCTGATGGCTAATGATTTTGAGCATTTTTTAATGTTGATTGGCTATTTGTTTATCTTCTTAGGAGAAATGCCTATTCAGATCATTTACTCATTTTTTTAATTTTATTTATTAATTTTTTTATTGATTATACTGTTACAGTTGTTCTATTCCCCCCCTTCATTCCTGGGAGTCCAAGGCTCCACTCCTCATACTTAACGGGCGCAAACAGACAAAAAATGGCTCAAGAAGATCTCAAAGCCCCAGAGCCTATAAATCTAAGCGATGAAGAAATAGCAAAACTCTCAGACACACAGTTTAAAACACTGGTGATCAGGATCCTCACAGAACTGTTGGATTATAGCCACAAATTAGACAATCATTTTTAAACTAGTTTATTTATTCTGTTTTGTTTTGAATTGTTGGATTATAAATTCTCTATGTATTCTGAAATCCAGTTCCTTATCAATTTTTCTACTTTTAATCTCAGTTTCCATGACAAAGTGTATAAAATATATTCAATTCTTAAAACTTGCTTTCAGCCTCAAAATGGACTAAACTGTCTCCAAATTATTCCATTTATCTATAAACACATTTAATCTGGTAGCCCACCCTCAGTGTGAGGCTCTGTACAATAACTCCTCACTTAATATCAATGATAGGTTCTTGAAAACTATGCAAACCATGTATAAGTTTACCATAGGCTAATCAATATAAACAAGAGTTAAGTTCCTATGGCATACTTCTGGTCACCCAAACATTACAAATGTTTAAATAAAGACCCAAAACAATTCTAATATTAAACATGGAAGCAAACGTGAACCATACACACATTGAAGAAGGATTAATAAATACAACAAAGATAATTCTTATCCAACCTGCTTATTCTAGTTCAAAGTCATCGGAGGCTGGAGCTTATTCCAACAATTCAGGTACAAGGTGGGCAACATCCCCCCCCCCCGCCCCCGACAGGACACCTTTCCATCACAGAGCCTCTCACACCCACACCCACGCTCACTCACACTGGGACAAGGCAGACGCGCCAGTTCACCACATGTGCACATCTTTGGGATGTATGAGAAAACCAGAGTACCTGGAGAAAAACCATGCAGGCATGCAGAGAATGTGCAAACTCCATACAGACTGTGGCCCTAGCTGGGAACTGATTTTTCCACCAATGTTATAATGAAAGGGCATTGAACAAAAGGACATTATTTGAGGACCTGCTGTACACAGAAGTCCTGTGTTATAGCACTTCAGCAGACTTCCTTGCTGACCCATCAAGTTCTGTCAAAGTCAAAGTCTGTAGTGTTATTATTGAAGATAAATGTCTTAAACTTCAATTCACTGATAGGAGTGCCTGTTGAAATTCACTCAACAAAATATGCAATTAATTAATTGAAGGAATGAAAATTAGATTTTGGTGAGAGGATAAGATTAATGAAAGTGTAAAATTGCAACAATGCTGGATAAAAGAAAAAAAACTAGAAATGCAAAGGTAAGCAAGTTCAGTAGAAAATCTTAAGAAATAACAGTTTTGTTCAATATTTAGCAATGTGTACACAAAACATTCAGACAATAATGTATGCAAGCTATTTTGCACTGAAAATCTATATTCACATGGAGTGTTAAGAACATAAAATGATTCGTGCCTGACATAGACCAATGGAACAGAACAGAGAGCCCAGAAAAAACCCAAGTCTCTACAGTCAATTAATATCTGACAAAGAAGGCAGTAACATAAAATGGAGTAAAGATAGCCTCTTCAACAAATGGTGTTGGGGGACTGGACAGCTATGTGCAAAAAAATGAAACTCGAGCACCAACTTACACCATACACCAAAATAAATTAAAGGTGGATAAAAGACTTAAATATAAGCCATGATACCATGAAAGTCCTAGAGAAAAACATTGGCCAGAAAATCTCAGATATTTCATGCAGCAACTTTTTTTACTGATATGTCCCCTAGAGCAAGGGACATAAAGGAAAGAATAAACAAATGGGATCTCATCAAAATTAAAAGCTTTTACACTGTTAAAGAAAACATCATTAGCCCTGGCTGGGGTAGCTCAGTGGATTGAGCTCGGGCCTGCGAACCAGAGTATCATGGTTTGATTCCCAGTTAGGGCACATGCTTGGGTTGCAGGCCAGTTCCCAGCAGGGGAATCACAAGAGGCAACCATACACTGATATTTCTCTCCCTCTCTCCTTCTTTTGCTCTCTAAAGATAAATAAATTTTAAAAATATTTTTAAAATATATTAAAAAAAGAAAACAGTATTAAAATAAAAAGAGAACCAACTGTATGGGAAAACATATTTGACAATAATACCTCAGACAAGGGTGTAATCTCCAAAATGTGTAAAGAATTTACATGGCTCCACTCCAAGAAGACAAGCAACCCAATTAAAAAGTGGGCAAAGGACTTGAACAGACATTTCTCCAAGGAAGACATACAGAAGATCCAGAGACACATGAAAAGATGCTCAATATCACTAGCTATCAGAGAGATGCAAATTAAAACCAAAATGGGATACCACTTTACACTAGTCAGAATGGCCATCATAAACAAAGCAACAAACAACAAATGTTGGAGAGGTTGTGGAGAAGAGGGGACCCTAATCCATTGTTGGTGGGATTGCAGACTAGTACAACCACTGTGGGAAACAGTATGGAATTTTCTAAGAAAACTAAAAATGGACCTACCTTTTGACCCAGCAATTCCACTGTTAGGGGTATATCCTAAGAACCCTGAAACACCAATCCAAAAGAACCTATGCACACCAATGTTCATAGCAGCACAATTTACAATAGCCAAGAGTTGGAAGCAACCTAGGTGCCCATCAGTAAATGAATGGATCAAAAAACTATGGTACATTTACACAATGGAATTCTATGCAGCAGAAAGAAAGAAGGAGCTACCAACCTTTGCAACACCATGGATGGAACAGGAAAGCATTATGCTGAGTGAAATAAGCCAGGTGTTGAAAGACATACCATATGATCTCACCTTTAACAGGAAGCTAGCAACAAAACAAACAAGCAAGCAAAAATAAAAACAAAGACACTGAAATAGAGAACAGGGGGACAGTGACCAGAGGGGAGAGGGGAGGGATTTCAGGGGAAAAAGAGGAAGGATTTACAGGAACTAGTATAAAGGACACATGGACAAGAACTAAGGAGGGTGGAAATGGGAGGGTGGTGGGGAGCACTGGAGGGGTGGGCTGGGATGGGAGTAAAAACACAGAAAATGGTACTTGAACAATAATTGAATTTAAAAAAAAAGAAAAAATGATTCATGCCTGTATGGCTGTTTTAATTTAAGAATATTTCTTAAAGATGTTTTAATTAGGGAGTTTCACTCCCAAAATATATGTTAATCACACTATAACTCTGCTCATATGTGGATGCTTGTGTTCTGTCTACAAGTATGAATTTACACAGTAGTAGATGTGATCAATTACTTCCTAAAATCCTGATGACCTAATGCCCCAAACCAAACCACAGACCATGGTCAATCATCTGTGACTTAGGACAGGGAAATTACAGAAACTTCAGCCCAAATAAAAAGCTATTTATGCCTCTGTAATATTACTTTAAAAGTTATCAGAGGAAAAACATACTGGGGCATAATGCATAGGCAATACATCTTAGGCTCAATATCACACCCTGTATAAATTAGAAAATGCTTGACAACTAAATTTCTAAATACTTACTTGATAAGCATGGAAGTATAACCCAAATCTCTCAAACCTCACAGGCCATGTATATAAATATGGAGGGTGTTGATATGATGCATTACAATTCACTCTTCATGTTACTTTTCTGTGCAGGTTAACAAGGTCCCTCAAAGTCTTACCCAGTTTTTGGGTCCCTAGTGGTGTCTCAGGTCATTCATGTTCTACTCTGGATTGTTTTGTTGCTGGTGACTACAACAGAGCCACTCAATGATAGTGACTCACCACTGTCAAGATATGATGAAAAAGACATGCCTACATGTTGGTCTCAGCTATATGTAGAAGTTGATGTAATCCAGGATAGTTAAACAATAACTGAGATTGATCATTATTGTCTCCTCCTTCTTGCTTGACCTCAAATTCGCCTTTAAACAGTGGAACACAAGTTTCCCCTTGCTGTCCTTCAGCCTGGACCTCTTTAGTATACAAATCATCTCCTGGTAATGCCCAATCCATCTCCTCTTCAGACCTGTCTGGGCACAGCTCAATTTCCACTCAGAATTATGAGCAACTCCTCGTACATCCATATAAACTTGAAATAAAATAAGTTTAGGTATAAAATCTCAGATTTTTGCATTTGCAAATAAGGCCTCTCAAATATATTGTATATATATTCCTTTTCTATCTATGGACAGAAAAAGAGGAGAACAGTGCACAGAGGAAAGGAGTTAGGGAAGGAGGAAGTACGGAAAGAGAATAAAGCATTCTCAAAAATCATCATACTGAACTTAGCACTTCAGAATAATTTCATAGAGGATAAATATTATAAAAGCCATTTTTGAGAAAGATGTCAACTCAGAAACCTTGAGCCACTTATTAGTTTTTAGAGTGAAAACTTTTGAACCAAATATAGGCAAGTAAACATTATTTTGTATTCTTTTCAGCACACCGATGATATTTTGCAGTGTGATGGATTGAAGTCATTTCAGATATTCTACAATTTCAGTGATTTTCACCCACTGAGACTCTATTCAGGTAAAAGGATCAATCTAAATTCTGATGGTTAAGAATTGCACTTGCCACTTTTCAATCATATTTCAAGAAATCAACTGAATATACCAAATAATGCAAAACATCTTTTCCTATCTCACCTTTTTGAATCAGTGGAGCTGTAATATTATATTCTGAATTTTAGTGTTCGAAACAACCATAAATAAGCATTTTCATATTTTTCCATCCCTTAAGGATTATAGAATCTAAAGTATTCCAGATGCTTTAATTTTTCTAAGTTATCAGGAAGATCTGAATAAAATAAAGATTCTTCTTGGGTCTTCCAATTAATTATTATGGCTTACACTACATACCTTCAACACTCTAGTTCTATCCATTTTGTTCAGAATAGGAAGAGGAACAGATATATCTCAGAATGAAGGGGTTTTATAAAAGCCTTGTGAAAGACAAAGACACCAAGGACAACCTCTGCCATTCCTCATGCCCTCTGGAAGTAGGACCTTTCCCCTTCTCCCATTAAGAAGTAGTACCTATTTGCTCTCCCCTTGAATCTGGGCTGAACCTGTGACTTTTTTTTCTTTTTGACAAATAGAATGTGGCAGAAGAGACACTGCAAACTCTGAGACTTGGCCTTAAGAGGCCTTGCCACTTCAGTTTTACCTCTTAGGTTCTGAAGAGCCATGGCTACCCTGCTGGAGAGGAATGTGAACTGGTGGTCTTTTTAAGATGTAGCAGTCATTAGACAGGAGTGAGGTCATTTTAAGTCATCCAGCCCCAGATGAGTCTCTGGGTAAATGCAACTGCATGAGTGAGCCCAGCCAACATATATGGAAGTAGAAGAACTAGCCAAATGAGCCCTGTTAACTCACATAAATGTGAATAATAAATCCTTATTAATTGTC
This sequence comes from Artibeus jamaicensis, assembly GCF_021234435.1. Classification (NCBI taxonomy): domain Eukaryota; kingdom Metazoa; phylum Chordata; class Mammalia; order Chiroptera; family Phyllostomidae; genus Artibeus; species Artibeus jamaicensis. The sequence goes on along the minus strand of NW_026522028.1, from coordinate 9,605,573 downwards.
TTGGGGGGATAGTTTGATGTACAGGGATAGATAATGGATACAAGCTTCATATGTCACTATCTCCTTCCATTTAGTTATCATGAAAATGCTCTTCCTTTTCCTAAGATTGAATTTCCATTTTTGCTCATTCTCTTGCATTTTCAATAGACCTTTCTTATGTCAGTTATGCCTTTTTTTGTCATGTATATCATTTATCTTCTACTATGTTTCTATTAGTTCTTTCCTATCACATTAAAATACCTTTTGTTATGTCTTACCTTAAAATATGTTCTTCAGGTCTATCATCATCTTCAGTTAGTAGCATATCTCTTCTCTTCACAATACAATGATTTTAAAGAGTTTACAGTAAGTGACTTTTACTCTTCCTTTATCTTTGCATCTCACCAAAATCTGACTTCTGGAGCTGCACTAAAACTGGCTTCACCAGTGACACTGAAAATGGTATCACTAATGACCTTGCTATCTTTAAATTCTATGGAAATGTCTTGGTATTTTTCTGCCTGAACATCCCTGCATTCCCTGATATTATGGGCCATTCCCTTGACCTTTAAACCCTCTCTTCCTTTGACATTATAACATTTTATGTTCCTCATGTTACTCTAACAACTATATTGTCTCTCTTGGTGTCCCTTGATAATTCCTTTTATCCTGTCACTCTGTTTTTTTTTTAGACCACTAGATCAGACAATTATGGGCTACAGGCCAAATACTGAATACATGCTTTTGTAAATAAGTTATATTAGAGCAGGGGTGTCAAACTCATTTCCACTGGGGGCCACATCAGCCTCGAAGTTGCCTTGAAAGGGCCAAATGTAATTTAGGACTGTAGAAATGTAACTACTCCTTAACTATTAAGTGAGAGCTCAGCAGTGCCACCAGGTAGAAACAAGGTGCCAAGCTCTCGCTTAACAGTTAAGGAGTAGTTACATTTCTACAGTCCTAAAATTACATTCGGCCCTTTGAAGGCAACCGTGAGGCTGATGTGGCCCCTAGTGAAAATGAGTTTGACACCCTGAGTTAGAGCATAGACTCACCCATTCATTAACATGTCGTTTAGAGCTTTGATCGATGAAGGACAAATGATTGAGTTGAGTACTTGTGACATAAATTATGTAGTCCAAAAAGCCTAAAATGTTCTCTATGTGTTTTCTATGTGGCATTTTACAGAAAATTTCTGCCAACTCCTGATGTAGAGCAGTGATATGTCTTCTATTCTATTTTCACTGTATAACTTTCCTAAATGAGCTCAACTTTTCCAGATAGCTCCTAAAAATCCTGTCTCTAGCCCAGGTAATAGATTGAGATTTTGTGTTAAGATATTCCCTCATTATTTCCATTATCCATTTTTCTCTCTCTCACTCTATGACTGGAGAAGCTAAACTCCATGGACTGGTGTCTCTTGCTCTTTGTTTTTAATGAAGTTATTTTATTTTGTTGTGTATAATGAGCAGTTTTTTGCCCAAATTTTTCAGGGGAAAAAAGAATGCACATTATACATGGGTAGTACCTGAAATACCTTGTATCTGTTCTTGTGTTTTGTAATTATTTGTTACATGAAATTTCTTGTACCATAATGTGTTAAAAAATAAATGCTAAACTTCTTCTACAATATAAAAAATAAGCATCTAAATATAAATAAATAATTGAATAAAAAATTAAAACAACAGATTTTTTTCTGAAAGTTTGGGCTAAAAATGTGGGTGTATATTATACAAAGCAAAATACAGTGCTTCAAAATATAGTAGGAAATGGTAGAGGAAAGGAAAGAAAGGTCAGACATGTACTCCACTAGCTCCCTCACTGACAGAACATGGTTTCATGGTGGTTTTGTTATTTTATGGGAGGCTATGTGTCTTGTCCAATGATATTCTTCTAGTTACATGTCTTCTGAATCCTGGCAACTGTGCATTCCCCTTTTTTCCTCAGACCTGAATAGGGTTCCCTGTTGTTGCTTGTCTCAAGTGTTTTACCAACGCTTTTGTTTTTTTTTAAACCTACCTATATTTTTATAACTGTCTTTCTTTAAAATCCCCATAATCAAGGAGGGATGGGGAGAAAGAGGAAAATGGCGTAGGGATCTGGAAGCATAATTGGTAAGAACAAATGGGGAAAGGGGGTGTTAAGAATAGTATAGGAAAGGGAGAAGTCAAACAACTTACACGCATGGACATGAACTAAGAGGGGAGGGAAAGAAGGGTACCTGGCAGAGGTGGGCAAAGGAAAAAAAATGGGACAACTGTAATATCATAATAAAATATACTTTTAGAAAATCTCTGTAATCATACATTTTGGATATACCTTTTAGTTTTTCCAGGATTCTGATATAAGTAACTGCCTACTGGATATATAGTCAATTCAGCATAAGATGCCCAAAACTAAGGTCATCTTCACTGCCCCAAACCATCTGCCAATGACAGATTTTCTGTACTTTCGATCCTAAGAAATGAAATCAACCTCCCTGAAGTTGCTGATCCTGCAAACCTGAGCATTTGTCTTGATCTTGTTTCAGTCTCTCACAACCCAACCGTATCCAAGCTCACTTGTTCTTACTAAATCCACATCAAGGCCATTGACGTATTTTGCTTAAGGACATAGCAAATCCCAATTGCTATCCCTGATCACCATCCCTGCCTCCACTTTCCCATCTATTGTTCATAATGTGACCAGATTTGGCTTTCTAAGTTGAAAATCTTACCAAGCAGTCTCTTTCTTAAAACTCTTATGCTGTTTGTCTAAAATAAAGGCCAAGTTCTTTAACATAGCATACATGATCCTCCATGATCTGAACCTGTGCAGCTCCCCTGTCTCACCTCTTTTCACTAGCCACACTAGTTTACTCTATGCTCTGGGCCATACTCAAATTCCTTTGAGTTCTTCAAAGGTGCCATACTTTACTTTGCTTCTGTGCCATTACAGCTGTTATTATTAACACCTGGAACACTGTTCCTATTAACTTCTTTTGGGTAATTTCTAGTTGTCTTTCATATCCCAGCTTAGATTTCACTACTCCCAGGAAGCTTTCCTTTACATGCTCAGACAAAATTTCTCACCCTTGTTACATCAATGCTAAATACTTCCATTGTAGCAGTGATTGCATTATTTTGTAATGTGTTTTATGCTCTTCTACCACGCTATAAACCAAGAGAGGTTAGGAACCCCATCTATGTTATTCACCATTATATCAAAAGTATGTATCACATGTCCATACTTACCAGAGTAATATTGATTAAAAGGTATTTAATCAATACATGCATGACTTTTGCAAAGTTCCTGCTTTCAACATACTTGATAGGATACAGTTTCCTGAGGTAGGTTTTTGTGACCCTAGGTAATGGCACAGTGGTCACAAGGGAAGGATAAATAGAAGTGTTCTGGTAACTAATAGGTATCACAAGGGAAGGTAAATTATGTCTTTTGGAATTTGAACTGCTTGAACATCCTAAATGAATGAGCAACTGCCCACTTATGTGCCCTTCCACCATAAAGCTTTCAGAATTAAAGCTCCAGTGCTCAGAATCCTTAAACAATGTCAGATCAAGATTTTCACTTGAGCTAATAAGACATATGCATAATACAAAGGTTAAATCTATAACCTCATCTACAACTTGAAGAAAAAATTATGTATTTGAGGAAAAATAAGTACATAAAAGAGTTGCCAGACTCAACAAAACGAACAAACTCTCAATGAACGAGTGAGTTAAATAGGAAACAGAACATATTTAAAATAAGTATAAGGTGTAACTTCAGAATAACACCAGCAGATATCACATCCAGAAGAAAAGATTATGAGGTTGAAATAATAAAATATAACTTGGGACTTCCGCCAAGATGGAGGCATAGGCGGAGACGCCGTGCTTCCTCATACAACCAATTTATAGACAACTAAATGATGGCAACGGAAAACACAACCAGAACACAGACAATTGAACTTTTCAGAAGTCTGAAAACAACAAATTCTTCAGCCTGACCGGTAAGAGGGGCGAAACCAGCAGCTGGCAGAGTGGGGTAGCACAGGAAAACTCGGTCAGAAGGGCTCAAGCGTGCAGAATCCAGGCGCAGGGTTGGATCTGGTGGGCAACTCAGCAAGCAATCTCGGGGAAACAGCGAGGGAGCAGGGCTGCGGGTTGACTGTGCTCGCGCATTCCTGTCTGGATAGACAAGCGATGGAGTGGGTGAGCCAGCAGCCCCAGAGGCAAGCGGTGGCGGAGGGCGCTGCCATTTCCTCGCTCTAACCCCACCTCCACATGCAGCTTCATAATCCAGCGACCTAAGCGGCCCTGCCCCAGTGAACAACCTAAGGCTCTGCTCTTCACCCAGCTGCAAGAAACAGCAGAGGGGGCCACCATTTCCCCACTCTGACCACGCCTCCACATACAGCATCACAACCCAGGGACCTGGGAGTCCAAGGCTCTGCTCCTCATACTTAACGGGCACAAACAGACCAAAAATGGCTCAAGAAGATCTCAAAGCCCCAGAGCCTATAAATCTAAGCAATGAAGAAATAGCAAAACTCTCAGACGCACAGTTTAAAACACTGGTCATCAGGATCCTCACAGAACTGGTTGATTATAGCCACAAATTAGACAAACATATGATGGCGAAACTAATTGAAATAAATGGAATTGCACAGGAAACCAATAGCAATGAAAAGGAAACTGGGACTCAAATCAATGGAGTGGACCACAAGAAAGCAAATAATGTCCAAACAGAAAAGAGTCAAGAAGCAAGAATTCAAAAAAATGAGGAGAGTCTTAGGAACCTCCAGGACATCTTTAAATGCTCCAACATCCGAATTATATGGGTACCAGAAGGGGGAAGGGAACAGCCACCAGTGGAAAACTTATTTGAACAAATAATAAAGGAGAATTTTCCCAATCTGGCAAAGGAAATAGACTTCCAGGAAATCCAGGAAGCTCAGAGAGTCCCAAAGAAGTTGGACCCAAGAAGGAACACACCAAGGCACATCATCATTATATTAGCCAAGATTAAAATGAAGGAGAGAATCCTAGAAGCAGCAAGAGCTAAGGGGACAGTCACGTACAAAGGAGTTCCCATCAGACTGTCAGCGGATTTCTCAAAAGAGACCTTACAGGCAAGAAGGGGCTGGAAAGAGGTATTCCAAGTCATGAAATCCAAAGACCTACAACCAAGATTACTCTATCCAGCAAAACTTTCATTTAGAATGGAAGGACAGATAAAGTGCTTCTCAGATAAGATAAAATTCAAGGAGTTCATCATCACCAAGCCCTTATTATATGAAATGTTAAAGGGACTTATCGAAGAAAAAGAAGATAAAAAAACATGAACAGTGAAAGGACAACAAACTCACAATTATTAACAACCACACCTAAAACAAAAGCAAACTAAAAGGACAGCTAGATCAGGAGTGGAAACATAGAAATGAAGATCTCAAGGAGGGTTAGCAACAGGGGAGTGGGAGGAGGAGAAGGGGGAGAAGGTACAGAAAATAAGTAGCATAGACGGTAGGTAGAAAATAGATAGGGGGAGGGCAAGAATAGTATGGGAAATATAGAATCTAAAGAACTTGAGACACATGGTCATAAACTAAAGGGGGGGTAATGGTGGGGATGGGGGGGTATGGTGGAGGGGAATGAAGGGGGGAATAAAACAACTGTAACAGCATAATCAATAAAAAATAAATTAAAAAAAGAAATAAAAAATATATAACTCAAATTTAAATCATGATTTCTAAGTTAAAATTTTAAAGTTTTTATTTATTTATTTTTAGAGAGTGGGGAAGGGAAGGAGAAAGAAAGGGAGGGAAAAACATCAATGTGTGGTTGCCTCTCACACACCCCCTACTGGGGATCTGGCCTACAACCCAGGCATGTGCCCTGACTGGGAATGGAACTGGTGACCCTTTAGTTTGCAGACCTGTGCTCAGTCCACTGAGCTACACCAGCTAGGGGCCAAGTTAAAATTTTTAAGTTACAAATTAAAGTGTACAAAGGATGACTTCTGGTAATCAAACTCATGCACTGGAAGTATTTTTAAATTCAGGGGCAAAGAATGAAGGGATGAGAAATATAAGGAAGAAAGCAATGTGGAAGAAAAAACTAGACATACTAGAACCCATCCAATGAAATTTTTTACAGAAATAAAAAAAACACAGGAATTGGAAAGAAACACTAAAAAATATAGACAAAAGGTCTATGATCTGATGGAAGAATCATATATATACTCATATTGGAGGAGACCATTTAATTCAATTCCAGACCTGCTTCTGATGAAATTTCCGACAACTTATATTTATCACTAGTTGAAGATGTTTCAGGACAAATTCAAACTTTCCCTTTATATTCTTTCCAAATGAACCTTCTGATAGAAATCAGAGTATTTTTATCATATGGTACAACTATGCTTGCATTCCAATTGATATAATATAGAGTGAGCCACATCTTCATGTAGTAAAAATTTGGTGGTACTGGGGTGATAGTATGTTGCAGTCCCCATTTCTCCAATCTGATTTACTGCTCCATTTTCTTAGTGATGTCCTGATAAATTATAGTGAAAAACCTATTATTTCAACATGAAGGCATTTTTTCACTCTTTATTCTAACAAGTTCTCTCTGCATTAGAAAATAGGAGTAAATTCCCCCATTAAATTCTCACATTAATTAGAAGTTGCTTTGCGAATCATCTTAAATACTGCTAACCTACTTTAACCTTGCTTTTGGTGTACTCTAGATAAGTCATAAGCCCACCCCCACCGTTGAAACAGAAGATAGATTAAAAGTATTGCTTATTTCAATACTACAAGGACTCAAACTGTAGAAATAGTGGAAGATTCTACCATGTGTCAATCTCTATTCTAGCACTGAGTGACATGTGGCCCATCAACTTAATGCCCACAAAGTATATTTAGGTTTAGGTGAATATGGAGTAAGTTTCTCAGATATTACACCTCCCTTGTGCATCCCTAAAAGAAGATTAATGGGTAGCCTATTTTTTTGTCAAACATTATGAAATAAGAGAAAGACAATGGTGTAAATTCTCAGGGACTATAGGCACACACTAACTATTCTACTCACTGTCTACTAAATTACTTCTGCTCAAATGGCAATTCTACCTTAAAAATTAGTGAAATTTAGGTAATTCTCTCTTATTGAGTATTTTTGGATGCCCTTCTACATTCTAGAGTGCTATATACTTTCCACAGAAAACAACTCTCAATATCTAACTCTTAATCATATTGAGTTCTACCACTGAAACTATATAGTGAATGCTAGAGTGAGTGTAATGAACATGGGAAATAGTACCAGAAAGACATAATGGCAGATACCTTCTGGTCTGTGGTGAAATAAGCTTGTGCATAGTTGGTGAAGTGAGCATTATAACAAGTACATTAAGTTCTAGTGAGGCAAAGTCTGTGCTTTCATTGCAGTTAATGCAGCTCTGAAAAGTCTCCAGGCATTTGACCTAAATATCTTATGCCATTCTCTACTTTAAAAGGCACCCTCAAACTTGACAGTGACAGATCATTTTGGTTGAAGAATTCACATTCCTAACTACAGAATTGTGCTCTTAAATAATTTTGACTGGTGACTTGTGTTACTTATTTTTAATTTGACAAGATGTAGTCTGTGTGGATAATGAAGGACTGAGTCTGGTCAGGAAAATCTGTGACAGTGTTCTGCATCCAACATACCTTATGTCCCACCTCTGATTCTCTTGATGCCATTCATCTCTATAGCCATTGTTCCCTGGTTTCAACACATCTTCCAAAACACACAGCAGCCACTGCTGAAGTTATTGACTTTGAGGGGTTACATGCAGACACAGGACAATATGATCTCACTTTATTTTTTACAGTGAGCTTCTAGCCTCCCACCTGGACCTTCCCTGTTACCACTGAGGTATGAGACCAGAATATAACCCAGAAGAGTGGGGCAGTTGAGACCCATAGAAAAGTAGCTTTAACCAATTGGGACTGAAGCCAGTGATTACAATTTTCACTCCTCTTCCTTTCAATCATCTTTTCCAAGACTCAGTAGTTCTTAAGACTTTTCATAAGAACGTACCCTGATGCCAAATAGAAGCCAGCTTGGTAATCCTGTCTTATACTGACTCTTCCCCTTGACTTGGTCTCCATTTACCTCACTCCATCTTCCCTGGAATTACACTATCTAATAAACCAACACCATCTAAGACCTTCTTCAAGGCAGTGGGAGTAAGTATACTTAAAACTTAAATATACTTATACTTAAGTATAAGTATATACTTAAGGCATATACTTAAAACAAGATTTGTTATTCAGTGATAATTGTTGAAGCTGTGTGTGTAATGGGTCCATGTGTCTTCATTTTATTATTACATATACCTTGTAAATATTTGAAAATGTCCATAGTAAATATTATTATCTATAAAAAATCAGGCCTAGGCTTTGATTTACACAGAGGACATTACATAACATGTACTACATGTACTCCATGTATCCTACATTCTGTATGTACTTAGGGTACATTGACAGTGCCTTATGACAAAGTTAGGACTCCTATGAGAAAAGAATGGGTCCTGAAATCTAGAAGGGGACATATGGTAGATGAGCCTGAAAACATTATACTCACAAACTTGCCTGAATTCTCCAGACCGACAGAGCAATACCTTCCATTTCTAGTTATATACCCAAAATAATTGAAAGCAGAAATGCAAACAGGTATTTGTACATTGATATTCATAGCAATATATATATATATATGTATGTATATATATATTTATATAATAGCTAAAAGGTAGAAACAAACCAAATATGGCAGATGAATAGATAATTAAAATGTGGTATATATATATTATACACAATCATATTGTATACAATTCTAATCTCTGACTTTTTCTGATTCCTTTGCCTTCTCACACTGGCTAATTCCCCACCCTCCACCCCCACTAAATTGTTGGATACAAGTGGTAAGAGTGAACACCTTTGCTTTGTTCTTGATTTTAAGGATAAAAATCTAATGTTTTTATAAATAATATAATTTTAGTTGTAGAATTTTTCATTAATATTCTTCATCAGGTTGAGAAGTTCCCTAAAAGTACTTAGTTTGAAAAATAGTTTTACCATAAAGAGGTATTGGAATTTATCAAAGGATTTTTCATCATATACTACAATGATACCACACTTTACAACAACAGAGTTAGCAGGAATGCCTTGACATGCCTGAACCATTGCAATGCAGACTGGTAGAGTGGGAAATAAGAAATAAAAAGAGGTGGGAAAAATAAGAACTCAGAAGGAACATGTTAGAGAGGACATTTTGAGCGTCAGGCAAGAGGGTGGAAAAATTTGAAGGAAAGAAAAATGAAAATTTTAAGTTATGAAACTTGGAGGCAAAACTCAAAGTAGGTGTACACATAATGGAAACAAGAAATATATCTTTTTTTGCTTTGTTTTGTTTTTCTGCTTTATTTATTTATTTTCATTTGGCTTGGTTTTGCACTTTTATTTTTTTCACTGTTAAATCTTTTTTAAAATTGTTGTTCAAGAGATATATCTTAACAATATAAACCACTAACAATTTTAACTATAGAATAATCTAGATAATATCATCTATCTTGATTACTATAGAAATGTGTACCTAGAAATGTGGTTCTGCCATTAAAAAAGCTCTTAAAATAAAGACTAGCAAGTGAGTGGTGAGGAAATTTATCAGAGATTATAAATTTAGGTCCTATGTCATGCAGAACCTAATCATTAAATAAAATTGATGACAGGGATAATCTGGAAGGCAAATTATATACATTGTAAAGTTATAAATCAAGAAATAAAGATTTAAAAAGAATGCAAGTGTGTGTGTTGCATGTTCACTGCTAGCTTATAAAGTACTATAAGAAAGAGATTGGAGCTTAAAAGGATTGACTGGTTTGCAAACAGGAATAAAAGCAAACAGAGACTGAGAGTCCAGAAAGTTAGGGACTTTTAGGATCAGAAGAAGCCGCTGCTTTTTAACACTAATTGGTAAAATATACATCTGAGAAGTTCCTTCAGAGACAAAGGCCAATTAAAACCCACTCCTTGAGACAGAAATCACATCAAGGGTATTCCCTCAATATCCACTATTAAAATCTCTGGACAAATTAAGATCTTTCAAAGAAAAGATCCAATTAAGGTTTTGACACCAGTAAATCCTTTTGATTGGACAAGATGGCTCAAGAAAAAGAGCATGAAGTTATAACTCGCCTGCTGGAACTTGATAAGTTCACGAAATAAGCAATTAAATTGAAAGAGGGAGACATGAGGATGAAAAAGTCAAGAAATATAGCAAACCTAATAAGTAAGTGCAGGAATGAACTATGCATATGGCTTTTAGAGCATGGAACTTACTAGAATTAAATACATACTAAGCCTATTAAGTTTCTCAAGAGAATGCTCCTGCAAAAGAAACAGAAAACTCTATGACTGTTTATGACTCAGAGTGACCCTTGGAGTCTCAAGCTTTCCAAGAGCAGATTGAGAAAACTGCAGAGACTCTGAGGAGAGATATTCTCCTATGCTTACTTCAGATGTGCCCAAGGAGGATAATAGAAAAGAACACACCTTCAAAGTTTCTGGCTGGAGACCATGGAAAGCAGTAAACTGGACATATCTTCTCCTGTCATAATCAGGGCCTAGTCAAAAAACTTTCTACCCCCTCACACTGCCTCTGGCTTCATCATTATATCATTTCATAGTATACATAAATAATACTGGTGTGGGACATATCATTGAGTCACTTATTTTATTAGTTTGTAGGTCATAGATCTCTGGATATAGAGTGGTGAAGTGTGGATGTGATATAAAGATTTTCACACATAACTCAGAAATACTGAAATTTTAGCCAAATGTATGATAGGATGAGAATTTTGGACTTTATTCTTAGGAAAGGTGTCAGGAAGATGTGTGTATTTTTCATGCAAAACAAAAACCAAATATTTGGTAACCATCAGTGATTGTCATGAATGCTCTTCACTAATATTTCTTGTTCTCTTTGCAGATATTTGTCAAGATTGCATTTACCTGCCTCCCTGAGGTTGTAACCATGTGAATTGTTTTAACTAGTGACATGTGAGTGGACGTGATGTGTGCCACTCTCAGGCAGAACTTTTAAGAAGATTTAAAGGATTAGGAGATATGAATCAAAGCACACAAACTTCCAGTTACAAAATGAGTAAGTTCTTGGGATCTAATGCATAGAATTGTGCTTATAGTTAAACAACAATGTATTATACACTTGAAAGTTTTTAAAAGAATATATCTTAAATGTTCTCACGACACAAAAAAAAGAAATGGTAATTATCTGATATGATGGAGGTGTTAGCTAATGCTAGGATTGCAATCATTTTGCAGTACATAAATGAAACAGATGAACATGTTGTATACCATAAACTTACACAATTCTACATGTCAATTATATTTTAATAAGCTGGGAAAACATTAAACATTTAAACATAAAAAATTATAAAAATTATATTCACTATGCTCTGTCTCTAATATTGCAACCTTAATGTTTGAGATAATGGCTGCTATGTTAGAATTGTTCCTGAGTTGAGACAATGTGGAGCCCCCAACCAGTCCACCATGTCCCATATACATGGTACATGAGTGAGAAATAATTTTTTGTGTTTTTATTCATTAACATTTGGAGCTTGTTTTTACTGAAGAATAATCTAGTCTACACAATTAATTTAGTGAAGGCACTAATTACATTGTTTGATCTCCTTTAAAAACAATGGTGACTTACAAAAAACTATCAAATAATAACAAGAAAGTTATATCATACACACATATACACACATTTACAGGGTAGGACAAAAGCAGTTTTACTCACAACAGTAAATGTACTTTTGCCCCACCGTGTGTATTAACCCAGATTATTCCTAGATGATGTTTGTGTTCCTCCTTCTGAAATTATTAAAATACTTTATAATATTTACTTGGCTTAAAATGATTTATTTCCAGAATTCAGACTAATTTTACAAATTTTTAAATATTTCTAGTCTAACAAAACAGCATGTATAGAATTAGATGCTTATTATACTTCTTATAGAAATTACCTGAAAATCATCAAGAGCACACATTTTAAAAAATCATTTTGTATGTTATATACACAAGTAACAAAATGACTAAACTCATCGCTAATAGAAAGCATTAATTGGAGAAGGCTTAGGATGATGTTGAAAATAATAGTAAATTCTGATGGCAGCAGTTAAGATTTGTTTACTAGTTCCTAAAAGAAGAGCATATATGACTTGTCTGTGCATTACTTATGACCCCAATTGGCCAGATTGAACATATAAATAGGTATGTAGAGAAAGGAGAAAATGATGCTACATAAATACATGTGCACAGGACTTACCTTTGGTCAACGAAGGATGAGAATTAGTTAAAGGTAATGGAGTAGATATGCAAAGAACAATCTCTTTAGAAAGAACACCATGCCCAAAGGTCCTGAGGTAGATAGTAGCATAGTTCAAAGACCAAAGTGATGCAAAACTAGAATAATTTATTATAGAGAGCTGGGTGGTGGTTAGGGGATCAGAAAGAGTGGTGACAATGAACAGTGGCACAGAATGTGGCCAGATCCTATAGATCCATTTAAGGAGTTGTAAGTTCATCCTTACAGAAATGGTAAAGCATTAAAGGATTTAAGTGAGGAAATAAAATAATTAGATTTGCATTTTAAAAGACCATCCTGGAACATTATAAAAATTTTACATATATTATATATTTCATTCATAAATAACCCTTTGATCATTCATTCAACAAATAATAATTGAACATCTTTGTGATAGTACTGTCCCTTGAAATACACAGTCCCTTTTTACATGATGCACAATACTGTGTGTATAAAACATCGGTGTGTGTCATGAATACATTACAACAGCTATACAAAATAAACATTAATAAAGCTATTTCTTCAGAATTCTGAATCCAGAAAAGCCAGAGCTATATTTTTCAAAATGTAGCATATGTGAGCATCAACCAAAGAGTTTGATAAAACACAAATTGCTGGGCCCTATCCTAAGAGACGTTGCCAGTGATGGAGACATTGCTGGATCTGAGCTCATACTTTGAGAATCACTGAGCTCAAATTCTAATCTTAAAAATCACTCCCAACATCTGGGGAGTTCTTCAAACTCAACAGTAACCAAAAACCAAAAATCACTGATGTCCAGATAGTGCCCCTTAAACTACAATGTACATGCAAAATATTCATGAATGCTGTTCAAAACAAATTCTGATTCAATTTTTCTAAGGGGAGCCCAAGGTACTGCATTCTAAAATGCTCCTTGGTGGTGCTAATTATGCTGATCCATGACACACACTTTGAATAGCAGTGTCTAGAGCAGACCAGTAACCTAGAAGCTTACTAGAATGCAAAAATCTCAGGTCTTAACCCACACCAAGTCAGAATCAATATTTAAACAAAATCTCCAGGTGATTCATATGTACTTTAAAATATAACAAGCAAAAATATATAATAAGCGCTGTTACAAAGCACTAGTTCTCAAACTTGGCTAGACATTGAAACTGCCTACAGAAATGTAAAAATACTGATGCCTGTGTCTCACTAAGAGAATGCCTTCTTTCTTTGGTATGGGCTCAACCTGGGCATTGGTGTTTTTTCACATGCATCAAAGTTTGAGAAGGATTCTTCTGAAGCCTTGCAACTTGAAGTGGGGTCTATGGAGCAGCAGCAGCAGCAGCAACTAGGAGTTTGCTAGAAGTGCAGACCCTCAGGTCACACCCCAGACATACTGCATCTGAATTTTCCTTTGAACAAGATCCTGTGGTGTATATTAAAGCCTGAGAAGAGCTGCTCTCAAGGTGTGCTGCCCAATACCAATAGCATAGCTACTAGCCACACTCGACTATTTCAGTTTAAGTTAATCTAAACACAGAACCAGTTTAAAATGGTCATATCCTATTGCTAACAAAATAATGAGTTGCTATTCAGAAATAACACCAAAACCACAAGCCATGCAGCCAAAGCAGCACAGAGGAGAGAGCCTTGACCTCCAGTTGCACCCAGAACCAAAGTCTCATACCCCCCAACCCACCTCAGAACCAAAGGATTGAGACACAACTGGAAATTGAAGAGGGGGGACCTTTCATAGGGGAATGAATGGTCCATTGCTCATGAAGATGTGGTGCTGAAGCCTCTTAGCATCAATGGCCCAGGTTCAGAGCTCTCCAATTAAAACTAAACTACCAAAGCTTCTGCATACCTCTTCCCCCAAAACCCTTAAAAACAAGTCCTGAACCCTAGGTTAAGGAAGTAGATTTGGGCTTTTCCCCCATCTCCTCACTTGGCTGCCTTTTGAAATAAACATTTTTTTTATTGTTGTTTAATTACAGTAGACCCCATTTTCCCCCATTGCTTTCTCCTGCCCTGCCCAATTTGATCCTTTCCTGTCTCATTGTCCTTGTCCATGGGTCCTTTATATACATGGTCCTTGACTTAACCCTTCCTTGTTACATACTCATGCTTTAGTGATTGTTCTTACTGCTTTGTGGGAATATGAACTTGTGGGTTCAGTTACATTAATTAAAATAATTTTTTTAATTCAGTTCTTCAGTCTCAATAGCCACATTTCAAGTGCTCAATAGTCACATGTGGCCAGAAGCTACCATATTGGACAATGTAGATATCAAATATTTTCATAGTGGCCCAAAGTTCAATAGGACTATAATATTGAGAGTTTGCCACACTGTATTCAAAAATCAATGGTTATAAGCACCCTATGTTCATTGCAGTGTTATTTACAATCCCCAATATATGGAAGTTGCCCAAATGTCCAACAGTAGATGAGTGGATAAAACAACTATGGGGCATTTAGATAATGGAATACTACTTGACATAAAAAGAAGAAAAGTTTACCCTTGGCACCAGCATGAATGGATCTGTAGAACATCATGCTAGGTGAAACAAACCAATCAGAGAAAGACAAATCCCATATGATTATACTCATATGTGGAATCTAATGAACAAACTGAAGTAACAAGCAAAATAGAGACATACTCATAGATGAAGAGCAGGATTACAGCTAGTCATCAGGGGGACATTAGGAGGTAGAGGGATTAAGCAAAAAGGAAAAAGGACTTATGGACATGGACAACAGTGTGGTGATTGCTGGGGGGAGGAGCATATAAGGGGGTTAAATGGTAGTGGGAAGTACAAAATTTTTTTTTATTCATTGGGGAAAATCAAGTTTAAAATAGGTATAGAAAGCTAAGGATAGATTGTAATAGTTGAAATAGATACCCACAGAAACATCAATTTCATATATCTTTATAAAAAGCACATTATAAAAAAGAAAAGTACTTCTTAATTTTCTGAGCTTGCTTAGAAAGTACCAGTGCAACTCCTATACCCTAAACAGTAATTACTTTTTTAATGAAAGTATTATACCTAGGTTTGTGTGAAGAGAAGACTTTTCCTGCTTTATATTCTGAAAAGGCTATTTCTTTCTGGCTCCCATTCCTGCTAAAGGTGTCTGTGAACTGTGCTCAGGCAACTCTGCTCTTACAAGGTGCTTCGGGGAATAGAAATCTAGTCCTTCTACTTAACTCTGGAGGATAACTAGGAAGCTTGCCGGTTTAATTTTTTGAGAAAAGTCTTGACGTTTTCCTTCTATTTGCAAAAATGTCCTCAGGGGCTGTGTGACTCACCAAGACAGACATCACTGCCATCGCAGGTATGCAATTGGGGGCACGTTTGTTAACATGCAGCAACTGATCACTGCCAGGGTCAGAACTCCAGGCATGCTCATATTTATGGAAAGAAAGATATTTGGGAGGCATTTTAATTGTAAAATCTGAAATGGGGACAATTTGTTTTAAGGTACCCTTAGGCATTCTTATATTGTATAATTTAGAGTTTGACAGTATATTGTCTGCCACTTAGAAATTCCTTTACCAGAAAGGCTTTCATTCTATCCTAGTGTTTTGGCTTCTAGTTTACAAGTCAATCTCCTGTTTGCCTTGTGGTGAAGCACATTGCGACTAGGGAGCAAAAGTAAGTAATAAAATATACTTAGAAATTACTGTTGGGTAGGAAAAATTTTCTTCTAGGCTTGTAGATTCATTCTTTTGGCTGATATGATAATCAAATTGACAAGAAACATATTAGAAGGAGAAAAACAAATTAAAGTTTAACACAATAAATACCTCCTGTGACATGGGAGAGGCCCAGGAAAACTGAGTAACTTGCCAAAATGGCTGAAGTCACCACCTTAAAAATCATTCTCACCCAAAGACAAAAAAAAAAAAAAGACATTGGGGGGTGGGGAGATAATGAGAGGTTAGGTGGAAAAGCCAGTAAACAAGGGTAAGATTGTTATGCAGATTTGAGTGCCTACCTTCTCCTCTGATAGTGAAGGCAGGCCTTGCAGAGTGAGGGAGACACCCTTAGAGATGGAGATTTCCGTACAAGGTAAATTTCTTCACAAGGTAACTTGTACTTTGTTTACAGAGCTTCTCCCTAGTCTGCTGTTTCTTAAAATTAAACAGCTCAACAAAATTCTTATGCCAGAGAGACATATTTTGGAGTAACAAATTCCCCTACATTCTATTTTAAATAGACAGTTGTAACTTCTGATATTAGAGTGGGAGAGGAAAACAGGAGAAGATAACATTCTAACACATTGATCATTTTACATTCTTGTGATGTAAAATATTTACTAAGCCAAAGTAGGTAAAGGAGATGATTTGGGCTTACTACATGTGAGTTCGAGTTATTTCTCCAAATTACAAAAATATATTAAACATTTATAAACCAGACCTTAATGAAAAATTTAAATTTTAGATAAATATTACTGAAGAATGCGCAGACAAAAATATTTACTGAAATATATGCATGCACATACATTTCAAAGGCTTTGCTTTGTGCTCTTATAGAGGTATGTGTATAGAATGGAAATGAGTTCTGTGTTTATAGTTAGGTTACAGCATTTATAAACATTTTCTCTTTTATGGTATATATGTAATTACATAATTCATAAAATGAAGACAATGAAAATTAACAAAGGAAGTATATATCTTTCTGGACTATCCTTTCTTCCCCATATCTAGAACAATGCTGATTTTTCACCAGCCAGGAAATTTGGAATGATAAATGTTTCAAGTCTAGAATATAAATTTCCAGATGAACTGATGTCTTAATGATACCAGATATTCAGTGAAACTCAAATGACCCAAACATCACTGACTACTCAATAATGTTTCTAACAGATGGGCAAAAGACTTCAAGGAAAACGATCAGGTTGCTAACTATTATTTCCAAATTATAATCTGCCAACCTGGTTGTGGGTTCAGGTCAAAATCAGCTCTATGCTTCCAAGCAGTATCACCTGCACTTTTAAAACTTAACCATTTGTTCTCAGGCTGAAGGAAAGAGAACCGTTGAGTTTTTTGACATTGTCATGTGGTTGCAATGTGAATTTCCAGTAGGTACATACTGCACATACTTCTCCAGTAGGTGAAGGCAAATTGCAAATTTACCTGAAGATAAAAATAAGATGAAAGTTGCCCATAGTTCTGTGGTTCTAGCACTGTTTTTACTGTTTTTCATTGGGAAGTAGAATACAGCAAAGCCATATGCCTGGATCTTGTCTCATTGACACCTAGGGGAGTTAATGAGTAATAAAAGTAAACCACAAAGAAGTGATTAGATAGAGATGTTACTGATAGAAGTATTTTATTGAAGGGCAGTAGGGAAAGGGAAAGGGAGGCGAGACACTGAAGTATATAAAAAGAGAATTAAAAATTTTGGATGTTTAAATCACCCTTTTTAAAACTCGCCACAGTAAAATGATACATTTCATAGTTATGCATTGAAATATATACTAGCAATACCCTGCAAATAAGTTATAAATTTCAACAATCTGCTTGATATTTAGATGAATGTCTCGTGTCTTACAGAGGGACAAAGTCTTCATGGGTGAATATGGCATTGCTACTTAGATGACAATGGAGCCAGGCCAGTAATGTAAAGAGGTACAATGGGCCAGATGAAAATTGTGTTGATCTAGGGAATGTGCACAAACAGAGGGATTAGAAACCATTACATATACAGGGTCCAACATAAGTAACACCTGCTTGAGTGTGGTTGATGGGGTAATAATATGGGTTTAGTAATTTATAGTTTAATTTGAACATTTCACCTAAAATGTCATATGGCGTGCTTGAGTGTGATATTGTTATGTACAGAATGACATGCTTATGATTTTGTAATAAAAGATTTTGTAATAAAAAAGGGGTGTTATTTGTGCTGGACCCTGTACACAGAACTGTAGATGGTTTACCACGAATGGCACATAGAGGCATTAGACCTACCAAGACCTGATTAGAGAGAAAAACCAAGGATTTTGCATTTTATCTTTAAAAGGTATAAGAAGGAAATGATTATGGTATATGCCTTAGAAAGATTTTGTTTGTAGCATTCTATAGAATTTTCTTGTTCTCAGGAGACTGACGTGTAGACCCTGCTGAGATCTAGAGAAATCATATGTCCAAAGTAGAAATCTAGACAATATAAAAACTAGAATTCAAACTCATCAGGCTCACTTCTGGTTTACTTTGCAATGCAGTGATATGAGATTATTATCTACTTGCACTGGCAAATGCAAAGTCAAGCCAATCACTTTATTTATATGCAAAGGAAATATCTGTATTTGATTGAAAATTTCAGTAGATTTGGGTTGTGTATGTGTAAATATATTTTTAAAATAATATCTAATGCAGTGTTGTATGTATTTATATACTTAATATATGAATATTGATAAGATGCAGAGCATGTGAAATTGCACAATTTCTCTCTGTGCAAAGTCATTTCAGAAGTTGACCTTCAGAATTTATTAGCATCATTACTAATTGACTCAAGTATTGACTTATGTGACCTTTAGTAACAGCCTTAATTCAAATACTAAATCTAGCAGAGGCAGAACACTCGCTAAGGTAGTTTATTTTGTGGTATTCAGCTTTTGTTATGGAAATATTAAAAATATACTGAAGCTGAGAGACTAATAGCAAAATACCATGGACCCATCACCCTACTCCAATAATTACTAACTCAAAGTCTCTGGGAAAGAGGCCAAACATGCTAGTGAATATTCTACAATACACAACTTTCATGACAAACAATTATCCAGTCCAAAATGTCAGTGGTGCTACTGTTGAAATATATTGATCTAGATTCTAACTTATTCTGTTCCTTTTCTTCATTATTGTTAAGCAAACCCCAAATACCATCCAGAAATGTTTCATCCAAAAACTTCTTAGTGTGTATCTAAAAAATTAAAATGTTCTGAAGATTTTTAAAAACATGGTGAACAGATCATTTTTGTTTGTTTGCTCATTTGCATGCTTGTTTCTTAAACTCATACCTATGAAAATGATTCAGAACAGGCCTCCCCAAGATGAGCCACTTTGCCAAGTAGGTTATTTTGAGATGTAGGCAAATGAGACCCTGCAGGCTCAAGAGAAACTTTTACCTCTCTCTCTCCCTTAAAAAATTTAAATTGGGGGCTTTGTCCATGATCAGAGTTATTAGTGGAATTAACTTTTTATGCCCTATTTATAGAATAGGACAACTATTTAATTGCTGAATATCTGTTTTTATAGTCCCATGAATTACCCTTCTCTCCCTTCTGAAACTCAGATCTTTTACCTCATTCCTTAGCTCAGGATGCCATATATACCTCATTTTATCTTTCTCTCTGAACCATTCTGTGGGGTCTCTGACTCTCTCATGTATGTGGGGTTCCTATATATATGTGTGTGTGTGTGTGTGTGTGTGTGTGTGTGTGTGTGTATATGTGTGTGTGTGTGTGTGTGTAGTTAAATTTGGTCATTTTCTCCTGTTATTCTGTCTCATGTTAATTGAACTATTTGACTAACAGAAAGAACCTAAAGGGGTGGAGGAAAACTCCTTTCTCCTTCACACTAGCCAGCCCTGATCTGTTTTATATCCCAAAGAGCTAGCCTCTGCAAACCGCATTTCCCGGTTTCCATTGCCAAATCAATTCTTATTAGGTTTGGCAAATAGAAGGCACTTGGGTAGAGAATGCTTCAGGTGACATCTCCAATAATTTCCTGAGTGGATCTACCTCTTGCCTGAAGTCCATCTCTACTGAGTTACATTGGATATCTCCCAAATTCATGCCCACCTTAAACCTGCGAATATAACCTTCTCTGGATATAGTGTCTTTATAGATATAATTAATTTAAGATGAGGTCATACTAGACTAGGGTTGTTCTTAAATTCAAATACTGGTACTTTTATAAGAAGAAGAAAATCTGAACACAGACACAGAGAAAAGATGGCCTCATGAAGTTAGAGGAAAAAATTAGAGTGATGCAGCCAATAGCCACCAGAAGCTAAAAAGAGGCAAGTACAGTTCTTCCCTGAGACCTTCAGAGGGAGCTTGTCCCTGCTGACACCTTGGTTTCAGACTTCAAGACCCCTAAACTATAATGAACCAAACTTTTGTTATTTTAACCCACTCAGTTCATATCATTATGGCAGCCAAGAAAATG
Source organism: Artibeus jamaicensis (assembly GCF_021234435.1). Taxonomy (NCBI): domain Eukaryota; kingdom Metazoa; phylum Chordata; class Mammalia; order Chiroptera; family Phyllostomidae; genus Artibeus; species Artibeus jamaicensis. The sequence continues at coordinate 9,585,037 of NW_026522028.1, read as the reverse complement.
AACATACCACCCCTTCATGGTCCCAGTCCTCATGGGGTAGCACCTGCTATGATTCCAGGTTCTAATCAGAAGTCCTAGCTCTTCATCTTTGGTATTTTTTAAATCCTTCCATCCCTATAGATGGTAGTGGCACCACACAATTGGCAATCTCTGAGTTCACTCATCGCCCTCAGTTTTACTTTTTCTAATGTCTTTATAACTAATAACTTATATAAATACCTTGCAATGAACTACATGGTATGATTCCTGCTTTCTTTACTGGGTCCTTATACACATGAAAAATATAGAACCAAATTAAATTTTTATAGAAACTATCTCTGGACAAAATTTGTGTTTCTTTTAACTTCTCTGTTAAATAAATCCTACAGACTGGCTTTTATAAGATGATTGTCTTAATGTTATTTCATATTTGGCATTTTTGTGTGAAATCTGATATAAATTAACCTGCATAAGCATTATTATTTAGTACTTTCATATTTGGGTAATACTTTGCAAACATGAGTTAAAGAAAGAAATACTCAATTTTTACAGGAATATAATGTAAAACTATAAACCAGGGATCTGCAAACTTTTTTATGTAAAGGGCCAGACAGTAATATTTTGAGCTTTGCAGTCCATAAGGTCTCTACCACAAAAACTCAATTATGCTACATTAGCATCAAAGCAGTCATAGGCAGTACATAAATAAGTAAACATGTCTGTGTACCAATAACTCTTTATTTATAAACAAATGTGGTAGACCTGATTTGTCCTATAAGCCATAGTATGCTGACCCTGCTACAAATTATCTAGAATTTTCAATGTATATTTTCCACTGATATCACATATATACACCACATGAATCTATACCATTTTATACAGAGAAAAAGTATATAGTTTTTTTTTCCCTTAAGAAAGTCAGTTTTTCAAAGATCTGCTAGCCTTATTAATTTAGTATTTCATTCTTTCAAAAGATTGATATTTTGAAACAAGAGTCATTTGGCCAAAACATTAGACCTCGGGGATAAACTTACAGAAAATTGATTGAGTTAACAAACCTACTTACTCTTTTGTTAAAGTCTCCTTACACTCTTATTTAGAAGGATGAATAATACATCAACAACTGGTCAGGATATATATTTTTATTTCATTATTGTTAAAGTGCAGTTTTTTGTCTTTTACTCCCATTGCAGCCCACCCCCTCCAGTGCTCCCTACCTCCCTCCCATTCCCCCCACCTTAGTTTTTGTCCATGTGTCCTTTATATTTGTTCCTCTGAATCCTTCCCCGATTCCCCTGAAATTCTCTCCCCTCTTCCCTCTGGTCCCTGTCAGCCTGTTCTGTATTTCAGTGTCTTTGGTTATATTTTGCTTGCTTGTTTGCTTTGTTATTTGGGTTCCTGTTAAAGGTAAGATCATGTGGTATTTGTCTTTCACCACCTGGCTTATTTCACTCAGCATAATGCTTTCCAGTTCCACCCATGCTGTTGCAAAGGATTCTTTCTTTCTGCTGCATAGAATTCTATTGTGTAAATGTACCATAGTTTTTTGATCCATTCATTTACTGATGGGCCCCTAGGTTGCTTCCAACTCTTGGCTATTGTAAATTGTGCTGCTATGAACATTGGTGTGCATAAGTTCTTTTGGATTGGTGTTTCAGGGTTCTTAGGATATACTCCTAACAGTGGAACTTTAATAGGTATTGCATTGAATCTATAAATTGCTTTGGGTAGTATGGACATTTTGAAAATTAACATCATCAAAATGTCCATAGTACCCAAAGCAATGTACAGATTCAATGCAATCCCTATTAAAGTACCAATGGCATATTTCACAGACATAGAACAAACACTTTGAAAATTTATATGGAACCATAAACAACCCCAAATAGCAGCTGCACTTTTGAGAAATTAGAACAAAGTAGGAGGGATCACAATACCTGATATCAAACTGTATTACAAAGCCACTGTAATCAAAACAGGCTGATACTGGCATAAAAACAGGCACATAGACCAATGGAACAGAACAGAGAGCCCAGAAATCAACCCAACTCTCTACAGTCAATTAATATTGGACAAAGGGGGCAGTAACATAAAATGGAGTAAAGATAGCCTCTTCAACAAATGGTGTTGGGAGAACTGGACAGCTACAAACAAAAAAAATGAAACTTGAGCACAGACTTACACCATACACCAAAATAAATTCAAGGTGGATAAAAGACTTAAATGTAAGCCATGACACCAGGATATATTTTTTTACTGTATCATGTTTTTTTTCCACTCTCAGACACCCCTTAAAACAAAATATGTTAAAAAGTAAATAGTTTTGGCCACACACAGATAATAGGAGAACATATGACTTAATTCATATCTCCTGTAGAATCAAATATTCTTAAGACATGCCCTAATTTGTTTTATTGTTCTTAATATCCAACTTAGTTCCTGACTCCTTGTAAGTCATCAAATAATATTTGCTGAATAAACGAGCAAATTATTCTAAGATGGTGAATATGTATAATAGTATGTCATACTGAATCTATGACTTGTTATTTCATAAATATAGAAGTAAAAATTTGGCTTATGCAGACAAAAATATACTGACACAAAAAAAGAATCTACTAAATCTGAACGTGGAGTGTGGTGCTAACAGGCTCTAATTTTACACTGAAGACAATTGTTCTCTTTGAATAGTTTCTCTCTGTCATATGCAGGCAGATCCACTATCCACAGGCTTCTAAAAATATTGAGTTATATCCTGGAGTTAACCAAGTCTAACTTTATGGTATACTCCATAGAATTTAAGGTTGAAATGTCCTTTTAGGTGCTTGAATGTCGTACAATAGCCCACAGTAACCATGCATGTAGGCAGGCCTAAACAGGCTGCTAGTTCCTGAGGATCTAAATTTGTGACAATTTGTGAATGAATCACCATGCCCTCTACAAAACTTGGCAACTGGATCAGCGCTTCCGCATCTGGCATTGCACACAATTTGCATATTGTGGAAGAGAAGCACTTTGCAATCTCTGAAGCCCAGCTCATTATGGTGTGATGAGCTCATAGCCATGTGTGTTCCATCTTTAGTTCTAATTTCAGGGCAGCCACAGTTAAAACCTAAGGACATATATACATAGCTTATGGATAATGATTGGCTAAATTGTTTTTACTTTAGTAAACTTAAGATGTTAAATTAAGCACAAGTCAACTAACTAGAATGGAAAGAGGACAAGCAAAAGTTTTCCCTCCTTAATAGATTTTACCCCTCCACCAAAAACTACATCTTGACATACTTTAAATAAGAAAGAACCAGAAGTGGTTATTAAAATTTAAACCACCTCCATAATTTATATTTAGTTTCCATAAAATACTTTTAATGATCATAAATTTATGGGAACCATGTACTTAAGCTTTGTTTATAAAATGTGACAGTAATTATATTTTTTCTGTTCTTTTTACAGCTTGATTAGGTTATTATTTAAAAACAACAATAAATGAGCATATTGGAGTAAATGTATTTTTTTGCAAATTTATTTAACAAGTAAAAAATATATTAGAATGAAGAGAAAATTTAGATATGTGCCATGGAGCCAGGATCCATTGCATAGATTAGAAGACATACAAAAGGAAGGGCACATAACCATATGCTGCCCATTACTACTGGAATTCTATATTTATTGACAATTAATGTTTTAGAAATTCATCCTAGCACCAAAGATTTTGGCTTCAATATTCATCTCCCCTACAGACTTACTAATTGCCATATTTTCTCTTACAAATGATAATTTCAAGACTCAGAACTTTGGACTTAAGTGTTTTATTATGAATACATTTTTGTGATATGTTATTTCCAAATAATTTTGAGAAAAAACTACTAATTAAAACAGTTCTTAGTATTGTTATAGCATGGGAAAGGAAGCAAGATAAATATAAACAAAAATATCTTCTGCAGGCTTAGGAAATATTCATCTGAAAAATATCCTGTCATCAATTTATTTTCTCTTTTCACATATCTACAAATATAGTTTGGTGTTTTTAAAGGTAAATGAAAACTGTGTTGAAGTATTCACACATAGTTTAATTACCAAGTGTTACCTGTTCATGAAATTAGTTTGGGGTTATAAAAAAGAAAAATATGCATACACATGTATATATACAAACACAGAAAATATAAAATTTTGCAAAATGCTCTTGAAATAAAAATATAATTTAATCAAAGAACTAATATTTTTACTTACATCAGTTTGAGTGTTTAGACTACCAATTATTCATTTTCTCACAGTGATTTTCTGTTAGATATAGCTAAATTGCCTTGACCATGACTGTTAATTTTGTAACTGGATTAACTTTGTTTGGACTCTGTTTCTTCATCAAGAGTTCAGACATGTTACTCAAACTCTCTCGTCTTTAATTACCAAAGGGGTTAATTATAGAATTTTCTTCATGGGGTTACTGTGAAAATTAAATGAGACCATTCATTTAAATTGTTTCACACAGTTTCTAACATACTCTACATGTTCAAAAAGTATTAATGTACTATCTAGTATTTTCACTTTAGTTTCATAAAAACATAAACTAAATTATAAGAAGAATACAATGGCTCGCATAATCAGAAGCCCACTGAGAGGCCTCATATGGGCATGGCTAGATAAAGATGTTCAAAATGTCATTGGCAGTTTCACCTCTCAGATCTGCTTTCATGTATTAGCTTTATTCCTATGTCGAGTCGTGACATGATAAAAAGTCCTATTCACAATTTATTGTTACAAATGAAAAGGAAGATCATTCCCTTTAGTTCTGGCAACAATCTCAGAAGGATCTTGTCTGGCAAGTCCAGGAGGCTATGGAAAAGGAACAGTCTGGGGAACATTAAATAGATCCCTTTTGGATATGGTGCGGTAGGTGAGCCCTGCTTTGAAATCCCTGGGCTAAGCAGGATTACTACAGAATGATTGTGAGGTCATCCAAAAAAGGAAGATATTCAAGAGATAAAAAGACAAGTCTGCTACAGTTACAACCTATTACTGTAATGATTATTTTAAATAAGTATTCACTCAAAAGTCTCCCATTGAACTTCCAGCATTTTGTTTTCTATTATTCTTTTTTGAATACTCATTTTTTACTCCAAGATTCTCTTCTACTTTGCATCTTGCACTGGTTACTTATAAACATCAAATTTACTTTTGTCTAACTAGGTAAATGATAACAGAAGTCAAGCCCCCAAAAGTTGATGCTTTACAAACTACTCAAAGTTATCTAAAAAACACAATGCTGATCAAAGATTAATTGGAATGATGTTTAGGAAATGATAATCACAGAAAGACTAACTTCCGCCAAGATGGAGGCATAGGTGGATAAGCCATGCCTTCTCACACAACCAAGTTTACAGATAACTAGATATTAGCAACAGAAAACACAGTCAGAACACAGAAAATTGAACTTTTTGGATGTCTGTTAACAACAAATTCTTCAGCCTGACCGGTAAGGGGTGAAACCAGCAGCTGGTGGAGCAGGGTTGCACAGGAAAACTCAGTCAGAGGACTCAGGCGCATGGAATCCAGGCGCAGGGTTGGACCTAGTGAGCAATCAAGCGAGCGACCAAGCAAGTGACCAAGCGAGCAACTGCGGGGAAACAGCGAGGGAGCAGGGCTGCGGGTTGACTGTGGTCATGCATTCATGCGCAGATGGACAAGAGAGGGAGTGGGCAAGTAGACGGGACCCTGCAGGCCCCAGTGGCGAGCGGCAGCAGAGGGCTCCACCATTTCCCCCCCTCTGACCCCGCCTCCACATACAGCTTCATAACCCAGCGACTCTGAGTGGCCCGGCCCAGGTGAACCACCTAAGCCTCTGCTCCTCACCCAGTGGTGAGAAACAGCAGAGGGGGCTGCCATTTCCCCACTCTGACTACGCCCCCACATACTGCATCACAACCCAGCAACCTGCTAGTCCAAGGCTCTGCTCCTCACACTTAAAGGGCACCAACAGACCAAAAATGGTTCAAGAAGATCTCAAAGCCCCAGAGCCTATAAATCTAAGTGATGAAGAAATAGCAAAACTCTCATACACACAGTTTAAAACACTGGTGATCAGGATCCTCACAGAACTGGTTGATTATAGCCACAGAAAGACTACATTTGTTCAAATATGAATTAGAAATAAACATTTAACACTTAAACTTGGGATAAAAGTGATTGCGTTGATGATTCAAAAATAAGGTGGTACAGAAGTTAAAAGCATGGATACAAATGCTTCTCTCTCATTTGTAATCTGACTTCCAGGTACATCTGCTAAAAAGGAATGCATTTCCATTTAGAAGCAGAGTGGGCAGCTTAAATGTTAAAGATTTCATAGCATTTTTCATGTGAAAGAAAGTATTTTTCATATCTCCTTTGTGAGCCAACAGAATCTCAGTTAAGAATTAAAGGCATATTAATTGACTGTAGGGAGTTGGGTTCATTTCTGGGCTCTCTGTTCTGTTCCATTGGTCTATGTGCCTGTTTTTATGCCAGTACCAAGCTGTTTTGATTACAGTGGCCTTGTTATACAGTTTGGTATTGGGTATTGTGATCCCTCCTACTTTGTTCTTCTTTCTCAAAATTGCAACTGCTATTCGGGGTCGTTTATGGTTCCATATAAATTTTTGAAATGTTTGTTCTATGTCTGTGAAATATGCCATTGGTACTTTAGTAGGGATTGCATTGAATCTGTACATTGCTTTGGGTAGTATGGACATGTTGATGATGTTAATTCTTCCAATCCATGAACATGGTATATGTTTCCATTTGTTTATGTCTTCCTTGATTTCCTTCTTCAGTGTTGTGTAGTTTTCTGCATACAGGTCTTTTACCTCCTTGGTTAGGTTTATTACCAGATATTTTATTTTTGTTTTTGCTATATTGAATGGGATTTTTTCCTTAATGTCTGCTTCTGCAGATTCATTGTTAGTATACAAAAATGTCTTTGATTTCTAGATATTGACTTTATAACCCACTGTTTTGCCAAATTCATTAATTAGTTCAAGCAGTTTTTTGGTAGAGTTTATAGGATTTTCCATGTACACTATCATGTCATCTGCAAACAGTGACAGTTTTGTTTCCTCCTTTCCAATTTGGATGCCTTTTATTTCCTTTTCTTGCCTGATCGCTGTAGCTAAAACTTCCAATACTATATTGAATAGAAGTGGTAAAAGTGGACATTCTTGTCTTGTTCCTGATCTTAGTGGAAAAGCTTTTAGTTTTTGCCCATTGAGTATGATATTGGCTATAGGTCTCTCATAAATGGCCTTTATTATATTGAGGAATGCTCCCTCTATTCCCACTTTGCTGAGTGTTTTTATCATAAATGGGTGTTGTACCTTATCAAAAGCTTTTTCTGCATCTATTGATATGATCATGTGGTTTTTGTCTTTGCTTTTGTTTATGTGATGTATTATATTTACTGATTTGCAAATATTGAACCATCCTTGCATCCCTGAGATGAATCCCACCTGGTCATGGTGTGTGATCTTTTTGATATATTGTTAGATGTGACTTGCCAATATTTTGTTGAGGATTTTAGCGTCTATATTCATCAGTGATATTGGCCTGAAGTTCTCTTTCTTTGTTGTGTCTCTATCTGGTTTTGGAATGAGGATGATGCTGGCTTCATAAAAAGAATTTGGGAGTTTTCCATCCTTTTGGATTTTTTTGAATAGTCTGGGAAGAATAGGGGTTAGCTCTTTCTTAAATGCTTTGTAGAATTCTCCTGTGAACCCATTTGGTCCAGGGCTTTTGTGTCACGGGAGTTTTTTGATTACTGCTTTAATGTCATCTGCTGTTATTGGTCTGTTCAGGTTTTCTGCTTCTTTTTCATTGAGTTTTGGAAGATTATATTTTTCTGGAAATGTGTCCATTTCCCCTAAGTTCTCAAATTTCTTGGCATACAGTTCTTTGTAGTAATTTCTTACAGTCTCTTCTATTTCTGTGGTATCAGTTGTAATCTCTCCTCTTTCATTTCTGACCGTGTTTATTTGTGTCCTCTCTCTTCTTTTCTTGATGAGCCTACTTAAAGGCTTGTCTATTTAGTTTATCTTTTCAAAGAACCAACTCCTGGTTTCATTGATCCTTAGTATTGTGCTTTTAGCTAATATAAATGAAGCAACAAACAAAAAATGTTGGAGAGGCTGTGGGGAAAAGGGGACCCTAGTTCACTGTTGGTGGGATTGTAGACTGGTACAACCATTATGGAAAACAGTATGGAATTTTCTCAGAAAAATAAAAATCGACCTGCCTTTTGACCTAGCAATTCCACTGCTAGGATTATATCCTAAGAACCCCCAAAACACCAATCTCAAAGAACCTATGCACCACAATGTTCATAGCAGCACAATTTACAATAGCCAAGAGTTGGAAGCAACCTAAGGGCCCATCAGTAAATGAATAGATCCAAAAACTATGGTACATTTACACAATGGAATTCTATGCAGCAGAAAGAAAGAAGGAGCTCCTACCCTTTGCAACAGCATGGATGGAACTGGAAAGCATTATGCTGAGTGAAATAAGCCAAGTGTTGGAAGACAAATACTATCTGATCTCACCTTTAACAGGAAGCTAAACAACAAAACAAAGAAGCGAGCAAAATAAAAACAAAGACACTGAAATAGAAAACAGGGGGACAGCAACCAGAGGGGAAAGGGGAGGAAATTTAAGGGGAGAAAGGGGAGGGATTTAGAGGAACAAGTACAAAGGACACGGGGACAATAACTAAGTGGGGTGGAAATGGGAGGGAGGCAGGGAGCACGGTGCCGGGTGGGCTGGGATGGGAGATATAGACAGAAAACTGTACCTGAAAAATAATTAAATAAAAAACATTTTTTTAAAAGAATTTAAAGCAGAGCCTATTGTTTAGGGTTATTTATGGATATTTTTAACTAAGGCAATATTCACTGTATCCACATGAAAAATAAATGATAGAAGAGTGGAATTTTATGATCTTGGTGTTGTGATGGCATTTTAATGGAAAACACGACTGTAATATTTAATGCTATAATTTAAAACAAAAAGAGATTTTCTTTAACTTTGTGTGATCGTAATTTTTAAATTATATTTTAATTTTAGAACAGTTTTAGATTTATAGAAAAAATTCTTGCATAATATAGAGGATTCCCATTACTCTACATCTAGTATTCTTAATTATTAGCATCTTACGCTTAGTATGGTACATTTGTCACAGTTAATGAGCCCATAATGATACATTGTTATTAACTAAATTTCATACTTTATTCAGAACCCCTTTCTACTTTACTAATATCCTTTTTTTTATGTTCCAGTATCCCATCTGGGTAACCATATTAGATTTAGTGATCTTGGCTCCTTAGGTTCTCTTGGCTGTGACAGTTTCTTAGACTTTTTTTGTTTTTCATGACCAGCACAATGTCATATGTTGAACATATTTCAATTAAAAAAAAGATTTTTGAGAAGCACTGGCCAAGCATTTTGTAAAGTGCCCCTCAACTGGAGTTTATCTGATGTTTTTCTCATAATTAGACAGCACTATGGTTTTAGGGAAGATGACCATAGAGGTAAAACATCTGGATTTTTCTTGTAATGAGGAGGAAAGTGATGACTTCCGATAGTCTCTAAACATCAGAGCTGAAAAAGAACTCGTGGCTTTTAAAAGTGAATTCTAAGGCACTGGCATAATTTGCATTAGATTATTTAGCAGAAAGTAGAAGATATGTATACCTAACAGAATGATAACTCTTCTCAGATACATAGCTCACAAGTTTTGTTCTCAAAGTGGATAGTTGTCTCTTTGGCTGAACACCAATTTACTAGGTTTTCTTGAAAACATGCCTTACTTTTATACACGTGGAAAATAGTAATGACGGGAAAATGTTTTTTTCTTAGAAGGGAATTATTTAATTCAATATTAAGTAAAAGTTCTCAAAGGCAATATCGCATAGAGAAAATAAAATTATCCATTACTCTCTATAAAGTATTTATAACATTGTTGAATAACTTACAATAATGCCTTATATAAGAACAACTATCTTTTCTATTTTTTGTCACATTCATTTTTATGAAGAATGTTGTTTAGATAACCTCAGTCTGGCATTAAAAATTAACCTTTTTTTTTAAGTCAAGTATATCTTACAGCCCTGACTGGTATAGCTCAGTGGATTGAGCACAAGCCTGCAAACCAAAGCATTGCTGGTTCGATTCCCAGTCAGGGCACATGCCTGGGTTGCAGGCCAGGTCCCCAGTGTGGATGTGTGAGAGGCAACCACACACTGATATTTCTCTCCCTCTCTTTCTCCCTCCTTTCCCCTCTCTAAAAATAAATAAATAAATAATTTTTAAAAAGAGAATATTTTACAGATGGACTTTTCCAATCAATACCATAACATTTTGCCCAAATTTCAGTATACATTCAATTTGAGATGAGCAAAGTAAATATTTTAATAAAATATTTTCTGAACCTAAATGGAAGAGAAAGCCTTTTACCATATTCCTTTATAGAATATCATGATTAGGTTAATGTTATTTTAACTTTTAAAAATCTTTCCTAATTTTTTTTTCTTTTTGGGAGTCAAAATTACAACCAACTACAAACAAATTGAGTCCTATAATCTTGAAATAACTCAAATTTCTAAACCCTAAGTTGAAAACTACATACTCAATTTATAGATCATCAAAACTGAATCTCTGTGGACATAACTATGAGTTATTTACAGCAGAATGAAATATCCTTTAAAAAAAGAAAGAAACTTTAGGTCAGTATTTAAAAGTAAAACTATGTATATTTCTTTTTTTTTTTTAAAGATTTTATTTATTTATCTTTAGAGGGGAAGGGAAGGAGAGAGGGAGAGAAACATCAATGTATGGTTGCCTTTCATGGGTCCCGTGCTGGGAATTGGCCTGCAGGGAACTGGTCTGCAACCCAGGCATGTGCCCTGATTGGGAATCGAACCGCGATTGTCTGGTTCACAGGCCCGTGCTCAATCCACTGAGCTACACCAGCCAGGGCTGTATATTTCTTATTAAAGATGGTGGAATAAAGCCATTTTTAAATATCTTCCATGAAATAATTCCAAATGAAGAAAAGAAATAAAGCAGAAGTAGAAAGGTAAATATTTGCAATGAACCAATGGAAAAACCATTCTTTGTAATGGAATGGTTGTAATGGAATGGCTTTATTTGTAATGAATAAAATATTCTTTGTAATGGAACAACAAACTTCAATTACAAAGTTTGAAGTGCAGTTGATTCTCATTTTTGTGGTAGTTACGTTCTAGGTAGTCACCACAAAACTGAATTAATGAAAACCCAATCATTACTTCTAGGAGAAATACAGGCTCAGATTCCTGCAAACTTATGATCAAACTATTTTATTCACTGAGCAGTACATATACTTGTTTCATATATGACAGCCAATAGCACTATAGTCATGCCTGAATGAAGCTTATCTGTGTATTTTTTCCATAAAGCATACCATACTTTCTTACACTTAGAAACACATGCAAGCACTTCAATACTATGCTTTGGGGCCATTTTAAAAAGTAAAGTCATCAACAAAAAGCACAAAAATGTAGCATTAAAGACACTTCAAAAAGGACACCTGCTTACAGTATTGAAGACCTGGAACAAAGATGTGTGTTGCCTTGTTTGACTTTAGATAGGAACATGCACATTGAGCAAAACTCAAAATTTTTATCAGTCTGAACATATCTGTGAATGACCATGAAAGCACTATGCATATTGATATTGAGGTTACAAGTCAATATTGACAAGCAGGCAATTTGTCAAATACAGAATCTGCAAGTAATGTAAAATAATGTATATCATATAAAGGCAGTGAAACCTGGTCCCAAATGTGTATGTGTGTGTGTGAATTAATAAACTGGATTTCATTAAAATTAAAAAACTTTTCCTCTTCCAACAATACTGTTGAGAGAATTAAGAAAGCAGGCTGTATATTGGGAAAAAATATTTGCGAAGACCTATCTTATAAGGGACTGTTCTCTAAAATGTACAAGGAGCTCAAACTCTTAATAAGAAAAAAACAATCTGATTAAAAATGGGCAAAATATTTTAACAGACACCTCACCACATATAGCAAATAAGCATATAAAAAGCTGCTCAGTATCATCTGTCATTAGGGAACTGTAAATTAAAACAATAATAAGATGACATGATATACAAACAAAAATAATGCAAAATACTGACAACACAGAGTGCTGGCTGAGAAGTAGAGCAATAGGAATGCTTATACATTGATGTGGGAATGCAAATTGGTACAGGCCCTTTGGAGGACAGTTTGGCAGTTTCTTATAAAACTAAACATATTAAACATATTGTCACCATATGGTTCAACAAATCACATTCTTCGGTATTTACCCAAAGAAGCTAAAAGCTTATGTTCACACAAATCCCTGTACAGATATAGCAGCTTTATTCATAATTGCCAAAACTTGGAAGAAACGAAGATATTCTTTAGGAGGTGAATGAATAAATAACTTGTGGTAGAATGCATATTATTCAGCACAAAGAAGAAATGAGCTATCAAGCCATGAAAAGACATGGAGGAATCTTAAATACATATTACTAAATGAAAAGAGCCATTTTGAAAGAGAAAGCTACACATTGTATTATTACAACTCTGTGATATTCTAGAATAAAAAGAAAACTATGATATTCTAAAAAAAACTGGACAATAAAAAGATCAGTGGTTGCTGTGGGCTATAGATGAGGAGAGATGAATAGGTAAGCAAAGAAGATTTTTAGGACAGTGAAAATACTCTGTACATTACCCTACTAATAGTTGCATGTAATTTTACATTTTGCTAAACCTACAAAATGTACTATTCCAAGAGTGAGCCCTAAGGTATATCATATGGGCTTTGAATGATTATTATGTGTCAATGCAAGTTTAACTATTGTAACAAATACATCACTCTGGTGGGGGGGTATTGATAATGGGAGAGGCTATGCATGTGTGGAAGCAAGAGACATAGAAAAATCTCTGCACCTCTCCCCCAATTGTGCTGTGAATCTGAAACGATTTCCAAAATTTACAGATTAAAAATGTATTAGAAGAAAATACTCGCCCTGGCTGGTGTAGCTCAGTGGATTGAGCATGGCCTGTGAAGCAAGGGGTTGCCGGATCTATTCCCAGTCAGTGCACATGCCTGGGTTGCAGGCCAGGTCCCCAGTAGGGGACCCACGAGAGGCAACCATACATTGATATTTCTCTTCCTCTCTTTCTCCTTCCCTTTGCCTCTCTCATAAATAAATAAATAAATAAATAAATAAATAAATAAGAAAATACTTATAAATGAATGGTTAGGAAAAAGACACTCCAAATCAAAATTTAAAAGCTGCAACTGAAGCTGAGAGATGATAGCCTTAAAAGCTTACACTAGAAAACCAGACAAGATGAAAATCAAAGAATTCATTATCAATTTTATCAAGAAACAACAAAGGAAATCTAAAAGAAAAATGACTAATTCAATAAATGCTGAACAAAGTCAAAAGTTGATTGTTTAAAAACACTAAAACATCTGACACAACTCTAGGGAGTCTCAGATACAAAGACATATGCAAAGAAAATAATATTAAGGTTTACTTTATGATCTGATGATCTAAGGTTTACTTTATGACCTTATGACATGAGGCAGAGAAGTCACACAAGCTAAACAGATGCTAGGCAAAATAAGATGTAAAACATGCTAGCCATCATAAGAAATCCACTTTGTTTCTACTGTAGTGTGAATTATTGGTGCCTTCACCTCTAACCCATGCATGATCTAGTATTGCCCATGACCTTGTTTCATTGTCAATATTCATCCAGGAAAGGAAATACCACTTCTATGCTATAGTTTTATTAATAATACTATAGCATATTGTAAATACTAAAAAGAACATCACTTATCTTGGTCACTGAATCTTGATCTTAATATCAACATAAAAAGGTGAAAATACATGAATTTAATATCCCACTCAAAATGCTAAGAAGAGAAACAAATTGGAAGAGAGCAAAAGGAACAGAATGGCAGGAATTAACGCATTAGAAAACAGAAAAGTACTACAACTACATTTTATTTCTGCGAAAATTTAATGAAATTGATACCCTCAGCAAAACTAACCAAGAAAAAACAATTCACCATAAATCTAAAATAACCATTAAAGCAGAGGAAATCATTTGCAAGACTGCTTGCAAGTAGACTTAAAAACCTCTGAGGAGAGGCACTTTTTTGTTTTCTAATGCATTGATTTCTGCTGTTCCATTCCTTTTGCTCTCTTTCACTTTATTTTTTTCTTTTTAGCTTTTTGAGTGGGATAGTTAATTCATGTATTTTCATCTGACTAATAGACATATGGAAAGATGTTCAATGTCACTAATCATCACAGAAATGCAAACTAAAAGCACAATGAGATATAACCTCACACCTGTCAGAATGGCTATTATCAATAAATCAACAAACAACAAGTGCTGGCAAGGATGTAGAGAAAGGGCAACACTTGCAGTATTAGAGGGAACACAGATTGGTACATTCACTGTGGAAAGCAGTATGGAGATACTTCAAAATTTTTAAAAAAGAAATTCTACAACTTGGAATTTATCTGAAGAAACCCACAACACTAATTTGAAAGGACATAAGTATCCCTATGTTCTCTGCAGCATTATTTACAATAGCCAAGATATGGAAGCAGCCCAAGTGTCCTTCACTAGATGAGTGGAGTAAAAAAGAAGTGGTAGATTTACAAAACAGAATACTACTCAGCTGTTATAAAAAAAAAAAGACAGTTTTACCCTTTGCAACAGCATGGATAAACCTACAAGATATTATGTTAATGGAAATAAGCCAGACACAGAAAGACAAATATTGTATGGTATCACTTATATGAAATACCTTGAACAGTCAAGAGTCAGAGAGGAGAATGGTGATTGCCAGTGGTTGGAGGTAGAGGGAATGTGGAGATGTTGGTTAAAAGTACCTGTTGCGACATGAATAAGTTCTAGAGATCTAATATACAGCTTGATAATGATAGTTAACAATAAATAATACTGTACTGTAGATATCAAATTTACTTAAGGGTATATATTAAGTGTTCTCACACACAAAGAAACTGTGAAATGATGGATATGTTAATTAGCTTGATTGTGATTATTTCACAATGCATATGTTTATGGCACCATCAAGTTGATAAACTTTAAATATATACAATTTTTATTTGTCAATTATACTTCAGTAAAGCTGATAAAAAGAATACCTAGACAAGTGGGAAGACTAAAGAAAAAGCAAAAAAACTATAATGCAAAAATTAGGGTAAATTTGTGCATTCAGATGTCATGGAGTAATAATGACCAAAATAATCATTCCATGTTAAACATTTTTAAATAATGGATGAAATATGTGAAACAAAAGATCTCAGAAATTAGACACCTCACAGCACAGGACAGTGATTGCTGAGAGACGGGAAGCAAGTTAGGTGCGTTCTGTGAATGTCTGTTTATTGCCTAGAGGGAGCACCCAAGCTGCAGTTCAAGGAGATACAACTGATGGCATGCGCTGCAACCAGAAATTGTGGAGAAAGAGCACAGAACTAGAGAAGCTAGGAAGGCTAGAATTTTCAAGTCAATACTAGAGAGGAGCTCACAAGAACTGCAGAGTGTTCCATTGGAGGAAATACTCCAAGGCTGAGGAAAGAACCACTGAAAAGAAGTAATATTTGTATCTATATTAATGAGTGAAAATTAATTGTATGTGAATATAGTACTTGGTTGGTTTGCTTTAAGGGTTCTAGTGACTCTAGAAAAAATATTTTTGGAGAATGCCCTTTTTAAACTTATCTTTTGGCCCCAAGAGTGTAGTAATATTGTAATTATTGGTTATTTAAAACTCACCAATAAAGTATTATGGTCTATTAAAAAAATAAGCAGAGAGAACTATCACTGAAGCTTATAGATGTCCAGGAAGAGTTTATTTATCTACAATAATGAGAAAAAATGCCGAATAAAAGTCTAGAACACTAACAGGGCTACTTGATTCTACATATGATATGTTATATAGAATATATTTGTTGTCCTTTTAAAATTAAATGAATTCATTTTTAGTTGATTATTTATATTAGTGGAGATTTTTGTAACTGAATTTGACAATTAGGATAGATGAATAGCATTTCATTAAGAGAGTCTGTAAGTTTTTCTTACAACACTACTTTTTGGCAAATCAATAAAGAAGAAAGAGAATCTTTACCAAAAACAACTTAGGCTGTAACTGTCTTAAGTAATTTTTTCCAGTCTCTATCTCATTAATTTTAGAGGGAAACTGACTCTATATGGGAAAATATTTCCTTTTATCTGACCCTGCATCACCTGTCTCTAATATCTCCATATTCTGGCAGAGAAAAGAGGATCAGCAGCAAAAACAACAGATGGGACAAACCATTTCCTTGGTTAATGATGCCTCTGTAATTCTGCAGATTTGATTGAGGCTATCGGTCAACAGCATCTAGATCATTTATATTAAGAATATTTTCAAGGTTTAGTTTCCTCAATGCCATTTTCTGTTTTTAATTCACAACTATGAAAAGATGCCAGCTTCTTTTTTTTTAACTAAAAGCTGCATCTCACCTAGGTAGCATATCACACACAGAACTGCAATCATTCCATTAATGGTGTGCAACTCTAACCTTTGAGTTTGAGAAGGCAGAGACAATTTCTACTATATTCTTTTTCTTAGCCACTCTCATTTTATCATTAGCATTTGCATTGCTTGAGAATACTATTTCATAGATTTTTTTTTGCCTGAAAAATCAAGGAATACAAAAACCAGATATGAAAAGAAATATCAGTAATAATTCAAATGACCAACTACACCAGAGTCTGGTTATACCATTGATTTTTTAAATCCTATTTAATCAAGTGTTCAAAGCTCCTGACAACTTTGGACATCTTGCATTCTAGAAATAAAATCCTAAATGATAGTTTTTTGATTCCAAACTGTTTTGGAGATTTTTCCAGAGGATCCCCAGGAAAACACAAAAGACTCCTCAATTTGTAAAAAGAGAGGAGGCTGGAAATAATTATATTTACTTGTACATTATGAATATCATGGGAGCTATTATCAATCAGAAGAGCTGCTTAAACTTACCTAGCTTAAATTTGTATTGGGAAAATGTTACTGATATAAATATATCAGAAATCATATGAAATTCTTAGAGATTTGTCAATGTTCTTGCTGTCCACAATAGTCCTAACACTGCTTTATGTGATATAGACAACAGTATAGTGCTATGGGTAATTTGTTTGATAACAAAATAAGTCATTTTGATAAAAATTTCATTTAATGTTTAAATGTTGTATGACACGGAAATAACCAAATTCTTTATTGTCTTTATTTTTGTAATTAAGTCTTATCAGATATTTAACAATGGCTATATTAAGTCCTTTGTCATCCACAGATAGTCCTCTGGTTTAAACTGAGGCTCCCAGGAAGTGCTTGTAATCATGCCAGAATGCTTGTCTTCAAAAAAAAGGACTGCAGAGGGGACCCATGGAAAGGACTATACCCCATACTCTGGAGCACAGACTTCTGATAGCCTTGCTTAAATGACTTTCAGGACAAACTACTGGACTGAGTCAGAATTTCCAGAACTTTAGTGGAGAAGCTGAGAAGTTTATGAGACTGTTGATTCAAGATCAAGGTGGATGAGGCAAACAGGACTTCCGCCAAGATGGAGGCACAGGTGGGAACACTTTGTGTCCTCGCACAACAAAATCTAAAAACAACAAAGTTTTAACAACAATAAATGCAATCAAACCACACAGAAAATCGAATACAGAGTCCAAAAACAACAAAACGCTCAGCTAAACTGGTGAGAGGGGCGAGGCCAGCAACGGAGCGAGTCGGGCAAAAAAGATCCCCCAACCCAGGTGTGCAGGCAGCCGAGGGTGCGGATCCCAGGTGCTGGCGAGCTACGGGGCAGCGGCTCGCACTTTTGCGCTGGGATAGGTAGGCAGGGGCGAGCAGTAAGGCAGACTGGGCAAGCAGAGAGGACCTCCATTGTTCCCTCTCTGACCCCGCCCCCACATACAGAGTCACAAACCAGTGACCTGGCTGGCTCCGCCCTGGTAAACACCTAAGGCACCTCTCCTCATACATAACAGGTGCGGACAGATCAAAACATGGCTCAAGAACAACTCAGAGCCCCAGAGCCGATAAATCTAAGCAACCAAAAAATAGCCAAACTTTCAGATGCACAGTTCAAAACACTGGTGATCAGGATGCTCACAGAACTGGTTGACTTTAGCCACAAATTAGAGGAACATATGAAGGCTAAACTAATTGAAATGAATGGTAATGCACAGGAAAACCAATAGTAATGGAAAGGAGACTGGGACTAAAATCAATGGAGTAGACCAGAAGGAAGGAAAAAATGACCAAACAGAAGAGGATGAAGAAACAAGAATTCGAAAAAATGAGGAGGGACTTAGGAACGTCCAGGACATCTTTAAACACTCCAACATCTGAATTATAGGGGTACCAGAAGGGGGAAAGGCACAGCCACTAGTCGAAACTTATTTGAACAAATAATAAAGGAGAATTTCCCCAATCTGGCAAAGGAAATAGACTTCCAGGAAATCCAGGAAGCTCAGAGAGTCCCAAAGAAGTTGGACCCAAGAAGAAACACACCAAGGCACATCATCATTACATTAGCCAAGATTAAAATGAAGGAGAGAATCCTAGAAGCAGCAAGAGATAAGGGGACAGTCACCTACAAAGGAGTTCCCATCAGAATGTCAGTGGATTTCTCAAAACAGACCTTATAGGCAAGAAGGGGCTGGAAAGAGGTATTCCAAGTCATTAAATCCAAAGACCTACATCCAAAATTGCTCTATCCAGCAAAACTTTCATTTAGAATGGAAGGACAGATAAAGTGCTTCTCAGATAAGATCAAATTCAAGGAGTTCATCATCACCAAGCCCTTAGTATATGAAATGTTAAAGGGACTTACCTAAGAAAAAGAAGATAAAAAAGATGAACAGTGAAAGGACAGCAAACTCACAGTTATCAACAACCACACCTAAAACAAAAGCAAACTAAAAGGACAGCTAGATCAGGAGTGGAAACATAGAAATGAAGATCTCATGGAGGGTTAGCAACAGGGGATTGGGAGAAGGAGAAGGGGGGAGAAGGTACAGAAAATAAGTAGCATAGACAGTAGATAGAAAATAGTTATGGGGGAGGGTAAGAATAGTAGGGGAAATACAGAATCTAAAGAACTTGAGACACCTGTTCATGAACTAAGGGGTGGGAATGGTGGGGGAGGGGTGTACAGGGTGAAGGGGAATGGAGGGGGGGGAATAGAACAAATGTAATGGCATAAGCAATAAAATAAAAATAATTAAAATTAAAAAAAGATCAAGGTGGATGAAAATTAACTGAATAGGTTTGAATAAACTTGTGAAGGATTATTATGAGTTTTGTTAGGAATTCTGATGATGCTTTAATGTCTTATTTTCTGAATATAAAAAACATTTTTTCTGTTTTTCCTTAAGCTAGCTATAATTTATAACAATTTAGTAGATTGTAATTTTATAAACAGATGAAATATTTATTTTTTCTCTTGGCTTGATCTCTTCAGAATTAAAAAACTCCTATTGAGAATTCTTATTTTGGGGCAAAATAATCATTTGCATGGCTTTAATAAAAATCTGTTCTTGTTAACAGAACACAATTGGAAACATTGGCTATATAAATAAGGCTTTGGCTGGAATGTCATATTGAGAATGATGCTCATAGAATCAGATATGATCAGATTCATTTAAAGTATTACGATTGTCTTTTTGAAGACAGAGTTTATAAAGCCCTCCTGGTAAAGCTAGAGTTACAGGATCTCCATCTTTCAGGTGAGTAAGAAAGGTCACTTCCTGGCAGGCAATATAAAGCCATCATATTAATTTTTGTCTGTTTGACACAATGGGTTTATTATATTGACATATATTATTTTACCTGCTATATTTAAAATTTATTTTCTAATATTATTTTATACTTCCTTGCTGTGCATTTGTGGTATGAGATTTAAACAATACATGATGTAAATTTTTAACCTAGCACATTTCCTTTTTTCATTTTAATCTGAAGATTTCAGGACCAAATTTGCAGTCCAACTTGAGAATTTAAAGGATATTTTTATGTATATTTTTCTAGAGTAACTTTATATCTGCTCTTTCATAGTTTTTCCCTATATGTATAGTTGCTTCTCATGTTGCATTAATATACATATACACATACACACACATATATGTATATATACACACACACACTTTTTTATGTATCATCTTGTTGCACTCTATCACATATAGCACCTAAGGAGAAGTCTAAAATGAAGCCAAAACTCAGAAGAAACTTAGAAAGAAATTTAAAAGTAAGCCCTTACACATAGAAAACATTTTTTAACTACATTTTAAACCTACTAAACCCAGAACCTTAGTACATAACCTGATTTTTTTAATTAACAATTTTTTCAAAATTATTATTTTAATTTCTTTACTTTTACTAAAGACTTTTTATAATCCATTCCTCAACAATTAGTATGAAATGATGAATGTTTTTTCTGTGATTTTTCTGTAAATTTCAAAAATGTAACTATCAAAAATTCTGTGTAGATATTATATATGTGTGATGGTGCACATGTGCATTATTTTATGAGGTATTTCCACACAGTAAAAGTAATATTTTATAGTCTTATGGTATTATGGCTTAGGTTTTTAATTAAAATGTCTTTGTTTTTAACATATTAAACTTGAGTATATGCAATTGAATGAAATCAACACAATTATTTGATACTTGCATATTTTTGAGAAAAAATAGCATATGATCTCACTTATATGTGGACTCTAATGAACAAAATAAACTTATGAACAAAATAGGACCAGAGACATGGAGACATTAAACAGCCTGACAAATCTCACAGGGAAGAGTGGTGAGGGAGACTGGAAGAGATCAGCCAAAGAACATATATGCAAAGCCCCTGGACACAGACAACAATGTGGTGAAGGCAGGGCTGGAGGGGGCTGGGTGGAGGAGGGCAAAGGTGGGGGAAAATGGGGGACATCTATAATAGTGTCAGCAATTTAAAAACACTTATAAAAATTACTTACTACATACAGTAGGCTGCCAAGAAAAATCTAAAAGGTTTGCTGTTCCTTTTCTTGATTTATGTAGTATTGTTCTTTTTACCACTTCAAATTATTTCAATGATGTCTTTGGAAGAGTGTTTTACTAAATAACACATGATTCACAGGATGGAATAGATCCTGCAAACATTACTATATTCTCTGATGTATTTTGCTGATTAAGAATGTTTGACAAACTGTGTCTCTGCTATGGTGCAACCCACAGGCATTTCTGTTGCAAGAAGCACATGACAACATCTCTAACGGTCCAAAGCAACATGGTGCCTATGTTTCTTCAACAGTAGAGCTTTTACCACTAACACTCAGAGGTCACAGAAAATGACATCCCAATTCAGCACGACAAACTGTCAGCTTTCTCAGGGCAGAATCCACAGTAAATAGGCCAATATATGAAGCACAATGGAGTAACATAAAAACTGCTATTGGGCTCTGGAAAATTATATGTTATCTCCAGCTGTTAATTGTAGGTTTGGTGGCTTTTGTTTTAATTCCAGAGATGTGCAGAAGTAGAACCCTTTATTAAGCTTATCCAGAATCAATCTATGAACATCCCAATTACATGTTGTTTGTTGGTAGGAAGTCAGGTTGAACTAAGTAAGGAATGTTCACCAGTAAAGTGTCACTGGATATAAAAAGAGATTCATGCTGAAAGCATGGTCCCCATGGGCTTCATGGATTATTTTCATTAGTTTATTTCTTCACTAAATAAGCAACTGTCTTACTTAGGTCCTAAATATGACTAAACTTTTTATATATGTTTTGAGTCTAAGCCAACTACTATTTTGTGATTTGAAAACTCCTTTCATTATTTAATTCCTAAGATATGAGAAGTAATTCTTCTTTGCTCCTTTTAGTGCCTTAACAAGCATTTTAATTTAAAGCATTTTAATTTCTATTGGCTATCCAGGGTCTAACTCACTATGAAGCAAAATGAGAAACTTCAATACTGCTTCTAAAATATGTAAAAAAATATTTTTGAGAGTCAAAAAAGAGTGCACACTTGCTTTCCCACATGTTTATCACCTGAAATATTAGTTTTTCTTTAATGTGAAAATTTATTGTAGTTTAAAATGTAAACATCATTACCTATGGAATTGTTTTGTCCAGAAAAACAAAACAAAGCTTGTTGTTAAAGTTTATGTGTTTACAGATTTAAAGGGTCAATGAAAATAATTGCCAGAGAAGTAAAATGATTAACAGTATGACTCAATGAATAGATTAACTCAACAGTCTTTCCAAATAGTTTTCATAAATTTTATATAAAGATTAAATTTGTCAAAATAAAATTATTTAAAAAACAAAGTAGAGTCTATGAATGATAGTCCATCAAGTTGATATAATGGTACCATAAACTATATTGGGTTATAGTGTAATTGGTTGCTTCTGTTTATTACACATTTATTGAGTGCTATAATTTACATTTATGTTTGGTGCCTATTTGTAAGCCTTACCAGTTTAATATGTGATATTTCTCTATTATTGGAGAATGTCCATATTTAATTGATATAGTAAAAATAGTAGGAATACATCTTCCTAGAATTCGAATTTTTAATATAACAAGATGATTTCTCATCTAACTTTGCTATAAAAGAAGTTTCATGTATATGCACATAGGTTTACAACTTGATTATAAAAAAGAATTCAGCCAAGGTGAGGGAGAATAATATAAATGGGATATACATTCTATGTGAAATGAAACACATGAGATTATACTAACACACTGAAGCCAAAACTTTGTTTATCACATGCACACTTTTCTATTGGGAAATTATAGAATATGAGATCTTAAAAACATTATGTTATGAGAAGAATAAATCTTTAAGACATAATATATCTACAGGCCTTCAAATGTAGCAAATTAAATAGTCTTTCCTGAGAAGTGTAAATGCACTTCAAATGCATTGTTTTTATTAGCCAGATTTTGATCATTGTCTTCACATCTTACTCGGTACTGTCTGCATTTGATCTGCATTATGGCAGCTCCAGAAACAAGCTTTCTCTGGTCTCTGTTAAATGAAAATAAGGCTGAGTCTTCACATTTTCATTTCTCTCTCTCTCTCTTTCTTTTTTTCGCCTATGAAAATAAACATAGGGCATTTGAACAGATTCTGATGTAAGTTGACAGTTTTGGGGATCTGCATGATCTGGGTCTTTTCTAAATAAAAGTGCTGGAGCTCAAGCCACACAAAAGCTAACATACAACTTTGTCATATAGCATTGGAAGACTATTAAAATATCTGATGAGGTTTAGTCTAAAACAAGATAAAATGTCAGGAATTCATTACTGTGTCCAGAAATGCTAAAATACCAAGTGGATATTAAACTATATTTGCATTATACTTTAGCAGAACACAGAAAAATATTTTCAAATATTGATCAGTTAGATTCTACATCAGGATAACCAAAAAAGTTTGCTAATATTCTGAACTTTTAGAAATGAGATGAGCTCTATAATAACTTCA
This sequence comes from Artibeus jamaicensis, assembly GCF_021234435.1. NCBI lineage: Eukaryota > Metazoa > Chordata > Mammalia > Chiroptera > Phyllostomidae > Artibeus > Artibeus jamaicensis. Next base: position 9,561,418 of record NW_026522028.1, on the reverse strand, counting down.
AACCTACTAGAAGTGTTATACTGGAAATTATATATCCAACTACTACTGGTATTACTGTACATGTGATTTTTGTTGGGAAATGGAAGATGAACCCTTCCCACAATAAGGATTCTGCAATGCCTTTAACTCATACATTTATTCATGGAATAAATATTTAAGAATTTTAGATGTGCCAGATGCTGTGATAGGCCTTGAAGAGACAGATGTGGATAGAGCATAGTTCTACTTTTCAAGTGCTTGAGACTGGGGATAGAGATAAGCAAAGGGAGAATCTCAGAAGAGTGGAAAGTTCAAGTGAGTAAGAAATAGTAAGAAAGTACATGAGAAAGTAGTCAACTTGGTTGAATGGATCAGAGAAATTTTCCTTGAGGAAGTATTTAAGGTCAAGTAATAGTTAACTTGGCCAAACAGAAAAAGAAGCTGGAGAGAAAGTATACCAGTTAGAGAAAGCAGCTTAAATAACAGCTCCACAATGTAAGATTGCACCATACATTTGGGAAAATAGAAAAAAAAAACCACAAAACCCTAAACTATAGGCAGAACATGAGCCAAGCTGTTAAAAAACAAACAAACAGATGCATAAGATGGTCTCTTTGTAGACATATTAGTAAAATCCCACATCATTTAAGGCTTGGCCAATATTGGAGATAAAATAATTAAAATACTTCATAGCAAATAAATAACTTCAAACAACAGAGGGCACTGAATATCAGCAATTTTGCAATATATAAATGCATTTAAATGACACTAAGTTATTTCATTTTTGTATTTATAATATTTATATAAAACTTCCATGTGAGCAATCAGTATGTGAAGTTAGTAGTAGACCTGAATTTCATGCCTATTTCTGCAATTCACAATTAGTGCTCTTGGGCAGGGGAAAGATTCCCCCTATCTCTCTTGGTTTACTTGACTGGTCTAATAGTTAAATTAACACAAGACAGTTCTGTAAAAAAAAAAAAAAAGGAAAAATGTGGACTTTGAGAAGAAAGATTCAGTTGATGTGAACCTTGAGAAGGAATTTATATGCTGAGATGGGACTCCCCATGGTCAACTGAGGGCCCAAATGGACCCAAATTTTATGAATAATAAATACCTAGCAGCCATGTGCTGACAGGTGCTCCTCACATCCTCTGTACACTGGGAAGAACCTCAGGCTTAACTCTCAGCTTCTGTACTCTGCCCTATTTATTTACTCCATCTAGGTCAACCACTGCAGGGAAATCCTGGTGTTGCCTTTCTACCAGTAGGCAGAGATATGCACTGCCCGAACAGAACTACATGATTCAGTGACAGCATTAGAGTTCTGGCCAAGGGGGAGACATAGGTAGAAATGCTTCACTTCCTTTCACAACCAAAAGAAGGATAATGCCAAATTTAAAAACAATAAACATCCAGAAGTGCCAGAAAATCAAACTGCATGAACCTCCTACAACCAAGGAGTTAAAGAAACATTCACCCAGACTATTAGGGGTAGAGATGGGAGATGGGCAGCAGAGCGGAGAGATGCTTTGCAAGGCACAAGGGGGCTGACCCAGTGGGTGAGGGGTGGCTGGCTGAATGAGTAACTAAAGACTCAAAGCTAGCTATAAAATGCCATGGGGGCTGTGACAGAAGGAGAAACTCCCAGTCTCACAAGAGAGTTTGTGGGAAAGTGGGGTAGAGCGAAGGGAGCCAGCAGCATTGTTCCCTCTCAGACCACTCCCCCACAGACAGCACCAAAATGCAGCAAGGTGGGTTGCCCCACCCTGGGGAATACTTAAGGTCCTGCCCCAGGGAATGCCTAAGGCCCCACCCACTTACAACATAAGAGGCTGACAAAGAAATATGACCCAAATGAAAGAACAGATCAAAACTCCAGAAAAAGAACTAAGCAATGAGGAGATAGCCAACCTATCTGAATCAGAGTCAACCTATCTGAATCAGAGTTCAAAACACTGGTAATCAGAATGCTCCCAGATCTGATTGAGCTTGGTCACAAAATGAAGAAAGAAAAGAAGGCTACCCAAAGTGAAATAAAGCAACATATACAAGGAACCAACAGTGAAGGGAAGGAAACTGGGGCTCAAATCAATGATTTGGAACAAAAGGAAGAAATAAACATCCAACCAGAAAAGAATGAAAAAAAAACAATTAAAAAAAATGAGGAGAGGCTTAGAAACCTCTGGGACAACTTTAAGTGCTCTAACATCCAAATCATCGGATTACCAGAAGAAGAAAAAGAGCAAGAAATTGAACACTTACTTGAAAAAATAATGAAGGAGAACTTCCCCAATCTGGTGAAGGAAATAGACTTCCAGGAAGTCCAGGAAGCTCAGAGAACCCCAAAGAAGTGGCACCCTAGGAAGCACACACCAAGGTACATCATCATTAAGTTACCCAAGATTAAAGATAAAGAATCTTAAAAGTAGCAAGAGGAAAGGAGAGAGTTACCTAAAAAGAGTGACAATAAGACAATCAGATGATTTCTCAAAAGAAAACGTACAGGCAAAAAAGGGGTTGGGAAAAAGTATTCAAGGGCATGAAAGGCAAGGACCTCCATCCAAGATTACTCTATCCAGCAAAGCTATCATTTAGAATAGAAGGGCAGAGAAAGTGCTTCCCAGAGAAGGTCAAGTTAAAGGAGTTCATCACCACTGAGTCCCTATGATATACAATGTTAAAGGGACTTATGTACAAAAAAGATGAAAAAACTATGAACAGTAAAATGACAACAAACTCATAAGTATCAACAACTGAACCTTAAATAGGAAAACAAATGCATAGCAAACAACTAGAACAGAACCAGAAAAATGAAGATTACATGGAGGGCTATCGGTGAGGAGGGGGAGGAGAAGAATGGGAGGAAAGGTACAGGGAATAAGAAGCATAAGTGTTAGACACAAAATAGATGGAGGGAGGTTAAGAACAGTATAGGTAACAGAGAAGCCAAAGAATTTATATGAACAACCCATGGACATGAACTAAGAGGAGGAATGCTGGAGGGCAGGGGTATGCAGGGGAGGGGGAGATAAAGGGGAGAAAAAGTTGAGAAAATAGTAATAGCATAATCAGTTAAATATACTTTAAAAAAAGAACTGCATGATTTGCATACTTCATTTCTATAAAACAGACCTAGTTAGAACCTGGGTAGGTACTTTTGCCATATAAGATGGCTTCCCTTTGTCTCTGTGGAACACAATTTCAGTTGCTACCTGTTATACCCAGCTAGGAAAATTACAGCTAGGGCATTACCCAACCCTAAATCTGCAGTTCCTGGAACAGGGTAATGAACAAACATCCGGGAACAATTGGGTTTAAAATTCTAGCCAAATAAGGTAACTAACCCGGCCCGCCAGAAAGTGCCTGCCAACAGCAGCACCCACCAATCAGGGACCCTCGCTGTTTTTAAATAAGCCAATAGCTAACCGCCACCTCTGCTTCTGTATGCCTTTGCTTGCTTGCTAGAAAATATAAATACCCAGTAGTCTGTAAGCCAGGTGCGACTTCCATTTTGTAGCTCTGAGTAGCTACGTGACTCCGGTCACAGTTGGGGAAGTTCGCCCCTGCGCAGGAAAATCTTTGGCCATTAAATTTTTTATCAATTCGGTTCCGGACTCCGAGAGTGTGTATTTACCTGCCGATCGTCTACAACACTACCCAAATCTGTCTCCCACACTGTGGTCCCTTTTTGTTGAAATAAATGCTTTTTATTTTTTTATCACAGTCTAATATTAATTTTGGCTTACAAAAGTCTCCAAATGACAGCAATACTTCCCTTAGAAACACTTACTAGAGAGTAATTTGTATTTTCATAATAATTATAATATGCAATCGGTGTCTTGGTCCACTTTTTCAATGCTGCATAACAAGTATGAGAGGTAGCTGTGCAATTTGTAAGCAACCCAAGATACTCTTTTTTTTTACAGACAAATATTTCCTTTCCATTCTGCCATTCATGTAATTTGCTCTTTCTGCTACCTATATATTTTTGTCTAATCCAAAATTATGCTTTAAAACAAGTGTATTGAAGCTTTAAATGGATGACTCACACTCTATTATGTTAAATGTGTCAAACATTTTGTGATAGGCCATGTTGACTATTCTGTTAAAGCTCTTCACTGTGAGATATAAATTAATTTATTACTGTGAAATTTAGTTGACATCATTTTGAAGGGCCACTTGAATATGTTAGGGAATGGGAAATTAAAGCAGAGCATGAGAACAAAATCTCTGAAAAAAAAAGCATGCTTTTCTTTGAAAAAGGAAACATGTTTTTGTTTTTTCTTCACAAGAAAAACAAAATACAAGGTTTAATGCATTTCACCAACACCCCTGAATTGAGTTACAAGCCTGTTAGCATCTGTTTCTTGGATGGCAGTGGGCTTACCACCCAGAGTGTTGAAAGACTCACATGCACTGACTAGCTTCTCTTTGTTCTGATCTCTATTTATCTCCTCAGGCCCAATTCTCTCCTCCTTCTGCAAAAGACTGAAATTAAGTGCTGCTGCATGCACTCTCTAATTTTAGTCATAGCATTCTTCTTAAGATGTGGGGTGGAGAGACTATATTGTGACAAATATTTCACCCTCTTCTTCCATCTAAGGATGATAATTTCAGTGTCATTTATAATAGATATGGGAGGTTTAAAAATGTCTCCTTAACAGCTGTAAAATTTTTATCATAAAATAACATGATTTTAGCCATTTTATTTAATTGCTTTAGAATCAGGAGGAGGAGTTATTTTGATTAGAAAAAAAGGAAAAAGAAAAGATTCTGTGAACTTCTATTTATCTGAAAATAAAATCTAAGGTTAAGGCTATACTTGTTAAGAGATACTTAATTTTATATTATTATTTATGGTTCTGATTTATGCACTTATTATGTCAACTTGATGCTCAAAGATACTTTTTGATGAGTGAAATTATAAAACACTTCAGTGATTTTTATATACAAAAACTCAATTCAAAAGTTCTCCGTAAGTTGAGATTTATATTTCTAAGTAATGTTGTCAGGTAGCATTATTTTTTAAGTCCCTCTCTAATATATTTCTGACTTTTAGGTGGCTATAAAAGCATTTACAAGGTGCTGACGATGGCTTGTTTCAGCTGGGTGCAGTCACAGAATCCTTATTATTTGTATTGACACAGTCTATACAGTAATGATACAATATAAAAACATTTGAGTTGATTGAACTATGAAACTGTAAATATACAGAGATAATAAGGGATATATATCACAAGTGGGGAGCCCTGACTGGTCACACATTGATCTAAATAGTCTAATTTGCTCCCAGGTTCAGTTCAGTCATTACACAAATATAGTATTTATAGTATATATATTATTATAAGTGTATGAGGTTCATCAGTAATAATGGTAGAAACTTTTTTAAAGATCTTACAGCCCACAAAATTGCACATGAGATTAAATTAAAAAATTCTAGTATAATGTGTGTTATAACTGGGGTCACAGTTATGAAGAAAACATGGCAGAAGAAAATGCTTTACATAGATTAGGGCAGTGGTCAAAGTCTTTCTGGAGGAAGAGACATCGATGTTGGGATCTGAAGGATGAGTGAGTGAAGGATGAAGAGGAGAGAAGTGGGGTCCAGAGAGATGATACAGAAAGACCCTGGTCCATTGCTCAAGCTAAAGGAGATTCTGTAGGAAGGGATATGTGTTGATGATGCTAGGAGAGACAAGCCAAGGTCTGATGGGAAACTTGGCTGACTGGCCAAAAAGCATTCTGTAGAAGTGCTTTGCTGTAGCAGTGGCTTTTTGCTACTTCACTGGAGCATTTACCTTATGTTCTTTTGTAAAGTGCTCCCAACTTCTGAAGAAAACATTAACACACCCCAAACAAATCTCTCAGTCTTACCAATTCACCCTCCTCCCCGCCATTCCCATATTTCTAAGAGTTTTTTGCTTAGCCAAATTAATTTCTTTTATTTGCAGCTAAAAATGAGAACTCTCTTTGTCTTTTCCTGGTAGCAGCCCAAATTACACTGAAATTTACCTCATAAAACCACTTGGCACTGTATGAAATTTGGACAGCTTTCAGAAGTTAGCACTGATTCAAATTTGTATGGATTTATTTCCAACTATAAATGTTGACCTTTCCTCTAAAATAAACTTGTGTTTATCCTGATGTTTGCTCAATTCTCTGTGAAAAGCTTTGTGAAGAAGAAAGGCTAAACATATGAAAGACAACTTTCAAAGAGTAAGATTTTTCAATTATCTCAAGGGAAAGTTTTAGATACAAAATGTAAAAATAAGAATTATTCAACAGAAAATATTTTTCTATGTGCTGAGATGAGTACAAACGAGAAAAAGGGAAATTCAATGCAAATCAACATTTGCCTGAGATACAGCATATATTTTTAGACAAAATGTTAATTTAACAACTTAAAATTAGCTTATCCATTTTCTTATTGGAAAAACCATGCCTGAAAAAATAATCCATTAAAATGAATAAGGTAAATAAAAATATAATTGGCACTTAAACATAAGCAAACAAACATTTTCGTTGCAAAGCTAATAGTAACACTGCTGAAACAGAGCCATCTGTTCAAACTTAAAACTTCATTTTCAAATTGTTACTGATTATAGCTAACAATAGTGTTGGATATCCTGTTATCCAAAAGTGGCTCTCCTTTAAGAATATTCATTAATTATTTTTATGGTTAAAACATTTCTCTGATGTTTTGCAGGGGGTGTTCTGGTTTGGTTTTCATTTCTTTGATTTCTTTTTCAAAATCACTCATTACAAATTTTCTATGTTTTAAAATTTTCCCTGTGTTTAAAGGTCATTTGTCTATGGCTGTGTTGTGTGTTAACAGAATACATGCTTATTATTTTGATTGTTCTCTTTTTCTCATTAAATGTATTGGGGTGGCATTTGTTAATGAATTATATAAGTTTCAATGGTATAATTCTATAATACACCATTTGTATATTGCATTGTATACATACCTATTATGTAGTTGTTTCCCCTTCTACCCTTCTCTTAACTTTTAAGATATTTCTACCTTAAATTACTAAATAGAGAGAGCAAGGAACTCTTCAATAGAATGCATGAAAAAACTCTACAGAGAATAAACACAAGCAACAGTATCAGACTACTTAAAAAATGCACCAGAAAGAGTAACAGCTGAGTATTGCAGTTGTCCATGGGTGTTTCCACCATGGAGAACCCATAATTGAAGGAGCAACAGAGATTAATTACTGTAAATGGGAGATACCATAGATCTAATCGACAGCCAAGATTCACTGCTGGCAGCCACCAGTGACATATAACATTGAAATTGTCTGTTGAAAGGTACAATGTTTAAAGAAAACTTTACATTGCCATATAAGGGAAACTGTTGTTACTTGGTAGTTACTGTATTAGTTTTCTATTGCTGCTATTACATATTACTCCAAAACATAGTGGCTTAATAAAATACTACACAGATTTATTATCTTGCAGCTCTTTAGGCCAGAATTCCAATGTGGGTCTCAGATTAAAAAGTAATGGCAGGGCCGTATTACTGTTTGGAGGCTCTAAAGGAAGATCTATTTCCTTGCTCATTCAGACATCAGCTGAATTCAATTCCATGATGAGGCGTCCATTTTTGCTGGTTGTCAGCTGAAGGCTGCCCTTAGCTTCTAGAGGCTTTCCCTGGTCCTTGATCACTTCCACATCTCAGAACTGGCAATGGGGCCTTGAGTCCTCAAGCTGCCATCTCTCTGACCTCCTCTTTTGCCTTTCTCTTACACTTTTTAGGATTTATATCATTAAATTTGGCCTACCCAGGGTGAACTCAGCATGTCAAGGAACATCTAAAGGTCCTAAATCTTAATCACATTTGTAACATCTCCTTTATCATGTAAAGTGGCATACTCACAGGTTTTGAGAATTAGGGCATCTGTATCTTTAGGAGGCCATTATGCTGGCTACCACAGTTTTCTTAACATTTGATGGGCATAGAAATTGTTGGTCTTTTCATGTATTTTACAATCAAGGGATAAAATAATTTATTACCAAGGAAACTAGGGGGCTTTTCAGTGATCTCTTAAATTTTAACTAGTAAATTCTTTTTTTAATTGAATTATATTTGACATGTATAAATTTAAGGTATACATATGGTAACTTGATACACTTATGTACTGTAACATGATTGTCATTGTAGTGATAACCAGCATTGCCATTACATTAATGATGATCATTTCTTTGTTAAATATAACCCAACATTCAGAATTTAGGTGGTAGGACTACTTTGGAAAGGGAATTACACTTATTACCTATTAAGTCTTTTTTTCTTCTATGAATGTAGTCCTATCCTTTATTGTATGTCTAAAACTTGTTTTCTCATTGACTTGAGATTACAATTAGGGTCTGCAACTGATGTTCTTCTTGTAAGGATCTCAAAAGTGGTTTCTTAGCAGTTTCTGAGTAATGATCAGGGTTTGATATACGGGAAATGGAGCTGAATCTATTCCCATAGCCGCATACCCCAAACTAGTCAACTACCACTCATATATCAGTTTCCTGGGTTTTCTTTTGGAGGGAGTGGGGTAGATAGAGGGAATTAGAAAACAAAAAAAGAAAAAAAGGTACTTTAGAATCTGCTCTAAACACAGGGTTATAACTCTGTTGTATACCTGACACTAAAACAAAATAATTTGGAATATAAACTACAATTGAAAAATAAAATAAAATAACAGGGTAATTTAATAAAAATTCTAACAAAATAAATTCAGTTTGACTTCCATTGCAAATACAATAGGTGAGACAGAATGATGAAAATGTTCTTCACGTTTCTAACAGAGATACAAAGCTGATAGCAGTGGAGGGTAAAAGAGCTCAAATTTCCTGAAAGGATCCCTTAGACACATCAATGGAGAAGAGACAAAGCAGAAAACAAATTGGTTTTGAAGGGACCAAAGTTTTGCCCCCCTGAAGCTGTCTTTTGGGAATATTGATTTAAGCTGTTTATTAAGAAACAAGACTCAGGAGTAATCTTTGATTTCCCTCCTTTCCTGACCAAGAGAGATCTGCTTCAGGAAGGAGATCCTGATGTCCTCTTAGTGTACTTTGAATTAAGTATGGTAAACAAGAGGGATTCAGGCAGGGGCCTGTTGCTTAGATACTCCTGTGTCCCATTGTTTCTGAGTCACCTAGCACAGATTCTCCTGCTATATGTGTTCTGCTCTTTCTCAACTACCTGTAAAACACCCATTCTCACTTCTGAAATCCAATACCCCATCCCCACTCCTTTCCTTTGTCCAAAATGCCTTATATACACATGAAATATAGGGGAGGCATGAAAATTCTTTAACAGTATTTTTGTAAGAATTTCACAGAAGGAGAATTCTAGCCAAGATGTAGACATAGGTAGACACACTGTGCCTCCTTACACAACCAAAAGAAGGACAACAACAAATTTAAAAACGAAAAACGACCAGGACTGACAGAAAACTGAACTGTATTGAAGACTAACAACCAAGGAGTTAAAGAAGAAATATTCATGCAAACCACTAGGAAGGGCAGAGATGGGCAGTCAACTGGAGAGGACTCACGGCAAGGTGGCAGCTGGCTGAGCAACTGGGGAGCGAAACAGACCATGCAACCCAGGGTTCCAGTGCAGGGAAATAAAGCCTCAAAACCTCTGACTGAAAAAACCTGCGAGGGTTCAGGTGGTGGGATAAACTCCCAGCGTCACAGGAGAGTTCACCGAAGAAAGCCACAGGGTCCTAGAACATACACAAACCTACCCACATGAGAATCAGCAACAGAGGGGCCCAATTTACTTGTGGATAGCAGTGGAAGTGACTGAAAGCCAGCAGAGAGCTGAACAAGTGGCACTGTTCTCTCCTAGACCCTCCCCCAGATACAGCTACTCAATGCAGCAAAATACATTGCCTCTCCATGGCGAATACCTAATGCTCCATCCCTTACTACTTAACAGGTGTGCCAAGACAAAAAAAAAAAAAGGCTCAAATGAAAGAACAGATCAAAGCTCCAGAAAAAAAATACAACTAAGTGACAAAGAGATAGCCACCTATCAGATGCACAGTTCAAAACACTGGTAATCAGGATGCTCACAGAACTGGTTGAATTTGGTTGCAAATTAGATGAAAAAATGAAGGCTATGCTAAGAGAAATGAAGCAAAATGCACAGGGAACCAATAGTGATGGGAAGGAAACTGGGACTCAAATCAATGGAGTGGGCCAGAAGGAAGAAAGAAACATCCAGCCAGAAAAGAATGAAGAAAGAAGAATTCAAAAGAATAAGAAGAGGCTTAGGAACCTCTAGGACATCTTTAAATGTTCCAACATCCGAATTATAGGGGTGCCAGAAGGAGAAGAATAAGAGCAAGAAATTGAAAACGTATGTGAATAAATAATGAAGGAAAACTTCCCCAGTCTGGTGAAGGAAATAGACTTCTAGGAAGTACAGGAAGCCCAGAGAGTTCCAAAGAAGTTGGACCCAAGGAAGCACACACAAAAGGCACATCATCATTACATTAGCCAAGATTAAAATGAAGGAGAGAATCCTAGAAGTAGCAAGAGGAAAGAAGAGAGTTATCTACAAAGGAGTGCCTAGCATACTATTAGCTGATTCCTCAAAGGAAACCTTACAGGCAAGAAGGGGCTGGAAAGAAATATTCAAAGGCATGAAAGGCAAGGACCTACACCCAAGATTACTCTATCCAGCAAAGCTATCATTTAGAATGGGAGGGCAGAAAAGTGCTTCCCAGATAAGGTCAAGTTAAAAGAATTAATCATCATCAAGCCCTTATTATACAAAATGCTAAAGAGACTTATCTAAGAAAAGAAGATAAAAAACTATGAACAGTAAAATGGCAACAATCTCACAACTATCAACAACCAAACCAAAAAAAAAACACCTTAAGCAAACAACTAGAATGGGAACAGAATCACAGAAATGGAGATCACATGGAGGATTATCAGCAAGGGAGGGTAAGGAGGAGAAAGGGAGAAAAGTTACAGGCAATAAGAAGCATAAATGATAGGTACAAAATAGACAGGGGGAGGTTAAGAATGGTATAGGAAATGTAGAAGCCAAAGAACTTACATATATGACCCATGGACATGTACTAGAAGGTGTGTAGTGGGGGATGCAGGTGGGAGGGGTGTGCAGGGCAGAGGGGAATAAAGGGAGGAAAAAGGGACAACTGTAATAGCATAATCAATAAAATATATTTAAAAATAAAATAAAACAAACAAACAAAAAAGAATTTCACAGAAGTACAGAATACTATTGTTACCAGAGACAGACCAGGACCAAAGCTGGTCGGCTCCAGCACAGTCTGGAAAAAGGTTCTTGCAGTGTCATATGAAAGGAATTTCAGGAACAGTCACAAAGGAGAAATTTAACTGATAGTGGAAAAATTTCTTAGAGCACTCTTGCAAAAGGCTGTTGCACTAGACGATGCACCTACCTGGCATGTCCAGCAGCAGTTGGGATATAATAAGAATTTGTGAAAACAAAGGAATAAGGACAACTCCTTGTTTTTGACTGGTAATACCAAGAGGATAGAGCTGTTGGTATTCATTGTGATGGAGAAGACTGCCATAGGCTATATGGGGAGACAGGAAAATCTTACTGAGATGATCAGGTTGTGATTTGGGGGGGGCAGAGGAAAGAGGGTGGGGGCGCTTAGGGAAACCACTGGTTTATGGGGCCTGTCTTCCTTCTTGATAATGGAGGAACTCGAGAGTTAGAAAAATTTAATTATAGTTAACAGTTAATAAGCTCAGTAATGAATGTATGTAAAAAACTATTGTTTCAGGAACAGAGCCATTGTGTTGTAGGGAGACACATCCCACCACCTAGGACACAGAGAAAGAATCAGCAGTCAACAGATGACAGAATGCTAGAGAAATTGCCAGACTGCTGCTTTCATCTGATGAACCTTTTTCCTGAGTTCTAAATCCCTTACCTGCACTTTTTTCCCTGAATTCCAAACCCCCTACATACATTTTTCTTCTCCTTAAAAAAAGGGGTCAGTTTGAGATGGAATGTAAGAAAGTCTTTTAGGATACATAACCTGCCATGTTCTGAGATAGCTGGCCATCTGAATAAAGTGCCCATAAAGATTCAATCTCTGCTTATTGGTCCTGGTGGTGACAGGTAGCACAAATGATTACAGACGTTTCTGGTTTCATTGCCATCACATCCTGTGAAAGTGGACAAGATGGTAGTGTTCAGAAACCTTCAGAACACTGTGTGGCTAAGACCTATTCTTTTTGGGGGGAATAGGGACCATTTACTATTAATGTATGACAAATTCACATCTGTGATCTTCTGCAGTCAGAAGTTCTTTGAGAAAATGCCATCTCAGCTTTAGCCAGTTGGAGAATGGAGTCATGCGATTTTCTGTGGGAAAAAGCACATTGGGACTATGTCCCCTGCTGCCCTCAAGCTGGCAGGAGGTCAACCAGGGATGCACTGCCCAGCCATATTGCTGGAAACAACTTCTTGCAAATAGCCCTTCAGTTAACATACATTTTAAACTGGCCTTTGAACCTGTCCATCACCTTGTCAACTTCTGCCACGTCATCTGGATGGATGCATATATAGGTTCACCAGCCTGACAGCATCCTTCTGCATATCAAGGGCAAGTCTGCTGCCACCATGATGGTGACTAATGTGTCCAGAGAAAGAGAGCACCAAGACCCCTGTAGCACTGTTGGCTGTTGGTGAGGCCTATTCTTTATCATGCTTTTAAAGAACAGAAAGTTGTAAAGGGGGCATAATACTGTGACTATTGGGAGTTCTGGACTCTCTTCTTCCTTTAGCAGATGGATATTTTCAGATTATTCTTTTATTTATTGAGTTAAGAAAACAAATACTGAGCATGCTTTTCATTTTGGAAATCATTATCCAATTACTTAAACAACAGGTTTTACTACTGAATGATCATTGCATATAAAACAGCCAAACCTTTGAGTTTTTTGATATATAAATATAATTTGAATACTGTCTCACTGATATTAAAAACGTATCATTAATGCATGTATATCATTAAAGTGGATCAAGGTCAGACTACAGTGAAGAATAAATAAGAGCTTAATAAGTTTTATAAGCATTTGTCTGCTTCTTTCTTGAACATAGATCAGAATATTTTAAAGAAAAATGTTCAATTAGTGATATCACAATAACATAATTATATTAAATGCACTCAGTCATTTAAAAATATACTATTATATGACTAACCAGAAGAGAAATTTTAAAAAAGTATCAAGAAACTAATTCAAGATACATGAGTCCTTTCATCGGAGGAAAAATAAAGGTTTTGGAAAGACTGATTTTATGCAACATACCACTAGAATGCAGCAAATGATTGCTGGCCCTCATATAAAAAGTTGCACTTACAGAGTTTAACTTCAAATGTGACTGTTTTAAATGAAACAATCCCTGATTTAATCATTTTGTTTGACAGAGTCAAATGATATTTCACAAGCCATAATGAACACAGCTGTGCTTAGTGCTTTTTGTCATGCTGTATCTAAAAGAAACCACAAGGTCTCACAGGTTCAGCTAGGCTTCAAGATGCTTTCTCTACATATGGACGGTCATTCTGATTTGGCATAATTAGTGCACTGACATTGAATTTTCATTACTTCCTGTTTAAAATGCCCTCTCAGTGAATGAAATTGATTGAGATGTCCTTACTTGTGCTCCCAATTCACTGGTGCATACCTCCATCTCAGTGATTGTTATGCTCCATGGCAGGGGTCTGTCTGCAAACTTTACACAAAAGATACCAAATAGAAAATACTTTCAGCTTTGTGGGCCATATGGTCTCTGTCACAACTATCCAAGACTGTCCTTTTAGCATGTTAGCAGCCATCCAAAATACATAAACAAATGGGCATAGCTGTGTTCTGATACAACTTTATTTACAAAAACAGGTAGTAGTCCAAACATGGCCCACAGACCACAGTTTTCTATCCACTGTTCTATTTAATCCTTGGCACATATGTCCCCCTACTCTATTACCTTTATTCAATGACAGAAATCACTTTGTATTTATAGTTAGTTTATTTGCAGAACACAGGAGGTATGCAATATATTTTAACAGAATAGTTTTCCTTGTGATAATTAATATTCTAAATGTTGCTTATAACTACTAAGATTCATTATATTAGAACAGTGTTGAGAATGATTCTGAAGTATTCTATAGAAATTCTACAGCCAAATTAATAAATACAACTGATGCTCACTGACTTTTGAGTAAATATTTTTTCACTGGCATAGTCTTTTCTTTAAAGTACTATTTTTTTCTATTTATTTTATTTTATTTATTTATCTTTAGAAGGGAAGGGAAGGAGAGAAGGAGAGAAATATCAATGTATGGTTGCTTCTGGTGCATCCCCTGCTGGGAACTGGCCCCTGCTGGGAACTGGCCTGCAACCCAGGCATATGCCCTGACTGGGAATTGAATCGCAATCTTTTGGTTCACAGGCTGGTGCTCAATCCACTGAGCTACACCAGCCAGGGATATTTTTCTATTTTTTAAAAAATACAGATTTATTGTAATAGAATATTTAGAAATTCAAGATTTTTCAATATGTGGTTATCTGTAAGAAGGGCAATTCCATGTATTAGTGCAATCATTGTTTAAAGAATGGGCCTATGGGCATTGATGTGCTATAGCTAGATCACAAGAGATGAGAGTGCACATCTCCACCTTAGTCTGTGTTCAGTGATGTAATATTAGTAGTGAAAAATAGCCACCATGAAAGCACTAACATGACAGAAGTTGGCAGAAGCCGCTTTCTTTTTGTCCATTTACCAGCACACAGCTGCACTGCTTATAATCCCAAGACTGACCAGTGAGATGCAAAGAAAAGTTTGTTGGAAAACTCTCTGAAAGTGTTTTCTTACTCTAAACAGAGGTCAAAAAGCAACATATTTTCTTTCACCTGGATTTGAACTTGTAAACCCTTTTTATAGTTGCCAACAAAAATCCTATGCTTTGAAAACAAGTATGAAGGAAAAGCTAGCACATAGGGAATCACCGAAAAATGGAGCTGGGAATTTTTTTAATTCAGCCTAAAATTCTTCCCAACTCAAGACTTCCAGGTATATTGAATTCTTGTTTTGGAGTTATTAAAAATTACTTGTTAACTCATATATGTCCAAATATTTTAATTTGTATTCCCCTCTAACTGCCCTCATGTTTTTGTTTGTTTGTTTTGCATTTTTTCCTCACTACGTCTCTTCTGTTCCTTTGCTTTTTCCTGATTTGACATAATATTAATTTCTCCCATGATTCTGTTTCTTGTTTGTTGGTATTATCTCTCATATGATGATTCATATAAATAATTATAATATTTAGGTCTAGCATTCTCAGCACACTTTAAACTATTCACTTTTGGAGTTTCCTGTTTGTATTATATTTTTCTACTACTTACAAAAACAGTAGGGATCAGCTATGTTAAAAATAATGATGTTTTAACACTACCCCAAATAGATAATGGTTTAAAACACCCATAATTTATTACCACCCACATGTCTGCTTGTCAGCTGGCTGTTAGTCTATCTAGGTTGAGCTCAACTGGGTTTTGCTTCAAGTCGTACATTAGGTTTGGATTTGCTCCATGTTCTTCACTTTCCATTGGCCAGATAACTAGTTTGAGAGATGGACGAATCTCAAGGGGGGGGGGTAATATAAAAATGCTCAAGACTTTGTATGGCCTTGGCTCAGAACTGAAGCAGCATCTCACCTACATTTATGTCTTTGCTCAAGGTAAGTCACATAGCCGAGTGTGACATCAATGATTGGGAACTGTGCTTTGCTTTTAGGCAAGGGAGATGCAAAGGCACATGGCAGAGCAGGAAAGTACAGGTAGGGGTGATCAGCCAGTTATATATCACTTCTTAGATTTTGTTTATAATTGAAATTGTTAAAGTCGATCATACATGCCAGTTATATGAGCTCCAGTTATATCATTTTGATGATCACAGGATCTCCTCAACGCAAGCAAGCAACATTAGACTTGTTTACATAACTAAATTCTTAAAGTGTTGCTTTAAATATGATATCCTTGTCTAAAAATTCTTCGATAATTTCCCATTAATACAATATTATTCCAAATGTCTTAGCCTTAAGAACATTCACAGTTTAGCCCCAAACTATATTCTCATCTATGTTTTTGCAAGCCCTCTTGTCTAAGCAAATTCATATCATCATTCTGCACTTAAACCTTTTCTTATATTTGACTTTACTTTTTATTTTCTCCACTGTGAAAGGCTTTTCTTTTCCTCTGTACTTTCTGATTTCTAGACAGGCTGAGATCCCTGATAAGCTAGTCCAGTGCAATCTCTTGCTTATTTAAATTCCTGTAGAGTTTATGAGCTGCAGTACTGATTTGACGCTCACAGTCAGAGAAGGATTAGCATGGACTCCTGTGCAACACTGGCCATATGGCAACCTGAGAGTAAGGAGGGGCCGAGTAAGAAGAAAACAAGTAGGAATGAAGCCAAATACAAGGGCATAAGTTAGAAACAACCCCAGGTGATGGAACAGGTAGAAATGAGGTCAAATAAAGTGAAAGGATTTTACTTCCAAATCCCCACATTGCTGGTGCCAAGAGAAGTGTTCTATGCAACTAAGCAAGGCTCTACTGGTTCTGGGGGCAGGTCAAGCTGAGAGATGAAGGTGAGTATGTGTGATGCAGATGAGACCAAACAGGTCCTGACAACAATCACGACCCACATTGCCCTTTAGTTTTTTTTATACTTATGTTTATGGCTAAAACTACAAAAATCGTCTCCACCAATTGACTTCAAGTTCCTGAAAGGCAAGCTTTAGTTTTTAGATTTTATACCCATACCACCTAGAATTTTGAGCATGGTAAGTGCTAAGTAAGCATGATTTATTGATACATTTGAATTTATGCTTTTTAAATAGCAAAAGTCAACTTCTTCCAAAATGCAGTCATGCCTAATCTGGAATGAATAAAGAAAAAGAATGTACTTAATTTACACACCAAAAGGAAATGTATAAAATAACTGGCCCAATAGGTAACTTCTGATATGCATGCAAACAATCCAAAAGATGAGACAGTACGAAAATTCTATTTACCTTGTTTCCACAAAGACTAAGTTAGTTTCACAAAATGTTTCCTACATCTGTTACTTTCAGTGCCATTTGGGACTGTTGACATCACTGTCAATTATTTTTTCAGTTTAAATTAAACCTTTCCTCCATCTGGGCAGTATGAAAGAGAAATAGAGTCATTAAAACTGATGGGAGTAAAAAATCAGGAGCCATCAACAAAAGTAGAGGAAGTATCGGACATCAGGTCTGTTTGGTGAGAAAACAACCAGTACGCAATGTGAAACTCACATCATACTCATATTGCATTTGTACATTTTGCAACTTGCATTATAAAAGTTTGGTTTTAGATGGAAAGTGGAAAAGAGTAAACTATATCCTGAGAAATAATAGGTGGGTTGGCTGGATGGTATGCTAGAGAAGAGAATCCTGTAAAAAACAGAAAAACATAAAACAAAACAAAACAGAATTTGAGGGGGTTGACACCCAATTCTGACTGACATTACACCCTTGAAGTTCAGTAGGAAAATCAGCTAAAAGAAAATATTGCAGAAAAACAAACATCACAGTTGTGGTTTCTAAGACTCTTGCAAATATGTGGAAGAAACAGCCCTCTGTTATTTCTTTTTTCTTGAACAAAACTGTCATGGTATTTGGTATATTCCTGGCAGGTCCTGGGTAGGCAAGTGATAATAGCACCAATAACTATCAGAATGATCAGGTATAATTGCTTTCTAGCAGCTAAAGCCAAGCAAGTAGAAACATGCCAACAAACCACAATTACAGCTGAATAATGGAGCAGGGCAGATCAGGAATGCATTCATTCACTGGCATAGATTATAACAGAAAAAAAAACAGACTAAAATTGTTATATGGAGGAAGGAATCACTAGAATAGCCAAGTAATGGTTTGGTACATTTTGTATTGATTATTTCTTTTTCACTTTTATTTTAAAAATCCAGCTACATTAAATTTTACCATGTTATTGGTATGTCATAATGATACCTACAAGTATTTCTAAACTTGTTTTGTGACAAAAGTGCATGATGTAAAGTGCTATTTATTGCATTTCACAAAAATCATAAAACAAAGTCTGAATGGACAGGGAAAAATATTGATATCTCCAAAGTAGAAATAAATTCATCCCATAATATAAGTGACTTAATCCCACAATTATACCTCTGAGTTAGTTAAAGAAATGAAATGATTGCAGACCAATTTTCAGAGGAACTCCTAAAGAAATTGATGGGCTTAATATCATTGGGTGGCACAGTTCTTCTCTGGTAGAATTGAACATACAAGACTATATTCCTCTTCCTCACTATCATCCAAGTTTACTTTATTAAAACATGACAAAATATTCACTTATCTACTTTATTAATTACTTATAAAGTTTCAAATGGTGTCTTTCTTTGTTAAGCTAAGAAAATATCTACTTATCACCTTGCTAAATCTGATTCTAATGCTACTACTACCCTGATCCTCTAGTCCCGTGTCAACGGTCCAAGTTCTTTAGACCTTTTTATCTTTTGGCTTCTCCAATTTTAAATATTTCAAGTTTAGGTCTACCTGCATTTTTTCCAAAAGTAATGATAGGGATTGATTCTTACTTAAAGTAGTCAAGACAGTTGTGTTTAATTTGCTTAAACTAAGTAACATTCTCAGAAGCTCAAGGTCATGATTCAGAAAATTTTTTTATGCCAACAGTTTGGAATGGGTGAGATGCCAATTGTTTTATGAGTCTACTTAATTAAAATTAAGAAAGGGAACTATACTATTACAATCAATCCTAAGTGGCACTTTGAAGGATCAAGACCAATGAAAATATAAAATATTTCCTATTATCAATATCTAAGGGGAAATTTTTATATCAATGTGATTTCTGGACTAAAATAGATATTCACACAGATAATTTATATATGTAAAAATAGAAGTAACTTTCAGTCATTTGTAGCAATAAGAGATAGGAAAATTATAGAGATGTCAAATACATCATTGATCGAAATATCTCATTTTAATCATTATTTTAAGCTTCCACCTACTGAATTTAATAAGTAAGAACATTGCAAGATTCTCCTTTTTTTTGTCCTAAAGGTAAATGAAAAAAGGAAAATGAAAAGGATGATGAATATTACACAGATGAAATTATCCTTTTTGAGATAATTAATAATTTTCTCTTATGGTCATTTATTTGATTAATAGTTTAATGTCACTCACTGATTCAAGTCCTGATCCTAGGCACCATCAAAGAGGTGTGTAGCTGCATTTGTCCACTCCTCAGCTATAGGAGAGACTGAAATTATTTACATTGCTCTTCTCTGGTGAAAGGCAGACTTTGCATCATAAGGATAGTTATATCTCAAACACAAGGTGGAGATTCAGTTGTTGGGTGCACAAAAAGAAAGATGAATATTTGCTACAATAGCCAAATTCTAAATAGTGTAATAACATATATAATTACTTGTTGAAGAAGAAAAGTACCAACTTCAAATCTGCTGCCTTCATTTTCAAGAATAAGATGATATACTCCAAAATAATATAATAACAAACTGTAAAACATCCTGTAGATTCTTTACGATTCATATCTGGTTTATGTTCTTCATGGGATTTAATGTTTTTAATCCTTCTTTATTGAAAATATTCTGCTTTGGTTTCTAAGACACTACTCTCCCCTGATTTGCCTCTGAACAATGTGTGCAATAAAATCATTCCTTTAAAAAAATTCAGTAATTACTATTTACTTCACACTGTTAGGCATTAGGAATAAAATATCAATTAGAAATTGACGCAGAAAAGTATACCATTTAATGGAAGTGACAAAGAAGGAAACTGATTAATTAGATTTATATTATTTGTGTTACAAATACAGGGTATTATGGAAATTTTGCATTTGGACACTTAATCAGTCTGGGGTAAGAGCGTTTTGCAGTGAAGACTTCTCAGAACAACTCACACCTGATAAACTTTACACAGCACTCATAGATTTAGTAAGAGTTTTTATAGGAATTCTAACTTCGAAACTACTATTTCCTTATTTTCCATATTCTATTTGACAATTACAACCTTATCTTCCAATGTCATGCTGATGATTCCTAAATATATAATATTTGCTATAATCTTTCTCTCTCAGCATTAGACTGGATTTTTAATACCTATTGGACAACATCTGAGTATGCCACAAAAAAATCTCAAAATCAACTTGCTAAAAACTGTAAACAGGGAACTGTTTTTTTGTTTTGTTTTTGTTTTAATCTGGCAAATATGACTTAGCTCTGCATGGAAAATCAACAGGAGCAAAGTGGTGAGCAGGAGACAGACCCTCAAACAGGGTTTTCCTGTGGGAATCAGGCCTAAAAATGCACCAGACTGTTATGGCTTGCTCTTGCTAAAACTCCCTCACCCTGGCCTGAAACAGGTGACGTTTGTTGCCTATCTTCAAGGTAATTTTCAAAGCTTGTGTGAATTTTCCCAAGGACAGAGTATAATCAGTTTGCTATCTTTCCCTTCTGCATCTGTTATTTTCATTTCCTTGATTTTACCTAAAATGTAGATAACAACATTCTGTGTAATAGATAAGACCTGAGAGAAACAATAAAAGCCTGTCCAGGCAAGGGTCCAGGCACCTTTCCCTTGAGAGAAGCAGCCATAGGACTCTCATGTTAAAAGAGTACCTGCACCATCATCTCTTTTTCTCCACAGGACTATTGTAGTCTGTGTGCATTTGTTCTTGTCTTCAGCCACAACATGCAGACCCTGCTGGCCGGAGTCTGCTACAATCCACTTGCACCAAAATTTTTCTTATTACTAGGAGAGGCCAGTAAAAACTGGACTTTTTTTTTATTGTATATTCACAGAGGTACCTTGGTACTCATTGTTTATTTATTTATTTAAATTTATTTTTTATTGATTATGCCATTACATTTATTCTATTCCCCCCCTTCATTCTCCTCCACCCTACCCCCCGTCCCCACCATTACCCCCCTTTTGTTTATCACCATGTGTCTCAAGTCCTTTAGATTCTATAATTCCCATGATATTCTTGCCCCCCATCTATTGTCTATCTACTGTCTATGCTACTTATTTTCTGTACCTTCTCCCCCCTTCTCCTCCTCCCACTCCCCTGTTGCTAACCCTCCTTGAGATCTTCATTTCTGTGTTTCCACTCCTGATCTAGCTGTCCTTTTAGTTTGCTTTTGTTTTAGGTGTGGTTGTTAATAACTGTGAGTTTGTTGTCCTTTCACTGTTCATGTTTTTTTTAATTCTTTTTCTTCAATAAGTCCCTTTAACATTTCATATAATAAGGGCTTGGTGATGATGAACTCCTTGAATTTGATACTATCTGAGAAGCACTTTATCTGTCCTTCCATTCTAAATGAAAGTTTTGCTGGATAGAGCAATCTTGGTTGTAGGTCTTTGGATTTCATGACTTGGAATACCACTTTCCAGCCCCTTCTTGCCTGTAAGGTCTCTTTTGAGAAATCCGCTGACAGTCTAATGGGATCTCCTTTGTAGGTGACTGTCCCCTTATCTCTTGCTGCTTCTAGGATTCTCTCCTTCATTTTAATCTTGGCTAATGTAATGATGATGTGTCTTGGTGTGTTCCTTCTTGGGTCCAACTTCTTTGGGACTCTCTGAGCTTCCTGGATTTCCTGGAAGTCTATTGCCTTTGCCAGATTGGGGAAATTCTCCTTTATTATTTGTTGAAATACAGTCAGAACACAGAAAATGTGTCCCCCTTCTGGTACCCCTATAATTCGGATGTTGGAGCATTTAAAGATGTCCTGGAGGTTCCTAAGACTCTCCTCATTTTTTTAAAATTCTTGTTTCTTGACTCTTTTCTGTTTGGCCATTATTTGCTTTCTTCTAGTCCACTCCATTGATTTGAGTCCCAGTTTCCTTTTCATGGCTATTGGTTTCCTGTGCAATTCCATTCATTTCAATTAGTTTCACCTTCATATGTTTCTCTAATTTGTGGCTATAATCAACCAGTTCTGTGAGGATCCTGATGACTAGTGTTTTAAACTGTGTGTCTGAGAGTTTTGCTATTTCTTCATTGCTTAGATTTATAGGCTCTGGGGCTTTGAGATCTTCTTGAGCCATTTTTGGTCTGTTCATGCCCGTTAAGTATGAGGAGTAGAGCCTTGGACTCCCAGGTCCCTGGGTTGTGACGCTGTATGTGGGGGCGCGGTCAGAGTGGGGAAATGGCGGCCCCCTCTGCTGTTTTGAGCCACTGGGTGAGAAGCAGTGCCTTAGGTGGTTCACCTGGGCTGGGCCACTCAGAGTCGCTGGGTTATGATGCTGTATGTGGAGGCGGGGTCAGAGCAGGGAAATGGCGGAGCCCTCCGCTGCTGCTTGCCGTGGGGACCGGCTGGGACCCGCCCAATCGTCCACTCCCTAGCTTGTCTATCCACACTCAATGCGTGAGCACAGTCAACCCGCAGCCCTGCTCCCTCGCTGTTTCCCCGAGGTGGCTCGCTCAGTCGCTCACTAGGTCCAACCCTACACCTGGATTCCGCGTACCTGAGTCCGTCTGATGGAGTTTTCCTGTGCTACCCTACTCCGCTAGCTGCTGGTTTCACCCCTCTTACCGGCCAGGCTAAAGAATTTGTTGTTAACAGACTTCCGAAAAGTTCAATTTTCTGTGCTCTGGCTGTGTTTTCTATTGCTAATATTTAGTTGTCTCTAAACTTGGTTGTGTGAGAAAGCAAGGTGTCTCCACCTATGCCTCCATCTTGGCGGAAGTCCCAAAAACGACTTTATTTGTAAAAAATAGTGTATTTATTCTTACATGTTTAAACTTCAGTCACCTTCAAAGTACTCTCCATTTGATGTATATCAAGACACTTTTTCCACTGCTCAAAACAGTTTTGAACTTGTTCATTTTGATGCTTCTTGGTACTTCTATTGTTTTTCTTTCATGTCTTTAATATCTGCAAACATTTCCCTTTGAGGACTTTTTCATCTGGGGAAACAAAAAAAAAGTTGCTGGAAGTGAGATCAAGTGAATCTGGAGGGTGGGGCATGGGGTCCTACCACTTTGGGACAAAAACTGCTACATACTCAGTGCCACATGGCAGCGTGGTGTGGGCAGGTGTGCTCATAAATCACCCATTATTACATAGGCAAATGCGTGGAGTCTTCACAAAGAATTTACTGAAGCCAAATGCAGCCTCTCACAACAATGCTAGCTGGTACACTGATACAGGTGGTTTCCTAGAACACTCACCTAGCGGGAGAAACCTGTACTATAAGGGGCCTGCTCTCCAGAATATAATTGTGTTTTGGGGGGTTCCCCCTCATATATTAAACATTTCACTGACAATGCCAAATAATCCTGGAATCCTTCCTTAAGTATCAGATATAATTATTAATAACTGTAATCATTTGTGCTATGTAATTGTCTTATAGTACAGTCCTGCATATCTATTTCCAGCTTATATTTCTATAGTTACACTCTCTTATATGATGTAAGAATTGCATTCTCTGCCTAAAACCTTATCTATTATATTTCAATCCACCACACAGTTGTCCTAATGATCATGGTAAAATATATCTACAATGAAGGCAATCATTGACTATTATGCATGACTTCTCTGCCTATAGGGTAAATTATTTATAACTTAGCACTTCATAAAAATTCATAATCTTTCACAGGACTATATTTCCAGAAGCATTTGTTATTATTCCTCAACTGGGCAGTATGTGGTATAAGACATTCTCTTCAAACTCTTTGTCTTTGCTCCAAATGCTCTCCCTTAACTTCACTGCTCAATGAATTCTTTCTCACCCTTCAAGGCTTAGCTTCCATATCACCACCTCAATGGATTATTCAAGAAACACTTCCTGTCTCACCTCCTCCTGGCACATAACAGCTTAATTTGTTTACTTTTTTGCCTCACTCACTAAAATGTGAGCTTCTAGAATCCAGAAGTGTTGTCATTTCTTTAGTTACCTAGGTGCCCAGCACTATAGGTGCTCAATAAAGATATAGAATAAATGATCATCGAGGCATTTTTATATGTTAATAATAGAACATTTAAAATTTATGGTCATAAGTAGAGAACAATCTATGTAAAGCATATACTTATAGAACTTATTGCTTAAAGGCAAACATAATTTCAGAAATTCATTTTCTAATACTTACTACAATGTGCCTTTTCAAAATCTAAACTCTTATTAAAAATATAATTCTATTATCACTTTTGTTTTTCTTCAATATCTTATACCAAAGTGAACTTTTTAACTACAGTGCTATATACACATATGTCAGTTGGTGTTTAATTATTTTTAAAATGACTTCAATATTTAATGTAATATATTATGGTTGGACAAAATATGAAATGGTCAATTGTTATGTAAAGATTGAGGGAAAGAAATGACTATGTAAAATTGCCCTTTCAAAATCAGTAATGAGAAATAAAGTCAGCAATAATTATTGATTCTTCATATTAACTGAGAAAGGAAATATGTGTGGATCAAAGATGAAGAATGACTATATACATGGTTGACTGATTATCTTTTGTAGCTTGTCAAATGTTCCCAGGCCTAGGAAACAACTAAGACTTATGGCTCAGTAATGCCAAGGATCACTCTTAAAATCAATGTCAAGGGTGGTAAAGTGGTATCTAATCTATTTGTCTTTCACTAACACAATCGGTTTTGTTATTCACAGGTTGCATTTCTTGGGCAATGCATTCACAATTTCACCCCAATTTTTCTTTCAATGCCTTTATGGTACACTGTGTTGGACATAGGGACTGACAGTTTAGATCTTTCAGTAAAAGTTTGTTGTCCCACCTTCAGGGAGTACTAAACAAATGCATCCTCATGCCCAAGGTCATGTCCTACCTAGAGAGACTGTCATGAAGGGACTGATTAATCAAGTTAGTGCTGAGGGTGCTCAATGCACAATGATTGACAGAACCATTTAGTTGCAGAGTTCCTCCTGGCAGTCAGCAGATGCTATTGTTTGGGCCCACCATGCAGTTTGACTTCTCAATCTTCCTCATCCTGCTTCTTTCTTCTTTCTTTCATAGATGCATCCAAGTGCATTCTCCAACTAATGTATTGAGATCTAAATTCCATCTCTGCTTCTCAAAAAGAAAAAACCCTATCAACAGATAATATCTGAAGTACTGATTGATTTATTTCTGGAATGTCTAGCTGAATAATGAGAATTGTTTTTTTAAAGATTTTGTATATTTATTTTAGAGAGGGGAAGGGACAGAGAAAGAGAGGGAGAGAAACATCAATGCGTAGTTGACTCTCATGCACCCCCTACTGGGGACCTGGCCAAAACTTGGGTACATGGCCTCACTGGGAATCAAACCAGCCAGGCTTTGGTTTGCAGGCCTGCACTCAATCCACTAAGCCACACCAACCAGGGTCTGAATAATGAGAATTATTAACCATATGGTTTTGGATTTCCCATTCACATTCTTTTAAATCTTGAATCTTCCTTCTGTTAATGCCTTTTTCTCCAGAACTATAAAGACAGTTGCAAAAAAGATGTAGAAGCTGAAGCAGAAGACCAAGTGGGAGCTGCAAGACTTCTGGGCTTACAAACAAGGTGACCTAGCACATCAGTGACAACCGGTATCAGCTATAATAGGAACTGGTGCCTCGAAATGTGTTTCCAAGGACAAAAACTAGATTCTTCACTTTCACTCTCCAATTCTCATGCAAGCTATCTGCACTAAGGAAAGGGAAGTCTAAGAAACTGGTTCCAGGTTAGCAAAATTGACACAGTACAAATTTGACACATATTTAACATACTTAATCATCAAACTAACCCTACTGTTATCTGCATCTAACAGCTGAAGTATATAAATCACAGTGAGAATAAATACTGTAATTTGTCTGAATACACACAGCTAGATTCTTGGTCAGATAAACTTGGCAAAGATAACAATGATAAAATCTGGACAAAATGTAAAATAATACTAACTTCAAGGTGTAGAAGAAAGACAGCAGGTAGAATCTGAACAGAAATCTATCATCGAAAGAACATAACCACACTTGCTGAAATTTGTGAGTTTACACCTTTTTGCCTTGTAGTATGCCTAAATCTCTATACAATATGGGGACACCAAAAG
The DNA here is from genome assembly GCF_021234435.1 of Artibeus jamaicensis. Taxonomy (NCBI): domain Eukaryota; kingdom Metazoa; phylum Chordata; class Mammalia; order Chiroptera; family Phyllostomidae; genus Artibeus; species Artibeus jamaicensis. The sequence continues at coordinate 9,535,269 of NW_026522028.1, read as the reverse complement.
TTGCTGAGGATACATTTCAGGAAAGCAGAGCAGACACACAATTAGTAATCTTGGAAGTGAGGGATTCTTAAAGCATGGTAAGGACCCCAAGAGGCTCAGCAAAATCTCACCAGCTGGAAACTGAAAAAACTGAGTGGTGATTACATCTTTTGCAGCCCACGGGGGAGACAGATGAGGGGCTTGAGTCCCTCCAAGTTATCTGCCTGCTAGAATGAAAAATCACTATTCAGGAGAACAGAATTCAATCTCTATCACATACTATTCATATGTAGTATACTATAAAAATCACTTTTCATATAAATAAAAAATGTAATCTATACTCAAGAAAAAATAGTCAACAAACAAATCCTAAGTTGGTCCAGATATTGGAATTACCAAACAAGGACTTAGAAGCAGCTATTAAGTATTTTTAGGAGACCTAAAGAAAAAAAGTGTGTGTAGATATAATTTGTAACAGTAATGAATGTCAGCAGAGAAACAGGAACTATGTACAATGTTCTAAGGTCCATAGCTGGGAGACTACAGAAATGGGAAGCATATGGATGCTGATAAAGTTGAGTGGACAAGAAAGGGGATGTGAAGAGAAAAGGACAGAGAGTTCAGGAAGCCAGATGATGCAGAGTCTTGTAGGTCATATAAGGATTTAGGCCTTTAGTAAAGTGAGACAACATGTATTTGGAAAAATTTGAACAAAGGAGTAATATGATTTGAGTTATCATTTATAAAGGTCACCTCAATTGCTCTACTGAGAAGAGAGTCTGGGGAGAGGGCCAAGAAAGAAGATGGGGAGATTGGGGAAGCTCTGGGTGGGTGCTGGTGGCTCAGATTTGGGTGGTACTAGGGAATTGATGAGAAGTAGATAACCTGATGGTAAAAAGTAGGAAGTATTGATAGTTTGAATATAGGGTATGACTCAAAGTTTTTTTACTAAGGAATAAAAAGATGCAGTCAATCAACTGGGTATATAATATATGGAGCTCACTATAAAGTGAAAATGCAGGCTATTTTGTTCAAAAATTACTGAAAATGTCAAAATCAAGACAATGGAGCATTACATAAAGTGTACAGATTGCACTCCCAGGAAGCTCTAGATGCAGTCACCACCCTCTGAAGGAGTAGATTTTGTGGATAGGACAAGGGGCATTGACTTTAGACATTTCAGGTTTGAGGTGATGCATTTGATGGTGCTTAGTGAAGAACATAATTTACTTAAAATATAAAGAATTTTGCACTTTCAAAAATCATTCCACTACTTAGAATTTCTGTCCATAGAATGTTATATCTCAGAATACAGAGAAATACCTATGTTAGTAAATCATCTTTCCTCAGCCTTTTATACAATATCTCAAGGGATGGTCCAGTTTGGTCTGCTGAGTGGTTTTAAACATCAGGGGGACAGCTGCAGGCCATGAGACTATTCTGAAAGAAATCTGATTTGGTTAGAAAAGGTGGTATGTGATGCAATTTGAAAAGGGTTTTAAATCCATTGAAATTTTCCCTAAGATTTATACCTATTAAATGGAGGCATATCACCCTGGCTGGTGTAGCTCAGTGGATTGAGCACAGGCTTGTAAAGCAAAAGGTCCCCAGTTCGATTCTCAGTCAGGACACATGCCTGGGTTGCAGGCCAGGTCCCCAGTAGGGGACACATGAGAGGCAACACACATTGATGTTTTTCTCCCACTCTTTCTCCTTCCCGTTCCCCTCTCTTTAAAAATAAATAAATTAAATATTTGGAAAATAAAAATAAAAAATGGAGGGATATCAGTATTAATGAATGTTACAGTTGATATACCAATGAATGTTTGCGATTTTTATTTTAAAGCATTTCATGGGCCCTGGCTGGTTTGACTCAGTGGACTGAGTGCTGGCATGCAAGCTAAAGTGTTATAGGTTCAATTCCCAGTCAGGGCCTATGCCTAGGTAGCAGGCCAGGTTCCCTCATGTGGGGCATGTGAGAGGCAACCATACACTGATATTTCTCTCCTTCCCTTCCCCTCTAAAGATAAATAAATGAAATCTTTAAAAAAATCCCACAGTTCACAGAAAAACCATAAAATATTCCAGTTTTTTCATGTCATTGTGGAAGTATATACAGTATACATTTTAGATTTCATAATTTAAAAATAATGTACCATGTGTCTCTGTATATGTGTGAAAATTATTAATTTTACTGTTTTCACACATATTGGTAAAAGTTTTTTTGATAGTCTCTTTAATCTGTTTTATCTTTAGTTGTGCCTATTAATTTCTAATGCCATTTAGATTATTTATTTAGTTTTTATCTTACTTCATATATTGAATTGGAAAATTAGTGTTCAACAATCTTTCTTGTATTTTAAATGTCTTCTAAGTAATGTTAAACAAAGATTTTTTTATCTGCGATGGTTTTATCTGAATTCAGTTTCCAGTAATTTTCTAATTATTATTTTGATTTCTTCAAGCATTAAAGTTGTATTTTTCTAGTTTTAACATATGCAATTTATTGGTAATCTTTTTGTAATTGTTCACTAAATTGTACTTTCATTAGAGAATTAGTCTAGCTGATAAAATTTTGATTTTTCTGAGTCGATTTATATAGCCTAGATTATGGTTTCCTGTTTAAATATAAGCATAAGGTAACTTTTAATAAGCTTATTAATTTTGTTATGTTTCAACATACTCTATATCTATAATTTAAAAAATCTATTTCGATTTTTTATCTGAGAAGAATTTGAAAACACTCACACTATAATTGTGGAGTTGTCTCTCTTTGAAACACTAATAATTTTTGCTCTACATATTGTGAGACATAACAAAACAAAGCTATTTGTTGTATAGTGGTTGAGTATTTTTTATTATACTAAGAAACTGAAATTATTATCACCATATTTTGATACAGTCTGGAGATATTTTTGTTATGATGTTTATTTTGTAATGTTTGAGGCACTATTTAAGACAAATACTTAAAACACAAGGAAGCAAATCGCTAGAAATTAAAACAATAGTTCTATATATTACATGTAATATATATATATGAGAGACATATGCATATCTACATATCTATAAATCAATATATCTACATATCTATTTTATATGAAGACAAAGCTATTTGCATTTACATTGATTATTGATATATTAAGTAATTTAAACTCCATTTGTTTAATTTTACTGGGTATTTCTCCTTTCTTTCCTTCATTTCTTTCAAGAGTTTTAAGATATATCATTATCTTTAGTGTAGTGTATATTCCACATATATTACTTCACTAGACAAACATGCAATTTTAATATTTATATTTGACTTCACAAATTTTACAGTTAACCTCACTATCTTTCTGTGAAACAATAAAATTGCTTTTTAAGGACTTCCGCCAAGATGGAGGCATAGGTGGATAAGCCGTGCCTTCTCACACAACCAAGTTTAGCGACAACTAAATATTAGCAACAGAAAACACAGCCAGAACACAGAAAATTGAACTTTTCAGAAGTCTGTTAACAACAAATTCTTCAGCCTGACCGGTAAGGGGCTAAACCAGCAGCTGGTGGAGCGGGGTTGCACAGGAAAACTCGGTTAGACAGACTGAGGTGTGCAGAATCCAGGCGCAGGGTTGGACCTAGTGAGCTACCGAGCGAGCTACCGAGCAAACGACCAAGCGAGCAACCGCATGGAAACAGCGAGGGAGCAGGGCTACGGGTTGACCGTGGTCGTGCATTGGTGTGCGGATAGACAAGCCAGGGAGTGGGCAATTGGACCTGGACCCAGCCGGTCCTGCGGCAAGCGGCAGGGAGGGCGCCACCATTTCCCTGCTCTGACCCCACCTCCACATACAGCCGCATAACCCAGTGACTCTGAGTGGCCCAGCCCAGGTGAACCACCTAAGCCTCTGCTCCTCACCCAGTGGCACAAAACTCAGAGGGTGCTGCCTTTTACCCGCTCTGACCATGCCCCCACATACAGCCTCACAACCCAGCGACCTGAGAGTCCAAGGCTCCGTCCTCACACTTAAAGGGTGCAAACAGACCAAAAATGGCTCAAGAAGATCTCAAAGCCCCAGAGCCTATAAATCTAAGCAATGAAGAAATAGCAAAACTCTCAGATGCACAGTTTAAAACACTGGTCATCAGGATCCTCACAGAACTGGTTGATTATAGCCACAAATTAGACAAATATATGAAGGCAAAACTAATTGAAATGAATGGAATTGCACAGGACACCAATAGCAATGAAAAGGAAACTGGGACTCAAATCAATGGAGTGGACCAGAAGAAAGCAAATAATGGCCAAACAGAAAAGAGTCAAGAGACAAGAATTCAAAGAAATGAGGAGAGTCTTAGGAACCTCCAGGACATCTTTAAACACTCCAACATCCGAATTATAGGGGTACCAGAAGGGGGAAAGGCACAGCCACCAGTGGAAAACTTATTTGAACAAATAATAAAGGAGAATTTCCCCAATCTGGCAAAGGCAATAGACTTCCAGGAAATCCAGGAAGCTCAGAGAGTCCCAAAGAAGTTGGACCCAAGAAGAAACACACCAAGGCACATCATCATTACATTAGCCAAGATTAAAATGAAGGAGAGAATCCTAGAAGCAGCAAGAGATAAGGGGACAGTCACCTACAAAGGAGATCCCATTAGACTGTCAGCGGATTTCTCAAAAGAGACCTTACAGGCAAGAAGGGGCTGGAAAGAGGTATTCCATGTCATGAAATCCAAAGATCTACAACCAAGATTGCTCTATCTAGCAAAACTTTCATTTAGAATGAAAGGACAGATAAAGTGCTTCTCAGATAAGATCAAATTCAAGGAGTTCATCATCACCAAGCCCTTATTATATGAAATGTTAAAGGGACTTATTGAAGAAAAAGAATTAAAAAAAACATGAACAGTGAAAGGACAACAAACTCACAATTATTAACAACCACACCTAAAACAAAAGCAAACTAAAAGGACAGCTAGATCAGGAGTGGAAACATAGAAATGAAGATCTCAAGGAGGGTTAGCAACAGGGGAGTGGGAGGAGGAGAAGGGGGGAGAAGGTACAGAAAATAAGTAGCATAGACAGTAGATAGACAATAGATGGGGGGGCAAGAATAACATGGGAAATATAGAATCTAAAGAACTTGAGACACATGGACATAAACTAAAGAGGGGGTAATGGTGGGGACAGGGGGTAAGGTGGAGGGGAATGAAGGGGGGAATAGAACAATTGTAACAGCATAATCAATTTAAAAAATTAAAAAAAATAAAATTACTTTTTAAAAATTTACTTCAGTAACTTTACTTCACATTACAAAGTATTGTCCATTATTTATGTTCATCTTTTATGTTGATTATTTGTTTAAACTTATCAATATGTTTACTAATGTCTTTGTTCATTAGTTCTTCTCACTTAGCTGTTTTTTCTATCTGGTTTATTTTTCATCATCAGTTGTATATATGGAAGTATTTTCTGTGATAGTCTTTCCCTTGGTCTCTCTGTCTGTCTAAGAATTTCTCTTAAGAATGTACCTTCCAGTAATTCTTGCATGCTGGTGGCAGTCACGTTGAATTATCTCCTCCCAGAGGTCGCGTGGAATTTGTAACCAGGAATCACTTTCTGTGTTAATTTCTCAAACTGAAATTTGCTAGAACCTGCAGAAAAGTAAAATCAAAATAGACAGATATGTGAGGCAGGCCTGTGCTTTGGATTTTCAGGCCATTTTATTTTATTCCATCAGAGACAGGTGAGCTCTGTGGTTTCCTTTTGCTGATGAGTGGATATTTTTAGTCTACTCTCTCTGAATATACAAGGCTTTAGAATACTGGGTAGATGTGAAGACATCAATTTCAACTGCCTTATCTCCCCTATTAAAATCCGTTGGGAACAAAAATGGGTAAATCCCCATCATGTCTTCACAAGGAAGTCACTTTTATTAATGACATCTCTAATTGCTTGAAAATTCTGTATGTTGTTCAGAAATAATTTCATTAATTGAACTGCCATGACCCCATATTCCTCCCAGCTGTTCCTTCAAATCAATCTTAAAGAAAATTCCTTGAATGTGTTTAATGTCTCTTTCATAATAATTGAAATGCCTAATATCTTGCACACCTGCCTGCCACTTAGAGGCATGGGCACAAACTCAACTGCACACACACAAACACAGGGCCAGGCTTTCTCTAAGGTTAAACATTTCTATGTCTCAACCTTTCTGCAAAAATGTTAGCCTCAAAATTCTCTTTTCATTCTGGCCACTCCACTAGATTCTTCATGGTTTGTCACCTTCTTTCTAAAAATGTGGATTTCTTAAATAAACACAGACCTGATATATGTTTGCCCAGTCAAAGCAGATTAAAACTATTGCCCAGGGGAATACATTTTTCCCCCAAGGGGTAGAAGGATGTAAGAAACACTAACAGGAGATCTATTCTTAACAAAAATATAAGTGTTCATACAGCATTATTAATTATAAGCACAATATTCTACAACAAATCTCTAGAATTTTTTCATATTGCTGTTTATGGATGAAAAGTTTCAGTCATGCAAGATTGCCTCATTTGTTTCGACGTGACATTCTATGAAATAAGCCTGTTGTATTAACCTTTAATTTAAATAGAAGCTATAAATCAAAAAATCTGACTTGCACAATTGAAAGGGACGTTAAAAGCCATCCAATTTAAAGACTCATTGAAGTATATTTTAATATCAAATCTTGTTAAACTAGATATCTGAAATACTGTATGTATTCTACTTTAGAATTTATTGATAAATTTTAAATTAATCCCTATTGAATTTCACTCTTTTTGGTTTCATCAATATGTTACTATATACAGATTATAAAAGACAGCCCCTAATCCTATCTTTTTTATATTAACTAAAGTCCATATTATATGCAAATTTCCTTAGTTTTTAATTCATGTCCCTATTCTGGTCAAAGATCCCACCCAGGACACCACAATACATTTAGTAGCCATGCTTTCTTAGGCTTCTCATGGCTAGAAGTTTCTCAGACTTTATTCTTGGTCAGGCATTTTTGGGAAATGTGCCTCCATTGGGATTTGTTTGATATTTTTCTTTCTTTTTTAAAAAATATATTTTATTGATTATGCTGTTACAATTGTCCCAATTTTTCCCCTTGGCCCCCTTCTTCCTGGTTCCCACATTCCCTCCAATGATACCCCTTTAGTTCATGTCCATGGGTTGTACATATAAGATCTTTGGCTTCTCCATTTCCTATACTGTTCTTAACCTTCCCCTGTCTATTTTATACCTACCAATTAGTACTTCTTAATCCCCCCACCCTTCCTCCCATTTCCCCCCTTCCTCTTCCCAGCTGATAGTCCTCCAAATGATCTCCATACCTGTGATTTACCTATGATTTTGTTCCTGTTCTGGTTGTTGGCTTAGTTTATGTTTTTAGATTCAGTTGTTAATACTTGTGAATTTATTGCCAATTTAATTTTTTCATGTTCGTAGTTTTGATCTTCTCCTTTTTCTTAAATAAGTTCCTTTAACATTTTATGTAATAATAGCTTGGAGATGACAAAGTACTTTACCTTTAACTTGTCTGGGAAGCACTTTACCTGCCCTTCCATCTAAATGATAGCTTTGCTGAATAGAGTCATCTAGATTATAGGCCCTTGCCTTTCATGACTTTGAATACTTCTTGGCAGGCCCTTCTTGCATGCAAAGTATCTTTTGAAAAATCAGCTGGCAGTTTTATGAGAATTCCTTTGTAGGTAACTCTCTGCTTTTCTGTTGCTGCTTTTAAGATTCTCTCTTTATCTTTAACCTTTGGCATTTTAATTATGATGTGTCTTGGTGTGGTCCTGTTTGGTTCCAACTTGTTTGGAACTTTCTGTGCTTCCTGGACTTGTATGTCTATTTCCTTCACCAAATTAGGGATGTTTTCTTTCATTATTTTTTCAAATAAGTTTTAAATTTCCTGTTCTTCCTCTTCTCCTTCTGGCATACCTATGATCCAGATCTTAGTACATTTGGAGATGTCCCAGAGGCTCCTTACAATATCATAATTTTTTAAAATTCTTTTTCTTCTTGCTATTCTGGTTGAATGTTTATTTATTCCTTTTGTTTCAAATCATTGATTTGAACCTCGGGTTCATCCCATCTATTGTTGGATCTCTGTAGATTTATCTTTATTTCATTTAATGTAACCTTCATTTCTGCCTGGATCTTTTTTATGTTGTCACACTCAGTGAGTTCTTTGAGTACCCTGATCACCAGTGTTTTGAACTCTGCATCTGATAGATTGGTTATCTCCATTTTGTTTAGTTCTTTTTCTGGGGTTTTGTTTTGTTCTTTCATTAGGGCCATATTTTTTCATCTCCTCAATTTGGCAGACTCCCTATGTTTGTTTCTGTGTATTAGGCAGAGCTGCTTTGAGCCCCTGTCTTAGTGCCCTACTGTAGAAAAGGTACCTGTAAATTGTATGGAACACAGCCTTGGGTAATTTTCAGGGTTGGGCAACCTGCTTCACCACTTTGTGGCTCTCTGTTGGGTGAGGGCTCTGAGAGGGGACAATGATGCTTCCTGGGTTCTGGACATTTGCCTGGCACTTTCTCTGTTTCCAGTCACTTCACTTATTCCCTGTATGTGACTAATGCCCTGCCAGCTGTTGCCCTGGTTCTGAATCACTGAGTGGGTAGGTCTGCAGATGTTGTAAGTCCATTCAGTCCCTTTAACCAGAGTCTTCTGAAAATCTGGCAGGTCTTCCACTACCCCAACTCCCATTGTTTTTTGTGGGGTTTTTTTTTTCAGAAGTTACAGGAATTTATTTTCCTGGTGCTGGATCCCTGGGTTGTGCAGTTTTCCCTGGAACTGGGATTGCTCACTCCCAAGATATCCCTCCTGATTTGCATTTACCACATGTTAATGTGGGCTCACCCCTTCTGCTGCAGCCACCCCTTCTGCCGCAGCCTCCCCCTCTTTGCACACCTCATCCCTGCATTTCTCTGCCTGTCTACCCATCTCTGCCCCTCCTTCTTGTCTGGATAAATGTGGCTTCTTTAAATCTAAGGTTGCTGGACTTCCATACAGCTCGATTTTCTGATGATTCTGGGTTTTATTTGTTTTGAGGCCTAGTTGTAATTCTTTCTATGGTTGTGGAAGGGGGTGAAGTGTGTTTACCTATGCCTCTGTATAGACTTGAAGTCTTATAAACTACATCTTTTTATTTGAAAGGTATTTATATGTATGATTTTAATTTCCATTGTATTTTAACCCTCTTAGATGTTTTGTTTAATTAAACCAATACTTTGTAATTTTCTTAGTTCTTATCATAGTGTTTTAGTATTTTGTACTACTACTAACCTTGGTTACATAAGCCAACATATAAATGATACTAATTATTTGTCATACCAACCCAAGAATATGAGGTATTTTAGTACAAATGTGTCAGATGAAACTTGGAAATCAGTGTGGAACCACATAATTTATACTCATAGCACCAGAATCCATAATCCTGTGTAAGGATTATAAGATTGTACTGATACACAGACAGACTGTAAGGGAAGAGAAGGCATGGAAAGACAGGAGAGATTGCTTAAAAGGGGGCTTACTGAGCAGTTCTTGTTGAAATAAAATAAATAAAGAGTTCTTTAGGTTAAAGCGGATCTTAGAGCAGTTTATAGCAGCTAAGAAGCTAGAGCCAAGACACTTCTGAAATAATTCTCTTGAGATATCAAAGTGGTGTAGCAATGTCTCTAAAGTAATCAGTCATGTACACTATCAAGATGAAATATACACATAAATCTTGTATCACATTTTAGAAGCCATTTGATTCTCTTTGCTTCTATCAAGAACATATTATTTTATGCTACATGTAGTACATATGCACATGCAATGTGTGAAATTTTAACATAATACACAATCTCACCCATATTTGTTGTATTAGTATTTACTACTCTTTACATAGGTCAGTGATTCTCAAAGTTTGATCTCTGACCTACCGCATCAGAATCACCTGAGAACTTGTCAGAATAGTCTCAGCCTCAGCACCATTCTCCCCACCCTCTCACAGATGTCTGCTTATCACAATCTCTGGAGGTGAGATCCAGATCCAGGGAGTCATATTTTATAACTAGCCCTTCAGGTGACTCTGAGGCATGACACTGACAAAGACAATGATACTACTCTGAGCGGTATTATATCAGGTGAAAAGAGGAGTGTGACTGAAAAATAATTCTCAGTAAGCTTTTTATCTTGAAGCAAAGGTGTATAGAAGGTTTCTAATCCCCAGCATGCCTCCTATCCATTTCCTACCACATTTTTGAGCAAAAGACCATTTGAGATTCTATCACCATAATTAGTCTTCAATTTAAAAATTGGTTTCCTCCAAAACAATAAAAGTGAAGTTAACATATGATCTAGTAATCCCAGTTCTAGATAGATATACAAAAGAATTCAAAGCTGGGGTACAAAGAAATATTTGTACATCCATGTTCACAACACTATTATTCACAATAAAAATAAAAATAAATATAGAAGAAAATTGGTTTCTATTACCTGCTGTGGATATCTGCACTCCATTTTTCTTTTAATATTTTATTTATTTATTTTTAGAGACAGGGGATGGAAAGGAGAAAGAGTGGGAGAGGAACATCAACATGTGATTGCCTCTCATGTGTCCCCTACTGGGGACCTGGCCTGCAACCCAGGCATGTGCCCTGACTGGGAATCAAACAAACCAGCCACCCTTTGCTTGACAGGCCCACGCTCAATCCACTGAGCTACACCAGACAGGGCTGCACTCTACTTTTTGACATTAACCCATAATTACCCATTTTGTTGAAACTCTTCTTTCCCCTGTTTAACTTGTGCTCATGCAGGAATGTACAAGCAGTGGCTTGTTTGAAGACATCACTTACAGTTCTGACTCTAAAAATAGTCTGAAAATCTGGACACATAATTGTTTGCATTTTAGCCTTCATTTTGTCATCTATAAAGCAGGGGAGTTGAATAAACAATCTTGAAGTTTCCTTCTAGCCCTAAATTTATGACTTTAAATCTTATATTGCAATCTAGGTCCTCTGTTTTCTAAATTATCTGTCTTCAGAGTCATATACGTATGGTGCCAGGAGGGTACTAAACCTATTGTTGTTATGTAAATGTCTAACCAATTTGATGTACACCCAAGACTAATATAATATTGAATGTTAACTGCAATTGAAAATAATTTTTAAAGTCAAATATCTGAAAGTATTTTTTCATAGTTGCCTTCTGGATGTTAGACACATCACTTTGCATGCTAAAGACTCACTAATAAACAATAATACATACTAACTGAATGAAGGATACACATGACAAACCAGAGAAATGTCACTAGTGGTAAAAAGTCCAAGGAAATTCCCAAGGGAAGACCATGCCAAGGTAAGCTTGGTAAAAGGAGAATATGGACTTACAAAGAATGGATTGCCTACAGTACTTGTGCAAAAGAGTAAGCAAATAATTTTATCACCAGGTACTATGTAATTGATACACTTTTGCAGGTTATGCATGTATCACATCTCAGTGTGGTTTCTAATCAGAGTACTCAATTTCACATATCATTATAGAATAATTTACTTTTAAGCAAAAATAGTACAATATAGTAAAGTTACCAAGTGTTAACTGTATACCAGGCACTGTTTGAAATGCTTTAAATGTATTAATCAATCCTTGCAACAATGCTTTGAGGATGGTAAAAATACTATCACAATGTTCAAGATAAAAAAATGAACCATACATGTAAGACAAAAATTAATTACATTAAGAAAAAAACAAATATGTTTAAGTCACCAAGAAACAGCTGAAATTTGAATCCATAAACTGCAATTTGGCTCTTAATTTCCTTCTTTTTTTTTCATTTCTGACTGTTTTTCTTTTATTTTTTTATTTAATTATTGTTCAAGTACAGTTTTCTGTCTTTTACTCCCAGGCCAGCCCACCCCCCCTTGCTCTCCACCTCCCTCCCATTTCCACCCCCCTTAGGTTTTGTCCATGTGTCCTTTATACTAGGCTCTTGATTTCTAACTCTCAACTACCATCATACACTATTTATTGAATTCATGTAATTACTTAAGAATTGTTGATGGTACTTAATTATAAAGTAACTTCAGTTTTGTCTCTCACTGTCTTTCTATAGTTACTGAGTCAGGATGGTTCTTCACCAGGCTCAGGATGAAAATTCAAGGCCAGCTCCATCACTTCTTTAGTCACACTAAGGTAATAAATACTCAACTGTTGCTTTTAGTTCTAAAATACAATCTCAATTCACTAATTAAGATATCTAGTGTCATAAAGTTATTTAAAAAATATTTTGACTTGCTCTATAACTTAGTCTTCTTACCTGCCTAATCTTGGTCCCACTTCAGGTGGAAGCTGACTTTATTATCACCTAGACTTTTTAATGTTCTTCCACCTCACTGATCACAATGGATGATTACACTGTGATCAAATATCAGGGAAAGAGAAGAGATAGATTAAGATGGAAAGTTCTCATTTGCTTGGTAGTGACATGGTGATTTAACTCTAGCACTTTTTGGATTTGGTAGTTGATTGAATCTTTATTTTTTTCATGGGCACTGTAATGGATTAATTTCAAAATTAGTCCAATGGACCAAGTCTGCATCCTTCCCTTATCCATCCTATTTTCCCAGAAACTTCATAATGCTCCTTCAGTCTGACTCTGGGAATGGCCACATGGATTGTTTTAGCCAGTGCAATGTGGTCATGATATAAGCAGCAGCCTGAAACAAATGGGCTTGCCCTCCCCTCTGTGCGTCTGCCATTGCAAAGAGAACATGCTTGTGCTGGTTTGTGACAGGAGATGTCCACATCATCTCTGCTGTTCCAGCCAAAAGCATCATAGACAAAGTTGAGAGTCACCCATCCCTAAGTGTGTATATGAGCCAAGCCCAGATTGGTAGAGACATCTAAGATGACAACCCTGGAGTCATGAACTATAAACTTATTTTTGTATGTGGGTGGGTTTTTTTGGTTAATATTCATGATTATTGTGACAATAAGTATCTGACACAGGCACTCTCATGAGTTCCTTTGGGAGTCCCCTAATTATGAGGATATATCTCACATGCTTTTTCATCAATGAGGAAAATCATAGGCATTCTATGCTCCTGGGTTGCCCTTTCATTCTCTGGCATGTAAACATTGGGGACATCTCCCAGATTATTTATTCTATGGCCTGACTCTTTCAGGGGCTTCATTGAACAAATCCAAGAAAACCATATTCTTACTTTCTCTTGTTCATAGTCCACATCTGGGACACAGGAAATAGTCACACAATTTTTACCCAAATTAGCACATGATGTGAAATCTATTAGCTACACAGATAGCTCTCTCTTGCTATTGGTATGAGTTAAATAGAGTTCCTAGTGTTCGTGTAAATTATGGGGACGTACAATAAGCTAGTTGTGGCCTAATTTTGGCATCTCATGAAAGCCTCTTTCTTGGCTTGGGAATTGGAAGTAATACCACACCCTTTTCTCTTGGGAGGGAAGGAATTCACAACACTAGTCCTTCTGAATAGACCTGCTAAAAATATTCTTAGATAAACTCTGTGCAGCTACTATGATTCCATTTGAGGTCAGAAGGTATCATCTCGTCTTTCCCATTTTGGGGATGAGGTGGTCCCTAAGGCATAGTTGTCCCTGAAGGAAACACTCCTCCTAAAAAAGACAGAAAGAAAATGCTCCCCCTAATCCTTTTCTAACAAAACTCATCATTTAATATTCCTTAGAAGGTTAAGAGTACTGAAATTACTCTGATGCTTGTTACTTTTAATAGTTTCATGTCTTAGTCTAACATAATTTTGTAATATGTTCTAATTGACATTTCCATTTTGAAATATTTATACACAATGTTTCTTGGACACATACAATATTTAAAACTCTGGAAGATAAGTATAAATCCTGCTTTCTTCTGCAAAAATCATTTGGTCAATAAAAGTAATATTCGCCTTGACCTTTGACACCACAGCCCTCCTCACTAACTGCTCCTTTTTATCACAGACCAACTAAAGCTAAAAATGTTCTTACATTATATAAAATTCTTCCTTCTCACCATATAACCCATATAATTACACACACATGCTCATACCTTATACATGTCCACACACACTCCTTATACAGCATACACACACATATATACAGATTCATGTTCAAGGAAGATAAACTAATAGAAATACAAAAAAGATGGGTTTCGGTTTCTACATATAGCATTTTTCTGCCCATATTGTCTGCTTCCTTTTAGTCTATTCGGTTGTTCACTTCTCAAGGGCCTGACTTTAGTGGTACACATATAGCATGGACCAATCTCACAAAAGCCTGAAACTAAACCTGCAATTTGGACAAAGCTGCGGATTGAGATGTGTCCTTTATTTCAGGCACAGAGAAAACATCCACTTATGGTAAAATCACAATTTTCAGCAAGTGAGAAAAAAAGTGTAGTTGGCATCAGAAACCCAAGATAAAAAAACAATATACAAAATTGAAAAACAGGGAAATTCCAATAAATAAGCATAGCACAGTGGTGTTTAATTAAAAGCAAAATAACATTCAAGGACCACAAGGAGGCAGGTGTTCAGCATTGCAGAAGTCTACCAGCCAAGATAGAGTCCTCCTAAATTAGGCTGGTTGTTGCAGTAGATAAAGAAATTGCCAGAATCAAATGAAGCCCTAATCTTGCAAAGAGCAGGATATTTTGTAGCTTGTTAAAAAGAATGGCGATGAATTAATGAGCTCCTATTTATTGAGTGCTTATTATATTTGAGCCCTGAACTTAATAGTTTAAATTTATTTAATACTTGAAACAGGGTTAGTTAACTCATTACAGAAAGTAGGAGAATGAAGTTTATATAAGTTAACAGTTGCATAATAAGGAGATATTAGATTCCTGTGCTCTTCCATAGTGAAGAGCTGATTACTCCTCTGAGAAATGACTGCCTTCCTACATTTTCCAGCATCCTCTGTATTAAGCTGAGTGGCATGTGAGTGAAAGTGATGTTTCTCTTCTTTCTTTTGTTCTCATTGTCTGCTATAAGCAGGTATCTCCAAGGCCCTAATTTCTCTGTGGGGCCGCCAGATGGAAGAAATTTGGCCTTGTGCATCACCAGGTTGAAAGCCATCCTTGAATATCCACATTTAATCATTTTATGAGAAATATTTATTGTATTAATCATGAGTTTGGGGGCTTATCAGTTATGACATCTATCTTAACATATACTGCTAAAGTTGTCTTAATCACTGAGGCAATACTACCTTAATTCTTTTCAGAAAAGAAAACATGTTAATGAATACCTGCTTTGAGGGGTTGTTGTGAGAACTTAGTTAACACACTTATAGATAATATAAGTTTCTACATAGGCAGCACCACATATTGTAGCTTTACTTTACATGTAATTTCTCACTTTAGGCTTAAAGATGGATTTTTAAAACTCAATTCAATAAATGTGGAGACTAAATATCAAAAGATTCAAATGACTTGTTTGTGATAGAACTGGAACAAACCCAAGTCATTTGCTTAAAAAAACAAAGCAAAACAAAAAACAAACTAAAAATCTTGTGATATTTTCCTGCAATATTGTGACGCTTCCTAGGTAAGAAAATAAAAAACCAAAGCTTCCTGGGTTTGTTAACCAGTATGGACTATGAAAGGTATAGCTGAAGCCTTGAGAAAAATGTAGCTCATTTAATCAAGCTGGGGAATAAGATCAGATATGAGTAAAAAAGGAAATATGATGATAAATTAATTAAATCCCTCCCCCATAAAGTTAAAATTGGGGTTGAATTGCTAATAGAAGGCAAGAAGTCAAAGGCTACGGCTTTGTCCTGAAGTTGAATTTTCTAATTTCTTTGGGACATATATTTACTTCATCTATGGGCTTGGGAATAACATGGGGATAGGAAATCACTTTGTCAGGAAGGCAGTTAATTCCAAATGACCAATAAACATGTTTTTAATAGATCATCTTTATTTCATTTCAATAAAAATTACCCAAGTAGGAATGGTGTGATTCCAGACCATGCCAATTATAGAAACATATTTACTCTATTAAATTTGGTGATCACAGGCTACATATGGCTACTGAGCATTTAAAATGTGGTTAGTGCACCTGAGGAACTATACTGTTAACTTTGTATAACTTTAAATTTAAATAGCCACACGTAGCTAATGGCTCCCATATTTCACAGTGCAATTCTAAACCAAAAGGAATTATTCTAGGAGAGAAACTGGATGTTTAATGGAAATCTGCTTGTGTATTAGAAACATGCTTAAAATTTGGGGCAGAAACATTGAAAGAAATACAAGATTTGCAGAACTGAAGTTATGTCTACATAAAAGTAGACCAATTGAGTCTAAATGATCAAATCCACATTCATGATGTATTAAATGCCCATATTGAAGGCAATTTGCAACAACATAATGCTGGCTTATGTGAACAGACATTATGTTCCAAATGCTTCATGAAATATTCAGCTTATTTCTGAGCTTCCAAAGTCTCCATCTATAGCTTTATGCACGACTAGATCACAGGTAATAAATGAATTTGTCTTCAACTTTAATGGAAAGACAGAGGTCATAAGATGTGAATTCCTTCAGTTTTCCTTCCTACTCTCTTAAAGTTTATCTTTATTTTAATATACCTCCCTCTTTTTTCAGAGAAAAGCGAATTGCTCTTTGATGCCAATCATGTCTCTTGACTTGGCTAACACTAAGCTGGCTCTCTCTTATAATACCTGTATTTATATTTATTAATTTTTCTCTAGTTCAGTTTTTCAGTATACTAAAAAGATTATAATCATTAAAACCAACAAATCAGTCAACAAATAATATTTTCTTTGAATTATTGCCAGTGGTCATGTGTACGCTATTGTCAGTGTACCCCAAATTCATTTCCTTACTTCCTTCATTCAACTCATATCAACATGGTTTCTTCTCCCAACACATAATGAGTTTCTTCTTTCAAAGTTCAAACTGTTCTCAATTAAAAAATTGAATTATAACATGAGATATTCTTTAATAATATTCATAATTCATATATGTTGGTGATGTCAGGTTTTAGAGAAATATTATGATGTGTGAATTTGCATGGCTCAGATGACAGATGGACTTGAGATCCCAACTTAAAAATATTAATTTATTTTAAAATTACAGTTGACATATTAGTTGCAAGTATATAACATAGTGATTTGACATTTTATAACTTATAAAATGATCACCATAAATTTAGCAGCCATCTTTCCCTGATTCTAATTATCATCATATTGTTGACTCTATTTCCAATGCTGCATATTATGTCACTATGACTTAGTTTATAACTGCAAGTTGGTACCTCTTTAACCCCTTTCACTTTTCTTGTCCATCCTCCCAACCCTCCACCCTGGCATCCAACAGTTTGTTCTCTGTATTTATGAATCCATCTTTGTTTTGTTTTGTTTTTGATTCTACATGTAAGTGAAATATATGGTATTCTTCTCAGACTTATTTTACTTAACATAATACCCTCTAGATTGATCCATGTTGCTGCAAATGGCAAGCTTTCATTATTTTTATGGTTGAGTAATATTCCATTGAATATATAAAGGACAGTTTCTTTATCCACCCATCTGTTAATGGGCACCTAGGTTGCTCCCATATTTTGGCTATTGTAATCAATGCTGCAATGAACACAATGGTGCACATATCTTTCCAAATTAGTGTTTCCCATTTTCTTTTTTTAAATTTATTTAATTATTGTTCAAGTACAGTTTTCTGTTTTTTACTTTCATCTCAGCCCACCCCCCCCCCGTGATCCCCACCTCCCTCCCATTTCCACACCCCTTAGTTGTTGTCCATGTGTCCTTTATACTAGTTCCTGTAAATATTTCCCCATTTTCCCCTGAAATTTCCTTCCCTCTCCCCTCTGGTCACTTTCCCCCTGTTCTCTATTTCAGTGTCTTTGTTTTTATTTCGCTTGCTTGCTTGTTTTGTTGTTTAGCTTTCTGTTAAAGGTGAGATGATATGGTATTTGTCTTTCAACACCTGGCTTATTTCACTCAGCATAATACTTTCCAGTTCCATTCATGCTGTTGCAAAGGGTAGGAGCTCCTTCTTTCTTTCTGCTGCATAGAATTCCATTATTTTCTTTGAATAAATACCAAGGGGTGAAATTGCTAGGTCATATGGTAGTTCTATTATTAATTTTTGGAGAACCTCAATATCTTTTTTAAAAAGACTTTATTTAGAGACTTCCGCCAAGATGGAGGCATAGGTGTATGTGCCATGCCTTTTCACACAACCAAGTTTAGAGACAACTAAATATTAGCAACAGAAAACATAGTCAGAACACGGAAAATTGAACTTTTCGGAAGTCCGTTAACAACAAATTCTTCAGCCTGACCAGTAAGGGGCTAAACCAGTGGCTGGTGAAGTGGGGTTGCACAGGAGGACTCGGTCAGACGGACTCAGGTGGGCAGAATCTAGGCGCGGGGTTAGACCTAGTGAGCAACCGAACGAGCAACCAGGCGAGCGACCTCGGAGGAGACAGCAGGGGAGTGGGGCTGCCGGTTGACTGTGGTCGCGCATTTGTGAGCGGGTGGACAGGCGAGGGAGTGGGCGATTGGACCGGGACACAGCGGGTCCCTGTGGCAAGCGGCAGGGAGAGCACCGCCATTTCCCTGCTCTGACCCCACCTCCACCTACAGCCACTTGACCCAGCGACTTTGAGTGGCCCGGCCCAGGTGAACCACCTAAGCCTCTGCTCCTCACCCAGCGGTGAGAAACAGCAGACGGGGTTGCCATTTCCCCGCTCTGACCACGCCCCCACATACGGCATCACAACCCAACGACCTGGGAGTCCAAGGCGCTGCTTCTCACACTTAAAGGGTGGGAACAGACCAAAAATGGCTCAAGAAGATCTCAAAGCCCCAGAGCCTATAGATCTAAGCAATAAAGAAATAGCAAAACTCTCAGACACACAGTTTAAAACACTGGTGATCAGGATCCTCACAGAACTGGTTGATTATAGCCACAAATTAGACAAATATATGAAGGCGAAACTAATTGAAATGAATGGAATTGCACAGGAAACCAATAGCAATGAAAAGGAAACTGGGACTCAAATCAATGGAGTAGACCAGAAGAAAGCAAATAATGGCCAAACAGAAAAGAGTCAAGAAGCAAGAATTCAAAGAAATGAGGACAGTCTTAGGAACCCCCAGAACATCTTTAAATGCTTCAACATCCGAATTATAGGGGTACCAGAAGGGGGAAAGAAACAGCCACCAGTGGAAAACTTATTTGAACAAATAATAAAGGAGAATTTCCCCAATCTGGCAAAGGCAATAGACTTCCAGGAAATCCAGGAAGCTCAGAGAGTCCCAAAGAAGTTGGACCCAAGAAGGAACACACCAAGGCACATCATAATTACATTAGCCAAAATTAAAATGAAGGAGAGAATCCTAGAAGCAGCAAGAGCTAAGGGGACAGTCACCTACAAAGGAGTCCCCATCAGACTGTCAGCAGATTTCTCAAAAGAGACCTTACAGGCAAGAAGGGGCTGGAAAGAGGTATTCCAAGTCATGAAATCCAAAGACCTACAACCAAGATTGCTCTATCCAGCAAAACTTTCATTTAGAATGTAAGGACAGATAAGGTGCTTCTCAGATAAAATCAAATTCAAGGAGTTCATCATCACCAAGCCCTTATTATAGGAAATGTTAAAGGGACTTACCTAAGAAAAAGAAGTTAAAGAAACATGAACAGTGAAAGGATAGCAAGCTCACAGTTATTAAGAACCACACCTAAAACAAAAGCAAACTAAAAGGACAGCTAGATCAGTAGTGGAAACATAGAAATGAAGATCTCAAGGAGGGTTAGCAACAGGGGAGTGGGAGGGGGAGAAGGTACAGAAAATAAGTAGCATAGACAGTAGATAGAAAATGGATGGGGGGGGCAAGAATATCATGGGAAATATAGAATCTAAAGGACTTGAGACACATGGTCATAAACTAAAGGTGGGTAATGGTGGGGATGGGGGGGTAGGGTAGAGGGGAATGAAAGGGGGAATAGAACAACTGTAACAACATAATCAATAAAAAAGACTTTATTTATTTATTGTTTAAAGAGAGGGGAAAGGAAGGAGAAAGAGAGGGAGAGAGAAACATCAATGTGTGGTTGCCTCTTGCATGCTCCCAACTGGGGACTTGGCCTCCAATCCAGGCATGTGCCCTGACTGAGAATCAAACAGGTGACCCTTTGGTTTATAGGACCATGCTCAATCCACTGAGCTATACCATCCAGGGCTCAATACTTTTTTCTCTAGCGGATGCACCAATCTGTATTCCCACCAATAGTGCATGAGGGTTCCCTTTGTTCAACATTTGTTATTGTTGAACAAATACTTGTTAAACCAACAAAAAAACCCAACGCTTGTTATTTGTTGTCTTTTTCATAATAGCCATTCTGATAGGTATAATATCTTGTTGTTGTTTTGATTTGCATTTCCCTGATGATTAGTGATGTTAAACATCTTTTCATAGGTCTCTTGGCCATCTGTAGGTCTTCTTTGGAGAAATGTCTATTTAAGTCCTTTGTCCATTTTTCAATTGAGTTGTTTGCTTTTTGATGTTGAGTTGTATGTGTTCTTTATATATTTTGGATATTAGTCATTTATCAGATGTATCATTTGCAAATATTTTCTCTCCCTCAGTATGTTTTTGTTTTGTTTTGTTGATGTTTTCCTTTCCTGTGCAAAAGCTTTTCATTTGATGACCCATTTGTTTATTTTTTCTTTTATTTCCTTTGCCTGAGAAGACATATTTAAAAAAACTGCTAAGACCTATGTCAAAGAGTTTACTGCCTATATTTTCTTCTTGGAGTTTTTATACTTTTATTAGAGATACTGTTATTTCCCTTTAAATGATTAAAGTACATGCCTACATATTGATTGACAGTGAAATATATTTGCTATCAGTGTCATTATTTGAAAGAATTGTATACTCTTTTCATGGCATTTAATTTTATTTGAAATAGAGGGGAGAAGGAAGGAAAGTTAAGGGGAAAAAGGGGGAGGGATTTGGAGGAACAAATAGGAAGGACACAGGGACGAGAACTAAGGGGGTGGAAAGGGGAGGGAGGTGGGGAGCAAGGGGGGGGGGAGGCTGGGATGGGAAAAATAGACAAAAAACTGTACTTGAAAAATAACTAAATAAAATTAATAAAAAAATAATAAAATAAAATATTTTGAAATAAAAAATAAATGTTTATTCCACAGTGAAAATAGTATCACAAAGCATATTAACAAACAGATACTAAATTTAATTCACTGAAGTAGTTTGAAATTTTAGTGACAGAATAAAATATCCTCACTGTGTCACCATAAAAAGACCTGAAGATAGAAACTCTAATTTTTCAAGTTGTAGTTTTACCCATTGGCTTAAATTTCTTCATGTGATGTGTGAGACTTTAGTACATAAAATAATACATTTGTAGAAATGGTAATACCACTCACAGTAAAATTTGGGGCATCGGAATAATCATAGAGTACTGTGGGTCAAGGTCATTTCAGCAATTTAAATAGTATTTGTGCCTTTGAAATTTCAAGTAATTGATTTCTATTTAAAAGTGTCATATAGATTATATTAATATTTGTAAGTAAGAACATTTTTCTTTTTTTTAAATTTTACTTATTTATTTTTTAGAGACAGGGGAAGGGAAGGAGAAAGAGAGGGAGAGAAACATCAGTGTGTGGCTGTCTCTCACATGTCCCCTACTGGGGACCTGGCATATGCCCTGACTGGGAACCAAACCAGTGACCCTTTGCTTCACGCCGGTGCTCAATCCACTGAGCTACACAAGCCAGGGCACGACAAGAATGTTTTTCAATCATATTTTATTATTTTGCTCTTCTAAAACACAAATGGCCAATTAGGAGGAAAGCTATTGACAAATCAGAAAGATAAGTTAAAATCTGTTAAATGTGGGGGGCTGGAGATGGCAGTGGAGTAGGACAAAGAGGATTCTGCTTCCCACCACACATGGGAGGAAAACCTGGCCAATCTGTGGAGGAACACAGCAAATAGCCAACAGTGCCCCAGCATATAGGAAAATAGGAGTCCAGAAATTGTAGCGGACTCTGAAAGACCAAACGGTAAAGCAATGGTTGCAGGTCAATGAGGTCCGAGGGTCCAGTGCAGAGGCTGAAGGCTGAGGGAGGCTGCCGCAGGCTGCTGACTCCCCTACCCGGAGCCAGGGGCCCCGACCGGTCTGCCTTGAAATCTTTGGGAGCCGAGGGCTGACAGCAAGGTCCTTGGGAAAGGGCAGGGTCATCAGCTCCCTCGCTACCTTGGCTAGACACAGTTTGAAAAATACTGGGAGACCTATTTGCTTGAAGTACCAGAGAGAAGAATGGGCACAAGGAAGTAAACAAGGGGACCTTGATCACCGGTGGAGTCTGTGATTTCAGGTTTGGGAGAATTGAGAGTCACCCTTGCATTCCCCATAGCACTGGGAAAGGTTTGTGCCCAAGCCTGCTGGACCAGGGAAGCCTGGCCGGGGAAGTTCACCCACACACCAGCCCACGGTGGTGACTACCTGGGAGGGTGGGGGAAGTGCTCTAAAAAAGGACCTGGATTCCTTCAGTGGGGCGCTGGGGAGAGGCACTGGTCTGGATCTTGGGAGAGTGCTCATGAGACTGGCTGAGTACACCAAGAAGGGAGAAAAGCCACACCAATCACCCCTCAGCCTGCTGTAGCCAGTGAGACCAGAAAAACCAGTTTGGCCAGATGGAAACCAACAAGAGGTGTTTTTTATGTTTGGTTTTTTATTTTTAAGTAATCTTTTATTTTTTAACTTTACTATTGTTTTACCTTTCAATACATTTTCCTCTCTTTCCTTCTTTCTTGTTTTATTCCTTCTTCCTTTCTTTCCAAACTTATTGCTTTTTCCTCCCTTCTGCTACTTTTTTTTGTTTTTTTTTCTTCCCCCCACAAGTGAGACAAAAAACTTGGAACTACGAAAAGACTAGAGTTGGACCAAAAGAGGGGGCATCTCAACAGTGGAGACAGAGAGACAAATTTTGCTTTGCTATAGTAGAGAAATTACAACTTACTGCATATTTGTATTATTATGTTTTCAATATTTTCATTATTCTTACATCTTTTATTTTAATAGTATCTTTGTATTCCTCCTCTTTCTGTATAGTCTTCTTTGCCATGGCTGGATATATTGTATCATTTGACGGGTTTCCCCCATCCCCTCATTCATAGTCTATTGCTAATTTACTGTCTTCACTTCACCTGTGTTCCATCAACACACTATTGAAGGTCCAATACTCCCTATTCTGGGCATATTATATATAAATTCTGTCATATGCTTGTTGCTCTAATATTGTAAATAATAGCTATTCCATACTATTGTAAATAATACACAACACTCCTCCCACATCTTAGCCCACTTCATTGTTTCCAGAACTATAATACTGTAGTGATTAACTTTATTCTCTCTCATACTACACCTATTTACCAACCTTTATTCTCCACTTACCTCAGAATCTGACCTCCCACAACCTCAGTGCTTTTTAGATCCAACTCACAAACCTTCCCTCCCCAACAAGAGCCTTATCTTCTTTCCACCCTTTCTAAAAAGTGGCTAGTTGGGTGGAATATCACAGTTAACACCATACATAGCCAAAGGGTCTATCTCTTCTCTACTGGATGCTACTGTAAATATTATAGAATACTCCCCTGCTATCATACACCAATTTGCCTTCCCCTCCAACTGATCACATATTTAAAAAAAAAAGAGTAGGTAGAAGCGGTGAACACAAGGATACCCACTGGAAGAAGAAACCTAACAACAAAGAAACCACCAACAGATAACAACAGAAGAAGGTGAAAGAGAGAGTAGAAACCACACAAATCTCATTTCAAGACCTATCTGGAAATACAACTAAACAATGGAGAAACTACCCAGTGCAAACAACTGAAAAAGAGCGAAAGAGTATCCTCAAAACTTTGTACACACAAAAGAACTAGCTTCAACACAACCCACCCAAACCAGCAGAGCATATTAAAACGAGTGGTGGACAAGCCCTGGCTGGTATAGCTCAGTGGATTGAGCATGGGCCTGTGAACCAGAGTATTGTGGTTCGATTCCCAGTCAGGGCACATGCCTGGGTGCAGGCCAGTTCCCAGCAGGGGACACACGAGAGGCAACCATACATTGATATTTCTCTACCTCTCTCCTTCCCTTCCCCTCTAAGGATAAATAAATAAAATATTAAAAAAAATTAGTGGTGGACAGAGGGACCATTAGTTCACCAACTGGTGGGAAGGACCCACAAAAGAAAGACCCCAAAACAACCAAAACCCAAAAACAAACTCAGAGCCAAAGTGAAGGACAGCCCAAGACCAGTGAGCTGGGGAGATAAAGGAGACTACACCACTGAATCTCACAGTTATTATACCATAGAAGTTCACACCATAAACCCAGGAAGCCAGAACAAATCAATTTAAGAAGCTGAAGCTAACAAGAAGAGTCTCACAAACAATGTGAAGACAAAGAAACAACCCCCCCCAATTAAAGGAAAGGAGGAAGCTTCAGAAAGAAGGCTAGATGAAATAGAGGCAAGTCAACTATCAGATATTGAATTCAAAGCACCGGTTACCAGGAAGTTCAAAGAGCTCACAATGACCTACCAGAAACTATAGAGGAGCTACAATGAACTCACTACAAACTATATCAACATGAAAAAGGAAATAGAAATGATCAGTAAGAGCCAAGAGGAAATGTAAAATACAATTTCTGAACTGAAGAACACAGTGGAAGGAATCAAAAGCAGGATCAATGAAATAGAAGATCAGATCAGTGAGTTGCAGAACAAAGTAGAAAAAAACTCCCAGAAAGAGCAAGAAAAGGAAAAGAAGGGAAGAAAGAATGAAGAGGGATTAAGAGAAATGCAAGACAATATAAAACATAATAATATCTGAAAAATAGGGATACCAGAAGGAGAAGAAGAAGAGCAAGGGATAGAAAATCTATTTGAAAAAGTAATGAGGGAAAACTTCCCTAATTTGATTAGAGAAAAAGTGACACAAATCCAAGAATCACACAGAGTCCCAATCAAGAGGAACCCAAAGAGGCCCACTTCAAGACACATCATCATTAAAATGGCAAAATTTCAAGACAAAGACAGAATCTTAAAGGCAGCAAGGGGGAAAAGGGAAGTAACATACAAGGGAGCCCCAATAAGGTTAGCTGCTAACTTCTCAATGGAAATGCTCCAAGCAAGAAAAGAATGGCAAGAAATATTCCAAGTAATGAGAACCAGAGGTCTGCAACCAAGGCTGCTTTACCAAGCAAGGCTCTCAATCAAGATAGAAGGACGAAGAAAGAGCTTCCAAGACAAAAGAAGCCTAAAAAAAGAAACTACCACCAAACCAGCTCTGCAAGAAATACTCAAAGAATTGCTTTAAGGAAAGGAAGGAAAAGAGAGAGATAGACAGGAACACAGCCATAAAAATGACAATGAATAAATAACTATCAATAATAACCTTAAATGTAAATAAATTAAATGCTCCAATCAAAAGACATAGAATAGCTGAATAGATAAGAAAACATGACCCACACATTTGCTGCCTACAAGAGACTCACCTCAGTACAAAAGACATACACAGACTAAAAGTGAAGGGCTGGAAACAAATTTTCCAAGCAAACGGCATAGAAAAAGAAGCTGGGGATAGCAATACTCATATCAGACAAAATAGACTTCAAAAGAAAAGCCATAAAGAGAGACTCAGAAGGTCACTACATAATACTCAAGCGAAGAATCCATAAACATTGGAAGACACCCAGAAGACATAAACACTATAAACATATATGCACCCAACATAGGAGCACCCAAATATATAAAGAAAATCTTAGAGGACTTCAAGAAAGATATTGACAGCAACACAATTATAGTTGGGGATTTTAAAACCCCACTGTCAAAAATGGGCAGACCTTTCAAACAAAATATCAACAAAGATATTGTGGCATTGAACAATGCCCTAGATGCAATGGACTTAACTGGCATATATAAAACCCTTCATCCCAAAGAACCTAAATATACATTCTTTTCAAATGCACCTGGAACATTTCAAAGATAGACCACATGCTAGGACACAAAAAAAGCCTCAACAAATTTAAGAAAATTGAAATGACACCAAGAATTTTCTCTGGCCACAAGGGACTGAAACTGGAAAGAAGCTCCAAGGGAAAAGACCCAAAACACTCAAAATCATGGAGATTGAATGGCATGTTATTAAACAACGAATGTGTCAAGAATGAAATTAGGGAGAAATCAAAAAGTTTCTGGAAACAAATGAAAAATGAACTCACAACGACCCAAAACTTATGGAACACAGTGAAGGCAGTCCTGAGAGGGAAGTTCATAGCAATACAGGCCTACCTAAAAAAGATAGAAACATTTCAAACAAACAACCTAACCCTATGCCTACAAGAACTCGAGGAACAACAAAGACAGCCCAGAGCAAGGAAGGAAATAAGGAAGATCAGAGCACAATTAAATGACATAGAGGCTAAAAGCACAATTCTAAAAATCAATGAATCCAGGATCTGGTTTTTTGAAAAGCTAAACAAAACAGACAAGCCTTTAAGCAGGCTCATCAAGAAAAAAAAAAGAGAACCTAAATAAACACAATTAAAAATGAAGGAGGAGAGATTACAACTGGCACCACAGAAATTCAAAGGATTGTAAGAAATTACTATGAAGAACAGTATGCAAAGAAATTTGAAAACTTAAGTGAAATGGGCAAATTTCTAGAAAAATATAATCTTCCAAAACTCAATGAAGAAGAATCAGAAAATCTGAACACATCAATAACAGCAAAAGAAATTGAAGCAGTAATCAAAGATCTCCCGACACAGAAAAGTCCTGGACCATATGGTTTCACAGGAGAACTCTACAAAGCATTTAAGGAAGAGCTAACCCCTATCCTTCACAGACTATTCCAAAAAATCCAAAATGATGGAAGACTTCCAAACTCTTTTTATGAAGCCAGCATCATCCTAATTCCAAAACTAGATAAAGACACAACAAAGAAAGGAAACTTCAGGTCAATGTCACAGATGAACATAGATGCAAAAATCCTTACAAAAATATTGGCAAACCGCATCCAACAATACATTAAAAACATCATACACCAGGCCTGGCTGGTATAGCTCAGTGGATTGAGCACAGGCCTGCAAACCAAAAGATCGCGGTTTGATTCCCAGTCAGGGCACATGCCTGGGTTGCAGGCCAGGTCCCCAGCAGAGGACACATGAGAGGCAACCACACATTGATATTTCTCTCCCTTTCTCCTTCCCTTCCCCTCTGAAGATAAATAAATAAAATAAAAAATATAAAAAAACCATCATACACCATGATCAATTGGGATTCACCCCAGGGATACAAGGATGGTTCAATATTCACAAATCAGTAAATGTAATACATCAAATAAACAAAAGCAAAGACAAAACTCACATTATCATGTCAATAGATGCAGAAAAACCTTTTGATAAGGTACAACACCCATTTATGATAAAAACACTCAGCAAAGTGGGAAGAGAGGGAGCATTCCTCAATATAATAAAGGCCATATATGAGAGACCTACAGCCAATATCATACTCAACAGGCAAAAACTAAAATCTTTCCCACTAAGGTCAGGAACAAGACAAGGTTGTCCACTTTCATCACTTCTATTCAATATAGTATTGGAAGTTTTAGCCACAGTGATCAGACAAGAAAAGAATATAAAAGGCATCCAAATTGGAAAGGAGGAAACAAAACTGTCATTGTTTGCAGATGACATGATAGTCTACATGGAAAATCCTATAGACTCTACCAAAAAACTGCTCAACCTAATAAATGAATTTGGCAAAACAGCAGGATACAAAGTCAATATCCAAAAATCAAAGGCATTTTTGTATACCAACAATGAAACAGCAGAAGCAGAAATCAAGAAAATATGCCATTCAATAGAGCAAAAAGAAAAACAAAGTACCTAGGCATAAACCTAGCCAAGGAGGTAAAAGACCTGTATGCAGAAAACTACATAACACTGAAGAAAGAAATCAAGGAAGACACAAACAAATGGAAACATATATCGTGTTCATGGACTGGAAGAATTAACATCATCAACATGTCCATACTACCCAAAGCAATTTACAGATTCAATGCAATACCTAGTAACGTACCAATGACATACTTCACAGACATACAACAAACACTTCAAAAATTTATATGGAAACATAAATGACCCCGAATAGCAGCTGCAATTTTGAGAAAGAAGAACAAAGTAGGAGGGATCACAATACCTGATACCAAACTGTATCACAAGGCTGCTGCAATCAAAACAGCCTGGTACTGGCATAAAAACAGTCATATACACCAATGGAACAGAGCAGAGAGACCAGAAATAAACTCAAGTCCTAAAGTCAATTAATATTCAAAAAAGGGTGCAGCAACATAAAATGGAGTAAAGATAGCCTCTTCAACAAATGATGTTGGGAGAACTGGACGGCTATGTGCAAAAAAAAAAAAAGAAAGAAACTTGAGCACCAACTTACACCATATACGAAAATAAATTCAAGGTATATGAAAGATTTATATATAAGCTGTGACACCATTAAAGTCCTAGAGGAAAGCATTAGCAAGAAAATCTCAGATATTTCAGGCAGCAACATTTTTACTGATATGTTTCCTAGAGCAAGAGACGTAAAGGAAACAGTAAACAAATGGGATCTCATCAAAATTAAGAGCTTTTGCACAGCTACTGAAAACAGTATTAAAATAAAAAGAGAATCAACTGTATGGGAAAACATATTTGCCAATGATACCTCAGACAAGGGTTTCATCTCCAAAATATATGAAGAACTTAGATGACTCCACTCCAAGAAGACAAGCAACCCAATTAAAAAGTGGGAAAAGGACTTCAATAGACATTTCTCCAAGGAGGACATACAGAAGATCCAGAAACACATGAAAAGATGCTCAATATTGCTAGCTATCAGAGAAATGCAAATTAAAATCACAATGAGATACCACTTTACACCAGTGAGAATGGCCATCATAAACAGTTGGAGAGTTTGTGGAGAAGAGGGGACCCTAATCCATTGTTGGTGGGAGTGCAGACTGGTACAACCATTATGGAAAACAGTATGGAATTTTCTCAGAAAACTAAAAATAGACCTTCCTTTTGACTCAGCAATTCCAGTGCTGGGACTATATCCTAAGAACCCTAAAACACCAATCCAAAAAAATCCTTTGCACCCCAATGTTCATAGCAGCACAATTTACAATAGCCAAGTGTTGGAAGCAACCTAGGTGCCCGTCAGTAAATGAATGGATCACAAAACTATGGTACTTTTACACAATGGAATTCTATGCAGCAGAAAGAAAGAAGGAGCTCCTACTCTTTGCAACAGCATGGATGGAACTAGAAAGCATTATGCTAAGTAAAATAAGCCAGGAGGTAAAAGACAAATACCATATGATTTCAACTTTAACAGGAAGCTAAACAACAAGACAAACAAGCAAGCAGTATATAACCAAAGACACTGAAATAGAGAACAGGCAGACAGTGACCAGAGGGGAGAGGCGAGGGAATTTCAGGGGGAAAAGGGAAGGATTTATAGGAACTAGTATAAAGGACACATGGACAACAACTAAGTGGAGTAGAAATGGGAGGGAGTTGGAGAGCACTGGGGGTTGGGCTGGGATGGAAGTAAAAGACAGAAAACTGTACTTAAACAACAATTAAATTTAAAAAAAAAGAAAGAAAGAAAAGAACTTAGTTCCAAAAAAATGTTAAACATGAAAGACTCTAACATGAGCCCTATTGGAAAGAATGTTAAAAAAAAAAAACATGATGAGCTGGAATCTCTAATTTTAAATTTCACCCCAGAAAAATTAAAGGATAAAAAAATGATTTGTTCAAAGTGATAAATAACTTAGTAGCTAAATCAGGACCATGGCAGTTTAAGAACCAGATAGCCAGGCAGATACCTGTATTGCCTACTTGTATGCATCCCTAACAATGGTAGAAGTAAGAGATACAAGCTGGTTAGCTCCAGCTTCCAGGTGTGTCGATCCAAATCATACTAAAAGGTAATGATGATCCTGAAACAAGAATTACAAAGCATTCTTGCTGGCTGACTTAGCTATATAACCTACTTTTGCCATTCAAATAATTGCAGTATGTAATTATAGTCAATAGAACCAACTGTGAAGACAATCCAGTTTAGAATTCCCTGAGGCTTCCAGCTTTAGGTAAAACTTAAATATAACTAAATAATCACAGAGCACTCTTTTATATCATAACCTAAATTCTCATCTGTTTAGTGTCACTTCAAATAACATGCCTGCCTCACAAAAGAGAGCTAGAATGAGTAAAACTACCAAGAAATGGAGATTTACTACCACTCACCAACATTCTACTGAATTGAAAGTGAAACTGCTCCTGTAAAAAAAGTATGCTATATAGTGTGACTCATGTTTAAAATAATTATGGTTATATACAGTTGACCTTTGAACTATGGAGGAGTTAGGGGCACTGACCTTGCACAGTCAAAAATCCATGTATAACTACTGACTCCTTGGAAACTTAAATTGGCCCTTGGTAAACACTGAGAATTGATTCTAGGACCCACCCACAAATACAAAAATCCACAAATGCTCAAGTCCTCTATATAAAAAGGCATAGATCAATGCATAGAATTAGCCCTCCACATCCACAGACTCCCAATAGCAGATTAAAAATAGTGCAGGCATTCAGTTAAAAAAAAACACACATACATACAAGTGGACCCACACAGTTTAAACCAGTGTTGTTCAAGGATCTGTTGTACACATGTATATAATCTTACATATGTCTCAAATGTTTTTTTTCTTGTTTAAATTTTTTATAATTAATTTTAGTTATTTTTCAAGTACAGTTTTTTAATGTCTAAGTCTAATCATATCAGAAAGTAAGATTGTGTTTTTTAGATTTAAATATTAGTTTTTATTCAATAATTTTTTGTATTTTTTATTGATTATGCCATTACAGTTGTTCTATTCCCCCCTCATTCCCCTCCACCCTACCCCCCATCTCCACCATTACCCCCTCTTTAGTTTATGACCATGTGTCTCAAGTTCTTTAGATTCTATATTTCCCATACTATTCTTTCCCCCATCTATTTTCTATCTACCATCTATGCTACTTTTTTTCTGTACCTTCTCCCCCCTTCTCCTCCTCCCACTCTCCTGTTGCTAACCCTCCTTGAGATCTTCATTTCTATGTTTCCACTCCTGATCTAGCTGTCCTTTTAGTTTGCTTTCGTTTTAGGTGTGGTTGTTAATAACTGTGAGTTTGTTGTCCTTTCACTGTTCATGTTTCTTTAACTTCTTTTTCTTCGATAAGTCCCTTTAACATTTCATATAATAAGGGCTTGGTGATGATGAACTCCTTGAATTTGATCTTATCTGAGAAGTACTTTATCTGCCCTTCCATTCTAAATGAAAGTTTTGCTGGATAGAGTAATCTTGGTTGTAGGTCTTTGGATTTCATGACTTGGAATACCTTTCCAGCCCCTTCTTGCCTGTAAAGTCTCTTTTGAGAAATCCGCTGACAGTCTGATGAGAACTCCTTTGTAGTGACTGTTCCATAATTTATATAGTTAAAAAGAGAGAGAAGAGATGTACACTATGTATTAAATCTATGTCTTTATCAGATTTACATATAAACACTCATACTCAACATTGTTTTAATTGTGCCAGATAGGATAAGAAATACTTTTGTGTATGTTGAAAGTGTTTATGGACATAGATGCAGATGTGTGCCCTAAATTTTAGCACAGACAGGCATCTATTTATTACATTGTAAAAACACTTGACAAGATAGAAATGAA
Organism: Artibeus jamaicensis; assembly: GCF_021234435.1. NCBI lineage: Eukaryota > Metazoa > Chordata > Mammalia > Chiroptera > Phyllostomidae > Artibeus > Artibeus jamaicensis. The sequence goes on along the minus strand of NW_026522028.1, from coordinate 9,503,377 downwards.
AAATTAATAAGTATGCTAATAATGTACTTATTTGAAGAATGCCAAAATGCCACATAAACAGAAGCATTTCCCTTCTAGAAAAAAATTTCCATGTTCATTTTGTACTTGAAAAAAGAACAGACAAAACAGAAGCACTGCTTAATTACAATTATTTACTAGTAGTAGCAGTATTAAAAGCAGCAATGAAGAATTATATTGTGCTAGTAATTTGGTTTGGTTAAAAAGCTTTTCATATATTAACTCATTTGCTCTTTACAATAATCCCTTGAAATATGAACTAATACTCTCAACTTTGTTTTACATTTAAAGAAACTGAGGCATAGAAAGGTTCAATGATTTGCCCAAGGGCATGGACCTAGTAAGAAATTAAGATGGGATTTGAATCCAGATGATCAGCCTTCAAATTCTATGCTCTTAGCCACTGTTTTATAGAGCCTTTACTTTAAAAAGTATATATTTTTAATCAAAAATATATATTCAACTTTATTATGGATATCTGACACATACAAAGCAGTAACACCAGAGAACCAAGCAGTCCACATTTCAATAAGTATCCTGGGACTTTACAGTGGGGTGTAGATCTGTCATATGTTTTTTATTTATAATGAATTTTTAGGCTTCATGTGTATTTTTCAATTTCCACATAATTTACTACCTTAGTCTCAGACACATTGCCAATATCAATGCAGGACTGAAAACCAGTTGAACCAAAAGAGTAAATTTGTGCCACGTAGACCCAATCTCTCACAAAAATAAAACACAATCATATTTACTTGTCCTCCTCCAGGGATACACTATTCATACACTTAGTGTATTTTCTGCAGTCTTCGGAAAAGGAGAAACAGTCAGTGTTATGCTAGTTGCATTGTGCAAATTAAAAAGTGACTCAATCTCAAAACATTGTGTTGCATCTATTGGAAACTTGTTATGATAAACTGACTTTTTAGAATAAGATGCACTGCTTGTATCAAGATATTCTTGCAGAAAACATTCAGATCGATGACATGTACTATATGAATGTCCCTCCTACTTTAGCTATGGCCCCATAGCGTACTGCACAAGCCATGAAGCTGGATTCTGTGGCTTTGAACCCACAGACATCCAATGAACATTCTCTGAAGGTGGAGGCAGCAATCTTATAGGTGTGAGAATTAAGTTTTGGGAATACTTGCCCTGGAACTTTAGCTCCCATGTTTACATAAGTACATATTCTGCTGGTGGTAATCTCTGAGCATTAGTAGTAGTGAGCTGGACTTCAGGCAAATTCTCAACTACCTGTATTAGAATTTCCATTTGTTAACTTGAGTCCTGTTCAGCATGTATATCTTCCTCTCATTGATGGAAACTTCTCCCTAAAGGGGGTCTATGAGTCCACTGGCTTTTCCCATTCAGTAGGACTTCTGGGAGTGTATTGACTAGCTTAGACAGCACCTATGAATGGGTTATATTCTAGGGGTGGAGGCTAACTGACTCCTCTCCCTAGTGTGTCATGTTTCTCTCCTCCTTGTTAAACATTCAACTAATGTTCTTGAGTCCTTAATGTTCCAGAGTAGTAATTTTCAGATACCAACTGGAAAGCTGTTTCCTTTTTTAGCCTTTACACCCATTGAGCTGGTTCAGTATTTTCTTTAGATGGATTAGTGTTCATGTGTGTGTTTCCTCTACTCTTCTAGTGCCAAGATAGCTGATCAGCCCAGAACCCAGGTTGTAGCTATCAATGGCACAGTGTGTGGTCTACCAAAGTCCCAGGCTTTCTGCCATGTCTCTAAAATCACACAACACTTTGAAAATGTCAATTGGTTCACTCTTCTTCTCATACTTCTTTCTCTTTTTCCTTCCTCCTCTTCCTCTTCCTCCTCATCTTTCTCTGTATATAGACAGATTGGTGCCACTGAGAAAGGCTCAAAATCCTTGTTGTTCAGCAGGTTTCATTACTAATACTGACATTATAGTTAACAAAATCCATTTAGTCTAGTACTTGTAGGCACAAAGATAAGTGTAATATTACCAATACCTCCCTGAAAAAGATCCACAAACATGTCTGGTGTTATCTGTCATGAAGCTGGAAATATAATTTGTGAGTAAAGTATGGAGTGTCACTATCAGCTAAATTTTGACTGAAGTTATAAATTTTCCTTTTTCCCCTTTCTCTCAATCTCAGTATGGGTCCTAAGGCTACCAAATCCAAAATTAGCTATAAGAAGAGATTTGGCAAGATAAGGAAATGGTAAATCAAGAGTACAATATGAATACTCTTTCAGGAGAAGTCTATTTCATTTCTCACCTATGTCTCTCCAGCAGGTTCTAAAGGAACTCAGGAATTAGAGGCCAGGCTCACTCAGGAACTGATGCCTTCTATTTCTTCTTGGTACCACAGCCTTGACTTGATAACTCACTAAACAATTAAAGCTTTTGCAATGTGAAATCATATTTTAATTAATCTATTTTTATTGAGGTAACTATAGTTAATAACATTGTATAAATTTTAGGTGTACAATATTATAATTTGGTACCTGTATTGTCTATTGCATGTTCACCACCAAAAGTCTAGCTTTCATCTGTTACCAGATATTTGACCCCAAAATTGATATCATAACCACTTCATTCCTGAGAATAGTTTTAATTCCCCCAAATTTTTGAGTACTATTAGGTGTAGTGGACATATGGGTGTTCAATATCCCCCATATTATAGCAGTTTCTGACCTACACATTTGTCTACCAGAATTGTCTCTTGTCAAGGGACACCTTTGATTCTTCTCAGTCTTTTAACGATTCTCTGCTACTTGTGCTACCAGATCTTTCACAATGTACATTTGGGACCTAAATAAACAAGGACGAGTGATATTTGACCCTTCCATATTCATTAGCCATAAATATTTGACGGTAGCTTTTCCAAAATTCAAACACTAAAAGAACATGGATTCTGATAAAAGCAGTCCAAATAAGAATTGTATACACTGGACTTCCACCAAGAGGGAGGCGTAGGTGGAAGCACTGTGCCTTCTCACACAACCAAGTTTAAAAACAACAAAATTTCAGCAACAAAAATGCAGTGAAACCACAGAAAATTGAACTACTTGGAAGTCTGACAACAACGAACCCTTCAGCCAAACTGGTAAGAGGGGCAGAGCCAGCAGCAGAGTGGGGTCAGGCAGGAAAGATCCACCGGACTGATCAGGGCATGCAACCCAGGCACCCTGGCAGCTGTAGGCAGATCCCAGGTGTGGAGTAGCGGGCCGACCCACTGAGGGCAAAAGGCGGTAGACTCACTGAGGGCTGACCAAAGTCACACAGTCAAGCACAGACAAACTGGTGAAGAAGCGAAGCAGTGAGACAGACCATGCAGGCCCCAGTAGCAGAAAGTGGCAGAGGGGACCACCATTGTCCCTCTCTGACCCCCCCTCCCCACATACAGCATCACAAACCAGCGACCTGGGTGGCCCTGCCCTGGTGAATACCTCCTCGTATGTAACAGGCCCAAACAGATCAAAACATGGCTCAAGAACAACTCAGAGCCCCAGAGCCGATAAATCTAAGCAACCAAGAAATAGCCAAACTTTCAGATGCACAGTTCAAAACACTGGTGATCAGGATCCTCACAGAACTGGTTGATTTTAGTCACAAATTAGAGGAACATATGAAGGCTAAACTAATTTAAATGAATGGAAATGCACAGGAAACCAATACTAATGGAAAGGAAACTGGGACTCAAATCAAAGGAGTGGTCCAGAAAGAGGGAAAAAATGACCAAACAGAAAAGGATGAAGAAACAAGAATTCAAAAAAATGAGGAGAGTCTTAGGAACCTCCAGGACATCTTTAAATGTTCCAACATCCAAATTATAGGGGTACCAGAAGGGGAAGAGGAACAGCCACGAGTGGAAAACTTATTTGAACAAATAATAAAAGAGAATTCCCCCAATCTGGCAAAGGAAATAGACTTTCAGGAAATCCAGGAAGCTCAGAGTCCCAAAGAAGTTGGACCCAAGAAGGAGCACACCAAGGCACATTATCATTATATTAGCCAAGATTAAAATGAAAGAGAGAATTCTAGAAGCAGCAAGAGATAAGGGGACAATCACCTACAAAGGAGTTCCCATTAGGCTGTCAGCGGATTTCTCAAAAGAGACCTTACAAGCAAGAAGGGGCTGGAAAGAGATATTCCAAGTCATGAAATCCAAAGACCTACAACCAAGATTGCTCTATCCAGCAAAGCTTTCATTTAGAATGGAAGGACAGATGAAGTGCTTCTCAGATAAGATCAAATTCAAGGAGTTCATCATCACCAAGCCCTTATTATATGAAATGTTAAAGAGACTTACCTAAGAAAAGAAGTTAAAAAAACATGAACAGTGAAAGGACAGCAAACTCACAGTTACTAAGAATCACACCTAAAACAAAAACAAACTAAGAGGACAGCTAGATCAGGAGCAAAACCATAGAAATGAAGATCACATGGAGGGTTAGCAAAAGGGGAGTGAGAGAAGGAGAAGAGGGGAGAAGGTACAGAAAATAAGTAGCATATATGGTAGGTAGAAAATAAATAGGGGGAGGGCAAGAATAGTATGGAAAATATAGAATCTAAAGAACTTGAGACATGTGGTCATAAACTAAAGGGGGGAATGGTGGGGGAGGGGTGTGCAGGGTGGAGGGGAATGAAGGGGGGAAATAGAACTGTAATGACATAATCAATAAAACATATTTAAAAAAGAAAAAATAAAACCAGGGGAAAAAAAGAATTGTATACACTACCACAGTGGAACAAGTAAGGCACATTCTTCAAAAGGCACCTTGGACTGTGCAATTATTCTAAAACTTCTTAAGAAAGCAAAAATTTTAATACCCTATGGGGCCCTATGTAAGGACATCTCCCATGTCATTCAAGGAAAGAAAATTAATTTTAAAATTTTAGAGTCCTCCTCATGCTCTCTTCCCATTTATCAGATATTGAGGATATCTTAAAAGCAATCCTGTTATGCTTAAGGAGAAGAAATATAGGAAGGTGCTATTTGGTTCTTTTCTGTCTCTAACTTCTATTGGACTACAAATGTGAATTTTCTATAATAGTAACAAGGCAAATGTTCAGCTATCCTCTCTCTGCATAGATGATATTTTAAGGAGCCTGATTAAAACAACAGTGTCCATTTAAACCTCCTGGATCCAGGATCAAACATTACATATACTTCTCTCTTTTGATTATGTCCTTCCCTCACTGAAATTTGGATTGTTTAAAACTGTGTTATATGTGATATTATGTAATGTTAAAATTACAACTAGTTTCTCTTCATCCAGCATCACCAGCCCCACATCTTTTCCACTTGTGTTTCCATCTCCAACTTCGGCATTACCTGGGCACTGAGTCAAGCAAGGTTTAAATTTTCTGATTTCCCTTGATATCCTTTATCAATGTATGGCTTATAACCAAAACAAGTTTGTTTTCTTCTGCTAAATTGTAGTTTTTCTCATTTATTTTCTCCATTATAAAATTAATATTCTTTCAAATAAAAAGGGTAATTTAGTCCAATATCTATTTGCTACATATTAGAATGTGAATATTTTAATATGAATATATATATATACACACACACAGGGTACACCATAAATAAGGCCACTTTTTATTACAAAATCACAAGCATATATCACAATCAAGCACACCATATGACATTTTATGTAAAATGTTAACATTCCAACTATAAATTTTTTACACCCATATTATTACCCTACCAACCACACTCAAACAGGTGTTACTTCTGCTGGACCCTGTATGTATGTATGCGTATATATATATATAAACTTATTCCTCATGTATCTATGAGGTAGATTACATTAATATATCATTACATAGAAAATTAAACTGAGAAATAGCGATTATATAAATAATTCTTTTCACAGAGAAGGCAGCACATTTTTGTGCTTAGGGGCATGCAAGCCAGAGTCTCATTCTACATGTTACAACACTAGCATCACATCTTATCTGGTGGGCAATATAAGCATGTCTTCCTCCACTATTCCCATTATAGTCATAAAACATAGGTTTCATTTAAAAAGAAGTTAATATTTCATGTTATCAAACCCTCAGTCTATATATATAAAGATATATACACATATATTCTTTGTTTTAGTTCATATACATGCCTGAAGCAACAATGCTAATTGCATATAAAGATGAAAATAGAGTATCATTCAAAGTGGTTTGTGCCAAATGGTTTCCTGAAAATATATTTGCTTTGGATATGGTCATGTAAATATCTGTGCAATAAATTGTGAGGATTTCTCGGTCCCAGGATCCAGAAAGCAGTGGCATATTGTTATACTAGTTCAAACATATCCGAAACAGCTTACATGGTCTGTGAGTTTATAAATACAAAATTAGCATTATTATTATATATTGTTCAATCAATTTAACTTGCCAACATGACTTTTTCAAACTTTGGCATATTGACTAAAGTTTCTTACTATTTATTGAACAAAAATTTATGTGTGAACTTTATGCAAAGTCATTTCTAGGAAATGCAAAGGTAGATAAGTTATGGATCCTGCCTACTTGTAGTTTGTAATCCATTCATATGGGTTTAAAGCAAAATGGAAGTGATGACTTTAATTCAAGTAGAGATTGATAACCAAATGAAAACTCTCATAAAATTAGACACAAATAAATTACTATAAATGGGAAGAGGAAGTAAAAGATTATTTCTAGATATTGTAGTAAGAAAAGAATTATATCATCCAAGAAATATGTATCCCTCTGTTTACATTGAACACTTCTATATAAATTCTTTAAAAAATATTTTGCTAATATCTATGCAAGAACTTCAACTATATTATTAAATATTTCAAAATCAATGATTCTAAAGTAGTTCAATAAATTTTCATTTTGTAAAACTATTCAGATAATCATTTATAGTATTTTACATTGTATAATGGCATGTCTGTCTATAGAAACAAAGCAACCTCTATATTATTCTACTCTTTTTTTAAAAGGGTATAAGCATATTTGAATTCACGTTCTACTCCTAGAAATGTTCTTGGAAGCAAAGATATGAATCACAAGCCATTTATACTTACTTTTTGTTTAAAGATTTTATTTATTTATTTTAGAGAGAGGGGGAAGGAGGGAGAAAGAGAGAGAGAAACATCAGCATGTGGTTGCCTCTCATGTGGCCCCCAGTGGGGACCTGGCCTGAAGTCCAGGCATGTGCTCTGACTGAGAATTGAACTGGTGACCCTTTGGTTTGCAGCCTGCATTCAATCCACTGAACTACACCAGCCAGGGCTGCCATTTATACTTTTAATCCACAAACATTCAATGAGCTCTTACTACGTGTCAGGTACTCTTTGAGGTAGCAAAGATAGAATAGTGTACAAAAGAAAAATGTCACTTATCTTTTAGACTTTTATTGTAATGGCCAAAGATGACAACATACAAACAAACACCTATATTATATTATGTTGATGTATGCTGAGGGCCATGAAAAAAAACTACAAAAGGATAAGGGGGAAGAGTATGATGTGGGCCACCAGTTTATGAAGAGTAGTCAAGGAGAAAGTATATAGGGAGGTTACAGAACATTACTGACAGATAAAGCAGCATGTATAGAAACTTTGAAGTGGAGATATTAGAGTCTTTGAGAAACAGCAGGAGGTGTATAATCCTGGAATGAACAATGCAGGTTAGAAATAAGTAGGAGACGATATCAAAAGTTAGGAGATTCAGGGCATAGGACTTTGTATATCACTTAGAATGACATGGAAAGCCATGAGAGGGCCTTCACAGGAGGATTCATATGATGTGATTTAAAATTTTAAATGACCATTCCACCTGGTGGTGATTACAGAATGTAGGTGAATAAAGACGGATTAAGGAACCTCACACCATATACAAAAATTAATTCAAATTGAATCATAAACTTCATAAAGTATATGCCTCATAAACTACATAAGAAGTGGTTTCGGGAGAGAGCCAGCTTTTACTTAGATAAAAATGGTAAGGAAACACAAGAAGCAATATTTTTCAAGCTTACATGTACATGCAAATTACCCAGAGATTGTGCTTACATACCGGTTCTGAGAATTGGGCTAGGATTCTGCTTTATTAACAAGTTCCCAAGAGATTCCAGCACTGTGAGTAGCAAGGATATAGGGAATTCTAGAATAAATATAGAAATGGCTTGCTGCACCAAGGATTGGTGGAGGTTTGAGTCAGCTATGAGGACAAGGATGAAAGTCTACCAGAGGTGTCCAACCTTTTGGTGTCTCTGGGCCACACTGGAAGAATTGTCTTGGGACACACATTCAATACATTGTGACACATAATCACAAATAAATCTTATAATATTTTAAGTAAATTTACAATTTTGTGTTGGGCTACATTCATAGCCATCTTGAGCTGCATGTGACCTGTGTGCCACAGGTTGGACACCCCTGTTAGGCAATGAGTAATGACATGGGGTCTCTGGTCTCTTAATTGACTGAGACAAAAGGAACTTTGTACAACTGAACTAAGACTGATTGTTTTATTCATAAAATATAGTCATCAGGCTATGCAAGTGAGGGAAGCATATGAAGAGGAATTTCTTACCAGGGAACCCAGAGTTCAGACTCCACATGACAGTGTCAGGGTCAGAGTAAGAGATCATTCTGGAACTGCCTGGGTTTCTGTGGATGTCCCTTGTCTACTTTTGATGGTGTACTGAATTATACTTATATCATCTTCCAGTATGACTCAAAAAAAAACCCCTCTTAATTGACATGGAAAAAAAGGAATAAAAAGGTTTATTCTGCTCTAAATCAATTTCCTATTCCCCTATTTTTTTCTTACTTTTCATCCCTGAGACTTTGAGAATACATCACCACCCACACATTATTTCTATTTTTGTGAACTATATTAAATCTTAATTCATTAACATTTACCTCACCTTAACATTACCTAGAATTAGACATTATTAAAATTAGTCTGAAAATAAGGAATTTTGCTATTTTACTTTTCCATTAAAAAGACAGGTCTTCATTTCAAATTCCACATACAGATAGAATATATAAATTGATGATACAGTCATATACATTTTTGGAGACTGGAAAAATTCCATTTCAAAGAATAATTCAAAAAGAAACTAAAATAATCATGTAAATAAATCTCAGAGATATGAAAGAACAAATTTATGAAACATCAGTATCCCATTATAGCTCGTCTTTTCTACTAGTATATAGAATCAATCATTCTGAAATATTGAAATTATATCAAATTAGTATAATTCAAAACCAAATGTGAATATAGGTGCATATTCCAAAAGTCTTATCACACAGATTTTACTCATTAATATGTTTAAAGTAGCAATAAAACATACATGTCTCTCTTTACAGAGTACACAAAATTTACAAAACATAAATAGAATATCATTGGGAGTTTCAGCTTTGTACATAAGTATAACTGTCAGACACCTCAACTGAACCAAAACCTTAAAAGAAAAATATAGTGTGTTAAGATTACTGCATTTAGACTTCCGCCAAGATGGAGGCATAGGTGGAGACACCCTGCTTTCTCACACAACCAAGTTTAGAGACAACTAAATATTAGCAACAGAAAACACAGCCAGAACACAGAAAATTGAACTTTTCGGAAGTCTGATAACAACAAATTCTTCAGCCTGACCGGTAAGAGGGGCGAAACCAGCAGCTGGCAGAGTGGGGTTGCACAGGAAAACTGCTCAGAGGGACTCAGGTGCACGGAACCCAGGCACAGGGTTGGACCTAGTGAACGACCCGGCGAACGACCACAGGGAAACAGGGAGGGAGCAGGGCTGTGGGTTGACTGTGGTCATGCATTCGTGCGCAGATGGACAAGAGAGGGAGTGGGCGAGTAGACGGGACCCAGCAGGCGCCAGTGGCGAGCGGCAGCAGAGGGCCCCTCCATTTCCCCCGCTCTGACCCCGCCTCCACATACAGCATCATAACCCAGCGACTCCGAGTGGCCCAGCCCTGGTGAACCACCTAAGGCTCTGCTCCTCAACCAGTAGGGCGCGAAACAGCAGAGGGGGCTGCCATTTCCCCACTCTGACCACACCCCCACATACAGCATCACAACCCAGCGACCTGGGAGTCCAAGGCTCCACTCCTCACACTTAACAGGCACTAATAGACCAAAAATGGCTCAAGAAGATCTCAAAGCCCCAGAGCCTATAAATCTAAGCAATGAAGAAATAGCAAAACTCTCAGACGCACAGTTTAAAACACTGGTCATCAGGATCCTCACAGAACTGGTTGATTATACCGACAAATTAGACAAATATATGAAGGCGAAACTAATTGAAATGAATGGAATTGCACAGGAAACTAATAGCAATGAAAAGGAAACTGGGACTCAAATCAATGGAGTGGACCAGAAGAAAGCAAATAATGGCCAAACAGAAAAGAGTCAAGAAACAAGAATTCAAAGAAATGAGAAGAGTCTTAGGAACCTCCAGGACATCTTTAAATGCTTCAACATCCGAATTATAGGGGTACCAGAAGGGGGAAAGGAACAGCCACCAGTCGAAATTTATTTGAACAAATAATAAAGGAGAATTTCCCCAATCTGGCAAAGGAAATAGACTTCCAGGAAATCCAGGAAGCTCAGAGAGTCCCAAAGAAGTTGGACCCAAGAAGGAACACACCAAGGCACATCATAATTATATTAGCCAAGATTAAAATGAAGGAGAGAATCCTAGAAGCAGCAAGAGATAAGGGGACAGTCACCTACAAAGGAGATCCCATTAGACTGTTAGCAGATTTCTCAAAAGAGACCTTACAGGCAAGAAGGGGCTGGAAAGAGATATTCCAAGTCATGAAATCCAAAGACCTACAACCAAGATTGCTCTATCCAGCAAAGCTTTCATTTAGAATGGAAGGACAGATGAAGTGCTTCTCAGATAAGATCAAATTCAAGGAGTTCATCATCACCAAGCCCTTATTATATGAAATGTTAAAGGGACTTATTGAAGAAAAAGAATTAAAAAAAAACATGAACAGTGAAAGGACAGCAAACTCACAGTTATTAAGAACCACACCTAAAACAAAAGCAAACTAAAAGGACAGCTAGATCAGGAGTGGAAACATAGAAATGAAGATCTCAAGGAGGGTTAGCAGCAGGGGAGTGGGTGGAGAAGGGGGAAGAAGGTACAGAAAATAAGTAGCATAGACAGTAGATAGACAATAGATGGGGGCAAGAATAGTATGGGAAATATAGAATCTAAAGAACTTGAGACACATGGACATAAACTAAAAAGGGGGTAATGGTGGGGACAGGGGGTATGGTGGAGGGGAATGAAGGGGGGGAATAGAACAACTGTAACAGCATAATCAATAAAAATAAATAAATTAGAAAACATTACTGCATTTGGTTAGTTTGTGTATGTATGTATGTATGTATGTGTGTATGTATTGGCTACTCACTATCACAGAATCAAGACTAACAGGATAAAGATCTCTGAGTTCCAAAGCAAATTATGATTAAAATGACAGAGATACTAGTATGAACAAATATTCGGAGAGCAACTGAAATGAATGAGAAGGAGAATGGAATTTTAAAATTAAGAATGAAACAATGCTCTTTTGAATGTGGGATTCCCTGTACTCTCACAAAATAAGTTGGGGAAACTCTTCCTTCTCAAACATTCCTCTCTGGGGTTGCTCTATCCTGAGTGTACAGAGCTGTCTTCTGATGGGATGAAAACTTGGGGAGGCTAATGGATCATGGATGATTTTGTGAATAACTTGATAAGTGGTATCAGTGACCTGGTATCTATTTTTGATTGTTGTGATGTCCAAAGCATCAGTCAGGTGGGAGCTTACCATTGCTAAATTCGTATTTGCTGCAGAGCAACTCTGTTATCAGAGCTGAGAATAGCCGGCTTCCCAAGCAACTGCCATGTGGATCAGGAACATAAGCTGAGTGGGCAGAAGAATCCTCTTAAGGAGTTACTGAAGCACAACATTCAGATTAGGTGGCATAGCTGTGGCCTCTTGGGAGCAAGAGCAGCAGAGCTGATAGCTCTTTTGTATCTGAGCTGTCAGGCAGACAGTGAGCAGAAGTGAGTAGCTGGGTGACAGACCGCCACTTCAGTTACTCGCAGAAGGCTACATATCATTAGGGACATGGAAATATGAAAATTACTGTACTGAAGTGCCCAACTCTATAATCAGGAGAGACCCTTCCAGGATACCCAGATGAAGGCATCTGGTAATCTTTTCATTCAAATGAGAGATATTTTCCATTAGAACTTGTGATTCGAGGATTGAACCTAGAAAAACAATCTATTACACAATCACTAATAAATTTAACAAACTCTAGATGTGAGAAAAGCCCTTTGATTTAGTCATTCCCCCCCAACATATTCTACATGCCGCAAAAGTTATTTTTACTAAAGTAAAGGTAAAACAACCTTTTACCTTTGTCGGTGCCTTTTAAGACCCCTATGAATAGAAATGAGTTTCTCACTGAGCCTCAATGTTCTCCTTTTTAAAATGAAAATAATATGTAAGTTTCTTTTTTATTATGTTGAGTGTTAACAATAATTTAAATATGCCTGCAATATGGTAGGCATTAAACTATGGTAACTGTAATAATTAGTACTAGAAATATATTATTTATATTCGGAAAGTTTTGTGGTAAAATACTTTTACACATACTTTTACAAACTAAGCAGAATAAACATTCTTATTAACATTTTATAGATGAAGGATCTGGGGTCCAGTAATAGTTACTTGTACAAGTTTATAAGTGGCAGAGACCTCATTGAAAATCACGTCTCTTGCCTGCAATTCCCCTGTTCTTTGATTTGTAAACCTTTGTAAAACATCCATGTAACATTTATTTTTTATTCAAAGGTTTGTTAATTTTACATGTGTTCTACAAATGTTAAAAATGCAAAACATTATGCAGTAATAATATAAGAAATACGTAAGTGTTGGGAACTGCCCCGCCTGGTTTCAGGATTGTAACTGCCTCCCATGGCTAAGTGAGCAACCTCCAGAATGCAGGCCACAGGAGACAAGGCTTGTCTCTGGCAGCAAGTGCTGCTTCTACTTCCTCCCCTTCCCCCAAAGCATGGTTGATGTCCATGGCAGGTATGTATCCTCAGAGAGGAGCAACCTAGGCCAGACACGATCACTTGGGAGGCCATCATGGAAGGACTCAGGGGTCTGTGACAAAGAGGGAGTGATGGACCCTCATCCCCCCGGCTATTGTGACATAGCCTGAATCCCCATTTCCGTCTGAGAGAAGAGCTTCCTGGCTCTAATCCACTTGAGCCTAAAAACCTATGATGGGGAAGGTGGTGCATCCCTGTGCTGGAAAGGGCAGGTATCCAGGGTAAATCAAGCATAAGAAAGAATATGTAAAAATCCTGTGAAACCTGCTTTGTTTAGAATGCTCTAATTTAAATAATAAGGTTCCAAGCAGGAAGTTTGTTCTTCAAAGTTTTATGGCTCGTTAGCTATCTGACCCTGACTGAGAATAAGTCCTCATAGTTTTTTGAATGATATCTATTATTTGATCCTTACCTGTATTCTTGTACAAACAAACCCAATAAAAGCCCCTTGAGGAAGGGGCTCTTGGACCTTCTCCTTTGAGGGATTGGCCACCTCTCCTCCCCAGGAAGATCATGTCTTGGTAGTTTTACTTTCATCCATGGCAAACAGGGGGACTTTGCGGGCAAAGTTGCCCCCACACTCAAGGACCCACCTCACATATTTTGTTTCAAAACCTCATTCTCACACCTTCCCTCCCTCCCTCCTCACTTTTCTTCCCTCCTTCCCTCCTTCTCTCCCTCTCCCTGTTACCACCTTCCTCTCTTTCTTCCTCTCCTCAATCCCTCTTCATTTGGGGGGTGGGTTACAAAATACATCAAACTTTATTCATAGAGGAAGGAGTAGTCCCACTGTCTCCAATTTGATAACCAATTCCATTTCCCTCTACACATAATGGCAACAATGATTATGTAGTTAGTGTGCTTCCTTCCATTCTGCATTGTATACATTTGTATATGTTTAGAATCAGTGTATTCAAAATAATAATGGGTAGGATTATACTGCATGAATATTCTAAAACTTGCTTTTAATCTCTCAACATATTTCTGAGATTTTTTCATAGTAATATAGACTAATTGAGTTCAATCATTTTAACTGTTGAGAGCATTCTGTGCTATAAATAGAACTTACATGTTTAGGTATATATACTCCTTAACCTTCTTTTCAACTGATACAAATGCCACAACTATTTGGAATCTGTTAAAGCCTTCTTTTCTGAATCCATGCTACATAAATAGAAAGATTAATAGTATTGCCCAAGTAAACTATTGTACATTCATACTTTTTATGCTCAATGTATCATATTCTAAGACAGTTTTCTTAAAACCTTCAGGTTTTAAGGTGTCTTTCTCATTTGACACATTTTAAATTTTATTTTAATGCAATTTATGCAAGGCATAAAATATATTTCAAAGATAAGCTCTTGGCTTTAGACAATTTTATGTTTGCTATGTTATTTCTTATAATAAATTTTCACTTTTATTATTAGTTGCTATGGAATCTTGGCAAGTGAAATACTATTTTATCAAATATTACACATTGCCTCATCCTCTTCTCTTTCTTTAGTTTGTCAGGTATATATTGCCTTTCATCTATGGTCATTCAAATTTTATATATCATTTTGGTTTTGGTGTTTCTCTTGCAAGTCATGTACATTGAGTCACTTACTGTTTTCTACTGAGTAAGTTTAATCCATTTACCAAGATCTGTCCAGAAGGTGTCCAGCCATGTAATATGAAAATAAAAACATTTATTGAAGAAGATACAAGATACAAGAAGCATTGTACATAGGACAATGACACCTCAGTCCCCTTCAAAAATAGGCACCTTTGGCCTCACACAGTTCTCGCAGTCACCATCAGCTGACCAGTTGTACTCTCCTGAATCTCACTGGCAGTCTGAAATCTCTTCCCTTTCAAAGGTGATTTCAGTTTTGGGAAAATCCAGAAGTTGCAGAGTACCAAAATCTGGGCTATAGGGGGGCTGAGTCATCTGGATAATTTAATGTTTTGCAAAAAAACTCTGCAGGAGGTGAGATGCTTGAGCAGGAGCATTGTCATGATGAAGCTGCCAGTCACCAGTTGCCCATAGCTGTGGCCTTCTGAATCAGCTGAATAGTTTTTGTGGAAGAATGTTCAAGCTTAATGCAAAATCTGATGCAGATTCATTGCTCTACTCACTCAGTCATTTTGAATGTGACAGCCACACGGTACACATGCTCACTCAAAGGTGTCTACTGCCTCCACTGACTGGTACAGTGAAGTTGTCATTGTTCATGCATGTGCATTTCAGTCCACTCTGCTTGGCTGCCAGTTTATATCCATGTTGCACAAACCATTCTCAATATATTAACAATGGTTGGACTTTTTCTAGACAGACTTTATCTATTTATTATTTTAATAATACATACATGTAATTCTGTATCTTAAATTGTTATGCTTTGCCTTGCATATATTCTTTTCTTGCCCTCTATTCCTCTGTGTTAATAAATGAATATCCATACTTAATTTTATATTTAAGTTGCCAATTAAAAGTTGATCCATATTTTATTCCTAGTCCTTTACAAGACAAAACCTTATTCAAATATCTTCTACTGATTATACATCTATTGTTTTTAGTCTTTTCATTAAACTTTGCTTTTAAACATTTCCAAATTTTTATTCTTATCTTTTTAAAGCTCACACAATATGTTTAGGATTTACCATTTCCCCTGTTGTCACTGTTTCGTTTACCCAATTCCTTCCGAAGTTCATTTTTTCCTTCTTGTTGAAGAATATTCATTAATGTTTATTTCAAGGAGAATCTGAAATGTTAACTGTACTTATTTATAATTGATTATAAATGTTTTCATTTATCTTCATTCTATGTTTTTGGTCAAGTTTCCTAAAGTCTCAAATAAATGTTGATCTTAGAAATAGACATTGCTTGTTTGTAAAACAAATGAATACATTATTGAATTATTTGGGACACAAATTATAAGTTATTTTTTATAAAAAACTTTTTTTTATAATATTAAATAAGTCCTAAGTACTTCTAAGATAATTTAAAAATAAATCTCAGTGACATTACAGTCTCAAATGGTTTTTTTTGTTTGTAAATGGTTAGTGAAACCATTTATAAGTTTTTTATAAGAGCTAATAAAATTGCTTTTACTTTACTTCGCAGAGCCAATTTTCGAAATTTATTACAAAACACTACAATGAATCTGCACAAGCAAATAATTTGTAAAGTTGTGACAAATTTGAAGGCTTCATCCAGTGTGCATCACAAAATTTATTCATTGTAGTTAGATTCATTTTCTCATGATTATTGATCTATATATTCATTCAGGGTTATTATCTCCTCTTCATGTTAATACTATTAAATAACAGCTATATTAATATTTTAAATAGTCATATAAATGTCCGTTATGATCTCTACATGTAGTTGCTGTATAAGATATACCACAAAGCTCTTAGAAGAAACATTTTTCACCAAGAAAACTATATTTATTATTAAAGAAACATATATAGTTCATTTATTTAAAAATGTATAGCTATGTCATGAGTTGCTTCCAGACCCATATGGACAGTAAGCCTAGCTACTGTATTCTGTAGGTATGTGCATTGCAGCACAAATGCTGCGATATCTCAATAATGGATGAGATGCTATTCTGTTTCTGTGAACTAGGCACCAGTGATAGAATCACTGTGTAGTTGTATTTCTCTTCTGTAATACTAGATTGGAGTGTTACATAAAAAATTTCCATCTTAATCTCAGAGGTTATATGGGCCACCCTTCCTGTAACTGTCATTTTTGGGATATATGCAGTACAAATTTCACAATACAAGAGGGAAAAGGTTAACAAATGACTATAAAAGATGTCTCAAAGCATGGTAGTTTAAATAGCACAGAGGGAGTTGGGATTATATCAGGCTGACATTGCTGGTTCTTTATTTTCCAAGTGTCTATGTCTATTATTAGATGTCAGGGGATGTCATAAGGAAAAATCACCAGAAATCCTTGGGGCTGCAAATCTTTAAAAAGATGAGATTGACTTCAGAGTCCATTTATCTAGACAACTTTAGAAACATTTCTCTTCTTCAGTTCACTGTATATTTGTTACTTTGATACCAAACTTTTACCAGTTGTCTGTCTCTTTTCCTAAATTAAGTGCACTTAGATTTGATGATGGAGCTCTGCCTTCAGCATAGGGAACAACTAGAACATCGCTTGAAAACTGACCATTGTGCCTTCTTTGAAATGATGAGCTCTGTGTTGGGATGGCATGAAGTATCTCACATCCAAGAACCCAGCCAAACAAATAAGAGTATTTACTTATTGAGTTGAAGTGTGCTGAGTTAATAAATAGCTTAATTTTTCAATTGATTGACTCCCTTCAGGAATAACTATACCACATACATTCAGAGAAGAGTCTACTTAAATAAAGGAGGCATGGAAAGAGCTTCTCTAGTATGTATTTCATGACATGATGCTTAAAAATAAAGATGTGGCTGATTCTAATATATATACAATTCATCCATAGCCCCTGCAGATTTACTCTGTAGTTTTCAATTTGCTGAAAGAGACACTCAATTTCAAGCCCTGGCTGGTGTAGCTCAGTGGATTGAGCTCGGGCCTGCAAACAAGACAATCGCGGTTCGATTCCCAGTCAGGGCACATGCCGGGGTTGCAGGCTGGTTCCCTTCAGGCCAATTCCCAGCAGGGGACCCACGAAAGGCAACCATACATTGATGTTTCTCTCCCTCTCTCCTTCCCTTCCCCTCTAAAGATAAATAAAAAAAATTTTAAAAAAAGGAGACAATTTCATTTTGTAAATAAAAACATGTGCATTTAGGCATATGTATATGTATTATATACAGGACATATTTTGCCCTACTAATTAAAGCATCCGCAAAGTAACCCACTGCCCCACCACTGATTTCTGTAAACAAACTTATTGTGACACAGCCTCATCCATTCTTTCATGTATTATCTACGGCTGTTTTTCCACTACAGCAGTGGAGTTAAACAGTTACAACAGAGTAGGTGACCAGCAAAGCCTAAAATTTCAATTTTTCTGGCCCTTTAAGAGAGTGTTTGCCAACCCTTTCACCAATTGGTTCATTTTAAATAAATGCAGAGAACATATCTGCATAATCAATAAGCTGTCAACTTCCTTGCTTCTATAACTAATGCTCATTTCTAAATATTTTAAAGGAATATAATGTAATATACTGAGGTTAATACCATATTTTTCCATGTATATTGCTTACTTTTTTAACCAAATTTTTGAGGAAAAAATAGGGATACACATTATACATGGGTAGTACTAATTCCATATCTGTATTAATTTTTCTTAAAAGATTTTTATTAATTTTTTAGAGACAGAGGAAGGAAGAGAAAAAGAGATAAAGACTGATCAGTTGCCTCTTGTGCATCCCTAATTGGGGACCTGGCCCACAATGCAGGCATATATACTGACTGGGAATCAAACCAGCAACCTTCCAGTTTGCAGGCCAGTGCTCAACCCACTGATCCACACCAGCTAGGGCTATATAAATGCTTTTAATTCCTTTATTTATAGTTATACATTAAAGTGCAACTCTAAAAAACAATATCCATAACAAAATAATATCTTAGAATATGATAATCAGTTTTTTCTAAATATAAATAAATAATTGAATTAAAAATTAAAATAAAACAGTTTTCCTGAAAGTTTGGGACAAGAACATGGGTTCACATTATATATGGCAAAATATGGTATTTTGTTTTTTTCTGTAAGCATTCTTTGTGCAGTGATCATATGGTTTAGTTAATGAGGATCGTTGCCAAGAAGAAGCCTGCCCTGACTGGTGTGGCTCAGTGGATTGGGCACCAGCCTGTGAAGCCAAGGGGAAGCCTGACTTGAGCTTTTCATTCAATAAAGATCCAGTTAGTATCTATACTGAAGGACAGATTTTGAACATATAAAGGTACATATGAACATCCCATTGAGCCTAATGAAGGCTTAGTTTTTTATTAAGTAGGGTGTACCTGACATTCAAGAACCACTGATGAGCTCAGAAATAAGTAGTTCAAATGCCCAGATTAAATAAGGAGTACTGAGTTCAGATGACACTGCCACTGATTTTTTAGTAAATATTTGCATTATAATATCTATATATGTAGAGGCCAGATAAAAAGGAATATATAAATGATGTGATGACATATGGTATCTTGAAACGTTTTATGCACTCTGATGTTCTTTCATTAACTGGTGAAAAATGAATGCTTTTGTTTTCTATACATTTGGAAATCTTTTATTTCAATAAGACACTATTGCAATAAAAAACCATGATGATTCTTAAATTGTAGGCAAATGATCAAACACTTAACATACTATAGGGATATGGGATATATAATTAATTCCACAGTTTAATGTAACTAACACTGACAAAGTTAACATGATTTATTGTCTCACTAATCACATATTCATGCAATGTAATAGTTCAATGTTCCAGTCAAGAATCTGAATCCATTGCATTTAAATGAAATAAAACAGCATGTTAGAATTAGCCAGATCCATTTATTTGTCACCAAGGGAAAGGATAAAAAAATACATGTATTATATAAGGAGCAAGACTTTCAGATTGGAAGATATTTCAGCATTCTATTTAACTGATGTCACAGGATGATGGGAAGTTCTTTGGTTCAGATCAGTGATTCTCAAATCTGGTTGCAAGTAAGAAGTGTCTGGAGTTCTTTTAAGATAACACTAATGATTAAGGGTCCACTCTAGACCAGTTATACCAGAATCACTAGGGGTGGGGCACAAGAATTTCTAGTTCTTCGAAGTTCCTCAATTTATTCCAATAAATATCCACCATTGGGAACCACTGAATAGTCTAAAAGAATGGGGTATGTTTTCCCATTACATAAGGGAAAAATTAAACAGAAAGACAAGAGTTTATAAGACCTTTTGATGGTAAGACTGTCGATAATGTGTGAAACAAAATAATTCTGAGCTCCCAGTTGTTTGAATAAATTTACTTAAACTGAGTATTCAGGCAATTTCTTTATGTAAGTCAAGTTGATATAATGACCAGAACATGATAAAATTAACAGAATCTGAGACTGTTAATTGATTTTTGTTGGCACATCATATTGGGACTCTCTCCTTTGGAGAACTATGTGATGGCATACGGAAAATTCCATCCTGAAAATTGTGTAGAAAATAAATTCAAAGTCAGACAATACCTCCTTTGCTTTTATATTCAAGCAAGTGAAACTGTAGAACATGAAATTGGAAAATAAATCTAGAAAGCCTTGATTTTTAACAAGATTGATGTATTTATTGATGTATGCTCTTTAAAGAATGCCCACATAAAATATAGTCTAACAGCTTACTTAAATTTTCATACTGTATATTAAGTAGCTAAATCTGTTGACATTATTTATTTAGTTTTAGAAATGGAAAACTTTGGGAGACAGGAAATTAGGACTGTCCCAAAGTATAGCTTTTTTGTTGTTTCTTTACCATCATTTCACTTATTTCATTTCATGTTATGTGTTTGCTTTTAATTCAATCTTTTTTAAAGTTGTTATTGCTCATGCACGTGCTTTCTAGTCCACTCCCCTTGGCTGCCAGGTTACATAGATGTCTAACAAACTGTTCTTGCTATGTTAACAATGGTTGGACTTTTTCTGGACTGGAGAATACACTTTTATTTATTTATCCTTTTATTTTTATTTTTTATTTATTTTAAATTATTTTTCAACTACAGTATTCTGTCTTTTACTCCCATCCCAGCCCACCTCCCCATGTCCCCCACCTCCCTCCCCTTTCTGCCCCCCTTAGTTGTTGTCCATGTGTCCTTTATACTAGTTCCTGTAAATCCTTCCCCTTTTTCCCCTGAAATTCCCTCCCCTCTCCCCTCTGGTTGCTGTCCCCCTGTTCTCAATTTCAGTGTCGTTGTTTTTACTTTGCTTGCTTGTTTATTTTGTTGTTTACTGTATTTTTACATCACTTTTTAGTCCCTTTATACTCTCTTTCTCCCAGCAATCACCACACTGTTGTCCATGTTCATGAGTCCTTTTTCCTTTTTGCTCAACCCCTCCACCTCCTAACCTCTCCCCAACAAACTGTCATCCTGCTCTCCATCAATGAGTCTGTCCCCATTTCTCATGTTAGTTCAGTTTGTTCATTATATTCCACATATAAATAAAATCATATTGTATTGTCTTTCTCTTACTGGATTTTTTCACTTAGTGTAATGTTCTCCAGGTCTATCCATACTGTTACAAGGGTAAAGTTTTCTTCTTTTTTATGGCTGAATAGTATTCTAAAAAGTATGGCTTACTATCCATTTTATTCTTAGCTCTCAGAATGGATGAAGTTTTGAAAATATACATACGGGGGGAAACAGAATTTATTTATAAAAATTGTGTATTAATTCTTACATGTTTAAACTTCAGTCACCTTCAAAGTACTTTCCATTTGATGCAATACCCTCTATGGAGATATTTTTTTCCACTGCTCAAAACGGCATTTAAAGTCATTGATTTTGATGCCTTTTAGTGCTTCTGCCATTTTTTGTTTCACCTCTTCCCCATCTGCAAAAAAAAATTTCCATTGAAGACTTTTTTCATCCAGGGAAACAAAAAAGAGTTGCTCAGGCTGAGATCAAGTGGATGGAGAGGGTAGGGCATGGGGGTCACGATATTTTTGGTCAACTGCTGAACATTGAGCATGATGTGGGCAGATGCACTTGTAAATCGCTCATCATGAAATGGGCAAATGCATTGAATCTTCAAAAAAATGTCGCTGAAGCTGAATGCAGCCTCCCACAACAACACCAGCAGGTACACTGAAACAAATGGGGTCGTAGAGCATGCACTGAGCAGGGAAGCCTGTACTATAAGGGGCCAGACCGCCAAAGGATAATTTTGTATTTTGGGTCCCCCTGCTATACTTTCAATTATCATGCATCTTTATATAAGAACAAAACTGTTCTAGATGGCAGTTGGTATTCATGTATTCAAATTCCAAAAAACAAAAACCATTCATTGGTATTCTATAAAATAATTGAGCCCTTAAATAAATGTTCTAAAAGTTTTCATGGTCATGAAAGAAAAAGAAAAGCTGAGAAACTATTCAAGATTAAAGAATATTAAAACCACATGAGAACTAAATGTAATGTATGATTCTATACTGGATACTACATCAGAAAAAACTGAATATATTAAAAGAATGTTTTGAGACAATTATGAAACTTAAATATGGACATTGGATTACATAATAATACTGTTAAAATAATAAATTTCTTGACTTTTCTACCAAAAGTGAGGCTATGCATGAAAATACACTTAAGAAACACATATATGGAGATAAGATGGTAGATGATAGATAGACATAAATATTTACAAAAATGTGTTAAAACAAATGGGGCAAAATGTTAACAATTGATGAATCTGGATGAAAGGCATATTAGCACCCTTTGTTCATTCTTTGCAACTTTCTTATAGTTTTCCAATCATCTTAAATGAAAGTATAAAAACATTTATTTATTTATTTTTTAAATATTAAATTTTATTTAGTTACTTTTCAAGTACATTTTTTTTTCTCTTCCCCCCCCGCCCGGTCTCCCCCCTCCCTCCCATTCCCCGCCCCCCCCAGTCCTCATCTCTGTGTCTTTCATACTTGTTCCTCGAAATCCCTCCCCCTTTTTCCCCTTAAGTTCCCTTCCCTCTCCCCTCTGGTCGCTGCCCACTTTTTCTCTATTTCAGCGTCTTTGTTTTTATTCTGTTTGCTTGTTTGTTTTATTCTTTAGCTTCCTGTCAAAGGTGAGATCATATGGTATTTGTCCTTCAATGCCTGGCCTATTTCTCTCAGCATAATGCTTTCCAGTTCCATCCATGTTGTTGCAAAAGGTAGTAGCTCCTTCTTTCTCTCTGCTGCATAAAATTCCATGGTGTATATGTACCACAATTTTTGGATCCATTCATTTACTGATGGGCACCTAGGTTGCTTCCAGCTCTTCGCTATTGTAAATTGTGCTGCTATGAACATTGTGGTGCATAGGTTCTTTGAAATTGATGTTTTAGGATTCTTGGGGTATAGTCCTAGCAGTGGAATTGCTGGGTCAAAAGGCAGGTCAATTTTTATTTTTCTGAGAAAATTCCATACTGTTTTCCATAATGGTTGTACCAGTCTACAATCCCACCAACAGTGAACTAAGGTCCCCTTTTCCCCACACCCTCTCCAGCATTTGTTGTTTGTTGCTTTGTCTATTATAGCCATCCTGACTGGTGTAAAGTGGTATCTCATTGTGGTTTTAATTTGCATCTCTCTAGTACACATGGCAGGAACTGTTCTAAATTAACTAGAAAAAATAATAACAACTAAAATCATGGTGATTGCATTCCAGTACATGAAAATATATATAAAAACAGGAACCAATAAATAAACTAGATACTTTCAAATAGTGATACTGTGAAAGAAATATAATGGGGTATTTTGTTAATGTGGTAGAAAGAATCAGGGTACAAGCTGTTATTTACATGTGTTGATATCAGAAGTCTTCCTATAGGAGGTGGTATTTAACTGAGCTAATCATTGGAATATCTTAGGAAAGGGCATCCAGACAGATGTCTTTGAGATTGAACAGTATTTTTGAAAGACCAGGAATCAAAGGAAGCGCAGGATCCACATTGTTGAGTGAACTTTGAGGGAATTCACAAAAGATTGAGGTTAAAGTTTAGGTGATTCTTCTTACCTAAACTATTTCTGCGTATGTGATTTAGCTTTCTTTTTTTTCTTTAAGCATTTTTTTAAATTTAATTATTGTTCAAGTACAGTTTTCTGTTTTTTACTCCCATCCCCGCCCACCCTTCCCCGTCCTCCCCACCTCCCTCCCATTTCCTCGCCCTTAGTTTTTGTCCATGTGTCCTTTATACTTGTTCCTGTGAATCCTTCCCTTTTTCCCCTGAAATTCTCTCCCCTCTCCCCTCTGGTCCCTGTCAGCCTGTTGTGCATTTCAGTGTCTTTGGTTATATTTTGCTTGCTTGTTTGTTTTGTTGTTTAGGTTCCTTAAGAACCTCAGGCTGAGATAATTTAAAAAGGCTACAGGTAATAGATATAAGAACTCTTAGGTAAATTTACCAGCCAGTGCTAGAGTGGATTATATAATTAATATTAATATTAGTTTAACTTGAGGGTAAATGTGGCTTGGCCTCCCTCTTCTGGAGAACTGGCTACAAACTTAATTGTTTCCTTTGAGTTAGGGCTTCTTATTCCCTATATATATATTAAGTAAAATAATATGTTGGGCTTGAATTTTAAAAACTCTAATTAAGTTTTGTAATGCATTTCCTTATAACATATAATTTTTCCCAGAGATTATTTATGGACCAAAAAAAGGACAAAGAATAGATTTAAGTTTATTCTTTTCTTTCTTGCTTGTATTCCTTCCCTGACCCTCTCTATTAACCTAGAGAACACTAACCATATACAGATAAAATGAAATTGTGATATTAAACATAACTTTTTCTCTCTGGCTCTCGGATCAAAGGATAATTAATGTTAGAGTGACTTATCATTCGTTAGGGATTGATGAGTGAAAATGATAGGGAATCCTCAAGAAATCATGAGATGGATGTGTTTTTTATATCTTCATTTTGAAGGTACTGTGTTTTGGCCCCTTCACGGAGTGTGATCTGATGTTTGAAGTGGCAGTAGTTGGTCGGGGCTATTGGAAAACAGATCACAGTGGTTTCTTGCCCTACCGAAATTGTGATGGAGCTTCCTCACCACCTTCTTTGTATTTGAAGACCTTTATTATGAAATACATTCTTTTAAAATTTGGCATTTGTTATCATAGATTTCTATTGTCCCTTGTACCTACCCTGAAATTATTACTAACACCTTTTTATGTCTTTACCTTATTTACTGCTATGAAGGTGAAATTTATGAATAAACTATATGTAAAATCTTTTGACAAATACAAATACACTTGTTCGTAATTATTTCACAAACACAATGAATGATATTTATGTGTGAAAGAACAGAGAAATGATTAGAAGTCTAAAGCTAGAAAGGAGAGGACAAAAAAGGCAAAGCTGAGGCAAGGTCTGAGACAGTGGGTGCACTAGGGATATTTTCATGGGACTCCAGAAACATTAATGAAAATGGTGGAAAGGAAAGAACTAATATTTGGCCCTTTACTACTTCTGTGTCCTCATCACCAACTCTCCCTGCCTCTCTCGCTTCCTTTTAGCCACCTGTTTATCAGCTGTTCCTTGAACATTACTTGCTAAGGGCTTTTCATTTGCTCCCCAGGGAACTCTGTATATAATATAGACTCATATTTGAATCTGAATGATAGGCTATATCCCCTCCCTTCCTTCCAGCCTCAATTTTACTACTCAAAGTAGCCTTTCCTTAGGATCCTATCAAAATTAGTAATGTTGCCCTTCTCTATAAGATTCTCTTTTAATTGAGATACTTATTAGCACCCAGAATTTTATTAATCTATTTGTTTTGGTATCTAGGTCTACTGTCTGTTTCCTGCCTTAGACTTTGAATTCTGGAAAGGCAGCAACTTTGTTGGTGTCATTCAGTACCTTGTTTCATATTCAAAAAACATTGTCTAGTGCACAAGAAGTACACAATCTATATAGAATGAAGAGTGAATGAATTCTCATGTCATCTATAGTAAAAGGAAATGATACATTATGTATTTCATACAAGTAAACAATAGAACTGTCCAGACTTCAGACATAATAGATCTCAAGGAAATAGGTATGTCAGATGGATTCCAAAAAAAAAAAAATGAAGTAGAACTATAAAAAAACAAAGAGAAAATCAGGAGTCAGTAACATCTCCCAGGCTGGAGAGAGGTTTATGTTTTGTCACATGATATTAGTAATGGCAAATTCCATCACACAATGGTGCAGCTTCATTGACAATGTTGAATACTCTCTTCTAGATGGCAATGAGTAGCATTGGAAACACAATACAAAAAATGAAATAGAGAAATTAGGAATATGTTTTTGATTCATCTTTGAAGGAGTATTGTCCTCTTTTTAGATCATATTATAAAAGTGAAAGTTTAACTGAACAAAATGAATTAAAAAAAACAATAATGATAAAATGAGCCTTTTGTTTGGGAATCTGCCCTTGATGGAACATCTTGTTTCATCCCTTAATATTTATCAGTTAAAGATCCTACTTGACATACAAGGTTGGGATAGTTTGAAAATGTTTAATCCCCCAAACTGTTGTAGTGTTTACTGCTGTATTTTGTTGCTAATTATTTTTCTTCTGTTTACTTAAGAGTTAGTTTTGAATATCTACCATTATACCACATACTTCCTGAGGTGTGGGAAAACACTTACTCATCTTTGCAACCTTCATAGCATGCTTCTGCCTTATTTCACATGATAAGAAATCAGCAGTAAGTATTAAGCCACAATTGTAAGGCATTTTTTTCATTTTATTGTTCAAGTACAGTTATCTGCATATTCCCCCCTTCCCAGCCATCCCTACCTCCCTGCCCTGATCCCACCCACCTTGGTTATGTCCATGTGTCCTTTATAGCTGTTCCTGAAATCCCTTCCCCTATTGGACCCTTAAAATTCTTTCTTTAATTTTAATACAATGCTTAAACTTTATTTATTATTAGCTACAACCTCAGTTCTTTTCAAACATCAACCTGTCTATAGTTCAACAATAAACATAAAATATATGTAAAATATAACTCATTTTTTATGTGATTTAGGGAAAATCAATGACTGGTCATAAAAAGGAAAGTTTTGAGATTAGGTTGAGTTTTTGGTAGTGGCATAAAGTCTGTGAGTGGTCAAGGCAACAGTTATATCTTCTAGGTTTTCTTTTTTTCTGTTGTAGTGCCAACAACTTCTGCTCAAACCTGTGAAATCTCAACATCAGTGCCTAGTTCTTTATGATTATTCATAATGTTATCACTTACTAAGAATGTAGGTGCAAACTGCATGATTTTTAACCTCATTTCTTCTTCACAAATACGGCTTTTTTAGAAAATATCATATCCTGAATCCTTCCTTCCTTCCTTCTTAATTGACATTGGCATTCTTGACCTTGACCCAAATTACTTTGTAATAGTAATTTGCCCAGTTATGAGGCCTCAAGACTTTTCCTTTGACCCAGTTAATCAAATGCCAAAGGTAACTGTGAATACTCAGGCATCCAACAAGCTCTGAAGATGTTGAATTGCTTTCTTATATAGGAAATCAGATATAAATGCCTTTAATTTTATCATCACAATAGCCCTCTTATAAGTCACAATGGACTCACATTTGAATCAAGTTTTTATTTCATAAGTTTTTCTCATCTGGGCATGCTTGCCATTCTTGTGTATTTACGATGGGGTTTTCTCAGTGTCAATACTGCTGACCTTACTCTTTTCCTTTACCATCCAATTCTAATGAAGTTCTTTACTGCATCTACTGTCTTCAGAAGATTTTGATCACCTTTGTTCTTTGAGTTCAGCTGATATTCTAAGACCTGAAAGTCAGGTACTTTGAAACAGAGGGAGGGAATTAGTCAATTTTTAAAATTAATTACTTGGGTAATAGTTTATTGCATGCATGTTAGGTTTAATGAAATGTGCTGAGTCCTAATTGCTGTTATAGAGCAATTACTAAGGCTATAAAGAAGCTACAGCAGTGTTTTGAGATAATAAACAAACCATATTTTAACTATGTATAACGTGAAAGTTTCCTTGTTTATTTCCATTCATATTTTATGTGTATAGAGTCATGTACTCACATCTTGAGTGGCTCACAACCTAACTTCAAACATAATTCATTACTTTTAGTTTATGACACATATATAATATTTTGTTTTCTCATTTGAATTCCAGTTTTTGAAACTGGGCACAAATTACAAGGTTTTAACTTGGAGGAAATTTTGTATCTGCTCCTAACTACAATACCTAACTAGCAAACCATGAACAGGAGTTCTCTTTGTCTGTTCCTTTTCTTTTAGACCACACAGGGTGGATGGAAATTGTGCACTTACTCTATGAAATAATATTTAACAGATAATAAAAAATACACTTGAGAAGGCAATATGTGCAGCATATACTGGGATACAACTTAAATGTAGCCTCTGACTGAACATCAGAGAGTATTTTGGACATTTTGTTATACTAATAAGAAATCATTGCTGCCTATTTCCTAACATGCAGAAAAGGCTCCAATAATCAGAAGGAGCCAGATAGAGATGGAAATGAAATGCAGCTGGCTCATCTGCCAAACATGCGGACTCCAGTGTGCAGTCCGAGCAGAACTCAATGCCTTTCCTTGAATAACCAACTTGATTCCCAGAAAGTAGTCTGTTTTCCTGGCTTGCTATATAATATTCTCATAAAAATAAACACTTACTAGGCATGGTATATATTATAAAGTGCTATATGCCATCACTTCTCTTAGCAATAAATGGTATTGTTATATAGTTGCTTAGTAATATTTTTCCTGCTTGCTCTTGTACAAATTGAATCTCATTTGTTCTTTTTCTGCCCACAGACTTAACTTATTTACATCCAGTTATAGCATTCTCTTTCCGAACTGGTTTTTACAGCACCTTCCAAATTGATATAATCTGCCAATCTAATTTAAACTCTATTTGCCTTGTATTTATGGTCAGAAATCCATTTAAAAGAACCAAGAATCATTTTCTGGTACTTTAAAGGTCCTACTCTCACCTATCATTGTCCACATTTATGATATCTTAGTTTGTTTTTAATCCATTTTATTGTGTCCTTATCAGAACATTTGACAATTTTTATATACTTACTTGTATCACTATATCAACCACCTTATTAAAGCTTAGACATTTATTATCCATAGTTCTCTCTCCATGCACTAATTTTATAAACTGTCAAAAAACACTACCAAATCAACTTTACTGAGCATGATTTACTATAAATGATTACACTGTGTTTATTTAGTATGATTTCATTGTTCTCTAGATGTTCATAGAATTTCTTTTGCTCAGTTTTATTAGTGACTAAGCCATGTTTTGTGCTTCAGGAAAGGGTCAGTTGGTCTTTTGAGAAACATGTTCTTAACTCTTTCAGGTAAATTAGAGTAATTTGGTAAAAGTAACAATCATAGATAGACACACACAGAAAAAAATAATCAAATTCTTGCCCCTCCACATGATGCTGTGATGTGAATAAAACAACAAAAAGAATAATGACTCAAGTTTATATATCTCTTGTCCCCACCTACATATGCTCCTTTAAAGTAAAATTAAATTAAATTAGTTGAGAGAATCCTTAAATATTTTAGTATATTCATTCACAAATTAAACAATAGCTTCTGATGATGTTGCTCATACCCAAACATGTTAAGTACTCCTGGGTCTACTAGTTATCTATTATATCACATGGTCAAACTTCTATCACTTCTCCACCACTATTGGGTTTGCATCATCTGCACTGCATTAGAACATTCACAGAGATCCAGTGCCACTCTGTGCCATACAGAATTGGAAAAAATACCTAGCTGTCTGCATTGTGGGTCGCTTTGTCACCATCCTATGCCCCTTATTGTACAGTGTCCCTTATGAAAGTGTCTCCTCCAGCTTCTGCCTGAAACTTGTTTCTCCAAAAGGTTCATAACCAGATCTCTCCATGGATCCAAAGGAGAAACACACACTGTTCTTCCCTAACAATGCTCTATTCCCTTTCCCCGTATCTATAATACAAAAAACCCTCCTCTTATGATTACATCAGCAAAAATAATATAGCAAAAAGTAAGTCAGTAAATACAAATCATCTTGTCTACAAGATCTGCTTTGGTTTTCCAGACACTTTAAGCCATTTGAATCTCAATTTGGGCTTATGGTAGGTCTCTACAGGTATGAAGGGATACATATGACTTGACAGTTATGTAGATGGGATAAGGGAGGCCTTGATATTTTAGTAAGGTTGGGGCTTCAGTATATACACCTATGTTACAAATCCTGTGTCAGGCATCAAAAATCAATCTTCTTGCCATATTGAACCAAGGTTCAAATAAAAATGTTCTAATACAATTTCTGAAGACCTTTGTTACTATATTATTCCTGTAACAACTAACTGGTTAAACTTCCTGGTTGTGTTCTAATGAAACAAATATTTCTTATGGAAGTATTATGTCCCAGACATAGTGCTAGGAATTAGAATAAAAGATTACTGCAAACGAGAGGGAAACTCACAGATAAGGGCTGCATAAAGCATTTAGGTAGCACAGAGAAAGGAAGGACTAAGTCTTTCTTTGGGAAAATGATTTAAACTAGAAGTAAAAGGTAAAAACAAGTTTACTCTACAGTTTAATTTCTGCATTTGAAAATAGAGTTTAATGAAACCAATTCTAAATATATGGCTGGTAGGATTTCTTGAAGTATTTGAAGATGTGCAAAATTATTTGTTCAAAATGTGTTATATTGATAAAGGTGAAGGGTTGAGTATACTATTTCTATTTCCTCTCACCCCTTTCTTCTTGGAACCCATTGAATCACATATTAATCTCTAATTCTTTCCAGAATCTTCTTTTGGTAATATACATAAAGATTTATACTTGCTGAATCCATTGGCCAACTTTGAATCCTCATTTCCTTTAACCTTTTGGTAGCATTTGACAGTCCTAAAATCACTTCACCTTTTGACTTCCATGACACATTTCTTTCACAATTATCCTCCTTCCTTAAAAAGGTGGAATTTGCTTAAAGAATAAGAGGGTTATGTTCATGAAGCAATTTATATCATACTGTGCTATGATTAAACTCACTTTGACTTTCTGCTTCACTTGCAACTGTCTACAATATAGAGCAGATCATCCCAGCCACTGGCATCACTGAGGACCTGGGATGCTGCCCCTTCCATGGAAGAGGACCAAGAGCTGGAGAGAAAAATATCTGGATTGAAGGCCTCAGTGGCTAAAGGTGAAGGGAAGACAACTCTGGAAATGATCCAGGCAGCTGGAACAGACAGGCACTATGTGATATTTGTTTTGCACGAGGAGGACCATACCCTAGGACATTCTCTTTGTTACATGATCATGAAAAACCTAGAGGCAGAAATCTGTGGTTACACTACAACTCATCTTTCACTGAGTAACATTAATTTCTGCAGACTCAAAGTGTTCTTCCCGCTGTTGAGCCATTTTAGAGATGCCTGAATGAGCTCATGAAAGTTTGCCAACAGTGCTTGACAAGTTTAAGGCCAACATAAAGGGATATAAGGACAAAAAAGCAAGCATAAATGAATTACATTCTAGTCTCTTGTGCATGGTACAGGGAGGAATACCCTTTAAAATACTCTCTTCATGATCTTGTAAAACCCAGAAGTTTGTGATTACCATATACGTGATCGGTCTGTCAGAAAGGTATGATTCTACTTACTAACGCATTGCAGCTGTTGAAAACCCTGAAAGAAACTTTGTATTCTTCTAATAAATTCCCTCTTTAAGTGAAACAAAACAACAAACTCCATCAGAATGCTATATTTGACTACTGTTTGCCTCATTTGCCTTAAATATCTATAATAGTATTTTGGATATGAAAACAAAGTCCCTGTGGACAAAAACATGGTTTATCCAAGGACTGAAGGAAGCTAGCAGGACTAAAGTAAGACTGATGTGTGATATGAAATGTAATTTAAGAGACAGGCAGAAGCTACATCATACAGGGGTTTAAGGTCTCTGATATGAAGTTTGACTTTCATTCTGTGCAATATGGGGCATTGTTGTATTATTTAAGCATGGCAGTTGCATAAACTGATTTATGTTTTCACTCTATACACTGATCAGCCAAAATGAAAAATGTACAGATACTCTTTGAGGGTTATCCTCACTAAAATCCCCCATTACAGCCAGATAAAATCTGTGAGAAAATTACCTTTATGCACACAAAAATTTCAATCAATTTTTTTAGTATAAGAAGTTTAAATATGAACAAAGAGCTGAAGCACATCAAATATGTGCTGAATGCATTTCATAAAAGTAAATGAAAAGATAAACAAAACAGAAAATATTTTTAAAATTTCTATTTTTAAAGCATAAAAGTAAAAACGGAAAGATATAAAGGAATTGTCAGAAGAAAATATCAAATAAAACAACAATTAATATAATCAGAAGGATAAGAAAAGTTACTGTATCTACTAAACAAGAGCAGAATAATATAAAAGGAAGATGGTAATAGAAAAAATAAATAGCTCTTGCAAATTAAAATAGGTAGCTGAAGTAAGTAATATAGTGAGATAGTAAAAGTTAACCTATGGGTAGTCTCCTGGAAATCAGAGTGAATCCCTGGCTGGTGTGACTTGGTGGATCAAGCACCAGCATATCAACCAAAAAGTCACCAGTTAGAATCCTGGTCAGGGCACATGCCTGGGTTGCAGGCCTCGTACCTGGTTGGGCGATCTGAAAGGCAACTGATCCATGTAACTCTCACACGTCTATGTTTCTCTCCCTCTATTTCTCTTCCTTTTCCCCTCCTTCTAACATAAATAAATAAAAATTTTATAAAGAAAGTAGAGTGAAAAAACAAATACTAAAGAGAAAAAAAAGAAACCAGAGGATTGATTTAGGTCAAATATCCAAGTAAATAATATTCATTCCAATAAACACAATCATTAAAAGAGAGGTCATTAAAAGACAGTAAAGAAATTATCAAAGAAATTATGCAAGAAAATGAAGAAAATAAATATTCATATTGAAATGTTTTTCTTAAAAAATTGATAATAAACTATAGTCACAAGATGGTGAAATTTCAGAACAGCAACACCACAATGAAAAAACAATGGATAGCACAATGATATGGACTTTTTCTAAAGCTAGGATGAAAGCTAAAAGGTAAAGGAGGGGGAAAGAACCTTTAAATTTAGGGAGGAGGTTATTAATTTAAAATTCAAATTAAATGATTGATTTATAATAGTAGAATAAATATCTTATGAGATGTAAACACCCCAGTTTGTTTTCCTTTCCAGAGATCTTTTATTAGGAACATCATGAGGTATGTCTCCAGAAAAAAAGGATAGAGTAAAAGAGAAGGATGTGGGATCTGGAAAATAGAAGATACAAGATGGAGGGGCAGCAGTGTAGTCTGGAATGATCAGGAGATTAAGCTGCAAGGTGAATGATGACAGAGGATATGGTCTGGAGAGCAAATAGTCCTCAAGAGCAGGAAACAAAAGAGGGAAGAAATTAAAGGAGAACGTAGCTCAACCTATGTGTGAAATATTACTGTAAGCCCTGGGAGAAAGAGATGCTGGGACATTTTGTGGAAGATGGTGTAGGTTAAGGGGAAAAAAGAGAAAATCTATGCAAATAAACATACGTGGCAATGATGTACTCTTAGTAAAGCAAAGTACCACCTAAGAAAGATATATTTATACTGCACTATTGGGCAAAGCTGTGAGAAAATATTTGATTCGGTAAAATGCCTTACATGTGTACACAGGTATTAAACAGATTCACCTTTCCAACTGAAAAGTTGTTTCATTTAAATGCTAAATAACACTGTTTCCTTTAATCAATGTATATTGATTTGCTACTTCTATCACTTTTCTAAGCCTAGATAAATTTACATCATCGTCTGCTATTATTTTTATGAAAATAAGTGGGAACTTTTATTTTATTCAAGAAAAGAAGACAAGGATGAGAAATCTTCCTACTCTTTAATGTTTTCAAATTGTTTTCAGGTTACTTTAATGTATTATGACACACAATTGCCAGCACATGTCATGTGTTTCCTTAAGAAAACCATTCTCTAGATGTCCTTGCAGGAAGGTATAATTTCAATTGTCTTGCTCATGTAAAATACTCCTTCCCCTGGCCAATTAATAATGGTGATTTAGGAGCTATCAACCCAAGAAGCATTTACTTGAAAAGGTGATTTGTATTAAAGAAAGGTGATCTTGAATTCCTTTCTCCTAAATCAGAAAACAGAAATTCTGTATAAAGCCAAGTGTTCATTGTCTGAAAACAAAATTACATTTCTGGCTGCCATGCCTTTAGCAATGAAGCAGAAAGAAGTAATTGGTTTTGAGCAGTTTTAAGCAAGTACTACACAGCTCTAATAATGTATTGCTAACAAAATGTTCCTTTTTTACGTTTAATAAATTGTCATGCTGATCAGAGGGACAGAGAAATGGTATTCTATTATCTGGGTGATCTTACATCAAAAATCAAGGGCAAGAAACATAAGAAATATTAGTCATTGAGCACGGTTTAAAGGAAGGCTTTGTAGCCATGGCAATAACTGCCATGAAGATTTTGTATCCCTGATGAATGTCACATATATAAGTTTATAGTCCTTTGTAAAAATACTTATTCCATCTCATTCATAAACACATGTTTATAAATATATAAAATATATCTGTGTTAATATATAGATATAAGCATTATATATTCATCAACAAAATTAGAATTGGTCAAAGATAATTTTTACTGCTTTTACTAGATTTAAGAGTCCTTATAAAGACCTTTATATCAAATATGTTTGGATTAAGATTTTATGTTAAAATTATATATTAACAATTAATATAGTATTAACAATTATGTTTATATAATTAACAATTATGTATATATATGTGTGTATATGTACACACACCCACACCCATGCAGAGTTTTGAACACAATGGGGGTTATGGGCATCGAGCCCTATGCAGTAGAAAATCTTTGTATAATTTTTGACTCCTCAAAATTTTAACTATAGTTACATCTTGGAATCTGCCAGGACCCCTGCAGATACCAAACCCTGCAGATGCTCAAGTGCCCTATATAAAATGGCAGAGAATAATGCATACTAAGTTGGCTCTCCACATCAGTGGATCCCCAACTGCAGATTTGAAATACTGTTTTCCATTCATGGTTGGTTGACTTGCACATGCAAAATTCAAGGATTCAGAGGGCTGACCATATATTTATTTTAAAAATTCCATGTATAAATTGTCTCTCATAATAGGTATAGTTTTTACAACCTTTTCTCCCTGTATCCCAATAACTGACTCAGGTATAACTCCAAATGAATGGGTCTTCTTCACACCCTTATCCACTTCAGTGAACACTGTAACTGCTCAGACATTTCTGAAAGCAAGCTCTTACCAATACTTATGTCATTTATAAAGGCTTACGTTTCTACCAGCAATTATTGGTCACTTTGATATAAACTATCGCTACCTCTCATGAGTACCACTGAACTGGTCTGCTTAGTCCCAGTCTCAATTTATTTTTATTTTTTTTCTTTTTTTTAAATTTTTTAATTGATTATGCTGTTACAGTTGTTCTATTCCCCCCTTCATTCCCCTCAACCCTACCCCCCATCCCCACCATTACCCCCCCTTTAGTTTATGACCATGTGTCTCAAGTCCTTTAGATTCTATATTTCCCATGCTATTCTTGCCCCCCCGTCTATTTTCTCTCTACTTTCTATGCTACTTATTTTCTGTACCTTCCCCCCCCTTCTCCTCCTCCCACTCCCCTGTTGCTAACCCTTCTTGAGATCTTCATTTCTATGTTTCCACTCCTGATCTAGCTGTCCTTTTAGTTTGCTTTCATTTTAGGTGTGGTTGTTAATAACTGTGAGTTTGTTGTCCTTTCACTGTTCATGTTTCTTTAACTTCTTTTTCTTCGATAAGTCCCTTTAACATTTCATATAATAAGGGCTTGGTGATGATGAACTCCTTGAATTTGATCTTATCTGAGAAGCACTTTATCTGTCCTTCCATTCTAAATGAAAGTTTTGCTGGATAGAGCAATCTTGGTTGTAGGTCTTTGGATTTCATGACTTGGAATACCTCTTTCCAGCCCCTTCTTGCCTGTAAGGTCTCTTTTGAGAAATCCGCTGACAGTCTGATGGGGACTCCTTTGTAGGTGACTGTCCCCTTAGCTCTTGCTGCTTCTAGGATTCTCTCCTTTATTCTAATCTTGGCTAATGTAATTATGATATGCCTTGGTGTGTTCCTTCTTGGGCCCAACTTCTTTGGGACTCTCTGAGCTTCCTGGATTTCTTGGAAGTCTATTTCCTTTGCCAGATTGGGGAAATTCTCCTTTATTATTTGTTCAAATAAGTTTTCCACTGGTGGCTGTTTCTTTCCCCCTTCTGGTACCCCTATAATTCGGATGTTGGAGCGTTTAAAGATGTCCTGGAGGTTCCTAAGACTCTCCTCATTTCTTTGAATTCTTGCTTCTTGACTCTTTTCTGTTTGGCCATTATTTGCTTTCTTGTGGTCCACTCCATTGATTTGAGTCCCAGTTTCCTTTTCATTGCTATTGGTGTCCTGTGCAATTCCATTCATTTCAATTAGTTTCGCCTTCATATATTTGTCTAATTTGTCGGTATAATCAACCAGTTCTGTGAGGATCCTGATGACCAGTGTTTTAAACTGTGTGTCTGAGAGTTTTGCTATTTCTTCATTGCTTAGATCTATGGGCTCTGGGGCTTTGAGATCTTCTTGCGACATTTTTAGTCTGTTCGGGCCCTTTAAGTGTGAGAAGCGGCGCCTTGGACTCCCAGGTCGCTGGGTTGTGACGCTGTATGTGGGGGCGTGGTCAGAGCGGGGAAATGGCGACCCCCTCTGCTGTTTCTCACAGCTGGGTGAGGATTAGCGTCTTAGGTGGTTCACCTGGGCTGGGCCACTCAGAGTCGCTGGGTTATGACGCTGTATGTGGAGGTGGGGTCAGAGCTGGGAAATGGTAGCGCCCTCTACTGTGGCTTGCCGCGGGGACCCGCCGTGCCCAGGTCCAACCGCCCACTCCCTCGCCTGTCCGCCCTCGCACAGGCAGCACCGCTCCCCTGCTGTCTCCTCCTCGGTCGCTCGCCTGGTTGCTCCCTCGGTCGCTCAGTAGGTCTAACCCTGCAGCCTGGATTCCGCGCGTCTGGATTCCGCGCCTGAGTCTGGCTGACCGAGACCTCTGGTGCAATCCCGCTTCACCAGCCGCTGGTTTCGCCCCTTACCGGTCAGGCTGAAGAATTTGTTGTTAACGGACTTCTGAAAAGTTCAATTTCCCGTGTTCTGGCTGTGTTTTCTGTTGCTAATATTTAGTTGTCTCTAAACTTGGTTGTGTGAGAAGGCACAGCACATCCACCTATGCCTCCATCTTGGCGGAAGTCCTCAATTTATTTTTCTATATTTAGACTCCATCAATGAAGTCCCCTGAAGCAGTATAGCTAAGGCCATATACATTACATTATTATTTGGATGTATTTCA
The DNA here is from genome assembly GCF_021234435.1 of Artibeus jamaicensis. Lineage (NCBI taxonomy): Eukaryota > Metazoa > Chordata > Mammalia > Chiroptera > Phyllostomidae > Artibeus > Artibeus jamaicensis. The sequence goes on along the minus strand of NW_026522028.1, from coordinate 9,466,118 downwards.
ACAGAGTGGGGGAAAATCAATATATACAAACAAACATATATCTACCAGATATGTATTCTTACCTGGAAGGACATTGCATTGTATAGTCATTGAAACCATATCAAATATTCACAAAGTAATTAAATTTTTATTCACATGTTAGAAGAAAAGATCATTAACAAATACCCAAGGTCCCTTGAGACTTCTTTAATATTCTTAGATACCAAGAGTGTTACTCTTAGCACAAGGAACTTAAAAAAGAAACACACAAGAAATTAAAGTGTCACTAAATTCTAAATCTTTTTTTCTCTTGTTTATAGAAGCTTATAAAAGCTGAAATAAAATATTTTTGAACTCTGAAGAATTCATAGGTATATATGACAACACAATTTAATAGGAGGTGACAACATACAACTCAGCAGACCTGTAAAGGGAAATCTTTCAGATATTGAAATAAAAACAACTTTTTAAAAACTTTTTTTATTGATTATGCTGTTATGGTTGTTCTATTCCCCCCTTCATTCCCCTCCACTCTACCCTCCTGTCCCCACCATTACCCCCCTTTAGTTTATGACCATGTGTCTCAAGTTCTTTAGATTCTATATTTCCCATGCTATTCTTGCCCCCCCATCTATTTTCTATCTACTGTCTATGCTACTTATTTTCTGTACCTTCTCCCCCCTTCTCCTCCTCCCACTCCCCTGTTGCTAACTCTCCTTGGACCCAAGAAGGAACACACCAAGGCACATCATAATTACATTAGCCAAAATTAAAATGAAGGAGAGAATCCTAGAAGCAGCAAGAGCTAAGGGGACAGTCACCTAAAAAACAACTTTTGACTTACTTCAGAGGACCATGTTTTTGGAAGTCTTCTCATTTTATTTTGTACTAGTTCTCTTCTCTTTTTATTCCATTTTGCACAAACTATTGTGCAAATTTGGAATTGAATACAACTATTTATGAAACTGATCATTTTAGAAACAGGTTAAAAGAAGATGAAAGGTTTATGTTACTCACCTGCCTTCAGTGAAGAGCTCTGCAATCTCTTAAATCTTTTGTTAGATAGTTTCAGTGGTAGTGTTCAAGTTAATTGATACTCAACAGAAAAATACTCCTGCTAAGGGAGAACCTCTGAGATTAAACATATTTTGATATAGTCCTAGCAAAGGAAAGTTGGGTTTTGTCTGAGCCCAACTGAATTCAGTCAAAAAGAGTAATTCTGAAATTAGATATTTCAGAAGCTGAGGCCATATATAACACACTAGATAAAGGAATCTGGACGAATGAATATGTCATCTCTTTGGCAAAGTATTCTACTAGAAAACTGGCTTAGTAATCGGATCCTAATCTATAGCAATACTAAAGCCTGAGGAAATGCAAATGTTAAGGCCTCAAGATGGATAAGGTGGATATTGTATAGTCTGAGAATGTAAAGATAAGTCCATGACAGGAAAACTTATGGCCAAGAGGTCTTGAGCTTATAATACAGTGACATAGGCTTGCCTCTTAGGTGATAGAAAACATCATGTAAAATTGTGATAGCAAAACAACAATGTGAGACCAGATATAAATAGGAAGAGGAGGTGGTTGATTGGTCAGTCATGGGCCTGAAGGTATTTTCCAAATCATAATATAGAATAACAGAATTCAAGGAGAGCTGTAGACTCACTAGATAGAGGAGACAATGAGAAATTTTAGGGTAATAAAGGCAGCTGGAACTCAGCCGATCAACAGCTGGAGAGAGAGAACTGTAGGAAAAAAAGTTCTAAAAATTTATGTATAAATGCCCCCTCGTGACCTTGGGCAGCTCCTAAATTTAGCATAGCAGGGTGAGATTCTAGAAGGCCAAATAAAGGACAACATCCAGATGCTAGTGAGATGGACAGAACTTACAGAGATCACATGATGCTGAGAAGACGTTGGCACCTGGGCTCATTCAAAGTGAGACCTTCATGAACACAGTAGAGTTTCAGTAGATACCCTACAAAAGCTATGCCCTGGAACTTACAATGCCATCTTAAAAAAGAAGCAAAACAGAAATGGACCCACTCTAACAAAGCTTAAAATTGTTACTGTATTTTATTGTGATAGGAACACTTAATAATATTAAATTTACCCTCTTAAGAAAAATTCAGCCCTGGATTTTGTGGCTTAGTGAATTGAGTACCTGCCTGAGAACCAAAAGATCACTGGTTCAATTCCCACAACATGCCTAGGTTGTGCGCCGGGTCCCCCATTGAGGATGTGACAGAGGCAGCCAATTGATATTTCTCCTGCACATCAATGTTTCTCTCCCTCTCTTTCTCCCTCCCTTCCCCTTTGTCATCTTTTAAAAAACAAAATGTCAAATGTACAATACATTATTGTTGACTATAGATACAATGTTAGAATTGTGGTGATCAACAAATAAGACATAACTTTCTTAAGATGAAAATAATATAATCAAGAGTCTTTAAAATCCTCTCCAGTACATGGCATTCTATTAAAAAACAAACAAAAAATAACATACATGTACAAAGAGGGGAAAAAGTAACTGACAAAGTGCTAATAAAATCAATCTCGGAAATATTTGAACTGGCAGACAAAAACTTTTAAATAACCACAGTCAATGAGCTAAATATTTACTACCTTGGGTGGTGGTAAGGATCAAGTGAAATTGTGCATGCACAAATATTTAATACTTAAGTGATTTATTTCCGCTTACACATTGTTAGGAAAACACTGTAAATTCTTAGTAACTACCGATTTCTTAATGTTATAAAGAACACCAATCTTAGAAACAATTACATCAAATTCACAGCTTAGAATGAGACAAAGACAATTATAGTTTTGTTTCACATGAATTATACTCCAAATCTGTCTTTCTAAAACTCTACCTTGGTTGCTGTGATTGAACTTTTCCTAAATTGACAGTATAATACTCTATGGTTTGTAAAAATGTCTAATTTTAATCATAATAGATTATTTTATTCATTTAGCCTTGAGAGTATGACCTTTCATGAACATTGCTAAAATCTGTATATAGTTTGCTGCTATTCACCATTTATTGGCTATAATACATGGTGTTGAGGAAACATAAGTCTAAAACCACTCCACTGTAAGGTTAAAATATGAAAAAATTATTATGAACTGTAAAAAATATAATAGCTCAAGCTGAGATAATGATATATCACAAGCAGCAAAATTTAGCATGAATAAAAGAGAACATATGTGCTAAAACATTCAAGGAAAATGTTATGTGTACAAAATTTCAGTAAATTATCATCATCATCAAAAAGCAGTGAAGTGCCCACCTGACCCTGAAGCTCTTAAGAAAGTAAACAATGCATGTAGACAATAAGCTACTTTTCATATAAAAATGATGTTTATAACTTTATAAATAATTTGTTTAGAATATACATTTAGTATATTGGAAAAACATATTGATAATTTTTGAGGTTTTAATGTAGCATATAATCATTATACAAAATTATTCACCTTTGAAGCTTCAGCAATAAAACTGTGATATAATGAAAGCTTGATCATTATAAAATATAAATTATCAGAAATAAGTTTATCAGAAATAACAATTAAATGTTATACTATTCAAAATGGAAAAAAATAGAATTTTATGCAAACTGCTGAAAACATCTTTCTTTTTTAATAGTTTATTTTTAAAATATTTTATCTATTTATTTTTAGAGAGAGGGAAAGGGAGGGAGAAAGAGAGGGAGAGGAACATCAGTGTATGGTTGCCTCTCACACACCCTCTACTAGGGACCTGGCCTGCAATCCAGGCATGTGCCCTGACTAGAAATCAAACCGGTGACTCCTTGTTTCACAGGTTGGTGCTTCAACCTCTGAGCCACACCAGCCAGAGCTGAAGTCATCTCTCTTAAGGCCCTTTCCCTTGACTATATTGCAATAACAGCATTTAAGGGGTAAAAGAAAAACATCATTCAATAACATTTCCCTTGCTCAATGTACTTCCACTGAAAATATTTCACATTTAATCATCAGTCATTAATTTCTGTGCAATGGACATCTTTACTCATTTCATTCACTCATTTAAGTCTATTCATGTTCCAATTATTTAATATTTCATTTTATTTTGTATTCATGTTCCAATTACTTAAAATTGAACATTTATTTACCTATCTAGCAGAATTCTACTCAGTGAGGATATAGTAGACAGCCAGATATTCAAAGTTGCCATAAGGATGGATGTTGCATTCTAATGATTTGTTTGAAATAGATAATAATTTCAGATATGAAAATTACACTGAAAAAAATGTAGGGTTCTAAACAAAGTGACAGAGGAACTGCTTTTAAATTTCAGGAATGATATAGACCTGAATTTCAATAAAAAGCAGGCTAGGTTAAGATTTTGGAAAATAGGATTCCAGGTAGATGGAACTGTAAGTGAAAAGGGATAGGTGCGAACTTGCTTCATCTTTGTTCCGAGAAGAGAAAAAAGGCTAATGTAGCTACAGCTGAGGGAGCAGGGATCTGGCATTTGATTAGAAGTCCAATGCAAAGCCATTGGAGAGTTTTTAAAATATACTTTATTGATTATGCTATCACATTTGTACCAATTTCCCCCTTTACCCCCCCTGCCCAGTGCCCCTCTTCCCTCCAACAGTCCTCCCCTTAGTTCATATCCATGGGCAACTCACTCAAGATCTTTGGCTTTTCCATTTCCTATACTATTTTTAACATCCCCCTGTCTGTTTTTTGCCTACCATTGATGCTTCTTATTCCTTGTACCTTTTCCCTTATTCTCCCCTTTCCCCCTCCCTACTGATAACCTTCCAAATGATCTCCATACCTATGAGTTTGTTCCTGTTCTGGTTGTTTGATTAGTTTGGTTTTATTTTTAGATTCAGTTGTTGATAATTGTGAATTTGTTGCCATTTTAGTATTCATAGTTTTGATCTTCTTTTTCTTAAGTAAGTCCCTTTAGCATTTCATAGAATAATGGCTTGGTAATGATGAACTCCTTTAGCTTTACCTTGTCTGGGAAACACTTTATCTGCCCTTCCATTCTAAATGATAGTTTTTCTAGACAGAATAATCTTGGATGTAGGTCTTTGCTTTTCATCACTTTGAATGCTTCTTTCCAGCCCCTTCTTGTCTGCAAAGTTTCTTTTGAAAAGTCAGCTGGAAGCCTTATGAAAACTCCTTTGTAAGTAATCTCTGCTTTTCTCTGGCTGCTTTTAAGATTCCCTCTTTATCTTTAACCTTTAGCATTCTAATTATGATGTGTCTTGGTGTGGTCTTCTTTGAGTCCAACTTGTTTGGGACTCCCTGTGCTTCCTGAACTTGTCTGTCTATTTCCTTTACTAAATTAGGGCCATTTTCTTTCATTATTTTTTCAAATAAATTTTCAATTTCTTGTCTTTTCTCTTCTCCTTTTGGCACCCCTATGATTCAGATATTGGTATGTTGAAGATGTGACAGAGGTTCCTTAGCCTATCCTCATTTAAAAACATTTTTTTCTTCTTGCTGTCCTGATTGAATGCTTCTTTCTTCATTATGTTCCAAATTGTTGATTTGATTCTTGGCTCAATCCCCTCTACTGTTGGCTCCCTGTAGATTTTTCTTTATTTCGCTTAATGTAACTTTCATTTCTGCCTGGGTCTTTTTTATGCTGTTGAAGTACTCAGTAAATTTCTGGAACATCCTGACAACCAGTGTTTGGAACTCTGCATCTAATAAGTTGCTTATCTCTACTTCATTTAGCTCTTTTCCTGGAGTTTTGTTCTGTTCTCTAATTTGCGCCATATTCCTTTGCCTCCTCATTTTGGCAGCCTTCCTGTGTTTGTCTCTGTGTACTAAGTATAGCTGCTTTGAATCTCTGTCTTAGTTGCATGGCTGATTGCATAAAAGCACACCTTTAAGTTGTATGGGGCAGAGCTTTAGGTAATTGCCAGGGCAGGGCAACCCATGTCACTTCTCTGTGGCTGTGCATGAGGGAGGGCTCAGAGAGAGGACTCTGGAGTTTTTCCTGGGAGGAAGCTATCTCCCAGCACTCACCCTGATGCCAGTCACTTCACTTTCTCCACGTATGCCACTGGTGCCCTTCTAGCTTTTGCCCTGGTGCTGAATCCCAGAGGGAGTACGTCTGTGTGAGTCTTAAGTCCATTGCCAGCCCTTTATGAGGACTCCACACCTCTCCACACCTCTCAACTTCTTCTCCCCTCCTACCTGTTCTGGATGAATGTGTCTTCTGTAAATCCATGGTTGTAAGACTTCCACACAGCTCAATTTTCTGACATTTTGCGGTGATATTTGTTTTGTAGTCTAGTTGTAATTTTTCTGTAGTTGTGTGAGGAGGAAAGGCCTGTTTACCCACACCTCCAACTTGATGATTAAAGCTCTCCATCAGAGAGTTTAATCAGCATGACTTGATTTTTCAATTAAAATATTTTATGTATTATATATACAGAAGAGTACATACATTGCTATTTATACAATTTGATGAATTTTCTGAATGAATACATGCTAATAATAAAGTTATATTGAAAAAAAACAGAACATTAACAACACCCCAAAAGCCCATCACACCATTATACCACAGAAAGTAACCATGACTCTCATTTCTATCACCATGGCTTAGTTTTACTTTCTTTTGAAATTTTATAAATAGAATCATGCAGTTTGCATTTAGCTTCTTTTGCTCAACTTTGTGTTGGGAGGTTCATCCATGTGTTTTCATGTACTAGTACATTGCCCACAATTTATTCTTTAACCCTGCTATTGACATTTAAATTGCTTTCACTTGAGGGATGTTACAAATAGTGCTGATATACTCTTGTAACTTGTCCACAGGTAAACAAATGTGCATTTATCTTGTATATATAACTCAGGAATGTCATAGGTATAAAATTCTAAGTAAGTACTATCAAACCAAAGTAGCTTGATTACCAACTGTCATTTATCAGCAGTATATGTGAGTTATAGTTACTCTACATACTCTCCAACACTTGATATTGTTAAATAAAATTTTTAGTTTGATTTTACCCATTCCACTGGGTATGTTTTGGTGTCTCATTCTGATTTTTAAGGTATATTTTATTGTTTTTTTTACTTTGCACATTTTATATATTTAAAAATGGATAATGTTTCATTTTTAATTTTATAGCACAATGAGTTTTCAAAAATGTAAATACTCTTATAGCAATGAGCAAAATCAAAATATTTCACCTTCATCACCCCAAACTTTTCTCACATCCCTGTTCATGCAATCCCAACCAATGGCCTCAGGCAACCACCAATCATCTTTGGTCACTATAGACCAATTTTACCTCTTCTATAATTTCGTATATATAAAATCACACCATCGGCACTCTTGTTTCTGCCTTCTTTTGTTCTGCATATTCATTCATGTTGTGTGTATCATTAGTTTTTTTTTATTTCGGAACAGTATCCCAATATATGGATATACTACAAAATGGTGTCCACTTTTTATCCATCATCTGTTGATGGACATTTGAGCAGTCTCCAATTTTTTGGTTATTATGAATAAAGTTTCTATGAGCAGCCATGTACAAATCTTTATGAGGACATGCCTTCTTATCTCTTCACTCCACCTGGGAATAGAATTGCTGGGATTCACACGAAGCATATGTTTAATTTTATCAGAAACTGCTGAACAGTTCTTCAAAGTAGTTAGACACACTTTACACTTCTAACAGGAGTACACAAAAGTTTCACTCTCTCCTCATGCTTGTTATCATTTGGAATTGTCTGTGTCTTGAATTTTAGCTGCTGTAGTAAATTGTGGTGTTAATGGTGGTTTTAAAGTGGCAGACATTTTAACTTTGATGAACGTTCTTTCCCTATATTATTGGTGTTTTATGCATGGTAATATTTGGTTACCCATAGAGTACAAAATTTCTTGTTTTCTTACAGATATTTATAGGTTTAGCCTTTAGCTTTAAGCCTATGGTCAATACTGTGTTGAATTTATGATATGAGGATTTGGTCAAGGTCCTTTTTTATCATAACTATATCCCAAAGTTTCATCAATTGTTGAATAGAATAGTTTTACCCATTGAATTATCTTGGTACTTAAAAAATCTAATTGAACATATGTGCATGAGTATATTTTTAGCATATTTTTGGTCATTATCCTATATGTGTATCCCTTATATCAATATTACACTGACCTAATAATTGCAACTTTTTAATAAATTTAGAAAGCAGGTAATATAAGTCCTCAAACTTTGTATTCTTTTCCAAAATTATGATGACAAATAAAAGTCCTTTAACTTTCCATATAAGTGTTTAGGATCACCTTGTTAATTCCTGGTGGGGGGGGGGTAAAGCTGCCTGGATCTGGATCTCAATACCTTTGAGAATAAGATCAGTTCTGGAAGAACTGACATCAGAACAATATTGAGTCATTGGATCCAATTTTTCACATCTCCATTTTTTTACACCTTTACCCTATTGTTACCTCCCTTGGGTTATTTCCTTATTGTTATTTCCTTATTGTTACCTCCCATAGGTTTAATTTTCCTTTTGCTTTTAATTTTATTACTCTCTTCTTCCTTTTAAAAATTTCATAAGTTAGAAGGTTAGATCATCCCACTTTAGCTGCATTCCACAAGTTCTGATATGTTGTGCTTCTCTTTTTAATTTATTTCAAAAATTTTTTAAAATAATTTTTCTTGTGATTTCTTCTTTATGCATTATTTAGAAATGTGTTGTTTAATCTTGAACTATTTAAGGATTTTACAGATATCTATTGTTGATTTTAATCCAATTCTGTTTTGATCAAAGACCATACTTTGTGGTATGAGTTCTTTGAAATGTATGGACACTAATTATGTTGTCTGGCATATGGTCTATATTGGTGAATGTTCCATATACATTTGATAAAAATGTGTATTCTGCTGTATTAAATAGAGTGCTCTACAAACACCAATTAGACAGAGCTTTCTACTCCTACTTTGTTAGGAATTCTATCATTTTTCCTGGATCTCCTAAAGTGATCTTATGATATTTTTCTTCTTTGTCTTATTAACATGGTGATTAAGGTTAATGGATATGCAACCACTATTCTAATGTTGTATTCTATGAATACATCTAACTTGAGGGTGTAATGTCTTTTTTTTTACGTGTTGCTAGATTTGATTGGTTAATATCTTACCTAGAACTTTTGCCTCATGTTCATGAGGGAATAGGCTTTAATTTTATTTGTTGTAAAGTGTTCTTATTTATTTTTATATCAAAGTAATACTGGCCTCATTAAACAAGTTGGGAAAGTTGGGAAGTGGTGTCTTTTTTTTCCCTCTGGGAATGTTCGCATAAGACTGACATTAATTTTACCTTAACCATGAAGATATATGTGACTAGAGTTTTCTTTGTGAGAAAGGTTTTAATTACAGGTTCCTTTTCTATACAATGCACTCTTACAAATAAAAAAAGATGGAGAAAATTTAACGTTTACAAACTGGGCAAAAGTCTTGAGCAGGAACTTTATAGAGGACATTCAAATGGCCATAAACTTCTTAAAGCATCCAACTTCATTATTCATTTGGGATATTCAAATGAAACCTAAAATGAAATGCATTATATATCACCTGAATGTCCCAAACAAAAACAATTGAAAAATGCCTGGTAATGGGAAGGATATGAAACAACTGAACACTCATACAGTGCACTTCACAAAAGAGGATACTCTAATGGTCAATAAATGCACACGAAGGTGTATAACCACATTAGTTTTCTGGGAAATATCAATTAAAACAACAACAATATGCCACTATATACCCCACATAGACATAAAGATTTAAAAAGATGTAGAACAAGAGGAATACACATATACTTTGTGAGTATACCTGCTTTGAAAACCTGAGTATTCTCAATTATGATAAAATATATTTATATGCTATGATAATGCCACTCTAGTCCAAGATATATGCCAAATATTCCCCATTGTGACCAAAGGTACATAGGCAAGGATGTCCATAGTAGCACTGGTTAGAGCAACCCAAACATTCATAAGTACTAGGATGGATTAATTAATTGCAAGATAAAAGACTGGGAAATACACAAAAGTTTTGGTGTATAGCAAGATGACAACAAGAGACAGGTATTATGAAGAATCCTTCCCATGAGAAAGTCTTTGGAATTTGACTCTGATCTCTGCAAGAAAATTCTTTTACCTTTGGCATCCATGACGATATCTGAATAGGTATTGAGGAGTTTGCCTTCCTTGGGTGATGCAGAGCTTTCGCAAGCCACTTTGACATATGGCTAGTTTAAAGCACAAAGATATATTTCTTTGTCAAGTACACTGTCTCCAAAACTTAGTGCATTTATGATACATTTGCTCCAAATACAAGAAAATACAAATTTTAAATCTCTTGTTTCTTCTATTACTGCTTAAAGGCTGATTCTTGAATAGGTTGATGTCTTGTTTTCTAATACTATTAGAAGCAGCAAACAATATAAAACACACTATTAATGCTCTGGCTTTTTCCAACAACACACTTTCCAGACTCAACAGACAAGCATTGAAACTTGAATTATAAAAGTTGCAAAGTCTACATTTGTACATACTTTGAATGAGAAATATCTAAAGCTTATGTATGAGGCTTAAACATTGTATGATTTAATCATTCTAAAATCTGAGGTTATTGGAAAGAATAGCATGACTCTAAGGATGAAAAACCCCTGAAACAGAAGAGGAGAAAGGCTTTCTTTCCTTGCTCTACCAGATTTGTGAATGAAAGAGTTTCCAATAGCAACTTTTCTATACTTGTAACCAAAATCATTATCTCAGGATCAGATGCATCTCTTTTTGTTTTCCAGTGAAAAAAAAGTGTATAAACCACAATTTTTTAAATTTAAGAGCTAAAAATGTTCAGCACAGCAAAAAGACTCAATTCTAGAAAAAAACAGAATGCAAATAAATAATATAATATGGAATAGAAGCAGGTGTATGTGAAAATAAATTGCAGTTTTGTAACTGAATGAAAATTGTATACTTAAGCATCAAGATGACCTTCCTATTTTGTAGCGATAATTGTTAGCCTTGTAAGAGCAGAAGTAGTCTTTATTATGCATGCTTCTCTGTGTTAGCATGTTTATGTGTATGTGTGTGAGAGAGAGGTGATCAGAGCTTATTATACTTTATTTCTATGTATGTATATATATATATATATGTATGTGTGTGTGTCTGTGTGTGTCCTAGACCTATTTCACGTCTATGTATATATTTAACAGGTATCTATATTTTATGTATTTATAAAACATTACTGCCCTGGCCGGTATGTTTCAGTGGATTCAGTGCCAGCCTGTAACCAAAGGGTCACTTGATTGATTCCCAGTAAGGGCATATGCCTGAGTTGCAGGCCAGGTCCCCAGTAGGGGGTGCATGAGAGGCAACCACACACTATGTTTCCCTCCCTCTCTTTTTTCCTCCCTTCTCCTCTCTCTAAATATAAGTAAATAAAATAGTTTTAAAAATAAAAAATAAAACATTATATATATATATGCATATGTCTTAAGTGTTATTACCCTAAGAAAAATATTGATTCTGTTTATATGTGAGATAATGTCAAATCTATAAAATTTGAGGAAAAGTTAAATTACTGGAAATCAATAAAACTTGAAATTATTAATCGATAGTCTTAGTTCTCAGTTTGCTGCTATGAACAATATTTATCAACAGATTTACCCCCAAATCCTTGTAAGAATACACCATAGTCCCAGGCAGGCTTATGTGAAACAAGGAATAATCACATCTTTGAAATGGATAATAGTTCAAAGCTTTATATATCTCACATCAATAAATAAAATTTGATTAAAGAAAATCTGGACTTCTGCCAAGATGAAGGCATAGGTGGAGACGCCCTGCTTTTTCACACAACCAAGTTTAGAGACAATATAATATTAGCAACAGAAAACACAGCCAGAACACAGAAAATTGAACTTTTTGGAAGTCCGATAACAATGAATTCTTCAGCCTGACCAGTAAGAGGGGCAAAACCAGCAGCTGGCAGAGCAGGGTTGCACAGGAAAACTCAATCAGAGGGACTCAGGCACACGGATCCCAGGCGTGGGGTTGCAACGGGCGGACCCAGTGAGCGACCCAGTGAGGGACCGGGGGATCCAGTGAGGGTAAAGGACAGTGGGTTGACTGTGCTGGCGCATTCCTGCACAGATAGACCGGTGAGGGAGTGAGCAGTGAGATGGGATGGAGTGGGTCACAACAACTAGAGGCAGCAGAGACGGCCACCAGTTCCCGGCTCTGACCCCGCCCCTACATACAGCATCACAACCCAGCGACCCTGCCCTGGAGGCCCCGCCCCGCCCCTAAGGCTCATCTCCTCATACTTAATGGGCACGAACAGACCAAAAATGGCTCAAGAAGATCTCAAAGCCCCAGAGCCCATAAATCTAAGTGATGAAGAAATAGCCAAACTTTCAGATGCACAGTTCAAAACACTGCTGATCACGATGCTCACAGAAATGGGTGATTGTAGTCACAAATTAGAGGAACATGTGAAGGCTAAACTAATCGAAATAAATGGAAATGCATAGGAAACCAATAGTAATGGAAAGGAAACTGGGACTCAAATCAATGGAGTGGACCAGAAGGAGGATAAAAATGACTAACCAGAAAAGAATAAAGAAACAAGAATTCAAAAAATGAGGAGAGACTTAGGAACATCCAGGACATCTTTAAACACTCCAACATCCGAATTATAGGGGTACCTACCAGAAGGAGGAAAGGAACAGCCACCAGTGGAAAACTTATTTGAACAAATAATAACGGAAAATTTCCCCAGTCTGGCAAAGGCAATAGACTTCCAGGAAATCCAGGAAGCTCAGAGAGTACCAAAGAATTTGGACCCAAGAAGAAATACACCAAGGTACATCATAATTACATTAGCCAAAATTAAAATGAAGGAGAGAATCCTAGAAGCAGCAAAGATAAGGGAACAGTCACCTACAAAGGTGCGCCCATCAGACTGCCAGCAGATTTCTCAAAAGAGACCTTACAGGCAAGAAGGGGCTGGAAAGAGGTATTCCAAGTCATGAAATCCAAAGATCTACAACCAAGATTGCTCTCTCCAGCAAAGTTTTCATTTAGAATGGATGGACAGATAAAGTGCTTCTCAGATAAGATCAAATTCAAGAAGTTCATCATCACCAAGCCCTTATATGAAATGTTAAAAGGACTTATCTAAGAAAAAGAAGATAAAAAAGATGAACAGTGAAAGGACAGCAAACTCACAGTTATTAAGAACCACACCTAAAACAAAAGCAAACTAAGAAGACAGCTAGATCAGGAGTGGAAACATAGAAATGGTGATCATATGGAGGGTTAGCAACAGGGGAGTGGGAGGAGGAGAAGGGGGGAGAAGGTACAGAAAATAAGAACCATAGATGGTAGGTAGAAAATAGATAGGGGGAGGGCAATAATAGTATGGGAAATATAGAATCCAAAGAACTTGAGACACATGGTCATAAACTAAAGGGGGGGAATGGTAGGGGTGGGGGGTGCAGGGTGGAGGGGAATGAAGGGGGAATAGAACAACTGTAATGGCATAATCAATAAAATAAAAATTAAAAATAAATTAAAAAAGAAAATCTTAGCCCAAAGTATGATTTTTACTTCTCAAAATACAAGGTATAAACTCTATGAATTTTTGGTTATATATACTGATTTTTAAAACTAGTCATTTATTTATTCTTTTGTATATACATCATATTAATATATTCAAGGCAAATTGTATTCTAAAAAGTGGCTTCATCTATCTTTAAATTCTTCTACTTTGCATGGCTAATACATTAATATGACTTCAGGACCAGGACTCTCTTTTCCCTATAGGCTTTTGTTTGTGTGTTTTACATTTAAACTTATATTGAGGTTTAAAAATCATATTTTCATTAGTTTAGGATTTAAAAAGAGCTACATTTTGTAGATGTTACATTTCTTTAACAGAGAATAGTCTAATGGAGGACTTTTGTTGTTTTGATTTTAGTTTTGCATTTGTTAAATGCTTAGTTTTACTCCTTTACATTTTCAAAAGACATGAAGCTAAATCTTTTCTCACTGATACTTCTAAATAAATCTGCTTGAATTTAACAAGAAATTTTTTATGTACTGATTGTCTTTACTCAATCAACTTACCATGTTTAATCACTCTAGTGAAAAGAAAAAGATCTTATGGCATTCAACACTTTTAAAATCAAATTTGAAAATATCTACTATTTAACTACTGCTATAGATTGTTTTATTATTCATTAAATATTTAAGCAGTAACTTAAAAGATGCTCAAGGCAATTCACAGAAAAAATTTAAGACCAGAAGCAATTAGTGTTGCCACTCATGCAAAACATTTGCTTTTACTTTTGTTTTGCATTTATAACTTGAGCTTCAGAAAGGAGATATTTCATGTTAGGATGCTACAAATGACTCTTTTTACAATTGATTTCCTCTGACTTAAACAAGAATGGGTTTATTAAATACTTTACAGAATATAAATCTGCAGCACTTGCTACTAGCTTCTGAGGGGACATCTCCAAATTTTTTTGAACATTATTCTTTATTGATCCTTAAACCATTCTTTGTTTTATACTACATTTTTCTTTTTCTTTCCTTATTGTTGTTCAAGTACAGTTGTCTCCATTTCCCCCCCAATACTCCTCCCCACCCCACCCATCCCCACCTCCCACCCTCAATCCTACCCCCCTTTGGCTTTGTCCATGTGTCTTTTATACATGTTCCTTGTTGACCAAACTTGATAACATATAAGCAAGATGGCAAAATAAACTATTAAGAATGGAAATACTTCCATGTGACATATTTTGGGGAAAAATGTTAAATACAACTTTCTATATAGAATTTTTATACATAATATTTATTTCTAAATTGAAACATAATAACAATAATAAAATTAATTTGACAAGTTAATGTATGGTATGCAAATATTGTCTTGCACAGAGGCATATATGAAGCATTTTCTTATTTCATAATTAAATGATAATTTTTAAATTGAATATGTATAATAAAGTACAGTATCCTTTGTAACTATGACATAACTTTTTTAAATTGTCAAGATGTTTTCTATTCAGATAAATTAATGACAGGTGGAATTCAGTTACTAAAGAAATGTTCAGATCACATATATTTATATACAAGCAATTGTTTTCACAAATAAATTTAAAAACTAGAGGAATCCTCAAATGCCTATTTCCTGCTCTTCATTTTAGAAAGAAGAAACGAGTCTGTAGAGGATCAGTTAAGTGCTATACCAGTGAGGTTTTGTGTTGTAGGAAACACAGACAAACTAAGAATCAGAAACAGAAAAATAATTTTTGGAAGAATATTAGGATGCTAACAGAACTGTAAGGAAGGCTGAAGCCTTGTAAAATAGCAGGCATGTAGTCAAAAAGGCAGGTAGATATATTCAGGCCAATTCAGAAACCTAAAAAGTCTGGTTAGGATGCTACTGCTAGCCCCACTGTTATTGAGTAAATGTCCCTGAAACCATGATACTTACTGCTGCATCCACATCGAATACTTTCTTAATTTCCCCCAGCCTTTATTTTACAACTTCGAGTCTCAGGTCAGGACACCCTCATTTGCCCAGTCTCTGTCATGCACTTATGTCATGGCTGCTTGAGGGAAAAAGAGGGATTATGAGCCATGATGGCTTTTGCAGTGCAAAATAGGGCCCTCGACCTAGAAGAATTGACTCAAGTGGGAAGAGCCTTCGCTCTCAACTAAGAAAAAAGTATTTCAAATGTCAGTTCCCCAAAATAATAACAAGTGCACAGACTTTTCAAGGTCCAAATCCATTCTTCTTTCTTAAACTTCCAAAACCAATGGATCATGCTCACTTACTACATACAGTTACAGTCACAACCTCTAAGTGATGCTTCAGTATTGAGTAAAGATTTTGTATGACTATTCTCAAGTGTACCACCATTATGCATCCCACTTACAGTAGGAAGAAAGAGCAGAGAACAAAAGCCAACTATTAAAGATATCTACCTATACATGACATATCAAGCAGGTTAGAACAGCAGGTAAGAGGGTGCATTCTCTATTTTTGCAGTTGTTCTCCAGATCATAGGTATTTACAATATTTCTCTCTAGTCCTTCTATGTTCCCAAGCCCGTACTTCAATAGGCACATGGGTTTACTTCTGTGTGGTCTGAGCCCACAGCAGCTTTCTTTCATAAAAGTTGCAGTAGTTTTCCATTATCTCTTACTTCCACAAAATATAATATCAGGTATGACTCTAGGGGGAGGTCACTTGAGTTTCACTACTCTTGGTTATGTATCTGCAACTTATTTCCCCTTAACAATTAGGATCCATCACTGCAACCAATCCATAGTCTCTCCCTCCTCTCTCACCTTTGATTTTTTTCCTGTTTATTGAATGGCATTAAAAGGCTGATATTGCTAGGTGTCAGTCATTTAAAATTTAAGAGGGATATTATATTTCACAGTAGAAGTAGTCATTTTAGTATACTAAAATGAGAAGCTAGAGATATGAAGATCTGAAGTAAAATTGAGTCATTAGATTTAATCAGAAAGCTATCATCTCCACTTCTTCCTGCTTATTACATGAATGCTGGCTAGGGATAATCAGTGCCATACATTATGCACTGATTCATATTTTACATGGCATTCTTTAGCACAGTGCAGTCTTTTCCCTTTCAAGTCCTTGATCATCCAGTTAAACCTCAAATCATTACAGCAGTCCTCCCTTATCCATAGGAGATACATTTCAAGGCTCCCCACAGATGTCTGAAACTGTGTATAGTATTGAACCCTAGTATACTATGTTTGTTTCTATATTTACATATCTATGATTGAGTTTAATTTATGGATTAGGCACATTAAGATAATAACAACAATTAATAATAATAAAATAAAATAATTAAAACCTACTGTAATAAGCGCTATGTGAATGTGGTGTTGCTCTCATTCTCTCATATTCATTCTCTGTGTGTGTGTCTCATTCTCACTCTTACTCTCTCTGATAACTAATCTGATAACTGAGACAGCTACAAAGTCACTAACAGAAAGTGAATATATACAGAATAGATATGCTAGACAAAGGGATGAATCATGACCAGGGAGAACACAGTGGAACACACCAGGGTGGAGCAAGGTTTCTTTATGCTATTCATAACAACATGCCATTTTTACTTATGATTGCTTATTTCTGAAATTTTCCATGTAATATTTCTGGACTGCAGTTGACCTTAGAACTGAAACCTTGGAAAGCAACACCACAAGTGGTGGTGGGGGGGATGACTCTAGTGTATGAATATGAATTGATGTTTAGATTTGCCTCAGGCCATCTTTTGTTTCAAGCAAGATGACCAATTAAATGGTTCATTTCAAAATTTCACCACTGGGAAGATTTTCCTTCTGGGCCATCTCTATCAAATATAACATGATCATCAATTTCTGGCATGGACATATCATGCACAACCATCTATAACCTAGGCTCAAATATTTCCCTCAGTTCATTGTAGAAAAACTCCCCATGAAGTCATAACTATAGGCTCAGGAGGGATGGCAATGAGCCATAGCAGGCATTCCCAGAATTTTAATCATCTTATCACACCACTAAATGGTCAAGCACTTCTTGTCCCATAATGGAGTTTGGTGATTCAGAAATAAACATTTGGTTTATAGTAGGGATATATTGTTTATATTTAGCAGATCAGTCCATATGGTCATTTGTTCTCCCATGGTCAAGGGTATAGATTCCACCAAGATTTCACATATAAAAAGGCCATACCCTCTTCATGACATACATATACATATATGTGTGTATATATATATATATATTTGTGTGTATATATATATGTATGTATGTATATCTTTATCAAATGTCCATACCATGAAGAGGGTATGGGCATCATAGAAAACACTAATGGATTTTTCTCTGATTTTTAAAACTTTTAAAAAATGCTTTTATTTTTTAGACAGAGTGGAAGGGAGAGAGAAAGAGAGGAAGGAAAACATCAATGTGTGTTTGCCTCTCACACACCCCCTAACTGGGGACCTGGTCCACAACCCAGGCATGTGCCCTGACTGGGAGTTGAACCAGCAACCCTTTGGTTTCCAGACTGGTGCTCAATCTACTGAGCCACACCAGCCAGGGTGATTTGTTTATGAAGCCTTGCCATCATATAACTAACATAAATATTTTAGGTAATGATGAATCTGCTTGGACATAATGGCCAAATTAAAGATTGGCTTGCAATGTATCCTAAACTAGTTGGAGAGCATTTTCTGGATTTAACCCTAAGCACCTTCTGTATTAACTCAATAGAAATTGAGTAGTACCTTCAGATGTTGTTGGATTCAAACCAAAAGAAGATTCCAAAGTATTATGTTTCTGTCAGTGTGAGCAGGTGAAATCTGTCTTCTAGTTTGGAAGGACTGTTTTAACAAGATCCAAAGACAAGACTCCTAGAAATGTTAGGGCATTTTTTCACTGGGTTTGTCATACTCCCTCACTTGGGCTAGCATGCATCTTACAAGGGTGTGTGAGGTTTCTCCTGACTCTTGGGTTCTATCATTATGCTGGCATAATATAGTTGAACTGTGTGATAATGATTAAATCTGAGTGTAGGTTCCATAGTCTAGTCATGAGACAAGATGTCTGTCCTTACAGGTGATGACAAATAACATCTGTTTTTTAATTTTGTTTTTTCAGCTCATTGTAAGAGTGTTTCCTCTTTGTGTGTTATTTGTTTACACATTAATAGCTATAACAAGATGCCAGGAGCTATACAGATTAATACCGATAAGGAAACCCCATAAAAATGATGACTTATGAAGCATATTTATGATAATTCACTGTCACTCTGAGACATGTCCGGTTCTTCTTTAATCATTTTATAATCTTGAATGGAGACATAATAGGCATATCAATTCTTCATATCAATTTGAAATAATATTCAAATATTAGAAAAAATAATATACAATAATTTTATTGTAATTTTTCTTTATTACTGTACTTTGTGGAAATTATTTCAGAGACATTCACCTGCTTCTATGCAACAGAAAAGCCAACAGTTATTCCACAACTGAGTGAGCAGTGTGGGATCCTGTAATTCGTTGAGACTATTTATAAGCCATCCAATCAGCTGCTAGTGGAAGGAATACAGGATGTATTTTGAGATCATTACAGTTCTACCATGATGCAGGCTTAGAAGACAGTTCATGTTATAAACGGATCCTTCTAAATGTGCTCCTTCAACTAACAGAGTAAATTGGAGTTCTAGGTTCACATGGGGTAGTGTTGTCATTAGGAGTCATTTCAAAAATGTCCCTTGAGAAATGGTATACACACTCACAGAACAAGCTTACAGAGAGAACATTTCAGTGGTTGCCAGAGGTGAGGGGGTGAGGATTGGGAGAAATGAGTGAAGGACATCAAAAGAGTTCAAAAAGATGGACAAGCAAATACAGAAACTACATAAATTATGTTTTCAATGTGAAACAGAGTTTATTCTTGTATTATTAATTATTTATTAATGTATCATTATCTATTTTTATTTTTATTTTCTTTTTTAAAATTTTATTTAGTTATTTTTCAAGTACAGTTTTTTGTATTTTTATTTTCTATGTAATAATTTTATTATGTTTTTTCATTATCATTTAGTTGCCTTATACTCTCTCCCTGCTGCCATCTACACACTGTTGTCCATGCACCCCTTTTCATAAATTTTGTATTACCATACTAAAGAACTTCAATAGAAATGTTAAATATTTTAGTATATTAAAGGCTTCACTAACATCAAGGAATATACTAAAAAAAATTTCATTGTTGAATACAAGACAGATTTGTGGAAAACATTCAGTTTGAAGACAAGTTAATATTTTTGCATTCTCACAAACAAACAGAACAAAAAAAAAGACCATAAGTTGTATAATGGAAGATTAGGAGAAAATAGCAAAGTACTTGTGATATTATTATAGGTGCTTCCTTAAGAGTTGGGTTCCTCTGAAGAAGATCCAGTGACAAAAAGTAATGTACAAATGATTTATTAAGGAAGTATTCCCAGGAGAAACTATTAAAGAACTAGAGGAAACAGGACAGGAAAGAGTATGAAGTTGAACACATGGGCAAATTTTAGGTAGCTTTAGCTTATTCCTAAAGGAAATCTCTGGGTTGTAAATTATATCTCAAAATCTGAGTACAGTCAATGGAGCTAGGGTTTTGTATTCTCCCTCAAACATGAGTCATTGTCTAAAATTTGTTTGAAGGGACATTAACACTCAGGCACTTCCAACTCTCTGCTCATGTGGACACAGCAGTTCCAATACCCCAAAGGCAGTTTTCCAAAGAAGAATCCATATGATCTCACCTTTAACAGGAAGCTAAACAACAAAACAAACAAGCAAGCAGAATAAAGATAGACAATGAAATAGAGAACAAGGGAACAGTGACCAGAGGGGAGAGGGAAGGGAATTTAAGGGGGAAAAAGGGGAGGGATTTGGAGAAGCAAATATGAAGGACACAGGGATGAGAACGGGGGGAGTGGAAATGGGAGGGAGGTGGGGAGCACAGGGTGGGGGACTGGGATGGGAGAAACAGGCAAAAAACTGTACTTGAAAAATAACTAAATGAAATTATTGAGAAAAAAACAATACGACAGTAAAAAAAAAAAAAGAAATAAAATCACCCCATATTGGAGGGGGATTCACACAGAAACAAAAGTTGAGCTCTAATGGCATCCAACAGGAGCACTTTCAGAATCTAGAACAGATACTCAATGTTCCCTCTATTAAAGGTTCACAGGAACTGCAAAGAATTGAAAGCTGTAACTGATTCTGCTCCATCCAACATAGCTGGGGTTTTATATTTAGACAAATAAAACAGGTTCAGTGGCCTATCCATCTCTTTTGGCTCTAAGGATCCTATAATGAATTTACCACTGCTGAACCTACTGTATTCCTGATCATTTGAAATAATATATAAAACATAATCAGGTTACTTATGTAAGATGCCATTTTGCTTACTTTTGGGGCTCTTTTTCTACTGTATACCCAAGAAATCTTTCACCTTATAAATATTAAAAGCTATTTCAACTTTGGAATCTGTAACAGATAATCCAAAACTAAATAAAACACCCACCAAAGCACTTTTCAAAGATTCCAGTGAGTCTGTCATATATATATATATATATATATATATATATATATATATATATATATATATATATATATTAAAGTCTTTAGAAAGGGAATATCCTCCTGGCCATCTTGGGGATGGCCTCAACATAAATGTTGCGTGGGCGGGTAAACCATGCATGTTGAAAATATTACAGCATTGCTATCATCTGAAGTATTTGAATTCATGAATTACTGGAACCTCAACATTATATAATGTGCATTATAATTGAACATAGGTCTCCAAACAGTGTCCTAGGTCATAACTGGCAGAGGGCAGAATATAGTGAACAATCTATTTACCTACAACTCATGCAAATCATATTCCATCCTAAAGGACCAGTTTTGTTCAGATATTCCCTTCTACCACAGCCATGTGACACATGGAAAACCAAGTCTGATTGATTCAAGGATATTCAGATGTCTTAACATGTCCAGTAAGACACAGAGGGACATCTGCTTGTAAGCCTATGGAAATGTTTCCCCACTCCTAAGAGAACAGACAAACCACCCCACCTTCCTCTGGGTATGTTATTTAAATATACTGCCTTGATTTCTGCAGCTACCAGTCTCAAAAGATAGCCAGATTTGTGGAATGAAGATAATGAGTTGGAACAAAACAATGTCCCTAATGACATCACTGAGCTATTTAAATGCCCAAATCTGAAGCCCTCCAGTATCTCTGAGCTTTGTGATATATGAAGTAGTACATTTATTTATTTTTAAATCCACTTTGACGTGGAGCTTCTGCCACTTGTGAGTGAAAGCATATTAACTGATCTACTGAAACATTAAATATCTTGTCCCTTTAACTTTCATAAGTGTAGGCAGATCTTTGCATCATAAGACTCACATTTAGTCATAGGATACATATATGAGTAATTCAGAACTTGTGTTATTTTTTTCTGGGAACATTGAATTTCTCAGAGCATAACAAGAGAAGCTTGACATGAGCAGTTACTCTTCTTAAAATCTGTTCCTACAAAAAAATATGAGTAAGAGGAGTGAGAACCTCTTTGTGGCTCTTGGTATGACATTGATCATAGGCAAGGGGATAGATAATTAAGAGGCTGGATTGGTAGGGGGAGATGTACTAAAAATTAATGTGATAATTTTTCCAACTTAAGTGAGAAATTTTAATTAATTACTATAACCAAACAATATTATCAAGGCTATGCTATCTTTTGACATCCAGAAACCCACAGAGGTGCTCCCATGGAAGCAAACGTGACTAAAATATTGCATAACCATATTTCTTCAATAAGCCCACCTGATATCAAGTGGAATACTTATTTGGTGAGTGTGGGAAAATAGGAAAAAGAAAAGTATAAAACAACAATTCTATAGAATTTCTTTGGGAAAGTAAAGATATATTGTTGGTCATGGGGGATTTAAAAATTAGTAACAATTAAGTGTCAAAATACATTATAAATTGGCAATATATATCTACCCTTTTGAATCTGGGATGATTAGAATGTTGAAGAAAAGTTTCTTCATTAAAATAAACTTTGAAAGACCTTTGATACTAGGACTAAAAACTTATTCTGAAAAAATAAAAGCAAGATGTAATAATAAGCCATTGCTAATTTAGAGGAATTGTTAATGAACTATGCACTTAGCTTCATCTGTGATTAAGAAGAAGAAGCAAACACTACAGAGAAGCATTTATATGTTTTCAGTCAAATGTCAGGCAATGGTGCCAACAAAACAGAGAATTTAGACTTGTATCAGATATGTGACTCAGAGAAATGCAAAGTAATACCTTACATAAAATGATTGTCTTACGTCTATTAGTGGAAAAAGAAACTGGGGTTGGGCAAACATTGAAGAGTCCATCATGTGAAACCAGGCAGAGAATTAAATGGGAAATTTAAAAAAGATATTGGTCAGAACCACAGGGAAATTTATTTAAAGAGTATTCTAATAGGGTTACTTCTTCCTAAACTAGAAATATGGCATTGAATTTAGCACCCCTTGGTTTTAAAGAAACTTTAGTACACTCTATTACATTCAGGGCCAAGGCTCACTTAAAAAATTAAACCTTAGAAAAACAAAACAATAAAGCCAAATTAATAAAAACAATATTTAACAAAAATTGATATGAATATATACCTACAATAATACACACAAATAATAAAACAAAGCGATTGTTTATATAGTTCAGAATAAAGGATTAACCATAGCCATAATAGTTGAACTGGTAGTGCAGTTGTGAAATTAATAAAATTTGCATATTTCAATAGAAATTAATATTTATATTGTGAATGCAAAATTCACCAAACTCTTCTCTATTATTTTCAATTTTATTTATGCAGTTATTGAGCTTTAAGTTTTCCTTTTTTCAAATGTAAATCTATAAAATGATAATACACCAAAAAAGCTATCAGACCCAATATAATTTATTAGATGTCTATATGTCCAAAATAGGGATATGGTGGTTATTGGGATGAAACAAGCTTAGTCCATAATAAGGACACTCGTGACAAGTATTGGAACCATCTTTTCATCCATTTCTATCAATAAATGCCTATATACAGTTAGAGGGATAACCGAGATTTTACCATTATTTTTAATAATCAAATTTCTATATTTATTTCCACTGTGCCTTTTTTCCAGAAGGCATTCCTTCTTTCTCTATTATTAATATTAGCATTAAAACTCAGAAACATATTTAGACATGCCAAAACAGCATGGCTGTTTATATTTTTTGTATTTTTTGAATCACAGTCCACATTCAATATTCTGTACCAGCTTCATATGTACAGAAAAGTGGCCAGAAAATCATGAATTTTATACAGTGGTCCCCCCACAGTCCCCACTTGACCCCATACATAGTTCTCATGACACTATTGACTATATTTCCCATGCTTTATTCTACATCTCTGTTACTATACTGTTACTACCAATGTGTAATTTTGGCTTTTGGTCTGAGTACTTCTCAACATGATGTTATAAACTAATCTGGTCCATTATGCTTGGCAGGTCAGTCTGAATGCCATGTCCAGTTTTGACCTCAATATGGGGCTTTACAGATTTTCAGTACTGGGTACAGTTTCTCATGAGCCCTTATTTCAGCCACCTAAGGAAAGCAGGTCCCAGGGAATCAGTAATAATTGCAGATCCCCTTTTCCTGAGTGAAGTCAGAAGCCCAAGGTTTGTAGACAACTTTCTCTTCTGTTTACCAAATTCACTTCTTCTATTTACTAAATTCACTCTTTTTCCACTTGTTTTAAAATGTGACAAGCACATTCTACTAAACTGAGAAAATGTAAAGGGCACACAAAATTTTTCCTAAGTGTGTAGAAAGCTTGAAACATTTGTAGGTCTTAATCTTTCAAAGAAATCATGTTATCATAAAAAATAGTTGACAAATAAAAATCCTGTCTATGCATATTAATTTACCAAAGTTATCAACTCCATGAGGATAAATTTGATAACTAAAATCATTTATCTTTTATGTCTGCTGCTACATCTCCACATATAGACCGCCCAATGCAGAGATACCAATAAATATTTGTTTAAGGAATGGGTGGATAAATAAATGCAGTATTTATCTGCCATTAACGCAGAATTTGATCACTACCTCAATCTGATCTGTTAGACTCCAGTAGTATAAACCTATCTTCACTCCAGAACTGCTGACAGTAACCAGCAGAAACTGTCTCTTCTAGTCTATCTCTGTATTTAATTACCCTTGGGTTAATTTGACTTGTGTCTTTTGCTCAAGAGATTTTCATAGTGCTATACACATTAGTAGACATGAAAAAATGCTTGTTGAAAAGTCTGAATGAACATACAATATATCTAAGTTGCTGAGAGTTGCTAGGCTGTGAACATATTCTTTAGATTCTGAGTTTTTTCATTTCTTTTTCTCTATTCCTGTTCCCAATTCATAGGAGGTGATCAATAAATATTGTTTTTTTTATTAAAAGCAACCTATAGTTGTTTAATGCATTCTATTTTCAGGAAAATGTGCTCTTCTGACCTAAACTAAAACAGATAGGTAGTTTGCTTTCTACATTTCTTGATTTTACAAAGATTTTCTGATTCTATACCATTAAGGCAATTAACATAGTTATAATTTTTCTTGCTTCCTGTTAGCTTTATGAAAGCTATTTTTCACCCAGCCCAGAAAACCAACATGACATATTTCATTTTGAAAGTAAATATGAACCAACATGATATATATGTTTCATATCTTTCACATTGAAGGTTTTAACCTAACTTGCCATCACTCTAGGCAATGGAGCTTGAAATAAATTATATGCCAAAGATAAACAGCTCTGTATTAAATAAATAGATGAAAAGGATTATGAGCTCATATACAATATGAACAAAAATAGTAAGCAGTAGATGGGATGACTAGCACATCAAAGAGAATAGAAAATATAATAATAAATCCCCCAAATCATAACATAATCTAAAATGCTTCACATACATTAATATGGGCAGAAATGTCACACATAAACATATAGACATGAGAAAGACTTTTTAAAGTATATGAGCAAATATTATGCATTGATAACTGAACACAAAGTAATACATTTTCATGGGAAGGCAGTAGAATTTCAATACCTTGCTCAAAAAATGTTGTCAGATTCCTACTCGGGGTCGGGGACCCACTGCCTCAGCTGGACTGGGCCACATTGAGGAGACGGAGAGACTGGACCGCGCTCCTTCCGAACCGGGGCTCACTGGGTGGTCAGACTGGACTTGTGCTCGACGGTGGCTTTGGAGATCAGTAAGACCCTGTAGAGCATGAGGAAGGGTGGCTCTGGGGAGGTTCCCATGACAAAGAGAAGTCGGGGAGAAAATTTCCTGTTTAAAAAATAAATTCTGTGATGCTGGGAAGATGGCGACGGAGTAAGATGGAGCTGATACTAGCTCCTATACTCATCGGTGAAAATCCTGGCAGATCTATAGAGAAACAGCACAATAAACCATCAGTTACCCAGCATTTATGAAATTAAAAGACCAGAGATTGTGACTGACGCTGAAATGTCAGTCACAACGCTGCAGCGTCACAACTCTGACGCTGAAGACAGCGGCAGAGTCAGCTACTGGAGCTGGGTCTCACAGGGCCCCTGTGCTGCCACCAGAGCAACAGGCCTGGGAGCCGGGGAGTCAGGTATGGAAGCCGGACACTCCAAGCCCCTGTGACGGTCCTGGGAGACAGAGGAGTCAGGAACCTGAGTGGGGACAATCTCGGCACTTGTGCCGATGCCATAGCTACCGGCCTAGGCAACGGAAGGGTCAGTTGCAGGGCCTGGGACACCAAAGGCCCCTGTGATGCCGCCAATAGACACAGGCCTGGTTCTTGAGGAGCCAGCTATGAGAGCCTGGACATTCACAGACCCTGTGCCGCCGCCATAGCGACGAGACTGGATGCCAGGGAGTCAGGTACGGAAGCCGGGACTCTGCAAACCCCTGTGACACAGCAGAAGAGCCAGCTACAGGAGCCTGGACATTCACAGACCCTGTGTCGCTGCCCTAGCTATGGGACTGGATGCCGGAGAGTCTGGTACGGAAGCCAGGGCTCTCCAAACCCCTGTGACACAGCAGAGGAGCCAGCTACAGGAGCCGGGACATTCACAGATCCTGTGATGCTGCCATAGCGACCGGACTGGACGCCAGGGAGTCAGGTACGGAAGCCTGGACACTCCAAACCCCTGAGACAGCCCTGAGTGGCAGAGGAGCCCTCTACAGGAACTGGGACGGTCTCAGCCCCTGTGCTGCTGCCATAGCGACGGGCCTGGACACTGGGGAATCAGGAACAGGAGTTGAGACATTCTAAGCCTCTGTGCCACTGCCATAGAGACAGGACTAGACTCCGGGGAGTCAGGTACGGAAACCGGGACACTCCAAATCCCTGTGACGGCCCTGGGCAGCAGGGAGAGCCAGATACGAGAGCCGGGACATTCCCAGCCTCTGTGCCACTGCCGTAGTAACGGGCCTGGGTGCTTGAGGAGGCGGCTACTAGAGCCAGGACATTCAGCAGTGGTAGGCGACCAACGCAGGGACCAGCGCGAGGACCAGCGTGAGTGTAGGTGGAGACGAAGAACATCAAGAAACTTCAAGGAGTCTGCACCACTGAACTTCACAAGGATCATACCACAGAAGTTTACACCATAAAACCAGGGTTTCAGAACAGATCAATTTTAGAAGCAGAGACTAACAAGAAGAGTCTCAAACAATGGGAAGACAAAGAAACAATCCCCAAATGAAAGAAAAAGCAGAAACTTCAGAAAGAATGTTAGATGAAATAGAGGCTGATCAACTATCAGACAGTGAATTCAAAGCACTGGTTATTACGAAGTTCAAAGAGCTCACAGTGAACTACCAGAAACTACAGGGGAACTATAATGATCTCTCTGCAAACTACAGCAACATCAAAAAGGAAATGGAAACTATCAGCAAGAGACAAGAGGAAATGAAGAACACAATTTCCGAATTGAAGTACACAGTAGAAAGTTTCCAAAGTAGGATAGATGAAGCGGAAGATAGGATTAGTGAGTTGGAGGACAAGGTAGAAAGCATCTCACAGAAAGAGCAAGAAAATGAAAAGAGGCTCAGAAAGAATGAAGAGGGATTAAGAGAAATGCAAGACAATATGAAACGTAATAATATCCGAATAATAGGAATACCAGAAGGAGAAGAAGAAGAACAAGGGATAGAAAACGTATTTGAACGAGTAATGAGAGAAAATTTTCCTAATTTGATAAGAGAAAAAGTCTCACAAATCCAGGAATCACAGAGAGTCCCAACCAAGAGGAACCCAAGGAGGCCCACTTCAAGACACATCATCATCAAAATGGCAAAATTCCAAGGCAAAGAGAGAATCTTAAAGGCAGCAAGGGAGAAAAAAGAAATAACATACAAGGGAGCCCCAATAAGGTTAGCTACTGACTTCTCAATGGAAACACTTCAAGCAAGAAGAGAATGGCAAGAAATATTTCAAGTAATGAGAACCAGAGGCCTACAACCAAGGCTACTTTACCCAGCAAGGCTCTCAATCAAGATAGATGGCCAAATAAAGAGCTTCCAAGACAAAAGAAGTCTAAAAGAATATGCCCCCACCAAACAAGCTCTACAAGAAATAGTAAAAGGACTGCTTTAAGGGAAGGAAGGATAAGAGGGAGACAGAGAGGAACACAGGTACAAAAATGGCAATGAATAAGTACCTATCAATAATAACCTTAAACGTAAATGGATTAAATTCTCCAATCAAAAGACACAGAATAGCTCAATGGATAAGAAAGCATGACCCACACATATGCTGCCTACAAGAGACTCACCTCAGGACAAAAGACCATCACAGACTAAAAGTGAAAGGCTGGAAACAAGTTTTCCAAGCAAACGGACAAGAAAAAAAGCTGGGGTAGAAAGTCTCATATCAGACAAAATAGACTTCAAAAAAAAGGCCATAAAGAGAGACCCAGAAGGTCACTTCATTATACTCAAGGGAAGAATCCACCAAGAAGACATTACCATTGTAAACATATATGCACCAAACATAGGGGCACCCAAATATATCAAGAAAATCTTAGAGGACTTCAAGAAAGATATTGACAGCAACACAATTATAGTAGGGGATTTGAACACCCCACTATCAAAAATGGACAGATCTTCCAAACAAATTATCAACAAAGATATTGTGGCATTAAACAACACCCTAGATGAAATGGACTTAACTGATATATATAGAGCCTCTCATCCCAAAGAAGCAAATACACATTCTTTTCAAATGCACATGGAACCTTCTCAAAGATAGACCACATGATAGGACACAAAACGAGCCTCAAAAAATTCAAGAAAATTGAAATCATCCCAAGCATCTTCTCTGACCACAAGGGACTGAAATTAGAAACCGACCCCAAAGAAAAAACCCAAAGCACCCAAAAACATCGAGACTGAATGGTATGCTATTAAACAACGAATGGGTCAAGAAAGAAATTAGGGAAGAAATCAAAACATTTCTGGAAACAAATGAAAATGATCTCACAACAACCCAAAACTTATGGGACACAGTGAAGGCAGTGCTGAGAGGGAAGTTTATAGCAATACAGGCCTAACTAAAGAAAATAGAAACATTTCAAACAAACAACCTAACCCTACGTTTGCAAGAACTCGAGGAACAACAACAAAGACAGCCCAGAGCAAGCAGAAGGAAGGAAATAACCAAGATTAGAGCAGAATTAAATGACATAAAAACTAAAACAAGGGATAGTGACCAGAGGGGAGAAGGAAGGGAAGTTAAGGGGAAAATGGGGGAGGGATTTGGAGGAACAAATAGGAAGGACACAGGGACGAGAACTAAGGGGGGTGGAAATGGGAGGGCGGTGGGGAGCAAGGGGCGGGGGAGGCTGGGATGGGAAAAATAGACAAAAAACTGTACTTGAAAAATAACTAAATAAAAATTTAAAAAAAAGAAAAGTAACCAAATAAATTTTTTTAAAAAAGGCAAAAAAAAAACACTGGCAACCTGTGGCCATTTATTACTTTTTATTTTGTTTTGTGTGCATGTTTTTTTCATGATATATAAATGATATAGTGAAAAAAGTATTAGAACTGTAGTTTTGGGAGATGAATTTTTAGATCCCATATTGTTGTGTACAGTGCACAGTACATGAATATATTTACAAAAGAAAAATATCACACATTAGGGACCATATAAGAGACAATATCTAGGTTGCAGAGAGAGCAACAAAATTTATTTTTTCTACATGAGATTAAGAAAATGGCCCTGGCTGGTGTGGTTCAGTGGATTGAGTGCCAGCCTGAGAATCAAAGAGTTGCTGGTGTGGTTCCCAGTCAGAGCACACACTTGGGTTGTAAAATAGATAAATAAAATGCTTAAAAAGAAAGAAATAAAATGTATCCTTGGTGAAGACTAGCTAGGGATTGAGGACTGTTTTTGCAGAAACCCAGAAAAATAAGACCTTCAGATCTGTAGAACAAAGACAACATTTGCCCAGCTGGTTTTTTCTCTTTTTTAAAAAAGATTTTATTTATTTTATTTTTAGACAGAGGGGAAGGGAAGGAGAAAGAGAAGGAGACAAACATCCATGTGTGGTTGTCTCTCACACCCCCCCCACGGGGGACCTGGCCTGCAACCCAGGCATGTGCCTTGACTGAGAATCGAACTGGCAAGCATTTCATGCTCAGACTGGTGCTCAATCCACTGAGCTATACCAGCCAGAACTTCCCAGTTTATTTCTGATATGTTTTTTCATTTATAAATGATAAGAAAGTATAAGGCCTTACACACATGAATGGGAGATTATGTTTTCTGGCAGCCTCCTTTTATGCACTGCATCATCCTTTAAGAATTAGTAGATGGATAGAATGTTGTATATTACAGTATATTTGCATGTGAATTTCCAAGTAAGCTACACTAATGTCCTCTTTATGATTGTATGTTGTTTTTCCACTTCTTTCCATTCTATATAATCATGAGTTTGTATACAGTATGCACAAAAATAGTAGACAGTATATGGGATGACTATCATATCAAATATAATAGAAAATATAAGAATAAATCCTCAAAATCTTAAGCCTACACATAATACTTTTGAAGACAGATCCATGGTCTACTTTTACCTACTCTAATGCTTATCAATACATCACACACCCATGAGGGGAAAAGTTAATATGGTCTCAAATCTTTTCATGAAATCACCTCATCTCTGACTTTATATTTTCTTACCCTATCTCTGATAATGCCCCTTAAGAAAGCTATTGACTGAAAAAGTTGTGGCAGAGCATTTCCTGTAGGCTGCAAGGACCCATATCTACTTGATGTTTATGAACATAGACAAATGCTCTATAGATTTTCTGTAGTAATTTTTCCCACTTCAGTAAATAAAGGAAGCCAGACATTCTTTATATTCCATTGAAAGTGATGAATGGTTAAGTTTAAAACTGCCTGGGGTTAAATGATCTCAGGGTTTAGTGAATTCCTGATTCTTCTCTGGACAGCTTTCTGTGGGTGCCAGTGCATTCATTCATCCTTTCTCACAATTAGAGGAGCTGATGAGACATGAAGAGTAGCTGTGGCCTCATTGTCAGTTGTAACTCTGTTTTATCTATCAATTTGGGTTCTCTCTTTTAAATCTTGGTAGTAGGAATGTAGAGGAAACTAACTCTGTAGAGTGTAGCCAAGAACAAATCGAAATAATGTGAGAAACCAAGTGTTGCCAGCAAAAGATACTCTAAAGATGGTATAAGGTTGTCAATTTTGGAAAGTGTAAAATAAACTACCCCTGAAATGTATTTAACTGTTTTTATATTTATTAATGATTCTATGAGTCCATGGCAACTCTTTCCAAGTTCCAGATAACCAAAGTAAAATATCAAGTAGCAACTTGACCAGCTAATTTAGCATATAAAAATGGTGGTAGTGAAAGCATCTTACCTTCTGAAGCAATAAACTAACCACGTGTTTCCTAAGCAATTACTCACTTTTTAAATTATATATTACTTCTCCCATTAAAGAAACTTTTGGCCACAAACAAATAAGTCTCCCCCACATTATCATTAGTAATACATAAGTCAAAAATTTGAGTGAATTGAAATTGTATTAACTCTGCTTCTCTTGTTTTGGGTGCTCTCTACCCACCACCATTCCCTTTCTGCATATTAGTGTGAAAAGCTCTGAGTGACATTTCTCCTTTTTGTTTTCTGGAATAGAAATTTATGAAGTAGTGGATGGTTATTCAATTGTTGGTTTGTAGAGAGAAGGATATTAACAGTGTACCTCCTTTGTTAGTTATAGTTATCTCCTGAGAGAACTGTGCAACAAAAAGTGTTTAGGAAACAGTCACAAAATTGAACCCTAAATGCCTGCATTCAAGAAGGAGGTATTTGAAAACATGACACTAAAAGAAACTTTGAGATTATAATCTTTTACTGTGTTCCTGACACTGTAAAGGTCTGATAAACTGAAAGTAGTGTTCTTTTTAAGAAGAACTAGAGAAACATAAATATAAGAATTAACTCCCTAAGGCTGTCCCCCTGAATATTTCAGTTGTTTATAATGATGTTGATCTCTCTCTCCCCCTCTTTCTCCTCTCCAATCCTTTCAAGTTTATTCATTTTGAGAAAGGGAGATGATTTTTAGGAGCTTGTCTATTTTTATTGATTTAAATATTCAAACAATGGACTAGTAAATGGTTGACAACTCTCTTTGGTCAGAAGCTCACAATTTCAATTGAAAAGCAGCTCTTGCAGAAGTGTCAGGACAACACAAATTTGAATCTTAACTCAGTCAAATAATAGCTATGTGATCTCAGTTTACTTGCTTGAGACAATGGAATCACGTCACCAATATTTTTGACCATTGAAAAGGGTATATAAAATATGATACAGTCCTGGCTGGTGTAGCTCAGGGGATTGAGTGTGGGCTTGCGAACCAAAGGATTGCGGTTCAATTCCTAGTCAGGGCACATGCCTGGGTTGCAGGCCAGTTCCCAGCAGAAAATGCATGAGAGTCAACCATACATTGATATTTCTCTCCCTCTCTCCTTCCCTTTCCCCTCTAAAGATAAATAAAAAAATAAAATAAAATATGATACATTTTTATTTATCACAAAAATGATCTGAAAGTACAGCATTTTAAATATTTTATGCAAATCATCTCTGCTTCTTAAAAAAATAAAAGGTCTAAATCTCCCAAATACAAATAGTGATGTTGGTTCAGGGGATAAAAATATTGAGTAGACAAACAAAATGGAGGAAATTATATGATTACATGAAATTTGTGCTATTTTCAGTTAAAGATATTGTCTGATTTGGCATGTCATAACTTTATTACATGAAAATGTCCCAAGCTGGGAAAATAATGAGTATAAAAATAAAAATGTAAATAAAGGCAGTGATTTCCAACGAGAAAACAAATTGTACACATGCACAGGGATTACACTATAGCATGTTTATAATGAATCACAAGTAACGGATGTAAAAATACTGTACTTTGACCAACTAAACTTTTTTTAATGACCTGAGCCTAAACTGCAAAAAGTACAAATTGTTACTTATGCCTTAATTTACAAAAAAGAAATTGGTTTGTTTTTAGAGTATTGCAATTTGACAACATTTTTTTCCTGATGGCAGAATTTATTTATTTATTTATTTTTTATTAATTTTATTTAGTTATTTTTCAAGTACAGTTTTTTGTCTATTTTTCCCATCCCAGCCTCCCCCGCCCCTTGCTCCCCACCTCCCTCCCATTTCCACCCCCCTTAGTTCTCGTCCCTGTGTCCTTCCTATTTGTTCCTCCAAATCCCTCCCCATTTTTCCCCTTAACTTCCCTTCCCTCTCCCCTCTGGTCACTGTCCCCTTGTTCTCTATTTCAGTGTCTTTATTATTTTTTTCTGCTTGCTTGTTTGTTTTGTTGTTTAGCTTCCTGTTAAAGGTGAGATCATATGGTATTTGTCTTTCAGCACCTGGCCTATTTCACTCAGCATAATGCTTTCCAGTTCCATCCATGTTGTTGCAAATGGTAGTAGCTCCTTCTTTCTCTCTGCAGCATAGAATT
The DNA here is from genome assembly GCF_021234435.1 of Artibeus jamaicensis. NCBI lineage: Eukaryota > Metazoa > Chordata > Mammalia > Chiroptera > Phyllostomidae > Artibeus > Artibeus jamaicensis. Next base: position 9,432,450 of record NW_026522028.1, on the reverse strand, counting down.
CCATTGTGTATATGTACCACAATTTTTGGATCCATTCATTTACTGATGGGCACCTAGGTTGCTTCCAACTCTTGGCTATTGTAAATTGTGCTGCTATGAACATTGTGGTGCATAGGTTCTTTGGTATTGATGTTTTAGGATTCTTAGGATATAATCCCAGCAGTGGAATTGCTGGGTCAAAAGGCAGGTCGATTTTTATTTTTCTGAGAAAAGTCCATACTGTTTTCCATAATGGTTGTACCAGTCTGCAATCCCACCAACAGTGAACTAAGGACCCCTTTTCCCCACAACCTCTCCAACATTTGTTGTTTGTTGCTTTGTTTATGATAGCCATCCTGACTGGTGTAAAGTGGTATCTCATTGTGGTTTTAATTTGCATCTCTCTGATAGCTAATGATATTGAGCATCTCTTCATGTGTCTCTGAATGTTCTGTATGTCCTCCTTGGAGAAGTGTTTGTTCAAGTCCTTTTCCCATTTTCTAATTGGGTTGGGTGTCTTCTTAGAGTGGAGTCGTGTAAGTTCTTTGTATATTTTGGAGATTAAACCTTTGTCTGAGGTATCATTGGCAAATATGTTTTCCCATACAGTTGGTTGTCTTGCTAATTTAATACTGTTTTCTTTAGCCATGCAGAAGCTTTTTATTTTGATGAGATCCCATTTCTTTATTCTTTCCTTTACATTCCTTACTCTAGGGGACATATCAGTAAAGAAGTTGCTGCGTGAAATATCTGAGATTTTCTTGCCAATGTTCTCCTCTAGGACTTTAATGGTGCTATGACTTACATTTAAGTCTTTTATCCACCTTGAATTTATTTTGGTGTATGGTGTAAGTCTGTGCTCAAGTTTCATTTTTTTGCATGTAGCTGTCCAGTTCTCCCAACACCATTTGTTGAAGAGGCTATCTTTACTCCATTTTATGTTGCTACCCCCTTTGTCGAATATTAATTGACTGTAGAGAGTTGGGTTGATTTCTGGGCTCTCTGTTCTGTTCCATTGGTCTATGTGCCTGTTTTTATGCCAGTACCAGGCTGTTTTGATTACAGCGGCCTTGTAATACAGTTTGATATCAGGTATTGTGATCCCCCCTACTTTGTTCTTCTTTCTCAAAAGAGCAGCTGCTATTCGGGCTCATTTATGGTTCCATATAAATTTTTTTTTAATTTTTTTTTAAATTTTATTTAGTTACTTTTCAAGTACATTTTTTTTTCTCTTCCCCCCCCCTGCCCGGTCTCCCCCCTCCCTCCCATTCCCCCCCCCCAGTCCTCATCTCTGTGTCTTTCATACTTGTTCCTCAAAATCCCTCCCCCTTTTTCCCCTTAAGTTCCCTTCCCTCTCCCCTCTGGTCGCTGCCAAATTTTCGAAGTGTTTGTTCTATGTCTGTGAAATATGCCATTGGTACATTAATAGGTATTGCATTGAATCTGTATATTGCTTTGGGTAGTATGGACATTTTGATGATGTTAATTCTTCCAATCCATGAACAAGGTATATGTTTCCATTTGTTTGTGTCTTCCTTGATTTTGTTCTTCAGGGCTGTGTAGTTTTCTGCATACAGGTTTTTTACCTCCTTAGTTAGGTTTATTCCCAGATATTTTATTTTTCTTTTTGCTATATCAAATGGGATTTTTTTCTTGATTTCTGCTTCTGCTAAAATACAAAAATTGTTGGTACACAAAAATGCCTTTGATTTCTGGATATTGACTTTGTAACCAGCTGTTTTGCCAAACTCATTAATTAGTTTGAGCAGTTTTGGGGTAGAGTCTATAGGATTTTCCATATACACTACCATGTCATCTGCTAACAGTGACAGTTTTGCTTCCTCCTTTCCTATTTGGATGCCTTTTATTTCCTTTTCTTGCCTGATCGCTGTGGCTAAAACTTCCAATACTATATTGAATAGAAGTGGTGAAAGTGGACAACCTTGTCTTGTTCCTGATCTTAGTGGAAAAGCTTTTATTTTTTCCCATTGAGTATGATGTTGGCTGTAGGTCTCTCATATATGGCCTTTATTATTTTGAGGAATGCTCCCTGTATTCCCACTTTGCTGAGTGTTTTTATCATAAATGGGTGTTGTACCTTATCAAAAGCTTTTTCCGCATCTATTGATATGATCATGTGGTTTTTGTCTTTGCTTTTGTTTATGTGATGTATTCCATTTACTGATTTGTGAATATTGAACCATCCTTGCATCCCTGGGATGAATCCCACTTGGTCATGGTGTATGATCTTTTTGATATATTGTTGAATGAGATTTGCCAATATTTTGTTGAAGATTTTAGCATCTCTGTTCATCAGCGATATTGGCCTGAAGTTTTCTTTCTTTGTTGTGTCTCTATCTGGTTTTGGAATTAAGATGATGCTGGCTTCATAAAAAGAATTTGGGAGTTTTCCATCCTTCTGGATTTTTTGAAATAGTTTGTGGAGAATAGGGGTTAGCTCTTCCTTAAATGCTTTGTAGAATTCTCCTGTGAAACCATCTGGTCTGGGGCGTTTGTGTGATGGGAGTTTTTTGATTACTGCTTCAATTTCTTTTGCTGTTATTGGTGTATTTAGATTTTCTGCTTCTTTTTCACTGAGTTTTGGAAGATTGTATTTTTCTAGAAATGTGTCCACTTCCCCTAGGTTCTCAAATTTCTTGGCATACAGTTCTTCATAGTAATTTCTTACAATCCCTTCTATTTCTGTAGTATCAGTTGTAATCTCTCCTTTTTCATTTCTGATTGTGTTTATTTGTGTCCTCTCTCTTCTTTTCTTCATGAGCCTACTTAAAGGCTTGTCTATTTTGTTTATCTTCTCAAAGAACAACTCCTGGATTCATTGATCCTTAAAATTGTGCTTTTAGGTTTTTTATTAATTTTATTTAGTTATTTTTCAAGTACAGTTTTTTGTCTATTTTTCCCATCCCAGCCTCCCCCCGCCCCTTGCTCCCCACCTCCCTCCCATTTCCACCCCCCTTAGTTCTCGTCCCTGTGTCCTTCCTATTTGTTCCTCCAAATCCCTCCCCCATTTTCCCCTTAACTTCCCTTCCTTCTCCCCTCTGGTCACTATCCCTTGTTTTAGTTTTTATGTCATTTAATTCTGCTCTAATCTTGGTTATTTCCTTCCTTCTGCTTGCTCTGGGCTGTCTTTGTTGTTGTTCCTCGAGTTCTTGCAGACGTAGGGTTAGGTTGTTTGTTTGAAATGTTTCTATTTTCTTTAGTTAGGCCTGTATTGCTATAAACTTCCCTCTCAGCACTGCCTTCACTGTGTCCCATAAGTTTTGGGTTGTTGTGAGATCATTTTCATTTGTTTCCAGAAATGTTTTGATTTCTTCCCTAATTTCTTTCTTGACCCATTCGTTGTTTAATAGCATACCATTCAGTCTCGATGTTTTTGGGTGCTTTGGGTTTTTTTCTTTGGGGTCGGTTTCTAATTTCAGTCCCTTGTGGTCAGAGAAGATGCTTGGGATGATTTCAATTTTCTTGAATTTTTTGAGGCTCGTTTTGTGTCCTATCATGTGGTCTATCTTTGAGAAGGTTCCATGTGCATTTGAAAAGAATGTGTATTTGCTTCTTTGGGATGAGAGGCTCTATATATATCAGTTAAGTCCATTTCATCTAGGGTGTTGTTTAATGCCACAATATCTTTGTTGATAATTTGTTTGGAAGATCTGTCCATTTTTGATAGTGGGGTGTTCAAATCCCCTACTATAATTGTGTTGCTGTCAATATCTTTCTTGAAGTCCTCTAAGATTTTCTTGATATATTTGGGTGCCCCCTATGTTTGGTGCATATATGTTTACAATGGTAATGTCTTCTTGGTGGATTCTTCCCTTGAGTATAATGAAGTGACCTTCTGGGTCTCTCTTTATGGCCTTTTTTTTGAAGTCTATTTTGTCTGATATGAGACTTTCTACCCCAGCTTTTTTTTCTTGTCCGTTTGCTTGGAAAACTTGTTTCCAGCCTTTCACTTTTAGTCTGTGATGGTCTTTTGTCCTGAGGTGAGTCTCTTGTAGGCAGCATATGTGTGGGTCATGCTTTCTTATCCATTGAGCTATTCTGTGTCTTTTGATTGGAGAATTTAATCCATTTACGTTTAAGGTTATTATTGATAGGTACTTATTCATTGCCATTTTTGTACCTGTGTTCCTCTCTGTCTCCCTCTTATCCTTCCTTCCCTTAAAGCAGTCCTTTTACTATTTCTTGTAGAGCTGGTTTGGTGGGGGCATATTCTTTTAGACTTCTTTTGTCTTGGAAGCTCTTTATTTGGCCATCTATCTTGATTGAGAGCCTTGCTGGGTAAAGTAGCCTTGGTTGTAGGCCTCTGGTTCTCATTACTTGAAATATTTCTTGCCATTCTCTTCTTGCTTGAAGTGTTTCCATTGAGAAGTCAGTAGCTAACCTTATTGGGGCTCCCTTGTATGTTATTTCTTTTTTCTCCCTTGCTGCCTTTAAGATTCTCTCTTTGCCTTGGAATTTTGCCATTTTGATGATGATGTGTCTTGAAGTGGGCCTCCTTGGGTTCCTCTTGGTTGGGACTCTCTGTGATTCCTGGATTTGTGAGACTTTTTCTCTTATCAAATTAGGAAAATTTTCTCTCATTACTCGTTCAAATACGTTTTCTATCCCTTGTTCTTCTTCTTCTCCTTCTGGTATTCCTATTATTCGGATATTATTACGTTTCATATTGTCTTGCATTTCTCTTAATCCCTCTTCATTCTTTCTGAGCCTCTTTTCATTTTCTTGCTCTTTCTGTGAGATGCTTTCTACCTTGTCCTCCAACTCACTAATCCTATCTTCCGCTTCATCTATCCTACTTTGGAAACTTTCTACTGTGTACTTCAATTCGGAAATTGTGTTCTTCATTTCCTCTTGTCTCTTGCTGATAGTTTCCATTTCCTTTTTGATGTTGCTGTAGTTTGCAGAGAGATCATTATAGTTCCCCTGTAGTTTCTGGTAGTTCACTGTGAGCTCTTTGAACTTCGTAATAACCAGTGCTTTGAATTCACTGTCTGATAGTTGATCAGCCTCTATTTCATCTAACATTCTTTCTGAAGTTTCTGCTTTTTCTTTCATTTGGGGATTGTTTCTTTGTCTTCCCATTGTTTGAGACTCTTCTTGTTAGTCTCTGCTTCTAAAATTGATCTGTTCTGAAACCCTGGTTTTATGGTGTAAACTTCTGTGGTATGATCCTTGTGAAGTTCAGTGGTGCAGACTCCTTGAAGTTTCTTGATGTTCTTCGTCTCCACCTACACTCACGCTGGTCCTCGCGCTGGTCCCTGCGTTGGTCGCCTACCACTGCTGAATGTCCTGGCTCTAGTAGCCGCCTCCTCAAGCACCCAGGCCCGTTACTACGGCAGTGGCACAGAGGCTGGGAATGTCCCGGCTCTCGTATCTGGCTCTCCCTGCTGCCCAGGGCCGTCACAGGGGCTTGGAGTGTCCCGGTTTCCGTACCTGACTCCCCGGAGTCTAGTCCTGTCTCTATGGCAGTGGCACAGAGGCTTAGAAAGTCCCAACTCCCGTACCTGATTCCCCAGTGTCCAGGCCCGTCGCTATGGCAGCAGCACAGGGGCTGAGACCGTCCCAGTTCCTGTAGAGGGCTCCTCTGCCACTCAGGGCTGTCTCAGGGGTTTGGAGTGTCCAGGCTTCCGTACCTGACTCCCTGGTGTCCAGTCCCGTCTCTATGGCAGCGGCACAGGGTCTGAGAACTTCCTGGCTCCTGTAGCTGGCTCCTCTGCTGAGTCACAGGGGTTTGGAGAGTCCTGGATTCCGTGCCTGACTCCCCGGCGTCCAGTCCCGTTGCTATGGCAGCGGCACAGGATTTGAGCGCTTCCTTGCTTCCGTAGCTGGCTCCTCAGGGTCCAGGCCTGTCTCTATGGGGGTGTCACAGGGGCCTTTGGTGTCCCAGCTGCTGCAACTGACCCTTCCGTTGCCCAGGCCAGTAGCTATGGCATGGGCACAAGGGTGTCCTCGCTCCGGTTCCTGACTCCTCTGTCTCCCAGGACCGTCACAGGGGCTTGGAGTGTCCGGCTCCTGTACCTGACTCCCCGGCTCCCAGGCCTGTTGCTCTGGCGGCAGCACAGGGGCCGCGTGAGACCCAGCTCCAGTAGCTGACTCTGCCGCCGTCTGGTGTTTCAGCATCGGTCACAATCTCTGGTCTTTTAATTTCATAAATGCTGGGTAACCGATGGTTTATTGTGCTGTTTCTCTATAGATCTGCCAGGATTTTCACCCATGAGTACAGGAGCTAGTATCAGCTCCATCTTACTCCGTCGCCATCTTCCCAGCATCCTGTTGCCAGTGTTTTAAGAGATCTACCCAAATTAGACATTAGACATTTTATAAAATGTTAAAGGGACTTATTTAAGAAAAATAAGAACATCAAACTATGAACGTATTTATTGCCGTTTTAGACAATAAATACACAACTATCAACAATTGAATCTAAAAGACAAACTAAGCCAACAAGCAAAACAGAAACAGAATCATAGATATGGGGAATATTGGGATGGTGGTCAGTGGGGAAAGGGGTTTGGAGGAATGGGGGAAAAGTTGAAAGGATTAAGTAGCACAAATTGATAGTTACAGAATAGGTAGGGGAATGTTAAGAGTAAGTACAGGAAATGGAGTGGTGCCGAAGAAATTATATGCATGGCCCATGGACATGAACTAAGCATAGGGAGGACTGTCAGAGAGAATGGGGGGTGTTGGGTGCATGGGGGCAAAGGGGGAAAATTGGAACAACTGCAATAGCATAATTGCATAATCAATAATAATAATAATAATACACTTATAATAAAAAATTTCAAAAGTAAAATGTGATAAATGTGATATGGTTAATAGAATGTTGTACTAATTTAATTGAAAAATAAAAAATAAAGATTTCAACATGTTCTTAATCAGTTTTCTTTTTCACAAGGATTAAATGAAGGTATTTAATAAAATTTATTTTGTTTTGTCATGTCGGTGAATTTTAATTAGAACAAATATGACATTGTGGTGTTTCCTATAATGGATTTTCTACCATTGTTATTGCTATGACATCCACAGACTTTTCAAAATAATCTAAATTTTAATGTCTAATAACTTTCTCAAAATATGTCATTGCCCAATTATATACAAAAACTTAGTTATGGTGGTCTTTTTCATTGTTACACTTAAGTAATATTACTTGGAAACACAATATAAATGTGTGCATCTATATATTAAGTTATTTTTATCTATAAATATAGATGTATAGGCATAGATATAACTTTTAACTATAGTTAATGAAATCACTTCTAAGGGAATTATCTATGGCTCAAATAGGGGTCTTCCTTTCTCAGCCAAAAAGAAGCCTGGAGAAATGGAATTCAGGGATGATGTGGTTGTTTAAGAAAAGACTGGGATGGGAGACATACACAAAAAATGTACTTGAAAAATAACTAAATAAAATTAAAAAAAAGAAAATATATCAAGTCTATACCACTTTTCTAGTTTCCTGCTCCATTATGCTTATAATATGACCTTTTTAAGTCATGGTTACAAGATGGCTGCTCCACTATCAAGCATGAAGCCTTTTCTCAAGGCAGAAAGATGAAATAGGGCACAGGAAAATTCCACTCCCTTTCATTAGAAAATTCAGAAATTATTGGAAGCCCAGCAAACTTGATTCCTCTTTATACCCTATTGACCATAACTTGGACCCCATGGCCACTCTAGCTGCAAAGTACCTGAGAGGAGGGGGGGGTATTTTTAACTAGATGAAACACTACATATGTTTCTACCCCAAAGATAATTAGAGTTATCAAAAGAAGAGAACTGAATATTGGGCAGGCAATTTAAAAATTCTGCAGGATGGATTTGGAACTCAGAGACAGGTGTCTGGGGATATCTCTAGATTTCTCTTGCAATGCCTTAATTTTGAGTACATATGTTTAAGATTGTGTACAATTCTCCTTGACAACAGTGAGCTGTAAAATTTACAATTCACTCTGTTAGGCACTAGATATATTGTATAAAACTCCTTTTTTTTCTGCCATGAAGAATCTTCTGCACTCATGAGAGGGATGGCTATATATAATGATTTAATATTATAAAGAATTCAATGCATTTTCATACACATATGTATGTAGGCATGTGGAGAGAGGAGGAGAGAGAGAGGGAGCAATATCAAAATCCATAAATAAAAATTATGGTCTTAGATGCCTTAGAATGAGCTGGTGAGTTCTACTCCACTCTCTGACACCATTGCACCCTTTATTAAAGTTTTAAGCTGTGGTCAGTAAAATGGACTTCCTTACACATATAAAGGAAAAGTCTGGGGAAATTGAAGAGTTCCTGAGTTTCTCTCCAAAATTTTTCTTTCTGTTTTCTTGATTTCTACTTTTTAAAATCTTTCCCCTTGCCTTTTTTAATCTCCATCCTATATTTTTGACTTGACAATGGCTACTTTTACAGCTTCTGTACTTTGTATGTTAGGTCTTCTAATTCATTTCTTTCATTCTGGCCTCATGCTAATAATGAAGAAATAACTGTGATGGCCAAACCTCTATCTCTTTAGCCAAACCTTCTTTTATGGGTGGCTTAGCCTACTCCTAGTTTTATTTAGGCCATAGACAGAGAAGGTGAGTTAAAGGTAATTTTTAAAAGGTAGACAATCAGTGGACCAACTAAAAAGTGAGTCAGTTCAATATAAAAATGATTAATTGATAAAGGCAATTTATTTTGCCCTTATCAGCAACTTTACCTGAATTCCCATGGTTTATCTCACTCATTTTGGCTTTTTGGGTAAGTTGCGCATGATCATCATACCTTATTAAATGTCCATTCTTCATTAACTTCCATAGCCATTATATCTCCTGAGTATTTGTGTATTTTTATTAGTGTCTTTCTCCTTACTTTTGGGTAAATGACAGTGTAACTGTTCTTTGTCTCTTTTATTCTTTGGTCAATAGATTCTCCATTGGCTATTTCATTAACTTCCAGAAATCTAGAAATGAAAAGCTTGCTAGAATGGCTTTCAATCTTGCCTGTGTGCATTTCTTTTGGACTTCAAGGCACTTAGCTGCACCCAGCATTCTATGTAAACTCTAGAGTTAACAGGGTACCTGGGACATTTTGAATCCCAATCCTCATGATCCCTAAAGCAATCCCTGGTAAAGGGTAGTGAATTAAGTAGCTGAGAACTCCCATTTGTTTGAAGTGCTCTCAAGAGTCAGTTACATTACAGCTTGGAAATGTGATCTGCCAGGTAGTTGCTGAGCAACAAGGCATGGAATCAGCTATGGATGAGACAAACTTTCATGAAACTTTGTTAATGACTCCTTGGAGTATAGAGTATATTTATCATGAGATTGGATTCTAGTTAAAAATGTTAATAGTAGTTTAGGTTGGGCTATCTGTACTGATGCTATTCTCAAACTCTGAAATAGTATTTGTTAAAGTATTTTATTCATTAATTAATCTATTCATTTATTGTCTTGACCCCAAATACTTGGATATTGTGAATTGCAATCCACTCTAAGATAAATGCAAGCAATTATGGGTTAATAGGGATCAATTTGAACTTTATACCACTATAGCTAAATTCAAGCTTTAAAACAAATTAATTTCTCACAAAAATCTTTCTCACACAGATATATGGCTTAGAAAATAGAGTTTTGGATTTTCTTATTTTCCATACAATGTCTTTAGGATAGATAGTTAAGGATAGATATGGCTTAGGTTATGTGTGGTAAATGTTATCCACATTAATATAATATTGTGTCAGAATTTTGTTGAGTTTTCCCACAATTTCACTCCTCATTCTCCATATTCCCCCCTAAATTAGCAGTTACTTACTAACTTAGTGTAAATTTTTAAAAATTGGTCACTGAATTTTATTTCCCAGGATCCACAGACTCTCATTTCTTCAGTAGTGCTTGGATAGGGTCAAAATCCTCTGATTAGTCTTTATATGATCATAAAGAGCATATACAGTAAAAAAGCTAAAATTTAGCAAAGAGCAGTATAAGACTTATATGACCACTTGAAACTTAAAAAATAGCTATCTCAGAAATAAAGAAGCAATATTACTCAGGACTGTTGTTTGAAAACAGCAGAAACCTACTTTGGTTAAATTAAGCAGAAAAAATAATTTATGGGAAGAGAATTGGGTAGTTCACAGGCTTCTCTGGAAGACTACAGGTGCAGTTGAGAATGGGAACTGAGGGAAAGAAGATAGACCCAACAGTATGCCCCAGAAATGCTGATACCACTAAAGCCACCCCCCTCTGCATACCTCTGCTCTTGATGCCCAACTCACCAGACTCCAACCCTTCTGCCTCACTTCCCCACTGCACTCTTAATTCTTAAATTCACTGCAACTTATAGACACTAATCTCTCATTTACAATGTGCCTTGTATACCAATCTCAAGATACAAAGTCAGGGGCAGGGAACATGGACAATCACTAAGTAATGCTACCAAATACTAGCCAATAGAGTATAAGGAGATATATGCTGCAATATTTTCATGGGATTTCAGTTATGTTGGAGAAGTCAATATATTCTGGGAAACCCAAGTGTTAAATGTCCTTCCTATTTTTCTAGCCATAAAACAGTGTATTTTTTCAGAAAATGAATTTATAGTAACACAACTAAATAATTATTCCTTTATCCCTTTATAACAAATGGGATAATTAAGTGTTATGGTGGTATTTTTAAAGCTACTCTGAAATTCACCTTGTTTGTGAGGAAAAATTTAATATTTGTTGATGTTAACAGGAGTTAAACTTGGTCTTTAGTATGTAATAAAATATAATTCTTTAAAACACTCTTCTTTTTGCAGTCATGGAAACTATGATAGCTCTTTCAAATAACAGGCTTGGCGTTCAATTGCAATGCCAGTAGCTACTGCATAATACATAATCAGGTAACTACTATGGACATTTATTCATTATGTTGTCTTAAATTCTATTTTTTCCCTCTAGGTCATTGAAAAGCATTCTTTTCATGTATTTTACTTCATATTTTTTCTAACTGTAATATGTAAGAGTTTTTGTGTGTTATTAAAGTAAAAATATATTTTTTAAATTTTATTTAGATATTTTTCAAGTACAGTTTTTTGTCTATTTCTCCCATCCCAGCCTCCCCCGCCCCTTGCTCCCCCCTCCCATTTCCACCCCCCTTAGTTCTTGTCCCTGTGTCCTTCCTATTTGTTCCTCCAAATCCCTCCCCCTTTTTCCCCTTAACTTCCCTTCCCTCTCCCCTCTGGTCACTGTCCCCTTGTTCTCTATTTCAGTGTCTTTGTTTTTGGTTTTTTTTTCTGCTTGCTTGTTTGTTTTGTTGTTTAGCTTCCTGTTAAAGGTGAGATCATATGGTATTTGTCTTTCAACACCTGGCCTATTTTACTCAGCATAATGCTTTCCAGTTCCATCCATGTTGTTGTATGTTGGAGAGGTTGTGGGGAAAAGGGGTTCTTAGTTCACTGCTGGTGGGATTGCAGACTGGTAAAAATATTTTTGATCATGTATAACTGTGTGGCTCTTCTGATTTGTAGAAATTCTAAAGCTTGTTCTATAAATTATTGGAAAATTCATATTTTTACAGCCAATAGTAATCCAATTTCAAATTCAATTTATAATATCCAATACTTGATATCCTGCATTATTTGTGATATAAGAAATGTATTCATAGTTTTACTGTTGACCATTTTATGAATACTAAATATGTACACAAATAAAAATATGAGAGAGGTAAAAATATATATTACAGGGTAAACTGAAAGTGGATATGTACCTGCATTTTAAACATACTATTTTAATATTTAAGGAAAATTTGAGGAATGGAATCTTTTTCTAATCATTTCTAATGTTAAATAAATATATATGTATGTATACATGTATATAAAATATATATCATTTATGTGAGAGAAATTATTCTAAGTGTTGTGAGATTATATATGACATACATTTCCTTTGTCTTCATAAATTTATCATCATTTTTGTTTTTTCCTTGCAAAAATTATTGATTAAACAGTTATCAAATAATATGATCATGAAGTAATTTTGTATTTTTCATCCTGAGGTAACTGAAATTGTCGATTGTTTTTCAAGTAATTTTAACATTTGTCCAAAGAATTTACATATATAACAATAGTATTATCAAAGGGTAGCTTATAACTGATAGAAAACTTAGCTCCAGATAGGTACAAAGAAATAAATTGTAAAGCATTATTTGCCTGATAAGATGCTAATAATACATTGTCTATCAAACATATCCAGAACTTATAAAATCTTTCACTTGTTCTAGTTAGCAGGAAAAAAAGTAACAGGAAAGTATAGAAAAAGAATAAATGGTAATGGGAAAAACACGATAAAAAAGAGAGTAGTCTTCCGAAGGAAGGAAACAGAGTATATGTCATCTATGAAATAATTATATAAAAAAAGAACACACACAAAAAAGAAATAATTATATATAGTAGGTACCTGATATAACTTTCCCAATCTATCATGGTCCATATCTGTTCTTTCTATGTTAGTAAAGCAAGTCTATAACAAACTTTATCAGTGAGAGTAATGTTTTGTATACCAAAAAACACCATACAAAAGACTAGCCACTAATGAGAATACAAATGATTTATTTTGTTTTCTCACACACATTCACCAGTCTCTACAAATATTCTGTCCTTTGGGGAAGAAATAAAAATAAACAACAGAACAGTGATGACCACAGCTATAGCAAAGATCCCTACTCCTTACTTTGCTCAGTTGATAAAAATCATCCCTTGATGATTTAATTGTGGTTATTTAGAGCTAATAATTAACAAAAGAGAATGTGCATATTATAGTTGAGGGATAATAAACTATTCAACCTAGATTCCCAAGAACATATTGCTTAATTTCACACGAATTTTCTGTAAAATTTCAAAATTCTCTATTTCATTGACAGTAAAACATACCAAAAAAACCCCATCAATTCAAGTATAATCCCTCTAAGAATCAAAAAAAGAGCCTCTTAAATTTTTATTCACAGGATTCTGTGTGCCTTTAACTTAAATATAGCCTCTATTTACACAAGTTTTAATAAAGATGCCACAAGGAAATGATGGTTATATCTTAGCTTCAGTTTTATTTCTCTTCATTACTACACACACAATTTCAAAGTCATTAATGTATGCTAATGTCCATATGCCCCAAGGCTTATAATGACCACCCACATAATTCACACCCAGCTTCTCTAGCACAGAACTACATTTTAGATAAAACATTTAAAAATATTTCTTTTGAAGTACAGCAATCCCTTTGTAATTTTATTTATTTACCCAACACACTTTAATAAACATGCTTTAAAAATATGTATGATAATATGTCATACATACATATAACAGTATGACAATTTTCCAGACATTATTCTAGGTACCAGGGTTGTAATGATACATAGATAAGAGTAATACATATAGGCCATTTCCATTTTCATTAAAAGATAGGTTTTTTTAAAGTAATTTTTAACCTAAAGGTACAAAAACTAAATTAGAATTACCTTTTTACCAGAATAATGTAATCAGTCATCAAGCTGTTGATATATTCAAGGGTTGTCCCAACTACCCAGTTGATACCTGCTCCATTCAAGAGCTTAATCCGATTCATAAAAACATGGTATGGTCTAGAACTGTCTCATCTCCAATAATTGATAACTTTCAGCTATTAAATTATTCTGATTACTACTCCAGGAATTTAGCTTAAGTCCATCCATACTGTACACCAGTGTCACAAGAATATTTGGAGAACAGCATACTTATATTCTAAATCCCCATTTTTTTCAGATGAGGAAAATGAAGCTCATATGGGTTATAGTGTTTGTCAAGGTCACATAGCTTATAGGTAGCAGAGCTTGGATTTGAACTCAAATCTTCCTGATTATTGTTTACCCTGACTATTTCAATATTCAATGCCTTTATGGTAAATGTGATATACTTATAGTTTTGTAGAGATGATAAAACTGAAATTAGTATGCTATGACTGACCTTCTTGATATGCTTTAAAACTATACAGATTGTCAATAAATTTTAAATATCCACACATAGAATATAACAAGTCTGTCAACTTATCTAGCTGTAGATCTATATTTATATATACATTTGCCTAGTTATAATTATTTATCTTCACTCCCGTCCCTGTTCCCAGAGGGCAATTTTAAAGAGAGCCTGTAGCAATGTAATGTGACTTTGAAAGATGCAGATCTAGATTTGAATCCTGGCTCTATCATCTATTAGTTAGGTTAATTTTGGCTTGAATCAGGAGAAAAAAAAAGGATATTACATGCAGCAAAATATCTGAAATACCTTTTTTTGCCATGTATTAATGCACACTTTTTGCCCAAATATTTGAGGGAAAAGTAATGATGCTTATTATACACAGGTAGTACTAATTCCATAGCTATATCAATGTTTTTAATTTTTAAATTTATGCTCGTGAATTAAAAGTGTACTCTAGAAAGTAATGATGATATCCATATGCAAAATAATACCCCAGAATATGATAAAGTAAAATTTCTTTATAATACCAAAAGCAAATATCTACATATAAATAAATAGATAGATAGACAGATAGATAAATAGATAATTGAATTAAAACCTAAGATTTTTTTCCGGAAAGTTTCAGCTAAAAAACATGGGATGTACAATACACATGAAAATATACAGTCCAAGTACTCAGCCTAGGGACTGCAACAGTGTATGTAATAATGAAGATATTTTAAATTTTAATTGTTGTTCAAGTACGGTTTTCTGCCTTTTACTGAGGACTTTTTAAAAATTAATTCAAATTCAGTCATGTGTCATTGTAGCAACACAGAGACATCAAATGATATGATAAACTAATTTAGTGTCAAATACCTGATTTACTTAAAAGTTAATCCTTCTTTAATTTGTGCAAAGCAAAAAAATTCACATTTAGCCTCTAATTATTTTTACTATATTTACTGATGCTGTATGTATAGGGGCTAATGCCAACAGGAAGGTGGCAAGGTGATAGGAAATTCAATTAAGAGAATGAGATTTAGTAGAGTTCTTGCTTTCCTAAAATGATTTACAAGGCCACAATACTGGTAAATAATTTCCCTGCCAGTATTATTTTCTCCTTAAACCTTTATTTAGAGAACCTGAAAGAAGTAATGGGCTATCCATTAACAAGCATTTGACATCTCAGTATTGGTCAATGTGAATCTCTGAGATTGCTCATGATCTTTCTTTGGGGGATGTAATTAAAGCAAAATGTTGAATTGTACTTGAATTCTGTTTGCTGATATGCAAATACTGAAACATTAGTCCTTATTTAAAATCCAACCAAATTTCAGAGAATATATTATTTAAAATGTTATTTGCCTATATAACAAAAATTACATACTAATTAAATATTATTTTAACCAGTTGTTTTAGCATTTTAAAAGATCATAGATCGACTTGAAATTTCAGAACTTAGTTGCTACCCCAATTTCTATTTCAACTTAATTGACTTATTCTATTTTACATGTACTTCAAGAATCCTTATATTACATGTATAAACATACATAGACATACCCATCCACAACTTCCAAGTCAAACTTGAAGTGACGTGGACATCGTAATTCTTAATTTGTGGACTTACTGATTATTATAGTGTGCATTGGCATTGCCCCATTCTGGTTAGTGTGCCATGCCAAGTTTAGTTGCTTGACAGTCTTTAAAATTATACAAAATTTAAGAAAATAGAGCATGATAAATCTATCTATCTATCTATCTATCTATCTATCTATTATCTATCTATCTATCTATCTATCTATTATCTATCTATCTATCTATCTATCTATCTATCTATCTATATCTCATCTAATCACCTATCATTATTTATCTACACCCCAACCCCTGGACTCAGTGATTACTCTTTAACACCACAAAAAGTTAGTCACCCTGAGCTTGAATGTACAAAATTAAGTTTACTGGAAACTTTTTTCCTTTTTTAATCTTTGACTTCTGATTCTGTTTCTCTTAAGTCTTCATTTCCATTTATATTTCCCCTCTTGGTTGTCAACTATTCCTCTACGATTTGTGTCATCTTTCTAATCTCTTCCAGAATTGCTTACCACTACTATTGCTTACCACTTCTATTTTCCCCCAAGGTATTGAGGGCCTTTTAGAAACTTCTATATTCCCTTTCCTGTACTCTGTATCCCAACTTTTTCTACCACTATTAAGTGAATATTTCTTAACATGCGATATTAGAAAACTGCCATTGTTCTACATAGTTACCATCTCTAAACTATAGAGAATCACACTTTTACAGCACAGCGGGTGAGTAATGAAAATCATTTGCAATGCTTTTTAAATGTTTCCCCAAATCATGCTCTTTTATTTGGATAAATCATTTTGGTTACATAAGTGGCTCAGAAATATGACATTATTTAGCTGCAGAGGGGTTCATTTTTTTTAACAGTGCAGCAATTACATCCTAAAATAACTATTATTCAATCCATTCTGCCAGCCTTGGGAGACTAAGCAGATGTCAGATATTCTAAAATATCTGACTTTAGGTGAGTTTGGGGTGTTACTGTGAAAGAGGCATTTTGAGACGTTACATAGGAGGATGCCAGTAAACTGCACACTTACATAATGATGGCAACAGCTCTCAGAGGGGATCATTGGAAGCATAATTGTCAGGTCTTAGAATAGTACTATTTTAGTACTGAATGAGGAAATTTATAACTCAACTCTTTATTCATTTTTTTGATAGGTGGGAAAACAAAGTGATCCAGATAATTAGACAAGCTGCCTGAGATCATGCATCTAAGTAAAGGCACACCCTTGGGATATAACTGGACTTTAAATTACCATTCCACTAAATTGGCTTTACTACTTATCTTCTCACTCTCATTCCACACTTACTGCTTTGAGAGAGAGAGAGAAGCTGGACAGCATATTTTAATGGAAAATGTGTGGTTTTCCACATCAGGACAATCTGAATTTGAAACTTTTTCAGGCTCAGATCTTCACTTGTGTATATACAAGGTCTGTCCAGAAGGTATCCACTTATATGATATGAAAAATAGAGACATTTATTGAATAAGATACAAGATACAAGAAACATTGTACATAGGACAATGATGCCTCAGTTCCCCTCAAAGTAGGCCTCTTGGGACCTCACACAGTTCTCCCAATCACCTTCTATTGCCTGTCATATTTTCCTGAATCTCACTTATGGTATAAAATCTCTTCTCTCTCAAAGGTGATTTTAGCTGTGGGAAAAGCTAGAAGTCACAGGGTGCCAAATCTGGGCTGTAGGGAGACTAAGTCACCTGGGTGATTTGATGTTTCATCAAAAAACTTTGCACAAGTCACGATGCATAAGTGAGCATGTTTTAATGATGAAGTTGCCAATCACCAGTTGCTCATAGGTGCAGCCTTCTGAATCATCTAAATAGTTTCTGCAAAGAAACGTTGAAGCCTAATGCAAATTTTTTTAAAAGATTTTATTTATTTATATTTAGAGGGGAAGGGAAGGAGAGAGAGGGAGAGAAACATCAATGTATGGTTGCCTTTTGTGCATCCCCTGCTGGGAATTGGCCTGCAGGGAACCCGGCTTGCAACCCAGGTATGTGCCCTGACTGGGAATCGAACCGCGATTGTCTGGCTCGCAGGCCCGCTAATGCAAAATTTGATGCAGATTCATTGCTCTACTTGTTCAGTTATTTTGAGTCCAAACATGGGCATTTGAGTCCACTCTCCTTGGCTGCCAGGTTACATTGATGTGACACAAACTGTTCTCATTATATTAACAATAGCTGCACTTTTCACGGCAGATCTTGTACTGTCCTCCATAATGGATGGAGTGATTCTCTACCTTCTTTCTTGCATCATCAGTGTTTTCATGGTTCTACTGTATCATTCTCATCAGCATTCAAACATGCTCTCTTTTCTGGCATCCAAAAAGAAAATTATTTTTTATTCCACATCTTTCCAGATATGTTCCAATTTCTTATACTCCATTTATGGGAAGATTGTGAAAATTGCACAAAAATGTTGCTATACTATACTCAATTATTTTCCTTCTATTCTCCTTTGAATTTGCTTCAGACAGTCTCTCTATATATCATTTCAACAACATAGCTTTTCTCAAGGTCACCATATCAGTCAACTATGTAACAAGCACACAATCTCTGGCATCCATCGATCAAAAGCAGTTCATCCAGGAGTCAGCTGAGAGAATGTGCATGGCACTGGTGCTACAAGCTACAAATAGGGAATGTGTCTGGTTCATGGGTGCCTCATCCTTCTCTTGTCACTAACAGAGAAGGTTCTTTTAGGTGTTGGAAGAAGGTTCTTTTAGGGAAACACACAATAGTTCAAGTGCAGTGACAAAATTTATTATGCAAAAATACATTCTCAGAGGGAGGAAGAGAGAGAGAGAGACACAGAGCTGGTAGGCTCAAAGACTGACTGCCCAGGGGTCTTTGTGTGAGCTTTCTTATATTCTCTTGGGCTGGGAAAAAAGCACGTTTATTTTGAACTATCCAATCCCTGAAAAGAGCGGGCTTATTTTTAAACTGTCATGTGTATCCTTTAATTTCCCTTAGGCAGCATCCTGCCTTTTGGCTCCTACCCAGAATTCTCTAGGTTTGCCCACAAGGGGAGGGTACAAAATGACAATGCTAATTTATTGTAAAAAGGGCATAATTGTGGAGAGGTCTCTTCACAGTGACTTGTGTTGCTGTCTACGCATGTGCTAATAATAGGAATTCCTCTCTGCCTCTTTCTCCTTGGCCTGTCAAGCTGGTAGAACTATATCAGGTACTCCCTGGGGTGACAGACCACAAGGCTATTTACCTTCTTAGTCATATGTTTTCTTTTTTTCCTGTTTCCTCCCTCTTTCTTTGTTAATATCTAACTACCTGTCTATCGTGCCATTTGGCCCAAAAAGGGTAATCAGACCATGTCCTTCTTGTGGCAACGTAGAAGGACAAGACAAATGGAAATAAAGAACTAGTGCACTAGACCTCCCTTCTATGTTTCATCAGCCAAAACAAGTAATATGGCTAAGTTGAAGGTCAGGGACAGGAGTACACTTTGATTCTAGTGGAAAGAACTGAAAAGCCATAGAGCAAAGAACACAGATAGAGGCAGAGGAGAAGAATCTGGGACAAAATATTAATGTTGATATACCAATGAGTTCCACAGTACCATACTGAATGGACAAATCTAAGTATACATCTGTTTTGAATATTCAGAAGCATGTGACACAATGTCTACTTTCACCTTCAAACTGTTTTTGTCTTGGTTTTTAATTTACTCCATACTCCTAGTTTTTCCTCCTCCCTCTTGCTGATTTCTCCTTCTATACTTTGTTGGTTCTTCCTCATCATTTTGACATTGGATTTACCCTGAGAATGTGTCCCCTG
Source organism: Artibeus jamaicensis (assembly GCF_021234435.1). Lineage (NCBI taxonomy): Eukaryota > Metazoa > Chordata > Mammalia > Chiroptera > Phyllostomidae > Artibeus > Artibeus jamaicensis. Next base: position 9,413,080 of record NW_026522028.1, on the reverse strand, counting down.
GGAAATACTGGGAAATTGGCTCCTAGATCCCTACTCTTATTCTCTTGTTGATCTCACTCATGGTCATGGCTTAAAAACCACCTCTAATAATTAACATTACTGCAGTGTACACTTCAAAATTGTTGAGATGGTAAATTTTATGTTATGCATTTTTACCACAATTAAAAATGAAATCAGATAAAGCAAAAACCCCTCAATAGGCTGATAAGTCATAAATTTACATCTTTAACCTGTATGTCTCCCCTTAAACTCCAATGTTATGTATCTAAATATATCCAAATGCCTAAAAGAAATATAGTACATGATATATCAAAAGCAGCAAACCACTCATCTCCCACACAGAAATATGCCTCTTCAGGTATTTCTTCCATCTCTGTAAGTGGCAACTACATACTTTAAGTTGCTCAAGCCCAAAACATTTTGGTCATCCTGACTCCAATTATTCTCCCATATCCCATATCTACTCTATCAGCAATTTCTACTGGCTCCACCTTCAGTGTATATTCAGGACCCAGGAACAATTCTCTACTTCCAGTATGCTGCCTGCTTTTTCCAAGCCACCAAAACCTCTGACCAACTCATTATAACAGCTTCCTAATTGATGTCCATTACACCATCTTCCTCCACATACAGTCTAGTCTCAAAACAGCAAAAAGAGTGATCCCTTTAAAACAAATGTTGGATTAGGTAACTAATATCATTATAACTCCAGAAGTTTCCCAACCTCACATCTAGTAAATTCCAAATTCTAACAATGGCTTTCAGAGCCCTTCCACAATCTGGTCTCATCAGCTCTATGATCTCATCTTCCACTACTCTTAAATTCACTCCCTAGACTAGATGACAGGGGAAAAACAGCAAAAATCCATTCAAACCCTAACAGGCCCTGAATTACTAGGATGAGATCAGGGCCTTATACATTTTGCAGGTTACACTTATACAACCATAGACAGTAAAAATGTTGTAATCTATGTGAATGGTTTTTTTGGAACTGTGCAGTTCTTAACCTGCATGGTCTTTAATCCTTGCCATAGGGAAGACAAAAATAAACAAGATAAATCAGGAAAATGTAAAATATGTAACACAATGAGTATTAAGGAGAAAAACAAAGAACAGGCTTGAGATGGGCAACACAAATCTAGATAGGATGGACCTGGAAGGTCTTGAAGGGACCAAAGTTTTGCCATCGTGAAGCTGCTTCTTTTGGATACTGACTTTAAGCTGTTTACTAGGAAATAAAAGACTCAGAAAGAACTTTTGATCCTCCCCCCTTTCTTGCCCAAGAGATTGAGACAGAGAAACTTGCTTCCCTAGGGAGATCTCCTGATTCCAATGTAGCCCAATTTGAATTAAGTACTGTAAAGAAGGGAACGTCAGGCAGAGGCCTGTTTCCTAGATACCCTTGTGCCCCATTGTTTCCCAGTCACCTAGCAAGTATTCTACTGACATTTGTGTTCTGCTCTCCCTCAGCTACCTGCAAATTGTTCCTTCTCACTTCTGAAATCTAATACTCTATTCCCTGCCTTCCCTCCTCCTTCGTCCAAAATTCCTTACATACCCAATACTGACTCACTGTCTTTGACATTTTCTTTTTTTTTTAATTAAATTTTACTTAGGTACTTTTCAAGTACATTTTTTTTATCTATTTCTCCCATCCCACCCCCCCCCCCGCCCAGTCTCCCCCCTCCCTCCCATTCCCCCCCCCCCAGTCTTCATCCCTGTGTCTTTCATACTTGTTCCTCAAAATCCCTTTCCATTTTCCCCTTAAATTCCCTTCCCTCTCCCCTCTGGTCGCTGCCCACTTGTTCTCTATTTCAACATTTTCATAGTTTTATGATGTCTATGTGAATTCCTCATGTGCACGTATTAAACTTTCATTTTCTCCTGTTAATCTGTCTCTGTTAATTTGGTGATTAGTTCAGCCAGAAGTTAGAAGGTGGGAGTTCCCCACATAATTCTATATTATTTAAGAACATGCTTAAAAATTTCTTTTAAGGTTATTAATAATTTCATATTATACCTCTATCTAAGGTCTTTTGTTAAATAAGAGGTCAAGTTAATGGAAATGTGGGTGCTCGGCTTGACATCTGTTTTTTTTAATTTTTAAATATATTTTATTGGTTATGCCATTACAGTTGTCCTATTTCCCCACTTCATTCCCCTCCACCCTGCACACATCCCCATTCCCCCCCTTTAGTTTATGTCCACATGTCTCAAGTTCTTTAGATTCTATATTTCCCATATTATTCTTGCCCTCCTCCTATCTATTTTCTACCTACTGTCTATGCTACTTATTCTCTGTACCTTCTCCCCCCTTCTCTTCCTCCCACTCCCCTGTTGCTAACCCTCCACGTGATCTTCATTTCAATGGTTCTGCTCCTGATCTAGCTGTCCACCTAGTTTGCTTTTGTTTTAGGTGTGGTTCTTAATAACTGTGAGTTTGCTGTCCTTTCACTGTTCATCTTTTTTATCTTCTTTTTCTTAGATAAGTCCCTTTAATATTTTATATAATAAAGGCTTGGTGATATGAACTCTGAATTTGATCTTATCTGAGAAGCACTTTAATCTGTCCTTCCATTCTAAGTGAAAGCTTTGCTGAATTGAGCAATATTGGTAGTAGATCTTTGAATTTCATGACTTGGAATACTTCTTTCCAGCCCCTTCTTGCCTGTAAGGTCTCTTTGGAGAAATCCGCTGGCAGTCTGATGGGCGCGCCTTTGTAGCTGACTGTTCCCTTATCTTTGCTGCTTCTAGGATTCTCTTCTTCATTTTAATCTTGGCTAATGTAATGATGATGTGCCTTGGTGTGTTCCTTCTTGGGTCCAACTTCTTTGGGACTCTCTGAGCTTCCTGGATTTCCTGGAAGTCTATTGCCTTTGCCAGATTGGGGAAGTTCTCCTTTATTATTTGCTCAAATAAGTTTTCCACTTGTGGCTGTTCCTCTTCCCCTTCTGGTACCCCTATAATTCGGATGTTGGAACATTTAAAGATGTCCTGGAGGTTCCTAAGCCTCTCCTCATTTTTTTTGAATTCTTGTTTCTTCATCCTTTTCTGTTTGGTCATTTTTTTCATTTCTTCTGGTCTACTCCCTTGACTTGAGTCCCAGTTTCTTTTCCATCACTAGTGGTTTCCTGTGCATTTCCCTTCATTTCAATTAGTTTAGCCTGCATTTGTTCCTCTAATTTGTGGCTAAAATCAATCAGTTCTGTGAGGATCCTGATCACCAGTGTTTTGAAGTGTGCATCTGATAGGTTGGCTATTTCTTTTTTTTCAGGCTTTTTTTCTTAGTTTTTAAAACATTTTTTAATTGATTGTGCCATTACATTTATTCTATTCCTCCCTCCTTTCCCCTCTACCCTGCACAACCCTCCCCCACCATTCCCCCCCTTTAGTTCATGACCACCTGTCTGAAGTTCTTTAGATTCTATATTTCCCCTAGTATTCTTACCCTCCCCTATCTATTTTCTATCTACTGTCTATGCTACTTACTTTCTGTACCTTCTCCCCCCTTCTTCTCCTCCCACTCCCCTGTTGCTAACCCTCCATGAGATCTTCATTTCTATGGTTCACTCCTGATCTAGCTGTCATTTTAGTTTGCTTTTGTTTTAGGTGTGGTTCTTAATAACTGTGAGTTTGCTGTCCTTTCACTATTCATCGTTTTTTTTATCTTCTTTTTCCTAGGTAAGCCCTTTAACATTTCATATAATAAGGGCTTGGTGAGGATGAACTCCTTGAATTTGATCTTATCTGAGAAGCACTTTATCTGTCCTTCCATTCTAAATGAAAACTTTGCTGGATAGAGCAATCTTGGTTGTAGGTCTTTGGTTTTCATGATCTGGAATACCTCTTTCCAGCCCCTTCTTGCCTGTAAGGTCTCTTTTGAGAAATCTGCTGACAGTCTGATGGGAACTTCTTCGTAGGTGACTGTCCCCTTATGTCTTGCTGCTTCTAGGATTCTCTCCTTCATTTTACTCTTGGCTAATATAATGATGATGTGCCTTGGTGTGTTCCTTCTTGGGTCCAACTTCTTTGGGACTCTCTGAGCTTCCTGGATTTCCTGGAAGTCTATTGCCTTTGCCAGCTTGGGGAAATTCTCCTTTATTATTTGTTCAAATAAGGTTTCCACTCGTGGCTGTTCCTCTTCCCCTTCTTGTACCCCTATAATTCGGATGTTGGAATGTTTAAAGATGTCCTGGAGGTTCCTAAGCCTCTCCTCATTTTTTTTTGAATTCTTGTTTCTTCATTCTTTTCTGTTTGGTCATTTTTTCCTTCCTTCTGGTCTACTCCCTTGATTTGAGTCCCAGTCTCCTTTCCATTACTTTCGGTTTCCTGTGCATTACCACTCATTTCAGTTAGTTTAGCCTTCATATGTTCCTCTAATTTGTGACTAAAACCAACCAGTTCTGTGAGGATCCTGATCACCAGTGTTTTGAACTGTGCATCTGAAAGTTTGGCTATTTCTTGGTTGCTTAGATTTATCGGCTCTGGGGCTCTCTGTTGTTCTTGAGCCATGTTTTTATCTGTGTGTGCCTATTATGTATGAGGAGAGGCACCTTAGGTGTTTACCAGGGCGGGGCCACCAGGTCGCTAGTTTGTGATGCTGTATGTGGGGGCGGGGTCAGAGAGGGAGCAATGGCAGTCCTCTCTGCTCTCCCAGTCCGTCCCACCGCTCACCCCAGCTTGTTTATCTGAGCAGAAATGTGCGAGCCCGCCGTCCTACACTGTGCGGTCTCAATGCTCACCTCTTCACTGGTTTATCTGCTTGGAAATGCTTGACCGACCACAGACAGCCAGCCGCACCTCTTCCCTGTGTCCACCTGTAGCTAGCCTGCACCTGGGATCAGCGTCTTCGGCTGCTTTCGCACCACCTGGTTGGGGATCTTTTTTGCCAACCCACTCCGCTGCTGGCTTCGCTCCTCTTACAGGTTTAGCTGAGCATTTCGTTGTCTTCGGACTCCGTATTATCAATTTTCTGTGTGGTTTGGTTATGTTTATTGTTGTTAAAACTTTATTTTTAGATTTGGTTGTGGGAGGACTCAAGGTGTTTCCACCTATGCCTCCATCTTGGCGGAAGTCCCACTATTTCTTGGTTGCTTAGAATTATGGGCTCTGGGGCTTTGAGTTCTTCTTGAGCCATGCTTTGGTCTGTTCCCACCTGTTACGTATGAGGAGTGGAGCCCTAGGTGTTTACCAGGGTGGGGCAAATCAGTCGCAGGATTTTGATGCTGTATGTGGGGGTGGGGTCAAAGAGGGGCAATAGAAGTCCCCTCTGTTGCTTCCCATGCCACTGGGGCCCGTGTCACTGCTTGCTCCTTCACCTGGTTTATCTGCACGCAAATGTGTGACTGTAGTCAGCTAGTCACCTTGCACCCTCAGTGGGTCTGCCCATTGCAATTCCATGCCTGGGATTCACCAACCAGCGCCTGTGTGCCTGGATCAGTCTGACCAAGTTTTTCTGCGTGACCCCGCTCCACCAGTTGCTGACTCTGCCCCTCTTACCGGTCTGGCTGAATGATTTGTTGTTATTGGAATTCTGTTTAGTTAAATTTTGTGAGTTTTGGTTGCGTTTTTTTGTTTGTTTGTTTGTTTTTAAAGAAAACTTTGTTGTCTTTAAATTTGGTTGTGCAAGGATGTATAGTGTTTCCACCTATGCCTCCATCTTGGCCAGAAGTCTCTCTGCTTGCCATCTTAAAGTTGATTCTTCTAATATAGGTTTTTTGTAAAATATTTTATATATTACTTTTTATAATATTTCCATTATATTTTCTACCTTATATTATTTGAAACATTATTTTGTGAAGTTAAATGGATAATGTTTTCAATTTATTTTTAATACTTCTTTTATTGTACAGAATTCAGGGAATGTGGCCAATATGGTATTTTTTTCTATCTTAAATAAATGTCTATGGGCTATAATATAATCAGTTTTTAGAAGCATTTCAGAACTTGACAGGAATATATATATATTTCTGTTTCTTAGATACACTTTTCTCTATCATCTATTTGACTAAGCTTGTTAATTCCCTTATTTAAATTTTCTATTCTAATTTACTTTACTTTGTCTACTTGACCTGTCAATTTCTGAGAAGGAAATATTTAGAATTCCCTCTATGATTGTGAATTCATCCATGTTTAGTATTTTGAGAATGTATTTTCCTTTTTATTTGGATATTACCATGTTCAATGACTAATTATACTGGACCATTATATATATTCTTGAGGGCATATCATTTTACAACCCAAAATATTCCCACTTATTTCATTGAATGATTTTAAACTTAAATTCGCCCCTACCCGATTATACCACCAATAATTTTATGTTATTTTAAAAACTGTATTGCCACGGCTAGTGTGGCTCCGTGGATTGAGCGCCAACCTTCAAACCAAAGGGTTGCAGTTCAATTCCCAGTCAGGACAAATGCCTGTGTTGCAGGCCAGGTCCCCAGTTGGGGACACACCAGAAGCAACCACATATTGATGGTTTTCTTCCTTTTGCCCACCCTTCCCCTCTGTCTAAAAATAGATAAATAAAATCTATAAAAAATAAATAAAATAAAAACTGTATTGTCTTTCCTTGGTTTAGCTTTCTTTTGTCATTATATAGTTTTTATCTTTTTAAGAATAATTAGGGGGGAAAGAAGGCGGCTAGCTAAGAGGGAGCAGTTTCTACTTCCCCCTACACACAGGAGAGAAACAGCTGATCTACAGAGGAACAAAGCAGACAGCCAACAGTAGTACCACAGCATATATGAAAATAGGAGATCAAAAATTGTAGCAGACATTGAAAAACCAGACAGTAAGTAGAGTGCTTCAGAACAATAAGGGCCCAGGGATCAGTGAGGGAACCAGGGAGGTTGCACCCCGGGCCTGGCCTGCTGGGCAGGCCACAGGGCTCTTGGGAGAGAGCTGGGTCAGTGCTCCCTCCCTGGCCAAGCAGGTTTGAGCAGCACTGGGAGAGACCTGGTTGCTTGAAGTTGCAGAGAGGGGAGTTAGGACTGAGTGGCAAACACACGGGGGCTGTGAGCACCCACACTTAGCCCTGGAAAGAGTGTGTGCCTGAGCTCGTGTGACCAGAGGCAGCCTGGCCAGGTGTATGCGCCTGCAACACAGGGAGAGAGAGCTTTGTGGAACACCTAGGGACCACACCCATGGACCCAGAGAGAGCATGCATGCCTCAGGAGACCTGGAGCCTGCACCAGTAAACCCAGAGTGAGCTCTCATGCCTCAGGAGAACCACAGACCACACCCATAAACCCAGAGTGAGTACCTGCTGCAGCTAGCAAGAACAGAAAAATTGTTTGGCCAGTTTGAAACCAGCAAGAGGGTTTTGTTTTTGTTTGGCTTTGTGTGTGTGTGTGTTTGATTTTTTTAAATAATTTTTCCTTTTAATTTTTATTATTATTATTATCTCTCAATTCCTTTTGCTTCTTTCTCCTTCTTTCTTGTTTTATTCCTTCTTCCTTTCTTTCCAGTTTTATCTCTTCTACCTTCCTTAGTCTGCTTTTTTTTTAAATACCCACAAATGAGACCAAAAACCTACAGAACTGTGAAAAGACCAGAGTTGCAACCAAAGAGGGGGCATCTCAAGAGCAGAAACAGAGAGACAAATTTCACTCTACTATTACAGAGAACCTGCAGGATATTACATATTTGTATTATTATTTTTCATTATTCTTACATATTTTATTTGAATAATATTTTCGTATTCCTCTTCTTTCTGTTTAGTCTTCTTTGCTTGGCTGGTTATATTGTATTGTTTGACAGGTTTCTCCCATTCCCTCATTCATAGTGTATTGCTAATTTACTGTCCTTCACTTCACCTGTGTTCCTTTAGCACACTACTGAAGGTTTGATACTCCCTATTCTTGGTATCTAGATCTCATAGATTCTGTCATATGATTGTTGCTCTAATATTATTGTAAATAATAGTTGTTCCATACTATTGTAAATACTACACAACACTCCTCCCAGATCTTAGCCCACTTCACGGTTTCCTGAACTCTATTACTATAGTGGTTAACTCTATTCTCTCACACACTACACCTATTTACTACCCTTTACTCTCACCTTACCTCAGAATCTGACCTCCCACAAACTCACTGCTTTCTATATCCAACTCACAATCCTTCCCTCCCAAACAAGAGCCTTATCTTCTTTCCATCCTTTCTAAAAAGTGGTTAGTTGGGTGGAATATAACAGTTAACACTATAGAGAGACAAAGGATCTCCTATCACTTCTTTACCAGCTGCTACTGTAAATAGCATAGAATACTCTCTTGCTGTCTTAAAACATTTTGCCTTACCCCTCCACCTGGCCATAAAATAGAGTAGGTAGAAGTGGTGAACTCCAGAATACCTGAGAGAGACTGCACCACTGAATCTCACAGGTATTCTACCACAGAAGTTCACACCATAAACCCAGGGAGTCAGAACAGATCAATTTAAGAAGTTGAAGCTAACAAGAAGAGTCTCACAAACAACAGGAAGACAAAGAAACAATCCCTAAATAAAAGGAAAGGAGAAAACCTCAAAAGAATGCTAAATGAAAGAGAGGCAACTCAACTATCAGATATTGAGTTCAAAGCAATGGCTACCAGGAAGCTCCATGAGCTCACAGCAAATTATCAGAAATTACAGGGAAACTACAATGAACTCACTGTAAACTATATCAAAATAAAAAAAAGGAAATAGAAACTATCAACAAGGGTCAAGAGGAAATGAAGAATACAATATCTGAAATGAAGGACACAGTGGAAGAAATAAAAAGCAGGAACCCATGAAGCAGAAGATCAGATCAGTGAGCTGGAGGACAAAATAGGAAAAAACACCCAGAAAGAGCAAGAAAATGAAAAGAGGCTCAGAAATAATAAAGACGAATTAAGAAAAATACAAGACAATATGAAACATAATAATATCTGAATTATAGGGATACCAGAAGGAGAAGAAAAAGAGAAAGGGATAGAAAACCAATTTGAAAAAGTAATGATGGAAAAGTTCCCTAATTTAATGAGAGAAAAAGTCACACAAATTCAGGAAACACAGAGTCCTAGTCAAGAGGAATGCAAAGAGGCCCACTTCAAAGACACATCATATTAAAAATGGCAAAATTCCAAGACAAAGAGAGAATCTTAAAGGCAGCAAGGGAGAAAAAGGAAGTAACATACAAGGGAGCCCCAGTAAGGTTAGCAGCTGACTTCTCAATGGAAACACTCCAAGCCAGGACAGAATGGCCAGAAATATTCCAAGTAATGAGAACCAGAGGACTACAACCAAGGTTACTTTATCCAGCAAGGCCCTCAATCAAGATAGAAGGCTAAATAAGGAGCTTTCCAGAGAGAAGATGTCTAAAAGAAGATACCTCCACCAAACCAGCTCTGTAAGACATGCTAAAAGGACTGCTCTAAGGAAAGGAAGGAAGAGAGAGAGAGAGGAACACAGGTACAAAAATCACAAGGAATAAGTACCTATCAATAATAATCTTAAATGTAAATGGATTAAATGTTGCAATCAAAAGACATAGAATGGCTTGAATGGATAAAAAAGCATGACCCACATATATGCTGCCTACAAATGACCCACCTCAGGACAAAAGACCTACACAGATTGAAAGTAAAGGGTTGGGAACAAATTTTCCAAGCAAATGGACAGGAAAAAAAAAGTCAGGATAGCAATACTCATATCAGACAAAAGGGCCATAAAAAAGACCCACCCACAAGGTCACTTCATAATACTCAAGGGAAGAATCCACCAAGAATACATAAATGTTATAAATATCTATGCATCCAATGTAGGAGCACCCCGATACATAAAGAAAATCTTAGAGGACTTCAAGAAAGATATTGACAGCAAAAAAATTATAGTAGAAAGTTTTAACTCCCCACTGTCAAAAATGGACAGATATTCCAAGCAAAATATCAACAAAGACATTGTGGCACTGAACAAAGCGCTAGATGAAATGGATCTAACTGATATATATAGAGAGCCCTTCATCCCAAAGAAACTAAATACACATTCTTTTCAAATGCACATCGAACATTTTCAAAGATAGACCACATGATAGGACACAAAAGAAGCCTCAACAAATTCAAGAAATTTGAAATAATATTGAGCATTTTCCCCAACCACAAGGGACTGAACCTAGAAACCAACCCCAAGGGAAAAAAATCTCAACCACTCAAAATCATGGAGATTGAATAGCATGCTATTAAACAATGAATGGGTCAAGAATGAAATTAGAGAAGAAATCAAAAACTTTCTGAGAGCAAATGAAAATGAACTCACAGCAACTCAAAATTTATGGGACACAGTGAAGGCAGTCCTAAGAGGGAAGTTCATAGCAATACAGGCCTACCCAAAACCAATAGGAACATTTTAAACAAACGACCTAATCCTATGCCTACAAAAACTTGAGGAACAACAACAAAGACAGCCCACAGCAAGTAGAAGGAAGGAAATAACCAAGATCAGAGTAGAACTAAATGACATACAGTCTAAAAGCACAATTCTAAGCATCACTAAATCCAGGAGCTAGTTTTTTTAAAATGATAAATAAAATACACAAATCTTTAAGCAGGCTCATCAAGAAAAAAAGAGAGAGGACCCAAATAAACACAATCAGAAATGAAAGAGGAGAGATTACAACTGACCCCACAGAAATACAAAGGATTGTAACAAATTATTATGAAGAACTGTATACAAAGAAATTTGAAAGGCTAGGTGAAATGGACAAATTTCTAGAAAAATATAATCTTCCAAAACTCAATAAAGAAGAATCAGAAAGCCTGAACACACCAATAACAGCAGAAGAAATTGAAGCAGTAATCAAAAAACTCCCATCACACAAAAGCCCCGGACCAGATGGTCTCACAGGAGAATTCAACAAAGCATTAAGGAAGAGCTAACCCCTATCCTTCACAGACTATTCCAAAAAATCCAAAATGATGACAGGCTCCCAAACTCTTTTTATGAAGCCAGCATCATCCTAATTTCAAAACCAGATAAACACACAACAAAGAAAGAAAACTTCAGCCCAATATCGCTGGTGAACATAGATGGTAAAATCCTCAACAAAATATTGGCAAACAGCATACAACAGTATATTGAAAAGATCATACACCATGACCAAGTGGGATTCATCCCAGGGATGCAAGTGATGGTTCAATATTCGCAAATCAGTAAATGTAATGCACAACATAAACAAAGGCAAAGACAAAAAATACATGATCATATCTATAGATGTGAAAAAAACATTTGATAAATACAGCACCGATTTATGATAAGAACACTCAGCAAAGTGGGAATAGAGGGAGCATTCCTCAATATAATAAAGGCCATATATGAGAGACCCACAGCCAATGTCATACTCAATGGGCAAAAACTAAAAACTTTTCCATTAAGATCAGGAACAAGACAAGATTGTCTACTTTCACCACTTCTATGCAATATAGCATGGGAAGTTTTAGCCACAGCCATCAGACAAGAAAAGGAAATAAAAGGCATCCAAATTGGAAAGGAGGAAACAAAACTTCACTGTTTGAAGATGACATGATAGTGTATATGGAAAACCCTATAGACTCTACCAAAACACTGCTCAAACTAATTAATGAATTTGGCAAAACAGCAGGATACAAAGTCAATATTCAGAAATCAAAGGCATTTTTGTATAGCAACAATGAATCAGCAGAAGCAGAAATCAAGAAAAAAATCCAATTCTATAGAGCAAAAAGAAAAATAAAATACATAGGCATAAACATAACCAAGGAGGTAAAAGGCCTGTATGCAGGAAACTACACAACACTGAAGAAAGAAATCAAGGAAGACACAAACAAATGGAAACATATACTGTGTTCATGGATTGGAAGAATTAACATCATCAACACGTCCATACTACCCAAAGCAATATACAGATTCAATGCAATACCTAGTAAAGTACCAATGACATACTTCACAGACACAGAACAAGCACTTCAAAAATTTTTATGAAACCCTAAACGACCCTGAATAGCACCTGCAGTTTTGAGAAAGAACAAAGTAGGAGGGATCACAATACCTGATACCAAAGTGTATTACAAGGCCACTGCAATCAAAACAGCCTGGTACTGGCATAAAAACAGGCATACAGACCAATGGAACAAAGCAGAGAACCCAGAAATAAACCCAAGTCTCTGGAGTCAATCAATATTCGACAAAGGGGGTAGCAACATAAAATGGAGTAAAGATAGCCTCTTCAACAAATGGTGTTGGGAGAGCTGGAGAGCTACATGCAAAAAAAAAAAAAAAGGAAACTCGAGCACCAACTTACAGCATACAACAAAATAAATTCAAAGTGGGTAAAAGACTTAAATATAAGCTGTAACACCATTAAAGTCCTAGAGAAGAACATAGGAAGAAAAATTTCATATATTTAATGCAGCAATATTTTTACTGGTATGTCCCCTAGAGCAAGGGACCTAAAGGAAAGAATAAACAAATGGGATCTCATCAAAATAAATGGCTTCTGCACAGCTAAAGAAAACAGTATTAAAATAAAAAGTCAACCAACCATATGGGAAAATATATTTGCCAATGGTACCTCAGACAAAGGTTTAATCTCCAAAATATACAAAGAACTTACAAGACTCCACTCTAGGAAGACAAACAACCCAATTAAAAAATGGGCAAAGGACTTGAACAGACACTTCTCCGAGGAGGACATACAGAGGATCCAGAGACCCATGAGAAGATGCTCAATATTGCTGGCTATCAGAGAAATGCAAATTAAAACCACAATGAGATATCACTTCACACTGGTCAAAATGACCATTATAAACAAAGCAACAAACAACAAGTGTTGGAGAGGTTGTAGAGAAAAGGGAACCCTAGTTCACTGTTGGTGGCATTGCAGACTGGTACAACCACTATGGAAAACAGTATGGAATTTTCTCAGAAAACTAAAAATGGATCTGCCTTTTGACCCAGCAATTCCACTGCTAGGATTATACCCTAAGAACAATGAAACACCAATCCAAAACTATCTATGCACCCCAATGTTCATAGCAGCACAATTACAATACCAAGTGCTGGAAGCAACCTAGGTGCCCATCAGTAAATGAATGGATCAAAAAACTATGGTACATTTACACAATGGAATTCTATGCAGCAGAAAGAAAGAAGGAGGTCCTATCCTTCTTCTCCTTTGCACCAGCTTGGATGGAACTGTAGAGCATTATGTTAAGTGAAATAAAGCAGGTGATAAAAGGCAAATACCACATGATCTCACCTTTAACAGGAACCTAAACAACAAAACAAACAAGCAAGCAAAATATAACCAAAGACACTGAAATACAGAATGGGCTGACAGTTTCCAGAGGGGAGAGGGAAGGGAATTTCAGGGGAAAAGGGGAAGGGTTTACAGGAACAAGTATAAAAGATACATGGGCCCTGGCTGGTGTAGCTCAGTGGATTGAGCGTGGGCCTGTGAACCAGACAAGCATGGTTCGATTCCCAGACAGGGCACATACTGGGGTTGCAGGCAGATTCCCTGCAGGCCAGTTCCCAGCAGGGGATGCACGAAAGGCAACCGTACATTGATGTTTCTCCCCCTCTCTCCTTCCCTTCCCCTCTAAAGATAAATAAATAAAAAATCTTTAAAGATACATGGACAAAAACTGGGGGTGGGGTGGAAATGGGAGGGTGAGGGGAGGGCTAGGTGGGTGGTCTGGGATGGGAGTAAAAGACAGAAAACTGTACTTGAACAACAATTAAAATAAAATAAAATACCCTTTTACAAAAGAATAATTAGTAAATTTCTATTACTAATTTAGTCTAGTTTCTGTCATAATATTTCATATTTTCTACTTGTGATTTGAATTTTATACCTTTTTCTCCCTGTATTTTCCAACATGATTTATCAAGATTTTTGTTATGATTGCTTTCCAGGTTTTTAGAAATTTTGCGTCTAGTTCCTTAGCAATTATAGACTAATTTCTATCTTTAGAAATCAATATAAAGTGTTAACATAGCAATATAAAGTTTGTAGATCTCTCAATGTCATGAACGAGACAGTATTTGTATCAGAGATGCCAATTGTCCTCAAAGTTCTCCCTATCGTCTTTACTTAAAAAGTAAAACATCTCATTTTAAGCTGGGCATCTTGCCACCCAATCTGAGAGCAAACTTCACAGCCTTCTGTAGCTATGGTCATATGAGTAAGATCTGGAAAAAATTATGTTTGTATGTTATGTGAAAAAGTGGTGGTTCACTGCCAGTTAAAAGATGAAAATACTTCTCCTAGATATCTATGGTCAGGATGAGATTATTCGGAATATATATTTTACAAAGGCATAATTTCTATAGTATATAAACTGCCCGGGCTGTGTAAAATATGGATTCTAAGTTAAAATTATAAAAAGTTAAGAATATAAAAATAATACATTGTTTTGACCTCGAAAATGGGCAATTTTATATGGTTCCTTCTAATAAGAAGGCAACTTTTTGATACTGCCTATGAGAAAGTATAAGTGCAATAATATCACCATTTTCAATAGATGGAAGTAAAATATAAAATCTTAATTCAACCAATCAAGAACAAGATTATTATTACTTTAAAAGTACATATTATAGAGCATATAACATTATATAAATGTAAAGAGGAAGCAGAGGTGGAAAGGGGTAGTCTATTATCCTCAGCTTTCCCAGCTGGAAGGTCAATAAAGGTTGTAGAAATGATATATCACAGTGCCTCATAGTATCATTGGTCTTAAAATGCATCATTGAAGCACATACAATTAAACTTTTAATGCTCAGTCATCAATGTCCTTTCTTTTTCATATTTTAATCTCCTCTCTGACTTTGAATATATTTGTGATGCTTCATTTCTTTAAAAAATAGGAAGCTAAAAGCCATCAGTGATTGTCTCTTAAGCTATCACTGTGAATACTTGGAACTAGCTTACTTTTTGTTTTCAATCCAGGAATGTCCCAAATACAAATGACTTACCATCAGCACCTCCTGAAAAAATAACTTGTAGTAATTTCAATTACACAATTTAAAGTTATAAGATAAAACCAGAAAAGGATAGGAATTAATTGCCAACCCTCTGAATTATAAACAGAGAAACAGAATCATATACAAAATCATTTTTGCAAAAATAAAAAAGGGAAATTTAAATACAAATAAGATAATATAGAGTGAAAGGAAAGCAACAAAATAAAATATTCTAAATACAGCACTAAATGTAAAATAGAAAAAGTTAGCCTGTTGAAAAAGAAAGGATTCTTAGATAATCTAAAAATTCATAACCCAACAGTGTGGCATATGAAAAAGCTTCATCTGAAACAAAGTTACACTAAATGAATAAAAGTACAATGATTATAAGGACCCACCAGCCATAATAAGAAAATAAAACAGCTGTGATATTAATGTCATAGAAGATTTAATTACAGGAAAAATATAGCTTAAACCAATGTGCTGCTTTATAAGACCATAAAGTTATTTTATACATCTAATTTATGAGAAGAATCAAATTGCTCAAAAGACAAAATCCTGGAGAAACCAAAAGAAAACCACAATAAGAAGCTTTAGGTACCACCTGGCAGCCCATAACATAATAAACATAGAGATTAATGATAAAAATTACCAACAACTTATATTTTTTAAATTAAAGACATGCAAATGACCAAAAGGTATAGAAAAGGAGCCTAATATCACTCATCATCAGGGAAATGCCAATCAAAACTACAATGAGATATTGTAATGGGGTAACTTGGCCAGTGTTTTAATATTAAAACCTGTGCCTGCATGGAGTCAAGGAGATGGGCATGATTTTGACCCATGATGTAGCTGGGAGGTAGCTTCCCCACTTCCCCCTATTACAGCACCTGGTGAGAGCTTGGAGATGGTTCACTCCACACCATGGGGACATGCCTGTCAGGAATAAATATGGCAGCCAAGAAAGGTAGAAAATATCGGAGTACTAGCAGGTGTAGCTGATTTTGAAAGGAGTCAGAAATGGGGTTACAGAGGTTCCAGGCTGGGATTTAAACAAAAAGGCAGGCTGCCATGTGGGATGGGGACAATGCAAGACAATGGGGGATAATGTGAGACCATGTGGAAAGAAAAGGGGTGAAAGGACTCTCACTGGCAGGCCATGAAGAAGTGCCACACGGTTTTGGATTAAGGACTGGAGATCACAGTGACATTGCTGATAGTGCTGGGAACCTCAGAAAACCTTCCCAGCCAAGCACAGATTACTGAGAGGAACTGGGAGAAGTGAGCTATGGACTTTTCTTTTTTTCTTCTGGAAGTTGGTACTTCTGACTGGCATGCTCTGAGACTGGCCTGGCTGGGCAGAGGAAGGAGGGCAAGGCTGTATGTTTGTGGGTATATCTTCATGTCTAAAGGAAATGAGATTTAATGGTAGAATTCCACCATCATTCTAAACCTGTATAACTTTTTATTAAAGTAGTTCCTTTCTACCAAACTCTGGCATTGAGAGCCACAATTCCTACTGGCAGTGGGCAAAAAAGAACCACAATAAAAAAAAGACCCTGGGGGGATTGTTTCTATAACAATATCACTTCACACTTGTTAAAATGACTTACCAAAAAAAAAGATAAAAGTTGATGAGAATGTGAAGAGTGAACCCTTGTGCACCATTAGTGCAAATGTAAATTGATATAGCCACTATGGAAAACAGTATTGAAGGTTCTAAAAAATTAAAATTGCAACTAACATATGACCCAGCAATCCCAATTCTGGGTATATACCCAAAGGAAATAAAATCACTATCTGCAGTGATGTCTGTACTCTCATATTCACTGTAGCATTATTCAAAATGGCCAAAATATGGAAACAACTTGTATGTATATGTGTATATATATATATATATATATATATATATATATATATGATGCAGCCTTAAAAAGAAAGAAATCCTGTCATTTGCAAGAGACTGGAGGGCATTATGCTAAGTGAAATAAGCCAGACATAGAAAGAAAAATACTGCATGGTGTCACTTATACATGAAATCTAAAGATGTCAAACTCATAACAGCAGAATAGAATGACAGAAGCCTGGGGCTGAGGGGTAGAAAAAAATGAGAAGATGAAAGTCAAGGAGTACAAAAATTCAGTTGTTCAGGATGAGTTAAGCTCTGGAGATCTAATGTACAATATACTGACTAGAGGTAATACTGTGTCATACATTTGAAATTTCCTAAGAGAGATTATAAGTGTTCTCACTGAAACAAACAAAATAAACAATGGACTGTGCTAATTATTTACACACACACACACACACTCACTCACTCACACAACCCTTGTTACTCTTTGGCTTCAAAACTCTTCAAACTCTGTACTCATCTCATTTTGACCAGAAAAAAATGTTTCAGCACTCAGCGCTTACTTGGGACTCATCACACTTGCCAGAAGTTGTATGAGTCATGACGCCACCTGCTAGAGAAAATGCGTCATCATTTGGTATTCTTTGGTTTCCCCATTCATCACAAGTTCCAGAATGAATTAAAGATGAGTACCAAGGTACCGCTGTATATATATCAAAACATCACATTGTTTACATTAAATATTTGTATTTGCCAATTTTAAATGAACAGGCCTGGGAAAAACAAAAATAATTAAAAAATAAAAGTAATACTGTGTGACAGAGATACATGATGCCACCTTTGTTAGCTGATTAAAACTTCATTATGATATTAATGGGATTGACAGTAGATATTGATCATTTAAGGAAAACTATCACAGACATATTTAATCATACAAAACTTATAAAATGAGTCTCCAACCTTCAATTGGCAAATTCACCAATTTAGTAGTAAAGATGAGAGTCTTGGTTTATGAAAATCACATTCAAATGTCATTTAGCATATAATTTATTTAAACCACAAATTACCTATTATGTTTAAAATATTATTTGTTTTATATAGCAAATGTTTGTTTTATATATATACTTTTTTTCTACACTGGTAAAAATACATCAGAGGCCCTTAAATTTGGGGGGAATTTAATGATGATTTTGAATACACATGATGGGAGTAAAAACATGTGAATATGTCATTGTCGTGAGTACTCTGGAAGTCTGGAAATCCATGCATACATGGTTAGCAGTGGAAAAAGCAATTATTAAGTGTTTATGGAGAATACATGATTTTCATTCTTATAAATATTCACTGTCTAGGAGCAATGTGGGGGAGGGGCTCTGCCCTCAGAGCACCTTCCCCACCACCTTGGATAAGAATAAGTCTACCAAGACATAATCTGCTTGGGGAGGAAAGGTGGCCAATATCTCACAGGAGAAGGGCCAGGAACCTGTTGCTCAATGGGCTTTTATTGGGTTCAGTCTGCATAGGAATACAGGTAAAGCTCATCAATCATTGTCAGGCTGTAATGATCAAACAATAGATAACATTCAAAGAACTATGAGGGCTTACTCTGAGTCGGGGTCAGATAGGTATAGGGACATACAACTTTGGGGAAACTCATTAGACCCTTATCATTTAAATTGAGAGTATCAGCAAAGCAGGTTTCTCAGGATTTTATGCATTCTTTCATAAGCCTGATCGCAAAAAGCCCTTTCTGGCACAGGGCCACACCAACCTCTGGCATTGTTTCAGGCTTAAGTCAGGTAGAGGAAATAAGGCAGCCAAAAGATTAGGAGACTTCTTGCAGACAGAATGAGGGCTCAGGCTAAGTCAAAGCCAAGGGGTGAAGGTCCATCACCCACTTTTTCTATAGCCTCCAAAGTCCTTCCCTGAGGGCACCTTTGTGACTATGCCTGTCTTAGGTTGTCCCTCCCTTGAGGAATCTTACCTGTCATGGGTTAACCAGTCATCTACCCAGGGCCAAGCAGGGTGAAGTAAAAAGAGGCGAGGCAGCACCTCTGCCAGGGAGATAAGCTTTGTCTCCTTAGTGGCTTATAGTCCCACAGTCTCTTTACTCAGCCTTAGCCAGGGGGAGTTACAGCTTCTGAAATCAGAGTGGTTCCCAACAGGGCAAGAAAGTTCTGATAAATATGTTGTGTAGGAAAAGTGCAAGCAGACAATGTGGAAGTCACTAATATGGAGGAGAAAGGGAAAATAAACAATGATTTATTCAATTCCTACTTTGTACTACTCACTTTGCTTCTCTATTTCCCCCAAATCCACCAACTTTTAGTGCTAGCTTTATCCAAGAATTTCTGGAGTGAGGAGATTGAATAAATCCAAGGTCAGGAATAGTTACACTACTTTGTGATACTATTACTATGATAAACAGTAAGAGAGATACTGATGTCATAAATGGAAATTTAAAAACTATGCATTTTGCCCTGAATTCTGTGGCTCAGTGGATTGAGCATTGTCCCAGCAAAGCAAAAGGTCACTGATTCAATTCTCAGTCAGAGCACATGCCTGGGTTGTGGGTTCAGTCCGTAGTCAGGGCATGTACAAGAGCAATGGATTGATATTTCTCTCCCTCCGTTTCTCCTTCCCTCCTCCTCTCTCTAAAAATAAAGAAATTAAATATTTTCTAAAAACTGTATTTCTATTCCAGCTAAACTCTATGAGGAGATCTGATAAACTGGTATCAAAAATTAGATAATGCCTGGAAACACAAAATACATAGCCAATTTTAGACAGAGCTACCACTGTGTATAAACTGGGAAATATTCTGTTTACAGAATGACTTTTCCTCTGTGCATTTTTGGCTGTAGAATATCATGAAGTTCACATTGAGTTTTCCTTAACTTGGCTGCCATATCATAAAAATCACCAATATTAATGTCTAATGATTCCACCCATGCAGAAAATATGGAAAAGAAAAAGACAATTATCAGGAAAAGAAAATGTCTTTGTACATTTTTTCTGCCTTTTAGTATAAGCAGAAATCAACAGTCAATGAGCCACAAGTTTCTATGCATTTGTTCATTTACTAATTCACAAACTCTGGGCCATGCATGTTAGGATCTAGAACAACATTCATAGAAAAGATAGAGATGGCCCTTTCACTATAAGACTTCTAGAAAAATCAAATTAAATTTTCCATTACAATGGAATCATTAGTGCTATCTAAAAATCAGTGATTGTTTTCAGATAACAAAGAATGCACACCTAATCCAAAAATTGTAGGTCTGAGAGCCCCTGTGCCAACAGATATCCTGGAATAGGATTCAAAGAATCTGTTAACTTGGTTGTAGAAAAAAATGCAATCAATCTCTAATTAAAACTAGCATTTCCTTAATGTTTCAATGTGATGTTTATATATATCACTTTGATTATAGTGATGGTTTCTGGAGTTAATGAATATGTCCAACTTCATATTTAATTGTATACTTTAAATATATGTCATTTTTCTATACCAATCATACCTCAATATAGCTCTTCAAAATTGGCAATTCCTTAAATTATGAACGTAGACACACACCATGGCAGGATTAGCAGGGGCATATTAATATTAGAAGTTATGTATATTTTCATATCATATAATGCTATTACTACTTAAAATTAGGATAGCTGTTATTTAATCTGCCTCTACATCTTGTTTTTGATAAATTAAAGGCATATAATCATATCACATTTCTTAATATTTTGATAATTATATTCTAATATAACCAGCTTCCTTCATAATCCTATGCATTTTACTCTAAGCATGTGAAAACATTATACTGAGATGCTGTCCATCAGCTTCACCAGCTTATTGATGAGGTTCTTCCACTAAAAAGCATGAGAATCTCTCTGAAATCAGACAAGTCATAAACAAGTAGGGATGTAGAGAGGAAGACTGCTCCAGGAAGAGGCAGCCCAGCATTGCATTGCAAAAAGGAAAACATGGCCCAGAGGGGAGAGAGCATTGTCTAACTAAGGAACAGAGAGAAAATCTCTAAATTCTCTAAGTCTCAGCTAGGGGAGTTGGTGTAATTCTGGTTAGTAAGAGATGATACAGTCAAGGTAAACAAGAGCAATGTCTTAAATGATCTGGTAAGAATTGCTAAAATAATAATAAATCATTAATTTTTATATGCAAAGAAGAGAAATATGACCTGATTTCTACTTAACTATACTCTGTGCTTCATTCTCTCAATTTGTTAAAAATGAGAAAGAGAAGCCATAAAAGCTAGCTGTTTACTGGGCCTCTTAAATCCCAATATGTGGTTGTGAGAGTTAAGAGAGTTAGGAAATTGTCAAACTAGGACACACTTAGCATCACTATTATTTTAATAATTGAAAAGAATCGAATCCATCTATAACCTGAGAGAAGGTACCTCTAGTGAGGAAGTGATTGAAAGTAGTTCAGAGAGATGGAGTAACCACCTCCACTGGATGTAGGAACAGTTAAGATCAGCGACACAGATACAGGAAGCAGAAATCTTTAATGGCTCTTAGCATCAACAGAACCACTTATAACTATGGTCCTTGACTTTGGACATTGTTTAATTCTAGTGTAGCAATGGCTAGTCTTCAGAAACTGATCACCTAAGTAAGTATGATTTAATGAAATATCAGTACCAATGTGTTTTATATCATGACGATAAGGATATTGGCATTCATGTCCTCTCTGCCCCTTTCAATTTACATCATTACTTCTTTT
Organism: Artibeus jamaicensis; assembly: GCF_021234435.1. Classification (NCBI taxonomy): domain Eukaryota; kingdom Metazoa; phylum Chordata; class Mammalia; order Chiroptera; family Phyllostomidae; genus Artibeus; species Artibeus jamaicensis. The sequence goes on along the minus strand of NW_026522028.1, from coordinate 9,391,524 downwards.
CTAAAGTTCATGAAGTAATTTTATACAAAACTTCCAGACAAGAATAAACTGATTAATCTTGAATAGAAGTCTATATACTCCTTCTTAAAAACTGGACTGGACAAGTAAGAAACAGGCTTAGACAATACACATAATGTGATAAATTCTGTGGATGATCCACATGTACCCTGAAATTGTGTGCCAAATGTGCATTGGCATTTTCCAAAACAAAGAGTTTATAATCTGTTGGATGTTGAAAGATATCTCTTATCTCTGAAAATGTTAGAGCCACTGGAGCCTGAGGCAAGGTTTTGACATGTCTCCCCATACCATATAGATCATACTATACTTACTTCTACAAAATCAAGCTTTAACACCCCCATACAACATCAAAAAGTCTCTTTTGCATCCCCCAAAATTAAATCATCCTCTCCCTTCAAATATTCTAGGCATAACACATACTAAGTCCTAAATTCAAGAGTTAAAACTCAAAATTTCATATGTTCAGACCTGGAAAGAAATGAACAAAATACCATTAGGCAAAATTTCTGCTCATGTAGATTATCTCTGTAAATTTTTACTGAAAAAATAGAATCAGTTTCTAGAAAAATAGTTTCTAATCCATGATTTCCATTTAATTCAATGGGACTTCCTAACTCCAGATTGCTGTGAGTCTCCTCCCTAAGCCAAACAGTAACCTTCATTCCTTTCATCAGTGTCTCATAAATGTCACTGCTTCCCAAGCTACCACAGTCATGTCAAGCAAAGTGGTGTTTTTTATTATTTATTTGGTCCCCTTAGATTCTGGAGTAGTTCTAAGCATAAAGTGGCATGAATAAGGAAAATCAATAATCAGAAATTAAACCTGGAAACTATTGGTTATACCCAGCCCTGCCCTGGAAGTGTTTAAAAGTATGATCTAATAAAATAAGAAAAACTCAATTTGTAGCATATTCCCTCCATGGATGATTTCAAGCTATTAAGTGGCATCCTTAAATGTAGAATTGGTAAGAGATTTACACAGCCAATTCCCTTGAGCTTCTATATATGCAGGCTCCAGTGGCAAAGAATTGATCACCAATAATATTATAAAATATTCCCACTTACTCTTATAGCCCTCCTATCAGCCCATTTTCAATATTCCCTTCCAAAATATCAGAAACCCAGGTCCTTTCTGAAATGAATATTTTATATTATTTTATTAATATTTTATAAAATAAAATATTTTATAATATTACATGGAAATAGATTTTATCATTTTTAGATTATATAAACTACAGTTTACCAATATTTACCTTCTACAAAGCTGCCATGTAAATAATTGTAATTAAAGGTATTTATCAAAAAATGCAAACATTATTTTATATTCTAGAATGAAGTTTCATAACATCATGGGTAGTATCTATATAGAAGAAACTTCTAATCTGATGATTTATCCTGAGTTATTGATTGGAGACATTCATCAAAATAAAATATCTTATGTTTGTCACATGGTGTTTGTAAATTTTGAGCCCATGATGAAAATTAAACAGATTCAATTCAAAGGACCATAGGGAGAATGAACATCTTAGAACTATGAATAATTCAAGAATAGAAAGTTTAACAATGCTGTTTAAAATTTACTGAAAAGGAAAGTAAACAGAATGTTCCTTATTTCATGGAAATTCCTCATTTTTCTTTGATTTTAAGGCAAAAATATTATATAAAAGGAAATATGGAACAGCTGCAGACTTGAAGAATTAACACTACATTATTCAAATTATTATGAGAGTTATGAGAGTTTTCATTTTTTCTTTAACTTGTTTGCTTTCAGAGTTAAAATCATACAATATAATCAATTAATATTCTCAAAAATATATTTGATACAGCAACAAGGAAGATCTAACATTATGGCAAATTCTGTACTTTAGGAAAAGCTTCTATTCTAGGATTAATTTTATAACATATTTATATCCTCATTAAAATAACTGGGTGTACATTTTACAATGCTCTAAAGAAAGGACATTTTTATATAAACATAAAGTAAACCATATCTTTACTCAGACATGAATAATAGAATCACTGGAAAATAATACATAATATTATGTCTATAGAAAATATCTCATACTAAAATGTCTAATACTATTAGTAAGAGGCATATTTGAACATTTTACTCCCTAGACCTCAATTTTCAAATGAGAAAACTAAGGTTTATAAACGTTAAATAACTTACTCTTGGTCACACAACTCAGAATGAGACATTTGATCTTAAAGCACCCTTCTATTTACTCCTAAGCCATGCTATTTTCTACCAGGACTCTAACTCTCAACAGAACAATAGTTTCAAGCTCTGCATTTTTGGTAAGATGGAAAAGCATTTGCAAGCCAGCAGTATTTTTGGCAAGTGTTTTTTAAGTATCCACCATATATTCAAGACAAAAATATTTATTTAAAAATTTGTTGTGGTTTTTATTTATTCTACATATTATAATAATAATACATATGACTGAATTTGTGACTATAAGAACTTATATGTCTACCACCTCCTCTTCTGTGATCATCACACTGTTGTCTATGTCCATGAATTCTTTCTCTTTTTTGCTGAATCCCTCTACCTGCTGGGAGAAGGGTATAAGAGGGATAAATGGTAAAGGAAGAAATATAATAAAAATAAATTTAAGAAAAAGGTAACAACAACAACAAAAAAACACAAAACCCAGAGTTATAGACCTGGAGTATGACTACTCACCATGACCTGCCCAGTTAAGAATTTATGATTTATTGCTCTGGCCAGTGTAGCACAGTGGATTCAGGGCAGGCCTGCGAACCAAAGGATAGTGGTTCAATTCCCAGTCAGGGCACATACCTAGGTTGCAGGCCAGTTCCCAGGAGGGGATGCACAAGAGGCAACCATGCACTGATTATTTCTCTCCCTCTCTCCTTCCCTTCCCCTCTAAAGACAAATAAATAAAATCCTAAAAAGTTAAATAAATCTTAAAAAGATAAATCAATACAATCTCAATAAAATTCTTAAAAAAAGAATTTATGATTTATTACAGCATCCCCTTTTCTTCCACACATAAACAAAAATAAGGAATTTTTATGGGTGGTAATATACTAAGGAAGGATTTCTATTGATGCAGATAAGCTAACATAGTGATGCTAATTCTAAAGACTGCCTTTAATTTTCATGCAAATAGCCAGAATGACTGCTTTTCTGTGAGATTTGCAAACAGTTGTTTGGAATACAATACTGCTTTAAGACCAGTCTATAGGTTATTTTGCCCAGATTTAACATTTCAAACATTTGAGGAATAAAGTTTGTAAGGCAGTTCTTTTGGGATGGCAGCTCTGGCTCCATTTTGAAGTGGCTCCATTTACAGTATTTTTTACAAATCCATGAGGTAAGGAAAATTGTTTTTCCCACCTTACATAAGAGTAAAGTGAAGCACAGAGAGTTCTCTACCAATGTCTCTGCAGTAGAATTTTTAAAGTGATGTAATTCCTGACCATTTATCCTCATGTCAATATAAGGAATGTCCAAACCTGTAGAGAATCTTTACAAAAATTTATTTCAGCTAGATAGAGGATACACCTGGAAGCAACATTTCCACAGACTGAGATAAGTGCTAATAGAACCTATGCATTTGAGATTAAGGAGGAAATGGAAAGAAGGTTCCGTTAAGGTGGGAGAAAGCAAGACCATGATGGCCTAACAGGATAATTAAGATTATGAGCTCTCTTGCAGGCTTTAGAAGGAGGAGACTGAAAGGGGGGGCATTTCAAAGGTGCATTAATGTAGAAACACAGAAAACAATGGACAGGGCTTAAGGCAAAGATAAACCTTTTACTAAAGAAAATAACTTCTGACACTTGAGGTGTAACTATCCACCATGAGGTTCACAGTTAGGAATATTTGATCAGATAACCCTGTGAGGCTACCTTACACACAGCCCCATTTTATCTACACTTGTAAGAACCAAAACTTACAAGCCAATACTTTAGAAAAAATCCTTGTTTTCTTCTATAATCAGTACTGTATATTTGCAGTTTTATAACCAAACAAACCCAGGTTTGTCTACATGGTCCCTTGACAGATGACCCAAAAATTAATGTTGAAGCAAACAGGTTTTTATTTAGAGGATTCCAACCTTCGTGGGGGGTACTGATGATACAGGGTGCAGCCGGGGGGGGGCAAAAAAGCAGATTTGGAATGGTGTCCAGAATTCAAAGTGTATAGAAATATTGGAGAGACATATTAAGATGTCCTCACCGCCCCCCCCCCCAGGGGGAAGGGATGAATAGAGCCAGGGCCATTGAGAGCTATTTTGCATAGCAACAGTTTTGGAGCTAACCTCCAGAGGAATGGTTATTTAACATATCTATAACCTTTAACTGGTTTCATAGATATGTTAAATAGGAGTGGCCAAGTTTGGAGTGGGGAGAAGGGAGAAGGTTGTGGCAGGGACTCAAGATGGTAACTAGGGGCTGCTCTCCTGAGTGAGAAAGGCTTGGACTCAGGAGGATGTAATCAAGGTCTGCACTCCTGAGGGAGAAGGTTGGGGCAGGGATTCAAGATGGAAACTAGGGGCTGCGCTCCTGAGCGAGATGGCCTGGGTGGGAGCTTGGAAAAGACTGGCTCCTAGACATGAAGGGTCCCCGCTTGGCCAGATGGAGAGAGAGCCACGCGGTTTCAGCAGAGTGAGGACCCCCTCTAGGTGAGGTGAAAGAGGGAGCCACGTGGTTTTGGCAGGGTGTGGACCCCCTCTTTTCCAGGTGAAAGGGAAGAACCACGCAGCTTTGCCAGAATGGAGATCCCTGCAGCCAGGTGAAGAAGAAAGACACATGCTTTTGGTGGAGTGCGGACTCCTGCAGCTTTGGTAGAAGAGGCCCACGCAGCTTTGGGGTGCCCCCTTTGGCCGCGGGGCCTGAAAAGCAACAGAGACTTTGACTGGAACTGGGTACAAAGGACTCTTGCCAGTGGACCATGAGAGGGTACCACAGAACTTTGGATTAACGAGAGATCCTGCACAGTGACACAGCTGACGGTGCCAGCAGCCTGCAATACAGACGTGTGCTCTTTTCCTGATTTACGGTACCCGGAGTTGGGACAGTGGGAGAAGGGAGCGCTGTGCGGGTGTAGGTGTATACATAGAGGACTTTGATATTTTAGTGGTGGCATTAGGCCTAAATAGCATTAAATAAACATTTTGTTTCCTTTTCACAAATCTCTGGCATTAAGAGATGTCTTTCCAATTGGCGGCAGACAGAAGGGCCCAATAGATTTTAGCATTTTGTTTTTGGGAGGGGCCCCTGTTGTATAACAGTTTTGGGCATCCCTAGGTGGGCCAAATATTATATTGCCCCTCCCTCGGACCTCCTCTTGTTCGGTAACACTGAGAGTACTCTTACTCAGAGCCCTGTTCTTCCATGAGACCCAACAGTTACTGATACAAGGTGCAGCCCGGGGGGGGGGCAAAAAAAAGATTTGGAGTGGTGTCCAGAATTCAAAGTGTATAGGAATATTGGAAAGACATATAAGATGTCCTCACCGCCCCCCCCCCCCCGGGGGATGGGACCAATAGAGCAGGGCCATTGAGAGCTGTTTTGCATAGCAATAGTTTTGCAGGTAACCTCTGGAATGATTATTTAACATATCTATAACCTTTAACTGGTTTCATAGATATGTTAAATAGCTGTGGCCAAGTTTTGAGCCAGGGAGAAGGGAGTGGCTTGGACCCAAGATGGAACTAGGGGCTGCCCCTGAGTGAAAGCACCTGCATGTGAGCTTGGAAAAGATGGGCTCGAGGACATGAGGGGATAACTGCCCAGGTGAGGAGAGAGCCACACAGTTTCAGCAGAGTGAGGACCCCCGCTTGGCCAGGTGAAAAAGGGAGCCACGTGGTTTTGGCAGAGTGCGGACCCCCTGTTTCCCAGGCAAAAGGGAAAACCACACAGCTTTGCCAGAATGGAGATCCCTGCAGCCAGGTGAAGAAGAAAGACACATGCTTTTGGTGGAGTGAGAACCCCTGCAGCTTTGGTAGAAGAGGCCCACGTGGCTTTGGGGTGCCCCCTTTGGCCGAGTGGCCTGGAAAGCAGGAGAGACTTTGACTGGAACTGGGTACAAAGAACTCTTGCCAATGGACCGTGAGAGGGTGCCACATGATTTTTTGGATTAATTCAAGAGCCTGCACAGTGACACACAGCTGACGGTGCCAGCGGCCTACAACACAGATGTGTGCTCTTTTCTTGATTTACGGTACCCGGAGATGGGACAGTGGGAGAAGGGAGCGCTGTGTGGGTGTAGGAGTATACCCTAAAGGACTTTGATATTTTGGTGGAGGCATTAAGTCTAAATAGCATTAAATAAACATGTCGTTTCCTTTTCATGAATCTCTGGTATTGAGAGATGTCTTTCCAATTGGCAGCGGACAGAAGAGCCCAGTGGATATTAGTATTTTGTCCTTGGGAGGGGCCCCTCTTGTATAGCAGTTTTTGTCATCCCTAGGCGGGCCGAATATTGTATTGCCACTCCCTCGGATCTCTTGTTCGGTAACGAAAATGTATTTTGCTTTTTTTTGTGGATAAATGGAAAACATCTTCCAGTGCTCCCAAGAATGATAGCATGTTGTTATAAACTATATATGTGTATACACACACACATACAGGCATTTATGTCTTTATTTATCATTGGCAAATTGTATTTTGTTGACACATCTATCAGTATTAATGTACTTGTATAAATACTGATAAATTAGATATGAGTATTTACCTTGAAAAGGAAAAAAATCATTCATCTACACATTTCAACTTTAATAAAGAAAGAAAAGTTCAATTATATTTTATAAGAAGAAATCATAGTGACATTATCCAAGATTATGCATGTCTTATTTTTTGGCATATTACTTTGTGATAAAACATAAATTAAGTGACTAACTGAATTTGTCAGAGCTAGGTGCTTTTCGATATTACTCTGCTAGCAATAGCGATGATTTTAATATATGAGAAACGTCATTGACATTGTCCTTGATTATTTGATTTATAATTCAAAAGGTTGAAGGGCAGTGGGGAATGCATATTGTAAACACAATTTTGTACTATATCACAATAAGGCATATTCAATACATTGGTTCTGGAATAATAAACTATCTCCCAGACTCAAGGCATCTACATTTTCAATTAACTTGATGGAGGGAGGGCAGAAAGCATGAGTTTTTAATGTCATATGATAATGTACACAACAATATATGCCTTTTCAAAGTAATTTTAACTTAGCATAGTATCAGCATTTTTCTTCAAGATTTTTGTCTTGTTTTGTTTTCCAAAGACGAGATAACTAGTTAAAAGCTGCATGATTTTGATGTACAACCCTTAACTGGGGATCTTTTGTATTTGATAAAAGACACTGAATTGTCCTATATCTGCTAGACTGTTGAACAATGTTATGCAACTTAACTAGAACTTTGGGATGAGATTCCAAATATTTAGGAAGGAGAAAATAAATGTGGCACTATAATAACAATTTTTTATTTGAAAAATAATTTAAAATAATTGCCAGGCTCATACACACAGTTTATACACACACAGCCACAAGACCAAGGCATTCTCTTTTTTAAATATACAAGACTTTTGTTTAATTTTTATAAGAAAGAATTGAAGTAGGTTCTAAGAGGAGCCCTTCCCCAAATATCATTACATGGTTTAAGAAGACATTGATATAATTTTGAAGCTGTAATGATGATACAGGGTGCAGCCAAGGGGGGGGCCAAAAAAAGATTTGGAATGGTGTCCAGAATTCAGAGTGTATAGGAATATTGGAGAGACTTATAAGATGTCCTTACCCTCCCCAGGGGGAAGAGACAAATAGAACCAGGGCCATTGAGAGCTGTTTTGCATAGCAACAGTTTTGCAGCTAACCTCTGGAATGATTATTTAACATATCTATAACCTTTAACTGGTTTCACAGATATGTTAAATAGCTGTGGCCAAGTTTTGAGCCAGGGAGAAGGAAGTGGCTTCTACCCAGGATGTAACTAGGGGCTGCACTCCTGAGGGAGAGTGCCTGCATGAGAACTTGGAAAAGATGGGCTCGAGGACATGAGGGGATAACTGCCCAGGTAGGAGGGAGCCACAGAGTTTCAGCAAAGTAAGGGTCCCCTCTTGGCCAGGTGAAAGGGAGAGCAACGCAGTTTGGGGCAGAGGAGGACCCCTGCAGTCATGTAGGGGAGAGCCAAGCAGTTTCAGCAGAGTGCAGACCCCCTCTTTCCCAGGTAAAAGGGAAAACTACGCAGCTTTGCCAGAATGGAGATCCCTGCAGCCAGGTGAAGAAGAAAGACACATGCTTTTGGTGGAGTGAGAACCCCTGCAGCTTTGGTAGAAGAGGCCCACATGGCTTTGGGGTGCCCCCTTTGGCCGAGTGGCCTGGAAAGCAGGAGAGACTTTGACTGGAACTTGGTACAAAGAACTCTTGCCAGTGGACCATGAGAGGGTACCACAGTACTGCACATTAACTAGAGATCCTGCCTGCACAGTGATACAGCTGACGGTGCCAGGAGCCTAAAAAAGGAACATGTGCTCTTTTCCTGATTTACGGTACCCGGAGTTGGCACAGTGGGAGAAGGGAGCGCTGTGTGGGTATAGGTGTATACCCTAAAGGACTTTGATATTTTAGTGGAGGCGTTAGGCCTGAACAGCATTAAATAAACATTTCATTTTCCTTTTCACGAATCTCTGGCATTGAGAGATGTCTTTCCAATTGGCGGTGGACAGAAGAGCCCAGTAGATATTAGTATTCTGTCCTTGGGAGGGGCCCCTGTTGTATAGCAGTTTTTGGCATCCCTAGGTGGGCCAAATATTGTATTGCCCCCCCTCGGACCTCTTGTTCGGTAACAATGAGAGAGATGAAGACTTGTTTATTTCCAGTTTGCCTTACTTTATTATCCCTTGAATTTTTAGATCCCTGATGCTCATTATGATAGGCACTAGCCACATGTAGCTATTGAGCTTTTGGAATATCGTTAAATCAAAATTAGATGTGTGCTGTAAGTGTAAAATATACACTAGATTTCAAAGACTTAGCATGAATAAACATGTAAAATATTTTATATAGATTTCATGGCAAAATAATGACAGTTTAGATATACTGGGTTAAAGATATAAATGATAATTAATTTCACTTTTTTTTTAATGTGGCTACTAGAAAATTTAAAATCACATGTATGGCTAGCACTTGTACCTGTTTCATATTTTTATTGGATAGTGCTGTTCTAAATGCTCCTTCTAAATTATTCCAGATATTATAATATGTATCCAGGAGATATTTCCATTGTATGTTTATATGTGTGACTTGATAAAAACTCACAGTGTTCTGACATTCACTCACTTATCCATCCAACTATTTATCCATTTATTTAATTTTTTCAGCAAAAATATACTTAGCCTCTGCTAAACATCATGTAAGATTGTAGCCATACGATGTGTAAGACACTGTCACTACTATCAAAGAGCACCTAGTACAGTGGCAGGAAATTACATGAATGATTAAAATAACCTAAAAATAATGACAAGAAATGCTTAGAAAATATGGAACACCTGCACTAGAAATCATCATCTATGTGACCCACCAATAAGATTGTTTCAGCTTTTTAAAAACAAATTCATCATCTCTATCACAACTCATCAAGGAAATGAATCCTACTAATTGTCTTATTTCTCCAGTCAACCTGAAATTCACATTAAATTTCACATTTCAATTTTTAATATCTGTACTTATTGCCCACTACCATATTTTGAGTTATATTGCTTTTACTTTATTTTTATTCTTAAAAAAATTTATTTTTGTTCAATTATAGTTGTCTGCATTTTCTCTCCACCACTTCTCCACCCCAGCATAACCACCTCCCTCCCTTGCTTCCACCCTTTCCTTTGGTTTTGTCTATGTGTCCTTTATAGTAGTTCCTGAAACCCCTCCCCCCATGAGCCCCTCCCACTCCATTCTGGTTACTGTCAGATTGTTCTTAATTTCTATGTCTCTGGTTATTTTTTGCTTGTTTTTTTCTTTTGTTCATTATGTTCCAGTTAAAGGTAATATCTTATGGTATATATCCCTCACCACCTGGCTTATTTCACTTAGCATAATACACCCCAGTTCCATCTATGCTGTCTTGCCTTGATACCTGGATTATAAACTTCTAAAAGCAAGGATTTGAACTATTATAAAATCCATATGGCAATTAGCATTTTATATTGACAGACTTATTAAAGAGGCTTATATAATATTTTTCATTGGTTAGTTTAGCTCTTGACACTCACGATCTTCAGAAATTATTTCTACGTGTCATAAAAAAGTAATAAAATATATAACATTTTTCTTTCATTTATTTTTATGTCCAAACTTAAAGAGTAATTAAGAAAGTTGAACCAGAAGAGTTTGAATTCATTATTGCAAATAGAAGCATTTATACTAAGATTAAACAATAGAAATATTTAAGGCATTTTCATGGCTTGAAAAACTCATAATAACAGTTAAAACCTGGGAGATTTATGTATCATAAGCATTTTACAGCCATGTTCTTGTTTAATCCTCATAAGACATGCCTATTTTAGCCATTTTGGAAACAATATTAAGTAACTTGTGCAAGGTCAAAGAACTAATAAGTGTTATGAACATGGATTAAACCAAGGCCATCTTATTTATGAACACACAATTACACACAAAAACACTAAGAACGAATACCCATTAAAGTATATAACATCCAAGTCTGGGACTTTACAAATGCAAAAACTGAGACACAGGTTAAATGTCTTGCCAAAGAAATACAGGTACTAAGTGAAAAAAATAAGAATGGGAAGGTAGTGCCTCTGAACTGGTATATTTTAGTAGGTGGAGACCACTCTTTGAGTTAATGCTATAGTGGCTTAAATAATATATTTGGATTTTCAAAATTCTTCAAAGTTCAGGAGTGAAACTGACTCCTAAGATGTAGGTAAATATATGGAGCAAGCTAAATACTTTTTTTTAATTGTAGAAAAATATAGATGAGATAAATCTACACAACTGTGTTTCCTGTGTCTCTAGATGAGCACTGCAATGTGGTTCTCCCTACCAGGGAGAGTATCTTCACATATTTCATTAATTCAGATATTGTCTTCTTTTCTCCCAATGCCTACATAGGAAACTCATTTGGCATTTGTAGGTATTCATAAGGGAGTTCTAGTTACTTTCTACACATACCTGTTCTAATACAGCCAACAACCATTTGGTGACATTATCAACTCATTAAAGTGAGAGATGTGACAGGAAGAGTACATGCCACATGGAGTAAATGTAAAAGTGTCAGCTACTTAAATGGGAAAAAGTCCATCTGGCTGATTTCTCTTTGAAAAATGAGTTGTGCATTAAATTTGTTCTTTAATACATGACAGCCAATTAATCTCAAAATGGGATGAAGCATATAGTATTCAATTTAATTAAAAACAATATTGATTGAGAGTCTGCTATATGTACCACATGTGCTAGATTCAAGACAGATTATATATAAGAACAAAAGATAGTCACTTCTCTTAAGGGTGCTTGTCTTCTAAAGGGAATGCAGTAGTTAAAGGAGGACTAGATAAAAAATGTGTGCCAAAGAAATTCAAGATTAAATAAATTACATTCTTGTTACACTATGAAAATCAATCATTTAATTGAGAATGAATCAAAAAAGTTTCAAAAGATGCATATGTAAACCTTAAAGGAATACACTAAAATATGTAACATATCATCTACTAGTATTATCTGCCTAGAATATATATTTTTTCACACATTGTGAAAACATATATGTTACATGTAATGTAAAATGTTATAATTATATAATGGTAACAAGCAATAGAGAAGCAATATTAATAGATATTGGAAATCAGGCATCAAAAATTAGTGGAGGGTTATTTCAAAGTTTAATAATTTCTCTATTGAATTGAGAATACATTATATTAATGCCATTCTTTTTCAAATATAAGGCAATTTAATATTACCTATTCCATTGTTCTTGATGACACGCATATGAAAAAGAAACCATTTATATTTTCTAGTAAAGAACACTGTAGATATACCTAGCCTATGTGGAAGATATTTGCCAAACCCTGACAATGAATATTTAAGAAAGTTGACTTCCTCTGAAATATTTCAAATACTAAGACATCAACTTGATCAACACTACAACTCTTATCATATATCTTTATTGTCAGCACCAAAGAATTCTGAGATCTGAGATACTCATTCCAAACCAGATCAAACAGGTCACCTGGCTGAAATGTATACCACATAGCTCACTGGAAATTTTCTAATACTCCCCTAATGCATCAGACATATATATTTAATTAATGACTCTCGTAAATGAAGTTTTCAAAAATAAATTAAACTCATTCCTAGTCATGAATGTTATAGCATGATATGCCATGAAATGATTATTCTTTTAAAGCAGATGGTGCATTTTCAGCAACAATTATTGAAGACTAGATATCTATATTTAAACAAATTCTACCACCCACCAACATGCTTCATTTGACAATCTTGTTCCCAATTCTAAGATTCCCATCATTTGTGAGTGAGAGCTTTCTTAATGTGTTTTAGAGAAATTCAAAGAGTTTGATGTTAAATCAACTACATCTCAAATTTACAAATGTTAAGCTGCCTTTTCACAGCAGATACAAAAATTCCCTATAATTCCTGGGGAGCCACTTAGGAGAGATTCCATGGGAGAAATAGCACCAAATTTAGATAAGTTATTTGAATGAACCATAATATGTATTATTTAAATTAATCCCAGGTACCATATATAGTAGTATAGTTTTCAACAATAGGTTACATCATGTAAATAATTTATGTTTTCTGAGGTAAAATACAGGATTTTATTAACAACTGAGGTTGTTTTACTCCTTTTAACTGTCTCTCTAGCTCTTATTTGTGACTTGGCCAAATCTCTCAGAGGAGAAAGGCCAAGAGCCCCTTCGTCAATGGCTTTTATTGGGTTGTAATACACAGGAATACAAGCAGCAAGCATCAAACAGTAGATAACATTTCGAAGAAATCTGAGGGCTTAGTCTGAGTCAGTGTCTGTCAGGTAAGGGGGTTGCAGAAACTTTGGGAGACATACTCATTTCCTCTCAGACCCTTATCATATGAATGAAAGCACTCTTAGCAAAGCAGTCTCCATATGACTTTTAGGAATTCTTTCTTATGTCTGATCACCCCAGATCCCGCTCTAGCCAGCAAGGGGCTGCACTGCCTCTCCCATCATAGGTTTTCAGGCTTAAGTGGATTAGAGACAGGAAGCGCTTCTCCCAGAGGACATGGGGACTCGGGCTATGTCAGAATAGCTGGGGGGTTGGGCAAGGGTCCATCACTTCCTCTTTGTTGCAGCCCCCTGAGTCCTTCCATGATGGCCTCCCAAGTGATTGTGTCTGGCTTAGGTTGTCCCTCCTCTGAGGGATCTTACTCGTCATGGACTATCTGACCATGCACTGGGGGCAGGGGATGAAACAGAAGCAGCGTTTGCTACCACAGACAAGCTTTGTCTCCTTAGTAGCTCGCATTCTGGAGGTCACTCACTTAGTCTTAGTCATGGGGGGCAGTTACAACTCCTGAAACCAGGCAGAGCGGTTCCCAACACAGCTGCTCCTTTTTTATGGGAGTACTAGAAAAATTTTAACTGTCTCTCTAGCTCTTATTTGTGACTCACATTTTGCTTCTGTTGGACAGTGCTGCTATACAGCAGTGTTTCCTAACCTGTGCTAAAGCACAACTATTGACATTTTGATTTGCATAATTCTTTGTTGGAGGAGGGTGTCCTGTGCTCTGTGGAATGTTTGGAAGCATTTCTGCTTTCAACCTGCTACATGCCAGAAGTGCTTTGCCCCAAGTTTTAACCACCAAATATATCTCAGGACACTTTCAAATGGTCTCTGGGGCAAAATGACTTGCATTTGAGAACCACTGATCTATAGCGGCCAATCTATCACTATGCCAAGGCAAGTCTGCACTATCAAATTTGGAACAGGAAAACCACATACTCAAAATTCAAAGATATTGAATTTGCTCATTTGATATGATTAGCATGAGAATTCATTTTCTTTTTTTTAAAGACTTTTTATTTATTTATCTTTAGAGGGGAAGGGAAGGAGAGAGGGAGAGAAATATCAATGTATGGTTGCTTCTCATGCGTCCCCTGCTGGGAACTGGCCTGCAACCCAGGCATGTACCCTGACCGGGAATCGAACTGCGATGCTCTGGTTTGCAGGCCCGCGCTCAATCCACTGAGCTACACCAGCCAGGGAGAATTCATTTTCAAAATGCTGTTTTCTATTGTAAACACAATGCCATCGTATTACAGTGGTAGAATAAACCACATATAGAAATATAACCGAAAATGTCTTCAGAAAACTGGAAATTCAAACATATGAGTATAGATCCTTAACTTAAAATAAATATATAATAAAGAATGTTTACAAAAATGAAATAAAATTTCAGTATGTAATATTTGTTTTAAAAGATCATCTTTTCAAAACATAGGGTCATTTTCCATAATGATAAATATATGCTCTAAATGACAATACCAGTTTTAAAAAGTGATAGCTTCTAAGTTTTTCCAATATAAAATTAAAGTTTATATTTGATTTCATAATCAGTGTTTTACCAGATAAGGAGAAAAATGAAACTGTTCATGTTGAATAAAGCTCAAATGACTTGTTTACTAGTCATCCATTGTAGTAGCAGTGTACAAAGCAGTTCAAATTCTTAAACATATGACAGATACCTGTTGATTATATTGTTAAGGAAAGAAATTTCTAGTATGTTTTGCTTAAGCCAATAGTCTATAGTAATTTTTATCACAGTTCTGCTTATGCTCTTCCAAAAATTTCTTTATTGTACAATACCACAAGATCAATAAGCAAGTGAATTAAAGTTTTATATTAATTAATGACTGTATTAATACTCAATGTTTTTTTCAACTGTGAAAAAGCAACAGGAAACCTCATGCCTCGTTTGTGTTCCATTTGAAGCAAAGACAATAGCCAAATCTTTTTAGCAGGAAAAAATAAATTTTCATAAGGAAATATAATCATTTTATGTATTTCTCATTTCTATTTTAAGTTA
This sequence comes from Artibeus jamaicensis, assembly GCF_021234435.1. Lineage (NCBI taxonomy): Eukaryota > Metazoa > Chordata > Mammalia > Chiroptera > Phyllostomidae > Artibeus > Artibeus jamaicensis. The sequence goes on along the minus strand of NW_026522028.1, from coordinate 9,376,430 downwards.
AGGAAATGTACATTTGAATTCACAGTAACTGTTCCTAAGGCATGATAAGTTAATGTCAATTTTATTTTATTTTTTGCAAAGGCTTCATTAAAAGAATGGGGGAAGAGAAAAAAAGCTGTTCAGATAAAGTGGAATAGCTAAGAGCACAACTAAGCATTGTTCTCAGTCGGCATAAATAGCACAGTTTTCACTAGGACACAAAAGAGAATATATTAGGGTAATTTACATTAACATACTTTATATCAAATAGATCTCCTCTGATTATTTTAACAGACCTATTCTATCTGCTTTTGTACCACTATCTTTTGCTATATCACCAAAATTATTACTAGCATGTGGTCCAAGAAGGGCAAATCTGTTACTTTGGGTCAATGTATAGCTTCAGTGTAGCACATTGAACCTCTGTGACCCAAGGCTGTAATGGGTATGTGCAAAGCAATAAAATATTTCTCTTGTTAAAACTACTTCCTTCCATTTCATAACACACCCATTTCCTAGAAATATAATCCAACTTGAAACAAATGTTTAACAATTTGGGTTGTGAGATTGTTTCCTTAATATAAGACAGTCAAATCAGTGGGGGGGGTGTTGTTTTGTTTTGTTTTTACAGAGAAGAGAACAGAGGGAGAAAGAGAAGGAGAGAAACATTGATGTGAAGGAAAAATATCAATCAGTTGCCTCTATCATATGTGCCCTGACCAGGAATTGAACCCTCAACCCAGGTATGAGTACTGACCCGGAATCGAATGAGCAACCTTTTGCTTTGCAGGGTGCCCAACCAACTGAGCCACCATGGTCAAGACTGAAATCACTTAAAAAAAATTTAAAAACAGACAAAATGTAGCTAACTGCTCATTTTCTCCCTCATTCCATGCTTTTTGTTACCATCCTAGGTGACTTATCTTTTGTTCATTCACTGTCCAATGAGACACTTCCAAGGGCCCAGAGCAGTCTACTGGAACACTTTTTGTGCATATCAATGGGATATTTTGTATCCATAAGCCAACAATTTTGAGAATTGAAATAATTCTACCAGTGTTTGCTCTGCCAACGTAATCTCATTTAGGAGAATACCCTTCTGAAGAAACTACTTAAAAAATAGACAGAAGATGATACAGGACTCAGAAAAGCAAAAACACAAAGCCTCAGGATAAAAAAATAGTCATTTAAACTTATTGGTTATTAATTCATAAAGTACTGAGCTACTTCTCGTGGGCAGGGTCTCTTCTCTTCTGTTCTCTCCTCTTTTCTCTTCTCTGACACTGCAACCTCCCCCATTTCCTCTCCTCCTCCCTCCCCTTCTTCTCTTCTTCCTCCTCCTTTTCTCTTTTTGTTTCTCCCATACCCTCTCTCTGCAGGAAAATAAAGTCAGCATATTGAATTGCTGAAAATATTTGGCCCCAGGCATAACCATACAGCAAGTGAAGATTATTTGTCCTTTGTACTGATGTTTTCAGTTCTACTGTGCTATTTTCCCACTCTAGCACCCATCATCCCCACTGTACCCTGAACTTAATCCTGCCATGTTACTCAATTTTGTTGAAAATACTGTTACTTCGCCTAACCACCTACCAGTTCCTTACGACTTCCTTCCTTCATTTTAGGATCTCCCTCATTTATGGTATTAATGCATGTAAAGATATTATATAGCTGTCCTACTAGTGGCACATTCAGTTTTAGATGATCTATTAAAGATAATAAATCAAATGAATAAGTGTCTAAAGCTAGACTGAAACAACCAATGATACAGACTGGGACAGAAAAGTGTGGCCAAATTTCTTAAGTTCTTTAATATGTACTCTCTGTGTATGCTGTCTCTCAGTCACAGGATGCACAAAAGTTATCTACCTAAAACTTAATCCCTTATAGTAAAGTCACTTGTGGAGAGGAAATTTATGTGAGAATAGTATTCTTTTTTGTGAACATAAAGCACATGAGGGAGGCAAAGTACATTCATACAAAGGCATTTTGACCTGGAGACAGATGCTAATAAGTGGTGTATAAAAACATTTCTTTCTGAAAATAAATGTCCAGGTATTTTATTTGGGGTACTTTTGTGAGAGAAAAACTTTACTTTTAAAATAAATAAAAGCTGAAAAGAAGGTTTTATGATATTCTGTGTCCTTACCAGGATATGCTAAATGACACAAAAAATCCTGGACAAAATCACCAAATATGATTTTTTAAAAATCTGGCTTCTTACTTAATTTGCTTGTCTGCCTGCAAGAATTTGAATAGACCTTTCCAATTTAATGATATTCTAGATTCTAGTGTCTGAAGAAATACCCAAACTGTGTAGCACTGGAGATGAAATGCATCTTAAAACTGAGAAAAGCAGCCCCAAATGTGTAATAAACAATGACTGAATCTATACTCTAGCATGAGTAGTGTGTGATCTGCCAAATAGTTTTATACACACACATGCAGCATAGCTATTCACAATAAAATATCCAGGAAATATGTAAATGTATGTAAAATTATTTTCCCTTAAAAACAAACATGTATTTCATCATTAAATGTTTATATTAATTATAACTCTTTTCAAAAACTTAACTCCGGGAGACCAAACTTTTTCTGTAAAGGACCAGAGAATAAATATTTGAGGCCTCATAGAAAATATGGTTTCTTTTGTAAGTAGTCAGTTCTGCTATTACACTGTGAAATCTGCCATAGACAATACCAAAATAAGTACTTATGGCTGTGTTCTGATAAAACTTAATCAACAGGAGTTCCAGCCAAGATGGAGGCATAGGTAGAAACCCTTTGCTTCCTCACACAACCAAAAGGATGATAACAACCAATCTAAAATCAATAAACAACCAGAAGTGCCAGAAAAATCAAACTTCTTGGAACTCCAACAAGCAAGGAATTAAAGAAATAGTCAACCAGTCAAAACAGACCAGTAAGACGGTGGACAGAGAGAACTCATGGTGAGGTGCTGGACCTCATGAGCAGGGATGGCTGAACAGGAATGGGAGAACTGACTGTAGACTACTGCAGGGGTTGCTGTGGTGGTAGAAACTCCCAGTCTCACACTGGGAGAGATTTCGTAGGAAAGAGCACTAGAGACCAGCAGGTGAGGTGCATTGTTTCCCCTCTGGTCCCTCCCCCACAGGCAGCTCCTCAGCGCAGTGAGGTGGGTTGCCCTGACCAGGTGAATACCTAAGGCCTCGCCCCCTTACAACTTAATAGGTACACTGAAACAAAGACATCTTGCCCCAATGAAGGAACAAAGCAAAAGTCCAGAAAGAGAGCTAAGCGATGAGGAGATAGTCAACCTATCTGACAGAGAATTTAAGGCCCTGGTAATCAAAATCTTCACCAGAAGTGATTGAGATTGGTTGAAAAATGGAAAAAAAAACACAAGTGAAGGCCACCCAAAATGAAATAAAGCAAAATATTCAGGAAACCAACAGTGACAGGAAGGAAACCAAGACTCAAATCAATGATTTGGAACAAAAGGAAGAAATGAGCATCCAACCAGATCAGAATAAAGAAACAAGAATCCAAAAAAATGAAGAGAGGCTTAGGAACATCTGGGACAACCTTAAACATTTCAACATCTGAATCATAGGGGTGCCAGAAGAAGAGCAACAGCAAGAAATTGAAAACTTATTTGAACAAATAATGAAGGAAAAGTTCCTTGATCTGGAGAAGGAAATAGACATCCAGGAAGTCCAGGAAGCCCAGAGAGTCCCAAAGAAGTGGGACCCAAAGAGGAACACACCAAGGCACATCATCATTACATTACCCAAGATTAAAGAGAAGGAGAGAATCTTCAAAACTATCATTTAGGGTGGAAGAGCAGATAAAGTGCTTCCCAGAGAAGGTCAAGTTAAAGGAGTTCATCATCATCAAGCCCTTATTATATGAACTGTTAAAGAGACTTATCTAAGAAAAGAAAGATTAAAAATATAAACAGAAAAATGATAACAAACTCACAGCTATCAATAAATGAACCTAAAAAAGAGAAATAATGAAAACAAAAATTAAGTAAACAACCAGAACAGAAACAGAATCAGAGAAATGGACATCACATGGAGGGATTTCAGTGGAGAGGGGGGAGGGGAGGAGTAGGGGGGAAAGGTACAGGGAATAAGAAGCATAATTGGTAGGCATTAAATAGATGGGGGGGGAGGCCAAAAATGGTACAGGAAACAATTCAGAGAACTCATATGTACAACCCATGGCCATGAACTAAGGTGGGGAATGCTGGAGGGTTCAGGGGTGCAGGGTGGAAGGGAGATAAAGGGGGAAAACTGGGACAACAGTAATAGCGTAATCAATAAAATATAATTAGAAAAAAACTTAATCAACAAACACAAGTGGTGGGTTGGATTCCAACCACAGACCATTGTTTGTTTGCTAATACTTGCCCTAGATTATATTTCCACATAAAATTCTTTTTTTGAATACAGATATTTCTTTTAGAACTGTAGTTGCTGCAGTAGGATTCTTATTTTAACTTTCAAACAAACTTTAATAAAGAGTTAAGAACTTCCTTCTCTAATAATCAAGAGAAATTATCCCTTTTATTATTTTTCCTTTTGTTTAACCTCTTGCAACATTTAAAAGTCCACTATCTGTGACTTGATCTTTCTAGTAAGTTTAGGGAATTTTCATTCTCTACACTTATTAAAAAAGTGAACAGCTAAGGGGGTTCTTAAGAGCCACTGTACACCTTTATACAAATGCCTGAATGATCCAACATGGTTATATAAATAAGTGTCCAGTTACCTGGGGCAAGTTATTTCTGTGTTACACTCTCCTGTTTGTCACAGGTGTTCATCTGTGCTTCATCCCAGGTGGTACTTAGAGCGCACTTATGAAGCAGGAAATTTAGAATATGGAACAAAGGTCTCAGGCTCTACTCTGTGCTAGCTGGAATATTACAAACTCCACCTGTTCCCCAGCTTACCCCCTTCCAATTTCCTATAGTTAAGACAAACAAAAACCAGTCCCAACCAGATTTCACAGCCATATTGACCCAAAAATGATGAACAGGACCATTATATCACTATAATAAATTTGCATTGCTGTTTTAGAACCAGTCTACCCCCTGAATTAATTGCCAAGAACTGGGAGGACCAAAACAGAAATCCCTATATAAAGAGAAGGGACAAGGATGTGTTGCACCAGCAGTCACCCCAACAGTATCAGAATCCAAGGACCACTCTATCCCCTCTTGCCCACATTTAATATAAACCTTCTACCCAGACCCCATCAAGGCATTTATTATCTAAGTTCATGTTCTCTCACTTCTTGAGAGCATACTTTTGTTTTCATTAAGTTACTCTGCTTTTCTAAATCTTTCCGTCTTGTCCTTGAATTCATTCTGGTTTGGTGACAAGGACCTGGACCCTATTACGGGGTTAAAGCCTCCCTGGTTGGCCCCCACTGTGGCACCATTTGTATCCTGTTTTTAGAGGATAGGAAAGGTCCCTTCATGCAGAAGTCCTTGCTTCTACCTTTCTTGTATCTTGCAATTAGAATAACGCTATCGAGAATAAGGGGACAGTGACCAGAGAGGAGAGGGAATGAAAATTAAGGGGGAAAAGGGAGAGGGATTTGGAGGAACAAGTATGAAGGACACAAGGACAAGAACTAAGAGGGGAGGAAATGGGAGGGAGGTGGGGAGCACGGGGCGGGGGGACCTGGGATGGGAGAAATAGACAGAAAACTGTACTTGAAAAATAAGTAAATAAAAATTAAAAAAAAGAATAATGCTAATGTAACTGAATATCCCCTTATATATCTGTCCCACAAATGGACTGTAATAATGTATGCTTCTGCAGATTTGAGTTAGGTAACTGTTTTAATCTTTTCTTCTCCAATACATATCATTAATCCTATTGCATGATATATTTATACTCAATATTTGCTTGATTTATGCATGCACTTACTCATATATCAGCTACTTTGATCACTTTTGAAGACTGGCTAATTTCTGTCATACAACATTCCCCTGGTTGCCAAATTGCACAATAAGCAGACTTCCAAAATGAGATCACACAGGAGTAGCACACATTATGGCACTTACAGTATCTTATTAATCTTTTCACTTCAAACAGAAGTTAATAATTTTGAAGCCAGAATGGAATCAAGTTTAGTGTGGCCACACACTGTCATAAAATATCTTTGGGAAAATAGAGCTTATTTAAGCTTTAGCTCAAAAATGTTATTTTTCTAATATTTGCACATGTTTAGTAATGAACATACTATATTGGCACATTAGTATAATTTTTTTAAAGATTTTTTTTATTTATCTTTAGAGGGGAAGGGAAGGAGAGAGGGAGAGAAACATCAACGTATGGTTGCCTTTTGTGCTTTCCCTGCTGGGAACTGGCCTGCAGGGAACTGGTCTGCAACCCAGGCATGTGCCTGACTGGGAATCGAACCTCAATTGTCTGGTTCGCAGACCCGCACTCAATCCACTGAGCTACACCAGCCAGGGAACATTAGTATAATTTAAAAAAATAAAAGTACATGCATGGATTGTGGTGCACACTCAGAGATATACCACTGATAACAGCACAGAAATTCTGTAAGTTCTAATTATGAAAGAGCTGTTAGGTAGTTGATATATACACATTCTTTTTCAACTCCCCTCTTCTATTTGTTATAATACTAATAAAAAATCATTGAGGAGCAGATTAAAACCTATATTATAACAGATCTATGGAAGACACATATTTTTTGCCTCATGTTAGTCAAATAGCTGTATAATCTGTTGTACAAGTTATGTCACTTAAAGCACAAATATAAATAAAAATTTATACTATAAAATATAATATTTTATGAAATTAGATAACATATAAATTATAATTATAAGATTACATAATATATACCTGATATAACATAAAGTATATAATGTAAAATATAATAATATAAAGTTTATGCTTCTCACTGACCCTTTGGACCAGCTTCATAGGGCTAAATTTTCCTTGCATAGGATGAAATTTCAAGCATATCCCATAAACTGTATGATTGCTGTTAGATAATAAAATATATTTAGCTACATTTCATTATAAGAACAGTCTCATTTTTGCAATTAAAATACATAGTTATTTTGTAATTATCAAAATACTATACTTTTTCTTAATTAGAAGCTGGTTCTTTTACCTGGTCTAATCCTGCAACATTTGAGGTATTATCTGGTTCTTTATCTTTGTCATCTTTACTTCATCTTGTATTTCTCTTCTTTTTTCTTTTACCCCAGATAGGTAGCCTGCAGGATCAAGAAGAGATTGCTTGAATGACTAATATATTTCCTCCAAAGGTCCCTCTGAGTAAAGCAGATTCTTAATGACAATTTTTTATTTCACAGGATGTTTCTTTTGTGTTTGTGACATTTATTGAGAAATACTCCAACTGAAGCCATTCAAGTTTATCACTCGACTTTGAAAATTTCTCTATTGTGGCTAGGAGCTTAGGATACTTCCCTGAATTTCTATTCATGAGCTATATTCATAGTCCACAACCATTCACACAATTATTTTAGGAAAGATTCAAGATAAACCCAGGCAGTCTTCTCCAAACAAAGTCCACAGTTACTAAATTTTAGGCGGCTTCTTCAGTTTCAATTATTTTTTTGTTCCCCTTTTGATAGGTGAGAATTTTGCCTTTGTAGCCTCCCTATTTGGTAGATTTTTTTCCACATACAAGTCTGTTGCTCGTACCTCGAGTGTTCATATTCTATGAGGCACAGTTTGAGTTTTCAAAAAAATGGTGTAGTTAGCATTGTGCCACATTTGCCACAAGTATTTTTTAAAATAAATAAATTGTTTTGGACTCTTTGTTCAAAATATTTTTAAACTTTCCTTCCAGAAGTCTACTATGCAAAAGGTGTTTACCTTTTCTAAATTTTATATTTAATCTGTATGGTTCCATAAATGAAATATTACAAATGGTCTGTGTTTTAGAAGTTTCATATGAGTGCTGCAATATAATTTGTATCTTTCTTTCTGTAATTTCCTCCCTCTTAGTGTTATGTATTAAAATATTATCATTAATAGCACATTTATAATCCAGGGTTTATATAACATTGCATCACTAACTCATGAAACATGAATATTTATTCATTCATTTTAACATCCAGTTAAATGCCCTTGAAACATGCATAATTGATCTTTTTGCCTCTATATAGCTAATGTTTTTTTTAATTTTTCATAATTACGAGCAATATTTCATTAAATACACATGTAAATGTTTCCCCAGTTATGGTTCCCAGTTTTTGTAATGTATATTTCTGTTAGGATGAAGAGAGAATTATAAGATATGAAATCCTTATAATTTGACAGTTTGTCAAATTAGACAAAAGTAAAGAAGTAAAACAAAAAGTTTTTAGAAAGTGAAAAAAAATTATTTCCTTTTAGAGAAGGGGAGGAACAAAGAGGGAGAAATATCAATGTGTGGTTGCCTCGTGCATGCCCCCTACTGGAGACCTGGCCTGCAATCCAGGATTGTGCCCTGTCTGGGAATTGACTGACAGCCCTTTGGGAGGCAGGTGGAAAGTCAATACATTGGGCCCCACCAGCCACGGCTATTCCTCAATCAGCAGAATCTATTGGGATTTTTTGTGTTAAAATTTAGAGATACTGAAGTTTTGAAAATACTGTATTTTACCATGTCTAATGTGCTCCCAAGTAAAACGTGCACCCTCGTTTTTGGTCTAAACGTTCAGGAGAAAAATGTTTGTTTTTAATTTTTAATTCAATTATTTATTTACATGTAGAGACAAAACCAATTATTGTATTCCAGGGTATTATCTTGCATATCAATATCATTACAGCTGTAAAGCCACATGACCTTTTGGTAGGATACAAATTCCCCACCTGCACTATAAGCACAGAGAGGAACCTAGCCTAGGTCCCTTCCTATGCTGAAAACACCTGTGAAACTGTAGGGTGGGAAGGGGACTCAGCTATCAGAAGAGACACCAAGAAGACCTCTCCCAAAATGGGTAAGAATGGGGCTAACACAGGAGGACACAGGAGAAGGAAAGTGAAGCAACAGGGATATTCAGACAGGAGAGTTTCTTCCAAATCCCAGAACAAGAAAAATACAACACTGGGAGAGACACTGCCTGGAAAAGTACAAAGTCCGTGCACTCCTCTGAACCACCGAAATACAGCAAAACAGAAGAGAGCTGTGTATCTGGGATGCCTTCAGAGCATTTTGCTGGTCTAGCTCTAAGAATGAGAACAGGGCGGAGCCTTGATAATGTTCACGTGCCTAAAGGGCCCAGAGATAGATACACTTCACACTCTTCTCTCCCCTTCTCTTCTCTTCCCGTGATCTCTTCTAGTTGCTGAGGCTGTTTTCTTGTCGCATTTTCTGTTCTTGCGCTCTCCTCTCTTCTCGCGAGACCCCTTCTTGTGCGTGTGCTCTTCTCTTCCCAGGATCTATTCTCGCATTCTGTACCTTTCTTGTGACTTCCTCTGTTCTCCCAGTCCTTTCTATTCTCTTGCGCATTTCTCTTCTCACGTGATTTCTTCTATTCTCCCAGGCTTTGCTCTTCTCATGGCATCTCTTCTATGCTCGCACTTCGTCTCCTCTCACATGATCTCTAGTCTCCTAAACTTTGCTGTTCTAGCGTTATCTTTTCTAGTCTCCCAAGTCCTCTTCTCGCGGGATCTCTTCTACTCTGGCAGGCATTCCTCTTCTCTGTAATCTAGTCTAGTCTTGCACCTTCTCTCTTCTCTTGGGATCTCTTTTGAACCTTGTCTCTTCTTGTATGATCTGACCTTTTGTTTGCCTCCTCTTGTGTGAATTCTATTCTCATAAGCTTTGCTGTTCTCGCATGATTTCTATTCTCACAGGCTTTGCTTTTCTCATGGGATCTCTTCTATTCTTGCAGGCTTTGCTCTTCTCAGGTGATCTCTTCTAGTCTCCCACCTCCTCTCTTTCACGTGATCTTTAGACCTTCCATTTGCTTCTTGTGTGACTCCTATTCTCATAGGCTTTGCTGTTCTTACCTGATCTCTCCTGTTCTCACATGCTCTCTGTTCTCAGGTAATCTTTTATTCTGGCAGGTCTTTTTCTTCTGGCAGGATCTCTTCTATTCTTGAAAGCTTTGCTCTTCCCCTGTGATCTCTTCTGTTCTCGCATGCTCTATATAGCTATAAGAGAAATACAAATGAAAACTACAAAGCGAAATCATATCACATCACATAGACTGCCTATTGTCAAAAAAACAAGTATAACCAGTTTTGGAAGGATGTGGAGAAAAGAGAGCCCTTGTGTACTTTGTTAGTGGGAATGTAAATTGGTGCAGTCAGTATGGAAAACAATATTGAAGTTCCTCAAAAAAAGGGAGAAATAAAAGTACCATATGATGTAGCAATTCCAGTCTGAGTACTTATTCAAACAAAAAAATGAAAACAGGGTACCTTAAAAATATATACATACTTCAAGCTCATTGTAGCATTATTTACAATAGCCAAGATATAGAAACAATCTAAATACCCATCAACGTATGAATTGGTAAAGACATTGTGATATATATGGGGTTGAGCACAAATAGTTCCCTTTTTGAATTGCAAAATCATAAGCATGTAATTCTGTAACATAATATGACACTCAAGCACACCATATGGCATTTCAGGTGAAATGTTCAAGTTAAAACTATAAATTGTTACAATCATATTTTAATACCCTACCAACTACACTCAAGCAGGCCTTACTTCTGTTGGACTCCGCATATATATGCCATAAAAACAAAGGAAGTGTTTCCTGTTGCAACAGCATGGATGGGCCTAGAGAGCATTATGCTAAGTTCTATTAAGTCATGGAGAAAAAAATACCATATGATCATTCATATTTGAATTTTTAAAAAACTCCAAAAAAAACAAGGTTATTGATAAAGATAACAAACTAGTGGTTACTAGAGTTGAAGGGTGCAGATGAGAAAAACAGTTGAACTTTTTTTCTCTTTTAGCTCAACCACTAATCTGTTGATGATGAGAGCTAATGATGTTGAGCATTTTTTAATATATATGTTGGCCATCTGTAGGTCTTATTTAGGAAAAATGTCTATTCAGATATTTGCCCACTTATTAATTGGATTAATTGTTAAGTTTCAGCTGAAGTTGCCAGTTATTTCATGAGGCTTTTCCCAATAGACCATGCTATGATAGCAAGCTGTCCCTCAAGTGAATTATTCTAGTTATCTACCTTTATTTCTTCCTGGAATATATTTATTTTATCCTTATATGAGGTTACAAGCTCTTTCATGTTATTTTCTATATATGATTTGTTCCATAATCTCCAGTCTTTGGTTCACTATCTAGCACATAGGACAATTAAAATAACTACATATCAAATATTTGGATTAAATTATCAATAATTCAACAAATGCAGGCATTTGAACTGGAGAGTCTTATCAGTATTTTGTGGGGCCTAAAAAACATAATACTACATTTCCTCCCACTTTCTAAATTCTTCTAAACTGAGGTAATCATCAAATTAACACAGATTAACAGGAGAAAATAAAAGTTTAACACATGTGCTTGAGGAATTTACATAAGCATGAAAATTCCAAAGACTGTGAGGTAAAATTGTGTATTTAAGACATTTTTGGACAAAGGATAAAGGGGGGATGGGGTATTAGATTTCAGAAGTTTGAAAGCGGGATTTACAGGTATTTGAGGTAGAGGGGAACTCACATGGCAGGAAAATCCATGCTAGGTGATTCGGAAACAATGGGGATGGGGTTGTTACTTAGAGAAAATGCATCTGCCTGAAGCCCTCATATCTACCAAACTTAATTAAAATCAGGCTAAGGGGACATTATTTGATATTTTTCCCAAAGCAGATTTTTTTCCTGAATCTCGGGCAGAAAAGGGAGGGTCAAAGGTTCGAAGTCTTCGTTCTTAACAGCTAAAAGTCAATACTTGCCAACAGCAGCTTCAGGGTGACAAAACTTTGGTTCTCTTCAATTCCAAATAAAAGTAATTACTTTATTAGATAAATGTGAATTTGTAATGTGCATTTTCCATATATGAAGACATGTTATTTCTATATACTCACAAATATGCAAATATTTTGTTTACTTACAGCTGAATGGTTTTCGTAACTTTTTAAAAATTGTTTTTATATGTATATGTAACACATATACATTCTTGTCTATTAGGTCCTAAAAAAGCAATTTTAATTTAAAAATATTTCTAGATAATTGGTTCTGATCTCCATTTTATTTCTCACATGTAGGGCAATCTTAAACATTATGACTATGTGCTACAAAACAAAGCATTGTGTGAAAATATTCATTTTAAACCAGAATATTATATTGAGAAGATTTTCCCACTGTGAGTCCTTGTTTGCCATTTGTATTCAATTCAAGCAAACTATTTATTACTTTTGAAGAAACTTGGATAGTGGACCCTCTATTCTGTGAAACTATAACCATTATTGCAGTTACTAAATATGAAATATCTGATACTCCATTTAATATTTTGTGAACATCCTCCAGAGCATCTTATAAAGTTCACTTTTTTCCTAAGAAACAGTAGTCCCAAGCAGCAGATAGCTATTTTCATATCGTGAACACTAAAGAAATCAAATTTTTGCCATCCTGAAGCTATCTTTTGCTATGTCTTATGACTTCTCTCTCCCCTTGATAATACTACTTGATTTGTTCATTAATACAGTTGTGTTCCATTAGTCCCAGAAGTAATTTAAGGATGTTTACATGAAAAAAATGTTTACATTTAAATAATAAAAAAATTTAAAATGCAAATTATTACAACTAGATTTTAAGATTGATATTAGAAATGGCAAGTAGATCTCAAGCAAGTAGTAAAATGTTTGTTGTGTATACCCATTTGTTTGGGTCCTTTGTAACCTCCAAAGCAAAAAGGAGATAAAAATATGGTATTTATTCACAAGACCCATAAAATGAAAACCAGTGCCATTGTCTGGAATAGCTCTTTCTCTACTACAAGTAAAAGAAAGTGATAGAGCTAGATCTAAAGGGCTGCAGAAAGAGAGCTATCCATAAACACAAGATAGAATGTGAAAGTGAGCGCACAATGGAAGAGAGTGCGCCAGCATAACACAGGAGGAGACAATATAATGAGAGAAGAAAGGAGAGCAGGAGAGGAGCAAGAAGAGCCTATGAGAATTTTAAAAAATCATGCCAGACAAGGTGAGCAAGAAGAGATCATGCAAGAAGAGTGTACAAAAAGACCACTTGAGATTATGCTAGAAAAGGGAATGGAAAGAGTGTGAGGATAGAAGAGACAATGCCAGAAGAGGTGAGTGGGAAGAGAAGTGATAATACAAGAAGAAATTAGTGCACAATAAGAGATCACATGAGAAGAGGCAAACAAGCGGACAAGAGATCATGGGAGAAGAAATGAGGGTGTAAGAATAGGAAAGATCACAGGAGAGACAGAGAGCCTACCAGAGCAGAAAAGACAATGTGAGGAGCATACGAAAATAGAGGCGATCACATGAGAAGAGAGAGCGTGCGAGAATAGAAGAGATTCTTTGAGAAGACCAAAGTTTACAAGAATAAAAATCATGTAAGAAGAGGCAAACGAAAAGTCAAGAGATCATATGAGAAGAGAGTGTGCGAGGATAGCAGAGGTTACATGAAAAAAGGGAATGAGAGAATAGAAAAGATCGCGTGAGAAGAACATAGCCTGCAAGAACAGAAAAGATCACACAAGAGCAGAATAGATCACAGAAGAAGAGCAAAGCCTGCGAGAATAGAAGAGATCATGTGAGAACAGCAAAGCTTAGGTGAATAGAAATCACAGGAGAAGAAGCAAATGGAGGGTCTAGAGAACATGCAAAAAGAGATGGGGTGTGGGAATAGAAGTGATCATGTGAGAAGAGAGAGCATTTGAGAACAGAAATCACTTGAAAAGAGGCAAAGGAGTGGCCAAGCGATTCCATGAAAAGAGATTGGAAAATAGAAGAGATCAGGGGAGAAGTACAAAGCTTGCCAGAAGTCCCAATTTAATATTGTATTCGTGTTAGTTAATGGATGGGGACCTGATTTCCTTATATAACATCACGTAATACTATTGATGTGTTAACAATTGTGAAAAAATTGTTAGCCAAGTTCTTCCAGTCATTGTACCTTGTTTTCTTTACTGTCCCCTTGAGTGTTTTGGCACATGCTTTTAGTGTACTGAAGAAATACCTGAACGAAATTTACACTCACAATTCAGCTATTCTTTGTCTCACTGGAAAAAGGAAGCAAACCTCTTTTTTCTTTCTTCAGAACATTCAAAGATAGTATTTAGCATTTCAAAGATACCCCTGCATTTTTAAAGTTCTCTAAAATTACATAATATATACTCTAGATGGGTTGTTCATCAAATTGTTTTGTCTACTATAAAGTAGAAAGGACTTGTCTGAAAATTGCATACAAACTATCTCTACAGTGCATTTGATCTTGGTACATTAGATTGAAAGTACACTAACAAATTTGTGTGGCCTATAAATGAGCACTTTAGAACAATGAAGAAGATTATAATTTCTGTTGGGCAGTGAGCCACTTACATGTTTAGCAGTTTAAGTCATTTTAGAACAAAATGAAATGAATTAGATTAAAATTTTCCTTATGTAGTGGTTTATAGTTAGTCCAATAAAAAGCATATTTAATTGAACTTTGTCTTGATATATTTCAGTCTGGTGCTGTAGAGGAACAATTCTGAAGAATTGGTCATTTTATAAAACAGGATTCTTTCATTTATTGAAAACTTAAATTTATGAACATATTCTTTACTATGCTTCTTTTAGTTAAGCCAAATGTCCATATTAATTTTTAAGTTATTAAAAACAAAAAATCATTTCCAAAGTATTAGTTTGCATAAATCACATAATACACATGAAATTTCACTATTCAAATATTCAAGGTTAAAATTTTTAAAGTTTTACAAATATATACTGAAATATAGCAAAAGAAAACACAAATTATAGTGATTATTTGGTTATCTTTGATTTTATTGTTCCATTTGCTCTAATTGCTCCAAATGATTTTTATTAATCATGTAGCACTTTCAAAATGAGACACAAATATTAAAGAAATTGGTCAAAATATTCAAATATTCAGTTATAAGATGGATAAGTTTTAGTGATTTAACATGCAGCATGGTGACTTTAGTTTAAAATATTGCATTGGATAGTTGGAATTTGTGGAGAGATTAGATATTAAGTGTTTGTCATCACACATGCAAAAAAAAGCAACAGAGAAAACAGGAAGAAATCAGGTGAGAAAAGAGAACAGGTGAGAATAGAAGAAACCACGCGAGAAGAGACGAAATGCGAGCATAGAAGAGATGCCATGAGAAGAGCAAAGCCTGGGAGAATAGAAGAAATCACGTGAGAAGAGAAATGCGCAAGAGAATAGAAAGGACTGGGAGAACAGAGGAAGTCACAAGAAAGGTACAGAATGCGAGAATAGATCCTGGGAAGAGAAGAGCACACGCACAAGAAGGGGTCTCGCGAGAAGAGAGGAGAGCGCAAGAACAGAAAATGCGACAAGAAAACAGCCTCAGCAACTAGAAGAGATCACGGGAAGAGAAGAGAAGGGGAGAGAAGAGTGTGAAGTGTATCTATCTCTGGGCCCTTTAGGCACGTGAACATTATCAAGGCTCCGCCCTGTTCTCATTCTTAGAGCTAGACCAGCAAAATGCTCTGAAGGCATCCCAGATACACAGCTCTCTTCTGTTTTGCTGTATTTCGGTGGTTCAGAGGAGTGCACGGACTTTGTACTTTTCCAGGCAGTGTCTCTCCCAGTGTTGTATTTTTCTTGTTCTGGGATTTGGAAGAAACTCTCCTGTCTGAATATCCCTGTTGCTTCACTTTCCTTCTCCTGTGTCCTCCTGTGTTAGCCCCATTCTTACCCATTTTGGGAGAGGTCTTCTTGGTGTCTCTTCTGATAGCTGAGTCCCCTTCCCACCCTACAGTTTCACAGGTGTTTTCAGCATAGGAAGGGACCTAGGCTAGGTTCCTCTCTGTGCTTATAGTGCAGGTGGGGAATTTGTATCCTACCAAAAGGTCATGTGGCTTTACAGCTGTAATGATATTGATATGCAAGATAATACACTGGAATACAATAATTGGTTTTGTCTCTACATGTAAATAAATAATTGAATTAAAAAATTAAAAACAAAAGGGCTTTCAAGATGGCGATGGAGGACAGAGCAGATACCAGTTCCTAGTACAAAAGGGAGAGAAACCTGTCCGATCGGAGGAGGAGAAGCCAGCAAGCCAGCAGTTGCCAAGCATATATGAAAATAAGGGACCAGAAACCTCTACAGTCACGGAGGAACCAGACGGTAGGGAGACAGCAGCGGTCCAGTAGTCTTGGGGAAGGAGCAAAGAGAAACAGCAGGGATCTCTGCGGTGCATGGTTGGGGGACCAGCGCCCAGTGGCGAGAGCCCAAAGGTGCCTGGGACAGCTTTCAGTGCCCGGGCAGCTCCCTCCCTGGGATTTCTCAGCCGGGAAGGCCAAGTAGCCCAGGCAAAGAGGGGTGGAAGGGATTTCAGCCTGCGTGCAATTTGGGGGACTAGTCACCTGACTAGCAGTGTATCTGGGCGAGTGCCTGATGGCGCCTGGGACAGCCTTCAGCACCCAGACCTCCCTCCCTAGGATTTTTTGGCCGGGACCTGCCAAGTGGCCCAACCAGAAGGAAGCAGAGGGGATTTCAGCCTGTGCACAGTTTGGGGTCCAGCGCCTGGTGCAGTGCTGCTTCATCCCTAGGAGTTTTTGGCTGAGGTTGGCCAGGGGACCCAGACAAACACAAGAGCAGAAGGGATACACACCACACAGCGTGCCATGACATGTGCACAGAGTTTCTAGGTTGGCGCCCAGTCATCAGATGGGCTCCCGGCTTCCAGTCCATCCCCCTCAGACTATCTGGAAGCCCCGGGCGTGGAGGGGTCCTGGGAAAAGAGCTGAGACGCTCAACCCCACTCCCCCTTTCCAGCCAAGCAAGGTGGGGTGCCAGGAGAGACTTGTTTGATAGAGTTTACAGAGAGGGTGCGGAGGACAAAGGGCCCCAAACAAGGACTCTGTGGCTACTAGCCCAGGAAAACTGAGAGGTACAGCATGGGGCTCTGAATCCAATAGACACAACAGCCTGGTCTGCTCCACACCCAGCTTGGCAGCAAACCCGAGATTGGGCAGAGGGCCTAGAGCTTCCCCACAGAATGGGGGCAGGTCTCTGCTCAATCCTGAGGGAACCAGGCAATTAGGCTGGTGCAGGTGCCAGCAAACACCGCATACCAGCCCATGGTGGTAACCCCTGGGAGGGGAGCGCTGTGAGGAAGTCCTAGTTCCCCATTGTAGGGAGCTGGGGAGAGGTGCCAAGTGTCTGGATCCTGAGAGGGGCTGGCTGAAAAAAAACATGACAACAATAGACCTTCAGCCAACGGCAACCAGAAAAACTGGTTTGGCTAGTTTGAAGCCAAGAAGTGACATTTCCTTTTCTGATGTTGTTTTTGGGGGATTATTTTTGTTTGTGTGTTTTTTTTATTTTGTTTCTTGGTTTTTTTATTTTACTTTATTTTATCTTTATTCTTTCCTTTTTTTTTACTTTCTTCCTTGTCCATTCCTTTTCTTTATCTTTTTGCTTTTTTAAAGTAATCTGTTATTTCTTTTAAATTTTATTACCGTTTCATCTTTCCATACTTTTGTCCTCTTTTACTGGATTTTCAGTTTTATTTCTTCTTCTTTTCTTTCTAAACTTATTGCTCTTTCTTCCATTGCCCCACCATTTTTTTCTTTCTTCCTCTTATTTCTTTCCTTGTCATTTTTTTTCTTTTACCCACAAGAGTCACAATCAACTTGAAATTTGAAAAGACAAGAGCTGGACCCATAGAAGAGGCCTCCCAATAGTAGAGTCAGAGAGACAAATTGCACATTGTTGTAGGAGAGAAGCCAAAAGTTGCTGCATATTTGAGTAGGTGGAAGCAGAGAACGACAGGATAACCAAAAGAGACTGCACCACTGAAATTCACAGGCATTCCACAACAAAAGTTCACACCATAAACCCAGGGTGTCAAAACAGATTAATCTAAGAAGCTGAGGCTAACAAGAAGAGTCTCACAAACAATGGGAAGACAAAGAAACAATCCTCAAATGAAAGGAAAGGAGGAATCCTCAGAAAGAATGTTAGATGAAATAGAGGCAAGTCAACTGTCAGATACTGAATTCAAAGCACTGGTTATCAGGAAGTTCAAAGAGCTCACAATCAGCTACCAGAAACTACAGGGGAGCTATAATGATCTCACCGAGAACTGTATCAACATGAAAAAGGAAATGAAAATTATTATCAAGGGCCAAGAGGAAATGAAGAATACAATTTCTGAATTAAAAAACACAGTAGAAAGCATTAAAAATAGGGTAGATGAAACAGGAGATCGGATTAGTGAATTGGAGGACAAAGTAGAAAGCATCTCACAGAAAGAACAGGAAAGGGAAAAGAGGCTCAGAAACAATGAAGAGGGATTAAGAGAAATGCAAGACAATATGAAATGTAATAATATCTTAATAATAGGAATACCAGAAGAAGAACAAGAAGAACAAGGGATAGAAAACATATTTGAAAGAGTAATGAGAGAAAATTTCCCTAATTTGATAAAAGAAAAAGTCACACAAATCCAGGAATCACACAGAGTCCCATTCAAGAGGAACCCAAGGTGGCCCACTTCAAAACACATCATCATTAAAATGGAAAAATTCCAAGACAAAGAGAGAATCTTAAAGGCAGCAAGCGAGAAAAAAGAAATAACATCCAAGGGAGTCCCAATAAGGTTAGCCACTGACTTCTCAATGGAAACACTCCAAGCAAGAAGAGAATGGCAAGAAATATTCCAAGTAATGAGAAATAGAGGCCTACAACCAAGGCTACTATACCCAGTAAGTCTCTCAATCAAGATAGAAGCCAAATAAAGAGCTTCCAAGACAAAAGAAGTCTAAAAGAATTTGCTGCCACCAAGCCAGCTTTACAAGAAATTCTAAAAGGTCTGCTTTAAGGAAAGGAAGGAAAAGAGACAGACAGAGAGGAACACAGGTACAAAAATGGCAATGAATAAGTACCTATCAATAATAACCTCAAATGTAAATGGATTAAATGCTCCAATCAAAAGACACAGAATAGTGTCATGGATAAGAAAGCATGAACCACACATATGCTGCCTCTAAGAGACCCACCTCAGGACAAAAGACCATCACAGACTAAAAGTGAAAGGCTGGAAACAAATTTTCCAAGCAAATGGACAAGAAAAAAAAGCTGGGGTAGTAATTCTCATATCAGACAAAATAGACTTCAAAAAAAGAGCCATAAAGAGTGACCCAGAAGGTCACTTCATAATACTCAAGGGAAGAATCCACCAAGAAGACATTAACATCATAAATATATATGCAACCAACATAGGAGCACCTAAATATATAAAGAAAATCTTAGAGGAATTCAAGAAAGATATAGACAGCAACACAATTATAGTGGGGGATTTTAACACCCCACTGTCAAAAATGGACAGATCTTCCAAACAAAATATCAACAAAGACATTGCGGCATTAAACAACACCCTTGATGAAATGGATATAACTGATATATACAGAGTTCTTCACCCCAAAGAAGTTGAATACACATTCTTTTCAAATGCACATGGAACATTCTCAAAGATAGACCACATGATAGGACACAAAATGAGCCTCAACAAATTCAAGAATATTGAAACCATACCAAGCATTTTCTCTGACCACAAGGGACTGAAACTGGAAACCAACCCCAAAGGAAAAAAACCAAAACACCCAAAATTATGGAGACTGAATGGTATGCTATTAAACAATGAATGGGTCAAGAATGAAATTAGGGAAGAAATCAAAAAGTTTCTGGAAACAAATGAAAATGATCTCACAACAACCCAGAACTTATGGGACACAGCAAAGGCAGTCCTGAGAGGGAAGTTTATAGCAATACAGGCCTACCTAAAGAAGATAGAAACATTTCAAACAAACAACCTTACTTTACACATGCAAGAACTCAAGGAACAACAATAAAAATAGCCCAAAGCAAGTAGAAAAAGGGAAATAACCAAGATCAGAGCAGAACTAAATGACATAGAGATTAAAAGCACAATTCTAAGGATTAATGAATCCAGGAGTTGATTCTTTGAGAAGATAAACAAAATAGACAAGCCTTTAAGTAGGCTCATCAAGAAAAGAAGGGAACCAACAACCCAAATAAACACAATCAGAAATGAAAGAGGAGAGATTACAACTGATACTACAGAAATAGAAGGGATTGTAAGAAATTACTATGAAGAACTGTATGCCAAGAAATCTGAGAACCTAGGGGAAATGGACACATTTCTAGAAAAATATAATCTCCCAAAACTCAATAAAAAAGAAGTAGAAAACCAGAATAGACCAATAACAGCAAATGAAATTGAAGCCGTAATCAAAAAACTCCCATCACACAAAAGACCCAGACCAGATGGTTTCACAGGAGAATTCTACAAAGCATTTAAGGAAGAGCTAACCCCCATTCTTCACAGACTATTCCAAAAAATCCAAAAGGATGGAAAACTCCCAAACTCCTTTTATGAAGCCAGCATCATCCTAATTCCAAAACGAGATAGAGATACAACAAAGAAAGAAAACTTCAGGCCAATATCACTGATGAACATAGACGCTAAAATCCTCAACAAAATATTGGCAAATTGCATCCAACAATATATCCAAAAGATTATACACCATGACCAAGTGGGATTCATCCCAGGGATACAAGGATGATTCAACATTCACAAATCAGTAAATGTAATACATCACATAAACAAAAGCAAAGACAAAAACCACATGATCATATCAATAGATGCGGAAAAAGCTTTTGATAAGGTACAACACCCATTTATGATAAAAACACTCAGCAAAGTGGGAATACAGGGAGCATTTCTCAATATAATAAAGGCCATTTATGAGAGACCTACAGCCAATATCATACTCAATGGGCAAAAACTAAAAGCTTTTCCACTAAGATCAGGAACAAGACAAGGATGTCCACTTTCACCACTTCTATTCAATATAATATTGGAAGTTTTGGCCACAGTGATCAGGCAGGAAAAGGAAAGAAAAGGCATCCAAATAGAAAAGGAGGAAACAAAACTGTCACTGTTTGCAGATGACATGATAGTGTATATGGAAAATCCTATAGACTCTACCCAAAAACTGCTCAAACTAATTAATGAATTTGGCAAAGAGCAGGATACAAAGTCAATATCCAGAAATCAAAGGCACTTTTGTATACCAACAATGAATCAGCAGAAGCAGAAATCAAGGAAAAAATCCCATTTGATATAGCAAAAAAAAAATAAATAAAATATCTGGGAATAAACCTAACCTAGGAGGTAAAAGACTTGTATGCAGAAAACTACACAGCACTGAAGAAAGAAATCAGGGAAGACACAAACAAATGGAAACATATACCTTGTTCATGGATTGGAAGAATTAACATCATCAAAATGTCTATACTACCCAAAGCAATATACAGATTCAATGCAATACCTATTAAAGTCCCAATGGCATATTTCACAGACATAGAACAAACACTTCAAAAATTTATATGGAATCATAAATGAGCCCAAATAGCAGCTACTCTTTTGAGAAAGAAGAACAAAGTAGGAGGGATCACAATACCTGATATCAAACTGTATTACAAAGCCACTGTAATCAAAACAGCCTGGTACTGGCATAAAAACAGGCACATAGACCAATGGAATAGACCAGAGAGCCCAGAAATCAACCCAACTCTCTACAGTCAATTAATATTTGACAAAGGGGGCAGTAACATAAAATGGAGTAAAGATAGCCTCTTCAACAAATGGTGTTGGGAGAACTCTACAGCTATGTGCAAAGAAATGAAACTTGAGCACCAACTTACACCATACACCAAAATAAATTCAAGGTGGATAAAAGACTTAAATATAAGCTGTGACACCATTAAAGTCCTAGAGGAGAACATTGGCAAGAAAAATCTCAGGTATTCCACGTAGTAACATTCTTACAGATATGTCCCCTAGAGCAAGGAATATAAAGGAAAGAATAAACAAATGGGATCTCATCAAAATAAAAAGCTTCTGCATTGCTAAAGAAAACAGTATTAAATTAAAAAGACAACCAACTGTATGGGAAAACATATTTGCCAATGATACCTCAGACAAAGGTTTAATCTCCAAAATATACAAAGAACTTACACAACTCCACTCTAGGAAGACATCGAACCCAATTAAAAAATGGAAAAGGACTTGAACAGACACTTCTCTAAGGAGGACATACAGAATATCCAGAGACACATGAAGAGATGCTCAATATCGTTAGCTATCAGAGAGATGCAAATTAAAACCACAATGAGATACCACTTTACACCAGCCAGGATGGCTATAATAAACAAAGCAACAAACAACAAATGTTGGAGAGGTTGTAGGGAAAAGGGGACCTTAGCTCACTGTTGGTGGGATTGCAGACTGGCACAACCATTATGGAAAACAGTATGGAATTTTCTCAGAAAAATAAAAATCGACCTGCCTTTTGACCCAGCAATTCCACTGCTAGGATTATACCCCAAGAATCCTAAAACATCAATTTCAAAGAACCTATGCACCACAATGTTCATAGCAGCACAATTTACAATAGCCAAGAATTGGAAGCAACCTAGGTGCCCATCAGTAAATGAATGGATCAAAAAATGGTGGTACATATACACCATGGAATTCTATGCAGCAGAGAGAAAGAAGGAGCTACTACCATTTGCAACAACATGGATGGAACTGGAAAGCATTATGCTGAGTGAAATAGGCCAGGCATTGAAGGACAAATACCATATGATCTCACCTTTGACAGGAAGCTAAACAATAAAGCAAACAGAATAAAAACAAAGACACTGAAATAGAGAACAAGTGGGCAGCGACCAGAGGGGAGAGGGAAGAGAATTTGAGGGGAAAAATGGGGAGGGATTTTGAGGAATATGTATGAAGGACACAGGGATGAGAACTGGGGTGGGGGGAATGGGAGATAGGGGGGAGACGGGGCAGGGGGGTGGGATAGAAGAAATAGATAAAAAAAGGTACTTGAAAAATAACTAAATAAAATTTATTTAAATAAATAAATATTTTTAGAAATTGTATTTACAGTGATTTGTCACTGAGGAGAAATCTTTACCTGTGATATAATACAGATTATCAAAAATTCCTCTTTCTCTACCTTTTAGTCAGTAAATATGCAATAATTATCTATTAAGTGTTGAACTCTATGTAAGTGGTTCTTAGTCCCATTCACCTAGAGGTTATTGAGGAGAGAGAATCATAAGTAAGAGAAGCATTAAGTGACAAAAATGTCAAAACACTAAATGGGAATATCAAAATAGGAAAAATATGTATTACTAAAGGCTGGCTTTGCTTAAGTCATGAATCCAGTGAAAGCAAGTCTTTGGTCTATTGTGAGAAACAGAATCAGCCTTATCAGCCTTTTTGAACCTCTTAACTATACTCTTGAATTTTCTAGGTGTTTTCTTGGTGTAAATGTCAGCTCCTTAATATTAATAAGAGCATTTATTGAGACATACACTGTCTAAGAAGCCAATGATGTGGATAACACTAAGAAATAAATCCTACCTTAAGGTTACATCCAAAGAATCTAAATGCTCTTCTTTTTGCATACTGTGCAGGAGCATCCTGAGCCTTTTTTTATTCATATTATTTAACTCTGAAATTCCATAGTAGTCCTTTCTGGACTGTATTCTGCCTACCTTAGCATCACTCCTTATAACATTAACAATTATCCATTTCAATTCTGTATTTCATTTAATATTGCTAAGTTGCATAGGAAGATGGTGCTGATATATTTAAATAGTTGAGAAAAGGCAGATTCTACGTATAATAAACAAGATGGACCTATCAAGATTGGTAAGCAGAGTATTGATACAATCAGAATTTCATTTTTAAATGATTATTCAAACCACAGTGTGAATGTGTGTTAGGCTTATTTTGGTGTAGGAGTAGTGGATAAGGTCAGTGCAGGAAAGCTGACATGAATGAGCTTTACTAATGCAGAACACAGGCAAAGGTGCCCTTTACTATGGAAATACCACCATGATAGAAGTTCACAAAGAGATTACAACTAGAAGGGAAAGTTCACAAACATTTTAAAAATTCATTAATTGTTTGTCTAGTTTTGGGGAGTTTTCACTGATTACTTTTCTTTTTAAAAAATATTTTATTTACTTATTTTTGGACAGAGAGGAAGGGAGAGAGAAAGAGAGGGAGAGAAACATCAATGTGTGGTTATCTCTTGCATGCCTCTTACTGGGGGACCAGCCCACAACCCAGGCAGGTGTGTGACTAGGAATCAAATCAGAGACCCTTTGGTTCTCAGGCACACACTCAATCCTCTGAGCCATACCAGCCAGGGCTCACTGATGACTTTTAATATCAGTGCTTGTTTGTCACTTGGCATTCCTCTCTTGTGATGCAACAGAGGTCAACATGTCAGTCTCACAGTAGCTTGTCAGTTTTAGCACTTGTCACAAGTTCTGGAATGAAGTAACAGTGAATACCAAGATACCACAGTATTAGTTTCGGCATACAACACAGTTTTCAGACATTTATATAATTTACAATGTGATCCACACATAAGTCTAGTTCCCACCTGGCACCATACATGGTTATTACAATATCATTGACTGTATTCCCTATGCTCTACTTTACATCCTCATCACTATTCTGTAACTGCCATTTTGGATGAAAATGGTAATGGAATTAAGAAGTACAAATTTGCTATTAATTTTAAAAATATTTTATTTATTTATTTTTAGAAAGATGGGAAGGGAGGGAGAAAGGGAGGGAGAAAGAGAGGGAGAGAAACGTCGATGTACAAGAGTTATATATTGATAGATCAATCAGTTGATCTATCTTCAACCCAGGCATGCACCCTGACTGGGAATCGAACTGGTGACCCCTTGGTTCGCAGGCCAGCGCTCAACCCACTGAGCCACACTAGCTGGGCTGCACTTATTGTTTATTGTAATATTTTTGTTAGTATTTTATAGCTTGTCTACTGTTTGTGTTTTTATTATTTCAGTATATTTCATGGTTGAATTCATTTTTCTTTTCATTTCTGAAGCACTTTCTACTTTTTTCTAGAGTATTAGTTCTTTTTCTCAATGATTGAAATAGTCTTTTGGAAAGGACTTTGTCATGTTTTTCTTTCCTTTTTATCCTAACCTGAGGACATTTGTTTTTCAGTGCTTTACAGAGAGAGGGAGACAGGGAGGGAGGGAGGGAGGGAGGGAGGGAGGGAGGGAGGGAGGGAGATCTTGTCAGAGAGATACATTGATCAATTCCCTTCTTGTGCATGCCCCACACAGGCATTGAACCAGAAACCTATATATGTTCCCTGACCAGGAATCAAACCTGCAACCTTTTAGTCTATGGGACAATGCTCCAACAAACAGAACCACAGAGACCTGGGCACATTTCTTAATATCGTATGTATATATGTCTAGTCATAATATTTAATTCATAAAAATTCTATTTTGATTTCTCTCATGTTAACCTTGTTGCACATGCTGAAGGGATTATTTATTTTCTCATTTAGGTTAGAAATGAGAAATTATCACCTCAATCATCTAAAAGTTTTCACACAAGTTCAAATCAATTTAATTAGACAAAAATAAGAAATAAGGACTAACAATATAAAAATACTCAAAGATAACTACTTTGTATATGTGTAAATAGTTATGATTGTATATATTGTAGGCAATGCTGAACAAAGTTATTAAAATAGATAAAATGTTTTATAAAATGGAAACAAAAATAAATAGTTATAATTAATTTTCATATACAGTAGAAATCACTAACATATTATACATGACCAAATACCATATGTAAAAATAACAAAAATACACAGATATGAGGTCCATCCAGAAGGTATCCAGCCATGTAATATAAAAAATAGAGGCATCTATTGAAGAAGATAGAAGATGCATTTTATATAGAACAATGACCCCTCAGTCCCCTTCAGAGTAGGTACCTTGGTACTTCACACAGTTCTCCCAATTGCCATCAGCTGCTTCATTATATTTTCCTGAATCTCATCAATGGTCTAAAATCTCTTCCATTCCAAAGGTGATTTTAGTTTGGGGAAAAGCCAGAAGTCACAGGACATCAAATCTGGACTGTAGGGGGTTGACTCACCTGGGGGATTTGATTTTTTGTTAAAAAACTGTGCATGAGGCAGGATGCTTGATCGAGAGCATTATCTTGATGAAGCTGACAATCACCAGTTGCCCATAGCTGCAGCCTTCTGAATCATCCTAATAGATTGCATGGATGAATGTTTAAGCTTAACACAAAATGTGATGCAGTTTCATTGCTCTACTTCCTGTTATTTTTAATGTGATGGCCACACAGCACACATGCTCACTCAGCTGTGTCTACCACCCCCATTCACCAGTATAGTGAAGTCATCATTGTTCACACATATGCATTCCAGTCCACTTTCCTTGGCTGCCAGTTTACATCTATGTTGTACAAACCATTCTCGTTATATTAACAGTGGCTGGACTTTTTTCTGGACAAACCTCATATACTATTTATTAAATGGTTAACTCCATGACCAGGATTGTTCAAAGGCCTATACTTGCCTAAGCTTGTTTTCTAGCTCCTGGGATATAACCATGAGCTGGAATATCCTGCCTGATAAGATTATCTCTATATATCTGATGTTTTAGGCTACACCAGATAGTTTACGCTAACAATGTGATTTACAGTGAATGTGTGTTTTCATCTGTCTGGGGCATTTAGGCATGGCATCCGCATTTGACCTCTGTGGGGGCTAGAGACTGAGGAACCACAGCCAGTGATGGAAATACTCCATGCTTACGAGACCACAGTTGTCAACATTTTGCATGTGTCATCACACATAAATGCAGGAAGAATTAACCGTCTGTGTAACAACAGAGGAAGGGAATAACTGAAAGCTTATGACTTTTGTCACATGGACTCCTCCCTATGTGCCCCTTTCCTCTGCTGATTTTAACCTGTATCCTTTCACTGTCATGAACTGTAATTGTGAGTTTAATAGACTTTCTGGTTTCTGTGGCTTTTTCTAAGAAATCATCTATCCTGAAAGTGCTCTCACAGAGCTACAATACACAAAGGAATGGATGATGTCCATATGTGAACACACTTTACCTAATTTAAATAATATGGGGGGGTTAATGTGTATAAAGTAGCTGTGACTTAAGTTCCCTGGACAGTCACCTTGGATCCGCATTCATAAGCCCATGCATCTCCTTCAATATGGCACAGCATTCTAGAAGCATAACATCATAATTTCTGCAGGTAAGGGTAGAAGCAAGGAATTAACCTTCGGGAAGAAAGCAAGGCAGCAGATTTAGATGAGTTTTCTTCTACTACCTTAAGAGAGAATTCCAATTTTTTATTTTATTATTTATTTTTAGAGAGAGGGGAAGGGAAGGAAAAAGAGAGGGAGAGAAACATCAGTGTGTGGTTGCCTCTCACACGGCTCCTACTAGGGACCTGGCCTGCTTCCTAGCATGTGTTCTGACTGGGAATCCAACTGGCAACCTTTTGGTTCACAGCCTATGCTCAACCCACTGAACTATACCAACCAAGGCCCAAACTTTTTAAAAAATAGAGTTTTATATATTAATGAAGTCAATATCAATCATTATATTTAGCAATTGAACATGACACTGTTATTTGTTTGTTTGTTTTTTGGTGTATCTGATTTATGCAACCCTAGTGCAACTGAGGAAGAGATTAGCTTCACTTAAAACCCCTAAATTGATATCTCAGGATGCATAATTCCCTAAATGAAAACTAAAATGTAACATTTCAATATCATTTCAGAACCAACAAAAATCCCATATGCAATATCATTTATATAGTTCTCTTGTCACTCAAGAGTCCTTATGTAACTATTGAAGTTTGGAGAATCCAGGGAAGTCAATATTGCCTCATTCTGTCATTCAGTGGAACCTCAAGTGTGTGTGCAGAAGATGTGTGCACAGCTTTTACAGCCATCAGTACTTTCCACTTTGACAAACTCTTGTTTGTTCTTCATGTATAGATGAAAATTCAGTATTTTTCAGAGCTCTGGGATATAATGGAGTATTTAGGCTAAGTGTACAATCTCTAGATTCATATTGCCTGGGTTCCAATTCCACATGTACCAACTACTACTATGTTAATTTGACTATGTTTTATTTTTACTTTTTCTAAGTCTTGTTTTTTTCATTTATAAATGATGATAATAGTATTAACCTCATGGTACTACTGAAAACTAGTCAATCATTCCAGGTAAAGTGTTTAGCACTAGGCAAATAGTAATCATTCGGTACTTGTTAAATGTTATTATCATTATTTATTCCTCTTTCTAGTGTCTGCAGACTTTTAATTATTTTGCATCCTTAGTTGCTCTGTCATTCAATTTTCTGAATGTCTTTACACATTTTGGCTGTTCTTAGTTGGTCTTGTTTTCAAGATTCACCTCATGTACTAAGACAGTAAATGATTAAATACCTCAAGCCTCAATCTCAGGACACTGATTTCTCCTCTTTTCAGTTTTTTTAAGCAGTCCAGTTTACTCCCATGCTTTTGATGAACAATTTATATACCGATAACTTCCAAAATATATCTTCCTTTCACAGACATCATTTTTTTAAGTCCAGATTGCAACATCCAATGGTATTCTTGCCATCCATGCCCAGCAAGTGGGGCCTTTTGGAAGTAAATGGACAATGAGGATAGAGCCCTCATGAGTAGAATTAGTGCCTTAATAAAAGGGACCACAGGGAGCTCCCTTGCCCTCTTTCTGCCACATGAAGATTCAAGGAAAAGACAGCAATTTGCAACAAGAATGATGGTGTTCATTAGAACCTGACCATACTGGCACTCTGATCTCAGACTTTTAGGTTGCATAGTTTTGAGAAATAAGTATCTGCTGTTTATAAACCACCTACTCTATGTACATTGTTATGGCACATTTAACTAAAAAAGACAGCAGCCACCAACCTATTTATTCTGTTATGCAAGCCAAAATCCAAGGGTTAATCTTAACATTTATCTTTCACCTTTTGTATCCAATCTATTACAAACTCTGGTAAAATGCCCATATATTTCCATATGTTAGCCCCTCAACTGAAAAGACACCAATGGTCAAATATACAATAGCCACTCCAACTTTAACTTGAAAATATCCTCACTTTCTAAGAATTACAAAGCCTGATTGCTGTCAGTTTCCTAAATTCTTATGGCATAGGCTGTCACCCAGGATTAATGTTAGTTCCTAAACAAAATACATAATTAAGATGTTAGAGACACTTGGATTTTAATAAAAATGATCCATTGGCTATTGCAACATAACAAGATTTTATGTCACTAAGAACTAATTTAAAAGAG
This sequence comes from Artibeus jamaicensis, assembly GCF_021234435.1. Classification (NCBI taxonomy): domain Eukaryota; kingdom Metazoa; phylum Chordata; class Mammalia; order Chiroptera; family Phyllostomidae; genus Artibeus; species Artibeus jamaicensis. Next base: position 9,346,985 of record NW_026522028.1, on the reverse strand, counting down.
AGATCCAAGAAGACAGCAGAGTGAGTAGCTGTTACACTCATCTCCTCCTAGGACCAAACTGGAATTACAACTCAAATATAGAAAAATCAACCTGAACAATTCACTGAAGACTATCTAAACAGAACTCTTACTATGAAGGACTTACAGAATGAGCGACATTGAGGCTAATGAGAAGGGCAGAGACATGAAAAGGAGATAGTTGAGACTCAAGAGGGATATCTCAGCTACAAAGATTCCCCCTGAGAAGCATGGAGTCTCAAACCCCATGCTGGCCTCTCCAACCCAGAGCACTAGAGTCTGGAAGAGGAGCCTGCTAAATCTCTCTGTGAAAAGTGTTAACACAAATTCTCTCCCAAGGAGAGACAGGAGTCTGTCAGACACAGGCACCCTCTTAAAGGGCCAGTGCACAACATCTCATTCACAACCACTCATCCTAGGCCCTGGGGAAGGGAAGACTCCAGTCCTTTCCACAGATGCCATCTTTCTTGGGTGGAACACTCCCTGCCATATGACATAAGCCTGGGGGAATTCAATAACCCCACCTTTCTCACTTCCTGTCACTCTGCCCTGTGGAGGAGTTAGCTGCCTGGGTCCCTGGTATAGAGGTCTGGGTAGACTCAGAGGGTGTCAGAGACTAATTTGTGAGGCTCTGAGATGGGGGCCATTCCCTTCGTTCACACAAGCAAGAGCAGCGCTACTTGACCACCTCCCCACAGGATATCCACTGGCTTCAATCTCCTGACTCATCAAAGACCTGTCCTGCCAAGCAACGGCTGTCTAGGAGGTTGGATTAGAATTGGGAACAGACAGAGTTGTGTCCTTCTAGTGTGGGGCCCATTTTTCCCCTCACATGTCTAGACTGGTGACACCTTTCCTATGCAGAACCCTCCCTTCACATGGCCAAATCTTTATCTGTTTGGGCCTGATGAACACTGCTAGACTCACAACACAAAGTTCTTTGGGCATTCAATAAGTAGAAGCTGGCCTTGCTGTACTGTGGGACTTTTACTAAGTAGCCTCAGACCCAGCACTGGCACCAAGTTTGAATCTGTATCAGTATTGTAAATACATTTTATTTCTACCTGGTTACTTACTGAGAACCAACCTCAGGAAACTCATAGTGCAAGAGGCCCTTTCAGTGACTGAGCCTGAAAGGCAGCTGGCAGGTGGAAGCAGATCTCAGAGTGCCTTGGACAATTTGCTAATCTGCTACCAGAATTGGTGCTGGCTTGGGGTGCACCTTGGCCTATCACACAAACATCCCCAGGCCCAACAGAGGAAACCACAAATTGTGAAATGCTTTGTACCTCAAAAAATGTAGCTCAGGGTCAGTCACAGGCAGTGCCTGACATTGAACTGAACTGAAGAGCCTCCCAAGAGGCCCATGAAACAACATATTTGGTGTTGAACTTCATACCACATCAAAGCAAGACCCAATTAGCTCCACAAATTGTAAATCCAAATGGAGATCTTGGCTGGCACCAGACCCCACTGAGGCAAATTCTGTTTCAGGTGGTCAACACCAACCCAGCAGCTCATATATTGTGGTTGGGTCTATCCTCACAGTCAACCATCCTGAGAGTCAATTCCACTCATGGAGGGGCCAACAGCAATCAATACTCAATTACAACAGAAGGGATCACATAACACACACAAAAGACATTCCTGGAGTACCTTGTTCAGGTGATAAAGGAGACTGTGGTACTGAGCCCCACAACATACCTACTACATAAGGCTATCAGAATGGGAGGCAAAGTAGATCTACCAAATACACAGAAGCAAATCCAAAGAGGCAGCCAAAATGGACAAACAAAGAAACATGTCCCAAATGAGAAATACACAGAAAAAAATTAAATGAAATGGAGGCAAGCAATCTTTCAGATATACAGTTCAAAACAGTGGTTATAAGAATGGTTAAGGAACTTCAGGAAAGAATGGATGAACTCAGTGAGCACTTAAAGAGATTGTAAGCATAAAATAGGACATAGGGATGATAAAAAAGAGCCACACAGAAATGAAGAATTCAATATCTGAAATGAAGAATACACTACAAGGAATCAATGATAGGTTACATGAAGCAGTGGTTCAAATCAGTAGTTTGAAAGACAAAGTCTCATAAAACTCCCAGTAAGAGCAGAGAAAAAAACACAAATTAAAAATGATGATAGTATAAGGGACATCAGTGGTCATCAGTGAAAACATAAAGCAAAAAACATTGGCATCATACAAGTACTAGAAAGAGAAAAGAGAGAGCAAGGAACTGAGTACTTTTTAAAGAAAGAATGACTAAAAATTTATGTAATCCAATGAAAGAAAAGACACGGAAGTCCAGAAAACACAGAGTACAAATAAAATGCACTAAAAGAGGTCTGCTCCAAGACACATCATGATTAACATGGCAAAGGTTAAAGACAAAGAGAATATTAAGGGCAGCACAAGGAAAATGGTTACCTACAAGAAAGCTACATAAGACTGTCAGCTGATTTTTCAAGAAAAACATTTCAGACCAGGAAGAACTGGCACAAAATATTCAAATTGATGACATGCAAGAACCTTCGATCAATACTACTCTACCCAGTAAGGAAATCATTTAAAATTTTAGGAGATATAAAGAGTTCCCAGACAACAAAAAGCTAAAGGAGTTCATTACCCCAAAGAAAAGAATAAACAAATGGGACCTCATCAAAATAAAAAGCTTCTGCATGGCTAAAGAAAACAGTATTAAAATAAAAATAGAACCAACTGTATGGGAAAACATATTTGCTAATGATACCTCAGACAAGGGTTTCATCTCTAAAATATACAAAGAACTCACATGACTCCACTCTAAGAAGACAGGCAACCCAATTAAAAAATGGGAAAAGGACTTAAATGGACCCTTCTCCAAGGAGGACATACAGAAGATCCAGAGACACATGAAGAGATGCTCAATATTGATAGCTGTCAGAGAGATGCAAATTAAAACCACAATGAGATACCAATTTACACCAATCAGAATGGCCATAATAAACAAAGCAACAAACAAGTGCTGGAGAGGTTTTGGAGAAAAGGGGACCCTAGCTCACTGTTGGTGGGATTGCAGACTGGTACAACCATTATGGAAAACGGTATGGACTTTTCTAAGAAAGCTAAAAAGGGATCTGCCTTTTGACCCAGCAATCCCATGGTTAGGATTATATCCTGAGAACCCTGAAACACCAATCCAAAAGAATCTATGCACCCCAATGTTCATAGCAACACAATTTAAAATAGCCAGGAGTTGGAAGCAACCTAGGTGCCCGTCAGTAAATGAATGGATCAAAAAATTGTGGTACATATACACAATGGAATTCTATGCAACAGAAAGAAGAAAGGAGCTCCTACTCTTTGCAACAGCATGGATGGAACTGGAAAGCATTATGCTGAGTGAAATAAGCCAGGGGTTGAAAGACAAATACCATACGATCTCACCTTTAACAGGAACCTAAACAACAAAACAAACAAGCAAGCAAAGACACTGAAATACAGAACAGGCTGATAGTGACCAGAGGGGAGAGGGTAGGGAATTTCGGGGAAAAAGGGGAAGGGTTTACAGGAACAAGTATAGAAGACACATGGACAAAAACTAAGGGGGGGGGGAGGTGAGGAGCCCTGGGGGGGGGGCGCGGCTGGCATGGGAATAAAGGACAGAAAACTGTACTTGAACAATTAAAATAAATTTAAAAAATAAAAAAAGAAATGTTAAAAGGTATTCTTTAAGCATTAAAAAACATAGTTATAAAAATCAGATGGTAATAAATACATACCATTCAACAATTACTTTAAATGCAAATGGCTTAAATGCTTCAATCAAAAGACACAGAACAGTTGAATGAATAAGAAAACAAGACCCATGTATATGCTATCTACAAGAGACCCATCTCAGAACTAAAAACAAGCACAGAATGAAAGTAAAGGGATGGAAAATGATATTTCATGAAAATAAAAGGGAAAAAAGTTGGAGTAGCCACACATATCAGACAAAATAGACTTTAAAACCAAGGCTATAGTAAGACACAAAAGGACACTACATAATGATAAAGGAATCAATCCAACAAGAGCATATAACCCATGTAAACATTTATTCACCCAACATAAGAGCACCTAAATATAAAATAATATTGCATATAAACTGTAATTGAAAGAAAAATAAAAATTACAAAAAAACTAACTTGGTTTCCATTAATGGACTACCACAGTTACAGATAGATTTTGCTGCTTCTTTAGTGATTTCTCTTAATTCATGAGTACTCAAGTTAATGATTGACTTGACTTCATTTACATTTTTAGTATTTATCAAAATAAATGCTAACTACATGTCTCAATAATGCAATAAATAATGCACATGATTAATAAAATAGTTTTTGTGTGTATAGATTTTATTTAAAAATTAAATGAAATTAATAATCACATATAGATCTCTAAATTAGCCTGTGTTGAAATTATAACTCCTTAATATGGGTATAGCAGAGATATCTTGAAGAAGCACTGATTTTTAACTATACCTGAGGAAAAATTTAATATATAAAGCAAATTCAGCACATATCTAGGTTGAAATGATAAAATCTTTTATAATTATTGTAATGTGCTAGAAATCTTTAGTATTTCATGTCACATTTGTTATTTTCACAATCTAAAAGAAATGATTATATGTTTCCAGTAACTCCTTTCAGAAATACTAACATCTTTTTTAAAATAAAGGGCAAGATAAGAAAAAATGTGATATCAAAGACTAAAGCACAAAAGTAGAAACAACTTAATGGATGAGCTTTTCTGAGCATTAAAATAACATTATCTAAACTTTTCTAAACCTGGTCAATCTCACTGGTACTATGACTACTTGGTGTAACTGCTTATCTAGGAAAAGAATCTGTTTTGTAACTTTTTCTAAAGCATAACACTGTTCATAGTACCACCTTTAAAAAATATTTCATGAGCCACAAGTTACAAACAAAATAAAATCCACAACGTCATAGCCAATATTTAAGCTATTATGCCATCTGGTTTCCAATTGTCTTTCCAAAATTATCTCCTACACAATCTATGTTCCAGCCACAATAAATTACCTAGTTTTCACTGAACATATACTGAGTCTCTGCACCTTGGTGGTTTTGCCTCAACTCTTCCAGTGATGCCATCTCATCAACTCCAAACCTAAACTAACTGCCAACATGTAGCTCAGACATCAAATCAACCATGAAATCATATCAGATTGCTGTATGCGACAGTAATCTTTCCTTCCTCTAAAATTCCATCATACCAGTGACTCTTTCATTTTGCCTTTTACCACATTCTAGTATGCATTTACAATATTTGTGAGGGACTTACAATTTAAAGTATTCTTGAAGCATAACCCTCTCTTGATTTATTATTTTTTCCTTCCCCCTTTATACTGCCCTACTCACAGAGTATAACTGCCTTGCCAATAGAGGAAAATGTAACATTTATGGAAAAACTCAAAGAGAAATGCTACTCATTGATTTCTTTTCATTTTAATAAGTGTCAGTGTTTCTTTGCTGAATATACAACTATAATTTTTACATATCCAGAAATCTTTATGCATCAGTCTCAGAGTAGTTACACAATTATGAGCTACCACTTATTGCAGAAACAGTAGCACAGTTCAATTCTTTGTTCTTATTTTTGTAAAGAACATTTAAAGGGATACCATTATAATTATCTAAGTAATGGTAGTATTATACTTAGATTATTATATGACTTTGTAAGTTTGACATTTTAATCAGTGAGGCAATATGAGATAAAAAAACCCTCTACTGTTTAAGTTGTATTTTTTTCCAATGGAAGAAGGCCCAGGACATAAATGAGGAACACGATATTTTTTAAAAGTAGTGATTCACTCAGCTTTTCTACCCCTGCTGCCAACTTTGCTTGACAAATATCTCTTTTGGAAAGTGTGCAATTATTTTCCAATAAAATTATTTGCTCATTAACCAAAATGAATAAAAAATGAAAGTTAAGGGGAAAAAGGGAGAGGGATTTGGAGGAACAAATAGGAAGGACACAGGGACGAGAACTAAGGGGGGGGGAGGAAATGGGAGGGGGGTGGGGAGCAAGGGGCAGGGGAGGCTGGGATGGGAAAAATAGACAAAAAACTGTACTTGAAAAATAACTAAATAAAATTAAAAAAAAATAAAGAACAAAACAAGCATAATAGAATCTTGGAGACTGAGATTGCGTGAAACCTATCTAATACAAATAAAGTTAAAAAATGGTATATAAATAGATTAACAAAATGAGTTAGCCCAGAAAAAAACTTGAATGTATATGTACTTTTAAGATATATATGTAAAACCCTCAGTTTTAATGGGTTTAAATTATTTATTAAATAATGTTGGAAAAATACTGTACATTATATATATTTCATTGATTATGCTATTACAGTTGTCCCATTTTCCCCCTTTACTTCCCTCCATCCTGCGCATGTCCTCCCACCCACATTCGTTGCCTTTACTTTATGTCCATGTGTCATACTTATAAATTCTTTGGCTTCTACATTTCCCATACTATTCTTACCCTCCCCCGGTCTATTTTCTACCTACTGCCTATGCTACTTATTCTCTGTACCTTCCCCCCCCCTCTGTTCCTCCCACTCTCCTGTTGATAACCCTCCACATGTTCTCCATTTTTGTGATTCTGTTCCTATTCTAGTTGTTTGCTTAGTTTGCTTTCATTTTTGATTTAGGTGTGGTTGTTAATTATTGTGAGTTTGCTGTCATTTTACTGTACATGTTTTTTATCTTCTTTTTCCCAGATAAGTCCCTTTAACATTTCATATAAGAATGGTGTGGTGATGATAAACTCCTTTAACCTGACCTTCTCTGAGAAGCACATTATCTGCCCTTCCATTCTCAATGATAGCTTTGCTGGATAGAGCAACCTTGGGTGTAGGCCCTTGCTTTTCATGATTTGGAATACTTTTTTCCAGCCCTTTCTTGCCTGTAAGGTGTCTTTTGAGAAATCAGCTGACAGTCTGATGGGAACTCCTTTGTAAGTGACTGTCCCCTTATCTCTTGCTTCTTCTAGGATTCTCTTCTTCATTTTTATCTTGGCTAATGTAATTATGATGTGCCTTGGTGTGTTCCTTCTTGGGTTCAACTTCTCTGGGACTCTCTGAGCTTCCTGGACTTCCTGGAAGTCCATTTCCTTTGCCAGAATGGGCAAGTTCTCCTTTATTATGTATTTAAATAATTTCTCCACTTGTTGCTCTTCCTCTTCTCCTCTGGTTCCCCTATAATCAGGATATTGGAACATTTAAAGATGTCCTGGAGGTTCATAAGCCCCTCCCCAGTTTTTTGAATTCTTGTTTCTTCATTCTTCTCTGATTGAATGTTTCTTTCTTCCTTCTGGTTCCACTCCATTGACTTGAGTCCCAGTTTCCTTCCCATCACTATTGGTTCCCTGTATGTTTTCATTTATTTCATTTAGCATAGCCTTCATTTTTTCATCTAATTTGCAATCAAACTCAACCATATCTGTGAGCATTCTAGTTACCAATTTTTTGAACTGTGCACCTGATATGTAGGCTACCTCTTTGTTGCTTCGTTGTATTTTTTCTGGAGCTTTGATCTGTTATTTCATTTGGGCCATTGTTTTTGTCTTCACTCACCAGTTTTGTGGTGAGGGGTGGAGTCTTCAGTGTTCATCAGGATGGGGTAACCCACATTGCTGGTTGTGACACTGTATGTGGGGAAGGGGCCTGAGAGGGAACAGTAGCATTTGCTCTGCTTTTGGCTGGATTTCAGTCACTTCCCTCACTTCCCACAATCAAATAGGGCCCTTCTAGTGCTGATTCCCATGTGGGTTGGCTTGTGTACATTCTAGGACCCTGTGGGTCTTTCCAGGGAACTCTCCTGTGGGACAGGAAGTTTCTCCCAGGACCTCAACCCCCACAGCTGTTTTCAATAAGTGATTTGAGTCTTTGTTTCCCCACACTGGGACCCTAGGTTGCACGGTGTGTCTCATTCCCCAGTTGTGCCTGGTTTATCTGTGCATGAATGTGGGACCACCCAGTCTGCCAATCACCCTATGCACCACACTCTGTTCCACAGTCCACTGCCTTGCTGGGTCCACCAGCCCCCACTTGGCCAGGAGCACTCTCTGCCCCGACTGCCTGACTCTGTCCCTCCTGTCAGTCTGGATGAATGTTTCTTCTTTAACTCCTTGGTTGTTGGACTTCCACACAGTTCAATTTTCTGTAGGTTCTGGTTGTTTTTTATTTTTAAATTGTTGTTGTCCTTCTTTTGGTTGTGTGAGGAGGTACAGTGTGTCTACCTATGCCTCCATCTTGGCTGGAAGTCATACCATGTTTAAGTACTTAAAGAGATAAATATAATGAACATAAATATGACTGGTTCTTCATCTTATTTTAGATATTTGAGCAACAAGTCAGAAAAAATGATAAGAATCTAAACACACCAATATAAATTTTGTATCCCTAAAATTGTTAACACATTTTGGATCATAAAGAACTTCACTGCGTCAATTACAAAAATAAAGACAAATAGAGTAACTTGATCTGTGATGCAAAGAAAGCATAACAACATCTACAGAAGGACCATCTTTTAAAATATGTGTTCTGGATTCTACCAAATAAAGAAAACTATATGAATATATAGGTGTTGGAATCAGCGCAGAAAAAAACATTGTAGAGTATGCAGATACCAAATTACAATTTTGTACAGCTGAAATTTATGTTATTAACTAATGGTACCTCAATAAAATAAGCAAATAAATAAAATAAGATCATGGAGAGAGAACAGATATTTGCTTGTTCTGGGAAGGACACCTTGATCATCTGTTGGCTGGTGATATAACAACAAACCATTTTACAGACATGCATTATATATGTGTGTGTGTGTATAAAATCTCTCTCTATGCACACACACACACACACACACACACACACACACACATATATATATATAGATAGATAGATGATATAGATATAGATATAGATATAGATATAGATATAGATATAGATATAGATATAGATATATAGATATTTCTCAGAAATGTAATTATTTGCTTAAGCTCTCATTAAGGCTCAACCCAAGGTTTGGACCATTGTACCATGACTACAGGTGAGTATTATTAACCACTACTCCAACACAAGTTTCAATGGCAACCATGGGAGGGAAAAAAACTTTAACATGTTTATAAAATAGAAAATGGATCTGTAAATTAGATTATAAAATGCTGTACACAGTGTTCATAATTGGTCATCTAGTTTGTTCAAAACAAGTGCAAAAGATCCAGTTTCCAGTAGGCATCTCTTCCAGGGAAGTGAGCTGAATCAAATCAGATGAACCATATGTCATAGTGATGAGACAGTCTGCTTTTCTTTCATAGGTCCTGTTCAGACGGGGGTGTGTGCACTGAAACAGTGCTTACACATTCAATAAATTCTATGAATCAATGATCCAAGCAATTTAATTTTGTCTCCCTAAAGACTATTACACAGAATAACATTTATCTTAAAATCTTAAATATAACCATACTTGGTTAATTTTTAGAATAAAGAACAACATTTTCACAAAGAGTTATGCAACAAATTCTGTGTAGCAAGTGGTAAACTGAGACATTACAAACTTATAGTCATTGCTAAGCAACAATCAAGGATGAATGCCTGTATTATGTATTTCTACTGATACTGTTTCAGTAGCATTATATAGCTTATTTGTTTAAGAACTAAAAAGAAGTTTTATTTATTCTTAAATTGCTATTATCCTGCATGAATACTGAGAAAAATAATCAAATCAAAACCTTAAATATAATCAGAAATATAATGTATACTATATATATACATATATTTAGTGATTAGACAGAATAATAATTCCACAGTTTCTCATAGTTTTTAAAATACCTTCCTAACCATCATATAATTTAATTATTTTAAAATTTAGTTTATTGGGGTAATATTGGCTCATAAAACCATAGAAGTTTCAAGTGTACAACTTAATCAAACATCATCTGCATACTATATTGTGAACCCATCATCCCAAGGAAAGTCTCTTTCTGTCCCCATTTCACCTCATTTGCCCACCTCCACCTATCCCCAACCCTTTTCCCTCTGGCCATCACCACACTGTTGCCTGTGTGTATGTGTTAAATATACATGTTTGTTTTGGCTTAATTTCTTCACCTTCTTTCATCCAACCCCTCAACCCTGTAGCTGACATATGTTTTCCTGTTTTACACATGTGCTCATAATAATGAACATAGGTGGAAGGCACATTAAGTAAATTAGAAAAATACTTAAAATTGTGTAGTATTTAACTACCTGAGAAATAAATAGTCCCAGTAAATATTTAAAGTGGTCTCTCTGTTGTAAGTCTGCTGTTAAGGGATAATTTATATTCATCTGAATAAATCAATTATAAGTGTGAAAGTTGATGAAACTTGACAAACCACCAATAGAAAAGAATCTCCTCATTGTAAATGAATCAATAAAAATATGCAGTTAGTAGATGGACATATAAGGTGTTATATTAAGTGAAATAATACAGTCCAAGAAAGACAAATGCCATATGATTTCAGCTATATGTGGAATCTAAAGAAAAAATAAATGAACAAACAAAATGGAAACAAACTCATAGATACAAAGAACAGATTGATGGTTGACAGAAGGAGAAGCTTGGGGGACTGGGAAGAAAGGTGAAGGGACTGAGAAGGACAGATTGGTAGTTACAGAAAAGTCACGGGGATATAAAGCACAGCATAGGGAGTCAGGGTGGAGGCTTGGCCTCCCTTCCTGCCTTCTGCTAGAGTGCTAATCCTTTTATTTGTTATTTTGAGCAAAAATAATCTCTACTAAAATAATCCATAACAAGTCATACTGACACACCTCCCATATGTATTATACAAAAGTTCCAGTGAAAAATTCTTTACAAACAGGTGGTGTGGGCTGGATTTAGCAGGAGGGGGCATCATTCTCTGGTCCTTGCTTGGACCACCCAGCACTATTGGACAAACAACTCTGGCACTACTGATACATGAGACCAGATAATTCTTTGTCATAGAAAGCTGCTCTGTGCATTGTAGAATGTTGAGTGACATTCCTGGCCTCTAAATGCCAGTGGAACTCCCCCACCCCAGAAGTGCCACCACCACAAATGCCTCCAGAAATGGACAAATGCCCCATGGGAAATAAAATTACCCTGGTTGTGATTCACTGGTCTCCCAGTTTCCTGGCCAGAAAGAGAAGGTTTACTCTAATCTTTCCATGGTTCTTTGGGGGTTTTTCTGCACCTGTTCACATTTCTGAATTGATAACTTCTGCACTCAGGTTGAAATACATAAAAGGTGAAAAAAAATCTGCCCTGCCTGATGTTGCTCAGTGGTTGGGCATTCTCCTGTGAACCAAAAGGTCACTTGTTCAATTCTTGGTCAGGACACATGCCTGGGTTGCAGGCCAGGTCCCTGACTGGGTGTGTGTGAGAGGCAACTGATCAATGTATCTCTCACACATCAATGTTTCTCTTCCTCTCTTTCTTCCTCCTTTCTCCTCCCTCTAAAAATAAACACATAAAATCATTTAAAAATTTCCCAGGAGACTCAACTCTGAGTCCTTCCTTGAATAACAAGGTCCCTAGTTGGGTCAATATTTTTTTCTCCACCTTTCATAGTCTTCTGCTACTTCTTTTATTTGTATTAACCAGATTTTAGATATAAGAAGCAGAAAGGCTACAGTAAAATATCTTATTATCCAAGATATGTGTTCTTAAAAGATGACTCCTGCCTAAGGATGTACAGTGTCATGGTTAAGAGCAGCTAAGAGTTCAGACCCAAGTATCATGAATTATGTACTAAGCTGCTGGCTCTACTATTCAAGGGATGTAAAACCCTTAGCAGGCTAGCCTCCTGTATTCCATTTTTTAATGTAAATTTATCCTGGTATTAATATTCAATTCATAGTTGAGTGTAATATAGTCATCATTTAACTGATAAGGGTTAAACATGTTATTACATATAAGTAATATAGATCAGTATTTATTGTATAATAAACACTCACTATATAGCAGATATCATTAATAGAATTTTATTATAATTATCTTGGGAACCACTGACATTAACTGTAAGACAACATGCCAATGACTAAATGATTATCAGTGCTGCAAACTGGCAACACTCTCCAAAAGTGAAAGCAAGAATCATCAGAAACAGATTTTTCAAAACTGGAAGAGATGCACTTGAACTTGCACTAATTTAATACACTATTTTAAAGGTCTGGGGATGTGGGGCCTTGATATCTTAAGGTATTTAAAATCACAAATAATTTAAATGCTAGAACTACAAGGATCCAATTACAGTTTGTTTCTTTTAGGTGCTTCTTTTCTCCCCTCAGGGACAGAAACACAGAAAGGACTAGTGTTTCATTAAGCCCATGCCTACTCTCATTCTGTCTAGAACAACATTTGCCTTCTATGCAAGGGCACCCATTAACTTTTCTTCATGGAAGGACTTTCACCCTTTGTCAACCTGGAAAGGAGTTCTTTCCATCCTTCAGAATTCATCATATGCCATCTAAGGTATAAAGCTAGACACTAGAACAAAGAAACCTATACTCACAATGTGCACAGCAGAAGAGAGAAAAAGAAAGCCTCGAATACAAAACATAACATAAAACAACAGAAGTCCAAATATTTGTATATCAATAAGTCAAATGTGGTAAGTTCACTTATTGGAAAAGGCTGAACAGGTAAAATAACACTATCAGATTTATGCTGCATCTTAATAGGTGTATCTAAAATATTTTAAAAGCAAAAGTACAAACCCAGTTGTACCATAATGTTAATCCCAGTGTAGAACTTTAAAAAAAAAAAAGCATGTTATATTACAAAGAACACTGTTCACACTGATAATAAAACTTTCTGATTAATATTTAGGTACTGAATAAGAAAATATTTGAAACTATGAAACATTGACTACATGAACAAACTTAAAAAAAAACAATGAATGAGAAACAGATTTTTAACCCACCATAAAAAACTAATGAATGAGTCACATAATCTTTTTGCGTAGTTTACCATATAATCTATCAGGAAAGAATGTATTAATAAGATTGGTATTGTCTTATTTTGAATTCCCCCATAAACAGCTCCTAAAATAAGAATTCCAGTGAAATGTGTTTTTTTAGGGAAGACAAGGAACGCAAGTAAGGAAGAGGGAAGTTATATTTCCTTCACTAGATGTGAAGGAAAAGCCTCCAGCAACGTGTGCAAATTGAAACTATCACAGACCAATTACATGGAAAGACTCAGAGAAATGTATGAAATATGACCATATCTTCCCAGCCAAGAGCAGGAGCAGCTAGGGCATTTATATATCATACCTTAGCAGTCATTGGTTGGGAGCTGTGGGGCATGTGTTAATTCACCAGAACATCTAGCTCTCTGCCTGGGAGCAGAACGGCCTTCTAAGATTTCAGAGAAAAGCTTAGTGGCAGAGAGGTACAGACACTGGTAGTTGGAAGTTCAAAGACACACATTGAAAATGGTAGGATGTGAGAGATATGGGAAGGGTACCACTGGTACCTACCATAGTAAGATAATATTTCATATAATCTGATAACACGACATTTTTATCTGAGAATAGGAAACTACTAAACTTTAGCATATGTTTGAACACAAAGAAAGGGGAGGGCTGGGATGGGAGTAAAAGACAGAAAACTGTACTTGAACAACAATTAAATAAATTAATTTAAAAAAAAAGAAAATCACAATATATATAAGGATGTAAACTAGAAGGAGCCATTTTTCTGACCACAATAACGTAAATACTTAAAGTTAAGGAGAAAAGAAAATCTAAACTTACCTCAAAATATTTTAAAGTTTTAAATAAAACACTGTTATACAACTCACATTAAAGGTGAAACACAAATCAATACTGCATAATACAGAGACAATAATGATTAAGGATACATGTTTTTAAAAATGAATAATGCTAAAGCTAGTCTTAGTTTAAAATATCTGCATTTTTAATTCATATATTCCTTAAGAAATAATATTTTAAAAATTGTTACATTTTCATGTTAACAGTTTTGAAAAAGGAACAAAATATAGCCATGAGAATAACAAAGAAGAAAAATGTTAAAGGGTTAAATCAATAATACTGAATTTATCATGCAAAAATCATTATTTGCTGCTCATGAAGAAAGCTGGCAAGGTATAGAATTGAGTGAGACCTTGAAGAGGAATTTAGAGCTACATCCAGTAGGTATGAATATGAATGGTGGCTCTGACTAGAGCCTAGGACATAGAGTTCTAAGTAAACAACTGATAGATAAAATGTAAATCAAAACCAATATAATTGAAGAAAAAATGTATATTACAGATAACCCAGGAGAAAAGCATGCATTTCTAAACATCAAAAAAAAATACTACTTAGGGCTTCTGCCAAGATGGAGGCATAGGTGGAGACGCCGTGCTTCCTCACACAACCAAGTTTAGAGACAACTAAATACTAGCAATAGAAAACACAGCCAGAACACAGAAAATTGAACTTTTTGGAAGTCTGATAACAACAAATTCTTCAGCCTGACCAGTAAGAGGAGCGAAATCAGCAGCTGGCAGAGCGGGGTTGCACAGGAAAACTTGGTCAGACGGACTCAGGCGCTCAGAATCCAGGCGCAGGGTTGGACCTGGTGGGCAACTCAGCAAGCGACCGCGGGGAAACAGCGAGGGAGCAGGGATGCGGGTTGACTGTGGTTGCACATTCGTATGTGGATAGACAAGTGAGGGAGTGGGCTATTGGACGAGAGCCAGCAGCCCTAGCAGGGAGCAGCAGCAGAGGGCACCGCCATTTCCCCGCTCTGACCCTGCTTCCACATACAGTGTCATTACCCAGCGACTCTGAGTGGCCCTGCCCTGGTGAACCACCTAAGGCTCTGTTCCTCACCCAGGCGTGAAACAGCAGAGGGGGCCACCATTTCCCCACTCTGACCATGCCCCCGCATACAGCGTCACAACCCAGCAACCTGGGAGCCCAAGGCTCCCCTCCTCACACTTAGCGGGCACTAATAGACCAAAAATGGCTCAAGAAGATCTCAAAGCCCCAGAGCCGATAAATCTAAGCGATGAAGAAATAGCAAAACTCTCATACACATAGTTTAAAACACTGGTGATCAGGATCCTCAAAGAACTGGTTGATTATAGCCACAAATTAGAGAAACATATGAAGGTGAAACTAATTGAAATAAATGGAATTGCACAGGAAACCAATAGTGATGAAAAGGAAACTGGGACTCAAATCAATGGAGTGGACTAGAAGAAAGCAAATAATGGCCAAACAGAAAAGAGTCAAGAAGCAAGAATTCAAAGAAATGAGGAGAGTCTTAGGAATCTCCAGGACATCTTTAAACACTCCAACATCCATCCTAATTATAGGGGTACCAGAAGGGGGAAAGGAACAGCCACCAATGGAAAACTTATTTGAACAAATAATAAAGGAGAATTTCCCCAATCTGGCAAAGGAAATAGACTTCTAGGAAATCCAGGAAGCTCAGAGAGTCCCAGAGAAGTTGGACCCAAGAAGGAACACACCAAGGCACATCATAATTACATTAGCCAAGATTCAAATGAAGGAGAGAATCCTAGAAGCAGCAAGAGCTAAGGGGACAGTCACCTACATAGGAGTTCCCATCAGACTGTCAGTGGATTTCTCCAAAGAGACCTTACAGGCAAGAAGGGGCTGGAAAGAGGTATTCCAAGTCATGAAAACCAAAGACCTACAACCAAGATTGCTCTACCCAGCAAAACTTTCATTTAGAATGGAAGGACAGATAAAGTGCTTCTCAGATAAGATCAAATTCAAGGAGTTCATCATCACCAAGCCCTTATTATATGAAATGTTAAAGGGACTTATCGAAGAAAAAGAAGTTAAAAAAAACATGAACAGTGAAAGGACAGCAAACTCACAGTTATTAACAACCACACCTAAAACAAAAGCAAACTAAAAAGACAGCTAGATCAGGAGTGGAAACATAGAAATGAAGATCTCAAGGAGGGTTAGCAACAGGGGAGTGGGAGGAGGGAGAAGGGGGGAGAAGGTACAGAAAATAAGTAGCATAGACAGTAGATAGAAAATAGATGGGGGGGCAAGAATAGCATGGGAAATATAGAATCTAAAGGACTTGAGACACATGGTCATAAACTAAAGGGGGGGTAATGGTGGCGACAGGGGTGTAGGGTGGAGGGGAATGAAGGGGGGAATAGAACAACTGTAATGGCATAATCAATAAAAAATAAATTAAAAAAAGAAATTACAGAGGGCAGCCTATAGGATGAGTGGGAAGAAGGTGGTAGGTAGATAGCATTGGTCATTCAATTTATGATCCAAATAAGGATCATAAATCCTTTCACTTTCAAGAGTGAAAAGGTACACTACCGGTAATTACAAGACAATAACATAAACTAGGAGGGTCCCAGTTTACATCTGGTTACCTGAGTGTCAGTACATGCATTCATGTGTTTGGGTCTCACAGGTATAATTCTCAAGTGGAAAAATTCAGACACAAAACAACACAACCACAATTCCACTTAAAGTTCAAAACATCGAAAACTTACCCATGGGGTTATAAGTGAGGTAAGAGTTTTCCTCGGGTGGCAGAGGTGAGGAGCGGAGGGGAGGAGGGGAGGGGAGGAACATGGGAGGTGCTTTGATGATTCTGGATGATAATTGATTTATTGAGCTGAGTAGTGTATGTACTTTGTGGGAACTCATTGTACTGTTATGACGTGCACTTTCCAGTTTGTCCTTTAATTTTAGTTCATTAAAAAGGAAGAGTTAGGAAAAAAATTACTACTTAGATAGTATAATGGTATTTTGTCTCCTAGATGTATTTCTACTCAATAAATTTAAGAAGTTGATTTGAGGATGATTATTCTCTCCCATGTTCAATGATAAGTAATTGTGTAGTTGAAATAAGTAATACTAAGGGACCAGCATATAATAATCAATACACAGAAAAAATTAACTGAGCTATTAATAATTGAATGTGAGGATAAGAAATACTGAAGAAAGATGTAACAAGTTGGACCTTCAATATTTTGAGTGAGATGAAAAAAAATTACACTTGACCAAGATATTACCCTTTAGAAAAAATAAAACAAAAGGTATCATTTATAACTTAGTCATAAATATATCTAGTAGCTTCCTTGAGTTTCTGTGGCTTTCAATACAGTCATCAACAACTGAAGGATTCAAAGAACTGCATTCTATTGTCATGCCTCTTCCCATTTAAATATGAACTTAATTACAAAGCTCCTCATGAAGTACTATAGAATACACTAAAGGTTTTATTTGGGCTAAGGCAGGCCTATAAAACAGATTAATCTGAAATAACTGTTTTTATATTACTAGTACTATTTATTAATATATGTAGTTGCAATCAGCCTTCACTGTAGTTTTATAAAAGTAAATTTGCAGTAATATACAAACTAAAGGATAGTACATAAGCCTTCTTAATCAATTTGAGTTTATTTGGTCAACAATGCACACAGGACCACAACAGCACATTTCCTTTTTTCCTAGGAAATCAATATCCACAACAGAGAATAAATGTCAAATTGAAGACTTAAATTTTGTGGTCATGATGTGTACAGGTAATAGCTTTGGGCTGGTGCTCGCAGCACCAGAGTTCTAATCCAATTTAGTCACCACCATTGACTTTCAAAAAGTAACACCTTTTAAAAGACTTAGTTTCTCTTCCTTATTTAATTCTTGGTCTTATTACTGAAGTGTCATTGAATGTACATTTCTAAAAGAAGACCACAGGATTTAACCTGTAGAAACAGATTCACCACAATTACTGCCTGTAATCTTTCAAAGTCCTGGATCTGTCTACCAAGTTGTGGGATTTTGTTATTGTTGCTACACTCAACAGCAGAAACATGCATGAAAACATGGTCAGCATATAAGAATCATTATTATCCTGTTAATATTACAGGGTAAGAGTAAAGCATTTCTGTGAACCTAAAGGCAAGTGTGTATTTCAATAACATATTTTATAAATATGAAATTAGGTATAAAAATAGGTCACTGTTTCTGCCTACATACTTACTCTCAGTTCTCATTTTCTAGTATATAACCTTCTGTGATATATATTTTTTACTACTTTGTTGCTTACATTCCTTGTCCCTATCTATATAATAAGTTTTTATTCATCTTTAACACACAAATTCTAGGTTGACATTAAGATATTTGAGTAACTGTAGATTTTACTAATCTTACTCCTAATTTCCCAATGACAGAACACTTTGCAACCAAAAATAAGAAGAGAACATACTCTAAAACCACAAACATTTTATATGACCTACTATCACAACAGGGATAATTAAGATAAGCTTATGTTAACAGCTAATTTGATATTAACCACCCAAAGTAAATCTGCATAATTGAGACAACAGTATTAACCAAGAATACTATTAAGCATTTTAAATATCAGCAAATGGTCTGGCCAAGATGGAGGTATATGTAGACACACTGTGCCTCCTCACACAACTAAAAGAAGGACAACAACAATTTAAAAACAAACAAACAACCAGTACTGATAGAAAATTGAACTGTATGGGAAGTCTGACAACCAAGGAGTTAGAGAAGACACATTCATCCAGACCCGTAGGAGGGGCAGAGTTGGGCAGCAGTGACAGAGAGGGTTCATGGCAGGACAACTGACGGACCCTGGGCACGCAAAGCTGCATCTGGTGTACTCAGTGAGGTGGAGGATTGTGGAGGGGCACAGCACACCAGGTGGCTGGCAGGGCGGGCAGTCCCACATTCACACACAGTTAACTCAGTGAAACTGGGAAGCGAGACAGACCGCATAACCCAAGGTCCCAGCACAGGGAAATAAAGCATCAAAACCTCTGACTGAAAAACCTTTGGGGGTTGAGGTGCCGGAAGAAACTCCCGGCCCCACAGGAGAGTTCCTTGGAGAGACCCACAGTGTCTCAGGACATACACAAACCCACCTGTATAGGAATCAGCACCAGAAGGACCCAATTTGCTTGTGGGAAGCAGGGGAAGTGACTGAGATCTGGCAGAGAGCAGAGCAAGTGCCACTGTTCCCTCTGGGACCCCTCCCCTACATACAGTATCACAACCCAGCAGCTGGGTTGCCTAGCCCTGGTGAACACCTAAGGCTCTGCCCCTCAATACAAAACTGGCACATCAAAACACAAAAAAATTGTCTCAAACCAAACAACAGATCAAAGTTCCAGAAAAAACTATAAGGAAGCGACCAAGAGATAGCCAACCTATCAGATGCGCAGTTCAAAACACTGGTAATCAGGATGCTCACAGAATTGGTAGAATTTGGTTGCAAATTAGATGAAAAAATGAAGGCTATGCTAAATGAAATAAAGGAAAACGTACAGGGAACCAATAGTGATGGGAAGGAAACTGGGACTCAAGTCAATGGAGTGGAACCAGAAGGAAGAAAGAAACATTCAATCAGAGAAGAATGAAGAAACAAGAATTCAAAAAACTGGGGAGGGGCTTATGAACCTCCAGGACATCTTTAAATGTTCCAATATCCTGATTATAGGGGAACCAGAAGGAGAAGAGGAAGAGCAACAAGTGGAGAAGTTATTTAAATACATAATAAAGGAGAGCTTGCCCATTCTGGCAAAGGAAATGGACTTCCAGGAAGTCCAGGAAGCTCAGAGAGTCCCAGAGAAGTTGAACCCAAGAAGGAACACACCAAGGCACATCATAATTACATTAGCCAAGATAAAAATGAAGAAGAGAATCCTAGAAGAAGCAAGAGATAAGGGGACAGTCACTTACAAAGGAGTTCCCATCAGACTGTCAGCTGATTTCTCAAAAAGACACCTTACAGGCAAGAAAGGGCTGGAAAAAAGTATTCCAAATCATGAAAAGCAAGGGCCTACACCCAAGGTTGCTCTATCCAGCAAAGCTATCATTTAGAATGGAAGGGCAGATAATGTGCTTCTCAGAGAAGGTCAGGTTAAAGGAGTTCTTCATCACCACAACCTTCTTATATGAAATGTTAAAGGGACTTATCTGGGAAAAAGAAGATAAAAAACATGTACAGTAAAATGACAGCAAACTCACAATAATTAACAACTGCACCTAAAACAAAAACAAAAGCAAACTAAGCAAACAACTAGAACAGGAACAGAATCACAAAAATGGAGAACATGTGGAGGGTTATCAACAGGGGAGTGGGAGGGAGGAGCAGAGTGGGGGGGAAGGTACAGAGAATAAGTAGCATAGTCAGTAGGTAGAAAATAGACCGGGGGAGGGTAAGAATAGTATGGGAAATGTAGAAACCAAAGAACTTATAAGTATGGCATATGGTCATGAACTAAAGGGGGTAAACGTGGGTTGGAGAGGGTGTGCAGTGTGGAGGGGAGTGAAGGGGGAAAACAGGACAACTGTAATAGCATAATCAATAAAATTTATAAACAAATATCAGCATATGTCCCATCTTAATAAATAAATTATTGTTGGACTCAGTGATTGACAAAGAGCCATGTTCATTCAATGTATCTTGACTGTTTTCAAACACTGAGTGTAGACAGATTTTTTGCCATTGATTACTTCAAAGATGAGTCAACAGACAATAAATAAAACATGGGTTCTATGAGACCGTACTACAGGTGAAGTGAATGAAACAGTCTAGAAATAGTCATAAACATGTATGCATAATAGTGTAATATGTAAGAACAGTGTATATCAGCATTCCATAGGTACTGATATATACTCATGTTGCCATTTAAATGTGCAAATATTTAAAAAGTTATTCTTACTTTTCTGTGATTTCAATACATAGAACCACTATGTAGTCATGCTAAGGAGGTTGATTGAAAATATTTTCAAATGTCACCGGAAAAGAAAAACAAAATAATAACACAAGAATTGGAAAGTGCATTTGAAAAGTATCGGCAGTTATTAATAAAATCACTCTGAGTCTTTGACAAACCTATATATCCAACTGTCAACTTGACATATCTACTTGGATGTTTAATTGACATCTCACACACAGGGAGCTCAAACATAATCCCTGCAATTCCTCTAAAAATTTTCATTTATATCCATGGCTGGTGTGGCTCAGTGGATTGAGTGAAGACCAGTAAATAGAAAGGTCACCAGTTCAATTCCAGGTCAGGGCGTGTGCCTGGGTTTTGGACCAGGTCCCCAGTAGGGAACACATGAGAGGCAACCACACATGGATGTTTCTCTCCCTCTCTTTCTCCCTCTCTTCCTCTCTCAAATAAATAAATAAATAAATAAATAAATAAATAAATAAATAAATAAAAAGATCTTCAAAATTTTTTCACTTATAGTCTTTGCCATCACACTTAACAGCAGCTCCATCCTTTTAGGTTCTCAGGCCAACAACTTTGGATTTGTGTTTGATACCTCAATCTACCTCACACCCCTCATATCATCAGTGAGAAAATCACTTTGGTTATATGTAGTAAACACTATAATATACCACCTGGATCCTAATCTGGACAGAAGGATTTATTTCCCAAGCTTCTATGAGTGGTGCTGATACACAACCCTAGTCTACCACCTGTCTTCATGATTTGTCTCCATTGATGGAGTTATCTTGTGCAAAGTCACTCTCACTGGTCATTGTGTAACAGTGGAGAAGTGTAACCCATCCCACCATTCTTTTAATATTGTTCCTGAAAATGCTGACTCTGACTTATATATAGCTTGTAGGTAAACAGCATGTTTATATTAGAATCCTGGGAACTAACTTCAAAAGATATAGACTTCTATCTCCAATTGCTCCAGCTCTGGAAGATTTGCTGATTTCCAAATATAAAACCAGGATGATGCACACCAGACTATCACCTGACCAGTTTTGAGGTCCTTATCAGAATAGACTGTGCTGGCCTGCACATAGAGAACTTTTTAATCCCCCTTCTTTGATGTCTTTGTTCTGCTTCCCCAGTCCCTCCTTATAAATACTCCTGCATGCACTGAGATGTGAAGATTAGATTTGAGACAACAGTTCCCCATTTTCCAGGTGGCCACATTTGAATAAACTACTTTTCTTTATACTAGCACCTGTCTCTCCATTATTGCCTTTTTTTGTTTTTTGCTCTATTTATATTTATATTTTATTTTTATTGTTGAAGTACAGTTTTCTGTCTTTTACTCCCATCCCTACCCACCCCCAGACCTCCCCACCTCCCTCCCTTTCCTATCCCCCCTTGTTTTTTTCCATGTGTCCTTTATACTTGTTCCTGCAAACCCTTCCCTTTTTCCCCTGAAATTCCCTCCCCTCTCCCCTCTGGTCACTGTCAGCCTGTTCTCTATTTCAGTGTCTTTGTTTATATTTTGCTTATTTGTTTTGTTGATTAGGTTCCTGTTAAAGGTGAGATCATATGGTATTTGTCTTTCATTGCCTGCTTTATTTCACTTAACATAATGCTCTCCAGTTCCATCCAAACTGTTGCAAAGGATAGGAGCTCCTTCTTTCTTTCTGGTGCATAGAATTCCATTCCGTAAATGTACCACAGTTTTTTGATCCATTTATTTACTGATGGGCACCTCGGGGGCTTCCAGAGCTTTGCTAATGTAAATTGTGCTGCTATGAACATTGAGGTGCATAAGTTCTTTTGGATTGGTGTTTCAGGGTTATAGGATATAATCCTAGCAGTGGAATTGCTGGGTCAGAAGGCAGTCCCATTTTTAGTTTTCTGAGAAAATTTCATACTGTTTTCCACAATGGTTGTACCAGTCTGCAATGCCACCAACAGTGCACTAGGGTTCCCTTTTCTCCACAACGTCTCCAACACTTGTTGTTTGTTGCTTTGTTCATGATGGCCATTCTGACCGGTGTGAAGTGGTATCTCATTGTGGTTTTAATTTGCATCTCTCTGATAGCTAGTGACAGCATCTTTTCATGTGTCTCTGGATCCTCTGTATGTCCTCCTTGGAGAAGTGTCTGTTCAAGTCCTTTTCCCATTTTTTAATTGGGTTGCTTGTCTTCTTGGAGTGGAACCATGTAAGTTTTTTGTATATTTTGGAGATTAAACCTTTGTCTGAGGTATCATTGGCAAATATGTTTTCCCATACAGTTGGTTGTCTTGCTAATTTAATACTGATTTCTATAGCCATGCAGAAGCTTTTTATTTTGATGAGATCCCATTTGTTTATTCTTTCCTTTACATTCCTTGCTCTAGGGGACATATCCGTAAAAATGTTGCTGCGTGGAATATCTGAGATTTTCTTGCCAATGTTCTCCTCTAGGACTTTAATGATGTCACGGCTTACATTTAAGTCTTTTATCCACCTTGAATTTATTTTGGTGTATGGTGTAAGTTGGTGCTCAAGTTTCATTTCTTTGCACGTAGGTGTCCAGTTCTCCCAACACCATTTGTTGAAGAGGCTATCTTTACTCCATTTTATGTTACTGCCCCCTTTGTCAAATATTAATTGACTGTAGAGAGTTGGGTTGATTTCTGGGCTCTCTGTTCTGTTCCATTGGTCTATGTGCCTGTTTTTATGCCAGTACCAGGCTGTTTTGATTACAGTGGCTTTGTAATACAGTTTGATATCAGGTATTGTGATCCCTCCTACTTTGTTCTTCTTTCTCAAAAGAGTAGCTGCTATTCAGGGTTGTTTATGGTTCCATATACATTTTTGAAGTGTTTGTTCTATGTCTGTGAAATATGGCATTGTTACTTAAATAGGTATTGCATTGAATCTGTATATTGCTTTGGGTAGTATGGACATTTTGATGATGTTAATTCTTCCAATCCATGAAAAAGGTATATGTTTCCATTTATTTGTGTCTTCCCTGATTTCTTTCTTCAGGGCTGTGTAGTTTTCTGCATAGAGGTCTTTTACCTCCTAGGTTAGGTTTATTCCCAGATATTTTATTTTTCTTTTTGCTGTATTGAATGGGATTATTTTCCTTGATTTCTGCTCCTGCTGATTCATTGTTAGTATACAAAAATGCCTTTGATTTTTGGATATTGACTTTGTATCCTGCTGTTTTGCCAAATTCATTAATTAGTTTGAGCAGTAAAACTGTGTTTTATTTTCCTGAGACAATCCAAATAGGAGAATGATTTGAGATTAAGCATCAGGTTTGAGAAGCAGTAAGCAAACTCGATGTGGACATATCACCTAGGAGACAGCTGATATTTTATATATCTATGAATATACTTATATATTCATATATCATATCCACAATACTATAACATTTTACTTATTCTGGTTTTCACACTTCCTAGATTTCATCTTCCCGAAACTCAACCAGGAGCTAAGCAAATTGTAGATGACTCAGATCATTGCCAAACAAGGCTAACACTTGATTGCACTACTTCTGCTTCTTGTTTCATACCAGAGCCCTTAAATTAGAGTCTTATTTATTTAATGCAAACATTTCAATGAGTTGCTCAGGTAGTTTGTTTTTGGTTCAATATTGATGTTCAAGGCTGAGCATAACAGAAACAGCAGACAATAAGCAGGCTGTCAGTGCAGAAACTTTACAGATCAGTCCTATGAGAGCAAGAGCACTGACATTAGTACAATATAGTAGAAAGGAAGGAGGATAAAGCATACTGGATTGAAGCATGGGATAGAGATGAGGGTTAATAACCAACATTTGCATGCTGTGTTTGAGGTTCCAAATTATTTACAAATTTCTTGCTTATGTAATCTTAACAAATGTCCTTTGAGGCAGGCATAGTTATCTTTATTTCATAGTTGATGTTTTCAGCTTCAGATTGCCACATATTTCACAGCCCAAAACAGGATCAACAGCTCTAGGCCAAATCCAAGGTAAGTATTCTGCCGAATTATTAAGCCTGAATAATGACCCACGAGTTGTTATGAAAAGGTTTAAAGTGGAATCAATACTATATGTTTACAGATAACAAAATAAATACTACATATTGATTTCTAAAACAACCTGTTTTGATTCGTACATGAACAGATATATTTTAGATATATTTTCTTTCATTGCATAGCTCTTACTCCATTATTGACAGACTAGGTGCCACTTACGGAAATACAAAATAAGAACCATGATGCTGCCTTTTTATGGTTCAGTATTTTTACTTAATCTGGACCTCATTAGCAGTCACTTCCATTTTAACCGAATTCCCTTAAGAATATTAGTATAACTATAATTCATGTTATTCATCTGCCATGTTAATTTTTTCAATATAGAGGTTTCATAATTGCTCTAAAATATGACTAGTTCTGTCAGAATAGAAAGATAAGCACATATACGTTTTCATGTTAACTGTGTGATTAAAGATCATACACACAAACACACATACATTTATAATGAGGATGTGGAATCTATCTGTAAACTGAAAAGAAATTGTGACATTTCAAATAGAACAAAATCTATTATCCAATTTTCTTCCCTTACTCTCTCAGATACTGAATTCTTCCTTCTGTGTCTATCAATGACAGATGCTACCACTACTTGATACCATTCACTTAATCTATATTAGAAATGCACTGCTATTTTCTCTAAGTTCTAGAAATTATAACATTTAGTTTTATTTTTGTATTCCTTGTTATTCAATGCACCTCTTTATTTTCTCAACTAGTGAGCTATTTACATGGGGATTATAGTTATATTCTTTCAACAAAAATAGGATGACCTATATTCATAAGAATTAAGATCTGACCAAAATTTTTATGTGTTTAAACAAGAAATGAGAATTAAATTTTTAGTCAGAATACTTTCTTTTTGGGTCCTCTTTCCAGTAGGAAAAATGACTTAAAGATGATTATGGTGAAACTTTATGCAAATTAATTTTTTACATTCTCTTAATGTGCATGTAATGATAGCTACTAACTACTCCAGCTTGAAACAATTATATGACTTGCCCCTTGACACTACCTGAAATAAAAGACTACCACTTCAAATCTAAGATACGCAAAAAGAATATCTTCTCTTTTCTTTTTTGATATAACCTGAAAATAACACATATTCCACTAACATGTCATTTTCTCTTTCACTGAAACATCTCATTATCCACCTTTTCCCCAATATTTTGAATGCTTTAAAAAGAGTATTTCCTTCCCATTGTAATCATACCAGCAGACTTTTTTGATCCATATAGTGTTCTAAAAAGTATAAACAGAATTATTAGAGTAGGGCATGCACTCACCAGTTTATCACAAGCCTCTGCATTCTCTATTGAATTTGGGTTATTAGACTCTTGGACATTCCCCACAGACCCCCTTCTCCTGGTATTTATACTCACATTGTGTCAGGGTTTCCTTGTGTGACCAACAGTATACAGCAGAAGTAATGGCATGTCACTTTTGAGGTTAGATTATAAAAGACTGACAATCTCTCTTTTGAATCATTTGTTAAGCTAGCTTGCTTTGTGGCAAAGATGTTCATAGAAGTTTATGTAAAGACACAAAGACAAAGAAATGAAGTCTGCCAGCAACCACATGAGTGAGTTTGGAAGTGGATTTTCCAGGTTCAAATGATTGCAGCCCCAACCAACTTCGTGAATGCAACCTTATAAGATATCCTGAACAAAAATCACCCACTTAAGCCACTCCTGAAATTTTGAGCCACAGAAACTGTGAAGTAATTGATACTGTTCTTAGAAGTTCCCAAGTTTCAAGTTAAATATACTTTACAGCAGTCAGTAATGAATATAATATTATATCTAAAATATTCACCTGCACTGTATTTACAGGATTTTGATAATGTAACTTTGTATTGTTACATAATTATGGTTATCCCAAGTACACCAATAGACCAAAGTTTATTTCTTGCTCATGTCCCAGTCTAATTTACATCTAGTGGTTCTGTTTGGTGACTTTCCCTCAAAAGTGTTTTGTGCATCTGGAATTCTTTTTGTAAAACAAAAAACAACACTAAAATTTATTCACTTTCAGATGTACATGTGGGAGAGACAGTGAACATGGAGAACCCGTACCCGTCTTTAATTGTCTTGAACCATAAATAAACATGGTATAGTTCTCTTATATCCTTATTGGTGAAAACTCAATTACATGACTCTAGCCTAACTTTAAGGGAGGCTGGTGAATGAATTTATCAATCCAGGAAGAAGAAATGTTTTACAAGTAGTTTTGTCTCTGCCACTTGACTCACTTTAGAACCAAAATTGTGAAGAAGGAATGTTTAATAAGTTCAAAGAGAGACTCTATACTAGGAAACAGTCATTGCATTTCCATTTTTCTGGTTTATAACCAGTCAGAATATTTTATCACTTTGTTCAATTATTTAAAGGAATTGATTTCTAGTTTGTCACTTACTTGAGAGTAACTTTTCTGTGTTTCTTCAGAAACGACCTTGAATGAATTCCAAAGACAGAAAGGATTATACTGTACTACACAACGATCTCAGTGGCATACAACTGCAAGTATGTATTGCTCATATGCTCTGCTAGAGTCAGATAAGCATATCTGCCTATCATGACTGGCCTCATTAACATGTTCTGAGTGACCTGGTAGTCAACCGATTTGGCTTGACTTTGACTGGGGTGACTTAGGTGACCTGGCATTGCCCAAATGTCTCTTCTCCTCCAGTAAATTAGGTCAGAAATATTTTCATAGTAATGACAGAAGCACCAGAGAGTGCAATCCCTGATACACAAACTCATTTCAAGTCTCTGCCTACATTACATATGCTAATATCACATTGGCCAAAGAAAGCTAGAGGGGGAAGACTACAAACAACATAGCAAAGTACATGGATATTGGGAGATGTGAAGAATCAGTACATCAGTATTATCTACACATGTACATGCTCTGAAACATGAATGAATAAACAAAATGAATAAATATAAAGAGCACACTTAATAGTCAATATGGGTAATTAGTTATTATCCATTCCTAAAGATGGCACCTTTGGAATGAAAGTATTTCTTCACATCCAATTTTATATATTGTGAAACTCAATATCACAATTTGCCAGAATTATGGATGAGTATGCTATTTTAACTATCAGTAATAGTTATGGTAAAAAATAACACATTGATATTAAATTTGAAATGGATTTATGAGTAAACAAAATTAACATTTAAAAAGATGTTATTTATTTATTTTTAGAGAAAGGGAATAGGAGGGAGAAAGAAAAGAAAACAAACATCAATGTGTGTGAGAGAAACATTGATCAGTCACCTCCCACATGCCCCCATCTGGGGACCTGGCCCACAACCCAGGTGTGTGTCTTCACCAGGAACTGAGCTGGGGACCTTTAATTCCACAGACTGGCACTCAATCCATTGATCCACACCAACCAGGGCTAAACAAAAATAACATTCAAAGAGATGTTGGCCAATAAGTTTCCCAATAATATTAAGAATTTTTCCTCTTCATCTTTTGAGTTTTCTTTTTCAGGATATTTTTTAAGAAAATATAATATGTTCTATCTCTTTTGGACTATGAGAAAACCATTGACAATAACAGCACCTAATAAATCATCTAAGGTGTTTTCTTTAATTAATTAATTTGAGCTATTTTTATTGAGCATATTATACTTACTATTTTGATAGTCGCTACTTTTCAATGACAAGCAAGAAAAAAATCAGTAAT
Organism: Artibeus jamaicensis; assembly: GCF_021234435.1. Taxonomy (NCBI): domain Eukaryota; kingdom Metazoa; phylum Chordata; class Mammalia; order Chiroptera; family Phyllostomidae; genus Artibeus; species Artibeus jamaicensis. The sequence continues at coordinate 9,318,416 of NW_026522028.1, read as the reverse complement.
ACGTAAAGCTTTTAATCTAGTGGAAAATGCAAACAATAAATAATTATTTGCCATACTGTGCCACACATGAAGAAAATTTTCAGAAACAGCTTAAAATGTCAGTTTAAATTTGGTCATGAGTACTCAGCTCATGGGAAGGATATTGGTTTCTTCTAGGCAGTAAATATTGATAAAAGAAAAACGGAGTTATAAAGATATTAAAATGCTTAATCAAGAGACTATAAGTATAATTGTAGGAAAAACAATAATGTTATGATAAAACCTGAAGAAAAGTTTTTTAAAGGAAGAGAAAGTGATTAACATTTTTGAATGCTTAAAATTTATCAAATAAAATATAGTCCGAAAACCCATTGGCTTTATCTACAACATGGCTATTGATGTTCTCAACAACAGAAGTGGCAGTAGTGTGAATGAAAGTTAAGATGTAGTTGATTGAAAATAGATCTTTTGGGAGCAGAAACTGCAAGCGTATCCAGCTTTTAAATAAGAAGATGTTAAGTGAGATAAGCCAGTCAGAGAAAGACAAATACCATATATGATTTCACACATATGTGGAATCTAATGAACAAACTGAACTAACAAGCAAAATAGGGACAGACTCACAGATGGAGAACAGGATGACAGCTAAGGTTGGAGAGGTTAGCAGGTAGAGGGATCCACCAGAAAGGAAAAAGGACTCTTGGACATGGACAACAGTGTGGTGATTGAGGGGGAGGGTGGAAGTGGGTGTAAAGCAGACAAATGCTAGTGGAAATATTATTGTATTTTAATACAATAAAAATAAATTTAAAAGAAAGAGATAGGAAACAGGAACTTTTACTTTATTTTTAATAATATGAGAAACTTGAATTTTTTATTATTCAGCCTTTATTTTTTTAACATTTTTATTGATTATGCCATTACATTTGTTCTATTCCCCCCCGTTCCCCTCCACCCTGCACACTCCTCCCCCACCATTCCCCCCCTTTAGTTCATGAACACGTGTCTCAAGTTCTTTAGGTTCTGTATTTCCCCTACTATTCTTACCCTCCCCCTATCTATTTTCTATCTACTGTCCATGCCACTTATTTTCTGTACCTTCTCCCCCCTTCTCCTTCTCCCACTCCCCTGTTGCTAATCCTCCATGTGATCTTCATTTCTATGGTTCACTCCTGATCTAGCTGTCCTCTTAATTTACTTTTGTTTTAGGTGTGGTTGTTAATAACTGTGAGTTTGCTGTCCTTTCACTGTTCATCTTTTTTATCTTCTTTTTCTTACATAAGTCCCTTTAACATTTCATATCATAAGGGATTGGTGATGATGAACTCCTTGAATTTGGTCTTGTCTGAGAAGCACTTTATCTGTCCTTCCATTCTAAATGATAGCTTTGCTGGACAGAGCAATCTTGGTTGTAGGTCTTTGGTTTTCATGACTTGGAATACTTCTTTCCAGCCCCTTCTTGCCTGTAAGGAGGTCTCTTTTGAGAAATCCACTGACAGTCTGATGGGAACTCCTTTGTAGGTGACTGTCCCCTTATCTCTTGCTGCTTTTAGGATTCTCTCCATTTTACTCTTGGCTAATATAATGATGATGTGCCTTGGTGTGTTTCTTCTCGGGTCCAACTTCTTTGGGACTCTCTGAGCTTCCTGGATTTCCTGGAAGTCTATTTCCTTTGCCAGAACGGGGAAGTTCTCTTTTATTATTTGTTCAAATAAGGTTTCTACTCGTGACTGTTCCTCTTCCCCTTTTGGTACCCCTATAATTCAAATGTTGGAACATTTAAAAATGTCCTGGAGGTTCCTAAGCCTCTCCTCATTTTTTTGAATTCTTGTTTCTTTATTCTTTTCTGTTTGGTCATTTTTTCCTTCCTTCTGGTCCACTCCCTTGATTTGATTCCCAGTCTCCTTTCTGTTACTATTGGTTTCCTGTGCATTACCATTCATTTCAATTAGTTTAGCTTTCATATGTTTCTCTAATTTGTGACTAAAATCAACCAGTTCTGTGAGGATCCTGATCACCAGTGTTTTGAACTGTGCATCTGAAAGTTTGGCTATTTCTTAGTTGCTTAGATTTATCGGCTCTGGGGCTGTGAGTTCTTGAGCCATGTTTTTATCTGTTTGTGCTGGTTTAGCTGAGCATTTCATAGTTTTCGGACTCCGTATTATCGATTTTCTGTGTGGTTTGGTTGCGTTTATTGTTGTTAAAACTTTATTGTTTTTAGATTTGGTTGTGCTTGGATGCAAGGTATTTTCACCTAAGCCTCCATCTTGGCGGAAGTCCTCAGAAACTTGAATGTTTTCAAACCCAACTTATTTGTATAGGAAAATTGTAAAGACCCAAATGCTGAACAATGCCAATAAGGGAGCATTATTTCAGAGAAATGAGAGCCAGTAGGAGACAGAGCGTAAAAGTAGAAATTCACCAAAGGAAGAGGATTGCCACTTCCATGATACCAATAGTGAAACAGGAAAGCAGTTGTGTGAAACAAAGGTGATTTTATGATTAATATGACTAATGAGGATACCTGAAAGCATTTCACCCAGAGTTATGTAGAAGAAAAAAGATGTCCATGGTCAGTACTATTAATTAGCATTACTTTTGAGATAATAACTGATGCAGTTTGATAAGAGAAATAAATATGGCTTGTAGAAAAAAATTTTAATGTATTTGAGAGAAAAATGGGAAGTTTCTGATAGGAAAGCAATGAATTTTTCAATAGTAACAAAGGATGCTAGAAGAAAATGAAATGAAAAGTCTGAGGGACAGTTATTTCGAAATATATTCAGCCAAACTATCCATCAAGAATAAAAAGAGAACAAAGATATTTTAGATATATAATAACTCATACAATTTTTTTCTCATGCTTTCTTTTTCAGGAAAGTACAAATGTAAGCTAAGTAAGAAAGAAACCACTAATCAGAAAGCCCAATAAAGGATGATGTGGTCACAATAATGATGATGATATTAATAAGAGAGACCTACCAAATTATTTGGTACATTTACTTATATAGGAAATAACATTTAAAATGTTTTATTGAGCTTGTGGACTATTTAGAAAGGATTAGCACAAGGTACTTTGAAAAATAAGCAAATGAAAAAAGTAGTATTGTAATATTATTAAAATGGTGCTGAGACCCAATCTCTAATGTGTGGAGGTGGGGGTTCCCCACACAGCAACAAGTAATTCTCCAGACACCAGCTGAGTGTTTCATGATTTAACTCAATGTGACACTATCTACTGGGAGGTAGCATCAGATTCCACAGGTTGAAGGCTCAGTCCTACAAATGTGCCCACCCCCTGCCGCCACGTTCAAATGCCAATTGCCAGCTGAAGTTGTCACCTGTGTTTCAGACATACCAGCTGTAGGTCAGAGGTTCTCACATCTCTCTGCTCAGCTTCAATTAATATGATTGGTTTGAAAGTGACTCACAGAACTCAGAAAAACATTTTGCTTACTAGATTGCTGGTTGATTATAAAAGGATATCACTCAGGAACACTAGACGTAAAAGATGCATAGGGCAAGGCGTGAGGCAGAGGTGCAGAGTTTCCATGACCTTTCTGGTGTATCATCCGCCCTAAATTTCTGAGTGTTCACCAACCTGGAAGCTTTCTGACACTTGTCATTTTGGGATTTTATGGAGGCTTTATTACATACTCATGGATAATTAAATCATTAGTCATTGGCAACCGATTCAATATCCAACCTCTTCTCACCTACTCAGCCCCCATCCTTAGATTATCTAATGGCTTTCTAAAACTCACTTTATTAACATAACAAAAACAACTCTATGGCTCTTATCACAGGAAATTGTGAAGGTTTTAGGAGCTCTACCATGTATTGGTGGCAAACCAAATATATATTTCTTATAAATGACAAGATCACAATTATGAGATGGTGGAGGCCCAGGAGGCTGCCCTGAAATACAACTAGTATGGAGAACTAAAGCTTGATATTAATGGATACTAAGGGGGAATCAAATGATGGTTTAAAAACAAAAAACAGAGTTTCTGGTTATAGTGCTCTAAGGGTTAATTCCAGTAGGCCTAGAATTGGCCCGAGTTGTGTTGCTTAAGTATGTACTCGCATAGTACTGACCCAAGGACAATGAAAAAATAATGATTAATAGTATTGTTTTGTAACCATGGGTCCAAGGTAAGTTTCAGCATGTTTAGTCAGCATTGTTTATAAAGTGAGATTGATGGTTTACACCTGATAACAGCAGCAATATTGATAGTTTGCACAGGGGTTCTACCACTGGGGTTGGTCATGTAGCAATAAAATGACCTGAAAGGTATAAGAAGCTCTGGCAAGGCTCTGTCTTCAAACCCAGGCAAAAGTTGGAGATATCTGATCCAAGTGGTAAAGTAGGAGGACCATTAAGGGAGGACATTTGGACCCTGCTTCTAACCTTTCCAGTCCCTTGATGTGATGCATATGTGGACTCTAAAGCTTTGACTTATTGTACCGTCTCCTTGCCATAAATGGTAGATTTGTAAACCTTGTCATTTTGGGTACTGTAAACCTTTTTTAACATTCTAAACTTGTTTAACTGCCATCATTAACACGCTTATTGAAATGTCATTCTGTGCACACATATTTGAGACCTAAAGGGAAGATGGTGGCGAAGGAGTAACTGCAAAACTGCACTTCCTTTACCTAACTCAGCTTCAGGGGTACTCTACTGAATTTCAATAAAATCCCAGTTTCTCAGTTTTCACAGAGGATTGATTATCTCTCTGAACTCAGGACAAGAATTGAGTCTATCAATTATGTCTATTCATTCCATTATAGAAGGTATCCTGGACTGGTGGCTGAATTTTAATATCACATTTTTGGTTGAACTCAATCTGCCTCTGTAGACACTGGTATGGTCTACTTACTTGTCTCTTTTGTATGTCTCAGGCTACTTTTGAACATCTCAACGTATATGTGCTTTGAGTCCCCCATGTCTTCTTGATCATCCTCAACTTGTCCAAAGCATTGCTGCAATTTATAATGCTTTCCAACATGTGGGTGCTGGCTCAGGGAGCTGGGTATATTCCTTCCCAGAGGTTCAATTCATATGCTCTCAGGGCAGCTCTCAGAGGTCCTAGCCTCATATTAATGATTCTCCTTCTTCAACAGTATAATCTCTGCTTTTAGCTGTGTCTTTTCTTTCAGGAGATGGCTATAAGTGTCTAATTAATTTCTTTCTCTTTGCTGCTTCCTCACACCCTGAAGTGTATGGATATACCAATTGATGGGGTTCAAGGAAGGTCACCACAAAATGTACCACTTATAGCATGCTGATTATTTTGATTTAAAGTTACTTGAGAAACAGCTGGTGTAAAAAGGACACTATGACCACTCTCTCTTGTCATAATGAAATCAGGAAATAAATCTCCCATGGGATAGGTACCCTGCCAGCACCAGGAGGTGAACAAACTTCTTATAGAGACAGGGAACTCAAGGCCCAGAAGCTGTGTAAAAGAACTCTGCTTACTTTCTTCACTAATTAGTATCCAAGTCTTAATTTCTTTGTCATGTCAGTTCTTCACAAAGTTATTGTTTCTTTGTTTAAAAGGTGTATAGACAGACTGTTCTAGTCATTTCTTAGACCCCCACAGCTATGAAATCTCCATATTTATGAAATAAATTTTTCTCCATTTAATTTCTCTTATATCAATTTAACCTTGAAGGGTAGAGGGAAATTTTTTCCTCCAATATGGTCTTCCATATTTATTTTCTATAGAAAAACCTTTATATCTTAACCCAGCACTAATAAGCAAGTGAGAACATGCAATTAATTTTTTATGTTTCTAGTGTGTAGACTCCTCAAGTTAACCATCCCCCATCTGAAGATTTGCATAGCACCATTTAGAGTGTGCACCTCAGACAGCTTTTCTAGTGATGGTATATTAGAAAGCAAAAAAGAGACTATTAAAAGACCACCAAACATTAAATTCTATATATATGTTCTTATTAAATAGTTACCAGATTTTTTATAGGCAAGCATTTTATTTTAGTTACCCCTATTCAAAAGTTAATATTTTGGAGAACAGAAAGCCATTCCATTACACACTCATTTCATTTCTCAAAGGCTTCCACAGATTTCATCAAATTCATGTTTCAGAGTTACTCCAGGTGTATCTGTAGAGTCATTATCTGTGTAACTCACCTGTGCTTTGAATCTTTTATAACATTGAAGTGAATTGCACACTGTAATTTACCTGAGCAGGTGGGGCAAAAGTCTAAAGTCCCATGGTCTGATTCTTCCAGGTGGTTAGAGTCTTTAGTTAGACTTGCCAGCCTATGTCAATGTCAGAGTCTAAATTTCTGTTAAATTCATAGGTTAGACACTTATAGGATCAATGAGACAAAACACAAATGACTTCAGGAAAATAATAGTTATAAAATTTAAATAGGCACTTGAAGAAATTTTCTCAAATTTCTTAGCTTTTCACTTACAGTGTGGAAATAAAAATCACTGCCATATCTAGCAAAGCTGAGTATTTTTATACTGTCTTCTAAAGAGCCTTGTCCAAAGATAAAATTCTAGGAGTCTCTTGGGTAAAGACCAATCATGGCTATAGTCATGACAGAAAAGCCATTTGCAAATTTCTTTGATTTTATGAATTTAAGGTGCTTCCTGTATGAATTTGTAGGTTTTGTGTGTTGCCACTGAATCTAAATGAACTTTAAGTTGCACAAACAGGATACTGTTCTAGAAATTTTACTGTAAACTCACATAAAAATGCTTCACAGTAGATCTTGAGTTCTTTAATATATTCTTCTCTGATAATCCTGGTGTTCTATAGAGTTCCAATGGACTCCCCATAAATATTACACTCTTCACACAGATTACTGATAAACTTTTCAAAGACTTTGGGAGTGCTGCTCAGAATGGAAGGTGATTGGATCCGATTGCGAATGCAAGGTAATGAGGTCAATGAGATTACTCCCTGGCTGAAAATCTTTGTTCATCAGTGCTTCCCCACCATCTAAGTTCTTATATGCAACATAGGCACTGCAATCTTTGAGATGAGGGCTGTTTGTAGTGTCTGTTCAAAGCTATACATTGTTCGCATAATTACAGAAATGTTCCACTCATACTAGGTTCTTAAGAAAAGGTTTCGTTTTTGTCCAATGTTCTACTTTTGATAAAGTACCAATAATGTAAAATTTACCATCTTAACTAACATTAAGTGCATAGTTCAGTGGTATTAAGTACATTTATCTGCTGTAAAGTCATTGTCACCATCCATCTCCAGAAGTATTTCATCTTGTGAAACTGAAACTCTGTACCCATTATATAGCACTTTCAATCTTCAGATTTGTAAGACTCTGTATCCAAATGGATGATAGCCAAATGATGCATAAAAATAGAGCTCTGACCCACAACCTATAGGAACCATCCCTGGAAATCAAATCTTTATGTATAGTAACCAGCCCAGAAAGCCAACCTGTTTCATATTAGTCACACTTATGTGAGTTCAAGCCAATATCTCTATCCAATCAGGGAGGGCATACCTGAAACCTTTTTTCATTATAAAGCTTTCCCAATCCTCTGCCTACTTTTATGTCTTTGCCAAAAGTCAAGTGACAGTGGCTGACTCCCTTGCTATAGCAATCTCTGAATAAAAAGACTGTGTGTTTCCATTTGGTTGGTATTTGTTCTTTTCCAGTTTGAAGCAGTCCAATAGCTGCTCTACCACAAAGTTTCTAACCACTAGCATATTTGGACCTGTTCATAAAGACAGTATGCAGGGTATCTTAACCTGCCACTAGGTTCAAAACAGCCCATCTATCACTAGATGATGATGATGATGATGATGATTTTACAGATTTTATTTATTTACTTTTAGAGAGAGGAGAAGGGGGGGACAAAAGAGGGGGAGAAAAACATCAGTGTGCAGTTGCCTTTTGTGTGCCCCACACTGGAATCTGGTACAGCCCAGGCATGTGCCTGACTTGGAAAAGAATCGATGACCCTTTGGTTTATAGGCCAGTACTCACTTCGCTGAGCCACACCAACCAGGGCAAATTATTATTTTTTAATCAAGGTGTTATCTTTGAATATCCATTGGAGTTTCTTAGGGCTGTACGCAAGGAAATGAGACAGGAAGAAATAAAGGAAGAGAGGGAAATAAGATAAGAAGAAAAAATTCTAAGAGAGATACAAAAGAAAGAAGGAAGGGAGGAAAATGGAGGAAGAGAGGGAAAAAGGAGTATTGTTGGATCCTGCATAGTGTCTTTTGTAGTCCAAAGCATTGACAAGCAGTTGGCTTTTTGAATTAGAAAACTGCCTAGTTTTCTAATATCAGAATTTTTAGTCACAGAACATTACCATTTAGATATAAACTCTAATCTATGCCTTAACAAATGAAAAGTTAATATCATAATGCATATTTCTTTAGGTTTTATTTTTTCTAGGCTGACAAGTTACTTCCATTGTATTTTCAGTACATTTGAATTGGTAAGAGTTTCTCTTATGTCGTAGCTTAGAAACTGATCGTTTCTGTTTGAAAAAAATAAAAAGCCTCAATATTAATCTACCAGCTACATGGAAAAAATCTCCTTATTATAATTTTCAATAAGAAAACCCTGCTTATGGTGAAATTTCAATTATAAATTAAAATGAAACAAAATCATCCAAAACTCATTAATATAGGAATGAAAAATGGATTGCAGATAGTTGCAGTCTCACTACTAGAATATAATGATAAAACTGGATTTAGGAATGAATGGGTCTTTCTGCAATGCTACTTCATGATAAAACCTGTATATAACCTGTTGTATACAACCATTTCATTTTTTCCCTTTTGAACCATTCCCCTTTGAGAAAATGGGGAAATGATAGAGTAATTGCACATGTGCAATTCTCGCTTTCCCCCAAAGCTTGGGGGAGGGAGGAAACTGATACTAAAACATAATTTATAATTAAAACAGAAAAATCTCTAGTCAAGATGTTGGGAGCATATACGTGAAATACAATGCAATTTGGTCCCAGTTGAAAGAGGATATTGGGAGTTGACACATAACTGTTCTGAGAAAATCCACAGAATTTGTTGTGAAGGACCCCTCTGGTCATCTTCAGTATTGGAGGGCCTGGAGCTCTTTGGCTTATAGGGCATCTTTCCCAACCCCATATCAACAGTGAAAGCAGCATGGTGGGAAAAACGCAAGGCTAATCAATAGTAGTTTCTGAAGTCTGTAAACAGAATGGCTTTGCTCCTAGATGAATTTTCTTTGAAAAGTATATGTCCCCTAACACAATGAGATTCTATTACATATATTCATATACTCTTTGGTTAAGGAGAGCCTCTTTTAAGTAAGAAGTCAAAATCAGAAAGTGTAAGTCAAATTAATAGAACTTGGCTACCTGATATTTTTTTAACTCTAGCTAAAATTAAAAGAATGATAAAACAAAATATCAGTGAGGTTGTCAGCAATCACAACTCTCTTATTTTCTTGGTGAGGGTGTGAAATAGTACAATCATTTCAGAAAAAGTTCTGGCAGGTTGCTATAAAACTAACTGTACATCTACAACACAGTACTTCTCTCAGGTATTTAGCCAAAAGAAATGAAAACATGTCACAATATGATGTACATATTATTCACTGCAATTGTAGTTATAGTGGCCAAAAGTGTACACATGCCATGTGTCCATCAACTGGAGAGTGGACAAACTGTGGAGATTTAGTCATTCTTCTCTTCCAGGTACAGAGGGGGAGACACCCTTAGAAATGGAGATTTCCCTTATAAATGTAAATGGCTACTACTAAAGAGTAACTTCTAATGGATTTTCAGAGCTTCTCTGTCCACTGTTTTTTAAATAACCAGCTTGAAACAACCCTTATGCCAAAGTAGCATATTTTAGGATGGTGAATTCTACTTCCTTTCAAAAGCAACTGGTAAATTATAAAAATAAATTTTGGTAGAAAGATAATAACATCACAAAATTTAATACTAATTAAAAGCATAAGTCAGTGGTATGAAATATTCTACTTAAAATGGAAAAATTGGTGATATTTAAGGTATACTAGAGAAAACTACATGAACTCAGTACAAAAGGATAAAAATGAGACTACTAGGGAGAAAATAATAGAAAAATTAGTATTTCTAAAGAGTAGACTAGAACAAATGAATTTTTTCTTTTAATTAACAAATAAAAAAACTTTCTTAAAATGAAGAAAAACATAAATATGCACAACTGACAGTCTCAACATTTAGAAAGATTATTTAATAAACATTAACTACACTCCAAATGTATATTACAAAGTTATGCAACTCCAATATTAAAAAGTGTATGTTATCATCACACAAAGAGAATCATGTTAACCAAGGGAGGAATGGTAAAATGGTAGCATTAACTTTGAAGGGGTTCATAAGTCTCCGAAGAATGTGCCACTTTAGTATGCAGACTACTTGGAGCTGAAGACAATCAAGGACCATATTGATGCAGGAACAGTTTTTACCTCCCTCTGAATTGCCTAAAAGAATTTGGATACAGAGCTTGGTCCAGGAAGAGGACTCTTCCCAGAGATAACTACAAAGACTATGAGCTAGGCATGGTAGCTGGTGATGGTTGGGATAGGGGGAACCCCACAGGGCCTGGAGATCAAATGCCTGTCTGTGTCCCCTTGTCTCTGAGTAGCATGGCACACATTTATTTACCAAACATTTTTTCTTTCCATATTTCTGTAAACTGCCTTCCTCCATTTTGAAGCCCAACACACCTATCCCCTTCTCCTTAGCTCAATATGTCATATAAAAGCCTCAATGGCCTGACTGCATGGATTTCTCATATTTATATGAGGCCTCTATATGTGCATAATTAAATTTCTTATTCTTCTGCCAATCTATCTTATGGTAATTTGATTATTAGAGAAGCCAAAGAATTTTCTAGGGCAGAAGGAAATTTTTCTTCTCCAACAACGCTAATTTTTCCATCTAGAACTACAAATGCTAAATGCCAGTGCAGGAGATTTTACAGCAGAGTAAATACCAGAAAGTTTTTATCAAGAAATGCAATTATAACTCATCTTCAATAAACTAAGGAAATAAAAAAATCATCTTGAATTACAAGAACTCATTAAGAGCTAATTTTTAAAGATAGACTTGGAATTAAAATAAAATGAATACCAATTATAGGTAAGAAGGAACTACTGGGTGACTTAATTCAAACAAGAATTCATTCTTAATACACATATCTAGAAACCAAGAATACCAAACATGATATATGTTCTAATTATTTTTTAAAAATCTGTGTGATATAAAAGTACAAAGCCAAAATTCACATAATGTAGAACACCAAACAAGAAAACAAAACAAGGAAAAATTTTTTTCTCTCATAACTTCCAACACTATATTTGATATTATATACAATGGGTTTTATTTCCATTCATGAATCTATAAATCTTTTAATGCATGGCATATCATATAACATCTTAATGTTCAATTACATTATACATAATTTAAATAAACATCCCTTTCCTCTCCCTGTCCAAAGTTTTCTGCGTCCAAACAACTCACTCCTTTTTATTTATTTTATTTTTAAGTACTTAATAAGTATAAGCTTCATTATTATTATTGTTTTGTTATAATAGAATCCCATTTTTAATTATTTTTTTAAATTTTATTTAGTTATTTTTTAAATAGTTTTTTCTCTATTTCTCCCATCCCAGCCCCTCCCCCACCCCATGCTCCCCACCTCCCTCCCATTTCCACCCCCCTTAGTTCTCATCCCTGTGTCCTTCCTATTTGTTCCTCCAAATCCTTCCCCTTTTTTCCCCTTAAATTCCCTTCCCTCTCCCCTCTGGTCACTGGCCCCTTGTTCTCTATTTCAGTGTCTTTGTTTTTTTTTTTCTGCTTGCTTGTTTGTTTTGTTGTTTAGCTTCCTGTTAAAGGTGAGATGATATGGTATTTGTCTTTCAACACCTGGCCTATTTCACTCAACATAATGCTTTCCAGTTCCATCCATGTTGTTGCAAAGGGTAGTAGCTCCTTCTTTCTCTCTGCAGCATAGAATTCCATTGTGTACATGTACCACAATTTTTCGATCCATTCATTTACTGATGGGCACCTAGGTTGCTTCCAACTCTTGGCTATTGTAAATTGTGCTGCTATGAACATTGTGGTGCATAGGTTCTTTGAAATTGATGTTTTAGTATTCTTAGGATATAATCCTTGCAAAACAAGGAAAAATTAAAGTCACAAAATAAGGTAAATGGACCTTTCAAAATCAAGATCAGTCATATTAGTTTTAGCAATAAATGCAAAGGGAATACAATATATATAAAATTAATATGACTCTCAAGGTCAAGGAAAACAGCAAAAAGCTAAAAAAGGAAAACCTGTATTGTCTCAATAATTGTCTTGAAGGAATTGACTATAAATTAAAACAATAAAGACACACCATGCCAATGTAACAACAAGATATACTATTAACATCAACTATGATATCAAGGTAGAATTTATTAAATGGGAAAATGAACTCATTTGATGATGACAAAGAGTACCATATGCATTTATATTTACATTTATAAAATAAAGTACTTATAAATACAAAGAGAAATTGACAAAACATTAAAATTTTATGTGATATTTATATCATTTTTCTCAATTCTTGATAGACCATAATTGAATAAAACAAGTAATGTAAGTAATTTAAAAGTAACTTTATACATATGATTTATATTTAAAATCAATGCTCTTCGAAATCAGAGTAAATTATTTTTCACACATCAAAAAGATTATACAGAAATAAAAGACCATATCATATGTCCAAAGACAATGGCAATGCATTCCAAAATGTAAACATGATATGGATAAAACTCTGTGATCACAATGGGATAAAATAAATCAACAAACATGAAAAGAAGAAAGAAACCTAAGAAACAAGATGCTAAAGAAATAGGTTAAAAGAAAAAAAAAAAGAAAAAGAAAAAAAAAAAAAAAGAGTTTAAAAAAAAAAAAAAAAAAAAAAAAGAAATAGGTTAAGAAAAAGTCAAAACATCCACTGAAGAATATCCTAAATTAGAGGGAGTAAAGGCATACATATTAATATGTAAGAGGATGTTGTTCTTAATAAAAAAGAAATTTAAACTGCTACACACTTCAAATAATAATACACTATAAAATCAGTAAGACTTAATTTTAAGCCTTAAAAATAAACAATAATTGAGCACAGGCCTGCAAACCAAAGGATCTCAGTTGGATTCCCGGTCAGGGCACATGCCTGGGTTGCATGCCAGTTCCCAGCAGGGGACCCACGAGATGCAACCATACACTGATATTTCTCTCCCTCTCTCCTTCCCTTCCCCTCTAAAGATAAATAAGCAAAATCTTTTAAAAAAAGAACATAAGGTTATACAAAAATTAAATTAAATTAATTTTAAAAATAAACAATAAAATGAATATAAACTAATCAAAAGAAAAGTATTTATATAAACTTAACACATATAAAACTGGAAATCTCTTTACAATGTGTAAAAGAGTAACATAAAAAAGTAATTTCCAAGCAATATGTATAAGCAAGCCTAATCAAACTGGCTTATTCAAAGGAAAGAAGCAAAATGACTACACTGAATTAAAATTTATAATATGTTAATGTACTGGCAAGGCAAGCCTAGTCTAGAGTTTTCCATTATCTCAAGTATACTATCCTCTTCAATAACATTCAAAGGAGAACCAGAGAAAGTTGGAAGTAAAAAGTGATTGGATATTAATTTTTCATACATGTTACTATTTAGTCATTGAAAATTTAAATTTTTCTAAGGGTATTATTATTTGCATAAACATTTTATTAGAGGATATAATTTTAGTTTTATTTATCACCACTGTAAAAAATAAAATTCAATTGGGTAAATGTAAAGATCAAATTGCTTTTTCAACTTTTTCAACAATTTATGAATTGGGTAGCATCCCATCTAGCAAATACAATGGAGCTCTAAGGATGTGCACAAAATGGAAGTTTTTATAGGCAGAAGGGGGCAGAAAAAGGAAGTTCTTAACAAAGAGTGGATTGCTTTAAGCAAGGTACCCATCCTTTGGGGAAAGAGGGGGATCTATTGTGCAGATTATCTCACTAGTGCTTACCAGGTAATTCCAGACTGACTGGTTAATGGTCACATTTCTGGGAAAGTCTGGAACTGCAAATACATTAGTTATCATGCCTTGGTTTCCTGACATGGTATTCAGTATAAGTGACTCCATTTTGGTTCTATTGTCTCTCTTTTTTTAACACCACAAAGGTAAGGAGAAACGGGGATTTAGAAAAGGTTTCGTGAAAAGAGAACTCTTCCTCCCCCTCCTTCTTCCCATTTTGGAATCACTTTCCTGAGAATCCCATTTATCTTTAAGGTATGGCTGATGTTTGGTCACTTATGTCAGGCTAGGAAAAGAGTCATCACAGGGAAAGTTGACTCATCATCAGGAGAATGTAGGACTACTTTGTGTCTTAGAGATGAGGAAAGGCCAGTGCAGACTGCCATAGTGTTTCTCAGTTAGTCTCTTACTGACTCTTATGGGGAGGAAAAAGCATCTTATAGTAGGGATTTGTTGGAGTGAATGATGGAATAAAACAGTACAGAGAGGATAAAAGCACACTGCCTTGGAATCGATTTGAGATTTTCCCCACATATGATGAAGAAAGGCAGTCATTTCCTGTGTTTAGTATGGCAGGGATAGAAGCTGATTCTTAAGATATGACTGGAACATACAGAAAATCATTGGAAAAAACTGTCATAAATTCTACCATTATGACAAAGTATTTCTGCCTTGATACATTTTGCTCTGTATTTTTAATGAACACTATTTGTGACCAATTAGGTGTATAATTTTTATTTTTATTATAAAAGTTATTTCTAAAAATATGAAAAATTCTAAATGATAACTTTGCTGGATAGAGTAATCTCAGATGTAGGTCCTTGCATTTCATGACTTGGAATACTCCTTTCCAGCCCCTTCTTGCCTGTAAGGTTTCTTTTGAGAAATCAGCTGACAGTCTGATGGGATCTCCTTTGTAGCTGACTGTCCCCTTATCTCTTGCTGTTTTTAAGATTTTTACCTTATTTTTAATCTTGGGTAACTTAATGATAATGTGTGTTCCTCCTTGAGTCAAATTTCTTTGGGATTCTCTGGGCTTCCTGGACTTCCAGGAAGTCTATGTTTTTTTTTTGTTTTTTTTTTTTTTGCAGATTGAGAAAGTTTTTCTTCATTATTTCCTCAAATAACTTTTCTACTTGTTGCTCTTCCTCTTCTCCTTCTGGCTCCCCTATGATTTGGATGTTGGAGCGTTTGAAGTTGTCCCAGAGATTCTTAAGTATCTCCTCTTTTTTTCATTCTTCTTTCTTCATTCTGTTCTGGTTGGATGTTTATTTATTCTTCTTGTTCCAAATTGCAGATAAAGTGCTTCCCATGTAATGTAAAGTTCAAGGAGTTCATCATCACTAAGCCCTTATTATATGAAAAGTTATAGGGACTTATGTAAGAAATAGAATATAAAATATGAACAGTAGCCCTGGCTGGTGTGACTCAGTGGATTGAGTGCAGGCCTGCAAACCAAAGGGTCACTGGTTCGATTCCCAGTCAGGGCACATGCCTATGCTGCAGGCCAGGTCCGTAGTAGGGGGCATGTGAGAAGCAACCACACATTGATGTTTCTCTCTTTCCCTGTCTCCCTCTTTCCCCTCTGTCTTAATATAAATAAATAAAATATCTTAAAAAATATATGAACAGTAAGTAGAATGACAAGAAACTTTATCAACAACTAAACCTCAAAAACAAAAACTAAGCAAACAACTAGAACAGGAACAGAATCAAGTTAATGAGACCACATAGACAGTTAGCAGTGGTGAAGGGGAATGGGGTAGAATAGGGGAAAAGGAACAGGGAATAAGAAATATAAATAGTAGGTACAGGAGACTTCCGCCAAGATGGAGGCATAGGTGGATGTGCCGTGCCTTCTCACACAACCAAGTTTAGAGACAAGTAAATATTAGCAACAGAAAACACAGCCAGAACATGGAAAATTGAACTTTTTGGAAGTCCGTTAACAACAAATTCTTCAGCCTGACCGGTAAGGGGCGAAAACAGCAGCTGGTGAAGCGGGGTTGCACAGGAAAACTCCATCGGACGGACTCAGGCATGCGGAATTCATACGCGTGGAATCAGGCACAGGGTTGGACCTAGCGAGTGACCGAGCGAGCGACCAGGCAAGCGACCTCGGGGGAGACAGCGGGGGAGCGGTGCTGCGTGTTGACTGTGGTCACGCATTTGTGCGCAGGTGGACAGGTGAGGGAGTGGGCGGTTGGACCAGAGCCCGGCGGGTCCCCGTGGCAGGCTGCAGTGGAGGGCGCCACCATTTCCCTGCTCTGACCCCATCTCCACATACAGCGTCATAAACCAGCGACTCTGAGTGGCCCGGCCCAGGTGAACCACCTAATGCGCTGATCCTCACCCAGCAGTGAGAAACAGCAGAGGGGTCGCCATTTCCCCGCTCTGACCACGCCCCCACATATAGCGTCACAACCCAGAGACCTGGGAGTCCAAGGCGCCGCTTCTCACACTTAAAGGGCCAGAACAGACCAAAAATGTCACAAGAAGATCTCAAAGCCCCAGAGCCCATAGATCTAAGCGATGAAGAAATAGCAAAACTCTCATACACATAGTTTAAAACACTGGTCATCAGGATCCTTACAGAACTGGTTGATTATACTGACAAATTAGACAAATATATGAAGGCGGAACTAATTGAAATGAATGGAATTGCACAGGGCACCAATAGCAATGAAAAGGAAACTGGGACTCAAATCAATGGAGTGGACCAGAAGAAAGCAAATAATGGCCAAACAGAAAAGAGTCAAGAAGCAAGAATTCAAAGACATGAGGAGAATCTTAGGAACCTCCAGGACATCTTTAAACGCTCCAACATCCGAATTATAGGGGTACCAGAAGGGGGAAGGCACAGCCACCAGTGGAAAACTTATTTGAACAAATAATAAAGGAGAATTTCCCCAATCTGGCAAAGGAAATAGACTTCCAGGAAATCCAGGAAGCTCAGAGAGTCCCAAAGAAGTTGGACCCAAGAAGGAACACACCAAGGCACATCATCATTACATTAGCCAAGATTAAAATGAAGAAGAGAATCCTAGAAGCAGCAAGAGACAAGGGGGCAGTCACCTACAAAGGAGTCCCCATCAGACTGTCAGCGGATTTCTCAAAAGAGACCTTACAGGCAAGAATGGGCTGGAAAGAGGTATTCAAAGTCATGAAAACCAAAGACCTACAACCAAGATTGCTCTATCCAGCAAAACTTTCATTTAGAATGGAAGGACAGATAAAGTGCTTCTCAGATAAGGTCAAATTCAAAAAGTTCATCATCACCAAGCCCTTATTATATGAAATGTTAAAGGGACTTATCGAAGAAAAAGAAGTTAAAGAAACATGAACAGTGAAAGGACAACAAACTCACAGTTATTAACAACCACACCTAAAACAAAAGCAAACTAAAAGGACAGCTAGATCAGGAGTGGAAATATAGAAATGAAGATCTCAAGGAGGGTTAGCAATAGGGGGAGTGGGAGGAGGAGAAGGGGGAAGAAGGTACAGAAAATAAGTAGCATAGACAGTAGATAGAAAATAGATGGGGGGGCAAGAATACCATGGGAAATATAGAATCTAAAGGACTTGAGACACATGGTCATAAACTAAAGGGGGGTGATGGTGGGGATGGGGGTAGGGTGGAGGGGAATAAAGGGGGAATAGAACAACTGTAACAGCATAATCAATAAAAAAATTTAAAAAAAAACTAAACCATGCTCATAATAAAAAAAAATAAATAAAGGACTTGAGACACATGATCATAAACTAAAGGGGGGGTAATGGTGCAGATGGGGTGGTAGGGTAGAGGGGAATGAAAGGGGGAATAGAACAACTGTAACAGCATAATCAATAAAAAAATTAAAAAAAATAGTAGGTACAAAATAGACAGGAGGGGGTTAAGAGTATAGGAAATGTAGAAGCCAAAGAACTTATATGTATGACCCATGGACATGAACTCGGGGGGGATGCTGGATGGTAAGGAGAAGGAGGCTAAAGGGGAGAAAAACATTAGGAAAACTGTAATAGCATAATCAATAAAATATACTTAAAAATAAAAACATGAAAAAATATAATGATAAAAAACCATCACACAATCCTATCACCCAGATATAATCATTTATAAACACACACATCATTTTAGTGCATTTATTTATTATCTTTATTACTGTATATTTGATAGAGTTTATATCACTCAAAATGTATAAGATTTTTAAAGATAATTAACTTAGGGATATCCATAAATCCTCCACTGAAGATTTTTAAATGGTAGATACAACACTTAATTAAAGAAACAAAAATGGCTCAAGTCATTCATTACAATATTTATAGTTGCAAAAAATCATAACATGTCTCTAATAACAGTGGGACTATTATAATTTTCTATTCAAACATACTTTTGTGGATAGAGAGAAGACTTATTTGGGGTGCAATTTCATCCACCAAAATCTCCAAAAAGTTTAGTCATTATTCCCAATTACTGATTTAGGACAGTCAGAGTAATTACTTTATGTCATTTAAAAAATGACAAGATTTTCCCACTACACTTTGAGATGAGATACACGTGAGAAATTGAACAGAACAAACAAATAGAATTCTAGTGCTAGAGCAATCCTGTAATTATTGTGGGGAGATAACTTCAGCGAGCATTGAGAGACATTCATTTTGAACTGCAATAAATCATCCACAGATACATTGCATCCAGGGTATTCAGTCTGTTAAGGAAAGTCAATTTATGTCATGATTTAACTAGTCTAGAATTTAGTATTAATTCATTTGGGGGAAAGTCTTCAAATAATATGTTGAAGAAAGATTCATGGGTAATATATTTTCTAAACTCTTAATTCTTCAGGGATTAAATTATTTGTCTCCATGAATGAAAAACAATTTATCTTGGTTATGAGATTCTCATATCACCACACTCTCATCCTAGAAAGTCTAAAATGTATGAATTCATTGTCTTCTAGTACTTCATATTAGAAAAATAAAAGCGTACAGACAGTCTTGTTTTTATTCTTTTCTAAGTAATCTGTTTTTTCCTCTATCTTCCTGTATGTTATAGATTTTTACATTCAACTTTGTGATGCATGACATTTGACAAGGCATCTACATGTAGCTTTTCTTACATTGATTTTACTGGTGTTCAGTTACTGCTTTGATCTTCACCCTTATGCAATTTTTTTGTTGTTTTGCTCAAGAAACTTTGTATCAGTAGTAATATTGAGCAATTGGTTATTGTTTCTGTTATTTGTCTCTTCATTATTTCTATATTTTGTATTTCCATTATTCACCATTGTTAGCACAACCATCTCTGTACATAGCAATTTCTTTGTCTTTTTTCAACCTTTAGAACTTCTCAATCAAATTATGAATAATAGAGAATTGCACAACAAACCTAATGTTACTGCTCATATTTATATTGACGGCTTCATACATTGTTGTGAAAATTAAATAATAGAACAAATATAAAGCAAAGGTGCTTATCATTGAATGAATATATGTGAGTATGCACATTATATATTCTGTTTTTACATTTTTTTCTAAAATAAATTCCTAATCTGTGACTCAATTTTACTTGCCCTAAAATCTTTTCCTATTTTAACTTTTTTTTCCATCTAATTTTATCTACTTCTAGTTCAGTTAATTCTATTGTTTTTTCATTTGAGCCTGGTTAAATCCTGGTTTTCTTATACTTGAGTACATAGCATTCACCTTCTTGTATTCTTTCTGAATATCAAATATTTCTGAAATGTTGGTTGGATTAATGTAGGTTAATATTTACAGATGTATGTTCTGCCTTTGAACTTTTAGGATTGTTTCCTTTATTAGACTATACTTACGAAAGGATTACTTATCTTTGCTTTCCCCCACACACATAGGTTAGATTAGGGACAATGACTTTATATTTAATTTCTTCCAGAAACCCTTCTTCCAGATAGCTTAAGCTTCTACTTCTCAGCTCAATTTTATAGCTCCTTTCCTAACAGAAACAGGGAGTCAAGTTAACAACAACAACAACAAAAAAGTAAAATAGTCTTCTTTAAATAATCATGACTATTACACTCTAGAGTAGTGTTGAGTAGTATTACACTCAATCAGTGTTGAACAGGAGACATTTTTTTGTTGTTTCAACCAGGTAGAGGTGGGTAGTACTGCCATTTAGACAGTAAGGGCCAGAAATAGTACTAAACACCCCACGACAAATAACTATCTGGTGTTAAATGTTAGTAGTGCCAAGGATGAGAAACACTACTCTTGAGTCCATCATTCTCTTCTACCTTAATTATTTTAAGGAGAAATTTCAGGAGATTAAGATATTTGTTAATGAGCAGGAACTATGACTCCACATAGATTATTTTTTTCCTTAGGAAATGTTGAGCATGGTTGTGCAGATTCTGACAATTTGCAGTCCATTTCAAACTGTCAAGACATTTTGATCAAATACTTTATTGAAATCTTCAACAGAGGGTTTTAGAGATCAGAGTTCACTTTATTTTGAATAAAATTTCTGTGGCATATCAGGAAATTAGGCAGAATGTTCTTAAAAAATGAAATGCCAGTTTGGGTGGAAGAAACCTTTCAGAAGTGACAAATAACATTTGAGCTCAGACATGCTAACCTGAGGGAAAGAGTAAAGTCATCTCAGAACTTCTTTTTGAATAACTGATTTGAAAAAGAATAGCTACATTTTAATCTGCTAAATATATTTTAAAAAGCTTTTTTAACCAAGTGATGAAGAGATGAGATTAAACAAGCAAAACTATTAACTGATAACTAAAATAGATTTATTGAAATCATTTGAAGCAAGTCAAAATAATTGCTTCTTTTTAAAAAAATCTCTCTTCCTCTGTTCACTTAAACATTATTAGAATGATTTGGCATTAATTTAAATAAAGCAAGCCCAGAGGGAGAGAAGGAAAGAATAAAACATGAGGACAGCATAAGGCTATGATATCAGAATTTACATGGCTTTAGAGATAATTAATTTAGTAAAATAAACACTGGAATTATGTATATATATCTAGAGACAAAAATAAATAATTTGACACAATGTGATTTACTAAAAGGAAAATAGAAAATCTCTTTAGTAGACAGAGATACTTAAAATAGTCATTAACAAGGAAGATTGTGTGAGAGTTTATGTGAAGTCAGAACTTGCCAAGTATTGGAATACCTAGTATAAATACATCGCACCTTCCCAAACTGATCAAAGAGGGCTTCTACTGGCCTATTATGAATAATTTATTTCAGTTGCAAATGCATCAAATATACTTTTAAAAATCAATTAATTCATAATATTGCTCAAAAGAATCTATAATCATCATTGGATGCTAGGCACAATTCCATTGCTCTGAAAACTGGTACATTAATGGACATAATACAAATTTATCCTCCATTTCCCATAAAACTCCCTATCAGAGTAATTGAATAATTGATGAGGGAAGTTCTTCATCAGATAATTTTGGCCAATCAATAAAGAAAGAAGGATAGTATAAAATTGGAATTTCAGCCCTGGCTGGTGTGGCTCAGTGGATTCAGTTCTGGACTGAGAACCAAGGTGTCACTGGTTAAATTCCCAGTGAGGGCACACGCCCCAGTTACCGGCCAGTCCCCAGTAGGGTGCATATGAGTGGCAACCACACATTGATGTTTCCCTTTCTCCCTCCCTTTTCCTCTAAAAATAAATAAATAAAATTTAAAAAATCAGAATTTTAAAATCTAATAAAATTATGAAAGTAGCTAATTCAATAGATGCTCAATCCTTAAGGTAAGGTTGTGATGGAGACATTTATAATGGAGGGGATAAAACACTGATACCACATGAACCCAGTGATGTGGTGATTAGTCTTAGTGTAACTGGTAGTTGTACAATCCTACATCATGTATCTACTGATATGACGCAGCAATAAATACACACACCTATAAAAGATCTTGTCAAAATATTGTTCCTGAATATAATAAAGCTTATAGACCTATCTGAAGCTTACAGGGAATATGGGGAAGGTGACATGTAGAACAGAAAGCAAAAACATAACATGAGAAAAGTCAAAGTTTGAATATAGGTCTTTCTACAGAACAAGTGACCTGGTTTATCCAACAAGTCAATGGCATTAAAAAAAGTAAGGATAGTGTTGGAGACTAAAAGAAACTTTAGAAATGTAGTAACCAAGTGTAATATATGGAATTTATTTGAATTCTAATTTAAAAATTTAAAAATAACCTTTGAGATAATCTAGAAAACTTGAATATGGATTGAATATTAGTTGATGTTAGTTGTATTAAGTGTGATGAGGGCATGGTGAATGTGTTATTGTCTAGGCCCTGATCAATTAGAGATGCCAAATGGAAAATTTACATTTGAAATTATGTATATTTGTTTTATTTTAACTTTTTAAAATTTTTTGTTTGTACACACACATGCACATACATAATATTATATAGGCATTGATTTCCACAAAATAGCACCAGACAACCTGTTAATAGAGCAACACTAAGTTTGCTCAAAGTCATTTCAAAAAGGATGAACACTATATTGATATAGTCTTAGGGAGAGGAACTGAGTGGAATTGGTCAAGATTCATAATATACTACTTAAGACTGGTGGACACAATGAGCTAGCAAGGGCCTTCAAGCAAGCTTTCATAAGTAAATCGTTATTTAATAAGTGAACTCTTTGCCTTGATGAACAGATAATGAGCTTTGATAAACTGATTTATAGAAATTCCTGAAGCAAAAAATAAAGTTATTCACTTATTTACAAGTGTATCTTTCCAAAGTAAATGTTTCCAGGAAAAAAAATAAAGCAATTAAGTCATGTTGATATACATGATTGTAGTTCTCAGGAAAGAGGTAAACAAGATTTGGAAAGTGTTAAAAATTATAGTCTACCAAGAGGTATAGTCAGTTAATTTTACTTTTCTCTATAGGTCTGTATTAATTTGAAAATTGCTATATTGGAAACCTTTAAAAAGGAGCAGTGATGTTGAACTGCTCTTCTTTCATAAAATTTAAGGAAGCCACTGAGTTACATATAGGTATTTAATAAACTTAGGTAAGAATTAGCTACAAAAATTGGGGAAGAAAGTGATTGGATAAACATCAGGAATACTGAGAAAATCCTTATGCACAACTGAGACAGAAAAAAGTTTCTGGTGTGGATGTTTTTAAATTAAAACACTGGCAAATTGATATCTTAGCTAATTACTTTAATTTAATTGTTGTTCAAGTACAGTATTCTGTCTTTTACACCCATCCCAGTCCACCCTCCCCCAGTGCTCCCTACCTCCCTCCCACTTCCACCCCTCTTAGCTGTTGTCCCATGTGTCCTTTATACTAGTTCCTCTAAATCCCTCCCTTTTTCCCCTGAAATTCCCTCCCTTCTCCCCTCTGGTCACTATCCCCCTGTTCTCTATTTCAGTGTCTTTGTTTTTATTCTGCTTGCTTGTTTGTTTTGCTGTTTAGCTTCCTCTTAAAGGTGAGATCATATGGTATTTGTGTTTCACCACCTGGCTTATTTCACTCAGGACGCTTTCCAGTTCCATCCATGCTGTTGCAAAGGATAGGACCTGCTTCATTCTTTCTGCTGCATAGAATTTCATTGTGTATATGTACCATAATATTTTAATCCATTCATTTACTAACAGGCACCTAGGTTGCTTCCAAATCTTGGCTATTGTAAATTGTGCTGCTATGAACATTGGGGTTTATAGGTTCTTTTGGATTGGTGTTTTAGGGTTCTTAGGATATAATACCAGCAGTGGAATTGCTGGGTCAAAAGGCAGGTCCATTATTAGTTTTCTGAGAAAATTCCATACTGTTTTACATAGTGGTTCTACCAGTCTGCAATCCCACCAACAGTGAACTAGGGCCCCCCTTTCCTCACAACCTCTCCAACATTTGTTGTTTGTTGCTTTGTTTATGATAGCCATCCTGACTGGTGTAAAGTGGTATCTCATTGTGGTTTTAATTTGCATCTCTCTGATAGCTAACAATATTGAGCATATCTTCATGTGTCTCTGAATGTTCTGTATGTCCTCCTTGGAGAAGTGTTTGTTCAAGTCCTTTTCCCATTTTTTAATTGGGTTGGGTGTCTTCTTAGAGTGGAGTCGTGTAAGTTCTTTGTATATTTTGGAGATTAAACCTTTGTCTGAGGTATCATTGGCAAATATGTTTTCCCATACAGTTGGTTGTCTTGCTAATTTAATACTGTTTTCTTTAGCCATGCAGAAACTTTTTATTTTGATGAGATCCCATTTGTTTATTCTTTCCTTTATATTCCTTGCTCTAGGGGACATATCAGTAAAAAAGTTGCTGCATGGAATATCTGAGATTTTCTTGCCAATGTTCTCCTCTAGGACTTTAATGGTGTCACGACTTATATTTAAGTCTTCTATCCACCTTGAATTTATTTTGGTGTATGGTGTAAGTTGGTGCTCAAGTTTCATTTTTTTGCATGTAGCTGTCCAGTTCTCCCAACACCATTTGCTAAAGAGGCTATCTTTACTCCATTTTATGTTACTGCCCTCTTTGTGGAATATTAATTGACTGTAGAGAGTTTGGTTGATTTCTGGACTCTCTGTTCTGTTCCATTGGTCTATGTGCCTGTTTTTATGCCAGTACCAGGCTGTTTTGATTGCAGTGTACTTGTAATACAGTTTGGTATCAGGTATTGTGATCCCTCCTACTTTGTTCTTCTTTCTCAAAAGTGAAGCTGCTATTCAGGGTTGTTTATGGTTCCATATACATTTTTTTAAGTGTTTGTTTTATGTCTGAGAAGTATGCCATTGGGACTTTAATAGGTATTGCATTGAATCTGTATATTGCTTTGGGTAGTATGGACATTTTGATGATGTTAATTCTTCCAATCCATGAACACGGTATATGTTTCCATCTGTTTGTGTCTTCCTTGATTTCTTTCTTCAGTGTTGTGTAGTTTTCTGCACACAGGTCTTTTACCTCCTTGGTTTGGTTTTATCTAGTTATTTTATTTTTCTTTTTGCTTTATTGAATGGGATGTTTTTCTTGATTTCTTTTTTTGCTGTTTCATTGTTAGTATACAAAAACGCCTTTGATTTCTGAATATTGACTTTGTATCCTGCTGTTTTGCCAAATTTATTTATTAGATCAAGCAGTTTTGGGGAAGAGTTTATATGATTTTCCTTGTAGACTATCATGTCATCTGCAAACAATAACAGTTTTGTTTCCTCCTTTCTGATTTGGATGTCTTTTATATTATTTTCTTGTATGATCACTGTGGCTACAACTTCCAATACTATATTGAATAGCAGTGGTGAGAGTGGACAACCTTGTCTTGTTCCTGATCTTAGTGGAAAAGATTTTAGTCTTTGCCCATTGAGTATGATATTGGCTGTAGGTCTCTCATATATGGCCTTTATTATATTGAGAAGTGCTCCCTGTATTCCCACTTTGCTGAGTGTTTTTATCATACATGTGTGTTGTACCTTATCAAAAGCTTTTTCTGCATTTATAGATATGGTCATGTGATTTTTGTCTCTGCTTTTGTTTATGTGATGTATTATATTTTCTGAATTTCAAATATTGAACCATCCTTTCATGCCTGGGATGAATCCCACTTGGTCATCATGAATGATGTTTTTAATGTATTGTTGGATGCGGTTTGTTAATATTTTGTTGAGGATTTTAGCATCTATATTCATCAGTGATGTTGGCCTCAAGTTTTCTTTCTTTGTTGTGTCTCTATCTGGTTTGGGGATTAGGATGATTCTGGCTTCATTAAAAGAGTGTGGGAGTCTTCCATTATTTTGCATTTTTTGGAATAGTCTGTAAAGGATAGGGGTTAACTCTTCCTTACATGCTTTACAGAATTCTACTGTGAAACCATTCAGTCCAGGGCTTTTGTGTGATGGGAGTTTTTTGATTACTGCTTCAATTTCTTTTGCTGTTATTGGTGTGTTTAGATTTTCTGCTTCTTTGTCATTGAGTTTTGGAAGGTTCTATTTTTCTAGAAATTTGTCCATTTCACCTAAGTTTACAAATTTCTTGGCATACAGTTCTTCATAGTAATTTCTTACAATCCCTTGTATTTCTGTGGGGTCAGTTGTAATCTCTCCTCTCTCATTTCTGATTGTGTTTATTTGTATCCTCTCTCTTCTTTTCTTGATGAGCCTGCTTAAACGCTTGTCTATTTTGTTTATCTTGCAAAAAAACCAACTCCTGGATTCATTGATTTTTAGAATTGTGCTTTTAGTCTCTATGTCATTGAATTCTGCTCTGATATTTGTTATTTCCTTCCTTCCACTTGTTCTGGGCTGTCTTTGTTGTTGTCCCTCAAGTTCTTGTAGTTGTAGGGTTAGGCTGTTTGTTTGAAATGTTTCTATCTTTTTTAGGTAGACCTGTATCACTACGAACTTCCCTCTCAGGACTGCCTTCACTGTGTCCCGTAAGTTTTGGGTTGTTGTGAGTTCATTTTCATTTATTTCCAGAATGTTTTTGATTTCTTCCCTAATATCATTCTTGACCCATTCACTGTTTAATAGCATGTTATTCATCTCCATGATTTTTAATGTTTTGGGTCTTTTCTCTTAGGATTGGTTTCCAGTTTCAATCCCTTGTGATCAGAGAAAATGCTCAGGATGATTTCAATTTTCTTAAATTTGTAGAGGTTTGTTTTGTGTCCTATCATGCAGTCTATCTTTGAAATGTTCCATGTGCATTTATTTGAAAAGAATGTGTATTTAGCTCTTTGGGATGAAGGGCTCTATATATATATATATCAGTTAAGTCCATTTCATCTAGGATATTGTTCAGTTCCACAATATCTTTGTTAATATTTTGTTTGGAAGATCTGTCCATTTTTGACAGTGGGGTATTAAAATCCCCAACTATAATTGTGTTGCTTCTTGAAGTCCTCTAAGATTTTCTTTATATATTTGGGTGCTTCTATGTTGGGTGCATATATATTTACAAGTTTATGTCTTCTTGGTGGATTCTTCCCTTGAGTATTGTGAAGTGACCTTCTGGGTCTCTCTTTATGGCCCTTTTTTCGAAGTCTATTTTGTCTGATATGAGTATTGCTACCCTTGGTTTTTTTTTTTTCCTAGCTTTTGCTTGGAAAATTTGTTTCTAGCCCTTCACTTTAAGTCTCTGTAGGTCTTTTGTCCTGAGGTGGGTCTCTTGTAGGCAGCAAAGATATGGGTTATGCTTTCTTATGCATTCAGCTATTCTATATCTTTTGATTGGAGTATTTAATCTATTTACATTTAAGGTTATTATTGATAGGTAGTTATTCATCATCATTTTTATACCTGTGTTTCTCTTTCTCTCTTTCTTTTCTTTCCTTTCCTTCTTTTAGTATTTCTTGCAGAGCTAGTTTGGTGGATGTGTATTCTTTTAGACTTCTTTTGTCTTGGAAACTCATTATTTGGCCTTCTATCTTGATTGAGAACCTTGCTGGGTAAAGTAGCCTTGGTTGTAGGTCTCTGGTTCTCATTACTTGGAATATTTCTTGCCATTCTCTTCTTGCTTGGAGCATTTTCATTGAGAAGTCAGCAGCTAACCTTATTGGGGCTCTCTTGTATGTTACTTTCTTTTTCTCCCTTGCTGCCTTTAAGATTCTCTCTTTGTCTTGGAATTTTGCTATTTTAATGATGATGTGTCTTGCAGTGGGCCTCTTTGGGTTCCTCTTGATTTGGACTCTCTGTGTTCCCTGGATTTGTGTGACTTTTTCTCTTCATCAAATTAGGGAAGTGTTCCATCATTACTTTTTCAAATACATTTTCTATCCCTTGCTCTTCTTCTTCTCCATCTGGTATCCCTATTATTCAGATATTATTATGTTTCATATTGTATTGCATTTCTCTTAATCCCTCTTCATTCTTTCTGAGCCTCCTTTCCCTTTCCTGTTCTTTCTGTGAGATGCTTTCTACTTTGTCCTCCAACTCACTAATCTGATCTTCTGTTTCATCAACTCTACTTTTAATACTTTCTACTGTGTTCTTCATTTCAGAAATTGTATTCTTCATTTCCTCTTGTCCCTTGCTAATAGTTTCCATTTCCTTTTTCATGTTCATACAGTTTGCAGTGAGTTCATTGTAGCTCCACTGTAGTTTCTGGTAGCTCATTGTGAGCTCTTTGAAGTTCCTGATAACCAGTGCTTTGAATTCAATATCTGATAGTTGGGTTGCCTCTATTTCATCTAGCATTCTTTCTGAGGCTTCCTCCTTTCCTTTCATTTGAGGGTTGTTTCTTTGTCTTCCCATTGTTTGTGAGACTCTTCTTGTTAGCTTCAGCTTCTTAAATTGATTTGTTCTGGCTTCCTGGATTTATGGTGTGCACTTCTGTGGTATAACACCTGTGAAATTCAGTGGTGTGGTCTCCTTGATCTCCACAGTTCGGTGGTCTTGGGCTGTCCTTTATGTTGGCTCTGAGTTTGTCTTTGGGTTTTTGTTGTTTCTGGGTCTTTTTTGTGTGTTTCCTTCCCACCAGCTGGTGTACTGATGGTCCCTCTGTCCACTACCCATTTTAATTTTCTCTGCTGTTGAGGGCGAGTTGTGTTAAAGCTAGTTCTTCTGTGTGTACAGAGTTTTGAGCATTCTCTTTTGCTCTTGTTCAGTTGTTTGTCCTGGGTGGTTCCTCCACTGTTTAGTTGTATTTCCAGATAGGTCTTGGGTTGAGGTTTGTGTGGTTTCTACTCCCTCCTTCACCTTCTTCTGTTGTTATCTGTTGGTGGTTCCTTTGTTGTTGGCTTTCCTCTTTCTTTGGGTATCCTGGTGTTCACCACTTCCACCTATTTTTTTTGTGTGATCAGTTGGCGGGGAAGGCAAACTGGTTTATGACAGCAGGAGAGTATTCTATGATATTTACAGTAGCAGTGGGTACAGAAGAGATAGGTGATCCCTTGACTATATACAGCGATAACCGTATTCTTCAACTCAACTAGGCATTTTTTAGAAAGGATGGAAGGAAGATAAGGCTCTTGTTGGGGAGGGAAGTTTTGTTATTTGGATCTAGAAAGGAGTGAGGTTGAGGGAGGTCAGATTCTGAGGTAAGGTGAGAATAAGGGATGGTAAATAGGTATAGTGTGAGAAGGAACAGAGTCAACCACTACAGTAATATAATTCAGGCAATAATGTTGTGGGCTAAGATCTGGGCAGGGAGGGTGTTGTGTAGTATTTACAACAGCATGCAACAAATATTATTTACAATATTAGAGCAACAGTCATATGACAGAACCTATGATATACCAAGAATAGGGAGTATTGGACCTTCAGTAGTGTGCTAACTGGTCAAGGGGAAGTAAAGAACAGTAAATTAGCAATACACTATGATTGGGGGAACAGGGGAAACCTGTCAATTGATACAATATATCCAGCCAAGGTAAAGAAGACTATACAGAAAGAGGAGGAATACAGAGATACTAGTAAAATAAAAGGCGTAAGAATAATGAAAAATAATGAAAAAGTCAAATATGCAATAACTTGTAGTTTTTCTGTTATAGCAAAGTGAATTTTGTCTTCCTGTCTCTACTGTAGGGATGCCCCCTCTTTGAGTCCAACTCTGGTCTTTTCGCTGTTCTAAGTCTTTTGTCTCACTTGGGGGGGGGGAGAAAGAAAAAAAGGCAGCAGAAGAGAGGAAAAAGTGGTAGGTTTGGAAAGAAAGGAAGAAGTAGTAAAACAAGAAAGAAGAAGAAAGAGCATAAAAGTATTGAAAGATAAAACAATAATAAAGCTAAAAATAAAAGATTATTAAAAAAAACTCTTGTTGGTTTCCACCTGGTCAAACCTTTTCTTCTGGTCACACTAGGTGAAGCAGTCTGAGGGGTGATTGGTGTGGCTTTCCTTCCTTCTTGGTGAACTCAGCCAGTCTCAGGAGTGCTCTTCCAAGATCTGGACCGGTGCCTCTCCCCAGCACCCCACTCAGAGCAGACTTTCCCCAGGATGCACAGTCCTGGCCTGGGGTGTGGGCACCTGCTCCCAGCCAGGCTTCCCTGGTCCTGCAGGCTTGGGCATGAACTTTTCCCAGTGCTATGGGAGAGTACAAGGGCAACTCTCAATTCTCCCAAGCTGGTGACCACAGACTGACTCTTCCGGTGATCAGAGCTCTCTGGATTGCTTCCTCACGCCCACTCCTCTCTCTGACACTCTAAGCAAACAGATCTCTCCTTGTGTTTTTCAAACTGCACCCGGCCCGGTACGGAGGGAGCTGATGACTGGCTCTCTCCCAAGGACCTTGCTGCCAGCCCTTGGCTCCCAGAGACTGAGGCCGACGGGCCCTGGCATGGCCTGGTGGATAGCCTGTGGCCTCTGTGCTGTTCCCTTGGACCTTAATGACCTGCAGCCATCTCCTCTCCTCACCATCTGGTCATTCAGAGTCTGCTCCAATTTCTGGAGTCCTGTCTTCCTATATGCTGGGTCCCTGTTGACTATCTGCTGCACTCCTCTGCAGATCAGCCTGGTTTTTCTCCGGTGCATGGGGAAAGCAAAATCCTTTGTCCTACACCACCGCCATCTTCCCCTATCTTAGCTAATTTTAAATACTTAATATATACC
Source organism: Artibeus jamaicensis (assembly GCF_021234435.1). NCBI lineage: Eukaryota > Metazoa > Chordata > Mammalia > Chiroptera > Phyllostomidae > Artibeus > Artibeus jamaicensis. The sequence goes on along the minus strand of NW_026522028.1, from coordinate 9,287,822 downwards.
AAATATTCTGTTAAATGCTTAACATATATTATGTCATTTAATAATCACCAAACTTCATGAGATAGGACTTCTAAATAGCAACATTTTACAGTTGACTTTCCTGAGCCATAGCAAGGTTCAGTTGTGTGTCCACTGACATAAAGCTAGAAACTGTTGGAATAAGAGTCAAAGGCAGGCTCTTCTGGCTTCAAAAAGTGAGAGAAAAATGGCTGCCATAAACTTGTGTAACTTTCCAAAATGGAATGGAGGGTTTTCTCCTAAATTATTATTTTCATTTTTTAGGGTATAGAAACCTCGTATGTCATATGGAAGCCAGCTCTTTTGAATGTGTGCAACATATTTTGAGAAAAAAGTTTCACCCTTAAGACCTATCTAAAGAGAACAGAAATAGCTCCAGATAAATGGTGTTTATGCTTAAATGCTCAAGTTGGACAAAAATACATTGCTGCTGAATTTCAGTTACAACCTTGATAAATGGATGAGGGTCCCTGACTTTGAACTTCCAGTACTGAGAAGCACCTGAGAATGTGGTCATTTGTCAACATTACTGCTTACTTTGGTTTTAGATACACAAGTAATGTGCTCATGCACTGATATTAGTGCATACAAAATGTATAATCTATCATCATCATCAACGAACATTTATAGAGCACTTGCTACATGTGAGCTAGATTCAGAGGTTGCAATGGAAATTTATATGGCATAGAGAAACCACCCTATGTTTCCCTTTTCTTTCCTTTTCAGATATATGTTTCTAAGAACTGAGACTGTTGGAAAAAAACTTACCCATCATAAATCTGATAATTTTAGAAAACTGAACATAACTTTTTGTTCCCTGTTATGATTTATATTGATTTTAAGATATTCCGTAGTCACAATTCTTTTGTAAAAAAGGTAGGTTTTAAAATCTGACTTAAATGAGTGATCAAGCAGGAATTAAATTGGTGATCATCACTGTTTTACATCTGGAAGAAATGAAAGGAAATACAAGATGTTTTCACTGGAAGACATTGCCTGATATAGCAGGGTGTTTGAGTAGACATATAAAGGAAAATGTTTGTTTGCCTTCCTATGGGCACTTAACTTGTAAACCTTTCTTAAATCAGTACTCAGTTTTGCTATGGCTAAGATTTCACAACCTTATTTATCAAGTAAATATTATTTTTACCTAAACAAATGGGATCTCATCAAAATAAAAAGCTTCTGCGTGGCTAAAGAAAACAGTATTAAATTAGCAAGACAATCAAATGTATGGGAAAACATATTTGCCAATGATACCTCAGACAAAGGTTTAATCTCCAAAATATACAAAGAATTTACACAACTCCACTCTAAGAAGACACCCAACCCAATTAAAAAATGGGAAAAGGACTTGAACAAACACTTCTCCAAGGAGGACATACAGAACATTCAGAGACACATGAAGAGATGCTCAATATCGTTAGCTATCAGAGAGATGCAAATTAAAACCACAATGAGATACCACTTTACACGGGTCAGGATGGCTATCATAAACAAAGCAACAAACAACAAATGTTGGAGAGGTTGTGGGGAAAAGGGGTCCTTAGTTCACTGTTGGTGGGATTGCAGACTGGTACAACCATTATGGAAAACAGTATGGACTTTTCTCAGAAAAATAAAAATCGACCTGCCTTTTGACCCAGCAATTCCACTGCTGGGATTATATCCTAAGAATCCTAAAACATCAATATCAAAGAACCTATGAACCCCAATGTTCATAGCAGCACAATTTACAATAGCCAAGAGTTGGAAGCAACCTAGGTGCCCATCAGTAAATGAATGGATCCAAAAATTGTGGTACATATACACAATGGAATTCTATGCTGCAGAGAGAAAGAAGGAGCTACTACCTTTTGCAACAACATGGATGGAACTGGAAAGCATTATGCTGAGTGAAATAGGCCAGGTGCTGAAAGACAAATACCATATGATCTCACCTTTAAGAGGAAGCTAAACAACAAAACAAACAAGCAAGCAGAAAAAAAAAACAAAGACACTGAAATAGAGAACAAGGGAACAGTGACCAGAGGGGAGAAGGAAGGGAAGTTAAGGGCAAAAAGGGGGAAGGATTTGGAGGAACAAATAGGAAGGACACAGGGACAAGAACTAAGGGGGGTGGAAATGGGAGGGAGGTGGGGAGCAAGGGGCAGGGGAGGCTGGGATGGGAGAAATAGACAAAAAACTGTACTTGAAAAATAACTAAATAAAATTAATTAAAATAAAAAATATTATTTTACCTATTAAATCTCTATACAAACAAATAGTAACAGTGTTTTTAAAAATATTTTATTTATTTATTTTTAGAAAGAGGGGATGGGAAGGAGAAAGAGGGAGAGAAATATCAATTGGTTTCCTCTCAGACACCCCCAACTAGGAACCTGGCCCACAACCCAGACATGTGCCCTGACTGGGAATCGAACTGGTGACCTTTAGGTTCGCAGGCTGGAGCTCAATCCACTGAGCAACAGCAGCCAGCCAAATAGCAACAGTATTTTAATTTCATTTTTGCAAAGGAGAGATTTTTAATCATTTTTGTTTAAAATATGTTGTAATTCACTCTGACAGGTAGCTCAATTGGTTAGAGTGTTGTCAAAATATGCCAAGGTTGCAGATTCATTCACCAGTCAGGGCACATATAAATATCAATTAATGAATGGAACGACAAATCAATGTGCATCTCTCTCTCTCTAAAATCAATAAATAAAATGTTATAATTCATCTACTTTTGAGCAAAACTGGTATTGGTCAAGCAAGACAGATAATTGTATTATCAGACAACGCATGATAACTAATAATTTTAGTTTTATAAAAGTCATTAGCAATTAACTTCCCTCACTATATTTTAACTAAATGATTGTCATCTCATGTCTAGTATTTGAAATTGGAGACAGTGTATCACAAATTTTAATGTATTTCTTCATTTCAAAATGCTGTTAACTTCAAATTAGTGAGTCTTCTGTACAATATAAACAGTACCAAATTAATGTTTCACATTGATTATAATATTGTTTTCAAAATAGAAAATTTAAAGTATGCAATCTGAGATACATGGACACTTATCAACATTTCCTATTTTGGGTAGGTCAGAGATTTAAATTAAAATATCATAGTCTGTTAGCTTTTGAAGGCTACTTCTGACTAACAGAGTACAGCAAAGAAAAATCAGCAATGCCTATACTTGCATTATCAAATAACTAATAATAATAGCTATTATTTATTGAGCTCTTGACATGTACCGTTTTTCTAAGTGACTTCCATTTATCCTCTTATTCAACCTATGATCATATAAGGTAGGTGCTCTTTTTCCTAATATGCAAATGAGGAATCCCAATATTCAAATGTTAGTCATGGAGGAACAAGAAAGTAAAAGTAGAAAGATAAAATTTCAGAGACTGCTTTTGGCCACTATTCGATATTTCCTTATATCAGCAAGTTGTGGCTGAGCAGACAAGGACCAATATGATATGAGTATCCTTTACATAAGCATATGAAAAGCAAGCATTTATGTTTTCCAGTATTTTGTTATAAACAATTTTAATCATACAGAATATTTGGAAGAATCATACAAGGAACATTCGTATATAGCCCTCCTAGATCATGCAAATCACATTTTGCTATATTTGCTTTATCACATTTCTATGTGTCCATCAATTCATCAATCCATCTTACCTGTAATCCATTTGAAAAAATAAGTTTAGATTTTTTATTTTGTCACTATAAATAGAAGGCCTGTTTAGAAAGGATGTTACAAAACTAGTTTGTTGTTTTTTTCAAATTCATAGCACAAATTGGGCACTTGTTTTTATTTGTCTGTTAAATACCAGTCACTTAACTTCTAAATCTGTATTTTGCCTCCAAATATACAGTTGTGATGATTCAATGAGAAAAAAGAGAATATACAACACTTGCTACTCTATCCTGCACAGAGTAAGTAGGTGTTCAATAAAGTACAGCCAAAATAATGAAGCTAATGAGAGAATAAAAATGCAACTAAGCTTATATTGCATTGAGTCAATTGATGTACTGAAGGGCTTAAGATAAAATGAAATAATCCTCCAACCAGGGAGAAGAGAGTATTATTGACTGGGTATTTAATATCTGTATCCAGAAATGTTTGAAAATTTTAGGCTATTAGAATTAACCAAGTAAAATAAAGATGAAAATAAAGACCAGAATCTATTTATTTTTTCTCTAATTGTTATATTTATTTTTGACTTTTAAAAATTGCTGTTCAAGTACAGTTGTCTCCATTTTCCCACCACCATGCCCCTCCCCCAAACCATCCCAGTCTCCCACCCTCCTACTTATACCCTTTGGCTTTGTCCATGTGTCCTTTATACATGTTCCTTTTTTTTTAGTTATTTTTCAAGTACAGTTTTCTGTCTATTTCTCCCACCCCAGCCCACCCCGCCCCATGCTCCCCACCTCCCTCCCATTTCCACCCCCCTTAGTTATTGTCCCTGTGTCCTTTATATTTGTTCCTCTAAATCTCTCGTATTTTTTCCCCTTAAATTCCCTCCACTCTCTCCTCTGGTTGCTGTCCCTTTGTTCTCTGTTTCAGTGCCTTTGTTTTTATTTTGCTTGCGTGTTTGTTTTGTTGTTTAGCTTCCTGTTAAAGGTAAGATCATATGGTATTTGTCTTTCAACACCTGGCTTGTTTCACTCAGCATAATGCTTTCCAGTTCCATCCATGTTGTTGCAAAGGGTAGTAGCTCCTTCTTTCTTTTTGCTGCATCGCTTCTCGGCCTTTTGGCTAAGATCAAGTGCAGAATCTATTTAGAATAACGAAATGGAAGTACCAGGAAATGTTATCAGATGAATATATTTACCTAGTTCTCTATGAAAACCAAAGCATTTCTTCCAGCAACTGACTTAGTATAGTCCAAGTACATTGCTCTCTGGGGAATCTTAAACTGGAACACCCATAATAACCAATTAGCTCTTAAACTATCATTATAATGTGGATTTTGTGAACAGTGCTTTTTCTTGAGTCCTTACGGACATCAAGTAAAAGCTATACATATGAATAAATTGCAGATAAATAATTATTTACTTCAAAAACTTTAGCTCTCCAGATAAGCACATAATAAATATAATGCTCTCTTGTGAAAATTGAGGTACTTTACACATTTCTTACCCCCAAATTTACCACATCCCTACACAGAAACATGCCACAAATGTGATTAAAGACAACAACATTTTTAAAAATAAATTTGGAGTTCTATCCATGATGGTGTAGTCAGACACAATAACACAGGGTAAGACAGAAGGGAGGGGGAAAACAAGAAAAAAATCAATTTATCCTTCCTAACTTTAAAAAGCAAGTGAACAAACCCACTTAATTGAGAATAAAGTAATAGAGAATCAAAAACACCTGATTTGGTGTTGGAGAATAGAATAAGGAAGAAAAGAATATTGTTCTAACATGGGTCAATCAGAATGAATTGGCAGCAAACTATACCCCTAGGCACCTGAATGATAGAGCTGTTTACTGTCTTTATTTCAATACTTAAGAATGCTGGCTCAGCAAATTGGTTTTAATATAAGCATAACTATTGTTGAGATATCCTTTTGTAACAAGCTTTGGTAAAAGTAAAATGAAGTGTTCCTTAGGTCATTATTGCTTGGGGGTATTAAGAGTGAACCCAAACTAATGAGTCATCAGGAATCATTAGCTATCATACTAATAGACCTGAAGTTTGGACATAATATATGTAGTTATAGATTGTATTTTTACACTTTGTCCAGGAAAAATAAATGATAAATTATTTATGTGAAAGAAAGGCTAATAACTGTATACATAATATTAATTTGATATTTTTCTCATGAATAATATTGCAAATAAATGAAATGAAATGTCCTTTGAAATGGAATATAATTAAACTTGCCTCTGGTAACTTTAAACATGCATTTACATTAATCCCAATATGAAAAGTTCATGACCTATTCCTACATCCGCCTAGCTTTCGTGAGCACACGCAGAGTATATATTTGTCCTAATAAACATTCTAGCACAGATACATTTATAAACTGAACACAGTCTCAGTTCCATGTGGCTTTGTATTATTGAAAATATAAAATGTTTAGGTAGATTTTGCTTCTACATTACGTACATTAAAAATGATGGTCTTTAAAAATATTTATTTTGTGAAGCAATAGGGTAAAAAAAACTGTATCTCCAAATATTGATGTTGCATGTTTTTACCAATAACCCTCTATTACTATATGATCTTGTAAAAGAATAAATCTAATCTAAAACATAATAAAAATGGGATAAAATGAAAATATGTAGGGCACTGAGAAAATCTAACCCGCCCTTCTGTGGAAATTCAGCCTCTGCTGTGCATTTCTTTTCAGACAGAATAAGTAAATTCACAGTAGTACAAAGACTTTACTGAGACTATCTCCTTATGTAAATTTAAATTTGGAGAATGTTTCCAGCAATTTCCCAAGTGACTTCAATAACGATGAAAGTTTCTCTAGCTACACTGGGGTTGAGAAGTGGGGACATGGGTTGGGGCATGGACATGGAACAGAAACAATCTGATCTAGGTAGGCCAAATATAAGAATAATAACAGATTTTTAACTACACTAAAAATGAAAATGAAAGTTATTATTTTACTGAATAGTCTACAGAATTGAGTAGATACAAGAAGTCTGGGATCCAGAGACTTTATTAAACTATAAGAAACATGATCTGAGAGTTTCTGCCAATTTATCATCAGATTATGGAATGACTATTTGTTAGGGGAATTCCACAGTAGGTTGTAGGCAGAAAGATAAGCAAGCAGGCAGCCTGCCATGTAATCTGCAATGTCCACTGGAGAGAAGCCAGTGGATGTTCTGGCAGAAAAAATGGCATAAAGGAAATCTGTTGACCGGTAATCAATGGTATTACTAAAAGGCAATGCACAACATTGTGGAGGCATAGCTTAAGGTAGTACCAGGGCAGTTAAAGGGGCTGAGTACTAACATGTTTGCTCAAAAATGGGGAAACATCAAGAAACTAGTCAATTAACTAGAGTAGGAAGGAAAGGTGTTTGCCAGGAATACGAAGTCTGTCTGGAAAAGTCCAACCATTGTTAATATAATGAGAATGGGCCCTGGCTGGTGTAGCTCAGTGGACTGAGTGCGGGCCTGCAAACCACACGATCGTGGTTCGATTCCCAGTCAGGGCACATGCTTGGGTTGCAGGCCGGTTCCCTGCAGGCCAGTTCCCAGCAGGGGATGCAAGAAAGGCAACCATACATTGATGTTCCTCTCCCTCTCTCCTTCTCCCCTTCCCCTCTAAAGATAAATAAATAAAAAATCTTTTAAAAAAATGAGAATGGTTTACCCAACACTGATGTAACCTGACAGCCAAGGAAATTGGACAGGAATTCATGTGTGTGAACAATGATGGCTTCACTGTACTAGTCAGCAGGGGTGGTGGACACCACTGAGTGAGCATGTGCACTGTGTGGCCATCACATTCAAAATGACTGAGCAAGTAGAGCAATGAATCTGCATGAAATTTTGTGGGAAGCTTGAACATTCCTTCACAGAAACTATTCAGGTAATTCAGAGGGATTTTGGAGATGATCAGGCAAATAAAAGTGTGGCACAAATGTTTCCAAGATGGCCGAGAATCTGTTGGAAGTGATCCATGTTCTGGGAGGCCTGTAACAAGCAGGACAGCTGAGGCTGTTGAACATGTACAGGCTGCAATCAGCAAAGATCAGCAACTGACAGTGCAAGAAGTAGAAGCTGATCTAGGGATTGCAAAAAGTACTGTTTCTGAGATTTTGACACATGATCTTGGCATAAAACCTATCATGGTAAAATTCATTCTGTGGCATTGGCTACCAGAGCAAAAGGAACATTGTGCTGTGGTTAGGAAAACTATGTGAGGTCCCAAGGTGCCTACTTTGAAGGGGACTGAAGCATCATTGTCCTATGTACAGTGTTCCTTGTATCTCGTATCTTCTTCAACAAGTGTCTTTATTTTTCATATTACATGGCTGAATACTTTCTGGACATACCACTTACAGACAGGAGCCAGTTATTAGAAACAAGAACAGAATTGGCATCAATGCTGAACTTGAAACTGATCAGCAGAATTACCAACTGAGACAGTAAGAAACCCTCCAATGGAAAGATTATTACAGAGAATATTGGTTTGAAACTGAATTTTAAAATTAGGCAGCCCCAAGTGAGGGACCATGATAGATGAAAGATCAAGGAACCAGACAATTCATTATCATAATCTGCAAAATTATGATGAAGTATGATGATTCTTCTAATAAGATTATAATGTGAGCTAGTGTGTATTGAAAACTATGGTACCATTAGGCATATTGGGCACAATAGTATTTTCCTACTGAATTCCCTATTGAAGAGTTTCCCTGCTCCATAAGACAAAATTACATTATTCAGCACCTAAGAGTTTGTTTCAGTCAGGGCTCTTTTTTTTAAGGCAACAGAAGCTGATTCCAAGTAACTTCAGCAGAAAATGAATTTATGGGAAGAACAGCTGTAACTTCAATTGGAAGGATTAAGAATCAAACCCAGGAGAGGCATAGAAAACCAAGGGAACTCTGGCCAATGTTGACACAGTGTTGTGCTACAGAAACTGCCAGAATATGGTACTGATTTGGCATCATTTTGCTGGACTTAGATACTGTAAGCATGTCATCACAGGCATGACTGAGTTCCCAACTACCCTTCCATCACCACACCACTTCCTTGGATTCAAATATGTGATGGGCCCAATCTGAGCTTCTAGAAGCTGATCTTCTTCCCACTTACTCTCAGCCTCAGACAGCCACTGTTTTGTTCATGGACACTATAAATTATTTTTTTATGTTTTTTGGGAGTCCATATAAATGGAATCATATGTGTTGATTTCCATCTGGCTATTTTTGCAATGCACAATATTTTTGAAAATTTTCCACAATGTTTCATGTATTCGTGATTTGCTTCCTTTTACTGCTGGGTGTAACTGCATAGAAATGCCAAATTTGTTTATGTATTTACCTATGGATGGACTTTGAGTTGTTTTCAGATTTTTGCTAATATGAAAAAGGCTGCTATAAATATTCACATATGATAATGTGGACATATGTCCTAATTTTTCTTGAGTAAACAACATGAACCAATTGCTGGATTATATTTTAAGGACTGTCCTGCATACCAACACTAAGTATATTTTATATTTTTAATTAGCCAATTCCAGTGGGTGTGTAGTAATAATTTATTGTGGTTTTCCTTTGTATTTCCTTGGTGATTAAACATGTTGATAATCTTTTCTTCTTCTTATTGGTCTATTTGTACATCTTTTTTTGTAAAGTGTCTGTTCAATCTGCGTGTGCCAGATTGCATTTTCCATAAACAACCTCAACAATATGCTTTCCTTACAATGTAATTATAATACACCAACCATCAAAAGACAGGGTCTATGTCTCTTTTCTTTTAATTTGGGTAACTTCCGATGATGTGTCATTAAAAGTAATAAAAGGGATGCTTGCTCTTGGAATTCAAGCACCACACACATAGTGAGGAAACACAAGGAACCACATGGAGAAACCACGTGTAGGTGTTCTGGACAAGAGCCTAAAATTCCTGACAAAAGCCAACGCTAACCACTAGACTTGTGAATGAATACACTTTTGGATGATTTGCAGCCTCCAGCTGTGGATTCATCTTGCAAGTTGAGGCTTCCAATATCATGGAGCAGAGACATGTTGACCCTGATGTGTCCCTTCTAAATTCCTGCACCACAGAATCAATCAGCATAATAAAGTAGATGTCATTTTGCACCATTATGTTTAGGATGGTTTGCTATGCAATAATATATGAGTAAAACTCAGGCTTTGAGATGTAATCAAGTATTTAAAAACTTCTTGAACAGAAGCACAATTTATATTGATTTTTTTCTACTTGTAAAGGTCGTTTTTTGTTTCATAGTTTGTGGGTACCAGTAGGTTTTCTTGAAGCTTTACCATGTTAATATATATGTATACATACATATGTTATTTTTATTGTTGTTCAAGTACAGTTGTTTGCATTTTCCCTCACAACTCTCTCTGACCCCAGCCTCTACTCCCCTGATTCCATCCCCACTTGGTTTTGTCCATGCTCCCTTTATGTTTTATACATACATATATTTTTATACAGTACTCTCACTTCAATTTTTACTTAGCTATTATTCTGTCATTATCATATTTCTCATCAACTTTCAGGAGGCTGATAAAGTTCAAGTAAATACCTATTATGAAGTAATAAAACTGGTAAATGTCACTAGTATTTATTGATTTCTCATAAACTATTTCACAACTCTGAATAATATATTCCTATGGTCAGATTTGTAGGTATGCATTGGCAAAACAAGAGAACCAAACCAAACAAAAAACATGCTGAATTTCATTTTTGTTAACTCAGAACAGATGCCGAGGTAATGGGAGCCCAAAATCGCTACTTATCCAGTCAGGTCAGCACACAACCATAATTACATCAGTAATTCATGGTTACAAATGTGCTTGTATTCAAATTACCCAGGACAAAAGATAAAGAAGATGTATATTTAGGTTGGCTTAAAATACCTTAGTAATTTTGGATTAATGGATTTGAGTTCAGTTAGTCAGCATGTCTATACTTATCAACAGATACCTGACCTAGTCTTGTATTTTTCCACTAAAGTTTTATTAACTAAATTCAGACCAGCATGTAGTGTATACTGTTCTTGTATCTATACATGGTAAAGTGCTGGATATAACAAGGTAAGAAAAATGTATATCCTTCAAGAATCCCAAAACAGTGGGAGAATATGTTTTTCTTTTTTTTAAATTTTATTTGCAATCACTAAGAGGTTTACAATGCTTTCCACAATAAAAATAACTTTTAAAAAGTCAATTTATGTGATCTACATTAAAATTATAATGTTGCAAATGTATAAATTAATGTATTTGCAATTACTTGGTTAAATAGAGAATGAATTACCCATTTCAGAACTTTGTTATATCAACTATTATTGTAATAAGACAGTCTACTTTTATGCACTTACACATACATCTACTTTTTCATGAATTCATCCTCTACAATTGTCTTTAATGAGATTGTATTTTCAATATTTTCTCCAATGACATTAGTAAAGAAATACCCTGATAATATATCAAAAATATATTTAAAATGTACAAACTAAAACTGACATTTGAGTTAATATGTAATATTTGAAATAGGAAAACATTGTTAAGAGTTAAAAACAGAATATCTCATTATGTATCAGAATATATATATATATATATATATATATATATATATATATAACTGGAAAAATCACAATTGTTTCTGATGAGACTACCATATGTCCATTTCAGTCCTCTGTTAATGGAAGTGTGCATGCTTATAAAACTCCTCTTTTTTTCCTGGGAGGGGTTAGAACTTAATGCCAGTTTGCCCAAAAGGCAAAGTAAATGTTCAGAGCACCATAAAAATATAAATACTGATTTCTGTTAGTGTTTTGCTAACAATTGTCAATAAAACACCAACTTTGTCATCAAAGAATAAAGTGGAGCTATTATACATGCCTACACTTGTTTTATAGTTTAATGTGCTTCTTAAAATATTATTACATGTTAATGGTGTACCATAAACTTTTTAGTATGGGAGACTTCTCATTATTTTAACATGATCAAGATGGAGCTTTATGAATACCACAGTTTAGTAACATTGTGATATTCTTGGATTTGTTTTTAGACCTACTGGAAAGAGGTGATATAAATAGTAATATTTCATAATCTAATTCTGAAGATGAAAAGAAATTTCTTAGCACTGTGTTTGTTCATGAACACATAGTTTCTCCTCTGAATAATTTTTCTTCTTGTTTTCCTCTGAGTTGTATAGATGGCAAAATCGAAGAGATTTATATCAATCTTTCAATTACCCTGTTTGTGGAAATTGATGCATTCTAAGATTAGATCATTTTAAAATAGTTCTTTAAGCTTTATTATTTGTGTCCCATTTAATTATTTCTCAGCCCCTGAGTATTTGACCATTAAGCCCAGGAATGAGACATTTGGAAACTAGTGATCAGTCTTGGGAATCTGGTGAATGAGGGGCTAGGAGCCCAGATCTAAATTGTCAATGAAAATCAATACTTTGGACATTATAAGCTAGGGGATTTTCTGTCTGGACTATGGAAATATTCCTACATGCAAATATATTTGATTTCAAAGCTTAGATATATAAAACATACAGGCAGCATTTTCTAGTCCTCAAATTTTGAAGGTATTTATTAACTTTATGGATAAGGTCCAGGGTGTTTGGACTTAAAGGGTAATTTGTCTTAACTTTGAATATGTGTTAGTTTATGCATCACAAAGCACAGACCCATTGTTTTAACACCAAACATAACTTTCAAATTCATATGCGAAATTAACTCTAAAAATGCAACATTGATTGTCTCTGGTCAATGTTTCTTTACCACATTGTGAAAAAATTGATAAAATTTGTGCTATTTTTATTTAATTTTTTAAACCTATATAAGTGACACATGCCTATATGCCATAAACCTTAAAACTTTACATATGAAAAAAGAATTCTCTTGATTTCACCAAATTTCCAGTTCTCTTCCAAAGGTATCTAATTGCTATCAATTTGGTATGTATACCTTTAAATCTCTTTCTGGGATTTAAATACATTTATTAAAATAGCTGTAAAACAAATTAATTTTTTTGTATTTTATAAGTAAATTAAATAATTTGGTTTATGTTAGTATTCCCTACCTAACAGTTTGTGTTGAAACTTTTAATTCTGTAGTATGAAATATATCTCATTTATGTAAAGGGATACAGTGATCCAAGATAAAGAAATAAAAGTGTTCAGCAATTACTATGCTAGTTGTCATTTAAGTAGTTTAAAATTTTAAGCTTTTAGAAAATAATGCTGTGAGGAAGACTCTTGTATATGCTTCTTCATGCAGTTGTGCAATAATTTCTTTAGGATAGTACTATGTGCCAAGTACTATGGTAAGTTAGAAAGGTATTATTATCATCTTTTCATGGCACTGAAGGTAAGAAGTAACTTGTCTGAGTTCACACACCCACTAAGTGCTAGATCTGGGATTTCCACACATTTTTATCTAGCACTAGGATCAATGTTCTTAACAATTGCTTTCTATTTCTCACTTTTGAACAATACAACTATACTGGGCCAAATTGTATTCATATTTAAATTTCAATATATACTGTCCATTTGTCTCTAGAAAGAAAATAGCAATTTACATCCATACTAACAGTGGCATTATCATTGATGTGTTCCTGGCATATCCTTCCAAGAGCAGGAATTAGCTTTAATTAAAACATTAATGAATAACTGAATATAGATCTTTGTTTACTGGTGATTATTAGAACCTGTGCTTTAATGCTATTGTGGGAGAAAGCTTAGTGGGTGTTGTCTCTGGAAGAACAAATAACAGTGTCCTGTAAAGTGAAGAAGAATGCATTCCATTCTTACCGACCCTGTATCTTTGTAGCTATGCTTTTAAGATTTGATAACAGTTTTAACTAAATTATGTGTGTACTTCTGCATTCTCACTTTTTCCTGCTTCTGGCATAGAAAATAGATGAGTGAGCATTCCCTCATAGACTGAAAAAAAGATTCTGGTGTCATCTATGTGTATATTGTGTTGTCATATATACATATATGAGTGGCTATAACAGAAAACTGGATCCATTCCATAATTACTGTCAGAAATAATGGCTTCTGATTAACTATTCCTAAACCAAAATCACCATTCTTATTGGATACCCTCCATCATTTAACCAACTCATTAAAAAAAACGGTCTATAAAAAAACAGAAATTTAGTCACCTAGTAGTATAAATGAGGTCTACCCAGGAAATGAGATTCAGCAAAACATGACAAAGCATTTCATAGCAATTAGGAGAACTGTGTGTGGTCCCAAGGTGCCTACTTTGAAGGGGACTGAGGCATCATTGTCCTATGTACATGTTTCTTGTATCTTTTATGTTCTTCAATAAATATCTCTAATTTTCATTGTACGTGACTGGACACTTTCTGGACAGGCCTCTTATGTATATTACTCTTGGTTAAAATGTATTTCAGTGTTAGACTTAAAAAAAGATTTTATTTATTTATTTTTAGAGAGGGGGAAGGGAGAGGAAGAGAAACATCAATGTGTGGTTGCCTCTGGCTTGCCTCCTACTGCAGATCTGGCCTGCAACCCAGGCATGTGCTCTGACTGGGAATCAAACCAGCAGCCCTTCGGATCTCAGACTAGTGCCCAGTGCACTAAGCCACACCAGAAAAGGCAGCTGTTAGATTTTTTAATGGTTGGGTTTGGCATTTTGTTTTTTGGAAATAAAGTATTTATACTTCTAAAGATGAGATTTCAGCTAAGAATTTAAGATAAAATTTTAACCTAACCGTAATGATGCTTTTCTTCTGCTTCTATTTTCTGAATCACCTTGTACAAGACATATATATTCATGTTTCCTTGAATAATAAGTAATATAAAATTATATAATAACTAATATAAAATTATATAATCACAATGCTTTGTTTGAATGGTTCATTTTGATTCATTTTTAAGTTGTTTTTCTATTTTTATTCTGAGTTTTTTGTTCTTTTAAAGTTAAACTTCTAAGCTACAGTTTTATACACAATTTTTTGCTTTAAACATTATTTTAATTTAAGTAGAGTTGGTTATATTAACTTCAGATTTACAATATAGTGATTTCATATTTTTTACCTTACAATATGATCATCCCACTAATTCTAGTCATCCCCTATCACCATGTGAACTTATCACAATATTATTGACTATGTTATATTTTTTCAAATGTATTGTCATAGTTTTATGATATTCTTAATATTTTAAATATCCATTATATCTCTGGTCTTCCCTGGGTTGGTAGACTAGTTTGGTTCTTTTGTATACTTTCTATTTATTTGCTGATAACTTCTTTGTTTCATTTGTTAACATTGCTTTGTGGTACATTTTTGATAGCTATTTTTAACTCTATGTTAGATAATTCCAACATCTGACTCATCTTGGCACTGGCAACTCCTGCTCTCTTTTCTCATTCGGGTTGTACTTTCACTGGTTCTTGGTGTTATTAGTGATTCTCAATTGCATCCTGGATAATCTGACTATTACATTAAGAGATTCTGGATGTTATTCAAATCTTTGACTTTAGCAGGTAGTTAACCTGTTTAGATTTAGCATGTGATTCCTGGCTTACTTTTGAGGATTCTGGATGCAATGACAGTATTACTTTAAAGCCTGTGCATTGCTATCTTTGTCCTGTCTTTTTATGAAGTCTAATACCTAGATACCACTCTGAAAATCTGGGTGTCATCCCACATTATAGCTCAGTTCTTGAAGCTTTCGGTGTGATAATTTAGGTCAGTTTCATATGAGGGTTGCACAAGGGTTTGTCCAGGATTTTAGGATGCATCCTTTTATAACAAAATATATATATACATTAACAATTATTTTACAGAGAAATGTATAATGTGGAAAGTATGTTAGCTATTTATTTCATCTATTCCACACAACAATGATGTGAGATAAAGTAGTTAGGATAGATATTTTTGTTGCCAATGTTATGGAAAAGTAGACATTAAATATATTTCAGTAATTTTCATTAGACATTTGATTAGAAGGAAATAAAAGGCAGAACATAACCAAGGTCTTATGCTTCTTACTTGACTTCAATTTACTGCTAAATAAAATGCAACTTTGCCAAATTAAACTTTGAACACCATGCATAAAAGTAGATACATAAAATTTTAATATAAAAAGAACAAAAGAAGTTTAATTTAGCTGGAATACAATAGCTAGTTGAAATCTCTATTAAAATACTGTTGAAGACATATATTATTACATTTACTTTATAATTTCACTAATTAAAATTTCTCTAACTGTACTCTACAATCAGTTTTGTATTAAAGTTTTGGTTTTTTTTTTTTTTTTACAGGGATGCATATCCTTCTTGGAGCAGCTTTAGCTCTCATCTTTCATGGCTTTTTGCTGTACAAACAGCCTTGTAAAGAGAATCTGTGAATAGGGCAGTTAGTGCTTCATTTGCATGTAGAAATATGAAAAACCCAGAGAGAATTATCACCCAACATTTAACCGGTGGGTTTGGAAAATGTAGTTTTTGGAGTTCCAACTCCTGCAATACACACTCTAGTATGGAATATCAGGAAGACAACTAAAGGACGACAGACATTATCTGTGATAGTTTGAAGGATGAAGATAATTTGTGAATGCTAAAGTTGGTTCAGTGGCTTAGATAAAATAGACTGGTAATAATAGTTCTGTATTAGAACATATATATTGTTGTAAATTAATTAGTAAATCATTACTTATGTATTTATTTACTTTTCTTTTGGCTTATTTATTTATTTGTTTATATCTTCCTTTAAAATTAAACTTATCAAGGTAATATTGGTGAATAACATTATGTAAATTTCAGGTGTACAGCTTCATAATACTGAGTTATTTTAAAGATTTTATTTATTTATCTTTGAGAGAGGAAGGGAAGGAGAGGAGGAGAGAAACAGCAATGTGTGGTTGCCTTTCGTGGATCCCCTGCTGGAAACTGACCTGCAGGGAACCAGCCTGCAACCCAGACATGTGCCCTGACTGGTAATCGAACCGCAATCGGGTGGTTCGCAGGCCCGCGCTCAATCCACTGAGCTATGCCAGCCAGGGCTCTGAGTTATTTTAAATAGAAAGATGATTCTTGTTAATATGCTCACATCCAGATGTTTGCATAGAGTTGGCTTATACTCAACACCCCATTTGAAAGAACTCAGTCTCTCCAGCCAAATAGTATGGGTATTTTCCAGTTATCTTTCCTACACATGATATTACAAATGTGTACTTTCAAAAGCAATATCTTTGGTGTGGTTTGAAAGCATGCGTGTCTGTATATTTTTACATGCATTTATTTTTGCATGTTAAAGTAAACAAGATATTTAAAGCACCTAGTACAGTGCTTTTTCTTCTAGATTATTTTTATCATAGTATCTTCTTAATCTTAGGACTAGTAATTAATTTATTTAGTTCAACCTAGTTCTTCCTAACTAAGCTATTTTAGGTTTGGGATAATAAATTGTCAAGCAACTATGTTTCCATAATGATATTTTATCATTCCATAATGTTATGATTCCATAATCAATGATAAACAAAATGGTTCTTTATGTAAGTCATCTCCAAGGAGTGGGTTTGGGAATAATATATGAGTCAGACTTCTAGGTAACTGTCTTATACACAACTCTCAGGAGGAAAAAAGAAGAAAGAGGAAGAGGAGGATAAAGAGAATGATGTGGTAAGATGTATCTTATATGATGACATCACAGACAACAATTCCACATATTACCAAATGAACACTTTGTAAAACCATTAAAATAATTTTGCTAAATCCAACTTATCCTTTTGTGAAAGGAAGGATAAGTGGGATGTTTTTGTATATTCTTATATACCAGCTGTTACAAATATACATTGTGAGTAAATAGGTACTATAAACATTTTAATTACCTAAAATATAATTTACTGTTGTTACCTATATTCTCTGATCTTTTTTCTTCCTCTCCGCTATTACTCGTGATCACATGGCTATGCACCTATCCCCTCCCATTGAAAATGTGTAAGTCCATTTCATTTATTAAACTTTTCCTAATCATTTGTACAAGAATAGGGTGCTTATTCTTTTGTGTTTTCATATTAATTTCTTCTTGTTACTGATTTTCTTATTTCTGGTTACTGGCTGTCTGTCACTAGGTTGTGATTTTACTTTAACATCTTCAGAACTTAACATAGTGCTACACATAGAGTAAGTGCTCAGTAAATGTTTTTTTCAGTTGATTCAAATTAATATTTCAAGATTAATGCAATTCAAAAATGCTTACATGCATATACAGACATTATATATAGTTAGAAAAAATAAAGCCTTACATTTCATCTTCCCCAATTCTTCATAACCAGCTTACATTTGAATGGGAATATTTTCCTAGACTTCTAAAGCCCAAATGAGTTTTTAATTATACTCATACATGATAGCAGACTATATTATGTGAAGGGGTTTTTACTTTAGTGATTGTATTCTTTCTTTATCTTAATGGGATATTTTTGAGAAATTTATTTCTCCTTACCTATGACTAAAATGTTATTTTAAAGTCATATTAGCTCTTCTCACAAACTTGGATGTATGAAAGAGTTTTATGAGTATGCTTTGAAGCAGTGCAGATTAGATGTATAAATTTAGAATTCTCAAACTAAAAATTTCAAAGTACTCTAAACCCGACACTAAGATACCATTATTCTAAGTTCTAAATTTTACATGACATTAGATTTTGTGAAGTGAATGAAGGTAAGACAATTTAATGTTCTACTAACAGCCAGACAATAAGGTTTATTTAACTTACAGCAGTCATTATGTTTGGAATATAACTTTCATTTGAGTTGTACTTTTATATACAGTTTTTAATGAGTGTATAAAATATAAAGAAATTTGTTTGCAAATATTACATTAGATGTTCTGTTTTAAATTTTATTTTGACTGTTGTTCAAGTACAGTTTTCTGTCTTTTACTCCCATCCCAGCCCACACACCCATCCCTCCCCACCTCCCTCCCATCAACACCAAATTTGACACCCACAACTCTTCTGGAATGTAGACACCATTTTACACACAAGGAAACTGATGTCAGAAAGAATAAATAACAGGATATCTTTATCATGGAATGTCTTTATTCTAAATTATCTTATAACTTCTACTTCTTTTACATATTTTTCATTAAAATATTGTTTAAATAGCCTCTGCTTTCCTAATAAGTAATAGTTAATTTAGTAAATAAGAATACTTAACATTCCATTGGTTATGGTTGGGAAAAAGCAGTTATTAAAAATCAAACTCTACTATAATACAAACTGAAGCAAGAAAATGCACTATATTAAATGCTTCTAATACAAGGCTGAGAAGAGTATAGCTGAAACTATCACCATGATCTCACAAGATAAATTCTGAAAACTATGGAATTAGTTTTTTAAAATTATGTTTAGTGAATTTATTGGAGTTACATTGGTAAATAAAATTATATAGGTTTCAAGTACGCAATTTTATAATATATCATGAGTATATTGTATTGTATGTTTAAAAACCCAAGGTTTAGTCTCATTCCATCACCATTTATCCCTTCTTTACCCTCTGCTACCCAGCCCCCTCTTCTCTGACAGTTGTCAGTCAGTTCTCTGTATCTAAGAGTTTGTTTCTATTTTATTTTTATTTTGTTCACTAGTTTCCATATGTAAATGAAATCATATAGTTTTTGTCTTTCTTCAACAGACTTATTTCCCTTAGCATAATACTCTCTACGTTCATCCCTGCTGTTGCAAAAAGTAATGTATTCTCTTTTACTGCTCCGTGGTATTCTACTTTGTAGATGTACCACAACTTTTTTATATACTCATCTACTGATGGACACTTGGGCTGCTTTAAAATCTTAGCTATTATAAATAATGCTGTAATGGATGTAGGGGTGTATACATTGGAATTAGTTTAAGCAGAGAAAGGCAGTGATGGTTGAGATCGAAGATTATTGAGCCAGACAGGCTGGGTAAAAAGCTTTTCTTTAAAAAAAATCCTTGTGTTAACTCTTACTAGCTCGTCATGTTACTTAACCTTTCTCTGTCCCCATTTTTGTGAGAATTAAGTGGGGATATTAATGCATATAATTTAGAACAGTACTTGGCATGTCGTAAAGACTATAAACAAACTGTTCACTATTTTCTTTCTCTTTCCTTTCCTCTTCTCTTCATTTCTTTTTTTTTTTTCTTTTCTTCCTGCCTTTCTCTTTTTGGACAAGCTTGAGTAGCTCGCCCTTTGTTATTACTCCCACAATTGTGGCTTGCATAAGACATTATACTTCTTCTTGCCAGTAATTTTCAGATCTGTAGTCAGTAGATCCTGCAGTGGAGACTTAGCTAATGTTCCTTATAACTGGAACAAATAGAAAATAATAATATATTCAAGAATCTTTGGTTTCATAATTTATCCACTGCTGTTCTCTATCTATACAATTTCCCTAGGATAAATTGTCCAGTCTCCACTATTCACCACAATTTATATGTTGATCACATTTGAATCTCTTTATCCAGCAACAAGGTATCTCCATAGCTTCAACTGAAGTATCCAACTGTCTAATGTCAACATTCAACTGTTGTAGACCCCTGCACGTGGGGTCCATGGTGTTGTAGCTAAAACAAAGAAATTCACACAGACTACAGAATCCTGTGGGAAAAAAAGGGCGAGCGGTTTCTCTCTCAAGGGGAGCAAAAGGCTCGACCCTTGCTCCAATGAGCTTTAATTGTCTTACTGGGCATATTACACGAAGTTCCTCATTAATTATGCACAGGTTCACTTTAGGTGGTTACCTTATACAGAAGACAAAGGAGAGGATGCTGGTAATCATATCATAGAAGAGGGATATTTACAAATGAAAAGGTGAGAGTGGTTGAACCTGTTATACTGGTCCTTGGAAGGTTTAGCATGGTCTTTAAGAAGTTACTTTGCAGTAAATGTTTGCCACTGGGGGCTGGGCCCATGCCACACAGAATGGTCCTCTACATCCAACCAAATACACAAAATGTGCTAAGAAATGTTCTTCCTATTGTCATCTCACTTGTGAGATAATATACAAAGTTCTTAGCATAACATAAGCATCATGATCTAGTTCTTGTCTCTTCCTCATATGGAATTGCTATCATGCTCTGACATAATACATGCTGTTTCCTGCTCCTATTATCCTAGAATGCGCTTCAAGCTTATCACTATCTGACATAACTTCTAATTTCAGGCCCAAGTGGGACATTTTATTTTTCTGAAACTTTCAAACCTTCATTTGGATATCATTAGTATTCATTTCCCTTTTCTCTGAATTTACCTACATAAAAAGGTTAAACCTAACAAGGCCTCAAGGTGGATCTAATGGATCCATCTTCTATCTTATGGTGATGAAAAAAGACATAATAAAAAAGAGCTCATAATTTTTGAGGCATAACGACACTACCAATTCATTATTTATTGCTCAGCTAATGGGACAGACCATTAGATTAGCCATTCTCACTCAACTAGTAAGCATATGGAAAGCTAAGAAATTGTGAATGAAGGAAGTTACTTGCTATAATGAAAGACTTAAGGAAACTTCACCCACTCATTCAATATAAATACATACATCATTGTTTTCAATGGTAATGAGAATTTCTAAATACAAATGCAAAATAAAACCCAACCCAGACTCCCACAAAAAATCAGTTTATCATCATTTTCCAAGAATACTGATGTGATCACTGAAGCTATTTACGTTTCGCTCCTCTTTTCCTTTCAGGTATATGATACTTTGACATTTCCATATATCCTTAAAGTATAACATAGCCATGTGACTTGCCTTAGCCAATTAAAAATCAGGAGAAGGGATGTATCTTTAAGTAGAATCTTTACAAGACACTGTTTGATTTCCCACAATCCCTCATTTTGAGAGATCATGAGAACATTTCAGTATGGAATTTCCATCAGTCTGGGTTCCTGAATGACTATGATGTACAGATCCCCTGCTAAACAGCATTTCATGCAGGCAGAAATCAGGCATAATTTCTTGTGTTGAGCCTCTGAGATCCTTTTTTATCTTTATTTAATATAAATATTGTCTGCATATATAATATGGCATCACATATTGTTAATCCCATGAACTTTTTTGATAGTTGTTTTAAAAATAATATTTCTATAACAGTTTTCTTTGGGGTTTTATCTCTCAGTGGCACTGGCATGATTTTACAAATTAGATTATATTTTTGTTATGACTGTCACTTATGTGTTGTACATTTATAAACTCTTACACACATATCTCAAAATGAGATATATTTTGAGTTGAATAAAGGAAATATCTTCAGAGATAAGAGATATATTTGAAGACCTGTTTCTCATCTTTTCTTAACTCCTTAAATTAACAAATATTATTAGTATGAGGAAAATAATGTATCCTGCTCTATTTTGTTCTTGAATTGGTGTGAATGCAGTGCATGAAGTAGTATAAATGATACAGAACAGAGGCCCAAGGGGGGAGCAATATTTGGCCCACCTAGGGATGCCAAAAACTGTTACAGAACAGACACACAGGGGCCCAGACTCCAGAGGATGGTACAGTTCAGACCATCCAGACAACCCACTGGGCTCGTCTGTCCACCACCAGAGGAAAGCCGTCTCTCAATGCCAGAGATTTGTGAAAAGGAAAGGAAGGGTTTATTCAAAGCTATACAGAATTAAAGTAGTGACCCAATGTCCCCATTAAAATACCAAAGTCCTTTTGGATACTCACAGATGCCCACAGTGCTTCCTTCTTCCCCTGCCCTAATTCAGGGTACCGTAACTCAGGAAAAGAAGCATAGGTCCCTGTTTCAGGCTCCTGGCACCATGGGTCACTGTCCAGGCACGATCTCTAATTAATCCAAAGCCATGTGGCACCTTTTCATGGTCTACTGGCAAGAGTTCTTTGTACCCATTTTTCCAGGCAAAGTCTCTTCTTTCCTTCACCAGAGCTGTAGGGGTCTACACTCTGGCCCAAACCAGGTCATTCTTTCCTCCACCAGAGCTGCGTGAAGTGGGGGGGGGGGTGTCGTCACTCTGGCAAAGCCAAGTGGCAATTCTCTGCTAAAGCTGCATGATGGTTCCCTCTACCAAAGCTGCAGGGGTCCCCACTCAGGTGAAGCCTCATGGCTCTCTCTCCTTCACATGGTTGCAGGGGTCCCCACTCTGCCAGAAGTGTATGGCTTTCCCTCTGCACTGCAATAGCCACCTGGTTCCCTCTCCTTTAATGGATGCCGTGTCTGGGTTTTAAATCCCCATGCCAGTCCTCCTTTGCAGCCCCATTTCCAACTCCTTCTACAATCGGCTACACTTGCCAGCACTCCTGTATTATTCCAAGTTTACTGGGCTGCCATTGTGAGTCTGGGAAGGTGTGGCCCCATGTCGTGGAGCCAATCATCTCCAAGCACTCACGCAGGCACTGTAACTCAGGGGACCTGCCCCCAGTTACACCTTGGGGGGAGTGACTTCCATCCCTCTGGCTTCACACATGGCCACAGCTATTTAATATATCTAAGTGACCTGCCAAAGGCTATAGATATGTTAAATGACCATGCCATGGATTAGCTGCAAGGCCATGGCTGTACAAAACAAGCTCTGCATACTCCTATTCCATGTGTCCCTTCCCCCAACTCATACCTGTGGGGGGAGGATATCTTAATATTTCCTGGACAACTTTATTTCTGGACTCCATTCCAAATCCCTTTTTGGGCCCCCCTCTTGGCTGCACCCTGTTACATATGGAAGAAAAATATTCAAAATGGATGAAAAGAAAATGAATAATTATGTATATATGATATATTTTAAAGATATCAGATTGTCTCCTTCGGGTTTGGCTGGCCCTTGCTGTACTACCCTGCTGGGGTTTTTTAATCAGTACAAGGCCCAGGGGTGGTTATTTCACTGATCTAGAACAAATACTCCAAAAATTTACATGGGACCAAGAAAGATCCCGAATAGTTATGGCAATCTTGAGAAAGAAGAACAAAGTTGGAGGGATCATAATACCTGAAATTAAATTATATTACAAGGCCATTGTAATCAAAACAGCCTGGTATTGGCAAAAGAACAGATATATAGATCAATGGAACTGAAAAAAATCATGTTTCTATGGTCAATTAATATTTGACAAAGGGATCATGAGCATACACTGGAGTAAAAACAATTTCTTCAATAAATGGTATTGGGAGAACTAGACTGGTACATGCCAAAAAGTCAAACTAGACCACCAACTTATACCATACAACAGAATAAACTGAAAATGGATAAAAGTCTTAAATTTAAGTCATGATACCAAAAAGTCCTAGTGGAAAAAATAGGCAGTAAAATTTCAGAATCCATGTAGCAAATTTTTTACTGATGTATCTCCTAGGGCAAGGGAAATAAAGGAAAAAATAAAGGTTATATCAAATTTAAAAGCTTCTGCATAGCCTAAGACACCATCATCAAAATGAAAAGGGAACCGACTGTATAGAAGAACATATTTACCAATGATACATCAGACAAGGGTTTAATATCCAAAATACAGGATCTGGCAGAAGTAACACCTGCTGGAGTGTGATTAATAGGGTAATAATATGGGTGCATAATTTATAGTCTTAATGTGAGGACTTCACCTAAAATGGCATATGGTGTGCTTGAGTGTGATATTGTTATGTTATAGAATTACATGCTTCTGACTTTGTAATAAAATATTTTGTAATAAAAAGGGGTGTTATCTTTATATCCAGAACCTGTATATAAAGAACTAATAGAACTCAACATCAGGAAGACATACCAATTAAAAATTGGGCAATGGGCCTGAATATATACTTCTCCAAGAGGGCTCAGAGACATATGAAAAGATGCTCAACATCATTAACCATCAGAGAGATGCACATTTAAACCACAATAAGATATGACCTCACTCTTATCAGAACGGCTATCATCAGTAAATCAACAAACAAGTGCTGGTGAGGATGTGGAGTAAAGGGAACCCTTGTACACTGTTGGTGGGAATGCAGACCAGTGCAGCCACTGTGAAAAACAGTATGGAGTTTCCTCAAAAAATTAAAAATGGTACTGCTTTTTGACCCAGCAATTCCACTATGGGAATATACCCTAAGAATCCTGAAAAAAAGAATTCAAAAGAACTTAAGCACCCTTATGTTCATAGTGGCACTATTTACAATAGCCAATTGCTGGAAGCAGCCTAAGTGCTCATCAGTAGATCAGTGGATACAAAAGCTATGTACATTTACACAATGGAATACTACACAGCAGAAAGAAAGATGGAACTCCTACCCTTCACAACAGCATGGATGGAACTGGAGATTACTATGCTAAGTGAAATAAGCCAGTTGTAGGAAGACAAATACCATATGATCTCACTTATAAGAGGAATCTAATGAACAAAATAAACCAACAAGCAAAACAGAATCAGAGGCATGGAAACATGTAACCAAATGATAGCACCCAGAGTGGGAAGAGAGAGATAGCAATGGAAAGAAGGGGAAGGGACTACACAAAGAACATGTATGAATGATGCATGGACATGGACCACTGTGTCCATGGAGAACTGTGGACATCGAGATTGACTGTAGGAGTGGAGGATGGGCTGGGTAGAGGAGGGCAAAGGGGGAAAATTGGGACAAGTGTAAATAGAACAACAGTAAAAGAACAGTTGAAAAAAAGATGTTACATTGACATTAGTTTGTATATGTAACCAATTCATCATGATCTGTAAGCAATTCTTTTTTATCTTTCTTAAAAAGAAATAGCTCAATGATATATTCTAAAAAGCAATCTACAGCATTTCAAATATGTGGGATGCTTTCTAATCTTTACTTTTTAAGGAAAAATTAGCATTTAAATAGGTAATTAAGAAAAAGCGTAAAAGGCTATGATAGAAACTAATATATTTAGAATAAGAATAAAATTTTATTTTTCTTTTCCTTGTAGCACAGAGAGGTAACTAGGGCACACCACTTATATACCTGAGGGATGAATCCTAGGGCTGGGAATCTTGTAAATTATGTTTCCTTCTAACTTACAATTTCTCCTTTAAAGCATAGTGAAATAATTAAGCGATCCCTTCAAAATCTTGGTGAGAGTTAATGTATATTTGATGTGTAACAAATGTCATTACATTGAGAGGCAGATGCTTGGTGCTGGCTGTGCTCATTTACTTTAGGACTTGCTCCTACACATCAGTTTTACAGAATTTGTAATTCAAATCTGTCATTCAGTTGTATGTATGACATAAATTTACTATGTCATGGATGCTCAGATAGTCAAAACCACGAGTATTAAATCTATTAAATGATTGGGTATGACCCAAGGTAATACTATAATATTTATTTTATTCAAGGAAACAATAGTTTGGTGTGATTCAAGAATTGATCGAAATTATGAGGAATGATTTAAGTAATGTTAGAAAGGAAATTTGGGACCAACCTGTAATGGATGTTGAAATTCATGATGGTCCCATTGTTTCAAGGGGGACATCAATTATTTTTAGTTTATATTATTTTGTCTATGATTTGATTTTCACTATAAAAGTAGTACAACGTTCTAGCTCAGTGTGAAAAGTAAACTACTGTGATGAGGAGAAACTGAAAACAGAGATACTTGGCTAAGTCCAAAACTAAACTATGGGGAAAATCAGAACAGGGGTCACTTCTAAGGAATCAACTTCAGAGGGGCATGCAAGAATTCTCTGGGGTGATGGAAATGTTTCACGTCTTGATAGGGATTTGCATCTGTTCCATATCTTCGAGTTACACAATGTACATTTTTGTCAAAGCTCATGGCACAGTACAATTAAGATTTGTTAATATACTGTGTGTATTATTCTTAGAGGCTGAATTTGGCCTCTAAGAATAAACAATCTGAAAATAAATATTGAACTTTAGATAAAGATATGCATGTGTAGGGATACAGCACATCAAAAATAAGTTGGATTTATGGATATATGGATACTGGTATGGTATGATATATGATATGAGATAAAGCAAACATATGAAAATGTTAGTGATTGTAGAAATTAAGCGGCAGTTATCTGGATATTCAATATGCCAGTATTTCAAATGTTTTATACATTTTGAAATTCTTGTATGCAACTTTTGAGAACAAAGAAGCCATGTTACATTATGCAAAATACTTTGCAAGTGGAAAGAAGACCCACACTCTGTTCTGAAAATCATTTAAAAAATGGTTCATTAAGACACAAGCCGAAAAGACACCATAATATTGTAATAGTAACAGGTTCCATTACAATTCTGGAAATTTCTGTGTGCTTAATATACCTTTTTTTTTCTGAAAAAGACATAGCTATTATCACACAAATAATATAATATTTATTATACTTCATACACAAAGTAAAAATGTGTTATTCCAGTATATGTTATACCTCATACACAAAGTAAAACTATTTTCTAGCCGAGATAAACTAAATATTAATTTACTTACATTCTCGATAAGGTGGGGATGGGGAGTAGGACATAGTGGCTTCTAGAAGAACAGAAGTATGTCAATGGAAAAATCAAAAAGTATAGATATTACAGGCGAAATAAGATCACTTCTGTTGAAAATATAAAAGGAAATAAAAAAGACTAAAGGGATGTCAGTGTATTCCTAATTTCTTTGTTTAAATTAATTCCTTTCGAATACTCTATCAGTTTCTTTATCCTGGCTGGGTAAGTAGAATGCCTTTAAAAATGCCCCAATGCCTTAAAATATAAAATGTTTGATCATCTGGATGGCTAATCAAAATGTTCTTATAATTTTCCCTTCAAAATGTGTACATATGTTATTGTCTTTCTTAAAATAATGTTGTTTGAAGCCAAACCAATTTCAAACATTTAGAAACTGGTGTTTTTTAGGGTTAATGCTCATTTTCAGCAAACTTGACAAATACTAAATATTAAGCAAATCCTAACCACTATCATCCAAAATTAATTTATTTGGCAAATAGTAGGTTTACTGAAGGGATTATTAAATGGTCATTATTGAAAAATGTTACATTTGTAAATAGAGTCTCACCAGGCTTTGAGCTTTAGATGAAAACATTTACATTTTGAAGTAGTGGCATTATGCTGATTTTTGAAAAAAAAAAAAACTAACAGTCTATCTGTTTCTAATATTGAACATGTAGAATAGTATGAATGATACTATATTTAACATATTTTGAACCATATTGCTGTAGTCCTAATAAGCATTACTGTATCACTCTACTTAGGTTTATTTGGAATGGATTCAGATAGTTCAGGTAGAATTTAAAAAAAGAAAAAAACATTAGCTTTGACCTTCCTCATTCTAGTTTCTGAAAAGCTGAAATGTTTCATCTGGTGAATTTAAGCCGTTGATCCTCTTTTAAAAATCCGAAAAGAAACATATGGCAAAATTACATCGTTCAAGCTTTCCACTTCATCACCTCATCAGAAATTGAAACAGAACATCAGGAATTCAGCCAAAATTTGCCATCCAAAGGCTACACTTTCTGTATGCTGACTCAACTCCGGCATTAATTATGGGTGCATATGATGGTTACTGATATATCTTTGGAACATCCAGAAATTGCTTGAGAAAAAAAAGTAAATTATCCTTGTCAAATTTAGAACAGGTACGCAAGTCTTTCTGAAAGGGAATATGAAAGTGAATTATGGAGAAACATCCTCTAATCAGACCCAGATTTAACTTTCAAGTATGCAGTGTTAGCTGTATACTTTAAAAAATTAACTCTGCATGGTATTTGATGATCTTGTTTCATTGGAATTTTGACAAATACATATTGCATTTAAGAAATGTCTAATAGTTAAAGTTAGTTCAGTTCTTTTACATAATCTCAGCCATTAACTGTATTAGATATGAGTTTTATAGACTAGGCTAAACTATAGTAACTGTGATCATAAATATATACCATAAAGGATATATATGCCAAATGATGCCAAATTAGCAGCAAAGCATTAGCTATATAACTGACACCTCAAGGACAGGTGGGCTAAGGAGATCAAATGAATGCAGCTACAGCGTAATTTTCAGGTTTAAGAGTTTCTTTTCTCTCTATTATATTCACAGTTCATTTATTTCCTTAATTATGTTTGTAATAACTGTTGAAGTTCTTTGTTAAGTTCTGGGTCATTTTAACTGATTTTTTCCTGGTTATGTCATAATTTTCTGCTACATGTGTGTTTAGTAATTGTAACTGGACATTATGAGGGGGGACCCAAAATAACCTGTATTTTATTTATAAAAATTGTGTTTATTCTTACATGTTTAAATTCCAACCACCTTCAAAGTACTCTCCATTTGATGCAATACCCTTATCAAGATGTTTTTTCCACTGCTCAAAACAGTTTTTGAACTCGATTTTGATGCCTTTTAGCGCTTCTGCCTTTTTTTTTTTTTTTTTTTGCTTCACCTCTTCCACGTCAGCAAAATGTTTCCCTTTGAGGACTGTTTTCATCCAAGGAAACAAAAAAAGTTATTAGGGGCAAGATTGGGTGAATAGAAAGGGTGGGGCACAGTACTCAAGCAGACTTTGGTCAAAAACTGCTGAGCACTCAGCTCAGTGTGAGCAGCTGTGCTCATATCACCCATCATGAAATGGGCAAATGCATAGAAAGGGTCTTCAAAAAAAATTCACTGAAGTGGAACACAGCCTCTCACAACAATGCCATCTGGTACACTGATACAGATGGGTTTGTAGAACACTCACCTAGTGGGGAAAACCTGTACTAGAAGGGACCTGCCCTTCAAAAGATAATTCCGTTGTGTTGTTGTTATTGTTTGTTATTATTGTTATTGTGTCACACCCACGTACATCCTTGTAAGTTAATGGGTCAAGATTTTGTTTTCCTTGAGAGAGTATTTTGTTTCATTTGGACATTTATGTCTTTGCATATCAACATTTTCTTACTGAGACACTTTTCTAAGCTTTGTTAGGATAGGTCTAGGTTAGCTTTTATTCTAAGGTTAGTGTAAACTTCCTTCTATAATGTGGCCTTTCTGGGGTCTCTAATGAACTCTCAGGTGATAAATAAAGCTACTGTATTTAGGTTATGTTCTTGTCCCATGTAAACCTGAGAAATTTTCACTTTATACCTCTCTGATAGCTGTTCTTTGCGTGACCCTGTGAAATCTCACCATACACATATTACACATTCAGCCCAACATTCAAGAGGACCCCAATTCAGATATATGGGACTCATTCAGTGCATAATCTCTCTGCCTTGCTACTCTGCGCCACAAACTGCAGCCATTCCAGCCTTCCAAACTTTTGTATTTGTCTCTTAAGCTTGGAAATTCCTCTGTTTTCAGTTTGGTTTCATCTCCTGGCTGCCAGAGTTTAGCAAATGCACCCAGCTGAAATATTGCGATATTCTAGGGCTCATCTCTTTCTTTTCTTTCTCCCAGGGATCATGCAATAATTCAAGTTTGAAGAGTTATTTCACATATTGTCAATTTTTTCCAGCTGTTCATGATAGGGGGAGTGCAATGTTATTATCCATTTTTCTTCCATGGTAATAAAAGGAACTTTCTTGTCTGTGATGCTTAAAACTCAAGAAAATTCTGATTTTTTTCAAAGTTTTTTAAAAATTACTTTTCAAGTACAGTGTTCGGTCTTTTACTGTATTCAAAGTTGAATCTTATGTTCTAGTTGGCATTTATCAACTTAGAATACATATGAATGAATTCAATATAATAGAATACTTGATCATCTTATAAAAATGTATCTATAATAATACAGGGTGGGCCAAAGCAGGTTTATACTTCATATGGAAAATAGTATAATAGCAAGTAATAATATAAGAAAATGCTGTTTCACATGCTCACAACTGTAAACTTACTTTTTCCCTACTCTGTATTTTATGCCACAGAATTTAAAAAATATTTTAATGATTTATACTATTACAGATATTCCAATTTTTCCTCATTTATCTCCTCCACCCAGTATTCCCCATGCCTTCTGGCAATCCCCCTGCTTAGTTCACACCCATGGGTGGTGCGTATAAAATCTTTAGCTATTCCTTTTCCTATACTGTTCTTAACCACCCCACCTATTCTGTACCTACCAATTCATACTTCTTGATCCCTACACCTTTTACCCCATTCTTTCCCTTCCCCTCCCAACTAATAACCCTCCATTTAATCTCCAATCTGTGATTCTGTTTTTGTTCTCCTTTGCTTAGTTTGTTTCAGATTCAATTGTTGATAGTTGCTAATTTATTGCCATTTTAATGTTTATGGTTTTTAAGTGTATTTCATTGATTATGCTGTAAGTTTTCAAAATCTTTCCCTTCTATCTCCCCCTTTGCCCTGCACCCCACAACCTTCCAGCATCCCCCCTGCCCTGCTTAGTTCATGTCCACTGGTTCCTTTTCTGGGACCTACACTGCCATCTTGATTGCCATCTGTAATCATTTTAAATTATTTCACTCCGTGTTATCTATGTATCTATCTGTGTATCTATCTACCTATATACTAAGCAAGTCAAACCCCTCTCTTTAGAGGAGTTTACACTTCCAAATGGCAAATTCTCTATGCAATCTGGTGACATACTCAATCCACACAGGTAGTTATAGCTGCTTTCTTCAGAGTCCAAAGAAAGGTGACTCATAATAGGGACCAGAGAATATGTAATTGTGGGGTCTGGTTAAGCAGTCTGTGCTGCTGAGGCCTTTGTCTTTGCTCCAGGTGCTGGAGCCCAGGCTCAGCACAGCATTCAGGAAGGAGACGTGGATGTGCAGTGGGGGAAGCAAAGATGGACTGGAACCTGTGAGGAATAACCAGAACCCACAAGGACAAACTGGAACCCAATGCTGATCTTCCACTGTCTCCAGGCCTCCAGCCGAGCTGGTGTGAGAGCAGAAAGAAGTGGGCAGTCTTTTTATGGAGCTGCTGAAGCTGAAGATCTGAGGGGGCACTGCTGTGGCTGTGGGCCTGGCTGCTGCCTCACACTAAGGTAAGCCAGTAGGTAAGTACCAGTGTGCCTCTGCCCTACTTTCTGACCATAAGCCAAAGAGGGCTACTACTTTGCCCTTGCCTTCCAAATGTGGCTCCAAGTGCCTCTTCTTGCACAAGCAGTCCCACAGCCACACAGGGAAACCTGAAGAAGGGTTTAGTTCAGAGCACAACCCCTTCCCCATCAATCCTCCATCCCTCCTCCATCCCACCCCCACCAAGAGAGAGAGAGACTGCTGCCAAATAGCAGGTGGCAAAAGAACTGGGCACTTACCCCTCTTGCCATTGTTCTCAGGGCCACCTGCTGTCACTGGGAATTTCAAACATTCTTTCACTTTTTTTTTTAATTTGCTGATGTTCTTGCTATTATACATCGCACCCAATTGTGCAGGATTGCTCTTAACTTGGGATTAGTTTTAACTCTGCTTTCCTTATGGCATGTTTTAAACCACATATTCATCCTTCAGACTCCTGTGTTCTTTAGGGACATTTCACGTCCTTTCCTGAGAGCAGAGCTTAGTAGGGGCTACCCCATGGGGCTAGAACCCTAGGCAGCTGTCCCTAACTTTGAATCTCAGCAAGCAGAAATTTTGGACATGTAACTTTCCATTCTGAAGTGTAATCTCATTATATATACATACTTCTCAAACTGTGCTCCAGGGCCTGGAGATAATATCCATTTAAGGAGCATTAGCCAAGAAAATCTGCTGTCAGGGCATGGGGTGTTTTATCACCTCCTTCTCCACCAACAAACGTCTGCAAAGCAGGGTGGGTTATACTTCCCAAGGGTGTTGGGGGCAAGGAGGGCCGCTGCATCACCAAGACAAATAACAGGTGTAAAACTGCAACATTGTTATTGCACACCAACTGGAACTCCTGTACCCAACATTTACATCAAATAAGGCTTAGAACAAAAGAGTTTTAAAGCAACTTAACCCCTCAAAAGCAGCCTTCAGCAATGTATCGATGCCAGTGAGGTATCTCGCCCAATGATATCACACAATTTGTCTGTAAGTAGAAACTACTCTTTATTGAAACTGGAAGTTCTTCTTAAAGTTGGTTCAAATACATAGGTGTTTTCAAATACTAAGAATTCTTATATTCCTGACTGGTACATTTTAGTAGATGATTGTGCCAAGAGAACTCTGTGGAAGGTAATCCTGTGGGAGTTCTCAGCCATGCAACTTCATGAGAATTCAAAGACCAGGCAGTGTCAGGCCACTGCACTTAAATCCTCACAAGCCCCGTTCAGCACAATTCATCAGTGTTAACATGGATTCAGAAAACAGGAGCAACACGAAGTTATAAATTCTAGGCAGATAAATTTACTTCCTATGCATCTATCTAACCACCTTTTCTCTCCATTTTCCATTCTCACTCTCCCTTCCCTCTCTCTGTGAGACTCCGAGGTGTATACTCAGGTGTGCATGTACTTAATCTTACTCACTTTTAAAGAATAAACACATTTGTACAATTTTCAACTCAACCAGAGAACTTACTAATATACTACTAATGATGAAATAAAAGTGAGAGTTTTCAGCATCAGAAATGATAAGATAGATTCAGTAAGGCTCTTAATATTTTCACCAGAACTGGGAACCTTTACAGGTGTACCATAAGCTAACAAACAAAGCAAGCCATCAATAAATCGCTCTCACATTTATGCAGAAGGGATAAAGAGAGAGGAATAAAGAGACCTAGTGAGAGGAAATGAATGAGGGAAAAAGCGTGTGAGAAAGGAAGGAAGGAAAGCAGAGGAAAGAGATGAAAGGTGGTTTTTTTGTGGAAAATAAAAGGCCAAAGAAAAATCTATCAGTTAATCTGAATTTCAAACTTAAAAGTCCAGCCTACTGAGGTGACATCCAGCTGGATCAGGTGTGCAGCATTCAGGATGGCAGGCACTGCACATGTTCTTGGTCCTGTCCCTGGTCTTGGTGGTCTTAGTCAGCGGCCTGGTCCTCAGAGACATCTGGGGAATGGGGAGGCTCATGCGATTCTGGTTCCACGAGTCCAACTGAGAGAGGTACCCAGTCACTGTTGTCAGGGTCAGAACCAGCACGTAACAGGTGATGCATGAGGAACGACAGCAGGCTTGGGTCAAACACTTCAGAGTAGCCCAACCTGGCTCTATCTCGTTCCTGCTTGTTCTTCTTAATCACATCCTTTAACCCAAGAAGCTGAGTGGGATCTTCTGCTGTGGGTGCCCAGATCTTGACATCATGGTCTAGGCCACTGGTCGCCATCACAGGGGAGGTAAGGGTGGGGCTCAAGACAGTTGACAGTACCTGCCCTGTCCCCCTCCTCCAGGAGCTGAATGACCTGACAGGATGATTTCTCCCAGAGGAAGATGTGCCCACCATCACTACCGCTCACCACAAACTCACTCCCAGGGCCATAGAAATTGACACCTTTGACTGTGGTATGATTTCTGTGCCCCTTATATCTCTTAGCATACTGGGCCCCATCACAGCTAGAGGAGTGGAAGAGGTAAATATCTTCATCGGTGTAACTGGCCAGGACCTCTGTGCCATCATGGCTGTACACCAGGCAGGTGATGTGTACTCCAGCATCACAGTTCACCAGGTGATGAGGACAGAACTTCTTGAGTACTCCATTATTCTCATTCTCATCAATTTTCCTCTGGTCATAAATTCTTACAAACTGGTCCATTCCACCCACAGCAAACTGGTAAGTATTGGCAGGATTCACAAAGATCGTATAGAGCCCCACTTTCCTCCATTGCTCTTTTGTTACCACCACTTTTGAAGCTGGCTCGTCTTGTCTGAGGTCAATGGCAAAGACAACAGCGTCTTCACCTGAGGTCAGGAACTTAAAAGGGGAGTCTGGCTCCAGAGCCAGCTTGTGGCTGGCTCCCCTATGTTGGGCCACCTGCCTAGAGAAGCTGCTGTGTGGCAGAGCAGGTAGCTGTGCCACCCGTACCTGCCCATCACGGGCACATGTGGCCAGGGTGGAATCGCCACAGTTGGGAAGGAACTTGGCCTGAAAAACGTTATTTCTGTGACAACTGTCAAAGTTCAGTACTGGCTGCTGATGCGCCCAATCCCAAACTACCACTGTCAGGTCATCACCGCTACTGGCCAGCCAGGTGCCACGCTGGTTAAAGTGAACACTATTGACACAACCACTGTGGCCTTCCAGCCCATACTGCAAGCAGAAGCGCTGCACAAACACTCCTGCCCCACAGGCCTCGTACACAAAGCGGGCGCTGGACCCCAGCTGCCGATCTCGAAGAGCACTAGGGAGGTTCCAACGAGGGCGGGGCAGGGCAGATGTCTCTGACGACATCCAGTCCTCCAGGGCCCGAGCCTCATCTGATAAATACCGATCAGGGTTGCTCTCAGTGCACGGTACCTGATGGTGGTCTTCTGCCGCTTCTTCCTCACCTTCGTCCGCTTCCCGTCTTAGCCCGCCGTCGCCGTGGTCGAGCATGTCTCGGCCACCGATGTCTTCCGCAACTGTGCCTGGATTTTCTGGGCTGGCAAGGATGGGAACAGTACCATCCTCGGCTCCATCACCGTCTCTGGTCAGTCTCAAGTTCATTTGAGTTTCAGGAGTCGAACGGAGATCTGACGAAGTCTCCATCTTGGCCTCGGCTTCCAGAAGCCCCTCTGCGCCAACTGCGCTGCCTCTGTTACCAGACATCTCAAAGGATGGTAGCTTCAGCTGCGGGCTGCAGTGGTAAAAGTCCTAGCGACTGGAGAACAGCCCCAGGTGTGTTCTGCTGGGGCAGAATATCCCCGGGTGTGGACAGGCCACTGGAGAAGAAGATGGGCCTAAAGCCAAGGCGCCATTTTGGGCAGACAAACACCGGAAGCAAGATAACTGGCAGAGGTCGTCCCCCTGTATGGGAGCCGATGAGGTTCAAAAGACTTCCTCCCATCTACAGTCTTGTGGTTATTCAGGCTGCTCAGGTTTAGTTTAGTTTAGTTTAGTTTAGTTTAGTTTAGTTTAGTTTAGTTTAGTTTAGTTTAGTTTAGTTTAGTTTAGTTTAGTGTTTAGTTTAGTTTAGTTTAGTTTAGTTTAGTTTAGTTTAGTTGTTTAGTTGTTTAGTTTTTAGTTTAGTGTTTAGTTTAGTTTTTCATTATCCAGTCCCAGAGGCCGGTCCACACAGCTCTCTCAAACTGTCAGCTAGTGTGCTTGCTGCTTTTTCTTTTGAATATTGAAACATATTTGACTTGAGAGATATTCTTATTAGAGAACCTGCCACAAAGCCCATCCTCCTTGGGGAAAAAACACTTACCCTAAGCCTTTTGGTGCTTTGATTGAAGGTAATCTACAGTCTTGAATAGTCAAATGCAATGTGAGGCTGCTAAGGCTCCCACAGATAGTGAGTTCCTGAAATGCAAACAATATCTTCAGCAAATCAAACACTTAAAGGGAAACTTCGAGAACTCTAATTGGCAGAAAAGCCATAGGGTTGACAGATAAAAAGCACAACCCCTAGGTAATTGCATTTTGGATTTAAAAATGAATACATTTCAGCACGAGTAGATCCCAAATGTTGCATTAGGCATATCTTCTAATAAAAATACGTATTATTTATTTGAATAGCAAATTTAAATATGCGTCCTGTATTTTGTTTTCTGTTAACTCTGGCAGGCTTTTTTAGTGAGAAGAGTACTTTAGACCCTCTGTGTCATCAAAGCTGAAATTAACCGGTCAGTTTTATGTAGACGTTGAAATAGTGATTGCATCGCCAATTTGAAATAGAAGCACAGGTCTTTCTTCCTCCTCCAGAGATTCTATGTATTTATTTGGAGGTTGTTCAGCTTACGATTCTTGGAGAACACCACCATGAAGTCATGAAGAGGGAATTCTGTGATGTTATAAAGGTATCATAATACCGTAAATATTTCTCAAAATAGGTAAGAGGCTTGGGGTGGGGACATTTAGACAAATAAATCTCTTCAAAGACTGTTAATTGTGATTTCTATGTTACCTTCAGAGCTTTGGCAAATTAATTATCTAGGATGATGTCAGTAAATTTTCGAAGGGCTACAGTAAACTGCTAAGTGCGGAAAACAAGATTTTCCTCAGGGTAATTGCAAGATCAATGGAAAGCCGATTATAGACAGAAGTATATAGTCTTCTGAAGAGAGAGAACAGTTCCAAAGCTTATAGTAATGCAAATACACGTAAAAGAATATTCATAGTATTCTGCAGAGAATAGCACAGCAGCCTGAAAACCACGTGAAAGCCTATCAAGAGTAAAATAGCTGAATAGTTTGGCATATATTTCTATAATGGAATATTGTACAAAAATGAGGATTCATGAATTAAAATTAAATACAGCAATATGAGTGAATCTTAAAACAACAGTGAATAAAAACAAGTGAGGGAAGAATAGTCCATAATTTCATCTTTCGTGGATATGTTTATAGTTTTTATATGCAATAAAGCTATTTAGAAAAGAATAGCAGAATACATACTCATGCAAGGGAGGAAAATCTTTCCTTGGCCACTCAGAAAGGATGGGGCACACGATGTATCTAGTCAAAGCTACCTGCCTTAAGCCCTGTTGTTTACCATACTTAATTTAAATTAGGCTAAGGCAAACATCCTAAAATGCCTTTCCTGAAGCATGTTTCTCTGCCTGAATCTCTTGAGCAGGAAAGGGGGGAGGGTCAAAGTTTCTCTCTGAGTTTCTGAGTGTTTTGCTTCTTAATAAACAGCTTAACATCAATGTCCCCAAAAGAAACTTCAGGGTGGCAGAATTTTAGTACCTTCAGTCCCACCTTTAAATCTTAAAGTTTTACATTCTAGAAGTTGAGTTGGTAGATTGCTCCCCATTTCAATGATTCAATCATTTAGTGGGAGAATAAGTCAGTTCAGTTACATTGTTGAGTCTCATTTCAGGAGGTGGTGATGCAGATAGGCCTATTATTGTGTACGCAGGAAATAAGTATTTAACAAGAACTATGTCTATCAAAATAGAAGGAAAATAAAACAAAGCTAATGATTAGAGCAAATTATAAACCACTTTCCCAGTCTGCAAGGCTGTGTGTTGAGAAAATTTCTAGATGTGAGGTTCAGTTTCCTTGGCTAGAGTGAAAGCAAGCAGTGACTATCTGATAGGTTCTCCTCCTCTGCAGTTGAATGTCTCAGGTAGTGTCCATAGGTGCTCAGGAAAACTCTGCATGGTTTATACTGGATCAGTCTCTACGATTCTTTAACTGTGAACTGTAGTGATGATATCGCAATTCATTTCATGTCATTTGCAATTGCAAACTGCAAGGCTGGTAAGGGTGTGTTAGTTCTCAGTAATTCTAAATCAAAGAACAGGAGAAAAATGGAACATTAGTTTGAGGGGTTATAACTACGTATTTAAGAAAACTAGAACAATTCAGGATCCAGCCACATTTACAAGTGAAAAATAAAAGTGAAAGACAATTAACTGAACTAGAGTCTAATACCCACAACTGTGTATTATAGTTCTATGGAAACATAATTTCTCTCCCTAAAAATCACCCTCATTTTTCTCAAAGGTAGTCCAATTAACACTATTTCTGGCATAAGTCTAGTTTCAATAAATTGGCTTGATTATTTGCATAAATACAACAACAATAGCAATTGATCATACAGGCTTTCTTAAGTCTGCTTTGCTGAATTGGTGCTGGTGGAAATGAGGATCTTCCATGGAGTCATAAGAAAAGCATTCCTGGGACACATGCAAGGGAGGATGTGGTGTACCTGTGATATTTATTGAGGTAAAAGCAAAGGACTATCTCCAGGTGCCCACTGTCTCATCCGTGACCAGATTGCTTAGCTCTGCCGCTCTGTGGACACAGTCCTGCCTTGTCTTCACCAAGGCCCGAAGAAGGGCCAGGGTCCAGAGAGATGTTGTGCAATTATCCATCATTGGCAGGGCATCAGAAGCTGTCATAGTGGAATTTAGTCCATGGCAAAGGTTAGTCCAGCTCAGTCTTTGTCCCCATTGGGTTAGTTTAGTCTCTCTTCTCAGCTGCACTCCAGCTGGCACTGTGCTGCTGCACCCAGGCCCATACTTGGAGCCCATCCAAGGTTGGCAGAGCTTAGTTGCTGGGTCCACATGGCTGCAATAGAGAGAAATCGTGGTGTGAATGAACTGGTGAGTGCGTGCTACTGAAAGGGGCCTTTGTTAAGCTTTGATTATATTATCTTGGTCATCGAAAATACAGGCTTTTGTTCCAAGTAGCCAATCTCTTTCCTGATCCTTTGCTGGCTTTTTCTGGATCCTCCCCCTATCCAATCTCTTTCCTATACCTTCCAGGGTTTCATGCCCTTATGCAATCCAATTCCTTTTTTAGGCTACAAACCTCCCCTTTTTGATTGCCATCTTAGTTCCTACAATGAATATGCACAACTGAGTATTTTCCCTTTTATTCCTTTCCCCCATAGTCCTGGCAAGTGGACAGGTTGTACCTGGAGGAGATTGGAAAGCTAATCCTTCCTCCCTACATTGGATGGAGGAGTATTAATCACCCTAGCTGGCATTCTATCTCCTGGAGTTTCTGAAGCTGTAACTTCCAGACTTAAGCCAGATTAAGGGTCACTTTCAGACTCAACCAGGCTGAGGCAGTGCTGCTCCCTTCTCTTTTGTTAACTCCTAGTTGCCTGTGCAAACAGAATCTCAAAAGGAATCTCCAGATTGAATTTAAATTAATCTCTCAGTGTAAAGAAGGCAAGCCACATAGTTGTCAGATTTTGCATGTCACACCTATAACTCTGAATGTATTCCTCAGGTTCAAGGTTCCCCCAAATCAAGGTTCTCTTATTTGCCTTTGTTGTTTTGTTTTAACCTGGAAAGACTGCTAAGAACCAGGTAAGTTACCAGTCTGT
This sequence comes from Artibeus jamaicensis, assembly GCF_021234435.1. Lineage (NCBI taxonomy): Eukaryota > Metazoa > Chordata > Mammalia > Chiroptera > Phyllostomidae > Artibeus > Artibeus jamaicensis. The sequence continues at coordinate 9,248,371 of NW_026522028.1, read as the reverse complement.
TTTTCCAAGGAGATTTTATTGGCTTCTGAAATCAATTTCTCCAAGTTTCTGGTGACATCTAGAATCTATGCATGTCTCTCTCAAACATCACATTCCAGTCAAAATCTTGGTTAATGAAACCAGTTTCCAAGTGTGTCCTGTTAAAGAATAGATTCTTATCGATTTTATGCAAACAACCATATTGCCATGAAAATAAAAATACTATTGAGAGGTTCCAAATTCTGGAGGGATCAGGTAGGAGAAAATATAAATGCTTCAAGATCACTTACAAAGTTATAATGTACCAAATTTCTATAAGCAATACAAGTCCCCTTATCTCTCGAAAACAAAAAAAGATTTAAAAATCAAACCAAAATTTTAAAACATTACTATCCTCAGTTCATTCAGTCCTACATAAGTATTTTATCTGATTATTTTGCAGTATTTCCATAAATTCGGTTGTTATTTAGAGTTCTATAAATTAGCATCCAATTCAAAGGTATGATATGAAAATTTATTCTCTGAAATATGTAATTAAAATAAGTCCAAGTTCTTTCTATGGATCTTTAAGATGAAACATATTTGCAAAAACATTAGAGTAAAACAAAGACAGTTTATAAATGACATAACTTGAAATGATATGGTTCTAGAACTGATGATAAACTATAAAAAATTTTGCTTTGCTATACCACATAAAATTCCAAGATAACAATTAGAATTACAATGTGAATATATCAAAATTTTGTAGACTCTTGGAGATTTTTCCATAATCTCTATAATATCCACTTTAATAATAAAATACATGTATATGAATAAAACATAATTATTATTTCTTTATTTGACAAAACTTCCTGTATAACTCCAGAACATCAAATAGACCTAATTAGTTTAACAGTTCTTGTATTAAGAGAGAGAAAATAGTGAACCAAAGGATCGTGGTTCAATTCCCAGTCAGGGCACATGCCTGGGGCACAGGCCAGTTCCCAGCAGGGGATGCACAAGAGGCAACCATACATTCATATATCTCTCCCTCTCTCCTCCCCTTCCCCTCTAAAGCTAAATAAAATTAAAAAAGAGAGACAAAGAAAATAATCTTTGAGGTAAGCTAGGGGCCAACTGGAATAAATCAAAACCATTTCCAGGATGTGAAAATGTCTCATTCCAAAATTAAACCCATTGAAATTTTCAAACACATTTGACCAAAACATCATATATCTTTATAAAACAATATTATATTATACATTTACCCACAGTGACAATCAAAAGTATCAAACAAATACAGGTTAGCAAAAGTTTAGTTCTTAGGACTGAGAACATTATTTTCTTTTTTTAAAATATATTTTATTGATTATTCCATTACAGTTGTTCTATTTTCCCCCTTCATTCCCCTCCACCCTTCACACCCCTCCCTCACCATTCCTCCCTTTAGTTCATGAACACGTGTCTCAAGTTCTTTAGATTCTATATTTCCCCTACTATTCTTACCCTCCCCCTGTCTATTTTCTACCTACCATCTATGTTACTTATTTTCTGTACCTTCTCCCCCTTCTCCCACTCCCCTGTTGCTAACCCTCCACGTGATCTTCATTGCTATGGTTCTGCTCCTGATCTAGCTGTCCTCTTAGCTTGCTTTTGTTTTAGGTGTGGTTCTTAATAACTGTGAGTTTGCTGTCCTTTCACTGTTCATCTTTTTTATCTTCTTTTTCTTAGATAAGTCCCTTTAACTTTTCATATAATAAGGGCTTGGTGATGATGAACTCCTTGAATTTGATCTTATCTGAAAAGCACATTATCTGTCCTTCCATTCTAAATGAAAGCGTTATTTTCTTAATCAAGAAACTTATTAAGACAATATGACACAGAACTAGTTTAATAAAGAGTATTTCCTTTGTGTAGAAAAATAATATATGTAGAGGAGAACAATAACACAGAAAAAATAAACCAAAACTTTGTGCCTCCTAAAGGACCAAGCTCTGGTTCTGCATCAGCTTACATTTGATATTTTTTATTTTATTTTATTTAGTTATTTTTTAAGTACAGTTATTTTGTCTATTTCTCCCATCCCAGCCCCCCCCCCCGCTCCGTGCTCCCCACCTCCCTCCCATTTCCACCCCCCTTAGTTCTCCTCCTTGTGTCCTTCCTATTTGTTTCTCCAAATCCCTCCCCCTTTTTCCCCTTAAATTCCCTTCCATCTCCCCTCTGGTCACTGGCCCCTTGTTCTCTATTTCAGTGTACATTTGATATTTAAATAACTTTACTTAATTAAATTTATTCCGATCTTTTTCTAAGTTGTGTTTTTAAGATTTTATTTATTTATTTTTAGACAGAGGTGAAGGGAGGGAGAAAGAGAAGTAGAGAAACATCAATGTGTGGTTGCTTCTTACACACCCCTGCTGGGGACCTGGCCCACAACCCAAGGATGTGCCTTGACTGGGATTCAAACCAGCAACCCTTTGGTTAGCAGGCTGATACTCAATCAACTGAGCCATACCAGCCAAGGACATTTATTCAAATCTTATTCATACATAAAATTACAACTTTTTGCATCCCTCTTGGTTTTCACCCCTTAACTCATTCAAAAGTCACCAATTTTAGGGAAAACCATGTTCTTTTAATTTTCTCTAAAATTTATCTCCATATCTTATACTCCCTATTACCAAAAACATAATTTCTTTCCTACATAGAATTTTTAACTTTCACAAACCTTAATTTCTAGTGACAAAAAAATAAAAAGTAGCATTCTTGAAGTTGACAAATTTTTTAATAAATTTCATGACTCCTGGAAACAGGCTCTTTCAATGGGAACTATATTCACAATTTGTATAAACATATTTAATAAAATAAATGATATATTTATTAACAGATCAAAATTTAGTTTCTACTTTCTCTAATAAGAAATCAAAAGTAGGGAAACTTTGATCAATTAACATTTTAGTATTTCATGTTATTTCAAAATATCTAGATATTTAATAATGTTTAGAATGTAACTTAAAATATCTCCAAAGTTTCAAGTTACCAATATACTTTAGGAAACTATGTTTAGGCATATAGGTATAAAATATAATACACTTATTACTGAAAAGTTTTATCAAAAACTTTTATTTCAAAAGAACCTAGGCACACCAATGTTCATAGCAGCACAATTTACAATAGCCAAGAGTTGGAAGCAACCTAGGTGCCCATTAATAAATGAATGGATCAAAAAATTGTGGTACATATACACAATGGAATTCTATGAAGCAGAGAAAAAGAAGGAACTACTAACCTTTGCAACAGCATGGATGGAACTGGAAAGCATTATGCTGAGTGAAGTAAGCCAGGTGTTGAAAGACAAATACCATATGATCTCACCTTTAACAGGAAGCTAAACAACAAAACAAACAAGCAAGCAAAATAAAAACAAAGATACTGAAACAGAGGACAAGGGGACAGTGACCAGAGGGGAGATGGGAGGGGATTTCAGGGGGGAAAAGGGAAGGATTTACAGAAATTAGTATAAAGGACACATGGACAAAAACTAAGGGGGATGGAAATGGGAGGGAGGTGGGGAGCATGGGGGGTTTGGGTTGGGATGGGAGTAAAAAACAGAACTGTTTTTGTTCTGTACTTGAACAATAATTAAATAAAGAAAATTTTTTTAATTAAAATTTCAAGTAAAAAAACCTTTTATTTTACTTATAACTGTTTGTCAACTATTATTCAGACTGTTTTCTTGACAAATGTTGTAACAGAATGTGAACTTATTTTTGCAAATCGTGGTAAAACAAACATATGTAATTCATGTTAATAACTCTAAAAGACATCAATGAAACTTAAACCACCTTTGATGTCTAGTATTTTCCCAGATCACATGACCTTTAAAATATTTGGTATAGTTTCTATTTCTTAATTTATATATACATTTAATTCCTTTAAGCCAATAAAATATTATAAACTAGAAGGAATACCATCTAGAGGCAGAATACGTCCTTCTGTACATATATAAAAATGGATCTCACAAACATATCACAACATAAACAAGCCATTCATAACTGTAGAGAAGATACAAGATTTTTCATTGTGTGTTCTTGACAACTTTAAGGAGGCTAGGGAAGAGAAAGAGGAGGTATCAGGTGTGAGCAACTTTAACCACTTGTGTGTTTGAAAGTGCCAGTTTTTTTCCCTTCAGTTATTTCTGCCTCGTATTGTAGCAGGGGTGTTCAACCTGTGGCTTGCGGGCCACATGCAGCCCAGGATGTCTGTGAATGTGGCCCAACACAAAATCATAAATTTACTTAAAACATTATGAGACTTCTTTCTGATAATGTGTCACAATGTATTTAATGTGTGGCCCAAGACAACTCTTCTTCCAGTGTGGCCCAGACACCAAAAGGTTGGACCCTTGTTAGTGGGTTGAGTTTTCATTTCTGAAAACTTGGCAAGAAGACATGTTGGGGCTTTCAAAATAGTCCTATCATACTTTCAAAAATAAGCTTCCAACTTTGTCAAATTTCTGATTAGTTAGTAAATCCATTAAAGTGTTTTTCAAATACACTAATACTCATAAATCTTTTATCTCAAAACCTTTAAAAATGTCCACCTTGATGAGAAATCTACTGATTTTTCCTTCTGCCTTTTCTTAACATTCTTTTATTAATTAACCCAAGTAACTTCTAAAAGACCCAAAAAGCTAAACAGAAATTCAAATGTGCTAAGACTAGCTATAGTTCTGTGTATCTTTGTTTATAAAGTGCAGGGCAATTGTACTTCCAATGTTCCAATTTTTTATATCTGCAAATATCCGAAGCTACATAGGAAGGGTTCTGATTGCAGAGGGTTATGAAGGGATGATGATTTTTTAAATGAATATGTCTTTTTAAAAATTTATTTATCTTTAGGGGGGAAGGGAAGGAGAGAGGAGGAGAAACATCAATGTATGGTTGCCTTTCGTGGGTCCCCTGCTGGGAACTGGCCTGCAGGGAACCTGCCTGCAACCCAGACATGTGCCCTGACTGGGAATCAAACCGAGATTGTCTGGTTTGCAGGCCTGCGCTCAATCCACTGAGCTACACCAGCCAGGGTGGGATGATGATTTTTGTTCTAATTGCTGTCTTTCTATCTTATTAAAGGTGTCTTAATGGCTGGTTATTATATCAATATGAGAGCTTAATAAGAATTTCAATTAAGAATTTCTTTTTTCAGCGTCTTTGTTTTTATTCTGTTTGCTTGTTTGTTTTATTCTTTAGCTTCCTGTCAAAGGTGAGATCATATGGTATTTGTCCTTCAATGCCTGGCCTATTTCACTCAGCATAATGCTTTCCAGTTCCTGAAATAGAGAACAAGTGGGCAGCGACCAGAGGGGAGAGGGAAGGGAACTTAAGGGGAAAAAGGGGGAGGGATTTTGAGGAACAAGTATGAATGACACAGAGATGAGGACTGGGGGGGGGGACGGGAGGGAGGGGGAGACCGGGCGGGGGGGGGGGGGGGGGAGAGGAAAAAAAAATGTACTTGAAAAGTAACCAAATAAAAAAAAAAAAAAGAATTTCTTTTTTCAATTCAAAACATCCACCACCTGGCCCATGACAGTAGGATTTTATAGCAACTGAATTAGCATGTCTTTAATTTTTTTAAAGTATGTCCTTGTTAACAAATATCTTTTTAAGTATATTTTATTAATTATGCTTTTACAGTTTTCCCAATTTTTCCCCTTTATCCCCCCTCTGTTCTGTACCCCTGCAATCCTCCAGCATCCTCCCCTTAGTTCATGTTCTTGGGTTATACATACGAGTTCTTTGACTTCTCTGTCATTCTTAACCTCTTCCTGTCTATTTTATGCCTGCCACTTATGCTTCTTATTCCCTGTACCTCCCCTCAATTCTTCCATTCCCCCTGTCTACTGAAAACCCTCCATGTGATCTCCGTTTCTCTGGCTCTGTCCCTGTTCTAGTTGTTTGCTTAGTTTTTGTGTTTTAGGTTCAGTTGTTGATAGTTGTGAGTTTGTTATCATATCACCATTCATAGTTTTTGAACTTCTTTGTTTTCTTAAATAAGTCCCTTTAACATTTCATATAATAAGGGCTTGGTGATGATGAACTCCGTAAACTTGACCTTATCTGGGAAGCACTTTATCTGCCCTTCTATTCTAAATGATAGCTTTGCTGGATATAGTAGTCTTGGGTGGAGGTCCTTGCCTTTCATGACTTCAAATACTTCTTTCCAGGTCCTTCTTTCCTGCAAGGTTTCTTTTGAGAAATCAGCTGATAGTATTCTGGGCACTCCTTTGTAGGTAACTCTCCCCTTTCCTCTTACTGCCTTTAAGATTCTCTCTTTACCTTTAATCTTGGGTAATTTAATTATGATGTGCCTTGGTGTGTTCCTCTTTGAATCCAATTTCTTTGGGACTCTTTGGGCTTTCTGGACTTCCTGGAAGCCTATTTCTTTCATCAGATTGGGGGAGTTGTCCATTATTTGTTCAAATAAGTTTTCAATTTCTTCTTGTTGTTCTTCTCCTTCTGGCACCCCTATGATTCAGATATTGGAATGTTTGAAATTGTCCTGGAGGTTCCTAAGCCTCTTCTCATTTTTTTTGGAATTATTGTTTCTTAATTCTGTTCCGGTTGGAATTTTTTTCTTCCTTTTGTTCCAAATCGTTGATTTGAGACCCAGTTTTTTTCCCTTCACTGTTGGCTCCCTGAATATTTTGCTTTATTTCACTTTGGGTAGCCTTCACTTGTCCCTTTATTGTACAACTGAGCTCAATCAGTTCTGTGAGCATCCTGATTACCAGTGTTTTTGAAGTCTACATCAGATAGGTTGGCTATCTCCTTGTCGCTTAGCTGTTTTTCTGAGGTTTTGATCTGTTCCTTCATTTGGGCCATATTTCTTTGTCTTGGTGCACCTGTTATGTTATAAGGGGATAGGGTCTTAGGTATTCACCCTGGCAAGGCAACCCTTTTTGCTGCATTGTGGTGCTGTCTGTGGGGGGAGGGGTCAGAGAGGGAACAATGAGGCTAGCTTGCTGAGGTCTAGTCCCACTTTCCAACAAACTCTGTCATGTGAGAGAGTTTCTCTCACTGTGGCAACCCCCACTATGGTTTACAGCTAGCTTTGGGTCTTAAGTTTCCCATTCAGCTAGCCCTGCCTTGCTCGAGCAGTCTGCCACCTTGCTGTAGGTCCTCTCAGGCAGCCCCGCCTCAACACGTGGTGTGCGCACTTGCATCCTCTGTGCTTGGCTGCCCATCTCCTATCAGTCTGGGTGAATGTTTTTTAATTCCTTAGTTGTTGGGGCTCCATGAAGTTTGATTTTTCTGGCACTTCTGGTGGTTTATTGTTCTTAGATTGGTTGTTATCCTTCCTTTGATTGTGTGAGGTAGCAAAGCATTTCTATCTGTACCTCCATCTTGGTCAGAACTCTAATGTTCATAGTTTGATCTTCTTTTTCTTAAGTATGTCCCTTTAATAGTTCATATAATAAAGAGTTGGTGATGATGAACTCCTTTCACTTAACCTTGTCTTGGAAGCACTTTATCTACCCTTCTATTCTAAAGGATAGCTTTGCTGCATAGAATAATCTAGGCTGTAGGTCCTTGCTTTTCATCACTTTGAATACTTCTTGGAAGTCCCTTCTTGCCTGCAAAGTTTCTTTTGAGAAATCAGCTGATAGTATTATGGGAACTCTTTTTTAGATAATTCTCTGCTTTTCTCTTGCTGCTGTTAAGATTATTTTATCTTTAACCTTTAGTGTTTTAATTATGATGTGTCTTGGTGTGGTCCTCTTTGGGTCCATCTTTTTTGGGACTCTGTGCTTCCAGGACTTGTCTATTTACTTCACCAAATTAGGGAAGATAAATTTCTTTTATTACTTTTTATTAAATAGGTTTCCGATTTCTTGCTCTTTCTCTTCTTCTTCTAGCACCCTTATGATTTGAATGTTGGAATGCTTGAAGTTTTCCCAGAGGTTCCTTAGCCTATCTTTGTTTTTTTGGATTCCTGTTCCTTCCTGTTTTTCTGAAAATTTTTTATTGCTACTCTTCCATATCATTGATTTATCAGCTTCTTCCACTCTACTGTTGGTTCTGTGTACATTTTTCTTTATTTCATTGAGAGTAACCTTCATTTTGCCTGGGTCATTTTTATACTGTTGAAGTACCCAGTGAATTCCTTGAGCATCATAATAACCAGTATTTTGAACTCAGCAGCAGATAGATTGCTTATCTCCATTTTATTTAATTATTTTTCTGGAGTTTTGTTCTATTCTTTCATTGGGCCATGTTTCTCTGTCTCCTCCTTTGGCAGCCTCCCTGTGTTTGTTTCCATGTACTGGGTAAAGCTGCTTTGACTCCTTGTCTTTGTAGCATGAACTATTGTAGAAAAGCACACCATAAGTTGGATGGGCAGAGCTTTAGATAATTGCCAGGGCAGGGCAACCCATGTCACCACTCTGTGGTTCTGTGTGGGGGAAGGCTTGGAGAGGGGACAATACTATTGCCTGGTATCTGGAATTTTATCCAGGAGGAAGCTGTGCCCCAGCACTTGCACTGATGCCAGACACTTCAATTTCTCTCCATATGCCACTGGTGCCCTTCCAGCTGCTGCTCCTTTGCTGAAGCCCAGAGAGAGTGAATCTTTGTAAGTCCTAAGTTCATTGTGGATAATTTAAGAGGAGAATTCTGAGAATCCCACAGTTCCTCAAGCTGTCCCAACACCCCCCTTGCTTTTACAGACAGAAGTTATAGGGATTTATCTTCCTGGCACTGGAACCCTGGGCTGGGTGGTCTGATGTAGGGGTACGATCCCTCACTCCTGAATTATCTCTCCTGCTTTTTATCCACCACATGTGGTTGTCGGACCACCCGATCCGCATCTCTGTGTCTCTGTGCCTCTTTGTACTTCTCTGCTCTTCCTACCCATCTGGGTGAATGTGACTTCTTTAATTTTTTGGTTGTCGGAGTTTCATGCGACTCAATTTTCTGATGATTCTCAGTGATAGTTATTTGTAGTCTAGTTGTAATTTCTGCTGTGTTTGTGTGAAGAGGCATATTGTTTTTACCTATACTTCCCTCTTGACCAGTAGTCTTACAAATGCAACAATAAAAAAATTTAAAACTCATATCTATAACATTTCAATTGTCTATATTTTTATTTTTAATATTTTGTTCATTTATTTTTAGGGAGGGGAAGGGAGAGAGATAGGGAGGAAGAGTAACATCAATGTGTGGTTGCCACTTGTGCCTACTGGGATCTGGCCTATAACCCAGACACATGCCCGAGGCTTAGAATCAAACTGTAAACCCTTTGGTTTCCAGGCTGGCACTCAATAGCCATATCAGCCAGGACCAATTACATTTTAAAAAGAATATATATATATATATATATATATATATATATATATATATATATGTGCTTTTTCTACGTGAACCTCCTCTATTCCACAGTTTATTATGCCCTGTCTTCTTATTTTTCACTTCTCATTTTATTTTATTATTTTTTAATTTCTTTAATTTTATTTACTTATTTTTCAAATACAGTTTTTTCTCTATTTCTACCATCCCAACCCATCCCCCGCCCCTGCTCCCGACCTCCCTCCCATTTCCACAACCCTTAGTTCTCTTCCCTGTGTCCTTCCTATTTGTTCCTCCAAATCCCTCCCCTTTTTTCCCCTTAAATTCCCTTCCATCTCCCCTCTGGTCACTGGCCCCTTGTTCTCTATTTCAGTGTCTTTGTTTTTATTCTGCTAACTTGTTGATTTTGTTGTTTAGCTTCCTGTTAAAGGTGAGATCATATGGTATTTGTCTTTCAACACCTGGCCTATTTCACTCAGCATAATGCTTTCCAGTTTCATCCATGTTGTTGCAAAGGGTAGTACCTCCTTCTTTCTCCCTGTTGGATATAATTACATTATGTATATGTACCACCATTTTTTAACTTTTTTAAAAAATTTTATTTAGTTATTTTTGAAGTACAGTTTTTTGTCTATTTTTCCCATCCCAGCCTCCCCCCGCCCCTTGCTCCCCACCTCCCTCCCATTTCCACCCCCCTTAGTTCTCATCCCTGTGTCCTTCCTATTTGTTCCTCCAAATCGCTCCCCTTTTTCCCCCTAAAATTCCCTTCCTTCTCCCCTCTGGTCACTATCCCCTTGTTCTCTATTTCAGTGTCTTTGTTTTTTGTTTTTTTTTTCTGCTTGCTTGTTTGTTTTGTTGTTTAGCTTCCTGTTAAAGGTGAGATCATATGGTATTTGTCTTTCAACCCCTGGCTTATTTCACTCAGCATAATGCTTTCCAGTTCCATCCATGTTGTTGCAAAGGGTAGTAGCTCCTTCTTTCTCTCTGCAGCATAGAATTCCATTGTGTATATGTACCACCATTTTTTGATCCATTCATTTACTGATGGGCACCTAGGTTGCTTCCAACTCTTGGCTATTGTAAATTGTGCTGCTATGAACATTGTGGTGCATAGGTTCTTTGAAATTGATGTTTTAGGATTCTTAGGATATAATCCTAGCAGTGGAATTGCTGGGTCAAAAGACAGGTCGATTTTTATTTTTCTGAGAAAATTCCATACTGTTTTCCATAATGGTTGTACCAGTCTGCAATCCCGCCAACAGCGAACTAAGGACCCCTTTTCCCCACACCCTCTCCAACATTTGTTGTTTGTTGCTTTGTTTATGATAGCCATCCTGACTTGTGTAAAGTGGCATCTCATTGTGGTTTTAATTTGCATCTCTCTGATAGCTAGCAATATTGAGCATCTCTTCATATGTCTCTGGATCTCCTGTATGTCCTCCCTGAAGAAGTGTCTCTTCAAGTCCTTTTCCCATTTTTTAATTGGGTTGGGTGTCTTCTTAGAGTGGAGTCGTGTAAGTTCTTTGTATATTTTGGAGATTAAACCTTTCTCTGAGGTATCATTGGCAAATGTGTTTTCCCATATATTTGGTTGTCTTGCTAATTTAATACTGTTTTCTTTAGCCACGCAGAAGCTTTTATTTTGATGAGATCCCATTTGGTTATTCTTTCCTTTATAGTCCTTGCTCTAGGGGACGTATCAGTAAAAATGTTGCTGCGTGAAATATCTGAGATTTTCTTGCCGATGTTCTCCTCTAGGACTTTAATGGTGTCACGGCTTACATTTAAGTCTTTCATCCACCTTGAATTTATTTTGGTATATGGTGTAAGTTGGTGCTCAAGTTTCATTTTTTTGCATGTAGCTGTCCAGTTCTCCCAGCACCATTTGCTGAAGAGGCTATCTTTACTCCATTTTTTGTTACTGCCCCCTTTGTCAAATATTAATTGACTCTAGAGAGTTGGTTTGATTTCTGGGTTCTCTGTTCTGATCTGTTGCTCTATGTGCCTGTTTTTATGCCAGTACCAGGCAGTTTTGATTACAGTGGCCTTGTAATACAGTTTGATATCAGGTATTGTGATCCCTCCTACTTTGTTCTTCTTTCTCAAATTAGCAGCTGCTATTCGGGCTCATTTATGGTTCCATATAAATTTTTGAAGTGTTTGTTCTATGTCTGTGAAATATGCCATAGGGATTTTAATAGGTATCGCATTGAATCTGTACATTGCTTTGGGTAGTATGGACATTTTGATGATGTTAATTCTTCCAATCCATGAACAAGGTATATGTTTCCATTTGTTTGTGTCTTCCTTGATTTCTTTCTTCAGGGCTGTGTAGTTTTCTGCATACAGGTCTTTTACCTCCTTAGTTAGGTTTATTCCCAGATATTTTATTTTTGATTTTGCTATCTCGAATGGGATTTTTTCCTTGATTTCTGCTTCTGCTGATTCATTTTTGGTATACAAAAATACCTTTGATTTCTGGATATTGACTTTGTAACCCGCTGTTTTGCCAAATTCATTAATTAGTTTGAGCAGTTTTGGGGTAGAGTCTATAGGATTTTCCATTTACACTATCATGTCATCTGCAAACAGTGACAATTTTGTTTCCTCCTTTTCTATTTGGATGCCTTTTATTTCCCTTTCTTGCCTGATCGCTGTGGCTAAAACTTACAATACTATATTGAATAGAAGTGGTGAGAGTGGACAACCTTGTCTTGTTCCTGATCTTAGTGGAAAAGCTTTTAGTTTTTGCCCATTGAGTATGATGTTGGCTGTAGGTCTCTCATATATGGCCTTTATTATATTGAGGAATGCTCCCTCTATTCCCACTTTGCTTAGTGTTTTTATCCTAAATGGGTGTTGTACCTTATCAAAAGATTTTTCTGCATCTATTGATATGATCATGTGATTTTTGTCTTTGCTTTTGTTTATGTGATGTATTCCATTTACTGATTTGCGAATATTGAACCATCCTTTCATCCCTGGAATGAATCCCACTTGGTCATGGTGTATGATATTTTTGATATATTGTTGGTTGCGATTTGCCAATATTTTGTTGAGGATTTTAGCATCTATGTTCATCAGCGATATTGGCCTGAAGTTCTCTTTCTTTGTTGTGTCTCTATCTGGTTTTGGAATTAAGATGATGCTGGCTTCATAAAAAGAATTTGGGAGTTTTCCATCCTCCTGGATTTTTTGAAATAATCTGATGAATAGGGGTTAGCTCTTCCTTAAATGCTTTGTAGAATTCTCCTGTGAAACCATCTGGTCCTGGGCTTTTGTTTGATGGGAGTTTTTTGATTACTGCTTCAATTTCTTTTGCTGTTATTGGTGTATTTAGATTTTCTGCTTCTTTTTCACTGAGTTTTGGAAGATTGTATTTTTTTAGAAATGTGTCCATATTCCCTAGGTTTTCAAATTTCTTGGCATACAGTTCTTCATAGTAATTTCTTACAATCCCTTCTATTTCTGTGGTATCAGTTGTAATCTCTCCTCTTTCATTTGATTGTATTTCTTTGTGTCCTCTCTCTTCTTTTCTTGATGAGCCTTCTTAAAGGCTTGTCTATTTTCTTTATCTTCTCAAAGAATCAATTCTTGGATTCATAGATCCTTAGGATTGTGCTTTAAGTTTCTAGGTCATTTAATTCTGCTCTAATCTTGGTTATTTCCTTCCTTCTGCTTGCTCTGGGCTGTCTTTGTTGTTGTTCCTCGAGTTCTTGCAGGCATAGAGTAAGGTTTTTTGTTTGAAATGTTTCTATAATCTTTAGGTAGGCCTGTATTGCTATAAACTTCCCTCTCAGGACTGCCTTCGCTGTGTCCCATAAGTTTTGGGTTGTTGTGAGATCATTTTTATTTGTTTCCAGAAACGTTTTGATTTCTTCCCTAATTTCATTCTTGACCCATTCGTTGTTTAATAGCATACCATTCAGTCTCCATAATTTTGGGTGCTTTGGGTTTTTTCCTTTGGGGTTGGTTTCCAATTTCAGTCCCTTGTGGTCCGGGAAGATGCTTGGTATGATTTGAATTTTCTTGAATTTGTCGAGGCTCGTTTTGTGTCCTATCATGTGGTCTATCTTTGAAAATGTTCTATGTGCATTTGAAAAGAATGTGTATTTAGCTTCTTTGGGATGAAGGGCTTTATATATATCAGTTAAGTCCGTTTCATCTAGGGTGTTGTTTAATGCCGCAATATCTTGTTGATATTTTGTTTGGAAGATCTGTCCATTTTTGATAGTGGGGTGTTAAAATCCCCTACTATAATTGTGTTGCTGTCAATATCTTTCTTGAAGTCCTCTAAGAGTTTCTTCATATATTTCAGTGCCCCTATGTTTGGTGCATATATGTTTGTGATGTTAATGTCTTCTTGGTGGATTCTTCCCTTGAGTATAATGAAGTGACCTTCTGGGTCTCTCTTTATGCCCCCTTTTTTGAAGTCTATTTTGTCCAATATGAGAATTGCTACCCCAGCTTTTTTTTTCTTGTTCGTTTGCTTGGAAAACTTCTTTCTAGCCTTTCACTTTTAGTCTGTGATGGTCTTTTGTCCTGAGGTGGGTCTCTTATAGGCAGAATATGTGTGGGTCATGCTTTCTTATCCATTCAGCTATTCTGTGTCTTTTGATTGGAGCATTTAATCCATTTGTGTTTAAGGTTATTATTGATAGGTACTTATTCATTGCCATTTTTCTACCTGTGTTCCTCTCTGTCTCCCTCTTTTCCTTCCTTTCCTTAAATCAGTCCTTTAGTATTTCTTGTAGAGCTGGTTTGGTGGAGGCCTATTCTTTTAGACTCTTTTGTCTTGGAAGCTCTTTATTTGGCCTTCTATCTTGATTGAGAGATTTGCTCGGTAAAGTAGCCTTGATTGTAGGCCTCTGGTTTTCATTACTTGGAATATTTCTTGCCATTCTCTTCTTGCTTGGAGTGTTTCCATTGAGAAGTCAGTAGCTAACCTTATTGGGGCTCCCTTGTGTGTTCTTTTTCCTCCCTTTCTGCCTTTAAGATTCTCTCTTTGTCTTGAAATTTTGCCATTTTGATGATGATGTGTCTTGAAGTGGGCCTCCTGATGTTCCTCTTGATTGGGACTCTCTGTGATTCCTGGATTTGTGAGACTTTTTTTCTCATCAAATTAGGGAAATTTTCTCTCATTACTCTTTCATATAGGCTTTTTATCCCTTGTTCTTCTCCTTCTAGTATCCATATTATTCGGATATTATTATGTTTCATATTATCTTTCATTTCTCTTAATCCCTCTTCATTCTTTCTGAGCCTCTTTTCATTTTCTTCCTGTTTCTGTGAGATGCTTTCTACTTTGTCCTCCAACTTGCTAATCTGATCTGCTGCCTCATCAATTCTACTTTTGAAACTTTCTACTGTGTTCTCCAATTCGGAAATTGTATTATTCATTTCCTCTTGTCCCTTGCTGATATTTTCTATTTTCTTTTTCATGTTTTTCATGTAGTTTGCAGAGAGATCATTATAGTTCCCCTGTAGTTTCTGATAGTTCATTGTGAGCTCTTTGAACTTCATGATAACCAGTGCTTTGAATTCACTATCTGATAGTTGATTAGCCTCTATTTCATCTAACATTGTTTCTGAAGTTTCTGCTTTTTCTTTCATTTGGGGATTGTTTATTTGTCTTCCCATTGTTTGATACTCTTCTTGTTAGTTTCAGCTTCTAAAATTGATCTGTTCTGACTCCCTGGGTTTATGGTGTGAACTTCTGTGGTCTGATACCTGGGAATTTCAGTGGTTCAGACTCCTTCAGGTATCTTGATGTTCTCCTTCTCCACCTACTCTCACGCTGGCCCTTGCTCTGGTCGCCTACCACTTCTGAGTGTCCAGGCTCCTGTAGCCAACTCCTCTAGCGCCCAGGCCCATTGCTATGGCAGCAGCACAGGGGCAGAGAGTGCCCCAGCTCCTGCAGGTGACTCCTTTGGTGCCCAGTTCTGTCACAGGGGCTTGGAGTGTCTGGCTCCTGTAGTTGACTCCCCACCTCCCAGGTCCGTCTCTATGGTGGCGGCACAGGGGCCTCCAGTGTCCCGGGTGCTGTAGCTGACTCCTTTGGTGCCCCGGTCTATCACAGGGACTTGGAGTGTCCAGCTCCACTACCTGACTCTCCGGCTCCCAGGCCTGTTGCTATGGCGGCGGCGTAGGGACCGCGTGTGTCCAAGCTCCCACAGCTGACTCTGCTGCCGTCTGGTGTTTCAGCGTCGGTCACAATCTCTGGTCTTTTAATTTCATAAATGCTGAGTAACCGATGGTTTATTGTGTTGTTTCTCTATAGATCTGCCAGGATTTTCACCCACGAGTACGGGAGCTAGAATCTGCTCCGTCCTACTCTGTCACCATCTTCCCAGCATCCTTGCCCTGTCTTCTTCTCTTCAATTAATATATTATTTAACACACAAGTAATCTAGTTTCTATCTGAGTGTAAATTTTCAGTTATAATCATTTCAGTTACATGCATCACTGAATAACTTGGAAATAATTATTTTATAAAATTTTGTTCTGATTTTACATCAGTGCAATTTGCCTTGGGAAATATGCACATGACAAGGTACCTTGCAAACAAGTGGGTTGACAGTCCAAAGACCAAATTAAGCCCATCACCTGAGTTTGTACATAAAAGATTTTTGGGGGTGGAAATGAATTGAGCTACCCAAAACTCATTGGTTTATGTATGATCTATGGCCATTTTCATGCTACCACAACAGAGTGAGTTGTTCAGACAAATACTAGATAGATGGTCCTCAAACCGTAAACTATTTATTATCTATCCTTTTACAGAAAAAATCACCAACCTGTGCTTTAAACTCATATATTTGACTACTGGTCCTATTCAATAGAGTGTAAGCTAATGAACCCACAAATATTATACTTTCACTTATTATTTAGAATACACTAGCACAGTAAGCATGGGAGGAATATTCTGAGTCTAGCTTTCTTTGTCTCTTAGTTTCATGGAAGCACTCTGGTAGGGAGAGGCAAGTGTGAAAGGAATGGGAAATAATAATGAAAACTTTCACTGGGTGTTTGGAGAAGTCATTAATCTTCTTTCATTATTTGTCCTATAAACTACATTTCCTCATCTGTAGGCACAGCTAGTATTTATCAAGTTAACAAGACTTATTTGTATGCATTTAAGAGAATATATACACACATCATGTAGTATTATACTTATAAATGATGTTTGTTAAGTGACTCAAAATTAAATATAAATACAACAAAGATGAATCATACTAATAAAAAAGGCAATGACTAATGCTAAAATGATGATCTACAGTCCAATTATTATATCTACTGGATGCAAGTCAGGTTTGACTTAGAAGTAAAAGAGCTTCTGCAATTTATTAATCCCACAAAGTACTGAACAGGAACCAAATTTAAGGGCTCGGCACTAAAGCAATGTCTGAAATATCAAAGGCACCAATTGCCTATAATATGTGTACTGTGTTGACAAAATATTTTCTGTTTTTTAACATATGTTACTTTGCAAGGAATACTACATTATTAAAAATTAAAACCAAATATATTATAATTAAAGTGAGTTTACAAAAAACTGTACTTGAAAAATAACTAAATAAAATTAATTTAAAAAAATAAAGTGAGTTTATAAGTGCTAATTCTGAAGACTATTTAAAAGCCTCACTAACATTATTTTCTTTTTCTTCTTCCCTTTGGCATTTAAAAAATTAAATTTCTATCTTCAGTATTATTAAAATAAAACATATCTGATTGACAGTAAATTAAATCATATGATAACAGGTTTTCAAGTATCTTTGTGATAATGAGCTTAATAGAGTAATGAGGTCATTTATGAATCTAAAATTAAAATTTATATTAATAAACTGCAAATAAATGTTTATCATATATTTGAATTTTAATATAGCCATTTATTATTATTATTATTATGTTCCTTTTGTTTTAGTTGAGTGATTTAATGTACCAGCTACTGTGCTCTTTGAAGGTATAGTCTCATAACAATTCATTACTCACCATTGATAATGTAGTTTATTTCAGGTTTTGGAGTTCTTGCTATGAATGTACCCAACTGACTGATTGATAGAGTCTACCATATGTCTTGCAATGGGTCAGTGATGGAGGTATCTCCTTTTTTAAGACATATGTGCTGCTGATTTCATGGAGCTTAGAGTCCATAGTTTTATTGATCTTATGGCAGTAGGGATCTCCAATCTCACTCTTTAACACAGTTCCCAAGGGTCCAGTTAAGAAGGGAAGTGGAGATTGAGTGTGGGCCTGTGAACCAGACAATCGCAGTTCGATTCCCAGTCAGGGCACATACTGGGGTTGCAGGCCAGTTCCCTGCAGGCCAGTTCCCAGCAGGGGACGCATGAAAGGCAACCATACATTGATGTTTCTCTCCCTCTCTCCTTCCCTTCCCCTCTAAAGATAAATAAATAAAATCTTTAAAAAAATTACATTAAAAAAAAAAGAAGGGAAGTGGAGGTAGTAGTAATTGTGAGCTCTTACCTACTCTGTAATCACAGTTCACTGTCATTCTCCATCTTCCTGACACTGGTCTCCAGGTGTTGAAAAGTGAGAAGCAGTCCTCTTTTAAATGAGATTTGGCACATTGTACACCTCAAATTTGCACAATGTTATATGTCAATTAGTCAAGGGCGGAAAAGACTTGGGGATCCTACGAGTCAGTAAAAAGGAACTTCTCCTTCAGCTTTACATCCCTAGCACTTAATTACAAACTCTAAACTATGAAGTGCAATATGTGAAGACTTCAAAATGCTAATCTTTATGATAATGTGAAGTTACTTGGGAAAATTAAAAGAGGGCGTTATTTGTGTCCTACTAACCCCTGTTTTTCAGTAAAGTTATGAAACATGGTTCAGCCCAGAGGGGGGCTCCAAATAGGGATTTGGAATGGGGTCCAGAACTCAAGGTGTCCAGGAAATATTAGAAAGATATAAAGGATGTTCTCACCCCTTCCTCCCCACAGGTGTGAGTTGGGGGAAGGGACACATGGAGCAGGAACATGCAGAGCTGTTTTGTACAGCAACAGCTTTGCAGCTAACCTCTGGCATGGTCATTTAACATATCTATAACCCTTAACTGATTGCATAGATATGTTAAATAGCTGTGGCTATGCTTTGAGCCAGGGGCATGGAAGTGACTTCCACCCAAGATGTAACTGGGTGGTAGGTCCCCCTGGTTACAGTTGCCTACATGAGAGCTTGGACAAAATGGCTCCATGACATGCCCAGACTCACAATGGCAGCCTAGTAAACTTGGAATAATACAGGAATGCTGGAAGGTGTAACTGATTATAGGAGGAGTCAGAAATGGGGATACAGGGGAAGATTTGGGGCAAGGATTTAAACCGAGACATGGCAGCCATTGAAGGGAGAACCACGCACTTTTGGCAGAGTGGGGACCCCCACAGCGTTTGATGGGGGATGGTACAGCTTTGGCCAGAGTGGGGACCCCTGCAGCTTTGGTAAAGATGACCATGTGGCTTGGAGGTGCTCCCTTTGGCCATGTGGCCTAGGAAGCAGGAGAGACTTTGCTTGGAAGAAGGGTGCAAGGACTCTTGCCAGTAGGCCATGAGAAGGGGCCACATGACTTTGGATTAACTGGAGATCATGCCTGGACAACGACATAGCTGACGGTGCCAGGAGCCTGGATCAGGACCTCTACTTTTCCTGAGATATGGTACCCCAGTTTAGGGAAGAGGGAGAAGGAAGGACTGTGTATGTCTGTGGGTATCCTGAAGGACTTTGATATTTTAATGAAGACATTTGGTCACTATTTTGAGTCTTTATAGCTTTAAATAAATATTTCCTTTCCTTTTCACAAATCTGTGGCATTGAAAGACATCTTTCCGCTAGTGGTGAACAAGTGAGCTTACTGGGGGTCCTTTCGGTAATAGTATATTGTACTCCCCTTGGCCTTGTTTCTGTAACAGTTATAGAGATAAGACAGCATTGAACTAATAACATAAATTATTTCAGTCCAAGAATATTATTCCTCATAAACATATATCTTCATTACAAACCATTTCTAAAACTTTTAAAAATTTAAATGGAAGGACAGTTCAGTTTCAAGTATCATTGTCTCTCTGGAAAGCTCATATAATACAGAACAATGGCAATGAGGGGTTTCTCAATAAATAAATCAGTGTGTTTTTATTTATTTTATGGTTAAAATATTTCTATCACACATGAACTCTGTCTCTTGGAAAATTCCTCTTGATCATTGCATTTTCTATTATGATGGTCCTACAAATGTGTACTTTTCTTTCTCTTTTTTTAATGTATTTGGTTTAATAACATTATAGATCACAAAATTCTCAGAAGCAAAAACAAATTAAAAAATTGCACCACTACTGCTACCCTGAATTGAAGGTGAGGTAGATGGAAACAATTTCTGCTGAAGGACTCACTGGTGACCTAGAAAACATTGACATAACCATTATTTCTATGACTCCCTCAATTTAAAAAAAATAGAAGTTTCAGCCTCCATTATCAGCTCTCTATATAAAGTTTTACCCTGAAATCCTTTACCCTATATGTTCTTCCAAGGCAAATACACTTGAGAAAAGATGATTGTATTTAAAAATATATATATATAATGCAGAGCTGGGCTTTCATCTTACTATAATAGATTCAACTGCGAGTGTCTGGTCAGATAAATTAATGATCAGAATTTTTTCTAGTGAATTATAACATATCATCATTGCAAATAATCTAGCTTAAGAAGCTCTATTACCATTAGCGAAGAGTAAATTAAATTACTTTCCATTATCACATTTTGCTTATTGTTGGATGCAAATGAGTAAACTTAATAATAATGGAGTTATGGTTATATTGTTGAATTCAAACAACAGAAAAAAGGAAATGGGACTTGTGTTATCTTTTAAAAGTTTTCATACTCATGATAAGTTTTTAGATGATTAAATGTGAGGCTACCTGGCTGGTGTAGCTTAGTGGATTGAGCGCGGGCCTGCGAACCAGACATTTGCAGTTCGATTCCCAGTCAGGGCACATGCCTGAGTTGCAGGCCGGTTCCCCATAGGCCAGTTCCCAGTAGGGGATGCAGTAAAGGCAATCATACATTGATATTTCTCTCCCTCTCTTCTTCCTTTCCCCTCTAAAGATAAATAAATAAAATATTTAAAAAAATTTAAAAACGTGAGGCTAAAAATGTCAAAACAAGTTATGAAATTATATTTCACAAAAAAATTACATTCCTTAACATAACCTGATTTTATTACTCATCTGAAGGGATCAATCTAATTTTACTAGCTTTTATTCAAGGGAGTACATTTTATTACCACTTCATATCTAATACTTTATTTTTTATTGTTGCTCAAGTACAGTTGTCTCCGTTTTCCCACCACCACTTCTCCCACACCCCCACCTCCCACCCTCCATCCTTCCCTTCTTTGGCTTTGTCAAGTAGTATTTAAAATATTAGATATGAAAGGAAAGGGTCATATCTAATATTTTAGATACTGCTTGACTTTAGAGTTTAAAGTGATGGCCTTTTGTATTTTTAATTTTTATTCTCTGTTATATTAAACTTGTTTCAAACACAATTTTGAGGAATAATGTGGTATTGTTTTTAGTTCATGCTACTTGAACTTTACATATTTGTAATACTAACCAATAAGGTAAATTCACACTTTTTATACCTGATAAATAACATGCTTTGGGCATAGGATATAATGCAAATCACACTTCCCAGAAACTAGTTTTAATACGAAAGAAAAATAGTAAAATTAAAATGATTACCAAAATGGAAAAATAAATAATTTATGTAAAGAATAAGTCCTGAAAACAAAATCACCCATGCTAAAACTTTTGCTGAACATTAATTTAAGTTCAAATGATGTGAACTTTCTAAATCTTTAAAGGTATTACTTATGTAACTTCATAAAGAATTGATATTTTATATTTTAACCCTACATCCACTACTGATTTAGTTTCAGTGAATCTCTAAACAGTGTTACAGTGTAATGCTAAATGATTGTTTGTCGCTATTCTACCAAATTACCAAATTGGATGTTAATAAATATTTAGTATGCTTCTTGTTAAAGATCAGCATGCAAAATATATTTTTCTTCAAGACTGGAGAAGAGAGTCCATTATGTTATAAACACAAAGACTAGTTCCTAAAGATAAAAGAGTGTTTGGTTTGCTCTGATGTAAGTTCAGAAGAGAAATTCTGGCTTTGTAAATCTGGTATACGTAAATAACTCAGTGAGGGGGAAAAGAGGGAGAGGGAGAAGTAGAGGAGGAGGAGAGAGAGAAAGAAGGAGAGAGTGATGAAGTAGAGGGAAAAATGGAGGAGGGAAGAGGGGATATTTTCATTTAAACCTTTTCTGGACAAAGAAATCTTTGGAAATCTTTTCTATTTGTATTTACATACATATGGAAAGTGAAATGTCATTTATTTCTTGCCACTATTGTTGTAATGGAAAAGTTGTTCATGCTTTTCATTAGCTGAATATGCTCTCCATTATTTAGGAATGAAGGCACTCATAAAGATAAAAAGATAAACAGGGTTGTATTTTTTTAACATATTCTGCATGGTAACTTTTATTCATTGTAATATATCAAATTGAGAAACAAAGAAATAAAATTTTTAATTTTATTTTATTTTTGTTTTTAGATTTTATTCATTTATTTTTGGAGAGAGGGGAAGGAAGGAAGAAGGGAGGGAGAGAAACATCAATGTGTGAAGTAACCGTACATGGATGTGGATTGCAAACTTGACCACAAAATGAAGTAGGTGAATCTGAGGAGTCATTTTGAGGGTAGTCATTCTATTTCATTTTACAAGTATCACCAAATTATCCACACAAGAAGGCATCTACTTGGTCTTGTGTTCATACTCTGCAGTACATGCTAAACAATGACTAGAAACAGTCTTGAATGGGGTAAATGCAGGGTGAGTTAATGTATGGTTAAGATGTAAGCTGCACTATAATGCTGGTACTATCAACTGTCATCAATCCTCTGTCATCAACTAGATGATGAGTTTATACTCAACAGCATTTGCTGGAACATTATTACACTTGTTCTATTAGGTGTTAATAGAGAAAAATAATCGGGAAACATGACTGACATATAAAGCCAGTCACATGACCTTTCTCAAATAGTATGGCATTCAACAGACTTGTGTTCATATCCTACAGCACAACGAGATAATGGGATAAGATTGCATTAAGTGGTATGTAATTCTCAATAAGACTCTTCCGATTGTACCACACTTTCTAAATCGCACCATGCTGTTGGCAAGCATTAGAAACTTAACAGAGATTTTTAAAAACTTTAAAAAATGAATCACCTACATGCCTGTGTCAGTCTTTTACAATGTGCAGGACCAATGAAGCACTAACACATTGAACTGAAGTACTAGACAGTTTTGATGAGCAGAGAGTGGAGTGAAAACAAGGTGAAAACTTCTGGAAGAAACATATCTATATTATTCTAAACAAAGTATATTACCCCTTACAAAAAACATCTTACTATAGAAACACAGGTGAGAGTTCATAAGGCACTACTTAAAGGAAAACAGACTCATGGACATACATTTTTGTCAGGCTGGAAGTCAACTACATATATAACTTGCCCTGCTATACAAGATTAATCTTAAGGAAATGAAAAAATGAAATCAACATCTGTAATAGGCAAGTTTAGCAGAAATTGAAAGTGATCAACACAAGATAATGACTGTGGAGGAACCATAACCAACATTCATGGAATGGCAACTTTGACTTGTTTACAAAGAGGATGTCCTGTCGAATATGTGTTCACACTCTACATCTCACATTAAAAAATAACTGCTAACCACTCTGAGTGGGGTAAAACAGGAAGTCTATACTCTGCATGCACCCTGTGGATAAAATCCTTAGTTTGTTCCATAATTTTCTCCTCACTTATAGAAGAAAATACATTCTCTAGCCACTTTAGTGTCAAAAAGAAAGGTACATTATAGTAAGTAAAATATTGAGGCCCTTAACAATGGTTAACACTCAAATATTTATTTAAAATTATACCTTCTTTATCTACCCAGTAATACAGAACACCAATCTTAGATAAGTACCTAAGAAAAATGAGTGCATATGTTTATCAGGACATATGTACCAGAATGTGCATAGAAGCTTCATCCAAAGTAGCTCTGAACAGAATACAATCCAAATGGTAAACAACAATAAAATGAATAAATGTTCATATGATGGAATTTTTATGCAATAAAAATATGCATAGATAGAAAAACAGGAACTGATCTCACAAGCAGCTACAGAGATACTACACTTAGTTAAACAAGCTAGACACAAAAGACTACATAGTATAAACATCCAGTTAAATGAAGCCACCTATTTTTTTAAATATTTCATTAGTATCTTTGCTAGCTATTTAAGTACATCTGGGGTTTCAGATATGTATATCAAAATATGACACTTAAACTTTTCGAGGAGTTCATTTTAAGTGTAATTGCCATTCTAACTTTATATGTGAAGTCAAGTTCATAATAAATCTCTTATTATATGGAAGTTTTTTATTAAAAACACAAAAAGAATGCTTTTAGGATCCCATACACACACTTTCCCAATTATATCACCCGGCCTTCCCCTAGGAAAACACACACACATCAAAAATCAGGTGATGAACATTTCCTTGCTTTTCTAGGTTATACATATTATATTTATTTATTTTATTTTTTAAAAAAAATTTTTAATTGATTATGCTGTTACAGTTGTTCTATTCCCCATTTATTCCCCTCCACCCTACCCCCCATCCCCACCATCACCCCCCTTTAGTTTATGACCATGTGTCTCAAGTCCTTTAGATTCTATATTTCCCATGCTATTCTTGCCCCCCCATCTATTTTCTATCTACTGTCTATGCTACTTATTTTCTGTACCTTCTCCCCCCTTCTCCTCCTCCCACTCCCCTGTTGCTAACCCTCCTTGAGATCTTCATTTCTATGTTTCCACTCCTGATCTAGCTGTCCTTTTAGTTTGCTTTCATTTTAGGTGTGGTTGTTAATAACTGAGTTTGTTGTCCTTTCACTGTTCATGTTTCTTTAACTTCTTTTTCTTAGATAAGTCCCTTTAACGTTTCATATAATAAGGGCTTGGTGATGATGAACTCCTTGAATTTGATCTTATCTGAGAAGCACCTTATCTGTCCTTCCATTCTAAATGAAAGTTTTGCTGGATAGAGCAATCTTGGTTGTAGGTCTTTAGATTTCATGACTTGGAATACCTCTTTCCAGCCCCTTCTTGCCTGTAAGGTCTCTTTTGAGAAATCCGCTGACAGTCTGATGGGGACTCCTTTGTAGGTGACTGTCCCCTTATCTCTTGCTGCTTCTAGGATTCTCTCCTTCATTTTAATCTTGGCTAATGTAATTACGATGTGCCTTGGTGTGTTTCTTCTTGGGTTCAACTTCTTTGGTACTCTCTGAGCTTCCTGGATTTCCTGGAAGTCTATTTCCTTTGCCAGATTGGGGAAATTCTCCTTTATTATTTGTTCAAATAAGTTTTCCACTGGTGGCTGTGCCTTTCCCCCTTCTGGTACCCCTATAATTCGGATGTTGGAGCGTTTAAAGATGTCCTGGAGGTTCCTAAGACTCTCCTCATTTCTTTGAATTCTTGCTTCTTGACTCATTTCTGTTTGGCCATTATTTGCTTTCTTCTGGTCCACTCCATTGATTTGAGTCCCAGTTTCCTTTTCATTGCTATTGGTGTCCTGTGCAATTCCATTCATTTCAATTAGTTTTGCCTTCATATGTTTGTCTAATTTGTCAGTATAATCAACCAGTTCTGTAAGGATCCTGATGACCAGTGTTTTAAACTATATGTATGAGAGTTTTGCTATTTCTTCATTGCTTAGATCTATGGGCTCTGGGGCTTTGAGATCTTCTTGAGCCATTTTTGGTCTGTTCTGGCCTTTTAAGTGTGAGAAGCGGAGCCTTGGACTCCCAGGTTGCTGGGTTGTGACGCTGTATGTGGGGGCGTGGCCAGAGTGGGGAAATGGCGACGCCCTCTGCCGCTTCTCACAGCTGGGTGCAGAGGAGCAGTGCCTTAGGTGGTTCACCTGGGCCGGGCCACTCAGAGTCGCTGGGTTATGACGCTCTTTGTGGAGGTGGGGTCAGAGCAGGGAAATGGCGGCGCCCTCCACTGCAGCTTGCCGTGGGGACCTGCCGGCCCGGTCCAACCGCCCACTCCCTCGCCTGTCCACCCTCGCACAAATGCGGGACCTCAGTCAACACGCAGCCCCGGGCCCGGCTGTCTCCCCCGAGGTCGCTCGCCTGGTTGCTCGCTGGGTCGCTCACTAGGTCTGACCCTGCGCCTGGATTCCGCGGGCCTGAGTGTGTCTGGCTGAGTCCTCCTGTGCAACCCTGCTCCGCCAGCCGCTGGTTTCGCCCCTTACCGGTCAGGCTGAAGAATTTGTTGTTAACGGACTTCCGAAAAGTTCAATTTTCCGTGTTCTGGCTGTGTTTTCTGTTGCTAATATTTAGTTTTCTCTAATCTTGGTTGTGGGAGAAGGCACGGCACATCCACCTATGCCTCCATCTTGGTGGAAGTCTCTACATATTATATTTATATAGTGTGCATATTTACCCTTTTAAGGAAAACACAACACAGATGGAGTACAGTGCAAAAATGCTAAATAAACAGAGCAATGTGGTTCCCTAAAAAGAATGTATCTGGGAGAGGGGAAGGAAGATGGCGATCGAGTAGGATGGAGCAGATTCCGGCTTCCGTACTGGTAGGTGAAAATCCTGGCCAAGCTACTGAGAAATAGCACAATTAACTAACAGACCCACAGCTTTTATGAAATTGGGAGAACAGCGATTGTGACAGACGCTTAGGGTCCAGTCAGCGGCAGGTCAGTGACTACTGGGGAGTTGAGTGGAGATAGCAGCGGCAGAGGGGTTGACGCCCAGGGCTGTGCACTCTGGTGCTGCCCCATTGTGGTGGGCCTGGGACTTGTGCCAGAGGAGTCATCTATAGGATCCGGGACACTCAGTGGCAGTAGGCAACCAGGGTGGGTGAGCAGCTTTCTCCCTCCCATCTGGGCAGCGCCAGGCACAGACCTGTCTGATTGAGTTTACACAGAGAGAAACAAGAACAAAGGGCCGTGTCCCTCTTTGGACTCTGTGGTATCAGCTCCGGAGAATTGAAAGTCGCATTGTTGTCACTGGTCTGGCTGGGGATTGAGCTGGGCTGAGAGATAGGCTGTTGGGAGAGGCTTTATTTATTTTTTTTTTCTGAAAGTGAACTAAGGTGCTCTTCTGGGATGGCTTGGCTTGCATCCCACACAGCTTGGCAGAAAAGAAATACCGAGCCACAGACCAAGGAGCCCAGGAAGCCTGGCGGGTGCACTGGAGCCAGCATCACAGTCTGGTAGCCTGGCTGGTGTGCACTGACAACCCAGCCCACAGAGAGGTCCTGCTGCAACCAGAAAAACTGGTTTGGACAGTTTAAAACCAACACTGGAAGGTTTTTTTCTGTTTTGTTTTTTGGGGGGTCTGTTTGGGGTTTTGGGAGGGTTTTTTAGTAATCTCATAGATTTTTAATTTTACTATTGCTTTATCTTTCAATACTTTGATCCTCTTCTTTCTTTTTTTCCAGTTTTAGTCTTTTTCCTCTTCTTCCAAAACTTCTTGCTTTCTCCTCCCTTCTCCTGCCTTTTTTTGTGTGTTGTTGTTTTCTTTGGTTTGTTTGTTGCTTTGTTTTCTTTTACCCACGAGAGACACAAACAACTGGGAACTGCGAAAAGACGAGAGTGGGACCCAAAGAGGGTGAATCTCAACAATGGAGACAGAGAGACAAAGTTCACTTTGCTGTAGCAGAGAAGCCACAAGTTGCTGCATACCTGTATTATTTTTTCATCATTCTCGCTACTTTTATATTCTAATAGTATCTTTGTAGTCCTCCTCCTTCTGTACAGGCTTCTTAGTCTTGACTGGTTTTATTGTATTATTACACATGTTTCCTCTGTTCTTTCCTCCACAATGTATTTCTAATTATCTATACCTCACGCCTCTTGTTTTCCTTCAGCACATTACCCAAAGCTCTATACCCCCTATTCAGACAGATCTCACAGAGTCGGTCATACGATTGTTGCTCTAATACAGCACTACTGTAAATAATAGCTGTTCTATATAACTGTAAATACTTCACAACAAATCTACCAGAACTTAGCCGACTTTACAAGTTCCTGAATTCTATTACTGGAGTAATTAACTCTACTTGATTACACACTACACCTATTTACTATTCCTTACTCTCACTTTACCTCAAAATCTGACCATCTGCAAACTCACTGCTTTCTAGTTCCAACTAAAAAGCCTTCCCTCCCCAACAAAAGGCTTATCTTTTGTCCATCCTTTCATAAAAGTGGCAAGTTGGGTAGAATAATATGGTTAACACTATATATAGCCTAAAGATCTTCCATCTCCTCTCTACCAGCTGTGACTGTAAATATCATAAAATACTGTTCTGCTGTCATAAACCATTTTGCCTGGCCCTCCAACTGATTACACACACACACACACAAAAAGAAGTAGGTGGATATGGAGAACATCAAGATACCTAAAGGAGTCTGCACCACTGAAATTCACAGGTATTATACCACAGATGTTCACAACAGAAACCCAGGGAGTCAGAACAAATCAATTTTAGAAGCTGAGGCTAACAAGAAGAGTCTCACAAACAATGGGAAGACAAAGAAACAATCCCCAAATGAAAGAAAAAGCAGAAGCTTCAGAAACAATGTTAGATGAAATAGAGGCTAATCAACTATCAGATAGTGAATTCAAAGCACTGGTTATCACGAAGTTCAAAGAGCTCACAATGAGCTACCAGAAACTACAGGAGAGCTATAATGATCCCACTGCAAACTATATCAACATGAAAAAGAAAATAGAAAATATCAGCAAGGGGATAAAAGGAAATGAATAATACAATTTCCGAATTGGAGAACACAGTAGAAAGTTTCAAAAGTAGAATTGATGAGGCAGCAGATCGGATTAGCGAGTTGGAGGACAAAGTAGAAAGCATCTCACAGAAAGAACAGGAAAGGGAAAAGAGGCTCAGAAAGAATGAAGAGGGATTAAGAGAAATGAAAGACAATATGAAACGTAATAATATGCGAATAATAGGGATACCAAAAGGAGAAGAACAAGGGATAAAAAGCCTATATGAAAGAGTAATGAAGCCCTGGCTGGTGTAGCTCAGTGGATTGAGTGTGGGCCTGTGAACCAGAAAATCGCGGTTCCATTCCCAGTCAGGGCACATGCCTGGGTTGCAGACCAGGTCCCTGCAGGCCAGTTGCCAGCAGGGGACGCACAAAAGGCAACCATACATTGATGTTTCTCTCCCTCTCTCCTTCCCTTCCCCTCTAAAGATAAATAAATAAAATATTTAAAAAAAAAGAAAGAGTAATGAGAGAAAATTTCCCTAATTTGATGAGAGAAAAAGTCTCACAAATCCAGGAATCACAGAGAGTCCCAACCAAGAGGAACCCAAGGAGGCCCACTTCAAGAAACATCATCATCAAAATGGCAAAATTTCAAGACAAAGAGAGAATCTTAAAGGCAGCAAGGGAGGAAAAAGAACACACAAGGGAGCCCCAATGAGGTTAGCTACTGACTTCTCAATGGAAACACTCCAAGCAAGAAGAGAATGGCAAGAAATATTCCAAGTAATGAGAACCAGAGGCCTACAATCAAGGCTACTTTACCGAGCAAGTCTCTCAATCAAGATAGAAGGCCAAATAAAGAGCTTCCAAGACAAAAGAAGTCTAAAAGAATAGGCCTCCACCAAACCAGCTCTACAAGAAATACTAAAGGACTGATTTAAGGAAAGGAAGGAAAAGAGGGAGACAGAGAGGAACACAGGTAGAAAAATGGCAATGAATAAGTACCTATCAATAATAACCTTAAACGCAAATGGATTACATGCTCCAATCAAAAGACACAGAATAGCTGAATGGATAAGAAAGCATGACCCTCACATATTCTGCCTATAAGAGACCCACCTCAGGACAAAAGACCATCACAGACTAAAAGTGAAAGGCTGGAAACAAGTTTTCCAAGCAAATGCACAGGAAAAAAGCCTGGGTAGCAATACTCATATCAGCCAAAATAGGCTTCAAAAAAGGGGGCATAAAGAGAGACCCAGAAGGTACCTTCATAATATGCAGGGGAAGAATCCACCAAGAGGACATTAACATCGTAAATATATATACACCCAATATAGGAGCACCTAAATGTATGAAGAAACTCTTAGAGGACTTTGAGAAAGATATTGACAGCAACACAATTACAGTAGGGGATTTTAACACCCCACTATCAAAAATGGACAGATCTTCCAAACAAAATATCAACAAGATATTGCGGCATTAAACAACACCCTAGAGGAAATGGACTTAACTGATATATATAAAGCCCTTCATCCCAAAGAAGCTAAATACACATTCTTTTCAAATGCACATAGAACATTTTCAAAGATAGACCACATGATAGGACACAAAACGAGCCTCGACAAATTCAAGAAAATTCAAATCATACCAAGCATCTTCTCAGACTACAAAGGACTGAAATTGGAAACCAACTCCAAAGGAAAAAACCCAAAGCACCCAAAATTATGGAGACTGAATGGTATGCTATTAAACAACGAATGGGTCAAGAATGAAATTAGGGAAGAAATAAAAAAAATTTCTGGAAGCAAATGAAAATGAAATCTCAACAACCCAAAACTTATGGGACACTGCCAAGGCAGACTTGAGAGGGAAGTTTATAGCAATACAGGCCTACCTAAAGAAGACAGAAACATTTCAAACAAACAACCTAACCCTAACTACACCAGCAAGAACTCAAGGAACAACAACAAAGACAGCCCAGAGCAAGCAGATGGAAGGAAATAACCAAGATTAGAGCAGAATTAAATGACCTAGAAACTAAAAGCACAATTCTAAGGATCTATGAATCCAGGAGTTGCTTCTTTGAAAAGATAAACAAAGTAGACAAGCCTTTAAGAAGGCTCATCAAGAAAAGAAGAGAGAGGACACAAATAAACACAATCAGAAATGAAAAAGGAGAGATTACAACTGATACCACAGAAATAGAAGGGATTGTAAGAAATTACTATGAAGAACTGTATACCAAGAAATTTGAAAACCTAGGGGAAATGGACACATTTCTAGAAAAATACAATCTTCCGAAACTCAATGAAATAGAAGCAGAAAATTTGAACACACCAATAATAGCAAAAGAAATTGAAGCAGTAATCAAAAAACTCCCATCAAACAAAAGCCCAGGACCAGATGGTTTCACAGGAGAATTCTACAAAGCATTTAAGGAAGAGCTAACTCCTATTCTTCACAGACTATTCAAAAAAAATCCAGAAGGATGGAAAACTCCCAAATTTTCTTTATGAAGCCAGCATCATCCTAATTCCAAAACGAGATAGAGATACAACAAAGAAAGAACACTTCAGGCCAATATCGCTGATGAACATAGACGCTAAGATCCTCAACAAAATATTGGCAAATCGCATCCAACAATACATCAAAAAGATCATACATCATGACCAAGTGGGATTCATCCCAGGGATGCAAGGATGGTTCAATATTCGCAAATCAGTAAATGGAATACATCACATAAACAAAAGCAAAGACAAAAATCACATGATCATATCAATAGATGTGGAAAAAGCTTTTGATAAGGTACAACACCCATTTAGGATAAAAACACTAAGCAAAGTGGGAATAGAGGGAGCATTCCTCAATATAATAAAGGCCATATATGAGAGACCTACAGCCAACATCATACTCAATGGGCAAAAACTAAAAGCTTTTCCACTAAGATCAGGAACAAGACAAGGATGTCCACTCTCACCACTTCTATTCAATATACTATTGGAAGTTTTAGCCACAGCAATCAGGCAAGAAAGAGAAATAAAAGGCATCCAAATAGAAAAGGAGGAAACAAAATTGTCACTGTTTGCAGATGATGTGATAGTGTATATGGAAATCCTATAGACTCTACCCAAAAACTGCTCGAACTAATTAATGAATTTGACAAAACAGCGGGTTACAAAGTCAATATCCAGAAATCAAAGGTATTTTTGTATACCAACAATGAATCAGCAGAAGCAGAAATCAATGAAAAATCCCATTCAATATAGCAAAATCAAAAATAAAATATCTGGGAATAAACCTAACTAAGGAGGTAAAAGACCTAAATGCAGAAAACTACACAGCCCTGAAGAACGAAATCAAGGAAGACATAAACAAATGGAAACATATACCGTGTTCATGGGTTGAAAGAATTAACATCATCAAAATGTCCATACTACCCAAAGCAATTTACAGATTCAATGTAATACCTATTAAAGTGCCAATGGTATATTTCACAGATATAGAACAAACTTCAAAAATTAATATGGAACCATAAATGACCCCAAATAGCAGTTGCAATTTTGAGAAAGAAGAACAAAGTAGGAGGGATCACAATACCTGATATCAAACTGTATTACAAGGCCACTGTAATCAAAACTGCCTGGTACTGGCATAAAAACAGGCACATAGTCCAATGGATCAGAACAGAGAGCCTAGAAATAAACCCAGCTCTCTATAGTCAGTTAATATTCGACAAAGGGGGCAGTAACATAAAATGGAGTAAAGATAGCCTCTTCAATAAATGGTGTTTGGAGAACTGGACAGCCACATGCAAAAAAATGAAACTTGAGCACAGACTTACACCATACACCAAAATAAATTCAAGGTGGATAAAAGACTTAAATATAAGCCATGACACCATTAAAGTCCTAGAGGAGAATATTGGCAGGAAAATCTCAGATATTCCACACAGCAACATTTTTACCGATATGTCCCCTAGAGCAAGGAATATGAAGGAAAGAATAAACAAATGGGACCTCATCAAAATAAAAAGCTTCTGTGTGGCTAAAGAAAACAGTATTAAGTTTAAAAGACAATAAAAAGACAACCAACTGTATGGGAAAACATATTTGCCAATGATACCTCAGAGAAAGGTTTAATCTCCAAAATATACAAAGAACTTACACGACTCCACTATAAGAAGACAACTAACCCAATTAAAAAATGGGAAAAGGACTTGAAGAGACACTTCTTCACGGAGGACATACAGGAGATGCAAAGAGATATGAAGAGATGCTCAATATTGCTAGCTATCAGAGAGATGCAAATTAAAGCAACGAGATACTACTTTACACCAGTCAGGGTGGCTATCATAAACAAAGCAACAAACAACAAATGTTGGAAAGGGTGTGGGGAAAAGGCATCCTTAGTTCACTGTTGGTGGGATTGCAGACTGGTACAACCATTATGGAAAACAGTATGGAATTTTCTCAGAAAAATAAAAATTGACCTGCCTTTTGACCCAGCAATTCCACTGCTAGGATTATATCCTAAGAATCCTAAAACATCAATTTCAAAGAACCTATGCACCACAATGTTCACAGCAGCACAATTTACAATAGCCAAGATTTGGAAGCAACCTAGGTACCCATCGGTAAATGAATGGATCAAAAAATGGTGGTACATATACACAATGGAATTCTATGCTGCAGAGAGAAAGAAGGAGCTACTACCCTTTGCAACAACATGGATGGAACTGGAAAGCATTATGCTGAGTGAAATAGGCCAGGTGTTGAAAGACAAATACCATATGATCTCTCCTTTAACAGGAAGCTAAACAACAAAGCAGACAAGCAAGCAGAATAAAAACAAAGACACTGAAATAGAGAACAAGGGGACAGGGACCAGTGGGGAGAGGGGAGGGAATTTAAGGGGAAAAAAGGGGAGGGATTTAGAGGAACTATTATAAAGGACACAGGGACAATAACTAAGGGGAGTGGAAATGGGAGGGAGATGGGGAGCACAGGGCAGGGTGGGCTGGGATGGGAGAAAACTCTACTTGAAAAAGAACTAAATTTAAAAAAGAAAAAAAAAGAATGTATCTGTGGAACACCACTCAGGTAGAGAGTGAAACATTGTTAGACTCCCAGAATAAGGGAGTAAATTCCTTTTATCATCTCCTATCACTATGCCTTCTTTTTTTTAATCATACTTTACCACTGCCCTGACTCCTAATAGTTTTGGACTGATTTCTTCTGTTGTAAAGGGGAGGACTAACACAGGCCTATAACTATTTCTTCACTGCCTGGGATACCAGGTAGCAGTAAATAACCTGCCTGTAAAAGTCCTAATAAACTTGACAGTAGCTCCTTGTAAACATGCTAAGAGCTATCAGTTCTACCAGTGCATACCTTACCTTTCTAGTGTTTATTCTAAATAAACCTGGAGAGGCAGACCTCTGGAATGGATGTGCAAGGATTAAGTATACATAATTTAAAGTCTCTGGAAATTAATTTAAGGGCATACAGAAAATTGGGGAAATATTCAAAGTAATCTACTAAATCTCAGTAAAAACATTCAGGAGTCTGTGACAGTGAGCTATGATCTGCTTATAGAATTTCTACTGTAAGAGGGAGGGGTTCATAAGACATTCTCTCCTTTCAGCAACCAGTATAGTGCTGCAGTTTCACCATGGGAGGTCAGGCTGACTATGTCTCTCATTCACCCTCTTCCCAACAAGTTTGTTGTTGCTGAAACTCTCTTCCAGGTAAACACAGTCAAGATAACCAAGTACATTTCCTTCACCCAGCTTCCACTGTAAAGCAAGAACTCTGCTCAGGTGTAACAGGCTGTTGATACAGGCCATTGATAATGTCCCTCTCCCTGCCTGGCTTGTTAGGCAGAAAAAAAGGCAAACCAAGAACACCTGAGGCTACCTACCATCCTTTCCCATCAGTTCCCATTCATAAAGCAAAAGTGTCACTCACCAAACAGAAATGTAACATAGAGAACCAAAAAATAGATAGCCAAGATGAGTTATTTTGGCATCATACTTATCCTGGGGATCTAATAGGCTGCTTGCATGCACTAGACTGCATGTACTCAGGAGCTTCTGTAAAATGTGGAGGAAGACTTGAAAGCCTTCTGAAATCACAAACAGATCCATCAATGAAGAGCACGGCTTTAATGACTCAAAAGTTCTTAAGCGTAACTGCTGACAAATCACTGGCTAAACTATAATCAATTCTGACACATGGTGACTACTAGGAAGCTACACTTAAAAATAAAATCACACTCAGTTGGTTCTTTCCAATGCTGAAAGAAAAGCTAAAATTTTGAACCAGTGAAAGTAGTCCCCAAGCCACAAGTAGATCCAATGGTAAAGGGTAAACATCTGCTTCAGATGCTTAAGTATAGCCTTTGACTGACAAGTGTTTTATGCTGACTACAGGTGGACCCCTAGAACGTCAGGCTAAAAGACAAGAACATGGAGAAAATCTGAGTAAAGATTTCAGAAGTTGCACGCAGCAGTACAAACAGACATAAAAAAATCAGTTCAGTCAAGTCACTAAACAAACAACAAGAAGCCTGTAGGGGATCAGCATCTAGATTTGCTACATTATATATCTAATATACCCAGTTTTTAACAACAAAAGGCTAGGAAATATGCAAAAACACCCAGAAAAGTGTGACAGACACAAACAGAAGGCAAACAGTAAAGACTATGCTTGGGGGAACTGACACATTAGACTATCAGACAATGACTTCAAAACAGTCATTCTAAAAATGTTCAAAGAGCTAAAGGAAACTATGTTTAAAGAATTAAATAAATATATGATTATAATGACTCAGGAATAGAGAATAAAAAATAAAAACAAGAACAGATTTAGATAGGGAGGAGCTTTAATTAGAAAGACTACTGTAACGCAAAGAATGCTCCAATCTTATAAACATGTAAATGTCTCAGAATCAAACAAAAAATGTTTTCTCCATTACAGGTTAAAGGAGCAGGCAAGCACTGATGAGCAAGAACTTTGGAGGAAAGTAGGACAAACAAGAAGAAATGAACAGAGAGATTTGACAAGAAAAAGGTCATGATGTGGTCAGCCAGTTGATAAGGTGATAAAGGGGAACAGTCCATTTTTTTCCCTTTTGGTGCTTGCTCAGCCTTGAAGAAAGCAGAGTTCAGGGATGGGGAGAGAGAGACAGAGGGAGAGAGAGAAGCTTGACTCAAGTATGGTGAAAACAAAGGAGAAGTTAAGAAATGGAAAGTTGTGAATACTTGGTCAAGAATATCAATAAGAATTTAAAAATTACTTTTTCTCAAAAAAGCAAGTTGAATGTTGCAGTAGAAAACAATGATAAACAAAAGAAAAAGTCAAAAGAGAGTCTCAGAAGCAGATTTTAGACAACAGAAAGATGAATCAGAAAACTTGAAGATAAATCAACAGGAATTCTATAATTTGAAGAACACAAAAATATAAAGAAAGGAATATGAGCAGGGCCTAGAGAAATGTGGAACGCCATCCAAAGTAATAACATACACATATGAAAGTGCCAAAAAGAGAAGAGAGAGAGAATGAAACAAAAATACATTTGAAGGAATAATAGCTGAAAACTTCTTAGACTTGATGAAAAACACTAATCTATACATCCAAGATTTTCAATGAACTACAAACAGGATAAATGTAAAGACAATCCATATCAAGAAATATCATAGTTAAAATGTGAAAGCAAAAGATAAAGACAAAATATTGAAATCAGAAGAGGAAAATGAACCATGGTGTACAAACATCAATAAAACCAATAGCTGCAATTTCACCAGAAACATTGCCCAGAATGCCATGATAAACAAAAACTGGAAGAATTTGTTATGAATCCTGCAATATAAGAAATTCTATAGGCAGACATTTGCATGAAAGGAGTGACAATAGACTTTAAAATATAAAACCCATATAAAAAATTACACCCAAACAATTATGTACATAAATATAAAATAAATTATAATTATATATTGATACGCCCTTTTCATCATAACTGATTTAAAAGATATTGCATGAAATAATACCTATAATATTGTATTTGGTCATGTAACATATACAAATGTAGTATATTTGACAAGAATACAAATCATGTTGAATGAAGCTATACTAAAGAAAAAAGTGATATAAAATGTTAACACAATTTCAGAGGAAGAAATAGGATAATATATTTAATGTAAAATA
Organism: Artibeus jamaicensis; assembly: GCF_021234435.1. Taxonomy (NCBI): domain Eukaryota; kingdom Metazoa; phylum Chordata; class Mammalia; order Chiroptera; family Phyllostomidae; genus Artibeus; species Artibeus jamaicensis. The sequence continues at coordinate 9,211,957 of NW_026522028.1, read as the reverse complement.
GAATAAACTATAAATTTATCTTGCTTTTCATTCTATGAGATTATTCAATAAACATATACTTATATAAAGGAACAATTATAACAATGTATTATTGAATGTATATAATATACAGACAAAACATGTATAAAATTAATAGCACAATAAAAGTAAGTGAGAATAGAGTTATACAGTAGTAAAAGTATCACACACCCAACTTAGAATTTTGTACTGTGTGAAATTATTCTTTAAAAGTCAAAAAGTTATAAAACCTCAGGCAAACAAGAATTGGGAGTTTGTTGCTAGTAGACCTACCTTGCAAGAAATATTTAATTTAAAGGAGTTCTTTGGAGAAAAAGAAAATTATATAGGTCAGAAACTTGTATCTTCATAAAGAAAAGAAGGACATTGAGAAAAGAATAAGTGAAAGTGAAATAAAAACCTTTCTTTCTCTTATTCTCAATTGATGTAACAGAGAAAAGCTTATTCAAAATATTATCAACAAACTATTTAAATGTATGAGGTCTGTCCAGAAAGTATCCACCCACATAATATAAAGAATAGAGACATTTATCAAGAAGATACAAGAAACAATGTACACAGGACAAGACTCCTTGGTCCCCTTCAAAGTAGGAACCTTGGGACCTCATGCAGTTCTCCCATTTGCCACCAGCTGCCTCATCATATTTTCTTGAACCTCATTGACTTCCTGAAAACTCTTCCTTTTCAAAGGTGACTTTAATTTTGGGAAAAGCCAGAAATCACAGGGCACAAAATCTAGGGGACATTGAGTCACCTAGGTGTTTTGATGTTTTGTCAAAAAGCTCTGCATGAGATGTGATGCATAAGCAGGCATGTTGTCCTGATGAAGTTGCCAGTCGCCAGTTGCCCACAGTGTGGCCCTCTGAATCATTCAAATAGTTTCTGCAGAGGAATGTTCAAGAGTAACTCAAAATTTTGTGCAGATTCATTGTTCCACTCACTCGGTCATTTTGAATTCAACAGTCACATAGTGCACATGCTCACTCAGTGGCATCTATGACCCCCTACTGACTAGTATAGTGAAGTCATCATTGTTCAAACATGCACATTCCAATTCACTCTCTTTGGCTGCCAGGTCACATCAATGTGACACAAAACCATTGTCATTATATTAAAAATGGCTGGACTTTTTCTGGACATACCTCTTATGTGTCATTCATTCTTATGTATAAGTAAAATGAATGACAGCAATGATGCAAGAGATGGAAAGAAGGAATTAGGAATATTTTGTTATTGTAAACTACCTGCACTACCCAGAAAGCACTATAGAGTTATTTGAAAGTGAACCTGGGTTACATGTAAATATATATTGGAAAGTTTAAGGCAGCCACTAAAAAATAAAAAGGAAATATAATTAACACACAATGAAAAGAGAGAAAATTGAACAAATACAATTCTCAATTAAAACCTCATTCATATGTGGAATAAAAAAACAAGTAACAAGTAACACTTACAGAAGCAGAGAGTAGAATGGTGGTTGTCAAGGGTGTGGGATGAAAGAAATAGGGAAACGTTGGTCAAAGAGTACAAACTTTCACTTATGCAGGATGAATAAATTCTGGAGATCTGATATACAGCCTGCTGACTATAGCTAACAATAATGTATTGTATACTTGAAATCAATACAAGTGTAAATCCTAAGTGTCTCACCAAAAAAGAAAATAAAATGATTGTGGTAATCATTTCACAATATATGGATATATCAAAAAGTCATGTGATACACCTTAAATATATAAAATTTTACTTGTAAAGTATACCTTAATAAAACTGGAAGTAGATAAAAATTAAAGGAAGACAATATATGAAAGTTAAAAATAGGAATCAAATTTCAAGGGCAGCTAATAGAAAATAGTATAAATATAGTAGATATTAATGCAAATATATCAATAATCGCTTTCAGCATCAACAGCCTAAATATACCAATTAAAAGAAAGAGATGTCACAGTGGATGAAAAATAAGACCCTGATATATGTTGTCTACAAGAAACCTACTATAGAAACATATACATTAAAAGTAAAAGAATGAAGAAAGTTACATTATGTTAACACAAATTAAAAGAAAGTGGCAATAGCTATGTTAATTTCATACATAGCAGACTTCAGATCAAGAAAAATGATCAGGGATAAACAGGAGCATTATATGGTAAAAAGGTGAATTATCCCATAAAATATATTAATCTTAATGTATATGTACCTAACAACAGAGTATCAAAATATCTGAGGATAAAGCTGATATAACTGTAAGATAATTAGATTGATCCATTATTATAGTTGAACAATGCTCTTCTTTCAAAAATGGACAGATCCAGTAGTCAGAAAATGAGTACCTATTTGAGCCCAACACCACCATTGATCAACTGGATGGAATCGACATCTAAACATTACTTCCAACAACATCAGAATTCACATCTACTCAAACTTACATAGAACACTCACCAAGGCAGACCACATTCTGAGCCACAAAACACATGTTAACAAATTTAAAAGAATGGAAATCATAAGCTTCTTCTCTTAGACCACAATGAAATTAAATAAGAAATCAGTAAAGAAAGATAGGTGGAAGCCATACAAAGTGTATAATTTGTTCATAATGAAATCTAGTTATTAATCAGTAGCATAAAAATAATAGGAAAATCTCTAAACACTCAGAAATTAAACAATATACTTCTAAATAATCTGGTCAAAGATACCCTGAAGGTAAATTTAAAAAATATATAGAACTAAATGGAATCAAAATACAAAAAATAAAAAATATTAAATTAAATAAAATTTTAAAAACACATCAGAACATGTGGGACAGAGCTGAAAGGGAGATTCTGAGTAGGGAGTGCTTACATTAAAAAAAGAGAAATTCCTCAAATCAATTACATAAGTTACACTGTTAAAAATGAGAAAAAGAGAAAAAATAATCCCAAAGTGAGTAGAAGAAATGGAATGATAAAAGAAAAGCAGGAACAATAACATTAAAAATAAAGAAACACCACATGAAATAACGGGGAAAAAGTTGCATCTTTGAAAAAATCAATAAAATGACTAAACCTATATAGTAAGTTGGACAAAGAAAAAAAGAGAAGATGAAAAATGCCAGTATCAAGAATGAACGAAAGGCTATCACTATCACTATAGACTCTGTATCCATGAAAATTATAGCAAAGTAATGCTACACCAAATTTTACACAAATAAATTTAACAGTTTAGAATGTTTAGGTGTTTGTGGTTTTTGAGAATGGATCAATTCTCAAAAACCACAAACACCTAAATTCTATTGAGTTGAAACAGACATTCTGAAGTCTTACAACCATTGAAGAAGTTGAATTAATAATTTTAAAAGATGCCCCCAAACTATCCAGGTCAAAATGGTTTCATGGGTAATCTACCACATAATCAATGATTTAACACCAATCTATACAACTTCTTCCAGAAAATTGAAGAGAAAGGAATAGTTTCCAACTCATTTTATAATGCCAGTATTATTCTGCTACCAAAACCAAAGACAGTATAATAAAAGAAAACTACAGAGCAATCTCTCACATGAACATAGATGCAAAAATCCTCAATAAATAGTAAATTTTATGTGATAATCCATAAAATTAATTATACAGCATGACAAAATGGGATTCATTCCAGGTATGCAAAGCTGGTTCAACATATAAAATCAATACAAACAACAATATAACCAGAGTAAAAAAGAAAAAACATGATCACAGAATCTGACACAGAAGAGGCATTTGCAAAAATCCAACAATCATTCATGATAAAAAATAAATCTCAGCAAGTTATCAACAGTCTATCTATCACAATTTGGTAAACAGCATACTTTTACAAACTACAGCTAACATCATATTTAATCGTGTAAGATTGAATGTTTTCATTCTAATATCAGGAACAAGGAAAGCTAGTCTTATTATCCCATCCCTCCTATTTAAAAATATAATACTGGAAGTTCTTGTAAATATGCTAAGAAAAATAAATAATATGCATACATATTATAAAGAATTAAAATTATGCCAATTTGCAGTAGCTACTACTGTCTATGTTGAAAATTCCAAGCAATCTACTAAAAAAATACTCCTAGAACTAGTAAGTGACTTCAGCAACATTGCAGAATACAAGATCACACATAAATATCAACCTCATTTCTATATACTACATAAAAATGTGAAAATCAAAGAATTCCCAAGGTATTTAGAATTATGTCAAAGTACAGATCCCAAGATCAAGAGAACCAATGCAGATTAAATTAAAATAGATATCCAGCCCTGGCTGGTGTAGCTCAGTGAATTGAGCACAGGCCTGGGAACCAGAGGATCGAGGTTCAATTCCCAGTCAGGGCACATGCCTGGGTTGCAGGCTGGTTCCCTGCAGGCTAGTTCCCAGTAGGGGGTGCAGGAAAGGCAACCATACATTGATGTTTCTCTCCCTCTCTCCTTCCCATCTAAAGATAAATAAATAAAATCTTTAAAATAGATATCCATGTGGGTACATCTTACTTAAAGTGCTAAGAGCCAAAGAATAAAAAAACTATTAAAAGTGACAGAGAAATAAAGATGAATTACCTACCTTGGAATAATATAAATGCCTGCATTCTCAAGAGTATTTATCCATGGAGACTCAGAGGAAAAGAGCAGCACCTTTCCAGTGCCAAAAATATATATAGAGAGCTGTCAACCCAGAATTCTATGTTCATAAAAATTATTCAACCAAACTCAGAATGAAACAAGACACAATCAAATCTGAGACCATTTGTTGCTGGACAACCTATAATGCAAGTAATACTAAAGCAAGGTCTTCAGGCTGAAGGAAAAGGACACCTCATGGAAATTAAAAACTATAGGCAGAATTGAAATGTACCGCAAAGAGAAAATATATGGATAAATCTGACATTTTTTCTATTTTTGAAAAACAGCTCTATGAAGCAAAAATGGTAAATAATATTGTATATATAAAATATATGACAAGGATATATTTGTTATATCAGAAATATGACAAGAGAAAGGAAAAGAATTTAAGGGAAAAAGTTCTCTGAGAATACATTCAGAGTGATACTATCATAACTCTAAGTAGATCATATAAGATAAAGATTTATATGCCAACCCTTAGAGCAATAATTAAACATGGCATATAGGTAGCAATCTTTTTTAATTAATTTATTTATTTTTAAAATTATTTTTCAACTACAGTATTCTTTCTTTTACTCCATTCCTAGGGTAGCAATCTTGTTACTATGGCTGTATAAGGAATTCCTCCAAAATTTACTTTTCATAATATACATCATTTACTGTGCTGTTCCCCTCTGGATTATTCTTCATTAAGTACCACAGTCACATAGCTTGTACCTGACAATGATGGGAACTGAAGAAAAAATTATTAAATCAATGAAATATTTAAATTGAAATAAATTATGTGAAAAGATAAGGAAAATGTACTCCTGGGAAGATTATCTGCCTTAACAAAAACAGTTTATGTTATGGGCATGTAAATTGTATTAATTTTCTATGAAAAAAAAAAGAAGTCTAGAGATCCAAATGTATTTCAATAACTAATGACTGTACAGATAAACACTTCTACTAATGGCATATCAGCAGTCTCTTTAGCCCCACTATCTTGCTGAGAAAACTTAAAGATATTAGAGATAATCTTTGAAAGCCCCACAACCCAAGGAAGCAAGCATTTGAAAATATGGAATCTCAGAAGAGAAGCCTAATTAGTGAAATCCACCCAATTTTGCTACTTCTTTGCTCTTGAAGGTTTTTGCTGATTCCAAAGATGTGATTGAGGATCCATGATACTAAAGAGAAAGTTGTAGCTAAGAAGCTAAGCAATCAGCTGAACAGAATTCCAGCAGCCTGAACCAACCCAAGGGCCATAGATTGTACATGACAGTGCACTAATGAAGAGTCTCTGGAAAAGGAACCAGGGATTCTTTTGGCACCAGCAAGTGGCTATGCCCTAATGTCAATATGAACCTAAAATAGAAAACACAAAACTGAGATCCAGCTTCAAATATTCAATCACTAAGTGTGATGAAACAAACTATCCCCATTCTAATTATCTCTCAAAAGTAAAAGCAAATGCTCCCTCCACAAAGATAAAACCTCCCCCAAACTCTATAGTATAGTATTTCATATTTCTGTATGAATTATGAAGTATATACTTCTACAGAAAATCCAGCCTGCAATTAAATATAACCACACATGCCAATAGTAAATAGGAAGGAAAACAACACTTGTTTCATCAGGGATGAAATGCATTTTCTCCATTTACTGAGCATGTTGGAACAGACCAAACTAAGACTTGGTTGGACCCATGCAATTTAGACCAGTGAGATAGCTATTAGATGGGGAAAAATACAAACCTTAACAAATTATGGCATAAAAGAGACCAAATATGACTCTCTGGTACTGATGGTAGAGTGTACAAAAGTATATTCACACCACATAACACTGTGACATATTCTAAAACAATTGAAATGTACAACTATCATCTGATTTATTCTGTCCCTTGGGGTTTTTGCAAGAAAAAAATAAAATTATATCGTTGTACAAAGACTCCTACAAGAATGTCCATACAATTGGAAAGGGTAGGGAGCTTAGGAAGGATCAGACAAAAGAAATATGAGTTTCACAAGAAACTTTGTTTCACAAAGGGAAGAGTGAGTATTTATATTATCATAATTGCAGTGATGTTTTCGTGAATACATGTGTTCAAATGTATACTGTTAACTGTAGTGTCATGAAATATATTTTAACTCAATGATACCTCAATGAACCTGTTCAAATTGTGCAGCATCCAATATGTGCCTTAAAGAAAATTTAGAGCATTACATGCAAAAGAGGAAGTACAAATATTTAAAATGTGATCATCACCTCAAGAAATTAAAAAAATAGTAATTTAAGCCAAAATATAACCAAGATAAAAATTAAATGAAGAGCAATGAATAAAATTTTAAATTACAAAGACATTTTTAAATCCAAAAGTTGTTTTCCAATGTTGCTATTGTTTTGGACTATAGCAAAAAACGATAAACTCTTGACAATGCTTACAAAAAAGCCTAAACATTATCACTACCAAGAATGTAGAGAGGATTATCACTACAGGTCCTTGAGAAATATACATATCAGCAAAGTTATGCCGATATTTTGTAGTTACTGAAACATGTAAGTTCCAAGTAATAATCAGCTTAACAAAAAAGAAAAAGAAAATTTAGGAAAACTCAAAAATTCTATACCTATTTAATAAATTGCATCTGTAATCAAATCCTTCCTACCAATGATTCTACACTCTGATGACTGAAGACTTGAATAATTTCGATATAAGGAAAAAGAAACAACACTATCTTGCACAGTCTTTTTTTTTAAAGATTTTATTTATTTATCTTTAGAGGGGAAGGGAAGGAGAGAGGGAGAGAAACATCAATGTATGGTTGCCTTTCATGCATCCCCTGCTGGGAACTGGCCTGCAACCCCGGAATGTGCCCTGACTGGGAATCGAACTGCGATTGTCTGGTTCGCAGGCCCGCGCTCAATCCACTGAGCTACACCAGCCAGGTTGCCCAGTCTTTTATAGAGAATAGAAACATTAAAAGCAAAATACTTCTCAATTATTTTATGAAACTGCTATAAACTTTACACCAAAATTATAAGAATATTATAAGAAAGGGCAATAAAAGGTTTATAGTGAAGACTACAGAAATGAAACACCACCTTTCTGATGCTGAAAGAAAAATAAAAATCTCAGAAAAATTATGCTTCCATTATGTATATGATTATTTATATAAAATATATAAAATCATTTTCAACTATTTCTTTAAATAGTAGCTGACTAGAACTAATTGCCCTAATCCAGCCAAACACTACAGAAAAAACTGAAACTCCATCCTTAGTCACATAACTAAAGAACTGCCCTCACCACATTGTAACTATTTAATTCAAACTGCCCACCCCATAGTGACCAACAGGGCTCTAATAGGGAGCAGGACTAGTAGAGGAAGCCTTGTAGAGATCAGTGACTTTTACCACAGCCCATAGTAAAGAAGTCATCCTGAATTGTGTCAGTGGTATCCACATGAAGAGCTGTAACATGATACTCTTCTTCCTTCTATCAAGACCAGAGGGGAAAGAGGGGGGAGGGGAGGGAATTTCAGGGGAAAAGGGGAAGGGTTTACAGGAACAGGTATAAAGGACACATGAACAAAAACTCAGCAGGGGTGGAAATGGGAGGGAGGTGGGGAGGGCTGGGGGGTGAGCTGGAATGTGAGTAAAAGACAGAAAACTGTACTTGAACAACAATTAAAATTTAAAAAAGAAAGAAAAGAGAAAGAATTAGTGTAGGCCTAGTGAGGGGCCAGGACTCCTCATCCTACCCAGAGGTAACCAGGACCATCTTCCACTCATGAGTCAGTGAAGGCCAAGGGTAGAATGTGAACTTCTACAATCATCTGGAAAGAAAGGTAGTTACTTCACCTTTCCCCTCATGGTATAATATCAGGGGAAATAATCATTGATCTTTAAGGAAGAAAAAAAGAAATTACCTGATAAGACAATGGTGAAGAAACATATGGAGGTTAAGGAAAAAAAATAGACTCAGGGGCCTGTGAATCGATAACAAATGTTCTAACAATCTTGTCATTGGAATTCCATAAGGAATGAACAAACTATGGCACTACTATGTTACAAACTATGTCACAAACTATGAAACAGTACTTTAAGGAATGATGCATAAACCCTTGATATTTTAAAATACATAAACCTACAGATCCTGGAGGCTAAGCAAACTTATATCAATATAAACCTGAAGAAAGACATACCAAAACAGGTCAGTCAAACTTCTGAAAACTAAAGACAACTTAAAAAATTCTAGAAAACAGCAAGAGAGAAGCAATACATTACCTATAGGGAAAAAACACTCAAATATAGTCTAATTTATCTTCAGAAACCAGGTAAGTCAGTTCTAAGTGGCACAATAAAAAAACAATCAACCCAGAATCCTGTAACTGTCAAAAATATACTCTAGACTGAATTGAAAACCAAGACATTCTCAGATGAAGGAACACTAAAAGAATTAATTACCAGCAAAATGCCTTGAGAAATGAGTAAAGAAAGTATTCTACAGAGAAAGGAATGATAAAAGAAGTAATCTTGAGACATCAGGAAAGAAGAAAGAACGTGAACAAATATACAGATGAGTACAATAAACTTTTCACTTTTGAATTTTCTGAATTAGATTTTTAGTTGAAGCAAAAATTGTAACAATTTTCTAACATGGATGTCTAAGTACATACAGGAAATATATAAAACAAGTATATTTTTAAAAAGAGAAGAGTGAAAGGAATATCATAGTATGTAAAATTTCCATACTTCACTTGAAGTGGTAAAATGATGACAACAGTAGATTTTCATAATGATAGATCAATAGCAGATATATAAAATGTCCAGAATAATCAGTAAAAAGAAGAATGACAAAAGAAACACTCACATAAAGTATAGATAAATAAAATTTGAATTCTAAAACATTGTTCAAGTACCAATAGGAAGGCAGATGAATTGAACCAGAAAAATTAAAATAGGAAGAAGAAGCTGAAAAAATATATATGGCACACTTAAAAGTCCTAATATATAAATTATAACATTAAATGAAAATGATACATATATATATCAATTAAAAGATAGATATTGCCTGAGTATATTTTTTAAAAGCCTACTTATTTTGTTCCTACAGCAAAATCACTTTGAATATGGTATAGGCAGATTTAAAGCAAAGGATGGGAAAAGACACATTATGCCAAAAATAATCAAAAGAAAGCAAGAAATCATGCCAATGGATGCTAACTAGACATACTATGGTGATTATTTCACCACAGTGTATACAATTATCGAATCATTACATTAAAACTAATATAATGTTATATTATAACAAACTATAGAAATGGTCCCTGAAAGTATAGTCTTATAATGTTATATTATAAAAGCTGACATATTATATAACCTGAACCTTATATATAACTTAAAACTAATGTAATATTATATATCAATTATACCCCATTTATTAAAAAAGAAAAAGCAATATGAATATCAGATAAAACAGAGTTTAGAGCAAAGAAAATTACAACATAAAAAAGGACGTCATATAATAGCAAATGCTTAGTTCACCAAGAAGATACAGTATGGTAATCCTAAATGTGTATTGTACCCAATAAATAGAGTTACAAAAGATAAGAAGCAAAAACTAATACAACAAAAAAGAAAAAGAGATGAATTTACAATTAATCTGGAAATTTCAAGGCCCTTCTCTCAATACCTGCTAAAATAATCCACAGATTCAACAAGGATATTGAATAAATCAACACCATTAAACAAGAGAACACTGCACCCAACAAAAGCAAAATACAAATTATTGTAAGTGCCCATAGAACATATGCCAAGATAGACCATATTCTGGGGCTCAACAAATTTAAAATGATTGAAATCCTAGGAGTATTTTTCTGACCAGAGTGGAATCAAATAGGAAATCAATAATAGAAACATACAGGAACATCTTTAAAAATTTGTAAACCAAACAATACACTCTTTTAAAATCAATGGATCAGAGAAGAAGTATTGAGGGGAAAAAATTTTAAACCAAAATGACATACATTAAAAAGAAAATACATCAAAATTTAAAATAGAATACAGAAATAGTAAAATAGCAAATAAAACCGGGACAAACACTTTCTAATTTATTTTATGAAGCTGATATTACCAAAATATTGAAATTACACAAAGAAGTACCAAAAAATCCCAACAGGTTAAATGTCCCTTGAACATAGACATACAACCCTTGACAGGATACTGGAAAAAAGCTCAGCAGTATATGAAGAGATATATGCACCACACACAAGTGGGTTTAATTCTAGGTTTCCAAGACTGGTCCAGTATTTAAAAACCAATAACATAATCTATCATATGAACATTCTAAAGAATGAAAGTGACATGAATGTATCATCCAACAAAGCAAAACCTAATACACATCATGCATAATAAAAACTCTCAGAAATATAAGAATAGGGAGAAACTTCTTAAATATGATAAACAGCATATACAAAAGATCTACAATATACATTATGCATAATGGTTAAAAACTAAATGCTTTCCTGTTAAATTCAGGAAGTATGCCAAGTATGCCTATATTCACTACTTTTTAAAAATATATATTTTATTGATTATGCAATTACAGTTGTTCCATTTCCTCCCCTTTATTCCCCTTTGCCCTGCACACCCTCTCCCATCCACATTCCCCTCCTTTAGTTTATGTCCATGGGCCATACATATAAGTTCTTTGGCTTCTATATTTCCCATATTATTCTTAACCTCACCCTGTCTATTTTCTACTTACCATTTATGCTACTTATTCTCTGTACCTTTTCCCCCTCTCTCCCCCTCACACTCCCCCACTAATAACCCTCCATGTGATTTCCATTTCTGTGGTTCTGTTCCTGTTCTAGTTGTTTGCTTAGTTTGTTTTTGTTTTTGTTTTAGGCATGGTTGTTAATAACTGTGAGTTTGTTGTCATTTTATTGTTCATCTTTTTTTCTTAGATAAGTTCCTTTAACATTTCATATAATAAGGGCTTGGTAATGATGAACTCCATAAACTTGACCTTATCTGGGAAGCACTTTATCTGCCCTTACATTCTAAATGAAAGCTTTGCTGGATGGAGTAATCTTGGATGTAGGTCCTTGCTTTTCATGATTTGGAATACTTCTTTCCAGCCCCTTCTTGCCTGTAAGGTCTCTTTTGAGAAATCAGCTGACAGTCTGATGGAAACTCCTTTGTAGTAACTGTCTCCTTTTCTCTTGCTTCTTTTAATATTCTCTCCTTCTCTTTAATCTTGGGTAATGTAATTATGATGTACCTTAGTGTGTTCCTCCTTGGGTCCCACTTCTTTGGGAGTCTCTGAGCTTCCTGGACTTCCTGGAAGTCTATATCCTTTGCCATATTGGGGAAATTCTCCTTCATTATTTGTTCAAATAAGTTTTCAATTTGTTGCTCTTCCTCTTCCTCTGGTACCCCTATGATTTGGATGTGGCAACGTTTAAAGATGTCCTGGAAGTTCCTAAGCCTCTCCTCATTTTTCTGAATTCTTGTTTCTTCATTCTGTTCTGGTTGAATGTTTTATTCTTCCTTCTGGTTGACACTGTAGATTTCAGTCCCAGTTTCCTTCCCATCACTGTTGGTTCCCTGTACATTTTCCTTTATTTCACTTGGCATAGCCTTCATTTTTTTCAGCTAATTTGTGACCATATTCAACCAATTCTGTGAGCATCCTGATTACCAGTGTTTTGAACTGAGCATCTGATAGGTTCGTTATCTCTTCATCACGTAGTTGTATTTTTTTCTGGAACCTTGATCTATTCTTTCATTTGGGCCTTTTGGGTTTTTTGGTCTGGGCACGGGTGTTATGTAGTAAGGGGTGGAGCCTTAGGTGTTCACTAGGGCAGGGTAACCCATGTTGCTGGGTTATGATGCTGTATGTGGGGGAGGGGTATGAGAGAGAACAATGCTGCTTACTCTGCTCTCTGCTGGTTTTCAGTCACTTCCCCTGCTATGCACAATCAAATTGGGCCCCTCTGGTGCTGATTCCCAGGTAGGTGGGTTTGTGTACATTCTAGGATCTGTGATTCTCTCCAACAAACTCTTCTGTGAGGCTAGGAGTTTCTTCTGCTGCCGCCCCAACCCCCACAGGTGTTTTCAATCAGAGGTTTTGAGGCTTTATTTGCCCGTACTGAAACCCTGGGTTGTGTGGTCTGTCTCACTCCCTAGTTGTTCCTTTCAGTTTATCTGCACTTAAATGTGGGTTCACACAGTTCGCAAGTCATCACCTTGCCCAATCTGCCAGCTGCCGCCTCACCATGTGTCCTCTCCACTCAGCTGCCAGTCTCCACCCCTCCTACTGGTCTGGATAAATGTTTCTTCTTTAACTCCTTGGTTGTCAGACTTCCATACAGTTCAATTTTCTGTCAGTTATGGTTGTTTTTGTTTTCAAATTTTCTGTTGTCCTTCTTTTGGTTGTGTGAGGAGGCACAGTGAGTCTACCTACACCTCCATCTTGGCCAGAAGTCTATATTCACTACTTTTATTGAGAACAGTGCTGCTGAAAAGTGAGCCAGGATGATAAGGTAAGAAAGTGAAATAAAAGTCATACCTGAAAGGAAGAAATAAAACTACTATTATTTGCAGTTGATGTGATACCTACATAGAAAATCCCAAGGAATATATAACAATTTCTTAAATCAGTGACATCAGCAAAGTTATAGGATATGTGATGAACATACAAGTCCAATTGCATTTCTATACTAGCAATAATCATGTGGACAGAAATAAAAAATAGAATTTCTTTAAAAATTAAATACTTAGGGATATTGGAAGATTTAAGTTTGAGAAAAGATATAAATTCTCCCCACATTAATATACAGATTTAACATAATTCTTAAGTAAATCCTAAGAACATATTTTATAGGTATTAACAAGGTCATTTTAAAATTACATGAATAGAGAATGAAACTACTACAACACCTAACAAAATTTTGAAATAGTACAATTAAGGAGAGAGGAATCTCTGCACCCAATTTCAAGATGTATTTATATAGCTACAATATTCAAGACCATGTGGCATTACCAGAGAGAGAAACACATAGATCAATGAAACTGAAAGGGAACCCAGTAATAGTCCCATGCAGCATGGCCAATTTATTTTTGATAAAGCTGCAAAAGCAATTCAATTGCAAAATAAGTCTCTCTGAAAACTGTGCTAAAGTAACTGGCTATCAATAGCCCAAACATTGAGCTTCAATCTAAACTTCACATCTCATACAAAAAACTCAACACAAATGTATCACAGATATAGTTGTAAAACAAAATCTGTAAAACTTACATAAAAGGAATAGGACATAAACATTCTAGTCCTAGTGTTGAGCAAAAAGTCAATAGATTTGTCACCAAAAGTATAATCCATACAAAGTAAAAAATTAATAAATTAGACTTCATTAAATTTGAAAACTTTTGCTATGTTAACAGTTTTATCTTCTGTTAAGCTACTGGAACACCAAACTACATACTGGGAGAAGTGATCTATAAGTCATATAAACTGACAAAGGATGAGTATCTATAACAGGGGTGTCAAACCCATCAGCCTCTCAGTTGCCTTCAAAGGGCCAGATGTAATTTCAGGACTGTATACATATAACTACTCCTTAACTAGGGGCAAGGAGCTCAGCACTGCCACCAGGTAGAAACAAAGTGGAGGGCTGGATTTGGCCCATGGGCCTTGTGTTTGCCACCTATGATCTATAACATATGAAAGCTCTCATAACAAAAAAAAATTAAAAATCTAATTGAAAAATGGTCAAAAGAACTGAAGAGGGATTCCACCAAATAATATAAACTTACAACAAATAATTGCATGAAAAATATTTAACAGCATAGACATTAGGCAAATGCAAATTAAAATCACAATGAACTATATCACTACACACTGATTAGAATGTATAAAATAAAAAATAGTCACACTGTAAAAAGGATGCAGACAAATTCATACATTGCTTGTTGTATTGTAAAATGCAGCCACTCTGAAAATGTTAGGCAGTCTCTATAAAAACTGAACATGCAAATAGCATATGACATAGAAATTGTACTTTAGTATTTTTATCCCAGAGAAATGAAGACTCACATTCACAAGGAAACATGTACTGAAATGTTTATCACAGTCTTTTCTGTAAAAGCCAAAAATTGGAAACATCCAGATGTCTTTCAAAGTATAAATGATTAAACAAAATGTGCTACCTCCATACCATGGAATTCTCCTCAGCAATAAAAACAAAACAAAAAAAACCCCTAAAACTATACTTTCAGGGATTATTTCTATAGTTTGTTAAAAACAAAAAAACTATTTACACACTCAACAACCTCGATGACTCTCCAGAAAATGATTTTAAGTGAAAAAAGGCAATCCCAAATGTCAATAAAGAATGATTTTACTTGTAAAATATTAATTAATGAAAAAATACATACAAATGAAGAACAGATTCGTAGTTTCAAAAAGTCAGGGGTGGGTGAAGAGACAAAGGGTGCTTACCTATAAAAGGTTAACACTAGGGATTCCTGTGGTGATTGACATGTTGTTTGTTTTGACTGTATAAATGTTAATATCCTGGTTGAGATACTACACTATAGAGGAATTTGGGTGTAGGGTATCCACAAAGTCTATATTATTTTTAACAACTGCAAATAGTTAATAAAAATATAAATTAAATTAATATTGCTTGTGGTGTTGATATAAAACTGAAATTGATTGAAATTAAGGAATAAAAACAGCTATTAAATAAAACTTATTTTAAAAAATATTCTCAAGGAAAACATTTGCTTCTTATAATAGTCAAACAGCCCAAAATCCGGCTGAGAAAAACTGAAAGCTGGAAATACATGAGAGACATCTCTTCAAGGTATCACAAAATCAAAGGAAGCAAGAATGGAAAGGACATGCTATCTCAGACCACCAGAGATATCAGACCATTGATGAGATTTAGGAAAATATGACAGGGAAGTTGACAGCAGTTGGGAGAAATTTGTGAGGTCCCAAGGTGCCTACTTTGAAGGAGACTGAGGCCTCATTGTCTTATGCACCGTGTTTCTTGTATCTTATATCTTCTTCAATAAATGTCCGTATTTTTTCATAGCATGTGGCTGGATACTTTCTGGACAGACCTCATATGTATACTCTTTTATATTAAACTTCTTATGTACTATTTCTGAAACTTTTCTTTTCTTATGTGATTTTTATTACCATTTTATTTTATTTCTTTACTCCAGTATAGATTCATTCTCAATGCCAACTCTGCTTTATGTTCCTATTGTCAACTATATTCCATTTACATTTGTTACATGGCCAAAATACAATTTTATAGATAACATTTTGTGCAATTATCTTTTAAATCAGTTATGATAAAAAGGACCATCAACATTTCATTATATTTTACATTATTATTACCCTGGCTAGTGTGGCTCAGTGGGATGGGCATTTTCCCTCAAAGCAAAATGTCTCTGGTTCGATTCCTGGTCAGGGCATGTGCCTGGGTTGCAGGCAAGGTCTCAGGTTGGTGGTGAGCTAGAGGCAACCGACAGATATTTCTCTCTCACACTTATGTTCCTCTATTTTTTACTGTTCCTTTTCCTGTCTCTAGAAATAAATAAATAAAATCTGTAAAAAATACTAGACATGTTAAATAACAAAAGGTAGGGAACTGAAGACTGATACACCCACAGGGCTTCTTCTTGTTTATTTTGTTATTTGGTGACAAGGCTGAACAAATTATGTGAATCCTGTTTCTACTTCAGTGTGGATCTTTTGATATCCTTGCTCACATTTCTCTCATCTTATTATCTTTTACCCTGGTTTCTTAGGGATCCTCCCCTGCTCAAAATAAGACACTTATTGCTCAAATATTATATATGTAAGCATCAGAGCCAAACAGATATTATTTGTGGCTTGGAAACTGCTTTCATGGTTCTGGGTTTAAAATTATATCTTTTATTTCAACACTGGAAAAATCTCCATTTTTATAGTTCTCTATAGATGCTGTTGAGAAGGTAGCCATCATTTAAATCATTGTTCATGGGTTAGCAATTTATATTTATTTCTCAGAAGTTTTAGGTGGACATACATTTGTTTACTTCTTAATACTATTATTTATGTTTGATGTAGATGCCAGATATAATGTTTGCTAGTAAAATATTTTTTAAATTTCAATAATTTTTATGTCAGTCCAAATCATCCCATTTGTGTCAATAAAAGGATGATTTATTTGACTGGCACTCCTAATAAAGCAAAGCAAAAGCAAAAAAATGTTTCATAGGAAAAATAACAAAAGTCCAAAATAAAAAAATGTTATTTTATATTTAATATGTAAATATATCTTCACATTTTTAAAGAAATTAAAGGGCATTCCCAAGAAAAATATCAAAATTGTTTTTTATTGGTAATCTGGCATTATTTGTGACTTGGATGAGAAACTGAATGAGAACAAGTAGAATCCCTTGATAAAGAATAATGAAGTGGTATTTGTATTTCCTATTGCAAAATGTTTTCTATCTAGAGCAATTATATAACTTATAATTATGCTTTGGGAAAATATAATCCATATTAGAAGTGATTTATATAAATACAGTATATATCAGAACCAATCAGTAATTAGCAATATATAGAACATAAATAAGATAATGAGAGGATATGTATAAGAATATTTTAGGCTTAATATATAATAGTTTTGGCATTTTAAATGATTGTATAATAATAGATTAACAAATGGACTTAGCAATTGTATCTAAGTATATATACCAACTAAATATAAATTGTCAATTCCTCTGTTAATTATTTGATTATGCTTAATACTTAATATAAGTGAAATACATAAGAAAATTTTGTCTTGATATCAGCTTATTGAAAATTATACTGTTTTTTATAGTGATTTGGCATTTTTGCCAGTTTTAAATGTATCAACAGTTTTACACTAAATTTACCTTTTAGTATTTCATCTGACAGAGTGACTCTACATGTGCATTAAAGTATGGGTAGAAAAAAGACAAAACTGTTCTTAATAAATTATGATTTGTCTGTACCATGAATACTAGGCAATTTTTGCAACCATTCAGATAGAGCTATATGTACTTACGAAAGAAAGTTTCAAGACATAGTGCTAAAAAAAGAATGTAAATTACAAATTACTTTCAGATATGTGCAAAATTTACATATTATTTATGTAAATACCTATTTATGTTTGTATCTGTTACTATATCACTTCATTGGTAATTATGGTTACTTCTGAGAGGGAATACAGGTCTGCATTTCTCAAGACTTTTTCACTCAACACACAATGTATAATCGATACATAATAAATCAAAGAAATAGAAACAAGATGGCATATTTTTGCCTTTTCCACCCTTTTTTGAGTTAGTGCAAAACAGGATAAGAAGTTATGCTTAGAAACAAATCAATTAGACAATAGTTCCGTTGACATTGAATGTCAAGTGTACTATAAAGTTTATCTTATATTCAGTGGCTTCTGTTACCATATCAGAGAACTAGTGATAATAATTATTAGGGTTATAGTGACTCTCAAAGTTAATCTGATAAGCTTATAGAAACAAATACAACCTTGTCTTGTGGAGTTTTTGTGCCGTTGTTTTTCTCAGAAAGAAAGTGTGTTTGTGTTGTACTATATGGTATTCATCAATCTGGCTAAATATTTCAGCTTATGAATTCTAATATGTTACCTACAAATTGCTTTTAGATATTCTGGAAATATAAACACATAATCTGTGAATAATGATGATTGCATTTCTTCCATTCCAGTTTAAGGTCTTTTAAATCTTTTCTTGCATTGTCCTGGCTAGTACTACCCTAAAATGTTCAATAGAACAAGTGACAGTAGAAATCCTTGTGTCTTTTATGATGTCAGGAGGGGGTTTCCAGTATTTCATTACTAAGTATGATGTTATCTTCTTTGTTCTGTTGTTATTTTTAAAAATTGAAAGTAAGTTGAAAATCATGTCAAATTGTTTTTTGAACCAATTGTATAGTATAAGAATTTCTTCTGTTGTTTTCTTAAAATGGTTTGACTTCAAAATAATATTCCAACAAACTGTGGCCAGGTGTCTCAGTTGGTTGAGATGTTGTCCTGTACACTAAAAAATTGCACATTCAATTCCTGGTCAGGGCACATACCTAGGTTGTGGGTTTGATACTTGGTTGGGGCGCCTATGGAAGGCAAAAAGACCATCAGAGAAAGCAAGGGTGGGGGATACAGAGAATGTTCCTGCTGTGAAACTGCATTTACTTAAATTGCTTTTCTTAACTCTAACTAGACCAAGATAAGTAAAATTTCATTAGCCAACATCTAGAGGGCCAGTAAACATAATACTAGGAAGTATAGGTAACATTTTAGGCTGCTATAGCTTAAACATTACCACAAAACTTATCTTCTATAATAAAATCTATGTGTACTTGTTTGCCTTTGACTGGGTTAGTGGAATTTTGTACCTCTACCACACAACCCATACCTGGCACATGTTGGGAACTAGGGAAACATTTGGGCCATCAATAAAAAATTAACTGCAGCACATTGAGCAAATAAGGACAGGAAAGATCCACTCTGTGAATGATTATCTGCCTTAAAAGAAAACCTTTATCTTATTGATATAAAGTTTGAACTAATACAGTATGACCAGGGGTGTCCAACCCATGGCCTATGGGCCACGTGCACCCCAAGATGGCTATGAATGTAGCCCAACACAAAATCTTAAATTTACTTAAAAACTTTTTTTTGCTCATCACCTCTTGTTAGTGTTTGTGTATTTAATGTGTGGCCCAAGACAACTCTTCTTCCAGTGTGGCCCAGAGACACCAAAAGGTTAGACATCCTTGGAGGCAGAAAAACAATTATAAAAACTTGTTGCAAAAAAATGTATTGATGTAGCTTTCTGCTTTCAGTAATGATTGAACATCTCTATCAACCCAATTATTCTGCTGAGAAAAATTAGAAAGCTGGAAGATATTAAAAATATTATTCAATGCCACCACATACCCAAGAAGACAAGTGTTTGAAAAGTCAGGATCTCACTTAAAAGAGAAGCCCAAAATTTGGTACCTTTTCTTACTTCAAAGTACATGCATCTGTACTTCAAAGTCACTTCCTTTGAATAACACCCACTTCCTTCAAAGTGGGTGAAGAGAAGCTAAGACACTAACCAAAAAGTTATAGCTTAAAAACTAAGCAAATGAATAACAGTCTCACCAGCTTGATGGACAGGCACTGGAGCTGAAGGTGCACCAAATAGAAAGGCTCTGGAAGACCAATACCCAGGGGTTCATTTTGGCATCCCTGAGAGGCTGTGTCCTAAATGTTGACATGAGCCAGAAATAGGAAACCCCTCACAAAACCTGAGATCAACCTTCAAAAGAACAAATTTCGATTGCCATGAGATGAACTGCCCACGTGCTAGCTGCCTCTCAGAAGCAAAAAAGAGTGCTCATTAGAGAAAGAAAAAACCATTCATAACCTCCAATAACTTCACAGATATTTCATACACAAAATCCATCATGCAATGAAAAATAACTATCCATGCAAAAGTGAAAATGGTAACAAAAAGAATTAGTATCAGACCTGTGACCCACATTTTTTCCATTTACAGGGAATACCTAAGAAAGAACAGATGATACCTTTAGTATGCCCATACAGGTGGGAGCTACAGTGAGATACCACTGCACACACATTAAAAGGGCTACACTTAATAACACTGACAATCACAAGTCCTGGCAAATGTAAAGCAACTAGGACTCTTGCACTACTGTTACAATACAAAATGGTAGAGTCGTGTTGCAAAATATTTTGACACATTTTAAAACAACTCTAAATACATCCCTCATATGATACAGTCATTCCATTCCTTGTAGCTTATCCAATAAAGGTGAATTATCTGTTCTTACAAAGACTCATACAAAAATTTCCACAGCATGGAAAAATGGGGAGTACTTGACTGAATTAGGAGGGGGAAATCTGAATGTGCAAAAGGAAATCTAAGGACAGGGGTGAATGTGTTTTCTTTGTATTCATTCTGGCGATGGTTTCAGAAACACAAGCATGCACACTCAAATGCACACACATATATCAAAATATAGATTGTTTACTTTTATTTATGCTGTTGATTATATATCAATAAAAGTTCAATTAATTTCTTAAAAGTTGTGTGGGATGCATCAAAATATGTGTCTAAAGGAGAACTTAGACCGTTCATGCAAAAGGCAAAATCCTAAAAATTTATGAGTTGAAAAACACTTCAGAAAAGTAGAATATAAAGGAGGAATGTAAACTCAATTTCTGAACATGAAAATTAACATTTTTATTAAAAATGACAAATTCAAGACTTGTTTGTTTAAGGATAAAAACATGATAAATCCCAGCAAGATTGATCAAAAGAATAAAAAGAAAACACAAACTATCAATGGTAGCAGGATTGTAAAGGGTATCATTACTAGGATCCTGGGGATGCATACATTAGGTTATAAGGAAATATATGGCAATAAATTTGAAACTTATGAAGTGATAATTTCTTTAAATAACCAAATGGTTAAACTAGAAAATCTCAAGAATTCTGCATCTATTCAATAAACTGCATCTGTATAAAAAACTTCTTTTTTTTTGCAAGCTATTTTTATTTTTAATTTTTAAAATTTTATTTAGTTATTTTTTAAATACAGTTTTTTGTCTATTTCTCCCATCCCAGCCCCTCCCCCACCCCATCCTCCCCATCTCCCTCCAATTTCCACCCCCCTTAGTTCTAATCCCTGTGTCCTTCCTTTTTGTTCCTCCAAAACCCTCCCCCTTCTTCCCCTTAAATTCCCTTCCCTCTCCCCTCTGGTCACTGTCCCTTTGTTCTCTATTTCAGTGTCTTTGTTTTTTTTTTTCTGCTTGCTTGTTTGTTTTGTTGTTTAGCTTCCTGTTAAAGGTGAGATCATATGGTATTTGTCTTTCAGCACCTGGCCTACTTCACTCAGCATAATGCTTTCCAGTTCCATCCATGTTGTTGCAAAGGGTAGTAGCTCCTTCTTTCTCTCTGCTGCATAGAATTCCATTGTGTATATGTACCACAATTTTTTGATCCATTCATTTAAAAAAACCTTCTTACAGCTGAACTCTCATATACTGATGCCTGAAATTCTGATGCTTCCCATATAATTGATAAATAGATACACCAATCTTGAATGACCTCCTGCACTAGAAACTGTAAATCTGTCACCAAAAGTGTTTTATGAGATCCCTGTAAACCTGGCACAAAATTGATAATATCATTATATAAAGGAAAAATTAAGGGATTTATGTCTCAGGGCAAACACTAAAAAATAAATTAAGTGTAAACCCTGCGTTTGACAAACAGAGTCCAAAGATAATTCAACTATATAATATACCAGGAACAATTTGGGTTGAATACAAGAATGGGTTCTTGTTAGTTTAATATTTTCAAATCAAACAATGTTGACAAAGGAACAAAATCATGTCACTATGACAGTACATACAGAAAAACTATTTGAAATAATCACCTACTTATGATTTTTAAAAAACTTAGAAAACTGTATCATATATAATTAGTGGTACAATATTGAAAAACTTCCTTGAGATAAAAATAAAGACAATGACATCTACTATTATCACTTCTCATCAACATTTTAGAGAAAATTAGTGAAGGGAATAATGCAAGAAAAAATCATTTGAAGATTAAGATAAAGATTTGAAATGACAAAATAAACCCATCTTTATTCACAGATCACATGGTTATGTTTTCAGACTATCTAAAACCAACCTATATGTAATACATTTGAATTAATAATTTATCAATATTGGTAGATATCACACAGTTAAGCATAAAGGTATCTTTCTGAAAATAGCAATTCTTAATAAACTTTTCATATACATCATAAGAAATGCCACTAAAGCTCCACAGAACAGGAATACACATTTTAAGGCCTTTTCTATAGACTTTATGATACATTTTGAATATTGTTGTCATTTTTTTTCTGATATCATCCTAATAGAGACACCAAGACATAAACTTTGCAATACCCTTGACATTTAATGAAAGCAGAAAAGTAAAAAGAGCATTGTTTGTGACAATTTTACCTATGATCCCTAGTTTAATGATCTCATGACTAATTAATTAGGTATCAGCTTTTTAAAAGTAGATCATAATTAAATTAAACTGTTTTTTCCCCACAAAACTTTTTCTTTTTTTAAAGATTTTATTTATTTATTTATTTTTAGGGAGAGAGAAAGAAGGGAAGAAAACATTGATGTAAGAGAAACATCAATTTCTCTTCTACTCGCTCAGACCAGAAGCCAAACCCTCGACTCAGGCATGTGCCCACACTGGGAATAGAACTGGTGGCATCTTGCTTTGAGGGACGATGCCCAACGAAGCCATACTGGTGAAGGCTAAAACTTTTTATGTTTTTATTTCTCTCATTTCTAACATATTTTCAACATGACTTCTTACCTATTCTGTACTACAATAAAAGGAAAAATAAAACATAAATTGTAGAGGCTCAAACAACAATCACTAGAGAAATACCATCAAGTAACTATTTATTTTAATTTTACTACTTGTAAATTCAGCGTACGCTCATTGAAAAATTTTCAAAACATACCCACGCATAGTCCCTCTCACAATTCACATGAATATCAATAAAGTGAGTATATAAAGAAATATATATGTAAGTATGCATTTATATACTTATATACTTGGGCGCACAAGTGAAATTTTATTTTGCTTTGTTTTTATTAGCAATATGGATATATCAGCTATAAGCATATAAGATCAACCTGCTTGATTATATAGCTACATAATATCCATTGAATGAACACAATACGATTTATTTAAAAATAGCTCCTTTGCCAATTTTATAATCATATGTTTATGCTCAATTTTGAGTAGCTACATTTTATAGAATCCTAAAAGTCAAATTAGTTTCTTAAATAGTATGCAAAAAATGTGCAAAAAATGCTACATTAATTTCCAAAAGACCAGTACCATTTGATAATCCCTCAATAATTTGGTATGAAGATAATCTTATTATTTATTTATTTTTTACCAATTATTAACCAAATTTATTACAATTATTGAAAATTTATGCATATTTTGTATAAAGTGTTGTATTTTGCTCTTCTATTTGTTAGTTCATCATTTATAATTCTTTGAAAAACAAAAAATTTATATATTAAAACTCTAAGCATGCATACTCTGTTACTTTCCCTTATGTTTTATGTTGTCTGTTACTGAATCAACTCCATAATATACTGTATTTATATAAATAGTTTCAGATGTAGAATTTGATTTGTCAAAGTGTTTGCTGTAGGTAATACAAGTGTCACTTTATTATTCTTTTTTAAAATATTTTATTAATTTTTAGAGAGAGGGTAAGGCAGGGAGAAAGAGGGAAAGAAACATCAATGTGTGGTTGCCTTTCTCGCACCCCCTACTGAGGACCTGGGTGCAACCCAGGCATGTGTCCTACCTGGGAATCCAACAGGTGTTCTTTTGATTAACAGGTGGGCTCTCAATCCACTGAGCCACACAAGCCAGGACCAGTTCATTATTCTTTATAAAGGATTTTACTACTCTCTTGTATATTTTCCCAAGTTACGTCAATAGTAGCAACAGATGAGCAATTACAAAAACAATTATAACTCACTTAGAAATGCACTTAAATAATTTTATTTTGTATATAACCTATAAATATATATGCGAGAAGAAATAATATTTTTCTTATAGATTTTCTTTTGCTTCTGTAATGTTTTGTTGTTATTGTCAATCACATAAGTTATATTTTTATTTAGATAACCAATAATTTGGAATCACCATATTAGCATTGAAATTTTTGAAACATTTTATTATTTAACTGTATTTTAGGTATCGATATGAAATATAAATAATATCAGTGAAGTAAACAGATGTATACCAACTGAAAACATCTGAAAAATAAAGATATACTACCTGTCCCAGAACAAAATGACTGATAAAATGGCTTCCTTGCAGCAGAATCCATGGAGAACCAAAGAAAATGGAGAAGAATCTTTCCAATGCTTAAAGAGAATATAAAACTGTCAATCCAGAATTCTATATTAATCAAAATTTTGCTTCCAAATTGAGAGCTGAATAAGACACAGCCATATAAACAAAGTTGATAGCTTTGTTTTTTTGCTTAACAAAATATAAATGTACGTTGCTACCAGCAGGCAGTGGAAATAGAACCACGAGAATGCAGGAAGAGCCTGAACTAGAGGGCCAAAATAACGCACTCTGCTGGTATTAGTTAGTAATAGCAAGTTGGAATTTCAGCCTGGGAATTTACATGGCAACCAAACTGCTATATTTGGTTACAATGGAATGACTAAGTTGGCCCAGAGTCTTTGGAGGAGCCATAAAACTGCATCTTTTGAAGGAAATGTCAAAAATATGTGGCGTGTTTTAAAATTACAACAGATAAAAACCGAAGAGAGGAATTTAAATAACAAAAAGTATTTAATAAACAAATAGCATAGAAAGAAAAGAGAAATAAAAAGAGATGGAAAATAGAAAGTGGCGGACAAGATAGACAACTTTATATCAATCTACCTTAATAAAAACATTAATTTTTAGCTAAATAATTGCAATTACAATGTAGTTTTTCAGAATAGAAAAAATGGCAAGTCCCATTTATGCACTGTTTATATGAAGGGAAATTTTAATTAAAGATAATGCAAAATAAAAATTAACAGTATAGAGAAATAATATATCATCCAAAATTAAGCATAGAAAATTGGGATACATAGATTAATCCCAAATTAGACTTCTAGGGAAAAAGTAGAAATAAAGAAGGACATTTTATTATGATTAAACAATTCATCGGGTACAGAACACATTATTTATATGAGAAATGCCATCATAAAATCTAGGAACAGAGAAAAATGTAAGCAATATTATTACAGTACACTTGGAATTATATAAAATGTCTAACCCAACTTAATGAAAAATAACACAGGAAACCTGCATATTTTTATGTTTATCAAATACATTGAAACTATAATAAAAAATCTTCTGTAAACAAGCCCGGACTCTGCTCATTGAATTGGTGAGTTTTTACCTATACCTTAGAAAGAAATGACGTAGATCTTACACATTTCAGAGAAAAAAAAACATAAGCAACCCCTCCAAATTTTTGAAGAGTGATATAAAAACTTTACATAAAACATTTAAAGATATCACATAAAAAAGAAAATAAAAAATTGCATTTCTCATGAACAAATACAAAAATAAAAGTATGTTTAACAAACTGAATCCATAGCTACATCAAGTATGATATACCTTTAGAAAAATGGATTATATTCAAGAATAAATTCTTATTGGATTAACACTTTGAAATCAAATTATTTCCATAAAACAAAGGAACAAAATAGCACAATTATTGTAATGGATGCAAAAAATGATATAACTTATCTTCCACCTAAAATTATTAAAAAATCATAAAGTTGTAGCTAACATCATAAGTGCTGAAATATTTAAATCTTCCTCTGAGATCAGAAATGAGAAAGGATTCTTATCACCATTTCAACTCAATATTAATGTATGGCAATACTACAAAAAAAAGAAAAGACATAAGGATGGGAAAAAATTAAACTACCATTATTCCCATTATGAATGAGCATATTTCTATACTATCTAACATCAATCAGCATATTATATATTACAATTAATAAGTTAATTGGTCAGTATTGCTGAATACATGATTAATAGAAATCAACTATAAATGTAATTCCAACAATAAATAATTAAAAAATTAAATTGATTGCAAATACCATTTACAACAACCTCAAAGATGATCAAACTCTAAGGTAAAATTTTAATGAAATTTGCTCAGCTCTTTGTACAGAAAACTATGCAAATTATTGATAGGAATTTATGAAGATACAAAATAGAAAAGAAGTGGTGTCCAAAATGTATTAAATAGGAAGTTCTTTTCTTTCAGGTGATCAATACTTCCCACTTTGAAGCACATGCAAATTTTATTCTGTGTGAACCCCAAACAAATCCCAACATTTCCACTAATCAAGAATGTTCTAGAAAAGCATAAGTAAAAATGGGGCTAATGAGGATAATTAATAGAAAGCTATATTTCAGTTAAACAGAAAGAAGAGAACACAGTGGTGACAAAGAGAGTTCCAAAGATTGTTTTCCCCTTGAACTCCTAAAGTTCAAGGAGAAGCTATACAGTACCTTACTGAAAATATTCTATAGGAAATTAAAGATAGGTCGATGGCTTGTGACAGTTACACTTTATATGTTAATATCTGAGTTCATATGATTCTATTGTTTGATTGTATTTGGGTATCTGATTACCTAATTATTGAATTCCCTATAGCCTAATATTCCAGTATGAATCTTTAAACCATGGGGAGACTCCTCATTTCTACGATTACTTTAAAAAGGCATGCTTATATAGAGGATTAGGGGTATGCTTTGCTGAACATTCAAATGTTAGTATTGCTGAGAATACTTTGGGTTATGTTCATATTTGTGCCATGTCCTTGGGTAGATAGATCCCATAGAATTTAAGCACATGAGTATTGCTTCAGTGTTTGAAAGAAAGTCACTAAAGTTAGAGAGGCGAATTGACATTTTTTACCAGGTGTAATATGCTCCCATGTATAATGCACACCCACATTTTTAGCCCAAACTTTCAGGGAAAAAAATCTTTCATTTTACTTTTTAATTCAATTATTTATTTATTTATTTATTTATCTATTTATCTATTTTTAGGAAAAAATCGATGATCATATTCTGGGGTATTACTTTGCATACAGATATTATTATTGCATTCTACAGTTACACACATAATGCATAAGCATAAATAAAAAACATTTATATAGATATGGAATTAGTACTACTCATGTATAATGCACAACCTTATTTTTCCCAAAAAAATCTGGGCAAAAAAAAAATGCACATTATACATGACAAAATATGGTAATTTTCTCGAGTTTATGAAGAGAGACTGGTACCATTAAATCTGGGAGTTGCCCTCCTATAATCCAGTTCTGAGAATTACACTATGCTATTCTCTCAAAGTGAGTTTGCATAAAAATTCTTTTGTTAATAAGTGTGCTTCCTTTAAATAGGAGGCAGGCACATTCAAAATCATCAGAATCATTTCCTTAGATCTGAGCATATGCTGTAACTGAATTCTGTTTTGGTCTAAGTCACAACTAATTTTTCAAATTTCTATAATAACATAATCACATAAAAACTAAGCATTGTGCTTTAAGAAATTATTTCCAGGAACTGTTTTTCTTATGCACTATATTCTTCCCTTTCAAAATATGTTGACCCATGTAGTGGTTTTGATGGCACCTAAGTAGTTCTCTGCATTTAGCCATCATCCTAGTATACAGTTAAAAATGAATGCACTTCCCTGAAAACAAGAATCCTTTATGAAGTTTTGGTACAAATTGTAAGAAATAGCACAAAAGTTCTACAGGACAAAATTATACTTTTAGTACCTTTTCCATATATATTTATCATATAAAATTTGAGAGTGATTATAATCCTGACCATTATTATAATTTTTTTCTGATATCAAGGGAAGAGGAGCCTTTAAGATAAACTTTATAATACACATGACATTTAAATCTGTTGGAATAATAAAAGATTATTCCATGTGACAATTTTACTTATAACCCTTTACTTAAATGATGTTACTGACTAGAGGTCTGCTTCTTTTATGTGGTTCACAAATTAATTATTTTCTCCATATAGCTTGTTTGTATATTTTCTTATTCTTTCTTTTCTTTCCCTTTTCTAAATATACTCTTCTGAAGTCTAACTTATTATCTCGTTTTATATTAGTTATAAAAACAAGAAAAAGCCAAGTGTAGATCTTTCATATAATCATTAGTAATATATTGTCATGTGACTATCTCTTTTTTTAGTTAGTTATACAGAGTTTTTTCCTTTTATTAGTTCCTTCTTTTTATTAGTTAAAAATATGCTTTTTCTTTTTTCTTTTCTATAAGTTAGAAATACATGTCTTTTTTTCTTTTATTAGTTAGAAATACAGAGTATGTTCTATGTAAAATATTGGAAAAACTACAGATACATATTCCTTCTCAGAAATGACCATGATTGGAAATAAAGTCTGTATATGAACACATATACACATAAACATGCATTAATATACATAATATGTGTATATAGTTGTGCATATAACTAAAATTAAAGTACAATGTGCTTTCCCCTTCTTAGCAATATGTTTTGGAGATGTTTGGTATAAACATATATAGGAATACATGACTGATTGCAAAAGTTGAATAGTATTCACAGTATGAGTGGACTTTTAGGCTGTATCCAGTTTAGGGCAATTAAGAATTAGGGTTTCTGAATGCCAGAGTAGAATTACTGAGTGATATTGTATGTGTCTGTTCAGCTTGAAAGGATCTGCCAAAACTTCACCAGCATCCCTGCTGCAATTTCTCCTCCCACAAGCAATACATGAGGGCTCCTCACTGACAAAAGGTCTTGTCAAGTTAGGAGCCTAAGGTCTGCCCAGGCCCTCTGCGTGAGGCAAATTCTGCTATGGCAGAGACTTTGAAACCAGGCAGAGTGTGAAGGTGATGCTAAATTGATGAGGTAGTAATTAAACTTGGGGACAACTAATGCAGGTGAGTATCGCACTGTGATGAGGGAATTGTACACAGCACCAGGACAGAGGTCTGCGTGGGAGTTCATAACAAGTTTTTGGTCAAGAGTTGGGCTATACATGTGCACAAGACACATCCAAGCCTAGCAAACACTGGGATTGAGGTTAAGTGAGGAACAGAGATATAAGAGATCATGAAGTACCCAAAGATTCTGACCTAACAAGAGTAGAGTGACCTACAGTGACTTGTAAGATAATATTCAATCATCAAACATATCTTTAATTGAAGTCCAATATGAAGAGAAGCCAGGACATTATAGCAGAACATATGTTTTGTGGAAAAGTGGTGAAAACTTTCCAACTTTTTAGAAATATGTCAAATTACAACCCAAGTTCAATGGAACCAAAACAGGTTAAATAAAAACACATCCTCATGAGTATATGCATCATACTTAAAGTGCCGTCATCCGAAGAATTTTTTAAATTAAATTTTCCAGAGGAATACAGATGAATGTCCTACTGGAGAATAATGATTAAAATGATGTCTGCCTTCTCAACAGAATCAATGGAGATGAAGAAGATGGAGCAGCATCTTTCCCCACGTGGAGAGGAAAAATAAGCTATCAACCCAGAATTGTATAGCTGTCAAAATTATCCCTCTAAAATAAGAACTAAATAAGACATCTGCACATTTAAACAACCTCAGGCCATTTGTTGATGGACAAGCTATAATACAAGTAACAACACAGAAAGTTCTTTAGGTTGAAGGAAAAGACATGTCATGGAAATTAAGAACTTCAAGAAGTGAAGATTATTAGAGATGGGAAATATGTGCATAGACCCTGGCTGGTGTAGCTCAGTGGATTGAGCACAGGCCTGCAAACCAGAGTATTGTGGTTCGATTCCCAGTCAGGGCACATGCCTGGGTTGCAGGCCAGTTCCCAGTGGGGCACGCACAAGAGGCAACCATACATTGATATTTCTCTCTTCTCCTTCCTTTCCCCTCTGAAGATAAATAAATAAATCTTAAAAAAAAAGAATATGTGCATAAATATAAAAGACAATCATTTTATTTTTTGAAATGCATCTGACTCTATGAAGCAAAAGTAGAAAATAATATTGTATATGTAAAATATTTGACAAGACACAAAAGAAAGGGAATTAAAAAGAAATATAGTTTTGTGAGATTATATTTACATGGGGTGGTTGTGTCATAATTCAAAGTAGACCAATAAAATATAAAGATTCACATGCTAGTTCCAAGAATGACAAATATGATACAAGAACACAGAGGTCATTTTGTATTATGGCTGGATAACAAATTACTCTTAAGTTTATCTCCAATAGTACACTCCTATTTACTTATATTTTTCCCACCTGGCTGTCCCTCAATAAGGTACTAATATCACTTGGCCTATACTTGGCACATTTGTTAACTGAAGAAAGATTTACTGGAATCAATGAAATATTTACATGAAATAAATTAGGTAAGTAAAAAAAAGATGTACTTCTTGGGAAGGTAATTTGCATTAAATAAATTGATATATAGATTAGATTAATTTGCTACAGGAAAAAACACACCTACAAACTGAAATGTATTTGAAGAAGTAATGTCTGTAGAAATATAAGCTTTCAGTAATGACAGTCAGGACTTTATAGTCCAGGCATGCTGCTGCCAAAATTTAGGAAAGCTGGCAGCAAAATATTAAAAACATGTATTTTTTAAAGATTTTATTTATAGAGAGAGGGGAACGAAGGGAGAAAGAGAGGGAGAGAAACATCAATGTGTGGTTACCTTTGGTGTGCCCCATACCAGGAACCTGGCCCACAGCCCAGGCATGTGCCCTGACTGGGAATTGAATTGGTGACTCTTTGGTTCACAGGCTCGTACTCAATCTACTGAGCCACACCAGCCAGGGCTAAAAATGTGTATTTGAAAGCACTACAAACCCAAGGGAACAAGTATTTGAAGAGACAAGATCTCAATTAGAAGAGAAACCCAGATGGTGAGACCAAATTATGACACCTCTTTGCCCTACAGGCTTTTGTGGATTCATAGGAGATGACTAAGAAGCTGAGAAGCTAAGTAAGCATTTGACCAGGACTATTAGCAATCTCATCAACCCAGTAAAAACAATTTAGACCTAAGGGTGCACCAAGGAGGAGAGGCTCTGGGAAACAAGTCAGGGGTTCATTGACATCACTGAGGGGCTATTACCTAAATGTTAATATGAACAGGTAAGAGAAAACTCCTGACAAAACATAAGACCCAGCTACTCAACCCCTGATTGCTATGAAATGAACTGCCCCCATTGCTAATGGCCTCTCTGAAGCAAAAGAAAATGCTCCCTGACCTGCAATTATCTCCATAGTATTTCATACAGAAAATCCAGCTGGAATACAAAATAGTGATGCATGAAAAATATGAATGGATATGAAAAGATTAGTCTCAGGCCTGTGATCCATTATCTCAATTTACTAGGATAGCTGTGGAAAAATATGTAGATACACCTATGCAATATAAAGTGATGCTAAGAGATGATTGCATATCTATTAGAAGAGCTACGGTTAAAACTAGTGACCTCTGAGAGTGTTAGCAAGGATGTAATGCAGCTGCAGGTCCCACACACTGCTGATTTGGTGTACAGTGGTATAAGCATGTTGCAAAAGCACTTTGACATTCTCAAAAGTAACTTAAAGACACACCAATCATGTGATCTAGCTGTTCCATTCTTTGAAGCTTATCCAAGAAGAATGAAATTATATGTCCATATGAAGACATTTATGAGAATGTTTACTTCATGGAAAAGAAGAGAGGTCTTAAGCAAGACAAGAAGAGGAAATACAAAGAGGTAGAAGGAAATTTAAACATGTGGGATGGGTATTTAAATTTTATTGGTTGCAGTGCTGATTGCACAAATGTATACCTATATCTAAACTTATATTCTTAACCATAATGTTATACAGATTATGTTAAGCCAATTACATATTAGCGAAGCTGTTATAAAGTATGTAGGATGCATGAAAATATGTGCCTTAAAGGTAATACAGCATTACGTGCCAGAGTGGAAATCAGGAAAATTTAAGAGCTGATAATCCACCTTAAGAAAAAAAGGAAGAGAGGCTTAGGAACCTTCAGGACATCTTTAAACGTTCCAACATGAGAATTATAGGGGTACCAGAAGGGGAAGAGGAACAGCCATGAGTGGAAAACTTATTTGAACAAATAATAAAAGAGAACTTCCCCAATCTGGCAAAGGCAATAGACTTCCAGGAAATCCAGGAAGCTCAGAGAGTCCCAAAGAAGTTGGACCCAAGAAGGAACACACCAAGGCACATCATCATTATATTAGCCAAGAGTAAAATGAAGGAGAGAATCCTAGAAGCAGCAAGAGATAAGGGGACAGTCACCTACAAAGGAGTTCCCATCAGACTGTCAGCAGATTTCTCAAAAGAGACCTTACAGGCAAGAAGGGGCTGGAAAGAGGTATTCCACGTCATGAAATTCAAAGACCTACATCCAAGATTGCTCTATCCAGCAAAGCTTTCATTTAGAATGGAAAGACAGATAAAGTGCTTCTCAGATAAGATAAAATTCAAGGAGTTCATCATCACCAAGCCCTTATTATATGGAATGTTAAAGGGACTTACCTAAGGAAAAAAAAGAGAAAAAAGATGAACAGTGAAAGGTCAGCAAACTCACAGTTATTAAGAACCACACCTAAAACAAAAGCAAACTAAGAGGACAGTGAGATCAGGAGCAGAACCATAGAAATGAAGATCATATGGAGGGTTAGCAACAGGGGAGTGGGAGGAGGAGAAGGGGGGAGAATGTACAGAAAATAAGTAGCATAGACAGTAGGTAGAAAATAGATAGGGGGAGGGCAAGAATAGTATGGGAAATATAGAATCTAAAGAACTTGAGACACGTGGTCATAAACTAAAGGGGGAGGGGGGGGGGGGGGGGTGTGCGGGGTGGAGGGGAATGAAGGGGGGAAATAGAACTGTAATGGCATAATCAATAAAATATATTTTAAAAAAGAAAATGAAAAAGAAATAGTAATTTGGCACAAAAAATTAAAATTAAATAATAATATTAAGGTCAGAGAAATAAATTTTGAGCAAAATCATAAAGATATCGGTAAAATCAAAGTTGGTTTTTATTTTTGTAAAATA
Organism: Artibeus jamaicensis; assembly: GCF_021234435.1. Taxonomy (NCBI): domain Eukaryota; kingdom Metazoa; phylum Chordata; class Mammalia; order Chiroptera; family Phyllostomidae; genus Artibeus; species Artibeus jamaicensis. Next base: position 9,178,513 of record NW_026522028.1, on the reverse strand, counting down.
ATTTTAATATGAACTCATGAGAAGATTGATCAAGAATATTAGTAGACTCAGATAATCAACACCAGGAATGTGGAGTATAATACCACAGATTCTGAAAGCATAAATATGTAATATTATCAGGAAATTCATTCCAATACATTTGAAATTACACACAATGACAGACTTCAAAGAGAAACACACATATCTTTAAGTCTTAGGAAATATCAATAGTTCTATTTCTATCAAGTAAATTTTGTTTAACTGAACTTCCTACAATGATTTTTATGCCTGGTGCCCTAAGCCATAAACTTTCTATATAACTGAAAAAATAAAGTAAAATAAAATCTATCTTGCACAAACCTCTTCCACAAAACAAAAAGAGTAAAAGCACTCTCCAAGATGTTTTATGGGATCTCTGTAAACTGCATAAATCTATGAAGAATATTATCTTCAGTTTATATCCTTCATAAGAAACAATAACAATGACAACTAATATTTTTATGACAAACAGAATCCTAAGATACATCAAATATATAATACAGCACGTACAATTTGGGTTTAAGCCAAGAATGAATTATTGTAGCTTCAACATTTAGAAATCAAATTAACAAAACAAAGTAACAAAACCAAGTCTCATCACAATAGGTATATTATTTGACATATTTTGCCATTCACTTATAAAATAATAAGTTATGATAACTGAAGAATATCATTAGTGTTGAAACACTGAGAAGTTACTCCTAAGATGAGAAAAGAATGCCTGCTATCACCAATTATAATCAACATTTTATAGATGTTCTAGCCAGGGCAACACTGCAAGAAAAAATTGTATAAGTTTTGAAAGGAAGAATTGAAATCAACCTTATTCAAGAACATGATTATGTTTACAGATTAAAAGCAACCTGAACATAATATATTTGAATTGCATAGAGAATTTAGCAAATACAAGGAATGGAATGAATGAATGACACTTAACAAGGATAGGCATTATCTCACAAAAAAACTACATGCACACACAAACTTATTAAGAGATGTAAATCTATTTCTTAAAGTTATAGTACATTTTTTCTGACTACTGTAACAAATTACCACAAATTGAGTGGTAATGAGCAGCACACATTCATTATTATTGGTAGGTGTTATTATTATATTTCTTTAGGGATAAAGGCTAGGATGGCTCTGCTAGATCCTGTGCTTGGATTTTTCACAGGCCAAAGTCCAGCTTTCAGCTGGTGTGCCTCTCATCATGAGCTCTGGGAAGAATTTCCTCCCCAGATCATTCAGGTAGGTGGCAGAATTTAGTTGTTTGTGGTAATAGGACTAAAGCCCTATTCCCTTGCTGACTGTCAGCTGTAGCTGACATTGTTTTCCCTGGCCTCTCTCCAGTCTTCACATTGGGCCATATATTATGACCCAACAATTAAATGTTGGAGCCTTCTCACACATGGAATCCATCTACCTTTCCCATTTCCGGCATATCTCTTTTGTCTCCAGCTAGAGAAAATCCTCTGCTTGTAAGGGTCCATGTGATTACATTGAGCCCACTCAGATAATCCAGTGTCTATTTTCAAGTCAGTTACATACCCTTATGTATCTACAAAGTGCCTTTGGCCATGTAACAAAATATATTGACAAGTTTCACAGAAAATGTATGGGCATATTTGTGGAGCAATCATTCAGTCTACCTCCAAGGAAGAAAATGTCTCCCTGGCAGACATGCCACATTTGATAAGAAAAAATTACCATCATTATATAATAGTCTATTTACTATTATTACCTATCACATTACCACTAAACTTATCTTTTGAAATATACACATTTACTGTCTGTTTTCTGAACAGGCTTTCCTTCAATAGTGTATGCCAATACATGATCCATATTTGACAAATGCTAGGAACTGAAAAAACACTTACGGGATGAACGAAATAATTTGGTTGAAAGAAGTTAAGCACATTATGTTTATTATATAAATAATTTTACCAGTAAAATAGAGTCCAGCAGAAGTAACAACTGCTTGATTGTGGTTGGTAGGGTAGTAACATGGGTGTAATGATTTATAGTTTTAATTTGAATATTTAATCTAAAATGTCATATGGTGTACTTGAGTGTGATATTGTTATATTGCAGAATTACATGCTTATGATTTTGTGTAAAAGATTTTGTAATACAAAGGGGTGTAATTTGTGCTGGACCCTGTGTATATTTAAGTATGGTATATACAAAAATGTTTACATTTAATACAAGTGATATTTTATTAATCTTTATCAAAGATTTTGCCTGTTCTCATACACTATTACATCAACATTTAACATTAGCATGAGAAATAGTAATTAAATTTTTTTCAATATTGCACTTAGGAATGCACTGAAATTATTTTTATTTGTATATAAACAGTACAGATATATTTATATATTATAATAAGAGAAAATTGGGGGTCTTTTGGTTATGGTACATTGAATCATTTTCATTTATAACACAGTTAGTGAATTTTTTAAATGTATTTCATTATAAAATTATGTGTGGCTTCTATATGAACTCTAATGTATTTTAATTAATTGAATAAATGTATACCAACCACCTGGCTAGTGTAGCTCAGTGGATTGAGCATGGGCCTGTGAACCAAAAGATTGCAGTTTAATTCCCAGTCAGGGCGCATGCCTGGGTTGCAGGCTAGTTCCCAGCAGGGGCCAGTTCTCAGCAGGGGATGCACCAGAAGCAACCATACATTGATATTTCTCTCCTCTCCTTCCCTTCCCCTCTAAAGATAAATAAATAAAATTTAAAATATGTATACCAACCAAAAGCTTCAAAGAAATAGACATATTACTTATCTGACAATGACGATATAAATCTTGACTGCATTCTCCACAAGACACATGGAGAGTAAGAGAAAACGATGCATCATTTTTCCAATGATAAATAAAAAGAAAACCTTCAGTTCAGTATTTTATATTCAACAAATTATTCTTCTAAACTGAGAGTGAAATAATACACATCCAGATAAGCAAACCTGAGACAATTTGCCACTGGCCAATCTGTATGTAATATAAGTAATGCTTAAGGAATGTATGTTTCCCAGGGTTGCCATAAGAAAATACCATCAACTGAATTGCTTTAAAAAATCAGCAATTTATTTATTATCTCACAGTTTTGGAGGCTAGAAGTCTGGAATCAAGCTGAAGTCAGGGCCATGCTCCCTCTAAAACTTATAGGAGATTCCTTCCTGGTCTCTTCCAGCTTCTAGTGTTTTGCCAGCAACCTTTGGCATTCTTTTGCTTGTACAGGTATTACTCCAAGTCCCCCATCTTCACCTGGCATTCTCCTTGGGTGTATCTTCGCAGTTTTCCCTCTACACATTTCTTTGCCTTTGTCCAATTTTATCTTTTTATAAGGATACCAGTCAGAGTCAATTAGGCAGTACCCTAATTGAAACTGGAAACGCCAGCATGCATGCAGCCTGCCATTAACAGACCCAATAAGCAGAGACAGGGATCGAATCTTTATGGGTGCTTTATTCACATGGCCATCGATCTGAGAAGATCAGGTTATGAACCCTAATAGTCTATCTTAAATTCCATTTTCAACTGACCCTCTTTATAATAAGAAATGTGTAGGTAAGGGGTTTGGAATTCAGGGCAAAAGTTAATCACATAATGGGGTTATGGGTAATCACATAATCCTACTTTGATGAGAAAAACAATAAAAGCCTGTCCAGGCAAGGGTCAGTGCACTCTCCCCTTGAGAGAGTGGCCAAGGTGCTCTCCCATTGAAAGAAGTGGCCGAAGGACTCTTATTTTAAGAAAATACCATACCATCCCTTTTTCTCCACAAGACTGCTGTAGTCTATACATTTATTTTTGTCTTCAGTCACAACATGCAGACTCTGCTGGCTGGCCAGAGTCTGCCACATTTTCCCAGTAGGCTTTACTTCAATAATTTAACTCGAGCACATCATCCATCCTTGGCACATGCTAGAAATTGAAGAGATATTAATGAGATAAATGAAATACATTCAAAGAAATTGAGAAAATAATGACAAAAGAAGAATCCACTATTTGTAAAGATCATTTGGCTAAAAACAAAAGTTGGATGTTTGTTTCCCTAAAGATGGAAAAAACATAATTTTCCTAGTTCTCTCCTTAAACACAACTAAAATTCCTGGACAAAAATATAAAAATATCCATAAACATAAAAATATTCTGAAAGATAGGGAGACTAAGGAAGAATGACTAGGAACCTCAGAAGCCAAAAAACAAGGTATTGGTTTCCATATCTTATTTTGCTGTTTTATTACCCTTTTACTTCATACATCTCAGACTTGGATCAGAAAAATCAGGCAATTTGAAATGCCAAAAGGTGTAGACAAGAAAAGTCTAGAAAAAAAGCCTGCTGTTTCTAGGTAAAGCACCAAGAAACAAATACAGGCAAACAGGACAGGAAATTTGTAAATAACAGTTCTACACTAAACAGCATCCTCATCCACAGAAGCATAGACCCAGTGGATGGCCTACAAGTTCAGCATTACAAGGCTATAAAGACTCATCCAAGCCCTGGCCAGGTACCTCAGTTGGTTATAGCATCAATATGATACTCAAAGTTGCGGGTTTAACCTCTGGTCAGTACTCATATAAGAATTAACCAGTGAACGTGTGAGTAATTAGGACAATAAATCAATATTTCTCTCTCTTCCTGCTTAAAATCAATAAATTAAAACGCTAAAATAAAAAAAAAAAGACTCACCTAAAACTGTCCCTCCTCCTGGGGATCAATTTTTCTCATTTACTGGGCATTCCAAAGAAAGAAAGAAGTGTGATTTCATTACACTCATGTGATGTAGATAGACGGTGAGATTTACCCCAAACACCTCTTAGAAAAGCTACAATTAAAAAAAAAATTATGACCATGAAAAGTGTTGACAAGAATGTAGGGCAATTAAGGCTCATACACTGTTGGTATGATAGAAAACGTTACAATAGTATTGCACTGCATATTGCAAAACTCTTTGAAATATGCTACAAAAGCTTAAAGATACAACTATTATATGATCTAGCAATACCAAACCTTCATGTTCATCATGTGTGTGTGTATATACAATGTATACATGGGGAAGAAGGAAGATTTAGGTAGAAACAGCAGGGTGGAATACAACTTTGTACAAGGAACCTGATGCGTGGAATGGATATGTACAGCATTTTGCTTCTGGTGGTGGTTTTTCAAATGTATAACTAAGTCAAAACTTACATTGCTCAGTTTAATGTTGTAAATTTTATTAAGCTCAATTATATTTTAATGAAGCTGTTATAAAATGTGAGCAACAATATTATGTGCAGGCAAAGACATATTTATAAAAATAAATGCAAATTATTGAAATTCATATTGTAAAATCCATCTTAAAATATTAGGGAAAATCAATAGTAAACTAGTAATAGAAATGAAACAATAAAAGTAAGGTCTGTGAGTGATAGTAAAGAAATACAAAGAGGAATTTAAAAAGCTAAAACATTTTTTTTTGGCGTGGGGCAGGGGGAGAAAGGAGATTTACAGAAACCTCTGGCTAGACATATTAAGAAAAAGCAAATATGTAATAAGAGCAATGCAAAAAGGAAATCTTCATGCTATCACCCAGAAACACATACATAATTATATTAATAAATTTATGCCAAAAAGTTTGATCTATGAAAACAGAAAATCTCAAGGAAGACATAGCTTGATAAACAATAAAATTTACAAAGTCTCAATTGTCCTATATCTTGTAAATAAACTATGTCTATCAAAAAATACCTTCACAAATGAATCCCATGTGCTAAAGCCTAAATTTATGAAGATTTCCATAGAGAGGTGGGCAAAAGTAGATTTACAGTTGTATTACAAATAATACAATAAATTAATAAATAACAATAAAAGAACAAAGAATAAAATTATTTCAGGTGCTCACAACTGTAAATCTATGTTTGCCCACCGCTGTATAATGTGGGGAGATAACACCAATCTCACACAAGGTTTTTCAAACAATATAAATGGTAAAAATGTTTCCCAAAATGCTTTGTGCAACCCCTATAAGTTTTACCCAAACTTATAAGGAAAATAAAAGGTAAATGAATAGTATATCCCACTTCTCCCAAAAAACACAACTTGTCTTTGACAAACAAAACAAAAAGTATTGCTCTGGCTGGTGTAGCTCAGGGGACTGAGTGTGGGCTGTGAACCAGGGGGTCAGTGGTTTGATTTCCAGTCAGGGCACATGCTTGAGTTGTGGGCTGGGTCTCTAGTGGAGGCTGTGTGAGAGGCAACCACACATTGATGTTTCTCTCCCTCTCTTTCTTCCTCCCTTCCCCTCTCTTTAAAAATAAATAAATAAATAATCTTTAAAAAATAAAATATTAGAAAAAAAGGAAAAAAAAAGTACTTAAGCTATAATAACCTCAGGAACATCCTGGGTGTAAACCAAGAATGAATTGTATTGATAAAAATTTCATTATTAAATAACCATTATGAGAATAAATGCATGAATAAATAAAATAACGAATCAATGTTTTTCTCTCTATGATAAAATCAATAAATAAGAAAAAACAACTTTCATGAAACAAAGGGCAAAATCATATCACCATTACAATAGGGGAAACAATATGACCAAGTTTACCATCCATTAATGATTTAAAAAAACTTTAAAAGTATACCAAATATTATACTTCATGGTGAAATATTGAAAACCTCCCTCACATTGCTAAAATTAAATGATAAATTTAGCAAGATCTTTGGATTCCATACATTAAATATGAACATATATTTTTTAGAGAATAGCGAGTGCTACTGATCTTTTTGTATACAACATAAGAAATGGGACATAAAAATGTTAAATCACTATATTATACACCTGCAACTAATATAACCAATATAAGATTGTATGCCAACTATACTTAAGTAAAAATAAATTAAAAAAACAGAAAAGGGAAAATGGCACAAAACCCCTATATTATAAGGTTATATTGTTAACCTTGTTTTCCATATACTGTTCAGACAAAACTTGAGATTTTAACCTTTATTGTTGTCATTTATTTCTCATCTTATGGTAATAGAGACCTCAAGATATTTACTCTAAACTTGACATTTAATTCTAGTAGAACAACAACAACAAAAACGGTATTATCCATGACCAATTTACAAATGGTGTTACTATTTTGATAATGTTACTAAGGGATCAACTTCACAAATTAAATTATTTTCCTCACATCTTGCTTAATTTTGCTTATTATTTTTCTTTTCTCTTTTCTAAATCCCTTGTCTAACTTCTTCCTAATGTCTTAACTCATTCTGTACTATTTTAACATAAGAAAGCAAAGTGTAGATCTTTTAAAATTTATTGATGATATGTCATCATAACATGCTTTTTTACTTATATATTTATGTACATTGTCTTGGTCCCTTCAGGCTGCTATAACAAAATACTATACACTGGGTTCCTTATAAACAAGAGAAATTTATTTCTCAAGTTCTGGAGGCTGTTAAGCCCAAGATCAAGATGCCATCAAATTCAGTGTTTGGTGACATCCTGCTTCCTGGTTCACATATGTTTATTTTTTCCCCTGTAACTTCATATGGTGGAAAGGATGATGGAGCACTCTGGAGCTCCCACAGGCCTCCTCTGGTCATACCATCACACTGAGGGTTAGGTTTCAACATATGAATATTGGTACACAAACATTCAGTCTGTAGCATACATATATGGCATGTGTAAAGTATAAAATATTCAAAAATGATGATACATAACCCTCTTCAGGATTAATTGTGATTAGCTGAGAAGTGTGTATATAACAGATGTAAACATATATAAATATTAACATGAATGATATATTTACATAACTGCACACATACCTGTATATAAATTATAATGTACCTTGAAGATAATCTTCTGTAAATATGTAAGATGTACCTAATTAGTTGTAAAAACTTCATAGTATTTATATTATACACATACTATAATTTACTATACTATGTTGGCACATGTTGACAACTGAAGAAGCATTTATAAGACAAATACTTAGATTGAAAGATATCAAGCAAATGATTAAGCAAAAATAAATCAATTGTTATGAAGATCATTAGCTAAAAAAATGCTGGGTATCTTCTTCTAAGAAGACAAAATAGCCATACTTTCCCTATTTCTCTAAAGTACAGCTAAAATCTAGATGTTATGTATAAAACAGATACTCAACTCTGAAAGGTGGAGAGCTGAGAGACTGGTTAGGGACCTGAGAACCCAATGAACAACACAACGATGTTTTTCCTCTCCAACTTTTTGTTTTGTTTTGGTTTTACCTTATACATTCCAGATCTGGAGCTGAAAAATTTGGCAACCCAGAAACACCAAAAGATTCAGAGTCAAAAAGCTGCCAAAAAAGCCTACTATCTGTAGACAAAGATTGGAAAAGGAACAACCTATCAACACACAAAACGTTTAGACAATAGCCATATAACTACTGTCAAACACCATCTCATCTATGCCAGCAAAGGCCAAGTGGGGAGCCTAGAATTCCACTCTCACCAGGATGCCACCCCCGAATTCTTGCCAAAGTTGTAGAGATGGTTAAATACATAGCTGGGACTTTCATCCCTCATGTATGGTAAAGAACACTCACCCCAATAGTGGTTAATGGATAGCATACAGTGAGCCTTGACTTCTACCACTCACCCCGCCCCCACCATGGAAAACAAAATCAGACAGAAGGAACACACAAAAATAAAGAAAACAGAAAAGAAAATAAAAGTATGGACTAATATTCTTTTAATACAGACACAAAATCCTTAATAAAATATAATCAAATATAATTATATTATACATATATATAAAGAGTATACACCATAACCAAGTACTTTTAACTTCATGCTTATCAGGCTGGTTCAGTATCTGAAAAATCAATGTAATCTACCATATTAACAAGCTAAAGAAAACAAATATAATCATATTAATCCATGAAGAGAAGAAACTCAAGAAAATTCAACACACATTCATGTTTTTAATTAGCAATAATCGTGCCTCAGATAAACCTCGTTGGCTACGAGACTACCACTGCGCAAAGCTCACATTTGTGTTTTTAAAAAAGCCTCAGAAAAATATGAACATAAGAGAGTGTACCAAAAAAACACAGCTTAATAAATGAAGAAAACTTAGGAAATCTCAATTCTCCTGTATATCATAAAGAACCTATGCCTGTATTGAAAAATACTCTTACCAATGAATTCCAAGCCCTGGTGCTTAAGGTCATGCACTTTGCATATAATAAGAAAGAAATAACACTGATCTTGCACAAGCTCTTTCACATAATAGAAACAGCACGCACACTTTCAAAAATGTTTCATGTGAGTCTTATAAAATTTAACGGCACTATAGGAAAGTAAAAACAATGATTTATATTCCCCAGGAAACCACACTACACTGTTCACCCTCAGGGAAAAAAAGAAACAAACTTATGTTTCACACACATATCCCCCACATACTTCAGCTATATAATAAGCCCATGAACTAGTTGGGTAAATCCAAGCATGAATTATTGTTGAGTTAACACTTTGGAACAAAATTAGCCAATGCAAGGACAGAATCATGCCATTATTACCATAGATAGAGAGAAATCATATGACAAAATTTACCATCCATTCACATTTAAAACAACTCTGAGAATTGCAGTACATATTGTAAGTAGTGGTGAAATACTGAAAACCTCTGCCTTGAGGTCTTAAAAAGTATAAGAATGTCAACTATCACTAGTTCTATTAAACATTTTAGTTTGGGGTGGAGTGCAGCCAGGAAAAAATGCAAGAAAATGAGAAAATGCATAAACATTGGAAAGAATTAAAAGAAATCACCTTTACTCACAGATAAGATGATTGTGTTTCCAAGCTATCAAAAAAGAATCTATAGGTAATACATTAGAATTGATAAGTGAATTTAGCAAGATTGCAGAATTCTACAGGGTTAAACCTAAACACATTTTTGTTGAAGTGAAGATTCTACTTTTTTGTAAGCATGAAGATTCTTACTAAGCAGCATTATATACTTCATAAGGAATGGCACAGAAAAGTTACAAGACATGGTCGTATTTTTAAGGTTTTGTCCTATATACTTATCAGATAAAACTCATAAATCATTGTATTCTGATTATTGCTATCACTTTCTTCTGATGGAGGCCTCCAAATATATGACAAACCTCACAGTATACTCGCTACTTAATCCTCACAGAGCAATTTAAAGAGCATTCATTGTGCCAGTTTTCCTTATGGTCCCCAGGTTAAGGGTCTCACCAACTAATTAGAGGTGAGGAGGGGCTTTTAAAAGTTTCACTGCTAAATTATATTATTTTCTTTATATACATTTTCTATATATTTTCTTATATCTTTTCTAATTCTGTTCTACTTTCGGCCTTAAACATGATTTCTTGCCTGTTCTGTATTCCATTACAAAGGAAAAGAGAAAGACAAAGAAAACAGAGTGACTCTTTCAGAAAGTCATTAGTGATATGGCCACGTGGCAATTTCTTTTGTTTCCTTGTAATAAATACCAATTTGACATATGCTCCATGTTTAATTTTCTAATTAAAAAAGCATATCTCTTCACAGAAGTAACCATGATTACTGGGAAGTTTATGCTCATATATGAACAGGTATGCACAAAAATATTTGTGTAAGTAATATGTTAATATACTTGTACACACAAAGTACAACTTGATTTTTTATTAGCAATATATCTTTGATATATTTCTACAATTGTATATGCGCTACATGATTGAGTGTAAAAATTACACATTATTCAATGTATTAACACGGCATAAGTTATTTTACAAAATAGTTGTTAGACCATTTTTGTATCCATACTTTTATGTCCATATTTAACAAGCTCTGTCAGAAACTTATACATAGAAAGTTAACTACCATATAAAAAATAAACAAATTTAAAATTTTCTAAAAAACACCAAATTAATTTCAAAACCCAGAAAAATTCTATACTATCAATATAAAAAGGGTATCTTTTTATTTATTTAATTTCCACTAAGTATTAAGCATATTTAATATATTAATTTCCAATTCATGCTTACTTCTTGTATGCATTTCACTAATTCCATTCATAATTGCAAAGTGATTATCATTTCATAATTACTTGAATACCAAAATAATATATTACGAATATATATATCCATACTTTCATGTATGTTCTGTGCATTTCCTATAAATGAATTGATTCTTATAAGTACTATATATAAATAATTCCTCCTGTAAAATATATTTTTTCCAAAGGAGACTTACATTTATTATTACAGTATATATACAACATTTTGCTATAGGTAATGCAACTGTCATTTCATTATTTTCTGTCAAGAGTTTAATCTGTTCCAACACATTATCTCATGCATGTCAACATTACAATACAACAGCAAGCATAATAACCATTTTGATACTTTGCTTGTGAAGGTGCTTTAAATATTTTAATTTGTGTGTAATCTGTGACTGTATGTTTCTGTATTTTAATTGGAAAAATTTGACTTTTTGGATTTTATTTTTAATGTTAGCTATTTTTTGTTTTTAATTGTTTTGTTGCTCCTATCATCTAATCAGCTATCTATTTACTTAGGTGGATAATTTTGTATTGACAAAATAGCTACTGAAGTTTTCATTGATATTAGTAAGCTTTATATATTTGATACTTTATGAAGTACACAGAATATCAGTGATGAACAAAGGTATACCAGTCAAAAACTTGTATGAAATAAAGATAGATTACATACACATTTAGGTATGATGGTTTAAATTGTCTATTTTCTCAACAGAAACCATTGAGAAACCAGAGAAAATGCATCAACATCTTTCCAACACTAAAAGAAGAAACACCCAAGCCAGAATACTATAGCCAACAAAATTATCCTTTCAAACTGAGAGTGAAATGAGACACTAAAATCATGAAAGGCAAATAGTCACATAAACAAACCTAAGACAATTTCTCGCTGGCCAACATACAATGCTACAGGAAATTCTTCAGGCTGACCACAAATGACACTTGATAGAAATTGAGAACTGCAGGATGGAATGAAGCAGTCTTGAGATGAAAAATATTTAGAGAAATATTAAAGTTTTTTTTTATTTCATTAAAAGATAAATGACTCAAGTCCTGGCTGGTGTAGCTCAGTGGATTGAACGTGGGCCTGCAAATCACAGGATCGCGGTTTGATTCTCAGTCAGGGCACATGCCTGAGTTGCAGGCTGGTTCCCTGCAGGCCAGTTCTCAGCAGGAGACGCACAAAAGGCAACCATACATTGATGTTTCTCTCCCTCTCTCCTTCCCATCTAAAGATAAATAAATAAAATATTAAAAAAAGATAAATGACTCAAAACAAAAATAGTAAGTAGAAGAATAGATGGAAAACATCATGTGCAAAATTCATCAAACTGTAAGTTGAAAAATTGGTCACTTATCTTCCTTTGACTGGCTTATTTCAATTAGCATAATGTTCTCCAGATCTATCCATGCTGTCTCAAAGGGTAAAATTTTCTTTTTTTAATGGCTGATAGACAAATACCATATGATTTCACGCATATATGGAATTTAACAAACTGACTAACAAGCAAAATAGAGACAAACACATAGATGAAGGGCAGGCTGACAGGTCTGGGTGGGTGGGGGAGGTAGTTAGTGGGCAGAGGGATTGAGTAAAAAGGAAAAAGGACTCATGGACACAGACCATAGTGTGCTGATTGGAGTGGGAGTGGGTATAAGGGGGATAAATGGTAATGGAAAAAATACAATTAAAAAAAGAAAAAAATATTTAATTTAATGCGTTTTAACCCTTTAACCAAAATTAAAAAGTAAGTACAAATTATAATTAACAAATGATGTGTTAACAATATAATTAAAATATATGACAACAGACAACATGGGGGGAATAAATGGATTATACTGCTGTGAAGTGATATTTACAGAAAGTGGTATAATCTTAAGTAGAAGTAGACCGATATAAGTAAAGGATTCACATGCTAGTTCCTAGAGCAAGAACTGAATATAATGTAAACTTGTGTAATTAATACTCTGGTTGTTATTGCTTTAGTACATATCATCTAAAATATACTTCATATTTACTTGTTTGTTTTTCACTAGGCTATACATCAATAATGTACCTCTACCACATAAGCCATAGCTGGTTCTTGTTGAAAACTGGGGAACATTTAGGCATTCAATAAAAAATAATAATTGGAGTGCATTACACAAATAAAGACAGAAAAGCTTCACTGTGTAGGTAGATTGTTGCCAAAAATTTATTTTATCATGTTGATAGAAAGATTACTGGGTTCAACCTCAAGAAAAAAATCAGGCATAATTCAGGATACCACAAACAAGTAATTTAAAAATTACATTACTTTAAAAATACCTTTTAAAACAATATCCAAAGAATCACACTCTGAAGTATAAGTTTAATGAAAGATGTACAAGATTGGTACACAGTACACTGTGGGAAATTAAGAAATAGTAATGGAGACATGAACAATTGGAATAGTGTAATACTTTTATGTATGCTGAGTCACAGCTTCAATATAATCCCAAATAAGTTCCGATCATTTCTAAAGATGTTAAATTTCTTCCCCTGCATCTTAGTCATATGGATGTTTTATTATGTGAAAATGAATCAATCTCTAACTTATGACTGGTGTACTTGCCTGTATGCTTGCTATAATTTGATGAAAACTTGCATTTATAAAAAAAAGTTGCAGTTGTCATTTTTCTTTAAAAAATACTCATTTACCCCATCTAACTGAATTAAAACTAGTTTCAGAAGTTCAAGAAATAATTCAGGCTTGGCAGATTTTATAAAAGAGGGGAATATATGGTTTATGTTTCATGTAGTGACCAAATATTAATTATATCTCAATAAAAATAATATGATATATAGTACAAGAGGAAGAAGAAAAAGAAGAGGAAGACAATGATGCCCACAAGGAAAGCAAATGGAAAAGGGAAGAATAAAGAAAATAAGATTTAACACTACTGAGTGCAAAAATATGAAAAAGTTTAAGGAAAAACCTTGATGAATATTATAAAATAATATTCAGGACAGCAGAGGAAAACAAGCTTCCAAACAACTGATTTAAATATACAAGAGAGACTGAGATAGGAGAAGGGCAAGACATCTATCTCATATGCATCAAAACTACACATCTGTGAAGCTAGGGATAGAGAATTAATTAATACAGAAATCCCTCCAGCACTTCAATGTTAGTTATGTGACAAAAAAGAACATTGGGCCTAAGGGTCAGAAATTTGGTTTTCATTGTTTTGTATTGTCATGCCTGTTCTGTAACCTCAGACAAGTTACCTAACCTTTCAGAACCAAAATCACTTCATGTTTAAAACATTGATAATATTTGCTTATTCACCAGTCAGCATTGCTATGAGAATCAAATTTGACAATTGGAAGCAGAACAATCTGTAAATGAGTATTCTTCTTTTTTTATTTTCTATTTTTTTTAAACAGAGAGAGAGCAACATCAATGTACGGTTGCCTCTCACACACCCCTTACTGGGAACCTGCTCTGTGGTCTAGGCATGTGTCCTGATTGGGAATCTAACCAATGACCCTTTGGCTCTCAGACTGGCACCCAATCCACTAAGCCACACCAGCCAGGGCTACAAATGAATCTTAAACCCTATAAGTAGTAAACATGTTTTTATATTACATTATAGACCATATAGAGATTTTTTCATACCTGCTCAATGGCTTTAAATTTGCATTTCTGTAATATGATATTTACTACACAAATATTGGTGAAAAAGAAATTCAGAAATGAGACATGATTATTACATGTTTTACTTTCAAATAGAGACTGCATGGTAGTATTAAATTATTAATAATACTCAAATTTATGCATGATATCATTTTTATAATTAGGAAGGAAATGTGAAGGTTTAACATAATTTTTATTTAATTATTTTTCAAGTACAGTTTTCTGTCTATTACTCCCATCCCAGCCCACCCGCCCCATGCTCCCCACCTCCCTCCCATTTCCACCCCTCCTTACTTGTTGTCCATGTGTCCTTTATACTTGTTCCTCTAAATCTCTCCCCTATTTCCCCTGAAATTCCCTCCCCTCTCCTCTCTGGTTGCTATCCCCCTGTTCTCTATTTCAGTGTCTTTGTTTTTATTCTGCTTGCTTGTTTGTTTTGTTGTTTAGCTTCCTGTTAAAGGTGAGATCATATGGTATTTGTCTTTCTACACCTGGCTTATTTCACTCAGCATAATGCTTTCCAGTTCCACCCATGCTGTTGCAAAGGTTTAACATAATTTTGATGAGAGTATTTATAAAAAGATGTTTAACAATTACAAACTATAATAGCATATCATTAAAAACCCTCTATTGAGTTCTGGCCAAGATAGAGGCATAGGTAGAAACGCTTCACTTCCTCACAACCAAAAAGAAGATAATAACCAAAGTAAAATCAATAAACAACCAGAAGTGCCAGAAAATCAAACTGCATGGAGCTCTGACAACCAAGGTATTAAAGAAACAAACAGAAAAATCAGACAGGTGAGCCAAGACAAAGAAATATGGCCCAAATGAAAAAACAGAGCAAAGCTTCAGAAAGAGAGCTAAGTGATGAGAAGATAGCCAACCTATCTGACAGAGAATTCAAAGCCCTGGTAATCAAAATGCTCACAGAACTGATTGAGATTGGTTCGCAAAATGAAAAAAAAAAAAAAGATATCCAAAATGAAGTAAAGCAAAATATTCGGGCAACCAACAGTGACCAGAAGGAAACCAGGACTCAAAGCAATGATTTGGAATGATAGGAAGAAATAAGCTTCCAACGAGACCAGAATGAAGGAACAAAAATTCAAAAAAATGAGCAGAGGCTAAGGAATCTTGGGGACAACCTGAAACGTTTCAATATCTGAATTATAGGAGTGCCAGAAGGAGAACAAGAGCAAGAAATTGAAAACTGATGTGAACAAATAATGAAGGAGAATTTCCCCAATCTGGCAAAGGAAATAGATTTCCAGGAAGTCCAGGAAGCTCAGAGAATCCCAAAGAAGTTGTACCCAAGGAGGAGCACACCAAGGCACATTATCATTAAGTTACACAAGATTCAAAATAGAGAATCTTAATAAGCAGCAAGAGGAAAGTAGAGAGTTACCTACAAAGGAGTGCTCATAAGGCTATCAGCTGATTTCTCAAAAGAAACTTTGCAGGCAAGAAGGGGCTGAGAAGAAGTATCTAAAATCATGAAAGGCAAAGACCTACATCCAAGAGTATTCAATCAAGCAAAGCTTTCATTTAGAATGGAAGGGCAGATAAAGTGCTTCCCAGATCAGGTCAAGTTAAAAGAGTTCATTATCACCAGGCCATTATTATATGAAACGTTAAAGGAACTTATCTATGAAAAAGAAAATAAAAAATATGAACAGTAAAATGACAACAAACTCACAACTATCAACAAATAAACCTAAAAGACACACAACAAAAACAAAAACAAAAACTAAGCAAACAACTAGAAGAGGAACAGAATCAGAGGAGTGGACAACACATGGAGGGTTTTCAGTGGGGAGGGGGAAGAGATTAAAGGGGGGAAAGGTACAGAGTAGAAGAAGCATAATTGGTAGGCATAAAATAGACAGAGAGAGATGAAAAAAGTGTAGGAAACAGAGAACTCCTATAACTTATATGTACAACTCATGGACATGAACTAAGGCAGGGGGATGCTGGAGGGTTGGGGGTTCCAGATGGGGCAGGTATAAAGGGGCAGAAATTGGGAAAACTGCAATAGTATAATCAATAAATTATACTTAAAAAACCCTCTATTATCACATGTACTGCATAATCTCAAGAAATATGAAATAAAAGTTTCAATGATGCAAGGAAAATTGTCATTTACAAATAGTTACTTCAATTATTAATATGGTCCCATGGAAAGACTGTATTATTAGTAAGTAAAAAGGACTTCTTTCTATATTCCTTAAGACCTGAATTTTCTTCTTTCTGAAAAGTGAAGTGATATCAATCTTATCTACTTTACAGAACTTTATAGAACCCAGTAAAAGCATTAAGAAATGTGAGCTGTTATTATTACTGTGAATAGAAAAAAATACCAGTATCAGGGAGAAAAAAATTTCTTTCCATATTTTAAAATTAAAAAGACATTAAATAGTAGTAAAGCTTATGAGGTGCTTTTAAGAATCTTATCATTGCTTCCTGTAGGTTAGTGAAAGGTTTTTTTATGGCCAAAGATGAATTTAACATAAATTTAAGTAAATGGCTAGGGAATGCTGAATATGAGCTTACTTTTGACAACTTGAGTGGTTGGGCAGAAATTGGGGGCTTAGAGGTTGGAGCTGAAATATATGTATAGAGGAGAAACTGGAAATAAATAAGGAACTAACAATTTGGGAAAAGAAACAGAAAAAATGATTGGATGATATGTGGTGTTTTATGGTAATCATAGAAAAGCAAATGACAATGTTCCATTGAAAAGAACGATGAAATCCAGTAATCAGTCACTACAGCATCTAATCAAGGGGATGAAAATGAGTGCCTTTAGCAGCTGATTGAGAAAAATGAAAATTAGGAGACAAATTTTCTCAAGACTTGATAAGAAATGCATTTGCTTTCTTGCCTCTTGGTTTTCTTCAAATCTTAGCTAGAAACTTTGGCAGACCTCCAAATGGCTGTTGACTGCAAATTATGAGTATTCTATATAAGCTAAGAGTTTATACTTTTTGCTAACTCTTAAAAACCACATACTTGTTGAATAGACATTTTGGAACACAGTCAAATGAATCTGTCTTTATTCCTGGAATCTTATAGAAATTAGCCACTAAAAATTCAGACAATAAATCTAAATACATTTAAAATATAAACATGATTTGCTTTATTTATCTTATAGAAATGCCATTAACTGGCCTATTGTGATTGGGCTTTTACATATTTTGACCTGTGATACAGGTTATTCTTTCTAGCCTCAGTAGCTTAAAATTATAGTGATGATGATAATGATAATGATGATGATAAAGTGACATTATAAATATGCTCCCCTTTATTGTGTTTAAATTTTCTATTAAGGTACACAAAACCATCAAATCTTTATTTAAAAGTCCTTTAAATTTTTTCCTTTTAGATTTTCCAATTCTGAAAAGTTTCTGATGCTTTGTTAAATATTTCAGGAAATTCAGTTTGGTTAAAGTTGAGGGAAGTGTCATTTTCCTACATCTGAGTTTAATGACACCTAAGGTTGCAAGGTAGCTTTTTCTTCAAAAACATGAAGTAACCAAAGTTAACATAACACTATGTAAATTCACTCATTTGTTTAGCAAGGATACTATTATCATTGGAAATCGGGCTCTTCCATATGATCACAAGGAGAGCATACCAAAGACCCACACACAAGAGACTGTAATGTGACAAGGTTTATTCAGTTAGAAATCTGCTCCTGGTTTCCAATTCCCCCTCTTCTTCCATCTCTCCATGGAAAAAGTCTGACCATGACTTCATCTAGGCCAAAACAAAAGCCAGTGTCCAGAGTTTCTGTGCTGTGGGCCCTGGTAGCTGCTAGACCCATATGGTCTTGTGCTCCCAGGTGAAAGAGTACACACAAGTTCCTGTCACTGAGCAAGCAAGAGAGCTTCTTTGTTCCCCTGGGGTTATATCAGCTTGGGTTTGGGATGGAACAAGTGTTTTTTCAAAATAAGCAATCAACTTCTGAAGCTTTTGTGAGCTTTTGATAGGTCTACCCCCTAGTTAGACTGACAGACCTCTATGATCAAACACCATCTCCTGTGCCATTTTGACTTCTGTTGTGCATATGCTTACCAACACCTGCTCCCCAAACAATCTGGTACTGGAGATGGGAAAGAGAGGAGTGTTAATCTCCTTGATGTAGAAATGCTGTAATCTCCTGGGGGTGTGAAGCTGTAGCTTCCTAGTGAAGCAAACATGCTTATGTTCCCCTGTTTACTAAACTCAGTGTCTAAGTCCCTTTGTTCTCTTTCTTATTAATAATTAGCTAATTACCTATGTTAACAGTACTAACCTCTGTTCTAAGCACTAGGGATTAAATAGTCAACTAAAAAGTACATAGTTCTTGCCTTTATGGAGCTTACGTTCTAGTGGGAGAACATAAATCATACCAATAAAATGTCAAATATTAGTAAGTGTTATGAAGAAAAAATCCCAAGCTGTATCCTCTTTGTCATTGACTTAAGTCCTCCTATCTTCCCTGAGTTATAGTAATACTTTTCTTATCGGTCCCCTGTTTTTTCACTTACCAATCATCCACATCATAAACAAAGGCATTTGTCCCTGTTTCTTAACATCCTTCCAAAGAAATAGTTTGGTTTCACACACAAGTCTCTAACTATCTGCCTTTTATAGCTATAACCTTATCCTCCACCATGTGACCAAAGCACTCTTTTATCTAGTCGTATTACAATATAGCATAGTCACATGCCACATAAGGACATTTTAGTCAAAGACAGAATGCATACATGATGGTGGTCCCATGAGATTATAATAGAATTGAAAAATTCCTATCACCTAGTGACATAGTAGCTGTCACAGTAATGTTCTCAAACAAGACCATGTATGACTGTTTTGTGGTCCTTCAGCCCATTAATACTCATGCTCTCACTAGAAACTTCTGGGCACGTTCACCTGGGCCTTGTGAGCTTCCCACAGACAGCTCCCCTTTCTAACCAATGTCAAATCTGGACCGACACTTGGGGATTTTATTACAATTACAATATAGCCTTCAACAATAACCATTAGCAAACTTTGAAGGATCAAAGAGTTTTTTTACTTACAGAACTAGCAAGGACCTTGGATCCTGCTTTCATTGAGGTGGAGGGTGGGGATCTAGGGTTTCAAAGGCTCACTGTTTATTGGTGAATTTAAAATGTAAGAGCAGGAATTCAAAGATCAAGAATAGAAAAACAAGTGGCCCATATGGTCAACTATCAAAACCAACTGAAATATCTAAAACAAACCATCCTCAGTGGGGGAGGTGGACTGGCTGCTGTTTATACAGTTTGGTGGCTGGCAAAGTGTTTATTGAAGATAGTGTTCACTGAAATGGGTGCCTCTTTGAAATGACTACCTTACAGTCAAAGGTTAAATCAGGCACTTGCATCACAAAAAGAAAAAACAACTGCCAGGACTTACACTACAATTACTCAAAGTTGTGATGATTCTGGTGTAAACAAAACTACTGCATGTCAGGTGTATAAACATATAGCACATGAAATTACAGTAGGAGATTATACTAAGTGTGCTCTTCATTGCTTGCACAACTAAGTGCACGCTTCAATGTTTGCACAATGAAGAAATAACCTAACAACACATTTCTCAGGTCTAACCCAGTTTAAAGCAAGTGCCTGAGTGTATCTTAAAGTTCTCTGGATTTTTAACACCTCAATGAAAAATTTTCCTTAATTATAATTCTCTCAACCAAATTTCCCAGCTAGATAATTGTTGCACATTCTAACTGAAATTATATCTGTTCCTCACATCTTTCCTCAAACTCCTGACTATTTAGCAGCTACATCACTGGGTTTCTAACCCACTGTCACACAATATTATCAGGAAAATTTACTATGCATATGTGCATATATATATATATATATATATATATATATATATATATTATTTGCTATATATCTGAATTTTATAAGCTTTTGTGCAATCCAATGATGTTTTTCCTCTCTGTATCCCCATAAGTAAAGAGCTTACAGAAAAACCTTGATAATTTAATAAGTTATTTAATTACAAGTTATTTGATGAAAAAATAATAAAGTCTAAATTGTGATCCAAGTACTGACTACAGAAAATAGCCAAGACTAAAGTTTGTAAATGTTGATATAAACACAAGCCTCCTTATGAGTGAAGTTATGATTTTTTATTTTTATTTATTTTTTAAGATTTTATTTATTTATCTTTAGAGGGGAAGGGAAGGAGAGAGGGAGAGAAACATCAATGTATGGTTGCCTTTCGTGCATTCCCTGCTGGGAACTGGCCTGCAGGGAACCGGCCTGCAACCCTGGCATGTGCCCTGACTGGGAATCGAACCGCGATTGTCTGGTTCGCAGGCCCGCGCTCAATCCACTGTGATTTTTTTAAAAAGTTACATTACAATGATACTATTCCCAGAGCTCATAGATGGCAGAGCTTTTATCCTCAGTCTTTAGAAACTGAAGTTTTTGTATTTTCTGCAAAGGATATGTAAACAAATCAGTGAATTAATGAGCTCTCAATTCATTCATGTTGACTAATGTTATTGACCAAGATATTAAGGACAATCTTTAAAATATATTATTTGACATGAACTTGAGATTTTTGAAATAGAATAGAGCTTTTCTGTTTCACTGAATTTGTGAACATGAACTTCCTGTGAATAGGAAGAGTTGCCAGCCCATTACTTATAGAGCAGGCTTAAACCATACCAGTGTACAGGACAATTTGGAAGTTGTAACAAGTAAATGAAACATGGTGTGGGATATTTCTTCATGTTCAATGGTGTATCGTCAAACTCTCCTAGCTTGCTACTTTGAAATGATTTTTGGTAAATGGTGGAATTTTCTGATCAGTATTTAAAATGAGAAAGAAATCAAGATAAAATTAAATGTCATCATTGTTGAGCATTTTGGAGTTAAAAAAGTTATGCCACATCAAGGGAGAAGAAAGATCACAAGATCATTTTTGTAGTGCTTGAGCATGGGTAAACCTCCTCGTATAAACTGTCCTATGAGGTAGGAGAAAGGAGTCATAGGGTGATATGTGTCTAGAAGCTTTTACATTGCAATAATACAGTAGTTAAGCAGAGCTGGAAATCAAAGCTGGTAATGTCTGATTGTCATGTAAAATTAACTTAGGACATAAAACAACCCTTTTCTCTGAGATCCCATCTCTTAAAAACCTGAACCTTTCATTCACTGACTTACAGATAGCACATACTAAATACTCTGGATATCTGAATGGAAAAAGAGATGCTCCTTGATTACTGGTCAAAAAATCCTTGTAAGAAAATAATTGCCATTGCCTCATGTTCAAAGAAGATGGTGTGAGAACTCTGACAGCTAGTTGAACCATCTCTTGCTACAACAAACAAACAAGTAATCAAAGGCCTATAAAACCATGATTTTATCAAAAGTCACTGTGGTCTGAAAAGGTATATATATTTGAATTTGTGATCGATTTATTATCACTTATTCGAGTCCTTGGAGAGAATTGCTTTACATGCCAGTTGTGGCCATCTACTAAAATATCATGTTTTCCTAATTTTATATTTCACATACTAGAATAACTCTGTGTGGAGGCTTCTGAAAGAATTCAATTATTTTGATTGTGACATGATTCCAAAATTAAACCACTTACCCAAATTAATTAATCATGTATAATTTTAATTTTAAAAGTGTATATTTGTATATCATTTTGATGGTCTTATTTTAATAATTATAGATTCAGTTTTCTATTCTTTATTAGTGTTTTTGTTTGTTTGTTTGTTTGTTTGTTTGTTTTCATCCACAGAGCACTATACAACCCAAAACTCCAGAACACTATCTAAGACATGAGGCATCATATAACTTACTGTTATAAACCATCTTCTGTCCCCTCATCCAACCCCCACCCCTGGTGTTCATTGATTATATTAAACTCAATGTTTCTATTATGTAAATAGTTCCCTTGTTGAAGATACAATATAATCTTCATTTTCATTAACCATGACTGTTCATCATTATAAAGATTTCATTGCCAGAGCCTGTGGGAATAATAATAGCAAGGACTTGAGGAGCTCACTATTTTTATCAGTGGTTGTACAGTTCTGGCAAATAGCAACCAATTCTTTTCCTGCTAGTCCCTTATCAGCTATAACTACTCATATTTCATTAGATAACTATGAAAATCATTTTATGTTGATTATTAAATTGTATTCCTTCAACTGCAATGCCTTCAAAAACAGGATGAAGCAATTAATTCCACCAGCCCTAACAGTAGGAATCCTGGTGATGCATTTCTTTATTATTAGGTATTTCTATTTTTCTTCACTTTCATATAAGAATATTGAAAGCAAACATAACTTAATAAATTGTTTCAATTATTAATGATCTCAATATTTTGTTGTCTGAATTTGACTAGGAATGGAAAATTAATCACAGTTAATAAATTAACTTGTATTGACCTGGCATTCCAGAATGGGTGTATGAATATAGAGCTGTAGCACAAAACTCTTCAATATTAAATCCAAGTTAAAAAAAATAGACTGGAATGAGTAAGGGATAAGAAAAAACAAAATGTTTTACATTTTCTTATTTCCTTAAAGTGCCTCAAATTTATCTTTCCATGGGCTCTTACAAGGTAATGAGAATATTTTCAGAGGTATACTATAAGTAAGTTTACATTGAAGCAATATTTCAAGAAAAATGGAATTAAAACCAGCCTCTTTTAGATGAGCTATTTGTCAACTAGTGAATAGGCAAATAAAATGTGGTATATTTATACAATGCAATAGAATCTTGCTACGAAAATGGAGTGAGGTACTGATACATGCTACCACATAGGTAAACCATGAAGGTATCAGGCTTAGTGAAAAAAGATAGTCCTAAAAATTCGTATAGTATATGATCACATTTATGTGAAATGTCTACAATAGGCAAAAACATACAAAAAGTAGAATGGTGGTTGCTGAGGGCTGGGAGACTAATGGGTGATATAACTAAAGAGTACAGGTTTTGAGAGGAGGGAAGATGGTGACGGCGTAGGACAGAGCGGATTCCAGCTCCCAGCTCCCGTACACATGGATGAAAATCCTGGCGAGAGCCAGCTCCTGCGGTCAGGTGGCCCCAGTGCTGCCTCTGTGGTCGGGGTCCACTGAACCCAGAAACAAACCCCAAAGGAAAAAACCCAAAACACCCAAAATCATGGAGACTGAATGGTATGCTATTAAACAACAAATGGGTCCAGATTGAAATTAGGAAAAAATAAAAAAGTTTCTTGAAACAAATGAAAATAAACTCACAACGACCCAAAAATTATGGGACACAGCCAAGACAGTCCTGAGAGGGAAGTTTATAGCAATACAGGCCTACCTAAAGAAGATAGAAACATTTCAGACAAACAACCTAACCCTACGCCTGCAAGAGCTCAAGGAACAACAACAAAGACAGCCCAGAGCAAGCAGAAGGAAGGAAATAACCAAGATTAGAGCAGAATTAAATGACATAGAAACTAAAAGCACAATCCTAAGGATCTATGAATCCAAGAGTTGATTCTTTGAGAAGATAAAGAAAATAGACAAGCCTTTAAGTAAGCTCATGAAGATAAGAGAGAGCACCCAAATAAACACAATCAGAAATGAAAGAGGAGAGATTACAACTGACACCACAGAAATAGAAAGGATTGTAAGAAATTACTATGAAGAACTGTATGCCAAGAAATTTGAAAACCTTGAGGAAATGGATAAATTTCTAGAAAAATATAATCTTCCAAAACTCAATGAAAAAGAAGCAGAAAATTTGAACACACCAATAACAGTAGATGAAACTGAAGCAGTAATCAAAAAACTCCCATCACACAAAAGCCCTGGACCAGATGGTTTCACAGGAGAATTCTACAAAGCATTTAAAGAAGAGCTAACCCCTATTCTCCACAGACTATTCCAAAAAATCCAAAAGGATGGAAAACTCCCAAACTCTCTTTGTGAAGCCAGCATCATCCTAATTCCAAAACCAGATAGAGACACAACAAAGAAAGAAAACTTCAGGCCAATATCGCTGATTAACTTAGACGCTAAAATCCTCAACAAAATATTGGCAAACCGCATCAACAATACATCAAAAAGATCATACACCATGACCAAGTGGTATTCATCCCAGGGATGCAAGGATGGTTCAACATTCGCAAATCAGTAAATGGAATACATCACATAAACAAAAGCAAAGACAAAAATCACATGATCATATCAATAGACGCAGAAAAAGCTTTTAATAAGGTACAACACCCATTTATGATAAAGGCACTCAGCAAAGTAGGAACAGATGGAGCATTCTTCAATATAAAATAGGCCATATATGAGAGACCTACAGCCAACATCATACTCAATGAGCAAAAACTAAGATCTTTTCCACTAAGATCAGGAACAAGACAAAGTTGTCCACTTTCACCACTTCTTTTCAACATAGTATTGGAGGTTTTAGCCACAGCGATCAAACAAGAAAAGGAAATAAAAGGCATCCAAATCGGAAAAGAGGAAACAAAACTGTCATTGTTTGAAGACGACATGATAGTGTACATGGAAAATCCTATAGACTGTACCAAAAAACTGCTCTAACTAATTAATGAATTTGGCAAAACAGCAGGATACAAAGTCAATATCCAGAAATCAAAGGCATTTTTTGTATACCAGCAATGAAAAAGCAGAAGCAAATCAAGAATAAATGCCATTTGATAGAACAAAAAGAAAAATAAAATACCTAGGAATAAACCTAACCAAGGATGTAAAAGACCTGTATTCAAAAAACTACACAATACTGAAGAAAGAAATCAAGGAAGACACAAACAAGTGGAAATATATAACTTGTTCATGGATTGGAAGAATTAACATCATCAAAATGTCCATACTACCCAAAGCAATTTACAGATTCAATGCAATACCTATTAAAGTACCAATGGCATATTTCACATAGAACAAACACTTCAAAAATGTATATGGAAACATAAATGACCCCGAATAGCAGCTGCAATTTTGAGAAAGAAGAACAAAGTAGGAGGGATCACAATACCTGATATCAAACTGTAGTACAAGGCCACTGTAATTAAAACAGCCTGGTACTGGCACATAAACCAATGGAACAGAACAGAGAGCCCAGAAATCAACCCAACTCTCTACAGTCAATTAATATTCGACAAAGGGGGCAGAACATCAAATGGAGTAAAGATAGCCCCTTCAACAAATGGTGTTGGGAGAACTGGACAGCTATGTGCAAAAAAATGAAACTTGTGCACAGACTTACAGCATACACCAAAATATATTCAAGGTGAATAAAAGACTTAAATATAAGTCTTGAAACCATTAAAGTCCTAGAGGAGAACATTGCAGGAAAATCTCAGATATTTCACGCAGCAACATTTTTACTGATATGTCCCCTAGAGCAAGGAATATAAAGGAAAGAATAAACAAATGGGATCTCATCAAAATAAAAAGCTTCTGCATGGCTAAAGAAAATAGTATTCAATTAGCAAGACAACCAACTGAATGGGAAAACATATTTGCCAATGATACCTCAGACAAGGGTTTAATCTCCAAAATATACAAAGAACTTACATGACTCCACTCTAAGAAGACAACAACCCAATTAAAAAATGGGCAAAGGAATTCAACAGACACTTCTCCAAGGAGGGCCTATAGAGGATTCAGAGACACATGAAAAGATGCTCAATATCGCTAGCCATCACAGAGATGCAAATTAAAACCACAAAGAGGTACCACTTTACACCAGTCAGGATGGCTATCATAAACAAAGCAATAAACAACAAATGTTGGACAGGTTGTAGGGCAAAGGGGACCCTAGTTCACTGTTGGTGGGATTTCAGGCTGGTGCAACCATTATGGAAAACAGTATGGAATTTTCTCAGAAAAATAAAAATCGACCTGCCTTTTGACCCAGCAATTCCACTGCTGGGATTATATCATAAGAACCCTAAAACACCAATCCAAAAGAACCTGTGCCCCCCAATGTTCATAGCAGCACAATTTATAATGGCCCAGTGCTGGAAGCAATCTAGGTGCCCATCAGTAAATGAATGGATCAAAAAAATTGTGTATATGGTACATATACACAATGGAATTCTATGCCGCAGAGAGAAAGAAGGAGCTACTACCCTTTGCAAAAACATGGATGGAACTGGAAAGCATTATGCTGAGTGAAATAGGCCAGGTGTTGAAAGACAAATACCATATGATCTCACCTTTAACAGGAAGCTAAACAACAAAACAAACAAGTAAGCAGAATAAAAACAAAGACACTGAAACAGAGAACAAGGGGACAGGGACCAGAGGGGAGAGGGAAGGGAATTTAAGGGGAAAAATGGGAGGGATTTGGAGGAACAAATATGAAGGACACAGGGACGAGAACTAAGGGGGGTGGGAATCGGAGGGAGGTGTAGAGCAGGGGGAGGGGTGGGCTGGGAGGGAAGTAAAAAGCAGAAAACTGTACTTGAAAAATAATTAAATTTTTTAAAAAAAGAATACAGGTTTTCTTTTCAGGTGATGAGAATGTCATAAAATTTATTGTGGTGCAGATTGTACAATTCTGTGAATATACTAAAAATCTTTAAACTGAACACATTAAATGAGTGAGCTGTTTGCTATGTGAATTGTATTTCAATAAGTATTAGAAAAATAATTCTTAAAAAACTGAGAGCCCAAAAGGAGGGATGAACATCAGTTTCATTAATTAAAATTTGACATGATGACTTCTCAGAGATTTATGTTAATTCACACATTGATCAGTAAGTGCTGTGTAATATTTAACCCCAAAAGCAAATAAAGCATTCACTATAGAAATAGAGGGAGAGTGACTTGCCCTTTAGGGACAGGTATATCTCAATTTATTCAAAACTCAGACCATGAAGTATTAAATAGTTTCACAGTGATGGTGCTTGCATTATATGTTCTCCTTCTGTTTAAGTATTCGGTAGTTAAAACAATAAGCCATTGATATTGCATGGCTCTTTTAAGCTTTCTGACCATGTTTTCAACAAAACAAACTTAAAAATACAAATGAACTTGTTGATTTTACATATGACCTAATTTCTATAAATCAATAGCTCTACACACATTTCATTTAAATTTTCCTAAGGAAGAACTATACCTAGTCCTGCCATTGTATAATATATCAATATGGAGAATCACTAACATATTTATATTTTGGCACTCAATAAAATCAATCAATTCAGTAGTCATCAACATGGAAACAAATAGGCCCTTTATAGCTGTTAATAAAAAAAGGCAATTGGTGACCAGCTTTGATCACAGTATTTAAAGAGCACAGGGGAATCTTAGGGCAAGGAAACTACTCTGAATGATACTGTGAAAAACAAGATAAATAGAAGCAGTTCAAAATGGAATCTGAGGAATTGTCTTGCACATTTTACTCCTCTAACCTTTGTTATGGAATGTTAAAAATGGGGCAAAATAACTTTTGGATTGGGTCTAAAGCAGCATTATAAGCATTTTAAGCAGGGAAGCAGACATTATGACTACCAGAACTGAAAATTAAAAGACATTCTTTAGAATGAGCATCACTCTGTTAGTTTATCTGTACCTATAGAAATTCCTTCTTTACCTCATTTAAACCTATAGAAATTACTTTCTTCTATTCCTATAATAATTTACTTTTCCTTTTTTATACATACCTGTTGCTTTCACTCAATCAGAACATGATTTTGTTTTCTGCCTGAATCAGTGTTTTCAGGATAGCTAATCTTTTGGATTGCAAATTAACCTTCATTGACTCTCACTTTGGCCTTTGATTTTTAGGTTAACAATACTATAATGACTGATACATGTCATTACACATTTGTCCAAATTCATAGAATGTACAACACCATGAGTGAATCTTAAGGTAAACAATGGACTTTGGTTAATTATGATGTGTCAATGTAGGTTCATCTATTGTACTACTCTGGTGGAGGATGTCGATAATGGAGGATGCTATGTGTATGTTGAAGAGCAAAGGGTTATATGGTAAATCTCTGTATGTTCCCCTCAATTTTGTTGTGAACCTAAAACTGCATGAAAAATGAAGACTTAATGAAATATTAGGTCTATGCCTTTACTTCTTATAAAGTCTAATTGAACTGAAGTAAGTCTGGCACCTAGGTTTCTGTTTTCCTAAAAGAGTTTGTTTATTTATTTTTAGAGAGAGGAAGGGAGAGAAAAAAGAGGGGGAAAAACATCATTGTGTGTTTGCCTCTTACACACTAAACCCTGGGGACCTGGTGCACAACCAGGCATGTACCCTGACTGGAAAATGAACTGGCAACCCTTTGATTTACAGGCCACGGCTTAGTCCACTGAGCCACATCATCCAGGGCTATTTATTTGTTATTTTAACTTCCCTAAATCAATAGTTGAGAAGTCATATTTGAAAATCACATCCCTGAGACATCTTCTCAAAGTATATCTAGATTTAGATGTTGCAAATATCACCTGAGCACTTGTTCAAATTACATATTGTAGGGGTCCACTCTAGACCTACTGATTCAGAATCTCTAGAGAACTTCAGATTTTTGAAGTCTAGTGAGACTCCCAGAAGACTTCCATCATAAGAAAAAAAGTAGAAAGCACTGCACAGAAAGCACATTTCTGCTCCAAAACTCACACTGAATGCCTTGGATGAGTAGTCATCTATGTGCAGATCATCTATACTTGGAAGTTAGCCAAATCTTTTCTGGAGTAGGATATTATGAATAGACCATTTTATTTTATTTTTTAATAGACCATTTTAAAGGCACAAATTCCCAAGTAGCCACCTTCCATTTGTACACTTCTCTGAAATTGATTTGACTATGAAAGCTATGATATCATGAAAGCTACAATAGAATTCCTCTCTCTTTAAATAAGAATTACGCCTTCGTATTGAGTCTTCTTTGCAATTCTCACTCATCCTGAGTCCTACAATGGAGCATTGCCTCAGGGTGTGAAAACCTCCAGGGCACCAACAAAGGGAAAGCTGGCTTTAAACCGGAATCAAGAAAGCATAAATATTTAAAGTTCCCTGTATTTTCCTGTTCTCTACATAGTTCATTTATGAGCCATCTGTTACAAATTTGCTGTTTTGCCCCATGATGAGATATTCTGAATTAATACAGTGTGATGGTAGGAGTAATGGTGATATTTATTTAATGTCTTAGCTCCATCAGACTGTTGTTAAGAAATATATCACCTTTGAAAGAGAGTCTCATGAGAGAAAACTAAAAGTTTTAGTATGACATACTGAAGCTCAAAATGATGTTTTTCTGTATACAAATATCCAATAGAAGCAACTGTTTTTAGCTTTTCTCAATCTCATTCCTAAGGGTTAGTCATTAGCCAGAAAGAAAATTACCTTTGAATAGTAGCCAAAGAAGTACTGGTTAAAGATTTTAAACTGTCATATGGAAATGGAAGGCTCATACAGAATATTTTCAAGGCACACTGGAGAAAATTCAAAGATAAAAATTTTACCTGACTTTATACAAATTTAGTATAGGTTTTTGATAATGAAGCTAAAACCTGTTTTATGAAATCATATTGTAAATATTAATTTCCTTTATAAACTCAATTCTCATTTTGTCTTGTGAAATTGATACAGGGTGCAGCCAAGGGGGGCCCCCCAAAAAGGATTTGGAATGGTGTCCAGAATTCAAAGTGTATGGGAATAATGGAGAGACATATAAGATGTCCTCACCCCCCTCCCCACAGGTGTGAGTTGGGGGGAAGGGACAGTTTTGTACAGCCACAGCCTTGCAGCTAATCCATGGCATTGTCTTTTAACATATCTATAGCCTTTGGCGGTCACTTGGATATGTTAAATGGCTGTGGCCAGGCTTAGAGCTAGGGGGATGAAGTCACTTCCCCCCAAGATGTAACTGGGGGCAGGTCCCCCCAAGTTACAGCGCCTGCGTAGGGGCTTGGAGAAGATTGGCTCGAGGGCATGGGATGATTACTGCCCAGACTAACGATGGCAGCCCAGTAAACTTGTATTAATACAGAAATACTGGCAGGTGTAACTGATCTTGGGAGGAGTCGGAAATAGGGGTACAGAGGAAGATGGGTGCTAGGATTTAAAAGCCAGGCACGGCAGCCATTGGGAGAAAGAGCCACTCGGTTTCAGCAGAGTGAGGACCCCCTCTAGGTGAGGTGAAAGAGGGAGCCACGTGGTTTTGGCAGGGTGTGGACCCCCTCTTTCCCAGGTGAAAGGGAAGAACCACGCAGCTTTGCCAGAAGGGAGATCCCTGCAGCCAGGTGAAGAAGAAAGCCACTTGCTTTTGGTAGAGTGCGGACTCCTGCAGCTTTGGTAGAAGAGGCCCACGCGGCTTTGGGGTGCCCCCTTTGGCCGCGGGGCCTGAAAAGCAACAGAGACTTTGACTGGAACTGGGTACAAAGGACTCTTGCCAGTGGACCGTGAGAGGGTACCACAGTACTTTGGATTAACGAGAGATCCTGCACAGTGACACAGCTGACGGTGCCAGCGGTCTGCAACACAGACGTGTGCTCTTTTCCTGATTTACGGTACCCGGAGTTGGGACAGTGGGAGAAGGGAGTGCTGTGTGGGTGTAGGTGTATATATAAAGGACTTTGATATTTTAGTAGTGGCGTTAGGCCTGAATAGCATTAAATAAACATTTTGTTTCCTTTTCACAAATCTCCGGCTAATTTAAGAAATGTCTTTCCAATTGGCGGTGGACAGAAGGGCCCAGTAGATTTTAGTATTTTGTTTTTGGGAGGGGCCCCTGTTGTATAGCAGTTTTGGGCATCCCTAGGTGGGCCAAATATTGTATTGCCCCTCCCTCGGACCACCTCCTCTTGTTGTTCGGTAACAAAATGTTTAATGTTTTTCACACCAATTAACAAAATACAAAGTGTCTGTTTTCAGATATTAAGTAATGAGGCTAATTCCTATCATATTTTATTTTAAGAGAAAGAGTTTTCATAGAACTTTACTTAGTAATAATTTTAAATATATAGAATGTACTTAGATTGCTTTGACCAATTGTATACTAAAACTCACTGTAATGTCAGGAAAAATTTCCTCTACCTTTCAAAGTTTTTCTAGCTAATCTATTAATCAAATTGACATGATGTTATCAAACCCCAATAATTAAGTCCATTGTGCCTGCATGCACTATCCCAAATAAACACAGGAGCAGGTGTTTGCAGTGTACTAAGGAAGTAATTTATTATAGGATTGACGCCAGTCAGAACATTGAGCTAGTGCTCTGGTAGACTTGACTCCCAGATAGCGAGTAGGTTATAGATTACGTAGGGTAAAATCACAAGACACCATGGATTAGGAAGTCCTGTAGGGTGTTGATTGGTCAGAGGTGTAAGATAAGGATAATAAATCAAACTTGAGGTCTTAAGGACAGTTTAGAGGTCAACTCTGGTATCCCTCTTGTTTCATGCATAAGTAGCCAGAAGCTCATTCCATTTTAAGGTTCAGGAGGTGAAATACATCTTAGGTGAAGATGTCATCTTTACCCTGCCAGTAGTCCAGACCTGGTGACCATTAGTCTTGTCTGGGCTACTGTCTTCTGCTGCCTCAGGGGTCACTTATTATCCAAGGGAAAGCCTAGATCCATGACAGGTGTGGAGAGTGGAGGGGAATGATTTCCAAAGCTATAGTCAGAAATCAAATAAAAATTTTGAGGACCCTTGGTTTCAATGCAACAGATTAGCAGGAGAAAAACAAATTAAAGTTTAATAACATGTATACACCTTGTATACATTGGAGAGACCCAAGGAAACTGAGTAATTAGCCAAAATGGTAGATGCCTCACCTTAAATACCAACTTCAGCTAAAGACAAAAGAAGATGTTGGGGCTGGAGAGTTACTTCTGGAGGTTACTAGGAAAAGCACAGTGAAAGGGTATAGTTGTTATGAAGTTTTAAGTCCTAGTCTTCTCTACTGATAGTGAGGGAAAGCCTGGTACAGTAAGGGAAACATCCTTATAGTTGAAGATTTCCTTACAATTTATATGTCATTACAAAGGGTAACTTCTACTTGGGTTTCAGAGATTCCCCAAGCCTTTTTCTTGAAAACAACCAGGCTAAAATGACCAATATTCCCTAAGAAGCATAGTTTTGGGTGGCAAACTCTGCTCCCCTTCAGTAACAAAAATAAATCCACAAAAATATAGTGTAACCCTATTAATAAGAAAAAACAATAGGGGAGAAGGAAGGAAAGTTAAGGGGAAAAGGGGGGAGGGATTTGGAAGAACAAATAGGAAGAACACAGGGACGAGAACTAAGGGGGGTGGAAATGGGAGGGAGGTGGGGAGCAAGGGGCGGGGAAGGCTGGGATGGGAAAAATAGACAAAAAACTGTACTTGAAAAATAACTAAATAAAATTAATTTTTAAAAAAAGAAAAAACAATAGTCCAATATAGTGGCACTTTTGCTAAGCCAGTCACTAAACCAAAAGTTAATTACTAACCAAATTGCTGTTATAGTATCTCCCAGGAGTGAAATTTTTAACCAATTAATCTGGAATTTCCTGATCCGCACTAGTGAGATAATCTGCCTGATAAAACCTCTGTTTTTAGTTAAGGGAAGGTGTCCTTGCTGGAAATAATCCACTCTTTTAAATCTTAGTACTCCCTTCTTTCTGCTGATAAAAATCTTCCATTTTGGACTTCCGCCAAGATGGAGGCATAGGTGGATGTGCCGTGCTTTCTCACACAACCAAGTTTAGAGACAACTAAATATTAGCAACAGAAAACACAGCCAGAACATGGAAAATTGAACTTTTCGGACGTCCATTAACAACAAATTCTTCAGCCTAACTGGTAAGGGGCGAAACCAGCAGCTGGGGAAGCGGGATTGCAGAGGAAAACTCGGTCAGACGGACTCAGGCGCGGAATCCAGACACGCGGATCCAGGCGCAGGGTTGGACCTAGTGAACGACCAAGTGAGCCACCAGGCAAGCGACCTCGGGGGAGACAGCGGGGGAGCGGTGCTGTGTGTTGACTGTGGTCGCGCATTTGTGCGCGGGCGGACCGGCCAGGGAGTGGGCGGTTGGACCGGGGCCCAGCGGGTCCCCGCGGCAAGTGGCAGTGGAGGGTGCCGCCATTTCCCTGCTCTGACCCTACCTCCACATACAGCGTCATAACCCAGCGACTCTGAGTGGCCCGGCCCAGGTGAACCACCTAAGATGCTAATCCTCACCCAGCTGTGAGAAAGGGCAGAGGGGGTCACCATTTCCCCGCTCTGACCACGCCCCCACATAAGCGTCACAACCCAGCGACCTGGGAGTCCAAGGTACCGCTTCTCACACGTAAAGGGCCAGAACAGACCAAAAATGTTGCAAGAAGTTCTCAAAGCCCCAGAGCCCATAGATCTAAGCGATGAAGAAATAGCAAAACTCTCAGACGCACAGTTTAAAACACTGGTCATCAGGATCCTCATAGAACTGGTTGATTATAGCCACAAATTAGACAAATATATGAAGGCGAAACTAATTGAAATGAATGGAATTGCACAGGACACCAATAGCAATGAAAAGGAAACTGGGACTCAAATCAATGGAGTGGACCAGAAGAAAGCAAATAATGGCCAAACAGAAATGAGTCAAGAAGCAAGAATTCAAAGAAATGAGGAGAGTCTTAGGAACCTCCAGGACATCTTTAAATGCTCCAACATCCGAATTATAGGGGTACCAGAAGGGGGAAAGGAACAGCCACCAATGGAAAACTTATTTGAACAAATAATAAAGGAGAATTTCCCCAAACTGGCAAAGGAAATAGACTTCCAGGAAATCCAGGAAGCTCAGAGAGTCCCAAAGAAGTTGGACCCAAGAAGGAACACACCAAGGCACATCATCATTACATTAGCCAAGATTCAAATGAAGGAGAGAATTCTAGAAGCAGCAAGAGATAAGGGGACAGTCACCTACAAAGGAGTCCCCATCAGACTGTCAGCAGATTTCTCAAAAGAGACCTTACAGGCAAGAAGGGGCTGGAAAGAGGTATTCCAAGTCATGAAATCCAAAGACCTACAACCAAGATTGCTCTATCCAGCAAAGCTTTCATTTAGAATGGAAGGACAGATAAGGTGCTTCTCAGATAAGATCAAATTCAAGGAGTTCATCATCACCAAGCCCTTATTATATGAAATGTTAAAGGGACTTATCTAAGAAAAAGAAGTTAAAGAAACATGAACAGTGAAAGGACAACAAACTCACAGTTATTAACAACCACACCTAAAACGAAAGCAAACTAAAAGGACAGCTAGATCAGGAGTGGAAACATAGAAATGAAGATCTCAAGGAGGGTTAGCAACAGGGGAATGGGAGGAGGAGAAGGGGGGGGAGAAGGTACAGAAAATAAGTAGCGTAGACAGTAGATAGAAAATAGATGGGGGGGCAAGAATAGCATGGGAAATATAGAATCTAAAGGAATTGAGACACATGGTCATAAACTAAAGGGGGGTAATGGTGGGGATGGGGGGTAGGGTGGAGGGGAATGAAGGGGGGAATAGAACAACTGTAACAGCATAATCAATAAAAAATTTTAAAAAAATTAAAAATAAAAAATAAATGAAAAGGAAAAAAAATCTTCCATTTTGCACAATTTACCAGAGTACCCTTCCAGTTACTACTAGATGGGATGCTGCCTGATTCACAAATCGCTTAATAAAGACAATTAGATCTTCAAATTGAATTTCATTTTTATTTTAATACCGTTTAAATCCTATATCCACAGGCATAGTCTACGGCCATACCACCCTGAACGCGCCCGATCTCGTCTGATCTCGGAAGCTAAGCAGGGTCGGGCCTGGTTAGTACTTGGATGGGAGACAGGCATAAAACACGTGTTAAAATTTCATTTTGTATATATACAGTATTTTTGTTTTCTTATTTAGGGTAGGATATTATAAAGAATATCTTTTTAAAAGTTAAAATGATAAAGTGAACATATATCAATCATTTATTTAACTCAGTAATGAGGGAAATAACAAGAGAAAGAACATGCGAGAAGGCTGATTCAAAGTAGAATTTAAATAGTGGTTATTTTGTCAGTTTAAAACAAAGCTATTTAATATTGTATTAAAATAAATTATTAAGATTATGTTCTCTATCTGAAAGAAATACTGTATCTCTACTGAATACCATCTATATAAGCTAACATGTAACTTCACAAGGCATAGACCCTAACAAATATAACCCAAAGGTACAATTTCTTAAAGAAATAATTCAAAGTGAACCTTTTTAGATAATGCTCTATAATTAAAAAGGAAAATGTCTCTTAACCTAACTTCATTTGGAGTCCTTTATAGTCTCAAGTGTCTTAATTTTAAGTTTTTGTTAATTTTCCATTAACAGTGATCAATAAAACATTGTTAAACTTAAAATGGATTAGAACAATTTCCAAGTGGTATAAAGAAAATATAGAATCCCTAAATGTAAAGATCTTATTCATGCATTATTTTTCAATGGATGATGAATAAAAACTCATAGGTGTATTTACTTCCCATTGGTTACAATTCAAAGAATGATGTCATGGTTTAGTTACCATAGGTAGTTGGTTAGTTAGTAATAAAGGAAAAAAGCAAAGGGAATCAGATATTGTTGATCATAACCAACCAGGGAGCATATGCCTGACTGCTTCACCAGGAAAATACAGTTTCACACACTCTGAAGGATCACAGCATTGTCCTGCCAGAGATTAACACTCCACTTTTCTCTGCTCCAGTACTTGATTGTCAGGAGGAGCAAGGTAAGGTAAGCACATGTGCAACAGAAGTCAAAATCATGCAGGGTGAGGTGCTTGACCATAGAAGCCTGTCAGCCTAACCTGGGAAAGAGATCAATTGACTAGGGGGTGGGCCCAGTGTAAGCTCAGGAATGCTTAGGAAGTTGATTGGTTATTTTGAAAAAATACTTAGTTTGTCCTAAGCCTGAAATAATTAATATACCCCAGCTTAAAAAAGAAGCTCTTCCCTTGCTGGTGGGGCCCAGTGGATTGGGTGCAGGCCTGTGAACCAAAGGATAACCGGTCTGATTCCCAGTCAGGGCACATGCCTGGGTTGCAGGCCAGGCCCCCAGTAGGGGGCACGCAAGAGGTAACCACACATTGACGTTTCTCTCCCTGTCTTTCTCCTTCCTTTCTCCTCTCTCTAAAGATAAATAAATAAAATCTTTAAAAACGAAGAAACTCTCTGTCTCTGTCTCTCCCTCCCCACCCACCTTGGCTGGAAACATACTCACCCTCTTCCTTTTCACTTTCTCTCCATTGTAAGCACGTACCAAGGATTCCACACAGGCCCCAGGTGGAAACCTGGGTACAGCAGCCCAACTGGGTATAGCAATAAGCTACCTGAATAAGGACTGAGACTGCTAATGCCAGAATAATTAAGCAAAAAGCTCTGGACATTGGCCTTTGTTTTAGCTTTGTGGAAGGCATGGTTCTATTTTTTTCCACAGTGGACAGACAGAGATGGGACACAGAGGCAGCCTTCTATTTCTACCTGAATAAATTTTACCACACTAAAATCTTCCCTGTGGGTCTCCTGGAATGCTTTCCTTGGGACACCACAAGGACTCCACTGCCATCAGCAATGGCTTTATTTTAAACTACAATTTTTACAATATGTATGAAATTATACCTTTCAAAATGATTTCAAAGTTTGCTAAAATATTACATGCCACTTTAAAAAATGGGGGAGGGGTATAGGGTTTTGAAAATTTTTTATAGGGAGGATGTTACCAAATATATGCAATGGCCTATTCCTAGGAAATATTTTCTCTGTTCAAATTTCTGTGTCAGTACGATTCTGTCTACATTCAACCTTCCTGCCATACCTCATATTATCTAAGAGACATCATTCCTTGTTCTTTTGTATTATAACAAACAGCCACTGGGGAGAGAGTACTGAGCATAAAAACCTTGGCATACATTCCCATAGTGTTTACATCCTAGGAAGGGAAATTAAGATTAACCAAATGAGTATTTACATAAAAAATGAAATTATAATTGAAACACATGCTATGGATTGTGGGTAAGTCAAGCCTTGACGTGAGGAAAGAGAGAAGGGAATCTTGTTAGAGTGAGCTGAGATCTGAAGGGAGTTAACTAGGTGAAGACAACGAATTTAGTCTTTCAGAGATTTATTTTCTCCTGTCATTTCCAAAGCCTCTTGGGTGAGAGGGAAGACAGATATATGTGTAAAATGGAGAAGATGTCATTTGTTTAGAATTTTATTGTATATTTTCCCCTCACATTTCTACTTTAAAAATTTGAAATTCATACTTCTGACTAAGGTGAAATAACAAGGCTTGAATTCATCTTCTCAACTATAACACCCAAAACAGATAATAGTTGCAATACACTAAACATCAGTCAACAAAGTACAGAGATTCTTGAGAGATGAGACACAAATAAGATGAGGCCAGAAGTGCCCAAGCTTACTCTCTAGAGAGAGTTTTTGGCCATAGAGTTTCCTGGCCCTGCCCTGTAGGATCCCTGGGATGGAGTTGGCAGTCCCAAGTACACCATGGTGGCCATTATTCTCAGGAATGAGTGCTGGAGAGAGCTGTACAGAGAAAGAACTCCAGAGATCTTCAAAAAGTTCCCTTCAGGTATTTAGTCAATTACTGATCAGATTCATGTGAGAACACAGATAATAATCCATCCCTGTGATGTGTGTGATGGCTCTTAAATTCCTTGTTTTTCATAGCCATAGACCCTCCAGACTGTAGCCCCAGCTCTCTTTCAGATAGCTTTTTTGGGCCATGCCCCTACTTAGATGGCTTGAAGCTATGTTCTATCTCTCTAAATGCATATCAAGACGCCAGAGTGTGGAAAACACACAGTCTTGCTCATTCTGTAGATGGAAATGCAGTTTATTCTAAATATGAAATGCTTTCTCTTTGGATAATTCCACAGTCTCTTTAGAATTCTCAGGAATGAGTCAAACACAAGGTCACTATGTTTCTCAGACTTCAATAGTTTTCAAAAGCTCCAGCTGGTTTCCTTAAATAAAGCCCCTCTCAATAAACTAGCAATGAAACACACCTTTGTCTTCTCCTTCCAAGAGATACATGTAACAGTGAGATAAGGAGGTATCAGAGTCCTACCAAAAATATCTCCAAAGAAATTATCTCTTTACCCAGCTTCAATTTAAACTACTTTATAGTGTCTCATGTGTGGGCTATAGGTCACAAACTTTTTAAATATGATTTCCTTATATGAATTTCATAAATGGACTAGAGCTTCACTTTGGCAGCTATAGTTTTGCTGTTCAACATGAGGACATCATCTGAAATTTAGACAGAAGAATCTTATTAAAATAATCTTATAGCCCTGGCTGGAATGGCTCAGTGGATTGAGTGCGGGCCTGTGAAGCAAAGGGTCGCCGGTTTGATTCCCAGTCAGGGCACATGCCTGGGTTGCAGGCCAAGTCCCCAGTAGGGGGTACATGAGAGGCAACCACACATTGATGTTTCTCACCCTCTCTTTCTCTCTCTCTAAAAATAAATAAATAAAATCTTTTTAAAAAACCTCACAAATGTGCATATTTTGCTACAAATACCATTATTACACCTAAAATATTATAGCGTATATATTTGCTACAAGTACCATTATTATACCTAAAATAATCCCAACCACTTAGTGATGGACACTTAAGATACTTACAGAATTTTCCACTCTATGCTACAATAAATATCAAAGTATGTTTGTTGCCTCACAATTTTTCATATGTCAGCAGAAAAAATCTGGAAAGATAACTATCAATCAAAGGTTGTGTTGATTTCTGTGCGTATTTTGAAATTAAAATGGAATAAGTTCAAAGTACCCCATTTTTCTTCTATCACCATATTTCAGAAAGTTTTAAAATTTTTTCCCATAAGTGCAAGATAACATCTCATTGTTATTTTAACTTATATTTTAATTAGTAGAGCTGCTGTAACAAATTTCCACAAAATGAGTAGGTAGCTTAAAACAACCATAACAAAAATCCTCTCACTGTTCTAGAAGCCAAAATTTCAAAAATTAAGATCATTGGGTGGAAATCAATGTTTCAGCAGGGCCACAATCCCTCCAGAGGCTCAAGAGGAGAATCTGTTTTGGGTGGCTGCTTAGCATTCCTTGGCTCATCACCACAACATTCCATTCTTTGGGGCTAAGATTTCAAATTTCTCTCCACTGTGTCTTCACATTGTTTTTTCCTCTGTATGTGTAAGCCAAATCTCCCTCTGCTTTCTTCTAATAAGGATTGCATTTAGGGTCAACCTTAGTAATACTGGATCATCGTTCCATCCCAAGATCCTTAATATCTGCAAAGACTTGCTATATAAAGTAACATGCACCATTTCCAGGGGTTAGGATCAAGTATCTTTTGAGGGATATCTCTTTCAGTTTGCCACAGAATAACATGATTACATGTTTACTGATTTTTGGTATTTCATTTTCTGTGAACTGCTACTTTATGCTTTTACCAATCCTTAAATTTAGTTGCATTTATATACTTTCATTGTAAAAAAAAAGTATGACCAAGAGAAAAAGGGAAATATATTTTTTTCACACCAATACTGAACACTTTTTGTGTCATGTCATCCAATATACCAGTCTTTCCCTTTGTCACCATTTGGATTTCATATATATATATATATGCCTTTACCACCTATAATTAGTAAAATCTTCACAAAATAAACTCCTAGTAGGTTTCTGGTTTACTTTCTTGAAATGTGTGATTTCTGTAAAATTTATTTGAATGAGAGAAACAATGTGAGCTGAAGTTGCATTTTTTTTGTCATAGTTTCTAGACTGCTGAACCAACACCACTTTTGCGTAACATAGCTTACCCCATACTTAGCATATAAGGAACCCCATATTTCTCTTTTGTTGCACCAACACAATAGTGTTTCATTAAACTGTTTCTGTTAAACAAGACTTACAATTTAGTTTGATAATCTGCTACAACTCATTCTCTAAAATTATTATTATTCATAAAAGTCCATGTTACTCTTGACTACTAATATTTCTAGATGAATTTCAGATTCATTTTGTTACTTTCAGAAAAGAAAAGAAACCCTTATATTAGTTTTCTTCGGATTGCATTATGTTAATGAGTTTATGTTTGGGAAACAGTATTACTCATAATGCTGATTTCCTGTTCCAATTCAGGGCATGTGAGCATTACACAATTTTTTTATTAAAATCTTATGAAAGGACTTTGTGTTTTAAGAAACTTTAATGTCTTCTTCATATAGGTTTTATGCATGTCACCATACTTATAACTAAGCATTTAATTTTAAGTAGCTACTGTGATTGTTTTTGGATAAAGGAAAGTTATGTGTTGTCATTTACTAACTGTGTAGCCAACACCTTTATTGAATTCTCTTTTTTGTTTTTCAGATTATTTAGATCTTCACAGTATACAGTGATAAAACCTGAAAATATACCTCTTATTTCTAATTCTTTCTGGTCTAATCCTAGAGGCTAAGAGCAACAGTTCAATGGAAAATAATGGTTGCTAATTGGCATCTTTATTTTGTTCTTGGCTATAATAGATATTCTTTTAGAGATTTACCACCAAATATAATGCCGATATATCACACACACACATATAGAACACTTTTTACATTAAAACACACACACACATATTCACACCAGTACATAAAATGAAATAATATTCAAAACATACTATGCAACAGACTCTGACTGCTGTCAACAAGCACTGAGCAACCAGTCAAATAGTAAACCACCTTATATGCAGTACTAGTATGTACTGGTTTCATATCAGTTCTAGAGATACATGCTGCACACAGTTCAGGAAGTATTAACTTTTTACCAGACATGAATGTTTAATTGTATAATTTAAAACTTTTTGTATGATAGTTTTCTTTATTCATTATATCAATGTGAAAAATCTATCTTTATTCTGTGGAAAAATGTCCATGATGCACTACATCAGTGATAGACTACAATCAGTGATATTCTATTACTGAATTTGCCTCGCTAGGAATTAAATTTTTTCTTTGGGGGTTCTCCTTGTCTCTCTTTTATTTTCTAGTAGAACTCCAATCCAATA
Organism: Artibeus jamaicensis; assembly: GCF_021234435.1. Taxonomy (NCBI): domain Eukaryota; kingdom Metazoa; phylum Chordata; class Mammalia; order Chiroptera; family Phyllostomidae; genus Artibeus; species Artibeus jamaicensis. Next base: position 9,136,722 of record NW_026522028.1, on the reverse strand, counting down.
TTTGGAGCATTTTCAAGCTTCTTTTTTCTGACTTTGTGATTTTTTCCCCAGTAATCTGTAATCTATTAATCATTGAAAAGGATCTTCATACATAGGATCAGGAGAAATCATACAACATTTAGTTATGTTTAAAGAATAATACTCAAATATGAGAAAATATGAATAGTTTTTACAAACTATCTTATTTTTGGCATGAAATAAATCTGTAGTTCTATGATATTTTCCAATCTTTAGAAAGACACTAAAAACATTGTGTGTTCTCCACTGATAAATGTGATAGACTAAAGCACTCTTCAGATTTTGTAGGGTATCTTTGAAATGTGTACTACAGAAGCATCCCCATATTATTGTGTGGTTTATCCAGCTCCTCAGCACATTTTCATATGTCCTTGTTTTCTATAGGGTTGCCTTAGTAACTCTCTAACTAAAGTAATTTTCTGCAGTTTTCTCCAAATACCACTTATGTGATTGCTCAATTTAGTTATCACAGAGGAAGGAAATAATGTAACTAAAACTTTGTTTGCTTCTGATTCCAACAGTTTGGAAACCTTCTAGTGAAAACAGCTAAAGGTGTCAGATATATTAAAAAAGAAATCACATGCCATACTGTAGATGGATGATGGGTATAATTTGTTTTATTTTATTATTCCAGGGAAGGATACACTGATTACATTTAGTCTTTGTGAAATAAAGTGTGCAGGTTACAATTTAAAGGTAACTAATTATCAAATTAGAAAGGAAAGCATGCCTTCTAAAGCAAATAAAAGGGAAAAGGGAAACAAACAGTCCAACAGAAAGGTAGGAAGGAGCATGAGATGATACAAGTCTAATAACTAGGAAATAACCTGCGTACTAAAGAAGTGCAATACATTTAATTTCAAGTTGTATATAATTGGATTTAATTTCTCTGTAAATTAAATAAGCTTCTGTTCCCAACATTTTTCTTAGATTAACAACTAAATTCTAGCATGGCAGAATGCATGAGAACTGGTGATATGGACATCCATTGTCAATGGGAAAGTATCCAACCACACATATAAAGTACTTAGCATGGTGCATGGTACCAAGTGAAAGTTAGCTATTTTATCTCTCTTGAGTTCTGAGGCAATAGTGAAAATTGTGTTATCTATCTCTTTAGTAACTCCTGTGGTGGGTGTGATGACTGACAGTGGTTTGCAGAGTACTGTCCTGTGTTTTTATGGAGGAGAACTCAAGCGGTGTTAGCATAACATGATCTTTGGAAGCACAGGTAAATGTGAAAGAGGGACATTGTTACTGTTTATGTGCATTGATTGTTCATTAACCTGATATATTGATTTCAGATTTCTACTTTATTATTAATAAATCTTTATGGTGGGTGTATATGTTAGTTTTAATCTTTAAAGTACTTTCACTATACATTTCAAGACACATCATACTTAGGAGAAAGAACTCAGTCTATAGTCAGACAAACATATCTGAATAAAGTCTCACTAGCGCTAGTAATTCTGGTCCCACACTTCTGTGTGCCTGTGTTTCTCCTGTAAAATGGTGTCAGAGAAATACTGTTAGGTTCTCCAAGAAGCAGTCATCCTGAGGCAATTTAGCATGCAAGAATTTTATTAGAGAAAATGCCAGTCAGAAACAATGGAGAGCAAGCTGGAGGATGTGGAAGCAGCATCAGATCATGACACACTTAACCCAGAATATAAGTTATTGTTTTATGAGCATAATGTGATATAAATCACATTATTTGAAAATGGTTATACTATTATTTGCTGCTGATGATATGTTTTAAAAGGTATTTATTGAGTACCATGTTCTTAGTAATTTACATATAGTTTCTAATTTTTTTCAGATGAGATGGAGAAATTATGACTAAAGGAGAAAATAAATACATTTTCTAAGATCATGAAACTGATGTTAGAGCCTCCATTGTTATCAAGGGCTGTCTGAATATGAAGCTTTTGCTTTATCTGTTACATCACCCTCCACTTGTTGGCATGTTTAGACAGTCACTAAGTCATAAAAATTACCAGAACTGGTGTATTAAACCGAAACCTCGTCAAATACAGGGCACCTCTGCAAAAATGCTCACCTGAATGTTATTGGAGATACTGGGACATTCCAAATCTTTTCTTCCTTTCATAAATAAACCAGTTAAGGTTTTTAAAAAATTACTTCTAAAAAACTTAGGAGAAATTAAACATTTTTACATGGTATCTTCTCACATGCAACATCTAGAGAAACTGAACATGTTGGTCAATTTTGCACTCAGTATGCAGACAGTAAGAATGGCTCTTCTGTGTTTTGATGCCCTCTTAAACCTTCCCTTAATAGTTTATTGCATCTGATGGGCAATTTGGCTTTGCACCATTTTGCTTGTCACATTGTTTCCCTAATATTAAGTAGCTGAGACTAGAATAGGGCTCAGAGAGGTCCTTTAAAAAAAACTTTGCATTATACTCATGCCCTCCTTTGTCTTGCCTTACAAACTCACTGGGGACAATACAACCAAATGCAAATATTCATTTTTTATTCCTATAGTGTTTATTTTTATGACCAATTAAAGCTAGCTCAATGGAAGTAAAAAAGCAGAAAGAGTGTCAAAAATTGTTCTTTTCTATCTAGATGTAAATAGCTGCTCTGTTAAGAAGTGGGACTACTCCCACTAAAACAAAGAGTGAAGTATATTTTCCTCAAAGTAAAACACTGTGTATGCATGTAAATTTGTGTACTACAGATAATATCCCCTATGAAAGTCTAACCAGGAGGGAAACATGACATACTTTTTAAACAAACTGCCTTTTTTTTTTTGACAGACACTCACACACTTGACTTTGAATAATCTCATTACAGCATTGAATTTAACTAGTATGGTTTGAGAGATGTGAAAATGCAGTTCTCCTATTGTGCCATGTCGTTAGTAACGTCTGATGACATCTCCTAATGTCATGTCCACACTTGAACAGATTTTATTCCTGGTGAAATGTTTGTTTGGTGTTTTAGGAATGTGTTCTTCCTGTAGCTCTTACACAACACTCTCTTAGTTTCTCATGGGATGTGTCTTTTATGGGCAAAATAGTGCATTTTAAATTATCTTATTTGGGGAATTACAGGGTCACTTTTAACTCCTGAATTTTACAGTTCAGCATGAATAGCATCACTAAATGGTACAAAAGAGTTAGAGTGTTATTTTTAATATAAAGTAAATATTTGTCTTCTGAAAAACTCTACTTTATACATGCAGACAGCTCATCTTGTTAAAATAATGAATAAAATGGAAATTAACCCTAAAATCTTCAAAAGAGGAGAAACTGCTTCAATTTAAACTAATCCAGAATACATGGACCTATTAACTTGCTCTTGTAAAAAAACCTCTTAACTCTTTGCTACAATTTATTTTTAGACATTCATTTACATTCTCTAACAAAAAACCTTTCATACTATATGCTGTTTATGGGGAGAAAAACCTTCATGTACCATATGTAGAATTTGACACCTAAGTAACCTTTACTGGTCCAAATGTTTTTTAGATATTAGGTGTCACTTCATTCAGCACTATTTTTTGTAACTAGTCTTTGTAAACTGCACTTTAAATTTTACCTACTGCTCTGAAGTCAGACACACAGCTTTATTAATGAATCAGGAAATGACTTCCAAGTTGAAAGCATTCTATTCTACCTACTATCAAGGCCCTAGAGAATACCCTTTTAGAATAGTATTGGACTGATTTTGGCATCTCTTATCTAAAAATAAAATGGTACATTCACAACTGCACAATTGAATCCAGCTTCCCTTTTTATTCATGAAAATACACATTGAAAATTACTTTACTCCAATTACTCTTAAGGCTAAACTTTTGTTAAATCCTCACAGAAAGATTTACTTTTTTTGTTCCAGTTGACTTTGTCTCCGCATAAGCATAAAATAAACATAAATTTTGTTTCAAAGAAAGCAACTGAAGAAAAAAACATAACCAATGGTTTTGGACAAGTAATGTTACAGGTTGTATAAAAACTGTTAACAGTTGTTTCTAATATATATTGCTGGAACAAAACTGTATTGATATTATATTATCAACCTGCTCTCCCACCCCTCCCAAATAATTTTAAGATTCTTGGAAGCTTGCTTTTTACAGAACTAAACCTTCCTAGATGTTAACACTGAGCATCTTTTCTAGTTATTGCATATTTGTAAGTTCACACAAGGAAGTTTTAAAGTCAAACTTTTTAGCTAACTGATATTTCCAGAATTTTAGTAGACTTTAATAATTTCGAGAGTCTCTCACAAAGATCTTACGGGTCAAGACATGGTCTTTGCCTGAGGGTTGTGTGTTCTTCCTCCTCCTCTTCTTCTCCTTCTTCTTCCTCTTCTTCACCTTCCTCTTCATCGTCACCATCCTCATCATCTGGATAATCCACCAATCTCATTATGGTACTACCAACTGGGCTATCTGTTTCATTAGCAGCACCAGCAGAATGGAAAAAAGTAAATTTATAGTCATCAGAAGATGTCATTTTACAAATATTTACCTTGTCATCATTTTCTTTTTTTTTCATGTCCATAAATTTATCATAAACATCTTGAAAATCATTTTCCAGTGTTGGCATTCTTGCTTCTCCTTCCCCTATATTTCCTTTAAAACAGACTTCTTCCTCCTCCAAGACTTTGGCACTTCTGAAACACAGTTTACTACTTGCCATAGAATTCAAACGCTTCTGTACTTGACTTTTTCGATTTTCCTCTTCTTCATGTTTAAACTTCAGACCTTTGAATATCTGAACATACTCAATCCCTTCAAGTTTTTTGTAAAACTTTTCAACTATATGTGCAGTGAGAGACTTTATATTTTCTGCTCTTATGTATTCAAACAGTGAAAGGACAGCTGAATTCAACATATTGTACCGAGTTCCATTATCCAGAAGGACATTTACAACTGGTTCAAAAAGATTTCCCTTGATGATGTACCTATTATAAATTTCATCTTTAAGGCCAATCATGCTTCTCATAAGACGAAGAGCACATAAGACCAGGAATGTGTGCCTTGATCTCATTAAGATCAAGACATTTCTCAGTAAGTCTTTTCTCAAAATATAGTGTTTAATGTAATATGTGTGATTTTGCACACAAAATGTGAGCATCTCCAAAATTAAGCTAAGCAGATGTGCTGTTTGGTAATTATTGAAGCAATTTTTGTTGTTTTTGTCAGCTCCAAATATATGATCCTCTTCAAATATATCTCTTGAAGTAGCAGCCAAAAGCGGTGCTATGAAGTTATGCATACATCGTTTATAGAAAAAATTTAGGAATGTACTTCTTTCACATTTAGGTGTTATTAACATATTGTCTGGATCAAGTAGGCAACGAAGAAGTTCCATTATAACAACAGCATCTGCTAGCTCAGGATCAGTATCACAGGTCATTTGTTTAATTACTAAATTAATGAGAAGGTTGCCTTTTTCATTCTGCTGGGCTTCCTCTATTGTAAATTCACGGATCATGGATGGACTATGCTCCACTAGGTAAGAAAATATGTCAGTAGCAGCTGACCTTATTTGCGAATCACCCAGGCTCATTACAGTTTTCAGAGTAGGAAGAATTCCCATTTGTGTCAATGTTGTGAATAGCGCATCCTTGCTTTGAGGCTTTAACATCCGACTGAATGTACAGAATTCTTTGAAAAACAGCATCAGTTCAAGTCGTTTATCATTATTAGTAGACTTTGCCTTTAACTGTGTGAAAACTTGAGGCAAAACGTTGTCATCTCTCTGCAGCATGTGGACTATCTCCAACTTGTTGAGGAATATAAAAGTATTAAGGGCAGAGAGACAATTCTCTTCCATCACAAATGATGCAGACAAAAGGATGTCTTGAATATACTGTACCCTGTATGTTTGATGTATTTTTTGCCTAAGTTGACAGGCTGTTATAGGTACAACTTCCTTAAACTTTGCATTTTGGGTCAAGAATTCTCGATGCCTCTTTGGCTGAGGTGAAGCAGGGTCGTATTCAAGGCATCCCACCACATTCATGATACACTCATCAGAAAACATTGTCTTAAGAAGAGGCATCTTGTTGAGGAATAAGATCCCTTTAATAATTGTGTGCAAGTGGTATAAGCCTTCAGTGTATCCTAGCTTCTCACAAGAGTAAAATAGCTGCAGTATTTTTTTAATATAGTTCTCATTTTCCAAGACTGAGGCCACCTTTCTCTTACTGTCAGATGAAGAGAAAGCAGAGATAACAAAGCTAGCAATTTTTTCAAGTTCACTGAGTTCACAGTTAGGCGGGTCACCCATATTATCAGTTTCTAGTGTTTCCTCAGAGACTTCTACATCACTCAAGAGGTCTTGCGTAATACTGACTAAAGAGTCTTTACCTTGAACGCGGCAAATGTCTTCCCAGATTTTCTGACAACCTGCTGCGTCTTGGAAACTCAGTGCCATTCCATGGTTCTCAGCTTCAGACCAAACAATTAAGGTGTCCTTTGGTTTCTGATAGGGTGTGTCTGGCAATATCTTCGACTCCAGAAGTAGTGAGCCGCTGGACTCCGAAGTAACTAATAGAGACACGCCCTGGGATTGTATGTCAACTGAGGTGATATACCCCACGCCCTGATTCTCCCACTGCATGCGGTCATTCAGGGCATAAAGTTTTACAGGGTGACTCTGTTTGTTCGCCATGGCGACCTTGGAATCTTTACCTCAGCACTGCTCTCCGCTAGGGTGTCGTCACACTAACGCTCAGTGATGGCGGTAGCTGTCGCTGTTGTGGATGCTACGGTGGCCGATGAGACTAGTGGGGAGAGTTGCAGAAGATGGCGGCTCAGGGCTCGTAGGAAGAATCTCGGAAGATGGTGGCTTGCAGTCAGGATCTTATCGAGCGCTGGCAGCTCCGGAGGTCAGTAGGGTTTCCCAGAGTCCTGTTACATCTTACTTTCTTTTCTAGCTCCCCGTACTCTTTCCGTTTTGCGTCCCCATACTCTTTCTTAATATGAGCTTTAAAACGGAGACTGTCTCAACCTGCTCACCATTGTCTAGGAAAGCCTAGGTTATGGCAGGATTCGACTCAAAAGGAACGTTATATACATAATAATGCGAGCTGCCACCCAGCTTACATATGGAGGTTTAGGAATTAGAGCTCAGAGAATTGTTTTTCCTTTGATATATTTTGTCTCCCAGCAACATTTTCACTCATCAGGTGTCCAGGGGTGAATATCTTAAACAAAAGCTTAATCATTTATGTCGATGTCCTTATCAAGTCCACACCTGACATTCTATGTTAAAAAGGCTCTCTTCCCCCATCCCAAAAGAAGCAAGAGCAAGTAACCTGTGAACTATTAGCAATAGTCTTAGATCTGTAGTTGGGTCTTGTGCATAAGGCTTGCCCTAAACCTGAATCATTTACTGAAACTTCACTCTGTTCAGCTCACTCTGAAGCTCTCTCTTTTAGAGAAAATGGGAGAAAATGTTTTCGATTTTTTTGTAATCTATAACTACACTCCTCATTCTTAGGAAAGGAATGTGCCAGAAGGAAACAGTTGAAATTAACTGAGTGACTACTGAACGTCACAGATCAGTTGTTTTATTTCTTAATAAATATAGTAACAATAACAGCCACAACAACTAGGCAATAATCCTTGAGTGCTCATTATTATCATAAAGAAAAGTAATATTATAATTGATCAAATATACTTCAATGCTTATATGTTCTACACTGACAAACTTTTATATTTCTTCTTTGTTAATTTTCATAATAACTTAGTGATATAGGGGTATTAAACATCCTTTTAATATCAGAAAACAAATTTAGAGAAGTTAAAATAAATTACTAAAGGTCACACTGCTAGTAAGTTGAAAAACTGATTTGAACATATCTTTTTGATTCCAGAATTGGTTTTCACAGCCACTGAACTATACTATATCCTTCTTTTCTTGGCCTTCTTTACACTTTATTTCACATTCCTTCCATCTATATAATTTGTAATCAACATAAAATTATCAAGAGAAGATGAAAGTCACACACTTCCTCCTTTAGATCCACATCTGTGTGTAGCCAACTGAAAAATAGAAGCTTGTATATGGCAACTCTGTTAAATATAATTTTAATAGTAACGAAGCTGATTTTTGATGTAGCAGCAAGTTCTGCAGTTTTCTTTTAAAAAAATTTTCCTAAAACATTAACCCTATTATTACAAGAGAAAAACTGAGAATTGGGTCATATCAAGCACATTTGGACTTGAAGAGAATCCTATTTGTAACAATCACTTCATTTTACATAGCACTGGAGGTGTGTGACAGTTGTTCATTAGATACAGAAAAACTCCTCCCCACACCACTCTTGCAGTTGTAGCCTCCAGGAGATTATAGCACAAGAAAATTCCTGGGACAGGACAGCTGGGGCACTTAGGAATTGAATGCAAATGACAGTCATTTCACTAAAAAATTCAAATCAATGCCAGGATCATCTGGTTTAGAAACATTTGCAAATTATAAATAATACTTAGACATAAGGATTAACAAATAATTATTACAAAAATTAATATACATACTAGTTTAAAACACCTGGCAAGTTTCAACAGGAGGGAATATGCAAATATGTAATAACAATAATGACATACATGCTAGTGCCCAATTTTTCCTCTGTTGTGGTTATATTAAAGTTTCTATCAGAATCAATTATAGTACTTGTCAATTGTCTGAATCTGCTTTCAGGTTTCATTCTCTGAGAAGCAGTCAGCACAAATTTCTGTGTTCTCGCAATTTTATCACAGGAAACTTCCCCTTAGGCCAGTTAAGGTCTTATTATCTTAGCTAGGTTAACTAGAATTTCTTTAGTCTAAAAGACCTTTAAGTCTGCATTTCTTATTGCTATTCCTGCATTAGATTCTTTCAGTTGCTGTCTTATTTAGTTTGGGAAGTAGACAATGTACCTTTTTGGTTTCATAGTTCTACCTACCTAAGATTATTAGAGAGCAAGGTAATAGGAATTTAAAAATGTCCTATTCCAGGGGCCATGCAATCCCTTCTATAGATATTTTTTTCTGTACAAAAATGCCCTGAGGAAGATATTTTTACTACTATACCAGAGAGGGAAAAGTTGAAACTCCAAAACTGAGTTGAGCATTTGATTCAAACCTCTGCAGAAAATAATGGTGCTAGGATTTCAAAGTAAGCCTTTAGATTTCCAACTTGTTGTTCCCACTGTGCCCTGCTTTCTCTTAGAATATGCATACATTGTTATGGCACATGTTTAAAACAGTATAATTTTTATTTCAACTATCATTGCTATTTGAAGGAAAATAATTGGGACAGGTTCAAAATCAAGATGGGCAGATTTTCTCTTAAGACTCTGGATCTCTGTTCTGTTTTGGATGCCTGTCTCTTTCATGCTTCCTCCCAATGACCTTAGGGTAGTAAGAAGTAATTCTTGATGACTTGGCTCTGCAAATAAATCACTTTAGATAAAAATATGATTCATCTACATTTTATAACTAGTAAGGGCTTAAATTTTATGTTTCTTAGGGTATTTTAGAAGACAACAAAGTACTGAGTCATACATTCTGGAATTTTAGGTATAGGTAACACAAACTACATGTATTTGTGCAGCATATTTAAATATCTAAATATTCTATCTATAAAAAGAGAGAACATAACATATTGGGAAGAGCAAGGTGATTTTTAATTTTATGAAATAGCATGAAAATAGAATTATTCAAATATATCTGCTCTAAAATTTTCAACTTCAAAATCATTAGTGAAAAACACACTGTGTGTTCTCTAGAAGTTCTCCAGGTAACTTAGTTGGTGGAATGTTCCCTTTTTTGGCCACCATCATCTCTGATTTGGAAATCTGTAATAGTCTCCTCTCCTGGCTTCTTTGTTTTCCACCCACTAGTACATTCTCAACACAATAGCCAGAGAAGATTCATTTAAAACATGCCATGTCCTCCTACTTCTGTGCCCCAAACAATTGTATTTGTGCCTTACTCAGAATAAAAGCCAAAGTTTAACTGTGGTTCAGAAGGCCCAACAAATCCTGACTCCCTCAACCTATCTGAGCACTTCACTTAATAGATTTCTCTCTCTCCCTTATTTTGCTCCAGTCACATTAGCCACCTGGCTTTGTTGGAAGCACATCAAGCACCCTTCTGCCTCAGGACCTTTGCAACTTCCCTTTATCCTACCTGGAACACTATTTCTCAATATTGACCTGATTCATGTCCTTACTGAATTCAAAGTAATTCCAATGCCCCCCTTTTCCCAGTGAGACCTCTCTTAACCACTTCTTTTAAGTTGCAGAGACCCTTCATTCCAATCTGTTTTCTTTGCTGTATCCTTTCTTCGTAGCACTTAGCATCATTTGACTATTTTGTATTTCATTTGTTCTGTTTTCTGCAACCAGATTACCAGCTGTATGAGGGCTGTGATTTGCCTGTTCTTCTTTCTCACTGATGTGTGCCAAGCAGTTGTCATAAGACATGATACATAGTGGTTTCTGAACACTCTTTTTTTAAATAAGTATGTAAATGCATACACGTTCTTCACAGGATGGCTTCCAATACTCTATTTATTTATTCCTCTCATGGTTATTGAGTAACCTCCATGACAAGCCCTATATTAAACACTGAGGATAAACCATTGAATTTGACATTTATTCCCAGCCCTCTTCTGGAATAGATAGATAGTTTTAACAGGAGATATTTCTCATTTACAAGATACATCTGACATTACCTCTGCTGCCCTAAACTCACTCTTTTGGATAGCTTTTTCTTTCAAGGAAGCAATATCCTCCTGCTTTATTCTATTAATTGCATGAAAAACTAGATTATTGAATAAACTGGATTTTTTCCATGTTCTGTCAAACATGCCTTCCCTGACTCTGGGTTAAATCTCAGGTAGAAGCTACAGCTAATATTAAAATATGCAGTCCATTTCAAGCTTCTGTTTGTGTCATGTCTTGTCCAAAGCTAGTCCATGGCCAAACCTAGAGTCAAGGGATGGGAAAGCATGTCCCACTTAGAGGGTGAGGAGGATCATAGAAAAATTACATAATAAAGGTTGTAGATAGAAGGAAGGATGAAAATCGTGGATATTAATGCAATATTCCACAATCTTGAATAAGAGAGGTATAAGCCATAACTTCAATGGGCAAAGAGGAACATTTATATGGTCACCCTATACAAAGAACTTTAAAATGTGTGGCTATTTAGAACCGTTTCTTCTCAGTTGAAAACACCATCATCCTGTTCTGTGTGCATTGCATCAGTGCTAGCTGTTATCTTCCCAATCCTCAGAGGTAAGAACTGCTTTATGTATTTTCTTGGATCCATAGGCAATTTCTATTAGCACTAGCACATTCCCCATTGAGTGCTTTGCTTCCTTGGAACCTCCAAAATCTTTTGCTTATACTGTATGAATTTAAAGGAAGAAATAAAAAGGGATAAATGTTCTCTTGACTTCATGTAAATTTTAGACTGTGACTTTCAGTGCCATGATTTCCTCTTTTTCTTCTGTTCAAACCGCTACTTCTAGACGTTTTGTAGTTTTGTTTTCAATTCTTTAATTCATAGATCTCCTTTTCTTCTCTATCCTAATGGATCATATTATTTCCTTTTTCTACCTAAATTTCTAGGAATAATATTATCTGACTACTTACTAATTACCCTACAACCATGTTGTATAAGCAACAGCAATGAACATAGTTCGGAGTTAAGAACCACTCAATTTTTACTTAGAGGTAGTAATCATCTTCATTTCCTCAATATAGTACTAAATATATTTATATTAGAAAATATAAATTTTCATTTTTTAGGCAGAAATTGATTTCATCTTAATATTCTTGCCTTAATTCCGCTACTGTTTAAAGGAGTGCTGTGAATATATTTGAATTTCATTGAGTTAATTGTATTAAGTCAGAACAGAAAAAACACCTATTTTCATGATAAGTAAGGGAAAAACTTAAGCACCTTGGCTAGAATTGGTTTTGGATCTATTACTACTTGAGGTGTGAAGACCAGGTTCATTTGTCCTGAAAAATAGCCTTTTGTGTTTTGTTACTGCTATGTGATCTGCTCACACTTTCTTAGTCAGGAGAGCTGGCATAGTGGTTGACATTCAGAAGAATACCACGTTTTATGTTTACAGTTACTTAAAATAATTTTTATGAAACCTCTTAAATTAGCAATTTTTTTTATCAGATCTATATGTCACATATATTTACAAGATCATGTAAAACAAAGATAAAAGGGCTTGGTAATCAATGTGTGTATTTTATAACTTCTTAAGTTCAATGACTGTATTGTTCCTCTATGTCTCAGATGGCTCTTTGGTATTATATTTCCCATGGAATGTGACCCTATAAAGGGAATTTTGTTGTTTGGTACGTTGATTGATTAGATAGTATAATCTACCCACTAGATGCCATTAATACCCCATCCCCAGTTTGTGGCAACATCATCCCTGGTAGAGAATGACAACTCATAGTCACTTTCATTTTTCATCATCTTCTGAGTGTTTAAAAATTAAAAAAGTATGCCCTGGCTGGTGTGGCTTAGTGGAGTGAGTGCCGGCCTGGAAACCAAAAGGTTGCTGGTTCGATTGCCAGTCAGGGCACATGTGTGGGTTGTAGGCCAGGTCCTCAGTTATGGCGTTGAGAAAGGCAACTAATTGTTGTATCTGTCACATATAGATGTTTCTCTCCCTCTCTTTTTCCCTCCTTTCTCTTCTCCCTAAAAATAAGTAAATTAAAAAATGCACAAAGTAGCCCTGGCTGGTACAGCTCAATGGATTGAGCGCGGGCCTGCGAACCAGAGGATCTAGGTTCGATTCCCAGTCAGGGCACATGCCTGGGTTGTGGGCCAGTTCCCAGCAGGAGACACACGAGGGGCAACCATACATGGATGTTTCTCTCCCTCTCTCCTTCCCTTCCCCTCTAAAGATAAATAAATAAATCTTTTAAAAATTATTTTTAAAAATGCACAAAGTAGTTAAAAAACACATTCTGTAGTCCTCTTTTCATGTCTGATCTTGTAAAGCAGCTCATCTAAACATTTATCATCCAAGATTTTTATTAACCAAGATTTCTGGGCATTTGTTATAAAAAAATAGGTAACATTTGTGATCAGACTTTTCCCCAGGAAAATAACTAAAAAGTAAACCTGTTTTAGCAATACCCTTTCTTTTTTGCAGGTTCTTCCCTGCAGCACCCAGTGTTTTCAAACTTCTCTCCGTAAAAGTCCAGGCGCTTTAGCATCCTACAAACCTCTATTCTTTTCTTATTCTATTCATGTTTTACCCCTTTACCCCACCAAAGGTAAAGATGGTCCTGGTCAGTCTTATTTTTGCATGTATTGCATTGCCTAGAAGATAATAGACATCCACTGAATATTTGGTGAATGAGCACATTCTTTCTACATGATACAGAGACATGGGTAACATTTATAAGAAAACATTTCACTAAATGAATTTTCATTGAGATGTCATCACCTGCCAGCAGGTTTATGTTTTAGCCCTCCTAGAAGTTCATGGTCAAATCTCATCTACATTTCATAGTCTAACTATCCACATTTTCTCCTGAATTCTTTTATTCCACTACAATTATCTTTCAGCAAAAGATCTCACTTAATACTTCACCAAGAAAATAGACACTAATTCAAGGTTCACCTTTCATTCTCAAACAATTTATCAATATGTTTAGCAATTTCTACTTGTCCCCCTTTCATATCATAAAAAGGAGTAAATATGTAAGGTGTCAGGTGTGCACTGGAAATATAGGAGGGAACACTTTGTAAAGTATGTGATTGTGTAAACACTATGCTGTACACCTGAAACTAATGCAAAGTAACAGTGAATGTAAAATATAATTGAAAAAATTAAATTATAAAATAAAATAAAAAAGAAAAGGGAGGGAGCCTTCCCTTTTCCAAGAATAACTTTTTAGCCTGTGCTCTGTATATCACGCTCTTTCTGGCCTCCTAAAACCTCTTATGCCATAAATTATTCCTTCTGTGACTTCATTCTTTAAACTCTGCTTAAGAATACTTTCTTTTTCCTCTTCAATCAAATGTACTCAAGTTTTTTTCATCTTAAAATAGTCAAGCACACTTTCAAAGCAGGAATCGTGCTCACAATGCTAATGATAACATTATATTACCCTACAATGAGGGCAAAAACTTTGTTACATTTACTGCAGAAGAGCCTGGTACACTGCAGACACACAATATGAAGATTCGTTCATTAATCAGCTCTTAGCAATTGCCAGTGTTTTCTATGTGGAGGACACCATTCTAAATGCTCTATAAGTGTGCTCACTTAATCCTCCTAAGGCAGATACCTATTTATTTCAATTTACTAGTGCAGAAACCAGGATACAGCAAAAATAAATAACTTCTTCAAGGTCACTGGTGCCTTACTCACTTACTTTCTAGGCATGCTATCTCTCAATTATAAATAGTAGTACCTCTAACAAAAAATGGATAATCGATTTCTTTTCTTTCTTTTCTTTTCTTTTCTTTTCTTTTCTTTTCTTTTCTTTTCTTTTCTTTTCTTTTCTTTTCTTTCTTCTCTACCTGTCTCTATTGCTACCTCTACTGAATCATATTCAATTTTAGAGTGGAAATATTTCATAATGAAAACTTAAATCATTTATCATTTTAATACAATCTGTAAATTTAGTATCTACTTTCAGTAACCAGATTTTCTTGTGTTCTTTCCTAAACTTCTTTCAGTATAAGGATAATGAGGTTTGAAAACTTGCCAGAATGTCCAGAGTAACTAAACATTCTGAGCTTAGATATGAAACCTGGTAGTTAGATATAAGATTATGCACTTAAGTTCTTTGCTACATAGCACATTACCATTCTTTTTTCCTTTTGAAAAAATAGGTACCGAAGCTACATTATATATCTATGTCATATAATCAAGTTAGATGCATAAGCATTTTGAGACAGGCAAATATATGTCTCTATTTCCCCTTGCTATCTCTCACCCTCCCTTTTTCTCCTTCATAGAAAGCATAGAGGACACTTTGATAGTAAGTGCTTCTGGCTGGTCATCTCTCTTTCTTTTAAAATAGTTGTGGCAAAATATATATATTCTTCTCCTATTTATTATTTTTGCTCTAAATATAGGTAAATCTCCTTTTCCTCATGCCTCTGTGTTAAGCTTTAATTGAAACACTAGTTTTAAACATTTGTGACTTGAAATTGCCTTCAGTAATACCTTGCTCCTTTCATTTGTTATACCTTTTTTCTTTTTCATATGTCATCTTAAAAAATTTCTGTATGTGTTTCCCATTCTGGATTCATAAAAGGTCTTTGTAAACAGGTTTTATAGCTCTTTGTCTTTTCCATTATTCAATGGGGTCATTCTTTATACAAATTACATCAGGGAGCCAGCCATTAATTTCTCAAGCTACATCCCTTTTAATGCAGTTGTTTATGAGAAACACCTTTTAAAACTTTCCATTTGAGATTATATAATTGATATTTTTCTCCTCTCTCCCACATATACAAGCACATGGCATACATAGCTACAGTTGGATTACTTTAACTGGCTTATTGTCTTGAGCAGTGATTCTTTTTTGCTATAAGGACCTCCAGGTGAGGAGATGTAACAAGTTTCATGCATAATATTTTCTAATATCACTCACTTAACACTAATTGAACACCTTTTGCTTTTCTCTAAAGTAAACTTCCAGTTTTAATTTCTTCCTATTCTCTCTTCATTGACAGGCAGAGGGCAAGGGCTAACATAAGCTGCATTATTTTCTTTCATCTGAAGCTAAGTGCCAGAATTCTCTAGGTCAAACATTCTGGACCTTACCATTGCATTTATAATTTCTTTTGTAACTGATTGTTAAACTGACTTCTTTTTGTTGCATTTTCTCTCTTTACCCCAAACTCTAGTTGCATATATCAAAAAGAAATATCATTCTAATATTTAGCAATTCTTAAATAAATTCTTCATTATTCTAAAATTATCCATTCCTAATAATCTAATCTCCATGTCACATGTACTTATGTTGCTTGTGGCAATATAAGTTTGTGTTTCACTTTAAGTCAACAATGGAAAAATGAGAGGAAGAATATGCCTGTTTTGCAGTAGTTTTTAAGTTGCTCTGGGCATATACTTACAGGAGTTTTTGCCATTTATTAAGAATAATCAGCAAAAGGAAAGCATGAAAAACTGATAAGGCATATCCATTCCCTAGGGCTCTTAATGTTCAGGCTCAATTGGAGTCTCCAGGGTATTTTAACACCGAAGGCCTCTGACAATAAATCTGTCCCTTTAGTCTTTTCAGTTATTTCAGGGAAGTTTCAGTAGCTCTGGTAGAAGAAGCAATTATCCCCAAGCAGAAAATAGTTCAAGGAAAGGAAAGAAGAAACCTAGTTAATGACACAAGGTAGTAAAAGAAGAAAACTTACAAAGGAAACAAAGAAGCACATTGAAAACAAGTAGAATTATATATATTTACTATTTATTTTACATTCGAATTATAACTGTAGATATAGTGGCATATAACTATATTCATCTCTACATTTGCATCCATAATTATATCGCAACCACATATGTACAAATATGGAAGCAGAGCTGGTGGTTAAGAGCTTAAACACAAAAATGCATAACCTCAACTTGAAACCATGATTCTGCTAGGCATGGGTCACATAACAAAATCATGTTACATGGACAAGACACCTACTATGCCTGGGCCTCAATTTCTGCATCACTTCATTACCCGACTCATCTGGTTGTTATGGGATTAAAAGAAGTAATAGGCATAAAGTGCTTAGACTGGTTCCTGGTGAAGTTATTATTTAAACATATTGGTTCATTTAAAAAGCTTATTATATATGAACAACAAAACATGTTCTTTAACACATTTCATTCTTTTTAAGGAGAATGTGTCCAAGAAACTGAAGGCTTCTTGTTGTTGGCTGAGGGCTGAGTGGCTAGGTGTTAAATGTAAATGTATCAAGCTTTGGATGTGCCCGCCATCAAAAAAGTTGGTGTTTAAAGACCTAATAGAGTTGCACAAGAGACATGAAGTCCCTCTCCCTACTTGCCTGTCCCAGGCACTATCTGAGGTGAAGGCAGCAAAGGAGAACTTCTAAAAAAGAAACCCCAGGACTGGCTTCATGCTTTGGAGGCTTTAGAGGAGAAGCTGGTCTAAGGAGGGTTTTAAAGTGAGATGGTGAGTGCTATATAATAAGAATCCTCCCCAGGAGTTCATGGTGCTCCAAGTAATCTAGCCCTTTCTCAGTACCCTTGCTTTTAATTGGTTTTCTTGTGAAAATAGGTCAAGTTGTCTAGTTTCACTTACAGCTTGAGTTCAAAGCTGAGTCAATCTGTGCAGCCCCAATCTTCTCATAGGTTACTACTGAAACACCAGGACCTGAAACTGCCGAGAACTCTAGGTTCACTACACCTACTTCCCTTAGGGGTATTCTACCCTGAGTAGTGAAATTTTCTATGACATTTTGATCATCAAAGTCTAGTTTCCCAAATCATGTATAGTTTCTTCAGTTACCAGTTGATTTTTCAAATTTTCTAAATTTTGCTTGATTTTTTCCAGTCAATTTCTATTTGGAAATATTTATATACCTGTTATAAAAATAGTAACATTCATCTTTAAGAGCCTAACACTTTTGCAAAATACATTTTCCCCCCATGAGTATTAACGATCACAGTTCAGGAACTAAGCAATCATATTAAATTCAGAATATTCAGAGAATTAATTCTGGATTTATTTTAGATTGTCAGTGTGTCACTTGGGTAAGTCACCTAACTCCACTTTTTGCCTCAGTTTCCTTTATGATATCATTGGAATAATAATAAGATGTCTTTTCTGAGACTGGAACTAGGAAGTAAAGTTTAAAATGTTTTTGCACCATAATTTTTGCCATACAAGTGCTGAAAATATCAGGGAATGAATTTCATGCTCAGCTAACAAAATAAATTGCACTGATGTTTAAATGCAAACCAACATATTGTCAGTGATTAGACATTTAAAACTGGAACTGGTATTTATGAGAGTTAAATGAAGTTATTTCAAGTATCCAATGAGTATTTATTGTTTGCCTCCTATGAACCAGGAAATTTGGTGGCAACTCAAAGGTCAGTGCTAAGATGAATTCTCATCCTTAGTTTTACTTTTCAATCTTGAAATGGAGACAGTTAAACACCTGTAATATAAGCACATTATAGGGGCATACAAGGCAACCTAGACATATCAGCAAAGGCTTCCAAGAGAAAATAACGATTCAGTTGTATCTGGAAGTATAATTAGGATTACAGGTGTAGATGTGCAAGTGGGCAAGAGGAGAAAGGACCACATATAAAAAAAGGAAAGAAAAGCAGTTACTAGGTCATGAAAATCACGTAAACTAATTTAACTTGAACAAATATGCATGGTAGCATCCTATCTGTATAACAGTTTTGTGAAGATGTAGAAGGAAGATAAGCCAGGGATATTAATAAAGAATGTTGCAGAAATCTTGATGAAAGATGGTTGTGATTGGGACTATAATTGTAGCAGAGGGTAAGGAGAAGTTATTCAAGAGACATGTAAAGTTTTTAATGAACAGAACTTCCTGATTGATTAGAATGAAGGAGATCAGCTCAAGTTGAAATACAATAAAAAATAATCACCAGTTGATAAATGATGAAGTCTCTCAGTTGAAAACATGGTGGGTTTAGAGGGAAAGATTAGTTTACATTGGACAAATTGAGGTTGAGGTACTTATAAGACAGAATAGCACAGTAATAGGACTGTAGTACAATAATTACAATACAATAATTATTTAATCTTTTCATTCTGTTTATGTGGATGTTAGACACAGTTATGTTCTGCAGAGAGCCTTTGGGGAGACTTCAGGAATGATGAAATGAACTAAACATTTGCAGGCCAGAGAGGGAAAAAGTTCAAGGTAACTCTCAAGGCTAAAGAGAGAAGCATCAGTGTACAATCATAAAGAATCACTGCAAAATTGGCAAGTGAGATTAAATTTATCTGTTGTGCCTCTCTTTTATTCTTACAACGTTGCTTTTCTTTCTTTTTAAGGTTTTCCTCTGTTTAATTATAGCCAAACCCTATTAGTATATCAGCAGATAAAACTGTATTTCTTAGTTGTAAATGGCCAAGTTGAGAATTACCACCCACCTCTCTCTGCCACTGTTACTTCCTAGGACAAATTCAAAGTAGGCAACTTACTGAAAGACAAATGATACATCCCGTGCTCTTTCCTCACCCATAAATTCCTTAAAGTAATGGTGAACAAGATCTAGAATTGGTTTCCAAGCTCTTATACATTTTCTTTCCCAAAGAGTTGTAAGAGCAATATACAGGATGTAACCTGCTTTCTTTAAGCAGATTTAACATAGTATGGTAGTTGGGCTGGAGAGTTCTGAAATTTGGTTTCCTTGTTCTAACAAGGAGTGAACAGAATTGGTTCCAAGCTAAATGGGGAAAGAATAAGCTTATATACAAGGTTTCTGTTTGTGTATTTTAGCTGCCTCATTGGGCTTCATTTTGACCTTTTTCTGTGCAAACATTTGCCTGTCACTTTAATGCTGATCCAGTGTTTTCTTTGAGTACTTATTTTGCCATCAAAACCTAAAAACACTACATTTTATGGTATATAGTGGGTGGGAAAGGGAGGGTGTCAGTGGGTCTTTTAATAATCAGCAAAGTTAAATTAGCCTATGTACAGTTATTCAAAGACAACTAACAAGCCTAAAATGCTCTGTGTTTTTAACTTACTAAGCTTTGTACAATAAATCTTTCAGAGAGAACATGACTAAAATGTGGATTATTAGCTCACCACATATATGGCCTGATTGCAATGACCCCATTGATTTGAATTCACTCTCAACTATGACTTTCAATGAATCTTTAGTCTCATGAGTCTAGTTATGCTTTGTCATTCCTTTACTTGGAGCTGTATATTTTTAGACTTGATATCCAGGAAAGAAGTGTCTTTCTCACCTAACATACAGAGGTTTAAGTATTATTAACACTGCCCCTCCAGGCAAATCAAAATTATTGAACTAGAGCTACTAACACCCCCTTCTTTGAACAGTAGCAGTTGTAATTATGGGGGAGGTACAAACTTAAAGATCCTTTTGAAAATGTAAATTTTCTCTTCTTTTTATTAAAGTATACAAGCTGGAGAGTGGATTCATGCATTAATAAGTACTTTTTATTTGCCTGCTGAAAAGAGAAAGTGACTTTTGCTAGAGCCAGTTAATACTTTAAGAGTAATGAAATATCTTAAAGTATCTCTATTTAGTTTTAAGAGAAATCAATATAGGGTGTCTCATCCATAAAGAGTTAGGATTACATTTGCTTTCTTTGTGTGAAAGATACATAATTTATAAGCTAATGAGTTATAAAGGTCTTCTCACAAGTAGAATTATATTATCACTCCCAGGAATAAGATACTGAAACTGTTCTGAAATAACTCATTCAAGTTTATTTTACCTTAACTTATAAAACATAATCCTTTCTTGTTAAACATGCTATCAAAAGAATGCCCAGATACAGAGAAAGTGGAAGTAACTAGGATGAAAATGGAGAGAAATATTAGTGAAATTTGTCTTTTGATGAAGAGAAAATTCAATGATTAAAAATTGGGACAAGCCCTGGCTGATGTAGCTCAGTGGATTGAGCATGGGCCTGCGAACCAGACAATCGCGGTTCTATTCCCAGTCAGGGCACATGCCGGGGTTGCAGGCTGGTTCCCTGCAGGCCACTTCCCAGCAGGAGATGCACGAAAGGCAACCATACATTGATGTTTCACTCCCTCTCTCCTTCCCTTCCCCTCTAAAGATAAATAAAAAAAAATTGGGACAAAAGCATTGATTGTTTAGCTGCTAAAATATAACTGCCATTAGATAACTTAATTTTTGAAGAAGCTTATTTTCTTAGCCCTTATAACTTCATCTTTATGATAGCATAGAAACTTTTATAATAACTTTCAATGATTTATACTTTTGTGTGACCCCTTCATTTGTGTATAGACTTAACCTAGTGACTTGCATCTAATGAACAGAATATGGGAAAAGTAAGGGAGCATTACTTCCACAATGAAGCTATAACAGACTATGACTTCTGTCTTGCTTATACTCTCTCTTATTCTGGAATTCAATGTCTTTACTCTCTTGTTTGCTATGATGAAACAAGATGTCATCTCTGAACAGGCCTGTGTGGCAAGGAACTGAATGTAACTTCTGACTGACAACCAGCAAGAAAATAAAGCCCTCTGGCCAACAGCCCTCAAGGAACTGCACCCTGATACAACCATGCCAGTAAGCTGGAAAGCAGATCCTTCCCCAGTAGAGCTTTCACATGAGATCACAGCCCTGCGCACCACCTCAGTTGAAGCTTAGTGGTCCCTGAGCCAGATGACACATATAAATTGCACCTGGATTCCTGACCCACAGGCCCAGTGAGCTAATAAATGTGTGCTGTTTTAAGGCACTAATTTTGGGGATAATGTGCTATGGAGAGATAGGTAACTAATAAAATCCTATATAAATAAGCACCGCTATACTGCATTTTATGTATTTACATTCTATTATATGCATATTTATTAAAACTCAGTGATATCTGTTATGGAAACTAAACAATTGTAAATATGGAACATGTATATGCTCCCAGAGACTATTTTAAAATTGAGTTGTTTTCATGGTGAACTTCTTTATCACCAAAGAAAGAGAAAAAACATTTTGAATTTGATGGACAAGTAACTTTTCTCCCTACATAATTTTAATCTGTGGTCCTAAGATTCATTATGGATCATTATAGGCAGTTTGAGTGGAAAATTTTTCTGTGCAAGAAGTTTATATTATCTGGTTCCCCACTAATTAGATGACAGTAGTGGATCCCAGATATTGGGAAAACAAAATTCACCAAACAATTCCACATCCATCTGGAGAGGATCGTGTTATTTCTAGGTTAGAAATACAAGTAAAAGAACTTCTGGCCAAGATGGAGGCGTAGGTGGAAATACTGTACCTCCTTGCACAACCAACTTTAAGGACAACAAAGATTTAGAAACAAAAACAGACAGAAAATTGAACTGTACTGAAGTCCAACAACAAGGAACCATTCATCCAAAACAGTAAGAGGGGTGAAGTCTATGGCCTGTGGAGAGGGTTTGCAGCAGGAAAAAGCAGTGGCTGCCATACCAACCCAGGCATGCAGGCGGCAGTTGGCAGATCCTAGGCATAGGGTGGCAACGGGCAGACCCAGTGATGGCACAAGGTGTCTAGCTGATTGCACTCACACATTCACATGCAGATAAATCAGGCAAAAAAGGACAGTGAGACAGACCACACAACCCAGGGCCCCAGTGACAGGAATTAAAGCCTAAAATCATCAACTGTAAAAACTTTCCGGGGTCAAGGTGCCGGGAGAGGCTCTCAGCCTCACAGGAGAGTTCGTTGGAGAGACCCACAGGATCCTAGAACGTACATGAGCACACCCACCCAGGAACCAGCACCATAAGGGCCCAATTTGCTTGTGGGAAGTGACAGAGGGGACCAAATTAAGAGACAGAGTGAACAAATGCCATTACTCCCTCTCTGACCACAACCCCACATACAGCATCACAAGCCAACAACTGGTTTACCCTATCCTGGTGAACACAAAAGCCTCCACCCCTCATACGTAACCAGAACGAGCAGACCAAAACATTATGGCTCAAGCAGAAGAACAGCTTAAAGCCCCAGAGCCAATACTTCTAAGTGACAAAGTGATAGCTAACCTATCAGATGCACAGTTCAAAATACTGGTGGTCAGGATGCTCACAGAACCAGTTGATTTTACTCACAAATTAGATGAACAAATAAAGGCTACACTAAGTGAAATGAAGGAAAATGCACAGGGAACCAATAGTGGTGGAAAGAAAACTGGGTCTCAAATCAATGGAGTGGACCAGGAGGAAGGAACAACCAAACAGAAAAGAATGAAGAAACAAGAATTCAAAAAAATGAGGAGAGGCTTAGGAATCTCCAGGACACCTTTAAACGTTCCAACATCCAAATTATAGGGGTACCAGAAGGGGAAAAGGAACAGCCACCAGTGGAAAACTTATTTGAACAAATAATAAAGGAGAACTTCCCCAATCTGGCAAAGGAAACCGACTTCCAGGAAATCCAGGAAGCTCAGAGAATCCCAAAGAAGGTAGACCCAAGGAAGAACACACCAAGGCACATCATAATTACATTACCCAAGATTAAAATGAAGGAGAGAATCCTAGAAGCAGCAAGAGATAAGGGGACAGTCACCTACAAAGGAGTTTCCATCAGACAGTCAGCTGAGTTCTCCAAAGAGACCTCCTTACAGGCAAGAAGGGGCTGGAAAGAAGTATTCCAAGTCATGAAATCCAAAGACCTACATCCAAGATTGCTCTGTCCAGCGAAGCTTTCATTTAGAATGGAAGGGCAGATAAAACGCTTCTCAGGTCAGGTCAAGTTCAAGGAGTTCATCATCACCAAGCCCTTATTATATGAACTTATCTAAGAAAAATAAGACAAAAAAAATGAACAGTGAAAGGACAGCAAACTCACAGTTATTAAGAACCACACCTAAAACAAAAGCAAACTAAGTGGACAGCTAGATCAGGAGCAGAACCATAGAAATGGAGATCACATGAAGGGTTAGCAACGGGAGTGAGAGGAGGAGAAGGGGGGAAGGTATAGAGAATAAGTAGCATAGACAGTAGATAGAAAATAGACAGGGAGAGGGCAAGAGTAGTGTGGAAAATGTAGAAGCTAAAGAACTTATGATACATGGACAGGAACTAAAGGGGGAATGGGGGAGGGGGTGTGCAGGGTGGAGGGGAATGAGAGGGGAATTGGACAACTGTAATGGCATAATCAATAAAATATATTTAAAAATAAATACAAATAAAAAGATAGCAAACTCACATATATTAACCATACCTAAAACATAAGCAAACATCTAGAACAGGAACAGAACCACAGAAATGGAGATCATATGGAGGGTTATAACAGAAGAATGGGAGGAGGAGAGAGGGGAAAAAGGTACAGGGAATAAGTAGCATAGATGGTAGGTAGAAAATAGACAGGGGAGGGCAAGAGTAGTATGGGAAATGTAGAAGCTAAAGAACTTATGATACATGGACATGAACTAAAGGAAGGAATGTGGGTGGAGGGGGTGTGCAGGGTGGAGGGGAATGAAGGGGGCAAATGGGACAACTATAATAGCATAATCAATAAAATATATTTTAAAAAGAAATGCAAAAAATTCCTGGATGGATTTCAGTTTGTCTATGAGCCCCCTCCCCTGCCAAATTAATGTAAATACTGTGTGTTTATGTGCATTTTCTGGTGAAAGGGTTCAGGACGTTCATAAGTTACTAAAAAAGGCTTATCGTTCCCAAATATGTTTAGAATACCTGGAATACTCCACCAGATAAATTTTGATATGGTGGATGATTGTTTTAAATATCAGAAGAGTTAGTTGATTAAGTAATTTTTCCCAATTCTTTCAGAATTATTTCTTTTTTAAAATTTATTTAATTATTGTTCAAGTACAGTTTTCTGTTTTTTACTCCCATCCCAGCCCACCCCCCAGTAATTTGTATACTTCTTCAGCACATTTACTGAGGACCATGCTAGGCATTAGATAAGAACATTAAAAAGATATGAGTGATTCCTCTCCTAAGGGCTTATGCTTTATTGGAAAGGAGATATTCATCATGAACAGTTTTGGGAAGACAAATTAGAAAATGTACGGAAGCATATAACTGGGTATGCCAGTTATTTGCCTGTTTGCTCTCAGGTCCATTTTCTTCCCTTCCTTGGTTCTGTTTTATATTGCAAGGGCTAAACCTGCAAACAACATTGGGCAGGCTCCTCTGCCATCTGGTGTCTTTATGGGTTTGACTAATGGTGGTCATTCTCCAAAGCAGAGAAAGTCCAGGATACTTTTCCTCTCTGTCTTTGCTTTAGGGCGGTCTCTCTGTGGTGGCTTTGTTTCCTTCTCAGCTCTAGCTCCAACTGGGCAGCTCTACCTCTGTGTTTCAACTATCCATTTGGAAGCTCCAACTCCTGACACCTGGAAGCACTATTTCTTCCATAGATTGTATTCCAGCTGTAGTTGTGTTGACAGCTTCCTGCAGTTGTGAATCCATGGGTGTCTCATCTTTTGTTTGTTTTTTCAACTTATCTAAACAGGACTTCTATAATTTGTATCCTATATTAAATTTCATCTATTGACCTAGCTGGTGTGGGTTCTGTTTTCTAACTGGTTCCTGATTGCTATATTAGGGCGTTCAACCTGGTTAGGAAAGAAATGTGTCAGGGGGTCTTTCCTTATAGATGTTTGATTTGAGCTGAAGTGTGAAATATGAACATGTATTAACTAAATCAAAATGGAACTAAGACATATGGGAGAACATTCCAGGAAGAGTATGTGCTTGTAATTTTCCAAAACGTGAATGTCCATGTTGTTGAAGTTTAGAAAGTAATGTGGAAACATGGTATGAAACAAAGTACATAAAATACTAAATTTTGTAGGGCTTCATGCCTACAAAATATTTTCAAGTATTTTTTCTTTATGATAAGAGCCATAGAAAGCCTCATGGGTTTTTGAGCAAGAGGTTTTGAGCAATGGGGCGACATGTTCAAATGTGTATTTTTTTAATGTGTGTGTTTTCTAAGTGAGTATTTAAAGGTTTAATATGTGGAGAAAATTAGAAGTATACGGAGATGCTAGGAGAACAGACAGAAGGTTATTATAATAAAAATGTGATGCTAGTCTGGGCAATGTTGGATAAAATCCTAAAACCATTCAAAGTACCTAACAATGCTTTGGACAAGGGGGTGAATCAGATTCCCTTATCAGAATTTGGATAAGGGAGGTGGCATAATTTATTCTACTTGGCAAAAATGTGAATGATGATGCAATTGACTATGTTAGAAAAACTAGAGAAAGAATTATTTGGGGAAGGAAGATAAGTTCATTTTGGATGTGTTGAATTTGAATGTCTTTAGAAAAATAATAGAAACATTTATTTTTTTAGGATGGAAGTATTGGATTTATCATTAATACTTTCCTTCACTGGATTTATTTGCTTTTGCTCTATTGGGTGGTCAACTAGCAAAGATTTGATCTGGCCATGTTATAGAGGGGTCATCTGTGATCTTGATTAGATGACTGTGTTAATTGTGATCATGGTAAGATAAGCATTTCTATTTCAAAACATTTAAAATAACTTCGCTTGGAAAATTTAGTTTTCTATAAGCATACATTATTCATTTTAGTTACTTCTATTTCCCACATCCCTTGATATATATAGTAAATGTTTAATAAAGTTTTGGAAATTTGAGTCGAATTATATTTTTCTAAATGACACCTGCTTTTCTCCCCTTCTTGACTATCATGGTTAATTGTATGAATTTTACAAATGCAACAGCTCTTTTAGTTTGTTTTGATAAACATGAACTTATCTGAAAATGTCGGTATGAGAAAAAGTAGAATGTCAAATAATTTCTACATTTCAGAAGTAGGCCAATGTAAATAATGCTAATTGTAAACTTTGGTGTTCAGAAAATATGAATTCATCTAGGTTTTATGAAAAAGAGATAATTATCTTTACTCATGTAAGTTTCTTGGCATAGTTTTTTCTTATCTTTATTCTTTCTTCATAACTCACTTTTACATATGATATTATAATATTTTTCAAACTGTATGGGATGAAAATGTGTACGTCTATTTATGTCTATTTGAGTCAAGTCACTAGAGACATTCAACTACTTCAACAATACCAGGAGGAAAAATCTGATGTTTGAATGTGATTATATGTGTCACTCAGAGAATGTACCTTAAAAAAATCTGTAAGATTTTTTCAAAAATAAACTATCTTATTTTAGGGTTTTGTAGAATCTTAGTAGAAAAGATTAGTAATGCAAAGTCATATCAGTAAGAGATAGTGTTCTAACTCAAACAGAAGCTAATAATCCATTAAGCCATCTCTGCACAGGATAAGACAATATGCACTTTTTCACAAACCAAGACATGGAAGATGGACTTTGGAATGTTCACCAATTATTGATGGAAAAGTGATTTTTCAAGTAATGAATGCATAAAGGTACTTAATTTTATGTAAAATACTGTGAACTGGCTATGAGAAAGAAAACCAAATTAATTGATTGGCTTAATTTGCAAGATTATAATAAAACTATTTAAGAAATACTTTAGTCCCTGGTTGGTGTGGCTCAGTGGATTGAGTGATGGCCTGAGAACTAAAGGGTTGCTGGTTAGATTCCCAGTCAGGACACATGCCTGGGTAACACCCAGATCTCCAGCAGCATGCATGCAAGAAGCATCCACACGATGATGTTTCTCTCCTTCTCTTTCTCCCTCCCTTCCCCTCTCTCTAAAAATAAATATAAATAAAATGTTTTTAAAAAGAAATACTTTGGTATGGAATTACAGCACATCAAATTATGTTGTCTAATATAAAAATCAGGTCCTTTATCTAGATTTGAATAGATTTATTTCCAGTTTACTTTTGTCTACTTCGTTTTCTTAGGAAAGATAAGGAAGGTTACAGGAAATTCATTCGTGACAGATTAGCAAAGTGGCGGAATCTATGGGATTAAATAAAAAGTAAAATGAACACTTTACATATGCTAGCATAGGATAGTTAACAGTTAACAATTAACAATAAAAATGTGGAGTTCCCTGGTCTTGTGCTCTGGTAAGAGATTGTGCCTTAAGGGCTCTGGAAAAAGTGATTACTCAGACTTTCCGTAAGGTATGTTATCACAGATGCAAAAAGACCATAGGCTCAGTTAAGATAAAGATTGACCTTTGTCAAAGATACTGGCTTAGGATATGACCACCCACCATGACTTGCTTTTATTTAAGAAGTTTTAATTTCAGACCATCCCATGCAGTTACTTTAGGTCTCTGAATTGGTAAGGCCCACCATTCAGGCCACCCCAAACTTGTCAGGTTTAGTATCTGACCTTTTGTCTATCCATAAGAACCTACAATGGAAATGATCAGACAGTATGTAATTTCCTTAAGAGCCAAGTCTGTTGTGTGAGAGATTGGATCAGTTCTCTCTCACACGCCCCAACTTAGAAATGGCCTACAACCCATGCAGGTGCCCTGACTGGAAATTGAACTGGCAACCTTTAGCTTTGTAGGATGACACCCAACTGACTGAGCTGCACCAGTCAGGGCTAAATAAAACACTTGAACTAATACATATATGTATTAAATCACCTACATGCATGTTGTTATAATCAAAAGTTCCACATATTCTAATATGATTGACTTTATGGCTTTTGGGTATTGATGAATTACAGTGAAGGAGGGTTGGTATAGAAAATGCAATCACAGAATGGGGTTGCTATAGGCTACATTTCTTTAGCTAAGTTCTTTAATTTCTTTGATATAAAAGTTGATTTGGGTTCAAGTTCAGTATCTTTCTGTATTAAAGCCACCTATTATACTTTTGTCACCATCTGGGATCTGAAGAACAAAGGAAAAATAATTAAAAATATTTATTATTCTGTAGTATAATTAAGAATACAAATGAACAACTTAAAACAGTTTGAATCAATAAAGCATTTTACAGGTTAATCTTTGAGTTATATTAAATTTAGCTTAATCTTTCAACATCTACAGTTCTGGACAATGTTAAATGATAATTACATGACACAAAAAATCCTTAATCAAATTTTACTGCTAAGCAGTACTGCATGTATTAAGCATCATCTCATATCATATTATTTGAAGTCACTATATGATATATGCCCAATTATAAAACCTGCACAAATTTTTAAAACAAATGCATTCTTTTAAAATGCATGTTTTGACATTGATATAAAACTTGCGTTATTTTTATTCAGTGTAGTACAGTCTTCTTTAATAACAATATAGGTTATTATAATATATTGCATTATGTTCACTCTAGTTTTCTTCTTAATGATAAATGATGGAGAAAGAGTCAAAAATGTTAATCTAATATTGTAAATAAAAGTAGCAGATATGAATGAGTTTCATAACAAACCAATGTCTATCTCTAAAGTTTAGTGTTTTCTCAATTTCATTTTCAGGTTCTTCATTGCTAATGTACAGAAATGAAGTTATTTGTAGCTTCTTTGAGGTATAATTTATATACCATAAATCCTCCAATTTTAAGTGTGCAGTTCAATGACTTTTCATAAATATACTAAGTCGTGAAACCTTCAGTAAAATGTAACTTTGTAATGTATCTGTCATTACTTTTTTCATGTGCTTTTGGTCTACTTGTATA
Source organism: Artibeus jamaicensis (assembly GCF_021234435.1). NCBI lineage: Eukaryota > Metazoa > Chordata > Mammalia > Chiroptera > Phyllostomidae > Artibeus > Artibeus jamaicensis. The sequence goes on along the minus strand of NW_026522028.1, from coordinate 9,107,438 downwards.
TCTTCTTGGATGAAATTTCTATTCAGATCTTTTGTCCACATTTAATCAGGTTGTATCCCTCTAAAGTTTAAAGAGTGCTTTATGTATGTTGGATTCAGTTCCCTTATCTGATCTAAGATTAGCAAGTATTTTCCCCACGCAGTGATTTATCTGTAACTCTCACTTCTGTTCCATTAATCTATATGTCTATCCTGTGGTCAGTACTACACTACCTAGGTAACTGTAGATTTGTAGTAAGTTTTGTCATTAGAATAAAGTCTCTAAATTTCTTCTAATTTTTACTATTGCAGCTTGTAAATTTCTGCAAAACAGGCAAGTGGAATTTTGATAACAATGTAGTTGAATCTTTAGGTGTGTTAGGATTCTTGACATGTAAACAGTAGTGAACGTTTGGATCTGTTAACATGGAATGTCTCTCTAATTATTTAGATCATCTTTTGTTTCTTTCAGTAACATTTGTAGTTTTTAGTGTGCAGATTTTGCCATAATTATTTTTATTTTTCATCAATCATTTTCTTCTGATCCATGTTATTGACCTGATAGTGGCTTCTCAATTTTTATTTTTAATTTTACATTGCTGGTAAAGAGAAACGGAGTTTACTTTTTAAGGAATTTTATTAAGATAGAATTCAAATAGCATAAGGTGAACTGTTGTTAAGTATAAAATTCTATGGATCTTAGTAAATATACGAGTCATATACCATCACCAAAATCTAACTTATACTAGCGTAGCAAAAAGAAACCTTACACCTGTTTTCGGTCACTTCTCTTTCCTATTTACAATCTTGGGCAACCACTAATCCACTATATGTTTCTCTTCTCTGGACATTTTATATCCAATATATGATTTCCAAAGAGTATTCTGGGTCAATGATGTACTATTTCTCTTTGTAAATACTGATAAGCATCATCCAAAATACTTTAGTTTTGAAATGTGCATTCATTTCTTTTTTGTGTATTTGGTTTTGGTGTTGTGTCTAAACAACTATTGTATATTTCTGGGCTAGAAAGATGTACTACTTAAATTTGTTCTAATGTTTTTTTAAATTTTTTTGGCCTTTATAAGTCTGTTACTTATGATTAGTTCATTGTTTTTTTAAGAGCATAATCAATAAAATTTATTATTGTTATATTTTATTTAGTTATTTTTAATAATTAATTTTATTTAGTTATTTTTCAAGTACAGTTTTTTTGTCTATTTCTCTCATCCCAGCCCCCCCCTGCCCCGTGCTCCCCACCTCCCTCCCATTTCCTCCCCCCAGTCCTCATCCCTGTGTCTTTCATACTTGTTTCTCCAAATCCCTCCCCTTTTTCCCCCTTAAATTCCCTTCCCTCTCCCCTCTGGTCACTGCCCCCTTGTTCTCTATTTCAGTGTCTTTGTTTTTATTCTGCTTGCTTGTTTGTTTTGTTATTTAGCTTCCTGTTAAAGGTGAGATCATATGGTATTTGCCTTTCAACACCTGGCCTATTTCGCTCAGCATAATGCTTTCCAGTTCCATCCATGTTGTTGCAAAGGGTAGTAGCTCCTTCTTTCTCTCTGCTGCATAGAATTCCATTGTGTATGTGTATGTACCTCAATTTTTGGATTCATTCATTTACTGATGGGCACCTAGGTTGCTTCCAACTCTTGGCTATTGTAAATTGTGCTGCTATGAACATTGTGGTGCATAGATTCTTGGAAATTGATGTTTTAGGATTCTTAGGATATAATCCTAGCAGTGGAATTGCTGGGTCAAAAAGCAGGTCAATTTTTATTTTTCTGAGAAAATTCCATACTGTTTTCCATAATGGTTGTACCAGTCTGCAATCCCACCAACAGTGAACTAAGGACCCCTTTTCCCCACACCCTCTCCAACATTTGTTGTTTGTTGCTTTGTTTATGATAGCCACCCTGACTGATGTAAAGTGGTATCTCATTGTGGTTTTAATTTGCATCTCTCTGATAGCTAACAATATTGAGCATCTCTTCATGTGTCTCTGAATGTTCTGTATGTCCTCCTTGGAGAAGTATCTGTTCAAGTCCTTTTCCCATTTTTTAATTGGGTTAGATGTCTTCTTAGAGTGGAGTTGTGTAAGTTCTTTGTATATTTTGGAGATTAAACCTTTGTCTGGGTATCATTGGCAAATATGTTTTCCCATACAGTTGGTTGTCTTGCTAATTTAATACTGTTTTCTTTAGCCACGCAGAAGCTTTTTATTTTGATGAGATCCCATTTGTTTATTCTTTCCTTTATATTTCTTGCTCTAGGGGACATATCAGTAAAAATGTTGCTGCGTGGAATATCTGAGATTTTCTTGCCAATGTTTTCCTCTAGGACTTTAATGGTTTCAAGGCTTATATTTAAGTCTTTTATCCACCTTGAATTTATTTTGGTGTATGGTGTAAGTTGGTGCTCAAGTTTCATTTTTTTGCATGTAGCTGTCCAGTTCTCCCAACACCATTTGTTGAAGAGGCTATCTTTACTCCATTTTATGTTACTGTCCCCTTTGTCGAATATTAACTGACTATAGAGAGTTGGGTTCATTTCTGGGCTCTCTGTTCTGTTCCAGTGGTCTATGTGCCTGTTTTTGTGCCAGTACCAGGCTGTTTTGATTACAATGGCCTTGTAATACAGTTTGATATTAGTTCATTGTTTTTTTGAGGGACAGTTGAATTATGGTTCTTTAATCATCCTTACCATGATTGATGTGGCATGATTTCAACATCCTCTTGTGGATAAAACTACCATTTCTGCATTTAATCATTTGCTGATTCCACCAAATTTTAATTATTGAAAAATAAATGATCTTCTTTTTCAAGTTTTAGGGTCTTCTGGAACCTTGACATTAAATATGAATGTTAGTGTTATTTAACTTTGTGTTTATTTTTTAAAAAAGATTTTATTTATTTTTTTTAGAGAGAGGGGAAGGGAGAGAGAAAGAGAGGGAGAGAAACATCAATGTATGGTTGCCTCTCACATGTTCCCCCTACTTGAGACTTGGTCTTCAACCTGCTCATGTGCCTTGACTCCAAATTGAACTGGTGACCCTTTAGTTCCTAGGCTCCTGCTCAATCCACTGTGATATACCAGCCAAGGCTGCATTTCTTTTTTTATTCATTGATTTTTAGAGGGAGAGAGGAAGGGAGTGGGGGATAGAAAGAGAGAGAGACTGGAAGAAAAACATCAATACATCAATTTATTGTTGCACTTATTTATGCCTTCATTAGTTGCTTCTTGTATATGCCCTGACTGGGGATGGAACCCACAACCTTGGTTTATCAGGGCAAGGTCTAACCAACTGAGTTGCAAGTTCTGTTAATTAATTTTTTGTGGATCATTTCATGTGTTTTGGTTGTTAATATATATATATTTATTTATTTATTTATTTTGAAATGTCTCTTGAAATTTTTGCCTATATATTCGGTTATTTCTGTTCCTCTTATAAGTAAAAATGGTCCTTGTATGTTCTGGAATCACATTGTTTGTTATATGATTTTAAAATAATTTTCTAGTTGGTTCTTTGCTGTTTCTTGATGGAGGCTTTTGAGTTGCAATGGTTTTTAAATTTTCTACAGTATAGTCCAATTTGTCTCCTCTGCATTTACATATACATATACATGTTAGCATATCTATTCATGCATAATGACGTTGAATTGGTAGATCTGTTTAGGAATATTGACATGTAAACCACATTACCTCTTCAAATTCATGAATCTGGAATGTTGTTCTATGTATTCATATAATATTTTGTTACTTTTAGTTATGTTTTATAGCTTTCAGTGTACAAATATTTTATATTAATTTTACAATAAATCATTTTATTATAATATTGACAATGGCAGTGTGTTCTCAATTTTGATTTCCTAGTATACATTGCTATGACAGAGAAATGTAGTTAATGTCTTAAAATAATGTGGTAGTTTACATAATATTTAATGATGTTAAGTATATAATCCCATGTTTTTTGTAAATATACCAAGTTGAGAAACACTTAGCAAAATCTAAATTTTAGAAATTATAATATTGCATAGAGAAAGCTTGAGTCTATTTGATTCTACTCTTCCTTTCTACCTCTAATTCTATTCATATTGATTTGCCTTTTCTTAACTATTCTTGTAGATGGAAATCATGGCATGTGTGAGCTTTTGTTACAGGCTTCTTTCATGTAGCATGATGTGTTTGAGGTTAATTAGCCTTGTAGTAAGTCATCACAATATTGTTTCTTCTTAGTATAGAATCATATCCCTTTGTTTGTATACAAAACGTTTTGATTATCTATTCACTAATTGAAGGATATTCCCATTTTCCCACTTTTTGATTATTTGTACAAGCTGCTTGTTAAAGTGACTACAACTGTTTTCATTCACACCAGAAAGGTTTGAGAGTTCCCATTTATAAAAAGGAGTGATCTGTTGACACACACAACAACTTGAGTGCATATGTAGAGGATTTTGCTGAGTGAAAAAAGTCAATGAGAAAAATTATATTCTATAAGATTCCATTTCTAAAATTTTGAAGACAGTATGTTAGAAATGGAGAGTACAGGGTGGGGGGAAATGGGAGGGAGGTGGGGAGCACGGGGGGTGGGCTGGGTTGGGAGTATAAGACAGAAAACTGTACTTCAACAACTATTAAATAAATTGAGAAAAAAAGAAATGGAGAGTAGATTAGTGGTTTATAGGGGGTTGGTAGAAGTGAGGAAGACTTCTGGAGGGAAATGGATGTAGTTATTTTTTTAATATTAAATTTTATTTAGTTACTTTTCAAGTACATTTTTTATGGGAAATGGATGTAGTTATGAAAATGCCAAAGGAGTGATTTTTTTAATATATTTTATTAATTATGCCATTACAGTTGTTCTATTTCCCCCCTTCATTCCCCTCCACCCTGCACACCCCTCCACCCATTCCCCCCTTTAGTTTATGACCATGTGTCTCAAGTTCTTTAGATTCTATATTTCCCATACTATTCTTACCTTCCCCCTATCTATTTTCCACCTACCATCTATGCTACTTATTTTCTGTACCTTCTCCCCTCTTCTCCTTCTCCCACTCCCCTGTTGCTAACCCTCCATGTGATCTTCATTTCTACGGTTCTGCTCCTGATCTAGCTATCCTCTTAGTTTGTTTTTGCTTTAGGTGTGGTTCTTAATAACTGTGAGTTTGCTGTCCTTTCACTGTTCATTATTTTTACCTTCTTTTTCTTAGGTAAGTCCCTTTAACATTTCATATAGTAAGGACTTGGTGATGATGAACTCCTTGAATTTGGTCTTATCTCAGAAGCACTTTATCTGTCCTTCCATTCTACATGAAAACTTTACTGGATAGAGCAATCTTGGTTGTAGGTTGTAGATCTTTGGTTTTCATGACTTGGGATACTTCTTTCCAGCCCCTTCTTGCCTGTAAGGTCTCTTTTGAGAAATCTGCTGACAGTCTGATGGGGACTCCTTTGTAGGTGACTGTCCCCTTATCTCTTGCTGCTTCTAGGATTCTCGCCTTCATTTTAATCTTGGCTAATGTAATGATGATGTGCCTTGGTGTGTTCCTTCTTGGGTCCAACTTCTTTGGGACTCTTTGAGCTTCCTGGATTTCCTGGAAGTCTATTTCCTTTGCCAGATTGGGGAAGTTCTCCTTTATTATTTGTTCAAATAAGTTTTCCACTCGTGGGTGTTCCTCTTCCCTTTCTGGTACCCCTATAATTCTGATGTTGGAACGTTTAAAGATGTCGTGAAGGTTCCTAAGCATCTCCTCATTTTTTTGAATTCTTGTTTCTTCATCCTTTCCTGTTTGGTCATTTTTTTCCTCCTTCTGGTCCACTCCTTTGATTTGAGTCCCAATTTCTTTTCCATTACTATTGGTTTCCTGTGTATTTCCCTTCATTTCAATTAGTTTAGCTTTCATATGTTCCTCTAATTTGTGACTAAAATCAACCAGTTCTGTGAGCATCCTGATCACCAGTGTTTTGAACTGTGCATCTGAAAGTTTAGCTGTTTCTTCATCGCTTAGATTTATGGGCTCTGGGGCTCTGAGTTGTTCTTGAGCCATGTTTTGATCTGTTCATGCCTGTTATGTATGAGGAGTGGAGCCTTAGTTGTTCACCAGGGTGGGGCCGCCCAGGTTGCTGGTTTGTGATGCTGTATGTGGGGGCGGGGTCACAGAGGGACAATGGCAGTTCTCTCTGCCGCTTCCCATCACTGGGGCTTGTGCGGTCCGTCTCACCACTGCTAGCTCCTTCACTGGTTTATCTGCGCGCGAATGTGTGACCACGGTCTGCCCTCAGTGGGTCCACCACATTGCACCCTCAGTGGGTCCGCTGCCTTGCGCCCTCAGTGGGTCCGCCCACTTCTCCACACCTGGGATCTGCCCACGGCTGCTGTTGCACCAGGGTTGTGTGCCCGGGTGGGTTCAGTGGATCTTTCCTGTCGGACCCCTCTCTGCTGCTGTCTCTGCCCCTCTTACAGGTTTGGCTGAAGGGTTCGTTGTTGTCAGACTTCCGTGTAGTTAAATTTTCTGTAGTTTGGCTGTGTTTTTGTTGCTAAAATTTTGTTGTTTTTAAACTTGGTTGTGAGAGAAGGTACAGTGCTTCCACCTACGCCTCCATCTTGGTGGAAGTCCAACAATTCTGAACATAGATATTGACCAGGAGTGATCTTTATGGTGATGGTTTCATTCTGTATCTTCACTTTGTTGGTAGATGCGCAAACTTACACATGCAACAAAATTGCATAGAGCTATATACACTCACTTACACACACATAATAATGCAAGTAAGAGTATGGATTTAACAGTGTCAATATTCTATTATCCTGGTTATGGCATTGTAATATTGTTTGTATATGTGTGTGCTAAAACACATACCAGAATTTACCATATTAACCATTTCTAAGTGTACATTTCAGTGGTGTTAAGTATATTCACATTGTTGTGCAAGCAGTCTTTAGAACTGAAACTCTTTACCCATTAAACAAGTTATGAGCACTAAGACATACAGGTCAAGAATCAAGTAGATCTGCACAGCAATGGGTGCTATCTCACTGTTGAAAAGAAAGGCCTCTGGCATTTCATGGACCCTGAGGTGGGAATGGAGTGAAGGGAGGTAAGAGAGAAGAGCTGGAAGTGGAAAAGTATTGAACAGTGAGTCAGAGTAGAGAAAAGTATCATCAAGCTTTCCACCTTCACTCCCTAATAAGGAGGCCTTAGCAGAGGCGCCCAAACATAACTTCTGTCCAAAGTCTCAGATGGAGAGACCCAGGAATGAAAGCACAGAGGCTAGGAATGTAAATATGTAAAATAGCATCACCAGCCAGGGCCTGAGGCTTTGGCTGTAACTCCCTTCAGAGACCAAGATGTATTGACTGCACCAAGCCTGGTGGGGGCTGGTTTTCCACGTGATGCCTGTCTGATAGAACCATTGTAGTTGCCTACGGTCAGGCCTGAAAAAATCCCACATAAGTTTTTAACTAGGAGTTGTACTCTTCAACCAATTACTCTCTCGTGCTCTCTAAATTTAACACATCTTACGAATCTTGCTTATGGCATACAAGACACTCGTCTTACTAATTATTGATTCTTAACAAGTGCTGTGAGCTTCACCTGTATTTCCTAACCTACTTCCTTAACTTATTCTCCCTGCTTAACATTTTGTATGAGTTTCATTTATTCCATTTGTTTCCTTGCCTTCTATAACAAATTGAATGTTCTCAATACAGAAAACTGATGTCGCCACTGCACTTATTTTCTACATTTTTCCTTGGGAAAATGTTCAAGGAAAAAGAGGAAATTTAACTCTAAAAATAGGGAGAAAGGTTGATGTAATAACTCAGTCTCATTAAGGTACCAGTTTTCTTATAGCTTCTTGCTTCACCATCATGATCAAGTGAGTTTTGTCTTTCTTATTTCAAGATGGCTACTATATTTCCAAGCATTGCATACTTGTCTAGGAAGAAAGAGGAGAAAGAACAAGTTGGTTACACCATTAGTGAGGCAAATGTTTCCCCAAACTTTTTAATCTTCTGCTCCATTAGTCAGAAAAGTCCATGCTTAACATCGTCTTTGGTGAAGTGTCTCTTCAAGCTTTTGCCTATTTTCTAACTGGATTGTTAAGTTTCTTTTTTTTAAAAGATTTTATTTATTTATCTTTAGAGGGGAAGGGAAGGAGAAAGGGAGAGAAACATCAATGTATGGTTGCCTTTCATGCATCCCCTGCTGGGAACTGGCCTGCAACCCGGGTATGTGCCTTGACTGGGAATCGAACCGCGATTATCTGGTTCGCAGGCCCGCACTCAATCCACTGAGCTACACCAGCCAGGGCTTTTAAGCTTCTTAATATTGAGTTTAGAGAGTTCTTTATATATTCTTTTCCTTATTGAGATACAATTGTCATATAACATTGTGTAAGTTTGAGTTGTGCATGTTGGTTTGATACATTTATATAGTTGATGAGTCCTTTGTCAGAAATGGGATTTCCAAATATTCTTCCCAGTCTGTGGCTTTCCTTTTAATGTTCCTAGCAGTGTATTTCGCAAGTAAAAAAATAATTTGGTGATGTTGAACTTACTCATTGTTTTATAGATTGAGTTTTTGGTGTCATGCTTAAGAACTCTTTACCTAACCCCAGGTCATGAATGTTTTTAACTGTCTTCTTTTCTAAAAGTTTGATAGTTTTACAATTTAAATTTAAGTCTGTAATTTATTTTGAGTTAATTTTTGTATAAATTGTGACATTTAGGTTCAGGTTCATTTTTTAATTTTTTCCCCTAGGGATGTCTAATTATTCATGCAGTGTTTGTTGAAAAGACTATCCTTCTTCCATTGAATTGCTTTTACACCTTGCCGGGGGGATTAATTTGTGTAGGTCTGTTGTTTGCTTCTTTCTTCCATTCCATTGATCTATGTGTCTCTGTCAGTATCACACTGTAGCTATTTAACAATTCTTAAAATAAAATATTATGATCCTTCTTTTTAAAAAATTATTTAAGCAATTCTAGTTCATATTAGCTTATTTATTCAGCCCCAGTAAGTCTGTGTTTGTGGGTTACCCACACTACCACTACATAGAATTTTATATATATATATATATATATATATATATATATATATATATATATATATATAAAATATATATATATATGAAACACTCTTTCCTAACTTTACCTAAAGGAATACACTAAACATATTTTAAAAGATGGAAAATATAAGTTTATTTTCTTCATAGATTTAGAAATTCAAAAACAGAATAGAAGGCTGTGGTTGAATTTTCTTTCTCATTATGTTAAAAATGAAGAAACATAGACCTAGTGATTGTGTTTATAAACCTGAATTTTCTGGCTTAATTGTTTGAGCTGCAATAATTAGTGGGCAACGTCCAGTACATTGTGTTGTGAGAAAATACTTTTTTACAACATGGAAATACATAAATCAAATGCAGATGAACACATTCATTTAAGAAGTTTATTAACCTTAATGATTTGATTACTTTTTAGATCGATCTAATCTGTCCCTAATTTTAGCATTTTTATTGGCACAAGAATTATAGTAGAAACTTACCTTGGAGTCAGAAGACCTACGTTTAAAATGAATATATGCCATTTATTAGCTCTTTGATTTCAGATATATTTCTTTAATCTTTTCAAATACAGATTTCTCTACTATAAAAATTATATAACCCCTAACTCATAAAATCAGAAATGATATGTGGTGTGTATGCATATGTGTGTTGTTCGTGAAAATGCATGGCAAACAGTAGGACATGTGTACTTATTTTTCTTTTGAAGAGTCATATCTTCATGAGCCAGTAAGTCCATGGAAAACCAAATCAAGGGTATATATGAGGGGGAAGTAGGTAGACATCTTTCTCTGGCATTGTGTTATCTCCAAGAAGGTTTACAACGTCCCTTTTGTTCCACAGCTTATCAGTGAAAGAAATTGCCAATAGAGTAGATATAGGGAAGAATAAAAAATAAGGCCGACACATGGAGGCAACAAATCTGTCACAAACTTCAAGCTGAATCTTTAGGAAGGAATAGGTCAAAAATGGTCATATATATGTGAATGTCATTAAAAATTAATCCGTAGGGTGGATGAATATCTTTGTCAGGAATCACTGCCAAATTTGTGATCCTGTTTCTTTATACCTGAATATACTACCTATTCCTCAACTTCGTTTCCTGTAATTAGTTTGAACTTCATTTTGTTTTAGTTTAAGGGCAGAATTTTTCACCTGTCCATGATTTTTTGTCTGCTTGTTTGTCATAAATGAAGCTTATACCTTTGCCCAGTGTTACTCCCTGCATCGAAAATTATATTCTAACTCATATTTAAACACCTTTATTTCTGTTCTAATTCTAACCCTCTTTTTCTCATTGCAGAGCAAATGATCATCCTAAAATATTAAAGCCTATAAAAACAATGGCTATTATTTATTCAGGTTAAACACCATATATATATAGGATTAGATTAATATATCTGATAAGCACCCAGGCTTGTGTGGCTCAGTTGATTGAGTGCTGGCCTGTGAACCAAAGGGTTTCTGGCTTTATTCCCAGTCAGGGCACATGCCTGGGTTTTGGGCCAGGTCTCCAGTATGGGGATTGTGAGAAGCAACCATACAATGATGTTTCTCTCCCTCTCTTCCTCCCTCCCTGTCCCTCTCTCTAAAAATAAAATAATAAATCAAGTCTTTAAAAAATAAATATCTGACAAATAGACATTAGTGCTCTCACTTTATAGGTGAAGAAATGTGCACTTAGAAGTTTTAAATAACTTGCCTAAATTTGAACTGATGTATGCATCACTTGAGAGCTTTTGCTTTCATCCAGTGCAGAATATTTAAAACTGCTGGGTAAATCTTTAGCATTGCTGTATTAAGTTGTCAAAATAGTAACTTGAAATTTTCTATCACTCTCTTTTACTTTTTATTACAATCCATATAATTTCTCTATTATGGATTGCAAAGTCCTTTTTTACTTTTTTTTAAAGATCTCATTTTTATTCATATTTAGAGGGAGAAGAAGGGAAGGAGAGAAACATCAATGTGTGGTTGCCTCCTGTGTGCCCCCAAGTGGTGACTTGGCCTACAACCCAGGCATGTGCCCTGACTGGGACTCAAACCTGTGACCCTTTGGTTTGCAGTCCATGCTCAATCCACTGAGCTACACCAGCCAGGGCGCAAAGTCTTTTTTAAAATAAGATGATTATATGTACTTAATTGATTTCACATTATGGGAAGCTATTACTATTTATGTTATTGTGATAAATGGATATATCATCTTTCAATGGTAGAGGGTATATTTATCATATGACCCCAAATTAATAGGATAGGCAGCTTCTAGTGACAACCTCAACAATCCTAACTTCCTGGTATTTGTGTAATTCCCTACCCTTCAGTATAGATTGGACCTAGTGACTTGTTTTTAATGAGTACAATTAAGATTATTATAATATTTTATCTTAATGAATAGAATATGGCAAAAATGATAGGATATCACTTGTGCGATTAGATAACAAAGGTGTGTGCCTTCCATTGTGCTGGAACTCTCCTTTTTGTTGGCACTCTCTTGACCTCTTACTTGATGATAAAGCAATCTTTATGTTGTGAGATGCTCTACCAGGTAGACCTGCATTGCTAGGAATCAAGGGAAACCTCCAGCCAACAGCCCATGAAGACCTAAGGTGTTAATCCAACAGCCCACAGGGAACTCAATGCTTCCAGGAACCACATGAATGAAGTAGGAAGGAGATTCTTCCCATTTAAGCCTGTAGATGAATGCAATCTTGAGAGAAACCTAAAGCCATAGGATCCAATTAAATCATGTCTTGATTCTTGACTCAGTAACTATGAAATAATAAGTGTTGTTGGCTTAAGCTACTAAGTTTTGGGGAAGTTTGTTACACAGCAATCAAGAACTCCTATAAATAAGTTATTCATGCCTTTTAAAACTGCTGTATTCTGGTGGTATGCTCTGGCTAGGACCCTATATATATATCAAAGTGAAATGTGATCCTTGAAGTACTTACACGAAAACTAATGCTGAAGCCTCTAATGTTGGTAAATCAGAGGAAAATATAGGTTGGCTCATTTTTTCTTTGCTAAGTCTTAGTTTGTCAAGGTTTGAGCAAACAGAACAATGAGAGAAAATCATGTTTACCACTGAAGATAAAGAGAAATCATGTTATCACAGAATTCATGAAACTGAAAAAGCTTTCATTCTCACTTCAAATGTTTGTCAAGAATGAGAACATACCCATGTTAAAATATTTACAGAGTGAAAATTGAGAGCTTCACACAACTCTCCACTCCAAGAAAACTTGGTGTACTCTATGGCCTATGAAAAGATAAGTGTGGGAGTTTTTTTTGTTTTTGCAATGAAGATTTTTTAAAAAATAGTGTGTTAGATTCTTAGGACTGCTGTAAGGAAGTATCATAGTCTTGGTGGCTTAAAACAACAGAAAGTTATTCTAACTTCTGGAGGCTAGAAGTTTGAAATCAATATCTTGGCAGGACCTTACTCCCTGTGAAGCCTCTGGGAGAGGGTTTTTTCTTTACTCTTCCAGCTTCTGGTAGCCCCAGGGGTTCCTTGGCTTGAGGCAGCATGACTTCTACTTGTGCCTCCATCTTCACATAGAAGATGTGTCTTTTCTTGTGAGTCTGTCTTCAGATGGCATTGTCCTGTCTCTGAGTGCCTGAAATTCCCTTCTTCTTATAAGTACACTAGTCATATTGTATTAACACTCAACCCAGCCATGGCTAGTGTTGCTCAGTGGATTGAATGCTGGCCTGTGAACCAAAAGGTCGCTGGTTCAATTCCCAGTCGGGCACATGCCTGGGTTGCAGGCCAGGTCCTCAGTGGGGGGGCATATGAAGGGCAACCAATCAATGTTTCTCTCTCACATCAGTGTTTCTCTCCCTCTCTCTCTAAAAATAGATAAATAAAATCTTTTTTAAAAAGATCAAGACCAAAAGACCTCATCTTCACTTGATTATATCTACAAAGACCCTGTTTCCAAATAAGGTAATTTTCAAGATTTGGGGGTTTAGGATTTCAACATAACTTTTCTTCAGGTTATACAGTTCAAACTATAACAAGTAGTATCCTCTCCTTTGTCTTATAAAGTCTTTTTTTTAACATCTGTCCTTGGCTTTGTTGCATCATTCACATTTTTCTATGCTGATTAAATAAAGTATCCTTTTTATCCTCCCACACCTTTCTGCAATATAATTGCCTAGTATACAATGTTCCCTGCAGTGTTTTAATTGTTGTACCATTCAAGAGATTATGGTCAGTGCTGTAGCAAAATTTTCTTTACATAATTCAGCAAAGCAACATCTCTATCTCTGTCTCAAAGGAATATTTTAAAGATCTTATCTGTTAAGTGAGAATATTTTTCCTTTGTTACATCTGGTTTTAACATTCTGAAATTTATTCTAATTTTAGGGATTCCTGTTTTGTTAAATTCTGTGTTGCAAATTATGTTAATACAAAGTGGTTGGAATATCAGCCAGATATTTCCTGTAATCCACAAGTTGATTGATATTGTACCCTGTCTAGAGGGTGGGAGAATAAAATGGTATTACCCTCAAGGAGCAAACTACAAAAGTAGTCTCTATGCATTCATCAAATATACAATTAGTTACATATTGTATTACATATTTCATTGACACTGAATTAATTAGAAGTAGCATTGTTAATGTACAGATTATAGACTTTAGAGGTAGACAAACTTGTATTTGAACACTTACTTTACCACATGCCAGTAATTCTTTTAAATGTCCATTTCTTTCATCTATGAAATGGGATAATAATGGGACTTAAAGACTTGTTTTAAAAATTAAGTATGATGACACTCATACAATGCTCCTGATAAAATGGATAAAATACTCTTGATTCCTAGCAATTATACATAATGAAACTCAGATACTATCCCCCCAAAATGACTCAGAGCTTCTGCTTTCCTTATATAAAATCAATATAGTGTCCACATTGATGGTTTCTGTGATTTAATATATGGAAGCATATAACATAAAAGATGCCCTGAATATATAGTGAACTTTCCTACTACAGGTATTATAAGATACAAAGATTGATGACAGTTTTTCTTATGTTTTGCAAGAATAAGTTAATATATTTACCAAGTTTGTTTTCATTCATTAATTCATTTACAAATTTAATATAACTTGGTACATGTCATATAATTTAAATAACATTAGGAGATACAGAAGACCTAGAATACCAATAAGAAATTAAAGCTCTAAGAAGTTAACTGATTTTCTCAGGATAAAATAGCCCTTGAGTTTCAGAGTCAGGGTGCAGCAGTTTTGATCCATCCATTTCAGTGCCAAATTTACACACTTAGGGAATAGAAGAAAGGGCAGGAGCTTTTGAATTAAAACCAAAAGTACAGTAAGACAACTAGAGTCATACTCTAACAGGAAAGCCAAAGGCACACTTTGAACATGAAATGGAATCTCAGTGAAATAGATGTGCTCACACTGTGTATGTACTTTGATCAACCAGAAAGAGTGTCAAACTCATGATACATAGTACACTTTACCCTACATTAAGTTTACTTCATTTTAAGAAAGGATACTGAACAGGCAGCAACACAGCCTGCACAGTAACACTGTAGTGATCTGGTTATTCATAACACAACTTCCAGTGCCCCTGGCACTCTATCCTTAGAATATGTGTGATCACATTGGATGCGATTGGATTGGCACAGGCTACTTCGGTTTAGGAAATTCAGTGGCTCTGAGAGCTCTTTGGCTTTTATACCTTGCTAGCCATGTAGTTCCTTCAGGGTAAAAGAGTAGCTCCATTCTCTGGTGCAACTGTATCTCCTTACTAATAGTTACACATCGCTTGATAAACCACCTTGACAATGAAGGTACTTGGTCTGATTCATGGTGCTCAGGAGGACTTTCTTGGATCTCCTGCACACCCATAAATTCCTGGAGTTAGTGTTGCAAGGAAGATTGGACTAGGTTCAAATCCTCAGGCATTTTTGAAGATGGCCACAAAACCCACTGCTATCACAGGAATAGCTGTTCCAATAGAACAATAATTAGAAAGTGTTTTTCTGTTTGGCATCACATGGTAAAAACAAAATCCTGCCATTAGCTACAGTGGCTTTTCACTGGCCTTTACAGGGCCAGGATGGACACAGAGCATATAAGAAACTCAGAAACTAATATTTTAAATAACTCCCTTAGCCCTGAGATATTAACACCATGCCATGCCCCTCCACCTCCCCCATGATTTTCTCCTCCCTTCCCTTAGTTGAATATTACTGAATGAGATTCAGCCTTTGACTTGGTATCAGTGATTAATCTGTAAGGATTTGTATAAAGCTGATGCCTTTAAAAACTCCTTTCAACTCTCAACAAAGAGATTGCTGTAAATCTGGGATATGAGAACATTTGTCAGCCAATTTGACATTTCCCGACTTCTTAACAGAGATGATAATTCTATACAAAGTATTCTCGTAAATGAAAATTTAAAAATGAAAAGCAATTACAGGTTGTCTAAAAATTATTGTTTTAGAACATTTGAGGTTGATTCTGTGCCATTTCTGTGAATGTTCACTGATTTCTCCCTGTACTGCATGAGGACAGACATAAATATTTAAATGAAATGAAAATCAAATAAATCACCATGATAAGCTTAACTGTTCTTTTGTTTACAGCAAACTATGTTAGGTATTAAGACTTGACTTTAATTATAGTTTTGAACATCAATGAAGATAGTTTGTGCTACCTGATAGAGCACAAAGTGATATATACACTGTGCATATTGACTATGGAATATGGAAGTTATTTAGTTACCATAGAAAGAGGAAGTGGTGTTTCAAAAAGTAAATAATGAGGCACTCTTTTTTTCCCCCGTTAATTACTCAGGAAAAGCCTGCTTCATTACAAGTATTTATAAACACTTGATCGAAAAATTCAAATTATATGTGTCCTACATCTAGCTACTAGACTATTCTCTATCTTAGGCCTTGTAAGTTTGAAGACTTTGACATGTTAATGAAGTCATCAAAGGAATAGGCTGTCTTTCGTTAAAGCTGTTTGTTCCAAGATGCTCTGAAAAATGTGCTCCAGGGTTTTCTAACTCTACTCTTTCATTTTTTCCCTCTTAACTTAAAACTAAAGCCTCCTTGTCATGCTTAATTAAACATCTGAATCAAATTAATTATTTTTAACTAGACTGGTGTGTAGGATGTAACTTTCAAATTTAGCGTGGGGCGTTAATTGAAGAGACAGATTGTTCTTTTTAAAGTATGATATTCTCTCTCTCTCTCTTTTGTGTTCAAAAATATAATATGTAGAGGCTGGAACTAGACATGAAAATTGTCCAAACTTGTACACAGGATAAAAATGAGATATTCAAACATGCTTAGTAAAAAGGAATATATTAGTTTCTTAGATTTCAAAGGACTAATGTGTGTGTGTGCATATTTATACTCAAACTCTTTTTATGAAATTAGGAAAGATTTTCAATTTTTTGGTCCATCATCCTCTACTTCTATGTAAACTATAAACATACTTATTTAAGAAAATGCCTGATGATTTTTCCTACTGATTCTTATTATCTTAGAACATCAAGAATGATTATTGTCAAGGAAAGCCTAATGTTGAAAAATGACATCCATCTGCTCAATTTTTTATTGGCTTGCTGACAATTCACTTTGAGATAATCTGGGTCAGGACCTGTTACTTTGCACTGAAAAGCAAATTATGCAAATAGGGTAACTGATTCAAATAATATACACTTTGGGAGCACTAACTCTCTCAGTTTTAAAGGAGGATCAGAAGTCAAAGTAATATATACAGCCAACCCTCCATGTATCCATGGAGTTCCACATCCATGGATACAACCAACCATGTATAAAAAATATTCAGGAAAAAATATTGCTGATGTGCATTATGTAGTTAAACCTATAATGGTTTTGTCTGTATTGAATATGCACACTTATTTTTCTTGTCATTGTTCCCTAAACAAGAGCACAACAATTATTTACATAGCATTTGCATTGTATTAGGCATTCTGTGTAATATAGAGATCGTTTAAAATGTAAGGGAGGGTGTGTGTGTGTCAGCAATTTTCAACCTTTTTCATCTCATGGCACACATAAACTAATCACTAAAAATTCTGTGACACACCAAAAAGATTAGATTTTTTCTGATATGACAAAATAGGCATGATTTTGATTGATTTACACTGGACAGCTACTATTATGTTGGCTGTGATTTTTTTTTATTTGACGGTCTAAGGGAAAAGAGGTCCATGCCCATGACTAAATAGTCAGATATAGCATGTTTTAAAAGTTCTTGTGCCACACTGGTTGCAAATCACTGGTGTAGGTTATGTGCAGATACTAGGCCACTTTATATGAGTCTTGAACATCTGCACATTTTGGTATCTGTGGTGAGAGGGGGGTCGTAGAACCAATCCCTGTGGACAACTGTACTCTGTGTAGTTGATTTGATTTACTATAATATTATCTCAAGCATAGATAATACTTAAAAAATTCACCTACTTAAAACACTCCAGATTTTGTAATCGACAAATGAAGCAAATATGTGCAGGAGCTAGTGCAAGTTTCTGCATATGTCATGTAGAGTATTGTACAATACAGTTTTAAAACGTCAATTGCTGTCATTTTACATTAAAGATAAAGTTCGAAAATGAAGTCTTAATCTCTTTATTGTTGACAGATTGTGGGTGGAAACCTATGTAATTTAACCAGCTTAAATAATTCCCAGAGCAGTTTCTCTTTGCAAAGGTAAATTGACTTAATTCTCTTATCCCTAGAATCACCAGAATTCTCTCTTATACATAGATTGAAAATATTCACCCATGCATTCTAACAGCTGTTCATGTTTCCAAGCATAAGTGGAATAGAAATTTGATGCTGTATAAAATCTTAGTTATCACCTATGAAATATTTTTAATAAATTAAATAAAATAATTGCATGCTCTAATATGTGAGGGGAAAATGAATTACCAATTCTTTAATGAAGGTAATGTGTTATGATGATAAAACATTCCTAAACATAAAGTATCTGTTCTAGCCCCCTTTATACAAAAGAATAATTTCTAGTTTGGCCCACTTAATTGCTCAGTTCCTTGGGGAGCAAAATTTGTAAGTCACTTACAAATTTTGTGCATAAGCTTATTTATCCAAAATAGAAAGTTGGTTTGAGTACGGGCCTATGAACCAGACAACCGCGGTTCGATTCCCAGTCAGGGCACATGCCTGGGTTGCAGACCAGTTCCCTGCAGGCCAGTTCCCAGCAGGGGACGCACAAAAGGCAACCATACATTGATGTTTCTCTCCCTCTCTCCTTCCCTTCCCCTCTAAAGATAAATAAATAAAATATTAAAAAAAGAAAGTTGGTGATAATTTTACCCACCTAAGCTGTCTAATAGAGAGATTCTGAGAATGAAAAAGAGACATTGGATGTGAAAACAATTTGCCAACTGTGAGGTGAGCACAAGAGTAAGGTTTAAAGAAATATTGTGAATAACTCTTTATTGTGATGTTTTAATTATTTTTTAATTATCTTTATTAGAATATTAAACTTTAAAAAATCAACTTGTCAACTATAGACCATATTAAAATATTGATAAGTTGTATAAAATATTAAGTTCCTCTGGAGAGCATTATGCTAAGTGAAATAAGACAAGCAGTGAAAGACAAATACAACATATGATCTCACTTATAATGGAACCTAATCAACCAAAAACACAAACAAGCAAAATAGAACCAGAGACATTGAAATTAAGAACAAAATGAAAATAACCAGGTGGGAGGTGGGAGAGGATAATGGGGGCAAAGAGGGAAGGGTCATCAAGGACCATGTACAACAAACACAAAGACAAAACCAAAAAGGAGTAGGTTCCAGGGTGGGAAGTGGGGATGGCTGGGGTGGGAGGGTGGAGGTAAAATGGAGACAACTGTACTTGAACAACAATTAAATTTTTAAAAAACTTAAAAAAAGAAAATGAACCTGAAAACCTGAAAATAAGATTTAAGTTTCTGTATTTATATTAATTTTTTTTGCATGGAAAAATAAACCAGTTTTCTGTTGTTAATATTTTTTTTATTTTATGTGTTCTGTTATATTTACTTGGAAAAGTCTATCATTATAGGATAACAACACAACCGTTGAAATGTAAATTTCCAGCAAATGGACCATTTTATTCTCCAAAAGAAAATCCACCTTATTTAATTCAGGGTGGGCAAAAGTAGGCTTACAGTTTTGAGGACAAAAAACATAGAGTTTATTCTTGTATTATTATTCATTAACACATTATTTTCCATACACAACTGTAGACTTACTTTTGCCCAACCTGTATTGTCAGTGTTTGCTTTTAACTTCTTAAATATATTTTTAATGGAGACAACTTCATTTTAAGTCTTAGTCTTGGGAGAAATGGAAGACATAAAATATGAATATTAAATTCCAATTTTGATACTTAGTAAATTTATATTTGAAATTACATTGAGAGATTTAAAAATATAGAAAAATATTATTATAATCAATGAAAAGTATAGAATGAAATTATACTTGTCAATTAATATTAGCACATTTTGGACAAAACTAAAGGGAGTAGGATCAAGTGTAGGAAGTGGGGATGGCTAGGGTGGGGGAGTAGTGGGGGAAAAATGCAGACAACTGTTCTTGAACTACAATAGAAAACTGCAAAAAATTAATGTTAGTGCATTTTGGAAGTTTCAAAAGGCTTACAATTAGATGTGAACTTTTAAGATTTTTTATCAAATGTCTTCTGTTTTCAATGAATACTGCTGTGTGTCATGCCTTTTAAGTTGAAAGATTAAAACATTTTTTTCTTCAGATAAAAATGAACCCAGGATATTTATAAAATAGAAAGATCCATTTGTGCTCTTTTGAGTGTGTGGTTTGTTGCATATAACAATAACATATCTGTTAGATAAATACCTCTTGTTTTGATAAAGTCAAATGGTGAGTAATCATATCAATAGCAGAATATCTCCATCCCTAAAAATCTAAACCAACAGCCAGAGATGACATGAATTATAAATCACCCTCTTCCTAAGAAGTTAATCCAATTAGGTTTACTCTCAAAGTATTATTACTTAATTTTAAAAAATGTTTTTATTGTTGTTCAAGTACAATTGTCTCCATTTTCACCCCACCATGCCCCCTGCCCCACCCATCCTCTCTTCCCACCCTCAAACCCACACCCTTTGGTTTTGTCCATGTGTCCTTCATACATGTTCCTCGATGGCCCCCTATTTTCCCTTATTGTATAATATGTGTATATTTAAGAATATATAGAGTTTTTAAGGAGACATATAAAACTATTAATCCCCTCAGGGGAAAGAAAACAAGAGTGGCTTTTATATGACTATTTTCAGAATATATCATAATGATTACTAGTATAAGTATAAAGTTCTGACAAGTAAATTCAAGTCTATAATTAAAATCTAAAAATAACTGTAAACTTAATTTTATTCAACTTATTTCTTCTCATACATACACATAAATTCATGTTTAAAAAGATTGAAAGTGAACTAAGTACATCCCCTTACATAATCCTTTGATGGCTTTCACCACCATGGGACATTGAGCAGAGAAACTGTCTATGTTCTTGCCTTATTTCAAGTTTCAAATAATTTCTCTGACACTAGAATTCTTTAAAAAAGAAAACATTTTCTAAACAGACTTGGATGTAAGAAGCAAAATTCTAGTGTCAGTTAAGAAGCCACATTCAAGTTCAATTTTCAATCTTACTGCTTTGCCATACTACTATAGAAATAGCTAATGTTTGTGCACATCTCTGGCTCTTCCAAGCTATTTCATTCTCTGTTGGTTAACCTAAAGTCCTGAGATTAAACTTGAATTTTCATAAAACATTTCAACAGAAGATAAAAGAAGAAACATTTCAATAGTTGTAAAGAAAACTTTGGAGTACACAGTGGAATATGGAAATGCATGATTTCACTATTGAGATATTTTTGTTGAAGTTTTAAAAATACATTCACAGGATAAACTATGAAACTATGTGTAAATCCAAAATTATCATCTCGCAATTATAGGACATAAAATACTTTTATCTCCTTTTTGACATATTGCTAGACATATGTTTCCCACTTTTGAAAATCTTTGTCACAGTGGAAATCTGTAATAAGAGTAAAATTTTAAAATTGGAAAATATACTATATTTATTGGAATGAAAAAAGCCAAGATAAATTAAACATTTCCCTTTTTAAATAAATGTAGTAGAATGATGTAGCTACTGATACATACGGGATAACAAATCTCAGGACGTCTCTTTGGAAAGACTTATTTTGCCGAAAGGGCACTATATCTTTGGAATATTTGTATGTAAATTTGCCAAATAATGCTTCTCATCTCTTAATAAATACTTCAGAAATATTACTGCTTTGAACCTAGAAAGTATTTGTGTATATGCATGTGCATGTGTGTGTTGTTATTACTCTTATTTAGCTTTGTACAATAATTTTTCAGGGCATTTTCAGGGATTCTTGTACTTTTAATTATGGTAAAAAAAACCCACATAATATACCTACCATATTAAAATTTTAAGGGTATGATATGGTAGTGTTAACTATAAACGCAGTGTCATACAGTGGATCTCAAGAAATTTTTTTCATGTTTCATGACTGAAAGTTTTTATTTGTTGGACAGCAACTATCTATTTCCTCCTCTACCCAACCACTGGCAACCACCATTCTACTTTCTACTTCTGTGACTTTGACTATTAAATTACTCATGTAAGTGAAATCATGCCAAATTTGTCCTTCTATGATTAGGTTCATTCACTAAGCCTAATGTCCTCAAGGCTCACCCAAGCGGTGGCATATCACAGGATTGCCTTATTTTTAAGAATAAATAATACTCCATTGTACTTTTTTCATTTCCCATAATTAAATATTTTATTGTTGTTCAAGTTCAGTTTTCTGCCTTTTCTTCCCACCCAGCCCAACAACCCAGCCCTCCCCACCACCCTCCCCTATTTCTACACATCCCCATTAATGTCCATGTGCCATTTATAATTGTTTCTGCAAATCCTTCACCCTTTTCCCCTGAAATCCCCTCCCCTCTCCCTTCTTGTCACTGTCATCCTGTTCTCTATTTCAGTATCTTTGGTTATATTTTGCTTGCTTGTTTGTTTTGTTGACTAGGTTCCTGTTAAAGGTGAGATCATATAGTATTTCTCTTTCACTAGTTTACTTCTCTTAGCATAATGCTTTCCAGTTCTATCCATGCTGTCACAAAGGGTAGGAGCACCTTCTTTTTTTCTTCTGCTTAGAATTCCATTGTGTAAATGTACCATAGTTTTTGGATCCATTCATTTACTGATGGGCACTTAGGTTGCTTCCAGCACTTGGCTATTGTAAATTGTGCTGCTATGAACATTGGAGTGCATAGGTTCTTTTGGATTGGTGTTTCATGGTTCTTAGGGTATAATCCCATCAGTGAATTGCTAGGCCAAAATACAGTTGCATTTTTAGTTTTCTGAGGAAATTCCATACTGTTTTCCGTAGTGGTTGCACCAGTCTTCAATCCCACCAACAGTGCACTAGGGTCCCTTTTCTCCACAACCTCTCCAACACTTGTTTTCTGCTTTGTTTATGATGGCAATTCTCACTGGTGTGAAGTGGTATTTCATTGTGGTTTTAATTTGCATCTCTCTGATAACTAGTGATACTGACGATACTGTCTCTGGACCCTCTGTATGCCCTCCTTGGAGAAGTGTCTATTCAAATTCTTTGCCCATTTTTTAATTGGGTTGCTTGTCTTTTCAGAGTGGAGTCCTGTGAGATCTTTATATATTTTGGAGATTAAACCCTTGTCTGAGGTATCATTGGCAAATATGTTTTCCCATATTGTTGGTTCTCTTTTTATTTTAATGCTGTTTCCTTGGCCATGCAGAAGCTTTTTATTTTGATAAGATCCTATATGTTTATTATTTCCTTTATGTTCTTTGCTCTAGGGAACATATCGGTGAAAATACTGCTGCATGAAATATCTAGGATTTCCCTGCCTATGTTCTCCTCTAGGACTTTAATGGTGTCATGGCTTATATTTAAACTTTTATTCACCTTCAGTTTATTTTTGTATATGGTGAATGTTGGTGCTCAAGTTTCTTTTTTCTTTTTTGCACATAGCTGTCCAGGTCTCCCAGCACCATTTGTTAAAGGGACTATTTTTACTCCATTTTATGCTGCTGCCCCTTTATTGAAAAATAATTGACTGTAGGTAGAGACTTGGGTTGATTTCAGGGATCTCTGTTCTGTTCCATCAGTCTATCTGTCTGTTTTTATGCCAGTACCAGGCTGTTTTGATTACAGTGGCCTTGTAATACAGTTTGGTATCAGGTATTCTGATCCCTCCTATTTTGCTCTTCTTTGTAAAAATTTCAGCAGCTATTCAGGGTCGTTTATGGTTCTATATAAATGTTAGGAGTGTTTGTTCTATGTCTGTGAAATATGCCATTGGTACTTTAATAGGCATTGCACTGAATTTATAAATTGCTTTTGGTAGTATGGGCATTTTATAATGTTAATTCTTCTAATCCATGAGCATGGTGCATGCCTCCATTTGTTTGTCTTCCTTGATTTCTTTCTTCAGTGTTGTGTAGTTTTCTGCATACAGATCTTTTACCTCCTTGGTTAGGTTTATTCCTAGGTATTTTATTTTTCTTTTTGCTATGTCCAATGGGATTTTTCCCTGATTTCTACTTCTGCCATTTCATTGTTGGTATACAAAAATGCCTTTGATTTCTGGATATTGACTTTGTATGCCACTGTTTTGTCAAATTCATTTATTAGGTTCAGCAGTTTTTTTTGGCCGAGTCTATAGGTTTTTTTTTATGTATACTATCATGTCATCTGCAAACAGTGACAGTTTTGTTTCCTCCTTTCCAATTTGGATGCCTTTTATTTCCTTTTCTTGTCTGATTGCTGTAGCTAAAACTTCCAATACTATGTTGAACAGAAGTGGTGAAAGTGGACAGCCCTGTCTGTTCCTGATCTTAGTGGAAAAGATTTTAGTTTTTGCCTATTGAATATGATGTCAGCTGTAGTTCTCTCATATATGGCCTTTATTATATTGAGGAATGCTCCCTCTATTCCCACTTTGTTGAGTATTTTCATTATAAATGTGTGCTGTACCTTATCAAATGTTTTTCTGCATCTATTGATATGATTGTATAATTTTGTTTTTGCTTTTGTTTATGTGATGTATTGCATTTACTGATTTGTGAATATTGTACCATCCTTGCATCCCTGAGATAAATCCCACTTGGTCATGGTGTATGATCTTTTTGATGTATTATTGGATGCAATTTGCCAATATTTTGTTGAGGATTTTAGCATCTATGTTTATCAGCGATATTGGCCTGAAGTTTTCTTTCTTTGTTGTGTCTCTATCTGATTTTGGAATTAGAATGATGCTGACTTCATAAAAGGAGTTTGGGAGTCTTCGGTCATTTTGGATTTTTTGGAATATTTTGTGAAGGATAGGAGTTAGCTCTTCCTTAAATGCTTTGTAGAATTCTCCTGTGAAACCATCTTGTCCAGGGCTTTTGTGTGATGGGAGTTTTTTGATTACTGCTTCAATTTCTTCTGCTATTATTGGTCTGTTCAGGATTTCTGCTTCTTCTTCATTGAGTTTTGGAAGATTATATTTTTCTAGAAATTTGTCCATTTCCCCTAGGTTTTCAAATTTCTTGGCATACAGTTCTTCATAGTAATTTCTTATAATCCTTTGTATTTTTGTGGTGTCAGTTGTAATCTCTCCTCTTTCATTTCTGATTGTGTTTATTTGGGTCCTCTCTCTTTTTTTCTTGATGAGCCTGCTTAAAGGCTTGTCTATATTGTTTATGTTTTCGAACAACCAGCTCCTGGATTCATTGATTTTTAGAATTTTGCTTTTCATCTCTATGTCATTTAATTCTGCTCTCATCTTGGTTATTTCCTTCCTTCTATTTTCCCTGGGCTGTCTTTCTTGTTGTTTCTCAAGTTTTTGTAGGCGTAGGGTTAGGTTGTTTATTTGAAATGTTTCTATGTTTTTTAGATAGGCCTGTATCACTATGAACTTCCGTCTCATGACTGCCTTCACTGTGTCCCATAAGTTTTGGGTTGTTGAGATTTCATTTTCATTTGCTTCCAGAAATTTTTTTGAGTTCTTCCCTAATATCATTCTTGACCCATTTATTGTTTAATAGCATGCTCTTCGATCTTCATGAGTTTAAGCATTTGGGGTTTTTTTTTCTTGAGATTGGTTTCTAGTTCAGTCCCTTGTGGTTGGAGAGAATGCTCAATATGGTTTCAGTTTTCTTGAATTCATAGAGGCTTGTTTTATGTCCTATCATGTGGCCTATCTTTGAAAATTATCCATGTGCATTTGAAAAGAATGTGTATGTAGCTTCTTTGGGATGAAGGGCTCTATATATATCAGTTAAGTCCATTTCATCTAGGTCATTGTTCAATGCCGCAATATCTTTGTTGATATCTTGTTTGGAAGATCTATCCTATTTTGACAGTGGGGTGTTAAAATCCCCTATTATAATTGTGTTGCTGTCAATATCTTTCTTGAAGTCCTCCCAGATTTTCTTTATGTATTTTGGTGCTCCCATGTTGAGTGCACATATTTTTACAATGTTTATATCTTCTTGATGAATCCTTCCCTTGAGTATTATAAAGTGACCTGTGGATCTCTGTTTATGACCCTTTTATTGAAGTCTCTTTTGTCTGATATAAGTATTGCTACCCTGGCTTTTTTTTTCCTGTCCGCTTGCTTGGAAAATTTGTTTCCAGCCCTTCACTCTCAGTCTGTGGTGGTCTTTTGTCCTGAGGTGGGTCTCTTGCAGGCAGCATATATGTGGGTCATGCTTTTTTATCCATTCAGCTATTCTGTCTTTTGATTGGAGGATTTAGTCCATTTACATTTAAGGTTGTTATTGATAGGTACTTATTTATTGCCCTTTTTTGTACCTGTGTTTCTCCCTCCCTCTCCCTCTCTCTCTGTCTCTCTCTCTCTCCTCATTCCTTTTCTCAAAGCAGTCCCTTTAGCATCTCTTGCAGAGCTTGTTTGGTGGAGGTGTATTCTTTTAGACTTCTTTTGTCTGGGAAGCTCCTTATTTGGCCTTCTATTGTGATTGAGAGCCTTGCTGGGTAAAGTCGCCTTGGTTGCAGGCCTCTTGGAATATTTGTAGCCATTCTCTTCTGGCTTGGAGCGTTGCTTTGAGAACTCAGCTTCTAACCTTATTGGGGCTCCCTGAATGTTACTCCCTGTTTCTCCCTTGCTGCCTTTAAGATTCTGTCTTTGTCTTAGAATTTTGCCATTTTAATTATGATGTGTATTGAAGTGGGCCTCTTTGGGTTCCTCTTGATTGAGATTCTCTGTGTTTCTTATATTTGTGTGACTTTTTCTGTCATCAAATTAGGGAAGTTTTCCATCATTACTTTTTCAAACAGGTTTTCTATCCCTTGCTCTTCCTCTTCTCCTTCTGGTATCCCTATTATACAGATATTATTACATTTCACGTTGTCCTATATTGTCCTTAATCCCTCTTCATTCTTTCTGAGCATCTTTTTTTTTTTTCTTGCTCTTTCTGGGTGTGTTTTTTTCCTACCTTGTCCTCCAGCTCACTGATCTGATTCTTTGCTTCATTTAGCCTGCTTTCAATTCTTTCTACTGTATTCCTCAGTTCAGAAATTGTATTCTTCATTTCCTCTTGGCCCTTGTTGATAGTTTCTATTTCCTTTTTCATGTTGATATAGTTTTCAGTGTGTTCATTGTTATTTCCCTCTAGTTTCTGGTAATTCTCTGTGAGCTCATTGAGCTTCCTTATAAACATTGCTTTGAAATCAATATCTGATCATTGACTTGCCTTTATTTCATTTAGCACTCTTTCTAAGGCTTCCTCCTTTCCTTTCATTTTGGGGATTTTTTCTTTGTCTTCCCATTGTTTGTGAGACTCTTCTTGTTAGCCTCTGCTTTTAAATTGATCTTTTCTGACTTTCTGGGTTTCTGGTGTGAAGTTCTATGGTAGGAGACCTGTGAGATTCAGTGGTGTAGTCTTTTTAATCTCCTGAGCTCACTGGTCTTGGGCTGTAGCTTATGTTGGCTCTCTGTATGTCTTTGGGTTTTGATTGTTATTGGGTCTCTCATTGGTGGGTCCTTCCCTCCAACTGGTTAATTTAGGGTCACTCCATCTACCATGTCTTGTATTCCGTTGTGCAGGTGTGGACAGGTTATGTTGAAGCTGATTCTTCTGTGTGTACAAGTTTTTCAGGCTTCTCTCTTTCTCTTGTTCCATTGTTTGTTCTGGGTAATTTCTCCTCCATTTAGTTGTGTTTCCAGATCAGTCCTGGATTGAGGTGAGTGTAGCTTCCACTCCCTCCTTCACATTTTTCCATTGTTATCTGTTTGTGGTTCCTTTGTTGGTGGGTTTCCTCTTCCAGGAAGTGTACTGGTGTTCGCAGCTCCCACCTTGCAAATTCTCTGGAGCAGCAAAGTGAAATTTGTCTTACTGTCTCAGTAGTTGGGATGACCCCTCTTTGGGTCTAGCTCTGGTCTTTTCACAGCTCCAGATTTTATTGTCTCACTGTCTGATTTTTCAATGTCCTCTATAATTTTTGGCCCCCAATTTTCATATATGCTGGGATACCATTGGCTGTTCCTCAGAGGATCAGCTAGGTGTTTCACCCATGCACAGGGGGAAGTGGACTCCACTCCCATTTATCTCACTACCATCTGTCCCATTGCACGTTTATATCATATTTTCTTTATCTGTTATTCTGTTGATGGACATTTAGGTTGTTTCCACCTTGTGGATATTGCGAAAAAGTATTGCAGTGAACGTGGAATGTAGATACTTCAAGATCCTGATTTCAGTATTCAGAAGTGCAACTAATTGCTGGGTGATAAAGTAGGTCTATTTTTTATTCAATTTTTTAGCAACTTCCATACTGTTTTTCATCACAGCTGCAATATTTTACATTCCAGCCAACAATGTGCAATAGTTCTAATTTCTTTATGTCCTTGCCAACACTTAAAAAAAATAGCTACCCTAACATCTGTGAGGTGATACCTCGTTGTTTTCATTTACATTTCCCTGATGATTACTGCGGTTGAGCACCTTTTAATATACACCAGCTATCTATTTACATATTTTCAGTGGAGAAACGTTTGAAATTATTTGACCATTTTAAAATTTGAGTTGTTTGTATATTTGGTATTAAATTGTAGGAGTTTATTGTAAATATTGGATATTAACATGTTGTAGACCACTCTGCCTAGTTTTAGGAATTGTATCTCAATCCCTTGTGGCTAAGGGCGAGGGATGACCTTTGGAGTGCCAGTTGCAAGAGACAAATCTTTTCTCTGGTAGCAAATGCTGCCTCAGTTCTTCTCCCTGCCCCCAGAGCTTGGTTGGAAGTCAGTGATGGGTAAGACCCCCTCACAGCAGGGGGCAATTTAAGCCAGACTCGATCACTTGGGAGGCCTTCATGGAAGGACTCGGGGGGCTACAACAAAGAGGGAACAATGGACTCTCACCCCCCAGCTTTGAGATAGCCCAAGTCCCCATGTTCTCTGGGAGAAGCACTTCCTGGCTCTAATCCTCTTAAGCCTGAATATCTGTTGGGGAGAGGTGGGGTTCCTTGCCTTGCTAGAGGGTGTCCTGGGGGAAAATCTGGCATCACAAAGACTTGCTGATAAACCTGTGAAATCTGCTCTGCTAAGAATGCTTTCATTCATATGATAAGGGTCCAAGAGGAAATGAGTATGTCTCCCAAAGTTTCTGCAACTTTGTTCCTGACAGACTCTGAAGCCCTCAAATTTCTTGGAAATGTTATCTACTGTTTGATCCTTGCTGCCCTGTATTACTGTGTACAACCCAATAAAAGCCCTGGAGCAGGGGGCTCTGGGCCTTTTTCTCCTCAGAGAAACTGGCCACTGCTGGCCTTTGTCTCCCCTGAGAAACTGGCCACAGCCCACTTCTCCTCCCAAGCAGATCACAGCATGTCTAGGCCACATTCACTTTCGTGCATGGCAATCAGGGGGACTCACGAAGAAGTTGCCCCCACATTAACCCCCTTGGGAGACACATGATTTGCAAATATTTTTTCTGTATGTTGGTATTTACTCTGATGGTTCTTTTCTTTGCTGTGTAGTGGCTTTTTAATTTTATGTAAACCCACTTACCTACTTTTGCTTTTGGTATAATATGTGAGAAATCATTGCCTAAATCAATGTTCTGAAACTCCCCCCTTTTAGTTCTCCTAGGATTTTTTCAGTTTCATGTCTTACATTCCACTCTTTAATCCATTTGAAGTTTATTTTGTGTATGATGTGAAATAAGGGTCCAATTTTATTCTTTTACTTGTGGACATCCAGTTTTGTCAAATCATTTTGTGAAAAGACTTTCCTTTTTCCATTGTGTATTCTTAAGACTCTTGTAGAAGATTAACTGACCATATATGCGTTGGTTTATTTGTATGCTCTCTATTTCATTCCATTCCACTATATATGTGTTTTATGCCAGAACTATACTGTTTTGATCACAGTATCTTTGTAATATATTTTAAAATCAGGAATTATGATGCCTCCAGCTTTGTTTTTTTCCCAACATTGTTTTGGCTATTCAGAGTCTTTTGTGGCTTTATGTGAATTTTAGGATTGCTTTTTCTGTGTCTGTCAAATAATGCCATTGGGATTTTGATGGAGGTTGCATTGAATCAGTAGGTTATTTTAGGTAGTCTGGACATTTTAACAATATTAAGCATTCCACTTCGTGACCATAGGAGGTCTTTCCATTTAGTTGTGTCTTTAATTTCTTTCAGCAATGTTTTGCAGTTTTAATGTATGCCTTATGTCTCCTGGGTTAGGTATATTCCCAAACATTTTATTATTTTTGTTGCTACAAAAAATGGAATTGTGTTCTTAACTCCTTTTTCCTTTAGGATTGTTCATTATAAGTTGTGTTGTCTATATAAAATCAATTGCTTTTACTATGTTCATTTTCTATTCTCCAAATGTACTGAATTTTTATTAGTTTTAACAGATATTTTTGTGGAATCATTCAGGTTTTCTACAAATAATATTATGTCAGCTGTGAGCAGAGATAACTTTATTTCTTCCTTTATGACTTGAATGCCTTTTTTTTCTTGCCTAATTGCTCTGACTGGGATATACAGTGCTATGTTGAATAGAAGTGGTGTGCTTGAGTGTCCTTGCCTTGTTCAAGATTTTAGAGGAAAAACTTTTAACTTTTCATCATTAACTATGATGTTAGCTGTGGGTTTTTCTTATATATCCTTTACTACTTGAGGTAATTTATTTCTATTTCTAATTTGTTAAGTGTTTTTCTCATGAAAGGGTGTTGAATTATGTCAAATGCTTTTTCTGAATCTATTGAAATAATCATGTGATCTTTATCTTTCATTCTGTTAATGTGATGTATCACAATAACTTATTCTCACATATTGAACCATCCTTGCATCCCAGGGATAAATTCCACCACATTATGTTGTATGATTTTTTAATATTCTCTTTTATTTAGTTTTCTGGCCTTTTTTGTTGAGGATTTCTACATCTATATTCATCAGGAACATTGTCCTATATTTTTATTTTCTTTTAGTGTCTTTTTCTGGCTTTGGTATGGGGTAATACTGGCTTCATAAAATAACTTTGGAAGTGTTCCCTCCCCTTCATTTTTTGGAAGAATTTGAGAAGGATTGATATTAATTCTTATTTAAATATTTGGCAGTATGCCCAGTGAAGCCATCTGGTCCTTTTGTTGTTTTGGGGAGACTTGTTGATTAGTGATTCACTCTCCTTTCTAGTTATGTGTATGTTCATATTGTCTTGGATATGAGGAGCAAAAAGTCAAGATCATTTTGCCTGATGATGATCAAAATAGATTAAAAGCGAAGATGAGTCACATAATTTTATCCTTTTGAAGTTATATTTGAATTAATAAGTCATCACATGAGAACATCTCACTGATTGTGCATAGTTCAACTTATTAGTCCATTTGAAGTGGCATAGATAATGTATGAAGTACCTGATCACATAAGTCTTGTATGTTATATAATCAGTGCATAAAAATTAATGTATGTTTGTTTTACCTTAAATTGTGCTACAATGTTATTTACTGTAATACACATGCAGATAGGGGAAGTATGGAAATAGATAATTTTGTGATTTTGTACCAAATATGCAAAATTTTGAAAGAGTATATTCTTCAAAGTTTACTAGATGGTATAAAACACATTGTTCTTATATCATATATATGTAATTCATACAGTGTAATTATCTACAGTATACATATAATATAATTTTTTTAACATCAATGTATGGTTGCCTTTTGTGCATCCCTTGCTGGGAACTGGCCTGCAGGGAACCAGCCTGCAACCCAGGCATGTGCCCTGACTGGGAATCGAACCGCGATTGTCTGGTTCGCAGGCCCGTGCTCAATCCACTGAGCTACACCAGCCAGGGCCCATATAATATAATTTTATATAACATTTTATTTCACAGTAATATAGAATTACTATCTCTGTATTCAGAAGTTTTGGAGAGCCACAGTTTTGAATTTGCACAGACTCCTCTTTACCTATAGGAATTTTGCCTATGTGCTTGAGTAGTCTAGCACTTTTTATTTTATTTCTTCAATTAGCAGAATGTGTTCAACATTGACATCTGGCAAGCATATAAGCTTAACATGTGTACATGAAGAATGATGCAATAAGCAACAGACCTGTGACCAATGTTTGCTCTTACTGTCCTGTGCATATACTCATCAACCCTATCAAGTGAAAAATGTAGAAGAACAAGGCTTCATACTGAATTAACACTGAATGTGCTAAATACATTTGTTATTTTAAATAATGTTTAAAAAGAAAGGTAGACATGAACTGCTTGTAACATTTGTTTAGAAATTTTGACATTAGCTAACAGATATTGGGTAGCCTGTGTGATGTAGTTATTGTTCTAACTGCTTTATTTTATTGACCCAATTGCTTCTAACACAAGGTAAATGAAGGATAATTATGAAACAAAATTTATAGATAAGGAAATTGAAGCCCAAGGAGTATAAACACACAGCTAGACATGGTGGCATCAGAGTTGAACTTAGGCTATTTGGTCCCAGAGTTTGTGCTCTTAAATCTTAATAAATGTAGCATTATAAAGCAGCCTATAAGAGGTTCTAAATTATATCATTATAAAATTTTAAATTCATGAAGGACACAGGGATGAGAACTAAGGGGGTGGAAATAGGAGGGAGGTGGGGAGCATGGGTTGGGGGGGCTGGGATGGGAGAAATAGACAAAAAACTGTACTTGAAAAATAACAATAAAATTATTATTTTTTAAAAGATTTTATTTATTTATCTTTAGAGGGGAAGGGAAGGAGAGAGGGAGAGAAACATCAATGTATGGTTGCCTTTCGTGCATCCCCTGCTGGGAACTGGCCTGCAGGGAACCTGCCTGCAACCCTGGCATGTGCCCTGACTGGGAATCAAACCGTGATTGTCTGGTTCGCAGGCCCGCGCTCAATCCACTGAGCTACACCAGCCAGGGCTAAATAAAATTATTTTAAAATTTTTAAATTCAGGCATAGTGTATGCATATGCTCTATATACGTATTAGTGTGTATAGCAGTGGGTTAATTATCTAAATGCTAATGATTTGTTTAAAGAACAAATTGAACAACTGATTGAAAAATAATCAGTTCCCTCAATAAATGTCATTTCTAGAATCTAGAGTCTAAAATAACTAAAGCAATATATTTCACTATAACAGATATATTTAACAATTTAGATCATTAAATATTTCAATATTAGTATTATTAAATGTTTGTGGTTCAGAAGTTACTTGTTCTTTCTGAATAAAAAATGACGAGTGAAACTCTTAATTTATTACAACAGGAAACAATATCTTGTCTGGGAAGTAGCTGAGACCTTTTGCTCATCCCCATTTTTCACCTTAGCGTATTCTTTGTTTACCATGCCTTTATGTATAACAGAATTACCTTTTCTCAAACTATTTTTATTTTCTCTGTGATAGTACAAAACGTGGTAATATTTTGAATTCTTTTTTTAAATTTTATTTAGTTATTTTTCAAGTACAGTTTTTTGTCTATTTCTCGCATCCCAGCCCCCCTGCCCATTGCTCCCCGCCTCCCTCCCATTTCCACCCCCTTTAGTTCTTGTCCCTCTGTCCTTCCAATTTGTTCCTCCAAATCCCTCCCTTTTTTTCCTCTTAAATTCCCTTCCCTCTCCCTTCTGGTCACTACCCCCTTGTTCTCTATTTCAGTGTCTTTGTTTTTCTTCTGCTTGCTTGTTTGTTTTGTTATTTAGCTTCCTGTTAAAGGTAAGGTCATATGGCATTTGTCTTTCAGCACCTGGCCTATTTCACTCAGCATAATGCTTTCCAGTTCCATCCATGTTGTTGCAAAAGGTAGTAGCTCCTTCTTTCTCTCTGCTGCATACAATTCCATTGTGTATATGTACCATATACACAATTCTTTTGATCCATTCATTTACTGATGGGCACCTAGGTTGCTTCCAGCTCTTGGATATTGTAAATTGTGCTGCTATGAACATTGTGGTGCATAGGTTCTTGGAAAATGATGTGTTAGGATTCTTAGAATATAATCCTAGCAGTGGAATTGCTGGGTCAAAAGGCAGGTTGATTTTTATTTTTCTGAGAAAATTCCATACTGTTTTCCGTAATGGTTGTACCAGTCTGCAATGCCACCAACAGTGAACTAATGACCGCTTTTCCCCACAACCTCTCCAGCATTTGTTGTTTGTTGCTTTGTTTATGATAGCCACCCTGACTGGTGTAAAGTGGTATCTCATTGTGGTTTTAATTTGCATCTGTCTGATAGCTAACGATATTGAGCATCTCTTCATGTGTCTCTGGATATTCTGTATGTCCTCCTTGGAGAAGTGTCTGTTCAAGTCCTTTTCCCATTTTTAGTTGGGTTAGATGTCTTCTTAGAGTGGAGTCATGTAAGTTCTTTGTATATTTTGGAGATTAAACCTTTGTCTGAGGTATCATTGGCAAATATGTTTTCCCATACAGTTGGTTGTCTTTTTAATTTAATACTGTTTTCTTTAGCCACGCAGAAGCTTTTTATTTTGATGAGATCCCATTTGTTTATTCTTTCCTTTATATTCCTTGCTCTAGGGGACAGACATATCAGTAAAAAAGTTGCTGCGTGAACTGCGATTTCCTTGCTGACGTTCTCCTCTAGGACTTTAATGGTGTCACGGCTTATAATTAAGTCTTTTATACACCTTGAATTTATTTTGGTGTATGGTATAAGTTGGTGCTCAAGTTTCATTTTCTTGCACGTAGCTGTCCAGCTCTCCCAACACCATTTGTTGAAGAGGCTACCATTACTCCATTTTATATTACTGCCCCCTTTGTCGAATATTAATTGAATGTAGAGGGTTGGGTTTATTTCTGGGCTCTCTGCTGTGTTCCATTGGTCTATGTGCCGGTTTTTATGCCAGTACCAGGCTGTTTTGATTATAGTGGCCTTGTAATACAGTTTGATATCAGGTATTGTGATCCCTCCTACTTTGTTCTTCTTTCTCAAAATTTCAGGTACTGTTCGGGGTGATTTATGGTTCCATATACATTTTTGAAGTGTTTGTTTTATGTGAAATATGCCATTGGCACTTTAATAGGTATTGCATTGAATCTGTAAATTGCTTTGGGTAGTATGGACATTTTGATGATGTTAATTCCTCCAATCCATGAACAAGGTATATGTTTCCGTTTGTTTGTGTCTTCCCTGATTTCTTTCTTCAGTGCTGTGTAGTTTTCTGCATACAGGTCTTTTACCTCCTTGGTTAGGTTTATTCCCAGATATTTTATTTTTCTTTTTGCTATATGAAATGGGTTTTTTTCCTTGATTTCTGCTTCTGCTGATTCACTGTTAGTATACAAAAATGCCTTTGATTCCTGGCTATTTACTTTGTATCCTGCTGTTTTGCTAAATTCATTAATTAGTTCGAGCAGTTTTTTGGTAGAGTCTATAGGATTTTCCATGTACACTATCATATCATCTGCAAACAGTGACAATTTTGTTTCCTCCTTTACTATTGGACGCCTTTCATTTCCTTTTCTTCCCTGATCACTGTGGCCAAAACTATATTGAATAGAAGTGGTGAAAGTGGGCATCCTTGTCTTGTTCCTGATCTTAGTGGAAAAGCTTTTAATTTTTACCCATTGAGTATGATATTGGCTGTAGGTCTCTCATATATGGCCTTTATTATATTGAGGAATGCTCCCTGTATTCCCACTTTGCTGAGTGTTTTTATCATAAATGGGTGTTGTACCTTATCAAAAGCTTTTACCGCATCTATTGATATGATCATGTGGTTTTTGTCTTTGCTTTTGTTTATGTGATGTATTACATTTACTGATTTGCGAATGTTGAACCATCCTTGCATCCCTGGGATGAATCCCACTTGGTCATGGTGTATGATCTTTTTGATATATTGTTGGATGCGATTTGCCAATATTTTGTTGAGGATTTTAGTGTCTATGTTCATCAGCCATATTGGCCTCAAGTTTTCTTTCTTTGTTGTGTCTCTATCTGGTTTTGGAATTAGGATGATGCTGGCTTCATAAAAAGAATTTGGGAGTTTTCCATCCTTCTGGATTTTTTGGTATAGTCTTTGAAGAACAGGAGTTAGCTCTTCCTTAAATGCTTTGTAGTATTCTCCTGTGAAACCATCTGGTCCGGGGCTTTTGTGTGATGGGAGTTTTTTGATTACTGCTTCAGTTTCTTTTGCTGTTACTGGTGTGTTCAGATTTTCTGTTTCTTTTTCATTGAGTTTTGGAAGATTATATTTTTCTAAAAATGTGTCCATTTCGCCTAGGTTTTCAAATTTCTTGGCATAAAGTTCTTCATAGTAATTTCTTACAATTCCTTCTATTTCTGTGGTATCAGTTGTAATCTCTCCTCTTTCGTTTCTGATTGTGTTTATT
This sequence comes from Artibeus jamaicensis, assembly GCF_021234435.1. Classification (NCBI taxonomy): domain Eukaryota; kingdom Metazoa; phylum Chordata; class Mammalia; order Chiroptera; family Phyllostomidae; genus Artibeus; species Artibeus jamaicensis. The sequence goes on along the minus strand of NW_026522028.1, from coordinate 9,071,422 downwards.
TGAGTCCTTTGTCTTCTTTTCTTGATGAGCCTACTTAAAGGCTTGTCTATTTTGTTTATCTTCTCAAAGAACCAACTCCTGGATTCATTGGTCCTTAAAATTGTGCTTTTAGTCTCTATGTCATTTAGTTCTGCTCTGATCTTGGTTATTTCCTTCCTTCTGCTTGCTCTGGGCTGTCTTTGTTGTTGTTCCTCGAGTTCTTGCAGGTGTAGGGTTAGGTTGTTTTTTTGAAATGTTTCTATAATCTTTAGGTAGGCCTGTATTGCTATAAACTTTCCTCTCAGGACTGCCTTGGCTGTGTTCCATAAGTTTCGGGTTGTTGTGAGTTTGTTTTCATTTGTTTCCAGAAACGTTTTGATTTCTTCCCTAATATCATTCTTGACCCATTCATTGTTTAATAGCATACCATTCAGTTTCCATGATTTTGGGTGCTTTGGGTTTTTTCCTTTGGGGTTGGTTTCCAATTTCAGTCCTGTGTGGTCAGAGAAGATGCTTGGTATGATTTCAATTTTCTTGAATTTCTTGAGGTTCGTTTTATGTCCTATCATGTGGTCTATTTTTGAAAGTGTTCCATGTGCATTTGAAAAGAATGTGTATGTAGCTTCTTTGGGATGAAGGGCTCTATATATATCAGTTAGGTCCATTTCATGTAGGGTATTATTTAATGCCGCAATATCTTTCTTGATATTTTGTTTGGGAGATCTGTCCATTTTTGATAGTGGGGTGTTAAAATCCCCTACTATAATTGTGTTGCTGTCAATATCTTTCTTGAAGTCCTCTAAGATTTTCTTTATATATTTGGGTGCTCCTATGTTGGGTGCATATATATTTACAATGTTAATGTCTTCTTGGTGGATTCTTGCCTTGAGTATAATGAAGTGACCTTCTGGGTCTCTCTTTTTTGCCCTCTTTTTGAAGTCTATTTTGTCTGATATGAAAATTGCTACCCCAGCTTTTTTTTCCTGTCCGTTTGCTTGGAAAATTTGTTTCTAGCCTTTCACTTTTAGTCTGTGATGGTCTTTTGTCCTGAGGTGGGTCTCTTGTAGGCAGCATATGTGAGGGTCATGCTGTCTTATCCATTGAGCTATTCTGTGTCTTTTAATTGGAGCATTTAATCCATTTACATTTAAGGTTATTATTGATAGGTATTTATTCATTGCCATTTTTGTACCTGTATTCCTCTCTGTCTCTCACTTTTCCTTCTTTTTCTTAAAGCAGTATTTTTAGTATTTCTTGTAGGACTGGGTTGGTGGAGGCATGTTCTTTTAGACTTCTTTCATCTTGGAAGCTCTTTATTTGGCTTTCTATCTTGATTGAGAGACTTGCTGGGCAAAGTAGCCTTGGTTGTAGGCCTCTGGTTCTCATTACTTGGAATATTTCTTGCCATTCTCTTCTTGCTTGGAGTGTTTCCATTGAGAAGTCAGTAGCTAACCTTATTGGGGCTCCCTTGTATGTTACTTCTTTTTTCTCTTTGCTGCCTTTAAGATTCTCTCTTTGACATGGAATTTTGCCATTTTGATGATGATGTGTCTTGAAGTGGGCCTCCTTGGGTTCCTCTTGATTGGGACTCTCTGTGATTCCTGGATTTGTGTCTTTTTCTCTCATCAAATTAAGGAAATTTTCTCTCATTACTCTTTCAAATAGGTTTTCTATCCCTTGTTCTTCTTCCCCTTCTGGTATTCCTATTATTTGGATATTATTACGTCTCATATTGTCTTGTATTTCTCTTAATCCCTCTTCATTCTTTCTGAGTTTCTTTTCATTTTCCTGCTCTTTCTGTGAGATGCTTTCTACTTTGTCCTCCAACTCGCTAATCCTATCTTCCACCTCATCAATTCTACTTTTGAAACTTTCTACTGTGTTTTCCAATTCGGAAATTGTATTTTTCATTTCTTCTTGTCCCTTACTCATATTTTCTATTTCCTTTTTCATGTTGATATAGTTTGCAGTGATATCATTGTAGCTCCCGTGTAGTTCCTGGTAGCTCACTGTGAGCTCTTTGAACTTCGTGATAACCAGTGCTTTGAATTCAAAATCTTATACTTGATTAGCCTCTATTTCATCTAACATTTTTTCTGAAATTTCTGCTTTTTCTTTCATTTGGGGATTGTTTCTTTGTCTTCCCGTTGTTTATGGGACTCTTCTTGTTAGCCTCAGCTTCTAAAATTGATCTGTTCTTACTCCCTGGGTTTATTTTGTGAACCTCTGTGGTATAATTCCTGTGAATTTCAGTGGTGCAGACTCCTTCAGGTATCTTGATGTTCTCCGTTTCCACCTACTCCTTTTATTTTGTGTGTGTAATTAGTTGGAGGGGGAGGCAAAATGGTTTATAACAGCAGAAGAGTTTTTTATGATATTTACAGTCACAGTCAGTAGAGAGGAGATAGGCAATCTTTAGGCTATATGTAGTGTTAACTGTATTCTTCAGCCCAACTTGCCAGTTTTATGAAAGGATGGACAAAAGATAAGCCTCTTGTTGAGGAGGGAAGCCTTGTTAGTTGGAAATAGAAAGCAGTGAAGTTGCAGACAGTCATATTTTGAGGTAAGGTGAGTGTAAGGAACAGTAAATAGGTATAGTGTGTGAGCAAATAGAGTTAATCACTACAGTAATAGAATTCAGGGACCTGTACAATGCGCTAAGATCCGGGAGAAGTGTTGTGAAGTATTTACTGTTGTATAGATCAGCTATTATTTACACTAATATTAGAGCAGCACTCATATAACAAACTCTATGTGATCTGTCTGAATAGGGGGTATAGAGCTTTGGGTAGTGTGCTAAAGGAAAACAAGTGTCCTGGAGTATAGAGGATTAGCAAAGCATTGTGGAGGAAAGAACAGGGAGAGCCTGTGTAATAATACAATATAACTACTCAAGACTGAGAAACCTATACAGAAAGACGAGGAATACAGAGATACTATTAAAATATAAAAGAAGTGAGAATAATGACAATATGCAACACCTTGTGGCCTCTCTGCTATAGTTAGGTGAAATTTGTCTCTCTGTCTGTACTGTTGAGATGCCCCCTCTTTGGGTCCCATTCTGGTCTTTTCACAGTTCCTAGTTGTTTGTGTCTCTTGTGGGTAAAAAAAACGAAGCAACAAACAAACAATCAAACAAAAAGGCAGGAGAAGGGAGGTGACAGTGATGAGTTTAAGAGGAAAGGAAGAAGGACTAAAACAGGGGAAAAGAAAGGAGAGGAACAAAGTATAGAAAGATAAAGCAGTCATAAAATTAAAAAATATATAAGATTACTAAACAAATACACAAAAAAGTTACTAAAGAAAGGGGGAAAAGCCCCCCCCAAAAAACAAACAACAACAACAATAATAACAACAACAGAGAAACCCTTCCCTTGTTGGTTTCAAACTGTCCGGACTGGTTTTTCTGGTTGCAGCAGGATCTCTCTGTGTGCTGGGATGCCAGCGCAAGTGCGTGTATCAGCCAGGCTACCAGATTGGGGTGTGGGCGCCCGCACACTCGCCAAGCTGCTTGGGTCCCATGGGTTCTGGTAGGGTCCTTCCCAGTCCTGTGGCAGGACTCAACCGCTTCTGCACCTGTACTCACCAGCCAGTTGAAACCATCATGGCGCTTCCCAGTCCTGTGTTGGGGACTCAGAGGCTTCTGGGCCTGTGTGCACCCGACAAGCTGTCCGGGATTCGAGAAACCAGCAAGTTGCCTCCACGCCCTGTGGTGGGGACCCAGAAGCCTCCGCGCCTGCCAAGCTATCTGGGACCCAAGAAACCGGGAGGGCGCTTCCCAGTCCTGTGGTGGGGCCCCAAATGCCTCTGCTTTCCCCCTGGCTTGCTGTAAAGCTGGGTGGGAAGCAAGCCAAGCTGCCCTGGCAGGAGAACACCTCAGTCCACTTTCAAAAAAAAAAAAAAACTCCCCAGACAACCTGCCTCTCAGTCCAGCCCAGTCCCCAGGCAGACCAGTGAGGCCAGTGCGTCTCTCAGTTCTCCCAGGCTTGCAACCACAGAGTCTGCAGCTGAACCGGGCCCTGTGTCTTTGTACCCCTCCCTGAAAATGCAAGCCGGCAAGCAGACAGGTCTCTGCCTGGTGTTGTCCCCTCCGCCACTTTGTCTTTACTCTGGTCCCCGAGATCCCACTAACCTGCCGCTTTCTGGTGTTTCAGCGTCTGTCACAATCTCTGTTCTTTTAATTTCACAAATGCTGGATAACCGATGGATTAGTGCGCTGCTTCTCTATAGATCTGCCAGGATTTTCACCCATGAGTACAGGAGCTAGAATCCGCTCCGTCCTACTCTATTGCCATCTTCCTCCAATCTTCTTAAATTCTTAATATGCTTATTTTAACAACTTTCTCCCTGCCAAGGCTTCTCATTACATGTTGTTTTACATGTATGTGTATGTATATGCATACACATATGTGGTCATGTGCATATGCATGTATATGTATATAATCAGGGGAAATATATGTGTGTGTGCATATATGTGCATGTATTGTCTAATCAACAGGAAACCAAAATTGAGGAGAGATTTTGTAAAATACTTGGCTTATATTCATCAAAAATGTCAACATACTTAAAGAAAACTTGAAGAGGTCTTCCAGATCAAAGGAGACTAATGAAACTGTTGGAGGAAGTCAGTGAGAGGATGTGACCGCCAGTTGAGCCACAAGCTAGACCCAGTCAATTAGAAGCTCCTCCCTCCCTCCTTTATCCTTATAATGTGTTCCACCCACCTTTCCCATAGCTGGAACCATTTTGAGAATGCAGCCTTGAGAGAGCAAGATGTTGTTGAGACTGTCTGTATAGCATTATGTGACTAATCCAGTTAAGGCTTCTATATAAAGTTTTAAGATTCTGGAGTCTGGACAGAAATCAACTTGTTTTGTGGTTGCCCAAGACAAGCCTCATATGTAAGTTCCTTTGCTTGTTAAGTTGGCCACCCATCAATCTGCAGTGACCTGCTTCTCTTCAGTTTCTCCTAGCCTTCCATGTATGGGAGAATAGTTTTAGATTTTACTCAGGAAACTTCCAATATGGAACCAACAAAGAGGTTTGCTATTAAATTCAAATTATAATTTCAAATTGGGTTTTGGACCAGATTTGACATTTCTATAAGGGACAATAAGAGTTAATTGGCATAATTTGAAAAGAGGGTTTTTTTACATTAATGTTAATATCTTTTTTTACATTGATGATAAATGTACTGTGGTTATTTAAGAAAACATTCTTGTTTTTCTGAAAACACACTAAGCATAAGAAACAACTTATTCTCAGATTCAGAAAAATATATAGATAGATACCCACATACATACTTACAGAAAAGTAGAGAATAACCAAGCTAATGTAAAAATTTAACATTTGGGAAAGCTTTACAGTTTCCACTATTTTTGCTGTAAGCCTTAAATTATATGACCAAAAAAAAAGCCAAGGTCAAAGTTTTCTTTCATGCCCTCATTTTACTTTATGACTCTTTCACATTTGACATTGCTCAACACTACTCTTGAAAACTGTTATTCCCTGAATTGCATGATACTGAATTATTTGATGCTATATGCACTTCTTGAGGCTATTCTGAAAGCACTGCTTTTCCCTAGAGCTTCTGGTCTTTTTGCTCTATATATTCCCTAACTAATGGTATCTAGTTCTGTGTGTTACACTGCCACCTTGGGAGTTAAGGAGTCCTAAGTTTATGGATCTATCTCAAGCCTATATTTTTCCTTGTGTTTTCTGCCTTTTAAACCCCTTCTTACTGCTTCTTTAACCTTTTCTTACTAGATGCCCTCACCTAAATTTTCCACAAGCAAGTTATTCCGAACATGTTCAAAGCTATATAGCATTTTGCTCCTGAAACCCAAATGCCACTTCTGTGTTTTTACTTATTGATTGCATCTGTCATCCCATTCAAAAACATGATTACATCTTAAATGATACACACCAGGTTCTATCCTGAAAACTCCTTAATCTCTATTGTCTTCATTCAAACTGACACTTATTCATTCAACAAATATTTATTTTATTTGTATTCAGTACCAGGACCCTCTAGAGCAGTGAACAAGATGTATGTAGCTCAGTTTTGATGAGGCTTACTTTCTGTTGGGAAAAGAAGACAATTAGATATAAGTCCTCTTAAGAACTTAAAGAAATTTGTGTTACCAAGTACAATAGCATACAGATTCAGTGTCAAAAATCTGGAAAATAAAGAAAAAAAAGAAACAAATCAATCATCCCTTATCCATTGCCATTATACATCATGATAATTTACTGCCACCAGTGAGGTAAATTTAAAATGCACTTCTGGCCCTGGTTGGTGTGGCTCAGTGGATTGAGTGCCAGTCTGAGAACCAAAAGGCTACCAGTTCGATTCCCAGTCAGGACACATGCCAGAGTTACAGGCCAGGTCCCCGGCTGGGACCATGGGAGAGACAACCGATTAATATATTTCTCACACATTGCTGTTTCTCTCCTTCTCTTCCCCTCTCTCTAAAAATAAATAAATAAAACTTTTAGAAAAATAAAATAAAAATGCACTTCTGATCATAGCATACCACTTCTCTGTTTAAAATTCTTCAGTAGCCCTCCACTGGCAATAGGGCAGCCTTCAAATACCTTGACAAGGCTTCACAGTAATTCACACCCTGGCCTCTGCTTACCCAAAGGTTCCTTTTGCTTGTTTGTCCTGCTCTCACTCCCCCTACTCTCCTCACATTTTTTTCTGGAGACTTACTGAATAACTTGATTTTGCCAGAGTGTTATACTCTTTCCTACTCTGCTGATACATCACTGGACCTGGTGTATACTTCTATAATGCTAACTGCAGATTAGCATTATAGACACCCAATTGCAGATTTTATGGATGTTTTCCTTTACTGGGATCCTGAAGGTAGAAAAAGCATATTGATTTTTAAGTTTGCAATATTTACTACACTTGGTGCATAGTCAGTGTCCACAAATATTTATTAAAATGATTAAATAGAAACACCATTGTGTATTATCCCATAAAGTATGGAACAAACAAAATGTATTTTGAATGTTTAGAATTTATAATTGGTAATAATTGCACTGTCTTGCTGGGCATGTGTAATGCTGATAATCAGTGGCATCATAATTTAAATACACTTACTGAATCTGCAAAAGCACTTCCTCCACAAATACAGCATCTGAAGCAGAATATCACTTTCTGTAAAAATGTGCTTTTATTCAGGTCTCAAATTCTTATTAATTTGATATTCTATTCATTTGTACATAAAAACCAAACCAAGTAAATACATAAATAATATATATTAACCAATCGTGTTTTTAAACTCTCTGCTTTGACCCGTGTACTTCAAGCTTGGCTGTAGGCCAAAACAGTTTTGAAGGTGAGGTATGTTTGTAGTCTATTTTTGGAATGGTTACCTACTGTTTTAAAGTAAGAGTTATAATGATAATGTCTTAACATTTTCTGTATATAGTAGAATATTTAAACGGTCACTGATGGAGTCACATTGAAGGAAAAAAGGAGTACATACCATATATTTCTTTGTTATATTTTGAAATGAAAATAGAATGTGAAGAGTCCTTTCCCATCTTCCCTTTCCGTATCTATAGGCACACTTCATTTATTGCACTTCACAGATACTACATTTTTTACAAATTGAAGGTTAATGGCAGCCCTGCATTGAGCAAGTATATCAACACCACTTTCCAACAGGCCCGGATGATGGTTAGCATTTTTTGCAATGAAGTATTTTTAACTAGTACATTTTTAGATATAATGCTATTGATTGCATACTTAATAGACTACAGAATAGTGTAAGCATAACTTGTGTATACACTGAGAAACGAAAAGGTGTGGGTGACTCGCTTCATTATAATAGTTGCTTTATTATGGTGGTCTAGAATGAAACCTGCACTGTCTCCAAGGTATGTCTGTACTTGGGAGCAAAAAAGAAAACAATTTTTTTGCCTTTCTAATTTTATCAGATGTATCTTAAAATTAGTGTTATTTGTCGCACCCTTTACCAAACAACAGTTCTTTTAAAATATTGCTGTTTGCAAAATTTAAACATTTTATTCACATGCAGAGATGTTCTGTAAATGGAATCCAAAGGGACAATCTGTATAGTTGCTTTATTTTGAAAATTGATTGTGTTTTCTAATGACTGTGCAAAGAGATTTTATAGTAAGAGCAATAACTTACAAACATGTGTGAATGACCCACAGACATGGACAAGTGTAGGGAGTGACTTTGGGAGTGGGAGATGGGTTAGATGAAGGAGAAGAAAGGGGGAAAATTGAGACAACTATAATAGAAAAACAATAAAAATGATTTAATAAAAAATTAAGCAAAGGACAGCAGAAATTTAAAGCAGATTGGTTAAAGTTCTTTCTGTCAGTAGGAAAAAGTAAGGAATATCTGAAATGATAAAGAACAAAAGCTTAGGCCAGGTTGTTTATTATTTTTTTTGTTAATTATAGTTAAAACACAGAAATGGCAAAGAAAATTATTCAGCTATGAAATTGTACTAGTATATAATTTGGGTAACATTTAAGTATATAGCTTTTGGAGAATTTATGTTAAATGTTTAAGACAAAATATGAAAAAGACCTGGAATTTTTAGTTACAGATAGATAATTTACTTAAAAATAATATAGCAAAGTGAATTAAGTAAACTAAATTAAGTTTTATACTTTATATATTATTGCAGCCATTCCAAACTACTTTTTTTGTTCAAGATTGTCAGACAAAAATAATCTAGTAAAGAAGAGTGATTTACAAACCGATTACACCATAATGTGGTAGATTCTCTGATGGAGGGACATGATAAGGGATTAGAAAGAATGTGAATGGGGAAGCAGTTTACAGAGAAGGCAACATATTATGTACATGTTAAAGAGTGCATAGCAGTTTGTGAAATACAGGTTGACAGAGGAAATGCATTTTAGCTCATGTAAAGAAGCTGAGGTATATGAATGAGCATGGCATAGTTAGCAACTGGTGAGAAATTTGATACATATCATGAACAATGTTTTATGTTATCTATTCTTAAAAGAATGTTTTCCCAGTATTATTTTACCACATGATCCTTTGCTCAAATGCAACAATATTTGGAAACCCCATTTATAAAAAAAAATCTCAGATAATGTCAGACACAGATCTTTTGTTTGATTAGGGTCTACAGAGAACTCTCTCTTCCCTAATCCTCTCAGGTGATCTCTGAGGAGATTCAGAGAAATCCCCAGAGATCACCCCAGCACAATTTGATATTCATTATCTTTAGGTGATCTGGTCCAGTGTTAATTGTATGCAAATTTCTCTCCCATTCACATGTTTGTCATATTCTGAGCTGAGACATCAACCAGTTTGTATTAAATTCCCTGTACTTCACAGCGGAGTTTTGCTACCACAGCTCTTTGAAATTTAACTAGCTATATCAGGCAGAATCAGTGAGGTTATACTGTTGTAACAAAGAAATCTCAAGCCTCATGGCTAACACAACAAATATTTAGTTTTAACTCATGCTATTATGACATAAGGCACTAAAGGATCTGCTCATCATAGACACTCAGGAACCCAGACTGATAAAAGTACCTTCTCAATAACTTCTTCCATGATAGTCTTGATAGAGAAATAATTTAGCAAATTACTCACTGGCCTCTTAAATATGACAAAGAATAGACATATTTCATTTCTATCTCACATTTTATTGGCCAAATAATTTCATGTATCTGTGGCAAACTTACCTAGTGTCAAGGAAATGGAATCCTAACATGTACCTGAAAGTATAGAAACACTTAGCAAACTCTACTAATGACTTCTGCACTACCCATTCCTATTCTTCCAACTGATGAACTTCCTTCTTAATTACAAATGTAATTAATTGATATCATTTTTGCATGTGTGAGATTGAGAAGAACTTCATGGTTTTCTTTTTGAAAGAAGAGCTTCTTCAGAACTCAATAAATAGCTAAACAGGTGACTTGGCCTTCCTTGGCTATGACTAAAAAGCAGTCAGATTGACCTATGGCAGATGATGACTGGACAGCAGAAAAGGAATCCAGGACAAACAGAGGGAGCATAAAGCAAGAAACAAAACCAGAGAGGGAGACAGTCAATGTAACCATAGAGTGCCTTTTTGTCACTAATCTATGTAGTTCCTAATCTATTCTATTTAATACCAGGATACTGAATGCTATATATACTTGGGTTTGCCTGCTGTAACTGTATCTCCCTAAAAATGCCCGAAGGTGCTCTTTTCAATATTTATTTGAAAATAAAATTGTTAACAGTTTTGCTGAGAAAATTCGTGTGTGTGTGTGTGTGTGTGTGTGTGTGTGTGTATGTGTGTGTTTCTCTAAGTATATGCACAGGTATATAGTTAATGGTAAAGTTGGTTAATAAAGTAAAGTTAATAATTAAGTGCAGAAATTATACAATCTATGTCTGCTGTAAAGCTTGAATTGATTTATTTTTTGTTTGTTTGTTTCTTAACAGATGTAGGGGCTGCCTTATCCAGGAGGTATTAGAGAGTCTTGTGTAGATTGAGGTCTCAATCTTCAGTTGAGGTCTGTATCTCTCACCTGTTGTAACCTCTATGTTCCACATTTTTTCATGCTATGCTAGTTGCTTTAGGCTATCACAAAGGTTAATTGTGGTAATTTATCAGTGTCCCCCTGCTTGCAGTTGCTTTTATTTCAGTCCTTAAATCTCTCATCCTGGGTGCAGGATTAATCAACTGTACTACCAGGTCAATCATTGTTACTGCTTTTTTTCCCCTAATTTCCATTGCATCCATCTGTATGATATGGGAACTGCCACTGCCCCTGGAAAGCAAGTACCTCTCTTCTGTCACATATCTCAATTACTCCTGCCTTTTTTGTTGCCTTTTTACTGCTGTAGTGAGGATATTTTATAGGACACTTACTTTGGGTTGAATAGCAGATATTTTTTCCAAAAGATATTTTCCCTCCCCTTTAAACTGTAAATTTAATAAACTCTTACAGAAAACCTATTTTGGCAGATACTGTGCTAAGTAAATGTTAGAGATTCAGAAATGAATTCAATATGACCGCTGCCTAAATGACAAGCACTTCATAAGGGTCCCAAATCGAAGTACCTAAAAGCAGTCCAGCAAGTATAAAAGAGGTGGGTAGGATGTAAGGCAATAATGAGTAACCAGGGAGACACCGGGTTATGTGTAGTCACGAGACACCTATCAGTTGTGCAGAGGAGATAGTGCCATCAGTGCTGAAGGGAGGCCTGGATCATGTAATGCTAGTGTTGTGAGAGCTGGGATGAGGTGATCACCAGGCAGGGCCAGAGCAGTGAGGTCACCACCAAAGGGACCACACATACTTGGCATATGGCTGAGGCAGAACACAAGCAGATGTTCTCAAACTTATACCTCTGAACAACAGCACAGTACTTTAGGCCTCTACATAAGTTATTGCTTTTGTTTGGGATGACTTTCCCCACCTGAAATATTCATACACATATTCAATGATCAGCTTCAATGACCACAATTTTTATGAAGTCTGTGCCTATCTCTCCTTACTTACTCCTTACTCTCCACTGTCCCCACAGAATTTGAACACCGTTTTGGTTACAGCATTCCTCATGCCTTTTATTACACTTGGCTCTCTACTAATTGCTAATGACTTTGAACACTCAGTGTAACATGTTCTATTGTTGTCCAGATTGCCTCTATGGAGCCAGGTGCACAGCTATGGCATTGGTATCAACTTCCAGTATTACTCTTAACTCAAAGATTGCACTGCATAATTGGAGCCATCAGACCTGAAGACACATGGAAGTGTCCCCCTTTCAGCAGCTCTAATAAATAATGTATTGTCCCCCTTTCAGCAGCTCTAATAAATAATGTATTGATACAGGGATATACAGTCATAACTTATTTTATTGTACTTCACTTTATTGTGCTCACAGGTGTTCTGTTTTTTACAAACTGAAGGCAAAGCCCTCCACCATCAAAAAGAGTATGACTCATTTTTACTGTGACCTTCAATTTATCACAGTGATCTGCATCCTGCAATATCTCTGAGATCTGCCTGTAATAGCCTAATCTGTCCACCCCTTGTCTATGGACTGAAAAGGTACTGTGATAGTATGCACACTCCTCACGGGATTAAGCTGAGGCTAAACTTCTTCTGAAACCATGTCCTTGCTTAGTGTCTTTATCTGACACATTCTGCTTCCCTCTCTCCCTTACAGTTTTTTCTCCTGAGATCATACATTTAGTAAGTCCATCTTGCTGAAGAAGCTCCATTCTTTTTTTTTTAATTTTAATTAATTTTATTTAGTTATTTTTCAAGTACAGTTTTTTTGTCTATTTCTCCCATCCCAGCCTCCCCGCCCCTTGCTCCCCACCTCCCTCCCATTTCCACCCCCCCTTAGTTCTCATCCCTGTGTCCTTCCTATTTGTTCCTCCAAATCCCTCCCCCCTGTTTCCCCTTAACTTCCCTTCCTTCTCCCTCTCTGGTCACTGTCCCCTTGTTCTCTATTTCAGTGTCTTTGTTTTTTTTTTTTTCTGCTTGCTTGTTTGTTTTGTTGTTTAGCTTCCTGTGAAAGGTGAGATCATATGGTATTTGTCTTTCAGCACCTGGCCTATTTCACTCAGCATAATGCTTTCCAGTTCCATCCATGTTGTTGCAAATGGTAGTAGCTCCTTCTTTCTCTCTGCAGCATAGAATTCCATTGTGTATATGTACCACAATTTTTTGGATCCATTCATTTACTGATGGGCACCTAGGTTGCTTCCAACTCTTGGCTATTGTAAATTGTGCTGCTATGAACATTGTGGTGCATAGGTTCTTGGAAATTGATGTTTTAGGATTCTTAGGATATAATCCCAGCAGTGGAATTGCTGGGTCAAAAGGCAGGTCGATTTTTATTTTTCTGAGAAAATTCCATACTGTTTTCCATAATGGTTGTACCAGTCTGCAATCCCACCAACAGTGAGCTAAGGTCCCCTTTTCCCTACAACCTCTCCAACATTTGTTGTTTGTTGCTTTGTTTATGATAGCCACCCTGACTGGTGTAAAGTGGTATCTCACTGTGGTTTTAATTTGCATCTCTCTGATAGCTAATGATATTGAGCATCTCTTCATGTGTCTCTGGATATTCTGTATGTCCTCCTTAGAGAAGTGTCTGTTCAAGTCCTTTTCCCATTTTTTAATTGGGTTAGATGTCTTCCTAGAGTGGAGTCGTGTAAGTTCTTTGTATATTTTGGAGATTAAACCTTTGTCTGAGGTATCATTGGCAAATATGTTTTCCCATACAGTTGGTTGTCTTTTTAATTTAATACTGTTTTCTTTAGCCACGCAGAAGCTTTTTATTTTGATGAGATCCCATTTGTTTATTCTTTCCTTTATATTCCTTGCTCTAGGGGAAATATCAGTAAAAAAGTTGCTGTGACATATCTGAGATTTTCTTGCCGATGTTCTCCTCTAGGACTTTAATGGTGTCACGGCTTATATTTAAGTCTTTTATCCACCTTGAATTTATTTTGGTGTATGGTGTAAGTTGGTGCTCAAGTTTCATTTCTTTGCACGTAGCTGTCCAGTTCTCCCAACACCATTTGTAGAAGCTCCATTCTTATTGTGCTAAGACACAGAGATCTTCATTTGCAAATATTTACAAATCCTGGACCTAATATAGTGCTGTAAAGACATAGGACACTCAAGAAATCTTTTCTTACTAGAAGGAATCAACTAATTAAATTAAATATATTTGATTATTTGTATCCTTCCTGCTTCACTTCCATGCTCCCTGGCTTCTCTCTCTCTCAATTCCTGGTCCTAGAAAATAGTGATGTCTCAGTGAGCTCCTGGTAAACACTTAGTTTCCATTGAAGCCATCAGTCTTTGAGATCTGTATTAATATTTTTGCTTCTTAGGTTTTCTCTATCAGTTAGGTCCAGAGTTACCAAGGTTGTGTGATCAATATGTAAGTCACATATAAGAGAATATTATTTTAGAAAGTGCAGAAGTGTGAAGAAACCATTACAATGTAAATGGCTTAAATAAAAAGCCAACTTTGGTGGTCTTAAGGCTTTATCTCATCCACAGATATGTTTTATTGGATCCATACAGTATGTAAAAAATGGAGGTGCCTTTTGACCCACTGATCCCACTTCTGGGAATATATCCTAAGAATCCAGAAACACTAATCAGAAAGAATATATGCACTTCTGTGTTCTTTACGTATTTTTTTTTTACAATAACCAAGGTCTGGAAACAGCCCAAGTGCCTGTCAGTGGATGAGTGGATAAAAAAGCTGTGGTACATTTACACAATAGAATAATATGTGGCCATAAAAAAAGAAGAAAAATCTTACCTTTTGTGACAGCATGGGTGGACCTGGAGAGTATTATATTAAGTGAAACAGACCAGTCAGAGAAAGACAAATACCATCCTGTGATCTCACATGTGCAATCTAATAAACAAAACAAACCGATGAACAAAATAGAAAAAAAGAGGCATAGATACATGGAATACATTGACCAGCTATCAGAAGGGAAGTGGGGACTGAATGGAAGAAGGGGAAAGGATTAGACAAGAAATGTATATGCACAACCCATGGAAACACACAACAATGTGGTGACAGAGGGAAGGGTGGTGAAGCTTGGGTGGAGGTAGGGAAAGGGGTGGGAGATGGAGATATCTATAATAGTGTCAATAATAAAAAATAATAAAAACAAAAAATTCTTTTTTTCACTTTTTTCTCAATAATTTTATTTAGTTATTTTTCAAGTACGGTTTTTTTGCCTGTTTCTCCCATCTCAGCTCCCCCACCCCATGCTCCCCACCTCCCTCCCATTTCCACCCCCCCCCAGTTCTCGTCCCTGTGTCCTTCATATTTGCTTCTCCAAATCCCTCTCCCTTTTCCCCCTTAAATTTCCTTCCCTCTCCCCTCTGGCCACTAAAAATTCTTATTATAGAAAATATATTCATATGGAAACCCAAGATGCTGCCTGTGGTCCTGATGCTTACATAACACTGGAGGAGTAATATCTCAGACAAAAAAAATCATAAGGGGAAACCTTCATTGTGAAGTATTTTTACAATGATTTAATCTTTTAGTTGACTCATTATAAATATTTTTGCTTAACAATATTTTAGCCAATTGCCAATACTCAAATTGGAGATTTTAACTCATACATAAATTGGAAGATTTCTGATTATTTAACCTTATGAAAATAAGTGAGGGGTGTTCAAAGTCATTGGCAATTAGTGGAGGAGAGAGCCAAGTGTAATAAAAGGCATGAGGAATGCTGTAACCAAAACGGTGTTCAAATTCTGTGGGGACAGTGGAGAGTAAGGAGTAAGTAAGGAGATATAGGCACAGACTTCATAAAAATTGTGGTCATTGAAGCTGATCATTGAATATGTGTATGAATATTTTAGGTGGGGAAAGTCATCCCAAACAAAAGCAATAACTTATGTAGAGGCCTAAAGTACTGTGCTGTTGTTCAGAGGTATAAGTTTGAGAACATCTGCTTGTGTTCTGCCTCAGCCATATGCCAAGTATGTGTGGTCCCTTTGGTGGTGACCTCACTGCTCTGGCCCTGCCTGGTGATCACCTCATCCCAGCTCTCACAACACTAGCATTACGTGATCCAGGCCTCCCTTCAGCACTGATGGCACCATCTCCTCTGCATACCCATGTACCCATTTATCTGATGTTACTTGGCTACTTGACTAGTGAATATGGACCCAGGTCTGGCCCAGAGAATCCAGCAAACTTTTTTGCCATCTGGTGAGCTGCAACTCCACCTTGTCTATTGTAGCAGTCTGCATGGTAGCCTTGGAAAGGAGGTCCCTTTCTAAGTATGTTTCTCCTTGGCCACTCTCTGCAGCCCTGGGTTACCATATAAAGCTGTCTTACATCTTTTTTTAACCCTTACCATATGACATGTTTATTGATTTTAAAGAGAGAGGAAGGGAGAGAGAAACAGCAATGCAAGAGAGAAACATTGATTGATTGACTCCCAACTGGGGATTGAACCCACTAGCTAAGTATGTGCCCTGACTATGGGGGCAACTTTGCCCACAGTGGACAGCACCCAGGCTCTGGGGTCAGGAGGTGTCTGCTGCATGAAACCAGGGCAGCTACCCAGATATGGAGGCATGTGAGCGGGACTCTGAACAGGGTGAGGAGCAACAGGCAGCGGGCCAGGGCCAGAGGCCCCACCGGAGCCCAGCTCCCCTTGGGAACAGCAGCTTGGCCAGGCTGGCAGGCCGAGGGCATGACAAGGAAAGTCACAGAAATAAAACTGGAAAGGGAAGGTGGTTTCAGAGGCTCAAAGGTCTTGGAGCTCAGGTGTGGGGGCAACTTTGCCCACAAAGTCCCCCCCGCCGCCCGCCATGGATGAAAGTGAAACTACCAAGGCTGATCTGCTTGGGGAGGAAAGGTGGCCAATCTCTCAAAGGAGAAGGGCCAAGAGCCCCTTCCTCAAGGGGCTTTTATTGGGTTTGTTTGCACAAGAATACAGGATCAAACAATAGCATTCAGAGAACTATGAGGGCTTATTCTCAGTCAGGGTCAGATGGCTAAAGAGCCATAAAACTTTGAGGAACAAACTTCTTGCTTGGACCCTTATCAATTAAATGAGAGCATTCTAAACAAAGCAGGTTTCACAGGATTTTATATATTCTTTCTTATGCATGATCACCCCGGATCCTGCTCTAGCCAGCAAAGGGCTGCACTACCTTCCCCATCATGGATTTTTAGGCTTAAGTGGATTAGAGCCAGGAAGTACTTCTCCCAGAGGACATGGGGACTTGGGCTATGTCAGAATAGCATGCAGGGCAAGGATCCATCACTCCCTCTTTGTTGCAGTCCCCTGAGTCCTTCCATGATGGCCTCCCAAGTAATTGTGTCTGGCTTAGGTTGCCCTTCCTCTGAGGGTTCATACCCGTCTCTGACTAACCGACCAAGCTTTGAAGGCGGGGGGATGAAGCAGAGACAAGCTTTGTCTCCTTGTGGCTCGAATTCCGGAGGTTGCTTACTCAGCCTTAGCCATGGGGGGCAGTTACAACTCCTGAAACCAGTCAGAGTGGTTCCCAACACCTGACCAGGGATTGAACTTGCAGCCTTCTGGTACATGGGAACACACACCAACCAACTGAGCCACCTGGCCAGGGAGAGTTTTCTTACCTCTTATAATTAGTCTTTTATCATAGCTTAATATTTATAGTATTAAACTTCCCCAGTTTAGTTTCTCTGGACCCCAGTGCCTCCTACAAAACAGATACTAAAAGCAACCCAAATATGAACATGTGTTGTTTCTGAGGTTCAACTGATATGATGTATGTACAAGCATTTTGTTACATGTAATATGCAATATTAATGTAAGTTTTTTTAATTTTTGTATTAATAATGGTATGTGATTGACTTTGAAAATTTAATATATGATTATTAGTGTAAATGTTTGGCTATTATGCTGTTCCCACTTCTGATTCTGAAAAATGGTCTAGGTGTTTGTGGATTATTTCCAAATTACTATTCTCACCCATGCAGAAACATTGAAAATGCAAGCCGTGATACGATGAAGCATCCCTTTCTCTATCATAAAATTTTACTTAGAGAAAGAATTCTGACTGAAGTGCCATAAGAACATGATAAAGAGCCGAAGCCTAGAAGTGCAAAATCACTCAAGCAAGTTTATAAAGCTTAGAAATCCCAGGCAGTTGATATTTATCACACAGCCAAATGCTAATGCATCTAAAAAATAACATCAGCTCCAGATGCAGCTATTAGGCATGTGCTGGGGGGCAGGTCATCTGTGTTATTCATCTGCCAGGGCAACCTTTAGAGGGAGTGTGTGATAAACTTTGGAGAGAAAGGTGTAGGGAGAATGTAAACACCAATATTAACTTTGTCTTACCTCTGAAAAGACTCAGATCTAACACTTAACCATATTAGCTCAGGGTTGTTTTTCACTTGCTAAATGGCTTTGAAATATTTTCAAGTATTCAGATCAGTAGTATAGAAAAAAAGTAAAGTCACCAGCTGAAATGTAAATCTTTGAATTGTGCAAGTGATTTTGAAATGTTTTTAAGTATTTAATTTATAGGTGTAGAAAACAGTAAAAACAACCCAAAAATTCAAACAAATTCTGTAGCAAAGCAACTCCCATCTACTTGAATGGTCAAAAGAATATAGGTATTTTTAGTTAGATTATCTGGTTATTATGTAACTTTCAGTGTTCTTTTTTTAGATGACTTTCCTGGTACCTCAAAGTCAGTAAAAATGTGAAAGTTGAAATGGTTAGGTTGATAATATTGCCATTATTAAAAATTCCCACTAAGCCTTAATTTAGGCTAAGTAATAATAATGACTTTCATATTTTAGGAGAGTATTTCACCGGTTGAAAGGAATATAATGGCATGCATTACTACTACTAGTATGTCCAAATGTGAATTAAAATTGCTATTAAATGTGTTGTCCCAGGTTGAATTCTCCAGGAAGAGTCACTGAAGACAGAGTTTGGGTATAAGATGTTTATCAGAGAAGAGGAACTATAATGTAGGAAGCTATGGAGTGAGTAATGCCTTGCAGAATGTCTCATGTTGGATTATATTGGCTGAACCTTTATATTCCTGCTTTGCGTAGTGAGAGATAAGAAGTATTCTGGGGAGAATGTGACCTCTGACAAGAAACTGCTCTGCAGCTGAGAGAGACCCAGAGGAAGCTGACACCTGTAGGCTATCCCTTGCTACTCCCCATAGCCAAGCATCAAGTCTTTCCTTGAAAGTGGATCTGGTTGCTGCATCCCATGTCTGTCTTCCACAGTATGCATGCTATGCCACATAGATCTACATCTCTATGAGTATTTGGGGTACAGTCCCTGCAAAATTTTAATGGGCATTTCTTCCTAAAGGGACACATAGAAGGAGATTAGTGAAACCAACTGCAGTCCCTGCTGTTGCACTTGGGCTCCAGACCACAGTTGCTATGCATCTCCCTCCTCTGCTTTTATTCTAGACAACCCCACCATCAGCTACCATGTATGTTGGTCTTTATGGGTTGCCTGGTGAGATAACCTAGATCCTCACCCCTCTGAGGTCCCTGACTACCTAGTCACTCTGCTCTTCTCATAACTAACTCTTTACAGTCACAATTGGGCAAGTGGGTAGCAAGGAGCACTCAAATGGATCACTTGCATTTCCCTATGCTCCCACTGTGTAAGCAGCCCTACTTTCTCCTCAGGATCAGTCAATTGCTACTGCCCAGACAGTGACCTCCTTTTCTTATGTACCTTATATTCAAAAAGACTCCACTGTGTCTCAGGAAATTATATCCTCATTTGAGAAAATGGTGTCTCACCATGCAGAGCCCAGAGTCACAGAGTTGGGGAACACAAAAAACCTCAGTTAGTTATTGGGAATAATAGTGAGTGAACATTCCTGATTCAACTTCTTGGTTCCTGTGTATTCTACCTACTGGGGACACTGTATCATATAAATATTTTTCATTTAGGCTGTATGCAAAGTCCCAGGGCATGGATTGTTGCTCTTGAAGGAGGGCAAAGTTTGCCACTTGAAATTATGCCTCTTTTGGCTATTGATTATTTTTGGCTGGTTATTTTTATGAAACAACTGGAGAAGCTCTGAAAACCAAATAGAAGTTACCATTTTATAGGAGGCATTTTTATTTGTAAGGGAAATCTCCATTTTGTAAGGGTGCCAGGAGGAAGAGGATGACTTTGAATCTCTAGAAACTGTCATCAATGGGAAAGGCAAGGATTTAAATCTGCATAACAATCTTACCATTGTTTACTGTGCTTTTCCTCCTCAATTCCCATAACTGTCTCCCAATTCCAACATCTTTTGTCCTTAGGCTAAAAGTAGCATTTAAGGTAATGGCTTTACCATTTTCCTCAGTTAATGTTCCTAAATCTCTCTTATGTGATACAGGAGGTATACATGTTATTAAACTTTAATGTTTTTTTCCTGCTTATCTGTATCATGTCAACTCGATTATCAGTCCAGCCAGAGCACCTTGAAGGGTACAGGACAATTTTTCTCTCTGATTCTTCTGAGCTTCTGGTGCTTTAAGTATTCATTCAGTGAGTTGTTCCAACACTCTCAGGTCCCAAGAATCTAAGTCATAAAATATGTGATATGGTCAGTGGATCCCATGATGAAGGGCCCATTTCCGCCAGTTTTGCAGTAAAGAGACCACTGGTCTGCCACTCCGTTATGTGGATTCACATACAAGGAGACAGAACACTATATAAACCCTTGGGCAACAGTGCTGGCTGAGGCCCTACAGGCAGTAAAGGCAAACCCATAGCCAAAATAAGCATCTATTTCTATGGAAAAAAGCCATTGGCCTTTGCAGGCTCGAAGGGGCCCAGTGTAGTAAACATGTCACCAAGTAGTCAGCTGTCCTCCTTGAGGAATGAGATCATATTAAGGATAATAACTGTCTTTTTAATGCCACCAAAATGAACAATTGTGGTTATAATAACATATCATTTTGGGGCTGGGGGAGTCCACATTGTTAAAAAGTATGTATAACCTCCACCTCTGTCACCATGGTTACATTGTTTCAGTACTGGGATGTCTGATGACAAGGGCTGGTTGACATCACTGGCTGAGTGAGTCATTGTTCACTTCGTTGTTTAGTGTCTTTCCCATGGCAGATGATTTCTGTTGAATATTTCTCTTTGCACACACACAGAAAAGATGACCAGGTGAGCTGCCTCAAGCTCTGTTCATTAGGAAGATTTTTTTTTTACCACTGTCTGTCAAGGTCATTGCTGTGCGAGGCTTATAATTCAGCTACCACCTACTTTTCACCTACATTCTAAGCCAATCCATTTGGAAACCAATCTTGAACATTTTTCTCCTCTTTCAGCTAGTAGTATTGTCTCCTACATAATGGTAAGACTGAGTTGAGAGATAGGTACCCAGTGATGGCTGTCATGGGAAGGGCTATGCTACTGTCATGCAGCTGACTTGTGGCCACTACTTTATTCACGCTCAGTGCTGGTTGTACCACAGCCATCTTACACTCAGTGACTTTCACAGTTTCTAACTCAGGATGAACAGTTCTAGCCATAAGGTCATCTGGAGCCCTATGGGCAATCATTCTATCTCCATCAGAGGCAAGTGGCATAACAAAAAATGTTTCTCAAAAGGAATATAGTTATTTATTACTGATGGCAAGGCTTTGTGTCAGAACTCCAGGAACATGTATAGTGATTCTCTTACTAGGGCTTGCCACAATTTCTACCCAGCATCTTTCCCCATTATTGATATTTCCAATGTAATAGTGTCTGCCAGATCTTATGGTCTAAGTGGAAAGGCTGAGTGAAGTGTATCATGGAACTGATACAGATCCCTATTATTCTCTGGTTCCTATTCAAAGTTGGCAGCCTTTCATAACAAAAACTTTTTGGGTGGGAGCAGTATTTCAAAGTATGGCATATGTTTCTTTTAGAACCTGAAGTGGCTTGCTTGTCTTTGACTTTGGAAAGCATGTCCCAGTATGCCCAATCTGATTAGAGGACTTCTAAAATTTTAAGGATGTGGCTAGCCCCGGTTTATCTCCTATTTCTGGAGCCTATATATCTTTCCAAGGCCTCTGTGTGCTAGCCATCTCTTGCTTCTTTAGATGCTATCAAAGAAGTTCACAGACTTTCACACTAGGCTTTCAAGTGTCTGCTACTCTTTCTCAACTGCTAGATACCATTGTGTAGTACATTTGTCACATTTAACTATTGCAACTCAATTCCATTATCTTTTTTCCCATGATGGAAACTCCCCATTTCCAGATCTGTTTGTATTTAATTTTTTACCAACTTCATTGAAATATAATTCACATACCATATAATTCACCAATTTAAAGTCTATATTCAGTATTGTTTAGTAGATAGGGTTGTGCAACCATTATCATGATCTAACATAATGTTTTCGTCCCCCTGGAAGTATCCCATACCAATTTGGAGTCACCCCAGCCCCCTAATTTCTACTCCCAGACCTAAGCAACCATTAATTAACTTTCTATTTCTATAAATTTACCTATCCTAGACATTTGATATAAATGGAAAAAATCCAATATGCAAGGTTTTGTGACTGGCTTCACTCAGCATAATTTTTTCAAGTTCATCCTTGTGCTGACATTTTTCAGTAATTCATTCCTTTTTATTCTAGAATAATATTCGGTTGTATGGACACATTGCTTCTTGGTTCTCAAGTCACCAGTTGTTGGACATTTAAGTTGATTCTACTTTTGGCTGTGTGAATAATGCTGCTATAAACATTTACATAAAAGTTTGTATGTAGATACATTGTTTCGTTCCTCTTAGGTACATACCAAGGAGTAGAATTATGGGATCAGATAGTAACTGTATTACTAAAATTTCGAGGAACTGCTCTGGCTGGTGTAGCTCAGTGTATTGAGCGCAGGCCTGCGAGCCAAGGGATTGAGGTTCAATTCCCAGTCAGGGCACATGCCTGGGTTGCAGGCCAGTTCCCAGCAGGGGATGCACAAGAGGCAACCATACATTGATATTTCTCTCCCTCTCTCCTTCCTTTCCCTTCTAAAAGATAAATAAATAAAGTCTTTAAAAATAACTTTAAACTTTTGAGGAACTATTTTCCAAAGATACTGGGCCAATATACATTTCCACCAGCAAAGTATGAGAGTTCCAGTTTCTCCACATCCCTGTCAACACTTGCCATTGTCTGTCTTTTTCATTATAGGCATCCTACTAGATATGAAATAGTGTCTCATTCTGGTTATGATTTTCATTTTCCTAATGACTAATGATATTGAACATATTATCTGTGTCTCATTATCCTTTTATCTAAATACTTTTCCCATAATTATTATATATGTAATTTAATTGTGTGCCTTCCACCGATATATCCTCCTAATTTATCAGTGAAAGTTTCAACAATTTAACAGTCACTATGCCATTAGCTTACCATGCTCCCTTTGCTTTCAAAAGTCTTCATAGCAAGTTGGGTGGGTGGGGAGTGATTCAGCTCCAGAACACCATTTTATTGCTTGTTTTCTCAGACCACTCCTGGTGCTAACTATTGTTGATTGAGTTTTCCTTAAGAAGATGTGAGACAGAGTTTTTGGTACAAGACATTTATTAGGCATCAAATCTATTAAGGGAGACAGAGGAAGAAGGATCAGGCAGAGGAAGAACTTACTAAGATGTAGGCTCGACAGACTCAGCTAAGCTGATGAAGAGCTCTTGGACAACACTTGTCGTCATAGTTTCCTTCTTGGGGCTACAATGATCAGGTCTTTATACCTTTGCCTGACTCAACAACCAGATGAGGGTTACCCTCAGAAGGGTATCCCTCAGGTAGGGGCATTCACTTCTGATGTGGCAAAACCAGAAGGAGGCTGTCTGGTGATATCTTCTCCAGAAGCTTGGCATCACATCTTTTCCTTCCAGAGCAATCTGGGTATCACAACATCATGTATACCACATGTGTTATACTTGGATGCAATTTAGAGGCCTTCCTAATAATTGTTATATTTCATTAAGTAGCTTTTGGTCATGTTGAATGATCTCTAAACATTAAATAATTAAAGGCTGAGTATGAAATGTTGATAGATAACATATGTTGGGGTTAATTTCCTCTTTTCAGTTATTTACTTATTTGTATATATTTTTGTTTTACTGCCTATTTATCATTCTGTAGAAATAGAATACAAACTGGTTTATCTTGATGAAACACATAAAATTGTATAGCCTGAGATATTTATCAGGTATTGAATGAAAAATTGATTTCTTTCTTTATATCTATATCTATAGACATGAAAGAATAGTGCATATAGATAGATAGACAGACAGATAGATAGATAGATAGATAGATAGATATTTGTGTATGTTGTGTGTACACACACGTACTACTTTGGTAGTTTACATTGCTTAACATTCTTCTTAAATTTATATTTTGTTTAAAAATGATTTTCACTCATGTGAAAACTCTTCTCTCCAACAGACACTTTCATGCCAAAGAAGTTTGTTATAAAATGAAACGTAAATTTTCATCCAGGATTCTACTGTCCTTGAGAGATCCATAGATATATTTCTCACATTTTCTAGCCTTTTCTGTAATTTGACATTTTGATGTTAGGACATGACTTTCAGTATTCAATTGTAATATTTTATTTTTTTAATTAATTTTATTTAGTTATTTTTCAAGTACAGTTTTTTGTCTATTTTTCCCATCCCAGCCTCCCCCGCCCCTTGCTCCCCACCTCCCTCCCATTTCCACCCCCCTTAGTTCTCGTCCCTGTGTCCTTCCTATTTGTTCCTCCAAATCCCTCCCCCTTTTTCCCCTTAACTCAATTGTAATATTTTAAATGCACTGTTCCTTCATGTCTTGGACATGCACTCTTTGTTGTAGAATTGACTGAAATAAAATATAATACAATATACATTTTGAAGAGCCTAAATAAATTTAGACAATTTTGCTACAGAGAAAGACATTTACTTATAAAAGACAAATTGTGTTGGAATTCCTATCTTAAATGGTAGGTACACTACCAATTTAGACTTAATATAAAGTAGTTTCAAATATGCTTACGTACAGGTGAGTAGCAAGAAATCCTTTTAATATACTTTCGTGTATATTGCTTTGTAAGCAATGACTTTTTATACAATAAGTATTTTAGTTTTTTCAAGAAGTAGAAATTCGTTTGATTTACTCTAATGGCTTCTGTATTTTAATAGCTTGTATATGTATTTATCTAAAAAGAGTCCAGATGATGTCCTTAGTCTAAGTAATTTACATTGGTCTGTACTTTCAACACTTTAATTTCAATGTATCTGTATAGTGTCTGAAAATTTCAAATTTCCAATGAGTAAATGAAAGTATATTTTATGTATGAGAAAGAATGGATAAGCCATTATCACATGGAAGCACACCCACAGATACATACACAGATACACTCATAACATGGGGTTCTGTACCACATCAGGATACATAGACATTTATTTGATTTTTTCTTGTCCTGTATAGAATTTATGACAGTGGATAAGGAAGACACTGGAAATGGGTTGATGGGCCTATCTCAGCTACCAGAATAACAGGATTACTCACCCTAGAAGGCTAGAACAAAATTGTTGCCAGGGAGAAAAATGGTAAAATTTCCTCTGTAGGAATACAACTGTCCATACAACTAGTAATTTGGGGACACTTCCTTAAAAGCCTTTTCATATCTGGAAAAATCTTGTAGAGAAGGGACTTCTGTTCAGTGAAATCTTATGACTTTCTATACTTTCTTCTGTCTTTATATTGAGAGAAAAGGTGGGCCTAAGTTAAATCATATGAAATACTCTCAAGAAAATAAGCATAGAGATAAATTAGGTCTGTATTATATGAGATATTCAGATATTGTCAAATTATTGTTCTTGCACTATTTCCCCCTGTTGCATGACTGAATTTGTTCTAGTGTTAAAAGACAGCCTTGGTAGTAGAAACTAGAGGTTTATGCCTCTTCTATAAATAGCACATCTAGAAAACCAAAGAATATAAATTTGGTTATAGAAGAAAACTTGCTTTCATTTACCAAATCATGTTTATTTTCATGAACAACCATCATATATATTAGGTATGTATATATGAAACAAGATATGACTTAGACAGCTTTCTCTGAAACTATGCTTTATGTCATAAGAAGGAGCAGAAAACTCCCCAAAATAATCTAATAATCTTGCTTGAGTTTTTCAGATATAGAAGATTTTCTTTCCATAAAACTCTTTTCTTCAAATCAAGCTTCAAAGCTATTAGAACGACTGGTTTGCCTTGCCCATGGCAACATTTGTAAGAACCATAACTTGGTTTTAAAGCATGACATGAATCAAAGTCTTGCCTTTAAAGAAGTGATTTTAAATACTAAATTATCTAAATACATAAGTCATTCTTTCTGAGTGTGACACTACAAATCCATCTTTCTTTTTAGCCAGCACTATAACTTAAACTGAAACTCAGTCATAACAGCCAGAGAGTAGATTTTCTATTTCTTTGTCCTCATGACATTTTTAGTCAATTAACAGTCATAGGTGGTGAAAGACAAATACCACATGATCTCACCTTCAACAGGAACCTAAACAACAAAACAGTAAAACAAGCAAAATATAACCAAAGACACTGAAATTGAGAACAGACTGACAGTGACCAAAGGGGAGAGGGGAGGGAGTTTCAGGGGAAAAGGGGAAGGGTTTGCAGGAACAAGTATAAAAGACACATGGACAAGAACTGGGGGGGGGGTGTGGAAATGGGAGGGAGTAGGGAGGGCTGGGTGGGTAGGGTGGGATGAGAATAAAAGACAGAAAACTATACTTGAACAATTAAAATTTTAAAAAGTAAAATAAATACTGTCAATTATTTTAAAAAAACAGTCATGTGGAGCAAAGACCCAATACATGAACTAGTTGGCACTCAGCTCCTAATTCTTCTCTCTTCTCTTTCATGTCTCACCTAGACTCTGGAAGTTAAAATGTATGTAGTGTGCAGTTAATTTTTAACCTCTTCTGTCATGAACAGTTTGCTGCCAAAAAGCAGTTCAATTCACCATCCATTGTATTAAGCACCCATTACAAATAAGCCATGTGTTAGGGATGGATTAAAAAATGAAGAGAACATTGCCCTATCTTAATGAAATTATACCTAACTGGACTTCCACATACTGCCTACAATTAGAATGGTAAGGGATTACCACCACCAATCTCAAAAATGTGTTTTTTTATATATTAAGAACTAGATGTATTTGTTTTTTATTGTTGTTCAAGTAGTTTTCTGCCTTTTCCCCACACCCCTCCTCACCACCTCAGCCTTCCCCACCTCCCTCCCCTGTTTCCACTCCCCCTTATTATTGTCCATGTGTCCTTTATAATTAGAACTAGATGTATTTGTAGGTGTCCCTGCTACTGCCTGCTCTCAGATCTCTTTGAAGTCATTTTCTGTTGCTTATAGCTTGGATCTCTCTTCACTCTCTCTAAATATCAGAGCCCAGCTACCTACAGACACCATTTTGACCAAATGAACTAACTTGGGTTGAGTCTAAGCAGACAGGATGCCTATCTATTATTATATAGTCTATGTATGCCTATCTATATATTATATAGTCATATACCCCAGATCAGGCAGGAATGCAAGTTTCCAATATGCATCTATATGTTTTCTATCTGTCCTTGACCTTATTGTAAGGCCATTATTGTATGGCCTTATTTGGCAGGATTCTTATACTTCCTTGTATAAAGCGGTGTCTAACTTCAGGAGGTTACATTCACAGAGACTGTTTAGAATGTAAATGTTTAAATCAGGTAAGATTTTCTAATTAAAAATAGAATAGAAATTATACTTAAGATAGGAAGAACTCTTTCCAAAAGTATGCAAAATAAAACACACTTGATGTAAAATACCCATGGGTATCAACAGGACACAAGGTATAGGTACAATGGATACTAGATGTGGTTTTGGAATTGAAATAAAACTCTATTAGTATAGTGGTTCTTTTTTTTACAACCTGTGTGATATTGTGCAGGTTATCTAAACTCTCAGAGCCTTGGTTTTGTTAATTGCATTATATATAAAAAGTAAATAATATAGTTTTCTGGGAGTTAGTATAAGGACTAAAGCATAAATTTTTAAGGTAAACCATATGAAAATCACAACAATTTAACATTTTGGAACTTAAAAAATTTACAATTTTCCTATGGTTCACAATCTAAAATATACAGAGTGGGGTAAAGTAGATTTACAGTTGTGAGTATGCAAAACATAGATTTTATTATTGAATTGTACTTATTAAATATTGTATTATTTTCCATGAGAACAACTGTAAATCTACTTTTGCTGAACCCTGTATATAAAGCACTTTGTATACCGAAACCACTAAACAGCTTGAAGCTGTTGCTTACTGCTTGCTGTTTCTGTAGGAAAGTGGTATATTCAGAACCTCCCTTTCCACCACACTTCCCACTGCACCTGCAGAAGCTTGATAGTTGAAACAGAATTTAGAGGTAGACAAGAGCTTTGTTGTCTTCACTACAACTAAAAAAATTATGATGTCCATAGCAAAAGTTTTTGGATGTATTCCAAAGAGTATCCTGTAAGGATACCAAGAAGTATCCTTATTAAGGATTCCAAGGGTATCCTATAAGGGAGGGGCTAAGGGATAAGTAAAAGTGAAAGTAGGTTGACACTTCTTTGATTTAGAAACTTAGAAGCAGGATGTGAGCTTGGGTGAGTTAGGAGTGAAAAAAAAAAGACTTATTTAGTGAGGAGAGGTTTTGGGCTTCGTCATCTGTGAAGATGCAACCAATTCAGCAGGTTAGGAGGTGAAATACCTATTGGCTATTTCTACCCTGATTTCTTTCCATTGATTCTCTCCATAACTGCTGTAATGACTAACAGCCCTCCCACTCTCCCCATGGTGTTTTTCTGTCCACTTAATTAACACAAAGCATTTGTGAATACATCAAGAGAAATGCTGTTCCTTTCTCCCATTTCTGTAACTCTTCCTACAACAAAAGGGAGAAGCCTCTGAGGCAACGAAAAGGAAGACAATCTGAATGAATATTTCATAGGGGGGAAATAAACATGGGCCTGGGACAGCCTATTCAGAGCAGCTATTCCTGGGTTGGGGCTCAGATATATTTATAAATTTTCTCTGTTGTCTTTAATTATCCATTTGACATGCATTTGTTGTCTTTACAAACAGAGTGTCAGCAACCTAATTTCAGGGACCACGTCACATTTGTATGTATTTTCCTCTCTCCTCTTTCAGTCTGCTACTTTTATTTTTCTCATAAATTTAAAGCAATGGAGTTAAATAATAATACATGAACTCTAAAACCTAGTCAAGCCTCTTTTGCTTTTAAAATATCTGGTTTCAAGCTTTTAAATTCTCTAATAGAAAGATCCTACCTCTGTTTTATCTGATTTGGTATGTCATTTCCTCTTGCTTTGGCACTTTCTAAGTGGAGCAACTGCATAATTACCTTATGAGGATATCCTCTCATGCACTTGAAGGCATTTATTCAGCTTGGGTATCTTCCTTTGTTGTGACTCAATGGCCTGAACGCCTTCATTTTTGTTCAGATATATAATGTCTTATTCTTTAATCTTTTTAGTTTACCTTCTGTGAATCCTTTCCAGTTTCTCCCATATATTTTTACAAATGAGAAGATTTAAACTTTGCCTCCAAAGATTCCCAGGAAAAAGATGCATAATTAACCATTTTCCCTATCTAAATTCAACCTCTCTCAGAACTAGAACAATACTGTTGTTTGTAAGTACAAGATGACCCTTGAACAACAAGGTTTTAAGGGAAGCAACCCCCTGCTTATACAGTCAGACTTCCAAGTGTAACTTTTGGCTCTCCCAGAACTTAACTACTAATAGCCCACTGTTAACCAGAAGCCTTATGTATAATATAAACAGTTGATTAACACATATTTTGTATGTTATATGTATTATATACTGTATTCTTGCAGTAAAGTAGAGAACATGTTATTAAGAAAATCATAAGGAAAATAAAATTAATTTACAATATTTGTTTTTAAAAATACATGTATAAGTGGACCCACATAGTACAAACCCATGTTGTTTAAGGGTCAATTGTTTTGGGGTCAGGTGCAGTTTATGTTTAACCAATATGTGCCTAAGGCTTTCATAATTAGTGCTGGAGTTCTGAAGTCTTTGTCAAAAGAGTTATCCTCAAGAATTCTAGCTAACACTAGGGCTTGAGCAATCTCTACAAACAGAGGTGTTGTAAATTAAAGATGGACATGTTTTTTGTTGTTTCACTTTTCATAGGCAGGTTGAGTCCACATTCCCTCTCCTCAAATCTGTACTGGCTTATGACTACTTTGACCAATACAATATAGAACAAGTAATATTATCCCCAGTTCCAGGCTATCTTACTCAGCCAAGGCCACTGCAACAAATGCCATACACTGACTGGCTTACACAACATTTATTTCTCATAGTTCTAAAGTCTGGGAAGTCTAAAACTAAGGTGTCAGCAGATTTAGTTCTTGGGCTGGAATCTGTTCCTCACATATTCCATATGTTGGAGAGAACTCTTCCTCATTGTTAATGGTGTTAATTTCATCATAAAGGGCCCCACCATTATGACCTTATCCAATCTTAACTACCTCCTCAAGGCCCCACTTCCAAATTCCATTCCCCTGGGGATGCAACTTCAACATAGAGATTTGGGGCAACACAGACATCCAGTCCATAGCACAGGCCTAACCTTTTAGAGGACTCGTGGTTACCACTACTATCCTCTTGGTACCTGGAGTTGCCAAGTAAGAAATCCAGCTATTCTGTTGGAGAGAACTCATGAAGAGATAACATATAGAGGGAAAGAGATACAGCTAAGCCCAGCCTCCCAGTGGGCATGTGAGTGAAAACATTTTAGATCTTCAAGTCCAGTCCAACCACCAGCTAACTACTGTGGATTGAGCATGTCAGTGCTACATGGAGCAGAAAAATTGCCTCACCAAGCCCTGCCTAAATTTTTGACGTATGATAGTATAAGAGGTAATAATAAATTGTTTTAGCAAGCCACTAGTTTTGAAATGATTTGTTATATAACAGTAGATAACCAGAACAAGAAAGGGATACAATTCCCCCTCTTTATATTACTGTTTTTCTCTATGCCCCTTAGTAGTCCCTTAACCTGTAAATATCATTGAGTGCTTTGGCTAAGTCATTATGGTTGTGGCTATGACCTCTGGAGTTAATGTAGAGGGTTTGAAATTGTTATCATATAAACAACTCTAAGTATTTCTCCAAGAATTTGGATTTCTAGGCTTGGCTACCATGGTTAGCTCATCCAGGGCCAATGGGAAAGACCAAAATACTAAATAGGTAATTTTATCTCTTTATGGCAGTTTCTGATCATTTCATCTGGGAGTCCTGAAAGTCCGTGTGAGAAGTATGACCAGCACAAAGGAGATCACATGGAAATCAACTGTATCTTATCCACCATCAGAGAATAAATTCCAACTCTGCTCTAACATGTTCTACATCAAGAGGTAAGTGTTGTTTCTCACATTTGTATGTGGAAGAATGATTCCTGATTTAGTTTTGTTACAATAATAAAGTTATAGTGATATGATGGAAAAGTTGGTTAGGCATGCATGTATAGGAGGGATAGAGGCAGAACTGCCATGTGTCTGAGTATTCCTTAGCCTACCTACATGGGACACAATACTGATTCCTAAATCTCAAGATCTTGAAACATGTGTTTATTGATGGTGCTGTGGACATGTTATTCTCTTTCCCCATGGCTTGTCTACCTTAAGTCCCACTTCAGTTACACTTTCTGAAATCTCTTGTAAGTCTCAAAGCATGATCTGAACAAGCTGGTTAGGTTCTACATTATTTCTAATTGATGAAGAAGACAATCCTCCTAGAAAGATCTTCCTCCTCAGGGATTGCCTTTCATAGGCCTAACTTTTCCACTGTTACTACATCAGAAGTAGAGGGTTATTTACTATTGGTTCATATGTCTAAGGTCAGAAAATCAAAACATTTAGTTCTCTTGGATCCAACTCTTAGAAACTATTTCAAGGTATATCATTATAGCTACCAACACCCTTTCACTCAGCAGTGACCAATATAAGACTACTTTCACTTTAACTGTCCAAAACATGGTTGTTATCTACATTCTTTCCCCACTTCTTAAGGTGTGAAAATTATAGATATTCAAGAAATCACACACATACATATACACACAGAAACAGACCCCCCCACACACCATCAGTTAGTGTTGCTCAGCCACTTGGTGTAAATTTCTCAGTGTTTCAGTCCACTCTTTTGTGCTGACTTCTGGCTACTCAGAGGTATGTAGTTCAGGTATAATGGGAACAGTTATGCTGTGGCTGAGGAACATACTTGAAGCTAATCTCTCATAGTTAGAGACACCAAAGTAAGACAATCCAAAAAGACAAGCCAAAGACACAGACAATGTGTTAAACTAAGACCCTTGATGAGTCTACAGATGGCTAAGACTATGCTCAGGACCTATACTGACCTGGTAAGGAGAAAAGTCAGCAAGGGCAATCTGATTTACTTGTTGGTGACAGAGGTCCGAGGTTAGTTGAAATTTAGGCAACCTTTAGGATTTCCTTAACTGGAAGAATAAATTTTAACCAACCCTTGAGCTTTTGAAATGCAACATGCAGGGCATACATTGGACTGAGGGAAATGCATTTGGAACAGAAACTAATTACTGAATTCCAGGGATCAGGGATGGCTGAAATGTCCTAAACTTGGGAGGGAAAGCTCTCTACAGCTTAGGTCACCTGAGTACATGTAGTTTAAGCCTTGTGATTACTTAATTATTAGATTCTGTGGGTTTGATGAGCTTATAGGTTGGTATAAAGAAACTTTTAGGCCAATGGATAATATAAGATGGAATCTGAAAAGTAGTCATGGTCATATTACACTTCAACAGTGTTGGAAGAATGTGGACACACACACACATAGTAGAAGCAGATTCTCCATGAAAGTGAGGAAGTTCTTTCTTCAAGGAGTAGTACTTGCTAGTGACTTTTTCAGGCACCTTTAGCAATGTGTCCACAGGATTGTGTGTTTTGTAAAATTTGCAGATTAATATTACTTTGTGTATTTCACTATTTCTTTCCATTGTGGCTTGCCTTCTGTCACATTTTCCTTCTGTCAGGTGCTACAAATATGGTTAAAGAAACTTTGGGGATTTGACTAAGGTGAAGGCAAGTTGGGAAATATTTACTTGGATTTACTGGGGTATATTTAGGTGGCTTTCAGCCATGTCCAAAAAGAAGTATTTATAGCTATCTATGCAACATTGCTTTCCAGGAAAAAGTCTATAGTTTGCCATCATCTGAACCAGTGTTGAGACAGAGATATGCAGGATCAGAGATGTTACTATGATAAGAATGTGATCTAAGGAAGTCACCACTGAAGTTTTGTGGACAGGGGAGGAGGAACAAGACTTGAAATGTGTGAAGTCAGTACCTGGTCTGTGTGAAATTCATTCAATACCCAGTCATATTGCTATAGGAAGATCTGGTTTTCCTTGATGCTTGTCAAAGCAGATATTCTTTACAGTTAGAAATATATTTGATAACACTGTATGCTATTATAGATGCACCATATTGTTCCTGTTTTTATGGGAGTCATGTAAAAAGGAATTAATCTGAATTAATATTGGTATGTGAAGGGAGGGAGAAGAACTTTTAGAATTATTACCAACACCTAGTAATTTTTGAAAGTTCCATGCTTTGTATATCCAAGCCATTGGACTATGCTTTAATGTACTTATTCTAATGAAGGAACCAAGCATCCCCACTCTGTTGGAACAATTCTGGGAAACCTAGATAAAACAGTGCACAAACTTGACACATGTTCAGCAAAACAACAAGATAAAATCAAGTATTTTAGTAACAGTTCACCTTCTTCATTAATAAATCAATGTACATACAGTAACAGTAATTTTATTACACATTAGTTTAACACACTGCAATGTAGGAGCAATTCATCATGCATTTGAATTGTTGATCAGTGGTATCTTCCTTCACAAATATAGACACAGTTCAACCTGGATCTTACTAGCTTGTGTGATCTTAGGCAACTCATGGAGTCTCTGTTTCCTTACCTCTAGAATGGAAACAATACTTTCCTTTTACGTTTATCTCTAGTCTGTGTTAAAGGAAATCTGGCATAATATTTATTATAAGTATTTGTGCATTGCAAGATGGTGTTTAATGTTTATAGTAAGTGTTCACACGTGAGGGTTTGAAAAGGAAAACATTACCTCATTCCGTTTACCTCTTGGATTATTCCCACTTCTGGAAAACCTGACTATTTTGCTTTTGCACAAAAAATTACTGCTGGTTTGTTTCGTAAAACAAAAATTTCATATTTACTTCAAATAAGCCTGTGCAAAAATACAAAAAAACACGAAAACTTTAAAAAATTCAATGCATCAAGTATGATTTTTTTAAATTGTGGGGAATAATAAGTCTGCTTCCTGGGTCTATTGAAGATACAATAAGACTATTCAAAGTGGCTTTATCAAAAGTAAAATATTGTCCATCATAAGGAAATAGTGATGTTTCTTTTTTAAAAAGATTTTATTTATTTACTTTTAGAGAGGGTAAGGGAGGGAGAAAGAGAGGAAGTGAAACATCAGTGTGTGGATGCCTCTCATGAGCCCCCTACTGGGGACCTGGCCTGCAACCCAGGCATGTGCCCTCACTGGGAATTGAACTGGCAACCCTTTGATTTGTAGGCCGGCACTCAGTCCACTGAGCCACACCAGCCAGGGTGGAAATAGTGATGTTTTTATATAAGATTGAACTCAAGTCATCTCTTGTATCTCACCTATGGATAATATCTCAAAGGTAAGTGAAAAGCAGCAAATGACATTTTTTCATATAAGTGTATTAACAGAAAAAAAACTGGCTGCTAAGCACTCTCACCCAGTGGAAATTCCTTAATGCATTTATCATGGTCCAGGTCTAGAAACTCAATATTTTCAGTGCTGTAGTGTTGATCAAATTTAGGGATGTTGTCCCAGACTAAGCAACTCCCAGGATATCTCAGAGTAAACCAGAATGCCAATCTATTAATTTACAGTGAGAAACAGAACTGTCAACTTGATTGGAAAGCCAGGTCAGCCAGACCAGCACATTCTCTCTTTGTGGAAAAATGCCAAAGGAAGTCAACCACAATTAGAAAAGCCTGATGCCGGAGTTAGCTGACTGACTCAAATGTGATAGCTTATATAGCAACTATGTCTCTTGGTACGGCTAGCCTGTAGCAGGGTTGGAGTGAACACTGCACAAATCTGCTGATTCCAGTGACCAGCTAGAAGGAAATGCTGGGTTTGTACTCTTCCATCTCCTAGAAAATGGGGAGAAAGAAGGCTGACTTGTAAATTTAGGATTACTACACAATATAAAATAGTAAAATAATTAACAGCACAATTTATATTGCAATAAAAACATACACAATTGGATTTGAGGAAGGGTAATTAGTCAATTCATACATTAGAGACTCATGATGTCATTAATGGAGTTCATTTATGGGTAAACTGATTTTGATAGAAGCCTGCATATAAATCAAAGTTCTAGGTAAAATTCTCCTGTGCTCACATTTCTTATGAATGTATATATTTTAACTAATTATTTTTCATACCAGGAAACATAATTAAGGCAATACTTTCACTTTCTAACATTGGTAATCAAGAGATAGGGAATTAATTCAGTAATAACTACAACTGTGTGAAACCACATTTACATATTCAATAAGTATTTAGTGACTACTTACCACTCATTATGACATGGTGATGATTTTCTGACATAAATAATTTGGGGGAAAAAAAAGGTCACCAGGAGGTCTACTCTGGGAAGGAAGATTCTTATGGGAGAAGTGATATGAAAAAGTTTCTCCTTTTGACCAAATCTTTCTAGCCTATTTTTAGATTAAGGGAAATGTTCTTTACATTGAAAATCTAGGCATTAAAAAAGAGTGTCACTCAAGGAGAAAGGAACCAAAAAGGTTCTTAAGACCTCATTTTTGCATGGGACAACAGTCCTCTAAGTGTGGTCTATGGAGTCCATTATACCCTTTAAAGGTAGTCTAGGAGGTCAAAAAATCTATCAGGGGTGTCCAACCCATGGCCCATGGGCCACATGCGGCTCAGGATGGATATGAATATGGCCCAACACAAAATTATAAATTTACTTACAACCATTTTTTTGCTCCTCAGTTTTTGTTAGTGTTTGTATATTTAATGTGTGGCCCAGGGATGCCAAAAGGTTGAACACCGCTGATTCTAGAATATGATATTATAATGTAATAAAGAACAAAGAGATCATTGATAATGGTTTCAAATTTAACATTACAACTAACCCTTGAGAAACTGCTGTTTGCCCATTTGGGCATAGTGTTGAAAAGTATACATGTAAATATATATACTTTAAACTATTCTTCATTTTCAAACTCAATACCTGTGTGAGACCAGATTCATAAACATCAACCAAAACTACACACTGCACCGGTTTGAATGCTGTAGCAGATACGACATTCTGGTTGTCTTCTATTAAGCCAGACTTAGAGACTTTCAGAAATGTAAAGCAATGACATTCTGCTCACTAATTTTTGTTTAAAAATATAGTTATCATTTATATAAAATATTATAAGCACATTTAATGGTTTATTATCATCATTTTAATGAATTGATAATTTAAATTTTTCTCAGTTTTAATTACTGACGTGAAACTGTAGATAGTTATATTCTTTATTAATAAAAGTTCTTTGGCGTCCTCAATGATTTTCATCAGAGTACAGGGATTATGAGACCAAAGGATTTGATAATTAATATAGAACTGAAATGAAACATATTACATATGAATTGTTAAGTTTAAATCTCTTTTACTTATAAGGCCCTTGTCATGGCAGGGCCATGCAGTATCAAGTAAAAAGCAATAAAAAATTGTTGGGGACTTCCGCCAAGATGGAGGCATAGGTGGAGACGCCGTGCTTCCGCACACAACCACGTTTAGAGACAACTAAATATTAGCAACAGAAAACACAGCCAGAACACAGAAAACTGAACTTTTCAGAAGTCTGATAACAACAAATTCTTCAGCCTGACCGGTAAGAGGGGTGAAAGCAGCAGCTGGCGGAGTGAGGTACCACAGGAAAACTCGGTCAGACAGACTCAGGTGCGTGGAATCCAGGTGCAGGGTTGGACCTGGTGGGCAACTCAGCAAGCGACTGCAGGGAAACAGCAAGGGAGCAGGGCCGAGATTTGACTGTGGTCCCGCATTCCTGTGTGGATAGACAAGCGAGGGAGTGGACCATTGGATGAGAGCCAGCAGCCCCAGCAGCCAGCGACAGCAGAGGGTACCGCCATTTCCCCGCTCTGACCACGCCCCCACATACAGCGTCACAACCCAGCGACCTGGGAGTCCAAGGCTCCACTCCTCTGACAGGCTCGAACAGACCAAAAATGGCTCAAGAAGATCTCAAAGCCCCAGAGCCTATAAATCTAAGCGATGAAGAAATAGCAAAACTCTCATACGCACAGTTTAAAACACTGGTGATCAGGATCCTCACAGAACTGGTTGATTATAGCCACAAATTAGACAAACATATGAAGGTGAAACTAATTGAAATGAATGGAATTGCACAGGAAACCAATAGCAATGAAAAGGAAACTGGGACTCAAATCAAGGGAGTGGACCAGAAGAAAGCAAATAATGGCCAAACAGAAAAGAGTGAAGAAGCAAGAATTCAAAAAAATGAGGAGAGGCTTAGGAACCTCCAGGACATCTTTAAACGCTCCAACATCCAAATTATAGGGGGTACCAGAAGGGGGAAAGGAACAGCCACCAATGGAAAACTTATTTGAACAAATAATAAAGGAGAATTTCCCCAATCTGGCAAAGGAAATAGACTTCCAGGAAATCCAGGAAGCTCAGAGAGTCCCAAAGAAGTTGGACCCAAGAAGGAACACACCAAGGCACATCATCATTACATTAGCCAAGATTCAAATGAAGGAGAGAATCCTAGAAGCAGCAAGAGATAAGGGGACAGTCACCTACAAAGGAGTCCCCATCAGACTGTCAGCAGATTTCTCAAAAGAGACCTTACAGGCAAGAAGGGGCTGGAAAGAGGTATTCCAAGTCATGAAAACCAAAGACCTACAACCAAGATTGCTCTATCCAGCAAAACTTTCATTTAGAATGGAAGGACAGATAAAGTGCTTCTCAGATAAGATCAAATTCAAGGAGTTCATCATCACCAAGCCCTTATTATATGAAATGTTAAAGGGACTTATCGAAGAAAAAGAAGTTAAAAAAACGTGAACAGTGAAAGGACAGCAAACTCACAGTTATTAACAACCACACCTAAAACAAAAGCAAACTAAAAGGACAGCTAGATCAGGAGTGGAAACAGAGAAATGAAGATCTCAAGGAGGGTTAGCAACAGGGGGGTGGGAGGAGGAGAAGGGGGGAGAAGGTACAGAAAATAAGTAGCATAGACAATAGGTAGAAAATAGATGGGGGGCAAGAATAGTATGGGAAATATAGAATCTAAAGAACTTGAGACACATGGTCATAAACTAAAGGGGGGTAATAGTGGGGACGGGGGTTAGGGTGGAGGGGAATGAAGGGGGGAATAGAACAACTGTAATGGCATAATCAATAAAAATAAATAAATAAAACACTTAAAAAAAGATTGTTGGTTAATCAGGACTGTCTTTGGTCTGGATTTCAGTTGAGGAAAAATCAACAGAGGGGCTTTGCAATGGGTACATGCTCTAGCTCATTAAGATTTCAGAGCAGAAAGGAAAATGAGGTGAAAACAGGGTATAAAACACAAAGAGAAATAAAGTTCTTTTGTTTTTTGTGTCCCTTTCATCTTGTAGCACCCAGAAACTGAGTGAATCTTGCAAAAGTGATGGAATCTTTTAAGAGACACTGAAATATAATTTTATGCTGGACACTGAAAGAGATGAATTAAAAAATGCATTGTCATTTTGATGGTTCCAATTTTTAGTTATGAATATTGTTTCCCTACACATTTTAACATGTTTTAGGGTATATATAATGTGTTTGTAGATATATATTCATATGAATTTTAATAAGAAATGCTGGATCATAAAGTAACATATTCAGTGTTACTAGGCAACACAAACTTCCCCTCAAGACCTGATTTGAACAGTCCCTTAGTTTACAGTGCTGATAATTTGTAATCACAACTTAATATGTAATGTATTTTATTCTTATGTTATTTAATGCATATTAATTGTATATGTATATATTTATAAAACACACAATATGTGTATTCAAAATGCATTGAGGCATTCAATGTGTATCTACTTGTAAAAATTTTAAGTGGAAAGGGATTGTCCTAATTTGCAGTCACATAAAACACCAGAGAACTGAAAGATATTTGACAGGGTATTTCATCAGTGAGCCACATAAAATATAGCTAAAATAATTTCATTTTAAGCTATCATTTTTGACCTTTTCAAGGAACAATTTGGCTTTTAATAAAAAAATTGTGTTTCATTTTGAACAAGGAATGCATCATCTCAGTTTCGCTATTCCCAGACAAATGAAGTACATTCTGTATGAAAACATTAATAATGAACAGGATTGCTTTTCTACAAATATATGGAGGAGTTCATACAGAAGACCACTCTGATATAGCTGAATAATGAAATGTGTCCAGTATGTTTGAAAGTTCTAATCTTTCCCTGCTCTGGAGGGATAGAGGAGTAACACTTGTTAGCTAGGATTAACTTACAGTACATGAGTTAGCCACCTTTGAATTTAGTAAGAGATAGGTTGAAATAAACTCTATAGGTCAGTCTCTACTTTATTGTAAATGGGAAAATATAAACAGCAATTTTGGACAAGCCCATTGTAAATGGAAAAGGGGGATAAAAATAAAGATGATGTCTTTCCTAAGTTTGTATATGAAATTATGGGTTAGAAATGGTTCACCCATTGACTAGCTATATACATTTTGGTAAATAAAAATGTCTGTAAACCTCAAACACTATGCCCCATGATGTCCATCCCTAGAAGTCAGGTCCCCCATGCTCTGAAGGATTGCCAGACTACAGAACCATACACTTTACAAGAGCTTAATCATGGTCCTTCAGAAATTCATGTCTTGGAATTAAGGGCTTACTAAGTAGTTGATGACAATATTAGTTCTGAAGTGAAAGAGTAGTGTCAGTGAAAATGTAATGTAAAGATAAATATTTTTAAATGCTAAGGTTTTATTGATAGGACTCAATGTTACTAAAAATACTGTTTCAGTACTCAGCCCTCTTTCATCTTCTGTATCAGGTCTGCCTATACATATGTAACATAAGCATAAATAAAATCTGTACCACAGAGGCAATTTAAAATTTTCTAGTAATGACTTTTCCAAAAGCAAGATAATTGTGTAAAATTAATTGCTAATTTTATGAACCCAATATATCCAGAATATTTTCATTCCAACATGTCATCAATATCAAAAGTTTCATAAGGTAATTTATATAGTTTCTGTCATAATAATTCTTCAAACTATAGTGTTTATTATATACTTACAACATGACTCAGTCTGGACTAGTTATATCTGAGGTGCTCAATAACCACATAAGGCTTGTTGCAAACATACTGGGCAGCTCAGTTCTATGCAGTCATAATCTCAGACTTCCAATAACAACTTTAACTTGAGGTCCTAAATGCCTTCTCCATGATTTTTATTGTTTTTATTTTCCTTTTACTTAATGAGCTGGCAAAACACACAGAAATCAACATTCTATTTTTTCTTTCCTTTCTAATGTGTGTTTTGGTTTGGCACTTGCATTGATATATGCATCTCAGTATCTCTGTTTTCATGAATTGTTTAAATATGGGTATTAAAGTGACTTTTTTCCAATTTATCTTAACTCGAAGATTAAATATATCACTGCTCCCTTTATTAGTCCATCCTGTTTTGGTTTTGTTTTTATTTTTTATTTATTTTTTAATTAATTTTATTTAGTTATTTTTCAAGTACAGTTTTTTGTCTATTTTTCCCATCCCAGCCTCCTCCGCCCCTTGCTCCCCACCTCCCTCCCAGGGATTTGGAGGAATAAATAGGAAGGGCACAGGGATGGTTTTGTTTTTAATTGAGGCCTCCTTGATAAAATGGTGCTAACATTCTCCAACATAAAAGCTGCTGTTCCATTTGTTCTATGTATTTTTCTCATTTTAAGGTAACTAGGAACTTTAGATTTAATATACTTTATTCACTTAATTTAATGGGTGATGGAAAGAAATGACTTTGGGTGGTGAACACACAATGCATTACACAGATGATGTATTATAGAATTGTACACTGAAAACCTATAATTTTATTAACCAATATTACAGCAAAATTAAATACAGATAAAAATAAAGTTGACAGATTTTCTGTCCTGAAGTAAATGACTAGGAAGTATTTATGTTCCTTTTTTATGGCATTTTGGGTCACTGCTCAAATGAAGTAGCACTTTGGGATTTAGGTCAATTTTCTTTCATTTTCATTCATTTAACAATTATTTATCAAGGTCATTATGTTTCAGGCAATGACTATTTCTGCTTCCTTTTCCCACCATAAAGAATAAATTATATTTTTTAAGTTGTTAATTTTTAATAATTTTATACTTACAAGAAATTTGAAAAATAGGACTAGAGTTCTCATATATCTCTCATCTAAAACTAACTTCTCCTAAGGGGGGAGAAGGTACAGAAAATAAGTAGCATAGACGGTAGGTAGAAAATAGATAGGGGGAGGGCAAGAATAGTAGGGGAAATACAGAATCTAAACTTGAGACATGTGGCCATAAACTAAAGGGGGGAGAATGGTGGAGGAGGGGTGTGCAGGGTGGAGGGCAATGAAGAGGGGAAATAGAACAACTGTAATGGCATAATCAATAAAATATCTTTAAAAAAGAAAATTATAGGAAACAAACAAAAATGCTAGAAATGTAAAACAAGTAAAGAATGTCATTGACAAGCTTATCAGTAGGGTCATTACACCAATGGAAAGAATAAGTGAAATTAAAGACAGGTCAATAAAAATGATCTATTCTAAAACACTTATGGAAAAGAGAGAGAGAGAAAAAAGACCAACCATCCAAGAGTTGTGGAATAATATTGAACAATTTAACATACATATTATTGGAGTCTTAGAAAAAAAGATAAAAAACAGGACAAGCAATATTTGAAATATATGGCTGATAATTTTCTAAAATGAATGGAGAATGCCAAATAAGGTCTAAGAAGCTTAGAGAACACCAAGAACTGATTAAAAAACAAAAACAAACAAAACAAAAACCTGGACACATCATATTCAGACATCTGAAAACTGAAGATAAGGAGAACATCTTGAAGGTGATGCAAGAAAAAAGACATTACTTAAACAGAAACAAAGATAAAAATTACAAGAGATTTCTCACTAGAACTCTGTAAGCTGGAAGACAATAGCATAACATTGTCAAAGCACTGGGAAAAAAGTCAATCCAGAATACTATACCCAACAAAAATACTTTTCAAAGTGGAGGAGAAGTAGGAACTTTTTCAGACAAAAACTGAGTGATGCATTACCAGCAGATCTATTCCACTAAAAATGTTAAAGGGAGTTCTTCAGGCAGAAGATTATAATATAATAAAAACTTGAATCTATATGAAGAAATAAAAAGTATTAGAAATGAAAAAATAAAATTAAATTAGCTTCTCCTAAAATTAAAATTTTACATCACAATTACTAAAATCAGTAATTTAATATTGGTACAATGCTATTCACTGAACTATAAATCTTATTTAAATTTCACCAGATTTTCTACTAATTTCCATTTTTCTCTCTCAGAATCTAATGTTGCTTTCTATATTGTATTTAGTTGTTGTGTCTTCTCAGTCTTCTGCAATCTCTGACAGTTCCTCAGTCTTTCTTTGTTGTTTGTGATGTTGACACTATTGACATGTATCAGTTAAATTGCAGATGGCTGTTAGTTTGGGTCTGTCTGATATTTTCTCATGATTCAAATGAATTTATTGGCATCATATCATTCATTATGTGAACATGTCTTATTACTGGCCATGTTACCCATGACCATTTGGTTGAGGTAGTTGTTTTAATGTTCTTTTACTGTGAATTTACTATCTTCCCATTTATGGTTGATAAATATCCTTTTTATTAGATTTTAATTTATTTATCTTTAGAGGGGAAAGAGAGAGGGAGAGAATCATCAATGTATGATTGCCTTTCATGCGTACCCTGCTGGGAACTGGCCTGCAGGGAACTGGCCTGCAACCCAGGCATGTGCCCTGACTGGGAATCGCACCACAATTGTGTGGTTCTCAGGCCCAATCCAGTAAGCTACACCAGCCAGGGCTTATGGTTGATAAATATCTTTGAGGAGAGACTTGAAAACTATGCAAATTCTTTTCATCAAACTTTCACTCACTATTTTTATTTTTTAAATTTATTTATTTTAATTGTTGTTCAAGTACAGTTTTC
The DNA here is from genome assembly GCF_021234435.1 of Artibeus jamaicensis. Classification (NCBI taxonomy): domain Eukaryota; kingdom Metazoa; phylum Chordata; class Mammalia; order Chiroptera; family Phyllostomidae; genus Artibeus; species Artibeus jamaicensis. Next base: position 9,028,411 of record NW_026522028.1, on the reverse strand, counting down.
TGTGTTTTACTTCCGTCCCAGCTCACCCCCCAGTGCTCCCCACCTACCTCCCATTTCCATCCCCCCTTAGTTTTTGTCCATGTGTCCTTTGTACGTGTTCCTGTAAACCCTTCTTCCCCTTTTCCCCTGAAATTCTCTCACCTCTCCCCTCTGGTCACTGTCAGCCTGTTCTCTATTTCAGTGTCTTTGGTTATATTTTGCTTGCTTGCTTGTTTGTCTTGTTGTTTAGGTTTCTGTTAAAGGTGATATCATATGGTATTTGTCTTTCAGCACCTGGCTTATTTCACTTAGCATAATGCTTTCCAGTTCCATCCATGGCATTGCAAAAGGTAGGAGCTCCTTCTTTCTTTCTGCTGTATAGACTTCCATTGTGTATATGTACCATAGTTTTTTGATCCATTCATTTACTGATGGGCACCTAGGTTGCTTCCAGCACTTGGTTATTGTAAATTGTGCTGCTATGAACATTGGTGTGCATAGGTTATTTTGGATTGGTGTTTCAGGGCTCTTAGGATATAATTCCAGCAGTGCAATTGCTGGGTCAAAAGGCAGATCCATTTTTAGTTTTCTTAGAAAATTCCATACTGTTTTCCATAATGGTTGTACCAATCTTCAATCCCACCAACAGTGGACTAGGGCTCCCTTTTCCCCACAATGTCTCCAACACTTGTTGTTTGTTGCTTTGTTTATGTTGGCCATTCTGATGGGTGTGAAATGGTATCTCATTGTGGTTTTAATTTGCATCTCTCTGATAGCTAGCGATATTGAGCATCTTTTCATGTGACTCTGGATCCTCTGTATATCCTTCTTAGAGAAGTGTCTGTTTAAGTCCTTTGCCCATTTTTAAATTGGATTGCTTGTCTTCTTAGAGTACAATCATGTAAGTTCCTTGTATATTATGGAGATTAAACCCTTGTCTGAGGTATCATTGGCAAATATATTTTCCCATATTGTTGGTTCTCTTTTTATTTTAATACTGTTTTCTTTAGCCATGTTGAAGCTTTTAATTTTGAGATCCCATTTGTTTATTCTTTCCTTTATATTCCTTGCTCTAGGAGACATATTAGTAAAAATGTTGATGTGTGAAATAACTGACATTTTCCTGCCTGTGTTCTTCTGTAGGACTTTAATGGTGTCATGGCTTATATTTAAGTCTTTTATCCATCTTAATTTATTTTTGTGCATGGTGTAAGTTGGTGCTTGAATTTCATTTTTTTGCATGTAACTGTCCAGTTCTCCGAACACCATTTGTTGAAGAGGCTATTTTTACTCTATTTTATGTTGCTGCCCCCTTTGTTGAATATTAATTGACCCTAGAGACTTGGGTTTATATATGGGCTCTCTATTCTGTTCCATTGGTCTATGTGCCTGTTTTTATGCCAGTACCAGGCTGTTTTGATTACAGTGGCCTTGTAATACAGTTTGGTATCAGGCAATGTGATCCCTCCTACTTTGCTCTTCTTTTTCAAAAATTGCAGTTGCGCCCTGGCTGGCATAGCTGCCCTGGCTGGCGTAGCTCAGTGGATTGAGCGCGGGCCTGTGAACCATGCAATCGCGGTTTGATTCCCAGTCAGGGCACATGCCTGGGTTGCAGGCCAGTTCCCAGTAGGGGACACATGAGAGGCAACCATACATTGACGTTTCTCTCCTTCTCTTTCTCCTTCCCTTCCTCTCTCTCTGAAAATAAATAAAATATTTTTAAAAATTGCATTTGCTATTTGGGGTCATTTATGGTTGCATATAAATTTTGAAGTGTTTGTTTTATGTCTTTGAAATATGCCATTGGTACTTTAATAGGCATTGCATTGAATCTGTATATTGCTTTGGGTGTATAGACATTTAGATGGTGTTAATTCTTCCAATCCATGAACAAGGTATATGTTTCCATTTGTTTGTGTCTTCCTTGATTTCTTTCTTTAGTGTTGTGTAGTTTTCTGCATACAGATCTTTTACCTCCTTGGTTAGGTTTATTCCTAGGTATTTTATTTTTCTTTTTGCTATATCAAATGGGATTTTTAAAAATTTCTGCTTCTGCTCTTTCATTGTTGGTATACAAAAATGCCTTTGATTTGTGTATATTGACTTTGTATCCCACTGTTTTTCCAAACTCATTTATTAGGTCAAGCAGTTTTGGGGTAGAGTCTATAGGATTTTCCACGTACACTATCATGTCATCTGCAAACAGTGACAGTTTTGTTTCCTCCTTTCTAATTTGAATGCCTTTTATTTCCTTTTCTTGTCTGATCACTATGGCTAAAACTTCCAATACTACATTGAATAGAAGTGGTGAAAGTGGACATCCTTGTCTTGTTCCTGATCTTAGTGGAAAAGTTTTTAGTTTTTGCCCATTGTCACTCACTATTTTTAATTTCCACCATTGGATCTAGTCTGTATGACTTATTATCATGGTCTCTGCTTAATAGTGAATTTCCTATTCCATTCTTTTCTGTTTATTTATTTATTTATTTAGGTTATTTATTTATATCTATATGGCCTTAGAAATATTCATTTTATTCTTTGGATTTAAATTCAATGCTATCTTTTATTTTCAAAATATTTCAGCTTTGACTGTTAAGAATTCCTTAAGGTTAGCTGCTGTGTTCTTTCAATAATCTATTCCCTTTTTTCTCTGTTTCACATTACTTTGTTAAGTTTAGTTAACATAAAAAGATCTGTATATATGTATTGGTTTCCTGTTTCCTTAAAGATAAATTATAAACTTCTTCATATGGCATGCAAAGTCTCTCATGATCTCATGCTTGCTTGCTACTAGTCTCATTTTTTATCAGTGCTAATCCACAAACATACACCATCATGATATCTTCAATTGCTCAAATAAGCCATGTTCCTCCTTCTCCTAAGGCATTTGTACGTGCTATCCCTCAGACTAGAAAACTTTATTTGCCTCCAAACTTCATCTCCAACATCCCCTACTTTCCTAAGTGGTGACAAGTTTGTAGAACTAGTGACATTCTCATATACTGCTGATGCAAGTAAAAAGTGAGGCAGTATTTCCAATGCCTAACAGATATTGGAAATCTGTTAGGTAGTATCAACTAAGATTGAACATATGCCTACGAATGATATAGCTGCTCTACTCCTATGTATATAAACCCAACATTGGTACTTTCATCTATTCACCAATCGGCAAGAGTAAGAGAGTTTACAGCAGTATGGTTTATTCCCTCTTCCAATATCTTTTTAGGCAGTGTTTCTTCCAGAATTAGCTTTTCTGACATTCCACATCACCCTCACATCCTGTCTGGCTTTCGTATCTCTGCTGTATCCTTTTGTATTGACCATGCTTTACTGAAGTGATTGTTAAAATGTATGTCTCTATATACTGTCTGTCCCATAAAATGGGGTGGGGCATTAATATTATTTACAGTTTTGTTCTTATTCTCTAGCTCTTCTCTTGTTTACAAAGAAAGAGGGCTGAAAAATCAATTTTTAGATACTTTATTACTTAATAATCAGAAACAAATAAATTTCTGGAGATAATGGAGAGTTTGTTTTTAGACAATTTAATCATAACACGATGGCCTGTCTACCTTTTAATTGCTTCTTTCTGGCCATAACATTGCCATTGCATATTCTTAGAGTTTTCAAAAAGATTATTTTTATCCCTATGTTTTTAAAATCCTACATTTCAAGAATTAAAAAAAAATAAATTTACATTTTCCAAAGAATTATAATACATAGATACCAACATGTACTTTGTCTTCACACCATACAACCTTGAATTGAACCTTTAAAATATTTTTCAAACAGGAAAAAAACAAAAATATTTTAATATGTTACCAAATGTTTATGAAGGATTTTTAATAATAATCTATCTTCCACATGTTTTTCCTATATTGAGATATATAGTTTTACCTAAAGAAATAGACAGCAGACACTTATAAAATTCTTGGAAAATTGTCAATAAAAAACTGTAAAAGAAGTTGTTTTTTACTGAGTTTATTGATTTCATTTTAGAGAAAATGAAAGAGATGAAGTGATAGGTGCTGAGGTTTGTAATGTAGCAACAATAAAGACAAAGTCATAAAAGAGATTGTTTGGCTAGCCATTGAAGAAAAGAGTTAAGAAGCCTATGGGGTAGTTTCCAATACACTCTATATCCTAAACATTTAATATCACTTTTAGTGAGTTTCTTTTCTATACTTTCAATTCAGTTTACCTGTATACTAACAAATATAAAATAAAATGTTACAGTTAAAAAATGTACACATAAAGGTTTATAAGATTTTCTTTTTATTAGAACATACAATATTGTTGGAAAACTTCCATTCAAAAATCCAAAATTGAAGTAATATGCAGAAGAATATATAAAAGGATGCTAATTAGTAGATTGACAATGTAACCCCCTCAAAAGGGCTTAAGTGTATTGCTTTTTCTCGGTGGTCAAAAACACAGATGAAAGTAAGTAGTTTGATACTCCTACCATCACAAAATTGTGCTATGGGCAGTGAATGAACTTGACAAATCTTGACAGACTGTTTTCCCCACTCATTCAACATGACCTCAGTGGACTTCTACACATAACTAGCCAGCAGGGCTTTGTGTCCTTTGAGGCAATCTGAGAAACACAAACTATCTCATTACCAAAGTGACTTCAGTAGTGATTACTAGCAGTAGAAAGAGACAAGGAGAAATACTATTTTAAACCACCTGAAGGAAAGCAACTCACACATGACGGCATACAAACTCATCTGAGAGTAAGTGAGGTTAGGGAAGAGGAAGTCATTGAATACACTCCCTATTGCCCCCACCCCCAGCTTCTGGAGAACTGGAACCAGGGATTCCCATTTACACAAACTGATAATGATTTAGATTTCTAAATATCAGGTAAACAAATAAAATATATCTGTCTCTAAGGCAAATCCAAAACCAATAGTGGAACCCAAGAAGAAAAGGAATGAATCTAGTGGGTTTGTTTCCTAAAAGTAGTGGAAACTGTAAGGTATTATTATTATTATTATTATTATTATGCTCTGTGCCTCAGTTTCCACATTTTTATTTTTTTAACACTTTTTATTGATTATGCCATTACATTTGTTCTATTTCCCCTCCTCCGTTCCCCTCCACCTACACACCCCTCCCCCACCATCCCCCCTTTAGTTCATGAACACGTGTCTCAAGTTCTTTAGATTCTGTATTTCCCCTACTATTCTTACCCTCCCCCTATCTATTTTCTATCTACTGTCTATGCTACTTATTTTCTGTACCTTCTCCCCGCTTCTCCTCCTCCCACTCCCCTGTTGCTAATCCTCCATGTGATCTTCATTTCTATGGTTCACTCCTGATCTAGCTGTCCTTTTAGTTTGCTTTCGTTTTAGGTGTGGTTGTTGATAACTGTGAGTTTTCTGTCCTTTCACTGTTCATCTTTTTTATCTTCTTTTTCTTAGGTAAGTCCCTTCAACATTTCATATAATAAGGGCTTGGTGATGATGAACTCCTTGAATTTGATCTTATCTGAGAAGCACTTTATCTGTCCTTCCATTCTAAATGAAAACTTTGCTAGATGGAGCAATCTTGGTTGTAGGTCTTTGATTTTCATGACTTGGGATACTTCTTTTCAGGCTCTTCTTGCCTGTAAGGTCTCTTTTGAGAAATCTGCTGACAGTCTGATGGGAACTCCTTTGTAGGTGACTGTCCCCTTATCTCTTGCTGCTTCTAGGATTCTCTCCTTCATTTTACTCTTGGCTAATGTAATGATGATGTGCCTTGGTGTGTTCCTTCTTGGGTCCAACTTCTTTGGGATTCTCTGAGTTTCCTGGATTTCCTGGAAGTCTATTTCCTTTGCCAGATTGGGGAAGTTCTCCTTTATTATTTGTTCAAATAAGGTTTCCCCTCATGACTGTTCCTCTTCCCCTTCTGGTACCCCTATAATTCGGATGTTGGAGCATTTAAAGATGTCCTGGAGGTTCCTAAGCCTCTCCTCATTTTTTTGAATTCTTGTTTCTTCATTCTTTTCTGTTTGGTCATTTTTTCCTTCCTTCTGGTCTACTCCCTTGATTTGAGTCCCAGTCTCCTTTCCATTACTATTGGTTTCCTGTGCATTACCATTCATTTATTTAAATTAGTTTAGCTGTCATATGTTTCTTTAATTTGTGACTAAAATTAACCAGTTCTGTGTGAATCCTGATCACCAGTGTTTTGAACTGTGCATCTGAAAGTTTGGCTATTTCTTCATCACTTAGATTTATGGGATCTGGGGCTCTGAGTTGTTCTTGAGCCATGTTTTGATCTGTTTGTGCCTGTTACGTATGAGGAGCGGAGCCTTAGTTGTTTACCAGGGCAGGGCCACCCAGGTCGCTTGTTTGTGATGCTGTATGTGGGGGCTGGGTCAGGGAGGGAGCAATGGCAGTCCTCCTGGCTCCCCCAGTCTGCCTTACTGCTCACCCCCACCTGTTTATCTGAGTGGAAATGTGCGAACCGCCGCCCTTCGCTGTGTGGTATCAATGCTCGCCTCTTCACTGGTTTATCTGCATGCAAATGCTCAACTGACCGCAGACAGCCAGCCACGCCTCTTCCCTGTGTCCCCCCACAGCTAGTCAGCACCTGGGATCTGAGCCTTTGGCTGCTTGCACACTACCCGGTTTGGGGATCTTTTTGGCCAACCTGCTCCACTGCTGGTTTTGCCCCTCTTACTGGTTTAGCTGAGCATTTAATTGTTTTCAGACTCCATATTCTTGATTTTCTGTGTGGTTTGGTTGCGTTTATTGTTGTTAAAACTTTCTTGATTTCAGATTTGGTTGTGCGTGGATGCAAGGTGTTTCCACCTACACTTCCATCTTGGCGGAAGTCTCAGGTATTATTATTGAAATGTTATTAGGATGAAACTAGAGAGCTCTAAATGTGTCCACATATTTTCAAAATATATTGAAACTTAATAAAGTGGCATGTATGGATTTGTACTGGCTAATTGCATGAGGTAGATTCAGATAACAGCAAGAAGGAGTATTAAAGACAATTAATAGCTAAAGAATCATTAAAAATCTACATACAGTTATTGGGAAGGCATCTTGTACTGTCCAGAGGAAGGATGATTTGATGTTATATAATAAATGCATTGATTTAAACAATTAGCTATGGAAGTGACTTCTTTTTCTTATAGAACTATAAACACCTTTATTACATGAGCTAAGAGAGAAGGGAGGAGGATTTATTTGCCTTTACAGGCCTTGATTTTCCTCAGCTACAACTCCAACTCCTTCCCTTTCATCACGTTGGCCTGGTCTTGGAGCCATGCACAGGAGAAGCTCATCATGCTGGGACTGCTCCTCTACAAGACAGCTGATGATGGCATTCTCTTTTTGCCATTTGAATTTTCTTTGATTTTTTTGTCATTTAAAATCTCTTCCTCCCCAGGGGTCAGCTTGGCTCCTTCTTGTAACCCAGGGGCAGTGCATAGTGGGACTGGTACCACTGCTGGTTCAGTGATCACAATGATTTCAATGAACACAATACAGCTCTTTACTAGGGTCTTGGTGTGGACTTGGTTGTTGCTGGGTGCATTGTAGAAAACATCAATATTCTTGTTTGTGCATACAATACTCCAAGCCCCAGGAAAGGTTGCCCACACCCAGCCTCAAGGCACAGTACTATTTGCTGCCTCCCTGTACATGGACTGTGTGTGTGCAGCAGGGTCCATCTTAGTTTTGGCAGTAGGGCATTTCAGCTTTTTTTTTTTGCTTTTTGGGGTAGGATGTTCTCTTGCTCCCAGTCTTGCATCACCTATGCCAGTTTTCTCAACAGATGTCCATGGCTTTGTGCTGGCTGGAAAAAGGGGAAGGCCCTTATTAATTTTGGGAAAGGAGGGATTAATTTCTACTTGCAAAGAAACCTTTCCAGTGTGAGGACAAGTCACTGGATTCATCCCATTATGTTTAAAAGTTGCCTCAAATAATACTGGGCGGAACAGTCGTGTGTATTAATTTTAGAGAAAATTTTGCAATTGCCCAAGGCAAAGTAGTATCAGAAATCTTAATTATTTTTCTCTTTTTAGGCACCAAACTTTATTTCTAATAAACTAGATTATGTCCCAGAACTATCTGTGACATTGATATTAAAATATTACAACAGTATATCAAAAATTAACATGGAATTGAAATAATTCAAATGATAAAGTTAGCTCTGTATAACATCATCAATAATTAAGAAATGTTTATGAAAGTTTTACATTGTATACATATATAATTTAATAGGTTATGTTATATTTAATAAAATATTTTATCACATTAGCATAGAAGTAGGAATATACTTTATTTATTTTAAATGTTGATTTTGGATCCAGAATTTTAAAATGCAGGTACTGGTATGTGATTCAACTTATTTATTTCACGTATAAAAAATGTTTTTCAAAAACATTTTCATGGTATAGCTATTGGAAGTTTGAGCAGCATAATTCTTTATATAGTACTATCCTGCAGGCTGTAGAAAGTTTAGCTTCCCAGCTACCAACCCTCATAAACACAGGAGCACTTTCTAGATATTATGACAGCCAGACATTCCAACTTTTCAGTTTCCTCCTAAAACCCATTTTTTCTCTATTTAGAAGACTGGCTTAAGGTAGTAACTTAGAGAATTATGATGCTCTTTTTTAAAAAAAGATTTTATTTATTTATCTTTAGAGGGGAAGTGAAGGAGGGAAGGTGAGAAGGAAAGAAATATCAATGTATGGTTGCCTCTCGTGGGTCCCCTGCTGGGAACCGGCCTGCAACTCAGGCATGTGCCCTGACTGGGAATCCAACCGCATTCCTTTGATTTGCAGGCCTGCCCTCAACCCACTAAGCTACACCAGCCAGGGCTGATGCTCTTTAACTTTATAAAATAAGTGAATAAATGGTTTCTTCTCTCTCGCTCACCTTTATTTCTGTCTCTCTCTATCTCTATCTCTCCTTTCATTTTAGCAACTGTTATTGGAAACATAATAACAAAACAACATTTTTCATGATATTTTAGAGCTAGAAAAATAATTTAATATGTATTATCTTATTCAATCATTGCATTATATATATTAGGAAAGCAGAACACATATTTCTTTTTTGATATGTTAAAAAACACAGGTTCAGAGAAGTTAAACTCTGAAGTATCATAGTGCAGTGAATTTGAAACTGCTGTCTTGGTTATAAAATTTAGATTAGTGATCTTTCAAATGCATCAGACTGAAATATTAACATGCCCCCTTGTCCTCAAGAAAACTATAGTTTAAATGGGGAGAAAATATCAATCAACATCACTTTAGTCATGAATTTCATGATGCAAACTAATGCACACATCACCTACAGAAAAATATTAATGGTGTAATAATTAACTGTTAAAGATAAAGCTGGGTAATGTGGTTTTACCATTATTTCATTTAAAAAGTATTGAAGCCAGGTTTATGTTTGGTACTCAACTTGATGCAGACATTACTGCACATAAGAACTAGCTTTAAATGGTTTCTATAGTAAATAAAATACATTTGAAATACCAAGCTCTGAGGGCCTGGATTTGTCAAAGAGAGGAGGAGGGGAAATAAATTTGAGTATAGAGGAGAAATAGTTTCAAATTTCTCTTATTTTTGTAATGAAATCACATGCTTAAGCACAATGTTTAAAACAAATCATTTTTAAAGTTATTAATGCATCTTACAAGTTCACAACTATAGTATTTTACCATTATAAGGTGGGCAATAAAATATGGGGTTGTTTCAAGGAATATAACTCATAAAATTGGCATCATGATTTACCATTGCAGTCATTTTACTATTTCAAATTCATGATTTACCATTATTTCTGTGTTTCATTTTTGTTACACAATCTCAAGAGAATAACATTCACAGAGATCAACATCACTAATTGTATGTACCATTTCATGGTTTATCTTTAAATTTCAATATATCCTTTAACTTAGAATATTTAAAGAATAGCAAGAATATACATGTACGTGTGTGTATATATACATATCTATAAATTGTTAACTGAGCATGTTATTTAATCAGATACTGGTTTAATTTTATCAATAAATTTATAATCTAACCAAAATTACTATTTCTTGGTAGAAAAATTTTAAATGTATCTTGCAAATTTACGAGGTATTTAAAAATTCTTTGTGAAGAAAATGAGACAGTCTAACTACCAGTTATTGTTATTTGTTGCTGACAGTTTCTAAATACTCAAATTTATTTTGCTGTGCTCATCAAACCTAAAATTAATTTGTACTTTCATTTGGTCACTTAATCCAAAGTTGTATTATGGTATCATCAACAGGCATTTTTAATTTAAATATTTAGGCTTATTTCCAAGTCAGATAGAAAGTACCTTAAAGACACAATTATGACTAAAATGATATACCATATAATATTATAATGAGAAGCTAGCCTATGTATTTACTTATTATTTTACAATTGAATTCTGACTTCTTGCCATTATATGACAAGCAGTTATAGCCACTCAGTCTCTAGTCTGTTAGTGTAGAACACATGTGTGTAATGGTTGTGCTTGCTTGTACAATATTTTATGAAGGGATGTTAATCATTTTCAAACTTTAAAAGGACAGAGCACACTTATAAACTTTCTAATTGATTTATTCTGTTATGAGATTTGCAAATATGATGAACAAAGATAGTATTTTAAAATATCTTCTTTGTTTACTTGTGCTAAAGGTACAGAGACAAGTGAAGGAGGATAGAAGTCTCAAAAGAAAGCATATAAAATATGCTTAAGAAAATTTTCCATTTTTAAAAGCATGAGTCAATACCTAATATTAGATGAAAGTTTTTAATAATCTATAGGCCAGTATAGACTATAATTATGGTCTGTAACAACAAAGTATATTATAATAGGGATAAAATTTTAATGTTTTGTTCAATGTGCTTATCATCTCAGGATAGAAAGGGGGAAGTTGGCTAGATTCAACTGCTTTCCTTTGCACATGAAGATGACCCAAGTGTTTCATTTGACTTGATGCTCAATATGAAACCAAACCAAAATTTCTCGTTAAAATTTGAAGTTATGAAAGTTAGACATCAGAAATTGGAGTCACCAGTAAACAAATGAAATATGATTGCCTGGTTCTTGAACATGGAAGGATTTTTCTAAGTGTGGATGCCAGATTACAGAACTATAAATGAACATGAAAGCTTTCAGATGAAAAACATGGCAATGAAGAATATAGAAATCTGATTATTATTGCCAAAACATTGTTTCAGTTCTGGATCCAAAAGGTGGGTCATTGGAGACAAAATTGTGAGGCAAGATTTTTATGAGGATTTTCTACATGGAATAATACAAAAGGGGTAATACCATATTTTTGCCATGCATAATATACATCCACGTTTTTGTGCACAGCATATATGAGATTATTATTCCCATTATTATACTCATGTAATCATCATACTCACATATAGTGCACATCCTTATTTTTCCTTCAAAAATCTGGGCAAAAATGTGCACATTATACATGGCAAAATATGTAACAAGACAGTATTGGGTATGTTCCCCAAAAGTAGTCTGAACATTATGTAGGTTCAGGGAAAAAATGGTGATCGTGATTATTTAGAAGAATAAAGAAAAAATTCCTTGTTTTCTTTAATCAGACATTGATTAAGCTCCTTCCAAGAGATTCTGATTTTAGTGGGGCGTGCATCAAGAAGTTGAAAACATGGACAGTGAATTCCACTCCATATCAGGGGTAAAATGATGCAGAATATTTTTGGTCCCACCGTATCAAGATAAATCCAAGTAAAATAGAACCCATACTTTTCTAAAGGACTATCAAACAGTAGTGAAGGCTCCAAAGCCAAATGAGATGATTTCAAGAGGGGGAAAAAAGCTCTTCTTCAGATAATAGTGAGCCAAGGATGCTGCTGGAGATCAACTGCTAGGTTTGGCAATCAAGCTATTGATTAAGGTATTAGAAGGCAGGACAAACTGAAGTCTGAAATACTGACAAATAAAGCAATAATTCACCCAGCCTAAGAATTCTCCCCACCCCAGTTTCCCTGGGAAGACAACAAAGGCAAGACTTAAAAGCAGAAGAGATATGCACCATCTTATGGAGTCTTGTGGTGCCTTTTTACCAATGAATCCAATACTGAACAATGACCCAACCATCTGCTGGATCAAACACTAAGATTAAGAAGACAGTACATTCTCTCTCTCTCTCTCTTTTTCTGATATTTGGTATAACTGGTAATCTGTGTTCATTTCATATTTTCATTTCCATGCATCCACTGTGATCACTGTCTTTTTTTCTTTCCAATTCCTTCCATCTTACAAAGTGATCTTTAATACTATTCACCTGAATGGGACCAACCATAAATTGATCTTCATGTTTTCCATATCTCTCAACTCCTCAAAGATCACTTTCAACCTTCTCCAGTCCAGTTACCTGGACATATACTCTCAATTTCCTTTTCCCCTCTCTATTTTACTTGCTTGGCAAAACCTCAAGTATAGCTGAATGTAATTCTCTGTCTATTGCATATCTGCATCTAAGTAGCTAAAGCTGAATGGAAAAACACAAAGGTGCTAACTGGATCCCATTGTAAATTCATGAGTCCTAAGGGAGTTGTATTATATTTCCATAATGCATTTGTTCTCCTACTGTACCAGAGAACTATTTCATACGTTCTTCTCCCTTCTCTAAGTATGAATATTTCCTTCTCTTTATTTTCAGTCCATGACCTTATTTGCTAATGAAGTAAAATATAATTGATAAAATGTTCACTCTTACCATCACATTTACCAATCTACGTTCATCTCAATCTATATCCTTTCTCTTCTTTATTATTGCTTTCAAAGGATGGTTACTGATGCTATCCAAGGCCAACCCTCACACTTGTGAACTGGATCCTGTCTTCTCTGGCCTACTCAAAGATGTAACTCTCTTTCTCTCCTTTTTCTTGAATTTTCCTCTCTCCTATATATTTCCACCAGCACATAAATAGGCTTTTCCATTTTCTTCCCCACAAAACTCCTACAACTACATATTTTTCTATAGCTTCTTTTCCATTTCTTTGCCCCTCTTTATGTTAAAATCCTCAAAAAAAGCTACTTATGCACTTTCCCAAATCAATTCCAGTTGTCCTTTCTTGAACCCATTCCAATCAATCCTTTACCCAAACTACATAAAACAGATTTGGTGGCATTCTGTCATGACCTCCATTTGCCAAGTTCCAGGGCCAATTCACAATATTTATTTTACTTGAGCAGTTAATATTTGTCACAGTTGTTCACTCTCTCTTATTTCAAATATTTTCTTCACTTGCCTTCCAGTACAACACTTTTTCTTGGTTTTCCTCTGATCACACGAGTGCTCTTTCTCAGCCTCTAAGGCTATATCCTCCTCCTCTCCTTGACTTCAACAACTGGAAAGCTCCAGGGCTTGGTCTTCAGATCTTTTTTCCTCTCCATTTACACTCAGTCCCTCATTATTACATCAAGCCATGTAGCTTCAAATATCATCTTTATGTTGACAGCTACCCCATTTATAATCCAACAAAGATCTCTCACTAGAACTTGAATTTGATGAAACTATATGACATTTGCCTTGGATGTTTAGTAGGCACTTCAAAAGTAAAATGCCCAAATCCAAACTCTTGATTTTGACAGTGCTTTTTGCCAGTCTTTCTCATCTCAGTTAATGGTAATTCTGTCATTTTAATTGATCAGACTCTAAACTTTGAAATCAACTTTAACCAGCTCTAATATTCTTCCCACAGGCATCCACATTTTACTCCCTTATTTCAGGTCACTGTTCAACTTTCATGTAAGAAGAGGAGCATTTCCTGATCTCCCTAAGTTTTCTCCCTCATTCACTCCTCCCATCAACTCACTTCCTTCCTTCATAGCACTTCCAACTACCTGATATATTACAGATCGTGTTGTTAAATATTTATTTTCTGTCTCTCTTCTTGGCATGAAAATGTAATCAGACAAAAATAGCTTTGCCTTTTTAGGTCAGTGTTATAGCCCCAAGTTTAGAATAGTGCCTAATATATATGGTACTTTAAAATTTTTTGTTGGAAAAAGAAACTTAATGAAGACACATATTTGTTTTTGGAAATTTGTAAAATACCTTTTAAACTAATTTTCTTTCAATTACATTGTGATGACCCTTGGATTCTAAGGATTGATACTAAGGATGATACTAAGGATTGTTAGTATTAATTTGGTTGAGAGCAGGGGTTTTTTCCAACTTGTCTTACTATCCAGATATAAGATTCTATATTTTCTCTTTGAAGTGCATTCTACATGAAGGCATATATGTGGTTAATAGGCAAGAGAGAAATTTTCTAGAGGTATTTTTATCCCTTAACTCTTTCAAAATGAGAGACTACATGAATTTACATACCATCTGAATATGAAAAGGCCTAGAGGTAGTAGGAAGATAATTAAAACCTAGATCTGACAGGCATGTAGAGGAACAAAGCAATTCTTGTTAAATTACTATATCATTGTAGTGTGGAGGGGTTAGAGATCTTGATATGATTATTAATATACACATGTTTGATTTGTTTAAGCAATTACATAATTTAATGGCTGAAAAGCAATACGTTTTCTATGAAAAGTTCACCTAGCAGCCTTCTAGATTTAACAGCCGTGGAACTGTCTATGATAAGAAAGATTAAGGCAATCATGTGTGAATTAATACATGAAAAGAATCTAACAAGAAACAATTATATACAAAGTAATAAGCTGTATATAATTTAAGCTTATGTGCAAAATTGATTATTAAAGGTAATTTTCATAAAAATGTTATAACCATTTTGTTCCATTGAGTATTAATATGATTATGGATATTGTTCAATTGTGTTTTGTCTCTTATTTTCAGTCTTTTGAAAATTGTTTGGAGGGGGTGAGGAGAAACTATGGACAACTATAATTGAACAACAATAAAATAATTTAAATTAAAAACATTGCTTTCTGTTGATCTTGTAGACAGGAAGTATTTTAGGATGTGCAAAAACCATTGGTTTGAACCTGGCTGGTGTAGCTCAGTGGGCTGAGCGCAGGTCTGCGAATCAGAGGATCACAGTTCAACTCCCAGTCAGGGCACATGCCTGGGTTGCAGGCCAGTTCCCTGCAGGCCAGTCAGTTTCCAGCAGGGGACACACTAGAGGCAACCATACATTGATGTTTCTCTCCTTCTCTCCTTCCCCTCTAAAGATAAATTAAAAACAAAAAACATTGGTTTGACAATCAGTATTCAAAGAATAATACAACTGCAAACAATTTTTCAGTCTAGCTAAAAAAATTATATTCCTTTTCTGTAGGTGTTAGAAAAGCACTCTTGAAACACTTTCTTGAGCAGAAATACTAACTCTAAACATTTTTCAAACAACACTTATGATGAGGCCATTTACATTGATTTAACATAAACATATTTGCATCAATTTTCACATATATAAAAGACAATTATCTAAGAATTTATTTTGCTGTTGATTGTATACAGACATTTCAATGAGATAAATTTTTTAATGTAATTGATCTGGTAGAGGAAAGTATTTTCTACTTTTCTAGTAGACAGAAGAAAAGACTGCATGGAGCTGAACTTTAAAATTCTGAATTTTCTAGCCTCTTCAACAGATGGTGTTGGGAGATCTGGGCAGCTACATGCCAAAAAAAAATGAAACTCAATCACAAACTTACACCATACACAACAATAAATTCAAGGTGAATAAAAGACTTAAATACAAGTCCTGACACCATAAAAGTACTAGAGGAAAAGATTCGCAGGAAAATCTCAGACATTCCATGTGGCAACATTTTCACTGATATGTCCCCTAAAGCAAGGGGCATAAAGGAAAGAATAAACAAATGGGATTTAATCAAATTAAAAAGCTTCTTCATGGCTAAAGAAAAGAGTATTAAAATGAAAAGAGAACCAACTATATGGGAAACGTATTTGCCAATAATACCTGACAAGGGTTTGATTTGCAAAATATATAAAGAACTTACCCAACTCTACTTCAGGAAGACAAAAGAATAAATTAAAAATGGGCAAAAGATTTGAACAGACACTTCTCCAAGGAGGATACACAGAGGACCCAGAGACATATAAAAAGACGCTCAGCATCACTAGGCATCAGAGAGATGCAAATTAAAACCACAATGAGATATCACTTTACACTGGTCAGAATGTCCATCATAAACAAAGAAACAAGTGTTGAAGAGGATGTGGAGAAAAGGGAACCCTAGTGCACTGTTGGGAATGCAGACTGGTGCAGCCACTGTGGAAAACAGTATGGAATTTCCTCAGAAAACTAGAAATGGATCTGCCTTTTGACCCAGCAATTCCACTGCTGGGATTGTACCCTAAGAACCATGAAACACTAATTCACAAGAACCTATGCACCCCAATGTTCATAGCAGCACAATTTACAAGAGCCAAGTGCTGGAAGCAACCTAGGTGCCCATCAATACATGATTCGATCAAAAAACCATGGTACACTTATACAATGAAATTCTACGCAGCAGAAAGAAAGAAGGAGCTCCTACCCTTTGCAAGAGCATGGATGGAACTGGACAGCATTGTGTTAAGTGAAATAAGCCAGGTGGTGAGGGACAAATACCATATGATCTCACCTTTAACTGGATCATAATCAACAAAAGAAAAAAGCAAAAAAATAAATAAAACCAGAGACATTGAAATTGAGAACAATGTAAATAGAGCAGAGGGAGACGGGGACAGTGGGGAGAAGGGTTTTCATGAACTACTATAAAGGTCACATGTACAAAACCAAGGGGGAGGGTGGAAGCAAGGGAGGGAGGTGGGTTTGGCTGGGGTGGTGGGGAGTAGTGGGGGAAAGTGCAGACAACTATAATTGAACAATAAAGTAATTTAAAGAAAAAATTCTGAATTTTCAATTCTTATTCATTCCTAACTGTGTAATGTTGATGTCTTTTCTTTGCAGTGCTTATAGTAGATTACTTTTCAGTATCAGTTTCACACAGTAGTCAATTCATAATAAAGATTATGTAAAATGTGACAGGTTAAAAATAGGCCAAATGTTAATGCCAGGTAAAAAGGCCAAAATAAATATAAGAATTGTGTCTGGGAGGCATTCCAGTGTGATTTACTTAGCAATGGAGAGAAGTAAACTATGATAAGGAGAAACAGCTATAAAAGTAATGAATGCTTTACTGAAAACTTAAGGTGTTTTCTCCTCCCATTCGCATCCCATGGGAACAAACTGACTCCCAATGAGAATGAATTGCATTCCACTTTAGACTGATGAACAACACACTTCTTTATGCAGCACACAATCAAGCTGTGGAATTCAATTCTGCAATATATCATGGTAGTAAATAGTTTAGCAAAATCTAGGAAAGCATTAAACATTGCTATGAATAAGAATGACATTTACAGCCATGCTAAGTAGGTCACTAAGTTTATAGGGCTCTCAGCCCTCTAGAAATGGAGCACAGGAGAATTTGTGTGAAGGTCAGAAACTAATGTTGTCTCCTCTGACATTACTGTGTATCACTCATGCCTTATGGGATGCTTATGTGGCTCTTTCTCAAAGCTAGGAATTAAGGGTATCTACTTGAATCTAAATAAAATAAAAGCTACTTATTTTTCCTTGAACTGTAAATCTCATTATAATATAAATTATTGATTATTTATCAATGACTACAATAATTCTACAAGATATGATCAAAGAAAAAAACAAAATATTATACTTACAGAGGAGTATAAGAATGGGAAAATTTGACAGATATGGGAATTTGGGAAAGGAAAAAAGGCTGAAAAACAACAACAGTCTTTGAATGAAAAAAATTTCTTCTGAAACAGCAAAGTGCAGTCATCAAAAAAGTAACCCCAACTTATAAATAATTAAATTAGAGGCACTAAGACATATAAAAGAAAGACTCCAACAACATTATTTACAAAACCCAAACTATAGCTAACTCAAATTTCAAATTGAGTCATATGGAAAAATCAGTGTGTATTGTTGCCAAGAAAAGTACACAGCAGTGAAAATGGATAAAGAGAAGCTACATGCTGTAACATAGATACATCTCAAAGACATCATGTGAAACCAAAGATCCCTTATAATAATATCTTTACAAAAAGAAAACAAAATTTAACTTAAGTATTTAAGAGTGGTTACTTATGTGGTAAAACTATGTGGGAAAGCAGGTGGATGATTGCTATAAAGGGCACGAGCTTGGTTCTCTTTATGAGAGGATGGTTGTCACAAGAAGGTGGTAAAACAGAGACTCTTACAGTGCTACAATGTTATATTTTCCTTTTTGCCCTTTTCTAAATTTAATTATTGTTCAAGTACAGTTTTCTGTCTACTACTCCTATCCCAGCCCACCCCCTCCCCAGTGCTCCCCACCTCCCTCCCATTCCCTCCCCACCTTAGTTTTTGTCCATGTGTCCTTTATACTTGTTCCTGTGAATCCTTCCCCCTTTCCCCTGAAATTCCCTCCCCTCTCTCCTGTGGTCCCTGTCAGCTTGTTCTCTATTTCAGTATCTTTGGTTAAATTTTGTTTGCTTGTTTGTTTTGTTGTTTAGCTTCCTGTTAAAGGTGAGATCATATGATATTTGTCTTTCACCGCCTGGCTTATTTCACTCAGCATAATGCTTTCCAGTTCCATCCATGCTGTTGCAAAGGGTAGGAGCTCCTTCTTTCTTTCTGCTGCATAGAATTCCATTGTGTAAATGCACCATAGTTTTTGGATCCATTCATTTACTGATGGGCACCTAGGTTGCTTCCAACTCTTGGCTATTGTAAATTGTACTACTATGAACATTGGGGTGCATAGGTTCTTTTGGATTGGTGTTTCATGGTATATTTTCAATCTGGGTCAGAATTTACACTTGTTCCCCCAACAGCCACAACACGTCTCCATGCTCTTCTGTCAAGCTAATGCCTGCAGACTTCATCACCTCGCCTACCTGGATTCTGGTGGGGTTTTGCTAGTGGAAGGCACCAGCAAGAATTTGCAGTGCAAGAAGAGAGAAAGATTTATGAGTATTTTTTCCTACTACTCATTCCTGCTGTTTTTCTACCTCACTCTTAATCAATACTTATGTTTTCATGGAGAATTCCTTATGAACAGATAACAGAAGAGGAAAATATACAGTTTTGATTTAAAGATGGGTGTGGAAGAAATGCTGGCAGCAGACAGAAGTAAAGGTTACTGCTATATTTGCTGAGTGGCACAAGTGGTAGCCTGTGTGAGCTCATCTCCATCACCAACCCAAAACACACTCATGTACTTTCTCTGCTGCTATCTGCCCTGGTTAGTGGCCTGAGAAGCTGAGCTCTGCTACCTGGGTCTTGCAGCCTCCCTTCCTAGGTGCATATCTTTTGAAGCAAGTCAATGAGAGGCACCATCTCAATGAATGATCATGGAGTGGGATGAGAGAGATGCAGGGCATTCTTTCTTATTGCAAATGGACTTTGGGGCTACATTTCTAGCTTATTCCTGCACACCACAGTTCCTGCTGAGTGTCTTTTCTTTGGCATTAGGTCTCACTAGGATCCAATAAAATTATTTTCATCCCTTTCTGCTCCAGACTTTGGAGTGATGACAACTTTGCTCTGCTGCTAATCTGTGGGGGTTGTGTCCATCTCTTGCTTGTTCCTTTAAATCTCTTCACATGTCAAATGGAGGTTCCTAAAAAATTTTAAAAAGTAACTGCCTATGACCCAGGAATTCAACTTCTGGGAATATACCCCAAGAAATCCAAAACACTAATTCAAAGAATATATGCACTGTATGTTCATTGTAATGTTATTTACAATAGCCAGGTTCTGGAAGCAACCCAAATGCCCACCAGTAGACAAGTGGATGAAAACGCTGTGATACATGTACACAATGGAATATTACTCAGCCATGGAAACACACCAAGTTTTACCATTTATGACAGCATGATTGGACCTAGGGGATATTATGCTGAGTGAAATAAGTCAGGGAAAAAGAGATGCCATATAATTTCACTTATATGTGGAATCTAATGAACAATATAAATGAACAGACAAAACAGAAACACACTCATAGATACAAAGAACAGACTAATAGTTACCAGGTGGGAGGGAGGTAGGGGAACTATGTGAATAAGGTGAAGGTATTGAGAAGTTCAGATTGGTAATTACAGAATAGTCACAGGGATGTAAAGCACAGCATAAAAAATAGTCAATAATATTGTAATAACTATCTATGGTGCCCGGTGGGTACTAGAAGTATTGGGGGTGCACTTTGTAGAGTATATGGTTGTCTAACCACTATGCTGTACACTTGAAACCAATTAACAAAATAATATTGAATGTAAGTGCAATTGAAAAAATAAATCTCTTCCTGCCTTCCCAAGGAGACTGTTATTTAATGTCTCCTCATTTGAGCCACATGATGTGGATCCTGTTTCCTTCAGGACTTTTACTGATACAGAATCTGTAAAGTTTTGCTCATATGGCCAATACATTCATCTTTAAAATAAAGAATTGGCATTACTTTAGTAGTAGTAGTAGTAGTAGTAGTAGTAGTAGTAGTAGTAGTAGTCATAGTGAAGATTTTCCTGGTATTCTAGAGGCTTGACTCTCACAGTCACAAAGATGAGAAGCTCTTGATTCACAGAGCTTTGGAGCACTGACGTAGAGTCTAAAAACTGCTATAGTTAGTGATTACACAATGGTCATTATCATATCTATATTTTGATGTTCAAAATATAGCATGCAATGAATTACTTTTCATAAAAGATGAGGTATTAAAAATAACTAAATTTGGGTGGTATAATAGAGCATAGGGAGGAAATGGAGGGAAAAGAAACAGGAAGATAATATTCTTGTGCATAGTAGGAAATACCAGAGTTTTGCAAAGATATGAAGGACTAAAGGTAATTATATAAAAATACGATTACAAAGCTAACCATTGGAACAAAAATAGAAATGTTCATAAATACGATATTGCCTTGTTAAAAGGTGAAATTTATTTTTTTATAATTTTATTTAGTTATTTTAAAAGGTGAAATTTATATACAGCAGAGTAAAATTTATTTCTAAGAGATTTTATCTTTTTTCTTTTTTTTATTTGATTTAGTTATTTTTCAAGTACAGTTTTTTGTCTATTTTTCCCATCCCAGCCTCCCCCGCCCCTTGCTCCCCACCTCCTTCCCATTTCCACCCCCCTTAGTTCTCGTCCCTGTGTCCTTCCTATTTGTTCCTCCAAATCCCTCCCCCTTTTTCCCCTTAACTTCCCTTCCTTCTCCCCTCTGGTCACTATCCCCTTGTTCTCTATTTCAGTGTCTTTGTTTTTTTTTTTTTGTTTTGTTTTGTTTTCTGCTTGCTTGTTTGTTTTGTTGTTTAGCTTCCTGTGAAAGGTGAGATCATATGGTATTAGTCTTTCAGCATCTGGCCTATTTCACTCAGCATAATGCTTTCCAGTTCCATCCATGTTGTTGCAAATGGTAGTAGCTCCTTCTTTCTCTCTGCAACATAGAATTCCATTGTGTATATGTACCACCATTTTTGGATCCATTCATTTACTGATGGGCACCTAGGTTGCTTCCAACTCTTGGCTACTGTAAATTGTGCTGCTATGAACATTGGGGCGCATAGGTTCTTTAATATTGATGTTTTAGGATTCTTAGGATATAATCCCAGCAGTGGAATTGCTGGGTCAAAAGGCAGGTCGATTTTTATTTTTCTGAGAAAAGTCCATACTGTTTTCCATAATGGTCGTACAAGTCTGCACTCCCACCAACAGTGAACTAAGGACCCTTTTTCCCCACAACCCCTCCAACATTTGTTGTTTGTTGCTTTGTTTATGATAGCCATCCTGACTTGTGTAAAGTGGTATTTCATTGTGGTTTTAATTTGCATCTCTCTGATAGCTAATGATATTGAGCATCTCTTCATGTGTCTCTGAATGTTCTGTATGTCCTCCTTGGAGAAGTGTTTGTTCAAGTCCTTTTCCCATTTTCTAATTGGGTTGGGTGTCTTGTTAGAGTGGAGTCATGTAAGTTCTTTGTATATTTTGGAGATTAAACCTTTATCTGAGGTATCATTGGCAAATATGTTTTCCCATACAGTTGGTTGTCTTGCTAATTTAATACTGTTTTCTTTAGCCATGCAGAAGCTTTTTATTTTGATGAGATCCCATTTGTTTATTCGTCCCTTTACATTCCTTACTCTAGGGCACATATCAGTAAAGAAGTTGCGTGAAATATCTGAGATTTTCTTGCCGATGTTCTCCGCTAGGACTTTAATGGTGTTATGACTTACATTTAAGTCTTTTATCCACCTTGAATTTATTTTTGTGTATGGTGTAAGTTGGTGCTCAAGTTTCATTTTTTTGCATGTAGCTGTCCAGTTCTCCCAACACCATTTGTTGAAGAGGCTATCTTTACTCCATTTTATGTTACTGCCCCCCTTTGTCGAATATTAATTGACTGTAGAGTGTTGGGTTGATTTCTGGGCTCTCTGTTCTGTTCCATTGGTCTATGTGCCTGTTTTTATGCCAGTACCAGGCTGTTTTGATTACAGTGGCCTTGTAATACAGTTTGATATCAGGTATTGTGATCCCCCCTACTTTGTTCTTCTTTCTCAAAAGAGCAGCTGCTATTCGGGCTCGTTTATGGTTCCATATAAATTTTCGAAGTGTTTGTTCTATGTCTGTGAAATATGCCATTGGTACTTTAATAGGTATTGCATTGAATCTGTATATTGCTTTGGGTAGTATGGACATTTTGATGATGTTAATTCTTCCAATCCATGAACAAGGTATATGTTTCCATTTGTTTGTGTCTTCCTTGATTTCGTTCTTCAGGGCTGTGTAGTTTTCTGCATACAGGTTTTTTACCTCCTTAGTTAGGTTTATTCCCAGATATTTTATTTTTCTTTTTGCTATATCAAATGGGATTTTTCTCTTTATTTCTGCTTCTGCTGATTCACTCTTGGTATACAAAAATGCCTTTGATTTCTGGATATTGACTTTGTAACCAGCTGTTTTGCCAAACTCATTAATTAGTTTGAGCAGTTTTTGGGTAGAGTCTATAGGATTTTCCATGTACACTATCATGTCATCTGCAAACAATGACAGTTTTGTTTCCTCCTTTCCGATTTGGATGCCTTTTATTTCCTTTTCTTGCCTGATCGCTGTGGCTAAAACTTCCAATACTATATCGAATAGCAGTGGTGAGACTGGACAACCTTGTCTTGTTCCTGATCTTAGTGGAAAAGATTTTAGTTTTTGCCCACTGAGTATGATGTTGGCTATAGGTCTCTCACATATGGCCTTTATTATATTGAGGAATGCTCCCTGTATTCCCACTTTGCTGAGTATTTTTATCATAAATGGGTGTTGTACCTTATCAAAAGCTTTTTCCGCATCTATTGATAGGATCATGTGGTTTTTGTCTTTGCTTTTGTTTATGTGATGTATTACATTTACTGATTTGCGAATATTGAACCACCCTGGCATACCTGGGATGAATCCCACTTGGTCTTGGTGTATGATCTTTTTGATATATTGTTGGATGTGATTTGCCAATATTTTATTGAGGATTTTAGCATCTATGTTCATCAGCGATATTGGCCTGAAGTTTTCTTTCTTTGTTGTGTCTCTATCTGGTTTTGGAATTAAGATGATGCTGGCTTCATAAAAAAGAATTTGGGAGTTTTCCATCCTTCTGGATTTTTTGGAATAGTCTGTGGAGATTGGGGGTTAGCTCTTCCTTCAATGCTTTGTAGAATTCTCCTGTGAAACCATCTGGTCCAGGGCTTTTGTGTGATGGGAGTTTTTTTATTACTGCTTCAATTTCTTTTGCTGTTATTGGTCTATTCAGGTGTTCTACTTCTTTTTCATTGAGTTTTGGGAGATTGTATTTTTCTAGAAATGTGTCCATTTCCCCTAGGTTTTCAAATTTCTTGGCATACAGTTCTTCATAGTAATTTCTTACAATCCCTTCTATTTCTGTGGTATCAGTTGTAATCTCTCCTCTTTCATTTCTGATTGTGTTTATTTGCGTCTTCTCTCTTCTTTTCTTGATGAGGCTACTTAAAGACTTGTCTATTTTGTTTATCTTCTCAAAGAACCAACTCCTGGATTCATTGATCCTTAGAATTGTGCTTTTAGTTTCTAGTTCATTTAATTCTGCTCTAATCTTGGTTATTTCCTTCTTTCTGCTTGCTCTGGGATGTCTTTGTTGTTGTTTCTCGAGTTCTTTCAGGTGTAGTGTTAGGTTGTTTGTTTGAAATGTTTCTATCTTCTTTAGGTAGGCCTGTATTGCTATAAACTTCCCTCTCAGGACTGCCTTTGCTGTGTCCCATAAGTTTTGGGTCCTTGTGAGATCATTTTCATTTGTTTCCAAAAATGTTTTGATTTCTTCCCTAATTTCATTCTTGACCCATTCGTTGTTTAATAGCATACCATTCAGTCTCCATATTTTGGGTGCTTCAGGTTTTTTGTCTTTGGGGTTGGTCTCCAATTTCAGTCCCGTGTGGTCAAAGAAGATGCTTGGTATGATTTGAATTTTCTTGAATTTTTTGAGGCTAGTTTTGTGTACTATCATGTGGTGTATCTTTGAAAATGTTCCATGTGCATTTGAAAAGAATGTGTATTTAGTGTTGCTCAGTGGATTGAGCGCAGGTCTGCGAACCAGAGGATCGCAGTTCAATTCCCAGTCAGGGCACATGCCAGGGTTGCAAGCCAGTTTCCTGCAGGCCAGTTCCCAGCAGGGGATGCACTAGAGGCAACCATACATTGATGTTTCTCTCCCTCTATCCTTCCCCTCTAAAGATAAATAAATAAATAAATATTAAAAAAAGAATGTGTATTTAGCTTCTTTGGGATGAAGGGCTCTATATATATCAGTTAAGTCCATTTCATCTAGGGTGTTGTTTAATGCCACAATATCTTTGTTGGTATTTTGTTTGGAAGATCTGTCCATTTTTGATAGTGGGGTGTTAAAATCCCCTACTATAATTGTGTTGCTGTCAATATCTTTCTTGAAGCCCTCTAAGATTTTCTTGATATATTTGGGTGCCCCTATGTTTGGTGCATATATGTTTACAATGGTAATGTCTTCTTGGTGGATTCTTCCCTTGAGTATAATGAAGTGACCTTCTGGGTCTCTCTTTATGGCCCTTTTTTTGAAGTCTATTTTGTCCGATATGAGAATTGCTACCCCAGCTTTTTTTCTTGTCCGTTTGCTTGGAAAACTTGTTTCCAGCCTTTCACTTTTAGTCTGTGATGGTCTTTTGTCCTGAGGTGCGTCTCTTGGAGGCAGCATATGTGAGGGTCATGCTTTCTTATCCATTGAGCTATTCTGTGTCTTTTGATTAGAGCATTTAATCCATCTACGTTTAAGGTTATTATTGATAGGTACTTATTCATTGCCATTTTTGTACCTGTGTTCCTCTCTCTCTCCCTCTTATCCTTCCTTCCCTTAAAGCAGTCCTTTTAGTATTTCTTGTAAAGCTGGTTTGGTGGAGGCGTATTCTTTTAGGCTTCTTTTGTCTTGGAAACTCTTTATTTGGCCATCTATCTTGATTGAGAGCCTTGCTCGGTAAAGTAGCCTTGGTTGTAGGCCTCTGGTTTTCATTACTTGGAATATTTCTTGCCATTCCCTTCTTGCTTGAAGTTTTTCCATTGAGAAGTCAGTAGCTAACCTTATTGGGGCTCCCTTGTATGTTATTTCTTTTTTCTCCCTTTCTGCCTTTAAGATTCTCTGTTTGTCTTGGAATTTTGCCATTTTGATGATGATGTGTCTTGAAGTGGGCCTCCTTGGGTTCCTCTTGATTGGGACTCTCTGTGATTCCCGGATTTGTGAGACTTTTTCTCTTATCAAATTAGGGAGATTTTCTCTCATTACTCTTTCAAATACATTTTCTATCCCTTGTTCTTCTTCTCCTTCTGGTATTCCTATTATTCAGATATTATTACGTTTCATATTGTCTTGCATTTCTCTTAATCCCTCTTCATTCTTTCTGAGCCTCTTTTCATTTTCTTGCTCTTTCTGTGAGATGCTTTCTACCTTGCCCTCCAACTCACTAATCCTATCCTCCTTTTCATCTATCCTACATTTGAAACTTTCTACTGTGTTCTTCAATTCGGAAATTGTATTCTTCATTTCCTCTTGTCCCTTGCTGATAGTTTCCATTTCCTTTTTCATGTTCCTGTAGTTTGCAGAGAGATCATTGTAGTTTCCCTGTAGTTTCTGGTAGTTCACTGGGAGCTCTTTGAACTTCGTAATAACCAGTGCTTTGAATTCACTCTCTGATAGTTGATCAGCCTCTATTTCATCTAACATTATTTCTGAAGTCTCTGCTTTTTCTTTCATTTGGGGATTGTTTCTTTGTCTTCCCATTGTTTGAGACTCTTCTTGTTAGTCTCTGCTTCTAAAATTGATCTGTTCTGAAAGCCTGGTTTTATGGTATGAACTTCTGTGGTATGATCCTTGTGAAGTTCAGTGGTGCAGAATCCTTGAAGTTTCTTGATGTTCTTCCTCTCCACCTACTCTCACGCTGGTCCTCGCACTGGTCCCTGCGTTGGTTGCCTACCACTGCTGAATGTCCTGGGTTTAGTAGCCACCTCCTCAAGCACCCAGGCCCGTTACTCCGGCAGCAGCACTGGGGCTGGGAATGTCCCAGCTCCCGTAGCTGTCTCCTCTGCCGCCCATGGCCGTCACAATGGTTTGGAGTGTCTCGGTTTCCGTACCTGACTCCCTGGCGTCTAGTCCTGTCTCTGTGGCAGTGGCACAGAGGCTTAGAATGTCCCAACTCTGGTACCTGACTCCTGAGCGTCCAGACCTGTCTCCATGGGAGCAGCACAGGGGCTGAGAATGCCTCAGCTGCGTAGCTGACTCCTCTGCCTCCCAGGACTGTCACAGGGGTTTGGAGTGTCCCAGCTCCCGTACCTGACTCCCCGGGGTCCAGTCTTGTCGCTATGGCAGTGGCACAAGGGCTGAGAATGTCCTGGCTCCTGTAGCTGGCTCCTCTGCCGCCCAGGGCCATCACAGGGGTTTAGAGCGTCCCGGCTTCCGTACCTGACTCCCTGGCTCCCAGGCTTGTTGCTCTAGCGGCAGCACAGGGGCCGCGTGTGTCCCAGCTCCAGTAGCTGACTCAGACGCTGTCTGGTGTTTCAGCGTCGGTCACAATATCTGGTCTTTTAATTTCATAAATGCTGGGTAACCGATGGTTTATTGTGCTGTTTCTCTATAGATCTGCCAGGATTTTCACCCATGAGTACAGGAGCTAGCATCAGCTCTGTCTTACTCCGTCGCCATCTTCCCAGCATTCTTATCTTTTTTCTTATTTTAAAATTTTCTATAAGAAGTTTAGAAGGGACTACCAGCCAAGATGGAGGCATAGGTAGACACACTGTGCTTCCTCACACAACCAAAATAAGGACAACAAATTTTAGGAACAAAAAACTACCAGTACTGACAGAAAATTGCACTTTATGGAAGTCCAACAACCAAGGAATTAAAATAGACACATTCATCCAAACCAGTAGGAGGGGCAGAGTCAGACAGCAGAGCAGAGAGGAGTGGTGGCAAAAAAAAGTGGTGGCTGGCAGACCCTGGGTGCAGGGTGGCCCAGGGAGGTGGAGCGTAAGGCGGCTGGCTGACTAGGTGGTCCCATATTCATGCTTGGATAAGCCAGGCACAACTGAGGAGTGAGACAGACTGCACAACCCAGGGCTCCAGCACAGGGAAATAAAGCCTCAAAACACCAATTGAAAACACCTGTGGGGGTTGAAGTGCCAGGAGAGACTCCCAGCCTCACAGGAGAGTTCACTGGAGAGACCCACAGGGTCCTAAAACATACACAAGCCCACCCACATGGAAATCAGCACCAGAAGGGCTTAGTTTGCTTGGGGGAAGCAGCAGAAGGGACTGAAATCCAGCTGAGAGTGGAGCAAGCACCATTGTCCCCTCTCGGACCCCTGCCCCACAAACAGCGTCATAATGCTACAACTAAGTTGCCCCACTCTGGTGAATACCTAAGGCTCCTCCCCTCACTACATAACAGGCACATAAGGACAAAAAAAATGGCCCTAAAGAAAGAACAGATCAAAGCTCCAGAAAAAATAGAACTGAGTGACAAAGAGATAGCCAACCTATCAGATACACAGTTTAAAGCACTGGTGATCAGGGTGCTCAGAGAATTGGTTGAATTGGGTCGCAAATTAGATGAAAAAAATGAAGGCTATGGTAAGTGAAATAAAGCAAAATGCACAGGGAACCAATAGTGATGGGAAGGAAACTGAGATTCAAATCAATGGAGTGGACCAGAAGGAAGAAGAAACAGCCAAACAGAAAAGAATGAAGAAACAAGAATTCAAAAAAATGAGGAGAGGCTTAGGAAACTCCAGGACACCTTTAAATGTTCCAACATCCAAATTATAGGGGTACCAGAAGGGGAAGAGGAACAGCAACAAGTGGAAAACTTATTTGAACAAATAATAAAGGAAAACCCCAATCTGGCAAAGGAAATAGACTTCCAGGAAATCCAGGAAGCTCAGAGGATCCCAAAGAAGTTGAACACAAGGACGGCCATACCAAGGCACATCATAATTACGTTACCCAAGATTAAAATGAAAGAGAGAATCTTAGAAGCAGCAAGAGATAAGGAGACAGTCACCTACAAAGGGAGTCCATCATTGCCAAGCCCTTATTATACGAAATGTTAAAGGGTCTTATCTAAGAAAAAGAAGATAAAAAACATGTATAGTAAAATGACAGCAAACTCATAATTATTAACAACCACACCTAAAACAAAAACAGAAACAATCTAAGCAAACAAGTAGAACAGGAACAGAACCACAGAAATGGAGATCACATGGAGGGTTATCAATAGGGGAGTGGGAGGAGGAGAGAGGGGGAAAAGGTAGAGATTAAGTAGCATAGACGGTGGGGAGAAAATAGGGGGAGGGCAAGAATAGTATGGGAAATGTAGAAGCTAAAGAACTTAAGACACATGGACACGAACTAAAGGGGGGAATGTGGGTGGAACAGGATGTGCAGGGTGGAGGGGAGTGAAGGGGGGAAAATGGGAAAACTGTAACTGCATAATCAATAAAATATATTTAAAAGAAGAAGTTTAGAAGTATTAGAAAGCATAAAAATTATTTCATAGAGACTTGTTAGAGAGAAATTATGTTCAAATGTTATATATTTTATAATTTATCAATTACACATATATACATACATACACTAACACATGTTGCACACTTACAGTCCACAAACACACATGTACATTTATGATTTTGCCATATATACCATTTCAGAAACTACTTTTTTCACTTAATGTTTTATCTTGAACATTTTGCCATGTAATCAGATATTCTTAAAATTAAGCTGATGTTTCTTAATGGTTTTATGAAATAATGTCAAATACATTTATTATAATGTCTTTTTAAAGTGTTAACTTATTATTGGATACTAGATTCTTTCTATACTTAGAAATTTGGCAATATGCATTAAAAGTGTCAAGTGTGTGACTATTCTTGGTACCAGTAATGATAGTTATTTAAATTTTTGAGTCATTTTTCTTTTGTAAATTTTGAAAGTATAAGAAAGTACAAAAAGCTCATATTCCTACTATACAAGATTAACCACTAATTATAATTTTTCATGTTCACTTTATTTTTAATGTAATAAGATCATCAGTTTATAGATAAAATTCCATCTAATCTTAATGCCCTGCCCATTACTATCCAGTTATTCTCAATGATACCTGTGTGTTAATTCATGTAAAAATGTATTGAGATAATTAGAGACATTGAAATTAAGAACAAATGGACAATTACCAGAAGGGAGATGGCAGGGGATAATGGTGAAAAAGAGTGAAAGGTTTTCAGGAACTATAGAGGACACATGGACAAAACCAAGGGCGGGTGGAATCAGGAGAGGGAGGTGGGGATGGCTGGAGTTGGGGGAAGGGAGGGAGAAAAGCCAAAAAACTGTACTTGAACAATAATACAATTTAAACGTATTAAAAAATGTATTGAGGCATTGCTTGTCTTTGTTCCTGAAGAAATGGAAAGAAACAACATAACAAAACCTCTACTCTCATGGAGTTTATCTTCTAGTGGTAAGCTGAGGAAGTTTGCATAGAAAAAATAAAAATATACAAAATAAAATAGATAAAGTGTCAGATTGTGATAATTGCTGTGGAGATAAATATAACAATGGATAGGGAGAGATGGAGGGGTTTATTTTTTTAACTTTTAACTATTGAGAAATAAATGATAAATATAATAGTATATATTTAAGGTGTTCCAAGTGTTGATTTCATATGTATGCACATTGTAGAATGACTATAAAGATAAAAATAATTAAAACATCCATCACTCAGATAGTTAACATAGTTATTTTTTCTGGTGAAAATGCTTAAGATCTATTCTCAGCAACTTTTAAATATACAGTACAATATTATTACTTGGAGTTTCCATGGTGCACACTAGATCCTCAGAACTTGTACTACTTATAACTGATAGTTTATATCCTTTCACCTACATAACTCCATTTCCTCTTCTTCCAAGGAGCCCTGTTAGGATGGCTATTATCAAGAAGACAAGAGATAAATAGCACTGTAGAGGATGTGGAGAAAAGGGAACCCTTGTGAACTGGTGGAGGGAATGCAGACTGGTGCAGCCACCGTGGAAAGCAGTACGGAGATACCTCAGAAAATTAAAAATGAACCATCCTTAAGCTCCAGCAATCCCACTTCTGGGAATATATCTGAAGAAATTAAAATCAGTATCTTGAAAAGATATCTGCATGCCCTTATTCATTGCAGCATTATTCAAAATAGCCCAGAGATTTTAAATAGAGTTGCCAAGGCAATTGATGAGATAAATGTCACAAAAAGTCAATGTGTGAAAGAGATAAGGGACAATGAGTCACATGGCTATCTGGGCAGAGGTCAGCAAGAGAGAAGGAGGAAGGAGAAGATATGAAATGCAGTGGCAGAGTTGAGAATGGGTCTGATGTAGATGTCACTGTAGCTGGAATGGATAGTGACAGGGGGACAATAGTAGAAGATGAAGTGAGAAAGGTACTGAGGAGCCATAAAATAAAGGACCAAAAGGTCATTGTATTCTAGCTTTTACTCTGTGGGAGATAGGAGACACTTAAGTGTTTTGAGCAGAGATGTGACATGGGGACTTATACATGAATATGTAGTTTGGAAGTCTATTTTTTTATTTTTAAAGTAATGACCCATATTTTATCTATTTTTCAAATATACTTGGTTGTACATGTATGTGTGTTGCCCTATAATAAAGGTTTTCCCTAATATGAGGTTATAAATGTATTCTGTTTTTTCATCAGATTGTTTTAAATACTTAAAAACTTTTATCCATTTAGAATGTATGTCCTCCCACTCCTAAGTGGAAAGCCAGGTTTTCCAACATCTTTATTGAGTAATGTTTACTTTCTACAATGTTAATGATGCTACCTCGGTCATATACCAAGTGTCCATATATGCATAGGTATGTTTCTTCACTCATAATTCTCTTTAACTGGTCCATTAAATAAAACATTATTTTAATTTGTATAGCTATATAAATACTTTTCTATCTACAGGGGGAATAGTCCTGTTTGCTCTTTACTAAGAGCTAACTAAATATCTCATTTTACTCTCTCATATAAACTTACATTGTTCATCCAAGTACTCTGTTGGGATTATCATTGGGCATACATAGAATTTTGAAAAAATTAAGAAATAATTGATATTTTAAAAATAGTGTACCATTTATCCAAGAAAACTGCATATCTTTTCATCTATTTGAGCCTTTTGTTATGTTCTCCAAATATGTTATGTAATTTTTTTTCTATAAAAGTGTTACAGACTTTAGGCTAACATAATTCCTGGGGATGTTAAAATTATATTGCTTTTGTAAAGGATTTTATTATCCTATTACACATACTGGTTGGTTATTGTTAATATAAAGCAATGATATTGATTTTTTAGTTGATCTTGAATATAACACATCTGCTGAACCAGTTGACTCATTTTAAAAATTTCTCTGTTTGTTTTCTTTAATTTTATAGATGAATATCTGAAACATGGAGACCCTGATTTTTATTTTTCTGTTGTGTTATTATCTAACAGAAGACATCCAGAAAAATGATGGATTGTAGCAGTAATAGAACCAATCCAAACTTGTCATGTATTTAGTAAGAATGTCTCTAATCCTTTAACTGCCTTTCTAATCTTTTTAATGCTGATTTTATCAGTCTAAAGAAATTTTCAGATTTCTAGTTTACTAGGTGCATTAACATACATATCATAAAAGTTTATGTTACTTTTATTAAAAGATTATTTGGCTTTTCTGCTTCATGGGTTAATATAGATCACGGTGACAGATTCTTAAATATTGAACCCTCTTTGTCTTTCTGAGATAAACACTATTAGGTCAAGATTTTTACAGTAATATAAATTTGATTTACTAATATTTTTATATGCATACATATCATATCAAAGAGGATGACCAACAATTTTTATTATTGTTTATGTTGTTCTTTTCTGGTTCCGTATCAAGGACGTATTCACTTCATAAACTGTGTAGTCTTTTTAATTCAGTAATCATCATCATTGGCTATAAACATCTATATTAAGGCAAGTGCACCCTTACAACTGAAATGTTGAGTAGTAAAAATATCTCTTCTAAGAATGTGTGCAAAACAGACATTCAATGAATCAAGTTTCAAAATAATACAAACACAATTATATACATATACATGGATATATATGCTTAAATATACACATTTTGGCCCTTTTTAAAACAAAATATTCATATACACATAAAGAAACAAAGATCTACATTGAAATATTAAGAAGTGATTTTAAATAATACAATTATATGGAATTTTTCCTTTATTAATGTTCCCAACATTTTCCTTATTTTCCATATTGCACATACATCTTCTTTTTATTGTGGTAAAAGAATATCCAGCAGAAAAATAGCAAAAACTGGTTAGAATGGGTGATTTCTTTTCTTTTCACTTCTAATAGTCCATGATGCTATGCCAGCTAAACACTAAATCCTTACTCTTTATTCTGTGCTAATCTGCCCTGATTGGGTTTCTGCCTAGTCATGGTCAGTCATCCCATTCAAACACATACAGTACTATTACCACACCACATCCAATTTTTTCTCCATACTATGATGTTAAAGATCAGTATAAGCATTATCATCACCATCATCATTAGATAATCAGTTTTATCATTTCTTGCTTTTATTCTTTATGTAATTTATTGGGGTAACATTGGTTAATAAAATTATATAGGTTTCAAGTGTTACCACAGATATCACAAATATATTGTACAAAGGATCATAGTATTCTACTATGAAAGACAATATGCCACAAAATTCAATAACCCAGAAGAAATGGATAAGTTCTTACAAATATATAAACTTCCTAGACTGCATCACGAAGAACTGCAGAATCTAAATAAACCTATCGTCAACAATGCAGAAATTGAATCAACCATCAAAACCTCCCTAAAAGAAAAAGTCCAGGACCAGACAGATGGCTTTACTAGTGAAGTACACCAAACACTGAAAGACAACTTAATACCTACCTATTCTTCTCAAACTCTTCCAAAAAATTGAAGAAGAGATCAACATAAACCTCAAACCAAAACCTAGCAAGAATAACAGAAAAAAAAAGAATACCACAGACCAATATCTCTGATGAAAACAGAGACAAAAATCCTAAACAAGATACTAACAAATTGGATATAGTGTTACATCCCGTCCTTGCGAGCAAGAAGGGTCGGAGACTGCTGGGTAGTCAGAGGTGTTTCATTGGCCAAAGTTTCAAAGTTTTACCTGCGCAGGGGCGAACTCTCGGGGTGCCTCCGGAGACACACGAGTGCCAAAATGGCTGCAAATGAGAGTCGCACCTGGCTTACAGACTACTGGGTATTTATATTTTCTAGCAAGCAAGCAAAGGCGTACAGAAGCAGAGGTGGCGGTTAGCTATTGGCTTATTTAAAAACGGTGAGGGTCCCTGATTGGTGGGTGCTGCTGCTGGCGGGCACTTTCTGGCGGGCCGGGTTAGTTACCTTATTCGGCTAGAATTTTAAACCCAGTTGTTCCCTGATTTTTGTTCATTACCCTGTTCCAGGAACTGCAGATTTGGGTTGGGTAATGCCCTAGTTGTAATTTTCCTAGCTGGGTATAACAATAGCAATACATTAAAGATACAATATATCATGACCAAGTAGAGTTGATTCCAGGGGCACAAGGATGGTTCAGCATTAGCAACTTGATCAATATATACCACATTAACAAAACAAAGGATAAAAATCATATGATTGCATCAATACATGCAGGAAAAGTATTTCACAAAATACAATATGCATTTATGATTAAAATAGTAAAATGGGTATAAAAGGAAAGTACCTATTTCTTACTTTTAACAAATTTTTAAATATATTTTTTATTTTGATTATGCCATTACATTTGTTCTATTCCCCCCTCCGTTCCCCTCCACCATGCACACCCCTCCACCACCATTTCCCCCCTTTAGTTCATGAACACGCGTCTCAAGTTCTTTAGATTCTATATTTCCCCTACTATTCTTGTCTCCCCCTATCTATTTTCTACCTGCCATCTATGCTTCTTATTTTCTGTACCTTCTCCCCCCTTCTCCTTCTCCCACTCCCCTGTTGCTAATCCTCCATGTGATCTTCATTTCTATGGTTCTGCTCCTGATCTAGCAGTCCTCAGTTTGTTTTTGTTTTAGGTGTGGTTCTTAATAACTGTGAGTTTGCTGTCCTTTCACTGTTCATCTTTTTTATCTTCTTTTTCTTTGTTAAGTCCCTTTAACATTTCATATAATAAGGGCTTGGTGATGATGAACTCCTTGAATTTGATCTTATCTGAGAAGCACTTTATCTGTCCTTCCATTCTAAATGAAAACTTTCCTGGATAGAGCAATCTTGGTTGTAGGTCTTTGGTTTTCATGACTTGGAATACCTCTTTCCAGCCCCTTCTTGCCTGTAAGGTCTCTTTTGAGAAATCTGCTGACAGTCTGATGGGAACTCCTTTGTAGGTGACTGTCCCCTTATCTCTTGCTGCTTCTAGGATTCTCTCCTTCATTTTACTCTTGGCTAATGTAATGATGATGTGCCTTGGTGTGCCCCTTCTTGGGTCCAACTTCTTTGGGACTCCCTGAGCTTCCTGGATTTCCTGGAAGTCTATTTCCTTTGCCAGATTGGGGAAATTCTCCTTTATTATTTGTTCAAATAAGTTTTCCACTCATGGGTGTTCCTCTTCCCCTTCTGGGACCCCTATAATTTGGATGTTGGAACGTTTAAAGATGTCCTGGAGGTTCCTAAGCCTCTCCTCATTTTTTTTGAATTCTTGTTTCTTCATCCTTTTCTGTTTGGTCATTTTTTTCCTCCTTCTAGTCCACTCCATTGATTTGATTCCCAGTTTCCTTTTCATTACTATTGGTTCCCTGTGCATTTCCATTCATTTCAATTAGTTTAGCCTTCATATGTTCCTCTAATTTGTGACTGTAATCAACCAGTTCTGTGAGCATCCTGATCACCAGTGTTTTGAACTGTGCATCTGAAAGTTTGGCTATTTCTTCATGGCTTAGATTTATTGGCTCTGGGGCTCTGAGTTGTTCTTGAGCCATGTTTTGATCTGTTTGTGCCTGTTACGTATAAGGAGAGGTGCCTTAGATGTTCACCAGTTTGGGGCCACCCAGGTCGCTTGTTTGTGATGCTGTATGTGGGGGCGGGGTCAGAGAGGGAGCAATGGGTCCTCTCTGCTCGCCCAGTCAGCCTCACCACTTGCCCCCGCCTGTTTATCTGAGCGCAAATGTGTGAGCCTGCGGCCCTACGCTGCCAGGGCCTGCGAGATCTGTCTCCATGCTCACCTCTTCACTAGTTTATCTGCGCGTAAATGCACAACCGACTGCAGACAGCCAGCCAAGCCTCTTCCCTGGGTCTGCCCGTAGCTAGCCCGCACCTAGGATCTGCACCCTCAGCTGCCTCTATACCGCCCGGGTCAGGGGATCTTTTTTGCCCAACCTGCTCCACTGTTGGCTTCGCCCCTGTTAACGGTTTAGCTGAGCCGTTTGTTATTTTTGGACTCCGTATTTTTTGATTTTCTGTGTGGTTTGGTTGCGTTTATTGTTGTTAAAACTTTGTTGTTTTTAGATTTGGTTGTGCGAGGATGCAAAGTATTTCCACCTACACCTCCATCTTGGCGGAAGTCCTAACAATTTGTTTTTAATTCTTTACCAGAAAAACACCCCAAGAAGAGAATGAACAAAAATAGCAAAACATTCGATCATGAAAGACCTGTAGTTACATAGGCATGGCAGATTTTTAGTTAAATTTTGTATTGTTGTTAGCATATGTTGATCACTTTTTGAGTGATGTTGGAAGCTCTTTGGTTAAGATTGAAAACTTCTGAGAAACTTGAACATTATATTTTATAATCTTAAAGGTAAAGAAATATCTTTGAATATATATTTATAACATCTAACATGATTCCAAGTGTGACAGAAATTTGTAGAATCAAAATGTAACATTTTATTTCTCCACGTAATTTTACTTTGTCAGACTCCTATTATCACTAACACATGATATATATTTTATATGTAGGTTTACCCTAGGAATGTTGAGAAAGGTGTTGTGATGAATTTGTTAAAGATACCCTAGTATGTATAAAGAAAGAGAAAGGAGAGAGGAGCAAGGAGACAAAAGGAAAGATTACAAGAGAAACAAAGTTAAGGAAATTTCACCATTCAATTTGTATAAATACTCTTTATGACTAGTTAATGTGAATGCAAAGGAAAGTATAACATTTTATGTAATCACTGTTTAAAGTATTTTTTTGCTTCAACTATTTGCTTAAGAAAATGCTTTGTTCAAAGAACTGAAATAAAGATCATTAGGGTTATGAAAATTGCTATTAAATTTATGTAAATATTGGTAATGTAATAGAAGCATATTTAAATTATGTTCTCATATTAATAATGTCATTTGTGATTATTGTATAATAACTAGAAAGTAAGTAAATGGTCAAGGAATATACAAAAATAAAGGATGGTCATAATTTCATGAATAAAAATGAGCAGTCTAATTTGAATACTCTATAGTATGTCTTTCCAGTTTCTTAAATGTTTTGAAATTTTCCTTCAGATTATTTTATTTAAATTATATCTTTCCAAATCACCAGAAAGGAAGATATTAGCAGTTTCTTTCAAAAGTATGTCATCATCTTGCTATTTCTTAGAATTAGACATGCTATTTTTTTGCATAACCCTGTCTACCACTTGCGAGGCCCTAGCCAAGAGTACAAATAGAAGGCAAAATGCTATACGTACTAGTGCTTTTAGGTTAAAATTCAAGCTAAAAAAGCTGTCAAAATGTACTAATCTCTAAACTTCAAAAATATACAAAAAAATTGTGTGTTAAGGCCTGAGTTTCATGTGACTAAAAGTCTCGAAATAGCAAAGCTAATAAAATTTAATTATTACTCTTACATGTGGATAGTTTATCAATGTTTAGATGAGTAATAAAATAAACAGTAATTCCTAAATTATTTTTCATTTATAAAACATGTATTTTTGCCTTTATCGCAGTTATAACGGAATTTTTATATAATTTGTGTTATTTAAGTAACCTACAGAATTAAAAAATGTAAATACAATCTGTACTACAGTCATGCATTGCTTAATAATGGGTATATGTTCTAAGAAATGCCTGGTCAGTTGATTACATCAGGAGTTCCTATTGGTCCTAGGCTACAGACCTGTACGGCATGTTACTCTACTGAATACTATAAGCAATTGCAATACAATGGTAAATATTTATGTATCTAGCCTTAGAAAAGCTATAGTAAAAATACAGTATAAATTATAAAAATTGGTATACTTTTATAAGACACCATGACTGGAGTTGCAGGACTGGAAGTTGCTCTGGGTGAGTGAGTAGTGAGTGAAGATGAAAGCTGAGGACATTATTGTACACTACTGTAGACTTTATAAACACTATATCCTTATGCTACATTAAATTTATAAAACAGCATGATATTAAATCAACCACAAGAGAAAATGATGCCATAAAAGACAAGGTAAACATGAGATATATGAGGCTGCTGTTTGCATAACAGGGCATACTGTTTTACAGCAAACATTTTTTAAATAAGTAGTACATTACATTCTAAAATAATGATAAAAGTGTATTAAAAATATAATCCAGTAACACAGTCATTTATTATCATTATCAAGTATTATGTACTGTATATATGATCTATCATTGACCAAAATGTGGTTATGTAGCACATGGCTATTTAAAAGCTAGAAACAATGAGACTTGACTTTGGATGGTGAGCACACAATACAATACACAGATGATGTATTATAGAATTATACACTTGAAACCTATTTAATTTTATTAGTCAGTGAAATGATTGAAATAAGCCAGTCAGTGAAAGACAAATACCATATGATCTCACCTATAAGAGGAGCCTAGTGAACAAAAATAAACTAATGAATAACATAGAACCAGAGGCGTGGAAACAGACTGACAGTGACCAGAGAGGAAGTGTGGGGGGGTAACGATGGGAAGAAGGGGAAGGGACTAGACAAAGGTTATGTATGAATGACCCATGGATGTGGACAATGGTGAGGGTATTGACTATGGGAGCAGGAAATAGACTGGGCAGAGAAGGCAAAGGGGGGAAATTGGGGTAACTGAAATAGAATAACCAAAAATTTTTTTAAATAAAATGAAACAACTGAAACTTTAGAATTATTTTT
This sequence comes from Artibeus jamaicensis, assembly GCF_021234435.1. NCBI lineage: Eukaryota > Metazoa > Chordata > Mammalia > Chiroptera > Phyllostomidae > Artibeus > Artibeus jamaicensis. The sequence continues at coordinate 8,989,663 of NW_026522028.1, read as the reverse complement.
TAAAACATACTTACATTTTACAAGATTTTTTTAGGCCTTGACTGGGAAGCTCAGTTGGATAGAGTGTCATTCTGATACACCACGATTGTGGGATGCTTTCTGGGTCAGGGCCCATACAAGAATCAACCAATTAATGCATAAATAAATGGAACAACAAATCAATGTTTCTTTTTCTATCGCTCCCCCTTCCTCTATGTAAAATTAATTTTTAAAAAATTAAAATAATTTTATAACAAAATTACAAGTGACAGAGATGCACTTAGTTGTCCTCTGAAAAATTTTTGTTTTGTGATATTTGTGGCTATACAGAACCCAAAACAGCAGTCCTTTTTATTTAGTTTAGGGGAAGTCTTTTTTGCTTATATTTTACACTGTCATTAGTAAATTTTAACTGTTTTATTAATGTACATTTATTATTTTGTACATTTTCTTTTGGAATGATTGTGTCCTGTTTAACTTTGCTTTAAAGCTTTTGTGATTATATTTGAGATCTGGATGACAACCTTTCAAAATTTATTTTTGACCTACAAGTCAGCTTAGGAATTTAAAGTGTGCAAGGACCATATTTAAACTGCATCATTCTAGTTATTCACCTATTCAACTTTAGATGTTTTTTATTTAACCAAAGTGAATTATTCATAGCCTGCATTATGAACTTCAAAATGATATAAAATCACACAAAATACATTTGGAGGCTTTATTTCAAGCAAAAGGAAACCAATAAAATGTCATTTAGTGGCCATTTAGCCAGAAAGTTTTCATAGAGCTGGAATCAGAAATCATAAAACAAGAACTGATATCACAGACTTACAACACGAATAAAGTGCATTTTTGAAGTACAGTGTGCAGCAACACAACTATTTCAACAATGTATCAGTCAACACTGATAGCCGTAACTGCACACTTCTATTTTGTCACTAGTGGATATGAAATGTGTGCTATTACCAGCTGGGGGCTTAGACAGTTAGATAGCTTTAAAGGCTATAAGAATTTAAAGGCACTCTGTGACCATTTGCAATTTATTTGTTATATTTGTTGCCATATTGGGAGATTTACTTAGAAACTTTTCATACAACAACACAAAAACAACTAAGCTGATTACTGGCATTCACACCTTTCCACAAAGCTACAGAGTATAGATATGTCCCAATTTTTCATTAATTGGTGAAATTTTTAATAACTCTACATGGTAATTTTTATATCCTCTGATATCTTATATTTGACAGCAGTAGTACAATTTTACTGAACCCATCTAGGAGAGATTTAAACAACATACTGCTTTTCACAGTCATATACAAGCAACAACTTTTTTGTACCCTCAGCTTTTTATGGTCTCGCAATAATATCAACTATGAATATACTGGTTTGGGGGGCCTCATCCTCCTAAAGCATGACCTTGTATCTTTAATTGTCATGTATAGTGACCTGTTCCTTCAATCTACATTTAGAAATGAAATTCATTGCATGATAATAATTTGCATAGGTTGTTAGGGCATTAAGGTGCTAGCCATGTAGAAAACTTTCTAAGTGCACATGATTTTATGTCACATTCATACCCTGAATTACCAGTTTCAATTAGGCTTATAGTTTGCAATGTTTCTTCACTTCAGTAATATGTTCCTGAAGGATGCAGACCACACATCACATCTTTAACATATCTATCATCTTCAGTGCCATAAATGTTATCAATGAATTAAAAATGCTTTGTGTGTGATACAATTTCAGAAACACAAGAAAATTCACTTAACAAAAATCTTTGTATGTAACTGGTATAACAAAGTGGGTTATTCTAGTTGCCAATTTTTCACAAATAAATATTAATTCGAAGAGAAATTGTAGGGGTGGCTGCGAGAGGCTACCTTTGCCACCCTCCATAAATATTCATTCTACCATGATATTATATGCCTGCTGAGCTGAGGTAGAAAGTCTAGACATGCTTTCCTGAGATAATGGATAAGGGAGGAAAAAATAAGAAGCAGTCTGATAATGAACAAATTCCTTGGAGGGTGTTGTAGATTCCAAGGTAAAGAAGTGATTGTTTGTTTATCTCAGCAACTTGGATGAATAGAGAAAAGATGTTTTCAACAATATTTGTAGGAGATTTTATTTATGAAACATTATGGGAAACTCCTTCACAACTTCCCTTAATAAAATTTAGAGCAGAGGTACATATTGGGTCAGTTGGCTGTAAGGCTTGGCCTATTTATGCTTGTTATACCTGGGATTTGTTACATAACATGCAAAAGCTTGTTGCACATAGAGACATAACAATCATTGAAATGAACCAAGACCACACTATTCACTCTTAGCATCCTACTCTTGCAAAGAAATTATTGTAAGATTTATGTTCACCAGACTAGGAATATTGTTTCATTAAGATACAACCAATATGTAAAACATTGTGTAACTAATAGAGAAGAATGTTCATGAAAGTAAAAAGTTAGTTATCTTTCTTTCTTTTTTTACTTTCTTTATTTTTTATTTAATTATTGTTCAAGTACAGTTTTATGCCTTTTACTCCCATCCCAGCCCACCCCTCTGTGCTCCCCACCTCCCTCCCATTTCCACCCCTCTTAGTTTTTGTCCATGTGTGCTTTATACTTGTTTCCGTGAATTTATTATTTTCTTTTAAAGTAATCTGTCTATACATATAATTTATGTATAATTTTATATACTGTACTGGTATTTAACCATATTGTATTTGGAGATGTGGGGATTTGGCGTCCTATAGACTTTGGAAATATTGTAGCATATTCCTCTTTATGGAAAGATCTTCACTGAAGCTGGAGTATGCGGGTTAAATTTATCCTTGTACTTCTACCAAAATAGCAAGAGTGCTGCCCTCATCTATTCAAATCAGAATCACTCCTACAGCAATACATTTGCCCTGGGGCATTAGAAAGGGGATTCTAAGGGACTAGCTTCTTGCAGGCACACTTTGAAGACATACTGGGTAATCATGTACCCACTGCAACCAGGGGAGATATAGCTAAATTCTCACCATGGTTGGAGCTAATCATGGATGGAGTAAAGAATGAAAGAGACTAGAGTAATAGTGCTTTGGCAAGCAGTGAAATAGAGGAAAGAAGAGACTTAAGCAGAGAATGTTACACATCTATCTCAAACTGGTAGAAATGGATGAGGTCCCGGGGGCTGGGGTTGGGTGCATTTTCCAATACTCTTATTTATCTCTTAGATTTGGTACAATTAACATTGATGGACACAAACTAACTTAATGGAGCACAACCTTCTGAGTTCCTGAGGGAAATTCTCTCCCCCATAGATGAAGAAAAACAAGCATGGGCTTGATAGAAACAAAGTCACAAAGGGATCACATATTCTTCTTGCTGAAGAGATACAGAAACATTAATCATCCTAAAATTTTAATGAGGTTATGTTTGTTCCCTGCACTATTGCAGTATGGAAGATAGTCTTTAAGAATTTCATAGTTAGGAACTGTGCACTCTTTCCCATTTCCACTGTTACATTTTCCTGAGTTCAGATATATGTGTGACTTTCATCTCTGAATTTTGGTAAATTATTTTACAGACTAGTACATCATTTCTTTAGTGATTTTCCTAATTGAGTAATTATAGGGAAATTAAACTTTAAAACGTTCTTTAAAAGCCAGAATGTAGACCTTTTACTTGTTTTCATGTACTTTAGAAGACCTCTCAGATGCTGAAATAGTCCCTTTACTCATATACTACCGAATATTCCAATTACAGTAGTTTGGTTTTCTGATTCCCCAAACTGTAGTATATTAGAAATATCAAGGGACTTGCAGCAGCAAGAACACATGTTTAAAGATATGGCAATTGGGTGGACTTCCACCAATATGGAGGCGTAGGTGGAAGCACTGCACCTTCTCACACAACCAAGTTTAAAAACAACAAAGTTTTAGCAACAAAAACTCAGCCAAACCACAGAAAATTGAACTACTCGGAAGTCTGACAACAACGAACCCTTCAGCCAAACCGGTAAGAGGGGCAGAACCAGCAGCAGGGTGGGGTCGGGCAGGAAAGATCCACCTGACCCACCCGGCATGCAACCCAGGCACACCAGCAGCTGTAGGCGGATCCCAGGTGTGGAGTAGGGGGCGGACCCACTGAGGGCCCAAGGTAGTAGACTCACTGAGGGCTGACCAAAGTCACACAGTTGAGCGCAGATAAACCGGTGAAGGGGCGGAGCCGTGAGACAGACCATGCAGGCCCCAGTGGCAAAAAGTGGCAGAGGAGACCGCCACTGTCCCTCTCTGACCCCGCCCCCACATACAGCATCACAAACCAGCGACCTGGGTGGCCCCAAACTGGTGAACACCTCCTCATATGTAACAGGCACAAACAGATCAAAACATGGCTCAAGAACAACTCAGAGCCCCAGAGCCAATAAATCTAAGCCATGAAGAAATAGCCAAACTTTCAGATGCACAGTTCAAAACACTGGTGATCAGGATGCTCACAAAACTGGTTGATTACAGTCACAAATTAGAGGAACATATGAAGGCTAAACTAATTGAAATGAATGGAAATGCACAGGGAACCAATAGTAATGAAAAGGAAACTGGGAATCAAATCAAAGGAGTGGACCAGAAAGAGGAAAAAAATGACCAAACAGAAAAGGATGAAGAAACAAGAATTCAAAAAAAATGAGGAGAGGCTTAGGAACCTCCAGGACATCTTTAAACGTTCCAACATCCAAATTATAGGGGTACCAGAAGGAGAAGAGGAACACCCATGAGTGGAAAACTTATTTGAACAAATGATAAAGGAGAATTTCCCCAATCTGGCAAAGGAAATAGACTTCCGGGAAATCCAGGAAGCTCAGGGAGTCCCAAAGAAGTTGGACCCAAGAAGGGGCACACCAAGGCACATCATCATTACATTAGCCAAGAGTAAAATGAAGGAGAGAATCCTAGAAGCAGCAAGAGATAAGGGGACAGTCACCTACAAAGGAGTTCCCATCAGACTGTCAGTGGATTTCTCAAAAGAGACCTTACAGGCAAGAAGGGGCTGGAAAGAAGTATTCCAACTCATGAAATCCAAAGACCTACATCCGAGATTGATCTATCCAGCAAAGCTTTTATTTAGAATAGAAGGACAGATAAAGTGCTTCTCAGATAAGATCAAATTCAAGGAGTTCATCATCACCAAGCCCTTATTGTATGAAATGTTAAAGGGACTTACCTAAGAAAAAGAAGGTAAAAAAGATGAACAGTTAAAGGACAGCAAACTCACAGTTACTAAGAACCACACCTAAAACAAAAACAAACTAAGAGGACAGCTAGATCAGGAGCAGAACCATAGAAATGAAGATCACATGGAGGATTAGCAACAGGGGAGTGGGAGAAGGAGAAGAGGGGGAAGGTACAGAAAATAAGTAGCATAGATGGTAGGGAGAAAATAGATGGGGGGAGGGCAAGAATAGTAGGGGAAATATAGAATCTAAAGAACTTGAGACACGTGGTCATAAACTAAAGGGGGGGAATGGTGGGGAAGGGATGTGCAGGATGGAGGGGAATGAAGGGAAATAGAACTGTAATGGCATAATCAATAAAACATATTTAAAAAGCAGGAAAAAATATGGCAATTGGCAGTAATAAATTTAGGATGGAGACCAGAAATATATTAAAGAAGAGATTAGGATATATACCCAGAAGTGGAATTTCTGGATCATCTAGTAGTTCTATTTTTAGTTTTTTGGAGAATCACCATACTATTTTTCATAGTATCTATAGCAATTTATAATCCACTAATGCATGAGTGCTCAATTTTCTCCATATCCTCACCAGCATTTTTTGTCTGGTCTTTTTGATAATAACTATTCTAACAAGTGTGAGGCAATATCTTATTGTTGATTTTGATTTACATTTCTCTGATGATTAGTGATGCTGAACACTTTCTCATGTATTTGTTCACCATTTAAACATATGATTTAAAAAATATCTATTCAGGTCATTTGCCCATTTTTTGACTTATTTAAGTTTTTGTCACTGAGATGTGATATATACATATATGGATATAATATGCGCTCTATAAATGATATATGCATGGCTGAACAACATATATATACACATAAAGTATTGTTTGGACATACATAAAAAAGGAAATCATGTCACTTATGACAACATGGATAGACCTTGTGGGAATTATGTGAAATTAATCAGATGAAGACAGATATTATGTGATATAACTTATATGTAGAATTAAAAGCAAACTCATAGAAACAGAGAATATATCAGTGATTGCTAGGGGCAGAGAGTGGAGGGTCAGGTAATTGGGTGAAGTGGATGAAAAGGCACAAACTTCCAGCTATAAAATAAATAAGCACTGGGGAAGTAATGTACAGCATGGTGACCATAGTTAACAATACTGTATTGTGTATCTTAGAATTACTAGAGTAATCTTAGAAGTTATCATAACAAGGCAAACAGTAACTGTGTGAGATAATAAATGTTAACTAATGTTAATATGGTAAAAATTTTGCAATATACACATAAATCATGTGGTACCGAAACTTATACAATGTTACATGTCAAATATATCTCAATAAAACTGGAAAAAAGAGACCAGGAACTTGAAAAATAGAGAAATGTAAAAATAATACAGGTGTATTAATAATACAGGTGATAGTGTTTTAAATTGTGATGAAACACTCTTGTGTATAAAGGCAAGAGAAAGACAAACATTTCTTAACAGCTAACATCAGAATAGCAAGTAAACAATGTGGGTTTGGTTCTTGTTTCCAATAAAAGCATACTTCAAAACTTCTAAAAATACAGTGTTGTAAGGCCTGAATTACCATTTGACACCAGAAATAATGAAATATGAATTATTGTCAAGTAAATTTTTCGCAAATTCTTTCTTGTAAAAGATATTTCTGTTACTTTCTAAAATAGAGCTTCCATGGTCTCAGTGGTTGTCATTATTTTTCACAGTGTTTTCTAAAACAGGCTGAGTCTCTTGAACATGGGCCATGATTATTTAATAGAGAATTATTTAATCTCCAACTGGGCTTCATAGCATTTTCACTTTGAATACCAACCTACCATGACAGAGGCACGATCCTGCACTCTTTCTGCATGCATGTGAACAATGATGTTTAGCTCAGTAGGCATTGTCCTCTGCACATATTTCCACAAATAATCATGATTGTTTTTACTACATTGAATTTAATTTTTTTGAAACCCTATCCCAGTATGTTTTTCACTGGATTACTTTTGGTAATCTTTTCCAAGCTCTAATTTTTTATTCCTTTAACTGCATTATTTGTACTTTTTCTTCCCTCTTTTTTCATTTGTGTTAACCACCATTCAAATACTCCACTAAGTATACCAAGATAATGGAGATAATATGAAATGCAATTCAGAAAATTCCATTAGAGATTGAAGAAAATTCAGCTCATAATGTAACTAAGTTCATTGTTTCTAAAGAAACAAAGCTTATGTGTTGTATGTTACAAATAATTTACTTTAAACATTGTATTTTTTCCATTAGTAAATATACAAAATTATACCTCTGTTAACAAGAGTGCTAACATATTTTAGAGAAATTTCAATTTATTTTTATTTATATTTCAAATAAAAGACTTTATTTTGGCCTCAGGCTTAAATCAGTTTTTCTCTGCAGAAAAAATTGTTTTTGATGTTGTTATTTTCTTAGATATAAAATATAACCAGTTAAGTAGGTAATGTTACTAAAACGTTTTAAGTCTTTTACATACTGACCATGTAAACTTTTATGTTGTATTGTGAGAAAATCAAATAGAAGAAATTTCAAATATTAATGCTGGTAAAAGATATAATCTGGGGAACACTTCCACTTTTTTACTTTAGTTCAATTTCTTTTGAATCCACATAAAGGTGAATAACTCCAGTTGACTTAAGCAACAATGTGCTTTTAGAGAATGGACAATGAGGTTTGTCCTAAAATTCAAAGTCAGGCAGCCCCTAAAGGAAGACCAGAATGAGGAATTTTAAAAGTTATAGACACTGGGCGACCCTCTTCCATTCCATTCTTCCTGCTTCTCTATCTGTTAAATTCTTATTATCTTGAATATCATTTTTTTCTATGGCTTCTTGCAAATAAGACAGAAGAAGGTTTCTCCTCTAAGATTTATGAATCTCTCAGTTTCACCATTTACAAAATGTAACTGCATGGCAATTCCACATTCATAAGGGATAGAATCTGATTAAGTCAGCTCAGGCCCTGTGGCCAACACTTCCAATCAATACTACATAGAGTGACTCCTGTACTGTTACCATGGTTTCTGCTACCCACAAGGCTAGATACACAGGCTTTTGCAATACTTCATTGGCAAAGGGTCCTCTCTTAAATTGAACTGACACCCCCCAGATTATTACTGTATTTATATTGTTACAGTTCTTAATCACAAGAAGTAGTGATACTGAATACTCAACAGGTATTGTACTATTTTCATATGTCAGAAACTGTGGTCAAAGCTTTCCACTCATTATCTCATGTTTTCTTCACAAGGTCCTTACCTCTATTTTATTCATAAAGAAATTAAAAATTGGTAGTGGCTAAATATTGTACCAAAACTTTCAGAATGGTGTGGGAAAATGTCACAAAGTTATAGGCTGTAAATTTCTTTGATGGAGAAGAAATGGATGTTTATGAAAAGCAGAGGATAGTACATGGTCCCAAGGGGGATTTACTTTCCAGACCTCCCAAAGTTCTTTTTTTTTTAAAGATTTTATTTATTTATCTTTAGAGGGGAAGGGAAGGAGAGAGGGAGAGAAATATCAATGTATGGTTGCCGTTCATGCGTCCGCTGCTGGGAACTGGCCTGCAGGGAACCTGCCTGCAACCCCAGTATGTGCCCTGACTGGGAATCGAACCGCGATTGTCTGGTTCGCAGGCCCGCGCTCAATCCACTGAGCTACACCAGCTGGGGCCCAAAGTTCTTGATAGGAAGGTTAAGCTGTGGGAGATACCAAAGGAATTAACATTGTCTTTCTCATAGCAGTATTTTATACCTTCTAGGTTCTCTAGCAACAGTGGACAATTCAAATTCTAGCTACACACCAACCTATTCACCAGCTAGGAAGCAACTGGCATGCAACAACCCAAATGAATATCTGTGTGTCAGTGCACGCTTGAGAGAAACAAAACAGTTTTCTCCCTGGCTGGTGGAGCTCAGTGGATTGAGCACGGGCCTGCGAACCAAGCAACCGAGGTTCAATTCCCAGTCAGGGTATATGCCTGGGTTGCAGGACAGTTCCCAGCGGGGAATGCATGAGAGGCAACCATACATTGATATTTCTCTCCCTCTCTCTCCTTCCCTTCCCCTCTAAAGATAAATTTTTTAAAAAATAAAAAAACACAGTTTTCCATGTGTGTCTCCTCATATGCTTATAGTCCATCAGCATTTCCATTCTCTGGTCACTGGACTCCTTGGCACATGACTCCTGGTGTTAGTGCCAAAGCTTAATATATATGTCTAATGCTCTCAAAGAAAAGTTATGTAGCTACTCTTTTATTGAAAGAAACCAAATTACTACTGTCCAATAGAGAATGATTGTTTCCATGTTACACACTCACATGCAAACCACCTTAAAATAATAGAATTCAGGCACCCCACAGCTAAACTTTAATTATGTTGTCTGATAGTAGATTGCTATATTTTGTCATCATTTCACTTGTGCCTCTATCAACATAATGCTTTATTGTTCCCCATTACAAACCCTGTTCATTATTTATTGTTAAAGACTCAATAGTTGAATTTATACTGTGTCACAATAAATCACGCTCACCCAGCTAATGCAGCATTAAAATGAAATCAGGCTTGCGATATTGTTAAGCCATATACAGGGTCCAGCAGAAGTAATGCCTGCTTGAATGTGGTTGATAAGGTAATAATATAGGTGTGATAATATATAGTTTTAACTTGAACATTTCACCTAAAATGCCATATGGTGTGCTTGAGTGTAATATCATTATGTTACAGAATTTACATGCTTGTGATTTTGTAATAAAAAGTTTTGTAATAAAAGGGGTGTTATTTGTGCTGGACCCCCTGTATATTAGTGTTTGGATGAAGAGCACAGACCAAGCTTTCCAAACTGTCTCAAGTAATGCATACCATCAAAAATATTCATTGAGTGATCTAGACTGAATGAGTTTATTCCAAGTGTTCTGGAATAATCAAATAAGAGAAAAATATGCAAAATAAATATGTACTCCTAAGATGAAATTTTTTAAAAACATACATGAGAACCTGCACCTATATGTGTAAATGTGGGATCTGAAATTACATGAATAAATGTTCAATATTGTTTGTATTAACTCAGTTCCATAGCAAGTATTATAATGAGCTTAGTCTCCGTATCTGGTTCTGCAAAGGAAACTTTGTATATATGAAATCAATGTTTATTTTAACATGGTATACACATCATGCTGCTTAGAGTATTTAATGTGGACATTGGCACACAGTGCTGTAATTATTTATTTATAATGATATCTTTTTTATGGCATTTGTGTACATTTTGATAGTTTGAGTTTAGTACATATTTGAGATCAGTGTTATTGCAGTGGGAAAAACCAGATGGAAGCTTCTGAAACTGCCTCTTCCCTCTGGCCAGGAGCATGCATCAAAAACACCAATGCGCCTTGAAAAGTATTGCTACTTTTAAGTACCTAAAGGCTACAGGAAAGGTGGTCCGTATTTTATTTCTGTTTAATTCATCCTCTGGGAGTTACAGAAATTGGATGGATCCAGGAGGATAGCTGCAGACTCTTAAAGATTTCAGCAAGTAGTAGCCTCGATTGCAGCTGCTACACTGGACATGGTATCATGGTTAGAGCAGATTAATACAGCCTAAGGTACGTGGTATCTGAGCATTGATTTGGAAAATGTGTTCTTTCTATTTTAATAGGAAAAGAAGATCAGTAACAGTTTGAATTCATGTGGAACAGACAAATGAATTCATTAACAGTTTTACCTAGGGTCTATGTTACCTTTACTGCTCTCTCTATTATGATAAAGTCTAAATAGCTTTAGACTGCCAGGCTTTTCCATAAGACAACACATTAATTTGTTACATCATTGATACTATGATCATCAAGCAGAATAATCAAGAGGTTACCAGCAGAGTGGAGAGCTTGGTAATACATGTGCAATCCAGGGGATGGGCTTTCCATCCAAAGAAGATTGAGTACTACAATATCTAAATGGTTTTTAATGGATATAGTGCCAAGACATCACCTCCAAAGTAAAGGAGAATCATTACATCGTGGACTTTCTATCATGAAAAAGCTAGTGTCATGCCTAGTGAACTTCTTCAGGTTCTATAGGAACCATATTCCATGCCTAAGGACTACTTCAGCCCATATACAATATTAGATGACACCCAAGACTTCCACCTTTGAGTGGGGCCCAGAGCAAAAAAGTGTTCCACAGCAAATCCAAGTCTTTAGTGTTAACACCTGTGTTTTTTGGGCCATACGGTTTGCAGGACCTTGTGATGTTAGAGGGGTTAGTGGTGAGGAAAGGTGCTGTCTGAGAGAGAAGGAACACGTGGTCCCCAAAGGCAAATTGAAGTTTCATTACCCTAAAAAAGGAAAAGAGATGCTGAACATGAAAGAACAAACAAATATCCAATGCATCATTATTGTAGTCATTGCAGTTTTGGAGATTTCTAATTCTTCATTGGTTTACGTCTTAAAGGGTCAAAGTTTTTCCAATGAAAACTTTTGAAACTTTAAAACACATTTGTACATAAAGAATCAAAATAATTTTGAACGCATGCTGTGTGAATGCTTTCATATTTTTGATGTGTTGAAATAGTTTGTCAAAGTTATAGTCAAAATGGGAATGTGTATCAAAAATGTAAACATTTTTCAAAGTTTTCTCTGGATTGTGATTAAACCCAGAAATGAAATAAAATATTGTATAGCATATCATGGTCCAATTAATACACACCTTTGAAAAAGTGACCAAGAAATAGAGTCACTGATCCCTGATTTTTCAGTTTAAGAAGTCTGCACTATATCCTAACTCTTCAGCATAATTCTAATAAAAATAAAACTTTTGTTCATTACCACTTTTAAGCTTTTTCTAATTAACTCTGAATAGAATCACTGAAGAATAGATCAGAAGAGAATATTAAAATAGAGTTCTCAATTCTCTTAAGTCTGTAATATTTGAAGATCTACAATGTCATTAAAATCTTAAAGTTGATGATATTCAGAAATAAATAATAAAATAAATGGCACTAGAAACTTCCATTTTTCTTCATATTCCACATGTATAACAGTATTGTTTTGACCTTTTTACTAAAAATATATATAGAGAGCTAGATAATGCAAATAGATAGATGATATATATCTTAGGTTTATGGGGTAAAGAGCAACAACATGATTGTCTAAAAATTGTTTTAACTTTTCACCTAGAATATATTGTGAAAGTAAACAAAACACATTATTAGTATTCTTTTCCCCTTCTTAGTGACATAAAAGTGAATGCTTACTTTATTCAAATGTTTTTAAATGGAAAAATACATATGAAATTTCTACAAAAGGTTTTGTAGTTAATGATAATATACTATCTGGGTATTATTATATCATTGTTACAGAAGAGACACACTGAGCCTGGACCCTGTAGTATGGTATACTAATACCGTCTGGACCACCTACTGGGCTCCATCATCCATTGCCAATTGGAAAGACATCTTGCAATGCCAGAGATTTGTGAAAAGGAAAGGAAATGTTTATTTAATGCTATACAAACTTAAAGTAGTGACCTAACATCTTCATTAAAATATCAAAGTCCGGCCCTGGCTGGTGTAGCTCAGTGGATTGAGCGCGGGCCTGCGAACCAGACAATCGAGGTTCGATTCCCAGTCAAGGCACATGCCTGGGTTGCAGGCTGGTTCCCTGCAGGCCAGTTCCCAGCAGGGGATGCACGAAAGGCAACCGTACATTGATGTTTCTCTCCCTCTCTCCATCCGTTCCCCTCTAAAGATAAATAAATAAAATCTTAAAAAAAATAAAATATCAAAGTCCTTTAAGATAACTACAGATGCCTACAATCTTTCCTTCTCCCCCTGCCCTAATTCAGGGTACCATAACTCTGGAAAAGAAGCACACATCTGTGTTTCCAGGCCGCTGCACCATCAGCTATGTCACTATGCAGGCAGGATCTCTAATTAATCCAAAGTCATGTGGCACCTTCTCATGGTCTAATGGCAAGAGTTCTTTGTACCCATTTTTCCAGGCACAGTCTCTCTTGCTTCCCAGGCCATGTGGCCAAAGGAAGCACCCCAAATCCTCGTGTGCCTCTTCTTCCAAAGCTGCAGGGGTCTACACTATGGCCAAAGCTGCTTGGTCCTCTCTTCTTCCACCAGAGCCAAGAGGGGGTACTCACTGCCAAAAGCACGTGGCTCTCTTCTTCACATGGCTGCAGGGGCCCCCACCCTGGCAAAGCCATGTGTCTCTCCAATCACTGGCTGTCATGTCGAGTTTAAATCCCCCAAGCCAATCTTCCTCTGTACCCCCATTTCTGACTCCTCCCACACTTCATTATACCTGCCAGCATTCCTGTATATTCCTAGTTTACTGAGCTGCCATCGTGAGTCTGGGCAGGTATGGCCCCATGTCCCAGAGCCAATCTTCTCCAAGCTCCCACGCTGGCACTGTAACTCAGGGGACCTGCCCCCCAGTTACTTCCATCCGCCTGGCTCCAAGCCTGACACAACTATTTAACATATCCAAGTGATTTGCCAAAGGCTATAGATAGGTTAAATGACCATACCATGTATTAGCTGCAGGGTTGTGGCTGTACAAAACAGCTCTGTATATTTTTGCTCCATGTGTCCCTTCCCCCAAGTCACACCTGTGGGGGAAGGGGTGAGGATATCTTATATGTTTCTCCAATATTTCCTAGACATCCTGAGTTCTGGACCCCATTCCAAATCCCTTTTTGGGGCCCCCCTCTTGGCTGCACCCTGTATCATAATTAGTATCCTCTCAGATTTTTTAATATTCAGAGGTGTTACAACATAGTGTTCTTTTTGGCTTTCCCAAGAGTGAATCATTCTCCACTAAAAAGTACATTAAGTTTTTTGTCTTCCAAAATATTAATTGTCAGTCATAATGTTAGTATAATGAAAAGTATGCCAGTTACTTAAAAGATATAAATATAGGTCTTTATTCTCTATGAGAATTGCCATAATTAAGTCTGGTAGTAAAAATGGAAGTAGTAAATATTTTTTCAGTATTATTCCAGTTACAACTTGTTTATGTACAAAAAGAGTAATGTAACTCAAATGAATTTAGTCCAACATAGAAATTGATTTACCTATCTAAAAGAAAATTGGACTTGGGTTCAGTGGTAACTGAATACAAAGTCATATAGTGTCATCAGTTCTTTCTCCTCTTTCTTTTCACTCTTGCCACTGCTTATTTTGTCATGGTGATTCTCTCTGGTAGGAGGACAGAACTGCAGCTGGAAGCCCTAGACTCATAATATACAGCTTAACATCCCACTCAGAAAGTGGATTTTTCTCCATGATAGATTTTGAGAAATTTCCATAGGGAAGACTAATGGGACATGTCTGGTCTTGCAGCAACCATGGGTTTAATCACCCAGGAGGTGAAAGAAGAAAAAGCTGGTGGCAGAATTAGTCTTATAAAAACCACATGAAATGTATTTCCCAAAGGGTAAAAATACATTTCTCCTAGAAGGAAGATAAACTCCTGGACCAATGAGGAAAACAAACAAAAAATATATATATACAAATATATATATATATTTGTTTATTATATATATATATACAAATATATATATATTTGTTTATTATATATATATATATAATAAAATGGATGTGCCATTTAATTTATAATCCATAGAACAATACTGAACTGAAGTTTCAATCTACTCTGATTAAATACATAAGGAGCAATAAATGTTAAGGGTTCTGGTGGCTAATAATTTTGTGTCCTTTAATAGTTTAGAAGTCAGCAGTGTGAGCTCATGAAAATAACAGGCTGATACCACCCATAGGGCTTCAGGAACTCTCCATTTCTAACAAGGTCACTTCCCTGACCAGAAAGTTCCTCTGTCTCTTAATTACATGGATTTTCCTTTTCCTCTCCAGTACAAATAGATATTTGGAGATTAGAGAAGAAGGTTCTTTCTCACTAGTACAAACTGATATATGCAGACCTACGCCCAGTCTCCCTATTCACTGTGGAATAGAGAGAGTTCAGGGAAATGTGTGTGCTCTTCATTTCTTGGCTTGCAAGTCGTCTCCCAATAAATCTTGTCTTATATCTGCACCAAATGATGCTTTGCTTGATATGGTTTAAACACTTTCTTTCATGAGGTTTTAAAATCTATGAATTGGATTGGTCTAACATTTTCACATAGAAGTCGGTATGCTTTCCTATTTTTTCATACTCAGGACCACAATATATTTGGGAAAATAAAAATATGTTGAAAAATAACCTTCCATTATTTTACATCTTTTGTTAGCCCTATGCTTTTTTTTCAGAGTTCTATTGGTTTCTATTGCAAACCAGCTGCTGATGTTTTCATATTCCCAAAATTTCCAGTTGTCTGCCATCTAGTGACTAGTCTACACATTTGTTAAATGTTCACTCATTAAATATTTTCTACTTCGACTCTTCTAAAGAAAAAACCGATTTAGGACTTCCGCCAAGATGGAGGCATAGGTGGATGTACTGTGCCTTCTCACACAACCAAGTTTAGAGATAACTAAATATTAGCAACAGAAAACACAGCCAGAACACGGAAAATTGAACTTTTCGGAAGTCCGTTAACAACAAATTCTTCAGCCTGACCAGTAAGGGGCGAAACCAGCAGCTGGTGAAGCGGGGTTGCACCGAAAAATTCGGTCAGACAGAATCCATATGCCTGGAATCCAGGCGCAGGGTTGGACCTAGTGAGTGACCGAGCAAGCGACCCGGTGAGCGACCGCGGAGGAGAGAGCGGGGAAGCGATGCTGCGTGTTGACTGTGGTCGCCCATTTGTGCGCGAGCGGACAAGCGAGGGAGTGGGCGGTTGGACCTGGACCAGCAGGTCCCCTCGGCAAGCGGCAGTAGAGGGCGCTGCCATTTCCCCGCTCTGACCACGCCCCCACATACAGCATCACAAACCAGCGACCTGGGAGTCCAAGGCACCGCTTCTCACACTTAAAGAGCCAGAACAGACCAAAAATGTTGCAAAATCTCAAAGTCCCAGAGCCCATAGATCTAAGCAATGAAGAAATAGCAAAACTCTCAGACGCACAGTTTAAAACACCGGTCATCAGGATCCTCATAGAACTGGTTGATTATAGCCACAAATTAGACAAATATATGAAGGCGAAACTAATTGAAATGAATGGAACTGCACAGGAAACCAATAGCAATGAAAAGGAAACTGGGACTCAAATCAATGGAGTGGACCAGAAGAAAGCAAATAATGGCCAAACAGAAAAGAGTCAAGAAGCAAGAATTCAAAGAAATGAGGAGAGTCTCAGGAACCTCCAGGACATCTTTAAACGCTCCAACATCCGAATTATAGGGGTACCAGAAGGGGAAAGGCACAGCCGCGAGTGGAAAACTTATTTGAACAAATAATAAAGGAGAATTTCCCCCAATCTGGCAAAGGAAATAGACTTCCAGGAAATCCAGGAAGCTCAGAGAGTCCCAAAGAAGTTGGACCCAAGAAGGAACACACCAAGGCACATCATAATTACATTAGCCAAGATTCAAATGAAGGAGAGAATTCTAGAAGCAGCAAGAGCTAAGGGGACAGTCACCTACAAAGGAGTCCCCATCAGACTGTCAGCAGATTTCTCAAAAGAGACCTTACAGGCAAGAAGGGGCTGGAAAGAGGTATTCCAAGTCATGAAATCCAAAGACCTACAACCAAGATTGCTCTATCCAGCAAAACTTTCATTTAGAATGGAAGGACAGATAAAGTGCCTCTCAGATAAGATCAAATTCAAGGAGTTCATCATCACCAAGCCCCTTATTATATGAAATGTTAAAGGGACTTATCGAAGAAAAGAAGTTAAAGAAACATGAACAGTGAAAGGACAGCAAACTCACAGTTATTAACAACCACACCTAAAACGAAAGCAAACTAAAAGGACAGCTAGATCAGGAGTGGAAACATAGAAATGAAGATCTCAAGGAGGGTTAGCAACAGGGCGGTGGGAGGAGGAGAAGGGGGGAGAAGGTACAGAAAATAAGTAGCATAGACAGTAGATAGAAAATAGATGAGGGGGCAAGAATAGCGTGGGAAATATAGAATCTAAAGGACTTGAGACACATGGTCATAAACTAAAGGGAGGGTAATGGTGGGGATGGGGGTTAGGGTGGAGGGGAATGAAGGGGGGAATAGAACAACTGTAACAGCATAATCAATAAAAAAAAAGAAAAAACTTACTGCCTTTTCATGATTTAGTCAATAAATAAAAAGACTGCTATCTTTTATGGGACAAGAAAACAAAATAATCACGTCAAGTGATTTTTTAATTCTTTTTTTATTGATTATGCCATTACATTTGTTCTATTTCCCCCTCCATTCCCCTCCACCCTGCACACCCCTTCCCCACCATTCCCCCCTTTATTTCATGAACCCGTGTCTCAAGTTCTTTAGATTCTGTATTTCCCCTACTATTCTTACCCCCCCTATCTATTTTCTATCTACTGTCTATGCTACTTATATTCTGTACCTTCTCCCCCTTCTTCTTCTCTCACTCGCCTGTTGCTAATTCTCTACTTGATTTTCATTTCTATGGTTCACTCATGATCTAGCTGTCCTCTTAATTTGTTTTTGTTTTAGGTGTGGTTGTTGATAACTGTGAGTTTGCTGTCCTTTCACTGTTCATGTTTTTTTTAACTTCTTTTTCTTCGATAAGTCCCTTTAACATTTCATATAATAAGGGCTTGGTGATGATGAACTCCTTGAATTTGGTCTTATCTGAGAAGCACTTTATCTGTTCTTCCATTCTAAATGAAAACTTTGCTAGATGGAGCAATCTTGGTTGTAGGTCTTTGGTTTTCATGACTTGGAATACCTCTTTCCTGCCCCTTCTTGTCTGTAAGGTCTCTTTTGAGAAATCCACTGACAGTCTGATGGGAACTCCTTTGTAGGTGACTGTCCCCTTATTTCTTGCTGCTTCTAGGATTCTCTCCTTCATTTTACTGTTGGCTAATGTCATGATGATGTGCCTTGGTGTGTTCCTTCTTGGATCCAACTTCTTTGGGACTCTCTGAGCTTCCTGGATTTCCTGGAAGTCTATTGCCTTTGCCAGATTGGGGAAGTTCTCCTTTATTATTTGTTCAAATAAGGTTTCCCCTCATGACTGTTCCTCTTCCCCTTCTGGTACCCCTATAATTCAAATGTTGAAACGTTTAAAGATGTCCTGGAGGTTCCTAAGCCTCTCCTCATTTTTTTTTTGAATTCTTGTTTCTTCATTCTTTTCTGTTTGGTCATTTTTTTCCTTCTTTCTGGTCTACTCCCTTGATTTGAGTCCCAGTTTCCTTCCAATTACTTTTGGTTTCCTGTGCCTTTCCATTCATTTCAATTAGTTTAGCTTTCATATGTTCCTCTAATTTGTGACTAAAATCAACCAGTTCTGTGAGGATCCTGATCACCAGTGATTTGAACTGTGCATCTGAAAGTTTGGCTATTTCTTAATCACTTAGATTTATGGGCTCTGGGGCTCTGAGTTGTTCTTGAGCCATGTTTTGATCTGTTTGTTCCTGTTACGTATGAGGAGCGGAGCCTTAGTTGTTTACCGGGGCGGGGCCACCCAGGTCACTGGTTTGTGATGCTGCATGTGGGGGCGGGGTAAGAGAGGGAGCACTGGCGGTCCTCTCCGCTCACCCAGTCTGTCCCACCACTCGCCCCTGCCTGTTTATCGGAGCGGAAATGTGCGAGCCCACTGCCCTGCATCATGCAGTCCCAAGGCTCGCCTCTTCACTGGTTTATCTGCACGCAAATGCTCAACCAACCACAGACAGACAGCCGTGCCTCTTCCCTGTGTCCGCCTGTAGCTAGCCCGTATCTGGGATCCGCGCCTTCGGCTGCTTTTGCACCCCACCCCTGTTCGGGTATCTTTTTGCCCAACTGGCTCCGCTGCTGTCTTCGCCCCTCTTACTGGTTTAGCTGAGAATTTCATTGTTTTCATACTCCGTATTGTCGATATTCTGTGTGGTTTGGTTACGTTTATTATTGTTAAAATTTTGTTGTTTTTAGATTTGGTTGGGCACGGACACAAGATGTTTCCACCTATGCCTCCATCTGGGCGGAAGTCCTCAAGTGATGTTTATTAAAAACAATGATACTTACATAATGTAGAATACAAATAGACACTATTTTAAAAATTAAAAAAATTGTATGCAACTTCTGTTATTTATAGTTCTAACATATAGCAATATTCTGCATTGTAATATCATATGGCTTAGAAATTTCATAGAGGATACTCATGTACATCTTTCTATCCCATGGTTGGTTGCAGATAGTTATAAAGCTGCTAGAAAAATACAGGTTCTTAGAGAAAACGTAATAAAGTATGCAGAATGACCTTTCAAAATAAAATTACAGAATAACTTCAAAGGACACAGACATATAAACAATACACAGTAGAATGAAAGACATTCATTTCCCATTTGTCACAGTGGGATCATAATATATATTTTAAAGAGGATACACAAGAAAGAAAGAAGTTGCAATAGGCTTGTTAAAATGTAACACAGGAAGAAGTGCAGTGCATGGGGGCAATATAGTATAAGAGTGTCTATTAGAGTAAAAAAATACAGTTGAACTCTAGTTACTAGTGCTCAGGGATTGTGTGCCAATTATTTATGTTTTTGAGACACAACTTCCTTTTTAGCAAAATGGAAATAATAATAAAAGCTTCACAGACTTTTTAGGTGTATTAGACACAAAGAAATATGGCATCTTTGTTGGGATTACATATAGACATCTCTCCATGTATTCCTAGTGTTCCTATCCCCATAGTCATTCATCTTGGAGTGTAGATGGAGCCTTTATAATAATTAGAAAAGACAATCATTAATCCAGACATATGTAGCTCTGCTCCATGAAGGAAATGATGTCTAGAATAATTTGAAATTGATTCCAATCCTTACTTGTCCTCTTGACCAGTAGTCTTTGTAAATTGAACAACTAAAATACCAGTTCAGGCCCTAGCTCTCCTGGTTATTGTGGGTTCTGTTAATAATAATGGAAAAGAGAGGAACAAATTAATACTCATTCGTTTTGCAGCATTATTGATCATAGGCCAAAAGGAAAAAAAAACCTTTAGAAAAAGGTTTAGTTTGGGTAATAAGAAAGAGTACCCAAATTCATAGTGCTTTTGTCTCAATGTTGAGAAAGATTAAAGACTACTCTTTTATTATTAAACTTATCTCATTGTAACTATATATAATATACCCCAAAGAAATTTTGAATTTTATTTGGGAAACTAGCTCTATGAGTGTTTAATCAGTTTTAGGTAGGTGGTTTTAACAGTAAGTCAAGTAAGTGTGGCAGTGCTATGATGAATAGAGTGAGGTTTTTAATTTCGGGTTGTCTAAGAGACTTTTTAGAAAGATTTTATTTATATATTAATTGAGAGAAAGGACAGGAGGGGGAAAGAGAGGGAGAAAAACAGTAATCTGTGGTTGCCTCTTGCACACCTTCTACTGGGGACCTGGACGGCAACCCAGGCATGTTTCCTCACTGGGAATCAAACCAGCGACACTTTGTTTCATAGGCCACCACTCAATTCACTGAACCACACCAGCCAGAACAGAGACTTCAATGTAACATCTACAGTGAATCTCCAGACAGGGCTGTCTTGTAAAATTTCTGCAAAATAATTTACAATGGAAGCAATTTCTGAATCAGTGAATGTTCAACCAGAGAAGAACTAGTAGAAGATTAATTCACAGGCCAGCACTCAGTCCACTGAGCTATACCAGCCAGGGCTTAGAAAATTAGATAGATGATAGATAGATAGATAGATAGATAGATAGATAGATAGATAGATAGATAGGCAGGCAGATTCATTACAGAGAGTTGGTTTTCACAGATTTGGAATCTGTATTAATAATTTGTTATGGCTATATCTCCAGATCTGATTCTAGAACATGAAATCCATGGGGAAGGCAGTCAGGGAGGGAAGATTACATGTAAGCTGGAAAACCCATGAATATAAACTGGCCCACAGTAAGAAAAAAAATGAAGGAAAATTCAGGGAAGCTGGAGTAATTGCAGGCCTGGATGCTGCTTCATACCAATGAAGTGAGTCAGCAAATCAGCAACAGCATGTGTAATCTACAAAATGACTGCTGATTCCCTTCTGCTGTCCAACTAAAACTCTTTGAGAAAAGGATTCACTAGTAACCTGTCCAAGATCCTTGAAAACCAACTTTCTCAACTATGAAAAAATCCAGGAGCAATAAAATATAGGACAGCTTCTACTGCTTAAAATTAAAGAAAAATTCATAGCAAAAAGAAGAAATAAAAATGGGCAAAGTCAAAAGAAAACTTATTATCTTGGAGAAAATATTTCCAACACATTTTTCAGATAATGATTAATATCCTAATAAAGAAATCTAAATGATGAAGATTGACAACTAAGAAACATTATGGAAAAAATGGGAGGAAGACATGAATAATTTTATATTTCAAGACAACTTTAAAAAGACATAAAATGGTACTTAAACTTGTGAAAAGGTGCTAAATTTTGCACATAATAAGAAAAATGTAAATTCAAACCACAGTGACAATTTATACTGTTAGCATAAGTTAAGTAGTTATTAGTAAGGATGGATGCAAAAAGAATAAGGCATTTTTGAGCATGATCAACCAGGGAGCATAAGCCTGTTTGCTTTACCAGGAAGCTAAAGCTTCGCACACTCCAGGGGACCACAGCATTGCCCTGCCAAGGATTAGCAACCCTCCCTATCCCCTTCCATACTGGATTGTTGTGGGGAAGCAGGGGAAGGTAAACACATGAGGAATAGAAGTCAAAATGGTGCAGGGTAAGATGCTTGACTATATAGAGGCCTGTTAGTCCAACCTGGGAAAGGAATCAATTGGTTAGGGGATGGAGCCAACAGAAGCATGCAAAAACTTGGGAAGTTAATTGGTTATTTTGAAAAAGCACCTGCTTCCTCCCAAGCCCAACATAATATAACACAGTTTAACAAGGAATCTCTCTGTCTCCCTTGGAAACACACATTTGCCCCTTTTGCATGTTCTCTTTGTAGCAACCACGCAGGTCTAGCGGCCCAGAGAAGTCCAAACACAAGCTCCAGGAGGGAGCCTGCATACAGCAGTGCAGCTAGAAATAGCATTAAGCTTCCTGAATGGGGACTGAGACCATTTAACAGCTCTCTGTATACTCCAAAGGACTAAACTTTAATATGAAACAGAAACTATGAATACTGGGCTTTGTTTTGTCCTTGCTGAAAATACAGTTAAACTTTTTCCATGGCGGGACAGATACAGATGGGTAGCAGGGGCAGCCTTCTATTTCCATACAAATAAATCTTGCCACACCACAATTTCCCATACGTGGGTCCATGAAATACTTTTCTTGTGATCCTGTGAAAGATCCCCACTTTCCAGCATCAATACCAGGTGTTGTCAAGAATGTATGCAGTTGGAATTCTATTAAAGTATTGGTAAGAATAGAAACTGTTTAAAGTACTTTGAAATAGCCCTGACCAGTACAGCTCAGTTGGTTGGGCATCATACCACAAAGCAAAAGGTAAATGGTTCAATTCCTGGTTGGGCACATGCCTGGGTTGTGAATTCTGTCCCCATTTGGGGGATGTGCAAGAGGCAACTGATTGATACTTCTCTCTCACTTCAGTGTTTTTCTCTTTATCTCTCCTCCTCTCTCTAAAAATAAATAAATAAATACATAAAAATAAAGTACTTTAAAATACAATTTAATATTATCTACCAAATGAAGATATTATTGCCCTAATGACTCTGAAATTCTATTCTTACATCTTTACCTAAAAGTGTAGGGACACATATAGTGAGCAGCATATACAAAAATATGCTTAGCATCATTATTTGTAGTTTCTCATACTCATTGAAAAGCAAAATGGAAAAATAAATTATGGTATGTTAAGCAGTGAAATACTATGAAACAAATATGAATGAATTAGAGCTACATGTATGTTTGCCATTAATATAATGCTGAGAATATAAACCTAGACACTTCCAGATTTTTTCCATTTAATTAATATCACACACACATAAATCAGGCACACATAAATCACACCGTTTAAGGATACAGACTTAGGAGGTAAAAGTAAATATAATGAAGAGAAGGAAATAACTTCCATAAAATTTAGATTATCTTTGGACAATGTAAGTGGTGATTATGACAGTATCTTAATGAGGTGGTTAGGTTGATGTCTTCATTTTATTTCTTGATCTTGAAGGTCACTGAATAGGTCACTACATGAGAAAGCACTGAACTATAAATTCCTGCTTTGCACATTTTCCTCAGTACATGTTAGTTCACAAATGAAATGTGATTGAAAAGTAAAATAGTTGGTTAAAACATAATTTGTTAATATCGGGAATTTCTCCAATTACAGAGAAACTGCTTAGAGTAAGAAAGTCATAAATGCATTTTCCAATGACAAGAAAAGATAGGCTTCAGTGATGGTGGCTGAAAATTGTGCTCACTGCTAGAAGATTTTTGTTCATAATATACTCTACATTTCACACCATTTAATTTTGGGGCTATCAAGAAAGGATGTCTTGGTGACAATAGGAAGGGAAGTTTTCATAAAACAGTATATAGATTTCTCTCATTGCCCTTTAGGGACAGAAAAACTCAATAACCCTAGAAATTGTATTTTAATGTAAAAACTGCACAACAACCTGAGTAGATTTTCTTCTATGACAAATTAACCAGTCTATTTACATAGCAAGAATATATTCCTCACACAACCTCTGACAAAATAGATTTCCTTTCAAACCAATCTCATTTAAAAGTCTGCCAGTTAGATAAAGATCCAAGAGCTAAAATTGCAACAGAGAGGAAGGAAGGAAGGAAGGAAGGAAGGAAGGAAGGAAGGAAGGAAGGAAGGAAGGAAGGAAGGAAGGAAGGAAGGAAGGAAACATTCTGACAATCACTGGAATATTCATCTAGTATCTCCTGCTAGATATCTTCTATATATACTCACTGAAGTCATCTCATTCAACATTTATGATCAACTGATGGCATCAGAATTGTTTTCTAAACTTTAGAGATGACATTATTGAAACTCAGAGTATCTTCCCTAGTCACACACTAAAGTATTGAAATGTTCAGATTTCAAACAGTTTTTCTGACCCTAGAGCATGTGTTTTGGTGCCTACCTGCTACTTTAGAAAACCATGATGTTAGGGTTTATCAGCTGCAGTACGATTAGGATAACAGAAGTCATGTCATGTTTGATGAAGGGAGTTTTAAGTGGGAAGCTAGTGAAATTGTTAGAAAAGCTGACAAAACAACAGTGAGATTGGAAGATCGCCCAGGGGTTATCAAGTACAAGGTGCTGCTACCATTACTAGGGCTGGAGGGACAGTAGAAGGAGCTGATGTTACAGGAGCCCATGATCTGATGTCCTTTTGTGGGAGCCAGAAACTTGGAAAATGGGCTGTTTGAGAGGCAACACAGCTGGCTACGAAGAAAAATCTGAAAATCTGGAAGGGTTTCCCCCTGGGAGGAGCTGGATGGAGTCCTAAAACGAGCTGCAAAGTTGGAGCTGGAACTGCAGAGCTACAACCACAGAGTCACTGCAGACACTGATAAAGATATCTCCAGGAACTGAGAGAGAGAGAGAGGAAGACATAATTTGACCTCTCATGTCCAGTCTCTAGCCATTGCCTCTGATTGGCGGGGCCCCAAAAGAACCAATTTGTCTGAGATCTGGGAAGTGTACTTTTCAGAAGTTATCCCTTTGTGGTCTGATATAGACCACAATGCACAAAAGTGGGGTAAGAGGTGGATCTGAGTGAAGAATACAAATTTCAAACCTCAAAACTAGCTTTCTATTTCACTTCAGATTAACCCAGCCCCAAGAAGAGATGGTGAGTAGAAATTACCTACAGTATCTAAACAGGCTAATGTTAGAATAATTTGTTTAATAAGTAACATTTATTGTTTCCCAAGAAAATAAATCATCCTGTAACTTGAATAAATCCACACTGTTGTTTCAGTTAGCAAGCAGTCTAAATAAAAAGCACTGCAGAAAAATAATGAGAAAGCAAGCTGAAATATAAGAAGCATGGAAATATGCCTGCCATCCTACAGAGTTGCTTGAAAGACATAAGTAGATGAATGTGGAGAAGAATCTAAAAATAAGGCTATGTTTTAGCATTGCCTGTTAATGCTCATAAGGGACATTGATTTGAATGATAATTCCAATTGTTGGTTTTGTTAATGTCTGAATAGTGCTTTCAGAAATAAGTTCTTTTGTTATATAAAGTAGCAGCTTATAATTAGGGGGGAAATTCACATTTGAAACAAAAGAATTGATTTCTAATTCTAGGTGGCAGAAAAAATAGATAGAACCAAGAAATTCATGAAAAAAAAAAGAAAAAGCCTTGAAAGAAATGGGAAAATACAAAACTGGTATTTCATTAAAAAATATAAGTGATACAAAGTTTGTGTTTGTGTTTTCTTTCTTATTATTTTTGGTATAATTATCCAAACTGATAAAATCTGGAAAGAAAGATACCAGCAACATCTGGCAAAAACTTGATGTATAATTTTCCTTGCAAGTACCTAGTCAGTACTAGCCAATACAGCTTTATGGGCTGATGGAATAGTTCTGTATCTGTTCTATCCAATAGGCAGCCACTGGCCACATGCATGTCTATTAAGCACTTAAATGTGGCCATTGTGATTGTGAAACTAAATTTTCATTTCGATTTAATTTTTTTCTGGGAGGTAAAGCTCTTTTTACTTAAATTATAGTTGACATACAATACTATATTAGTTTCAAACATATAACATGGTGAGATTTCATATATTTACACCTTACAAAATGATCACCACAAAAAGTCCACTCTTCATCTATCACTACACAAAGTTATTGTGATATTATTGACAACATTTTAACTAATTTTCATGTAAATTTAAATAACACCTATAAGCCATGACCACATTTTTTGACAGCACAGAACAGTAATATTGCTCAAACTTGAAAGAAAGATATTTTTCTTCCACAAATAATTAACTTCAAAGACAGCCCTGGCCAGTGTGGCTCAGTTGGTTGGAGGTGTGATTCCTGGTCAGGGCACATACCTAAGCTGATCTATGTTTCTCTCCTCTCCCCCTCTCTCTCCCCGCTTCCTCCCTCAGTCCCTTTCCTTTTCTCTAAAAACCTATGGATATGTCCTCGAATTAGAATTTTTATAAGAAAAAGCAAGTTTTAAAAGATAACTTCAAGGACAGCTTTGTTGCATTGAAGTGAAAAGGTGATTCCTTTCTATGAGCAGAACAGCTCAATTATCCCTGGTGAGGTCATAGCAAAATTCCCCTCATATTCATTTACCTTCTAAATGGGTAGTAACTGATTTAGAATGAGAGTGCAGACACTGCTAAGGCAAAGAAGGACATTTGTTCCCTGCTTTATATCCTTCAGGGTATGGTAAGAAACTGTGATAACAAGTGGGGACTGAATAAGTATTTTCTGATAGCATTTTGAAGCACTTAGAAAACTCCACTAAGATCTATAAGTGGAAACTGATAGCCAAATAAAACTGAAATGTAGAAGTTGCTTTTTCCATCCATCCAACCATCCATTCAGTTCATTCAGGTTCAGGCATTGTCATCATCCCCATTTCTATGACTTTCTAATCATTATCTCTTGCCTGGATTACTGCAATAAACTCTTAATTGGTGTCCTGCTTCTATTCTCCCCCTATACAGTGTCTTCTCAACTCTGTAGCCAGTGTGGTATTTTAAAACAGAAGTTAGATCAGATCACCCCTTTCCTCAAATTCCTCCAGGGACTCCATTTTATTTTATTAAGAGTAAAAATCAAAGTTCACAATGGTCTGTGAGGCCTTACATGGTCTCCATCCCCATTTCCCTGATCTTCATTTCTTCATTGCTCTCCCCCTGTTCACTATGCCCCAGCCACATTGGCTTCTTGGCTGTTACTCACAGACTGGAGACACCCTCTTCCTTAGGGCCTCTGCACTGGCTGTTTCCTCTGCCTAGAACTTTCTTCTACCAGAATATCACCTCTCTTCTCCATGAATGTCATCTTCCTTCCCACTGAGTTTTTACTCAATCCCCAGTTGCTCGTAGATGCTACTCTAACTGCTTGATTTAATTCTGCCCTCTGTCCTAAGCACCTTTCAGGCCTCCTGATTTCCCTAACCTGTTCTCTTTGATTTCCCTTTTTCTAAAGTACTCGCCAGCTTTAATGTACTAGAACGTTTATATGATGTTTGTTTCTCATAGTCTACCTTTCTCCAGTAGGACATAAATTGCAGGAGACCAGCGAATATTGTTTGTTTTTTCATTGATATATCCCCAACATTGTAAAAAGTGCCTAATATAAAAATACTTTATAAAAGTATATTAAATATACTAGCAAGTGTTTATTAATCAAGGTAATATGTCTGATTTATGTATGCATGTGAATTTGTTTGTATATACACTGATTTCAGTGAATTAAATTTTTGTGAGTAAACATATCTGATTGTTAATGTAACATGAAAATTGCCAACTCAGAATTTTCTAAATGAAATATCATAAATTTCTTTAGTAAATGTTAATTCGTTTCAAAGTGCTTCAATAGTAATATAAAATCCTAGATGTGTTCAATTGGGCTGAGATAATGATATTAGAGAAAATTTTAATTTTCTTGATACCCAAGCCATTCCATCTTTAATTTTCCTACTTACAGTACTTACATTAAGATGCATGTTGGATTTAATTTTCCAGGAAATTTCAGAGCATAAAAGAAGAATGTATGTGCAAAGCAATTTCCAGTTAAACAAGTTGAAATTTAAAAAATGGAAACCTGTGTCTTTTTAAGTAGAGCCTGTGTCTTTTCTCAGTGGGAGACATGCTTGCATGGGTCAATGTAGCTGAGAATAAATAGAGTACCTTTAACCTTTGTTCAGTGTGCCTGTCTCTTAAACCCTTTCCTATATCGTGTACCCTCTCTAAGTTGCTGATATTGATTTCAAAGTCTCAATACAGACATAGTATTTTCCTACTACTTGACCACTACTGTCAGTTGAGGGAGGAAAGATTACTGTTTTTAGAGACTCTACTTCAGTGTGCATCTCCCATTTTCATCTCTCCTTTCTTAAAAGAATTATATTACTGACAAATTTAACTTGGAACCCATAATAAGCCTTGGAATATTTTTTCTGGCAACTGCTTCAAAGCTGGTTATTTCTGATTGTGTAGTCATGGAAATTATGTTTTATCTTTTAAATTATTCTATACTTATCAGTGTTAAAATTAGCTTTTTTCTCTGGCTACATGTGAAGGTCAGTTTTCTATCTTGTTAAAGGAGTTGTGTCATAACCTTTTCAAAGCTTACATTTCCAGAAAAATTTATTGTCTGTTAAATTTATTGTCTGTTATATACCATCTCTATAGTCCTACATGAGTATAAACCCTCTGAGGTCAAGGTTATGCCCCATGCATTTTTGTATCCCTTACAGATACAAAAAGGTATATATAAGGTATGTATTACATAAAAAGGTACATAAAAAGTATTAGCACATAAAAGGTACTCCATTGCAGCTAGCACCAACAACTTACCTGGTTGATAAGGGAACTATAAATCTCTAACTAGTTTCTCCACCTCTGGTTTCTTCATAACTGAATTGGGCTACAAACAATCAGTTGCTTACAAGGAGCTTGGCTATTACCAATATACGTGCTACTTCCTCTTCCTTTCAATCCATCTGACTGACTCAATCGTGTACATCCTTCCAGATTCAATTCATACCTTACTTCCTCTGCAAAGGCACCGCTGATTGTTGTGATTAAGGGCCTGGACTCTGAAATCAGATGGCTGGGGTTGGTTTCCTCTGCCTCTTACTAGTTGAATAACCTCAAGAAAGTTCGTTCACCTCTTTGTGCCTCAGTTTCTTCTACTGTAAAGTAAGGAAATAATAGCATCTGATTCATAAGATTGTTGTAAGTATTAAATGTTAACACATATAAAGATCTTAGAACAGTATCTGTCTCATAATAAGCATAAATAAATGCTAGCTTTTGTTAGGGGTATAGGAGATGTACTGACATTGCTAGTTTGTTGTTTAGTATATAATTCTATTATTGTTATTTAACATTGATTCTTAGTGAGATATAATGGACACATAAGACACATAACATTATATTAGTGTCAGTTGTACAACATAATGATTTGATATATGTATATATTTTGAACAGATTACTACCATAAGTCTAGTTAACATCCATTAGCACACATAGTTACAAATTCTCTTAGCAACTTTGAAATTTACAATACAGTATTATTAACTATAGGCACCATGTTGCAGATTACATCCCCAGGGCATATTTGTTTATAAGTGGAAGTTTGTACCTTTTGACTCCTTTTGCCCAATTTTTCCACTCCCTGCCCTTGACAACCACCAGTTTGTTTTCACAATCTGTGAATTTAAGGTTTGGTTTGTTTTTGTTGTTTTAGATATTTAAGATTGATTTAAAATTATTTTTACCTCCTAACTAAAGCATGAGCTGACTGAGAACAGATACTTTTACTCAGTCATATGTTGGATCCAGCATAACACTGAATATTCAATAGAGCACAATAAATATTTTTGGAATGACTAAATAAATGAGCTGAATTACCTTTTTGATGAAACCATCAACATCTCTAATGATTTCCTAAAATCTGCCCAAGGAATTCATAATTATTTTATTTTATTTTTTGTGGTTTATTGCAATTTTATTTATTGTTTTGTTTTTATTTTTGTTCAATTATAGTTGTCTCCATTTCCCACCAATTAAGCTCCCCTGCCCTGCCTACCCCCTCACACTTTTAATCCTTCCCCCCTGCTGTCTTTATCCATGCATCCATTTTACATGTTCCTTGACTTGACCCATTCCCCTCTTTCCCTGTTATAAGCACCATGCTTAGAAAGCTGTGTTGGTAGTTATATTTCATCAGTGCCAGGAACTGCCCTAGTCACTGTACTCAATATAATATTTTCTTTTAACCCTATGGAATAGATACTGTTAAGACATGCAGAAGCTGAGACACAAAAGAGTCAAGTAATTTTTTTCAGTGGCATGGAGGAGCTCAAGAATACAGGGGTATAAAAAGTAGGTTTACAGTTTGAGTACACAAAAATGTATTCTTATATCATTATACATTAATTATTACATTATTTTCTAAAACAACAATGGTGGTAAACCTACTTGTGCCCCACCCTTTATATCAAACACCTTATTTTCTGCAAATTCAACATTCATTCAACTGGCCATTCTACTTCTACTTTCAGCACTTACAAAAAAAATAAAATGCTTCAATCATCAGTATTTCAAATTGAAACTGAAACTTTTTAAAGTATTATTTAAGTATTTCTGGACAATATTCAACACCTGGTGTATGCAAGCAACTTCTATCCATGTCAATAGAAACACAGGCTGTTTGAGATATTTCATTTTCCTAATGATAAGTGTTTCATGAAAACCCTAATGCTGAAATAAATTACTTTAGACTGCTGGGGCCTTTTGCCTCATCTGTGTTCATGGTCTATTCTCCATGTTTAGAAACATATTCCTTTGACCTTTAAATATTAGATTTTATTATTAACCCCATTTTTATTATAACCTAAAATTTACTGTTATGCATTTTAAATCTATCATCAACATTTAGCTATTAGGAAATTATCTCAAATTGATCCAAAGATATAAGGATAGAAAAAAACTGTGCTTAGTCATTATTCATTCATTTGTTCATTCATTCACGAAATCCCTTGGAAAATCAGGCATGTTTTCTGCTGAACCAGAATGGAGAAGCATGTAGCCACAGGGCTGCTGACAGTTTTATTGGTTTTAAGATGCAGGAAGAGGACATGACAAAGTGATACAGAAGAAAACAGCTATACCAGGTGGGCTAAATGCACCCAAAACCACTTCTGGAAAAGTAAACAGGATAAATTAATTGGAAGGATAAAAGTAGTTCAAAGAATCACTGGGGAGAACTAGAGAACCATGCTCAGGAAATAAGGAACCAAAGAGTTCAATAATGTTGCAGAAAAAGCTGATCTTCAAATATATCTGATGCTTTTGTTTACTATCTCTTTCACAAGACACAGCCACCGTAGCTAGATGCAGGTGACCAAATGATAAAATGCTTTTTTCCTTCAGGTCACTAGTCCAAGATACAGAATCCCAGGTAAGAGTTTCATAGTGTTGATTCCAGTGTCTTGACCAACTAGGAGATGAAGAGAATAGAACCCTCAAATTTTCTATTGGTGGGAGGAGTTTTATCAGCCACTGAGAATCATAGAGTGAGGATTCCTTAAAACTAGAGAGGCTCTTCATGTTATGAGCTGCCAAAAGTGGCAAGTGACAGCTCATTTTATGAACTGCCAAAAGTGGCAAATGACAAATGTACACCCTACAGGATCCTATTCACATTGTTTAAAACTGAAGTCAATCATATACCACTCTGAAACAGGCCACATTGGCATAGGCGTTATTTTACACTGAGAGCAATTAAGAATCAACAAATGGAGAAAGAGTTCTCTGCCTCCCCTTATTTCCTTATTTCCCAAAAGCAGGGCATGAATTTCCATATATATATATATATATATATATATATATATATATATATATATACATATATAATTTTATTGATTATGCCATTACAGTTGTCCCATTCCCCCTTCATTCCCCTCCACCCTGCACACCCCTCCTCCACCATTCCCCCCCTTTAGTTTATGTCCATGTGTCACAAGTTCTTTAGATTCTACATTTCCCATACTATTCTTGCCCTCCTCCCTATCTATTTTCTACCTACCATCTATGCTACTTATTTTCTGTACCTTCTCCCCCCTTCTCCTCCTCCCACTCCCCTGTTGCTAACCCTCCATGTGATCTCTATTTCCTTGGTTCCGCTCCTGATCTACCTGTCCACTTAGTTTATTTTTGAACTGTGAGTTTGCTGTCCTTTCACTGTTCATATTTTTATCGTCTTTTTCTTAGATAAGTCCCTTTAACATTTCATATAATAAGGGCTTGGTGAACTCCTTGAACTTGACCTTATCTGAGAAGTGTGTTATCTGCCCTTCCATTCTAAATGAAAGTTTTGCTGGATAGAGAATTTTTGGATGTAGGTCCTTGCATTTCATGACTTGGAATACTTCTTTCCAGCCCCTTCTTGCCTGCAAAGTCTCTTTTGAGAAATCCGCTGACAGTCTGATAGGAATTCCTTTGTAGATGACTGTCCCCTTATCTCTTGATGCTTCTACGATTCTCTCCTTCGTTTTAATCTGGGTTAATGTAATTATGATGTGCCTTGGTGTGTTCCTTCTTGGGTCCAACTTCTTTGGGACTCTCTGAGCTTCCTGGATTTCCTGGAAGTCTATTGCCTTTGCCAGATGGGAAAGTTCTCCTTTATTATTTGTTCAAATGAGTTTTCCACTTGTTG
Source organism: Artibeus jamaicensis (assembly GCF_021234435.1). NCBI lineage: Eukaryota > Metazoa > Chordata > Mammalia > Chiroptera > Phyllostomidae > Artibeus > Artibeus jamaicensis. Next base: position 8,956,997 of record NW_026522028.1, on the reverse strand, counting down.
CTCTTCCTCTTCCCCTTCTGGTACCCCTATAATTTGGATGTTGGAGCGTCTAAAGATGTCCTGGAGGTTCCTAAGCCTCTCCTCATTTTTTTGAATTCTTGTTTCTTCATTCTTTTCTGTTTGGTTGTTTCTTCCTTCCTTCTGGTCCACTGCATTGATTTGAGTCCCAGTTTTCTTTCCATCACTATTTGTTCCCTGTGCATTTTGCTTCATTTCACTTAGTGTAGCCTGAATTTGTTCATCTAATTTGTGACTAAAATCAACCAGTTCTGTGAGGATCCTGATCACCAGTGCTCTGAACTGTGCATCTGATAGGTTGGCTATCTCTCGGTCACTTTCAAGTATTGGCTCTGGGGCTTTCAGCTATTCTTCTTGAGCCATAAAATTTTGATCTGTTCGCACCTGTTACATATGAGGGGTGGAGGCTTAGGTGTTCACCAGGGCAGGTCTACCCAGTTGCTGTGACTTGGGGTGGGGTCAGAGAGGGAGCAATGGCATTTGCTCACTCTCTCTCGGATTTTGATCCCCTCTGCTGGTTCCCACAAGCAAATTGGGCTCTTCTGGTACTGGTTCCCAGGTGTGTGGGCTTGTGTATGTTCTAGGACTCTGTGGGTCTCCCCAACGAACTCTCCTGTGAGGTTGGGCACCTCTCCTGGCACCTCAACCCTCGAAAGTTTTTTCGGTCAGTGCTTTTAGGTTTTATATTACATAGCTGGGGCCCTGAGCCATGTGGTCTGTCTCTCTGACCATTTTTAAACCTGCCTTGGTTTATCTGCATGTGAATGTGTGTCTGCGGTCACCCAGCCGCCTTTTGAGCCTTAGCGGATTTTTGTCCCTGTGCCCGGTCCTCCAACCACCGCCTTTTTCTACCGGGACTCCTCTTCGCTCACTGCCAACTCTGCCCCTGTTACAGGTCTGGATGAATGGTTCCTTGTTGTCGGACTTTGGTACAGTTTAATTTTCTGTCTGTTTTGGTTGTATGTTTTTCTTCCAAATCTTTGTTGTCCTTAAATTTGGTTGTGGGAGGAGGTACAGTATTTCCACCTATGCCTCCATCTTGGCTGGAAGTCCTAAATTTCCCTTTGAAGGAGGTACTCCCTCTCCCTGCCCCAATACCAGGTAGAGAAGAGGATTTCTTATCATTAAAGACCAGAGTTGACACCAAGATGAGTTTGCATAAACAGACCTTACCAAAATAGCTTTTATTTTCCATTAGTTCTCCCATACAAGCATACCTCATTTTATTGTGCTTCGTTTTGTTGTGATTCACAGATGTTGCCAGTTTAGCAAATTGAAGGCAAGACCTTCCACCAGGATAAAGATTACAACTTGATTTTTTTTTTGCTAGACTTGCTTTCATACAATAATCTGGAATAGGACCTGCAATATCTCTGAGGAATGTCTGTATGTTTCCTAGTCACTTCCCCATAAAGTCATCCCATGAAGCCTAACTCCCTTTTCTTTGTTAAAAGGGTATTTAAGTCTTCTAGGTCTAACTTTCTTTTTTTCTTTAAACTCTTGGTCATGCAAATATTAATAAAACTTCTCTGCCTTTTCTATTAATCTGTCTTTCATTAGTTAAATTCTTAGGGCCTTGGGGACAGAACCTAAGAGGGAGGAAAAGTTTTTCCTAACAAGATATAGGTAGAACCTCAGTTAAAGCTGTTTTCTTTTGCACAGTGCGATTATATGGCTTATTAAATTAACCCTCTGACTTAGGCCAGTTTGTTTCAAATTAGTCTGTCCTAAAGAGTTTATATTAGTACTCACAGCTTCGACATTTTCTCTATTGTGGGGTCACTATTCCAGGGATCTAAAGAGTTCTCTAGCTTAACTTTGAGGAGTGGGCTCTATTCCAATTTTCTACTAAGGTTATCATTACTTAGTTATATATTAGTACCCAGTCAAATTGCTGCTTGACTGGACTTCTGCATGTCATTAGCTGTGTTTGCCATTAGCATTTTCTTTTCACATTTGGGCACATGCCACCCAGGGCCAGCATACAAACTTCACATGGCACCATGCACATCAAGTATCCAGTTCAAGCCCTGGAGAACACAGCTCGTGGCACTGGCTGAAACGGATAGTTCTGACCCCACCCCATAATACTGAACTATTATCTAGAATATTTTTACTGTGGGTTTTTTTCAGAAATCATTTCATGTAGCATAGAAAATAATCTAAACAATTACACTTAATTTAAAATACAAATGAAAAAACTTGTGAATAATAGTGGACTCAAAATTTATTTTTAAGAGATTTTATTTATTTATTTTTTTACAGAAGGGAAGAGAAGGAGAAAGAGAGGGAGAGAAACATCAATATGTGGTTACCTCTTGTACACCTCTTACTGGGGACCTGGCCTGTAACTGAGGCATGTGCCCTGACTGGGAATCAAACCAGTGATCCTTTGGTTCACAGGCCAGCACTCAATCCACTGAGCCACACCAGCCAGGGCTGGACCCAAAATTTAAAGAAAAATATGATTAGTTCATGAAATCAAAGCATTCTTTTGTTCTGAGCTTTCTAGCAGCCAATCCACAAAAGGAAAGTAGTCATTTACCCAGGTAAGATTGTCCATCCATTAAAAACAAAACAATTGTTTATCGGAAGCAAAATTAGTCATAGATCAAAATAGACATGATCCTCTCCCCTAATGATAGTTCATATCCTGGGAGAAGCATACACTAAGACAGGACTAAACGAGGCTGAGTTTATTGGGGGAAATGGCTATGAAAGAAAGTGAGGAAGGAGCTGAAAGAGGCTTAGAGAGCTATATGGCCACAATGGAATTTGGACCCCTGTACAAGAGAGATAGAATGAGGGAACATTGGGTCAGAAAAGTCTTAAGACTGCGATGCAATTTTAAGAAAACTTCAGCAAGGTTGATTGGGAATTCTTGAGGCAAAGTTGCTTATTAGGAAAGGCCTGTACCTTGCAGGAATACTCCTGCTTTATTGTCCCTGTTGCACACCACCATTGGCTAGAAGTGACCTGTGGGATGTGTGCAGTGATGGATTCAGAACTCAACAGCTGAGGCTTTTAATCAATGGCAACATTTTCATGGCTGCCACACCCCCACCCTCATTTTGATGGGTCTGAAAAGATGATGGCTACTAAATGAAAATGATTTACTTGAACCAAACCTGAAACTTTATGTTCCTTAGAAATTGTCACTTCCTAATAATTTTAACCTTCTTGACTATTTGGCTTTGCCCTTACTCAAATTTTACTGGCAATGAGTTTTATAAATCTTGAAATATGATATTTTATGCCCCATGGAACTGGCATTGTATGTGAAGATTATAGACATGTCAGCAATGAAATATAAGGTGAAAGGAAGTATGTGCTTAATAAAAGTATAAACATTGTATTATGGAGGGATGAGAAGGAATGGGAGATTTTGCAAAGGGCTGGTGTTTCATAAGGGACTTTATAGACAAGTAGCTTTTCAATGAAGATTGGCTGAAGATAACCCAATTTATTATTTGTATTTATTGTTTGAAGTAATGAGGACTAATGAGTTAATGTAATCTGTAGTTTTCTCAAGCTCTGGTGCATATCAGAATAATCTGAATGGTGTATTCAAACACAAATTACTGGATCTACCCCCATCTCGAGAGTTTCTGATTCAGTGGGTCTGGAAATCAAGCTTTAGAATTTATATTTCTAACAAGTTCCCAGGTGTCGCTGATGTTGCCAGTCTGGGTAGCACACTTGGAGAACCAAGTAAGTAATCCAAGAATAGTGGTACTTTTAGAATACAAGTTACGCAAATAATTGCTATTATACTTCTGTCTCCTTAATTAACTTTGAACATATCATCATACATCATAGGATCATTATTAAAAGTGTAGGAGCTTAGGCACTGAGCAAGCCTGGGTTCAAGATTGGAATTCTTGGGCTTGGTTTTTTATTTTATTCGGTTTGGGTTGTTTTTTGTTTTTTGGGTTTTTTTGATTGATCATCTTCTACACACCTAGCCATTGGCAACCACTCATCAAGTTTTGTCCCTAAAGTTTTACATTTTCCAGAATAGGTAAACACAGAGTGTAGATTTTAGGGTCTTGCTTCATTAGCTTACCAACATACATTTGATACTTATCCATGTGATAGCAATAAACATCTTGCAAATATCAGTATTTCATTCATTTGTACTGCTGAGTAGTATCTCTTTGTATGCATACACTGCACTATGTTTATCCACTCACCAGTTGAAGAACATATCCATCGCTTCCAAATATTGGCATTTTGAATACAGCTGCTGTAAATAATAATTTTATTTAGATAAATATCTAAGAGTAGGTTTTCTGGGTCATATGTGTCATGAGCATAGGCTTATGATACAGTCTTTCCTATAAGTCAGTGGGGCAACTGCTCGGCTAGCTGCCTGCTGAGCAACCCAGCACCAAGGAATGGACAAGAGTCACACACAGTAATGATGCTATTTACTCAGATTTTATTGCACGCAGGTTTACTCAGAGTAGAACATCAACAGGCATTAATATCCTACTCACACTCTAACAATCTAAGAGAAATATAACACACACACACACACACACACACACACACACACACACACCAGCAATGAATGATGGGTAACGAACCCAAGTCCCAGTGTCCCAGTCTACAGGTCGGTGGGCAAGGGAGTTGTCAGCTTTTTGCAAGGAAGGATCTGTGGATCCAGGTGGGCTTCAGGGCAGACAAAGTCTTCTGTCCAGTGGGGGCAGAACCTCTGGAGGCTGATGCCAAGGGAGATCAGAGTGGTGTGGAGCAGCACTCTGTTGTGTGGAGCTCAGCTATCTCAGCAGTGGTCTGGAGCCTGCCTCAGTTACAACTTAAAAGTGGTGTACTTCCCTCTTCTGGATCTTGTGATAATGTCTTGGAACCCCTGATGCCAAGTGAGGAATTTCCCCAGGGGCCTACTTATGGGTGGTCCCACTCTGCAGAAATGGCTGTTCTGATCACATATGCAGATATCTTGGATGTGTCTCTTTGCTAGGTGTGTCTAACATGACTTAATTTCCTCCTTGAACCAAAGTGTTATGGTTGACTTGCAGCCATTTGGTTGACATGAGTGACTCCACTTTGTTTTATATACTTGATGCTATCTTGACTGGACCAATGTCATTTTATTGGTTCTGCTATCCATAATGTGGTAAGTATATGTTGAACTTTATAAGAGACTATCAATCTGTTCTCCAAAGTGGATGTACCATTTTGCATTCCCACATGCAAAGATGTGGAGAATACCAGTTACTCTATATGTTTGTCAAAATTTAATATCATCGGTTTATATTTTTCTTTTGGCCACTCTACTAAGTATACAGTGGCATTTTATTGCCATTTTAATTTAAATTTCCCTAATGATCAATGATTTTGATAGCTTTCATTTACCTATTTGCAATCTATATACCTTCTTTGGTGAAATTTTACTTTCGTGTTTCTAGTATAGATAACTTAAAACTGTCTACTCTCAAGTAATATTATATCTCTTCAACTATGGTAGAAAAACCTTAAAATAGAACAATTCAATGCCACAATATCTTTGTTGATATTTAGTTTGGAATATCTGTTCATCTTTGACAGTGGGGTGTTAAAATCCCCTACTATAATTATGTTGCTGTCAATATCTTTCCTGAAGTCCTCCAAGATTTTCTTCAAATATTTGAGTGCTTCTATGTTGGGTTCATATATATTTACAATGTTTATGTCTTCTTGGTGGATTCTTCCCTTGCATATTATGAAGCGACCTTCTGGGTCTCACTTCATAGAACTTTTTTTGAAGTCTATTTTGGCTGATATGAGTATTGCTATCTCGGCTTTTTTTTTTCTGTCCATTTGCTTGGAAAATTTGCTTCCAGTCTTTCACCTTTAGTCTGTGTTGGTGAGATTGCAAACAGGTACAACCACTATGGAAAACAGTATGGAATTTTCTAAGAAAACTAAAAACGGGCCTGCCTTTTGACCCAGCATTTTCACTGCTAGGATAATATCCTAAGAACCCTGAAACACCAATTTAAAAGAACCTATGCACTCCAAATGTTCATAGCAGCACAATTTACAATAGTCAAGTGCTGGAAGCAACCTGGGTGTCCATCAGTAAATGAATGGATCCAGAAACTATGGTACATTTACACAACGGAATTCTACACAGCAGAAAGAAAGAAGGAGCTCCTACCCTTTGCAACGGCATGGATGCAACTGGAAAGCATTATGCTGAGTGAAATAAGCCAAGCAGTGAAAGACAAATACCATATGATCTCACCTTTAACAGGAACCTAAACAACAAAACAAACAAGCAAGCAAAATATAACCAAAGACACTGAAATAGAGAATAGGCTGACAGTGACCAGAGGGGAGAGGGGAGGGAATTTCAGGGGAAAAGGGGTAGGATTTACAGAAACTAGTATAAAGGACACATGGACAACAACTAAGGGGGGGTGGAAATGGGAGGGAGGTGGGGAGCACTGGGGGGTGGGCTGGGATGGGAGTAAAAGACCAAAAACTATATTTGAACAACAATTAAAATAAATATTTTTTTAAAAAAGAACAATTCATTTCCCTTCTCCTGGCCTTTGTATTATTTCTGTAACACAATTTATTTTAAAGTTCATAAATACTACACTATATGGTTATTATTTTTACCTAAACATTCAATTATCTTTTAGTATAATTTAGGACATAAGAAAGCATCATTTTGCATTTACTCATATATTTCCCATCTCCATTTTTATACATTCTTTTATATAGATGCAGACTTCTATGTGGTATCATTTCCTTCCACCTGAAGGACTTCCTTTAAAATTGCATGTTGGCTGGTGACAAATGGTTTTACTTTTTACATGTTTGCATAAGCATTTCACTTATATTATTGAAATATATATTTTACGTGTTATACCATTCAAGGTTGACTGGTATTTTCTTTCAGTACTTTAAAGATATTCCTTCACTATCTTCTGATTTGTACTGTTCCCAAAATAAAGTTTCCTGAAATTCTTATATTTTTTCTCTCTGTAAAATCTGTTCCTGGTTTTAAGAATTTGATCGTGATTTGTCTTAGTGAAGTCTTTTTTCTGAAATTTTTATTCCCTTGGGGTTGATCTTTTTTTATTAGAAATTTTATTTATTCTTTTTTATTGTTGTTCAGGTATAGTTGTCTCCATTTCCCCCTGACCATACCTCCAGTTCCACCCATCCCTGCTTCCCACCCTCAGTCCTACCCCCTTTGATTTTGTCCATGTGTCCTTTGTACATGTCCTTGATGCCCCTTCCCCTATTTTCCTCCATTATCCCCCTCCCTCACTTCCCCTCTGGTTACTGTCAGTTTGTTCTTTATTTCAGTGTCTCTGATTATATTTTACTTTCTTGTTTGTTTTGTTGATTAGGTTCCTGTTAAAGGTGAGATCATATGGTATTTGTCTTTCACCGCCTGGCTTATTTCACTTAGCATAATGCTCTCCAGTTCTATCCATGCTGTTGCGAAGAGTAGAAGCTCCTTTTTTCTTTCTGCTACGTAGCATTCCATTGTGTAAATGTACCACAGTTTTTTGATCCACTCATTTATTTATGGGCACTTAGGTTGCTTCCAGCACTTGGCCATTGTAAATTATGCTGCTATGAACCCTGGGTGCATTGGTTCTTTTGAATTGGAATTTCAGGATTCACACTGCTAGGGGTATAATCCCAGCGATGAAAATGCTGGGTCAAAAGCCAGTTCCATTTTTACTTTTCTGAAGCTCTTTTTAAGCTTGCTTTTAAACTTTAAACAGGACCAAAGAAGCCTTCGGTCTAGGTCTTATGTTGCCCCTTAAGTGGGCTGATACCCTTCTGAACAGTTGATCTGATACCTCCCATACTATGGTTTTTACTGAGGCTGGTGAGAACACCATTGATCCCGATTATTTTGAGACCTGGAGATGTTTTCTACTTGCTTCTTTCAGATAATTTCCTCACGTGCATGTTCTGATAAATATTCAGATGGAGACTCAGAGATATAGGACTTTCTGTAGATCTTCAGAGTTTCTCTAACTGGGGCTCTCTCTTCTCCTTTACCCTATGAATTCCAGATTCCTTGATCTTCCAAAATTCCCAAGTCCATCTCTTCATCTCTGGGACACTACTGGGCTCACCCTGGCTTTTACCTGCTTGTGCTTGGTCTGGAAACTCTCTCCATGTGTTATGCCATGTGATCATAGAACTCACTTCATTTTTTTCATCTTTCAGAGATCAGTGTCCTCCACTGTTCTCCAACATCTGAACACTATTTCTAATCTTTTTGTTGTTTAAGGCAAAGAGATAAATCTGGACCATTTTTCTCCATTATGACTGGAAGCTTGCTCATTTTATTTTAATTTTACTTAATTATTTTATAGCACTTGCAATAATATCTATTTTACCAGGTTGTTATACAGATTTCATAAAATAATGTATGTAAACTATTTGGCCCAATACCTGTAAAGGTAAACTTAATTTCTTCATCTGTATTTTGTCAATATTAATTAAATCATATTCTTACTATTTAATAAGGAATTCATATTATTTCTAAGTTACCATTTTTTAAAAAGTCAAGAAATCATTCCACACTTGGAAATATGAAAATACAATTTTAAAATACAGTAGAGCAAAACTTTATAAATTATTGTATATATAATGAGATTCCCCTATTGAATCTTGCCTCTAAGCAAGATATTATTACATAAACATATTTTATAATAATTGATTTTAATACTCAAGGAATATGATTTTTATAAAATTAAGTAAATATTTCCTTAGTTATATAACTTTTGTACTATTTGTGTCAGATTATGTAAATTACCATTCTACATTTTATGTACACACGTGTATTTGTGAGTATATGGACAGATAACCATTATCAATGTTTTAATTGTCTTTTAGTTCAACAGCCTTACATGAAGGAAGAAAAACATGCTTTAAGGTTTTAAGAATAAGTTAAAATAAAGACAGGATAGATACATTCCATAGAATATCTCTCTGGTTAATATTTTCCTTGGCTTCTTCTTCCTTTCCAGTGAATGAACTTCATACAATGCGTATTTCTTACAACTCTTTATTTCAGCCAATAGTCATATGGTAAAATTTATATTTATTTCTGTAAAACTCTGTATGACCTTTTACTTTTTAACAAAAAAGATATGCAAAATAATTTTTGCATTATTTTCCAAATATAATTTGTGTACCATGAGAATCACATAGTCATTTTGAAAAGAACATATACTTTTATTTTTATTAAATCATTTTTATTGTTATTCCATTACAGTTGTACCAATTCTTCCCCTTTGCCCTTTTCCATCCATCCCACTCCCCACTCCCACAGTAAATTCCTGTACTGTTGTCCATGTCCATGAATCATTCATACATGTTCTGAATACCATATGATCTCTCCTATATGAAGAATCTAGTGAACAAAATAAACTAATGAGCAAAGTAGAACCAGAGGCATGGAAAAGTAGGACTGACTGATAGTGAGTGACCAGAGGGGAGGGGGTAGAGGTATAATGGTTGAATGGAAGGGGAAGTGATTAGAACATATTCTTTCAAAAGATAATGTACAGATTGGATGTTGGAGGTGATAAAAGAAGCATTACAACATTGCTACAACCATGCCATTGTTTACTAACTCTACCATATTATTGTTTTGTTATCCAAAAGTGATATTTTAACCATTTTCTCTTTTAATAGTATAGTTTGCTATTTATATGAAGATACATTTACTGCATTTCTATTAAACTTTAATAACTTGGTTTGAGGATGATGAAAACTATATTTTCCATTTCAAACAATGGTGAATCAGCTCCTAGTTAGCATTTCTGCTTAGAACTTCTCATTTCAAGGATGAATTACTAGCCCTGGCTTGTGTAGCTCAGTGGATTGAGTGCGGGCCTGTGAACCAAAGGATCACGGTTCAGTTCCCAGTTAGAGCACATGCCTGGGTTGCAAGCCAGTTCCCAGCATGGGACGCATGAGAGGCAACCATACACTGATATTTCTCTCCCTCTCTCCTTCCCTTCCCCTCTAAAGATAAATAAATAAAATCTTTTTAAAAAAGAATAAATTACTAAGCAGGAGATATCTGCATTATATAGAAGAAAGGGCCATAAGGCTTCAGAGCCTTGTTAAGGCAAGAGATCTGGATATTATTAACAGTTGTGCTATTGCCAACTCACATTATGAATTTTGTGGGAAATTGTAATTTTCCTTTTTTTCTGGAAATTTACTTAAAGGTATTTTAAGTTTGTTTTTGTTTGTGTGTTTGTTTTTAGAAAAGCTGTTTTTATTTTTGTACTTTTTTTGTTTTAAAAGAAAAAGCTAAAGATAATCTGACATGATTTTGGACAGACCAGAAACTAAGAGAAACTGATAAAGTAATCCAAATAACTTTTGAGAAATCCCAGAGATTTTATAAAAATACATATAATATTAGTGCGTACATATACATATGGTATTGTTACAATAGTAATGTTTTTAAATGATTAATATATTGAAAAGAGTAAAAAATTATCTCTTGGGGGGGTTGGAAGCAAAAGAATGACAGTAAAATATTTCTTGTGACTGTGTTACTTTTCATGAGACTATCCCCTGCTTTTCCTATTAAATTGTGAGCACATATTGAGTTACAGCTGTTTAGCTTAGGTGTCTCATGCAACACCTAATATATGAAGTATTCAGTATTTGGCTGAATGATTGATTTAGCTGTGAAAGAACAGATTAGGATAGCTCTAGTTCCTTACAGACTGACTGATTTAGTATTCAAAAAATTCTGCGTTCTTTAAAAGGACAATATTCTCCTGTTTACTTAACTCCATAAAATTATCTTAAGTCCCATTCTTAGGTCTTTGCACTTAATGTTGTCTCTGACAAGAGCACTCATACAAATACTGTCCATCTGCTTAGCTCCTTCACTTCTTTTCTACCTGATCAACATATCTTTCTCTGAGAAGCCTTCACTGGCCACTATACCTAAAATAACAACCATCACATGCTGACTCAAAAGTCCGATTTCTTTGAAATCTACTTTAGAATATGAAATGTTCTTATGTATATGTGTACATAGTGTATAAAACATATTAATAACACACACACATTTAATAAGGTGTTTGTTTCTCCCACAGAATGTAAGCTCCTTGACAGTAGCAACAAGTTTTGATGACCAGTTTATCCCCAGGGTACAGAAGAGTGAAAGACACAAACGAGATACTCAATATTTGTCAAGTGAATGAATAGATGTAGTAAGAGGTGGATGATACACTTCATTACCAAGTGCTTCATCATCAAGACTTTTAGTAATATAGCACACATCTGTTTTCAGTGATAAGGCAGGCTAACTCCTCTGAAGAACTGCCTGTTAAAAATCACCTAGTATGCTGAACGAATATGACCAACAGGTATTTAATTACACAGCTGAGTTCTCAGGAAGCTAAGGGAAATTCCCAGCAGCCAAACAAAACTGGAGAGGAAGTTAGGGATCGAGTGACACAATGGAGCTGAAACTAAGGTATTCTGAGGATTCTTTTTTTTTAAATCCTATTTTATTTTTATTGATTATGCCATTACATTTGTCTTATTTCTCCCCTCCATTCCTCTCCACCCTGCACATTCCTCCCCCACCATTCCCTTCCTTTAGTTCATGAATACGTGTCTCAAGTTCTTTAGATTCTATATTTCCTCTACTATCCTTTTTCAGTATCCAAGACACTTGTACCTCCACAGCTGGGGAAGGAGGAGATAAGTTCTTGGCTTCTAGCAAGGAGTGGAACAGGGAACAAGCCAAGGTATAACAAAAAAGACCCCAGACCAAGCCAAGATCCATACCTTCAGTGAAATAATGAATTAGACAAAAATCAACTTACTATAAAAGGCCAGTGGCAAATAAAATTATTTATCTAGGCTTAGGTTTGGGGAAGAAAGCCTTGAAAAGGTTTCACTGAGATTTCACAATTTCATTCCTGCCCTCACTTTTGACTAGTTCCTATATTTGCTACCCACATAATCCATAAAATCCCCTGCCACAAGATTGTTTAAAGACATTCTGAGTTGGTAGTAAGTTGGGCCGCCTCACAAAGGTAAATGCATTGCCTTTCTGGAAGAAGGTAATTTAAAAAAATGACTCACAAGCTGTCCTCATAGAAAAATTCCCTGAATTGAAGTTTGAAATTCTAAATTACACAGGAGAAAAAGAAACCAGGTACTAGATGCAAAAGTGAAGAGGGAAGAAAAGGAGAGATTTTAATGACCAAGAAATTGAGATATTGAAATTAACAGGGAAGATGATAAAATAAGTATGTGTAAATAAAGAAATAAGAATGACTGAGAACTTTGTGAAGATGATTATCACATTTGGGAATCACAAAATGGAAATATACAAAATAATATTCTATATTGTTTAGGGATATATAATTTTCAGAATAAAAAATGAAAAACATTATTATAAACACTACATTCAAGAAAATGATACTTCTGTGAAGGAAATGGAGACAGGGAAAAGGGAGTAATGTAATATCAGATAATATCTTGATAGAGATATAATTTGTTTTTAGAACAACTGATTTTAAAAGCCAACAGTAATATTTCCTAGTTGATAAAGTATAATCTTAAAAAGTATCTGTGTTATACTTTTTGGAATTTCATTCATTTATTAAAAAGTTTAGATCATGGGCAAACTTTTCTAAAAGAGGAACTCAGCCGTGGCTGGTGTGGCTCAGTGGACTGAGCACCAGCCTGCAAACCAAGGGTTACTAGTTCAATTTCCAGTCAGGGCATATGTATGGGTTGTGGACCAGGTCCCCAGTAGGGGGCGTGCAAGAGGAAACCACCATTGATGTTTCTCTCCCTGTATTTCTTCCTCCTTTTTCCGTCCTCTAAAAATAAATAAATAAAACCAAAAATCTTTAAAGGAGGAATTCAGAATTGTACAATGACTGTAGTTATCTTACAGTTTTTACACTCTCAGTTTATGGGACACTATTGATGCTATTATGAATCTCGGCTATTTAACACAATTACCATACCCTTTTGCACCACACAATCTTCATGTCCACCTTTATTTTAAGACCATAAAATTATATATACATAGAAAAAGGTGGAAAGGCACAATGAAGTAGCATAATCATGATTCAAAGAAAGATTTATGTAGGCTGGAATTGGTCAGAACCTGCCAATCAAAATGGTTCTCTTAGAGTTACTTTAATATTTCATATGTATTTCATCTGAAGATAAAATGGAAATAAGGTTTAATGAGTAGCAAGTGAGTTAGTATATCAACTCATATTGGAACTAAGGCTTTTAAACATATCTGAATATTAACATCACTTGAGAAAGTTTAAAACATACAGAATGTGTGGGCCCATCTCAGAGAATCTGACTAGATTAGTTTGGGGTAAAGCCTGAGCAATGATATTTGTTTAATTATTTCTGTATGAGTCGTATGATTCTAATTTGCAACCAGGAGTTGAAAGCAACTTTCCTTGAGCAAAATGGCCTGGTCATGACATGTGTGTTTCCATAAAACCCAGAGGATGAAATTGCAGTGTTGGGATCGATGTATTACTTAGAGTGGTCTTTGTCAACAGCTCTGATTAGTCTGGAAATAGTTTGAAATCCATTTGTTATCCCTGCCCAAGAACTGCAGGAATGCTTTTAAGATTGAAATAAAGAATTAGAAATATAGTCAAGACTCATTTATTCACACAAGAGTTTAAGTGACATTTTAGGGTTCAATATAGTTTTAAAAATACTCTGTTAAAAACATACTTTTTGCTATAGAAAATTAAAAATTAGGGTGAAAATAAGAATTGAGAACTGAGATGAAAAAGAGAATGTGAAAACAATGATAGTGTGCTCTACATATAGGTGTGTGTCTTTACTTTTCTTAAATTAAACAATAAGGACATCACAGTAATAAATTTAATCACGGTGGCTTTTAAAAAAGAAAAAAAAGAACATCTACACTGAAAATTCACTTTGTTATTCTGTACCTAAATAAATGATGTATTTCTTCAGAGCTGGGTACAGTGTAATAATGGAGATGAAGACAGATATAGATAGAAAAATTAAGTATTTCGCTTTGCCTTCAGGAAAAAATTCTCAGTTATTTTGCCTTTGGAAAAAAACCTCAGTTCTGAATAAGACTTTTCTCATTATATTTATCTTTATAGAAATTAAAGCCTAATATCAAATTCTATACAGTTTTGTCCTAGTGCATATTTATTTGCTCAGTTAACTTAAATAAAATAAAAGGGCCCAGTGAATGCAAACATATTGTACTATATAACAAAAATATGCATAATATATTTTATTTTATGTATGCCAGCTTCTGAATATGAAAACTCTAATTGATAAAACATGATCTTATGCTTATACTTTTGCCAAAAATGGCAAGTGAATATCATGATCATGACATATTATCTGGATATGTCCAATAGGTGGCCATTAACTTACATATGGCTGCTTACTTTTACCTTAATTAAAATGAAATAAAATTTAAAAATCAGTTTATAATTAGCACTAACCACATGTGCAGTGCTCAGCTATTGTCTTGAACAGCTCAGGTATAGATCATTTGCATAATCACAGAAGCTTTTAGTGGACAGCACTAAATAATTCAGACCCTTCTGATGCTATCATTGAACACATTATTCATTGTGTTATTTTAGGATAAAATAAGTCAATTTAATTTTTTCTGTTCATGATAATTGCTTGTTTTCATCCTCACTAGTATGTATAGAATCATCATAGTTATTTTCTTGATTAAAATGTGAATATTAGTATTAAAAGTAGATATATTTTTTTTATATTTTATTTATTTATTTTTTGAGAGAAGGGATGGAAAGGAGAGAGGGAGAGAAATATCAATGTATGGTTGCCTCTTATGCGTCCCCTGCTGGGAACTGGCCTGCAACCCAGGCATGTGCCCTGACTGGGAATCTAACCACGATACTCTGGTTCACAGGCCCGCGCTCAATCCACTGAGCTATGCCAGCCAGGGCTCAAAAGTAGATATTTTAATGTCAGATATTTATTTTGCTTTCAAAAATCCTACAAATATGGTATTCCAAGAACCTAACTTTTTGATGTAATAGTATTAGATACTTTTTAAAACTATAAATGGCTGCTAACTCCCATTTGTTCTTTTCTCCCATTTCTAAGCCCCTTCATAATCCTTATCAGATAATGCCTTGTTCTTTAATTTCTATTATTTTTAACAGTTAGGTGAAATTTGTATAAAATGCCCCATCCTAATACTAGTTTCTGAGAATGGATTCCCAAACATGTTAAATTCTTATCCATAATAAAAATAATAACTACTAGGTATCAAGTGATTATGTGACAGACACAATCATTGAATATATATTATTTCATTTAATCTTTACAACATTATTATTTTTTTAAATATGAGAATAATAGACTCAGAGGGGCTAAGTAACTCACATGGGATCACCTGGCTCAAATTCAAAATCCCTTGAGTGTAACCATTATGATCTATAAACACTTTGAAGATGGCTTTGAGATCTTACTACAAAATGTAAGCATCAATTCACTGATTCAGTAATTGAAGTAACTAATTACTATTATTATTTGCATTCATTCTTTCAATCATGTTTGCGGATTGTCTACTACATGTTAGGTACTGACTGCGCTCTGTCGGTACCTAGTTGTGTTCAGTCGTGAATAAAACAGATGAAATTTCTGCCCTCATGGACCTGTAGAAACTGGTTTCAATGCAAATAAACTTGATTAGATGTGTTCAGTCATGTGCAAAAGCATCAAAAAGAGAAATGGGTATCAGCTTCTGAGACCCACCAATTAGTTGCTAGGCCTTTTTGTCAATTCCAAAAACTTGAGAGCATTCCATTATTCCACCACTCAGTCAAGCATCAGTAGGGATGAGGATAGAATATGTAGTTACATAGAATGATAAGGATCTAGCATACTATTATTATTTCACAGCAAAGTGATTCAAAAAATAGAACTATTGAAATCTTGGGTAAAAGAAATAAAATCAAGGACAAAAATCTCATCTGATTTAAAGGTTAAAAGAAAACATAAGGACCAACAATTTTCAAATTGTTTGCAATTTTTTAGTACTTTAGATTGTTCTTTTCCTCTAAATCAAAATTACTCTGAAGTGATAACAATAAAAATCATTTTATACATATTTCTAATGTCACAATAATAGACACAATTAAACTGACATAAAGACCAAGAAGTATATGTTTAATTCAGGGTGTGAAATTTTTCCAGATGACCATTATCTGAAGAATTCTAAATAGATAAGGTTTAATTTTAGATTATTTGGGAAAGAGGCTAATCATTTCGAGTAATAGTTTGTTGCAAGTTTGCATTTCTCTAGTTTTAAGAACAACAAAAAACATTCGTATAATAGTTGACAGAGTAACTGAATCTGTTATCTACTTTAATATGGCAATTCCTGTTGGCTCATTTTGCTGAAAAATATTTTATAAGTCATGAAATCAAATCCAGGAAAAAGACAAGAAAATAATACCAGCAAAATGCATCCCCTTGATTCATATATTTCTAAACACATTTCCTTGGGGAAATGCATTGCTGTAATAAAATACTTGTAAAGATATTATGTCTGCAATAGGAATAATTCAAGAATACAGTTATACACTTAGGTGGAAAGACTGTGACATATACTGCAATCTTATATTTTCTCATCAAATCAAAATCTAAATATTTATGAATCAGGATTTATGCAGCATCTGTTATAAAAAGTGCACTCTGGTACATTGTTATTCCTTAAAATTTAAAGAAAAATATGGGAAAAACAGGTAACATTTGTGCAGAGTAAGATCAATTCACTGACATATTAGTCTATGAAATAAAGTAATCATGCATTATTCAAAGAATTTAGCCACATTCTATGAGACTTATATTACTTACAGGTTTAGATATAAATAATATGATTTATTTTTTCAAGTAGTCTGGAAGTATAATGTAATAGAGTCACTTTATTTTAGTAGCTTGAAAGCAGTAATTTCGAGATATTCATTGTGTGGCAGACCCTGGCCAGCAGAGTCTGCCTCTTGTGGCTGACAGTGAGAATGAATACACAGGTGACAACAATCCTGTGTGGAAAAAGAGAACAGGCATGACTACTCTCTCAAGGGGAGAGTGCCTATGGATGCCTCCGCCACTCCTTCAAGAGGGGAGCTTCCTGACCCTTGCCTAGACAGGCTTGTATTGTTTTCCTCAGCTCTTACATCACAGAAAGATTTATTATCTATTACATAGAATATTATTGTCTACATTTTAGGTACAATTAAGGAAATGAAAATAACATGCAGAGGGGAATGGTGATGAGCCAATTAGCTCTGTCCTTGGGCAAATTCACACAGGCTTTGGATATTACTTTGAAGGTAGACAATACACATTTGTTGTTTCAGACCAGGGTGATGGAGTTTTAGCAAGAGCAAGCCATACCAGTCTGTATGCATTTTCTAGGCCTGATTCCCACGGGAAAACCCTGTTTGAGTGTCTGTCTCCTGCTCACCAGTTCCCCCTACACATTTGTTCGTAGAAAAAGGTACTGATCACATATTTTGACCCAGTCATGGTGTCACATAATGTGATGAGCACAAAAATGGTGAGGCTTTGTCCCTATCTCCAAAAAAATTTTACTTGAATAAAATAGATGTAGACAAAACAAACCAGAATCCAGCAAAATGCCAGAGTAACAAATTATCTAAATTATATTTATTTACAAAAGAAGTCTAACTAGAAAGAACAAACATAAGTAATCCTTGCATTTTATAAAAATAATCCCAATAAGCAATTTATTAGTGAAGAAAGCCATTTTTGTTCAAATCAATTTTCTGTCTTAGATAATTCTATCTGAGGTTTTAGGGTAAATAACAA
Source organism: Artibeus jamaicensis (assembly GCF_021234435.1). Classification (NCBI taxonomy): domain Eukaryota; kingdom Metazoa; phylum Chordata; class Mammalia; order Chiroptera; family Phyllostomidae; genus Artibeus; species Artibeus jamaicensis. Next base: position 8,939,099 of record NW_026522028.1, on the reverse strand, counting down.
ATACTACATATACATATATATGTGTATATTCATATATATAAGTATACTTTATTGATTTAACTTAAATATAAATATATTTAAAGTTATAACGCATTTAACTTAGAATTAACATACTTGTATTTCCCACTTTTTTGATGCAGTGCCAAGACTGTTTCTTTGAGTTCTATTTTGCAAATCAAAGTTCCACAGTCGTAGGCATCATCTACATATTTTAGTTTTAGGAATGTTTTTATTATGAATAAAGAGGAAACTCAAAAACACTTTGGAAGCACTTTATTGTAAAAAATTCTAGAATATGACTTTCCATTTTTACAAGTATACCCTCCACATATTTTAGCAGCTTGCATTGGCACAACAAATTTGAGGGGACAAAGCATAAGTTACTCTTTGATAAACATATAACTCAATTAATGGGGACAGGCATTCAAGGGTATAGTGGAGAGTAGCCTCCCAGTCATGAGCATTCGGTGGTGAGAGTATCTCTCAGTATGTTTTATGGAAGTATTGATGCAATTTCTCAATTCAGTGCTTAAGAGATTGTCTGCTATAAAGTATACTGGGCATTCAGGTAAGCATTTAAAAAACATTATTGTATCTAGCCCTGGCCAACGTCACTCAGTTGGTAGGAGGGTTCTCCTGTACACCAAAAGGTCCTAGTTCCATTCCTAGTCAAGGCACATACCCAGGTTGAAGGTTCAATCCCCAGTGGGGGCACTTGCAGGAGGCAACCCCACTGGATGGATGTTTCTCCCATTGATCTCCTCTCTCTCTCTCTCTCTCTCTCTCTTTCTCTCTCTCTCTTTTTCTGCTGTTCCCCTATTTCTTGAATGAGAATCAAATAAACCTTAAAGAAAAACATTAGTGTATCTAATCCTCAAGACAACAGGAAGACTCTGTGAGAAAGAAATTATTATCTCATTTTTATAAATGAAGAAACTAGATCTCAGAAAGGTTAAATGCTTTCCCCAAAGCTTCCTGGTTGATAAATATAAAAACTAAAACTGGAACCTTACTAAATAGTACTGACTCCAACATAGCTTTGAGCCTATAATATAACAATTAATAGTTATTTATTGTTGTCTGGCTAGATAAGAATTTTTTAAGGGCAAGACCCAGTCTTTTTCATGACAGTGGCCACACCTGCCACATAATAAATGGCAGGAGTTCTTTGGAGAAACATTAAGTTACGAAGACAATAATTTGTTAGGTTGATCCTTGGTCTGATCAAGTGAGTTTGAGCAAAATACTTTTTGTCTCTTTCTTTTTTTAATATATTTTATTCATTATGCCATTACAGTTGTCCCATTCCCCCCTTCATTCCCCTCCACCCTGCACACCCCTCACCCACCATTCCCCCCTTTAGTTTATGTCCATGTGTCACAAGTTCTTTAGATTCTATATTTCCCCTACTATTCTTGCCCTCCCCCTATCTATTTTCTACCTACCATCTATGCTACTTATTTTCTGTACCTTCTCCCCCCTTCTCCTCCTCCCACTCCCCTATTGCTAACCCTCCATGTGATCTCCATTTCTGTAGTTCCGCTCCTGATCTAGCTGTCCACTTACTTTGCTTTTGTTCTAGGTGTGGTTGTTAATAACTGTGAGTTTGCTGTCCTTTCACTGTTCATGTTTTGGTATCTTCTTTTTCTTAGATAAGTCCCTTTAACATTTCATATAATAAGGGCTTGGTGATGATGAACTCCTTGAACTTGACCTTATCTGAGAAGTACTTTATCTGCCCTTCCATTCTAAATGAAAGCTTTGCTGGGTAGAGCAATCTTGGATGTAGGTCTTTGGATTTAGTGACTTGGAATACTTCTTTCCAGCCCCTTCTTGCCTGCAAAGTCTCTTTTGAGAAATCCGCTGACAGTCTGATGGAAATTCCTTTGTAGATGACTGTCCCCTTATCTCTTGATGCTTCTACGATTCTCTCCTTCGTTTTAATCTTGGTTAATGTAATTATGATGTGCCTTGGTGTGTTCCTTCTTGGGTCCAACTTCTTTGGGACTCTCTGAGCTTCCTGGATTTCCTGGAAGTCTATTGCCTTTGCCAGATGGGAAAGTTCTCCTTTATTATTTGTTCAAATGAGTTTTCCACTTGTTGCTCTTCCTCTTCCCCTTCTGGTACCCCTATAATTGGGATGTTGGAACATCTAAAGGTGTCCTGAAGGTTCCTAAGCCTCTCCTCATTTTTTTTTTTGAATTCTTGTTTCTTCATTCTTTTCTGTTTGGTTGTTTCTTCCTTCCTTCTGGTCCACTCCATTGATTTTAGTATCAGTTTTCTTTCCATCACTATTTGTTCCCTGTGCGTTTTGCTTCATTTCACTTAGTGTAGCCTTCATTTGTTCATCTAATTTGTGACTAATATCAACCAGTTCTGTGAACGTCCTGATCATCAGTGTTTTGACCTGTGCATCTGATAGGTTGGGTATCGCTTTGTCGCTTAGAAGTATTGGCTCTGGGGCTTTGAGCTGTTCTTCTGCTTGAGCCATAATGTTTTGGTCTGTTCCCACCTGTTACATATGAGGAGCAGAGCCTTAGGTGTTCACCAGGGTGGGGTGACACAGTGGCTGGGTTGTAATGCTGTATGTGGGGGCATAGTCAGAGAGGAGCAATGGCGTTTTTTCTTCTCTCTTTTGGATTTTGGTCCCCTCTGCTGCTTCCAGCAAGCAAATTGGGCCCTTCTGGTGCTGGTTCCAGGTGTGTGGGATTGTGCACCCTCCAGAACCCTGTGGGTCTCTCTAAGGAACTCTCTGTGAGCCTGGGAGCCTCTCCCAGCACCTCAACCCCTGAAAGTTTTTCCAATTTGTGTTTTTAGGCTTTGTTTCCTGGTGCTGGGGCCCTGGTTTATTCGGTCTGTCTCACCGCTCACTCCTTTGCCTGGTTTATCTGCACGTGAATGTGTGACCACAGTCAGCCAGCTGCCTTGCACCCTCACTGGGTCTGCCTGTTGCCACCCTACACCTGGGATCTGTCAACCACTGCCTGTGCTCCTGGATCGGATATAGTATTTCCACCTACGCCTCCATCTTGGCCAGAAGTCTTTGTCTCTTTCTTTATAAAATCCCCCTAACAGATTTTTGTTACACTATTGTTAACTATAGGTGCTAAGAGAAATAAACCAGACACAGAAAGACAAATACTGCATGATTTCACTTATATGAGGTTCCATATCTAAAATAGTCAAATTTACAAAATCAAAGACTGAAATGGTTGGTACCAGGGACTGTGGAGAAGGGAGAGGGAGAAATGGAGAGTTACTGATCAGGCATTAAGTTTCACTTCCCTCTCCTGTTTTATAAATTTCTTGCATTGGAGAATGCTATTTCTTAATATTTTCTACAGCTATATAAAAGTTTTCCATGTTAATTATTATTTACAAGCCTCACTGAGTTGTTATTTGAATAACATTTATTAAAAACCCTAAATCAATAACTTCCTGCATGTAAAATATTCTTTTGGAAAATAAATTTCATTTATAAAATAAAAATGAAAAACCATATAATCTCATCTTCTAAAATGATGCTACTATCTGATATAATTTGTTGATTTACTTTGTTTATTTTTCATGGAAGCTCCAGTTCAGAGATGAAGATGGTGATTAGCAGTTATAACAGTTATTTAGTCAATATAAATTATACTACAATAATGCATTTTTAAAAATCCCTCTAGTGCATAAGATCTATTAATGTGGAGAATTAAAAAGTGGACATACCATTATACAATATTCTTTTGAGAATATTGTAAGCAAATTTGAACACGCTAAATCCTTAGGGCTTTTTTATTTGCTTTAATAAAGAAAGTATTTTATATGAATAAGGGCTAGCTACTTCCCTTAAACATTGTAACTAGGTTATTATGAAATCAGGTCTCAAAACATGCTGTGTCATAGAGGAAAATTTTATTTAAAAAGATGCAAAAATTGTTCATGTAGCCTATTCTGTAAGCTTGATGAAGTCTTGGCTGTCTGTCATTTTAGGACCTTCAACCACCTCTGGACAAGAAATACTGACTCAACCTGGGCCAACATCCCAGAAGCAGGACTCACTTACTCTTATGATGAGTATTAGGCAACCAGTATCATTCTTACCCAAAGGCAGGCTACACAATAGCTTACACAAGTCTTGGCAACCATTCCTAAGGGTAAATGCTACAAACCTTTTTGTATTTTAGATACAGTTTATTCATGGTTCAGGAGTATATTTATACTATTTTAGCCAATTCATGTAAGTTGAAAGTCTTTAGTTTCACTAATTGCCATTCATTTTTAACAGGTGTCATGTTAATTAATAGATAGTAACTAATTTAATCAATGAAAACCCACTTTTGACATGAAATTTGGTGATTATGAAAACATCTGGGTCTGATCAAAGACAAAGATAGCTAATATGTTTGTGATCACTACCTCTGGAGGAGAGCCTTTCCTCTCTGCAAAAAGGATATCTGTCCCTGGCATGGGGATTCCTCATTAGAACGTATAAGCTATCTAAGTTGAATTATTTTTAAGCAAACTACAATCACCATTTATTGTTTACTATAATTAGGAATTTGTTTCCCAAGAAATGGAAAATACTAAGGGAATAAATGTAGAGAAATAACTTCATATATATTAACTTTTTCTCTTTTTACATAGTTTTATTTTCTAATATAGACCTATGTGTTAATTCCCAATATCATTGACCTAACAATGATATTCTTCTGTCTGGAAGCAGCTGCATGATATTGGATAGGATGCTCTGAACAGAGTGGTGAGGGAGAAGGTGGCTACCATCTAGAGAGTCTAATCAGTGAAGTCATATTCTGGAAATTAATGGGCCTTATACAGCCTCTGTCAGCCCTCACAAACTGATTTATTCAAACCACTACACTTTTAATATTTGTTCAGTTTTTATTTGTGGGACAAGGGATTGTTGTGTGTATGGGGTCAGAAGAAGGACAAATTTGTTTGTCAAAAATACCCTGACTCTAAATTACTGTTCTTTACTCACTGACATTAGTCAGATCATCATTGATTGGTTCTACTCTCTTAATAAAAAATCCATTGATTCTTTATTGTTACTTTGAAAAGTCCCTTATAGTATGTGGAGGAGAAAAAATCCCTGTACACTGTTATCAGGAAGGTAAAATGTTACAGCCTTTGTAGAAAACAGTATGAAGTTTCCTTAAAAAATTAAAAGTAAAACTATCATGTGGTCTAGCAATCCCAGTTCTGGGTATATATCTGAAGGAAATAAAGTCACTAATTCAAAGAGATATCTGTACTGGCATGTTCTTTGCAGCCTTATTCACAGTAACCAAGGTATGGAAACAATGTAAGAGTCTGCCAACAGATGAATGGAAAAATAAATATGGCATATATATGTATGTGTGTATACACACACACACAAACCCTCACACACTAGAATATTATTCGTCCTTAAAATAGAAGGAAATCCTAACATTTGTGACAACATGGATGGACCTCTGAACATTATGCTAAGTGAAATAAGTCTTACACAGAAAGACAAATACTGCATTATAGCATGATATCATCTCATATGTGGAATGAAAACAAAACAAAACAAAATGTCAAACTCATAGTAATGGATAGTAGAATGATGTTACCATAGGCTGAGAAGTTCAGTGAAAAGGGATATATTGATCAAAGGGAACAAACTTTCAGTTACATCTTGAATAAGTTCTGAACAGCTGATGTCTAGCATGGTAACTATACTTAATAATAATGCAGGAGTGAGCGAAAATAGATTAAATTACTAGCCATCACTACCTAAAAGATAAATTATGAGTAAGAATGCAAAATAATAACAATAATAAGAAAAAGACAATTAATTCAAATAAATAATATAAATATAAAATCTGGGTTTCATGTACTCACAAATGCAAAACTATTTATGCCGACCCCTGTATATTGTATACTTGAAATGTGGTAGGGGAGTACATCTTAAGTGTTTTCACTATAGAAAAAACATGGTAAGTATACAAGGTAATAGATGTGTTAATTAACTTCATTTTGGTAATCATTTTATATTATTATTATTTTTTAATTGTTGTTCAATTATAGTTGTCTCCATTTTCCCCCTTTACTCTCCCCTGCACATCCAATACCCACCTTCCACTTTCAATCTTGCCCCCGGTAATCACTTTACAATATATACATATATCAAAATATAACATTATATACCTTAAGTATATATATATATATATATATATATATATATATATATGTGTGTGTGTGTGTGTGTGTGTGTGTGTGTGTGTAAATAATTCCTCAATAAAGCTGGGAAAATTTAAAGATATTAAAGGATGAAAAAAAAGAAGACTGTCCCCATTGAGCAGACCCACCCTAAGTAACTTGCCAAAATAAAATATACCGGTAATTGTATTCCATATACTTTCAAAAAGAAGTTCTAGGAAATACATTTTCTCTAATTCTTTACATTTTAATTGGCATTTTAGGTCTCCTTTGGCTTTGCTAAAAAAAGATTTCAAGACCTTGCAGGCAAGAAGAGGCTAGAAAGAAGTATTCCAAGTCATGAAAGGCAAGGACCTACATTCAAGACTGCTCTACTCAGCAAAGCTTTCGTTTAGAATGGAAGGGCAGATAGAGTGCTTCTCAGATAAGGTCAAGTTAAAAGAGTTAATCATCACCAAGCCCTTATTTTATGAAATGTTAAAGGGACTTATGTAAGAAAAAGAAGATAAAAAACATGTATAGTAAAATGACAGCAAACTCACAATTACTAACAACCACACCTAAAACAAAAGCAAACTAAGCAAACAACTAGAACAGGAACAGAACCACAGAAATGGAGATCACATGGAGGGTTAGCAACAGGGGAGTGGGAGGAGAAGAGAGTGGGAAAAGGTACAGAAAATAAGTAGTATAGATGGTAGGTAGAAAATACACAGGAGGAGGGCGAGAATAGTATGGGAAATGTAGAAGCTAAAGAACTTAAGACATATGGACATGAATTAAAGGGGGGGAATGTGGGTGGGAGGGGTGTGCAAAGTGGAGGGGAGTGAAGGGGGGAAATGGGACAACTGTAATAGCATAATCAATAAAATATATTTTAAAAATAAATTTAAAAGTTGACATTCAATATTAATTTTATTGGTTTCAAGTATAGAGCACAATGGTTAGACAATTATATACTCTACAAAGTGTTCCCTTCAATATTTCCAGTACCCACATGGCACCATAGGTAGTTATTATGATATTATTGAATGTATTCTCTATGCTGTCTTTACATTCCCAGGACAAACTTTAAACTACCAATCAGTACTTCTCAATTCCTTCAGCTTTTTCATCCAGTCTTCCAACTCCCCTTCCCTCTGCCAACCATCAGTCTGTTCTTTGTACCTATGAGTCTGTTTCTGTTTTGTTTGTTCATTTATATTGTTTAGATTCCACATATAGGTGAAATCATATGGTATTTGTCTTTCTCTGCCTGACTTGTTTCACTTAGCATAATACCCTCTAGGTCATCTATGTTGTATGTTGTCAAAAATGGTAAGATTTCATTATTTGTTAAATATATTACCCTCACCTGGGGACATGTTTAGAGAAAAAAAGGGAGGGAGAAAGAAGAGACCAATTGATGTGAGAAACATTGATCAGTTTCCTCTTCTATGCACCCCAATCAGAGATCCAATCCCCCAATCCAGGCATGTGCCCTGACAGAGAATTGAACCTATGGCCTTTCAGTTTATAAGATGATGCTCCAACTAAGTGAGTCACAGCGGCCAGGGCAGATTTCATTCCTTTTTATGGTCATGTAATATTCCATTGTATGTGTACCACAGCTTTTAAACACTTGCTCTTTAATAAAAAACATAATTCTTTTTTCTAAACACAATCACCTAACTATAAGATATTATTTAAAAATTATTTTCTATAGCTAAAATAGTTTCTTAATTAAATCAAAGTGACTAAATAGCTCAATGCTGGTTATTTCAGAAAGTCGTAAGTAGTTTTCTATATACATGTAGCACATTGTGACAATTTTAAGGTTATCTCTTCATAGAAATGAGGCAGTGCTAGAACATCAAAAGAAAATAACCACAAATATTTTTATTAGTCATTGGGCAAAAAAATGAGAATATTATATATCTTATTTCAGCTCTTTTAACTGTGTTTCACTGATTGAAAACTAAATTAAAATTATTAAACAGCATTACACAATCTAATCAGGATGTAATATAAGTCAATAAAATTTATATTAAAATTTACCCAGTTTATTTATTTATACTTTTATTTTTTGATAAAGGTTATTCTTGTTTGTACTAAAATCAATTTTACAGAAATGTTAAGGTTTATTCTTTCTCCATAATATATAACATTAATGTGATTTTGAAAACAATTACTCCTGAATATGGGAAAACATTTTGCCTCTCTCCTACAACCTCCTTCTGTCAATTCTATACACATACTTCAGAAACTCTAGAATTCATCTACTTTAAACACTCCAACTTTTGCATCCCTGATTTTTAAATACTTAGGGAAAATGAATGAAGACCTAGGAGAAAATGAAAAGTGAGTGCAAATTCCACTCTTTGTGTACTGCTCACTCCAAAATGCTGTTATTATGTTCTAAGAAAATAATGTAATATGACATGTTAACCTCTAAGTCAGTCAATTTAAGATAACAATGGGAGTACTCTTTTCAAGAGATTAATTGAAATTAACACTTTGGACTGGTATAAGAATAATTTTTAAATGGCTTCAGGTTCCAGAGCAATACTTATCTATATACAAGTTATCAGTAACTGATTGGCTCCAATTATTACTTCAGATATTGAAGAAAGACAAACCATTGACATAAAAAGCTCTTGCTCATTTGCATATTCATAATACATCAGTGACTATCCAGGACTGGCTCTGATGCTGCCTGAATATTAATGCCAACAGCTGAGCTGAAGGGCAAAGCAATATATAGAAATAAACTGCAATTCCCCTGCAGAATTTACAATTTTACTTGACAGTGGGCAGGTTTTTAAACTATTATTATTATTATTATTATTATTATTATTATTATTTTCATCCCTTATTACGAGAATGCGCCTCATTTCTTCAAGTATCTAGTCAGATCGGTGCAAAATTACAGCACATCTTTTATTTTTATTTTAAACCAGATTTAACCATGCAGTCTTCTTTTACACCAAAATCTACAGACTACTGCTATGTACACACTCATAATCAACGCACCCCAAAAAGAAGGACTTCAAGCTGTATATTGCATTCAGCTGAAGGACATTTCTGCTTTTATGTACTTTTAAAAGCTTCAAATTTGTGAACATTTAAAAGTTCAGATAGTTAAGTACCTCTGCCTTCAAATCTCTCTGCTCTGCCCTTTAATTTCTTAGAAAAACCTCTGTCTCCTGACCCTACCCTCTGTCACAGCTTAAATAGCTATTTCTGACTTGGCCTCTGCCTAGAGCTACAGATTGAGGCTTCTGGAAGAAATACTGCAATTCCTTTCATGAGATGCAGCAGAGTATTTGTGGAAGAATCTGTAGGAGGGAGATGTGTTCGGGGTTTGCATATGTGATGTGTTTGTAACATCGCCATTATAGTTAACACATCTGTGATCACCAGATCATTTATTATAGGATTCTCTTTTCCTTGGAGAAGTGGTAGATTAGACAAAAATTCTCCCCGACCATTTGCATTTCCTTTTCCTGAAGAAGGTGCTCTCTGCCAACAAGGGTTTTAGTAAACAAACTGGAATAGATAAAACAGTATTTCTTAAAACACACACACACAACTCAGGTTTAGAAAACAGAGATCTGTGCCTTGCTTATTGTCATGCTGCTTTGCTTTATTTCTTTTTATTGGCCTTCTATTTCAAATGATAGTAATAACAGGTATGGGTAATCTTTATTCATCATATACTGTATCAGTCAAATTTTTGCTGCATAACAAACTACCCTTAAAATCAGTGGCTTAGAGCACTAACTTATTATTGCTCAAGTGTCTATGGGTTGCCTGGGGTTTAGCTGATGTGAAGATAGACTCATTTTGGCATTTCTGCTTCAGGCTGTGGCAGCCAGCACAGCCCTACTTCTCACCGAGTTGGCTGGAGTGACTTAGATTTGTCTCAATCCTTGTTTGACCTATGGGCTAACCAGAGAGGATTCCACTCATGGTGTGGCAGAGGCACAAGGGTACAAGCAGAATATATGAGGCTTCAAAGCTTAGGCTAAGATCCAGAACACTCCCTTCCTCTTTATTATATTGGTTAAAGTCAAGTATGAGGAAAATATACAATATCCCTTTAGTCAGAGAGATTAAAAAGTCACATGAAAAAAGGAGGGGTGAAAACTTTAAACCAATGTTGCAATGTACTACCCTCCATCATGGCCCAAGCTCCTTTGTTCATTTTATACACACCATTTCAGGTAGTCTTCAGAGCAGTCTCATGTATTGTTGTCATCATTATTCTACAAATAAGAAATTGAGATTCAGAGAGGTTAAGTAACTTGTTTGGGACCACACTGCCAGCAAATGATGAAACAGTGACAGACATCTAAGCAGATCTTAAATACTATGCAATTTTTCTCAAATATTCCATCCTACCTATTTTCAAAGACTATTTCTATATTAAGTATAAGGATTGTAAAGATGTGGGACCTAATGTTCAGTCATCATGATAATGATAATGAGTAAAGACAAAACATAACAAAAATTCTGTTGGGATAATACTATTCATTTCTAAGTTATTTCATCTTTAAAATTCATTTATATGTGAGCCAAAATAAGGGTAATGTCCTCATCAGGGAAGAAAAACTAGCAAATGAATAAGTTAAATTTCCATTTATAGTTCTTTTGTGACCAATAATTATTTTTATCAAAATAAAGATACTTTTCTTTGACAACAAATATCACATACAAAATTATAACTGATTATATAAAAATGTACACCACACAAATATAGTTTTGTAGATTCTAATACCATTAATCAAAAGGTACAAATGACTATAATAATGACAGGGAACTTTAGTGAATGGAAGTTAATTGTTCCAGTGTCAGTAGAAATATAAGTACACTCCTAATTAAAGCACTTTCTAATTGTCTTCTTGGCAATCAATAGCAATGTAGTCTTAGAATATGTTTATATTTATACTAGCCTCTTGATTTTGCACATTTTCTTTTTTTTTTTGTCTAACAGTTGTTTTCAGAAACCTGAAGAAATTTAGTTAAGTTAATAGAGCTTACTGATAATTCTGTGTTGTTATCATACTGTTCTTCATTGTATAAAGTTGTGGCTTAGTTAATACCACAAATTGTTAAAACAGCACAATATTATAAAGTAAACATAAAAACAACAGGGAAAAATTAAATAAAATAGGCTGCTGCATAAATCCAACCTCAGTGGCACAACATTTCTTCCAAAAGTTAAGCCATACACAGAAATGAAACGGGTTTCATTTGGGAATAAAATTAGTATTCATAGAAATTGAAAAACTAAAATATTGAAATGAATGACTACATGTAGCTTGTAAAATAATACATAGAATACTTGTTTTAGATACACAGTATTATGTTTTTCAAGATTAATAGTTGCACTAAATCTCACACTTGGTCCACTTCCCTTACTTCATACCAAAACATTTTATAATCACTTAAATTCAGACTAGAAGCTAGGATGTTGAGAGAATGTTTGAGTGTTTCCTTTGCTGAGGAAAGTGCAGACTATATAATAAATATTAAATAATTATTTTTGAAAAATAAAGTTTTATAAGCTTTCACAGCACTAGACTTAAGCAGAACTGGGTTCTTAATAGTTGAGCAAACTCAATCAAGTCATTTAATACTACAAAACCCCATTTTGTTTTGTTTTTACACATAAAAATGGGGATAAAAATTTACCTAAGTCATAAAGTGGTTTAGAGGGGAAATGAAAACATTTATTAATAACTAAGTATCCCCAACCTTCATTAACTATTAAGTTAAAATGGATTCTTATTGTTAACTGATATTTTATTAATTCTAGCCCCCATCTGCTGAGGCAGAACTTCAGCCTCTTCCCCCTAGATCTCCCTTAGTTATGTCTGGGTGTTACCAGGGAGGGTGTCAAATGTGCACATGAAAGGACTTTTCCTGTTTCTTAATCTCAAACCCTTTCACTAATACTCATGTCCTGCAACAGCACTTGAGAATCAATTCTCCTTCAGCTGGCTGCAGCTACCACCCAACACTCTCAGAAATGGTAATACTATATCCTATGGTGCTAACTCTTGTTCCTGATGTTGCAGCCTCGCTAAGTACCCAAAGGACATTCATTGCATTCTCTGGGGACATCATTTAGTTGATGCTCCTATGTATTTGATGCTTCTATGTATTTGATGTATTAGAGGGATTGTCCTTGCCATTCAGCCTGTAGAGACTCTTTCTCTAAAGTTCAATTACAAATCAAGTTGCTGAGCTAGGGGAGGTCAATATGTGATAGAAACCATGGTATTGTATACATCTGGTCAAGTAAATTCAGACAGACCACCTCTTAACCTTCCTAAGTTCCTTTCCTCCTTCAGGGTGGATTTTAGAATGCAAGAGAAGAAGAAACTCATATCTTGCTGCCAATAACAACCCTTTGCAATGAATTACTTGGGGAGATAAGACTGCGTTATGTTAGGGTTTTGTATAGCTGTATAGGGTTTGTATAGTGTTTTGGCTCCCTACTAATATGGACTTCATCATCTAAAATGGCTCCTTTAAGATTTTTTTTTAATCTGGTTCTTTACAGCATCCCTTGAAACCATAATTTATGTAGTCTGGAATGAGTTGCTGGCATAAGTAATTTCTGAAAGTTCGACTTCCGCCAAGATGGAGGCATAGGTGGATGTGCCGTGCCTTCTCCCACAACCAAGATTAGAGAAAACTAAATATTAGCAACAGAAAACACAGCCAGAACACGGAAAATTGAACTTTTCGGAAGTCCGTTAACAACAAATTCTTCAGCCTGACCGGTAAGGGGCGAAACCAGCGGCTGGCGGAGCAGGGTTGCACAGGAGGACCTCGGCCAGACACACTCAGGCCTGCGGAATCCAGGCGCAGGGTCAGACCTAGTGAGCGACCCAGCGAGCAACCAGGCGAGCGACCTCGGGGGAGACAGCCGGGCCGGGGCTGCGTGTTGACTGAGGTCACGCATTTGTGTGAGGGTGGACAGGCGAGGAAGTGGGCGGTTGGACCAGGCCGGCAGGTCCCCACGGCAAGCGGCAGTAGAGGGCGCCGCCATTTCCCTGCTCTGACCCCACCTCCACATACAGCGTCATAACCCAGCGACTCTGAGTGGCCCGGCCCAGGTGAACCACCTAAGGCACTGCTCCTCCGCAGCCAGCTGTGAGAAGCGGCAGAGGGGGTCGCCATTTCCCCACTCTGGCCACGCTCCCACATGCAGCGTCACAACCCAGCAACCTGGGAATCCAAGCCGCCGCTTCTCACACTTAAAGGGCCCGAACAAACCAAGAATGGCGCAGGAGGATCTCAGAGCCCCAGAAATAAATCTAAGCGATGAAGAAATAGCAAAACTCACAGACGCACAGTTTAAAACACTGGTGATCAGGATCCTCACAGAACTGGTTGATTATAGCCACAAATTAGACAAATATATGAAGGCGAAACTCATTGAAATGAATGGAATTGCACAGGACACCAATAGCAATGAAAAGGAAACTGGGACTCAAATCAATGGAGTGGACCAGAAGAAAGCAAATAATGGCCAAACAGAAAAGAGTCAAGAAGCAAGAATTCAAAGAAATGAGGAGAGTCTTAGGAACCTCCAGGACATCTTTAAACGCTCCAACATCCGAATTATAGGGGTACCAGAAGGGGGAAAGGCACAGCCACCAGTGGAAAACTTATTTGAACAAATAATAAAGGAGAACTTCCCCAATCTGGCAAAGGAAATAGACTTCCAGGAAATCCAGGAAGCTCAGAGAGTCCCAAAGAAGTTGGACCCAAGAAGGAACACACCAAGGCACATCGTAATTACATTAGCCAAGATTCAAATGAAGGAGAGAATCCTAGAAGCAGCAAGAGCTAAGGCGACAGTCACCTACAAAGGAGTCCCCATCAGACTGTCAGCGGATTTCTCAAAAGAGACCTTACAGGCAAGAAGGGGCTGGAAAGAGGTATTCCAAGTCATGAAATCTAAAGACCTACAACCAAGATTGCTCTATCCAGCAAAACTTTCATTTAAAATGGAAGGACAGATAAGGTGCTTCTCAGATAAGATCAAATTCAAGGAGTTCATCATCACCAAGCCCTTATTATATGAAATGTTAAAGGGACTTATCAAAGAAAAAGAAGTTAAAGAAACATGAACAGTGAAAGGACAACAAATTCACAGTTATTAACAACCACACCTAAAACGAAAGCAAACTAAAAGGACAGCTAGATCAGGAGTGGAGACATAGAAATGAAGATCTCAAGGAGGGGTTAGCAACAGGGGAGTGGGAGGAGGAGAAGGGGGGAGAAGGTACAGAAAATAAGTAGCATAGACAGTAGATAGAAAATAGATGGGGGGGGGGCAAGAATAGCATGGGAAATATAGAATCTAAAGGACTTGAGACACATGGTCATAAACTAAAGGGGGGTGATGGTGGGGATGGGGGGTAGGGTGGAGGGGAATAAAGGGGGAATAGAACAACTGTAACAGCATAATCAATAAAAAAAAAGTAAATAGTTAAAAAAAAAAAAAAAGAAAGTTCCCTATAGAATACTAATGTATAGCTTAGGGTTAAGAACCACTATTCAGAGAATCCTATGAAAACCTATTCTACCAGATAAAATTTTCATTTGGTTTCATTTATAATTTTAGTAGAATGTCAGGTGTCTGTGAACACCCTAAAATCTAGTTTAAGGCTAACTGTCTTAAAGCCAGTAAGTTTGGTTATTTCTTCATATGACGGAGTCCCCGTGTGGGAAGACTTCTAGAAGAGACATTAATGGGGTCATATCCCAGAGTGACAAGATAATAGGTTCTTTAATACAGTGGGTTTTTTCCCTTATTGATCTGTATTTTCCTAATGTTTCTGTTATTATAGCAGTTTCTTGTACTGGGTGATTAATAAATGCTTGTTGATTTAATGTTATTGAAGTGCATATTGCTACTGAAATTAAGGAGAATATTTATATACAGTAATCAGAATGAGAATCATAAAAAGAGATTTTTAAGTGCTTCACTTTTGGGAAAGTAGAATGACCAAGTTTCATTGACCAGCCAATTAATCACTCTGAGTATATGTGTGTGTGTGTGTAACACATATAAAATATATGCAAACACACATAGTTTGACATTTTCAGCACACATAGATGTCCTTATCTTTTTTCAAAAGATAATGCTGTCAACTTTAATTCATAATTTTTTCATTTAATATATTGTTTATATCTTTCATTGTCATTAAATATGTTCCACAGCATCATGTTAAAAGGGGCATAGTATCATGTAGCTGTGGCACTGTTTTATGATCATAAACAATAGCAGAGGAAATATTCTTCTACATAGATCTTTGTACATGTTTGTTATCTAACAAAATTCCTAGATGTGAAATTATTGTTTCAAATTAAATCATTGAAATTTTCAGTTTAAAGTACTTGTGATACTGTGGCCAACTACTTTACAGAATGGTTATATGAATTTACAATCCATCTGAACTGTATAAAATTTTTTTATGTTTACATTACTTTTATTATAACTTCTTGAATTGCTTCCCTAGTGGTTTTTTCCTGCCCTGAAACAGTGTTTTTCAAGATGCATTTCATTATTCTAGGATGATCATCTTTCTCTAAATTTTCTCTCAGAAAGATTTTATTCATTCTCCTATTCTTAATAGTAATTCTTTCAGTTGGAAGAATTTGTGTATTCTTTTTTTATTATTGTTGTTCAAGCACAGTTCTAGTTGAACGTTTATTTCTTCCTTTTGTTCCAAATTGTTGATTTGAATATTGGCCTTCTTCCATTCACTGTTGATTCCCTGTCTCTTTTTCTTTTTTTATATTTATTTTTATTTTTATTTTTTTAATTTATTTTTATTGATTATGCCATTACAGTTGTTCTATTTCCCCCCTTCATTCCCCTCCACCCTACCCCCTGTCCCCACCATTACCCCCCTTTAGTCTATGGCCATTTGTCTCAAGTTCTTTAGATTCTATATTTCCCATGCTATTCTTGCCCCCCATCTATTTTCTATCTACTGTCTATGCTACTTATTTTCTGTACCTTCTCCCCCCTTCTCCTCCCACTCCCCTGCTGCTAACCCTCCTTGAGATCTTCATTTCTGTTTCCACTCCTGATCTAGCTGTCCTTTTAGTTTGCTTTTGTTTTAGATGTGATTGTTAATAACTGTGAGTTTGCTGTCCTTTCACTGTTCATGTTTTTTTTAACTTCTTTTTCTTCGATAAGTCCCTTTAACATTTCATATAATAAGGGCTTGGTGATGATGAACTCCTTGAATTTGATCTTATCTGAGAAGCACTTTATCTGTCCTTCCCTTCTAAATGAAAATTTTGCTGGATAGAGCAATCTTGGTTGTAGGTCTTTGGATTTCATGACTTGGAATACCTCTTTCCAGCCCCTTCTTGCCTGTAAGGTCTCTTTTGAGAAATCAGCTGACAGTCTGATGGGAACTCCTTTGTAGGTGACAGTCCCCTTATCTCTTGCTGCTTCTAGGATTCTCTCCTTCATTTGAATCTTGGCTAATGTAATGATGATGTGCCTTGGTGTGTTTCTTCTTGGGTCCAACTTCTTTGGGACTCTCTGAGCTTCCTGGATTTCCTGGAAGTCTATTTCCTTTGCCAGATTGGGGAAATTCTCCTTTATTATTTGTTCAAATAAGTTTTCCACTGGTGGCTGTTCCTTTCCCCCTTCTGGTACCCCTATAATTCGGATGTTGGAGTGTTTAAAGATGTCCTGGAGGTTCCTAAGACTCTCCTCATTTCTTTGAATTCTTGCTTCTTGACTCTTTTCTGTTTGGCCATTATTTGCTTTCTTCTGGTCCACTCCATTGATTTGAGTCCCAGTTTCCTTTTCATCTCTATGGGTTTCCTGTGCAATTCCATTCATTTCAATTAGTTTCGCCTTCATATATTTGTCTAATTTGTGGCTATAATCAACCAGTTCTGTGAGCATCCTGATCACCAGTGTTTTAAACTGTGCGTCTGAGAGTTTTGCTGTTTCTTCATTGCTTATATTTATAGGCTCTGGGGCTTTGAGATCTTCTTGAGCCATTTTTTGTCTTTTCGCCCCGTTAAGTATGAGGAGCAGAGCCTTGGACTCCCAGGTCGCTGGGTTATGACGCTGTATGTGGAGGTGGGGTCAGAGTGGGGAAATGAGGGCGCCCTCTGCTGCTGCTCGCCGCAGGGACCCTCTGGGTCCCAGTCCAATTGTCCACTCCCTCTCTTGTCTATCTGCGCAGGAATGCGCGACCACAGTCAACCCAAAGCCCTGTTTCCTGGCTGTTTCCCCGCAGTTGCTGGGTCTCTCAATAGGTCCAACCCTGCGCCTGGATTCTGCAGGCCTGAGTCCATCTGACCGAGTTTTCCTGTGCTACCCCACTCCACCAGCTGCTGGTTTCACCCCTTACCAGTCAAGCTGAAGAATTTGTTGTTAACAGACTTCCGAAAAGTTCAATTTTCTGTGTTCTGGCTGTATTTTCTGTTGCTAATATTTAGTTGTCTCTAAACTTGGTTGTGTGAGTAAGCACGGCATCTCCACCTATGCCTCCATCTTGGCGGAAGTCTGTATAAAAGTTTTTAAAACAGGTTACTCCTAACATTACTTTACAGAAAATAAGGAAAGAAAAAGTTGACTGATGCACACAAGTTCTTTGTCCCACTCATGTGCTTCTGTATTTGCCTTTGATGATCTAAGGTTTCTAATATCCAATAACAATAACATTTTTATTTGTCCATCATTTCCAATTAGACTATGAGTTATTGTGGGTAGAGACTATACTTTATCTAATATTACACTTCCAATATCAAATCTACATTCTTCATATAATAGGCATCCAAATATTTGTTGAAGGTGTATCAGCTAGCGGTATATGAAAAAAATTCTGGTTATCCCAAGCTTCAGGGTGTAGAGTACAATAAATTGTAATCGATAATGGCAACATATCACCGTGGTACCCTGTAGTGAAAAGTAATGCAATTAAAGCAAATATAACAACAAGGACAACAAAAACTCACTAAAGGTAGAGATTCTCTGTAAATGTGTACCATTAAGAAAAAAACTCATGTGCCCTGGTTGGTATGGCTCAGTGGATTGAGTGCTGCCCTGTGAACCAAAGGATCTCTGGTTCAAATCCCAGTCAGGGCACATGCCTGGGTTGCGGGCCAGGTCCCCAGTAGGGGGTACATGAGAGACAACCACAAACACTGATATTTCTCTCCCTCTCTTTCTTCTTCCCTACCCCTTTCTCTAAAAATAAATTAATTAAATTTTAAAAAACTCATATATTATGTGTTAAATACAATTTAAAAAGTAATAAAATTAGTGATATACACCTCCATAAATTTCTCCTTTATTGTGATTTGACTCTAAATAGTGTCCTTTTTAATTATTATTAAAATTTGCAATAAAAATGGGAACTAATATTCTCTTCAGGTGTATGCAACCTTGGTACAGCCTCTAACATGTTACACCATAAAAACAAAGTTTTCTTTTAATAAGGGTACTAAGAAAAACTTGGAAGTTTATTCAACAGCTGTTTCTTTTGCAAAGGCCAACATTGTCTTTGTATACATTTGGTTGTTCTAAGTGACATTTATTATTTTATAAAATCATATAAGAAACAGCTAGTTAACCTTACAAGTAAATAGCATACACAATTTGAGGTCATATCTGTCCAGGTAAGAGGAATGATAGTTTCACTTGGAAAGAAAATATTCTACAGTGTAAAATTGACAAGATAGTGTGAATAATTTAGATCTTTGTAACTCAGACAAACCTTGCCAGTAACACATATTTGTCTCTCAGTATTATTTTGTGGAATATGCTATGTCAGCAATTGAAAAATGATAATCATTTTTCAACTTTTGGTTTAAAAGATAAGTTTGTTTTCTGTGCTTCAATGATGTAAAGGAAACATTCTATACAATTTGTAACAGACAGAATTGTTTTTAACACATACCATTTCTATCATTATAGTTATTTATTCCTTAAGCTAATGTCATTTAAAAAATTCAAGACCAATGTCATCTCCTTTAGCTGGAGCATATTACCCAAATAATAAATGAAAAGGACTAACTGGTTTCAACAATAAACACTATAGCCTGTTATCTGTAGTGTTTTTCAAACTTTAACATACATATGAATCTACTGGAAAATCTTGTTAAAATGCAGATCCTGTTTCAGTAATTTTGGGGAAAGCCAAAGATTCTGAATTTATAACCAGCTTCCCAAAGATATTGCCAGGTCCAAGGAGTACAGGTTAAGTAGCCAGAATATATGACTAAAAGGTCCATGGGGGTGGTGGAGAGAGGAGGTGTATTAAAGGAAAGATACTAGGCAACTGATAAGGAGTGTTACAGCTTTCCCTTAACAGGTACAAGTATTGATCTAGTGATTTTTTTCCCTGTGAGTGCTCATTGTTTTGTTTCTTCAATTATTCGATTATTAGGAATAAGTTTTAAAAATTCTTTCTTGTCTGGTAAAGTACAACTTGGTTAAATTATATGTGAGGCCTTGGCTGGTGTAGCTCAGTGGATTGAGCGAGGGCCTATGAACCAAATGATCATGGTTCGATTCCCAGTCAGGGCACATGCCTGGGTTGCAGGCCAGTTCCCAGCAGGGGATGCATGAGAGGCAACCATACATTGATACTTCTCTCCCTTTCTCCTTCCCTTCCCCTCTAAAGATAAATAAATGAAAAATCTTTAACAAATAAAATAAATAAATAAATAAATTGTATGTGAGGTTCAGTGAGTAAATGTGTAAACCATCTTTTTTAATACCCTCAAAATAAATGAATGAACAAATGTAACATGCAGAAAGAAGGAGGACACTAAGCTTAACTATAGGAAAAAATAATAAGCCTAATGGTAGCTTTGAAGGTCTGTTTTATAATATCCAGGAGAGTCAGGCAGAGAAGGACACAGGACTAGATACCTCACCTGCAACAGTGAGAGGGCAAAGACAGACTAGAAATCACAAAGTCTGGTTCAGCTGGGGCAAATCAAATTCTGACAGACTCAACTAATTTGCCAGTAAGTAGTTGTTTGAGGCTATAGTTATGTTTTAAAAAATACTGAATAACAATGGAGATTGAAAAGGAGAATATTTGCTTGTCAAATACTTTAAAATCATTTTTATTCTTCTCTAAGCCTTTTATGTTATGAAAGAGAATTCCCAAGATTTCTTTTTTTGTATTACCATGACCAAATCTATTAATTTTTCAAGTTTCATTTCAAATATTCCTACTTGGTAACTTTACATAGAGAAGATGACAAATATGAAAAGATGTTCAATTTCATTAATAGTCAACTTAAATATCAATTCATTTGTCATGTTTTCTTATTAAATTTGGGGTGATTTTAAAAAAAAGAAATGTTTATTTTTTGAAAAAAATACACTTGTTTTGCCTACTGACCAGGGTGTCCAACCTTTTGGCATCTCCAGGCCACACTGGAAGAACAAGAGTTGTCTTTGGCCACACATTAAATACATTGTGACATGTAATCACAAAAAAAAAAACTCATAATGTTTCAACAAATTTACTATTTTGTGTTGGGCTGCATTCATAGCAATCCTGTGCCACATGTGGCCCATGGGCCACAGGTTGGACACACCTGCTTACCCTATCACAAAAAGAGTGATATTATCAAACAGTAGGGGGAAACTATCCATATATTTGCCAAATTAGTGATAGGAAACTTTTACAGTTACTGTTTAATGTAACTTTTCTTATCTATAAGCTTTCTTTTGACAAGTTATCCCTGATCATACATAGATGAGCTTCATTCCCAGCACTTTAGTGGGTTTTTTTTTTTTTTTTGGAGAATGATTATTTAATTACACAGGTTTGCTTAGTCTAAATCATCTACCCAATATTTCTCAAAAAGATACTCAGAAGCACCTTGGCTGGTGTAGCTCAGTGGATTGAGTGCCAGCCTGTGAATCAAAAGGTCACCAGTTCAGTTCTGAGTCAGGGCACATGCCTGGGTTGCAGGCCACGTCCCCAGTAGGGGGCACATGAGAGGCAACCACACATTGATGTTCCTCTTCCTCTCTTTTTCCCTCCCTTCCCCTCTCCTTAAAAGAAATAAATAAAATCTTTTTTGAAAAAGAAACTGAGAAGCAAGTTTCTCTAGTTTCAATTACATAACTCTTCTCGCTTCGTTTTGTAGTAGTTGTAAAATTTGTTTATTTTGTTGTTCCCACACTTCCCGAAGTTTGTTTTATTTTGTTTGCTTGTTTATCTCATGCTTCTTAAAATCTTCCGTTATGTTATAGATTGTTTCTAAACTTCTTAGTTTAGCCCGGACTTTGTTTTAAACACAACTGAAAGTTGCTTAAAAGTTTAGGCCTCTCTTCCCTCCCATGCTCCAAATTTTCAGCCTTAAAGGGGGAGCACTCCCAAATATGCAAAAAGCCTAGGTTTCTTTTTTTATTACTAATTTTCTTTAGTTATTTTTCAAGTACAGTTTTTTGTCTATTTTTCCCTTCCCAGCCTCCCCCGCCCCTTGCTCCCCACCTCCTTCCCATTTCCACCTGCCTTAGTTCTCATCCCTGTGTCCTTCCTTTTTGTTCCTCCAAATCCCTCCCCCTTTTTCCCCTTAACTTCCCTTCCTTCTCCCCTCTGGTCACTATCCCCTTGTTCTCTATTTTAGTGTCTTTGTTTTTTATTTTTCTGCTTGCTTGTTTGTTTTGTTGTTTAGCTTCCTGTTAAAGGTGAGATCATATGGTATTTGTCTTTCAGCACCTAGCCTATTTCATTCAGCATAATGCTTTCCAGTTCCATCCATGTTGTTGCAAAAAGTAGTAGCTCCTTCTTTCTCTCTGCAGCATAGAATTCCATTGTGTATATGTACCACCATTTTTGGATCCATTCATTTACTGATGGGCACCTAGGTTGCTTCCAACTCTTGGCTATTGTAAATTGTGCTGCTATGAACATTGTGGTGCATAGGTTCTTTGATATTGATGTTTTAGGATTCTTAGGATATAATCCCAGCAGTGGAATTGCTGGGTCAAAAGGCAGGTCGATTTTTATTTTTCTGAGAAAGTTCCATACTGTTTTCCATAATGGTTGTGCCAGTCTACAATCCCACCAACAGTGAACTAAGGACCCTTTTTCCCCACACCCTCTCCAACATTTGTTGTTTGTTGCTTTGTTTATGATAGCCATCCTGACTGGTGTAAAGTGGTATCTCGCTGTGGTTTTAATTTGCATCTCTCTGATAGCTAATGATATTGAGCATGTCTTCATGTGTCTCTGGATGTTCTGTATGTCCTCCTTGGAGAAGTATTTGGTCAAGTCCTTTTCCCATTTTTTAATTGGGTTGGGAGTCTTCTTAGAGTGGAGTTGTGTAAGTTCTTTGTATATTTTGGAGATTAAACCTTTGTCTGAGGTATCATTGGCAAATATGTTTTCCCATACAGTTGGTTGTCTTGCTAGTTTAATACTGTTTTCTTTAGCCACGCAGAAGCTTTTTATTTTGATGAGATCCCATTTGTTTATTCTTTCCTTTACATTCCTTGCTCTAGGGGACATATCAGTAAAAATGTTGCTGCGTGAAATATCTGAGATTTTCTTGCCGATGTTCTCCTCTAGGACTTTAATGGTGTCACAACTTACATTTAAGTCTTTTATCCACCTTGAATTTATTTTTGTGTATGGTGTAAGTTGGTGCTCAAGTTTCATTTTTTTGCATGTAGCTGTCCAGTTCTCCCAACACCATTTGTTGAAGAGGCTATCTTTACTCTATTTTATGTTACTGCCCCCTTTGTCGAATATTAATTGACTGTAGAGAGTTGGGTTGATTTCTGGGCTCCCTGTTCTGTTCCATTGGTCTATGTGCCTGTTTTTATGCCAGTACCAAGCTGTTTTGATTACAGTGGCCTTGTAATACAGTTTGATATCAGGTATTGTGATCCCCCCTACTTTGTTCTTCTTTCTCAAAAGAGCAGCTGCTATTCGGGCTTGTTTATGGTTCCATATAAATTTTTGAAGTGTTTGTTCTATGTCTATGAAATATGCCATTGGTACTTTAATAGGTATTGCATTGAATCTGTATATTGCTTTGGGTAGTATGGACATTTTGATGATGTTAATTCTTCCAATCCATGAACAAGGTATATGTTTCCATTTGTTTGTGTCTTCCTTGATTTCGTTCTTCAGGGCTGTGTAGTTTTCTGCATACAGGTTTTTTACCTCCTTGGTTAGGTTTATTCCCAGATATTTTATTTTTCTTTTTGCTATATCGAATGGGATTTTTTTCTTGATTCCTGCTTGTGCTGATTCACTGTTGGTATACAAAAATGCCTTTGATTTCTGGATATTGACTTTGTAACCCGCTGTTTTGCCAAATTCATTAATTAGTTTGAGCAGTTTTTGGGTAGAGTCTATAGGATTTTCCATGAACACTATCATGTCATCTGCAAACAGCGACAGTTTTGCTTCCTCCTTTCCTATTTGGATGCCTTTTATTTCCTTTTCCAGCCTGATCGTTGTGGCTAAAACTTCCAATACTATATTGAATAGGAGCGGTGAAAGTGGACAACCTTGTCTTGTTCCTGATCGTAGTGGAAAAGCTTTTAGTTTTTGCCCATTGAGTATGATATTGGCTATAGGTCTTTCATATATGGCCTTTATTATACGGAGGAATGCTCCCTCTATTCCCACTTTGCCGAGTGTTTTTATCGTAAATGGGTGTTGTACCTTATCGAAAGCTTTTTCTGCATCTATTGATATGATCATGTGATTTTTGTCTTTGCTTTTGTTTATGTGATGTATTCCATTTACTGATTTGCGAATATTGAACCACCCTTGCATACCTGTGATGAATCCCACTTGGTCATGGTGTATGATATTTTTGATATATTGTTGGATGCGATTTGCCAATATTTTGTTGAGGATTTTAGCATCTATGTTCATCAGCGATATTGGCCTGAAGTTCTCTTTCTTTGTTGTGTCTCTATCTGGTTTTGTTATTAGGATGATGCTGGTTTCATAAAAAGAATTTGGGAGTTTTCCATCCTTCTGGATTTATTGGAATAGTCTGTGAAGAATAGGGGTTAGCTCTTCCTTAAATGCTTTGTAGAATTCTCCTGTGAACCCATCTGGTCCTGGGCTTTTGTGTGATGGGAGTTTTTTGATTACTGCTTCAATTTCTTTTGCTGTTATTGGTGTATTTAGATTTTCTGCTTCTTTGTCATTGAGTTTTGGAAGGTTCTATTTTTCTAGAAATTTGTCCATTTCACCTAAGTTTCCAAATTTCTTGGCATACAGTTCTTCATAGTAATTTCTTACAATCCTTTCTATTTCTGTGGTATCAGTTGTAATCTCTCCTCTTTCATTTCTGATTGTGTTTATTTGTGTCCTCTCTCTTCTTTTCTTGATGAGCCTACTTAAAGGCTTGTCTATTTTGTTTATCTTCTCAAAGAACCAACTCCTGGATTCATTGATCCTTAAAATTGTGCTTTTAGTTTCTATGTCATTTAATTCTGCTCTAATCTTGGTTATTTCCTTCCTTCTGCTTGCTCTGGGCTGTCTTTGTTGTTGTTCCTTGAGTTCTTGCAGGCATAGGGTTAGGTTGTTTGTTTGAAATGTTTCTGTCTTATTTAGGTAGGCCTGTATTGCTATAAACTTCCCTGTCAGGACTGCCTTTGCTGTGTCCCACAAGTTTGGGGTTGTTGTGAGTTCATTTTCATTTGTTTCCAGAAATGTTTTGATTTCTTCCCTAATTTCATTCTTGACCCATTCATTGTTTAATAGCATACCATTCAATCTCCATGATTTTGGGTGCTTTGGGTTTTTTTCTTTGGGGTTGGTTTCCAATTTCAGTCCCTTGTGGTCAGAGAAGATGCTTGGTATGATTTCAATTTTCTTGAATTTTTTGAGGCTCGTTTTGTGTCCTATCATGTGGTCTATCTTTGAAACTATTCCATGTGCATTTGAAAAGAATGTGTATTTAGTTACTTTGGGATGAAGGGCTCTATATATATCAGTTAAGTCCATTTCATCTAGGCTGTTGTTTAATGCCACAATATCTTTGTTGATAATTTGTTTGGAAGATCTGTCCATTTTTGATAGTGGGGTGTTCAAATCCCCTACTATAATTGTGTTGCTGTCAAAATGTTCCATGTGCATTTGAAAAGAATGTGTATTTAGTGTTGCTCAGTGGATTGAGCGCAGGTCTGCGAACCAGAGGATCGCAGTTCAATTCCCAGTCAGGGCACATGCCAGGGTTGCAAGCCAGTTTCCTGCAGGCCAGTTCCCAGCAGGGGATGCACTAGAGGCAACCATACATTGATGTTTCTCTCCCTCTATCCTTCCCCTCTAAAGATAAATAAATAAATAAATATTAAAAAAAAAGAATGTGTATTTAGCTTCTTTGGGATGAAGGGCTCTATATATATCAGTTAAGTCCATTTCATCTAGGGTGTTGTTTAATGCCACAATATCTTTGTTGGTATTTTGTTTGGAAGATCTGTCCATTTTTGATAGTGGGGTGTTAAAATCCCCTACTATAATTGTGTTGCTGTCAATATCTTTCTTGAAGCCCTCTAAGATTTTCTTGATATATTTGGGTGCCCCCTATGTTTGGTGCATATATGTTTACAATGGTAATGTCTTCTTGGTGGATTCTTCCCTTGAGTATAATGAAGTGACCTTCTGGGTCTCTCTTTATGGCCCTTTTTTTGAAGTCTATTTTGTCCGATATGAGAATTGCTACCCCAGCTTTTTTTTCTTGTCCATTTGCTTGGAAAACTTGTTTCCAGCCTTTCACTTTTAGTCTGTGATGGTCTTTTGTCCTGAGGTGGGTCTCTTGGAGGCAGCATATGTGAGGGTCATGCTTTCTTATCCATTGAGCTATTCTGTGTCTTTTGATTAGAGCATTTAATCCATCTACGTTTAAGGTTATTATTGATAGGTACTTATTCATTGCCATTTTTGTACCTGTGTTCCTCTCTCTCTCCCTCTTATCCTTCCTTCCCTTAAAGCAGTCCTTTTACTATTTCTTGTAGAGCTGGTTTGGTGGAGGCGTATTCTTTTAGGCTTCTTTTGTCTTGGAAGCTCTTTATTTGGCCATCTATCTTGATTGAGAGCCTTGCTGGGTAAAGTAGCCTTGGTTGTAGGCCTCTGGTTCTCATTACTTGGAATATTTCTTGCCATTCTCTTCTTGCTTGAAGTTTTTCCATTGAGAAGTCAGTAGCTAACCTTATTGGGGCTCCCTTGTATGTTACTTCCTCTTTCTCCCTTGCTGCCTTTAAGATTCTCTCTTTATCTTGGAATTTTGCCATTTTAATGATGTGTCTTTAAGTGGGCCTCTTTGAGTTCCTCTTGATTGGGACTCTCTGTGTTTCCTTGATTTGTGTGACTTTTTCTCTCATAAAATTAGGGAAGTTTTCCATCATTACTTTTTCAAATGGGTTTTCTATCCCTACCTATTCTTCATCTCCTTCTGGTATCTCTATTATTCGGATATTATTACATTTCATATCGTCTTGCATTTCTCTTAATCCCTCTTCATTCTTTCTGAGCCTCTTTTCATTTTCTTCCTCTTTCCATGAGATGCTTTCTACCTTGTCCTCCAACTCACTAATCCTATCCTCCGCTTCATCTATCCTACTTTTGAAACTTTCTACTGTGTTCTTCAATTCGGAAATTGTATTCTTCATTTCCTCTTGTCCCTTGCTGATAGTTTCCATTTCCTTTTTCATGTTGATGTAGTTTTCAGAGAGATCATTTTATTTCCCCTGTAGTTTCTGGTAGTTCACTGTGAGCTCTTTGAACTTCGTAATAACCAGTGCTTTGAATTCACTGTCTGATAGTTGATCAGCGTCTATTTCATCTAACATTCTTTCTGAAGTTTCTGCTTTTTCTTTCATTTGGCGATTGTTTCTTTGTCTTCCCATTGTTTGAGACTCTTCTTGTTAGTCTCTGCTTCTAAAATTGATCTGTTCTGAAACCCTGGTTTTATGGTGTAAACTTCTGTGGTATGATCCTTGAGAAATTCAGAGGTGCAGACTCCTTGAAGTTTCTTGATGTTCTTCGTCTCCACCTACACTCACGCTGGTCCTCGTGCTGGTCCCTGCGTTCGGTGCCTACCATTGCTGAATGTCAAAGCTCTAGTAGCCACCTCCTCAACCACCCAGGCCCATTACTACGGCAGCGGCACAGAGGCTGGGAATGTCCCGACTCCCGTATCTGGCTCCTCTGCCATCCAAGGCCATCATAGGTGTTTGGAGCGTCCCGGCTTCCGTACCTGACTCCCCGGCATCCAGTCCTTTTGCTAAGGCAGTGGCACTGGAGCTGAGAATGTCCCGGCTCCCGTAGCTGGCTCCTCAGGGCCCAGGTCTGTCTCTATGGTGGCGTCACAGGGGCCTTTGGTGTCCCAGCTCCTGCAACTGACCCTTCTGTTGCCCAGGCCGGTAGCTATGGCATCAGCACAGGGGCCGAGAATGTCCCCGCTCCGGTTCCTGACTCATCTGTCTCCCAGGACCGTCACAGGGGCTTGGAGTGTTTATGTAGTGCTGCTTACCCAAAGGTAGACTGTGGTAATGCAAAGCCTAGGGCCTGGGTTATTTGGGTAATCATTTTTGAACACTGCATTGGCTAGGGCTTCTACCTATCCTAATTAATTATTCAGTGACACTCATCTTTTTCCCTAGCTTGTGACCAGTTAAAATACAACATCTGCCAAGGAAACCACTCAAGAAGATGAAGAACACTACATTTTCCCAAACACTCTCAACATTATGTTGGAGCAATTTCATTGGGTCTCAGACTTTCATTTTTAAGAAACTCCAAATTCAAGTTCTCACAGCTGCTGCTTATTCAAAGGTTCACATAGAGGGGAGAGTATTGCAATGCATTACAACGGAGGTGCCTAAAGAAGGATAAATGGAGTACTACTGCCAGTTAATCACTTTGAGAAAATGGTCTTCACGTATAGCAGGAATGAACGAGGTTGGCAAAAAAGTTATTTCTGACTAATGTAGTTTGAAGACTTGAAGCCAAGACAACTGCAGGGTAAACTCTTTATATTTGATAAATATAAATCCCTCAATTTCAGATAAAGCATAATTCATGGTTATTTCCTTAAAATCTCTCACGTTGTCTTTTCACATATCAAATTTGGATTTCCGGTTGGAGCGATAAGAAAAAAAAGTTTCCGCATATTATTTAAATTAGTTACAAAGCTAGCAACTGCTTCAATACTATTTTAGTTTGAAGAGAGATGATATTTCTTCTCAGGACATCTTGACTTAAATATATAATTCAGGTCTATCAGAGTCCTCACAAGCCCCTGAGAAGTTTTGGGTAACTTCTTCCCTCCCCCCAAAAAATACATCACCCCCAAAGCAAGACATCTAGAAAGTATTTTATATATATCAGCCATATTTACATGACTATAATTTACTTTTTTAAAAGTTCTAAAGAATCCAAGGATCAGTCTGAGCTTTAGATACAACTTTGTGGTAAGAGTAATATTAGTAGTATTATTATTAGTAGTAGTAGTAATAATAATAGTAACAACTTTTACTGAGTCTATTCTATATGCCAAATACTTTTTGCCACTTTATATGTTTTATTATGATATGTCAAACATTTTCTAAATGGTTCACATGTAACTAATTCATTTGTTTTTTAAAACAGTCCTTCAAAAGGTATAATACTCTACATGTATTTTTGTCTTTTTATTTAATTTTTGTTCAAGTACAGTTTTCTGTCTTTTACTCCCATCCCAGTCCATACCCCAGTGCTCCCCACCTCCCTCCCATTTCCACCCCACTTAGTTTTTGTCCATGTGTCCTTTATACTAGTTTCTGTAAATCCTTCCCCTTTTCCCCTGAAATTCCCTCCCCTTTCCCCTCTGGTCACTGTCCCCCTGTTCTCTATTTCAGTGTCTTTGGTTATATTTTGCTTGCTTGTGTGTTTTGTTGTTTAGGTTTTGGTTAAGGACTGCCTTTTTACCCAGCAATTCCACTGCTAGGATTATATCCTAAGAACCCTGAAACACCAATCCAAAAGAACCTATGCACACCAATGTTCATAGCAGCACAATTTACAATAACCAAGTGCTGGAAGCAACCTAGGTGCCCATCAGTAAATGAATGGATCCAAAAACTATGGTACATTTACAGAATGGAATTCTATGCAGCAGAAAGAAAGAAGAAGCTCCTACCCTTTGCAACAGCATGGATGGAATTAGAAAGCATTATGCTGAGTGAAATAAGCCAGGTGGTGAAAGAGAAATACCATATCATCCCACCTGTTTTTTTTTAGATAAGGTAGTCAAGATATAGTGTTATGACCCAGCAATTCCACTGCTGGGACTATATCCTAAGAACCCTAAAACTCCAATCCAAAAGAACCTATGCACCCCAATGTTCATAGCAGCACAATTTACAATAGCCAAGTGCTGGAAGCAACCTAGGTTCTCGTCAGTAAATGAATGGATCAAAAAATTATGGTACATATACACAATGGAATTCTATGCAGCAGAAAGAAAGAAGGAGCTCCTACCCTTTGCAACAGCTTGGATGGAACTGGAAAGCTTTATGCTGAGTGAAATAAGCCAGGCGGTGAAAAACGAATACCACATGATCTCACCTTTAACAGGAAGCTAAACAACAAAACAAACAAGCAAGCAAGATAAAAACAAAGACACTGAAATAGAGAACAGGGAGACAGTGACCAGAGGGGAGAAGGGAGGGAATTTCAGGGGAAATAAGGGAAGTATTTACAGGAACTAGTATAAAAGTCACATGGACAACAACTAAGGGGGGTGGAAATGGGAGGGAGGTGGGAGGCATGGAAGGGTGGGCTTGGATGGGAGTAACAGACAGAATACTGTAGTTGAAAAATAATTAAATTTTTAAAATCCTTTTAAAAAAAGATACAGTGTTTAAATATCTTGCCTAAGATTGCACACCTAGAAAGTGGAAAACTTTAAATATCAAACCAGGCAGCCTGCACCTGGAGCCCACACTCTGAATCATGCATCGTAACTGACAAATTTTCTCCTTTTGCAAATGTGGGTGATTGTTAGAATCAAGTAAGATAGTTGTTTAATTAATTAGGATAGAATATTATTTAAAAGTATGGACTTTTAGTCATACATATTTCAAACTTATTATGTTTGAATGACATTCAGTAAGTTAACTTCTTTGTGCCTTAGTTTAACAATTTTCTGTAAAATTGGAATATAAATGTATCATTATGTAAGAGATTAAAGACAAAAAAGAAGAAAAATATATTTATGTGTATGTATGTGTGTATGTATGTAACATTACCTTTCTATGCATTTATTATTTTCAATATGTGATGTTTACTTGTTTTGCCCTCTCTGCTTATTTCCAGGAAGAATGTTAAGTCACCTTAGTTACAAATACTAATTACATGGGCTTTCTCTGCTGAGACAAAATTAGAAAGAGTAGGATATTAGAAAACTAGGGTCTAAGGTAGGGAGTAGAGGCTAGAGAAATGGAATGTATCACCTTTGTCAAAGGAGAAATAGAGAGCTCAGCAGTAGCACCTCTAAAGAACCTATAAAAGTTCAGGCACTGAGTTTCTTATGTTCAGATTTGGAGAGTAAGCAGCCATCAGACAGTAATGCCAGTCAAGAAAGAACTTTCCTGTTTCTTTTACTGTTTGCCTCTCCCATTGCTTTGAGAGTGGCAAAGTTTAAGGAATCTGAGGGAAGAGTAGACATGTTAGGCGTAGACAGGTGATGGAATTATTGAATGATATTTTGAATTGGATGCTTTAAATTATAGAATTAAGACTTTGTTTTTGACTTGGTATAGCCATAGGACTTTATCCTTCTCACTTTTTCTTTCTTTAAATGGAATGTATTGAGGTGATATGGGTTAATAAATTTATATACATTTCAGGTGTACAACTCTATAATACATCATCTATAAATTATATTGTGTGTTCACCACCACGGGTGAAGTCTCCTTCCATCACCATTTGTCCCTCCTTTACCCTCTTCTACCTCCCCTACCCCCTTTCCCTCTGGCTACACCACACTGTTTTTTATATATTTTTTTACTCTGCCTTAGTCCCTTTGTAACATACCCCAATGCGAGCAAATGTCGGAAGCCTTCAGGAGTTTATGATGGAACTTTATTGGCCAAAGTTTCAAAGTTTTACCTGCGCAGGGGCGAACTCTCGGGGTGCCTCCGGAGACACGGGTGCCAAAATGGCTGCAAATGAGAGTCGCGCCTAACGCTTACAGGCTAGGGTTCTTATAGAAGTGAGCAAGCAAGCAACTTCCAGAAGCAAAAGGTGGCAGTTAGCTATTGGCTCAGGGGTTTATGCTAGGGCTCGTGATCTTGCTGATGATTGGCTGGCAGGACTCATGAACAGCTCATGCTTAGGTTTAGCCATTGGCCTAGGGGCTCATGTTAGGGGTAAAAATTTTCCCCCCTAACGGATGTTCCAAGAAGCTATCTGCTTGATCAATGTTCCAAGAAGCTATCTGCTTGACCAGTTCTTATTACTTCATTGTTCTTTTCTTAACTTCTTAACTTCCTGGAACATTTGCCCGGGGGTGGGTGCGGTCCCCCCACCCAAGCTTGAGCAAGCAGCTAAGATTGAACAAACAACTTAGTTTTCTTAAGACTATTTCCCTTAGCCCCTAACACCTTCGCCTTTTTCACCCAGCCCCCAATCCCTTTCTCCTCCAACAGCTGTCAGTTTATTCTCTGTCTCTATGAGTTTGTTTCTATTTTGTCTGTTAGTTTATTTTGTTCATTAGATCCCACATATAAGTGAGATCATATGTTGTTTGTCTTTTCCTCGGTGGTTTATTTCACTTAGCATAATACTCTCTAGGTCCACCCACATTATTGCAAGAGGTAAGATTTCCTTTTTGTTAATGCCTGAGTAGTATTGGTGCAGCCACTGTGAAAAGCAATGTTGGAGTTACATCAAAAAATTAAAAGTGGCACTGCCTTATGACCCAGCCATTCCACTTCTGGGAATATGGCCAACACCCCCCCCCAAAAAAAACACTGATTCAAAAGAATATATGCACTTCTATGTTCATTGATGTGTTATTAACAATAACCAAGAGTTGGCAACAACTCAAGTGCCCCTCAGTAGATGAGTGAATTAAAAAGTTGTGGTAAATTTGTACAAGGGACTTTATGCTTCTTAAAAGCTGAGAAATCTTTTTATAGCCTTTTAATATGCAGTGTTAGGAGGACCATAGTGAACACAACAGGCAGCAGAAAAGGCACGGTGGTCAGCTGTCATTGGATGCCCAGATTTGCAAAGATCTCTGGCTATGTCTAATAAATCGTAAGATACCTTCAGTTGAGTTTCATTTGCATAACCAAATGCAGAACAAAATGAAATAAAGCTTTAGCCCTGCTTTAAAGCAACGTGCGTCACAGTTTATTTCTCCATTTCCAATCTTGTATCAGTCCCCAAGCCTAAAGCAGTCTGCAATACCACTGAAGTCTCTCCTGCAAGATCAAAAGTGAGTAAGGACTTTGTATCTCCTTCTAGGCTTCCCAAAATGACTGATACTGATTGACCTGAGTCACTAGGTGCTGAAAGAGTAACATCCAAATATCTCAGGTGCAATTGTAACAGGTATTGATTAACACTACTTCTTGAAGATGCAAATGTCATTGTAGTCTGGAGTAAAAATTTTCAGTGCTTACATTTCAAAGGAACTTCAATTTAAGTCTATGGTTTGATATACAATTATATATAAGTCTTTGTGTAGGGATGTGAGTGTGCATAAATGCACATCAACTTACAAAATAACAGAATCATTACATGGATACTTTGTTACCTTAGGGAGTTTCAAGTAGAATCCTTTGAACTTTCTGGTTCCTGCCAAATGATGTATAAAACATCCCTAGGGTGAATAACAAAGATTAGAACCACCATGAATGAACCCAAAAAAGCAGAAGTGGTCATTGTCAGCACATCAGTATTGGTTCTTCGGTTTGGTCAGCACAGAATGTTTATGGGACTTGGAGAAACAGTAGATTACTATGACCTTAATGAAGCAATGGCTCCAGCTATAGCTGCTGTTTCAGGTACGTTTTCTTAACTGGAGGAGATTAGTATAGTTCTTGGCATTCAGTATTCATTTATTGATTTTCTGAGTGCATTTTTCTCCATTTCAACAAACTGAAACAACTATAAGTAGTTTACATTCACCCTGGGAAAAATTTGCCTGTTTCTCAGCTCTCCCCAGACATTTTGTCTTAATTTCCTGCTTAAACAAAACCCTGTCCTCTTCCTCTAGGAATAAGAAAGAGTGAGCTAACTACTCTACAAAGAAATGGAAAAAGGTTTGTAGAATTTTCTTAAAGAGAAAGGTAGAGACATAACTGTAGACAAAGGGTATGCTTCTGGCTAATTTTACAGTTCTGTTGAATTTGGAATTATGGTGTTCAGTTCAGCAAACACAATTGACCCTTAAATATGCTAGACATTGGGGATGCCAACATGAATAGGGAAATACCAGACCCTTATCTGAGGAAGAAACCTGAATTCTGGTAAGACCATAGAGGCATAAATTAATGCATTCCTTCATTCCACAAGTACTGAGTGTCCATTCTGTGCAAGAAACTGTGCTGTTTGATGTATGGAGATTCAAAAAAAGACATGAGAATGACCTTGTAAAATTTATTTTCTAATGAGTCAGATAGATTTTAATTAAGAAAAAACAAAATTTAGAAATGATTTTATGATGTTAGGAAAAAGAGAAATGCATTAATGACAACTCATGAAAGGGAGTTTTATCTGATCTTAGAGGTTAAGGATAGCTTCGATGTGGTGATGATGATAAATAGAGGGTAGGTTCCTAGTTAGAGTGAATATCATTCACCATGTCCCTGTTACAGATAGGAGACCTATCAAACATCCAAGGAAGCTTAGTAAAATGAAAGATCAGAAAAAGGGGTGGGCTTTGTGAGAGATAAAGCTCAGGAAGTGGAGACCAGGTCATGCAGGGCTTTGCCAGCTATATTAAGAATTGTGCTCCTTATTTTAATAATGTGAAATCACTGAATATTTTTCAACCAGTGGGTAACATTATTATATATGAACTTTCTGGCCATCTTGAAGAGCAGTGCTTGTAAGGAGATAAGGTAAAAATGGATGTGGGTAAACCAGTTGGAAAGTGATTGCAATAACCGAAATGACAATGAGACTTCCTTCTAGAGAAATGGAGATAAGGATAGAAATAAATAAGTGGATTTAAGAAGCATTTGACAGTTAACACTCACAAGGCAGTGATATGAAAGGTGAGGAAGAGGGTTCACTCAAGGGTGACTGTTTTATTTTCTGGTTTATGTGCCTGCCAGTCTTCAAAGAAACACTACTGAAGGACCATATTTGGAGAAAAAGATAAAACATCTTACTTTATTGTTTTATTTTATTTTGAAGAGACTATGTCAAAGTCAAATATAAAGGGAAGTATATAAAATGCATATAATATGGTGGTTTTCAAAAATTAAACATAGGCCCTGACTGATGTGTCTCAGTTGGTTGGGTTTCATCCCACAAAATGAAAGATCACTGGCCTTATTCCCAGATGGGGCACATGCATAGGTTGTAGGTTCAGTCACTTGTCAAGGCCCTGTAGGAGAGGCAACCAATCGATGTTTTTCTCTCACATCAATGTTTTTCTCTGCCTTTTTCTCCCTCCCCTCCCTACTCTCTAAAAATAGAATAAATAAATTATTGTTATAATTAAATATAGAATTACTATCTGATCCAGTAATTCCACTGTTGTGTATGGACACAAAAGACTTAAAAGCAGAGACCTTGAACACTTAATTTTTTTAAGCTTTTATTTCTTTATCTTTAGAGAGGCGGGGAAGGAGAGAAGAAGAGAAATATCAATGTGTGGCTGCCTCTCATGAGTCCCCTGCTGGGAACTGGCCTGCAACCCAGGCATGTGCCCTGACTGGGAATTGAACTGCAATCATGTGGTTCACAAGCCTGCGCTCAATCCACTGAGCTACACCAGCCAGGTGAACACTTATTTTTACACCAGTGTTCATAGTAACATTTTTTTTACAATAGCTAAAAGGTGGAAACAACACGAATGCCCATTGACAGATGAATGGATAAATGAAATGTGATATATATATATATGCTATATATATATATGAAATCGAACATTATTCAACCTTAAAAATGAATGAAATCTGAATGAATGCTACAACATGAATGAACATTGAAAACATTATGCTAAGTGGCTAACATAGGCAAATTCATAGAGACAGAAAGTAGACTGATGATTGATGGGGGCAGAGAGAGACAGCAATGAGAATTATTGTTTAATGGGTACAGAGTTTCAATTTGGAAAGATGACAATGTTCTGGAGATGGATGGTAGTGATGGTTGCACAACAATGTGAATGCACTGCATGCTACTGAACTATACACTTGAAAATAGTTAAAACTTTAAACTGTCTGTTCTTCCTATCTTGCCATAATATTTTTTAAAAAGTATATGGATCTGGCTCTGGCTGGTGTAGCTCAGTGGATTGAGCACAGGCCTGTGAAGCAAAGGGTCATGGTTCGATTCCCAGTCAGAGCACATGCGTGGGTTGCAGGCCAGGTCCCCAGTAGGGGACACACGAGAGGCAACCACACACTGATGTTTCTTTCTGTCTTTCTCCTTCCTGTCCCCTCTCTCTAAAAATAAATAAATAAAATATTTTTTAAGTATATGTATCTGGAGCTCAGAGTCCCAGGCTAGAAATGTAAATGGAGTCATTGCAGCATCTATGACAATAGAAGCCAAATGAACTTGCTTACCTTGAATAAAAGATAGAAAGAAAAATAAGTATATAACTAAACCTGATGAACTCAAGCAATAGTTGTTTACAGAGGAGGATTCATCTCCAGTGGGGATAGAAAAGAGAAGGGATGAGTAGAAATTTAGTAGGAAGACAAAAAGAGAATAAGATTAGAGAAGTTAAGGGGTACAAACATTTCTAGTAGCCAGTGATCAGTACTGTTTGGAAGAATTTCATTTCCCACTTATCTTAAAGTCTCCTCCTGAACTTGTAATGTTAGGGTAGTTCGTTTTTTGCTCTAAGGCATAGCTCTCTGCAATTCCAATTTCAGTGTTTTACCCACCTACTTAGTATACCATAGGGAATTCCCATCTGGCCACAGATATTGCTTGAAGAAGAAGTAATCTGGCAGGAATAAGCTACTCTGGAAGTATGAGTTATCTATTCATGCGAATTACTTACATCTTTACAACTTATTCAGGCTCAGTGTTGTACATACATCTTTTCCATTGATATTTAAAAAGCTTCTGAGTATACTACAATTTATGACTAGGTGTAACACATGGTATCCGGATTATGATAGTGGCTGGAGTCAGGTATTCTTGTGGGACCCAAGGCCAGAAATTCAGCACCTCTGAGCTGATCCAGAGGTTCTTCTCACGGAGCCAATAGGTACTTAGGAAAGAAGGCAAAACTTTGTCCCCAAAGCCTTGGATCTCCATGATTCTTCTTTCATGGTTTACAACAGGCTTGTTAGCACATCCACACCTGCCTCCTACAATCCAAGCACCAAAGCATGCGCTGTTTTATGAGGGCCAGTTACAGAAAAGCCATTTGTTTTGTACCTTGTACCAGCTAGAAAGTCTTCTTTGGCTCAGGGCTCCACTAAAACTTGCAGGTTTTTGCTTTGTATAGTAAATAAGTCTAACTAGGGCAACATAATGTGGTATATTTTCTAATATCTCAAGAAGTTATCCAGGCATGTTTAGTGGTAAATAAAAAGATGATATATAAATATATCCTATATTTTGCACCAGATCACTGGGACTCAAAAATATTTCCCCAAGTAACAAAATTTGTCCCTCCCAAACTCTTAGGCCATACTCAGGCATTTAGGGTACTGTTTACTTCCTTATTCCTAGATCCTATTGCAAGAAGTCATTACTGTAGACGTTCATCATGACCTTAAGGGAGAAGTGTTAGTTGAGGTCCCTGTGTACCCAGTGACACAGAGCCTGTGAGTGGACATATGTATATGGCAACATTGTGAGTGTTTGTTCTTGCCCTGCCAATCCCAAGATAATGAAACTGTTTTATAGTGCATGTGGTTGAGTTAGGAGAAATACACTTCATAAAGAACTAATACTACTATCAAGAGCCGTGCAGGGTCTTAATAGTTGTGTTAAAGTTCACGAGTAAAAATGTGCATGTGGAAAAGGACAGTAACAACATTCTACTAATCATATCTCTTTTTTTGCACCAAGTTAGAGGTAAACACTAATGAAAAAATCTCTTAAGTACTGGGAATCAGTATTCCTAGAAATTACAAGCTATTCACCCCTTCTGTATTTTTCTGTCTATCCAATCCACAGTGTCTAATTCCTCTCTGAAACAGGGAAGTATCCAAATTCAAGCATTTACAGTACTCGAATAATTGGCTAGTTGACCTCCCTGCATAATCTTAGCCAAGAATTTGTACTTCTTTCTATTATGAAGTGAAAAGTGGAGTTTCAGACATTGCCAAGCAAGTGGAAATACAATCTGAGTTATTGATACATTTGAAGACCCTTTTTTATTGGTGTTCAAGTACAGTTGTTTCCATTTTTCTCCACTACTCCCCAACCCCACCCTCAATACTACCACCCCTTTTTTGTCCATAGGTCCTTTATCCATGTTCCTTGATGACCCTACCCCTTTTCCCCCTTTTTATCCCCTCCCATTCCCCTCTTTTACTATCAGTTTGTTCTTCATTTCAGTGTCTCTGGTTGTATTTTTGCTTGCTTGTTTGTTTTGTTGATTAGTTTCCACTTATACGTGATATCATAAGACTCTTTAAGAAAATAAACTTGATTTAGTCAGTTTTCAGTTATTGGGTGGCTGAAATCAGAAGGCTAAATCTGCACCCTACTTGCTTACCTAGAAACACACCTGGGGGAGGTGAGGTTAGTAAGGAACAGCTCTGCTGAAGGGTAGACCAAATATCTTGCTGCAAGGGAAGCAACAGCTTCTCTGACCAAAGTTATTGCAGGAAGATGGTATCCTGTCTTAGAAGTAAGTATAGGTTGGCTAGTACCTTTGCATTGTGCTAATGGAGGAGCCCTTATACTTATCAGTAAATAAAGGAATCCATTGTATGGTGAGTTTCAATGGGAGTGGCATAGCTATTTATAGCAACGGCAGAAATTAAATAATCATGCACATGCACACATTCCCATACCATTTATCAGTTGGCAGAAGCAGTGAATCAGTATAGGTCTCACCATTAAGGTAAGGTAAAAAGAAGGTAGAATGGTGACAAAAGCAGAAATAGTAAGTAGGAATAGAGATGGGGAATAGTTCTGGCACAATATGGTAGCCTTTGATTGTGAAATACTAGGTCTCTTTTTCTTGAATGGTGTGACAATGCAACAAGATCATTAGAAAGGAACCATCCTGAATTGCATTAATGTTCTTTAGGAGGTCCACTCTAAAATTAAGTCCTATTAACTAAAGCAAACTAGAAAAAAATCTAGTATACCAATTTCAATCAGATCAATCATTTACTGTACAGCCTTTTTGTCATATAAAAATATATCAGTCAGTAATAATTCATTTTATTATAACAGGTTGCATATTTACCTTATGTGATTGGGTTAAAATTATATAGTCATAGCTGAAATGGTATATCAATTCTTTGAATAATTTTGTATTGAAATATCTTTCAGAAAGAATCCACATTTTAAGTCTTTGCTCTTTGAATCTTTCTTGGCCCATTTTTCTTCTTGTAAGATAACTGGTCTCCACTATATGATTGCTCAGATACCAAATATGTTTTAAGTTGAAATTTCCAGTCTATTCTGACACTACAAGAATTAATCTAATCAAATATTTAACATACTGTAGAAATCCAGAGAATTATTTCTGGTCATAGATTACAAGAACAAAACTGCATCATACTTTTTGGGTTTTAATTTTATTCATTTTGGGGGTGATAATTTTAAAATGAGACTTGCCAGGCATGCAAAGATATTTTAAGGTCAAACTGCTGGATATTTAGTAAATGCATTTTAAAAATTGCCTGTGGATATAGACATTTCATACAAAATTAGAGAAGGAAAAGGCCAATATTGAAAAGGACATATGAGAAAGCAAAATATGATAATTTGGTTTTTAAAGAGTAGCCAATAAAGATGGAATATTGCCTTCTGCTTTAAAGTAAGTTATTTTATCTGAGGTTTAAATCTTCTTGAGAAAAAACTTCGAGTCTTCATTTAAGGAGTTAACACTTCATATGTATCAATAAAGTTAACTTATATAATGGAATTATATTGTTTGTAGTTGCAGATAATAGAGAATAAATTTCTGCATGACAAATTATTATGGGTCATTGTGATTCAGGTCAACACAAGTTCACGATATTGACAAAATGAGCTTTCTTATATGTTGTTGAAGCTGCCAATAGTCTTCCCTGAGTTCTTTATTTAAAGGAAGGAGACTGTCTTCCGCAAGAAAAAAATCCTGTAAAGTTTTACGTACTTTATATTGACTCATTGTCTTCCTGACATATTTAATAGTTCCTGTTAAAGCCACAAGA
Source organism: Artibeus jamaicensis (assembly GCF_021234435.1). Taxonomy (NCBI): domain Eukaryota; kingdom Metazoa; phylum Chordata; class Mammalia; order Chiroptera; family Phyllostomidae; genus Artibeus; species Artibeus jamaicensis. Next base: position 8,899,354 of record NW_026522028.1, on the reverse strand, counting down.
TGTTCAATAAGAGGTTCTCAGTTGGGTCACTGCTTCATCTGAATAAATCTCTAAAGCTTTAGTCTTCAGGAACTGGTAGCTATTACAATGAGATTCAACTCACATGTAAACACTTTGTCCAAAGATTATTATAATTACATGTGAGACTTGTTTGAAACTAAAGTCCTTCAAAAAATAATTAGTAGCTTAGGACTGAGTCCTTTTGTAATGTTTTATCCCCCTAAATTTGAGCATGTCTAACTCAGCTTTTGATTTTATACCAGCAAACTGTGTTTTATTTTTGTACCATGCAAGAAAAAGTAATTGGCTTTATCTGTGTTAATTTGCCAGAGGTAGTTGGTGAGAACTCCAAATGCCCTTTCCAGCCACAGTTTCTGCTCTTCACCATTGTGCTTCATGTTATTCACTCAACAGGCAGAAAATAGGGTGTGACAACTGTGGGATTCGAATCCTCTATCCAACAAGTTTTGGGAAGTGAATAACATTTGTTCACCATAACTTTAGTTTTAGTTTCATCTTCCTAATTATGTTTCTACAAACTTCTTAAATATGTATTTACTGTGTATTTGTACTTTCATCAGCATATGAAGCAGCAAAATTTCCTGGTCATAGCCCACAGCAGCCTTAACCAATGACCGAACCATGTAGCAATATGAAAGTGTAGCTCCTAAGCCTGGAGTAAGGATACATCTCAGGCATAACTTATTATCCAGGGGTTCCCAGCAGGATCAGACTGAAGCTATACCATCTGAGAGACTTTCACTGGCAATTTAACTCTTCTTTGGCTTCCATTATCTCTTGCAGGAAATTCCTGGGAACACTTCCTTAAATTATTTTAACACAGATCCTCATATGAAGGCCTATGTCTAACTTAAGACACACCTACAATAGAGATCTCAGTGTCATGCCAAAATACCTCTTCCTGGTGGCAACGCCAGCAGGAGTGTCCAACCTTTTGGCATCTCTGGGCTACACTGGAAGAAGAGTTGTGTTGGGCCACAATTAAATACATTGTGACATGTAATCACAAAACAAAAATCTCATAATGTTTTAAGTAAATTTATGATTCTGTGTTGGGCTGCATTTGCAACCATCCTGAGCTGAACGCAGTCTACTGGGCACAGGTTGGAAACCTGTAAGCATATTGGAGTTGTTCTTTGCATTTACTGCATGACCCTTTTATTGAATACCTGCTCAGTAACAGGTACAGAGAGAGATAAAAATAAGACAATGGCATCATCTCTACCTCAAAAAGTTAGTGATCTCTGCAACCAAAAGAGAAGTGACAGCCAATGTAACCATAGGTAGGATCTGCACAGCTGTCATTAGAAAACAAAGGGGGAACTTCCGCCAAGATGGAGGTATAGGTGGATGTGCTGTGCCTTCTCACACAACCAAGTTTAGGGACAACTAAATATTAGCATCAGAAAACACAACCAGAACACGGAAAATTGAACTTTTCGGAAGTCCGTTAACAACAAATTCTTCAGCCCGACCGGTAAGGGGTGAAACCCGCATCTGGTGAGGGGTTGCACAGGAGGACTCGGTCGGACAGACCCAGGCGTGGAATCCAGACGCGCGAATCCAGAAGCACGGGTTCCAAACGCAGGATTGGACCTAGTGAGTGACCGAGCAACCCACCAGGTGAGCGACTGTAGAGGAGACAGTGGGGAGGCGATGCTGCGTGTTGACTGCGGTCGCCTATTTGCGCGCAAGCGGACAGGCGAGGGAGTGGGCGGTTGGACCGCCCACGGCGGTAGAGAACGCCGCCATTTCCCTGCTCTGACCACGCCTCCACATACAGCATCACAACCCAGCGACCTGGGAGTCCAAGGCTCCGCTTCTCACACTTAAAGGGTCAGAACAGACCAAAAATGGCGCAAGAAGATCTCAAAGCCCCAGAGCCCATAGATCTAAGCGATAAAGAAATAGCAAAACTCTCAGACACACAGTTTAAAACACTGGTCATCAGGATCCTCACAGAACTGATTGATTATACCCACAAATTAGACAAATATATGAAGGCGAAACTAATGGAAATGAATGGAATTCCACAGGAAACCAATAGCAATGAAAAGGAAACTGGGACTCAAATCAATGGAGTGGACCAGAAGAAAGCAAATAATGGCCAAACAGAAAAGAGTCAAGGAGCAAGAATTCAAAGAAATGAGGAGAGTCTTAGGAACCTCCAGGACATCTTTAAACACTCCAATATCCGAATTATAGGGGCACCAGAAGGGGGAAAGGAACAGCCACCAGTGGAAAACTTATTTGAACAAATAATAAAAGAAAATTTCCCCAATCTGGCAAAGGAAATAGACTTCCAAGAAATCCAAGAAGCTCAGAGAGTACCAAAAAAGTTGGACTCAAGAAGAAACACACCAAGGCACATCATAATTACATTAGCCAAAATTAAAATGAAGGAGAAAATCCTAGAAGCAGCAAGAGCTAAGGGGACAGTCACCTACAAAGGAGTCCCCATCAGACTGTCAGCAGATTTCTCAAAAGAGACCTTACAGGCAAGAAGGGGCTGGAAAGAAATATTCCAAGTCATGAAATCTAAAGACCTACAACCAAGATTGCTCTATCCAGCAAAACTTTCATTTAGAACGGAAGGACAGATAAGGTGCTTCTCAGATAAGATCAAATTCAAGGAGTTCATCATCACCAAGCCCTTATTATATGAAATGTTAAAGGGACTTATCGAAGAAAAAGAAGTTAAAGAAACATGAACAGTGAAAGGACAACAAGCTCACAGTTATTAACAACCACACCTAAAACTAAAGCAAACTAAAAGGACAGCTAGATCAGGAGTGTAAACATAGAAATGAAGATCTCAAGGAGGGTTAGCAACAGGGGAGTGGGAGGAGGAGATGGGGGGAGAAGGTACAGAAAATAAGTAGCATAGACAGTAGATAGAAAATAGATGGGGGGGGGGCAAGAATAGCATGGGAAATATAGAACCTAAAGGACTTGAGACACATGGACATAAACTAAAGGGGGGTAATGATGGGGATGGGGGGGCAGGGTGGAGGGGAATGAAGGGGGGAATAGAACAACTGTAACAGCATAATCAATTTTAAAAAATAAATAAAAATTTAAAAAAAAGAAAACAAAGGGGAAGCAGCATGGGAAGGAGAACAGTCTCCTGAGCACCAGGACCACAGACTCTCATGGTCTCAGACACATTAGACATTTCCAGGTTCTATCTCAGCATCTTTTATCATGAGAAGAGGCCAAAGCATATTTTTTCAAATATTAAAACTCAATAAATAGTTGCAGACTTGAATTACAAACACTAGTTTATGCCTAGTTAAAATAGGCCACAGAATGGAAAAAATGAATGAAGTACTCTGATGGAAATTATAAAGAAAGGTTGAGAGACTAGTCTACAGACTGTTTAATAGCATGTAAAATTCCTCTAAGGTCAGAAGCCATAAATATGCTACATTTAGGACATTCAGAATTTAATAGCATATCCTACTATATTATGTGGAACTATGCATCATTGATATAGGTCAAAAATGGTTAAAAAAAAAGAATCACTTTCATATGGTTCCACCTAATACAATGTTCTATGGAGCAACACATCTTACACATAAATTAAATATGTATATAGAATTGTATAGGTCATCTATTTCAAGCTATCCATCCACACAGATTTAAGAGTTCTTACACTTGATTCTACCAACTTTCTTTCAGCTTTTTACTGATGCAAAACTCACTCACTCATGAAATTTGTGATCATTTGTAGGTCTGCTCAGTTATAAACATTGTAACTGTATTAATCCTACTTCTAATATTGGGAGGTGATAAATGTATTCCTATTTAATTTTCTCTTCTTAAATTACAGGCTCATATTTACTTTAATATCTTTTTTTATGGTGAGATCCTCTTGATCACTGTTCTTTAGAGTCACTGTAACTGATCAGTTTTAGAGCAGAATGCACTATTATATCAGAATTGTGCACTGAGCTTATACATCATGGTATTTTCTCTGCAGTTGAGGGTATTATAAGGAAACTGAATGCTTTTCAATTGATCCCTCATTAGTAAATCAATAAGTTTTGTTTTATAATTTCTAACTGAAAATAATATTTAAAAATTAATCTAGGTGGGAAAACCAAAGTGACTAAAGAAGTTTGGTATTACCTCTATCACTTTTAAGTAAGGAGAATGCTAGGGGCAGGCCATTCCAAAAGCATATCTGTCAAGAGTTGACAATAATTTGGGGTGAACAAATAAGTGGTTTGTGGTTGACAAGACTTTGTCCAACAAGACAACTGTATTTAATGACTGCATTAAATGACTATAAGGGAAATAAAATATGATTATCAAATTTCCTAATCACATCCTTATTGTTAGAATAAAATGTACTTAAACAACTTAAACAATTAGTAATCAAATTTCAAGAATAAATAAAATTGAATGAGTAAAAAATAAGCATATATTCATAACCTGAAAATAAAGTAGCAAGAGAAAAATAACTAGATAGGAGTACTAAAAATATTTCTAAATAAAAATGATAACAAAGAATCATCTTTAAACTATATCAGTGATATAATGATAAGAATGAAACCCACAGGATTCTGGAATGTGTCAAAAATACAATGACATTAAAGCATTAAGAAATAATTTTTCATTTATAAAGGAACTTGACTTTGGTTCCCCAGCTAAAACTCTTATTGGAACATTAGGGGTAATTTGAGTCTCTATTTTAATAAAGGATATGAAGAAATTAAAGAGTATGCCAAATATTTTTAAAACACTGAAAAAGAGTAATCTAGTTGTATTTAAGGCTAAAGTTCTGCCTACACAGAAAATGGAATAAAAATGAATTAATTATTGTTTATGATGGGAATATTGCTTTGTCTGCAGAGGGTCAAATAAAAGGAAATGGACATTAATGAAATGAAAAAAATTCAGTTACACATGAAGAAGAACTGGTTAATTAGCTAATTGATGAAGAATAGAATGGGTTGATCATGATGAAGTTTAAAATAGTTTTTTTAGCAATCAAATTTATAAATAATAGAACCTCAAGGGAATATATGGCTATTTACTCTCTCATCTTACATTTCTAGACCAAAAAAAATAGGCACAGAAATTAAGTTGCTTACGTCACCACAGCAAGTCAATGACAAATCTAGTACTAGAGCTCACAGTTCTTAACTTGAGTATGCTACTAAAAACTTTTGCACATTAGTTGGTTTTGTTTTCATTTGTAAAATTGAAATAATAATGCCTAACTCAAAAGAACTATGAATTTCAAGTAAATATTTGGAAAGCACTTAGCATGATTATCTATAACTGTTCAAAAAACACTAGCTTTAAAAAAATTGTTATTGGCTAGTGCTTTTTCATTTTATAAAAAACATCTAAAACAAAAAATGATAATCTAGGACTATCTTTTTTAAGTTTCATTTTTATATTTTTATTGTTGTTCAAGTACAGTTGTCTTCATATTCCCCTCACCAATCTCTCCTCCCCAATCTCTTCCCACCTCCCACCCTCTATCCTACCCCCTTTGGCTTCATCCATGGGTCCTTTATCCATGTTCCTTGATGATCCTTCCCCTATTTTCCCCGTTATCCTTCTCTCCCTCCTCTCTGGTTACTGTCAGTTTGTTCTTTATTTCAATGTCTTTGGTTATATTTTGCTTGCTTGTTTGTTTATGAGACATCTTTTATGTAAAAGTTTAGGTGAGAACATTTTAAAATGTTAAAAGTATATAATTTTTCCAATACTTGAAAATGTATAGTCTTAAATTATGCCAATGACTAAATAGCTGCTGAAATATTAATATTTTAGTATATTCGATAAGTAAGCACATGGAGGCCATTTACACATTCCTTATTTTTAAATCCAAAGACAATTTTCTCTCTCAGAAACCCATACTCAATATAGGCTTTATTGTCATCTCTATAGATGAATAAACCCAAACTTCCAAGAGGAAAAATAGCTAATTAGTGTTCTCTCTGATGTGTTTAGTTTACTTCTGGCATCTGAGGCCCCAGGGTAGTGACCAGAAAAGATATGGGAAAATACCTTATTTTGCTGTATTCTAAATTTGCACCTGCTTTCAGGAGTACAATTTGGGTATATCTATCAAATTAAAAAACACACATACTTTGATTCAACAATTCTTCTAAGAATTCATCTAATGAATGCACTCAAAATGTATATATAACAAATATTCTCACATATACACATAAAGATATATGTACAAGAATGCCTTGCCACGTTACAGCCTTTACAACCACAAATTGAAAGAAGGGTACAAAAAATTTAGTGTTATTTGTACAATGAATGTCATGTACTCAGTAAGTACATGGCAAAATATGGGCTGATGTGGGGAGGTTATAAGTGGTTTTTTTCATTATTACATTCAGCAAGGATTTGAGCTTATATTGAGTTCTGGGCTCTAGCTATGCAGCCACCAACAAGACAAAGTCCCGTCTCTATGGATTTTATAAGGTAGTAAGAGAAGCAAAAGTTAAAACCAGCAAACATATTATGTATGTTATATAATGCAATGTGGTAAATGCCATGAAGAACAATTTTAAAAATGAGAACAAAAAGTATATATTGCTCAGTAAAAATATAAGAAATAATCAATAATCTATTATAGTTCTATTTGTGTTAAAATTAGAGAGCATAAAATTAGAGGGGATATACATAATTAAAGATATGCATAAGACATTTTGGGGGAGATGCATATGTTATTGTTGATAGTGTGTATTTCTGGAGAGAGGCTGAAGGGCTAATGTGTGACAGAAAAATTATTAAAATATTAACATTATTAAATTATAATTTCTGTGCTATAAATCTTGTACATATGACTCTTTTATCAGATGCATATATTACATCAAATTCTTTACTGCCTAGAGAAGAAAATTGGGACTTCCACCAAGATGGAGGCATAGGTGAATGTGCCGTGCCTTCTCACACAACCAAGTTTAGAGACAACTAAATATTAGCAATAGAAAACACAGCCAGAACACAGAAAATTGAACTTTTCGGAAGTCTGTTAACAACAAATTCTTCAGCCTAACCAGTAAGGGGCGAAACCAGCAGCTGGTGGAGCGGGGTTGCACAGGAAAACTCGGTCAGACGGACTCAGGCGTGTGGAATCCAGGTGCAGGGTTGGACCTAGTGAGCTACCGAGCGAGCGACCAAGCAAGCGACCGTGGGGGAGACAGCAGGGGAGCCGGGCTGCGTGTTGACTGTGGTCGTGCATTTGTGCAGGGATAGACAAGCAAGGGAGTGTGCGATTGGACCGGAACCCAGCGGGTCGCCACAGCAAGCGGCAGGGAGGGTGCCACCATTTCCCACTCTGACCCCACCTCCACATACAGCGTCATAACCCAGCCACTCTGAGTGGCCCGGCCCTGGTGAACCACCTAAGCCTCTGCTCCTCACCCAGCTGTGAGAAACAACAGAGGGGTTCGCCATTTCCCGCTCTGACCACGCCCCCACATACAGCATGGTCAGAGTGGGGAAATGGCAACCCCCTCTGCGACCTGGGAGTCCAAGGCGCCGCTTCTCACACTTAAAGGGTGCGAACAGACCAAAAATGACTCAAGAAGATCCCAAAGCCCCAGAGCCTATAAATCTAAGCAATGAAGAAATAGCAAAACTCTCAGACGCACAGTTTAAAACACTGGTCATCAGGATCCTCACAGAACTGGTTGATTATACCCACAAATTAGACAAATATATGAAGGCGAAACTAATTGAAATGAATGGAATTGCACAGGAAACCAATAGCAATGAAAAGGAAACTGGGACTCAAATCAATGGAGTGGACCAGAAGAAAGCAAATAATGGCCAAACAGAAAAGAGTCAAGAAGCAAGAATTCAAAGACATGAGGAGAGTCTTAGGAACCTCCAGGACATCTTTAAATGCTCCAACATCCGATTTATAGGGGTATCAGAAGGGGGAAAGGAACAGCCACCAGTGGAAAACTTATTTGAACAAATAATAAAGGAGAATTTCCCCAATCTGGCAAAGGAAATAGACTTCCAGGAAATCCAGGAAGCTCAGAGAGTCCCAAAGAAGTTGGACCCAAGAAGAAACACACCAAGGCACATCATCATTACATTAGCCAAGATTAAAATGAAGGAGAGAATCCTAGAAGCAGCAAGAGATAAGGGGACAGTCACCTACAAAGGAGTCCCCATCAGACTGTCAGCAGATTTCTCAAAAGAGACCTTACAGGCAAGAAGGGGCTGGAAAGAGGTATTTCAAGTCATGAAATCCAAAGACCTACAACCAAGATTGCTCTATCCAGCAAAACTTTCATTTAGAATGGAAGGACAGATAAAGTGCTTCTCAGATAAGATCAAATTCAAGGAGTTCATCATCACCAAGCCCTTATTATATGAAATGTTAAAGGGACTTATCGAAGAAAAACAAGTTAAAGAAACATGAACAGTGAAAGGACAACAAACTCACAGTTATTAACAACCACACCTAAAACTAAAGCAAACTTAAAGGACAGCTAGATCAGGAGTGGAAACATAGAAATGAAGATCTCAAGGAGGGTTAGCAACAGGGGAGTGGGAGGAGGAGAAGGGGGGAGAAGGTACAGAAAATAAGTAGCATAGACAGTAGATAGAAAATAGATGGGGGGGGGCAAGAATAGCATGGGAAATATAGAATCTAAAGGACTTGAGACACATGATCATAAACTAAAGGGGGGGTAATGGTGGGGATGGGGGGTAGGGTGGAGGGGAATGAAGGGGGGAATAGAACAACTGTAACAGCATAATCAATAAAAAAATTTAAAAAAAAAGAAAAGAAAATTGAATAGCCTTTTACTATCAGTACAATAAAATGCCAGATTGTTACAATGCCTTACAAAGTTCTCTATGGTCAGGCCCTGCCCACGTCTCTTTTATCATTTTTTTGCACTTCACTGGCTATCACACAACAAACTGAGTTTTGTTCCTTCTCTCTATGGAACCTGAACATTTAGTAGTCTGTGTGATGTGAACTATTTACAACTCAATTGAATTGATACAAAAAAACATTTTATTTAGAACTAATATCCCTCAAATATAGCTACTTTGAAGTTTTTCTAATCAAAGATGGAAAGTAAAAATTGAGAGCATATAGGCTCCATTAATATTCTCATGTGTCATCAAGTGTCACTGAAATAAGCATTTTTTAAATGAGAGACGAAAATGCATTTTCCTGGGTCAAGCAATTTTTCTGTATTTATTTGCACATTTACTTGAAACTTCTTTAGATATATGCACATTTATCATTCTATCAGAATGACACTTACTATATTAAGGAAAAAAGCTAACAGAATGTCACATTTAAGGTCCAAATCAAGTTGTAGCAATTCATTAACTTTCTGAATCTAACAAGGTTAAATAAATATTTTCCTTTTTCTTTATTTACTTCTAGGATGTTGTTTGAAGAGAAATATGGCTAGGATACTCCAGGTTTCCTAAGCATTTATAATGTGAATTTAAATCTATGTCAGGAATGGAAACACAGATATAATTTCAATCCACTACAAAATAAAATTTTAAATTTCTACATAAATCATTAATATATGTCAAAACTAGAATATTGGTTGTTGGAATATAACGCTGTACTTATATGTGATAAAAATATCAAAAAATGAATAAGTAATGATAGTTAATCTTTATTGAGACATCTATTCCTGTTTGTTCTGTTTTCACTGCAAGTATAAATGTTGTTATGAAGGTATTAAGCAATGAAATATCAAAAAAATTGCATGTAATAATCCTCAGAACAAGTTATGTGCTGATAAGTGTCATGAAAAAAAATTTTAAAAACAGGAACAGAAAATATAATTAGTAAAAATATAAAGAAATAAATAGAACAATTTGACTGTTACAGTTCCATTTGTGTTAAAATTAGAGGAAATGTACATACATAATTACATATATGCATGCAACATATTTGGGGGGCATGCATAAGACACTGTTGATAGTGGATACTTCTGAAGGGAGGTCGAGGGACTAAATTATTAAATTGTAACTTTCTATGGTATAAATTTTGTATATATGACTTCTTAAAACACATGCATATATTAAATTATTCACTGCTAAAGGAAAAAATATTGAATTGTCTTTATCTATAAGTGCAATAAAGTGCCAGATTGTTACAATGGCTTATAAAGTCCCTATGATCAGTGTCCACCTCTTTTCTCATTTATTTCCACTCTGCCCTTCACTGGCTATCACACAACAAACTGAGTTTGTTTGGGGTCCTTATCACAAAGATGTAATATACAAAATACTGTTGCTGTGTGGAATTTTTCTGAGGAGAGAGAGTTAGATTTTTAAATAGATCTATGACCCTAAAGAGGGAAGAATCAGAGACTTAGAGAAAGAGTTTTTTTTACTTTGGCGACTAACCCAGTAGTTCTCAGCCAGGGATGATTATGTCCTACAGGGAACATTTGGCAAGTGTCTGCTAACACTTTCGGTTGTCACGGAATGAAGGTAAGGGAGGACTCTAGAGGCATCTTAGTGGGTAAGGCCAGGGAGGCTACTTAACATTTTACAGTGCACAGGATAGATAGTTTCCAACAACAGAAGAGTTACCTAGCCCCAAACATCAGCAATGCTGAGGGTGAGAAACCTAACCTTAACGCATGCCAGGTCCTAAGATAATATAAGGGATGGGCTCTAATATTTTGTTATGCAACCTATGTATCAATATGGGAAACAATTATTTTAATTAGATCATTAATAGATATACTTGATATGTGAATTTTATTATGAACCGTATATGAAAAGCATATCATTTTACTAAAACTTTCTGACACTAAGTGACCTCCTCCTCTAAAAAATAACACACACAGATATCTGAGAGGATCTTTTTGAAGCTATTTAACATATATAGAAATAAAACTGCCACATGCTTTGTTTCATCAGTAAAAAGCATGGAATCCATAAAGAAATAACTACAGAAACTTAGCTCTGTAAATCAGGAAATTTATCAAGTATAGCATGTCTGAGTATTTGAATTGACTAAAAATTAAATGTTGGGATAAAAAAAAAGCCAGGTCTCCATAGCTTATTCATTTTTCCTTTCTCCCCAGTTTTATTGAGAAATAATTGACATACATCAGTGTATAAGACATACAACATGATGGTTTGAGTTACATGTGCTGTGAAAAGATTACCACAATAAGTTTAGGGAACATCTATCACCTCATATAGATACAATAAAAAGAAAAGAAGAAATTTCTCCTTGTGAACAGAACTTTTACTATCTTCTCTCTGAACAACTTTCCTATATATCATACAGCAGTGTTAACTATAGTCATCATATCATTTATTTTACTAGTCTTCACATTAGAATAATTTAGATTTTCACCTGATGTATAACTTCTATTCCCTTAGATTCTACCCCAATTAAATAATATATTTAAAAATATTTTGTTAGTGTTTCCTTTGTTATGTCCCTGTTCACATAAAATCTGTTCTACAGTTTTATCATTCTATTTTAAATAATCTCATTTATTTCTGTGTTTCAATATCTCCATTTAACTGTGCTTAAATTTTTTTTGAAAACTAAAAGTATTAATACATCTATCAAACTAATCTTTTTGTAAGGTAACTGAATTTCAGAAGAGCAATGTTGCTTATCAAGTACATGATGTAGTATTAATGCTTGTGTGGATGGGATATTACTAACCGTTGTTTCTTTAAAAAAAAAGATTTTATTTATTTTTAGAGAAAGGGGAAGGGAAGGAAAAAGAGAGGAAGAGAAACATCAATGTGTAGTTGCCTTTCATGCACCCCCTACCAGCAACCTGGCCTGCAACCCAGGCATGTGCCGTGACTGGGAATTGAAGCAGTGACCCTTTAGTTCACAGGCTAGCACTCAGTCCACTGAGCCACATGAGCCAGGGGTAACCACTGTTTCTTTAAAGCATGTTAAGTAATACCTACAAGCAAAATTAACATAGAAAGTTCAGCTATTTGAAGAGAAAATATTTTCTTTCTGTCTAATTAAAGACAGGTTCATATTTGTTTTTCCTTTTTGTGAATCAATAATTCTCTTAATGGTAAGGAAAACAAACCCAAATTTTGTAGTAATATTCTACAAATAACTTTCAGGTACTTAAAGATATCAATTACATTGGAGATAGTCACACACATTTTTTCTTGTCATGTATCTATGAGGTTTAAGACATCCCATGCCAGCCTTGTTTCTCATTATTATGACAAGAGAAACATGATTGTACTTGAAATGTAAATACAGCTAGTATAATGACACTCCAACTACACTGTGGGACATTTTTATACAGGAAAGACCACCTCACAGAGTTCAATTCTTCCTACCTAATGGGTCTTACATTGTTCTTTTTTTTTAACTTTTCCTACCTTGGCTACCCCAGTGTGCACAGCATACTGAGAGGGACAGAGGAGTTTTGGTTTTCAGAATATTTAGTTTTCAGATCTGGTCTTCTGTGTGAATTCACACCCTCCTGAAACTTAATCAGCTTTATGATTCTTCACATTAATATGTCTGTCTCCCCTTCTTAAAATGATCAATTTATATTTGATAAATTCTAAGGATCTTTCTTGTTATAAAATTCTATATTTAATTAAGAAAAGACTGAAGGGTGACCTAAGGACCATTTTTTATAAAGGTTACTGTTATTTTTGTAGGTTGGATTTATGGTAATATGCAGGAGTTTATGCAGAACAACTTTACTTGCCAATAGAAAACCAAATTATATAAACAAAATTTAAATTAAACCAGAAGAAAAAGAGTTTTGATTCACTATTGGCATGGGCTACAGAGAATGGCATTTTGGAGTTATCAAAATGGATGAGTTTAGGTTTTGAGATGAAGCAGATCTGAAATGGGATCAGTCTCCTGTCATTAATTAAATGTCTTTCAGAATTTCTTTAACTTCTGGGGTGTCAATATTTTCATCTAAAATATCTGTATAACAGTACCTACTTTTCAAAGTCAAATATGTTAAGTGCCTTTCATATAATATAATCATAGCAGATGACAGTTAGAAATATTATAACCCTCTCTCTACTTAAGACAGTAATCAACATTTGTCCTGATCGATATAATTTAATGCCTCTATGAAGGACTTTATAAAGGAAGCTCTTCAGCTTATTTTCAGGAACTATGACTCAAATTTCACATATTCCATTTTAAAATTTGCATTTGCATGTAAATACAAAATTTTACAATTGAATATAAGTAAGCTAATATTGCTAACAAAATTAAAATGTAGGGCATTGGTGGCATCCTAGAAAAAAATACAGCCAAGACGGACTCTACCTAGCTGTGCGGCTTTGAACAAGATGCTTCCCTTTGTTTCTCAATAAAAAGAGGGCTTAGACAGGATACTTTAACAAACCACTTTTCATTTTAAGTCCTGACATTTACTATTTAAGAAATAGTTTCAGTGGACAAAAATCTATAGAAATGTTCTTTAAGAAGAAGAAATACTTTAAGACATATAAACAAGGACGAGTTATGAGCAAATGGCCCTCAAAATTTACTTCTCCTCCTATGAATTAGTTTCCCAAACAAAAGGCTTCCAGATGATTGACAAGCCACTTCCTGTCAAGTGCAATAGTAAATCTTTCTGAGAAACTATCAGTAGGTTTGATTCTTGAATCTCTCTTTAGATAAACTCCATAGGGCAGTCTAGACACAGAACACAATAGCAGGGAAGACATTTAGAGTCAAGTTGGAAAGCCTTGCATCCTTTAAAAGTAGTAGCATTTTTATTTGTATAGAATTAACAATATCCCAAAAAGGAGATTTCCACAACTAAATTGAGAAGCTCAGTCTGCCATTATCAGTTTATTGGGTCACAAGAGTTTGAGGAGGGCACCGCTGCCTGGGCTGCAAAGAGTTTGAAAATAGTTTCTTTTAAAAAATGTATACAATATTCTCTTAACCTGACCTAACCTCTGATACTCAGTTAAAAGCTGAGTTGCACTTCTTTTCAGCTAAAAATAACTAGCAAAATAAAGTGAGGTCACAATTTTGCACTAGTCATATTGACAGGGGGAAAAAAAGGCCTAGAAAGAACTCTGTGGAGGTGAAAAATATCCAGTGATTATTAAATAAATACTAAAACAAATCTTACGCCAACTTAAACATTTGTATTGTATAATATTTTCTACCATTAATACATCCCTTTCCCTCAAAACCAGAAGTCTGGATACCTACGGTCTTGATGTTTTTTGGTAGCTTTGGGGGTTGAGAAAATGACAATAACATCCAATAATGTATGACAAATTTGATACTTATATATCTTGTATACATTTTAATAAGTATTCTTAGTGCTCTGCTAAATTTGTATACTAAATTCAGGGTTGGAGGATCGTAATATTTTTCAGAAATTCTATAAAACAACTGAACTGAAACAAACCAAAACATAATTTCTACAACTAGTTTATTAATTATTCTGTTCTTTTGTATTTATCTTTTATAAAACCCAATTAAGTAAATCATCTTCCTGGATTTAATTATCCAATCCATCTCTGGATTGAACATCTTCAATTTTATCTACCCCTATCCCACCCCCTGTTGCCAGAAACAAAATCACTGCATTCTCATTGAGAATCTCTTTGCTCTATCTTTAACACAGTGTGTGAAATCATAAATATGGCTTTATCAAAATGATAAATGAGAACCTTCAGGTCATGGTACCTTTTTCTCCACATCTAAGGTCTAATTTCTGCTCTATTAGTTCCCATATTAGACAGGAAATAACTGGTGGTGGACATGGCCTGTGACAGGTAGATCTGACTTAGATCATGATTACAGAAATGGAGACAACTGTACGTGAATGATAATAAAAAAATTAATGCCTCTTGCCTGCTACCTGAAAAAAAAGCCAAGGATGGGGCTGAGTAACTTGTCATGATGTATGAAGATAGAATATGCCTATTTCTTACTTGGGTCCTGTGACCCATGTCAGTAATCTGTTAGCTGATATTATTTGATGTTTTTAGTATATTCTTTTTTTAACATTTTATTTTTTTATTTTTTAAATTTATTTAGTTATTTTTCAAGTACAGTTTTTCATAATTAGCGCATGTATTCTTTACATGCACTAATTATGCAGTTTATAATTAGTATATATATACTAATTTTAATTGATTAAGGGAATCTACATCTCCTTTACTGTTGATATTTGTATTTCAATGAAATGACAGCAACTTGGGCCATCTCTGGCCTGGAAACCTGTTAAGTGCCTGAGTAGTCAAGGGGAAGCATTGATGGTGATCCAGTGATGGTATTTAATGCAATTATTATATGAAAACTACACTTTCAGTTTGTTACCTCCTAGAAAGCAAGTTTATTTTATAACAGGTGAAAGATAAGAAAATGTAAAATAATACCCTTTAAAAGTATTCCATAACCCTAATTCTGTTTTTTTTATGTATGGGATACCTTAAAAGATAGATAGGTATAAGAAATCAAGCTGTTGGAATTATATTTAGTCCTTAATTATACCAAGCTAATGAAATGCTCATCGTTTGCTTCATTTTTTTTCACTTGAGACTGTTCTAAAAGTGCACATGGCACTTCTTTTTTTCTAAGTTTGTATACCTTAAGAAGACAAAGAAGTCTGCTTAGCAGTTCTTTTCCTAGCCATTTGTTATCAACTCCCAAGACTTTTTCTCCAGGTATGCTTAGTTTAGTAGAGAAATGTTCATTTCTTGTTTAAAGATTTTATTTATTTATTTTTAGAGAGACAAGAAGGGAAGGAGAAAGAAAGGTAAACATCAATGTGTGTTGCCTCTCACATGTCCTCCATTGGGGACCTGGCCTGCAATCCAGGCCTGTACCCTGACTGGGAACTGAACCAGTGACTCTTTGGTTTGTAGCCTGTGCTCAATCCACTCAGCTACACCATCCAGGAGAGATATTCATTTCTTTTGTATAAAATGAGTGTTTCAGCATCACTTGGATTTAGAAAGCATTTTATTTTGGTGGAGTACTTCTTTGGCAGCCCACATCATTACAGAAGGTGATATAATTTATGAATATTGCAGAAATAGTGGTGAGGATACAGATACTTCAGAATACAAAGTTTGCTGATAGTTTGGATATATTGACAAGAGCTTTGCAACCTGCCCATTTTCTCTACTCCTCCAAGTGTTGAAGTAATTGCAAATGTTGGTGTCCCATTTTCTACAGGGTTTGAGGCCATATTACCTCAGTTTTGAGTAAAAAGCCTTCAGCCACCTTATAAAACATGTTTAAAGTAGAAAAACATAAATTTAAAAAAAATTCAACAACTTACAAGACATATATTTCTGGGTACAGATCAAATTTTCTGAAAATAACTCTTTACCTCCATGCTGGAGAATTAAGATGATTTCACTGTGCTACCAATTTATTTTTCCCCTCCACAAGACACAGTACTCCATAATTCCCAAGGAAAATAATATATATAGGAGAAAACAGGAGTCTGTAACTAATAACAAATGAATTTTTTATATCAGGGTGGAATTTGGAAAAATAAAATATGAAGGCACTTTAACTCAAATGTTAAGAATACAGGGGTAGGATCCAGACCCACAAGTGTGGGAAAGTTACCTGATGTCTCTGGATCTCCGGTTTCTCATATGTAAAACAGGCATCAGTACATTTTATAGGGCTATTACAAGTTGTAATGTTTTAATATTTATCAAAACTTAGCCCTGGCTGGTTTAGCTCAATGGATTGAGTGTGGGCCTGCGAACCAAAAGGTCACTGGTCGAATTCCCAGTCAGGGCACATGCCTGGGTTGTGGGCCAGGTCCCCAGTAGGGGGTGCATGTGATAGCCAACCACACATGGATGTTTCTCTCCCTCTCTTTCTCCTTCCCTTCCCCTCTCTCTAAAAATAAATATTTTCAAAACTTAGATATGTATATTAAAAATGTGTATGTGAAGGTATACTATATTTGTCTATATAACTGGCACAATAAGTGTCAGTTAAATATAAAATATGTGTGTATATTAGAAATATATATATTATGTGCATATGTACATAGATATACATCCCTGTGTATATATGTATGTATATGTGTGTGTGTGAGGGGAAGTTATTGATGCAAAAGGAAGTGACACCAGAAAAGAATTGGGGGCATCACTGCCTCAAACTGTGTCATAATAAGAACAAAATATAGGGAAACTCACAATTGTATTTTTGCTCCCAGGTCATTTCTACCTTAATCACTTTAGCTACAAGTACAACCAAACTTTCTAAGATGCCTAATGCTAAATTAATTACATCCCTTTCTTCAGACTGGATAAAAATATTTTTGCTTTTTCATCTCAGAACTTGTAACATTAGTATTATCAAATATTTTTGAACCATGCATTGCATAACCTTACATTTAAATGTGCTATGTTTCCTCTTCATGGGCATCAAATAAACTGAAATGCCAATGACTTGGTTACTTTTTATTTTTATTAAGAAATCTGATTAGACTGGCACTGAAAGAATTATTTGATCCTGTTAGGAAATTGCACTACAAGAGAGGTCTATTAACTCTTTCAGGATATTGTGCAGTCAGTGGAGAAATCACTAATTGCTACAGGCACAGGTGAATGCCATGAGTACCAAATTATGCATGGCAGCAGTAATTTCCTAAAAGACCTGTGATTTGTTAGTGGTTAAAGCTTTAATGTGCCTCCAGTGCCTAAGTCATTAACAGAGAATGATTTAGGTACAGGGAGACTCTAAACTAAATGTAAAATTTTGAGAGCATTACAAACAGTAGTGAACCCAGTGAAAAGTGCTTGCATATTATTTAGTGTAAGATGCAAAAATTTTGTCCATTAATTCTGACATGTCATTAAAGATTCAAGGCAACTGAAAAGCACAAAATGAGTGTTTTTTAAATATATTTTTATTTTTATTTGTTTATAGAGAGAGGGGAAAGGAGGGTGAAAGTGAGGGAAACTTCAATGTACAAGAGAAACATTGATCAATCAGTTGCCTCTTGTACACCCCCAACTGGGGACCTGGAGTGCAACCCAGGCATGTGCCCTGACTGAGAATCGAACCGGTGATCCTTTGGTTCGCAGGCCAGCGCTTAATCCACTGAGCCACACCAGCCAGGGGAGGAAAGAAAAAAAAGTACAAAGAGCAACCTGTCATAAAGTGAGACAAGAAGAATTTGAAAGAAATTTTTAAAAAACTTTGTATATCAGCATCTTCCTCATATTTATAAAATCTTCACTTTTCTAATTTAAAATAATACCACAGTCCCTATATTATTGGCCTTCCAACCTTTACTGTAAGATCCTTTGGGAAATTGTCATTAAGTTGTTTAAATCAGGGAAACAAAGACGAGATGTACACCTAAGGTTGTGGAACTTGTGATATGCAGTTATTTTATTTTACTTTAGTACTGCATTCATTCTTATAACAATTTAAATAAAATTTTTAAATACATATTTGCATTTCCTTTAAATAACTATTTATAAATGCCCATAGTCTTCTTTTAGTCTCTATTGAAATATTATTTTTTAAATAATTTCAAGCACAGCATATCAACCATGTACGATTCCAATTACATTTTCAATTCCATCATTTTCATGAGTGTATAATTTCATTTATTCAAAGTGTTACAACAATCATTTCTCAATTATAAATAATTCAACTTTTACTCTCATAAACAATGCTGTAATTAACATCCTCTTTTTCCCAACTTCACTGAGAAATACAATAAAACCAATCTATGTTAATCACACAGTTTGATAAATTTTGGCAACTGTATGTATTTGTGCAGCTGTCCCCACAAACATTATATAGAACTTTAAAATCAACCCCAAAATTTCCATAGTGACTCTGCATTCATTCCCTTCATCTTTTGCCCCAAGCAACCACCACCCTACTTTATGTTACTATAATTTTTCAGTTTCTAAAATTCCTTACAAATGCGATCACATACTATATAATCCTTTATGTTTCACTTTCTAATTTAGCATCGTGATTTTGAGATTAATCCATGTTATTGTGTACATCAATATTTGCTTTCCTTTTATTACTGAGTAGTATTCCATAGTATGAGTGTACCACAATTTGTTTAGTCACACTACAGTTTTGTGACACTTGAGCTTTTCTCCCAGTTTGGGGCTCATATAAAAAATGCTACTTTGGAAATTTGTGTATATGCCTTTGATGGTTAATTTTGTGTGTCAACATGTATGGGCCATGGGGTGCTCAGGTAATTGAGAAACATTTTTCTGGGCATGTTTATGAGGGTTTTTGTGGATGAGACTAATGTTTAAGTAATAAACTGAGTAAGGCACATTGCCCTCTCTAATGTGGGAGTCCTTCATCCAGTGAGTTGAAAGTCCGAATGAAGCAAAAAGCCTGACCCTCTCCTGAAAGAAGGAACTCTGCCTGCCTGTCTGATTGAGCTGAGACAATGGGCTTTTCACCCTTCACACTCAGAATGAAACATGAGATATTCTTTGGTCTCAAGCCTGCCAGCTTTCCAACTGGAACCTGGTTCTCCTGTGTCTTCAGTTTGCCAACTGCAGGTCTTAGGATTTTCCAGCCTCCATAATCACATAAGCCAATTCCTTATAATATCTATATCTATATCTACATCTATATATGTGTGTATTCATATATAATGTGTACACATCCTAATGATTCTGTTTCTGTGAAGAATCCTGGTTAATATAAAGTCTTTGTGTGGACCTATTTTTTAACTTTATTATGAGTAAATACCGGGATATGGGATTGTTATGTCATGAGATAAGTGCATGTTTAATGTGAATTTTAACTGACAAAATATTTTTCAACTGAAAAATTTTTAACTGACCATTTCTCAAAATGGTTGTACCATTTTGCATCCCCATCAGCAATGTAAGAGAAATGACGTTCCTTCATATCCTAGTCAAAACTTAGCATTTCAATTTTTAGATTTTAGCAATTCTAGTGTATGTATCATTGATGTTTTAATATGAATTTTTCTCATGACTAGTGATGTTAAGCGTGTTTTCATGTGATTATTGACCATACATATATTTTCTTTTGTTAAACACCATTTCAATTTTTTTGCCCATTTAGAAATTTGGTTTGTTTTCTTAATATTGAGTGAAATTTATTTTTACAGTTTATGAATACAAGGCTTCTGTCAAATATAAGACTTGCAAATATGTTCTCCCATTCTGTGACAGGCAATTTCATTTTCTTAACCTTGTCTATGAAAGAACAAGAAACTATTTTGTCATTTATGGATCAATAGCTTTCGGCCTTTTTAAGCAACTTCATCAAAGCCAATATGACAAAGATTGTATCCTATGTTTTCTTCAAGAAGTTTTATTCCTGTATCTAACATTTAGGTCTATCATTCATTTTCAGCTAAATTGTGTATATGATGTAAAGAGTCATCTGTTATTTATTTTTTGCCATACAGATATTCAATTCTTCCAGTAACATTTATTGAAAAAAGTATCTTTCCCACCTCAAACCAAATGACCATATATATAGCATGTGGGTCTATTTCTGAAATCTTGATTATTTAAAATTAATCTTGATGTCTTTCATTAAGCCAATATAACACTATATAAATTATTTTAGCATTATAGTAAATCTTGCAATAGGTAATAAAAGTTTCCAAAGGTTTTTATCAAAGCTGTTTTAGCTATTGTACATTCTTTTTATCTTAATGTAGTTGTTATAATTAACCTATCAGTTTGGTTGGGATTACATTGAATCTATAGATAAATTAATAAAGTACTGAAATCTTAATAACATTGAGTCTTCTAATTCATGAACATATATACATGTATATGTGTGTTCTTTAAACTCATCAATGAATGTCATAATTTTTCTCAGTACTCAGACATTGTATATCCTATATTAAATGTATTTCTAACTAGTTTATATTTGTACATTTGAAATTGTTTTATTATTTTTAAATATTAATTTCCATTTTATTTTTTTAATTTTATTTATCTTTTTAATTGTTGCTCGAGTACAGTTTTCTGTCTTTTACTCCCATTCCAGCCCACCCATCCAACCCTCCCCCGTCCCTCCCATTTCTACCCCCCCCCAGTTTTGTCCATGTGTCTTTCATACTTGTTTCTGTAAACCCTTCCCCTTTTCCCCTGAAATTCCCTCCCCTCTCCCCTCTGGTCACTGTCAGCCTGTTCTCTATTTCAGTGTCTTTGGTTGTATTTCGCTTGTTTGATTGTTCTGTTGTTTAGGTTCCTGTTAAAGGTGAGATCATGTGGTATTTGTCTTTCACCTCCTGGCTTACTTCACTCAGCATAATGCTTTCCAGTTCCATCCATGCTGTTGCAAAGGGTAGGAGCTCCTTCTTTCTTTCTGCTGCATAGAATTCCATTCTGTAAATGTACCATAGTTTTTGGATCCATTCATTTACTGATGGGCACCTAGGTTGCTTCCAGCACTTGGCTATTGTAAATTGTGCTGCTATAAATATTTTATATAAATATAATCAAATTTTGTGTACTGACCTAGTAAACTGCTGTTTTCTAAATGTACCCATTAATTGTAATAACTTTTTGCAGTTTTTTACAGTTTTCCACATATATAATCATATGATCTGCAAATATAGTTTTACTTCTTTATTTCCCAATCAAATTGTGTGCCTTTTATTTCTTCATCCATTCATTTAACTTTATCATTTTGTGCTGTCTGGGTCTTCAGTATAACGTTGAACATAGTGATAGTAACTATTATAAAAGGCAATATGGTTGAACAAATTGGAAATGCAAAGAGTAGAATGAGGAGAATATACAAGCTAATTAACATTGTTGCTCATAATAGACTGCCTTAAAAATGAGACTAAAGACTAAAGATATTATATGAATGTCTGTGTTTAATAGTAACACTAAAACAGATTTTTTAAAGTCCTAAATATTAATAAGGACTGCAAAACGCTAAACATATTTAAATAAATGAAAGTAGACACCACTCACTTCATTTTTCTAAGGTCCAGATTAAATCAAGGAGCGAAACAAAAATCAATAAAATAAACCATCAGCACCCTTAACACAAAATTAAAAATAATTTGAATAATTGAAATCACTAATGGAATTTAGAAAAGAAACATTTACAGCTACTTTAGGTTGTCTCATGCAAAAAACATAAATGAAATGGATAATATTACAGAAAAAATCTACCAAAAGCATTACCAGAACAGAAAGTGGAAACATAACTCTCCTTAGAGAACTGGAAATTTGTGTATAAAATAATAACCCCCTCCCTATAAATAACACCAAGCTCAGACGGTTTCACATGAAATCCTCCCAAATCCATAAAGAACACATTATTCTAACAGTAATTCACCTATACAAGAGAACATAAAAAGAAATTATTTAAAAATTATTTTCATGGAGCATGAATAAAATTTTATCCATAACTTGATAAAAGTACAAATAATGAAAACTACAGAATAAATTCTCACTTATCTCTCACTAATGCAGTACACTGATGCAAATCAATGCAAATTTATATATTTTTTAATGTTGAAAGCACAAATAGATTGGATCAAAACCTATTTCTTCTTAAAACAAAATAAGAATATCTTGATAAAATAGAATTCAACAGATATGTCATAAAAATGTCAAGCAATCATATTAATTACAATGCATTGCACAGTTAAAATCAGGAAGAGGACAAAATGCTTATACCACAACTGCTATAAATATTGTATATATCAGCCAGTGAGATTAACAAGAGAAAGAAATTTGATCTATAACAGTGTAAAATGAGGAGGTGTTATTTCTGATGGCAAATGATAATGTGTTTGTGTAGTTCCAGGAGAATGATCTGAAAAGCTACTACAAATAATAAGTTATTGGAATCTAAAGTTAGTATTGCGGAATCAATTGACATCTTCTACATTAAAAAGTACACTTAAAAATAAAATAAAATGAGATTCCATTCTTTACAATATCAACAACAATAAAGAAGATGTAGATAGAAATAAATCTAAAGTGAAACCTATAGATTTTTCTGAAGGAACTAAGTAGAGTTGAACAAATAGAAAAACATACCATAGCTAGGAAGATTTAACAATGAAAGGATGTTTACTTCTCCAAAAGTAAATTTATATCTTATGAAATGTATAAATAACAAGTTAATGTTATCTCTACTACTAACAGTTTTGTTGCTGCTGTGTTTGGTTTATTTTCTAAAATTAAGCACATATTATTGAATGTTTACATGGGAAAATATGTAGGCAAAAATAAGTAGGAAAACATTGTAAACAAATCTATTAGGGGACACTAGCTCTCCACTAAGTTAAAGTATACTTTAAAATTGGAATAATTAAAAGCATGTTATACTTGTATATAAATAGAGAAAACAATCGAATAGGGTACAAAGTTCAGAAACAGGCCCAAATAAACATAGAAATCAGTATATAAGAAAGGTGACAATAAAAAAATCAGTTGGTAAAAGTGAATTCTTAAGATAAATCTTGCTTGGACAACTGAAAACCATTAAAGGTGTCTAATTTTTATACCTATCTGTCACAATAATCCCCAAGATTAACTCAAATTAGATTAGAGATGTAAATGAAAACCAATACAGCACAAATATCAGAAGTCAATATAAGTGTATTTTTAAATACTGAAGTTGCGTAGTACTTTCTAACAAAAGAATAAATATCTGAAGGCTTATATGAAAAGAATAATAAGTTCTACTAAATTATTTTTAAATCATAAGCAAAGTCAAAACACAAATGAAAAATTGTGAAACATCTTTACAGTTTGTACTATAGACAAAACACTAACCTTAAGATATAAAACATTTCTAGAAATCGAGAATAATGAGATCAACAATCCAATAGAAAAAATTAGCAAAGAACATGAACTGGTAATTCTCAGAAAGACAAACACAAATTATCTATAAAAACAGAAAATAATTTTCTGATTTTTCACCTTTAAAAAGAGAACTAGAACACCCACTACAGAGATGTGTTTTCTCACCTGTCACATTTCAAAATTAAAGCAAAAACATTGTTGAGGCTGTGAGAAAACAGCATTATCATGCATTGCTGATAAGTGCAATAACTGCTATAAGTCTTATGCAGGGAAATCTGACATTATTTACCAAAATACAAATATAATTATCCTTTGACTCATGAAACAGACTTCTGGATATTTGTCCTACAAAAATGCCTACATCTATTCTAAATGATATGTAAATGAGGTTACTTATCAAGGCAGTGTAATAGTATACAACTGGAAACAAACCATGTGTAAATGATAGGAAATTGATTCAATAGCCCAGCCTATAACTACACAATGGAATACCATGCATCCGTAAAAAGAATTAATGGTCTTTATGTACCAAGATTAAGTGATCTCCAGTAACATTTTAAAGTAAAAAAAGATGACATATTGTGCATGCCACCTTTTTAAAAAAAAAATGAGGCTACTGAATATATACTCAAATTTGCATAAATACTGAAAAGGTAAGAAAAATATGATAAAAATATCAGTATACAGTAAAGTAGAATGGATTGAAAGGTTGGGGTATTAAGAAGACTTCTGAACATGTGTTTTTGTATTATTTTGGTTTTTGAATCATGTACATATATTTCCTATTCAAAAAATGTCAACTGTGAAAAATAATCAATAGGAACACATCCCTGCTTGCTACATTTTAAGGACATTTTAATAATAGTTAAAATTGATTTTTCTACTTGATGGTAAATCATATGGTTACATGTAGGAAAAGATTTACTGGATAAATTGAATATTAGAGGATTTATTTTTCTCCTAAACACAAAAGTGTTCTATTAATGATTATCTCTGGCTCTTTGTGTGAAGAGTGTCAGTTGTTTATTTCACTTACTATTGAAGACAGGAATAAACTACAGGGAAACTGAATTTGTATCAGATTATAGAGAAGGTTTATTTTCTGTTGGAAGTAAACCCTTTTTTATTCCAACTGTAACTGCAGTATAGTTCAGTTGGTAAACTGTCTACTAACCTTGTTGGAATATGAAATAGTAAATTCATCAGGTGACAGAAAGCAGGTTATAAAAATCCATTGTGTCAATTAATTTTTAATTATTATTTTTTAAATATTTTTATTTATTTATCTTTAGAGGGGAAGGGAAGGAGAGAGGGAGAGAAACATTAATGTATGGTTGCCCCCGTGCGTCCTCTGCTGGGAACTGGCCTGCAGGGAACTGGCCTGCAACCCAGGCTTGTGCCCTGACTGGGAACCGAACCGCGATTGTCTGGTTCGCAGGCCCGCGCTCAGTCCACTGAGCTACACCAGCCAGGGCTCAATTAATTTTTTAAAGTACAAAAGATGCAAGCATGTTTAGTTCTTCACTGCTACAGAATGGATTCTCCAAATAACAGAACTATATTCACATTTATTAACATGATAGATTTTTAACTGATTTTTAACTAAATAAGTTGATCTACTTGCATATACTAGGTATATTTCTACTTTAAATTAATCTGTCTCACATACCTTAAAATAGGATAAAAAAACAAGTAATATTTTAGCTAAAAGGAATTGAAATGTTTTATAAATAAATAAGTATATAAGTATATATTCTGTTTTTGAGAAAATGGAATAAGATCTTGGACACTTAAACATATTTAGCACTATGTAATTATTAAAGAAAAATAAATAAAATACAGATTATTATAGGATTCAAATCAAATATCACAATCAAATTCCATGTTTTCAATTTCATATTTTTTAAAATAAGAGACATGATAAATTGTGGCACAAATGCTTTATAAGTATTAAGATAAAGGCTCAGATTAGCAATCCCCACATGGAGACCACACTGAGGGTTAGCAGCAGCTAGGATTGAAAATTGTTTTTATCCACCTAAGAACAGACTTATTTGCAATAATTATAAATAATATAATTGACCTGCCAAGTGTATATGCTGGCATTTTAACAAGTGTCATACTTATGTTTTAACTCTTTATTTTCTGATTTTGTTTTATAAGGTTCCAGTTGAACCCAACATATAATAAATGGTTGGAAATTATAAAGGCAAAGATCATATACTTCATTTTAAATGCCACTGAATACACATACTTGCACATGCATGCACTGAGTAGCATTAAAAATAGAATAATATAACATGTAAGTTAAAAATTATTATAGACTAAACTTAATGTTAAAATATAAATTTCTAGGAATAAAACAAAGTATATCATTAAATTGCTCTAAACAAGAAATAACTTGTTAATCTTTTAAGTGTAAATACCTAAGATAAAGTAAATATATATGTGTAAACCAAAACTTCTGTTAAAAATAAAGTCTTGCAAATATGAATGCCATTTCCATTTATTTCTCATCCATAACATAGTTAATTTTGAAAAGAACAAGAGGAATAAGTTAGCAGTCTATGTTAGTGGGTTTGTGTTAATTTTTAATTGTTGTTCAAGCACAATTGTCTCCATTTCCCCCTGCCACTCCCACCCACCCTAGCTACCTCCACCTCCCACCCTCAATCCTACCTCCCTTTAGCTTTGTCAATGTGTCCTTTATACATAGTCCTTGATGACCCTTCCTCCTTTTCCCCCATTTTCCTCTCCCACCTCCATTCTGGTTACTGTCAGTTTGTTCTTTATTTTTTAAAAATTTTTTTATTGATTATGCCATTACAGTTGTTCTATTCCCCCCTTCATTCCCCTCCACCCTACCCCCCCATCCCCACCATTACCCCCCTTTAGTTTATGACCATGTGTCTCAAATCCTTTAGATTCTATATTTCCCATGCTATTCTTGCCCCCTATCTATTTTCTATCTACTGTCTATGCTACTTATTTTCTGTACCTTCTCCCCCCTTCTCCTCCTCCCACTCCCCTGTTGCTAACCTTCCTTGAGATCTTCATTTCTATGTTTCCACTCCTGATCTAGCTGTCTTTTTAGTTTGCTTTTGTTTTAGGTGTGGTTGTTAATAACTGTGAGTTTGTTGTCCTTTCACTGTTCATGTTTCTTTAACTTGTTTTTCTTCGATAAGTCCCTTTAACATTTCCTATAATAAGGGCTTGGTGATGATGAACTCCTTGAATTTGATCTTATCTGAGAAGCACTTTATCTGTCCTTCCATTCTACATGAAAACTTTGCTGAATAGAGCAATCTTGGTTGTAGGTCTTTGGATTTCATGACTTGGAATATCTCTTTCCAGCCCCTTCTTGCCTGTAAGGTCTCTTTTGAGAAATCCACTGACAGTCTGATGGGAACTCCTTTGTAGGTGACTGTCCCCTTATCTCTTGCTGCTTCTAGGATTCTCTCCTTCATTTTAATCTTGGCTAATGTAATGATGATGTGCCTTGGTGTGTTCCTTCTTGGGTCCAACTTCGGGACTCTCTGAGCTTCCTGGATTTCCTGGAAGTCTATTTCCTTTGCCAGATTGGGGAAATTCTCCTTTATTATTTGTTCAAATAAGTTTTCCACTGGTGGCTGTGCCTTTCCCCCTTCTGGTACCCCTATAATTCGGATGTTGGAGCATTTAAAGATGTCCTGGAGGTTCCTAAGACTCTCCTCATGTCTTTGAATTCTTGCTTCTTGACTCTTTTCTGTTTGGCCATTATTTGCTTTCTTCTGGTCCACTCCATTGATTTGAGTCCCAGTTTCCTTTTCATCTCTATTGGTTTCCTGTGTAATTGCATTCATTTCAATTAGTTTCGCCTTCATATATTTGTCTAATTTGTGGCTATAATCAACCAGTTCTGTGAGGATCCTGATCACCAGTGTTTTAAACTGTGCATCTGAGAGTTTTGCTATTTCTTCATTGCTTAGATTTATAGGCTCCGGGGCTTTGAGATCTTCTTGAATCATTTTTGGTCTGTTCGGGCCCTTTAAGTGTGAGGAGCGGCGCCTTAGACTCCCAGGTCGCTGGGTTGTGATGCTGTATGTGGAGGTGGGGTCAGGGCAGGGAAATGGCAGCGCCCTCCCTGCTGCTGGCTGTGGGGACCCGTTGGGTTCCAGTCCAATCGCCCACTCCCTCACTTGTCTATCCGCGCACAATTGAGCGACCACAGTCAACCCGCAGCCGTGCTCCCTCGCTGTTTCCCCCACGGTCGCTCACTTGGTCGCTTGCTCAGTTGCTCACTAGGTCCAACCCTGCGCCTGGATTCCTCGCACCTGGATTCTGCGGGGCTGAGTCCGTCCCACCGAGTTTTCCTGTGCAACCCCGCTCCACCAGCTGCTGGTTTCGCCCCTTACCGGTCAGGCTGAAGAATTTGTTGTTAACAGACTTCCGAAAAGTTCAATTTTCTGTATTCTGGCTGTGTTTTCTGTTGCTAATATTTAATTGTCTCCAAACTTGGTTGTGGGAGAAGGCACGGCATAGCCACCTATTTCTCCATCTTGGTGGAAGTTGTCAGTTTGTTCTTTATATCAATATCTCTGGTTATATTTTGCTTGCTTGTTTGTGTTCTTGATTAGGTTCCACTTATAGGTGAGATCATGTGATATGTGTCTTTTACTGCCTGGTTTATTGCACTTAGCATAATGCTCTTCAGTTCCATCCATGCTGTCATGAAGGGTAGGAGCTCCTTCTTTCTTTTACTGCATAGTATTCTATCATGTAAATGTACCACAGTTTCTGATCCACTCATTTAGTGATGGGCAGTTAAGTCGCTTCCAGCACTTTGCTATCATAAATTGTGCTGCTATGAACATTGGGGTGCATATACTCTTGTGAATTGGTGTTTCAGGATTCTTAGGGTATAATCCCAGCAGTAGAATTGCCAGTTCAAAAGGCAGCTCCATTTTTAGTTTTCTGAGGAAATTCCATACTGGTTTTCCACAGTGGCTACACCAACACTGTGGAAAACCAGCACTTGTTATTTGTTGATTTGTTTATGATGGCCTTTCTCATCAGTGAGAAGTGGTATTTCACTGTGTTTTTAATTTGCATCTCTCTGATGGCTACCGGTGCTAAGTAAGTATCCTTTTGTATGTCTCTGGAACCTCTGTATTTCCTTCCTGGGGAAGTGTCTGTTCAATTCCTTTGCCCAAGTTTTAATTGGGTTGTTTGTGTTCCTGGAGTGGAGTCCTGTGAGTTCTTTATATATTTTAGAGATCAAATCCTTGTCCAACATATCATTGGCAAACATATTTCCCCACACAGTTGGTTCCCTTTTCATTTTGCTGATGTTTTCTTTAGCTGTGCAGAAGCTTTTTATTTTGATAAAATCCCATTTGTTTATTCTTTCCTTTATGTCCCTTGCTCTAGGGGACATATTGGTGAAAATATTGCTGTATGGAATGTGTGAGATTTTCCTGCCTATGTTTCCCTCTAAGGCTTTTATGGTGCTGTGACTTATATTTGTCTTTTATCCATCTTCAGCTTACTTTTGTGTATGGTGTAAGTTGGTTGAATTTCTTTTTTTCTTTTGCATGTTGCTGTCCAGATCTCCCAACACCATTTACTGAACAGGCTCTTTTTACTCCACTTTATGCTTCTTCCCCCTTTGTCAAATATTAATTGACCATAGAGACTTGGGTTTATTTCTGAGCTATCTATTCTGTTCCATTGGTCCATGTGTTTGTTCTAGTGGTTTTGTATTAAGTCAGTATAGCTCTACCCTCTCCAGATGTACCCTACTCACTTTAACCAAAGCTTGGTAACTTATACATTACAACATAGACCAAAGACTACCCTCTATTATCACAATTAAATGCTCCTTAAGGTATCCCTCTCCACTTCCTCCCTCGATAATAATTTTTTCAGGGGCAGCTAAGTTGATTATTCTCTCCCTGATCAATTCTCATAACCTGTCACTCTCCTTTTAATCAGAATGAGACTTGGGAAAATCAATGACTAACAACTCTTTCTCCAGACTAATTCCAGACTTATTACCTTACTTTAGATAAAATATTATGTAGTCCCTTTATGTCATTAGCTATTATTATTATGTTCCTACTTTGTGCCAGTCATGAGACAGATATTAATGCATGTATTTCTAAGAACACATTAGGATAGGTACAAATTTTTAAATAAAATTGAAATTTTAAGTTATATATATTATATATATAATAGTGGGATTGAGTGTGTGTGTGTATATATATATATATATATATATATATATATATTCATGTGCCTTACTTATTCTCCTTCTTAAAGTCTATTTTTTTAGAAACTGTTTATTTTCCATCAACCTTATTTCCATTCTGTTAGGAATTTGTGAAATAAGAGTTTAAGATCACTCAGTGGTTGTTCCTACCCATTTCATGGCCTGTGTTCCTGTGGGGGCTGCAGACTAGTATTCAGTGGCAGGCTGGGTGCTCCAATCTTCAGTAGGGAACTGCTGAATGGGCACAGAGGACACCTGCATGCCTTCAGACCAGTCAGCGACCTCGGTTGAACAGCAGTAAACTCAGTAACTGGAGCTGTCCATTCACCCTGAAATTCCTCCTTGGTCACAGCCTTTTCAGCAGCTAACTGCTCTTCCTTCTTAGTCTCTTCAGGGTCTCTGTAGAAGTAGAGATCAGGCATGACCTCCCATGGGTGTTCATGAGGGATGGTGCTGCACATGTGCATAACTTCCCAGGCCAGCATACACCACATCAGACCTGCTGAATGAGCCCCCTTGTTACAAGGGATGGCAATGTCCATGTAGCACAGAGGAGTGTTTGTGTTACACAGAGCGATGGTAGGCTGGTTAAGATAGGACACCTTGGTGAGAGGCTGGTGGTCAACCCTGAGATCAGTAACCACCTAAAGTCTTGGTTCCTGGAAGGCTGCCTGAATCTGGTTAATGAAGGGTCCAGGAATAAAGCAGCAGACTTTAGCACAGCTCACTGGTCAGTGTTCCTGGATGATATGACATTGACATCAGCAGGGTTTTCAATGGCAACAAAGGGACAGGCTGCCAGCAGAAGCTTCTCACAGGTTCTTTTCAGATTTATGATGTAAATACCCTCACTTTTACTTTTGTAGATGTCCTGTTCCATTTGGAAGTCAAGGTTGTGCCATCTAAGTAGATTCCTGTGGCAAGAAATGTGAGGGCATCCTCCTCCTTCATTTGCAGGACATCAAGGCCTCTGGACATTGTGAAAATTTCCCTTTAAATTACATGGGAACCAAGAACACCATATGGGTCCTTCCCTTGGTAGCACAGAAAGTTAAAGTCTATGTTCAATCAGCACATTCTCCACGTTTTTTTCTCCAAATTTTGCAAAAAAAACAATACTTATCCCAGCATCCCTATCCTCACCTCCTGCTTATTTTTTTTCTACTTAAGATATCGCTTAATATTAATACATCAGGACATGGCTTTTTATTTGTCTTCCTCACTCTTTTATCCATTGCATCTATTACACTACCTGATATTTATCTAGTAGGCATTCAATAAATATATTCTTAAGAAAATTTGTTTTTGAAAAAAACATGAAGAACATGTTTTCATTTATGTAAAAAGGATAAAGTAAGAAAAATGTCTGAGTTAATAACCATTTAAGGACTAATTTATTGAATTTAAATTAAAACATAAATTTAAAAATTGGTGTAATCTAAAGCTCCCTGCAAGTAGAGAGTTTTATAACACACATCAGGTTTAGCAAGATGAAAATGATAAGTCCTCAGTTCTTTGAAGTGAGAGAATAAAGGAGAATAGAAGGAAGTGCCTTTAGTGAGGTATAATTAAATGCAAAACAGTCCATCCACTTTAAGTGTATGGTATCATGAGTTTCAGCAAATATTTTCAATCACATAACTGATAAAACTTTAAAAAATGGATACCAGCCTTGAACTGAGCAGACAAAAGCAGTTTAGTCTTATAAACAAAGCTTAATTTAACTTATTTTGCAAGAATAATTTTATCTGTGTCATTTCTTGCTCATGTCTCTGGAACTCAGAAGCAAAACTTGAACAGTTTCCCAAGGTTGACAGGAGATAACCACTGAATATTCTAATATTATAACCAATCTCTATGAAGAATAAACAGTCACTGCTTTCTCACTATGTAAGCTTCTTTATAACAATATGTACCTCTTTTTAAAATTTGACTTTATAGTTTATTTAGAAGCCATATAAGAAAATCAGCCATGTTGTGTCACAGAGACAACTTTGCATTTGGCTAAAATTAGCCATGAAAACATGTAATCTAGCCTTCTCATTTTCATTTTATAAAACTGAGTCTAAGTGACCAAATTCTACCATTTACCCCATTTCCCATTAAGTGGATTCATTAATTTTTAAAGCACTTTATAACCACCATTTTCTATCCCTTACCCTTGGCAATAACAGTATGCAGTAAAAGCTGGACCAGAAACATGGTTAAAGTCAGAAGCAGAAGTAGAGATCTTCTAACTCACCCAAAATCTAAATGTTGGTACTAATTTAGTAGGTGGGTTGATAGGGTGGCAGTGAGTGGGGAAGGTGAGAAAAATGGTGAAGAAAAGAACATATAAACAGAGAGTTGATATGCATGAACATATAGTTTTCTATGCTCACTGAGTGCTTTATTAAATGCACATTTAATAATGGATGGAACTCAAGGACAATTCAGTTTTCAAAACTGCATTTTTATTTTTCTTGAATAGTACAATTTCTGTCACTCATTAAATTATACAAACAATAGAAAATGTGATATGTTTATATATGAAGAAATATAAACATAGGTTGATCTGCAAAGCAGTCAATCTATGTACCCAAACTGTGTATAGGGAAGGATGTTAGGTTTATAACATTCATAGATCAGTGGCAAAAGACAGCAGCAGCAAGGAGGATGGCCAGTGCTTCTACAAAAGGTTGGCCCTGGGCACTATCCAAGTATATTTACCCCATGTTCACAAGAAGCCCAAAGTGCTCACCATGTTGGAGCACTGAGGCAAAAGTGTGGGCAAGAGAGCAAGGGGGTGTGTCATACGTGAGCAGGGAGTCTGCTAAATAGTGAAATGTGGGCTTCCATATTTCATAGTTTGAAGTATCACATTAGGTGTAAAAATGGAAGTATTCCAAAAATGGAGCAAAGCAGAAATATTTTTTCTGCACAGAAATTAGAAGAGAAAGAGTGGCACTACTCCCGATAATAGATGTTTAATAAAATAGACTTTTGTTTAACTTTAAAATATAAAGTACTTAATGCTCAGGACTTCCACCAAGATGGAGGCATAGGTAGAAACACCTTGCGTCCGCGCACAACCAAATCTAAAAATAATAAAGTTTTAACAACAATAAACGCAACCAAACAACACAGAAAATTGACAATACGGAGTCCGAAAACAATGAAATGCTCAGCTAAACCGGTAAGAGGGGCAAAGCCAGCAGTGGAGTGGGGTTGGCCAAAAAGATCCCCAAATGGGGGGGGGGGCGGTACACAAGCAGCTGAAGGCACGGATTCCAGGTGCGGGCTAGCTACGGATGGACACGGGGAAGAGGCATGGCTGGCTGTCTGTGGTCAGTCGAGCATTTGCGTGCAGATAAACCAGTAAAGAGGCGAGCATTGAGACCTCACAGCGCAAGGCGGCAGGCTCGCACACTTCTGCTCAGATAAACAGGCGTGGGCGAGTGGTGGGATGGAGTGGGTGAGCAGAGAGGACTGCCATTGCTCCCTCTCTGACCCCGCCCCCACATACAGTGTCACAAACCAGCGACCTGGGTGGCCCCGCCCCGGTACACACCAAGGCGAATCTCCTCCTACATCATAGGCACAAACATATAAAAACATGGCTCAAGAACAACTTAGAGCCCCAGAGCCAATAAATCCAAGTGATGAAGAAATAGCCAAACTTTCAGATGCACAGTTCAAAACACTGGTGATCAGGATCCTCACAGAACTGGTTGATTTTAGTCACAAATTAGAGGAACATATGAAGGCTAAACTAATTGAAGTGAATGGTAATGCACAGGAAACCAATACTAATGGAAAGGAGACTGGGACTCAAATCAAGAAAGTAGACCAGAAGGAAGGAAAAAATGACCAAACAGAAAAGAATGAAGAAACAAGAATTCAAAAAAAATGAGGAGAGGCTTAGGAACCTCCAGGACATCTTTAAACGTTTCAACATTCGAATTATAGGGGTACCAGAAGGGGAAGAAGAACAGTCACGAGTGGAAACCTTATTTGAACAAATAATGAAAGAGAACTTCCCCAATCTGGCAAAGGAAATAGACTTCCAGGAAATCCAGGAAGCTCAGAGAGTCCCAAAGAAGTTGGACCCAAGAAGGAACACACCAAGGCACATCATCATTACATTAGCCAAGATTCAAATGAAGGAGAGAATCCTAGAAGCAGCAAGAGATAAGGGGACAGTCACCTACAAAGGAGTTCCCATCAGACTGTCAGTGGATTTCTCAAAAGAGACCTTACAGGCAAGAAGGGGCTGGAAAGAGGTATCCCAAGTCATGAAAACCAAAGACCTACAACCAAGATTGCTCTATCCAGCAAAGTTTTCATGTAGAATGGAAGGACAGATAAAGTGCTTCTCAGATAAGATCAAATTCAAGGAGTTCATCATCACCAAGCCCTTATTATATGAAATGTTAAAGGGACTTACCTAAGAAAAAGAAGATAAAAAAATAGGAACAGTGAAAGGACAGCAAACTCACAGTTATCAACAACCACACCTAAAACAAAAACAAATTAAGAGGACAGCTAGATCAGGAGTGAACCATAGAAATGAAGATCATGTAGAGGATTAGCAACAGGGGAGTGGGAGAAGGAGAAGGGGGGAGAAGGTACAGAAAATAAGTAGCATAGACAGTAGATAGAAAATAGATAGGGGAGAGGGTAAGAATAGTAGGGGAAATACAGAATCTAAAGAACTTGAGACATGTGTTCATGAACTAAAGGGGGGAGTGGTGGGGAAGGGGTTTGCAGGGTGGAGGGGAATGGAGGGGGGAATAGAACAAATGTAATGGCATAATCAATTAAAAAACTAAAAAAGATAAAGTACTTAATTCTCAGGCATGGGAGGATGGTGGTGGTAAAAATTCCATTATATTATACTAGTATATTTTTGCATTGTAGTTTTATAGCTTTATTTCACACATTAACAGCACTATCCATGTTACATACCCTTAGAAATAATGTTCTCTTATTCATTTAAATATATCAATATCTCTACTGAGATGCATGAATATATAGTTTTCTATGCTCACTGAGTGCTTTATTAAATGCACATTTAATAACTGATGAAACTCAAGGACAATTTAGCTTTCAAAATTATATTTTTATTTTTCTTGAATAGTACAATTTCTGTGACTCACTAAATTATACAAACAATAGAAAAGTGTGATACATATTAATAGCTCCAACTTTCATTAACACATTTTTTTATTTGAGGCAGTGAAAATAATTGGAGTTGGGGGCTGTATTCATCTTTTAAGACAGGTGGTAGTCATTCATTCTTTGGAGATATTGATACATTTTTGGCATAAATTATAAAAGACAAATACACTAATTATAATGAAATGACATGTATTTTCTGTTTTTGCAGACGCTTCTCTTTTAACTCTAAAATTATTCACATCCTCTTGGGACAGGGAAATAATTAGGCTTGCAGAGTAGATTACAAACAAAAATGTAAAGACAGGATAACACTATATGAGGAAGTACTGGATAAAATAGCAACTCTGGCCAGATGGAAAGATGAGTGACAATAAAGGACATGAGAACAAAATCCCTTCATTATTTAAAGTGTTCTTTCTTGTCTGTTAGGGCTACTCTCTCAAAAACTGAATGAGACTTTGTTACCTTCTGTTGACAATACTTTCTTTGCATAATGCTTGTCTATTTTCAATTACATGGTGTCTATTTAATAACCGTGAACTATGAAAATGCATTCTTGCTGACAGGCATATTTCAATGTGTCATCAACTTCAGTTGGGGCTTGTGGTGTATGAGGATGGTGACCAAAGATTTGGACACTTTCTGTGAATAAGTCAAGTGCTGTTTCTCCTTTTTACAGCACATATATACTAAGGTTGACATCAGCACATTCCTTCACAACTTTATAGGGGCAATTAAACTCCCCACATTATGGGTGGAACTTAGAAGCAGTGAATTTGAAAACAAGCCACTGTACAACAGGCCCATTAATTCCCCTTGGATGACAATAAATCAGCATCTGCTAACAGAATCATTAATTTAGGACAGCAAAAATCCAAGAATTCTGATCAAATAGTTAAGATACTAAGACATTAAAAATAAGCACTAAAACATCAAAAGTATTAAAAACAAATATTAAATATTAAAACACTGAAAACAAATATTGAAATATACTGAGATGTTGGCTTAATTAGATAAGACACTGTGTAACTTTATAACCCCTAAGGTGCTCCAAAACACTCAAATCCAACAAGTATCTGAAATTCATCCTATTAAAAATAAAACCAGAAGGCACCCCCTCAAGCCCCACCCCATTCTATTCCTCCTGTTCTCCCTGAATCAGGGTCACACAAGGTAGATGACTGAAATAACGGTATTCCTTATCTTTCTTTCACAGGCCTTATCCACTAAGTAGGTCAATAGCATTTCCAGTCAGTCAACAGTGAATGCCATACATCTCTTGAATCTGCTCCATCTCTGTTGCCACTGCCATTAAGTTCAAGGCTAGATCATCATTTATTGGCAATATTCTGATAGCTGTTTACTTGGTACTTTCATTTGTTTTCAAAAAATCTTTACTTGGTGCCTACACTGGACTCTCTACCAAAAGCTGTAGCTATAAAAGATTAATCAAAAGCAGTACTCACATTCAAGTAACTTACTCTTGAGTAGAGGAAACTACACATAAAAAAGTATCAATGGTGTCATCCATGTGTTTGAAAAACAGTTCTTCCAGATAGAATGCGAGAAATTGTTCGAATTTAGTTTTGAAGCCTCTAACCTTACACCTATCTAGCTTATTCCCCTTCCTGAAAGTAATTATTATAAAATGCAAGGCCAATTCTCACTTAAATTACTGAAGTATCTACCCGTCATCAAGTAGATAAAATCCAACTTGTTCTCTGTATGTTTATAAGAAATCAGCAGTTCTTACAGTACACTTTGGGACCTGTGAGAAGGGAAGTGGGTCCCTGAGTCCTTTTTAGTGGGTCTCAAAGGTCAAAATTATGGCCATGATAATCTTAAAATGTTCTTTGTGATTTTCCCCCCTAACTCTCTTACAAATGTACAGGTGACATTTCCAGACATGGTGTAAGAAATATGCAACACTGGGAAAAGAAATTTGTTTTATTTTGGAAAAATTACATTTGGGAAACCATTTATGTTAACATGTAGTGGGTTTATTATTCTTCTTTAAATAAGTTAATAAATGTTTTAAAATTTATCAGCTTTAATTCCTACTGTGGCAAACATCAGTAGAGATAAATCACATATGGATGATTACTTTGGATTTCTCAAAAAATTTTAAGAATGCCGAAGGGGTCCTCAGACCAAAGAGTTTGAGAACTGTTTCTATAAAAATCTTTCTCTTAGAGTAGGAACTTTCTTTTAGAATAAGGAAATAGCTTCTGGGAAAATTAAGCTTATCAGTCAGCCATGTCTGAGAATGAATTACTTTAATCTTTTAATCAAATTGCTTTTGCTTTCATAGCTAGGGTACAGAACATAGTGTTCTGGGTCATCCTGTCCTCTGAACTTTCATATATCTTACATATAGGCAATAAGGCAGTGAAGGAAAAAATGAACTCTACTTTCTCGATGGTTGAACACACTTGCTGATCACAGCAAAAGTGGCCTCCACTGGGACCTCCAATCAACTGACCCTATCAAATTTGCCCTCTTTATCTCACTCTTTTTGTCCTTAATTCTCTTTTATATAGTTAAATTCCTGGTTCTATACTGAAAAATGTCAATACATATAAACAAACTCCTTGGCCCCTGAAACCTCCATTATCTTCAACTAGCAGATTGGGGATAACGGATTATCCCCAACTAGCAGATTAGCAGATAAAAAGAACTCAGATTTTATCTTGAACCTGGATATTTGCCTGCTCTGCTCCTGTCCTCCAGTATCTGAAGCAGACAAAAACTAACAACCATGCTGTCTCACTTCCCTTTTATGGGATCAAACCACAAGTGGACCCTCTCTGCTTCTAGGCAAACATTCTCTGTTCCCCTATTGGACTCCTACTCCCATTCGCTGAGATGACTATTCCACACCTTCTTGTGCCTCAAGGACCCAGCACAGCTTTCATCTTCCTCATTCATGGCTGATATCCTTCCTTCTTTACTCACTGGGAGAACGGAAGCTATTAGAAAAGAGTACGCACATTTCCCCAACACCAGAGATGGCATTCTACTGCCTCTGTGCTAAATCTTTTCTTTCCTTTCCTGTTACAATTCCCCTACCTATGCATTCCATTCTGTACCCACCCCCTATTCAAGACTGTTCTTCTGCCCTGGCTGGCGTAGCTCAGTGGATTGAGCGCGGGCCTGCGAACCAGAGTATCGCGGTTCGATTCCCAGTCAGGGCACATGCCTGGGCTGCAGGCCAGTTCCCAGCAGAGGATGCATGAGAGGCAACCATACATTGATATTTCTCTCCCACTCTTTCTCCTTCCCTTCCCCTCTCTCTCTCGAAAAAAAAAAAGACTGTTCTTCCTAAAACTCCCACCTCCCCTGCATTATCAGTTTTTACCCTTACTAGTCAATCATTGTCACTAGTATAGAACAACCAGTGGTAATCCAGGTTAAAAACAGACTATCTTGATGGCAAGCTCCCTTCCCATAGGAATTACATGGAATGTGTAGGTCACCTTGGATAGTGTGGACATTTTCACAACATTAAGTGGTCCAACCCATGGACACTAACTACTACATGTCTTGCCAATTATTTGTGTCTTCTTTAATTTCTTTCATCAATGTTTGGTAGTTTCAATTGTACATACAAGTCTTGTTCTTCCTTTGTTAAGCTATTCTTAAATATTTTATTCTTTCTCGTGCTATTGCAAATGACATTTTTTTCCTCAATTTGCTTTTGAATAGTTCATTCTCAGTTATTCTGAATCCAAATCCAGATGAGCACACTACAGGAAAACTATCAGTGAACAATCCTAATGAAAATAGATGCAAAACTCCTCAACAACAAGGAAAAATAGCAAACCAAGTTCAGTAGCACATTAAAATGGCAATACACCGTGACCATATAGGATTTATCCCTGGGATGCAAGGATGGTTCAACATAAGCAAATCAACTAGATCAGGAATAGATTCACAGAAATGGACATGTCACGGAGGAGTATCAGTGGATAGGGGGTGGGGGGAGAGTGGGGGAAAGGTACAGAAAATAAGCATAAATGGTAGATACAAAATAGACAGGGGAAGGTTAAGAGACTATGGTAAATGCAGAAGCCAAAGAACTTATATGTATGACTTATGGATATGAACTAAGGTGGCAGGAGTGATGATGGGAGGGGGTACAGGGAGGAGGGAATAAAGGGGAGAAAAACATGAGACAAGTATAATAGCATACTCAATATCATACATTGAAAAAACATAAGCAAATTAATCAAACTGATACACCATTTAACAGAATGAAGGGTAAAAGTCACACAATCATCATAGTAAATGCAAAAGAAAACCCCAAAACCCAAACTAGACTAAATCCAATGCCCTTTCATGACAAAAATTCTTTAAAAACTAGGTATAGAAGGAACTCACTTCAACATAATAAAGACCATAGATGAAAAGCTGACAGCTAACATCACACTAAACAGTGAAAAAGCTGAACACTTTACCTTCAAGATCAGGAAAATATGAAGCACAGCTGCTCTTGACACATCGATACAACACAGTACTGGAACTCCTAGCCAGGGACATTAGGAAAAAATAAATAAATGAAAGGCATCCAAATTGGAAAGTGTGAAGTAAAATGAACTGTTTGCAGATGACATTTCCTTATATATGGAAAACTCTAAAGACTACTAGCACACATACCATAGGCACACACAAAAACTGTTGGAATCTATATGTTCAGTAAAGTTACAGGATACAAAATTCTACCTTCTGCACATGACTCAGTGGGAAGTACCACCAGGACAACAGAGAGAGGAGAATTAGTTTGGGAAATTTGTCTCCCTGGCCCTCTCCTTATCATTTTACCAAGGAATGGTAAATGATAGCCCTTGACAGGTCAGATTCTCCACACTGCCCTTTCTGTCTCAGGTTTTTGATAACTGCTCTCTAACTTCCCCACTTTTAGGCCTAGAGGTACAATATAACGTCTTCCTCTTCTTAAAGACCCTGAGGTCCTGACCTTTCCCTTGTGAAGTCCTTACAGCTTTCTCTCACTTTTGTAAAAATCCCACTTAGGAACTGCTTCAAATTGCCCAAGTGATATGCATTTCTTGCCAGTAGCCTGATGAATCCATCTCACATTCACACTCAATTTAGGATTAAATGTTGAAATTTACACTTTGAAAATATATCTCATACCTAAACAGTTTTCACCACCTGTCCCATCTTCACCCTCATTTAAGCCACCCTAATTTCTCACCCTAATTAGAACAATAGTTTAGTACTTCTGCTGTCTCTTCTTACCTCATTCTATTATCCACACAGCAGCCTGTGTCATCTTTTGAAAAGTCAGTCAGACAATGCCATTCCCCCACTCACAAGCTTCTAAAGGCTTTCCACTACACACAGAATGAAAGAAAAGTTAAAATTCTTGATGATGGACAGAAAGGCTCTATGTAGCTGACCTTTCTGTCTCCTGATCCCATTGTCTGACACTCTCTGTCATGCTTACCTGCATTGTTTCAGTCACGGTGGCCTCCTGGAAGTGCTGTGAACACTCATATTCTGCTACTACTTTAGAGCATTTGCACTCAGTGTCACTGTGCAGGGAATATTCTTATCCTAGAAGTTTCCATGCTCCATTTCTCTCTCTTTTTTCAGCCCTTGCTGAAGTGTCATCCCATAAAAGAGACCTTCTTTTAATGCACTATCTAAAATAACAACCTCCAGTCCATATCTATTGCACACCTTTACTTCTCTTCATACCACTCATCAGTGCCTCATATGACCTACATGATGACTTGTCCGTTGTCTTTCCCCCCTATTTGTATGCTCTATGAGTGAAGGGATTACCACCTTCACCAGAACCTAGAAAAGCACGTGGTGTTTATTTAGAGACTCCAGATAAATTTCTGGAGAATGAATGAATGAATGTGAATTCCATCCCTATGACTATGAATGGAACTATACCAAATGGATCAAATAAATTAAATGCAAACTTAAATGAAAAGCCAATTCACGATCACTTTGCTTCATCAGTTTGTATTCTAGAAAAATCAAGTCAAATACAATAGCATCGGATTAAAATAACCTGATTCAGCCTCTAACAGGGGAACTGTCCTGAAAATGTGGCTAGGCATATTTTCAAATCAAATTATTAAGGATTCCTTCCCCAGGACCAACCCAGAATGGGCATGATAGAGTTTAATGGTTTAGTTCCCCTAGGTGGGTGTTTGATTGTTTTGTTTGGTTTTGATTTTGTGGTCCATCGTTGAGTAAGACTCCTTGTTAATGAACTACTATGCAATCTACCATACGAAAAAAAGGGTGTATAAATGTATATGAATACCTATATGTATATGTATACATATATGTCAGTCAAAAAACAATAAAAGAGGCAACAGCATGCCTATATCCAGGATAATCTATATATTTCTTCAATAATTTTTTTAGCTTTCCCTTTCCAGATTTTAAATTCCTCTTCTCCTCTTAATAATTATCCTGAATTTAAGTCAATTATTGCCTTGCTTTTATAAATACCTTTATTTCACATGAAAACTATAATGATCTGCATAAAAACGAAATTATGGAATATTCTTCTCTCAACTGTGTTTTTGTTCATCACTGTTTTAAGATTAACTCATATTGCTATAATTTTAATTCATGAGCCCTCATTTTTGTATATTATTCCATTATAGA
This sequence comes from Artibeus jamaicensis, assembly GCF_021234435.1. NCBI lineage: Eukaryota > Metazoa > Chordata > Mammalia > Chiroptera > Phyllostomidae > Artibeus > Artibeus jamaicensis. The sequence goes on along the minus strand of NW_026522028.1, from coordinate 8,857,494 downwards.
ATTATATGTTAAATGATTTATCCATGTTACTCTTGATAGACTTTCAGGTGGTTTTCAGGTGGCTGTGCTATTCTCTATGGGACACCATAAATATTCTTTTATGTGTCTTTCCATTATTATAAGCATTGGAACTGTCCCCGCTCTTCAGAAGACTACATAGGTGAACTCTTCCCTCTTTTCAGAAGACTATGTATCTCTATGTTTAATTGACTTTACATTGACCTTGCAATTACTCTAAGGGAAATCTTGATTTCCTTACTTAGGAGTTTACTGTAACCCTTTGAAAATTTACTGACATAACCCCAAATAATTCATTTGCCAAAACTCTGAGGTTAACATAACAATCACAATTAACAGTCTCTGAAGACAGTTCTTTGCCTGAAAGCCCCCCATCCCTAAGCCTCTTACCTATCTTGGGATATATTTACAGTATCGTGACACCTTTCTAACATCACAGAAAAATTCCTTCTTCATGACATTATGGCAGTGTTCTGCAAGAATCGTAAATTGAACCAACTCCAAATAAATACATAGAATCTCTGGTGGAGGAAGAAAGAGCTGTGCTTCTATTTCAGATTGGTGATGCACTCGTTATTTCAATGTCCACATTAAACTGACCAGTTAATTTCAGCTTTCATGACACAGAGGGTTTAAATTAATCTTCTCGCTAAAAAAGCCTGCCAGACAGGAAAATCTCAGATAGTCCATGCGGCAATATATTCACCGATATGCCCCCTACAGAAAAGGACATAAAAGAAAGAATAAACAAGTGGAATTTCATCAAAATAAAAAGCTTCTGCATGGCTAAAAAAAACAGCATTAAAACGAAAAAAGAACCAAACAAATAGGAAAACATACTTGCCAATGATACCTCAGACAAAAAAGTTTGATCTCCAAAATATATAAAGAACTCAAAGGACTCCACTCCAGGAACACAAACAACCCAATTTTAAAATGGGCAAAGGACTTAAACAGACACTTCTCCAGGGAGGACATACGGAGGGCCCAGAGACACATGAAAAGATATTCAGCATCACCAGCCATCAGAGATATGCAAACTAAAACCACAGTGAGATACCACTCCACACAAGTGAGAATGGCCATCATAAACAAATCAACAAACAAAAAGGGTTGGAGAAGATGTGCAGAGAAGGGAACTCTAGTACAGTGTTGGTGGAGTGCAGACTGCTAGAGCCCCTATCGAAAACAGTATAGGATTTCCTCAGAAAACTAAAAATGGAACTGCCTGTTGACCTGGCAATTCAACTGCTGGGACTTTACCCAGAGAACCTTGAAACACAAATCCAAATGAACCTATGCACCCCAATGTTAGTAGCAGCACAATTTATAATAGCCAAGGGCTGGAAGCAACCTAGGTGCCCATCAGTAAATGAATGGAACAAAAAACTATGGTACATTTACATGATAGAATGCTATGCAGCGGAAAGAAAGAAGGAGCCTTACACTTGGACAGCATAGATGGAACTAGAGAGCATTATGCTAAGTGAAATAAGCCATGAAACACAAATACCATATGATCCTACCTGTAAATGGAACCTAATCAACAAAACAAACAAGCAAACAAAATATAGCCAGAGGCTTTGAAATTAAAAACAATCTGACAGGAACAAGAGGGGAGGTGGGAGGGATAATGGGGGGGAGGGGAAGGGTTTTCAGGAACATCTGTAAAGGACACATGGACGAAACCAAGGGGGTTGGGAGTTGGGGATGACTGGGGAGGGGGTTAGTGGTGGAGGGGAATGGAGACAACTGTACTTGAACAACAATAAAAAGACACTAAAAGAGAGCCTGCCAAAATTCACAGAAATACAAATACAGGACTCGCATTTAAATTTGCTATTCAAATTAGTAATAAATATCTTCCTTAATAGTCATGCCTAAGGCGACATTTGGGATATACTGGTACTTAAAAGATATTCATTTTTAAATCCAAAATGCAATGACCTTTTCTACTAATTTCTACAAAGTTCTCAAGGTTCCCTTCAAAGTGTTCGATTTGCTGAAGATATTATTTGCATTTCAGGAACTCACTATCTGTGGGGGCCTTAACAATCTCACACTGCATTTGACTATTCATTTCAGAACTGTACATTACCTTCAATCAAAGCACCGAGAAGCGTATGGTAAGTGTTTTTCCCGAAGAGGGCAGGTTTTGTGGCAGTTTCTCTAATAAGAATATCTCTCAACTGCAATACGTTTCAACCTTCAAAAGAAAAAGCAGCAAGTACACTGGCTGATAGTGTAAGAGAACTCCGTGGACTGGGCTCCGGGACTGGATAATGAAAAAAAAAAACAACAAAAAAAAAAACCCCCACAAAACACAAAACAAAACAAACCCTGAGCAGCCCAAATAATCCCAAGAATGTAGATGGAGCCCGAATAATGCCAAGAATGTAGATGGGAAGAAGTTTTTTGAACCTCATCGGCTCCCATACTAGCTAAGGCCTCAACGATTTACCTTACTTCCGGCTTTTCCCTACACAAAATGTCGCCAGACCTCTAGGTCTAACTGCTTCTCCGCTAGTCTATTTGCATCCTGGACTGTCCTGCCTCAGAAGAACGCACCTGGGGCTGTTCTCCAGTCCTCTACATCGTTTACCACAACAACCCAGCTACCCCAGCTACAAACGTCTGAGATGTCTGGTAACCATGGTGGCGCAGATGGCCCAGCCCAGGCCAAGATGGAGACCTCGTCAGTTCTCCATCCCACAACTGAACCTCAAATGGATTTGAGACTGACCAGAGACGGTGACGGTGGCAATGATGCTACCGTTCCCATCGTTGCCAGCCCAGAAAATCAAGGCACAGATGCGGAAAACATCGGTGGCCGAGACACGCTCGACCACGGCGACGGCGGGCTAAGACGGGAAGCGGACGAAGGTGAGGAAGAAGCGGCAGAAGACCACCATCAGGTACCGTGCACTGAGAGCAACCCTGATCGGTATTTATCAGATGAGGCTCGGGCCCTGGAAGACTGGATGTCGTCAGAGACATCTGCCCTGCCCCGCCCTCGTTGGAACCTCCCTAGTGCTCTTCGAGATCGGCAGCTGGGGTCCAGCGCCCGCTTTGTGTACGAGGCCTGTGGGGCAGGAGTGTTTGTGCAGCGCTTCTGCTTGCAGTATGGGCTGGAAGGCCACAGTGGTTGTGTCAATAGTGTTCACTTTAACCAGCGTGGCACCTGGCTGGCCAGTAGCGGTGATGACCTGACAGTGGTAGTTTGGGATTGGGCGCATCAGCAGCCAGTACTGAACTTTGACAGTTGTCACAGAAATAACGTCCTTCAGGCCAAGTTCCTTCCCAACTGTGGCGATTCCACCCTGGCCACGTGTGCCCGTGATGGGCAGGTACGGGTGGCACAGCTACCTGCTCTGCCACACAGCAGCTTCTCTAGGCAGGTGGCCCAACATAGGGGAGCCAGCCACAAGCTGGCTCTGGAGCCAGACTCCCTTTTAAGTTCCTGACCTCAGGTGAAGACGCTGTTGTCTTTGCCATTGACCTCAGACAAGACGAGCCAGCTTCAAAAGTGGTGGTAACAAAAGAGCAGTGGAGGAAAGTGGGGCTCTATACGATCTTTGTGAATCCTGCCAATACTTACCAGTTTGCTGTGGGTGGAATGGACCAGTTTGTAAGAATTTATGACCAGAGGAAAATTGATGAGAATGAGAATAATGGAGTACTCAAGAAGTTCTGTCCTCATCACCTGGTGAACTGTGATGCTGGAGTACACATCACCTGCCTGGTGTACAGCCATGATGGCACAGAGGTCCTGGCCAGTTACACCGATGAAGATATTTACCTCTTCCACTCCTCTAGCTGTGATGGGGCCCAGTATGCTAAGAGATATAAGGGGCACAGAAATCATACCACAGTCAAAGGTGTCAATTTCTATGGCCCTGGGAGTGAGTTTGTGGTGAGCGGTAGTGATGGTGGGCACATCTTCCTCTGGGAGAAATCATCCTGTCAGGTCATTCAGCTCCTGGAGGAGGGGGACAGGGCAGGTACTGTCAACTGTCTTGAGCCCCACCCTTACCTCCCTGTGATGGCGACCAGTGGCCTAGACCATGATGTCAAGATCTGGGCACCCACAGCAGAAGATCCCACTCAGCTTCTTGGGTTAAAGGATGTGATTAAGAAGAACAAGCAGGAACGAGATAGAGACAGGTTGGGCCACGCTGGAGTGTTTGACCCAAGCCTGCTGTCGTTACTCATGCATCACCTGATACATGCGGGTTCTGACCCTGACGACAGTGACTGGGTACCTCGCTCAGTTGGACTCGTGGAACCAGAATCGCATGAACCTCCCCCATTCCCCAGATGTCTCTGAGGACGAGGCCGCTGACTAAGACCGCCAAGACCAGGGACAGGACCAAGAACATGTGCAGTGCCTGCCATCCTGAATGCTGCACACCTGATCCAGCTGGATGTCACCGCAGTAGGCTGGACTTTTAAGTTTGAAATTCAGATTAACTGATAGATTTTTCTTTGGTCTTTTATTTTCCACAATAAAAACCACCTTTCATCTCTTTCCTCTGCTTTCCTTCTTTCCTTTCTCACACGCTTTTTCCCTCATGCCTTTCCTCTCACTAGGTCTCTTTTTTTCCTCTTTCTTTATCCCTTCTGCATAAATGTGAGAGCGATTTATTGATGGCTTGCTTTGTTTGTTAGCTTATGGTACACCTGTAAAGGTCCCCAGTTCTGGTGAAAATATTAAGAGCCTTACTGAATCTATCTTATCATTTCTGACGCTGGAAACTCTCACTTTTATTTCATCATTAGTAGTATGTTAGTAAGTTCTCTGGTTGAGTTGAAAATTGTACAAATGTGTTTATTCTTTAAAAGTGAGTAAGATTAAGTACATGCACGCCTGAGTCCACACCTGTGTGTACTCACAGTCTCACAGAGAGGGGGAAGGGAGAGCAAGAATGGAAAATGGAGAGAAAACGTGGTTAGATGGATGCATAGGAAGTAAATTTATCTGCCTAGAACTTATAACTGTGTGTTGCTCCTGTTTTCTGAATCCATATGTTAACGCTGATGAATCGTGCTGAACGGGGCTTGTGAGGATTTAAGTGCAGTGGCCTGACACTCTGCCCGGTCTTTGAATTCTCGTGAAGTTGCATGGCTGAGAACGCCCACAGGATTACCTTCCACAGAGTTCTCTTGGCACAGTCATCTACTAGAATGTACCAGTCAGGAATATAAGAATTCTTAGTATTTGAAAACACCTATGTATTTGAACCAACTTTAAGAAGAACTTCCAGTTTCAATAAAGAGTAGTTTCTACTTACAGACAAATTGTGTGATATCATTGGGCGAGATACCTCACTGGCATCGATACATTGCTGAAGGCTGCTTTTGAGGGGGTTAAGTTGCTTTAAAACTCTTTTGTTCTAAGCCTTATTTGATGTAAATGTTGGGTACAGGAGTTCCAGTTGGTGTGCAATAACAATGTTGCAGTTTTACACCTGTTATTTGTCTTGGTGACGCAGAGGCCCTCCTTGCCCCCAACACCCTTGGGAAGTATAACCCACCCTGCTTTGCAGACGTTTGTTGGTGGAGAAGGAGGTGATAAAACACCCCATGCCCTGACAGCAGATTTTCTTGGCTAATGCTCCTTAAATGGATATTATCTCCAGGCCCTGGAGCACAGTTTGAGAAGTATGTATATATAATGAGATTACACTTCAGAATGGAAAGTTACATGTCCAAAATTTCTGCTGGCTGAGATTCAAAGTTAGGGACAGCTGCCTAGGGTTCTAGCCCCATGGGGTAGCCCCTACCAAGCTCTGCTCTCAGGAAAGGACGTGAAATGTCCCTAAAGAACACAGGAGTCTGAAGGATGAATATGTGGTTTAAAACATGCCATCAGGAAAGCAGAGTTAAAACTAGAATCCCAAGTTAAGAGCAACCCTGCACAATTGGGTGGGATGTACAATGGCAAGAACATCAGCAAATTTAAAAAAATAAGTGAAAGAATGTTTGAAATTCCCAGTGACAGCAGGTGGCCCTGAGAACAATGGCAAGAGGGGTAAGTGCCCAGTTCTTTTGCCACCTGCTATTTGGCAGCAGTCTCTCTCTCTCTCTTGGTGGGGGTGGGATGGAGGAGGGATGGAGGATTGATGGGGAAGGGGTTGTGCTCTGAACTAAACCCTTCTTCAGGTTTCCCTGTGTGGCTGTGGGACTGCTTGTGCAAGAAGAGGCACTTGGAGCCACATTTGGAAGGCAAGGGCAAAGAAGTAGCCCTCTTTGGCTTATGCTCAGAAAGTAGGGCAGAGGCACACTGGTACTTACCTACTGGCTTACCTTAGTGTGAGGCAGCAGCCAGGCCCACAGCCACAGCAGTGCCCCCTCAGATCTTCAGCTTCAGCAGCTCCATAAAAAGACTGCCCACTTCTTTCTGCTCTCACGCCAGCTCGGCTGGAGGCCTGGAGGCCTGGAGACAGTGGAAGATCAGCATTGGGTTCCAGTTTGTCCTTGTGGGTTCTGGTTATTCCTCACAGGTTCCAGTCCATCTTTGCTTCCCCCACTGCACATCCACGTCTCCTTCCTGAATGCTGTGCTGAGCCTGGGCTCCAGCACCTGGAGCAAAGACAAAGGCCTCAGCAGCACAGACTGCTTAACCAGACCCCACAATTACATACTCTCTGGCCCCTATTATGAGTCACCTCTCCTTGGACCCTGAAGAAAGCAGCCATAACCACCTGTGTGGATTGAGTATGTCACCAGATTGATTGCATAGAGAATTTGCCATTTGGAAGAGTCAATTCCTGTAAAGAGAGGGGCTGGACTTGTATAGTGTAGGTAGACGGGTACACAGACAGATAACAGGAAGTTAAGTAATTTTAAAAATAAAGTTACTCTTATAGATGGCAACCAAGCTGGTAGTGTGGATCTCAGAATATGAAAGTAATGTTAGAATTTTAGTTTATGTAAATATTGGTATATTAGGCGATAGAAGAGAACAATAAACATCATAACCAACCTTCCATGAGATGGTGGGCAAAGCTAACAATTCTAGCATATAAGCAGGCGAAATTCCAACTTAAATTTAATTTCTCAACACAAACTATTTTCATTCCACAGTGTGCTTTCTACAGGACAGTTCTACGTAGGTTCTCGTGGCCTCTATGCAGTGTTATAATTGTCTTCTCCTTAGGCACAGATTCTAACTCCAAAAAGCTCCTACATAGGCCAAACTCCACTTTTATAAAGACAGCTTCTGGCAGTCATTCCTTAAAGGGACAGGTGTGGGAAAGACCACAGGTGGAAAATGTATATATATAAAGGAATCTGATTATGAAATGGCAAGCCCAAAGAATTTTAGTGAGTTGTGTTGGTCCAACAGTGACCTTCAGCAGTGCTTCTTCTACCACACAAGACAAAAGCATAAGGCAAAACTTTACAGTAGTCTGGATCTTCGCCATCCCTCATGCACATCCATGAATTTCACTATCTTAATTTGCTTTGTCTTCAATCTCTTCGATAGTAAAATTCACGGCTTTGACTTTCAGATTTCATTCTCAGAGACTTATGGGGGACTGAATGCACATTTCCTTAATGGACAGTGAGTTCAGAGATGGGTGTATGGCAAGGAGCCTGCTATGCTACTCTCAAGCTGTGTTGTGGGGAGGACCAGGGATTTTGGGGTGTTTTCACTGGGAGGGGTTTGGGAAGTTTCTTATCCTGTTGTTTCATTCAGAGTACCAGGCTTTCCTTTTTTCCCGCTAGGTTTGGCAACAATTTTATTTCTAACTCCATTGTATAAGCAACCACCCAACTACCTGTAGAACTTCCATACATATATACCAGCAAGTATATTCAAGTGTAGTTTCTCAATAGCGCTCTTTTGTGTGTATTTATTGATTTGTGAGTGAGAGCGGGGAGAGAAAGAGAGAGAGAATGTGAGTGAGAGTCAGTCTTGTTGTTTTACTTATTTATGAACTCATTGAGTGCTCTGATCTGGGATCAAACATGCAACCTTGGCATATTGGGGTGATGCTCCAAGCAACTGAGCTACTGCCCAGGGCTTGATAGTTTTTCATAAAACCCATGTTAAAGTGGAGGACAGAAAACTTAAGTTCAGAGAAGTTAGCTGCCCAACGCCATTGAGCTCAGGAGGTGTAAACCAGAGGTTCACATGCAATTTGCAAGTACATTATTCCAACAAATAGTGGCACGTAGCATAATTGTTTTGGTGTGTGGTCATTTGACCTAGGTGACAATAGAAATAGGGATCCCACATCTCAAGATTCTTTCATGATATTATTTTAAGGGTGGAATATTCTTTATCTGATATAATCCACAGTAAGATCACGATATTTGAAAGTCACCCTTCACCTATTAAGGTGGCTCCTGTGTCAACCTGAATTTTGTTAGTTGTATGGCAGACATGTTAGCACCTCAAGCCTTTTTAATAGAATTGTAGTCTTCTGAGTAGAGTGAACTGAAAAACAACATTGAACCACTGGGAAAAAAACAAAAACAAAACATAAAACACAAAGTATGGAAATAGTACATTCTTGAGTAGGAACCGTGAATCTAGCTTCAGTTATACAATGATTTGAATGACATTGGATGGAAAGGTTTCTGCTAGTGAAGGTACCAAAATCCTGCCACTTTGAAACTGCTACGGGGGATATTAATTTTAAGCTGTTTACTAAGGGACAAGACTCAGAAATAAACTTTTACCTTATTCCTTTTCCTTCCCAAGAGATTCAGAAGGAGAAACCTGCTTCAGGAAGGAGATTTTAGGATGCCACCTTAGCCTAATTTGAATCAGGCATGGTAAACAAGAAGGTTTCAGACACATACATATAGCATAACACCTTCACTCAGGTATTAACTATATACCTCAGAAATCCCAGTGTTTCTGTGTTTTCTAGCAGGTTTTTTTCTGCCAGGTGTGTTCCCCTCTTCCTCAACTACCAGTTCATAGCCCATTTTCAGTTCTGAAATCTAGGACCCTCTTCCCCTGGTTTTTTCTCCTTTGTCAAAAAGTGTCTGATTTACCCAGTATGCATCATCATCTTACAAATTTGTATGCCAATATGAATTCTCCACATGCATTTTTAAACTTTGATTTTTCTTCTGTTAATATGTGACTTAATTTTCTTATTACCACAGCCTAGAAAAATTAGGAAAGTGGGAGGTAAATAAAATATTACTTTTTAGGCTACACTCTTAATTACCATTAAAACATACGAAGATGTGTACTCACATCATTACCATTCAAAGCTGTTCAGGAGATACAAGCAAATACAGCAAGTGATGGAGAAATAAGAGATATAATTAGTACAAAATGCATTAAAGTGTAACTGTCAACGGTATGGAAGGACATACAGACAGACAGCATCTCATTAATAAGTAGAAACTAGTATGAGAGTAGAATCATTTACAAAAACTTCATAGGTTATTTCTCCCCTAAAATTTAAGAACAATAGCTTATTGTGTTTGCTGAATATAGCTGGTGGCATAAGTTGTTTTCTGATTTCAGTGGACAATTTTAGTCTTTAGTACAGATCTCATTAGATCTCACTGTAGTTTAAAATATCTCTTTGTTCACTTAATAATTAAAATACCACCCTGGATGGTGTAGCTCAGTGGATTGAGCGCAGGGCTGTGAACCAGAGGATTGCAGTTCCATTCCCAGTCAGGGCACATGCCTGGGTTGCAGGCCAGTTCCCTGCAGGCCAGTTCCCAGCAGGGGTCGCACTAGAGGCAACCATACATTGATGTTTCTCTTCCTCTCTCCTTCCCCTCTAAAGATAAATTTAAAAATTAAAAAAAAATAAAATAAAATACCTGTTTTGCTGATTTTTTAAGTACACCATCCTGGACTATGTTGGGATATTCATTCTCTAATGTCAAGGTATCTGATACTCATTACAGAGGTTCCTCGGATTTTAGTCCAGGTTTTAGAAACTGGATCTCTGAAAGAGTATAATAGTATGCCTCTCCTCCATGGCAGTCTGCATAAGGCTTCTCCTCCCCTGGTAACTCTAGGAAGGGCCTAGATTTGAACAGCACTGAATTTTTTAGCACTCTCTATGTATATGTTAGGTATAATCAAGAAGAATTTTTATAAACATTTGGCGGGAAGTGCAAATTCCAGATTGAATGTTAAATGAAGATAACCTTGACAGAATCACGGATGTCATGATAAATGCCTGTTACCTATTTCATACAGAGTTAACTCCTTTATCTTTAGTGAATCAAAGTTTTGCTAGATATCTTTCTTTTCTATTTCTTAGCTAATTCTGGATTTCACACACAATGTCATTAATGTGATCTCTAAGGCAAATTTCTTTAGTTACAAAATTTTTAAATATGTATTTTTAATTGTTGAAGTACAGTTTTCTGCCTTTTCCCCCAACATCAGACCAACCCCCCCAGCCCTCCCCCTCCCTTCCATTTCCACCCCCCATGGTTGTCCATGTCTCCATTATAATTGTTCCTACAAACCATTCACCCTTTTCCCCCGAAATTCCCTCCCATCTCCCCTCTGGTCGCTGTCAGCCTATTCTCTATTTCAGTGTCTTTGGTTATATTTCCCTTCCTTCTTTGTTTTGTTGTTTAGGTTCCTGTTAAAAGAGAGATCATATGGTATTTCTCTTTCACCACCTGGCTTATTTTATTCAGAATAATGCTTTCCAGTTCCATCCATGCTGTTGCAAAGGATAGGAGCCCCTTCTTTCTTTCTGCTGTATAGATTTCCATTGTGTAAATGTACTATAGTTTTTTGATCCACTCATTTACTGATGGGTGCCTAGGTTGCTTCCAACACTTGGCTATTGTAAATTGTGCTGCTATGAATACTGGGGTACATAGGTTCTTTGGGATTGGTGTTTCAGGGTTCTTAGGATATAATCCTAGCAGTGGAATTGCTGGGTCAAAAGGCAGATCCATTTTTAGTTTTCTTAGAAAATTCCATACTGCTTTCCATAGTGGTTGTACCAGTCTGCAATCCCACCAACAGTGCACTAGGGTTCCCTTTTCTTCACATCCTCAACACTTGTTGTTCATTGCTTTGTTTATGATGGCCATTCTGACTGGTGTAAAGTGGTATCTCATTGTGGTCTTTGCATCTCTCTGATAGCTAGTGATACTGAGCATCTTTTCATGTGACTCTGGATCCTCTGTATGTCCTCCTTGGAGACGTGTCTGCTCAAGTCCTTTGCCCACTTTTCAATTGGATTGCTTGTCTTCTTAGAGTGGAGTCATGTAAGTTCCTTGTATATTTGGAGACTAAACCCTTGTCTGAGGTCTCATTAGCAAATATGTTTTCCCATATGGTTGGTTCTCTTTTTATTTTAATACTGTTTTCTTTAGCCATGCAGAAACATTTTATTTTGATGAGGTCCTATTTGTTTATTCTTTCCTTTATGTCCCTTGCTCTAGGGGACATATCAGTAAAAATGTTGATGCATGAAATATCTGAGATTTTCCTGCCTATGTTCTCCTCTAGGACTTTAATGGTATCACGGTTTATATTTAGATCTTCTATCCACCTTGAATTGATTTTGGTGTATGGTGTAAGTTGGTGCTCGAGTCTCATTTTATTGCATGTAGCTGTCTAGCTTTCCCAACACCATTTGTTCAAGAGGCTATTTTTACTTCATTTTATGCCACTGCCCCCTTTGTCAAAAGTTAATTGACAGTACAGACTTGGGTTTATTTCTGGGCTCTCTGTTCTGTTCCACTGGTCTATGTGTCTGTTCTTATGTCAATACCAGGCTGTTTTGATTACAGTGGCCTTTTAATACAGTTTGGTATCAGGTATGGTGATCCCTCTAACTTTTCTCGTCTTTCTCAAAATTGCAGCTGCTATTTGGGGTCATTTATATTTCTGTATAAATTTTTGAAGTGTTTGTTCTATATTTGTGAATTATGCCATTGGTACTTAATAGGCATTGCATTGAATCTATAAATTGCTTTGGGTAGTATGGATATTTTGATGATGTTAATTCTTACCATCCATGAACATGGTATATGTTTCCTTTTTTTTTTTTGTCTTCCTTGTTTTTTTTCTTCAGTGTTGTGTAGTTTTCTAAGTATAGGTCTTTTACTTCCTTGGTTAGGTTCATTCCTAGGTATTTTATTTTTCTTGTTCCTATATCAAATGGGATTTTTCCTGATTTTTGCTTCTGATATTTCATTGTTGGTATAAAAAATGCCTTTGATTTCTGGATATTGACTTTGTATCCTGCTGTTTTGCCAAATTCACTTATTAGGTAGAGCAGTTTTTGGGTGGAGACTATAGGATTTTCAGTATCATGGCTATGTACAGTATCATGTCATCTGCAATGACAGTTTTATTTCCTCCTTTCCAATTTAGATGCCTTTTATTTCTTTTTCTTGTCTGATTGCTGTAGCTAAATCTTCCAATACTATGTTGAATAGAAGTGGTAAAAATGGACAACCTTGTCTTGTTCCTGACCTTAGTGGGAAAGATTTTAGTTTTTGCCCATTGAGTATGATGGTCTCTCACATATGGCCTTTATTATGTTGAAGAATGCTCTCTCTATTCACTTTGCTAAATGTTTTTGTCATAAATGGGTGTTGCACCTTATCAAAAGCTTTTTTCACATCTATTGACATGATCATGTGATTTTTGTCTTTGCTTTTGTTTATGTGATGTATTACATTTATTGATTTGCAAATGTTGTACCATCCTTGCATCCCTGTGATGAATCAATCTTATTTAATCATGGCATTAATCTCTTTAATGTATTGTTGGATGCGGTTTGCCAATATTTTGTTGAGCATTTTAGTGTCTATGTTCATCAGCGATATTGGCCTAAAGTTTCCTTTCTTTGTTGTGTCTAGTTGCAATTTTATTTTAATAGCTCAATGTGCCGAGAATAAAGTATATAATCCTAGAAAGTTTATTTTCTTATTTTCTGAGAAAATGATGTTCAATTATCTTCTCTTTTTGAATCCACCAAATTCCCATGTGTCTAAAATGGTGGCCTAATTTATATTTTACAAGCCAGAATAATGTCAAAGCAATAATATCAGGCTCCCCATACCCATTTTCTCACTATCAAACCTGTCAGTTTTCTTGACTGATTTCTACCATCTGGTCTGATCCTGGGAAAGGGCATTCCTCCACTGGCTTCTAGATCACACTTCCTCACAAGGGCTTGAATCCTCTTAGTTTCCTCACTTTCCCACATAATTTCTTTGTTGCTCTCTCCTAGATGTTTACTGTCAATATGCTTTTTTCCTAATATCCTTTATGATAAAAATAAAGTATAAAATGACCCCCTAATTCTGTATCTCATTCCACCTGTCACTCCTTCTTTCTTTTCCTCTTCATAGCCAAATTTCTGAAAAGACATGCCTACACTCACTGTTTTAATTGCTCTCCTCCTAGAAACCTTTCAGCCAAAGTAAACCAGGCTCCACTCCACCTCTGCTCTAAAGATGTCTTTAAAATTTTACTTATTGCAAAGAAAAGTTTCCTGTTAAATGATCAGTGCTTTAAAGATATCAGATATGCAGGAATATTTTGTACTGTTTCAAAATACTATGCATTTTACAATTTAGTTTGGTGAAATATCTGTAAGAAAATTTTTCTCTTTTTAGAATTTACTAAATGCTGTCCTTTAAAATTTCATTTTTATTTCAATTTATACTATTTATTGCACTTTTATTTGGAGCAACTCGCCAGAAGCACACCACTGAACAAAATAGAGAAATGATGAAAGAAGAATATTTTCGAAAGGTCGCAAATAATGAAAGTTACTCAGCATGAATCACAAAATAAGCAGAGACTTCAAAAATCAGGAGAACTAATTTATTTCTACTGACATGATAAACATTACCAGAATTAATATATAATAAGGTATATATAATATATACTTTATATATATATACTTGGCTTTATTATAATATATAATAGATTTTTGATATTTAGTGCATTATTATTTTGAAATAATTTTAAACTTATAGAAAAATTTCTAAGAAAAAACACAGTTCCCACATAGTACTTACTCATTTTCCCCTAATTTTAACATCATACATTACTTTGGTATATTTGCTTAACAAAGAACAAGAATTTGTTTACTAGTACTAACTAAACTACATACTTTATTGAGATTTTATCACTTTGTCCACTAATGTCCTTTTCTGTTTCAGGATTCTATACAGTATACCACATTGCATTTAGTCACAATGTCTCCTTAGGCTCCTCTGGTCTGTGGTAGTTTCTCAGCTGTTCTTTGTTTCCTATGACCTTGATAGATTTGAAGAGTCCTGGCCCATATTTGGTAGAATGTCCCTCAGTTTGGGTTGCATTGGTATATTTTCATGGCCACAGGAAAGTTACAGATTTTAAGAAAGAATAACCAGAGAGATGAATACCCATATTGGAGACATATGACATCAATGTGACTTTATCACTGGTGATATTAACCACCATCACTTTGTTAAGTGGTGCTGGTAGTCTTATTTTGCTTTTTACTGTGAAGTTACTAATTTTTTCCCATTTTATGCTGTGTTCTTTGGAAGCAAGACACTAAATCTAGCCCATACTCAAAGTGGACAGAGACTAAAACTCTATCTCTTCATGAAGTCAGTGTCTACTCATGCTATTTGTAATTATTCCGTAGTGAGATTTAGCCCTTCTTTCAATTTATTTATTTACTTACTTATTTCACGATAGATTGGTGAATATTTAAGTCTTTAGGTCATAATGTAACACCACATTATTTGGGGAGGTGGTGAAATTGTTCCAGCTTTGGCCATTGGGAACTCAGTTTTCATGTGTCACATTAATGGGCCCTCATCCACTTCCATGCTATCCAGATGCTCCAAGTTTATTTTGTCTATTCCCTGGCCCAGCACTGGAATCACACATTTTTACAAGGATCCTTTGTTCCTTTTATCAGAGAATAGTTTTAGAAATCAAGATATGAAGGCTGGGGGTACTCATTATTAGTGAGGTATCACTGTTTCCAGGGCCTTTCAGGGGACAGAACTATGAAATATGTGTCAGTGTACTAACCCATGTATACACACATTTATATTATTCCTGCAGCTATTATCTATCATCTATCTATCGATCTATCTATCTATCATGTATTATGCTAACCTAATTGTGAATTGATACTGGTATCTTCAACTCTGATTCAGTACTGCAGGGTTCATCTACCCTTCCTTCCTCACTTATCTGTAATTTACCTCTCTGACAGTAAAAAACCTAGTTATCACTATCCATCATATACTTTTTAATTTTCTTCACCTAAGACATATATATACAGCTGGTTTAAAATGATCACTTAACATGAATCCTTATGAGATGTTAATTTGTCGATAAAGTTTTTACATATATCTCATTTTGTCTTTACCCTTACTATTGCCCTTCAAAACAGTACTTGACAGTTATTTAGTCAGCTGCTTTTACTCCCACCTGCTTCAGTGAGGATATATCATACATTTGTAATAGACTTAGATTCATTTGTCACAGTGTTCAATTCTCAGATCCCCTGACATCCTGGTTCATTTTTTTGTTAGTTTGCATTTATTAAAGTTTATTATTTTTGATGTATAACTCTGTGCATCAGTTATAACTCTGTATAACAAATGCATCAGTTCGTATATCTACCATTCCAGTATCACACAGAGCAGTTCCATCACCCTGAAATTACACACAGATTTTTTTTTTATAGAAGCCACTACAAGCTCTGGCTGGTGTAACTCAGTGGATGGAGCACGGGCCTGCAAACCAAAAGATTGCGGTTCGATTCCCAGTCAGGGCACATGCCTGGGTTGCAGGCCAGTTCCCAGCAGGGGCCAGTTCCCAGCAGGGATCGCATGAGAAGCAACCATACAGTGATATTTCTTTCCCTCTCTCCTTCCCTTCCCCTCTAAAGATAAATAAATAAAACCTAAAATAAATAAATAAATAAATATAGAAGCCACTACAGGAGAGAGCATGGAACAAAATCTCCCCCCAATTCACAAATATTTAGTTCTATCTGGTAATGTTAATCTAAGTTTATTTCCACATTACTAAGAACATTTTTAAAAACTTTACAGGTACCCTTACTCACCCAAAATGCATATCCGCAAACTTTAAAAAATATTAAAGCGTGCCCTGGTTGGTGTAGCTCAGTGGATTGAGTGCGGGCCTGCAAACCAATGGATCGAGGTTCAATTCACAGTAAGGGCACATGCCTGGGTTGGAAGCCAGTCCCCATCAGGGGATACATGGGAAGCAACCATACATTGATATTTCTCTCCCTCTCTCCTCCCCTTCCCCTCTAAAGATAAATAAATAAAATCTAAAATAAAAACTAAAAAATATTAAAGAGTATGATTATCAATTGCAACTTATCAGTTTTAAGAGTTTAACAACCAATGACCAAATACTGACTCTTACTTAGAGAGCTGTTCACTGTGGAAAAAAAAATGTTTCCTTATATGATGCAAGACATTAATGGCTATCTATCATGGGTTGTAGTTCCTCATAGTTTTGGTAATACCTGTCAGCTAAGGAAGAGAGTCCCTAGAATATCAGTCCCTAGAATATCAATAATTATAATATTATTATAATATTTTTAGCAGAATAATCAAAAGAACCAATCACTCAGAGTAAGGTGTGATGTGAATTTGAGACTGATGTCTGAGGGCTAAAAATATATTAATGCTTTCCTTCCTACCATCTAAATTTTTCTAAACTTGGTTAATAATCAAATTAACTGGGACAGATTAACAGGAGGAGATCAGAGTTTAATACATGCACAGGGGAATACCTAGTTGTGGAAATTCCCAAGACATTGAGGCAACTTTGGGTATCAAATATATTTTTGGCCAAAGGAGAAAGAGGGGGAACTGGATATTAGATTTCAGAAGTGAGAGTGGGTAATTTACAGATAACTGAGGAATACCAGAATACACTCACACACCACAGGAGACTCCTTGCTAAGCCACTGAGAAACAATGGGACACAGTGGGTATCTAGTCAATAGCTACCTGCCTGAAGCCCTCTTGTTTACCATGCCTGATTCAAATTAGGCTAAGGTGGCATCCTAAAATCTCCTTCCTGAAGCAGGTTTCTCCTTCTGAATCTCTTGGGAAGGAAAAGGAATAAGGTAAAAGTTTATTTCTGAGTCTTGTCCCTTAGTAAACAGCTTAAAATTAATATCCCCCGTAGCAGTTTCAAAGTGGCAGGATTTTGGTACCTTCACTAGCAGAAACCTTTCCATCCAATGTCATTCAAATCATTGTATAACTGAAGCTAGATTCACGGTTCCTACTCAAGAATGTACTATTTCCATACTTTGTGTTTTATGTTTTGTTTTTGTTTTTTTTCCCAGTGGTTCAATGTTGTTTTTCAGTTCACTCTACTCAGAAGACTACAATTCTATTAAAAAGGCTTGAGGTGCTAACATGTCTGCCATACAACTAACAAAATTCAGGTTGACACAGGAGCCACCTTAATAGGTGAAGGGTGACTTTCAAATATCGTGATCTTACTGTGGATTATATCAGATAAAGAATATTCCACCCTTAAAATAATATCATGAAAGAATCTTGAGATGTGGGATCCCTATTTCTATTGTCACCTAGGTCAAATGACCACACACCAAAACAATTATGCTACGTGCCACTATTTGTTGGAATAATGTACTTGCAAATTGCATGTGAACCTCTGGTTTACACCTCCTGAGCTCAATGGCGTTGGGCAGCTAACTTCTCTGAACTTAAGTTTTCTGTCCTCCACTTTAACATGGGTTTTATGAAAAACTATCAAGCCCTGGGCAGTAGCTCAGTTGCTTGGAGCATCACCCCAATATGCCAAGGTTGCATGTTTGATCCCAGATCAGAGCACTCAATGAGTTCATAAATAAGTAAAACAACAAGACTGACTCTCACTCACATTCTCTCTCTCTTTCTCTCCCCGCTCTCACTCACAAATCAATAAATACACACAAAAGAGCGCTATTGAGAAACTACACTTGAATATACTTGCTGGTATATATGTATGGAAGTTCTACAGGTAGTTGGGTGGTTGCTTATACAATGGAGTTAGAAATAAAATTGTTGCCAAACCTAGCGGGAAAAAGGAAAGCCTGGTACTCTGAATGAAACAACAGGATAAGAAACTTCCCAAACCCCTCCCAGTGAAAACACCCCAAAATCCCTGGTCCTCCCCACAACACAGCTTGAGAGTAGCATAGCAGGCTCCTTGCCATACACCCATCTCTGAACTCACTGTCCATTAAGGAAATGTGCATTCAGTCCCCCATAAGTCTCTGAGAATGAAATCTGAAAGTCAAAGCCGTGAATTTTACTATCGAAGAGATTGAAGACAAAGCAAATTAAGATAGTGAAATTCATGGATGTGCATGAGGGATGGCGAAGATCCAGACTACTGTAAAGTTTTGCCTTATGCTTTTGTCTTGTGTGGTAGAAGAAGCACTGCTGAAGGTCACTGTTGGACCAACACAACTCACTAAAATTCTTTGGGCTTGCCATTTCATAATCAGATTCCTTTATATATATACATTTTCCACCTGTGGTCTTTCCCACACCTGTCCCTTTAAGGAATGACTGCCAGAAGCTGTCTTTATAAAAGTGGAGTTTGGCCTATGTAGGAGCTTTTTGGAGTTAGAATCTGTGCCTAAGGAGAAGACAATTATAACACTGCATAGAGGCCACGAGAACCTACGTAGAACTG
This sequence comes from Artibeus jamaicensis, assembly GCF_021234435.1. Taxonomy (NCBI): domain Eukaryota; kingdom Metazoa; phylum Chordata; class Mammalia; order Chiroptera; family Phyllostomidae; genus Artibeus; species Artibeus jamaicensis. The sequence continues at coordinate 8,838,788 of NW_026522028.1, read as the reverse complement.
TCCTGTAGAAAGCACACTGTGGAATGAAAATAGTTTGTGTTGAGAAATTAAATTTAAGTTGGAATTTCGCCTGCTTATATGCTAGAATTGTTAGCTTTGCCCACCATCTCATGGAAGGTTGGTTATGATGTTTATTGTTCTCTTCTATCGCCTAATATACCAATATTTACATAAACTAAAATTCTAACATTACTTTCATATTCTGAGATCCACACTACCAGCTTGGTTGCCATCTATAAGAGTAACTTTATTTTTAAAATTACTTAACTTCCTGTTATCTGTCTGTGTACCCGTCTACCTACACTATACAAGTCCAGCCCCTCTCTTTACAGGAATTGACTCTTCCAAATGGCAAATTCTCTATGCAATCAATCTGGTGACATACTCAATCCACACAGGTGGTTATGGCTGCTTTCTTCAGGGTCCAAGGAGAGGTGACTCATAATAGGGGCCAGAGAGTATGTAATTGTGGGGTCTGGTTAAGCAGTCTGTGCTGCTGAGGCCTTTGTCTTTGCTCCAGGTGCTGGAGCCCAGGCTCAGCACAGCATTCAGGAAGGAGACGTGGATGTGCAGTGGGGGGAAGCAAAGATGGACTGGAACCTGTGAGGAATAACCAGAACCCACAAGGACAAACTGGAACCCAATGCTGATCTTCCACTGTCTCCAGGCCTCCAGGCCTCCAGCCGAGCTGGCGTGAGAGCAGAAAGAAGTGGGCAGTCTTTTTATGGAGCTGCTGAAGCTGAAGATCTGAGGGGGCACTGCTGTGGCTGTGGGCCTGGCTGCTGCCTCACACTAAGGTAAGCCAGTAGGTAAGTACCAGTGTGCCTCTGCCCTACTTTCTGAGCATAAGCCAAAGAGGGCTACTTCTTTGCCCTTGCCTTCCAAATGTGGCTCCAAGTGCCTCTTCTTGCACAAGCAGTCCCACAGCCACACAGGGAAACCTGAAGAAGGGTTTAGTTCAGAGCACAACCCCTTCCCCATCAATCCTCCATCCCTCCTCCATCCCACCCCCACCAAGAGAGAGAGAGACTGCTGCCAAATAGCAGGTGGCAAAAGAACTGGGCACTTACCCCTCTTGCCATTGTTCTCAGGGCCACCTGCTGTCACTGGGAATTTCAAACATTCTTTCACTTATTTTTTTAAATTTGCTGATGTTCTTGCCATTGTACATCCCACCCAATTGTGCAGGGTTGCTCTTAACTTGGGATTCTAGTTTTAACTCTGCTTTCCTGATGGCATGTTTTAAACCACATATTCATCCTTCAGACTCCTGTGTTCTTTAGGGACATTTCACGTCCTTTCCTGAGAGCAGAGCTTGGTAGGGGCTACCCCATGGGGCTAGAACCCTAGGCAGCTGTCCCTAACTTTGAATCTCAGCCAGCAGAAATTTTGGACATGTAACTTTCCATTCTGAAGTGTAATCTCATTATATATACATACTTCTCAAACTGTGCTCCAGGGCCTGGAGATAATATCCATTTAAGGAGCATTAGCCAAGAAAATCTGCTGTCAGGGCATGGGGTGTTTTATCACCTCCTTCTCCACCAACAAACGTCTGCAAAGCAGGGTGGGTTATACTTCCCAAGGGTGTTGGGGGCAAGGAGGGCCTCTGCGTCACCAAGACAAATAACAGGTGTAAAACTGCAACATTGTTATTGCACACCAACTGGAACTCCTGTACCCAACATTTACATCAAATAAGGCTTAGAACAAAAGAGTTTTAAAGCAACTTAACCCCTCAAAAGCAGCCTTCAGCAATGTATCGATGCCAGTGAGGTATCTCGCCCAATGATATCACACAATTTGTCTGTAAGTAGAAACTACTCTTTATTGAAACTGGAAGTTCTTCTTAAAGTTGGTTCAAATACATAGGTGTTTTCAAATACTAAGAATTCTTATATTCCTGACTGGTACATTCTAGTAGATGACTGTGCCAAGAGAACTCTGTGGAAGGTAATCCTGTGGGCGTTCTCAGCCATGCAACTTCACGAGAATTCAAAGACCGGGCAGAGTGTCAGGCCACTGCACTTAAATCCTCACAAGCCCCGTTCAGCACGATTCATCAGCGTTAACATATGGATTCAGAAAACAGGAGCAACACACAGTTATAAGTTCTAGGCAGATAAATTTACTTCCTATGCATCCATCTAACCACGTTTTCTCTCCATTTTCCATTCTTGCTCTCCCTTCCCCCTCTCTGTGAGACTGTGAGTACACACAGGTGTGGACTCAGGCGTGCATGTACTTAATCTTACTCACTTTTAAAGAATAAACACATTTGTACAATTTTCAACTCAACCAGAGAACTTACTAACATACTACTAATGATGAAATAAAAGTGAGAGTTTCCAGCGTCAGAAATGATAAGATAGATTCAGTAAGGCTCTTAATATTTTCACCAGAACTGGGGACCTTTACAGGTGTACCATAAGCTAACAAACAAAGCAAGCCATCAATAAATCGCTCTCACATTTATGCAGAAGGGATAAAGAAAGAGGAAAAAAAGAGACCTAGTGAGAGGAAAGGCATGAGGGAAAAAGCGTGTGAGAAAGGAAAGAAGGAAAGCAGAGGAAAGAGATGAAAGGTGGTTTTTATTGTGGAAAATAAAAGACCAAAGAAAAATCTATCAGTTAATCTGAATTTCAAACTTAAAAGTCCAGCCTACTGCGGTGACATCCAGCTGGATCAGGTGTGCAGCATTCAGGATGGCAGGCACTGCACATGTTCTTGGTCCTGTCCCTGGTCTTGGCGGTCTTAGTCAGCGGCCTCGTCCTCAGAGACATCTGGGGAATGGGGAGGTTCATGCGATTCTGGTTCCACGAGTCCAACTGAGCGAGGTACCCAGTCACTGTCGTCAGGGTCAGAACCCGCATGTATCAGGTGATGCATGAGTAACGACAGCAGGCTTGGGTCAAACACTCCAGCGTGGCCCAACCTGTCTCTATCTCGTTCCTGCTTGTTCTTCTTAATCACATCCTTTAACCCAAGAAGCTGAGTGGGATCTTCTGCTGTGGGTGCCCAGATCTTGACATCATGGTCTAGGCCACTGGTCGCCATCACAGGGAGGTAAGGGTGGGGCTCAAGACAGTTGACAGTACCTGCCCTGTCCCCCTCCTCCAGGAGCTGAATGACCTGACAGGATGATTTCTCCCAGAGGAAGATGTGCCCACCATCACTACCGCTCACCACAAACTCACTCCCAGGGCCATAGAAATTGACACCTTTGACTGTGGTATGATTTCTGTGCCCCTTATATCTCTTAGCATACTGGGCCCCATCACAGCTAGAGGAGTGGAAGAGGTAAATATCTTCATCGGTGTAACTGGCCAGGACCTCTGTGCCATCATGGCTGTACACCAGGCAGGTGATGTGTACTCCAGCATCACAGTTCACCAGGTGATGAGGACAGAACTTCTTGAGTACTCCATTATTCTCATTCTCATCAATTTTCCTCTGGTCATAAATTCTTACAAACTGGTCCATTCCACCCACAGCAAACTGGTAAGTATTGGCAGGATTCACAAAGATCGTATAGAGCCCCACTTTCCTCCACTGCTCTTTTGTTACCACCACTTTTGAAGCTGGCTCGTCTTGTCTGAGGTCAATGGCAAAGACAACAGCGTCTTCACCTGAGGTCAGGAACTTAAAAGGGGAGTCTGGCTCCAGAGCCAGCTTGTGGCTGGCTCCCCTATGTTGGGCCACCTGCCTAGAGAAGCTGCTGTGTGGCAGAGCAGGTAGCTGTGCCACCCGTACCTGCCCATCACGGGCACACGTGGCCAGGGTGGAATCGCCACAGTTGGGAAGGAACTTGGCCTGAAGGACGTTATTTCTGTGACAACTGTCAAAGTTCAGTACTGGCTGCTGATGCGCCCAATCCCAAACTACCACTGTCAGGTCATCACCGCTACTGGCCAGCCAGGTGCCACGCTGGTTAAAGTGAACACTATTGACACAACCACTGTGGCCTTCCAGCCCATACTGCAAGCAGAAGCGCTGCACAAACACTCCTGCCCCACAGGCCTCGTACACAAAGCGGGCGCTGGACCCCAGCTGCCGATCTCGAAGAGCACTAGGGAGGTTCCAACGAGGGCGGGGCAGGGCAGATGTCTCTGACGACATCCAGTCTTCCAGGGCCCGAGCCTCATCTGATAAATACCGATCAGGGTTGCTCTCAGTGCACGGTACCTGATGGTGGTCTTCTGCCGCTTCTTCCTCACCTTCGTCCGCTTCCCGTCTTAGCCCGCCGTCGCCGTGGTCGAGCGTGTCTCGGCCACCGATGTTTTCCGCATCTGTGCCTTGATTTTCTGGGCTGGCAACGATGGGAACGGTAGCATCATTGCCACCGTCACCGTCTCTGGTCAGTCTCAAATCCATTTGAGGTTCAGTTGTGGGATGGAGAACTGACGAGGTCTCCATCTTGGCCTGGGCTGGGCCATCTGCGCCACCATGGTTACCAGACATCTCAGACGTTTGTAGCTGGGGTAGCTGGGTTGTTGTGGTAAACGATGTAGAGGACTGGAGAACAGCCCCAGGTGCGTTCTTCTGAGGCAGGACAGTCCAGGATGCAAATAGACTAGCGGAGAAGCAGTTAGACCTAGAGGTCTGGCGACATTTTGTGTAGGGAAAAGCCGGAAGTAAGGTAAATCGTTGAGGCCTTAGCTAGTATGGGAGCCGATGAGGTTCAAAAAACTTCTTCCCATCTACATTCTTGGCATTATTCGGGCTCCATCTACATTCTTGGGATTATTTGGGCTGCTCAGGGTTTGTTTTGTTTTGTGTTTTGTGGGGGTTTTTTTTTTGTTGTTTTTTTTTTCATTATCCAGTCCCGGAGCCCAGTCCACGGAGTTCTCTTACACTATCAGCCAGTGTACTTGCTGCTTTTTCTTTTGAAGGTTGAAACGTATTGCAGTTGAGAGATATTCTTATTAGAGAAACTGCCACAAAACCTGCCCTCTTCGGGAAAACACTTACCATACGCTTCTCGGTGCTTTGATTGAAGGTAATGTACAGTTCTGAAATGAATAGTCAAATGCAGTGTGAGATTGTTAAGGCCCCCACAGATAGTGAGTTCCTGAAATGCAAATAATATCTTCAGCAAATCGAACACTTTGAAGGGAACCTTGAGAACTTTGTAGAAATTAGTAGAAAAGGTCATTGCATTTTGGATTTAAAAATGAATATCTTTTAAGTACCAGTATATCCCAAATGTCGCCTTAGGCATGACTATTAAGGAAGATATTTATTACTAATTTGAATAGCAAATTTAAATGCGAGTCCTGTATTTGTATTTCTGTGAATTTTGGCAGGCTCTCTTTTAGTGTCTTTTTATTGTTGTTCAAGTACAGTTGTCTCCATTCCCCTCCACCACTAACCCCCTCCCCAGTCATCCCCAACTCCCAACCCCCTTGGTTTCGTCCATGTGTCCTTTACAGATGTTCCTGAAAACCCTTCCCCTCCCCCCCATTATCCCTCCCACCTCCCCTCTTGTTCCTGTCAGATTGTTTTTAATTTCAAAGCCTCTGGCTATATTTTGTTTGCTTGTTTGTTTTGTTGATTAGGTTCCATTTACAGGTAGGATCATATGGTATTTGTGTTTCATGGCTTATTTCACTTAGCATAATGCTCTCTAGTTCCATCTATGCTGTCCAAGTGTAAGGCTCCTTCTTTCTTTCCGCTGCATAGCATTCTATCATGTAAATGTACCATAGTTTTTTGTTCCATTCATTTACTGATGGGCACCTAGGTTGCTTCCAGCCCTTGGCTATTATAAATTGTGCTGCTACTAACATTGGGGTGCATAGGTTCATTTGGATTTGTGTTTCAAGGTTCTCTGGGTAAAGTCCCAGCAGTTGAATTGCCAGGTCAACAGGCAGTTCCATTTTTAGTTTTCTGAGGAAATCCTATACTGTTTTCGATAGGGGCTCTAGCAGTCTGCACTCCACCAACACTGTACTAGAGTTCCCTTCTCTGCACATCTTCTCCAACCCTTTTTGTTTGTTGATTTGTTTATGATGGCCATTCTCACTTGTGTGGAGTGGTATCTCACTGTGGTTTTAGTTTGCATATCTCTGATGGCTGGTGATGCTGAATATCTTTTCATGTGTCTCTGGGCCCTCCGTATGTCCTCCCTGGAGAAGTGTCTGTTTAAGTCCTTTGCCCATTTTAAAATTGGGTTGTTTGTGTTCCTGGAGTGGAGTCCTTTGAGTTCTTTATATATTTTGGAGATCAAACTTTTTTGTCTGAGGTATCATTGGCAAGTATGTTTTCCTATTTGTTTGGTTCTTTTTTCGTTTTAATGCTGTTTTTTTTAGCCATGCAGAAGCTTTTTATTTTGATGAAATTCCACTTGTTTATTCTTTCTTTTATGTCCTTTTCTGTAGGGGGCATATCGGTGAATATATTGCCGCATGGACTATCTGAGATTTTCCTGTCTGGCAGGCTTTTTTAGCGAGAAGATTAATTTAAACCCTCTGTGTCATGAAAGCTGAAATTAACTGGTCAGTTTAATGTGGACATTGAAATAACGAGTGCATCACCAATCTGAAATAGAAGCACAGCTCTTTCTTCCTCCACCAGAGATTCTATGTATTTATTTGGAGTTGGTTCAATTTACGATTCTTGCAGAACACTGCCATAATGTCATGAAGAAGGAATTTTTCTGTGATGTTAGAAAGGTGTCACGATACTGTAAATATATCCCAAGATAGGTAAGAGGCTTAGGGATGGGGGCTTTCAGGCAAAGAACTGTCTTCAGAGACTGTTAATTGTGATTGTTATGTTAACCTCAGAGTTTTGGCAAATGAATTATTTGGGGTTATGTCAGTAAATTTTCAAAGGGTTACAGTAAACTCCTAAGTAAGGAAATCAAGATTTCCCTTAGAGTAATTGCAAGGTCAATGTAAAGTCAATTAAACATAGAGATACATAGTCTTCTGAAAAGAGGGAAGAGTTCACCTATGTAGTCTTCTGAAGAGCGGGGACAGTTCCAATGCTTATAATAATGGAAAGACACATAAAAGAATATTTATGGTGTCCCATAGAGAATAGCACAGCCACCTGAAAACCACCTGAAAGTCTATCAAGAGTAACATGGATAAATCATTTAACATATAATTCTATAATGGAATAATATACAAAAATGAGGGCTCATGAATTAAAATTATAGCAATATGAGTTAATCTTAAAACAGTGATGAACAAAAACACAGTTGAGAGAAGAATATTCCATAATTTCGTTTTTATGCAGATCATTATAGTTTTCATGTGAAATAAAGGTATTTATAAAAGCAAGGCAATAATTGACTTAAATTCAGGATAATTATTAAGAGGAGAAGAGGAATTTAAAATCTGGAAAGGGAAAGCTAAAAAAATTATTGAAGAAATATATAGATTATCCTGGATATAGGCATGCTGTTGCCTCTTTTATTGTTTTTTGACTGACATATATGTATACATATACATATAGGTATTCATATACATTTATACACCCTTTTTTCGTATGGTAGATTGCATAGTAGTTCATTAACAAGGAGTCTTACTCAACGATGGACCACAAAATCAAAACCAAACAAAACAATCAAACACCCACCTAGGGGAACTAAACCATTAAACTCTATCATGCCCATTCTGGGTTGGTCCTGGGGAAGGAATCCTTAATAATTTGATTTGAAAATATGCCTAGCCACATTTTCAGGACAGTTCCCCTGTTAGAGGCTGAATCAGGTTATTTTAATCCGATGCTATTGTATTTGACTTGATTTTTTCTAGAATACAAACTGATGAAGCAAAGTGATCGTGGAATTGGCTTTTCATTTAAGTTTGCATTTAATTTATTTGATCCATTTGGTATAGTTCCATTCATAGTCATAGGGATGGAATTCACATTCATTCATTCATTCTCCAGAAATTTATCTGGAGTCTCTAAATAAACACCACGTGCTTTTCTAGGTTCTGGTGAAGGTGGTAATCCCTTCACTCATAGAGCATACAAATAGGGGGGAAAGACAACGGACAAGTCATCATGTAGGTCATATGAGGCACTGATGAGTGGTATGAAGAGAAGTAAAGGTGTGCAATAGATATGGACTGGAGGTTGTTATTTTAGATAGTGCATTAAAAGAAGGTCTCTTTTATGGGATGACACTTCAGCAAGGGCTGAAAAAAAGAGAGAGAAATGGAGCATGGAAACTTCTAGGATAAGAATATTCCCTGCACAGTGACACTGAGTGCAAATGCTCTAAAGTAGTAGCAGAATATGAGTGTTCACAGCACTTCCAGGAGGCCACCGTGACTGAAACAATGCAGGTAAGCATGACAGAGAGTGTCAGACAATGGGATCAGGAGACAGAAAGGTCAGCTACATAGAGCCTTTCTGTCCATCATCAAGAATTTTAACTTTTCTTTCATTCTGTGTGTAGTGGAAAGCCTTTAGAAGCTTGTGAGTGGGGGGAATGGCATTGTCTGACTGACTTTTCAAAAGATGACACAGGCTGCTGTGTGGATAATAGAATGAGGTAAGAAGAGACAGCAGAAGTACTAAACTATTGTTCTAATTAGGGTGAGAAATTAGGGTGGCTTAAATGAGGGTGAAGATGGGACAGGTGGTGAAAACTGTTTAGGTATGAGATATATTTTCAAAGTGTAAATTTCAACATTTAATCCTAAATTGAGTGTGAATGTGAGATGGATTCATCAGGCTACTGGCAAGAAATGCATATCACTTGGGCAATTTGAAGCAGTTCCTAAGTGGGATTTTTACAAAAGTGAGAGAAAGCTGTAAGGACTTCACAAGGGAAAGGTCAGGACCTCAGGGTCTTTAAGAAGAGGAAGACGTTATATTGTACCTCTAGGCCTAAAAGTGGGGGAAGTTAGAGAGCAGTTATCAAAAACCTGAGACAGAAAGGGCAGTGTGGAGAATCTGACCTGTCAAGGGCTATCATTTACCATTCCTTGGTAAAATGATAAGGAGAGGGCCAGGGAGACAAATTTCCCAAACTAATTCTCCTCTCTCTGTTGTCCTGGTGGTACTTCCCACTGAGTCATGTGCAGAAGGTAGAATTTTGTATCCTGTAACTTTACTGAACATATAGATTCCAACAGTTTTTGTGTGTGCCTATGGTATGTGTGCTAGTAGTCTTTAGAGTTTTCCATATATAAGGAAATGTCATCTGCAAACAGTTCATTTTACTTCACACTTTCCAATTTGGATGCCTTTCATTTATTTATTTTTTCCTAATGTCCCTGGCTAGGAGTTCCAGTACTGTGTTGTATCGATGTGTCAAGAGCAGCTGTGCTTCATATTTTCCTGATCTTGAAGGTAAAGTGTTCAGCTTTTCACTGTTTAGTGTGATGTTAGCTGTCAGCTTTTCATCTATGGTCTTTATTATGTTGAAGTGAGTTCCTTCTATACCTAGTTTTTAAAGAATTTTTGTCATGAAAGGGCATTGGATTTAGTCTAGTTTGGGTTTTGGGGTTTTCTTTTGCATTTACTATGATGATTGTGTGACTTTTACCCTTCATTCTGTTAAATGGTGTATCAGTTTGATTAATTTGCTTATGTTTTTTCAATGTATGATATTGAGTATGCTATTATACTTGTCTCATGTTTTTCTCCCTTTATTCCCTCCTCCCTGTACCCCCTCCCATCATCACTCCTGCCACCTTAGTTCATATCCATAAGTCATACATATAAGTTCTTTGGCTTCTGCATTTACCATAGTCTCTTAACCTTCCCCTGTCTATTTTGTATCTACCATTTATGCTTATTTTCTGTACCTTTCCCCCACTCTCCCCCCACCCCCTATCCACTGATACTCCTCCGTGACATGTCCATTTCTGTGAATCTATTCCTGATCTAGTTGATTTGCTTATGTTGAACCATCCTTGCATCCCAGGGATAAATCCTATATGGTCACGGTGTATTGCCATTTTAATGTGCTACTGAACTTGGTTTGCTATTTTTCCTTGTTGTTGAGGAGTTTTGCATCTATTTTCATTAGGATTGTTCACTGATAGTTTTCCTGTAGTGTGCTCATCTGGATTTGGATTCAGAATAACTGAGAATGAACTATTCAAAAGCAAATTGAGGAAAAAAATGTCATTTGCAATAGCACGAGAAAGAATAAAATATTTAAGAATAGCTTAACAAAGGAAGAACAAGACTTGTATGTACAATTGAAACTACCAAACATTGATGAAAGAAATTAAAGAAGACACAAATAATTGGCAAGACATGTAGTAGTTAGTGTCCATGGGTTGGACCACTTAATGTTGTGAAAATGTCCACACTATCCAAGGTGACCTACACATTCCATGTAATTCCTATGGGAAGGGAGCTTGCCATCAAGATAGTCTGTTTTTAACCTGGATTACCACTGGTTGTTCTATACTAGTGACAATGATTGACTAGTAAGGGTAAAAACTGATAATGCAGGGGAGGTGGGAGTTTTAGGAAGAACAGTCTTTTTTTTTTCGAGAGAGAGAGGGGAAGGGAAGGAGAAAGAGTGGGAGAGAAATATCAATGTATGGTTGCCTCTCATGCATCCTCTGCTGGGAACTGGCCTGCAGCCCAGGCATGTGCCCTGACTGGGAATCGAACCGTGATACTCTGGTTCGCAGGCCCGCGCTCAATCCACTGAGCTACGCCAGCCAGGGCAGAAGAACAGTCTTGAATAGGGGGTGGGTACAGAATGGAATGCATAGGTAGGGGAATTGTAACAGGAAAGGAAAGAAAAGATTTAGCACAGAGGCAGTAGAATGCCATCTCTGGTGTTGGGGAAATGTGCGTACTCTTTTCTAATAGCTTCCGTTCTCCCAGTGAGTAAAGAAGGAAGGATATCAGCCATGAATGAGGAAGATGAAAGCTGTGCTGGGTCCTTGAGGCACAAGAAGGTGTGGAATAGTCATCTCAGCGAATGGGAGTAGGAGTCCAATAGGGGAACAGAGAATGTTTGCCTAGAAGCAGAGAGGGTCCACTTGTGGTTTGATCCCATAAAAGGGAAGTGAGACAGCATGGTTGTTAGTTTTTGTCTGCTTCAGATACTGGAGGACAGGAGCAGAGCAGGCAAATGTCCAGGTTCAAGATAAAATCTGAGTTCTTTTTATCTGCTAATCTGCTAGTTGGGGATAATCCGTTATCCCCAATCTGCTAGTTGAAGATAATGGAGGTTTCAGGGGCCAAGGAGTTTGTTTATATGTATTGACATTTTTCAGTATAGAACCAGGAATTTAACTATATAAAAGAGAATTAAGGACAAAAAGAGTGAGATAAAGAGGGCAAATTTGATAGGGTCAGTTGATTGGAGGTCCCAGTGGAGGCCACTTTTGCTGTGATCAGCAAGTGTGTTCAACCATCGAGAAAGTAGAGTTCATTTTTTCCTTCACTGCCTTATTGCCTATATGTAAGTATATATGAAAGTTCAGAGGACAGGATGACCCAGAACACTATGTTCTGTACCCTAGCTATGAAAGCAAAAGCAATTTGATTAAAAGATTAAAGTAATTCATTCTCAGACATGGCTGACTGATAAGCTTAATTTTCCCAGAAGCTATTTCCTTATTCTAAAAGAAAGTTCCTACTCTAAGAGAAAGATTTTTATAGAAACAGTTCTCAAACTCTTTGGTCTGAGGACCCCTTCGGCATTCTTAAAATTTTTTGAGAAATCCAAAGTAATCATCCATATGTGATTTATCTCTACTGATGTTTGCCACAGTAGGAATTAAAGCTGATAAATTTTAAAACATTTATTAACTTATTTAAAGAAGAATAATAAACCCACTACATGTTAACATAAATGGTTTCCCAAATGTAATTTTTCCAAAATAAAACAAATTTCTTTTCCCAGTGTTGCATATTTCTTACACCATGTCTGGAAATGTCACCTGTACATTTGTAAGAGAGTTAGGGGGGAAAATCACAAAGAACATTTTAAGATTATCATGGCCATAATTTTGACCTTTGAGACCCACTAAAAAGGACTCAGGGACCCACTTCCCTTCTCACAGGTCCCAAAGTGTACTGTAAGAACTGCTGATTTCTTATAAACATACAGAGAACAAGTTGGATTTTATCTACTTGATGACGGGTAGATACTTCAGTAATTTAAGTGAGAATTGGCCTTGCATTTTATAATAATTACTTTCAGGAAGGGGAATAAGCTAGATAGGTGTAAGGTTAGAGGCTTCAAAACTAAATTCGAACAATTTCTCGCATTCTATCTGGAAGAACTGTTTTTCAAACACATGGATGACACCATTGATACTTTTTTATGTGTAGTTTCCTCTACTCAAGAGTAAGTTACTTGAATGTGAGTACTGCTTTTGATTAATCTTTATAGCTACAGCTTTTGGTAGAGAGTCCAGTGTAGGCACCAAGTAAAGATTTTTTGAAAACAAATGAAAGTACCAAGTAAACAGCTATCAGAATATTGCCAATAAATGATGATCTAGCCTTGAACTTAATGGCAGTGGCAACAGAGATGGAGCAGATTCAAGAGATGTATGGCATTCACTGTTGACTGACTGGAAATGCTATTGACCTACTTAGTGGATAAGGCCTGTGAAAGAAAGATAAGGAATACCGTTATTTCAGTCATCTACCTTGTGTGACCCTGATTCAGGGAGAACAGGAGGAATAGAATGGGGTGGGGCTTGAGGGGGTGCCTTCTGGTTTTATTTTTAATAGGATGAATTTCAGATACTTGTTGGATTTGAGTGTTTTGGAGCACCTTAGGGGTTATAAAGTTACACAGTGTCTTATCTAATTAAGCCAACATCTCAGTATATTTCAATATTTGTTTTCAGTGCTTTAATATTTTAGTATTTGTTTTTTTAAGATTTTACTTATTCATTTTAGAGAGAGTGGTAAGGAGGGAGAAAGGGAATAGATTAACATCAGTGTGTGGTTACCTCTCACTCACCTCTTACTGGGCATCTGGCTTGCAACCCAGGCATGTGCTCTGACTTGGAATAAAATGGGTGACCCTTTGTTTTGCCACTGGCACTCAATCCATTGACCCACACCACCCAAGGAGTATTTGTTTTTTAATATTTTTGATTTTTTAGTGCTTATTTTTAAAGTCTTAGTATCTTAAGTATTTAATACAAATTCTTTGATTTTTTCTGTCTTAAAAATATTTTGATTGTATTAGCGGATGCAGATTTATTGTCAACCAAGTGGAATTAATTTGGCTGCTGTACAGTAGCTTTCTTTTATATTCTTTTCTTATAAGTTCCATCCATAATGTGGGGAGTTGAGTTGCCTCTACAAATCTGTGAAAGCCAGTGCTCCTTTCACTTTCTTACCTGGTAGCTGAGCCATTCAAGGTCATGCCTCCCCTTTTTGAACTTGGATGAAACAGTGCATTGTAAAGAGCGGAATCTAGATTTCAGAGTTCTACTCTGTCAGAAGGAAAAAAGAGACAGAAGAAAGGTGGATAGATAAGTTGCACTCATTTCTTTTTCTGTGGACTGTTCCTGGGACTAACTACCCTTCCAGAGAGGTCTCATATGCTAAGTGATTATGCCTCCAGAGTGATCTGTTTTATCTCTTTATGGCTTATTTGAAGCAATAACACATGCATTAATGCATTGCTTGACATTGTTTTTGATGTTAAGCAATTTCCTTTTTTTCCTCATTCCCACTGTGCTGGGCTGACATCTCCTGAGTGAAATTTAAACAACTTAGTCCATGCTTCATGTTCTGTTTTCTTAAGAAAATAGTTTTTCTTAATTTATTCAAATATGTTCATTTCTTAGAAAAGCACTTCCATTGCTTTGTTATTATAAATAGTATAATAATATAATGGATATTGAATGCATGTTTTGAATGCATGTCTTTGTATTTCACAGACTGATGAGAAATACCCTTGTTAAATATTCACTGTAAATTGATTTTCAAAAATGTTATCCTTATATACATGTTGTATACAGTGGAATACTACTGAGCCATACTACTGAGAAATAGAATTTTACATATTTTTGAAATTTTACATTTTGAAACAGCATAGATAGACCTGAAGGGTATTATGCAGAGAAAGACAAATACCATATGATTTCATTTATATTTGGAAACTAAAGAGCAATAAAAACAAAAAACAGAAACAGACTCATAGATACAGACAACAGACTGATGGTTGCCAGAGAGGAGGGGTATTGAGGGATTATGTGAAAAAGATGAAAGTATTGAGAAATACAAATTGCTTGTTACAGAATAGTCACAGGAATGTAAAGTGCAACTTAGGGAGTATAGTCAATAATATTGTAATAACTATGTATGGTGCCAGGTGACTAATGGAAATATTGAGGGTTACAGGGGGGACACTTTCTAAAGTATATGATTGTCTAACCACTATACTGTATTTTTGAAACTAATACAAAATAATATTAAATATAAAATGTAATTTAAAAAATAAAAATTAAAAAATAGTGTTACAAAAAAAATAGAAAGAGGCCCTGGTTGATGTAGCTCAGTGTATTGAACATGGGCCTGTGAAGCAAAGGGTCACTGGTTCGATTCCCAGGCAGGGCACATGCCTGGGTTGTGGGCCAGGTCCTCAGTAGGGGAATCATGAGAGGCAACCACACATTGATGGTTCTCTCCCACTCTTTCTCCTTCCCTTCCTCTCTCTCTAAAAATAAATAAATATAATATTTTTTAAAAAACTAGAAAGAATAAACTAAACATGGATCCCTAGAAAAGTAGTTTCTTACTAAATTAACACAAAAAGAAAGAGAAAATATTAGTAAGAATGAAATTAAACAGAATTTATAATTTAATTTTTCTCTAAGCAAACTCTAGAACCCAATGGCTTCATTGATGAAGAAATAAAAATAGGACTTCCGCCAAGATGGAGACATAGGTGGATGTGCCGTGCCTTCTCACACAACCAAGTTTAGAGACAACTAAATATTAGCAACAGAAAACACAGTCAGAACACGGAAAATTGAACTTTTCAGAAGTCTGTTAACAACAAATTCTTCAGCCTGACCAGTAAGGGGCAAAACCAGCGGCTGGTGAAGCGGGCTTGCACAGGAGGACTCGGTCAGACAGACTCAAGCGGCAGGGAATCCAGGTGTGCGGAATCTAGGCGCACGGAACCCAGGCGCGGGGTTGGACCTAGTGAGCGATCGAGCGAGCAACTAGGCCAGCGACTGCGGAGGAGACAGCGGGGGAGCAGGGCTGCGTGTTGACTGTGGTGGCGCATTTGTGCGCGGGTGGACCGGGCCGGCAGTCCCTGAGGCCAGCAGCAGCAGAGGGTGCCGCCATTTCCCTGCTCTAACCCCACCTCCACATACAGCATCATAACCCAGCGACTCTGAGTGGCCCGGCCCAGGTGAACCACCTTAGGCGCTCCTCCTCACCCTACCGCAGCGGCACGAAACAGCAGAGGGGGCCGCATCTCCCTGCTCGGACCACGCCCCCACATACAGCGTCACAAACCAGCAACCTGGGAGTCCAAGGCTCCTCCTCACACTTAAAGGGCACGAACAGACCAAAAATGGCTCAAGAAGAACTCAAAGCCCCAGAACCTATAGATCTAAGTGATGAAGAAATAGCAAAACTCTCAGATGCACAGTTTAAAACACTGGTCATCAGGATCCTCACAGAACTGGTTGATTATAGCCACAAATTAGACAAATATATGAAGGCGAAACTAATTGAAATGAATGCAATTACACAGGAAACCAATAGAGATGAAAAGGAAACTGGGACTCAAATCAATGGAGTGGACCAGAAGAAAGCAAATAATGGCCAAACAGAAAAGAGTCAAGAAGCAAGAATTCAAAGAAATGAGGAGAGTCTTAGGAACCTCCAGGACATCTTTAAACGCTCCAACATCCGAATTATAGGGGTACCAGAAGGGGGAAAGGCACAGCCACCAGTGGAAAACTTATTTGAACAAATAATAAAGGAGAATTTCCCCAATCTGGCAAAGGAAATAGACTTCCAGGAAATCCAGGAAGCTCAGAGATTCCCAAAGAAGTTGGACCCAAGAAGGAACACACCAAGGCACATCATCATTACATTAGCCAAGATTCAAATGAAGGAGAGAATCCTAGAAGCAGCAAGAGCTAAGGGGACAGTCACCTACAAAGGAGTCCCCATCAGACTGTCAGCAGATTTCTCAAAAGAGACCTTACAGGCAAGAAGGGGCTGGAAAGAGATATTCCAAGTCATGCAATCCAAAGACCTACAACCAAGATTGCTCTATCCAGCAAAGTTTTCATGTAGAATGGAAGGACAGATAAAGTGCTTCTCAGATAAGATCAAATTCAAGGAGTTCATCATCACCAAGCCCTTATTATATGAAATGTTAAAGGGACTTATCGAAGAAAAAGTTAAAGAAACATGAACAGTGAAAGGACAACAAACTCACAGTTATTAACAACCACACCTAAAATGAAAGCAAACTAAAAGGACAGCTAGATCAGGAGTGGAAACATAGAAATGAAGATCTCAAGGAGGGTTAGCAACAGGGGAGTGGGAGGAGGAGAAGGGGGGAGAAGGTACAGAAAATAAGTAGCATAGACAGTAGATAGAAAATAGATGGGGGGGGGCAAGAATAGCATGGGAAATATAGAATCTAAAGGACTTGAGACACATGGTCATAAACTAAAGGAGGGTTAATGGTGGGAATGGGGGGGTAGGGTGGAGGGGAATGAAAGGGGGAATAGAACAACTGTAACAGCATAATCAATAAAAAAATTAAAATAAAATAAAACAAAACAAAAAAAAGAAATAAAAATAAATCATAAAAAGATTTCCAAAGAATAGAGAAAGAGGGAACACATCTCAACTCACTTTGTAAGAGCAGCAATACTGTAACACCAAAACTTGATAAGAATATTTTTAAAAATAATATTATAACTAATTTATTTCTTTTTTTCTCAAAAATTTTTAAAAATTTTATTTAGTTATTTTTCAAGTACAGTTTTTTGTCTTATTTCTCCCATCCCAGCCCCCCCCCGCTCCATATAACTAATTTATTTCTTTTTTTTTCTAATTTATTTCTTAAGCACGGGTATAATAATCTCAAAACATCAGCAAATTAAATCCAGTACTAAATAAAAAGATGAATTAAAAAACTGATTAGTCAAAGAACATATATACACATATGCATAACCCATGGACACAAACAACAATGTGATGAAGGCCAGGGGTGGGCAGGGGCCGGGTAGAGGAGGGCAAAGGGAAATGGAGGATATCTATAATAGGGCCAACAATAAAAAAGATTAATCTAGCTAAAATGGTAGTAATAAATTATGGCCAATTGGAATGTATTTGCGGAATGCAACTTTTCTTTAATATTAAATATATCAGTATTTTATTAAAAAAATGAAGATCAGAAATAAAAAATCACGTATATATTGAGGAAAATATACTTGACAGAAGTTAATAGTCATTATTGATTTAAAAAACAATTTAGAAAAGGAAGGGAACTCCTTGAGTTGAATAAAGAGGATATAAATTCCTAGAGCAAAGATTTAGTTAACAGTGAAATATTGAAAGTTTTCTCCTTGAGATCAGAAACAAGACAAATATGCCTATGAATAACATTATCATCATTGCTTTGTAAAATTTTAAAGGCCATCCCAGCCAGTGTAATGAGGCAAGAACACATACATATACACATAAAGACATAAGGATTCAAAGAAAGAATTCAATGGTTATTAACTGCCATTAATAGCCATATAGAGTTTTATACATAATTTGAAAAGAATCTACAGACAAAATATTTAGAATTAATATGTAAAATTATCAAGGTTGTGGGATACAAGTTGAACATAAGCAAATTATTTTACACCTATATTATTATTTAGATAATCAAATACAAATGAGATTAATAAAACCATTTACAAAGTCATGTAAGAAACAATAAATACCGAGAAATAAATTTAACAAATATTTATAAGATGTCGTTAGAAATATAGCTGAGATAAATTAAATAATTAAATAATTATTCACTGACTCTTCTCTAATGGAATATTGTATTCAGTGTACTCCCAATAAAAATGTCTGCACTTTATTTATTAAAAATGGAAATTGACATGCTGACTCTAAATGTGTATAGAAAAATGAAGGGCCAAGTATAGCCAAGATAATCTTGAAGAAAAGCAAAATTTATTTACTTACACTACCAGATTTCAGAAATAATTACAGAACCACACTAAGTAAGACAATATGATATTTGCAAAAAAACAAAAAACAACAAAGTAGATTAACGGACACAGGGGCGTCCAACCTGTGGCCCCCAGGCCTCATGCAGCCCAGGATGGCTATGGATGAGGCCTATCACAAAACTGTAAATTTACTTAAAACCTTTTTTTGTTTGTTTTTGCTCATCAGTTTTCATTAGGGTTTGTATATTTAATGTGTGTCCCAGAGATGCCAAAATTTTGGACATCCCTGGTAGAGAGTTCTGAAATAGACCTGTGAATATACAGTCATTTGATTTGTGATAACTGGATGCAGCAGGGAAAGAAATATCTTCTTGTAAAATGTCCCAAATCAATTGAATATATATGAGAGAAAAAAAATTAAATCTTGGTTTCTGAGTTACATAACAAAAAAAAAAATCACCTCGAGATGAACTGCATATCTTACTGTGAAATTTAAAATGATATATGGTGTTTAGAAGAAAATGTAGTAGAACATCTTCATAACCATAGAACAAGCAAGAATTTCTTACATAGTACACAAAAACAATAAAAAATAGAAAAATCGATAAAATAGAGTGCTTTAAGATTGCTATACGGACGAGATCAGGTGCGTTCGGGGGGGGCAAGAATAGTATGGGAAATATAGAATCTAAAGAACTTGAGACACATGGTCATAAACTAAAGGGGGGTAATGGTGGGGGCGGGGGGTAGGGTGGAGGGGAATGAAGGGGGAATAGAACAACTGTAACAGCATAATCAATAAAAAAGTAAATTAAAAAAATAAAAATAAAACGCAAAAAAAAAGATTGCTATACATTTGATATCAAGATAAACTATTAAGAGATTGAAAAAGCAAGCCAAGAAATGGGAAAAGTTCAGCAGAAACATCAACATAGGTCTTATGTCCAAAATACATAGAGAACTTCTATAATACAATGAGAAAAAGGGAGACAACCCAATAGAAAAACAGAAGACTTGAAAAAAGCACTTTACAAAAGAGGTTATCCAAATGGTCAATAATCACATGAAAAACAATCATTTTTATTGCTTCAGTTTATATAAAATTCAAAAACTGAGAAATTTATCTCATAGAAAATTTGAAAGAATAGTAGTTATGTTTTGAAAGAAGTAGCAATTAGAAGGAGGCATGTTAGGAGCTTCTGGGTTTTAGAAACAGATGGCATGTCTGCAATATTTTTTTCACAGTACTGTCTCTGCTGTGGTTCTTATCCCTAATCTGGATGATAGTTATATGAACGTGCTCAGTTTGTGGAAATACACCAAGCTATTTCTATGATTAGTTCACTTTTTTGGTTTTATATACACTATGTAAGTCTATACACACACACACACACACACACACACACACACACACACACGCTAACTAAAGGAACACGGTAGCAAAAACTTCACTGTATGAAAAAAAAATTCAGGCAGAATCCAGACTGCAGACCAACTGTTTATGATTCTGTCTGATAAACATATTATAAATTTAAAGTTTAAAAAAATGGGAAAAAGCAGGATGGGAAGCAGTGGCAGGTTGAAGATGGCCATAGCCTCCTCCATGATGTCATAGAGGAATGATGCCAGAAAGCAGCTGCCTCTGTGCGACCCCTCTCCCCCGATCCCTCTTTTCGTGGGATGCAGAATGGGCAGGCTGGAGCCCAGCTAGTGGCAGGGCAGCCAGGCAGAATACAGAGTCTGTTCTAAAAGTCAGCAAAGGACACCACAGCGTGAAGGTGGGGTGATGACAACCTCATGCCCATGATGTGCCAAAGTTGGCTGCTCCATCAGAACTCTGAACCTAGACTGGAAGAGAGTTTCAATGGCTCACTCCTCCCACCAAGAATGAATCAACCCTTGACATGCCTCTCACCCACCCAGGGATGGAATCTTCCTGTTTTTTAACCTGCAGAGAACTGTGTTTGGCCTTTATCTTGTTAGCACCAGGACAGCTTTTTGAGGAGGTGAAGCTAGTGGGTATTCAAAGCCTGGGCTTAACATGCCTTCCTGTCACTAGAATGTTCCTCATAAACTCCTCTTCTGCTTGATCTTCAGTCCACATGGGAGGCCTTCAGGCTGCCGGGAAGCTGTAGGTTTCATGTCCACTTCTCGGACCACCAAGAGTAGGGCTGACCAGCCCACGCCGACAGAGACACTCAGTGCAAAAGGACCTCCTCAGATCAGCCTCCACCTGCCCCATGTTCCCCCCAAACTGGCACCTGGCTCAGGAGGTGTCCCTGGTGGCCGAATGGGAGCTGGGGCTCGTCTCCCCAGTCCATCTCAGTAACCAGGACTCCTTTGAGCAGAGCATCTGTGCAGAAATGAGAACAGACAACACAAGATGTATCTGTGGGTAAAAAAAACAGACCCCAATGACAAGTTGGCCAAATTGGCACTCAGATCCTGCAAACAGCTGGTTGTCAAGGCATATTAACAGGATTTGGCCAGAGCCTGTAAGGAGTTTTTCTTCGGGAAACCTCCCTGGTTGGCAAAGGTGACCATGCAGCCAAGAAGCCTCAGGTCTAAAGTTACCACAGAGCTAAAGAACTTGGGTGGTCTGAAGATGACAGCCCCCAGGCCAGCCAACACCAGTGGAACTGCAGAAGCCCACAGTAAGGGTGGGATCAAAAGGAATCTGGGCCCAGGGAAGAGATGACAGGGAGTCAAGAGTGAAGTCCTGGTGCACGAGGCATATGACTCCAGCAGCTATGGCTGCATCAAGGAGACCATCCAGCTGTACCAGCTGGAGAAAAGAAGGGAGGTGAGCGGAGACCCACCACAGAAACCCGGCTGGGGGAGGAGCAGCCCGACACTCCCTGCTCACAGCAGGACCCACACCACAAAAGGTGCCTTGCTCAAACCCACTGGAAAACATTAGGCAAGAAGTCAGGGGTTTTGAAGGCCATGGACCTCAGCCCAGATGGCCTCAACCCTGACAGTCTCTCCAAGCCACCAAAGGAAACCAAAGCCCCTGCACTTCCAGGAAATACAGTGGCCAGTAGCAAGTTTGTGGACAAATCCTCCTATTCGGCAGACATGTCCGCTTAGCTCATGTGTGCTGAAGAGATCCTGGACACTTCCAAAACAATCCTGCCAGCCCCTGGGGAAGGCCGTGTGAGACCCCTGTCCTCCAGCCTGCTCCCTTGTCCCCCAAATGTGCCTTCCCACCCAGATGAGGACAGCAGCTCCGTGGACAGTAACTACAGTACACAAAGGGAGATCCAGACATTTCTGGCACTGAAGGCACAATAGGGGAGTTTGCTGGCCAGAACAGACCCCTGCCTATAGTCTGTACAGAGCCCACTGCTGTTGCCTGGTCCCAGTGGGTAGGCTGGTGGTCCCAAGGCTCTGTCTCTAAAACACTGGACCTGTCACTGAGTTGCAAAAGGAAATGCAGGGGAGACAGCAACACTGTGTCATCATCCAAACCCTCAAGACGAGAAAGATGGTGAAGCAGGGTGCCCTGGACACTGATCTTGGCCAGGGAAAAGCCAGTGAGGCCCCTAGAAGGGAAGGTGAAACTAGGAGCAGCTTCTCCCCTACAGGACTGTCAGACTGGGTGATGAACATGTGGCCACAGATGTGAGGAACAGTGTGTTGTCAGGCCACAAAAAGGCAGGAGATGAGAAGTGTGGAGGACTTCCGCCAAGATGGAGACGTAGGTGGAACCACCTTGCCTCTGTGCACAACCAAATCTAAGAACAACTATTTTTAACAACAATAAACACAACCAAGCCACACAGAAAATCGACAATACGGAGTCCAAAGACAACTAAATGCTCAGCTAAACCAGTAAGAGAAGCGAAGCCAGCAGCAGAGCAGGTTGGCAAGAAAAAATCCCCAGGTGGTTCGCGGTGCACAAGCAGCCGAAGGCGCTGATCATGGGCTAGCTACGGGAGCACACAGGGAAGAGGCGCGGCGGGCTGTCTGCGGTGGGTCGGTCATGCATCTGCGTGCGGATAAACCAGTGAGAAGGGAAGCCTGTGCGGGGCAGCAGGCTCGCGCAATTCCGATTGGATAAACCGGGGCGAGTGGTATGACTGGACGGACTGGGCTAGCGGAGAGGACCACCATTGCTCCCTCTCTGACCACGCCCCCACACACAGCATCACAAACCAGGGACCTGGGTCGCCCCGTCCTGGTAAACAACTAAGGCTTCGCTCTGCCTACTTAACGGCACGAATAGACCAAAAATGGCTCTAGGACAACTCAGAGCCCCAGAACCGATAGATCTAAGCGATGAAGAAATAGCCAGTCTTTCAGATGCACAGTTCAAAACACTGGTTATCAGGATCCTTACAGAACTGGTTGATTTTAGTCACAAATTAGAGAAACATATGGAAGCTAAACTAATTGAAATGAATGGTAATACAAAGGAAACCAATAGTAATGGAAAGGAAATTGGGACTCAAATCAAGGGAGTGGACCAGAAGGAAGAAGAAAATGATCAAACAGAAAAGAATGAAGAAATAAGAATTCAGAAAAATGAGGAGAAGCTTAGGAACCTCCAGGACATCTTTAAACGTTCCAACATCCGAATTATAGGGGGTACCAGAAGGGAGAAAGGCACAGCCACCAGTGGAAAACTTATTTGAACAAATAATAAAGGAGAATTTCCCCAATCTGGCAAAGGAAATAGACTTCCAGGAAATCCAGGAAGCTCAGAGAGTCCCAAAGAAGTTGGACCCAAGAAGAAACACACCAAGGCACATCATCATTACATTAGCCAAGATTCAAATGAAGGAGAGAATCCTAGAAGCAGCAAGAGCTAAGGGGACAGTCACCTACAAAGGAGTCCCCATCAGACTGTCAGTGGATTTCTCAAAAGAGACCTTACAGGCAAGAAGGGGCTGGAAAGAGGTATTCCAAGTCATGAAATCCAAAGACCTACAACCAAGATTGCTTTATCCAGCAAAACTTTCATTTAGAATGGAAGGACAGATAAGGTGCTTCTCAGATAAGATCAAATTCAAGGACTTCATCATCACCAAGCCCTTATTATATGAAATGTTAAAGGGACTTACCTAAGAAAAAGAAGATAAAAAAATAGGAACAGTGAAAGGACAGCAAACTCACAGTTAGTAACAACCACACCTAAAACAAAAGCAAACTAAGAGGACAGCTAGATCAGGAGCAGAACCATAGAAATGAAGATCACATGGAGGGTTAGCAACAGGGGAGTGGGAGGAGGAGAAGGGGAAGAAGGTACAGAAAATCAGTAGCATAGACAGTAGATAGAAAATAGATAGGGGGGAGGGTAAGAATAGTAGGGGAAATACAGAATCTAAAGAATTTGAGACACGTGTTCATGAACTAAAGGGGGAAATGGTGGGGGAGGGGTATGCAGGGTGGAGGGGAATGGAGGGGGAATAGAACAAATGTAATGGCATAATCAATAAAAAAGTTTAAAAAAAACAATCCAAGTATAAAAAAAAAAAAGAAGTGTGGACAAGGAGAGCTCTGAGGACAAGATCAGCTCATTGGACAATGATGAGGACCAGACACCACCATGAAGGACTTGTTATGATTCAAGTGGAGGCTCAAGAAATGGTATAGGAATCCCAGTGCTGTGTGCAGGAAGAAAGTCAGGTTCAGCATCACTGAGATGCAGGCCCTGGGTCTGCATCTCAGAACGACCCTCTGAGGAAACCTTCCTTCCGGTATCTTCTGCAGCCAGACAGAGAGAGCAAAGCCTGACAGCACTGGGCCCACCAACATATCCCTCGCCCTCCCATCACAGTGGAGAGCCTGCAAAGGGTGTATGTGCTCCAGCAAGGCAGACGCCAGCCACCTGTATGGCTCAGCTGCCAGGCCCAGCTCTCAGTCTGAGGACAGCAGTTCTGTGGACAGTTGAGGACAGCATCAAGTGGAGATCAGGAAGTTTTTGGCCAGAAACACCAAGGAGTCTGTAAGTGGTTCAGTAATTCAAGGAGGGAGTTCCACCATGCTTGGGCCAGGGACTGTGCCCAAGCCAGAGCCACTATCCCAGAAGGTGGAGGCTCTAGACCTGGCCATTCAGCCTGACATGTACACACAGAACCAGAGGGACAGGGGTACCCCTCAGCTAGCCACAAGAGTAAGGGATGGCCTCCACACAGAGTAGGCCTGCCTCCCTACTCCTCAGAGGTCCAGAGGTCAGTGGGCAGCACCCAGGAGCTCCAGTGAGACTATCTGCCAGAGGGTCACCCACAGGTAGGAGAGACCTTTACCCTCACAAAAACCAGAGCTGGAGAGGGGCCGGGCTTACTGCCTGGGGATAGTGCTTTTGGTCAGCTGTACAGCTGTGCGAAAGCAAGCAGAGGGGCAGGAACCCCCAGTGGAACCTTACCTGTGACCTCTTGAAGCTAGAGCACACTGATTCTGAGCCTGGAATCAGACAGGGAGGGAAGAGCCCCAGGCTGGCCTCACCCTCTGGTGCACAGGACTTTGCCCAACAGAGTCAACTACAGAGCACGTGGGTGCTGTGCTCTGAAGGCAGGGACTCACTGTGGAATAGGGGGCTGGGGAGCAAGAGGGAGAAGGTACCAGAGGTCCAGGCTGGGGACACGCCTAGCCTCCCTGGGGACCCCAAGAAAGGCCTTCCCTTTTCTGGCTTCTCCCTGCTGCTCTCCATGAAGTTATTCCACTTTAGGAGTAGTGTCTCCTGGGGGACCAAGCCAGCTCGCCTCTTCAGCCCTGGCCCAAGCCTGCCTTTGCAGGGTGCATCCTTCTTGGCCTTTAGAGAGGCCCTGGCTGGCCATGGCCCTGTGTTTGGAAGCTCACACTTGCTCGTGAAGTAGGAAGCAGGGCACTGGCCCAGGAGGAAGTCTCCAGCAGCATTCAGCTTTCACAACAGTAGGAACTTGGTTGAAGAGGATATTTTGGACCTGAGGTATAGATGGAGGGTAGATAGAGAGGACAAGGACTGGGAGGCCTGGAGCAGTGATGCCAGTAAGCTGAGTGACACCTCCAAGGAGGATGGCAGCCCCATAGCCCCTGGCAAAGTCCTCAACCTGTGAACCGAGTCCAAGCACCAGCATGTCTGTGGGTAGAGCGTGTGTGTGGGTGAACCTGTACGTGTGCAGAGGAGGGCAAGACCCGCTGTGACCTCCCTGTACATATGTACAGTAATGGGAAGTGATGCCCCTATTTGGCATGTGTATCCTAGTAAACATGAGTTTTATAGCTTTTTTTTGTAAATTATTTAAAGTGCTGTAAAAAATATTTTTGGAAAACATACCTGTTTGATTTTGTAGGGTGCCCCTGACTGCAGTTTCTGTGGCCTCCATAGTGCTCCCTTAGTTCTGCTCTGTATGACCTGGCATAGGTCACTCAGACACTGACACTTTGGGGTGATTGCTGTGGAAATAGCAGGCTGTGCCTGAGGGGGCAGCAGTGACACCCAAGTTCCTGAGGTCTCCATCCAGAGGCTTCTAGACATCACTTGCTATGAGGGATCCTGGGCCAAGAGGCTGGAACAGGTCTACTGAACATTGCAGCCTGGCTTGTGACCCAAGAAATGTCAGAGCACAAACACCAGCTAACACAATGGCAGCTCCTGGTGCACGTGGACATCACAGAAGGGAGGACACGCAGATTACCCCAGTCCCCTGGCAGGGCCCATATTGTCTCATGTCCATCTTGTTCAGTGACTACATGGTTCTAACAATTCAGTAAACCACTTTGTAAATGGGAGCCCCTGGTCTTTATTTTTAGCCACCACTTTACAAGGTAACAGGCAGCCTGTGCATTCTAAATACCTGTGTCCAGCTCCTATGATCACCGAGGACAGAGCCCATACCCTGGCCTCCCATGGTGGGGTGAGGAGGGTGGTGTCTAGTGTCTCAGCTAAGCTGTGGGTGGGGTTCTGGCCCTCTCCCAGTGCTCTCTGTTTGGGGGCTCAGAATAGCTAGGCATGTGGCATCTTGTACTTTCTCCTCTGCTCTGCTCCCACCTATAGCAGATACAGAAGGAACAGCTGTGTCCCATGGGGCTGGGCCCTGACTGGTCACCATGTTTACAGCAGTTGTCTGGCAGAATGTCATTGGATGCCTGGAGTTTTAGAACTCTAAGTCACAACTTAGCTGCAATGGCTAGGAGCAAGATGTACTTTGTAGCCATTTATAGATGTGATTCTAACATGCAAATGAACTTTCTGCAGGTCCTGTGCCCCTGGGTTTTGGCAATGACCCACTCCTGTGACCAAATGCAGACCTGTGCCGACACCACAGTCAGCATCTGCCAGGTCACACATTGTGACAAGCAGGCCTGGGAATCTCTCTGTGGGTGCCTGGGTTTGTGCACTTGAGATCAGTGTTGTCAAGTAGTCATTCAAGTGCTTACAGGAGAAACAATTCACTTAATCTGTGCTTTAAATTTTCTCTAATCTTTAAAGAGTACATCGAACACTCAAAAACAACAATCAGCATGTTTTGTGTATGAGAAGTGGTTTTTTAATGCCAATAAATCAAGCTCTGCTCATGAAAAATAAGCACAATAAAAAATGGGAAGAATATTAAAGATGATTTGGGAAAGATATGACTCCTTTTTAATATGACTCCAATTTCAGAAATCATATACAAATGGTAAATATGATAGACAGATCTACAAAAAAGTTAAAATTCTGCATGTAAAATAAATGAACAAATTAAAAATATTAATGGGTAAAGTGTCTGCAACAAATATTACAGAAAATTTAAAATACTGAGAACAAACTTTAAAAAGTAGATCTGTATAGCCTATCTCTCGATAGGAAATTATAGGTGGTGTTTATTTCTTTTTTGGACAATTTCTTACTTTTAAGATAAGCATGCTTAGATTTAATATCAGACAAGCATATAATAAATATTTTTAAATAAGTTATATATTATATATATCCATAAATCAAGAAATCTCAACTCCCCCTCTAATGTATTCTTATTTCCTAATAACAATTGTTTTTTTTCCACAAAGTAGCATTTTAGTTCATCAATTATCATCACCCATTAATTATTTCACACTACCCATATCCATTCTGGGTGAACATATCTCTCAATATTCATAGTGTTGCTTTCTCAAAAATTGTGTGTATTCTTGAAATCTTTTTTATATGCCTGTTTTTTAATTATTTTATTGTTGTTTAAGTACAGTTGTCTGCATTTACTCCCTCTACTGCCCCCCAACTCCAGCTATCCACACTTCCTTCCCCTGCTTCCACCCCCTATTGGTTTTGTCCATATGTCCTTTGTAGTTGTTCCTAAAAATCCTTCTACCCCATTATCCCCTCCCACCTCCTCTCTGGTTACTGTCAGGTTGTTCTTAATTTCAGTGCCTCTGGTTATATTTTCCTTGCTTTTCTCTTTTGTTGATTAGGTTCCTGTTAAAGGTGAGATCATATGGTATTTGTCCCTCACCACCTGGCTTATTTCACTTAGCATAATGCTCTTGAGTTCTATTCATGTATATGTTTCTAACACTTTACTGAAAATATTACTATTTATAGTCAACAACTGAGCAGAAAATTTCCTTGTTCTAAAAAATACCTATTGCCCTGGCTGGTGTGTCTCAGTGGGTTGAGCACTCACCTGCAAACCAAAGGGTTGCTGGTTCAATTCTCAGTCAGGGTACATGCCTGGGTTGCAGGCCAGGTCCCCAGTAGCAGATGCAAAAAAAGCAACTATACATTGATATTTCTCTCCCTTTCTTTCTCTCCCCCTTCCCCTGTTTCTAAAAATAAATAAAAAATTTTAAAATAAAAATTAAAAAATACATATTTTTTAAAAGTGATAAAAAGCAATTACTTTAATGACATGCCACAATAAAAATCAATAAAAAGGTCTGCCTTCCTGGGGAAAAAAACCCTGCCCTTTTGATAGATTTTATGTAACATGTGAAATAAATTCAACTAAAAACTATTTAATATTTCTTAAATATTAATATCATAGAAGGATAATAATGCTATATCTTAGAGTCTCTCCCAATCTTGTAAGTTTTGCTCCATTGAAACTGTGATTGACTAAAGCTGGGGTGTCAAACTCATTTTCACCAGGGGCCACATCAGCCTCACAGTTGCCTTCAAAGGGCCAAAATAATTTTAACTCTGTATAAATGTAACTACTCCTTAAAGAGTTGAAATTACGTTTGGGCCTTTGAAGGCAACCACCAGGCTGATGTGGCCCTCACTGAAAATGAGTTTGACACCCCTGGGCTAAAGTATTGTGGTTCCAGTATTTAATTGTCCTATCATTCAAATATTAAGCTGTGAGCTTTTACTAATTTGTGTCTGTACAAATTTAAAAACTTTGCTTCCTCAAATATCTTTCAAGTTGCTTTCATAATACACCCTTATTGATTATGATTGTTAAGTTCTCTGAACCAGCTATGTATCCATCCTAGAATTTGAAGCCTTCTTCCAAAGTCCCTTGAGACATACTCATCTACACACCAATTATGTTTACCATTTGTAAACAAGGATATCATTACCACCTTGAAATCCTTTAATGTGGTGTTCTAAGTCTCTGAAATAAAAGACTAACATCTTGGTCTTGGAATTGATATGGGGGGAGGTAAACCACGTAGATCATGAGTTTAAACGAGGCACTTCTGTATCAAATGAACCATGAAAACCACAGAGGATAAACATTTTAGAAATAGATGGTATGTCTGCAACATTTTTCTTACAGAACTATATTTGCTGTGGTTTCTTTCTCAGTTATTAATGTCACCATGACACTCAGTTGACATTTTAAAGTTATTAATGACAGAGCCACATGTCAATGAACATCTTTTTGTCAGGGTATCTACCAAAACATTCAAATGTGAATGACTGTTTTTCTAATCTGGTTTTTCTCTTCTCCATTTTGGTTTCCACCTTCTTTTCCAGGATCTTAAATTAAGTACTCTGATATGCTGAATGAGAGCTAGGTCATTCAGTTTTGTCTTTCAGGTGACTTTAGCTCCCAGTGTGTAAAACAACTCAAAAAGGAAAGTTAATGTGAGGGTAAAATATTGGAATTTCATAAACTAATAAACATGATTCAACTATACAGTCTGTGTAATGGATGAGGGTTATTTTCCAATGTATTCCTGAAGTTCTAGACAAACTTAATGACTCAAAGGTCTGCTAATGGCATTTAAAATTGCATTTTTCTAAGAGTAATCTATTCAGCAAATATTTATTACATGCTTCCTATGTGCAAGACAGAGTAATAGTAATAGATATTGCAAATAATACAAAGATGAGTAAGAAGTACAATTCTTACACTGAAAGTACAAATGGGTATGTTGATTTAGTTCTTACCTGAAGTACCTCTTCTAAGTATTTTTTCTTCTAAATTGTGGTGTCGCACTTTCGAAATAGCCATATTTTGGGAATCTCTAGTTAGAAATGAGAACCAGCACCCCATCACATTCCTATTACCCAATTAATGTATTATTTAAACAGTATTTTTAATTAGGGAATTAATATTGCGTATGTCCATATTGCATCAAATATTTTGTCATTTCCAAAATTTTAATTCTTAATCATTGAGTTGTTGTTTCCAAACTACAAGCTGTTAAGAAATGTAAGTACTTAGAGGATAAAAGGACAGATTAACTATTAATGTAATGTGCCTGCAATAGTTGACACCCCACTTAGCATGACCATTATGTACTACAGTCTACAAAATTATTTTTCATGCTCCCATAGCAGAACTGGAGTGCCATATGGCTATGCTTGTTTTTCGTCAAATAATTTTTGCATAAACAGCTGGTGAACTGTTTTTATTGTAACAGTGCACATATTTTTTGAGACAGTTGGGAAGGATTGATGCAACTCTAGTCACTGCCTGTTTTCATGTCAGTGTTAAGAAGAAATTTAAATTTATATTTTTAAAATGTGAACTTTTATATTCTTGTCACCATAGTCCACTGGTGGATAAGATTTTAATGTAATGCATGAATTATTGGCATGTTTATAAACCTGTAGCAAGAAATAGAAATTAATCAGAAGGTATCTTCAACTTAACATGGCATATTCAGTGTTTTTATTTTTACACTCATGAATTTTTAGAGGAAGAGCTGATATGTTTGGACTATTTTATAAGCAGTTTTAATGTGACTATATTTGGTTGTGAAACATAACTTCAACACATTCTGATAAGTGATATAAAAGCCAGATTTCTAGCAGTTTTTTCTGTTTCTGTGATTTGAGTTGATTTAAAAACTATTTAATCCCAAAGC
Organism: Artibeus jamaicensis; assembly: GCF_021234435.1. Taxonomy (NCBI): domain Eukaryota; kingdom Metazoa; phylum Chordata; class Mammalia; order Chiroptera; family Phyllostomidae; genus Artibeus; species Artibeus jamaicensis. The sequence goes on along the minus strand of NW_026522028.1, from coordinate 8,808,447 downwards.
ACTCCAGCATTCTCCTTGACAAGCAAATCCTTGTGTTAAAACACTAGTGATTTCAAAAATGCAAGTAGAGGCATTTTCTCTTGAGTTTTAAGGTAATGATGCCCACTTTTCAGATTTTTGAAAAGAGATTATCACAGTGTTCAGAATGTTAAATATTAAATCTTTTTTGGTAGGGAATAGTGTTGACTCATCATGCACAATGAATGATTTTTACATTGAAAATTATGTGTAACTTATCTGATGTTTCTATTTGCTCAGATATTTTAGCATACATTAAAATAAAAAAATATTGGTATACAATTAAAAGAATATTTTTTCATTTATTTATCTTTAGAGGGGAAGGGAAGGAGAGAGGAGGAGAAACATCAATGTATGGTTGCCTTCGTGCATGCCCTGCTGGAAACTGGCCTGCAGGGAACCAGCCTGCAACCCAGGCATGTGCCCTGACTGGGAATTGAACCTTGATTATCTGGCTCACAGGCCCACGCTCAATCCACTGAGCTACACCAGCCAGGGCTAAAAGAATATTTTTAATCTACCACTTTCTTATTGTTGTTCAAGTACAGTTGTCTCCATTTTCCCCCCACCACTTTCCCTCACCCTACCTCCCACCCTCAACCCAACCCATCTTAGTTGAATATTAATTCTTGATATATTATTATATATTTAATACTTTTACATTTTTTTCCTGTAACCAAAAGCCACTCTCATGAGAACACTGGTAAGGTGTACTATTACATCTCACAGATTCCTTATTCGCAGTATATCAGACTATAAAATATGTTTCATTAGAGAAGGGAATGAATATTTACTACTGTGACTCTAAAATCTTAGGACCTTGGGGTCATAACAATTAAGAACATCTTCCTGTTACATACTAAAGGTAAATGTGGTCACATCTTTCCCAGCTCTACAGCTTTCATTATATTCACCGATCTGTCCTTTGTATCTTTGATTAATTCCACTTAAGGGCACATAGAAGTTTTCAGAGATAATTTTATTTTGATATATGAAATAGAAAAATAAAGGATCTTTTTATATTTTGCTTAAGTTTTACCTTCCTCCTAAAGAAATGCATCTGGAATAAGTTTTACAATAGTACTAGTGAGTACATTTTGTGAGTAAATTGTCTCTTAAACATATAATACCTGAAGACAATTTGTTTATGTGGATTTTAATTTATGCCTTACTATTTTCTCCCAATAAAATAGGTACTGGATGGGTGTTTAGAAAATAGATTAAGGGAGACAACACATTTTTGTAAGGATGTTGTTTTTCTCCAATTAAATCCATTCATGTTACTTCCCCAAAAGTTCAGGTCTAAGGAAATCAACTGTGTAAATGGCTTTATTAAATAGACTATGTAATGGTTAGGGGGCATTTCTCCATGGGTCACTTGTATGTTTGTATATCTTGTGAGGCACTGGTTGCCCTTGTTTTAGACAGTGTTTTCAAGAAATTCTGTATAGCAAACAGCCTTGGAACATACAGTCTTCAGAGCCAAGAGAAGGCATGCTTACTGCCTATTATACAAGATTAGTTTCCTAATCACATGGTCCCTCTCCTGCAATGCAAGTCACTGCCATGTTCTGGTGTCATTTGGCCCTCTTCATATCACCCTGTAGTTACTGGGGCTTGGACAACCAGTGTAACAAAATGCAAACACGCTGGCTACAGCTATTGTTTCAGTATAAAGTTCTTTGTCTCGGACTTCCGCCAAGATGGAGAAGTAGGTGGAGGGTCCACCTCGCCTCTGTGCACAACCAAATCTAAGAACAACTATTTTTAACAGCAGTCACAACCAAGCCACACGGAAAATCGACAATACGGAGTCCAAAGGACAACTAGATACTCGGCTGGACCGGTACGAGGAGCGAGGCCAGCAGCGGAGCAGGTTAGCAAGAAAAAATTCCCGGGGCGGTGCGCGGTGCACGCAGGCAACCGAGGACGCTGATTGCCAGCGAGCTGGCTGCCTGAGCGCACAGGGAAGAGGCGCGGTGGGTCGGTCCGTCGCGCGCATTTACGTGCGGAGAAACCAGTGAGAAGGGAAACCCGCACGGTGCAGCAGGCTCGCAAAATTAGGATCGGATAAGCAAGCCCGAGGCCTTTGAGTGACTGGATGCACTGGGCTAGCGGAGAGGAACGCCATTGCTCCCTCTCTGACCCCGCCCCCACACACAACGTCACAAACCAGGGACCTGGGTCGCCCCGTCCTGGTAAACAACTAAGGCTTCGCTCCGCTCACTTAACAGCACGAATAGACCAAAAATGGCTCTAGGATAACTCAGAGCCCCAGAACCGATAGACCTAAGTGATGAAGAAATAGCCAGTCTTTCAGATGCACAGTTCAAAACACTGGTTATAAGGATCCTTACAGAACTGGTGGATTTTAGTCACAAATTAGAGAAACATATGGAAGCTAAATTAATTGAAATGAATGCTGATACAAAAGATACCAATAGTAATGGAAAGAAAATTGGGACTCAAATCAAGGGAGAGGACCAGACGGAAGAAAAAAATGATCAAACAGAAAGGAATGAAGAAATAAAAATTCAGAAAAATGAGGAGAAGCTTAGGAACCTCCAGGACATCTTTAAACGTTCCAACATCTGAATTATAGGGGTACCAGAAGGGAGAAAGGTACAACCACCAGTTGAAAAATTATTTGAACAAATAATAAAGGAGAATTTCCCCAAGATGGCAAAGGAAATAGACTTCCGAGAAATCCAGGAAGCTCAGAGAGTCCCAAAGAAGTTGGACCCAAGAAGGAACACACCAAGGCACATCATAATTACATTAGCCAAGATTAAAATGAAGGAGAGAATCCTAGAAGCAGCAAGAGCTAAGGGGACAGTCACCTACAAAGGAGTTCCCATCAGACTGTCAGCTGATTTCTCAAAAGAGACCTTACAGGCAAGAAGGGGCTGGACAGAGGTATTCCAAGTCATGAAATCCAAAGATCTACAACCAAGATTGCTTTATCCAGCAAAACTTTCATTTAGAATGGAAGGACAGATAAAGTGCTTCTCAGATAAGACCAAATTCAAGGAGTTCATCATCACCAAGCCCTTACTATATGAAATGTTAAAGGGACTTACCTAAGAAAAAGAAGATAAAAAAGATGAACAGTGAAAGGACAGCAAACTCACAGTTATTAAGAACCACACCTAAAACAAAAGCAAACTAAGAGGATAGCTAGATCAGGAGCAGAACCATAGAAATGAAGATCTCAAGGAGGGTTAGCAACAGGGGAGTGGGAGGAGGAGAAGGGGGGAGAAGGTACAGAAAATAAGTAGTATAGACAGTAGATAGAAAATAGATAGGGGGGAGGGTAAGAATAGTAGGGGAAATACAGAATCTAAAGAATTTGAGACACATGTTCATGAACTAAAGGGGGAAATGGTGGGGGAGGGGTATGCAGGGTGGAGGGGAAGGGAGGGGGGAATAGAGCAAATGTAATGGCATAATCAATAAAAAAATAAATAAATGTAATATAAATGGAAAAAAAAAGTTCTTTGTCTCTTACCTGAGAGTCTCGTGTTTTCTTCAAGCATCCATGAAACAGTGACAGTCTGACTTGTTAGCCTGCAAGGATAAAAATCTCAGCTGCTTCACAGTTCTTGACAGCAAACACACATCTCCATTTTTCCTATTTGCAAACAAAATTAGCCTTTAAAAGGTATAAAATAGACAGCATTAAAATTTTTTATTTTTCTCCTATTTTGTTTTATGATACATTTTAATATGTATCACCACTTCCAATGTAACTTCTTCCAATCATGTAACTAGCTTTAAATATATCATTAAAAAGTGAGATATGTAATATGGTGAAGAGTGGAAATAAATCAGGAAATATACTCTTGATATCAGTTACTTATTAATGTGTCTCTACAACCATTTTAACTTGTTTATTTGTATCACTGCATTCCATCTTTTATCACAGCAATAAACTCACAGAGGTAAATGATAAAAGTAAATTTTATATTGTTACACATATATGATTTTTACTTATTTATGATCATTGTTTTACTTCAAATTTTGTCAGAACTGTAAAAATAATATATATAAGGAGGTATCAAAAAAATGGAATTATCTTCTAGAGGGTGGGCCCCTTGTAGCACAGACTCTTCCTGCTAGGTGAAAGCTCTAGGAACCCATCTGAATCATTGTGCCAGCTGGTGTTGTTGTGAGAGGCTGTGTTCAGCTTTAGTGAATTTTTTTTGAAGACTCTTTCCATGCATTTGTCCATTTCATGATGGGTGATTTACAAACACACCTGCCCACACTGGAATGAGTGTTCAGAAATTTTTGACCAAAAACGGCATGATCCCTGTGCTCCACTCTCTCTATTCATCCAATCTTGCCCTGAGTGACTTTTTTTTTTGTTTGATAGGATGGAAAATGTCTGCAAAGTTGCCAGTGTGGAAGAAGTGATACAAAAACAGGTAGAAGCACTAAAAAGCATCCAAATTGACTAGTTTAAAAACTGTTTTGAACAGTAGAAAAAACATCATCTCCATTGCATCAAATAGAGAGAACTTTGAAGGTGACTGAAGTTTAAAAATGTAAAAATAAATACACAATTTTTGGACCCCCTTTGTATGTGTATATATTATATTTTATATAAATAATATATTTATGTTAATTATGTTTTTGAATTGTATGTTTATAATTTATATAGACATGTAACATATTTGTATAATTTATAAGTGCAATTTATATACATATGCAATTTATAACTATATAATTTATAAGGAACTTTATATATTTCAATATTATTAATATAGTTAAGTTATATATAAATTTGAATATATTCTGTTTACATATATTTAAGAATTTAAGCTGCATCACTGTAACCAACTTTGCTAATTTATTTATCTGAATTTCTTCTGTGTCTAGGCAGCATGAAAATGTTAGAAATGTAGGCAACAAATCACTCTATTCATAATTTGCACTGATTATCTTATATAATTATCTAAAGTAGTTATACACAATGTTTGCATGGGATCATATGCAAGAATGTGGGAGAAACAAAAGTTTTTCACTAGTGAAAATTTTCATGATTTTCTGTCACAGACTCTTGTCCTATCCCCTTCTTCAAGTCTATTTTCTTTTTGAATTTTAGCTGCGGCACAATTTTAAACATGCGCTCCTGTGAGGAGGGTGGACATGCAGTTTTACATGCCTAGAATTCATCAGCATCAGGATTAATTTGCTGGTCCCAGTGTTGACCAGTATGGTGCTTGTGGGGTTAGAGTTCTGGACAATATCACAAAGTTATTTTTATCATCGAAGAAGAAGGACTAGCCTGAAGAATGGGTACAGGTTTAGTCAATCATTTTTTTACACTAACATTTAATGTCGTTATGGGAAACTTGGAAGCTACAATTAGAGTATATTTTTGATCCTTTAAGAAACTTTTCTAGCTCAGCAGATTATAAATATTACTAAATGTCCTTCATACATAGTATCAGTATGAATCTATGCTTAGGATTGAACCCTAAAAACACAGATTTAAGTAGACATGAAAAAAGAGACTTTTGGCCCTGGCTGGGTGGCACCACCCTGTACACCAAAAGATTGTGGGTTCAATTCCTGGTCATGGCACATACCTAGACTGTGGTTCCAATCCCCAGTCAGGACACATATGGGAGGCGACTGATTGATGTCTCTCTCTCACATAGATGTTTCTCCTTCCTCTGTCTCTCAAATCAATAAAGCATATCTTTGGGTGACAATTTAAAAAGAACAAGAGAGAGAGACCATTTGATGTTCACCACCACTTTTCTTGGTGGTGTCTGAGGTTTGTGCTCCCTCTTTTATTATTCCACACTAGAAATTCAAAGAAGGCAATGCTAACATTCATCCCTAATTGTTAGGCAGTATGCTAAAAAGTACAGATAAGAAAAAAATGTTTTGGGTTTTTTTTGTGGTTGTTATATTTAAGTTATATGATAAACGAAGCATTGTTCTTTAAAACTAATTTTATGTTGCCAAAAATCTCAACTCATCCTCACATTTAATCTCTAGAGACATATGGAAACAGCGTGAGTAATTGGTTAAGACTTAAAGAGTGAGACAGAAATTAATGATGTAGGTGAATATTAGTGTATGAGATAAAGTCAGTGAAGTAGTGACCATAGGCACTGAGTTGTGGCTGATAAGTCCCTGATTAGATGTATAGTTAAGGGATGATAGAAGTATATAGTAGAGATGGGGTAAGGATGTGTGTTGCATGAATCACTCACAAAAATAATGTTATCTTAATAACTGGTTTGTGGTTAAAAAAATCAATGGGAATATCAAAATGTTATATGCATGAGCACAGCCATATCAAATGCATAAGTAAAACACAGTGGTCAATGTGGTGAATGATTAAAAAGTAGACTATTTTTGAGCAAAGTACCATGTACCTATGAGGCTAACAGTCAAAAAATTTATCCTTTAAAACAGAATTTAGGAAATATATAAATTTCCCAAACACTACTTCCTACTCTCTTGTTTGGGACATGTGCATTCAGGCCACATATACATTAGTTTAACATAACTTTAGTTTAACATAACTTACTATTTTCCACAGTTTAAAGGAAATTATACAGTAATGCACTTCCATTATGATAATAAAAAATACTTATTAGCAACACTGTATAAGGTTAAACTAACTACTTTAAAAAAACATTTCTGGCTCAAAAAATTAATCATCTAGAACTTATTTAGCCTTAAGTACAAAGCACTATTACCTTGTTATTTTTCTTACTGCAACATTTGGAATTGGGTCAGTTATCACCAATAAATATTAGGAATTCATTCTAAATAAAGAGTAGGCTGAGCCCTAAAATGTCTGAGAAAAAGAAAAAAATATATATAACACTGCTGAAAAAAAATCAGTTGAAGAATATATCTACAACACTATTACAGCCATGTGAAATGCAAAGCTAAGAAGGATTATGTAATAGTTGACTTATGTTTTATCAATAAATTTCAAAAAGAGGATGATGAAGCATTATCAGTGAAAATTAGATACTCGTGCTTCTTTATAGTTTATTTGTTCTATTCTGAATCATATTTGGACTCTCATTATTATATGATATTCATAAATCATATTCACAAAACAAGTGTACTAATGAATACGTATGTGTAGCCCATCCCCTGTCAATATATAGCATCATTTTACCACCTCACAAAGATTAGTTGTGCTTTTCCAGGACAATTCCAATACACTGCCTCCACATTGCTCCTTTCCACAGTGTGCCATTTTGAACTACAGATTAGATTGGCTTGTTCTAGAATCTTTAACAGTTTTATTAAGTTATAAATTATATACAATAAACTGCATACCTTAAAGGACACATTTGAAAAAATTTGTAGTATGTATACTTTCATATAACCACCACTAAATTCAACATAATGAATATTCCATCACCCCCAAAAGGTTCCTCAGGTTCCTTTGAATCTCTTTAACATCACTCCCAGACAACAATAGAATGGCATTCATAACATCACTATACATTAGTTTACATATCCTAGAATTTTACATAAATGGGGGAATCATACAGTGTGTGCTGTTTTCTTTTGCTTATTTCACATAAAATAATTATTTAGGGATTCTTGCATGTTATAGCTTGTGTCAAGAGTACATTCTTTTTACTTTTTTTAAATTTTTTTTATTGATTATGCTGTTACAGTTGTTCTATTCCCCCTTTCATCCCCCTCCACCCTACCCCCCCATACCCACCATTACCCCCCTTTAGTTTATGACCATGTGTCTCAAGTCCTTCAGATTCTATATTTCCCATGCTATTCTTGCCCCCCCTTCTATTTTCTATCTACTGTCTATGCTACTTATTTTCTGTACCTTCTCCCCCCTTCTCCTCTTCCCACTCCCCTATTGCTAACCTTCCTTGAGATCTTCATTTCTATGTTTCCACTCCTGATCTAGCTGTCCTTTTAGTTTTGTTTTAGGTGTTCTTGTTCATAACTGTGAGTTTGTTGTCCTTTCACTGTTCATGTTTGTTTTTTTTTTAACTTCGTTTTCTTAGATAAGTCCCTTTAACATTTCATATAATAAGGGCTTGGTGATGATGAACTCCTTGAATTTGATCTTATCTGAGAAGCACCTTATCTGTCCTTCCATTCTAAATGAAAGTTTTGCTGGATAAAGCAATCTTGGTTGTAGGTCTTTGGATTTCATGACTTGGAATACCTCTTTCCAGCCCCTTCTTGCCTGTAAGGTCTCTTTTGAGAAATCAACTGACAGTCTGATGGGGACTCCTTTGTAGGTGACTGTCCCCTTAGCTCTTGCTGCTTCTAGGATTCTCTCCTTCATTTTAATCTTGGCTAATGTAATGATGATGTGCCTTGGTGTGTTTCTTCTTGGGTCCAACTTCTTTGGGACTCTCTGAGCTTCCTGGATTTCCTGGAAGTCTATTTCCTCTGCCAGATTGGGGAAATTCTCCTTTATTATTTGTTCAAATAAGTTTTCCACTGGTGGCTGTGCCTTTCCCCCTTCTGGTACCCCTATAATTCAGATGTTGGAGCGCTTAAAGATGTCCTGGAGGTTCCTAAGACTCTCCTCATTTCTTTGAATTCTTGCTTCTTGACTCTTTTCTGTTTGGCCATTATTTGCTTTCTTCTGGCCCACTCCATTGATTTGAGTCCCAGTTTCCTTTTCATTGCTATTGGTGTCCTGTGCAATTCCATTCATTTCAATTAGTTTCACCTTCATATATTTGTCTAATTTGTGGCTATAATCAACCAGTTCTGTGAGGATCCTGCTGACCAGTGTTTTAAACTGTGCATCTGAGAGTTTTGCTATTTCTTCATCGCTTAGATCTATGGGCTCTGGGGCTTTGAGATCTTCTTGTGACATTTTTGGTCTGTTCGGGCCCTTTAAGTGTGAGAAGCGGCACCTTGGACTCCCAGGTTGCAGAGGGGGTTGCCATTTCCCCGCTCTGACCGTGCTGCATGTGGAGGCGTGGTCAGAGCGGGGAAATGGCGACCCCCTCTGTTGTTTCTCACAGCTGGGTGAGGAGCAGAGGCTTATGTGGTTCACCTGGGCCGGGCCACTCAGAGTCGCTGGGTTATGACGCTGTATGTGGAGGCGGGGTCAGAGGAGGGAAATGGTGGTGCCCTCCACTGCCGCACACCGCGGGGACCTGTGGCGGGTCCCCGCCCCGTCCAACCGCCCACTCCCTCGCCTGTCCACCCGCGCACAAATGCGCGACCACAGTCAACACGCAGCACTGCTCCCCCGCTGTCTCCCCCGTGGTCGCTCGTCTGGTTGCTCGCTGGGTTGCTCACTAGGTCCAACCCTGCGCCTGGATTCCGCACCTCTGGATTCTGCGCACCTGAGTCTATCTGACCGAGTCCTCCTGTGCAACCCCACTTCACCAGCCGCTGGTTTCGCCCCTTACCGGTCAGGCTGAAGAATTTATTGTTAACCGACTTCCGAAAAGTTCAATTTTCCATGTTCTGGCTGTGTTTTCTGTTGCTAATATTTAGTTGTCTCTAAACTTGGTTGTGTGAGAAGGCACGGCACATCCACCTATGTCTCCATCTTGGCGGAAGTCCATTCTTTTTACTTCTGAATAGTGTTCCATGGTATATAAACACCACAGTTTGTTTACCTATTCAGCTGTTGGCAGACCAGGGTGTCAGCCTCAGATGATGCTCCACCCCCTTCTCCAAAGCAGAGAAAACTCATGGAGCCTGAGCCCTCCATCAGCCTCATGGTCCTGCCCAAGTGTCAGCACTAGAAGGTTCCACACAGGGAAGGCCCAATCCAAAGCCCAAAGAAAACCCCAGGGAGCCCGGCACCTGCCATCAGCCCTGGGAGACTCCAGGTGTACGCAGGTGGCTTTGAGTGATGCATACACCTGACTTCCCTGACTGGTGGTTCCAGGAGGTGAGGAGGATATTTGACCAGGTGCCTGTCTCAGACTAGGCTTCTCCCCTCCCCCATGGCACAAAGAGTGCCTGAGATTAGACCCCTTGTATGAGCCCTGGGAGATCCCACACAAAGATAAACCCACAACAGAATATGGGGGTACCACAGCATTATGCTCACAGGGTTTTCTGGGGAAGCTGGAGAGGGATGTGTGGCACACTTACTTCTACCTTAACCATCTGTTGCATAGGAGATCACAAATGAGATGGCACGCATCTGGTCACCAGAGAGAGGAATCCAGTTTCCGCAGCCGGTAAAGTAAGAATAATCAATAAGTTTGGGGCACTTCTTATTCCAAGGGACAACCGCACAGTCCTGCCCCACGGTCAACTCTAGAAGCTTCTATGCAGGGATGGCCTAATACAATGACCTCAGAACTCTCCTTCAGGGAACTCAGGCAATTAATAGTATTGGACCAGGAAGTTGTCATCAAGACAACAGGGATTCCAGGTCATTTTGGGAGTCAGTGAAGGATCATAAGGGAGTTTGGTATGCAGAGCTCCCCTCTCAGATAGTACAGGAAATGGAAACAGCACAGAGCCTGCACCTTCCACCAGGCTGGGAGACTCCAGGTGGAGGTGGCTTTTAAGCAGCACACCTGACTTCCTTGGCTGATGCCTCCAGTAGGTGAGGAGGATATTTGACCAGTTGTCCTCAGGCCACAGTTCTTGCATCCCCCATAATTGAGGAAGCTCTAGGGAGCCTGGCCCCTGCCTTCAGCTTTGGGAGACCCTGGCAGCAGGGCAGGGGTAGTTGGCTTAAACTAGCACACCTGACTTACTTGAATGGCAGCTCTAAGAGTTGAGGAGGATTTTCACCAAGGTGTCTGCCTCAAGTCAGGCACTGCCAGGAGTTAGTGAATGACCCTCTTTGGGTTTGGGGGAAAACTCTTCCCCAACAGAGTCTAGCCCTTGATGTGAGCCCTGGGTGACCCTTGGCATGTCAATAAGGCCCATATGCCCCACATTTCAGCTTTGGTGGTGGCAGATGTATGTGAGGAAATGGGTGCATAAAAGCTTTGGTGTAAGCCAGACAATTCAGGTTAGCAGAGGGAAGAGTCCCAGGGTGACTTTGAGTTTAGTTCAGAACCTTGAGAAACTACCGAAGAAATTCCTCATTCAGGACAAAGGGAACCCTAGAGATTACACTTCCTGCCATAAGCCCTGGTGACCCCATAGCAGAGCTTTCAGGGTAAGATTTCCTCACTTTGTCCTCAGCAGTCACAGAGGAGGATCCAATTAGAAGGATGTGACTTTGGCCCTTTTAGATGTCAAAGTAAGCATTGAGAAGGGTATACAGAGTCACATTCTTCCTCTGTGAGAAGTCCTGGAGAGATCTGCTATCCTTGAATCTACTCCCTCCACCCCCACATATTCCAGAGTATCAGGTGGAGAAATCCTTGGTCTGATTGCTACAATCCTCAAGTCTGCAGAAGGAAGGATATCAGGCAGTCAAGGGAAGGAGCCACAAAAGCAATCTAAGGATTGAGGGACCAGCTCATCAAAGAACAAAAGGTATTTCAAAGAGCTTTACCTGTCATACTATTCCTGGGGACAGGAGGCGCATGGGGAAGATATGTAAAACTGAGGCCTTCCCAAACTTCTCTGCAGACTTTCGTGAATATGAGGGCCTTGCTCCAAGAAGATTAAGTCTAAGGTCAGCTAAGGGTACAGCCCAAGGCTGTGCAAAAAAGAAATGGTGAGGACACTTGAGTGAGGAGTGAGAACCCTGATCATCCCAGGATGCAGATGGTCCTACAGAGCTCTGCTATTGCTGTCATCCCGTGGTATACTCCTGTTGGTGTGCTCAGATAAGATTCCCACCTCAGCTCCTCACCCATAATGTTATGGAGGTGAGGGCATTGGAATAAGGAGTCAGAATCAAAGCAATTCAGTAGAGAAGACACCTCAAATCCTGTCAGAAGTACAGGTAATGGCTCTGAAAGTGAACAGAAAGAAACATCTACTACTCAAGAACATAGGAGGCTCCACAGGGCCCAGACTTGTCTGACCTTGTATCAGCTACAGTAAGAGCCAGGTAGGGCTGGAAAGCTGCAGCCTAAGGTAAACCCTAGTTACCCTCACAGACTCCTCAGGAGAAAGGTAGCTTGGAGATGAGTGCAGCATCATGAGTTCCTAGAACAGTGTCCTCAAGTCAACCTGCAGAGATAGCTTTTGATAAGGCCCCAGGTTGTATCTCCCTGCTAAAGGCATAACACAATTTTATCCTCTTTCCTCCAGGTCATCTTTCTCACACTCCTGCTTGCTAAACCTGACCAGTGTCATCATGCCTCAGGGACAGAAGAATACGTTTTGTGCTCATGAGAAATGCCACAAAGCCCAAGAGAAGTCCAGAGATCTAGTGGGTGCCCAGGTCACTGTACCAGAGGAAGAAAAGAGACCTTCCTCCTAATCTTCTGATTTCAATGATGATTCTCAGAGTTCACCTGCAACTGAAACACCCAGCAATCCTCAAGTGCCTGGGGGAGTCAGCTCCATCACCACAAATGCTGAGGTCATTTCAAACACAATATTTAATGAAGGTGCCAACAATCAAGTGGAGAAAATGCCAAATGCCTTACATGCCAAGGATATCACTGAGTCCCACCACAGAAACCCTCTGGATGAAGGGGTGGTTGTGTTTGTGTACTACCTACTGTATAAATGTCAAAGAAAAGAGCCCATTACCAAGGTGGATATGCTGAAAAATGCAGTTCAAGTGTACAAGCATCACTTCCATAAGATCCTCAGGAGAGCTTCTGAGCACTTGGAGCTGGTCATCCAGTGCTTGACATCAAGGAAGTGTATTCTAACAAGAATACCTATATCTTCATCAACAAACTGGAGCTAAGCTATGATTCAAGAGAATACAGAGGTGTGCCCAAGACCGCTTTGCTGATGACTATCCTGGGCATGATCTTTATGAAGAGCAACTGTGCCCCTGAAGAGGAAGTCTAGAAAGTGATTAATGGGGCTGCATGTTGGGAAGAAGAACTTTGGTGAACCTAAGAAGATCATCACAGATGATTTGGTGAAAGAAAACTACCTGGAGTGCTGCCAGGTGTCTGGCAGTGATTCTCCACACTATGAGTTCCTGTGAGGCCCAAGAACCCATGCTGAAACCAGCAAGATGAAAGTGCTAGAGTTCATGGCCAAGATGAATGATACCGTCCCCAGTGAGTTCTCACACTATTATGAAGGAGAGATGAGGAAGAGAGAGCCCTAGCCAGAGTAGTAGCCAGGGCTCACATTTCTTCCTTGGCCAGGGCACACTCCAAGATTATGACCAGCAGCTTATGCCCCAAGGAAACACTGAGGAAGATTATTTACTATGTGCTTGAAGAGAACAGCTAATGTTCTCATTAGTGAAAGGTTGGGGTTGGGCTAGAGATAAGAGTTTATAACATGTTTGTGTTTCTGTTGTATGTGGTAACTTGGATATTTGTGTAAATGTTGCTCCTTTTAATACAAGGTTTAACTAACTTCATATTCTGAGTTAATGACTGATCTATAAGTCAAACAGTTATTGATGTTTATGAGGTTTAAGAGTATGACTTTTACTGTTTTGGTATGTTGACTATAATTAAAGATAAATTTAACAAAATAAAAAATTATTAAGTTCATTTACAGGAACTAGTATAAAGGACACATGGACAACTAAGGGGGGTGGAAATGGGAGGGAGGTGGGGAGCATTGGGTGGTGGGCTGGGATGGGAGTAAAAGGCAGAAAACTATACTTGAACAACAATTAAATAAATTTAAAAAATTATTAACTTCATTAAATCCATTTCTCATTTGAGAAAAGATACTATGATTTATAATTTCCTCGGTAGCTCATGCATGCATCTAATAATTAGCCTAATAAAATTACATTTTAAAATTGCAAAAATTTGCTATTTTCTAGAACAAATGGGGAAATCTTCTCTATTTAGTTATTTGGAAAAAAATCATAGTAGTGTATTGCTCGGACATTTTCTTGGAAATGTGGAAGAATTTAGTAGAAAAATATTTGGGATTAAGGTTACAGAAGTAAAGTAATACATGATAAATGTTTGCATTCTCTTGTCACTTTTATTTTGTTGTTCTGTGAAATTAAGAGAGATATTTTTGGATGTGCTTAGATTACTCAAAATGTAGAATTAATTGAATCATAATAAATTAGATCTCTTGCACATTCACTCATTTATTTCTCAAACATTCTTTGAGCCTCTGCTCTTTGGGAGGCTCCTTGCTAATGCTGGAGATGTCAGAATCAAAAAGAGTCATTGTACCCATACAATGGTCAAGTCTAGGAGGAACTCTCAAGTCAGAAAGATGGTGAGATATATCCTAAGACCTAAGGACAAATACAAAGATGGAGAGAGGTCATGGAGGACCTCTATGTGAGCAGTCATGTGTAAATGTCCTGAGGCAAGCAAATGGCATGTCTTTTGGTGTGAGTCAATTTTATGTTAAGATGGGTGGAGGGTCAGATAGGGAGGCTGTGGTTGGGGGTGGCAGTGGCCAGACCCTCAGACGTTGTGTCCAGAGTTGAGACACAAAACCTGAGAAGGTGCTTCCAACAGTCACTTTAAGATCATAAATTAGCCAGTGAGAAACTTCCACCTGAGGCAGGAATGGGATATGTCCTCTACCTTCATCCTAGTGCAGGTGAACACAGTCTACAAAGTAGGTATTTTGTATATACTATTGCCATGGAATCTTTGAGAAATAAGGGTGATAATGCGTTAACATGTGATGCTCAAAAGCCACTGTGTTTGCACGCTTTACCTTAGGCTGAAAAAGACAGATCACGATTTATAGGGCATTTGTTTGAATATAAATTGACAAACTGAAAGTGAGAAATGGACAGTTTGATGAGAGTGAGCAAGTTAGTCCTTGACTCCTTTTACAGGACCCTTGTATACATCTATTCAGAACTTTCTCTCAATTGCTTATAAACAATCCCCAACATTTTCCCTAGCAAGTTACTTAATATTCTTGGTAAGAAGCATTATCACTGAGTTGGTGTGTTACATCTCACATGGCTGTATAGTGTTTGACATCTCCAGGATAAAAATAAATTTAAAAATTCCAAGATGTGAAATAGGTGATCTTTGAGGTCAAAATTGAATAGTGATAATACTAATTATCAAAGATTGAATACATACCAGTCACTGGACCAGGTGCCTCAAACAAATTATTTACATTCTAGCAGTCCAACTTCATAAGGCACACATGAACCAGGCAGCAAGATGATCACACCAAGTCCAGTTCAGAGGAAGAATCTGAGGCACACATTGCTTTGAATTTTTCATGAGTTGAAATAGCTCTTAAGAGACAAGCTTGACAATAAAGACCTGGTCTGGTACTTCTAGAACTTATACTGCTCCACTCCTCCCTGCCTAAGGCTGGCCTTGTGTGTATTAATTTATTTCTCTTACTATTCCATGTTTCTCAGGCTGTAAGAAGAAAGAGCCTGTGGCTAAAGTGCACAGAGCAGGCCTAAAAAAGGAAGGCGAAAATGAGAATCAAACACAATTTGGGGATCATCTGGGGTTTAGTTTACCTAGTATCCTCCTGTCCCCAACCCAGGCTTCCTTGAGAGCTGACTCTCCCCTGTGCCCAGCCCCAGCCCTTCTCCTAGGCCTTCCCTAGTGTGTGTCCCGTACAGACTGGAACCTGTCCTGCCAGCCAGCTCTTCTCTGCATCCTCCTCTGCAGGGTGCAACTGCTTGCTGTGGAATGCATATCCCATAACCCCTGCCCTCTTGACCTAGAGCATCCCAAATCCTTGCAGATCCTGGCCTTCACGGTGGGCCCCTATGATAGCAGCAGCCCCTTCCACACAGTGACTCATTTCAGATGGTGAAGTTTAGACAACTCCTTCATTGCCACCCCTGACTGCCTCTACCAAACTCTTAATGTTTGTTTTTGCCAAATCTGCTGATTGGTAGACTGATTTGGCAGGAAACCTGCAGAGCCTTGGTTTATAAACCAGACCTAGGGAGGACATTTTAAAATATCCATGATAATTGCAGTAGAATTTTAAAACATTTTTACTTTTATTTTTTCAATTACAGTTTAGATTCAATATTACTTTGTATTGGTTCCAGGTGTGCAGCATAGTAGTTAGAGGATCCTAAACTTTCCAAAACATCCCCACCACATCTCTCCAGTCATCTTGGAATGATACATAGTTATTATAATATTATTGACTATCTTCCCTGCAGTAGAATTTTAGTGGAGTGTCTTAATTGACTGAGCAGGCCACTAAATATATACCCAGATGAGGGGGCTTAACTAAGTGGCCAAGAACCAAAGCCTTGCTCCTAAGAGGCAGATGGGGAAGGCCCGAGGAATCCACCATGGAACAAACTCCACTATGAAGCAAATATTGCCAGAGGTTGGAGTCTCACAGACCCCGTAGGCTTCTCATAAACTTATAGTACTTTTTTTCTGGCTACTGTAACAAATTATCACAAATTTAGTGGTTTAGAGCAGCACATGTTTATTGTATCAGTGGGTATAATCATATTTCTGTAGGGATAAAGGTTGGGGTGGCTCTGCTAGATTCTGTGCTTAGATTTTCACAGGCCCAAGTCCAGCTTTCAGCTGCTGGGCTTCTCATCATGAGCTCTGGGAAGAATCTCCTTCCCAGATCTTTCCGGTTGTGGCAGAATTCAATTCCTTGTGGTAGTGGGACTGAGGCTCTATTCCCTGACTGTCTCCTGCAGTTGACATTGCTTGGCCTGGTCTCTCTCCAGTCTTTATGTTGGGCCATATATTTTGACACAGCAATGAAATATTGGAGCCTTCTCACGTGTGGAATCCCTCTACCCTTCCCCTCTGCTTCATCTCTCTTTTGCCTCCAAGAGAAAGTCCTCTGCTTATAAGGGTTCATGTGATTACATTGGGCCCACCCAGATAATCCAATGTCTACTGTGAAGTTGGTTTCATTCCCTTATGTGTCTACAAAGTGTCTTTGGCCATGTAATGTAACATAATCACAGGTTTCAGGGAAAATACATGTGCATCTTCATGGAGCTATTATTCAGGCTACCACCAAGGTAGAAAATGTGTCCCTGGCAGACATGCCAGCTTTGATAAGAAAAATAATAATAATTTACCATCATTCTCCTGACTCTTGTCTGTATCTGCTCCAGGGGGAAAATCCAGACCTTTCAGTGTGTCTAAAGGCACCTGTGCAAGCGTTCAGGCAGTTTCTCTAGGTGGTGGGTAGCAGAGACTCACAAGTTGTGATTTTGACCTTGTAGAGAGGAAGAAGAGAATTCTCAGTGTACTGGGATTAGAGAGGTTGTTGGAAAAGTCAGTGCAGAATGGTGCTATGAAGTGAAGAAGGGTGATGCCTCCATGCTAAGATTTCCAGTGTCCTTAGAGAAATTGGTGTGATCCTATATTTGAAAATGCTGGTCACATAATAGGTGCTAGACAAATTTGGAGTGTTGCAAGGCAGTTTGAGCCTTTTCAGAAACTTCTCCAAGAATGTAAAGGATTTTTGTATGCAGATTGTAAGTGTTGCACTTTACTGAGCACCTACTCTGTGATTGTTGATAGGGAGACTGTAAGTGTCCATGTAAGCTGTGCCTTGCTCTCCTCCTGGGCACTATATTTTCCAGTCCCCTTGCATTAAGAAGGGTTTTGTGACAACCATTGCCACTGAAATATGAACAGAAGCAAAGTTTATTTTTTCTAGACCACCAGGGCACTAGAGAAAGTTGGTGTGCTACTTTCTGCTTTCTATTCAATTCAGCAGCAACTGTTGAGATCCTGTGTTGAGATGTAAAGTCACATGATGGGAGTAGCCTTCATCCCTGGGCCACTTGACAACAGAGATTCTGCCTACCTGTGTGAGATTTAATGTGCATGAAAAGAAAGTTCTGTAGTGTTAGGTCATTCAGGTTTCAGGCTTCTTCCATCACAATGACTAGCAGTTACTTATCTGAGTAACACACAGCTTCTCTTTCTGTTGTATTCTAACTTAGATAAACTAATTACAATAGAAATAAAGCATATATTGTTGATGCTAAAAAAATCTAAAAATGTGAACTAATCACACTCCTGCCTCCTTTCTATGGTTCTGTAAAATTAGGCCATATTAGAATAAACCACAACTAAAAATCTTGCATGTATAATTTTTAAGTTTATTCTAGAGTTTTTCTTAAATATATGTGCTAGAAGAATACACTATTGATAACTTCCTTTCAAAATGTCTCTAGTGAGCACTGAGACCAACTCCTGAGTATCACAGTAGCATAGGAACCCCATTCTCACTCCAGCTTACCATACATTTTATCTGTATTGCTTCTGCACTGTACCTCACTTGTGAATAATAGGTTTTATGGCTCCTACCTCATCAGAAGTTGTTGGGGGTTCATGTTGGCATCTCTCTGTTCTTCTCCATATCCACTCTCCCCAACACAGTATATATGCAGGTTTTCAACGGATATGAACTGAGGTATTGAAGGAGGAAGGCTTAGGGTCAGATTTTAGAGAAGGAATGCTCGGTTGAGAGGCCAAAACAAAGCTTCACTCACTATAGCACATGAACCACAGTGGTGGACCTGAGAAGCATGATACTCATAACATAAATATAAACATCTTCCTGTAATGTAATCATCAAAATAAATTCATGTACAGGGGTGAGTAAAAGTAGGTTTACAGTTGTGAGTATACTAAACACAGAGTTAATAAATCTACTCTAATAATCATAATTTGCATGTCTTTTTCCATATGAACAATGTAGACCTACTTTTGCCCTTCTTGTAGTGAGTGTTTACTGAATGCCACAACCTTTTCTTTGACCTATCTTTTCTAATCCTTTTCTGACATCCTACTAAGTAAGGACAGTCCTTTTTTTTTTTTCAGATGAGAAAATTGAAACGCAGAGAACTTGTCCAAACTGGTAGGGCAGAATTTTAAAAAGGGAAAAAGACACTGTGAGTTTTTAAGATACATGTGTAATGGTGTATATCATGTTCCGACTCTTGCCCTTGTTATTGAATAAAATTAATGCAGGATCTTTCTGTGAGAGTACATATAGATCCACCTCAATCTTTTAACTACTCCCTAGAATTCTAAGGGGCATGTGCCATAAATGATGTACCCATTCTCTTCCTGATGTACACATAAGCTGTTCCTCATTTCTTGCTACATTTAACAGAACTGATAACAGCATCATTGAACATGGTTGTTGCACAAATGTGGAAGTTTTCTTATAGGAAAGGTTAAATAATGTATAAATTGGATTAAAGTGGAAATAACTTGGTGATTGTAAATATTTTTAACATTTCTGAAATTGTATTCCTATAATTCTCACAAATTAATTTACATGAATAACCAATATTCTTACAGATATTTAATTTTATCAATTTTAAATTTGGAGGAACATTTTTGCTGCAATTATATTGTCTCAGCTTTAATTTGTATTTCCCTCTTTTATAATCAGGTTGAGCAAAAAATTAACATACTCCCTCACTCATATGAAATAGGATTTCTACATTGGTATCTTATTACCAGGATATCTCTGGGCTCATGCTTTAAAAATTCTTGATAGGTATTTAAGTTTTCACAACAATTTGAGAAGCAAGGTTTTGTAAGAATGACCAGGTGCCAGGAAATGAGCCTGGGCAGGAAAATATCAGTAACTGAGTAACACTAGGAAGATCAGAGTGGGTTATATGGGGTGGGGAGAAGGAGAGCAATTTCTAGATAGATCATGTATTAAAACAAGTCCACAGGGCCCAGGACAGCTGGAAGTCAGGGATCTGTATGCAGACTTCATCAAAAGGCAAACAAAAGTACCAGAAGGAAAAAAGATGGAGAATCTGGCAGAGTGTATCAGACAACTTACATGCATAAGCTAGAGAATCTCTGAATCATCATTACCAGCATCAAGTTCTAAAGTGATCTGCATAGGCAGATTTATTCAATGCCAAGACCAGAGGCAGGCTTAATACTCCTTCCTACCTTAGAACATTCTCTGCCTACTGTCAGGCAAAGGATACCTGGCTCCCCTGTGTCACCCACCAAGTGATGTTATTGACGGAATTAGGGAGAGCTACATCTTTTCATTACTCTGGGATTTCCAGGCATCCTTGCGAGTGTAGCAGGGCTGAGAGCTATCTTGATGCCAAGTAGAGAAGGCTATTTTTCCCCCTGTCTCTGTGGTACTCCTGCCACTAAGGTTGAGTCTGTGCAAATGGGTGGGATTTGTTGGTGATTTGGGAGAGTTAAAATAGGGCAAGTATTACCAGTAAATAGTGGAAAGGGGTGTGCAGCTACACAGAGGGGAAAATTGGAGGGGGAAATCCCTAAGGAATATTACCTCAGTGACTGTGGCAATAAAGGGTTAAATGTGAACATGCCTTGAAAAACAGTTCAGATGTTATCCCTGCTCATATTGCCTGCCATGGTTCCTGTCTTCTTTGCATAGCAGAGGGTAGATGTACCTTGTGTTTGGTGGTCCGTATTGCTACCAAATACTGACTGGAATAAGGGGCTGGCCTACAATGCAAACACTTGCAGGGTGAATGGAGAACCATTGTGTTAAGTGTAGCTCCTTGTTAAATTGCCTTGAAGGGGGTTGGGTAACAGAAATAGGTGGAATTCAGCTCTATTTTTTAATGTAAAACTCCAACTTGACTGAATTAGAATTTAAAAATTAGATTCTGTGCTAACCATTCACAAGGTCATCACAGTATCTATAATAAATATAGTAAAATCTAAAACTTTAAAGTAAGGACAATGACCAGTCTGTCAGATTCCATAAGCAGATGGAGGAATCTCAGGCCCAAACAGAGATAAAGGTGAAGAATCTAGGTAACATCAGAGGGAGCCAGGAGCTTAGGTAAGGTCCTTGATTGAGTCTGAGGGACCCCCACCACAGAAGCTTATGAACCCTACAGAGTCTAGTCCCTGCTTTTAGTCCTGGTAGGCTCTATGTAGGTATTACCAGCAGTAATGACCTCTGAATTTCTCCTCTGAAGAGTTAGAATTGAAGGTTTTGGACCTGGATGTTAGGCGCAGGTGCATGGAAAATGGGATCCCAGGCATTAACATGAGTAAAGGGCTGTGTGTGAATTCTGAGGGAACTACCCACCACAGAACAGATGGAAAGCACAGTGACCTGCCCCTGCTATAAGTCTGGGAGACCCCAGTATGGCTGTGAGGCTCATATGCCCCTTCATTTTACCCCCTGGAAACTGGAGAATAATATGGGGAGGACCTTGGTTTAAGGCTAGTTAACCAAAGGGAGGAAAACCAGGATCAGCCCAGATAGGGCAGAAGTCCCTATGTCAGTTCTAAGGGAATTCTCCACCCTGAGACCAAAGTCGACCTCACTGAACCCTGCTCCTGTGTCAAAAGTGACAAAGCCCAGGCAAAGGTGTAGGAACTGGTGTTCTGAGATATTAGACTCCCAGGAAAAGCATTGGTCTGAGAGGAGTGGTGTGATGTACAATGAGAGAGGAGCTCTGGTCTCTGCCTGGAGTTAAAGTGAATTTCCTGAGTTAGGTATGGAGGTAGTATCTGTCCCAGCCACGAGAGGCTGCCAGAACATCATGCACCTGCTCTCAAGGGACTCGCAGTGCCGGAACTTTGCTGTCCGCCATGGGAAGCACCAAGCGGCGGTTTAAGGATGTGACGCATCACGAGTTCTGTTCCTGGTTTCTAAGACAAGCCACAGCCTTTCCGTGAGGAGGAGAGCGTCACCTTAAGAGACGGAGGAGCTTCAGGCTGTGCTTTGAATTAAGGTAAAGACCCTAATTTAGTTTAAAGTGGTTTCCAGAGAGTTCTGCCCCTGCTATCAGCCCTGATGGGACCCAGATAGTAATCCTCTGACAGGACAGCCTCCAAGAATGTTTAAAATTTCCCTTGAGGGAACTGAGCAGGGTGAGGGCACTGGACCAGGACATCAGCTTCACACTAGAGGAGCAACAGGTCCCAGGCCCTAGCGTGTGTACAACAAGAACCCTGAGTGAGGTTTGAGGGACAGATGTGGCCCCATGGCACCCCGCCCATATTTTCAGTCCGAGAGATCACAGATTAGGTTGGATTGATGTAAGCCACACTGACTTCTGTTTCTGGTGTCTCGGTGGCTGTGAATACCTTTGAATGGGGGGATGATGGTGTCAGGCGCTGACACACAGGGAAACACCCACTCCCAACAAATGTGACCTCACAAAACCCCACCACTGCTGTGAGCTCTGGGACTCCTCGGTTAAGAGTGTGAGGCTGAGCCACCCTCTCATATTGCCCTTGGGCAGTCTCAGGAAGGTGAAGTCTAGTCTAAGAGGGCAGACTCATTGTCGTTAAAAGGAGGGAACCCAAACATTTCTAGCACTCAATATGAAGACCCTGAGTGAGGACTGAGGGTATATCACCCATCTCAGAACAGTGGGGAGTCACAGAGAGTCTTATCCAAGCCATCAGCCCTGAAGATCCCTCCATGCTGGTGATAAATGCAGTCAGGCAAATATGTTAGACTGAGGCCTCCTTCACTTCCTTCTCTAGACATTCAGGGATTGGAGGGCATAGGTCTTAAATCAGCAGAGGGCCCTACACAAAGTAAAAATGAAGGCACTAAGTGAGGACTGAGCTCCCTGTGCATACCAGGGTAGAGAATGTCCCACAGAGCTTTGTGTGTACTTTCTTCCCTGTGCATCCCTGGGCAGGTGTGATAAGATGAAGTTCTCCTCAGTTCCTCCTGTGGAGTCTCAGAGTGATGAGAGCCTTGAAATGAGGGATCAACATCAGAACAGTAGAGCACAGAGAACTTAGGTCCTGCCAAAAGTGAAGGGGTGACCCTTAATGTGAATTTAAATATTCCCTAACTGAGAACAGAGCCATTGCTATAAGCACCAGTGAGTCCCAAGCAGATCTGGTAGGTAGGAGCTGAGGCACACCTTGGCTATTTCCATGGGGTCCTCAGGGCAGTGGCAAATCAGGGAATAGTAGCCTCTAGGTTCCCCAGAGCAGTTCCCTCAAGGAATACTGCAGAGGTGGCCATCAATAAAGCTAAGGTTTTATCTCCCTGTTGAAGTGACCCCCATATCTCATCCTCTCTTTTTCAGATCACTGAGTCATCTGCCCACTAACCTGCGTCTCTTGTTGAAAGTCATCATGCCTCGGGGTTGGAAGTGTAAAGTTTGCGCCCTTGAAAAACGCCACCAGGCCAGACAAGAGCCCCAGAATCTAGTAGGTGCTCAAGCCACAACAAGATCAAATGAAGGTGCCAGCTACCAGGTGGAACAAAGGTCAAGATCCTCCCAGGCCTTGCCCACCATGGAGTCCCTCCACAGACGCCGTCTAAATGAGAAGGTAATTCTCTTAGTGTATTATCTGCTGTACAAGTATCAAATCAAAGAGCCCATCACGAAGGGAGAGATGGTGAGAAATGTAATCCAAACATACAGAAATCATTTCTTTGAGATCCTCAAGAGAGCCTCTGATTATATGGAGATGGTCTTTGGCCTAGACATGAAAGAATTGGATCCCTACCGGCATGTATATATACTCGTCAACAAACTGGAACCATGCTGTGACACAGTGCTGAATGATGACAGAGGTGTGCCCAAGACTGGTCTGCTGATGACTATCCTGAGTGTGATCTACATAAATCGCAATTGTGCCACTGATGAGCAAGTCTGGGAAACATTGAATGTGATGGGGCTGTATCAGGGGAGGAGGCACTTCCTTTTTGGGGAGCCCAAGAAGCTCATCACAGATTTGGTGAAAGAAAATTACCTGCTGTACCGCCAAGTGCCCCACAGTGATCCTTCACACCATGAGTTCCTGTGGGGTCCAAGAGCCCACATTGAAACTACCAAGATGAAAGTGCTGGAGTTTTTGGCCAAGGTCCATGGTACTGACCCCACTACCTTCCCATTCCTTTATGAAGAGGCTTTGAAAGATGAGGAAGAGAGAGCCCAAGCCCGAGCTGCAGCCAGGGCTCATCGTGCTGCCATGGCCAGGGAACGCTCCAGAGCCAAGGAAAGCAGCTCCTCTCACCCCTAATAAAGTTTGAGGCAGATTCTTCTCTTTGTTGTTAAAAAGAGAAGTCTACCTTCTCAGGAGTACAAAGTTGGGGTGGTATGTAACATATTTGTTTCTGCTCTGTATAGTAACTTAGATAATTTTAAAAGCATTTTTCCTTTTAATTGAAGATTTTAGTAGCTTTATAACCCAAACTTATGCAGGATATGCTCAAACATTTATTGCTTTGAATGAGATTTAAGAGTAAGAGTCTTATTATTTTGTAAAACAAATTGGAAAAAATGTCACCTTGCTTAGTGATATGGAGCAAGACAATATGGCAGTAGAAGAGGCATTTCCATAGAAATGTGAAACAACTCAGCAGTGTAATAGATGGAGTTAAGAAATGAAGAAATAAAGCTACTAATTTTTATTTCATTTATAAGTTTTAGTCTGTTTTCCTTGTATGTGTGTATGAATATATGTAGCTTGTTCAAGAATGTGAGAAAAATTAAATTGTAATAATTTAGACCTCTTTCTCAGTGACCCAGTTTTTTCTCCAATAATAATTGACCTTTTACTCTTTGTAAAGTCTGTGTTAGTACTGAGAATGTGAAGGTGTACAGGAACCATCCCTGCCAATAGAATTGTAAAGTCTTGGAGTAGCTGTGAGGAATATTTAAGACACTTCCTGTGACCAGAAGAACAAATCAAAAGATGGTGGGAGGACTTGTGGGGTTTAGGTGTGAACCATCAATTATAAAGGCTTGGAAAAGGGGGGTTGTGGCCTTGGGGAACTGTGAGTCCTTTGGTGTGATGTAGTTTTAATTAAACTGGGTGGTGGGTCAGATGTGTTTGAGTGGTGGGCAGGTGCCAAACCTCAGAAAATGTGTCTCCGGTGGAGAGACTGAAGCCTGGAATAGGAAACTGCTTCTTGTATAGATTTTAAGATCATAGATAAAGCAGAGACAAATATTCACCTGGAACAGAAATGGAAGAAGTCCTGTGTTCTTGTCCAGTGCTGGAGAACAAAGTCCACAAACTAGGTGATTTGTGTAAATCTGAGTGTCTGAGAAATAGGGTGACACTGAGATGGGATGCTCTGAAGCCACTATGTTGGCACTCTGCCCTGGGCCGGGAGAGGCATAGCCCATCCATTCCAGCATTCATACTTTCTTACACCACTTTTAGGTGGTGTAAGAAACTGTTGTTAGTTTTACTTACACTAATTACAACAAATAGTTCATATGATCTTGACACTAAAAACTCTAAAAAAATACTTTTAAATCACTAATCTAATTTTTATCCTCTAAAATTCAGCCCTTTTTAGAATTAACCATAACATTTATTTTAGAAATAATTAAATATTTTAATATTAAGTAATAGAAGTGACCATAGCATTAAAATATTGTATATATTAAGTGAAAATATACTCTGGGTTTTTTATATAAATATAGTAGAAAAACACAATGTGAGTTTTTTGAATGTCCACGGATGATGATGTACATATTGTTTTGCCTCTTGCCCTATCCTTAATGAGGCAAATGTAAGCTCTTTCCATGCGAGTGCATGTGGATCCATCTCACCCTTTTAATTACTCCCAAGTATTCTAAAGTCTATATGCCCTAAGTAATTTAACCTGATGGATGCATAAGTTGTCTTCCATTTTTTGCTGTAACTAATAGGACTTATATCAACATCATGAAATATAAATTACTGGGAAAATGTGGATGTTTCCTTATTGTAACAATCCAGAAGTGAACATTGGGTTAAAGTGGAAATAGCATGATGATCATAAATTTTTCAAATGTTGCTGATATTCTGTTTTCATAATGCTGTGTCAAGTTATCATCTCACTTTTTAGTATATGAGAATATCCAAAGGAAACACTGGCATTTTATCAATTTTAAGTGTTCATCAATATTTCATGTGAAAACATATATTTTGTAATTTTGTGTTTACATGCTTTTAAATGATATTACTTAAAATTAATTTCTCATTATTTTTTCATCCATACAAAGTGAGATTTTTTGCAAGATATCTTGATTACTGGGGTAACTCCGGGTTGGTGTTTTAAAATTCATTGTCAACATAAATTTTTTCATTTGCATTAGGAGGCAGGATTTGGCCAGAAAGACTAGCTCCCAGAGAATTGTCTAGATAGGACACCCTCAGTTAGTGAGAAACATCAGGAGGCCTGGGTAGTAAAGACATTTCCAGAGTCTGTGAGGGAAACTTCATACTGAAACAAATCCTGATAGCCCTGAGCAGGCTACCAGTCAGGGGTCTGAATTTAAAGTACAGCCTATAGTGGAAAAAGGAACAGAAAAAGAGAACCTGTGGGATCTTAGAGGGTCCTGGATACCTTCCAGGAAAAGGCCTGGGGAATCTATGAACCATTATCACCAGCCTAAAGTTGCAGAGCAATGTGATTGGGCAGATCCATTGTTCGAAAGGACCAGCGATATGCCTGAAACCCCTTCCTACCTTTGAATTCTCCTGCCTAATATAAGGCAAAGGATAGCTGGCTCCCCTATGTCACCCACCAAGTGATGTTACTGATAGACTTGGGGAGAGGTACATCTCTTCACTAATCTGGGAGTTTCATGTGTTCTTGCCAATGTAGCAGGACAATGTAGCTGTCTTGATGGCTGATGGAGAAGGTGATTTCTTCTCCTGTGTATGGATTCCAGCACTGAAATTGGGATTAGGTCATTAAAAAATGATGTAGATGCTACCCCCACCTTAGATGTGGCCTTTAGTTCCTGAGTTCTTTGTAGCCATTGGGCAGATATCTTGTGGTCATGTTGCCACCAGATACTATCTGAACTAGAGTGCTGGCCTCAGGTGAGGAAGAATTTTACACAATGGGTGGAGAGATTCGCACAGATAGTGCAATTCCTTGTTAAATTGACTGGAGCTGACAGTGATATGTGATGTTCAAAGTTCTTTATTATTGTAGTAAGTCTAACTTAGTTTAATTAATTTTTTAATTATGCATCAACTTCTATCAATGTTTTCACATAATCTGCAGTAAATGTTGTTAGCTTTCAATGGTATGTGATGTCATTATACCAGAGTGTCAACCACAAGCCAGAAGAGAGAAGGATCCCAGACCCTAACAGAAATAAAGATGAGGAACGTGAGGAAAGTCTGGGGGAACTGCCCACCCAGGAACAGACTGCCCCACACAGAGCCCTGCTCCTGATGTCAGCTCAGGGAGCACTGGACACTACTGTTAAGTGTAGGTAACCCTTCACTGCACCCTCATCTGTTAAAGGCATCCTAGATTTGGGTGATTAATAATTCTGCTATAAGCATTTATGTGCAGTTATGTGTATTGACATAAGTTTTCAAATCATTTGAATAAATATCTAGAAGCACTGTTTCTGGATTGGATGATAAGATTATGTTTAATTTTATGAGAAACCGCCAACTGTTTCCAAATGGCTGCACCATTTTGTATTTTCAACATCAATATGTGAGAGATCCAGCTGCTTCCTTGCTAGCAACTGATATTTTAGCCTTTTCAATAGGTGTATTGGTAATTAATTGCTGTTTTAACTTGTATTTCCTTTATGCAAAATTATGTTGTGCATCCTTTCATATGCCTATTTGCCAACTGTATATCTTGTATTGTGAGATACTTGTTCAGATCTTTTGTCCACTTTAAAAATAAGGTTGCATGGTACTTTCCCAAGGCAAATGTAACACAAACTGGGTGACTTTACAACAAAAGAAATTTATTCTCTCACAGTTATTGGGGCTAGAAGTCTGAAATCAAGCTGTCAGAAGAGTTGGTTCCTTTGGGAAGCTTTGAGGAAGAATATATTTCAGGCCTTTCTTCTGCCTTTTGGTAGCTACCCAGCAATTCATGGTGTTCTGTGGCTTGTTAAAGTATCCCTCCAATCTCCACCTTTACCTCCATCTTCTCATGGCCTTCCTGTCTGTATGTCTGTGCCACAATTCTCCCTCTGTTTTTCTCTTATGAGACCTGCTTTTGGACAGAGGACCCACCCTAAATCCAGGATAATTAGATCTTGAGATCCTTAACATAATTATTACATTATTTTATGGCTGAATAATATTTCATTGTATATATGTACCTCTATGTTAAGTTTTTAACATAACATTTGAAGTTATTTTTTGAAAAAAAATCATCATGTGTTTACTAATGTAATCAGGCATTGCATTGCATTAATTCCCACTGAATGTACCAAGATGCCTCTGTGGTTTGTTGAGGCTCATTCTTGATATAGAGCTACACATGCTAATAAGGAGAATATAATTCACTTTAACAATTACCAAATGCCTTTTGGTTGCAAGTGATTTTTTATTTTTATTTTTATTTTTTTAATTTTATTTAGTTATTTTTCAAGTACACTTTTTTGTCTATTTTTCCCATCCCAGCCTCCCCTGCCCCTTGCTCCCCACCTCCCTCCCATTTCCACCCCCCTTAGTTCTTGTCCCTGTGTCCTTCCTATTTGTTCCTCCAAATCCCTCCCCCTTTGCAAGTGATTTTTTAAAATAAAACATGCTGCAATTATCTTGAAAAGACTTTTTACCAAATAAATGTATGCATGATCCATGGACACAGATAACAATATCCAGATAGACTGAGGGAGGGGAGACAGCGGGGATGGATGGAGGTGGGAAAAGAGACAAAAATTGGGAACAACTGTAATAACATGAACAACAAATTTTAAAACACTTTAAAAGACTTTTTAATTCTTGATAAAATAGTTATAAATTGCTTTAGATTTAAAATCAGTTGTTTCTTTATTTCCAGAACAAAGTGTGAAAGAAGAAAATACTCATAACTTAAACCAAAGGAAGGTTTTGACTCTATGGCAAGTTGAGGAATGCTATTTTGAAAACTGCAATGTTTTTTAGTGAAAACAAGAATGTTAGATATAGCAAGTAGCTTGACTGTAATAATCATTTTACATTATATATGTATATCAAAATATCATGTTGTACACCTTAAACATTTACAATTTTTATTTTTTAAACAAAAAATATTGGTGATTTTTGGGGGGTGGGGCAGGAATTGTAAAAATGTGGTGAGTTTATATAAAATCAAGAATTCAAGTTTTAGGGAATTAGGTTAGGAATTGTGCATTATAGATCATATGGTACTCACAGTAGTAAACCATGCCATTTGAAATAAAGTACATCTTGAATCTTTAAATGGTAGTCTACTTTTAAGAAAATGTGCAAAATTAAGTTTATATAGCTGCCTTTTCAAATGTAGCACTAATTTTTCATTGATAATATTGGCATCATATATAAGGTGGGGATCAACATGAATATATTTTTAAATAAGTACAGAAAAACTGAACAAGATCCAGCCTAACCATCTTCTACATTTATTTGGATAAAAGTAGTTTGGCTTGATTAAGTACACTATTGTGAAGGAAACACATATTGAATCGGTTAATAAATATCTTAGAAAATGAAGTATTTCCCACAGTGTTAATATTTATTATTATTACAAGAATTTAGAAATCAATATATTTGGATAAGTAGATGATTTAAATTCAATAAAGTACATCTATAATGGGATATAATCTCAAAAGTTTAGAATTGATATAATTAATAATAACTTTATTTCAGGGCTATTGGAAGACACCAAATATTTGGATGAATAAGTATTGATCAGCCTCAGGAAGTCATTTTTGTATGTTATGATGACATAAAATAGCTCTAAGATAAAAAGTTGCTTGTATAATAGAAGTTTTATAGAACAGTTGCAATTATAATGAGAAGGGGACTTTTTAGAGATGGAGTGGGATCAATAGGGAGTTTGTGCTTTGCAGTGAATAGAAATCCAAAAGAAATCTGCAAATTCCAACCAAACAAATCACACAGATGTTATTTTTTCCCCTTCTGCAGTGGGTGGAAAAGGAATTGCAGGGTAAATAACTGACACTAAGTAGCCATGTTCTGTCAGAGACTGTAGAGGTAATATACATGTACCATTTTATTTGAAGTTTATGGAGCAGGTGCGACTTGCTTCTAGAACTTGAAATCAAATCAAACACCCAAGTCCTCAAATATTTATTTGAGCAGGAACGTAATTTTTGTTTCTTTAGTTAAACAGCCCTTACCCTAATATAGAGCCTAGATCTACAACTCCTTTACCCCTTTTTATGTGGCACACATGACCTTATCCTTGGTGGCTTTGCCTGCCAGCCTATCTTATCTAGATCATTAAAAAGTATCATTGAGTTTCTAACAATGTTTGGCCTCCAAAAGGGATGTTGCAAGAGTTTCAATCTTTTCTTCCTATGTGGTTCACTGGCTCTTGGACACATTTATCCATTTATCCAAAGAGGAGAGCCTTCTTTGCTAGACTCTACCACAGATATATACATATCCCAAAATTACAGGTGCCCCTTTCTTCACATTTGTGTAACTGAGGTAGGATATGCAAGAAGAAAGGGAAGGTAAAGGTGAAAAAAGAGATAAAGGAGAAGAGAAGGGGGAAGAAGAACTTGAGATGAAAATTAATTTATAGAAGAATTTTGCAGATTTTTTTCTTTAAAAATAAAGAATCAGGTATACATCACTATAAGGTGGATCAGGTTTTCTCAGTTTCCATATTCTTACAGCTACATGTAAGCATACACAGTGAAGAAAATTGTTATTTCCCATGCCATTAGACAGTATATCATTTCAATAACAATAGGATTGATATCTAGTGGATTCTTCTCAAAAATCATTTTATTTCTGTAGCTCTACAAAATGTGCTGTTTTTGTTTGCATGCTGTTGATTTTAAAATAGATGGCATATGATGTATAAGATAGAGATAAAGGAAATAGAAAATTATATTTTCTGTAGCAACGGAAATGCACAGAGCCACATCATTTCTAGAACAAGAATGAGACAGTGTATGAAAATGTATGAAACAATGATAAACACAGCAAGAAAATGTTATCAGTCAAAATTAATCAGAAAAAATACCATTTCTATTAAAGACAGATTAAAGGCTAATATACCAGTTTGAAATGGTTGATACAAAAAGGTGAAGAGTCAGAAAATTTAGAATTATTACTCCTGGGGTACAATTTGCAAGGACCACAGTCAATTTATTATACCATGCTCAACTGACTGATTTTTAAGAGAACATGTGGTCTCTCGATAATATGAAGGTTAACGATTTTTCTCCTAGAGGAACTCTTACAAATTTATCCAAAAAACATGTAGAAAAAATGTTTATGAAAATGAACAAAAAGGAAATAGGAGTCCTGTTTCTTGCTGGCTCTGGCAGGAAGACTAACCTCCTTGCCAATGAACATCTCCATAGGGTTACCTGAGTGTCCTCATGAAATGGCAGCTGCCCTATAACCAGTTATGCAGGAAAAAGGAAGCGATATAAGCCCAAAACCTAGCTTTGAAGTCAAACAGAGTCTTTTATGCAATATTCTACTGGTTACATAGTTGAGAGATGACTACACATGGGCATCAATAGTATGAGGCAAGACTCATTGCAGACACAGTGGAAAATAATAGATCCTACATTACTGCCTTTGATGTTTAGTTAGATTTTGGTGATATCTATAAAATAAGCAATAAGAAGGAGCAGGATTATTGTTGTTTGTTTGTGATATATGTGTGTGGTGTGTGCTCAGAAAGTAGAAGGTAATAAGTTCAATTTTGGAAATTATCCAGAAAATGCTAGGTAATACACTTTGGAAATACAATAATATGTTTAGTGACAAAGAAATACACTTGAGAAGCACCAGCATTTAAATGGTACTTTAAATCCTAAGATTAGAAAAGTTTATCCCAGTAGAGCATAAAAATGAGATGAACAGGAACAATGTTGTTTAAGAATGTGCAAAGTTGTAGAGGGTCATGACAGATATTAAGATGATCAGGGTGGTAGAAGTTATAAAGACTGCCATTGTGAAAATAAAGAAAATGGTTTAGGAAAGTGAGTAGTCATCAGTCAAACAAAGCCAAAAAGCAAAACAATTCAGTGAATTGAAATATACTCATTGAATTGAGCAATATTTGTTTGTTTGTTTGTCTGTTGTTTTAGAAATAGAGGGGGGGAGAGAGAGAGAGTTTAATTTACCCACAACCTTGGCATATTGGGACTATATTCAACTGAGCAACCCAGCCAGGGCCTGAATTTTACATCACTTATGCCACTGATGATGTTGCCAGAACAATTTCAAGTGTAGAAGCATGGAAACAGAAAACATATAACAAAAGATTAAGTATAGTAAACTAAATAAAACTGTGTTTAATTATGTACCACTTCTGTTCCATTTTGGAAACAAAAACCCTTCAGAATATTCAAGAGAGAGTGATGTAATATCAAGAATGTTTACATAGGTGATGGAATTGCTGAAAAAGCAAACAGGAGATAATGAGACAACTCAGATTAGCAACCTCAAAAGCTGCTTTGGTTGAAGGGATGAAGGGATGAAGGGAAGAGGTGGGGTTACAGAAGTCCAGAAACTAGGGTCTCTTGGAGGAAGTTGGAATCAATTCTCCTAAGACTCGGAAGCACACAGAAGAAGCACTGCTGCTGAAAATGCCCCACTGGAAGATAAAGAAAGTGAGAAATACCCTTTACTTCTCCTCTTACTGATAAAAGCTCCCATTGACAGACTAGAGTTGAAGCCAGCTGTCTCAGGAATCTGGGGGAAATATTTCTCCTGGAGTCAGCCTCAGTGTGATATAAGATGGAATAAAGAAGAGGAAAGTATTTGAGAACAAGTAGAGGAATCCTAAAACATCAATATCAAAGAACCTATGCACCACAATGTTCATAGCAGCACAATTTACAATAGCCAAGAGTTGGAAGCAACCTAGGTGCCCATCAGTAAATGAATGGATCCAAAAATTGTGGTACATATACACAATGGAATTCTATGCTGCAGAGAGAAAGAAGGAGCTACTACCCTTTGCAACAACATGGATGGAACTGGAAAGCATTATGCTGAGTGAAATAGGCCAGGTGTTGAAAGACAAATACCATATGATCTCACCTTTAACAGGAAGCTAAACAATAAAACAAACAAGCAAGCAGAATAAAAACAAAGACACTGAAATAGAGAACAAGGGGGCAGTGACCAGAGGGGAGGGGGAAGGGAATTTACGGGGAAAAAGGGGAGGGATTTGGAGGAACAAGTATGAAGGACACAGGAATGAGGACTAGGGGGGGAGGAAATGGGTGGAAGGTGGGGAGCATAGGGTGGGGGGGCTGGGATGGGAGAAATAGACAAAAAACAGTACTTGAAAAATAACTAAATAAAAAAATTGAAAAAAAAGTAGAGGAACAACAGGTACAAATATTTAAAAACTTGCCAACCTTGTAAAAACAAACCAAATTAGAAACCCCATGTGAGAAACTCTGTAGAACTTTAATATATAATAAAAAATGAATTTCACTTAAAATATTTCAGAGACTGAGGCCTATGCTCTAGGTAAAATACCCATATCTGAAGAGCTTTTATCTTAGCACTTTTTAATGTGAAAAGATTTAGGCTGACTTGAAATAATTGTGCTTGACATTATCTCTCATAACACGAGAAATCATCAAGAATTCCCTGCACAGAGTCCACTCATGAAAGATTTAGAATTCATTTTATTTCTAATTAAATATTTCCTCCTTCGATTTGGTAAATTTTCATTTTTAAAGATATGGAATAGCAATAAAATAAGACGTATTCAGAAATTTACTATAGTCATAAGACAGAGTGGCATGCAAAATATATTTTTATCATTTAAGTTATTATAGGTTCTTGTTCATCAAAATGTTGAATATTATCAATCTAGTAAAATATAGAGTAGTATACAATTAAAGTGTGAATTGTAGAAGTTCTCATAGTATCTATTCCCCTCTCCCTGAATCCTAACAGAATCTTGATTTAGGGCAAACATTCACTACTCATTCCATGTGCCTCAGAGGAATCTGACCCCAGAAATCTCATCAGTGTGAGCCTGAATGATGTAAGCCAATCAGCACATACCACCTCTTGGAAATTGGACAGAAGTGGGCAAGTGACTTAAGTGAGTAATCTGGGGGATGTGTGGATAAAAAGGTCTCTTGGAGTGCTGGAACACAAGAGTTCTTTCATATCCTCTGCAAACTGTTATATTCTGTTGTGGAGTCCAAAACTACTGTGGCTGTCTTGCTACCATACTAAAGAGAGAGAAAGGGGTTGACTAATGTCAAGAGTATTTCAAGAAATTGAAGTAAAATTATTGGCAATGCCAATTCTAAAACCTGGCTTACAATTTTATAGCTAGTCACATGGGCAACAAAAATTCTTAATTATTCAGGTCAGTTTAAGTTGTATTCTTTCACTAGCTGCCAAAACAGCTTACATCAATGTACAAACTGTGTGTGTATGTTTAGGTATATAAATATGCACATATGTTAGTTCTTATATATATTCTTTATGTATTCACATGTATAATTTTAAGTATTTCAAATATGAATATTTTTAAATTCTCACAAAACAATCTACATGCTATATCGATTCATCTCCCTATATAACAATATACCTAAAGTATTACTTTTTTTTAGAAAAAGTAACTTTAACTCAGTAAAAATATTTGTGCTCTTTCATTTTCTATTTTTAATGGAAATTATAGTTTTTACATAACCCATCTCTCCACACATAAACAGCTTCTTCTACAATCAAAATCACATAAGAGAGCAATACACTTGTTAAAATCATTGAACCTATGTTGATACATCATTATCATCTAAAGTTCAAAACCTTTCCTTTCCTTTTCACAAAAAAAATAAATAAATAAAGTTTATAGTTTACAATAAGGTTTACTCTTGGTAATGCACATTCTATGGATTTAGAAAAATGTATACTGACATGTGTCAACCATTTTACTGTTACTATTTACTATTTACTAAAATCTATGGATTTTGAAAAATGTATATTAGCATGTATCAACCATTTTACTATTACATAGACTAGATACAATGCCTTATAAATCCTCTGTGCTATGTCTATTTAACCCTCCCTCTCCCCTAACCCTGGGCACCACTAATCTTTTTACTGTCTCCATAGTTTTGCTTTCTCCAGAATTTCATATAGTTGAAAGCATGCAATATGTAGTTTCTTCATATTGACTTTTTTTACTTCATAACACTAATTTAAGTTTTCTTCATATCTTTTCATAGCTTGATAGCTCATTTCTTGCTTAGTACTGAATAATTTCCATTGTCTGGATATACCACAACTTTTAAATTGAATTTATCAGAATGATGTTGGCTAATAAAATTATATAACTTCCAGGTGTGCAACTCTATAATACATCATCTTTCTATTGTATATTCACCATCCTAAGCCAAGTCTCCTTCCATTCATTTATTCCTCCTTTACCCTTTTTAATCAGAGCCCCCCCACACACACCTCTTTCTCTCTGTTAATTACCATACTCTTCTCTGTGTCTATGAGTTTTTGTTGCTCTTGTTGCTTAATCCCTTCACCTTTTTTACCCAGCTCTGCAACATCCCTCCACTCTGAGAGCTGTCAGTCTGTTCTCTGTCTCTATAAGTCTGTTTCTATTTTGTTTGCTAGTTTATTTTGTTCATTAGACTCCACACATAAGTGAAATCATATGGTACTTGTTCTCTGACATGCTTGTTTCACTTAGCATAATATTCTCCAGGCCCATCCATGTTGTCACAAAGGGTAAAATTTCCTTCATTCTACAGCCAAGTAGTATTCTATCATGTAAACAAACCACAGCTTTTTTTACCCACTCATCTACTGATGGGCATTTGGGCTGCTTCCAAATCTTGGCTATTGTAAATAATGCTGCAATGAACACATGGGTGCATATATTTTTTCAAATTAGTTTTATGGGTTTCTCAGATATATTCTCAGAAGTGGGATCACTGGGTTATTAGGCAGTTCCATTTTTAATATTTTGAGGTAACTTCACACTGCTTTCCACAGTTGCTGCACTAGCCTGCATTCCCACCAACAGTGCATTAGGGTACAAAGGAGGCAAGAACATGCCATGGAAGAAATAGTCTATTCAAT
The DNA here is from genome assembly GCF_021234435.1 of Artibeus jamaicensis. NCBI lineage: Eukaryota > Metazoa > Chordata > Mammalia > Chiroptera > Phyllostomidae > Artibeus > Artibeus jamaicensis. The sequence continues at coordinate 8,772,496 of NW_026522028.1, read as the reverse complement.
AAATGGTGTTGGGGAAATTGTACAGATACATGCAGAAAAATAAAACTATACTACCTTCTTACACCATACACAAGAAAGAATAAACTCAAAATGGATTAAGGACTTAAATATTAGACTTGAAACCATAAAAATCCTAGAAGAAAACATAGGCTATAAAATCTCAGACATTTATCATAGCAACTATTTTTCTGACATATGTCCTCAGGTAAGGGAAACAAATGAAAAATAAACAAATGGAACTATATCAAACTAAAAAGCTTTAAATTCCTATAGTATTCTTTACTTGCTTATAATACAGTGAAACACATCCATCAAGTGGTACATTCACCAATACAGCAAGATCATCTACAACTTTTAGTAAAATGTAAGCCATGAAATCTAAAAACATAAATTTTCTACATTTCCATGTTACATGAAAAAATGTTTACCTATAAAAGGGATTAAATGGTAGAAGGGATTTTGTCATTAGTTTTATTCTTGGAGGAAATCAGTGCGGAATGCTAAGATACATTTTGAAAGAGCTTAGTATCTGTGTTTCCATAGGCTTCCATTTTTAAAAGCTATTTTTCAAAGTTGAGCTGTTGATAATATTTTACCATCTGATACTTTTTGACATTCATGCAGCATATATTTCAAATGAGACATTATATCTTGAAAAGCTAGATAGCTTTAAAAAGAGTATGCAATTCTTTTTTTTCACAGTAATCACAACTTAGGCTTTGATCTGACTTCAGATTTTTTATCCTTCTCTACAACACAGTGGGAGGAGGCTTATTCTGCTGGAATTACTTAGGGTAAGAAGCCATGTGATTGATAGCAATGATTCCTTCTACCTCTCCAAATGTGGAGGTTTTAGATACCAACTATTTGGTAAAGACATATGTGTAATACATTTTCTGGATTTTTACCTGATCTGCATTTTTTTCTGCCAGTTAATTTTTTTCTTTAAAAGTCTGAAAGTTTCATGCCAGTGAACAGAAACAGAATTTTTGCAGAAAAAAAATTCAAAGATATTTTTGCAAAAATGAACCCCTGGTGATGAAGTGTCTCTGCCGAGAATGATAAGGGTAGTTTCCCTATTGTTCACACAGCGGGCTGTCATCTTTTTCTTCTTAATAGGGAAAGGTCTTATCCTTAGCAATGTTGTATGAGTTTTTCAGTTACTTGGCAACAATAATTTAAAAGAGACACTAGCATTAAAGGACCCATCATCAACATCACGACAAAGACTTGTGTCTCAGCTGGTTTTAATGTCCAAATGGAGACATTAAGTTCCTTGCTTTCAAGAATTAAACCCAGTGCATATAACCAGGTTGAATCCCAGTATATTCAGCAATCTGAAACATTTTAGTTGTTGTATATGAAATAGTATGTGGAAAAAGTGAATAAATATGAGACATTCCCCTGAATAAACAAACAAAGTACCCCTGGAATGTATGAAACAGATTTTTCTAATGTAAATATAAGGATACATATTATTGGTACATCTTTATGATCTTATGATCACTGGCACCTGTGATACATACACATGTACTGTGTGTATGATCATGTCTGTGGGTAAAGAATAAATAAAATGAATAAATAGAAATAAAGAATAGTATAGAAGTAAAGAATAAATAGAAATAAATATTTGATTAAGAAATACTTCCATTAATAAATGAGCAGTTAAAACCAATCAAAATTGGTTTACTACAGTTTATGGATAGATATTGAATAATCAATAGATAATGCTTAAGTGACACATTGTTGAAAGAATACAGCATTAGGAAGAGGGGCTCCTAATGACCAAAATTGTGAGCAACAAAATAGTGGTAATAACAGATTATAACCAGAAGAATAAAAAAATTCATGAGTTCATAATGACATAAATACTTGATAATTATATATATGAAAAAGACATTACAGCTTCTTCCTTTTAGTGGAATTGTAATTAGTAACTGCATAAAGGGGGGAAATATGAAACATTATTAGGTAAATATCATTATATTGATTATTGCATATTTGATCTACAAATAGATGTTAGAATCAGTGACTTTCGGGAGAGAACATGTTTACACAGTCTCAAAGTATATTTCCTCAAGATATTTGTTGACTATAAGATAAATCATAGTAACTTTACATTGGAAACTCACAGAAGAAACCAGCAGTAATGTCAAAGGTGATGTCATTACAGACATGAGATACATTGAAATCAGGGACACTGTGACAAGGTGTACTGAGAAAGACATGTCATCATTTGTATGATTCTTTCTTCAAGAAAGTATGATAATGAGAAGACATTAGATAGGACCAAATTGATGGACATTCAGCAAAAAAAACTGATCAGTACTCTTTGGAGCTGTCAATGTCATGAAAAATAAGGAAAGACTGAGTAACTGTTGTAGATTGTAAAAGTCCATGGAGAAATAACAAGTAGATGTAGGACACTGATTAGGGACCTTAAAAAGGATAGTAGTGGGAAAATGGTGAAGTTTGAATGTGGTAGTTAATCTGGTTAATGCTATTAGGACAATGTTACTTTCGGCATTCTGGTAATATTTATCTAAGTTATTAATATTGGAATAGGTTGGATGAGAACTATATTGAGACTCTCTATTATTTTTGCAACTCTTGTATAAATCTAAATGTACTTTGAAACAAAATGTTGAAAATTCTCATTATAAAAAATTCAGGAGGACTTTCACTTCTGGTTGCTATAAAACAACTTTTAAAACATGCAGAATACATGAAGTGACTGAAAAACAGTTAGAAAATTATTATAATACCTAGAATTAGGAAAACAAATTGAGATTGGCTCCCCAAATCACCATGTATTTCTGCTTAGAAGCAATGTCTACACTGGTGCAAAGAGGGTAAGCCAAAAGAGAGCACAGTAGACTCATTAAAGTGAGGACACAGTGATCAGAGTTCCGGAATAATAAGGCTACTGAAATTTGCAAGGCAAGTTGTCGGAGAGAAAAAAGCTGAGTAGAGTTAATGCTCCAGAAATCTGTAGAAGGGTCCTTTTGGGTCTTTCACTAAACATTAAGCTGCTCACGTGAAGGGCAGGATTTCATGAGGCTGGGGAAAAAAAAGCATCTACCGGGAAATTTTTTAAAAAGTACTAGAAGCAGTGAGCTGAACAACTATTGGAAGATAAACATGGCTGGAAGACATTTAAGTATTGAACAGCATGAGGGTACTGTTCTCCTTGGACATCCAGAGTAATTCAGTGGAGTCTTACACAAGCTTAAGTTGTAGGAATAAGGCTAATATAGTTCAAGAATAATGAGTACCATAGACCTTCCAAACAGAGCTTGAAAACAGATTTCAAAAGAAACAATATGATGAGTAAATAAACGAATTAACTGCTTCCCTAAGCTTTTTACTAAGAAAAAGAAAATCTAGACATTCACAATTTTACATGTATAATGCCCAAGACCCCATAAAAACCACTAAATATTTGAGGAAGAAGAAAAATATGACCCATGTATTGGAAAATATAACTTGTAATCAGGGGAAAAAATCAAAGATCATGAAAATAACAGATAAGGACTTTAAAACACCTATTATAAATGTACCATAGCTTTTTAAAAAGTTTAAAAGATTTTATTTATTTACTTTTAGAGAGATGGGAAGGGAGGGAGAAAGAGAGAGACAAAAATCAATGTGTGAGAGATACATTGATTGGTTGCCTCTCACATTCCCCCAACTGAGGACCTGGCCTGCAACCCAGGTATGGGCCTGACTTTGGAATCAAACGAGCAACCTTTGGCTTTGAAGGTTGGCGATCAATCCACTGAGCCACGACAGCCAGGGATTTTTTATTTTAATCCACTCATCTACTGATTGGCCCTTGGGCTATTTCCAGATCTTAGTTATTATAAATAATGATGCAATGAATATTGGAAAGGAGATATTTTTTTAATCGGTGTTTTCAGTTTCTTGGGATATATTCATAGAAGTGGGATCTCAGTTACATTTTTCATGTTATGAGGAAATTCCATACTGCTTTTTTATAGTGGCTGCACCAGTATGAATTGTTTCCAAGAACTTAAAGGAAAACATAAACTTTGAAGGGACAACAACAAATTTCAACATAGAGAATGTAGAGAAATTGAAACTACAAGATGAAGAAACCAAATTATTCCAAAGATTCTATATAATCCTCATTAATATTACAGTTGGATTTTCTTACAGAAGTCATTAAGTGGATTCCAAAATTTATATGGAAAGTAAAAGGAAATATGTTAGCCAATGAATCTTGAAAAAGGAAGACAAAATTAGTGACTTATACCATTTGGATTCAATATTTATGTTTAAGATGTAGTAGTCAAGTCCATGATTGTCCTAAAGATAAGCAAATAAATTAGTGAAACAGAATACATAATCTAGAAATTGAATCAAATTTATATGATCAATTAATTTTCAACCAAAGTAACAAATAAATTTGATAGGGGAATGAAAATGTTTTCAACACATGAGGTGGAACTGGATGAACCAAACCTTGGCCACTACCTGTCATGATGAAAAAAATTAATTTGTGTTGAATCATAGACTTAAAACCTGTTGCTAAAATAAAGCTTCTAGTAGGCAACATAAGGAAACATGTTCATGAGCTGGAAGTAGTCAAAGAATTTTTAGACAAAATTCAGAAAATGCTAAAAATAAAAAAATGATAAAACAAAAATTTAAAAATTGGCTAAACAAAATGTATTATAAAATTAATAAGGCAGAAATTTACATAATATATGGACAAGCTCTGTATATGACAAAGGATTTACATCCAGAATATGTAAACAATTTTAATAGCTCAATAATAAAAAGAAAAATCTAGTAAAAATGAGGAAAAACTTGTATAGGCACTGCATGAAGGAAGACAGATGAATGGCCAATAAACCCTTGAAAAATTATTCAAGCATATCAGGATCATTCCAATTACAATTACAGTAAGACAAAACCATTTACCCATGATAGTGGCTACAAATTATGCTGAGTGAAATAGGCCAGGTGTTGAAAGACAAATACCATATGATCTCACCTTTAACAGGAAGCTAAACAACAAAAGAAACAAGCAAGCAGAAAAAAAAAAGACACTGAAATAGGGAACAAGGGGACAGAGACCAGAGGGGAGAGGGAAGGGAAATTAAGGGGAAAAAGGGGGAGGGATTTGGAGGAACAAATAGGAAGGACACAGGGATGAGAATTAAGGGGGGTGGAAATGGGAGGGAGGTGGGGAGCAAGGGGTGGGGGAGGCTGGGATGGGAAAAATAGACAAAAAAGTGTACTTGAAAAATAACTAAATAAAAAATTTTAAAAATTGGTGGCCTAAAAATGCTAAAGAGAATGTGAAGCAAACAAAACACACATACATTGTTTGAATGCAAAATATCACAACCACTCTGGAATGTTCTAGCAGTCTCTCATAAAGTTAAACATACACCTACCCTAGCACCCAAAAATTCCACTTCTAAACACTTATCTAATGTAAACATACACCTGTAAAAAAGTTTGTACATGTGTATTTATAGAACATGTATTCATAATAGATTAAAAACTGTAAACAATGCAAAGGACCATTTCCTTATGAGTGTGTAAACAAATCAGAATTCTTATACCATGGAATACTACTCAATAAAGAAATATTGCTCAGTAAGGAAAGAAGAAACCTCTTTTACATGGTACAATGGGTGCAACTCAAACCCATTATGGTACGTGAAACAAGTGAGACACAAAAGAGAATAGAGTCTATAGTTCCACTTACATGAAATTTTAAAAGAATCAAGTTCTGCTTCCAGTCAAAATTAATAGCAAAGACTTTATTTACCCTCCTGCCAAAAATAACAGCCACACACACACACACACACAAAACAATCGAGATGAAAATTAAGTAAAATAGTGGTTTGAAAGACACTACATTAGGAAATGAGGAATAATGATCCATGAGGTCTGGGGAACATAAGAAGTGAGCCATGTGAGTGCCCCAGTTTACTGCCTTAAGAAAATTTCCAGGACTTCATGCAAACAGGGGGAACTCAGGAAAAGCTTGCTATTTTCCTGAAGTGAAGAGATAGAGCTTGGAATTCGGAGAGGCCAGGGTGGCTAGAGTTCACAAGATGAAGTGCCAGGGAGATGAGAGCTGCATGAAGTCCAGAGTTCACATGAGACTGGCAATATTACTTGTTTCCACCAGAGCGGAAAAGCACAGAATTCATGGGCCATCATATACAGCACTCAGAAATGTTTTGCCTCAATAGTGAGGCAAGATTAGCCAAACACTAAGTGCTGTTTTATCCCAACAACCAAAGCAAGACTCAAAAAGGATCACAGAAGGATTTTCCAGCACTCAGCTTTCCTAATAGTGTATAGTGAACACCAAAGTTCTGTGGATTTCAGAGGCCACTGACCTGAGAGGGATGAAGGTGTATTGAGTGGGCAGGATAATGGGCTATGGTCCTCTCTTCACACAGACTTATCTGCCTTTAAATCATGGATTGAATTTTTGGGCAAGGCATAACTTAAAATAAGAAGTTCCACATCTAAAATATGTAGAAGCATGGCATATGAGTTAGATACAGATGGTGTCATAGAATCCTGGCCTTCAGAATCCTGCACTCTCTAGACTTCATGGTCCCTCTCAGAGATTCTGGTCATTGCTCTCTCCCTGGGTTCCCCTGATGTTCTTCACTAGCTAATGGTGTTCTGTCTGAATCCATTCCCTGATACCTAGTAATTCAGATCAAATCCTTCTTTCTCAAAGTAAAAGGAAAAATGTTACCGGCATTTCAGAATTTTAAAGCATTCCCAGAGGAATTTTGGTACTCGAGGCATCACTGAAGAAATCCCACTTTCCATGGATGAAAGATGAAGTTAATTTTCTGCTCAACCTACTTAGAAAATGGGGAAGGTAAAATAACTGAGACAATGTATTTTCACCAAAAGGTTGACCAAAATTTAAAAGGCTGATAAAATGAAAGTCCTGTGAGAGTGTAAATTATTTACATACATTACTATGTAAGAATATGAATCAGTACAGCTTTATTAGAACAGAATTTAAGCAACATTCACAAACCTTTATGATCATTAAATCTTTCCAATTCATTCCAATTTTCCCTTTGCTGTCTTTCCTATAAGAAAACATGTATATTTGCCCAAGAATTCATGTAAAGGATGCTGATTTCAGTTCTATTAAACAGTAACAAATGGAAAACAACTTAGGATGTGTCAGGAGGGGAGTGGTTAAATTAATGATAATGGCATATACACACTTTAAAATTCTAGGGAGTAAATGAATGAGGTGGATCCATATATGTTCTCACAGAAAGGTCCTGCATTCATTTTAGTAAGTGACAAGAACAAGAGATAGAACAATATATACACTATTATCTCTATATATTAAAAACTCACAATGTATTCTTATAACACATCTATGTAGTAAAAAGTCCAGAGTACATTTTAAAATAACACAAATTTTTTAGTTACAAAACAGTCATGGGGGATAATCTACAGCATAGAAACTGTAGTAAATAATATTGCCATAACTATGTATGGTGCCTGGTGGGTACTAGAATTATTGGAGGATCACTTTGTAAGTAATATAAATATCTAATAATTATATTGTACAAATGAAATTAATATAACATGACACTAAATGTCAATTATAATTTAAAAATTTTTAAATTAATAAAATAACACAATTTTTCATTGTGGTTACTTCTTGAGAGGGATTAATTCTGGAGGAGTATGGTAAAGAAAAAGAATTGTGACTTATCCATATAAGTAGAAGTTTCCGTATAAAAGACCAGTTGCACTATGACCTAAAACTAAAATTTCTCTCGGGGAAAATAGAGAGCCAAGTAGCAGTAGAAGAACGTCAATTTTCTCTTTTCTTACAAGAATATCAAGGATAGCATATCTGCCATGGAGCCATTTTCCACCTCATACAAGGAATCTTGAGTTTGTAGTGGTTTTCATGATCTTTTCTCATTTGCTCCTTATGGAGGAAGCTTTGATTTTGACAACAAAGTAAACTCATTTATTGGTATGTGATCAGTAGCCAATGTCAAATAATTCGGTCCATTAAACTTCTACTGAAAATATCACTTGGTTTCCAAAACCTCCTCTCTAATTTCAGGGTTATATCCCAAGAATGAGTAGATTCTGTGCCAAATTAGACCCTACTCATCAGCAAATTTGAAAATACTCAGAGGATGTGGTGGAGGCAGTCAGGGGGGATGAGGACGTGTTTAAACTTCACTGTCCAAAGTGAGTCAATGCATGGAAGTGGTTGCTTCTACCTGAGAGGATCTACAGGGAGTTGGGATGCTTTAGGTCAAGAAGGAAGAGGATATGGGATGTGTGTTTCACCACAAGCAGATATAGCCTGCAGAGACAGATGGAGAGAAGAGCTGGCTGGCAGGACAGGTTCCAGTTTGCATAGGAGGCACACTGGGAAAGGCCCAGGGAAAGGGCTGGATCTGGACACTTGGGCTGGGCTCAGGGAAGAATCAGCTCTCATGGAGCCCTGGGGTGGGGGGCAGGAGGACTCCAGGTAAATGAAGCCCAGATGATCCCCAAATTGTGTTTGATTCTCATTTTCACCTTCCTTGTTTAGGCCTGCTCTGTGCACTTTGGCCACAGGCTTTTTCTTCTTACTGCCTGAGAGACACAAATAGTAAGAAGAGAAATGAATTAATAGACACAAGGCTGAAGGAATGGAGGAGTGTGGGCTCTAGAGGATTTCAGACTAGGTTTCCAATACTCACTAGCTTTGTGAACTTGATACCCTACCCAACTCTATGAACCTAGGATTCTTCATCAGTGGAGTGGGTTTGATATGCTCTCCCTTCCTGGACTGCTGGAATGTGTGCACTGCATGTAAGCACCTGGCACAGTGATGGCTGTCCATCAAACCTGTAAGAATAGTGACTATCACTGTGGTCTTTTTTTTTTTTACTCCAGATAAGACCAACCCTCCTGCTGAGACTTTTGGGTTTTTTTGTTTTGTTGCTGTGTTAATCCAAGAGATGTCTGAAAACATGCAGTGCCATAGGACACTGAACACCCAGTCGACCAAAAATTATGCTTAGCAAGAAAATATGATTTGATCTTAGTAAATCATTCCTCTTAGAGGATGTGCACTATTTCATCTGAATGTTGGGGAATCCTCTTCACCAGATGTAATGCAGAGCTCCTAAAATGTGTGTCAAAAATCAACCTGTGCCCTAGCTGGTGTAGCTCAGTGGATTGAGCGCTGGCCTTTGAACCAAAGGATCATGGTTCGATTCCCAGTCAGGGCACATGCCTGGGCTGCAGGCCAGTTCCCAGCATGGGACGCACAAGAGGCAACCATACATTGATATTTCTCTCCTTCTCTTCTTCCCTTCCCCTATAAAGATAAATAAATAAAATCTTAAAAAAAAACACCTTTCTTTCCTCCCAACTGCCCTTTGATCCAACTCACCCTGATTTTCACTCATTTAACCCCTAGCAAAATCAAGCCCTCCCTTAGAGTTTTCAACTTTCACTCATAACAACCTAACTGAAATGCCCTTTTAATGCAGCACACTCTGTTTCTTCTAGCCCAGGTCACAGAATGCAGGTGCAATGGTTTCTTGCATTCCACCTTGAGGAAATATCACACTTATTTATCAGAAACTGCTCACTTGAACCTTCCATCCCTGCTCCAGTTGGAGATTTTTCTCTGGTTTATCCATGATCCCAAATTAACTGCAAAAAGCAGTTATCCATGGGAGGTTTGGCTTCGCAACTGTGAGACCCACCACCCAAGGACCTGGCTCTTGCTCACCAGCCTTACACCATCCTCTGATGCAGGACCACCCACCTTAGCTTAAAATTAACCCTAATTGAAAGCCTTGAGGCTTCCACAGACCCCAAATTGTCTTGCCTCTGAACATTTACACCTGACCGATATCATCTGAAACTCCCCGTCCTTCCCTCCTCATACATCTTTTCACTTGTATTTTTGTCTGCAATGGCACCTCACCATCTTCCTTTTCCAGAAGCTGGTTATAGTTTCTATCATTTCAGGTACAGTGCCTGAGTCTTCTTACCATTCTCCTTACTACCAAGGAGCCTTCCCAAACACAAATGCTCAATTAATTTTTAGGAATAAAAAAAGCTGGTAAACAATTCATTATGATTTACTTCTCCTATATACTTGAATAAATGAAGTAAATGCAGGTATATAACTTTTGTTTTACAGAACAGCAGAATAAAAGAAATAAAGGAAACAAATAATTGACTATCTCTTACTTTCTTCTCCATTTTTTCTTTATTTTTTGATCCTGACAATTTTGGCACTAATTTCTTTCACATTTCTCAGGAGACACCTTTTCAAAACCATGTTCTCTTATTCCACACCTACCCAAGAATCATCCCCAGAAGGGCTCAATTTGCTTGTGGGTATTGGGGGAAGTGATTGAAAGCTTCCTGAGAGCCAAGCAAGAGGCATTGATCCTTCTCAGACCCCTCCCCCACATATAGCACCATAACACAAGGAAGTGGGTTGCCCAGCTCTGGTGAATACCTAAAGATCTGCCCCTTACCATGTTACAGGTGTGCCAAGACAAAGAAATATTACCTAAATGAAAGAACACATCAAAACTTCAGGAAAACAACTAAGCAACAAAGAGAGAGCCAACCAATCAGATGCAGAGGTCAAAATACTGATAATCAGAATCCTCACAGAAATGGTTGAGTATGGTCACAAAATAGAGGTAGAAGTGAAGGTTATGAAAATTGAAATAAAGAAAAATGTACAGGGAACCAACAGTGAAGGGAGAAAAACTAGGATGCAAATAAAAGACTTGGAGCAGAAGTAAAAAATAAACATCCAACTGGAACAGAATGAAGAAACAAGAACTCAAAAAATAAGAGGAGAGGCTTAGGAACCTACAGGACAACCTTAAATGTTCCAACATCCAAATCATAGGGGTACCAGAAGGAGAAGAGGAAAAGCAACAAATTGAAAAGTTATTTGAACAAATGGTGGAGGAGAACTTCCCCAATATGGCAAAGGAAATAGACTTCTAGGAAGTCCAGGAAATGCAAAGAGTCCCAAAAAAGTTGGATCCAAGGAGGAACATACCAAGGCACATCATAATTGCATCACCCAACATTAAAGATAAAGGGAGAACCTAAAAGCAACAAGAGAAAAGGAGACAGTTAGTACAAAGGAGTTCCCATAAGAGTATCGGTTGATTTCTCAAAAGAAACCTTATAGGCAAGAAGGGGCTGGAAAGAAGTATTTCAAGTCATGAAATGCAAGAACCTTCATCCAAGAGTATTCTATCCAGCAAAGCTATCATTTAGAATGAAAGGGCAGATAAAGTGCTTCCCAGATAAGGTCAAGTTAAAGGAGTTCATCATTACCAAGCCCTTATTATATGAAATGTTAAAGGGACTTACCTAAGAAAAAGAGGATGATCAAAAATATGAACAGTAAAATGACAACAAACTCACAACTACCAACAACTAAAACTAAAAAAAATAATAATAATAAAAACAAACTAAGCAAACAACTAGAAGAGGAACAGAGTGAAAAAATGGAGATCACATGGAGGGTTATCAGTAGGAACGGCGGGGAGAATGAGAAAAAAGGTACAGGGAATAAGTAGCATAAAAGGTTGGTAGTAAATAGACAGGGGGAGGTTAAAAATAGTAAAGAAAATGTAGAAGCCAAAGAAATTATATGTACTACCCATGGACATGAACTAAGCAGGGGAACGTGGGTAGGAAGGGCATGCAGGGTGGGAGATTATAAAGGGGGGAAAATGGTATAACTGTAGTGTTTATTGTGTTACATGCCATTGAGTCAGCTCTGACTCCTGACAATGCTATGAATGAGTGACATCCACACTGTCCTTTCCTTGAAAGCCCTCATCACCTCCTGTAAACTCATGCTTATGGCTTCTTTTATGGAGTCAACCCATCTCAAATTTGGACTTTCTCTTTTCCTACTGCCTTCTATTTTTCCTGCATTATTGTCTTTTCCAAAGAACTCTGACTTCTCATAATATGCTCAAAGTAGGACAACTTCAAGTTTTTCACTTTTGCCTTCAGCAATGTTTCAGGCTTGATTTGCTCTAGGACCCACTTGCTTGCTTTTCTGTGGGTCCAAGGAATCCAAAGAGCTCTCCTCCAACACAATATTTCAAATGGATCAATTTTCCCTCTCATAGGCCCAGACAGTTTTCTTAGTGATTTCAGTCAAACATTTAAGGGTGAAATAATATAAATAATCTGTAATCTTTTTCAGAAAGTATAAGATGCAAGCATTGTTAATCCATTTTATGCAGCCAGTATCACTGTAAGTACAAAGTCAAATAAATATATTACTAGAAAAAAAACTATGTACAAATATTTATCATGAACATAGACAAAAAAGTCCTTAACAAAATAATAGCAAACAAAATACAGCAGTATGTAAAAAGAATAATACCTCATTACTGAGTGGGGCCAATTTTCAGAATTCAGGACTAACTCAACTCTTGTAAATCCATTAGTGCATTTCATTGTATAACAAACTGAATTTAAAATGATCATATCAATAGATGTAGAAAATAATTTGAAAAATTTAATACCCATTTATGTTAAAAAATTAAAAATTAGGATTATAAGGAAATTTTGTTAATCCAATAAAGGATATATAAGAAAACATATAGCTAACATTATACCTAATGATGAGAGAATGAATACTTTCTTCCTAGGATTGGAAATGTGATAAAGATGTCCTGTCATTATTCCTATTCAGTGTCATAATGGAAGTCTTGTCTTGTGCAAGATAAATAACAAAAAATCTAAGGTCTATGAATAGGAAGTTATATGGCATTTGTCTTTCTCTGACCGACTTATTTCACTTAGCATAATACTCAGGTCCACCCATGCTGTCAAAAATGGTAAAATCTTGTTCTTTTTATGGCCACATAATATTCCATTGCATATATGTACCACATTTTCTTTATCAAATTGTCTATTGATGGGCACATGGGTAGCTTCTATAGTTTGGCTATTGGGCTTTTTGTCCCCTTGCGCTTTTTGTCCCCTTACACTTTTTGTAGAGGACATGATTATCTATGTAGACAACCTCTAAGAATCTATAAAGAAAACTTTCTGGAACTAATAACTGAGTATAGTTCCTTTACTATATACTATCAATATAAAAATGGAAGACATTTTTAAAAGCAAAAAATTTACAATTGCACAAAAATGAAATACTTAGATATAAATCTAACAAAATACATACTAGATCCACTTATAAAAATTCCAAAACACTTAACAAGGAGGACCTAAATAAATGAGAAATATTCCCTGTTCATGAATTGGCAGACACGCTATTTTAAGATGTTAATTATTTCTAAATTGATCTGTAGATTGCATGCAATCCCAATAAAAATCCAGGAAATGTTTTCTTTTGTAGATATAGACAAACTGATTCTAAGATATATATGGAGTAGCAAAGGCCCTAGAATAGCCAACACAATATTGATAAAAGGAGAACAAAGTTTAAAGATACACTACCCTATTTCAAGGCTTAATAGAAAACTATAGTAATCAAGACAGCATAGTGTTGGAAGAGAGAAGTAGGAGCCCAGAAATAGATCCACACAAATACAGCCAACTAACATTTGACAAAGGCACAAAGACAAATAAACAAAAAATAATTTTTCACCAAATATTGATAGAACAATTAGACATCTATATGGGGAAACTTGAACTTACATGCAACTCTCATACTTTACACAACAATTAACTCAAAATAGATGACAGTTATAAATATAAAATGCAAAACATGTAGCTCCTAGAATAACACACAGGAGAAAATCTGTAACTTTGGATGTGGTGATAAGTATCAGATATAACACGAAATGTACAATCTATTTTAAAAAAAGATAAGTTGGACTTGATTTAAATAAAAAAGTTCTGTCCTGTTAAAGACACTATTAAGCACCTTGGCTGGTATGACTCAGTGTACTGAGTGACAGCTTGTGAACCAAAAGGTTGCCACTTTGATTCCCAGGCTAGGGCACATGCTGGGTTGCAGGCCAGGTCCCCAGTAGGAGGTGTGCAGGTGGTAACCACACATTGATGTGTCTCTCCCTCTCTTTCTCCTTCCCTCCTCTTCTCTAACAATAAATAAATAAAACCTTTAACAAAGACATTATTAAAAGAATAAAAACACAATCCATATATTGAGAGAAAATATTTCCAAATCACTTATCTGATAAATGACTTGCTTATAAATGTACAAAGAACTCTTAAAGTAATAATAAAACAAGCAACCAGTACTGGTATAAATGGTGTCTCTTAAAGGATAGGTCCATTCATACAGATGGCCAATAGACATATGAAAAGATACTCAACATCACTAAACATCAGAGAAATGAAAATCAAAATCACAATGAGGTGCAAACTCACACTTGTCAGAATGGCTATCATCAGTAAATCAGCAAACAAGTGTTGCTAGGGTGTGTAGAAAAGGGAATCCTTATGCAACGTTGGTGGGAAAGCAGATTAGTGTAGCCACTATAAAAAATAGTATGGAAGGTCCCCCCCAAATTAAAAACCAAACTACCTTATGACCCAGAAATTCCACTTCTACGTATATATTTGAAGAAACCTGAAATACTCATTCAAAACATATGAATCCCTATGTTCATTGTAGAATTATTTGCAATAGCCAAACTATGGAAGCCACCCAAGTGCCCATCAATAGACAATTTGATAAAGAAGATGTGGTACATATATACAATGGAATATTACTCGGCCATAAAAAGAACAAGATCTTACCATTTTCAACAGCATGGATAGACCTAAAAAGTATTATACTAAGTGAAATAAGTCAGTGAGAGAAAGACAAATGCCATATGATTTCACTTGCACGTGAAATCTAAAGAACAATATAAATTAACAAACAAACCAGAAACAGACTCAGATATAGAGAAGAAATTGATGGTTGCCAGAGGGTAGGGGGTTTGGAGGACTGGGTGAAAGAGGTGAAGAGACTGAGAAGTACAGATTAGTAGTTACAAAATAGTCATGGGGATGTAAAGTACAGTATAGGAAATATAGTCAATAATATTCTAATAACTATATATGGTGGGTACTGTAAATATCAGAGGCAACACTTTGTAAAGTATATGATTTTTTGACCATCATGCTGTACACCTGAAATTAATACAGAATAACATTGAATATAAGATACAATTGAAAAATAAAAATTACCACAGATATTATATATTTTAGCTTAAAATAAATTTAAAATATTAACTGACTGGTAAATGATAGTCTTTGTGATCAATTCTTATTTGGTAGTCTGTGGTATAAATTATCATATAAGTAATAGATATCTTACTGAAAATGAATGTGTACTATGTAATCTGGAAAATCACAGTTAATTATATTGTTATAGGCCTTGGTTATGCATATAACTCAGTTGTTGCAGTCCAGGCTACATTGGCAAACTTGTTAAGAGGTACTTTTCTAGTTGTGTTCACAATACTACTAGAAACCAAGCACTCATAGCATTTTATTTTATTCTCAATGCTAAATAAAAGATGAGGTACCTAGACAGGATCTACCTTTGTGCAATCAAATGAGAATATTCAGGGATGAAATTCCAAAATTGCTGAAGGTCATACAGTTTGAATATGCCAGACCAGAAACCAGAACTCACATCTTCTTAATCCACAGACTCCTCTCTAAGACTGTATCTGACTGTTGCTTCTAGAATATTTGTATCCAGGACCATGCCTAGAGATGAAGTCCTCCTTTTCCTCCATAGTTGCTGCTGTACTCATCTCTTCTTCCCTTGTAACTGAGCTAATTTGCTTTCATTTGAGGTAGGAAGTGTGACTGACCTTTGACAGATTTAGAACAGAATTTTACTTTTATTCTTGTCTCACAGGGGTAAGATTTAGAATGCTATTTAAATACTTCTTAAATTTGCCAAAATAATATGAAGTTAGAAACTCTAAATGAGTGGTAATTGCAAGTAATCAAACACATTAGGAAATACAGATGAGGTCATTTTGCAAAGTTAAAAGTGTAGGAACTCAAAGTACCTAATTTAAAAATTAATATTTTCTTGTATTTGTAATAGAATTAGTTCTCGCCTTCCTTTTTTCCCTATACTATTTCCTCTCTGCCCCTTACTTCACAGTCATATATTCAGATATCTACCACAGCAGGCATATCAATGAACCTCCTTACCTGAGCCAGGTAGTCTTGGAGGCAGTTTGCCTGAAGAAGTGGCTGGAATTCCAACATGAATAATTAGGATTAAAAGTAGTGCTTACATGGATGTTCCTTAAAGCCCCAGAAGACATTTTTCAATGTCTGATGACATTTTTCACTTGTCAGAACAAGAATAGAGGTGTTTCTCTCATTTAGCGGGTGGTGACCAGGGCTGTTGCTAACCATTTTCTATATACAGGACACCTGCTCCCGACCCTCCATTCCACAACAAATAATTATATGACCTAAAACATTAGTAGTGCCAAGATTAAGAAACTGATTTAGGTAGGCAGGGATCTCATTTTCTACTCTGAAAATCTTGTACAAAGCTTTATATGATTAACCTCCCAGCAAGCTCAAAACCCATTGGCAATGAGGTAGATTTATGATTGATAAAAACTAGTGCATTGTCCACTACAGATGTCACTAGCCACATGTGATTGTTTACATTTAAGTTAAATTTGTCATTGAATAAAGTTAAAATTTCAGTACCTTGGTCACACCAGCCAGATTTTGAGTGCTCAGTAACCAAATGTGGCTAAGTTACTTTATTGGAACATTTCCATCATCACAGAAAGTTCTGTTGCATGGTGCTATGCTAGAGATTCCGCATATAAACTGAAATAAAGTTGAAATAGATGGTGGACCCAAAGACATGTCATATGTGGTAGGAAGTGGAAGTAGGAAATGTTATCTCTTGTTAATTTATATTCTTACTTGTAATGTCCAATCGTATACCTAGAACAATATTTAGAAAGGTTATAAGAAATTGAGCAAGATAACCAAACTAAAGTATAATAAAAATAAACTTTTCCTTGGAATGATTGAGGTCAAAATTTAGGGTTTAAACTTGATACAGTTTAATATGCACATATATGTGCAACAGCTTACAAAAGATACACCATGGGTTTTGAACACTGGTTGCTATTTCCTTCTCAGGTAGTAAATTAGGATAACAGTTAAGTAGTTGGTTTTCTCTCCTGAGTGTCAAAAGCTGCTTTGGGCCCACCTCATGCAATATGCACCAGGAAATAGATCTCTGCTTTATAGCTCTCATTGTGTAAACCTTACAGAGTTTTCTTAGATTTTAATCATAAAGTCTGTGTAATTTCCTTCTAAAAATAATTGCATTTCTCTGATATGTTTGGTTTATCCCTGACTGTGGCCCTAAGTATAGCTGCAATATCTGGTCTTATTTCACATAAAATTAAGAAGAAACAGGATTCACTGTGCTGTCAAAGAATAATTGCACCTGACCAGTTAAACAGATAAAGGAGAATATATTTAAGACTTTTGAAATAAAGGAGAGAAATTCAACTCAGCTTCACTGAAACAAAATTCAGGAAGATTTTTAAAGGCTGTGATGAGCTAATGGAAAAATACTGGAAGACATTGGAGGAAAGAGGGTCTATGTTATTGGGTTATCTGAATTTGTTAATTGGTGCTTATCTAAGTTAGCCTCCAATAATCAGGCAGTCTGGGAGAAAGGGAGCTTTCTTGAGGATTACATTTCAAAAACATGGCCCCCAAGTCCCTGAGAAAAACATTGTTTGGTTATAGAAGATTGATATCTCAAAGGAGCAGCAAACAAAATTACAATTGCCCATTTTCTAAACCAAATGTTCTACAGAAAGGAATTTAGGGCCTATAGTCAAGAAAAATCCTGAAGTTCAGTTAAGCTGAGGGTAACAATAAGTATATTTTGGTCAATGCACAGTGAAATATAACATTTTAAAAATTCTCTCCAGCGTTTGATTTTTTAACTAAAGTATAGTTGGTATATAATATTATATAAGTTTCAGGTGTACAACATTGTGGTTTGACATTTATATATCTTACAATGTGCTCACTATACTAAGTCTAGTAACCTTCTATCACTGTGAAAAGTTAACACACTGTTACTAACTGTATTCTCCTTCACCTTTTCCATCCATATCCCCTCTGATAGCCATCCGTTTGTTTTTGTTTCTATGAGTTTTTGTTTTGTTTATTAATTTGTTTTGATTTTAATTTGTATATCTTTTTAAATTAAATTTATTGGGGAAACATCAGTTAATAAGATTATATAAGTTTCAAGTGTACAATTCTACAATATAACACCTGTGCATTGCATTGTGTGTTCACCACCTTAAGTTAAATCTCTTTCCATCGACTTAAAAAATCATGCAGTATTTGTCTTTGTCTGACTTGTTTTACTTAGCACAACACACTGTAGGTCCATCCATCCTGTCCAGAATGGCATGAATTTATGTCTGGGTATTTATCAAAGAAAATGGTAACAGTAATTCAAAAAGATATGTGAACTATGACATTTTAAGCCTGACTTGCTGGGAAGAATAATTTCTAATTTAAATTTCACTCAGAAAATGGAATTTCCTATTGAGCAATATCCTGTCCTTCTCATAAAACACAGTTATACATTTTATCACCCTGAAGCTTAAGATAGTGTCATGTATCTTTTTTTCAGATGAGCCACTTCAAACAACTCCATAGTTATTAATGGAAAGAAGAAAAGATTGGAAAGCAGTAAGGGCAATCGTACCTAATTATCAACTTAACACAATCAGGGCAAGAAGATATATTCATTTTCAGATTTTCTAAGAACATCCTTTGGGTGCATAGTTACACTACAGTGAGTCAAGTATGAGAGCAAAGCCTTCACTTTAGAAACTCACAGAACAGGATACATGAGATTCTAGACAAGCTAGTCATCTCAAAAGTAATTTGCATGGAGCAGATATATGGGGTTTCCTTGCCTCTGAACAACATTTTCATTTTAACCTTATGTTACTATAATGTTACTTTTCTCTTACAGTCAACAGTATAAGTTCTAACTTCTCCTTCATCTGCAGAATAAGGAAACTCTCCCACTTTCATTTGCCCATAACACTCTGCCTTTGAAACAATTTATCACAACTGCAACTATTAATAACTTGCATACTTCAGAAGAGCATGCATGCTTGTAGCTTTCTTCTCCATTGTTGTGTCCCTAGCCTCTAGCTTAGCATCTGGCCATGAGTAAGTATTAAATAATTATTTTAAACTTATCAACATTATATCACAAACTTTTTGCTTCTTAAAAAAACAGCCAGTAAATTCTTCTTACTCTTTACCATGTTTCTTAACAATGCTTTCTAGAATGTGCTGTTTGTTCCTTAAAAATAATATTACGTATTCAAAAAAATTCATAGCACATTGGGGCATTTTGTAAGTTGTAAGCATGGATTTTGCTCCATGTTTTATGTTATAACATAAACAGCATCTTATTATATTTTGGATCCTCACATGAAGATACACTTATTGATTCTACAAAGAAAGGAAGCAGGGAGAGAGAAACATTGAACTGAGAAAGAAACATTGATTGGTTGCCTCCCTTATGCGCCCTAACTGGGATTCAACCTGCAACCTAGGTATGTGCCTTGACTGAAGATCAAACCAGCAATCTTTTGGTGTATGGGATGATGCTCCAACCAACTTAGTCACCTGGCCATGGCATAACATATATCTTATTAATTTTAAAGACAGAGATAAACCCAATCTCCCCCACATACTTCAGATTAAGCATTTTATAGATAAAGGTGGCATATCCTAAATGCACCATATCAATTTTAAAGAATGTTCAAAAGTATGTGATCAATAGATTTGACATGTATTTCCACTGATGATGAGAAACGGCTTTCAGATGAAAAAAGATGTAATATAAAAAACAAAGAATACAAATGAGACACAGTAAGGACAATGAGATTAACCTAATAAATATAAGTATAATGTATTGGATGTCTAATATATCTTACATACATTATGTATTGTATTTAATAAAGTAAAACATTATGTGTTAAGGAAATATTACTGTGAGAAAATAGCTAGCAAATAATGACAGAAACTGAGAGAATGAAAAAATGACAGTTCAAATCTTATCCCTAAAATCTAACTCCAATATTTAAGTTTGCATTAGATGATTTTCCCAACTGAGATTCTTCAGGTATTTAATAAATTTGATCTGTTATTAATTTATTTTCACTCAACAAAATCTACTCTTTGGAAATTCTACACTACATATGTTTCACAGGACTTTTACTTATTTAAATATTTCACTGCCAACCAAAAAGGTTTAATAAAAATAATGATGACATAAAGAATAAATGGCATTCTAACTTTGTTGTTTTCTTGCCCCAATTTGGGTTATTATAGTGCTACAGTGTTCACATCTCATCAAACCTTATAACCCTGTATTATTTGTCTGCAAATGTTTTGGAGTTACTTTAATTTTTTTAAAAAGACTATTTCAAATAAAATTTTATGTAGCTAATTTTTGATATTCAACTACAGGCTTTTGACCTAAATATTACTCCTGAAATGTCTTGTGTGAAATACAATTTAAGAACAAACTATTTCTCTTACATAAAATATTCCCCTCCAACTATTTTATGCAGCTTTATTGAGACAAAATTGACATGTAACATACAAGTTTAAGATGTACAATGTGTCCTTTATACATTCACAAAAACAACGGGGGTGGAAATGGGAGGGAGGTGGGGAGGCCTTGGATGGTGGGTGGGAGTAAAAGGCAGAAAACTGTACTTGAACAACAATTAAAATAAAAATTTTAAAAAGATGTACAATGTGATGATTTGATACACATATTTGTTGCAAAATGATTACCAGAAGTTTAGTTCTCATATACCTCACCTCTCATAATTACCATTTTTAAAACTATTTTAGAAGGTGAATTACTTTAGCAATTATTTATATATATATGTATATGTATGGAAGGCCTATTTTTTGTCAAGTAGTATTTCTGTTATATAGCATATTGTATTTTATTTGGGGGGCTAATTTTTTCTAAAACCAAAATGAATGTTTAATGTTTTGTTTTTAAAAAATAAGGTATACAATATGTTCATTTTAAGTTTTAAAGATAATAGTGATATCCTTATATTAACTCTCTTTTTCCCTCTACCCCTTATCCTCCTCCCTCCCTCTTTCTCACTCTATCTTCATCTGTGATTCTGGCTGAATATGAGTGTATTACTTTAATAGCCTTATATCTAGATGTCTAGTACTTTAAACAACATACCAAAGTTTTGCATTTATCTTATTTTCTTAAATTACCACTTTGATTTCTGTGATTATATTTGCCTAATATACCATCTAGTGTCTATCATATTGTCCAGGGCTCAGCAAATTATCTCTCACTGGAAAAATCCATCCCACCACCTGTTTTGGTTACCTAAAATTTTATTAAAACACAGCCATACCCATTCATTTTACACATTCTCTTTGGCTGATATTATACCACAATGAGAGAGTTCAATACCTGCAACAAACATCATGGGGCCTACAGAGCCTAAAGTATTTACTATCTGGTCCTTTGCAGCAAAAGTTTGCTGTCTCCTATCCATTGCCTGATATATAGCAGGTGCTGAATACATATACTTATATCTTAATTAAATTAGTAGATGAATAGTTGGATGGATGGGAAATGATAGAGAGATGTAGGCTTTATGTAAGAGAAAACCATTTTACTCAATTCCACTTGTTGAGATCCAAACTAATTTCTGGAGCATTAGTGATTTTATTATGGTTACAGAGAAATGAGAATGTATCTATTCCCAGAAGCAATAAATATTGGAACAAGGTGGTGAAGTAAACTAAAAGATTTAGTTCTTGACTGTTGTAGAGAAAATTTAATTTCAAATCAAAAGAGTGTACTAACTTTTGGCTGCCTCCAAATCTCAAAAACTGGATGCTCAGTAAGATCATTAAGTGTTGTAGAGTTCACTATTACCTAATTTAAGAAATTTTCACACCCCATTACATTCCTTATCTTGAGGTAATTTCATTGCTACTTCTATCTTCTCAGTAGAACTGTTAACTAGTCAAAACGGAAAATCAACAATCTTAATGAATTTCTTTCTAAATGTTGCTATAGATTTCTAAGTAGAAGAGCTTTCAATACTTGGAATTTTTTAATTCTCAGGATCATATTACAGTTCTTTAAAATATAGATAAATGAGAGCTGGCATGAATAAGAAGGTCCCAGAGGAGACTAGAGGTGATAGAATCCAGAACACAAACAAAAATCACAGGACACAGGTGACAAACCAATGGTTTAAGCATCTTTTAGACAGGACGTAAAGAACTTAGTGAGAAATATAACTAAAGACACTGAAATTGAGAACAGGTTGACAGTGACCAGAGGGGAGAGGGGAGGGAATTTCTGGGGGAAAGGGGAAGGGTTTGCAGGAACTAGTATAAAGGACACATGGACAATAACAAGGGGGTGGTGGAAATGGGAGGGAAGTGGGGAGGGCTGCGGGGGTGGGCTGGGATTGGGGTAAAAGGCATAAAACTGTACCTGAACAACCATTAAAATAAAAATTTAAAAAAGAAAAAGAAAAGAAGTTTAATCCAAATTATACAGCAGAAATCCAGAGAAGGAAAAAGAATATAATTTCTTCAGTCAGTGAAACTTAATTTCTTGCATTTCTCAAATAAATAATTACTGGACAAGAATCTTCAGAGAAGTGTGTGGAGACTAGAAATTTTCATGGTTGATAGAAATACATTTTCTTTGTTCATCTATGAAGCAATTGAGGATGGACAAATATACTATATAATGAAATGGCATTTAAATTATACTGCTTTTGTGGATTTAAAACAGTTTTCTAATTTTATTTTATTTTATTTTATTAACATTTTATTTATTTATCTTTAGAGGGGAAGGGAATGAGAGAGGGAGAGAAATATCAATGTATGGTTGCCTCTCATGTGTCCCCTGCTGGGAACTGGCCTGCAACCCACTCAGGCATGTGCCTTGACTGGGAATTGAACTGTAGTTGTTTGGTTCTCAGGCCCACACTCAATCCAATGAGCTACACAAGGCCTAAAACAGTTTTCTAATTTTATATATTAATATATATAGTATAAAAATAGAATGAATTATTGGAGTCTTCAAAATATAGAAATGGTACTTGTCTTACATCCATGCTCAAAATTCCTTATTTCAGTTTTTCCATCTAAATTCTCTGTCATGCTGTTCTACATTATTTTTATCTTCTTTTTTATTTATATTTATACTTGCCTATAAAGATAGAACATGCATAATAAAATATGTGGTTAGCAATAAATAAGCTTTGAGACTGAATCTTTTGTAACAGTAGAAACTTGGGACATGAAGCAGAAGCCCTGAGCTTTAAACTTTCCCTTCCTTTGGATGCAGGGGACCACTGCATTACCTCCTGAATGAAACAAGACCTAGCTGCATAGCTGGAACAACTAGAAAAATCTCTCTTTGCAAGCACGGTGCCCAATTTGCAAGTTAAAGTGGATTATAGATGGACAATAAATTTAAGAAGAAAATTTACCTGCCATAAAAAGCATTACTGCTTTTCAATCAGGAAACCAGATAAAAGTAATAGTTTGGAAAGTCCTTATCTTAGAAATCAGCATTTTGAGTACAAATTATGAACACTGGTGAGAAAAATGTCATACATAATGCTTGTATCAAACCACCTGGTTTGATTGTTGAGGAAATCTGGCATATCTAGGCATGAGGTATTTGTGGGACAAATGGCAAAATCAAATTCATTGTTAGAGTATCTTCCATCTTCCTCCAAAGGGTAGAATTTAAGAATAAAATAAAAACCTTATGAATGAAGAAACTAGGCTGAAATGTCAAACAACAACCTACAAAAGGACTGTCTTCTCTTTTCCTTTCTTTTTCCGTCTCTCTTCTCTCCCTCCCTCTCTCTCTTCCTGCCAATTCAGGCTAGCTCCACCATGTCATGCTCTGCCTATGCCTAAGCTGAAACTTGGTTGACTAAAATAGAAAATTCACTTTCCATTTCATTTTTCTTTACTTTATCACTTTTACCTTGAATTTTAACCTTTGCTACATTGTCCTATAGTTAGCTGTTAAGTATGGCACTGAAAGGACATCTTTGGAGGACCCAGTCATCTAGACATGAGTTCATAATGATTTGTTCTGGTAGGTTCATTGTGCTATCAATAGTCAGAATCAAAAAAGCTTCTGTGAACTACATAGGTTGGCCTTTACACATTTGAATAAGAAGCTCCTCTGGAGCAAGGTTTCTGAACCTTGACATTATTAACATGTTGGGATGAATAATTATTTGTTGTTGGGAGACTGTCCTGTGTACTGTAGAATGTTTAACAACATCTTTGTATCTGTCTATGAAATGCCAGTAGTAATGCCCTCAAGGTTCGTTCATGTAGAATGTCTCAGAATTTCCTTGTTTTTTTGTACCATATTTTTATAAATTTATGTATTGATGGACATCTGACTTGCTTTCATCTTTTGGCTACTGATGCTGCTATAAACATGGGTGTGCAAATATCTCTTTGAGACAGTGAAATTATTTTGGGTATATATTCAGAACTGAGACTCCTGAATCACATAGCAATTATGTTTGTAATTATTTAAGGAACTATCATACTGCTTTCCATAGCAGATATACTATTTTACATTCCCACCAACAGTGCACAAGAACTCTAATTTCTCCACATCCTCAACAACAATTGTTATGTTTTATTTAATTTTTTATGGTAGCCTTCCTAATAGGTATGAAATGGCATCTCATATGCTTGTTGGCCATTTGTATATCTTCTTTGGAGAAGTGTCTATTGAATTCCTTTGCCTGTTTTTAAATCAGATTGTTTTGTTGTTGTTGAGAAGTATTTCTTTATATATTCTAGATACTAACCCCTTATCAGACATGTGATTCGCAAATATTTTTTCCTTTTCTGTGGGTTGCTTTTTCAAATTAATTGTATCCTTTGGTACACAGAAATTTTGAATTTTGATGTAGACCAATTGACCTACTTTCATTTTTTTATATCTCAAAACTAAATTCAATGATTTGCATCATTGATCTTCAGACTATGTCAGGGCAAAGGTCTAGGAAATCAACCAAGAATGTCGTACTATATATGGCTATCTAGTTTACATAGCTATTAATATTGTTTTATTAATACCATCTACACTCAATTTTGAGACCCTAGACAGAGGCCAGTCAGTTCCCCTTCTTGGGTAGCTAGTTAAGTCCACACACCAACCACCTCTGTTTTCATCTCTCATACTGTGAATCCCTATGCATGTACCAGCCCAAATCACCCTATGTCCAGGTACCAGACAACTAGGCAGCCTATTTATCCCAGAGTCCTTGAAATTATTCAAATTAGTTAATTCACAGGGAATTTGAGAGATCTGGCTAAACTCACTCTGCTTGCCATACATAAACTGGCCCTATAGCTCCAGCTTGCTGTTATATTGCCCCCCAGTGCAACCCTAGGCCTGGCCTTGCTTTGCTTCCTTGTTTCACTTGAAGTGGTAAGTAACAGAAGTTTTGCCTTTTGGTACCATACAAGTGACCTTGTGTTGAGTCCTACCATCAAAAAAACCTTTATATCTTATAATTACTAACCAACAAAAAGGAGGGTGCCATCAAGCCCAAAATTAATAAAAGTAATCGTAAAATGTCAATTCTGGTTATGATGACACAGAAGAAAACATTTGATGCATCATCAATACTTCAAAAATATAGAAAAATAAATAATTTAAAGATAGAAAATTAAAATAGCAGGCCTAAAATAAATATCTTTGTGGGACAAAGACAAAGCAGAAATATTAAGCTCAAGCCACATACCCACTACTCTACAAGCCTGGAAGCAAGAACTAGTGATTATGGCTTCACATCTTGTGAGATAATGGTGTCAAAATATGCTCTACCTAAAAGGTTCAAAACCTAACAAAGGAAAAATATGTCTCTAATAAATATTGTAATAAAAATCTTTAGCAATATATTAGCAAGTTGAAATCAACTCTTCAAAAAAAAAAGAGAATCCCTAATTAACAAATGTTTATCCCAAGAATGGCAAAAAAGTCAGATGATAAAAATTCAAAATCATTAGTCATTTGGGAAATGAAAAGTAATATCTCAATGAAATATTAAATCTACCAGAATAGTTAAATTAAGACTGATAACACCTAGTTTGCCAAGGATGTGTAACAACTTGAACTCTCATATATTGTTGGGTAGGAGTGTAAAATGATACAAGTACTTGGGAAAAAGGATCAGACAGTTTTAGTTAAAATGAAAGATACACCTA
Source organism: Artibeus jamaicensis (assembly GCF_021234435.1). Lineage (NCBI taxonomy): Eukaryota > Metazoa > Chordata > Mammalia > Chiroptera > Phyllostomidae > Artibeus > Artibeus jamaicensis. The sequence goes on along the minus strand of NW_026522028.1, from coordinate 8,746,129 downwards.
TGCTGCAACCAAGAAATATACTACTAGATATTTATCCAAGTTATATGCAAACATATAAGTTTACACAAAGATTCACTTATACACAAGAATATACAAAGAGCTTTATTCAAAAAAGCCAAAACTGGAAATACAGCTCAAATATTGATAAATAGAAGAATAAATAAAGTGTAATATATTCATAAAATGAAATGCTACTTAGCATTGTATTACAAACTAGTAAGATCTTTACACAGAGAATGACATGGATGAATGTCAAAAACATAATGGTAAGTGAAAGAAGCTTTATACAAAAGAGTGCATAGTGTATGATATAATTCATAAGTGCTGCAACAATCAGAGAAAACTAACTTATGGTGGAAAAAAGTCAGAATAGTGGTGACCTCTGAAAGGAAGAGTAGGGGTGGAGATTGACTAGAAAGTGTAATATGAAAACTTTTCCAGGTTGATGATAATGCACAATAGTAAAAGGAGTTTCTGTTATTGGTCAAAACTCATTGAATTGCATGCTTAAAACTTATACATATTGTTTTAAGTAAGTTTCACTTCAAATTTTAAAAAATCTGGAAACAAATATTGACTTTAGCTTCTGATTTGCATGCTAAAATGTTTAGGACTGTAGTACTGATGAATTCAACTTACAGTAAAATGCCTTAAAAAATAGGATGGCTTGATGGATGGGTAGAATGATGGAGAGATAAAAAGATATATAATGAAACCAATATAGCAAAATGTTAATTGTCAAATTTTGGTGTTGGGTAGGTGAATGTTCACTCTAAAATTCTTTCAAGTTTTCTGCATGTTGGAGATATTTTATATATAATGTTAGGCAATAAGTTGCAAGTCTGAGGCATTGAAAAAATATATCTTTAACAACAGTAAAATGGCACATTTTCTTTGGCTCTATGACTAAATCTGTGTTACCTACCATTTCTGCAGGCACAGGAACACTGAATCATCAATATGATGGAAGATTCGTGAGGAAACTTTGAGATGGAAACTGCAAATGTTCTAGGAAAGAGAAAAACAAGAAAAATTCTCAGTCAAATGAAACTCTTAATCAAATGCAAAACATGCGTAAATGGTATGTTAGAGAAGAAAACCACCAAATTCACCATTTAAAAAGCTAGTTCAGTAAATTCTATGAAGAAAACTGTAAAGCCCTAATGAAAGACAATCAGGTACTCTAGATGTTTTTTTCCTTCTAAGAAAAAAAGTATAGATTAAGCATTAAATTGTTATTTTACAGCATGGCATGTTCTTGATGGGACTTTGGATTGCTATGCTATTTTAACTATATAAAGAAAGATACTGAAAAAAAAGAAAGATACTGGAGAAATAAATATGAATAAATAAATAAATAAATATCCAATTATGATTTGGTCTTGGAACAATTCAGAGACTACTCAGCTCTTGGTGGATTAAATCAATGATTCATTCATTCAATTAATATTTATTAAACACTTAAGATAATCCAGGAACTGTCCCTGTTATGCACTAATATAAAAAAAAAAACTATGGTAATTGGCTCACAATTAGTATACTTTCTGAAGACTTATCTTTACTTCTGAGGAATGGTGGAGGACAAAAGCATGAATGAATTGACAAGGGCTAGGCTAGAAATAATATATGTATTGGACCTCCAGCAGCAGCTAATCTAGTTGGGGAGAATATTTGCCATCTGTATGTGTTAAATGTTCTTTTTCATTTTGTCCCTACAGGAGGCTAACAAGCTACTGAGGTGGATTCTTGGCTGCCATTAAATGCAAAACACATTTGTACAGGGAGACATTAAATTAGTGGTTTCTTATATGAAGTCAGGAAGAATTTTTAAGACTGTGATATATGGTTTCTCAAATAATTATATTGTTGACAAAAATCAGGGATTTTATTAATAAAACTGAATTGTATTGAGCTTAATTGTTGGTTAAAAATTCCAGACTACATATTGAAAGAGAAATGTAATGCTATTTCCTCAACTAGCTCCAATACTCAGCCTATGCTCATTTTTCCTGCAATGTCAAAATTATTAATCATTTATCTATACCAAAATATTATCAATCAATAACCATTCTTTCTGCTAAATGTTTTGTCTGCTAAGATTTATCTGCTAGAAGATAGGAAAACACTTGTGATCAAAGTAGATATGATTTTTTTACCTCATGGGGTTCACATTCTTGAGAGTCACACTGACGATAATCAAAAAGACAAAAAATGAAGGTAACTATGACATGTGATTATTTCTACATAACAAATAAATTATGTAGTACCAGTTGAATATAGGAGCCTTGTTATTTTGATCTAGAATTAATCCAGTACAGAATTTTTGAAGTCCTTAATTTAATGAGAAGTTCATACCAACTCAGTTATGCTCTTCATATATCCTCTCCCCAATGGCAGATAGATTTTATTGGCCCAGAACTAGGGCATATGGGGGACGCTAACCAATGGTGGGGATGGGGTGAGTTTGAAAATCAAATTTGATGATCATTGTGGTAGAATTGTGGGTTCTGGCTGTGCTGAATAAAAAAGAGCTGGGGATCCAGGTTGGGTGGCAGCTACAAAGCTCAGCTTTCCTGTTGGTTGCATCTGCATGGGGGGTTGGGGGGAGGCAAAGAGTCCAAAGACTGGGTACAGAGCTTGGTGATGTATGGAGCACAGGGAGGATGAGGCAGACAAGCCAGTTTACTAGTTAGCATGTTCCATCTGCTTCTATAAAGACAGGCCACCACCAGGCTGGAAGGAATATTTCCTGGGTGGGCTGAAAGTGGCTGTGCATGGCATAGGGCTATGGCTGTGGCTGAGACAAGTGCTGCACTGCAGGAAATGCTGAAGGATCTCTGAGCTGATGACAAGAGCTGATGATCAGTTGAGTGGGTCCTTAGTGAGGTAGGGGCTGAACAGTCCCATAGGCATTGCTTGGGCTGCCTTGGAATTGCCCATGCTCTGGGTTCCCTGTGAAAACTATGAGCCCACATAATGCTGGGTGGTGAGCCCTTGGGATGCAATCATCTGTTTGGCTCTGTCAGCTGCCACAAGGGTGCCTGGGCAATTGTGTCCTCCAGGGCTCCCCTGAATGCTGAGGAGATGAGTTCCTGTGTGAACAGTCAGACTCTGTGGCTATGCAGCTGATGACAGGGTTGTCAGGTCTCTGGACTCCTTTCACCTCCACCTTTCTTCCTCATCTACAACTTCTTGAGCTGTAGGAAAAGCTAGTGCTTCTCTTCCTGTAGGGCCTTGTTCCTTGGTCTCTTCTAGTGACATTCTCTCTTCTCTCTCCTTTTTCTTCTTTCATCTTGTGTTTTATCATCTTGTCCACCTCTTCCTCCTGTGTTTGGCACTCCAGCTCCATTATTATGTGCAAGTGTGAAACCCTGGTCATGGCATTGGAAAGCATGGGGCATTCCAAGAGTGCAGACATGATGCTGTGGGGGGCACTTGGACTGTGGGCTCCTGGACCATGTGCCCCAGTTCTGTCCCTGACTTCCAGACCTCAGAATGCACTTACAGGCAGGCATGTGCTTAGGGGCAATCACATTGGTTCTGCCAAGCAGGAGGTGGCCAGCTGTCCACCACCTGGGTCACTTGTCTGGCACACACATTCCAGCCTAGCTGTGGGCTATGGCTTCAGTGTGGGCATGCAGAGGAATGAGTGCCTCTAACCTCTGCCTTCCTGCCTCCTTCACCACCAGTCCCTGTGCCAGACCCCCCGCGCAACTCTATCTTCAGTTTCTCCAAGGCCTCCTGCTCTTTAAATCTTTGATGAAACTTAGCCGAACTTTTACTAAGCATAACATTAACTTTTTACTAAGCATAACATTAACTTTTTTCTAAGCATAATGAGTACTGAAATAGCATTTCCCTGTGCTTTTAATTTAATTCATTTTATTGGGGTTTAATTGGCATTTCTCTAGTACCTAGTGAATTTGAATATCTTTTCATGAGTATTGGCTGCTTGAGTTTCTATTCTGGAAACTTTCTCATCTTGTGATTTGTACTTAATTTTGTCCATGGAATTTTTGTACATTTAATTTCTTAATATTGAAGAGATTTTTTCTCATCTTGTTCATACACAAAGTTTGACTTTATCCAATATTCTCAAATATTACATATACAAACCAAATTACTCAGTAGACAAAAGGCACCTCTGTCCTCAGAGCCCATACATTTTAGGAAATGCTCTGAGTTTTAAGATTTAAAAAAACTGAATTTTCTACATAGCAAAAAATTTCAATTTAGATAGATATCAGATGGTACAGATTTTATCAAGTATACTTGATTTCAATTTATTCACTATAGAGACGAACAATGTGTGCTGTATTCTATAAAAAACAAAATGTTAGAAGTTGGAGCCAGAGTTACAGAAATTAAGGAGAGATGTTTATAAAGAACAAATATTCCATTATTTGCCTTAACATTTTTATTGCAGCTTTATAAATCCCCCCATCTGCCCCATATTTCAGTAAATTTAGCTACACAATAGTCTTTTGTGTGGATGAAGGAAAAGAACTGACTTCTGTAGCTGAGTTGGCAAGATGTAGAACAGGAAAAGCATGAATAATGCTTTAAGTCATCATCTGGACCAGTTTAGGGGAGTAATGGAGTTTTGGGTTAGAAGTAAACAGGACCTGAGGAGCTTCACTGAACTGGAAATTGGACTTTCTACCTATCACAGAATGGTTGTGAGATATTGTTTATTATATTTAGAGAAATAGAGCAACTCCAGATTTAGTACACTATGTTTAGTTTTCCACACCCAAGATCAAAGAAGAGTTGAGATATCCAAGTAATGTGGAAGAATAGTGGAATGTTTTAACACCATTCAAATAATGGTTTTTGTATGTCAAACCATTCCTTTCACCTCTTCTTAGTACACTCTGCTTTAATTAATTTTTATGCTTAAATACACAGAGAGAAAAAAAAACTTTGAAACAGAGCACAGAGACCAAAAATCAGTAAAGGGAAAAGTCAAAGGTGATAAGAAGAAATCAAGTCCAAACCACCCAATCCACCCTATACAGCAGAAATGAAAATGTATATGATATTAGGGGAAGAATGGGATGGGAATCTGAGCTATTCTCTTTTAGATCTTGCAGGACGAGTTTGTGCTGCTAATTCTATCCTCCTTAAGAGGATAATGTTTGCTAAAGTTGCAACTACCTGTTGCATAACCCAACCTCAGTATTTCCCAAATCTGGTTTTATTTTAGAACCACATAAGAATCCTTTTAAAATAAAATACTTAGGCCTTATTACATACCAATTAAGTAACACCCACTGGGCCTTGGTCTTATGCACTGGTATTTTCCAAGCTTCCTAAATGATTGCAATGTAAAGAGTTGAAAACTACAACTTGAGTCTGTCAGGCTGAGCAAACCTGGGCAAGGGTAAGCATTCTCAAAATTTCTTTGCAGTTTTATATTTTGTAGACTTACTACACAAATCACCTTCCTGGAGCAGAGCTCACAGGTAATAATAAAAAGTTACTTCCACTTTCCATAACTAATTTAAGTTAAATAAATTAATTTAGAGCAGTGCTTCTCGAACTTGAATTTTCAGAAGAATTATCTGAAGACCTTGTTTAAAATACATTAAGGGTCCTGGCTGGTGTAGCTCAGTGGATTGAGCACGGGCCTGTGAAGCAGGGGGTTGCTGGTTCAACTCCCAGTCAGGGCACATGCCTGGGTTGCAGGCCAGGTCCCTGGTGGGGGGCACATGAGAGGCAACCACACATTGATGTTTCTCTCCACTCTTTCTCCTTTCCTTCTCCTCTCTCTAAAAATAAATAAATATTAAAGCATTATGCTGAGTGAAATAGGCCAGGTGTTGAAAGACAAATACTGTATGATCTCACCTTTAACAGGAAGCTAAACAACAAAACAATCAAGCAAGCAGAATAAAAACAAAGACACTGAAATGGAGAACAAGGGGACAGTGACCAGAGGGGAGAGGGAAGGGAATTTAAGGGGGAAAAAGGGGAGGGATTTGGAGGAACAAATATGAAGGACACAGGGACGAGAACTAAGGGGGTTGGAAATGGGAGGGAGGTGGGGAGCATGGGGTGGGGGAGGGGCTGGGATGGGAGAAATAGACAAAAAACTGTACTTAAAAATAACTAAATAAAATTATTAAAAAATAAAAATTAAAAAAATAATAAAATACATTAAGGACACAGAACCTATTGAATCAAAATCTTTGGGGATCTTCCAGAGAGGATCCCAGAGCTTGTGGTTTGGACAAATGTCCTAGGTAAATCTCATGGTGAGGCAACTTTGCTAAACGTTGCTTTAGAAAAATCACTATCATAATTACAGTATTAGAGTTTCAACATCTCTTGTCTTTCCAAGAGGGCATCCTGTAAAACAGGAATATGAGCACAGGCTACCCTTCATGAAATCTTTTTGAGGTAAGGCTAAGACAGACATATAGTCAAAAGGCCAGTAGGATGCCTTTTTTGATTAGGCTTTAGCAATCATTTCAAGGCAGTGATAACAAATATGATTAGTTCCTCTTGGGTAACCTATCTGAAAGAGAAAGACTGAGCTAGTTTCATTTTTAAAAATGAGTGGAAAATGTACGCATACACTTATGATTTGTGCACTGTCTGTTTTGATCAATAGTTGAAAACAACAATGTCAGGCTAACCCCAACAATAACCAATTTTTCTTATTTTCTCACAATTAGAGTAGGGTCACGGGCATAGTCACACATCCAAATGTCTCCCTTGAATGCTAAAGATTTAAATAATTCTAATTTCAAGTAAATATGTGAGACCTAAACTAATGAAGAAATGATGCTGAACACCCAGTTGAGAGTCATACCCCTGCATGGGTAATTACATCTGGCCAATGGGCAGACTCACCTGGGTTAAGTTTTAAATTTACAGATCCCTGAGCTATGAAAGAACAAACAAAATTCAACAGTAATGACAACAGCAGTGAAACTAAAAGTAATAAGGCAAATGTGATATTACAAATTTATGATAGAAATTTTCAAGTATACACAAAGTTAGTGAAACTAATATATTAAACCAAGTCCCAGAATCAGTAATTGGACACTTTTTGATCTCCAAAATATTAAGAAGTAGAAATTTTTTAATTACCAAGCATTATGTCATTTTTCATGTAAATACTTTATTGTACATATTTAAATGATAAATATACTTTCATTTTTAATGTAATTATTATACTATTTTCATACTTAAGAGAATTTACAATAATTTCTAAGGCCATCTAGTAATCAGATAATATTCAGATGTTCTGACTGTCTCAAAAATGATTTTTACAGTTAGTTTGTTGGTTTTGTTTTTTTCTTTTTAAATTAGGTTCCAAACATCTGCTTATCATGCTTGGCTCTTTTGCTCTTTAAGCATGTTTTATTCTATATGAGCCACACACATCCCTACTTTCTTTCGCCTTGAAATTGATTTTCTGGAAAAACTAGGTCATTTGTCCTATAAAGCTTCTTACATGTTTTCTTTTTTTCATTTCCAAGCTTTCTAGTAGTATCATTTAACTTGTTCCTTAAAGCCATATATTTCCTATGAACTCTAAATTAAATCTAGTGGCTGATTTGATCTAAGTTAATTCTTTTAATTAAGAGTACTTTATTACATCACATCATGATGCACATGATGTCTGATTATACTACTTAAAGTGATGTTAAAATTGATCTTAGTGGGTTCAGGTGAAGCAATGAAAAAAATAATGTGAGAATGTATTTCATTATAAATGTGTAATATGGTCCATTGCATTCTAGTATAAAAGTAAGTAAAATAATAGAGAAGGAAGAGACTTTGTTGATTTGTGATTCCTATCCCCCCTCCTTTGTCATTGGCCTAGTTGGGAACTTTCAATTGGACACTCAGGCTATGTCTACAGTCCTGAGATATAGAGAACCTGTGCTTGATTCCTCCTTGAGAAAGTGTCTGTAACCACAAGATTTTGGTGGCTTCATGGTGATCAACCTATAATCTTTCTCAAGAGAAAGACTATAAAATGTTCAAGACTCTCCTGTGGAGGAGATATAAGAAAGAGACAATGTGAGGTTGTATTGAGTCATGGTCAGAAGTAGCATTACATTATCCCACTGAATAAAATGGGCAAGATAAGGCCAAAATAAAATTATATTTTATTTACATCTGCTGAGTTGTGTGTTGTGCACTCTGCTAACACATGAAGATGCGGATTGAATAGAAATGCAGCTATTTGAGATGACTGGAAAATAAGCGAAGACACAATGTAGAGACACTTCTCAGAAATTTGGCTGCTATTGGCCCACAAAAATGGAGTACTCACTGGAGAAAATGCAAAGATGATTTTAATGTAATAAAGATATTGGAATAAAATAAAGGGAACAACAGACTATCTAATATAAGGCCTTTTAGAAGGAGGCAGGCACTATCTAGTAGCTGGATGTACCTTAGATACCTAGAGCTTTGAAAGAGCTAAGGGGATGATTTGGAAGAATGAGAAATCCACTTGGGTCAAGAAAAATGCAAGAATAATCCTAATAATAGGAATTTCCAAAGAATTCAGGAAGTTGTCTCAGGAGAGAAACTAAAGTAGACAACTTGATAATAACCTTTTAGGATACATGCAGGTTATTAACAGGCATCATTGTAAAAGGCTGCATGTTGGAATCACTTGATTTAATCCAGAATAATTCAATCAGAATTTCTGTGGGGCCACCCGAGCATTACAATTGTATTACAGATCCCCAAATGATTTCAATGTGCAGTGAAGTTTGAGAAACACTGTCATAACTGATAAACTCAAAGGAAAATCAAGTTTTAGTAAAAGTAAAGACATGGTATGGTGATTCCAAAGGATGAGGTATATGGAGTAACAGAGGAAAGCTACAGTGATAAAATATTTTGGATTAGTAATAATCATAACAGCATGGAGGTGATGGCAGGCTTGGGTTTTGGAGTACCATCATCCTAGATTTGAATCCAGGCTTTACCACCTTTAAGTTTTCTGATTGTGAGCAAGTTATATACCTTGTCTCAGACTAAATGTCCTCATTTCCAAAATTATTTGTTACTAGTAGCTACCTTGTTTTTTTTTTACCTGTTTGTCATATCTCACTGAAATGTCAACCCCATGAGAATAGAAACCTTGTCTATCTTTGTTCAAATTGCATTCCCAGTACCCAGAAGAGTGCTTGGCCATGCAGTAGATGTTTATATTTTAAAAATGTATAATGAAAATAACTTTATATTTTTTATTGTTTACTATATGATGGTACTCTTTCCTAAGCACTTTATGTCTATCCTTTTATTCAAGCCAACCACAGGAAATGGTTACCACAATAATTTCTAATTTTCAGATGGAGATGATTAAGCAAAGGTCAGTTAATTGGTAAATCGGATATGTGGCTTTACATGGCATGGAAAGAAGTTAGATAATTTTTTTTAAATCACTAAATGCTAGCAAACAATGAAAAAAGGATAAAAGGTATAGTAAAATTAGCTGCCCTTGAGATTCTGAGAGAAATTCATGTGTTAGGGTGCGTACATGAGATCTCATGCACTAGAACTGAACATTGAAATATCAAAAGCAAAATGTGATTCAGAAGTATACAACCTTTGTTTACATTCCAGATAAAGCATGAGTGAAAACATATTTCATGCTTGTACAAAGCTAGTGGAAGAGGATAGGGTAGCAAGTCTTATATACCAAAAGAGGTTGGATTTTGGCTCAACCTCTGGTCTATATTACTGAAGAACTAGTTTGCCTTTGTCAAAATTTATCATTGATTATTATTATACAGAAGAAAGCACTGAAGAAAGTCATGATGTTTTAAGCCAAAAATATAATATTCTTTGTAAAAGTTTGTAATGAGCAGTTTATCTTCTGTTAGCAGAGTAGAAAAAATACTACACAAACTTCAACTTCATCATCTGTAAAAGTTATGATATGGCCTCTCAGCAGTTTTTAGCTTTTATATTAGTAATTATAGGAATGAAAGTTATTTATGTCCCCAAACCCATTTTGAATCTAGAGAATTTGTTGAGATTGTCGACAATGCAGAAAATTATTCCTTAGAACATTTTCATGTGTAGGCTTTTTAAAAACAGAGTATTTGTATTATTTTTAAGCATCAAACTTCATCATAAAGCACAGTCTATTTTATTTGGAGTTGTAGCAGTCTTCCTTTGTATGTATATTGTACTCTTAACTTGACAATTTACTCAAATGATCTTTTTGAAGTTCATCCATGTAATTGCAGCATAACAGATGACCATTAGCGGATCAGAGCTGAAATGTATAAGAATGCCAAGCAATCTCCAGACAGGACTAAAATGAAATTGCCTGCCAACTTGGTACTGATAGGGAGAGGTTTGCTTTATGCATTGTCCAGTAAATTGCATGTCTTATTTAGCAAAAGTGATATATAGAACTGAATTAAAAATCATGTCTATCCATATAATCTGTTGGTTTCTGTAAGATTTCTTCCTTGAAGTAATGTAAATAAAAGGACAATGTTGAGGAAATGAAAAATTAATGCTATTAGAGACACAGAGTATACATTTAAAATTTAATCCTCTAAAAGCAAACATACCTTTTTTTTAAAATTTGGAATTCTCTTTCATTTGAAACTACTTTCATTGGTAAAATCCCTTTTGAAAAATACTACATTAATACATATTCAGAAAATTTCTGTATTATAGAAAAGAAAAATACATTACCATAGTCTAATGACTCAAAGAAAATATTTGTTCAAGCAAACATATTTTCTAAGGTGAATTTTTTATTAGCCTGTAAATAACACACTGGAGTTCTACTCCAGGATCTTTACATATGCACATCATTTCTCAAGTTACATGTAATATACAGCACCTTAAAATAAAGTTGGTTAAAACAACTTTTTGTATAGCAGACACAGCTACATATCCAATGGCTGATGAGGAATAGGGTAGATTTAATTATTGTTCCCAATTCCTTATTCCCTCCCTCTAACAGAATTCTCACCACATTCCTGTGTAGTGCCTATTAATAAAAAGAGGTGAATTCTACACCTTTGCCTCATTGACTTTCAGGTTCACCACATGACTAGCTTTGGACAATGAATAGTTAGTAGGTGTGATGCAAGTGGAAGCTGTCATAGTGTTGGTGTGATTTGCCTTGGCCTTTTATCCTTCTGTGCAAGAGCCACAAAACTGCTTTTCTCAGATTGAAAGACATGTGCAGGAGACCTCAACCTAATCAACAGGCTGAAACAAAGCCAACCTGACTGACCTGAAAAACTGTAACCAACAGAAAAGAATGCTTATTATTTTAAACCATTGAGGTTTAGGAGTTACTTGTTTTGCAGTATCATTTTAGCAGAGACCTGAAGTATAAAAGGAGAACTAGAGAAACTTAGGCACAGATGAAGAAAAGGAACTTTCTCAAGGTTATATAGAAAGTTATGACTCGGGAAAATGATACCCAGATAAGTGGGAGCGGGGTCCACTTCCCCCTGCACACAGCTGAAAAATCTAGCTGATCTTCTGAGGAACAGAGTGAACAACCAACAGTACCCTAGCGTATATGAAGAATGGAGACCAAAAATTGTAGAGGACATTAAAAAATCAGACAGTAAGGAGAGTGCTTCAGGACAATAAGGTCCCTGGGTCCAGCATGGGTACAAGGGTGGCTGTAGCCCCAGGGCCTGCACCCGCGGGGCCTGCTGCAGGGTTCTTGGGAGACAGCTGGGTCAACAGCTCCCTCCCCTGCCAAACAAAGTTTGAGCAGCACCAGGAGAGATCTGGTTGCTTGAAGTCACAGGGAGCAATAAGGATGAAGTGGAAAACACATAGGGGTGGTGGTGCACCCACGGAGACTGTGGACGCAGGCTGGGGAGAGTTGGGCCATGACAGGCCATGACCCGGATAGTCCCTGGTCTGGTTGGAGATGGGACTGTGTAGGATGCCAGGCCATTGTATGGAGCAGCAGGCTTGAGCAGGAGGAATTTTTCAAAAAGAATAAGTGAGAAAAGAGAATCTCAGTGGCTGTTTGGGGAAATCTCTTGCAGCAGCCACCCTGGTCTCTGTGCCTCCAACCCTACCCAGACCTGTGGGACCAGCAGCTGCCCAGCTGAGCATGCACCCGTGCAGTGGGGACAGTGCCTACCAGAACCTGAGGAACCAGTGGCTGCTTCTCCTGGCACATTCACAGGCCCAGGACAGAGGGTTCCTGACTCCACAGCCCAGAGGCACATTGCACCCAAACCCTGCGCCCCTGGGGAAGCAGCAGATGAGGTATGCACCTGCGTCCGCAGCAGCAGCCACAGTAGCACCTCTGCCCTGCAGGGCCAACTGGCTCTCTAAGAGGAAAGTGGAGATAGCCCTGAAGAGGAGAACTGCAGGGCTCAGGGAGTCAGCAATCCCCAGAAAGACTTAACTGAGTGGGGAGGCTGAACTAGCCTGAAGGGGCACTGAGAGTCTCTAGCATCTAGGACAGCAAAGAGGGAGAATGTGGTGTGTGAATTGCCCCTAATTGGTGCACCTCAAGGACAGCACAACTTGTGGACTAAAGGCCTAGGCTGGTCACAGAGGGTTACTGAGGGCCCAGCAGCACACTGAGGAACTGGGCTGGAGGCTGAGTGAGTGCAGCTCAGGAAGGGAGAAAAGTGAAACCAATCCCCCCTCAGCCTGCTGCAGTCAGGAAGACAAGAAGAACAGGCTTGGCCAGTTTGAAGTCAGCAGAAGGCTTTTTTTTTTAAGTAGTTATTTTCTTTTAACTCCATCTTTCTTTCTTTCCCTTTTTATCTCTTCTTCCTTCCTTCTCTTTTCTCCCCTCCACAAGTGAGACAATAAAACCTAGAGCTGTGAAAAGACCAGGGTTGGACCCAAAGAGGGGTCATCCCAACAGCTGAGACAGTGAGACGAATTTCACTTTGCTACTCCAGAAAACTTGCAAGTTATTGTATATTTGTGTTATTATTTTTCTTACACCTTTCATTTTATTAATATTTTTGTACTTCTTTTCATTCTGTTTAGTCTTCTATGCTTGGCTGGTTAAATTGCACTGTTTGACTGGTTTCCCTTGTTCTATCTTTCATAGTGTATTTTTAATTTATTGTCTTTCACTGCACTCATGCTCCACTGGCACACTACTCTAGGTCCTATACTTCATATTCTTCTTATCCACATTACATAGATTCAGTTATATGATTGTTGCTCCATTATTATTGCAATTATTTGCTGTTCCATACAATTGTAAATATTACACAACACCCTGCAGGGTCTTAGCACACTTCACTGCTTCCTGGACTTTATTACTGTTGTGGTTAATTCTATTCTCTCACACACTAGACCTATTTTCTATCCTTTACTCTCACTTTACCTCGCAATCTTACCCCCCTCCAAAAGCTCACTGTTTTTTTAGATCTAACTCACAATCCTCCCCAGCCAACAAGAGTCTTATCTTCTTTCCACCCTTTCTAAAAATTGGCTAGTTGGGCGAAATATCATGGTAACACTATACATATAAAAAGGGTCTCCTATTTCTTCTCTACATTTTGGTACATTAAATACCATAAAATAAACTCCCACTGTCTTAAACCATTTTGCCTCCCCCTCCAACTGTTCACAAAAAAGAGTAGGTGGGAGCTGTGAACACCAGTATACCTGCTGGAGGAGGAAACCAACCAACAAAGGAACCACCAACAGATAACAACAGAAGAAGCTGAAGGATGGAGTGGAGGCCACACTAATTCAACCCAGGACTTATCTGAAAATACAACTAAATGGTGTAGAAATTACTCAGAACAAACAGTTGAGCAAGAGCAAAAGAGAATCTCAAAACCCTGTATACTTAAAAGAACTAGCTTAAACATAACCTGCCCATACCTGCACATCAGAATACAAGACATGGTGGGGGGAGTGACCCTCAGTTAACCAACTGGAAGGAAGGACCCACCAAAGAAAGACCCAATAACAACCAAAACCCAAATACATACAGAGAGCCAACATAAACTACAGCCCAAGATCAGTGAGCTCAGGAGATTAAGGAGACTGCACCACTGATTTTCACTGGTCTTCCACCATTGGAGTTCACACCATAAATGCAGGGAGTCAAACAGATCAATTTAAAAACTATAGGCTAAGAAGAAAAGTCTCACATACAATGTGAAAACAAAGAAACAATCCCCAAGTGAAAGGAAAGAAAGAATGATAAATGAAATACAGGCAAGTCAACTATCAGATATTGATGACAAAGCAATGATTATCAGGAAGCTCAATGAGCTCACAGAGAACTACCAAAAACTACAGGGAATCTATAATGAACTCACTGTAAAACGTATGAACATGAAAAAGGAAACAGAAACTATCAACAAGGTCCAAGAGGAAATGAATAATTCAATTTCTGAACTGAAGGAAACAGTACAAGGAGTCAAAAGCAGGCTAAATGAAGCAGAGGATCAGATCAGTCAACTGGAGGACAAGGTACAAACACCCAGAAAAATAAAAAAGAAAAGAAAAATAGATTCAGAAATAAAGAAGAGGGGTTAAGAGAAATGTAGGACAACATGAAACATAATAATATCCATATAATGGGGATACCAGAAACAGAAGAATAATAGCAAGGGATAGAAAACCTGTTTGAGAAAGGAATGATGGAAAACTTCCCTAATTTGGTGAGAGAAAAAAGTCACACAAATCCAGGAAACACAGAGAGTCCCAACCTAGAGGAACCCAAAGAGGCCCACTGCAAGACACATCATAATTAAAATGGCAAAATTTCAAGACAAACTGAGAATCTTAAAGGCAGCAAGGGAAAAACAGAAAGTAATATACAAGGGAACCCTCATAAGTCTAGCAGCTGAGTTCTCAATTGAAATGCTCCAAGCCAGAAAGTAATGGCAAGAAATATTCCAAGTAATGAGAACCAAAGGCCTGCAACCCAGAATACTTTATCCAGCAAAGCTCTTAAAAAAAATAGAAGGCCAAATAAGGAGTTTTGTAGACAAAAGAAGCCTCAAAGAATATACCTCCTACAAACCAGCTCTGCAAGAGTAGCTAAAGAGTTTGCTTTAAGAACAGGAAGAAAAACAGTGAAAGAGAGAAGAAGAGAGACACAAAATAATGGCCATGAGTAAGTACCTATCAATAAAAACCTTAAATGTAAATGGATTAAATATCCCAATCAAAAGACATAGAATAGCAGAATGGATGAGAAAGTTTGACACATGTACATATATACTGCCTACAAGAGACCCACCTCAGAACAAAAGACCTATGCAGACTGAAAGTGAAGGGTTGGAAACAAATTTCCCAAGCACATGGACAGGGGAAAAAAGCCAGGGTAGCAATACTCATATCAGACAAAATAAACTTCAATAAAAGGGCCATAAAAAGAGACCCAGAAGGTCACTTCATAATACTCAAGGGAAGAATCCATCAAGAAGACATAAACATTGTAAATATATATGCACCCAACATAGGAGCACCCAAACACATAAAGAAAAACTTGGAGGGCTTCAGGAAAGATATTGACAGCAATATGAGAATAGTAGGGGATTTTAACACCTCACTGTCAAAAATGGACAGTTCTTCCAAACAAAATATGAACAAAGATATTGTGGCATTGAACAATGCCCTAGATGAAATGGACTGAACTGATATATAGAGAGCCTTTCATTCCAAAGAAGCTAAATATGCATTCTTTTCATAAGCACATAGAACATTTTCAAAGATACACCACATGATAGGACACAAAACGAGCCTCAACGAATTCAAGAAAATTGAAATCATATCAATCATTTTCTCCAACCACAAGGGACTGAAACTACAAACCAATCTCAAAGGAAAAAAACAAAGACATTCAAACTCATGGAGATTGAATAGCCTGCTACTAAACAATGAATGGGTCAGGAATGAGATTAAGGAAGAAATAAAAAATTTTCTGGAAACAAATGAAAATGACCTCACCATCATCCAAAACTTATGGGACACAGTGAGGGCAGTCCTGAGAGGGAAGTTCATAGTGATACAGTCCTACCTGAAAAAGATAGAAACATTTCAAATAAACAACCTAACCCAATGCCTACAAGAAATTGAGGAACAACAATTAATACAACCCACAGCAAGTAGAAGGAAGGGAATAACCAAGATCAGAAGAGAACTAAATGACATAGAGACTAAGCACAATTCTAAGGATAAATGAATTCAGGAGCTGGTTCTTTGAAAACATAAACAAAACCAACAAGCCTTTAAGAAAGCACATCAAAAAAAAAAAGAAAAAGAAAGAAAGAAGACCCAAATAAACACAATCAGAAATGAAAGAGGGAAGATTACAACTGACACCACAGAAATACAAAGGATTATAAGAAATTACTATGAAGAACTACATGCCAATAAATTTGAAAACCTAAGTGAAATGCACAAACTTCTAGAAAAAAATTATGTTCCAAAACTCAGTGAAGAAGCAGAGAGCCTGAACAAACCAATAACAGCTGAAGAAATTGAAACAGTAATCAAAATGCTTCTGACTCACAAAAAATCTGGACCAGATAGTTTCACAGGAGAATTTTACAAAGGTTTTAAGGCAGAGCTAACTCCCATCCTCCACAGATTATTCAAAAAAATTCAAGAATGTGGAAGACTCCCAAACTCTTTTAGCATCACTGTAATCCCAAAACCAGATAAAGACATAACAAAGAAAGAAAAATTCAGTCCAATATCACTGATGAACATAGATGCTAAAATCCTCAACAAAATATTGCAAACCTCATCAAGGAATACTTTTAAAAGATCATACACCATGACCAAGTGGAATTCAACCCAGGGATGCAAGGATGATACAACATTCACAAGTCAATAAACATAATACACCACATAAACAAAACCAAAGACAAACATCACATGATCATATTAATAGATGTGAAAAAAAGCATTTGATATGGTACTGCACCCAGTTATGATAAAAACACTCAGCAAAGTGGGAGTGGAAGGAGCATTCCTCAACTTAATAAAGGCCATATTCAAGAGACCTACAGCCAACATCATACTCAATGGACAAATACTTGGAACTTTTCTGCTAAGCTCAGGAATAAGACAAGGTTGCCCCCTGTCTCCACTCCTATTCAACATAGTACTGAAAGTCCTATACACAGCAAACAGACAAGAAAAAGAAATAAAAGGAACCCAAATTGGAAAGGAGGAAGTAAAACTGTCATTGTTTGCAGATAACATGATAGTGTACATAGAAAATCCTAGACTCCTCCAAAAAAGTACACTACCTAATAAACGAATTTGGCAAAACTGAAGGATACAAACTCAATATTCAGCAATCAAAGGCATTTTTGTACACTAACAATGAAATATCAGAAACAGAAATCAGGAAAAAAATGTTATTTGACATAACAACAAGAAAAATAAAATACTTAGGAATAAACCTAAGCAAGGAGGTAAAATACCTTTACTCAGAAAACAACACAACATTGAAGAAAGAAATTGAGGAAGGCACAAATAAATGGAAGCATGTACCATGCTCATGAATTGGACGAATTAACATGATCAAAATGTTCATACTACACAAAGCAATTTAGAGATTCCAAGTAATCCCTATGAATGTGCTGATGACATATTTCACAGATATAGAACAATCACTTCAAAGATTTAAGTGGAACCATAAATGACCGCAAATAGGCTCAGCAATTTTGAGAAAGAAGAACAAAGAAGGAGGGATCACAATACCTGATATCAAACTGTATTACAAGGCCACTGCAATCAAAACAGCCTGGTACTGGAATAAAAACAGGCACATAGACAAATGAAACAGAACACGGAGCCTAGAAATAAACACAAGTCTCTACTCAATTAATATTTGATAAAGGGGGCAGAAGCATAAAATGGAGTAAAGATAGCCTCTTCAACAAATGGTGTTGGGAGAACTGGACAGCTACATGCAAAAAAATGAAATTCGATCACCAACTTACATCATACAAAAAATAAATTCTAGGTGGATACAAGACTTAAATATAGGTTGTGAGACCATAAAAGTCCTAGAGGAAAACAGCAGGAAAATCTCAGACATTCCACTCAGCAACATCTTCATTGGTATCTCCCCTAAAGCAAGGGACATAGAGGAAAGAATAAGCAAATGGGACCTCATCAAATTAGAAAGCTTCTGTATGGCTAAAGAAAACAGCATTAAAATGAAAAGAATCAACTATATGGGAAAACATATTTGCCAATGATACCTCAGACAAGGGTTTGATCTTCAAAATATGTAAAGAACTCATATGACTCCACTCAAGAAGACAAAAAAACATTAAAAATGAGCAAAACACTTGAACAGACACTTCTCTAAGGAGGACATACAAAGGGCTTAGAGACATATGAAAAGATGCTCCCCATCACTAGCCATTAGAGAGATGCAAAATAAAACCAGAATGAGATATCACCTCACACTGGTCAGAATGGCCATGATAAACAAATCAACAAACAAGTGTTGAAGAGGATGTGGACAAAAGGGAACCCTAGTAGACTGTTGGTGTACTGTTGGTACACTGTTGGTGGGAATGCAGACTGATACAACCACTGTGGGAAAACAGTATGGAATTTCCTCATAAAAATAAAAATGGAACTGCCTTTTGATCCAGCAATTCTACTGCTGGAATTATGCCCTAAGAGCCCTGAAACACCAATCCAAAGGAACCTATGCACCCCAGTGTTCACAGCAGCACAATTTACAATAGCCAAGTGCTGGAAGCAACCTAGGTGCCCATCGATACATGATTAGATTAAAAAAAAACAATGGAATTCTACACAGCAGAGATAAAGAAGGAGCTCCTACCCTTTGCAACAGTATGGATGGAACTGGAGAGCATTATGCTAAGTGAAATAAGCTAGGCAGTGAGGGACAAATACCATATGATCTCACCTTTAACTGGAACATAATCAACACAAGGAAAATGCAAGCAAAATATAACCAGAGACACTGAAATTAAGACCAATCTAACAATAGCCAGAGGGGAGGAGGAGGGGACAGTAGGAAGAGTTTTCAGGAACTACTATGAAGAACACATGGACAAAACCAAGGGGGAGGGTGGAAGCAAGGAAGGGAGGTGGGTTTGGGTGGGGTTCAGAGAAAATTCAGACAACTGTAATTGAACAATAAAGTAATTTTAAAATTAAAAAAAAGAAAATTATGAGACTCAAAGGTAACAACTAGCTATTCTCATTTAATCCAAGTACTTTATCTCCTTGATTAATACATTATTTTTTATAGAGAGTAACTTATTTTCTTATATATATGCATAGAAATGAATACACAAATTATACCCAACTTAATGTTTTGAAAAGGAAGAAAAGTTAAATTTTAAATATCCATTTGAATAAATAGAAGCAGCTCAGAGTATAACAGAACTCAGAAACCCTGGGTTAGATAGCCATGTAGTGTTTTACCATGTGTTTGCTCACTGTTCTGCCTCACTTTCTCTGAACCAGAGCTTGTTTAATTACTGAAAAGAGTTACCATGTTTTTATCAAAGGGTTGGTGAAAAAATTTAAGTAATGACCTAGTCACAGGCATGTGGTGTATCATAAATGCTTTGCACTAAATGCAAATTTATTTTAACATTCTAAGATAGTATATGAAAATAATACTTTATGGTTGATTTAAGCACATCTTGGCTGACTGAATATTCCTGTCTAGAATTTGTAATCTAAGGCATGTGTCATCGATTTAAAAGTGAATTCAATAAAATTTTCTGTGTTCCCAAAATCCATCTATTGTTAACAGAGGTAAAAAATAATCTCTTAAAGAGCATTTCATTCTTCTACTTTGTAATTTAAAATGCTGTGATATTCTGAATAATTGTGTACAATGGAGAACAAGGAAATATGCCATAAAAACAGGGGTATTTATGATTCTATCTTAATAAATTCATATAACTTTTCTGAAAAAAAAGTATCCTTCATCAGCATTTTTACAATTTTGCTATTCCTGGAACCAATAATAAAAGTAGTAGAGTTGCAACTATCCTTTAACAATATCTGAAAGGGAATTTTTCTTTTTTTTTACTGTATTTTAATATAATTAATAGAAAATATCACCAAAGGTTGTTTTACAGGGTCAGCTAAGTTGATAAATCTCAGTCCCTGGCTGCATAACTCAATTTGTTAGAGCATCAGCCTGATATGCTAAGGTTGGGGTTTTTATCCCTCATCAGGACACATATAAGAATCAACCAATGAATTTATAAATAAATGGAACAACAATTGATGTTTATCTCCTTCCCTTCCTCTCTCTTTCTCTCTCAAAAAAATCAGTAACATTTAAAAAATAAGTTCATGAAAGTCAGGATAAAATATTTTCAGTTTTTTAAAGAAATCTGCTGAGATACAAGTTCATAATTGACACAACTTTTTAACTCATAGCCTACAATACAAATGTCATTCTCACAGTTAAAGTAATATTTATGCAACCTCATTAACATGTAGAATGTTTAGAGTTGGTTAACATTATTTTCTTTTTTAAACATTTCAAATTTAATTATTGTTCAAGTACAGTTTTCTGTTTTTTACTCCCATCCCAGCCCACCCCCTCATGTTCCCCACCTCCCTCACATTTCCAACCCCCTTAGTTTTTGGCCATCTGCCCTTTACACTTGTTCCTGTGAATCTTTCCCCTTTTCCCTTGAAATTCTCTCCCTTCTCCCTTCTGATCACTGTCAGCCTGTTCTCTATTTCAGTGTCTTTGGTTTTATTTTGCTTGCTTGTTTGTTTTGTTGTTTAGCTTCCTGTTAAAGGTGAGATCATATGGTATTTGTCTTTCAGCACCTGGCCTATTTCACTCAGCATAATGCTTTCCAGTTCCATCCATGTTGTTGCAAAAGGTAGTAGCTCCTTCTTTCTCTCTGCAGCATCGAATTCCATTGTGTATATGTACCACCATTTTTGGATCCATTCATTTACTGATGGGCACCTAGGTTGCTTCCAACTCTTGGCTATTGTAAATTGTGCTGCTATGAACATTGGGGTGCATAGGTTCTTTTGGATTGGTGTTTCAGGGTTCTTAAGATATACTCCTAACAGTGGAATTGCTGGGTCAATAGGCATATTCATTTTTAATATACCTGAAAATTAGAAATAATTAGTAGATATTTTCCTAACAAAGTCTTTAGATAGATAAAATTCCTCTCCAGTACAAACCCAAGATTGAACTGATGTTGATCAGTCCCCCTGTCCCAAAATAATTAGGGATTTTAAGTCTTGATTCAATTATTATTACATAGTTTTTAGTTAAGTTTCCAAGCCCAAAGGTCTGCAACCAGTGAGGAAAAAAAAGCAGGATATGTAAATGATGTTTCTTATACTATTTAATTAAGGTCTAGCAGAAAAAAAAATTAACTATCTACTGCCCTTATGCCTTGAATAAATTCAAGTGTTTCAGGTGAGTAGGCAATATATTCTCAGGAGAATGTTATTTTCTCTGAGATCATTTAAATATAAATATATTTTGAAATTTCCCTGATTTTCATAATTGTTAAATTAATGAATGTAAAAGTCATTAATAAATTAATGGGTTAATAACATTATGCTGGATAATAGTTATATTTTATTGGCATATACTGAAATATTTATTGGCATTATAAATATTCAACCATTTTTCTTGACTGTTAGTTACATAACATGATGTAGAAAAATAATTATTCTTTTTCTCCTGAGAAAAAATGAAAGTTATCGGTCCAAGTTATTTATTAATCTGTAAATAGATTGAAAAAATAATTAAAAGGGGGGTAAAAATAATGCTAATCATTGGAAATTAGAAAGGTCAAAACACTGTTTAGAATAAGTCTATGTTTGAAAGCGTTTGGAAAAGTATTGGAGATTTTCAGTGGTCTCAAGTTTTCTTCAGTGTTTTCACTACACACGAACTAGTTTAATACAATATGAAAACCTGTAAAATTATCAAAGTGTTCTTTTTCTGTCTAATTATTTGGAAATGGTTCAAATTATTAAAAAGTAAGATAAACAACCCAACTTTTTCAAAGTGATATTTTAGAACAAAAAAGTTGATATAGCTGAAACACTTTGAGGAACATTTTAAAATGAAAACCTCCCTTTATTCTGGAAAACTATATAATATATGTTTATAGCTTATGTCCTCCTCTCCATGCTTATTTCTTATCCCTCCCTGACATATAATGTAGCTTCCAGACACACTGAACCAGTTGTGGTTCTCAGACTTTTCATGCTGGTTAGGGCACATGTGTCTTTGCACATGGCACTGATTCTGCTCAGACCACCTTTCCTCCTCCCTTTGATGATTCAAGTCAAGGACATCTTCTGGTAATTTGTCCTTCCCTTGACCCTCACTCATGGTTATTGTTTATGTACTTATTCAATTCTATATTCTCATTGAATAGCTCTTTTTCCCCATACCTTGTATTTTCTCCTTGTCTACTTCTCTAAACAACTGCTTCTCAAATTTCTATGACTACCTACTCAAAAACTTTAAAACTATCTGAACATATAGTTTAAGTAACTGTATGCATAGTTCTGCATATCTTTGCATGTTATATATTGATAAATATATTAATTGAAAATATTTCACTCATATATATGTATCCTGCTTATAATTTATATATTAAACTTATTCCAAGGTTTATTTTAAATAAAAACAAATATACAGTGTAATTTTAACATAACATTCCTTAATTTTTGAGAATCAATTTTGTCTCTCCTGAGGTGTAAGCACTTCTCTAGATTATTATTTTCTTGAAAGCAGATAACTTTTAAAGAATGATTTGTAACTCTGGCACTTGTATTTGATAGATATGCACATCCCTTCACTTAATCTGTGAAAATAATTGGTTTATTTCAGGCAGCTGCTCTACAAGTTTCTAATTCATGGAATTGAGAATTACAGAAATGGATAGGAACCTAAAGGTCACCAAACACCATATCCTGATTGAAGAGTTAAGTAAACTCAAACTCAGAGCTCAAATGATTTACTAGTGTCACACATTCAGTGATTGATTATGAACTGGAGCCTCTGCTCCCATTTCCAAATCTTCCCATTCTAATAGGATGCTCTTACTATGATCCCCTTATAATGGTGGAGAAATGTGGGGACAGTAGGCATTTTATACTGTCTTTCTTCTTACACTTCTAACCTAAGTGATATTTCAGAAATAGACCAAGTACACTGGAAATAATCCTTAACTATATTTTCTCCTTCAACTGGTTATTCTGGTTCACTGAAAATGCCAGTCTGATCTAGAAGATGCTGAAACTGACAGTTTCAAAGCCTTAGACTATAGTAGTCTCTAGACAATTGCTATCTGATAGAACTTTCTGTGATAATATAAGTGGTCAACATCTGTACCATCCAATACTTGAGTTTTACTTTAAAATATGACTACAGTAGTTGAGAAAATGAAATTTAATTTAATTTGCATTTTATTTTATTTAACACTAAATAGTCACCTGTGGGTAGTGCCTACTATATGGGAGATTGTGGCTCTACACCCAGATGATAAAATGCCAAATGTCAATGTAGAAAAATATTTGTGCAGAAATATCTTTTTAATTTTGTATCCACAAGAAAACCAGCATATTTTTGAGTCAGCTTGCAGAGATAGCATCCAGAGAAAAATGAAAGAGAGCAGTGAGTAGATTAAAAAAAAAAGTAATGAGTATGTCACAGGCATAGTAGGATAACCAAGTAAAATTTTCTTTTTCCTTTTAGAAAATGTTTTTTAAATTATTTTGTTTATTAATTTTAGAGAGAAGAAGAGGAGAGAGACAGACAGACAGACAGGCATCAATTTTGTTGTGCCACTTATTTATGCATTAATTGGTTGATTCTTGTTTGTGATCTGACCAGAAATTGAAACCACAACCTTGGCATTTGGGGACAACACACTAACCAACTGAACTATCTGGCCAGGGCCTAGAAAATATTTTTGAACTGTGCTTCTCAAACTTTAATGTGCATATGAGTGACTTGAGGAGAGGGTTTTTTTTTTAATTAAAAAAGTTGAACCCAAAGAAGCACACACCAAGGCACATCATAATTACATTACCCAAGATTAAAGATAAAGGGAGAATCTTAAAAGCAGCAAAAAAAAAAAAGGAGACAGTTACCTACAAAGGAGTTCCCATAAGACTGTCAGCTGTTTTATTGAAAGAAACCTTGCAGGCAAGAAGAGGTTAGAAAGAAATATTCCAAGTCATGAAAGCCAAGGACCTATATCCAAGATGACTCTATCCAGCAAAGCTATCATTTAGACTGGAAAGGCAGATAAAGTGCTTCTCAGATAAAATAAAAGAGTTCATCATCATGAAGCTCTTATTATATGAAACATTAAAGGGACTTATCTAAGAAATAGAAGAAGATAAAAAATATGAACAGTAAAATGACAACAAACTCACAGATATCAACAACTGAATCTAAAAAACAAAAACAAAACCTGAGCAAACAACTAGAACAGGAATAGATTCACAGGAATACAGATCACTTGGAGGGTTATCAGCAAGGAGGAGGATGGGAAAGGGGTGGGGGAGGGGGAGAATGGGGAAAAACGTACAGGGAATAAGAAGCATAAATGGTAAGTACAGAATAGACAAGGGGGAGTTTAGAATAGTATGGGAAGTGGAGAAACCAAAGAATTTATATGTATGACCCATGGACATGAATGAAGGTGGGGAAATGATGGTAGGAGGGGGTAGTAAAGGGCAGAGGGGATTAAAGGGGAGAAAAAATGGGACAACTGTAAAGCATAGTCAGTAAAATATATTTTTAAAAAAGAAGACAGAGACCAACATGGTGGCGAGATAGTTTGGAACAAAGTCCGCTTCCCCCTGCACACAGGCGAAACACCTAGCAAATCTTCTAAGGAACAGAGTAAACAGCCAATTGTACCTCAGCATACATGAAGATTGGAGTTTAAAATTGTAGAGGACATTGAAAAATCAGACAGTAAGAAGAGTGCTTCAGGACAATAAGGTCCCTGGGACTGGCGTGGGGACCTGAGCAGCTGCAGCTCCAGGCCTGGCGCCCGCTGGGTCTGCTGCAAGATTCTTGGGAGAGAGCCAGATCAAAGGCTCCCTCAGCTGCCAAACATAGTTTGAGCAGCATCAGGAGGGATCTGGATGCTTGAAATCGCAGGGCGGAAGGTAATAAAGACAAAGTGGAAAAACCCAGGGGTAGTCTGCATCCACTGAGACTGTGGACACAGGCTGGGAAGAGTTGGGCCATGACAGGCCATGACTTGGACAGTCCCCTGTCTGGTTGGAGATTTGGGCTGTGTGAGAGGTCAAGCCCTTGTATGGAGCAGTAGGATTGAACAGAAGGAATTTTTCTTATTTTTATTTTTTTATTTAATTATTTTCAAAGACAATAAGGAGGCACTTGGTGAATGATTGGGGAATTCTCCAAGGGCAGCCACACCTGCCTGCCCTGGCTGTGCTTGAGTACCCTCCGCAGCCTCAGCCCTGAGCCCACCTCTGCTGCCAGGACTATGACTGTACCCCTAACTCCAACCCCAGTGGCAGAGGGTGCCCAGTCTCACCCAAAATCCCAGAGGTGCCTCACCAGCCCAGCCATCCCCCACCCAGCTGCTACATGCTCACACCTGAAACCTAGGGAACAGTGCGCACCCAAACCCTTGGCCCAGAGCCAGTCCCATTCCAGCGGCAGAGGCTGAATGCCTATGCCCACAGCTCAGAGGGTTGAGTGTGCCTGACCCTGTTGCCCCAGCTACCAAGGCAGCTGCAGCAGAGGCCACGTGCTCACAGATCAGGCCCCAAACCTCTGGCCCAGCTGCTGCAGGTCCCACCTCAGTGGCAGAGACTCAGAGCTCACCCAGGCAGGCCCCAAGACATAGAGCTTTTGACCCCATTGCCCAGAGGCACCATGCACCCAACCCCACCAATCCCCAGTCAACTTGATGCAGCTAGGAAGACCAGCAGAACTGGTTTGGCTTGTTTAAAGCCAGCAGGAGACTTCTTTCTCCCTCCCCCGCTTTTTCTTTTTAAAAATTCCTTCTTTCTTCATTTCCCTTTTTTTATACCAGATACCAGATACCTACTTTGTCTGATACCAGACAAAGTAGACTTTTATTTTATTATCTTGTTTTCCATTACAATTTATCTCCCTTATACTCTCTTCCACCTTCACCCACATCTCGCCCCTTGCCATCACCACACTGCTGTCCATGTCCATGAGTTTTTATTTAGCTTATGCCTCCACCTACCAAGTCCTTCCCCCATAGCTATCATCCTGCTTTCTGTGAGTCGGTCTCTATTTTGCTTGTTAGCTCACTTTGTTCATTAGATTCTACATATGAATTAAATCACATGGCATTTGTCTTTTCCTGACTGGCTTATTTCACTTAAACATAATATTCTCCTGGTCCACCCATGCTGACTCAAAGGATAAAATTTTCTTCTTTTTTAATGCTAAATATTCCATTGTGTAAATGTCCACTAGTTGTTTTATCCACACCTCTACTGATGGACACTGGGCTGCTTCCATTGCCTATTGTAAATAACCCTGCAATGGACATAGGAGTGCTTATATTCTTTCGAATTAGTGTTTCATGTTTCTTCAGAAAAATTTTCCCAGAAGTGAAATTGCTAGGTCATAAGGCAGTTCCATTTATTTTTTTTTATGGTTTCCTTTGCTGTGCAATCACTTAGATTTGGTATAGTCCCATTTGTTTGTTTGCTTATTTATTTTTAATATATTTTATTGATTATGCTATTACACTTGTCTCATTTCCCCCCCTTTATTCCCCTCCACCCTGCACACCCCTCCCACCCACATTCCCCCCCTTTGGTTCATGTCCATGGGTTGTACATATAAGTTCTTTGATTTCTACATCTCCTATACTATTCTTAACCTCGCCCTGTTTATTTTTTTTTAATATTTTATTTATTTATCTTTAAGGGGGAAGGGAAGGAGAGAGGGAGAGAAACATCAATGTATGGTTGCCTTTCATGGGTCCCCTGCTGGGAACTAGCCTGCAGGGAACTGGTCTGCAACCCAGGCATGTGCCCTGACTGGGAATCGAACCGTGATCGTCTGGTTCACAGGCCTGCGCCCTGTTTATTTTTGTACCTACCATTTATGCTACTTGTTCTCTGTACTTTTCCCCCCTCTCTATCCCTCTCACTGCCCTGTCAAAAACCCTCCATGTGATCTCCATTTCTATTATTCTATTCCTGTTCTAGTTGCTTGATTAGATTTTTTTTAGGTTCAGTTGTTAATAGTTATGAGTTTGTTGTCATTTTACTGTTCATATTTTTTTACCTTTTTCTTAGGTAAATCCCCTTAACACTTCATATAATAAGGGCTTGGTGATGATGAACTTTTTATACTTGACCTTATCTGAGAAGCATTTTATGTGCCCTTCCATTTTAAATGATAGCTTTGCTGGATAGAGCAATCTTGGATGTAGGTAATTGTCTTTCATGACTTGGAATACTTTTTTCCAGCCCCTTCTTGCCTGCCAAGTTTCTTTTGAGAAATCAGCTGAGTCTTATGGGAACTACTTTGTAGTAACTGTCTCCTTTTCTCTTGCTGCTTCTAAGATTCTCCCCTTATCTTTAATCTTGGGTAATGTAATTATGATGTGCTTTGGTGTGTTCCTCCTTGGATCCAACTTCTTTGGGACTCTCTGAGCTTCCTGGACTTCCTGGAAGTCTTCCTCCTTTGCCATATTAGGGAAGTTCCTGGACTTCCTGGAAGTCTTCTTCCTTTGCCATATTGGGGAAGTTCAAATAAGTTTGTTGCTCTTCCTCTTCTCCTTCTGGTACCCCTATAATCTGGATGTTGGAACATTTAAAGATTTCCTGGAGTTTCCTAAGCCTCTCCTCATGTTTTTGAATTCTTGTTTCTTTATTCTTTTCTGGTTCAATGTTTCTTTCTTCCTTCAGGCCCACACCATTGATTTGAGTCCCAGTTTCCTTCCTGTCACTGTAGGTTCCCTGTACATTTTCCTTTACTTCACTTAGTATAGCCCTATTTTTTTCATCTAATTTGTGACCATATTCAAACAATTCTGTGAACATCCTGAATACCAGTGTTTTGAACTGTGCATCTGATAGTTTGGCTATCTCTTCATTGCTTACTTGTATTTTTTCTGGAGCTTTGATCTGTTCTTTGGTTTGGGCCACTTTTTGTCTCAATGGGACAGTTTCATAGTGTGGGGCAGAGCCTTAGGTGTTCACCAGGGCAGGCAACCCACAATGCAGCATTGTGACGCTGTATGTTGGGTAGGGGTCGAAGAGGGAACAGTGGTGCTTGCTCCGCTCTCTGACAGGTGTTAGTCACTTCCCTTGCTACCCACTAACAAATTGGGTCCTTCTGGTGCTGGTTCCCAGGTGGGTGGGCTTGTGTATGTTCTAGGACCCTGTGGGGCTCTCCACCAAAGTCCCCTGTGAGGCTGGGAGTTTCTCCAGCTGCCGCCTCAACCCCCACCAGTGTTTTCAATCAGAGGCTTTGAGGCTTTATTTCCCCATGGTGGGACTCTGGGTTGTGAAGTCTGTCTCACTTCCCAGTTGTTCCTCCCAGTTTATCTGCTTGTGAATGTGGGACCACCCAGTCCACCAGCTGCCACCTTACTGGGTCCACAAGCTTCTGCCTTGCCCACCCTGGTCCTCCAGCTGTTGCCTTCCTGCAAGTCCTCTCCTCCCAACTGCCCATCTCTGCCCCTCCTACAGGTCTAGATGAATGGTTCTTCTTTAACTCTTTGGTTGTCGAATATCCATACAGTTCAATTTTCTGTCAGTTTTGATCTTTTTTGTTTTTGTTTTTGTTTTTAAAATTGTTGTTGCCTTTCTTTTCGTTGTGCGAGGAGGCACAGTGTGTCTACCTACACGTCTATCTTGGACTGAAGTTCTCCTTTTTTCCTTTTTTATCCTTCTTCCTTGCTTCCTTTCTTTCTTTTGTTTTAAATTGCTTCTTCCTTCCTTCCTTTTTTTTCTTTTTCTTTTTATTATCACAAGTGAGATTATAAAATCTGGAGTTGTGAAAGAACCAGTTTGATCCAAACAGGGGTCATCCAAACAACTGAGACAAATTTCACTTTGCTACTCCAGAGATCTTGCAAGTTACAGTATATTTGTATTATTAATGTTTTCTCATTATTTTTACATCTTTATTTTATTAGTTTTTTTTATTTCTCTTCTTTCTGTTTAGTCTTCTTTGGTTTGTTAAATTGCATTGTTTGGTTTCCCTTGTTCTCTCTTTCATACTGTAATTTTAATTTTTCGTCTTTCACTTTACTTGTGTTGTAATAGCATACTACTCTAGGTCTTGTACTTGTAATTATTGTTATTCAGATCACATACATTTTATCATATGATTGCTATTGCAATTATATGATAGCAATAGCAATCATATGATAAAATGTATGTGATCTGAATAACAAGAATTACTCTATTACTATTGTAAATAACTGCAGTTCCATACAATTATAAATACTACACAACACATGTCTCAGACCTCATTTCACATTACTGTTTCTGGAACTTCAATACTGTTGTGGGGCCCTGGCTGGTGTACCTCAGTGCATTGCGCACAGGCCTGCAAACCAAAGCATTGCCAGTTTGATTCCCAGTCAGGACACATGACTAGGTTGAAAAATAAATACTGTTGTGGATAACTATATTCTCTCCCACATGACACCTATTTTTTATCCCTTACTCTCACTTTACCTTATAATCTGACCTCCTACAAGCCCACTGCTTTCTATATCCAACTCACAATCCTCCCACCTTGCCAACAAGAGTCTTAGCTCTTTTCTACCTTTTCTGAAAAGTGGCTACTTGGGTGAAATAGCACAGTTCACACTATACATATCCAAAAGATTTCTTATCTCTTCTCTACAGGTTAGTACTTTAAATACCATAGAATACATTCCTGCTGTATTAAACCATTTGCCTTCCCCCTCCAAATGAACACAAACAAACAATGGGACACAAAGACACAATCCCCAAATGAAAGGAAAGGAGGAAGTCTCAGAAAGAATAATAAATGAAATTATCAGGTAATGAATTCAAAACAATGGTTATCAGAAAGCTCAATGAGCTCACAGAGAACTACCAAAAACTACAGGGAACCTATAATGAACTCACTGCAAAATGTGTGAACATGAAAGAGGAAATAGAAACTATCAACAAGGGCCAAGAAAAAATGAAGAATACAATTTCTGAACTGAAGGAAACAGTACAAGGAATCAAAAGCAGGCTAGATGAAGCAAAGGATAAGATCAGTGAGCTGGAGGACAAGGTAGAAAGAAACACCCAGAAAGAGCAAGAAAAAAAAAGAGACCCAGAAACAAAGAAGAAGGATTAAGAGAAATGCAGGACAACATGAAATGTAATAATATCCGTATAATAGGGATGTCAGAAGGAGAAGAGCAAGGGATGAAAAACCTGTTTGAAAAAGCAATGATGGAAAACTTCCCTAATTTGATGAGCTAAAAAAGTCACATAAATCCAGAAAACACAGAGAGTCCCAATCTAGAGGATCCCAAAGAGGCTCACTTTGAGACACATCATAACTAAAATTAAAAAAAAGAAAGAATCCTAAAGACTGCAAGCAAAAAAACAGGAAGTAACATACAAGGGAGCCCTAATAAGAAATAGCAGCTGAGTTCTCAATGGAAACACTCCAAGCCAGAAGGGAATGGCAAGAAATATTCCAAGTAATGAGAACCACAGGCCTACAACCAAGACTAATTTATCCAGCAAGACTCTCAATTAAAATGGAAGGCCAAATAAGGAACTTTTTGGACAAAAGAAGCCTCAAAGAATACACATTCTACAAACCAGCTCTGCAAAAGATGCTAAAGGGTTTGCTTTAAGAACAGAAAGAAAAAAGTGAAAGAGAGAAAAACACAGGTACAAAAAATGGCAATGAATAAGTAGCTACCAATAAGAACCTTAAATGTAAATTGATTAAATGTTTCAATCAAAAGAAACAGAATGGCTGAATGGATAAGAAAACATGACCCATACATATACTGCCTACAACAGACCCACCTCAGATTGCAGACTGGTACAACCATTATGGAAAACAGTATGGAATTTTCTAAGAAAACTAAAAATGGACCTTCCTCATGACCTAGCAATTCCACTGCTGGGATTATATCCTAACAACCCTAAAACACCAATCTAAAAGAACCTATGCACTGCAATGTTCATAGCACCACAATGAACAATAGCCAAGAGTTGGAAACCACCTAGGTGCCCATCAGTAAATGAATGGAACAAAACACTATGGAACATATACACAATGGAATTCTATGCAGCAGAAGGAAAGAAGGAGTTCCTATCCTTTGCAACAGCATGGATGGAACTGGAAAGCATTATGCTGAGTGAAATAAGCCAGGCAGTGAAAGAAAAATACCATATGATCTCACCTTTAATAGGAAGCTAAACAACAAAACAAACAAACAAGCAAAATAAAAACAATGACACTGAAATAGAGAACAGGGGGACAGCAACTGGAGGGGAAAGGGGAGAGAATTTCAGGGGAAAAAGGGGAAGAATTTACAGGAACTAGTATAAAGGACACATAGACAACAACTAAGGGGGGTGGAAATGGGAGGGAGATGGGGGGTAAGAGGGGTGGGTTCGGATGGGAGTAAAAGACAGAATACAATAGTTGAAAAATAATTTTTTTTAAAAAAAGACCCATCTCAGAACAAAAGACCTATGCAGACTGAAAGTGAAGGGTTGGAAACAAATTTCCCAAGCACATGGACAGGGGAAAAAAGCCAGGGTAGCAATACTCATATCAGACAAAATAAACTTCAATAAAAGGGCCATAAAAAGAGACCCAGAAGGTCACTTCATAATACTCAAGGGAAGAATCCATCAAGAAGACATAAACATTGTAAATATATATGCACCCAACATAGGAGCACCCAAACACATAAAGAAAATCTTGGAGGGCTTCAGGAAAGATATTGACAGCAATATGAGAATAGTAGGGGATTTTAACACCCCACTGTCAAAAATGGACAGTTCTTCCAAACAAAATATGAACAAAGATATTGTGGCATTGAACAATGCCCTAGATGAAATGGACTGAACTGATATATAGAGAGCCTTTCATTCCAAAGAAGCTAAATATGCATTCTTTTCATAAGCACATAGAACATTTTCAAAGATACACCACATGATAGGACACAAAACGAGCCTCAACGAATTCAAGAAAATTGAAATCATATCAATCATTTTCTCCAACCACAAGGGACTGAAACTACAAAACCAATCTCAAAGGAAAAAACAAAGACATTCAAACTCATGGAGATTGAATAGCCTGCTACTAAACAATGAATGGGTCAGGAATGAGATTAAGGAAGAAATAAAAAATTTTCTGAAACAAATGAAAACGACCTCACCATCATCCAAAACTTATGGGACACAGTGAGGGCAGTCCTGAGAGGGAAGTTCATAGTGATACAGTCCTACCTGAAAAAAGATAGAAACATTTCAAATAAACAACCTAACCCAATGCCTACAAGAAATTGAGGAACAACAATTAATACAACCCACAGCAAGTAGAAGGAAGGGAATAACCAAGATCAGAAGAGAACTAAATGACATAGAGACTAAGCACAATTCTAAGGATAAATGAATTCAGGAGCTGGTTCTTTGAAAACATAAACAAAACCAACAAGCCTTTAAGAAAGCACATCAAAAAAAAAAAAGAAAAAAGAAAGAAAGAAGACCCAAATAAACACAATCAGAAATGAAAGAGGGAAGATTACAACTGACACCACAGAAATACAAAGGATTATAAGAAATTACTATGAAGAACTACATGCCAATAAATTTGAAAACCTAAGTGAAATGCACAAACTTCTAGAAAAAAATTATGTTCCAAAACTCAATGAAGAAGCAGAGAGCCTGAACAAACCAATAACAGCTGAAGAAATTGAAACAGTAATCAAAATGCTTCTGACTCACAAAAAATCTGGACCAGATAGTTTCACAGGAGAATTTTACAAAGGTTTTAAGGCAGAGGTAATTCCTATCCTTCACAGATTTTTCCAAAAAATCCAAATAGATGGAAAAATCCCAAAATCTCTTAAGGAAGCCAGCATCATGCTAATCTCAAAACCAAATAAGAACATAACAAAGAAAAAAAACTTCAGACCAATATCACTGATGAACATAGATGCTAAATCCTCAACAAAATATTGGCAAACTGAATCCAGCAATATGTTAAAAACATCATACACCATGATCAAGTGAAATTCATCCCAGGGACAAATGTATGGTGCAATATTCACAAGTCAATAAACATAATATATCACATAAAGAAAACAAATAACAAAAATCACATGATCATATCCATAGATGTGTAAGAACCATTCAATAATGTACAGCACCCATTTAAGATAAAAGCACTTAGCAAGTGGGAATAAAGGGAGCATTCCTCAACATAATTTCTCAACATAATGAGGCAGCATTCCTCATAAGGACAAAAATGAGAGACCCACAGCCAACATCATACTCAATGGGCAAAAATTTAGAGCTTTCCCACTAAGATCAGGAACGAGACAAGAATGCCCACTTTCACCACTCCTATTCAGCATAATATTAGATATCCTAGACACAGCAATCAGACAAGAAAAAGAAATAAAAAACATACAAATTGGAAAGAAGGAAGTAAAACTGTCATCGTTTGCAGATGACATGATAGTGTACATAGAAAATCCTATAGACTCCACCAAAAAAATTTGACCTAATAAATGAATTTGGCAAAATAGTAGAATATAAAGTCAATATTCAGAAATCAAAGGCATTTTGGTACACCAACAGTGACATATTCAGAAACAGAAATCAGAAAAAAATCCTATTTGACATAGCAACAAGAAAAATAAAGTACTTAGGAATAAACCTAACCAAGGAGGTAAAACACCTTTACTCAGAAAGCTACACAACATTGAAGAATGAAAGTAAGGAAGACACAAAAAAATGGAAGCATATACCATGCTCATGAATTGGAAGAATTAACATCATCAAATGTCCATAGTACCCAAAGTGATTATACATTCAATGCGATCTTTATTAAAGTGCTGATGACATATTTCCCAGATATAGAACAAATATTTCAAAGATTTATATGGAATCATAAACGACCCCAAATAGGCTCAGCAATTTTGAGAAAGAAGAACAAAGTAGGAGGGATCACAGTACCTGACATCAAACTGTATTATAAGGATACTGTAATCAAAGGAGCTTAGTACTGGCATGAGAATAGACAGATAGATCAATGGAACAGAATATAGAGTGCAGATATAAACCCAAATCTCTATGGTCAATTAATATTTGACAAGGGGGAAGAAACATAAAATGGAGTAAAAATAGCCTCTTCAACAAATGGTGTTGGGAGAGCTGGACAGCTACATTAAAAAAAAATGAAATTCGAGCACCAACTTACACCATCTACAAAAATAAATTCAAGGTGGATAAGAGACTTAAATATAAGTTGTGAGACCATAAAAGTCCTAGAGGAAACCATCAGCAGGCAAATCTCAGACATTCCACTCAGCAACATCTTCATTGATATGTGCCCTAAATCAAGGAACATAAAGGAAAGAATAAACAAATGGGGCCTCATCAAATTAAAAATCTTCTGTATGGCCAAATAAAACAGCATTAAAATGAAAAGAGAACCAACTATATGGGAAAACATACTTGCCAATGATACCTCAGACAAGGATTTGATCTCCTAAATATGTAAACAACTCACATGACTCCACTCTGGGAAGACAACCCAATTAAAAAAAATGAGCAAAAGACTCAAACAGACACTTCTCCAAGTAGTACATACAGAGGGCCCAGAGGCATATGAAAAGATGCTCCACATCACTACCCATCAGAGAGATGCAAAATAAAACCACAATGAGATACCACTTCACACCGTTAGAGCAGCCATCATAAACAAATCGACAAACAAATGTTGCACAGGACATAGAGAAAAAAGAACCCTAGAGCACTGTTGGTGGGACTGCAGACTGGTGTAGCCACTGTGGAAAACAGTATGGAATTTCCTCAGAAAACTAAAAATGGAACTGCTTTTTGACCCAGCAATTCCACTGCTGGGATTATATCCCAAGAACCCTGAAACAACAATCCAAAAGAACCTATGCACCCGAATGTTTATAGCAGCAAAATTTACAATAGCCAAGTGCTGGAAGCAGCCTAGATGCCCATAAGTAAATGAGTGGATAAAAAAAAAAGTGGTGCATTTACACAATGAAATACTACTCAGCAGAGAGAAAGAAGGGGCTCCTACCCTTTGAAAAAACATAAGTGGAACTGGAGAGCATTATGCTAAGTGAAATAAGCTAGAAGGTGAGGGACAAATACCATATGATCTCACCTTTAACTGGAACATAATCAACAAAGGAAAAAAAGCAAGCAAAATATAACCAGAGACATAGAAATTAAAAACAATTTGATGGTAACCAGAGGGGAAGGTGGGAAAGGATAATCAGGGGGAGTATTTCAGTAACTAGTATGAGGGACACATGGACAAAACCAGGGGGAGACTGGAAGTAGGAAGGTGGGTTTGGCTGGGGCGGGGGAGCAGTGGTTGGGGGAAAATGCAGACAACTGTAATTGAACAAGAAGAAATTAATTATTTTAAAAAATAAAAGTAAAAAAAGAAAAGAAAATTACAGATTCTGAGTCAGTATGTCAGGGGTGAGTTCTGAGAATCTACATTTCTATTTATTTATTTGTTTGTTTGTTTGTTTATTTAATACTTTTGAATTTTATTATTGTTCAAGTATAGTTTTATGCCTTTTCCCTCCACCCCTCCCCACTGCACCAGCCATCCCCACCTCCCTCCCCTGTTTCCATCCTCCCTTGTGTCTTTTATAGTTATTGTAAACCCTTCACCTTTTTTTCCCATTATCACCTTTCTAACAACTTATAGGAAGTGCTGATGCTGCTGGTGTGTGGACAATTCAAGTAGCAAGAATTTAGAAAACAAGTTTACACATGCTATGGTAACAATATTTGGTGAACAAAGGGCAAAGGCATTGTAAAGTAATCATGAACCATATATATTTATCTTTAGAGGGGAAAGGAAGGAGAGAGGGAGAGAAATATCAATGTATGGTTGCCTCTTGTGTGTCTCCTGCGGAGAACTGGCCTGCAACCCAGGCATGTGCCCTGACTGGGAATCGAACCGTGATCCTCTGGTTCACAGGCGCATGCTCAATCCACTGAGCTACACCAGCCAGGAAACCATATAAAACTGAATTTAGGAGAGCATTCCATACACATGTAAATTGGATTCTCTAGAAAAAAAACATTAAATAACTCAATTCCCAGTACTATATACATCAAATCTCATCTTCCATGAGAAATAACAGCAACAGAAAAACCCTTTGTCATGTACCCCTATATCACTTTGGTCCATGAAAATGTTTTGAAAGTGAGTAAAGAAAAGGAAATTGACTGTTCCTGGGGAGTAACTGCATTGGAGTTACTGAAGAAAATTTCCCAAGAAGCATTTCAATGTAGAGATAAGCAGAGTCATGTCTATGGTTGGGAAAAAGATACAAGTGGAAATCATTAATAATGTACAATCTGAGTAACAACAATGAGACTTCTTCCTTGATATAAATTGAATATAGTTATATTATTTTCATAACTTTGGTTATTTCCCCATATACATATTGAGGAAAATAATCTAAACTTATTATTTCTATGAATAGTAGCATCCTGGGTAGACACATCCATGTATTTGACTGTTCCAGTCAAGAATTTTAGAAAACAAAAACTAGCTGTGTAGAGTAGATAGCTAGTGAAAATAGACTTGACACATTTGGGCTCCAGTAGAACACAACAGGACTAGTCTGGATTGAAAATTTACTGGCAATGTAGACTCCTACCAAGTTCACATTTGCCTTCATTTATGTTTATGACTGAACCAAAAACAAGCAGTACAATTTTAATGGATGCAGGCACTACCTTCCATGCCTCCATAGTTATTTCTAGAGGCAAAACTGGAATTTGGAAAGCTCTGTATGGACAAAGAGTGAATAACCTATCAGGTTTAAAGAAACAAAGAAACCATGGGACTAACACATTTTACACATTAGGTTTAGAGAGGAGTCATTTGAACAGTCAAGGGTCTACATATTACTTGGAAAATTATTTGATGTTCCACACTTACATAGTATCATGTTCTAATTTTTAGTCCTTTATTAGGTCCACAAAAATTCTGGCAAGGCAACAGGAAACAGATCTGATAGTCATATCTTGCATTTTACAGTAAGAACAGAAATAATTAATAAACTAATCATTTGTCATCATAACATCAAAAAGTGCTGATGACTTGCACAACTTTAAGCTTGTTAAAGCATTTGTATATTTACTGAATTTAAACTGGCAGAATGATTACTTTTCTTTAATGAATAGTCATAAACAATGCAGTGATTGAGATTAAAGTTCGTACACTGATATAGACATGTTCAAAAACAGTGTCATTTCCAATTCTACTCAACAACTGAGAACACACTTGTATATATCATTTGGGATGCTTGGGGTTGTTTGTAGTTTCTACAGTTTAATATTCCAAGTCAGTTCTCAAAATGAGGTCATCTGTAGAACTACTACAAGATGTTATTCAGATACTGAACTCCCTATTTCTGTTATGGGTTAGTAGAAAATGAATTATTTTGTATTTGTGAAAGTTCTGCATTATAGAGGCTGAGATTTTGGGGGAAAAGTTTGAACTTTACCATTTTTGCTCAGAAACATATAACTGATATTCTGTAATTTGACAGGATCAAGTTAAAATGTCATTTACTATGTTTTTTTAATACTAATATATGATGCTCCTGAATTTTTACATTGCCAGAAGTAACTATAATTAAAAAAAAACAAAAATCTCACCTATCACAATCAATTATTTTTCTTTGGCAGAACCAAATTGCATTTTTTCATCCTATATCCCTTTCCTTGACTTCCATCTTTTGCCTTCAGTCCCAAGAAGAGAAAAAAATCAAGTGATACACAGATGTCAGAAATTAATGCACTCTTTTATTAAATGTAAAATAACAGGAAGTTTAAAAATAAATTATATAGGGGTGATAGGGGGAAGATAGCGATGGAGTCCGACAGACAGAGCGGATTCTAGCTCCTGTACTCATGGGTGAAAATCCTGGCAGATCTACAGAGAAGCAGGGCATGAATCCATTGGTTATCCAGCATTTGTGAAATTAAAAAAACAGAGATTGTGATGGATGCTGAAACACCAGAAAGCAGCAGGTCAGTGGGGTCTTGGGGACCAGAGTAAAGACAAAGCGGTGGCGGGGGTCGGCGCCCCTGGCCAGGTGGCCCTGGTGCTGCCTCTATGGCCAGGGACCAGAGCCATCAGTCTGAGACCAACACCAGAGGTGTCTGCCACAGGAGCCTGGGCATCCAGCGGCCCCAGTGGCCACCAGCATGGTCCAGCAGTTCCCCCGCTCCCCATATAAGCAAAACTGGACAACACCGGGTAGAGACCTGTCTGCTTGCCGGTTTGCATTATCAGGGAAGGTTACAAAGACAGAGGGCCCTGTTCCACTGCAGACTCTGTGGTTGCAAGCCTGGGAGAATTGAGAGACGCATTGGCCTTGCTGGTCTGCCTGGGGACTGGGCTGGACTGAGAGGCAGGATATCTGGGGAGGTTTTTTTTTGGGGGGGGAAGTGGACTGAGGTGTTTTCCTGCCAGGGCAGCTTGACTGGCTTCCCACACAGCCTTGCAGCGAGCCAGGGGGAAAGCGGAGGCATTTGGGGGCCCGCCACAGAACTGAGAAGCGCCCTGCCAGTTTCTCGGGTCCCAGACAGCCCGGCTGGTACACACAGGCACAGAGGCTTCTGGGTCCCTGCCACAGGGCTGGGAGGCACCTTGCTGGTTCCTCGAATCCTAGACAGCTTGGCGGGTGCACACAGGCGCAGAAGCCTCTGAATCCCCGCCACAGGACTGGGAAGCGCCATGCCAGTTTCACCTGGCCGGTGTGTACAGGCGCAGAAGCAGTTGAGTCCCTCCACAGGACTCAGAAGGACCCTACCAGAACCTCTGGAACCCAAGCAGCTTGGTGAGTGTGCGGGCGCCCACACCCCAATCTGGTAGCCTGGCTGGTGTGCGCACTTGCACAGGCATCCAAGCCCACAGAGAGATCCTGCTGCAACCAGAAAAATCAGTCTGGACAGTTTGAAACCAACAAGGGAAGGGTTACTCTGTTGTTGTTAGTGTTGTTGTTGTTCTTATTTTTTGTTGTTTGTTTTTTTGGGGGGTTCCCCATTTTTTTAGTAACTTTTTTGTGCATTTGTTTAGTATTTATATATTTTTTAATATTATGACTGCTTTATCTTTCTATACTTTGTTCCTCTCCTTTCTTTTTCCCTGTTTTAGTCCTTCTTCCTTTCCTCTTAAACTCATTGCTTTCGCCTCTTCTCCAGCCTTTTTGTTTGTTTGTTTGTATGTTGCTTTGTTTTCTTTTACCCACAAGAGACACAAACAACTAGGAACTGTGAAAGGACCAGAATGTGACCCAAAAAAGGGGGCATCTCAACAGTAGAGACAGAGAGACAAATTTCACCTTCCTATAGCAGAGAAGCCACGAGGTGTTGCATATTTTTTCATTATTCTCACTTCTTTTATATTTTAATAGTATCTCTGTATGCCTCCTCTTTCTGTATAGGCTTCTCAGTCTTGAGTAGTTACATTGTATTATTAGACAGGCTCCCCCTGTTCTTTCCTCCTCAATGCTTTGCTAATCCTCTATACTCCAGGACACTTGTTTTCCTTTAGCACACTACCCAAAGCTCTATACCCCCTACTCAGACAGATCACATGGAGTTTGTTATATGAGTGCTGCTCTAATATTAGTGTAAATAATAGCTGATCTATACAACAATAAATACTTCACAACACATCTCCCAGATCTTAGCCCATTGTACAGGTCCCTGAATTCTATTACTGTAGTTATTAATTCTATTTGCTCACACACTACACCTATTTACCGTCCCTTACACTCACCTTACCTCAAACTCTGACTATCTGCAACCTCACTGCTTTCTAGTTCCAACTAACAAGCCTTCCCTACCAAACAAGAGGCTTATCTTTTGTCCATCCTTTCATAAAAGTGGCAAGTTGGGCTGAAGAATACAGTTAACACTATACATGGCTTAAAGATCACCTATCTCCTCTCTACCGGCTGTGACTGTAAATATCATAAAATACTCTTCTGCTGTCATAAACCATTTTGGCTCCCCCTCCAACTGATTACACAAACACGATAAGAGGAGTAGGTGAAAATGGAGAACATCAAGATACCTAAAGGAGTCTGCACCACTGAAATTCACAGGTATTATACCACAGAGGTTCACAACATAAACCCAGGGAGTCAGAACAGATCAATTTTAGAAGCTGAGGCTAACAAGAAGATTCTCACAAACAATGGGAAGGCAAAGAAACAATCACCAAATGAAAGAAAAAGCAGAGGCTTCAGAAAGAATGTTAGATGAAATAGAGGCTAATCAAATATCAGATAGTGAATTCAAAGCACTGGTTATCACAAAGTTCAAAGAGCTCATAATGAGCTACCAGAAACTACAGGGGAGCTACAATGATCTCACAACAAACTATATCAACATGAAAAGGAAATAGAAACTATCAGCAAGGGACAAGAGGAAATGAATACAATTTCCAAATTGGAGAACACAGTAGAAACTTTGAAAAGTAGAATTGATGAGGTGGAGGATAGGATTAGCGAGTTGGAAGACAAAGTAGAAAGCATCTCACAGAGCAGGAAAATGAAAAGAAACTCATAAAGAATGAAGACAACATAAAAAGTAATAATATCCGAATAATAGGGATACCAGAAGGAGAAGAAGAACAAGGGATAGAAAACATATTTGAAAGAGTAATGAGAGAAAATTTCCCTAATTTGATGAGAGAAAAAGTCACACAAATCCAGGAATCACAGAGAGTCCCAATCAAGAAGAACCCAAGGAGGCCTACTTCAAGACACATCATCATCAAAATGGCAAAATTCCGAGTCAAAGAGAGAATCTTAAAGGCAGCAAGGGAAACAAAGAAGTAACATACAAGGGAGCTCCAATGAAGTTAGCTACTGACTTCTCAATGGAAACATTCCAAGCAAGAAGAGAATGGCAAGAAATATTCCAAGTAATGAGAACCAGAGGCCTACAACCAAGGCTACTTTACCCAGCAAGTCTCTCAATCAAGATAGAAGGCCAAATAAAGAGCTTCCAAGACAAAAGAAGTCTAAAAGAATATGCCTCTACCAAACCAGTCCTACGAGAAATACTAAAAGGACTGCTTTAAGAAAAGGAAGGAAAAGTGAGAGACAGAGAGGAACACAGGTACAAAAATGGCAATGAATAAGTACCTATCAATAATAACCTTAAATGTAAATGGATTAAATGCTCCAATCAAAAGACACAGAATAGCTGAATGGATAAGAAAGCATGACCCTCACATATGTTGCCTACAAGAGACCCACCTCAGGACAAAAGACCATCACAGACTAAAAGTGAAAGGCTGGAAACAAATTTACCAAGCAAACGGACAAGGAAAAAAAAAAAAAGCTTGGGTAGCAATTCTCATATCAGACAAAATAGACTTCAAAAAGAGGGCCATAAAGAGAGACCCAGAAGGTCACTTCATTTTACTCAAAGGAAGAATCCACCAAGAAGACATTAACATTGTAAATATATATGCACCCCACATAGGAGCACCCAAATATATCAAGAAAATCTTAGAGGGCTTCAAGAAAGATATTGACAGAAACACAATTATAGTAGGGGATTTTAATACTCCACTATCAAAAATGGACAGATCTTCCAAATAAAATATCAACAAAGATATTGCAGCATTAAACAACACCCTAGAGGAAATGGACTTAACTGATATATATATAGAGCCCTTCATCCCAAAAAAGCTAAATACACATTCTTTTCAAATGACCATGGAACATTTTCAAAGATAGACCACATGATAGGACACAAAACAAGCCTCAACAAATTCAAGAAAATTGAAATCATACCAAGCATTTTCTCTGACCAAAAGGGACTGAAATTGGAAACCAACCCCAGAGGAAAAAAACCAAAGCACCTAAAAATCATGGAGAGTGAATGGTATGCTGTTAAACAACGAATGGGTCAAGAATGAAATTAGGGAAGAAATCAAAACATTTTGGGAAGCAAATGAAAATGAACTCACAACAACCCAAAACTTATGGGACACAGCAAAGGCAGTCCTGAGAGGGAAGTTTATAGCAATACAGACCTACCTAAAGAAGATAGAAACATTTCAAACAAACAACCTAACCCTACGCCTGCAAGAACTTGAGGAACAACAACAAAGACAACCCATAGCAAGCAGAAGGAAGGAAATAACCAAGATTAGAGCAGAGCTAAATGTCATAGAGACTAAAAGAACAATCCTAAGGATCAATGAATCCAGGACTTGATTCTTTGAAAAGATAAACAAAATAGACAAGCCTTTAAGTAGGCTCATCAAGGAAAGAAGACAGAAGACTCAAATAAACACAATCAGAAATGAAACAGAAAGATTACAACTGATATCACAGAAATAGAAGGGATTGTAAGAAATTACTATGAAGAACTGTATGCCAAGAATTTTGAAAACCTAGGGGAAATGGACACATTTCTAGAAAAATATAATCTTCTAAAACTCAATGAAAAAGAAACAGAAAATCTGAACACACCAATAACAGCAAAAAAATTGAAGCAGTAATCAAAAAAACTCCCATTGCAGAAAAGCCCTGGACCAGATGGTTTCACAGGAGAATTCTACAAAGCATTTAAGGAAGAGTTAACCCCTATTCATCAGACTATTCCAAAAAATCCAGAAGGATGGAAAACTCCCAAATTCTTTTTATGAAGCCAGCATCATCTTAATTCCAAAACCAGGTAGAGACACAACAAAGAAAGAGAACTTCAGGCCAATATTGCTGATGAACATAGATGCTAAAATCCTCAACAAAATATTGGCAAATTGCATCCAACAATATATCAAAAAGATCATACACCATGACCAAGTGGGATTCATCCCAGGGATGCAAGGATGGTTCAACATTCGCAAATGAGTAAATATAATACATCACATAAACAAAAGCAAAGACAAAAACCACATGATCATATCAATAGATGTGGGAAAAGCTTTTGATAAGGTACAACACCCATTTAGGATAAAAACACTCGGCAAAGTGGGAATAGAGGGAGCATTCCTCCATATAATAAAGGCCATATATGAGAGACCTACAGACAATATCATACTCAATGGGAAAAAATTAAAAGCTTTTCAACTAAGATCAGGAACAAGATAAGGATGTCCACTTTCACCACTTCTATTCAATATAGTTTTGGAATTTTTGGCCACAGTGATCAGGCAAGAAAAGGAAATAAAAGGCATCCAAATAGGAAAGGAGGAAACAAAACTGTCACTGTTTGCAGAGGACATTATCTTGTACAAGGAAAATCCTATAGACTCTACCCAAAAACTGCTCAAACTAATTAATGAATTTGGCAAAACAGCAGGATACAAAGTCAATATCCAGAAATCAAAGGCATTTTTGTATACTAACAATGAATCAGCAGAAGGAGAAATCAAGGAAAAAATCCCATTCAATATAGCAAAAAGAAACATAAAATATCTGGGAATAAACCTAACCAAAGAGGTAAAAGACCTGTATGCAGAAAACTACACAGCACTGAAGAAAGAAATCAAGGAAGACACAAACAAATGGAAACATATACCTCGTTCGTGGATTGGAAGAATTGACATCATCAACATGTCCATACTACCCAAAGCAATATACAGATTCAATGCAATACCTATTAAAGTACCAATGGCATATTTCACAGACATAGAACAAACAATTCAAAACTTTATATGGAATTATAAATGAGTCTGAATAGCAGCTGCTCTTTTGAGAAAGAAGAACAAAGTAGGAGGAATCATAATGCCTGATATCAAACTGTATTACAAGGCCACTGTAATCAAAACAGCCTGGTACTGGCATAAAAACAGGCACATAGATCAATGGAACAGAACAGAGAGCCCAGAAATCAACCCAACTTTCTACAATCAATTAATATTCGACAAAGGGGGCAGTAACATAAAATGGAGTAAAGATAGCCTCTTCAACAAATGGTGTCGGGAGAACTGGACAGCTACGTGCAAAAAAATGAAACGACCACAAACTTACACCATACACCAAAATAAATTCAAGGTGGATAAAAGACTTAAATATAAGCCACGACACCATTAAAGTCCTAGAGGAGAACATCAGCAAGAAAATCTCAGATATTTCATGCAGCAACATTTTTACCGATATGTCCCCTAGAGCAAGGAATATAAAGGAAAGAATAAACAAATGGGATCTCAAAATTAAAAGCTTCTGTATGGCTAAAGAAAACAGTATTAAATTAGCAAGACAACCAACTGTATGGGAAAACATATTTGCCAATGATACCTCAGACAAAGGTTTAATCTCCAAAATATACAAAGAACTCACACGACTGCAC
Organism: Artibeus jamaicensis; assembly: GCF_021234435.1. Lineage (NCBI taxonomy): Eukaryota > Metazoa > Chordata > Mammalia > Chiroptera > Phyllostomidae > Artibeus > Artibeus jamaicensis. The sequence goes on along the minus strand of NW_026522028.1, from coordinate 8,701,579 downwards.
TCTAAGAAGACACCCAACCCAATTGAAAAATGGGAAAAGGACTTTAACAGACACTTCTCCAAGCAGGACATACAGAATATCCAGAGACACATGAAGAGATGCTCAATATCGTTAGCTATCAGAGAGATGCAAATTAAAACCACAATGAGATAGAACTTTACACCAGTCAGGATGGCTATCATAAACAAAGCAACAAACAACAAATGTTGGAGAGGTTGTGGGGAAAAGGGGTCCTTAGTTCACTGTTGGTGGGAGTGCAGACTGGTACAACCATTATGGAAAACAGTATGGAACTTTCTCAGAAAAATAAAAATCGACCTGCCTTTTGACCCAGCAATTCCACTGCTGGGATTATATCCTAAGAATCCTAAAACATTAATATCAAAGAACCTATGCACCACAATGTTCATAGCAGCACAATTTACAATAGCCAAGAGTTGGAAGCAACCTAGGTGCCCATCAGTAAATGAATGGATCCAAAAATGGTGGTACATATACACAATGGAATTCTATGCAGCAGAGAGAAAGAAGGAGCTACTACCTTTTGCAACAACATGGGTGGAACTGGAAAGCATTATGCTGAGTGAAATAGGCCAGGTGACGTAAGACAAATACCATATGATCTCATCTTTAACAGGAAGCTAATCAACAAAACAAACAAGCAAGCAGAATAAAAACAAAGACACTGAAATAGAGAAGAAGGGGGCAGTGACCAGAGGGGAGAGAGAAGGGAATTTAAGGGGCAAAAGGGGGAGGGATTTGGAGGAACAAATAGGAAGGACACAGGGACAAGAACTAAGGGGGGTGGAAATGGGAAGGAGGTGGGGTGCACAGGGTGGGGGGGCGCTGGGATTGGAGAAATAGACAAAAAAGTGTACTTGAAAAATAACTAAATAAAATTAAAAAAAGAAAGGTGTATCAAAAAAGTTTTTAAAATAAAATAAATTATATAGGAATTATAATACAGCAAATAATTTTTAAACTCCCCACTCTATATATGTGAGTATATTTTCATATATACAGAAATACATAATGGATAGATGTAAAAATATATAGACTTTATTTACCTATTAATCCACCATTTTACCCTGTATTTTATAGATATTGAAAATTCGTGTTTAGTCTTGTTCTTGTCAATGAGAGTACTTGAGTACCCTGGTAATTTTGTTTGTTGGTTTGTTTTATAAAGTAAGAAGGTAAAGGGGCAGGAGTGAAGAGAATATTTAAAGCATAAAAAACGCAAAAGTACGAAGAGGAAAGATTTTTGTATTTTCTACAAATTTTGAGAAAAACAATCATTTTAACATACATGAAATCTGTTATGACTCAATCAAAAAGGAATTAAAATTTTCCAAACAAATTAAATTGTTCCATTCTTCCAGTATAAATTATCTTTACATTCTTAAGGATTATTTTAATATCTTTGATTACTGTGGATAACACCAATTAAATAGAACATTAATTCTATTCTATGCTGTTCTAATTTCACATTTTTTAAACTTTTAGGTCATTTTATTAAGTTCAATGATGAAAGTTATAAAAGATTCTTTGAAAATTATTTTTACTTAGAAAAAGGAAAGAAAAATGAACATTTTGTCAGCATACCCATAGATGCTGTGGCAGTCGAGACTTTCTGCAATTGAGGATAGTCCATTTATCTGGCAAGTCACACACTGGGTCAACAAGATTGTATTCTGGATCATCCTCATCATCCTCCAACTCCAAGTCATCCATTTCCTGGAACATAGGCTCATCTATTTCCACATTGTTTCCAGCATCCTCCAAGAACTGGGTATCAGATGTGTCAAGATTATGATCTGTTGCAAATAGCTGTTTCCCACCTAATTTATTTTTCCTGTTTGTTCTCTTTTAATTTGTTTCTTTTTTAATTTCCAAGAGTTCTGCATCAAACTTGGCTTTCCAACATAAGAAATTCTCAATTGTAACAGAAGTGTCATGAAATAATTGCTTTTTGGCTTTTTCTCCTTCTCTTTCTTTTTTCTTTCCTTTCTTCTTCTCTTCTAGGTTTTATTTGACCCATAATTCATTTAATTTTTCTTGCATGGCTGTCACTAAATTAAAGATCATCACAACACCAAGGTTTTCTCCTGCCTGCCTAATAATTTTTAAATGCCTGCAACATCATTATCTTCTAGATTTTCCTGGAACAATATTTCATTAAGTGGGCAGGGAATGCATCTGGGTATTTTTCACCATATGTAAACCTGAAGGACATCTGGAGAGTTTCATCATTTTCTCCAGCCTCAGATGTCACAGTAATGGTGAAGCTAGGAGGATTTTCTCATAATACTGTGAAGGAGTAGAAGTAGATTAGCTCCAGAGCTTCTAGCTCCTTGAGCTGATACTGGCTGGAATATGCTGTCACTGCCCAGAGACTACACATATGCCCATTCTCTATGCTGCAACTGGTATCACTGAGGCTCTGAGAGAGTGAGCAGGGATGGGTCAGCACAGGTGTAGAGTCCCTATCCAGGAGGCCCCTCCATTCTCATTTTCAAGTTTTGTGACTATTGTGGATAATGGTCAGCAGAGTCTATTATTATTATGACTTTTTATGTACTCAACAATCCTATTTTTCTCCCCACTTTTCTGGGAGGAAGCTCACCTCATACTAGTAAAATATTTTAGTGGCCATCAACATGAAACAGAATGCCTAACAGAAAGACCATTATGTGAAACTGGTGAATATATGTGAGGGGGTTCATTTTTACTAGAGACCCTGTATGCTTTATAGAGAGTATTTATTCTCTAATATCTACTGATTTATCTGGAGCATAATAGGAATTAAAGAATAGTCCAAAATGCTTGTATATTTCAAAATTTAAAGGAATATTACAAATCTCTCTTTTTAAAAATTTTTTATTGATTATGCTGTTACAGTTGTTCTATTCCCCCCTTCATTCCCCTCCACCCTACCCCCCATCCCCACCATTACCCCCCTTTAGTTTATGACCATGTGTCTCAAGTCCTTTAGATTCTATATTTCCCATGCTATTCTTGCCCCCCCTTCTATTTTCTATCTACTGTCTATGCTACTTATTTTCTGTACCTTCTCCCCCCTTCTCCTCCTCCCACTCCCCTGTTGCTAACCCTCCTTGAGATCTTCATTTCTATGTTTCCACTCCTGATCTAGCTGTCCTTTTAGTTTGCTTTTGTTTTAGGTGTAGTTGTTGATAACTGTGAGTTTGTTGTCCTTTCACTGTTCATGTTTCTTTAACTTCTTTTTCTTTGATAAGTCCCTTTAACATTTCCTATAATAAGGGCTTGGTGATGATGAACTCCTTGACTTTGATCTTATCTGAGAAGCACTTTATCTGTCCTTCCATTCTAAATGAAAGTTTTGCTGGATAGAGCAATCTTGGTTGTAGGTCTTTGGATTTCATCACTTGGAATACCTCTTTCCAGCCCCTTCTTGCCTGTAAGGTCTCTTTTGAGAAATCAACTGACAGTCTGATGGGGACTCCTTTGTAGGTGACTGTCCCCTTAGCTCTTGCTGCTTCTAGGATTCTCTCCTTCATTTTAATTTTGGCTAATGTAATGATGATGTGCCTTGGTGTGTTCCTTCTTGGGTCCAACTTCTTTGCGACTCTCTGAGCTTCCTGGATTTCTTGGAAGTCTATTTCCTTTGCCAGATTGGGGAAATTCTCCTTTATTATTTGTTCAAATAAGTTTTCCACTGGTGGCTGTGCCTTTCCCCCTTCTGGTACCCCTATAATTCAGATGTTGGAGCGCTTAAAGATGTCCTGGAGGTTCCTAAGCCTCTCCTCATTTCTTTGAATTCTTGCTTCTTGACTCTTTTCTGTTTGGCCATTATTTGCTTTCTTCTGGTCCACTCCGTTGATTTGAGTCCCAGTGTCCTTTTCATTGCTATTGGTGTTCTGTGCAATTCCATTCATTTCAATTAGTTTCGCCTTCATATATTTGTCTAATTTGTCGGTATAATCAACCAGTTCTGTGAGGATCCTGATGACCAGTGTTTTAAACTGTGCGTCTGAGAGTTTTGCTATTTCTTCATTGCTTAGATCTATGGGCTCTGGGGCTTTGAGATCTTGCGACATTTTTGGTCTGTTCTGGCCCTTTAGTGGTGCCTTGGACTCCCAGGTCGCTGGGTTGTGATGCTGTATGTGGGGGCGTGGTCAGAGCGGGGAAATGGCGACCCCCTCTGCTGTTTCTCACAGCTGGGTGAGGATTAGCGTCTTAGGTGGTTCACCTGGGCCGGGCCACTCAGAGTGGCTGGGTTATGATGCTGTATGTGGAGGTGGGGTCAGAGTGGGGAAATGGCGGCGCCCTCCACTGCCGCTTGCTGCGGGGACCCGCGGGCCGCAGTCCAACCGCCCACTCCCTGGCCTGTCTGCGCGCGCACAAATGCGCGACCACAGTCAACACGCAGCACTGCTTCCCCGCTGTCTCCTCTGTGGTCGCTCGCTCGCCTGGTGGCTGGCTGGGTCGCTCACCAGGTCCAACCCTGCGCCTGGATTCTGCGCCTCTGGATTCCGTGCACCTGAGTCCGTCTGACCCAGACCTCCTGTGCAATCCAGCTTCACCAGCCGCTGGTTTCGCCCCTTACTGGTCAGGCTGAAGAATTTGTTGTTAACGGACTTCCGAAAAGTTCAATTTTCCGTGTTCTGGCTGTGTTTTCTATTGCTAATATTTAGTTGTCTCTAAACTTGGTTATGTGAGAAGGCACGGCACATCCACCTATGCCTCCATCTTGGCGGAAGTCGGAATATTACAAATCTCTTATCACTCCCATTTTCACCTTAGTAATAGTTTTTTTTTGATCCTCAGCAGAGGACATGTTTATTAATTTTAGAGAAAGGGAAAAGGCGGAAGAGAGAGAAGGGGAGAAACATCGATTGGTTGCCTCTCTGCAACCCCATAACCTAGGCATATGCCCTGACTAGGAACTGAACTCACAACCTTTCAGTTTACTGACACCACTCCAAACCACTGAGTGACACTGGCCAGGGCCTTAGTGATACAGTTTTTATTTAGCATGGCTGGTTTAGGAATGCTAAGGCTAAAGTGACCCTCATTCTATGTCCAGAAAATATATATAAACTGCAAACTTCAGTCATTCATATTAATAGAGAAGAGGAATGCATGAATAAAATCAATACTTTTACTCCTACTGTAATAAGCCAATTGGAATTATAATTTGATAATGTCCAGGAGTTCTACCATAATCAAAGTTCATTCACCATTTTCATTCAATTTCCTCTTTTTCAGAGGTTAATATTTAGCTATTAAAATAAAATAATCCTTTAAACACATAGTAAATAGTCAAAGGGATTCTAAATGGCATTTTATTTTTAGCAAATTTGGTTGATGCCATATTATCATTTATAACTAGCAGATAATTGAGATCAAAGTCCACATTAAAAGATTTTTGTTCTTCTTAATTGTGGTTAACACTGCCCTCCCTAATTTCAAAAGTACACAAAGAAAATATTTCAAATTTATGATTCATTTTGGTAAATATTTTGTATTATATTATAACTAATATATAACTATTATAAAATAAAAAATTTTAAATTAGACAAAAAGCATATGTATACTTCCTTTTTTCTAATTTTGTAGTTGATCATCATTTAGTTTTAATTTGGTATTGCCTAAAGGCATACTCAATTATTCTACCCTGCCCTGGCTGGTGTGGCTCAGTGGATTGAGTGCCAGCCTGTGAACTAAAGGGTCACCAGTTCTATTCCCCATCAAGGTACATGCCTGGTTGCAGGCCAGGTCAGGTCCCTAGTAGGGGGAGTGGGAAAAGCAACCAAGCACTGATGTTTCTCTCCCTCGTACCTCCCTCCTTTCTTCTCTAAAATAAATAAATTAAATATTTTAAAAAATTCTTCTCCCCTTCCTGAATGTGTACTTTTTATAACATCACTTTGATGTCTCTTCCATCAGAAGATGCAGTCTATCTTACTAACTCTAGAATCTGGGCTGGTCTCCTAACGTATTTGAACCAATAAAATATGGTAGAAGTTATATTGTGCTATTTCATAGCTTAGGCTTCAAAGACTTTTGTACCTATACGTTTTCTTGAAGCCCTGGAACAGCCACAAAAACATTTGGAGTTAGTTTTATGTGGAATGTGGAACAGAAAAACGACAGTGATGGGGGATGAGGTAGGGATGAGCAATTGGAAAAAATGTGGTACAACTGTAACTGAACAACAATAATTTTTTAAAGGAAAAAAAGAAAAATGTCATCCTAGCCAAGGCCACTCACTGTAAGCCAGACAACACCCAGCTAATCTGCCAACTGATCACAAACCCATGAGGAAGCCCAACTGAAATCAGAAGAACACCCCAGTTTAGCCCAGCCTAAATTGATGGCTTACAGAATTGTGAGCTAAGTAACTGGTTCTTGTTTTAAGCCAGTAAGTTTTGGAGTGGTTTATTATGCAGCAAAAGCTAACTGACAGAGATATAAATATTCAAAACAAGATGTACAACATTTTGATAATGTGTTAATTATATAGAAGTTATAGCAATCTACAAAACTCATACCAGCATTGATTTTACTCTTTAAGATAAAGACTTTATCAAAAGTGGGAACTAAAAATGAAAAAGCAGCCTTTAGACTTTTTGATAATTATGATGGCAGATATTTTATTTATTGTTTCTTTATGACTTGCATTAGACACCTTCATAAATAAGTTAATAGACCTATAATATTATTTGTCATTATGTATTTTGTACTAGATAACATATTTCTTCATGTTTACTATAGAAAAATTATAATAAAGTATGACTATATTCTTTATTTGATATGTCTTATTATAGGGAAATGCTATAGTTATAGTTTGAGTATCATCAAATGCAGACCCTGAGTCTAAGGACTGAGTGAAAGTAATTTAATTTGGAGATTAAGGAGATAGCAGTAAAGATCAGGGAAATGTGACAGGAAAAGGAAGTTAGCCAATAAAGGACAATTATCAAGCAACCTACCACTGTGGATGAATACAGCTTATTTCTCTGAAAGACATACAGCTCAGATTTATCCCAATTGAGAGATATGGAAGATAGAATATTTATACACTGGCTCACATCAATTATTGTGTGAGGACTGTTCCTGGGAATTATGAACTGCCCATCACTTTGGCATGCTGCCTAGCTGCAAACCAAGCCTGGAGGCAAAAAAGCAAAGCAAAACAAAACACAAAAAAACACCATAAATTCAAGATTTGGAAGTTTGATGTCCACAGGTGTTGACCAAAATGGCAAAGGTGAGAGGATATAGGTGGGTCACCAACTGTGTCTACTACATCTATCATCTTTCAGATTCAGTCTAGGGTTTGATTCAATCTAGTCAGGTTAACAAAGAAATCAAGCAACACTCTTCATTGCACAGGGTTCCTCAAATCTTTTCTTAACCTTTCAAAAATAGTGTAGAATCAGAATGTTTAATGCAAGTAAGTCTATATCCAACATTGATCTTAGATTCTCTATAGAGTTCCTATTACAAAGAAAATGACACTAGTTTATAACCTTAGCTTATGAAAAGGCACAGTCAATTTAGACCCTTTATTGTATTTTTTTTCCACTGGCCTTGCTTTAAATTACTGTTACTTTGTGCTTTTAATCTAAATTACAGCTCTAAAGGTCTTAGTTTAGGTCCTGGTCCCCTATTCTCATTCACGCAAATTACTACATCCTTTTCCTCTTCATTTTTCCTCAACTTACACAACAGCTTCCCATTCAACTTCCATTATCTTTAACCAAACTATTTGCTCTCTTGAATGAATTGATTTGACCATTTTCCTTTTTCTGGTTGCATTTTTTCCTTAGGAATTGTTTTAAAATCTCTGTATCTCCTTGGGTCACAAAGTTATGGACATGATAGCAGCCAATAGCCTAGATGTCTATGAAGAAAAGTTGTTGGAGAGATTCGTGGAAATGTGAAGTGAAGAGGAGGATGTAGAGGAGAGTTTGATGCCACTACTTTTCAAGACAGTAAAGGTAAATGGTGATGCAGTTGTGGACGATTTTCTGTCTCTTCTAAAATATTACTTTTCACTTTGATTATATATATATATATATATATATATGATTCATGATCATGAGCTTTTGCTTCAACAGATTTCACCAAAACAAACCCAGATCTCCTCATTTCTTTTGTTTTTTCTCCATCTATCTTTTTTATTGAATTTATTGGAGTGACATTGGTTAATAAAACTATACAGGTTTCTAGTATACAACTCTATAACCCATCATCTGCACACCACTCAAAGTTAAGTCTCTTTCTGCCACAAAAGTTGTTTGATGCTTATGTAGAGTGAGACTTCCCAAGTCCCACTCTCTGTCTAATTCTACATCCTCACTTCCTAAACATTCTTAGCATAACCCAGAAGAAAAATTCTTATCCTTTGCTCAAACACGCCACATTGTTTGATGCCCCCCATTCCCTATACCATCAAACAGAATGCTTCTCCTGCTCAGGTATAATATTCCACACATCTCTATGGTGAACTCTTACCTTTTGACACCAATATTAGTCATCACTTCTTTGGCAGGGCCTTTCTTGACATTAACACGTTGAGTAAACTGCTTACATTTTTTGTACTTCTGTATCACGTTTTCTAGCCATACTGTAGTAACTAATTTACTAAATCATGTGAGTTAATTTCAATAATAGTCTTCCAACTAGATTTTGAAGTTCTTAAGATCTGAAACTGGGTCTTATTTTCTTATAACGCTCAGAGCGAGAAACATCTGTTACATAGTAACAATGCAATAATTGTAGTTCACTGTTGAATTATTTTATTTGATTGTCTTCTAAAACTCTTTATGTCTCTATGACATTTTAAAGTTTACATGGCAACTGTCAATAAATTTTTTACTCTCCTTAAAACAAAAATAAAAGGGCATATTCAAATTTTCTTGAACCTCCTGTGATTCCTTCTCTTTCAAATCAGAGAAAACCTTGCCAGTTATTTTTTATAAAACAAATGCTTGCTTTCCTTACTTGAAAAGTTCCATAATTGGGTACAAATCTAGAAGTTATTTATATAATAATCATTGTCATTGCTTCCTTATAAGTTACTCTAAAGAGCAATTGTATCTGTTTAAGTGCTTTGTATTCTGTCTATTTTAGTCATTTGCATGACAAAGTAAGGAATGGCATACCCAAGCAGGTAATTAATAATATAACTATCATCATCAATATCATCTTAATTCTCCTTTTCCAAATACTGCTTCATTATACTGTTGCAATAACTAGTTATGTAGGTGAAACCATTGTGGTGTAGCAGCAGAAACACCAAATGACAGTGAAGGTATCAATGTTCTAATTCAGTATTTGCACTTTGTTGTGTGCCCTGAAATGTGCTGCATAACTTCTCAGATATTTGATTTCCTTAGCAATAAAATAGAATTGCAGGTAAAAACTAATCTAGAAGGTTCATTCTGGCTCTAAATGATATATAATCCTAGACAAAATGCATATTCCTTTGCCTTTTCTGATGATACCACTATATTCATATGCTGCACATATAAATTATATCAAATGAGTGAATTTGTCGAATAAAGAGTTAGGTTTCTATGATCTTAGACAAATATGAAAGTGAAGAAGCTTGTCTTTGCATACTTAAATGACAAAGGAAAATATCTAGTTGTAAGTCAAAGGAATGAAACTCTGGAAGATGATAGCTTTTAATTTGGACTGGACTTAATTATGTCGTGCCCATGGGCATGTTGATGACATCTTTATTTTAGTTGCTCTTATTGGGGTAGGATCTAGATCCTTTTATTGTAGTAGTTGTTGTTGTTGTAGTAAAGAAGAAGGAGGAGTAGGAAAGGGGTGGGGAAGGAGAAATCCATAGAGCAAGAGGAGAAATTAAAAGCTGTCAGAAAAGGGGAAAAAAAGATGTTGCTTCTTAAACACTCCTTACTATAAAAATTAACTGAACAATAAAGAGAAAATTTTCCTTAAGGAACAAGTACCACCCAAGAAGTCTATTAAATTATATGAGTTTACTAAGTTCCATGATCATCACTGTCTATAATAATCTTTCAATTAAGGATTTAGAAAAGAGTGGAATGCTCTGAGGGTGATGAGAAATATAAAGGTGATGAAGGAGATCTCAACACTTACTTTGTTTTATTCTAACATTACAAAGGGGAAAACATTTTTAAATATTGATTACCTTCCAAACCTTTCGGTTAGCTATTGCCAACTTAATAAAGTAGAAAGATCCTAGAAATTGCATTTCAGATCTCAGTAAAATTATAAAGAGATTAAAAAGACCTGTTAAAGGTGAGACCATGTGGTATTTGTCTTTCACCACCTGGCTTATTTCACTTAGCATATGCTTTCCAGCTCCATCCAATAGGAGCTCCTTCATTCTTTCTACTGCATAGAATTCCACTGTGTATATGTATCATAGTTTTTTGATGCATTCACTTACTGATGGGCACTTAGGTTGCTTCCAGCACTTGGCTATTGTAAACTGTGCTGCTATAAACATTGGGGTACATAGGTTCTTTTGTATTGGTGTTTCAGGGTTCTTAGGGTATAATCCTAGCAGTGGAATTGCCAGGTCAAAAGACAGATCCATTTTTAGTTTTATGAGAAAATTCCATACTGCTTTACTTACTAGTTGTACTAGTCTGCAATCCCACTAAGAGTGCACTAGAGTTCCCTTTTCTCCTCTTTAACAGGAACCTAAACAACAGAACCATCAAACGAGCAAAATATAACCTAAGACAATGAAATAGCAAACAGGCTGTAGTGTCCAGAGAGGAGAGGGGAGGGAATTTCAGGGGAAAAGGGGAAGGGTGTACAGGAACAAGTATAAAAGACACATGGACAAAAACTAGGGGGGTGGAAGTGGGAGGGACGGGGAGGGGTAGGTGGGTGGGCTGGGATGGTGTAAAAGACAGAAAACTGTACTTGAACAACAATTAGAAAAGAAGGGCAAGAAAATTTAATAAAATATTTTTCTATTTTATATAATTCTACTACTATTGAAGAGATTAAAAAAAGACCTTTGGATGAAGTTTTATTTAGTATACTAAGAAATTTAAAGACTGTCTTAAAGAGGAAGAATCACATTTTGTGTAATTTGTCACATTTAAAATAAGAAAATGGATACCATGCAGGAAAACATATTACTGAATTTGTGGAAGATATTCTGCATGTTTATTAGTGGACCAATATATTTCAGTAACATTTGAGAGACTGACAAACATAAATCAAGTTTTGTCAGTTCTTAAGCAAATAGAAATTTACTTCAGTACATCTCTCCTAAATCACAATTACAAATGTTACTACAAAATTAATTTGGATGAACAAGTTCTGTCTTTCACTTCACATATTGTGTATTTGATAAACTATCAAGTAAATTCTTATTTGAAAAACAGCTCAAAGAGTTCTTGCTGAGTTATTCTGTCATGGTCTCAGCCTATCCTAAGCAAATGTAAAGTTATTTTCTACAAGCAATATCAATGAAATGTTTCCTAAGCTAATATCTTTATTTTTTATTTATATGGTTTCATAACTCTAATTAACTCTAAGCCCTGCAATTTTTTAATTTTGAAAAAAGTGAATTTTAAAAATATGACAATAAGGCAAAAGCAGGGAAGTTTCACTCTACTTTGTACCATTAATTCAGCTGAATTGTGAGTAGTCTCCTATCTGGTCTCTCTGCTCCTGCCCTATACCCAAGGTAGCATCTTCTCAGACAGAGTGAAGTTTTTAAAATGTCTGATTATATTTATCCTCTTTCAAAATTCAAAGCTTTCTGATCTCACTTATGAGGCTCTTAATGACCTGGCACCTACTACCTCTCCTTTCTCCTACACTGAGTTCCAGTCACATAACTTCTTTGCTGCTACTTAAATATACAAACATAGTCCTGCCTCAGGAATGTTACACTAATTCTTCCTTTTTATTATATGCTCTTTCTCCAGATATAATCATAGATCTGAGCTTTCTTCAGGGATCTTCAAAAACAAAAGACCTTATATCCTTTTCCTAACATGCTGTCCCCTTTATCCTGCTTTGGTTTTCTACATTGTGTATACCATAGACTGACATTTAATGTCTTTTAAAAATATTGTTCTCTTTTCTACCCACTAGAATATAAGCTTCATGTGGGCAGAGATTTTACTAGTTGGGTTCATTACCACTTCCCCAGCCCCTAGAATGATGTGTGGTACAGGTACATAATAGACATTCAATACATATTTGTTGAAAGAATGAGTGACATTAGACAATACATATTGATAATAAACATATGAATAAATGTTAACTCTCTGTTTGTCCTTTTGCTCTCAACCAAATTATTTGACAATTGAACAAATCATGAGTAGATTTAATATCCAGGGGAAGATGGCATTGAGACGAGTAGGAGCAGAGTCCACTTTCCCCTGCTTATGGGTGGAACACCTAGCAGATATTCTGAGGAACAGAGAGAACCATCAGTGGTATCCCAACACATATGAAGATTGAAGACCAAAAATTATAGAGGACATTGAAAAATCAGACAGTAAGGAGAGTGCTTCAGGACAATAAGGTCCCTGGGACAAGAGTGGGGACTAGGGTCTGCTGCAAGATTCTTGGGGGAGAGCCAGGTTGGGTTGTGAGAGCCAGGTGCTTGTTTGGAGTAGCAGGCTTGAATAGGAGAAATTTTTCAAAAAGAAAAAGAGGCACTCAATGGCTATTTGGGGGAATTCTCTGCAACAGCTGCCCCAGCCTCCTGCACCCCTACTCCTGTAGCCCCCAAACAGTGAGTACCTGATCCCCTGGCCTAGTGGCTACCAGTCCACGATCATGCCCACAGCCCTGGGGAAGGTGCACACCTGACCATGCCTGTCCTGCCCCAGCAGCGAGGCCTGGTGCTCAGGCCTGGCCCCTAACCCCACTGGAAGGAGTGTGCCTGCTCTGCTGCCCAGAGACACCCCCCAGCCCCTGCACCTGGGGCCCTGCAGGACTGACTGGCTCTCTAAGAGGAAGGCAGAGATGCCCCACAGAGGAGGACTGCAGGCCTCAGGAGTCAGCAATTCCCAGAAAGACTTAACTCGTAGCAGGGGCTAAACTACCTTGAAGGGGTGCTGAGAGTCCCTAGCATCTAGGACAGCAAAGAGCGAGAAGATGGTGTGTGAGTTGCCCCTAATTAGTGCAACTCAAGGACAGTGCAACTGGTGGACTGAAGGCTTAGGCTGGGTTTGGAAGGGCACTGGGAGCCTCAGAGTGCACTGAGAAACTAAGCTGGAGGCTGGACAACTGCAAAGAGTGTGGCTCAGGAAGGGAGAAAAGCAAAGCCAATCCTTCCTCAGCCTGCTGCAGCCAGGAAGGCCAGCAAAACTGGCTTGGCCAGTTTTCTTCCCATCACTATTGGTTCCCTGTACATTTTCCTTTATCTCACTTAGCATGGCCTTCATTTTTTCATCTAATTTGTGACCAAATTCAACCAATTCTGTGAGAATCCTGATTACCGGTGTTTTGAACTGTGCATCAGATATGTTGGCTATCTCTTCATCACTTCGTTGTATTTTTTCTGGTGCTTTGATCTGTTCTTTCATTTGGGCCTTTTTTTTTGTCTTGATGCTCCTGTTACATAGTAATAGGCAGAGCCTTAGGTGTTCACCAGGGTGGGGCAACCTAGTAGCTGGGTTGTGATGCTCTATGTGGGGCAAGAGTCCAAGAGGGAACAATGTTACAGCAAACTCACAATTATTAACAACCACACCTAAAACAAACAAAAAAAACACAAAGTAAGCAAACAACTAGATCAGGAACAGAACCACAGAAATGGAGATCACATGGAGGGTTAGCAACAAGGGAGTGAAAGGAAAAGGGGGGGGGTATAGAGATTAAGTAGCATAGATGGTAGGTAGAAAAAACAGGGGAGGGTAAGAATAGTATGGAAAATGTAGAAATCAAAGAACTTATATGTACAACCCATGGACATGAACTAAATTGGGGGAATGTGGGTGAGAGGGTGTGTGCAGGGTAGATGGGAGTGAAGGAGAAAAATGGGACAACTGTCATAGCATAATCAATAAAATATACTTTAAAAAACTGGCTTGGCCAGTTTAAAATCAGCAGAAGGCTTTTTTAAAAAAATTAATTCCTGCCCTGGCTGGTGTAGCTCAGTGGATTGAGTGCGGGCCTGCGAACCAAAAGATCTCTGTTTGATTCACAGTCAGGGCACATGCCTGGGTTGCAGGCCAGTTTCCAGCAGGGGACACATGAGAAGCAACCATATATTGATATTTCTCTCCCTCTCTCCTTTCCTTCCCTTCTAAAGATAAATTAATTAATTAATTTAGAAATTAATTCCTTTCTTCCTTTTCTTCTTTTTTCTAATTTTTAAAAATTCCTTCTTCCTTCCTTCCTTTTCTTTTTTATTCTTTCTTCCATCCTTCTCCCTTTTCTTTTAATTCCCACAAGTGAGACAATAAAACCTGGAGCTGCAAAAAGACCAGAGTTGGATCCAAACAGGATTCATCCCAATAACTGAGACAGTGAGACAATCTTCACTTTGCTACTCCAGAGAAATCGCAAGTTATTGTATACTTGTATTATTATTTTTTCATTATTCTTACATCTTTTATTTTATTACTATTTTTGTATTTTTCTTCTTAGTGTTCAGACTTTTTCACTTAGTTTGTTAAATGGCATTGTTTGACTGTTACGATTGTTGCTCCATTACTATTGTAAATAATAGCTGTTCCAAACACTTGCAAATACTGCACAACATCCCTCCCTAATCTTAGTGCACTTCACTGTTTTCTGAACTTTATTACTGTAGTGATTAACTCTATTCTTTCCCACACTACACCTATCTGCTATCTTTCACTATCACTTTCCATCATAATCTGACCCCCCACAAGCTCACTGCTTTCTAGATCAAACCCACAACTGTTCCATGCCCCTAAAAAGAGTCTTATCTTTTTTCTACCCTTTCTAAAAAGTGGCTAGTTGAGTGAAATAACATAGTTAACAATATGAATATCCAAGGGATCTCCTATCTCTTCTCTACAGGTTGATACTTTAAATGCCATAGAATACACTCCCGCTGTCTTACACCATTTTCCCTTCACCTTTCAACTAATCACAAAAAAAAAGAGTAGGTGGGAGCTGTGAATACCAGTATACCTGCTAGAAGAGGAAACTCACCAACAAACAAAACACAAACAGATAACAACAGAAGAAGGTCAAGGAGGGAGTGGAAAGCACACAAATCACAATCCAGAGCCTATTTGGAAATACAACTAAATGGTGAAGAAATTACCCAGAACAAACAACTGAACAAGAGCAAGAGAGAATCTTTAAAACCTTGTATGCACAGAAGAATCAACTTCAACACAACCTGTCCACACCTACACAACAGAATACAAGATGTGGTGGAGGGAGTGATCCTCAGCTAACCAGCTGGAGGGAAGGACCCACCAAAGAAAGACCCGGAAATAATCACAACCCAAAGACATACTGAGAGCCAACATAAACTACAGCCCAATACCAGGGAGCTCAGTAGATTAATGAGACTGCATCACTGAACTTCTCAGATCTTCTACAATAGAAGTTCACACCATAAATGCAGTGAGTTACAACGGATCAATTCAAGAAGCAGAGGCTAACAAGAAGAGTATCACAAACAATGGGAAGACAAAAAAAATTTCCAAATGAAAGGAAAGAAAGAAGCCTCAGAAAGAATGATAAATGAAATAGGGCAAGTCAACTACCAGATAATGACTTCAAAACACTGGTTATCAGGAAGCTCAATGAGCTCACAGAGAACTACCAAAAACTACAGGGAAACTACAATGAACACTACAAAATGTATGATCATGAAAAAGGAAATAGAAACTATCAACAAGGGCCAAGAGGAAATGAAGAATACAATTTCTGAACTGAAGGACACAGTACAAGAAATCAAAAGAAGGCTAGATGAAGCAGAGGATCAGATCAGTGAGCTGGAGGACAAGGTAGAAAGAAACACCCAGAAAGAGCAAGAAAAAGAAAAAAGGCTCAGAAAAAATGAAGAGGTGTTAAGGGAAATGCAGGACAATATAAAACATAATATCCATATAATAAGGATACCAGGAGGAGAAGAAGAAGAGCAAGGGATAGAAAACCTGTTTGAGAAAGAAATGATGGAAAACTTCCCTAATTAGATGAGAGAAAAAGTCACACAAATCCAGGAAACATGGAGAGTCCCAATATAGAGGAAACCAAAGAGGCCTACTTTAAGACACATCATAATTAAAATTAAAAAAAAAAAAACAAGGCAAAGAGAGAATCCTAAAGATAGCAAGTGAAAAACTGGAAGTAACATACAAGGGAGCCCCAATAAGATTAGCTGCTCACTTCTCCATGGAAATGCTCCAATCCAGAAGAGAATGGCAAGAAATATTCCAAGTAATAGAAACCAGAGACCTGCAATGAAGACTACTTTACCCAGCAAGGCTCTCAATCAAGACAAAAGGCCAAATGAAGAGCTTCCAAGACAAAAGAAGTCTAAAAGAATACACCTCCACCAAACCAGCTCTGCAAGAGATGCTAAATGGACTGCTTTAAGAAAAGGAATGAGGGACTTCCGCCAAGATGGAGGTGCAGGTGGAAGCACTGCACCTTCTCACACAACCAAGTTTAAAAACAACAAAGTTTTAGCAATAAAAATGCAGCCAAACCACAGAAAATTGAACTACATGGAAGTCTGACAACAACGAACCCTTCAGCCAAACCAGTAAGAGGGGCAGAGCCAGCAGCAGAGCAGGGTTGGGCAGGAAAGATCCACCAGACTGACCTGGGTGAGCAACCCAGGTACACCAGCAGCCATAGGCAGATCCCAGGTGTGGAGTAGCAGGCAGACCCACTGAGGGCGCAAGGCGGTGGACCCAGTGAGGCCTGACCATAGTCACACATTTGAGCGCAGATAAACCAGTGAAGGAGCGAAGCACTGAGACAGACCCTGCAGGCCCCAGTGGCTGAAAGTGGCAGAGGGGACCGCCATTGTCCCTCTGTGACCCCGCCCCCACATACAGTGTCACAAACCAGCAACCTGGGTGGCCCCACCCTGGTGAACACCTCCTCATACTTAACAGGCGCGAACAGACCAAACATGGCTAAAGATGAACTCAGGGCCCCAGAGCCAATAAATCTAAGTGAGGAAGAAATAGCCAATCTTTCAGATGCACAGTTCAAAACACTGGTGATCAGGATGCTCACAGAACTGGTTGATTATAGTCACAAATTAAAGGAACATATGAAGGCTAAACTAATTGAAATGAATAGAAATGCACAGAAAACCAATAGTAATGGAAAAGAAACTGGGACTGAAATCACAGGAGTGGACCAGAAAGAGAAAGAAAATGACCAAACAGAAAAGGATGAAGAAACAAGAATTCAAAAAAATGAGGAGAGGCTTAGGAACCTCTAGGACATCTTTAAACATTCCAACATCCGAATTATAGGGATACCAGAAGGGGGAAAGGAACAGCCACCAGTGGAAAACTTATTTGAACAAATAATAAAGGAGAATTTCCCCAATCTGGCAAAGGAAATAGACTTCCAGGAAATCCAGGGAGCTCAGAGAGTCCCAAAGAAGTTGGACCCAAGGAGGAATACACCAAGGCACGTCATCATTATATTAGCCAATATTAAAATGGAGAGAATCCTAGAAGCAGCAAGAGCTAAGGGGACAGTCACCTACAAAGGAGTTCCCATTAGACTGTCAGCGGATTTCTCAAAAGAGACCTTACAGGCAAGAAGGGGCTGGAAACAGATATCCCAAGTCATGAAATCCAAAGACCTACATCCAAGATTGCTCTATCTAGCAAAGCTTTCATTTAGAATGGAAGGGCAGATAAAGTACTTCTCAGATAAGGTCAAGTTCAAGGAGTTCATCATCACCAAGCCCTCAGTATATGAAATGTTAAAGGGACTTATCTAAGAAAATGAAGATAAAAAAGATGAACAGTGAAAGGACAGCAAATTCATATTTATTAACAACCACACCTAAAACAAAAGCAAACTAAGAGGACAGCTAGATCAAGAGCGGAACCATAGAAATGAAGATCTCATGGAGGGTTAACAACAGGGGGGTGGGAGGAGGAGAAGGGGAGAGAAGGTACAGAAAATAAGTAGCATAGACAGTAGGTAGAAAATAGACTGGGGGAGGGAAAGAATAGTATGGGAAATGTAGAATCTAAAGAACTTGTGACACATGGACATAAACTAAAGTGGGGGGAATGGTGGGGAAGGAGTGTGCAGGGTGGAGGGGAATGAAGGCGGGAAATGGGACAACTGTAATGGCATAATCAATAAAATATATTTAAATAGAGAAGCATAACTGGTAGGTACAATATACACAGGGGGATGTTAAGAACAGTATAGGAAATGGAAAAGCCAAAGAACTTACAGTATATGCAGACCCCATGGACATGAACTAAAGGGGAGCATTGTTACAAGGAAAGGTGGGTACCTGGTGGAGGAGGGCAAAAGGGAAAACATTGGGACAAATGTAAGAGCATAATTAATAAAATATATTTTAAAATAAAAATAAGAAAAAAATATTGTCCATGATGCAGAGAAACAGTCCTTTCCCCTTCCTTTTCTTATAGCATTTTTTCTAGAAGTGTTGTAATTATATGATCTTTGTCTGCCTCTTCGAAATGTATGCAAATCTTTTCAAAAGCTATATAAGCCTCTTGCTTGTTTTACCACCCAGGACTGTTTCCTAAAGGACTGGGACTGGGAGCCAGGTCTTTACAATTTAATCAACCACACCTAAAACAAAAGCAAACTAAAAGGACAGCTAGATCAGGAGTGGAAACACAGAAATGAAGATCTCAAGGAGGGTTAGCAACAGGGGAGTGGGAGGAGGAGAAGGGGGGAGAAGGTACAGAAAATAAGTAGCATAGACAGTAGATAGAAAATAGATGGGGGGGCAAGAATAGTATGGGAAATGTAGAATCTAAAGAACTTGAGACACATGGACATAAACTAAAGGGGGGGGTAATGGTGGGAACAGGGGGTAGGATGGAGGGGAATGAAGGGGGTAATAGAACAACTGTAACAGCATAATCAATAAAACAAATTTTAAAAAAATAAAAAATAAAATTTAATCATGAAAGAAGATAGTATACAACCTCTCAGTTTCCATGAGAGGATAGGAACATAATTTGGTTGGCATCTGGATCCAAGTTGCAAATTTATCTCCTGTCATAAAGATATAAGAAATTTATTTTTATTTTGAATAAAGACAATTACCGCATATGGTCAGTGCAATTATCAGGTGAATTTAGGATGATCAATAAGTGAGAAAAGGTTCTGTCAAGTCTTATTTAAGGGTAGTTATTGTTTATTTGGAGAACAAGGATATAATTGGTTCTATCAACTTGACTACATACAAGAGGAAGATTTCTATCTTTGTAATCTTTTTAGATTGCATATAACATGCATCACATTCCAGTTTGATGCTTATTCAGTAGAACCATTTTCTTGATCTTCTACCCTTGTGGAGAGGTTTTCTGCATTTGCAGGAGACTTTTGTTTCTAATTATATTTTCCCAACATAGGTAAATGCAAAGTCCCTAAAAACAGACCAAGAGGAATTCTGATTTCCACTTGGGAAGTAAAGAGTTAGAAAAGCATTATCTTGTCCTTATTACAACCACCACCAAAGCTAGATAAACTGCAAGTTTACAACTTTTCTTAAAGCTACAGTAGACCTGCAGTTATAGGGTAACTAACTAGACAAAAACCTAAAAAGAATTCAGCTGGAATTTTCAACAACTTGGTACAAGATGTGTGGGGACTGCCAAAAGAATGTGGATCTTTGGGGTTCATAAATAGAAGGAAGTTCAAACCCATTGTATGGACCTCACTTTCTCCAGTGGCCTCATTGTCCTTCCCCAAAGATTGATAGGGAACCTAAAATGGCAAAATACACACTAAAAAAATGAAAAGACAAGCCATAGGCAGGACAAACGTGTTCATAAGTCAAATATGGGGCAAAGAACTTGCTCCCAGAATATATAACAAACTTTCAAAACTCATCAATAAGAAAAAAATTTAAAAACGTGATTAAAATATGGGCAAAAGGCTTCAATACACACTCAACCAAAGAAGGTGTGCAGATGGCAAATAAGTACATAAAATGATGCTCACCATCCTCAGCTATTAAAGAAATTCAAATAAAAGCACTGTGAAATACTATCACATGTTTATTAGAATGGCTAAAGAAATGAGTTGCTGGTAAGGATGCAGAGCACCTTGAATATTCACACATTGCAAAGCGGAAACAATTTAGAAATTTCTTATAAAAGTTAACATGCCTATACCATGTTACCCAGAAATCCAAATTCTTTCCAAAAGAGATAAAACTTATGTTTACACAAAATCATCTAGGTAGATGTGTGTAACAGCTTTACTGTAACAAAGCATGGGAAAAACCCAAATGTTTTTCAACCAGTAAATAGATAAACAAACTCTAGTACATCCATGCAGTGATATACTAGCAATCAAACTTAAAAAAAAAAAAAAAAAACTATTGACACATGCAACAACATGGAGATATTTCAAATGCATTTTACTAACTGAAAAAGTCAGGTCAAAAGACTATTAACTAAGTAATAATATTTATATGACATTCCAGAAAAAAACAAAATTATATGAATGGAGAATAGATCTGTGATTGTTGGGTATTCAGGGTCAGGTAAAGAGTTGACCACAAAGGGAAAGAATAAAGAAATTTTTTCAGTTGATAGAACTGTTCTGTATTGTGGCTTTGGTTGTAGATATATGACTCTATGCATTTGTGTAAACTGATAAAATTATAAAACACAAACAATAAATTTTACTGAATATAGTATAAAATAAATTTAGAAGGAATAAATATAATACTAATCTGATAATTTGTCATCAGTTACTAATAACTCTCAACAGTGGCACACTGAATCACACAAAATTTTCAGATTTATTGTGCATAACTTATTTAGTTTAGTGTATCAGCAATGGATCACTCAAAAGATCATATTATATTCAAAGCCCAAGGACGAAATGGAAAAAGAACATAAAGTATATTTTAACAAAGTTATTATGTATGTCCCATTAAAAGGAGGTAGTATCATATTTGAAATATCAGGCTTACTGCCAGTCTTCTTAAACTAGGGAAGTAATAGTAGAGATTGAAATGGTTGGGTCAGAATGCACAGAAATAGTTCAGGGTTGTGGGTATGAATTATAAAGATAGATTAGTTAGAGTTGACTGATAGAGTTAAGGAAATGAAATTGTAAGATCACTGCATGGTAGAGAGATTTGAAATAGGAAAGAATGGATTGATTCTAGTAAACTGTTTGAGCCAGTGTAATAACTAATTAGAGAAAACAAGAGGTTTATTGATCAAATTTGAGAAGGGGATTATTCTATAAGCAATTCAACCAAAATTTCTTTACAGAATGGTACTTAGACTATAGAATTAACTGCCAAATGCCTTATAGAAGAGAAAATTACTAGATGATAAATATTTATTTATTATAGCAAGAACTTAAGTGAGAAACATTAATAGGCAAGATACAATTATTGATAATTAGAAATAGGGAAGTAGAAATTAGAATTTAGCTCAAAGCAGGTTACAAACAACTCACAGAATTTGTACAGTAGATGTAATACAACAGGCCAGGTTTAACCAGCACATTCAAAGGTCTGTAAAACATTGATTTGATTCATGTAAAGAGCTTAGTTCAAAGTGACGAAGTAAAATTGTTGGGGGAAATTGATAGCCATTTTAAGACACAACACAGTGACTAGAGAGTGATTTGTTTTTGCAGCCCGGTGGCTTGTTTTGGCCCAAAGAGGTCAAAAGCCCCTTTTGGCGTCTCTGGACTATTTATCGTCTACGTGCCAGAGATAATGCTCTGCTCCTTTTGCTTCTGTAAGCTGCCTCCTGCTTTTGCATCAAAAGTAAGGGTCTGAAGAACAGCCTCCTCCACCCTCTCACCCCCCCCCCCTCTATCCCTGCTTTGGTCTGAAGGACAGGCCTCCCTTCTGCTCTATCCCGCCTCTGCTCTATAAAATAACTGCTTTCCCTTTGTTCAAGGCCCAGAATTTGGATACTGACTCCTCTGGGTCTGCACGTAAAATAAACTTCCACTCCCTACACCTGAAAGCCTCTCAGTTGTTTTCTGTAACTTTTGGTTCCCTGGCTGGGAATCAACACTCACGGAAGCAGGTCTTTTTGCCTCAGGTGAGAGGGTGACGAGGGAGTGACCCAGAGGGAGCCCGGGGGCGAAGGGAAACGCACGCCCCGGTGATTTCGGTCCGGGACACCCGGGCTCCGTGGAAGTCATCCTCCAGACTGCTCTTCAACCCAGGCAGGCGGGGTGGGGACTGGAACTATTTGAACCTGAAAAGGCGCTGATCGGTAAGTGCCCCGGGCACCAGAGCCGGAGACCAGCCCACCCCTTGCGGTAGAAGGAGAGACTGATCACCTCTCAGGCAGGCAATTAGCCTTAAGTCCTCTGGAGGCCAATTAACTGGCCATCTGGAAGGGGAAAGGTATCCCCACCTGGGCAGTCATACTCAGGTGGGACTGTATAAATTCTTAGATGTTTGTCTGTGTGTTTGTAGGAGTGACTGTGTTTGTGGCTCCACTGAAAAACCTACGGAACAAAGCCCTGGCTGTTGTAGTTCAGTGGATTGAGCGCGGGCTTGCGAACCAGACATTGCGGTTCAATTCCCAGTCAGGGCACATACCTGGGTTGCAGGCCAGTTCCCCGCAGGCCAATTCCCAACAGGGGATGCACTAGAGGCAACCATACATTGATGTTTCTCTCCCTCTCTCCTTCCCTTCCCCTCTAAAGATAAATATAAGAAAAGAAATAAAAACTTACGGAGCTTACGGAGCAAGAGTGACCCCCATGCTGGAGGGGACCATGCTGGAGGGATGGGAGGCAGCCCAGGCCCACATGGCCCCCAGCACCTGGTCCTGCTAAATGGGTCTCCAAGGAGACAAGCAGGGCTACCCCAGCTGAGTCTTGATTGAGCCAGGAGCCAGCTCTGAAGACCTCCTGGGCTCCCGCTGGTGCCCCAGCAGTGGGTCCTTTAGGAAACCAGATACCTCCCAGGAGCAGGGAGCCACCAGATTGCCTAAGCAGAGGAACCAAGAGTAAAAAGAGTGATAGATAAATCTAGATAAGTAGAAATATGTATAAAGGATGTGAAAGGTTTTTTTAAAGATTTTATTTATTTATCTTTAGAGGAGAAGGGAAGGAGAGAGGGGGAGAAACATCAATGTAGGGTTGCCTTTTGTGCGTCCCCTGCTGGGAACTGGCCTGCAGGGAACCGACTTGCAACCCAGGCATGTGCCCTGACTGGGAATTGAACTGCGATTGTCTGGTTTGCAGGCCCGTGCTCAATCCATTGAGCTACACCAGCCAGGGCAGGATGTGAAAGTTTTAAAACTGGAGTAAAGGAAACCTCAACTACTTGTTTTCTGGTTTCGTGGGAAAAGAGCAAATTTCTCACATGTGGCTCTGTTTCTGAACAGAAACCTGTATTGTAAGACCTAGGAAAGGTCGCCTGTAGCCAGTTGGGGAGAATGCCTTTACTACCCAGGACCCAGGAAGCGTTAATTGGGGCTGACCAGTGCTTTAGCCTGAGACAAAGCAGCATGTCTCTGCCATGAGATCAGGCCTGAAGGAGCATGTCTCTGCGAGGCACCAATGGGCACATTGGTGCAGGAGAGTGCCTCTACCTGTGTGTTGTTTCGGAACTCTGTGTTTTGGATTTTTCTCTGTATCTGCTCTGAAAAGGAAAAAGAAGGAGCCCACTGGCAGATGACAAAGACCAGGGTTACAGATGCCTACAGTCCTCAGCCTAGCTGGCTTGGACCCAGACCAGACTGCCACAGGGCTTCAGAGGCTCTCCCACTCCCCTCAGAGGGGGCCTGGCCAGAGATCCGGAGTTGTTCATCAGGAGGGAGACTGACCCAGTGTTGCTGCGGTGTGTGGGTGGCCTCCTTTCAACCACACTGGCCTAGGATGGGTGCTGGGAGGGCCCTCACCAGCTGTTTGAACTGCTGGCCGGGACAGGGTGCTGGTAGTCCTTGAAGAAGGGGCACAAGTCGGGGCAGGGTGGGCACACTGTGTGCTGACCCCAGAGCTCAGGAACGGTGCAGTGTGTGGACTGGACTCTCGGGGAAGCTCTTGCTGGGTTCCACCAGGAGGCTAGACTGCCTTGCACTGATTTGCTGCTGCTGGTGCTGCTTGGGGTTGGGACTGCCCCTAGCCCTTCAGGCTGTGCCCCGTGTGGGTTGGTTATTGGGGGGCCTCCTCTCATCCTCAGAGTGAATGGGGGGGACCCCAGACAGCAGGAACTCCCCTGGTGACGTTGCCTTCTGGAGAGGTGAGGCCCGCTATGGCTTCTCCCACCCTACAAGTGGGAGAAGTCTCCACCACAAATTCACAGCCTCTGCGAGTAGGCTATGCTCATCTGTTGCACCAGGAACCTCCTGGACCTCCTGGACCTCCTGGACCTCCTTCGCTCTAGAGACTGGAGCCAGAGCCTCAGGGCTGCCATTTTGGGTAAAATGGATGAGCCTTGTGAATGCCCCACTGTGGAGGACAGAGCATTCATGGGCATCACCATCTTAGAACTGGCTAAGGCTTCTTTTCAGATTATGAGCTGTATGCTGCTGCTGTGTGGACACTGCAGCAGTCAGGTTCTCTGTGTAACTGGTTCTTATAGGAATAGCTTTAGTTTTGAAGGTCATGAACTGAGGTCCAAGGCTGACCATCTGATTTATAGGGTGTTTGCAAGGTCTAAGCTTCAGAAAGGTGAAAAAAAATGTCCCTGCAAATCTAGGGACTTTTAGTAGAAGGTGCCTATAGTGCTAGGGACTTTTAGCTGCCAGGTACTGAGTTTAAGTAGAATTTTTCCCAGTGTGGGAAAGAAACAGGGATTAAAAGTGAATTATGGATAAATCTGGATAGGTAAAAAGGCTATAGAAGGTTTGTGAATATTGCAGAAAGTCTGTGGGAAGTTATAAAAATAAATGGAGATGTGAAAGTTTTAGAAAGAAATTATGGGGTGTTAGTAATAGAAGGTGTAAGGCATGGAGATGCATTTTGATGGATATTAGAAGGAGAAAGATTTTCCCTCAAGCTTTGTGTTTTTCTCCCTACCTGATCCCTCTAGAATTTGGCATTCTGAAGGAATAAATGATAATGTAAGGTTTCTTTGCATAAAACCAATAAGACCAGTCATTAATAGTGGTTTTGTTAACCAGGACTTTGACTGGAATGTCACACCTGAAGGAGGCATGTATAGGTTCTGGTCATTACCAGAAAGCTCAGAGGAACTGGGATTGACCTGTGAAGCTAGGAAAAGCCCATGAGAAAAGCCTGGTACTTTAGTTAGTTGTGTGGTTCCAGCCAGCCTTTCCAGGGAAGGAAAGAAGGTTGCTTTCCTGAAAGATAGCTAAAAAGGAACCTGCAGGCACAATGGAGGCTCAAGGATTTGACTGGTACAGGCGAAGCTAGATGGCAGATGTGTGGCTCTGCTTCTGTGCTCCGAGATGCGGACTGAGAAGTCAATCTGAAGGTTCCCTGTGTGAGTTCCAGCAAAGCATACTTAAGGATCAGAAGTGATCCAGGCTGCTCTTGGTGTGTTTATGCAAATGAACAGTCAGAATCAAAAGCAGGACCCAAAGAAGTCCATGTAATAACAGTGAGGGTGATCTTGAGAAAAATTGTAGTTCAAGGAAAAATCACTATATTCAGTATTGGAAATCAGAATGGTGCAGCTAAACTGTCTTAAAAGTTTATTTTCATTTAAGAGTTGAAACCCACTGAAGATGTACAATTTACAGGTGCAAAGGACCTGTCAAATTGCCACTGTTAAATGTCATTGCAGGAAGGACCTTGCAATGGAATGTCATCCCAAAAGACAGTCTCAGACGCACAGAGACTGGTTTGGGGATTGTTGTGTGAGTTAACCTGTGTGTTCTTCTGTTTTCATAGGGCGTGTGCCTATGACCTACCTATGCCTGTGGATGATTAGTTACAATATAGGCCTCGTTTAAGGAGCCCATCTTTGTCATCGCCCCCCTGAGACTCAATGGTTTGATTCAGTTAAGTAGCTAGGTTAATAAAGGGTTGGGGCAGTCTGCGGGCTTCACTTTAGAACTGATTTTCCCTTTTCTGCCTTGATAGCTTGGACAGAAAGGGCTCAGAAATATGAAAGGAGGGAAATCCTAATGTATTCTCTTCAACCCGAATGAAGTATAGTGGGCACAAGAGTCTTGGATAGGTGTAGCATGCCTTGTACACCTTCCTCCAGATAAGCCATTCTTTACTGAAGTCCCTGCCTTTGTTATTTAGTAGTTATGATTTAATTGTGCTTCCAATTTCTTGCCTAATCTGACACCTCCAGAATGTGATTTGACCAGAAGGCCAACAGTCCAGTAATGCCAGCCTTTGGACACCAAGCCTGTGACTTCCTGGTGACAGCCAACTGACCAGGACCCTGTAAAGTCCTTCCCCTTGTGGGAAGGACTCCCTCTGTGCTGCACCGCCCCCCCTTTCAGGCTACCCCTGACCCAAGGGTAGGTAGGAGGACATCCATGTCCAGCCAGAAGTAGTTATAAGAGATGAGACCTTTGTCCATTGTCCTGTATATGATTCCATAAGGAGAAAGAAATCTCAGAACCCCTCCCTAATAGTAAATCACAGGAGGAGAAAAATGATGAAGAAAGAAACCTCACTAATGCTCTGAATCCAGGGAAAGGGGGACCTGTATGTTCCTAGGAGAGAAATGTTACTACTATGTAAATCAGTCAGAGATCATAGCAAAGAAAATTAAAGAAATCAGAGAGAATATAAACTGCCACACTAAAGAAACAGAAAGTTAGAATTAGAGAACTGGGAAATAAACCCTCAAGCCTGGCTCCAGTGGTTGCTCCCCTTCCTGGGACCCCTAATCATCATTTTCTTAGGCCTGAGTTTTAGCCCCTGTATACTACGAACCAGAGTCTAGAGGCCACAGTGACTCACAGAACAACTGCCAAGATCCTGTCCCTCCAGAGACATCATTATCAGAAGATACCCCAAGATTTATAGGCCAGCCTTATAGTGATGCTAGACCAGCTAACACTGCTGTCAAGCATCAAAGGGGGGAATGTTGGGGGAAATTGATAGCCATTTTAAGACACAACACAGTGACTAGAGAGTGATTTGTTTTTGCATCCTGGTGGGTTGTTTTGTCCCAAAGAGTCCAAAAGCCCCTTTTGGCATCTCTGGACTATTTATCGTCTACATGCCAGAGATAATGCTCTGCTCCTTCTGCTTCTGTAAGCTGCCTCCTGCTTTTGCATCAGAAGTAAGGGTCTGAAGGACAGGCCTCCCTCCCCCCCCCGCGCTCTATCCCGCCCCTGCTCTATAAAATAACTGTTTTCCCTTTGTTCAAGACCCAGAATTTAAATAGTGACTCCTCTGGTGTTCTGTTTGTGCTACCAGAAAGCATCCCGAACCCATTAGATGAAGAGGGCCTTTAGATGACCTGTGTGAAATTTCCTGGAACACACTAAAAAAGGTGATCTGATCACGTGGTGTGTGACATTTTTACATATGCTCATTTCAGGAAACCATTTGGGATTAGAACCAGGTGATTGTACGTCATTGGTAAAAGGCTTGGGATGGTTTGAGCTCATGGCTTTGCCTAATGTTCACAGAAATCTCACTGTCCCCACCCAAGCTGATAGTGTGTTAGTGTATGTTCTATGGCTACTTGCTTCCAAAATGCACAATTTAACATGAAGAAAAGTTGCTATGCACACCTCATTATCACCAATGAAACTCCACAACATTTCATCCCCACCCTCCATGTGTTAACACACTGACATTCAGAATGTAGAGGGCTGCACTATGTACAGACTAGGAATGAGAAAATGTTCCGTTTGTGCTCTGGCTGCCTGAGGAAAAGCTTTGGATTTGAGGCAAAGGGAAGGAAGCCTTCCAGTTGCAGCTTTGCTCTTTATGTGCTCTTTCGCTGCCACGAAAACTGGTAGACTTAAAAAAAACCTTGGTGCAAGTCACGTAACCTCTGGATCCACCACGATGATTCTTCCAATCTCCTTTGAGTCAAAGCTTTGCAGTAGGCAATCCAGACACCAGTCACTGAACACATGGAATGACACCACCTCACAGTGGAATGGGCACTGGCAGGCAGAGGGCAGAAGCTGTGGCATGAGGAAAGGCCTGTGCTACAGCACAGATGGCAGCCAAGAATCCCACACCTGGAGCTAGATCTCGTAATACTGGCAATGTCAGGTCTTCACCCATCAAAGCTGATCAGCAGCCTCCGTGAGTGAGTCTTTCAGGAGGCAGGAAGTGGAGCGAGGGTCCATGGCCGAGTGCATTATAGGGACATAGACGTCATCCATGTTTGGCATAACAAAAACTTTCTGTGGGGAGAAGGAACAGCACGTGGGAAAAACACTTTGCTTTTTCAGGCTGCCACCCTCCCTACAATGATCATTCAGGCTTTAGACAAATTTTTAAAATATAGGTGAAATAACACCCTACCCATACCAAGGTAATTCTACCATATTTAGAAAGAACTGAGCAATCACATCAGTGTGTGAACACAAGAACACGAAAAAGTCAGCCCTGAAGGCAAAAACCACCTTTCATTTCATGTGCACATAATAAAATTATACATAAACTGAAAAATAAATAAATAAATAAATACTGACTCCTCTGGGTCCGCATGTAAAACAAACTTCCACTTCGTACACCCGAAAGCGGCTGACTTGTTTTCTGTAACAAAATAAGGGGGCTGAATTATCCCTTGGAATGTAAATTTTAAGCAGGACTTTTGCTTTTGACTACTTAGGATTGAATTGCATTTTGTTTATGAATAAAAAGCCAACATTCTCAAATGCAAAGTCATTAATTTCACTCAAATTATACTTATATAAAAATATAATGGTTATTCTGAAAGTACCTTTATTATTTTCCCATTTGTCAAATTATACAAATTGTATTTGTCTCTTTAATGTAATTGTTGCATCTCTAAATACATCTCCATTTGGCCTTTTTTCCCCCCACAAGATGCAAAAGTTACTCATTGAAAAAGCACTCTTGTGAAGATGGAGGTGTAGGTGGAAACACTTTGCCTCCTTGCACAACCAAGTTTAAAAACAACAAAGTTTTAGTAACAAAAATGCAAACAAAACACAGAATATTGAACTGTTCAGAAGTCTGACAGCAATGAACCATTCAGCTGGATGGGTAGGAGGGGTAGAGTCAGCGACTGGGGGAACAGGGTTGGGTAGGAAAAATCAGCTGGATCAACCCAACAGCTGCACAGGCGGCTGTTGGCAGATCCCAGGCATAAGGTGGCAATGGGCAGATGCAGTGAGGGCACAAGGTGGCTGGCTGACCACGGTCACAGATTCTCGTGCAGATAAACCAGGCGAAGGAGTGAGCAGTGAGACAGACGGCACAAGCTAGGGCCCCAGTGACGGAAATTAAAGCCTAAAAGCACCAATTAGAAAAACTTTCAGGGGTCAAGGTGTGGGGAGAAGCTCCCAGGCTCACAGACAGTTTGTTGGAGGGACCCAGAGGGTCCTGGAGGTTGCGCAAGCCCACACACACAGGAACCAGCACCAGAAGGGCCAAGTTTGTTTGCAGGAAGCAGCAGAGCAGACTGAAATCCAAGAGAGAGAGGAAAAACGCCATTGCCTCTCTCTGACCCCACTCCCACATACAGTGTCACAACCCAGTGACTGGGTCGCCCCGCCCTGGTGAACACCTAAGGCTCTGCCCCTCATACATAACAGGCATAAACAGACCAAAACATCATGGCTCAAGAAGAACAGCTCAAAGTCCCAGAGCCAATACTTCTAAGAGACCAAGAGATAGCCAACCTATCAGATGCACAGTTCAAAACACTGGTGGTCAGAATATTCACAGAACTGGTTGATTTTAGTCACAAATAAGAGGAACAAATGAAGGCTATACTAAGTGAAATGAAGCAAAATGCACAGGGAACCAATAGTGATGGAAAGGAAATTGGGACTCAAATCAATGGAGTGGACCAGAAAGAAGAAAAAAGTGCCCAAACAAAAGAATGAAGAAACAAGAATTCAAAAAAAAAAAATGGCGAGGGGCTTAGGAACCTCCAGGACATCTTTAAATATTCCAACATCCAACTTATAGGGGTACCAAAAGGGGGAAAGGCACAGCCACCAGTGGAAAACTTATTTGAACAAATAATAAAGGAGAACTTCCCCAATCTGGCAAAGAAAATTGACTTCCAGGAAATCCAGGAAGCTCAGAGAGTCCCAAAGAAGTTGGACCCGAGAAGGAGCACACCAAGGCACATCAGAATTACATTATCCAAGATTAAAACGAAGGAGAGAATCCTAGAAGCAGCAAGAGATAAGGGGATAGTCACCTACAAAGGAGGTCCCATAAGACTGTCAGCTGATTTCTCAAAAGAGACCTTACAGGCAAGAAGGGGCTGGAAAGAAGTATTCCAAGTCATGAAATCCAAAGACCTACATCCAAGATTGCTCTATCTGGCAAAGCTTTCATTTAGAATGGAAAAGCAGATAAAGTGATTCTCAGATAAGGTCAAGTTCTAGGAGTTCATCATCACCAAGCCCTTATTATATGAAATGTTAAAGGGACTTATCTAAAAAAAAAGAAGATAAAAAAGGTAAAAAAGATGAACAGTGAAAGGGCAGCAAACTCACAGTTATTAACAACCACACCTAAAACAAAAGCAAACTGAGAGGACAGCTAGATCAGGAGCAGAACCATAGAAATGAAGATCTTATGGAGGGTTAGCAACAGGGGAGTGGGAGGAGGAGAATGGGAGAGAAGGTACAGAGAATAAGTAGCATAGATGGTAGGTAGAAAATAGACAGGGGGGAGGGCAAGAATAGTAGGGGAAATGTAGAATCTAAAGAACTTGAGACATGTGGACATAAACTAAAGGGGGGTGAAGAGTGGGGGAGGGGTGTGCAGGGTGGAGGGGAATGAAGGGGGGAATAGGACAACTGTAATGGCATAATTAATAAAATATATTTAAAAAGATAAGAAAGAAAAAAAGCACTTTTGTGGAGGGGAAAGGCAGAAAAATGTACTTGAACAATTACCAAAAATGTGAAAAAGAATAAAATAATTACATTTAAAAAATACTCTCATTCATTATTGGCAGCATTATAACTGATACAACATCCAAGAGGATGGAGTTTTTTAAAAAACGGGGAAACAGATCTGCTTTCAACTACCTTTTTAATTAGTGATGGAGATAGATAAATTTTAAAAATATGAAATAATGCTATAAGAGTTTAAATTGAATTAATAGTATCTAGAGCCTAGATGAGAATGTACCTTGTTCTTACTGGGATAATAGAACCTAGAACATGACAGTGGACATCAGGAATATAAAAATAATCTTTAAATAAAAGACAATAAAATTCCTCAGAATTTTAGTTGTTTTGGTGGAATAATTCTTTACTTGCCCCTCCCTACTACCAGCACCTCACACTTCAATTACTCCCTTTTCTGTGAAAAAAAAAATCCTATTTTTGGAATCTTTATGTAGAAAATATCCCCTTGATGTCTTCGATTAGTCAAAATCTATTTTGGACACAGGGGATACATAACTTGTAAAGGATTCCAATTATAGACAAATGAATGCATCAAGGTCTGGGAGCAACCTAAGTACCCATCACTAAATGAATGAATCAAAAAACTATGGTACATTTACACAATGTTATATTACACAACAGAAAAAGGAGCTCCTACCCTTCACAGCAGCATGGATGGATCTGGAAAGCATGCTAAGTGAAACAAGCAAAATGGTGAAAGACAAATACCATATGATCTTACCTATAAGTGAAAACTAATCAACAAAACAAACAAGCAAGCAAAATGTAACTGAAGACATGGAAATAAAGAACAAATTGAGAGTAACCAGAAAGGTGGGGGGAGGGGAAAATGGGGAAAAATGGGGAAAGGGCCATCAAGGAATGTGTATAAAGGAGACATGAACAAACCAAAAGGTGTAGGTTTGAGGGTGGGAGATGGGGATGGGTGGGGTGGGGGGCACTGTAGAGAGAAATGGAGACAACTGTACTTGGACAACAATTAAAAAATTATTAAAAAATAAAAATAAAACAAATTTACATGCAACATAAAAATTAGATATTTTAGACTGCTATGTGTAAAGTTGTAAATAGAATTTTAATTTTTTTTCTACAAAATACCAAGCAGAGAGCACAAAAGTTAATAATCATCCCAAGAATATTTTTTTCTTCTGCTCTCCCTCTTTCCTTCCTTTTTCTTTCCTATATCTCAGTATTGCCCTTTCTTTTTATTACTATAGCTCTCAAATGTTATTTATTTATTTATTTATTTATTTATTTATTTTTTGTTACTTTCTCTATGTAATAATTTTTGTTGTTGTTCAAGTACAATTTTCTCCATTTTTCTGCTATTTTCCCCAACTAACCCACCACCACCTCCCACCCTCCAATTTTCACTTCATTCTCTTTCCATGTATAACTTTTACTATGCCTATCCTCTCCTCTCTAAAAATTACATTATTATGTTGTGATTTTCAGTTTTGAGGATAACTGCAAAAAACCAATTCTGCTTCAGCAATGCCAACAGTTAGAAGAACCATCTTGTTGAGGGTTTAGATGTCAATGGAGCATCTCATTTCATACATTTATTACCAACCTCCACTATTAAACTTGGTGCTATTCTCAATTATTAAAATCTATGTGTTACCTGAGCAATTCAGGACCAATGACTTTCCATGCTGAGTGCCCCTGAAATTTCTTGTTCTCCCTCTCTCTATTAATATCTGTAGCTGTTCTCTGGAAATGTGGTGTTTTTTTTAACTCTCTCAATATTTTAGTTGTATTTTAATTCTTTCTCAAACATGGAATTCCTTGGATTAAAAGAGTCCATCAAGCAAGAGTGCAGATTACAAGTGGTTTCCCCTTCCTCTGTTCATGTTCAAAACAGTGATCTGTAATATTGGATACTAAAATCTATTTGTGCCTTTCTGCTTATCTCCCATGTTTACACTGTGAATCAATTATTCACATGTATGTAAAGAGGACCTTCTATAAAGACACAGTGGCTATTAATACCGATGGAATAAAAAATGATATAGTAAAATTATTCCTTTTCTTAGAATTGCTTATATCTTCATGCTTTAAATGAACCACCATGTATGTGGACAGAAATAACTGAAAATATTGGCTGGTTAGTGTCTCTTAAGAATTGTTCACATTTTCCTTTTAGTCACGTTCCCAACTATCTCGACTGTGAATTATTTATAAAATATTGCAAGAAAACACTTCAAGGTGTTTATCCTAGTTTTTCTTCTTTCTGCAGAAGTTGCATATCAAACACTTTTCTGCATTAAGAGTGGAAGATTTAAAGATTGATGTGGAAAAAAAGGTGAGGAATAGAGACTTCCGCCAAGATGGAGACATAGGTGGATGTGCCGTGCCTTCTCACACAACCAAGTTTAGAGACAACTAAATATTAGCAACAGAAAACACAGCCAGAACACGGAAAATTGAACTTTTCAGAAGTCCGTTAACAACAAATTCTTCAGCCTGACCAGTAGGGGCGAAACCTCTGGTGAATGGTTCACGACTTCAACGACTCCAGTATCCGTGTTGGACCTGTGCACGAGCACAACCAGCCACAACGTGGGGGGACACGGGACCTGCTGTGGTTCTGGACAGCGAGGTGGTGTTGACCGGGCCGGGGGTCCCCGACACGGCAGTGGAGGGCGCCGCCATTTCCCTTTCTGACCACACCCCCACATAAGCATCAACCCCACCTGGGAGTCCAAGCTCCCTCACACAAAGGGCCAGAACAGACCAAAAATGGCGCTGGAGGATCTCAAAGCCCCAGAGCCCATAGATCTAAGCGATAAAGAAATAGCAAAACTCTCAGACGCACAGTTTAAAACACTGGTGATCAGGATCCTCACAGAACTGGTTGATCATAGCCACAAATTAGACAAACATATGAAGGCAAAACTAATTGAAATGAATGGAATTGCACAGGGCACCAATAGTGATGAAAAGGAACTGGGACTCAAATCAATGGAGTGGACCAGAAGAAAGCAAATAGTAGCCTAAACAGAAAAGAGTGAAGAAGCAAGAATTCAAAAAAATGAGAGATCTTAGGAACCTCCAGGACATCTTTAAACGCTCCAACATCCATGCTAGGGGTACCAGAAGGGGAAAGGCACAGCCACCAGTGGAAAACTGATTTGAACAAATAATAAAGGAGAATTTCCCCAATCTGGCACAGGAAATAACTTCCAGGAAATCCAGGGAGCTCAGAGAGTACCAAAGAAGTTGGACCCAAGAAGGAACACACACAAGCACATCATCATTATATTAGCCAAAATTAAAATGAAGGAGAGAATCCTAGAAGCAGCAAGAGCTAAGGGGACAGTCACCTACAAAGGGTCCCCATCAGACTGTCAACAGATTTCTTAAAAGAGACCTTACAGGCAAGAAGAGCTGGAAAGAGGTATTCAAGTCATGAAATCCAAAGACCTACAACCAAGATTGCTCTGTCAGCAAAACTTTCATTTAGAATGGAAGGGCAGATAAAGTGCTTCTCAGATAAGATCAAAGTCAAGGGTTCATCATCACCAAGCCCTTATTTGAATGTTAAAGGGACTTATCTAAGAAAAGTTAAAGAAACATGAACAGTGAAAGGGCAGCAAACTCACAGTTATTAACAACCACACCGAAAACAAAAGCAAACTAAAAGGACAGCTAGATCAGGAGTGGAAACATAGAAATGAAGATCTCAAGGAGGGTTAGCAACAGGGTGGGAGGAGGGAGAATGGGAGAAGTACAGAAAATAAGTAGCATAGACAGTAGATAGAAAATAGAAGGGGGCAAGAATAGTATGGGGAAATATAGAATCTAAAGGAATTGGACACAGGTTAAACTAGGGGGGTAATGGTGGGGATGGGGGTAGTGGAGGGGAATGAAGGGGGGAATAGAACAACTGTAACAGCATAATCAATAAAAAAAATTTTAAAAAAGGTGAGGAATAAACCTGAGGACTGATTGGCAAAAAAATGCAATGATGTACTTTAATCAGTAAGATACTACAGTTTGCTTCAGAACAGCCTTAGTTCTTTTAAAAATTATTTTATTGTCATTCTATTATAGCTGTCCCAAATTTCCCCTTTTGCTCTCCTCTGCCCATCCCAAACCCCGCTCAGACAGTCAATCCCCACCCTGTTGTCAACACCTGTCATTCATACATGTTCTTTGTCTAATTGCTTCCCTTTCTTTCCATCATTATTCTCCCTCCCCCACTGCCGATCAGTTGAAGTCTGTTCCATGTTTCCATGCTTGTGGTTCTATTTTATTTGTTAGTTTATTTCATTCATTAGATTTCTCTTATAGGTGAGATCATATGGTATTTGTCTTTCACCAACTGGCTTATTTCCCTCAGCATAATATTCTCCAGTTCTATCCTAAGAATCCCTAATCACCAATTCAAAAAAACTTATGCACATCTATGTTCATAGTGGTGTTATTTACAATAGCCAAGTGCTAGAAACAGCCTAAGTTCCCATCAATAAGTGAGTGGATCAAAAAACTGCAGTACGGGAGCACGGGGCAGGGGGGGCTGGAATGGGAGAAATAGACAAAAAACTGTACTTGAAAAATAACTAAATAAAATAAAAAACAAACAAACTGCAGTACATTTACACAATGGAATACTACACCCAAAAAAAAACTCCACCGTGATACAATGGAAATACCTTTGTTTTCACATGCTCGATAGTCATGCAGTATACTCCTCTTTAGGAAGGAGTCCTCTGCTGAAGACATGAGTCACTGTAACAATTCATCCAAAAAAAATCACGGTAGTGATTTTAAGATGAGGCAAAGCTATAGGTGCTGAACTCACAGCTATATTCAGCCTTATTAAGGTTATCTAAAAAGATGGACCATTTCACAGGTGTAAGAATTTACCAACATCCGTATTTGTATCTAAAAAATTTAGCTGATTAATTGTGAGTCACAGCATTAATCCCCATTCTAGCCACAAGACCCAGTTTGTCCTCTCCACAATTAACATTAAAATGTCTGCCTCATCTTCAACATACCCTCACTCACCTCTGAACTTTCTCCTGATGTGTTTTAAATAAACCTGTATCCTTATGCACCTTCAAAATTTTATGTAAAATATATTTCTCTTTTATGTCTTCTAAGCCAGAACCTATTTAGGATCAATTAGGACCTATTGAGGATCAAATTCCTACCATTGTAATGATATTCACACTCTCTTTATCTCATATCTCAGCTTCATTTGACTTTCCTGTATGTACAGCACACAGCTCTTTCTTGTGACAGCTGTATGCAGTTGATGTGCATGTTTATATGTTCCCTGAATGTAAAGACATTTTTCTATATATACCTTGTCACTTACTGATTGATATGGCTGGCAGATGGCATTTTTTGAGTGGAAGTATCATCAACTGCACAAAAATCTGCTGACATGTATAGTAGTAAATAATGCAAGGCAGTCATGGTTTAGAAAGCACAGTTGATGTTCCCACCAAAAAAAAAATGAAAATCATAGACTTATAAGAAAATGATAAGGTAGACCTTAATTTAGAATTCTCTAGAAAATGACCTCTGTGTTTATGATAAGAATTTGCAAAGAACCTTCCCCTTTCCTTCATTTAAAAGATATTTGCTGTGTACATTCCAATCACTTTCCAAGGCACTCAGGAAATCACAGGTAATAAGAAACACAAGGGCTTTGTTTTCAGGAAATTCACATTGCTTGTGGGAAGAGCAAACATAAACAAGACAGCATATATGTAAGATAACTTTCATAATGATATATGAGAAGACACAGAGATGTGCTGATGATTAACAACTGTGTATAGACATGTAATGTGTATGTATGTGTGGGGGATAGAGGTATGCAATGCTATTAATGTCCTGCCCTTTATCTCCTTGGTCTACCTTTGAATTTACCTGCAATTATGGTGGAATCCTCACCTGAAGCCTCAAGCAACAGCACATTTCTACTTTTCTTCCATGGGGGCTTTCTCTGGAACCACAGTAGTATGCATGCACAGGTACAATTCAGAAAAGTGCAGGGGGCGGAATTCATTTCAATACTCAACCAATGGAGGGTGAGGGTTAGTATATAAATAGCATAGCTGCCTCCTCTGTCAGGACAATTCTAAGGTGTGTTCCATAGTTTCCTAGAGTTTCCCAGAAGGATTTATTTTTAGCTCCAGGTTCTCAGAGCAGCCACCTTCTCATTTAAAACATATTTTATAGGTTTACTTCCCTGCCTCACCTCCCCTATGCCTTCATTTGTGTTTCCTAAAATCAACTTCTAAATAAACCACCTTCACTTAAGTCCTTGTCTCAAGATTTCACATTTCAGGTGGGGGGGGGTAGGGCAGGGAAGAGTAATGGGGAGAAAATGGGGACAACTGTAATTGAACAGCTAAAGATAATAATTAAAAAACAAACATATCAGGAGAGGGAAATTGAAAATTTTAATTGGGTAATTAAGAAAGATCACATGAAAGTAGTATTGTTAGAAGTGAGGGAAGTTCTAATTTCTAAATGACAAGAAGTTATCAATGGGGAGTTCTTGGTGGAAAGAGTGACAGCAAGGTACTGAGATGAACTACGAATGCCAAAAAGAGCAGAGTGGCTACAGCAGAGTAAGTAGTGAGTGGTAGGTGATGATGTCAAAGGAGCAAGTAAGAGATATATTTTATAGGACTGTGTAGGTGATAATAAGGAGTTCAAGCTTATATTATAATTAGCCTTTGTAAGTTTTTAAGCAAGGGAGTGATATATTCAGATTTTTAAGTGAATCCCTGGCTAACATCTGAGAAAATAATTTATGGAGAAAAGAGTTACAAACTAACAAGAGGGAACCAAAAATACTAGTTATGAAACTACTGTGCTAAGGTAGATGAGATAAAGAATGAAAACTTCTCTTAATGAGGAGAATTGGAAATAGAAGGTTCACACTGAAGATACATTTATGTGTTATACTCACCCCAGGACATGCTTATTGGTTTTAGAGAGAGGAAGGGAGAAAGAGAGAGAGAGAAACATTGATCAGTTGCCTCTTGTGTGTGCCTCCACTGGGGATTGAACCTGCAACCTAGATAGGTGCCCTGAATGGGAATCAAACCCCAAAACCTTTTGGTGTATGAGACAATGCTCAACCGACTCAGTCACCCAGCCAGAGCTGAAGATACATTTTTTAGAAAAGGAAAAGAAAAAACAGAACTCACAGATGGATTACATGGCAAAGCAGTAAAGAGAAAAGAAACAATTATATTAATATAAAAATCCACACTGAAAATGAGGATGGCAAGAGATATCAATTTGGGTGAGAGTGGCATCTAACGATTTAAAAACATAAAACCAGATGTTATCCTTCACAAGAAAGCATGGGAACAAACCCCAAGAGAGAGCAACCACAAAGCAAACTAAGATGGAGAAATTAGCAGAGTAGACAGAAGACAAGAACTATGGTTTCATTTATTCCAGAAATGATATATATTATGAAGTACCAGGAAGAAAGAAGTGGTCAACTGTGAAATGTTGCCGAGAGTACAATTAAGAGGATAAAAATTCAACTATTTGATTTGTCACTGTTCAGATTATTGATAAGAGCAGCATTAATTAGTGGGCATACAAATGGATTGCTGTATGTTAAAGAGAAAAAATAATTTGAGCATGTTTAATAGAAAATATAGAGAGATCTTTTTAAAACTTTGTCCTTAAGAAGAGCAGAGACAAAGAGCAATACTTTGATGGGGCATGTGAGGTCACTGGAACTATGTTAGATAAAATGTTATGTGCTCTTTTTCTGAGCATAAGAAGAATACATTTGTCAGACTCCCTTGCAATTAAGTTTCTACCATGGAATTGCACCCAGACAATTGGGTGTTGATAGAAACCATGTATGTCTTTTTCAGGCATTGTGCTTTAAAAACATCTCATCAGTTTTCCATTTATTTTTCCCCTTCAACAGCAAACTTGAAAGTTGTATATTCTATGTGGAACAATCACAAAGTGAAAGCAACCTGGGTTTGTAGGTCAGCCTTCAGGAGAGCCTCTAAGAAGAGCTAAGAGCTAATTCATACTCTTGGATTCAGCTAAGTGGGACAAATAAACCTTTGCTGCGTTCAGTCATTAAGATATATAGGTTCAATTGGTACCACAGCAGAGCTAAGTCTGTCCTGACTAATATTCCAACAAAATTTTTAAACATGATTGAAAAAAATGAGGACAACTGTAATTGAATAACAATAAAAACAGAAAAAATATCATTTTTTCATTTTTTAGAAAATGCACTAGTAAAGAGACAGATTTGATATTGCAAGAGACAGAGTATATAATTGTAATAATTTATGCTTGAGAAGATGAACATTAACATTTTTAGGTTGAATTTAGAATTAGGGACACTGCACAAATTAAGAAAGTCAGGGCATGTAAGTACAAAAGAAGTCATACTGATAAATTTGGTCAAAGCAAGCTGAAGGAGTTTTCTCATTTACTGCTTCTACTTGGACAGAGAAGAATGAGATAAAAAAAAGAATATTAGCTGAGAGGGAGTAGATGAGACAATATTGGTTCTTTGAGGAGAGAGGAAAACTTGTAAAAGATAATTTGAAAAATGGAAAATCAGTCAAATTAAGAAAGTAAGAAAAGATTGTCTGGCAATGTTATATATTTTAAATGTCATCATGAGTGTAAAAATATGTCCAAGTAGAATAGTTGTGTGCATTTTTATGCTGATTTCAGCTTTCTGCCTGAAGGCGTAAGATCACTTTAGCCAGGCATGTATAATGTAGAAAGAGTAGAGCAAGAATATTGCAGGGGAGTGGGTGGTGCAAGAGAGAGTAGCAGGGGAAAATGTGGGACAATTGCAATTGAACAACAATAAAAATGATAGAAAAGTATGTTGTAGGTAGTTGAAAAAAGTGACTTTCATGATGGATCAAAGAACATTAGCAGGATAAAAGGGGAATATAGACATCCACCGGTGATGGACAATGGATAATCTGTAGGTGAGAGTCACCCACAAGACAAATATTTGCTGAAGTGAGAGTACTGGTATTGGTGATCTACAAGGATAGGAAATGGTGGTCAGAACATAGAGTGCTTGAAATCAAAATTTTTAAAATTAGTTCAATTATTTATTGATGATTAAGAAGTCAAATGTATTACACAGTAAAGGACA
This sequence comes from Artibeus jamaicensis, assembly GCF_021234435.1. Taxonomy (NCBI): domain Eukaryota; kingdom Metazoa; phylum Chordata; class Mammalia; order Chiroptera; family Phyllostomidae; genus Artibeus; species Artibeus jamaicensis. Next base: position 8,661,280 of record NW_026522028.1, on the reverse strand, counting down.
AAACACAATGTTTTCCTCATAAAAGCTCTCCAGGGAAATCACTCTCATTCTCAACATCAGAAGAAAAAACTGCTTCTTCAAGCAATTCATTTTTTTATTCATAATGGGAATCATGTGAATTTTTGTAGAGAGTTATAAACATGGCAGAAACATGAAAGGTATTTCTGCTAAATGTGGTGCTGATGATGATAAATCTTAGAAAGAGACCAAGGAATAACTTTCACCTTATCTTATAAAGTATGGATCTGTGGAAATTAAAAACAAGAGAGGCTAAAAGAGTGAGGGAAGGCAGAAGGAAAAGGCAGGCTATTAGGTAGATGAAGAAAACACCATCTGGTGTCTTTTTTACTATATTAGATCATAAGCACTTGGATTAAATAAATGTTAGGCCCAGGATATAGGCTTCTATAAGAAGGAGAAAATCATCCACAGGTATAGTGAGCATAACTTATCTCAAATAATATGTTTCTTGCAAATCATATCATAGTGCATTGTCATCATCAAACAGAGAGAAGGGACAGATCCAAACCCTCCCTGGTTAGATATCCTGCAGATCACACTTCCACTTTCTTCACCATAGCAACTGAATAAATGAATTACCAAGCCACTCTAGAGCTCAGTAAATGATAGAAATCTAGTAACAGCAACAAAGTAGAAAGCAAAAAGGATGAAAGTGGTCTCCTTTTACCACATTAGAGAAATAAATTCCATACCTGATTATGATTACTACTGTTCAAATAAAAAGAAATCACAAGACCCAGGGAGACTTAGACCATACACAAAAATAAAGTCAAGATGGATAAAAGACTTAAATATAACTCATGATACTATAAAAGTCCTAGAGGAGAACATAGTCAGGAAAATCTCAAATATCCCACGTAGCAATATTTTCACTGATATATCCCCTAGAGAAATAGACATTAAGGAAAGAATAAACAAATGGGAGTTCAACAAAATAAAAAGCTTCTGCACAGCTAAGGAAGACATCAGCAAAATGGAAAGGGAACCAACTGTATGGGAAAATATACTTGCCAATGATAACTTTGACAAGGGTTTGATCTGCAAAATATGTAAAAAAAAGTCACATGACTCCACTCCAGGAAGACAAACAACCCAATTAAAAAATGGGCCAAGGACCTGAACAGACACTTCCCCAAGGAGGACATACAGAGGGCCCAGAGACATATAAAAGGATGCTCAGCATCAGTAGCCATCAGAGAGATGCAAATTAAAATCACTTCCTACCAATGAGAATGACCATCATGACCAAATCAACAAGCATCAAGGGACAAGCACTGGCGAGGCTGTGGGGAAAAGGGAGCCATAGTACACTGTTAGTGGGAATGCAGACTGCTGCAGCCATTGTAGAAAACAGTATGGAATTTCCTCAAAAAAAAAACACGAAAAATGAAACTGCCTTTTGACCTAGTAACTCCACTGCTGGGATTATGCCCTAAGAATGCTGAAACGCCAATTCAAAAGAATCTATGCACCCCAATGTTTATAGCAGCACAATTTACAATAGCCAAGTACTGGAAGCAACTTAAGTGCCCATCAATAAGTGAGTGGATCAAAAAAGTGTGGTACATTTACACAGTGAAATACTACAGAGCAGAAAGAAGGAGCTCCTACTCTTTGCGACAGCATGGATGGGTCTGGAGAGCATTATGCTAAGTGGAATAAGTCAGGCAGTGCGGGAGAAATAACACATGATCTCATCTATAAGTGGAACCTAATCAACGAAAACAAACAAACAAGCAAAATATAACCAGAGACATGGAAATAAAGAACAAACTGACAATAACCAGAGGGAATATGTGAGAAGGATAATGGAGGGAAAAGGGGGAACAGTCATTAAGGAACATGTATAAAGGACACATGGACACAGCCAAAGAGGATAGGATCAGGGGTGGGAGGCAGAGATAGGTGGGAATTGGGGGAGTTGTGGGCAGAAATGGAGACAACTGTACTTGAACAGTAAAAAAGATAATTAAATAAATGTATGTTTTAGTAAAAATTAAGTTTTATATGTTTTAAATGTCATCACCAAGATAAATTTATAGCAAATATGTATTATCTTTTTTATCACACAGAACATTTTAACTCTAAAATTAGTAAGAAAAACAGAAACAGACTTGTCTGAAATTAAGCTACTGAGTCTGAAATTCCAGACTATACCAACATCTACGGAAGACATATTAATTTCTTTCTTTTATTTGTAAGAAAAAATTTTATTGTTGTTCAAATACAGTTGTCTCCATTTCTCCCCCACCCCAACTACCCCCCAATTCCCACCCTCAATCCTACCCTCCTTTGGCTTTGCCCATGGGTCCTTTATACATGTTCCTTGACAACCCTTTCATAAAGGGGCATAGAACAAGTCAGAAGGTCCAGTTTAACTCTTAAGACTGACAAATAAGGAAATAGTAACTCAATATTTCTTGAAGTTTAGATACAATTAACAGTATATTTTTCTTAACTGAGAGATTACTTACATTAAATTTAAAAGATAGCTCTGACTGGTGTGGCTCAGTGGTTTGAGCACTGGCCTGCAAACCAGAGGGTCACCGGTTTAATTCCCAGTCAGGGCACATGCCTGGGTTCTGAGCCAGGTCCCTGGTGAGGTGGGCATGTGAGAAGCAACCACACGTTTTTTTTTCTTTTTAAATTAATTTTATTTAGTTATTTTTCAAGTACAGTTTTTTGTCTATTTTTCCCATCCCAGCCTCCCCCACCCCTTGCTCCCCCCCTCCCCCCCTTTCCCCCCCCCTTTGTTCTCCTCCCTGTGTCCTTCCTATTTTTTCCTCCAAATCCCTCCCCCTTTTTCCCCTTAACTTCCCTTCCTTCTCCCCTCTGGTCACTGTCCCCTTGTTCTCTATTTCAGTGTCTTTGTTTTTTTCTGCTTGCTTGTTTGTTTTGTTGTTTAGCTTCCTGTTAAAGGTGAGATCATATGGTATTTGTCTTTCAGCACCTGGCCTATTTCACTCAGCATAATGCTTTCCAGTTCCATCCATGTTGCAACCACACATTGATGTTCCTCTTCATGTCTTTCTCCCTCCCTTCCCCTCTCTAAAATAAATAACTAAAATATTTTTAGTCAATACTTTTAAAAAATAAATCCTAATTTTTGTGTATTTTAAGTTTACTCATATATGTAACCATCAACCACATCAAATTACAGAACATCTTTATCATCCAAGATGTCACCCTTGTCCAGCCAGTAGTGTCCCCTTACAATGATAAATACTATTCTGATCTCCACAGACTTATTGTATCTTTTTAACTTCATTTAAATGGAATAATACAGTGTGCATTCTTTAGTGTTTGACTTTTTCATCTCAATGTTGTGGCTTTGAAATTAGGCCATGTTGTAGCATCCATTGGTAGTTTCCTCTTTTTCACTGCTATTAAGTGTTCCATTACATAAATATATCAGAATCTGTTTGCCCATTCTACTTTTGATGAACATTTAGGTTGTTTCTAACATGCGGCTATGATGAATAAAATTTCTGTGATCAATACTGTATATGCAACAATACTTATTTCTGTTGGGCACATATCCAGAAGATAAGTCGCTTAAGTTGCTGTGCAGCCTAGGTACATGCTTTGGTATTTCTCTCAAAACAGCTGTGCAAATTTAAATCATCAGTAACAATGTAAGTGTTATAAAACTTCATATTCTTGATAATACTTGATAAAGTCAAATATTTAAGTCATATTATCTCCAATAGAATTTTTAAAAGATATTTTGTTTTATAAATGATAGAAAAAAAGAAAAAACATGTTAAGCAACTTAGTCTAGAAAAGTAATGCAAAGGAAAATAAATCAAAATAAAGGAGTAAAATAATAATAGCCACAACACTAAACAACCTTTATTTCAACTATTATAACGATTTTTTAAACCCCACCGTGCATCTCTACTCCTGGTTTGGAATACCTCTAAAGAATGTGTATTGATGGCTTTTCTCTTTACAGTTAACTACCAATTATGCGTGAACATATTTGTCTAGTCTTATGAGAAATGCATTTTTAATTGCCACACTGCTAAACAAACAAACAAGTAAACAAACACCTAGCAAATAGAGCTTCTCTGAAAGTAGACTTCAGAGGATAGCATGACTACACAACCGCAGGAGTGGTTAGGGAGACCAAGCCATCTTGCTGCTTGCACCCAGCAAATTATAACCATTGCTGCAATGAAACTATGCTGGATTCTGGTTGTTCTTTCTGCCCAATGCCATCAATTGTAGCACTTGATTAATGTGATAGATCATTCACTTTCTCCTCAGTTAGCAAATTGTTGAATTATCGTAAATTTAAGCACTCTAATATTTGCATGGATACAGCTAAGACAATTTAACAAGTAATAGAAAAATTACTTAACTGTATAATGAGGTTGCAAATAAGTGATTACAATTCCAAATCCAAATTTAATTGAAAGCAGTATTTTCCAGGTTGTCTTCCATTATTGTATTTGAAAATTTAATCCAGCAATGTAAATAGTATTTCCTTATCTTATTTCCATTTCAAAGTTAAGTAATATTGAACTTAAAGACCTTTTAAAACAACATAGTAAAGTCATCCTAATTTATAGAACTTAAATAAATTACAAACATCTCCATTCCATGCCAGTACTGTTTTTGCTTCGTTTAACACTGAAAACATTTTTAAGTATGTGTTCTTCCTAGTCAGATTTTTTTGTAAAAAAAAAATATATGTCATGTGTTCAATACCATGGCCACATGATTTAGGGTATTTTTCCAATGGTGGAGAAATGGTCAGAAAAATTGCACGTGCTTAGTTACTTTCTCTAATGCACTTAATACCAATGATTACATTCCTGTAGCCTTTTTCTATAAAAATAAATTTCTGATACAGGGAACCATTTACCATTGCATGAATATTTAAACCATGTTCAATGCCCAAATCATCATTACCTTGGATAATGCTGTGAACTCTTGCCTTCTATTGTGGCATCTTATAAATATCACAGGTAATTTTTAATGTATTCCTTCTGTATCTACAAAGTATTACCTTTATTTAAAATTTACCAGTAATATCTAATACACACACAGTGAAACTGAATGTGACTCCCTTTTGTCACTGACAGTAACAGATAGTTCTTGATAATTATGATCCATATGTAGCTCCTTCTTTCATTAGAGGAGAAGAGCATACAATGCCAGATCAACTGCTGGAGCAGTTCTGTGTCATCAATCTCAAACCACTTGCCAATGACATAAATGCACGTATCTCCACAGAGTAATATATCTGTGTCATCTCATTGTCATATATCCTGAATTGTTTAGAAAAACAAAATAGACAGAAAAGAACAAATATGAGTATTTTTCTGCCCTATATAAAGTGTAAAATAAATGTAAATTTACTGAGTCTATTTTCCTCTGTGCGTGTACAGGTACATGTTAGGGTTGGTATGTTTACTAAGTGTATACTTAAATATTTTCATTATATGCTATAATACCACATCCATAATTTAACCACCCACTTTTCCTGAAAATAAATAAATGATTACACCTATATATTTAAGATACAGAGCCAAGTTATGTAATATTAGCATTATTACTATAGTTATAATCTTGATATCTTATCAACATCAGAATCTATTTATCGTAATCAAATTGTCGCAAGGAGGGGGCATTTTTGGTGTTCAAATCACCTTTTTTTTCCTGATGGACACACTAAGTAACCATGTAGAACACACAACAGAGCAACAAGCAACAAGCAACATCCCAATATTATTGGAATATAAGAAATTAATACCATTAAAAACAGTTTTGGGATTATGAAAAGAATTTCTAAACATCTAAATGTATCAAACCATACTTCAGACACCCAAAGGAAATTACTTCCTCTGTACTATACCTCATGTCTAACCAATATATCTCATTTCAGTTAGAAGGATTCCTAAAAGATTTCATTTATTTATTTTTAGAGAGAAAGGAAGGAAGGTAGAAAGAGAGGGAGGGAAACATCAATGTGTGATTGCATTCCATGCCACCCTACCAGGCACCTGGCCCCACAACCCAGGCATGTGCCCTGACTGGGAATCACACTGATGATCCTTTGGTTCTCAGGCCTGCTCTCAATCCAGTGAATCACACTAGCTGGGTGTTTATTCAAATGATTTTTAAAAATATTTTATTTATTTATTTATTTTTAGAAAGAGGGAAAGGTAGGAAGAAAAAGATGGAGAAGAGCATCAATGGATTGTCTCTCATATGTGCTCCAAACAGGGACTGAACCTGCAACCCAGCCATGTGCCCTGACCAGGAATCAAATAAGCAACGTTTCACTTTGTGGGATGACACCCAACAAACAGCTACACTGGCCAGGGCTTTCATTGATTTTTATAAATTATACTCATTAGCTTGTTTCAGGGATTAAATAAAATACTGTTTATGGGAACCAAGCAACCATGGTTCGATTCCCGGTCAGAGCACATGCCTGGGTTGCAGGCTAGTTCCCAGCAGGGGACACACGAGAGGTACCACACATTGATATTTCTCTCCCTTTCTCCTTTCCTTCACCTCTAAAGATAAATAAAAATATTTAAAAAATAATGTTTAGTCCATCTCTTCTGTGCTTTTAATTTTTCAAGTAGAATATGAGAATTTACATAGAGCTAAGTTATAAAAACTAATAGCAATTTAGCTACAAAAGCTGTATTTAGTCAGAAGGGAAAATTTGAAGACCAGTAGATCTCTCCCTATCAGATATTCCCCCTATACAGAGTTCCCAAACTGGAACAGAAGGATAAGAAGTAGGAAAATGGGAAGAGGAGAGGAGGTGGAAAATGGCAGCAAGATAGATGAGAGCCTGGTCCACTTCCCCTGCACACAGCTGAAAAATCTAGCTGATCTTCTGAGGAACAGAGTGAACAGCCAACAGTACCCTAGCATATATGAAGAATGGAGACCAAAAATTGTAGAGGACATTGAAAAATCAGACAGTAAGGAGAGTGCTTCAGGACAATAAGGTCCCTGGGTCCAGCATGGGTACAAGGGTGGCTGTAGCCCCAGGGCCTGCTGCAGGGTTCTTGGGAAACAGCTGGGTCAACAGCTCCCTCCCATGCCAAACAAAGTTTGAGCAGCACCAGGAGAGATCTGGTTGCTTGAAGTCACAGGGAGCAATAAGGATGAAGTGGAAAACACATAGGGGTGGTGGTGCACTCACGGAGACTGTGGACGCAGGCTGGGGAGAGTTGGGCCATGACAGGCCATGACCCGGATAGTCCCTGGTCTGGTTGGAGATGGGACTGTGTAGGATGCCAGGCCATTGTATGGAGCAGCAGGCTTGAGCAGGAGGAATTTTTCAAAAAGAATAAGTGAGAAAAGAGAATCTCAGTGGCTGTTTGGGGGAAATCTCTTGCAGCAGCCACCCTGGTCTCTGTGCCTCCAACCCTACCCAGACCTGTGGGACCAGCAGCTGCCCAGCTGAGCATGCACCCGTGCAGTGGGGATAGTGCCTACCAGAACCTGAGGAACCAGTGGCTGCTTCTCCTGGCACATTCACAGGCCCAGGACAGAGGGTTCCTGACTCCACAGCCCAGAGGCACATTGCACCCAAACCCTGCGCCCTGGGGAAGCAGCAGATGAGGTATGCACCTGCGTCCGCAGCAGCAGCCATAGTAGCACCTCTGCCCTGCAGGGCCAACTGGCTCTCTAAGAGGAAAGTGGAGATAGCCCTGAAGAGGAGAACTGCAGGGCTCAGGGAGTCAGCAATCCCCAGAAAGACTTAACTGAGTGGGGAGGCTGAACTAGCCTGAAGGGGCACTGAGAGTCTCTAGCATCTAGGACAGCAAAGAGGGAGAATGTGGTGTGTGAATTGCCCCTAATTGGTGCACCTCAAGGACAGCACAACTTGTGGACTGAAGGCCTAGGCTGGTCACAGAGGGTTACTGGGGGCCCAGCAGCACACTGAGGAACTGGGCTGGAGGCTGAGTGAGTGCAGCTCAGGAAGGGAGAAAAGTGAAACCAATCCCCCCTCAGCCTGCTGCAGTCAGGAAGACAAGAAGAACAGGCTTGGCCAGTTTGAAGCCAGCAGAAAGCTTTTTTTAAAATAATTTTTTTCTTTTAACTCCTTTCTTTCTTTCCTTTATTCTTTTTTATTCCTTATTCCCTTCTTCCTTTATGTCTCTTCTTCCTTCCTTCTTTTTTTTATTTCCACAAATGAGAAAATAAAACCTGAAGGTATGAAAAGACCAGAGTTGGACCCAAAGAGGGGTCATCCCAACAGCTGAGACAGTGAGACAAATTTCTCTTTGCTACTCCAGAGAATTGGCAACTTATTGTATATTTGTATTATTATTTTTTCATTATTCTTACAGCTTTTATTTTATTAGTATTTTTGTATTTCTCTTCTTTTTGTTTAGTCTTTTTCACTGGACTTGTTAAATTACATTGTTTGACTGGTTTCCCTTGTTCTCTCTTTCACAGTGTATTTTTTATTTACTTTCTTTCACATTACTTGTGTTCCATTAGCACAATACTCTAGGTCCCATACTTCTTAACTTGTTATGAGATGACATAGATTCTGTCATATGATTGTTACTGCATTATTATTGTAAATAATAGCTGTTCTATACAACTGTAAATGCTACACAACACCCGTCCATAATTTTAACTCACTTCACTGTTTCCTGAACTTTATTGCTATTGTGGTTCGCTCTATTCTCTCACACACTGCACCTATTTTCTATCGTTCGCTTACCTCAGAATCTGACCTCCCACAAGCTCACTGCTTTCTAGATCTAACTCACAATCCTCCCCACCAAGAGTCTTATCTTCTTTCCACCCTTTCTAAAAAGTGGCTAGTTAGGTGAAATAACACAGTTAACACTATGAACATCCAAAGGATCTCCTATCTCTTCTCTACGGGATGGTACTTTAAATACCATAGAATACACTCCCACTGTCATTTTGCTTTCCCCCTCAAACTGATCACAAAAAAAAAACAGTAGGTAGAAGCTGTGAACACCAGCATACCTGCTAGAACAGGAAACCCACCAACAAAGGAATTACCAACAGATAACAATAGAAGAAGCTGAAGGAGGGAGTAGAAACCATAACTCAACTGAATAGGACCTATCTGGAAATATAACTAAATGCTGGAGAAATTATCCAGAACAAACAACTGAACAAGAACAAGAGAGACTCCTCAAAACCTTGTACACATGGAAGAACCAGCTTTGGCACAACCTGCCAACATGCACACAACAGAATACAAAACATGGTGGGTGGAGTGACCCTCAAATAACCAGCTGGAGAGAAAACCACCAAAAAATCCAACAACAACCAAAAACCAGACATACAGAGTCAACATAAACTACAGCCCAATACAAGTGAGCTCAGTAGATCAAGGAGATTGCACCACTGAATCTCACAGATCTTCCATCATAGAAGTTCACACCATAAACCCAGGGAGCCAGAACAGATCAATTTAAAAAGCAGAAGCTAACAAGAAGGGTCTCACAAACAATGGAAAGACAAAGAAACAATCCCCAAATGAAAGAAAATAAAGAAGCCTCAGAAAGAATGATAAATGAAATAGAGGCAAGTTGACTATCAGATAATGACTTCAAAGCAGTGGTTATCAGGAAGCTCAATGAGCTTACAGAGAACTACCAAAAACTACAGGGAAACTACAATGAACTCACTGCAGAATGTATGAACATGAAAGAGGAAATATAAACTATCAACAAGGGCCAAGAGGAAATGAAGAATACAATTTCTGAACTGAAGGACACAGTACAAGGAATCAAAAGCAAGCTAGATGAAGCGGAGGGTCAGATCGGTGAGCTGGAGGACAAAATAGAAAGAAACACCCAGAAAGAACAAGAAAAGGAAAAGGGACCCAGAAACAAAGAAGAGGGACTAAGAGAAAGGCAGGACAACATGAAATGCAATAATATGCGTATAATAGGGATTTCAGAAGGAGGAGATAGAAAACCTGGAGCAAGGGATAGAAAACCTGTTTGAGAAAGGAACGATGGAAAACTTCCCTAATTTGGTGAGAGAAAAAGTCACACAAATCCAGGAAACATGGAGAGTCCTAATCTGGAGGAACCCAAAGAGGCCCACTTCAAGATGCATCATAATTAAAATGGCAAAATTCCAAGACAAACAGAGAATCTTAAAGACAGCAAGGGAAAAACAGGAAGTATCATACAAGGGAGCCCAATAAGATATAGCAGCTGACTTCTCAATGAAAATGCTCCAAGCCAGAAGGGAATAGCAAGAAATATTCCAAATAATGAAAACCAGAGGCTTTCAACCAAGACTACTTTATCCAGCAAGGCTCTCAATTAAAATGGAAGGACAAATAAGGAGCTTTTTGGACAAAAGAAGCCTCAAAGAATATACCTCCTCCAAACCAGCTCTGCAAGAGATGCTAAAGGGTTCACTTTAAGAACAGAAAGAAAAACAGTAAGAGAGAGAGGAACACAGGTACAAAAAATTGCAATGAATAAATGCCTATCGATAATAACCTTAAGTGTAAATTGATTAAATGTCAATCAAAAGACAATCAAAAGACACAGAATTGCTGAATGGATAAGAAAACATAACCCACACATATGCCATGTACAAGAGACCCACCTCAGAACAAAAGACCTACACACACAGAAAGTGAAGGACTACAATAAAAATTTCCAAGAAAATGGACAGAAAAAAGCCAAGGTAGCAATACTCATGTCAGACAAAATAGACTTCAAGAAAAGAGCCATAAAAAGAGACCCACAAGGTCACTTCATACTACTCAAGGGAAGAATCCATCAAGAAGACATAAACAGCCCTGGCTGGTGTAGCTCAGTGGATTGAGCACAGGCCTGCAAACCAGAGGATCATGGTTTGATTCCCAGTCAGGGCACATGCCTGCGCTGCAGGCCAGTTTCCAGCAGAGGACTCACGAGAGGCAACCATACCTTGATATTCTCTCCCTCTCTCCTTCCCTTCCCCTCTAAAGATAAATAAATAAAATCTTTAAAAAAAAAGAAGACATAAACATTGTAAATATATATTCACCCAACATAGAAGAACCAAAACACATTAAGAAGATCTTGGAGGACTTCAAGAAAGATATGACAGCAACACAATTATAGTAGGGGATTTTAACACCCCACTGTCAAAAGTGAATAGATCTTCCACACAAAATATCAACAAAGATATTATAACATTGAACAATGTCCTAGATCAAGTGAACTTAACTGATATATTTAAAGCCTTGCATCCGAAAGAAGCAAAATACTCATTCTTTTCAAATGCACATGAAACAGTTTCAAAGATAAACCACATGATAGGACACAAAACAAGCTTCAATAAATTCAAGAAAATTGAAATCATATCAAGCATTTTCTCCAACCACAAGGGACTGAACCTAGAAACCAGCTTCAAGGAAAAAGCCCCAAAATACTAAAAAGTCATAGAGGTTGAATACCATGTTATTAAACAATAAACAGGTCAAGAATGAGACTAGGGAAGAAATTAAAAAGATTCTGGAAACTAATAAAAATGAACTCACAACAATCCAATACTTATGGGACACAGTGAAGGCAGCCTTGAGAGGGAAGTTCATAGTGATACAGGCCTACCTACAAAAATATAAAAACATTTCAAATAAACAACCTAACCCCACACCTACAAGAACTCAAGGAACAACAACAAAGAGAGCCCAGAGCAAGTAGAAGAAAGGAAATAACCAACACCAGTGCAGAATTAAATGACATATAGACTAAAAGCATAATTCTGAGGAGCAACAAATTCAGAAGCTGGTTCTTTGAAAAGATAAACAAAATCAACAAGTATTTAACTAGGCTCATCATAAAAAAAAAGAGAGAGGATCCAAATAAACACAATCAGAAATGTAAGTGGAGAGAGTACAACTGTTACCACAGAAATACAAAGGATTGTAGGAAATTACTACAAAGAATTATATGCCAAGAAATTTGAAAATCTATATGCCAAGAAATGAACAAATTTCTAGAAATATATAATCTTCCAAAACTAAATGAAGAAGCAGAAAGCCTAAACAGATCAATAACAGGCAGTGAAATTGATGCTGTAATCAAAAACCTCCTGACACACAAAAGCCCTGGACCAGATGGTTTCACAGGGGAATTTTACAAAGCGTTTGAGGGAGAGCTAACCCCTATCCTTCAGAGACTATTCCAAAAAATCCAAAATGTTGGAAGACTCCCCAACTCTTTTTATGAAGCCAGCATCATCCTAAATTAAAAACCAGATAAAAACGCAAGAAAGAAAACTTCGGGCCAATATCACTGAGGAACATAGATGCTAAAATCCTCAACAAAATATTGGCAAAGCACATCCAGGAATAAATTTAAAAGGTCATACACCATGATCAAGTGGGATTCATCTCAGGGATGCAAGGATGGTACAATATTCACTAATCAATTAATGTAATACATCATGTAAATGAAAACAAGACAAAAATAACATAATCATATCAATAGATGTGAAAAAAAGCATTCGATAAATACAGCATACATTTGATCAAAATATTGAGCAAAGTAGGAATAAAAAGACCATTTCTCAACATAATAAAGCCCAATATGAGAGACCTACAGCCAACATCATACTCAATAGGCAAAAACTAATATCTTTTCCACTAAGATCAGAAACAAGACAAGGATGCCAGCTTCACCACTCCTATTCAACATAGTATTGAAAGTCCTAGCCACAGCAATAAGACAAGAAAAAGAAATAAAAGGCATCCAAATTGGAAAGGCAGAAGTAAAACTGTCATTGTTTGCAGATGACATTATAGTGTACATAGAAAATCCTATGGACTCCACCATTAAAATTACTTGACCCAATAAATGAATTTGGCAAAATAGCCAGATACAAAGTTAATATTTAGAAATCAAAGGCCTTTTTGTACTCCAACAATAAAATATCAGAAACAGAAAGCAGAAAAATCCCATTTGAGATAGCAACAAGAAAAATAAAGTACCTAGGAATAAACCTAATCAAGAAGGTAAAAGACCTTTACTCAGAAAACTATACAACATTGAAGAAAAAAATTAAGGAAGACACAAACAAATGGGAGCATGTACCATGTTCATGGAATAGAAGAATTAATATCAGCAAATGGCCATAGTAATCAAAGCAATTTATAGATTCAATGCAATACCTATTAAAGTACCAATGACATGTTTCACAGGTATAGAACAAACACTTCAAAAATTTGTATGGAACCATAAGTGACCTCGAATAGCCTCAGCGATTTTGAGAAAGAACAAAGCAGGAGGTATCACAACACCTGATATCAAACTGTATTACAAGGCCACTGTAATCAAAACAGCCTGGTACTGTCATAAAAATAGGCATATAGACCAATGAAACAGAACAGAGAGCCCAGAAATAAACCCAAGTCTCTATGGTCAATTAATACTTGACAAAGGGGAAGAAGAATAAAATGAAGTAAATATAGCCTATTTGACAAATGGTATTGGGAGACATGGACAGCTTCATGCAAAAAAATTAAACTCGATTGCCAACTTACACCATACACAAAAATAAATTCAAGGTGGATAAAAGACTTAAATATAAGTCATGACACCATAAAAATCTTAGAGGAAAACATCAGTAGGAAAATCTCAGACATTGTTCACTGATATGTCCCCTAAAGCTAGGGACATAAAGAAAAGAATAAACAAATGGGACCTCATCAAATTAAAAAGCTTCTGCCTGGCTAAAGAAAACATCAGCAAAATGAAAAGAGAACCAACTCTACTGGAAATCATATTTTCCAATGATACCTCAGACAAAGGTTTGATCTCCAAAATATTTAAAAAGCTCACATGACTCCACTGTAGGAAGACAAAAAACCCAATTAAAAAATGGGCAAAAGACTTGAACAAACACTTCTCGAAGGAGGACATACAGAAGGCCCAGGGACATATGCAAAGATGCTCAGCATCACTAGCCATGAGAGAGATGCAAATTGAAACCACAATGAGATCCCATTTCACACTGGTCAGAATGGCCATGATAAACAAATCAACAAACAAGTGTTAGAGAGGTTGTGGAGAAAAGGGAACTCTAGTGCACTGTTGGTAGGAATGCAGACTGGTGCAGCCACTGTGGAAAACAGTATGGAATTTCCTCAGAAATCTAAAAATGAAACTGCCTTTTGACCTGGTAATTCCACTGCTGGGATTATATTCTAAGAATACTGAAACACCAATCCAAAAGAACCTAGGCATCCCAGTGTTCATAACAGCACAATTTACAATATCCAAGGTCTGGCAGCAACCTAAGTGCCCATCAATAAGTGAGTGGATCAAAAAACTATGTCACATTACCACAATCAAACTCTGTGCAGCAGAGAGAAGGAAGCAGCTCCTACCCTTTGTGACATCATGGATGGAACTAGAGAGCATTATGCTAAGTGAAATAAGCCAGGCAGTAAGGGACAAATACCATATAATCTCACATTTTTTTCTTTTTTTATTGATTATGCCATTACATTTGTTCTATTCCCCCCTCCATTTCCCTCTACCCTGCACAACCCTCCCCCACCATTCCCCCCACTTTAGTTCATGAACATGTGTCTCAAGTTCTTTAGATTCTGTATTTCCCCTGCTATTCTTACCCTCCCCCCTATCTATTTTCTATCTACTGTCTATGCTACTTATTTTCTGTACCTTCTCCCCCTTCTCCTTCTCACACTCCCCTGTTGCCCATCCTCCATGTGAGCTTCATTTCTATGGTTCACTCCTGATCTAGCTGTCCTCTTAATTTGCTTTTGTTTTAGGTGTGGTTGTTGATAACTGTGAGTTTGCTGTCCTTTCACTGTTCGTCTTTTTTATCTTCTTTTTCTTAGGTAAGTCCCTTTAACATTTCATATAATAAGGGCTTGGTGATGATGAACTCCTTGAATTTGGTCTTATCTGAGAAGCACTTTATCTGCCCTTCCATTCTAAACGAAAACTTTGCTGGACAGAGCAATCTTGGTTGTAGGCCTTTGGTTTTCATGACTTGGAATACCTCTTTCCAGCCCCTTCTTGCCTGTAAGGTCTCTTTTGAGAAATCCACTGACAGTCTGATGGGAACTCCTTTGTAGGTGACTGTCCCCTTATCTCTTGCTGCTTCTAGGATTCTCTCCTTCATTTTAATCTTTGCTAATGTAATGATGATCAGAAGGAAGGAAAAAATGACCAAACAGAAAAGAATGAAGAAACAAGAATTCAAAAAAATGAGGAGAGGCTTAGGAACCTCCAGGACATCTTTAAACATTCCAACATTCGAATTATAGGGGTACCAGAAGGGGAAGAGGAACAGTCACGAGTGGAAACCTTATTTGAACAAATAATAAAAGAGAACTTCCCCATTCTGGCAAAGGAAATAGACTTCCAGGAAATCCAGGAAGCTCAGAGAGACCCAAAGAAGTTGGACCTTTTTCTTCTTTTTAATATATTTTATTGATTATGCCATTACAGTTGTCCCATTTCCCCCCCCTTCATTCCCCTCCACCCTGCACACCGCCTCCCCCAACATTCCCCCCTTTAGTTTATGTCCATGTGCCACAAGTTCATTAGATTCTCTATTTTTCATACAATTCTTGCCCTCCCCCTATTTTCTACCTATTGTCTATGCCACTTATTCTCTGTACCTTCTCCTCCTTCTACTCCTCCCAATCCCCTGTTGCTAACCCTCCATGTTATCTTCATTTCTATGGTTCCACTCCTTTAACTGGAACATAATCAATAAAAGAAAAGTGCAAACAAAATATAACCAGAGACATTGAAATTAAGAACAATCTAACAATAGCCAGAGGGGAGCAGGGAGAGGACAGTGGGGATAAGGATTTTGAGGAGCTACAGAAAAGGACACATGGACAAAACCAAGGTGGAGCGTGGAATCAAGGGAGGGAGGTGGGTTTGCTGGAGCAGTTGGGGGCAGTAGTGGGGAGAAAATGGAGACGACTGTAACTGAACAACATTTAAGTAAAAAAAAAAAGAAGTAGGAAAATGCATACAGCAGTGCCAAATATGTACTGAGCATTCATTTATGCATTTTGCATGTGCCAGCTCATTGAACTGTTCCAAAAACCCTTAGACCTATGTAGTTTTATTCCTAAACTTAGGTTATGAGATTTAACAGAGTACAAGATGTCCATTTAAATTTCAATTTAAGATATATAATGAACCATTTTTTAGTGTAACATGGTCTCAAATATTCCATTGGTTATACTTATACTAAGAAAGTATTTGTTTATCAAAGTAAACATCTTATATTTTATCTAGAAACCCTACCCTTAAAGCAGGTGAATTTTATAGTTGGCAAAATTTAGACATATGCCTAAAAGATTTATAGAAGACAAAACTGAGGCATGTAGGGTTTAAATGTAACACTGAAGCAGTATAAAGGTTCAATTCCAGGTCTATGCGTCTTGAAAACTCAAACTTTTCTACCTTACTCTACTGTCTTATGTCACAGCAATTCTCTAGTATGTATGTGTGTGTGTGTGTGTGTGTGTATATATACACACACATATATATGCATATATACATACATGCACAAACACACATGTATTAAAACTCAGCTCTTGGCTTTTTTGAGTGGCTCCTTTCATCCATGATTACCCAGAAGTTTCATGCTAATTACATGATCTCATGACATGACTTAACAGAAGTTTTCTTAAAACTTGCTTTGAACTTAAAAGTCTCAGTTCTTCATCATATTTGTTTTGTTCTCAGAAAAGGTATCATTGTGGAGTCCTGGAGCACACAGACTTCCAAATGTGGCTGGCATCTTAACTCATCTGGGATAAAATACTGATAAAGTCATATTAAAAGGCATTGTAGGTGATTTACTCTTTTAAATAAAAATGGGACATACTGGAGACAAATTGGAAATAGTCCCTTATTTGAGATGTGCTGTTAACAGAGGGTAGAAAGACATTCATACTATTTAGTTAGGATTTGTCACTACAGCTGAGTACAGAGACCATGAATGTAAGCCTCATGAAGCTCAGAAGAGAGGAGATGCTGAAATTGAAGGGGTCTGGGTCCACCTTAGTAGGAAACAAAACACCTCCACTTCTTACCCTCCATTTATCACTGTTTCTTGATTTGGGTGTTCATAAGGATCTTGTAGAGAGCTTTTTTTAACATGTAGACTCCTGAGCACTAAAATCAAATACTCTAATTAAATGAGCCTCAGGTGAGGCCAAGACATGTGCAGTTTAACAAGCTTTCTAAGTGATTCTGGTGTGGGTGGTCCGCGAAATAATCTGTAGGAACACCACTTTGTGCCAAGGAGAGAATTTTCAGGGGGAATAAATCCCTCTGTTGATAGAGCTCATTGTCAACACTCAGTCATTCCATAGGTAAAACTGGTAACTCTCTTACTTTGACTATGGTAGATCTGGTCAAATTATTTCTCAGCTGCTGCTAGTGTCCTTTATCAATAATCTTTCCTACTGAGTCTCAAAAATAAATCAATGAAACAGCTGTAATAGAATTAAATTAAGGAACTACTAAGATATGGATTCATAGGTATGAGACATAATTAAACGTATGGAAGTTCAATATCAATACTAGAGAAAAATTTGTAATTAACTGAAAAGGAATAGAAAACACTCAATATTTCAACCATTGCTGTGGCTCTGATATTAAGGCATTGTGGCTTTTAATAAGCAGGGTCTTTAATATGACTCCCTTTTGTTTCTTGACTTTGCAGAAAATTGAATTGAATACCAAAGACATATGTTAGGGTAGTTGATCATCCTTAAAAAATAATAGTAGTAATACTAAGTTGATAAGTTATGACGGAAGAATTACATAGGCTTAAAATATTGGATGTATAGCCCAAGATGACAGCAAGGCTGATCATGGCCATTTTAGAGTATCAGATGTTTCAAAACAGATATGTCTGTAACAAGGTTCTCTCCATTCTCTTTCCCCCTGAATACTGTATGCTACAATAGTTCTGAGTGGAAGATAAAGGAATTATAAGTAAGCTTAGGATATTATTGACACTTTAATGATCACAATATATGTATATTTGTGATCATATATATATTGGCACACATATATATGCATACATATATATGTATACATATACACACATGTATGCCTTTCTCTGTAAGTTACATTGTGTGTTCAAAAAATTAACTGTGTTTGCCACGTGGTATTGATTTTATTTAAGTTGTTCCCAGAATCCACTGGCATGTTCCCTGCTATCCTTAATTGCAGGCCATATTCTCAGACCTATTGAATTAGAGCCCAGGAACCACTGCCTGCTCACTGTATAGTCTGTGGCCTTTAACTACTCTGAATCCCAAAGAACTGCACCACACTGAATATAAATAACATACTATGATTTAAAATACCTTACAACAAATATGGTGCAGTCAAATTGTCTCCTACTCTCAAATAATAGATACTAAAAAACAGCTGCCTGATTGCTGGTTCATTGTGCTAGTTTTCCATTGTTCTGCACCAAATTTCCATAAACCTGGTAGATTAAAACAATACCAATTTATTATTAGCTCATGGTTTCTATAGGTCAGGAGTTGGCCTAGTATGACTAGGTTCTCTGTTCATAATCTCATAAAGCTGAGATCAAAATGTCAGTGTTCTCATCTGGAGCTTGGCATCCTCTTCCAAGTTCATTTATGTTGTTAGCAGAATTCAGTTGCTTATGGCTGTAGGATTGAGGTCCTCATTTCCTTTCTCACTCTCCTTGGTGGCTACTTTCAGCTTCTAGAGGTTTCTTACATTCTTTGCTGTGTAGCTCCTCTCCACCTTCAATGTTGGCAACAGACATTGCCAACATTGTCTGACAAATCCTTAAGTGTAAGGATTTACTGTCCCTCTCAGTAAATTCTTACACTTCCAAAATTACACTAGGAAGTTCAATGCCTTTTAAGGACTCAAATGATTAGGTCTGACCTACCTAGGATAATCTCCCTATTTTAACATCAACTGATTTAAAGATTTCAATGACAACTGCAAAAAATCTTTTGCCATGAAATCTAACATGATGGGAGTGATATCTCATTATATTCACTGATTCTACTGATGCTAAAGGGCAGAGGATTACATAAGAGTGGGCAAGGGACATTGTGGGTCTTCATAGAATTTTGCCCATCACGTCTCCCTTATATTTCTAAGTTAAATATGTGATGTTTGAAAAGTTGGAAATACTTTATTATTTATCTTTGCACAGTGTCATTAAGTGCAGAGTTGACAGTCCTATTTCATACAGATAATGATGAGAATTTCAGGACTATTCTACCATACTATCTTGTGCAGCTGTTACTACAACTCTAATACCAACTTTAGCCTGAGAGAAATCCAAAGCACAGAATTTGCATAAGCCTTCACAGTATACTAAGTACGTCCAAGTATACAGTCTTCATGTCTGCTTTATCACATTACAGATGGACCTGCCTGCTCTGTTTATGTTAAGGTTGGCCTGGGTTTAGGTTACTTACAAAAGTTAAGGAAGACTCTAGTAACTACATATATTAACTTCCAATGATGAAGAAAATGTTTTTGGTCTAATTGGGTAGTTACTAGCCATGTGTAGGTATTGAGCACTTGAATATGGCTAGTATGACTGAAGAACTGAACTTGTAATTTTGTTTAATTTTAATTAATTAAATATCTATGTGTACCTAATGTTTACCACATTTTACAATGAAGATCTAGGTTCAAAGTTCAGTTAACAAACCAGCTGGAGACAGAGCCTTTTAAATACAGTTATGTTTGCTTATTCATGTAATTTTCTTGAGTACAAAGTATACTAAGTGATTACAGATGTTCAATAAAGAATGTTAGTTTGCAAATCTAAAAAGCTGACATGAAATTTAGACCAATGATTCTCAAAATGTGGTTGCCAACTTGTATCAGCATCCCAACTTATTAGAAATGTAAATTATCAAGTCCAGACTAAAACTTAAATCATAGACTCAAAGGTTCTGGTCTAGCAATCTGCTGCTAATAAGCAGATTCTAATGTACTTATGAAAACCTCCATTGTAGAACAATAATGGTGCACTAAATAATTAATTAAATAATTATTTAACACAGTAAGTTATTTTCATTACTACATAGTTAATTAAAAAACATGTAACATTTCAAAACTGTCTTGCATATCAATGACAAAGACACTCATTCATTTTATGATTCTGTTTAAAATAAAATGAAAAAGCCAAGGAGGCACCTCTTCCTAGGCTGATGGATCACTTATTCTATTGGCATATTTCCTGGCTTCTAATAGCTGTCCCAGTGAGAGGAGTTTCTGTCAGATATTTTGTCATACAAAACGCTGCAGCAGCTTTGAGACTCCTGCCAACGAGGGTTTCTTCAGATGCATTGCTGTTTTGAGGGTAGAAAAAAGGTCCCAAAGGAATCATTTGGTTTTAAGACAAATGTGTCTTAAAACTGTTCAGTATCAGAGAAACTATGTGAAAAGTGAAAATTTTCAATTAGTCAGCCATTTTTTATGTCCCACACATTATTAGATAAAAGTAGGATTTGTCGTATTCTTTCTTTCCATTTTCAGTCTTTTTTTTTTCTTCAGTAAACTGACTGAAATGAGCCATGGTTTAAAAATCAAAAACTGCTAATTTGTAAAGGGCTAGAATTTCATTACAAAGCAAAGTTCAAAATCCATTTTACCACTAAGAAGAATCCTATCTCATTTTTCATTGAAACTTGTCCTGGCTATTTCCATTTTCTTTTTGTTTTAATGAATCACCTTTCACTAAATGCCAAAGTGTCAAGGTAGAAAAAACGTGGGGTTAATATTGGGCTGATGTGGGTATGAAATTTAAGAAGTACACTGCTTGTATGCCCTTGAATGTTATTTGATCTTTGTCCCTCAGTTTCCTCATCTACAAAATGGAAATGCTCACACTTAATTCAGAGAATGGCTGTGTGAATTAAATTAATAATAAGTGTGAAAGTGCCTAACATATTATTCGAAAGTTACCAAAGCAGATCCACAAGAAAGAAAACATTCTTATGATTAAAATTGATATTGCCTGTGAAAAAAGCCAACATATCTACATATTATTATTACCTACAATATATTCTTTTATTCCCTTAGTAATTTTTTCATTAAAAAGCAATTAAACAAACATATCTTATTTCGCTATTTAACTGAAGGTTTTTATTACTTTCAAGCATTTCTTTTCAGATAATTACATTCCTGATGAAGATACTTAGTTTCAATTTCATTTGATCCTTAGTGCCTGTTTTAGTGCTTGATGGTTTATTAATCTATATTTTTATAAGCTTATGAATTAAATAATTAAGATGCTTCCTTCTATTCCATTCTTTTAGTGTTTTATTTTTCAACTTTATTGAGACATAATTTACAAACATAATCTGTATATATTTATGGTATACAACTTATTGTGCACTTTACATTGAGAAATGATCACAACAATCAAGGTAATTAACATATCCTAAATCTCACACAGTTACCATTTTCTTTTTCTCTGTGGTTAGATTACTTAAGATTTACTCTCCTAGCAAATTTCAAATATATAATACTGTTTCATTAACTTTAGTCACCATGCTGTACATTAGATTTCTAGAATTTATTCAACTTGCATAAGTGAAACTTTGTACCCTTTGACCAACATTTCTCTATTTCCCCTTTCTTCATGCTCCTGGCAACCACCATTCCATTCTCTGATTCTATGAGTCTCAATATGTTATAAACGAGGTCATGCAACTTTTTTCTTTCTATGTCTGGCTTATTTTACTGAGCATAATGTCCTCCATTATTTCAAACTTAAAGAAACATTGCTAGAAAACTCATTTATAGACTTCATTGGATTCATTGATTGTATTTCCATTTTATCCCAGTTGCTTTATCATTCTCTCCTTTCATGCACACACATACACACATACATTTCAGTACTCCAGAGTGTACTTCCTAAGGACAAGTACTGTGTATTCTCTTATATAATCACAGCACAAGAAATATAACATGGATAAAATTCAATTACCTAAACTTCAACCCATATTCAGATCTTGTCAATTTTCCCAATACAGTAATCTCCTTTATATTTATTTCCCTTCATGCCAGGTTGAGGATCAAATCCAAGATTGTGCTTTGCATTTATTTGTCATGTCTCCCTTAGTGTTTTGTATTCTGGAGCAGTTCCTCAGCTTTTCTTTTTATTTCTTGCTTTTCTTTGTTGTTTCTTCATGATGGGATTCTGTTTTTACATTTTTGACAAGAATAAAAACTACTTCTAATCCATTGTTAATTATGTACTGTAAAGCTTACTTGCAAACAAAGACAAAAAGGTATGAAATTTATTAAGACTCATCTAGATATGAGTCACAAAATTGATGCCCACTGTTATCAGAAACAGTATAAAACACTGGAAAGAATACAAATTCTGGAGTCAAATAGTCTGGGCTCCACACTTTCTAAATGCAAAAACTTGACATGAAATATTCCTGCCTTGGGTTTCACATTTATTAAAAAATCATGTTAATAGAACCTACTTCATTCATTTATTGTAAGAATTTATTCTGATATATGCAGGTCACTGAGTATGGTGGCTGGCACATAGTGAGATTCAATAAACATTATGGATCACTGATGAAATTTATATATATACATATATATGTAATAAGTCTATTTATTTTCATTTGTATCCAAATCTTGTTATACATGTAAGTTGATTTTTAAAAATATACTTAATTCCTGCTATACACAGAGAAGTGTCACTTAAAAGGTCCAAATTTTATAATTAAGTTACAGAGAAATAAATATATTTGAAAACATTTTCAAATCTGAAGTAATAATGTTTTCTTTTGAATATTTTCATTTGGTTCTAACTTTTCCTATTTAGAAAAACAAATTAGTATCTTTTTGCTCTCTTAATATATTTTATAATAATATAACTATATATGGTCTCAAATCTAATGATATTAAATCACCACTGTTAATGATTTCTAACCATATGGTAAAATATTATTTATCATTATCCCTCATTCACAGTGCTCTAGTGAATTTTAGCTTTTTTAACAATACATTCTAACCAAAATAAATGTGTTATTCAAGTAACATTTAGAATCACCAGTGACCTTGGTAGAATTCAAATGAGACAATTTTCTTATATCTTTAATTAATGAATTAATTTTTAAATTTTTTATTGTTGTTCAAGTATAGTTGTCTCCAATTTCTCCCCACCACTTTCCCTCACCCTCAATTCTAACCCCTTTGGCTTTGTCTTTGGGCCCTTTATACATGTTCTTCCATGACCCTTCCCCTTCTTTCCCTATATCCCCACCTCCTTTCTGCCTACTGTCGGTTTGTTCTTTATTTAGGAAGGAATATCTCAGATGTTCCATGCAGCAATATTTTCACCAATATGCACTCTAGAACAAAGGACACAAAGGAAAGAATAAACAAATGGGACTTTATCAAAATTAAAAGCTTCTGCATGGCTAAAGAAAACATCAGCAAAATGAAAAGAGAACCAACTCTATTGGAAAACAGATTTACCAATAGTACCTCAGACAATGGTTTTATCTCCAAAATATATAAAGAACTTATACAACGCAACACCAGGAAGACAAACAACCCAATAAAAATATGGGCCAAGGACCTGAACAGACACTTCCCCAAGGAGAACATAGAGAGGGCCCAGAAACATATGAAAGGATGCTCAGTACCACTAGCCATTAGAGAGATGCAAATTAAAACCACAATGAGATACCACCTGACACCAGTGAGAATGGCCATCATAAACAAAGCAACAAACAACAGGTGCTGGAGAGGTTGTAGAGAAAAGGGAACCCTAGTGCACTGTTGGTGGGAATGCAGATTGGTGCAGCCACTGTGGAAAACAGTATGGAATTTCCTCAGAAAACTAAAAGTGGAACTGCCTTTTGACCTGGCAATTCCACTGCTGGGATTATTCCCTAAGAATCCTGAAACACCAATTCAAAAGAACCTATGCACCCCAATGTTCATAGTGACACAATTCACAATAGCCAAGTACTGGAAGGAAACTAACTGCCAATCACTTAGGTTGGATCATGAGTGGATCAAAAAACTTTGGTACATCTATACAATGGAATATTACACAGCAGAAAGAAAGAAGGAGCTCCTACTCTTTGTGACAGCAAGGATGGATCCTGAGAGCATTATGCTAAGTGAAATAAGCCAGGCGGTAAAAGACAAATACCATATGATTTCACCTATAAGTGGAACCTAATCAACAAAACAAACAAACAAGCAAAATATAACTAGAAATATAGAAATAAAGAACAAACTGACAGTAACCAGAAGAGAAGGGGGAGGGGATAATGAGGGAAAGAAGGGGAACGGCCATCAAGGAACATGTACCAATGACCCATGGACAAAGCCAAAGGGGAACAAGATTCCAGGGTGGGAGATGGGAGTAGATGGAGTGGGTGGAGTGGTGGGGGGAAATGGAGATAACTTTACTTGAACAACAATAAAAAATTAATAGAGGTGATTGTCATGTGAAGTCTTAAAAATAAGTGGAAGTGATAGGGGCTGAACTGGGGTGGTGATGCTATGTGGTCTTTAGACAATTTCTTTTTCCTCTTGGACCACAGGAAGACTACATTCCTCCTTCTCCTTAGTCTAGGTGGGTCATGTGATCAGTATCATCAAAGGAATGTGGGTAATAGTGATGTGGGTAAAGTACTCCTAGACCTCAGTCTTTTTTTTTTTCAGGTAATTTAAAAGAATTTTTATTTCTCAGTCACAGTTTACATTCAACATTATTTTGTATTGGTTTCATTTGTTTAAGTTTTGTGTAAAACCTTTTATTTAGACTTAGTTTCATGGTAGAGTATAGGAATGAGAACAGTGGCCAGACAATCACATATCTCACAGGATGTTCCCCCTGATATTGCCAGTACCCACCTGGCACCATCCATAGTTATTATAATATTATTGACTCTATTCCCCTATGCTATACTTTATATTCTCATGTAACTACCAATCTGTACTTTTCACCCTTTTTTTCATCCAATCCCCCTAGCCCCCTCCCCTCTGGCAAACTACAGTCTGTTCTTTGTTAAACGTAACTCTTGAAACAATCGCTGCCATCCTGTATCTACGTTCTCTCTTGCAGTTTATTGCTAATCATGATGGAAGGGATCCTATGGAGAACCCAGAAGTCCCCAGGGGACAGAGAAAGATGGAAATAGGTAGAATGCCTTAGTCATAGCCTGATGAAGGCCCTCTATAGATAGCTGTTTTCAGGGCACTATGCACAAGTAGAATGACATATTGCATTGATTCCCAGGTACTTTTCCTCCCTACATTTTGACTTCTCTGTAATAAGAATGATTCTTAAAATTAAGGTGATAAGGACTGTGCCATTGTTTAACTGGGCGAATGTGTTTTCTTCCTTTGCCCCACATAAAATAATGCATCTTATAATAGATGGTAGCTTTGATTTGATGGAATGTAGTAAATCTTCGTAGGTTAAAGCAATGAGATGATGGGTTTTTTTATAGCAAGGAGCAGTAATTACTCTATTAAAAGTGGACTGTGGTTTCCAGATAAAAATAATGGTATAAGCAAGTACTCCATACTTAAAACAGTTTTGTTTGTTTTAGAAGCTGCATGCAGTTAGGTCTGACTGGAGTGTAAACTATGGAATGGCAAATGGTAGTAACTACCCAGCAGAATGTGAGTGGAACCAGCAAATGTTCTGATACTTAATAATGCATTTCCTCTTGGTGGTGAACTGCATAATCAGAGATATTTAATGGAATTATGTTTGTGGCTTTTTCTGTACAGTTTTAGTAATAGAAGCATATTTTAAGAAATATTTTGAGGGCAATAAGACAAATAATTAAAATTCATGCTATTTTACTTGATAACTTATTAAGAATAGTTAGTTATACACATGGTGTATAAAATTATTTTACTAAAAATAAGGCTATCATACATAAATATTTTATGTTAACATGTAATACATTTTACCACTGCAAAGTCTCCTTGTTAATGATCTTTTTATCCTTACCTTTTGTATGGAAGAAATGCAATCTTAACAGATTTGTTGATTACTCCTATAATACAATGTAGAACTTCAGTTGTATGCAAACTTCAGTAAACAAACTTCAGTGACCACAGATGCAATTCAAACTTTATCCTTTCAGGCTATTTTTAAAAGCCAATTTTAATTTTAAAAACTGTATTTTGGGGGGTTTTGTCCTTAGGCCACTGACCTTAACAAGGAGTTCATAATAAATGGTAGAAATATTGGTATACTTTCAACACCCTCTGAAAAAAATTAAAAATAAAATTAATGTGTACTTGCTTAGCTAAAGCAATAAACTCAGAAATCATGCTTCTTTTTTCACATCAGGGTTTCCAAATAATTCTCTGCACCAATAAAAACATGGTGAAAAGAGACTTAGAAGATCCATTGAAACAAGAAGCTAAGATATTCCCAGGTTGTTGGATTTGGGGTTGATTATAGCAGTGCCACAGACTTCTGAATAATGACTTCATTTTGTTCTCGATAGTTTTGATGCGCAAAATAAAATTGTACTTTGTGTACTCTTCTTATATATGTATGCATGCATACATACCTTGGTTATGTTATCAGGTGAGCAAAACAGAATTTGTTTGTGATCTAATAATGATGCCACTCTCCAGGATAATCTAATTTAGAGGGATCCCAGCTGTGTCCAGAGACACAGAATAAGGTAGATGGGACTGATGGAGTCTGACTAGATAAAGTGTCAAATTCTATACTTTCCCAAATAAAACCAAACATATTCACTTTTATCTATTTTATGTCTTGGGAATTAATTTAAAAATTAGTGTGTATTTGTCTTTCACACACTGGAAACATGGACTAGGCTGACAGAGACCAGAGGAGATGGGGGAGAGGGATAATGGTGGAAAGAAGGGGAAAGTATCAGTCAAAGAATGTTTACGAATGACCCATGGATGTGGACAACAGTGTGAGAATTGACGGTGTGAGTGGGGGTGGGCAGAGGAGGGCAAAGAGGGAAATATTGGGACTATTATAATAGAATAACAATAAATGATGAAAAAGTAGAGTGTAAAGCCTTTTAAAGGCCATTTATATCTCATTTAAAACAGCAATTAAACAGGAGGACAATGGAATCAATCAATCTTCATTGAATGTCCTCAAACAGCACTTGCTAACTGCAGACACTTGAATGAGTTACGGTAACTCTGGATCTCAATTAGTTGATCATGTATGCATGGGTTTATTTGGGGGCTCTCAATTCTGTCCCATTGGTCTATGTTTCTATTTTTATGCCAGTTTCATACTGTTTTCATTATTATACATTTTTAATGCAGCTGATATTAGTAAGTATGATGCCTTTAGCTTTGTTCTTGCTCAAAAATTACTTTGGTTATTTGAGTTTTTTGTGGTTCCACATAAACTTAAAAAAGTAAATTTTCTACTTATGCAAAAAATACCATTGGAATTTTCATGGAAATTGTATAGACTCTACATATGGCTTAGGATAGAATGGATATTTTAACAATATTAATTGTGTTGATCCATGAGCATAAAATAGGTTTCTATTTATTTGTCTCTTCTTCAGTTTTTTCACCAAAGTCTTACAGTGTATAGATCTTTTACTTCCCTACTACCTAGGATTTAAACCTACATTTCACACCAAATATAATGAACTATTCCAGTACCATATTCATTCCATCTCTACTTCTCTCTTAGTCATTGAGAACCCTTACATATCAGAGATAATATAATATTTAAGCTTCTATCCTAAGAAAATCCTGTATTTTGAAGTGAATAGTTGTGCCATAGAAAATTTTTTTGGTTGAGCCCTGTGTTTGGCATAAACTAAATTAAAAAATAATGTTTCTATAACATGAAATTATTACTGCATGTGTCACCCAGTTTATAAACTCATGATTAATATTCACATTCTACTATGTTAGGTCTTTCCCACTTAGTATGAAAGTGGAACTTCAACATTTTGAAGTTAAATTCATTTGCTGTATTTTTGAAAGTTAAATTTGGTTTTAATAACCTTTTTCTCCAACTGTGGATTCTGGCCAAAATAAACCCCTAGACATGTAAGAATATTACAATACAAGTTGTGTTTACACTAGTTACCAGAGACATTAAGATTTGAGTAAAAAAATCTGTTCCCTGAGATTTGCAACTTGCATCTCTAAAGGACAAGGTTCAATTTTTTTTTAAATCTAAACTTTTGAGCTCTTTGCTAAGTAATACATAGACTATGAATTTCTTAACTTGTTTTCTTAGATGTTTTCTATATTCATTTACCTTTAGCCATCACAGTAGTCTCCATTACCTGATCTGCTCATCAATATTTTAAAAACTAAACTAATGTAGTAATTTAAACTGTTTTCCTGAATGATGTAGCTAGCTAAGACACTCCTGGGTGCTTTGTTAGCAAAAGATAAATAAGTTAAAAATATTAGTAAACATTGGAACATGAGCTTAATCAGAAGAAAATGTATATATAGTGGGTCCTGGCAACACAAACATGGTGACTTTAGTTATTTAAATATTTGAGGTCAATGCTCAACACAGAAATTTTCCTCACTGACTTCATGTCAAGGGTGTTCATTTGGGAGATGGAATTCTCAGTCCAGAAACTCTTATTATTTTAGTCATTATATTAAAATATGAGTACATTAATGGGTACCTACCCCCTTTTTTCCCTCTAAAGATGTCTGTTCTGAGAAAGTTTATAATCTCCCTAGAAGTAAAATTTGTGTTTTGTGTTTAACATTCCTCACTGCAGTTAACTCCCTGATGTGTATGGAATACCTCCAATGTGCTAAGTGTTCCATGTGCCTTAAAAAAAAACATTTTCTAAAATACAACAACTCTCTTAGAGGGGAGAGGAGAGGGGGATAACAGGGAAAGAAGGATAAAGGTCACCAAGCAATGGTCTCATAAAGGACCCATGCACAAAGCCAAAGATGGGTAGGATTGAGGGTGAGGGGTAAGGTGAATGGGGCAGAAGAGGGTGTTGGGGGGTAAGTGGAGACAGTTGTGCTGGAACAACAATAAAAATAAATAAGTAAGTAAGTAAGTAAATAAATAAATAAATAAATAAAATACAACAACCATGTGAGTAGTTTTTTTTTAGATGAGAAACCTGAGGCTGAAATTATTTACCTGAAGTTAAATAATTTACATTACCTATATAGTAAGAAACATTTGACCATACTTGCTACCTTGAATTTGTTATACATTATCTTCCTTTACCAAGAAAAACATAATAATATTATATTTATCTAAAGAATATATTATCACACCTACTTACACAAACATTAACACAAATGTATTCTGTAGCATGTGAGCAAATATGAGCTAATCTCTGCATCTACTCTTGGCATGTCCCTATGCCACATTGATAAAGAAATATTATTTCCTTTCCTGAGTCTTCTATTCATTCTTGTAGTTCCATGCTTTTGCAAATACTATTTGCTGAAGCCTGAGATGAGAAAGGAGTTTCCCAGAAAGGGGGTTTTCAGAGAATATGAAGGAAGATGGCAAGTTTAACATTAAAGAATAGTAAGAGAAATAGATAATTTAGGATCATGCTTAAGACATTAGATTTTATTCCAAGTGGAACTGGAAAAGATTGAAAAGCTTAAGCAAAATATAAAATAATATGATTTGAATTTTAAAATATCACTTTGATTATTAGGTGGAGAATAGATTGACAGAAGTTGGATCAAAATTAAAAGTGGTTTTTTTGAGCATATAAATGGTCTCTAATGGTATCAAGAGGGGGTAGTAAGAAAGAATCACCTCTACTACTCATAATTTTCAAGTTATAATAATACCATAAAAGGAGAAGGCCTGAATAAGAGAAGACAATGATCTGGAAAAAAAACCTGCATGGACCAAATTTTAAATAAACAATGGGATGGGAGAAATAGACAAAAAATGTACTTGAAAAATAACTAAATAAAAATTTAAAAAAACAATGCAAAATACCAGAGATATGTAAAAAAAAGCCTTATGCAAGTTCTGCTTTTCCCACTGAGATGCCATACTCAATATACTGAACCTTTCTCATAATTTATCAAGTGACTAAATTCTGGAATTTCCCTTTAGAAAACTGTGGCAAGATTCACCTGAATAAAGAGAGGAATAGAAAGTTAATATGTTAGTCATTAGTTCTAATTGAATTGGTTTACTTTGTAATTGATGTATATTTAGAGCAATTAAAGAGAGTTTGAAGATATCCTTGAAAAAGTTTAAGTTTTGCAAGTAATGAAAGAGCATGTCTGAAAGTATCAAAATGAAGATGAATATACTTCACTCTATTTCCATTTCATATATTTTTTGAAAGCTCCAATAATGATTTCTTCTGCATACAACACAAAATAGTTAACAATGAGTTAAAGAAGAAAATAAGACTAAGGACCTGGGATGTGAATAGAAAATTCCAGACAAAGTGCCAGTTTGTATCAATGACCATGAGAAGATTCCAGAAAGCCAGAGCAAAAGAGATAACTGAAATACAGTTCACTGATCATTCGTTTTGATTAAGAGATTCTTTGTGAAAGGGTGTGGATTAATAACAATGTATGCAACTGAAAAAAACATCAAGCTTTAAGGAGGCAATGTGATACACACTCCAAGAGAAAAACATAATCATGGATGATTTACTTGGGCCTGGAAGATATATAAAGACTTTACAGTTATGTCTACACTATAGTCCCTTCTATCAGTTTCTTCAAACCTCATATGAGGGGAAAGGAACTTGAAAAAAGTGTGGAGAGGAAGCAAAACTGGTTTTCATTATGCCCTACTATATCAGTTATCTATTGTCATGACAGGTTGTACAACAAACAGAAAATCATATGCATCAATGGGTAAGCTAGGAATCACCTGATTTAGGCTGAACTTGCCTGGAGCAACTCTGCTTCATGTATCTCTCTTCCTCCTTATTGAACTGAAAGTCTCATTCAGAAATATCCTCATGTTGATGGCAGAAGTAGAAGACTGCAAGCAAAAAATCACAAAGCCCTCTAAGACCAAAGTTCAGACCAGGCATACTGTTTCTTTCTCTGTGTTCTTTTGGCCAATTCAAGTCACATTAAAAAAAGTCAAAGGACAGGGAAATGCATTCCCATCCACTGAGTAGGGAGAGAGAAGAAGAAGTAACTATTTATGAGCAATAATATAATTCACCACCCTCTGTTTCTTCTCTTCTGTGCTTCCCTTTTCTCTATCCCTTTCTTTAGCTCTGGGGGTGTGGATCTATTAATAAGAAATAAAAGTCCACTATAGAGACCTGATGTGTTATCCTTTGTGGAGAGATTTTGTATTGTGAAAAATACAAACAAATGTAGGATAAGTGTAATCACTGATGGTATTATTTCAAATACCTCATGTGAGCTCTATTTCTGGAGAAGATCTTTATAGGTGAGTGCATATTGCACCAACAACTGATGAGCTTTGAACACAAGGGAAGTTTTTCCCACTTTCTATTTCACTTCTGGATTATATTATTTGAATATGCCTTCTTTTTTCTGTTTCTGCTACAGAAACACTCAAACTCTTCTGCAACCACAGGAACAAATCAAACGATGGGCTCACTGTAGTTGGCAAGCCACCAACTTATTAGGCTTTCCTGGCCTGGTGAATTCTTAGTATTTTAGTAAGAGAAAACCATAACATCATAATTATAAAATAATCTAAAACCCAGTCTGCTGAAACTGCAACATTATCATTTTCATTTGTGTGCTTTATTAGTTATGAAGATTCACATTTCCAAAGACCTTTGGGCATTTTAACAAACAGCTGCAATGTTTATGGTCACAAACAGCTGCAGACTGCCATGAATACTGTTTTATATTAAACAGGGTAACAGATAATATCTTTCATATTTTTCATTTGGTCAATTTACTTTCTATGTCACACCTACAAAACTTCCCAGAGTACTACAAAATATGCAAATATGCTCAGGACTAACTTATTTCCTTAAAAATCTTATAGGATTTTGAATTCCCCATTAGTACCCTCCCCCTGTGCCTACACACAAACATTAAAGCTTATGATTCACATCACCACTTGCAGGTAACACAATTTCTTGCTCTCTCTCTCACTCTGACTCTCTCTCTCTCTCATTGTCAACTGTAATTTTATTTTGAAAAACAATCCTATGATATAACCTCTATTTCACATATGAGGACTATTAGGGTTGTGAAAGAGGGAATTGTGTATCCAGCGTTTATATACCTACTAGCTTGTATAGTTGATATTTTAAGTGCAGGTAAGTCTAACTAGAAAACATATATTTTCCATACAGAATATTTAAATACACAATTTCTAAGAGGGAAGAAAATGGTGGTAGTATTTCCTACATGGCTGTTGGAAAGCCACCACAATAATAGCAACAATCATACCTATATTTTATCAAGTGCTACTTTGTCAAACATAATGCTAAGCTCTTCAAAAAGTGTCATTATTTCCTTCCAACAACTCTATTATACATTTTTAATTATTATTTCCTTTGGCTGATGAAAAACAGGCATAGAGCTCTCAAGAGCATATTTCTGGCTTTGAACCCAAAGTTTGAACTTTTAACAACTATGTGTCATCAGGAACTACTATGATTTTGGATCAGAAAATGGGTGAAGGTCCAAAAAACCCATTTCTTGACTCCCAGACTACATAGTTGGGCCATACTGCCACTTCATTTTGGAATACTTTATTTCCCAATGTTCTGTGGCAGAAGTTCAGATATGAAAAGATAGCCCAAGGCACCAACAATTAAAACATCAGGAGGAAATCCCCGGGGAGAAAAATCCAACCTGAATTTTCTCATCATTCTGCTCACTAGGCAGGGATGAATCCTAAGGCATGGAAAGCCCAGAGAAAGTGATGATATCAAACTAGAGTTGGACAATAGAGAAGCTCCTGCCATCTGATCTTTGAGAGTGCCTCTCATAGGACTCACAGGACTATACAAAGCCTTAACATCCTGGACAAAGTCACAGCAGCTGGGCATTGTCTGGGAAACCGCAGTTGCATGCTTGGCTAGTTAATCTAGGTTCTTAGTAAGCAATGAAAAGAAAAATCACATAAAATACAGAAGAAAAAAAGGAAATTTGAATATTAGAATCAGCATAGTAAGTAGAAAAACCCAAGGGCAGAGTGTGATAAAATTAAATACCAGTCCGGAGATACACTAACAGAAGTCTTTGGTCTGGTCATTTACTCTTCCAGAGCCTCAGTTTCCAGATCTTTGAAATGGAAAAGGAGGAAGTAGAGGGTACTCAAATGTAATTCAATTTTCTTTCTAGCATTAAGGTTCTATTTTATGTTTTCATGTTTTCAACATGTCTGGTAAAAAATTACTTTCTCATACTTAGTTAAAAATAGACATGAAAATGAACCACTCTGTCCTTATAGGTATGCAGATCCATGTTCTATGACAATTTTCAAGTCATGCAATAATTTTATTAGCCACTTTCAGTAGTTTTACACTAGGACTTTGACTCTGCTTTTGTACAGACTAGGATTTTCTGTAGTGACAGAAGTCCTTAGAATTTCCTCATTCAGATTTTAAAGCATAGAATTGTGTGATAATAAAAAGCTTCATTTGTGTTTTTGTTACTTATGTTATTTATTTTAAGCATGGGTAGTCAATTAGATTTTCAAACTGCAATTTTTCTCTCCAGTTACCTAGAATTTTCCTGACTTCTTAGATGAACAAACACTATAATCAGTTTTCCTCAGGCTTGAAATTATCAGTGCTATAACTTGAGTTCAGATGACACCTTCCTTCCAAATCCTTGCTTCGGTTATTTTTCCTGAAAAATTACTTTTGGGGGTTAAAATTTCTTACTTGCTCTTAGCCCAGAAGGAAATTTTAAGGAATTTAACTCAAATACATCCAGATAAGAGTTCTTCACCTGGCAAATGTCATTTAAAATAAACAGAGCAATTTTCTCCTAATTTATTTTGTGATACATAGGTGAGCAGAAAGAAAATCTCAGATTATTAGGCACTTACTGTTTTCATTAAAGTAAAAATAGTTTCATTTTTGTGTAGCTTCTTGAAACTGGCACAGAACTAGATTTGTTGACTGTGTGAAGAGCAGATAATACCCTTCCCTGGTGCAGTGTGACAACTTGAGTTAAAACTCAAAAAAATGGTTTCATAGAAACTGTGCTTCAGCAAAATTAATATATATTTTTTGCAATTAAAAAAGATGGGAGATGGGTACCGTCAAACTTCAGTTTGGATTTTCTTTATTATACATGCTGATACTATTTAAGCACATTATTCTCCATGGCAATTAGTCATGAATATGAACTTGCACTGTGTTTTAAAAACATTTCTCAATCCTTTGGGAACTATGACACTGAATTTAGAAACAGAAATTCCCAATATTGTTTCAACTTACAGCTCTCTATATTGAGTCACTTTTACAAACTTTAAAAAAGTAATTGGCACTTTTTTGCTTATATAGTTGCAAGAAAAATAAAATTAATGCCAAGAAAATACACATGTATTCTGGAAAATAAGATAGAAGAAAAATGAACTACAAAAGATGTTACCAAATAGATTATTTTATTTTGTTCTATTGATGCTATGAAATAAGTACATCTTTTTCCATTTATAAGCATAAAACCCTGGTTATCTAATGAGCCTGTTTTATTTAAGTAAAAGTCAGAATCACAGAAATTTAGGATGCCAGATACGGAAGGAATATCCAACTCAAATTCATCATCTTATGAATGAGGACACCAAGACTTAGGTTGATTAAATGAATAGTCTGAGTACACTGATACTTTACATTTATTGTACATTCCAATCACAAACGTGCTTACCCAAGTCAAGCTACAGTACAAGTTTTCTATGAAAGAATATGAGCATGTCAAAATGTGTTAATCCTATCCAGATATTTTGAGGTAAACGCAATATATGTGCTCATGGTTTTTCTTACAACTTGGCCATTAAAAACGTCATTGTATGTGATATAAAAAAAGAATAAAAACATACAAGGTTATTTCTTCACTGTGAAGTAAAGAAAGTATATCCGTCATTTAACATATTCATTAATTACCACTGCATTCTGTGTTTAGATATCTGGGAATTTACATTTATATTGATATCTGTTACCTCTATACTATCTAATTTATAAATAAATATGTGTATATGTTTCATGTACTTTATTATTCATGCTTAAATGTTAAATTTTGTAGTACTTATTTTTCACTGTTCAAGGTAGAGAGATGTATAATGAGCATTTGAGGAGTCAGGAAAACTAAAGAAACACTTTCGGGGTTGTCAGATACAGCAGTAACAAGATGGCAGGTGTTATTATGGGAAGTTGCAAATGAACCTACAATTGAAGGGGTGAGGATGCTGTAAGTTTTATGGAAGTGGTACTTTCTAAGCTAATTGTTGAGGATGTATAAGAATTAATTAGAAAAAGAAAAGGAGAAAGGACATTCAAAGCCAAAAACCCTGTAACTCTAGATAAGGAAGTCCAGAAGAACAAAGAATAATCTAGGATTGAAAGTGATTGGGTAGTGTCTGTTAGGAACTGTGGAGTGGCTGAAGAGGAGCTTAGAGAGAAAAGATAGGATGTCATGGAAGTCTTGTATATACATCTTGCTGAGAAGTTTAATTTGTGACTTTAATTTGAGAAAGAAAACTGCCATAAATGAAGGCAATGGAGGGGAAAGTCTTGTTGAGAAGAATAATACATGGATACAAAAGTTAGAGAGACTACAAACTTAAAATTGTATCTGGCTATAACCTGTCAGCATATCTTCAATCATATTCTTTCCAAATAATATCTGCTGAGCCAAAAACAAAGAAAAAAAGAGCAAAACAAAATGTGCCAACATACCTCAAATTAATTAACTGAAAGTTATGGGTAGAACTTTTAAAGAATCTCACTATATAAAGCCTTTTGAAGCCTGAGTCTAATCGTTCAAAAGATAATAATAGATGGTGATTTAAAAATAAGAAGATAGGTCTATGTGTGTTATCATGTAAGGCTAATGCATAGTATATCATTAAGAAAAACAAAATTTAATTTTTGAACAATAATAAATTAAAAAAGAAAAAAATACCAAAATTTTTAAATAGCCAAGTAATATATATATATATATATATATATATATATACATATATATACATATATATGTATATATATATAAAATCTCATCTTTGCAAACACATAAAGGTGAGCAACATTAATTTATGTATATTTGAATATATCTACAGAACCACAAAGGAAAGCGCAAAGAATATTAAAGATACATATAAGATCTGCAATTTGGGGTAGAAAAGATAAAAATTTCTTTATAAACATTTGTATTGCTTGGTTTCTTTTACAGAAAGCATGCATTATTCTTTACATTTAAATATGTAAATTATAAAAGCATAAGAGAACGTAATTGAAGATAATCCATAAAATAGTAAGAATATTACTTATTAAAACATAGGAATGTTGGTGAAAGCACTACTTATTAAAAACATTTCATAGGTTTAAATGTGTTCCTTGGAGAAAAAATAATTTAAATTAACTAATTGTTCAGTCTTAGAAAGAAAAAATTAACTGAAGAAAAACATGAAAAAGATCAGAACATATAAAGCATATATTAATACTTTCAAATATGGAAAGTTAATTATATTATATCAAATAGAATACATTTCTTAAATGTTCTCTTATTAAAGTATTTAATGTATAAAATATTGGCAAGGTAATAATGATAGAAAACATTGATACATAAACTCTGAAGCAGAAAGAAAATAAAACTACAGACCTATTTAGTAATAGAGACAAAATATGTAATCCCAGCCAATCTGAAAAAATACATATTTATGGAAAATAGAAATTATCTACATAGACACAAGTAGACAAAACCTTGTCCAACAGATTAGAATGAAAAAAAGTTGAAACTATATCAAAGTTTTCAAATAGGTATTTTTTTTCTTTTTTTAAAGATTTTATTTGTTTTTAGAGAGAGGAGAAGGGAGGGAGAAAGAGAGGGAGAGAACCATCAATGCGCAGTTGTCTCTCACTCCCACCCTGCTGGGGACCTGGCCCACAATCCAGGTATGTGTCGTGACTGGAAATTGAACCAGTGACCCTTTGATTTGCAGGCTGGCACTCAGTCCACTGAGCCACACCAGCCAGGGCTCAAATAGGTTCTAACTAAAGATGTGTTATTTCAGTTTCAACATTCTCATGCTAAATAAACTGTACAGTCATATAGAAAATAATGGAAAGCCAAGCAATTTATTTTTTAATGGAGCGCAGCTAGCCTGTCAATAATTGACAAAGGAAATGGACATGCATACAATTATGTGCACGCACATACACACATCTACATAACATCATAGTCCACAATAGTCCACAATAGTCCAATCTCAAGTAAATTCAAATGAGGATACCTGATTTCATGAAAATGAACTCAATTGTTCATTAAGTGATTTATCTGCTCAGAAAAATATAAGGCTAGTTCAGGAATTAAAAGATGGCCTTCAATATTAAGAATTCTATGAATAAAATATAAGCACATTTCTGTATCATGAAAAATAATATCTTCAACTACTGGCCAATAACATTTTAAAGTGTGGAAGGGGAAATGAGAAAAATGTCCAAATGTGGTCCCACAGGCTTTCTTCAGTTGGCTAGACAAGGAACTGGCTGAGACCTGGGATGGAAGGATATGTGCTTTCACTCAACTTCTCTAAGAATGCATGAATTGCTACTACTGTCATGAGCCTTAGTGTCTTGAGGCAGGGCAGCTAGCTTTCCCAGACAATCTGATGTCCTGATACCCCAAAAATCTGTTCCCATACTGATGAATTTGTTCTGATATTTACCTCCTAACAAGCAAAAGCAAGAGGCAGTGTCCCTCTACTTGACTTTGTCACGACTCTTTGTGGAAATGTGGGAATATCAGCATATCTTTGCCTTATCTTGGTACCCTTACCTTATAAGTTTCCCCAATAAAACCTGTTCGTTAATCTACTTCTTGTAATATTGCATATTTTACACTGACCAACTAGCATGATATGACAAATATCTAGAGTCCTGGCCACTGAAATCTGAAACAAGAAAGCAAAGACTGTAGCATGTTCTTTCTAATGCCAAAAAGAAAAAGATAAGAAAAAACAATGTATATGTTACTTCAGGTCCCTTGAGAAATAGAAGTCAATGTGGGATTAGATGTACAAGAGATTTATTGGGGAAAACACCTATGAAAGAAATATGTGTAGGAAACCTGAGGCGGCTGGAACAGTTGTCACACTAGGAGGTAGGTCTACTGCCATGGAATACAGAGAAAATAAGATAAATTTGGGCGGGAAACATATTAGATTGCAGTGTAGCTCTGTGTAGTTTCAGCAAAGCTGATGGTGAGTCCTTTAGTCAAAATCAGCTATCAGAAGAGACCTGTGTTTCTCAGCATGGGTCTGTCTTGGTATCTCTGACACACTCAGTCATTGTCTGGGAGCAGCTCATGACAAATGCAATCTTGGTCTCAATATCATGATGGACTTTGAAGGGCAATAACTAGGGACCTCTATCGATTATGTTCCCTTGCAGTTAGAGATCTGACAGGCTCATTCTCGGGGTTGCCACAGTGTAGTCTGTAAATAAGAGTAAACCATCAGAATTTGTAGATATGCCTGAAAACCCCAAGAAGATTAACAGCAAAACATTTATTATTTAAAAGATGGTTTAAAATTCATCTGTGAGGTTGGTGCTGTTCTGAAATAGGTATGAAATTGCTTTTCAGGTAAGTAAGAACACTCTATGTACTATAAGGTGTAGTGTAGGAAGAATTTTATTTATTCATGACAGCATATATCCAGGAATAATAAACCAAGCACCACATGTAAGTCTCTAAAATCTCATGACAATCTGTCCATTTTCATATGCTATGCTAATATGGAGAAACAATGGAATGAATGTACTTTAAATAGGTTATATCACAGCAGTTTTCAAATAGCAGAATATTAAAAACAACTACACATCTAACAAAGAGAAAAATGTAAATGAGTATCTTCACATATATGTGATAAATATTATATAGTTATTTAATAAATCAATAATTTCAAAGAATTTGTGATGAACTGGTAACACTTTTACATTAATTAAAGTGTAGCAGCATATAAATCTAGTTCTAAAAAATGAGCTGAGTTACACACACACACACACACACACACACAAAAGCTAATGCAAAGGAACAAACCTCAACACTCATGTGTAATTTCTGGGGGTTGAATTAGGAACAATCTGATGTTATCCTTTATACTTTTTAGTTATTTTGTATTTTTCCATGATGCATGAAGTGCAGACTCAGAAAATAATTTTATAAAATGTATAAAGTATTATAGTAGGAATGTGGTCATCACTGATGCTGTTTGTCAAATATTTCTAGCATCCCCCTTCCAAGCACATGGTAGGAATGCACTTATGGGCGGCCTCATGATTAGGTGGGTCTATGTGACTAGATTAAAGCAGTGAGTTGACAGCAGTAGCATGATGTGGCACTCCCGGGGGACACTTACTTACTGATGTAACCTAGACACTTACTGATGTAACCTACTCTCTGTTGTGATGACCAGAAACACTGAAAATAGCAGCTGCTTTATTAGCCTGAATACTTCAAAGACTACTACAAACAAAGCTTCTCTCTACCAACCTGATTGCCTGTAAGAGTGGTAAGAAATAAGCTTGTGTTTGTTCAAGCACTGATGTATGCAGGTAGTAGTTTCTTTAACATAACCTAGTTTATAATGACTTACATAAATTTGATTCCTAGAAAAGAGAGCAGTATCATACCAAAATAGATACTTCAAAAAATAACTATGGATAATACCTTTGTGGTATTCCTGACAAAAATTAATAACTTCAATCTAATCATGAGAAAATACTAGACAAACCCAAGTTAAGAAACATTCTGCAAAACACCAGGCCAGTACTCCTCAAAAACTCAACATCATGGGAAAAAAAGAATGAACAAAAAACCATAACAGATTAAAGGAGACTAAAGAGACAGGACAATTAATACAATATGGGATCCTGGATTATATCTTGGAGAATTGGGTTTATCATCTAGTTTATTGTTAATTTCCTGGCTTTAATAATTATACTATTATTATGTTAGATATTAATATTAGAGGGAGCTGGATGAAAGGTATGTAGGAACTCTCTGTAGTATTTTGCAACTTTTCTGTAAGTTTAAATTATTTCAAAATAAGAAGTTAAAAGAAAGATGTAGTGGAAGGAGGGCTGAGTAGGTTTGTCAAAGTGTGAGTAAAGAATTGCCAAGGTCAACCAAATGGGTGGGAGAATATGTTTGCAAACAATAGTCCAACAAGGGGTTAATATCCAAAATATATAAAGAATTCATACAATTGAACACAAAACAAATAAGCAACCCAGTTAAAGAATGGGCAGAGGTCCTGAACAGACACTTCTCTCAAGAAGACATACAAATGGCCAACAGATATATGAAAAGATGTTCAACTTCACTAGCTATTAAAGAAGTGTAAATCACAACTACAATAAGATACAGCCTCACACCTGTTAGAATGACAATTATCCACAAGACAGGTGGTGTTGTTGACAAATGTTGGAGAAGTTGTGGAGGAAAAGGAATCCTCCTTCACTACTGGTGGGAATGTAAACTGGTACAACCACTATGGAAACAGTCTGGTGGTTCCTCAAAAAAATTAAGAATAGAGTTACCATATGACCCAATAATCCTTTTTCTGGGTATCAACCTGAAAAAATTGAAGACAATTACTTGCAAAGATAAATACATCCTATGTTCAATGCAGTATTATTAACAGTGGCCAAGACATAGAAACAAGTGAAATGTTCTTGGACAGATGATTGGATAAAGGACATGTGGTCCATATAGACAATGTAATACTACTCAGCCATAAGATAAAATACTGCCATTTGTGACAATATGGATGGAACTTGAGAATATCATGCTAATAGAAATAAAACAGAAAAAGTTAAGGAGCATATGATTTCATTCATATGAAATAAAACTGAAAACAAATGAACAAACATGAAAAACAAATAAAAACTCATAGGCACAGACAACAGTATGGTGGTTACCTGAGAGAAATTGGGTGGGGTGGATAGTAAAGAAAAAAGGGGGCCAAATATATGGTAATGGATAGTAGATTATTTAAATTTGGGTGGTGGGCACACAATGCAATATGAAGATGGTGTATCACAGAAATGTACACTTGAATTTTATATAACCTTATTAATGAATGTCACCCCAATAAATTTAATGAAAAGAAAACAAAAAATTGACCATGTGAATAATGAATTTTTCATGCAAAACACTAAAAGGTGTGTGTGCATGTGTGCACATGTATGGGACAAGAAAGAAATCACAACTCAAGGAACATGAATAGAGGACTTATGGGTACGGACAATGTGGGGGATTGACTGTGGGACTGGGGGAGGGAAAGGGTATAGTAGAGCAATGGGGGAAAAGCAGCAGGACAACTGTAACTGAACACAATAAAGAAAGAAAGAAACCACAAACTTGTAGTAAAAAATGTAATTCTTTGAAACACAACACAGTACTAAAACTTCCAAACTCCTAAATTGACAGAGCAGGATGAGAAGTGGCATAGCCCTCAAGAAGGGCTTCATCTCAAATCTCATTTCAAATATGAAAAAATATGAACCCACCACAGGACACAGAAAAAAAATTTTCAAAATGAGTGGCCAGGGAGTACCTCCTAGGGAGAAAATTAAGGAATATTCCCTGCATTCATATGTCTGCCCTGTAACATTTCAGAATTGCTAACCACTCTAAATGTGCCTGTTTTCCCAAATAAGAGTGTTTACTGCAGTTATACTGAATTTGTTCCTTAATTGTATTTGGTGGGGGTAGGATGAGGAGATAACTTATGTTTGTTTCTGTTCCTAGATTCCGTCACAACAGAAAACTATGAAGGCAACAACATGTCAATTTCTGTGATAGAGGCAACTTGGTGATCACGGACATTGAAATTGATGCTTTCACAAAAAGAGGCCTGTGGTTAATCTCCTTGAGGAGGACCTGTAGATGGATTTTGTATGAGAGAAAGAGGATGAGCCAAATATTTGATAATCAGTAGGTGTTGACTGTGAATTAATTTTAGTTCTTCAGTTATTAGTGTTGTTTGATAAATATTCCTGGTTATTTTCCATACATGGTATGATTGGCCTCCAAACAGTTGGATAGTAACTAGATTCAGCCTCTCAGTTTTGAGAAGAAGTAATGTTTGGCACTACTGAGCTGGCTCATTTAATTACAGATGTGCTGCCATCCATAGATCCTTGTCTCCACTTTGCTCATGACCAGCAATATTCCAGATGGTGGCTGCTCTGTTAGTTTGACTACATAAACAACAAACACTCCCCCTATCTCTCCCCAATAACCCCTGACTGACATGTAGAATAGACAATATATCAACTGTATAATTATTTTTGGAAAATTGGGGGTTCTTGTTACTGCAAAATAGCATCATCTATCTGACTGAGACAAACTATGTCTCAAATTGCCATAACATGTTCCTGTAATTTAAATATTGAGTACTTAATTTAGAATATTAGGTTATTCATTAACTTTCAGGTAGACAAAACATTCAAAATTTGATATAGTCTAAGTTTCTGGACATCTATTATAAGACAGTTATGTTTGTCCACAACAGCAAAGTATTCAGCACAAGAGAAGTACTTAATAACATATTTTAGTGAATTTATACACTTTGTAAAAATGCCACATATGTATGAATGAATATATAGAAGAATTAAACAAAGCTAAAACAAAATGTATTGAATATCCTATGAAGAATGAACAATAGTAAGTAGCCCAAGAAAGATATTCACGTTGAGGTCAGTATTAATGTAAAAATCTAATAGTGAACTATTTCACATAAAGAAAACACACTGTGCCTGAGACTTGGGCTCAAGCTCATTCATGAAAATTTTAGAAGAAACAGTAAATTTATGTCATTTTCATGATGAGTACAGCTAAGAAAACACAGGCTCAAAAAGTATGTTTTAAA
The DNA here is from genome assembly GCF_021234435.1 of Artibeus jamaicensis. Lineage (NCBI taxonomy): Eukaryota > Metazoa > Chordata > Mammalia > Chiroptera > Phyllostomidae > Artibeus > Artibeus jamaicensis. The sequence goes on along the minus strand of NW_026522028.1, from coordinate 8,618,197 downwards.
TGTTTAATTAACACATAAAAACAAAGTCAAAATCAAAATGCATGTACATGTGTTCACAACTAGGATTGCCTTTCTGTAGTATATTTGGATTAAATTTAGGAATCTGCATGAAATTGCCTATAAGAAAGTATGTTTACACCATAATGTAAGGGAAAATAAGTAAGAGTGATTGCTAAATATCATACACCATTTTGACTGCATTATTACCTATTATTACTTTTCAATTTTGTGAGTTAATATACAACAGTGGTAGAATTGAGAAAAGTAGGTCATTGTCTATGTCCAGATGGGTAAAGAAATATTTGGTTTGTGGAAAAGTAGGTCAATTGTACCACAGTTAAAACATCTGCCCACTTAATTACTGTTGCATTAAAAAGATAACCTTCAAATTTTCTTCTAGCCCTTCTGTCACAGTGAAGTTTCATTATGATACAGTCTGTCTCCCAGAGAGTTAAAATGTTAACATATTTCTTGATAATTATCACATTTTTATGTTTTACATGCGAAATAAAGAGAATCTCATGTAAAACTGAATCATCACAATATCATTGTCTCTTTGCTGAAAACTGTATTTCAACGTAAGATGCAATCTGTAACTGACTCGATTTAATTCAGCCATTTGTATTTTAAGAACAATTTCCTTTCTTCAGTGTGTCTTTTCCACTTTTTTCTTCCATGCTTTTGAGCCAAAGAGTTATTCAGTCAGCAGGAAACATTCTTGAACATCAAATATTTACAACTGTGGAGCCACAAATTTGAAAAGATATCCATGCTAGTCTTCTGAAAAGAACAGAGAATTTGAATCATAAGGTAAATTTCTATGTCTTGCCAAGAGGTGCATTAATGACAGCAAAATGGCAAGAAATGCAGTAAGTTTTGAAATTTCTCAGGTGTGCATATAAAAGTTACTACATATGTGTCTTCTTTTTATATTCAAAATGCCTTCTGAAAAATGCTATGAAGATATTACTTTTAAAATAATAAGAATGCCCTGGACGGTGTGGCTCAGTTGGTTGGAGCATTGTCCCATATACCAAAAGGTTACAGGTTTCATTCCCAGTCAGGACACATGTCTAGGTTGTGGGTTTGAACATTACAGATTGTTTAGCTCAACTGCATTTATTAGAGTTGAAGAAAATAAAGGCAAGAATGGATAACTTATCAAAGGTCACTCAAATGTAAAAAATTTCTCACCACATGATGAGGTGTGAATGTGTGTTTTATGAATTTATCACCAATTATTTTTAAAAAAGAACTCAGAGTAGTCCTGGCTGTTGTGGTTCAGTTGGGTGAGCGTTATCCCACAAGGCAAAAGATTGCCTGTTGAATTCCTAGTCAGGGCACATGTCTGGATTGTGGGTTTGATCCACAGTTGGGGTGCATATGGGAGGCAATTTATTGATGTTTCTCTCTCACATCGATGTTTCTCTTTCTAAAAAAAAGGGGGGGTGGAATAAAATGTCCTCAAGTGAGGATTTAAAATTTCAAATAGTAAGAAAAATAGTAAAGAAAAGTAATAGCACATATGTCATTCTATTCCTTAAAAAACCCAGCAACATACAAATAAATAAAACATAAGGAAACTGTAGCATATTCTATAGCAAAGCAATATTAATAGAGAAAGGCTATATTTTATTTTATTTTTTATTTTAATTGTTGTTCAAGTACAGTTTTCTGCCTTTTACTCCTATCACAGCCCACCCCCCTGCCCTCCCCACCTCCCTCCCATTTCCACCCCGCCCTTGTTTTTGTCCATGTGTCCTTTATACTTGTTCCTGCAAACCCTTTCCCTTTTCCCCTGAAATTTCCTCCCTTCTCCCCTCTGGTCACTGTCAGCCTGTTCTCTATTTCAGTGTCTTTGGTTATATTTTGCGTGTTTGTTTTGTTGATTAGGTTCCTGTTAAAGGCGAGATCATATGGTATTTGTCTTTCGCTGCCTGGCTTATTTTGCTTAGCATAATGCTTTCTAGTTCCATCCATGCTGTCTCAGAGGGTAGGAGCTTCTTCTTTCTTTCTGCTGCATAGTATTCCATTGTGTAAATTGTACCATAGTTTTGTTAATAAATTTTTACCACTAATATAGAGAGTATTGCTTTGACATTTTATTTACTTCTTTTTGATAATCAGAGCATCTAGCCTAGTAAATTCTACATGGATGTGGAGTAAACATTTGCTGAATTAATTTAAGTGAAATTTTTATTTAAAATTTTGGTGAACACATATACTTTAACTTTGAAATCAATATGTGCCCTTGCTAATTAAGTCACATCTGGAATGTTCATTTAATAAAATATATTTCCCTGGAAGGGATATCTTAAAGAAGTGTTTAGACTTTATCAGAGATTAAATGCAAGTGCTTTCAACTCTGTATAAGAAGAAGCTTCAAAAATTAAGTGTTTTCTCATACTGCCTAGCTCTACATACAAATGCTGATATATCCAGTGTTCTTAGTATTTTATGTGTCTAATTTAACTCCTGAAGGAAATTTCTCTCAATATGAAACATTTTCCTTAAAGTATATTCCAGGAGCTGTTTTCCATGTGGATTCCAAGCTATTAATTTTAGCTCCATTTGTGTGGCCATGGCTTTGAGTAAGTGCCTGACCCATAAGCATCTTTTCAATAAAATTAAGTAACAAACCTACAGATCTTCCCCCCTACATCGTGTAATAGGTATACTGTAGGTGCATGTTTCCATCAATTGTCATGGACCCACACCATCTTTTACTTGAGAAACACTGCTAGGTGCCGAGGAAGAGAGGTGATGGAAATGGGGTAATCTTTTGCCCTTAAGAAATTTGTGAAATCTAGTTGAGGAGCTTAGAAATTGGAATGCTGCTCCCTTAGAAGTCAAAGAATATGTATGCAAACCACTGTGATCTTACTGACCTTGAAGTGTCAAGGTGCTTTCTCCCTCATTTTTAGTATACACTTTCTTTAGTTACCTTACCATTTGTACCTATACCCTGCCATATCCTTCTAATTAGAGTGCAAACTCCTTGAAAGTGCATATTGCAAGACACTTGTTTTCATGACTTAAGTGGTTGGCCCTATAGAGAACTTTTTTCTTTATACGGTCTTCTTTATAGAACTTCTTAATAAAATAAATGAAGATACAACATAAAGATATAACTCAGCAAAGGCTACATGAGGCCCAAATATTTTTCTTATGAATTGATGGATCTAGAGAACTTTTCAAACTGGTGAGAGCAGTCAAGTAATATGGCGAGCTCTCCATGATATTCTCTGTTGCAGTATGGTATTTTCTCTCCAGTTCACTTCCTCTATCAAAGAGGCAGAGATAAAAGAAAATTAGGTTTTGTGGTTATGCTATTAGTAGCTGTCAACATTAGCAAAAGAAAAGTGGGTTTGCCTGTTCTGAAAAATTTAAAGGATCTAAAATCCCTTGAGAAATATAGAGTTAGAATCTGTTTGCCTTTCGCAGAAAGAACCAAGACAATTATTTAGAACCTAGGGAGCCTTGTGACACTTCTGAAGGACCTTGATCTTGATGTGTGAGGAAAGACAAGACTGAGGGAATGATAGACAAAAAAGAGAAGGAAGTGCAGCTGAGGTAAACCCTGTATGCACTGAAAGATAGAATGAAAAAGTTTATACTGTCCTTAAATGATATATTCATGGCTCTCTAATAATGTTTTGTAATAGATCAGCTAATTGATTTTTTCTTGTGCTATACTTCTGTAGACTTTGTAGGCATAAATAAAGGATTACCAGGAGCATCATGCAATTTTAGATCTGGAAAAGGTTTAAAATTTAATTTTAGAGGATTCCTCCAATTAATATATCAATTGAAGAAACTGAGACCCAGAAAAGTTAAGTTTCTTGCATATTTAAAGGATTTATGTTTATGACAGACTAGGAACAAGGGACAAATAACCATACTTACTTTATTTAACATGAACGTTTTCCCCCATGGGTGTGTCCTATAATCACAGCTTCATTCTCTTACAAAATACACATAGAAAGGACATATTCATCTTCATATATTTACTTTCTCTGAAATTCATCTAATATTTAGTGGTCAGGAAAAGGACAAATAAAGAAGACAAGATATTTTCTCCTTCTTTTCTTTTTACAAACATCCTCATGTTCTTTGGTCATAAGTTAGTGATGATAAAACTTAGTCAGAACTGCCTGTTTCATACTGAAATAGATATTCTCAATAATTTTTCATGGTTTTCATTGACAAAGATTTAGTTTGTGTTTTGGTAGATAATTAATATTTTTAACTGAAGGCCTAGCTAACACTTTGTCTTCCGTAAAGTAATTTTTATCACAGCAATGGGTTGAAACTGTATATGTGTATTAGCCAAAGTGTTAAGTTGTAAATACATGATTGTATATTATCTGTAGCCATAAATATAAAAATCTTCACAGTATGGGCCTTTACTTTTTATTTTGAAGAACTAAGTATAGTACCTCTGCAGAACAATTTGAAATAAAATAATGACTATATTAAATACACATTGTCATCCCAAACAAATTGGTATATTTGTATTTATTAAATTTCCTCTAATCACTATACTGATGAGTAGTTTAAAAGGATTCATCTCTTACCTTTGCTTTTACAGTGATGACCTACTTCCATAACCACAATAACAGGGGGTAAGAATATCTCCCTCCTATTTATTTTAGAGATCACATTTCATGAAGTCCTTTGTTCATTAAGTTACTGATGGTAAAGCTTAGTCAGTTCTGCCAATTTCATATTAAAACTGGTGTTCTCAATAATTTTCTTTGTTTTAATTGATGAACATTTTCTCTACTTATTGTTAACTTTTAGTGTTAAATTTATCATTTTTAAATTAAGCCATCACTCAGAGCCAAAAAGAATATTAAAAATATTCCCATAAACTTCTATACATAATTAGACTAATGTTCTTGCTATTAAATTATTTTACACATTACCTCAGGCAATGTCTACATCTATTCCAACTGTGGTAATTGCTAGAAATGTTACTAAACACTAAACAGTGAGATTTAAATCTAAGTTCAACACAAAGCAGTATAATTCAATCCTGCATTTAAACTAACATACCTGAAAGTAACACAAAATAATATTGAACATAACCTGTGACTGAAAAAAAAATTAAACAAACAAAAAACCCAAAATGGTTCCAACATTTATTTTCTGTATTGTCTTTCAGTAAAGATGGTTAAATCCTAACAGAATCTGATGGGTAAAGCCTCATAAATATGTCACTCATTCAAAAAGTGGCCCTGTACATAGGAAACTTAGATGAAAAACAGCTGCTGTAAACTGCAGACTTTGCAATTTCTTCAAATAAATATGTTTGGATCAGCGTGTTCTTCATGGTGATATTAATTTCTCTGGATATAGTTGGACAAAAATGGAAAAGAAAGTAATAATAAAAGAGTATGGGAAAATACAGAGCAGATATTGTGGTCATAAGATTTCTAAAAAGGTAATTTTTCAACCATATGTTTTCTTAATACCTGGAATAGCCACAAAGGAATGATCAAACAGTCCATACTTGATCCTAAAAGTATAATGTATCTATGTTTATTTTTATTATGTGAGCAAGAGTATCCCACAAAGAAATTAGAAGGAAACATATAAAGGTAAGGTTGATAAGATGGCCACTTAATAGGAATGCTCTAGATAGAGTTTTTCCCTTAGTTCAGAAGAAGCACAGAAACTGATTTCCCTCAACACCGCGAGTAAGTGTTAAAATCTCCCATGTTAGTCAATTAAAGTGTTCATTTTCCAACTGTTTTCAGCCTATGGGCAGTGAAGATGGAATTAAAGAGCAATCACCTTATAAAAAGAGCTTAATGTAGTTTGCAGCTCTTATTTATATCATCTTCTTAAATGCTGAAATGCTTCATTCAATATAGTATAGCATAGACTATTTTTTAAGTCTTGCTTATAAAACTGCAATCACTATGCAATTAAAATACCACTGCAATTAAAGTATGTGTAATGGAACATTCAGAAATGTACACATGACTTTCTTTTATAAACATCGAGGGAGACATTTTATACTCAAGTCTTCCAACTTATAAGATTCATTCAGCTAACAAGGGAACTTCTTTATTCACGCAATAGCTTTACACATCCACACCCACACGCACCTCTACTGTTGGGTATTATATGCTTATAAACATCCAAAGAAAAACTTAAGAAGTTTATATTTTCAAAGTCTGAATTGAAATATGAAGATAAAGTTCATTTGCCCTTGTTTATAGATTGTTCTTTTTCACTTAAATTTTTTTACAGATGAAAAGACAAAGTGAACAACATCATGGCTAGTTATCTTAATTGATTCCCAAGACAAGTTGCTAAGGTAATTCTCTTTTTTCAGCTTCACAGAGGAGTTGAGACTGCATATGTGTATTACCCGAAGTGTTAACTTGTAAATACATGATCATATATTATCTGTAGCCATAAATATAAACATCTGCACAGCAGGGGCCTTTCCTTTTTATTTTAAAGAACTAAGTATAGCACTTCTTACTGTGCTCAAAGTATAGTAAGAGGTGCTATACTTAGTTCTTCTTACTTTGATGCTCAAAGAGGCAAAGTTAATTGCAGTTCATAAGTTTTAGTGCTGTCAAAGAACCTATGCACCACAATGTTCATAGCAGCACAATTTACAATAGCCAAGAGTTGGAAGCAACCTAGGTGCCCATCAGTAAATGAATGGATCAAAAAATGTGGTACATATACACAATGGAATTCTATGCTGCAGAGAGAAAGAAGGAGCTACTACCCTTTGCAACAACATGGATGGAACTGGAAAGCATTATGCTGAGTGAAATAGGCCAGGTGCTGAAAGACAAATACCATATGATCTCACCTTTAACAGGAAGCTAAACAACAAAACAAACAAGCAAGCAGAAAAAAACCCAAAAAACAAAGACACTGAAATAGGGAACAAGGGGACAGTGACCAGAGGGGAGAGGGAAGGGAAGTTAAGGGGAAAAAGGGGGAGGGATTTGGAGAAACAAATAGGAAGGACACAGGGACGAGAACTAAGGGGGGTGGAAATGGGAGGGAGGTGGGGAGCAAGGGGCAGGGGAGGCTGGGATGGGAGAAATAGACAAAAAAACTGTACTTGAAAAATAACTAAATAAAATTTTAAAAAATAAGTTTTAGGGCTGGAATGCAAACATAACTCTGTCTTGTAGCAAAACCCTTAACTAAATATGAACTCTATTCATCTATCACTATCCATACTATATGTGTTTAATGTATTTAGAAATATTTTTTGTTATTAGATGGACTCTATATGAAAAATTCACTTTGCATTTTGAATGTGCTTTACTTAAATATAAACTCTTATAGATAATCTAGTTTCGAATCTGTACTTTAAAAGGAAGATTTTTTAGTATTATGGAGTTGAGTGATTAAGTTCTTAACAAGTGAAAAAGAAGGATCAAGTTTAGAAAGCTAGAATGTTTAATGACGAGCTTGTTTTTGGTTGTTTACAACATGTCAAGAACCTTTGGTTTAATGTCTACATAATTATTATAGACTCTAAACTTAATCATAAATATTTCAGAGTATTAGTTCAACAAATCTGGATTGAGCAACTACATACACATCACATAAGCACTGAGGGCACAAATATTACCACATAACTCTTCCAAATGATCAAATTTTCCTTTATTTACTAATAGTACCTACCTCATAGCTTTGTTGTGAGGATTAAATGAGATAATTATGTAGAATGCTTAGAACAATCCATGGCATGTAGTGAAATCTTCAGTATTATTATTGGTAATATCACAAACCTAGCCCTCATATTCTTCCCATTCACTGCTCATATGTACTGCCTATCTTCTCTGGAGGGATACAACTGTATTTCCTAAAGTATCTTACAAAACAAAAAGAACTGTGAAGTTAAGGAAATGGTATAATGCATTTGAATTAAAAAAACAATTTAGGTTTAAAAAATATCTCCTCTTTGACACCCTTTGAGGGATGCAATGAACCCTCATGATTCTTATCCTTTTGTATCTCATACCCTGTATAACGACTTGCCCTTGAGTGTGAAATGGGACCTGTGACTTGCTTTTAGCCATAGAATATGACAAAGGTAAATGGACTTTGCAGATGTAATCAAGATCCCAAATTAGTCCATACTGAATTAACCAAAAGCAAGATTATCCATGGTGGAACTGATTTGATCAGGTGAAGGCTCTTCAAAAGAGAGTGGGCCCTCCCTGAGTGGCTTGATTAAGTAAGTGGCCATGTTAGAGAAGTTCAAGTGACAAGGAATTGTGGATAGCCTCGGGGACCTGAGGAGCAGTTTCCAGTTGACAGCCCCCAAAACCCCAAAACCTCAGTCATGCAAGTGCAAGGAAATTAATTCTGCCAACAACCCAAATGAGATTAGCAGCAGATTCTTCCCCAATGTGGCCTCCAGATTATAATGCAGTTTATCAACACCATAACTGAAGTCTTCTGAGACTATGAACAGAATACCCTGCTAAACCAGACCTGCACTTCTGACCCACTAAAACTCTGAGATAAATGTGTGATGTTTTAAACTGTTAAATCAGTGGTAATTTGTTATGCTCCATAGAAAACTAATATGGGATTATGTTTCATTCCATTTGTCTTTCTCTACAGCATATTGTTGTTGCAGACTAAAAGGAAAGAATAAAGCACTTTGCCTAGCCAGGTAGCATAGTTAGTAAGAGTATCATCCTGATACACCAAGGTTGCAGGTTCAATCCCTGGTCAGGTTACATACAAGAATCAACCAATGATTGCATAAATAAGTGGGACAACACAAATTGCTTGCTCTCATGCTCTCTCTCTCTCTCTCTCTCTCTCTCTCACTCACTCAAATCAAGAAATAAATTTTTAAAAAATGTTAAAAAAAGAAAAATAAGACACTTTAATATGGACAGAAAAGAAAGAATAACATTTTGGTTTACATGTTAATGAATAAAACTATGGAGAAAACAATCCTTCAGCCTTCAGTTTAAACAGTAATTTCTTTGTAATTTGAAACCATCAAACAAGTTATCTCTAACCCAAGATTTCTCCATCATTACCCAATTTCTTTCCCTGAATTGCCTACTCTTTCTTTTTCCCATGGTTGAACACAATAAGAGGAGTATTCCACAGGTTACCATTCTAATTGTAACACATAATTGCCAAAATGCTTTTATATAAATGGTCTAATATGAATTTCATAACAATTTTGTAGGGTAGGAACAAAAGAATTGTGAGATTACCAAATTAAGGATCATAGTTGTGAAGTCAATGGTTACCTGTAGGCCTGAAAACATCAAAGACCCTCAGTAAGTAATAAAATGAAGATAACTCTTTTAGATAAAGATATTATAGTGCAGGGAGAATAAGTGACTTGCTCAGCAAAGCCTGTACATTAAAGTACAAGAATAGAATTAAAACTCAGACCATTTCCACAGAGACCAGGAGTTGTTTTTTATAATAGCATTTTTACCCCTGAAAAGGAAAGCCATTTAGCTATTAACAGCCATTAACCTTTTTGCTCAAATTTACATCTCCCCTTAGCAGATAACCTTGAAGGAAGGGGTGCAAGGAGAGATGAAAGGAAATACCATGGGTATGCAATTCTGTCCAGAATGTGGAACACCTTGAATATCTAAGAAACAGCAGGATCACAGTGGATGCCTCTAGGTAGAGTTTCCTTTTGACAAAGGGAAGATGAGTTAGTAAATGAAATGTTATCCTTTTAAAGGAAAACTACTTATTTATTTCTTTTTCTACCTGGGCCTTTGAAATGTAAATCAATAATTGTTTTGGGAAGGTGATTTTCCAAAACCTTTGAAAAATAATTGTGCTTACTGACTCTCTTATTCTGATGTAATCTCAAGCAGTGGTTCACCATTTTAGTCCATCGCAAAGAGAACACTGGATTGCTTCTGAAACTACAGCACTAGATGAAGAAAATACCAACTGAAACTGAATACCAGCAATATCTTTGTGCTGTCATGAATATGACACCATCTGTGTTCTGTCACCCTAGGGCTTCTCATTCTTGTTCAGCATAAATAAATGCCTCTCAGTTTTCTCCATGCACAAAAGCATTGGTGATTGAAAAGATGCCAAGATTCCCTAAGCAGAAGTTTAGTGGTACTGATGCTTACCAGCCAAAGACTATCAGGAAAGATACCTGGGCTTATTACTTGCTGTAGCAAAGAAACTTGCTCATCAGGGTAGCATGAAAACAAAAGGGTGTTAGGAGGACCTTAGTTTAGGATTTGGATTTGGGTGCTTTCGGTGAATTTTCAAGGAAGTGGAGATTTGGTTTGGATTGGGTGCTATCAGAAAGGAGAGGCAATTTGGTGACTGAATATCTTGATAATTTTATACAAGAGGTATAATAAATGAAGTAGGTTTGTAATTCATAAAGAAGAAGAAGCCATATTACAAGCTGGGACAGGAACAAGCATGGACAATTTTGTGGTTTTCACAGTGTTCTTATTTTTGTCTGAGCTCAGACCTGAGTGTGGAGTAGACATGTTTTCATCTCACTCTATAATGGACACAGATTGACCTTCTCTGGTGTTGGTATGTTGTTAATTTTTGTTCATACTCCACAAGAGAAGACCATGGCCAGCTACCAGGTTATAGCTGATATGGATGCATTATTCCTTCTCAGTGAGCATCAGGAGTATTAATGGAAAACCACCTCTTCCCTATTATTAGACTACATGGTTTAGGTGAGGTTGACTGTTTCCACTCTAAGGATGGGTGCATGACCTACGTCTGGTCAATGAAGTTTCTCTATCTCCCAGTATACAGTAAATATTTCAGAGCACTTGACCCAAGGTGAGTCAATGACAGGCAACATCCATGGAAATTTTTCTGAAGCTACCTGGAAAAAAGGTATACTCTTTTAATGAAACTATTTAGCCCCAGAGGTCATAAAGAGGTAAAATGTTTTTGCTGCCTTTACACCAAGAGTTGCAAGCCCCTTAGCTAAAGCAACTGCTCTTCCTATTAAACATGAAACTGCTTTCTTAAACTATTTTCCTTGCTAAATTTGAACTGGAGTGGGTACATTCTTGGAACTGCCTATCCACAGAACATCTACTTCAGAAATCTGACAACTATCCACCTGCTTTGCCTCATATGTCACATTTTTTGTTTTCCTATTCCTTTCTCCTTAACCTCCTGTGGGCCTGTAACACAGATAACCTCAGCTAACTGCCAAAGGCACAACAATCTCACTTTAGACTATGATATCATTATTTATAAGAAATATGTTTGGTCATTCAAATCATAAAGAGTATCTTTAATTAGAAATACAGCTACAATTATAAGAACTTCCCAATCTCAGAAATCTGTCTCAAAATCAAACAGAAAAAGTTGTTTTCCCTAATGTAAATGGGGGGTAATCAGAGACAAGATTCATCTTTTAAGGGGACACTGGCAAAGCAAGGGGAAATGGCCAGTGGGGTTTGAAAGGAAAGGGGTCATGATGTGGTAAGCTGATTCCCAGGAGAAGCTGATAAGGGGACACATTCTACTTCTTAGAGCTTGATAAATCTCTGAAGCAACTGGAGCTCAGGGGCCAATGTAAGGAGAGAAGCTTAACTAAAGTTTGGTCAACACAATGTGGAAGCTAAGAAATGGGCAATTTTGAACACTTGGTTAAGTGCAATCAGGCAGTTTTGGGTTCTGAGGATCTACCAGTGTCTTAGTTAGAAGGATAATGAAGATTTATTTTTGTCTAGAGCTTTGTTCTTTAGGGTGCCAATTAAGAGATTCAGCATTTAATCTCTGGTTCATTAAGTTTAACATATGTGCCTGCTTCTATGGAATACCCTGGTTTTAGTTGTTATTCTTGAACCTGAGGAGTTAAGACTTCTCAGAAAATATCTTTTATTAAAAAATAGGTTTGTATGCCAGTTTGGACTAACAGCCACAAGAAGGAAGTCATGTAGCACTGTATTGACCATTATAGCAATTGCCTACCCTGGGGTCTGTTAAACTGTGGGAAAAACAAATAACCAAGGCAGCAAGAAACCATGACTGGTCCCTGACTAATGGTCACAAGGTAAGAATTTTGTTAAGCTGAAGATGACCTTATGCCCTAAGTTGTGTTTCAGTTCCTGAGCCCTAAAGCAGAACAACCTCTAGCCACATTCCCATGAAACCACACAGGGATGTGGAAGCTGACTTCATGATTTACTTCCCTGCCTCACTCTTGACCAATCAGTTTCACCCACAACCTTCACCCCTTACTCATGATGTCTGATGAGTTTTTCTCTACAAACCCCATGTCTGTGAGCCAATGGAGAGTTCAGGTTCATCCAGGACAAGATACCCACTGTCCAGTGTGTAGCTCTATACAATAACCACAACTTTCTTTCACTGCATCCAGTGTCTGCATAATGGGCTATCTGCAGAGCCAGGTGGATGAACTCTTTGCTAGGTTACATTGTTTTCTTTTTTTAAATTTTATTTAGTTATTTTTCAAGTACAGTTTTTTTTGTCTATTTTTCCCATCCCAGCCTCCCCCCCCCCCTTGCTCCCCACCTCCCTCCCATTTCCACCCCCCCCTTAGTTCTCGTCCCTGTGTCCTTCCTATTTGTTCCTCCAAATCCCTCCCCCTTTTTCCCCTTAACTTCCCTTCCTTCTCCCCTCTGGTCACTATCCCCTTGTTCTCTATTTCAGTGTCTTTGGGGTTTTTTTTTTTCTGCTTGCTTGTTTGTTTTGTTGTTTAGCTTCCTGTTAAAGGTGAGATCATATGGTATTTGTCTTTCAGCACCTGGCCTATTTCACTCAGCATAATGCTTTCCAGTTCCATCCATGTTGTTGCAAATGGTAGTAGCTCCTTCTTTCTCTCTGCAGCATAGAATTCCATTGTGTATATGTACCACAATTTTTGGATCCATTCATTTACTGATGGGCACCTAGGTTGCTTCCAACTCTTGGCTATTGTAAATTGTGCTGCTATGAACATTGTGGTGCATAGGTTCTTTGATATTGATGTTTTAGGATTCTTAGGATATAATCCCAGCAGTGGAATTGCTGGGTCAAAAGGCAGGTCGATTTTTATTTTTCTGAGAAAATTCCATACTGTTTTCCATAATGGTTGTACCAGTCTGCACTCCCACCAACAGTGAACTAAGGACCCCTTTTCCCCACAACCTCTCCAACATTTGTTGTTTTGTTGCTTTGTTTATGATAGCCATCCCGACTGGTGTAAAGTGGTATCTCATTGTGGTTTTAATTTGCATCTCTCTGATAGCTAACGATATTGAGCATCTCTTCATGTGTCTCTGAATGTTCTGTATGTCCTCCTTGGAGAAGTGTCTGTTCAAGTCCTTTTCCCATTTTCTAATTGGGTTGAGTATCTTCTTAGAGTGGAGTCGTGTAAATTCTTTGTATATTTTGGAGATTAAACCTTTGTCTGAGGTATCATTGGCAAATATGTTTTCCCATACAGTTGGTTGTCTTGCTAATTTAATACTGTTTTCTTTAGCCATGCAGAAGCTTTTTATTTTGATGAGATCACATTTGTTTATTCTTTCCTTTACATTCCTTACTCTAGGGGACATATCAGTAAAGAAGTTGCTGCGTGAAATATCTGAGATTTTCTTGCCAATGTTCTCCTCTAGGACTTTAATGGTGTTATGACTTACATTTAAGTCTTTTATCCACCTTGAATTTATTTTGGTGTATGGTGTAAGTCTGTGCTCAAGTTTCATTTTTTTTTGCATGTAGCTGTCCAGTTCTCCCAACACCATTTGTTGAAGAGGCTATCTTTACTCCATTTGATGTTACTGCCCCCTTTGTCGAATATTAATTGACTGTAGAGAGTTGGGTTGATTTCTGGGCTCTCTGTTCTGTTCCATTGGTCTATGTGCCTGTTTTTATGCCAGTACCAGGCTGTTTTGATTACAGTGGCCTTGTAATACAGTTTGATATCAGGTATTGTGATCCCCCCTACTTTGTTCTTCTTTCTCAAAAGAGCAGCTGCTATTCCGGCTTGTTTATGGTTCCATATAAATTTTTGAAGTGTTTGTTCTATGTCTATGAAATATGCCATTGGTACTTTAATAGGTATTGCATTGAATCTGTATATTGCTTTGGGTAGTATGGACATTTTGATGATGTTAATTCTTCCAATCCATGAACAAGGTATATGTTTCCATTTGTTTGTGTCTTCCTTGGTTTCTTTCTTCAGGGCTGTGTAGTTTTCTGCATACAGGTTTTTTACCTCCTTAGTTAGGTTTATTCCCAGATATTTTCTTTTTCTTTTTGCTATCTCGAATGGGATTTTTCTCTTTATTTCTGCTTCTGCTGATTCACTGTTGGTATACAAAAATGCCTTTGATTTCTGGATATTGACTTTGTAACCAGCTGTTTTGCCAAACTCATTAATTAGTTTGAGCAGTTTTTGGGTAGAGTCTATAGGATTTTCCATGTACACTATCATGTCATCTGCAAACACTGACAGTTTTGCTTCCTCCTTTCCTATTTGGATGCCTTTTATTTCCTTTTCTTGCCTGATCACTGTGGCTAAAACTTCCAATACTATATTGAATAGAAGTGGTGAAAGTGGACATCCTTGTCTTGTTCCTTATCTTAGTGGAAAAGCTTTTAGTTTTTGTCCATTGAGTATGATATTGGCTGTAGGTCTCTCATATATGGCCTTTATTATTTTGAGAAATGCTCCCTGTATTCCCACTTTGCTGAGTGTTTTTATCATAAATGGGTGTTGTACCTTATCGAAAGCTTTTTCCGCATCTATTGATATGATCATGTGATTTTTGTCTTTGCTTTTGTTTATGTGATGTATTACATTTACTGATTTGTGAATATTGAACCATCCTTGCATCCCTGGGATGAATCCTACTTGATCATGGTGTATGATCTTTTTGATATATTTTTGGATGCGATTTGCCAATATTTTGTTGAGGATTTTAGCATCTATGTTCATCAGCGATATTGGCCTGAAGTTACATTGTTTTCTTTAAGATTGTATATAAAATGGGTCAACCCTCAATTCCATGAACAGTGGGAAACAGTCATTAAAAAATATCTGTGAGGTTTTCTAGGGAGGGAGAACTTGTTTTCCCTGATTAAGTTCTAACCTGCAATCTGCTTCTTCACCACTATCTGATTTGCCATGGATAATCTGAGCTCCAGAGTTTCAGTCCTGTCACTAGGGGTAAAAGAAAATGCCTTACTAATTCATCATGAAATTCCCCCTCCAATACCCTTGCTTCTGCAACCTCTACTTGTTTATAAACTGAAATTGGTGAGCAAAATGTTATATGCATACCTGCTTTAAGAATCTTGCATAGATAATCTCCTAATTTGGGAATAGGAGGTTATTGGCACTTAATATCTTAAGGCTTCACACACAAGTAACACTAAAACAGTTGCATTTAATATTTTGTTTTTACACCCTTCATGTTTTGTGTGGGTTATTCATAGCAATGTTAACTAAACAAACACTGGAAAATTATAATTAAAGTATAAGATACAATATTTTTAAATGCCATGGGTATTGAATATGTAGAGAGGGCTGTGATAAAAACAGAAGAGTATAATTTGAAAAGTTACAGAGAAAGCAAAGTTAGTTGACACTTAAATTTTAATGTGTCATTCATTAGTTTTTATTTATTTGTTTTTTATTGTTGTTCAAGTATAGTTGTCTCCATTTTCCCCTCACCACTCTCCCACCCCACCCATCCCCACCTCCCACCCTCATTCCTACTCCTCTTTGGCTTTGTCCATGTGTCCTTCACACATGTTCCTTGATAATCTTTTCCCCTTTCCTGCCCATTATCCCCCCATCTCCTCTGGTTACTGTCATTCATTGCTTTTTAAAACATTTTTACATTATTAATTTCTAAACCAACAACATTCATACCAAGGATGATTTTGTTGAATTGAACATCACAGAGATTTACTCATATTGATAGCAATGTGTTTCCTTTCAGATATACAGCCACTGCAAAAATACTTTTAAAATGTATTGTTCTCACCCATCAGCCTAGAACTATCTTAATATGCAAGTTATGAGAGATTTGTCAAGATTTTATTTATTTTACTCAAAAAATGGTGGCCAGCATACCAAAATCATCCAGGGCAAGAAAACAATTAGTTTTTCCATGATAAATATAAAGGGATCTGCTTAAGTACAAGTAAATTTTTTTTAATTTAAAATAGTACTATTTTAGTGCTATCAATACTAAATAAAATTTTTAAAATACTTTTAGCAAATATTCAAAATATTACCTATAAAAATATAAATTGTTGAATCAGACATTAAAACCACTAAAATAGTTTGTTCCAATAAAATATATTTTAAGCATTTTTATTTAGAATAAGGAATACAATCTAATTGCCCAGGTGATACAAGATCTATGCTCATACTGCCATTTCATGATTCAGTCCAGAAATGAAGGCAGGTCTTTGTTAATATATGGATTGCTTATTTTAGTGTTTTCCATTTGGAAGAAGAGAAACTAGACCTTAATTAGTAGGCTGTACATCAAATTCTGCATATTTTGTATTATGCAAAATACAAAGTAAAATTTCATAATTACTTCACACATACTTGGACATATTTTAATTAATTAAAATAATCAAGTTTTAAAAATTAAGCCACAAAAGTAACAATTTTCCTATACTTTTGTGTCTATCTTAATTTGTACAGCTGCAGAGTAAATTAGGGACAGCTATAATATATACTTGCTCCATACCTCTCGAGAGACAGGCTTAAAGACTTATAAAGGACAAAAATCCTTTTGTGTCGCCTTCAGTGCATCACCAAGAACTCATTTTGGGATTCTCATGTCAGTTAAGCATAATTATTCTTTGATGAATTCAGATGTGGAGCGTTGCACCAAATTCTATAGAAAGATATGCCTGCCTTCAAAAATATAATGCTCATTTGAGGTCGGGAGCATACCTGGTGGACAGGTGTAATTAAAATATATTATCAAGCTTATGAGAACAAACCACAAATGAACTGACATTATTGATGTTACTTATACAAAGCCTTTGAACCATATCTATGAAATCAAGCAAAGATCACACTTTTGATTTTTGTGTAATAAAAACTACCACACATGCAGTATATCATAAAAATAATCACACAAACCAAACAAAAACACACACAAAAAACCCCCACCAGATTTAAAGAAATAAACCTAAGATAAAATCTTGCCTAGTGAGTCTACAAATGGAATAATTTTTAAACTCTCTGAGCCTGTTTCTTCTTTTGAAAAAAATGTGAAAAGTCATCTGTCTCTCAAAACACAATTATGCAAAAATCTGTGCCTGACATATTGTAAGCATTCTATAAATGTAGCTTTTATTACAAGGCACACAGTAACATTTGCTGACAAATACATAACTGGGGGAAATGGTACCATACATGAAAGTACAAACCAAATTTTCTTGCAAAAACAAATGAAGATAATAAAAAGAACTTAAAATGAAAAATATGTAATCAACTAAAACTAATTGGAAATGGGTTAAAACTTAGATTCCAAGCTTAGAGAATATAATTATATAATTTACATTATATTGGCAATGAAATTCCAGGCTTCACTTTTAGAAAAAAAGAAAAGTGTATAGAAATAAATAAAGAAGTAAATGAAAAAGAAATATCTTACTAATATATCCAAATATAAAATGTACATTTTAGGCATGAAGATCCCTCCTTATAGAACTTAGGCAAAAAATTTCCCCAGAGAACCTATTGCAATGGAAAAGGTAAAATGTGGGACACGATTTAAAGAGAAATTCTAAAACTGCACTAGAAGTTTAACCAAGTCATAACATTTTTTTCTCTCCATCTATTGTCAGCCCTTTGGCTTGCGGTCTAAGACACAGGTGGCAACACAAGGCCCATGGGCTGATTCTGGCCCTCTACCTTGTTTTATCTGGCCCAACACCTTGTTTCTACCTGGAAGCAGTGCCAAGTTATCACTTAGCTGTTAAGGAGTAGTTACATTTATACAGTCCTAAAGTGACATTTGGCCCTTTGAAGACAACTGCGAGGCTGATGTGGCCCCTGGTGAAAATGAGTTTGGCATACCTGGTCTAAGAGGAAGATTCATACAGTACTCAGGTAGATAGTGAAGAAAGGCAAAGTGAATCCTAGCATATAGTATCGGTGCCAGGAAGCAAGCCCAGAGAAATTGCCCCATCTAGAATTTTTAAATACCTATATATAAGTATTCCTCAAAGGATTATTATTGGAATAATAATACTTGGAATAATACTTCTTAGGAGTCCTTTGGAATAATACTCCTTACTCAAAGGAGTAAGTGGAAGCTCCACTAATCTCCTTCTAGGAGCAATCTGGAATTACAAGTAAATTGTAGAGAAATCATCCTAAATAACCAACTGAACACTAGCTGGAGAGAAGCCTTATAAACATGGACAGACAGAAGAAACCACTTCACCACATAGTGACTGGTAGAGAGTACAGGGGAGACACAAGAGGGTTGCCTGGGCTCCCACAGGCAGCATCTGAAGTTCTGGAGGGATATTTCAGTGGTTGGGGACTTCCCCCTGTGAAGTGTGTGGTCTAAACACACTTAAGGTTGGCTCCCCAGCCTACAAAACCAGAGCCAGAAAGGAACCCAGAAAACATAGGCAAGTGGAAAAAACAACTATGGAACATTTACACAATGGACTTCTACTTGGCCAAAGGAAGACAATTTTACCCTTTGCAACAGCATGGATGGACCTGGAGAACATTATGCTAAGTGAAATAGACCAGTCAGGGAAAGACAAATACCATATGATTTCACTCATATGTGGAATCTAACAGACAAACTGAACTAACAAGCAAAACAGAGACAGACTCATAGATGGAGAACAAATGACAGCTAGTGGGGGGAGAGATGTTAGGGTGTGGAGGGGTTGAGCAAAAAGGAAAAAGGACTCATGGACAACAGTGTGGTGATCAAGTAGGGGAGGGCTGTATAAGGGGACTAAATGGTAATGGAAAAATACAATACAGGTTAATTTTTTAAATAATTGCTTATGACAATGTGACCAGCCTCTGGATTAAAAATATTGTCAGAATTAACAAGTAAAATACTGCATTCCTGTAATGATCAATTTAAAATGAGATACAAAGCAAAGCAATATTGTAAGTATAATGCTTCTAAAAGAATTCATTATTGGGTGTATACTTTCATGCTAAGTGAAATAAGTCAGTTTTCAAAAGACAAATACCATATGACTTCACTTATAACTGAAATTTAATGAACAAAAGAAACTAATGAGAAAAATAGGGCCAGATACATGGAAACATGGAACAGACTGATAGCTTTAGAAGAGGAGGAGGAGATGGTGGAAGGAAGGGGAAGGGAGTAGTCAAAGAACATGTATAAATGACCCATAGACATGGGAGAGGGGGTTCACTCTAGGTGAGAGGGGTGGGCTGCATGGAGGGGGCCAAAAGGGGAAAAAATTGGGACAACTGTAAATTGCTAGAATTTTTGCAGACCAACAATGAAACAACAGAAACAGAAATTAGGGAAAAATCCCATTTACTATAGCAACAAGAAAAAAATGAAATAGTTAGGAATAAACTTAACCAAGAGGAAAAATACCTGTACTCAGAAAACTGTACAATATTGAAGAAAGGAATTAAGGAAAACACAAAAAAATGGAAGCAAATACCATGTTCATGAATTGGAATAATTAACATTATCAAAATGCCCATACTACCCAATGCAATTTGGAGATTCAAAACAATCCCTATTAAAATATCAGTGACATATTTTGCAGATATAGAACAAACATTTCAAAAATTTATATGGAACTGTAAATGACCCCCAATAGCCTCAGCAATTTTGAGAAATAAGTACAAAGTAGGAGGATCACAAAACCTGATATCAAACTGTATTACAAGGCCACTGTGATCAAAACAATCCAGTACTGGCATAAGAACAGACACATAGACCAATGGAACAGAAGATAGAGCCCAGAAGTATAACCATGTCAACATAGTCAGTTAATATTTGACAAAGGGGGCAGAAACATAAAATTGAGTAAAAATAGCCTCTGTAAAAAATGCTGTTGGGAGATCTGGACAAGTAAATACAAAAAAATTAAAGTAGACCACCAACTTATAACATACACCAAAATAAACTTGAGATAGATAAAATACTTAAATCGTGGTGGTACCATAAAAGTCCTAGAAGAGAACATAGGCAAGAAAATCTGATATTCCACGTAGCAATATTCTCACTGATATGTCCCCTAGAGCGAGGGACATAAAAGAAAGAATAAACAAATGGAACCACACTAAACTTTCTGCATGGCTAAATAAAACATCAACAAAATGGAAAGAAAACCAATCATATGGGCAAATATACCTGCCAATGGTACCTTGGACAAGGGTTTGATCTCCAAAATATATAAAAAAAAGTCACAATTGAGCACAGGCCTGCGAACCAGACAATTGTGGTTCAATTCCCAGTCAGGGCACATGCCCGGGTTGCAGGTCAGTTCCCTGTAGGCCAGCTCCCAGCAGGGGATGCACAAAAGGCAACCATACATTGATGTTTCTCCTCCTCTCTCCTTCCCTTCTCCTCTAAAGATAAATTTTAAAAAATTAAAAAAAAAGAAGTCACAAGACTCCATGCCAGTTAGATAAGCAATCCAATTAAAAAATGGGCAAAGTACCTGAACAGACATTTCTCCAAGGAGGACATAGAGAGGGTCCAGAGACTTATGAAAGGATGCTCAGTATCACTAACCATCAGAGAGATGTAAATTAAAACCACAATGAGATACCACTACACACCAATCAGAATGGCCGTAATAACCAAATCAACAAACAAGTGTTGGAGAGGATGTGGAAGAAAGGGAACCCTAGTGCATTGTTGGTGGGAATGCAGACTGGTGCAGCCACTGTGAAAAAAAATATGGGATTTCCTCAAGAAAACTAAAGACGAAACTGCCTTCTTTTTTTTTTGAAACTGAGAATTTTTAATTATGGTATTAAATTATTATATTCATTTTAAAGGCTTAAACCATTCATAATCACCATGATACAATATGTGCATATAAAAGAATACCCACTGATCATCCTTTTAAAGGTATTATTGTGCTTTAACATATGCAACATGAAATATGATTTGATATATAACACAAACTAATCAGAAACACACAAAACACTCCAGTATATTTTAATAAGAACCCATTGCAGATTCTGGAATGATTGTTGCACGCATATTCCTAGTCATGTTGGACTTCTTCAGCTTTGACTGGAGTAATGTGTGTTCCACAACAAACTGATTCTAAACCCCCTCTGAACAGTTTCTTGCTTCAGCTTTGTTAAGCTCTGTTTAATGGAACTTCCTTTCCATCCAGTGATCCCACTGGACTATACTCTAGAATTCTGAAACAACAATTCAAAAGAACTTATGCATCTGAATGTTCATAGCAGCACTATTTACAATAGCCAAGGGTTGGAAACAGCCTAAGTGCTCATCAGTGGTCGGATCAAAACCCTATGGTACATTTACACAATGGAATTCTATGCAGCAGAAAGGAGCTCCTACACTTTGCGACAGCATGGATGGAACTGTAGAGCATTACACTAAGTGAAGTAAGCCAGGCAGTGAAAGAGAAATACCATGTGATCTCACCTATAAGTGTAACCTAATCAACAAAACAAACAAACAAACAAGCAAAACAGAACCAGAGACTTGGAAATAAAGAACAAACCAACAGTGACCAGAAGAAAGGAAGGATGGGGATAAATGGAGAAAGAAGGGGAAATGGCAGAAAAAGGAATACAAATAGAAGACTCATGGATATAGACAATAGTGGGGTGATTGACTGTGGGTTTGAGGGGAATGGGATAAGGGTAAACAATGGGGAAAAGGTGGGACAACTGTAAACGCACAACGTGAAATGCAAATAAAAAAGAAATAAAGAGAAAAACTATAAAAATTTAAAAATATTTTATTGATTATGCCATTACAGTTATTCTATTCCCCCCCTTCATTCCCCTCCACCCTGCACACCCCCTCCCCCACCATTCCCCCCTTAGTTTATGACCACGTGTTTCAAGTTCTTTAGATTCTACATTTCCCCTACTATTCTTGCCCTCCCCCTATCTGTTTTCTACCTACCATCTATGCTATTTATTTTCTGTACCTTTTCCCCCTTCTTTTCCTTCCACTCCCCTGTTGCTAACCCTCCATGTGATCTTCATTTCTATGGTTCTGCCCCTGATCTACCTATCTTCTTAGTTTACTTTTGTTTTAGGTGTGGTTGTTAATAACTGTGAGTTTGCTGTCCTTTCACTGTTCATCTTTTTTATCTTCTTTTTCCTAGGTAAGTCCCTTTAACATTTCATATAATAAGGGCCTGGTGATAATGAACTCTTTTAATTTGACCTTACCTGAGAAGCACTTTATCTGCCCTTCCATTCTAAATGAAAGTTTTGCTGGATAGAGCAATCTTGGATGTAGGTTCTTGCCTTTCATGACTTGGAATACTTCTTTCCAGACCCTTCTTGCCTACAAGGTCTCTTTTGAGAAATCCGCTGACAGTCTGATGGGAACTCCTTTGTAGGTGACTGTCCCCTTACCTCTTGCTGTTTCTAGGATTCTCTCCTTCATTTTAATCTTGGTTAATGTAATGATGATGTGCCTTGGTGTGTTCTTTCTTGGGTCCTGTTACATTCCGCTCTCACAAGCAAGAAGAGTCAGAGACGGTCGGGCAGTCAAAGATGTTTTATTGGCCAAAGTTTCAAAGTTTTACCTGCGCAGGGGCGAACTCTCGGGGTGTCCGGAGACACGGTGCCAAAATGGCTGCAAGTTAGAGTCACGCCTAACGCTTACAGGCTAGGGTTTTTATAGAAGCGGGCAAGCAAGTGGGTTCCCAGAAGCAAAGGTGGCAGTTAGCGATAGGCTAAACGAGCTCAGGTGTGAAGCACTTAACAACAACTCCTGACACATGGAAGCCCTCTATATGTTTTGACCAATTCCTAACTCTCTGGAACACCTGCCTGGGGGTGGGTGCGGTTTCTACTCAGGCTTGAGCAAGCAGTCTTGGGTTGATCAAACAACTTATTTCCTCCTCGACTCTAACAGTCCAACTTCTTTGGGACTCTCTGAGCTCCCTGGATTTCCTGGAAGTCTATTGCCTTTGCCAGATTGGGAAAATTCTCCTTTATTATTTGTTCAAACAAGTTTTCCACTGGTGGCTGTTCCTCTTCCCCTTCTGGCACTCCTATAATTCTGATGTTGGAACGTTTAAAGATGTCCTGGAAGTTCCTAAGCCTCTCCTCATTTTTTTGAATTCTTGTTTCTACATTCTTTTATGTTTGGTCATTTTTTTCCTCTTTCTGGTCCACTCCTTTGATTTGAGTCCCAGTTTCCTTTCCATTACTATTGGTTTCCTGTGCATTTCCATTTATTTCAATCAGTTTAGCCTTCATATGTTCCTCTAATTTGTGACTAAAATCAACCAGTTCTCTGAGGATCCTGATCACCAGTGTTTTGAACTGTGCATCTGAAAGTTTGGCTATTTCTTCATCGCTTAGATTTATTGGCTCTGGGGCTCTAAGTTCTTCTTGAGCCATGTTTTTATCTGTTCATGCCTGTTAGGTATGAGGAGTGGAACCTTAGTTTTTCACCAGGGTGGGGCCACCCGGGTGGCTGGTTTGTGACGCTGTAGGTGGGGGCGGGTTAGAGAGGCCACTCAGGTCGCTGGTTTGTGACACTATAGGTGGGGGCGGGTCAGAGAGAGGCCACCCAGGTCGCTGGTTTGTGACGTTGTAGGTGGGGGCAGGATCAGAGAGGGACAATGGCGGCCCCCTGTGCTGTTTCCTGCCACTGGGGCCTGCACGGTCTGTCTCACCACTCCCTTCTTCACCGGTTTATCTGCGTGCAAATGTGTGACCATGGTCAGCCTTCAGTGAGTCCGCCACCCCACACCTTCAGTGGGTCTGCCCACTTCTCTACACCTGGGATCCGCCTACGGCTGCCTGCGTACCTGGGTCATGCGCCCGGGTCTGTCCGGTGGATCTTTCCTGCCCAACCCTGCTCTGCTGCTGGCTCTGCCCCTCTTACTGGTTTGGCTGAAGGGTTCGTTGTTGTCAGACTTTTGTGAAGTTCAATTTTCTGTGGTTTTGGCTGTTTTTGTTGCTAAAACTTTGTTGTTTTTAAACTTGGTTGTGGGAGGAGGCACAGTGCTTCCACCTACACCTTCATCTTGGCGGAAGTCCTTCACTAGAGCTAGATCCAGCGGTAGATCTTTGCCCTTACTTGGCTAGGGCTTTGAATGTCTTTGCGTAGATCATGATGCAATCTTCTACCAGTTCGCTCCCCTCCCCTCTTCCATTCTTTCTCCTGGAGCCAGCTGCTTCACAAGTATAAAAATTTAAAAGTAAAATCATAAGTAGAAGTCATTTCTGTTAAATTCTTTGACTATGTATTCAATATATTCATGGTATGGCAAAAAATATGCACATATACATCAGTCTTTGGCCTCCTTGCCTTACCCAATTTATAAGTACAGTGGGTACTGCTCAAAGAGAAGGATTAGCCTTTCCCTTCCCCAAACACAAGGTTTCATATAAATTTTGTTAACACATTAACAAAATGTGTTACTTTACTGTCTCTAATTTTAACATACTTTGTGCATCAGAGAACATGTGCCTATTTCAAAGAAGGACATAACATAGTTAACTATATACTCAGTTGTGAGGTGTAATGTTTTCCCTTTGTATTTCTCACTTCCAACCTACATCAACCCAATGCTTAAGTCTTGAAAGTGTACTGCTGCTCACAGAGGTGGTTTAGCATAACATTTCCAAAGAAAACATTTCTCATTAATATTTTTAAGCTCTTCAAAAGTCTTATTTTATTACTACTTTAAATGCATTGGGCTTTTCTAAATATCTATAAAATGTTACTGTCCAAAATAAGAACTTATTTGTCTGCTTTTTACACAGAACCATTAAACAATACTTCATACATGTAACAATGTGCCTTGTAACTGTGACCATCCAGGCTGTCAGCCATGTCCTCCTCACTTCCTCCTCTATACCATCAATCCAGTGGACAAACATACACAAGGATACAGCTCAGAAGTGGTTGGACTTTTAAAGTTAATTTCCATAAGTACTTTACAGAAGACAAGCTTTACTATGAGTTTCAACACAAAGTATGCAAACAGTCTATTTTATTCATACAGTAAGAATTAATGCACTTCTTAAACATCTAGATATTAAATGTTGCAGCATTAGATTTATTTGTAAATTATGTAATATAAACAGAGCAAAACAAAATACAGCTCAAAGAGGAACTTTAGCCATTTCACTCCTAAAAGATAAGATTTCATATGAATTTTAATATAAACAAAATATGTTATTTTACTACCTCTATTTTAACACACTTTCTGCATCTCAGATAACTTGGGACATTAAGAATGATTAGATATTTTGAAAAAGGACATAATCTTATCAACTATGTATACAAAAGAGGAATCAAATGCATACACAGAACAGTTTTACCATGAAAATACCTTCCTAATATGAAATCTTTCCTTTCTTTTTTCTCAATGACCTTTACTCCATCTCTAACCCACTGAACAATGTCCTGTGTTGCTCCTGGTATCCATTCTAGCAGTGGCCAAAAGATTCCATTATGAAAATCCATGCCAGCACACATTTGTTTTATAAGATTTATTTTTTAACAGGTCACTTATAATAAGAACTATGATTTCTAGCTTTTAAAAAATATTTATTTACTTTTAGAGAGAAGGGAAGGGAGGGAGAAAGAGAGAGAAACAGAAACATCAGTGTGTGGTTGCTTCTCATGTGTCCCCCACTGGGGACCTGGCCTGCAACCTACGCATGTGCCCTGACTAGGAATCAAACCCACTATCCTTTGGTTCTCAGTCCCAGGATCAATTGACTGAGCTACACCAGCCAGGGCCTAACTCTTTTTTTAAATCAAATGTCAGCAACCTCTTTAAGTCTAGAAGCCTGGATGTGGTGAAATAAGAAGTTGAAGTTGCCTTCTAAAAGACTGAGGGAAAAACTGAGAGGAGTCTTTCTATACTATATGTATCGATCCTTTTATAAGTAACTAATGCATCTATCTTTCAAAACATTAGGCTTCCCTTCTTGGCCAAAGGCAGTATGTTCTAACTTTTTTCTCTCCCACTCTGCAGACCTGATAGCAGGCTGACTGCCCACCTGATGGCTGCTGACCCCTTCATTTGTCTCACCCCAGGCTTCACTTACCTGCTGGGCCAGCAAAGACTTGCTCTGTTGTGGTCTGCACAAGGCAGCATTTTCTTCACTTGGGAGGCAGTGGCTGATCCAGGTCCCAGAATGTGTATGACTCCTTGAGGTGGATTTCGCTTCCACTAAAGGCTCCTGCTCTTGCCTTTGGACATTCTGGCATCCTCCACCTTCTTCACCCTACTTCAGGAGTCAGATGGCAGGCCCCAGTCAGGACTCAGGGTGGCCAGGATCGGGAGGCCACCACTGCTGCCATCGGGTCACTGAAACAGGTTGTTGCTGCCTCCGGGGCTTGAAGGAACTATGTGCGACCATACCAGCACAAGAACCCCCAGTTGCCAGAGTGTGGTCAGGATGGTGGGTGGAAGGCTTCTGGAACCTTAAATGGGCTGGCACATGTATGATCAGAAGAGCCCCAAGGGGGCACCAGCTCGAAAAACGGAAATGGTAGGAAAGACCTCCGGATCAAAAAACAGGGCACAAAAGGCCATTGGAAGGTTCCATGTCCCACTGCACTGGAACATGTAAATGGCCTGAAGGATTTGGGTTTCACAGCAGGCCAGCTTGGTGGTGGCCTAAAGGACCCTTGGGTGCTCACTGCATAAGTGTTACAGTGGCGGAAAGGACAGAGTCTGTAGCTTGAAGGTGGGCTGGCAACTGCATAGGACCCCAAGGCATCAGTGTGCACTAAGAATGGTTGCTTATAGGGCCCTAGGTTCCAAACCTCAAAGAGAGGTTGATGACTGCAAGGGAACCCAGGCATCAGCGTTAGCAGAAAGGATAGTGACCAAAAGGAAAAGCCTTTGGTTTCCCCATAATGCCAGCGGGCCTCTGGCTGGTAGCCAGAAGAGCCTTAGAGCCCCAGGATGGGATGCAAGTGACTGGAAGGGCCCTTGTTTTCCCAGCACACAGGCAGGCTGGTAACTGGAAGTCTTGTCCAGGAAAAAAAAAGTGAATGTCTGGAAATTAGTAAGGAAAGACTTTATGAAGAGTGACTATTGCAATAGGGGAAGAGGGACAATCGTATTAGAAAGATTTTTAAAGCCTAATCCAGAAATAGTTTAGGGAAGGGATAGGGATTACTTACCTTTCTATATTGATTTCTAAGACAGCTACATACTGATAAAAGAATCTCTGTATGTGTTCATTTCCTTGAGATTTGCTTTATGACTCAGTATAAGGACACCTTTTACAAGTTTTTAACACATGCTAGAAAACATTGTATATTCTGCATTTTTCCATCAAACCAATAA
This sequence comes from Artibeus jamaicensis, assembly GCF_021234435.1. NCBI lineage: Eukaryota > Metazoa > Chordata > Mammalia > Chiroptera > Phyllostomidae > Artibeus > Artibeus jamaicensis. The sequence continues at coordinate 8,590,696 of NW_026522028.1, read as the reverse complement.
GTAAGTGAAAATAAACAATTTTAAAAATGGGAAAAACATTTGAAAAGGTCAAAAAGCCAATAAGTGTATAAAGTTTCTGAATATAATCATTCATTAGAGGAATATTCATTGAAAGTACTTTGCTGTTTTTTTTTACAACTTTTAATTAATTTTATTTAGTTATTTTTCAAGTACAGTTTTTTTTTGTCTATTTCTCCCATCCCAGCCTCCCCCGCCCCTTGATCCCCACATCCCTTGATTTCCACCCCCCTTAGTTCTTGTCCCAGTGTCCTTCCTATTTGTTCCTCCAAATACCTCCCCTCTTTTCCCCTTAATTTCCCTTCCCTCTCCCCTCTGGTCACTGTCCCCTTGTTCTCTATTTCAGTGTCTTTGGTTTTTTTTTTTTCTCTGCTTGCTTGTTTGTTTTGTTGTTTAGCTTCCTGTTAAACGTGAGATCATATGGTATTTGTCTTTCAATACCTGGCCTATTTCACTCAGCATAATGCTTTCCAGTTCCATCCATGTTGTTGCAAAAGGTAGTAGCTCCTTCTTTCTCTCTGCTGCATAGAATTCCATTGTGTATATGTACCACCATTTTTTGATCCATTCATTTACTGATGGGCACCTAGGTTGCTTCCAACTCTTGGCTATTGTAAATTGTGCTGCTATGAACATTGGGATGCATAAGTTCTTTTGGATTGGTGTTTCAGGGTTCTTAGGATATAATCCTAGCAGTGGAATTGCTGGGTCAAAAGGCAGGTCGATTTTTATTTTTCTGAGAAAATTCCATACTGTTTTCCATAATGGTTCTACCAGTCTGCACTCCCACCAACAGTGAACTAAGGTCCCCTTTTCCCCACAACCTCTCCAACATTTGTTGTTTGTTGCTTTGTTTATGATAGCCATCCTGACTGGTGTAAAGTGATATCTCACTGTGGTTTTAATTTGCATCTCTCTGATAGCTAGCGATATTGAGCACCTCTTCATGTGTCTCTGTATGTCTCTGGATGTTCTGTATGTCCTCCTTGGAGAAGTATCTGTTACAGTCCTTTTCCCATTTTTTAATTGGGTTGGGTATCTTCTTAGAGTGGAGTCTTATAACTTCTTTGTATATTTTGGAGATTAAACCTTTGTCTGAGGTATCATTGGCAAATATGTTTTCCCATACAGTTGGTTGTCTTGCTAATTTAATACTGTTTTCTTTAGCCATGCAGAAGCTTTTATTTTGATGAGATCCCATTTGTTTATTCTCTCCTTTATATTCCTTGCTCTAGGGGACATATCGGTAAAAAAGTTGCTGCGTGAAATATCTGAGATTTTCTTGCCAATGTTCTCCTCTAGGACTTTAATTGTGTCACGACTTATATTTAAGTCTTTTATCCATCTTGAATTTATTTTGGTATATGGTGTAAGTAGGTGCTCAAGTTTCATTTCTTTGCACGTAGCTGTACAGTTCTCCCAGCACCATTTGTTGAAGAGGCTATCTTTACTCCATTTTATGTTACTGTCCCCTTTGTCAAATATTAATTGACTGTAGAGAGTTGGGTTGATTTCTGGGCTCTCCGTTCTGTTCCATTGGTCTATGTGCCTGTTTTTATGCCAGTATCAGGCTGTTTTGATTACAATGGCCTTGTAATACAGTTTGATATCAGGTATTGTGATCCCTCCTACTTTGTTTTTCTTTCTCAAAAATGCAGCTGCTATTCTGGGTCGTTTGTCATTCCATATAAATTTTTAAAGTGTCCATTCTATGTCTGTGAAATATGCCATTGGTACTTTAATAGATATTACATTGAATCTGTATATTGCTTTGGGTAGTATGGACATTTTGATGATGTTAATTCTTCCAATCCATGAACAAGGTATATGTTTCCATTTGTTTGTGTCTTCCTTGATTTCTTTCTTCAGGGCTGTGTAGTCTTCTGCATACAGGGTTTTTTTTTTTTTTACCTCCTTAGTTAGGTTTATTCCCAAATATTTTATTTTTCTTTTTGCTATATTGAGTGGGATTTTTTCCTTAATTTCTGCTTCTGCTGTTTCATTGCTGGTATAAAAAATGTCTTCGATTTCTGGATATTGACTTTGTAACCAGCCGTTTTGCCAAATTCATTAATTAGTTTGAGCAGTTTTTGGGTAGAGTCTATAGGATTTTCCATGTACACTATCATGTCATCTGCAAACACTGACAGTTTTGCTCTCTCCTTTATTATTTGCATGCCTTTTATTTCCTTTTCTTGCCTGATTGCTGTGGCTAAAATTTCCAATACTATATTGAATAGAAGTGGTGAAAGTGGACATCCTTGTCTTGTTCCTGATCTTAGTGGAAAAGCTTTTCGTTTTTTCCCATTGAGTATGATATTGGCTGTAGGTCTCTCATATATGGCCTTTATTATTTTGAGAAATGCTCCCTCTATTCCCACTTTGCTGAGTGTTTTTATCATAAATGGGTGTTGTACCTTATCAAAAGCTTTTTCCATGTCTATTGATATGATCATGTGATTTTTGTCTTTGCTTTTGTTTATGTGATGTATTACATTTACTGATTTGCGAATATTGAACCATCCTTGCATACCTGTGATGAATCCCACTTGGTCTTGGTGTATGATCTTTTTGATATATTGTTGGATGCGATTTGCCAATATTTTGTTGAGGATTTTAGCGTCTATGTTCATCAGCGATATTGGCCTGAAGTTTTCTTTTTTTGTTGTGTCTCTATCTGGTTTTGGAATTAAGATGATGCTGGTTTCATAAAAAGAATTTGGGAGTTTTCCATCCTTCTGGATTTTTTGGAATAGTCTGTGAAGAATAGGGGTTAGCTCTTCCTTAAATGCTTTGTAGAATTCTCCTGTGAATCCATCTGGTCCTGGGCTTTTGTGTGATGGGAGTTTTTTGATTACTGCTTCAATTTCTTTTGCTGTTATTGGTGTATTTAGATTTTCTGCTTCTTTTTCACTGAGTTTTGGAAGATTGTATTTTTCTAGAAATGTGTCCATTTCCCCTAGGTTTTCAAATTTCTTGGCATACAGTTCTTCATAGCAATTTCTTACAATCCCTTCTGTTTCTGTGGTATCAGTTGTAATCTCTCCTCTTTCATTTCTGATGGTGTTTATTTGTGTCCTCTCTCTTCTTTTCTTGATGAGCCTACTTAAAGGCTTGTCTATTTTATTTATCTTCTCAAAGAACCAACTCCTGGATTCATTAATCCTTAGAATTGTGCTTTTAGTTTCTATGTCATTTAATTCTGCTCTAATCTTGGTTATTTCCTTCCTTCTTCTGGCTCTGGGCTGTCTTTGTTGTTGTTCCTCGAGTTCTTGAAGGCGTAGGGTTAGGTCGTTTGTTTGAAATGTTTCTATCTTCTTTAGGTAGGCCTGTATTGCTATAAACTTCCCTCTCAGGAGTGCCTTGGCTGTGTCCCATAAGTTTTGGGTTGTTGTGAGATCGTTTTCATTTGTTTTCAGAAACATTTTGATTTCTTCCCTAATTTCATTCTTGACCCATTCATTGTTTAATAGCATACCATTCAGTCTCCATGATTTTGGGTGCTTTGGGTTTTTTCTTTGGGGTTGGTTTCCAATTTCAGTCCCTTGTACTCAGAGAAGATGCTTGGTATGATTTCAATTTTCTGGAATTTTTTGAGGCTTGTTTTGTGTCTTATCATGTGGTCTATCTTTGAAAATGTTCCATGTACGTTTGAAAAGAATGTGTATTTAGCTTCTTTGGGATGAATGGCTCTATATATTTCAGTTAAGTCCATTTCATCTAGGGTGTTGTTTAATGCCACAATGTCTTTGTTGATAATTTTTTTGGAAGATCTGTCCATTTTTGATAGTGGGGTGTTAAAATCCCCTAGTATAATTGTGTTGCTATCAATATCTTTCTCGAAGTCCTCTAAGATTTTCTTGATATATTTTGGTGCCTCTGTGGTTGGTGCATATATGTTTACAATGTTAATTTCTTCTTGGTGGATTCTTCCCTTGAGTATAATTAAGTGACCTTCTGGGTCTCTCTTTATGGCCCTTTTTTTGAAGTCTATTTTGTCCGATATGAGAATTGCTACCCCAGCTTTTTTTTCTTGTCCATTTGCTTGGAAAACTTGTTTCCAGCCTTTCACTTTTAGTCTGTGATGGTCTTTTTTCCTTAGGTGGGTCTCTTGTAGGCAGCATATGTGTGGGTCATACTTTCTTATCCATGCAGCTATTCTGTGTCTTTTGATTGGAACATTGAATTAGGTTTAAGGTTATTATTGATAAGTACTAATTCATTGCCATTTTTGTACCTGTGTTCTCTGTCGCCCTCTTATCCTTCCTTCCCTTAAAGCAGTCCTTTTAGTATTTCTTGTAGAGCTGGTTTGGTGGAGGTGTATTCTTTTAGGCTTCTTTTGTCTTGGAAGCTCTTTATTTGGCCATCTATCTTGATTGAGAGCCTTGCTGGGTAAAGTAGCCTTGTTTGTAGGCCTCTGGTTCTCATTACTTGGAATATTTCTTGCCATTCTCTTCTTGCTTGGAGTGTTTCCATTGAGAAGTCAGTAGCTAACCTTATTTGGGCTCCCTTGTATGTTATTTCTTTTTTCTCCCTTGCTGCCTTTAAGATTCTCTCTTTGTCTTGGAATTTTGCCATTTTGATGATGATGTTTCTTGAAGTGGGCCTCCTTGGGTTCCTCTTGATTGGGACTCTCTGTGATTCCTGGATTTGTGTGACTTTTTCTCTCATCAAATTAGGGAAATTTTCTCTCATTACTCATTCAAATATGTTTTCTATCCCTTGTTCGTCTTCTTCTCCTACTGATATTCCTATTATTTGGATATTATTACGTTTCATATTGTCTTGCATTTCTCCTAATCCTTCTTTATTTTTTCTGAGTCTCTTTTCATTTTCTTGCTCTTTCTGTGAGATGCTTTCTACTTTGTCCTCCAACTCACTAATCCTATCCTCCACTTCATCTATCCTACTTTTGAAACTTTCTACTGTGTTCTTCAATTCGGAAATTTTATTCTTCATTTTCTCTTGTCCCTTGCTGATAGTTTCCATTTCCTTTTTCATGTTGCTGTAGTTTTCAGAGAGATCATTGTAGTTCCTCTGTAGTTTCTGGTAGTTCACTGTGAGCTCTTTGAAGTTCGTAATAACCAGTGCTTTGAATTCACTCTCTGATAGTTGATCAGCCTCTATTTCATCTAACATTCTTTCTGAAGTTTCTGCTTTTTCTTTCATTTGGGGATTGTTTCTTTGTCTTCCCATTGTTTGAGACTCTTCTTGTTAGTCTCTGCTTCTAAAATTGATCTGTTCTGAAAGCCTGGTTTTATTGTGTGAACATCTGTGGTATGATCCTTGTGAAGTTCAGTGGTGCAGACTCCTTGAAGTTTCTTGATGTTCTCCATCTCTACCTACTCTCACGCTGTTCCTCGCGCTGGTCCCTGCATTGGTCACCTACCACTGCTGAATGTCCCGGCTCTAGTAGCCGCCTCCTCAAGCGCCCAGGCCCATTACTACAGCAGTGGCACAGGGGCCAAGAATGTCCTGGCTCCCGTAGCTGACTCCTCTGCCTCCGACCAGGACCGTCACAGGGGTTTGGAGTGTCCAGGCTTCTGTACCTGACTCTCTGGCATCCAGTCCCGTCGCTATGGCAGCAGAACAGGGGCTGAGAATGTCTTGGTGCCCAGGCCCGTCTCTATGGCGGGGTCACAGGGGCTTCCAGTGTCCCAGCTCCTGCAACTGACTCTTCTGTTGCCCAGGCCGGTAGCTATGGCAGTGGCACAGGGGCCGAGAATGTCCCAGCTCCGGTTCCTGACTCCTCTGTCGCCCAGGACCGTCACAGGGGCTTGGGGTGTCCGGCTCCCGTACCTGACTCCCTGGCTCCCAGGCCTGTTGCTCTGGCATCAGCATAGGGGCCACGTGTGTCCCAGCTCCAGTAGCTGACTGTGCCACTGTCTGGTGTTTCAGGTCGGTCACAATCTCTGGTCTTTTAATTTCATATATGCTGGGTAACTGATGGTTTATTGTGCTGTTTCTCTATAGATCTGCCAGGATTTTCACCCATGAGTACAGGAGCTAGCATCAGCTCCATCTTACTCTGTCACCATCTTCCCAGCATCCCCTCTGAAAGCACTCTGGATACTTCTAAACACCTATTGCAGGATGCCCAAGACTTGAACTCACTTCTGATACTATCTACATGGACTTAGCAACAGATTCCACAGGTAAAAGGCTCAGTCCGATAAGACTGCTCCTTCCCTCATTTCAGATAACCAAATCTGATCTATCTTTCTATGTTTTTCTTTTATTCCACTTATGAGTGATGTGATATAGCATTTGCCTTTCTCTGATGTATTTCACTTAGTATAATGTCCTCAAATTTCATGTGTTGTTGCAATTGGCAGTATTTCCTTATTTTTTATAGCTGAATAGAATTTCAGTGTGGTGTGCATATGTGTATCACATATATCACATTTTTTTTACACATTGATCTGTTGATGGACACTTACGTTGCTTCAATATCTTGACTATTGTAAATAATCCTGCACTGAACATGGGGGTGCAGTTTAGTCTTCAACATAGTGATTTCATGGCCTTCTGATAAATACCCAGAAGTAGAATTGCTGGGTTATATGGTAGTTCTACTTTTATTTTTTTGAGGAATCTTCATACTCTTACCCATAGTGGTTGTTCCAAAATTTACAGTCCCACCAACAATGAACAATGGTTTGCTTTTCTACACATCCTCACCAGCATTTTGTTACCTCTTGTCTTTTTGATGATAGCTATCCAAACATATGAGGGATATCTCACTGAGGTTTTGATTTGCATCTTCCTAATAATTAGTAATGTTTAATACCATTTCAGAAACATAATTTTTGTGCAGTCACCCCTCCCTCCTGTTGAACAACAATAATTTCAAAGAAATATTATTCTAGATAACAAAATAAGGCCACTCTAATTAGAGTTGGTGTGATTACTTATATAGATACAGCAAGAATGATTTTCTATATAGGTCATTTCAACTTTGTTCTGCTGAAAGTTTTCACAAGAAATCTCAACAGAATTTTAAGGACTCTTTTTAAAACTCTTACTTAATCCTTATATTTTCTGTAGATTTTAACTTTATAACATAAATAGATTTATACTCATTAAAACATTAAAATGCAAAAACTCTATTTTTGTTTTGGTTCAGTTTGAGCATTGACCTGGGTCTCTGGTTTTTTAGTCTTTGTAGTCGAGGATTCAAATTGCTGAAGTATTGACATGCCTTGTAGTTGTCTAGAGTTGTTCCATGATATGGAATCTGAAACTTGAGAAGGCAGCATTCCAGGTAATAAAAGTAGCTCACTGTAGCTGAGGCTGGTGTTACTTTCATAGCAGCTGACATTAGCTAGAGGCAGCTTTATTTATTTGTTTGTTGGTTTATTCTTATTTTTAATTTTTCAATTACAGTTTACTTGCAGTACTATTTTGTATTGGCTTCAGGTATACAGCAGAGTGGTTAGATAATCCTATACTTTACAAAGTGTCCCCCTGATATTTCCAGTATCCACCATACATAGTTATTACAATATTATTGGCTATATTCTCTATGCTTGTACTTCACTCCATTACTATGCTTGTAGTCTTTTTAAATGGTAATACTCACTTAAGTTTTCTCTATGTCTCTTCTGGACTTGTTAGCTCTTTATTTTCTCTGAGAAATACCCCTTGTATGGATGTACCACGGCTTGTTTATTCATTCATCTATTAAAGGACACTTGGTTGCTTTCAAATTTTAGTATTTGTTAATAAAGCTGTTCTGCATATTTGTATTCAGGTTTCTGTGGGGATATTATTTGACAAAATATCAAGGAGTGCAATTGATGGGCTTATGTTTAGCTTTGTAAGAAACTGCCAAACTGTCTTTCAAAATGTTTGTATAATTTTCTACTCTCATCAACAATGTAAGATGGTTTTATGGGTCCTCATCCTCCCCAGTATTTGGAGATGTCTCTGTTTTCTATTTTAGCCATTCTAATGGTGTATAGTGGTATCTTATGTATAATTTAATGACATTTGAGATTGACTGTATTTAATGTTTATTAGCCATCAGTATATTTTTATTGGTGATGTGTCTGTTCATATCTTTTGCCCACTTTGGGGTTATTTGTTTACTTAACATTCAGTTTTAAGAGTACTTTTACATGTTGGATACAATCTTTTGTCAGATTGATCTTTGCAAATTATCTCTTCCAGTGTCTTGTCATTTCATTCACTAAATAGTGTCTTGCAGAGCAGAAGTTTTAAGTTTTAATGAGGGCCAACTCAGCATTTTTTACTTTTATAGCTCTTGATTTTGTTGTTATATCTACACAATCATAAACACACCAAAATTATCAAAAAGGCCTATAAAGAAGATGGTGTCCAGAAGTTCAACCAACAACACCAGAAAGGTGGCAGATTAAGTGTAAGGAGCAGTCTTAGAAGTTCAGAGGACATAATTGAACCTTGGGATAAAGGCGTTGTCCTAGTGAATGCCTGTAGGATGACCCAAAGACTATATCACTTAAGGAAAATCTGGGACCTAAAGGAGTCTGGTACCCTAGAGAGAGAGGAAGAGGTTTCGCCAGAGTACCAGTGTGAAGGACAAACCATGGCTGGCAGGGCTCAAAATTCTTGAGACTGAGAGTTGACTGACAGCATGAAGGGCTTTCAGTTTCTGTTTGTGATGCCAGTACCACAACTGAAAGGCTCTGCTTTCAGGCACAAATGAACAGGCACGTTGCTAAAGCATCCTCAATGTCACCAAATTGCACATAGAATGGAGTCTAAGGAAACCCAGAACACAAGATGACAGGAAGTCTGGTGGACAGAAAGATCACTGTTGCACAGCCCAGATAGACATGCGGGTGAACAGGGTCCCCTTTCATCAGAGTTCCGGATATATGTTTGCCAGTACAGTGCTGTGTCCCATGGCTCTAAACAGGACTAGTGTCCATATGGATCCTCCTAGAACACAGTATGCAGGCAGTCTTGTCTCAGAAAGGACCTACAGGGCACAAGCATCTGAAAGTGGTCCAGCCAGGATGCAGGATAGCGCCTGTCTGGAAGAGCACCCCGGGCACCTGGAGGTCTGGGTGGAAACAAAACCCAAAGGCCATGAGTTCCATAACCCTTGATGATTGGAAGGGTACACAGTCTCCAAGGTGAAAGGCCAGCTAGTTGCCACTATGACATGTAGAGGCCTGGAGTCTCGACTGGATGGTGACCAGAATGTGTCCTGGGGAGCCTCTTGACAAAAAGGATTCTAAATTTTGTTTCAGACAGGGATGTTGAAGATTAGCATGACCATAGTTTTCCATGTAAGTCTGGTAACCAGAAAGTTTCTGGATTCTGTGTGACATGGTAGGCTTGTGGCCAAAGAGCTTTTGGTTCCTAGGCAAACAGGATAATGGTAGGCCAGAAGGAAGCCCAGAACCATTGTGAAGGTGCAAGGTGCTGGTCAGAAGTTTCATGTGTACACTGACTTTGGGGACATAGAGCAGCTGAAGAGCCTCACACTTCCTACCTGAAAATCTCCAGTACACTGCAGTGGAAAGCAAATAACAAGAGATAAAAAAATGCTGCCCTGGCTGGTGTAGCTCAGTGGATTGAGCACAGGCTTGTGAACCAAAGCATCACTGGTCTGATTCCCAGTCAGGGCACATGCCTGGGTTGCAGGCCATATTTCAAAGTATGGAGTGTGCTAGAGGCAACCACACATTGATGTTTTACTCCCTCTCTTTCTCCCTCCCCCATCTCTCTAAAATAAGTAAATAAAATCTTTTTTAAAAGAGAGATAAAAAATGATGGCAAGAAATCAACCCAGATTCCCAGAAACCATGTAACTTGGGAAATGTAGGAACAGAGGACCTTTGTAGCACTTATGTTATGTGGAGTAAGGTGCCTAAAAGGAACCAGGAGTACAGGAATATTAGAAGTGTGATTCGCAGTCAGCCATATATTCTATGGCTGGGGCCCATGGGACCCTTGTTAGGTGAATTCTATTTGCAAAACAAATCCTAAGGGCCATGGTGCCAAGGAAGGTGGTGTCCTGAATTCATTCTCTCTCTCTCTCTCTCTCTCTCTCTCTCTCTCTGTACCAGAGCAGTTGCAAGACCATATACAGAAGAGTATAAGAGGCTTCGAACTCAGAATATATTTAAATTAATATGTCTTATACTGTAGACACACCAACAGGAGGAGCCTGCATTACACCACATAAGTACAACTGAGAGCCTGAAGGTTTCTCGGAATGTTAATATACAGGCATGTTGGTGGTAGGAACATACCCTGTCTACCCACGAGAGGGCAGGAATGTAGCCCAGAGTGTTCATGATTTCTAGCCAGAACTGTATATACTCTCTGCAACATTAGTGAACAGGCATGTTAGGGGTAGAAACACTGCCTGTATTATACACAGGAGGGGCCGAAGGTACCCACAGGTTTCAGGATTCCTGACCAGAAATGCATAAAATCTCTGAGACGTTAGCGAATAGGCCTGTTAAGGGTGTGAAGATTCCCTGTGATTCCCACGGTTGGGCCTGACAGTAGCCTGCATGGTTCATGATTCATAGCCAAAAGTGCGTACAATCTCCAGAACAATCATGTTAGGTGTATGAAGGTTCCCTGTGCTATTCTAGGGAGGGCCCAAACATAGCCTGGAGGGTTCATAATTCTTAGCCAGAAGTGCATATAATCTGCAATGTTAGTGAACAGGCATGTTGGTCGTAGGAAGATTCCCTTTGCTACCCACAGGAAGACCCGATGAGAGCTCAGAAGGTTCATGATTCATAGCCAGAAGTGTATATAATCTCCGCAACGTTAGTCCACAGGCATATTAGGGGTAGGAAGATTGCCTGTACTATCTACAAGAGGGCCCAAGGGTAGCCCAGAGGTTTTGGGATTCCTACCCAAAAGTGCATGTAAACGGTGGCTGAAGAGGTTCACACTTCCTGACTGAAAGCCTTCCTTGTACATCAGTGGAAGGCGTGTACTGTGATGGAAAATATTTTGGATTCAATAATAGGGGATAAACCTGATGGCCAGAAATCAACTGAGGTCCCTGGCAAACCATGTAACTTTGGAAATGTAGGAACAAAGAGCATTTGTGGCACTGATGTTATGTGGAGTAAGGTGCCTAAAAGGAACCAGAAGCACAGGAATACTAGAAATACAGTTCACAGTCATACCATGTATTTCACTGCTGGGGCCCATGGGATCCTTGTTTAGGTGAAGTCTATTTGCAAAACAAATCCTTAGGGCCACAGAGCCAGGGCAGGTGGTATCCTGAACTTTTTTTTTTTTTTTTTGGCACCAGCACAGTTGCAAGAACATATACAGAAGAGTCTCAGGGGCTGTGAAATCAGAATATACTTAAACCAGTATGTCTCATACTTTGACAGACCAACAGGAGGAGCCCGTGTTCCACCACTAAGTGCAATTGAGAGCCTGAAGGTTCACCGGAACGTTAGTGAACAGGCTTGTTTGTAGTAGGATGATTCCCTGTGCTACCCACAGGAGGGCTCAACGGTAGCCTGGATGGTTCATGATTCCTAGCCGGAAGTGCGTACAAATCCCGGAACGTTAGTGAACAGGCAAGTTAGTGGTAGGAAGATTAATTGTACTACCCACAGGAGAGCCAGACGGTATCCTGGGAGGTTCATGATTCCTTAGCCGGAAGTACATACAGTCCCTGGAATGTTATTGTCCTGGCATGTTAGTGGTAGGAAGATTTCTTGTGCTATGCACGGGAGAGCAAGATGGTAGCCTAGAGGGTTCATGATTCCTTAGCCAGAAGTGCATACAATCTCTGAGCCATTAGTGAATGGGCATGTTAATCATATGAAGATTCCTTGCGATACCCACACGAGGGCCAGACTGGGCTGGGAGGGTTCATAATTCCTTAGTCGGAAATATGTACAATGCTTGGAACGTTAGTGAATAGGCATGTTAGTGGTAGGAAGACTTCTTGTGGTAACCATGGGAGGGCCAGACAGTAGCCTGGGGGGGGGGGGGGTTCATGATTCCTTAGCTGGAAGTGTGTACAATCCCCAGAACGTTAGTGAACAGGCATGTTAGTGGTAAGAAGATTCCCTTCACTACCCAGGAGAGGCCCAGATGGTAGCCTTGTGGGGGCCGGGTGGTCATGATTCTTTTGTCAGAAGTTCATTAAATATCTCTTGTTAGGCTTGAACAAAGCTGCTCTGGTTTCAGGGTCAGATGGGTGAATGTTTTGCAAAATCTCATGGTATCCTGTATGCTGGGAGTCATTGGGCATGATGAAGTCCCAGGAAATTTTAGTGCCACAGGGACCCTAATGACACTATAATTGCAAAGGGAGTACACTGGACATAAAGGGCCATAGCACCAGGTTAGAGTGTGTCCGGAAATGCTCACAGAATGTAAGATTTATACAACTCCTCAAAAGTCAGGATTGAAATTAATTCCAATGAGCTCTAGATACATAATCCATGGGGGCTGGGATGACTTGTAAGGGCATGTGGTTCACATGGTTCCACAATTGGTGGGCAGAACGGAATTGTAAGGACATAGGGAATTCTGGGGGTAAGCTGAAAGTTTATAGGCACACTGCCTTGTGGGCAAGCCTGGGACTTAAAGTGTTCTGGGTCCTACTGCAAACAGAGTAGCTAGTAGCTGGTGATTGGATAGCAAGTACCCCTGAAGTTAGATCTCACCAGGGAGTGAGTGGAGAAGTTCTGATGTGTACAACATGCTGGCAGGCTGGTGGCCAGATAAACTTTAATTCTGAGGCCAAGAAGAACCTCAGAACTCTAACTAAAGCCCGGGTAGTTTTCAGAGGATTCACCAAGGTACCCACATAGTGTGGGGGAATGGGGAAGACAGAGAACTGTGACAGAAATGGCTGTAGTACCCTAAATGAAATGCACATTACCTCAGTGTGTGTTCTATACTGTGATTGGATGGATTCCAGTTTCAACAGGAAGCAGCCAAACTGATAGTTAGAAAGCCAGTGGGTCCCAAGTATTTTTGTAAATTGTTGGTGGAAGCTATCCTAGAAACTTTAGGGCCAGAAAAGCCCTCGTGACACTGGGCTCTCATGATACAATAGGATTTGGGCACCAAAACCGGTCCAGAGTCCTGGCATTCTGCAAGTATGATTCCCAATAGGGCTGTGTATTCCACAGGATGGGACATTTGCATGTAAGTTGTGTTTTTGCCTGAAGTGTCTCTTGGACAGGAATACCAGAGCAGATGCTGTCCAGGATTAATTCCCATGGCACCAGGGAGGGGTGTGCAAGGGTCTGGAAGTGTCTCAGGCATTAAAGGGTGACATAGCCCAAGAGCAAATTACATTTGTTCTGTTAAAAGCCTAGTTGGAGGAGCCTGACTTTCCACCCCGTAAGGACAGTGCAGGAGCCTGAAATATCAGAATTCCAGTGACTAGTCAGATTTTGAGAGGAAAATCCCTTAGGACACCCACGAAATCAACAGAGACAATGGTCAAGAGAACTCAAGATTCCCCTGCTAGCAAGGACTAAGTGGGTCTTGGTTCTCCTGTGGAATGATAGTGCTGTGACCCCAAATGCTCTTCTTTCCACCTCAGGTGAGCAGACACATTTTTAAGAATCCCAAATTCATCAGAATATGACCAAATCAGGGGCCAATAGTAATCCCAGAACCCTAGCTGTAAGGAAGTCCAGTGACTGGAATTTCCAATGCAACTCCAGTGTAAGTTACAGTGGGGTAAAGATTCCTATGCACCAGAGTTCTGGATGGGTGATTGCCAATAGGGTCATGTGCTCCACAGCCAGGTTGCTGGATGGAAAAGCTCCACATATGAGCTTTTCCAGAACCTGGTTCACAGGTAGTTTGGCATCAGAAAGGCCCACAAGGGCCATAAAGGCACGTGAAACCTAGATCCCAGACCAGATGGTGATCTGAAAGTACCTAGGGACACCAGTTCATGGGAAGTTGCATGTTTTAAAGGATTCTAGGTTCTCTTGCAAATGGGTAGCCAAGAACCAGAATTACCACAGGTTCCCTGAGGCCAGTCGCTAAAAGGAAACTGCTTTCTGCATCACAGTGTCAGGCTGGTGACCTAATTACTTTAGCTTCCCAGGGAAGCAGAATTCCCAACCCCAAGGAACACTGGAAACTTAGGGAGGAACAATTCCTGACACCAAGGATTGACACCCATCTTTGACATGAAAGTTCATTGGTTCACCCACATTGGTAGTAAATACAGTGGCTCAGATTCCTTAGCTATAAAGGCCTATACCACAGGTGGCAAACAAGGCCCGTGGGCCAAATCTGGCCCTCCACTTTATTTTATGTGGCCTGGCACCTTGTTTCTACCTGGTGGCATTGCCAAGGTAGTTGCCCCTAGTTAAGGAGTTAGTCCTAAAATTACATTTAGCTCTTTGAAGGCAACCACTAGACTGATGTGACCCCTGGTGAAAATGAGTTTGACACCCCTGGCCTATGGTATATAAGCCCAGGGTTAGAACTATGATCAAAAGCTCCCTGGTTTCAACAGCCAACAGGAAAACTAATAGTGAAATCTCCCTGGGTTTCTAGCATGTCAGTGGACTTTGGGCAGTAAGAACTCCCTGGAAACTTATTACACCTGAAGTCTCTTCATAATCCTAATGTGATATAGAGTGTGGTGCCTAATTGGGACCAAGGCCACCAGCATGCTGCAAGTGTGGTTTCTAATCAGGCCATATATTACATGTCATGAATATCGGAAGGGCTCATGCAACCCAGTTAGCAGGCAGTCCAGCTAAAAATAAGGGCCCCTAGGGCAGCAGTTCCAGAGAAGATAGTGTCCAGTATGATAGCAGACACATCCAAAAGAGTTCCAGAGCCTGAGAAATCAAGATGGACTCTGACCTAAAGGGCTCATCTTGATAAGAGGGAAATTTGGAGGCAGATAGTTTTGCTGGGGCATCCACAAGAGGGACAGAAAGTGGTTAAGAGGGCTCATTAATCTCGGGCTTGCGAGCTGACTGAAGGCCTGAAAGACTCACAGTTCTTCTAGAGAATATTAGTGCTATAAGGGGAAAATCTTTCAATTGCATATGGGCAGGCTAGTTGCCCAAGAACCCTCAGTTTCCCAGAACAAATATAGGCTAGGATCCAGTAGGTATCCTGGAAATCTGTTAGGAAAACTAGATGCCAGAAAGTTTCCAGGTACACTGCCTAGATTGAGGTGCAGTGGCAAAAACAAGGCTGTCTTGCTCTAGGTATCTGAATGGATGGTTACTTACATGGTTCTGTGTTCCACAGCACTAAGCAGTTTGGTGTACCTATGGAATCTCCTTGAACCTAGTCTGTGGGTAGCCTGTTCTCATAAAGGACCCTCAAGATAGAAGTGGCAGAGCAGAACATGTCCCTGAGAGCCCTGGATGGCTTGTGCCCAGAAAACCATCTTGGTCCTAGAGGTCAGGATGGAAAAGAAATGATTCCCAATGGACTCTGGGTTCCACAGTCTATAGGCTGGTAATAATCAGAAGGTATACAGTTCTCTACCTCACATTGAGGCTAGGGGCCATAAGGACATGCCGCAGGCCAGGCCAGCTGGTGATAGAAAGGTCCCTAGTAATACCATCTCATGGGAGGCACTTAACCAAAAGGATTCTAGGTTTTGTTGTAAACAGAGTGGCTGAAGACTAAAAGAGCTATCAGTTACTCAGCTCCAGGCTTGTCCAGTGACTGCAAGTGTTCTGGGTTCTCTGCCACGTGGGCAGGCTGGTGTCTGAATACCATTTGGTTCCTGGGCACACATGATGTTCTGGGACCACGAGGAGCTCTGGAATCATAACCACAGGCCATGTTGTTGTTTGGAAGATTTCCCTGGGTAACCAACTGGGGACTTGGGGAAAGTGGTGGGTAGGAAAAGAGATGGATGGATTGTGTCAGAAAGTCTCAACTTTCAGACCTGAAAACACCCAAGTTATCCTAGCAGGAATCCTGAACTGAACTGTGGCTGAATGTGGTTCAGATTCAAAGCAGATGGACAAACTGATGACCAGAAACATCTGGGACCCCAACATACCTGTGTACTGTGGGCAGGAAGGATCTCCACAAATTTATAGGGACAAAATGATTACTGACACTAACAAGATGAGAATGCAACTGTGGTTTTGGTTGGAGTGTGTGTTACTGAACAAGAATTCTTATTTTGATCCATGGTATTCCAGTACACAAGTAGTCTACTCACAAAAGGGGCCCTAGTACAGCAATGCTAGGGAAGATGGTTTCAGAAAGTGTTCACCTAGGCATACACAGAGTGGTAAACACACATCCATGTGGAAGAGTACTGGGGACTGAGAAAGTGAGAATGACCCAAATCCAAAGAACTAGACCTTCTGAGTAGGCCCCAAAATGCATAAAGGCAATAAATATGGGGATGTGAATACTTGTGGGAACATCAGTCAGTGGTTAGGTTGTTGGGGGGAAGATTCCCATGGTCACCCTTGAAAGAGATGGAGGTTGGCCACAAGGCTTAGGATTCCTGAACTTGATGGTTGACTGATGACCTGAAGGGCTCAGGATGGCAGTGCTCTTACTGAACATACCCTGCTTTCCATCTTAGACAGGCATCAGGTGGCCAAAGAACCCTCAGTTCCTCACAGCATGAACAGAGTGTGGGCCTGTAGAAAATATGGAACCTAGATGGCAGCAAGCTTGACAGCTGGAAGGTTTCCTGGGTCATTTCTCAATTACTGGCAAAAAAAAAGTTCTGTGCACCAGAATTCTGGGGATTGGGGAGAGTTTACAATAGGGACCTCCATTCCACAGTGAGAATGCAAGCTAGTACATATAAGGGCTCTTCTGGAACCCTGTGCATAAGTAGTCTGGTCTCAGAAAGGACCTCAAACCAAAACCAGGGAATATATCTGGAAATGCTTTCTGAGTGCCATCACTGAAGCCAGCATGATTCCCAAGAACTCCCAGAGCAAAATGGACCAGTTACACAAAGGACTCAGATTTCCAAAGCCTATCAGGAAAGTGATGCTTACAAGGGTATTCAGTGTCCCTAAATGATGATGGAACTATGGGCCATAAATAACACTAGGAACCCTAGGTGTTTGCTAGCTGGCGTTTGGAATGTTTCTAGGGACATGAACAATCTAGGGTTTCAAAGTGACAATGCACATGAGCTACCTGCCAGGACTATCCTTTTACCTCGAAGGCTCTAAATTCTGCATCATGCAGGCAGGTTGGTGGCCTAAGAACCTTTAGTTCCCTGGCATGTGAATGGCGCTGGGCTAGAAAGAGTGCTGGAACCCTAGGACCAGGGAACTGGTGATGGTTGGAGGTCCAGCAGGGCATCAGCACCCAGGGAAGTATGGTGGCCAAAAGAACTCAAACTCCTTAGCCAAAAGGGACCATGGCCTGTACTTAAACAGAATGTACTGCATTTTCAACAGCAAGCAATCAGATGGCTGTCAAAACCCTGATTCCCATATGGACTGTGGGCTGGAAAGACCCCATAGAATTTATTTTTATCCTTACCTGAGGACATTTCCATTTGCTATTTTTTAGAGAGAGAGAAACATCAATGCAAGAGAAGCACTGATGGGTTGCCTCCATATGTATCCAGACTTGGGGATCTGCACCAAGACAGGGATGTGCCCGCAACTTTTCCAACCACTGAGCCACACCAGCCAGAGCCCCAATGGAATATTTTTAAGGCCAGAATGGTCCTCATGACACTGGGAGCACTGAGGCCAAAGGAGATCCCAGGCACCAGTAAACTGTTATTATAGTTCCAGTAGAACCACATATTCCACAGCGAGGTTTCTTAAGTCACTTCATAGGACCCTGGTGTGCTGGCAGTCTGATTAAATGGGTCAGAGTGTAAAAGCTGACTCCTCCTTATTTGCTACTAGGAGGAGACCATGTTTCCACTGGTAAGGACTCTCTTGGGGTCTGAAGAATCACTGGAACTTTATCGAAGACGCAGATTGATGGCAGATTGATGAAGTTTATCTTGGGGAATCATCTGGAAGGAGTAATGGTGGCCAAGTGGGGTCTTATTTCATCTGTTTATTGGCTCAGGATAGATGAAGCCCACACCTTGGCTGCCAGGGACTAGTACTATGACCAAATACTTTGGTTACAGTATAGCCAACCAAAAATACTTTACAGCCAGGCTATCTGGTCACCAAAGAACCTCAAACTCACTAATGTGCATAAAAACTGGTGGCTGGCAGGAATCCTGGAACCTTAGCTGGTGGGAAGTCAGGCAACCAGAAGGTTTCTTGGGGAGGAACTATGTAAATAGAGGTGTGGTGCTGGTAAGGAGCTCATTGCACCAGGGTTATAGATGAATGGTTACCATTAAGGCCATATATTCCACAACACTGAAGCAAGCTGGTGTCCATAGGGCTGTTCTAGAACCCAGTATGCATCAGCACAGTCTCAAAAGGACCCAAAAGGCACCAGCTTCAGGGAAGAAGTTGTCCAGAAGTGCTCCGTAGGTGCCAGTGTTCTGGACTGCACATATCTGAAAGAATTGCAGGGGCCCTTGATGCCCAAGGTCTCTTGTTTCTATAGCCTATGGCAGGGATATGGTATGGAAAGTATATACTTTCTAGATTACTCTGAGCTGGAGGATGCTCTGGAATTCTAGCGAGGGGCTAAATTGGTGTTCGGAAGGTTCCCCCAGGCCCTTGGATAAGGATAAAATGGGGAATTGTGGTGGCCGAAAAGGGTCAGGTTACCGAGCCAAAAGGAATCATGAGCAGTGCAGCAAACTGACAGCCAGAAATCCCCAGGTCCCCAACATTGGCTGTGGGCAGAAATAGCTTTCTGAAATGCTCAGGGCTGGAAGGGCTGTCTTGACATTAGTGCTATGTAGTATGCTGGCCAAAAGGCTCTGGGGCGTATGTTTATTTCCCAAAAGGGCTGTGTACTCCCTTTGGGGAGAGATTTGGGAAGGGCCCTGACACAATAGTGGTCGATGAGTATCATTGCCAAAACAAGCCCCAGGTCAGAAGTGCCAGGACAGATGGTGTCCAGAAGTCTGTGCCTCCCCACCCTACCCCCACACCATCGTAGTGGTAGATAAGCTACAGAAGAGTACAGCTGACCAAGAAAGAGGAACAGATCTTTCCAGACTGAAATTGCTGACTAAAAGCCTAGTAGGAGTTGCCCTGGTTTCCACTGCATAAGAATTGAGGACTTGAAAGATACCTGAAACCCTAGTGAGTGGTAGGTTCCTGGGCACCTGCATTATGGGAAGACAGTGGCCATGAAGTATCATGATTCCTGAGCTTGTGAGATGATTGAATGTTGAAGAAATCATGCTTCCCCTGCTGGATGTGTATATTGTGACAAAAAATGATCTCCTTTCCTTCACAGATGAGCAGGCTGATCACCAAGGAACACTCAGTTTCTCAGCGTTCACACAACCTGGGGGTCAAAGGAATTCCAGATCCCTAGTTGGCAGGATGTCTGGTGGCTAGAAGATGCCTCCCATTACACCAGCGTGATGTAATTAAGGTGAGTAACATATGGCTGAATCCCCACTACCCGGGAAGGATGATTGTCAGTAGATCCTTATATGCCACAGCAAGGGAACTGGCTACCCTGGAACACAGTTTATGTGCAGTCTGGTCTCAGAAAAGGACCTTACACACCAGTGACATGGCAGGAAAATATCCAGAAGTGTTTCTGGGTACCACCAAAGAATCAGGTGGTTTTTAGAAGAGTACTGGAGTCAGAGAGTCAAGTCGACTGAAGCAGGAAGTGCTTGCTGTTCCTGCTTACAGCCTCCTAGGATTTGTAAATTTCACAGCACTAGGGTTCCAGAAAGAGTTCCCGAGTCACTAGCATGTGGGTGGGATGGGTTGCCAATAGGGCCTTAGGTTTACCAATAGGCAGCCTAAAGCTTCAAAGGTCTTTGCGATGCCAGTTCTTGGACAGGCTGGTGGCTGTAAGGGTCTTTAAGTTTGTATCTGGAGGGTTGTGAAATGGCTGATAGGATCCCCTGACTCCCAGTATGTGATCAGATTGGTGTTATAAAGGGCAGTGCTTCCCCGTCCTGACTGTTTTTGTTGTTGTTGTTTTTGTTTTTGATGTGTACTTTTCTGGATTTATTGTCAATAGTTCACAAATAGCAGAAATAAAACTAATGAGTCACCAAAGTAGTACTTTGTAAAAGTTTATTGTGCACACATCAAAAGACAGTTCACAAACTGGAGCACTCAAATTAAGACATGAAATGAGGCTCAGGAATATGTTGTTACAAAGCATCTTATAAAATGAGAAAGAGTAACTATTTGTTACAGTGATTGGTTATAGTATTATAAATTTCTTTTTTTATTTAAAAAATTTATTTATTTTTAGAGAGAGGGGAGGGAGAGGGAGAGAAACAGATGTGCAACAGAAACATCAGTTGGTTACCTCTGGTATTGGCCCCCACAAGGGGTCAAACCTGCAGCCCAGGCACATGCCCTGACTGGGAATCCAACTGGTGACTCTTAGCCTTGTGGAACAATGCCTATCCAACTGAGCCACACCAGTCAGGGCAAGAAATTTCTTAAATGATAGGGAATTGGTTAGTGGTTACCTCATATCAACCTTGGGATACAGTTTAAGTTTTGCTTATGATTTCCAGAGGCACAAACAAGAAATGACTCAGGTCAGGTTTATCTTGCACTACAATCTAAATTAAGATTTGTTTGTATTGTTTGCTCAGGGAATTTTCAAGGCTGGTATCCATTTGTTTTTTATTTTAACAATCCCCACCCCCACCCTTTTTGGTCATTTCCTCAGCAGGCTGACAATATGATCGAGCAGTATAGCATTATTCTCAGTTACTTATATATCATTGATATAGTCATGTTCCCTGTTTCCATTAAGTGATGTGGTCAGGCCTGAGGGCTGTGTGGCCAAGGTCTTCATTGTTTATGTATTTATTGTTGATTTCATCCAGTTGTCTGATCCTGGTGGATACCATTCGGCATGTAAGTGGCTGTACCTAGGCATTTAAGACCTTTAAGAGTATATGATGCACTAGAGAGGTCAATATAAGGAGAATAATAGCCAAGGATTAGAAAGTACCATAGAGCAGAGACTCCCAGGGTCAAGATTTAACCAATTAAATAACTCAAATGTGTTCTAATGTCTAAAAGTTATTTTACATATGCACAGCATTATGTATTACCAAACAAATATTCTCATAATTACTTAGGACAGGATGATTGTGAGGATGTTTTATTTTAGGAGACAGTGTTGCAGGTGAGCTTCCACCTAAATTAGGCTTCTATATGATGTGAGCAATCAGGTAATTAAACGAAGCATATCTATGGAAGCAAAAGGAACACAAAGGTTCAAAGTTCAAGGGAATTATAAATTCCATTTCTGCATTTGGAGAGCATCCAGTTGAGAAAAATGTTAGATTTGTTTGAAGTGTCTCCAGATAGTGCAGTGAAGACAGTAGCTTCAGTCTGATAGGTTTTCCTGGCTTGCAGTTGGAATGACTTTGAAGCCAACAGGTGTTCTGTTGACCTTTCTTGAGCAAGAAATGACCAAGGTCAAGTTAGTCTTGTGAAATAAGCTAAACAAAGCTTTGTTTTTATGAATAAACTGCTTTTGTATGCTTAAGACATTTTCAAGGCTGTTCTCTGGTTTTCATTTTAACAACTGTGTGAGTGTTAGATGATGGCTGGAAGCCCCCCCCCCCCGCCCCCGCGAACCACAGAATTCACAGTAGTTGCTCATGTGCTCTTTGATGCAGAAATTTATGTCTATTACTTTCTATGGAGAAATGTGTACACTACAATTCTAAGTTCAACCAAGCTGCCTTTTACAAATGAAGGTACCAAATTCTCAAAAGCAAGTGACTTGGAAATGTATCACACTTACACGCTTCCAGAGAAGTCTTATTGAATAAATGAAAGAAAATTGGGGAAGTTTTGTCCAAAAAAAGTTGCAAGAAATGTTCTATCTGTATAACTACCAGGATGTTTAAATAATTTTGATTAATGGTATTATAGATTATAATATGTAGATTATAATTCCTGAAACAAAAGTTGCCATGTATGCATAATAATAATATAAATCCAATAAACAAAATAAGAACATCAATCAAAAGTTTTATGTAGTAGAAGAGAAAACAAACTTACCTTAGCTCCTTCCACTTTGAGGATGGGGTACAGGCACAGATTTTTGCTAGTAGAAACAATTATTTTATTTTTAAAAATATATTGCCTTTATGATGGAGAAGGATAAGACCATGGCTTGGATAAATTGGGCTTGAATTGCCCAATGCTATAAAGTATAATTAAATTGAAATGCTCCTGTAGCAGATTATGTGAGTGTATAATATACATGTGTATATAATGTATATGTATATAATATATATGTATATTTTATATACAGACATAACTTGTTTTATTGTGCCTCACAGATTTTTTTTAATTGAGGTTATGTGGCATTCCTACATTGACCAAGTCTATCACTGACATTTTTCCAGCAGGCTCAGATGATGGATAGCACTTTTTTAGCAATAAACTATTTTTTAATTAAGGAATGTACATTGTTTTGAGATTTAATGCTACTGCACACTTACTAGACTACAGTATAGTGTAAACATAACTTTTCCATGCACTGGGAAAACAGAAATATTGTTACTCACTTTATTGCAATACTCTTTTTCTTGTGGTATTATGGAACTGAGCCCACAATATCTCCAAGGTATGTCCATATTTGAATATATGTATATGTGTGTGTCTGTGTGTGTGTGAGTATACAGGAGTGGGCAAAAGTAGATTTACAGTTGTAAATATGTAAAACAGTTTATTTTTGTATTTTATTAATTATTGTATTATGTATTTGTATTACAACTGTAAACCTACTTTTGCCCACTCCTGATGTATATGCATGCCAGAAAGTTTACCTTGGTTAGAATTAGACCCAGAAGATAAAAATTTTATGATGACATGAATTCAGGGCTTTTGTGAACAGCAATGTTAAGATGTTTTCTTCCCTGTGCTAGCTTATATTCCTCTATATGATACTACTTCAAACAATTATGAAATATCTTTATTTATAAGACAATGAAAGAAAGTTCACCCTTGCTGGTACTAGCTTTATGGTAAGTTTGACTCTCTAAGCCCAAAGCAGAGCTTAAGAGTCGGAGGAACAGGAGACAATAGGATAATGAAGTACAGGAACGGTAGACTCAGGAATTAAATGCCAACACTTTCATTTTACCCCAAATGTTAGAGAAAGTTCATTGAAGGGGGATCAGTTAAAACTTGTGTTACTCTAATGCAAACTGGGATGAAAAGTTATTTTTCATGGTTTATTTTCACAAAATAACCAAAAACATAAATCTTAATAAGATATTTATATTTATAAGATCCCAACTCTTTTTTTTAAATTTTATTTATTTTAATTGTTGTTCAAGAACAGTTTTCAGTCTTTTACTCCCATCCCAGCCCACCACCCCCCAGTGCTCCCCACCTCCCTCTCATTCCCCCCCTTAGTTTTTGTGCACGTGTCCTTTATATATCTTTAAGTATCTTTTATACTTGTTCCTGTAAACCCTTTCCCTTTTCCCCTGAAATTCCCTCTCCTTTCCCCTCTGGTTACTGTCAGCCTGTTCTCTATTTCAGTGCCTTTGTTTTTATTTTGCTGGCTTGTTTTGTTGTTTAGGTTCCTATTAAAGGTGAGATCATATGGTATTTGTCTTTCACCACCTGGCTTATTTCACTCAGCATAATGCTTTCCAGTTCCGTCCATGCTGTTGCAAAGGGTAGGAACTCCTTCTTTCTTTCTGCTGCATAGAATTCCATTGTGTAAATGTACCATAGTTTTTGGATTCACTCATTTACTGATGGGCACCTAGGTTGCTTCCAGCACTTTGCTATTGTAAATTGTGCTGCTATGAACATTGGGATGCATAAGTTCTTTTGGATTGGTGTTTCAGGGTTCTTAGGATATAATCCTAGCAGTGAAATTGCTGGGTCAAAAGGCAGATCCATTTTTAGTTTTCTTAGAAAATTCCATACTGTTTTTCATAGTGGCTGCACCAGTCTGCAGTCCCACCAACAGTGAACTAGGGTCCCCTTTTCTCCATAATCTCTCCAACACTTGTCGTTTGTTGCTTTGTTTATGATGGCCATTCTGACTGGGGTAAAGTGGTATCTCATTGTGGTTTTAATTTGCATCTCTCTGATAGCTAGCGATATTGAGCATCTTTTCATGTGACTCTGGATCCTCTGTATGTCCTACTTGGAGAAGTTTTGTTCAATTCCTTTGCCCACTTTTTAATTGGGTTGCCTGTCTTCTTAGAGTGGAGTTATGTAAGTTCTTTGTATATTTTGGAGATGAAACCCTTGTCTGAGGTATCATTGGCAAATATGTTTTCCCATACAGTTGTTTCTCTTTTTATTTTAATACTGTTTTCTTTAGCCATGCAGAAGCTTTTTATTTTGATGAAATCCCATTTGTTTTTTCTTTCTTTTGTGTCCCTTGCTCTAGGAGACATATCAATAAAAATGTTGCTGCATGAAATATCTGAGATTTCCCTGCCTATGTTCTCCTCTAGGACTTCAATGGTGTCATGGCTTATATTTAAGTCTTTTATCCACCTTTAATTTATTTTGGTGTACGGTGTAAGTTGGTGCTCAAATTTCATTTTTTTTGCACATAACTGTCCAGATCTCCCAACACCATTTGTTGAAGAGGCTATTTTTACTCCCTTTTATTTTGCTTCCCCCTTTCTCAAATATTAATTGACCATAGAGACTTGGATTTATTTATGGGCTCTCTGTTCTGTTCCATTGGCCTATGTACCTGTTTTTATGCCAGTGCCAGGCTGTTTTTATTAGTAATGCAGTTTGGTATCAGGTATTGTGATCCCTCCTCCTTTGTTGTTCTTTCTCAAAATTGCAGTTGCTATTCTGGGTCGTTTATGGTTCCATATAAATTTTCGAAGTGTAGATCCCAACTCTTTAAACATAGACCATTGACTTTAGAAATCACTAGACGAGAAAAAAAGGAAAACTAGACAAGGAAAAAGAAGAAAATATGTTGAATGGCTTTTTTGATATGTTAACTTGGCTACAGTCCCTAGTTATTCAAACACTAATCTAAGTTTTGCTTTGAAGGTGTTATTCAGATATAATTAAAATCTCTAATCAATTGACTTTCAGTCTGGTTGGGCCTGGCATTTTAGTTGGAAGGGCTAAGAAGCAGAGCTGAGGCTTCGAGAGAAAGAAGATATCCCTTCACTTGTTCATCATAGTGTCCATCCATGCCATGAACAACGTCTACCTTACTCATCATCTTTCTTTCCTGACTGCCTGTGGACACGGCTTCGGCCCATGACCATTAGATCCAACCTGTTTGTGATTGTCACTTCCTGACTTCCTGCACAAAAGGTAATGGACATACTTAACAAGTCGCCACAATTTTGCAAGACAATTCCTTATGATCTCTCAGATAGATAGATATATATCTTTCTATATCTATTTATAAATATCTTAATATATTACTGATTCTGCTTTTCTGGTTAAACTAATTGATACATTGTGACAACAATAAAGAAGCCTGGAAATATCTTAAATATGTTGCAACTGATGAACTGTTTTAAGATAAGGAAGGTCTGTTCAAGTCCTTTGCCCATTTTTTAATTGGGTTAGTTGTCTTCTTAGAGTGCAGTGGTGTGAGTTCTTTGTTTATTTGGGAGATTAAAAAAAGAGGACCCTAGTTCACTGTTGGTGGGATTGCAGACTGGTACAACCACTATGGAAAACAGTATGAAATTTTCTCAGAAAACTAAAAATGGACCTGCATTTTGACCCAGCAATTCCACTGCTAGGATTATATTCTAAGAACCCTAAAACACCAATCCAAAAGAACCTATGCATCCCAATGTTCATAGCAGCATAATTTACAATAGCCAAGAGTTGGAAGCAACCTAGGTGTCCGTCAGTAAATGAATGGGTCAAAAAATTATGGCACATATACACAATGTAATTTGATGCAGAAAGAAGGAAGGAGCTCCTACCCTTTGCAACAGCATGGATGGAACTGGAAAGCATTATGCTGAGTGAAATAGGCCAGGTGTTGAAAGACAAATACCATATGATCTCACCTTTAACAGGAAGCTAAACAACAAAACAAACAAGCCAGCAAAATAAAAACAAAGACACTGAAATAGAGAACAGGGGGACAGCAACCAGAGGGGAGAGGGGAGGAAATTTCAGGGGATATAGGGGAGGGATTTAGACGAACAAGTATAAAGAACACAGGGACAACAACTAAGGGGAGTGGAAATGGGAGGGAGGTGGGGAGCATGGGGTGGGGTGACCTGGGATGGGAGTAATAGATGGAAAACTGTACTTGAAAAATAATTAAATAAAAAATACTGAAGAAAAAAAAAAAACTTCATTAAATGAAAAATCCCTAAAAAAAAAAAAAAAAAAGATAAGGAAGGAAGAGAGAGCACAGTAGTTGATAGATAAATCCAAGATGTAGACATTTGATCAATACAATAATCTACTTGTTCAGCAAAATTAGGTGTGAGAAAGGGGAAAATAATAAATGAATGTGAAAATGAAAGAATTATACATGACTATTTTCTACAAATCTGGGTCAATAGATTTTCAGTTGTTATATAAAATCCTGGCATTGACCCAACTACAGTTAGAAAACTGCAATAAACTAATTAACTATGGAAGAATTAGAGAATGTAGTTAAAGGACATACTCTCTTAAAACCTGGTCTGCTGTTTTATATATCATTTTTTAAAACTCATCAGGAATAGGTTGAATGTATACCATTAAGAATATAATCATAAAGAATATAGAACCATTACAAATATATGATGCTAGTAAACACATATCAAACCAATACAATTAAATATTGTTTCTTTATAAATTCTATTTAAGATATTAGCCAATATAGTCCAGAATCACATTAAAGAATAATACTTCAAGACAAACAGGTATTTATACACAAATACAAAAACTGTTGATACAAGCATTGTAATCTATCAAAAATAATCATACAATTTTATAGAATTTGATAATGCATTCAATAAACTCTAATATTTATTCCTGATAATAAAATACAAAAGAAGTTTTATGATAGTTTTAAACATCCAGATAAAATTTAAATTGGAGGTGGGTGGAGGTAAGAACAAAGCAAATCATGGGTAATTTACTTCAGGTCTGTGCACCTTAGTTGCCTCTGTTTTCTCTAACCAAGAGCACCCTCCACTTAGAAATATTCTAAGCTTTAAAGTGAATTGAGTATGTGAAAGTGAATAGCAGTTAGCCTAACATAGTATAGTGGATATTCAGTAAATGCCAGCTCCTTTCCTTTTGTCCTTCCTAAGTGAGCTGTTTGTTTGGATGAGATGCTTTAATTGTCTGTGATCTGGGCTATCTATTTTTATGCCAAATCAGTGTTCTTTAGTATATAGAACTCTATGTATATAGAACTTTAGTATATAGAATTCTATGTGTTTACTTCATAGAATACTTCAGAACCATGATATTTACCAGCACATGCATTCTAATGTGACTCAAGGAATAATGCAGTTCCTGGGAATATGATTGATCTTTCTGTATTTTCAAAATGCAAACTTTAGGTAATAGGCCAATTCTTAAAGCCTTAACTGGTACTTTTCTAAATCAGTTCCCTATGCCATTTAATCTTCTCTTCAGTTGGAGACAAAATCTGATGGAACAAGAGCTTAAATCAAGATCACTAAATCCTCCCTTTTCTGTTCAGAATCCCATGGGATTTCATTCCATTCTACAAACAGACTGTTTCATCTCAAGGTTTCAGGGACAGGAAATTCCTCTCCTTGTACACAAGTTAGGGAATCCTTGCAAACTTCACACACTCTCACCTTGTCTTATGATAAATATTAGGTTAATGTGTCATCAGAAGGCTGGGGATTACTTCAGAAATAAATAAAAGTTTTGCTCCATGGTGTGGCTCTTTCATGCTAACCAAGATTTGGCTGAAGATTTGATTTCTTAATAATATGACACCATTTCCACCACTAAGGGGCTGTGATCAGGCCATTTACCAAAGTAGTCAAACCCTTTCCTTTGCTACACTTTTAGTAGCTGCTGAGTTTCAATATCCAGCCTTGCTTTTCTCACATACTTGTTTGGTGGTGGGCTTTTTGTTAGGAGGTATTTGGCATTTCATGACTCTGCCTGGGAACTTTTTATTAGTTTAATAAACACATCCATGGGTCAGATCTTGCAGAATATCTTACAGGAATCAACTAATGAATAAGAATATGAAGTTCCCTTGGAGAGGAGAAAACAATAGGTCACATTTCAATTATAGCACTTTTAAATTCAAGGAATACAGAATTTACACCCTAACAGCCTTTAAAAGCAAAGAAAAAAAGGGATCATGTTTCTTGTAACATAAAATAATGTTAAAACAATGGTTAATAGAAGAGTATATTTTGTAGCACATTTTAAATGTAAATAGGGCATGAAATGAACAATCTTCTATCCTAAGGCAGGGAATTATATTTTCTTCTCTACTTTTCAAAAGTGTTTTGAGTGGGGATTACAGTAAACACATGTACAATAATACTAACAAAGAAAATAACAACTTTTAGATCAATGGGAATATTATATTGGAAAATGCAAGCTATAGCAATGAAGCTGAAAAATTTACCTAAAGTGTCTTAGGACTTTTATTCCCTAAAGAAAATATACTAAGGTAAGAGGAGAGGGATTTCCCTCCCCTTGATATAAATACCAAGAAGAATTACTTGTAAAGGCATTATGTTTAAAGGAATAAGTGCCTTTGAGGAGAGAAAATGGACATGTAAAACTTTTGGTTACTGGCATTTAATGTTGACCTCCATTGTACTAACCTGCATTGTGCCTGCTACCAACTTTAATTTTTTAATCTTGAGTAGATAAATAGTTTTAATAATAGTTATGATCATCTAAATAATTCATGGCTTCTGGTATGGAATTTTGTTATGTAGTTTATTTTATTATATATATTTTATTTAATATATATCATAACATATATAGAATAAGATTTATAATAATATATATTTTGTATATATATTTTAATACCCTCTATGGTAAAATGTATGCCAAAGATGGCAACCCAAATCCCTGGAAATAGTTTTTGAATATAAATATAACATAAGTAGAATCAGCTTAACAAAATGATATAAGCTGATTCTATTAAGATATATGTCACCCTTAAATTTCCAAAGCAAGTAAAAAAACCCAACCTTTTTCCAGTTTCAGAATTGCTTTATGTCTTTGTTTTTCATTTTTTTAATTGAGGTATAATTAATATATAGCATTATATTAGTTTCAAATATACAATCTAATGAATTGATATCTGTATATATTACATAATGGTTGCTGCATATATCTAGTTAACATATGTCACCACACATAGTAACAGAATTTTTTCTTGTGAATAGAACTTTTAAGATTTACCCTCTTAGCAACTTTCAAATATACAGTACAGTATTATTAACTATCATCTCCATGCTATACAATATATCCCCAGAGCTTATTAGTTTTATAACTGGAAATTTGTATCTTTTGATCGCCATTACTCATTTTGCCCACCCTCAACACCCACAATTTCTTTATCCATTCATCCATGGATGGACGTATTAGGTTGCTTTCATATCTTGGCTGTTGTAATTTTGGCTGCAGTAACTATGTGGGTGTAGATATTTTCTGTTGATGTTTTCTTTGTATAAATATCTAAAAGTGGAATCATTGGATTATGTGTTAACTCTATCCTTATATTTTGAGGAACCTCTATACTATTTCCCATAGTGGTTGTACCAGTTTACCTGTCATTTGCCTTGCTATATTGTTATATCCTAGAAGATATAATAGCTTCTGTTTACTATTCCCTATGGAAAGCCCTACATTATTAAAAGTAATATTCTGCATAGGTGGGAGCACAATTAATATAAATTGGCCAAAGTATATTGCTCATAAATATATTGACTGGGATTTTACATTTTCTTTACTGGAGTTATATTATTATTATGCATACATAATGACTTTTATTTCAGGAATTATAATCTATTTTGTTGCTGCAATAAACATGTGGATGCATTTATCTTCTCAAGCTAGTGTTTTCTTTTTCTTAGGATAAATACCCAGAAATAGAATTTCTGGGTTATGTGGCAGTTCTTTTTTCATTTTTTTGAGGAACCTCCATATTGCTTTCCATAATAGATGTGCTAATATGCATTTGCACCAACTGTGCACAAGGGTTCCCTTTTCTCCACACCCTCACCAACATTTGTTGTCACTTGTCATTTTGATAATAGACATTTTAATAGGTGTGAGGCTATAGTTCATTGTTTTGATTTACTGATTAATGATGTTGAGTACCTTTTCATGTATCTGTTGGTCACATGTATGTCTTCTTTGGAAAAAACATCTATTTGATTCTCTGTCCATTTTTATTATTTATTTATTTGTGTGTTTGTTTGTTTGTTTATTATTGCTGTTCAATTACAGTTGTCTCCATTTTCTCCCATTACACTGCTCTGCCCTACCCATTCCCCACCTTCCACTTTTAATCCTCCCCCCATTGTCTTTGTCCATGGGTCCTTTATGCATGTTCCTTGATTTGACCCTTCCCCTTATTTCCTCTGTTCATTTTTAAATTGGATTGGGTTGTATGAGTTCTTTATATATTTTGTATAGTAACACCTTATTAGATATGATTTAGAAATATTTTTGCCCATTCGCCAGGTTACCCAGAATTGCTTGACTGCCAAAGGTGGAAGGGAGCGTGTGGCAGGAGGCTGGAGGACGCCCCCTTACAGTAGAAAGAAACCCAGAGGAGAGCCATTGAGAATAATTGTCAAATGATTCTTAATCAATTCAAAAGAAGGACAAACCAATGTAGACGTGTAAAAATTATGAAAGTCCATCTACCAAATGCCTCAGTAGAGGACAATATTTTGGTTAATTGACCATTATCCAAACTGGGATCCACAGGCTTTTAGGTTCAGATAATAGATCTGATGAACATAATAATAACAGATTTATCATTAAAAGTCAGATTCATAGTCACCAAGCTTAGAATTTCGTGGAAAATTTAATCATTTTAAAAGTATAAAATTATTTTAAAAGTCTCTGTATCTCTCTCTCTACCTATCTACTCATATCTGTATACTATAGTACATATTGCAGTGGAGCTCATGTGTTGATGTGAATAGGTTTTCTTCCTTAGGCAGGTCTACAGTGAGAACCAAAGTATAACCAAAACACTGCTAATGAAGCATGGGATCTGATAAGAGAAGACAGATAATCTTAGAAATGTCCTTAAACTATAAGGTGGTTTAAGCACTCTACCTCAAATGGGACAACAAAATTATTTATTATCAAGACTCATTCTCTTCTAGACAGGGCTTATGTGATTTTGCACATATTTCATTCTTCAACTCTTCTACTTTTATTTTCATTGCTGACCGACTTCAACCTAACCCATTCTTTTTCTTCATATAACTTGATGCCTCCATCAAGTCCCTTTAAAAACAGAAAATATAGTGTGTTTAATCAAGACAAGAGCTATACGTATTTAACGTAGTTTTAGATATCCTTACAGGAAACTATTATGGACTTAATTTATAGATTAAATTTCTGGATCACACTTATATCCTTTATTTTGAAGTTTAATTTTTTTCCAATAAGGTGTTTAACAACCCAGTTAAAATGTGTCTTGAGTGTGATGGCATGTACTGCTTTATAACTTGACTCCTGTAGAAGGCATGCTAACATGCCTGGAAGTGAAGGGCTTTCCTTTCTTAGTCAACCCTATTTTAAGAAAGGAGAATCAGGGCCTCTGTGTAAAGCTGGATAAAAATCAACACCTTTCCTATTCTAGCATCCCTGACTTTAAGATCATATAAATGGAAATTATTTTCATTTTTATTGATACCATTAATGTGTCCTCCATGCCAAACCTGAATATATCTTTAAGTGCTTAAGTAATGATTTTTCCATTCCATAAATATGAGCAATAGAGGAGGAAACATACAAGGAGTTATTCAGTTCATATCTTGGAAAAATAATAGCAATAAAGTTCTGATAGTATTACAGAGGTTATACATTTTTTGCATGTAACTGCAATCATATTTTAGTTGGTACTCGTGGACATGAATTGAAATGGATATAATACTTTCATCTATTATTCAGCAAGCTATCAAATGAGGTGTTATGACTTACAGTGAACAACTTCAACCTATCATTTTTGGCAATCTAAAAATCTGATTAAATGTCAGGCAAGTGCAATGTGAATGTGCCTCTCAGAAATATTCTAAATAAGTACAAATGGCTGTTTCTTTAGCTCTTCTGATTTAAACACTGATTTTTTGAGACACCAAGTTATTAGAACTGACATGGGCACTGGTACCTCAAAGTGACAATAACTAAATTTCAAATGATTACTTTACCTGACGATCCAGTTTCTCTACCCACTCATCCTCTTTTCATTATGCTCAGTTACTCTGAGTATCTTTTGGCTCCTTCAACACACCTTACAAGCCAAGATATGTTGCCCTTTTGAGCTTTTATATTTGTTCTTCCTGTGTCTAGATATTTGTACCAAATCTTGAATGACTCAGTCACCTAAAGAACTGACAGAGCTAGAAGATCTGCTTCCAATGTGGCTTACTTCTACGGCTGCTTATCTGGTGCTAGCTATTTCTTCTCTACAATGGCCTCTGCACAGTGTCACTTCAGTGTTCTCAAAACATAGAGGCTGGCTTCTCCCACAGTGAGCAATCCAAGAGAAAGACCATGCAGAACCTATGGCTGTCATGACCTAGTCTTGGAAGTAATATAGTATAATGCCCACTATATACTATATTTTAGATGTGCTCACTTTAAGAGCATCCCACAGTAAAGGGGAAGGGAATTAGAGTTCACCTATTGATAGGAAGAGTATCAAAGCATTTGCATCATATTTTAAAACCACCATGCTAAGGCTCATGATTCTCTTTAAATCATTACTTCTCAGTTAACATAACAGGTATTGTTTTGCTTATAAAATTAATACAATAATAATAGTACCAATAAACTGTAAATGGTAATATTTATTTGAGTGGTATCATCCTTTCCCTAAATATGTGACTTATATACTCCCCTGAAGTTTTTTTTTTATTGAGGTGTAATTGACATACAACCTTATATTAATTTCAGGTATAGAGCATAATAATTTTTTAAATATATTTTATTGATTATGCTATTACAGTTGTCCCATTTCCCCCCTTCCTTCCCCTCCACCCTGCACACCCTCTCCCACCCATATTTCCCCCCTTTAGTTCATGTCCATGTGTCTTAAGTTCTTTAGCTTCTACATTTCCCATACTATTCTTGCCCTTTCCCTGTCTATTTTCTACCTACCATCTATGCTACTTATTCTCTATACCTTTTTCCCCTCTCTCTTCCTCCTATTCCCCTGTTCCTAACCCTCCAGGTGATCTCTATTTCTGTGGTTCTGTTCCTGTTCTAGTTGTTTGCTTAGTGTGCTTTTGTTTTTGTTTTAGGCGTGGTTGTTAATAACTGTGAGTTTGCTGTCCTTTCACTGCTCATCTTTTTTATCTTTTTTTTCTTAGATAAGTCCCTTTAACATTTCATATAATAAGGGCTTGGTGATGATGAACTCCTTGAATTTGATCTTATCTGAGAAGCACTTTATCTGTCCTTTCATTCTAAATGAAAGTTTTGCTGGATAGAGGAATCTTGGTTGTAGGCGTTTGGTTTTCATGACTTGGAATACCTCTTTCCAGCCCTTTCTTGCCTGTAAGGTCTCTTTTGAGAAATCCGCTGACAGTCTGATGGGAACTCCTTTGTAGGTGACTATCCCCTTATCTCTTGCTGCTTCTAGGATTCTCTCCTTCATTTTAATCTTGGCTAATGTAATTATGATGTGCCTTGGTGTGTTCCTTCTTGGGTCCAACTTCTTTGGTACTCTCTGAGCTTCCTGGATTTCCTGGAAGTCCATTTCCTTTGCCAGCTTGGGGAAATTCTCCTTTATTATTTGTTCAAATAAGTTTTCCACTTGTGGGTGTTCCTCTTCCCCTTCTGGAACCCCTATAATTCTGATGTTGGAACATTTAAAGATGTCCTGGAGGTTCCTAAGCCTCTCCTCATTTTTTTGAATTCTTGTTTCTTCATTCTTTTCTGTTTGGTTGTTTCTTTCTTCCTTCTGGTCCACTCCCTTGATTTGAGTCCCAGTTTCCTTCCCATCACTATTGGTTCCCTGTGCATTTTCCTTCATTTCACTTAGCATAGCCTTCATTTTTTCATCTAATTTGTGACCAAATTCAACCAATTCTGTGAGCATCATGATCACCAGTGCTTTGAACTGTGCATCTGCTCTCCCATTTGGGCCATTTTTTTTTGTCTTGTCCTGCCTGTTAGGTATGAGGGGCAGAGCCTTCGGTCTTCACCAGGGCAAGGCAACCCAGTTGGTCTGTTGTGATGATGTATTTGGGGCAGGGGTCTGAGAAGGAACTATGGCACTTGCTCCATTCTCTGTCGCATCTCAGTCCCTTCCTCCACTTCCCCCAAGCAAACTGGACCTTTCTGGTGCTGATTCCCGTGGGTGGGCTTGTGTACATTCTAGGACCCTGTGGGTCTCTCCAAGGAACTCTCCTGTGAGGCTGTGAGTCTCTCCCTGCACCTCAACCACCACAGGTGTTTTCAGTGGGTATCTTGAGGCTTTATTTCCTGGCACTGTGACCCTGGGTTGCAAGGTCTGTCTTGCTTCTCAATTTCTCCTCGTTTATCTGTGTGTGAATGTGGGACCACCTGGTCAGCTGCCCTGTGCTCAATGCCTCACTTCACAATCGCCACCCAGTTCCCCGGGGTCCGCCCGCCACCATCTTGTGTGCCTGAGGTGCCTTTTGCGCTTGGTGCCACCTTTTTTTTGTGTTGCGACCCCTCTCCATCTAGCTGTCCAATTTTGCCCCACTTACCAGTCTGGATGAAAGTGTCTACTTCAGTTCCTTTGCTGTTCGACCTCCATACAGTTCATTTTTCTGTCAGTCCTGGTTGTTATTTTGTTTCTAATTGTTGTTGTCCTTATTTTGGTTGTGTGAGGAGGCACAGTGTGTCTACCTACACTTCAATCTTGGCTAGAAGTCCTAGAGCATGACTTGATATTGTATATATTAGAAAATGACCACTGTGATAAGTCTAGTCTGTCACCACACATAGTTACAGATTTTGTTTCTTGTGATGAAAAGTTTTAGGATTTTCCCTCTTAGCAACTTTCAAATGTGCAATACAATATTATTACCTTTAGCTACCATGCTGTACATTACACCCCAAGGAATTATTTGTTTTATAACTGGAAGTTTGTACCTATTGATTCCCTTCACCTATTATTCTCCCCACCCCCCTGCCAATATGTTATATATGTATGAGCTCGGGTTTTTTTCTTAATTCTTTGTATAAGTGAGAACATACAGTCTGTGTCTTTCTCTGTCTGACTTATTTCACTTAGTATAATGCTTTAATGGTCCATCTGTGTTGTTACAAATGGCAGTTTTATTCTTTATTATCGCTGAATAATACTCCACTCTGTGTTTGTGTATCACAATTTATATATTCATCCACTGATGGACAGACACCTAGTTTGTTTCTGTATCTTGGCTATTGTGAATTATGCAACACTAAACATGGGAGGTGCAGGTATATTTCTTGAGTTAGTGTTTTGTTCATATAAATAATACCCAGAAATGGAATTGCTGGATCATGTAGTGTTTCTGTTACTAAATTCTGAGGAACCTGCATACTGTTTTTCCATAGTGGCTGTAGTTTACAATCCTAACAGTGTATGAAGGTCCTTTTTCTCTCCATCATTGCCAACATTTATCTTTTGTCTCTTTAATAATAGCCATTCTAACAGATCTGAGGTGGTGTGTCATTGTAACTTCGATTTGTGTTACCTTGAAGATTAGTGATGCTGAACATATTTTCATCTGTGTATTGGCAATTTGGACATCTTCTTTGAAAACATGTCCATTCAGATCCTCTGCCTATTTTTACATAGGATTATTTGTTTTCTTGGTATTGAGTTACATGAATTTTGGATGTTAACCCTTTATCAGATACATGGTTTACCAATACAGAGTGAGACAAAAGTAAGTTTACAGCTGTTCATACGGAAAATAATATAATAGCTAATAAATAAAATGCAAGAACAAACTATTTTGCATACTAGCAATTGTAGACCTACTTTTGCCCCACCATGTATATTCTCTCATTCAATGTGTTACCTATTCATGTTCTGTGGGAGGTTTTTGCTGCATGTCAGGTGGATTTTTAAATTTAGTTTTATTGTATATTTTCTTTCAGGTGTTTTCCAAAGAAAGGTTTCTCCAGTTTTATGAATGAAGTATATAGAGAACCATAATGCACTTTCAAAATTATTTATAGCAAACAGTGATGAGATACATATATTCTGTTAAGTCCCCTAATGGTAACTATACAATACTTTTGCATTTTATTTCACTTTAAAAGTTGATTAGAAATAAGATGTTTAACTATATTTTGTATAAAATTCATGAAACTATATTTCACTTTACCCAATTAATTGAAGTAGAAGTTATCTTTAAATTTTAGGATCTCCTTTAATTTTCAAAGGTTTCTGTAAAACAGTGAAAAGGAGAAGAGGGATGCTATAACATATAAAGGTATACTTATTCTTTCTGTATTTAAATAACTTAATACTAATTGTGACTGAAATAAATGCCTCTACTGAGTTGCTTAAATGTTATTCCACTTATTCTAAACCCTTAGTCTTTAACACAAATAATTTGATATGTAATTATTTAAAAGGTGGATGGTAACACTTATCCATC
The DNA here is from genome assembly GCF_021234435.1 of Artibeus jamaicensis. Classification (NCBI taxonomy): domain Eukaryota; kingdom Metazoa; phylum Chordata; class Mammalia; order Chiroptera; family Phyllostomidae; genus Artibeus; species Artibeus jamaicensis. The sequence continues at coordinate 8,553,858 of NW_026522028.1, read as the reverse complement.
ATTTGACATCTTGTGCTCAAGTGAGATGGATAGTTTCCAGTTGCCCTAAATTCCTTATAGTTAATTAACTCTTAAAACAGCAGAGTCTTTTTTTCAAGCAAATGTACAAAACTCTAGAGATTAAAGGCATTATCATCATCTAGTATTTTAAATATTTATAATATAGGTAGATATATTTCCTGGAGATATATCCAGTTATAGGCAAGAATAGAATGTTGAAAATTACTAGAATTACTTTTGTTCCTCAGCTGGAAAAAGTATGTTATATGACCAGCTGAATTTTAACACAATACCTACCCTAGTGTTAAGTGAAATTACAAGTAAAAATATGTTTTAATAATATCTATTAATTGTGACCATTTTATTAACCTAAACTTTTAGTTTTGCTTTAATACTATCTTCTTCTTGTAATTTTATTTTAAAATTCTTTTTTTCTATTGTTGTTCAATTACAGTTGTCCCCATTTTCCCCTCATTACTCTCTCCCACCCTACCCACTCCCCCCTCAAAATTCAGTCCTCCCCCTGCTGTTGTCTCTGTCCATGGGTCCTTTATACATGTTCCTTGACAAGCTGTTTGTCTTCAGTGTGAATTACTTTGACCTAGTAAATTTGCTTTGTGCCCCTCTGGGCAGCAATATGATATTGTTTCCAAAAAGACAGGTTTTTAGAGTCAGTTAACACTATACTTGAATTCCAACTATGCCTTTCATTTGCTCATGATCTTGACAAGTTACTACTGATTTTTTTGGTTGTTTTAGTGTTCTTATATGTAAAAAGGGATTAACACCCAATGCAGTTCTGATGATTCAGTAAGATAACATAAATGCTTAGCACATAACAGATGCTCATCTTAGCAGATGCTCAATAAATATTAGCTCTTTACCCTTTCCCAAAAGAGTCTATCATCTAAGACCATTTCTGTTAAATAAAAAGCTGAATAAAAAACCTTGAAAATCTTTTTCAGAAATTAACTAAATGCCTGGCTGGTGTAGCTCAGTGGATTGAGCATGACCCTGTGAACCAAAGGGTTTGCCAGTTTGATTCCTAGTGAGGGCATGTGCTTGGATTGCAGGCCAGGCCCCCAGTAGGGGGCACTTGAGACGCAACCACACACTGACGTGTCTCTCCCTCTCTTTACCTTCTCCTCTTTCTGAAAATAAATAAATAAAATCGTTTAAAAAATAAACTAAATGTTTTTATAATCTGTGGTCTAATTTTTACAAAATGGTGAAACAACAGAAACCTGTTTTTTTCTGGGTCTACTTTACAAAACCCTCTTTCCTTTTCACCAGCACTTAACTTGTTGTGGCCTTGAATGAGTGACTTAAGGTCCCTGGGTTTTTCTCTCATTTGTAAGTTGGAGATAATGATACTGCCTACATCATGTGGCTGTTATAAAGCTCAATTGAATTAGCCCTGGCTGATGTAGCTCAGTGGATTGAGCGTGGGCCTGCAAACTAAAGGATCATGGTTCAATTCCCAGTAAGGACATATGCCTGGCTTGCAGGCCAGTTCCGAGCAGGGGACACATGAGAGGCAACCATACATTGATATTTCTCTTCCTCTCTCCTTCCCTTCCCCTCTAAGGATAAATAAATACAATCTTTAAAAAAAAACTAGTGTAAAGTTGTTTTTAGAAAATCAATTGAATTAATTCAAATAAACATTTAAAATAGGCCTGTAGAATAATAGCACATTTTATTACCTACTAGAACTATTTGGAAAGAATTTGTGATTATTTTTACTAATGCTCAAAAATCGCCTCCCAATCTTCATAGCCAGGCTTGAATTCAACTTGTATGTTTTTTTTCTTTTCTTTTTTTTTTATTATTGTTCAAGTACAGTTATCTACACTTTCCCCCAATCACTCCCCCCCACCCATTCCCACCTCCCACCCTTGATCCTACCCCCTTTGGCTTTGTCTATGGGTCCTTTACAAATGTTCCTTGACAACCCTTCCCCTTCTTTTTCCTATTAGCTCCCTCCCATCAACCTTCTGGTTACTGTCAGTTTGTTCTTTTACTTCAATGTCTCTGGTTCTATTTTGCTCACTTGTTTGTTCTATTGATTAGATTCCACTTATAGGTGAGATCTTATGGTTTTGTCTTTCACTGCCTGGTTTATTTCACTTAGCATAATGGTCTCCAGTTCCGTCCATGCTGCTGGGAAGAGCAGGAGCTCAGTATTCCATCAGGTAAATATACCATAGTTTTTTGATCCACTTGTTTACTGCTGGGCACTTACGCTGCTTCCATCACTTGGCTATTGTAAATTGTGCTGCTATGAACATTGTGGTGCATAGGTTCTTTTGAATTGGTGTTTCAGGATTCCTAGAGTGTAATCCCAGGAGTGGAATTGTGGGTCTCATATTTTCATACCCTGTTTCCTACTACTAACAACATCTAATATAATTCTGCTAAACTCAAATGCAGATGGTGCACTTAATTTCAGGAGGTTCCTGTAGCCCTTGAAGTCCATTCTTAGATCCCTTAAAATGCTTACAAAAATTTAATTTGGGAGATATGCAAATGAATTTATAATACTTTTGAGTGCAGAAGTGTAACAGAACTCAAAATATATAGCCTAACATTTGGAGTTTATACAAAATGGTTTATATTTTATATAAACATTTTTAACATGAATTTATTTCTACATCTTCTAATCCCAGTCTTTTAAACTTCCATGGATGCCTTTTTCTGGCTTTTCCATCCAAGCTTACAGCATGTATTTTACTACAAAGGTATTCTAAAGTATGTGTGCTCATTGTGCTCTTTCTAGCACAGATGGAGAGTTTCTATTAGGTCAAACATGGCAATCATTCCACTAGCTTTAAATTTTTTTTAATATTTTATTTATTTATCTTTAGAGGGTAATGAAAGGAGACAAGGAGAGAAGGAGAGAAACATCAGTGTATGGTTGCCTCTCGTGGGTCCCCTGCTGGGGACCGGCCCGCAACCAGGCATGTGCCCTGACTGGGAATCGAACCGCAATGCCTTGGTTCGCAGGCCTGCGCTCAGTCCACTGAGCTACACCAGCCAGGGCTTAAAAAAAAATTTTAATTGTTGTTCACTTACAGTTGTCTCCATTTCCCCCCACCCATCCCCTCCTCCCACTCTTAAGCCTATTCCCCTTTGGCTTTGTCCATGGGTCTTTATACATGTTCTTTGACTTGACCCTTGCCCTTCTTCCCCCATTAGCCCCCTCCTTCCTCCCCTCTGGTTCACCTAGCTTTTTAAGAAAACACTCATTTTCCTCCCTTCAAAGACACGCAAAGCAGAAATCTTTCATAGTTCTATTACATAACGGAGTCCTATTATATCAGTCAGCATAAGCAAGACACATTCCTCAGTGAATCATTATTTCTTTAACTAAAAGTAACAAACCCTTGTCTTTTATTGATCCAAATTTCATCTCCCAGGTAATTGATTAAAGATGAATCATCAGAAATTTGTCACAACACAAGTAAAAACAGAATGTAAATAATAGCTGATAATAAAGGAAGGAGAATAGAAATAACATCAGAACAGTAGTGCTTTTCATTTAAAAATGCTTTGTTCCACAACTGTCACACTGTCAGGGGTGATAAGTAAACAAGAACATCAATAAATGGGCAAGTCCAAACACTGAGAATTTGTTTTATTGTGTGTATACATATATATATATATATATATATATATATATATACACACACACACACACACACACACACACACACAATATATATATATATATTTCAGTCTCTGATTTTATAAATTATGGTCTGGGCAGTTCTTGAAACAGCTGTTTCATGTAGCAGAAATAGAGTCCCCAAAATATACCAGTTATATATGTTCAGTATTTTCTTCAGTGCTATAGAAATGGAAAAGGAAAGAGGACTGGATTTTTTCTTGAAAAAGTGAGAGGATGGGTGCTGGTGAGGTAGAAAAATGAATCCATTTTAGTTTTCTATGATTAAAAATGACTGGAATCCAGGAAAAACAATGGGTCAGTCCAGGGGAGTGAAGTTGCAAGTCAGAAATGTAATGCCCAAGACTTGAATTGCCTGAAAACAATTCTTTTATTATTTGAGTATTTTCAAGAATTGATAAAGTGATTGGCATCATATTTAATTCCTAAATCCAAGTCTGACCTCAACAGTTGTAAAAGCCACATCTTATTTACCTGAATATTTTTCAGTAACCGATATACTGCTTGGCAGTGTTTCAGACACTTGCTGACATTTTAGTAAATGAAAGTAAATTTAGTAAATGAAATGAAATCTGCTGAATAGTATGCTAAACTTAAAACTTCACTGACATTAAGTTTTATTTGAGTATTGATCTGGACCCCAGAGGGGTGAACTGGCCCAGTTTGGAAATGGAGCCCCCCCCCAGAATATATATATGGGAGGGTGTAGATTTGAGTGAATTAATATTAATTTATATATGAATATACATGTTTATAAGTATTGCATATGAATATACATGTTTATACATATTATGTTATGAATATAAATATTTATTAATCTGGATAAGAGTATCAATATATCATTTGTCTTGTTGAATTTTTATTTTTCTTTTTCATTTTTAAAATATATTTTATAGATTATACTATTACAGTTGTCCTATTTCCCCCCTTCATTCCTCTCCACCCTGTACACGCCCTCCCCCCACATTCTCCCCCTTTAGTTCATGTCCATGTGTCACAAATTCTTTAGCTTCTACATTTCCCATATTATTCTTGCCCTCTCCCTGTCTATTTTCTACCTACCATCTATGCTATTTATTCTCTGTACCTTTTCCCCCTCTCCCCTCCTCCCATTCCCCTGTTGCTTACCCTCCATGTGATCTCCATTTCTGTGGCTCTGCTCCTGATCTAGCTGTCTGCTTAGTTTGCTTTTGTTTTACGTGTGGTTGTTAATAACTGCGAGTTTGCTGTCCTTTCACTGTTCATATTTTTATCTTCTTTTTCTTAGATAAGTCCCTTTAACATTTCATATAATAAGGGCTTGGTGATGATGAACTCTTTGACCTTGACCTTATCTGAGAAGCACTTTCTCTGCCCTTCAATTCTAAATGAAAGCTTTGATGGATAGAGCAATCTTGGATGTAAATCTTGGGATTTCATGACCTGGAATACTTCTTTCCTGTAAGGTCTCTTTTGAGAAATCAGCTGACAGTCTGATGGAAACTCCTTTGTAGGTGACTGTCCCCTTATCTCTTGCTGCTTCTAGGATTCTCTCCTTCATTTTACTCTTGGCTAATGTAATGATGATGTGCCTTGGTGTGTTCCTTCTTGGGTCCAACTTCTTTGGGACTCTCTGAGCTTCCTGGATTTCCTGGAAGTCTGTTTCCTTTGCCAGATTGGGGAAGTTCTCCTTTATTATTTGTTCAAATAAGGTTTCCACTCATGACTGTTCCTCTTCCCCTTCTGGTACCCCTATAATTCGAATGTTGGAACGTTTAAAGATGTCCTGGAGGTTCCTAAGCCTCTCCTCATTTTTTTTTTTAATTCTTGTTTCTTCATTCTTTTCTGTTTGGTTGTTTCTTCCTTCCTTCTGGTCCACTCCATTGATATGAGTCCCAGTTTTGTTTCCATCACTATTGGTTCCTTGTGCATTTTGCTTCATTTCACTTAGCGTAGCCTTCATTTTTTTCATCTAATTTGCAACTAAAATCAACCAGTTCTGTGAGCATCCTGATCACCAGTGTTTTGAACTGTGCATCTGATAGGTTGGCTATTGCTTTGTCACTTAGAAGTATTGGCTCTGGGACTTTGAGCTGTTCTTCTGCTTGAGCCATAAAGTTTTGGTCTTGGTGCCTGTTAGGTATGAGGGGAGGAGGCTTATGTTTTAACCTTGGTGGGTCTATCCAGTCACTGGGTTGTGATTGGGGGTGGGGTCAGAGTGGGAGCAATAGCATTTATCTCTCTCTCTCTCTCTCTCTCTCTCTCTCTCTCTCTCTCTCGAATTTTGGTCCCCTCTGCCACTTCCCACAGGCACATTGGGCCCTTCTGGTGCTGGTTCCCGGGAGTGTGGGCTTGTGTATATTCAGGATCCTGTGGGTCTCCCCAGTGAACTCTCCTGTGAGTTTGGGAGCCTCTACAGACAGCTCAACCCCCAAAAGTTTTTCCAATAGGTGCTTTTAGGCTTTATTTTCTGTTGCTGGGGCCTTGGGTTGTGCAGTCTGTCTCACTGACCATTCTTAAACCTGCCTGGTTTATCTGTGCAGGAATGTGTGTCTGTGGTCAGCCAGCTGCCTTGCTACCCTTACTGGGTTAGCTTCTTTCATCCCTGCGCCCAGTCTGCTAACCAGTGCCTTTTACTGCCGGGACCCCTCTCCATCAGCTGCCCCTCTCACCAGTCTAGATGAATGGTTTGTTGTTGTTGGACTTCGGTACAGTTCAGTTTTCTGTCTGTTTTGGTTGTGTTTTTATTTCTAAATCTTTGTTGTCCTTAAATTTAGTTGTGCAAGGAGGTACAGTATTTCCACCTACGACTCCATCTTGGCCAGCTTGTTGCATTTTTATATGCTAGAAGACAGCTTCTGTTTACTGCTTCTTTTGAAAAGCCTTACATTTTTTAAAGTAATATTCTCTATAGGTGAGAGCACAGTTCATGCAAATAGTTTAAAGTCTATTGCTTGTAAGATTTTTACTTTAAAATTTTCAATAACCGCTTTTTAATTAGCAACAAAATAAAGATAAAAGTAGTATTTTTCCCACCATTTCATTTGTATAATCTTCATTTCTTTAAAAGGATCACTGCATTTTTACCACTCCTCAGATTTTGCCTTAACTCTTTTATTAAATTTATTGGGGTGACATTAGTTAATATAATTATGTTTTAAGTATATAATCGTATAATACATCATCTTTATATTGATTTGTGTGCATGCCATATGTTTTGCATTTTGAAGTAAATTATACTAATTTAAACATATTTTGCACATTGAAAATTTTGGCTTTCCCTTACCTTCCAGTTTTCTATTCGGCTAATTATTATTAATTTAGTTAATATAAAATTGTTTTTATTCTTTTACAGACCTTTTAATATGGTTGGGAAGAAAGTGCAAAAACCATATTTTTATATAAGGTAACAGATAATTGGTAGCAAAGTTTAGTATTTGGTGTTAAAGCAAAACATACACACATGCAATCAATACACGTAAAGGATTTATGTAGACTCTATCGGCAGTTTCACATTTAATTGTTACTATTTTGATTGGGCAGAAAACTTCTGAGTTTAATATGTCATTCATGGAGAGGAATTTTTTTGTGGTTATAAAAGCAAGTAGCATTTTAATAGTGGTTGTAGGTTTAGAAACAGAGATTACTCTTAAGGGCTAAGATTGCTGCCCCCCTGTGGTAGGAATGACGGTGGTGAGTATTGGCTGGTCTTCAGGTCAACAAATTTCATGCAGTACTCCATGTAAGTCTCAGTGTTGTTATAATCAGGGCTGCAATCAGTTTGCATGACCAACTGCCAACTGGTGAAGTCATTGGATATATTTTATCTTCCTAAAAAAATTCATTCAGTAAGCTATAGAACATAACTGCTGGCCTGTGACTTGCTTATTTTTTAAATAAACATGCAGTTTAGGGAGAGAATCACCATCCTGTACCTATTATTTACTTTTGAGTCAGAGACATAGTATTTTGGTTGCAGTGTATTTGAAAAGAGAATATTGGGGAGGCATAACAGCAGCTGTATCTGGCTTATATAATATTTATGGCTTTCCTTCTCTGAGATGGGACCAAGTTCAAGTTCTGTTTTGAACATAAAAGGAGGAGATTCTTTGGTGCTGAATTTTAAGGAGAGATTGTGACTAACTGGAACAAGGTACAGAAAAAACCTTTAAGCATTCTACTTCCTGATCTTCAACATCATCAATTAGCTATAGAGTTATGTTTCCTAAGTATTGAACAATTAAAACTATTGGACATCTCAGGAAAATAGGAAAGCCAAAAAATACTGTATTGGGTTTAATTCAGCTCTGAAGAGATGTGTGATACATGTGGTGATAATTAGAGTGTACTTTGAAAGATGTTAAATCATGCTTTATTCTAACTCCTAACCAGGTTAAACTTCAGCACGGATGCTGAAGATTTACCAGGTTAAAAATAAATATCTAATAGAAGTTAATATCTAATAGATGTTAATTGATTGCTCTCTGGAAGGAAAAGGTGATTTGACTAAGCTTACCTTCTTAGATGACAACCTTAAGAGCAGAGGTTTAGTCTTTTTGGCCTGGTGGCCAAACATTAAGAGGTGATAAGCTGTCCTCAGAATCTCTGTAAATCTCTGTGACAGTTTCATGATGCTATCTATACTGCAGTAGTTTAATCTGTCCCATTACTCAAATTAAAATTTCCAAATAAAGTTAATAGTCTTTCTTTTATTCATGCTTCTTTCACTAATTCTGGCTTATGATTCTGGATAGGAGATTGAAGGTAGCAATGTGCCAAAATACTGCAGCATGTTGGCATGCAAGAAAGGACACAAAGAAAACAGAAATAGTCTGTGGCCTTTAGTCAGTAAATGTTGCAGGCAAGAAGTGAACAGACTCAAGAAAAAATAACCCTCAATAGATTAAATCAAAGTTTCTGTGAGATACCAAACTAACACTTCTAGTTCCTCATCAAAATGACATTCATTAATTTGTTTTTTAGGCATTTGAGTGTCAGGTGTCTGCCTAGTGTAAGTAGTTCACCATCTCATACAGCATGTGTTTTGAATATATTTTCCAAGACAGGTAACAGATTCACCTAACTCAGCTGTGCTCTCTTGCTGGCCTATCTTATAACCAAAGCTAGGTATTTTGAGATAACTAACCAGAGTAGAGACAGTGGAATATAGTAAAAGTTGTTAGCAAAATAATTTTAGAACATGATTTTAGATTCCCCAATCCTGCTTTAATGGTATGACCTTCCACTTTCTCAGCAACCTCATGTTTAACTATCATCTTTTTTTATATAGTCTTATAACTTTCATTGGATCCTTCCTATTGGCTAGTGAAATGGTTTTCATTTTACTTTTCTAGTCTTGCTGACTATACTCCCTTCACTACCATTCACATTACAGTAACTTCACTATCTCAACAATTTCAGTGAAACTACCCTTAGTCAATGAAAATTTTCATTTGGGCCAATTCAATGGAAATGTTTCAGTCCCCATCTTCAATTTCCTTTCAGTAGCATTAGACAACAAAAGTTTTTGGATCAGGGAACATTGCCATCTGTGTTATGAATGAGGTGACTCGTGACTATCAAATTTGTATAATGAAGGAAAGTGATGGAGATAACCAAAGATTTTAGCTTTCATACCGAGAGTAGCCTTAAATAAAGCTAAACCATAAATGGATAAAAGTAGGGATTTTTAAAAGGATAATAGTTTCTTTCTAGGTATGTTGAGTAAATTGGAAACTTTGACCTTTCCATCAGAAGAAATACCAAAAAGCAAGTATCAACTTGGGAATGGAATACTAAAAGGAATAAATAGAGAATGTGAGAGAGCTGAGGCCAAGGTGTAAAATGAAAAGAAGGGTAAATGATGGGACCTACGAAGGATACTGAGTTGGAGATGGGAAGAGGATGCAGTGAAAAAAAATGGAGGAGTAATGAGAGGGGTAGAAAAACCAAGAAGAATAGCTGCCCTGAGTCAAAGAAGTAAAACTTTGAATAATGAGAAAATGTGCAGACAAATATCAAATAATAAGACTGGGGCCCTGGCTGGTATAACTCAGTGGATTGAGCATGGGCCTGCAAACCAAAGGGTTGCCAGTTTAATTCCCAGTTAGGGCACATACCTGGGTTGTGGACCAGGTCCCCAGCAGGGGTTATGGGAGAGGCAACCACACACTGATGTTTCTCTCCCTCTCTTCCTCCCTCCCTCCCTTACTCTCGCTCTAAAAATAAATAAATAAATATTTTTTTTTATTTTTTAAAAAGAACACTGGGGATTTTTGGATATATTGATTAGTGGTTAATTGTAAGTCATGTAAGTAATTTTTTTAGAATTTAGAGAGCAGGGTCAGTGAGTAAGTGTAAACAAAGATATGGATGTGTCTTTTAAGAATCTTTAGAAGTGAAGTACACAAAGAAGGGATGGAGCCATGAATTTGGGGTAATCGGGGTGAGAGGAAGGTTGTTTTATTCTGGTATGATTTTAACCTGAGTAATATAATCATTTGGTAACAAATTAATAAAGCAAGAATGCCCGGTTTTAACCTATTTTTAATATTTTTGTTCTTGTGGAAATCTCCATATTCAGACAATATGCTTCTACTTCTATTCTTGGACTGTCACCATAATGTGAAAGATAAGTATTTAACTCAAACAGACACTTACTTCCTTTCTCTTTTGATGTTCACTTTATAAATTGTACACCTTTATTTTATTTTATTTTTTTATCAAAATTTCAGTGTATCTTGGTTCTCAACTTGATAGGATAATGATATTAAACCACTAAAAATTTCATCCACATTAGTTCTGTTTTGGTTGATTAATGATGGAGCAGTTCATTCCCATGCAGGCATTTTTCATATAAGTTTTGAATTATTTAGTAAACAAATAACTCCCTTTTGCATAAATATACTATATGTTAAATGTGGTTGCAGAGAGCCTGAGAATCGTCTTGATTTATAACTTTTTTACAAATTGCAAACAACTGCAAGTTAATGGTTAACATGCTGAAGTCATACCTGTTTGTTTATCTTGGAACTATAGGTTATGTCGGGCAACTTAATGCTGTATTGTGCAAGTTGGTTTTTCAAAAATTTCATACATAATTATTTCCCCCTGATTAAAACAATGAGATGCACTAAAGTCATCACAAATAATGACAGTGACTTAATGCATGTAGGCTTTCCTTGTGAATCCAGGTCAAAGTGGAATAGTGGTTCTTACATTAAAAAATATGCTGCCATGATTGGAGTAACATTTGTAGAAACTTTATTTCAATGGGATTTTAACTCTTTATTTGGAAATTACACAATTGAAATCCCTCTATCTATCTATCTATCATCTATCTATCTATCTATCTATCTATCTATCTATCTATCTATCATCTATCATCTATAGACAGAGAGAGGGGGATATATATATGTATATATGGCACATTGTATATATATGTTTGCATACATATATATGGCACAAGAATGACTTAAATGAAGAGACAGAGGGTTAAGAGAATGAACCTGGTCAACTAGCTTTTTAACTTTGGACAAAAAGCATTAAATATATATGTATGTGTATAATTATATATAAATTTTATATGATTATACATATATTACTTAAACATATGTATATATATATATATATTCATGAATCTATTCCTATGGTTTATTTAGGCTTTATCTAATATAACCTAAATAATATAGGTTATATGTAATAAAATATAAAAATAATGTATTCATTTAGGTTATTTTATTTCATTATATTTTAAGCACTGAATGAAGTAGATGAATTGCATTTGCTAATGTTGTGATATATTTCTTATGGCACAGCTTTTAGTGCTCTGATAAATGATATTATACACTTTCAACCACTTTTAATTATCCCTAATAACCCCAAAAGGTTTAAAAGTGTTTCCAACCCTATTCAAAGTGGCTTTCTGGCTATTAAAGGCTGAGTGCCTCTGGCTGAGAGGCATCTTTGCTGCTAACATGGGTAATTATAGACATTCCTAAGGCTATTAAATTTGTAAGGCTATTAAAACATGTAATGTTTCTTAGCTTTGATTATATGACATTTGAAATTGCCTGGCTGGATTAGGAGTATCTTGTAATAAGCATTTAGGTCATAAGATCTCTAGACCAAATCTTATCTATGTTTTATGATGTAAAACTACATTTCATTGACTCCATAAACATTAGGCACTACCTAGTTTTTGAAGAAGTAATGTAACTTTCTATGCTATAGTTCAGTTCCTTATATATGCAGCATTTCTATAGGTAATGAACAATTGAATCCTGTACTTACACTTCATCTCTTGTGAAATTCTTCACATTGACAACTATAAATATATAAAAACAATAAATAATTTTTAAGACTATAAGTGATCTTAGATGTAATCTTGACTAAACCTCTCAATTTTTAGTCAAGAAAGCTGAGACAGAGTTTATGTGATTTATACTGTCACTTAGCAGATTACTGGCAATATTGAATCTATATGGTACTGTAGCTGCCAATTCTCAATAGAGAATAAGAGCCCATTATTTTAATATAATTCACTTTTTGTAAAATAGTAAGCTCTCCCAGTTTTATTTTTTCCTAATTATTACAATGGATAATTCATTTATTTCTGTGAATAAACCTGATGGTTGTTATTCAGAGAGAACACAAATAAAAGATTAATAATTAGTTTCTGATAGTTCAATCCCATCAAATTTTCTGAATTTATATTACAGCCCATATACTTTTTAAAGCATCTAAATCATCCCTCCCCAAAATAATCTGTACATTGAGTCTTTCAGGAAGAAAATAATTTGGTATAAAATAGGGATGCATCCTCCATTACCTTTCATTAAGTAGGGCTTGAAAATGACTGGGTTCTTAACCAAAATTTCAATGACAGGTAAAATTGGCAAGGGGTCAATAAAATTTTATATACTGTAAAACTCTAAGATAGGACAGAGCTTTTCCAAATCCTGGTCTGTTCACTTTATCATTTGAAGGTATCTAGTTACCTCACAGAATCTCAGTTTCTTCACCTGTGAAATGGGGAAAATGGTACAATAAGCTTATCTATTTTATGAGTATAAAATGAGATAAAAATTATAAAGTATGTATCACAGAACATACCCAATACATGAAGATGGTCTGACATTTATTAGGTTTTTTTTTTTTTACCACAGGCCTCCATAAGTAGTTTTTAGATCCTCTAAGAAATAATCCTTTACTTTTAGAGACCCAGAGTTAAATGGATGAAATACCAAGGAACACCAGGAATGTGATTCATGCAAAAGTTTCTTTAAAAGAGAGTAGTTTCATTAAAATTAGTATAACATTTAGCCATTCAGGAAATGATATGAAATAAATCCATATATTTTAATGAGCACATAACCCCATCAGGAATTCAGAAGAAATAGAGTGAGGAAAATCCAAAATCAGACTGCTATTCAAGTAAGAGTATCATTTACTGGGTTTTACTCTAGAGAGGATCTGATTCAAACCCAAGGTCTTCAGTTGCTGAAGTCCATATCTTGTGTAGCTGCATAGTATTTGGTTGTTTTTGAAAAACACTTATTTGAAAGACAGTAGTACACTTCCTACTTGGTTTATGTCATCTCTTGTCCAAAACACCTCCATTTGACTTTGGTGTTGAAACCAATGTCTTTTCATGCCTTTCTAGCTCTTCCTAGCTCATTTTTAAACTTAACCATGATTCATCCATTCTTGCATTTTTCAAGAAGTTTTTACTGATACTCAGTTAATTGCTATTAACAAATTTATATTGACAAATAATACTAGGGAATAATAAAAGTTATACAGACCAAAATAGAAAAACTAAAAATTCAGAACTCCATTTTTCAGCTATGACAGCATATCTGCTAGTTGGATAAAATACACTGACATGCAAAATGATTTAAGATAGTAGAGGAAAATGTGACCAATAATTGAAGGACAGTGATCTTAGAAGGGAAATGTGCTTAAGTAAGTCTTACATTTTCTATTCCTTTCTCCCTGGAGGAGTTAAAGAGTCTCAGTGTAGACTTTGAGACTGAAAAGAAGTAGCAGCTTTGAGTTTGTGGAAGTCTCATAGGCTTGGAAAGAAAATAACTGGAGTTCAAGACTACATAAACATCAAAATCTGAGAGTATAAGATGCTGGAAAGGAGGAGACTACTGAGAATTGAACTCTGTATTCTGCGTGTGTTTTCTCCTTTGGAGGCATTTTTCAAACTACAAATGCTCAGGCAAGATAAAAAGAAAAGGTGTTACCTACAGTGTTTATGGGTTGAGTGACACTATTATTAAGATCTCAATACTCCCCAGATCCATCTATGTATTCAGTGCAATCCCTGATATCAGCTAGATTTTTTGTGGAACTTGACAAACTGGTTTTTAAGTGTACATGAACATGTAAAGGGCCAAGAAGAGCCAAAGCTAACTTGAAGAACAACAGTGTTAAATATCTTACACTACCAGATACAAAGATTTATTATAAAGCTTCAATAACTATTAAGTATAATATTGGCTCAGAGATGCACAAAACCAATTGAACAGAATGGAGGATCCAGAAACAGACCCATACACATTGCAGTGCAGTACAGTGAAGAAAATATGTTCTTTTTATTAAGTGGTTTTGGAGCAATTGGGTGTACAGATAGGGGGAAAATGAAACTTAACCCCTAACTCCCATCATTCATAAAATAAATTCCAGGTGTATCATAATCATAAAGGTCAAAGCTAAAACAATGGAACTTCTAGAAGATATGAGAGAATATCATCCTGATTTTGGAGTAGGCAATGATTTCATTAAAACCATTAAAAATAGTGTAAAATATTATTAATAAATTAGTTCATTAAAATTGAGAACTTCTACTCATAAAGGAAATTTTTTAAAGTTGAAAAGTCAAGCCACAGAATGGGAGAAGGTACTTTCAATATGTCCATTCAATATAGGACTTATATCCAGACATATAAAGAACTTCTACAAATCAACACAGAAAGAATTGCCAGCAAATTGAAACTTTGTTAAAATATGTGAACAGGGACTTTATAAAGGAAAATATAATTAACTGAATATTTGTGTCTCCTTCAAAATTCATATGTTGAAGACTGACTCCTCCCCATGTGACTATATTTATGGAGATAAGACCTATAGAGAGTCAAGTAAGGTTAAATTAGTCTGTAAGAGTGGGGCCCTAGTCTGTTAAGATTAGTGTCCTCATAAAAAAACACCAGAGAGCCCTCTCTCTTTCCAGCATGAGGACATAGTGAGAATGTGGCATTTTGCAAGTCAGAAATATGGGCCTCACCAGAAGCTGATGATGCAGGCACCCTAATATTGGACTTTCTGACTAATGAGCTATGAGAAGACAAATTTCTTTTGTTTAAACCACTCAGTCTGTGGTGTTTTGTTATGCCAGACCAACCACAGTAATACAGAAGATATCCAAATGACCCATAAGCATATGTAGAAAGGTGTTGGACATCATTAGTCATGATTGAAGTACAAATTGAAAACACAATGGGATCATGTTTCATGATAAAAAATTACAATACAAAATGATGAAAAGGATGTGAAGCATCTATAATTCTTGACCACTGTTGATTGGGTTTTAAACTGGTTCTGCCATCTTAGAAAAGTTTTCTCCAGTGTCTATTAAAGTTGAAAAGTATGTACCCAGGATAAATGAGTATGTTCATTAAAATGCATAAAACCTGTGAAGGTAGATTACTGGCATGACTAGCTTATCTATTGCTGCCAGTCACCTTCAGACAAGTATAATGATTATCAAATGATTACCATAAATAAGGTTTTACTAAATTTTATTAAATCACCAATCATAATATTTCTAGACCTAAAGATATGATCCTGATTTCTGAAATTTACAGAATCTTCTTAAAAATTGATGAATTTGAGGAACAAGTACACAAAGAGATGGGCATGAAAGAGTTAAATAATAACATCCTGCAAGTGGATAAAGGCTTCATTTCCTTGGTAATTCTCTCACCACTAAAAGACTGATTGTAGGTTAAGAAACCTAAGATTTTGAGCATACTGAGAGAAGCTCCATCATCCATGGAGACACATTCATATTTACAATAGTTATAAGACTGACATACAAAATCTGACTTCTAAAACATTAGCCTAAAAACAAATTACTGTCACAGAAACCGAAAGTGCTCAAACATACCAAGAATGCCAAGAAAAGTGAAATTCTTGGCTAGATTGATCAAAACCAAACAAAGGAATTTCATATGTCTGTTGTTTCATGGCTCAAGCTATAATACCCCTCAATAAATACCTCAACAGCTGTCTCTGCCCCTCCCTCTCCTAGTCCTTTTTCCTCTTCCTCCCACCCTTCTTCCTTATCCTTTCACCCCTAAATTCCCTTGGGATTGACTGTCTTTAAGTACATTAATATATTGACACATGTTAAAGTCAAGTTGCAAGTTGGATGTGTCTGTGTCTTTAAGATTACTGGTCTGATCCATTCATTTTATTTTGATGTTGAAAATTATATGTCTATTTTTCAAATTTTTAAGGAACCTCCTTTAATATATTGACTGCATTAATGAAGACATAAACAAGAACCATGAAGTATTTTTCCCTCCTGTAAGCAACAGGAAGGTCTGTAAGTTTCTTACTACAGAAAAAGAAGGGGAGAACATGGGCACTTTGAAACAGGTAGGCATTTCATGAAGAGTTCAGATTAAAACATGATCTAATATTTAATTGATAAACTTTCTTCTGAGAGTATTATGTGCTAGATACAAGGAACATGGAGGTGCAGACTTTGGGGCATGCTCTGAGTATTCATGACCTATAGGGGAACAGGAAAGTAATTGCATGGCTCAGTTCCAGATTTACTGACTGTCTAATAACAGATAAAATCAATTTTATGTAATAAATATTGTGATAGAGAAATGAACAAATATATACAGGAGCATAAGTAAGTTAGATTCCTAACTCTATCCCAAAGATGGAGAATGGGAAGAGTGTTCATATCAGTAAAGGTAGAAAACGCAAAGATATAGGAAAGAAAAAGAGGAAGGATATTTGATGGAACAATTTCTCTAAACAGACCAAGCTGAAAGTTTGTATAGTCAATTAATAGGGTGGGGATGAAAACATAAATAATAGTGGATGTCTTCACAGAATTTGTAGGTTGGTGGTAAAGGTCTTAGGTGGGAGAACATCTCTGCATGGTAGTTTCTATTGTTTTTGTTAAACAGGGGTTAAAAACTTGTTGTAAGTGAAAGCATGCTATAATTAGGGAATAGAGGAGAGCCTAGGTAAATTTGAGGACCACAGATTCATAGCATAATCAATATAAAGAATTGAATGTGCTCCTTCAGTGACCATCAGCAGTCCAGATAGGGAGAGGGGAAGAGTTAAATTATCCAGGGTTGAGATTGCACAAGTCATATATAATGGGAGAACAAGGGGAAGGAGTGATGACAGGATGGATAGCATGATAAAGAATAGATAAAGAGAGGAGTTCCACCAAGATGGAGGCATAGGTGGAGACGCTGTGCATTCTCACACAACCAAGTTTAGAGACAACTAAATATTAGCAACAGAAAACACAGCCAGAACACAGAAAACTGAACTTTTTGGAAGTCTGATAACAATGAATTCTTCAGCCTGACCAGTAAGAGGGGCAAAGCTAGCAGGTAGTGGAGCGGAGTTGCATAGGAAAACTCGGTCAGATGGACTCATGCACGCAGATCCCAGGCATGGGGTTGCAATGGGTGGACCCAGTGAGCGACCCAGTGAATGATGGGTGGACCCAGCGAGGGCGCAGGGCAGCAGGTTGACTGTGGTCACACATTCCTGCGCAGATAGACCAGGGAAGGAGTGAGCAGTAGGATGGACCCAGCAGGCCCCAGCAGTGGGAAGCAGCAGAGGGGGCTGCCATTTCCCCACTCTGACCCAGCCCCCACATATAGCGTCACAACCCAGCGACCTGGGTGGCCCTGCCCTGGTGAACACCTAAGGCTCCACTCCTCATACTTAATGGGCATGAACAGACCAAAAATGGCTCAAGAAGATCTCAAAGCCCCAGAGCCCATAACTCTAAGCTACGAAGAAATACCCAAACTTTCAGATGCACAGTTCAAAACACTGGTGATCAGGATCCTCACAGACCTGGTTGATTTTATTCACAAATTAGAGGAACATATGAAGGCTAAACTAGTTGAAATGAAGGAAATTGCACAGGAAACCAATAGTGATGAAAAGGAAACTGGGACTCAAATCAAGGGAGTGAACCAGAAGGAAGAAAAAAATGACCAACAGGAAAATATGAAGAAACAAGAATTCAAAAAAATGAGTAGAGACTTAGGAGCCTCCAGGACATCTTTAAATGCTCCAATATCTGAATTATAGGGGTACCAGAAGGGGGAAAGGAACAGCCACCAGTGAAAAACTTATTTGAACAAATAATAAAGGAAAATTTCCCCAATCTGGCAAAGGAAATAGACTTCCAGGAAATCCAGGAAGCTCAGAATCCCAAAGAAGTTGGACCCAAGAAGAAACACACCAAGGCACATCATAATTACATTAGCCAAGATTAAAATGAAGGAGAGAATCCTAGAAGCAGCAAGAGATAAGGGGACAATCACCTACAAAGGAGTTTCCATCAGACTGTCAGTGGATTTCTCAAAAGAGACCTTACAGGCAAGAAGGGGCCAGAAAGAGGTATTCCAAGTCATGAAAACCAAAGACCTACAACCAAGATTACTCTATCCAGCAAAACTTTTATTTAGAATGGAAGGACAGATAAAGTGCTTCTCTTATAAGATCAAATTCAAGGAGTTCATCATCACCAAGCCCTTATTATATGAAATGTTAAAGGGACTTATCTAAGAAAAAGAAGATAAAAAAGATGAACAGTGAAAGGACAGCAAACTCACAGTTATCAACAACTACACCTAAAACAAAAGCAAACTAAAAGGACAGCTAGATCAGGAGGGAAACATAGAAAGGAAGATCTCAAGGAGGGTTAGCAACAGAGGAGTGGGAGAAGGGGAGAAGGTACAGAAAATAAGTAGCATAAACAGTAGATAGAAAATAGATGGGGGCAAGAATAGTATGGGAAATATAGAATCTAAAGGACTTGAGACACATGGTCATAAACTAAAGGGGGGTAATGGTAGGGATGGGGGGTAGGGTGGAGGGGAATGAAGGGGGGAATAGAACAACTGTAATGGCATAATCAATAAAATATATTTTTAAAAAAGAACTTGAGACACATGGTCATAAACTAAAGGGGGGAATGGTGGGGGTGGGGGTGTGGGTGGAGGGGAATGAAGGGGGCAATAGAACAACTGTAATGGCATAATCAATAAAATCAAATAAAATTTTAAAAAAAGAATAAAGAAAGGAAGAATGAAATTAGAAAGGAGCTAATAGGTTGAAGAAAATTAAAGGTGTATGTGTGTGGCATGAGATGAAAAGGCTGAAAGGCATAATGAGCTGGACAAATGATATCTGCATTTAAATGAATTTCAGCAGTTAGAAATACAAATAGAAATAACTGTACCAATAGAAATATATTGAGAACATTCTTCAGTTAAAAGATAAATTTGGAAAATGGCAGACATAGAAAATAAAGCCATTAAGAATAGATTACTTCTGATACAATGAAGGCAGAGGTCCAGCATGACCCAATAATAATTGCATGGGACTCAGAAGCAGATCAGTGGGTAATGCCTGATTGGGAAGATTCTAAATGATCTCGAGGATTTCAGCAAGTCTAGAGAAAAGTGTTATGAATTACCATGGGGTACTACAGATGAGTTTACCCTAGGATTCAGATTCAAACTGTCTGTAAAACCAGGAACCCTTTCCCTGCCTCCAGTTTCTATTTGGAATAGTTGTCATCCATGAGACTTTTGTTTTCTGGCAGAAAAGGAAAATGATGGACAATCTTTAGACTACTGGAAGACTATAAAAATATGTGATGCCAATGGTTATATTTAATACCTTGAGGATTTTGGAACTTTATGAGAGGAGGCAACTCTGGGAGAGAGGAATGAATCAAAAAGAACCCTAGGTGGAAACACAGGTAACTTTAGGAGGCCTAGAGTGGAAACAAGTGTGTCAGTTGACCCTAACAATCTTAGCAGGTGTGTGATATCCACTGGAGGGGAATAAAATGCTCAAAATGCTCATTGAAGTGGGGATTTTCAAGAGGGTTAAAGACAAATTTGGGGCTCACTATCAAGTAAACTTCTGGTGGTTATAAAGCCTCACCTTGTACCCACATAAAAAAAACAGAGCCATGTCACATTTGTATCCATATATAATCTACATTTTAGTGTGGATCTGAATTTATGACTCAGCTAATTATTTAGGATATAGTAGATGTTTAATTTCTTGAATGTGTTGTTTAATATATTAAATATCTGTTATAAAGTCATGGTTAAGAGAGTTTTTAACATTTTCACATGAGAAGCCCATCATCTTTATAATCAAGACCCTAAGGCCCACCATGAGAAGGCTGGTGGACAGATCTGTCTTATTATACACAGTACAGTGTTGTCTAAAAAGTATCTTCGTCTATTTGGACTTATATTAGTTTCCTTTTATTGCTGTAACAAATTGCCACAAATTTACTAGCATAACATAATATGCACTTAATCTCCCACAATTCCAGTGGTGAAAGGCCTTAAGATGAAGATGTTGGCAATGCTGTGTTCCTTCTGGAGCCTATCAGGAAGAATCTATTTTCTTGCTTTTCCTAGCTTCTAGAAGCCAACTGCATTAGTTGGTTCATGGCCCCTTCCTCCATCCTCAAAGTCTCCATCTTCAAAGCATCTTTAAATCTCTCCCTCTCCCTCCATAGCCCTCTGTCTCTCCTTTCCTCAGTCCCTCCCTTTTCCTGTGTCTCCCTCTCTCTCCAACCTCTGCTTCATTCCTAACCTCTCCTTCTCTGACTGACCTTCCTGCCACCCTATTATAAGGACCCTTATATTGATAGTTATATTAAGGTAACCTGGATAATCTGAAATAATCACCCATCTCAAAATGTTTAATCATGCCTGCAAGTCCATTTTGTAATGTTAAGGTAACATATTCACAGGTTCTGGTTATTAGGATGTAGACTGGGGTGAGGGGGACATTATTCTGCTTACAAGAGGGTATACCCTAATATATTTATTAGTTGTGGACATTTTTTCTTTTTATTTATTTTTCTCTCACACTTATTTTCTGAGCATGTACTAGATAAGTGGCTTCTACTGGAAGACACTCAGCAAATAGTGGAGGTGCTGTCCCTATAGTCATAAAGCTAAATACCTATTGAGAAAATAAAGTGAATTTGGGGCTTCTGGAGTTTTTTATGATAGTTTGTGGGTTTCACAGTAGTCTTGTTTATATTTAAGTACTATTTGTTGGTTGTAGTAATAATATATGATACCACAATTATTTGTATTTATGATTGCTTTCATGACCACCAGGAACATAGCCATAGTGAAACAAATTGAGTTGTTTACTTGTTATAGTGAGGGAAAATGCACACCATGGGGAGTATGCACTGTCTCAGTAAGAGGTTATTAGAAATGACAATAAAGGATTTGGGTTTTGGTTAGGAAGTCTTGGGGAAAGTCTAAGGAAATGAAGACTCAAGAATAAGTGCTATCTTTCTGTGATTGGGTATCTCGAATATTTTATCTATAAGGCATACATGCTGGAGCAGGAGTAAAGTTGTAATGTGCAAAAAAGCAGTGGTCATTCATATTAGCCTAGAGATGGAAATGTTTGGTATTCTGTGGATGATACAGTGAACTTGCTAACCTCACTTACTCATGGTCTCAGAGTGACCTCTGATGTTGGTGTTCTGTGAGGCTGTTTATATCCAACAAGAGAGCAACATGGCCCAAGAGTGAGCCTCTGGCAAGTTTGTAATAATATGGAGGCCTAGGATTTTGTAGTTTCCAGATGCTAGACTCCTGGTGTTTTCTGTCTCTATTCTATTTGTGGCACTTGTTAAACATGCAGAATTCAAAAGCCACTCCCCAATAACTGTAGCAGAATCATTGAAGTTTGATTTGACCAGCTGATTCTTTTACACACTTAAAGGCTCAAAATCTCTCTATTAGAAAAAGCAAAAAATTCATATATTTATCAATGTTAAATACTTACATGTTTGTGACTGTTGTCTTTAATAATGATTTTTTGAATTTTATTTTTTTATTTATAATTCACAAACTATGATTAAGCTTATATTTATGCATGACCCTTTCTTAGCTATTCCTTGAGATTGGCTCAGCTGTCTCTTAGTTAAAAAACAAACTACATTTTTTAAAAGTTTTAAACTAGGCACTAATGATGCTTGTATGGATTTAACATTTGTAGTTTATTTGTAATTTTTACAATTTGCTCTCGTGTTGACTGGGTATCACTGAAATCAGCACTGCAAAATGCAGCAGGACTGAGTGACTGCTCCTGTTTTGGTTCTGAATGAGTATTTTACCATCATCTCTCTGCATCCATCTACCTGTTGACAAGCTTTCCCATGTGCTTTAAACCACAAACCACATAAGCCTTACAACCTCATTCTGATGAGCATGCCCTTTAAAAGCTAAGCTAAAGGTGTTTTCCTAGTCAACGTGAGGAATGCAGGGCCTATAGGAGGGAATCTTTGTCTTTAAAACTGCATCCATGAAACTCATGCCTTAATTTCTTCCTTTCTGGTTTTTTTTTTTTGGCAACAATGTAAACATGGACAACAGGAAGAAAAGTTAAACTTAAAAGCAAATGTACCCTCTCGAGCACAATCTAACCCAATTATTAATATTAACACTTTACAAAATGACTCTAGCCCTGGCCTGTGGGCTCAGTCAGTTGGAGCACTGTCCTGTACATCGAAAGGTTGCAGGTTTGATTTCCTGTCAGGGCACACACCTAGGTTGCAGTTTCAGTCCCTCATTGGGGTGTGTGTAGGAGGCAACCAATCGGTGTTTCTCTCATATTGGTGTTTCTGTCTCTTGCCCTCCCTCTATTTCTGAAAACAATAGACATATTTAAAAAGTTTAATACAATAAAAGATGGTTCCCCTTCTTCAAAATCATTTTTTCTGAAGCAGTAATAATTTAAACATCATACTTAAACAACATTTGTATGTTTATAGGTAATTTTAGATAAATGAGTGTTCACACAGAGCATGCTAAAACTCAACAAAAATTAAGGAAGATAAGATGGTTAGATATATAAAGAAGTCTGTATTTAGCCAAAATTTGTTGCAACTTGTAATTCCAGAAGAAAATCAGAATGTAAAAAGCATTCTAGAAGAGTGGCAGTGAACAATTGCCACTTTCCATATCAGTGTTTTTCAAATATTCCCAGCAAAGGATCAGTATTTTTGTTTGTTCTTTCACTTTTTTAAACATAATTATCAATTTACCACAGATGGATACTTTTTAAAAATATTTTTTGGTTATGCTATTATAGTTGTCCTATTTCCCCCTTCATTCCCCTCCACCCTGCACACCCCCTCCCCCCACACTCCCCCTCTTCAGTTCATGTCCATGTGTCATACGTTCTTCAGCTTCTACATTTCCCACACTACTCTTGCCCTCCCCCTGTCTATTTTCTCCCCACCATCTATGCTACTTACTCTCTACCTTTTCTCCCTACCTCCTCCCAGTCCCCTGTTGCTAACCCTCCATGTGATCTCCATTTCTGTGGCTCCATTCCTGTTTTAGCTGTCAGCTTAGTTTGCTTTTGTTTTACGTATGGTTGTTAATAACTGTGAGTTTGCTGTCCTTTCACTGTTCATCTTTTTTATCTTCTTTTTCTTAGGTAAGTCCCTTTAACATTTCATATAATAAGGGCTTGGTGATGATGAACTCCTTGAACTTGACCTTATCTGAGAAGCGTTTTATCTACCTTTCCATTCTAAATGAAAGCTTTGATAGATGGAGCAATCTTGGATGTAGGTCTTTGGATTTCATGACCTGGAATACTTTTTTCCAGCCCCTTCTTGCCTGTAAGGTCTCTTTTGAGAAATCCGCTGACAGTCTGATGGAGACTCCTTTGTAAGTGACTGTCCCCTTATCTCTTGCTGCTTCTAGGATTATCTCCTTCATTTTAATCTTGGCTAATATAATGATGATGTGCCTTGGTGTGTTCCTCCTTGGGTCCAACTTCTTTGGGACTCTGTGAGCTTCCTGGATTTCCTGGAAGTCTATTTCCTTTGCCAGATTGGGGAAGTTCTCCTTTATTATTTGTTCAAATAAGTTTTCTACTTGTTGCTCTTCCTCTTCCCCTTCCAGTACCCCTGTAATCTGAATGTTGGAATGTTTTAAGATGTCCTGGAGGTTCCTAAGCCTCTCCTCATTTTTTTGTATTCTTGTTTCTTCATTCTGTTCTGTTTGGTTGTTTCTTTCTTCCTTCTGGTCTACTCCCTTGATTTGAGTCCCAGTTTTCTTCCCATCGCTATAGGTTCCCTGTGCATTTTCCTTCATTTCACTTAGTGTAGTCTTCATTTTTTTTTCATCTAATTTACAACCAAATTCAACCAATTCTGTGAGCATCCTGATCACCAGTGCTTTGAACTGTGCATCTGATAGGTTGGCTATTTCTTCATTATTTAGTTGTATTTGCTGTGGAGCTTTGATCCATTCTTCCATTTGGGCCATTTTTCTTGTCTTGTCCTGCCTGTTAGGTATGAAGGGCAGAGCCTTAGGTGTTCCCCAGGCTGGGGCAACCCAGTCACTATGTTGTGAGGCTGTATGTAGGGCAGGGGTCTGAAAGGGAACAATGGCACTTGCTCCATTCTCTGTCAGATTTCAGTCCCTTCTTCTGCTTCCCACAAGCAAATTGGGCCCTTCTGGTGCTGGTTCCCAAGTGGGTGGGCTTGTGTAATGTATGTTCTAGGACCCTGTGGGTCTCTCCAAGGAACTCTCCTGTGAGGCTTGAGTCTCTTCCTGCATCTTAACCCCCACAAGTCTTTTCAATCAGTATTTTGAGGCTTTATTTTCTGGTGCTGGGACCCTGGGTTACATGGTCTGTCTCACTCCCCAATTTTACCTGGTTTATCTGCAAGCAAATGTGGGACCACCAGGTTCTAGCTGCCTTGTGCACAGTTCCTCACTTCACAATCACCACCTCACTGGGTCTGCCCATTGCCACCCTGTGCCTGGGGTCTGCCAGCCACTGACTGCATGCCTAGGGTCTGCCAGCTGCTGCCTTGTGCACCTGGGGTGCCTTGTGCACCTGGTGTCACCACTTTTTGTTCAACGCCCCCTCTCTGCTTTGCAGCCTGACTCTGACCCGCCTACCGGTCTGGATGAATGTGTCTATTTTAACTCCTTGGTTGTCCGACTTCCATACAGTTCAATTTTCTGTCAGTTCTGGTTGTTATTTTGTTTCTAATTGTTGTTGTTCTTATTTTGGTTGTGGGAGGAGGCATAGTGTGTCTACCTATACCTCCATCTTGGCCAGAAGAGATGGATACTTTTTAATAGAGTAGGCAGAGGTGGCTGGGGTGAGGGGAGTGGTGGGAGGAAAATGGAGACAACTATACTTAAATAACAAAAATTAAATTTTAAAAATTAAAATAATCTAAAAGAAACACATAGGAATTACACACTTGTCCCTAAATTATTATTGGAGTCAATAAGCATACAAGTACTCTGTCAGATTGCTATAAAATTTTTTAAAGGTTTCATCCCAATTTCTATACTTACTTCATTGTGGACCAGTGAAAAAAGAAAACATACTCAAAGATCTCCACAGTTTGAATGGTACTATCTGATATCATACTTAAACACTAGGTTTTTCATGTTTGTAGCATCAGAATTTATTAGAACTATAAGGGTGCTAAGAAATATAATCCCAAATTTTTATTTATTTATGTATTTATTGCCTGCATACAGTGAGGTTACACAGCCAGCAGTGATGTTAACAAACTTGAATTTGTTAAGTATATTTTATTGATTTTGCTATTGAAGTTGACGCAATTTTTTTCTCCCCTTTATCCCCCCTCCACCCTGCATCTCCCTTCTGGCAACCCCCCTCCCTTAGTTCATGTCCATGGGTCAAACGTGTAAGTTCTTTGGTGTTTCTGTTTCCTACTCTATTCTTAACCTTCCCCATCTATTTTATGCCTACCAATTATGCTTCTTATTCCCTGTACCTTTCCCCCATCCATTCTTCCTCTCTCCCTCCCCACTGATAACCCTTCATGTTATCTACATTTCTCTGATTCTAGTTGTTTGTTTAGTTTTTGTTTTTAGGATCAGTTGTTGATAGTTATGAGTTTGTTGTCATTTTACTATTCATAATTTTGATCCTCTTCTATTTATTAGGTAAATCCCTTTAACATTTCATATAGTAAGGGCTTGGTGATGATGAACTCCCTTAATTTCATCTTATCTGGAAGGCACTTAATATGTCTTCCACAATAGATTAAATGATCTTTGAGTATAGAAATTGTCATTTTCCTAATTATATTTCTCTGTTCCCAAGCACAGAGCCCCAAAATCCTAGGCAATTGACAATTTTTTTCTATGGATGGGTAAGTGAATTACTCAATAAGATCAAGAGAAACTATAAATGGCTTTAGGACTATTTAAAGAATTTTTGTATTTTGTTCCTCTACTCTGTATAAAGCTTCTTACTCCTAAAGTCTGATAGTTATAATTTTTGATTTGATTTATAGAAAGTATACTAGAGTCCTTTACCTCAATCTTTTTGTTGTGTTATTTGTGTTTGCTTACTTTTCAGAAACATGAAAGAATTTGACCAAATACACAAATCTTTTCTCCTGGAAATAATTATGGAGGATGCACTATCTACTTTGACGTTTTCTATGGTCTAGGATGCTTTTCTAAATACCAAGGATTTCTTGCCTCAGCATTGACCCCAATTTTATCAGAAGATGTTTGTAATTGGGGGCATACTCAACTGATCCCTGATCTGTGTCAGGGTTACTTTCCATAGATTAATTACCCAGTACTTAACTTTTGCATTTGACTCTCATACAAGTGCATATTCAAAGGGCTTCCAACCTAACTGAAGTAATGGATTGCATTTTCTCATAATTCTCTACTACTTGGATAGAAACATAACTTGCAACAAAATCTCATCTCTTTCCAACTTTATCTCATTTTTGCAACATCACCAGATAAACCTTCTTTGAAGATCACTTATATAAATGTCACTCATTTTGGTGGCAATCAGTTTCACTAATATATGGTTCCAAGTCCTATATTCCCATTTAATCTTCTGCTGAATAAATAGTAGAATGGGATCATAGCCCTCTTATTTATTACAGATATTTGACTATAAAAGTTAGAGGGGAAACTCCCTATGTTTTATAATACATTGCTAAGCTACCTGTAACATCAAGTCATGCATTTGAAATTGTCAGTTTAATTTATCCTTAGAGCACTCCTCCAGAGTTAATGTTGAAGCAATTCAACTTATTCTGATGTATGGCCAACACAGCAAATTCAAAATATCAATTTAACTATAATTCTTGTACGCATTTATTAATGTGCCTATCCAATAAATACTTACTGAAGACTTACTATGGACCAGGCTCTGGTTTTAGTCTGGGGGTTCAGAGTGGAGAAAAGCAAGTTTCCCCACATTGGATCTTTTATTTTGGTAGTTAAAGATAAATTTAAAAAGTAAAAAACTGCATAAATAAGATAATGTCTTGCCATTATGTGTTGTGTAAAACATAATGGGATATGTGATAGTGACTGGAAATTTCTTTATACAGGATGTTTAAGAAAGGAAAAAGTGGTCTTTGATTTGAGTCCTGAGGGATAAGGAAGGTACCTAAAAGGAAAAATCTTCCCAGTAGGGGAAACCAGAAAACGCAATAGCTCTAAGGAAGGGGTACCCTTGGCATATTCAAGAAACTTTAAGAAGGCCAGTATGGCTTAGACATGGTAAGAAGGGCTTTCAGGGAAAAGAGTGTGCAAATACTGTCTAGGATTAGGCAAGAACCAGATCACATAAAGACTTCAAGTATAAAGGGAAGCCATATAATGATATTAAGCAAGAAAATGACACAATTGAATTTACTTTTTAATTGCTTATAATACTATAAGGAGAAGGGATTTTACAGGATTGGAAGCAGGAATTCCACTTAGGAGATAATGGCAATAGTCCAGAAATGAGAGGATGGTCACATAGAGGAGGAGAGAAGTGGTCTGACTTAAGAGAAATGCTGGAAGAAGAATAGACAGCACTTGCAGTGGATTCCCTTATTGTATGAATAAAACATAAGAATACAAAAAGACCACTACATTTTTGTACTTCGGCAATTAATTAAAGAACCATGCCTCTTACTCACATGTGCTTTGGGGGAATATAGAACATAACTTATTATTCTCCTGTTTAGCTTCTACTCCCACCTCTAAATACAGCATCCTGATTTTTTAAATTGAAGATTCTTCTTCCTTCTACTCAGTCATATTGTTTGTGCGGGAATTTCTCTAATTCTAGCTTAGCTGTGAGTATGACTGCATTCTTAGGCTGATCACCATTTTCAAATCTTCCATCAAAGTGACCACAATAGGCCCAGTCACATGCAACTCTGAGAGTTTGGATTGAACTAGTGGAGATAAGTGCTCTTTTTAGAATGTGAATGGTAAATTAGTAGGATGGCAGTTACCACACTGAGAGAGCATGTCAGAGAATGAGGCCAATGCAAAGGTAAACCAGGCCAAGTGGTAGGATGAGCAACCAGGACACCCAATGATTTTTTTAATCCCTTAAAGCCCCCATGCCTGAAGCCAAATTGACTCCTGGACCTGTCATTTATCCATTCCAAAAATTAGCTTTTACATACTTGAGACAATTTGACTTGGGTTTCTTTCCCATGTAACCAAGAGTCCTTATTAATACAGATGAGAAATTTGTTTTTGGCATATTAATATTGAAATGCCTATTTAGTTTTGCAAGATTCAAACACAGGATGGCCAGTTAAATGGACATTTCAAATAAAAGGATTAATAATTATTTGGTATTTGTGTTCCAAGTATTGCTAACTCAGGCAAGCCTATGATTGTTACATACCCAAGTGGAGATATCAAGTGGGCTATTATATCTATAAGCCTGGCACTCAAGAAAGAGGCTAGGGATTTTGATGTGTTCGGAAGTCATCACAATAGTAGTAGTATTCAAAGCCATGGAACTAAAAAATTAAGTCTTGGGAAACAAGGCAAGTAGAGTTAAGAGAGTATCAAGGGCTAAACCTGATGGCAATGCACTCTACTGAGGTCTAGGAGTGCAGACAGAAATTGTGAAAGATTGATAAGAAGGTGGGGATACAGTGTCACGGAAAGCAAGAAAGTAATGGGTTTCAAGACTGGAAACATCTCTGACAAAGATTGTCAAACTTCCCTCTCAAAATGATGAGCATTCTTTCTTCCTTTTACTTACCTACTAAGTCCTCTTCTCTCCACACCTCTGTCCTTTCCTGTAACTATTCAGATGTCCAAGGCACTCTGGCCATTGTTAGAGATGTCTAGAAACTCACTTCTTATTGGTGCAGAGATGTGCCTTCTCTGCTGCCTTTGATATTTTAGGGCTTAAAAATCCTTTTTCTTAGCATCCTTTCATATGTCTATGGGCTCTCCATATGTCCTCTTTGGAGAAGTGTCTGTTCAGGTCCTTTGCCAATTTTTAAATTGCATTGTTTGTCTTCCTGGAGTGGAGTCATGTGAGTTCTTTATATATTTTGGAGATCAAACTCTTGTCCGAGATAACATTGGCAAATATATATTCCCATATGGTTGGTTCCCTTTTCATATTGCTGGTGTTTTCTTTAGCCATACAGCAGCTTTTTACTTTGATGAAGTCCCATTTGTTTATTCTTTCCTTTGTGTCCCTTGCTCTAGGGGAAATATTGCTGCGTGGAATATTGGAGATATTTCTGCCTATGTTCTCCTCTAGGATTTTTTTGGTGTCGTGAGTTATATTTAAGTCTTATCCATCTTGAGTTTATTTTTGTATATGGTGTAAGTTGGTGGTGCAGCTACTGTAGAAAACAGTATGGAATTTCCTCAGAAAACTAAAAGTGGAACTGCCCTTTGACCCAGCAATACTACTGCTGGGATTATACCCTAATAATGCTGAAACACCAATTCAAAAGAACCTATGCACCCCAGTGTTCATAGCAGCATAATTTACAATAGCCAAGTGTTGGAAGCAACCTAGATGCCCATCAGTAAATGAGTGGATCAAAAAACTGTGGTGCATTTACACAATGGAATACTATGCAGCAGAAAGAAATAACTCCTACCCTTTGCAACAGCATGGATGGGTCTGAAGAGCATTAGGCTAAGTGAAATAAGCCAGGTGGTGAAAATCAAATCCCATATGATGTCACCTATAAGTGGAACCTAGTCAACAAAGCAAACAGGCAAGCAAAATATAACCAGAAACATTGAAGTAAAGAACAACCTGATAGTAACCAAAGGGGAGAGGGGAGAGGGATATGGAGGGAAATAGGGGAAGGGCCATCAAGAAACATGCATGAAGAACCCATAAACAAATAAAACAGGGGAGAGGAATTGAGGGAGGGAGGTGGGGTGGGTGGGTCAGGGGAAAGTGGTGGTGGGAAAATGGAGACAACTGTATTTGAACAACATTTTTTTTAATTCCCTTTTCTGTTTCTGTCAAACAGCTCGAGACCTTAAAGTTTTAAAGATAGAAGAGAGTTAGAACAGACATGTACGATAACTAATTAGCAATTCAGAGTACTCTGTTCACGAGTGAGAAAAGGGAAACAAACAGCTCCAGTGAACAATTCCTTATGACCAGAGTGTTACTAATATTGCAGAACCTAATGACTTCTTTTTCTCTCAGTCACACTGTGTCTAACTTGTCGTTCATCTATCCAGGTGTCTATCCATTGATTGCACTGTCTGTTTCTCATTTTCTTCCTTTAACTTCTTTTATTAACTGTGCAATAGAAGTATATTATAGGAGGAGTTTCTCTTTGTTTTGTGATTCTTTTTTTATTTTAACCAGATTAGTTATAATTACAAATTAATAAAAGCTACATAAAATTTAAAAATTATAACAGTACATAAAAAGGACAAAATTTGAGAACTAAGGGTCCCTTTTCTTTTTTCCTACCATAGCCCATGTTCTTCAGATAACTGTTCAGTTTTTATTTGTCTATCTATGCATCTATCTTCTTTCTACTTATTTACATTAAAAATATATATTTGTACTTATCCAATGACATGCATACTGATTTTAAAAAGAGGGGAAGGGGACTTCCGCCAAGATGGAGGCATAGGTGGATGTGCTGTGCCTTCTCACACAACCAAGATTAGAGAAAACTAAATATTAGCAACAGAAAACACAGCCAGAACACGGAAAATTGAACTTTTCGGAAGTCTGTTAACAACAAATTCTTCAGCCTGACCCGTAGGGGGCAAAACCAGTGGCTGGTGGAGCAGGGTTGCACAGGAGGTCTCTGTCAGACGGACTCAGGCCTGCGGAATCCAGGCGCAGGGTTGGACCTAGTGAGCGACAGAGTGAGTGACCAGGCGAGCGACCACGGGGGAGACAGCGGGGCAGCGGGGCTGCTTGTTGACTGAGGTCATGCATTTGTGCGCAGGTGGACAGGCGAGGGCGGTTGGACTGGGCCAGCAGGTCCCAACGGCAAGTGGCAGTGGAGGGCGCCGCCACTTCCCTGCTCTGACCCCACCTCCACATATGGTGTCATAACCCAGCGACTCTGAGTGGCCCGGCCCAGGTGAACCACCTAAGGTGCTGCTCCTCCGCACCCAGCTGTAACAAACAGCAGAGGGGGCCGCCATTTCCCCGCTCTGACCACGCCCCCACATACAGCGTCACAACCCAGCGACCTGGGAATCCAAGGCGCCGCTTCTCACACTTAAAGGGCCCGAACAGACCAAGAATGGCGCAGGAGGATCTCAGAGCCCCAGAGCCAATAGATCTAAGCGATGAAGAAATAGCAAAACTCACAGACGCACAGTTTAAAACATTGGTGATCAGGATCCTCACAGAACTGGTTGATTATACCGACAAATTAGACAAATATATGAAGGCAAAACTAATTGAAATGAATGGAATTGCACAGGACACCAATAGCAATGAAAAGGAAACTGGGACTCAAATCAATGGAGTGGACCAGAAGAAAGCAAATAATGGCCAAACAGAAAAGAGTGAAGAAGCAAGAATTCAAAGAAATGAGGAGAGTCTTAGGAACCTCCAGGACATCTTTAAACGCTCCAACATCCGAATTATAGGGGTACCAGAAGGGGGAAAGGCACAGCCACCAGTGGAAAACTTATTTGAACAAATAATAAAGGAGAATTTCCCCAATCTGGCAAAGGAAATAGACTTCCAGGAAATCCAGGAAGCTCAGAGAGTCCCAAAGAAGTTGGACCCAAGAAGGAACACACCAAGGCACATCATCATTACATTAGCCAAGATTCAAATGAAGGAGAGAATCCTAGAAGCAGCAAGAGCTAAGGGGACAATCACCTATAAAGGAGTCCCCATCAGACTGTCAGTGGATTTCTCAAAAGAGACCTTACAGGCAAGTAGGGGCTGGAAAGAGGTATTCCAAGTCATGAAATCCAAAGACCTATAACCAAGATTGCTCTATCCAGCAAAACTTTCATTTAGAATGGAAGGACAGATAAAGTGCTTCTCAGATAAGATCAAATTCAAGGAGTTCATCATCACCAAGCCCTTATTATATGAAATGTTAAAGGGACTTATCTAAGAAAAAGAAGATAAAAAAGATGAACAGTGAAAGGACAGCAAACTCACAGTTATCAACAACTACACCTAAAACGAAAGCAAAGTAAAAGGACAGCTAGATCAGGAGTGGAAACATAGAAATGAAGATCTCAAGGAGGGTTAGCAGCAGGGGAGTGGGAGGAGGTGAAGGGGGGAGAAGGTACAGAAAATAAGTAGCATAGACAGTAGATAGAAAATAGATGGGGGGCAAGAATAGCATGGGAAATATAGAATCTAAAGGACTTGAGACACATGGTCATAAACTAAAGGGGGGGTAATGGTGGGGACTAGGGGTAGGGTGGAGGGGAATAAAGGGGGAATAGAACAACTGTAACAGCATAATCAATAAAAAATTTTTTTAAAAAAGAGGGGAAGGGAGGGAGAGAAACATCAATTGGTTGCCTCTTGTATGTGTCCAAACAGGGACCAAACCTGCAACCCAGGCATGTGCTCTGAACAGGAATCAAATCCACATCCTTTCAGTTTACAGGATCATGCTGCAAGCAATAGAGCCTCACCAGCTGGGGCTAATTCCTTACGTTTTTTGAGTGCTTACTATGTACGAGACTATCAAAATGCTTCAAAAATAGTAATTTATTTAATCTGCATCTCAGAAAAACCCTTTGGCAGATAAAGAACATGAACCAAAGAAAAGTGACTTCCCCAAAGTCACAATGCTAGTAAGTGTATAATATACATGCTTTAATATGCATGATATAAAATACTCTTTGACTAAAGTAAAGTGAGCAGATGTTTTCAGTGAAATCTCTTTGGAAAACATCAGGCTGTTTTAGATGTATTGTCAATTGAAACACCAATACAAGTTTTGGGTCTGCAGGATTTCTTTTGTGGCTTTCGGCTCTACATCTGTTACACTTCTTATCTGTGAGTTCAACTACCAGAGTTATCCTTCCATAGACATTTTCTCCTTTGTGATCTGAGTGGGAATCTTCTCTATGGGAGTCCTTTGACACATCTAGAAATTTACTTTTTAATATTCAGGCCTAGGGTTTCCACACAAGCAGACTGTGCTTGTTGGGGCACACTCAGAGCATTTCCACAAGCTTCAAATTCCCATCTTTCAAAGATAACATTTTCTACACATGATATGTGGCAGACAGCTTGTGATTGGAAAATAAGCCACTCGGCTGCCAGAGATTCGCAGGTTTCTTGTCAGGAACAAGGAGCATAGTTCAGGCTTCTGGCTTATTGCAGGGAGCTCTGTTCTGCCTTCCGGCAGCACTGGGGCTTGTGGCCTCCATTTCTATCATGAAGCAGGCTTTAACACCACAGCTTACAATTTCCATTTTGTGTTACCTTGTTATTTCCAGCACTCTGAAAATTCCCATGTTTTGCATGTGTATTCATGTACGTATTTTTATTTAATATTCTCTGAATACTTTATACAGCAGTTCAAATGTACTTGATTTGGAAAGAGAAGTAAATGCATGTGCTTAGTGGTCCACCTCGATTCAGAAATGTACCACTTTTATCTTGGAGACACAGGACTCTTAAAAGCATATGGCCCACTCAATCTTTTTGAATTACTCCTTGATGTTTAGTATTTGGTAACTTTCAAAAATTATTTCACAAATCCCTTTCTTTTTTTGCCATCCACCCCATTCACCACCTCCAAACTTAATGTTTTAAATTAGGTTAAATAGGGAAAAATTTGAACAAAAGGGCTGATTTCTTTCACTTTGTTTTGTTTATAAGTTTCATTACAGTTTTAGTTACACAAAAAATATATCTGTCTACAGTAAGACTGCATCTATATCTCATTTCTTGAATTAGGTAGAGTAGTAACACTGAAGAAAGCCCACTAGTATTGAAAAATCTAGAAAGTAACACATTTTAAATGAAATACCACATAGAATTTCTGTGCTTCAGAAATCTTGGTGTGCTTTCAAAGTCAAATAAATTTCTAATACAGTTTAAGTGTACTTGTCCACAAGGAATGGGAGATCTAATTGCTTGTTTGAGCAATGAGAGAGAAGCATAAGCTTCAGGGCAGATGGGCTCAGGAAACTTATACAGGCAGACATTTGATTCCAAGTTGCATATCTTGATTGCATGACACCTTGATCAGGTTATACTAACATATCTGGGTTTTTTAAACATTTTTTATTGTTATTCAAGTACAGTTGTCTCCATCCCCCCCCATTTTCCCCCACCCCACCCACCCTCAATCCTATCCAGCCCTTTGGTTTTATCCATGGGTCCCTTATATATGCTCCTTGATGACGCTTCCTCTTCTCTTTCCCATTATTCCCCCCTCCCCATTACAGTCAGTGTGTTCTTTATTTCAGGATTTGGGTCACTTTTATTTAATACCTAATGTTTTCCCATGATGATAAAGAGCAAAAACAGCCAAAAATGTTTCTTGAGTACCTACTACAGGAAAAAGTACATTAGTTCCAATTTCTTTCTTACTAGCCTTTCTCATTCTGAATTTGCCTTTTATTCAGAACTTTTTGCTTCTTAGATGTTGTTACTTTCAGTAAGTACCTGCTTAGCTGATTTCTAATTTTTGGCAAATGATTTTATCAACACTAATTTTCTATAGGTATAAATTTATATAGGTATAAATCAAGTCCCTGCTTGCTATGATATCAGAAAACAATGTAAAGAGGAAAAGCCAGTGGTCCTGAAAAGAAACTAGAGAGAAGCAATGAAAAGCACAGTAATTCACAATTATCAAGAATGTAAAATAATCTTGCTGATCAATTCTCTAGAAGTAGACTCCTTAGAATTACTTTTTTAAAGGTAAAAGATGGAGCTGTGTTTTGAAACCATAAACTTTTGGCATTAATTGTGAGAGACTTATGAAAACTTCCACACAAATGTGTAGAGGTTGTCCAAAAGTCTCTTGGTAACCTTAAGATTTACTCTTGATATACATTTTGGTTTGTTTTTTAAAAGAATTAAGCGCCTTTTTATGATAAAGTAAATATTGAACAACTCACATCTGATTTGATTTTTCTGTATAAATTTAGTAAGTTGATAACATTTTTAACTTTTGTGCCTATAATTTCTATATTTACACAGTTGTTATTATTATATCCTAGGATTTCTTGAATGGATATCAGGTGGTATTTTTATAATAATGTTTTCTGGGGATTTTGGCTGCTTCCAGAGTTAGCAATCAAATATCTATTTTTGTTTGCATTGATGAACACTGCAGTGTGATTTGGCCTGAGATAATGGATAGTTTTTTTCTATATTTGATATATTTTCCTATCCTTTTCTTACTATTGCAAATTTGAGGTGATTCCTTACTTAGACTGTCCTCCAGTCTAAATAACACCAACTAAATAAAAAAGCATACTACATTCCAAAGTCAAAGTGTCATATAGTTCTCCAGGATGATTTGATGATTCCCATTCCTAAATATTTGCATTCATTTCAGGACTCAGGAAAATTGCCACAAATAATGGCTGTAATTATTACAGTACATTTGTTCCCTAAGTCGACCTTAGGGAGAAAATGTTATGCTGTTATTTTTAGCAATGATATAAACTAGGCTGTTGAATTGAGGGATCACTTCTGAACTGACCTGGAAAGGAGACACAGATACTGCTGCTTCAATTATGTATTAATATGGAATACCTGACTATTTTAAGATCTATTTAGTCTTTTACTTTTTGGCCAGCAATCATAAAGTTGCTACTCCTTCAACAATTTAAATGCCCAAAGAAAGAAGAGAAATATAATTTAGTTAGTAGGTATTTTTATTATCTTCTTGTTAGTTTAACATAATTCATTTTGTTTATTAATGTTGGCATTTATTTGCAGTTCTGCAGATACAAAGCTAGGTGAATTTGGGATTTATGCCATGAAATTTATGTATGGTTCTTTTATAGGTTATTTTGCAGTGATAAAATTAAAACCCTCTAAATCAACTGAAATTGTATATATCTTCCAATGAAGTTCCAAATTGATAGTTTTATTGGCTGTGTCAACCCTGAAAGAGTCAATCCAACAAAAAATGGTGATAATAATTGGTTTTTAAATTTTACTTTAGTATTTTTCTTGATTACTATCTTACATTCCTGTTTCCCAATGCACTAGTATATCTGAGTTAAAACAAAGTATAAAATAAGTGGTGTTTGCATATAAGCCATGCCTAAAGTCTTTTAATTTTGCTTTTGTCACCCTTCAATTGTTATTATTTTTTGTTTCAGAATAGTTTTTTGTTTGTTTGTTTGGCTGATTGTTTGGTGTTTCCCCCCCTCCAAATTATTTGGATGAAACTGAATGATCTAGCTTAGTGGCTATTAATAATTTTTCCATTTTTGAAAGTAGAAAATATTGTGAGAAACATAATAGCCTAAATTTAAAAAACACATGACAAGAGGATAATAAACCAAAAGGGAAGAGGAATAGTGATTTATATAATTATGCTATTAAATAACAGCAACAACAATGGTAATAGTATTACTAGATGCCATTTATGTAGCATTTATCATGAGCTATATTGTATTCTAAGTGCTTCATGTATACTCACTCACTCATGTAATCGTCACAACAGTTGGAAAAGCCAAGACAAATTGATTAGGTAATTTGCTAAAGGTCGTAATGGAGAGGTTGCAAAGAAAAAAATGGAAAAGTCAAGATTGAGCCAGAAGATTTAAATAAACACTTTCTGGAATGGTGTTAAGTACAGCTATTGAGGAATGCAGGAATGAAAAATGATGAAAATGTTAAGAGATACCAGGGGGAAAGACATCTAATTTTCACAGACCTGAATGAAAAGGTGATAAAACCATAAGTTGCTAGAAGTAAATCAAATTATCCTGTCAACGAATCTTATATTGGAAGACCTGATTTTTGAGGCTTAGTTCTGATCCCCTGTTAGGTGGGCAATTCATGTTAAGTCTGGGTCTCAATATCTTTTACTGTAGCAAAAGGGATTTGATGACTTTCTAAAGAGCTTTTCCCTCAGATCAAATAGATGACATTTATTTAATACTATTTACCAATAATCAATTTTTTTGGCTGAAAGAAATTTTATAAGTGGGGTCACCAAAGCATACAGCATTGGAAAAAGATTAAAAAATACATAGTTTTGAAGGAAAAGGCAAAGAACCAGGTGTGGTCCAGACTGGAAACTGGCAGCTTTAGAAGACCTTGATAATGTCTGTATGGTAATCCCACTTTACCACCAGTGGCAATGAATTGTAAAACATTTCTTAAGACTTTAGATTACATACTCTTTAGGTATAGGAGAGAGTCGAGTTAGCCAAGTTTTTGTCCTGTGTTCAGATATTGTCAACACTACAGCAATGCAAGGGAAAAATATGATGGAAGGAAGTTCCGTAGAAGAAAGGCAGGTTTGCCCAATGGAAGAGAAGCAATTCTGTTCTGTCTACTGTGGGTTAATAACTCCATGGGGCTTTAATATATAACTATTTTCCCTTGAGATAGTATCTAAATTGGGACACATACATTAATAATGAAAAAATAAGATGCTAGAAATATTCTGCATTTTTACCACTACAGAGTTATATAGAAAGATTGTAAAACACACAGGTAGTGTCTCTTAAAAAACTTCCCCTTTGATTTTTAAGTCTAAGTATATAGTTATTGATGCAAACTCATAAGAATTTTTAATCTCATAACTGAAAGACTGAACATAATTACTGATTTCCTCCCAGAGTTTCTATCTTTGATAAACTTATAAGAACTTCCCCCACTCAATAGATACATATCTGATTGAAAAAAATCAAGAAATATATTTTTAAAAGATGAAGATGATATCTGGGTGGAAAAATGGCAAACTTTAATTGAGAATTTTTAATTATTACAAATTAAGTGAATAATTAAAAATGCCAGGGAACAGAAGACTGTTTCATATGGCTCTCTGTTCAGTGTGGATTGCCAATGTGGGAGAAAATCCTTGTAAATCTTAGCATTACTCCCACACAACCACCTACACAGATGATCACTTGACTTTCACGCTAACAATAGATGTGTTAGTACAGCTCTCACCATCTGCAAAATGAAGTGCACTTAAAAAAAGTCACTGCAGTAGACAGTAGTAATTGCTTATATATTGTGATTAGCATTTTGTATTTACATTTAAAAGGTAAGAATTTAAGCAGTGATGACTCCCAGTTTAAATAAGGTCAGTCCTAGATATCAGATAAATTTATTTACGAAACTTGATTTTGAATTTTATTCTTCTTAAAATTTATCTGTATCCAAGAATACAGAATAAATTGTAAACTAAATGAATTCTGATATACTCCCTTCTCCAGTAATGGTACTTAGAATCATATACATTAGTTATAAACGACCCTTTACAAAGTCTAATTGTCACAACTGTCCTAATTTTTAATAGAATTCCTTCAAAGTCATGTTTATTTGGGTTTCCCTGCTCTTAAATCTACTTATTATCAGCCCTGGCTGGTGTAGCTCAGTTTATTGAGCACGGGTCTGTGAACCAGAGGATTGCGGTTCAATTCCCAGTCAGGGCACATGCCTGGGTTGCAAGCCAGTTCCCAGCAGGGGACACACGAGAGGCAACTACACATTGATATTTCTCTCTCTCTCTCTCTCCTTCCCTTCCCCTCTAAAGATAAATAAATTAATTAATTTAAAAAATCTATTTATTATCAATGCGGAAAGAATATTGTGGAAAATAAGTTTTATGTCACTAGAAAATAGTCTTTGGCCTCTTTTCCCTCACTGATTTTTTTGTCAAGGATGGAAGGGTACATGATTCCATTACTGAAACCTAGTGAAGGATTTCTAAGGGAACTTGTGAGAAAATGAATTATCTGGATTCTTCATAGGGGATAGAACAGCTTAAAGGGTTATGTGTAGACCCTACTCATTTGGAAGACTAGATGCTGAGAGAGAGGAGAATAGGCATGTGTCTGATAAAAGCAGAATGAGACCCATTTCTCAATCCAACAAAAACAGGTACATGCCACACCATACTGGCATATTTCCTATATGTTTCCAACCCACACGTTTCTAACATTTGGCCTTAATAATCTTTTTTTATATATAGATAACAGAGGCAGTGTACATGAGCTATGAGAGCTACTGTAACTTCAAAATATCATCCTAAATAGCATTGCCTAAAACTTTGTGATGAAATATTCATTTCTTCATTATAAACATGGCCTTTTCCAAGTCCATTTCAATGCAGATTATTTTAGACGGAATGGTACACTAAGGAAATAATAACTTAGTATGATTCAGTTTTTTCTCATTTATTTTCTATCTTAAATAAATTATAGTTCTATAAATTTAATATTAGAAGGAAATTTAGGATTAGAAGGAAAATAAAACATCCATCTAGTCCAAACACTTCATTTTACAGATGATAAAATTGATGCTCAGTAAAGGCTCACACACCTAGTTAACCACAAATCCAGAACTAATCCCTAAAACTTCTGACTCCAGTCCAGTGCTTTTTTCCATTATACTATCATAAAACATTAAGACAATAGTGGTCCCTTGGGGTGAAGGTGAGGGTGTGCTGGAATAGTATAGAAAGCATAAGAGTAGAGAAAAGGAGGTATGGTGATCCCATGCAATTCTATTTCTAGCATTGAGCCATATTACAGTCATTAGCAGGATTTAATTTAATTATATCAATTTTAGATATGTAAGTCAGTAAGCCTCATAACTCAGTGGTATCTTTTTGCTAAAGTTTAGCAATAAGGAAAGGTCTCATAGTGTCAATGCTGGGGAAATTTGCACTCACCTCTTTCCCATCTGAAAAGCTATGGACATAGAATAAGGTAGGTGCAATTGTTCAAACATCTTTATACTAGCCAGTTCTCCTACAAAGCAAATTTCTTAGGTTTGGGAAGTATATAAAAGAAAGATCATCTTTCTAAAGTTGAAGGGCTAATATGTCTCCTTTAAGTCAGAAAATAAATAAAAATCATCAGACTCAAAGGTATAAAATATAAACAAAAAATTCAGTTCTCATAAATACATACTTTATTCATTAAGAAAATCTGTGTAGTAAGTTTAATGACTTAAGAGCAGTCAGAAAATTTGAAACATGCAATAATAGCTAATCTATATCATGTACTGGTAAGTGTTAATACATTTGAAATGATAAGATATCTTTTTATACTCATGTTGTATTTTTCATGTTGTATTATTCTATTAATCATTTTTTTATTCTGACACATAATGTGGACCCACAGGACTTTAGGAAATTAATTTCATCTTCAGGGGTTAGCTTCCATTATATACTATAGGTAAATAAAAATAAACTCATAAATTGAGTAAAACCAGTTAATGAAAAGTGCAATGTATATAGAAGGTAATTAACAAAATTTTTACTTTATTCTTATATTCATTAAATATTGCATTATTTATTTGTATTATTTGTCTTATTATTGTTGAGATTATTTCATATCCTTAATTATAACCTGCATGTCTTGTTCCATACAAACAACTGTAAACCTATTTTTGCCCATCCCTGTATTATCAAGGCAGGATTGCTGGAGATAGTAAATGCTTTTGAAACATGCAATGCGAGATGGAGTAGTTTTGCCTCAATGTACTGCTATATATTATTATATCAGAAGTTAATAAATGTGTATTTTCTCTATCTTTTAAAATTAGCTTTTGCCATTAGGTTAATATTGGTGCTAGGAGCTTTTAGCCAGTATAATTTCCTATTTATTTGGTTAAAAAAGTAATAATTTGGCCCTGGCTGGTGCGGCTCAGGGATTGAGTGCCTGCTTGTGAACCAAAGGGTCACTGGATCAATTCCCAGTCAGGGCATGTGCCTGGGTTGCACACCAGGTCCCCAGTAGGGGACGCACGAGAGGCAACCACACATTGATGTTTCTCTCCCTCTCTTTCTCCCTCCCTTCCCCTCTTTCTAAAAATAAATAAAATCTTTAAAATAATTTACATAAAAAGAATAATTTGAACAGGTATTCCAGCGACTCCATCAGGTCCATATCTGTACAATGAAGAAAGCTCCAACATTGCCAATAATTGAAAACTCAAAGGTTTTATTTTCTAAAGTGGTATATGAATTGCTGTCCCATACTGTTTGCCACTTTCCAGTGTTGACCAGAAGAATAATTTTAATGTCTCCCAAATGGATGATGCTGATCTCACCCTAGTTCCTCTTGGGAGATTTAAACTACTTATATCTCCCCAGCTGAATCATTATAAAGAATACCTACATGTGCCCCAAAGTTCTGAATTGTCCTCATCAGTAACACACAGAACTGAATGGTATCTGTAAAGTAGTTGATTTTATGGAAAATAGTCAAAGGCACAAAATGAACACCACAATAATGTCGCTTTCTACTTAAAAAAAAAAGATTGTTAGGCAAAATGTTTCTTGGAAGTTGAAAGGGACTTTACCCTTCTTAGAATCATTTTCTTTTTCTAAGTGGAAATCCTATCTGTTGTTTTCTCTGCTTAAGAAATTGACTGCTAATAATAAATGCAATCAGAATCAGAATCAGAATAAGCTAGGCTGAGACACAACTCCAAAATCTCAGTGGCCCAACTTCAGCCAGGAGGGTGTCACTGAAGCTTTGAGGCAGTGCGAGTCAGCACACTACTTTTGTTGGGATGATGTCAGTGGGGTCCCATGAGAAAATGAACACACATACCCACCTAGCCCTCATGCTACTTACCAATGAGAGACTGGATGGATCTGGAGAGCATTATGCTAAGTGAAATAAGCCAGTCTGTGAAAGACAAATACCATATGTTCTCACCTGTAAGTGGACCTAACCAAAAAAACAAACAAGCAGCAAAATATAACCAGAGACAGTGAAATTAAGAACAAATTGACAGTCATGGTCGGACTTCTGCCAAGATGGAGGCATAGGTGGATATACTATACCTTCTCGCACAACCAAGTTTAAAAACAATAAAGTTGTAGCAACAAAAACGAAGCCAAACCACAGAAAATTGAACTATAATGAAGTCTGACAACAATGAAAACTTCAGCCAAACTGGTAAGAGGGGCAGAGCCAGCAACAGAGCAAGGTCAGGCAGGAAAGATCCACTGGACTGTCGGGGCGCGCGACCCAGGTGTGCCAGTAGCCGTGGGCAGATCCCAGGTGTGGAGTAGCAGGCGGACCCACTGAGGGCGGACCATGGTCATACATTTGCACGCAGATAAACCGCTGGAGGAGTGAGCAGTGAGACGGACCTCACAGACCCCAGTGGCGGGAAGTGGCAGAGGGGACCACTATTGTCCCTCTCTAACCCTGCCCCCACATGCAGCATCACAAACCAGCGACTGAGTTGCCCCTCCCTGGTAAACACCTAAGGCTCCCCTTCTCATACGTAACAGGCACGAACAGATCAAAACATGGCTCAAGAACAACTCAGAGCCCCAGAGCTGATAAATCTAAGTGAGGAGGAATACAAAGATACTATTAGAATAGAAAAGAAGTGAGAATGATGAAAAATAATACAGGTATGCAGCAACTTGTGGCTTCTCTGCTACAGCAAAGTGAACTTTGTCCCTCTGTCTCTATTGTTGAGATGCCCTCCCCTTGGGCCCCACTCTGGTCTTTTCGCAGTTCCTAGCTGTTTGTGTCTCTTGTGGGTAAAAGAAAACAAAGCAACAAACGAACAAAAGAAAACAACACAAAGAAAAGGCAGGAGAAAGGAGGAGAAAGTGATAAGATTTGGAAGAAGAGAAAAAGAACTAAAACAGGAAAAAAAGAAAAAAGGTATTGAAAGATAAAGCAATAGTAAAATTAAAAATCTATAAGATTACTAATAAAATAAAAAAACCCCAAAACCCCAAACAAACCCCCCCAAACAAAACAAAAAAAAACCTTCCCTTGTTGGTTTTAAACTGTCCAAACTGGTTTTTCTGGTTGCAGCAGGACCTCTCTGTGGGCTAGGTTGTCAGTGCACACCAGCCAGGCTACCAGACTGGGATGCGGGCGCCAGCACACCCGCCAGGCTGCCTGGGCCCCTTGGTCTCTGACTCGGTATTTCCTCTCTGCCAAGCTGTGGGGGACGCAAGCCAAGCTGTCCCAGGAGAGCACCTCAGTCCACTTTCAAAAAAAAAAAAACCTCTCTAGACAGCCTGCCTCTCAGTCCAGCCCAATCCCCAGCCAGACCGGTGACAACAATGTGTCTTTCCATTCTCCTGGGCTGATGACCACAGAGTCTGTTGCATCCGCTGTTACGAGAAACAGAGGTTCAGAGACTTTCAGAATTTTCAAGATGTTACTTTATTGGCCAAGTTTTACCTGCACAGGGGCGAGCTGTCTGAGTGTCTGAGGACACTATGCTCAGGAGAGCTACAGATGAGAGCCGCACCCTAGCGCTTACAGCTATGTCCTTATATAGGGGTATGCATGCAAGCTTTGAACAGAAGCAGATGTGGCCGTTAGCTATTGGCTAGCTCTAAACAGCTGATTGCCATTGGCTTATTAGGGAAATTGGTGGTTAGCCCTTTTAGGAAGTAAAAATTTCCCTGCTCCTGGTCAGCCTAACTTTAGTTCCTGGTCAGCCTAACTTTATCCGGGGCTCGTTCGGGATTGTCCCTTTTCAACATCTGTTTTGGACCTCAACAAGTCCAAAGATGGACATGGCCCTTTGTTCTTGTTTCTCTCTGTGTAAACTCAAGCAAACATGCCTCTGCCTGGCGTTGCCCAGATGGGGAGAAAGCTGCTCACCTGTGCTGGTCCCCGCACTGTTCGCCTACCACCACTGAGTGTCCCGGCTCCCGTAGATGACTCCTCTGGCACCCAGGCCCACTCCGAGGGCAGCAGCACTGGAGTGCCCAGCCCCAGGCGCCCGCCCCGCCGAGGCTCCTGTCTCCACTCAACTCCCCTATAGTCACTGACCTGCTGCTGACTGGACTATAAGCATCCATTACAATCGCTGCTCTCCCAATTTCAAAAATGCTGTGTATCCGTTAGTTGATTGCCCTATTTCTTAGCAGCTCTGCCAGGATTTTCACCCACGTGTATGGGAGCTGGAATCCACTCAGTCCTACGCAGTCACCATCTTCCTCTCTCTGATTCATCTTAGTGTTGGCATTTGTTGGGGCTTTTTTCTCAGTCAACTACTGTCTGTCATGGTTCTTGGCATAACGAGTGGTATTTTTATTCTATTACTAACACCTAAGGTACTCTCTTATGAAACTTGGGATTCTATTGAATTTTCTCTTTTTAAGTAAGCAGTCTCTTTTTTCACATTTTTTATTGTTGTTTAAGTATAGTTGTCTCTATTCCCCC
This sequence comes from Artibeus jamaicensis, assembly GCF_021234435.1. NCBI lineage: Eukaryota > Metazoa > Chordata > Mammalia > Chiroptera > Phyllostomidae > Artibeus > Artibeus jamaicensis. The sequence continues at coordinate 8,509,242 of NW_026522028.1, read as the reverse complement.
CCACCATTCCCTCCCACCCCAGCCATCCCCACTTCCTATCCTCAATCGAACCCCCCTTTAATGATATACATATGTCCTTTATGCATGTTCCTGAAAACCCATCCCCCTTTTCACCCCTTTATTCCCTCTCAACTCCTCTCTGGCTACTGTCAATTTGTTCTCTTTTTTTTTAATATGTTTTATTGATTATTCCATTACACTTGTTCTATTCCCCCCTTCATTTCCCTCCACCCTGCACACCCCCTCCCCGCCTTTAGTTTATGTCCACGTGTCTCAAGTTCTTTAGATTCTACATTCCCCCTACAACTCTTGCCCTCCCCCTATCTATTTTCTACCTACCATCTATGCTACTTATTTTCTGACCTTCTCCCCCCTTCTCCTCCCAATCCCCTGTTGCTAACCCTCCATGAGATCTTCATTTCTACGGTTCTGCTTCTGATCTAGATGTCCTTTTAGCTTGCTTTTGTTTTAGATGTGGTTGTTAATAACTGTGAGTTTGCTGTCCTTTCACTGTTCATCTTTTTTATCTTCTTTTTCTTAGATAAGTCCCTTTAACATTTCATATAATAAGGGCTTGGTGATGATGAACTCCTTGAATTTGATCTTATAAGAGAAGCACTTTATCTGCCCTTCCATTCTAAATGAAAGTTTTGCTGGATAGAGCAATCTTGGTTGTAGGTCTTTGGATTTCATGACTTGGACTACCTCTTTCCAGCCCCTACTTGCCTGTAAGGTCTCTTTTGAGAAATCCATTGACAGTCTGATGGAAACTCCTTTGTAGGTGACTGTCCCCTTAGCTCTTGCTGCTTCTAGGATTCTCTGCTTCATTTTAATCTTGGCTAATGTAATGATGATGTGCCTTGGTGTGTTTCTTCTTGGGTCCAACTTCTTTGGGACTCTCTGAGCTTCCTGGATTTCCTGGAAGTCTATTTCCTTTGCCAGACTGGGGAAATTCTCCTTTATTATTTGTTCAAATAAGTTTTCCACTGGTGGCTGTTCCTTTCCCCCTTCTGGTACCCCTATAATTCGGATGTTGGAGCATTTAAAGATGTCCTGGAGGTTCCTAAGTCTCTCCTCATTTTTCTGAATTCTTGTTTCTTCATTCTTTTCTGGTTGGTCATTTTTATCCTCCTCCGGTCCACTCCTTTGATTTGAGTCCCAGTTTCTTTCCCATCACTATTGGTTTCCTGTGGATTGCCATTCATTTCAATTAGTTTAGCCTTCATATGTTCCTCTAATTTGTGACTACAATCACCCATTTCTGTGAGCATCGTGATCAGCAGTGTTTTGAACTGTGCATCTGAAAGTTTGGCTATTTCTTCATCACTTAGATTTATGGGCTCTGGGGCTTTGAGGTCTTCTTGAGCCATTTTTGGTGTGTTCGCGCCCATTAAGTATGAGGAACAGAGCCTTAGGGGCGGGGCCTCCAGGGCGGGTCCGCTGGTTTGTGATGCTGTATGTGGGGGCGGGGTCAGAGCCGGGAAATGGAGGTCGTCTCTGCTGCCTCCCTTCGTTGGTACCTGCTCAGTCCCCTCTAACTGGCCACTCCCTCGCTGGTCTATCTGTGCAGGAATGCACCAGCACAGTCAACTTGCCGCCCTTCACCCTCTCTGGATCTGCTGGTCACTCACTGGGTCGCGCTCACTAGGTCACTCACTGGGTTGGCCCTTTGCAACCTCACGCCTGGGATTCGTGCACCTGAGTCCGTCTGACTGACTTTTCTTGTGCAACCCCGTTCTGCCGGGTGCTGGATTTCGCTCTCTTACCAGTCAGGCTGAAGAATTCATTGTTACCAGACTTCCGAAAAGCTCAATTTTCTGTGTTCTGGCTGTGTTTTCTGTTGCTAATATTTTGTTGTCTCTCAAGTTGGTTGTGTGAGAAAGCACGGCGTCTCCACCTATGCCTCCATCTTGGCGGAAGTCCTCCCCAGCCTTTTTTTCTTGTCTTTTTGCTTGGACAATTTGTTTCCAGCCTTTCACTTTTAGTCTGTGACGGTCTTTTGTCCTGAGGTGGGTCTTTTGTAGGCAGCATATGTGTGGGTCATGCTTTCTTATCCATGCAGCTATTCTGTGTCTTTTGATTGGAACATTTAATCCATTTACATTTAAGGTTATTATTGATAGGTACTTATTCATTGCCATTTTTGTACCTGTGTTCCTCTCTGTCTATCTCTTTTCCTTCCTTTCCTTAAAGCAGTCCTTTTAGTATTTCTTGTAGGACTGGTTTGGTGGAGGCATATTCTTTTACACTTCTTTTGTCTTGGAAGCTCTTTATTTGGCCATCTATCTTGATTGAGAGCCTTGCTGGGTAAAGTAGCCTTGGTTGTAGGCCTCTGGTTCTCATTACTTGGAATATTTCTTGCCATTCTCTTCTTGCTTGGAGTGTTGAGAAGTCAGTAGCTAACCTTATTGGGGTTCCCTTGTATATCCCTTGGTGTACTTCTTTTTTCTCCCTTGCTGCCTTTAAGATTCTCTCTTGTCTTGGAATTTTGCCATTTTGATGATGATATGTCTTGAAGTGGGTCTCCTTGGGTTCCTCTTGATTGGGACTCTCTGTGATTCCTGGATTTGTGTGACTTTTTCTTTTGTCAAATTAGGGAAATTTTCTCTCATTACTCTTTCAAATATGTTTTCCATTTCTTGTTCTTCTTCTTCTCCTTCTGGTATTCCTATTATTCGGATATTATTACGTTTCATATTGTCTTGAATTTCTCTTAATCCCTCTTCATTCTTTCTGAGCCTCTTTTCATTTTCTTGCTCTTTCTGTGAGATATTTTCTACTTTGTCCTCCAACTCACTAATCCTATCCACAGACTCATCAATTCTACTTTTGAAACTTTCTACTGTGTTCTTCAATTTGGAAATTGTATTCTTCATTTCCTCTTGTCCCTTGCTGATAGTTTCTATTTCCTTTTTCATGTTTCATGTGGTGAGATCATTGTAGCTCCCCTGTAGTTTCTGGTAGCTCATTGTGAGCTCTTTGAACTTCATGATAACCAGTGCTTTGAATTCAATATCTGATAGTTGATTAGCCTCTATTTCATCTAACATTCTTTCTGAAGTTTCTCCTTTTTCCTTCATTTGGGGATTGTTTCTTTGTCTTCCCATTGTTTGAGACTCTTCTTGTTAGTCTCAGCTTCTAAAATTGATCTCTTCTTTCTCCCTGGGTTTATGGTGTGAACTTCTGTGGTATAATACCTTTGAATTTCAGTGGTGCAGACTCCTTCAGGTATCTTGATGTTCTCTGTCCCCACAACTCCTTTTTTGTGTGTGTTATCAGTTGGAGGGGCAGGCAAAATGTTTATGACAGCAGAAGAATATTTTATGATATTTACAGTCACAGCTGGTAGAGAGGAGATAGGCGATCTTTAGGCTATATATAGTAGTAACCATATTCTTCAACCCAACTTCCACTTTTACAAAAGTATGGACAAAAGATAAGCCTCTTGTTGGGGAGGGAAGGCTTGTGAGTTGGAACTAGAAAGCAGTGAGGTAGTATGGGAAATATAGAATCCAAAGAACTTGAGACACATGGTCATAAACTAAAGAGGGGAATGGTAGGGGTGGGGGTGTGCAGGGTAGAGGGGAATGAATGGGGTAATAGAGCAACTGTAATGGCATAATCAATAAAATAAAAATAAAAAAAGGCTGGGGTAGCAATTCTCATATCAGAAAAAATAGACTTCAAAAAGAGGGCCATAAAGAGAGACCCAGAAGGTCACTTCATAATACTTAAGGGAAGAATCCCCCAAGAAGACATTAACATCGTAAATATATATCTACCCAACATAGGAGCACCCACGTATATCAAGAAAATCTTAGAGGACTTCAAGAAAGATATTGACAGCAACACAATTATAGTAGGGGATTTTAACACCCCACCATCAAAAATAGACAGATCTTTCAAACAAAATATCAACAAAGATATTGCAGCATTAAACAATGCCCTAGATGAAATGGACTTAACTGATATATATATATAGAGAGAGAGCCCTTCATCCCAAAGAAGCTAAATACACATTCTTTTCAAATGCACGTGGAACATTTTCAAATATAGACCACATGATAGGACACAAAACAAGCCTCAGCAAATTCAAGAAAATTGAAATCACACCAAGCATCCTCTCTGACCACAAGGGACTGAAATTGGAAACCAGCCCCACAGGAAAAAAACCCAAAGCACCCCAAATCATGGAGATTGAATGGTATGCTATTAAACAATGAATGGGTCAAGAATGAACTTAGGGAATAAATTAAAACATTTCTGTAAACAAATGAAAACAAACTTACAACAACCCAAAACTTATGGGACACAGCGAAGGCAGTTTTGAGGGGGAAGTTTATAGCAATACAGAACTACCTAAAGAAAATAGAAACATTTCAAACAAACAACCTAACCCTACGCCTGCAAGAACTCGAGGAACAACAACAAAGACAGCCCAGAGCAAGCAGAAGGAAGGAAATAACCAAGATCAGAGCAGAACTAAATGACATAGAGACTAAAAGCACAATTCTAAGGATCAATGAATCCAGGAGTTGATCTTTGAAAAGATAAACAAAATAGACAAGCCTTTAATTAGGCTCATCAAGAAAAGAAGAGAGAGGACACAAATAAACACAATCAGAAATGAAAGAGGAGAGATTACAACTGATACCACAGAAATAGAAGGGATTGTAAGAAATTACTATGAAGAACTGTATGCCAAGAAATTTGAAAACCTAGGGGAAATGGACACATTTCTAGAAAAATACAGTCTTCCAAAACTCAATGAAAAAGGATCAGAAAATCTGAACACACCAATAACAGCAAAAGAATTTGAAACAGTAATCAAAAAACTCCCATCACACAAAAGCCCTGGACCAGATGGTTTCACAGGAGAATTCTATAAAGCATTTAAGGAAGAGCTAACCCCTATTCTTCATAGACTATTCTAAAAAATTCAGAATGATGGAAAACTCCCAAATTCTTTTTATGAAGCCAGCATCATCTTAATTCCAAAACCAGATAGAGACACAACAAAAAAAGAAAACTTCAGGCCAATATCGCTGATGAACATAGACGCTAAAATCCTCAACAAAATATTGGCAAATCGCATCCAACAATATATCAAAAAGATCATACACCAAGACCAAGTGGGATTCATCACAGGTATGCAAGGGTGGTTCAATATTCACAAATCAGTAAATGGAATACATCATATAAACAAAAGCAAAGACAAAATCCACATGATCATATCAATAGACACGGAAAAAGCTTTTGATAAGGTACAACACCCATTTATGATAAAAACACTCAGCAAAGTGGGAATACAGGGAGCATTCCTCAATATAATAAAGGCCATATATGAGAGAACTACAGCCAACATCATACTCATTGGTCAAAAACTAAAAGCTTTTCCACTAAGATCAGGAGCAAGACAAGGATGTCCACTTTCACCACTTCTATTCAATATAGTATTGGAAGTTTTAGCCACAGCGATCAGGCAAGAAAAGGAAATAAAAGGCATCCAAATAGAAAAGGAAGAAACAAAACTGTCACTGTTTGCAGATGACATGATAGTGTACATGGAAAACCCTATAGACTCTACCCAAAAACTGCTCAAACTAATTAATGAGTTTGGCAAAACAGCTGGTTACAAAGTCAATATCCAGAAATCAAAGGCATTTTTGTATACCAACAATGAAACAGCAGAAGCAGAAATCAAGGAAAAAATCCCATTCAATATAGCAAAGAAAAATAAAATATCTGGGAATAAACCTAACTAAGGAGGTAAAAGACCTGTATGCAAAAAACTACACAGCACTGAAGAAAGAAATCAAGGAAGACACAAACAAATGGAAACATGTACCATATTAATGGATTGGAAGAATTAACATCATCAAAATGTCCATACTACCCAAAGCAATTTACAGATTCAATGCAATACCTATTAAAGTACCAATGGCATATTTCACAGACATAGAACAAACACTTCAAAAACTTATATGGAAGCATAAACAACCATAAATAGCAGCTGCAATTTTGAGAAAGAAGAACAAAGTAGGAGGGATCACAATACCTGACATCAAACTGTAGTACAAGGCCACTGCAATCAAAACAGTCTGGTACTGGCGTAAAAACAGGCATATAGATCAATGGAACAGAACAGAGAGCCCAGAAATCAACCCAACTCTCTACAGTCAATTAATATTATTCAAAGGGGACAGTAACATAAAATGGAGTAAAGATAGACTCTTCAACAAATGGTGTTGGGAGAACTGTACAGCTACGTGCAAAAAAATGAAACTTGAGCACCAACTTACACCATATGCCAAAATAAATTCAAGGTGGATAAAAGACTTAAATATAAGCCTTGAAACCATTAAGGTCCTAGAGGAGAACATCGGCAAGAAAATCTCAGATATTTTACGCAGCAACATTTTTACCAATGTCCCCTAGAGCAAGGAATATAAAGGAAAGAATAAACAAATAGGATCTCATCAAAATAAAAAGCTTCTGCGTGGCTAAAGAAAACAGTATTAAATTACCAAGACAACCAACTGTATGGGAAAACATATTTGCCAATGATACCTCAGACAAGGGTTTAATCTCCAAAATATACAAAGAACTTACATGACTCCTCTCTAAGAAGACAACTAACCCAATTAAAAAATGGGAAAAGGACTTGAACAGACCCTTCTCCAAGGAGGACATACAGAAGACCCAGAGACACAAGAAGAGATGCTCAATATTGCTAGCTATCAGAGATGCAAATTAAAACCACAATGAGATACCTCTTTACACTGGTCAGGATGGCTATCATAAAAAAATAAAGCAACAAACAACAAATGTTGGAGAGGTTGTGGGGAAAAGGGGACCTTAGTTCACTGTTGGTGGGATTGCAGACTGGTACAACCATTATGGAAAACAGTATGGAATTTTATCAGAAAAATAAAAATTGACCTGCCTTTTGACCCAGGAATTCCACTGCTAGGATTATATCCTAAGAACCCTAAAACATCAATTTCAAAGAACCTATGCACCACAATGTTCATAGCAGCACAATTTACAATAGCCAAGAGTTGGAAGCAACCTAGGTGCCCATCAGTAAATGAATGGATCCAAAAATTGTGGTACATATACACAATGGAATTCTGTGCAGCAGAGAGAAAGAAGGAGCTACTACCCTTTGCAACAACATGGATGGAACTGGAAAGCATTATGCCAAGTGAAATAAGCCAGTTGTTGAAAGACAAATCCATAGGCTCTCACCTTTAACAGGAACCTAAACAACAAAACAAACAAGGAAGCAAAATAAAAACAAAGACACTGAAATAGAGAACAAGGGGACAGTGACCAGAGGGGAGAGAGGAGGGAATTTAAGGGGAAAAATGGGAGGTATTTAGAAGAACTAGTATAAAGGACACAGAGACGAGAACTAAGGGGGGTGGAAATGGGAGGGAGGTGGGGAGCACTGGGCATGGTCAGTTGGGATAGGAGAAATAGACAGAAAACTGTACTTGAAAAATAACTAAATAAAATTAATTAAAAAGAAAAAAGAAAAATAAGCCCTGGCTGGTGTAGCTCAGTGGATTGAGCACGGGCCTGTGAACCAGACAATTGCGGTTCGATTCCCAGTCAGGGAACATGCCTGGGTTGCAGAAGTTCCCTGCAGGCCAATTCCCAGCAGGGGACGCATGAAAGGCAACCATACATTGATGTTTCTCTCCCTCTCTCCTTCCCTTCCCCTCTAAAGATAAATAAATAAAATCTTTTTAAAAAAAGAAAAATAACTAAATAAAAAAATGAAAAAATCATAAGAAAAAGGAACAGCATATAATATGTTAAAGGCAAAAGGCAGTGTGAGACTAAATCATTCTATATTAAGTCACATGTGAAAGCCATAGAACTCATTTCAATATATATGGATGGGGAAGATGACACCCTGTCTGAAAAATTTATCAAAATTCAAAGAAATTAATCAAAACTAAATCTCTAAAGTGGAAGTTTTGAAGGTCAGTGTGTAAATCAAATAAATGTAGGAATTAAGTCTGAATAATTACTGTAAATATGGTTTAAAAACCCTGCAAATGTTAATGATTCAAATTATAACCTATTTTGTTTTCTAAAAATTCTTTTTTAAAAATATTTTATTTATTTGTTTTAGAGAGATGGGGAAGGGAGAGAGAAAGAGAGGGAGTGAAACATCAATGTGTGGTTGCCTCTAGCACACCCCATACTGGGATAATGGCCTGCAACCCAGGCATATGCCCTGACTGGGAGTCAAACCAGTGATGCTTTGGTTCACAAGCCTGTGCTCAATCCACTGAGCTACACCAGCCAGGGCCCTAAAATATCTTTTTAAAAATTATTTGATTAGATAATCCCTCCCCACCAAATGCACACTAATAACATATATTTGCAAAGAGTGACTGTGTTTGTGCAGAAAAACATTTAACGGTATTTCATTTTGTTGAGATTTTAAAACTTTATTTCTCTAATTTATAGCAATGATTATGATGGAAGCACTGAGTTCTTTATTAATTTCTAACTCCCTACCTACAACATACACTTCTTACCTCTGCCTCCAACAGTGTCTTAGCATAGTTTATACTAAAGAAATGTTTGTAGAATGAATGTATATATGAATGAAAGTTACCTGGGAAATTACAGGTTTTCCAACAGGTCCTGATCTGTGATAGTTCCTCCTATAATATCCAAAGTCCTGTGAAACTGTTTCTGTAGTATGAATTCATTGTATCTGTACTTAGACATTTAATGGAACTGAATTCTAGGGTGAGAGTGTGGAGGAAGAAGCAACACAAATCACTGGAAGGAAGACAGTTGGAGGCCTTATGAAACATAGACAGGTGTGAGATAAACTTCTCTCTAAAGAAGTGGTATTTTATGGTCTGGATTTTGTCTACATTCTTGAAGATTTTCAGGCCTGAAGACAGACTGGTTCTGAAAAGCACTGCCTATCATGACGAATTTGCCCCTGGACATCAGTAGGCCAGGAAGAGCAGTGGTCTGAAGTCACAGAGAGTGTGACTGACTTCCCACACCCAGGCATACACATGGACCAGCACTCCTGGCTTTGGGGGATGTGGCCGAGTGTGGCCTCTGTGCGGAGCTGTGGCTACCAGGATGGCTGCTCACAGAGAGCAGGGACAGACCTCCAGCAACTTGCCAACACTCGTCCCTGCACTGTGTTGTTGGCAGAGGAAGGAAACGTGCATTACTGCAGTCTTTGCATAAGAGACCTAGAAAACATATCTATCAGTGCTGGGCTCCCCAGAGCAGGAATTGTTTTAGAAAAGCATCCTCTTAACACTTTGTCCCATGGGAGTGAGTGAAAAGGTACTGTCTCTAGGAGAATGAACTGGAAAAGCTCCTACCAGCAGCAGAGAGAAAGGAGCTACTACCCTTTGCAACAACATGGATGGAACTGGAAAGCATTATGCTGAGTGAAACAATCCAGGTGTTGAAAGACAAATACCATATGATCTCATGTTTAACAGGAAGCTAAACAACAAAACAAACAAGCAAGAAAAATAAAAACAAAGACACTGAAATAGAGAACAAGGGGACAGAGACCAAAGGGGAGAAGGGAGAGAATTTAAGGGGAAAAGAAGAGGGATTTGGAAGAACAAGTATAAAGGACACAGGGACAAGAACTAAGGGGCGTGGAAATGTGAGGGAGGTGGGGAGCACGGGGCAGGGTGGGCTGGGATGGGAGAAATAGACAAAAAACTGTACTTGAAAAATAACTAAACTTAAAAAAAAGATGAATCAAGGCCCTGTCTGGTGTAGCTCAGTGGATTGAGCATGGGCCTGGGAACCACATGATCGCGGTTCGATTCCCAGTCAGGGCACATGCCTGGGTTGCAGGCCAGTTCCCAGCAAGGGACTCATGAGAGGCAACCATACATTGGTATTTCCCTCCTTCTCTCCTTCCCTTCTTCTCTAAAAATAAATAAATAAATAAAATCTTTTTTAAAAGATGAATCAGATGTTGGAATTATCTGACAATGAGTTTAAAAGAGCCATCATAAAAAAAAAAGAGCCATCAAAGAACTGCTTCATTGAGAACACGACTTGATCATCTCAGTAGATGAAGAAAAATCATTTGACAAAGTTCAATATCCATTCATGATTAAACTGTGAACAAAATAGTTACTGAAGGAATCTATTTCCACACAAAGGCCATATATGAAAATTCCACAGCTCACATTATAATAATGGAGAAAACTGAAAGCTTCCTTTTAAGATCTATTACAAAGCAAGGATGCCCACTCTCACCACTTCTATTCAACACAGTACAGAAAGTCCTAAACAGAGAAATTAGACAAAAAGTAATGGCAGTAACTTACTGTGTGTAAGAAAGTCACACTTACAGATTCAGGAAACAGAAAATTCCAATAGCATAAATTAAATTTAAAAAAAAACCACGTCAAGGTGCATTGAAATGAGACTTCAGAAAACTAAAAGCAAAGAAATAATTGTGAAAACAAGACAGAAAATGACACATTATTTATAGCAGAACACCTATTCAGATGACAGATTTCTCATTGAGCTACATCTATACCTAATCTTATATAGGTAGAGGTCAAGCATCAGAGAGAGAGGGAGAGAAGGGATGACAGAATGAATATTTGTGTCCCACCTAATAATGACCACAGGTTACTCAAGAACAGCATTTTCCAAAAAAATATATAATGTGAGCCACTTAAGCAAGCCATATGTATAATTTCATTCTAGTAGCCACATTTTAAAAAAGTAAAAAGTAACAGGTGACTGTAATTTTAATAATTATTTTTCTTAAATCAATACATTTAGAAACATTTCAACATCTAATCAATATAAAATGTTAATAACCTAATTAACATTGATTTTCACATTAAGTCTTCAAAATTGAGTATTTTACACTGACAGCATACCTCTATTCAGACCAGCACTTGCACCCAATTTTGCTTTCCCCAGGCATTCAGATAATGATCCCTTCTTCACTTTCCTTTGACTTAGAAGTGTGATAAAATATAGTCCCACTTTTGCCTTTCTCATCAAATTAACTTCTCCGGTTGGATATTCAGGTTGGATTCCTGGAAAAGAAAAGAAAATAAAAGGAAGGGATGGAGGGAGGGAGAGAAGGAAGGAAGGAAGGAAGGAAGGAAGGAAGGAAGGAAGGAAGGAAGGAAGGAAGGAGCTATACTTAAGGAAATACACACAACTCTGGAAATTTGACATCCTGTGTCTATACCCAAGGGGAAGTGACCATTCTATCAAACAAATTAACCTAGAAGAAACTAATAGACTGTGTTGATAACAATTTTTATACATATTACAAAAATTTTGTTAGGTTTTCAAGGCACTGTGGTTTGTGGATTACCAAATCATATTTGAAATAGCCCTGTAGTTGGACCAAGAAGATTAGATTCAAACCACTCACTTGCTATATAACTTAAACAAAATAAATAAACGATTTTATCTTCCTTTTTATTCTCCAGCAAAATGAGAATACTAAATCACAAGATTTCAATAGCATAATATATATAATATATGTGACTGTGGCAGATGTATTATTGGCATTCAACAAATCTAGTTGAATATAAATCAGAGAAGTTATCATCAGTGATCAATTTTCATGTTAGTGAATAAATTCAAGCACTGTATTGGAAATTAGTAATTAATAAAAAGAAATTAAAAGAATATATTTCAAATTGGCTGAAATTTCCCAGTTACTCTGCTAAATCTTACTAAATACTCACTGCCAAATATCCTAGTCTTGAAGTCAAAGGACTGAATTTCCCTGTTATTTTGCATTAAGTACTCAGGAAAAATGCTTCAGTTCAAAGCATTTTCATCCATGCAAAACTGACCACAATGAGCTCTCTTAGTACATGAACTGCAGTAAATATCTAATATGGAAAAATAGCATTAACATTTTAAGCACAGAAGTAAAGAAATATGTAATTCTGGTACATTAAAAAATAGCTACCTATGTAACCTTGTAAACTTGACCTTATGCTTTGTAAAATGGCAACATTAAATTGGATGATCTCTAAGTTTCCATTCTGTGTTAAGAATCAATTATATAGCAATACCTACAACAAATGAACATTGAGTGTGCACATTGAGAAGAGAATTACAAGGTCACACAGCTAGTGAGGGGAAAAGTCAGGATTTAAAATTATAACTCCAGTGCCCCTGTTCTTTTTTTTAATATTTTATTTATTTATTTTTTGAGAGAGGGGAAGGGAAGGAGAAAGAGTGGGAGAGAAACATCAATGTATGGTTGCCTCTCATGCATCCCCTGCTGGGAACTGGCCTGCAACCCAGGCATGTGCCCTGACTGGGTTTCGAACCTCGATACTCTGGTTCGCTGGCCCATGCTCAATCCACTGAGCTATGCCAGCCAGGGCTATAACTCCAGTGCCCCTGTTCTTAAACACAGTGATGTGTGATTGAGGAAATGTTTGTTGATAAACATTTTTATTTTATAACAATATTTTACATAGATAATGTTTACAACTTTAAAAGCACTCACACATGTTTCTAATAATCTGCAACACCATAGAAACTTTCAGCTTCTTGATCCCTCACAGTTCAACCTGGCTGCCACCACACTACTTGTTTTAAGTGATTCCCTATCCAACCTGGATTTTCATCAATCTCCTTGAAACCACTTTGATCAGTATTTGCAATTTATTCACTTCTTTATTTCTTCCTTGCATGTGCCCTTATAAATGTCATCATTGTATCAATCATAACACTACGTGTTTGCTTTCTTTACTTGCTCCTGGGCTGCCAAGCTTCACTAAGAAAAAAATTACATACTCACCAATAAGCACCGTTAAACTCATGATGTCCTGTCTTTCCTGGCTCTTCAAAAGCACTTAACAATAATTACATTTGACCCTAAACAATTGCATTCCATGATTTCCTTGTCTTGATGGTGCCACACCTTTCCACCTTCCTCAGGCCTTTGCTACATCGGAAAGAATATTCAGTTTACTCAATATTTCACATTTATATGGCCTACCACCAAAAGTTTCTATAAGAACACTCACTCTCACCTGTTTCCATCCATTTTGGAAGATATGTCCATCCTCCTCACCAAAGGCGAACTTTAAAAAAATATATTGAATTTATTGGGTAGCATGGGTTAATAAAATTGTATAGATTCCAGGTATATAATTCTACAACACATCTCTATCTGTATTCCCATTCATTCTTGCCTCCTGGCCCCATGGGTTCTCATTTTTCCCTTTAGCATATCAAACGCCTTGCTTCTCCATGTAGTCCTGTACTACCAAATGCCCCTGTATAATATTTTCCAGGAACCAAAACCTCAAAATACATGTGACTAGGTTCATTACCTTCATTCCCAATCTACTCTTCCTTCCATTTTCACTTTATTGTTTAGAGGTTTTACTTCAACTTAGTCTCCCCAAACAGAAACCTTAGCCTAATCATGTCTCCCGCATGCTCCTCACCACAAGGTAACCTCTAAGCAGTTCAGGAAATTTTCTTTTTTACATACAACTGTATCCTCATAAACTGGAACAGTGCCTGCCATTTAGTTGGTGCTGAATAAATATTTGTTGAATGAATTTAAACTTTCCTCCAAAGAAGTTCTCCATGCCAAATAATCAGTAATGTCAATTCTACTTTCATAATTCCTCAATTTATCCCCTTCTTTTTAACTATTCGCTACCTTTTGTGACCAGGTTTTAATCATGTCATGTGGATTATCCACTGGCCTACAAACAAGGCAACTACTTGGGGTCTTTTTCACTTCTCCCCTCTCTCTAGAGTCACTTATTTTTCCAATTACAAATATGGCTATATCCCTTAAGTATAGGGACTTCTCATTGCCAAGAAATAGAGTCAGTGGTTTTGTACATCTTTTCCCGTCTGTCCAAAATGATCTTTCCTTCTAGAAAGATCAAAGTCTCATTCAAAGTTTCTAGATAATTGATTGAATCTAGAGTTTACTTTAGTATATATTTTTAACCTCTGAATTAATTTACTTTTTGGAAATCCCTTGTCTGAGGTATCACTTGCAAAAGTATGTATAATACTTTTACATAGTCATAATTAATATGCACATTTTATTTTGTCTCCAGCTTTTTAACTTTTACCTTAACATTTTATAATATATTCAGATGAGCATTATCAATGAAGCCCACGTATGACTCAGTATTCTAACAGATTAATATTCTAAAACACTTCACAGAGAGATAATCATCAGAGTCAAATAATATCATTACATAATGCAATATATGTGTATATATGTGTAATGTATATATGTGTAATGTATATATGTGTGCATATATATACATGTATGTATACATATGTATATATACATGTGTGTATACACACACAACTATCTCCATTTTCACTCCACCACACCCATCTCTGCCTCCCATCCTTGAACCTACCCCCTTTGGCTTTGTCCATGGATCCTTTATAGATGTTCCTTGATGGCCCTTCCCCTATTTTCCCCCAGTGTCCCTCTCCCCCATCCCCCCTGGTTACTGTCAGTTTGTTCTTCATTTCCATGTCTCTGGTTCTACTTTGCTTGCTTCTTTGTTTTGTTGATTAGATTTCATTTATAGGTGAGACCATATGATATTTCTCTTTCACCACCTGGCTTATTTCACTTACCGTAATGCACTCCACTTCCATTCATGCTGCTGTGAAGGGTAGGAGCTCCTTTTTTCTTTCTGCTGTGTAGAATTTCATTGTGTAAATGTACCATAGCTTTTTGATTCAATCATGTACTGATGGGCATCTAGGCTTCTTCCAGCATTTGGCTATTGTAAATTGTGCTACTATGAACATTGGGGTGCATAGGTTCTTTTGAATTAGTATTTAAGTATCCTTAGGGTATTCCCAAGTGGTATTGCTGGGTCAAACGGAGGTTCCAGTTTTAGTTTTTTGACGAAATTCCATACTGTTTTCCACAGTGACTGCACCAGTCTGCAATCCTACCAACAGTGCACTAGGGTTCCCTTTTCTCCACAGCCTCTCCAGCACTTGTTGTTTGCTGATTTGTTTATAATGGCCATTCTGACCAGTGTGAAGTAGTATCTCATCATGGCTTTAATTTGCATCTCTCTGATAGCTAGCAATATTGAGCATCTTTTCATGTGTATTTGGGCCCTGTGTATGTCCTCCCTGGTGAAATGTCTGTTCAGATCCTTTGCCCATTTTTTAATTGGGTTGTTTGTCTTCCTGAAATGGAGTTGTGTGAGTTCTTTATACATTTTGGAGATCAAACCCTTGTCCATAGTACCATTGGCAAATATATTTTCCTATATGGTTGGTTCCCTTTTCATTTTACTGCTGTTTTCTTTAGCTGTGCAGAAGCATTTTATTTTGATTAAGTCCCATTTGTTTATTCTTTCCTTTATGTCCCTTGCTCTAGGTGACATATCAGTAAAAATATTGCTGCATGGAATATCTGAGATTTTCCTGCCTGTGTTCTCCTCTAGGACTTGTGTGGTATCAACTTATATTTAAGTCTTTTATCCACCTTGAATTTATTTTGGCGTATGGTGTAAGTTGGTGCTCAAGTTTCATTTTTTTGCACGTAGCTGTACAGTTCTCCCAACACCATTTGTTGAAAAGGCTATCTTTACTCCATTTTATGTTACTGTCCCCTTTGAATAATATTAATTGACTGTAGAGAGTTGGGTTGATTTCTGGGCTCTCTGTTCTGTTCCATTGGTCTATGTGTCTGTTCTTATGCCAGTACCATACTGTTTTGATTACAGTGACCTTGTAATATAGCTTGATATCACATATTGTGATTCCTCCTCCTTTGTTCTTTTTTCTCAAAATTGCTGAGGCTATTCAAGGTCTTTTATGGTTCCATATAAATTTTGAAATGTTTGTTTTATATCTGTGAAATACATCATTGGTATTTTAATAGGGGTATGTTGAATATATAAATTGCTTTGGTTAATATGGACATTTTGATGATATTCTTACAATCCATTAACACAGCATATACTTCCATTTATTTGTCTTCCTTAATTTCTTTCTTCAGTGCTGTGTAGTTTTCCGAGTATACATTTTTTACCTCTTTGGTAAGGTTTATTCCTAGTATTTTATTTTTCTTGTTGCAATAGCAAATGGGATTTTTTTTCCTGGTTTCTCATTCTGATATTTCATTGTTGGTATATAAAAATACCTTGTGCTCTATTTCATTTTCTATTGAGGTACGATTGACATACAAAAAAAGCTGAACATGTTTAGTATATACATTTTGATGGGTTTGAAGATAAGTATACACCCATGAAGCCCTCACTTTATAGAACACCATAAACTGAATCATTACCTCTAAAAGTTTCCTCCTTTTCTCTCTTTATTTTTTGATAAACGTAAGTGAATCATGTACTCTTTGACCAGCAGGTCATGTGGATTTGAGTCAGTGTCTCGTGTTCTTTCATTTCAGCCTGAAGGACTCTTTGTAGTATTTCTTGTAGTGAGGAGTTCTCTCAGTTTTTGTTTATCTGGGAATATAACTTCTTCATTTCTGAAGAATAGTTTTAGTCTTTTTCTTTCAGCCCTTTGAATATGTAATCCCATTACCTTCTAGCTTTCATGTTTTCCAAGATTTTTGGCAAGTTTTCACTATAACTCTTTTAGAGATATAGCTGGTACAGAATCATTTCCCTGCAGTGGGAAGCAGGCCTGTCTGCTGGGAGATGCAGTCCAATGGGCAATGTAGTAATCTTCAAATGCAACTCACATAACTGATGTCTAATGATAGTAGAAGGATATACCTTCCAGTATTCAGTTTTACCTGAACATGTCAGAGAACCCTCCCAAAGAATGAAATATTTTGAAATGAGTAGGCGTTCAACAAGGAGACAAGTTGTGGGTAAAAGAAAACCAAGGTGGGGACTGCATATGTAAATCAGAGTGCAGAAAGTGTGTCCTAGTTAGGTGGTCCTACCATACAGGAAGACTTCTTCACTGGAAAAATGTGGAGAGAGGTTGGCACTGATCAAATTACAGGGGACTCTTCAGATAACCCCCTGTAAAGTGGACACAATACTGATATATATGATAAAAAACAAAATGATTTACTTCCCAGGTGTGTGTTAAAGTGAGGGAATTAGGGACACTTTTGCAGGTCCAGTTATCAGCACTGCGAGCTCAATCTTAAATTAGCCTAAGGAGAGCCTGAAGGAAGAAGTGAAGGATATTTAAGCAACTTGGCATTCAAGCTGGTAAGCATGTATTTGTCCAAGAAATACTACAGGATTAGGCCTCCTTTCGGGAAAGCAGAAGAGCAGTGAACCCACACAATGAGGAAGACTTAAGTAGAGGAAACACTTCCTATATTTTTTTCTCATCATTGACACTCTGCAAGTTACCTGACTAGGTAAATAGAACTCAGCTAAAATTTTAAGTGAAGGTGAGAGAACTGTAGATTTGAGGAAGATAGTCATAAAGGAATGAATCCCTGTAGTGAAGGAAAGAACAAGTTTTGAGGTCAGCTTGCACTGATTTTATATCATGGCCTAGCTACTTTGTCACTTTATTAACTTCTTCATAGTTCTGATGTTTAAATTATTTTTAAAATAATATTTGTATATACCACTTATTGTTGTGCCTAACATTGGAGATACTCGGTAGGTTATTACTATTATTATTCTTCAATCATGTCTCACTGGAATAAGAAATGAAGTACAGGTTTTACTCACACAAATTATTTTTTTTCTAGCAGTTATTTCTAGAACCTACAAGGGACTTTGTGTTGGTTGATGAACAGAAACTCCTGTAGGAATTAATGTTGGTGAGTCATCACACAATTAAATTCAGAATTATGGTGGGAAAGGGAGTCAAAGGGATATACAATATAATTATTCAGTATACAAGTACAATAGTAAGTCAAATTTTGAAGATAAAATATAAAAGTCAACAACCCAGAGGAAACCAGTGGACTATTTAAAGCCATTTTATTAAAAATTTGAAATAAATATTTTAAAAGCTAAACAACTAGCCATTCAATATAGTTTTCTGGATCCTTCACCTCCTTCTATTATTATGTTTGATACCATAGTTCAAGATCTTATTACTCTTCTTACATGAACTATGTCAATAACTAAATATAATTTTTTCCTGTGTGAAAATCACCATAGTGATGCATCCTTTTTTATTTCCATCCATCCATTTAAATATTTATCCATCCATTAGGTGTTTTGTTCAATATTGGGGATATGTTTAAAAAGAGATCTATTAAAAACAAATTAATACCTCTATAATTCTCTTATTTTTTCTTTTTAATTTATTTAATTATTGTTCAAATACAGTTTTCTGTTTTTTACTCCCATCTCAGCCCCCTTTTAGTGCCCCCCGACTCCCTCCCATTCCCCCCACCCTTAGTTGTTGTCCATGTGTCCTTTATACTAGTTCCTGTAAATCCTTCCCCCTTTTCCCCTGAAATTCCCTCCCCTCTCCCCTCTGGTCACTGTCCCCCTGTTCTCTATTTCAGTGTCTTTGGTTATATTTTGCTTGCTTGTTTGTTTTGTTGTTTAGCTTCCTGTTAAAGGTGAGATCCTATGGTATTTGTCTTTCACCACCTGGCTTATTTCACTCAGCATAATGCTTTCCAGTTCCATCCATGTTGTTGCAAAGGGTAGTAGCTCCTTCTTTCTCTCTGCTGCATAGAATTCCATTGTGTATATGTACCATAATTTTTTGATCCATTCATTTACTGACAGGCACCTAGGTTGCTTCCAGCTCTTGGCTATTATAAATTGTGCTGCTATGAACACTGGGGTGAATAGGTTCTTTTGGATTGGTGTTTTAGGCTTCTTAGGATATAATCCCAGCAGTGGAATTGCTGGATCAAAAGGCAGGTCCATTTTAGTTTTTTTTTTTAGAGAATTCCATACTGTTTTCCACAGTGGTTGTACCAGTCTGCAATCCCACCAACAATGGATTAGGGTCCCCTCTTCTCCACAGCCTCTCCAACACTAGTTGTTTGTTGCTTTGTTTATGATAGCCATTCTGACTGGTGTAAAGTGGTATCTCATTGTGGTTTTAATTTGCATCTCTCTGATAGCTAGTGATAACACAATTCTTTATTGTTAATACTCAGTCCTGGGAGGAGGGCACATGAGTCATAATTATAATGCAGTAAGATAAACAACTACTTCTAGGGGTTGCTTGAATGAATTATACTATACCAATACATTGAATTACTATGCAGCTATGCATATAAGTAAATGAAAAAGTGAGATGGCAAAACAGTATATAACATTGATATCATATGATGTTTATATCAATATATCTAATATCTATATGCATATGAAGCATACAAATAGAGTTTAGATGTCTATTTCTATATGTATAAATATTCATGAAAAGATCAAGACTTATGTTCATCCTAGTGCTAACCATTTTCTGCTGGACTGTCAGAACTGTAGGAATTTCACCTACTAATTTACTGTTTTGCATATTGTTTGAATATATTTATAATAAGCATGTATTATATATGTAGTTAGATTTATAATTTAAAACTGTACAAAAGGACAGTATCAAGTTGTACTTGACTTGTGGTTAAAGTGAATTGAAGTCCCACCTCTTTCAAGATATGTGACCAACCTCTGCCTCACCTTTTCATATCAAAAATGGGGAAATTTTAGTGACTTCATCATGGGGCTGTTGTCAATCTGAGATAAAATTATTTGGCTAAAGTCACGTCCAATGTTATATGGCAAAGAGTAAGTGTTCAAAAAAGTTTGATGATAGAAGATGAGAAGGTGGAAGAAAAGGAAAAGGGGAAGAAAAATTAATTTATTTAAAGTCCCTTCTACCATAGACCTGTGTCACCTTTTAGGTGTTTCTCATGATGGTTCCATGTGAACCAAAGACCAAAATTGGCCCAAGGAAAGAATGGATTAACAGAAAATGTATAGCAGGAGTCATAAGCCATAATGTTAAAGATCTGTTTCAACTTAAAAGGCCCCATGGGTCAGCCCCAGATTCACATATGAATGGAAGTAGGTGTGCAGGGAATACATCCCTAGTAAGGTGTCCTGTTCTGGAGTTTGGTACCAGTTGATATTCCTTGTGTGGGCTCCTAAAGCTCCTGAGGGTGTCCATATGTTCTATTTTAGCAAATAAAAGTACTATATCTAGAGTGTGAGGACAATGATGAAATAGCAAGAACTGGTCAGAGTTGTGGTGAAAGGGTACTGTGAACGTCTGTATGCAGAGACTCATTTTAGTTTGATTTTGCTATGAAGAATCAGGGGAAATAGTAATTCTGATGAAGGCAGATAATACTAATATATTCTCAGTTATATTGATATGGTTTTCTGATCTTTGTTGAAGAAGCTGAACAATGCTCTTGAAATTTGAGATGCAACATGGAGTAAAAGTAGGTTTACAGTTGTTCAAATAGAAAATAATACAACGATTAAATAATAATACAAAAATGAATTGTGTTTCACATACCCACAACTGTAAACGTACTTTTGCCCCACACTGTATAATCTTGAGGCAAGATGTGCACCAAACATGGTAAGAAGGATAAAGAATTTTTGGACCTGAGGCATGGATCTGGACGTGAGCATCTCAAGGTAAACTATAGGGGGAGAGGAAGCTGATTATACTTTGTTGTTGTGTAAGACACTCCAAGGGGAGTCTTACATTTCTGTTGGAAGGAGAGCAATAATGGCTGAGGCTGAATAGTCCTCAAGTGGTGAGATGGAGATTTAACTAGGAGTTACAATTTTCTTAATGCAAAATATATTAAGGAATTTACTATATTTTATACTCCAGAGTTTGTGGTTTAAGACTCATATGGAATATATGGGGGATCTTCTTCAGGCTTACTAAGAGTTCTTTTACAGTAGTTATTCCTTATCTGTAATTTCACTTTCTCTGGTTTCAGTTACCTGAGATCAACTGTGATCTGAAAATATAAAATGGGAGATTTCAGAAATAAACAACTCATAAGTTTTTTTTTTATTTTTGAAAAATTTTACTTTGTTTTTCAAGAACAGTTTTCTGTCTTTTACTCCCATCTCAGTCAACTTTTAAAATGTGTGCTATTCTGTGTAGCATGATGAAATCTTGCACCATCATGCTACATCTGGCTCATACCCTGAATTGTATTTTTGTGCAGTATATGCATGAAGTATAAGCTTACCCATACATTAATTAGTTACTAGGCATTAAGTGAAAAGGTATATAAGTGTCTATGTATAGGAGAAAACATAATATACATGTAGAGTTCTGTACTTTTCACTGCTTCAGGTAGTCACTGGTGGTCTTGGAATGTATCTCCTGCAAATAAAAGTGGGGACTACTATACTGCACTATTATTCAACATGGACCATTCCAACCTTAGTATCAGGACTTATACATCTTGAGACAACAATCATGATCATGTATTTAAAATGGTACATAGAAAGAACTGCAGTCATCCCTCAGTATCTGCAGGGAATTGGCTCCAGGATCATCACACATACCAAAATCCATGTTTGCTCAAGTCCCTAATATAAAATGGCTTAGAACAAGGTATACAGTTACCCATCCTAATCAGCAGATTCCCAACCACAAATCGAAAATACTGTTTTTGATCCACAATTGACTGAATCCATGGATGCAAAACCCACAGATACACTGAGCCAACTGTATAAACTCTCCAAAGTACTTTCAAATGTGTAGGTGAGAGTGAACTGTGATGACAATAAGTTTGAAACCATACTAAATATTGTATTAGAACCTCTGATAACATGTAATGTACAATAGTTGTTGGAAGGAATAAAGAGATGGGGGAAATGAAGCTTTATTGAATCTTCTGAAGAAATTCACTCCTCGTGAGGTACCTGTGTGGTAAAACTTAAGATGCCTAGGTCAAACTAATAAAAAACAAAACAAAAATGACAAGATCTCTTTCTAGAGCTGAAGAGTCATAGAATGGACACTATTACCACAGTAGGATTAGGACATTAAAACAACCTTAACATACCAAGACATGGGCTAAAATAATAAAAGAGGATATAGGAAAACCTATTTTTCCAGTGTAAGAAATGATGACCCTTCAAAATTTAAAGGTGTTTTCTCATGATAATAAACCTGTTTCTCCAGAAGAAGACATATTTGAATTTTGTTTGAAACAATGTAATTGATAATGCAGATAGCAAGGTACCCATGACATCCAGATATTTGCAGATAACAGTAATCTCAAAGCAAGCAATGCTACAGGAACTGTAAAATATTGGATATAAATGTTAGAACGGTCTAACAGACATTCAACTCAGAGTATAAACTTAGATGTAGTTAAGATTTTCTAGGAAATCTTACTTTGTAATTACACAAAATTGGAAGATTTTTGCTCGGAAAACTCTAGCCTTTGGGAACTTAAGACTCAGAAATCCTGGATCTTGCCCCTTTAGAATATACTAGGCAAGCCCAGAATTGTACTTTACCTGCAACTTTCCCAAATCATGGTGCTATTACAGGAAAGGGAAACTGTAGGGGACTGGTTTGTTTTAGTCTGGCAAATGTGACTCAGCTCTGTATGGAAAACCTACAGAAGCGAAGTGGTTGGCAGGAACCAGACCTTCAAACCGAGTTTTCTCATGGGAATCATGAGAAAACTCGGTTTGAAGGTCTGTCTAGGCAGGGGTAGAGGCGCTCCCCTCTTGAGGGAGTGGCTGAGGCATCATAGGCACTCTCCCCTTGAGAGAGTAGTCGTGCCTGTTCCCTTTTTCCACACAGGATTGTTGTCGCCTGTGCATTGATTCTCGTCGTCAACCACAACAGACAGACTCTGCTGGACAGGGTCTGCCACAGGAAAAGGTTAAGATAATTGTTCTCCTCCTTGGATCCAGAGAAGTCAAACATGGAGAGTAGGTTTCAGTGATTTGGTATCTCCCTGAGTCACTCTTTGCCTCAAGGAGAAATAGGTTAGGCTACATGGATGTACTACCTGTGCACAGGGCACTGCTCCTAGAAGGGCAACATACTTGATTTAATTCTCTGCTCTCACAGTCTTAAAATTCTTAATAATAGTCTAACAAGGGGCTCTGCATTTTCATTTTGCATTAGGCTCTGAAAAATTGTGCAATACACTTTGAGGAGAAGTTTATGTTTCAGGGGCAAAAGAGGTTTCTTGCAAGATACTTCCCTTCTTGGTACATAGCACAAAAATATCAAAGTTTCATGAATAAAGGGGGCATATTGGCTGGGACCCCAGACATCTCATTGCTGTTAAGTGTGGGTGGGCAATGATGCTTGGGGACAGTGGAAGGCTCTGGAAATTTTTATGGAAGCCTGACCAGGATGGAGAAATTAGATTTCAGACATTATTGAATTTCCCACATCCCAGAATGATTAGGTCAGAATCATAAATAATTGATTTAAGGAAATAAAGAATTTCATTCTCTTCTGCCTCCCTAATTTTGTAGACTGAGATCTAAACCCATTATAAGACAGCGAAGAGTCTTTTGCAGTAGAAGTCCTGAACTCAACACTACATCCTAACTATACAAACTTGAACCAGCCACTTAAAATTTTCATGCATTTGTTTAAAAGTAGGATTTCATTTGCATATCAGAACTCACTCCATTATAGAGTATAATGAAATACGTTGTAAATGTGCTTTATAAATTATAAATAATGATATAAAATGAGGGAGTTGTTTGTTATCATTAGAATCAAATTCATGAAAAGCAAATAGGTAAAAGGAAAGTGCTGTAATAAAGTTGAAAAGATTTTACATTAAAACACCTTATTTTGGAAATACATACACTAAAAGGATGTGCACTGAAACCTATATATAACATCATAAAATAATGACATAAAAATAATGTAGTTTTGAAGCATACCAGAAGTAAGTTCATACAAATGGAAAGAGAACTCCTAATTCAAAGAATAGACAGCAATTTATTGGGTTCTCCAATCCTAGTGGATGTAAAAGCTGAAAGTTGAAAAAGATTCAAACTGATATAAGGTTAGTGGTGATAAAATACTAAGACACAAAGAGACCCCCAAATATTCTGGTCTCTATTTGTAAATCATGAATTAACACCAAAAATGAAAATCACTGGATTCTGCTAATTTTTCCTAGCACCAGACAGAGAAACTTACTGAAAGGGCTATAGGCATGTTTAATAATTCTTAAACTCTTAATTTTTGCTCCTGCAGAATAAAGGTATTTAAGCAAACTATATTTCAGCCCAGCTGTCTACACTTATCTTCCCATGTTTAATTTTAAGCAGAAACTACTTTTTCATCCTTAATGTACCCAGGTACATTATTATCAAAACAAGCTCAGAATTCTAATCCAATATTAAATTATGTTTATAAGTTAATGTTAATATTCAGCTATATCTTATCCTCTGCATAACCCAGACAAGCATGGAAATATGTTTTCATTCTCTTTAAAGAAGAAAACAAAGCTCAGAAAAAGTTAATTTATTTTGTCAAGGAACTTGTGCCTTCTAACTCAGAGCCAAGTACTCCAATGTGCTCTTTAAGACCTATAAAATGGGTTTTGTCCACCAGTCAAGTAGAAATTACACTGTGACTTTTAATGGCCTCTTTTTAGTTTATTCAGCACCGCTTTTACTCCTCACTCTTATTCTAGGAGGAGGCCCTGCCTTCCTTAGTGGTTGCTGTGGTATTTTACCCAGATCCTTGTCTCTCTCCCCTCCAGGACTGGAGAACCCATTCCCCCAGCATGTGGGAGTGTTGGCAGCTGACCACGTACAGCTGAGTTCCCCTCCAGAAATATCCTAGCTGAAGAGCACCACAAGCCTAAGGTCACCCCTGTTTCCAAGAGCAACTCTCAACTAATGATTTTTGGATGCAGGGGTCAAAGCCCTGGATCCCTCCTACAATTCAGAGCAACTATACAGTGACACCCCTCTTCCATTTCTCTTGAATTGGCTGAGGTTTTTGTTGTGATCTCAGCCCTTAAAATGGCTCAACCCAGTGCCTCCTGTTGTCTAGTTCTATCGAAATTCTTGCAGATACTGATTTTATACACACTTTTTAGTGAATTTCCTGCATGCAAACCTCTGTCTCCAAGCCTGATTTCTGGAAGCCTAACATGAAACAATACCCTTACAGGGATGAGCAGAAGACCCAGGCAGATTCCAGTCACGGTGCCCCTCTCACCTTCATGTTGTGATTGCTTCAAGGACCAGCATATGCCTCAGGTGAGGCCACCCTGAGTTTCTCTTAGAAAGGTTTTTCAAATTTTGGCAGGGCAAAAGACTTCTTTATCTCTTGGACATAACTTATAAGGGTATAAGACTCTATCTGCTACATATCATACCCACTGCCATGTGGTCTGAGTGAACAGCAGTGTGGTGACTGCAGGCAAGGGGGTCAGGTGAAGATGGAAGAGGTACCGGGGGATAAATGGTAATGGAAAAATACAATTAACATAAATTATTTTTAAAAAGAAGAAAAAGAAAGAAAGCAGGGACAGAAAGAATTCTGTACCCTGCCCTTTTTATCAGTGGATAATTGAGCTCATGCATTAGCCTTTTTCTCAAGTCAAGTTGAATTTCTACATATTAAAACCAAAGGACCCTTATCAATGAATACTGTATCTTCAAGGTCTATAAAAATAAAATAATAAAAGACCACTCATTTATTGAAGTGATTGGAAAAACTTAGCTTTCTTCATGTACTCACCATTTAGAGGAAAGGACATGAGTTATTGTTCTCCAGAAACTATTATATAAAAGATTCCAGAATTATCTTAATGGATTTCAGACCTCAGAAAGCTGAAAATACATTGTTGTAATATGAAGGCATGAATATAAGCTGTAGACAAACGAGTTAATTAGGCCCTTTCTCTTCTGCTTGAGGATTTATCTTTGTGTTCATTTCAGTAGGAGCTGTTGCACAAATGATTATTTCTTTGAGAATGTATGTAGACCTATATCAATTCATTTTAAAAAGCAAATTTCTTTTCCATGACTGGCTTTCAACCTATGAACTAATAGAAACATGTGACTTTAATATATTAGTAGTTTTTATGTGCTTGATACAAAAGAGATTTTGTTGTCTTAGGCATTTGATATCCTCTCTGTAAATCTGGCAGACATTTTTCCCTGGCTGAAATCTAAATCATTTTGTGTTAACAATAAAGTCATATTGGATCAGGGGATAAGAAGACACTGAAGAACTTGAAGATATGTCTCCTTTAGACTGTACTTTTTTTTTTTTTTTGGTCCCTATGCTTTCAATCTTGAAACTTTCCAGTTTAATAGCATTCTTTTTGTATTGACAATTACCACCTCATTTTACATTAGCTTAGCAAATGCAGGTTGGGGTAAAAGTAGGTTTACAGTTGTTCATATGGAAAAATATAATAATTGATAATAATAGAAGAAGAAACTCTGTGTTTTGTCTACTCAGAACTGTAAACCTACTCTAGCCCTGCCCTGTAATCACAGAGAACCTATTATATGTCAGGGATGGTGATAAATCCTATATTACATTAGTATCTCCCAGATTTTCCCCCCTCTAATGTGGGTCTTTTTGTGACAAACTGTCTATAGCTTTTTTAAATGCCTGGTGATATATTTATTACATTACATATATATTTTTCCTCTTCCTTCAGTGCTTTAAAAATGTCATTCCATGTCTTCTTGCATTCATAGATATGACGATGTCAATCTGATACTTATTTCTTTGAAGTTTATCTACGCTCTCATTCTAGAATTTCTTATCTTTTTATCTTTGGCCTTTTGAAATGCTCTTTTTTCAATCTAAGGTATTTATTTCACCTTTAATTTGACAACTTTATTATTTCATCGAATCTCTCTTTTCCTCCTCCTCCCTCCCTCTTCCTACTCTTCTTTCTTCTCTTTCTCTTTCTACCCCCTTCTCAAAACATGTTCCTCTGCTTTACTTCATATGTGTTGCTTTTAATCTGTAGTTTTAAACTTTTACATATCTCCTTATTCTTTCTACTTGCAGGATGGGTAACTCCATGTGTTGTTGTACCTCACAAACACACCAATTACTTATTTCAATGATCATAGGTTTTATGCCCTAATAATTTTACTATATTCATGATTGTTGTTCTTGCTTCATATTGTTAATTCCTCACTAATTTACCTGTAACCTGTTTTTGCAAGATTTTAAGGATTTTTTTTCTTTCTCTTGGAATTCTGAACATTCCCAATGATTTGACATGGTGTAAGTCCTTTTATTCATGTTCTAGACTCTTGGTGAGCCATTTTAATTTAGAGAATTGTCACTCGGTTTAAGGAATTTAATTCTTTGATAACTTACTTCCACCTGTTCTAGTCTTTTTTCTCTAGTAGTACAATTAGTCAGATATTGGAACAAGTCCATTGTTTTCCTATTTTCTTATTTTTAGTCCCTTATTCTCTATCTGTTTATTGTTGTACTACTTGTGAGACTTTTCTCAACTTTATCTTTTAACCTGTTTGTTGAATTTTCAATTCTGAATATATTATTTTTATTATCAAGAACTCTTTGATGTTCTCTATTAAAATGCTATTTTAATACAGCATTTCTTCCTTTTTCACAATTTCATTTTTCATGGTTTCAGTTACCTGAGGTCAACCATGTTCCAAAAATATTAAATGGAAAATTCCAGAAACAAACAATTCATAAGCTTTAAATTGTGTGCTATTCTGAGAAGTGTGGTGAAATCTTGCACTATCCCACTTTGTCCTGCCAGGGATGTGAATCATCCACACTGTATGTGATATCTACCCGTCAGTCACTTAGTAGCCCTCTTGGTTATTAGATTGAGTGTGTCACAGTATCAGTGCTTCTGTTAGAGTCACCCTTAATTTTACTTAGTAATGACCCCAAAGCTCAAAGGTAGTGATGCTGGCAATTCAGGTAGGCCAAAGAGAAGCCACTAGTTCTAACTTTAAATGAAAAGGTGTGTATATATAAGGGAAAAAATGGTATAACTGGGTTTGGTACTATGCAGTTTTATGCAGTCACTGGGGGGGACTTCGAACATGTCCTATACCATTTTCTATCTCTCACCATCTATTTTATGCCTACTAATTATGCTTCTTCTTCCCTGTATCTTTCCCCCCTATTCCTCCCTTTCCCCTCCTCACTGAACTCCCTCTGTGTGATGTTCATTTCTCTGGTTCTGTTCCTCTTCTGCTCATTTGCTTAGTTTTTGTTTTCATTGTTTTTCTTTTCTTTTGAGTTCATTTGTTGATAGTTATGAATTTGTTGTAATTGTATTGTTCACATTTTTATCTTCTTTTTCTTAGATAAGTTCCTATAATGTTTCATATAATAAGGGCTTGGTGATGATGAACTCCTTAAACTTGACCTTATCTGGGAAGCCCTTCCATTCTAAATGATAGCTTTTCTAGATAGAACAATCTTGGTTGTAGGTCCTTGCTTTTCATGACTTCAAATACTTTTTTCCAGCCCCTTCCTGCCTGTAAGTTTTCTTTTGAGAAATCAGCTGATAGGCTTATGAGAACTCCTTTGTAGGTAACTGTCTCCTTATTTCTTGCTGCTTTTAGGATTTTCTCTTTTTCTTTAATCTTGGGTAACTTAATGATGATGTGCCTTGGTGTATTCCTCTTTTGGTTCAAATTCTTTAGGACTCTCTGGGCTTCCTGGACTTCCTGGAAGTCTATTTCCTTTGCCATAATGGGGAAGTTTTTCTTCATTATTTGTTCAAATAAGTTTTCAGTTTCTTGCTGCTGTTCTTCTCCTTCTGGCACTCTTATAATTTGGATATTGGAATGTTTCGGATTGTCCCAGAGAATCCTCAGTTTCTCTTCATTCTTTTTGAATTCTTGTTTCTTCGTTCTGATCCAGTCGGATATGTATTTCTTCCTTTTGTTCCAAATCATTGCTTTGAATCCTGGTTTTTTTTTTTTCTTGTCACTGTTGGTTCCCTGAATATTGTGCCTTACTTCATTTTGCATATCTTTTCATTGTTCTTTCATTTTCTGACCAAGCTCACTCAGTACTGTGAGTATGTTGATTACCAGGGCTTTGAATTCTCCATCAAATAGGTTGGCAATCTCCTCATCACTTAGTTCTCTTTCTGAGGTTTTCTTGTGTTCTTTCATTTGGGCCATATTTCTTTGCCTTGGTGCAGCTGATAGGTTGTAAGGGGGCGAGGCCTTAGGTATTCACCTGGGCAGGGCATGCCTCTTTATTGTACTGCCTGTGTGGGAGGGGCCAGAGAGGGAACAATGCAGCTCACCTGCTCCTCTCTAGTGCACTTTCCCACAGACTCTCATATCAGGAAGTATGTCCCACCCCGGCAACCCCAGTTGTATCCCACAGTCAACTCTGAGTCTCAGTTTTCCCCTTAAGTCAGCACCTCCCAGTGCGGCTCTGCCATCTCAGCCATCAACCCCGCCCCTCAGCCACCTATCCGGGGGTTTTCTGAGTCACCCTGCATGGTCCGCCTTACAGTCTGGTTGTTCTGGTTGATTTTTTTTAATTACTTGGTTGTTGGAGGTCCATGCAGTTTGGTTTTCTGGTGATTTGGGTTGTTTATTGATTTTAGATTGGTTGTTATCCTCCTTTTGGTTGTGCAAGGAAGGGAAGGGTTTCTACCTATGCCTCCATCTTGGCCGGAACTCCTTAAGGCAGTCTTTTAAAATTAAGAGTGAGATACTACAAAAGCCTCTCTCTTCTCTCTTCTGACTGTTGTAACTTTAGGGTTATCCTATGTCAAATCCAGATTTTATTAATGGATCTTACAAATAAATGTCAGTTTTAGGACACTTTTCTGGGAGGAAATTAAGAAAATAATCTTCTGCTCTCCTGCCTGGTGAATGTATGCCTAGATGCTCTTGTTCTGGGAGCATTAAGGAAGAAGTGGGCTGAGAATACCCATAGTTCTGTGTATAGACTTGAGAGTTGATCTGCAGTTTTCAGTTCTGCATCTCAACCATAAATTGTGTTCTTCACTGAGACTGAGGTCTCTAGCCACACCCTCTCTGGTTCAGTTTCTCCAGAAGCTAATCCTCCCTGCCACCTGGTTAACAATGGGAAGTGTTAACAATGAACTGACTTTGCAACATGGACAAGGATCAAAGGAAGAAAATCTAACTGCTCTGGATGCAGGATTTTAAAATATCCTCACAATGCCAGTCATGGTTCTCAGCCCCACCTGACACGGCATGTGGTACGTATAATTGCAGAGCCACTCAGGATTCCAAAAGACAATATGGCCTCTCTTCCCTCATGAAGTCATTACCATTGTCGTTTCTTTTGCTCTGCTTAAGCCAAGTACCCCTCCTCCTTCCTTCTGCCTTCCAGCATTTTCAAAATGGTTGTTTATTTTTAATTCTTGTGTGATTGCTGTGGCTAGGGCTTCCAGTACTATGTTGAATAAGAAAATTATTCTTAAATTTTAAAAATGTATAGGCATGTATTTACAAATGTATTATGTATTGCTTGTTCTAATTTTCATTTTGTACTAGGATAAATTTACTTCCATGAAAAGTTATTTTTAAATCATTCTTTTTTATATATATTTTATTTATTTATCTTCATAGGGGAAGGGAAGGAGAGAGGGAGAGAAAGATCAATGTATGGTCACCTCTTGGGAGTCCCCTGCTGGCAATTGGCCTGCAACCCAGGCATGTGCCCTCACTGGGAATCGAACTGTGATTGTGTTGTTCGCAGGCCCGTGCTCAATCCACTGAGCTACACCAGCCAGGGCTAAATGATTCTTATTATTACTAGGAAAGCATGTTTTGGATTTTTACAAACTATTACCGTACAAATTTTTTAAATACTTGCATTCTCAGAATAATAAATAAGCAACATATTCTTTAATGTATAAAATTTTAAACCATGTAGTTAATTCTTCTTATATTAAATGTTTTAGTCAACTCCTTTTATTATTATTTAAATACATTTTCCTACCAAATAATTTTTATTAATTGTATTATAACACCTTCCTTCTAATTAAAGAATCTTAAAGTCCAAAAAGAACTTTTTTTATTTCCCCAAGAACAGTCTCATTAATTCAAATACCAGTGACTTAAATATCTTGCCACCAAGAGATTTGATTATTCATGGCAAAATTTATCTGAGTTTATTACCACATTTAAAAGCAACTAAAATGAACTTTCTCCCATTACTTTGTCTTTGTCAATTAAATTACATCTGTTTTCCTAAAGTAGCAGTTTTACAACCTAGAATTTTATGTTTTTAAATGTTTATGGAAATAAAAAATTTTCTTTACCAAAAAAACTAATGTAATTCATGTGTGTGGCATTTCTGGGTTGGTCATAAATGTAACTACAGTTTAACAGATCATTTATCAATGAACAGTTAGATTATTTTCATGTTTTGGGTATTTTAGATAGTGTTTCAATGAACATGGGGTTGCAGGTATCTTTTTGAGTTACTGTTTTCATTTTCTTTGGGTAGATACCCATAGTGACTGTACCAACTACATTCCCACCAACAGTAGATAAGTGTTCCCTTTCTCCACATCCTTGCCAGCACTTATTATCTCTTCACTTTTTAATAACAGCCATTGTGGTTTTGATTTGCATGTCCCTGATGATTAATGATATTGAGAATGTTTTCATGTACCTGTTGCACATCTGTGTACCTTTGGGTAAATGCTTATTCAGATCTTCTGCCCATTTATAATCAGATTTTTATTAAAAATGGACAGTTTATGGGTTTTTATATTTTTTGGTTACTAGCCCCTTGTCAGATATATGATTTTCAAATATTTTCTCCCATTCAGTAGACCACCTTTTTGTTTTGTTGATAATTTCCTTTCATGTGTATAAACTTTTTAATTTGTTGGAGTCCTACTTGCCTATTTTGCTTTCTTGCTTTTTCTTTTGGTGTAAGATTTGAAAAAAAATCATAACCAGGCCTTATGTCAAGGAGCTTACCACCTATGTTTTCTTATAGCAATTCTATGATTTTAGGTCTGATATTAAAGTATTTACTCCATTTTTAGTTAATTTTTATGTAGCCTGTAAGATCATTGTTGAGTTTCATTCTCTAGCATGCAGATGTCCAGGTTACCCAAGACAATTTATTGAAGAAATTGTACATTCCCCATTGTATATTCTTGTGCCCTTTGTTACACATTAATTGACAGTATATGCATGGGTTTATTTCTGGGCTCTCTTTTCTGTTCCATTGATCTGTGTGTCTGCTTTTATGCCAGTATGAAACTATTTTGATAACTATAGCTTTGTAATATAGTTTGAAACCAGGGCTCATGATGCCTTCAGCTTTGTTCCTCTTTTTCAAGATTGCTTTGGCTATTGGGGTCTTTTGTGGTTCCATACAAATGTTAGGATTATCTATTCTATTTTTGTGAAAAATACCATTGGAATTTTTGTAGGAATTCCACTGATTCTGTAGATTGCTGTTAGTAGTATGAAAATTTTAATAATACTGATTCTTCCAATCCATGAGGATGGAATATCTTTCTATTTATTTGTGTCTTTTTTTAGTTTCTTTTTTTTTTAGTGGAAGAGAGAGAGAGAAACATTGATGTGCATGAGATACATCAACCAGTTGCCTCTAGCATGCCCCCAACTGGGGACCTGGTTCATAACCCGGGCATGTGCCCTGACTGGGAATTGAACCAGCTACCCTTCAGTTCACAGGATAGCCCTCAATCCACTGTGCCACACCAACCAGGGCCAGTTTAATTTACTAATGCCTTGTAATGTTCAATATACATATCTTTACTTTCTTGGTTAAATTTATTCCTTGTTATTTTACTCTTTTTTTTTTAAATTTTATTTAGTTATTTTTCAAGTACAGTTTTTTGTCTATTCCTCCCATCCCAGCCTCCCCCGCCCCTTGCTCCCCACCTCCCTCCCATTTCCTCCCCCCCCTTAGTTCTCGTCCCTGTGTCCTTCCTATTTGTTCCTCCAAACCCCTCCCCCTTTTTCCCCTTAACTTCCCTTCCTTCTCCCCTCTGGTCACTATCCCCTTGTTCTCTATTTCAGTGTCTTTGTTTTTTGGGTTTTTTTTTTCTGCTTACTTGTTTGTTTTGTTGTTTAGCTTCCTGTTAAAGGTGAGATCATATGGTATTTGTCTTTCAGCACCTGGCCTATTTCACTCAGCATAATGCTTTCCAGTTCCATCCATGTTGTTACTCTTTTGATGCAATTAAAATGATATTGTTTTTGTTTTCTTTTTTTTTTACTTATTAACTGATCTTAGAGGAAGGGAAGAATGAGAGAGAGAAGGGGAGAGAAACACCCATTTGTTCCACTTGTTTATGCATTCATTGGTTGATTCTTGTATGTTCCCTGACTGGGGATGGAACCCTCAACTGTGACATATTGAGATGACACTATAACCAACTGAGCACTCAGCCAGGGCTTGTGATTGTTTTCTTAATTTCTCTTTTTAATAGTTTGTTCATAGTGTGTAGAAATGCAACAAATTTTTCTATATTGATTTTGTATCCTGCAGCTTTATTGAATTCATTTTTTTTGAACTAACAAGTTTTTTGATGGAGTCTTCAGGGTTTACTACATATACTGTCATGTCATTTGCAAACAATGAATGTTTAACTTCTTTCCAATTTGGATGCTGTTTATTTCTTTTTCTTGATTAAATGTTCTAGCTAGGACTTCCAATACTGTTTTGAATAAAAGTGGCAAGACAGGGCATCTGTTTCTTTTTCTAATCTTAGAGGAAATTTTTCAGATTTTTTCACCATTGAGTATGATGTTAGCTGTTGGTGTGTCATATATTATCTTTATTATGTTGAGATATCCTTTCTCTATACACATTTTGTTGAGGTTTTTTTTAATCAAAAATGAATGTTGAATTTTGTCAAATGATTTTTCTGCATCTACTGAGATAATAGTGTGTGTTTTTTATCCTTCATTTTGTTAATGTGGATGTTCAACTATTGCATCCCTGGGATAAATCCAACTTCATCATAGTACATGAATGTTTTAATGTTTTGTTGAATATAGTCTGCTAATATTTTGTGAGGATTTTTGCGTCTGTGTTCATTAGTGATATTAGCCTATAATTTTCTTTTCTTGTGACATCCTTGTATAGTTTTGGTATCAGGGTAATGTAACATCGCAAAAGGAGTTTGGAAATATCCCCTCCTCTTCTATTTTTTTGGAAGAGTTTGAGAAGGATTGATATTAATTCTTCTTTGAATCCTTGGTAGAATTCACCAGTGAAGTTGTCTGGTCCTGGACATTTGGTTTTTGACTGTAATCATTTACTTCAGGGTGTCATTAATATATTACTCCAGAATATTTTGTTATTGGTGACGGTGAGTAGTATTAACAATCCAATTGGAAAATAGCTTCTATTTGGCGAGTTTGGTAGATTTATATTTATTTTTTACTATTTGTATATCTGGGCTGTTCATACCATCTTATAATTGTATTGTGTCAAATGTGTATTTTTAAATGTTTTTAACTTAGACAGTTAGGATCCTGCAAGTGATATGTGTGTGTGAGGGGGGGGAGGGACAGGATGAAAATAGGCAACCAATCTTTTTTCCATCTACTTTCCTGTTAAGCTATAGCTCATTCTCATCCTTCTGCTGCAGTCTCCAGAAAGAAAGGGGCTAAAGGTTAAGAGCCCACACATGCATGGTTGGCTAAGCTGTAATATGGGTTTGGGGGATAAGCAGGAAATCCTGAGAGAATACTCCCATGGGGACATATTTTTTTTTCCTCCAGGGACTTCAGACTTCATACTCTCACCACATGCAGGGCCTTTTTTCTGACTGATTACTCAGATTCCACCTCTGTTGGGCTCATTCTGTACTTCCCAGTGATCCTCTTGGTCAACATTCCTTTAAAGTACTTCTTAGACTATTCCTTTTTTATTTTGATTTTTAATTGTTGTTCAGTTACAGCTGTCCCCATTTTTTTCCATTGCTCTCCCCTGCCCTACCCACCCCTCACTTCCCACACTCAGTTCTCCTCCTGTTGTTCCTATGCATGGGTTTCTTCTTTATTTCCATGTCTCTGGTTCTATTTTGCTAGCTTGTTTGTTTTATTGATTAGGTTCCACCTACAGGTGAGATCATATGGTATTTGTCTCTCACCACCTGGCTTATTTCACATGCCATAATGCTCTCCAGACCCATCCATGCTGTTGTGAAGGGTAGGAGCTCCTTCTTTCTTTCTGCTGCATAGTATTCCATTGTGTAAATGTACCACAGTTTTTTGATCCACTCATTTATTGACAGGCACTTAGGTTGCTTCCATCATCTCCCTTCCCCTCTCTAAAAATAAATAACTTTGGAGGGGGTAAGATAATTAGCTTTTCTCTAAGTTTCTTGGCTTTGAAATCTAGTTTTTTCCATGGGTTTGGGAAGTTCTTGTTGATTATTTGTTTGAATAACCTCTCTGTTCCCTTCTGCTTTTCTCTTTGTGGTATATCCATTACTCTTATATTGTTTTTTTCTAATGGAGTCAGATAGTTCTTACAGAGTTTTATAACTTTTTAACTCTCAATTCTCTTTCTCTTCCTCCACCTGAGTCATTTCTAGATTTCTGACTTTTATCTCACTAATTATTTCCTCCATCTGGTCTGCTTTATTGTCTATGTTCACTAGTTCATTCTTCATCTCATTTACTGAGTTCTTCAGCTCCATAGTTTCTGTTTGATTTTCTATGGTTTTGATCTCTTTGGTAGGCTACTGTGTTTGTTGATTTTTATCTCTAAACTCATTGAATAGCTTTTCTGAGTTTTCTTGTATCTTGGTGAGTTTTTTATTTTTTTCAGAACTGCAGTCTTGGATTCTGTCATTTAAATCAGTCTTCCATGTCTTTCAGTTTATTTTCTGGAGATTTTTCTCTTTTTTTTCTGAATTCCCTTGTTATCTTGGTCATTAGTTATGCCTGATGGATTATTTTCCTGCCTGGGCATTTCTGGGAATGAAAAGTATTTGACACTACTGCATGTAGCAGTTTGATATGTAAAGGTCTTCCTTTTGTTTTCCAGTAGGTGGTGCTGAAGCACAAGTTTTTATTTTCTCTTACCTGCACTTCAGTAGCTTCTGGAATCTCTGTGGGGTGGTGTCTTCTCAGTGGTAGAAAACACTCCATATTCCCAAGGAGGTTGGCATCCACTTTATGACCTGGTTACCTTGGCCTTGGGACAGCACTTCATGGATTGGAAGTGGCAGGCTATGAATCTTCTGTGTGTTCCTGGTGCCACCTTCCTATAGCCAGAAGCTGCTAAATTGACCAGGCTGTGTGTACCAGGCTGTGATGAGTGGCGGAGTGGTGGGCAGGAGGAAGTAGGTTTGTGTATCTGCAGCTCTGTTCTACAGTGGGTTTAGCCACTATGGGTATAGACCATATAGGGTGGAAAGTTTATTTCAGCCCTTTCACCGTCTGCTGAGTGAGAATTTTACTGCTGGGCAGACCTCAGAAGGATGGGGTGAGCAGGTCTCTGCGGAATCCTTTGTCAAGTTGCTGGTGGGCTGTGGAAGCCTGTGATCCTTATACCACTACTCTGTCCCTATCCCTGGACCCAGATTCAGTCTACACCAAGGTAGATTGTTCTCTCTGCCCCTCTGATTTGCCCAATAGGAGTTGCATCCTGACCCTCACTGACATTGCATATATTGGGGCCATGATGAGTGCTACCCTGCATGTTGCTTCTGTGTTTGTCCTCTCCTCCATGCTCTCCTGTCTCTGCTGTCCACTCGGATAGGCCCACCTTCAGATGTCTCAGTGCATGGACATCTCAGGCATGTTTGTGTGTTGATAAGGGAATTCTTTGTTGAATTATAGTTGTCCAAGTTGTTGTAACTTCAAATGGAAAGACCTGGAGGTGCCAAGCTGGTGGGGGCATTAGGATGTTTTAAAACAGGTTATTGTTAGATAGGTAGATAGGTAGATAGGTAGGTAGATAGATAGATAGATAGATAGATAGATAGATAGATAGATAGATAGATAAAGAAAGAAAGAAAGGGAGAGAAAGAAAGACATAAAAAGAATGGAAAAACAAAAGAAAGGGAAAAGGATATGGTAGGGAGGGAGAGGAAACTAATTTCTAGAATAAAGTAATTGTATTATAATCTGTTCTTGCTTGACTACAACAAATAGTATTGTAGAATACTAACTGCCATACTTACCAAGCGACTTTGGAAACCTGAAATACATCCAGAGGTTAGTGATCTGGATGTCATACACTTGAATTTCTGTCCTTGATTACCTTATAACTATATATAACTGAAATCTAGCGGTGTAGTTCAGTAGCCATGCTCCTATGGATGGTGAACCCTAAAAGAATAAAATAGTCTGCACACCTGAGAATTGTTGGTGAATTTCAAGGAAGGATAAATCATCCTGTTTTACTCAGTCTGTGGCTTTATATTTCACTTAATTGATCAGTCTTTCTGTGATCAATCACATTAAACACTACCAGTTCAGTATTCTCCAAGATGTAAATATGCATCATATAACAGAAAGTATTCTGACTATAGGAATATTTTGAAACTCTCAACTAAGCAAACTCAAAAAACCTTATTTACTGTATTTTTTATATGGCCCTTTACTCTGATGATCTGTACAGTGACACTCCAAGAAGGAGATGTGGTCTGTAGCCGTTTTGCACAGAGATATGACCATGGGACACTTATTCTCTGTACAATTTCTTAAGTCTGGATTGGAGAATCACTTTTCTAGTCAGGTTTTAACAGGATTTAGTTTGTTCACACTTTATAATAACTCAGTGCCCCTTGATCATTTTACTTACACATTTTCTTTATGCTATGTAAATATTTATTATTCCAATCTTACATCTTTTTATCATGAGGTATTTTAAATTCTTCGAAATTGGAAATGCCACATATGATAGAATTTTCTTAGAATCCAAAATCTAATGTTACCTTGACTTTCAAGTAAAGCCTCATGCCTCGTTTTTCCCACCACAGGCACTGTCCTCTGGGTACGAGGTAAAAAGTGATCAGGTTTGGCCAGGGATGAGGGCAGGGGAATTTCGATCAAGGTCAGCAGTTTTATGGTACAGCAAACACAGTCCCAAGGGGCCACAGTGTTTTGATCTGTGGCCCAAAACTTTCTTCATAAATGTTGTCACCCTTATTCCTTGTGCCACTATATTCAAGTGCTAAGAAGAATTCTTAGGAGTAGAATCTATAGAGATGAGGAGAGAAGCCATACCTATTGGCTGCAACAATTCCAACTTTACCTCCAAAATGAACAGAGACAATATTTAAAGAATTAGTCACATACAGAGCCTGGGCTAACCTTGATTGCACCTAAGATAGAAAGAAGGGCCCTGAGCCAGGGAGTTCTCATCTACTGTGAGAGGGTCTCAGCAGGTAGCTGATCAACTCACATACCTGAAAGCCTTTATCATCTCATTAGTTTCCAATTGTCTGCTCCTCAGTGCTCTCACACATCATTTAGCTAAAGCCTCAGCTGGTCTTTGTCAGCTCTCATCAGGAGATCTGCATCCTAGGGATATCAAATCGATTTTATATCACAATACAAGTCAAATTGTTAAGTTTGCTTGGCCAGCATCTATGAACTACTTTATAATAACTGAAATTCAGCATTTCCAAAACCTGTGTTTTGAAAATGCTGCCAGGTGAATGCCCATAATGGACTAGGAAGACCAATTAATTAGGATACTGTTTCATCTGTCAGGACTGCTTAGCAATATCCAAGTTAACAGCCGTGTGTTGCTTCCAGGTGTACTGCTCAATTTCCAAACTTTCTTGTTGGTATTTTCAGAAGAGTTTAAAGCATCTGTCCTCAACCTTGGCTTCACATTAGCATCATCTAGGAAGCTTTTAAATATATTGATGCTTAAGTTCCACCTCCAGGCATACCGATCTAATTGATCTGGGGTGAACCCAGTCCATTGGTATTGTTTAAAATGCTCCCCAGATGAGTCTGGTTTGAAGCAGGGCAGAAAACCAGTGGTTTATAATAATAGCAGTTGCTTGAATGTTTCTGTTCTTCATAATAAGCTTCTACTAGGTCAATTAAAGAAAGTGTTTCATCAAGAAAAAGGGAATTAATATTTGAGTGCTTTGGTTTTTTTAGTGAATGCATTTCTATACTACTTCTAGAAAATAAATGTTTGAATACTCAAACATTTAACCTGGGCTACTTGTTATCCTTGACATAACAAATTCTTTGTTAGCCTCAGAGGTGTCATATATGTTAAACAACTGCTGAGCACCTGCTATGAGTAGGTTAGAGTCTATGAGAAAATTGAAGATATTTAAAACATGCTATTAACCTGAAGACATTTTATTTGTGAAGAAAGCATATTTATCTGAAATAGTAATCCATAATAAAAGAATTAAATGATGGTTGTCAAATTACAATTAGAGACCAGTATTTATAAATATAGCTAGACAGTAAATTTGAAATTAGTGCCTTGGGGAAACCCCAATCTGAAGTACTATAGATGAAGTGGGAAGGGATGTGAGGTGACAAAAATTGGCCTTATATTCAAAGACCAATGATTAGAAATCACAGACAACAGTGCCATTGGTAGATTGCAAAACTAGCCGAAATTATTTCTTCTATCCACATGTTGTAACGTTATTCTCCTTTAATGCTGCCTTTGGCCTTGTGACTCACCAGCTGTCCTGTGCATGTTCTGAGTCTTCCATATGTGTGCTGGCCCCTTGGGCCTCTGTTATTGCTGTGGGAAACTGTCCTAGCTAACGTTTTGAAGGATAACACGTGTAGATAGGAGCCGTTGCCCCAGTTAACAGTAAGCTGACTCCAGATATGTGGGTAAACACAGCCAAGTTCAACAGGGCCATCTAGCCAGGCCCCAGGTGACCCTGCACAAATGAACAACACTCAAAAAGATGAATAATAATCCAGTAAGTAGTGTGGAGAATTGGTGTGATTAAAAGCATATGTCTGTTATTTTATTCATCTCTGAAATTTAAAATGTGAAAACTCTCCAGAATAAAATTACTTTTCTAATTTCTACCTACACTGATACTTATTCCACAAGAAGTTTTAGGAGTGTTGCTGAGTATTCTGTAGAAGTACATCTACCTTTGTATATTATCTTCCAGAGAACTGCCTAAACCATTTAAACAACAAAGCCTTATTTTCAGGCACACACTTTAAATTTGCTTCATTACCCAGGAAAAAGGGAGGGAAGATGAAGTGTCTGTCTCCTTCTTAGTCTAGGAGTTATACTTGGAGGGGGAAGAAAAGGTAATAGTACCTTCTAAACTTAATTTGATCTTTCCTCCTCCAGGGTTTCCAAACCATGCCCAATTGCTCTTACAAAACAGCTCAAAACACCCAGGTTTATTAGAGTGTTGATACTCTCAGGGATACATCCACCCACATAACAGAAATTTGAAGCAGAATGATACTCACTGAACCTTATGGAATTAATAAGGAGAAAAGTATCAATAAAGAATTTAAGAAGGTACATAGTAAAGACACGGAACTACTTAATTCCCTCCCAGGGTTTTTTAAAGTTTGCCATTGGACTTTCTCTGTAGTCCTATTGCCTACTACCAATAGCAATTAATGTCAGCTTCACACAGCAAATGCTTATACTACCTGATGACAGGGGCATAGGATTGAGGATTCGTATCTATCTTTGTTTTATAACACGCATCCATTGTTGATCTAGGCATGGCCTTCTTTTATTATTCACTTAGGTGTGCATATGGTTATATTTGTGTACTTACCTATGCTAACAATATAATAAGAACCTGAGAAATCACCACTCAACATAAAAAACAGAATCTTGATAATAACTTAAATGAACGTATGTGATCCTATACAAACCATTCACCTGATGGAATTGCCATGTAAATCCTTTATTCATCATTTTGTTAGGTTAAATTGCATACGGTTTTGAATTATCTATGTGTATTCCTAAACAGATATATAGGCATAATTAGAGATACATAAATATATGTATATAAGCTTTATGTTATCTTTTGGAATTTTTTAACTTAAATAGATATCATTGTATGTTGCTGTAATTTATTCATTTTAACTGTTCTAAAATATTTCTTCCTGTGGACATGCGTAACTCATTCATCTATTCTTCTCTTGATGGATACTGGGTTGTTTCCAGGTATTTGCTCTTAAGAAATGGTGTTGCTGTGGACATTCTTACATATATATATGTAAGATATATATATCTACATATATATATATATATATATATATATATATATATATATATATATATATTTCTCTGAATGTAAGTATATGAGTTCCTCCTGGGAGAGGAACTGTTGAGTCACAGGAAATGTGCATATACAATTTTAGGAGATAATGCCAAAGGTTTTCTAAAGTAATTGTATGGGTTTAGACTCTGACCTGCAACCTATTAGTAATGCTGTGAATCTATAATTCTCGCTAACATATGCTATCGTTTGACATTTTTATTTGAATTTTCACCAATTCAAATGAAAAAAATATGTGTCACTGAGAACTTGGTTTGCATTTCATTCATCAGAATATATATTTTCAAATTTATTAGCACAAACATTTTTATTATGTGTAAAATGACTGTTCTTTTTTTGCCCTTCATTTTTCTATTGTTTTTTTTCTGGATTCTTTTCAAATGTTTAGAAAATTTTTACAGAATGTTTTTTGATTAGTAATATATTGTCATCACACAAATGACAATCTGCAGTGTGACTTTTAACCTTCTTTAAGGCATCTCTCTTTTTTTTTTTGTTTTCCCAGAATTTATTACACTTTTTTTTATTTTTCAATATTTCTTCATTACAGTTAGGATAAAATATTGTGTTAGTTTCAGGTATAAAAGAGTGATTAGACATTCATATCACTTATGAAGTGAGCATCCCAATAAGTCTAGTACCCATCTGATACCATACATAGTTATTATAGTATTATCAGCTATGTTCCCTATACTGTATTTTATATACCAGTGACTGTATAACTGGCAGTTTGTACTTCTTAATCCCTTTCACCTCTTCCACCCATCCCCACATCCCTCTGAAAGAGGCTAAAGAATAGCTATAATATCTCCCTTAAATGTTTGGTGGAATTTACCAGTGAATCTACCTGGAAGGTTAATTATCGACTCAGTATTTTAATAGTTATAGGCCTGTTCATATTGTGTGAGCTGTTGCCAGATTGTCTTTAGTTCATTAGTTCTTCTCGTGTGAGCTTTCCCAGATTGTCTTTAAAGTAATTGGTCTATTTCGTCCAGGTTATCAAATTTGAGGGCATAGAGTTATTATTAATATTTCCTTATTATCCTTTTAATTTCCATGGAATATTTAGTGATGTGCCCTCTTTTGTTGCTGATATTAGTAATTTGTGCCTCTCTGTTTTTTCTTAGCCTGGCTAGTATCTTGTTCATATCTATCTTTTCAAACAGCCAGCTGTACAATTTGATTTTCTCTACTGATTCTCCATTTTCAATTTCATCAATTTCTGCTCTAATTCTTCTTTTTTTAAATTTCTGTTGAATTGATTTTAGTTTGCTGTCCTCTTTCTGGTTTCCTAAGGTGGAACTTAGATTATTTAATTTAGATCTTTTTTAATGAATGCATAAATGCTACAAATTTCCCTCTAACAACTGCTTTCTCTGCATCCCACCAATTTTATTTTCATTTAATTCAAATATTTTAAAAGTTACTCTTGAGATTTATTCTTTCATTTCTGTATTTAAATGTGTTTTCTTTAAGTCTCTATGTATTTTTGGGAGGGGACACGTTCAAGCTGTCTCTGTTAGTGATTTCCATTTTAAATCTATTGCGGTCTGAGAGCAGACATTGTATGCTTTCAGTTCTTTTAAATTTTTTAAGAATGTGGTCTGTCTTGGTGAATGTTCCATGTGAGCTTGAGAAAAATGTGAATTCTGCTGTTATTTGGATAAGTGGTCAATAGATGTTGATCATGTCCAGTTGATTGATGGTATTACTATGTTCAACTATGTCCTTACTGATATTCTCCTTGCTGAATCTGTCCATTTCTAAGGCAGGGGTGTTGAATTCTCCAGCTTTGACCATGTATTCATCTGTTTTTTTGTTACAGTTCTACCAGTATTTGCCTATGTACTTTGAGACTCTGTTGTTAGGTCAATATACTTTTCAGTTTTCACATTGTTCCAAATTAGATTAGTAGAAGACCATCCAAATCACCATCTGTGTCTTTTGACATGATCCAGTAGACTGAACATGTCTTTGCTTTTTTGGTTAAAAAGACATTCTAGGCTGACCTTATACTTCTCTGCTCAAGACCTATAAGGACCCATTTCTCCTAAAATCCTTGTTTTCTTTTCAGGGAGAATGGTATTTAGAAATCAAAATCTGGGTGTTAATTGTGCTCTTTGCTTCTTGGGAGTGTATTGCCCATATACACCACTGGACTATTTTTCCCATTAATTTATTCATGTATTGGTACTATGTTCTTTGATTATGTAGGCTTATATTTTAATTATCTGTTACAGAAGTCTCTTATACTGGTTTTAATTTTGCAGAATTTTAACCACATATCTTAATTTTAATGTAGTCAAATACATATATGTAATTAATATATAGTGTATGTAGAAAACTGCATTATTTTCACAAATATTCAGTGTCCCTCCAGTGAAAGGATTATGCACCATTATTCTGTTGCATTTACTCATTTTCATGCGATTTATTTTACCCAAGTGGGGACAGAATTAACATGTCACTTCAAGCAGAATATTTAAGAGGCAGCATGTATAAATAAATAAATAAATAAAATACACCAGATTTAAAAAAATAAGAGACAGTGTGGAATTAAATTAAATGTATTTTCTTTTTCCTGCCCTTGTAATCATGAAGGCATTAGTGCTTTAATATGAAGCATTAGTCAGCCTGGGTCCTTGAGTAGTAAGCACAGTTCTTTTGCTACAATGGACATACAGTGTATTGTTTATAGCTTAGCATGCCCAGATTGAAAAAAAAATGTTATTTTTATTATCGTGGGTGGTTATACTGTTTGTAAACAAATTATTTTCTCTCCCAAGGTCTAATAGGTCATTACTCCTGTGTTTTATTAAGTTTTTTTAAGTTTT
Organism: Artibeus jamaicensis; assembly: GCF_021234435.1. NCBI lineage: Eukaryota > Metazoa > Chordata > Mammalia > Chiroptera > Phyllostomidae > Artibeus > Artibeus jamaicensis. The sequence continues at coordinate 8,465,247 of NW_026522028.1, read as the reverse complement.
ATTTTGAACATTATTTTTTAAGACATTTTGCAGGGTTTTTTTTTTTTGAAGATTTTATTTCTTTATTTTTAGACAGAGGGGAAGGGAGGGAGAAAGAGAGGAATAGGAGTATCAATGTGTGGTTGCCTCTCATGCAACTCCCACCAGGGGCCTGGCCCAGAACCCAGGCAAGGGCCCTAACTGGGAAGCAAATCCATTACCCTTTGGTTTTCAGGCCAGTGCTCAACCCCTTGAGCCACACCAGCCAGGGCTGTTTTGGATATTTAAATCTTCCATCTACATGGAGTTGATTTTTCTGAATAGTGTAAGTAGCAATGCAGGTTTATTTTTTATCATATGTGGATAAATTTTTAGGTTCATCTGTTGAGTAGTCGCTTCTTTATAATGTGGTCTAACACAAGGCCTCTGTGATACACCAAAGTTCCATACCAAATGTATTCCATTTCTGCTCTTTTTATTTCCATTCACTGGTGAATGTGTCTAGCCCCATGCTAGTGATACACTTAATATTGTTATTTTAATCGCTAGTGATACGTTGAAAGAAGCCCTTTCTTCCTTTTTTCTTCAGAAATGTTTTTTTCTATAAATATTATAATCATGAGATTAAATTCTGTGAACAATCACTGAAAGAATTTATTTTAAATTGCTGTTGGAATACGGTGGTAATTCCATTGAACCTAGAAAATAAATTAAACTGCAAGTGTTTTTTTCTTTTAATAGTCTTGCCTTTCTACCCATGAATGAAGCACAGCTCTCCATTTATTTAGGTCTCATTTAATATCACTTATCAAGAATTTATAATTATTTCCTGTAAAGGTTTTGTTAATCTCTTTTTATTCTTAGATATGGCATATTCTATGAGACTAGTACACATTTTTGGATATACAATTTTTAAAATACATTTTTAGTTTCTTGGTTTTGCTATATAGCAATGTGATTGATTTCTAAAATGGGGCCTTCTTGTAAACTATCTTCTAAACTGACCTATTTCTAAATCGTTGAAGATTTTTTGTTTTTTTTCCATAAATGATGTATCACCTTCAAATAATGGCAATTTTATTTCTCTCTCAACTTTTGTCACTAATATATCTTGCCTGCTGTACTTTGCTGACTACAACCTATGGCACAAGATTAAATTGAAGTGGTTAATAGTGGAAATACTGAGCACCCTTGTCTTGTTTCTGTTTTAAAAGGACTGTTTCTAAAATTGGGTCATTTAGAGTAACTGTTGTCTAGTTTTTTAAAGTAGATAATCTTTATGAGGTTACAGCAATCTCTTTCTATTATTAATTTACCACATATTTGTATTAAAATTTATGTTGATTTTTACCAAATATATTTTTGTGCATCTATGTAAATGGTCATAGACATTTTTATAGTCTCAGTCCATCAATAAATTGATTGTCCAAAATTAAACCACAATTATTTATCAGAGGTAAAGCCAACTTGAACACAGTATGTATATATATATTTTTATACACACTTGGTGTTGATTTTTTACTATATCTTTTAGGATATTGCATAAGAAAAAAGGGCCTAACTACTTTTCTTAGTTGTAATAACTTTGTTTGGTTTTCACATGAAGATTATCCTAATTTTGTAAAATTAGTATTATTCTTCTACTCTCACAATATTTGCTTAAGATTGATATGAATTTGAATGTTTGATAGAATTTTTTGTAATGCTATTTTTTCAATTTCTTTATTGTAGAACAAAGAATTGGTAAGAATTTTTTAGTTTGTCTACATTTTCATAATTCACATATTGCAGTGGGAAGAAATCTCTTATTACCATTTCAATTTCTACACTATCCATAATTATGTCTCCTTTTTAATCATAATATTGTTTCTTTGTGTCCCTTCTCTTCCATTAAACAATCTTGTTAAAAGGCTGTTAATTTTTTTAAACTAACTTCAACTTGTAAAAAATAGTTTCCCTACTGTTTCTCTTACTATTCCACTTAATTATTCTCTTATTATAATTAACTGCTTCCTTTTATTTTGCAGATATTATAGTGAATTTTTCTGTCTTCTTAACTTGTAGACTTTAGCTCATTAACTTTGAACCTATATTCTCTTATGAGTATTGAAGTCTTTAAATTTCCCTCAGTGCATTACTTTTCACAGCCTTATATAGTTGTGTTATGTAGTATTTTAATTGCCATTTAGCTCCATTTTAGATAAAATTTTCATTATGATTATATGATTATTTAGCATTGTGTTTCTAAATTTCCAGTATTGGTAGACTTTATGTCACTTTGTTATTAATGTCTACATTATATTGAGACCAGAATGCATGGAAAATATGATGAATAATCTTTGAAATATGCTGAGTCTTGCTTTTCACATAATAAATCACCAATTTAGAATATCTTCATGGGGGTCCTGCTTTTATTGAATGGAGAATTCTGTGTTTGTTCAAGAGGTCAATCTTGTTCTTAGCACTTTTCCAGATATTAAATATGCTTGCTTTTTTGTTCACTTGTTATATCAAAAGGCATCATATTAAAATCTAGCATCAAAAAGAATAAAACACATAGGAATAGATTCAACTGAGGAGGTAAGCAATGTATACACAGAAAATGATAAAACATTGAGGAAGTTAGTTGAAGAAGATACACATACCTGAAAGATATCCCATATTCATGGATTGAAAGAATTAATATTGTTAAGATGTCTGTCTCATAGGTACAGAAAAAAGACTGACAGCTGTTAGAGGGCTGGGTGAAAAAGATGAAGGGATTAAGTGAAAAAACAACACCTCATTACACAGACAACAATAGGATGATTACCAGAGGGATAAGGGATAAGGAGAGGTGGAAGAGGGTAAAGAGGGGAATAAATGGTGATGGACAGACACTTGACTTGGGGTGGTAAGCACACAGTACAGTGTACAGATGATGTGTTGTGGAATTGTGCACCTGAAACCTATAAAATTTTGTTAACCAGCATCACCAATTTTTTTTAAGTTAAAAAACAAAATAACTACTATACAATCCAACAATTTCATTTCTGGGTAATTACACTCAAAAACCAAAACCCCTAACTTGATGTATGCATCCATGTGTTCATTGCAACATGATTTACAAGACCCAAGATATGGAAACAATTTACATGCCCATCAACAGATTAACAGATAAAGAAATAGTGAGATTATATATATATATATATATATATATATATATATATATATATATACTGGAATATTATTTAACCATTAAAAAAAGAAATATTGCCATTTGTGACAACATGGATGGATCTTAAGAGTATTATGCTAATTGAAATAATTCAAAGAGAGACTAATGCCATATAATCTCATTTATTATGTGGAACCTAAAAAAACAAGCTTATAGGTACTGGCAGTTGCTACATGTAGGGTGTGAGGGGTGGAAAAAATGGATGAAGGGATTTAAAAGGTACAAACTTAAATTTATAAAATAAATAAGCCATTGGGATGTAAGTATAACATGGCGACTATCATTAATATACTATATACATACATGAAAGTTATTGAGAGAATAAATCCTAAAATTTGTCATGAGAAAAAAATATTTGTAACTCTCCATCTTGACAGATGTTAATTAGATTTATTGTGATCTCTTTGCATTATATATAAATATTAAACTGTTATGTTGTACACCTAAAACTCATATATGTTAATTATATCAGAAATAAATTGATTTCTAAGGTAATTTCTTACAATTAAGCTCCAATTTAAAATGCCAGTGTGTGTGATAATGATTCTACAAATTTATCTGCTATCTGCCTCCATTCATTTCACCTTCATCCCTGCCCACAAGAACTCATGAAAGCCAATAGAAACTGATGAGAGAATGTGAGCTGAAAATTTTATTAGAAAAAAAAGGAGTGCAATAAAGAGAAATATGCCTGAAAAACTAATTTGATAAATCAACTACAAACTGAAAGTTTCCTTTAATTTCTAAAAGAAACACATACAAATATTAATGAACATTTATTTAATTATTAATTAGTTTAAGTATACAGAATATTTTGGCTTGCAACAGCTGTTAGTTATAAGATAATTCAGTTCATCATCTGTATTAAATTTCTAGAATATAATGTAAAGTTAATGGTCAGGGTAACACCAAGACATTAAAAAGGGAATAATGAAACTGAACAAAGTTTCTAAAAATCACTTTGTTTTTGTCAAAATAAACATGATGAAGCAGTGAATGTTCATTTCTAGAGAGTTTATTGAAATGTGTACATAATTAATTGCCAAGTCCTAAATTGTGATATTTACTATTATTCTGATTTTCTATATAAAGGACAATACAGTGAATGGAAGCAGAATATAAGGTATCATCTACACAGAAAATACCCCTAAAGCAAGAGGTCTACCAGGGTGTCATCCCCTTTGCAGAAGTGTCACTTTATCTTAAGGTCATGCCTATCTAAATTTCCCCATTCCCTGATGTTAACATCAATAACCCATGCTGGGATTAATACAGCATACCTTCCTAAAATAACCTTCTATTACAAGGTTGGATAGTTTTCAAAACCACCTTCAATATCAATCTTACGTAATGATGAAAACACAAGGTTAGAAAGTACTTCAATATGAATCTCTGAGATTCTTGTTCATAATAACATGGGATGATAATGACTTCAGGTAATGGAAGAATCTATAGCTTGCTATTGATTTCTCCAAACTGCAGGTAAAATATAAAACTCACAAATTAGGTAAACTCTTCATGGACAAATAGTATAGAACTCGGCTTAATTACTGTGCTGGGTGTATAAGTAAGTTCACCCCAGGTAATGTATTGCTTTAAAATTTTATTTGACAGCATCATAGAAATGATTTATTTTATCCAATCTAGATAATTATTTACTTTATGCCTATTTGAAGAAAGATATACTACCAGTTATTCCTCATACATAAAAGTGTTTCATAAACCATGTTAGAATAGCAATATAATACAATGCAAAGTGAATCACATTTGAGGTAAACACATTTGAGCTCAAATCCTGACAAACTTTAGAAAATGTAATTTTCCAAGTAATTATGACCCATTTGTAAAGGGTTATAATTATATGTCTCTCACAGGATTGATGTGAGGATTCATTCAGTGAGACTACCTACATGAATCACCAAGCAGGTAATTGGTACTCAAATACCTTGTTCTCCTTCAGTCTCATCTGTGAATTGTTTGAAAAGGTGTGCATGACTATTTAAAAGCCATAATGATTTAGAATTAAAGACTATTTTATGAGATGCAGAAGCAGTCTAAAAACTTTGAAGTGATATATGATTAAGATTCTTCTATGTCAGTTAAAGTGAGAGAGCATCATATTCAAATGATGTGTATATAGTAAAATATATACTATATCTCCTCTGACTATGAAAAATTATGAATATGGAAGTGGAAATACATTATATCAAATATTCTATATCATATTCTACATATCATATATGCATTATATTAAAATTCCATATAATATGTTATAATTATATATTTTATACCAAATATAAGTTTTACGTAATCATGATTATATTATTTATTATTATCCACTGTATGGCACATAATCATATTATATATAATAATATATGTCATTTATATTAGCAGTTATAAGTTAATATATTATAAATATTGTATGTATGTTATACTCATTGTATACTACATATGTTTGTGTGTACATATATAGATTTGTCTGTGTGTGTAATCTCTTATTATACTTATTGCTCTTATTTTCCCCAATTAAAGACAGATCCTTTATTTAGTAACAAAGTATATTAATAAATTTTCAAAGATTTTGTTATATGGTACTGCCATGTGTTGGAAAATAGGTTGAAAGTTTTTTAGAATTAAAATGAATATCAGAGTGGATGGCGGGAGAGTAATGGGGAAAAATGGGGACGACTATAACTGAACAACAATAAAAAAATAAATGAATATTAGGATCAAATTAAGGAATTAAAATATATTCCAGTGATATATATAAATAGGAAAGCATATTTATTATTTGAAAACAATATAGTTCTACTTTATATCTGTCATTTATTTAATTTTTCCCTCTATTTTCAAACTTTATACATGATTTTAAGCAGAAGTGATAAAATAAAATCAAGTCTATTGATCACAAAACTTCTCTCTAGCTGATTTGAAGATTTCTTGTATTTGTATATCAAAAGTGATAACTCTGTTAGCATCCTGTCTATTTGAATCATTTTAACATTACCAAGTACTCTCTGTGATTACAGAACATCTAGATAAATTTAGGATTATGAACACAGACTTCATGTTCCTAAAACAGTGTGTAGTGATAAAGTGCCCATATTTCTGCCTTATTCCTAATTTATTGAGCCATTAAAATCATACTTTCTGATATTATAATGTACAAACTTCATTTTATTATAACTCAAATTCAATAAAAAAAAAAGAACTTTCTCTTGTAGCTTCAGCAGTGTGCTTGCAGGCTTTCAGAATGGCTCTGCCTCTAGAAATGAGCAAATGCCGGCTTTTCTATAGGAAAGGAAGACGCTGATATGCACCTAAGAATAATGAACATAATCAAGAAAAATGGAAATCCAAAATAGTGCTTCCAAACTACTGTAATTGTCAGCTCACAGTTTCTCCCCTGCATCTCTGCAAACTCACAGTACACACGAGGTAGGAGAAGCACATGCTGAGGAACTGAATGACCAAGTCCTAAAAATCTCTTTCTAGCATTTCTGAGCTGTGTGACCTTGAGCAAGTTATAGCCCCTTCCTAAGCCTTGGGATGTTTTTGTTTCTTTGTTCATCTGTTTCTCTACTAAATTGAGATAATAATGACCATGCGTAATATTTTATAGAGGTATGTGTAAAATATATAGCACAGAGCCAGGCCTATAATCTATAATGTGTTAATTAGCATGTTTACCCATGATCTTTTACAGTAGCCTTCTAACTGCTCTCCTTGCCTCTAGTCTCCTCAATAATCCATCCTTTGCTGAAACTTTTTACTCTATAGTGTATGCTTAATAAACTTGTACTAACCAGCCACGATCTTTCTAATGTTCTTACCCCTGCAATACACTTAATGTTAAAGTGCATGGATCTGCTCACTTTAATTTGTAGGCAGTCATGGCCCATGTAATTCAGTTATCAATATTTAGAAATTGCCCAAAAGGAATTTATGAAAATGAACTCTATATATTAGCATTATTCTCGACACTGAAAAAATAGTAATGATGCATTAGAAACATAACCTGCATTTGGGGACAGGGAGCTTTCTGCCTATGGAGGATAGGGCTTTTTTTAAAGATTTTATTTCTTTATTTATTTTTAGAGAGAGGGGAAGGGAAGGAGAAAGAGAGGGAGAGAAACATCAATGAGTGGTTGCCTCTTGCTCACCCCCCTCTGGAGACCTAGTCTGCAACCCAGGCATGTGCCCTGACTGGGAGTCAAACCACCAACACTTCGGTTGGTTTGGCACTCAATCCATTGAGCCACAGCAGCCAGGGCAGATAGGTTTTGTTTTTTTTTTTTAATTAATTTTGTTTTTAACTTGGATTGTTTAGGACCAAAAACCAAATATAGTTGAATATTTTCCAAATATTGGTAATATTGTAATTGTTCAGGTATCACTTTTATTCATCTTAATAATATTAAAATCAAGAATATATGAAGGGTTGAACTTGATTGTCCCTTTAGTCTCCAAGCCAAAAAGCACACAGAATTTAACATTTATTTCACAGTGACACCACTTATAAAACAGTAGCAATGATGAGCTTCCAGTATATAGTAATGTAAACAATATATGCATGAAGCTACATGGGTTCATAATGACACTGTAAAATGAGTTTAAGTACCCTATTAAGCCATTTGTTCCATGTTGTCCCCCCAAAAAACAGAAATAAAAACAGAAAAATTAAAATTAACAGAGTTAATATCCTCCTCAACCCTGAGATCACATACAATTTGGAACACTACAAAGGGAGTATTATATTGTTTGTAAGCACGTACTGTTTTTAAATGTGTTTCCAAAAGTTTCCACGTGTGACAACCATTATTTGTGTGCCATCCATGGCAGAGAGAAGGCTGCTGAGCACAGTGTGTAGGAAGCTTCTATGTGTGTTATTTTGCATACTGACATTAAATAAATTGAAAGGACAGATTCATTCATTACAATATAGATAAATTATACTGAGAGGTTGGAAATTGGATTCCTAACTCTTGCCAAAAAAATTATAAAATGTATCCAGTTTGCTCCAAATTAGCAAGATTTGTTGGAGATACTATATTGCCTTTCCATATGCTGAGGCTGCCCTCTTAGCAGCTCAACAGAAAAAGGAGGAGGCATAGAAATTGGGTTAACAGTAGCTATTCAACTGGGTTCTACTTTCTGCCCATTTACTTTTCTTGCAGTGCTCCGAAATCAGTTGGAAGACTGATATGCCTTCTCTGCAAATGAAATTCTATCCTAATTCTTTATTCTCTCCTGAACTATGTAAAATCATTGTATAGTACCTTGAACATTGCCAAGTTCAGGTTTAGTTTTAACCACCTGTGGTCTCTGAACTCCATTAACCAGATAGGTAGCCTAGAGTGTATAAAAGAGAATCAGGCCCCTGTCCCATCAGATTTAGCAGTCTATAACAATCACCAAGTCAAACCTTTTAGACAAAGCAATTAAAAGTCAGAATTGTCACAACAGCTCATCTAGTCTAACCACCCAGCAAAACTAGCATCTCTATTTACTATCCCAGGAAGATGAAAAACCCACCAGCGATTGTACTTACCAAAAAAGACAAGTTCAGTTTCTCATTTCATTATTGCATATCTTTAGCTACTAGAAGGTGTTAGCTTATACTGAACAGAAATTACCCTTCCTATAACTTTTACCCATTGGTATCCTCTTGTGTATCAAAGAATCATTTCTTTATTCTATAGTATATCCTCATATTCATGTATTGATAAAAACAAGGGCATGTGCATTAACATTTCAAATGTTTAATGTACTGGAGTAATTGGGAATCAAAACTACGTATACTCATCTTTAAGGAAATATTTTTATGTCAAGTAGAAATCCAGCATCTTAAACAGAATATTCTGAACACAATTTATATTGTCCTCAATAGTTGTAGGTTATCATCATTATTAAAGGAAATTACTGTGTTCTCATATGTTGATGACTTTAGGGCTTGTGGGAGTTGGTAGAAAATCTTTCCCTATACTGCATGTTTTCAGGATATTTATGTTTAGGGCAATGCATTTTTTGTAGGTTTTTTCCCTTTTGCTTTTCCCATCCAAATAGTAACCAGGCCCAACTCTGCTTACCTTCCGAGATCAGATGAGATCGAGCGTGTTCATCCCTTTTTTTTTTTTAGTATCAGATTGTGTGATATTGGTTCTGCCTACCTCTAGCTGAAGCCCTGTGGTTCTAATCTTATGTGATTTTAGAAACGAGATAGCCAAATTCATTCCAAAGGTGTCTAAAAGTGCCTCTGAGTGAGCGTCTCTCATAAATAAAATCCATAAATTTATATGCACACTACAGTGGACAGACTCTGAGGTGGCCCTTATGATCCCTACCCCAAGGTGTCCAAACCTTTGTGAATTCCCTTTCTCTTGAGTGTGAGCAGAACCTGTGACTTGCTTCTAAACAATAGAATTTGGCAACAATGGCACTGTAAATGGATTTTGTGGATATAATTAAAGATGGTGAATTGGTTGATTTTGAGCTATGAAAAAAGAGACTATTTTGGATGCACCTGTCTTAATCAGGTAAAATCCCTCATAAGAGGGACCATATCCTCCCTAAAGATAGAGATTCTCTCTCCTGTGCTGACTTGAAGAAGCAGGCTGTCGTGTTGTGTGAATACCTATGGTGAGGACCATGTGGCAAGGAAATATGAATGGCCTCTAGGACCTGAGGGAAGCTGACAGTTGTTAGAAAATGAATGTTCCCAACAACTGGAAGAATCTTGGAAGCAGATCTTTCCTCAAACTTTTGATGACACCAAAGCCCTCGTCAATACCTTGACTGAAGCCTCATGAGACCCTGAGCACAGGACACAGCTAAGCCATGCCCACATTCTAGCCCCACTGAAACTGTGAGGTAATAAATGGGTGTTGGTTTAAGTTGCTAAGTTTTGGTAATGCATCAGGCAATAGATAACTAATATATATGGGCTACATGCCATTTATTTTGTGTGTGCAGGGAAGCTTTTGGTCAATTTCTTATCCTTTCCTGGGCTCAAGTTGGTTAAACTTACCTTCACTGATTAAATTGTTAGCCAAAATATTTAACACACATATGTATGTTATACAAATTAATGTATGTATGTTAAGTATATTTTTCAACCAAAATAAGTCCTGTGAAAATATAAGGATATTCTGAATGTGCTTTAATTGCTTAAGGGAACTGAAAACAATGAGGCTCTTTTGAACACAAGGTATACACAGGTGTAAGGTACCTTATACAAAAGTATTCAGTAAGAGGATATAATGTAAATAATGCAAGATCTGAACTTAGAACATGTAAATTGTGTCACAAATATAATTGCCTAACCAGCTAGGCATTTCACTTTAAAGTGATCAAATCTAGCCATCGAGTAAAGAATAAGGAGTGGTGAAATAGAGAACAGGCTGACAGTCACCAGAGGGCAGAGGGAGGGAATTTGAGGGGAAAAGGGGAAGGGAACAAGTATAAAGAACACACGGATAAAAACTAGGGGGGTGGAAATGGGAGGGAGGTGAGGAGCACTGGGTGGGTGGGCTGAGATGGGAGTAAAAGGCAGAAAACTGTACTTGAACAACAATTAAAATTTAAAAAGTAAAGAATACGGAGTGGTGGAAACTGTGCTGAAAATGTTCCAGCCCAAAGAGGCAGCTGTTATTCTGCCCTTAGAAGATAATTGCCATGTGGATATGTAAACACAGTGTTGCCACATACAGTGTTTTTCAAAAAGAAGGTAAAAATTTGGGTGCTTATATGATAGCTCTGTATTTTTAAAAGTTGCTTCTGAATGTAAATTTTTTTAATTGAAACCACAGGCCAAATAAGGTAGGATTGTACTTCATATCTGGCTGCCAGTTTGTAACTTGAATTAAAATTAATGACTTACAAGCAAAAATAATGGAGTATAAATGTCTAATTTTCTTACATGAGGAGTAATGAGCATATCAGTGCTCTAGAGAAAGTCTATATGGGCTTTTCATAATATCCTAATGAGAGATTACAATATCCTTTGTCTTTTGATATTCCCATTTGTGTCCTTTTCCAGTGGAATGCTCAAGTAAAAAGTGTCTGTATATGTTCAAGCTTTGTTCATTTTCAATTTAATATTTTGGTAACAGTACATGAGGGGGAGTAAGAGGGAATTAGTAGGAGCAATGAGAAGAAAGATAAAGTACCTCCTTAAGTATTCCTAATTCAGTTCCAGAAAGTTATGGTCTACATCTGACTTTCCTTTTCCGATAAATTTGACACTACATGGAACTCTAAATTAATAGACTTCAGACAGCAGTTTACAAAGAGAGGATAACCTGTGTTTCTTCAAATCATATTTGCCCAGGGCTTAAATGGTATCAGAATAACAGTAACTACTCATATCTCTAAAATCATTGCCACAAGCTGCTATTACAGACATCCAGCCTGCTACAAATTCCACTGTATACCCTTATTCCTGATTATATATGGGAGTTCCATATGGATATTTTATGTGACATCATGCAAATGCTCTTTCAGTAGCCCCAGAGTATCTTCTAAGTCCTTCCCCTCTTTTTTTAATGGCATTTCACCACAGGCCTAATAAGCCTATTGTGTTATTTGAACACATATAAGACATAGTTACCACTATCATCTCCTAATGCTCCTGCTGATACCACTCAGTGTGATCTACAATTGGCATTGCATCAATTACACAATGAGGTGTATGTCACTTGGGGCCCTGCCCAACCCGATGGTCCCAAAGGAGCACTACCTTGCACAAAACACAATTGGGGTTTATTATTCCTCTCATCTTGGAATTCAACTTCTGATACATGAAGGTTGGCTAAGGCCTCATCCCCCAACAGCATCAATATGACCTAGGAGCTTGTGAGAAATGCAGAATCTCAGGCTGTATTCTAGACCTACAGGCTCAGAACCCAAATTTTAACATGATTTGTATGCATGTTAAAGTCTGGACTAAAGGCCCAATCCCTGAAACAGATACATTGGCAACCTCCATAGCTGTCATAAATTCATAAGCTCCTCTTGCAACTTGTATCCCTCCTACTCCTTTATTTATTTTTAGTTTTTAGTCAAATAAGTTTAATGATTACCTTAGACAGATTTCCCATCAAGGTTGGGACATTGCTTTAATGTTATATATTGCTAACATAACTGTATTCTTCTGTTGCATTTTTTATCATTTTTTATTGTTGTTTGTATACAGTTATCTCCATTTCCCCACCATCACTTTCCCCTGCCCCACCCACCCCACCTCCCACCCTCCTTCTTTCCCCCCTTTGGCTTTGTCCATGGGTCCTTTATGTTCCTTGATGACCCTTCCCCTTCTTTCCCCTGTTATCTCCCTCCCCCCTCCCCTGTCAGTTTGTTCTTTATTTCAATGTCTCTGGTTATATTTTGTCCCCTACCCCTTTAGACCATCCTTATATCTTCCTGAATTTTACAGACTATCCTTTTGAAATGAAGTTTGCATTTAATTTTTCACTATGCAAGGTTATACTAGAAGCTATTGAATTTTTCACTGGAAACTGCCCTTTGTATTTTTATAAAATTGGGCCTATTACCTCCCATTATAATTTCAAAACCACTTTTTATCTCTCTTTAAAGCCCTATTAAGAAGATTTAAGGTGTGTGTACTTTTAAATCTAGCTATTATACTTCAAGAAATTTATCCTGAAGATAGTGTCACACAATCACAAAAGGATAGATGCTCTAGTATGTTCACTGTAGTACACTGATTATAGTACTGACATCTTACTATATAAATGCCTATTAATCAACAAATAGTTAAAATAATCATATATCCATATAATCTGTACCTTTACAAAGTATGAAGAAAATCTGCATGTTGACACTAAGATGCTTAATAAATATTTAAAGATACAAACCAAGTATAAAGTTACATATTATATGCTGTCATTTGAATAAGGTGTATAGCTATGTATATGTGTATGCTGTGTAGCTGTAATTGCATATTGGCTTATCTCACCTCATTTTCTTTTTTTAAAATATATTTTATTGATTATGCCATTACAGTTGTCCCATTTCCCCCTCTTCATTCCCCCCCATCCTGCACACCCTCTCCCACCCCCATTCCCCCCATTTAGTTAATGTCCATGTGTCATAAGTTATTTAGCCTCTATATTTCCCACACTATTCTTGCCCTCCCCCTGTCTATTTTCTACCCATTGTCTATGCTACTTATTCTCTGTACCTTCGCCCCCTCTCTCCTCCTCCCAGTCCCCTGTTGCTAACCCTCCATGTGATCTTCATTTCTGTGGCTCCACTCCTGATCTAGCTGTCTGCTTAGTTTGCGTCTGTTTTAGGTGTGGTTGTTAATAACTGTGAGTTTGCTGTCCTTTCACTGTTCACATTTTTAACTACTTTTTCTTAGATGAGTTCCTTTAACATTTCATATACTAAGGGCTTGGTGATGATGAACTCTTTGAACTTGACCTTATCTGAGAAGCGCTTTCTCTGCCCTTCAATTCTAAATGAGAGCTTTGCTGTATAGAGTAATGTTGGATGTAGGTCTTTGGATTTCATGGCTTGGAATACTTCTTTCCAGCCCCTTCTTGCCTATAAGGTCTCTCTTGAGAAATCAGCAGACAGTCTGATGAGAACTCCTCTGTAGGTAACTGTCTCCTTGTCTCTTGCTGCTTCTAGGATTCTCTCCATTTTAATCTTGGGTAATGTAATTATAATGTGCCTTGGTGTGTTCCTCCTTGGGTCCAACTTCTTTGGGACTCTCTGGGCTTCCTGGAAATCTATTTCCTTTGCCAGATTGGGGAAGTTCTTTGTTATTTGTTCAAATAAGTTTTCCACTCATGGCTGTTCCTCTTCCTCTTCTGGTACCCCTACAACTCAGATGTTGGGATGTTTAAAGATGTCCTGGAGGTTCCTAAGCTTCTCCTCATTTTTTTGAATTCTTGTTTCTTCATTTTTTTCTGTTTGGTTGTTTCTTTCTTCCTTCTGGTCCACTCCCTTGATTTGAGTCCCAGTTTTGTTTCCATCACTATTGGTTTCCTGTGCATTTGCTTCATTTCACTTAGTGTAGCCTTCATTATTTCATGTAGTTTTTTACCAAATCAAGCAATTCTGTGAGCATCCTGATCACCAGTGCTTTGAACTGTGCATCTGATAGATTGGCTATCTCTTGGTCACTTAAAAGTATTGGCTCTGGGGCTTTGATTTGTTCTTGCGTTTGAGTCATTTTTTTTTTTTGGTCTGGTTGTGCCTGTTATGTAGTGAGGTGTGGAACCCCAGTTGCTCCCCCGGGGCTGATGACCCAGTTGTTTGGTTGTGACATTGTATGTGGGGGCGGGGTCAGAGGGGGAACAATGGCTCTTGTTCAGTTCTCTCTTGGATTTCAGTACCCTCTGCCACTTCCTACAAGCAAATTGGGCCCTCTGGTGCTGGTTCCCAGGTGGGTGGGTTTGTGTACATTCAAAGACCCTGTGGGTCTCTCCGATGAATTCTCCTGTGAGGCTGGGAGCCTCTCCCAGCACCTCAACCCCCAAAAGTTTTTCAAATCAGTGCTTTTGAAAAAAGTGTAGTCAAGTCGGACTTCAGTACAGTTCAATTTTCTGTCTGTTCTGGTTGTGTTTTTGTTTCTAAATCTTTGTTGTCCTTAAATTTGGTTGTGTGAGGAGGTACAGTGTTTCTATCTGCGCCTCCATCTTGTCTGGAAGTCCCTCACCTCATTTTCTATTCTCTTGTCTCCTATGTGTCTCTCCTATAGAGGTTATGAAAGATAAAAATTTGATTTTCCAGACTCCCTTACAGCTAAGCTTGGGCGTGTAAAACTGTTATGGCTAATTATCTATAATCAGAAGTTTACTATTGCTGCCTCTTCCCCTTTTTGTACTTTGTCTAGAATGCCACTGTGAAGTCTGGAGATGCACCAGCCATTTGTTGATCAAGAAACAGCAAGTATGAGGACTAGAACCAATACAATAGAGCAAGAAAAAATGTGTTTCAGTCTCTCCTGGCATTCTAGGGCAACAAAATCAGCACTGGGATACTAACATCTGTGGTCTTTTGCTATGAAAAGTAATGAAATCCCTGGATATTTAAACCACTGTGTAGGAGTATTTGGGTTGTTGTTGTTATTATTATTAATGAGCAAACTATCTCTGATACAAGTGTCAACATTGAAGAGTAAGATGAGAGGCAGAGACAGTATTTTGCTTCTTTAAAATTTTATTCTTTGTGATGTTTGAATTCTGTCATCAAAGAAATGACACACATAAATATAAAACACACTGATTTTAAAATGCAAATAAGTCAGTGAGTTTTATGCATAGTTGTTTCAAGTTCTGGCTCTTAAGAAAAATATTTTTTTCATAAAATAGTTTCCGATATATATAATATTACTAATAACATAAAGTATTTAATGTGTCATCTCATAACAAAGTGGTTGTTATAAGGACAAATATAATTACATTAGTGATTATGCAACTTAATTGACAAATGATTACTCTTCTCAGGGAGAGGAAGTAATTTGTCTTCTCTTACTTTAAAGATCAGTTAACCATCCCTTTTTATAGAAAAGTGATAGTGATAGGGTTTCATAGGATTGAATGCCCTTTCCCTTTTTTTTCTTTTTTCTTTTTGATGTTAGGGAAAGATGAAAACAAAACTGAGAAGAAATGAGCTAAATATTTAGAGCATTGTTCTTCACAAAGCTATTTTTTAAAGCAGCGGTCACAGGATGTGTTCATGGGTAGGAATGGGCTAACTTAGTAAATCTACATTCCTCAAACTCTGGACATTTCCAACCAAGGCTTGTTTTCAGGATTGACCCTTGCCTGGCTCCTGAGAGCTGAGCTCTGAGCTCTTGGAATGCTCTACCTGTACTATATTGACCCAGTGGTTTATGCCAGCAGTGTGAGTTATGATAACACCTATTTTTGCTCTGGGAATATACTCTGATTAGCTAAGGTCAGTTGTGCCAGCACTGCATGCCTACTATATTAACTCCTGATAAAAAACTTTGTACAGCAAGGCTTCAGGGAGCTTCCCTGATTGGTGAAACTTTGCTCATGTTGTCATCCATTGTTGTTGGGAGAATTAACTGCATCTCACGCAGCTCCATGGGGAGTGTGGGGGGTAGGACTTGGAAACATGCACCTGCTATCTGTTGGACTTCACCTCATGAGCCTTTTCCTTTTGCTGATTATCTGCATTGCTTTCAATGTGATAAACCATCACTGTGACTATAACAGCTTCTGAGTCCTGTCAGTCCTCCTTGCAAACCATCAAGCATAAGGTTGGTCTTGGAGACCCCTGACAATTCCCTAAAGTTAAATAGTCAGAGTAGTAAATTACTGAGAAGTTGCTTTATGCTAAATAATTGTGAAGTTATAAATATTTCCATAAAATATCCCTTTATTCCAACTAATGGACTGAGGTATAAAGGCATATTTTAATGAAATATAAAAATAAGTATGAGTTAGAAACAGGAGTCAGCAAAAAGTGAGTGTTGTGATCAATACCAATTATGTTCTCTAATAAGTTGGTTTTACTCTTTTAATAAAACATTTAATTTGGTATCAAAGAAAATAAGTGTATAGGAAAATACATTATTCCTTTAGTTAGTCAAAGCAATGGGAACTAACAGACAGTCTATATGCAAGGGAGCTAAGACCATGATTTTTTCCAAAGAACACATACAAATGGTCAACAGGTAGATGAGAACATGTTCAGCATCACTAATTAGGGAACTACAAATCAAACCCACAGTGAGAAATCACTTCACACCCGATAGAATGGCTATTCTCAAAAAGGCAAGAGATAACAAATGTTGGCAAGTATATGGACAAAAGGAAACCCTGTGCACTGTTGGTAGAAATATAAATTGGTGCATCTATGTAAAACAGTAAGGACATTCCTCAAAAAATGGAAATTGAACTATCATATAACCCAGAAGTTTCACTTCTGGGTGTTTATCCTAAGAAAGTGAAAACACTAGCCTGAGAAAATATATGCACTATAATATTTATTACAACATTATTTACAATAGCCAAGATATAGAAACAACTTAAGTGTCCATCAATAGATGAATAGATGAAGAATATGATATATATATATATACACATATATATGATATATGAAGAAAATGCAGTATGTGTGTGTATATATACATACACATATATATATGTATATATGTATATTCTATCCTCATATATGAGAATGGTTAGCATGACATCAACATAACCTGGAAGCGAAAGAGAGTGGCCTGGAATGTACATGTGTGGACAATGACAACTTCATTGTACTAGTCAATGAGGGCAGTAGGCACCATTGAGTGAGCATGTGTACTGTGTGGCTGTTGCATTCAAAATGAGCGAGTAGAGCAATGAATCTGCATCAAATTGCATCAAGCTTGAACATTTCCTCTGTGGAAACTATTCAGATGATCCAGAAGGCCGAAGCTATGGGCAACTGGTGATTGGCAGCTTGATCACGACAACGTGCCTGCTCATGCATCACATCTTTTGCAGTTTTTTTGTGAAACATCAAATCACACAGGTGAATCAGACCTGCTACAGCCAAGATTTGGTGCCTTGTGACTTCTGGCTTTTACCAAAACTAAAATCACCTTTGAAAGCAGACAGAGTTCAGACCATCGATGAGATTCAGGAAGATAGGATGGGGCAACTGATGTAACTGGGAGAACTATATGAGGTCTCAAGGTCCCTACATTGAAGGGGACTGCGGCTTCATTGTCCTGGGTACAGTGTTTCTTATATCTTCTTTAATAAATGTCTCAATTTTTCTTTTTCTAAAGATTTATTTATTTATGTGTTTGTTTGTTTATTTTGCAGACTGGGGAAGAGAAGGAGAAAGAGAGAGAAACATTGATTGGTTGCCTTTCGTATGCCCTCAACAGGGGGTCTGACTTGCAACCCAGGCATGTGCCCTGACCAGGAATCAAGCTGACAACCTTTCAGTTTGCAGGCTGGTGTGCAATCCATGGAGCCACACTGGCCAGGGCTATGTCTGTATTTTTCATATTTCATGACTGGATACCTTCTGGACAGACCTCGTATATGTAACAGAATTTTATTCAGCCACAAAAAGAATGAAATTTCGCCATTTGTAACAAGATGGATGGACCTTATGGATGGAGCTTGAGGGCATTATGCTAAGAGAAATAAATCAGAGAAAGATTAATATAGTATAGTGTCAATTATATGTGGAATCTAAAACAAATGAACACCAAGCTCATAGATATGCAGAACAGATTGGTGGTTGCCAGAGGCAAGGTGTCAAGCAGGGGTGGGCGAAATGGATAAAGGGCATCAAAAAGCACAAACATCTAGTTCTAAAATGTCATCAGGACATAATATATACAGCCCAGTGACTATAGTTAATAATGTTGTATTGCATATTTGAAAGTTCCTTAGAGATCTTAAAAGATCTCATCAGAAGAAAAAAATGGTTAGGTATGGTGATGGATGTTAACTAGATTTATGGTGCTGATCATTTTGCAGTATATACAAACATCAAATCATTATATTGTACACCTGAAACTAATAACATTATATGTCAGTCATACCTCAATAAAAAAGGCAATGAGACAAAAATTGAGAAACAGTTTCAAGATGTAAAGTGTTTTGCCTAAATGAAAATAACTATAGTCTGAAAATATTCTCTGTGAATGAAAAGAATTAGATCTCTTAATTTTGTAATTTCTTCATGCTAATGACAATCTCTTTGCTTCCAATTCATAGACAGACACATTGGTTTTAAATATATATTAGGAAAAGAAAATCTGTATAAATATAATTTGAAAATATGGATATTTTATTAAAAATATCTTTTTGTGTTTTTATTTTTAAGAATATCTCCTTAATAAAAGAAGAATATTAAGAATATCTTCCCTTAAGCTTAATAAAATTATTTACTTGTTATTTCATTCATGGTTTATTTATATTTCTTTTTTTAATTTATTTAGTTATTTTTCAAGTACAGTTTTTTGTCTATTTCTCCCATCCCAGCCTCCCCTGCCCCATGCTCCTCACCTCCCTCCCATTTCCACCCCCCCTTAGTTTTCGTCCCTGTGTCCTTCCTTTTTGTTCCTCCAAATCCCTCCCCCTTTTTCCCCTTAAATTCCCTTCCCTCTCCCCTCTGGTCACTGTCCCCTTGTTCTCTATTTCAGTGTCTTTGTTTTTATTCTGCTTGCTTGTTTGTTTTGTTGTTTAGCTTCCTGTTAAAGGTGAGATCATATGGTATTTGTCTTTCAACACCTGGCCTATTTCACTCAGCATAATGCTTTCCAGTTCCATCCATGTTGTTGCAAAGGGTAGTAGTTCCTTCTTTCTCTCTGCTGCATAGAATTCCACTGTGTATATGTACCACAATTTTTTGATCCATTCATTTACAGATGGGCACCTAGATTGCTTCCAACTCTTGGCTATTGTAAATTGTGCTGCTATGAACATTGTGGTGCATAGGTTCTTTGATATTGATGTTTTAGGATTCTTAGGATATAATATTTCTAACTGGCATTATTTCAGAAAGTTTACAATTTGGCTAAAACATTTGCAAAGGGAAATGTTATTTTTTTTTGAAATTTGGAAACTGAGTCACGTGATCCTTTAAAGAGAAGCATTAAAATTCCTGAAAAGAACATTATATTGTTGGTGTACACTGTAGAAATATATCAGCATATTCTCAGAGCCTGGTGTAGAACTGACAGAAACTTAGAAAGAAATATCTTGGGGAATTAAAACATAAAGAAGTCAAGGCATATGTGAACATTTATCAGTTTATTCAGTGAATGAATATTTCTTCAGTCCCTAGTGTGTATCCATTCTTACTCTAGCATTAAAGATACCCAACAACATGATTTTCCTTTATGCAATTTACATTCTATGGGAGGAAAGAGTCCGTGAATAACTCCAAAAGTAAAACATTTTATAAAACAGATAGTACAAAATGCTATTTAGAGAAGTAAAGCAACAAAGAGGTTTAGGGACATGGCGACGTGTTTTGAAAATTTAAATAACATCCAGATAGATTTGGTTATGCTGATATATGTGTATATACTTGCTTGGGAAGGTTATCAGAAACTGTTGTTCTCATCTTAGTTTAAAACGAACTTAAAATTACAATATGTAGTAAGTTTGTATCATGAGTCAAATCAAGTTTTGTATAGTATGATTCACCAGTAGAATCTAAAATAGAATAAATTTTAAGAAACATTTGTTGGAAAGGAAGTAGAAAAGTATTTTTTTGTTAAAAAGATATATCGACTCCTTTTTTGTGATATGTACTGAAATAACATAAAAGCGTCTCTTTTAAATCAGTCATGTCAACATTATATCCACAGACAACTACGTTGTAACTGAATCATTCGAAAAAATAAAGTTTCATATCAAATTTTTTATTTATTGCTGTTGTTCTATTCTATTACAGTTGTCTCAATTTCCCCCTTTACTCTCCCTTGCCCTGCCCAACCCCCATTACCAGTCAATCCCCACCCTGTTGTCCATGTCCATGGGTCATTTATACATGAGCTTTAACTGATCCTTCCCTTTCTTTCCCTCATTATCCCCCTCCCCTCTGGCAACTGTCAGTCTGTTCCATGTTTCCATGTCTTTGGTTATATTTTGCTTCTTTGTTTTGTTGATTAGGTTCCTCTTATAGGTGAGATCAGATGGCATTTGTCTTTCAACAACTGACTTATTTCATTTAGCATAATGTTCTCCAGTTCCCTCCATTCTGTCATGAAAGGTAGGAACTCCTTTCTTCTGCTGTGTAATATTAGATTATGTAAATGTACCAGTTTTTTTTTTATCCATTTATCTACTGATGGGCACTTAGGCTGTTTCCAGCATGTGGCTATTATAAACAGAACTGCTATGAAATAGGGGTGCACAAGTTCATTTGAATTGCTGTTTCTGGATTCTTAGTGTATATTCCCAGCAGTAGAATCACTGGGTCAAAAGGCAGTTTCATTTTTAGTTTCCTGAGGAAATTCCATACTGTTTTCCACAGTGGCTGCACCAGTCTGCATTCCCACCAACAGTGCAAAAGGGACCCCTTTCTCCACATCCTCACTAGCACTTGTTTGTTGATTTTATTAATGATAACCATTCTGACAGGTGTGAGGTGATCATCTCAATTGTGGTTTTAATTTGTATCTCTTAGCTACTGATTTTCAGCATCTTTCTATATGTCTCTGGGCCCTCTGTATGTCCTCCTTGGAGAAGTGTCCGTTCAGGTTCTTTGTCCGTTTTTTAATTGAATTGCTTGTCTTCCTGGTGTGGAGTTATGAGTTCTTCATATGTTTTGGAGATTAAGCCTTTGTCCCATGTATCATTGGCAAATATGTTCTCCCACACAGTTGGTTCTCTTTTCATTTTGATGATGGTTTCTTTAACCATACAGAAGCTTTATAACTTAATGTAGTCCTTAGCTCACTGTTGGTGAGATTGCAGACTGCTACAACCATTACAGAGAACAGTATGGAATTTTCTCAGAAAAATAAAAATCAACCTGCCTTTTGACCCAGCAATTCCACTGCTAGGATTATATCCTAAGAACCCTAAAACATCAATTTCAAAGAACCTATAAACCACAATGTTCATAGCAGCACAATTTACAATTGCCAAGAATTGGAAGCAACCTAGGTGCCCATCTGTAAATGAATGGATCAAAAAATTATAGTACATATACACAATGGAATTCTATGCAGAAGAGAGAAAGAAGGAACTACTACCCTTTGCAACAACATGGATGGAACTGGAAAGCATTATGCTGAGTGAAATAGGCCAGGTGTTGAAAGACAAATACCATATAATCTCACCTTTAACAGGAAGCTAAACAACAGAACAAACAAGCAAGCAGAATAAAAACAAAGACACTGAAATAGAGAACAGGGGGACAGCAACCAGAGGGGAGAGGGGAGGGAATTTCAGGGGAAATAGGGGAGGGATTTGGACGAACAAATAGGAAGGACACAGGGACAATAACTAAGGGGGGGTGGAAATGGGAGGGAGGTGGGGAGCATGGGGCAGGGGAGGCTGGGATGGGAGAAGTAGCCAAAAAACTGTACTTGAAAAATAACTAAATAAAATTAAAAAAACTTAATGTAGTCCTAGTTGTTTATTTTTCTTTTATTTTTAACTTGCCCTAGGAGATAGAGTGGCAAACATACTGCTATGTGCAATATCTGAAATCTTATTACTAGGGATGGGGAGGATAACAGAATGGGAAAATCTTGGTCAAAAACTACCAAGTTGTAGTTATATAAGATAAATAAGTTCAGAAAGCTAATGTACAGCATGATGACTATAGTTAATGATACTGTATTAAACACTGTATTTTCTTCTAGGACTTTTATGGTATCATGACTTACATTTAAGTCTTTTATTTATTTTGAATTTATTTGGGTGTATGGTGTAAATTAAATTGGTGGTCTAATTTCATTTTTTCACATGTACCAGTCCAGTTCTCCCAATACCATTTATTGAAGAGACTACTTTTACTCCATTGTATGCTCATGACCCCTTTGTCAAATATTAATTGACCATAAAGACATGGGTTTATTTCTGTGCTCTCTATTGTGTTCCATTAGTCTATGTGTCTGTTCTTATGCCAGTACCAGTCTGTTTTGATTTACAGTAGCCTTGTAGTACAGTTTGATATCAGGTGTTTGACCCTGCCAACTTTGTTCTTTCTCAAGATTGCTGAGGCTATTCAGGGTCTTTTGGTTTCATATAAATTTTTGAAATATTTATTCTAGATCTGTAAAATATGCCATTGGTATTTTAATAGGAATTCCATTGAATTTGTATCTTCCTCAATGTCTTTCTTTAGTGTTCTATAGTTTTCTGAGTACAGGTCTCCTCGGTTAAATTTATTCCTAGGTACTTTATTTTTCTTGCTGCTATAGTAAATATGATTTTTTCTTAGTTTCTCTTTCTCATTGTTTATTATTGCTGTACAGAAATGTGATCAATTTCTGAATATTGACTCTTTATCCTGCTACTTTGCCAAATTCACTTACTAGGTTGAGTAGTTTTCTGGTACAGCCTATAGGGTTTTCTATGTACACTACCATGTCATCTGCAAATAATGACAGTTTTACTGGCCTTTATTCCAATTTGGATGCCTTTATTTCTTTTTCTTATCTGATTGCTGTGCCTAGAAATTCCAGCACTATGTTGAATGAAAGTCGTGAAAGTCGTACACCCTTGTCTTATTCCTGATCATCTTTTTTTTTTCCAATGAAGTAAAATTCTTTTTTTTTAATTTATTTATTTTTTAAAATTGATTATGCTGTTACAGTTGTTCTATTCCCCCCTTCATTCCCCTCCATCCTGCCCCCCATCCCCACCATTACCCCCCTTTAGTTTATGTCCATGTGTCTCAAGTCCTTTAGGTTCTATATTTCCCATGCTATTCTTGCCCCCCCCCATCTATTTTCTATCTACTGTCTATGCTACTTCTTTTCTGTACCTTCTCCCCCCATCTCCTCCTCCCACTCCCCTGTTGCTAACCCTCCTTGAGATCTTCATTTCTATATTTCCACTCCTGATCTAGCTGTTCTTTTAGTTTGCTTTCGTTTTAGGTGTGGTTGTTAATAACTGTGAGCTTGTTGTTCTTTCACTGTTCATGTTTCTTTAACTTCTTTTTCTTAGATAAGTCCCTTTAACATTTCATATAATAAGGGCTTGGTGATGATGAACTCCTTGAATTTGGTCTTATCTGAGAAGCACCTTATCTGTCCTTCCATTCTAAATGAAAGTTTTGCTGGATAGAGCAATCTTGGTTGTAGGTCTTTAGATTTCATGACTTGGAATATTTCTTTCCAGCTCCTTCTTGCCTGTAAGGTCTCTTTTGAGAAATCTGCTGACAGTCTGATGGGGACACCTTTGTAGGTGATTGTCCCCTTAGCTCTTGCTGCTTCTAGGATTCTCTCCTTCATTTTAATTTTGGCTAATGTAATTATGATATGCCTTGGTGTGTTTCTTCTTGAGTCCAACTTTTTTGGTACTCTCTGGGCTTCTTGGATTTCTTGGAAGTCTATTTCCTTTGCCAGATTGGGGAAATTTTCTTTTATTATTTGTTCAAATAGTTTTTCCACTGGTGGTTGTGTCTTTCCCCCTTCTGGTACCCCTATAATTCGGATATTGGAGCGTTTAAAGATGTCCTGGAGGTTCCTAAGACTCTCCTCATTTTTTTGAATTCTTGCTCCTTGACTCTTTTCTGTTTGGCCATTATGTGCTTTCTTCTGGTCCACTCCATTGATTTGAGTCCCAGTTTCCTTTTCATCTCTATGGGTTTCCTGTGGAATTCCATTCATTTCCCTTAATTTAGCCTTCATATGTTTCTCTAATTTGTGGCTATAATCCACCAGATCTGTGAGGAAGCTGATGACCAGTGTTTTAAACTGTGTGTCTGAGAGTTTTGCTATTTCTTCATCGCTTAGATTTATCTCTGGGGCTTTGAGGTCTTCCTGCGACATTTTTGGTCTGTTCTGGCCCTTTAAATGTGAGAAGCGGCGGCTTGGACTCCCAGGTCGCTGGGTTGTGACGCACGCTGTATGTGGGGGCTGTGGTCAGAGCGGGGAAATGGCGGCGCCCTCTATCTTCGCTGCCGCCCTCTATCGCCGCCGCTGCGGCCGGTCCAACTGCCCACTCCCTCGCTCGCGCGCAATTAGGCAACCGCAGTCAACACGCTGCACCGCCTCCCCACTGTCTCCTCTGCAGTCGCTCACCCGGTGAGTTGCTCGGTTGCTCACTAGGTCCAATCCTGCGTTTGGAACCCGTGCGTCTGGATTCGCGCGTCTGGATTCCGCGCCCGGGTCCGACCGAGTCCTCCTTTGCAACTCCTCACCAGACGCCGGTTTCGCCCCTTACCGGTCGGGCTGAAGAATTTGTTGTTAGCGGACTTCCGAAAAGTTCAGTTTTCCGTGTTCTGGTTGTGTTTTCTGATGCTATTATTTAGTTGTCCCTAAACTTGGTTGTGTGAGGAGGCACGGCATATCCACCTAAACCTCCATCTTGGCGGAAGTCTCCTTATTCCTGATCTTAGTGGAAAATCTTTTAGTTTTTGCCCATTGAGTATGATGATGGCTGTAGGTTTCTCATATATAGCCTTTATTATGTTGAGGAATGCTCCCTCTATTCCCACTTTACTGAGTGTTTTTATAATAAATGGGTGCTGGATTTTATCAAATGCTTTTTCAGCATCTATTGATATGATCATGTGATTTTTGTCCTTTATTTTTTATATGGTGTATTTCATTTATTGATTTGTAACTATTGTACCATTCTTGCATCCCTGAAATGAATCCCACTTGATCATGGTGTTTGACCTTTTGAATGGATTGCTGGATCTGGATTGCCAATATTTTGTTGAGGTTTTTAGCATCTATGTTCATCAGATATATTGACCTCTAATTTTCTTTCTTTGTTGTGTCTTTACCTGTTTTTGGAATTAGGATAATACTAGCCTCATTAAAAGAGGTTGGGAGTCTTCCCTCATCTTTAATTTTTTGGAATAGTTTGAGAAGGGTAAGAGTTAGTTGTTCTTTGAATGTTTGGTAAAATTCGCCTGTGAAGCCATGCAGTCCAGGGCTTTTGTGTGCTAGGGATTTTTTTCATTACTGGGTCAGTTTTGGTAGCTGTTACCAGTTTAGTCAGGCTTTCTGCTTCTTCTTGATTCAGTTTTGGAAGATTGTATGTTTCTAGGAATTTATCCATTTTATCCAAGCTGTCTAGTTTCTTGGCATAGAGTTGTTCATAGTAATTTTTCACAATCCCTTGTCAAATTTCAATAAATGGACCTACCTACACTGTTATTCCCCTGAAAAATAACAAGTGGTATCTGTGGTATACTGTCTGCTAAAAAGGTGCTTAATGTCCTCTTCTATCTCCTAGTGTCCGTGCTCTTGTACAATCCTGTTCCCTTAAGTATTAGGTAAACCTAGTGATTCACTTCTAATAGTACAGTGAAAGCGATGGTGTGTCATTTCTGAGATTAGGTTATAAAACTATGTATGACTTCTGACTGGCTGGCATTCTCTTACTCTTACTTGCTCATTTTGATTAAGCAAGATGCCATGTTATGAGCTGTCTTGTGAAAAGTTCTATGTGACAATGAACTGAGGGTACCCTCTGTTCAAAAACAAGGAATTGAGACCCTCAGCTCGACAGCTGGAAAGATAATGAATCCTGCCAACAATATTGAGTAAACTTAGAAGAGGATAATTAATGCCTCAGTTGTACCCTGAAATGACTAAGGTACCAGAAGATACTGTGATTGCAGCCCTGTGAGAGTCTGAGTTAGAGGACCTGGATTCCTGACCCACAGAAATAAGAGATAATAAATGTCATTTTAAGTGCTTGTGATTTGGGGCTCATTTGTTAAGCAGCAGTAGAAACTAAGATATTGCCGTTCTCTCAGATTTCTAAGGCAATATCTATTTTCTCCCATCCAAGTACTAACCAGGCCCAACCCCAATATCTATTTTCTTATACCTGAAAATTTAATATGGTATTTGTGCTGCCTGTTACAATGATTAAAAAAATCATTGCCTCAAAAGCACTTAAGGTTGGTCAAGATTTTGGCATGTGAAACAGGTGGTAAATTAGAGCCTGTGGTTCCCCATTAAATGATCTAATCAAGATTGGAATATTAACAATTTTAAAGTTTAGAGTACTAAATCATGAGATGTTCGTCATCATTTTTTATTGAATCCATACTTCAAATCTAGAAAAGGGGAGATTAGCATAATAATAGAGATGAGTTGGCAGAAGTCTTTCACTCTGTAAAGTAAAAAATAATAGTACCTAGTAATTTCTACTTTTAAATGTATTCTATAAAATCTACATGACAATTCTCTTATTTCAAAGTGGATATATACTGAAAGAATATTGTGATGATAAAGAGAAGAAGCAGTAATGACAGCATTTATATATATATATATATATATATATATATATATATATATATATATATATATATATATATATGATATACTATGAAGACAGAGGAATTGGAGAGATTTCTCCTGACATGGACCACAAAACTGACAACAAGCTATAGTAGTGTTAATTACTTTAATATGCATAGAGTGCTCACTACTTTATATTTTGAAAGGTAAGATTGCTTCTTTCTGATTTCCAGTATTCTTACCTACTTTGCTACCTAAGCCTGTTACCAGGGAAACAGATTGGGCCTTTGCACGAAATATATAAAATCTCTCATACAAGATAAACATATGATTTGCCATTTGCCCTGTGATCCATCTATCATCTCTATCCATTTATGTCTTCTTCCTAACTGCGATATTTTCCAAACATTAGAAGACCCTACTATTACTTTCATTCAAGTAGTGATACTAGCTCACTATCATCCTTTTTCCCTCAGACCCAAGATTAGAACAATCATGAGTAACAGTCTTCAGTTTCCCCAACTCACCATTGCAGCAGTACTCACATTAGGCAAGCAAAGATGTGTAAGCAACCTGTGCATACACAACAAGATGAGTACTCTAAAAAGAATTGTGATTGATATAGTGATATATGTAATGGGCTGTTATTCAGCCTTAAAACTGAATGCTATCCCACCAGTTTTAACAATGGAAATGGAACTGGAAGAACTTGAGCTACATGAAATAAACCAAAGACAAAAAGAACTGCATGATTTCACTTATGTGTAGAGGCTAAAAACAGTCGAATATATAGAAGCAGATAGAAAATGATGGTTACCAGGAGTGGGGAGGTGGGAAGAATGGGGAAATATTGGTCAAAGGGTACAAAGTTGTAGTTATATAAGATAAATAAGTCCAGAGAGCTAATGTACAGCGTGATGACTATAGTTAATGATACTTTATTGAACACTGGAATTTGGCTGAGAGTAGATTTCAGGTGCTCTCATCAGTGAAAAAAAAAAGGGAAACTACTCTGGCTGGTGTAGGTTAGTGGATTGAGCGCAGGCTGCATACCAAAGGGTCTCTGGTTTGATTCCCAGTCAGGACACATGCCTGGGTTGTGGGCCTGGTCCCTGGTGGGGGCCATGTGAGAGGCAACCACACATTGTTGCTTCTCTTTCTCCCTTTCTTCCTCTCTCTTTCCAGAAATAAATAAATAAACTATTTTTTAAAAGGAAACTACTTGTGATATGTTAATTAGCTCGACTGTCGTAATCATGTCACTATGTATATCATATCATCCTGTTATACACCATAAAATATAGTTTTTAGAAATAATAATGTCTTAAAAGTGTATTGCTATTTCCAAGAAAGCAGCCTATATAAAACATGCTTTTATTGTATTTTTATTTTCAAGATTTGTCATTAATTTTGTAGAATACCTGCTGAGCTTTTGTATGCATGCATGAAAATTTATAGCATCAATTGTATTAATTTTCTGTGGCTGCCATAATACATTAGTACCAACTTTAGTGGCTTAAAATACAGAAATTTATCCTTTCACAATTCTGGGTGCTTAAGCCTGAAATCACCTGTAGGAAGAAATCAAGATGTTGATAGAGTTCCACTTTCCCTGGAGACCCTAGGGGAAAACCTATTACTTGCCTATTCTGCTTTTTATGGCTGCTGGGATTTCTTGGGCATTTCTGGGCTTGCAACTACATCACACTCCAGTTTCTGCTTCCATAGTCACAATGCTGTCTTCCCTTATGTGTCAAATCTCAGTCTGTCTTATCTTATAGGGATACTTTTGATGCATTTTGGTTCTATCTGGATAAATTGGGATATCCCTATCTCAACACTCTTAACTTAATCACATAGGCAAAGACTCATTTTCTATATTTACAGTTTCCAGAAACTGACTGTATATCTTTTGGAGTCATTATTGAACCTACCACATCAGCCAACTTTAAGTTATAAAATAGTATTCTTTGACAATTTCATCCATTGCACATTTACATCTGATTAATAGGATGGATTTGGAGGCTACGAGCTTTAAAATAGATCTGGTTTACATAAACTGAGAAGGACAAAATGAATTGCATAAATGGATATGCTTCATGGAAAATACCTGATATTAAAGGTCAAATCGTTATCACCCTAAATACCACAGTGATTTCAGGTGCTGAATCCGTGCCCATGAGACAAACTAACTGGAATGACCCTAAGACTACAAGCTTCTGGTTGCCAAATTAAGATCATCAACTTTTGTCAAAATTAAGAAACAGGTAGCTTCTTCATTGTTAGAAACCCCAGTGACAAAATAGTTATTAGGTGTAATGATCTATGTATTAAAAGGTGGCTGTTGCCCTAACTGGGTAGTTTAGTTGGTTAGAACATCGTCCCAATACGTCAAAGTTGAGGGTTTGATCCTTGGTCAGGGCACATAAAAAAATTGACCAATGATTATTATTTTAATAATCAACAATAAATAAGTGGGACAACAAATCAACATTTCTCTCTCTTTCCCTTCCCCTCTCTCTCTCAAATCAATGAATTAAAAATAAAAACAAAAGGTGGCTGTTTACATTCACCTTTTAAAGAGTCATATAATGATTCACACACTTTCTTTAAATGATAAATTACATTAGTTTTATTATTGGTCATTGTAGCAATATATTATTAACTTGTTATGAGAAATTATCAATGGTAAACTTGATGTCCCCTCTCGTGTTGAAAAAGGTTTTCAATATTTTATGTTTAAATTATATTTTTCCTAGATATCAAGTTTTAATTTTAAGATATTTTCCAGAAAAGTTGTTAAATGTTTTCCATTGTCTTCTAAAATTTTAAATATAATGTTTGCATCCAAACATATACATTAAATTAGTCTATTATAATTTTTATTGATATATTTTATTACATTTTTGTATAACAACTACCCTTGCTTCAAAAACTGGGTTATTGCCAACCATTCTTTATTATTCAATTTTAATGATATCTGAATAATCTATTTTTCAAGGTGAGTTGTTAATTTATATAATGTCTGGTGGTCTTTCAAATAATATATTTCTAATAAATTTTCAATGACTTTTATGACAATTGGCTTAAACAGTATTGATAATTTATGTTCTGTTAAAAAATAATTCACCTAATTTTTGTTGTCAAATTCTCAGTTTTAGGTAACAGTTTTCTATAATTATTTTAAGCTCTTAAGTACAACTGATGAGTTTCTTTTCATATACATATACATATACACATATACATAAGATCAATTCTCCCAAAGTGTGAAATCCAGACTGAAATAATCTCAGTTCTGTTATGTCATGGTTATACACATATATCTACCTTCTTAACAGAAAAGTAAATCATCCCAGTAGAAAGATATCATCTAAGGCTTCTAGGATTTTTCTTTCTTGAAGGCTTTTTGGGGTTTTCTAATGATCTTTGCAAGACAAGAATTTAATCAAGCTAACTCTTTGGCTTTTTTAATTAAGCTTTTTATTTTGAGTTAATTGTAGATTCACATGCAATGGTAAGAAATAATACAGAGTGATTCCTTATATTCTTGACCCAGTTTCACTTAATGGTGACATCTTGCAAATCTATAGTACAAAACCACAGTTAGGATACTGCCATTGATACCGTCAAAATATAAAACATTTCCATCATTGCAGGGGTCCCTCATGTTGTCCTTTTGCTCCCATGCATAATCCCCCCTCCACACCCCCAGCCCACCCATCTCTCGTCTCTGGCAACAGTTAATCTGTTCTCCTTTCAATAATTCTGTCATTTTGAGAATTAGTTATTTAAATGACCAATTATAGTATGTAATTTAGGGACTGACTTTTTTTTACTAATTCCATGGGGATCTATCCAAACTATTTATATGAATAGTTTGTTCCTAATAATTGCTGAGTGGTAAGTTTATGGTATAATCTTCCCATAGTTTGTTTAAACATTCGCTCATTGAAAGATTTCTGGGTTGTTTCAATTTTTTGGTTGTTATGAGAAAAGCTTCTATAAACATTTGTATACAATTTTTTTTCAGTTGATATAAGTAGTTACTTCTCTGGGATAAATGCCGCAGGGTACAGTTGCTGAGTCACATGATTGTTGTGTATCTAATCTTATAAGAAATTACTGAACTCTTTTCCTGGGGGGCTGTATCATTTTATATTTCAGTGAGTAATGTATAAGTAATTCATTTCCTCAGCATACTTGTCAACATTTGGTGTTGTTACTTTTTTTAAAGTTGTAACCATTCTGATAGTTGCGTAGTGGAATATCATTGTGGCTTTAAACTGTGTTTCCTTAGTGGCCATGATGTTGAACAGTGTTTTTTTTAACCACCTGTAAAACCTTTCTCTTCGGTGAAATGTCTCCTTATATCTTCTTCTCCATTCCTGATTGACTTTTTTAACCAATAAGTTTTGAGAATTTTTCACATATTCCAGATACTAGTTCTAGAATGTGGCTAGCAAATACTGTCTTCCCATATACAACTATGTTTTCACCATCTTAACAGGGTCTTTCACAAAAGAAATGTTTTTAATTTTGATGAGGCTCAATTTTTCAGTTTTACTTTTATTAATAATGCATTTGGTGTAAGGTTTGAGAACTTGTTACCTAGCCAATATCCAGAAGATTTTTGCCTTAGTTTTATTATAAAAGTTTAAGTTTTATGTTTTACATTCATGTTTTTGATCAATTTGAGTTAATTTTTGATTAAGGTATGATATTTAGGTCAGGGTTCTTATTGTTTTGTTGTTGTTATTATTATTATTATTTTGGCCTATGGGTATCCAGTTGCACCACACCATTTGTTGGAAAGGCCATCCTTCCTCCAATTAAATTCCTATTGCCCTTTTGTCAAAAGTCGATTGGTCATACCTATCAGGGGATATTTTCTGAGTTCTGTATTCTTTTTCACCTTTTGATGTGTCAATCCCTGCCAATACAGCACTGTCTTGGCTTTCAGAGTATGCAGCAACTCTTAATATCAGGTAAAAGGTTTCTTCTCACATGCAGCAGTGTTCAATATAGTCATCATGTTGTATATGATACCCCTAGTGCTTATTTATAACTTGAAATTTGTACCTTTTGACCACCCTCCTCCACATTCCCCTCCCAGAAACACCCACCTCTGGTAACTACAAATATGATCTTTTTTATGAGTTTTATTTTTGTTTGTTTTTTAGATTCCACAGATAAGTGAGGTCATACAGTATCTGCCCTTGTCTATCTAACTTATTTCACTTAGTATAATGCCTTCAAGATCCATCAGCATTGTCACAAAGGATAGGAGTTCCTGATTTTTTACGGGTAAATAGTATTCCATTGTATATACATATCACCACTTTTTTACCCATTTATTTGTTTCCATGTCTTGGCTATTGTAAGTAATGCTGCTATGAACATGGAAGTACATTTATCTTTTCATGTTAAATATATGTATATTTATACATATATAAATATATATATGTATATATATATTTATCTAGTAATTCCCAGAGTTGGAATTGCTAGACCATACATATTGTAGTTACATTTAAAATTTTTTGAGGGACCTCCATACTGCTTTACATAGTGGCTGTACCCATTTCCAATCCCCCCAACAATGCATGAAGATTTCTTTTTTCACATCCATGCCAGAAACTCAAACTCTTTAATATGATATACAAGGCCTTTTATAGCTTAGAATTATTTAGTTTTTCTCATTTTCTGCCACCCATTCTCACAAAATGACTCATCTTTCCCTCATCAAGAGGTACCTCATCATAATCTTCCTTCTGCCTTGTCATTATTTCTTCCTGGAGTAGCGTTGTTCTTGCCCATCTCCCCAACCCACTTTCCTACTCATCTTTCTAAACTTAATGAAATGTGATTACTTCCTCAGTAAGTCTTCTTTAGTTGCTACAGGCAATGACATACAGGTCTTATCTTATTGTCTTTGTGTCTGGACTATTTTCCACATTAATTTTATGATACAGTACTTGTTACTAAAATGGGTTATTTATATGACTCTCTAACAGACTGAGGGCTAGAATTTTATCTTAATTTATCTTTGTATATTCCTGGTATAGTTCAATGCTTGATGTATATTCAGGACTCAAATAAAGAGTTAATTAATCAATCATCAATCTATCCATGGACTCTATCCTCAGTCCTCATGATGAATATCCATTTCTTACTTAATACAACCATATCAGTAAAGTGTAGAATAAATTGAATTAAATCTTTTTTCTTGGTATTCTTTTCTTTTTTTTAAATATTAAATTTTATTTAGTTACTTTTCAAGTACATTTTTTTTATCTATTTCTCCCATCCCACCCCCCCGCCCGGTCTCCCCCCTCCCTCCTATCCCCCCGCCCCCCAGTCCTCATCTCTGTGTCTTTCATACTTGTTCCTCAAAATCCCTCCCCCTTTTTCCCCTTAAGTTCCCTTCCCTCTCCCCTCTGGTCGCTGCCCAATTGTTCTCTATTTCAGCGTCTTTGTTTTTATTCTGTTTGCTTGCTTGTTTTATTCTTTAGCTTCCTGTCAAAGGTGAGATCATATGGTATTTGTCCTTCAATGCCTGGCCTATTTCACTCAGCATAATGCTTTCCAGTTCCATCCATGTTGTTGCAAAAGGTAGTAGCTCCTTCTTTCTCTCTGCTGCATAGAATTCCATTGTGTATATGTACCACCATTTTTGGATCCATTCATTTACTGATGGGCACCTAGGTTGCTTCCAACTCTTGGCTATTGTAAATTGTGCTGCTATGAACATTGTGGTGCATAGGTTCTTTGAAATTGATGTTTTAGGATTCTTGGGGTGTAATCCTAGCAGTAGAATTGCTGGGTCAAAAGGCAGGTCAATTTTTATTTTTCTGAGAAAATTCCATACTGTTTTCCATAATGGTTGTACCAGTCTGCAATCCCACCAACAGTGAACTAAGGACCCCTTTTCCCCACACCCTCTCCAACATTTGTTGTTTGTTGCTTTGTCTATTATAGCCATCCTGACTGGTGTAAAGTGGTATCTCATTGTGGTTTTAATTTGCATCTCTCTGATAGCTAACGATATTGAGCATCTCTTCATGTGTCTCTGGATATTCTGTATGTCCTCTTTAGAGAAGTGTCTGTTCAAGTCCTTTTCCCATTTTTTAATTGGGTTCAATGTCTTCCTAGAGTGGAGTCGTGTAAGTTCTTTGTATATTTTGGAGATTAAGCCTTTGTCTGAGGTATCATTAGCAAATATGTTTTCCCATAGAGTTGGTTGTCTTTTTAATTTAATACTGTTTTCTTTAGCCATGCAGAAGCTTTTTATTTTGATGAGATCCCATGTGTTTATTCTTTCCTTTATATTCCTTACTCTAGGGGACATATCCGTAAAAATGTTGCTGCGTGGAATATCTGAGATTTTCTTGCCAATGTTCTCCTTTAGGACTTTAATGGTTTCAAGGCTTATATTTAAGTCTTTTATCCACCTTGAATTTATTTTGGTGTATGGTGTAAGTTGGTGCTCAAGTTTCATTTTTTTGCACGTAGCTGTCCAGTTCTCCCAACACCATTTGCTGAAGAGGCTATATTTACTCCATTTTATGTTACTGCCCCTTTGTCGAATATTAATTGACTGTAGAGGGTTGGGTTGATTTCTGGGCTCTCTGTTCTGTTCCATTGGTCTATGTGCCTGTTTTTATGCCAGTACCAGGCTATTTTGATTACAGTGGCTTTGTAATACAGTTTGATGTCAGGTATTGTGATCCCTCCTACTTTGTTCTTCTTTCTCAAAATTGCAGCTGCTATTCAGGGTTGTTTATGCTTCCATATAAATTTTTGAATTGTTTGTTCTATGTGTGTGAAATACGCCATTGGTACTTTAATAGGTATTGCATCGAATCTGTATATTGCTTTGGGTAGTATGGACATTTTGATGATGTTAATTCTTCCAATCCATGAACACGGTATATGTTTCCATTTGTTTGTGTCTTCCCTGATTTCTTTCTTCAGTGCTGTGTAGTTTTCTGCATACAGGTCTTTTACCTCTTTGGTTAGGTTTATTCCCAGATATTTTATTTTTCTTTTTGCTATATCAAATGGAATTTTTTCCTTGATTTCTGCTTCTGCTGATTCATTGTTTGTATACAAAAATGCCTTTGATTTCTGGATATTGACTTTGTATCCTGCTGTTTTGCTAAATTCATTAATTAGTTTGAGCAGTTTTTGGGTAGAGTCTATAGGATTTTCCATGTACACTATCATGTCATCTGCAAACAGTGACAGTTTTGTTTCCTCCTTTCCTATTTGGATGTCTTTTATTTCCTTTTCCTGCCTGATCGCTGTGGCCAAAACTTCTAATACTATATTGAATAGAAGTGGTGAAATTGGACATCCTTGTCTTGTTCCTGATCTTAGTGGAAAAGCTTTTAGTTTTTGCCCATTGAGTATGATATTGGCTGTAGGTCTCTCATAAATGGCCTTTATTATATTGAGGAATGTTCCCTCTATTCCCACTTTGCTGAGTTTTTATCATAAATGGGTGTTGTACCTTATTGAAAGCTTTTTCTGCGTCTATTGATATGATCATGTGGTTTTTGTCTTTGCTTTTGTTTATGTGATGAATTACATTCACTGATTTGCAAATGTTGAACTATCCTTGCATCCCTGGGATGAATCCCACTTGGTCATGGTGTATGATTTTTTTGATATATTGTTGGATGAGATTTGCCAATATTTTGTTGAGGATTTTAGCGTCTATGTTCATGAGCAATATTGGCCTGAAGTTTTCTTTCTTTGTTGTGTCTCTAACTGGTTTTCGAATTAGAATGATGCTGGCTTCATAAAAGGAGTTTGGGAGTTTTCCATCCTTTTGGATTTTTTGGAATAGTCTGTGAAGAATGGGGGTTAGCTCTTCCTTAAATGGTTTGTAGTATTCTCCTGTGAATCCATCTGGTCCAGGGCTTTTGTGTGATGGGAGTTTTTTGATTACTGCTTCAATTTCTTTTGCTGTTATTGGTCTATTCAGGTGTTCTACTTCTTTTTCATTGAGTTTTGGGAGATTATATTTTTCTAGAAATGTGTCCATTTCCCCTAGGTTCTCAAATTTCTTGGCATACAGTTCTTCATAGTAATTTCTTACAATCTCTTCTATTTCTGTGGTATCAGTTGTAATCTCTCCTCTTTCATTTCTGATTGTGTTTATTTGTGTCTGTTCCCTTCTTTTCTTCATGAGCCTACTTAAAGGCTTGTCTATTTTGTTTATTTTTTCAAAGAACCAACTCCTGGATTCATTGATCTTTAGAATTGTACTTTTAGTCTCTATGTCATTTAGTTCTGCTCTGATCTTAGTTATTTCCTTCCTTCTACTTGCTTTGGGCTGTTTTTGTTGTTGTTCCTCGAGTTCTTGCAGGCATAGAGTAAGGTCATTTGTTTGAAATGCTTCTGTTTTTTTTTTTTTTTTTTAGGTAGGCCTGTATTGCTATAAACTTCTCTCTCAGGACTGCCTTGGCTGTATCCCATAAGTTTTGTGTTGTTGTGAGATCATTTTCATTTGTTTCCAGAAAGTTTTTGATTTCTTCCCTAATTTCATTCTTGACCCATTCATTGTTTAATAGCATACCGTTCAGTCTCCATGATTTTGGGTGTTTTGGGTTTTTTCCTTTGGGGTTGGTTTCCAGTTTCAGTCCCTTATGGTCAGAGAAAATGCTTGGTATGATTTCAATATTCTTGAATTTGTTGAGGCTTGTTTTGTGCCCTATCATGTGGTCTATCTTTGAGAATGTTCCATGTGCATTTGAAAAGAATGTGTATTTAGCTTCTTTGGGGTGAAGAGCTCTGTATATATCAGTTAGGTCTATTTCATCAAGGGTGTTGTTTAATGCCGCAATGTGTTTGTTGATATTTTGTTTGGAAGATCTGTCCATTTTTGATAGTGGGGTGTTAAAATCCCCCACTATAATTGTGTTGCTGTCTATATCTTTGTTGAATTACTCTAAGATTTTCCTTATATATTTTGGTGCTCCTATGTTGGGTGCATATATATTTATGATGTTAATGTCTTCTTGGTGGATTCTTCCCTTGAGTATTATGAAGTGACCTTCTGGGTCACTCTTTATGGCTCTTTTTTTGAAGTCTATTTTGTCTGATATGAGAATTGCTACCCCAGCTTTTTTTTCTTGTCCGTTTGCTTGGAAAACTTGTTTCCATTCTTTCACTTTTAGTCTGTGATGGTCTTTTGTCCTGAGGTGGGTCTCTTGTAGGCAGCATATGTGTGGGCCATACTTTCTTATCCATGATGCTATTCTGTGTCTTTTGATTGGAGCATTTAATCCATTTACATTTAAGGTTATTATTGATAGGTACTTATTCATTGCCATTTTTGTACCTGTGTTCCTCTCTGTCTGTCTCTTTTCCTTCCTTTCCTTAAAGCAGACCTTTTAGTATTTCTTG
Organism: Artibeus jamaicensis; assembly: GCF_021234435.1. Classification (NCBI taxonomy): domain Eukaryota; kingdom Metazoa; phylum Chordata; class Mammalia; order Chiroptera; family Phyllostomidae; genus Artibeus; species Artibeus jamaicensis. The sequence continues at coordinate 8,427,736 of NW_026522028.1, read as the reverse complement.
TAGAGCTGGCTTGGTGGCAGCAAATTCTTTTAGACTTCTTTTGTCTTGGAAGCTCCTTATTTGGCCTTCTATCTTGATTGAGAGCCTTGCTGGGTAAAGTAGCCTTGGTTGTAGGCCTCTGGTTCTCATTACTTGGAATATTTCTTGCCATTCTCATCTTGCTTGGAGTGTTTCCATTGAGAAGTCAGTGGCTAACCTTATTGGGACGCCCTGGTATGTTATTTCTTTTTTCTCCCTTGCTGCCTTTAAGATTCTCTCTTTGTCTTGGAATTTTGCCATTTTAATGATGACGTGTTTTGAAGTGGGCCTCTTTGGGTTCCTCTTGAATGGGACTCTGTGTGATTCCTGGATTTGTGTGACTTTTTCTTTTGTCAAATTAGGGAAATTTTCTCTCATTACTCTTTCAAATATGTTTTCTATCCCTTGTTCTTCTTCTTCTCCTTCTGGTATTCCTATTATTCGGATATTATTACGCTTCATATTCTCTTGCATTTCTCTTAATCTCTCTTCATTCTTTCTGAGCCTCTTTTCCCTTTCCTGTTCTTTCTGTGAGATGCTTTCTACTTTGTCCTCCAATTCACTAATCTGATATTCTGTTTCATCCACCCTATTTTTAATGCTTTCCACTGTGTTTTTTAATTCAGAAATTGTATTCTTCATTTCCTCTTGGCCCTTGCTAATAGTTTCCATTTCCTTTTTCATGTTGATATAGTTCACAGTGAGATCATTGTAGCTTCCCTGTAGTTTCTGGTAGCTGATTGTGAGCTCTTTGAACTTCCTGATAACCAGTGCTTTGAATTCAGTATCTGATAGTTGACTTGCCTCTATTTCATCTAACATTCTTTCTGAGGGTTCCTCCTTTCCTTTCATTTGGGGATTGTTTCTTTGTCTTCCCATTGTTTGTGAGACTCTTCTTGTTAGCCTCAGCTTCTTAGATTAATCTGTTTTGACACCCTGGGTTTATGGTATGAACTTTTGTGGTGGAATGCCTGTGAATTTCAATGGTGCAGCCTCTTTTGGTTATCCTGTTGTTATCTGCTTCCACCTACTCAAATATGCAGCAACTTGTGGCTTCTCTCCTACAACAATGTGCAGTTTGTCTCTCTGACTCTACTGTTGGGAGGCCTCTTCTATGGGTCCAGCTCTGGTCTTTTCATATTTTCAAGTTGATTGTGACTCTTGTGGGTAAAAGAAAGAAATGGTAAGGAAAGAAATAAAAGGAAGAAAGAAAAAATGGTAGGGGAATGGAAGAAAGAGCAATAAGTTTAGAAAGAAAAGAAAAAGAAATAAAACAGAAAATCCGGGAAAAGAGGACAAAAGTATGGAAAGATGAAACAGTAATAAAGTTTAAAAGAAATAACAGATTACTTTAAAAAAGCAAAAAGATAAAGAAAAGGAATGGAGAAGGAAGAAAGGTAAAAAAAAAAGAAAGAATAAAAATAAAATAAAGTAAAGTAAAAAAAAAACAAAACCAAAAAACGCACAAACAAAAATAATCTCTCAAAAACAACCTCAGAAAAGGAAATGTCACTTGTTGGCTTCAAACTAGCCGAACCGGTTTTTCTGGTTGCAGTTGGCTGAGGGTTGATTGTTGTGATTTTTTCAGCCAGCCCCTCTCAGGATCCAGACACTTGGCGCCTCTCCCCCAGCTCCCTACAATGGGGAACTAGGACTTTCTCGCAGCGCTCTCCTCCCAGAGATTACTGCCATAGTCTGGTTTGCTGTGTTTGCAGGCACCTGCACCGGCCTAGTTGCCTGGTTCCCTCGGGATTGAGCACAGGCCTGCCCCCGTTCAGTTGGGAAGCCCCAGACCCTCTGCCCAATCCTGGGTTTGCTGCCAAGCTGGGTGTGAAGCAGACCAGGCTGCCGTGTCTACTGGATTCAGAGCCCCAGGCTGCACCTCTGAGTTCTCCTGGGCTGGCAACCACAGAGTCTTTGGTTGGGGCCCTTTGTCCTCCGCACCCTCTCTGTAAACTCTATCAAACAAGTCTCTCCTGGCCCCCCCACCTTGCTTGGCCAGAAAGGGAGGGGGTTGAGGGTCTCAGCTCTTTTCCCAGGACCCCTCAGCACCCCGGGCTTCCAGGTAGTCTGAGGGGGGTGGACTGGAAGCCTGGAGCCGATCTGAGGACTGGGCGCCGACCTAGAAACTCTGTGTGCTTGTCATGGCACGTTGCGTGGTGTGTATCCCTTCTGCTCCTGTGTTTGTCTGGGTCCCCTGGCCAACCTCTGGCAAAAAAAAAAAAAAACCTAGGGATGTAGCAGCACCACGCTAGGTGCTGGACCCAGAACTGTGTGGAGGCTGAAATCTCCTCTGCTCCCCTCTGGTTGGGTCTCTTGGCCGGTCTGGGCCCAAAAATCCTAGGGAGGGAGCTTTCTGGGCGCTGAACGTTGGCCTAGGCGCCCTCAGGCACTTGCCCAGACACACTGCGTGTGAAGCGACTAGTTCCCCAACTTGCGCGCAGGCTGAAGTTTCTTACACACCTCTTTGCCTGGGCCACTCGGCGTGCCCGGCAGAAAAAATCCCAGGGAGGAAGCCGTCCGGGCGCTGAAGGCTGTCCCAGGAGCCGTTGGGCTCTCACCACAGGGCGCTGGTTCCCCTACCCTGCACCGGCTGTTTCTCTTTGCTCCGTCCCAGAGACTACTTGTACCGCTGCTGTCTCCCTACCGTCTGGTTCCTCCGTGACCGATGAGGTTTCTGGTCTCTTATTTTCATATATGCTTGGCAACTGCTGGCTTGCTGGCCTCACCTCGGTATTTTTTTCAGACAGTGATGGCAAATGATGTTAAGTATTTTTCCACCTCTATTGGACAGCTAGTGTCTCTCTACAATGCTACTTGAAGGTGCCACATTGTGATGAGGAGGATATGAAAAGTACTTTGTTTAAACAATGAGCACAGGCTGGTGTGGCTCAGTGGATTGAGCACTGGCCTGCACACTGAAAGGCCACTGGTTCAATTCCTAGTCAGAGCACATGTCTGGGTTGTGGGCCAGGTCCCTAGTAGGGGGTGCACAAGAAGCAACCACACACTGATATTTCTCTCCCTCTCTTTCTCCTACCCTTCCCCTATGTCTAAAAATAAATAAATAAAATCTTTAAAAAACAATTATAGGTGTTATTAGTATGAGGAGGTTGATAGTTGGATTTATACTATACATTTGCCATTCCTAGCCTGTCTTTCCCCTAAACTAGTGGTATCAATTTCTTTCAATCATATCTACATTTGGGGGAAGCAAAAGTACAAGGGACAACAGAGAAGAGAAAAATTCAGCTAAGAATCTCTGATCAAAACATGTTTAAATTGAATTTTGCTAATGTGTAAACTCTGGATATGCTATAAAACATGCACAAAATATGCAGATTCCAATCCAATTGTGCTGTAGTGATTCCTTTTCTTATGCGATTTATCTCTGTAACTTCATAAATTTCTAAATGATTTGTTACCAAGCATGGTCTATGAAAACAAAGTATATTAAAATAATAATTTCTTATGTTCTTACATTTCAAACATAAAAGTAGGAAAAGGAAACCAAGTAGAAACCAAGAAACTGACGTGAAAAGAAAATGCATTACATGCCTATAGATCAGTAACTTTTTATAGTCATTTAAATGCCAGAGGGATGGATGAATTATTTATAAGTGCTCAAAATCCCTTATCTGTAGGTTTTTCAGTTTATACTCTCTTGATTCACTGCCTAAAGGGAGTTTGTAGCAAAAGAATAAAATCCCTGGATCTACAGCCACACAATAGTTCACACAGATAACCTGTGCACTCCTTATGGGTAATACAGACATCAATAGGAGTCTCAAAAGACTACCTCTTGTGAGTGAGTGCATTTTGATTTCCATCCATTTACTTCACAATCTAAGTTGACAACAAAATGTTATCTCTGAAGGAATATTTAGAGTGTGTCCTTATTATTTAACATTTGGTTTTATTTATCACTTTATTATAATGTACAACTATAGAAAACGGAGACAATCTTTCTTACAAAGCAACGTTTCTAATTAACAAAATGTAAATGGAAGGACATTTGACAACCCACATAATTTCATACTAAATCTTAAAAGGATATGTCTTATAAGTGAAGACGTATTTATAATGGGAAGATTAAATGAGTCTCCTCTTTCATATCCACAAGTTAAATATTAATTTTGAAATACAGCCAGTTCTCAATCATTTCAAATGTATTAACCATTTACAAAGCACCAATATTGTTCATAGTACTATTCTAGTTAGTGAATGTTTAAAGGAAGTAAAGATATATAAACAAAGTCAAAACTAGCTGTATTTATAATTGGCACTCACTTAAACATCTTCCACATATCCAATACCCTGAAGGAAAGTTACAAACTGAAGATGTTTACAATCTGCTTGTAACAGGGTGCAGTCAGGAGGGGGGCCCTAAAAAAGGATCTGGAATAGGGTCCAGAGCTCAGGGTGTCCAGAAAATATTAAGATGTCTTCCCCCGCCCAGGTGTCAGTTGGGGGAAGGGACAAATGGAGGCGGCTATTGAGAGCTGTTTTGCATAGCAACAGTTTCGCAGCTAACCTCTGGAATGATCATTTAACATATCTATAACCTTTAACTGATTTCATAGATATGTTACATAGCTGTGGCCATGCTTTGAGCCAGGGCGAAGGGAGTGACTTCTACCCCCAGGATGTAACTGGAGGCTGATTCCGCGCCCCCCAACCCCGTTACAGCCCCTGCGTGAGAACTTGAAGTTGATTGGCTCCACGCCATGGGGCCACACCTGCCCAGACTCATTATGGCGGCCCAGTAAAGCTGGGAGGGTATGGGAGTCCTGGCAGGTGTAACTGATTATAGGAGGAGTCGGAAATGGGGCTGCAAAGGAGTGACTGGTGCAGTGATTTAAATGCAGACACGGCAACCTTGGAAAGAGAGCCACGCAGTTTTGCCAGAGTGGGGACCCCTGCAGCCAGGTGAAGGAGTACCACTTGGCTTTGCCAGAATGGGGACCCCTGAAGCCAGGTGAAGAAGAAAGCCACGTGCTTTTGGCAGAGTGCAGAACCCTGCAGCTTTGTCAGAAGAGGCCCACGTGGCCTTGGGGTGTTCCCTTTGGCCGAGTGGCCTGGGAAGCTGGAGAGACTTTTCCTGGAAGAAGAGTAAAAGAACTCTTTGCCAGTGGACCATGAGAAGGTGCCACATGAATTTGGAGTAATTAGAGATTCTGACTGGATGGCAACACAGCTGATGGTGCCAGAGGCCTGAAACAGATGTGTGTTTCTTTTCCTGAGCTACGGTACCTGAATTAGGGTAGGGCAGGGGGAGAAGGGAGTGCTGTGGGCATCTGTGGTTATCCTAGAGGACTTTGATATTTTAATGGAGACATTGGGTCACTGCTTTAAATCTGTATATCCTTGAATAAATCTTTCCTTTCCTTTTCACAAATCTCTGGCATTGAGAGATGTCTTTCCTCTGGTAGCAGACAGATGAGCCCAGTAGGTATTAGTATACCGTCCTTGGGAGGGACCGTGTGTCCTGTAACAATTTTGGGCGTCCCTGGGTGGGCCAAATATTGCCACCCCCTTGGACCCCTGTTCGGTAACATGCTGACCACACAATCTCTGCTTACTCTGAGGTTTTAGGCACTTCCCTCATTGAAATCAAGCTTGAAATGTCTAATAACAAATTCACTTTTATGCCAAAACAACAATCACAAGGATACTGTGTGTTTCGTTATTTTTAAGTAATTCAGAAAAACATAATAAAGTGAACCTGGCTATAATTCCTCTTCCATAAATATTACAATTTTATGGATTGTTTTATTGGACACACCAGGTGTGATCCTGAAAATCTGAAAAACAAATGCTCTCAAATTGATCATAACCAAAGCAAGTAATTTTTTATGGTAAGAGAAGAAGGGGATAAAGTAAGGGTCACCCCTTTGAAAAGCAATTCAAATAAGATTATTTAAAGAAGTAGAACCTTTTGTAGTTCTATTTTTAAAAGTGGGTAAGTATTGCAAAAGAAAATTTACATATGTTTGCAAATTTCACATATTTGCAAATGTCTTTCATTATGCATCTGCCTACATGTCTTTCAGTATGCATTTGCTAGGCTAAAAAGTGACTGTGTTAGCACAACAGTATAGGAAAGTCTATCTTTCATTTAATATCAGACCTCATAGGATTTCACATTTGTTCACTCAAACTCTCCATTTCACACATGGCAAAAATATCTTAACATGCCCCTTATCCCGACAAAGGCGCCTTATTTTAATTTGGAAGAAGAAGCATGAAAATTCACTAATCTAAGTAAATATTCCTTAAAAGATTTATAACCTAAGAGGTATAAAAGCCTTCTCATTAAAAGTATTTCTTATTTACTATCAATTCAACAAACCCTTTTATGATTGAATGTTTATTTTGTGTCAGGCACGGTGCTAAATTCTAGAGATTTTCTTTGATTAAACCAGAGGTTCTTCCATCATTAATATCATAATTTAGGAAAGAAGTAAATTTATATGCACATATGCTTTTTAAAGTGCTACAAGAATTCAGATGAAGTAACAGTTAATTTCAGAAAATAGATTTGGTAACCTTGTATTGCTTTATGATGTGCAAAAACCTTTCACATACACATGGTCATGAAACTCTCACAACTCTCTGAGGTTGCTACTATTATCATTACAAGAATCATAATTACAGATAACCAAGAATATAATTTGAAAATACATACATATGTAATTAAGAAGACATACTCTTGTCAAGAAAATATTTAACAGAAAAAGAAGTATTTAATTTCTAAGAGGTTTATATTGTTAAAAGTTTCATCTTAAACCATATGAATTATGACATTATTTTAGAAGGCTACTTATTCATAGAAGGCTTCTATTAACAGAAATAAGTTTCAACAATTATCAAGGCATTGTTATTTCATTCTAGGAAGTGGTTAAAGACTGGGGTTTTAGTAAAATTGAATTTACTATTTAACTAAGAATGCCCTGTGTGTTAAATGGAACAGCCTAAGGCAAGGACACTGATGCATCAGCTATGGGAACATGTGGCCCAAAAACCTCTCATGAGTGGACAATTGTATTGCTTGCTCTCACAAGTTATTTCTTTTTAGAAATATAGCCCTTACCAACCATAAATCTTTAATATAGTGAACACAGCATCAACCACAAAGTTGAAAGATAGGTCAGAATTTATAAAGTTTAAGTTATTGCTTTTGGCATTCTAGTAGACTAAGTAACCTAAACAACCCTGTCAATGGAAAAAGAAAAATGTTGGAGAAAACACTTAAAAATATCTTAACAGCATTCAAGAGTTGAAAAATTGGTCAAGAAACACTCAGAGGCCAATAAAATAAATGTAAACTGAAACACAGAGGGATAGCTTTCAACTTAATAACAATTGACTAAAATGAGAACTTGGACTTTGATTTTCAGGTCCTATCAAGACCCAGGGAAGAATAGCAAAGCTCAGGAGTCAGCCAAGTTGGGATGTCTAATAGGAAGTATCCACAATAGAGCCAGTGTCCCAAGAATTATACCTTCAAAATAAAAGTATACTACCTGCAAGTCTTCCTCCTTCCCTTCTTCCAGAATAATGCAAGTAAAAATGTCCAATTGAACTTTGGCATTGAGTTCAGGGGAAGAAAATTAAGTCATTCCCGGAAATTTGTAACCAAAATATAGCCCTTATGTGCATTTACCTGATGCAGACACCGGCCCACAGTGTTCGCGTCATTATGAATGAAATGAGACATTCACAAGGACTACCCAGTCCAGTAGAGGAAAAGGGACAGCATTGCTTTTCTCTCAAGGGGAGCAGAAACACAGCCCTTGCCGTGACTGGCCTTTATTGGGTTTCTCTGAACATTACATGATGGTCCTCATTTACCATGCACAGGTTGCTTTAGATGATTACCTTTTACAGAAAACAGAGAAGCCAATGCTGCTAATCACATCACAGAAGAGGGATATTTGCAAATGAAAAGGGAAAAGTGGTTGAACCAGTTACACTCATCCTTGGAAGGTTTAGCATGGATTTTAGGAAGTTACTTTGCATTAAATGTTTGCCACTGGGAACTGGGCCCACACCACGCAGAATGGTCTACTACATTTACCACCTGAATTCCCACTACATGAGTAGTCTGAAAAATATCTAGCCAAGAATTTAGTTGAAAGTGTCCAGAGCTGGTAAAACCTTCTGATTAGCCTGCATAAGACAATGAAAACACTCTCTGGAGACACTCATCTATAACCTAGGCTGCAAAGAAGTCCCAGAGATAGTTTCCAGAATTACAAACCCAAATTAAAAAAAATACAAAACACAAAATGAAATAGAGCATTATAAATGAAAGCCAGCAAAAGCATCAGACAATTAAAATCAGACCTGCAGAAAGTCCATGTATGTGAATTATTAGAAAAAGATGATAGATTTAAAAAATAAAAGAAGTGGTTAAATATGAGGAAAATATGGAAATATAAAAAGGAAAAAAAACAGCCCTGGCTGATGTAGCTCAGTGGATTGAGCATGGGCCTGTAAAACAAAGGGTCATAGGTTCAATTCCCAGTCAGGGCACATGCCTGGGTTGCGGGCCAGGTCCCCAGTAGGGGACACATGAGAGGCAACCACACATTGATGTTTCTCTCACACTCTTTCTCCTTCCCTTCTCCTCTCTCTAAAAATAAATAAAATATATTTTAAAAAATGTTTAAAAAGGAAAAAACGAATGAAAAAATATTCATACTGAACTTGAAGAATTAAAAATATTAGATTAAGAGCTAAATACGTGAGGAAAACATGTTTGACAAAATTTTATATCAATTTTTAATTTAAAAAATAATTTCAAAAGAAGTACTAGTGTAGCAGGAAACCTGCCTAGACAAGCCCAGACAAGTCAGAAGAACACAGTCCCTTTGCTGAGCCACTAAGATAAGGAAGGGTGAGCAACTAAGCAACTAAGAAGTAAGAACAAAAGAACATTGTATGACCCTATCAGCAGCCCTGCTTTCTTGCTTCTGTAAACCTGCTTCTGCCCCGTAGGCTTAGCAAAATCGCTTCTGCATGCCACACTATATAAACAAGCCCCTCCTTGAGCTTGGGGCCCAGAATTTGGAGACTGTTTCCTCTGGGTCCATGTGGGTAAATAAAGTTACACTCCTTACACCCGAAAGTGGCTGAGATGTTTTCTATAACACTAGAAGGAAATGTCCTTAGTTTGATAAAAGATAATGCCACAGATCCTATATTAAAAATCACAGTTAATGGAAAAAGATAAAAAATGTTCTCTTTAATTTCAGGAATGTAATATTACTTCTATTTAACATTATACCGAAGTTAAAAGCCAGAATAATAAATGATTAGAGAGGGAGAAACAAGATTGTCTTTTTCTTTCAGATAATACCATTATGTTTTAAAAAGTCACTACCTACAGATTATTTAATTACACATAAAAATTTTTTCAAAAGTTGCTTGATAAAAAATCAGTATATAAATATTAAATGCATTTCTAGTCAGTAGTAGCAAGCAGATGGAAAGTGTATCTTTTTCAGTTTTCAAGTTTGTATCCAGAGTAAGACATACATATATATTCACAGTTGAATAACTATTAATGGATGGTAGAAGAAAGTAACTATTGCCTAGCCAGCCATTAACTAGTACATTGTCAGTAACCCCCTGAATCATAATGACTTTCTTCCCCTTAAATGTCAACATTATCCTGGTTTGAAGGGTAATAAGTCCTTTACTACTAGTGTTAACATATGGAGGCATGCATAGACAATATAAAGTAGATTTGCCTCATTTTCATCATATATATATATATATATATATATATATACACATATAATCATATTCAACCTTTTCTTTCATGTTTTATTTTTTGTTGAGATATCAATAGAAAAATAAATAATTCAACAGAAAAAATGGGCAATGTACTTGAATGGGAACTTTGCAGAAGAAGAAATCAAAGTAATGAATTGAACATATAAATAATCACTTTCATTACTAACCAAGAAAACACTGGTATAGCCACTATGAAAAAAAGTATGGTGGTTTCTCAAAATAACTAAAAATAGGGTTCCCATATGACCCAGCAATCCCACTTCTGGGTGGGTATCTACCAAAAAAATTCAGACACATTTATTTGCAAAGATATCTGCACTCTCATGTTCATTGCAGCATTATTCACAGTGGCCAAGACACAGAGAAAACCAAAGTGTCTTTTGGTAGATGGTTAGATGAGGAAGATATGGTACTCACATACTATGGAACATTACTCAGCCATATGGACCTTGAGAACATCATGTTAAGAGAAATAAGTCACACAGAGAAAGCTAACAACCATATGATTTCACTCATCTGTGGGATATAAAACCAAAAATCATAAACATCAACAGACAACAGTATGCGGGTCACCAGAGGGAAAGGGATGGGGTGGTAGAGGATAAAGGAAGCCAAATATATGGTGATGGAAGGAGATCTGACTGTGAGTGGTGGGTGCAGAATGTAATATACAGATCATGTATCATAGACATGTACTATTGCAACCTATGTAATCTTATTAACCGATATAATGCCAATAAATTTAATAAAAGAAAATATAAATTAAAGTCATAAAACATGCCATTTCACAGTCAACATATTGGGGAAAAAATATCAAGCATATATGGGGATGTGAAGTAACTAGAAACATTCTGTACTGTGGTGAAAATGTGATGTGGTATAATCTGCATGGAAAAAGAATTGGTTTTATAAAGTACAACTGAAAGTGCACATGTATTATGTTCCAATTATTCTCTCAGGTAAACCTGGGAAAACTTTTGCTTTTCAGAAAGCAAAAAGCAACTTTTGCTTTTAACTAATCAGAAATATTCATAGAGAGTCTTAGCAACATTGTGTTTAGATCAACACCTAGAAACAACTCATTGCACACCAACACCAAAATAATTGAAATAATATATGAATTGCAGTATGACAGGAACACTGTGCAATGTAATACTATAGAAATAGTGTAAAGTTGATGAATCATATTTATAAATGACAAGGCTGAATACAAAATACTAACATTTCTGGACCTCAGATTCCTTGTCTATAAAATTAAGAGTTTTCCCAGAAGAGGAATTTATATTATCTTCTACAAGCAAACTGAAAAAACCCTCTAAGAACAAATTATTAATATTAAAAATATGATTATTCAATAAAGGATAATTCAGGATGTATTATGCAGAACTTGGGTAATTGCATTTGGGTAATTTTTCACTTAACTCTTTTTTTTAAATTAATGGGATTTTTTTTTTTGTCTCCAGAAGGAGGAAGAGTGTGGCACAAAGGTTACGCCCAGACAGAACTATTGGCTAAGGTGGATTAAAAATGAGACTAGCCACCAGATTTTACCAAGAAAAGTACCCTGTCAGGAGAGGAAATGTAATTCCAAAGCTGAATGGAACAAAGTGCTGAGAGCAGAGAGAAAGCAGTTGATAAGTAACATCTGAGGAAGGTAAGCTACAAACACAGTGGATATTTATGTCAAAAATGCTGGAAGAGGAGGCTCAAAGTCTGAGTAGCATTGCCCTGTTACTTCTGGTATGAATGTTTCTTTATATTGGCAGAACAACACTGGACATTTTAAATGGCTCTCTGAAAAGGAAGCCAAGATCAGACAAGACTGGATGCATTCATGATGGTATGGTGATCTTGAGAGTTTTATGCGAAGTGAAATAAGTCAGACAGAAAAGGACAAAAGCCATATGATTTTACTCATATGTCAGATATCAAAGAAAAAGCAACAAATGAACAAAAAAACCATACAAACAAAAAACCAGCCTCACATATACAGAGAACAGAATGGGGGTTACCAGAGGGACTGGGGGACTAGGGAGAGAATGAAGAGGGTAAAGTGGGTAAAATATGCGGTGGCAGATGGAGACGAAGTCAAGTGGTGGGCACACAATAGAGTATACAAATGTCATATTATAAAGCTGTACACCTAAAATCTATGTAGTGTTATTAAACATTGTTACTAGATAAATTTAATTCAAAAAAAAAGAAGAAAAAAAAACAAACCCATTTGAGAGGTTGTGGCAGGGAGGGGTGATTGCCAGCATTACAAACTGAAAATTAATTTCCAGTTACTTCTCCATTTTTGAGAAATTGATTACATAATCAGTAGCAGAAGAGGTGGCACTAGAATAACACAGTAACATGGAGATTATGTTTAAACAAGGGAACATGGATCATTGCAGTGAATTGCTTCTTCTTTCATGACATATTTTTTAAATTTTTCAAAAAATTGAAGTACAGTTGGCATACACTAAGGGTTTCAGGTGTACACTATAGTGATTTGACATTTAGATATCTTATAATGTGGTCACCACACTAAGTCTAGTAACCATCTGTCACCTTGCAAACTTATCACAACATTAACTATATTCCCCTTCACCGTTTTCTCCTATCTCCCCATCTCCTCCCCTCTGGCAACCATCAGTTTAAGCTTTGTTTCTGTGAGTCTGTTTTTGTTTTCTTTTGTCATATTTTTAATGAAAAATCAACAACTAGACATACTGATCTATTTGATTCTGTCTACCGGGATATAGGAATCTCTGTAGTTTTACACTCTGGTGAATCCTAAATTGTGTTTCTCAGCTGCTGGCTATTGGATTACCAGGACATACTTGTATTGCTTTGCACCTACAGCCACCTTAGCCCCTTACCACTATGATAGCAGTTGGTTTCTCTACCTTCCTCAATCTGACTCTCCTTCCTCGATCCAGACCAAAAAGGTAGTCTTCAAGATCATCATTCTGAAGCATTTTTGTAAACCAATGATGATTAGTTCAAATGATTCAAATTTGATGTATAAATTCTAATTTACTATCATCACCTAGGTAGGTAGTAATGGCAATAGTAATTTAATATCTCCATCTTTGCAATAAACCACTGTGAGATAAACATCAAACTCAAGTTAGAAATAATTTAATATCTAATTTCAGGAGCGTCGAGCTGGTTTCCCTAAAGACAGATTGAGATGGGGATTCTTAAATAAGTAATTTATTGAGGAAGGGCTCTCAGGATGAAGGAAATGAAGGAAGCAGATACAGCAGGCAAAAAAAGTCAAGCAAGAATGTAGTCTAACCTGGAGAGTAAATTGATCCCCATCGCACAAGGAGTTCTGGGGCATGGATTGTACCACAGAATAGGTGCTGTTTTTTATATGCCGTACTAGTCAGTCATTGGCCAATAGCTGCTCCTGGGAATGGTGGTAGCATTAAAGGGAGTGGGTATTTCACAGGCAAGATGAGGGCAATTCTCTGGAGAGGCGCCAGCTATCATGTTAGCAGGCAAATCTCAGAGCAGCTGAAGGATGGAAGACGTAGCCAAGTAAGAGGATTTTTGGTGTGATGCCAAGAAGATCCACAATAAGTAGAAAGAAATTTTCTAGAAATACTGTCAGTGACTCTTGGACCATGGAATTAGTACAACAAAAGTTGCCAGATTTGAATTCTACACAATATATTGCTTGATACTTCACAAACATATTTCAATTTAATTGAACAAAAAAAAGACTGGGTTTTTAGAATAACTTCAGTTTAAAATGAGACAGGATCTATACTTTTAGGGCATAACTACTAATAAGATTTCACTGAGCAACGATGCTTATAAACTGAATCACTGCTGATTGTCAACTAGAAGAAACTATACCAATACAAATTGCAACATTTTGAAATAGTTGACAGAATAATAAGGATTTGGGGCATTTCAAGAATCTCCTATAATCTTTGAAATATTATATTTACAAAATTAAAATAAATCACATTTATCTGACCCAAAAAAAAGCAAAAACTTCATAAAGGGAGATATTTCCCCAGAGATATTTCTGAGTAGAAACATACAGCTTTTCCCTGAAAAAAATTCTAAAATCAGCATTTATCATCTATCCCAAATCAGACATAATTTAAAAAAACCTACTGCTAATATGTTTTATGATCATTTATAAGCAGAAGAGAGTACTAATTATTAAAATTGGTATCCATTAGCCTAAAGCTATCAAGATCTTAAGCTGCAGCTAAGGCTCCAGATGCTGCCCAGTTTTTATACAAGGACCTTAACTCTTAGGAGCTTTCCTTTCTTCTCACATCATGTGCATTAGAGTGCCATGCTTCCATCCCACCCAATGTAAGATCTAGGAGCTTCGGGGTCCTGATAATTCTGATGAGACACTAAACACAGCTTCACTCCACTGCTCCCATTCCCCCCGTTATTGAAAGCAGTAGTAATTTCTTTGTGAAGGAAAAGTAAAGGCTTTCAATATTTGTTAACTATTTTTCAGAAAACAAGATATTTACATATGTTTTAATTAAACAGTAAGTTTTCACATGCATGATCTTTTAAAATAACCCTTTTAACTGGAGTTAAAAGAAGCTGAATAACTTGCCAGAAGTTATGGACAGATATTTGCATCAGTCATGTATTATTTGTGAAATATATATTTCTTTAAAAAAATCTGTGCCCTTTTCTATTACACTACTTTTCCCCAAAGTGTGGTCCCTGGACCAGCAGTATCAGCATCACCACAAAACTTGTTGGAAATACAAAACCTTGTACCTTATTCCAGACCTGCAATGGTAAGAGAATAGAAAAACAAGCCACAGACTGTGGAAAAAATATTAGCAAAAGCCGCATCTGATATTAAAAAACTTAAAAAACTCAACAATAAGAAAACAAACAACCCCCCTAAAAAGAAAGCAAGCAATCCAAATAAAAAATGGGCCAAAAATCTTAAAATTTTTAAGATCCTTCACCAAATAATGTATAGATGGCAAATAGGCATATGAGAAGATGTGCCGCATCATATATCACCAGGGCAGCTAATTAAAACAAGGAGATAACTGCCCTGGCTGCTGTGGCTCAGTGGATTGAGCACCAGCCTGCAAACCAAAGGGTTGCCAGTTCAATTCCCAGTCAGGGCACATGCCTGGATTGCTGGTCAGTTCCCTAGAATGGGATGCATGAGAGTCAACTGCACATTGATGTTTCTCTCCCTCTCTTTCTCCCTCCCTTCCTTACTCTCTAAAAATACATAAATAAAAATTTTAAAAAATAATGAGGTACCTCTATGCAACTATTAAATAGCCAAAATCTGAAAAATTGACAATATCAAATGCTGACGAGCATGCAGAACATGAGGAACACTCATTCATTGATAATGAGAATACAGATGGTTCAGCCACTTTGGGAAACAATTTGATTGTTTCTTACAAAACGAAAAATTCTATTACCATATAATCTAGCAATTGTACTCCTTGGTATATACCCAAAGAATTTGAACACTGATGGCCATATTAAAACCTGCACATGAATGTTTATAGTAGCTTTATTCATAATTGCCAAAACTTGGAAACAGCCAAGATGTCCTTCAGTAGATGAATGAATAAACAAACTGTGGTACATACAGATAATAGCATATTTTCAGTGTTAAAAATAAGTTAGCTGCCCAGCCATGAAAAGACATGGAGGGACCTTATGTTTTTATATTACTGAATGAAAGAAGCCAATCTGAGAAAACTACATACTATATGATTCCAACTGTATGACATTCTGGAAAAAGCAAAACTATGGAGACAATAAAAAGATCAGTGGTTTCCAGGTGTTGTGGGTGGGGAGATGAATAAGCAGAGCATAGAGGATTGTTCTAGTGGTGAAACTACTCTATGATATTGTAATATGGACATATGTCATTATATGATATTGCAATAATGGACATATGTCATTATATGATATTGCAATAATGGACATATGTCATTATACATTTGTCCAAACTCATTGCATGTGCACATACCGAGTGAACCCTAAGGGAAACTATGGACTTTGAGTGATTATGATGTGTCAATGTAGGTTTATCCTTGATTTTTAAAAATGTACTATTCTATTGAGTGTTGCCAAAAATGGGGAGGGTATACATGTGTGTGCTCAAATCATTTGTGGAAAAATCTCTTTACCTAATGGCTAAGGCATCAGCCTCCATTTCTCTCAATTTTAATATAAACTTGAAGCTTCTCTAAAAATAGATTTTAAAAATTAAATTTTCTATTTAAAAAGCAACTTAGGTCCCCTAAAAAATCATTTTCTCCCTTAGCATTTCTTTTGCCAATGTGAGTTATGTGGGAAGAGAGGCCATTTTTCTCAAAGGTTTCTAAATGATCATTTTTTCTAGCTACAGCTTTTGAAAAACATTTAGAAACAGTTTCACAGTGTACTATCCTGGATGACATCTTTCCTTTGATGCAGAAGAATGACTTTCTAAAACTATTTTTTAAATAAGTTGGTTTCCCCAAGTGAAAGGTACCTCATTCTAATGCCTTTTCAGCCTCTTATCCCTCTTTCCCCTACATTATTTTTCAAGTCTTTCAGCACTGCTGATCAAATTTCCCAATATTTTATTAAGTGGGATGGACCAAATGAAATAGTTTATTCTATGTTGTTATCCATTTTGAAACCATGAAGAAAAATATTTGAGGTAATAGGACTCAATGTGCATCTGTGTTTAACTTCCATTACACATTCTAATTAACTCTACTATGTCACTCTGATTTTCTTTTCTTTTCAATGAAAAATACAAAAAGCTTAAGTCTACATGTTTAGAAGTAGAAAGATAAAGATTAAAATGGATTTGTTTTAAGTGATCAACAATTAAAAAGAAAGAAAATCAATACCGTCCTGAAGTTTTACTGCAACACCCCACAGTAGCAGTGGAGGGATGTCATATTTATTATGCTCTCTTGATATTTCAGCTGTATAATGTAATTTGAATTTCCCATGCCTTGTTAATAATGCAGAAACCTCATATTTGTACATAATCTTCCTTTTGGAGAGTTCAAAACTCATTCATGGCATTTTCTCTAACTGTGCCAATATTCTACTTGGAAGGCTTATTTATTTTCTTCTCAGTGCTACAAATAAAAAATAAGACATAAAGACTCAGGAAGTCTGAGAAGTTGCTGAATCAAAATTATGATGCATTTCATAAGTTCTAAACTAATTATCAATTCAGCTTTGAATCTTTCCTAGGCTGAAAGTAAGCATTTACTTTTTAGCACATAAAATATTTTTTTCTATCCATGACCAGGTTTACCCTGCTTTGTAAAACAACTAAAAACAAAATACGATATGTATTAAAAATGGTTTAGACACTGAACATCAGGTAGCACCAGACAATGATCCTTAAAGTAAGGAAAACCAATGGGATGAGCCCATGACTGCACCAGCTTGCTGTGTAGAGAGTAACCTGGAGGTCACTCTGATTTGAGGAGATAGAGCTAGAATCTGGGAATACCAAGGCAGTTACCATTTTCAAAGCAGTATGACAGACAGGAAAATGATGCACAAAGAGAGGACTCCAGAGATCTATAGTGGGTCCCCAAGTCTTCTTCTAAGTATAAATCAATGCACATATGTAAGGAAGTCACCTGATGCCAGGGAGATAACTGTGCAGACATAATTCTCTGTGGGTCTCTGTATTAGTCCACCAGGGCTTCTATAGCAGAATACCAAAGACTTTTATTTAGCAAAATAAATTTATTTTCTCATAGTTCTTGTGGCTAGAAGTCCAAGATCAAGGTGCCAGTGGGGTTGGTTTCTCCTGACTTGCACATGGCCAACTTTCATTCGTGTCCTCCTGTGGTCTTTTTCTCTATGAGTGTACATCCCTCATGCGTCTTCCTCTTCTTATAAGGACATAAGTCATATTGGATTAGTGTCCTACCTGTATGACCTTATTTAATCTTTATTATTTCTTTAAAGGTCCTATCTCCAAATATAACCACATCATGGAATAGGGCCTCATCCTATGCATTTTGGGGATCATAATTCAGTCCATAACAGCCTCTTGTTTCTGCACACCTTACAGGCAGATTCACTAACTGCCTTTGTTCTAGTACATCTTTTCAAGAATATTTCTATAGTGAAGTGTCTTAGAAGATAGACATAATGTCTTCCTTGGAAGCAAAAGGTAAGCATGCTACTGTTTAGTATAAAAGATCTACACTCACTAACCTTAGGGTTCCCCTCCTATAATGTAATCTACTGCACGTAAAGGAGTCTCAGTGTCTTCTTTATATTTCCCTGGAAGAATTGGGGCTCATAAAATTGGTAAACACTGTCCAGAGTCTTTTGTCTTCCATCAGCATCTATTACACTGGGGTAGCTAGGTAGTTAGCCTGCAAGTAGAGCAAAAGCTCAGACTTTTCATAGATTTTCAAATGAACCACTCAAAACAATTAAAATAATCCCCACATCTCCAAAAGGTCCATTGACAGTTTACGTTCCTAGAAGTTAAAATGGAAAATCTCTTACCCTCGAGTCACAGGGTAAGAGAAGTGAACTCAGAATATCACTGTGATAGTAAAGGAGAAAATTTAGCCCTAGGTTAAAGTCTGTTCTAATTCCATCTAGCAAATCTTAAAAGCAAGCCTTGAAAGAATCAAAGTATTTCAAAGTAACTTAATTACAACTCTGCAAGAATAGTTAGGGCCCATAAGGTAATTTGACATTTCTGGCAATTTTTAAACAATAACTAGGCTTGCAAAGAATAAAGAACAAGGAAACTATTACTTATAGTAAGGAGATAAAGAAATAGGAACAAATCCAGAAATTAGTAGATAAGGACTTTTAAAAAGTTCTCATAACCATATTCTATATATTCAAGATAGAAGGAAGGCTGAGCATATTAACCAGAAAAAAATTCATAGAAATTAAAACTGCAATGTTTAAGACAAAAATACATTGTATAATATTTGCAGGAGACTAGCCACTGAAGGTAAAAAAGAAAAAAAACAGTAGTGATCTTGAAGACATACCAATAGGAATTGTCCAAAATACTAAAAAAGGCTGAAAAAAAGTGAACAGAATATCAGTGAGCGTTAGGACAATATTAACTTTTCTCATATATATGTAGAGCTGTCAAAGTGAGGAGGTGTAGGATAAACAGAAAAAAACATTCGAAGAAACAATGGTCAAACTTTTTCTAAATTTGATGAAAAATGTAAACCCCAGATTCAGAAAGCTCAACAACCCATAAACACAAGAAATGAGAAGAAAAATATACCACAGCACATCACAATCAAATTGTTTGAAACAAGCGATAAAGAAAACGTCTTGATAAGAGCCAGAGATCAAAAAACATTATGTGCAGGGGTACACAGATCAAATATAAGAATTACAGTAGACTTTGTATTTGATTCAATGCATGTGAGAACACACTGGAACAGCATCTTTAAGGCAACAGTGGAAAGGAAAGAAGGAAGGCTATAAACCTTGAACTGTAGTATACTCAGTGAAAATATCTTTCAAAAACAAAAGTGATACAACTTACAAAAGCTAAAATAATTCTTTCCCAAGACTTACATTACAAAAGAAAATGTTAAAGGAATTATTCAGGTAGGAGGAAAATGAAGCTTAATGAAAATCTGGATTATCACAATGGAACAAAGAGTACCAGAAATACCAAATACAGAATTTTAAAATTATTTTTAATATCCTTTAAGATATAATTGTCAGTTCAAAGCCAAAATAATAATAATGCAGCATGTGGTTTGTAGCATATATAGAAGTAAAATGCATGACAACCATAGGCTAAAATGGAAAGGGATGGTTGTAAGTTTTTTATATCATCAGTGATGTAGAAAATTGTTGATATAAGGATTATAATAAGATAAGTATGTGTCCTAAAACTTTAAAAGCAGTTTAAGAGCATAATTATAGCTAATTAGCCAACCAATGGCAATAAAATTAAACCATAAAAAATACTTATTCTGAAATCCCCGCATAGAATAGGAGGAAAAAAAGAAACAAATAATTAATGTATTTATTAGATAGAAATATCCAGATGGGAGATTTAAGGCCAACCATATCAATAATCACATTAAATTTAAGTCATTTAAATATGGCAAAGAAGGTAAGAATTGTCAGAATAATATAAAAAAGAAGACCAAACTATAGGCCAAACCAAGAAGCCCTCTTTGAATCTGAAAACGAAAAGGTCAAAAGTACAAAAAATGAGAAGAGATATGCCCCACTAACACTAACCAAAAGAAGGCCATAGCAGCTATCCTACTAAAAAAAAGTAGATTTCAGAACTAAGAATATTCTTTAGGGTGACTAAGAGGCTACTTTTAATAACATAATTCCTAAAGAACAAAATATGGTTAATTTATAACTCAAATGTAAATTCTGGTCACTCTCTATCTTTTTTTTTCTGACCTTTATTTTCCTCAGATATTATGATAATGGATTTGGACTCAAAGATTCTTAATTGTTGAACATTATTAGAAGTCTAGATTTTAGTAAGCTTTTCATCACTGAAAATTGTGAAACTGCTTGAAACTCATGGATAATGCTTTTGATAGTATTCATGAATGCTGTCAAATATAGCCATTAACAATCATCAAGTTTCTTATAAAACTGGACTTCTAAGTTTTATTCCAGTATCAGTAACCATCTATTTTACAAAAATTCATGAATTATTGAATAAAATAAAGATCTCACAAGAACTTAGCGGGATTTGTTAGTGGGTCCAAAAAATTCTTCCTTGAAAATCCAATTAAATATTTTAAAAAGAGGGTTCACTTTTAAATTTTATATTGGTAGGTTTACCTGCAGGGAGATGAAAACTTGTTTCAATGCTAAGCTGCAGACTGGCAGATAAAAAATATTATCATATACCTTCAACCAGTCAGGATAAATTGTTCAAATATATTTAAAGAGCTGCTAAAGCAAATACAAATCCAGAGGAATTAAAACAAATAAACAAACAAAAGAATTTTAAATGATCCTGTGGAGACTAATTAAGAAATTGTGCAGTTTTAAAGCTATACATTTCTGAAAATTCAAGCCTTGTCTGGGTTCTTAATTGTTCTTTTTAAACTTTTGACACATCTAAGAACTATTACCCCATGTCCTAGTGCTGTATTCATTTTAAAGAACTACCAAAATGTCCACAGTCTCCTGGGGGAATGTGAAATTTAAATTAACCAAGTCTAGGTCAGTTTCTACCTTGAGAACTGATTGTTCTCAACACCACAATACATATCCTAATTGACTCGTGGAATTGACTTGGCAGGCTGTAAGGTTTGAAGTCACACTGAACAGACAAGGTGGTGTGCTGAGAAAAATGATGGTTTGAGCCAGGAGAGAGATATTTGCTATGGGAGTAACAGTTATGGGAGCCTTGATAAGTTTCTCAGCATGATATGGCTCAATTTCCTTATTTATGCATGAGGAAATCATTCCCGCCCTGCCTATTTCAGAAGCCTTTTATCAATATGTGGATAAAATTATATAAATGATACAGAACATTTGCTAACAGTAAATAGAAAAAAGAGGAAATGTAAAATAGCTTAGAAAAATCAATTATTAATCATTTTAAATATTTTTAAATTTATGGTCTTTAATATTTCATAAATTTGAGATACATTTTACCATTTTATTGTTTACTTTCATCATTGCCATTTCATTATTTTATCATTTATAGTTTTCCTATTAAAATTACCCTTTGAATTATTTAAGTAAAATATTCGTAGCTTTCAAAAAAAAAAGAAACTAAAAGAGGTTTACCCAAGTTCAAAACCTAATTCATAACATAATCACTGACCTATCTTTTGTGTAAGATAGACTTTTCACAACAATTTCAGCTGCCCTGAAAATGAAATAGAAAATGGAATAATCTGTCTGCTAAACTAATGAGTTCCACTTCTGCAGGTATTATAAGAAGGATTATTCTTGCATTGAAAGGAAGGAGATAAATGAATATCAAATGAACCCTAGGCAGTCAAAGGGCTCCATGCCACAAAAAAAATGCTAAAGAGCCCTGAGGCCCAGTGACTCTCCTACATAATAAGGCAGGCAAAGGCAGAATTTGAGCAGACTCTGGGAAGCAGAAGAGATGAAGGCTTGAACAAACTTGCTAGGTCTACAGAAATGAAAACACGATGTATTAAGCTATTCTCTGGATGTGATATGTGAATAGTGTCTCCCCTAGTTGACAATGGCAGTAGACATTCTGATGTCCAGTTTAAGAACCTGAAGTAAGCAGCCACTGTTCTGGAACATTAGTCAAGCCTGGTAAAATTCTGGTTAGACAAAGTACTGGGAGACTTAAGATCAACATAACACATACACACGTGCAAACACACCCCTTTGATATTCTGCTGTCCTGACAAGGTAACAATGATTCCTATTTCACCCCTTTTAAAATATTAAATTATATATACTTCGATATCAGTATGTAGCTATAATAATGAAATTTAAATACCCACACTTGTGCATAACCCAAACAATAAAACAGACCTGAAGTTACCTATGCCATAATCATGTTCACTGAAAAAGATAATTTTTCAGCAATTATATTTTGGAAGAAAAGCAAATATTACCTAGGAGTATATGCCCCAGTATTTTTTTTAGTTTCAAATACTACTTTAAGTTCTGAAATTGTTATCAAAGCACTGTTTTCCACCAAGTTTCTAAAAAAGACATTTCTAACACAGATAGTACTATATTAATGTTATTAATAAAAATAGTGATGATATATATTTTAAAAGCTACTAATCCACATAAGAGCCCTATGATGTAGGTCCTATTATTATTTCCATTGCAAAGTAGGAGCTTGAAATTTAGAGAGATTAAAGTACTTGCCCAAGGTCACAAAAGTAGAGAAGCCTGAATTTGCATTAATTCACTTGTTAAATCACAGCTGTATGTGATGGCTGTACAGCAGGAACCATGGCAAGTAATTTGCGTATGATGATCCACTTAATCCTCTGTAATCCCATTAATGTAGTTCTATTGTGATCCTCTTTACAGGTGGGCAAACTGAGATTAGTGAGATCTAGAGTATCCTCAGTCCAACCCCACAGATCTGGTATTCTCCCCAGACAGCCTCGCTCCAAAACCAATGTTTATTCCTGCACGCTACTGCTTTTGCAAAATAAAAGAAGTACTTAAAAAGCCTTGTACATAGAAATACTATGATCATTGTATCCTTCATTGCAATGCAAGAATATAAATCCTTCCAATTCTTCAAACTTTATTCTATTTTTCACTGGTATTCAGTAACTCTTTTGGGAATATGAAAGACATTAAGAATTTTAAGAACATCCACTCACTTGAACAATATGTTGGGTTATGTAGACCTAAATTCTGTCAATTTGTGAGTACCACAATACCTCTTTAGATAAAAAACAAAACAAAGCAACGCCCCCGGCCCCCAAAAAACCTTCTGTGCTGTTAAATACAGATGCATAGTAAAAACCTCTGATATTTAAAGAGGAAAAGAGCACAACTACTTAGAGAAAAAGGCAATTAAGTTGTGGAAATGCATTTTCAAAATATTATTTATCTTTATTTTACCTTTTCAAAAACAAGGAGGAGCTGTCATTTGGCAACATTTCCTGAAAACCCCAAACAACAGTCAACCTAGTAATTGCTTCTCTAAAATGTACATCATACAAATAACTTCTGTGGTATTCCTGCCAAAAATGCACATGAAACTAATCATAAGGAAACATCAGACTAACTTAAATTGAAGGATACTCTACAAAATAACTGCCCAGTACTCTTCCAAAATGTCAATCATGAAAGGCAATAAATCTGAGGAACTGTTCCAGATTAAAAACTCGTAAAGAAATATAATGACTTACTGCAGTGTGGATCTTGCATTGGATAATGCAACCAGGAGATTTTTTTTCTAAAACAGACATTATGGGGAAAATTGGCAAAATATGAATCAGAACTGTGGATAAGCTGATAGTATTATATCACAGTGAGCTTCTTGATCTAAATAATTGTACTGTGATGATGTAAGAGATATTTGCTTTAAGAAAATAATTAGAGATAAAGAAACATTATTTTTGAAACTCAAATATGTCAGAAAAATATATATCCCAATCCACTGTTTTCATGAAACCATTTTTTTATGCTTTAACCCCTGTTAAATTATACATGGATTCATTGCATGGTAAGAGCCAATTGTTTATTTAGTTTTTTAAATTATTTATTTATTTTTGGAGAGAGGAGAAGGGAGGGAGAGAGAGCAACATCAATGTGTGGTTGCCTCTCATGCGCCCCCTACTGGGGACCTGACCCACAACCCAGGCATGTGCCCTGACTGGGAATCGAGCTGGCAACCCTTTAGTTCACAGGCCAGCACTCAATCCACTGAGCCACACCAGCCAGGGCCAGTTTGTTTATTTTTGAAGCATTGGACATGCATTAGTGATTTAGAAGACATGAGTATAATATTGGCAATGACATTTTCTATGTTCACTCTATTAAAAATCTAGCTTTATATGATTACTTCTTTATAAACCATATCTATAGTTTGAAACCTTGTTGTATTCTAGAAGTTGGCTTGGTTTCTCGAAGCAACATGAAAAAGGGGTCTGATGATATTCAGTCAACACTATTTGCCTCCCAACTATCGTCCTCATCAAGCCTAACCTCCAGCTTCACTGGTCATTTCTTAGCCAACCCTGAACATCCTGGCTAGCCCATGAGGTACAGGACTCTGATCCCTGGATGATTTAGATCTGTCAAGATAATAATCTTGATGTGTCTTCTACCTCACTGTGAGTCTCAAATTCTTGAAACTCGCTGACTATGACCGCAAAGTAACCCATGGCATATTTTGTACAGAAATACATGGATCCTCAGGTTAAGAGACATACTCATGCTCCCAAACCTCCATACCCTTGTCTAATTTTGAAAGAATAAAATTGAGAAATTCCACTTTTATAATCTATTGACTTTTCAAGTGCTAGATTAAGCCCTAAGCTCTGGAAATTTCTGAGAGGTAATTTTTTCATAGAAATATAACAGATTTGGTCAAAGCAATTATCTTCTATATGTTATAAGAACTAGTGAATCTTTACTGATTCTTCCTGGAGGATGAAACTTTTCTTAAAGTAATCCTCAGATTTGTTCACCAGGAATCTTATTCCTCATATAATGGAATTATAAATAAAAGAGAGGTTTAAATACTTTCATGCATTGTATTTTTGGGAAAAATACATTTGATAATATGCTATGGACTGTAGAACTTTTAACTGACCTTACTTTGAAGAACTGAGATTGGTCATCTTAACTCTTGGTTGATAAGGACAACTAAATGACCATCAACTTAAGCAAACAATAAAAATCCCCAAACAGACCAGTTCCACTGAAACACCTCAAATACATAGTAATGTTTTAGTGAAACACTTTACTGTTTGTCAAAGTTTTTACCAATGTTTTCTAAAAGACAAATCCAAAGTAGACCTCAACCCCAGAACCACTCCAGCCTCAACACCAAGACACCTTTCTCTTTCTTCCATCATAGTTTCTGAGCATCTCGCATCTTGTATACTTTTATACTTAGCAAATTTCGCTTATTTTGGCCCTTCTCATTCTGTAATTTCTTCATCATTTACAGTCTCCCACCTTCCTGGTTTCTGCCAAATTCTTATCTATAACTTCAAGCATCAAGTACAGTATCACCTTCCCACTCACTACTTTCCCATCCAAGATAAAATGAAATGTTGTCTCACACAGTTTCATACATCCAGACTATGGGATATTTCATATGGCCTTTATTAATCTTGGGTGGGCATGATGGTTAAACTTGTGTGTCAACTTGACTATGTCCTGATACCCACATATTTGATCAAACATTATATTAAATGTTTCTGTGAAGATAGTTTTTATATGTGAGTAACATTTAAACCAGAGGACTTTGAGTAAAGCAGGTTACCCTCCATAATATGGGCGGGCCTCGTCTAATCAGTTGAAGGCCTTAATAAAAAAAGGCTTACCTTTCCCTAAAAAAAAATTTAAAAAAAAAGAGAGAGAGAATTCTGCCAGTAGGCTGACTTCAGATTTGAACTGCTCATAAACTCTTTCTTGTGTTTCTGGTTTGGTGGCCCAACCTGCATATTTTGCTCTTGCCAACCTCCACAATTGCATGAGCCAACTCCTTAAAATCTCTCTAGATAGACAGACAAACAGGGACCTACCTATCTATATCTAAACCCATAAACCTTATCTATAACTATGTCCATATCCATATTCATATTTAGGTCTATATCTATACATCCTATTAGTTCTCTTTCCTTGCAGTCCCCTGACTAAGCTAACACAGCAGAGATACTGGAATGCTTGATCATTTGGACTCTGCATCTTTCAGTATCTTTTCCACAATTAAGATCCTATGGGAATTAAAATATAAATCAATACAAAAAGCTCTTTTGTTAAATTGGATGCACAATGTTAAAATGCTAGCAATTGTTATCTTAGGGTGACTTGCACACTTTTTTCCTTTGCTTTACACTATTTTCAAAGTATCCTATAAAGAACTGTATTGCTAATGTTATACAGAAAGAAAAATACATGGCAAAAGCATAAACAATCACTTTTAGTTAGAGATTCCATCTCTCACCATGGCTACTTGCACCCTGGTTTGATGTCAGGTGAATAAATGTTTGAGGTCAGCCACGTTGGTAGGTCAATAGGAAATGATAAAAAAAAAAACAGAAAAGCCTCTGGTGAACTGGAGACTCAGTAGCCCATCAATTAATGGCAGTGGCTATGGGTCAGCAGGCCAGTTTTAAAGTTTTAAAAATATGTCAGACTTTTATTTTGTTTGAAACGTAACAATTTTTAAATGATGGTAACTAACTATAAAAGAAAATTAACCACTTTGCTTTCCAAACAAAGAAATCTTTTAGTACTTTGGTTAATGGCCTCAGGCTGATACCATTTAAAATGATTTAATGTCTAAGAAATAAATGGATTTAGCATACCCCATGGAGAATATCATCTTGCAGAGGGGCACTGATGCTTCTACACGTTCTTGACTAGGATATGGATTTCAGAGGAAAAATTAAAGAAATGCAAATATGCATTGATGTATAACAGCTTACTTCACTTGAAGCAGACTGGTTGTATTACAATCTTCATCTGTCTCTCTTTAGTCAATTCAAGGTTTCTCCCAAACTAAGAATTATTCCTTCACATAACTCTAGGCTATTTTAAAATATATATGAACAATAAGCTTAAGAAGTCTCAAGGAGATCGCTTGATGACATAGTTGTTTGGATCAGTGGTTTTCTAAGGGGAGTGGTATTGCTCATTCCAGGAGAACATTCTAGATTACCAGATTGATGGGTATGTGGAGCTAGTACTGAAGGAAAGAGGCAGAGGTCCAGAAGTGCTCCAGATTGTCCCAAATATAAAGAACTATGCTGTACCCCCCAATGACTTTCAAAAATCCCCAGTAAATGTTCATGAACATAAAAAGCCTCTTTGTCTATGAGGATGGATAGCCTCATTCCATTTCACATAGAAACACAAAGCATGGCTGTAAAGTTTTAAAATCACTTGAATTGTCTAGATACTCAGCTTCCATGTAGATGAGGAAAGTTGGGCTTTTGCTCTCTTGAGAATTTTACCAAGAGTTGTTCAGTCCTCCAGAAAGTTATGTCAATGACATTAAGCTGCCCATGGTATTTGAGTAGCCCCATCAACACAGCTATTGTCTATTGGTATAGCTGTCACAAGTCCAGTGATTCTGTGCAGAACTACAGGCACTGGACTACTTCATACCTTCCAGGATGGTCATGCCTAAGCACTTACATAGTAAAATACCTTCTTTTAAAAAGAAAATACTTGCCATTTATGTCTCCTTTACATTAGAGTATTATGGTGATTTTAAAATTTCTGTTTGTCAGGAGGTTCTATTATCTATAATTTTTACTTTAGAGTATTAAGTGAGGCCTTGAAATATTTATTATGCAAAGAGATTGGTAGGTCCTGTTGGGTTGAGAAACACTAACTTAGAGTCTACCCTGATCGATGGGCCTAATTCATATCCATGTGCTCAAGATTAGAATGCAGTACAGTCATTCCATCTCCAAAAGGAAATGTTTCATTCTTGCCAAATTATGGCCTTATCACAGTTGAAGCACCATTTCTGAAAACTTCATGAAAGCTTTCTGCTTAAAAATTCAAGGACTTGATTTCCCACCCAATGTTATTCATAATCATCTAACAGGTTTTTGGAAAGCTTATTCTACCACTCTTCATTGTTATGGTTTGTAATATATCACAGAAGAAATAGTTAAAACACCTTTAGTGTATTCATTAAGCACTTATAAAATTTGATTTCTGTGCACACAATTAGTAGAGGGCCTCAGTTACTAATGAAGCTTTGAAGACTATTACAGTCTATTACCAAAATCAGAGCCCCATGAACTACAGTGCCATCCTCCACTGTTTAGGTTATTTGTAAAGCACCTGGTACACCAAGCTTATAATGTTATACTCTCATTGAGATTTAACTAATAACCCCACTCTGGAGGAAATAAGTAGTCATCGTTATTAATGACTGAAGACAGCTTAAATTCTCCTTTAAATTGACCTTCAGAACTTTTTGGAACTTTTACCTGGAAGTCACATTTAGCTGTATGCTTATCAAAACCATTTAAGTAAGTCATCTTCTTAAATGAAGCGTGAAACTTCAGAAAGAAAACAAGAGGAGTGGTAAATATAGGTAGGGGCCACCCACCTGGCCAATTAGATGAGCTAAATTAATTCTGGATGAATCAATAGGTTGAGGCAGCCAGAACCCAATTTCATCTGCCAGAAATATCTTCCCACAATGTCATCTGAATCTATCTAAGCTATTCAAGTCTGCAGCAGCAGGCATTCTCCTCACTGTGTGGTTAGGGGCTCTTGAAAGCCTAATTAGAATGCAGCATAATAAACTAACCAACAAGTAAATGCATTAAAAAGAATTATCCCTCCCACCGTTATTTTCTCGTTGACCTAATACTTTGACAGCATAGTATAATTCTCATTTCTTCCTTACCATTTCACATAACAGCTACTTCATTTCTATTTTCATTAGTTATTTAAAGAAAAAAAAGCCTTATTCTATTTCCTCGCTTTAAATTTATCATCTTACATCTCTAAAGAAATCTTAAATTGTGTCACTTTTTTGGCACCTACAAAGTCAAACCTCTGACTCTGACATTATGGAACAAATTGGACTCAGTGGGTTGACATCCTGAAACAGCTTCATTCAATTCACACTGCTTTTTCCCTGGCTTTATTGAAATATAAGTCACATACCATATAATTCATTTACAACATACAATTCATCCCTAAAAGTGTCCTTGAACCCATAAGCAGTCAATCCAAATCTTCTCTGCTCCACCCCATCCCCAAGCAACACTATTTTATTGCCCATCTCTATAAATTTGCCTTTTCTGGACATTTCCTACAAAAGAAATCATATAATATGTATTTTTTTGTGACTGAGTTATTTTAAAAAGCCTATTTAAAAAAATTTCCATGTCGTAACATGTATTGGGGCTTCATTCCTTTTTGTAGATTAATAATATTCTGCTGTATGGATCTACCTCACTCTATTTACTGATTCATCAATTGGTTTCCACTTCAGATTTCATAAATAATACTGCTATGAACATTCATGTACCAGTTTGTGTGTGGATATATGTTTTCATTTCTTGCGAGCATATGTATAGGGTTTATTGCTAAATCGTATGGTAACTCTGTGTTTAATCATTTGAGAAACTGCCGACACATTTTCCAAAGTAGCTGTGCCCATTTGACATTCCCACAAGCAATGTGCAAGGGTGCTAATTTCTCTACATCTATGTCAAATCTTGTTGCTGTCCATACTTCATGTTACAGCAACCATAGAGGAATGAAGTAGTATCTCACTGTAGTTTTCATGACTTTATCAGCCATGTACACATCTTTCTAGAAAAAAATGTCTATTCAGATCTCTTCCTCATTTTAATTAGGTTATTTGTCTTTTTAATTGAGTTGTAAGAGTCGCTTATATATTCCAGATGTTGATTCCTTATCAGATATGTGATTTACAAATATTTTCTGGGAATTTTCTTTTCACTTCCTTGAGGGTATCCTTGAATGCAGAAAAGTTTTTAGCTTTTACATTATCCAATTTATCTATTTTTCTTTCAACTTCTGGGCTTTTGATATTATATCTGAGAAACTATTACCTAACCCAAGCTCACAGTGTTACGCCTACATTTTCTTCTAAGAGTTTTTTTTTTTTTTTTTTACTTTCACCTCTTACATTTAGGTGTATGTTCTATTTTGAGTTAATTTTTAGATGCTTTATCCTAAAAATGGTCATACCTCCTTCAGAGTAGAAAAGGTGTAACGTGATATGTAGTATCCCTTTAAAAAGTGCTAATCAAGATATATGACCATTCAGTATTCGTATAAACAACCAAAAGTCAGGGATTCCATTTTGACTACCACAGATATTTTTAAGAATCGTGATAATGGCCAAAAAGTTCCAGGTGCTTTATGAGGCATATTAAGAGGAATCACAGGATATCTAAATGACATTGGGAAGTCATCCTTTGGACTTCAATTTCCTTATTAGTAAAATGTTGCTATAGTAGGGTTATTAAAGAGCTGTAATAGCAAATGGGCAATAAAATACATGTAAAGTGCTCATAGTACTCAGCACATAGTATGCACATTACATCTCTTTAATAATACATTCTCATTATTTACATTATTATTATTACTATGTCATTTAATCTTCGCGACAAGCTCGTACATCCAGGTTTTATCAGTTGTCATCTGGTCAGGAAAACAAGTATTTCAATAGAAGTAACTTAATATGGGGAACTACACACAGAGGTATCAGAGAGGCTGAAAAAAATGGGCAAAGTGGGAGAACCCAGAAAATAAAACCTATAACAACTTACTGCCAATCCTAAAGCAGGAGGTAGAAAAATAATAAATTGTTTTAGTTGATCTCAGAAGACAGAGTTGCCAAGAGAACTTGGAAACTTGAAATAGGGGATGTTGAGAGGTTGGCCAAGTGAGAACTGGAAACTGGGGAGGGAACTGCCATGGAAAGAAGGAACTGGGACTAGGAAAAAAGATGTGCCCAGCAGAATCATTTAAAAAAATTTATTGAACTAATTTGGGTAACATTGGTTCATGGAATTATATATGTGTAAAATTCTATAATACATCATCTATATATTGTATTGTGTGTTTACCACCCCTAGTCAAGTATCCTCTTCCATCACCATTTATCCCTACTTCACATTCTTCTACCTCCCTTGCCCACCCCTTACTTCTAGTGAGCACCATACTGTGTCTGTGTCTAGGAGTTTTTTTTCTTTGCATAATCCCTTCACTTTTTTCACCCAACTCCCAGACTCCCTCCCCTCTGACAGCTGTCAGTCTGTTCTCTGTATCTATGAGTCTCTATTTTCCATGTTTGTTTATTTTGTTCATTAGATTCCACATATAAATGAAATCATATGATACTTGTTTTTCTCTGACTTCACTTAGGATTAATTATCTCCAGATCCATCCATGCTGTCACAAAAGGTAACATTTTCTTCTTTTATGCCAAAGTAGTATTCCATTGTTTAAATATGACGCATCTTTTTTTATCCACTCATCTACTGATGGGTACTTGGGCTGCTTCCATATATTGGCAATTGTAAATAATGCTGCAATGAACATAGGGGTGCCTATAGTCTTTCAAATTAGTGTTTCAGGTTTATTTGGATTTACTACAAAAAGTAGAATTACTGAGTCATAAGGCAGTTCCATTTTTTATTTTTGAGGACCCTCAATACCACTTTCCTCAGTGGCTGCACCAGTCTGCATTCCCACCAACAGTGAATGACGGTTCTTTTTCTCCAAAACCTCACCAAACTTGTTGTTTGTTGATTTATTGATAATAGGCATTCCAACAGGTATGAGGTGATATCTCATTATTGTTTTAATTTGCATTTCTTTGATGATCAGTGATGTTGAGCATCTTTTCATATGTCTATTTTCCTCTTTGGAGAGGTGTCTATTTAGGTCCTTTGCCCATTTTTAATTTGATGGTTTGTTTGTTTGGTGTTGAGTTGAATAAGTTCTTTAAAATTTTTCAATATTAACTCCTCATTAAAGATATCATTGGTGAATATGTTCTCCCATTCAGTGGGCTGCCTTCATTTTGCTGATTTCCTTTGCTGTGCAAAAACATTGTAGTTTGATGCAGTCCTATTTTTTTCTTTTGTTCCCTTTGCCTGAGGAGATCTATCAGAATGGATTAAAGACTTAAATGTTAGACTCAAAACTATAAAAATCCTAGAAGTAAACAGAGGCAGTAAAATCTTGGACATTTCTCATAGCCCAGCAGAATCTTAAACAACAGGAGATACACAGGACTCTGCTTGTGCCACTGATACCGTAAGCATTGAAGAGGGAAGAGAGATTCTGGTTTCTTCCCTACGCCTGTCCCAATGTTCTGTCACCGCTATTCATTGGGTAAGCCTAACCAGAAGTAGAGTGGCACAGTAAAATTAATGTAGCAAACTCAGATCACTAAAGTAACAGAGTAAAGAAGGGCAGAGAATATTGTAGACAGAAAACATGGAGGTGGGTAGTGAGGGGAAAGAGGTGGTGGGAAATTGGAGACAATTGTATTTGAACAACAATAAAAATGA
The DNA here is from genome assembly GCF_021234435.1 of Artibeus jamaicensis. Lineage (NCBI taxonomy): Eukaryota > Metazoa > Chordata > Mammalia > Chiroptera > Phyllostomidae > Artibeus > Artibeus jamaicensis. The sequence goes on along the minus strand of NW_026522028.1, from coordinate 8,395,214 downwards.
TAAAGAAAAAACAAGAAAACATGCAGATCTGGCATAGAGGCCAAATATGTGTTCAAATCTTATCTCATCACTGCAGAGTCAGGATTCAGTTTGTTAACCCTGTAGATCTGAGAGATAAAAACAAACTTTTCTTAAATATTGTCACATGTGTCGGATGCATAGGTTCAAAGTCATGACTAGCTGAGCATTTGTATGTGACGACTGTTAAGACATAATATTGAAGCCATCTGTTTGGTTATGACTCATGTTTCATAAGGGTGTGTGATATTCTATGGTAAATTGTGTCTGAGAGATACAGCGAACCATGGCCTATGTAGGCATGCTTTTTCTATCCTAATATAAAACCTCTCTAGAATCCTTAAGGAAAAAAGTGATGGAGGATGCCTGGAGTAATCCCCATAATAGTATCATATTTTGCCATGTACAATGCACTCCTGAATAGAATGTGCACTCACATTTTTGACCCAAACTATCAGGAAAAAAATATTGTGTTGTAATTGTTTAACTCTATTTTTTTATTTCTTCACATTTAGAAATAAAACTGATTATCATATTCCATGGTATCGTTTTGCATATGATATCATTACTGTTTTCTAGAGTTACACTTTTAACACAGAAGTATAAATAAAAGAATCAAAACATTTATATAGATATAGAATTAGTACTACCCAGGTATAACACACATCCGTAGTTTTCCCTCAAAAATTTGGGCAAAACTGTGCATTACACATGGCAAAATATGGTATTTTAGATAGTAATTATTTAGTGATTTAGGTAGCACTTTGCACTCTTTCTAATGGAGGCTTAGACAGTTTTACTAGTGCTAAAATAATACAAATCATACAACTAGTCTGGTTATTTCCTATTTTGGTTGCTGCTTAAAAGAGGCATTTATAGTTACAATGATAAATAGACAGGAAGGAAAGGGGAGTAGGAGGGGGAGGGGTATAGAGAGAGACCTCAAGAACAGTAAGTTCATCGTTTCACTCAGTCTGTGGTATGTTGTCCCACACAAGGACCCAGTTTTGTCATATTAGTTGATTGGATACTAGAATATTACCCCCTTATTCCATACCCTACTCTTGCTCTTCTCCTCTTGTCTTCAATCACCATTTAAATTGTATCTCTACATATGTTCTTGCAAAATGTATATTGTTTTGTATGCACACATTTTCATGATGTTAAAGTAATGAGTTTTGGTTCTTATTCTGTTTATTAGTTTTTGTCACTAAACTCCATCAATGCTTTTTTTACACAAGGTGCTCTTTTTGCACATGTGATCTGGTGCTTCTAAGTGCTCCAGTATTTCAAGTTGCATCTACCACATTTACCTGACCACTCTCCCAGGGATAGAAATGCAGACTGCCGGCATCTCCCAGACATACAATCAGCACTTCAGTAAACATCCTGTAGATGCACCCTTATGTGCCTTTATAAAAATTCCCCTGGAATATAAATGCAGTCACAAAATTGCCAAACCTTAGGTATGTCTATATTTAATTTTACTACATAATGCAGATTGCTCTCTTGAATGGCTGCACCGGTCTACAGTTTCAAAAGCAATGATGAGGATTTCTATGTCCCCTGATCTCTGACTGCACTTGACACAATGCAGCTTTCTAATTATTGCCAGTCTAATTAACATAATTTAGACAATCTCACTGCATGCTTGTTACTTTAGGTTTTCTCTTTAGTAAATTACTTGTATAAATCATTGATTCATTATTTTTTTGTAATTGAACTTTATTTGCAGAAGATTTTCTATAAAGATAAAACCCTTTTCATTTTTATTGAACTTGTTGGGGTGACACGGATTCACAAAACCACACAGGTTTCAAGTGTACAACTGAACGAAACTTCACCTGCACACTGCATTGTGTGCCCATCACCCAAATCAAGTTTCTTTCCATCCTCATTACTCCCCTCTTTGCCCACCTCCACCTACCCCCACCCTCTTCCCCTCTATTACTATAGTTTTGTCTGTGTCTATGGATTATGAATATATGTTCTTTGGCTAATCCCTTCACCTTCTTTCATTCAGCTCCCCAACCGCTCCCACTTCTGATAGGTGTCAGTCTGTTCCATGTATCCATGCCTCTGTTTCTATTTAGTTCATCACTTTGTTTTGCTAATTAGATTCCACACATAAATGAGATCAATATTGTATTTGTCTTTCTCTACTTGTCTATTTCATTTAACATAATAGTCTCTAGGTCCATCCTTGCTGTCACAAAAGGTAAGATTTCCTTCTTTTAATAGCAGTATTCCATTGTGTAAATGTCCCACAGCTTTTTTATCCGCTCATCTGCTGATGGGCACTGGGACTGCTTCTAAGTAGGGGAAACTAAGGCCATAATACTACCAATTCAGATTCTGAATAATGCTGTTTAATAAATATATAAGCCTCCTTTAAATTCAGAATGTGTAGGGATGTAACAAAATCACAAAAAGTCAACTGATACGATTATACTTTTTAAAAACAATAACTTAGAACATATATACCAATGTTTATTAGTTTCAGAGACAAAGTTACCTAATAAAATATGTATCAGTGGGAATGATGAGTATATGAGAACTCTGTACTTTCTGATCAGTTTTGCTATGAACCTAAAATTGCTTTAAAAATAGCCTTAGCTTATGTGGCTCAGTGGACTGAGTGAAGGCCTGAAAACCAAAGGGTCACCAGTTCTATTCCCAGTCAGGGTATGTGCCTGGGTTATGGGCCAGGTCCCCAGTAGGGTATGGGAGAGGCAACCACACACTGATGTTTCTCTCCTTCTCTTTCGCCCTCCCCCTCTCTCTAAAAATAAATAAATAAATGTTTACAATAAAAATAAAACTTATTAATTAACAGTAATATAATAAATCAGTGGCAAGTCATCATGCCAAATATCCCCACTAAAATTGAAACTAGATATATCTTTACAACAATTGCATTATCCACTTTGCAGAAACCAAGCAGTCAGGCAGAGCAATTTAATAAATCCTTCATTGGTCTGTACATACAAGAGTACTCATCCTTGGAAAAGAGATCATTAGTGTGTGGAAATGAGTCTTCCTTTGTTGGGTATGCACAGATGAATGAATATATGCTTATTCATAAAATATTTTTTAATAACTATACTAAGTTTCTCTGGAGGATTCTGAGCAAACTGCCGTGGTCATCCAAGATATCTGTAATCACTTAAAGCTGTATGTAAAAATCTAGTGCAGAAGCATTCAGGACCATTAGTAGGTATTTCAGCATTAACCACTCATGTAAAAATGTGGTACATTACTTCCACAGATTCAAGTTTTCTTAGTATATGACAACTTTAAATTATCTGAGTGGTATAACCAAAGTCCAATATTGTTGACCCAGACCCCAGCAAGTTTAAGCATATGGGATTATACTTATTTTATCAGTAAACCCTTGGGCTCAATGCCCATTATACTGTGTATAGCCAGTATTTCAAAAGAGGCTTATATTCTACTCTAAAGAGAAAGACATCATGGATTTAAAGTCTATCTCCATGATCAGGACTCTAGGGTTTCCTGCATCATATAGGAGGTTGTGTCTGGAATCATGCTGTTTACATCTGAATCCCAGTCACAGTATTTACTTCAGTGTTACCCAGGAAAAACTTGCTTAACACTCTGAGCTTCAGTTTGCTTTCCTATTAATAGTAGCTGACATTAAGACTGTTCTTTCTATGGGTGAAGGATTCTAATGTACATTCAATTTGACCTTCGCTATAAACTCAGATCCTATTTTTCTGATTATTTTTAATAGTGGATATTGAGTTACTGATACTAAAATGCTTTGCCCAAGACCACATATTTGATCAGTGGCTGGCACTGATACCAAGGCAGTCTGATTTTAGAGTCAACTTAATCTGTTCCATAGGGTTGTTGTGGAGGTTAGGTGGCATAAACTTTACAAAGCATTCATAGTGGTTACAAGCATTCAGTAGTGACTAACTGAATAGTCACTAACTAATCAAGTACAATACAGGGTCTGGGAGAAGCAACACCTGCTTCAGTGTGGTTGGCAGCATAATGATATGGGTGCAATAATTTATAACTTTAATTTGAACATTTCCCCTAAAATGTCATACAGTATACTTAAGAGTGATATTGTTATGCTACAGAATTACATGCTTATGATCTTGCAACAAAAGATTTTGTCATAAAAAGGGCCATGATTTGTGGCAGACCCTGTAGTATGTGTGTGCAGAGGGTGGGAGTGTTAGGCCTCAAGTTTAGATTTGCGATGTAAAACAAAATACATTGATTTAGACAGGTGTATATATTTTAATCTTTTTGTGATAAATTATTGTTTTGTTTTAATTAAGAATTTAAATTCACCCTGGCTGGTGTACCTCAGGGCTTTGAGTGCCAGCCTGTGAACCAAAGGGTTGGTTTGATTCCCAGTCGGGGCACATGCCTGGGTTGCAGGCCAGGTCCCCAGTAGGGGACACACAAAAGGTAACCACACATTGATGTCCCTCTCCCTCTTTCTCTCTCCCTTCCCCTCTCTAAAAATAAATATTTTTTTAAAAGGATTTAAATTATACTATGTTTTTTTACTGTGGATGCTATTTCAGATGTTCCCCATTGCCCCCCTTTTGGCCCCCTCTACTCAGTCCCCTCCTCCTCCCCCTGCCTTCAACACACTGTTGTCTGTGTCCATGGGCTCTGCGTATATGTTCTTTGGCTGATCTCTTCTGGTTCCCCACACCCCCCCCCACTCTGAGATCTGTCAGTCTGTTCCATCTCTCCATGCCTCTGGTCCTCTTTATCATTTTTTCATATTCATTTATTTTTTAAGTTTCCAATGTACATTAAAAAGTGGAGAGTCATACAATGAAATATGATTTGGCAATAAAAAAGTAGTAAAGTGTTCACGCACGCTGCAATATGGGCGAACCTGAGGACACATTATGCTAAGTGAAAGAAGCTGGACACAAAGACCACATATTATACAATTCCATATATATATGAAATACCTGTAAAAGGAAAATCTGGAGAGACAGAAGGTAGATTAGTGGTTGCCTGGAGCAGGGAGTGGGAATAGGAGAGAACGTAAATGGGCACAAAGTTTATTTGAGGGTCCTGGAAATGCTCTAATATTAGACTGTTGTAGTGGTTGCACGAGTCTGTAAATATACTAAAATTCATTGAACTGCACACTGAAAATGGGTGAATTTTATAGTATGTATATTGTATTTCAGGGAAGTTGTTAAAGAATAAGGAAGTGACCTATGTCTCTCTCAGCATCTGTGAGCACTGATGAAATACTGGGTGCCCTTTAAGGAATTACCTTCTTCTATTTTCTCATTCCGTCTAGCAGATGACTTCCTCATCTGTCTTTTTTTCTCACTCTTAATAGGTTTACTGAGGTATAATTAATATATAAAAACTTTACATATTTAATGTATATAAGTTGATGAGTTTGGACATGTATACACACCTGTGAAATCATCACTGTAATCAAGGTAATAAATATATCCATCACCTTCAAAACTTTTTCTTGCTCTTTGTGTGTGTGGTGAGAACATTGAATGTATCTATCTTCTTAAATTTTCAAGTATACAATACCATTGTATTAACTATAGGCACACTGTTATAAAGCAGATATCTAGAATTTAATCCATTTTGCATAATTGACACATTATACCCTTTGAATGGCAACTCCCCATTTCCCCCTCCCTCCAGCCCCTGGCAACCACCATCTGATGCAGACCCCAGCCCATGGGGTCTGTGTGTTGTGGCTGTGATGAACAAATTCACAGACTACAGAAGTCCTGTGGAGAAAAAAGGATGGCATGGCCACTCTCTGAGTGAGAGAGGCCTGGACAGGCTTTTATTGCTTTTTCCAGGCACATTACATCCAAGATAGTCCTCATTTACTATGCACAGGTTCCCTTTAGGTGGTTACCTTTTACAGATAACAAAGGAGAAGAAGTTGCAAATTAGTACAAAGAAAAAAGGATATTTGCAAATGCAAAGAGAAAAGTGATTGAACTGGTTTACACTCCATTCTTGGGAAGTTTAGCATAGATTTTAGGAAGTTACTTTAAAGATAATGCAGTAAACATTTGCTGCCTCAATTCAGGGTGAGGGAGTTTTAGCAAAAAGCAAAACTCAAAGCAGCCTAGGTACAACGTAGGCCCGATTCCCCACGGGAAAACCTATCCATGTGCTTGGGTGCTGTGTGCTGACTCACCCCCAACTGGTGTTCCAAGTCAGGGGCTGGGCTACATTTGGCATGTCATATAGAATGGTTTCGTATAACCATCCTACTCTCTGTTTGTATGAGTTTGACTATTCCAGATTCCTCATATAAGTGGAAACATGCCATTTTTGTCCTTAGGATAATGTCCTCCAGGTTCACCCATATAGTAGAATTTTCTTCTTTTTTAAGGTTGAACAATAGTCCATTGTATGTGGATACCACATTTTCTTTGTCCATTTATTTGTCAATTGACATTTATTTCCTCATCGGTCTAATAGTTCTATCTTTGATGAATGAGGCCATGTCTGTTTTTACCTTTCACTGTATCTCCATTAGGCACACTGCAAACATCCATTTAATAAATGAATGGAGGGGGTTACTCCACTTATAGATATATGCTTAAGCCTCTCGATAAGCCCCAAGTTTTGAGCAACCTACCTTCATTTTACACAAAGCTGGGGCCCATTAACTAACTGGTACTGGATCATGTAGTTAAATATTTGGAGGTAGAATGTAGCCTAAGTGTGATTGACTGTGTTGAGATTATATATGAGCAAAAGCCTTAAATGTATATTTCTCCTCCAGGATTGACACACGCTGCAGGAAAGACATAAATATCCCCTTAGTCTAAACATGTGATGGCTGTTCAGTTTGGCCTTAGTTTTCTCTGAAATGCAGAAGCAAATTCTCTATTACAGCCAGTTCTTTTTGTATGATTTCCCAAGTCTGACAGAGGCTTTATTTTTCAATTATTTTTATTACAGTTTACATTCAATATTATTTTCTATTAGTTTCATGTGTACAGCACAGTGGTTACACAATCATACACTTGACAAAGTGCTCCAGTACCTACCCGGCCCCACACAGAGTTATAACAATATTATTGACTGCGTTCCCTGTGCTGAACTTTATATCCCTGTGACTATTTTGTAACTACCAATCTGTGCTTCTCAACCCTCTCATTTTTGACAGAGGCTTTATTAATCTGTATCTGAGCATGCGTCAAGGCCACCATCCTCTGTTATCCAAACTAAAAGAAAAGTGACATGAATTTTAAAAGAAATTAAAAAATTATAAAGCTTACCTGTCCTGAAAATATTTAGAATGTATATTTCTTCAGTGCTTATCTTTTTAAACAGATAGTCTGAAACGGTTTAGGAATTTTTATGGAAATAATTCTTGCAAGACATAAACAAAACTCCTTAGCAGCTTTGGTTAAGAGAGTAAATTTCTACAGAAGGGTAAGAAGAAATGTATAAGGATATATAGGCATTTCTACTCTAGGATATGGAATGGTATCAACATTATTTGCAATGAATATAAAACAAGAACCATATCTCTGTACATATATAAAATTGGGCTTTCCAAAGGAAAAAAACTCGAGAGTGTGGATGTGAAAGAGAGGATCAATACACAATTTAGAATCTACCCTTCTATCAGAGACATCTCCAAAAAATGAAAATCTCATCGGTATTTAGAAATGTAGCCCCATGTGGGTTTCTCTACTTCACTGAGTTCATCTCAGCTCCCTTTCACAGACAACAACACGGTGAAGGCCTGGGGGTGGGGGAGGGGTGGGGCTGGGTGGAGGTGGGAATAGTGGGGGGGAATGGGGGACATCTGTAATAGTGTCAACAATACAAAATGAAATGAAATGAAATTATAGTAATCAGATGAAAAAGTTAATACCAAAATCAAGAAAAGAGATACTGAGATCAGTAACATCAAATGACATTTACAGAATTTCAGCTAATCAAGGAATCCAAACAAGGTGATATAGATAAGGATAAGAAACAACTTTTCTTGCATTTCACCTGATATGAATAAGAAGGATAGTCTCTACATATTTATGAATATCCAATAATTTGACAAAACAAGGAAGCTGAGTCTTCTTATATCAAACCAGATATCTCTATTTTTAATGAAACTCTTCTATGTCTGCACAGAAGCAAATGATATGCATGATTTCATGTAACTATATAATTAATGGCCAATGTTCCAGAATTGGCTGGTATAAGATCATAACATTGATATGCAACAACAATTGCATAACCAGACAAGGATGGTATTTTCCTTTTGGAGTTTCTAGAGTATGTACCTCCCATAACACTTATCACATACTGTTTGTAGCCATTCTTTATATTGCTGTCTAGTTTTATTATTTATTCTTGTACAGTGATTTATGCCTCATTGTCATGACTCGTGTACAGTCTGAACTGACACTTCTTATAAAAAAGGACTGGGGATTATATTTCCAAGCATCCTCTACCACCTCAAAACCAGATGTTACACACATGGCAGGCCATCAATACTGTTTGCTCAGTGATGTCAGGGAGGTTGCTTTGCTGAACATTCCTCTTCAGTTGCCTGAGAGATAGTAAACTGATGCTCTGTTCCTTTTATAATATATAAAAGAGATTCTCTATCTGCAGTTTCATGTTCAATAAAAGAGTACATTCTTCATGCTGGGTTTGTTTTTGCTTTATTCTGATGTTGTTCTTATTTTAAATCAACAAAATTTAGATATTTGCTCATTTGAAAAAAAAATATTTCTGACACATTGATGAGAATAACTACGAAGTTCCAGTTCATTTCAAGCCAAATTAGAAAACCAACTGCTTTGTTTCTTGAGATCTAGTTGTACATTTTAATAAAAATTTATTAAAGCTTTTTTATATTTATAGTATGGTCATTATGGCATCAAATGTTATCTAGAAAGAAATGTCCATTGCAGCCACTTAAGGCCTTAGATTTGCAATTTCTTTCCTTTCAAAATGTCTAATTTTGAAGTATTTATGAATATGAGCTCTAGAAATTGTTTTCAACAATTGCTTTCTTAAAGTTTTTGTTTTCTGGACTTTGAAAGATGAGCTGTTGTTTTTTCTCATAAATACATATTATGTAAATAAGTTTAATACAGGTTTATAAATAGCCTAGTGGAAATATTTGTAGTTTAAAATTAATGGAATATCTTAAGTATATTCAGTTTATATAACTATGAAATTCAGTATAATATCATAAATTTCCATATGCCATCAATAAAAAATATATATTCTACCCCTTAAAATATAGATTAACACATCTCTCCTAAATTCTAACTATAAATTACATGTCAAAAATCACAGTAGTCCCTGCTTGTCCATAGTTTCACTTTCCCCAGTTTCAGTTATCAGCAATGAACCACAGTGCAAAAATATTAAGTGGGAAATCCCAGAAATCAACAATTCATAAGTTTTAAATTGTGAGTCAGTCTGAGTAGCATGATGAAATCTCACGCTGTCCTGCTTTGTCTTGCCTGAGATGTGAATCATCCTCCCTTTGTCCTGCATTTCCATGCTGTGTAAACTCCTCCCTCCATTAGTCAGTCTATCAGTCACTTAGTAACTATTGGTTATCAGATCCACTGTGGTGGTATCATAGTGCTTGTGTTTAAGTTACTCTCATTTTACTAAATAGTGCCACATGAACATACTCATAATGTTAATTATAGTATATTGTATATTGTTATAGTTGATTCTCTTTTATTATTAGTTATTGTTGTCAGTCTCTTACTGTGCCTAGTTTATAAATTAAACTTTATCATAGATATGTATGTAGGAAAAAATATATGTGTGTGTATTTAAGCTTTAGTACTCCCTATGGTTTCAGGCATCCATTTGGGGTTCTTGGAAGATATCCCCTGTGGATAAGGGGGAGGCTACTTTAAGCAGTTCTTTCAAATCCAATAGTCTACCTTTGGAAACATTTCAAACATATATATAAATATGAAAACACTTAATATATCTTTTTTCCTTTTTAAAAATATGAAGCAATCTTTCATCTGTGTGTAAGTCAGAAAGACCCTGTGTTTTTGTTTTAAAACAAAGATTTTTCTGGGAAAGAGAGACAAGGAGAGAGGGAGGGAGGGAGGGAGGGAGAAAGGGAGAAAGGACCCTAAAGGGAAACAAAATATTGTAAAATGGCTGTTTCTATACCTCACAGTAGAGATCAACCAAGCAAAATTTTAATAATGGATAGTTCAATAAATAGAAAACATGAAGCTTGGCTTCCTTCCTCTTTATATTTGTATTTATTTGTAATTTTGGAGTGCATATGAAATTTAGGTATAGACATTTATTATCAATACTGAAATATGACACTTTTATAACTCTGTTATAATAAACATAAAAGATTGTTTAAATATCATCATATTATTATAGTATTTAATTTTTCTCCTTGTCTAACTGCACTATAAATCTGTTGAATACAAACCCTGTATCTTATACCTTTCCATATTTCCCCCAGTTCCCTGCAAGAGCAAACATTCAATATCTGTTGATCTGATTTTGAGCATATATCTCAGAAGAAAAAAAAAATCCCCCTATTTCATATCAAGGAAGAATTAGTAGGAAAGTGTCATTAAATAATGAAATATGTTTTTGTCTTCCCTTTAATTTGCTAAAGTATTCCTCTGAGCATTGTGACAAACTACTGAACAATGTAATTATGAGATCTCCATTTAGAATGAGGTGAAATCGTAAACTGAATAAACAGATTACTCTGAAAGCATTATGCTTAATTCTAGGTGCAGTAATATATGAAAGATGCCACTCAGATTGACAATGACTCTCCAGGGTTGTTGTGAAAGCCAAGAAAAACAAAGAAATTAAGAATTCCACAGTTTCTGGCATGATGAAAGGCAGTAATACATCCAAATATTCAGAACAATCAAAACTTGGCACCTGAGAACAGCCCTTCAAACCAAAAGTATCAATACCACCACTGGCTGTGATTTCTTATCCACACCCCTAGGCCTTTGGCTTTTATCTATAATTGATTATTATTTAACAGATGAACACACACTAATACAGATTACTTTGGAATAATAAGAAACAAAAGACTCATGCAGAGAACCAGGATTAAATCACAAACTGGCAATATATGGAACCTTCATTTCTGGAATGCAAATATGACATCCATTATTTGTGAGCACTGATAGTTCAACAGTTTTAAACTTGCATTACTGGACACCGGATAAATATTTATTGAATGAATTGGATGTGTTAATAGCTTCATTCTTTCTTCTTGGTTTCTTTTGCATGTGAACACGGATAAAACCATCTCTGACTCATGAGCCTTCCAATGTGTATCATAGGAAATCATGTTTTAATTACAAAATAAATATCACGCATCAGGTGGGCCATGTACACACCTTCCCATTATATTTCCTAATAATAAATCAATGCTAATAAATACAAGAAATAATAAACATTCATGAATATTAGGTATAAAACCTTATTTTTCATGTAAAGAGAAATATAAATTCATCCAGTCACTAAAAGCCCATATCGAAATCATGTGCATCCTCTGACAGTTTGCACATCCATTAATCCTGAGGAGATTGACAAGGTGAGGATATCCCATGATGTTCATGAACTTCCAATAGAAAAGTTCCAGAGAAAAATTACCTCCAAAATATATCTTTAAAAGATATCAATCTATTTATAGCATGGAATGGGACTTGAGGTATAAATATAATACCCAAGTTTAAATGCACTGTTCAAAGGGGGAGTTAGCAAGAAAAAACAAAAATCCATATTCGTAGGCAGGAAACCTGATTCTTAATTCCAGCTAGTTGTGTGACATTGAGTTTATACCCAAACCTGTTAGACCTCATTTTATCATCTATAAAATGGAGATATTCATAACCTCCATGGCTTCTGCTTGTTCTCAAGATCTATTTGCTAATTCTGGAAATAGATTCAGCTAAATATAAGAGCTGAAAGGATGCTGGTTTCTCAAGATAACTTTCTTCCTTTTTCTTACTGGTGATAACACATTTTCATCCAGCTTTTCTTTCTAAAAAACTTTATTATCAGTAATGTAACACACATGCAAAAAACTGCACAAATATGTATAGCTTAATTATATATCACCAAGCAAGTACCCATGAAACCATTCAAAAGTCCACATTTAGAACATTACAACTACTCAGCCCATTTAATACTATTAAATGAATAGCAAATACAGCCCTCACTGGTGTAGCTCAGTGGAGTGAGCTCCAGCCTGTAAGTCAAAAGGTTGCTAGTTCAATTCCCAGTCAGGGCACATGCCTGGGTTGTGGGCCAGTTCCCCAGTTAGTCTTGCATCGGGTTGCCCCAATGTGAGAGGCAACCACACATTGATGTTTCTCTTCTCTTTCTCCTTCCCTTGCCCTCTCTCTAAAAACAAATAAAAATCTTAAAAAGAAAAAGAACATTACCCCTACCCAGATGTTCCCCTATGCCTACATGTCACTCTCTTGCTCACTGGTAACCACTCTCCCTATTTTTTTTTTTACATATTATCAAATAAAAATGCATTCCTAGATTTTCCTGCGCTTCAAAATTTTATATTCATATAATTTTGGTGTCTGCTTCCTGTCACTCAACATTATATTTGTGTTTCACCTGTTTCTCTAATTCTCCTTTTCATTACTTTGTAGTATTCCATTGGATAAACATGCAAAACTTCAGGGTTTTATCCATTCTGTTATTGATGGATGTTTCTTTTTTTCCCAGTAATTGACATAATGAATGTATACAGACATTCACGTTCATGTCTACTGGGAGGCTCATGCATACATGTTTGTTAGGTATATTTCAAGAAAGGAATTGCTGGATGATAATGCCAAAATATTTTCCAAAGTGACAAAGACCAGCATATATGAGAATTCCTTTTTCCCCAGTCATTTTGCTAATATTTTAAATTGTCAGTAATCCTTCTATTAGCTATTCCAGGTGTGCCTCAGTACCTCATTATATTTTCATTTGCATTTCACTTGTGACTAAGTGAGTTGGAGTCGCAGGCTATATGATTATTGGCCTCTTGGATATCATCTTTTACAACATATTTTTTTAATTTTTATTTTCTAATTAAAATTATTTTCTAATTGGTGGTTGCAAGGGAATAAAAGATGCCAAAGATTTATGTCTTTGAGCCTTCATTCTTCACTTAAAGCAGATATTTTTGGCTTTCAAAAATGTATTTTTCTTATTTTTGCCTTGTATTTGTTATTTTTAGTGGGAAGATGAATTTTCATGACCTAGTCCACCACTTCTAGAATACCTTTGCCTTGTTTGTTATATATTAATAGCATTATAAAGAGCTATTATAGGAACACACAATAAACCTTCTTTCTAGTAGGCCATCTTGTTTTTCCCAGTTTGAAGCTCCTCTCTTTGTGCACTCAGTATCATGGGAGCTTCCAGACTTCTGATTCTTACTCAATATTTGAGATCCTCTAAGGCCAACTAAAAGGAGAAAGGAGGCTAACAGTATAAAGGTGACTAGAATCATGCTCCTGTCGATATTTCTGGCCCCTGGGTCAGTTGTCTTTTCTTCTCTATGCCTAAATCTTGTTGGATTTGATTTTTCAAATATGCTTACCCTACCCAGCTTTGAATGGGCCCCTCATCACAGATCTTCATTTTTCTCCTTTCCCCAATTAGCAAAAAACTCCTTCATATAGCTTGCTTCTTAAACATTACAAATACTTTCACTTTCTGAGACATTTCCTTCAGACCTTCTGATTCATGAGGCTCTACAACACTGGTGTTAGCCCAAGGGAAAGGTGGGTAGGGCGTAGGTGGATGTGAGCAAATGGGGAAAAAATCGAGATGGAAAGTGGGTGATGGGCGCACGATTCAGTGTGCAGATGAAGTTTTGTTGAGTTGTACACTTGAAACATGGATGGTTTTGTGAGCCAATGTCACCCCAATAAATCCAATAAAAATATTTTATATCAAAAAACCATTTTATGGCATCATTCTTGTCATTCCCCATCAAGTTGGGAATTTAAACACTAACTTTTTTGGTTAAAATGTCCCTCAGATATTTCTTTTACTTCCCGTGTCCTCTTCATGGAGTACAGTGTGTGGACTACAGTTGTTTATTCAAGAATGCATGGAGTTATGAGGAAGTAATAGAGAATCTGTGAATGAATCTACAGAAAGTGAGCATAATTTTTATATAGCTATGTGAATTTATGAAGAAAAACTTTGTTATCATTAGTTTCTTAAAGGACTAAGAACCAATGTACTGAATTATCATCTTATACTAGAATTATTGCAGTAACTTTGGGGCTGAATAGACTTACTCTTTAAGTTTGGCTGATCCAGGAGATGAATCTTTAAAGCAGTATTCTCATCCATCCAATATTAATTCCTCCATTTATTACATATTTATTGACTTATTTTCTATGTGCCAAATATCATTCCATGTTCTGGGATCATGTTGGTGAACCAGATAGAAAAAGTTCCTCCTCCCATAGAGCTTACATTTCAATGGACAAAGAAGAATCAAATAAACTATCAATATACAAAGAACCAAGAAAATATAGTTAGCCATATTTGCTGTTAATATAATTGAGATTTCATAATTACCAGGTGTGTATTTAAGAAGAGATAGCCATGGAAAGCCACCTTAATAACATGACAAGTCTAAATTACAAGAAAAAATCAACATGTACAACCAGGAAATGCATTCCCAACAGAGGTACACATTAATGCAAATGCGTCAAGGTTGTAATACACTTGGTTTCTTGTACATGCCAAAGGAAACAAAAGGCAGGGTTTGCTAAAGAACAGTAAACAAGAGGGAAGGGAGTGGCTAAGGTGAAAGATAAGTAGGAGCAGATAATTTTGGAGTTTGAAAGCTAGAGCAGGGACTGTGGATTAAGTCTAAGCACAATGGAAACTTCAGCAGAAGAGATGAGATCTACTTTACATTGTGTAAAGAATAAATGCTTCTTGACAAAAGCAGTGGATAGGCAAGTGAAGCAGCCCAGGTGAGAGATTATGGAGGTCAAGTTGCTTGTCTGTGTGAAACCTACACTATTTTCCTGTTAGATCCTCGATGTAGTCATGTTGGCCTTTCCTCTGCTTTGCCTATCCCACCTTGCTTTTTCCCACATTGCCTCCTTTACTCTTTACAACAACACAGTTAAACCCATTACCCAAATACTGAAAAAGACACTGAGAACAGTTGAGACTTACCTTAAAGCAATCATTGGCAAATTTAAGTAGTTACTATTTATAAGATGTGCTCTTTAAGTTATATCATAGCTTAACTATATTAAGCACTATGATAAAATTAATTTCAGGGTTTAGAAGTAATATATTTCTAAAAATAACAGTCAAAATACTGTGTTAACTTAACAATTCTAATGTATACATTATGAAAGGAAACTCTTTTTTTCAAAGCCATTGTTGTACCTCATGAGTCACCATTGTGATCACATAGAGACTGAGTTCGGCTAAGAAAAAAGCAGAATGAAAAGGAAAATGTTTTGCATGTCAACCTGATCTATTATAACTACTTTATATTACTTCTTACCCTAATTCCTTCCTTAAATGCCATCTCTTTAAATTTCTTCTTTTTATGGCAACTTATCCCCTTTTATTTCAAACATTTGTGCTCAATCTTGACTATACACATGTATTTTTAAAACTATTTTAGCTGTTGACAAAGTTTAAATGTTATGTGCCTTTCTGGCACAGTAGACATTTAAAAATGTTGGTGAAAAGAAGCAACAGGACGCTCGTATAATGTTGATTCTTAGCAGAAGATCATTATCACATTTGTGACTGGCAAAATGGAGGTCTATAAAATGTATTTAATTTTCCTACATCTAATTTCTAGTTAATATCTTTACAAAGAAAATAAAACTGATTCAAACAAAGCCTTTGGCATACTTAAGGCTTAGGATGGCCTTAAGGCTTTAAGCAGGCAGAAAAGTTAGTTTTGTGTAGGTAACATTTGTTCATTATCTTCAATGTGCAGAGGAAAGGTGCTGGAACAAGTAAAAATTCCATCAAAATAACATCAAACCTGAACATTCCCAACTCTTACACTCAAACCAACTATCTTAGATTGAATTCAAATCAGGGCACAGTTATATTGAATTTGTGGTCATCAGAAATAACCAACTTCTACCAGTAAAACATCATGTTGTACCTCATTCACTTTCTAACTTCTCAAAGATTAATTACATGTAACCCAGCAATCCCCCTTCAGTGTATCTATCAGAATGAAATATCAGCATTCCCATGTTCATTGCAGTACTAGTCACAATAGTCCAGTTTTGGGGAAAAAGACAGATTTTTTTTTAATGTGTGCTATGTACATACAATGGAATATCATTCAGCCTTAAAAAGGAAGACATTCCAACCGTGAATGAACCTTGAGAACATAATGCTAAGTGAAATAAGTCAGTTATAGAAGAATGAATACTGTGTGATTCCACTTATATGAGGTATCAATAATAGTCAAATTTGTAGACTCCAATAGTGGAATGGTGGTGTCCAGGGGCTGTTGGGGAGGGGAAATTGGGGAGTTAGTAATCAACCAGTATACAGTTTCAGTTAAGCAAGATGAAGCTCTAGAGATCTGGGCAACATAGTGACTAGAGTCAAGAATACTCTATTAAACACTTAAAATTGTTAAGAACATAGATCGCATACTGTGTTCAGACCACAATAAAATTTTAAAATTATAGTAATCATTAGCTCTGTATAAAATTGATCATTCCCATAACTTGCCTCTTATAGCACATTGGTTTTACCTCTATTGTTTACTTATTTCATTATTAATAGTTACTAGTTCACATGCCTGTTTTTCTAATCAGATGTGAGTTTCTGCCACTACACTTTATCTCAATCTTTACAATGTCCCTGTGAGGCAGAAAAAAATGGGATTGCATACTTCAGATTAGGAGAGCAAGGCTACTTCGTCCAGATGTTGAAAACAGAACTAGAATATGAATCTACTCTTCCCAACTCCAAAGCCATCTTGGATTTATTATTCCATATGCCACCCAGTCCCGTGCTAACAACTCTTACTTACCCCAAGCGGAGGGAGAGACTTGCATTTGCTTAAGAAGTTCCTTAATATCCTAAGCCAGTGGGTTTAGAGGTCATCATCAGAAGTTACGTTAAGGTTCAGTGATGAATCAGTATGTGGTGTTTTATATTGGATTCAGAGGAAAAGTTAGAGAATTATATGTATACAACCTTCAGAAAGCATGCTTCATCACCTCCTCAAGTGTTATCAATAAAAAAGTTGCTTTAACTACTTTTGAAGATGCACTTGTGATGGAAATATGAGAAATGAATTATAATCAGAAAAGTACCTTGTAGGAGCCCAGGAGGCCTGAGAGGGGTCGAGGATAGGGTCCTGCACTGCAGATGTGGTGACTGGACCTGGTTTCCGGCCTCGGGGCTATCTTGGGACTGTTCTCTGACCCCTTGAGAAACTAGCCGCCTCTCCTTACCCATCAACTCATATCTTTGGCCTGTGCGTCATGTACCCGGAAGGTATGTTAGCCTGAGAACATCCTGACTCTAAGGGAAGAGATAAACTTTGTAGGTCAAGGAAGTGAGCTACGTGCCAGAAGGCTTCTCCTTTGTCCTCTATGTACTCAAGATTTTATTTAAGCCTGAAGACTGCGCAATAAACTTGCCTTATGCCAGCAGAGCATTTGGTCCTCTCCTTTGTTTCGTCCCTCGCTCAGCCTCACGACCACCCTTGCTGCAGCAGGCTGCGGCAGTACCTCCTTGAATGAATCAAGAAATCTAAATCGACCACCGAAAAATTCAATTATGTCAATTGATAGGAACGTTTCTTTAAAAATCATATACTGTACTAAGTAAAATGTTCAGTTTTTAAGCAGCTTCTTTATCAAGATTAACTGTCAGGATATTTTTGCCTTGAATATACCAGTACATTCATCACATATACAAATGTAAAACAGCAATGATTCTTAGACAATATTAATCAATGCCATTTGTTTGTTTGAAAAAGCAATTGGTGCATATCATGAGCCATGATTATAAATTTATGCAAACTGCCTTTGGCTAATAAACAAAGCAAATCAAAATTAAAATGTACTGAGTGTCAACCGGATCAATGGTAACTGATTTCTATAGATTTGAGTTATATCTGTCTACCTCAGGCAATCACCTATTTCTCTAATAACTGTGTTGGGACATACTTTCAAGCAATTAGAACTCAATTGCTATCAAATAACTTAGACTTTAAAATGGCATTTAAAAATTATATGCCTGAATATTTAGATGAAATTAAAATACTGTTTATTTCTGCCATGCTTATTATATAGGTCACTGAACATCTTCTCAGTTCAATGTCAATAATTTCATGTAATATTTTCTAATACTCTTGAAATTTATAGGTTTTAAGAATGAGGGTTAAGATAAAACATACCTTTTTTGTAAAACCATATAAACAGGATTAATTCCTATCAAATTAAGTGACTGGCCTATGTATTTAGTCTTAACCTGGAAACTCCTGAGCACAAATTAAAGAATCTTTTTCACTGAGAAAGGTCCATGTTAATTTCCTTTCTCTAAATTTCTGGGAAAAATCACAAAAGTATGTCCTCTGCTGTGCATGAGGGAAGAGGTCCTCTACTTAGACTCTTTATGTTCTCTGGTGCCATCAAGTTAATTCCAGAAAAATCAGTTAAATCTATACCACCCACATCCAAATAAACATCGGGATCTCACTGGTTTGAAAAGTTAAGGCTCTGATGTCCTAAGAAAAATACCTCTCCCTCTCTCTTACATTCCTTTTCAGGCCAGCATTTTTATGCCTTTATTTGAAAGGATGATTAATGAAGCATGCTCTTCTTCTTTGTAAATTCATGAAGAGGACATGAAACCTGACCTTTGACTGGGTCCTACAAGTCTGGGGTGAGGGCTGAATATGAAATCGTGTTTGTGTTACCAAGAAATGCTCATTGAAAATAGAATTCGAAAACAAATGCTGTTGAGATTGTCACTCCTTGAAATAGCAGACTAACACACATCAATTCTCCCATAGCAAATGACTAAAAAAGTTTTTAAATAGCTTCTCAAAATCATCAAAGAGACAGCATGATAGTGAAGCAAATATAGGAGAAAGTCAAAGCCCAGGAAGTTTAACTGTGCTCCCAAAGTTAATTTTGCCTTGAAGACATTTCTCATCTAGGGTACATATATGAGAAACTAAGATTCAGTTTTGTTAACCTCATAGGGCAACAGGAAAAGACAAAGTCCAGGGCTTTCCTAATGTGAGAATGTGACAATCCTCTCACTGAGTGTGTGTGTGTATGCATACACATACATACATGTATACACATATACATATACAAAATGAATTATAACAAATGATATCAGGGATAGGAGGGAGAATTAGGTCAGAGCCCATACCTATGTTGCAGGTTTGATCCCTGGTTGAGGTGCATATGAAAGGCACCTATCAATGTTTCTCTCTCTCTCTCTCCCCTTCCCTCAGTGCATCACTCTGACTTCTTCTACAGCCATATCTCTGACCTGCTGTCCTGAAAACCTATTCTAATTTTAAGGACACTTCTGATTACATTGAGCTCACCCGGATAATCTGGACTTGCTTTATTTTAAAGTAATCTGATTAGAAAATTTAACTGCACTTGCAACTTTAATTCCACTTTGTCATTTAACAGAACAGATTCACAGATTCCAGGGACCAGGACATGGGTAGCTCTGGCAGGGCTATTATCCTATCTACAAGTTATATTATTTATTTAAGTTTTGGAACAAACTTAAAACAGTTTTATATCAGTAACTTCCTTTTCAGTTCACTGAAACCCACACCTTGAAGTTAATTTCATATTCAAAATTTATGTAAAATATAATGCTGAATTTCATTGCTGTTTCTCCAGTGGTTTTACACATTCACTATGCCAATATGGAAATTAAGTTGAATTATTTTCTCTTCCAGCTCAAAGCCAAGTAAAAATGAAACTAAATATGTTAAATATGTAGCTATTTCATAAAAACATAGTGAAACTCTAGCATAAGTATACTATATATTGTTATTATCATTATTCCTTAATTATCATCCCATTCTGATATAGACAAATCTTTGACCAATTGTAACTAATTCTAATTCTGTAGTGAGCAAAGAAATAATTTACAATATACATATTTTAATAAAGACTTTTACTATGAAGAATGAAAGCAATGGGATGGATATATGCATATATATGTATATATTTTACTAGGAGTAACAGAACTTAAGCTAACTGAAACTAACAAATGTATAGAGCTATATAGATAAACATGGAAAAATTAAAACTAGTTTTCACTTATTTTAAATATAGGAAATAGACCAGTACTAAACTGAGACTTTCTCAGTTTATTTTTTGTTAATTTGTTTGTTTTTTGTTAAACTTGCAGTACAACCAAAACATTTACTTGATTGAATTTTGTGGATCATAACATTATGGAAGGTATTTGTAAATTTTTAAGAGTTGGAAGTTACCATCTAATAGAACCATTTCCTGTTGTTTATAAGACAACTGAGACAGAGAAGTTCATTTCTATAGTCAAAGAAACATTGCTGACAACTGTAATTGAACAACAATAAAATAATTTTTAAAAAAGAAACATTGCTAACAGAACTGGAATTGCAATTCAGTCAAGAACACTTAAAGTTATAGAAAAATGTGCTTGACCTTCTGTTAACAGTGCTTCAGTAAAAGGAGGCACTATTTGCACAAATGACCAACATTAAATGTACCTTAAGTGAGAACAATTACTCATACATCCATCCTCCTATCCACACATTCATCTTCATTACGTAGCCTTATGCAGGTACCACAATCAATTAAAATGTACTCCAAACTTCTGTTAAAAGATGATAACCAAATGTGCTATTTTAAAAATTCTTTTGAAAAAACTGAAAGTAGCTCACCTATTTGTAGACTTCAAATATTGCTTTCCTTTAATGTCAAAAATTACCTTATCTTAATGAAGAAACAAACTACTTACCAGTCAGTATCCCAAACTGTCAAAAGAAAAATTGCTTCAGGAGTTTCTAAACAGGTTTAAAATTTACATCATGTCTTTAATCCTGACTGACTTACTCATTCATTCATTAGACATTAATTGGACACCTACTAGATAAAGTCACTAAAATCTAATATTTTTTAAAGCCATTGGACTAGCCTTTTTTTCATAGTTACAATCTCATTTGATAGTTACAGTCAAATATATTTTACTTATATCTTCACATAGCTTATGATTTTTCAGAATAATCTGAATCACAACTCTGATTACTAAAGAGACCTACTTATCTCTAATATTACCCTCAATTTCTACATTAAAAAACTATTAATTAGCATAATCCTAAATTTGAAATACACCATAGCCCCAATTTTTGATTACCATATTGTAAAGCCCCCATTTTATACACTTGTCCCTCATTTGAAACTTAATCACCTCTCAAAAATCTGTTTGCAGTTGACTTAGAATTCCAATTTGGTAGTGATTTTCTTTTTGATTATGAAGTTCTTCGTCTGGATTTCACATAAAAGAAAATAATTGCAAAGATCAGAGCTTAATTTAAATATACATTTTTGGTGAAAAGATACATTTCTAGAACTTCATCTATTACTGAGTTATGAACAGAAGACAATAAATAAAGGTACATATTTCCATGGATGCAAACTGTCCCAGCTTCTATTATTTGCAATCTGGGTCAATCTGCTTGGGCTGCTATAACAAAATACTGGGTGGCTTAAATAACAGAAATGTACTTACTCTGGTTCTGGAGACTAGAAATCCAAGATCAAGGTGCCAACATGATTGGTTTCTGGTGAAAGCTGTCTTTCTGGCTTGAAGACATCCACCTTTTCATTCTTTCCACATATGTGACCTTTCCTTGGTATCTACATGCAGAGAGAGAGAGAATACTTGAGGTTCCTGGTGACTTCTTACAAAAATACTAGTTCTACAAGATCAGTACCTCACCATTATGACCTCATTTCATTTTAATTATGTCTTTAAAGGCCCTTGTCCAAATACAGTCAAGTCACACTAGGGGTTAGGGCTTACTTAGCATGTGAATCTGGGAGAACATTGAGGCCATAACAGTCAGCTTAAATGGTCATATGTAATGGTAATTCATCTTATAGCATAATCTGGGAGCATATGTTAGGCATGCTTCCCTAGCCAGGAAATTCAGGGGTATAGTCAACCTTTAGGAATTAGGCCATTCCTAGGCTTCTTTTAAAATGGTCCTGGTACACTGATTCATTGGGTCAGTTGTAGGCCTAGTTTGCTAGGGAAGGATATTCCCATACAGGCTCTCATCAAGAAGTATAGGCTTCTGAAAGTATGTCTGTTTGGTGGCCATTGCTTTCTGGCATGAGACCTATGGCAAACACAAGACACCACAAAGAAGGTGACACACATCTCAGGGGAGCATTTCCAAGTCTGCCAAATTTTCTAGAGGTCTATTGCCCTGAGTCACCAGATTCCACAGCCATTTGTGGCAATATTAGCAAGCTTTTAAGACAGCTGTGACGCATATTTTAATTCCAAACAGGGTGACTACTATTCCCTGGGACCATTAAGTGAAGAAAAGAGGCAGACTGGACAGAGACTCTGGTATTGCCTAGATCAAAGAGGCTCAGCTATTGCCATCAGAGATGAGGGTAAGGAATAAGGTTTATTAGGGATGAATTTGGGATTGCAGTGGTTATGAAAAGAGACCTTCAGATGTGTTTTCTATTGGCCGGACCAAGCCCTTTCTTTTGTGAGGGTGTATATAACATTAGAACTATCATATGTGCAAAGCCCTTGGACTCCGTTTGAGGTGACAGTCTTAATGAGTTCCTATTATAACCCATTGTCGTGCTTGAGAGAAGCTCAGGCTTCAAGTTCAGAACAAGAAGTGCACCAGCTTCATGGGCTCATAGGCTTCTGCTAGAAGCTCCATTTCATGGGTGGAGTGAAAATAACAAGGAGAGAAGAAATTGTTCCCAAACTAATATTTCTTTTCCCAGAATCCTTACCAGAGTTGTGCTGTCTTGTCTGCCAATCGTGAAAGCCTGAAGACAAGGTACACTGCCTCCACTGGGAACCTGCAGCATAATGTGCTCTTCTGTACGTATATCTGGAAGAAAAAGAGGATTGAGGCCTGAAGTCATTGGTTGATATTGCCATGAGCAGTTCTCCTGCCATGGTGAGATCAAAAGGTCTAGATTCTGAGACTGCTGGAGTCAGTCGGCTGCAGTTAGATTCCCTACCATGGGGAGGCACTGTGAAGCTCTGGAGACTCCCTAGACTCCACTTGTCAAGGATACTGAAGTGTGACCCTGAGAAGTCCTGTGTTGGGAGCACAACTGGAAACTGAGCAAGCTGTACCGCCCACCCCGCCCAAGTACAAATCAGCAACAGCTGGGAAGCAGGTCCCAGCCGAAGACCCTTGGAATTATTGTATATTGTCCCCAATATGGTTTAATAACTGAACAAATATATCAATGGGCACTGAGCACTAAGCATGATTCTAGGCACTGGAGGTGTATCTGAACAAAATATATCAAAATCCTTATCATTACAAAAATTTCACTTACCAGAAAAACAATTTTGCACCCAGACTTGGCTTTAAGAAAAAATATTCAAACTCATAATGGAAGTCAATAGTAGATTCCAGGGCTGAGGTTCAAAAATCAGAGTGTAGCCTTGGTTGATGTTACTCAGCAGATTCAGTGCCAGCCTGCAAGCCAAAGGGTCACTGGTTCGATTCCCAGTCAGGGCCATGCCTGGGTTGTGGCTCAGATGCCCAGCAGGGCATGACCACACATTGATGTTTCTCTCCCTCTCTTACTTCCTCCCCCTCTCTTTAAAATTAAATAAATCTTTTTTTAAAAAAAAGGTGTAGAAGTGGGTGGAGCTGGGCCACACCTGTAGGGTATAGGAAAAAGAGTGCCAAGAACACTGGGTTTGGCGTGGGAAACATCTAGATTCTCAGAAGCATCAAGTACTAAGATCGAAAGTGGAATGTGGATACAACAGAGACACACAAGATGGGCTTAGTGGGGTCAGGAGGCAGAGCCAGGATGGAGCCTGAGGGAAAACATAGGAAAATAGTGTTTTAGTTAATAGCTATGACCTTACCATGAGCGAGAGAGTGGGAGGGGAGAGATGTTATTAAGAGCACCAAGCTCATTTACACGAGTACAATATTTGTTGTTAAATTTTATGTGGACTCTGAGCAGATATAGAAAAAAATATATGCATTAGCATCCCGTACTTTGCAACCATCCAAGGGAGAGTTCTAGCCTTAACTGCTTGCTTTTATTTGTTCTTCTATTTTTAATTAGATGGCTATATAGCCAGGGAAGGCCCTGCACATACCTTGTCATGGGGCTTATCACAGATTCCTTTAATTTTCAGTCTTCCTTACTAAACTGTAAGTTCTCAAAGAAAACAGATTTTAATGTCATTATCCTTATATTCATGCCCGGCACCAATCCTACTGCCTGATTTTCCATTTTCCATCAGTCAGGGCTACCCAATATAGTTATGCAGGTTGTACAAAACTTCAAGGGCACCGCACTCATAAGTATGACGTGAGTGGCACCCTGAAGTCCTAGAGTGCACGACCTCACAAAGCATTTGTATTGGCCTTGGACCCCATCATTTATTAAATTAATGAAAGTATTTTTACTGCTTATGATTTGTTGTCAGATGTCAAATAAATACACCGACTTGTGACACACATAACAGCACATGGCAAGGACAATGGCACTGTGTAATAAGGAAAATGGATTTCTATTTTAATCTTAGACTAAAAGAGATGGCTTTGAAAGTTTGTGTTGATTATTTAGTGAACTGACAGAAAAGGAACACTTCACACACACATACACATACACACGCACACACAGCCCTCTGGCTTGAGAATAAGTGAATTTCAGTTTGCTATAAAATGTATGATTTTTAAAATGAAAACTTTTAATATGGTTAAATTAACACACTTGGATATTCACTTACTCAGATGAACAGAAAGCCTGGGGAACAAAATTTCTATTTTAATAGAATTGGATCTCCCTGAAATATTCCCACAAAGTAATCTTAATACTACTTACATACACTTTGACAGCAAGGCCACCATTTTTTCCCACGCTATACAGGCTATGAAGGTAATATAAAATACTTTTTTTTCTCCTCATGGACTCCAAGTCCCCTTTAACAGATACAAAATAATAATCAGGACAGATGTCCTGATAAATGCCCATGTGTAATCTTAGAAAACATTAAAGCTAGCCAAAGTGACTGAAAGCTTAGTCATTTCCATTTGTACTGAAGGCTTTGCAGTTTTCATGTCTTAACTCTTTTGGCTCTGATTTCTTACTCCTTTGATAAGTTCCAGGTTCATGAAACCTGTTCACATAGGGTGTGTGTGTGTGTGTGCATGTGTGTGTGCATGTGTGTCTTTAAAGGCAATATTCAAAACTAGTGTATTAGTTTGTACCCAATAATACTGTCTATGACTGTTTAAATCTTCCCAAAATGAACCCTCATCCTCTTTTCCAATAGTGTAATTCTAAAATATACTATAACCACTTGCAATTAAAATTAATTGAAGCTCTTTCATTCCCAAACACAATGCCCATTAAAACAACTTGAAGTGGGGAGCTCTTGGAATGTAATGTCTTCAACTGGTCATTGAAGAGATATCAAAATATGGCTGACCAGCTACAGGGCCCCAACACTGTTACAGGAAGTATTTTCTTTAGTGAATAAATAATGATGTACTGATAGCTGTTATGATTCCAGAATTCACATAAAGCACATAGTTTTTCCATACAAGTAAAGATAAATTTTCTCTAAAGAAACAAAAGCAACTGGCAGTATAAAAAAAATAACTGGATATCAGAGCAAGGACCACTAGGAAGCTGGTTAAAAATTCAAACTTTTGCAATCAAATCCAGGTTAAAAACTCAATCAAATTCAAATCCAGAGCAAAATCTCAGGTACATGGAGCCATGATGAGCACGTGACTATCACACACGAGTCCCAGGACATTCCTGTACATGCTAAATCTTGAGAACCACTGACTTAGAGAATAGTTTTCAAGTTCATTTAATCATTTTAATTAGTTCACATAGCCTGGGAAGTTGGGACAACTGCTCCCTAAACAGGAAAATATTCAAGCAGCCATGAGTATTTAAAATCACCCTCATGTTTAGCTTTATTTAACTTATAATTAAATATGTTTGCTGAGGTGATTGGATTCAATTTCTAAGGCAGGAGTCTTAATTTCAAGAGCTGGGAAGGGTCTGAGGTTTTACCCTGCTTGTAAGCTACCAGTTAGCCTGCCACGGTTTCATGGGTGCTAGTAGACAGGCGACTGCTCAGAGACCTTCAGATGAGGTGGCTAGACTGCACTCATGGCATTATGCAGGTGAGCCTGATCTGCTCACAGGAATCCTTCAAAGTGGAGGAACATGTTGGCCCAGGGCACAGAAAGAGGTGGTTGACGATGAAATCAGGGCCACAGAGATGCTACCCTGCTGCCCTCAACCAAGGAAAGAGGTCAGCCTTTAGGAGCTGGAAAAGGCAAGAAAATTAATTGTTCCTTAGAGTGTCCAGAAGGAACGCAGCCCGCCTGACACCTCGATTTTAGCCAGTGACTTCTCTGTCAGTCCTCTGACCTCCAGAAATGTAAGAAAATAAATGTGTTGTTTTAAGCCACTAATATTGTGGTAATTTTTTTTAACAGCAGCAACAGAAAACCCACACAAGCAGTAGCCAGAGGATCGGCATTTTTGTGCCAATTCTCCAAGCCTCAGTGCCCACAGGGCAGTGCAGACAAAGCCAGCTGATACTTGCACACTCCGTGGATTGCCTTGCCAGAGAGGATTCCAGAGTTTAGGGAACCTGAATCTGTTGTTAGGAGAAGCAAGCATATTTGTCCTTTGCTCCGGAGAGAGACGGTATCTCTGTCTCCCAAGGTCATTTGCTCTACAAACATCCGTGAAAAGATTGTCTGAAACAAAGAGCAGTCGCGTCTCACTTGGAAGATAGGCAGACACACAACAGACTGACAGAGAGTTATCTCCCAATACAAGATGCCCTCCAAATTCATCATTCAAGTGTTCCTGCAATATCACAGAATTTTCATAATTAAAATTAAGGAACTTTGTGGTTTTAGCATAACAATAGGAGATAAAATTGATAAAGTTTCATGCAGCTTTAGGAATAAGAAATGTCTGCTAATGAGATTTTTACAAATAAAATCCATTGTTATAAAAGCAAAATTAAGCTGAGCCTATGCTGGATTGCGATATTTATAATGGTGAACACACATGTACACACAAATATTCATACATCTACATTACTGAAATTGCTACAGGTAAGGGAATTTCACTATTGATAGTCTGGAACTTCTGGGACTGTAAACCATTTTTCCACTTGAAACGATTGCTTTTATTGTGGAATTTTTTTAATAATGTGTAGTTTTTTAGTACTCTCACTATCACATTACAACAAAAACAGGCCGTGCTCTTTTAGATAAGATTTATCTTTCTATAAAACTTGGAGAAAGATTTTTATTGGAATCTTGGTTAAATTGACCAAAGTTGCAAAGGGATGAGTATGAATTGCATTTTCTGGTAAAAGCAGCTGAAAACACCAGTGTATGATAAACTTTCTTGTCCTTCTCAATTTGATAGGCTAAATTAAATCCTAATTACTCATGTTAAAGAAGTAGTTTATACCTTCCAGATATTTTAAATGACATAGAACTTATAAACGAAGATGTATTTTCAACAGCAGTATAAAATATACCGGGTCATGCAGTTTGCTTCATAAACATTACAGTCACCATGGTTACCACTGTAATCCCTAATCACAAGGGTCTCCTTTCTGCTCAGCTTAACCAACGTTTGCGAAATCCCTTCTATGTCTTTCATCAAAATATTCTCCTTTATTCAGTTCTCCTCCTGGTGAGGTCTAGGAAGCTCCATATCCTCTGGTAATTTAGGGGGAAACATTCACTTGCCATTTAGTCTCTCTGAAGATTAAAATCATACTCCAGACAGCAGTTCCAAAACTGACCCTTTATCACTTTAGGAAAGACGAAAGGGTCCTGCTTCTGAAATTTCAGTTCAGACACCTCTCCCCCTTCCCCACTGTGCTAGTTGTTAAGCTTTCACCTCTGAAACTCAAAACTTCCCCTCTGTACTCTGCTTTGTGATGCTCTGGATAGGACAGCAGACCCCATTTCTGCAGTTCTAGCTGCTTCATGTTAAGCTTTCCCAATAAAGAGTGCCCTCAGGACACTGAATGGCTCAAGGTGGAAGGGAGAGAGAAGGCTGGGGGAGAAGGAAGAGACTGGTCTGTGGGAACCCATCTTTGAATTTAGCACTACCGCCTTGTTTCTTTTGTTCCCCAGCCACAAAGATGGTAGCTGCTTTCTGCAGTTACTACCTCTCTGACATCTCAGGGTCCCCTTTCGGCCTTTTCCGTCCTCTAATTAAAAATAACGATCTTGCCCTGGCTGGTGTGGCTCGGTGGATTGAGTGCCAGCCTGCAAACCAAAGGGTCACCAGTTTGATTCCTGGTCAGGGTACATGCCTGGGTTTGTGGTCCAGGTCCCCAGTAGGGAGCACATGAGAGGCAACCTCACATTGATGTTTCTCACTCCCCTCTCCTCTGTCTAAAAATAAATAAGTAAAATAAATTTAAAATGATGTTTATTTTTTATTCTTTCTTGTAAAAATAATTGATGTACTTTTGTGTTCTGACTGGTCCCTAATTGATACAGCCTGCACCATTTGCATGAAACATCCCAGAGTTAACGCAGGGTGGGAACACATAAAAACTTTAGGGAAATGAACTGCAGATCACAACCCTTCCTTGTGGGATTCATTCATGTTTTGTATAGATTTTTTCATTCTCATTGCTTTGTAGCTTTCTACTGTATGAATATGCCACAGTTAGTTTGCATTCTATTGTTAATGGGCATTTATGTTTTTTCAATTTTTTTGTTACTGGCAATAGTGCTGCTGTGAAAATCTTCATTCATGTCTTTTTCACAAATTCATGTATACATTTCCATTAGGTATATACCAAAGAAGTGGACTTGCTGGGTAGATGTATGCTCAGTTTTAGCAGATCTTGCCAAAGGAGTTATATTCATTCACATCCCCTCCAGCCCACCAGTCGGCATTTCTGCTTCTTTTTGGGGGGAGGGAGGTATAGCTCACATCTCAGGATTTTCAATTTTACTTTTCTCCAGCTTTATTGAGGCATAACTGACAAATAAATTGCAGATATTTTTCTCTGCTTCTTCACTGTAGCCTTCACATCAGGGGGTGATACACCAAGGTACTGTGTTAAATGTGGAATTTGTTATGATTGCATTGACATTAGGAAATCTAAGTGTAGGTGGTCAAATGCCAGTGGATTGAAAATTCAGACCAAAAATCTTGGCTAAAGATAGAAAGATATGCCCTGGCTGGTGTAGCCCAGTGGATTGAGCGTGGGCTGCTAACCAAGGGGTCGCCAGTTCGATTCCCAGTCAGGGCACATGCCTGGGTTGCAGGCCAGGTCCCCAGTGGGGGCCATGTGGGAGGCAACCACACACTGATGTTTCCCTCCCTCTCTTCCTCTCTCTCTAGAAATAAATAAATGAAACCTTTAAAAAAAGATAGAAAGATAATTGAGAGACCACAGTATATCAGTCATTGTAACACCAAAAGTGGATTAAGATCACCCAAAAAGAGCACAAAGTAAATAAAACAAATGAACCTTGTACAGAACCAACTTTCCCTGGCACCCACCATAGAAGGAAATACAGTGAAATAAAACCATGAGCATTAATTTTACGGTTTTACTTTTCATTTTCTCATATTGCTTTGCTTCTCCAACACAAATTTAGATGAAGGTTTCCTAACAGACAACACCCTCTTTAAATGAAAAGAGGAAAAATGTGAAAAGTGATATGAGTCCAAAGAAAAGGGAAAAGTTTCCTGCAGTTCTCAATTTTAAACAATGTAAATGGGCTGAAATTACTTGGGTAAACCATTACATGCCTATATTGCAAGCCATGCTTATGATCGTGATTGACAGGGAAAATCAAACACTCCAGTAAACACACAACCATAATTTCAGTGGATTCATTTTCAAAAAGCAAAACTAAGTTAATAGAAATTTCATGAAGCACAGATAAAGGAACTGCAGCAAATATGAGAAGAATGTGTGACATTATAAAAAGGTTTACCACTTACAACTAAAATTTTAAATATTTGAGAAATAGCACTATGGAATGCATTCCTCAGTGAAGCCCACCATCTTAGCCTTGTGTTTTTTAATGATTGATGAAAAATATCTAAAATTCTAGTTTAATTCTATTCACATTGTGACCTAGTCATTCAATATGTTACAAAGACAAAAGAAACTGCCATTTCTAAAAAAGATAAGATTGTTCAATCCAATTAATATGTGATAAATGAGCCCTGGCTGGTGTAGCTCAGTGGATTGAGCGTGGGCCTGCAAACCAAAAGATTGAAGTTCGATTCCCAGTCAGGGCACATGCCTGGGTTGCAGGCCAGGTCCCTAGTGGGGGACACATGAGAGGCAACCATACATTGATACTTCTCTCCCTCTCTCCTTCCCTTCCCCTCTAAAGATAATTAAATAAAAAAATCTTTCAAAAATATGTGATAAATGAAACAATATGAAAACATGTACTGTATACTGGGGACATTTTTGTTACTTTGTTAACCAATTATCTGTTCCTCTTCCTTCTGATAATAGAATCTTCATTTTCCTTTAGACATCTGCCCACATAACTGTTTCTGGAATGTGCTAGGCTTATATTAGCTCTAGAGACAAGCAAACGTCCTAGGCTGGCCTGTTAATGTATTGCATTTTCCCTATCACAGAGTTTGGTTCAAGAATGCCAAGTAACCCCAAATAAGTGTCAACTACATGGTTTTGCTTGAACGTTAGGAACAAAATATTTCTAGTGACTCTGTGAAGCTGAAAACTGTAAGCTTGTTGTTTTTCGTGTTCTATCTATTACTGCCCCCATATATCTCAATTACCCAGGGTGGTCCTAACTTATACCCGCCATCCAAGTATCCTTAGTAATAACATTGTCTTGATTTGGAGAATAAATTATATAGTAACTTTATTCTGTGAAGGAAACCTATCAGAGAATAAATTTACAATGGAAGAAAGCCAGGCTGAGAGAGAAAAAGCAATCAACATGTACCTGACAGCATCATTTCACCACCCTGAGCCAGCTGTACCTGAGACAAAATCTATTCTTGGATTTTTCTGTTATGTGTGCATATGTAAGGTTTAATAGTCAGGTTTAAACTGAATTTGTGCCACTTGCAATCGAAACAGTACTGATTATTACTGCGTATGTTAAAAGTTTTCTTAATGACAAGAGAAGGTATGCATTTATACATAGCTTTAGTCACTACAAGTGGATATCTCAAGGAGTCTGAATCTTCTTTATTCTAACATAAATCTAGAGACAGTAACCATTCTTCTGATATATATATATATATATATATATATATATATATATATCCAAGTACAAGTGCATTATTTATTTTTAGTGATTTGCAAAAATCTTCTATTTGAGATCCTATTCTGCCATTCCTTCAAACAATCCATATTTGTCTTACAAGGCTGATAAAATCAGCTTGGTCTCCTCAAAGATGACAGAATAGTTGAATAGCCAGGTGGAGAATATGAACTCCTTTGTTCTTCCATGCAGCAGAGTTCTATGACGTACATCATGACACTTAGCACCTTACTTTTAAATCAGGTTTGAGATATTATTTGCACATATTAAAATCCACCCACTATAAGCATATACTGCTAATAATACATATATGGTCTGACAAATGCATACAGTCATGTAGCTACTACCACAATAAATATACAGACAGTGCCTGACTATGGTGCAACTGAATGATTTTTGAGTTTACAATGGTGCAAAAGTGATATGCAATCAGTAGAAACTATACTTTGGATTTTGAATTATGATCTTTCCTTGGGCTGGCAATAAGCTGGATGATACTTTTCTTTGTAGTGATGCTGGGCAGTGGCAGGGAGCTGGAGCTCCCAGTCAGCCACGTAATTAGGGCAAACAACCAATATTCTATAGTGTGTTACCAGCATTCATGGGTATTGTGCTTTATTTGTTCTCTTCCTATCATATCTATAAAACACCCATCTGTGTCTCTTGCTTCTGTGAGAAGAAGAGGAAGGCAATTACTCTTGAGATGAAACTCAAGATAATTGCCCAACTGTATGCTAATGTAAGTATTTTATACATGTTTAAGGTCAGCTAGACTAAGTTATGACTTTGATAGGTTAGATGTATTAAATGCATTTTCAACTTATGATATTTTCAATTTATGATGGGCTAAAGAGGATGTAACCCCATGTGTATTATACACATGTATCAAATACCTTTATGATATATCCGTGTAATATACATCCATATATCTGCTAAATACATATACATCTGTATAATACATACAGGGTCTCTCCAGAAGGTATCCAGCCACGTTATATGAAAAATAAACATTTATTGAAGAAGATACAAAAAGCATTGTACATAGGACAATGACACCTCAGTCCCCTTCAAAGTAGGGTCCCTTGGGACCTCACACAGTTCTCCCAATTGACATCGCTACCCCCATCATATTTTTTTGAATCTTATCAATGATTTGAATTCTCTCCCTTTTCAAAAGTGATTTTAGTTGTGGGAAAAGCTAGAAGTCTCAGGACACAAAATCTGATCTGTAGAGTGGCTGTGTCACCTGAGTGATTTGATGTTTCACCAAAAAATTCTGCACAAGATGCAATGCATGAGCAGGTGCATTTTCCTGATGAAGCTGCCAACCACCAGTTGCCCATAGCTGCAGCCTTCTGAATCATCTGAACAGCTTTCTGCAGGGGAATGTTTATGCTTAATCCGAAATTTGATGCAGATTTGTTGCTCTACTCAATTGGTCATTTGGAATGTGTCAACCACACAGTACACATGCTCACTCAAAGATATCTACCGCCCCCACTGACTAGTACAGGGAAGTTGTCATTGTTCACACATGCTCATTCCAGTCCACTCTCCTTGGCTGCCAGGTTAAATCAACATCGTACAAATTGTTCTCATTATATTAACAATGGCTGAACTTTTTTCCAAACAGACCTCATATTTTCATCTATCCCAAAGTTCCCTTTGTCCCTTTTCATTCATTTTTTTTCTTCCATCCAAGCTCTTGGAAATTAATCATCTTCTTTTTGTCACCATGATTTTTCCTATTGTAGATTTCATATAAATTGAACAAGAAAATATGTAGGCTTTTGCATCTGGATTCTCCCACTTCACATAATGCTTTTGAGAGACATCCATATTGTTAAATGTAGCAATAAATTTTTTCTGAATAATATGCTTTTGTATGGCTAGACTGTAATTTCTTTTTCTATTCAACTGATAATGGACAATTGAGTTGTTTCCAGTTTAGGCGTATTTACACAAGATTGGTTTGAACATTTGAGTATAAGTCTTTGATGAACTGATGTTTTCATTTTTCATTGGTAAATACCTCACATATGATACAAAAATGTACCACATTACTGTAGGGTAATAATAATAGGGAATGCTGTGTAATGGTATATGGGAACTATCTATACTATTTTCATAACTTTTCTGTAAATCTAAAACTATTCTAAAGATATTTATTTTACGAAATGGGTAAAAGATTCAAAGATACACTACACCAAAGAAAATTATGTAATTATACACACACGCAAAATTTCCTTTAGAAACTGCTAGACTCCATTAGCTAAAATTTTGGTAAGGATTTCAGCATGTAGATTTATGAGAGATATTGGTCTATAGTTTTCTTATAATATATTTTTCTAATTTCAGTAACTGGGTAGCATTGGGATTTTTTTAATTTACTTTTTTATTGATTATGTCATTACAGTTGTTCTATTCCCCCCCTTCATTCCCCTCCACCCTACCGCCCCATCCACACCATTACCCCCCCTTTAGTTTATGACCACTTGTCTCAAGTTCTTTAGATTCTGTATTTCCCATACTATTCTTGCCCTCCCTCCTGTCTATTTTCTACCTACCATCTATGCTACTTATTCTCTGTACCTTCTCCCCCCTTCTCCTCCTCCCACTCCCCTGTTGCTAACCCTCCATGAGATCTTCATTTCTATGGTTCTGCTCCTGATCTAGCTGTCCTCTTAGTTTGCTTTTGTTTTAGGTGTGGTTCTTAATAACTGTTGAGTTTGCTGTCCTTTCACTGTTCATCTTTTTTATCTTCTTTTTCTTAGATAAGTCCCTTTAACATTTCATATACTAAGGGCTTGGTGATGATGAACTTCTTGAATTTGGTCTTATCTGAGAAGCACTTTATCTGCCCTTCCATTCTAAAAAAATATGGCACGCTTCACGAATTTGCGTGTCACCCTTGCGCAGGGGCCATGCTAATCTTCTCTGTATCGTTCCAATTTTAGTATATGTGCTGCTGAAGCGAGCACAGCATTGGGATTTTTGACCACAGAGTCTTCTTTATACCCTTGGAATCATAAGGTTCAATCTTTCTCTTTTTTTTAACTTTTTAAAAATTATATTTAATTAATTTTGCTATTACAGTTGTCCTGATATATCCCCCTTTGCCTCCCTTCTACCCAGCACCCCCACTCCCTCAGGCAATCCCCCCACCATTGTTCATGACCATGGGTCATGTGTATAAGTTCTTGGCTATTCCATTCCCTATGCTGTACTTTACATCCCTATGGCTATTGAGTAACTACCTATTTGTACTTACTAATCCCCTCACCTCTTCACACATTCTCCCAGACCCTCCTTCCACCTGGCACCCATCAAAATGTTCTCTATATCCATGATTCTGTCTCAGTTCTTGTATGCTTAGTTTGGTTTTTTTTAGATTCAATTGTTGATAGATATGTTTTTATTGCCATTTTATTGTTCATAGTTTTGATCTTTTTCTTCAATACGTCCCTTTAACATTTCATAGAATGAAGTTTTGGTGATGGTGAATTCCTTCATTTTTTTTCTTTTCTGGGAAGCTCTTTATCTGCCCTTTGATTCTAAATGGTAGTTTTACTGGGTAGAACAATCTTGGCTGTAGGTCCCTGTCTTTCATGACTTTGAATATTTCTTGCCATTCCCTTCTAACCTACAAAGTTTCTTTTGAGAAATCAGCTCACATTCTTATAGGAACTTCCCTGTAGATAACTAACTTCTTTTCTCTTGCTGCTTTTAAGATTCTCTCTTTCTTTTTAACCTTTGCCAATTTAATTATTATGTGTCTTGGAGTGGGCCTCTTTGCATCTATCTTGTTTGGGACTCTGTACTTCCTGGACTTCTGTATCTATCCCTTTCACCAAATTAGGGAAGTTTTCTTTCATTATTTTTTCAAATAGATTTCCAATTTCTTGCTTTTTTTTCTCCTTCTAGCAACCCTATGATGTGAATGTTGGATAACTTGAAGTTGTCCCAAAGGCTACTTACACTATCCTCAATTTTTTTTATTCTTTTTTCTTCTTTTTCTTCTGATTGGTTGTTTTTTGTTTCCTTATGTTCCAAATCATTGATTGGATTCTCAGCTTCATCCACTCTACTCTTGTTTCCCTGTAAATTGTTCTTTATTTCAATTACTTTATTCTTCATTTCTGAATGTATCTTTTTTATGTTGCTAAGGTCCTCAGTAAGTTTCTTGAGCATCCTTACAATCAGTGTTTTGAATTCTGCATCTGATAGATTGCTTATTTCCATTTTGTTTAGTTCTTTTTTTGAAGTTTTGATGTGTTCTTTCATTTGGGCCATGTTTCTTTGTCTTCTTGTTTTGGCGACCTCCCTGTGTTCATTCCTATGTATTAGGTAGAGCTGATTTGACTCTGTGTCTTGGTAGTGTGGCCTAATGTAGTAGGTGCCCTGTAGGATCCAGTAGCACAGCCTCCCCTATCACTGGAGCTGGGTACTCAAGGTGCATCCTTTGTGTGGGCTGAGTACACCCTCTTGTAGTTGAGCCTTGATTGCTGTTGGCAGGTCAGTGGGAGGGATTTACACAGGCTAGTCAGTTGCAAGGATTGTCTGACCACTGACCACCAACCTCTGCCCTCTGTAGAGTTTCAGCTTTGCGGGGGCAGGGTAGTGGTGTTCCAATGTGGTCTGTAGCTACCCACTGGTTGCTCAGGCTTTGGGTTTCCTGGTTGTTGTAGGCCAAGGTCAACCCCCACATGTGTTTTGACCGGGGCCACCCTGCCTGAGCTATAAAGCAATCTGAGATGGCTGATACTAGTGCTGGGCTTAGAGATTCCCAGATGAAGCCAAGCTGTGAATCAAGCTGGCTGCTGCTAGTGCTGGGCCTGGGGCTCATTGAGGCCAGCTGTTGGCTTGTTTGAGGGATTTAGGAAGTTGTGAAGCATGAGCGAAGACAAGCCATTGATATGAAAAGCAGCATGGGTAGGCCCATACATTGGGTGGGATGGTGTCTCTGGTAATCTCAAAGGAGGGACAAACAGTGTTAGCCAGGTTGATAGAGTCTCGGATACGGTACTAGCTTGCTGGCTCTGCAGCCCTGTGTGGGAAGGGTTCAGAATAAGGACAATGGCCTCTGCCTGCCTTGATGCCCGACACTTCGATTTTTTCCCTGTATGCCTTTCAAGCTGCTACACTGGTGCTGGAGCTCGGAGGGAATGAGTCTGAGAAGGTGAGTCCAAAGGGAACTGCTTGGGACTCCAGAAGTTTCTTCTACTGACTCAAACTCTGCTAGTTTTTGCAGCCATAAGTTGTGGGGACTTATCTTCCTGTGGGTACTGGAATCCTGGTCTGGGGGGCTTGGTGTTGGGTTGGGACTCCTCACTCCCTAGATTATCCCTCCTGAATTTTTATCCACCACACATGTGTGTGGGACCAACCAATTCCAAATCTACACCCTTCCTACCAGTCTAGATGGATGTGGTTTCTTTAATTCTATAGTTTTCAGGCTTCCATTCAACTTGATTTCTGATGGTTTTGAGTGATGGTTGTTCTCTATTTTAGTTGTAATTTTGATGTGGTTTTGTGAAGAGGTGAGCCATGTCTCCCTACATTGACATCTTGACCAGAAGTCTCAGTTCTCTCTCTTCTTATTTAAAAATCATCATAAGAATCAACACACAGCTAACAAATATATAAAATAATTCAATAACTTTTCCAAAAACATCAGTTTGTGTAGCAAAGTTTGCTTAATAGTTTATATTAATTTAATGTGAAATAAAATGTGAAAGTTAAGACTCATAGGCCATTGGCAAAATATAAGTCCTACATAGGAGGATTGGGCCACTATTTGGTTGGTGGGTTTGTTTTTCATTGCTCTCATGCTCACCAGCTTCTTCACTGTTCTCTAAATATGGTCACTCTTACATGCCTATTGAGAAATAATTATGTAATTATAAATATTTTTATGTTATATCCTCTAATCAATAGAAAAATTAACAGAAAAACACATTTAAATCACTGATTGTATGTCCATTGTTTATAATAATATTCAGTTATTTAAACTCTGAATTTTGACTTTAGTTACATCAAATTCATATGACTGGATGAAGACTGGAAGGGAATATAGAAAAATAAAAAAAGCTGCTAAGGTTCAGTGTTTGTATTGTAGTTAACATCATTTATAGTCCCTCTATCATCATTACTCCTTTGCCCAATAAAGGAATATTTGGAAAAATTGAAAAAAGTATACCCTATAGTTTACAAGTGCCTTTATTCTTAATCTAGTTTATTCATCCGCATGATGTTTTGTTTTTCTTTTTTTAATATTATTTTTTCAAATTTCAATCATATCAACACATCTTTTTTAACTGCATTGACATGAGTCAACAGTGTACTTGTATTAGTGGGACAATTTGGCTCTGACATTGACTGAGAGGTAAATCACATAGGGTTTACTTATCACAAAAGGAAAATCAGTGCAATCAAAATAAATTGCCAT
This sequence comes from Artibeus jamaicensis, assembly GCF_021234435.1. Lineage (NCBI taxonomy): Eukaryota > Metazoa > Chordata > Mammalia > Chiroptera > Phyllostomidae > Artibeus > Artibeus jamaicensis. Next base: position 8,357,157 of record NW_026522028.1, on the reverse strand, counting down.
GTTACTTGAGCTCCAAATCCTTCCCAGGCAGATGCACACTGAGGATGAGAATATGTAAGTGCTAGCAGGTTCCTTCAGATTATGGAAGCCTAAATGTCCTGTTTGTGCATACACACACATACACACACAGAATCAAATCTGAATGTAGTTGTGTCTGGATATTTAGAAGATGGAAATTTATCTGGATTAGGATTTCCTCATTGAACTCAGTTATGTAATGGACAGCAATCCTATAGACACCACAGCTCTACAAGACATTCAGGAATAAACCTCTCTGTTACTCTCCCCTCCCCAGAATAATTACAGCCATGTCTAAACATTCCTGAATTTTCACATGCCATGTAACTAAATCAAGGATCAGGTATTCAGTTTTCTTTGGGTGTCATAAACCAGTCCTTAGACCATGTCTGGAGCACACCCTGAAATATATTATCTCAGGTTTTCCCAAGGTTATAACAGCAACAACAATACCTTCAATTCTTCCCACTCCAATCCCCAGATTTCATGTTCTGAAAGTTTTTTCCCCCCAGTAAACTACTTGCTAATAATTTACATTCTCGATTTCATTTAAATCAAATAGAACACTCAGAATTTCAAGTGAGCTGAGATACCCAATTCATTTGCAACATGCAAAGACTTCCAGGGGGAAAAAAAGAATGTTGGATTTTATTTAAGTACTGAACCTCAGCTTATGAAAATATTAAAATTTACATTTGGCTCTTCAAACCTCTAAGCATAACACAAGGGCCATCATTTTTACTTTAGTTCACCTAGGGATACAAGTACCGAAGATTAGAAACTTTTGCATCAGTTCATATGGAGGATTATTTAGAAAAAATCATTTTAATCATTAAGTTTGAAAATGTTCTTAGAGCTGAAATATGTAAGTCTTCACAATTGAAAAGCTTTGAATAATTAATACAAGAGCTGAATATAATAAAATACTTTTCTTTACATAATTCTATCTTCCCATGATTCAGGCCAGGGTTTTTGATTGGAAGATATAAAATAAAAAAACTACTGTATAAAATGTGAATGTAATTAATTCATGTAAGAAAAAACATATGCAACTTTAACTTATAAATGCAAAAAAAATACTAAGATTCATATAAAGTTCTACTAATCTCAGTAGAAACTCAAAAGCCATATTTTTATGAGGTAGGATTATTGAATAACATATTCTACAGTCTGTTGATTAAATTGATGTTCTCAGGTTGGGAATGTGGAAAAGCAACAGTTGAATCTATTTAAGTCTAATTTGACTATGATGGTAATAATGTTCTGCACAGTTTAAGACTTAGATTAGAGAAGTTATGAGAATAAAGTGTTTGAGAAATTCATTTTAGAAATGATGTTTTTACCTAATTAGTGAGAAATAGAGAGGTCAGCAAGAAAAGAGCTACACATGATCAAGCCCTTATCTATCTTGTCTTGAAGACCAAGAAGTGACAACATAAATAAAAAAGGGAGTACTTTTGAAAGTGTATGCAGAAAATATGGAAAAATGTAATATCCTGCCAAGATTGCCTGAAAACGGACAATATTGAGGCCACAGTATCAATGAACATGTATAGGAAAAAATGCCTCAGATTACCTCTAAGTAGATTTTAGGAGTTGTTGGGTTTGGGTTATTTGGAACCATTCTAAGTATAATGTAGGTCTTGATATTTTGATATTTTGTCATTAGGGCTTGTGTATATTTCAATGAACCCTATAACTTGTCTCTTCAGTCAAAAGACATTATATTAAATAAGTTAATTATAAGAGAACTAAAATGTATCTTCTCTGAGAATTTATATTTTTAGTGCTTTTCAATAATTAAAAATTACTTTTTCAATATTAATGACATTTCTTTATAAGAGCCTGTATTTGCAAACCAGGTTGCAAAGGCCTCTAAAGGAACCGATGGCCAAAGAGTGCAAAATGACTTGGTCAAATTACGGTCCTGGTTGTTTCTAAGATGTTACTAAATTTGTCTAAGAAAAGAACAAAAGCTAAATCCAATTAAATCAGCAAACTTTTCTTAAGAGTATTATGTACCGGACACTATGTGCCAGTACTAAGCACTAATGATTTCTGCCATGGAGAACATTCAAATTGAAATGAGTTGTGTTAAAGCAATATTCTGCAAACTGTGTTACTTAACAAATTTGGTCTTTTGGGCTTCAAATTAACAACAGCATTAGTAAGGTGAGATCTAGAGATCCAAATCTAATATTCAGAGTGCACCCACCTCGCCACCCAACTAAACTCTACTGAGCACCTAGCTGGTTTATAAGGCACTGCTTGGCACATGCCACAGCTTACTTCATTAATTTTTACTCTGACCAAATAAAAGAAATACTACCTTTCCCAATACTTTAAAAAATCTTAACATAAAGATGAATGATTTTTAAATAACTTGCCCATGTAATAGATAGTATATGCTTAATATTAGATGTGAACTCCAGGCTGTGGTTGGTCATAGTCACTGGTTTTTCCAGTGTACCATGTTATCTTTCTAACTATATTGAGTGCTTAATAAATATATGTGATATCATTAATGAATCAGGAACTATGGAATATCCTGAAACATATATACTTAAGATAACTGTGTCTCTTGAGTTTTTACCAAAAATTTTGCTCTTTATCCAAGGTTCTATGGTTCATTTTCTCGTTTCATAAGTGCTTTGCAATGGGATATTTATTTTAATGAATTTTAAAACATTCAAAAACTTGTACTTTCTACAAATATAGTTTTTCATGTTGATTTTTAAAATAGAATACTACTCCAGTTCATATTTATGAAGCATTGCTTGTTTCCAATACATTCTTCACAATCCTTCCTCTAGTTCTCCATGACCATGGCTTTGGGTTCACCCTACAAACACCACAGTGTAGTTGTTATGCTCTGTGTTGGCTTTTCATCTGTTTATGGAATGTGTTTCTGTGTCCCTAGTCAAGATGTTTTGGTGTAAGTGTTTTTATCACAGTCAAATTGGGGGTATGAAATTTAAACTGCAGACTGAATGCCAGCTAAAGAAAAACCTGCAGTGATGTTCAGAAATGTGAATGTTAGTATACTTCTTGTGTACCACAATTAAATATTCCCCCTGGCTACAATAGCTTGGGTTTTCCCTACTTTTCCATTTTCACTCCCAATATTATGTGAGCTTTGTTATTTCATAAAAGGTACCCACATACCTCTAGGAAAATATGGCCTAGTTTGTGCATTTATCTCTGTTCCCTCCTGAAACTCTACTAAAATGACAGAAAAGGAATTGAAAAATTTATAAACCCACAAAGAAATTGAGAGTGGACTAGGGGATAACAACGGACAAGACATATCCAATTTTTGAAATAGGAAAGGAAGTTGCAAGAGACATACCTCATTAAGGGACACTAAGGAAGCCAAAATCTAAGTGTTAAAGGGAGAGATACTGATGAGTAATGAGTACACTGCAAATCGCTGGAGGGCATAGGAGTTGGTGGTAAGAGCTAGTGTGGAGGGCTGAGGAGAAGCAGTCAGGAGAATATTCCAATCACAACACTTTTAGATGCTAAAAGCTTTTCTGTGCAGAAAACAAACATCAAGGAATCCAGATTTTTGGAGGAGAGGAGAAGTATGTAACCTAACCGTGGGAGTTGCCTGCAGACTAAATATTGAGAAATACAGTTGCCTCTCTCGGTGTCTTAACATACTACTCAAATATCCTTAAACAGAAAATTAGAGTTTTATTTTCTGGATAAACTGAATACCAATAAGGAAAACACAGTTCTTGAATTACTCTAGAGCAATGTTGTCCTTCAGGCCAAAACTAGCCCACAACCTGTTTTTATATATAAACATGGAAATTTCAGGATAATCAAGAGGTATCCTAACACTAAAAGAGTGATTGTGTTTTTAAATTAAGTCCTTTCAACAAATATTTATTTAGTACCCAGCATGTGCCTCATCCACTTCTGTGTTAGAAGTATAACTGTAAGAACACACACACACACACACACACACACACACACAAAAACAAACCCCAGCCTTTCTGAAACTTTTATTTTGTGAGAGCTGAGTTTCTATGGTGTTAGCAAACTGGGTGAGCCATTTGTCTAAGTGAATCATTTGTCAGGTTCTTAATAACATTTTCAGTAGTTTGAAATAATCCTCCAGTGAAAATAACTCAAACAATTGCTTTGTCGTGAATATTGTCCCTCAACAGAAACCCTACAGCTATGACCTATATTGGAATCATTGAGATGGTTTTTTTTGGAAATCTAAATTTTGATCATTTTTTGAGTTGATTAAAAGTATTTTCCTTATCATGGTATTTTCTGACATGTCAGATCCTAACCCTAAATGCATTTCTTTCTAATTATATAGTATATTTAATGTATCTAGGATTTTTTAAATTATTAATATTATTATTAGTTAAATATTATTTATGATCATTGCTTTCTTTCACTGTGAACAAATTCTCTCAACCATCGCATATAGTATAAATATTATCCACTTAACTAAGAAAAACTCTAAATGCAAATGTAATTCTAAAAAGTGTTTGGGGATAGGGAAGAGTAATTGCTAGATATAGGAGAAGAGTTCACAACAGGGACCAGTAGTAAAGATGGCTCAGAAGAACAGAGTGTGGAACTATTTACGGAAATGATAAGAATGGATTTTTTAAAGGCCAAGCACATCACAGAAGTGTCAAGTGGTGAAGCACAAAGAGATCATGGGCAGAAGAAGGGAGCATAGGCTGTTTAGAAAATAACAAATGCTTATGCCTTCATTACTACGTTATTGCTGAGACCTTTGGTGCATACTTTGGGCTGCAGAAGAACAGGAGGTACTGTACTTAACTCTTCACTGACAGAGTGCTTGGCTGTGAATGTGTACTTAGAGGTCATTTGATAGAATACTGATTCAGCTGTAGAAATAAATACTTTCTATTGTTGACACATATGTGCATACTATTTCTCTGTTCACAATGGTGTCTCCCAGAGGACAGAAACTTATCTACATCCTCTGAGTGACAAAGGAACCATCACTGCCATAGCCATCATCATCATTGCTGATCTTTTTGGGAGAGTCATGTGACAGTCACTGTTATAAGGACCCTAGATGTGTATTTATTATAAAACAGAAAAGGACAAACATCATCTTCAGTTTTAAAAAGAGGAGTCTGAGTTGTAGAGGAGTTAAGTAACTTCCCTGAGGTCAAACTGCTGAGTGTCAGAGTCAGGATCCAAATATTGGCACCTAAGAGTGTTTTCCCATCCACTACAATTCACTATCAGTCTGCTTTGAGGACATTATAGGAAACAAGCCAAGAGAATCTCTGAGCCATTGATCGGGAGCCCTGGTGTACTAAGCCTTGAGTCTGCCCTACCTACAAGCTTCATGTCAGGCAAGATAATGTATTTGCTTATTGTCTTCCTTTATTTTGCAAGGTATTTTTCACTTGCAGCTGAAGAAAATTCCTCTTCCTAGATTTCCCTTTTCATACTTCCCTGTCTTCCCTCAGCTTCTTTGCAGAGCTGAAAATTTAGGTGTGGTTCGCACATCTAGTCTCTATTACTGAGAATAATAATTTTGGTCCTTCTTGTGTCTCAATTCCCCAGTGTATTAATAGTACATATGAATATTTTATGGCATTGGAGAGTATTTTTCACTTACTATAGACATCATCTACTCCTGTCCCCATTTTCAATCTGTGCTCTATCTACTCTCTATAATACCATGTGTACAGTTTGCTTTCAGTATTATCATTATTCCTCTCCTATTTTATTCTCTGCAACACTATAAGATTTTACAGTGTTTTACCATTCTACTAGCAAATCTTGAAAAATGAGAAACTTCTTTGAGTAAGAGCATATAAAGTTTTAATGCTTTTTAAATTTTTATTTTATTTTGATTTCTTGGCTGACATTATCTTACTGGGTTTTAGTATAAATTTTAGTCTTATTCAGTAATGACATACATTTCCATGTAGAAACTTTTCATCGCAAAATCCTAGTTAGCAACACAAACTCACCATAAATTTAATTAAAGGATTACAAAAATTTGCATACTTCATATAGGTCACTAGCTTCTTCAGGTTCCCTCACAAACATGAAATTTTTATAGACAGCTCTTCCAAAGAGCAATTCTGGTTATGGGGGAATTTTTTTCCCTAAATGTTCACAGCATCTTATAAACACATAATTTTCTAAATTTTGCAAAGTAGAAATATGTGGCTTATTATACAAATAGCAGTGTGATGCCAGGTGACTGTATAACTTTTAAAGCAAAATCACACTACCTACCTACTACTAACAACTTATAAGTAAACAAAAGTAATACTTTTTCATAGTAAGCATTAAAAAAACACTAAAAATGTATATTGGGTTATTTATGAAGAAGGTTATGCCTTGGCAACTTAAACCCTGTGTAATTAGATGGATGTTCTAAAAAATGCAAACTTCAAACTATTTTCTCTTTTTGTAACTTTATTTTGACAAAGGTAATAATTGACCTAATTCTTCTTTCCTAAACAGAATTCTAAGAATACAATTTTTATACAGCAAGGTTACATCACCTATTTGAAATGTTAAGCTAAAGATCCAAATATGATTTTAAAGACTTATTTTCATAATGTACCTAGACAAAAAGGTATTTACAATTTCCTGCCTGATTTTTAAATGACTGGTCTTTCTGATCTCTCTATGAGAGTTCAAAACATGTAGGAGGAGGATGAGAGTTGTGGAGTCAGGGTTTCTCAGTTCTTCCCAGCACAGGATAATCCAAGCTGGTGATTTTCAAAGTGTGGTCCCCAGACAGCATGATCAGCATTTCCTGGGAACTTTAGAAATGGGGATCTTTGACCCCATTCCTCTGACCTGCTGAATTCGAAACCCAGGGGATGGAGCCCAGAGACCTGTAGTTTAACAAGCTCTCCGGGGGATTCTGATGCACCTTCAAGTTTGAGAACCTCTCATATTAGACAACTCAGTCGTTATCTCTTGTCTCGACTTCCCCAATGTATTTAACTCTGAAAAGCTGTTAGAAATCTGCAGTCTGCGTTCAACTTAAGATTCTGCTAGCTAGTTAGATTTTGATGGCAGTTTATGGAGTTTCAGAGTTATCCTAGTAAATGCCATCCCAAGCCTTAATTACTAGTATTATTTAATTATTTTTGACCGTTGCCAGCAAGAATCAGCCTCAAAATTTCCTTTCAGAGCCTTCAAAATATCCATGTGTCACACACAAGCACACAGTAGATCAATCTGCTTTTTCTCCCTATTGTCTATTTATTAAAGGCAACTTCATTTGCCATTTTTCTAAAAGAGAGAGCTCGGAACTGCATTTGCATGACAAAAGTTACTTTTATCTTGTTTCTCGCCATCTTTCTGACAGACTATCAGTAACAAGGTGTCCGGAGTGATGTTACCACACTCCAAACCTCTGCCAGTCTGCCTACTTGAACTCAGCAGTAAATCCTTTTTATCAGATTTTGCTTAATAATTTTAGTCTACAGTGTGCTACATCCTGAGAGCCCCACATAGTTTCATTAAATTACCAGCTTTAACACTATATAGACATTGATTTCACTTTTCACAGAATGATTTGATTATAGTAACACTTTATGTGTGTGAAATTGAGGACAAATAGCTTCTCGAAGCAAAAAATTCATAGAGTCATACCTATTACATTTAGGCACATTTACTTTTTAAGAGAGCTCAAAACCAAGTATGTATAGATTCACTAGGTTAATTCATTTTACTTCCTATTGCAGACTCTACTTCCATAAATGGTTGCACATTACACAAAGGTAGCATGTGTTTTAAAACCAGAGCATGTGTATTTTCTGTCCTCTTCATATCCTGAATGAAAAAGGAGTCAAAAGAGTCCTGGACTTGGAACCCAAATATCTACTTCCATATTAAGTAGATAGATTAGATAGATAGATAGATAGATAGATAGATAGATAGATAGATAGATAGATAGACAAATGCAGACATAGATACAAACACACACACACCTGGTGACCATTGCTGTCACCATTCTACATGTAAGAAAAGCAAAGGCTCAGTGAGAATAAGTGATAGCCCAAGGTCACATTTTAAAATGTGATAATTTTTCTCAAAACCACCACTCAAAAATATTCTAGAACTGGGACCACCATTTTTTCCATAAAGGGGTAGATAGTAAACATTTTAGGCCTTGTGGTCCATATAGTCACTGGAACAACTATTTACTTCTACCACTGTAGTGTGAAAGTCATCATAGACAACATGTAAATCAATGGATGTGGACATGTTCCAATAAAACTTTATAATAACAGATGGTAGACCTATGGGCCAGGAGCCTGCCTAGTCCTGTTTTGGACCCCTTAGTTCTCAATCTTTTATGTGCATAGAAACCTCCTTAGGAATCTTGTTCCAACGCATGTTCTGATTCAGTAGGTCTGGGTTCAGGTCCTAAAATCTTCTCTCAGCCCACACTAGCTGCTGCTAGTGCATCAGATCATCATTTGAGCAGTGAAGCTAGACTGTAGAAAGTCTTTCTGGGCACTATCTCAGTCACTTCCTTTTAAACAGTACAGCCTGAAAGAACTTCAGTCACAACACCGTTGGGATGTTAAAAAATTTTAAATAGATTTAGGAATGACTGGGGTGTAACCTCACAGATGCAGTTGTTGAATATCTGTGTAAATAAACATTTTATAACTCACTCTTAAAAGGCCAACAGTAAGTGTTTGCGTTGTGAAGATCCCAAGTATAGACTTACAGGGTAAATCAATTCAAACTCTATTTATGTTGTGGGATGGATACTTAAAAGAGAGAATAAAATTTTGGCGACAACATAAAAACTCAGATTCAAAAGCCGAGAAATAAGCAAAGATGATATGAAATGAAGAACTGTTAGATGACTCACACAGTGGTTGGAGCAAAGTTATAGATAGCATCTCAACTATCTATTGGAAAACAAACCATCTCCAAATTCACAGTTTGAAACACAACTTTTTATTTGCTCAGGATTCTGCATTTTGCGTGGGGCCTATACGGGATGGCGTGTATCTGCTCCATGTGGCATTGTTTGGAATCGCCAGCGTCTGGAAGTTTGCCTAGGCTCTTATGTCTAAGATAGTCTCTCATCTTTAAATAGTCTAGGGCAAGCTTTATTACAGTATGACATCTGGCTTTGAAGAGTGAGCAGTCCAATCAGATAAGCCTGAACATCCAGATGCACATCAAGCCTTTGCTTGCATCTCACTTGCTCCATTGCTCAAAGCAAGTTGCAAGGCCAAGCCCATAGGGAAACGAAACTACACAGGAGCAGGAGGCACGGTGTATGGGGGTCACAAATGCAAGAGTCTACCACTAATAATGGTGTCAAATATGTGTGTGAATAGTTGAGACCATTTTTTAAATATAATGTGCATTAAAGAAACAATGTCTAAATTGTTTCTAAAGAAACAGTGTCTAAATCAATATATGTATATAACAGATACTTACATATATAATTGAATTATTTAAATATAACAAGTGGAGAATTGATGCTTTCCTCTACAAACTACTATACTCACATTTTTCCCAAACTTTTAAACTTTTTCTCATTGAAAAAAAATGGGGGAACTGACTTATATTCAGCATTCCTTTATAGACTTAAGCTGTGCTATCTAAGACAAGCTACTGAGCCTCTGTTACCTCATTTCTAAGACAGGGATTATATTGGCTTTGAGATGGTAGTGGGGATTATGAGAAAACAGGTATAGGAACTAATTTAGGAATGAGATAAAGATATAGAGAAGCAGGTCTTTGTAGTAGAAAAAGGTATTTTTTTTTACTTTGTGTTTTCACATTTCTATGCTACCAGTAGATTGAGGTAATTTTTTTTTAGTCTGGATGATTGTGATAATAAAAGGGATAATATTTGGAAATGTAATTTACTATTGCAAAGGGCTATGTAAAAATAAAGCCCTTCAGTGTAATACTGGGGAAAGGCTTAGAACACCTTTGTTTTAGCCTGGAGCACAAGCACACTATGCTATTTTAGGGAAGCAAGGGTCATATTCATCTCCTCCTTAATGAAAACATCTGCTAGAGTGTGCAGTCAATTTATATTCACTTGCTAGATTGAAAGTAGATATCATGATACTTAAATTATTATAAATTCCTTTTCCTGTTCTTAGAAACCAGGAAGCACTGATGATTTTTGTGCTCTCATCGAAGTATAATTTAAAGCTACACATACACACCCTCACACAAAGAAATTTTTGACAAATATTCCTCCTTTGGAATGTCCTTTAAATGCCTTGTCACTTATATTAACTCATTGCCTATAAAATAATTCCATCAACCAAATAACATATAAATAGTATTGACAAGAGAATTATGAGGCCATTGATATAGTCTGTAAGGATTTTTTCTTAGGTTTACCTTTAAGGTTCTTATACATTTCTTAGTCAAATAGGTAGAGGAATGCTGTCAAATAAACTTGTTAGGAGTCATTCAATTAACTTAGACTTAACTGAATTATATCTGCATCATTACTGAGTACTGAAATGCCCTTTGCTACTGTTGGTAATAAAAGAGGGCAAGCTTTCAATTTGAAATATAATAGACCTGACTTTTCAAGAGCAGGTAATTATCAAATGAGGCTTATGTTTATGTATTAAATTTTTTAAAGTGACATGCACACACGAATTACATGCATTCCACCTCAAAAATCTGCAAATTAGGAGCAAGAGTCCTTATATATTTTTTCAGTTTGCTTTCTAGTGCTATTTACATCCCCTAAACATATTTATCCTTATACATCAACTCATCACTTACTTGATTCTCTCATACAGTCTCTGTTATTAATTCTTAAAACTTGCACACAAATTCCATGCATGGTTTTAACTAGTCATTGCCATTGAAAAAAACAGAATAAAATCAGGAAATAATACCACTTGGGGAATATTAAACCAGTGACAGGTGGCTATTAAACCAATAGCCAAGACAACAGTCTGGTAATGTCATAATTGTATTAACATGATGCTTTGTCTTTTCTATTTGTTTAAAGATTTTATTTATTTATTTTTAGAGAGAGGGGAAGGGAGGGAAAAAGAAAGAAAGAGGAACATCCATGTGTGAGAGATGCATTAACTGGTTGCCTTTTGTACACCCCCAACTGAGCGCCTGGACTGCAACCCAGGCATGTGCCCCAACTGGGAATCAAACCAGCCATCTTCCAGTTCGCAGGCCTGCACTCAATCCACTGAGCCATACCAGCCAGAACTATTTTTATTTTTAAATTAATTTTAAAATAAAGGAAAAGTAAACAATAAAAATCAACAGAAGTCCTGTTTCATGTCAAAGAAATGATTTGTTTTTATAGGTGTTACTATATCCTAGAAGAGTCTACAAAACTTATTAGAGAAAACAGTAGACATTTCATATTTTAAACCATGTTTCAATTAAGACAATATTGATCAACTCCCTGATATGAAAGATGAGAATGTTAGTGCTCACTTTCTCCCACACATCCCTTGATCTCTATATTATTTTTACATTAATAGTATTTATAAATTTTACATTCTATTCTGTAAGTATACCTCCATGATTACTTAGTATTAATTCTATTATAAAGTGATTCAATCATTGTATTTATTTTATCCATTCTTTTCTGGGAATCTTCATTTTAACTTTTTCAAATTTCTAGATTTCAATGATGTAATTAATGTAACAAGATGTAAATTAATCCCCCTGCCCAAACACAACACAAAACAAAACAAAACAAAACAGAAAGGTTTATGAGATTTCTACTCTCCTAGTTGTTTTATGAGGAATTAGCTGCTTTATACTGCAATGGTTCCTTATCTGGAAATACATTTTTTAGTTAAATTTTTCATCAAACATGTGGCCATTGGTCTGGATTTTTCTTCTTCAAAGTGGTTTAAGTTTTCTGCAGGATGACTAAGCAATTACTTTTTATGCTTCTATTTTAATAATTGAACCAGAATATGTCTATGTGTTTGGCTCTACCCTTCCTGATGGTTACATTTCAAGGGAATGGCTTTCAGGTTCTTGAGGAAGACTCATCTGAGTTATAGAAGTATACATCTCAAAGGGACAGAGGAAGGGTTCACAATCACAAGCCCTTTTTGGTAAATGCTCTGAGAGAAGTAGATCAGGGGACTACTGATCTTTAGATGTTGGCTACACCAAACAGTAAGTTCTTTTGACAGCCCTACACTTCCCCAAACAGGACCTCGAAAGGGGGCTGAGTCATCCTATGGACCATCTGAGGCTACTAGAAGCTGTAGTAGGATTGGTCAAGTCTCTTAGTTTGGAGAGAGGGTTTCTGCTCAGAATTTTTGCAGTTCTCAAACATGGGAATTCAAACTGTTCTTAATTTGGTGAGTCCTGGAAATTTCATTCCCATTAAAAAGGGTCAGCTCTGTGTTTCCCTTTCTTCTCCCCAGTGAAATTTCCCCACCATCAAAATCCCTTTCTTATGTACCCTGACTTCTTACCTAACCGATAGTAGGTACTAAATGAACGATTGTCAAATGAACAAATCTTTTGCACTTACATCTGTCTCTCTAGTAAATATTTGGTGAGTCGATTAAAAGATATTGCAATGATTATGCATCTAAAAGTAAAACTCTAGAAACTAAAAATGATATTCAGTCAAACTCTAGCCTTAATGATGATTTAAAGCTTACAGCCAAAGTCTAATTTTAACCATATACAATTTTTATAAAACTACAGAAAATCTGTATTTGTAGGAGAGTATCCAGACAGTCTAGAATGTGACACAGGATTCTATTCAGTCTGGCTTCTTCTATTGAACATATTCATGTTTCCTTATGAAATTGCTATTCTTAAGATCATTTTCTCTAAATATAGAAAAAAATCATAGTGAATGCAAAAAACACTTTTTTTTTGAGAGAAGAAAAAAAGGCCCTGACTGGCTCAGTGGGATGGACATCATCCTCAAACCTAAAGTCTGCCAGTTCAATTCTCAGTCAGGGTACCAGTTGGGGGCGAGAGAGAGAGGCAAACAGCTGAGAGAAGAAAAAATAGGCGACATTTTTTTTTCTTCAAAGAGAGAAAGAAAGACGTGGCCACTCATGTTAAGCATAATGCATTTCTAATTACAGCTTTCTTTGAAGTCGAGTACTTTTCATGTGAATATTTGAAGTCTTTTTTTACTTCATAATAAATTTTACATATTTTATAAATAGTAAATATATCATTTTAGAAGCTTTATTAATATAACACTTGGCAAGCTAAAATTGTTGAGTAATTCCTCATAATTTCTATGTTGATATCAGTATTAACTCAACTCCTGAAATCTAAGAAGCAAACAAGATTTTGAAATAACTGTGCATCTGTTTTTAAGGACATACTTTATTTTTTCTGAACAAGCCTGTTGTAGAAATTAATGCAGACGTTCATGATGCAATTTGTATTTCTTCAGAGAAAATATTATTTTTCATAAAGGATCAAGAATAAGATGTAATTCTATTCATTAGTTGCAATTCTCACAAAAGTTGTGAGAACTCTCTAGACAAGGGCTTACAGAAAGAACATTAAATGAATAGACTGTTGATATCCCAAAGTGACTGAAGATATAATATGGGCTATGATTATCATCCCTGAGTAGAATTTGCCATTCAGGAATATAAATTCTATACAAATATGAACTAACTAAAACCTTCAAACTACTCTTATTATGAAATACTCAAGTGTTTTGGCCTTTGTTTGAAATTATGCAAAATAATGATGAAATATCCATGGTAACAGGAATATCCATGGCCACTTAATATACAGATGTCAGAAAATGGTCTCCATTAAGTTTTAATAGCTCTGAGGAGATATAGCTTACATACTATAAAATTCAACCATTTTATGTGTATGACTCTATGATTTTAGTAAGTTAACCATGCTATATAACCATCTGTGCAATACACTATTAGAAATATATAGCACTAAAACATTTTTCTTTTTTATAATGTATTTTATTGATTATGCCATTACAGTTGTCCCCTTCCCCCTCTTCATTCCCCTCCACCCTGTACACCCCCTTCCACCCACATCCACCCCCATTTAGTTCATGTCCATGTGTCATAAATTCTTTAGCTTCTACATTTCTCACACTAATCTTGCCCTCCCCCTGTCTATTTTTCTCCCAATCTTCTATGCTACTTATTTTCTGTACCTTCTCCCCCCTTCTCCTCCTTCCACTCCCCTGTTGCTAACCCTCCATGTGATCTCCATTTCTATGGTTCCACTCCTGATCTAGCTGTCCTCTTAGTTTGCTTTTGTTTTAGGTGTGGTTGTTAATAACTGTGAGTTTGCTGTCCTTTTCACTGTTCATATTTATTATCTTCTTTTACTTAGATAAGTCTCTTTAACATTTCATATAATAAGGGCTTGGTGATGATGAACTCTTTTAACTTGATATTATCTGAGAAGAACGTTATCTGTCCTTCCATTGTAAATGAAGCTTTGCTGGATAGAGCAACCTTGGATGTAGGTCTTTGGATTTCATGACTTGGAATCCTTCTTTCCAGCCCCTTCTTGCCTGTAAGGTCTCTTTTGAGAAATCAGCTGACTGTCTGATAGGAACTCCTTTGTAGGTGACTGTCCCCTTATCTCTTGCTGCTTCTAGAATTCTCTCCTTCATTTTAATCTTGGCTAATGTAATGATGATGTGCCTTGGTGTGTTCCTCCTTGGGTCCACCTTCTTTGGGACTCTCTGAGCTTCCTGGGCTTCCTGGAAGTCTATTTCCTTTGCCAGATTGGGGAAGTTCTCCTTTATTATTTGTTCAAATAAGTTTTCCACTGGTGGCTGTGCCTTTCCCCCTCCTGGTACCCCTATAATTCGGATGTTGGAGCATTTAAAGATGTCCTGGAGGTTCCTAAGCCTCTCCTCATTTTTTTTTAAATTCTTATTGCTTCATTCTTTTCTGTTTGGTTGTTTCTTCCTTCTGGTCCACTCCATTGATTTGAGTCCCAGTTTTCTTCCCATCCCTATTGGTTCCCTGTGCATTTTACTTCATTTCACTTAGTGTAGCCTTCATTTTTTTCATCTAATTTGTGACCAAAACTAACCAGTTCTGTGGGCATCCTGATCACCAGTGCTTTGAACTGTGCATCTGATAGGTTGGCTATCTCTTGATCACTTAGAAGTATTGGCTCTGGGGCTTTGATTTGTTCTTCTGTTTGAGCCATAATTTTTTGGTCAGGTCATGCCTTTTATGGGGGGCAGAGCCTTATATGTTCACCAGGGCAGGGCAACCCAGTTGCTGTGTTGTGATGCTGTATGTGGGGGTGGGGTCAGAGAGGGAACAATGGCTCCTGTTCTACTCTCTCTTGGATTTGTCCCCTCTGCTGCTTCCCACAAGTAAATTGGGCCCTTCAGATGCTGGTTCCCACATGGGCGGGCTTGTGTACATTCTAGGACCCTGTGAGGCTAGGAGTCTCTCTAGGCACCTTTTCAACTAGTGCTTTTAGGCTTTATTTCTCAGTGCTGGGGCCCTGGTTTGCACGATCTGTCTCACTGCCCATTTTTGCCTAGTTTATCTGCATGCAAATGTGTGACCGTGGTCAGCCCCATGCCACCTGTGCTCCCAAGTCTGGCAGCCACGGCCTTTTCCTGCTGCAACCACTTTCCTGCTGACTTCACCCCTCTTACCAGTCTGGTTGAATGATTGTTGGACTTCTGTACAGTTCAATTTTCTGTCTGTTCTGGTTGTGTTTTTGTTTCTAAATCTTCGTTGTCCTTAATTTTGGTCCTGTGAGGACACACAGTGTTTCCACCTATGCCTCCATTGGCTGGAAGTCCCACTCCAACATTTTTCTTGTTCCCATTTGCATTTAATCCCCACTCCTACCTGCAGTCCTAGGTGAACACTAATCTGTTTTCTGTCTTTATGAATGTGCTTTTCTAAACATTTTATGTAAATAAAATCATACCATATGTAGTCTTTTGCATGAGCCTCCTTTCACTTGGTGTGATGTGTTTGAAGCTCATTCACATACAGTATATATCAGTACTTTGATAATTTGATTGCTAAGTAATTATCCTTTATATGAATATACTACACTTTTTGTCCATTCACCAGTTGATATACAATTAGGTTATTTCCAGTTTTGGCTATTATAAATGTTAAAGCTATGAACACCTACTTACATATTCTTTTTATAAACATATATTTTCATTTTTCTTGGTTAGATTCTTAGTAATGTAATGGCTGGGGTGTGTGGTAAGTTTATGTTTGACTTTTTTAAAAAACTGAATTGTTTTTTAAAAAGTGGAAACAAGCACCGCATGAGGGTTTCAGTTTCTGTATATTCTTGTAAACACTTAGTCTTTTCTGTCTTTTGCACTATACACATCTTGGTAGGTATGAAGTGGTATATCATTGTGGTTTCAATTTTTATTTCCCTAATAAGTAGTGATGATAAGCATTTATTACCTCTTTATATATATCTCCTTTGGTGAAATGCCTATACAAAATTTTACCCATTTTTAAAGTGGGTAGTTTTATTATTGAGTTGTAAGAATATGTATCTGGATATAAGTCCTTTTTCAGATATATGATTTGCAAATATTTTCTCCCAGCTTGTAGCTTATCTTTTAATTTTCTCAATGGTCTCTATTGAAGTAAAAAAGTTTTTAGTTTTATTAAGTCCAATTTATAGATCATGCTTTTCTTGTTGTAGCTAAAACTCTGCCTAATTCAAGGTCACAAAATTTTTCTCCTATGTTTTCTACTAGAAGGTTAATAATTTTAGTTCTAAAATTTAGATTTATGTTTTATGTTGAATGACTTTTGCTGCAAGATACAAATTAAGGCCCTAAATTAATTTTTCTGCATGTGGCTATTCAATTACACCAGCCCCATTTGTTGAAAATATTCTTTCCCTAGTTAATTGTTTTGATATCTTTGTCAAAAAATCAATTGACCATGACTGTTAGGGCTTATTTATGAACTTTCAATTATATTCCAATGGTCTATATATCTATCCTTATGCCAGTATGGATAGAGTGAATTTGTAGTTAAGTTTTGAATTAGGGAAGTGTGAGTCTTCCAACTTTGCTCTTCTCTTTCAATATTGCTTTGGCTATTCAGTGTCTCTTGCATTTACAACTGAATTTTGGAATTAGCTTGTCAGTACTACAACAGTTCCTGGGATAGTGATAAGGGTTCCATTAAATTTATACACCATTTTGTGGAGAGGTTCATCTTTACAATAATGAGTATACTTGTCCTTGAGTATGAACTGTGTCTCACTTTATTTAGATATTCTTTAATTCTCTCAGCAATGTTTTATAGTTACCATGTACAAGTCTTGTGCTTATTTTGTTCAAGTTTATTTGTATATATTTTATTTATTTTGATAGAATTGTGCATGTAATTGTTCTCTTCATTTCATTTTTAGATTGTTGCTAGTATATAAAAATACAGTTGATGTTTTTATTGAATCTTATATCCTGCCATCTTACTAGTCTCATTTATTCATTCTAGAAGTTCATTAGTTAATTTGCTTTTCCTGATTCTTTTTGGATTCTTAAGAGACAAAATACTTTTTACATAGACAGTTATGTTATCTGTGAATAAATGCAGCTTTACAGTGTGACTTGCCTTCCAATCTAGATGTTTCATTATGTTTTGTTTTACCTTCTTGAACTAGCTAGAACCTCCAGTGCAATGCTGAATGGAAGTACTGAGAGTAAGCATCCTTGTCGTGTATCTGGTCTTAGAAAGATAGCATTCCATCTTTCATAATTATGTATGATATTAGCTTGGGGTTTTCATAGATGCCCTTTATCTCCATTATTATTTGAAACTGCTGTGACATAAAATATATATTCTTGTCTAGAATGACTTTTCTCTCTTGTCTTTAAAATCATCTGTCATTGCCAGCTCAGGCAATCATCAATGAATTTTTTAAATATAAGTGGAAATTTGATGAAAGGGAAAAAATGCTGCTACAAGGCCAGTGAAACCATATTATTAAATCCCAAATGCTTCTTGTATGTTTGAGTATACATCACTGTAACAACTTGTTCCACAGCAAAAATTGAGTGACTTTTGAAGGAACTTGGGATCTTCTTAGAATACTACCCATAACATTGGATTTGGTCACATGTCCCAACTCTTCACTGAATGTTATATAACCTAGGTTATTTAGACTTTTCAAAATTCATAGTTATAAATTTTACTTTAAAAATATAAAAATATCTCATTTTTAAAGCTGATAAACAAGGCTGATATGTAGAAAATCAAAGAAGAACTTATTTACATTTATAGAACTAGGGCATTAACACAGACAGATACACACATAGAGAATATCTATAATAATTCTTTTGGCTATTGTTTCCATCTATGCTTAAAATATATAATTTATTATAAATGGCTTTAAATTACTTGACATACTTTTAAATCAAACATTATATAAGTACATGTTGTGAAAAATAAATAGACAGTACTAGTTGTTTATATAACATTCACTCTTATGCTGTTTTCATTAAGATAAACTTTTATTCAGAATACCTAATGTGCACTTTAAGAATGCGTGCTTCCCAAGGCTCCTCTGTAGCTAAATTTAACCTTGTAACTTAACTCTCACAAACAAGATAAAAGCAGAAGTTATTGCCTGGGTTTTGAGGACATTACTTTCCTGATAAAAAGCAAGAGTCTCAGAAAAATTTTCTCTACAACTTTCCTCATTTTCTTAATGCCTGAAATTTGGTCTAAATTTTCAAAAGTAGAGTAGCCATCTTTGTAATGACAAAGACTAAACCTGAACATCAAGAGATTCAGAGCAGTCCTGGTTGGTGTTGCTCAGTTGGATTGAACACCGGCCTGCGAACCAAAGGATTGCTGGTTCAATTCCCAGTCAGGGAACATATCTGGGTTGCTGGCCAAGTCAGGTTCCTGGTGGGGGTGGGGGTGTGAGAGGCGACTGCACACTGATGTTTCTCTCCCTCTTTCTCCTTCCCTCTGTCTAAAATGAATGAATAAAATTTTTAAAATACTTATTAAAAAAGGAGATTCAGAACAAAGAGAGAAATGCATCTCAGTTCCTTCAGCAGATGTATTGGTTCTTGCTTGTCCATTCACTGATCCCTTGTTATATGAAACCAACTTATTTACTTCAGAGTTGGTTAGGGCACCATTGTAAACTTCTGTTACTTGCTGTTGAATATTCCCACAACTAGCCCTAAGTCTCCCTTTCTAGAGGTTACTGCAATTACCTGTTATTGTTACAGTCTTCCAAAGACATGTTATGCATCTGATCTGATTTTAAACAGCAGATAATAATTTTATTTTACTTATTCAAATTCATAATGCATTTTGAAGACACTGGATTATTTCCCAGAAATGCTTAATATAACTAAATCTTATTTACTCTCTACATATAATTTTAAGTGGAAAGTATATCAAGCAATTGTACCTTAATTTGGAATATAATCAATGATTTTTCTAGTATTTTTAATCTAAAAGGAAGGGCTAGCAAACAATTCAAAAAATAGTTGACAACTAAGAAATCTTCTTTCAAGACTATAGTCTTTGGGAGTAAAAAAATCTAGTATTGACTAAGAACTTGAAAAAAATATTAGTTGCGTAATATTACTTTAAACCATACAAGTGACAAAGATTTCTGCTACTGCCTATGAAAAAAGCAGCTTGTATCAGACTAATTTCCTACAGAGACAAAATATATAGCCTAAATAAAATAAAGAAAACAACTTTGTGATAGCACTAAAGAGCAACCAAGACACACAAAATAAGAGGAACCAAGATCCAGGGGCAAAAGGAACATGAAATGAGCCTTACATACATTTACTAACAGTTTTCCTTTAGAGGCATTTGCTTCTCTTCAGTTAATCTGGGGGTCTAACCAAATACAGTGGTCTAAACCTTGCTCACCAGAATGAAGAGGTAAACATTGGCATACAGAGCTACAAAGACAGTTAATACTTCAGGTGCCAAGACCCCAGAATTCTAGAATATTGACTCTGATCTGCAGAGTTGTAGACCTGCACTCATTTCTCTGAGAAATGAGCATAGTGAGAGGTCAAGAAACCAAGAGAAAAAGAAGTTGCTGATAGGCTACAGTGCCAAGCAGATATTTAGATGGTTTCACAGTGCTGGGAAGACAAGTATTGGAGTCCAGGGCTTCTGAAGGACTGTGCCCCAGAAATCAGGGAAACAAATATGAATCAGATTTTCCAAAGTTTAAAACACAGCCTTGAGTGATATCAATATATGATGAGATTGAAATGATCTGCTTTCATTCTAATTGTATGTAAAACAGAAAATTAAATTCATTTAGTGCCTGGCATTTCACCCAAAATTATAACTCATTTCGGGAAATAAGACAAAAATACCAAAAGCCAAGAGACACATATTATAAACAAGTGAAACAAATAAAACCAATATTTGTGGTAGCAGGCACTGTTATTTTAAAAATTTTGACTGTGAGGTGGTTCAAGATGATGGTATTAGAAGATGTTGACTCACTTCTTTATGCAGATATACCAAACCTACAGCTACATATGGAATGATTCCCTCTGAAAGAGACCTGAAAACTAGCTGAACACCTCCAAAACAAAGGATAAAGGAACCACATCAAGATGGGTATGAGAGGCTGATTCATGGTCTCACTAAAAGACCCACCCATGGTACATGAACCTACAATTGGGAGGGTTCTCACAAATATGGAGCTTCTTCCTGAAGAATGAGGAGTTCTTGACCCACAAGAGGCATCCCAGCCATTTGGGGCCAGCACCAGAGGGGCAAACCCCCAAATATCTGGCTTTGAAACCCAACAGGATTTACATCCAGTAGTCACAAAGGTTTAAAGGGAACAGAGATTCTGCTCTTGAAGGGCTCACATGCAGACTCACTCTAGGATACAGTGTAAAAGAAGCACTTTGAAAAGTGCCTAAACTTTATGTGAAAGGAATTCATTTGCTAATCTTAAAATATGTGCTAAAGGAGCAAGGACCTCTTGGGACTCTCTAGGAATAGAGGGGTGGGCAGATATCATTTTTACAGTCTCCCTTTACCTTGCTGGAGTCAGTCGTCATACATGGTCACAGCACACTCCAGGTACCCCTCTAAACCAGCATATGTACACAGTCATAGTGCTCTGCACCTGGCCCATTAGACTGGTGGGTAGGCATTGACAGGGCACTCTCAGGCTTACTAAAATTAGCTAGCAGGCATGTACAATAATAGCTCTTTCCAGTATCCCCACTAAACCCTCCAAGCACATGCATTTATAACACTCTCTAGCTGCCTCATGGAGGCCAGCAGGAGCATGCAGTCAGAGCACACCCCATCTGCTTCACTAAGCTGGCAGGCACATGCAGTCACAGCACTCTCCAGCTGTTTTGCCAAGGCTGATAAAAGCATGCAGTCACTGCATTTCCCAGGTGCCCATCTGAAGCCAGCACGTATGCAGTCTCAATACTCTGCAGCTGCCCCACTAAACCTGGCTCCCTCCTGGTCTCACTACAGTTCACTGGTACCACCAAAGGAGCTTATACACATGTCTGAAGCCCAAATTTTTGCAGTTGTTGCCAAAGAGACACCTCCAGATCATTTGGTCTGGAGGCCAGCAGTGTTTACCATTATGGTCCCACAGGACTATATATTTTGCATACTTTAAAACCTAGCTTCCAATCAGCCTGAAACAAGGTGCTCCGTGAAGTCCCTCTCTTTGGAACACTGACAGGTTTTAGCATACCTTAAACAACTGGAACCTGTCAAGAATAAATTACACTATTTAGATAATCACAAACATTCAAGTGACAACCAAGAGCTTGGGCAAGGTTGAACAATAACTTTCACCTCCTGCATGAGGTTTCTTCTACAAAATTGGGAGAGGTGACTGCTTTACTTTTTACGTTGAAACAAACAGTCAAACAAAATGAGGAAACAAAGGAATATGTTTCAAACCAAAGAACAAAATAAGCCTCAGGGAAAAAAAAAAAACCTTAATGAAATGAACACAAAAAGTTTAGCCACTGAGAGTTCAAAGCAATGTTCATAAAGATTCCATTAAATTTTGGAGAAGAATATATGAATACAGTGAGAACTTCAACAAAGAGAAAAATATTAAAAAGTACCAAAGAAGTATCAAAAAAGTATCAAAGTATCAAGAAGTCACAGAGCTACAGAATACAATAAAGAACTGAAATATATATACTACAAGGGTTAAACAGCACATTAGATGAAGTAGAAGAAAGGATGACTTATTTGGTAGACAGGGCAGTGGTACTAACCCAAACAGAGCAGCAAAAAAAACAAAGAATTTTTAAAAGCGAAGATAGCTTAAGGAGCCTAGGGGACAAAGTCAATAGAAATAACATTTGCATTATAGTGTTCCAACAAGAAGAGATCAAGAGAGGGGCAGAAAACTTATTTGAAGAAATAATGGTTGGAAATTCCCCTAACCTGGGAATGGAAATAGACAACCAGATTCTGTAAGCCCAGAGAATTCCAAACAAAATAAACTCGAAGAGATTCATAGCAAGACACATTATAATTAAAATGTCAAAAGTTAAAGAAAAAGAGATAATATTAAAAATAGAAAGAAAAAGTAATTTCTGTACATGGAAATCCTCACAAAACTAGCAGCAAATTTTTCAACACAAACTTTTCAGGCCACAAGTGAATGGCATGATATGTACAAAGTGCTGATAGTTTTCCAGAAAAGCAAAATCTAAAGGAGTTCATTATCACTCAAGTGGCCTTATAAGGAAGTTGAAGAGACTTCCTTAAGCTGAAAGAAAGGGCACCAATTAGTAACAAGAAAACATATGAAATTAAAAATGTCATTGGAAAGGTAAACATAGAGTAAAGGTAGTGGATTAATCACATATAAACCTATCGTGAAAGGTAAAAGACAAAAATAGTAAGAAATAACCATAACTACAATAATTAGTCCAGCAATACCCAAAATAAAAAATATCAAAGCTGTAACATCAAAAAATATAAAACATGAGGGGGAGAAAATACAGATTTTTAGAATGCATTCAAACTTAACTTGAATCAACTTAAAATGGACTGTTAAACATATAGGTTGTTATATGTGAGTCTCATAATAACAACAATCAAAAAATTATAGCATATACACAAATGATAATGAGAAACAAATATAAGCATACTACCTACTAAAAAAACTCTTGAAACCAAAAAGAAGAGAGCAAAAAAGAAGGGGAAAAAAGAAACTACAAACAGCCAGAAAACAATTAACAAAATATCAATAAGTACATATCTATCAATAATTACTTAAATGTAAATAGACTAAATTCTTCAATAATAAGGCATACAGTGGTTAAGTAAATTAAAAAAAAAAACAAGATCTATCTAAATACTGCCTACAAGAGACTGAGTTCAAATAAAAGGATACAGACTGAAAGTGAAAGGATGGAAAAAGATGATTTATGCAAATGGAAACCAAAAGAAAATCGGGGTAGTTATATGCATATTGGACAAAATAGACTTTAAATAAAGACTCTAATAAAAGAGAAAGATGGATATTAGAAACAGAGGAAAGGTTAAATCCAACAAAAAGATATAACAGTTGTAACTGTTTATGTATCCAATATAGGAGCACCTAAATATATGAAGTCTACCCAGAAGATATCTAACCATGTAATATGAGAAATAGAAACATTTATTGAAGATACAAGAAACATTGTCCATAGGACAATGACACCTCAGTCCCCTTCAAAATAGGTACTTTGGGACCTCACACAGTTCTCCCAGTCACCATCAGCTGCCCCATTGTATATTCCTGAATCTCATCGATGGTCTGAAATTTCTTCCCTTTTAAAGGAAATTTTGGTTTTGGAAAAAGCCAGAAGTCACAGGGTGCAAAATCTGGGCTGTAGGAGGGCTGAGTCACCTGGGTGATTTGATGTTTGGCCAAAAAATTCTGCATAAGACGTGATGCATGAGAAGGTGCATTTTGCCAATGAAGTTGCCAATTACCAGTTGCCCATAGCTGTGGCCTTCCGAATCATCTGAATATTTCTGTGGAGAAATGTTCAAGCTTTATTTACACAAAATTTGATGCAGATTTATTGCTCTACTTGCCCAGTCATTTTGAATGGGATGGCCACACAGTATACATGCTCACTCAGTGGCATCTACTGCCCCCACTAACTAGTACAGGGAAGTTGTCATTGTTCACATGTGCCTTCCAGTCCATTCTCCTCAGCTGCCAGGTTATGTTGATGTCTCACAAAGTGTTCCCATTATGTTAACAATGGCTGGACTTTTACCACACAGCAAATTTGACTTTTTGTATACAGCAAATATTAATGGACCTAAAGGTAGATATTGGCAGCAATACAATAATAGGAGGGGACTTTAATATCCCACTTAAATCAATGGATAGACCATACAAAGAAAATCAATAGGAAAACATTGGCATGAAGTGACACATTAAATCAGATGGACTTAATCGATATAAACATATTTTGTCCAAAAGCAACAGAAATAATATTCTTCTCAAGAATACATAGAATATTCTCTAGGATAGAGTATGTTGGGCCACAAAACAAGTCTTGATAAATTTAAGATTGAAATCATATCAAGCCAACATCATACTCAATGGGCAAAAACTAAAATCTTTTCCAATAAGATCAGGAACAAGACAAGGTTGTCCACTTTCACCACTTCTATTCAATATAGCATTGGAAGTTTTAGCCACAATGATCAGACAAGAAAAGGAATTGAAGGCATTCAAATTGGAAAGGAGGAAACAAAATTGTCACTGTTTGCAGATGACATAATAGTGTACGTGGACAATCCTATAGACTCTACTCAAAAACTGCTTAACCTAATAAATAAATTTGGCAAAACAACAGGATACAAAGTCAATATCCAGAAATCAAAGGCATTTTTATATACCAACAATGAAAAAGCAGAAGCAGAAATCAAGGAAAAAATCCCATTCAATATAGCAAAAAGAAAAATAAAATACCTAGGAATAAATCTAACCAAGGACGTAAAAGACCTGTATGCAGAAAACTACACAACACTGAAGAAAGAAATCAAGGAAGACACAAATAAATGAAAACATATACCATGTTCATAAATTGGAAGAATTAACATCATCAAAATGTCCATATTACCCAAAGCAATTTACAGATTCAATGCAATACCTATTAAAGTACCAGTGACATACTTCACAGACATAGAACACTTCAAAAATTTATATGGAACCATAAATGACCCCGAATAGCAGCTGCAATTTTGAGAAAGAAGAACAAAGTAGGAGGGATCACAATACCTGATATCAAACTGTATTACAAGGCCACTGTAATCAAAACAGCCTGGTACTGGCATAAAAACAGGCACATAGACCAATGGAACAGAACAGAGAACTCAGAAATCAACCCAAATCTCTACAGCCAATTAATATTCAACAAAGGGGGCAGCAACATAAAATGGACTAATAATAGCCTCTTCAACAAATGCTGTTGGGAGAACTGGACAGCTACGTGCAAAAAAATGAAACTTGAACACCAACTTACACCATACACCAAAATAAATTCAAGGTGGATAAAAGACTTAAATATAAGCTGTGACACCATTAAAGTCCTAGAGGAGAGCATCGGCAAGAAAATCTCAGATATTTCATGCAGCAACTTTTTTAACGATATGTCCTCTAGAGCAAGGGACATAAAGGAAAGAATAGACAAATGGGATCTCATAAAAATTAAAAGCTTCAACATGGCTAAAGAAAACAGTATTAAAATAAAAAAAAGAACCAACTGTATGGGAAAACATATTTGCCAATGATACCTCAGACAAGGGTTTAATCTCCAAAATATACAAAGAACTTACACGACTTCACTCTAAGAAGACAACCAACCCAATTAATAAGTGGGCAAAGGACTTGAACACACATTTCTCCAAGGAGCATATACAGAAGATCCAGAGACACATGAAAAGATGCTCAATATCAATAGCTATCAGAGAGATGCAAATTAAAACCACAATGAGATACTACTTTACACCAGTCAGCATGGCCATCATAAACAAAGTGACAAACAACAAGTGTTTGAGAGGTTGTGGAGAAGAGGGGACCCTAATCCATTGTTGGTGGGATTGCAGACTAGTACAACCACTGTGGAAAACAGTATGGAATTTTCTCAGAAAACTAAAAATGGACCTGCCTTTTGACGCAGCAATTCCACTGCTAGGATTATATTTTAAGAACCCTGAAACACCAATCCAAAAGAATTTATGCACCCCAATGTTCATAGCAGCACAATTTACAATAGCCAAGAGCTGGAAGCAACCTAGGTGCCCATCAGTAAGTGAATGGATCAAAAAATTATGGTACATATACACAATGGAATTCTATGCTGCAGAGAGAAAGAAGGAGCTACTACCCTTTGCAACAGCATGGATGGAACTGGAAAGCATTATGCTGAGTGAAATAAGCCAGGAGGTGAAAGACAAATACCATATGATCTCACCTTTAACAGGAACCTAAGCAACAAAACCAAGAAGCAAGCAAAATATAACCAAAGACACTGAAATAGAGAATGGGGGGACAGTGACCAGAGGGCAGGGAATTTCAGGGGAAAAAGAGGAAGGATTTACAGGAACTAGTATAAAGGACACATGGACAACAGCTAAGAGGGGTGGAAGTGGGAGGGAGGTGGGGAGCACTGGGGGGTGTGGGATGGGATGGGAGTAAAAGACAGAAAACTGTACTTGAACAATAATTAAATTAAAAAAATTTAAAAGCACAGGGTTCAGCATGATGGCACAATTATTTGTTGAGTAATTGGATAAACTAATGAAATAAAATTGAATGCTCAGAATGGACAACAGTGTGGTGATTGCTGGAGGAAGGACTAAATGGTAATGGAATAAAAATACAATAAAGATTAAATTTTAAAAAGTGAATGCTCAGAATAAAATACTCATATGTTTTAATAAAATTATTTTAAATAAAAAATCATATCAAGCATCTTTTCTGACCACAATATTATAAAAATAGAAATAAAAGAAGAAAACTGACAGATAAGATGAACAGAAATCAGTGGGATAGATCAGAGAGCCCATAAATAATCCTATGCATATACAGTCATTTAATTTATGATAATGAAGGCAAGAATATACAGTAGAGAAAGCACAGTCTTTTTAATAAATGGTGCTGGGAAAACTGGACAGCCATGTAAAAAAGAATGAAACTCAGCCACTATCTTATCCTATACACAAAAATTAATTCAAATGATTTAAATACTTGACTGTAGGACTTGAAATGATAAAATATATAGAAGAAAACATAAGTGGGAAATTCCTTGACATCAGTCCTATCAATGTTTGTGTGAATTTGACTTTAATGACAAGGGAAACAAAAGCAAAAACAAACAAATGGGACTACATCAAATTAAAAGGCTTGTGCACAACAAAAGAAATAACAAAATGAAAAAGCAGCCTAATGAACGGGAGAAATATTTGCAAATGATCTATCTGATAAGGGCCAATATCCAAAATATATAAAGAACTCATACAGCTCAATATCAAAGCAAACAATATAATTAAAAATGGGCAGAGGATCCAAATAGACACTTTTCCAAATAATACATACAAATGGTGAAAATACACATGAGAAAGATGCTCACCTTCCCTAACCATCAGGGAAATGCAAATCAAAGCCACAATAAAATATCACCTCACACTTGTCAGAATGACTATTATCAAAAAGACGAGATAACAAGTGTTGGCAAGGATGTGGAGGAAAAGGAACCCTCATGCACCACTGGTAGGAATGTAAATTGGTGCGGCCAACGTGAAAAATAGTATAGAGGTTCCTCAAGAAATTAAAAATAGAACTACCATATGATCTAGCAATTCTACTCTTGTTATTTATGCAAAGTACACAAAAACACTAATTCAAAAAGATAGGTCTTTATTGCAGCATTACTTACAATAGCCAAGACATAGAAACAACTGTAATTGTACACCAACGGATGAATGAATAAATTATGGTATGTGCAATAAAATACTACTTAGACATAAAAAAGAATAAAATCCTGCCACTTGTGACAGCATGAATAGATAGATGTTCAGGGCATTATGCTATAATGAAATAAATCAGTGAAAGACAAGTACTGTGTGATCTTACTTGTACGTGGAATCAGAAGAAAACAAAACTCACAGAGAACAGATTGGTGGTTGTCAGAGAAGAGGGAGATTGGGGATGAGTTAAGTGGGTGAAGGGGATCAAGAGGTATAAACTTCCACTTATAAAATAAATAAGTCATGGAGACAAAATGTACAGCATGATAAATATAGACAGTAGTATTGTATATTTGAACATTGGTAATAAGGTAAATCTTAAAAGTACTCATCACAAGAAAAAAATTTTAAACTTTATATGCTGACAGATAGTAACTAGACCTATTCAATGATTATTTTGCAGTGTAAACAAATATCAAATCATTATGCTGTACACCTAGAAATAATGTTATATTTTATATTAGTTTGTTATATCAAACTAATGAGATATAGCACACTTCCTGAGAAATACTACTAGCCTTTATGAATTGTAACAAATCAAACAGTTTATGTGATTAGAATACCATATTTTAAAATTTAAAAAATGCTACTGTGGCTTTTTATTTACTTGCCTCTCCAATTAAATTACCATTTTTTGTTTATAAATAAATATCTCTTCTATATTGATATTTCAAAGCACAGCCTAAAATGATAATGCTAGCATTATTAATGAAATGTTTTAAAATTTCTCCATGGGCCCTGGCTGGTGTAGCTCAGTAGATTGAGTGCAGGCCTGAGAACCAGACAATCGCGGTTCGATTCCCAGTCAGGGCACATGCCTGGGTTGCAGGCCGGTTCCCTGCAGGCCAGTTCCCAGCAGGGGATGCACAAAAGGCAACCATACATTGATGTTTCTCTCCCTCTCTCCTTCCCTTCCCCTTTAAAGATAAATAAATAAAAATTAAAAAACAAAAAAATAAAAAACAAAAAAAATAAAATTTCTCCATGGCATAGTCTTAGACTTGTATCCTTCAGGTCTGTCAATTTACTTCTTCTTTCATTCAGTACCTTCAACTGATCTCCTATAAGAAATAAAACTTAGATTAAAAATAATAACTATGACTAATACATTCAATAAAATAAAGGAAAATGTGGAGAATTTCACTACACCTAAAATACAGGGGTAGGCAAAAGTAGGTTAACAGTAGTAATACAAATAAACACAATAATTTACAGTATACAAGAATAAACTACATTTCACATATTCATAACTGTGAACCTACTTTTGCCAACCCCTGTACATACATAAAAATAAATCAAGTGCAATTCTAGAACCAAAACATATCATTTTAACATAAAATTTAACATAAAACATAAAATTAAGAAGGTAATATATGGATTTAACTACAGAATAAACAATCCAGAAAAAAATAACTGAACTAGATGATAAGTTGTATATCAGATGGAAGCACAGTGAAGAAATATTATATAAATATGGAAAGGAACATGAGGCATAAGGGACAGGATTTTTAAAAATTTAATATTCATACAATTCAAGGTAAAATAAGAGAATGGGAAACAATTATTATAGACAAGATGCTGATTTTTCTTACCCTGTTTATAAACTTACAAATGAGGTTTGAAGAGATTCAGCAATTATTTCAAAGTTACATACGATTAGCATCGGAAATTGTTTAATTTCAAAACTAGGCCTTACTCTAATGTCTCTGCTTTTTTCTGTAAGCCATAATGATGTGATAAATTTGAGCGTGGTTTTTGTGGTGCTTTGCACTCTACTAGACATCCCTGGTGTGTCACTACTTTTGAATAATTTGCACATGAAGACATGCTCTAGAGAAAAAAAGCACATATGCAAAAGGCAAACTGCCCCCCCCTCAAAAACAAAGATTCTATGGCAGGTTAGGAGGGGCCTACCACTTTCTCGGTGCTTCGGCATATAATTTAGACTTGAAAAAACCTGTTGTTATGGAATCTCTTCAGTTGGTTTTCATCTAGTTTATCCCAAGCTTGGTTGAACTCAGATTCAACTTCTCCCCCATCCCTTCCCTACTTTTTTGGACCATAAATCCATTAAGTAACTACTGTATCATGAAAATTATAGGTTTATTTTATTTCTTTTAATCTATCTGGAGATCTTCCTAAATAACGTCTTTCCCAGTGTGACACTTAATGACTTTACTTCAGAGAAAGAATCTCCAAACTTCTTCGGGGAAGTAATTTTTGTGTTTTCAAATATTATGTTATCTTGGGTTATAGCAGAACGATGGAAGGGAAGGAAGAAAATAATGTTGACTGTAACAGCCGCTTAGGCAGGAGCTGGTGGCTTTATGGCTTTCTCCACTGAGAGTGTCGATGGTTAGTAAGCTTAGAAAGAGAAAAAAGAGTTTAAAAGTCTAGTGTCAAATTAGGTTAGTGGATTGTAAGTAACTTGCTAATTATGTCGTTGTCAGTCTTCAAACGGCCTGCTCTAACTCTCATCCCTATGTCTCTATCCCACCATCAATCTTCTATGGTAACGTTGCGTTACATTTACCTCTTCAAGAAAAATAAACCTGAGGTGACCTAAATACGTTTCTGTATTCACACTATCTCTGTATACAAACACACACCAAGTCTTGAGACCCTCTTTTAACTGATTTGTTTCACAGTGGAAGAAATTGTTGTAAAGTCTTCATCGTGGGTCAGAAATTTTTAATTGAAAAGTTTTATTTTAAACAAAAATTGTTTATTAGAGAGTTTACATTTCTTAATTCAAATATCACAAAGGAATGTACAGTTTCAAATGAGAGTCATAAAAAACAAAATACTGTACTGCTGAAAAGTCTACAACAGATACAAATGCAGACTTAAAAGGTTTAAATGAAAACCTTTCTAGACAAGAGAAAAAATTCATATCCAGTCAGAAAAAGTAGTCAGAAAAAAATTCAAATGCAGAAAATAGCTTCAAATGCATTGTAATCCTAGAAAAATCATGAGCAGTCATTCAAATTGACTCCTACCTTTTCTCCTAAATTAAGCATGATGGCCTACTTAAGGTATATATAAGGTGCACATGCCACACATACACGCTGATAGCTTTGCAATTTTGATCCACCATTGATAGCACTAGCATGGAGGATAATTTATGATTAATTTCTAAAAACTGAAAGAAGTCATGATTTTTTATAATGAAATCCTTCTGCAATTCCTTCTTTCAAATTATGTGCTCTTTCTCAGTAAATGCTAGTTTATTCAAGGCTAGGAAGCATGCATATTTCTCAACCAAATTATAAGGATTCTATACTGAATCTTCTTTGTATCCCTATTAAATCAAACCCATTCAATAATTATTAGAAGCAGCTAATGTTTCCAACCCCATGCTGTTAGGGGATACAAAGAAAAAATAAAAGGATATGGGTACTGTCAACAAGGAGTCACAACCTACTGAAATCTAGTGAGTGCATCTTAATTGGAATTGAGGTCACACCACACTAGAAATGTTTTAAGAGGGTTTTAAAGTATAAAAGAAAGCCTTCACTTTTGGAAATGATTTTGGGTTTCATGAACAATATGTCATAAATTTTTTTAGCCAAGATTGTCGTGGACTTTCAAAGTATGAGTTGACAGAAGAATTTAGTATACTTTCTGATCTGAATTATAGAGGAATACTTGATTCTTACTTCTTTCCCAATCTATCATGGTCTGAGGCACTGCAAGGTGAATGACTTGCATCATGAATAAACTCAATTGTTCAGCAGACAGCTCTTTAATTATAAATCTTTACATTTGGGGGAGAACTGCATTTTACTTGAGTTCCTGTCAAACAATGACAAATTGCAAAAATACAACTTTTATATTCTATAATTAGGAGTTGTTGCTAATGAAGGCCACATAGCAAATTCTGTCCTTTGAAGTACACATAAGTGTACATGTTTACATGTTGTCTCTTCCATACCCTTTAAAATCATACTTATGCAGTGAAGATGGCCAAGTGTCTGGCTATTAAAAATCCATTCTTCCTGCACTACAGAACACTTTCACAAAGCAATGCTGGATAATATGTTTCAAGTCAGTAATTCTAATGGCAGACTTCAAGTTCTCATATTACCAAGCCCTCAAAACAAAAGTGCCACTGTCACTAACTCATTTTGATTTCCATTCAAACAGTTTCTTCATACTTACATAGACTCTCTAAAAAGTTTTCAAGCTTTTTAAATATTGGATGTGAAGACTAAAGCCAGAAGCTATTTATTTGGGAAATGAATTCTCCTAATCTCTTGCAGCCGTTTCCACACTCTAAAAATGTAGGGATGAAATGAAGAATAACAATGGGAGGGACAATGAGCACTGACAAAACAGAAACCCAGCTTGAAGGAGATAGTGATAGATGTCCAATTGAGTATTTAATGGTAAAATTCAGGAGTGTTCAAAACTAAGTATCTAGCATGTAATTGTTAAAATGCAATGGATTTGCCTTGTGAAAATGGCTTAAGAATGTACAATACCAAAGTCTTCACAATTCAAACCTATACAGGGAACATACATATTTCTAATCCAAATACATTCCTCAAACCCCTTAATATATACTAGTATACCCTTTAATGTCTTAGGTCAGGGGTTCTCAAACTTTAGCTTTCCTCACAATCCCCTGGAAGGCTGGTTACAACGCAGAAGGCTGTGCTTTAACTCTAGAGCTTCTGGTCTGGGGCCCAGGAATTTGCACTTCTATGCAGTTCCCAGGTATATTAGTCTACTTGGGCTGCCATAACAAAATACCACTGACAGTGTGGCTTCTACAACAGACATTTCTTTCTCACAGTTTTGGAGGCTGGAAAGTCTAAATCAAGGGGCTGGCAGGTGGGTTTCATTCTGAGGCCTCTTCTCGTGGTTTGTAGGCAGCCATCATGTCATTGTACACTCACACGACTACTTCTTTGAGCGTATTCAGAGAGTTCTCTCTTACCTATTCCTTTTCTTATAAGGACAGGGGTTCAATTAGATTAAGGCCCCGCCCTTATGACTTTATTTGACATCAGTTATTACTCTCAAGGCCCAGTCTCTAAATACAGTCACATTGGGTTTAGGGCTTTGGGGAAACACAGTTCAGTCCATAATACCAGACGATGCTGCTGCTGTGGTTTTAGAAACCACACTTTGGGATCTAGCATGTTCGGTACTGTGATGAATAACAAAGTATGTTTGCAGAGGTTACTGCTCTCCATAAGATTCCACTGTTTTCTGGGGACAGGCATAACAAATGTATGATATTTAGAGAGAAAAATAAAACCATATAAAATAAATTCTTAAATTTATGTATATGTCAAAATACTGAGTGGGCAAAAGTAGGTTTACAGTTGTAAATATGAAAAATACAGTTAATTCTTGTATGATTATTTATTAATTATGTATTATTTTCCATGAAACAACTGTAAACCTACTTTTCCCACCCCTGTATAAAGTGTCTGTGTGTGTGAAAAAATCAGATGGTTAAGTTCTTAAGAACAAATCATAGAGATAGAGAAATATTAGATAGGGCTATAAGAATTGGTAAGACTTGGAGAAATGATTATGGAAAATTATGTTTAAGTATGAGGAATTAGGAGAGCGAAGACATCAAGTTTGGAATAAATAGAGTATATTTCAGTGGGGGGAAAACGTGATTTTTGCCTGAAGAAATCTGTGTGAGATGTGGTAGGAGATAAGGTTGGTAAATTGGAGCAATCCATGGAAAGTAAAAATTATAAGCTGTGAAAGTTCCAAAGAAAAAAAAGCATTTAAATCAGAAGAAACCATGAATTATGAATAAAAATAACATCTAGATGGCTCAGGGGAATATCTAAAACTTAACTATCCTGCACTTTTTCTTTGAGGTGTTTTGTGATTTTTTTCAACACTATATTTTTAGAGCAGCTTTAGGATTACAACAAAATCGAGGTGGAAAATGCAGAGATTTCTCAGATATCTTGTGCTACAACACAGACACAGGCTCCCCCATTGTAAACACCCCTCACCAGAAGGGTACATTTATTCCAGGTGATGAACCTACTTTGACATATCATTGCCAACTACAGACCACAGTTTAAAGGTTCACTCTTGGAGTTGTACATTCTGTGGTTTGGGACAGATGTATAACAATACATATCCACCATAATACCTCAACAGAGTATTTTTACTGCCTTGAAAATCTGTGCTCTGTGTATTCATCTCTCTATTCCACCACCCCTGATAACCACTGATGTTTTTACAGTCCCCCTAGTTTTGCCTTTGCCAGAATGTCACATACTTGGAATCATACAATATGTAGCCTTTTCAGATTGGCTTCTTTCACTTAGTAATATGCATTTCAGTTCCCTCCATGTTTTTTCATGATTTGACAGCTCATTTCTTTTCAGCACTGAATAATATGCCATTGTCTGGATGGACCACAGTTTACTGATCTGTTCACCTACTGAAGCACATCTTGGTTGCCTCCAAGCTTTGACAATTCTGAGTAATACTGCTATAAACATCCATGTGCAGGTTTTTGTGTGGACCTAAGTTTTCAACTCTTTTGGGTAGATACAAAGGAGTGCAATTGTTGGTCATATGCTTAGAGTACAGTAGACCCCCCTTGTCTATGGGGGTATGTTCCTAGACCCCTGTCAATACCTGAAACTGTGGACAGTACCAAATCTCATATATGTTTTTCCTGTACATACATACCTGTGATAAAGTGTAACTTATAAATTGTGGACACTAAGAGATTAACAACAGTAGCTACTAATAAAATAGAACAGTTATAACACCAAAAGTTATGTGAATGTTCTCTCTCAAAATATTATTGTACTATATTCACTATTATACTATCATATCCTTCTTATGATGATGTAAGATGATAAAATGCTTTATTAAGTTGAGAACTTCCACATTTTCTCTTCAAAGAAAATGCTTTATGGCATCTCTTGCTTATCTGAGTTGCCATTGTCACTACTCTGTGCTTTGGGACCATTATTAAGTAAAATAAGGAGTACTGAGCACAAGGACTGGTATGGTGGCAGTCCATCTGAAAACTGAGGGCCATTAAGTGATTAATGGGCAGGAGTAAACATTTCATGGATAAGATATACAAAGGGTTGATTCATGCTCTAGGTGAGATGAAGGAGAACATCACAAGATTCTACTATGCTGCTCAGAACAGCAAGCAATTGAAAACTTATGGATTGTTTATTTTTCAAATTTTCTACTTAATATTTTCAGGCTGCAGTTGACCGTAGGTAACTGAAACCGCAGAAAGTGAAACTACAAATAAGGGTTGGTGGGGCGACTGTCTGTTCAGATTTTTAAGGAACTGCCAAACTCTTCAGTGTAGTTGTACCATTTTGCATTTCCGCCAGCAATGGGTAAAAGTTCCTGTTGCTCTACATCCTCACCAGCATTTGGTGTTATCTGTGTTCTGGATTATGGCCATTCTACTAGGTGTGTAGAAGTACCTCTTTATTGTTTAAATTTTTGTTTCCCTGATAACATATGATATTGAACAGATTTTCATATGCTTATTTGCTATTTATATATCTTCTTTGATAAGAGGTTTGTTAAGTCTTTGGCCCATTTTAAATTGGGTTGTTTCTTTTCTTATTGAATTTTAAAAGTTCTTTGTGTATTTTGGAGAACAGTCCTTTATCCAATGTGTCTTTTGCGAATAAATGTTTTACCCTAGTCTGTCTGCATGGGAATATCTTCTCATTCTCTTGACATTGTCTTTTACAGAGCAGTTTATTTTTTAATTTTGAAAGGACTCACAGACATGGACAACAGTGTGGGGATAGCAGAGGAACAGGGAGTATAGAGGACTAAATGGTAATGGAAAAATAGAGTAAAATTTTTTAATTCAAAAATAAAATAAGTATTAAAAATCCAGCTTGTTAATTCTTTCAGAGATTGTGCCTTTGGTGGTTTATTGAGAAACTCATCACTATACCCAAGGCCATATAGGTTTCCCCCTATGTTAGATCTGGGTGTTTCCAGGTTTTGCATTTTGCACTTAGGTCTATGATTCACTGAGAGTTCATCTTATACATGTGGATGCCCAGTTGTTCTAGAACCACTTGTTGAAGATAATCTTTGTTCTAGAACCACTTGTTGAAGATAGTATTGTTTTCGCTCCTTTGTCAAAGATCAATTGCCTATATTAACGTGGGTCTATTTCTGAGATGTATATTCTACTTCATTGATGTTTTTTCTATACTTTCACCGATACCACAATGTCTTGATTCCTGTAACCTTATACTAAGTCTTTAAGTCGGATAGTGTCAGTCTTCCAATCTTGTTCTTCTTTAGCTTTGTATTGATTATTCTAAGTCTTTCACAAATCCATATAAACTTCAGAATCAGTTCATCAATATCCATACAATAATTTGTGGGAATTTTTATTGGGATTGCATTGGATCAATAGGTCAAATTAGAAAGAACTGACATCTGGGCAATGATGAGTCTTCCTATGGATATATCTCCATTTATTTAGTTCTTCTTTGATCTGGTTCATCAGAGTTTTAGAGTTTCCCTATGTAGATTTTGTACATATTTTATTAGATTTATATGTAAATATTTCACTTTTGTGGTGCTAATATAAATGGCATTATATTTTCATTTCAAATTCCACTAGCTCATTGGTATTTTGGAGGGGTTTTTCTAATTGAAAAATGTTGGTGATAACTGACATTATTTCTTAGAACCATAATGCATGAAAATCTTTAATTCTTGGCTTACAAAAAAAGAATCTACAATCATCTTCCATATGACAAATTAGATAGTGCCAAATAGGAAAGCTCAAACTAATTATAGGCATTATTTTGTCTATTTCTGCTATGTATTCTGTAGGTTTATTCAGCATCATCAAAAAAAATCACTTGTCAGAATTTGGCAGATGCTTTAAAAATGATACATAACTTAATTTGTGTAATCAGTATTTATAGTATACATAAATATGCCCTTATGTTTTATTTCTCCATTGTCCATTTTTAGTAGAAAGAACAGATATATTACTTTCCCCATGGTATTATTTTAATGGCATAAATAATTTTTATGATTTTATAGTTATGCCATATATATTTGGAATCACTGTTTTGTTTGTAGGGAAGCCTGGAGATAAAAAATAAACAAATATATTAATAGGCCTCAAAGATTGCATTAGTAAACTCTACTTTGCAGACTTTGTTCATTTGGATTAATTAAAAGTGGATATGCCTTAATTATTCCACTTCAAAATAAAAAAAAAAAACAGTTCCTAAGTGAAACTCAAGACTTTTGTGATGAGGGGATAATTTCACTGTTATTCTGTGTGCTCAAAAAAATAAACAAAAAAATTTTTAAAGCCTAATTTTATTGGAGACAATTTTATAATGCATGAAGAAAGCCTGTGTTTCTTGGAATTCCTCTTGTGAAATATTTCCTAGGGCAGTGATGTTCTGCAAACAGAAGTTTCTAGTGAAGATGCTGGCATAAACACAATGTCTGTGAAGGGAGCCAAAGTTGTATGAGAATAGCTATATAGCTATTCATCAATGTGGGACTACAACTGATAAACTTATGTCTATGAAAAAGCATGAGAATGCCCTGGCTGACATGGTTCAGTTAGTTGAGATTCATCTGTAAACCAAAAGGTTGTGGGTTTGATTCCCAGTTAGGCACATTCCTGGGTTGCGGATTCGGTCCCTAGCCAGGTCAGGGTGTTTCTCTTTCACATCTCTCTCTCTCCCTTCCCCTCTCTTTAGAATCAATGAGCATGTCCTCGGGTGATGATAAAAAAAAGAAGAAAGGAAAAGCATGGGACTAATATTTTTGATATCAGTACTGAGTCTACTTGTTCACCGAGAACATGCATCATCATGATATAGTGGTGGGTCTGTAAAACAAAATAGAAAGTGTCTCTTCTTGTTTTCTGTTGTGAAATTGTTGGAACACCACTGAAGATATGTTTCTTTAAAGTAGGGGTGTCAAACTCATTTTCACCGGGGGGCCACATCAGCTTCACAGTTGCCTTCAAAGGGCCTAATGTAACTTTAGGACTGTATAAATGTAACTACTCCTTAACTGTTAAGCTAGAGCTTGGTGCTGCCACTGGAGAGAAATAAGGTGCCAGGTGGATAAAACAAGGTAGAAGGCCGGATTCAGCTCATGGACCTTGTGTTTGCCATCCATACTTTAAAGGCTAAGGAGAACTCAGCAATGGATATCTATTTACTCACTTTTCCATGGGGATAACTCCAAGAAATTTTATTGAATTTCTTCTATAATCCAGAATTCTGGATTCTGGGGTCTTCTTCAGTTACTTTTGTTAATTTATATTTTCTTAATAAAACTTCATTGCTGTGAAGAATTCATGTGTATTGTCATACAATATATTTACAAATGCCTCTATATAGGCATTTGTATGTCTATATAGAGGTATGTGTGATCATATACTTTTCTCCCTCATAACCTCACATTCTTCACCTTTAGTTCTATATCCTTGGTCAGCATTGACAGAGTTTGGTACAAGTTAAGTTCTTCTAATTTTCTGTTTTCTAATTTATTTATTGTAATTGTATAATATCTTATGCTGTTTTAAAAAAATTACTATTCTTCTTAGTAATGTGTATTTAATCTGTGTTTTAAATCTTTAGAATAAATAATTTTTTAAAGGGGTAAAAAATTAAAATTTATATGTAGAGAAAATTCTACAGTGAAAAATCTTCCTCCTTCCCATCTGGTTCACAACCTACTTCCTCCCTAAGTAGCTACTATGAATAATTCTTGTGTATCATAGTAAAGATTTAAAAGCAAATACTAGCAAGTGTGAAGATATACTACTCCTCCCTTTTCTAACAAAATAACTTAAATAGACTGTTTTTCACTTTGCTTTTACTCAATATTATCTCTTGAAATCATTCTCTATCAATATATAAAGAACTTTTTATTCATTTACCCAGCTTTATTTTATTTATGGATTAACCAGGATTAACATAACCAGTATTTTTTTAATATTCATATTTGGGTATTTTTATATTTCAATACTACTTTATTCATGGATGTGGAAATTTGAATTTCATATAATTTTTGTATTTTAAAATAGTATTCTGTTTTTTATTGTTCAGTTACAGTTGTCCCCATTATTCCCCCATTAGTCTCCCCAGATTTGGATTTTTTCCAAGCATTTATTATAAACAACAAGTGAATAAAGCTATTCACATAGTGAGTGTATCTGTATGATAAGTTTCATAAAGTGAAATTGCTGGAGCAGAGGGTATGATTCTGATGGATATTGCCAAATTGCCCTCCAGAGGGTTGTATAAATTGTAATTCCAAAGAGAAATGAATAAGAGTGCATATTTCTCTGTAGCCTTGCCAACACTCTGTATTGTCTATTTTTTTTAAATTTTCTAAACCAGTAGGTAAAGAATATTATCTTGGTGCATTTTAATTTGCATCTCCTTTTAGCAATAAAAAAGAGAATATGTTTCCATACATTTAAGATCCATTTGTATTTTTTCCTGTAAACCATTGGTTTATGTTCATTAACCATTTTCAGGGGAGTGGTTAGCATTTAGTTATCAGGGAGAATATTTTTGTGATATGAGTTACATGATATTTTTTGCTATGCAGATTTTTTTAAATGGTATGTAGTTGAATTAGTCTTTCATACGTGTTTTCTAAATGTTGGCCAAAATAGAAAGATCTCTGCTAATTCCTGGCTGTTAAAGAATCCTCCCAAGTGTTTGTCAAGTTAGTTTTTGGTTACATTTTGCAAATTTAAATCTTTTTTCTTTTGGAAACTGCTATGCAGTATAAGCTACAGAGTTATTTCTTTCCACGAAATTACCCAGTTATCAAACACTATTTTCACTTCTTTTATTTTATACTAAGTCTGTCCTGTTACTTTTGCCCTCCTCCATATTACCAGGCTCTATTTGTTCCTCTGGTAATAGGAGTAGTAAGAGGTCCCGAAAGG
This sequence comes from Artibeus jamaicensis, assembly GCF_021234435.1. Taxonomy (NCBI): domain Eukaryota; kingdom Metazoa; phylum Chordata; class Mammalia; order Chiroptera; family Phyllostomidae; genus Artibeus; species Artibeus jamaicensis. The sequence goes on along the minus strand of NW_026522028.1, from coordinate 8,317,191 downwards.
TACAGGGGTGTCCAAGTGTCACTGGTTTCCCCTGGTTGTGGTAAGTACTCAAATCTGACTCTATCTAAGAGGTATTTTATGTAGTTCTCCTCTCAGGAAATTACCTTATTTTTCTGATTATAAGACACACTCCCCCGCCCAACAAATTTGGGGGGAATAATGGTTGTTAATGCTGCTGTTGAGTTCTGTTTATATTTACATTGGTGAAATATTATGTTATTTATGTTATTAAATATTTTACCACATTTCTTGCTTCATAATTTTTTTCCTATTCTTCTAAAACTTAGGTGCATCTTATGGTCTGAAAAATAAGGTACCAACAGTTCCCTTGAAGTTGGTGAATGCCTCTCTGCTCCTATCAATTAATATCCTTTCCCATCTGCCTATATAATCTTTGTGCTGAATTTTCCTGACTGTCCAGAGGCTCTTTAAATTCAGAATTTATCTTCCCCGTATGTTGCCCATATCTGTTCCAGTGACGGAGTACTTAGATTCAAAAAGCAGAACATCAATAATTTTCTTTTTTAAAAATCCTCTCTTGAATATTCAAATTTTCCTTTTACTTAGTACACATGGGTGAGAAGCTACAGGTAATACAATTCATTATGTTTAAGTTTCTTACTTCAAAATCCTGGATGATCATTTTGTAACTCACCTTGGGCATAATTGGCACTGAGATTAGAAGAGTTCCATTCAACATCCCATTGGATAAACAATTTAATCATGTTATTTATGTCCTTATTACTAGATCTTTCTAAATGTATTGATAGGCTTTAAATATTCTACCATGACTGTGGTTTTCTTTGTTTTAATCTTCTATTTCTGTATTAGTTTCCTATGGCTGCTGTAATAAATCACCACAAACTTAGTGGCTTAAAGTATCATTTTATTTTCTAAAGTAAGGACTCAAACTATAGCTGTAATCATTTATTGTTTTCTATTCTCAGAAGACCTCTTCCATTTGCAGTTCAGTTCTTTATGTTCATGAAACTTTCTTCACTTTTTGCTTTCCTTTGGTTTGCTTTGTCCTTGCTTTATATAATTCTGATTATATATATTGGATTTCCTGGATCTGTCTTCTAGGTCTCTTATCTTTTCACTCATCACATTCATCTTATTAACCTCTTCCTCTGACTTCTGAGAAAATGTCTCAGGTCAATCTTTTAAATTAATTATACAGACTTCTGCAGTATTGAGTTTGTTGTTTACTGTCTATTGAATTTTTAAATTTGATCATCATGTCTACTGATTTGTAAAGGCTGAAAGAGGTATGTTAAAATCTCTCACTGTGATCATGGTTTTGTCAATTACCTTGAAAATAATCATTTTTTCTTCCTTTTTTAATCTTTATTTAAAATTTTTTTTCAATTACAGTTTGCATTCAATATCATTTTGTATCAGTTGCAGATGCAAGCATAATGGTAGATAATCACATACTTTTCAAAGGTTGTATATGATATTCCCCTGATATTTCCAGTACCCACCTGACACCATACATAGTTACTACAATATTATTGACTATATTCTCTATGCTGTACTCTATAGCCCTGTGACTGTTCTGTAAATACCAATCTGTACTTCTCAACCCCTTCACCTTTTTCTCCCAGTCTCCCCACCCCTCTCCCATTTCGCAATCACCAGTCTGTTCTCTATTTCTATGAGTCTGTTTCTGTTCTGTTTGTTTATATTGTTCTTTAGAGTCCACATTTGGGATTTTTGAGTGTTTCCTTTCCATAGTTAAAATATTAACATGGCTCATTTTTAATCTAAAGACTAGAGATTTTAAAAAGTGTTTCTTCTGCTTTTTCATAGAAGACTATTTACTTGGAATCACCAACATGATGTAATATTTACTTTTCCTTTTCTCCTTGCTCCCTTTTCTTCTTTCTTCATAGTCATCTTTCAAATTACAGATAGATTTCACAGGAAATCTTAAGTGTCTATATTCACATGTCGTAATACCAGACAAAGAAGGGAGAAAGTTCATATGTTTTGTTTCTATTTTGCAAATGTGTGACTCTGAAAGCAGTCTGATGCAGATAATTTTATTCCTTTGTTGTGCACTTAATTTTCAGCATTTCATATGTAGGCACTGCTGGATAAAATATCTTAAACCTCCTTGGGATTGAGATTTCCTAGTTGCCAACTGTTCCGGGCAATACTTTCCTCTTGTCCCAACAAGTCTAAGCTTGGCAGGCCAGCATTTGGTCAGAGCTTCCATGTTTTTTAGAAATGTGGAGGTAGTTGCCACATAGGCGAAGGCAGTATCCTTTACATTTCTTCTGTGCATATGTTTGTGTGTGTGGAAGCCTGAACTTGACTTTGTGTGGGTTGCTATAAAGAGTATCTTAGTGACATAACTGTTATCTTTCGGAGGAAAGCAAATGATGAAATTCTCTGTATCATGTGAACTTGAGAATATTCCCCACTCTTTTTGTGTGTTACCTTTATGTCATTTCTGAGGTTCTTTCTTGGTCTGAGCTGATGGTTGGGAGCTAGGTTCTGCTGCTCTGTTGACTCCGTTATAGAGCCTTGTCCACTGTATTATATTGGAAGCACTTTGCTTATATTGAGATTTTAAATGGTTGATAACTTAGAAATATCAAATCTTGAGAAATAACTCAAAGTTTGCCAAAGTTTTACCTTGAAATGGTACCATTTGCTGTTTTCATATTTCTTTGATAATATAAATGAAATTTGAGGTGGGGAGGAAAGTAAACAAGGTCTCAAATTGTATTCTGAAACCTAAACTAACTTGTTTTATGTATTTAAAAGTCTATCACAAGTGCTTTTTTATATCAACAAATATTTATTTATTGTAATATTTTAATGGTTAAAGAGAATCTAATTTGTTATTTTCAAAAACCCAGGCTAATGAGTTGATCATTACTTTTACAAATTTCTGACAAGCAGAGTAGGGCTCAGACAGTTATAAACAATATATTACAACAGCATCAGCAGAATGAAAAAGTGAGCCACACTATTTCCTTCCACAACAAATTTCACTCTCTTCCTAAGCAACTGTATCTTTGATTAAGTTACAGGAAAGATGAAAGGTTTTATTGGCTCTTATTTTTTAAGTTATTTACAATTAGAGAAATTCTAAATCATCATCATCAATGGCAACAACAGATTATTGCCCCAACTATCATGGAAATACCAGTAAGGTCAATGGAAAGGATTTGGATGGGTTGGCTTGCTAGAAGTAAATGTACTGAGAGCATAAGGCATCAGTCCAAACTTTCTATGACAGCTTAAAAACAGATATATGCCAATTAAATCATCTCCCCAAAGCCTTCTACATTTTTAAAAGGTATGACAATACTGATATTTGGGATAAACAATGCACACTGGGAAAGAGGAGACTTCAGACTGCATAGAACAGCGGGACAGAAGAAAGTAGCCTGTGTGCAGTTACTGGCTCATTATGAAGAGCTGAAATTTTGTTCACAGTATCAAGGGGCCTGTACAGAACAGCTTGACAAACTGTTGTGTGCATGTGTTACACATGTGCGTATGCATAGTATGTCAGTCACCATATCCTATATTTGTTTTAAAAGGGAAGAGGAGGAGGAAGAAGAAGAGAAAGAAAAGAAAGGGAAAGGAACAAAAAAGAGAGGAGGGAAAGGGGGAAGAAGGAGGAACACATGTCACTTTTCTAAATTAAAAGGCATATTTTATCATTTCAAATGATGAACTATATTTACAATGTGTTTCTGACATTACTGACCAATTCTACTTTTTATTATACTATACATTTAACAAGAAAAACCTCCAGCTTTTCTTGCAAACATTGAGCTTGCACTGGAGAATTTGAAATAACCTATTCCATGTACTAGTTGCCTGTTCTAGCTGCCAATGACTTTCCTTTCTCTAAAACCTGCCTGGTTGCTGGAAACATTTCCCATATTTTGTGACTCTGGCTCTTTATTAGATCTCGATAATCTTGGGGTGGAATCAGGACTCAAAGTAGGCTAATCAGATTATTTTTCTGTGGTCATTTCAAGAGGAGAAGAAGGTAGGTATTAGTTAGTTGAGTCATGCTAATCGAAGTTCTTATGTTGATTAGGTCCCCAGCACTTTTTGCAGAGGTCCACTGGGTGCTTGGTTTTACATTAACCTCTTCCCGCATCCTGCTAATTAATTATCTTTTATTGGTAATGCTAGCCAGAGTTACTTTCTGTTACTTTCAGCCAAAAGATTTATAATTTGATTCACTTTATATTGTTGATGCTAAGAATATTTTGTGGCAAAGCTGTGGACTGTGTATAATTTTAACTTATAAAATGATACAAACACCAATTGGTGAGATTTCAGTCAAAGAAATATACAAACTCCAGCACCTATCACTAAACTAAGCATTTTAAAAAATACCTCACTTTTTATTTGTTTTCTTTAGGTGTTCAGCATCTACATATAACAGAGAACAGTGATTACTGGGAAGCCAGTCAAAATTGATTTCAAATATATAATTGGTTTTTAGAATAAGAAGAAATCCATCTATTTTGTAATATTAGGACATCAGAATACATTTATATATTACTTCATATTTTCAAAACCCTCAACCATAACTTATAAGTTAATCCTGACCATGCTGGTTAATACAGTCTCAAATAAATAATTTCATAAAAAGAAACTCAAGCACAGACAAGTGTCCTTAACTCAGGTTTCTAATCAAGATTGTTGCTGAGGGAGCCAAGAAAACTCCCCAGCATGCAATTCTAGAAGCCTGTGAAGTTGAGTCTACACTATAGCAGCTTTCTTAAAACTTGACAAATACCCTGAGTTAAAATTCAAGGGCATGAAATACCATGGGAGTTATTTGTCAAAATATTTTCTAACATGACCCAACACACAAGTTCTCTGAAGAACATTAGGATTGTGTGTCAATAGCAGATGCAGTATGTGAGAATTCGAACTTCTGTGTCCCAGCGCTGACTTGTTCTACATTGAAAAGTACACTTGCAGACTTGGTATGCGTACTTCACCATTCTATTGGGGAAGTTGCCACAGAGCTCTCTAAAAGAGTTTGCTTCCTTTATAATTAGGTTTTATGGGTTTTGAAACCAGATAAATGATAGATAGATTTAGATATTTTATTAAGTGTTTGGACACAGCCACATAAATAACAAGGCCATTGTCCTCTCTTTTACCATATATAACTACTTTCACTCTTCTCAGCCTGTGAGGAAAACAGCATGTGTGTGACAAGTCCAAGTTCCAACTCTAACCATCTTATGTAATTGTTGGTTTGACTGTGGGAATCCCAAGACTGTGTGCAATATGCCTCTGTCCCAAGCAGTGTTCAGGCTCAAGTGACTTCTCATTCTGTGATCCAGGGTAAAGGAACATCTCCTTTCTACAAAAAAAAAGTATTGTCATAAGAAAGTTGGAGGATAACAGGGCTGACAGAAACTCATGATGCCTCTTAAAGCTTCCCTTCAGCACTGCCTCCACCGAAAACTGGCACACTGTCACTTCCCATAACATCCCATTGGTCCCCCGGTCAAAGTAAATGACATGGTGAGCCCATCAGCAATGCAGCAGGGAACTATACTCTTCCTAGGATGGTGTGAGGGAGCAGAGTGAAGATTTCCTAAACAATAATGCAATCTATTACATATTTTCTGCCCACAATACTCCAAAAACTTAATTTCCTGCTGGATTTTTCAGGTGAGGACTAGGAACCACAGACAATTGGCAGACTTGAAATTATACTTTTCAACAAAGGGAAAAAATAAGAGGATCGGTGAAGCTGTACAAGCTTTGGTGAGATTATAAAATGTTAAAAATGGAAGTGATCGGCGTACATGCAAATGACAAAAACCTAGTCTTTGTCTGGAATGTTGATGTATTATCTCCACTCAGTTTAATGTTTATTCTCTTCAGCATATATCAATAGTGTGGTGTGTATGTAATATCCTAGGAAACAACCAAAACGTAATATTTCTGAATTTGAAGTTTAAATAAAAATAAATGACTTGCGTTCAGCACTTTATCGTGCTTCCTCTGTGAATGATAAAATTAACATTGGAATTCATTTCCTCAAAGAGGTCTGCAGTCGTTCCAGGCACCCTTCTCAGAAGTATGTTAATCAATAGGACATGCACACACAGCTGAAGTGTAGTATGCCGTTTACTGCCATTTTTATTTTTCTCGAGCTTTAATTAAAGCTTTCACTGATGGTGAAATTATTGGTCCTGGAATGATCCTTGACAATGTCTAAAAAGAATGCTTAGGGTTGTTGTTACACTGTGTTTCTGAACTAGCTAGAAAGAAAAGAATGGCTATTACATTGCGCCGGACAACTAAATTTTTATTTGGTAACTGCCTCGAGAAATTTAACTCAGAAGATACTAAAATGTCTGCAGAGTCCTAGTTTTCTGACAATTTATCTTTTGCCTTTTTTGTAAAAAAAAAAAATGTGGACTACTACATCTATCTCTTTGTTATATTTTCACATATACCGAAAAGAAACAATACTGTACATCATCTCAATTTTGTTAGTAGAATTTTCAGAGTTTTTTTTTTTTTACTTAAACAAGGTGGTGTTATTAAATTTTACTTTTGTCATCATGCAGCATTTTAGTTTTCAATAACAGATGTTTTTGTTGTTGTTTATCAATTTGGCTGGCTGGGTTGTTTGTTTTTTTAATGTTGTTTTGGCCACTCCATATCAGGGTGTGAATTTCTCCTCTGGTGAGCTTAAAAGATATTTCTTGGCTCCAATTTAAATTTAAAACTCCATCCTTCTTCCAATTCCAAGTATGTTGTTATTAAACACTTCAAAAATTTCTCTGAACTCCACATATCGTCTCCTGAGAATAAAACATTCCCGGCAAGTTAGAGTTTGCTGCTGGATTTGAAACTGCCAACCTCCTGCCCTCCTTCTCAGACGTTGTGCAGCAGAACTAGAAAAGCCACCATCACTCGAGTGGCTTCTTCTAATTAAGGTGGAAGTCCCCCGAGGCCATTTCTATTGGGAAAACAGGAACAGAAAAGCTGCAGCATCTCTTTAGAATACTGACTTCTTTCATGTCCCACTAGATTCATTCGAAACCCTAGTTTTGGAGCTCGGCATACCCAGAGAGCTTGCTTGACGAACCTACCCCCTTGCTCAGACTGCCTTAGCTGGTTTTGCTAACATATCTTTAGTCAAAAAGAAAGGCAAGGATGCAAAGTATAAAGTAAGGGGTTTGAGCTGAGATCCTGACATTTCTGCTTTACATATCCCTTTTTAGCAAGCAAGTTAGGGCATAGCTCACAGCTGCAGAATCCAAACGTCTGCCTTGAACTGCTGTTTAACGTATGGTGCGCAGAAAACAGATTCTAAGTTTGACTCAACTCTTCCAATGCGTGTTCTTTATCATATTCCTTATCTATGCCTCAGAGTCCGTGTTAATAGAAGCAATGTATTAATAGTATCACTCTATAGAACTGTGATGAGAATTTGGTAAAATGATATATAAAGTTTCACATAGCATTCAAGTAAGTAGTTAATACATGATAATTTAGAAAGATTAAATGAAATTATGATCCATCCAGGAAAACAACAACAACAAAAATAAACATTTTCCCTTTTTGAAATCTCATATGTATTTTCCACTTACAGCTCATTTCTACTCTGACCATCCAGCCACATTGTAAGTGCTCAGTTACCATATACAATCATTGCCTACCATGCCGAACAGTGAAGGAATAGCATATGGGTAAACTCAGAAAAAAGAGCTGGGGTGAGAGTTGAAGTATGATGCTGTCCGGTGGCATTCATGTAAATTTTGTGACCAGATATTTTGCTTTCAGGATAACTGATATTAGAGAATCATTTTCAATAAGCCACATTAACTGAAGATGGAGGTTTATTTACTAAGGAAACTTGATCATATGGTATTTGTCCTTCAATGCCTGGCCTATTTCACTCAGCATAATGCTTTCCAGTTCCATCCATGTTGTTGCAAAGGGTAGTAGCTCCTTCTTTCTCTCTGCTGCATAGAATTCCATTGTGTAAGTGTTCCACAATTTTTTGATCCATTCATTTACTGATGGGTACCTAGGTTACTTCCAACTCTTGGCTATTGTACATTGTGCTGCTATAAACATTGGGGTGCATAGGTTCTTGGAAACTGATGTCTTAGGATTCTTAGAATATAATCCTAGCAGTGGAATTGCTGGGTCAAAAGGCAGGTCAATTTTTATTTTTCTGAGAAAATTCCATACTGTTTTCCATAATGGTTGTACCAGTCTGCAGTCCCACCAACAGTAAACTAAGGACCCATTTTCCCCACAACCTCTCCAACATTTGTTGTTTGTTGCTTTGTTTATGATAGCCATCCTGACTGATCTAAAGTGGTATCTCAGAGGGGAGAGGGAAGGGAATTTAAGGGGAAAAAAAGGGAGGGATTTGGAGGAACAAATAGGAAAGACACAGGGACAAGAACTAAGGGGGGTGGAAATGGGAGGGAGGTGGGGAGCACGGGGTGGGGGGGGCTGGGATGGGAGAAATAGACAAAAAAACTGTACTCGAAAAATAACTAAATAAAATTTTAAAAAATGGTAAGTGAAAAAAAAGAAACTTGATCATCTTACTAAGACATCGATGTCATAAGGCAGTGTTGAGAATGTCCTCTGTTGCCTACTTAATAAAATTATAAAATGTGTAATGTTTGAAACTGCTCACTTTTACCATGAACAGTCTAATTAAAAGAAAAGACAGTTCCTTCAATACAGTTTATTAAAACTCTATTGTAGTCTCTCCTCGCCTTATCTTAGCATTCTATTCAAAACGTATCACTGAGGGTGGTTCTGTAGCTGTAATAATGTACAGTGTGCTGCATATAGGAATATTGATCAGTCTTATCCTTGGTCTCTTAAGAATTCCATGTCTTATTGTACTAATGCTTCTTACAGTAACTATCAGATTAAGTCAGAACTTTAACACTATGATTCATATATAGCATGAAACTTGTCACCCATAAATCACAGGACTAAATTGGAAGTTTAAAGTTAAGATTTATAAACTAACATACTAAATCAGAACTTTAAAATTTAGGTTTCTATAATAAGAACTTTTATATGCATAATGTGGAAATCAAAGCTCTGTCCCTAATTCTTGGAAGTTAATGCATGTAAATCAGAATTCTGAAAGTTAATATTAATAAATCAGAGAAATGCATTTTACTTGGTAAATGCATTTTAATTGGTAAATTTTTTTAATGGAATAGTTCCTACATTACATAATGGATACTATTTCTGAAAAACATGGCTCTCAAAAAATGTAATGGCATAATCAATAAAATATAAAAAATATATTTAAAGTAAAAAAAAAACTTCCTTTGATAGTCATTTCAAGATAATCTTTTTTATTTAATTGAAGCCCATTTCTCTTATGTGAGCATGAAAATACCTGATATACATCTTGTTTGTACAAACTGTCATATTCTTGAAAACACTAATGAAGTCACAGTACAGGTTTTCCATTTCTAGGCTAAAAAGACCCACAAACCCCCCTTCTTCTTCAACAGAGTCATTTTCTGCACCTTTGATTGTTTTTAACAAGTATCTCCCAGTCCTTTTGAAAGTGATGTGAGCAAACCTGGACAAAATGTTCTTACATGGGTACTATTAACACAGAGTGTGGTGGATGAATTACTTCTGGGCCCTCATATGTCATGCCTGTTTGTAACAGTCCATTTATATCTCACAGCCAAAACAACAGGAGCAGCTTGAGTCTCCCACAGTAATACGTTGTTGTGAGCTCAGAGAGAGAATTGCTTCACTCTCTTCATGTTTAAATTCCCTGGCCTTCTGAGAAGCCTAAAGCAAAGTGGATTCTATCTTTTCTACTCTATTAAAACAGCTCTGATTACAGTTACTAAAGACCTCCATGCTGCCAAAGACCAAAAACCATGTTGAGTTCTTATTGTACATGAATACTTACCAACAGTTTACCCCGTTGTTCCCTATAGCTTCAGTATCTGTGACACCCCCTATCTCCTACCTTTTCAGCAGTTCTTTCTAGTCTCCTTCATAGCACCTTCTAGCGTAAGACCTTTTAGCTTAAATGTTACTATTTCACTTGGCTCTCTCCTTAAGCATCTTATAGTTTCACTCTATACATTTTTGTATCTTTTCCCGCAGGATCCACTACCACTTAAATATTATTTACAGAGCTCTTTTCTAAGGTCGAGAAATGCTTCCTAGACATTTATTCATTGATGTGCTTGCTACCAGCTCCTCTAAATCTACTTGCTCAGAATGGGATTTATTTCTTTTGCCAAACCAACTTCTCTGTTTTCAATCCCACCCCTAACCCCCAAGTTTAATCAGCTAAGACTTGTCTCAGATTTCTTGGATCTATCCCAATCTTACAGCTAATATTTTTGTTTAGGCAACCATGACTTCTTTCTTAGACTGTTCATGAGTGTCCTAATTATGACTCAGCATTTCAGAATAAAAATCTGATCATAACTCCCTTGTTTAGACAATTCCACGTCTATTCCCTACTTCATATATAAATGGTCCATATACTTCTACCTTCTAAACTCTATCTCTGAGTCCCATCATACCCTATACTTGAAATGAGTGCTTCTGGGCGGGGTTCTCCCCAGGGAATGTAAGGCAATGTCTGAAGACATTTTGGTTGTGATAACTAGGGGCGATGGTGCTACTGGCACCTAGTAGATACAGGCCATGGATGTTGCTAAACATCCTTCAGTGTGCAGTACAGACCCCACGACATTTAATTATTCAGTCCCGAATGTTGATAGAGGAGTTCACAAATGCTGTTTTAGATAAAGTACACATATTTTACAAAAAGAATGGAACTGCTGTGAGTCCTTTTCCTGAAATGCCCTTTTCTCATGCATACTCAGGCCGGTTATCTTCATCCTGCAAGCTCCAGTTCACTGTCTCCTCCTCTGTGAAGGACTTTCCTCATCCTTCTGAGGACCAGTAACCAACCAACGTGATTTTGTGGAAACAATGCACCTCGGGTCCAGTCAGAGTGATGTTGGTTTGAAATGTGACTCCACCTTCCTAGTAGTGTGCCCTTAGGCCAGGGGTGTCAAACTCATTTTCACCAGGGGTCACATCAGCCTCAGGGTTGCCTTCAAAGGACCAAATGTAATTTCAACTCCTTAACAGTTAAGGAGGAGTTACACTTATACAGTCCTAAACTTACATTTAGTCCTTTGAAGGCAACCGTCAGGCTGCTGTGGCCCCTGATGAAAATGAGTTTGACACCCCTGCCTTAGGTGAATACATCTCTTTGAATATCAGTTCCTTCTTCTGAGAAAATACCAAACCAACAAGTTTATCATTAGGATTTTATCAGGTATCGATGCAAGGGAAATATAGTTCCACGTTATTACCCCACTGACCCTGAATATTAAGGAGGCTGGTTTTACAGGTCAACACCTAGATAGTAAGTGAAAAGGAAGAATCATCTCACATCAAGAATGGGCATTCTGCCCTGGCTGGTGTAGCTCAGTGGATTGAGCATGGGCCTATGAAGCAAAGGATCACTGGTTCCATTCCCAGTCAGGGCACATGCCTGGGTTGCAGGCTGGGTCCCCAGTGGGGGACACATGAGAGGCAACCACACATTGATGTTTCTCTCCCACTCTTTCCCTTCCCCTCTCTCTAAAAATAAATAAATAAAACATTTTTATTAAAAAAAAAAAGAATGGGCATTCTGTCCTAGAGGAGAATATAGGCAGGAAAATGTCAGATATTTCACGTAGCAATATTTTCACTGATATGTCCCCTAGAGCAAGGTATATAAAGGAAAGAATAAACAAATGGGATCTCATCAAAATAAAAAGGTTCTATAAAGCTAAAGAAAACAGCATTAAAATGAAAAGAGAAGCAACTGTATGAAAAAAAAACATGTTTGCCAATGATACCTCAGACAAAGGTTTGATTCCCAAAATATATAAAGAACTCACATGACTCCACTCTAAGAAGACAAGCAACCCAACTAAATGGGCAAAGGACTTGAACAGACACTTCTCCAAGGAGGACATACAGAGGGTCCAGAGACATATGAAAAGATGCTCAGTATAGCTAGCTATCAGAGAGATGGAAATTAAAACCACAATGAGATACCACCTCACACTGGTCAGAATGGCCATCATAAACAAAGTAACAAACAGCAGGTGTTGGAAAGATTGTGGAGAAAAGGAAACCCTAGTGCACTCTTGGTGGGATTGAAGATTGATACAACTACTATGGAAAACAGTATGGAATTTCCTCATAAAACTAAAAATAGATTTGCCTTTTGACCCATCAATTCCACTGCTAGGATTATATCCTAAGAACCCTGAAACACCAATCCAGAAGAACCTATGCACCTCAGTGTTCATAGCAGCACAATTTACAATAGCCAAGTGCTGGAAGCAACCTAGGTGCCCATCAGTAAATGTGTGAATAAAAAAACTTTGGTGCATTTACACAGTGGAATTCTATGCAGCAGAAAGAAGGAAGGAGCTCCTGTCCTTTGCAACAGCATGGATGGAACTGTAGAGCATTATGCTAAGTGAAATAAGCCAGGTGGTGAAAGACAAATACCATATGATTTCACCTTTAACAGGAACCTTGTCGACAAAACAAACAAGCAATCAAAATATAACCAGACACTGAAATTGAGAGCAGGCTGATAGTGACCAGAAGGGGGGAAGGGAGGGGATGGGCTTAGAGGGGAAAAGGGTGAAGGGTTTGCCGGAACAATTATAAAGGACACATGGATGATAACAAGGGGGGATGGAAACAGGAGAGGGAGGTAGGGAGGGCTGGGGTGGGGAGGAGGGGTGGGGGAAAAGGCAGAAAACTGTACTTGAACAATAATTAAAAAATGTTAAAAAAATAAGATCATCCCCCCCCCAAAAAAATGCACATTCTTTAATATAGGGAATATATTTAACTGGGCTCTCCAACTACATGCTGTTTAGATGTTTTTAAAGTCCATTTGCAGGTTTATATAAAACAAGGGAACTGACAGTAAAATGTGTCTAATGTCTGTCATTAGCTACACTTGGAGAATTGGGTTGTTCCAGTAAGGGAACTGCATGGCACCTGATACATCCAGTTTTGCAAAAATGCTAGTTTTTATGGATTATATAATGAAACAAGAATCTATGGTTCAGTTGTAAACACAGGGTTAGCATTTTCAAATAAGGAGAAAATAGAACACCATAGCTTATAATCAAATAGTAAAATGATGGTGCGGAAAAGTACTATATAATTTTCTGTGCAATTTTTAAAATAGTGAAAGGTAGTACTTGCAACTAATGGGTGAAATAGCATAGCCATGATCATATGTGTGTGTGTGTGTGTGTGTTTTCACTATTTTCTTTCCTCTCTAACAGATTTCTTTCAAATAATTCTGTAGCATGGAAGATGCAATAGGTACCCGGGTGCGTTCTTATTTACCAGGGTTACAAAGAAAAATGGATAACAGTGATGTACAACTATAAGGAAGGTGTGTACAAATGCACTTGAAATAATCCTAAAAAGTGATCATGATTAATTCTTTCACTGAAGCTCCTACAACAAAGGTTTACTTGAGAATTTTTGAAGCTGTTTAAAAAAAACTTGTGATGAATTCAACATTACAGTAAGCAGAGCCATCCTGTCTGCAGTAATGCTCTTGCATCATCTAAGCTATTCCCAGAGGAAATAATGGGTGAAAGGAAAATCAACTAAAAAATAACTTTTATCAGATCTACTGTAAAGGCTTCTCTGAAACATCAAGGGCATATGCAGATTTCCTTGATAGCCTGATGCCATGTGATTAAGCTTACTAATTTTTTTTACTTCCTATCAGTTATATTCTCTAAGTAACTTGACATCTGAATATATAGTTTTATGCATAAAAATCACACACATTATGAAGGAATACAGCATTGATACTTTAAACATATCACACAGGATGCGTCTTCAGAATTTAACAACACATATTTGTGATTCAGAGAGAATCATGTTATAAAATTTGAAAAAATGATTAGTTTTTATATTTGGCTACTTCTAATTTTATATCAATTAAGCAATAAAACTTTGAAACATGGATAATATTATTATGTGAAAATGTCTGAAGCTATCAGATTTTTATCTCTAAATGGCATTTGTTACCAAATGAGACAAAATGAAGACATTTCTCCCCTAGAGATTTATCTTACTTAATAGAATCATATAGTCCAGAAAGAACCTCAAAATGTAAAAAGCCTATATGCCATAAACATTATTATAAATAAAGGTGAATTATAAAATAAAAGAAAAATTAAACATCAGGACAAACAAAGCATTACTCATTTAATGAATAAATGTTCTCATAAACAAAAATGGGGGAAATTATAATGTATGTAAAAATATTATAAGGATATATAAATAGGTGATCTTAAAAAGAACAAAATGCAGATGGTCAATAATGTAAAATAGTCTTAAGCTTACTAGTTACTGAATAAATTGCAGTTGAAGCAATGAGATCATTTATTTACTTTCCATATGGTTCATTTTTTAATGCAATGCTATTACTCACTATTGATGGGCATGTGAATGAAAGGTAATGGTAATTATATATACTTCTAGCAAGTATATAAATTAACATAATTTTGTAGGGGAAAATTGTCTTTAAAATGGTAATGACATAGAAAGTTTCTAGGAATTTATCCTAAGAAAATAACAATAGCCACATGATGTTCGTTGCAGCATTACTTAGTATTGACAATCAGAAACAACCTAAATATCCAAGAAAAGGGGATGATGATTTCAGAAAATTATGGTATACCCATTTAGGAGAATTACTATGTAACTATGAAAACAGATACTCTACAGTTATATTTACTGGCACGATAAGATGTTCATAAAATGCTCACCAGCATCTTGTGTTAGAATCTTTTAGCCATGACAATTGCTTAAGTTTACACAGGCAATAAAATTTTATTACAATATTTGTCTAGTGAAGTGAGGAGCCACAGAAAACCCTAGTCAACAGGTTTCCATTCAGGGCTCATGAATAAGTAAGACAACAGTCCTTAATGACAGAACAGAAAAGTATGAAAGCGGCTGTGAGGAATCATCTATTACATCATCCCTCCAGAAGTAGCTACCCATTTTTCTCTAATGGTTCTGCCTTTTTGTGCTTCCCACTCTTGTCTTACTTCTTTTTTCCATTATTGTTCAAGTATAGTTATCCCCATTTCCACCCCCCATTACTCCCCTGGCCCCACCCACCCCCACCTCCCACCGTCAATCTCCTTCTCCTATTTGTCTTTGTCCTTGGGTTCTTTATCCATATTTCTTGATTACCCTTCCCTGTCTATCTCGTTATCCCCCTCCCTCCTCCCCTCTGGTTACTGTTCTTTACTTCCTTGTCCTGGTTCTATTTGCTTGCTTGTTTTGTTGATTAGGTTCCACTTAATAGGTGAGATCATCCTGTGTTTTCATCTTATTTCTGTCTAAGTCATTATTGGTTTCTTTTTTTAGGTCATGTACTTCTGTTATTACTACTTTTGTTTCTTTCTGTGTGTCTCTAGTGTGTATATTTCTGTATCACAAACAAAACTTCCTAAGTGAGAGGATCCTATTGAGCCTAGTAGTTAGCATTCAGTATGGCTTGCCCTCACTGGATAGAGTTCTTATGGCAGGCTACCTCTTTAGCTCCCAGTCCAGCCTTCAACTGGTTACCTTTGGTTCCAGCATTGATTCAAGATCCAATGAATTTTCTGGGACAGTAGAGTCACATGACACAAAGCATAGCGACTTATGCAGAAAAGCTACTCTTTCTTAACTTTCTTGCTTTACTCAAAAGGTAGTTATAGACTGGATGATCCTTAGAGTAACCTTTTATTTTGTTCTTATTAATAGGGCCATCAAGGAACATGGATAAAGGACCCATGGACAAAGCCAAAGGGGGGTAGCACTGAGGGCGGGGGTGGGTGAGGCAGGGGAAATTGGTGTCAGGAAAATGGAGACAACTTCATTTGAACAACAATAAATTCATTTTAAATAGTTCACTTTTTTATGTTAAACATTTTCATTGTCTACTTATAAAGCAGAACATCAGTAAAACTAAGCTGTGTTTTATATTTTACATTTCTTAATCCAGTCTTCTGTGTAAAGGCTATTATATCTATTCCAGCAAATGTTTGTAAACATTTCCTTCATAAAAATATCCATTCTGTCTTATGCATCATTCCATCATCTTTCTTCTTCCCCTTTCCATCCAGATTCTCATAAAAACCATGCTTATAATTAATGCTTAGTAATAAGTCAATGACCTCTAAATCCCCACTTCTTTTATCCACTTACATCATGTTTCATTTCACCTTTCTCTAGAAAAAAAAGGTATGTGGATATTGCAGCTCAATAATTACTTAGATTGTATGCAAAACTTTATAGAAACTTCAGGAATGTCAATTGAGTAATATCCAAATATACAAATGTTACATTGTAAGTTGAACCTTGGAAGCATTGTTACCCAGGCATCTGAGCTTTTCTGGTAGAGAAAAGAGACATGAAATCATAGAGGAGGAAGTAGCTGAATGGCATGTGATTGCTCTAAGAATAAAAATAATGAATAGCCTGCTGACCAACATCTCTAAGAAAAGTGTTGGACAGCTCAAAGTATGAACAGAGATTGAATATATATGTATATTCAATTATATAGTATACTATATATACTATAGTAGTATAGTATATACTACTATATATTATATTATATATAGTATATAGTATAATAGTATATAGTATTATACTATATATATTTAATATAGTATGCTATTATACTATATTAGCTATAGTATTAATATAGTATTATGCTATATATATAGTATAGTATAGTATAATGCTATATTAGCTATAGTATTATACTATATTAATATATTACACATATACTCTGGATTATATACTATATATAGTATACACACATATGTATACTATATGTATGTATGTATATTTATATAATACATATAGTGAATACATATATATATATATATAGCAACACCACAAACTTTGTTTAAGCAGTACTCAAATCTGCTTACAAAGAAAATATCAGTAAAATAAGTTTTGCTTTATATTTTAATTACTTGATCCAGTCTCTGGACTAAATGCTGTTGTATTCCTGAAAGTGATTATTTGTAAATATTAACTTCTTCAAAAACATCTATTGTCTCTCATGCATCATTCCATCAGCTATTCTTTCTCCCTTTTTTCATCCTGATTTCTTATGTAACTGTTTATTTATAAAAAACCAAATTTTAAATAAAATAACAAAAAGAAAAGGCAATTTCCAGAACCCTCTTATTTATTGTAAAATAAAAGTTAAAACTTAATCATGGAAAAAAGATGGCCTTTTATACATATGTTTTGGGGAAAACTGGATGTCCACATGCAAAAGAATGACCTAACACTATATATGAAAATTAACTTGAAATGGATCAAACACTTACATGAGACCTAAAAGTATAAAACTGTTGAATGAAACCATGGAAGAAAAGGTTCATGACAGTGGATTTAGCAGTGATTTTTTGATATGACACCAAAAGCACAGGAAACAAAAATAGTAGATAAATTGGACTACCTCAAAATTAAAAACTTCTGTCTTTCAAAGGACATTATCAACAGAGTAAAAATGCAACCCAGTGGGAGAAAATAGTTGCAAATTATGGATCCAATAAGGAATTAATTACCAGAATATATAAAGAACTTCTACAACCGAAAAAGAAAACAATGGAAAAATGAACAATGACTTGAATAGACCAGAAGACATACGGTTGGCCAATAAACACATGAAAAGAAGCTCAACATGACTAAGCAAATCACACCACAACAAAAACCACCTCACATTCATTAAGATTGCTATTATCAAAAAATCAGAAAACATGTGTTGGCAAGGATGTAGAGACGTTGGAAAACTTATGCACTGCAGGCGGGGATACAATATTGTGCAGACATTATGGAAAACAGTATGACATTTCCTCAAAAATTTAAAAACAGAATTACCATATGTTTCAGCTATTCCACTTCTGTGTATATACTCAAAAGAGGTGGAGAAATTGAAGCTTTTGTACACTGTGGGTGGGCATGTAAAATGGTGCAGCCATTTTTTAAAGATTTACATAGGATGCTTTTACTCAAATATATACAGACATAATAGGGACATATTATATTAATAGAATTAATCACAAAGCCTTCCTACTTAATTCTTCCTTTTTAAATTTTTTATTAGTTTCATTGGGGTGACATTGGTTAATAGGATCATATAGGTTTCAAGGCTACATTTTTATGATACATGATCTATATATTACACTGTGTGCTCACACCATCCAAGGTCAATTCATTTTCTGTAACTATATATCAGGGCCCTCCACCTCCCCCCACCCCACATTCCCTTCCCTCTGGTAACCATCACTCTGCTGTCTGTGTCCATGATTTTCAGTTTTATATCTCACATATGAATGAAACCATGTGGTTCATAGCTTTTTCTGACTGACTTAATTCACTTAAGAATATTATTCTCAAGGTCTATCCACATTGTCACAAATGGAAATATTTTGTCTTTTCTTATGGTTGAGTAGTATTTCATTGTATTTATGTACCACGTCTTCTTTATCCAGTCCTCAACCAAAGGACACTTTGGTTGTTGCCATATCTTGGCCACCATGAATAATGCTGCTTATACCTTTGAGAATACATGTTTTCAAGTATTTTGGGTAGATACCCAGGAAAGGGATTGCTGGGTCATATGGTAACTATATTCTAAATTTTTTGAGGAACTGCCAAACTGTTTTCCATAGTAACTGTACCAGTCTACATTCCCCTCAGCTGTAAATGAGGGTTCCTGTTTCTCTACAACATCACAAACACTTGTTATTAACTGTCTTGTTAATAGCCATTCTAAAAGCTGTGAGGTAATATCTCGTTATATTTTTGGTTTTCATTTTTCTAATGACAGTGAAGTTAAACATGTTTTCATATATCTGTTGGCCATTTGTATGTCTTCTTAGTAGAAGTGCCTGTTCAGGCCCTTTGCCCATTTTTTTAAACAATTTTTTTTATTGATTATGCCATTACATTTCTTCTATTTCTCCCCCTTTCCCCTCCACCCTGCACAACCCTCCCCCACCATTCCCCCCTTTAGTTCATGAACACGTGTCTCAAGTTCTTTAGATTCTATATTTCCCCTACTTTTCTTACCCTCCCCCCTATATATTTTCTATCTACTGTCTATGCTACTTATTTTCTGTACCTTCTCCCTCCTTCTCCTCCTCTCACTCCCCTGTTGCTAACCCTCCATGTGATCTTTATTTCTATGGTTTTGCTCCTGATCTAGCTGTCCTCTTAGTTTGCTTTTGTTTTAGGTATGGTTGTTAATAACTGTGAGTTTGCTGTCCTTTCATTGTTCATCTTTTTTATCTTCTTTTTCTTAGGTAAGTCCCTTTAACATTTCATATAATAAGGGCTTGGTGATGATGAACTCCTTGAATTTGATCTTATCTGAGAAGCACTTTATCTGTCCTTCCATTCTAAATGAAAGCTTTGCTGGATGCAGCAATCTTGGATGTAGGTCTTTGGATTTCATGACTTAATACTTCTTTCCAGCCCCTTCTTGCCTGTAATGTCTCTTTTGAGAAATCCACTGACAGTCTGATGGGAACTCCTTTGTAGGTGACAGTCCCCTTATCTCTTGCTGCTTCTAGGATTCTCTCCTTCATTTTAATCTTGGCTAATATAATGATGATGTGCCTTGGTGTGTTCCTTCTTGGGTCCAAGTTCTTTGGGACTCTCTGAGCTTCCTGGATTTCCTGGAAGTCTATTTCCTTTGCCAGATTGGGGAAATTCTCCTTTATTATTTGTTCAAATAAGTTTTCCACTGGTGGCTGTGCCTTCAGTTGCATTTTTGCTTCATTGGTTTCTTTACTATGCAGAAGCTTTATAGTTTGATATAGTCTCATTCATTTATTTTTGCCTCTACCTCCCTTGCCTTTAGAGGAAAATTCATAAAATGTTCTCTATGACCAAGGTCCATAAGCTTAGTATATATGTTTTTTATGTAATATATTGTTATATTTAGGTCTTTGATTCATTTTGAATCAATTTTTGTAAATACAGACAAATTGTAATCTAGATTCATTTTTGGCATGTAACTCTTCATTGTTCCCAGCACCATTTATGGAAAAGGCTTCCTTTTCTTCATTGTGTGTCTTTTGGCTCTTTTGTTGAAGATTATCTGTCCATATACATGTGGCTTTATTTCTGGGCTCTCAACTCTCTTCTATTGATTTTTGGTTTTCTACCAATATCAAGCTGTTTTGATTACTGTTGCTCTGTAGTATAATTTGAAGTCAGGTAGTATGATATCTCTGGCTTCATTGTTTTCCCCTCAGGATTGCTTTGGATATTCAGGGTTTTTGTCACTCCATACAAATATGATGATTTTTTGTTCTATCTCTTTAAAAATTGATATTGGGATTTTGATGGGGATTGAATTAAATCCGTATATGGCTTTGGGTAATATAGCCATTTTAACTATGTTGATTCTTCCACTCCATGAACACTGAATATCTTTCCATTTTGCTGTGTTTTTTTTTCAATCTCTTTGAATAATGCTTTGCAAATATACCAGAGACATTGAAATTAAGAACAATCTGACAGTAACCAGAGGGGAGGTGAGAGGGGATAATGTGGGGAGGGTTTTCAGGAACTACTCTAAAGGACACGTGGACAAAACCAAGGGGGAGGGTGGAAGCAAGGGAGGCAGGTGGCTTTGGCTGGTGTGGTAGGGAGTGGTGAGGGAAAAATGTAGACAACTGTACTTGAACAACAATATAATAATTAAAGGCAAAACATAATAACACTTTATAATTTTTCACCATATAAGTTTTCACATTCTTTGTTCGGTTTATTTCCAGGTACTTTATTTTTTTGGTTGCAATTGCAAAGGAATTGGATTTTTTATTTCTTTTTCTGAAGTATTGTTGTTATATAGGAAAGCAGTGGATTGTTGTACATTCATTCTGTATCCTGCAACTTGGCTGTTTCTGTTTGTTTCTAATGTTTCTAATAGTTTTTTTGTGGAATCTTTAGGGTTTTCTATATACAGAATCATGTCATCTGCAAAAAGTAACACTTCTACTTATTCCTTCTCAATTTGGATGCATTTTATTTTACTTTTCTTCTGCCTGATTGCTCTGGCCAGGACTTCCAGAATTATGTTGAAGAACAGTGGTGATAGTGGACATCCTTGTCTTGTTCCTGATTTTAGAGGAAAAGCTTCTCGTTTTTCACCATTGAGTATGATATTGGCTGAAGGTTTGTTATATATGGCCTTTATTATGTTGAGGTACTTTCCTTCTATACCTATTTTATTGAGTGTTTTAATCATAAACGAATGTTGTATTTTATCAAATGCTTTCTACATCTATTGATAAAACATATCATTTTTTACCCTTTCTTTTTTTAATGTGGTATACCACATTGATCTATTTGTATATGTTGAATCATCTTTGTGGCCCATTAATGAACCTACTTGACCATGATGTGTGTATCATTATATTCAATTTCATAGTATTTTGTTTAGGATTTTTGCATTTGTATTTATCAGACGTACTGGTCTGTAGTTTTCTTTTTGTTTGCTATCCTTGCCAGGTTTTGGTATCAGAGTTATGTTGGCTTCATAAAATGTGTGAGGAAGTATTGCCTCTGATTCAATTTTTTGGATGAGTTTGAGAAGAATACATTCATAACTTCTTTGAATGTTTAGTAAAATTCACTAGTGAAACAATCTGGCCTTGGACTTTGTGGAGAGAGGTTTTTGATAGTTGTTTCAATTTCCTCACTGCTGTTCAGTCTATTTAGATTTTCCAGTTCTTCGTGATTCAGTCTTCAAATATTATAGATTTCCAGGAATTTATCCATTTCTTCCAGGTTATTGAATTTTATAGTATATAGATTTTTTCCAGGTTATTGAATTTCATAGTATATAGTCTTTCTTAGTATTCTACTATGATCCTTGTTATATCTTTCATGACTGTGGTCACTTCACTTTCATTTCTGATTTTGTTTATATGGGTCTTCTCTCTTTTTCCCTTAGTGAGTCTAACTCGTCAATTTTATTAATCTTTTCAAAAAAGAAACTCTTTGTTGTATTGATTTTTTTCTGTAGTCTTTTCGTTCACTATTTCAATTCTGCTCTAATTTTTATTATTTCCTTTCTTCTGCTGACTTTGGGTTGCTTTTGTTCTTCTTTGTCTAGGTTTTTAAGATTTTGTTTATTTATCTTTAGAGGGGAAGGGAAGGAGAGAGGAAGAGAAATATCAATGTATGGTTACCTCTCGTGTGTCCCCTGCTGGGAACTGGCCTGTAATCCAGGCATGTGCCCTAACTGGGAATCGAACCACGATCCTCTGGTTCACAGGCCCATGCTCAATCCACTGAGCTATACCAGCCAAGGCCTTTATCTAGTTTTTAAGATATAATAATGTTAAATTGTTTATTTGGGATTTCTCTCGTTTCTTGAGATAGGCCTATAATGACTTAAGCTTCCCTCTTGTAACTGCTTTCACTGCATCCCAGAAGTTTTGATATGTTGTATTGTCATTCTCATTTGTTTTTATGTATCTTTTGATTTCAACTTTTATTCTTCTTTGACCCAGTCATGTATAGTCATATTTTGTTTAATCTCCACATATTTATGGGTTTCTTTACTTCCATTTGCAGTTGATTTCTAATTTCAAGACACTGTGGTCAGAGAATATGCTTGATATAATTTCATACTTCGTGAATTTTTGAGGCTAGTTTCATGACACAACATATGGTCTATCCTTGAGAATATTCCATGTGCACTGGAGAAGAATGTATAATCTGATGTTCTGAGATAAAAGGCTCTGTAAATGTCAATTACATCTATTTGATCTAATGTGTCATTTAAGGCCAATGATATTCAGTTTGGATGATCTATATTGAGCTGCTAATGGAGTATTAGGGTACCCAACTATGATTGTGTTTTGTCAGTTTCTCCCTTTAATTCTGAGTGGTTGCCTTATATATTTTAGTATGCCCTTATTGCGTGCATATATATTGAGAAGCATTATGTCATCTTGATTAAGTGTCCCCTTTATCATTATAAAATGTCCATCTTTGACTCTTTTTACATTTGTTATCTTAGCATTTATTTTGTCAGATATAAATATGGCTACACTTGCTTTTCTGTGGATGTTATTTCCTTGGAGAATCATTTTCCACCCTTTCATTTTGAATCTAGCTTTGTCTTTTCAGTGTAGCTGTGTCTCCTAAAGGCAGCATATGGTTGGGTTTTGTTGGTTTTTCTTTCATCCTGACCGCTACTCTGTGTCTCTTTATTAGTGAATTCAGACCATTTATAGTTAGAGTAATTATTCATGTATGAAGATTTTCTATAGTCATTTTATGCTTTGTTTTCTGGTAGCTTTGTGCCCCCATTGATTCTTACCCTTTGTTTTTCCATCTGTTGTTTTTGTTTGGTGGGATTACATACATTTTTTCTTCTATTCTTTTTAAGCTATGTGTCACAGTTTGGGGGATTTGTGTGTGGCTACCATTAAGCTTATAAAAAAAGAAAATTTTATATATACAGTTTTTTTATTTGAATGTGTCTGATCTCCATCCTTCTTTGTAAATTCAGACCTTTACCCCCTCCCCATTTATGTTTTTATTGTCACAAATTATCCCCATTTATTTTGTAAGTTTGTTGGTGTTCGTACATAGTGTTATAACATTTTGCTCTTTGTTTCAGGTAGGATAATCCCCTTGAATATTTCCTGAAGTGGAGGTCTTTGGGTGATAAATTCCCTCAGTTTCTGTATGTCTGTAAAAGTCTGTATTTCTCTTCATATCTGAAGGGTAACTTCAGTGGATATATTATTCTTGACTGGTAATTTCTCTCAGTAGTTTAAATATTTGGTTCCACTCTTTACCAGCTTGTAGAGTTTCTGCTGAAAAGTTCAACCATAGCTTGATGAGCTTTCCTTTGAATGTCACTCTCTTATTTTCCTGGCTTCTTTGAGAATTACTTTGTCATTAATTTTTGACATTTTTAATACAATGTGTCTTGGAGAAGGCCTTTTTGGATTGAGATAATAACTAGGTATTCTGTTTGTTTCTTGGATTCAAGGATCTACTTTTTTCCATAGGTTAGGGAATTAGCTCTCCATTCCCATCCACCTTTCTTCTTCTGGTATGCCTATTATTCTTTTTTTTTAAATTTATTTTATTTTTTTAATTTATTTTTTTATTGATTATGCTGTTACAGTTGTTCTAGTCCCCCTTCATTCCCCTCCACCCTATCCCCCTGTCCCCACCATTACCCCCCTTTAGTTTATGACCATGTGTCTCAAGTTCTTTAGATTCTATATTTCCCATACTATTCTTGCCCCCCCATCTATTTTCTATCTACTGTCTATGCTACTTATTTTCTGTACCTTCTCCCCCCCTTCTCCTCCTCCCACTCCCCTGTTGCTAACCCTCCTTGAGATCTTCATTTCTATGTTTCCACTCCTGATCTAGCTGTCCTTTTAGTTTGCTTTTGTTTTAGGTGTGGTTGTTAATAACTGTGAGTTTGTTGTCCTTTCACTGTTCATGTTTCTTTAACTTCTTTTTCTTAGATAAGTCCCTTTAACATTTCATATAATAAGGGCTTGGTGATGATGAACTCCTTGAATTTGATCTTATCTGAGAAACACTTTATCTGTCCTTCCATTGTAAATGAAAGTTTTGCTGGATAGAGCAATCTTGGTTGTAGGTCTTTGGATTTCATGACTTGGAATACCTCTTTCCAGCCCCTTCTTGCCTGTAAGGTCTCTTTTGAGAACTCAGCTGACAGTCTGATGGGAACTCCTTTGTAGGTAACTGTCCCCTTAGCTCTTGCTGCTTCTAGGATTCTCTGCTTCATTTTAATCTTGGCTAATGTAATGATGATGTGCCTTGGTGTGTTTCTTCTTGGGTCCAACTTCTTTGGGACTCTTGTATTGGTTTTTCTCATGGAGCAAAATAGTTGTCGCAGACTTTGTTTGTTTGTTTGTTTGTTTGTTTATGCAGAGGCATCTATCTTCTTCCCTGTGCATCATTTCTAGATTCCTATCTTTGATATCACTAATCCTTTCCTCCATTTGATCAGTTCTATTTCCTGTGCTCACTAGTTCATTACTGATCTCTTTTACTGAATTCTTTATCTCCATGATTTCTGTTTGGTTCTTTTTAAAAGTTTCAGTCACTTTGGTAAAGTACTTGTTTCATTCATTAATTTGTTTTCTGAGTGCATAAATTGCCTGTCTGTATTTTTCACATCTCCCTAAGTATTTTCAGAACTGCAGTTCTGTCACTCTTGAATTCTGTCATTTATATTACATATTTTCATGTATTAAAGTTTGCTTTCTGGGAATTTTAAAATTTTCTTTCTGAGCTACCTCACTACCTTGGTTATTCATGGTATTTGATGGGTTCCTTCTTTGTCCAGGCATCTTTGTATTATTGGCCCAAAGAGGTTTTCTATTATTTTCCAGTAGGTGCCACTGAATCACTAGCTCTTAGTTCTGTGAAATCCCAAAGTTGACCTCCAAGGCTGCCCTCATCATAGACATGATGCTTGGGGTGTGGTTTTCTGAGGAAATCTGTCCCCCTTCTTTGTTTTGCCCTCTCAGTAATGGCAATCTCAAATTTCGGCAGGGTACACCACCTCCGTACCCCAACTGGGCATCAGTCACAGACAGTGCCCTTTACTCAGGGTGAATGGTGATTCTATAGTAATAATTTACAGGTTTGCAGATAATGTGCTCTTCAACCTGACACCAGGGATGATGGGAAGTGAATTTTTGGAGTCTACAAGGTGCAGCAGGACTCTGTCTTTCTTCCCTTGTCTGGAATACCAACCACCCAACAGCCACAGCAGAACCGCTGTGTTGTATCCTTGCCTAGGTCTTTCAGCTCAGCTGTAGATCACACTACTCACTTCTACAGGAGTGTCCACTGAGTTTCTCTGCTCATCCAGACTGAAGGAACACGAACCACAGCTGGCTTTCTTCCTTCTCTGGGCTGAGACTGCTGTGAGCTCCTAGCTGCAGGGTTATGTCCATGGCCAGTCTGACCTCTCCTCCCTTCTTGCCTCCCCTGTTTGCTCCTGTTTGCCCACATTTAGATGCTTTAATGCACAGATCTCTCAGGCATGCCTGTGTGTTGAGCAGGGAGTCCTTTATTGAGTTACAGTTGTTCAACTTGTTGAAATTTCAGAGGGTGAGACCAAGGGGATCTCTCATGGCACCATTCCTCTGATGTCACTCCCAGGTGCAGCCATTTTCCATCCTGGAAAAGACTATGACAGTTTTTAAAACAATTAAACATTGAATTACCATGTAATCCAGCAATTATACTTCTGAATATATGCACAAAATAATTGAAAGCAGGGTCTCAAAGAGCTTTGTCTACACCCATGTCCATAGCAACATTATTAATAATAGCCTAGAGAAAGAAGAAACCCATGTCCACCCACTGATGAATAGATAAGCAAAATATGGTACATGCATACAATGAAATATTATTGAGCCTTAAAAGGAAGGAAATTTTGATACATCTTACAACTTGGATGAACTTTAAGGTCATTATGCTAAGTGAAATAAGTGTGTCACAAGAGAACATGATTCCCCTTAAATGATGTATGTAGAGTAGTCAAATTCATAGACATAGAAAGTAAAATGGTGGTTTCCAGGGCTGAGGGGTAGAGGAAAATGGGAAGTTGTTTTCAATCAGTATAGCATTTCAGTTGGGGAAGATGGAAGATGAAAAAATTTTGGAGACTGGTTGCAGAACAAGGTACAAGAGCCATTTTTGTTGTCTCGGCTTGCCTGTTATGTAGTATGGGGTGGAGTCTTAGGTGTTCACCAGAGCGGGGCAATCCACATGGCTTCACTGTAGTGCTGTATGTGGGGGAGGGGTCTGAGAGGAAACAATGCCACTTGCTGTGCTCTGTGCCAGCTTTCAGTCACTCCCACTACTACCCATGAGCAAATTGGACCCTTCTGGTACTGATTCCTGGGTGGGTGGCTTTGTGTACATTCTAGGAAACTGTGTGTCTCTCCAACAAACTCTCCTGTGAGGCTGGGAGTTTATCCTGCTGCCTCAACACCCACAAGTTTTTATATTCAGAGGTTTTAAAGCTTTATTTCCCCTCATTGGAACCCTGGGTTGCATGGTCTGTCTCACTCCCCAGTTGTTCCTCTCTGTTTATCTGCACTCAAATATGAAACCACCTGCTCTGCTAGCCATGGCCTTGCCTACCCTAGTCCTCCAGTCCTCCATTCATCCCCTTGCTGCGAGTCCTCTCTGCCTGGCTGCCCATCTCCACCCCTGCTACCAGTCTTGATGAATGTTTCTTCTTAATTCCTTGGTTGTTGGACTTGCATACAGTTCAATTTTCTGTCAGTTCTGGTTGTTTTTTGTTTTTAAATTTGTTGTTGTCTTTCTTTTGGTTGTGCAAGGAGGTACATTGTGTCTACCTATGCCTCCATTTTGGCTGGAAGTCCTAAGGCTAAAAATTATTAAGATGGTAAATTTCATGTTGTATATATTTTGTTACAGTTAAACAGAGCTCATCATATCCAAAGAAACCTCTTCACCTGCTCTTAGCCACAGCTCTTTTTACAATCCCATGAAGGTTCCATGATCTTTCTCATCTCCAGTCTCTGCACTTGTATACTTCACCTGAAACCTTCTTCCCCTCAATTCACTCCCTGGCTGTCTTCAAAGGTTTCAGTTCATGTTACTTTTTCAGAGAAACAAAAGCTTTTGACCATCCAAATCAAGATTACACTCCCATGTTTTGATGTCTTATCTTACCTCCTACTTTTCCCTACAAAAATTATAAGTATACATATTAGGATTATTATTCCCTACAGTTTATCTTCCCTGATAGAGTGTAAATTCCTTGAGGAGAGATACCATAGTCTATTCAATGCACAGCAGTACCCTCAACAGCTGGGATCTAGCCCAGCACCAAGTTAGTTCTCAGTAAATATATATTTAATGAGTAAGAGAGAAGGTAGTTGCTAATAAAACATATTTATGTTAAATATAGTTAAATAGTTTATTTTCAAGGCTGAAAGAATTCTAGAAAAGTGTTAGTAACATTTGAGAAATCAAAGTGAGATTAATACAGTTGCTTGATAGCAGTCATTTATTCTCATTCCCTTCTATATACCTTTGTATACCACAGTGCAGAAAACTGAAATTACATTTTCATACACTTTTCAAGTTAGGTCTCTGAATGGTAATTAGTTTTCACCAGTGAGACCCACTTTAAGTATTAAATGGCTGAGAGGCCATGTTCCTGCTGTGGCTGCTGTCATTGCTTGCAAAATATTCATAATGACATGTCTGTTCGTGGCCTGACTCAGGGCTCCATTGAAAAGTCATTAACTCATGGGTATATGAGGCAGATGTGACACAGCAGGAATAGTACCAATGGCATCTTCTGCATCTTTGAATCTCAGCTATGGTAAGTCCAGTGGCAGGCTGCTATCATTCCTCTATTTTTAAATATCTATGGTAAGTCCCTATATTAAATTCCTTTCTATTGAAAATACTTACAGTTGTCAGTTTACTGCATTGAACCTAGGAAGATGCATGAGGTGTTTGAAATGGCTAGAACTGGAAAAGTGGTACGTTTTCATATTGGTTACATATATCATTAAACTGAAGCCATGACAAAATTCTGGAACAGTAACTAAATGAAGAAATTGTGATCATTTAAAATAAAATAAAAGTGATCACACAAAGCTAGCATAGAGCCCTGATCAGTGTGACTCACTTAGTTGGATGTTGTCCCACAAAACAAAAGGTCACCTTCCCAGTCAGGGCACATGCCCGGTTGTGGGTTCAGTCCCCAATCAGGGCACATACAGGAGGCAACTGATTGATATTTCTCTCTCACATCAATGTTTCTCTCTAAAAATAGGTAAAATATATTTTTTAAAAGCTAGCATAGAATCAGTAGGTGAATGTCATGGTGAGCTAATGTGAATTCTTTCTTAATGGAGACTTTAGAAAATCAGCACAATCCCAATTCATAGTGTACTTGGATCTCAGCAATCATTTAACAAAAATCCCTTGTGTAACCTCCTCAGAGAATCCTGTCCTGGATCATTCAAGTACACTTGATAACTGTTGTCTGTGTTCCTATATCATTTTGTTGAGTCTTTTTTTTAAGATTTTATTTATTTTTAGAGAGAGGAGGAGGAAGGAAGAAAGAGAGGGAGAGAAACATCAATTGGTTGCCTCTCCCACACGCCCTAACGCGGGGCCCACTGAAACCCAGGCACGTGCCCTGACCAGGAATCCAGCTGGTGACCTTTTACTTTATGGAACAATGACCAAACCACTGAGCAACACTAGACAGGGCTTGTTTAGTCTTATATAATAATAATTATCATATTATTTTGCAGTTACATTTTCACATATCTGTCTCTCATCCCCTACATTTGGAGCTTCTGAATGTCAATAATTTTTGGAGCTTCTGAATGTCATATATTTTTTCATATAACTCTAAGAGCTAGTACAATTCTTGTCATACTGTATGTGTGTTTAATAAAATTGAATATTTGATATTGAATTATGACATTCTATGTAAACTCAAAAATGACTGAAAATATTAACCTCAGGCCTTGGCTGGTATAGCTCAGTGGATTGAGTGCAGGCCTACAAACCAAAGGATTGCGGTTCAATTCCCAGTCAGGGCACATGCCTGGGTTGTAAGCCAGTTCTCTGCAGGCCAGTTCCCAGCAGGGGACACACTAGAGGCAACCATACATTGATGTTTCTCTCCCTCTCTCCTTCCCCTCTAAAGATAAATAAATAATTTAAAAAAAAGAAAATATTAACCTCAAATGTGCTGATGAATGGGTCTACATGAACTAGCGAGAGGTCTCAATTAGAATTACCACAGCCTCTTTCACTCTAATTGAGTAATTTTTTTAATCTTAGAAAGAAGTGTGGCTGTGTCTTGTGCCAGTGTCTAATAACACATTAAGTTGTTACAGTATCATTTTTTATTCTGCTTTGCAATGGATCTCATCATTTTATTTGGATGGTGTTCAGCCTCACCAACTAGATTTATAAATTTCTGAAAGCTTCAGGTCTTATCTACCTTTCTCCCCTCTGTCCACATCATTAACCTCAGTGTCATGTCCACAGTGAATGTACATTGGGTCCTTTTACATGACCATTTCCTTGTAGCCATTTCCCTCCCTTTCAGCTGATTTCATCCGCTGACCTCCAGGCCTCTCTGGCAGGTCATTTTTCAATTTCAGAATTAGTAGGGGATCAACAGAAGCTATTGTGTGTTGCTTTTCATCTCATCATTTAGAATAAACTGACTCTCCTTTTTTTTTTTTTGGATAACACCCATATACTTAAGACACCCACATATTTGGAGTAAATCACTGTAAATAGGCGATCAGCAGAAAACAACAGCCTGTAGAACACATTACCAAGGAGCAGCAAGCAGCCAAGTTTTCCGTAACTGGGCTACTAGCCACCAATTTAAAGCTTTCATTTGAACACACTTTCACCACAGAAGTCTGTTTTTCTACACAACATAAAAGGAAGGGCACAAAACACTGCTGCTCCGAGTTATATTAAACTGATATTTTTAAACACAATTCTGGCTTTCAGTTGGTAAACATGTTTTGGAAAAACACATATCCAAGAAACTGAAGGTTGCTAAAAATAAGACAATAGATGTAAAAATACATGAAGAGGGGTCTTTTTTGTAAAGTACTTCTACCATCACCTGTCACCTCCCTTTGTCTTAGCACAAGGTTAGTTCACAAAGAATTGGCTCTGGGAAGTATTACGTTAGAGTCAGTCCTTACGTAATGAATGCCGCAGTGTTTTCTCTTCCCTTTAGTCTCGCATAACAAACACTACCTACCAAAGGGAAGGCAAACAACCACACTCTACTTCATTTGAATGCTGGAGAGCCTTTTTAAATTTTGATATTTTCAATTCCAAACTGAAAATAAGCATTTTCCAAGAAAAAAAACTATTTTGGAGGTGAGTTATTGAGAGTATTCTTTTCTACTAATTATATTTTACCACAGAGCAATGAGTGTGAGCTTATAATCATAAAAATACTTGATGATGCCTTTTTATCCAAATATCCCAGAGCATTAAAGGAAATTAAAACTCCATCCATTTGCATACTACTTCTGGTAGAGAATAAAATAAACAGGCAGAAATTGTTTAAGGAGTTTGTGCACAATTCACAGTATCAAAACCACAAGAATATCTCTGATTTCCTGCCACAAAGTCTAACCAAACATGTCGTTTGCCATTGAAAACTTACATGCAACCTAACACCTATATTCTGACTTCAGTTATTCATCTCACTATATCCATTTTGCAATTTAGGAAAAATCAGTTTTAAATACCACTTTATCCTTACCCCTTTTTTCATCTCTCTCTGTTCCCAGAATTTCAAAACCTCTTGAGGCATATCTTCCCTGGGCTTTACATATAAAACCTTGGGAGATTTCAAAAGCAGTTAACCCATTCCATGTTCCCCAACACACAAATAAAATCTTTAAATTGATGAGAAAACTTACTTAGTTGGAGAGAACAGACATCACAAGTAACAACTAACTAGCCCAAAGGAAGGTCAGTGTTGTCTGACCTCTGGTCTGGCCTCTGGTCCTAGGAGATTTGCGTTTTGTTTTGTTTTGTTTTGTTTTGTTTTGTTTTGTTTTGTTTTGTTTTGTTTTGTTTCCAGCCCCTCAAGCCACAGCAAAGAGCTAGGAAACACCCTTCTGGACAACACACATTCTACTTAGTGGTGCCTGGAGTCAGGAGACTTGCAAAACACCAAGGACTGAGAAAACCATCAACTGTTACTTTGCCTTAAGAAGAGCTCCGCCAATTTGCGAGCTGATCATGAAGCTCTTTCAGTCTCCTCATTGAGGCCAGTTGTTCCCTTCAGCTGTTTTCTAGGTCTTGCTTCTCAAAGTGTTGTCCAGAAGCTTCAGCCTCACCTGGGAGCTTGTTAAAAATGGCTGAACCTCTGACCTTTAAATCAGAAACCACATTTTAACAAGATCCACAGGTACTCCAAAATCACCTTGAAGTTGGAGCAGCACTGGTTTCCAAGTGTATTTACCTTCTGACTACATGATTTGGCAACATGGTCCTCATACCAGAAGATTTTTGAAGAACTTTTTAGCTCTGAGAGATTTTTGGCTTTAAACATTCAAACCTTAAATTGTGACACTGCTCTACAATGCTTAAAAAGTTTCTATCTTCTCAATTGTAGACATAGATTTAAATTTTCATTCTCTTTACTTTCTTGCCTTTTATTTTGACAAAATGTCACCTTTGTTACTGATGTGTTTGAGGCTATCTTCCCCCTTTTAAAAATAATTTCTAAATATATATATTTTAATGTACAAAAATCCAATTTCTACCAGAAATTACAAAGGATCACATAATCATTTTCACTTAGAAATGTGTTAAGAACCCCATATATAGCTAAGTTTCATGGAGTTTGAGACATCTCTACAGAGGACAAAATATATATTTTTGTACTAAGTAGTAATACATGTTTTTGAAATGTGCTATGATGGTAAAATAGAAATATAAAAGATGTTAATATATCCTTATTTGGAGGTAAAGATACAGAGTTCAGGTTGTGTTGTGAAGGTCACAAGAATGGAGTTCAATTACTAAGAATCACTGTTTCCTAAATCTCTAACTAGGGCCTTTATCTTGTGAATCAAAAGAATGAGGGATTGGATATGGAGACAATTCCTGTTCTACCTTTGTCGCTCACTGTGTAACTTCATCATGTCCACTGTTTTCCCATCTGTGTCTGAAGAAGGTGGACTAGTTTGGGAGAACTTTCATATCCCAGCCTACTTTCAAATTATGTTTCCTGTGGCTTAGGAGCCTTACATATGACTAGTGTTATTATACATAAAAGAGTAATCACTTTGATTAGTAATTTTCTTCTGTTTACTTTGTTTGTTCAGTTGTTTTTAATTTTAGAGAACTAGCAACTGCCACTAAGTTAGCATTTGGGAAGAGGACATTTAGATGACGGTTTCACCCTATTAAAAATTCCATCAAAGTTTTAAAACCACATTTCTCAAGAAGTTTTGCTTAAAATTGCAGTAAATGCCACATGTTAAAAATTGATTCCAGTGTCAAGTAAAGTTGAAAAATACTGGGTCAAACAGGTGAAAAAGAGCTGTCTTCTGCACTACTAATTAGGGCTTTAGCATATTAATTAAATTGAGAATCTATAAGAACTGAGGTATGATAGAGTTGCAAAATTGCCCAAATCTACTTGGTCTTGGGATACTTTAACGGGGGAAATATCCCAAGGGACTAGTGTTCTAAGGGAAGTGCTGAGCTCAAAGTGGAAGTTGGACCCTTATACATCCAGTGTGTTTCAGGTTAGGGCATTCAACAAAATAGGAGGGGAAAAGCTATCATAATTTAACTTCTCTTATACCTGGAGACGACTTCTTGCACATGTCAGAAAAACTGCCCTTTCCCAGCATGAACAAAGTGATTACCATGGGGAATTTCTTGCCTATATAAAGGGACACACTGCACAGGACTTATCCCTATGGGCTGAACCAACATCATTCCAATATATAAGAAGGAGGATGACCTGCAGATTTGGGACCTTACAGTGGAGATATTTTTAGATATAGTTCAATAGCTGAATTAAACGCAAAACATAGCTGACTATATAGAAGTATTGAAAGCTCAGCATTTATACTCAAGTAAGCAAATTGCAGCATTCTGCACCAGCATCAAATTCTGAATGCTTTTCACCTGGATATCCTTCTGCAATTCAGCTTAAATGGTAGAAAATTAAATGTTACATCTTCCCAAATAAAAGCGGACACATAAGATGGCAAAAATGCCAAGGAGATAATCAGAAATCCATCATGACCAATAGGTCAAATTATACTAAAATGTTTTTTTTCTCCATAAAATCTAGATTTAGATAAATATTTATGTCATGCTAAACATTCATGCACTCTTTTAGAAAGTAAAGAGTTTGTTTACAAGGGAACCTTCTGAAATGGAATCATATGTTTTGATCTTTGCAGGGTAAAAAATTTAAAACTTTAAAATGTTGCCTTAAGGCCCTAAAGACAGCCATATGCTTTTGCATATATTTTCACAACTCAACAGCTGCTCACTGAACCTCTTCCATTTCAAGTTTTCCTGTTGACCACTCTCTTCTGCAAGGTTTCTGTGACTGCCGGATGAAAATATTTATGAAAACACTGGGGCAGCCAGGATCGTCCAAGTGTTTTCAAAATGTTTGCTTGGCAAAGAGTTGCTGGCAGGCAAAATGTGCTCCTACAAGGGTTTCAGTAAGTGTTTATGTCTCCTCGGTGTATTCCATTTGCAAATGTGGGCAGAGACCTAAACTGTGATCTCTAGAAGCTTTAAATGAAAAAGCTGAAATTCACTTTGCCTTAGAGAGGCTTCACACCTGCCAATCCTGCCCCTTCCAAATCACTTTAATGGATTCATCGGCAGCCTTGCTTTTTAACCTCCTCTATCACCACAGGCACAAACTGAGACACTTGAAGTTTCCCATTATTTCCCTGGAAGAAATCACTGACTTTTTTTTTTCCAGAAGACTTGTTTCTCCCATGCTTGACTTAGAACTTTTAAATGCTAAGAAGGACAATGAGATGGATGGGGAGGTGCGGAGGTTGTCAGACAAAAAGGAAAGAACATAGAGGAATGGCGGATGATGATGCATTCAAGGGACTGTAATAACACGGTGATGACTAGTAGAACATTGGTCATCAGATGGGTGAGGCAGGGGATTAGGCTGGAGAATTAAGCAAGACATATATCATAAAGAACTTTCTAAATCATACACCAGAATTTGCAGAATCACTGAAGTAAGCAAAAGGGCCTGAAGCTCCATAAGGAACCGGAGCAACACTGGACTTGATTGGGAAGGGACTGGAAAGTTCCAGCAAAGAGGGATAATATTATATAAGTGAAATGGTACAACATGCAACCTTCTGGGACTAGCGTCTTTCACTCAGCATATTGTTGTGAGACTCAGAAAAATCGCGGCTTGTATCAGTAGTTGCATACTTTTTATTGCAGAGTAGTACTTCATTGTATAGATGTACCACAATTTGTATATGCATTTATCCATCAAAGGACATTAGGGTTGCTTTTGTTAGGGCCGGAATTATGTGTTAGAGCTGGAATTAGATAAAAGTAGCCAAAAGGAACCTGAGGCAGGCTCCAGACTGTCTCAGCAAAGAAGATAGAAAGTACAGAAAGTACAAAGAGTGCTGGACAAGATAAACCGCCTTGGGCATGACCTTGTCTTTGCAGAAACTTATCCATTGTTGCAAGCAGAGAACATAGCTGTGTGTGTTCTCTCGGGATAGCCAATTGCTAACAGCTACGTCTGCTTCTGTATTCGCTTGCTTGCTCACCCCAATAAAAACCCCAGGCTGTAAGCGCCAGGCGCAACTCTCATCTGCAGCCATTTTGGCACCGTGTCTCCAGAGGCACCCCGAGAGTTCGCCCCTGTGCAGGTAAAACTCTGAAATTTTGGCCAATAAAGTTCCATCTTAAACTCCTGAAAGCTTCCGACATTTACTTGCATTGGGTTATGTTACACTTTCAGTTTTTGGAGATTATGAATAGAGTTGCTTTAAATATTCAGGCACGGATGGGACTGTTTTGTTTTCCGACTATGGTAGTGGTTACACAAATCTATATATGGGTTAAATTTGTAGAATTAGAGATTATAAATGTTCATTTTACTGATGTTGATTTAAATATAAAATTTTTATTTTTATTTTTTAAATATTTTATTTATTTATTAGAGAGAGGGGAAGGGAAGGAGGAAGAGTGGGAGAGAAACATCAATGTGTGGTTGCCTCTCATGTGTCCCCTACTGGGGACCTGGCCTGCAACCCAGGCATGTGCCCTGACTGGGAATTGAACCAGTGACCCTTTGCTTCACAGGCCCGTGCTCAATCCATTGAGCTATACCAGCCAGGGCTAAACATAAAATTTTTAAATGTGATAGCAATCTGAACTAAGGAAGTGGCAGTGAGAATAGAGAAGAAAGATTTGAGATAATTTCAAGGTCGATTCAACCGATTATTTAAGTTTTACTAAAAGACAGAAATTTCAGGGGGGTAGATTTCAACATTTGCAAGGATAAGAATGAGCTTCATCCACTCACTCATCATTCATTTTCTAGAATTAATGAGATATTAGAAGAACAACAATAGAAAATAAATTTTAAAAAAGTAACCCAGATGACTCTTAAGTATTTGTTGGTGGTGTCAAGGCTTTCCGGGAGAAACAACTTCACAGTTGATCAAGTCACAGCTGCCACACCAACCAATCTGGAATCTGGAACTTGAATGACACAGGCTTAATAACCCTTTACTCGTGTAGGCGACCACATATGTTGCCTACACCAATGTTTCAAGTAACACCTGGATAATGAAACAGAAAGGAAAGAAAAAGCAGCAGGCAGCACATGGCCATTTTTGTCCTCAGCTAAGCTGTGTTAGAAAGAATTCATAAAAGTCTTGAGATAACATCTCATTAGTAATTCTACATGGGCGGGACTTGTTGAACTGGAACCACATATTTAAAAAGAAATTTGGTGAACATTGTTAGATACGTTGCCATTAAAGGGTCAATACAAATGGGGGAGGGGGCAAAATTCACTAGGGAAATTGCTATGAGTGCCAAGTGAATTAATTGATCAGATCTTTTCAAAACTACAATGGAACCTCAGTTCTCTAATTTACTTTGTTCTGGAAAACTGTCTGAGAAGTGATTTCTTCAAAAACTAAATCTCCTTTGTCACCTGAGAGACACATGACTGATCACACAGATATCAGCATGAAGGGGTTGTCTGGGAGAGAATCAAGACCCAGAGTTGTGTTAGATAGACAACCAAGATATTTTTTCCATGAACAACTTGGTCAGGAACCAAATTGTCTGAGAACAAAAGTTTGACTGTAATAGCCAGCCTATAGTATATTATTAGAAGCTTATCAGCATATGGGTATTATGCAGAAAGAGAAAATTATAAGATGGTTTAGGGGATGGCTAAATGCAGGAGCTGAGGAATCAGGGGAAAACCAAGATATGTATTTTTCCAAAAGTGGTTATGTGATACATTAATTGCATAAATATCTCAAATTCTTAACTTTTATTTCCATATGCTTTACAGAATATTTCTGCAGCTTCTTCCATTAAGAAGTGAAATCTAGGCCTGGCTGAGTGGCTCAGTTGGTTGGAGCATTATACCATACATCAAAAAGTTTGTAGGTTCAAATCCCGGTCAGGGCATATACCTAGGTAGTGATTTGATCCTTGGTACATATGGGAAGCAACCGATCAATGTTTCTGATATCAATGTTTGTGTCTCTCCCTCTCTCTCTGAAATCAATGAACATATCCTTGGGTGATAATGTTTTTAAAAGGTGAAATCTATTTCACTAACCACTACAACCTGGGCTAGCCTTATGACCTGCCTTGGTCAGTCGAGTGTGGTGTACCTGACACTGTGTTGATTATGAATGTAAGTGTCAAAAGGTCAAGCATCCTTCTTTGTTCTTTCTCATGGGAATCTGCCCACTTACCATGTGAACAAGCTTGGGATAGCTCTCCATAGCTGAGTCCTCCCTAGAGCAGCCTGCACACAGCAGATTTGGCGATGTGACCTGAGATGCACGAGTAAGCCCATCTGAGATCAGCCAGTCTCAGACCAGATCAGCAGAACCCTTCAGCTGATCCAAAGATTTGTAAGCTAAATAAATGCTTGTTTTTTTTTTTAAAAATTGCTGTGATTTAGAAGTGCTTATTATATAACTGTAGCTAACACATACAGACCTCAAATGGCTTAGTTTCTTGTTGCCATTGTAACAAGTTACCACAAGCTTAGTGGTTTTTTATTCTCAGACAGTTCTGTAGTTCAGAGTCTGAAATAAGTTTCGATGAACTAAAGTCAAGGTGTTGGCAAGACCTGTCCCTTCTGGAGGTTCTGAGGGACAATCTATTTCCTTGCCTTTCTTAGCTTCTGGTGACTGCCTATATTCATTGGCTTGTGGCCCCTTCCTCCATCTTCAAGGCACATCACTCCAACCTTTGCTTCCATCATCAAAGTGATAACTTTGTCCTCTGATTTTGACTCCTGTATTTTGATAAATACTCATGTGAGTATACCAGACCACTCTGGATACTTCAGGATAATTTCTGCTTCTCAAAGCCCTTAACTTAATCAGGTCTGCAAAGTCCCTTTTGACATATAAGGTAACATACTCAGATTCTACAGATTAAGACAGGGGCATATTTAAGGACCATGATTCAGGCTCCACACTACCTTTATGGTAAAGCCACTGGAGTCATATTCTTTTCTTCTCTTAAATTATGAGTAGAAAGTGTACAAATGGAAAGAAAAATGAATGCCAAGTTCACTTAGTTACAACAAGATGGGGGAAAAGGAAGGGTTATAGCATTAGCTTTTGTTGGAAGACAGATCAACTTAATAGTAACAATAAGTCCCAGCTGGTCTGGCTCAGTGGATTGCATGCCAGCCTGTGAACCGAAAGGTCACGGGTTTGATTCCCAGTCAGGGTACCTGCCTGGATTGCAGGCCAGGTCCCCAGTAGTGGGTGTATGAGAAGCAACTGATCGATGTGTCTCTCACACATCAACGTTCTCTCCCTCTCTTTCTCCCTCCCTTCCCTTCTCTCCAAAAATAAATAAATAAAAATTTAAAAAAATAATAATAATAACTATTATTTATTGGTCTTCTAATATGAGCTGGAAAGTGATTTGCATTTTACATTAATTGTCATAATTTAAAAAGTCTTCCAAAGTAGGATTGCCTGTCAGAGATTGAGCAATTCAAATGATTTGTCTGCAGCTTCTAAGTGGCTGAGCTGCAATGTGACCCTGGATCTTTCTGCCTCCAAAGTGAATCATCCACATTGGTTAACTGAAATCTCTCTACTCCTTCCTACTGTTCCCTCAATTTGCAAAACTAATAGTCACAAGCAAGATTTATACAATAGAAATCTCCCAGTGCAAGGATGAAAAACATTCTCTAGCTCTAAGGTAGTGAGAGTTCTACTATAGCTTAATATAATTAGAAGTAAAATGCTTCTTAAGTCAATTTTTAATGTTTCTGGATTTTAGCCTAATTATCTATCAGTAACTATAAGTTCTTACTTTGATATTTTTTAACAAACTTTCAAATTTTGATCTGTGGCAGACTTGTTTTAATTGTCCTATATGACATGTTTATCATTATTTTTAAATTGCACTCAGTGTAATTTATTTTCACTTTGGCCTAATTTTTGTTCCAGAAATAAACTCCCAGTTTTGGGTTACTTAACAATTTCTCTAAAATTTTTAGTTTGAGAAGTAAATTTGAAAAGTCTTTCTGTTAATGAGGAAAAACTGCTGCTTCACTGGAAAACATTTCGTTTGTAGCTGAAACATTAAAAGCTTTTCTGACTGGATGTGTGTCAGTGACAAAGAACACAAAATGCAAATGTATGGTTAAGTGAAAACAATTTAAATATGTGCATACTAAATGCACTCTTATTTGAAATATTTGTTAATGAAATATTCATGCCCAATTGTTACCAAATACTTGACTGCAACATATTCTTAAGACTTTATGCTATTCTGGAACTTTACAAAATCATTATAAGGGGACATGGTACCTTCTGTTACATCACAAACTAAAGCCCACTGATTTATTTTGTGGTAGGGTCAAGTTTTCACATCTGTTGGTTTATTAGTTTGCTACAGCTACCATAACAAAGTACCACAAACTGGGTGACTTACATTTGTAGTCAAAGTATGAACAGGTGTTTGGATAGAATATAGACCGACTTGAGGGCAATGGTAACCTTAGGGAAGGAGGAATGGAGTAGAGAGGTTCGAGGCTTAAGTTGTATATATTATAATTTATTGCTTTATAAAAAGATATGAAATAATAAGGTAAAATGTCATTATCTCTTTTTTATAGGTTGCATGCAAGTTTAGTGGAGGAAAATTTGTGTATCAATGGAAAACCATATCTCTCATATAGTTATACTCTTCTGGGTTAGCAGATTATTGGTCTGTTCATTGATTTTGAGCTATTTGTACCTCTTTCCAAACTGTAAGTAACTGATAGATACAGGGCTCAAGTAAAGTTCAATGTTGTGACATTATTAAATTTCTGTAGCTTATTAAATTGCTCTGTCTGGTACAGATTTAATTGACTTCCTCTCCCACATCCAAAAATAAAAACCACAATTTTGTCTCAATTTACAATTTCTGCTACCTCTTAAAAATTTAAAAGTCATATAAATACACAATGTTTTTGACTTGCAATTTGATTTGTAACTATTATTTAATGTTCATATATTACTCTGTTGGACTGGGAAGATGCTGCTTAGTATAAAACCATAAATTCCTTAGTATCATGTCATGTACATAGTATAACTTTAATAAATACTATTAGCTTACCGATGGGCAGCACTGGAAGTTCTTCTCATTTCTTTAGTGACAAATTCTCATCTATTTAAAGCAATTTTCAAGATTTGCAATTCCATGTGTTGTGTGGTTGGTTATTTTCTTTTAATAGAAACAATACTTTAATTCATATATGTAGATATAATGCTACAGAAACTTTTATTTTGGTTTCTAACAAAGAAAAACCAAGGTTATGGTTTCATATGAGAGAGTCATTGTATAGAAACTTAAAATATAAATTAGCAAGTCAGAGATGTATAGATAGTTACTTCCTCCTTGTGCAATGGTAATATTGTACTAAACTACTAGCAAATGACATTTTTTAGCCAAATTACTTTACGATCTGCCTGTTACCCTAGAAGAAGAACATTTTTGCCTACTCCATGGACCTTATAGATCACCTAAAATGAAATTTTACCCTTAGAGGCCAGGTCTCAGTCTTTCCAAAATTTGCAGTTCATTCTGCTTCCTAATTATAGACAGCAGTCAGTTCAGGAAAAGAAAGTGCCTGGAAGGCCCACATGTTATTTACCTATCATTAAAATTAATTGAATGAATTTATTTTTATAGTGGTTTATTTGACAAATTATCTTTATATGGGAGAACATGAAAGAATAATGAAAAGTAAGAAAGTAGGTCAAGGAAGTCCAAAATGAAAACTGTCAGTCCTTGAAATAAGGATATAAGTAACCAAAACTATTAAATTGTTTTCCACCTCTATAAATAGTAATTAGCTTTTTGAAAATCTGTTATTCAGTTATGATTCTATGTAAGTTAATTAAATTTGTGATTTGTTTGCAGAACAATTAGTTTAATAATAATTTATCCTTTAAAATTTTTCAAAGGTATTTTCTGGATAAATAAATTAGAAGTTTACAATACTATATGATCTTTAACATAAGTATATTTTATAAATTTGAGATGATTATATGGATTCATAGTACTACTCCATAATTTTTCTGTCAAAGATCTTCTCAACAATTTTAACAATGAATGAAATATAAGATTCATGTGTGGATTTTTTTGTTTTTAATACCTATGTACAATATGTATTTTATACCCAAATTAAAATTTGCCTTTTATGAGCACATATACAATTCACTGGTATTTTATTGTTGTACTTCCATGAGAAATTTTTCACTACAAATGTTCTCAGAGATTCTAACCAGCCTACATGTGCGGTTTCAGAACATAATGGACAGCTTGGGTTTAGTCACAGAACTCCCAGAACTTCTCTTTGTCATGGCTTCTATTTATGCCTTTGTGTTAATGAAGCTTGTTTTTTTTGAAATTTCTAAGTGAATGGTGAGTTTTACCCCTCCCAACAGCCTAATGAGTTAATTTGGAATTTTCTCACCTCTTTGACTGTAGTGGCCAGGATCCATAAATTTTGTGGTGATGTGATTTAATCCAATTAAAAGGTCCCTTATTTCCTGCTGTGACGTAAGCTGCACCTCTTTTTTTGTTCCAATTTTCTGGTATCCTTCCCAAAGGGTGCCAGCCCTAGATTAATTAACAACTTTGTAAAAACCTCCTTCACTGAAGTGACTTCAGGGCAACATGCTGAGTCTTTCTAAGATCAGCAGGCTAAGGCTTCTAATTGCCTTTTTTTTTTTTTTAGTCCTATTGAAGTGTTGGAGTTATGTGGTTTTTTCCCCCCCCATCATTGGATATCAAAGGTCTGTACATGAAGATGTCAAGAAACACCTTTCTTAATATGCCAATAAACCTATTCAATAATATTTGGAGCCAGTTCTGGTTGATGATGATGAAAGAGGATCTTACCAGGAAGTTATAGGGCACTATTTTATCTACGCTAATTGTTTGAGTTATGGCTTTGATCAGAAAAGTCATGTGAGCCTTCAACAATTCGAGAGCATGATTGTTAACAGTATTCCATTCATTCAGTGAATGAAAGATACTGCTCTACAAAGCATGAGACTTGAACACTAAGTTTCTGCTCCTTAGAAATGTATGATCTTCCCTAAAGCAGTAGCCCTTGGGCAAAGACGAGGACTTTCTCAAGTCTGAGCAAAGGCTCTATAAAATTATCCCCTCTTCACCATGTTAAAGTTAATGCTTTTTGTTTGTTTGATTATGTTGAAAGATACAGTTCAGAAAAGGTAAAATCATAACTCCCACATGGACATAAAATAGAACACATGGTAAAGATGTTAGTTTACTCATATGAGGGAATCAGGCAGATGTTACAGCTTGCTCAAAAGAAAAATCAAAAAGCACAAATTTATGTGGTAGAGAGGAACTGAATTATAAGCGGAGGCAAAGCTAGTTTTTCTAGGCTTAGAGGGGTGAGGTGTTGGGGGGATGTTAATTAAATCTCTCAGAGAAAACAAAATTTATATGTGCATCAGTTATCTACATCTTAAAAGGTTGTAAAATGGCTCCAAGGTAAGTAATAAGGCTACAATCAGATAAACCAGAAGTATGTTCTATAGGCAATGAACAGTTTTCCATGGAAATATAAATTGCTTTTCTGTAGAAACTTTCTGGGCCAGATCCCCAGTTGGGGGTGCATGAGAGGCAACCACACATTGATGTTTTTTTCCGTCTCTTTCTCCCTCCCTTCCCCTCTCTCTAATAATAAATAAATAAAATATTTTTATTTCTAAAAAGAAACTTTCTAATCCTGTTTGCTTTTGATAATTTTCTCACTGGATTTATATATCATGCTCCACTTACTGGAGTTAGAGTGAAACACAAGAATTATATATTTAATACTAAGCTCTAATCCCTGATTACTTATTAAACCAATCATAAAAACAGAAAGTTGCTTTTAGAGATTGTGAAAATTCCTTGATAAATCTATAAAAAAGGACTAATCTTATGAAAATAATACTGCATGAAAGAGGCATGACATAAAAGAATACATCCAACATGTTTTCATTTTTAAAGTTCCAAAAACAGGTAAAATTATTTTGTTTATGAATGCTTACATATGGAATTTAATTATAAAGACAACTAATGATGTATCATAAAATCTGCACATGAGAAAATTTATTTCACAAAATTTTTCTGCTGACACATTTTTTAAAAAATACATCAGACTAGAATGGCATATGAACAGCACAAATACACACTCCCTATTACTATACCCAGGGTACCATGGATTCCTTTAATGTTTTTATACTATTTCAGTTGCAGTGCGCATGTGATACTTTTCACTCAATCAAGAAGTATTCTAACAGCTTCCCCTTTTCTCACACATTATATGCTACCTTTATAACAGAGATCATATCAACACAGAGGCACTCAGGTCTGACCTTAAAGCATTCCATATATGAGTCATTGCTAAACACTCTATTCTCATGCATATCTCTGTATCGGTTAGAATAATTTCACCTGTAAGTAATAATATAGAATTTATTTTCGCACGTTGCTGGAAGTCCTGAGTTGACGAGG
The DNA here is from genome assembly GCF_021234435.1 of Artibeus jamaicensis. NCBI lineage: Eukaryota > Metazoa > Chordata > Mammalia > Chiroptera > Phyllostomidae > Artibeus > Artibeus jamaicensis. The sequence continues at coordinate 8,273,199 of NW_026522028.1, read as the reverse complement.
TAGAAGGAAAGATCTTTAGTAGTGTTCCCCTGAGAGGTAGCTTCACTGAAAAGTTAATAAAGCTTAAGCTTTAGAGGCAATCAGTTGTATGAGTTCATTTAAAGCTTTTCACCTACTTTTGTACACACATTTTTGTATTATTTTCTTATGAAATCGTCTCATCATAAGGTGTTTAATCTTTAGCTCTCAGAAAACCTGGATCAGTGTCTTGCTCTGTTAGAATTTCCCAGCAAGCCTCCCAGCAAATGCACTCCTGATGGGGTAAACGTTGCTCCGTGGCTAGCTTGCCTCTGGATTCCAAAAAGGCTTCTGACTAGAAGCCCTTTGGGGCTAGCTACCTGGGTGATATACCTTCTCATTCACTTCCAGCCATTCACTTTCAGGCACTGTTTACTTCCTGCAAAGTGTGAAACATATGTTCTTCCTTTTGTAATAATGAACTATGTATGTCCTTAGTGTCTAAGAAGATGTCACATGCTATTTGACTTAAGCCTGGATTTCAGAACCAAGTTACTGGCAGAGGAATGGAACCCACCTAGGGAACTGGAGTTGGAGTTGGCCTACTTAGTAAGACATGAGTTATGTAGGAGGAGACACTGAGGTAGGAGTTAGCTTACCCAGTGGAACTTAAGTAGGAGAGGACTGATACCTGAACAAAATCCAGATGCTGGCTGTCCTAAGCTACTATGGGCCAATGACACATGAGAAGAGCCTTGCCTGAGTATTCCTGGAAGGAAAATTTCTAACCCTTAAAAGAGAGCCATGGAAAGCCAATCTCTCTCTGTCTCTCATCTATATAAAGATGGAACTATATTACTCCAGTAGCTGCTTGCTGGTATCTACCCTACCATCACAAAGGAAACTAAACCAAGCACAGAGCTCACATACAATAAAAGGCAAAGCTTTAAGAAAGGTACAACACAGAAACAGATCTAGAGCTTTGTGGTTTTCTATACTAAATCCACCCAACCTCTATGCTTCCAGATATGTGGGCCAATAAAAAGTCTCTTCTTATACAATTTTAAATTCACTTTTCTGCCATTTGCAGGGAAATACACTCTAATGATAAAGTCATTAAACTTCCAAAATTCTACCTGCATCAGAAAATGATCATTTAATTATAGTGGATTAGTCCTTTTATTTTCTACATCTGTTCAATTTTCAATTAATGGGTAGCCTTTATACTCAAACCTTTGCAATTGTGTCATGATTTTCAGCTTGATGCCTTTTAAATATTTAAGTGAAAATGACGGGAGGACTGTTGGATACGTGAGAGTAAATTTTAGAGAGCCCTGTGAGAAGAGGGATAAATTTGAGAATTATGCACAATATATATATTTGACTACAGGAGTCCAGAAGAGGTCACCTGAAATGGGAGTACAAACAGAAATTAAAAGAGGTCATTCGACCATTTCTCAATAATGTTTCTCAATAAATTATGTAATGAATATAAAAAAAGAAAATTTAGCCCTGGCTGGTATAGCTCAGGGGATTGAGTGCTGCCTGTAAACCAAAGAGTCGCCAATACAAATCCCAGTCTGGGCACACCCCTGGTTTGCGGGCCAGGTCCCCACCCAGTAGGGGCCATGCAAGAAGCAACCACACATTGATGTTTTTCTCCTTCTCTTTTTCCCTCCCTCCCCTTCTCTCTAAAAATAAATAAATAAAATCTTTTTTTTTTTTAAAGAAAGAAAAGTTTAAAAAAAGAGGTCCACAGACTGCCTCATTCAGGGTAAAATGAGACAATCTGAAGATCCTCACACAAAAAAAGTGACATCATCATTGGTCCAGTTGAGTTAACCACTGGGCCCTCCCTATCACAGATACATTTCTCAATTTTACTCTTCATGACATTGGGGTAAAATCCTCTCTTCCAGACAGCCAATCACAGTTGTGACATTACTGAACCGGTGTTAATTTCATCCTCACTCTTGTGCCAGGTCTCTGTGAAGATCGTAGGACATTCGACAGTGAGCACCAGGGACAGGAGAAGATAATTTTATTTTAAAAACAAAAACAACCTCTACTAAAGGGAACTGGTGATTCTACAGGAGCAATGCTAGAGGACAGGGAGAGACACAGAAGGCACTATGGAGAGACAGGCCTGAACCCCCGGAGCCACCATCAGTGGTCTCAGCTTATGGAGTTGCCCAACACGCAATAATGAGGAACTAACAATGTTAAAAATTTCTTCAGAGCCATTGCTTTTAGGCATATATAATAAAATGTGCAAAACAGAACTTTCAAAAGTCTGTTCTATCACATAAGAAACTTAAAATAAGATTTAAAAAATAACATTCTCTTAGGTGGCATTTACATCTCCTGTTGCTGCCTACTTTTTTAAAGGAGCAAAATGGCATTTCAAAGAGGCAACTGAATCTAGAAAGCAAAAGATCACAAAACAGGTTAGTAACAGCTAGAATTCGTGATTATTTTTCTAAAAATAGCTACTTATAGTTTAGAAATACACAAAGGGTAATTTAAGTGGCTTTTTTAAAATAATAAAATATATGTCAAGCCCACATTGCAAACCAGATTTGAGCTCGGTGAAGTGATCTTTCATACATTACACAGTAGCAATTACCATGTAAATAGATTTTAAATAAAGTGATGTATTATTTAAAACCTCAGTGTTATATAAAGCAAGCACAAGGAAATGTTTGATGTCTATTTTATTTTCAAATCTGCAACCTCTTTCCTCACACAGAAAAAGGACAATGATTGCACTAGATAATTTTAATTATATTTCTCATAATAATGTGCTGTAGCCCCTATGATTATATATTTCCCCAACATTTGTGGGAAGCATTATATTCCCTATATAATCAAAAGTCTGACATCTTCTCATGTGAAGGCATTCTTCTTTCAGGATTTTTTTTAATGAGAGCTCCTAGAGAATACATTTAATTCAGACTGTTATAAATGACCTAAAATAGTAAAAAATCATGATGAATGAAGAGCCAGAATTTCCTCCCACATTAGAGACATTTTTCAAGGTGTCCTTGCAGGAGCAGGCTGGAAAGAAGGAAAGAAAGAAAAGAGAAAGAATTTAAAGAAGGTTGCTTGGGCTTCACAGAGGAAACTGGATCCAAGAGACCAACGCCAGAGCCAGTCTGATGAGCACAAGTCATTTGGCCTCCTGTCAAATGGACACAATTTGTGCTAGCTTCTTTCTGAGAGTCCCCTGGGAGTTGAGTAAGTGACCACAAATTAAGCCAGTTACCTTTAATCTCACCTGGTCTCCACTTGAGTTAGCACAGAGCTTCTTTGTTGCTAAGGAATACTGGGGTGTCCTTCCCTTCCTGTGACTCTTCATCTGTGTTCCAGACTCTAGGCTCATTGCCCTTTTAGGCCACTCCCATAAATGGAGGGAAAGGGTAGGTGGAGATGAATGGGTTCCTGAATACCTGATGAGTGGATAGTGATGTGGAAGGGAGAATTCCTACAGTTTATCTGAGGGTAACCAGCTTGACACTCACCTCTCCCACTCACCCACCCACTTCCCCTCACTAAAGAATCAGACCAGGAAAAACACATTCTGGAACATACATTTCTCAACTCAATGATCTAGTCTTTTCAATAAGAAAAAAAATAGATACTCTATTTATTATTTGGAAATTGGAAGCATAACTCTAACAAATGTTCAATTGTTATTTATCATCTAATAACCCTGCATTCCCCTTGTCTCTTTCTTCTCCTATTCACCATCTAAATTTGCAATTGGATTCCATCTGTCTTTGTTCCCAATGGTACTCTCCTATCCACTTCACATCAGATTACTTTAATAGACCACTATCCATTTTCCTGACAAACATTTCACTCAATAAATATTTCAGAGTTCTTACCCTGGACATCCTGCAGCGAAGAACATGAAGCAGGACACTGTTATCACAGTTTTTGTTCATGCATACATGACTGAAGCTTCAATTGGCTTCCTCAAGTCACCCTTCCACTTAGTTTAACTCTATATTGCTTTTTGTAGCAAATTTAAATACTTCATCCTTGGCAATCAAACCATCATGTAATTACTCATTTTTATCTTCAGACACTAAACTCCAGACACTTCACTGAGCAAACTGTATTTCAGTTGAAAGAATGACAGACATGGGTATGAATTCACACTCTTTTCCTAGACATGGGACTCAGCCTCTCTGAGATTCAGCTTCCCAATTTCTAAACTGGAAGTAATAGTTTTTCCATCACAAAATTTTTGAAAGACTGCAGTGCCAGGATATCAATGAAATTATTTTGCAGACAATGAAGTACCTTAACAAGATAAGTTATTAGGTCAAATTGCCTCTCCAATTTAGTGTTCCCTACCAATATCAGACTTAAACTACTTCAGAATCATGATTGCCTGCCTGTGTTTCATTCCACCAAATCTAATATCATCTAGTATAAATAAATGACAACTTTAAAATCAATTTCAAGTACTATTCCCTCAACATGCACAATAACAAAATAATCAATACCCCTCTTGAAAGGTTACTTACTATGTGCCATAAATTAAGCATTTATAATGCACTATCTTATTTCATCTTCTTAGCAACCTTAGGAGGCAATATCACTATACTTGAAGAAAGTGAGTGTATCTAACTTGAGGAACTTGACCACAGTGGCATAGTTCATATAAAATGGACTCATGAGTCACATATATGTAGGTGTTTCTGGTGGAAGAGTCCCTGATCACAGCCAGTACATTATATTTCACTTTTGAGGGCTTTTATTAAGTCCCTTCCTCACTTTCTACATCATATTATACTTCCCCACTTCTGGATGTCTTTTTCTTTGATCCTCACCTGAGGACATGCTTATTGATTACAGAGAGAGGAGGAGGGAGGGAGAGAGAGAGGGAGAGAAGTATTGACATGTGAGAGAGAAACATGGAATCAGTTGCTTCTCACACACACCCCAACGTCCTCCGACTGATGATCAAACCTGCAACCTAGGTATGTGCCCTGACTGGAGATCAAACCCTTGACCTTTCAGTCTATGGAACAACACTCCAACCAACTGAGCCCTGGTGGCCAGGGCCCCAATTCTGGATTTATGTAGCAATGAATTTTTATTCAATTCTCCACTTTACATAGCATCTACATAGTACACTTGATTTCCCCATAATGGTTATCAACTCCTACAGGGAAGAAGACATGGGTTCTCCTTTATTTTTATTTTGCCCCACAGCTCCTACACTTTTCTGTGTGGAAAGCACAAAACTAATAAATTGACCTTGCTTTTACTTAACATTATGAAGAGGCCAGATAAGAGAGGGAAATAATGGAGATGATAAAAAATACTGAAATAGCAATGTCTAATACTGAAATAATTTAAGAATTAGAATCCAAAGACTTTAAATTTTATTCTCCTTTAATCATTCATGCTTGGGACTTATTTACATTTGAAAAGCCTAACGTTATATAAGTAAGTCAGATCTCCACCAGAATATAAATTTCTTGCCTATCCTGGCATATGCAAGCAATGCATCTCGAGTTTGTCGGTAGTGGTCCACCTAATGCCAAAATCTTTTTTAGAACACTGTTAAACAGACTTAGTGAAAAAATGGTCTTTTGTGTGTATGTTAGTGAGATTATAACCTGTCATGTTATTTACATGCCTGATTTTGCAGGGTGTTCTGGTATGCGTGTGTGCAATAATGATCTGTGTGGTGCCGTTCAAAGTTGACTTAGTTATCACTGATGAAGAAATTACTACTGCCCTCAAGGAAAAGCAGGAAAATCAGTTTCTTGATTTTTCTTCATTAGGCCTGGGAGATTTAGGAAGAAACATCTGTTTGTTTGAATTGAGCATTAAACTCATAAAAGGGAAATTCAGTGTAATACATTCATTTCTAAGTCTTCATGTACACACATTTATTTAGACATAAATATACTTACTCATAGCAATTTATTATCTTAATTAAAAGATGCGTGTGATCTAACTAAGCATAATAAGTGAAGGCAAACACCCAATTTCACATAGTTTAACCTCTCTACGTATCAATGTTCTCCATTTTAAAAAGTGAATGTTAAATTCCACCTCACAAAACTATCCCTGGGGTTCTGTGACGTAAAAAACACAATGGCCTGCATGTATTAAGGATTCAATAAATGTTGGTTCTTTGTTTCCTTATAACCAATCTTCTCCATGCCCTCAACGAAAATTTGTTTTTGAATCCCCATATTGAGACAAAGGATAACAGTGAAAATTGCAAATAAACAGTTACCTTTTCCTTAGAAAAGTAAAAAACAAGGAAAGAAATCAATATACTTGTGCCTAACCTTTACTAGTAATGTTACATGGAAACACGTCTATCCTTAACAACCGGTAGTCACTGATGCTGTGTCTAGGGAACAAATGGCAAAGATCACATTTAATAGAGCAAAACAGAGGGAATAACTTTTAAGATGAGATCCTTAGAGTCAGCCAACTGGTTCTTAGCTCATTTCACTTGATTCTTCTCCTTTGCCCCACCATGAACTATAAAGAGTAAAACGAGGAATTCAGACTCAATTAAAATACATACATACATAAAGATCAACAAATATAATGATTATGAATGTCAGTTTGTGATACCTTTTACCTATCAAATTTTCTTAGTCCCTAAGCTATGCCTAAGAAAGTGGATATTCACTAGTAATTAGCAAAAAGACCTTTTAGTGAGTTCTTCCCCTGCAGTAATAATCACCTGGAGCACTGTGAAGCATACAGAAGTGTAAGCCAGAGTTAAATGCAGGGAATTGAACTCCTCCAAATTTCCATTTAACTCAGTGGACATGTAGGGAAACGGTGATAATTTCCTTGGGAGATCCAAAGCCAAACCAACTTTGCCCTTGCCTTCAAGAAGTCCCAAAATGGATTGTAGAAATGCTATTTGGCAATGTTGTAGGTGCTATAGATTTTAAAACAAGGAAGCCATCACTGAGCCCAAATGGAGTTTTGTAATATTTCATTAAGTAAATGAAAATTTAGCTTTATCTTAAAAGATGGTGGTATTTTAATGGATGAGGTAAGGGGTGGTAATAGGTTATCATGGAAAAGTGAACAAGAAGAATGGATTTGATGGTATTTTCCTAATTGCTGACAACTCTTTCCAGAAATATTGTGTGGAAATGCTTAGTGATTTGGTTAGCTTGTCTTTTGTTTTCTGGCAGCCCCAGATCCCAGTGGCCATAGCATAGGATTTGCCATGACCACCTGCTCTCTGACCAATGAAACTATCCCTAAAAGAACCCTACCTACATGAGCTAATATCTGAGTCCAGGGATAACTCATTATCAGAGAACTTATCACATTAACTGGTCATCCATCTTTCAGAATACACCAACATAGTCAGCGTGCATTATATGGATATTAGGACATGGCTAGTTTTCAAGGTTGAAGAAAAGAGAAAAGGTGACTTTAGGTTTGATTATATCCACATATCCTAATTGTCATCCCTGTACAACCATTTATAGAGAAATATTTTGTTTTCACAGAAAAGCATAATGCAGATTTCACTGGATACAATAAAAGGCTTGATTTAAAAGTATGACAATATAATTGCGAACTACAATTTTACATAGACCTTTCTAACATAGGTCATGGAGGAAGTTGCTGGGAGATCTGTCAAAAAAAAAAAAAGGTAGTTGTGTTTAAACAAATACCACCCAGATGAGAACAAGCAAATATTATTTTTTCAGAGCTTGCTATAGCAAGGGAGTCAGCCTCTCTCACTTGCATTTGGTAGACTCGAAGGCAGGCAGAGGACTGGGAACACTTTATAGCAGGGGTGTCAAATTCATTTTCACCGGGGGCTGCATCAGCCTCGCAGTTGCCTTCAAAAGGTCAAATGTAATTTCAACTCCTTAACAGTTAACGAGGAGTAGTTACATTTGTACAGTCCTAAAATTATTTCAGCCCTTTGAAGGCAACCTCAAGGCTGATGAGGCCCCTGGTGAAAATGAGTTTGACACCCCTGCTTTATAGTGAAATCACAGAAGGCTTCAGGTATGCACTGATTGGAGGCTGTTGGCAAGGGGAATGAAGGTGGACTAACTAGAAGCAGGGCATAGATTAAGGGAGAATATTTGGCATTCTCTGCTTGGTCCTAAGTGGCAAGTGGGGACAAAAATTAGGGAAACTGGCAGTTACTGATCAAGTCCTGACTATTTAGGGCTGAATGCTGCAAAGGTTGTGGTTTGGATTCCTGGACTGATTGTTCTGGAGGTTGTAGATTGGTGGCTTATTTTTACCTATGATCTGGCCATTGTCCCTTCATGCATTCAGTCTCTCAACCATGTGTCTCAAATTCTTTGCACTTAATATTATAAATGGGCTCTTACTTGAGTGAAAAAAATATTGTGATACCTTTATCATAATATGATTTCTTCTTTTATTCAATAAATTGAACAGTTATAAGTTTCTATTATGTGAAAAGTAAAATCTAAACTATCACTAAATCTTCCTCATATCTAATGCAATAAAATTCAGCATATGGCAAATTGCTTTACAATATGCTTATTGAAACAAATAAAAACTTGACGACCATAATTTGTCCATTTAATTAAAACCTATGTGCATATATGTAAAGAAAACAATAATTCTTCAATCCTGCTCTGAGTTTGTTTCAACATCTACAAATATATTAGCACTTAATCTGTCATCACTGTATTAATATAAGAATATTTTTATTTATTTCCCATTATAAAATACTTTAATCTCTTTAAGGGCAAAGCAATTTGAGTCAAAGGGATAATATTTCACAGCTAAAAATAATTCTTTATGTATAGTACCTCTGAGATAACTGTGAAAGGGAAATCATTCCCATTTTAAGGGAGAGAAAACTGAGGATTAGAGAACCATACTAACCTGCCAAAGATCTAGACAGAGTTAATGTTATAAATTAGATTTCCTAAATTCTAATTCCATGTTTTTTTCTCTACACTATTTGTCTTCTGTAAAATTGCTGAGGTGAATGAAATTTTATCAACCCTGTGATAACCCCAAATATGAGAGAGAGGAAAAGAAAGAAAACAAGAAACCACCGCCACCAACACACCTGACATGATGAGCAAATACAATGCTACTGAACTTATACACAACGATTACTTTTGCTTTCTCTTCTCCCAGGACTAACCTCCACCCTCCCAGACATAGAGTAGAACTGAGCAGCATGCAAGAGTGGCTGCCAATCCACAAGGGTAGACAAAATAGTAGTGCTGACCACAGAGAAGGAGAATGAGAAATTAAGAACAAGGCAGTGGTGAAAAGTGGAAAGAGAAATTTTTGAAGAAATAAGTCCACGTAATTGACATACAATCAAAACTTTTTCACAGAGAGCTCTTTGAAGAAACATCTTGTTTCAAGGCTAAGTGAAGGAAAATCACATCTAGAACAGCTTTTTGTGCCAGAAAGTTAAAGAAATTCTCAAAAAATGGTGAGAACAATGTGAAAGGAAATAAATGCTAGCCTCAGTGGACTTGCACTGGCAAAATCTGGGACATGTTTATATTAATAATAATGAAGATGATGATAACAATAATGATTATAACCCCTAAAATAAAATAAGTTATGGGTCCATAGTGACAGCAGAGAGAGTGGGAAGGGGGAAGGTACAGTGCCTTCTTACTATAGAATATTGACAAATAAATATAGAAAGAATGACAGATTAAAAGTCAAGATTTTTTAGCAATCATAGTTAATGATGAATTCAAATAAAATTATCAGTTGATGCTAAAACTAATAGATAAAAGTTTGAGGAGGAACAGGACACTCAAACATCTTCAAAGTGTCCCCCCCATATTATTTATTAATTAGAAATGGGAATATAGCAGCCATATCCAAGTGATCAAAACCAACATTACCAATAATTCAACAACCCTACAAAATGTACCTCCTGATATGTAAAAACACATCTAATAAAAACTAAATAATAAATTAGTTATTACTTAATAACTAATAAAAACACTAATAAAACCACATTATCTCGTGTGTAGTATTCCTACCCAAAATGCATAACCTAAATACAATCAGGAGGGAATTTTAGACAACCCAAAATTGAAGGACATTCTACAAAATAACTGGTCTTAACTCTTCAAAATGTCAATGCCATGAAAAATAAAGCAAGCCTTAGGAACTGTGCGAATTAAAAGAGCCAAAGAAAATGACAGCTGAATACAAAATCTGATCCTGGATTGGATCCTGTGCGGGGGGGAAAAAAAGTTGCTATAAAGGACATTATGGGAACAATTGGAGTAATCTGAATACAAATGCAATTTAGATGATACTATAGTATCAGTGTTAATTATCCCAATTTTGGTAATTATACTGTGATTACATAAGATGATATTTTTGTTCATAAAAGCCATACAATGAAATGTGAAATGTTTAGGGGGAAATGAAGAATGGTGCCTATAAATTACAAATAGTTCAGAGAAAACTTAGATAGTATAGATATAACTTTCTATGATCTATATAACTTTCTCTGTCCATATACATATTCATCTATCTCTCTTTCCATATAGAAAGAGAGAAAGGAAAAGAACCATGAGGAACAAGCAAACTATTAATGGAGGACTTGGGTGAAGATGCTGAAGATGAAGGATAGATAAGAGTTATTCATGTTACTTTTACCACGTTTCAGTAGTTTTAAATTACTTCAAAATTGAAAGTTAGAGTAATAATAAAAACTGCAAAATAAAGTCTTTTTCACAGCAAAATTAACCTTTGACCAGCACAGCTCCTGAACATCATTAAGCTAAATAAGTTTTTCCCCTTCTCCAACCTTATGATCCTATAATAATAGTCATTCGCTCAAATGATTGCTGTCCTGTGGATCTAAAGAGGTGAGATAGACTACTAGAACCTAAAATGACCCATTGAAACATTCTCAAAAGTCTGTGTTTTGTGAGCTAGGTAGCAGGAAAGCTGTACTGCTCCTTTCTTCTACTAGAGAAACACAGCACTGGGGTTATTGTACTGTGCTGATTAGGGTAAGTTCCCTGAGTGGTAACTAACACATTTTCTTTCCATTCTGAAAGCTAGTCCTCTAAATTCATGATCCTCACTTTCATATCTATTTTTCCTGTGTGTCCAATCTGAATGATTGGACAGTTAGTTACCATTTTCACTTTTCTCAGATATAAACCATGTGTTAAACAGACCACAGTCAATTTGGTCATTCAGCAATCAACAGGGTGTGTTCATTGAACTTCAGTAGGTATATATCCCCTTCTTCATTATTTCTTTCTTGTGCGGTACAATATAACAGTGAAAGCAAGTCTCAGAACAAATGGTGCTATATCTACAAAAGTTTATTCACTGGCAGGAAAGGAGTTTGTCCTATAGCAAAGAAAAGGTTCACTATTAGCAATAACTCAAACTAGTGGTATTAGAATGTTGAGCTTACTAATCTCATCTGTTTTCATGAAAGGCTATTGGCCTGTGTAATATTGCTACCAGTCACCTATCTTGAATTTTCAATCCCTCTCTCTCTCTCTTTCTCTCTCTGGGAAGAGGGCAGGGGAAGGAAGTGGTTCTTAGAAAACAACCCCCCAAAATTGTGAGTTAAAACATTCACTCAATGAGCAACTGTGTGCATTGCCTACTATGTACCCAGGCCAGCACTTAAAGATATTTTTTTCTCTTAGAGCAGGGCTCAGCAAACTTTTGTGTACAGGTCCAGAGATTCAATATTTTAGGTCCTCTGGATCCTATACCTACCTTCTGTTGCAACACCTTTACTCTTCTCTGGCTGTAGAAAAACAGCCATAGACAATATGGAAACAGATGTGCAGGCCTGGTTTCAACAAAGCTGCATTTATAAAACAGGCAGCATCCTATATATGACTCCCACATTAGATCACTGAAACAGGACAGACACTGTGACAATTTCAGTGACAGGTTGAAATAGGCTTGGATTTCTTCAGATTCCTCATCTTTTCATAATTTATCCCATTGTGCTTTTGCCTCATCTTGGTTCCCTGTTCTTATAAGTTTTGTGACCCCTCTATAAAACAGAATCACAGCAGAACACTTGTGAATGACAGAGATTGACAGCCAAGTTGGTGATCTACAAAAATGAATCTGCCTTCCTTCGTCTAGCCTGCACAGAGAGTTTGACTTGTCCCATTTACTACATATTAACTACATTATCTCCTTCATTATCAGAGTTAGATTCTCTTTAAAGAATAGAAAATACATTTCCATGTAAGTTATTTTTATCAATGCCCACAGCTTTACCTTATTAATCATTGAAACACTGCAAATGTTTGTTTCACAGCTTGCAAAGTTTTTGTCAAACACATAACAACTTTGAGTGGTAGACAAGGTTGGTAGTGTTGTTCTTAAAGAGACTATAAAACTCAGGCCCTGAGACATTAAGAAATTTGCCCAAGTGTCTAAAATTAGAAACCCATCTTATCTTTAGCGCTTCCCACTATAATATCAAGCACTGCAAAGCTCACTCTAGGGACTGGAGATAAGCTCAGTGGAATTGTAAGTTTAGAACCTTTCACACTCCAGAATCATGATGAAATCAGGAGTCAAAAGAGAAAATGTCAAAAACCAAGACCCAGGAAGAGCAGAAGACATAAAGTCTAATTGTTTTTCGTTGTTTGCCAAAACAACTTGCTTTCACCATTATGGCGATACCTTTAGAGTTTTGTTCATGATAAGCTTTCTCCTTAGAAAAGGACAGGATACTGTGCAAATGAGCAATCTTAATCCTTATTTTCCAAAGCAAAGAATTAATACAAAATAGGAACTGAGTTAAAACCAAAAAGGAACCAAAGATTTATAGCTGTTTTAATATTCAAAGTGTTACTAAAAAGTTTAATAGTAAAAAGACAACACTGTACTTTTTAGCTAAGAAAAAGTAAATTTGGAGGGAAATATTTTATATTGACTACTTTGGTTCAATAATGCAGTTATACTTACCAAAGATTATAGGGATTCAACTGTTTTCTTTTTAAAAAGAATTATAAACTAAGTAAATCAGATAGGTATTCAAAAATATATTTTCTGTTATGGCCTAATGATATTTGACCCAATAAATCACATACTTGCAACTCATTATTGAAATCTCAAATTGTGTATTATTTATTAAGTATAATGTTTATTAAGGAAAGTTGATATTTATGGAAATATTTTCCACTCAGCAGCCCAAGTGTCCATCAGTAAACAAGTGGATAAAAAAAAGCATGGTGCATTTACACAATGGAATACTACTCAGCAGAAAGAAAGAAGGCACTCCTACCCTTTGTGACAGCATGGATGGAACTGGAGAGCATTATGCTAAGTGAGATAAGCCAGTCAGAAACACATGAACAAAATACACTGACAAACAAAATAGAAACAGACTCATAAATGGAGAACAGACAAACAGTGGTCAGAGGGGAGGAAGTTGGGAGGCTGGGTGAAAAAGATGAATGAGTTAAGCAAAAAAAGAAAACTCATAGATACGGACAAGAGTATGGTAATTGGGAGAAGAAAAGCAGATGAGAGGAGGTAGAAGAGGGTACACAGGGGATAAATGGTGATGGAAGGAGACTTGACTTGGGGTAGTGAACACACAATACAATATACAGTGATGTATTGCAGAACTGTACACCTGAAACCTATATAATTTTATTAACCAGTGTCACCCCAATAAATTTAATAAAAATTTTAAAAAGAAAACAGAGATGGAAAACACGACAAAATATTTTCCACTCAAATAATTTAATTTAAAATGCTATATAAAAGTTTATCATTGTAGAAATAAAAGGGCTATCATTGTAGAACATCTCATTTACTAATCATATCAAGTATCTTCAGCCAATTATTTCCTTATTCTTTACCAATTTAAATTTGGAACATATTGATTAGTGGATATTTTGACAATCAGAATTAAATATGCATTCCAAAAATCAGATCATTCCTCATATTTCTTTTCAGCCTTCTTATCAAATTTTCTTTATGCATTTGATATGCACTCATATTCCTATTCTGATAACTTGGATTAGAGTCTAGAACAAACATTATTATTTGCCTCATTGTTAAGACATGGTATTGGTTGACTTACTAATCTTTTTAGGACTCAAATGCATGGATTGAAGTTAGGGATTTTGGAACAGTGAATTTTTTGCCCCCAAAACACAAACTTGCACTGAACTGGGGCTCAGAATAGTTAAAAAAATTATCTCTGACAGAGGTAACAGAATTAGCAAGGTGCTCAGCTAGACCTGAAAGGTGAAAGACCCATTTAGCTTGAGTTGCATGGTTAAATTGAACGTGAAAATGGTCAGGTATATTAAATCTGCCTCAAAAACCAAGAATAGCAAGCAGGTTAATTTTTATGTGGCAAAAATGGCTCTTTAGATGAGAGGTAATCAAACTATGGCCTACAGGCTGGCCATCTGGTTTTGTAAGTAATGTGTTGTTGGAACAGAGCCATGCCCATTCATTGATATAGTGTGTACATCTGATTTTGTGCTACCAATTTCATTACAACAGCAGAGATGAGTAGTGCCAATAGATAGTGTGTCGTCCACAAATGTAAAATGCGTACTACCTGCCCATTTAACAAAAAGGTTTATTGTTCTAGATCCCGGGGTTAAGGAGGATTCTGAAGCTATATTTTTTCTTCCTGATTATCATTATTTGCCAAGGATGGGGGAAGAAGGAAATTGTCTGTTATCTTTATACACCATAGATAAAAATGACACATTGATTAAGCTGACTCTCACTTGCTGAATATTGTCCTTCTGTTCCAGCATGAGGTCATCAGTCTGCATTCTCAGAAACTCAGTTTATTAGGTTCCCTAAGCAATGATAAAGCCTAGTAATTTGATTCATGCTAACTCATCAAAACCATTTAAGATTAGTCAATTCTAGTAAGGCTTGATGCAGGACCTTATACATCAAATGCTTAGTACAATATTGTAGTAAACTCCATGAGAATTATGACAATGATGGTGATGATAACAATTATCCTGATGAATGTGAAATGCAAATTTTAAAAATTCTATGTGGAAATATCTTAGAAATTGCCTCATTAATCTAATGTGATATATCAACATAATCATGCACACGTGATATATCAACACTCAAATCATTGACCTAAGCTCACTAAAACAAATGCTAGAATTATCTTACAGTTTCAGAATATGTTGATTGCCTTTAGATACCAATCTAAAATTGAATACCATAATTGATAAATACAGTACTATAAAAAAAACTACCACAAAACAACTGCTAAAAATTGACTCAAAATTATAAAGAAAATTTTAGCAAGCAGACTCACCAATTTGAAAACATAATACAGTAAAAAAAAAGTTTATTCCAAAAAAGTAAGAATGATTCAAAATTAGTAAATATATTAATTTTATTCACCTTATACATAGGTCAAAGAAGAACAGCTATATAATCTGTAGATTCAAAACAGTTATTTGATTAAAAATATCAATCCCTCATTTTAAAAAAATACTCATTAAATAGAGAAGGGATGGTCCCTTCAAATAATAAAAGCCATATTAGCTGCAAAAAAATAGACAGTAGCATCCTTAAAAACTAAAAATTAGATTTTGTCATTAGTATCAGGAATAAGATAATAAGTCGCACCTCCATTATTTAAGCATTGTTTCAGAATTCTTATCTAATATAATTAAATAAAAGAATAAAATAAATGATAAAATATTGATTATACATATACATAGATATACATTTAAGATTTTCACTGCCTAGGTGCAAAGCCCAAGAGTATCAACTTAAAAAAGGGGGGGTAGAGGAAGAAGATGACTTTGAGTGGTGAGCACACAATGGAGTATACAGACGGATTATAAAGTTCCACAGCTGAAACTTACATAATGATAATAACCAATGTTACCTCAATAAATTTAATTAAAATTTTAAAAATAAAGAAAGCATGAGAACTTAGTTAAATAAGTACTATAAAATAACAGAATTTAACACTGAGTATTTCTTTTACGTAAACAATAGATGTAATAAAATTAAAATTATTCCATAAACAATACCAAAATAAAACAGAATATCTGGGAATACATTTAATAAGAAATCTGGACTCACTTGAAGAAAACTACAAAACTATACCAAAAAACCTCAAAGAAGTTATAAATAAGTGGAGGTTTGTTCTGTGTTTTTTGAATAGCAAAAATTATGTGAGATATTAGTTTCACCCCATTAGTATTTCTTATGTTAATCTGTAATTGTAATCAAAGTAACAATGGCTTATTTCTAAATGTGAGAAAAATTGCTATACACTTTTATCTCATAAAATAAAGTTGCAAAAGTAGTTTTTAAAAGAAGAGTGATGAGAGGAGACATATGTATCTTTTATTAAACGACAATATATGCTCTGGCCTGTGTGATTCAGTTGGTTGGGGATTGCCCCACAAACCAAAAGGTCACCAATATGATTCCCAGTCAGACCATATGCCTGGGTTGCAGGTTTGGTCCCCAGTCAGGGCATGTACGGAAGGCAGCCAACCAATGTTTCTCTTCTCAGTTTCTCCCTCCCTTCCTCTCTCTCTAAAATGAAAAATAAAAAAATTTTGAAATACAATATAACAGTTGAAATACTGAAGTACTGGAACAATGATAGAAAACAGAGATATCAATGCAATGGAAGAGACAGAGCAGGTGTCAGAAAACTGTAAGACAAATCCACCCAAATACCTGACTGTGAAAATAAAGTTTTATTTGAAAACAGTCATGTTCATTCATTAAGGTTATGTATTGCCTATGGCTGCTTTCATGCTTCAACAGCAGAATTGAGCAGTTGCAACAGAGAACATATGGTTGCAAAGCCAAAATTATTACTCTCCAGGCCTTTACAGAAAAAAATTTGTCACCTCTGAACTAGATTGTGGAATACATATTTCAAATCACTAAAAGATATGAATGATGAGATAAATTATATAGAGACAAGCGGCAACTTATGTGGAAAATAAAATAAAACTGGCTCCTGGTGGTCAAAATAAGTCCCGACTAATAAAAAAAATAATTACAATGCAAAAAGTTGAAGCAATAACAGTAATAGAAGAAATAATATGCATTCCCATAACATTGGGATGTGACACACTATAAACTTATTTGGAAAACTAATGATCAAACAAGAAGCAAAGAAAGGAGGAGAGAGGAAAGGAAAAACAGAGATATATAAGTACCAAAC
This sequence comes from Artibeus jamaicensis, assembly GCF_021234435.1. Lineage (NCBI taxonomy): Eukaryota > Metazoa > Chordata > Mammalia > Chiroptera > Phyllostomidae > Artibeus > Artibeus jamaicensis. The sequence goes on along the minus strand of NW_026522028.1, from coordinate 8,256,050 downwards.
TAAGGACAACATTTACCCCACACATCTCATGATCAGTAGTGTTAAAATTCAAATAGTTCTTACCAAGTAATAATTAGGGGAGGAGGAAGGAAAGAAGGGACGGGCCTAGTTGAAGAACAAGTATAAAGGACCCATGGACATGGACAACAGGGTGGGGATTGACTCTGTTGTGGGAGTGGGGGGTGGGTGGGGCAGGGGGGAACAACAGGGATTATTGGGACAAGTGTAATAGAACAACAATAAAAATAGACCAAAATAAAAATGAAAGAATTGTACAATAACTTCCATGTGAAGATAACATACACGTTTGAAATAAAATATATTTTTAAATGTTAAAGCTCATTAAAAATGAAACTTCCCTGACACCCCAGACCAAGTAAATTACCCATGTTTCATGATCTCACATCATCTTGTACATTTCCATTACAGAAGTCATCCCAAGTTTTAATTGTATGTTACATCTTTACCTACGTTGTTATTTTATCTGAGCACTTTTAGTATGGACTTTAACCATCACAACTGCAAAATCCTAAGGTGCTCATTTTGCTCAACATTTTTTTATTGTGGTTACACATATATAGCAGAAAATTTACCATAGTAACCATTTTTAAGTTCACAGGTCATTGGCATTAAGTACATTCACATTGCTTTGCAACCATCATCACCAGAACTTCATCTTCCCCAACTGAACCTCTGTCCCCATTAAACAATAGCCCCAACTGCTCCCTATGCTGAGACCCTGTCACCATTCCACTTTGTGTCTCTGTGAGTTGGACTACACTAGGCACCACATATGAGTGGAATCTCACAGTATCGGTCCTTTTGTGACTAACTTACGTCATTTAGCATAATGTCTTCAAGGTTTACCCATGTTGTAACATGTCTAAATTTATTTTAAGCCGAAATAATAGTTCATTGTATGTATATACCCAGAAGAAGAATTGCTGGATCATATGGTTGTTTTTTCAAAGAACTGCCATACTGCTTCCATAGTGGCTGCAACATTGTACATTCTTATCAGCAGTGCACAAGGATGCCCGCTTTGGCACATCTACAAGAGTACTTGTTATTTTCGGGTTTATTCGTAATTGCCATCCTAAAGGTTGTGAAGTGATATCTGTTGTTCTGGTTTGCGGTTCACCAATAATTAGCAATGACAGGCATCTTTTCGTGTGCTTTATTGACCATTTGTATGTCTTCTTAGGAGAAATGTCTATTGAAATCAGTTGTCTGCTTTTTAATTGGATAGATTGACCTTTTTGTTGTGATGTAGGCAGTTCTTTGTATATATTGCATATTAATCTATTATCAAATGCATACTTTATTATTTTCTCCCATTCTGTGAGTTTCCTTTTCACTCTGTTGATACTGGCCTTTGAAACACAAAAGTTATTTTTGATGTAGATTAATTTATCTATTTTTAATTTTGTTATTTGTGTTTTGGCTATCTCTACTCATTTTATTCCCAGAGTCAAATTCATGGGAAGCACTTGATAAATATTTATTAAATCAAAGACACGAAGATAGAGCCATAGATATATATAGATAAAGACATAGATGTAATCAATTGTCATTTTTGCAGTTGTTATTGTGTATCGTTTCCACAAACATCAAATAATGAATACTGAATTATTGCTCTTAGAGAAAATGCAGAACTAGGTTCTTGGTCACAACATTTTCATCAACCAATCGATACATAACCTTGATTAATGTGTGTTTCTGTTTAAAGACAACTCATTTAATACATATCATTAGCACTGGACTTATGGCCAACAGCATTATAACTCATGCCTAAAGGATGGTCATATAACTCACATATCTTCTCCATAAGTTGTGTCATAGCTTTCTTGCACTTAGCACCACTAGCCAATATATCAGCTCTATGCTTGAAGGTCATTTTAAGCCCCAAATCACTAAAAAAAAAAAAGGGGGCACAAAAACACATGGCACTAAATAAAGTATGACAAAGAACTTTTTTTTAAACTATGAAGACTGAAACAGAAGGCAGAGCATCATCTAGATTGAACTAACCCTCACCCTAACCCTAGCTATTTCTAGACCACACCAGATTAAAATGATGGATAATATCCACTGTGGTAGAAGGTATGGGAATACATGGACTGAAATGCTATACTTTGGCATCTTGCAAGATTGTCCTTTGCTACTACCACACTATGAATTCTTAGAGAGCAAGAATTATTTCTTGTTTTCCTTGTATACCCACTGTATAGCACAATATCTTGGACTTAGCTAGGTGTTTGAAAAGATATTGTCTTGGTGTTTCCTGTTTTTCACTAAGATACCATTCTATTCTTGACCAGGGGAAGGATCACATTGCTGTTCTGTTAACTTTATGACTGAAACATTGTCAAAATCAAAATGGACTAAAATGGGGAAACTGTGTCCTCAACTTTAGACTGCTCCATGCATCGCATTTTGAAACACTGAAATATGACTATATTTTCAGAACCAGTTTATATTCTACCTATGTCATAAAATACGGTTGATTATCTTGGCCAACAGTGATCAGTCTGAATTATTTCTATAAAATTTATCACAACCTTTTAAATAATTTATACACTTCTTCTCTCCCTTGCTGAATTATAGAATATTCCTGCTACCTAAAAGAGACAGAAACAGGATCTAATGCATTATAAGACTTCCCAAATGCAAATGCACTATTTACAAATATAATTTATTTGCTAGATGGAAGAATGAATAAATGAGCAAATGACCAAGAGATGACAAGAATAGTTGATACAGAATGAATCCATATCCTGAAAGGTAAAATATCTGTTATATTTAATTTAAACCTATGCAACATTTTTAATCAGTAAAATATTTAATTGTTGTGGTAGCATATTTTTTATAATTGCATAAATTTTCACATCTTCTTAATGCTGTTAACTTTTTGAAAATATTTTTAGTATCATTATGAAAATGTCACAAAGTGAAAATTGTTATTGCCTCCCACACCTATAATTTCTAAACATGGTTAAAATTATAATAACATGATTTTCACTGAATTTGAATTAAAGTCTGTAATAATTAAAACAAAACTTCTTCAGCCAGACTGGTGACTATCCGGGTCAGCAAATAAAAAGCTTCTGCACAGCTAAAGAAAACAGTATTAAAATAAAAAAGAGAACGAACTGTATGGGAAAACATATTTGCCAATGGTACCTCAGACAAGGGTTTCATTCCAAAATATACAAAGAACTTACATGACTCCACTCTAAGATAAGCAACCTAATTAAAAAATGGGCAAAGGACTTGAACAGACACTTCTCCAAGGAGGACATACAGAGGATCCAGGGTCACATGAAAAGATGCTCAATATCAATAGCTATCAGAGAGATGCAAATTAAAACCACAATGAGATACTACTTTACACCAGTCAGCATGGCCATCACAAACAAAGCAACAAACAACAAGTGTTGGAGAGGTTGTGGGGAAAAGGGGTCCTTAGTTCACTGTTGGTGGGATTGCAGACTGGTACAACCATTATGGAAAACAGTATGGAATTTTCTCAGAAAACTAAAAATGGACCTGCCTTTTGACCCAGCAATTCTGCTGCTAGGATTATATCCTAAGAACACTGAAACACCAATCCAAAAGAACCTATGCACCCCAGTGTTCATAGCAGCACAATTTATAATAGCAAAGTGCTGGAAGCAACCTGGGTGCCCAGCAGTAAATGAATGGATCCAAAAACTGTGGTACACTTACACAATGGAATTCTATGCAACAGAAAGAAAGAAGGAGCTACTACCTTTGCAACGGCATGGATGGAACTGGAAAGCATTATGCTCAGTGAAATAAGCCAGGAGGTGAAAGACAAATATCATAGGATCGCACCTTTAACAGGAACCTAAACAACAAAACTAGCAAGCAAACAAAATATAACCAAAGACACTGAAATAGAGAACAAGCTGACAGAGACCAGAGGGGAGAGGAGAGGGAATTTCAGGGGAAAAGGGGAAAAAGGGTTTACAGGAACAGGTATGAAGGACACATGGACAAAAACTAAGGGCAGTAGAAATGGGGTGGAGGTGGGGAACACTGGGGGGTGAGCTGGGATGGGAGTAAAAGACAGAAAACTGTACTTGAACAACAATTAAAATAAATTAATTTTAAAAAACTTCTATCACAAAGTGAATTTTATGTCTGGAGTTCACTATTTTTAAAGCATTCCTCTATGATTTTATAGCAATGGTGATAATTTAAATATATTTTTGTGTCATTTAAAAAATCTTGATATCATTAACCATAAATCAACATGGTCCATTTGCCTGGAAATAAGGAGTACATCATGGATATTGCTTACCTAATTCTAGCCTAGTATCTGATAAGATTTCTCATGCTATTGTCATAGGCAAAATGAAAACACATAAGCTGGATGTGTAGTGGTTGAATAACCAGACTCAAAGTGTACTGATTCCTGGGACAGTCACCATAGAGAGGGGTATGTGGTGGTCTGTCCATTCGACTCTGTTTTATCACTGGGCTTGATGAATACGTTGACAGAATGAATACCAGTTTACAAGTTACATAAACTGCAAAATATTTAAAGATAGAAATAGGCTTTCAAATATTGTGTTAATGTTTGGAAAATCATTGTAAATCAAAATACATAGAAGGAAAACCCATCTTTATATTTGGGACAAGGAGTTGACATAAAATCAGCTTTCGTGTAAGGTAGTGTGGAAGAGCCTCAGGCAGAACTGTATCCAGATATATGCTTTTCCACACACTACTGCCTTTGGGAACTTGAGAACTTGAGCAAGTGCTTAACTCTCTAAACCGGGGGTGTCCACCCATGGCCCATGGGCCACCTGTGGCCCAGGATGGCTGTGAATGCAGCCCAACACAAAATTGTAGAGTTACTTAAAGCATTATGAGATTTTTCTTTTTTTGTTAGTGTTTGTGTATGTAATGTGTGGCCCAAGACAACTCTTCTTCCAGTGTGGACCAGAGATGCCAGAAGGTTGGACACCCCTACAACTATGTCTATAACAATGGGAGAAACAATTCCTGCTTCATAGGAATTGTGTATTAGTAACATGCAAATCTAGACAAATCCATTTATGTAAAGAACTTTGAGGGAACTAGATATTTTGTCTTGAGGGGAAAGCCTAAAGAGACATGATTACTGTCTCCAAATATTTTGAAGTACTATATTGTGGAGGAAGAAGTATTTTTAGTCAGTGTTACTCCAGGAGGCAGAAGAAAGACCAATACTTGGAATTTCTAGGAAAATAAATTCTGTTATGATCTGAGGACCCTCTCAACAATGACATCTGTTCATCAGTGGAGCAGACTGCTTCAATAAGCATCATGCTCCCCATCTTTTCATTATCAGGAAATTATAAATAAAATTCACTGTACAGCTGGGAAGGCATTTTTAGATGTGTTATATTACTTAAAACCTGTCATTAACCCTGTAAGTCAAGTATTATTATTCTGTCCCCCATTTTCCAGATGACAGACTATGTTGAACTTGCCCCAAATCACCCTGATAGTAAGTGTCAGGTCCATATTCTCAGAGTCCAATATATGTGCTTATTTCAGAATATAAATTTCACTGAGGGATTCACAAGCCGCATGGGAGTTTGTATGAGAAGACATCCACAGTGTCTTCAGAATCATGAATTAATAATTAATACATTTAAGTTTTCAGGCCACATCCACTCTGATTCCATTCTAGTCCATAAGCCATTCTCCTTTTACGTATACTGTGTCAGGCATGGAGCATTCATTATTTCCTTTGATTTGTACAGCAACCCTGTGAGGCAAGAGGGCAGGTATTATTCATGTTTTATGTATAGAGGAACCAAAATTGTGAGAAGCTAAATGATTTAACCAAGGTCACAGAGCCCAATAATGACAAAGACACAGAGAGAAAAGAACCACAACTTCTGACTCTGTACATACTGTGCTTTCTACTATACTAGGCACTGTGAAGTGAATGAAAAATTCAAGATTTCTATAATGGAGGAGGATGTGTGGGCATGGATGATTGCTGCAAAAATACTAATGAGCAACCAAATGCCTACATCTAAAATAATTTTTGTCAATAAATTCTCTTTATGTGATATACTTGACAAAATTTCAAATATATAGAACTGTGAGTAATTTTTCAATTAAGGTGAAAGATATATAAATGCTTCCTTACATTTTATTAGATGACACAGTGTATCTTAGTATTTTATGGCTCTTATAGTCAGGAAATGCTTCCTAATTTATGACCTAAATTTCTGCTGCTCCAGTTTCCACCTCATCCCCTCATGGCCTGCCCTCTGTAGAGAAAGAAACAAACAGAAAAGCTTGTTGTTCATTTCCTTTCATCTCTACAATCAGCACTAAATTATTGCAGGAAGGCTTCACTATGCTAAATCTAGTTTTCATATTCTGCCATTGTCACCTATTCTGCTTAGATCTCTCTTTATAAAACTATCTTTATTTACTCCATTCTTGCATTACCTAGAGGCTAAGGTCATTAGAACCAAATTTTTAATTACTTGTGTACTTTCTTCTCTCAAGAATATCACAATATAGTAATTGAGTTGAAGTAAATGCAACTTCCCTGTGTGATGGATGGTAAATATTTCAGTAATGAGTAGAGATTTTTTAGAGTTTACATTTTTAGTAAGAATGTTAATACAGCTGAAAACTACAGGTCAACCTTCACTTCCTGTAGTCTCAACTCTAGATGCTCAAAAGAAACAAACTGTTAAGAACTTTAGTTACTGTGATTATGTAACAATCACCCCAGGGTGTGGTGGGGTTAACCAACCATTTATCATAATCAAGAATTTATGGGTCAGGAATTTGGATGGAGAACATAAGAGATCGCTTGTCTTTGTTCTGCAGTATGGAGAAATAAGACCCCAAATTGGGGGCTGGTATCGTTTGAAAACTTACTCTCTCAGAGGTGTTTGATGCTGAATGAAGAAGCCTTCATTCTTCTCCATCTGGGCTCACTGTGTGGTCTCTCCACATGGAGTAGTTGGGCTTCCTCATAGCATGGAGGCTAAGTCCCAAGCACAAATACACCAAGAGTGAGAGAAAACCAGGATGAGCAGTAATATTTTCGGACCCAAGTACTGCTTTTACTGTACTCTATTGATTGGAGCAATTAGCTAGCCCTTGGTCAGATTCATGGGGAAAGTATATTTACTTCTCCACCTCTTTGTGGAAAAAATGTAAGTCACATCATAAGGGCAGCATATGTAATGTATGTATACATAAGTACAGCCATATATGTGGAAAATTTCATCTGCAGCAGCAAACCCTCTGGCAGTATCATTGTATATACCTCCTATGTGCAATATACATTTCTGTCTTGCCAAAAGATGTCCCATGATGGTATCAGAGCCAGGCTCAAGGCTTACAATCTCAGCATCTCGTTCAGGTCCAGGTGTGGATGGGACTCTTTAGATGTGGTTCCTCAATTATAGGTCGTCTGGTACTGTTTCTCTCCATTTGAAGACCTGTAAACTAAAAACAATTTATCTGCCCCCACTACACACCCATGATGCAATAGTTGGATGAGTATAGGATGGTCACTGTAGACTTTTCCTTTCAAAAATGGGGGAAATGGGAGGCACACAGCAGTCACAGGCACACAGCAGTCACAGACTCACAGCAGTTCTGAAATCCAGCCAGGAACATGGTAGTTTCCTGATTGGGGCTCAGTCCTGCTGCCTGGCTCTGCCTGTTGAGTTCTTGGCTCCTCTCTTGAGTTCTTGGTTTCACACTCTGAGTCATCCTTCCTTTTCTAAAAATAACCTGGCTGGTATAGCTCAGTGGATTGAGTGCGGGTCTGTGAACCAGAGTATCATGGTTTGGTTCCCAGTCAGGGAACATGCCTGGGTTGCAGGCCAGTTCCTAGCAGGGGCCAGTTCCCAGCAGGGGACACATGAGAAGCAACCATACATTGATGTTTCTCTCCCTCTCTCCTTCCTTTCCCTTCTAAATATAAATAAACTAAATTTAAAAAATAAAATAAATAAAAAAATTAAAAAAGTTCCTTGCATTTACAACTAAGTAGTTCTTCTCAGTTTGTTTCCTACCTGTTGATATTTGGAGGTCAAATTGTCTCTTTTCACTTAGTTTTTTCTCCATCCCTTTCAGTACAGAGTGATATAATTCTTTTTAAAACATTGCACATTTGTTTTGTGAATCAATTCGTGATCTACCCAACAAAAGCCAAACTCATAAATCTCTACAAGAGAAGCCCTTTCTTTTTACATTGGATAAGAACAATGCCCTAAAGATTGTTAGCCTCTCAGTCCTACTGTTTAACAAAGACTGAATGATCCTCAAAGGTACCACCTGAGACCTTTCTGAAATCTTAAAGGATCTTATGGTCCCATCTTGGATTCACTCTGCTCTGAAACCTTTTCTTAACATAAGATTCTTGAAGAATCTTGGACTGAGAAACATTTTTTCCAAACCTAGTAATTTCTGGCTCTTTTGCATTTAATTGTAGTTCCTTTAGTTTATCTCCCTCCTCTTCTATTTTACTGTAAGCAGTGAAAAAAAAAAAACAAGTGGCACTTCCAACATTCTGTCTGGAAATGGCTTTAGCTAGATCATCCAGTTTATTCCCTGCATTTTCAACTTTCCATGTTATCAGAGATGATGGTGCTAAGGTGTTTTACCACCGCAAGGACCCTTGTTAGGGAAAAAAAAAGGAACCCCTTTCCTCAAATTTCTAGCAATATTCTCCTCACTTTCCCTTAAGATTTTACCAACAACCTTCCCCAGGGCCGTAACAATCCCTTGAAGACTCTTCCAGTTTCTTCCTGTCTTCTTGTTCCAAATCCACTGTGATGTCTTAGGTCTTTGTTCTAGCACTGCCCCACTGCTGGGTACCAAATTCTGTTGCAATTATCTAATGGTGTAATAGAAATTACTGCAAAACTTAGTGGTATAAAACAACCATTGGTTATTTTCATGGTTTCTGTAGATAAAGAATTTGCTCAGGCCTCTAGTGGGCCTTTCTTTTTTGTGGTTTCTCATACCATGGCAGGTAGATGTCAGTGAGTGCTGCAGTCACCTGAAGGCTTGACCAAAACTGGAAGGTCTGCTTCTAAGATGACTCGCTCACTCACATGTCTGGGGATTTGGAAGGGGACCCCAGTTCTCCTCCACACGGGCCTCTCTGTGAGCCTGTGCAAATGGTCTCATGCTATGGCAGCTGGCTGTCCGCAGAGCAACGGATCTAAGGGGCCAAGTCAGAAGCTGCAATGCGTTTTACTACCTAAAGTGAAACCAATGTCATTATTTCCACCACATTCCATCGGTCATACTAAACCTGTCCTGATCAAGTATGGGAAAGGACTACACATGGGCCTGAATATTAGGAGGTGTAGATCACTGGAGAATCGTCTTTGAGTTTGCTTAGCACACATTGAAAGACAAATAAATATTAAACGTGAACCTCTGTACCTTCTAACATACTCAGACATATCTTTGGATTACTGGCATCCATTGGTAAGCTGTCTCCCTCCCTCCTACCTGACCCTACTTCCCTTGGGCCTTCTTTACTGACTCATATTTCCCAGTCTTCTCAAATCTAATTTAACATCTGATCTTACAACTAATATTAATGTGCATCCCTAATTGAGAATCGTTGTTCTAAACCAGTGCCTCTCAAATACAAATCACTCAAGCATCTTGTTAAATTGTAGAATCTAAATTCGTAGGTCTGGGATAAGGCCCAAATTATGCATTTCTAAAAAGCTGCCAGCGATGTCAGTGTTGCTTGTCACGGACCACACTGCTGTGTCATAAGGCTCTAGATTGGTGGTTTACTAGCTTTGATACATATTGGAATCACCCTGTGGGGTGTAGGGGGGTAAAAAATACTGATGTCTTGGAGTCCCACCTCCAGAGATCCTGATTTAATTTTTCTGCAGTAAATCCCAGGCATCAGAAGTTCTTAAATCTTCCCAGGTGATCACAGAATGGAACCAAGGTTGAAAGTCACCACTCCAGGTGAAAATTAGGTCAGGAATTTGAGGGGAAGCAGAATACTGGCTTAGAAGAGTCACCAAAGACAAGGAGCTGATTGTGGTGGCATGTCCAAAAAAGGTGAAAGCCTCTGTCCAGAGAGACTCAAGTGTCCTGACATGAGACCTGTTTGTGTTGCCAGAGAAACAGCAGAGCTGAGTCACCGGAGTATGCCTGTTGTTCATCTAGTCAGCTTCCACTGACAACTTTGCCTGGTGAGCATCCTGTGCCTTTCATCACCACTTTCTGGTTGAACAAAGGCATGACCAAAGCTTCGCAATGACCATATCCTTTTACCTTGGTCAGGTGAACATCTAAGGCCAAATATCGACTATGCTAATTTCTATAAGCATGAAGGAGTCAGGATGAAGCTTTAGTATTTTTTCATTGCAGGACCAGATGTGTTAAGAATCTCTGTGTTAGTCACGTAAATAAGTGATGTTAAGCAGACAGACCAACATCATGAGCAATTCAAGAATATGAAATAAAAATTAAAATATTTTCACAGTCAGAACAATTCTTTTTTAATTTAAATATTTTATTGTTTATGCTATTACAGTTGTCCCATTTTTCCCCCTTTACTCCCCTCCATCCCATTCTCCACTCCCATAGTCAATCCCCACACTGCTGTCCATGTCCATGGGTCATTCATACATATTCTTTGACTATTCCTTTCCCCTTTTTTCTACCACTGTTAAATGAAATCTTTCAAAAATAAATAAAAATTAAAATAAAATAGAAGACATCCGTGCACATCTTCTAAAATGGCTAAAACCTAAAACACTGATGAGCAAATGCTGGAGAAGAGGTGGAGCAATAAGAATACTCATTTAGAAACTTGAGCACCAACTTACACCATACACCAAAATAAATTCAAGGTGGATAAAAGACTTAAATATAAGCCGTGACACCATTAAAGTCCTAGAGGAGAACATTGGCAAGAAAATCTCAGATATTCCACGCAGCAACATTTTTACGGATATGTCCCCTAGAGCAAGGAATATAAAGGAAAGAATAAACAAATGGGATCTCATCAAAATAAAAAGCTTCTGCATGGCTAAAGAAAACAGTATTAAATTAGCAAGACAACCAACTGTATGGGAAAACATATTTGCCAATGATATCTCAGACAAAGGTTTAATCTCCAAAATATACAAAGAACTTACAAGACTCCACTCTAGGAAGACATCAAACCCAATTAAAAAATGGGAAAAGGACTTGAACAGACACTTCTCCAAAGAGGACATACAGAATATCCAGAGACACATGAAGAGATGCTCAATATCGTTAGCTATCAGAGAGATGCAAATTAAAACCACAATGAGATACCACTTTACACCAGTCAGGATGGCTATAATAGACAAAGCAACAAACAACAAATGTTGGAGAGGGTGTGGGGAAAAGGGGACCTTAGTTTACTCTTGGTGGGATTGCAGACTGATACAACCATTATGGAATTTTCTCAGAAAAATAAAAATTGACCTGCCTTTTGACCCAGCAATTCCACTGCTAGGATTATACCCCAAGAATCCTAAAACATCAATTTCAAAGAACCTATGCACCACAATGTTCATAGCAGCACAATTTACAATAGCCAAGAGTTGGAAGCAACCTAGGTGCCCATCAGTAAATGAATGGATCAAAAAATGGTGGTACATATACACAACGGAATTCTATGCAGCAGAGAGAAAAAAGGAGCTACTACCTTTTGCAACAACATGGATGGAACTGGAAAGCATTATGCTGAGTGAAATAGGCCAGGCATTGAAGGACAAATACCATATGATCTCACCTTTGACAGGAAGCTAAAGAATAAAACAAACAAGCAAACAGAATAAAAACAAAGACACTGAAATAGAGAACAAGTGGGCAGCGACCAGAGGGGAGAGGGAAGGGAACTTAAGGGGAAAAAGGGGGAGGGATTTTGAGGAACAAGTATGAAAGACACAGGGATGAGGACTGGGGGGAGGGATGGGAGGGAGGGGGGAGACCGGGTGGGGGGGTGGGGTGGGATGGGAGAAATAGATTAAAAAAATGTACTTGAAAAGTAACTAAATAAAATTTAATATTAAAAAATAAAAAAATAAAAAAAATAAGAATACTCATTTAGAGCCCTGGCTGGTGTAGCTCAGTGGATTGAGTGTGGGCCTGCGAACCAGACGATCGCGGTTCGATTCCCAGTCAGGGCACATTCGTGGGTTGCAGGCCAGTTCCCTGCAGACCAGTTTCCAGCAGGGGACACATGAGAGGCAACCATACATTGATGTTTCTTTCCCTCTCTCTTTCCTTTCCCCTCTAAAAGATAAATAAATAAAATCTTTAAAAAAACTTAAAAAAAAGAACCTATATTTTAGGTATAGACTATATTTTGCTTTTACAAATGTACCTGTTTTAATTAATTTATTATTATTTCTGACTTATTTTATGGAAATGAAAGCTGCTATTGAGAACATAATTGCAAATTTCTTTATGTATCTCCCCTTCCTTCAGGAAAATGTATCCATGTCTACACTTGAACAAAATGAGAAAACCAGCAAGGAGACTCAAAACCAAAGAAGAGTGTCAGCATCTATGCATTTAAATGTGCCATTTGGTGTCAATTTTAACTTTAGAAATAATTCTCATGATATTAACTTCTGTATTTCCTAGGCCAATACTTAATTAATAAACAAAGAAACAAGTACGTTCATATAGGTTTGTAGCTCTCTGGTAAATCAAATGCAACTACAGCATAATACAAAATCAGCATACAAAAATTACTTGTGTTCCTATGCACCAATAACAAACTATTGAAAGAGAAATTAAAAACTCAATCCCATTTACATTAAATAAAGTAATAAAAAATAAAAATAAAATACTTTGGAATAAATTTACCGAAGAGGTGAAATATCTGTGCTTGGAAAATTAGAAAGGCCTGGCCAGGTAGCTCAGTGGGTTACAGCATCGCCTCGATATGCCAAGCTTGTGGTTTCCATCCCCAGTAGGAGACATACAAGAAGCAACCAGCAGCCAATGAATGCATAAATAAGTGGAACAACAAATCAAAGTCTCTTTCTCTCTCTTTCTCTCTTCCCCCGCTCTAAAATTAATAAAGAAAACTATAAAATATTGAAGTAAAAGCTGAAGAAGACCATAGTCTATGTTCTTGGATTGAATGAATATTGTTACGATATCTGTACGATACAAAGTGATAAATAAATTCAATGAAGTTCCTATCAAAATCGCAATGGTATTTTTCACAAAAATAGAAAAGCAATGAGAAAATGTGTGTAAAACCACAGTAGACGTCAAATAGCAAATACAATCTTGAGAAACAAGAACAAAACTGAAAGCATCATACTTCTTGATTTCAAACTATGTTACAAAGCTATCATAATCAAAATAGTATGGTAGTGCCTTAAAAACAGACCCATAGTCCAATGAAACAGAATAGTGAGCCCAGAAATAAATTGACATATGTATGATCAACTAATTGTTGACAAGGATGCCAAGGACCCACAATAGGAAAAGAAGAATCTATTCAATTAATGGTATTGAGAAAAGAGGATATTCACATGCAAAAGAATGAAATTGGATCCCTGTCTCATATATTCACAAAAATTAAAATAAATAAACAAAATCTTTTAAAAGCAAACGTAAATAAGTGGGACTACATAAAACTAAAAAGTGTCTTCACTGCAAAGGGATCAATCAATAAAATTCAAGGCAACCTATGGAATGGGAGAAAATATGTATAAACCATATATCTCATAAGGGGTTAACATCTAAAATACATAAGGAATTTGTCCAAATCAGTAGCAAAACACAAACAAATAATCTCATGTAAAAAGGGGCAAAGGACCTGAATAGACGTTTTTTCAAAGTAGACATGCAAATGACCAACAGGTGTATGAAAAGGTGCTTGACATCACTAATCATTAAGAAAATGAAAATAAAAACCACAATGAGGGGTTAGCAAAAGGGCAATTGGAGGAGGAGAGAGAGGGAAAGAGTACAGAGAATAAGTAGCATAGACAGTAGGTAGAAAATAGACAGGGGAGGGTAAGAATAGTATGGGAAATGTAGAAGCTAAAGAACTTATGATACATGGACATGAACTAAAGGGGGAGAATGTGGGTGGGAGGGGGTGTCTAGGGTGGAGGGGAGTGAAGGGGGGAAATGGGACAACTGTAATAGCATAATCAACAAAATATATTTTAAAAAAACCACAATGAGATATCAACTTACACCTGTTAGTATGGCATTACATGTGGCGTTTTTTTTCAAGGCAAATTTATAAAAACAGATTGTGGAATGGTGCTTTCCAGTGTCTGGGGTGTGAGAGAAATGTGAAAACGTTCAGCAAATGGTAAAAACTTTCCATTATTACAGTGAATTCTGAGGCTCTAATGAATTCATTAATTCATTATTCTAAATTAGAATTCAGAGGCTCTAAATTATTATTCAAAATCATCACAATGTGCACTTTAAATATATACAATTTTGTTTTTCAATTATACCTCAATAAAGCTGGGAAGAAAAGATGAATACAAATTCTCTGATCTTCTCCCATTGAGAGGTGAAGTCTATATTCCCTTCTCTTGATAGGGTGGGCTCTTAACTATTTTAAACAATAGAATATTGCACAAGTGTTGCTGTGCCTGAGGCTTGGCCCAGACATGAAAAAGACTGGCAATGTCCATTTCTTACCTGTTAGAACCTCACAGGGGTACAAGTCAGTCACCATATAAAAAGTCCAACCACCCTAAAACTGCCAATTCTTCAGGGAGTCCAAGCCACAAGGAGAACAAATCCATGTAGAGAGAGTGAGAGACAAAGAACTTCGAGGCTTTGAGTTTGTGAATGTCAACCCTTCCTGGCACAAGCCTTCCCAGGTGAAACCATGTGGATCAGAAACCTACCAGTCAAGCCCTTCCTGAATTCCTTACTTACAAAATAGTAAGTGAATCAAATGGTGGTTTTAAGCCACTAAATGTAGGAGTCATGTGTTAAGTAGAAATAAAAGGAATGACCTAAGCTGCTTTCTGGTTGCCTAGAAGAGATGTAATGAGGAGCACAGTTAAGCTGGGGTTAACAAAGACATGTTACTACTTCCACCTTACCAGGTACTTAAGTAGTTAAGTTAGGTAGTTTCAATACTTTTGTAAGTGTCCTTAAGAAAATAGAGTATGTTCAGTGACATCAGCATTTTGATCTTTTTAACTCTCTTGGTGACTCATACTCTATGTACCTGATCTCAAATGCATTTAGAAACCCAATTTCCAACACGTCTGTGGCCCACACTCACCCTCATGGTGGTGGTACATCCCAACTATGTCCAAGTTTAATTCTATGAGTGAAATAATGGTTAATGCTAATCATTATGAACATTTGTAGAGTGTTCCTATGTGTCAGGCAGTCTTCTAAACACTTTGTATGTATTAGCTCATTAAAAAACTCCCAGATATCTTATGTGATAAATTCTATTTCTGTTCCCATTACCCAGATAAGGAAACTAAGGCTCAAAGAGGGGTAGACACTTGGCCAAAGTCAATAGCTATGAAGTAGTGGAAGAGAAATGTGAATCCACCAGGTTGACCCTAGGGCAGACACTGCTCCACTATTACACAGTATCTTCGGGTTGCTGCTGTTTATTTCTTAGTTTCGTCACCTACAAGAAATGGACCTCATTCACAAATGCCCTCCCACTGTTGGGTCGAGAGGAGTCAGAGTAAAAGGTTTGGATAACTGTGCACTGCTAGAACTTTATCTAAGAGATTAACAATGTCCCGAGTGCATTTAATTTTCTTCCATTTCAGGTTACATAAAGTTGAGATCCAACTTTGTAATTTATCCAGAGATTATTAACCACATTTGATTGGACAAATACCCGCTCTCAATGTGGACATTAGTAGCTTGCTGTGTGATTGTTAATTCCAATCAGTTTATATTAGGTTGAACTGCCAAGTTCACCAGTAAGAGGTAATGTATCTCCAAAATAAATGCTGCTTTAGAGAACCTTTTCTGTCAATCATTATATTCTTCACAGAATCTCAAATGAGCCAACACAACACATGGAAAATTGCCCAGACAGATACATCAAGTAGATCCTTCCACATTTGCAAGCTAGTCAATTAATTCAAAACATTATTAGCCTAGTCAAGAGTTACAGCTAGAAATAGTGATTATTTCCAAGTTCATAGAGGAGTGTTGAGCAGGTTGATTTCACAAACAATTGCCCAAAGAAAGCATCCTTAAAGTATCTGATTGGATAAAGAAGAAGGATAGTTGACTTAAACCAAGCTTCAGTTTTGCTATTTCTTATAAATGCTACGGGGGCATCAATGTTAAAAGCAAAACCATACAGTTCACCTGTGTAAGTTTCCTAATTTTAACATTAACTTTTGTGTTTTTTATGTATTGGTGCTCTAACTGAATAAATGAAACAAATTATGTGAATGTGACCATCTGAGATTTTGTATATCTATATATCTATATCTATATCATCTATATCTATATCTATATCTATATCATCTACCTTCAGTGGGTATAAGATACCTGAGATTTAGTTGTGTTTCTTATTCATGTCTGTATAACCCAGAGCACACCCAACATGGTGCTGAGCACAGTTGCTCAAAAAAGATAGGATTTGAGTGGAGTTGAGTTTGGATATCTCTTTTTGGTTTAAATGACCATTCTTATATGTGCACAAAAGACATACAGGTATTAAAAATGGTCTGACTGAGCCTACTACATTAGTATTACACTTATCTTTATTTTAGCATCTTTATTCAGACATAATTTACATATCATAAACTTCACCTATTTAAAGTACACAATTCAGTGGCTTTTAGAACATTCACAGAGTTGTAAAACCATCACCTCAACACATTTTGGAACATTTTCATCACTTTCAAAAGAAATCTTGCACCAATTAGCAGCCATTCCCCATTGTCCCCATCCTCGATCTCTGGGATCGCACTAATCTACTTGTTCTCTCTACAGATTTGCCTAATCTGAACTTTTCATAGAAATGGAATGATACCATTTGTGGCTTTTTGCATTTGGCCGCTTTACCTTAGCATAATGTTTTTGAAATTCAGCTATGTTATAGTTCTGCAGTCATTGTTATGTGGCTAAATAATATTCCGTGTTATGGATATATTCATTTTGTTTACCCATTCATCTGCTGTTAGACATTTGGGTTATTTTCACTTTTTGGTCACTGTGAATAATGCCACTATGAAATTCATTTACAAGGATTTGTGTGGGCAGAAATATTCATTTCCCCTGGGCATATGCCTAGGAGTTGAATTGCTGGGTCATATGGTAACTTTATTTTGGTTGAGTAAATTCTAATAATCTGTGCTTAAATTCACCAATTCCACCCTCTGTAATCTCTGCTCTACTAATGAGCCCATCCACTGAGTTTTTCATTTTGGTTTATTATATCTTTCAGTTCTAAGATTTTAATTTGGTTCTTTATAATAAATTGTATTTCTTTATTGATACTTCCTATTTTTCCTTTGTTTTAAAAGAAACTTTCATTGCTTGTTTATACCTTTGTTTGATGGCTGGTTTAAAGTAATTTTTGGAGTGAAAGAAGCAAGAAACAGTAAGACAAGTACTGTATGATCTCACACTGTGGAAATCTAAGAACCAGAGAGTGACATGGTGTTTGCCAGGGACTGAGGAATGGGGACAATGGGAGATGTTGGTCAGAGGGTACAAGCTTCCCTTTAGATACAGGGGTATTAGACTAATTTTCACCGGGGGCCACATCAGCCTCATGGTTGCCTTCAAAGGGCCAAATGTAACTTTAGCACTGTATAAATGTAACTATTCCTTAACAGTTAAGTGAGAGCTCACCACTGCCACCGGGTAGAAAGAAAATTCTGAGCCAGATAAAACAAGGTGGAGGGCAGGATTCTGCCTACGGGCCTTGTGTTCGCCACCTGTGATGAATGGATATGACTGTGTTCCAATAAGACCATACCTTCTGTGGTTCTGATGCATAACATGGTGACTGTAGTCAACAATACTATATTGTATATTTGAAATTTACTAAGAGAGTAAATATTAAGTATTCTTATCACACACACACACACACACACACACACACACACACAAAATAGCTATAAAATCCTCCAGTTCCAAGATCTGATTCATCTTGTTGTTATCAGTTAGCTGTCTTTTCTTTTTTCATGCATGCTGTGGTTTTCCTGGTTCTTGGTATCATAAGTGATTTTTCTCTTCTTTGGGGAGTATTACATTAAGAGAGTGGATCTTATTTAACCTCCCCTTTTTAGCAGGCAGTCCTCTGTTCAAGTTTAGAGTAAGGGCAGTTTGCTTTGTATGTTTTGCCCCTACTGGGTTCCACCAACCATTCTGAGCAGCAACACACAGCGCATCATTGCAAATAAGTGGAATAAAGGTTTAGCTCCCCTCTTGGTCCTGTTGACATTCTCCTGGTGAAAGTGGGGCACCAACTCCCACCACATTACGTCTGCATGGAGGCGAAAGCTCATCTTCCCACCAAGCCCTGCTAACACCAGTAAAGGAGAAGGTTGGTTTACGCAGACCACATTGTTGCTGCAGGGTGGGTGCAGAAGTTTACTCCCTCCCGTGGACCCCTCTGACACCAGGAAAGCAAAGGGGAGGAAACAGACTGCCAACTATTCCCACCGCCTATAGCCTCATGGATGCTAGGTGGGGGCGGAGGCTCCACCTGCTGCTAATTCCCACTGACACCACCTGACCGGGGAATCAGTGCACCACCTTCTACCACCGGGCAGAGGGTGGAAGACCAGGTTCCTGCTCAGCCTTATTAACACTCTGTCCATTGAAGAATCAGACTATACACTGGTCTCACTGGGTTGGAGGCAGAAGATCAGCTGCCCTGAACAACCTGTTTGCTTCACTCAGCAAGAGAGTTAAGGGAGCTGCCTGCTTCTACCAGGTAAGACATGGAAGATACGCTTTCCATTCAGAAAGCCAAGTCCCTGCCTAGCCCCACCCCAGGAGGAAAGAAGGAATTATACGGTGCCACCACATGCTTTTACAGGGCCAGGCAGAGGCACGGAGAACCAATTTCCAGCTCAGCCACCATTGAAATCCTAGAGGCGAGAGGCATTTTTTTCCATTGATGCCAAAATACAGGGTCCAGCACAAATAATACCCTTGTTTTATTACAAAATCTTTTATTACAAAATCATAAGCATGTGATTCTGTAACATAACAATATCATACTCAAGCACACCATATAACATTTTAGGTGAAATGTTCAAGTTAAAACTATAAATTGTTACGCCCGTATTATCACCCTACCAACCACACTCAAGCAAGCATTACTTCTGCCAGACTCTGTATTTTTTGCATTGCTAAACTACTCTTTTCCTAGCCCTCAAGTGTCAAGGTCCCTGCACAGCCCATCTTTTTCTTTCTGCTTTTCAGAGTCTTCTTATGCTTTTTTGTTATGTTATACCCAGGAATTTCAGAAAATATGTATGATCTGCAATGCAAGTGATATGTCAACTTTCATCATTTGAATTTTTATTCCAGATAACCGTTTTCAGCCCTCTTAACAATCAAGTTGACAGTAAAGAGCCCATGCGTGTGGGTAAAAATTGACACAAAAGGTCAGCATTGCTGAAATTTTCCCTGGGAAATCTCCTAAGAATATCAAAGCACTTCTCCCCCTCTCTCCTCTCCACCATCTTCTAAACATTTGTAATGCCTGTAAGAACTGATTTGGTGGAGCCTTTTAGAAAGTGTATAGTCAGCTACAAATGATTCCATGAACTAGGAAAGAAAAAATAAAGAAAAACCCTCAGAGTCCATTCAGCCAGTGAAATGGGTAAATTTTACTGGAAAAAAAGAGAAAGAGGAATCATGCAGCTAACTTCAAAGTATTAATAAATGAAGAAAACTCTGTATTGCAAAAATGATAAAGGTTTGCAAATGAAAAACACATCCATTTAGAAAGAAACAAAAGGAAATCCCTCCACACTGCAGTTGGAAGTGTCAAAATCATTCTCACAGAAAATGAAAGCATCTTGGAAAGGCACAAAAATAATAGAGTGTGGAACCAGTCATCTGATTCTCTGCATACCTCTATTGGCTTTAGGGCCAAGACAGCAGCAGACATATTAATCTTGGGGCTGTCTTTAAACCACGCACCCCATCTGATGTTTCTGGTCTAGGAAACAGAATACACGTAATGCTAAATGTCTGGAGAAAAGGCTGTGAGTTGTCTTCCCCACCTCTCTCCTCGGTCACTATTATAAACAAAGAAACACAATGAAATAAAAATTGATACCAGAGTTGTTTTGATTTCCTTTCTTCATTATCAGTTATGTTGGTTTTTAACTCAGGTACCAGAAGAGCAAGGAGAGATGGAAAGAAGAGGCAGGCCACCCCGGATTGGTAGGTGGCAGGTTTGCTAAAAGGCTTGTTTTGGGTCTCACAAGACACATAGATCTCTGTGCACACCAGCATCATGAAGTTCTATATAGAGGCTGTAACTGGGTGCAGTCACATGTCCAGTCCATGTTGTCTCAACAAAACCTTGCCCGCTCAAGGCTGTGTCCTTGTAACAGGCTCCTGCAGTGGGAATTGTGGGCAGAGCAGACATTCCAAGGGCAGGTGAGTGGGGGGGGAGGAGACTCCAACTGCCCCCGCTCAGCTGCAGGGTCAACTGGTGGTCACATCCTCTCAAAGACCAAATGTAACAACTTTCAGCCCAAGACAGTTCCAGAGCAAGCAATTTCTCACAGAAGGATTTGTGGCTCTCTGGGTTTTTTCTACTTCTCAATGGATTCAATTTAGTGTTCACAAAGATAGCGCTTAAAAATAATATTAATTTTCAGCATGATTACATATATAATACTTCGCATTTCTAAAACTCATAATGCATTCTGTAACAACTCTGCAGCTAGAGCTCATTCCAAAGTTTTCATAAATCCAATAATATTCACAGCAAACAGCTATAAAATATGGGGTTAAAGCAGCAGTTTTAATCTGGTCAGAGAATAATCTCTAACCTTTAATTACTTTAATCCAATTCTTCATCCAAGACATAAACAACTCTTCCATCTAGGTCTAGGGCAAACGTGTCATTTCCCAAAATATATTTCTGTGCACATGACCCTGGTTAGCAAAAAAAGAAGCGGAAAGCAAAAACTACGCGATATCGTTGCTCTGAAAGAAACATCATGCCGCTTGCCGAGTGACATCTTACCAACGCAGTTTATTAAGCAAGTTTGATTGAGTCTTGGTAAACAATGGGGTGAAACTTTAGAAATAGAAGTTTTTGCTAGCTTTAATAATTACTAAAATAAAAAAAAGGGTGAGCAGAAACTTACAGCTTGTAAGAGGGAGGTTTTATGAAAACTTATGATTCTAAAATGATACCTCTGACTCACAGGAATCATTCCAGGCATATAGAGCAAGATGAGGAGGGAACAAAAAAAATATTCTACCACCCAGGAAACATATTAAGAAAAGAAATATGTTTACTCTTAGGAAGAAGGGAAGTAACAGAAGCCCCAGAGGAAGCTAGAGAGGCAGTGTAGATGGGATGAGGGGATTAAAGGGCTGGGAGGTGCAGGTAGGCCTGGATTTGTTTGAAAGGCAGTGAGACCTGGTTAAGCGACTTTACTAAAGGTCCCCTACTGAGTCACTGGCAGCTCCCCTTCCATCCCTCCTATTTTGGGTTTCCTCTTTAGTTCCTCGTCTCTACACAGAAATAGACATTCTATGTGATTTTCTCTCATTGCAAATCTTTTATACTTTAACTCAGAAAGCCATGTTTAGAGGACTGAGTAGGTGGTTGTTTTTAATGTTGAATTTTTCCCCCTTCTTTGGGAAAACTGCCGGTATAGAAAGCTTCCTTGACTCAGTATTGAGAGAAATAAAAGACAAATGTGTTTTTCTACTGAGAAGGTTAAAATGAAAGTTTGCTTTGAAGTTGGGTACTAGAATACATATGACGGAATGCTGTCCTTGGCCTAAAAACTGGCAACTGAGCACTCTTGGCCCAGTCGTAGAGAACGACTATCTAACAGGGTCAAAGTCAGACTGAGGGAATAGGTACTGTTTTCTTTAACTAACTACACCCATGATCAGAAAGGGAGAAGTACCAGAGATTAGAGTAAATTCAAAATCTGGAAACTATGGCCAATAATCATGAAAGGAATGTACATGCATTTCAAAAATTCAAACTGTTGTTATCTATTGACAAAAATGTAATGGGTATTAGTAACCGTTCCTAAGTATTTTTTAACACGCTATTGCTTTGTTCCTGTAATTTTGATAAAATACAATTTGATTTAACAGAAATCTTTCTATCTTTAGAGTGCAACAGTTTAAATGCATCCATCTGGAGTTTGATGTTTGAAACAGTTATTTCTAGAAGTCTCTGTTGATACAGATCAAAACAATTTATAATACAAAACCTGAAAAACTGACAACAAATGCATTGTTGAATTTTCACTCTAGAATTAATTTTGCCTTCAATTTCATATCTTACTGACTTGGTAAAGTCAATAAAGGTTTTTAACACTATATATTTTGTTAATTTTATTTAGTTATTTTTCAAGTACAGTTTTTTGTCTATTTCTCCCATCCCAGCTCCCCCTCCATGTTCCCCACCTGCCTTCAATTTCCTCCCCCTCCAGTCCTCATCCCTGTGTCTTTCATACTTGTTCCTCAAACTCCCTCCCCTTTTTTCCCCTTAAATTCCCTTCCTTCTCCCCTCTGGTCACTGCCCACTTGTTCTCTATTTCAGTGTCTTTGTTTTTATTCTGCTTGCTTGTTTGTTTTGTTGTTTAGCTTCCTATCAAAGGTGAGATCATATGGTATTTGTCCTTCAATGCCTGGCCTATTTCACTCAACATAATGCTTTCCAGTTCCATCCATGTTGTTGCAAAGGGTAGTAGCTCCTTTTTTCTCTCTGCTGCATAGAATTCCGTTGTGTATATGTACCACCATTTTTTGATCCATTCATTTACTGATGGGCACCTAGGTTGCTTCCAGCTCTTGGCTATTGTAAATTGTGCTGCTATGGACATTGTGGTGCATAGGTTCTTTGAAATTGATGTTTTAGGATTCTTGGGGTATAATCCTAGCAGTGGAATTGCTGGGTCAAAAGGCAGGTCGATTTTTATTTTTCTGAGAAAATTCCATACTGTTTTCCATAATGGTTGTACCAGTCTGCAATCCCACCAACAGTGAACTAAGGTCCCCCTTTCCCCACAACCTCTCCAACATTTGTTGTTTGTTGCTTTGTTTATGATAGCCATCCTGACTGGTGTAAAGTGGTATCTCATTGTGGTTTTAATTTGCATCTCTCTGATAGCTAACGATATTGAGCATCTCTTCATGTGTCTCTGGATATTCTGTATGTCCTCTTTGGAGAAGTGTCTGTTCAAGTCCTTTTCCCATTTTTTAATTGGGTTCGATGTCTTCCTAGAATGGAGTCTTGTAAGTTCTTTGTATATTTTGGAGATTAAACCTTTATCTGAGGTATCATTGGCAAATATGTTTTCCCATACAGTTGGTTGTCTTTTTAATTTAATACTGTTTTCTTTAGCCATGCAGAAGCTTTTTATTTTGATGAGATCCCATTTGTTTATTCTTTCCTTTATATTCCTTGCTCTAAGGGACATATTGGTAAAAATGTTGCTGCGTGTAATATCTGAGATTTTCTTGCCAATGTTCTCCTCTAGGACTTTAATGGTGTCACGACTTATATTTAAGTCTTTTATCCACCTTGAATTTATTTTGGTATATGGTGTAAGTCGGTGCTCAGGTTTCAATTTATTGCACATATCTGTCCAGTTCTCCCAGCACCATTTGTTGAAGACTCCATTTTATGTTACTGCCCCTTCGTCAAATATTAATTGACTGTAGAGAGTTGGGTTGATTTCTGGGCTCTCTGTTCTGATCCACTGGTCTATGTGCCTGTTTTTATGCCAGTACCAGGCTGTTTTGATTACAGTGGCTTTGTAATACAGTTTGATATCAGGTATTGTGATCCCTCCTACTTTGTTCTTCTTTCTCAAAAGTGCAGCTGCTATTCGGGGTCATTTGTGGTTCCAGATAAATTTTTGAAGTGTTTGTTCTATGTCTGTGAAATATGCCATTAGTACTTTAATAGGTATTGCATTGAATCTGTATATTGCTTTGGGTAGTATGGACATTTTCATAATGTTAATTCTTCCAATCCATGAACACGGTATATGTTTCCATTTGTTCGTGTCTTTTCTGATTTCTTTCTTCAGGGCTGTGTAGTTTTCTGCATACAGGTCTTTTACCTCCTTGGTTAGGTTTATTTCCAGATATTTTATTTTTCTTTTTGCTATATCGAATGGGATTTTTTCCTTGATTTCTGCTTCTGCTGATTCATTGTTAGTATATAAAAATGCCTTTGATTTTTGGATATTGACTTTGTATCCTGCTGTTTTGCCAAGTTCATTAATTAGTTCGAGCAGGTTTTTGGTAGAGTCTGTACGATTTTCACGTACACTATCATGTTATCTGCAAACAGTGACAGTTTTGTTTCCTCCCTTCCTATTTGGATGCCTTTTATTTCCTTTTCTTGCCTGATCGCTGTGGCCAAAACTTCCAAAACTATATTGAATAGAAGTGGTGAAAGTGGACATCCTTGTCTTGTTACTGATCTTAGTGGAAAAGCTTTTAGTTTTTGCCCATTGAGTATGATATTGGCTGTAGGTCTCCTTTATTATATTGAGGAATGCTCCCTCTATTCCCACTTTGCTGAGTGTTTTTATTCTAAATGGGTGTTGTACCTTATCAAAAGCTTTTTCCACATCTATTGATATGGTCATGTGTTTTTTGTCTTTGCTTTTGTTTATGTGATGTATTACATTTACTGATTTGTGAATATTGAACCATCCTTGCATCTCTGGGATGAATCCCACTTGGTCATGGTGTATAATCTTTTGGATATATTGTTGGATGCAATTTGCCAATATTTTGTTGAGGATTTTAGCATCTATGTTCATCAGCGATATTGGCCTGAAGTTTTCTTTCTTTGTTGTATCTCCATCTGGTTTTGGGATTAGGATGATGCTGGCTTCATAAAAGGAGTTTGGGAGTTTTCCATCCTTTTGGATTTTTTGGAATAGTCTGTGAAGAATAGGGGTTACCTCTTCCTTAAATTTTCTTTCTTTCTTTGTAGAATTCTCCTGTGAAACCATCTGGTCCAGGGCTTTTGTGCGATGAGAGTTTTTTGATTACCGCTTCAATTTCTTTTGCTGTTATTGGTCTATTCAGGTTTTGTACTTCTTTTTCATTGAGTTTTGGGAGATTATATTTTTCTAGAAATGTGTCCATTTCCCCTAGGTTCTCAAATTTCTTGGCATACAGTTCTTCATAGTAATTTTTTACATCCTTTCTATTTCTGTGGTATCAGTTGTAATCTCTCCTGTTTCATTTCTGATTGTGTTTATTTGTGTCTGTTCCCTTCTTTTCTTGATGAGCCTACTTAAAGGCTTGTCTATTTTGTTTATCTTCTCGAAGAACCAACT
Organism: Artibeus jamaicensis; assembly: GCF_021234435.1. NCBI lineage: Eukaryota > Metazoa > Chordata > Mammalia > Chiroptera > Phyllostomidae > Artibeus > Artibeus jamaicensis. Next base: position 8,230,500 of record NW_026522028.1, on the reverse strand, counting down.
CCTGGATTCATTGATCCTTAGAATTGTGCTTTTAGTCTCTATGTCATTTAGTTCTGCTCTGATCTTGGTTATTTCCTTCCTTCTACTTGCTTTGGGCTGTTTTTGTTGTTGTTCCTTGAGTTCTTACAGACGTAGAGTAAGGTTGTTTGTTTGAGCTGTTTCTATCTTCTTTAGGTAGGCCTGTATTGCTATAAACTTCCTTCTCAGGACTGCCTTTGCTGTGTCCCATAAGTTTTGGGTTGTTTTGAGATCGTTTTCATTTGTTTCCAGAAACGTTTTGATTTCTTCCCTAATTTCATTCTTGACCCATTCGTTGTTTAATAGCATACCATTCAGTCTCCATGATTTTGGGTGTTTTGGATTTTTTTCCTTTGGGGTTGGTTTCCAGTTTCAGTCCCTTGTGGTCAGAGAAAATGCTTGGTATGATTTCAATATTCTTGAATTTGTTGAGGCTCCTCTTGCGTCCTATCATGTGGTCTATCTTTGAGAATGTTCCGTGTGCATTTGAAAAGAATGTGTATTTAGCTTCTTTGGGATGAAGGGCTCTGTATATATCAGTTAGGTCCATTTAATCAAGGGTTTTGTTTAATGCTGCAATGTCTTTGTTGATATTTTGTTTGGAAGATCTGTCCATTTTTGATAGTGGGGTGTTAAAATCCCCTACTATAGTTGTGTTGCTGTCTATATCTTTCTTGAATTCCTCTAAGATTTTCTTTATATATTTGGGTGCTCCTATGTTGGGTGCATATGTTAGGGCTGGAATTAGATAAAAGTAGCCAAAAGGAACCCGAGGCAGGCTCCAGACTGTCTCAGCAAGGAAGATAGAAAGTACAGAAAGTACAAAGAGTGCTGAACAAGAAAACCACCTTGGGCATGACCTTGTCTTTGCAGAAAAGTATCCATTGTTACAAGCAGAGAACATAGCCATGTGTGTTCTCTCGAGATAGCCAATTGCTAACAGCTACGTCTGCTTCTGTATTCGCTTGCTTTCTCACCCCAATAAAAACCCCAGGCTGTAAGCGCCAGGCGCAACTCTCATCTGCAGCCATTTTGGCACCATGTCCTCGGACACCCCGAGAGTTCGCCCCTGTGCAGGTAAAACTTTGGCCAATAAAGTTCCATCATAAACTCCTGAAGGCTTCCGACATTTGTTGCTCACATTGGGGTATGTTACACGTATATATTTATGATGTTAATGTCTTCTTGGAGGATTCTTCCCTTGAGTATTAGGTAGTGACCTTCTGGGTCTCTCTGTATGGCTCTTTTTTTGAAATCTATTCTGTCTGATATGAGAATTGCTACCCCAGCTTTTTTTTCTTGTCCGTTTGCTTGGAAAACTTGTTTCCAGCCTCTCACTTTTAGTCTGTGATGGTCTTTTGTCCTGAGGTGGGTCTCTTGTAGGCAGCATATGTGAGGGTCATGCTTTCTTATCCATGCAGCTATTCTGTGTCTTTTGATTGGAGCATTTAATCCATTTACATTTAAGGTTATTATTGATAGGTACTTATTTGTTGCCAGTTTTGTACCTGTGTTCTTCTCTGTCTCCCTCTTTTCCTTCCTTTCCTTAAAGCAGTACTTTTAGTATTTCTTGTAGAGCTGGCTTGGTGGCAGCATATTCTTTTAGACTTCTTTTGTCTTGGAAGCTCTTTATTTGGCCTTCTATCTTGATTGAGAGCCTTGCTGGGTAGAGTAGCCTTGGTTGTAGGCCTCTGTTTCTCATTACTTGGAATATTTCTTGCCATTCTCTTCTTGCTTGAAGTGTTTCCATTGAGAAGTCAGTAGCTAACCTTATTGGGGCTCCCTTGTATGTTATTTCTTTTTTCTCCCTTGCTGCCTTTAAGATTCTCTCTTGTCTTGGAATTTTGCCATTTTGATGATGATGTGTCTTGAAGTGGGCCTCCTTGGGTTCCTCTTTATTGGGACTCTCTGTGATTCCTGGATTTGTGTGACTTTTTCTCTCATCAAATTAGGAAAATTTTCTCTCATTACTCTTTCAAATATGTTTTCTATTTCTTCTATACTTCATTTAGCTCAGTGCTGATGTTCTAGAACCAGCTGCACCCCTCCCATCAGAAAGCCCTTCTCCATGTTTCCAGTATTCAAAGGTTTGTTTTATGAGTTTCTCTCTAGTCCCCAAAGTTAGACTAAAATGTGTTTGAAGAAACTGTTTCATGTAATGTTCTTGTATTTCTCTAGCTTTCCTAAATCCAGTAGCAAGCACAGTATTAAGAAAAAATAGTGGGCATCCAATAGCCAATCTCTTGTGCTGGTATGGGATTAAAAAGATAAAGTCTGTCCTTTAAATTCAAACTTTTCAAAGAAATTCACTTTCATTTGAAATCCTTCATAAAGTTAAGTTAGATTTGATAGAGAATGAACCTACTTATTACCTTAATTATACAAGCAGTTCCGTAAGACAATGCAAGCCTCTCAAGCTGAGATAATTTTCATGGATAGATTATATAGCAAGAACTTTATGGATCAGAGCATATTTAACCTATGTGGGATGTAGGGCAAAAAGAGAACAAAAAATATAAATACATTGAGGGGACATATCAAGACAGAAAGGGACAATGGGAAAAATCAACTTTTAAAAAAGTAGAAATAATCTAGATAAAAACAATTAAACTTTAAACCGTACAGCATAAAAATACAAACAAATTAAAATGCATACTATGATTTTAAATTAGAAAATTCTGTATTCTATGCAGTATGAATTTTTCCTATATTCATCCATAAATACAATGTAATCCTAAGTAAATTAACAAGATTCATGGGAGTGCAATATATATTGAATATTTGCTTTATGCCAGATGCTGTATTACTTTCTAGAAAAATACATGAAATTTAGAACATGACAAAATGCTAATTCAATTTATGCAGAATTGATTTTTTCAATAAATGGTATTGGAACAAGTAACTAATGTTTTGAGAAAAATTGCTATATGTTATTCAATTCTTCAAAATAAATTTGAGATATGTCAAAATATAAAAAGTAAAATCCTTACAGAATACCAGAAAAACATTATTTTTTATATTTGCAAATGCATGCATAAACAATTGTAAAATCTTGGAATGGGAAAAGTCTTTCCAATTAAGGTCCAAACCCTAGAAGCCATAAGTGCTCAGATGGATAATGTACTAAATAAAGTTTGTCACATCTCCATGGCACAGAGTAACATCTAAAAACAAAGGATAAGAGAAACAAAAGAATGTAAAAATACAGCAGTGAGCTAAATATAAATTTTCTTAATATAATTTAAATCAGTATGAAAAAAGATAATGCACAGAAAAAAAGGGAAAAAGCAATGTCAGGCATTTCACAGGAAAAAAAAACATAAATTGTCTAGAAAGAAATGAAGAGATGCTTAGCTTAACTTTTCTGTTTTAAATATTCAAATCACAGCAAGAAGTATCATTTAAAAATAATCAAATGAAAATCTTTTAAAACTTTGACAATAACCAAAATTGATGAAGATATAAACACAATAAATTTGATAGAATCATAAATTTATGCTGACTTTTTTGTAGAATAATTTGTAACCATCAGAAATGTAAATGTGCATTCTTTTCATCCAAAAACATTCACCTAAATATTTTATTTGTGTCTTCTTATATTTGCAAGTTACATGTATCAGGATTTATTTCAGATGCTTATTACAGAAAACAAAGCAGAAAAAGGGGGAGGGATTTTGAGGAACAAGTATGAAAGACACAGAGATGAGGACTGTGGCGGGGGGGGGGGGGAATGGGAGGGAGGGGGGAGACCGGGCGGGGAGGTGGGGTGGGATGGGAGAAATAGATAAAAAAAAATGTACTTGAAAAGTAACTAAATAAAATTTAATTAAAAAAAAAGAAAAGAAAACAAAGCAAAGCAAAAAGAGTCATCTAAATAAGACAGAAGTTTATTTCTCTGTCATGTAAAATAAGTTTCAAGGTGGCAATCAAGAATGGTTCTGATCATTAGAGACTCGGGCTCTTAATATTTTTCTACTTTATCATAATTAATATATTTTTTATTTTCAAAGTCATCTTACGGACCAAAATATTTGCTGTGATCCATCCATCACACTTGCTCTTGATTACAAGAAGGAAAGGGGAAAGAAAAAAAACATTGGGTCATCCAACCAAATCAGGTACCTTAAATCCAAATCAGTTAATAGGTTTCCGAATACACTTAATAGAATATTGACCAAGCATTGTTTAGGCAATAAGTTTGCTTTTCTTACACAGGAAGAAGACAAAGAATAGTTGAATCAGAGTTTGTTCAATAGCTCAATGTTGTCATCAAAGTCCTTGGGCTCTTTTAATTGTTCCCACATACTGTTCCTCAGTGTGTCCTCCCTGTTTTTCCATCCCAATTACAAGATGGCTATCCTCACAAGTCAGCAGCCAAAGCAGTGAGGAAGGGAAGGGAGGCGAGTTGTTCCTCTTATCAGTGAGGACTATTTTTTTGCAAAAGACACAGCAACTTTTTTCTCACCTTTTCCCTTCACCAAATAAAAGGCTGGGAAATAGGCTATCTGGGTACTTTGAGTCTTTATCATGGAGGAATGGCAAAACCAGCAAAAAAAGAAAGAGGGAAGTCAAAGTCAGTGGTAGACAGCCAATAGTTTCTGCCACATATGCTGAGAGAAGGAAGAGCTAATAGAAATACTAAATATATGTTAGAGAAAAGGTCATTGTTGATCAATATCTTGGAGGAGAGAGGCTGGGGTTCTATCTAGATTCCAGAGCACAGTGGGGAAGCAGCAGCCCATCTTCCAAAACAAGTTGAGAAAGGAGATGAATGAAGATGTGGGAGTTAGTAGGGGTCAGTGTAAGAAATTTGAGGTAATTTTCACTTGAGATAACTGAGTAGGAAAACAGAGAGAAATTAATTCTCTTTGGGCAAAGTCTGTATAGCAACACTGAATTCTGACCCAAACAAGTTTATGCTATGCAAACTTTTCTTTGGAATTCCATCCTTCCGAGCAAGACTCTATCTACCCTGAAGGCAACTATCAGGCATCCTTCCTTGACCCACGTACAAACAGTGTAGCATTGTAAAATGCACGTCCTCAATAACTGAGTTACCGGGTTGGATATTACTATGACCGAAGAATATACCTAGGAGAAGAACATAAATATCACTCATTTCAGAAAACCTACTTTTCATGTGCTATTATTAAATGAGAAAGGCACACACACACACACCATATTTTGGACTATAAGATGCATTTTCCCCCCAAATTTGGGAGGAAAATGGGGGTGCATCTTATAGTCCAAATGCAGCTTACCTGCTCACAAGGGGGGGGTGGCAGCCTATGTTATTATATTATTAAATATTTTACTGCATTTCTTGCTTCAAAATTTTTTTCCTATTTTTGTCCTCTAAAACCTAAGTGCATCTTCCAGTCCCAAAAATTTGGTATATATATCTTTGACATTACACTATGAATTATATGAGTTGAAAAAAAATATTGGAAGCAGTACAAGTAATTAATTTAGCTATTATCCTCAGAATTTTTCCATTGAAAAATTCTATATAAGTTTTTTCTGCCACCCAGAAAGCTTCTGATATACTTCTCCTTTCATTGGTTTGGTTGGGATCATTAGTATTGAAAGAGTTAATGCCAGATTATACACACCATAATTGTGATATAAAACTGCAAAAAAAAAAACCTATTATAGAATATAATATAGCAAACTAGTCCTGTATTTCAAATACTTGTTAAGAATTGCATATTTAATATTACCTTCCTCTTCTAGAAATAGAATTTATCAGCACAGAAATTTTTAATCTTTAAATAGAAGAGTGGAATTATAATGATTTTTAACATAATAAACAAATGCTTTAAAATCATTCCCTGATGTTTAACATTTCCCCAAAACCATATCATTGTAAGAGGCTTATCTATTTACTATCTATAACAGGCTTTCAGTGTGGAGGTTTACTCTTCGTTTCAATGGTGGTTTTCTTCATAAGGCAAAAAGGATGCAGCTAGAGACTTAAAGTGAAGTAGGTGAGGTTATTTAATTTGTAGGCACTTCATGGGGGCAAAAAAGTGCAAGGGCCCATTTACGTGGATTTAGGATAACATGTCTCTTCTTATAGAGCTGACTTTGGAAATAAACTCGGTAATGCAGGGGTAAAGCTTCTTAGTTAATTTGTAGTCTGACTAATTGTTTCGTGGTGTTATGAGTTCAATGCTTCCACAAGTGGGAATACAGCCAAGTGCTTTTCAGAAACTACTTCTTTACAGCTTTTAGAACATTTATTGTGTGAGGGTCCTTGTGCACTAGTGAACACGATAAAAATAAATTGACATTTGTCATTTTGAAGATGGTCCATGCAAATTGATCACATCAATCCTCTTCCTTTTACTGATAGTGGAAGCCTCATTACTATTGAAAAACTACAGAGATATCAATGATTTTATAAGAAAGATAAGATAGGTGGATATATAATATTTACAACTATATGGTTGCAACAATTCCCATTCCATGTTACATAATTTAATTTGCACCCATTAATAAACAACAATAACTATTATGTTTGTGACATAATGAAATAAATTAGAATAGAAGAAATTTGTGCATTATGAGAATAACAAATGTAGATAAACAGAGTCCTGTAGTTTTCTAATTTGTTGTTATTTCATCATTTCAGAAGCTTATTATTCTCAGTTAGTAAGACTTTAAATTGTTGAGAATTATTATCTTCTTGGTCATGTGATATACAAATAATACACTAATAAGAAAACCAATTACAAAACTATGTATTTCAGAGTTTTTTTCTTTTTCCAATAGTGGCCATACATTTCCATGAAGGCATCCTTGGAATCCTGATTCATTCCAATTAAAGTGCCATTTCTGGGGTTAGTGATATGATCAGGTGCTATAAAACAGAGTTCTTCTTATCTGGAGATAACCAGAGGCTTCGAGGTCAACCCTTAGGTTAGTTGGACTTTTTCAGGTTGTTGCAAAAAGAGAGATGATGTTCACATATTTGTAAGAATGTGCAGGGAAACAAGAACAACAGATGCCACCTCAGAAGCAGACCCAAAGGGAAATGAAGCCTTCTTTAAGACTATCATTCAGAATTCAAGGCAAGTCCAGCACCTGGAGCACCTTTTGGCTTCTATACAGTAGGCCTGCCATGCTCCCTACTCTACCGATCCGCTATGCTGGTGATCCAGCTCCTGCTGATAGTACTTCTTCTGCACTTTTTACTTCCAATGACTCCCTTCTACTCTCTCTTCTTGTCTCAGGGATTCTTCATTTTGTTCCTGCTGCCAACTCCATGCCACTTTTTATGTCATATAATCAAACTCTAAGAGTGGTGATCTGCTATTTCCAGTCGCTGTCTTATAGAAAATATTCATGCTGGACAGAGCCTTTTTTCCAGCTTTGTAACTCTATGGATGCCAATCTTCATTCAGTAAACTATGAAGTGGATAGCTTTGTCAAAGAATACCTGGTTAGCACAAATGCCCATGGTTATTAGAGTCTTCTCCCAAAATATGCTTTGGTAAATCTCCTTCAGTTTGGTTTTATGTAACAAATCAGTTACAACTTTAATCTTAAAGGTATTGTACAATCTCAAAACAAAGTCCTTTGTCTATCTTCTTGTATATTGATGGGAAAATGTGCTCGTGTTTCAGCCTTTCAGCCTCCTGGAATACCTTGGTATTCAAACAAAGTGCTGTTGAAGCACTTCTGCTTGTGTTCAGGTTTGATCAATAAAACACTGACAATACGTAAAATAATTAAAACATCTATCAGCATCTCATCTTCTCCTAGACAAAAATAATTACTCTTTCACTATATGACAACACATTCTTCTTTCCTCTGTTTCTTTATAAGACTAATTGGTGCCTCAGTGGATTGCCAGATTAAGGATAAAATGAGGAATCCCAAAGCATAAATAACATCAGCCCATCAGTTCAAATATGACTGAGGCATAGGCTTCATCATTATTCAGTCTAAAGCCACTTCTTGTTTTGTGTGCATTCTATGTATTGGTTTGGAGGAGACAGAGGTTAACAAATTATTTTAATGTATTTTTTCAATGGGTACTATATGTAATGATATAACATATTAAATGTACAAAAGGCTGTACATAACAAGTAAGTCTACAGCGATATTAATTGGTTATTGCTGCAATAATGCTAGACAATAAATCACCTCAGAATTAAGTGGCTTATATCATCAAGCACTGATTTCTCTCACTTACAAGCCTATAAATTGGCAGGAGCACCTCTGCTTCAGCTTGTAGACTGTGTGAGCTTGGATCTACGCTTTGGGTCAAGCTTGGGAATAATCCACACTTGTCATTCAGGTTTTCAGACTGAAGAGCCAGTAGCTACCTGGGACCTGTTATTCTCATGGCAGTCAGAAGTACATTGCTATTCAAGAATTGTTAGAGCACATGCTTATTTCTTATTTGCTCTACTCTATTGGCAAAGCAAGTCATATGACCAAGACCTGAGCACTAAGGCAGGAAATTATACTCTACCTGAAAGCAGACAGGACATGGGAATGGGTATTTGCTGAACAATAATCTAATCTGCCTTGTTCCCAGTCACCCAGCTCCCTCTGGTTACAAAAATGGAAACTCACTTCTTGTGTATTCATCTGGGGAAATTCTATGCTAATTTAAGTATATTCACAAATCAATATTTTCATACCAGTAGTATCATACTATACATACTGTTCCATACCTTGACCCCCTCCCCCACTTAAAGACATATCTCAGGGAGGATTACGTGTTAGGACACACGGAGTTGCCTTATTTTACTCAATACAATGATTTATTATTACATAACAGGAATGCACAATAATTTATTTAATAAATGTCTACTGGTGGGGCATGTAGTTGTTTCCAACCCTTTATTGTTTTAAGCAAAGTTGCAATAACTATCATTGTATATATTTTCACAGACATCTTTAAGATCCATTCCTAGAAGAGATATTGTATTTCCTAAGGTTTTATTATTTTCAGTGTTAATAGTTCTTCCCAAATTTTCTTGAATAAAAATAATGCAATTTAAACTACTATGAAAAACGTAAAGGGGTATCTGATTACCTAACTGTTAGGCAACACAAATCAAATCGCTTTGCCTTTTCCAAGTTGACAAGTTAGAAAAAGATCTCTTGTAACTTGAATGTTTTGCTTCATATGGGTGAAACCGATACATGGTCATATGCTAAAGTGCTACATCTAGTATATATTGCAGACATGCCTGATCTGTAAGGTCCTTTTCTATAAACTCTCTGCCCTGCCCTAGTCTCAAGGTGTGGGTTCCTGAGATAAAAACTCATGAGGGCACACAAGTAAGACTAAGCATTTTGTGTCCCTAAATTAAATCATATGACAATCAAGAAAAGACATTTTATAAGTTTTTGACAATAATTTGAAGTTCTGGTTTGTGGATTCAATCCCCTGGTGTGCAAGAGACAACTAATCAGTCTCTCTCTCTCTCTCTCTCTCTCTCTCTCTCTCTTTTCAAGAAACATGCCCTCGGGTGAGGATAGAAAAAAATAAAGTGCTCAGTACAATGTTCTACAGAGCTGAAAAATAATCATTCTTGACTCTCTGATGCAGCATCAGGTACCTCAGCAGCTGAAGGGTGCAACCAAGCAACTCCTTTTGACCAAAAATCCAGAGCAACCCACAAATGCTATGAAGAACAAATGACTAATCCCAATAAGAGATCCTATATCCGCAGGGTTCACACGATCAGAACCATAACACCAAGGACAATGAGAGACGCACAGCAGGGTACAGCCTCCAAAAAACTTTGTGTTCCTGAGAGAAAGATTCTTCATAAATAAAAGTGCTAAAATTAACTATGTACTGACTAGGCATATTTAGTTTATTGCACTGTGACCCTCCCCGGTAATATTTTTTCTTCAAGAAAATTTTGTAGACACATTAAAATTTTATTCATAACAACTTGAAATTACCCATTGAAATACTAAATAAGAGCTGAGACCATGAATTTGAAAGACTCTGTTATAGCTAAAGTTATAGCAGAAGCTACTATGGTGGATGAGAAAGTTAGAGTGTAACCAATTATGTTTAACCTTTAATGCAACAATTGTAAAACTTGCTATGACTCACTTGTGGCTGATTAAGAGGTTCGGGTGTCATTACCAAATAAGAATTGTCTAATCTCTCCCAATATTAGAGCTGCAGTATTCTAACCACTTCACAAATAGCTTCTGCAATTCACTGGGCACTCATTATTGAATTTTCCAAAACCTTACTAGAATATTCTCTTTAGAGCTATCATCATGCCTCTTTACAGAGGAAGGGTCTTTTTATTATTGTTGTTCTATTACAGTTGTCCCAGTTTTTTGTCCGTTGCTCAGTCTATCCTGCCCACCCACCTGCTCTCTGCTCCCATAGTTAATTCTCACCCTGTTGTCCATGTCCATGGGGCCTTTATACAGGTTCCTTCACTAGACCCTCCCCTTCTTTCCCCCATTTTCCCCTTTCCCTCTCCCCACTGGTCACTTTCAGTTTGTTCCTTGTTTCCATGCCTCTGGTTCTATTTTGCTCATTTGTTTTGTTCTTAGGTTTCCACTTATAGGTGAGATCACATGGTATTTGTCTTTCACCGCCTGGCTTATCTCACTTAGCATAATGCTCTCCAGTTCCATCCATGCTGTTGCAAAGGGTAGGAGCTCCTTCTTTCCTTCTGCTGCATAGTATTCCATTGTGTAAATGTACCACAGTTTTTCGATCCACTCATTTACTGATGGGCACTTAGGTTCCTTCCAGCACTTGGCTATTGTAAATTGTGCTGCTGTGAACATTGGGGTGCATAGGTTCTTTTGGATTGGTGTTTCAGGGTTCTTAGGATATAACCCCAGCAGTGGAATTGTTGGGTCAAAAGGCATTAGATTTTTAATTTTTTAAGGAAATTTCATATTGTTTACCAGTGGCTGCACCAGTCTTCATTCCCACCAACAGTGCACTAGGGTTCCCTTTTCTCCACAACCTCATCCCTACTTGTTGGTTGTTGATTTGTTTATGACAGCCATTCTCACTGGTGTGAGGTGGTATCTCGTTGTGGTTTTAATTTGCATCTCTCTAATGGCTGATGATGCTGAGCATCCTTTCACATGTCTCTGAGCACTCTGTATGTCTTCCTTGGAGAATTGTCTGTTCAGGTCCTGTGTTCATTTTTTTTCTTTTTTTTTTCCTTTTTAATTAATTTATTTAATTGTTGTTCAAGTTCAGTCTTCTGTCTTTCACTCCCATCCCATCCAAGCCCCCCAGTGCTCCCCACCTCCCTCCCATTTCCACCCCCCCTTACTTTTTGTCCATGTGTCCTTTATACTAGTTCCTGTAAACCTTTCCCCTTTTCTCCTGAAATTCTCTCCCCTCTCCTCTCTGGTCACTGTCAGACTGTTCTCTATTTCAGTGTCTGTGGTTATATTTTGCTTGCTTGTTTGTTTTGTTGTTTAGGTTCATTTTTTAATTGGATTGTTTGTCTTCCTAGTGTGGAGTTGTGTGAGTTCTCTATATATTTTGGAGATCAAACCCTTGTCTGAGGTATAATTGGCAAATATATTTTCCCATACAGTTGGTTCCTTTTTCATTTTGCTGATGTTTCTTTAGCCATGCAGAAGCTTTTTATTTTGATGTAGTCCCATTTGTTTATTCTTTCCTTTATACTCCTTGCCCTAGGAGATATATCAGCAAAAATATTGCTATGTGGGATGTCTGAAATTCTATTGCCTGTGTTTTCCTCTAGGAGTTATACTTAAGTTTTTTATCCACCTTGCGTTTATTCTGGTGAACGGTGTAAGTTGGTAGTCTAGGTTCATTTTTTTGCATGTGCCTGTCCAAATCTTCCAACACCATTTACAAAGGAAAGGTCTTTAAGTGGGAGTCTTTGGTGACCATGGCAAGTCACCCAAACTGACTTGGATAGGGATCCAGAAAGACCTGCTCCCACTAAATTCTTCTCTCTGAAAAATAACGGTACTATAGGATTTCAATGTGTTCAGAAGTTCCTCTTTTGTTCTTATTCCAGGTAAGTTTTTGATATCACCAAATTTATTAAATCTGTAGCAGACCTCTCTCTGAGGCTTGGGGCCTTGCCTCTAAGTGTCACTTCTTTCCTCAAAGAGTAAAGACTTAGTAGGCCCACTAGAACCTCTGGGACCTTCACTTTTTCTTCTATCTAAATACTTAAAACTTAAAAATCTCAGTATTCATATCAGGAATTTCTTTGATGGATATAGCCATCTGGATAAAAATACAAAGAATGTGAATCACTAGAAATTGGTAAAATGTCTTTCATTGTGCTTTTTTAACTCTTTTTTATTGAATTTATTGGGTGACATTGGCTAAATAAATTATGTAGGTTTCAGGTGTACAGTTCTCTAATACATTATCTGTACATTTTGTTGTGTGTTCACCACCCAAAGTCAAGTCTCCTTCCATCACCATTTATCCCCCACTTTACCCTCTTCTCCCTCCTGCACCCCCCCTTTTTTTCTCATAATCACCATGCTATTGTCTGTGTCTATGAGGGGTTTGTTTTGCTTAATCCCTTCATCTTTTTCACCCCGTCCCCCAACCCCTCTCCCCTCTGACAGCTATCAGGCTATTTTCTGTATCTATGAGTCTGTTTCAGTTTTGTTTGTTAGTTTATTGTGTTCATTAGATTCCACCTATAAGTGAAATCACATGGTACTTGTCTTTCTCTGACTGGCTTATCCCCTTTAGGGTCATAGTCCCCAGGTCCATCCATTCTATCACAAAAGGTAAGATCTCTTTTTTTTTAAACAGATGAGTAGTATTCCATTGTGTAAATGTACTTTAGCTTTTTTACGCACTCATCTACTGATGGGCACTGGGGCAGCTGTCTTTATGATAAGTTGTTACTTCTTTTAACTTAGAATTAGGCCAATCTTCCCACTTCATTCAAGCCTCTTCTTTTTCCAACTCTCATCATCACCTGCTGGCCCAGCTGCTTGAGAGAAGAGCATCACAGCATGGACTCAGTGAAGTGTCAAATGGCCAACTAAATTAGCAGTCTCTCCTTGAGACAGTTTGTATTCAACTTATCATGTACAACTGCATCCAAATGAAATTGACCTTAAGGCAAGAAAATATATTTCTGCCAAACTTTCTCTCGCACTCTTACCATGATTCCAATGGTCATGACTAATTTGTTCAAAGTGTGGTCATTGTGGGGATGAAAAGGTGGGTGGAGGTAGAAGAAAGTATGAGGGAAATCACGGGTAGTGGCAAAATATAATATTAATTAATTAGTTAATTAAGCAGTTTTTTAAAGAGTAAGTAAGAACAGAAAAAATATGTCATTCAACATGCCACACCAATCCATGAAGTAAATGCTGTTCCTGGAGTTCTCCATCTCTACATGCTTTGCCCCTGCAAGCATCCCTTTCTGAAGTCAAAGCAATATCATTTAATCTACGAGTAGGAATTTTCTCTTACTGCTTTGCTTCTGTTGAAGCTACTGGAAATACCTAGCTCCTTTTTACCTCAACCGTCTTTGTACTTTCAGAAACTGACCTTTCCCCCTCAGCTCTTTTAAACATCATCACCCTTTTCTTCACTCTAATACAACACATAGTCTTTAAAATGTAAGTCCTATGTTCTTCTCATGCTAATGAATTGAATGGATTCACTGTTATTTACATAGAAGTCGATATTAATTTCTGATCCTGTTTTACATATTCATTATCAAAGGTAAGTAAGATGCTAGAAGGAAAGCAATAGTTTCTATTTTGGTGGTACTTACATATTACATCTATAATACATATACATTATATTTAATGCACACATAGGAGCTTTTGATATGAAATTGCTTAGTGCTATCAGTCCACAAGTATAATGTAACTCTGGCATCGCCCATACTGTTAATTATCCTGGCACAGCCATTGTATAAAATTGTAAATAATAACTAAAAATAAATTCTATAAATATAATTATAATGTTATACTTATAATAACCATGAATGGAGTGGCTTTGACTCACTCAATTCAGAAGATAATATACAGGTACTAGTATGTCTACACAATGTATGAAGAATGTAGACCAAGAAAAACTATGAGAGAAATTTTTGTGCTTGTCTTATAGGCAATAGTATAAACTTAAATACATGTGAAAAGTTTTAAATGGTTATCATTCATCTTTAGAAGAGCTTTGTGATATAAATAGCATCTGTGTTTTACAGATAGTGAAAATTAGGCTCAGTGAAGTAAGTGATTCACCCAACAGCACACAACCAGTAAGTTGGCTGGGCTACATTTATGGGTAATGCCACTCCCTGCCACCCCCACCAAAGACAGCTCCTTATATCAGTGATGCCTGTTTTCCCTTCTAAGACATCTATAGTTTTAGCTCTTACATTTAGAACAAATTTTTATATACAGTATGAATCCAGGGTCCTATTTCAATCTTTTGCTTATAGATATCCCATATCAGTTATCTTTTATTATATACCAAATGAAACATAATGACTTCAGACAATAAGCATATATATTATTTCTCACAATTCTGTGAATTTGCTGGGCAGTTTTGAGCTGGGCTGGCTCACCTGATCTCTGCAATCGATTAGACAGTCTGTTGACACTGAAACTAGATGGTCTAGGATGATCTCAGTCGTGTGCCCAGTAGTTATCAGGCTAGTTCATGGAGGGGCCCTCAGCTGGGATTAATGACCTCTACAACAGGCTTCACTACCTGGGATCTCCTCTTCAAACAAACTCCCCTAGATTTCTGCAGATGGCATTCACAGAGTTCCAGTGATTAGCAAGAGAGGATAAGCCCCAATAAGCAAGCATTTTTCAAAGAGCTGCTTATGTCCTATTCACTAATGTTCCGTTGGACACAGCAAATCACATGCCTGAGTTTCAGCATCCATGTGTATTAGGTCTCCTCTGCTACCACACTGGGTACCAGAGTCACACCAAAACTTCTGGTGTTGCCAGTACTTATCTCTGCAACTACCACTGTTATTCTTTAGTATCAGATGTAAAATAATGTTTTTGAAATCCAGTTCCTCTATCGGTACTATCTACTAGTGTCTTCTAAGCTGTATGTCTAGCAACTACTAGTGAGTGACATCGTGTAGGGACAAATGAGTGAAAGTACAAGGAAATTAAGGGAGCAAAACGAGGATCTAGATTCTATATATTAAATATTGGCATAATTTTAGACTATGCCATGTATTTATTCTAAATGCACGTTATTTCTGTTTACTTCATGAGTTAAAGATGAGAAAGAGATGCTGGATAATCCATTCTACCTAACATATTCTTGTAAACTTCCATTTTACATTGGCAATATTTTCCCTAGATTTATTCTACTTACCTTTAGTGATCAGATTTTAATCATCGACATTGTGGCTGCATTCTACAGTACCACGTAATAGAATTTGATTTAGGAAGCAATTTTCCCAAACCATACAGCGAGGCTTCTTTCCTCTGTTACAGTCACTTCAAAGGTTCATCTAACACTCTGGTGGCATTAAGCATCAATGTAAGAAAGGGAAATGTTAAAATCCTCATGTTTCAGATGTTTTAAAATGTGATTCTTGGAGAGTAGAATTGGAGAATTATAAAATTTGAAAGTGGTTAAGACACTTGGTCCATTTGTCTCAGTTCGCCTTGTACTCTATTCTAGCCAAACCAAAATGGGATGAGCCCAAAGAGAAAAATGTGGGCTATGACCCCAGATAGATAACTGCCTCTTTATTCAAGTCATTCTGAGATTTGACTTACATTGGCTATTCAAGCACACATTAAGGGTATACTAAAAATCAGCCATATGATGGTATAATGGCATATCCCTATGAATAAAAGGAATAATTTTAGAGGAATAAACTTCCAAGTATGCCACAGCTATCAATGACAGGGTGGCTCAGCCAGACATCATCAAACATTACAAAGACAAGTAGTCCAAACCTTAGGTGAAGTCTTTGTAACTATTCATAATTATAACTATAGATCACCTATTTTTCATAACACTACATAGGGTTCAAAGCATTTTCAAGTGCATCATCCCGAACTTGATTTATAATAGCCACCTAATATTAAATTGGTATCTGTGGACTTTCTTTTCATGTGCTATAACCTTTCTTCTTGATGTTCTTTATAGACAGAGCAGTCCTTGTCACCCCAGACAGCTGGGTATCAAGGATTCTCAACAATGTTTGGTATAATGCTTTCAGAATCTTTTGAAAGCAAATGCCTCAGGCTATTCACTTCACAGCTATCTAGGATCCATCCTGACACATAACTTAGAAAGGCATCCTGTTATATTTTTCAGAAATTAATGTCATTTAATATCTTACTTGCATCAGCAACACCTGTGCCTTGCGCACATCAACGGCATCCACAGATGAAACATTTCAGTTTAAAGGAATCACTTCTAAGGTTCAGAAATAAAGTGTCTTGTATTTGTGTGGTGCTTTACAGCCTAAAAGTGGTTTCCCATATATCGCTTCAATGGGCATATTTGCTGTCAGAGACACAAAACTGTAAATGCATTGTGAATTGCATTACTTTCCTAGCCTTCTTAGTGGCTCCCAGCATAGCCTGCTGAAATTGTTGACGATCTCATTTTTATGATTTAGGTTATGCCACATAAGGAGCTACATGTCATCATTAAAAAGATCATTTGATTTGTAAGTGTATTATTATTTTACTATACAGTGTGGGATTGTGAACAGCTACCTGAAATATACTAGCGAGTTTTAAAATGTGGATCCTGGAAAAGGTATATCAGAACCTTAAGAAAATCTTAAAAACTTTAATGTGTCACAAATACCTATGGCAATAGTTGTAAATGCAGATTCCTGGGCTGAGCCCAAAGCCTCCCGAATCAGAATGTCTGGAAGTGAGGAATCTGAACTTTTACCTTCCTGGGGGACTGCTATACACCCCCAAAGTCTGAGTTTGATTTATTTAGAGTTCCCACTGCAACTTATAAGTTAGTTCTGTGCCTTTAGAAACTTCAACAGCTCTTTAAGGCAATTAGCATACCATTTAGCAAGTAATTCAAATCTAAGCAAAAAGAACAATGGGATTTAAATTATCATCAAAACATACTTTCTGTGCAGTGCCCTCTACTCGGTGCTCTAAAAACTATAGAAATAGATACAATTTCATAATAAATATTCCAACTGTAATGATGAGCTCTGTCAATCTCAGAAAAGATAAATGTGGGGTTTAATTTGAAAATAGATGTCTCTGTGAATGTGAAGCAAAAGCTGGATAAAGTGCATTTCTGTCTGCTTCATATGGTACTATTCAAGATAAGTCATTGTTATAATTTGAAAAGTATTATTCAGAAAGAGGACAGATTTCATTTCAGTAGCTTTGACTGTGAGACCTAGAAATAAAAGCCGAATGGGTGAAAGGTGAGTCACAGATGACTGGATTTAAAAATTATCACATATCTTAAAGTTAGCTAAAAATTATACCCAAATCCCAACTTGCCTCGCAACAAAATGATAGACCAGGGGACCTTTACAAAATGAGATATTTTTCTTGATGTAAATTTCAGTCAGGAAGATTCCTAGTGCACGGTACTTGGTTTCTGTCGCTTCTCTATGAATTATGTTAAAATAATTTTAGATTACTGAGAATGGCAAAATAATATCATCAGATGTACTGTCTTCATGTCTTTCATGAGTTTAAAACAGCCTATTCTTTAGGGTGGAAATCAACTGACATCAGTCTGATTCCAGAAAGAAAGAATTTTGTGCCCTAGAGTTCCAGGAAAGATATTGCAAAAATTACCTGTAAATCTGGCATGCAAGTTTAGGTCAGACCCTGTCAGCTAGAAGCAGTAAGGAACAGATACTTGAACCAAGTCTGAGGAAGGCTGAGCCACATAACGGTAGAAGTTTAGATTTCTTAATTCATTTTATGGAGGCGGCAGTTAGTTCTTGCTACAATAACACTTTGAAATAAACACCACAAAACCTCAGTGGCCTACAACAGTGTTTTTTGCTCACATGTCTGGAGTTATTGTACCTGCTGACTTGGCCTGAACTGTTCTCATCTTGGATAATTGGAACAACTCAGCTTTGTTGACAAGTCTCTCATCATCCAGAAGGTTAATCCAGGCTTATTTCTATGGCAGTGGTTAAGGTACAAAAGAGAGCAAGTGCAAATAAATATCCAAGGGCTCCAGAGGCCTAAATTCAGGACTGGCACACAATTACTTTTACCACATACCACAGGCTAAGCAAGCCATAAAATCAGTACAGATTCAAGGGGTGGGAAAGTAGACTATGCATCTTTAGTAAGAAGAATGGCACAGTCTCATGGTAAAGGACATGAATCTAAGGGGAAAATTAGGAACTGAAGTTGTCATAGATTTTCCCCAGTGTGTGCAGTATTAAGTATGATTCGCTATAGATACCATACAGTAGCATAAGACCTGAGAGTGATTTTCAAACATAGACAGTTCATTCAAAAACAATTGTGCCCCACCCCCAGAGTTTCTGATTCAGGAAGTCAGGGTAGGGTGGAACTTGAAAATTTGCATTTCTAATGATTTCCCAGACTTTGAGGTTGATGCCAGTCCAGGGTCTATACTCTGAGACATAAATTTGGAATTAATAGGAACTTACTGGGCTAATAAGACAACCAAGGGGCACTGATATTTATAGAAAAGGCAACTTGAAGTGGGAGAATTTGAATAAGATCATTTCCCAGATAGGCAAACAGCCCATTCAGAATAAGCAGATTATTCGGGGACCCTCATTGCTATCTTTACATTATTCCACTTAACTGCCCCAGGTAACCTAGTGAACAAACTGGAGTTGGGAATAAATAACCCATCTGTTGTCTGTTGTAAATAGCACACAAACCTCTACACTGGCAACAAATTTTGATAACATCATTTTATTGGAAAAAATTAAATAAAATAAAGGTTTGAGGTATATATCACAACTCTTGAGTTCCCCTATCACTTTTAAAAAACAGTATTCTTTCTTTTTCTTTTTTGTAAAATGTAATCTGCTTTTCATTTACCTAATGATGGCTTAGAAGATCTTTCTGCTCAGTACTAAACTATGTTGTCAGGTCAAGCTGAGCCTCACACAGGCCTCAATATTCAAAACTTCACATTTTAGTGCATTATCTTCACCGGCTATATTTTCTGATCTCCTGAAAATAGTCTAATAGCATTTTTCAACTCTCCAAAATGAAAGTCTCAATTGATTCACTGCTGCATTGTAATTTTGATGGAGGAACTCACGTGTTAGGAAATTTTAGTTTTAGGTAATAGTTAATAAGCTTAGTACTTAAAAAGCTATTGTTTCAGAAACTGAGGCTATGACCCACACTGACTCCAGGAGACCACAGGCAATTCCATCTTTCTGCCCCTCGGGGACTGCAAGCAATCAAGATGGTATCTGAGCTATTGTGTTTCAGGGAGAGATCTCCCCAGGGCACAGATAAAGAAAATCACCCTGGACAAAGGACCCAGGACCCAGGACCCAGATTGAAAATCACTTGTCAATGGATAAAAGGATTTTAGGGAAATTGCCGACTGGACTGCTGCTTTTATCTGATTAACCTCTTTCCTGAATTCCAAATCGCTTACCTATGCTTTTTACTCCTTATAAAAAGGCTGGCTTGAAAGGAAATGTAAGATGGTGTGTTAGGGTATGTAACCTGCCCTCTTCTCAGATCACAGGCTATCTGAATAAAGCGCCCATAAAGATTCATTCCCTGTCTCTGCTTATTGGTTCCAGCAGTGATAGGCAGCATGAACACTGACTTTTCCGGTTTAAAAAGTATGCAGGCATATATGAAAAAGTGAATCAGTATTTCCAGATCCCTGTCTTTGGAGGCATCTTTAGCCTAATACTAACTGCAACAAAAAATAAGATGCAGAGAACATATGAACTTGTTCAGTATCAATCTTCTTAGTGTCTCCAACTGCCCATTTCAAAACTGGAATTAATTCAATAGAGAAAGGACCAAAGGGGACAGTTATGTTTCAAAGGTTTTACACCTTTTTCTTTATGGGAAAAGTCCTTACATTTAATTGTAAATGGAAAAAACTTTATGTAAGTTGAACTAAAGGGTAAGACAAATTTTTGGAACAAATATAAATCTGCTATGCTAATACAGATTTCAGTGGAACATTTTGCAAATTTATATAATAAAGTATATTATATGAGCATGAATTTAGTAATGTAATGATCATTAAGTGGTAAGTATCCCGTCATAAATATCCATTTGCATACTTAAGTTCAAGGATGAACTAATGAATGAAAGTCTAAGAAGATACTAGTTGTCCCACTGAGGGAGATGTCTCACTCTTTATCATCATTAATTCCCTAGGTCACAAAAACAGATTGATAATTCACATCCAATCTGACTAAAATGATAAGAAGAATATTATAATTTCACACTGAGGTTATTTTTACCTTTTTATGGAGTTGAGTGTTTCCTGTGAAGCTGTCCACCTCCACTTCCATCCATTACCACATACAGTGAAAATGTTCCTTAAAACCCAAGAGAATTAATAGATTATTTTCTTTACAGTGGTTATCACATAATCATAGTTCCTTATTTTTTCCACGTTAACCAAAAAGAAAAGCTGCATAAGAGCATCTCTAAAGATAGCAAGTAGTTTTTTAGTTATCCGTGAAACCTTGCTTTAAATATAAGTGGAGGGAGATCATTGGAAGTTGGGAGAAAGAAAATGTGTACAGAAAAAGACCTATCAAATGAGAAACATAAATATCATGGCCTTTTCTTCCAACAGAATATAAAGATGAATTAATTGAGGCTGGGGGTGAGGGGTAGAGGCAGAAATGCAAATCAAAATAAACGAAATTCAGGCAAGTTTCTTAAATATCATTTCCCAGTGATTTGACAAAATGAATCTTAAGTTAAATGCAGAAATTGGTTACTTAACGATAATGTTGCTTTTCATTAGATTTTTCATAAAAGCTACTTTTCTAAGTTCTGTTGACCTCAGCAAGGAGAATGTAAAGATGGTGGGATTAAGTCCTAAGGTTAAGTTGCTGATGTCTAGACAACTTGGAATTGAATTCAAATAGAAATCAGAGCCCTCAGATGGATGAAAAATTTATCAAACTGGTTCCATTTTTTAAAAAGACTATTAGAGTCATATAGCTAAATGTGCTTTTGCTTCCAAAGAAGATAAATTACCTACTTGTAGTGTATGAATTCTGAAGTGTGGTGCCTTGATTTAATGCAGCCTGCACACCAGCAAGCCAAATTTTTACCAAAACCCAACAGAGATCTAAGCCAAGTGAGAAGAATAATGTTTCTCCTTAGTATTCATTCTAGAATCTATTGAAATCTACCCCCACAATGGGCCACACTTCACTGCGTGGATTTCTTGGATTATATCGAGTTCTTTCAGAGTCATAGCATCCCTGAAAACATCTGGAACTCTATTCTCAACTTTCTCTCCATGGTGGACCACAGTCATTATCATTGTAAAGTTCTTCCTGTGGCCACTTAGGCAAGAGTAGACCCTCCTGAGTCACCACAAATCCAACTGTGTTCTTTGAGTGCACCCAGGCTGCAATGGCCTCTGACACCAAAGAACACATCGTCACCTGTAATTAATTTCAGGTGCAACTCAGCTTTCTTTCCCACTACTTTTATGTAGCAGAGAAGTAGAATAGTGTTTTTTTTTGGGGGGGGGTGCTTTTAAAGCTCCTAAGCAAGGCAGATGACCAAAATCTCCAAATATAAATGTAATAGAGTGATTGATAATAACCTTTCCCCAATAATAATAATAGTGATGGAGATGTACTATGAACCATGCACTGTGGTAGCACCCTACTTGCCCATTTCATTCAGTCCTCACAACCATCCCATGACAAAGGTTCTCTTACTATCTGCGTTTCACAAAAGTTAGTGAGCATTAGAAAACAATAAGTACATTTCCTAGAGTTATTCCTACTATTTGAACCCAAGGTTGCAAGTGAGTTTCTTTTCTAAAGTTGTCTGTCTTGTTTTCCTTAAGGCTGTTACTGAAAGAGATAATCCCTGAGGAGACTCCTGATGCCACACAGTGAAAAGCAAAAAAGTTTGAGAGAGCAACAGTCTTCACTTGGTCACCATAGTGCCCCCTGAAGCCCAGATTCTCTGGTCAGGACTTTTACTGTAAGTAAACTAAAAACAGGACATATATAGCATTTTTTCAATCTTGAATTCAACTCCACATTTGTAGTCCTGCGTTTATTCACACCTGGTAGAAATAACAGGCATGAATTTAATCAAATGAACCATTTTCAAGAACAGTGGTTTGGAAGAGGGAAAATGTTATGCTGTCCGATTTTGGAAAGATTCACCCTTTTTCCCTTATGACTTTATGGTCAGCTTAATGCTTTATCAGAAACATCAAACTTGCTAAAACCTTGGGGAGACTTAAAATACCAGAGAAGCCCCACAAACAATCCATATAACATACACAATTGGGTTGGTTCACAGAAAATACTTTGTCTCTTCAATGACAATAGAGAAAAAAGGCACCCACAATCTTTTGTTGCATAAGCACTCTTACAAATAAAATCTACAAGCTCTAGCTTGGGACATAAAAAAACCATTTTATTGCTCCCCATAACTTGTCAAATTGAGCAATTTGCCCCATTGTAGTGTAGGAGAGAAAAACTTTTCCCTTCTTTCCTTCCAGGTTCTTTGATTGGCCAGTTAATTAAATGGACTTAAGACAGATTAACAGGAAAAAACAAATTTTCAATATTGTATTAAATTTATTTAGGCGGCATTGGTTAATAGGATCATATAGGTCTCAATTCTGTCTTGTTTTGGGCAGAAAGAACGCCAAAGGTATGAGGCTCTCACACAGGCAATTGAGGCTTGTATACATACCGTGGGGAGCTAAGGGAAAGGGGGTAGGGGGCCTGGGACCTCAAAGAAGAGAAAGACCATTCACAGAGAGAGGAGAATAGCAAATGATTGGTAAACAAATGTTTGCCATTCCATGCAAAGAAGTCTTTCTGATGTAAAAAGCACTTATCTTTGGTAATAGCCCTCTTCCTGGTACAGGCCCTCTATTGAAATTCTTTTAGGCACTTCAGGGGAAGGTAAAGAGCCCTTTCTAAGTCTTTTGGGCTTTGTCTTCAGATCGAAATAGTTTGCAAGCCCAAGTGGCACTTTCTGGGGAGACTTATTCTGAACCCCATCAGTTGTAAAATGAGGTCTTGAAAATGCCGTACTCTTATGCCAAATATCTTTTTCTTATTCTAAAATTTTACAAGATGGTACAGATACTGCTTTTTTTCTTTACATGTGTTCAGACTAACAGATCTCACCTTTCGGTTTCATTGCACACGTTTGAATGCTGTTGGACAAGAGAGTTCATACTGATATCTGTAGGGTGGAAAAACTCTCCTCCCAGAATCCTAATCTAGGATTCTATTGCTCCCACTTTTTGTCCTGATTCCAGCACTATATATCATATGACTCGTCTATGATCTCAGTTGCCTTATCTATAACATGAGACAACTACAGCTGTGCTGATTATCTTCAAGAGTTATTGTGAGAATGGAAAAACATTATATCAATGAAGGGAAGTGTTTGCATCATAATTTCATAATACTCCATTCCCCTTCTTTCTCAGTGACCCAACCAGCCAGCCAGCACCTTCTCATTTCTTTCCCTATTGGCTTCAGTCTTACTCTTTCCCGTTCACTACCTTTTCTCTTTATTATATTCTTATTCTTCCTCAGGTTGACTTTCTTGACAATCACATACTATGGATATTCATTTGCATACTCACTCATTTGCCAGCTCTTACCCACAGAACTGATTTGATTGTACATTCAAGAATTATGAGTTTATTGGGCAGTTTAAAAAATTAACTAAACCTAGAATTATGAGTATGGCACAATGTAATTCTTATGTCAGTTATTTTTTAAGTACTTTCTTGTGATTAAGAATGTACTTTTAGCCAAAAATTGGAAGCAACCTAGGTGTCCAGCAGTAATGAATGGATCCAAATATTATGGTACATATACACAATGGAATTCTATGCAGCAGAGAGAAAGAATGAGCTACTACCCTTTGCAACAGCATGGATGGAACTGGAAAGCATTATGCTGAGTGAAATAAGCCAGGGGTTGAAAGACAAATACCATATGATCTCACGTTTAACAGGAAGCTAAACAACAAAACAAACAAGCAAGCAAAATAAAAAAAAGACACTGAAATAGAGAACAGGGGGACAGTAACCAGAAGGGAGAGGGGAGAGAATTTCAGGGGAAAAAGGGGAAGGATTTACAGGAACTAGTATAAAGGACACATGGACAACAACTAAGGGGGGTAGAAATGGGAGGGAGGTGGGGAGCATGGGGGTGGGCTGGGATGGGAGTAAAAAACAGAAAACTGTACTTGAACAATAATTAAATTTAAAAATGTACTTTTACATTAAAATGCATTTATTATATAAATTGGTTGTATATTTTATTCAAGGTATTTTTTTCAAAAAATTAGTTTTAGGCCCTGGCTGGTGTAGCTCAGTGGATTGAGCGCGGGCCTGCGAACCACACGATCGCGGTTCAATTCCCAGTCAGGGCACATGCCTGGGTTGCAGGCCAGTTCCCTGCAGGTCAGTTCCCAGCAGGGGATGCACAAAAGGCAACCACACATTGATGTTTCTCTCCCTCTCTCCTTCCCCCCTTCCCCTCTAAAGATAAATAAATAAAATCTTTAAAAAAAAGATAAAATAAAATGAACTTTAAAAAAAAATTAGTTTTAAAATTAAACCCCCAGCCCTGTCCTTCTCCTTCCCTTCCCCTCTAAAATGAAATAAATTAAATCTTTAAATAAATAAATGTATATATATTTTAAATACTTTATTTATTTATTGTACAGAGAGTAGAAGAGAGGGAGAAAGAGGGGGAGAGAAACATTAATGTGTGATTGTCTCTCACGTGGGCCCCATTGGAGACCTGGCCCCCAACCCAGGCATGTGCCCTGACTGGGAATCAAACTGGTTACCCTTTGGTTTGGAGCCCCTGCTCAATCCACTGAGCTATAGCAGCCAAGGCAAACATTTCTTTAAGAAACAAAAAAATTAAAAATTAAATTAAATCTCCAGTGAACCTCCAGTTGAAAATTTTTTAAGTTGTACACAATGTAACAATTTATTTTATTGAATAAATGGGGTAAAAACAGTTCATGGGGCACGTGGGTTGTGATGTGTTTTGTGCTCCATCAGTAGAATCATGGAAAAAATGACCTTTTTGTTGCTACCAATTCTCTTATATATGGTAACTTTATATTTTTAAATTAAACACATTGGTATATCTTCTATATCTTCATGAAAACATTTATATTATAAAAACTTTATCAGTATCTCTGATTTTATATATTGAACCATCCAGTATAAATTTCATGAGGAAAAAGCAATTTACCAAAAAACTAGTCAGTGCCAAATTTTGTGAGTTGAAGAGTTATAAGTGCCAAAAAAGTACAAAACCTAAGATGCACTTTTTTAAAAAGCGAAATAAAGTGCCTTTAACAAGTTATTCACAAAGAGCTGAGAAGAGTGCCCCCTTATGTGTGCATGACACGTTCCAACATCCCAGTGGATGCCTGAAACTCTGGATTGTACTAAGCCTTATATCCACCATGTTTTTTCCTATACATACACACTTATGATAAAGTATAATTTATAAATCAGATACAGTAAGAGGTGGGCAACAATAATAAAAATATAGAATAATTATAGCCATCTACTATAACAAATGTTATGTGAATATGGCCTGTCTCTCAAAATGTCTTACTGTCCTGTGCTCGCCCTTCTTGTGATGATGTGAGATGATAGAATATCTATATGAGCAATTTGCCCCATTGTAGTGTAGGAGAGAAAAACTTTTCCCTTCTTTCCTTCCAGGTTCTTTGATTGGCCAGTTAATTAAATGGACTTAAGACAGATTAACAGAAAAAAACAAATTTTCAATATTTGTTTTTTGTGTCCACAGCGTAAACAGACTACACAAAGGGGTGATTCATATCCTATACTATATGGCCACCTATGGTAGATAGTTAACAACAGTGGCTCACAATTTGTTCAAGTATTCCGGTAGTCACAACCTCAAATAGCATAATACACTTTTTCAAAGTACAAGAATAATCTAAACTAATATATATGTAACCTGTTGAATTTAAAGTAAGAGTATGATAAATATCAAATTCAAAACAGTGGGTTACCTGAAGGTAGAGGAAAGTGGAAGCAGGGAACTTCAGTAGAGAAGGAGCTTATGAAATGTAAGTTAATTTTATGCCCTGGCTGGTATGGCTCAGTAGATTGAGCACTGGCCTGCAAACAAAAGCATCGCCAATTTGATTCCCAGTCAGGGCACATGCCTAGGTTGCAGGCCAGTTCCCAGCAGGGGACAAAGGAGAGGCAACCATACATTGATATTTCTCTCCCTGTCTCCTTCCCTTCCCCTCTGAAGATAAATAAATAAAATCTTTAAATAAATAAATAAATAAAATTCTTAAAAAGTTAATTTTAAGGATTTCTTCTTGGGATGGGTAGTAGGTTCCAAGATGTTCATTGTGTAATAAATAAATAAACAAATAAATATCAAACATATATTAGTAATGATAATGCACCATAAACCAATAATTATGTTTAATCGATTCTGTTCAACTGATACACCACAAAATTAACTGATAAATGCATGGCAAAATTATATAAATAAGTGCAAATAAAAAAGGATTAAGGATACTAGTCTTTGTATTATTTTAACTGGAATTCAGGTCATAAGTTTTAAAGAAGACAATAAAAGTCATTTGAAGCTGGAAACAACCTAGATGCCCATCAGTAAATGAATGGATCAAAAAATTGTGGTACATATACACAATGGAATTCTACACAGCAGAAAGAAAGAAGGAGCTCCTACCCTTTGCAGCAGCATGGATGGAACTAGAGAGCATTATGCTGAATGAAGTCAGCTAGGTGTTGAGGGACAAATACGATATGATCTCACCTTTAACAGGAAGCTAGCAACAAAACAAACTGTTGTATTCAAGTTGCGAGCGAAAGGAATCCCCGAACACTGAGAGCGGTTTGATGGTAAATTTATTGGCCAAGTTTTACCTGCGCAGGGGCGAACTTCCCAAACGAGACCGTAGTCTCGCGGCTACGCAGAGCCGCCAAAGTGGAAGTCGCGCCTGGCTTACAGACTACTGGGTTTTTATAGGGGCAGGCAAGCAAGCAAGCAGGGGATACAGAAGCAGACGTGGCGGTTAGCTATTGGCTTAATCAAACTAGGGCAAAAAGTTCCTGATTGGACTGCTGTTGGCGAGCAGCTGGTGTTGGCGCCTAAAAATTTCCTAGCCTTATTTGGACAGGCCCCTATATCCTAGCCTTATTAGACAGGCCTTTACATTCCTAGCCTTATTTGGACAGGCCTTTACATTCCCTCCTTCTCTTTCTTATTAGTCAAACCCTTGACTCATGCTCCTCTTGAGGGAGGATTGTATAGGGCTGAGACAACACCATAAGTTTTACTGTTTCTATTCTATCTTTAATAAAGGCTATGAGCTTGTTTAGAATTATTGGGCCTATGGTCAGGGCTAATAGGAGGAGGATCAAGGGTCCGGCTAGAGCCGATATCAACGTAGTTAGCCAAGGGGAAGTCTTAGATAGGGAAGAATACCAGGAGGATGACTCATCCTCTTGTTCTCTACTTTTAAGTCGTCTAGTGAGTACTTTTATACTTTCTCTAATTATTCCTGAGTGGTTGGCATAGAAACAACAATCTTCTCCAAGAGCTGCACATATTCCTTCTTGTTGCAGGAATACTAGATCTAACCCTCTTCGATTTTGGAGTACTACTTCTGCTAGGGAGTCTACTTGGCGCTCTAAATATTCTACTTGCTCTTGGAGTAAGGAGACGTCTTTGGAGAAAGTCTGTGACAAGGCCCTGAGACTGTTTTCCCCATGGATCAATGCCCCTGCTCCTACAGCAGCCGACCCTACGACACCGATAGTGGCGACGATGGGAATTAGCAATGGGACTCGCTTGGCTCGAATGGGGGCATGTATCAGAAAATCAGGGTTTCCCCCATATAAGTACACTTGGGGGAATGATGTAAGCACTAACACATAGCTCAGGGTTAGTTGGTACTAGACACTTGAAGATACCTTGAGTGCAGACAAACCATAGTCCTTCTGGAGCTAATGTAATAGTCAAATTCCTAGGGTCTCTCGGCAAATGCTCTTGGTTAAGGCAATAGTCACTATAGTTTGAGGCTGCAAGGGTATAGTTCGCTAGCAGATAACAGGTGCCTCGTCCATGGAATTCTGCTAATGTAAGGGTACTTTCAAATGTACACTGTTTGAAGTCTTTCATCTGGTCCTGGTCCGGGTTCTCGGGAAGGGGTTTTGTCTCAGGCACCCCCCACCTACTTTATAATTATATAAAGGAAAAGGGACGCAGATCTCATCTTCTTGTAACTGCTTCGAGCTGAAAATGGACGCTGTCCTACGTACTCCGGGGTCAGGGGTGCCCTGAAAGGGGAGGGGGGTGCAGCACGGAGGGAGTCCTTCCTGTAAGGGGAAAGACCTTACAGGGTCCTGGTCAGTTGGCTGTCACCTGGACGTCGCAGGCTTGGTGTCCAAAGGCTGGCATTACTGGACTGTTGGCATTCTGGTCAGGTCATATTCTGGAGGTGACAGATTAGGCAAGAAATTGGAAGCACAATTAAATCATAACCATTAATTGACAAAGGCAGACACTCCAGTAAAGAATGGCTTATTCAGTGGAAGGTGTACGAGGCATGCTACACCTATCTAAAAACTCTTGTGCTCCACTATACTTCACTCAGGCTGAGGGGAATACATTAAGATTTCCCTCCTTTCAGATTTCTGAGCCCTTTCTGTCCAAGCCATCAAGACAGAAAAGGGAAAATCAGTTTCAAGTGAATCCCACAGACCGCCCCAGCCCTTCACCAACCCAACTACATAGTTCAGCCAAACCGTTGAGTCTTAGGGGGGGGTGATGATGAAGATGGGCTCCTTAAGTGAGGCCTATATTGCAACCAATCACTCACAGGCATAGGCAGGTCATAGGCATACACTCTATGAAAACAGAGAACACACAGGTTAATTCACACAACAATTCCCAAACCAGTCTCTGCGCTGTGAGACTGTCTTTTGGGGAAAACATTCCATTGCAAGATCCTTTGCACCTGTAAATTGTGCATCTAATATCACAAACCTGGTTTCAACTTTCAAATGAAAACAAACTTTCAAGACAATTAGCTGCGCCATTCTGATGTCCAATACTGAGCATTGTGATTTTCCTTGAATTATAATTTTTCTCCCTTAGATCACCCTCACTGTTATTTACAGGGACTACTTTGGGTCCCGCTTTTGATTTTGACTGTTCGTTTGCATAAACACACCAAGAGCAGCCTGGATCATTGATGATCCCTAAGTCTACTTTGCTGGAACTGACACAGGGAACCTTCAGATTGACTTCTCACTCCGCCCCTCAGGGCACAAACGCAGAGCCACACACCTGCCATCTGGCTTTGCCTGTACCAGTTGTTTCGCTCAAGTCCTTGAGCCTCCATTGTGCCTACAGGTTCCTTTTTTAGCCATCTTTCAGGAAAGCAACCTTCGTTCCTTCCCTAGAAATACTGGCACGAACCGCACAACCAACTAAAGTACCAGGCTTTTCTTGTGGGCTTTCATTAGCTTCACAGGTCAATCTCAGTTCCTCTGAGCTTTCTGGTAACGACCAGAACACATACATGCCTCCTTCAGGCGTGATGTTCCAGTCAAAGTCCTGGTTAACAAAACCACTATTAAAGACTGGTCTTATTGGTTTTATGCAAAGAAACCTTGTCATCACTTACTCCTTTAGAATGCCAATTCTGGAGAGATCAGGTAGGGAGAAAAATATAAAGCATAATGGAAAATCTTTTTTCCCTTCTGATATCCACTAAGATTGCATCTCCATGCTTTATACCTTCCATTACTAACTTTACATAATTCCTTTCCAAAACTTTTGCAAACTTCTACAACCTTTTACACACTCTCTTCTATCTTCACAGCTTCTCACAGCCCTTCAGCAACATTCAAAAAACTTCTTCATTTCTATATCTTATACCTTCTTTTGTTCACTTTTTTACAAAGTATGAAGTTTCAACCTTTCCTGGAATCTTCAATTTCCTTTTCAGAGTAGATACAGAGCAAAATCTGAAACACAGTGTTCTGAAACAATACAGGTAGAGATATTCTCTCGCACCAATGCTTCCACTGGTGCCTCACAGAGACATGCTCCTTCAGGCCCGGTCTCTTGGCAGAGACATGCTGCTTTGCCTCAGGCTGAAGCACTCATCAGCCACAATTGACCCTTCCTGGGTCCCGGGTGGCGAAGGCATTCTCCCCAACCGGCTACAGGTGACCTTCCCTAGGTCTTCAGGTACACAGGGTTTCTGATCAGAAGCAAAACCAATGGCAGAGACTTGCTCTCTTCCAATCCGGTCTCATGGCAGAGACATGCCCTTTGCCTCAGGCTGAAGCACTCATCAGCCCCAAATGACCCTTCCTGGGTCCCAGGTGGCAAAAGCATTCTCCCCAACCGGTTACAGTGACCTTCCTTAGGTCTTCAATACAGGTTTCTAATCAGAAACAGAACCGCACATGGGAAATTTGCTTTTTCCCATGAAACCAGAAAACAAGTAGTTGAAGTTTCCTTTACTCTAGGTTTAAAACTTTTATATCCTCTGTACATATTTCTGCTCATTTAGATTTAACTATCACTTTCTTCTGAAGTGAACAAAGTTTGTAAAATTTGCTGGCAATCATCCCATGTCGGCTGGTGGGTTCTAAATATGGTCTCTAACAGGGAAATTAATCCCTGGGGCTTTTCAGAAAACGGGGGATTTTGCAGTTTCCAATTGTATAGATCACTGGTTGAGAAAGGGACATATATTAGCCGCGGTGGTGCATGTAATGGGGCGTCTGGAGCCGGCGGCACCTCCCTGAGAGGCAAAATGGCGGCGCCACCTGGTTTTGGCGCGACCGTTTCCAGCAAAATGGCGGCGCCATCCTGTCTTGGCGCCAAACTTTCACCCCCCATACTGAGTACCGCCGCGGGTATGGGGAGGGCTCTGGACTCTCTCCCTTTCCCGCTCGCGGAGTCGGGCAGGGGTTGGCGATATGGGGGAGGAGCGGAAGGGGCCAACAAGCGGGTCCTCAGGTACTTCAGGCAAGACAGGGTATAGCTTCTTCCCTTCCCCGTCTGCCTGGTCCCGTTGAGGCTGGCGCCCTTTGTCTGCCTGCAGACGGGGAGCCTGCCTCGGCGCCGTTGCCACGCAGATGGCCCTTCTCCTCCCTCTGCCCATTGGACTGACACCGGCGTATGTAACCGGGCGGTCAGTAGCTATGTCTACCCACACATCTATATATACCATCTGATCTGGATGGGGGGTCCCATATACTATCCGCCTGACCGCGAAAAAGGAGGGGCAGATCAAAAGTCCCCTCCGTCGGCCATCCTACGTCAAAAGACGGCCATTCAATCTCACTGAAAGTTCGCAGGACTTCTGGGTCTGGCGGTGGACCCCCATAGCCCCGAGCGCTATTCTGAAAGTCAGAAAAATTGTTTAGTAAGCAGTCAAGGGCAGTGTTTGAGGTGGAGCCGCCTTGTCCCATCGCGGACACCTTTTTCTCGCTTCTCACAGCGCCTGCGATTAGAAGGATGAGGGCTACCAATATCCCACACAGAAACACACACCTCGCTCCTCTCCACTCAGTCCACTCACGCACAAACAGGCCATGGCGCACTACAGTCTCTTCACTCATTCACACTTCGCTAGCGCGTTCAGTCGCGGCGC
The DNA here is from genome assembly GCF_021234435.1 of Artibeus jamaicensis. Taxonomy (NCBI): domain Eukaryota; kingdom Metazoa; phylum Chordata; class Mammalia; order Chiroptera; family Phyllostomidae; genus Artibeus; species Artibeus jamaicensis. The sequence goes on along the minus strand of NW_026522028.1, from coordinate 8,198,634 downwards.
GGAACGAATACCAAAAACCAAATGCGACCTAGTCGCGGGAGCAAGAGCTCCGGTTCTCGAGAGCGTCCTCTCCTTGAGAACCCCGCGGGTGGACTACCGGCGACGTCTCGCCTACCACCTCGCGGCTCAAATGAGTCTAGACTCCCAAACCAAATTCCGCGGCAAACTTACCCGGGCTTCGTAGTCTCAGTCTCCGGAGACACTCCTTAGATCTCGCTGGGGCCTCCAAATGTTGTATTCAAGTTGCGAGCGAAAGGAATCCCCGAACACTGAGAGCGGTTTGATGGTAAATTTATTGGCCAAGTTTTACCTGCGCAGGGGCGAACTTCTCCAAACGAGACCGTAGTCTCGCGGCTACGCAGAGCCGCCAAAGTGGAAGTCGCGCCTGGCTTACAGACTACTGGGTTTTTATAGGGGCAGGCAAGCAAGCAAGCAGGGGATACAGAAGCAGACGTGGCGGTTAGCTATTGGCTTAATCAAACTAGGGCAAAAGTTCCTGATTGGACTGCTGTTGGCGAGCAGCTGGTGTTGGCGCCTAAAAATTTCCTAGCCTTATTTGGACAGGCCCCTATATCCTAGCCTTATTAGACAGGCCTTTACATTCCTAGCCTTATTTGGACAGGCCTTTACACAAACAAGCAAAATAAAAACAAAGACACTGACCAGAGGGGAGAGGGGAGGGAATTTCAGGGGAAAAAGGGGAAGGATTTAGAGGAGCTAGTATAAAGGACACATGAACAACAGCTAAGGAGGGGTGGAAATGGGAGGGAGGTGGGGAGCACGGGTGGTAGGCTGGGAAGGGAGTAAAAGGCAGAAAACTGTACTTGAAAAATAATTAAATTAAAAAAAATTTTTTTAAGTCATTTTATAAAAAGCTTGCCAAACTGTGGTCTAGGGCACAGTCAGCCCAGAGGTTAAGGAGTGAATAGTTCAATAGGGGAATAAAAGCTGGAGAGATTGCCAGGTTGTATTATGGACATGATGCTCATACATTCCAGTGTGCCTAGGACAGTGACAGCTTATACCTATTATTTAAGCATAATTTTAATAGCATTTATCCTTTTACTTTCAACAGTGCCCTGGATAGAACATGATATGGTCTCTGTCATGCATTAAATTTTGAGCGCCAAAAGGAAATGTTCAAGTCCTCAACTCTGATACCTGAGAATGTGATCTTAGTTGGAAATGAGGTCTTTGCAAGTGTATTCCAGATATGATAAGGTCCTTAGGATGTGACATAACCCATTATGATTGTGTCCTTATAAGAAAAGGAACATTTTGCCCTGGCTGGTATGGCTCAGTGGATTGAGTGCCGGCCTGTGAACAAAAGGGTTGCTGATTCAATTCCTAGTCTAGGGCACATGCCTGGGTTGCAGGCCAGGTCCCCAGCTGCGGGCACGAGAGGCAACCACACATTGGTATTTCTCTCCCTCTCTTTCTCCCCCCACTTCCCCTTTCTCTAAAAGTAAACAAACAAAATCTTTTTTTTAAGGGGAAAAAAAGAAAAGGAAAATTCAGACATAGACACACACAGAGGAGACCACCATGTGAAGGCAGAGATGCATAGACACTGAAAGATGATGGCTATCCTGTGATGAAAGCAGCAATTGCAGTGATGCATCTATAAGCCAAGGAGTGCCAAGGAGTTCCAGCAAACCCCAGAAGTTAAAAGAGGCAACCTTACAGTTTTCACAGGGAGCATAACTCTGTCAACATCTTGATTTTGAACTTCCAACCTCCAGAGCTGTGACAGAATATGTTGTTTTAAGCCACCCAGTTTGTGGTACATTGTCACAGCAGACTTAGATAATTAATAGGATCACTATAATTAATGAGGACCTGGAGTCTGAGGAAAACAAGTTAGCATTCAGGGATCATTTTTAATAAGACTATTTTAGATTAAAATGCAGAGAAGTGAGAGTGAGGATACCAGTTAAGAAGGTATAAAAATGTGAGACATTAGAGTTAATCACAGTTTTGCTGAAAAACATTCAAGCCAATTTACTGGGTTTTTTTTTTTTATGATTAGGTATTTTGCTACTGATGATTAAGTAGCATCCATATACTATTACCACATTTTTAAAATAAATCATTTCATGTTATTCTCTTTTAAATTCTTATTATATGTATTTTTGGTGATGTTCTATCAATGTCTGGATCGTGTGTGAAATCCAAAGTCTGTTAAAAATGGAAAGCTTATGCAGAGGAGGAAGGTTGATGTCGATACTTCTTTGACATAAGCTTTCCTCCTATTTGCTTCACTTCCAGGGCACATATTACAATTAAAGTTTCCAACCAAATTCTGCCCAACATGCAAACAACAAACATGGCCTGTCCTTGTAAATTCATGAAGTTCTACCTATCCGCCTTCTGAGTCTCTGTGACAAGAGGCCTGCATGAAAGATTCACTTGAGGCACATGAATTATCGGCCTGACCAAAAAGTCTATAGGGTTTTTTTCATAAAATAAAAGATACATTTTTCATTTTCACCAGTAACTTTATTGATTTGGATATTTTGAGTATGTTGGCTCTCTCCTATGTGGTAGAACATTGATTGTTCTCAATTAATGTCTCGATTTGATTGCTATCAGCTTCAACTAGTCTACCCAACTGTGGAGCATCATACATTCGATCAGTCATAGCACCTTCTCCCATACACTGCACAGATCTCTTTTTGAGTTTTGGTTGCGTTTTTACCTTTCTTGAAATAATAATGTATAATATGCTGAAAATGTTGCTTCTTTTCTTCCATCTTCAACATTAAAATAGCTACCCAATAATTCACCGATTTCGATAAGTTCTTTTCAAAATGCATGCTGATATGACAACTGTCAGTACAATCTAACACAATTATTTCAAATCACGTTAAGGACAAGTAAGTGCTGCTAGAGCCATCTAACAGAAAAAAAAAACAAATGAACTTTTTGGCCAACCCGTACATTTCAGTGGCCAGGTTCAGCTACCTTTGGGCATAACACCACAGAATGTTTGTTAAACACAGCGCTGTTGGCTAAATGGAACTCTAGGTAACGATGGCCACTCAGAGGGTTTTACCTGCTCAATGGAGGGTGAGAGGTTCGTTCTTTCTAACCATTGTCTATATATCAAAATATTATTCATTTCACCAAAGAAAAATAATTCTCATAGCTGCTATGTAAATTATTAAACCTCCCTGTGTTGCTCTGAATTAAGACAATTGAAGCCAAAATGGGAAAGCATTCAGGGGTGTCCAACCTTTTAGCCCCTCTGGGCCACACATTAAATACACAAAACACTAACGAAAACTAATGAGCAAAAAAGGCTTTAGGTAAATTTACCATTTTGCATTGGGCAGCATTCATACCCATCCTGGACTGCATTGGGCCCACGTGCTATGGGTTGGACACCCCTGCCAGTTTAGACTGTTCTAATGCTAATTAGCCACACCTCAAGTATGAAAGTTTAATTAGGGCATTTCAAATTGGCCAGCAGTGTAGGATTCAATATCATTTTCTATTCCAAGGTAATCTAAAGTAAGCTAGAGACTGTATAGCAAGTCTGAACTGTGGGTGTAACATGGTGTTTTTTTCTGACTGACCTTAATTCTCTAAAAATAAAGCAGAGAATGAGCTTGAAATGAGATCTCAGTGATGTTGATATAACTCAGAGAAGTCCCTGATAGGCTGTGAGATTTGTCACCATCGTGGTAAACATCTGTCTGAGTGTATGCATGACATCCCACCTGAAATTGAGGGCTCAGTATTCTATGGAACAGCCTTTAATTTTAACAGTAGCTTATTAGTAATGTACACACAACAACCATTTTAGATATTTTGTTATTATTGTTACTGATTTCTGTTTTATATATATATATATATATATATATATATATATATATATATATATATATATTTCTTTGCTACAAAAGTTAGATATATTTATATTGGTATTCTTTGTGACCATACTTATCAAAATAACTATTTTGAACTTTCCTCTGTCTCCTACTACCAAAAACAGGAATCTCTGAAAATACAAAAAAAATTCTATTTCATTCTAGACATAACTCGAGATGTGATCATTTTATTAATTCATCTCTTCTACTACAGCCTGCTGTGAAATTTCCACACTCCATTTAGCTTCCATAGGCATCTGTTCCCATGTAAATAACTCCCAGGATATCTAACATTCTTTGATGATTTACCCCAATTTGAAACTAATTATTATACATTCTCAATTGTGAGACTTAGTTACATAAAAAAGATGGTTTGCCTAATTTTAAGTCACAGTTTGTACCTCCTGTAATTTAACACAAAGCAATATCCTACATCACTTTTGATAAAATAGGCTAATTATTACTGGCTATCAGTTTAGTAATATTGGGTTGACCAATAGATAGCTGGACTGAATTTGAGAAAGATCTTTAAATTTTGGGTAGTTGATTTTAACTTGGGGATTTTAGGTGGGACCAAGTTATAGCAACAATTCTTCTGGGAAATATTTAAGTTCCAGAAGGAATAGTTACAGTCTAGGAGAGAGGAAATTATACTCTTAGCATGGTGTTCTCAGGGGAAATGGCAAAGATTTGAAGAGGCAATGGAGTGTAATGGGAAAAAAACTCTCAGAATTTAGAGTGAGAATTAGAAGACCACTGTTGCTATTTATTAACTGCTTAACCTTGGGCAATTAACTTCTTTAAGACTAAAGGTGTGCTAATTATATCTTAGCAAGATCATAGAATGGTTGTGAGGTCCAATGAGATAACATAAGTAACCTCCATTTCATTCCTCTTTAGTGTTTCCTCCATCTTTCCAGCTCAACCTTCAACACTTCTATTGTTTGCTCTGTTAGTCTCTCTTTTTATCTTGCAGGAAAGAAAAGTAGGAGATTAACTCATACACACATACACTCACATGAAACCAGAGACTAGTAATGGATTATGGACACCTTCCCTCAAGTTTGTTTGTGTTTTAAAATATTTTGCCAATGGACCTCTGATCAAGATGGAGGCATAGGTAAACATGGCTTGCCTCCTCACACAACCTCAGCAAAAGCTACAACAGAACTACTAAACAACTATCACCCAGAATTGTAAAAATATCATGCTGTATGGAAGTCCGACAGCCAAGGAATTAAAGCAATCACATTCATCCAGATGGGTAGAAGAGGCAGAGAAATGGAAACACAGAAATGTGGAACTGGCAGTCCCACATGCAAATGTGTTGGATAAAAATCAGAAGAGATACCTCAGGAGTAAGGGATCTCAGCCCCACCCCAGACTACCCAGCCCAGGGTTCCAGTGTCAGAAGATAAGTCCCCATAACTTCTGGCTATAAAAATCAGTGGGGATTGGGTCAGTGGAACGTACTCGGATTCTCAGGCATCTCCTCTTAAAGGGCCTACAGTAGACTTAGGACTTATGCAGATTCACTCCCTCTGGGATCCAACACCAAGGCAGCAGTTGAAAGAAACCAGTGCATATGGGGAGAAATTGAAGTGTCTGGCAACAGGGCAAGTGTAAGGGGATATCTTCCTCCTGGAAAAAAACTCCAGAGGCCAAGCAGCAGCCATTGTCCCTTTTCTGAGCCCTCCCCAACAGAGAGCCATAGAGTGGCAACACTATATCTGAGACTCTATCATTCTGGTATACACAGGCTGCCCCACCCTGGCAATTACCCAAGGCTCTGCCCCATACAACTTACAGATGCACTTTTCTACACTAGGCCACAGTACTAAGACAGGGAGTCCAAACAACTCTACCTAATACATAGAAACAACTATAGGGAGGCTGCCAAAATCAAGAGACAAAGAAATATGGCCTGAATGAAAGAAAAGAACAAAACTCCAGAAAAAGAACTAAACGAAATGGAGATAAACAAGCCATCAGATGCAGAGTTCAAAATATTGGTTATCAGGATGCTCAAAGAACTCACTGAGCACTTCAACAACGTAAAAAAGACCCAGGAAGAAATGAAGGTTACACTGAGTGAAATAAGAAAAAATCTACGGGGAACCAACAGTGGAGGGGATGAAGCCAAGAATCAAATCAATGATTTGAAACATAAGGAAGAAAAAAAAAAAACATTCAGTCAAAGAACAAGAAGAAAAAAGAATCCAAAAAAACATATACTGGCATTCAAATCACGTGGTACCAGAAGGAGAAGAGAAAGAATAAGACATTGAACACTTATTTGAAAAAATAACAAAGGAAAATGTCCTGAGTTTGGTAAAGAGACATACAAGTTCAGGAAGCACAGAAACTCCCAAACAAGTTGGACGCAAAGAGGACCATATGAAGACACATCATATTAAAGTGCCAAAGGTTAAAAATGAAAAGAAAATCTTAAAAGCAGCAAGAGAAAAGCAGATAGTCACCTACAAAGGGACTTGCTGATCTCTTCCCATAAGACTCTTAGCTGATTTCTCAAAAGTAACTTTGCTGGCTAGAAGGGACTAGCAAGAAGTATTCAAAATGGTGAAAAGCAAGGACCCACAACCTAGATTACTCTATCCAGCAAAGCTATCATTTAGAATGGAAGGGCAGATAAAGTGCTTCCCAGATAAGGTAAATGTAAAGGAGTTCATCATCACCAAGCCATTATATGAAATGTTAAAGGGAGTTATTTAAGAAGAAGATCAAAACTATGAATATTAAAATGGCAATAAATTCAACAACTATCAACAATTGAACCTAAAATACTAACCATACAAATAAGCAGAACAGTAACAGAATCATAGTTATGAAGATCATTTAGGGGTTATCAATTGGGATGTAAAAAGGGGAGAATGGGGCAAAAGGTGCAGGGATTAAAAAGTACAAATTGGTAGGTACAGAATAGATAGTGGGGGAGGGAGTGTTAAGAACAGTATAGGAAATGGAGAAGCTAAAGAACTTATATGTACAACCCATGGACATGAAATAAGAGGGGAATTGCTGGAGGGAATGGGAATACTGGGCAGAGAAGGACAAAGGGGGAAAAGTTGGGACAACTGTAATAACATTACCAATAAAATATATTTAAACATTTTCTTAAATAAAAAATACAATTTTGCCAAAGTTAGTCAAGTTCATAGTGGTAGATTCATCAAATTCTAATAGGAAAGGGGACATTTATCCTGGGATAAGCATGTGCCTCAAAAGGACTCACGAACTCAAAAGCATTGATTTTCTGACTTCTAGCATAATAGAAAGCAGACATTTTAATATTTATGTATTTATTTATTTATATCTTAGAGCAAAACTCAAAATTCAGGAGTTTTTTAAAAAATACTAGTAGTGCAGGAGTAGGCAAATATTTTCTCGTTTTTTTTAAAAAAGATTTTATTTATTCATTTTTAGAGAGAGGGGAAGGGAGGGAGAAAGAGAGGGAGAGAAACATCAATGTGTGGTTGCCTCTCGCACCCCCCCTACTGGGGACCTGACCACAACCCAGGCCTGTTCCCTGGCTGGGAATTGAACCAGCTACCCATCAGTTTACAGGCCATACCTAAATCCACAGAGCCACACCAGCCAGGGCTAAAGGGTTTATTCATAAAAACAGGGGGTGAACCAGATTTGTCCCACAGGTCACTGTGTCCTGACACCTATAGTACGCCACCTACTCCTCCATCCTTCCTTTTTCCCCAGTCACAAAAGAAATAAAAGTATTCACAGAAGAGATATTTGAACACCAAAACTTTATCTTTAGTTCCTGCTTTGTATTTGGCCCCAAGTATTGTACAAAATGGCCTTGGCTTTGTCTTCCCTGTGCTCATCTCCTAAGGCAATCATCATGCCCATGGGCTGTCCTACAACCAACTAAAGTAATGATCGAGGACAAACTGAACAAATCTTTTCCTCTAACTCTGTTCAGTGGAAAGCTCAGGATCTTAGATACAATGCTGGGGAGAACTTTCAAACCATTCTTGGAAATTGGGTAGCTCCATTCTTTCTCCAGCTAAAATGAAGGTGTCTACACATGGTGTGCTTCCTTAGAACTGATTGCCTGCAGAACTGTATGTGAATGCAAAAGAGGAGACACACTCCCTCAAGGATCCAACTGATATGGGAAGCTTTGAAGAACCTTTGTTTACCCAAACCCCAAGCACCCTAGGAAGAGCGATAGGGCCATTTGGGAAAGCAAACAGCAGGATATTCACAAGGGCTAGGACTAGCACCCCTGCGGTTAGAACTAACTTCTGCATTTAGCCTTTGTACTCTGCTTCTGCCAAGTAGCTAGAACTAACTTCCACATTCCTCTTCTGTATCCCACTCTCCTATGTAGACAGGAAGACCCCGTAGACTATATAAACCCCAAGAATCCTTTGTTTGGGGCTCAGAATTTGGAGATTGACTCATTTGGGCCTGTACACATTAATAAACTTCGTACTCCAGAATCCCTCCATGTCTGGTTGCTTCATTTTCCTGTAACACAACAACCTCATTGGGGAAGCGGAACACATTCACATAAGAAAAATACTAAACAACACTTACAAAGCCAAATGTCAGAGAAATACATCTTTATAAAGTAGAAGCTGGCAGCATCAGTGCCTAGAGGAGACACTATAGAGGAATGATCAGAGTTAGGTAGGAGATTCTAGAGGAAGCAAACTAGAATAACAACCCCCCTCCCCTGTTTCCAAAACAGAAGAGAAAAACCATTCAGAAAAAAGAAATGTCAGTTACCTTTGCTAACAATGCTTCCCTTAAAGTCTTGAACTGCTGAAAAGGAGGCAAAATATTGGGATCAATAGTAATGTCTTATGCACAAACAGGTTTATTTCAAATTTCATGTATATTCGGTTGGACCAAAAAATAGATTGGCTGGTCAACACACAAAACCTGTTTAAGCCTCAAATCCCACACATCCCATTTGTTGACATTCTGGGTGCATTTCAACATCTATGAGAGATAATGAAATTCTAGAAATTACATTTGGAATATACCTTAAAACTTTTACTCCAGATTTTGCTTTTTTTTAAGGTTTTGTTTATTTAGTTTTAGAGAGCAGGAGAGGGGAGGGGAAGAGAAAGAGAAAAATTGATATACAAGGGAAACATCGATAGATTGCCTCTCTCAAGTGCCCTGCCTGGGTACTAGGCCCTCAACCCAGACATGTGCCCTGACGGGGAATCAAACCAGCAACCTTTTGCTTTGTGGCATGACACTCAACCAACTGAGCCACACCGAGCAGGAGAGAATGTGCATTTTTAATGCCATATCAAGGTAAATGTTTATGGATACAAAATTGTCTGTGTGTGGACATTGAACAAAAAATATTGAGAGATGCATACATCCTATGAAGTTTTGATGTTAAAAATAGTCATTTTGTTAAACTTTTCCCAACACCAAATTTGACTATGACATATGTTTTTTGTTGTTGTTTTCTTTTTTGGTTTTTGGTTTTTTTTTTTTTTGGCCAGGAACCTGCCTGACATAGAATGTAATTTAATATCCAGGATACGTGGATGAGTTGAACTATCTTAGAGACCCTCCCTGTCCTTGTATCAATGGGATAAATGGATCAAATGGGCTTTTGGGCTTGGGGGATGTTCCTAAAGCTTGATTCTGAAATTATCCTCTATCCAACCCAAAATTTATAGCATTTTATAGACCTGATGCTGACCATAAATTTATTGAAATCCTCTCTCTAGATTGTTATATCTTCCTCATATGAAGTTTACATGTAAGACATGGTAGGAATGCCCAAAAGGTTTGAGGCCTGAGGCTTAACTGAGTTTACAGGACAAGTTGTCTGAACTATTTTTACACCCACTGACTAAAAAATATCTGTTTATAAATGTTTGATGTCTTTTGGATTCACCAATTCATCTTTCAGCTCTCTTTTTAAAAAAAAGTTATTTATCATAAATCTTTTTATTTTTAATTATGCAATTCAGCAGCATTAATTACATTTACAACGTTGTATAACCATCACCACTATTTCCGGAACTTTTTCATCATCCCAAACAGAAACTTTGTACTCATTAAATAATATCTCATCTCCCTTCCCCCTGGTAACTTCTACTTTCTATCTTTATGAAGTTGTCTGTTCTAGGTACTTCATATAAGTAAAGTCATACAATATTTGTTCTTCTTTGTCTGGCTTATTTTACTTAGCATATGTTGTTCAAGGCTTATCCATGTTGTAGTATGCATCAGAATTTCATACCACTTTATGGCTAATATTCTATTGTATTACATACCACATTTTGTTTATCATGCATCTGCTAACACCTGGGTTGTTTCTACCTTTTGACTATTGTGAATATGCTGCAATCAACATTGGTGTATAAGTATCAACTTCCTTTTATAGTAAAGTGTCCAACATTGAGATGGTAAGGAAATAGCCTGTTGCCTTCACCACCTCCCAGCTAATGACAGCCACAAATATTCACTTTAAATAATTTAAAGTTGAGTATGAACAAATGGACTTTGTTCAGATCAGAATATTCAGTTTCCTCATCTGTAAAATGGTGACTCCAATAGTACCCACCTCATAGTTCATTAAGAGGGTTAAATGAGTTACTTCCTATAAAGTGCTTAGAAATGTATCAGTCACAGTATCGACATTAAACAAATAGAGCTCTTCCTATTATTAATGTCACCATCCTTAATGTTTTAGGGACACGTCATCTTGCTGCTACTGTAATTGCAATTTACCAACTCCATTTAACATTCTATCCAGGTCTTCCCCAAGTTCTAACATGTTCTTATTCTAAAATCACCCACTTCCTCAATTAAAATTCTCCTCCCATGTGGCTGATCATGTCAAGATAAAGAGGTGTGAGACTTTATTGATGAATTCAACACTGATATGTAAATTACTGATAGGCACTAACCATAGACAGTCTTGTGATTCATACCTTCTAGAAACTCAGACTCCTTACAGATTTGTGAAAATAACAGAAAAATGAAGCAACTCTAATAGTTCCTAAGTAGTTCCCTTTACCGTATTTTCAGTAATGACAATCCTGCTTAAAAGTCATGATTTCTTCTCCAGAAAGAGAGAATTTAAAGACAGTTATAGAATTTCTAGTGGTCAAGGTAATCATAAACAACTAAACCAATGCAATTTAATATTTAGTAACAGTTCACAACCAATATAAGAATAAAATACAAGGTTAACACGATTATTTCCCTTACAAGATATGAGATGTATTTTTATCTTTCTGTTTAGGCTTAATAATCAATGTAAAATTTGTAACTGTAATGTATCAATGTTATTGTATTTTGAAAGTAGCTAGGCTTTGCTGTAAGAAAGACTAATATCTATAAACAAATTTAAAACTTACCAAGCCCACAAGAATAATAACAAAAAAGCCCTTACCATACATAAATTAGATAACTATTAAAAATTCCAGAAAATGATTTCACCAGTGGCTTCCTTAAATAATATACTTGCTTGGTGCATTTTAAGATTTGTTTTTACTGAAATCCAATGAATGTTTATTGCATCAAGTGAGATTCAGTTATCTACATACTTTTAAACAGAATTTAAAGTTGGTTTAGGAAATCCTTTTTCACTAGTCAGGGGATGCAATGCAGTAGATATGAAACTTGGTGAGTCTGATTATCTTCTTCAATCATTTCCAGCACTATTATCAGTTAGTCTGTCAACAAATCTGTGTTAGATTCCTTCAGAAGGTTGGGGATGTGGCTAAAGTAATACTATGTAGGGCTATGAATCAGGAGATTGCATTTTAAGGCTTACTAAACCATTAACTAGCTGTTTAACTTTTTTGGGATCCTGGTTTCTGTAAAAATGAGTGATTTGGATGATCACTAATGGCCCTTATTATTAATAAAATATACGTGAAACAATCAAATTGAGTCTTGTATGGTGAAGGCAATGGTCTGCAAATAGAGATGAGGATTCGTGACCCCACCCTGACCACAAGAAATGCTGATCAGACACTGTTGCTCATCTGCCTGTTTCCCACCCAGGCCTTCCCACGGGGGTGCCCAGGCCTGACTTCCAAGTGACTGTATGTGCATCTCCTTGTCTGTGTGCTTGTTTTGGCTAGTAGAGGCCACTCCGTCCTCCACAACAGTAGGGTAGATGCACTTAGAGAATTAGCATACATCCTGCAGTCCTCAACCCATAATTGATAAGGGTTAGTATATAAATATCCCGGTTCTCCTACCCCTTGGATGGATTCAGCACCTGTTGCTCCAGGGTTTGGGCTAACACCTAGGCCCACTGTACACCGGCTCACAGAATTGTCCAGCATGGTTAGTACCTAGCAAGTCACAGTGGTACTTACTAAACTTGACAACATACCTTTTACCAGCTGACTTCTCTCCCCATGTCTCATCTCCCTGTTCAGGTGTTTCCTGAGGACACCTAATAGATACACTACATACTTGCAATCAAATCCTTATGGCTTCTGGAGAAATCAAAACAAAATGATAACTCTGTAGATGATCCTGGCCTCACCCCTTCCCTGCCCCAAAATATTGTCTGCAAACTTTCTCTTTCAAGCCTCCATCGTATCATGGGGACTCCCCGGTCCACTCTTTCTTCAGATTTCTTGCTAGGCTCGGCCAAGATGGCTATGCTATTACTACCATCTTGCTGGTGATTTGTTTACAATATTTGTTCTTATCTCTAACGTTCCCAATGCTGGGAATACCTAGAAGTTTGAAATTGTATCATCTCTGTCTCTATACCTCTGGCCTAACACTTCATCTGACACATAAGAAATTTAATTATGTGACCTTTCCTGCTTGGAAGACTTCCCTCCCCTCATTCATCCAAGTGAAGCCCTGCATTTATGATTTAAGACTCCAGCCTGCCATCTCCTTAGTGAAATTGTCACCAACTGCCACACACTGAAGAAAGCACTCCCTGCCATATGATCCTTAGAAGACACTGAGAATATCCACTTTTTGATTATCCCATCGTATTGTGAGGTATTGACTACCTCTCTGCTTTTCCATTTTTCCATTTTCTGTATTATATTAGCTCCTCTACTTTTCTATAAGCTTTTAAGGCAGGGATTTTGCTGCATTTCTTCTTGATTATCCCAGCCCCCAGCACAATGTCTTCCACATAATAGGTATCATTGAATGCATAAAGAGAGTGCAAAGTCATTATTGGTTTATTGGGAGTTCATGCCTCCTGTGACTCCCACATTAAATAAATTTGTGTGATCACCATTAGGGACAAAGGAAATAGCAACCACAAAACACAATACAGGGGGGAAACATACAAAATACAGAAGTGGGCAAAAGTGGTCTATAATTGTCTGTATGGAAAAAGACATGCAGGTTATGATTATAATAATACAAAAATAAACTCTGTTTCACATGCTTACAAGTGTAAACCTACTTTGCCCACCCCTGTATGTACAGTGGCGGCAATCTGTATATTCAGGGCAGAAGCCCTTTGCTTGAACTTGAACTTTGAAAAGCTACAAACCAGCAGCTCTCTGCAATTAGCCTGCTAACCAGGTATTGAGCTATGAGGGCTATGATTACTATAAACGCAAATACATTTATTTCCATATTATTTCAGAAAAAATTACATGGTTGTGAGAAACCTAAAAGGTTTGCTGTCTACAAGTTTAGGCTCTTTAGGGGCAGCCCACTGGTGATATCATTGTGTCCTTCCATACATCTGTCCCTTGGTACATGGAATGTTTAGTATCATCTCCATAAAATAGTGTTAAATAATATAAAGCAAGTCAGAAATTTGTCTTGAAATAACTGACGACTCATCTCTTCAAGCTTTTGCAAGGACATATTTATACTTGGCACATACTATAAATAACAGCTGGTAATTTTACCACAACCATTTTTCACTCATTTCTACTTTTTCTCACATTTCTCCTTCATCTCATATTCAGTCTCATTTAAACTCAAGTGCCAGTTTAGATTTCGCACTGGGTTGTGTCTATTGACTTGTTCTGTGTTTTAAATCTTCTTTCTAACACATTATTTAAAAAAGTTATATATGGCTACTTTCGTGAAATTAATATTCTGTAAAACTATACCTGCTCTGAGGCAAAAATACCAATATTTGCAGTAAAACAAAGGGATGAATTGGGGACCTGTAGACGGACCCCAAGAAAAGGTAGAAAGTGTAGTTTTAGCAAAGTTATTCCCAGCGTAACCATGCAGGTCAGTAGAGATGAAGAAACAGGAAGCACTCACCATGCTTTGGCAGCTTGCAATCTCCTTAAATGGACAGAAAAATGTAAAATTAAATAGAGTCTGGGAGAAATGCATCAAAGAGGTGTGAGCTAAAGAGTAGAGGAGTCGTGGAAAGGTCAACATAAATTCTGATGAGATTCTGGGAAATTCCATGTAAAAAGTGACATTTAAGTAGGGTGCAAAGCCGTGTCAGGAGACAGGAAAAGCCCAAGTTACCGGGTGGTGGTAAGAGTGCTGCAGGAGTGATGCGCGATGGTTTACACATTTTGTTTCTCCCCCGCTTCCTCCACCCCCTGCCCATTCCTAGCCAGGCAGCCCAGAACACTATTTCTCTAATGTGTACACTGAATGTTGTGCATCATTTCATTATGGTTATTATCACATGGGTTTTTTTCCCCTGTATAAGTCTGTCTTACATTTTTATGAGGGCAGGAACCAGGTCTGTTTCTTTTGTATACCCAAAACTGACTTTAAGACAAACACTCAATAAATAAATATTGCAACAAGAACTGGAGCAATAGGTTAATGTGAAGAAAGCGGTTGGGAAATACAAAGAAACTTTGATGACATAAATCCAGAAGTCTGAATACTAGTCTAAGATTGACCTTATTCTAACAACAGTAAGATACATCATCAATAGCTTCTGCTGATGCATCATTACCTTTACATAGGTTATCTCATTCAATGCTCACAACCACCTTGTGAGGTGGGCCATTATGAAGATTATGAAACCAAGGTTAAATCTGGTAACTCGTCCAAGGTCATTGAGAACCTAGTATGTGACAGGTGCTGTTCTAGATGCAGCACATAAACTGGCGACCGGCCAAGACAACCCACACTCTCACTCCTTGAGCTTATGTTCTGGTTGAGTGAGATTGGCTTTAAACAAGACCACCAAAAAATAAATAAGAAAATTTACACATGATGAAAAATTGCCTAAGAGAGAGTAAACCAAGATGCTATCCTCGAGATTGACTGGAGGTGATGCAGAAGAATCTACCTTACTGAACCGATTGTGACATTCCCAATAAAACACTTGGATCTTATGTTATTCAGGGATCAAATATGAGTTTTGGAAGGATGGCTAGTAGTAATGTGGAGGGTAATTAGTCAGTAGTATTGATTAGGGGAGAATAAATGATGATTCAAATGAGGGATTTGGAAGGTAAATGAGGAGAAACAATAGCCTTGGGAAACCACTGATATGTTCTATTGAGGGTAAAATTTAATTTGACACAGAGAATATGGGGGAGAGTGGAGATAATGATGGTGATGATGATGATGGTATTAATGATGATGGCAATAATGATTTGTCTTAAACATTTACTTACTACATGTCCAAGGGTACACTGTTCTCTTTGATGGAAAGCTAATTTTTAAATCACTATAAAAAAGTTTTGCAAAATGTGGGACTCTTGCCACAAGGTATCCAAGATGATTTGGGGTGGTATTTAAGATAATTTAAATTGCAGTAGAAAAGCCTTTAAAGAACACAACAACCACATAGGAAAAATGCTATTTTCATTTTAAATCTCTTTCAATCCCTCTAATTATGTTGAGAAGTTCTCAATATGAGCTATTTGAGCTATTTTGACTTAACACCTCTCTAACATTTGCTAATCTCCTTTTTTAAACAAAGAGTAAGCAGGCCTTATGTTTGGAGCCTTCAGCAGCCAGCAGAAATCTAGCTGAAATTTCAAATTTTACTTTCATTATATTTATTCTTACCATTACGCCCTATTTATGGTCAATGATATTAGTTTATCATTTATGGTAGTAATGTATTCTTCACTTTTACAATCTACTTATTTAAGCAAAGGAGTGAGTGGATTTAAGGAAAAATATTAAGGAAATAACAATGTGGTAAATTTAAGTATATAGCAAAATGTTGAAGGTGACAGAAGACTAGAGTTTGACAACACTACAGTAAATTAAAAAAGCCATTTGGAATTGAGTGCAAGTTCAGAGGTTTTGAGCCTCACTTACCGAAAAGACTGTGAAGTTACTTAGGAATTCCCAGAAGACTGGGTCTCTGCATGAGTTAGTAGGTCATATGGACCATGATAGGTATTTCTTGATGCATACTGAATTTTACATGACAGTAAAACATGCTTAATAAGTCTGGCACTTAGTGGTATAGTACAGACTAAAGCTCAAGCTAGGTGTATAGGCTCAGAAGTTGTATTAGTTTCTATTGCTGTATAACTACGTACCACTAATTTAATGCCTTGAAACAACGCAAATTTGTTACTTCACAGTTCTGAACATCAAAAGTCCAGATACAGTTCTCTGCCAGGGGTCTCAGAAAGCCAAAATCAGGGCTGGGCTCTTTTCTGGAGTTTCTGGGGAAGAATCTGCTTCTGGCATCATCCCTGTTGTGCAGAATACAATTCCTTGAGGTTATAGAACTGAATTCCCCTTTTTAAAGAAATTTTTTATTTTAGAGAGAGAAACATCAAACTGTTGTTTCACTTATTTATGTATTCATTGCTTGATTCTTGTATGTGCCCTGACCGGGGATTGAACCCACAACAATGATTTATTAGAGCAACACTCTAACCAACTGAGCTATTCAGCCAGGACTAAAGTCCCTATTTTCTTGCTGGCTATTGGCCAGAGTTTGCTCTTAGCAACCAGAGGGCAGTCTCAGGTCCTTGCCTTGAGAACCTTCTTAAAGCCAACAAAGAGAACCTCCCTCACACTTTAAATCTCTCCAATTTCTTGACTGCTATCAGCCAGAGAAAAATCTTTTAAAGGGCTAACCTGAGTAGATTAGGCGTACCCAGATAATCTCCCTATTTTAAAGCCAATTTATTCCTAAACTTAATCCTATCTACAATATTCCTTTTGCCTAGTAACCAGACATAATCACAGGAGTAACAGGAGGAAAAGAAGGAGAGAGAAGGTCATCTTATAATTCTGCTTACCATAAAGTCATCTGTCTAAAAATGCATCTGCACTACAGAAAAATGTATCTGTGTATGTCTTAATTAATTCAATAAACATTTCCTGAGTATCCGTTATACTACCAAGCAGTTTGCTAGTTGTTTGTGCATTTAACCATGGAATAATGTTTCTTATACATTTGATGTGGAACATAACATTCAAACAGATACTCTTCGCCAAGGGGATATAAATGGGGCCCTGAGAGTATCCGGTATAATCCACCCCTTGCACCACTCAGATGCTTTTGTGCCCACATTAATTTATTCTGTCCTAGCACTGGTTCTTCAAGGTAGTGGCCAGTCATCATTTCTTTAAAAAATATTAAAAATTTCGTTTTTCAACAGGAGCATCACACTATTGCCACTGATCTTGAAACCAGAATCAAGACTTACCACTTCCCTCATCTATCAACCATTCCTGATTCTCATCTTATTGGCCAGCAATTGTTCTGGTCTAGATTTCTTGGCCTGTGGAATCTGGGGTCCTGGTTACCTACCTTGTCCTTTTCTAGCTGTGACTGAGGCAATTTATGGTTATCACCAGTCTAGGAAGCATCAAGAGTCACTTGATGAGTTTCCTGAGTTCCAGAAATATTCTTCCCTGCTTCCATAATATAGCAACAATCCTGCCTGCTCACATTCATTGGAGACAGCCATTCATGGCTATTTTAGTATAAGTCCTCTCTTTGTTTGATGACCTACTGACATGAGGAACTCAAAATGATCAGTCAGTAACTTTAACTTTAGCTTTGACGACACTTTACTATGTCCCCTTGTAGACTTCACACTTATACCCAGGAGCTATGATTCCTAATTCAACCCAACCTAGATTTGTAGGAATGGCAGGCACAAATTCCTGCAATAGGTCCCTGGGAGTAATAATGAGTAGTTAACTCCAATCTCCATTTTTTTTCTTTGTTTCCAAATCATATATTCTACCAATGGAGAATACAGTACCATATATAATGGCTGTTGATTCACACATTTCTTGAAACTTGAACAGTGTCCCAAATGTATAAGCTGTCATTCCTAAGCTCCCCTTTAGCCATTTCAACATGAAAATACACCAGGTGATAAGGTATGTGGTTCATCCATGGGATCCCATGGACCCATGCACATCTCTCTCAATTTCACCAGAAGATGGATTCCTGGGTCTGAGGCTCTGTTATGTAGCATTCTATAGGGGCAAATCAACATTCATTCTGTGAGTCTTCGTATATTAGTGTCAGCAGTACCACCACAGGCAGGAAAGCAAACCCCAGACCAAGAATACTGTCAACCCCAGTAAGAATGCATTTCTGCCTCATCTTGAGTGGAACGGTTTGTAGTTAGTTGAATAATGGCTCCCAAATATATTAAGTTCTAGTCCCTGAAGACTGTAAATGTTAATTATATGGGGAAATGTCTTTGGAGATGTGATTAAGGTAAAGATCTCAACATAAGGAAATTATTCTAAATTATCTTAGTTGGCCCTAAATGCAGTTGCACGCTATAAGAGAGAGGAAAGAGGATATTGGACACACAGAGAAGAAGGCAGTGTAACCATGGAGGCAGATTGGAGTGATGTGGCCACAAACTAAGAAGTACGAGAAGCCACCAGAAGCTGGAAGATACAATGAAAGGATTTTCTCCTTGGTCCTGCAGAAGGAGCACAGCCCCACCAACACCTTGAATTTGGCTCAGTGATGTCAGACTTCTAGCCTTCAGAACTGTGAGAGAAGAAATTTCTGTCATTCTAAACCACCAGGTTTGTGGTAATTTGTCATAGCAGCTATAAGAAAGTAATATAGGAGTACAATGTAATCTACTTGTCACCAAGTGGTTGTTCTCCTTTAACATGGCACCACACCCAGGGTCCATCATTGTTCCCTGCTATTGACAGGTTAGATGTTGACAATAGCTAGATCAATTTGGATAAGAGAGGCTCATGCAGCTGCACCCATGCTCAGCCTTCATTCTTCCATACCGGCTACATCATTCAGAGGTCATTGTGCCATAGTGAATCCACTAAGAAGCTGAGGATGGAGGCTGGCCGATGTCCATTGGACAGCCACTATTCACTTGATAGTTCAGTACCTTTTGTAGAACTAGAAGTGGTGAATGGTATCTGATAGACACTGACACATAAATCAAAGATTTGAAGATCTTATATACACCCACTCCCACAGAACATCCACATACCTTTACACCTCACCCTCTTTATCTCTGTTCTTCCCATATTGCTCCTTCTAGGAGCCTTGGTCAACTAGGTAAGCCTCTTGCCACTGCCAAGGACTCTGTATAGTCTTAGCTGAGGCCTTATATCCTTCCATACAAATTGCTGAGCAGGAGTACTACCCAAACCTCTGGAATAACTTCACCATTATCTCTGTCATTTAAGGCCACCCCTCAGTAAAGCTTTGTTGTGGCAGCAGTTCATTTCAGCTTCCATCAACAGGATGAGGCACACATGTGCCAGGACACATTTTTTTCCTCCTTCATCAGATCATCATTGGGAACATGCTATAAGGTGGCATGGGAGAAAACATAATTTTCCTACTACCCTTCTACATACTTCTGGATGGTCTAATAATCGAATAGACATGAGACAGACTCACAAGAGAGAATAACCAAATTTATTATGTATGAACATATTGGGGTTCCATAAGAATATGGCACATTGGACAATATGCCATTCTGAAATAAGGAAAGTGGGGGAGGGGCCAGGGATTTCAAAAGAAAGCAGGCAATTCACAGGTGGGAGAGAAAGGGCAAACATGTGGTAAACAAATTCTTGCCTAACCACCCAAGAACAATGGGTCACAGAAGGGTGCCTAATAAACAGACTTTGCTTGCTTTTTCCCTTTCTGCCACATTTAGTTCACATTATGATGCTAAGGTGATGCTCCTGCCTTTAAGCAGGTTTTTAAATTCTATTTGAATTTCTTCATGCAGGTACAGGGGAAAAAAACCACTGTTCTTGAGTCCTTTGTTTCTTGAAAATAACCAGTTTAAAATAATCAACATCCCCCAAAAAGGCGTATTTCAGAGTGACAAACTCTTGCTTCCCCTCATGGCCATAGGTGAAAGGATAGAGAGAAACATCAGCACAGAGGCAGGTGACATGGGGGTTTGGGACTACTTGCTTGTTACCATTTACCCAGCAAGTGATCTCATTCCAGCATCCCATCCTATTCCTAGGACCATTTCAGACACCATCTTAACTTGGGATCTCCAAGATGCAGATGCTGAGAAAAAGACTTGAAAGTCATGTATTTGGGAGATGATTCCCAGGAAACACCAGTAGGGGGATGAGAAAGTAGGAAGCAAATGAAAAGTGTATGAACAAGCAAGTTCATGCTTGGGCAACCGCGGCTCAATCCTAAGAAGTATATCTGGGAGATAGTGTTAAACATGTCTGAGATTTAGCCTCCTTGAGAGCTGAAAACACTGGAGTATCTTCCAATTCCCATCCCCTATTGGCTGAGGATTTCTAGAAGCCCAGCACTCTCAGCCAGCACCTTGCATGTATCAACTGAGATAAAGCCCAAGCAGAGACTTGAAGATCTTTGCAAGAGAGAACACTGTGAAAATGTACTTGGAACTCTAACGGAGTATGATGGGTTCTAATTAGGACATTCAAATTGCTAGGAAAAAATGGATTCATTCTGCCAAGGAAAATTCCAACAAGGTTTCAGAAATGTGGTCGCATTCTCCGTGGTAGCTGATGACATTATGAAGTAGACACGATTTCCAAAAAGGAAAAAAATGTAATGTGCAATAGAGGCTAAGACCAGTGTCAGAAGAATGCCAACATCTGAGGAACGGCTTGAGAAAGAGTAGACAGAAGTCAAGTTCAATGTTAGTAAAGCTTAGTGTTACGGGTTGCAGTCATTTTTCAGACTTGCAACGTCTCTGAGCTCATAACTATTGGCAAATTTCAATCAGCAGGGGAATTTAAAAAAAATACCCCTTGTTGAATTTGTTCAATAGCTGACATTATAAAACAAAGGACATATCAAAAGGGAATACTAAATATTAATCTCTCTTATGCCATGAATAACTTTTTCCTCTTTGTAAGAATTCACACAGCAGCAAGGTACTCACAGGTTTTGAAAACAAGCATGACTTTTATTTCGTTCTGACTTTTGTAACTGAAATAACGAACTGATTTTCAATTCAGTAGTTATAAATCTTTCTATAAAAACATGAACACAGTTTTATTCCCACATTGCCACCCTCTTTGTCACTTGCAGATGAATTATTAGAACAAAGTTATAAGCCTCCAGATATTGGATATTTGGAGTAGAAAATACTGACACAACCTAAAAACGCTTTCTTTTTTTGTCTGGTTTTGCACTCTTCTCAACCTTTGCTCACCCTCTTTTCCCCTGGCCTTCTAAATATACACGCAAGTAGCATTTACTTGGCTTTTTGACTCTTGCCTTTACTGCCTTTTCAAACGGGGATGACTTGGATTAGAGACATACTTTAACTCTGTAAGGTTGTTGAGGGAAATATTAATGTTTGCTGAAACTGAAAAGTTCTATATGCCAACATTTTGTACTGTTTGTTTTTGAAGAAGAATGTGAATAAAGCCAGAACCTCCATTTAAAAAAAATTAACAAAAGGATGGAGGGAGTTAATGGGTATAATAGTCATGATAAATTATGTTTAATATCCCAAAGAAATTGCTAGGAATTTTTTTCTTTAATTCATCACTGTTAAAACTGTATTTACTACTTATATTGGTTAATTCATGGATGCATGCATCCTAAGACTTTTAATTTTTTGACATTTACACTAAATACATTTAATGACTCAGGACAGACCTGGAATGTCACCGTTTCTTTATTTCAGTTGACACAATATCTAAAAGTGAGAATAGTTTTACTGTATTTTGTTGTTTTTTAAAGACATACTTTCAATGCAATATTAAAGGTTTAAAGTGATGTAGATATTTCTGTGAGTACAAATGTTTTAGGGACTTCAGCTGGACATAGGGGGCCACCTTTTGTACAGTAGTTGATGAATATTCACATTACATGATTTCAAGGATGTTACAGAGGATTCTCGAATAAATGGTGGAGGAAGAAAATTCATCAAAAAATATTTTGAAAGAAAATAATAGGAGAAAGATATTGTATGATATTCATGCTAAGGTGAATTCCTGACTTTCCTTTATAGGGAAATAACATTTTCATTCCATAATTATAAATGGAGTTAAAATGAAGGTAATAATTGTAACTAATAATATCTAGAATCTATTAAATGCTTAGTATTGGCCTAGCAGTGCACTAAAATCTTTACATAATTATCTCATTTTATTCTCATAACCCTGACTTGAAGATGTTAATATCTTCATTTTATTGATTAGAAAACCAGTCTCAGAAACGTAAAGTACTTCTTCAAGTCACATAGCAAGTAAGTGACAAATCTGATAATTAAACTAAGTCTGTAACTAAGGTACATTACCTCTCCAAATATTCTCTGGGAGCCAAGAAATATTGACTTAATTTTAAAGTGACATAAATGATTAAAATTAGATCCATTTTTGAAAGCAGAATATAAATGGGAGGAAGAAACAGAAAAGCACTAGATACTTGAAAATGGGGAGGAATTTCGGATATACCAAAAATAAATGATGTGCAGAATAGAAGGTTACAGAAACAAAGACAATCTAAAGTCACCCAATTTTATAATTTTGCTAAAGGCTAACTCTGGAAGCAGAGACTATTAAAAATAAAAATATGTATCAAGACTAAAAATAATCCTATTTGACAGAGTAATTCCAAATCATATACGTGGTTCTTTATACACAATTCAAAATTCCATCTCATAAAAAAGAAAATTGCAACAAAGATGTTTATTATTATTTTAAGGGTAAAAATAAGACAATAATATTTAAAATAATAAAATAGAAAGCCCTGGCTGGTGTAGCTCAGTGGATTACGCGCGGCCCTGCGAAGCACACGATCACGGTTGGATTCCCAGTCAGGGCACATGCCTGGGTTGCAGGCCAGTTCCCAGTAGGGGACTCATGAGAGGCAACCATACATTGATGTTTCTCTCCCTCTCTCCTCCCCTTCCCCTCTAAAGATAAATAATCTTTAAATCTTTAAAAAATCTTTAAAAAATAAAAATAAAATAAAATAATAAAATAGATCAATCATTGGGAAAAGGTGAAATAAATTATAGAAAATCATGTCAATGGACTATTCAGCAACAATAAAAATTACATTGAGAAAGAGCATGCCATGGAGTGGTACATGTTTTTGAGATTGTTGTAGAGAAAAAAAGGCTCAAAATTTTACCTACGTTATGCTCAGAACTATTTGAACAAATGACTCTATGATTGACTAAATAGGAAATAGTCAATAGACAGGAAATAGACTAAAATGAATATGCTCAATGGTAAAACTACTACTGTCCTTTTATAATGAAAATATAAACAGAGGTATTATAAAGGGGGTGGAGCATACTTTCAGAGAGAAAAGTACATGATTTCCTCCTTGTTGCATTTTCCTCTCTGAGGACTGAATGCTAAATGCCACTTATCTATTGTGACAAGGACTGTAATTATTTACCCATTCTTCCCCTTTTAATTCCCTAAAAGAACTTCCATTTGTTTCGCAGTTGGGGTGAACAATGTGTCCAAGACTCTCTTGCAGGTGGGAGTGGCCTGGCCAGGAACAGGTTCTATGTGACATGTAAATAGTGTTGTCATATTTTGCAAACTAAAATACAGGATGTCAGTTACATTTGAATTTCAGATGAACAAGGCATAATTATGAAAGTATATTCGAAATATTACATGAGATGTATTTATACTACAAACGTTATCATTATTGATCTGAAATTCAAATTTAACTGGTATCCTATATTTTATCTGGCAACCCCATGTGTAAAAACATTGGAAAACTAAAATTCCCTGACAGTATTTGTTAAAAAACATGTAGCCGTATTAGTTTGGATTGTGTTTCACTGCCTGTAAGAGAAACCAGGCTATAATGGTGAAATGAGATTTTACTTTTTTTTATACGACAAGATGTTGGAAAGGAAGCAGTCCAGAGAGGTTGCAATTACTCAAGGAAATGAAGGATTGAGGTTCCTTCCAGCTTCTGGCTCCCCATTCATAGCAGGTATTTTTGGTCCTAAGATGGGCAATATGGTGGCTCTACTTCCTGCATCCTGTGTGGATGCTGGAGAAAGGAAAAATAAAGGTGGTAAGGAAAAGGTGCTGGACTGTTTAGTCTGCTTTTTCTTCCTTTCTTCATTATTTTTAATTAGAAAAACTGGTTCTGGGGAAACCTTTACCTAGTAGCTCAGGATGACATCTCATTGGCCTTCTATTACATTATTTCCTATTTCTCACTTAGAAAACTCACTCCTTCCAACAACAACAACATCTGCACATTATTCAACAGCCTCCTTAGGCTCCAGTCCCTCTCCTAACGTGGTCTGTATACACCAGTCCTCTGTAACCTTTGAATATTGAAGCATGTGGGTATGTTACAGTTTAGTTCTAAATTAAACTCTTGTTTGTATCGGCCCTTTTGCTTGGAGTAATTATGTTACCTATATAAGTGGGCTTTGTGGTGTTTGAGAGAGTGCACCACGCCTTACTTACCATATGCCTGGAACTTACCAAGCTCTCAAATGTTTGTTGATGGCTTTAATACCAACTGTCACCAAAACTTAACAAATTGCCACCAGAAACCTCTAAGTATTAGCTTTCTACAGCTGTAAATAGAACAGTAGAAGTGAAGCAGAAGGCCTTTTGTTTCTACTTTATTTATTTATTTAATGCTTCATTGCTTGTGCAGTGCATTTACATGGTTCTAAATTCCAAAGATCTAAAAGACTACACAGTGTGAAATATCTCCCTCCTGCACTCTTCCCTTAGCACCTAGCTTTTCTCCCTCATGCAATCAGCCTCATCAGTGTCTTGTATTCTGCAGAGAGAATTTTTTATTTATAAGCAATATGCATATTTTAACATTTGTTTTGATTATTAAGTATTCACTATGCACTGGAATTCATGCAGACACTGTGCTAAATTCTTTACATTTAATCCTCCCAACACCTCAGTACAGCAGGTTTTTCTTCTCTTTTTTCAGCTTTATTGAGGCACCACTGACAAATGGAGATTGTATATATTTAAGGTGTATAATGTGATGATTTGATAAACATACACTGTGAAGTGATTACCATGATCAAGCTAATTAACAAATCCATCACTTCACAGTTACCTTTTTTTTTTTGCATGTGGTGCGAACACTTAAAATCTACTCTCTTAGCAAATTTCAAGTACATAATATGCTATTATTAACTATAGTCACAAATCAGCAGAGAAATACAAATCTAATCACAATGAATTATAACCTCACACTCGTTAGGATGGTTATTGTCAAAAAGATAAGAGATAGAAAGTGTTGCCGAGGATGTGAAGAAAAGGGAGCCCTTGTGCACTGTTGGTAGGAATGTAAATTGGTGGAGCTATTGGGGAAAAAGTATGGAAGTTCCTAAAAGTAATAAATCTAAAACTACCATATAATTTGGCAATTACATTTTGTATAATTTATCCAAAGGAAATGATATCAGTATTTCAAAGAGATATCTGCACTCCTATGTGCTCATTATAGCATTATTCACAATAGCCACGATATGAAAACAACCTAAGTGTTCATTGGTGCAAGATGGATAAAGAGAATGTGAGGTATACACACACACACACACACACACACACACACACACGAATATTAATCAGCCATAAAAGGAGGGAAATCTTGGCATTTGTGATATGGCTGAGACTGAAGGACATTATGCTAAGTAAAGTAAGCCAGACATAGAAAGCCAATAGCCAATTGGTTTTCTATGATCATATTAAGCCAACATGATCTTATTTACCTACAATAGGATCTTATTTATCTTATTTGTAGGGTCTTATGGACCCTACAAATGTTGAACTCACAGAAGGTTTTTCTATGATCTCTATTTTGCAGAGGAGGAGACTGAGGCATAGAGTCACGCAAACTGCTCAAACCAAAGCTGCTACTTGAACCTGAGACTGACTCCAGATTCCATGCCCTTAAACACAAAAATATATTTCCTCTCCATGCTGAATGTTTTCATGAGAATTATGCAGAGTAAACAGCCTCAAAATATTATATAGTCCACATAGTGAGCTAGAAGTAGAAACTGGACCAAAGAAAATTAGGTCCATATATCTGTAAAGAATTAGATATACACTTGTGTTTTCTAATTTAAAAAAAGGACAGTTGTGAAATCTGAAGATTTCAGGTCTGGATCTTTGATTTCAAGACAGAATTTGGCCCTATGGCCATGTTACTACAGCTGAGCATGAACACTGTCTTTCACATTATGGCATTGTAAAAAGAGAACAAATGTATATCAACTGGACATATTTCTCCTACTGCAAGTGAAGGGGTGTTTGCAAGGAATATCATTCATCCTGCCAATGCCTCTTAATAAGAATGCTTGTCCCTTTGACTTTATTTCAGAATATTTTTTTAGAAAAAAATTTATTTATTTATCTTTAGAAGGGAAGGGAAGGAGAGAGGGAGAGAAATATCATTGTATGGTTGCTTCCCATGTGTCCCCTGCTGGAAACTGACCCCTGCTAGGAACTGGACTGCAACCCAGGCATGTGCCCTGACTGGGAATCGAACTGCGATCTTCTGGTTCGCAGGCCCGTGCTCAATCCACTGAGCTACACCAGCCAGGGCATATTTCAGAATCTTTCATTGTCCTCTGATCTTCATCTTCCTTCCCTTCCTCTGCTGACCTGATTCATCTGTGTCTACTGCTCCTCTGTGCTTATTCCTTTATATTTGTGAATTAGTCTTTGATTTCAGCTGCTATGCTGTCATGCTTCCCATTCTAGGAAACTGCTGACTGCTTCCATGTAATGGGGGGAAAATTAACAGCTGGTACACAGGGATATTTTATATATAAACCCAAAAATAAACACTTCAACTAACAGTTAACTTTATGCTAAAAGTGTACAACTAGATTACAAAAAATTTTAGTAAACTCTAAATGATTACTGAATATGATTTTAAATTTATTTATTTCTTACTTCATTTTATTTTATTTTTTAAAGATTTTATTTATTCATTTTTAGAGAGAGGGAAAGGGAGGGAGAAATAGAGGAAGAGAAATGTCAATGTGTGGTTGCCTCTCATGCATCCCCTACTGGGGACCTGGCCCACAAACCAGGCATGTGCCCTGACTGGGAATCGAACCAGCGACCGATTGGTTCGCAGGCCGCTCGCAATCCACTGAGCCACACCAGCCAGGGCCCATTTTATGTTTTATTGTTTTTCAAATACAGTTGTCTCCATGATTTTAAGTTGTTGAAAAATTTAGAATAAATCTCAAAGTCTCAAAATCTCTTTAATTTTAAACAACCATCTCTTCTTGACATTGTGTTAAAATGGGAGCAGTTTTGTTAATATTTTAATGCTAATTTAAAATAAATAGTTGAAATGTAATACAGATGATATTCACAAATAATACTTAATGATAAAATGCCCCACAAAATGATTAAGTTAAAAATAGATTCTGTTACTGGTAGAAATTTGGAGAAATGTTTAAGCTATTAGCAATACAACATATATTATAAAGAAATACTTGTTTTAATTGGAGTTGGTCTGAGATCTTGCTTTTCTAACAAATTCTCAGTTGATGCTAATCCTGCTGATCCCTGGGCCAGTATTAGAGCAAAAATGTTCTAGATGCTTCTTTTGGATCAAGAACTTCTTCCCCTAGAAGAATTATCTAAGGCCTGAGTGATAACTAGCAAGGGTGAGAGTCTGGTTAGCACCCAAAAAGAAAAGGAGTCAGAGATACATGTTTCTTCTGAGTTGCCTGGGGGTGAGATCAATAATCATTGGCATGGGTTGGAAATATTTTTGTAGACTAGGAAAAGGCCATGTTTTTAAAAAACAGGCTACAGAATCATATTTGGAAGAGTAATGGGATGGGACTTGCTCTTGGGCAAGATGCATTCCTTCCTACAAATTTGATGGAGTCAGAAATTCACAGTTTCTGCTAATGATTTATTTCTTTTTTCTCTTAAGAATCAGAAGGGTAGAGTAAATTAGCCTTTATTTCACAGATCACTTTAAGGTGATTTGGAATATGTATATATAAGCTGTAATCACAGTAAAAGTTTAGAATGGAAAGTTTAATGCTTCCACATGAGAAGTTAAAAGATATGTCATACAGAGAAAAACACTTATATGATCTCACTTATATGTGAAATTAAAAAACAAACAACAACAACAAACTCATAGATACAGAGAACAGATTAGTGGCTGCCAGAGGCTGGGGGGCAAAATGGGTGAAGGAAGTCAAAAGGTACAACCTTCCAATTACAATGTTAAGTATGTAGTGGGGGTGTAATGTATGATATGGCGACTATAATTAATACTACTGTATTGCATGTTTGAAAGTTGCCAAAAGAGTAGATCTTGAGTTCTCATCACAAGAAAAAAAAATTTGCAACTATATGTGATGGGTGTTAACTAGACTCACTGTGGCAACATTTCACAATATATGGAGGCATGGAGTCATATTATACACCTGAAACTAATATAATGTTATATGTCAATTATAGATCAATTTAAAAAAATCCAAAGAGTGTTGGGGATGGTGGTTTTTAGACAGAAAAGGGAGAAAAAATGATCTTGAGGGAAGAGAGAGCCAAGAAGGTGTCGACAGGCTGGGACCAGAAAGGTAAAAATTTCCTTTCAATGGGTTTCTGTTTGAGCACCATGCTGAAGGGACACTCCTACTCCTCAAAGAGCTGCCCTGGGGAGAACCCCTAAGGGAAAATCTCACCTGAAAAAGTATGAGAACACTCTAAGGTGCCAGCTGGGGAAGCAGATTTTTCTGAACCGGCACAGGGAGTTGGGGTTTGGTCTAGGGCAGGAAACCATGTGATAGCTTATGCAGATGCGTGTGTGCATGTGCGTGTGTCATGAGGGTGCTGTAGGAATACTGCTCTTGATTCTTCTTGGCTCTTCTTGCCTTGTGCCTTCTCTACGTCTTGAACAATTCAGAGCATGGGTTGGAATGCTACCAATGATAAAGAAAACCAGGTGTTCATTAAAGCAGTAAAAACAAATTATACCCAATAACTGCTGCCATAGGAGAAGGAGCTGAGCTTAATTCCTGATTTGCTCAGAGGAGAGTGGGTATTTAAAGGGAGAATTTGGGAGTAGGGAAGGGGGCTGGAGCAGAGAGTCTAGGAAGTGAAAAGTCACAAAAGGCAGAGAAGAGAGGTGGTCAATGTCAATTCCATTAGGCCTCCATGTCTGCTCACTGGCATTGATCAAGGTTACACTTCTACCCTCCCACAGAAACTGAGAGACAGAGATCCTATCCTTCGCAGTGGTTACTTTTCAAAGGAATGCCTTTCAAGTCCTCCCATTACTGGGTTGTAGGAGATACACACTCATCTATTTTAAACAAATACTTTAAGAAAGGTAGGTCAGGGCCCATCAAACATTGGTCAATTCTTTTGGTAGCCTTGAGCTTTTCCAGATAGGAATTCAAGGTAGAACTGGGTTGTCCCAGGGATGTGGCCCTAGGCCACCAGAAGCTGTGCTTAAGTTTGCTCAAGTCTCTTACTGCAGGGCTTTGAATGATATCAGTTGTGCCTGGAGTTTTTGCAGCTCTCAGTGTTCACAGCAATAAAAATGAAGACAGCTCAGAAGCCCTGTACTCTTGGAACACTGAGAAAATTATACTTTCTGGTATTCTCTTCTCCACCCTTCCCCCTGTAAACACACAAGCTGAATGTGTACATGTACAGCCTGAGGACTCTTTCCTCCTAATGTTACCTTTTCCTGAGGAGGTATAAGGGATGCAAATCGAAACCTTGAACAGGGAACAATGAGAACCTAGCCTTGGTTATAGTTTTAAGATGCCTATAGTAGTCCACTTTAGGGCTTATTCCCTTCTCCCTACTACACTCCTTGAGGTTGAATGAATTGGATGCTGGCTTTCTCCTAATGCATTGCCTTAGGAGAAAGCAATGCGTGACAGAATAACCAGTGCCCTTGAGGGATGGGGGAGGGGCTAACAAGCCAAAATTACAAGACATTCTGAGGAGTACAGTTATTTCAAAAGGAAAACATATTCTGGATTACAGATTCCAGTAGAAGCAAAAATAAAAGTTTTAGAACAAACAGGACAAGAATTTTTAATTATCTTAAAAATACTCTGTGGGGGAAAAAATGGGTGAAGCAGAGCCGGATATCAAATTGAAGAATCAACTGATACATTTGAAGACCAGATGGAAGAAATAGTTCAGAAGTTAGAAGGATGTAAAGGAAACTACAAAAGATAAGCCAAGAGAAATAAAAGATGAATGCAAGAGTGCTCACATTCAGAGTGACAGGACTCAGCAAAAGAGAGAAAAAAAATGGAGAGAAGAAAATTATTTGAGGACATATGGAGAACAAATTAAAAAATTTTAAAGACTTCAGCTTGAAAACAACTGAAGAGAAGAATTATTTTAAAAATCCACACCTGGACATATTCTAGTGCAATTTTAGAATACAAAGACAAAATTCTAAGCATGGGGAAAAAAGAACAGATGCCATACAAAGGAAGAAGAATCAAACTGATGTCAGATTTTTCAACAACACTGGATGCAAATGGGTGTCTTCAAAGAATTGATGGAAAATAACTTTGAACATAGTATTTTATATCCAACAAGATGTCATTTAAATAAGAGAACATGAAAATATTCTAGGCATACAATATTTCAAAAACTTAGCTCCACAAAGATGCATTTTAAACACTTTTATTTTACTGTTTTGTTGTTTTAGATTTTATTTATTCATTTCTAAAGAGAGGAGAAGGGAGGGAGATTGAGCGGGAGAGAAACATCAATGTGTGGCTGCCTCTCCCGTGCCCCCTACTGGGGTCCGTGCCCCCTACTGGCTCACAACACAAGCATGTGCCCTGACTGGGAATCGAACTGGTGACTGGTGACCCTTTGATTTGCAGGCCTGCACTCAATCCAGTGAGCCATACCACCAAGGGCCTTGGACCACATTTTAAGTTAAAGTCAGGATACAGGTTTGATAACCAAATGAGTGTTGGATAAAGGGAGAGATAAGAGATGAGACAGCTCTTGCATTATTCAGGGTGAGACTTATCTTCAATTAAGAAAACAAGGCAGGAGTTTAAAGAAATGTAGAAAAAGAAGGAGACATTGAAATCTGAAATTAAGATGGCAGCAACAATAATGAAGATATCAGTAAATACAAAAAATATAAATAGAAGAACACTACAAATTCAAAGATAGAGATTAATAAATTGGATAAAAAGCCCAAATCCAGACTTAAAAGATTTTCATGAGAAACATTAGGATGTGCAAAAGTTGAAAGTAAAGAACGGAAAAAAACAAGACCCATCAGGAAAACTTTAATCTAAACTGTGTTGATAAATATATTGAATAAAATAGACTTTAAGATGAAAATAATAAAAGTGGAGGTAATCATAACAAAAAGGTTCAATCAATCAAGAAACCATAGTAATCTTACACTGTACACACCAATAGAACAGACTCAAAATATGCACAGCAAAAAATTGATAGTACTATGTTAATAAATCTGCTATCATCATGGGAAATTTCAACATACCTCTCTCGGTTATTCACAGGCTATACAATAAACAATTCAGCAAAGATTAGGAAGAAAAAAGTAACACAACTAACATGTCTGATTTAATGAATAAATGTGAAATATTTATTAAAAGTTGATCATATACTAGTCAATAAAGAAACTCACAAAATTTTTGAGCCCTGGCTGGTGTAGCTTAGTGGATTGAGCGTGGGCCTGCGAACCAGTTGGTCCCAGTTCGATTCCCAGTCAGGGCACATTTGTGGGTTGCAGGTCAGTTCCCAGCAGGGGCCAGTTCCCAGCAGGGGGTGCACCAGAAGCAACCATACATTGATATTTCTCTCCCTCTCTCCTTCCCTTCCCCTCTAAAGATAAATGAAATCTTTAAAAAAAAAAAGAAACCCACAAAATTTTTGATATCTCATAATATCTAACCATAATATAATTATGTTAGATGTTGATTTAAAAAATATAAAGTGTCCCTGAACATATGAAAATTTAAAACACACACAACTAAATAACTTGTAGATTAAACAAAAATTCACTATGCAATTTGAAATTTAAAAACCAAACAGAATTATAGAGAAAACTCTAGCTATCAGAGCCTATGAGACATAGTAAAAGCAATCTGAAGGAGATTTATAGCCTCAAACACTAGTATTTTTAAAAGTCTCAAAATTAATGACATATATACATCTTAGGATGTTAAAATATGATTGACAGGAGAAAAAGAAAGCAGAAGAAAATAATTAACAGAAAACAGGATCTTGAAGAGATATCTGTATCCCCATGTCTCTTCCAGCAAAAGTAGGTTTACAGTTGTGCATATGTGAAACACAGTTAATAAATTCTTATAGCCTTGGCTGGTGTGGCTTAGTGGATTGAGCTCCAGACTGGGGAGCAAAGGGTCATCAGTTTGATTCCCAGTTAGGGCACAGATCCGGGTTGCAGGCCAGGTCCCCAGTATGGGGTGTGTGAGAGGGCAACCACACAGTGATGTTTCTCAACCTTTCTTTCTTCTTCCCTTCCCCTGTCTAAAAATAAGTAAATAAAATTTTTTATAAAAGCTCTTATAATAATCATAACTTGTATGTCTTTTCCATATGAACAACTGTAAATCTACTTTTGCCCACCCTGTATCAAGTCAATGCATTATAATTCTTAAACTTATACAATGTTCTATGTCAGTTGTATCTCCACAAAGCATGAAACACTTTAATTAAAAAAAAAAAGAATTGCAGGAATAAAAATAGTCAAACAAGTAGAGGGTCAACTAAACATATCATGATCAGAATGAGGATACAATTCCAGATAGAAGGCAGTATTAGTGAGAATCTGGGCCTTATATATGTAACTCGGGAGTAAGCCCTGGAGTTCATAATCACATTTTTGGTACCTCTTTTCTGGATTCCTGCTCCTTGCAATCTTCCTGGTACTTTTCTATTCTCTGCCCCCATCCTATTTGGTTTCCTGGTTTAAGGCTCTGGTTACCTCATACTGGCATGCTGTGTTCTGGACTTCTGAGATCAGAATCCTGTGCTACCCGGAGGGGAAAAGAACAGAGTGAAACAAAAGGAGACAAAACAAAACAATGAGAGTGTGTCTTACCCTCCTCTTGGAACTGCAGCAGAAAACAAAGTTCCCTCTCTCAGCGTTTTCATTCTTGCTGGTTCCAGTCGCTGTAGCTGCCACCTCCACCACCACCACTGCATTGCTTGGGGCCTGGGACACAAGACACTTGAGTAAGCAGAGAAGGGTCAGGAGGGGACATGTCCACCTTCTGTCTGAACATTGGAAGTTCCTTTTCCCAGTTGTGGAGCCACAGGTAGAGGACATCTGAAGCTCCCTCTGTCTGAGATCGTTTCCGTGTTTCTGGTTCTGTTGACTTGAGGTTGGGAGATACCAAAGGGAGAGAAATGCTAAACTCAATACAAAGTCAGTCCATGCTTCAAAGCCTGGTGCTCATTGCTGATCTGCCTACTATTGTTTCCTTTTCAGTGTTTTCAAGTACATGCTCCCACATTCTGGCCAGGTTTTAAAGCTGCATTGGGTGCAAGAGAAAGATTGAATTGTGCTTGCTGCATTTTATCCAGAACTAGAACTGATAACCTTTCATAAAGTTAAAACAATTGAAACATAAAGTCTGGATGTTTTAGCAATACCTCCAGATGCGATAAAACTGCATGAAAAAGAAGTCACGAGAACAATGCTCACGAGATCCCAGATGATGGTTTCCTTAAGTGTGGGCTGGCAGATGGATAGGTTGCCAGGGCTTCCATACCATATGTCTGATATTGGTTATTATCAAGATGCTTGCTTTTGTTTTGGGCGCTGCTTTCTCAAACATTTATTACCTCATGAAAAACAACAAACTAAATAAGGACACAAGTAAAACTGGGCTGCACATAGACCAATATAAAAAAGGCAATGCACAAACCATAATCAATACAGTTCTGTACAACTGAGATAGGAAAAGGAGGAAGAGGGAGAAAAAAGAAAACTTTCCCCCTTGCCTTTGAATGGATCAGAGGTTATAAATCAGGGTAGCCCGAAGCTACTGACAAATAAACCTGACATTTCTGTGGTTGACAGTGAAAGCTTGCTTCTTACTGACACAGTAGCCAAGGCTGCTGCTCCTGGTTGCACGGTTCTCCTCTTTGCGATGACTGGGATCCGAGCTAGAAGTCTGCATCATCTGGCTCTCCCGTCCTGAAGCCCTTTCCTTCAAGCTAAACACGTGAAGAAGGCAAACATGAGAATAAAGATGGAGAGGGAAAGACCTCTCTGGAAATTTTAGAGATCCAGGCCGGAAGATGTGCAGTCTATGGTGGCCCCACCTAGATGCAAAAGGACTGGGAAACAAGATGTTTTCGAGTGCTTAAGAAGGAAATTAAAGAGGTTGGTGAATGCATAGCATCATCTCCCTCACAAGATATTTTTACAACAATGATGTTCAATATTCCATTTTAAGTTATTGCCTATATTATGTCATGCTGTATTCTCCCTCTAGTGCCTGCTGTACTGTCATCTCATTCTAGCATATTATAATATCCTTCTAATATTGGCTAAACATATACACACTATACATACATACACTTACACAAATTGAGTATGGGTATCTAGTTAATAGCATCATCCATAATATCTCTATAGCCTCCTGTATAATTTACTTAAAGAATTTGTTCTTCTTAGTGTAAAACTTAGTTCAGAAAGCCATACTTGTATTGATACCATGTTAACATACCCTCCAATGTACCCTCGCAAATTTTCAAAAAGTTGAAAAATTAACATTCTTTCCTGAAAGCTGTAATTTAAGCATTCTCTTCATTTAACAGAAACTTAATAATTCCCTTAGATTTTTTTATAGGAAAAAGAGAAACAGAATAGAGTGATGCACAGAACCCAGAGTAACAGACTCTGCCAGGGAAAACAGTGCACTTGAAACTTTTTGCTGAACTGCTACTAAGTCTTTAGTTTATAGCCTGCCATATAATTCAGTCAATAAAGGCAGCATACAAACCAAATATGAAAGCGGTGCCCTGGCTGCTGTGGCTCAGTGGATCGAGTGCCAGACTGCAAACTAAAGGGTTGCTAGTTTGATTCCCCAGTCAGGGCACATGCCTGGGTTGTGGGCCAGGTTCCTGGTTGGGGATGCATGAGAAGCAACCACACATCAATGTATCTCTCCCTGCCTTTCTCTAAGAATAAATAAATAAAATCTTTAAAAAAAAAAGAAAAGAAAGTGGTGGTGTTTGCTAACAGTTGCGCAAAGTTAGAATGAATGATAATGGTAGTGATTAAAGGAAGGCACAACTTTCAACTGTGCCTCTGTGAAACACTGAGCAAGCTGTGTCTGCCTTGGTTTCCTCACCTGTAAATTGGCCATGACAATAGCACCCATTTCTTTTGATGATGAAGTTAATTAGCACATGTAAAATGCCTCCAACAGTGCCTGGCACATAATAAGTCCTGGAAAAATGCTAGCTATTATCATTTCACAAAAGAATTGAACCAAGCTTTGATTGACACTGGAAAGTCAAAGACATGATTATCTTAATTGTCTAGTTCCTATTCTGTGTTAAATTATACTAAATTATCTTTCAAAAGGAGAACCCCGTTTATTTCCTGAAAACACCTTTTAAAATAAACAAACTCTGCCTTTTCACATCCGCCTCACAGGCAGACCCCCTCTTATATTTTAATGTGAAATATATACAAAAGCACACACATGGCATGCTTACTGCTCAATCAATTTTCACAGTATAAATACACCCACATAACCAACATCAGGAAAAAACAGAACATTGTCAGCACTCCCAAACTCCCCCTTGTGCATCCTTCTAGTCACTACTCTGACCAAGGGCAGCAACCAGGCTGATGTTTTACAGTGTGGAGGAGATTAATTTTGTCCTTTCTGTTCTTCTTCCTTGTTATTGAATTTATCGGCATGACACTGGTTAAAAAAATTATGCGGGTTGCAGGAGTACAATTGCACAACACATCATCTGTATATTGTATTGTGCATTCACCACCCAAAGTCAAGTCTCTGCCTTGTCCTTTCTACACAATGCATTTGTACGGGGTGTGCTCTTTTGTGTCTGCCTTCTTTTACTCACCACTGTGTTTGTGAGATTCAAGTACATTGTGTGAATAGCCATAGTTCGAATTCGTATGTGGTAGCCTGCAGTACGAATATACCACAATGTAGTCATCCATTCTACGGTTGGTGAGCATGCAAATACTTTCCAGTCTGAAAATTTGGAATAAAAGTGCTGTGAACTTTCCTTTTTTTTTTTTTTTTCCCAAAAGTGGCTGCACCATTTTATTTTTTAAAATATTTTTATATTTTTATTTTATTTTTCACTTATAGTTGACATTCAATATTATTGAACTTCTGATGCCTGTTTTTGGTGAAAATATGTATGTATTTCTGTTGGGTACATATCTAGGAATAAAATTGATGGCATCATAGGTTATACACCCAGGAGAAGGTTATTCTACTAAATTAGTTTTTTTGTAGGAGGACATTGGGGTCCAGAGAAAGCAAGAAATTTTCTCAAGGCCATATAGTGTTAGTCCAGGATTCAAACCAGATATTATTCTATCAGATATTTCAAGTATGTCTTCGATTTATCTTTTTAAGAAAAGGCTGACAGGCAATATGGCTGAGTCATGCCAGAAGAGAACTCCTACCACTTCCTAGCTTTGTGAGCTTAATTAAATAACTATGTCATTTGGCTGAGTGAGACTCAATTTCTTCTGACTAAAATAAAGAGGCTATTCAAGGCTATCTTTAAAGCCCCCTTCAAAAACTAATTCTATAACTTTAAACACCTTTGGTTTCTACTATAACAGGACCAATGCTATTTCCTTCTAGGTAGAAGAAAATTGGTTCCTTGGATGTTATTCTTTATTGCTGGTCCTCACTCATTGTGATTTTGATGTTGCTCATCTCTCAAGGTCACTGAAATTACACCTTGGGTTCAGCCTTCCCTGATTCTTTAAGGCTGAATTCAGATCTCTCTTACAGAACTCATCCCATTGTATAAATGTGCACTGTGTGTGTGGCTCTCTCTACTGCTAGACTTGAGCTCCTTAAGACAGGGACAGTGCTTCACTCATTCCTATAGCCTCTACACCCAGCACTGACTGGTACACAGTATGTAATGGATAAACCCTAAACAAATGGATAAATGAATGAATGATCTGTTTCTAGTTATACAGGTTGACTATTTAAAAGCTGGAGATGGAATCCCTATGATTATTTCTTGTTACCCTCTGCTAGGTTTCCAGACACCAAGCAAGGGTATGATTACAGGAAAAGTCCCAGCTTCAGCCTGATTCCATAGGGGACCTCTGGAATGTAAATTATGCAAGGGTTTCATATTCTTATATCAGTCGGTCATTTGCTAAGGTGGCAGAGAGTTGTCAGCTCCAGGCACTTGTAGCTCCCATTACATGCAAGTCAAGCTGCACCAGTAGCCCCAAAGAAGTAGTTAAAAGACTGTCCAGGGGCTGGCCTACAGATGCAAAGCACAGAGCAGGGAGTGGAGCTGTGAGCACGCAAAGCTAGAACCTCAGGGGGTCTGGGAGAACTTGGACAATGCCTACTTTACTCTTTTTTTCCTGTTCACTTGGGAAATTTTATATATCTAGTAAATTTAAGACATGTTGGTCTTTGCTTCCATATTTTATGCTCTGAACATTAGCTCATGCTGCTTTGCCCTTCAGTAAATTTTTATATACCTTAGTTACCATGAAGTGCCCTGAATCACTATGATGAGAGTGGTCTTCCATGTATGAGGTCTGTAAAAAGTCCAACCATTGTTAATATAACGAGAACAGTTTCCACAACATCTATGTAATCTGGCAACCAAGGAGAATGGATTGAGATGTGCATTTGTGAACCATGATGACTTCACTGTACTAGTCAGTGTAGGCAATAGAAGCCATCGAGTGAACCTGTGTACTGTGTGGCAATTGCATTCAAAATGACTAGTGAATAGAGGAACAAATCTACTGACAACTGGTGATTCGCAGCTTCATCACGACAATGTGCCACACTGAGGCATTGCATCTCGTGCAGAGTATTTTGGCCAAACATCAAATCACCCAGGTGACTCAGCCCTGATTCGGTGCCCTGTAACTTCTGGCTTTTCCAAAAATTCAGATCACCTTTGAAAGGGAAGAGATTTCAGACCCTCAATGAGATTCAGGAAAATACAAGGAGATAACTGATGGTGATTGGGAGAACTGTGAGAGGTCCAGAGGTGCCTACTTTGAAGGGGACTGAGATGTCATTGTCCTATGTACAATGTTTCTTGTACCTTGTATCTTCAATTCATGTCTCTATTTTTCATATTACATGGCTGGATACCTTTGGACAGATCTCATCGCATATACAGTAAAACCATTTCATTTAATTTCCCAAACCAGGGAAGACTTTTAATTCTGCCCTATCTATTCCAAATCACTCACTGCAGGAAATGTTATTGTCATTTTAGCTGCTTCAACCATAATAGCTGAAGCTTTTTTTTTTTTTGCATGTGTGATCAATTTGAAGTAGAATACATTGCCGCAGGTAATTCATCCTGGATAACATGAAGTCTGGCATAAATATATATAAAAATAGCACGTGGTCTGTTTCAGTAGAACCATATGCAGAAGTCAGAAATTTACCAAGAAATGGGGCTTTTAATTCCTGAGTTCTGGTCAGATTTCAATAAAACATAAGCTTTAGGAGAGCAGGAAACATGACTAGATATATTCACAATGATATCCACGGTACCTTGAACTGTGCCTGGCACATAGTGGGTTTTCAATGCACATTTCCTGAATCATTTACAATTTTAGGTACCTGATATGTTGTTCTGTAGTTTTATTTAAACTATTTGTCAGCATGGAATGACTCCTGCATTCTCTCCTGGAAGTGGGTGAATTTCCATGGTGAGCAATTCCTTTATATACAGTTTGCAAATCATTTTGGGAACCTTCCAAATGAAAGGCACTGTATAAATATACCCTCCCACCAGCAGCCAGCCGGCTTTCCACCGGGGATGCATTTGCATCGCTTATGTACATAGTGTTTCATTTGGGGCATTGCTTTTATTTTTATGACCATAAAAGAAATATTCACAGTACGAACAATAATGTAAACTGCATTCAAGAAGATATATATTTGTATATTTCTTTATGATTCAAAACTAAGAAATCTGAAAGAAAAGCAGGCATGACATTTTTCTTTCCTGTTGCTGTTTGCTTTTTCATAGCACTTTTTATTATTTTTGAACTTTATGGTGGAATTTTGCTGAAACACTCGTCTTTGTCTATACATCATTTGAGAATATGAGGCAGTGGGTTCAAGTGAATGTTGATGGCAAAAGACCGGAAAATGAAGGGCCCTTGATTTTGTGTTTATTCATGTCTATAATAGTATTTTTTTGCTTTAGCGCTGCCTCTTTGTGGATGGACTCCTCTTTGAGGAGAGAAAGAGAAAAGTAAGCAATCTTAGGTATACAATACTTTCTAAGTAACTTAGCATGATAATGAGGACTTTCACGGGTGGAAGAGACTTTGAAGAGGCGTATTTTAGCTTTCATAACAAAAGGGGGACTGATTTCATAGAACATTATTGGGGACCTAAAGTTTGAATTCATATGATCCAGAAAATGTTTGATGAACTTTGAAATAAATTGCCAACAGAGTTAAATCAAATTATATCAATTATGTATTTACTTATTTGCATAATAATTTGCATACAAAAGAGGAACTGAATTGGAAGTACTTAATTTATACATTTCCATAGTTAATTAACTTTAAATAGAGTGAAATATCCTGCACCAGACATATTTTTTAGGTATTCTAGCCTTATGGATTTCATTTACCAAAGGAGCTACACTGAATACCCAGAGTATTTTTGTATAACAAAAAATCTTAAAAGGTAGATTAAATACAACTCTTAATTTATTTCACTGAGGAATGATGTGAAATGTGGACAATTAAGTGCAGGCTATGGATAGTTAAAGGCGGACTCATAAGAATTTGAGTTCATTTCCTGTGTTCACAATTCTCTTTCATAAATACAAAACCTTGTATTTTCTGTTTACTACTAAAACAATGAAAGTGATTTTTGAAACCTTAGGTAAAGGATAATAATGTTTAGAAATAGCTCTCTCAGGTTATGCGTGGCTTATAAAGCAGATGTTATTGTATTGTCCGTCTCAGTCAGAATATTATTGTAGTTAAACTCTAATTTTATACTCCCAGCAATACCAACTTTGTTCCATGAAAATGAATGCCTTACTTAAAGTATCTTGACATTCTTCTTTTTCATTATTAGGAAATAAAACAGTAGTTCATTCCACTGAGTAAAGCTAGAAGCATCGAATTGATCTATAGCCAGTTTTTACTACAAACCCCATAATGCTTTGGATTGTAGCCTACAATCCCC
Source organism: Artibeus jamaicensis (assembly GCF_021234435.1). Taxonomy (NCBI): domain Eukaryota; kingdom Metazoa; phylum Chordata; class Mammalia; order Chiroptera; family Phyllostomidae; genus Artibeus; species Artibeus jamaicensis. Next base: position 8,157,983 of record NW_026522028.1, on the reverse strand, counting down.
ATACTGCTGTACCAAACTTACTGTTAACTATCCCGTTACTGGAAAAGAAAAAGAACAGGATATTTGAGAACTATGTGACATGCATGGATTGTGATTAAATAGTAAATTATTAATTTCTACAGTGTCTTGAGACTTATTTGCCCCTTTAGGAAAAAATAGGCATATTTTATGGATATGCTCACTATTTTGTCATCCCAAATGTATTGTCACTCACTCTCAAACAGTGTGCCAAGGTATATATTATGCTTCCTATGTCAAATCCTTTTTTTACAATCATCATTAAGTTGTGCAGTTTTTTACCCCTTTTTGGAGGGAGGTCAGTTTTATTCAGATTTCACAATAAAATCACAATACTTCATTTAATGCTCTAAACATCTGCAAATGAGAATTTGGGGAAGTAATTAAAATTCTTAATTAGATGCACCTTGCAGCTGCTGTTAATCTTAATTGGCAATAATGCAGCTACATTTTGTTCTGACACATATCTTCTGAGGAGTTAGAGAGAGAACTGAAGGGAGGCAAGAGGAAAATGTTCCCACACAGTTCAAGACAGTTCGCACAAAGAGGATCCCATGGCAACAAACAGCGAGGCCCACAGTTGGCTCTGTAAGATCCAGGAATAGACAATGCTTCACCTCGATTTCAAACAAACCACTTTTCCTTCCTGATCCAAAGAGAAAGTGTTTTAAATCATCTTTTGCAATAGGGTTGAAATGCTCAAATGTTCACCTGTGTCTTTAACACACTTTTAAAAGCTTCTGGATACTCTTCTGCATGCAGCCCATGTGAAGGTAATCAGAACTCCTGCTCCGAGTAACCAACTGAGTGGCAGAAACCTGGTCCATATAGAAGACCTGGTTTTTGTACCAAAAGGAGCTGGAGTGGACCCTGGCAACAGGTTCATTTCAACCTGTCATTTTACACACAAGGAAACTGAGAGCCAGAGAAATTAAAGTGATTCCCGTGGGGAATTATGGCTACTTTAGTCAACATGAGATGTAAATCTAGGATCTGAGCCTACAGTCCAGGACTTTTACTTCTAAACTTTGCTCGAAGCAATTAAATTTGTTAATTGTGCCCCCCTCTTAGTCCAATTGAGGTAAATGGGTCAACTGAGGGACTGAGAATCAGGTTGAAATGGGGAGCACCTGCCCTGAGAAGAGACTATATATTTCCCCTTGAGTTCTGTTTCTGGGTTTGCTTTGGGTTAGAGCGTGTGGAAATAGAGCGGGGACGAGAGAACCGCCATCACAGAGGTTCGTCTGGGCGAGTTCCCTCCAGGAAGAAACCTTTGTAAGTCCTGCTACACACTTTAACCAGATCTTTCCTCAGCTTGGTTTGGAAAGTTGGACATACAGCTCCTTCCTTAAAAAAAATTGGTTGATCTCCGTTTCTAGTCTCCCAGTCCCCAATCAGTTTCATCAGTGCCCTGACTTTAGCTTGTGTTAGTTCGTTCAGCTTGCATTTTACCGAGTATTTGCAAGTGTCTCTTTTATCTTCAATTGGTTTTTACTCCCCAAATGAAGTAAAGATACAGTTGTCTAGGGCCAAGCCTGCTTTACCTATTTACTTTTCTAATTTTGGTTTATTCTGTTAAGACTTACATTACAAAAGCATGTGGGGTACGCTGTAGAGTGGGTTAAGGTTTTCTAGGATGGGGGGTTCCAAGTGGTGCATGGGAGAGGTGGAAGAGTGGAAAGGTGGCGGAGGTTAGAAAGGGTTTCTGCGTCATTTAACCATAAGGCCCACCGCGCCATCAGAACCTAACACTGGCGGCGTCAATATTGACGCTTTCCTAGAGTCTTGCTACTCCAAGTGTGGTCCATGGACCAGTTTATTAAAAATGCAGGCTGACGGGCCTCACTCCAGACTTACTGAATCAGAATCTGCATTTTAACAAGACACCCGGATGATTATGCATACGTTCAAGTTTGAGAAGTACAGAATTGCATGTAGTATATTATCCCAAGGAACTATAAAGGGCCAGGACCTTAAACTAAGCAAATACCTGGTATTTGATCAGTACCTATTTGGTCCTTTTTTCCCCTCAGGACTGTATCTCAGGATCCTGCAGAGTACTGTTACAGGGTGGATGGGAGGGGGACCCTTTCCAATCTCCTCCTCTCTGTGCACCCATATCTCCCCCCACCCCCTGCTAAAGAGAGCCTCTACAAGCACCCTAAGCTCCCTTCTCCCAAGTCCCATTCACTTAGGGAAGATTCTGCTGCTCCCCAGACTGAAAGAGCAGCTGTGTGGAGGGGTTTCTACAGGAGGGACTCACAGTTTACATACAAATACGGATGAAAGCACTTTGCAAAACTGCCCGTTAGAAACAATTATCACCTTGCCACCTGAGGTTTGGAGCAGCCCCCACCTCCATTCCGCTCCTTTTTGAAATCCAGCTTAAAGTGAAATTGAGAATAAGAGAGAGGGAGGGAGAGGGGTGGGGAGAGAGAGAGAGAAAGAGAGAGAGAGGGAATCTCGATCGCGCACAATAATAAATCTGCTCTAAAGAGAGGTGAAAAGGGGGTTATCATGAGCATGTCAGTTTCGGCATCACTCTCTGTACCTTTCTGCTTCATAGAAAGATGGAACTGTAATTTTAAGGTGGCTAACACAAAACTGGGAGCATCCACACGGGCTGGTCCACTCTTGCCTGGAAGGACAGATTCTAATCATTCAAGGCCTCTCAGGGTCCTTTCCAAAAGAATCCCAGGCTACCACCCTCCTTCCTCTTCAATCTTCGGAAAACTAAAACTCGCAAAGCGATGGCATTCTCTGGATTGGCTAGTACTAAAATATCCATTGGGTGGCAGTAACACTATCCTCTTTATGACTTGCAGCAAACCAGAGAATGCATTCAATCAAATGAACCGATCTTGTAGAAACACTGGAATCATTTATGCATTGCAGTTTCTTTTGCTTGTTTTCGCTTCTTCCCTGGGATATTCTGAGTGGATTGTGGCTATTTATCAAGATCTTGTGGTATTCGTGGCTTGCCTGTCGTTTTCACTCAGGATTAGCATCATTCAAGGCAAACGCAAAGCTGCTTTTTTCCCCTTCACTCTTTTTTTGAAAAATCATTTTTGGGGGCTGCCGAAGAGAGCTAGGACCCAGGAGACACCTTCCCAAACAGCAGGGGTTGTGTGCTTTCACATAGCAGTACTGTACAAGGAAAACCCCGTTGGATCTGTTATTGCGGGATACTTGTGAAATATACATAGGATTCTTTCTTATGGCTGCATCCCGGATCTGGAAATTTTACTTGGGGACCGAGAAGATCTGAAAGGCTACATGCATGTGAAAGATTTGCAAGACTCCGGTTCCTGTCATAGAGCTCACAGACTTCCTTACTTACTGGCTTTTTCCCTTCCTTCCTTCTTTTTTTTTATTTAAAAAAAATTATTACCTCTTTTCCTGCTCTCTCCTTTCTCAGTCTCTCCTTTTCTATCTGCCTCTTCTTTTTTTCTCCCAGTCTTTCGATTTCCTCCCCTGCTCTGCACCTGGATTGTATCTTCGCCAAACAATCGGGCACTTTGAGAACTAACTGGAGGCAGTCTTGTAGGGAAGAGCTTTATGGAATTATCTGCTTTTATGGTGAACTTGGCATTTGTGAATGGGTATCTTGTTCATGGTATTAATTGCTAGCCAAAACAAGAAAAAGAACACAGGAGTAAAACGTGGATTTTTCTGAATACGCATTGTGATGACCAGCAATTACCTTACCGACTGATATCCAGAGGAGAAAAATTTGGAAGACTGTTGTGGGTAAGGTCATTTTATATATGCAAACCCATCAGTGGCATGAGCAAACTTGGGCGTTCGTAATGGGAATGGGTGACTTGGATGATTGCTGCATCGCACTGATGGCTGTGATGTGGCCGTTATTGGCACTGAATGGAATAACTGCAGTTGGGTGTGTTAGTGTGTGTGTGTGCATATGTGTGTGTGTGGGGAGTCTGTATTCCGAGTGTAATTGGAAATAAAGCATCACTTCCCACCTCCAATTATTTTGCTATGGAAGAGTGTCTTGAATTAATTCAGGGTAGTCACTCTTTTGTTTGGATGCAATATTTGTGGCTCTTGTGTTCTGGAAGAGGTAACAGCAGAGAAAGGAACACTTACTGAAGAGCCCTATTTAAAATGAAACGAGGTACTCTTTATTCATTAAAAGAAATATGTTTTCAACTCAGTGCAGCATTCTGCTGCATTTCACAGCTGCAATGGGACCAGGGACTTCCCACTTGTCAAGTTCTTAAACTTTAAGGTGATAATCATTGTTAATTGTCCTCTAGGTTGTGATTACTGGAGATTATTGAGTACCCTAGGCTACTTTTTTATCCACTGGATTATTGTTCACAATGAAAAAAAGCACAGAAAAAGCTGAAGCGGATGACCAAAAAGAATAGTGCAATATTATTTTAAATGTCACCATAATGCTTTCTTTCTCAAGTTCAGTTGCCCCATAATATAATTATTTTTCCAGTACCCTAAATAGCTGAAGCTATGACCCACGTGCAGAGGAGTCCAAGGTCTGGAACCAGAAAGCATCCTTTTATTGCAATGCAGCCAGCTTTGGAAATGCAGGCAATTACACACTTCCCTTAACCTTAAGTTGAAGATGCGTCCTATCTGCCACATCTATTTTACCCTTTCGGTAAAAAGTTAGAGACTGGAGCTTAAAGGATGCTTAAACATATTCTGCCTGGGAAATGGGATAAAAAATCAATATTGATGACGTGGTTCAGTGCACCGTACTGCAATGCTAAAGTCCCATATTCAGTACCTATGATGAGAGAATGGAGCATTTACATGTGTTATAAATCTCACCTGGTAGATTGATCTCAAAGGGAGGGGAGAAGATATGTGGATATGTAGGAAGATAGATGGAAGTCGTGCATAATCGGTGATTATGTAACTTCATTACATCAGTGAGCTTCAGTCAACGATAGTGAGATGAAATGATTGTATAGAGAGAGGCTCCATCACCCTGTTAACTTTTGAGAGCTTGTAACAGCTAAGGCAGGAGGAGGAGGAGGAGGAGAAGGAGGAGGAGGAGGGCCTTCAGGAGATTAGCTCCAAGGGTCCTGTAAACCCTGATCTCTGTGGCGAATTTAGCATGACTTCTCATATTGAGTTTCTGAGGGACAGCTGATCATGTAAGCTTTATGGCTTAGCAGGAACAATTTCAACGACACCCGTGGAGAGTCCAAATGAGTGTCTGCAATGTTTCACAAGTGCCCCATTGAGTAATTGGGACTGATGATCCCAGCCAAGGTCATAGTTCTTTACCCTATGGTTGAAATATGTGACCCCAACTGAGTAGAAAGTTAAACCCATTGAAATGAAGCCTGAACGGAATGACTATTTGGGGTCCTCACTTGCATGCTTCCTGCTGGAGTTTGATGCAGATTTCAGTCTGGTGGTTCCCTCAATAAAAATGATTGCCTCCACAGTGTGTCAGAAGTGAGTGTTTGGTACCTTTCTCTTTGCCTTGACAACCCGTTTCTGGGCCATTTTAACCCTCTGGGAGAAGAGAGGTAAAAACCTTCGAAGGTAATGATATCCTGTTAAATTAAAAGAAAGTAAATGGCAATGAATTCATTAGTAATACAAATCCCTGAAATAAAGAGCAGTCCATTTTCAAGTTTTACTTATTGAAATGGCTTAAAGGAAGTGTTGCAGCCGCCTGTGACTTTTACCATGAGATGAGATACCTGTACTGTGCTTACTATACAGAGAAAGAAATACTGCAGAACAAAATGTCATTTTCCCCGATGGTTTATTTGGAGCTGTGATTTTTCTTGAAAAGAAGACCCACATCAGCTCCTTTTGGCCTTCTTCTGGTTTAGGATCTCTTTTTCCCTCAGTAGATTATATATTCCCTCAAAATGAAACTGCTAAAATCTTAACCCTGTTGAATCAAATCACTTCCTCTTCTCACCTTAGATCTGTGATTTCCCATTACATTTATTTTACCAAAAAGGTGAAATGACTTTTTAAAAAATTTTTCCTCTCACTGTGGAGATGAGATGATGATTCTTTTGGTTTTTCCTATGGAGTCTGATGCAGGATCTAGACATTCACTAAGTAACTTTGAAAAGGTCTGCTCCCCCCAAGGCAGAGAGGTGGGACGGTGGAATGAAATCTTGAGCTCCACTATTTCAGGTGACTCTTATTTCGGCAGGACATGCGCCAAACCCTTGGTATGTGGTGCCAGTGGATTTGGAGGTTTGGTGTTCATATTGTGTGGGAAATTGGATGTGAAGTTAACTCCTGATTCCTTCCTTCAGGGGTCAGGGTAACACTACATCTGCTTCCATGCTGTTAGTCTCCAACTATGTGCAGAAATAGCACCTGCTAGGATTTTTCCTGCACTCCTTCTTTTAATATTTTATAAATGACTTCCTCAGTTGTTTTCTGCCATAAGCCACACGTATGCTACCAAAATGGCATCTTCTAGAGGCTTTATAAGCTCAGTGGTGGATGAGAATAATATGAGAAAGGAAAAGAAGCCTCTAAAAAATGAGACTGACCATGAAACATACATACACATATATATACCTCTCATGCAATCTTTTTTCATTGAGGACCGTACATGTTCACATTAGAAAAGATCATTGCAATCATTTTAATGGCACTTTGTAACCTGTTACTTTCTTTTGGAGGGGATTATGTAACTGAGGCAGGTCATGGCATTTTTCTTAGGTATCCTACAAATCAATAATAAAAAAGCTGTACTTAATAGGAAAGCATTTGAACATGAAGGCAGTAAACAACTTAAAATATGATATCTGTTTCTCTGTTTTTCTTGCTATTTTGTCAACCCAGGTTATGTAGTTAGATTAGAAAATATTTGGGAAAATAGAAGGAATTCTACTTATTTATATAGAAAGTACTGAATTTGTCTCCTGACCAGTTGCTTCACCAAAATCAGATTTAGCTGACAAGCAATCAGAGCATTCCTAAAACTACAGAAAACATTTAAAAGGAGTTTTTCTTATGTGTGCAACGTATGTGAAAAATTCATGTTATTGTTAAAATGACAAATAGGTGAAAATCATCTTTTAAGAGCTGAACTTTGAGGACTGATTTAAGATTTGCATTTTAGAGTCTTTTCATCTGTTACACACTGATCCGTTTGGGATATACTTTGTCTTACAACAGATCAAATCTTTGGCATTTGGCAAATCTCGTGTTTTTAGAAAACAGGCTACTCTATCGTCTGTGGCAATCACAACACCCAAGGGTTGATTAACAAGACTTAAAAGTAGCAAGTTTTCTGGTAATGCTCAACTTACAAAGCATAATTATAAGGGCACCATTTGGGCAGCTGTAGATAAGGCCATGTCAGCATTTTTCTTATTATATTCCAATCCTATTTCCATTAGTTGTATCAGGAATCGCAAAGAGGAAGGAGTTCAGCTCTCTGAGACATCCAGGCATTGTGGAACCCTGGACTGAGTCAGAGGGCCTGAGACACACTTCAGGCTCTGGCAGTTACCAGCCATGTGACTTCTGACCCTGCATTTTAGCTCTCTGTGTTCAAAATAATCATTAAAAAAATACAACAGTTACACATTGCACTAAAGAGACAAGATATATGTCTAAGGACTTATCATCACTCGATGCCTTAGATATCTGGTATGATTATTATTAAGTGTTCCCCAAAGTTGTATGAATTGAACAGTGCTTTTTTTCCTCACGCCTTTATTGTACATCTTTATAGTTGCTTTCTAGTACTGGTTATGGTTTAACTGATACGCAATATTGTTCAGTGAGTAAGCAACCCAGACAATGAAAAGGTTTGGTTGCTAACTTTCTCAGTACTCGGTTTTTTCAGCAGCACTCAGATGAGAATAGAGTTGTCTTCAGCACCTGAAAGAAGTTGTTTTTGAATAACATTTCAAGAACCGTAACTAAGGATTTTTGTGTGTGAGAGAGTGTCTTCAGCTGATTGTTTTTAAGTGCTCCTGAGTACTTAGGTGTTTCTGGTTGGGGTAACAAGAGCACAGGAACAAATGTTCACAGACTGACTTGATGCTACCACTTAAAATGGGTCAGTTGACCCAAAGCTACTCTCATCTGTCACTTTATTAACGAAAGCATCATGGGTTTGAATACTAAGCATATTAGAGGACGTAAGGATGTAAAGATGATAGTCCTGTTTTGGAGTTTTGCTAGCTGCAATAATTGCTAACGTTCTTTAGGGGGAAGCAATCCCCCGTGTGTCACTATTAGCGCTGCATTTCTTTAATGTTCTCGGGTCTTGACATAAATACATTGCCACATATGAGGAGGGTGTAGTTAGTGATATGACCTTCCATACATGTTTTTAAGTGACTGGATACTTCTGTGAAAAAGTAAGTGTTTATATTTTAGTTAAGGTAGTGTGGGAAAGAGGGAAATTAATGCTGTGAATAAAAGTAAGCCTATGTGCACTGAAAGAACTTTTCCTGCTACTCAGCATTCTCCTCTTCCTAACTTGCCAGTGCCTTGCATTTTCCAATAAGAATCCCCAATATTTCTTTGTTCAGATAAATTGGCACATGCCTATTTAGGGGACTTCACTGATGCTTTAAAATAGCAAGCATTTTCTTTGTTTCCTATGTTTTAAACAAGCATATTCCTTATGTCTCATGGAAATGCTTTAGACTTGCTCTGGCAGATTTACAAAAGAATATTGTAGGAATGGAGACAGGCTTGTTTATTTGACAAATTCTGCTAATCACCTTGCAAGTATGCTTTTAATTTTCACCCAGAGAATGCTACCCTAGAGACCATTATGCTGTAGATAGCGTTCCATTACAGGCCGAACACATGGCTCAATGGGTAACCCTTGCTGCTTACCCTGACCACTGGCTTACAGTGAAAGATCCTTAAATGACTTTCTTTTTGGTTCCTCTGTGTAGGAACTTGAAGACTCCTAAGGCTTTTAGCTTTAGAGAAAGGATGACTGACCGACCTGGTTTTGCTTTCTTATCACACTATCTGAAATTGCCAAGCAGTGAACTGTGGATAAAGCGGAGGGAGAAAGCAAAGTACTTTCATATTTTGCTTCTGAAAATCCGCTGTTCCCTGTTTTCATGTTAAGACAAAAGTAATCTTTTCCACAACAGGCTATTCAAACAGGGTGTGTTGTGGTTACTATATACTTATACATAAAATACAATAAATGGTACTAGATGAGCTAGTTCATTCACACAGGTTCTGTATGTTTAAGAATGTATATTTCATAACAGTAAAATTAGGTTGTATTTTGTAATAACATCCTAAGTCAGGAAATTGCGTGTGGAGTTTGGTTTCACCAAAAAAATGAAATGGACTGTGAATTGTGATCACGTAATTATAGACTTTCACTCTTTCAGTATGTTTGTTAATTATGTAGCTCATACTTTATGTGAATTGTAATAAATCACTGTATGAAAAATGATATAATTATTCATAGTGGTTTATTTTCTCATGGCCTGATCAACGTGAGTTAATTGGTAGGTTTTTACCCTATCAACATTTACATGTAATGCAATTATGGCTTAGTATAGTGATCTTTATCATTTTATGGTATAAAATTCCCCTTTTTAATTAAAAAACTTGGAAGCCCACTTAATCATAGATGTACTTTCAGTATCAGCTGATTGAGAAAATGCATGACAATAAATTATTATGAGCATGATAATTCTTTTAAAAATTAATTTGTGTATAGTCACAAGAGGTTCCAATTACATCTTTGAAATACATTGTTTAGCCACATAAAAAGATAGATACAGATTCTGGGTCCCTTGAAGTAACTCCTGCAGTCTTGGCCAACTGAAGGCTTATATATCTAGAACCAAAATACTTGTACTGCACGTGCACGCAAGTCATGTTTATCTTAAATACAAAATGAAAGGCAACTGCTTATGGCGGTAGCATGTGGAATGAAGGAATTGGGTTTTGAATGGATAGACTCAGAGTATCTAATTTTCTAGGGACATATATTCAAAATTGCAACACAAGTAAATCTGCATTCCGATTTTAAGATTCAACTATTATAATGTAAAATTGTCTAATATTATGAAATCATTGCATGAAAAAAATGTTATTTTGATTGTGATCAGAATGAAACTGAATTGTATAAATATTGCCTGAGGTGGTTACAGCGGCCTCATAAGAAGCTAATGAAATTACATACAGTACAGAAGTAAAGGACACCCTGTTATGTCATTTTAGCTCCCAAAGAAATTGTGGATGAAAGAAATGGCATTAAGTTCACAACATCTCACAATTTGTTGGCTCTCCCATGATGCATGATTCCTGATTCCTGATCGAATGCAAGTTCTCTATGGAGTATTTTAGTTATAGAGCAATTCTTCCTATTCAGGTTAATTTTAGTGTATCTAATTTTTTGGCCTCTTGGCTACATTGTCTTGTGGTCACTCATGTGGCGTTGGCGGACTCTATGTCTCTTTTATGCACACTGTACCCTTCTTGACCTCACTTGATCTCTGGAGACACAATACAAGGAAAGCTGGGAAAATAGGTAACTTGTGGGGCCTCCTAGAATTTTCCATACTGTCCTTTTTCCCAGTAGCTTTGTATCTCCCCACCTGCTGGGAGCTGCTCTTCTTCAGAGTCCCTCCTTTGGCCTGACTTCCCTGCACCTCTGACCTGGACACCTCCGGCATTTAGGGCCACTGCCACGGTCTCAGTGTTGCATGCTGCCTTCACACTTCCCAAGTACATCCATCAAGGGGCCTTATCAAAATATTTTTTAGCCATATTTTATCCCATTGAAAAGAAATGGGATTTCATATCTCACTTCCTCACGAACAGCATCACTCTGCTCCCATGGACAATCATGAACCAGTCTGGGAATAATGCATTTTTATTAACAGTATTATTTTTATACAGTTTGCCAAGTCACCACCACCAGCTACCAAATGAAGGAGATACAGTCGTGTGTGTGATTTTTAACATAGGAATCACTGTTAACACGCTAAAGGAAAAAGTTCAAAATAATAGCCTTCCCCCCACCCTTTTGAAATTTGAAGAAAACATGCCATTAATTAGTTTTCTGACCCAGAGGAAGTAGCTTAAGTAGCATGCATTTTTTTTTCATAATAAGGTGGACAGGGGATAGGGAGGACATACTTTTTATTCTGGTTGAATCTTGTGGTTCCCTTTAATCTTATTGGACTGACAGCTGCTTCACATCCCTGTTTGCAGAAATGACCCTGACTGTGAACGTGATGTTTCCAGCCTCTTCACTAACTATAATTTCAGGAGGAAAACAGCCAGGGGAGCCAAGCACAGCAGTAAAGATGGAAAACAGAGAGGCTTAGAGTGGTAGCAGGTATTTTGTGTACACAGAAAGCTTCATGTGGCCAAGGGAGAAAATTTGAGTGTAACAAATGAATGTAGTGGCTCTCAGTGCTTGGTTTTTGAATACCCCCGTTAGAGCCTCTAATTGTTCTCACCACGACATAACCCCTGAATGGCACTCAAGAGGCTCCGGGCTCCACAGTGTGCAGAGGAAATGCATTCAAGGGGTCTCTAGGGGTTGTCAACTCTGCTGCTTTCCCTTGTTGGGTTGTCCTACAGGGCCCATAACAACACAGTCACAGAGCAAGCTGTTCACGTCAGCGGGTATGTTTGTCCTAAGAAGCGAGCGCTCAGTGCTTAGCTTTAGGAGGCCCAGTGCCTGTCTAGTTTGTATTTCCAGGGCCCAGCATGGTGGGGGGCATATAGTAAGTAGGTCACCAGTACCTCACCCTATTTTTAAGATTTTACTTATTATAGACAGAGGGGAAAGGAGAAAGAGAGGGAGAGAAACATCAATGTGTGGTTGCCTCTTGCATGCCCCCTACTGCAGACGTGGCCCACAACCCAGACATGTGCCCTGACTGGGAATTGAACCGGTGACCCTTTCGTTTGCAGGGCAGTGCTCAATCCACTGAGCTATGCCAGCAGGGCTGGTACATCAGTCTGAAATGACCAGATGCCTGAGCATTTAATGACAGCAGATCAGTTTTAGGTTAGTTTTGTCCTAACGTATGCTGCATTGTAAATTCAGACAAAGCTGCTGATTTAGGAAAGGAATAAGGGAAAATTGAGTAATAAAGGAGAGAGGATTAATATTAGGTAAATTGTAACCTACAAATAGACTGACAGAAAAAAATGGTGGGCCCTTCGTTCTGTATTCCCTCCCTTCCACTGGCTTCTCCTTCTTTTGCTTCTCCCTTTCTTCCTTCCACTCCCACCATAGATATTTGAGGGCCTTTGGTGTGCAAGATGCTTGCTCTAAGGGGGCCAGCAAGGGATATAGAGGTGAATGATACCACATATCTAGGTCCAAAGATGGTTAGTCATGGGTAAGTGGTGCTAAAACATATCACATATAACTATAATTCAAGATAGTCAACTATGGGTACCGCTAAGAGAGGTGTCAAGTATGGCACAAACTCGGGACAGGGTCAGAACACATGCACTTGGACATATTAGGATAGGCTTGTTAAAGGAACTGAGGTTTATATTAGACTTCGCAGGGTTTCACATTGGCGTGGAGAACATCTAACATTCCAGGTGGATGCGAGATCAAGGACAAAGATACTGTAAGCGGGAACAGAGGGAGCGTGCTTAGAGAAGAGCTGACGTTCTACTTTCCCCAGAGGATGCCGTATGTGATGCCAAATATAAGACAGTGAAGCTGGTGCCAATGGAGTGGGATTTCATGGGCATAAGGAAAACAGACCATTTTATGACCTACTCATATTTATACTTCAGGAAAAAGAGGAACAAATGAGTCTGTATCTCTAGGATACTTTTCATTCTTAGTTTTCTGAATGTCCCAAGGATTCCTGAATCCCGTCTTCACTCCAAATGTCTTAGTGCTGAACCCCTGTTCTCAAACAGCCATCATGGGCACTCTTCATTTCCTGTCTTCTCTCTCCCTTTCTAAGACTAAACCGCTGTCACCAGTGCTACATAAATACAGAGGCCAAAGTTTAAGGCCAGTTATTGCGTGTGTGTTTTTAAAAGCAGAAGGCAGCCTTTTGTAATGGAATCTATCCATTCCAACTCTCTCTGCTTAGTAGTATTAAAAAGTTGCCACCGGCCCCTAGGTGAAGTGCTGTAGTTTAAATGTAACTCTTCACTGAGGATGTGTAAGGTTTCTTTCTTTAAGTGATGGCAACAGCAAAGTGACCGGAGGGCGGCAATTCATTTGGGAGGTCGGGCAAGATGGAAAAGGAAGCTGGGGAGAGAAAGAAAAAGGAAAGTCTTTGATATAATTTATGGCAAAGTGGAAGTATAAATTCCAAAATGTTTTTTAAGATCATATGGAAAAAGAATAATGCTTTAGAGTATAGTATAGATTTATTCCTAGCAAGTGTGAAGTCTTCTGTTAACTACCAGTAATTATAACAATTTTGAATTGCAGATGGAAATCACAAATTGAGCTTCCTAAAATTAAAAAAAAACCCTCATTTTACCTAAGATAAAATCCTTTCCCTTATCAAATACTTTACTACATTTCTAATAAGTAGAAGAAAAGAGAGCAATAGAGATTGGGAGTTTTTTTTTATACTTTTTCTGATCACTACATATTGAAAATTCTAGGAAGTTGGGCCATGGCCAAACATGGAAAATAAAATGAGAAGGAATGCAATTTGCTCAAGCACAAGATAAATATTACATGTATGTGCATTAGGAATCAGCTAAAAGAACAAGGAACATAGCCTAGTTGTCAAAAACTCACCCCCTTAGTCCTAAGGATTCTGATTCAATGGTGGAACAGAGCAAAGAAATATTTACCTTGAAAAAATGGTTGAGGTCAGTGGGTGCACCAAGGCGTGCCTTGGGCGAGCATCAGCAGAACCCTCTGTCAGTAAGTTTCCCTTCCCGGTCCTACCACACTTTATTATGGATATTGGATGCTTTCCTCCATATTTTCCCAACTGCCCTACCAACTCATCTTCAGCTTTCCACTTGGAAGCCCTTTTCAACTAAAAGGACAGAGGCTAATAAGACTCTCCTACGCTGAAATTCTGGTGCTGCCACAATAACCAGATGATTGCTGTGTAAGTGTGGCTTATGCTTGCCCTTGGTAACCACTATCCTTTGATTGTATTAAATTGGCAGCATCACTCCTTCCATTGTGGGTTTTGATTGATTAATGCCATGTGAGTGAATTCAAAATACTGTTTGAGAGCCCCATCTATTGTAAGGGTTGTGCTTAACACAGGCTGAACAATGTTAAATACAGTTCTTGCCATCAAACACTTACGGGCTAGTGGGGAAGACAGGTGTGTTCTATTGGGGTCCTGGGAAACAGAAGATTTAGCTGCTTCTAAGTCAGAGGCAGAAACTGGTTGAAATATGGTTGCAAGTGAGGCTTTAGCAAATCCTCCTGGTTCTTCGAAACTGTCTAAAATTGAGTTACAAATTGAGGTTTTTCCATTCCCACATCAGGCAGTCACTGGCAGTGGTGAAGCCTGGGGAAGAGGGTATAATCTTGAGCAAGACACTTTCCTGAAGTCGCTAAGTGAAGTTCCCAGTGAGGGACTCAGCTGTGAGCCCTGGGCTGCAGGATGGGTACATGGTCCCTAAAGAGCTGAACAGAAGGTATTTGGAAACTCTGACAAGAACATTGTATTCCTTTGCCCCTTGAGGCATGCTACAATAATGCCATAGGGATTACTCAGCTAATACTGGGAAATCTTAAATATTTGTTTAAAAGGGTAAAAACCCACTAAATATTATTGAGTACAAGGCCCTGCTCCATGTAGTTACATTTCAGAGATTGTGGTTTCCTGAGGGAGACAGTTGAACCCATAGTGTAATTTCTCCTGGTAAAAGTTCCCAGACCATCAGTGTTTAATGAACATCTCCTCTGTGCCCTGGACTTCAGAGAGAGAAAGGAAGGAGCTGAAAATTCAGGCCCTGAGTGTTTCCACAGGGCCCATTTTTGTTCAGTGATTTATGTGCTTGATTCCAAGGTTAAGGGGAGGAGTTGGTGGGAGGTCAGGGAAGGGGCAAGGAAATGAAGCAGAGTAGCCGGGGCACAAGTTCTCTGAATTCCAAAGATAATAAGACAATTGTTTGGATTGTGTGGGATGAGGCTAGAGAGGCATAGTGAAAGTTGGCAGAAGGCAAGCCTCTATGAACTGAGTGGCAATGGAATGAGCTGAATGTAATTTACTGGCACAGAACAGACAGAGTGAAAGCAGTGTTTCATTAGCACTAGTCAGTCTGTGATTTGGATGAGTGGGGGTCTAGTTTTGAATATGATGGATTTGAAATCATAGAAATAATATATCCTAGAGTTCAATTTTCCCTGAAAGCGAAGAATTTCATATTATACCTCACCTTAATATTATGTAAAAATATTATTTTCTTAATGTGAGGGAAGTGACTTTAGTTTAGATTTTTTAATGCATTCTTCAGCCCCAGCGAGGTGACAGGGAGTGCCTTCTGTTTTTTATTTTCTATAAAGATATTTAATCAAGTTGAATACACAGAGACCAATTGTGCCAGTAATTTTTTGAACTAGTGGCTGTGTTTAAATGGGAAACCACTCATTAAATCATCGAGAATTTGAATAGGAATGAACTTAGTACACCTCCTTGCTGATATATACAAATCTCTCTGTTATAACTCGAATAATTATCCATTAACAGATATTCACTTTAATAAACAACTGCTTTTACTGTTTTCCCCCTCACTTGACCTGACATTTGACTAGATGATCAGCTCAATTCAGTTCAACAAATACTCCCAGATTATGTACCTTGCTGATGCTAAATGCAAGCACTAGAATGAGCAATTCACTCATTGCCAAAGCAACAAAAGATGTACACTTGTAAGTATCTCAAAAGATTTGTCTTAAAAGAAAAAAGCAGCTCTCACCACTACCACCATGCCTTTCCTGGTCCTGGCACTTTTTTTTATAAATAGAAAAAAAAGTTTATGGTCTTTTTAAAAGACCAAGAACTCAAACAAAAATAATACTCATTTTCTATTACAGTATTCCCCTTGTGTTTATTGATGTATATGTTTTATTTTTGAAATATATGGAGATTTCAACATTTGAATACCTTATCTTTTGGACCATAAGATGCACCTAGGCTTTAGAGGAGGAAAATATGAAAAAAATTAAATCAGGAAACATAAAATATTTAATAACTTAAATAAGATATTTCACCAATGTAAATTTAAACAGAAATCAGCAGCAGCATTAGCAACCATTATTCCCCCTAAATGTGGGATGGGGAAGTGCATCTTATAGTCAGAAAAATGCGGTATATTTATTATATATTTTTAAGATTTTATTTATTTATCTTTAGAGGGCAAGGGAGGGAGAGAAATATCAATGTATGGTTGCCTCTCATGAGTCTCCTGTTGGGAACTGGCCTGCAACCCAGGGATGTGCCCTGACTGAGAATCAAACCACGGTAGTTTGGTTTGCAGGCCTGCGCTCAATCCACTGAGCTACACCAGCCAGGGCTATTATGTATTCTTTCATTCAATATGATTTCAAGGCCCCAGGATCATAAGTTATTCTATTTGCATCATGCTCTTTGTGCACAATACAGTCTTCTTTCATCCTCCTAGACTGAGTTAGCTGAGTTTAGTTTTGCCACACAGTGTTATATCTCTTAAAATAAGTCACGTTACTTGAAATTTCCTACCCAAGGGCTATGTAGGTGGTATGGGAAGTGAGTGATACCTATTGGAACAGACTGCATCAGAAGCTGCTTAAACCCGATCTAGATTTGTAAGTAAAACAAAAATTAGTATTCCCTGTTTCCAAGATTAAAATGAGCCTTAATCAGAGAAGGTGTGGGTTACTGCTCTAAGCATTGTCTTTGGGCTCTCTCAATTTCCTGAATTGAAGATTCAAATCCTAGCAGATCTAAAGCCATCTTTTATTATTTTCAGAACTCCTTCTAGCTCAATCTTATTCATTTGATTGTTAATATTAATGTTACTATGGCTATGGTTACAAAAAAAGAACACACATGGCCTTGGCTGGTGTGGCTCAGTGGATTGAGTGCTGGCCTATAAACCAAAGAGTCCCTGGTTCGATTCCCAGTCTAGGGCACATGCCTGGGTTGTGGGGCTGGCCTCCGGTGTGGAGTGCATGAGAGGCAACCACCCATTGATGTTTCTCTCCCTCTCTCTCTCCCTCCCTTCTCCTCTCTCTAAAAAATAAATAAAATCTTAAAGAAAAAGGACACATCTGATAAAGCTTCATCCTGTGACTTCAATCAACTTTTTAGAATCTGAAGGATATTGACAAAATTGAGAGTTCAATTTAACTTCATGGGAATCGTTAGTTAAGTCACACGTGTTAAGTAGACCTGGCTGTTATAATTTTATCACTTCAAGAAAGAATGACAGCACCCAACATGTGTGTTTGTATATATACACATTTATTTCTTGAGAATCTCAAAAGGTAACTGGAAATTATTTAATGCCAGAGGACAATCTCTTTAAAGAGTTGCTTGTGTGAAACCTAATTTTATGCTGGAAATATTAAAGTGTAGATTAAATCAAGGCAATGCACATTGTTTGTTTAGCTCTGACCTCAGTGTCCAAACAAAGAAGGGTTATATTGGGCCCTGGCTGCTGTGGCTCAGTGGATTGAGTGCCGGCCTGTGAACCAAAGGTCTCTGGTTCGCTTCCCAGTCAGGGCACATGCCTGGGTTTCAGACCAGATCCCCAGTAGGGGGCATTTGAGAGGCAAGCACATATTGATGTTTCTCTCCCTCTCTTTCTTCTTCTTTTCCCCTCTCTAAAAATAAATAAATATATATTTTTAAAAGTTTACTTCTCTGTGTATCCCCCACTTTAATGTAAGGCTGAGAGGACAGGACCTCATCTGTCAGGTTCACCACATCTCTTTGGTGCCTAGGGGAGTGCCTGGCTTGTAGTATGAGTCAATAATTATCAAAGAATGGCAGGGGAGGAGGGGGAGAGAGAGGACTTCCCAAGGTGTCCTGGTCTCAGCATGGTAGTAGCAGAAAGTGGAGTTTAACAAGACAGCAAAATTAGCCCAGGCTGGTATATACAAGGCCTTTGTGTTGTAAAGGTTTTGTTCACGAAGCAATGCTATTTATACAGTAAAGGTAGTGTCTGTTGTCTCGGTCAGATCAGAACACTGGCCCATCACAAGCTCTCAATGGTCAGATCAGTTGATGTCAGATCAATTGATGTAATACCTGGAGTACCAAGCTGAGGACTTAGAACTAATAGGCAAAGGTTTTAGTTATATCCACAACTCAGAAAACAGCCCTGACTGGTGTAGCTCAGTGGGTTGGGTGTCATCCTGCAAACCTAAAGGTCACTGGTTCAATTCCCAGTCAGGACACATGCCTGGGCTGCCGTCCAGATCTCCATTTGGGGACACGTGTGAGAGGCAACTGGTTGAACTTTCTCTCCCTCTCTTTTTTTCTCTCCCTTCCTCTCTTTCTAAAGATAAGTAAATAAAATCTTTAACCAAAATAATGCAGAAAACAAAAACAATGTTTTAGGCCCATTGACCTGACACAAATTTTGAAGGTGAGCGAAGTAGAAATAGACTGGAGCCTATTTTAGGCAGTTACTGTATTTTAATGAATTATGATGTGACAAAACTCATATTTTAGGTTCATATTTTTCCCCTACACATAAGTATCCATTATGAAGAAGCTTTAATAAAAACAATGAATTTTCAATTTTCCTCTCCTTCTTAGTATTAATATATCTTCTCCTAATTGCAGAAGCTATCATGGCATATTAGAATTGTCGTTAGAATCAAGGTAAGTCTGAGTTCCAATTTTGGCTTTAACATGTATTAGCTATGGAACCTTTGACAGGTCACTTAGTGTTTCAGACTTTAGGTTTCCAAATCTCTAAAGAAAAAAATATGCCTCCCTTTAGGACAGCCATTTTTGACTGGTGTGCCACAAGGAGTTTTAAAACATACAATACCTGACCGTTTAGTCAGGAGTACTGAATTCTTTTCTCTTAGATTATAAAATTAAAAAATGACAACAGGTGCTCTGGCTGGTGTAGCTTAGTGGATTGAGCACTGGCCTGTGAACCAAAGGGTCACTGGTTTGATTCTTGGTCAGAGCACATGCCTAACGGTTGTGGGCCAGGTCCCTGGTGGGGGATGCACAAGAAGCAACCACATATTGATGTTTTTCTCCCTCCTTTCTCTCTAAAATTAAATAAATGAAATCTTTAAAAAAATGAAGAAACAAAAAAAAGATAGCAGCCACCCCAACAATGGCTGTCCAGTGGAAATGAATCAAAAGTATATCTGTTTTTGTCAGATCAGCAAAATAGGTATTTTGGTAATTGATTACCAAAATTTTAGTGATTAATTTATGTGTACCATGAGATGAAAAAAGTTGAAAATTGCTGCTTTAGGATTATGAGGAAAGTAAAAGTAACCCTTGTAAAGCATATAATGCTTGAAAAATAGTAGCTGTACAATAAATGGTAATCCTTGTTACTTTAATATTTTAACATGTGTATTGTTAAAATATAGCAGTTAAGAACATTCTTTAATTTTCTCCCTGTACCCAGTGGTCAATTTTCCATACTAATTTCACTAATGTGTGAGCAGCATTTGTACAATGGGTCACTGCTTGTCCTTAGTGTATTTTTGTTCACTTGAGTTTTGGAATAACATAATCTCTTAGTTTAACTTCTATTTCTTTTTTAAGATTTTATTTATTTATAGAGAGAGGGTAAGGGAGAGAGAAAGGGAGAGAAACATCGATGCGTGAGAGAAATATCAATCAGCTCTCTCTCACATACCCGCAACCCGGACTTGGCTTACAACCCAGGGATGTGCTTAGACCTGCAATCAAATGGGTAACCTTTCAATTTGCAGTCCGGCACTCAATCCACTGAGCCACACCAGCCAGGGGTTAACTTTTATTTCATCGTTTTCTCCTTTTCAGTCTCCTTTGCTGGTCTCTTCCCTTCTCTCTTCTTCATGTTGGAATGCCCTATGGTTCAGCTCTGGCTCCTCTCCTCAGTCTGTACTCACCCCTTTGTGATTTCATCCACTCCCAAAGCTATACATTCCACCTCTGTCACTGTCTTCTAAAATTATACCCCCACCCCATTCTCTCTCCTGAACTTCAAACACCTATGCCTAACTGCTTATCTGCCATCACCATCTACTTGACATTTGTCACTTAACTTGCCCCAAACTGAACTTCTCTTTCCCCACCCAAATCTAATGTAGTCATGGTTTTTCCATCTTGGCAGATGTCAGTTTTATTCCTCCATTTGTTCAGGCCAAAAATCTTGGAATCATCTACCATGCCACGCTCTTTCTTACACACACCACATCCAATATATCATCAAGGCCTGTTGGTACTGTCTTTACACATACCCACAATCTAACCACTTCTCCCACCTCTACTACCAATACCTCTGTTGACACCTCCATTGCCTCTTTCCCTCAAGCGCAGCAGTAACCTCCAAACTGACTCCCTGTCTCTGCCATTACCCTCTATGTCTGCTCTCCACACAGAGACTACAACTGTCCTGTGAAAAGGGAAAGCATATGTGTTACTCTACTGCTTAAAGCCCTGCAAAAGTTGCTTGCTTTTACTTATAGTAAAAACAAAATACTTTGCTTGTAATGGCCTAGGGACATCGGCCTGCATTACTTCTTTGACTTCATTTCCCCTCCTTACCCAGCTTTCTCTGGATTTATTTCTCTCCATCCCAAACTTCCTATTTTTTGAATGTGACAAGTAAGGCATTGCTTTTGGACTTTTGCACTAGCTTACTCTCTTTATCTGGAGCATTATTTCCCAGACGGCTCAAGATTGACTTTCTCACCTCCATCATTTCGTGGCTTTTATGTGTCACTTTAGCATGTATGTGTCAGTTACCTTGACCACATCCTCTTAAATCGCAACACACTGACCTCAACACTTCTGATCGCCTTGTTCACTTTTAAATATTTTTAGACACTTATCTTGTAACATTTTTCATAAATCACATTTTTATTTTGCATATTGGTTGTCAGTAGAGTTTTAGCTCTGCAAGGGCAGGGGTCTTTTTTAAAAAAAAGTTATTTTTAGAGAATAAGGGAGGGAGAAAGAGAAACATCGATTGGTTGCCTCTTGCATGCCCCCTACAGGGGACTTGGCCTGTAACTCAGGCAAGTGCCTTGGCCAGGAATCAAACCAGCGACCTTTTAGTTTGCAGAACATTGCCCAGCCAACTAAGCCACACAAGCCAGGACAAGGGCAGGGATCTTTGTGTAGTTCATTAAGAACAATGTAAATTTAGAAAAAAAATTAAATTGTTAAATGAATAAATATTGTCATAAAATAAACGTAACAATCATTAATATCTAATGATACTGTTGTGAAGATTTAAATATGACTGTGCGGTTAAAGAGTATTATCACCAGGCTTCACACATATTAGGGCATCAGTAAATGGTGGCAACTCATAAGTGTCTCCCAGCAGTTAAGTCATGTGGTTTACATCAAAACTCAAAAGTATTACCCCATGAACCTTTCCTTACGTATGAAAGCTTCATGAAGTGGCACCATGGAAAGACAATATCTACTCTAGGTATAGATGAGCATATCTTACTTTATTAGGTTCATCTAGTAAAGAGAATGGTACATAAATATTCAGCAATAGTTGATGGCTTACACATGTCAGTAAATAAATTGACACTGTTCTTTTTACTTTATACCAACTAAACTTCATATAACTAAAAAGTTATTGGCAATTTAATATTCTGTAGTATATGACATTTTTAAATATTGCATTGAGATCATTTATAAGATTATCGAGGTCTTCCCAAGGCTAAAGAGCTGACAAAAATGATATTCCCACAATACATTTTAGTGAATAACCTATCTTTTAATAGATTCCAATGACACTTTGGATTGCTCAACATATTTAAAATTTTTGGTTCTTTCCCACATTTTATAAATAGAAAAAATAATTGTAATGAGGTATTCTTATGTGAATCACAAATAAAGAAAGGTTTTAGTGTGTGGTATTCAATAGAAAAGAAATACTTTATTTTTCTATCTCTATTTGTAAAAACACTGGAAAATAGTTATAACTGGAAGCCTTTTGTAAGTCAAAACAAAAAGTATCACTTCTGACTATTGAATGGATGTTCTCATTTTGTCTTTGTCCCAATCATCAGTTGTCTATTCTAATAAAGTACATTCATTCTTCTATATTTCATTCATATAGCTTAGTTTTTTCCAGAGAATTTACAAATGTTTTACTGCCTGCCAAGCCTTCAGTAATTCAACTACATGACAGAATGTCAGGACAGAATGCCCATAGTTTATTCTGTGGATCTCTGACTATAGATTCAGAGGCTTACATTAAATCAGGGGTGAATGATACACTTATATATTTTTTCTTCCACTAAAAATATTTTAAGAGTGTTGACTCTGGAATTCTCTAAATGGGCAGTTTCTGAATACATCTATTGCTATACTTTCCTATTCTTTCATTTCCTTGGGTGTTCTCCATACAACTTCATCTCTGTTCTCGAAGTTTGATATGTCCAGATATTCTCCTATTTCTGCTAAAGTTCATTTGTTTACCACCAGAAAATGGGGGAGAAATGAAAGAAGGAGGGGAAAAGAGAAGAACAGCAAACTTCACATTATTGCCTGGATGTTACCATAGATGTAAACGGTGTAAGTTTTCTTTGAACTATTTTAGCAAAACCACTTTTTCTAGGGTTTTTATTGCCACCCGTGCTTACTTCACTTTGTACTCCTCTGCCGATTGTGGGTGGATGGAGTTTGACTATTTCAGAATAGTTACTAGTGGGTGGGTTCAAGAATCTTTAGTGGGTTGAGAAAAAAGCCATGTTTATATAGATGTGATCCTTCTATTAAAATCCTGAGAGTGAGTAATATTTAATGGCTATGTTCACCACGCACGTAGCAGAGTCCATCTGTACAGGATCCAACAGTATGTGAAGAGAATTCCATGGGGGCTTTGGATTTCTATAAAGAGTTTGTGTGCATGGGTTCTAATCTCCAAAATTTGATTTTGTTCCTTGGTAGACAAAGTTTCTCTCCTCAGGACATTACAGGGCCTGGATGCCTTTGGGTCTATACAAGATGCTACGAGTCTGTCAAGACTTAGTTTTCCTACTGCAGCAGATTCAAGCACATAGCTCTAGGGCCTTGTGTACATTGCTTTGACTTTAGGTATAATACATTTATGTTGATTGGCTTTCTATTGTGGGTAGCTGTGGTAGTCACATGATCTACTTAGATGCCGAGTAAGTACATTCACTTCTTTGCTTTGAAGTCCAGTTCTTTTATAGTTTGAAATACAGAGCTGGTAGAGACCAGCGAGGCTGTTTACATATTGAAACCACACCATTACAATTAAGAACAGTTTCTGTATGGTCAGGCCACCAGAAATTGCAACAAGCTTTTTAAAATATAGAAAATTTGTCTTGGCTGGTGTGGCTCAGTGGATTGAGTGCCTGCCTGTGAACCAGAGGGTCGCTGGTTCTATTCCAGTCAGGGCACATGCCTGCATTGTGGGCCAGGTCCCCCAGTAGGGGCCACGTGAGAGGTAATCACACATTGATGTGTCTCTCCCTCTCTTTTGCCCTCCCTTCCCCTCTCTCTAAAAATAAATAAATAAGTAAGTAAGTAAATAAATAAATAAATAAATAAATAAAGTCTTTTTTAGAAAATATAGATTTTTGCTGGCTGTTCTTTTTTTTTTTTAATTGTTGAATTACAGTTGTTCCAATTTTCTTTCATTGCTCTCCCCCACCCCACCCACCCCTGCTCCCACAGTCAGTTCCCATCCTCTTGTCCATGACCATGGGTTTTTTTATACATGTTCCTTGACTAGTCCCTTCCCCTTCTTTCCCTCTTATCCTTCTCCCTCCTCTGCTCTGGTCGCTGTCAATCTGCTCCTTGTTTCCATGCCTCTGGTTGTATTTTGCTTGTTTGTTTGTTTTGTTCGTTAGGTTCCACTTATAGGTGAGATCATATGATATTTGTCTTTTGATGTTGGCTGTTCTTGAATGACCAGTTAAAATGATATTTAGACTATAGTAAATTCTATATAGATATAATTGTAACCTCATTTTCTGTCTTTTCCCTACCTGAGATAACGTGTTACCTTAATCTTCACCACTGACTTTAATGTTCACAGACGGAGGAATCATCGTTGTTCATGACCCGCTGTATTAAAACAATACTACTATCAAAGAGTGGGATTTGGGTAGCCTCAAAATGTGTATAGCTGAATCATAACTTTTATAAGCAGAGAGCCATCAGTCAAATGACTGTTTTGTAACTGTTGGGCAAAAACTCAACATACTAGCACAATTAAAGATTTAAATGTTTCGAGAGAGCCCATTTAAAGGAACATTTTACTTTCAGTTTATTGGCAAGTTTTATGACCAAAATTTAAAAGCCCCAAAATGGACATAATTTAAGATGTGCATTTTAATGAAGTAGAGAAAATGTGAAATGATTTGGAAAAAAGCTATTTTTATCTTTTATAACTTCTATAAGTGATGCAACTTCCATGAGCGCTGATTCTTTTTTTCCTGTTCTTTACAGATGAAATCAAGTTAAATGTAATGGACAGTACCAGACTCAGACTGACATTAAGATGGGAATGTTTTAAATAAGCGACATATTTTAATGTGAAATTTTGAATCTAATATAAAATGCAAATTGCCATAGTCCTTAATGTAGAAAAGGGGAAAAATGTAGTGATTGAGTTTGGGGAGATTGTAAATCGGGCAGATCCAGCCAGCTGCAATGATGAACAAGGCTTCCTTTATTATTGCTTTAAGAAAAGCTATTGAGTGGCTAGCACAAAGTAGCTGCTTGAATTCAGGAATATCCAATATCCCTTTGAGAGGCGTATTTGATTATACATTTTCCCTTTACCCACTTGTTTCTAACTCTCCAAGTTCCACACAGAGTCTCCATGATCACGGTTGTTCTTATCCTCTGTGTTCTTTCTGACCCATAGGTGATACTACTGGAGACCACTGTTATCTATGTAAGAATGATCTTTGTCAGTCTTTAACTTTATACCTGATCCTATTGTTCCTTTGTTTAAAATACTCCCATAAGTCCCTGGTGCTTACAATATTACCTCTAAAAGGGTGAGCCTGACAGGCGATTTTTTTACAATCTGGCTCCAGAATTGTTTTTCAGCTTCATTTCTCACTCTGCTCAAAAGGATTTTTCGGCATGTGTATTATTTCACAGTGCTGAGTACACGCACACACACACACACACACACACGCGTGCGTGTGCACACCCACACACACTGTTCAAGTATAGGTTTCCCACTAATTTCTGCATGGAAAATTCTTACTCATCCTTCAATACCCATCTGAGGTGTCTCCTCTGTTAAGACTTCCTCAGCTTCTCTGGTAAGAGTATGTTATCCCACACTTCTCCCAGCTACCCTTGTCCATATTCACAATGATCAGAATACAATTTCCTGTTAAAGCACCAAATCTACTGTCAGTAATTTGTCTGTCTCTCCTGTTAGAAGCTTCCATTCTAACAGGAGTGACATCTAAAGCCCTTCTAAAGTCCTGAAACATCTTGGGAAAAAAACTATTCCAGCGTGCGGGGCTTGTCATAACAGATCCCAATGAATAAATAGTTGATTGATCAAATGAATGAATTTTCACTTGTGGATTTTTCACAACCTATAGTTGTGTGTGTCAACTCAACGTGCAGAGCTGGAAGCTGTTTGCAGCTCTTCGGTCAGTTTTATGGTCTGCCAACACATTCTGGGCTGTTGTGCACTCCTCACTGATAGGATTTTTCCCAACAGTACTTGGCTTGATTACAGTATTCGAAATTGTTTTTCATCATGTCTGGGTTTTACTTTTTTCCCCTACTTGACTTTTTTCTCTCAGTTGCTGTACAGCAGGCTGCTGGGACTTCTGGTTGGTACCCATTTCCCTTGTGTGCCTTGCCCATCCAGGTGACTTTGTGACAAGGAAGGCTATGGAACTGGCCCACTTCCAGCACTGCGTTGCTGGTGATCCTGTATTGCAGTAGGCACTTGAGTGGTGAACCTGGGCATGCTGCCACAGCCAGCAGTGAAGGTGAATGCCAATAAGGACTAAGCATGGAAGTAAATCCAGGCAGAATTGACTTTGTCAGTGCTTTCTAGTAAAGGAGCTTCTATATGCAAAGTGCATTGATAGCAATGGGCATTACTTTGTTACTTGTAGTTCTAGATGGATGAACACTGATACGCTTCACCTTAATTGCTGGTTAAGCAAGAAGCTGATGTTAATGGGAAGTAATGTGTCCTTATTGTATGTGTTGCCTCTCTCTGCTCAGGGACAGAGAACTGAAGGGCATGTGGTCCTATAGGTCAGTGCTTCTCAAACTTGTTTTGCCTACAGATCACCCACAGGATTTTGATTCAGTAGACCTGGTATGGAGCCAAGACTCTGCACATCTAACAAACCCCCAGATTATACCATCATGCCAATATCACTGCTTTGTAGGGCTCACATTGAGCAACAAGGATGAAGAGGGAAGAGTGAGCTCATCAAAAAGCAGTGATAGCTAATGGGCATGCGCTGCATATCTCGGGTACCTCGGCAGTACCACAGGACAAGAGCATGACCTAACAAAATAACTCAATTCCCCCATCATCACTTCATGTTAGTGCAAGTCGTTATTGACAATGGACACTTGCCTGAGTTGGGGTTCTCCCTCACCTAGGTCTCTTTAAGCTCTTTATGGAAAAGAGAAGAGGTTGGCTCCCCCACCAAACCTTTGATGGAAAAGACTCAGTACCTTAAAAGAGCAAGCTCCTCTCTTAAGGTTTGAACATCTTAGCTGCAGAGGAAGTAAAGTTCAGTTGCCAATTGCTTAAGGGTCTGGTGAATTTCCTCCAAGTCTCTTTGACCTACCTCTCTGAGCAAACAGTAGCAGAGCTATCTTTTATGGAGCTGCTGCTAGATAGATGCTGGGCATACAAAGAAGCAGAAAACATAGTATCTTCCCTGGGGAAGTTTACAATTTGCTCCATTAAAGGGTCAGCTTTTCGAGGGCAAAGGTGCATCTCATTTGTCTTTATTTTGTCTTTTAGAGATTTTATTTATTTAATTTTAAACAGAGGGGAAAGGAGGGAAAGAAACATCAATGTGTGGTTGCCTCTCACCTGGCCTGCAACCCATCATGTGCCCTGAGAAGGAATCGAACCGGTGACCTTCTGGTTTGCAGGCTGGTGCTCAATCCACTGAGCCACACCAGCCAGGGCTCTCATTTGTCTTTATATCTCCAAAAGTATACACTTAACAAAAATGTTGCTAAGACACTGGCATTAGGAGAATAGCTTATATTTTTAAAGCTAAATCATGACACAAATTTATAACATGGTTAGTAGAGTTGCAAGTGACAATTACATGCCACATCTAGTCTGTATATCAGAGCTTCGTAATCCTTTAAACACAAAACATGTCCTTGGGCTCAGTGGTGTGTTAGCACTAATAGTATGCTGCTTATCAAACCACAAAGGGCATCCCAGCATTTTAATTCTGTTTCTGTACGTAAAAGTCCATACTCTGGGTAGCCACTCCATTTGGCTGTGCAGCCAAACTTTTCAAAGTAGAGGGGAGAGAGGGGATCAGGTAACTGTAGAACTTGAACATGAGATAAAATGCAGTAAGGAAAACACAGGTCATGCAGTGGTCGGTAAAGAGTCCAGGGCCCAAATCCAGCTCACCCACCATCTGTGTTCGTAAATAAAGTTGTATTGGAATGCAGGCATGCCTGTTAGTATTATCTGTGGCTGTGTTCATGCTACTACCACAGAGCTGAAGATTGATAACAGAAATTGCATGGCTTGCATAACCTGAAATCTATTCCTGTAAGAAAAAATGTGCTGATCCCTTAGAGTCTAAGAAGGAGGCTCACTTTTCCCCTCAGTCTGACTGAGATATGATTGACATACAACATTGTATAAGTTTAAGGTGTACTAGAGTTTGTGAGGTTACCGAAACAGAACTAAAGGAGGACTTCCAGTTTTGGCGCACTACTCTGTTTCCTCTCTGGCTCGGTCCTCCCCTTTGATGAGCCCCCTATATACATCCAGTTCGTATTTAAGATCCTTCCACCTTCCTCAGCCCTGCCTCAAACACCTGTACCTTGACATCCCTTCAAGGGTAGAGTACACATTCAAGCACCGTCGAGTCTGTCTTGAGAAAGTCAAACCAAAGAAGGGGTGCTCAAGGGCCATAGAAGTGGGCCTATTGCCTGCTAGACAGGATGTTTTAAGTTTTGGGGTACCAGATATGGTTTGAAAGGTAGAGACAAGGGCTTTGGGTACATGCACTTTCTTGGTGCATATTCCTTGCCTGTGAGCAGTGGCTTGGCAGGAACAGGGCAAGAGTTGGACCCTCTAACAGCGGTGTCTGTCCCGGAGGCTGCACGCAGCCCAGGATGGCTGTGAATGCGGCCCAACACAGAATCACAAATTTACTTAAAACTTGACGACCTTTTCTTTTTGTGATGACATGTCCCAATGTATTGAATGTGTGGCCCAAAACACCACTTCTTCCAATGTGGCACAGAGATGCCAAAAGTTTGGACGCCCCTGCAAAGGAAGGGACAGGGTATGAGACCGGAAAACTGACGTCTGTGCTGCCTATGACCATGAGACCCAGTAAGCAGAGACAAGGACTGGATCTTTATGGGTGCTTTACTCAGATGGCTTCAGTGTGGAGAGCATGTTAGGTACCCTACGAGACAGCCTTACATTTCCTTTCATGCAAGGCTTTTTTATAAGGAGGAAAACGTGTAGGTAAAGGATTTGGAACTCAGGAAAAAGGTTAATCAGATAAAAGCTGCAGTCCACAGTCTGGCAATTCCCCTAGCATCCTTTCATCCTTTGATGGGTGATTCTTTATTTTGTCCCAGGGGGCAGGATGTCTCTCCCTGGAACACAATGGCTTGGATGCCATCTTGATTGCTTGCAGTCCCCTGGGGGCACAAATTGTTTGCACGGTCCTGGAGCCAGGGTAGGTCATAGCCTCAGTTCCTGAAAAATAGCTTTTTACATGTATTCATTACTGAGCTTATGAACTATTACCTAAACTAAAATTTTCCACCTCTTGAGTCCCCCATCAAGCAGGGGCCTCTCTGCTCAGGATTAGAGGAATGGGGCCAAAGAATCTCAAAGAAGCTAGGCCAGGGAAATACTAGAAAAGCCTTTTAGTTAGGTGGGATATTGTGATTTATAATGTTAAAGAGAAAACCTCAGACCCAAAATGGCATCACTTGTGCTAAAACCCACGATACCAAACCTAGATTTAATACCTGACCTAATTGCTGTTCCAACCTTTACTAGAAATAAAAGCTTAATCAACTAGTCTGGAATTTTCTGGTCAAGTACCAGTAAGGTAATTTGTCACAAGGGCCCTCTCCATACCTGCACCCCCATGGAGAGAAATGGTAATCTGCATAATAAAAAAAAATCCTTGCCATTTCCTCCCCCACCAAAGAAGAAGTCTGGATCTAAAAATAATTCCTTTCTTTTCTTAATAGCTACCTTGCCCCACCCTTCTTCCTATTACAAAATAAAATCCTCCATTTTATACAACCCCTGGGAGCACCGTTCTCATTACTGGATGGGATGCCTCCTGATTCATGAATTGCTTAATTAAGTCAATTAGATCTTCAAATATACTCAGTTGAATTCTGTTGTTTATTAATAAGAAATATATGAGGTCTTCCTCCAGGTTCTGTCACAAAGCTTCAAAAACCCTTGGAATTTCCTAAAGGATGAGAGTGAGCAAGGTTTTTTGTAATGCTAATGAGGCGACTTTTGGAAAACACCTAAGGGTACCGTTGCCTGGGGAGCTGCGACCTCCTGACGGGGGTTTGGAACTTTCTGTCCAGCTCCCCAACTTTCAGGGCAGTAAGCAGGGAGCCGGGAGAAGGGCAGCAGGTTGAGTCAGTATCCATTGGCCGGTGATTTAATCAATCATGCCTGTGTAATGAAGCCTCCATAAAAATCTAAAAGGATGGGGTTTGGAGAGCTTCTAGGTGAACACATGGGGATGTGGTGAGGTGATAGAGGGTTAGGTGCACAGGGCACGGAGGCTCTGTGCCCCTCCCCCATGCCTTGCCCTATGTGTCTAGCATTCTGAGTTACACCCTTTAATAAGCAGCTGGTGATCTATTAAACTAAATGTTTCTTTGAGATCTGTAAGCTGCTCCAGCAATTTAAATGAACCCCAGGAGGGGATTATTGCAACCTCAAATCTACAGCCTGTTGATCAGACCCCCTGGGCTGCTGACTGGCATCTGAAGTGGGCTGGCAGTAATGTAAGACTGAGCCCTCAACCTGTTCATTCTGATAAGATCTCTATGTAGATAGTGTCAGAATTAAGCTGGATTGTAGGACACCCAGCTGGTGTCCAAGAACTGCTTGGTAGTGTGGGGGAAAACCTGCTCACATTAAAATTTGGTGTGCAAAATCCAAAGATTAAGTCGGAGTGATTGTGAGAATTTTGTTGTCCTCAAACCGCTCAAACGGTGAAGAGAAGTATTCCAAGGTGAAAAAACTTCATGAACAAATTCAGAGAGGTGAAAAAAGCTTTAAGTACTAGTAGGGAATGGCTCGAAACATGGTACTTTTTACCTATGGAAATACATAGCATTTCATTTTTCCTTCACAGCCATCGCTATGGTCAGTAGAGACTTTTTCATTGAATGAGCGAGTAAGGAATAGGATTGTATATTAGGTAAAATTGGAACAGGGAAACCTGACTGTTTCAATACCAATACTTTCAACAACACTTTGGGCACCTCTCAATATTTCTACTTGTCGTTTTGGAAGATCAAGCTGTTCTAGTCTAGATCTGTGATTCCTTTTTTTTTTAAATTTTTGTTTAATTATTTTTCAAGTACAGTTTGGAGGGTATCACTGTTAATAATAGGAATTTGTTGTATGCTTGAGATGTGTTGGGGTGGGATTTGGGAGAGAAGAACCAGCTGTAAGTGGAGAACCGGTGCTTAGTCTTAGAAAAGGGCTCACGTTGCTTTTATTTTAAGGTTAGACTTAAATAAAATGACATAGTTAATCAGTGTCTGAGCTAGAATTAGAAAATAATCCTCATGACTTTGGGCCGTGTTGCTTGTCCTCTATACCAAATTCAGTAATCAGCAATGTGGCACCAGATACATTCTGAAACTTTATTTTATCAGGGTGACTTAGGGGATGTATTACACCAATGGTTTTCAAACCTTGGTGAAAATAATCCCCTAGTGAGTTTTCTAAATACTGATTCCTCGACCAAAACAAATGTGAGGGACCTGATTCTGAAGGTCTGCATAAGGTCTGGGAACCTGCAATTTAAAAGTACCAGCGGATATTTGCCCTGCCTGGTGTGGCTCAGTGGCTTGAGTGGTATCCCGCGAACCAAAGGGTCACCAGTTTGATTCCCAGTAAGAGCACATGCTTGGGTTGCAGGCCAGGTCCCTGATGCAGGGCTTGTGAGAGGCAACCACACATTGATGTTTCTTTCACTCCATCCCCACTCTAAAATAAATAAATAAATAAAATGTTTTTAAGAATAAAAAATGAAAGAACTAAGAATTCGTCTTAAAAAAAATAAAATAAAAGCACCAGTGGGAATTTTGATGAAGGTGGTCCTTGGAGATCACCTAGAAAAGCAGTGGATTAGAAGGTACTTTCTTTCCCTTTGGATGGTAACTTTCTACTGAAGTGTCTTGGGTACGTTGAAGACCCGAGCTCTTTCTCTAAGAAAGCCAACTGACCTGCGCTGACCCATTCACATGATTTTACCCAATTCCACTGAGATCTATGGAGTGCCCATGTATGAGACTGGAGTTAGGGAGTCACCGCTGACCAAGAGACAAAAGGCAGTTTTCTGACCTTCTCTGATTTTATCATCACCACACACTGTGAGCTAACCAGCCACAGTTCTATTGGAACTCACCATGGAGACAGATTAATTTTAACTCTGAGAGAACATGGGCTTTTCAACACAAGTTAAATATAGGCTGGCACAGAACATTACAGAAGCGTTAGGTCCTCAGAAATTTATTTTAGCTCCCAAACTTTGAGCTGCTACCAGTATATGTTCTTCATACTTTCTCCTGGTCATTCTTAATGTTTCTTCTTCCTTGGAGCATTGAAGTAGACGAGGCAGAACTTCACCAGTGAGAAACACCTAGGTCATCTATGAGTACGTTTCCTCCTCAAAGAGCACATTAAAAGTTCATGGAAAGACCCCCTGGTTGGTATGGCTCAGTGGATGGAATGTTGGCCTGTGAACCAAAGGGTCACTGGTTCTGATTCCCACTCAGGGCAAATGCCTGGGTTGCAGGACAGGTCCCAGGTGGTGGGCGTGGAAGAGGCAACCACACATTGATGATCCTCTCCTTCTCTTTCTTCCTTTCTCTAAAAATAAATAAATAAAATATTAAAAGAAAACAAAAGTTAACAAAAAGAGTAAGTCATATGCTTTAGGTTAAAGATAGACTATAAGCTTTTTGTGGTTATTCATGTTTTCTTGCATAAAGCACTTGCCTTAAAGAAATATCCAGTGCTTTTCAAATAAGTTTTCATGAAACAAATGCTTTGAAATTTGATCAAATGAAAAAAATTTTGTGGACAAATTTAGTTTCATCTCTAGTAGTCTTTATTTTTTTCTGGAATTGAGAGAATATACATACACAGAGAACTCCCATTTTCAGGCACCATTTCATTAGAATACTACATAGTTTAAATTTTAAAAAATTTTTATTTAGTTATTTTTCAAGTACAGTTTTTTGTCTATTTCTCCCATCCCAGCCCCCCCCCCCGCCCCATCTCCCCACCTCTCTCCCACTTTCTCCCCCCTAGTACTCATCCCTGTGTCTTTCACACTTGCTCCTCAAAATCCCTCCCCTTTTTCCCCCTTAAATTCCCTTCCCTCTCCCCTCTGGTCACTGCCCACTTGTTCTCTATTTCAGTGTCTTTGTTTTTATTCTGTTTGCTTATTTGTTTTGTTGTTTAGCTTCCTGTTAAAGGTGAGATCATATGGTATTTGTCTTTCAACACCTGGCCTATTTCACTCACCATAATGCTTTCCAGTTCCATCCATGTTGTTGCAAATGGTAGTAGCTCCTTCTTTTTCTCTGCTGCATACAATTCCATTGTGTATATGTACCACCATTTTTTGATCCATTCATTTACTGACGGGTACCTAGGTTGCTTCCAGCTCTTGGCTATTGTAAATTGTGCTGCTATGAACATTGTGGTGCATAGGTTCTTTGAAATTGATGTTTTAGGATTCTTAGGATATAATCCCAGCAGTGGAATTGCTGGGTCAGAAGGCAGGTCGATTTTTATTTTTCTGAGAAAATTCCATACTGTTTTCCATAATGGTTGTACCAGTCTGCAATCCCATCAACAGTGAACTAAGGACCCCTTTTCCTCACAACCTCTCCAACATTTTTTGTTTGTTGCTTTGTTTATGATAGCCATCCTGACTGGTGTAAAGTGGTATCTCATTGTGGTCTTAATTTGCATCTCTCTGATAGCTAACGATATTGAGCATCTCTTCATGTGTCTCTGGATATTCTGTAGGTCCTCCTTGGAGAAATGTTTGTTCAAGTCCTTTTCCCATTTTTTAATTGGGTTGGTTGTCTTCTTAGAGTGGAGTCATGTAAGTTCTTTGTATATTTTGGAGATTAAACCTTTGTCTGAGGTATCATTGGCAAATATGTTTTCCCATACAGTTGGTTGTCTTTTTAATTTAATACTGTTTTCTTTAGCCATGCAGAAGCTTTTTATTTTGATGAGCTCCCATTTGTTTATTCTTTCCTTTATATTCCTTGCTCTTGGGGACATATCTGTAAAAATGTTGCTGCGTGAAATACCTGAGATTTTCTTGCTGATGTACTCCTCTAGGACTTTAATGGTGTCACAGCTTATATTTAAGTCTTTTATCCACCTTGAATTTATTTTGGTGTATGGTGGAAATTGGTGCTCAAGTTTCATTTTTTTGCACATACCTGTCCAGTTCTCCCAACACCATTTGTTGAAGAGGCTATCTTTACTCCATTTTATGTTACCGTCCCCTTTGTCAAATATTAATTGACTGTAGAGAGTTGGTTTGATTTCTGGGCTCTCTGTTTTGTTCCATTGGTCTATGTCCTTGTTTTTATGCCAGTTCCCGGCTGTTTTGATTACAGTGGCTTTGTAATACAGTTTGATATCAGGTATTGTGATCCCTCTTACTTTGTTCTTCTTTCTCAAAATTGCAGCTGCTATTCAGGCTCGTTTATGGTTCCATATAAATTTTCGAAGTGTTTGTTCTATGTCTGTGAAATATGTCATTGGTACTTTAATAGGTATTGCATTGAATCTGTATATTGCTTTGGGTAGTATGGGCATTTTGATGATGTTAATTCTTCCAATCCACGAACAAGGTATATGTTTCCATTTGTTTGTATCTTCCCTGATTTCTTTCTTCAGGGTTGTGTAGTTTTCTGCATACAGGTCTTTTACCTCCTTGGTTAGGTTTATTTCCAGATATTTTATTTTTCTTTTTGCTATATTGAATGGGATTTTTCCTTGATTTCTGCTTCTGCTGATTCATTGTTAGTATACAAAAATGCCTTTGATTTCTGGATATTGACTTTGTATCCTGCTGTTTTGCCAAATTCATTAATTAGTTTGAGCAGTTTTTTGGTAGAGTCTATAGGATTTTCCATGTACACTATCATGTTATCTGCAAACAGTGACACTTTTGTTTCCTCCTTTCCTATTTGGATGACTTTTATTTCCTTTTCCTGCCTGATCACTGTGGCCAAAACTTCTAATACTATATTGAATAGAAATGGTGAAAGTGGACATCCTTGTCTTGTTCCTGATCTTAGTGAAAAGCTTTTAGTTTTTGCCCATTGAGTATGATATTGGCTGTAGGTCTCTCATAAATGGCCTTTATTATATTGAGGAATGCTCCCTCTATTCCCACTTTGCTGAGTATTTTTATCATAAATGGGTGCTGTACCTTATCAAAAGCTTTTTCCACATCTATTGATATGATCATGTGGTTTTTGTCTTTGCTTTTGTTTATGTGATGAATTACATTTACTGATTTGCGAATGTTGAAGCATCCTTGCATCCCTGGGATGAATACCACTTGGTCATTGTGTATAATCTTTTGTATATATTGTTGGATGCGATTTGCCAATATTTTGTTGAGGATTTTAGCGTCTATGTTCATCAGTGATATTGGCCTGAAGTTTTCTTTCTTTGTTGTATCTCTATCTGGTTTTGGAATTAGGATGATGCTGGCTTCATAAAAGGAGTTTGGGAGTTTTCCATCCTTTTGGATTTTTTGGAATAGTCTGTGAAGAATAGGGGTTAGCTCTTCCTTAAATGCTTTCTAGAATTCTCCTGTGAAACCATCTGGTCCAGGGCTTTTGTGTGATGGGATTTTTTGATTACTGCTTCAATTTCTTTTGCTGTTATTGGTCTATTCAGGTTTTGTACTTCTTTTTCATTGAGTTTTGGGAGATTGTATTTTTCTAGAAATGTGTCCATTTCCCCTAGATTCTCAAATTTCTTGGCATACAGTTCTTCATAGTAATTTCTTACAATCCTTTTTATTTCTGTGGTATCAGTTGTAATCTCTCCTGTTTCATTTTTGATTGTGTTTATTTGTGTTTGTTCCCTTCTTTTCTTGATGAGCCTACTTAAAGGCTTGTCTACTTTGTTTATCTTTTCAAAGAACCAACTCCTGGATTCATTGATCCTTAGAATTGTGCTTTTAGTCTCTATGTCATTTAGTTCTGCTCTGATCTTGGTTATTTCTTTCCTTCTACTTGCTTTGGGCTGTTTTTGTTGTTGTTCCTCGAGTTCTTGCCAGCGTAGAGTAAGGTTGTTTGTTTGAGCTGTTTCTATCTTCTTTAGGTAGGCCTGTATTGCTATAAACTTTCCTCTCAGGACTGCCTTTGCTGTGTCCCATAAGTTTTGGGTTGTTGTGAGATCATTTTCATTTGTTTCCAGAAACTTTTTGATTTCTTCCCTAATTTCATTCTTGACCCATGCATTGTTTAATAGCATACCATTCAGTCTCCATGATTTTGGGTGTTTTGATTTTTTCCTTTGAGGTTGGTTTCCAGTTTCAGTCCCCTGTGGTCAGAGAAAATGCTTGGTATGATTTCAATATTCTTGAATTTGTTGAGGCTCGTTTTGCGTCCTATCGTGTGGTCTATCTTTGAGAATGTTCCATGTGCATTTGAAAAGAATGTGTATTTAGCTTCTTTGTGGTGAAGAGGTCTGTATACAGCAGTTAGGTCCATTTCATCAAGAGTGTTGTTTAATGCTGCAATATCTTTGTTGATATTTTGTTTGGAAGATCTGTCCATTTTTGATAGTGGGGTGTTAAAATCCCCCACTATAATTGTGTTGCTGTCTATATCTTTCTTGAATTCCTCTAAGATTTTCTTTATATATTTTGGTGGTCTTATGTTGGGTGCATATATATTTACGATGTTAATGTCTTCTTGGAGGATTCTTCCCTTGAGTATTATGAAGTGACCTTCTGGGTCTCTCTTTATGGCTCTTTTTTTGAAGTCTATTTTGTCTGATACTAGAATTGCTACTGCAGTTTTTTTTCTTGTCCATTTGCCTGGAAAATTTGTTTCCAGCCTTTCCTTTTTAGTTTGTGATGGTCTTTTGTCCTGAGGTGGGTCCCTTGTAGGCAGCATATGTGTGGGTCATGCTTTCTTATCCATGACGCTATTCTGTGTCTTTTGATTGGAATATTTAATCCATTTACATTTAAGGTTATTATTGATAGGTACTTATTCATTGCCATTTTTGTACCTGTGTTCCTCTCTGTCTGTCTCTTTTCCATCCTTTCCTTAAAGCAGACCTTTTAGTATTTCTTGTAGAGCTGGCTTGGTGGCAGCAAATTCTTTTAGACTTCTTTTGTCTTGGAAGCTCTTTATTTGGCCCTTTATCTTGATTGAGAGCCTTGCTGGGTAAAGTAGTCTTGGTTGTAGGCCTCTGATTCTCATTACTTGGAATATTTCTTGCCATTCTCTTCTTGCTTGGAGTGTTTCCATTGAGAAGTCAGTGACTAACCTTATTGGGGCACCCTTGTATGTTACTTCTTTTTTCTCCCTCACTGCCTTTAAGATTCTCTCTTTGTCTTGGAATTTTGCCACTTTAATGATGATGTGTCTTGAAGTGGGCCTCCTTGGGTTCCTCTTGCATGGGACTCTGTGTGATTGCTGGATTTGTGTGAGTTTTTCTTTTATCAAATTAGGGAAATTTTCTCTCATTACTCTTTCAAATATGTTTTCTATCCCTTCTTCTTCTTCTCCTGGTATTCTTATTATTCGGATATTATTACATTTCATATTGTCTTACATTTCTCTTAATCCCTCTTCATTCTTTCTGAGCCTCTTTTCCCTTTCCTGTTCTTTCTGTGAGATGCTTTCTACTTTGTCCTCCAATTCACTAATCCGATCTTCTGTTTCATCCACCCTATTTTTAATGCTTTCTGCTGTGTTTTTTAATTCAGAAATTGTATTCTTCATTTCCTCTTGGCCCTTGCTAATAATTTCCATTTCCTTTTTCATGTTGATATAGTCTGCGGTGAGATTGTTATCACTCCCCTGTAGTTTCTGGTAGCTGATTGTGAGCTCTTTGAACTTCCTGATAACCAGTGCTTTGAATTCAGTATCTGATAGTTGACTTGCCTCTATTTCATCTAGCATTCTTTCTGAGGATTCCTCCTTTCCTTTCATTTGGGGATTGTTTCTTTGTCTTCCCATTGTTTGTGAGACTCTTCTTGTTAGCCTCAGCTTCTTAGATTAATCTATTTTGACACCCTGGGTTTATGGTGTGAACTTTTGTGGTGGAATGCCTGTGAATTTCAGTGATGCAGTCTCTTTTGGTTATCCTGTCATTCTCTGCTTCCACCTACTCAAATATGCAGCAACTTTTGGCTTCTCTCCTACATCAATGTGCAATTTGTCTCTCTGACTCTACTATTGGGAGGCCTCTTCTATGGGTTCAGCTCTGGTCTTTTCATATTTTCAAGTTGATTGTGACTCTTGTGGGTAAAAGAAAGAAATGATAAGGAAAGAAATAAAAGGAAGAAAGCAAAAAAATGGTAGGGGAATGGAAGAAAGAGCGATAAGTTTAGAAAGAAAAGAAGAAGAAATAAAACAGAAAATCCGGAAAAAGAGGACAAAAGTAAGATGACAAGAGGAAAAATGAAACAGCAATAAAATTTAAAAGAAATAACAGATTACTTTAAAAAAGCAAAAAGATAAAGAAATGGAATGGAGAAGGAAGAAAGTAAAAAAAAAAAAAGAAAGAATAAAAATAAAATAAAGTAAAATTAAAAAAAAAACAAGAAACAAAAAACAAAAAACATCCAAACAAAAATAATCCCCCAAAAACCACATCAGAAAAGGAAATGTCACTTGTTGGCTTCAGGCTAGCCGAACCAGTTTTTCTGGTTGCAGTTGG
This sequence comes from Artibeus jamaicensis, assembly GCF_021234435.1. NCBI lineage: Eukaryota > Metazoa > Chordata > Mammalia > Chiroptera > Phyllostomidae > Artibeus > Artibeus jamaicensis. The sequence goes on along the minus strand of NW_026522028.1, from coordinate 8,119,461 downwards.
CTGAGGGTTGATTGTTGTGATTTTTTTTTTCAGCCAGCCCCTCTCAGGATCCAGACACTTGGCACCTCTCCCCAGCTCCCTACAGTGGGGAACTAGGACTTCCTCACAGCGCTCCCCTCCCAGGGGTTACCGCCCTGGGCTTGTTTGTTGTATTTGCGGGCACCTGCACTGGCCTAGTTGCCTGGTTCCCTTGGGATTGAGCACAGACCTGCCCTCGTTCTGTGGGGAAGCTCTAGGCCCTTTGCCCAATCTTGGGTTTGCTGCCAAGCTGGGTGTGAAGCAGACCAGGCTGTTGTGTCTATCAGAGTCAGAGCCCCACGCTGTACCTCTCAGTTCTCCTGGGCTGGCAACCACAGAGTCCTTGGTTGGGGCCCTTTGTCCTCCGCACCCTCTCTGCAAACTCTATCAAACAAGTCTCTCCTGGCACCCCACCTTGCTTGGCCAGAAAGGGAGGGGGTTGAGGGCCTCAGCTCTTTTCCCAGGACCCCTCAGTGCCCGGGGCTTTCAGATAGTCTGAGGGGGGTGGACTATTAGCGCGGAGCCCATCTGAGGACTGGGCGCCGACCTAGAAACTCTGTGCGCATGTCATGGCACGCTGCGTGATGTGTATCTCTTCTGCTCCTGTGTTTGTCTGGGTCCCCTGGCCAACCTCTGCCAAAAAAAACCTAGGGATGGAGCAGCACCACGCCGGGCGCTGGACCCAGAACTGTGTGCAGGCTGAAATCTCCTCTGCTCTCCTCTGGTTCGGCCTTTTGGCAGGTCTGGGCCCAAAAATCCTAGGGAGGGAGCTTTCTGGGTGCTGAATGTTGGCCTAGGCGCCGTCAGGCACTCGCCCAGATACAGTGCGTGTGGGGTGACTAGTCCCCCAAATTGTGCACAGGCTGAAATTCCTTCCTCACCTCTTTGCCTGGGCCACTTGGCCTGCCCAGCTGAAAAATCCCAGGGAGGGAGCCGTCTGGGCGCTGAAGGCTGTCGCAGGTGCCTTTGGGCTCTTGCCACTGGGCGCTGGTTCCCCTACCATGCACCAGCGGAGATCCCCGCTGTTTCTCTTTGCTCCGTCCCAGAGACTACTGTACCTCTGCTGTCTCCCTGCAATCTGGTTCCTCTGTGACCGATGAGGTTTCTGGTCTCTTATTTTCATTTATGCTTGGCAACTGCTGGCTTGCTGGTTTCTCCTCCGCCTATCGGACGGGGTTTCTCTCCTTTTTGTACTAGGACCTGGTATCTGCTCCATCCTACTCCATCGCCATCTTGAAAGCCTCCCATAATTTAAATGTTGATGCAACTTTTCAAATAGAGAAATTAAAATAATACTGTATCCTCTTTCATTATAAAACTACTGGTTGGCATTAACAATTTTTCGTTCTGATTAGAATATGGATTTTTAAAAAAATTAATGATTTTCAATGATGTAATTGTAAAAGTTTGGTGATAATGGGTCATGTATGACCCATACAGTAATATGTGTCAATCTTTAAAAAACACGAATATATTAATAGTGATAAATTACAAATACTAATAAATCTGAAGTAAGATAGAAATTTTAATGTTTGGAATATTGGTCTGTTTAAAGTACATGACAATATTAGTTGCACTTAAGGGAATGTTAGTTGCTCTTCTACCCAATGTGACTTGAAGTCTCATCCCAGCTCTCTGCCCTTGGGCAGCCAACGTAATCTCTGTGGTCTGTTTTCTCACATAAAAATGAGTGGAACTATTGTATTTATAACATTGATATAAGGATTCAAAGAGATCCCATACATACAGGGCTTAGAACTGTGCTAGTATATAGCAAGTGGTTAGTTAAATGTTAGATATCAGCAATATTTTAACCATAGTTTCATAATTTTCTTTGTAAAAACCAGTTGTCAAAGCATGAGGATCTACCCCTTAATTGAAATGCCTTTTCTGCATTGTTCATATAAATATGCATTAATGTGTTAAAATCAATTAGTAAAAAATAAGTATAACCATATTTGAGACACCATCCTATAAATAATAAACACGCTTCCAAGTTCTCCACAGAATGATAAAAGCCACCAACAAGCCATTGCCCCGCTGAGTTTCCCTGTGAAGCTAACAGCTTAGCCAGCTTCTCAAAGGCCACGGAAGCTTGAAGGTCAGACGCCGTATGTGTAGGGGTCACCTCCAGATTTAACTGTTACATACAGGGTTAGGTCTGCAGCTGCGCCTGTTTCTGTGAGATGAGACATCTACATTTGAAGCATGAACAATACGCAAAATGTAGTAATCATATCCAGTAATCATACTCAGATTTGCTCAAATAAAGGCAGAAAGGAGAGGTACACAAACATCAGCTCTTAAAGATAGAAATTTGACTGTGAGGCCCCAGGCAGGTCCCTTCTTCCACCAGCCTTCAAGCTGGATTATACTTAAAATAATAATCATACTGTTAATAACTCTGTTTAAAGTTACTTTCATTAGTGGTCCTTTATTGATTTCAATCTTTATGGAAGTGGAGCTCCTGAGTGCATTTCTTCCTCCATCCTTTGTTTTTACTATTTGAGAAAGGAGTGCCCCCAGGGGATTTGACAGAACCACATATGGAGCTTGCGATGGTTGATCCTCATGTCAGAAGGAAATATATTAGAAGCACTATGGACTCTTGGATGGATTACATTTATGGTGTTCCTGATGCCTATCAGGCCTATCATTTTTTCATAAAATGAAATTAGAAGGTTCTGATAAGGTAGACTTCTCACAGGCTCTACTGCTAATCACCTCATTGTTTTGGTAGGTGTTTACGAATTGATGATTTCTTCCTAGATCTTTGTACAGGTCAAAGCACCTGGACCGATTTGTTATTACCTAGAATTTACAAGAAAAAGCTGCATGGGTTTCTATTTGTAGTGAAAGTATTTTTCTTTTTGAAGTTGAGCATTTTTCATAAGCCCTCATTCCTTCGTCGCTTTAGAAAAATCTCTAATTGGAATGGATTTTAGTATAGACTAGTTTAAACAACTGCAGCACAAAAGAGATATATCTATAACTACTAAATCCACAATGGGAGGAAATTAATGAGCATGTACAGAGAACTAAAGGATATAAAACTTCATTGGTCATAGGGAAGTGCCCAGAAAATAGTGAAACTTTACAGTTTTCTCTCTGCACTTGAAATTTCCACTGCTTTCCTTCCAGGGGATTTTGAGACATACCTCAGACAACTTGAAAACTTTCAATAATGGTTTAAATGCCTGGCAATAAAAAAAATACCAGGAGTAATAATGCGGGAGGAAGAGGTAGTGGAAAGGAACAGGGAAGAGCTTGAAAAGGAGAAACTAAGGTCACTGGGCAAAAAGGCAACACCCTCCAGTGCTCTAGTGGTTGACTCATCTGTAGTTTGCTTTTATAAAATCTCATGGGGGTTTGGGAGTAAGCCCCCTCCTACCACTTTCCACCCCCATAACCGCCCCTAACAGTAGTGATACACTCCTTTGGATAGGGGGCTCATGACCAATCTCTAGTAGTCACCATTCTGTCAACCTGTAGTTGCTTTCCAAATTCGATTGAATAAATGAATACGTGGTAATTTTGTCACTATTTTTATTCTCTGAACATTTCGGCTCTGCCACTTATTATCCATGTGTCCTTATCTTTAAAATGAGGATGATAGACTTGACACCAAAACCTTGCTTTAAGAATTGAAAGAGTGAATTCAGTTAAGACAGTTGTTGAGGGAGCTCTTTCAGTGATACCACTTATTTTTAAACTGTAGGTTAACCAGATATGGGCTCTTACTATCAAACTGAAGGAAATATAAGTGACTATAGGCAGGACCTTTCCTCTGCTTTGTCTACAACAGTTACAGAAATGAACTAATGTATTTTTTGAAGATTTTATTTGTGTGAGAGAGGGGGAGGGAAAGAGAAAGGGAGAGGAACGTTATGCGAAAGAAACATGGATTGGTTGCCTCTCACATGCCCCCAAATGAGGACCTGGTCGGCAACCCAGTCATGTACCCTGACTGGGAATCAAACTGGCGACCCTTTGGTTTGTAGGCCGGAGCTCAATCCACTGAACCACACCAGCCAGGGTGAAATGAACTAATATTTAGAAATTTCATGTGTTCATATATTCAAGTAATTTGTATGGGAATGAGGCAGTTGATAAATTATCTTTCTGTTCCATTCCTAAGATTTTGCATAGCATTTTAACAGAATTCTCAAAATGGGGAGGCAGGTCAGCCTCGTGTTTACTAATTCTCTGTACACACCACTGTATCAGCAGTACTTTTTCATCCCATTCAACTACCCAGTCCACTTGGGAGGCTATTTAAAAGATATTAGATTAAAAAGTGGTTTATGCATCCCTCTCATGTCTTTGACATCTCCATTATTCTGGAAACTTCAGGGATAGGTGAGCACTCTATACCAATACTCCAAGAATAGATACTTTTTTTTTCCCCACACCTGTCTCTTCTAGTGTATGATTTTACTTATCTCTTTGAGACATTTCAGTGGTACAGGTTTTGTAAACATAATTTTATCAGGACTTTATACTGTAGACTTGGAAGTGGATTTCTTTGGGGATAGTTATATCTTACCTGTTCAAGGTGTGAAACATATAACTGGTTTTTCCAAGCTACTTTGATACATAATGATTCTGAACTCCAGTAATACAGTCCTCTTGCCCCCCAATCTTTATCTTGAATAGTAAAAGAATGTAGACTGAATATATGAGGTCAGTTAATATATACAATACATAGATTACTAGTTATATTTGGAAGCTATTATAGTGCTACTCTACATTTTTAACAACAACAAAAAAATCTCTTAGGAAACACAGTGTAGGGGAGTTATCTTTAAACAGTGACCGGCCCTGACTGGCACGGCTCAGTGGGTTGGGAGTCAGCCTGCAAACCAAAAGGTTACTGGTTCAATTCTTGGTCAAGGCATATGTCTGGATTGTGGGCCATGTCCCAGGTCGGGGATGGGACATGTGGGAGGCAACTAATCAATGTTTCTCTAGCATATTGATGTTTCTCTCCCTATCTCTCTCCTTTCCCCTTTCTCTAAAAATAAATAAATAAAATCTAAAAAACACAACTAAAACCAGTGACCATTATGCAATACTGAAACATGACATTGATTTAAAGGCACTTTCTGGTGACCTGGGTAACAAAATGTACTTTGATTGAACTGGACCAATGAATATTTAATCAAAAGCAAATTTCATTTTTTTTTTTGCAATATGACCAAGGAAACTTAATTATAAAAGTATTTTATAGCCAATTTCATATTCTGAGATTATAAAGTTAAACTCTTCAATTTCTTATTAACAGTATTTAGAAGCCAGATGCCATGTGAAGCCACGGAAATGCTCTGTGGGTGGACGACCACAGGGCCCGGGAGCTCCTGTATGTCCGAAGATAGTTTAAGATTAGATTGTGGGTGGGGATGGGGAGGGCGCTTCCAGTGCGTGCAGTCACAAACTCAGCAGGACTGTAACCCTGCCGGCAGCATCTTCTTTTCCCTACAGAGGATCCCAGCAAAGCGAGAAAGCCTGAAGGGGCTGGGAAGGGCCAGTACCTGTGGTATGTGACTGCACAATCCACTCAGAGAAGTTTGCTGGTCTGCTTGTAGATCTTGATCTACATATCAGAGACTCAATAGTTAATTTTACTCAGTAAGATAAAGGCTTTATTTATCTAATTTTAACAGATGCAATAGAAGTTATTTAAATTAATCTTTACCATATGGCTCTCTTATCCTTTATATTATTTCATACATTCTAAAATCTATAAAAATGGTGGTGGTAAATAGAGAACATGATGTAAAATGTCAACTCTCATTTCTTTTATAGAGGTTAGAGTGGAGGATAGTTTTGCTTAACAGCTGTGCCACATAAATACCAATAGCTGAATGTGGCATATAATATTTATATAATAATTCAGATTATATAATATTCTTTTCATAAGATTTATGCATAATTTACAGTAAGAGCTATCATACTGAGCTAAACAAGTTTTAACATTCTTTTTTTAAAAATACTATTCTTTTGTTTTTAAGATTTTATTTATTTTTAGAGAGAGGGAAAGAGAGGGAGAGAAACATCAATGTGTGGTTGCCTCTCGCAGGCCCCCTGCTGGGGACGTGGCCTGCAACCCAGGCCTGTACTGGCTCCCTAGACTAGGAATCAAACCAGACCCCTTGGTGTGCAGGTCTGCATTCAGTCCACTGAGCCACACCAGCCAGGGCTGGGGCACTCTTTTTCCAGAATGCTTCATTGCATCCCACTGAATTTTGGGACATGCCAATGTAGATATCCAACATAATCATATAAACTTCACTTTACCTATGTATTTTTACTGAAATGAATCCTAGTACATAAAATAAAGTTTGCAAGATGTAGTTTGCATTACTATGTTTTCTTTTTTTCTTCTTTTTAATATTTTATTTATCTTCAGAGTGGAAGGGAAGGAGAGAGGGAGAGAAATATCAATGTATGGTTGCCTCCCGTGCGTCCCCTGCTGGGAACTGGCCTGCAACCCAGGCATGTGCTTTGACTGGGAATTGAACAGTGATCCTTTGGTTTGCAGGCTTGCGCTCAAACCACTGAGCTACGCCAGCCAGGGCACTATGTTTTCTTAAACAGAGTTCATTCCACTGTGCCATCTCACTTGGGAGAATCTCTTGTCCCCTCATTACAGTCACCTGGCAGCTTTCCTCTCTGGAATCCTGGCTTTTTTTTTCAAGGACCAGGAGAACGTGTCTGCTTTGCCACACTTCGTGCCTCACCTCTAGTCCATCACCACATAGTCAATCTCATTCTCTTGAGGGGATGGCAAGGAGTCTGGTCATGATGAACTCTTTGGGTCTCAAGCCCATCAGAGAGAGATTTCTTGCTTTCTAAGCTACCCTGCTTCTTCCCTCAAACCTTTTATTATACACTTTAAAAAAAAGACTTTGTTTATTTAAGAGAGGTGGGGAAGGGAGGGAGAAAAGGAGGGAGTGAAACATCAATGTGTAGTTGCCTCTAGCACACCCCATACTGGGGTCCTGGCCTGCAACCCAGGCATGTGCCCTGACTGGGAATCAAACCGGCAATGTTTTGGTTTACAGGCGTATGCTCAATCCACTGAGCTACACCAGCCAGGGTCATCTTTTACTATACACTTTGATGGGTCATTTAACCCAAAGCAGATGGGGCTTAATCCTCCAAAGCTCCAAGCAGGTGAGAAGACATACTTCTTGTCCCTGTTTCCAGTTTAGTACAGAAGAAAAGAAAAAGAAAGTTTAATTTTGTTAAAGGAGTCTAAAAATATTTAGACCATTTTATAATCGAAAAGACATCACCTTCATTACTTTTATGTGATTTTATCCTAGGTACTGCCTTTGTCTGTCATGCCATATCACTCTCCCCCTTACCCACTAAGATCTAGCTAGACAGGCTCTCAATTTACTTTCTGCCTTTGGGCCTTTGCCCTAGTGTCCCCTTTCAGCATCTTTCGTGCTCTTCACATTGACTGCTTCTTGAAATACTTGGTCTCAGATTAAATGTCACATCCTTGGAGGAGACCCAGGTAGCTGCCTAGTCCCTCACTGTATCATCGCCCTATCATAATTGTTTGCATTGCACTTATCATTTGGTAATGTTTCTTTATATATCTTTTCGCCTTTCCCAACAAGAGTCAAAGTTCCCGAAGAGCTGGGATATTATCTATCTTGTCCTCCATTGCTTCCTCAGTACCTAATACAGTGCCAGAAAAATAGTACAGATTCTGTAGATACTTGCTGAATGAATGAATGAATGTTTTTGCCTTTCCATGTCTATTATTATTTGTGGGTATTTCATGGTCTTTCTTACTGGAAACTTCAGCCACCCGTTGCACTGTTTCAACCTCCTCCCTCCCCTCCGACCCACTCTCCTGCCACTTCATAGAATAGTCCACCTTCCTTTCCTATCTAATTCTGTAGTTCCTCCAAGGGTCTGAGTTCATGTGTCATGTCTCTTCATATTATACAATCTTGAAGACTGAACTCTTTCCTAGACTTAAAATTAATTTCTATGGCAAAAACCTTTCTACATTATCTTTTTTGACACCTTTAGCTTAAAACTACAGCTCACTTGCCTGCTTTGCAGTTGCAGTGGTAGCAGGTATTGCTAGCTGAATCCCTGTTTTCTTATTGCTCATTGTGTATTAATATTATGCCATTAGGCAGACTAGGAACATCTTTAGAGCAGGATCCATGCCACATTCTTTTTTTTTTAATTTATTTTTTAATAGAACCTAAGACATTTATTGAATTTACCATATCTCAACTATAGAACAAATACATGCATGCTTATAGATACACAGTATATACTGAAAAACACAGAATCAGCATTAATAATCTTAGGCGAGCCACTTAAATTATTTACTTATGTTACTAAAATTAGGAAGGAAGAGGTGGGTGGCCGATTTCTATACGATGTCCCTTTCTTGTTTTAATGTCCTTTTTTTTTCTCACAGGCTGCTTTCTGTTATGATTTTCCATAAAATTAAGGTATTTAAAGATATATCTTTAATTTCTAAAAGTAATATAAGCATACTGAACTGCCCTGGCATGTGTGGCTCAGTGGATTGAGTGTTGGCCAGTGAACTGAAACATCACCAGTTCCATTGCCGGTCAGGACACATTCCTGGGTTGCGGGCTAGGTTTGCAGTTGGGGGTGTATGAGAGGCAACTGATCAGTGTTTCTCTCTCTCTCTAAAAAATAAAATCTTTAAGCAAAGAATACTGAACTTGAAAATAAAGAGATAAGAAGTAGAACCCACTGGTGAATTTTCTTCTTAAAGATTTTTCTATCTTTAGTGCTCTGAAATTATTGATAGGATGCATTACTTTGATGGTCTAGAAGCAAAACAATTTTCCTAACATTTTATATATGGTATTATGTTCTGGCCTTCCTTCAAAAACAAAAAAATCATTTAAAATATTATTACCTAAGAAATTCATGCGTGTGGTTATAAATTTAAGCAATAGAAAATTGCACCTAATAAAACCCTGGACATTGTCTGATTATTAAATACCTTACACATTTATTATGTTAAACTACACAGATTTTTATTGATGGATTGTTTAAAAATAAAAAGGCAAATGGAATCCAATAGCAGCAATATATATTTCTCACTAAAATTTTATCTATGTGATCATAAAATTCATTTCTGCTTTCTATTAATAAGTTAGAAAAGTAATCCTGTCAGCAGAAGTAACACCAAGTTTATAAAAGGAACCATAGAATCTGTAAAGTTTTTGTGTGTTTTCAGTGGACATTACTGGGAGGAGTGGTAAAATGCTATTGTGTAGTCATGTGACTTGATTCTAATCACAGTTGTTTTCTGTGAATTAAATCAGCAAGAAAATTCAATTGCTTTACAAAGACTTCTAAAGGATAAAATTCCATTTGTGGTAAAAGATCCAATTTGAGAATACTACTGGATATTAATTTATTTTTTTCACATTTAAGTTTCAACTCTGACTCTCAGTTTCTTAAAGAATCATTGTCGTATTTTGAAAAGCATCCCACTTCAATATACAAAGATTTACTGCCCCCCCAATGGCAACGTTTAGTGTGTAATGGGCTTATGACTGAGCAGTGAGAGTTAGATATTTATATGTAGGAAAAATTGATATAAAATAAATTTTTCAGTCCATGAAAAAATAGGCAAACTAGCCAAAATATCAGCTTTTATTCCTTTCCTATTTCAGGAACAAACATATCCCTGACTTCATTAGTTACCTAGGGAGAGATTTTATACACACACACACACACACACACACACACACTTAGTGTATACAAAAAAGTATGTGTGAATATACACACACACACTTAATGTATACAAATATAAGTATGTGTTTATACACACACACACACACACATATAAAACATCTTTGCTTTTTGGGTTGTGATCCTCATGCTAAACTCATCCCCTGGGTTTTCTTATATGGGTCATGCCATAAAAATAACGATTTCAGGCCTAGCCAGGTCAGAATCTCTGAGAGAACCATTATACTGTCTGTGTATCCTTCGTCCTTGTCAAATGATATTTTCATTCATTCTCCTTGTACAGATCAAGGAGAGAATTGCTAAGTGTGGATAAAGTTACAGCTACCAGACTTGGCCTGGCACTAGGTGGGAAGCCATTTTCAATAAATTGATTGATGTTACTCATTGTGTCTCTTGTTAGCAAGACAGAGGGCATCAGGCTGGACACTTTGAGGAGTCTAAAGCCTTCTCAAACAGCAGCGATATTTAAAGTGTGGCTTGATCCCCTGCACACATTGCACTGTGCTGGTATCGGATGTGAGAATGGAAGGAAAAAAGACTGGATTATTGGTTAACGAACAGCTTTTTGCTCTTTCCTTTATATCTTTTATCTCACACTTGAAAAGTCTGGCCTGGGGAGGGACTGTGTTCTCGTGTTTAAATGACTCAGCAGAACAGCAATTGCAATGTCCTGTGTTCAAACAAGGTCTGAATATATCTTTTTCTTTGTCATGGGTCATTTACCAGTTGCTGGAATGATTTTACATATACTTTAAGTTAACAAGCAGTACGGGGGTGGGGGGAGACAAAAAACCCTTTGAGGCTGCATTTAGAAATTCTTTAGTGTCAAATAGCACTGGGGACATTTGGCACTTCTTTGATTTCTTGCTGTGATGTCCTGTCACCACAAGGCACAGGCTTAAGCTGTTTCCCTTCAACTATGTAAGGGGAAAAATACCATTGGAACATTTTGTATATTTTAGGAAGAGTTTAAATAATAGGGTCAAATTTTTAAAAATTTGTACATGTCACTTTCTCCTGATCCATTTCCATATCATTGATTTTATTCTCCTTTAGTACTCTTCAGTTATTTGTGAATATTTACAGTAGATTTAGAGATAAAATGGTTTTCTTTTTTTCCATTACTACACCTGATACAAATGGAAAAATCACACTTTAAACCACACATGATGCTACATGTTTACTTTCTGCTCTTTGCAACTATCCATTTTATTTATCAAGAGGTGAAGACACTTCCAAAACTTACATCTCCTTTTACCACAGCATTACTTTTGTTGAAAGCACACTGTATATTGCTTTTTGTTTTTTTTTTTTTAGAGACTTTATTTCTTTATCTTCAGAGAGAAAGGAAGGGAGAGAGAAAGGGAGAGAAACATTGATTGGTTGCCTCTCGCGCACCCTCATTCAGGGACCTGACCTGCAACCCAGGCATGTGCCCTGACCCGGAATCCAACCTGTGATCCTTTGCACTGCAGGAAGATGTCCAACCCACTGGGCCAAGCTGGTCAGGGCTCCCACTGTGTTTTTAGCCAAAACTTAGACAACTATGACTGAGTCAGGCCAACTCTCAGGCATCAGTCTTCACTCCTTTCTTTTCCGCTACCCACAACTACCCAGCACACTCCTGTCCCCCACAAACCAAGCTTATTTCATCTTCTGTGCCAGCTGGCTGGTTTTGCCCTTTTCTTCCTACAACCCATTTCCCCCACCATTACCTTAGGCTTATTTCCATCTTATGAGAGCCTTTCTTGGTACTTACGTCAAACCTCAAATCTTCTGTCATCAACTCCACGAGCCTTCTTTTTGCCCCTCAGAATCTCTCATTTATCCGAACTCTGAATTTGTAATCCATAACCTAGCTGAGTCCTAAACCATATACTTATTATTTGTGTAGCTGTTTTGTATGTGTTGTCTCTGTTGTTTTCCCCCCAATTCCTTACACTTCTTTTCTAGTTCCCAAAGAACCTAACCCAACCATTTGTATTGAGTTAGTTTCTCAATAGGAAGAGTGTTTAAAGATCGATTCTAGCACACTTTCCAACCTTTCTTTAGAATAATTATGTCACTGTGAATGAAGTACGGTTCCTCCTATTGGTTGCGTGGCAGCATGTAGTACTTTACTTGGAACATAAATAAATGCCCTGCTGTAGGATGGGATCACTGGGGAGTCCTACTTGCAGGTGTGCAAGAAGCAGAGCGTCTCTAAGGTAACTTATTACTTGGGTATCTCTGAGGATGTTAATGATGAAAAGGAGTGGCCAGAGGAAAGACTTTTCCCTTCTCAATTGCAGCACTGTAACTAAGTGACTTCTGGTAGATCAAATGGACTATTTTGGGGATTCCTGCTCACCCATCTCCTCTGTGTTTTCAGAGCTGCTGTAGAGCTGTTAGAACACTGAACTGATGCTTTTTGACTTGCCAAACAGTGGGAGCTTTCTATTTAAATAGTTATCCCTTAGAAGAGCTATATTAGGGAGCTCAAAGGAAAGGATTTAAGGGCCCACACAGAGTAGAGAAGCAGCAGATCAGCCACCTACTGGGCCCTTGTTCCTTCGAATGTTTCTAACTACATATTTGTAAGGCAGGCGGCCTCTTGCTCACCAAACTGTATGCTCCTCACCTGCCCTTTTGTGTTTAGCAAACACATGGGAAGGACAGCTCTTCCCTGGCTTTCTAAGTTGTCTCTCGTTGCTCTAGGTAAGCAATACAATGTAGCCAAGTGGGCAGAGTTCCAGGTGTACTACTGCTGGCACCCGAAGGATGTGATCATAAGAAGAAATCCTTCAGAGGCGAGGAAAACCGTGTGGTCATTTTCCAAGTGACAAATATGTGAATCATCAGTAGAATAAGAAACCAAAGGAAGTAATCGCAATGCTTGTTTTTCAGGAAGCATATAGATAGATGCTTTCTTATACTTTTATTAAGAGGACTCATTTGCATTCCAGTTAGTCATACCACCAAGCTTATCATTTTGATAATAAGAGAATCAACTATATCAGGTAGAACAGTAGGGATTCTTGCCCAAGCTCTTACTTCATTTACTCCCAGAGAATGATTTTTGCTCCACCTTTGCTGTTATAATTTATTGTTCTTGTGGCCATACCACAGGAAACAGACCTACTCTAAAGAAGATACAGGCAATATGAGTTAGAGTTAGGAGACTTGCTATCCTGCCAGATAAAGGTCTTTTTCTAAATCTCACTGAAACCTGGCATTCAGAAGTAGGCCAGAAAATAGGCCTAGCTCTCCACACAGAAATCTCTTTTTGTATTCTCGTTAAACATCTCCTAGGAGGCAGCTAGTCCTGTTGTGGGCCGACATAGATTCTTCCACTCCATTTTCTTTCTTATTATATGTACATGATTGTGAACTATATCAAACATGAAGATAGAAAAATAAGAAAACTCAGCACCCAGATTTAACAGATACATATTGTCTAATCTTCTCCAACTTTCTCTTTACTTTGAATACATTTTAAAGCTAAAGCTTCTCTTCCCAGCCTCTCTCTTTGCCACTCTGTTTCTTGTGTATTTATTACAGATGGGGTTCGTAATCCTTGCAGAAGCTAATTTATTCCTTAACTTCAGCACCATCTCCTGACTTTCTTAGGTAGTGTGTAAAGGGAAAGCTCAGAACTATTGTCCTGGGTGTTACATTGAACTGCCCTTCTTATCTAGTGTCACCTGTAAGCAAGTACTTTCCCCTCGGGATACCTGGGTTGTCTATTTTAAAGGCTAGAGATCTCTAGCATAGCGCTCTAAAGTGTGGAGGAGCCGGTTAAATAGTACTTGAAACCACACACAGCTGGTGTTCACACCTCAGCCTTTTGTTCTGAGATGCTCTGATCAGAGATGGTAATTCATTTTGCATTATACCTTTCTTGAAAGCACCTGGCCATTAACACCTTGATCTATTCTTCTCATTTCTTGGCTTACGGAGCTACAGAATCAATTAATAAAATGACAGGTAGATTCATAACAGACTTAAGATCACACTTTATTAGACTATCCCTATTTTCTAACAGATGCTATATTCTCCCACACCTTGAACTACATCATGTTCTCTTAGCTTTGTGTCTTCCCAAATCAAAATATAGAACAAAGGTGAAGAAGTAGAAGTTGGCAGCTATGTGGTTTGGGTATTGAATTGTTCCCATATCAAAAGATTTATGAACTATGCATTTTAAACAGTTCTCGGTTCATGACTGTCTCTAACCAAATTGGGAGTAGTTGGGAGGGTGAGCAAATGTTAAAGACAATGGCCTTGACTGTGCATCTTGTATTAAAGCTAAACAATGAAACTCAGGTAGGTTCCAGACAGATAATCTCAAGAGTTGAAAACCTCAATTTTAAAAGACGAAACTGTAAAGGTAGGGAGTAAATCCAAGATGGCAAATTTTCCTAGATCTCTTTCTTTGCTGTTTGCTAATGCGACCCTTCTGAGGGATAGCAATTTAAATAGAAAGTTCTCACCGCTTGGGAAGCAAAAACGTTAAGACATTGCTTTAACAGCTTTACAGAATCTGCCATTTCATCCTAAATACAGTGCTAAGAAGTGAGCAGTAATCTCTGGGGTGGGAGCACGGCCCACAGTCAACACCTATGCTCAATATGTGCTTTTTGCACTTCCAGCTTCCATTTTCCTTCATCGATATTTAGCCGGTGACAGTTACAACTTCAGTAGCTTCTGTTTTCTACTCATTTTTTCTGGTGCTGTACTTTTAGACTTTCAGTCCTTTCCCTGCCCATAATAATTTCTCTGCTAACTCCTTTTAAAAATGAATAGCCACATCAGTTGTATATGCCTAATTCCTAGGATCAGTTACACATGGGGAAACTGGGATTTGTTATTTAAAAAATCCTCCAGCACTCCCTCACTTTACTGGATTGCATCATTTTCTTTGTTGCTTATTTCTGTTACACATTTTATTCATTTATTTTTAGAGAGAGGAGAAGGGAAGGAGAAAGAGAAATATTAATGTGTGGTTGCCTCTCATGTGCCCCTTACTGGGGACCTGGCCCGCAACCCAGGCATGTGCCCTGACTGGGAATTGAACCAGCGACCCTTTGGTTCTCAGGCCTGCACTCAATCCACTGGGCTATAGCAGCCAGAGATATTGCTTATTTTAAACAACACTCTTTCAGACAATTGTCATTTATAGATTATCTACTGCTGTGTAACAAACCAGCCCAAAATATAGTGGATAAAAACAGTAAGCTCACTAGTCGGGGTAGTTTTGGTGGGGGCTGGGCTGCACTGATCTTTCTGGGGCTTGACCATCTGTCTGTGGTCAGTTACAGGTTGGCTGTAGGCTGGCTGATCTGGCTCATCACTCACATGCTGGCAGTTGGCTGGGTCATGTGTTTCTCATAATCCAGCTCCATAACCTGGGCTTGTTTTCTGGATGGTCCTAAGGTTCTGAGAAAGAACACATGACCATGCAAGGTCTCTCAACACCTAGGCTCAGAGCTCGCAGGTTCTACTGCTGCTGCAATCTGTTGGCCAAAATAAGTGCAAGACAAGTCTAAATTCAAGGAGAGTGGAAGCTGACTCTGCCCGCTTTGTAAAGGCTGTGCCTACAGGGAGGAGTGAAAATTACAGTCTTTTTAGCTTCTCCCATGATGTCGCTGTCTCAAGTACTTTTCTTTCTGGGAGCAGCTGTTTTGATATACATGGGATATTGATCCATTATACTTATGAAGAAAATTGCACCACAGAAAGGATTATTTAGGCATCATAGATGTTCATGAGAATAAGAAACACTGACTCCTTGAAGAGATAAGTACTTTAAGTTCTTAAGTGAAGCATTTTTACTCTCGCAAGAGTCAACTGCAGTATTGTTTTCATCAGATTAAAGCAATTCCAAGTCAAATGCATGAAGTTCCACAATAAATGTGATGCATCTGGTTATTTTGCATCGCAGGGGCATCAAATAAATACCTTAATATGGAATACAAATCATACATAGCCTTCTGAGTTCATAGCGATGTAAATGTATCTCTCTGGTTATCAGTTTTCTTTTTTATAAACTTGAATTATGTTGATCGGCAGCCTTATATTATCTGGTCTGAAAACACCTTTAACCTTTAATTTTTCCTTTTCATTTTTCTATTCTAACTCATTAAAGATTTCTGGAGGTCATTGCTAACCAATTTTATTTCTGGTGCTATTTCCTCATAGAAAGAAGACCATCAAAATAAATGTGGGTATTAAATAATCCTTATTCTCATTTTGCAAAATCAAATATACATGAGATTACTAAATAGAAAGTGTACTATATTTGAGAGAAGATATTTCCAACAAGATATAATTCTTTCACAAACACAAATTTAGGGGGTGTATACCATGAGGACATGGTTTATTATCTCCCATGTAGTACACTGAATAACAGAGTAGGAGATTTAACACCGCAGTGAAGGGAAATGTATGTAAAGAGGATGCACCTTTGTTTTTTGACTTTGCTTTAGTGGATTGAAAGGATTTTAATGACCTCATCTGGTCCCACCAGGAAACTTACTACATCTAAAGAAGCCAAATTCACTTCTAAGTGGTTTACCTAGTCATCATGACTGGAGATATTTGAGCAAAAGTGACTGACTATGGGGGATCTTCCTGTGTGCCACCATTCTTGTCTTCATGAAAAATGCAATAGTAAAGATGTTACATGCCCATAATCACAAGGAAATATGACATGTGCTAACATATAATACATATATACCTTGGAGCCACAGAATGCAGTCAAATTAATATCCAGTTTAATAGCTAGAACTTGGTGATTGTCTAGATAGGTAGGATAGTGGAGGTAAGACTTGCTAAAGAAGGTAGATGGTATCAGTTGAAATTGGGAATATCTAATGGAGTCACTGGGAGCATGCCAGAAAACTTTGCATCCATGCTTTTTCAAGACGAAATCCATAGCTGTTTTTCTAAGATCAAGGTCTATCCCTGGTCTATTGTGAAAACACCACCTGGACCTCAATGAGCGACTGTCAGGAAGGCCTTGAATGATAGACATAGATGGCAGAGAGAGGTTGTCTATGGGCCAAAGTGCTTCCTCTGCATCATCCTATCCAACTAGTGACAGGTTGGAACAGCTTGGTGAAGTACTAACGTTACACGTCAGCTTTATTTTTCTCCACAGCAAATTACCTCCTAAATTTTTTCAGTTATCTGGTGTGTTAGAAATCCACAAAACTCAGTTTGTTAATTCTAGGGAAATTGCTGTCACAGCAGGGAGCCATACCAAAGAAGTTTAAAAAACAATGCCAGCAATACTAGAAATCGGACTCATAAAAATAGATTTCCAGATACACCTTTCTATCTTCCTTTTCTTTGTTGATTTGTAGTCTGTGATAGTTCTGCTTTTTTGTTGCATGTGTCTTCTTCCCCTCTCTACTCTTGGTGGTGTTTTTGCTTCATTTTCCCCTAGCTTTCTTCCCAGATAGTATTTATTCCCTTTTCCCAAACTTTAGTTGACCTCACTCTCCATACCATTCTCCTACTGGTGTAGCTTTCACAACAATCCAATCAGGACGCTTCTGATCATTTTCTCCCTAGGGTTTGTGGGGTCGTCTTCAACAAGATAATTGTTTATTCTTAGACATGGGGTAAACAAAAGGGCAAATCTGGCTGTGATAACTGCAAGCCTTTCCTTTGTTTTCTTCCTTTAGGCTCCTAGATATGCCTGTGTGCACTCTCTCCACCTTCACTCCCTGTAGGCCACTCCGGTGACCCTTCCTCAAAGTGGCTCTAGGTTGGTTCATAAACTGGCCTCTGGCCCCCACAGAGGGAGTGTGAGGAGAGACCATGAGGCCGGCCACTCCACATTGATAGATGGCAGGTTTAATAGGCAAGGAACTTAGATATGAGGATTGTCTTGAGTGTTGCAAGGCAAGTAGATCTCTGTACCCACAAGCCAGGATCTTAACATTTTATATAGAGTCCATGACAGCTTCCATCACTTATACTATCCAGGTGGTTTCAACAGCACCTTGCTTTCTCAAGTCTGCATCCTTGAAACAGGCTTCTGCTGGGGGAATGGTAGTAGCAGTGTCATGAAATAGTATTGACTTTGCAGATCCTCTGAAATCTCTTGAGGACCACACTTTGAGCACCACTATCTTAGAGCCTAAGAATGTCCCCCAAATGAATAAGTGCTATCACTTTGGCATCCTACTTTGGAAAAGTTCTCCACTTCCTTTACTACTCAATGTAACACCTTGGTGTCTTTGTACTAATCATTGCAATAGTAAACATTGACTTCTTTTCATTTTCATAGGAATATCAAGCCATGGCAAATAGATGGGTTTACTTGCAAGTTAGATTTAATGGCATTTTTTCACTTTATACCTCTTTATTGTCTACAATGAGGATGAAACAGAACTATTTGTGTGAAATCTATTGGGCAATTGTTCATTGTACTGCTTCAGATGATGTTCTCCTGAAAAGTCTTGCTATAGCAGATCTGTTTTGCTGCTAAAGAAACTCAGCTTTGGAATATTATTCCATCTTTTTTTTTTTAAAGATTTTATTTATTTATCTTTAGAAGGGAAGGGGCGAAGGAGGGAGGGAGAGAAACATCAATGTATGGTTGCCTTTTGTGTGACCCCTGCTAGGAACTGGCCCGCAGGGAACCGGCCTGCAACCCAGGCATGTGCTCTGACTGGGAATCG
Organism: Artibeus jamaicensis; assembly: GCF_021234435.1. NCBI lineage: Eukaryota > Metazoa > Chordata > Mammalia > Chiroptera > Phyllostomidae > Artibeus > Artibeus jamaicensis. The sequence continues at coordinate 8,100,997 of NW_026522028.1, read as the reverse complement.
AACCGAGATCATGTGGTTCACAGGCCCGCGCTCAATCTACTGAGCTACACCAGCCAGGGCTTATTCCATCTTTTAAATGAACTACATTCTGCCCTGGCTGGTGTGGCTCAGTGGATTGAGTGCCAGCCTGCAAACCGAAGGGTCACTGGCTCGATTGCCAGTCAAGACACATGCCTGGGTTGCGGGCCATGTGCCCAGGGCGGGTATGTGAGAGGCAACCAGAGATTGATGTTTCTCTCCTTCTTTCTCCTTCCTTTCCCCTCTCTTTAAAAGTAAATAAATAAAATCTTTGAAAAACATAAATGAACTACATTCTAATGTTCAAAGGCTGGTTGCCATCTGCGCCTTAGAACTGCTGTTATTGAGAAGTTATCTGCCATCATCATGTGAAACAGACCATTCATTAACTCTTTTGTAGATGGTAATTTAATTTTTAATGACCACATTGAGCCAAGTTTTAATGGCTAATAAGAAGCTCCCAATATTTCACTTTTTTTAATAAAAATACTCAATAGAGCATTTCGTGGAAGCCATGCCTGTTTGAGTGTGGTTGGCAAGGTAATAATATGGGTATAATAATTTGTAGTTATAATATGAACATTTCTCCTGAAATGTATATGGTATACTTAAGTGTAATATTGTTATGTTACAGAATAACATGCTTATGATTTTGTAATAAAAGACTTTGTAGTAAAAAAGCACTAATTGTGCCAGACCCTGCATTTAAAGATTAACATTAATATAGTTTTGGTTATAGTGATATGTGTGTGGATATATATATACACACATATATATGTATATATACATATACATATATACACACAGACACACATATATATGTATAAATATGCACACACACACATACTCATATATTCCTCAAGAACAAGAATAAGGAATTTATTGTGTTTTAATTTCCCCAACTCTTGAAAGGTTGAATTTCAGACTTGGTGTTCAGCAAATAATTTTGGAATTGAATGTAACCGAATATATATAAATATTATTCTATATGGTAAAGATTCCCCCATAGTCTCAATCTTTCTTATTGAATTCTTCCTTTGTTCTGGTTTTCCCTCACCTTTATCTTGTTTTTCTCTCACTTTCAACCTTTCCATTTTTCCTCTTCTCACTTTTGATCTCATCCTTTCTCAAGTCACTTTATTTTTTAATTAATATTTATGTTCCCAATTTTTATTTTATTTATTTATTTTTTAAGATTTCATTTATTTATCTTTAGAGGGGAAGGGAAGGAGAGAGGGAGAGGAATATCAATGTGTGGTTGCCTCTCATGTGTCCCCTACTGAGGAGCTGGCCTGCAACCCAGGCATGTGCCCTGACTAGGAATCGAACCGCGATTGTCTGGTTCGCAGGCCTGCGCTCAATACACTGAGCTACACTAGCCAGGGCTGTTCCCAATTTTTAAATTATTTTTATTGCATTATGGTCTTTCTATGTACTTTTCTCCCAACATCTTCAAATGATAGTTGGGAGACAGTTGTCGATGGGCCTTGAAGACCTTTCTGCATTTCTTGTGAGAAGAGCCACTTACTGCCTTTTTTCCTGAACAATCTTATCTGGGTTATGCTGGAAGATAGAAATAGTTGTCTCCATTTGGGTCAAAGGGCAGCCATGCCCAGTATAAGAGATTTAAGTCCCCTTAAATCAAAGTTCCTCTGCTCTCATGCACCCCGCTGCACGTGCAGGTATCAGCTGGCCCTCTCCATGTCAGTCTGTGGTAATTAGGGCTCAGGGAAGTAATACTACCTGTGTGAAAGCTTGTGCTGGGATCACTAACTTGTTCTTTATCTCTGACTCAGGAGCATCATGATTACGTCAGCACCCCTGAAACTGCATGAGGCTGACTTGTTAGCCTGCAAGTAGATTAAAATCTCAGTCCCTTCACAGTTCTTGACAGTGACTTTACATGCATATACATGGATGTGAATTTGTAGATAAATCTACTGTATTACTTTGATCCCATAGCCATTTTTTCATTTGTGTGCATTTGTGTGTGTGGGTGTGTGTCTAGCTTGGCAGGCATGGCCATTGCCTGATATTTGGCCTTTCATTGTAATTGTTCTTACTTTTCATAGCATGCAGGCAAAGTTCCTTCTCCAGTATGGTATTATCTTGTGGTCTTTCTCCAAGGACCTTTGAATTTCCTCTTGATGTCAAATTGAATTATAAGGTTTAGAAGACCCATGAAAAGAAACTGCATTATTTTTAGTCTGTTTATCCAATCAGTTTATCCATGTTATTCCCGTATCTCCAAAAGCATTAGCACAGCCATTCTTACCCATAAAGCAATGTTCACCAGTTAATGTTTCCATATACCATTCTTTTCCTACTGGGATCTTAATCTCTTTCTTCTACCCACACAGTACCTTCATTTCTTTTACAACTTACATCCTCTACAAATGCTTTTGTAGTAAGTTAGCCCAAATTACTTTCATCATTAAACGTTTATATGTTATTTCAGTGACTAATATGTATTGAGTACCTACTATAAATTACAGGCACAGTGAGCAAATCAGCACAGATCCTGGATGTCATTATGGAAGTTAATATTTTCTAAATTAACATATACTCCAGCTGATACATGTATATTTGCATTTCGAGATATAGCACTTAAAAATTTTTTTTTTAGATTGCCTCCCTGATTGCTTTGTGAATTCTTCTAAGGCAGGCAGCTGTGTTTCTTTTTTCCACCAACTAGTACTAGTTTGAGCACTCAAGGACATTTCTGTCTCTCCAAGCAAAAAAGAAGTGAGGGCAAGCAGTCCACCCTAATGATTCTATCGGAGACTCAAGAAACTTAGTTTTCTGCTCCACTACAGTTAGTGTGTAGCTTTCATTGTCATAATTGCAAGTGGCCTGATCTACCTCTGGGCATCACGGCCATGTTCAAGGCAGGAAGAAGGGATGAGGAGGAGAACAAAGGGGGCATTGTCAACGATCAAAATACTTTTCTACTTGAGCCTTATCAAATTCAAAAACTTTCCCCTAAATACTGTATAATGACATCTATATATGTCTCAGTGATCAGAACTGGGTCAGTCACCACTCCTCGTTGCAAAAAAAATCTGAGAAGATGAATACATTTAACTGAGCATACGAACACTCTACATTTATTACTTAATGAGAAGGGGCCAAGAGGTTATGGTTACAAATGAGCCTTGTTTGCCACATTGTGGGAAAGAAGTTCTTGAGGCTATAGGATAAATATAAATCATCTTGGACCTTCCTTTTACTAGAAGACTTGAATAAAAAAATTCTATATAAATAAGCATGGAGTAGAATGCAGATAAGGCATGGAGATTGAATGTTTTAAGTAGGCGACATCCAAAAAAGTCTCATATTGTACTATGCATTCCCCTTCTTTTTCCTATGCCATAACCACACTGGTCTTTCTCTTTTTCTCTTGCAATCATAGCCTTTTCTACTCGCTGAATCCTCTGCCAAGATTTCCCTAAATCTTAACAGATAGGCAGATCTTAACTTTTTAAAAAAAAGATCCTCAGAGAAATCTTTCCTACCCAACCAGACACAAAATAGCCTCCCAGTTACTCTCTGTACTATTAACCAGTAATATTTTCAGTTCAGTTTTTATCATCTGTTTTTCATATGCTCTCTGCCCCAACCCCAAGAAAATGTAAGCTCCAGGCAAGCAAATGAGGTAGATTTTGGTTATCACTGACAAGGGTGAAGGAAAAGGTGGGTTGAGTGGGTAATTAAGTGGGGCACAAGATGTATTTGATATAGGGTGTTACATCTTCACTGAGATACTTATCACATGCTTGAAATTTAATATCTAAATGATACTTTTAGAACATCGTGTCTAAGAATATTAGTAAATAAAATATTGGATATTTTCAGAATACAAAAGCCCCCCAGACTATTCTGATTGAAAATCGATATCCCATTTGTTGAAAGAAGCATTATGCTGGCTTCGTTTTGCTATGCATGTGTACTTTTGAGCCCTCATCCAGAATGTGAGATGATGAATGGCTGACACACAATTAGGCTGTGAAAACATTTGATCACATATTGATCGATGATTAATTTTGTAAGCCTATAGCTGTCTTCTCACTACCACACCATTATTTCAGTGTCCATCTCCTTTGTCATAAGTGTATATTAAGGCCATGTAAATTCTATGGAAAATATTTAGCTCAGAAATTAATACACAAATTTGTTCTGTCACATATCTTGAATTATTTTTCACAATATAACTAGAAGGTGCTCTATTTAAGCAGGGCCTACAATAACCTGATTCATGGGGAGAAGTTTCCAGGTCAACAATTTGAGAACTTTTAAGCAAAATTCCTACAGGGAATTCTGGAATTTTTGGAGCAAGGAATTTCCCACAAGACTTTACCATTGTTAAAGACTCTTTGGTGTATATTGTGATGTTATATCCCTAGCCCAGAAACAGGGATCTGAAATGGGCTAAGGAAAGAAAGATGGGTGGGTACATTTGGAATGCATCCTTAGAAGTCAGGGAATGGAGCAGGACAAGAAGAGTGGTCAAGGGGATCAATGAAGTCCTCCATTAACATAACTGAAAATGGCCCTGGCCTCCAAAGAGCATTTTCATGTTTTACTACTTGAGTGAAATATCTACCTTCTCTTATCTCAATCTTTCCACATTACTTTTTTTTACCCTGTAAATCTATTGACTGAAAATTTACTGCTGCGGAAATACATCTACTAATGAACTTAGTCCAAACAACTTGGGCAATAAGACAAATATATGCAAATGCCATGTTTGCTTCCTCATTGAATTTCATTTCAGACCTATCAGTAATCAATATGGGATAGGAAAATGACATTCTTATAAAGGAACGCTAAAAATGTGAAAATGTTTACATTACATGTTTAAGCATAGGACTGATCTGAATGTAGGCATAACACATAGAATTAATATTTCATTGGCTAATGCATTAGAGTGAATCCATATGGTCTCAAGTACATGGAAGGGCTTGGGAACTTTGTTTATTGAATATACACACTAAGCAGAGTTTTCCAGGAATGAGACACACTCAGAATTGAGGCTGTTTTATAGAGTTGTACAGCAAGAGTGTAATTATGTCAACATCTTATGGACATCAGTTCATTGCAGGTGGAGAAAGCCTGGTTTTGGAGTTTACATACAAACATAGGCTCCAATCGATTCTCTTAGTACTGGCTCTGTAACCATGGGCAAGTTTCTCAAACACTCTGACCCTCAGCTTCTTCCTCATGAACTGGGACTCCTTTGCTGAAATGTGTAGCTGTAAAAACATTTTAACATATTTCCTGGCATGGAACCAGTGCTCATTATGTATTAATCTCCTTCCCATTCTCCCACTGAAAGCAATGAGTGATTTCAGAGTTTGTAATTTAGTTCGAAAGAAATTTTAGAATTGTATAAAATGCAGTATTGTTTATGTATTCATTGTTTAATCCCTTTATGATCACTGAGTATGTGATTTACATTACATAGATTAGCCATGGCGTGTATAATTTGAATTTGACTAAAAACAATACTCCTTCCCACCAATGCTGCTTTCAACTCAATTACCTAATTGTCAGCTAGGTTGGAATCAGCGCCATTTCCTGTAGTTTTAAACCTGCAAAAAAAGAAATAGCCCACAACATCCCTTTAATCCTATGCTAATTTCTAAATAATCAGATCAACCATTGAATTGACTCAGGGTTCAGCAGTTGCATTTATTCCTAAAGACAGAAGCATACTTTGAGCCATGGATTCCAGGGAAAGGGATTATGCCTGAACTGAAACCAACAACAAGCATGCATCATCCTTCTGTGGGTCAGAGATTCAGGAACAACTTACCTGTGTCGTTCTGGTTTGCTGCCTCCCGTGAGGTTGCCATCCTCATGTTGGCTAGGGCTGCAGTCCTCCGTAGGCTGGACTTGAACTGGAGGCTCTACTACCAAGGTGGCTCACTCACATCTTAGGCAAATCCGTGCTGGCTCTTGGTAGGAAGGCTGAATTTCTTGCCACTTAGACCTCCTCATAGGACTGCTTGAGTGTCCTCATAGGATGGCAGTTGGTTTCTCCCAGAGTCAGTGGTTCAGGATGAAGGAAGTTGGAAGCTGCATTATCTTTTGGGACTTAGCCTTGGAAGTTCCATACCATCACGTCTACCATATGCTGTTGGTTACAAGATCAGTCTCATTCAATGTGTGAAAAGACTGCTACACAAGGTCATGAATACCGGGTGAGGCCCAGTGGTGGCCACCTTGGAGGACGTTTCTGACACTACCCTTCCTTTTCTCTTTAACCTAAGTGGGGCCCTGCTGCTGTTTCCTGTGAGCATATTTGCTAAGTACTTCGCTGCACCCACCCAAGACAAAGTTAATTAAAAATAGCTAAGTGCAAAAAAAAATTCTTCAACACATTAGTAAGAAATGTAGATATCACTGGATATTTAGAAAGGAGATCATGAGGATTTATATCACACGCCATTCAACGGAAACGAAATTAAATTTCCTTTACATCTGCCTGTTTTCCTTTCCCAAAGTCCCTCTCTTCAGCTGCCAGCTATTTCATTTCTCTTTATTTTTCCCACACAGCCTCCAAAATTTCCTCTGTTGTGCCAAATAATTCAGCTCTGGTCCTGAGCTTACAAACACATTCCCAGCAACAGCAAAATCCTGACAGCCAATCTCACTTTCTTTAGAATGTAGGGATCTCTGTCGTATTATAGAAAATGGAAGTCAAAGTGGCTGATTACTATTTATTCAACAAAGAGGTTTATTTCCTGGGGTGGAAAGAGACAAATATGTTCTATTGTCCAGAAAAAATAAAGGTTTTGCTCCCTAAATTTTATACACACACACACACACACACACACACACACACACACACATATGTATGTGTGTCATTGATATTTATATCATTGGCAGTAAATAAGTATATATATAATCTTGTGGTTTCCAGATTCAGGAAGGACAGTGATCTTTGGGTCTCTTACTGAGTAGTAGTTATACCTGTATGAAGTTGCCATTGAGTTTATTGCATCTTTTCTTATCTTTTAATTGAGTTCTCAACATCTTAACATCCTATCTTATTTGGCAATATTCTCATAACCTCTGTACTCAGTTTACCTGCTTCAGGGATTGAGATGAAATCTTTGCCCCCGAAGAGCGCAAGTGGTTAGAAGTGGGTGCTGCTTAAGGCCTCTAGCCTTGTTGTGTGCGTTGATGCACACCTGGTCCAGGGCCCTGCACTCAGCAGAGATGGTTCGCATGCCCGTTAATTGACTCTAATTGAGGTTCCCTGAATGAAGGGAGCAATGAGAGCAGATGCTTGTCTGTCTGCATATTCTCTACTAATGAGCTCTATTTTCCTTTGATGCTTATCTCGATTTTTAAAAAACTGATTAATAAAACTTTTTGCAAATTCCAGGGGAGACCATCATTGAGATCTTGCTAAGTTCAAGTTATAATGTAAGTTTGTGGGTATTAAAAAAATAAATCAGTGATGTATTTTCCCTCTAACTGCTCATGCTTTTATTTTGGAGGAGACTTAACTAGTTTTGACTGTAGTATGTTGATACAGGTTTTAAAGGGATAGGTTTAATTAAGCAGGTTTTATGCTTCATTTTCATACAAATCCATAAAATATGAGAGAGGTTGGTCATACAGTAGCTAAAGGCTGAAAATGGGCTATTACGAGCTAAAATGGATGGCAGGAATGTGGTTTTGAGGGTTAGTGTAATCTCTGTAGGGGAAAAATTATGAGTAATGGTGAGGTAGATATGAGAGAATGGGGAGTAGTACATATGGGAGGATTTATTCAGAGGTTATTGCAGACATTAATCTTAATGTAATAGATGAAAAAGTAGGGACAGGGAAGACTGGAAAAGGAGACTCCTCTAGATTGTAGAGGGTCTTGAGTTGCAGGTCGAACTTTGGGTTTGATACCATAGGCTGTTAGGAGCCATTGATGACTTAGAGACATCATGAAAAGACTGCTTTCCTGCAGGTTTACCGCAGGCACCAAGTAAATGATAGACCAATGCAAGGAGAAACTGGAAGCAGAAAGAGTGGGTTAGAAAACCTCAGAAATTTGGAGATGAGAGAGTTGAGCCCATGAATATTCCAGTGTAAATTAATGTTCTATTTTTCTTTGCCATTCTTAAATCTAGGGTTTGCGTAATGTGCTTTGAAAATATAATGATACTGATTAGTACAATCATTGATTCCTCCTCTACCTCACTAGGGGTTTTAAGGCATCTTCTTATAATTTCATGAATAATATGTAAGGCTGGAAAACAATGAAGCTCTTAAAATGGCCTTGGTGAATGCATATTACCTGTGAGTGTATTGTGCTTGAAATGATTATAAAATTATTTTTAAAAAATTCACTTAGACAAACTAATTAGAAAAGCTCATATGAGTCAGAATCCTAATACGATGTTATGGTTTCATTAATTTCAAATGATAGCACAATCATAGCACGATATATATCCTTTCTGAAGTAGTTCCAGTTGTAGATTTGTTCAACACAATGTTGTGCCTTTTGCCTTTCTAAAGAGCAGAACGATGTGGCCATTCTAAATATACATGTGTTTGCTGAAAGCGATCAATTGGTGATTTTCTTCTCAGTGGGACAGAAATAAGTCAGATGGATATAAGAGAAAATCCTGTATGTAATACTTCTAGAGCACTTCTTAGTAGCAATTTCAATTCATCTCTAGCACTGTATGTATTCCCAGTTGTTACTCCTTTCACTCCATAATTTTTATCCTCAGATTTTTCCATTTCATATCCCAAAGATAACATTTGCTCAAACATAAAAATAACATTTAGCTGCCTTTGCATGGCCCTGGTGGATTGATCTCTCACTTCTTGCTTCTCTTAGTTCCCCAGTAGCCTTGAAAAACACCCAAGTTAGCTGAATTCTAAACTGAATGACTGTGACATCCCCACAGTAGCATAATTCCAAATGCCTATTTGATAGCTTCAATGGATGGCAAATAAGCTCTTCAAATTTAACATACCTAAAAAGGAATTCTTGTTTATCCCTCCACTCTCAGACTTGATCTTCTTCTAGCTCCTCCACTTAGTACATGGCCCTCCCATTACCTGGGTGCCCAGGTTAAAAATAATGACAAATTTAAAAATACCAATAAGTGAAAATGTAGATACCATTTCTTAGTTTTCTCATTCCATACATCACAACATCCTATTTGTACATAAGCCTCTGGACAGTTCTTTTGAAAAGATTTTATTTATTTTTAAAGAGATGGGAAGAGAGGGAGGAAGAGAGGTAGAGAAATATGAATGTATGGTTGCTTCTCAAGTGCCCACTACTAGGGACCTGGTCCACAACCCAGGCATGTGCTTTGACTAGGAATCCAACTGGCGACACTTGCAGGCCGATACTTAATCCGCTGAGCCACACCAGCCAGGTTTTATTTCTGTTAAATTTTTTAAATTATTTTATTTTATTGTTGTTTGAACCGTTGTAACTGCAAAAATATATCCAAGTCTAATCACTTTTCTTCTTCTCTGCTGCCCCCACCTTAGTTTATCCCTGTTTCTTTCCAGGGCTCCTTCAGCACCCCTCATGGATCCTTGTTCACATCTCCTGTTTGTCAGTTTCCGAAAAGAACACCAGAGAAATCTATCAATCATGCCAATTAAAATTTTTGGACTTAACACAGTAAAAGAGAACATAACAGAGTCTTAGTATGAACTCAAAATCAGGGAAACTAGGGTAGGGCAATTATTGTATTTAGTGGTTTGGGCTAGGTGATTTTAAGGTGGGTCTTACCAGGATGAGCGCATTTGAGATTGGACAGAGTTTATTACATAGTAGCTTGGATTGGTGGGTACCATGTAAAAAGGGCCTTTTGTTTTTAAGTAAGTCTGATTTTATTGGCTACTCAAGAGGGATGAAGTGGGAGGGGCGGATGGCCCCGACCCTTCATTGGCTTGTTACCCGGGTAGTGCCCAATCATCTGGGGCTGGATCTCCATCGGGTGGAAGGTCTTGCCATTGGACATGCCCACCATGCTGTCCATTGTCTCCCGCAGGATGATCCTATCCCGCAGGTGCATCTTCACCAGTTCAGGCTTCTCCATGGGCAGTGCCATCTTCCTGGCCTTGTGCAGGTGCTTTTTAGCAGCATGTGCTGCTTCCTCTGCCACCCTGGCTCAGCTGTCGCCTGGCGCTGTACAGCTGCATCCGCCACTCATAGCTTGTGTCAGAGCACCTGGCCAAGATCCACGCTGCGGTAGGTGAACATGCAGCAGGTCTGCTTCTTTTTCCGCTCCACTTCCTCCATCTTGTTGGTTCTTTGGCAAAAAAAGAGTCTTGAAGTGAGTCTTGACAAGTATGTTGCTAAGTTAGTTCACAGTCATCTTTTAAGAGTAGGTATTTTTTAGATCCAGCATCTAGGTTATATTAGCTTGGAATAAGTTCTGTTTAATATAGAGACAGAAAAGTATGCCTGGTTCTCATTTCGGAGGGAGAATTGTGTTTCATAAGTGTTTAACTTGAAACAATGTTTCATATCTATGTTTAGAATATTTGAAAAACCTAATGCTGTTAATTAGAGTAAAATCCAGAATCAGATTGGGAGATCCCAGATAAGCTGTCCCTTGCCTCCTTGCTGAATTCGATTGCTACCACTTTCCTCTTCACTTTACATTCCAGCCACACTGACCTTTTTCCTCCTGGAATAAAAGGAGCTCATTCTTGTACTTAATGGTTCCCTCTGACTGGAATGAATCTGTATTTCCTCTATCTCAGCATTCATGTCTCCCTCAAATATCCTCTCCTCAGACACTTCCTAGACTACCAATTTATATCAGCTCATGACTTCAACGTCACTTCATTTCAGGGTTCATGGACTCATCCCTGTACAAAATTATGGCCTCCACGGCAAGACAGCCTGGGTCAAATCCTTGCTCTTTTACTTACTAGCTATGGAGCGTTGGGCATGTTACTTTGGCTATCTGTGTGTTAGCTTCCCATGCATAAAAGAAGGAAGATGATAAAACTGTGGGGATAAAGAGGAACTTCTAAGTTCTTCTAGTTGGACTAATAATCAAATTCACAGAGATAACTTAGTATGAGAAAGTGTCCAGACTTTATTATACAAACACACTCAGGGACATCATACTGTGACCCATGGACAGATTGGGCAGTTGAGGCTTATCTGCCAGTCTGGGACTTCAGAGGGCAGGAAAGCAATGCACATGGGGATGGAGAGAAAATGTTTAAAAAATAAATGTTTTCTGGGCTGTCTTTAACGATGTGACACAGAGGACTTTGAACAAATGGGGCCTGGCTGGTTTCCTCTCTATCTCACACTAATTTATATTATATTAAACTCTAGTGATCTGTGATGGTATCTTCCTTCCTAGGATAGGTCCTCTGTGGAAACTCTTTTTAGGCAGTTAGAGGGGGAGGTCAAAGGTTTTTCCTGAGTCTTTTGTTTCTTTAAAAATCCTTTCTAAATATGTTTATTGATTTTTAGAGAGAGAGGAAGGGAGGGGAGAGAGAGAGAGAGAGAGAGAGAGAAACATCAATGTGTGAAAGAAACACTGATCAGTTGCTTCCCATATGTGCCCCGACTGGGGATCGAACCCCCAGCCTTTTGATGTACAGGATGACATTCCAACCAACTGAGCCACACCAGCCAGGGACTGAGTCTTTTGTTTCTTAATAACCAGCTTAAAAATCAATATCCCAAAAGGCACATTTCTTTTTTGAGGAGAGGAATTTCCTACTAAAAAGATAGTTTGAAAACCAGTGGACCAAAATCAATCAATCAATCAATCAATCAATCCACTGTTTTTGTATGGCCTACGAGCTAACAATGGATTTGACATTTTTAAAGGTTAAAAAATTTAAAAGGAATATTTTGTATTTGTATTATTATTTTGCATAAAATTATGTGAAAGTTCAATGTCAGGGTCCATAAATATAGTCTTAGTGGCATATAGCCACCTCCATTCGTTTACATATTTGTCTATAGCTGCTTTCTCAAGTCAGCAGTAGCTGAGTATTTGCCTCACCGATGCTATGAGCCCCAAAATGTTGAATATTTACTCTGCGGCCCTTTACGGGAAGTGTGCTGACCTCACTTAGATGATCGCTAAGATCCCTTTCATGTGATTTTTGTTCATCTTTGTGGAACCAAATTGGCCAGCTGTATAGGCTCCTGCTCAGAACAAATAGAACAGATCCAGGACTCTCTCTCACTGTGCTATAAAATCCATTTATTTTTGGTTACAAAGTTATTTTTCATTTGAGGACTTATACTACCTAACTAATCCATGTCTTATCGTCTGCTCTCACCTTCATTGCAAAGGGTGTTTGGTATTTTCTATTTTCTATTACACTGAACATTTCTTTTTTCAATCATACTTAAACTGAGTAACAGTAAAATAGCACGACTCCCTTGCACTGTGCATATTTTAACCTAACAGAGTTAGAGGGTTAGAAGGAAGCTTGAGATGCTAGCTAATGTCTCCTTCTGGACAGAATCACACTTAAAGTGTCCTGGAAAGGTTTTGGTTTACCATAGCCTCTAAAACTCCCAGAGAAGAGCATTTCCACCATTTCCACTTGGTAGTGAATCAGCTCTCAAATGATTTGTATTTTGGGTTCCTTCGTCAGACCAAAGGGATATTCAGAGTTGTTCCATTTTAAGGCTTTTAAATAGTTTGTTAATGGGGCAGTGCTTCCAGCTACCCAAATCTTGAATTTAATTATTAAAATCCAGGAATCACAGCTCCTTTTTTTAAAAAAAAATTATTTTTAGAGAGAGGGGAAGGGAGAGAGAACGAGAGGGAGAAACAGTTGCCTTTTGCACACACTCTTACCGGGAACACAGAAGCAACCCGGGCATATGTCATGACTGGGAATCCAAGCAGTGACCCTTTGCTTTGCAGGACCATGCTCAACCAACTGAGCCACACCAGTCAGGGCAAACCACAGCTTCTGATACGGTATCTCCTAAGGGTTGTGATTAAGGGGCGGGACCTGGGAGATTATTCTTGTCCTGTGCTCTTTTCTTCCCTCCATGCTGTGAAATCTTGGAGGATAGAAGCAGGATTCCTTTTTCCCTAACTCTCATAGCCGACATAGAGTTTTCTGAAGAATGTTCTGCCCAAACTCTTTGCAAGCAATCTTTATTTCAAAAAATGAAGAGAGGGTGGATCTAATCTAATACTTTTTACTGGAACGCAACCAAGCTTTTCTGTGCATGCCCTTCTGCATACAATCAATAATAAATTAGCATTTTATTTATACTGTATAATTCAGTTCTTTTCAGAAGGCTGATCTTGAAGCTAACTAGCGTTTGTTTTCTCCAAAGCGGTTTTTGATGGAGTGCTAATTATGTTCCACCTCCAGTGCAGAGCTGGGGGAGGACTACAATTGTCTCATTGCAGAAGGAAGGTCCAGCTAATGAATCTCTAAGGATAGTCTTATGCTGCATTCTGGGGGGATTAAATGTGAAAATACATATTTGACCAAGGAAATGATACCATGAATACATCAGTGACAAGGTTATGTCTTTGTGAAACAGCTGCAGGACTGTGACAAGAATTTGTTTCATTAGAGGAAAAAAAAAAACAGAAGAACATATATGTTGAGTCCTCACACTGGCTGAATCTGAAGTTTAGTGGTTAATGGGGGGAGCTGTATTTTAAAGTAAACCTCACTTGAATGGATTTTTGTTCCGGAGAGGAAACCAGCTTCATGCACAAGTCCTGAGTAAAGAAGTATATCACATTTAATAAAAGAGGATAATGAATGCAAGGAGAACCAATCTCTTCACTTCTGCCAACCTAACTGTGCCATGAGCTTTTGTACCAGTAATTAGCTCAGCTCAGGGAAGCTTGATCCAGATATGTTTTCAATATCATAATATATTTGTTCAATATAGCATACTAAAAATTAGAATGTACTTTAACTCCACATTTTTTCTATACAGACTTCTACAGTTAGCGCTCAGCCACTCAATTTTTACCAACAAACTCCTTATATCTTATATGCCAAGATTTAATATGTGTATAAATGGCTATGCTCTGGTACTGCTAGGGAAGCATGGGGTTCTCTGTGTGACTTGGGATTTAGTGAATGTATAAAAGTGAAGGTAGCTGACAATAGCAACCCATCAATGATCTTACATCCACCTGAGCACACTTTGATTCTGGTCCTGTGCTGGGCACTAAGGAAAGACCTGCTGTTTACTTCGTGAAGCTTCTCAGGAATGGCATCTTGATAATCAGAGCATTAAATCCAAACTCCTTTGTCTGGCTCTAAAGTATTAACCATTTTTATAACCAGGTTTCTCACCAAAACATAGGAACCTGCATTTGTTTGGATGGTGTTTTACAATGTAAAGATTACTTTTATGTCTGTCATATTGAAGTTCACTGTGTCTAGCCAGTGGTATGTGCTCAGTAAACATCATGGTAGGGGTCAAGGGGCAGAACTGAGAGCTCAGAGGTTGACTTGCCCAAGGTCATCTGGCTAGGGTGGGGCAAAGGCATGAGTGAATAGTTCCTGTTTCAGATGCTTAAATCAGAAATTTTCCTCTCCCTCACCCTTTCTTTCTCCATCTTCCTCTGTCCATCTTCCTCTGTCTCTCTCTTGAGCTTGCAATCTCTCTCTTAAAAAGAACAAAACAAAACTGTTCCAGGACTTTATAGTTTGGTGCACTTCCTAAATAAATCAACTCAGAGCCTGTTTAAAAATAATAATAATTACCTGTTATTGAGGACTTAATTTAGTGTACTACACTGTACTAAATGCTTTATGTTTATTAACCTACTTATTTTTAGCAATAAATCTACAAGGAAGCTGTTATTATCCTCATTTATAAAATACTTGAAGTAAAAATTCCGATGTCTTTTATTGCAGTTATATAAAGTTTATGGGGCAGATTAAATATTTAGCCTTAAATACACATAAATCATTTCAAATAGGTACATATAATAAAATTTTTGACTCAGATAATAATGCACTTGAGATATGAAAGCTGTTTGGGGTGTTCAGGGGAGGAGGACCGTTCTGAATGGAACTTGATTGATTCTTGCCACGATTATGCTAACAATCTGTATTTTAGTAATCTATTTGTCCCATAGATGGCAAAAAAAATCAAGCACAAGGAAGGAAAGTGTTAATATTTGTTCACCAATTACTTAGTGGCAGATACTACACTTGGTGCTTGACATACTTAAGGGGTCACCTTGTGAGAACTGTTGTTTCTGTTTTAAATCCTTAAAGATGAGGCACCTGAGGCTCATAGAAATTAAGAAATCTGTCTAAACACCTTAACTTGACCCAGAAGAACATACAAGTGTACTGGCTGAATCTTAGTTTTTAGGGGTTTACAGGGAGAAACTATGTTTTAGAGCAAAGCCGAGCTGGACCAGTCTTGGGTCCGATGGGGTAGGGTACTCTTCCTGGACCCGGGAAAGGGGTGGGGTGGGGGTGGATGAGTTGAGATGGAAAATGAGGTCTGTTTGGGACCAAATTTAGTTCCCTTTTAAAACACTCAGCTGCCTCCAAAGAAATTAAACTCAATGACCTTGGTCTACATGAAATGAAGCCAGATAAATTAACCTGACATACACTCTTGTATAACAAACCCTTGAAAAGGAAAAGCAGATGAAACTAGGGAATCGTATTTCCTACAAGGGAAGTTCAAGTGGTAAAAATACTTACTAGCAAGGTACGTGGTGTACCATATTAGAGTACTATCAACATTGTAAAGAAAAAGAACAAAAATGGCTAAAAATTGATCCTCGAATCATGTCATGAATAAAGCATGGTAACATTTCTTGGTATTATATCTCCTATTCTCATGAAACAAAGGCTTTTGATGTTCCCACCAACAAAAAAGAACATGAAACAACACTTTCTAATTGTTTGTCATGTAGATTATTAAAATATATATATTTCTCTTAATTACTGCCTATATTCTAAGCAGAAGTTTGAAAATAAAATGTCCAATCAACCAAAAACTAACACTGTATTTGCTTCGTTTGTAACAAGAGTTGTTTGAAGGGTGCAAGTTAGCCCCCTGAGTGAAGAAGGCACCTACAGAGAAGACCTTAATCATAATGAGCAGCAAAATCACACTCCTGTATTATACATGAAAGGAAATGAAAGAAAACAAGCAGGACTTTAACATTTGGTGAATTTCATTGGGGTGAATGCTTCTGGAGGCCCAATGACAGCTGAATACCTCTAGGAAAAAAGAAAGATAACTGAAAAGCAAATTGCAAACTAGGAACATGTAAAGATGAAGGCCAAATGTAAACCTAGAATAGATTAATATTGGATCATGTAAAAGGTTTCTTGTCTCACCCTGGCTGAAGTGGCTTCAGTGGGTTGGGTGTCATCCCGCAAACCAAAGGGTCATTAGTTGGATTCCCAGTCAGGGCACATGCCTGAGTTTTAGGCCAGGTCACTAGTAGGGGGCGAATGAGAGGCAACCACACATTGATGTTTCTCTCCCCCTCTCCCTGCTCTCCTCTCTCTCTAAAAATAAATAAATATTTTTTAAAAAGTTTCCTGAAACAAACACAAATACACAATAATGATGTGGAATTGGGACTTTGCTAAAACTCTGCAGGAATAAAAAAAAAATTAGGAACTTAGTAAAGCAAATTGTAGGGTAAAATCTGAGCTAGTTAGTAATCCAGTTGCTTTCAAAGTCAAGTATTTTCTCTCTTCTGGCTCAGATGCCTGCTATTGCTTCTCCTTACCTCCTTTATCGTTCTGATCCTCCAGCATCCATCCAAGACATTGTCCTCCTAGGCCAAGTCTTGTCTAACCCTGTTCTTCTGACTGCGCTGCCCTGTTTTGCTGCCTGCGGGCCCAACATGATACCTAAAGAATTTGCATTCAGTTGGAGGTTGGATCTTTCCTGAGTTCTAAAGAATAGGAACCAGACACCACTTACCTTTCTCAGTTTTATATTCTCAGTGCCTACGCCGGAGGGCTTGCCATCGCTCATCCTCCCCTTGTACACTCTACGGCTGCCACTTTCTAAATATCAGACCCATCAGCTTTCTTTCTGCCACATCCAGCCCCATCACAGAGCCTTTGTTCTCTGTCTGGGCTGCTTTTATGTCACCATTACCATTTATGTCACTATCAGGCACACATTTTGCCTGATTATGTCCTACCGGTCCTACTTGTTCCATCTACAGAGAGGCCTTAGATGACCTCCCCAGATAGGTCAGCTATTTCAATATTCATAATGATGTATACCCAGCATTTGGCACAATGCGATTTCAAAATTGTTTATTGACGTCTGCTGTCCCTACCAGACTATAAATTCCATGAAGGTAGATTCTGTTTATATTGGCTTATCATTACATCTTTAGTTTATTGCATAGGGCTTTGCATATAGTAAATGTTCAATAAATACTTGTTAAATAAATTCATGAGATGTGTAACACTCATATAACTATTTTTAAAAGATTTTATTCATTTATTTTTAGAGAGAGGGGAAGGAAAGGAGAAAGAGAGGAAGAGAAACATCAATGTGTGGTTGCCTCTCACATACCCCTTACTGGGGACCTACCCCACAACCCAGGCATGTGCCCTAGACTGGGAATTGAATTTCGGACCCTTTGATTTTCGAAAAGACACCCAACCCACAGAGCCACACCAGCCAGGGGCAGTTTATTTGAATCTATGTACCTATAAAGATAATTATTAGTGGTTCATACTTCAGAGTGCTTGTACTTAATTTTTCTTCACTGTAACACAAATATATGTTGAAATTTCCCTTTGGCTATTTTTCTCCATTTTGTCTGACTCTAGTGAAATTCAGATTTAGTGACATTGGCCTTATTTCTTAAGTTATTCTAGTCTAGGCTGGTAACGAGAGAAGAAATGAAACAAGGGTAAGGGATAGAGATTTCCAATATAAAGATGGGAACTTGACCATCTTGCTGTGGTAAAGTTCAAAGGAAACATGATTAAAGAAGTATTAGGAAGATGGACATGTCTATATTTGGTACTTTAAATTTTGAGATCTTTTCTCTTTAATAAAGTAGGCAAGGGCTTGAAAATGTTGGCTGTCTGACCATCATAGGCATATTCTGTCTCAGTGGATTGGGGCAGCTGGAAATTTGGAACCTATAATTTTGATGTGCAACTAAAGGCCACTCCTCTCATCTTGTCCTTGCTTATGATAGAACTTGTGCACGCAAGTAAGAGTAGGAGAAACACATCTAAGTGAGCTAAGAAAATGGAGTTCAGGGTCATGAGTCATCTTGAACTAGAAGGTGAAGGTTGGTATTTATAAATGTTTTCATGTGGGTGACAGGCTGACTGGAGATTTTAGAATTTCTGGCTTTCCGGGGAAGGAACAGATGTGGAGGAAGGAAAACATCTACTCCCTTTAGACAAGGCCAATACATTTTTATCTAATTTTTTTCTTAATAATCAACAACATTGTATTTTAATTTATCCCCTCTTGTTCTGTCTTTTGCCAGACTCTTAAGTTCCTTGGATGGTAACAATATTGTTTTGTATTTTTGTATTTTTGTCCAACACCAAAGTATGTAACTTTTAACAAATGGTCCAGAAACATTTGTTGAATGAATTCCTACATCTCCCAAATTTGTCTTATCTTCCTCAATTCGTTTTAAGCATATTTCCTTAAAATCTTATGTTATGGTCTGGTAAAGACATTTCAGGCATTGACAAAGGATTTAACCATTTAGTAACCAGACAAGAAAAAAGTATGATAGGAAAGAATAAAGAGAATATTCATTCTAAACCAGGTCAGAAGCAATGGGGATGCTCGGCTAAAGCACAGATTCCAGGGCCCCATTGGGTGGTGTTCAGGAATCTGCATATAAAAAAAGAAACAATTAATTTTGAAAACCGGTGCTCTGGATTTAGATGATGGAGAGATAGGGAGGAGGGGAAATATTCCTACATGCATAGTTTCTGGCCTGGCTTTTTCCCCTGTCCGTGTGAGAGCAAACCACTGTGTAGCACCTCACCTGTGAGACCTCACCTATATGCTGGTGAGGACCGTGTGTGTATGTGTGTGCACACAAACATGTGATGGGGGTCATGGGTTGCAACTAGATTTAATCGAGTTTTTCGTGTTTTCCCATGTCACGTCCAAAACAAATAATAAATCGCTAGTGTATTTATAAACTTTTGATTTCTTTTAAAAATCCTATTATTGCTTTGATTTTATAATGGATATAAGTACTGTTTGCTACTTTCCTACTCTTCTCAAAAAAGTAATTACATCATGGCTATTTTAGATGCGAATGAAGAATATAGATATTTATTCCTGAAGACCCTGTGATGTTTCCCTAAAATAGAAAAGCCAAGTTTTATATTAGATGTGTGAAAGAAATAAAGGGTGAAGATATGGACTCATGGACTCTTAGATCTGGAATACTCAAATTCAAATCGACTTATTATAAACTTGTTATTTTAGGAATTGATGGGATATTGAGTAACTAAAACTATGTTCAAGAACATAGTTATATAGAAAAAAACAGTAAATTCTAGAACTATGTACTTTGACAATGAAAAGATTAAGAAGGGATTATTTCATATCTGCACAGTTCTTAGGGACTGTATATGATGCGTGATCCCACCTATCTGAGGAAATGTCAACTGCCAGCAGACACCACCAGCTTCTATCAAAGAAAAGTCACAAAGAAATATAAAGAGATTCATCACATGGGAATGGATAACATAGAATAAGTCAGCAAGGGCAGCAAAAGAAGAAAGTATTACAAGTATAATTTAAAAATAGTTTTGGCAAGTAGAGGTTGGGGAGAAAGCAGAGTAGGCTATAATAATATTTATAACTCAAAGATGGGCCAGATCTAAATGTACAGCTTGGCCTCTTTCCATCCTAAAATGTTCTATATTACCAAAAAAGGTGCTATGATTTATACTCAGCTCCAAGGCTAGACTGGTTTAGGTTTCCTGTGTTTAAGTCTGCTTTCTCCTTGCAGGAAAACCAGTCATCTAGATCTTAAGTCAAATATGAAAATGATACATAAAAATAAAATTCAATTGAGGAAGGCAATTTGTCTTTAAAACAAAATTAAAAAATACTAACATTTCCGTGACAAAGTCTAGCTAATTACATAGAGTGCTGTACACGTGTTCAAGATTAATATGCAATTGATGCATGAAAATAAAATTTAGTTGAGGGTAGGTACTGTGTCATTCAAAAGAAAATAGAAAATTACCATTTATGTAACACAGTCTAAGCTAATCATATAAGACCTCACATACTTGTGCATTGACAAGCGAATGCTACTGAATTTATTGAGGTCAAGTTTGATTCCAAATATTTTTACATAGTGGAGATTTGTTATATAAAGTAATCTTGAAATTAAATGGATCACTGAAAAGGCTCAGTGATATATTTTATACTAAGTTAATTGCAGTGAAAAATCTTTTCAATAGGCTAGATTTTTATAATTTTGTGTGTATATGTAAAAATATTGGCTCCTTTTATAAGTGGTACTGAGCCTGGGAGATGGGATATTTCTACCACGAAAATATAATAATTAAAGAGTGTTAATAGGCGAAATAGAACGTGAGTTGGTAATAAGAGCAGAAAACCAACTCATATGTGATATTCATTGCACATATTAGAATCAAACATTCTAATGATCAAGGGACATTCTATATTCTCTACCGTTACCTGGTATACCTGTGAGCTTTCGAGTTTGATGAGAGGCCTTGACTTTATATTCAAATGTTTGCTTCATGGTGTCGTCAAATTGTGCTGCATGCTTGTCCCTGTGTGGCACATACCCAAAGAACAGTGGCAAGGACCATATACTATTTTTCCAGCTTGGAAAATAGAAATGTACCCCTAGGCTAGATGGTAAAAGGCTTGTAAACAGAAGAGATATTCCAAATAATTTCCCACTGGTAAGGCTGGGTATCACCTCTCAGGACGGCTCAGTTGGAGGGTGAGAGGTTCCTTTCTATGCTGTACCAGGTGTTAACCCTTTCGGTGCTGGATGAAGGCAGTATTGGGTGTGGCCTGCAAGTCCTGAGTCTAGGGAAGCTGTTATCTACCAACTAGTTTTCAAAGAGTTTAACTTGTTTAAGAATGTGAGAGCTCTATCAGTCCAGGTGTTAGACCTCATTTTCCCCATAGGTCACAGGGGAGTATAAGCCTCTGGGGAAAGTTCCAAGCAGGAGGCTAACTTAAGGAGGTTTTCATTTGCGGAGGAAACTTCTGACAGCAAAGTTGAAGATGATCGATTACAATGGTTAGGAAAAAGACACAGGGACATTAGTTTGAAAACTTCAGAAAAGAATTGAAGTAGTGGCTAAGGGGCAAAAGTAAAAGAAATGGATGTGGTATTCATGGTGGGGCAGGTATGTTATGGAGTCGGCAAAATTTGGAAATGGGGGCAGGTGTGCGTTTGACTCCCAGGAGTCTGGCGTGGGCCACCGTAGACGATAGTACCATTAATGGGAGAGGAAGAAAGGCAGAATCGTGTCCATTGTTTGTTTAACTGGTTTATTGGTCGACTGATTGGCTTTATTTGATTAATTTTCTAAAAAGAGTCCTTTTTATAAACTGCAAGCATAACTGCTCATACCTTAACTTAAACATGTAGTGTTGCAGCCTTTTCTCTTAGACACCCCAAAATTGTGAGGAAGAGGAAGGAACTGAGGAGGTGAGCAGTGTTCGATGAGCACCTGTTATGCTCTTTTATCTCATTTGAGAATCCCATTTATAGTGTATGAAGGATAATGCCGTTTCCATGTTACAGATGAGAAATCCTGATTTAGCAGGATTCAGTTCCACCCTGGCCTGCCTTCTCACAATTCAAACAGTCTGTCTCCAAGGTCTTTGGTTTTTTTCACTGCATGCAAATGCCTCCACATGGGAAGAAGAAAAAAGAGGGGAAGAAAAGGAAATGGGAAGAATAGGAAAATATGTATTCAGAGTTACTAAAGAAGAAAGAAATGAAAGGAACCAAACAGAGAGGCTTATCCATGAAATGTTCTTACCCCTACCTAGACGAGTTAGCAGTCCTTTGTAAAGACATCAGGAGGCTTACACAGGCTATTAGCTCCTCACTGGCAGCCCTAGCCTGTGGGAGCCCTGAGCACACAGACCTTCTGTGAATTGGTGTCAGTGTATGACCAAACCATTGCTCCGCAGAGCTGAGTGCTTTTAGAGCAGCTCGTCTCCATGGGGGCTGCCGGGAGGCCTCGCACTCTTTCTGCTCTGTGGGATAATCGAGGTTAGGCCATTAGAAACTTTCATAGAAATGGGACTGAGTAATGTTATGTGTGTTGAAGCCAGTCATTTGAAACCAGGCTAACATTTTGTATATATTTTCGTTGCCTTTTTCAAGCAATTGGTATTGTATTTTAGAAAAGAATTTACCTGTGAGCCATTGGGAACAAAGGAACACAAACTGGCCCTTCGCCACAGATAATTTGAGATGCACAGCTTTAGAACATCAAATGGAAAAAAGGTGAGAACCTGATCGGTGTTCTTGTGCTCCTGGTAACGCAGACAAATGTGATGGCTTCGTAGAATGCCTTCACAGAGCCATCTATTGACCTCGTATACAAAATAATCAAAGGATTTGTGTCATTGGAAGCTGCACAATAGATGAACCTGGTTTTTGTAATTTAACAAAAATCCAATTTATGTAACGTATTAAAAGAAGCATTATCAACTTGTTTTCTCCTCAAAAGACTGTAGCTATTAAACTCCTTAATTACTTCATTTTCACTCTCAGTGTAACATTAGCAGTTTAGCACTTCAAGTATAAAAATGATTAATGAGCCTGAGAATTCATTCGCATACATATCACTTTGCAGCTTGACATAACCCTGGAGCCTGTTCTAACCATAGACAGACTTCCCTGGCAAATATCTTATTGCATATTAAATGCATAATCGTTGCGAAGTATGCATAATTATAGTCATTTTCCTGTTTCTCCTATACCAATAAAAAAATCAACAAATCAAATGCATTCAAGTGAAACTAACTTTGTAAACAAAAGTGTAAATCCCTAGGGAGCACCTTGATTTTTGCACTGTGACTGGCCCCCCAAATTTCATTGTGATTTGGGCCCGACTGTCATCCTTCTAGAAATGTATCTTTGAAAATTTTGAACGTGAACGAACATGCTTTCTATTTCCATATTTATATCCGTGTGAGTACTGTGATTTGGGAAAATGCAATGAGAGTAAAGACTGCATTGTGGATTCAAAGAATAAGATTTTATTTGGAGTGACTGTCAAAAATATCTGCAGGGGGTTATTTCCGTCTAACCATCCTTGGCTTGCCTTGGTGACATGTAGCCGCATGTCTCTTTTAGCTCCACTGAATTTCCCTTTTGATCTCTCCCAAGGTGGTTCCATCTTGCTGACTTGGTCCAGTCATTCTCAAAGCTGAACCTGTTAAGTGTTAACAGTGATACTCTTTGTCTTTGCCTTCCCTTGGTGTGTCTACCCTTTTCCGTGGAGTTCGTCCCAAACCGTATCTTGTCCCTGCCTCAAAATCCTCTTCTCCCCACATGCGCATCCCCTGTAAGCTATGCTCCATCCCGATTCAGCACCGAATTGGGAAGATTCAATGACCTTTTGCTCAGACCTTAGAGAATTTCATTTTGCAGGTTTGCTTCCATGACACAGGTTGTAGCTACTGGCAACTCCCAGGGGCCTCCTGTGTGCGACGGAAGGGAGAGCAGAGCTGCAGGCCGCTTGTTAGACTCTACATCAAGTCCTCAGATGGTCTCATTCACTGTCAGGCTAGACGATGTAAATGTCCTTATTCCCATGTGCTCTTTAGACAGACAAATGGGGATCAAGTATCTGTGTGGTCCACTGAACCAGACATGGTTAGACATTTAGTCGAATACATTTTAAAAACAAGAACATTACCTGGCTGCCCAAGTCTTTACTACAAATGTAGGCTCGTGACCGGACATCACTGACCGACAATGAGATGACTGGGATTGAAAGGCAGTGCAGCAAACAAGGCCCCGAGACACTGCTCCCAATAAGAGATGTTGGTCATGAGAGCCACACTTCCGAACAAGGCCCTGACTCATTAAGTTGCGTTGCCAGATAAGATACAGGTGGCTCAGATGAAAAACCAGGAATACTTTTTTAGTATAAATGTGCCCCAGATACTACACAGAGTATGCTTAGACCAAAGAACTTACTCTTTGCTTACGTGAAATACTAATTACACTGGGGGTCCTGGGTTTACTAAATCTGATAACTTTATTCATTGGTGACATTTTAGAAGCGACAAAAATTATTTGAAAAAGCCCATTTTCTGAGGTTGTTGACTGATAATATTATTCCCATTCCCCCAAATGAGCTCTCTGGTGCTGGCCCACAGTCGCCCATGTGCAGGTTCATGTTCACATGTGTTCTCCTTTGAGAGAGAGAAGGAGGGGGGAGAAAGAAGGGAGGTAACTGGAGAGAGAGAGAGAGAGAGAGAGAGAGAGAGAGAGAAGCGCACAGATTTGTTGTTCCACTTATTCATTCATTGGATGATTCTTGTATGTGTGCCCCAATTGGAGACTGAACCCACAACCTTGGCATATTGGGATGACACTCTAACCACCTGAGCTCTTCTAGGTATAATTTTAAATTCACTTACAAAAGTCTATTGAGAAAATGTGTACCTTTTTTCAAGATGGTCATTTTTTCAAAATTTCAAGCGAGTAGAGCTAGCGAATGGAATCATTCTTGGGCTGTGATGTTTACTGAATTACCTTTTAAAAAGCACATTTGGGAAACACACAGTACCTACTACCCAAGATAGTTATGGTGATTAATTAGCTTCTTACCTAGATTTACAATACTCTTGCCCTGTAAAAGAATCTTTGTAAAATAGGTCACAAACTGGGTCTCCCTGAATCTTAAATATAAATCTCATGTTTCACACACTTGCACTCCAAGTCTAAACTAAAACAAAACTTATCACAGGAAACTAGCACAGCATGGGTAATTTGGAGGGCTACTCTATTGACTCGCCTCTATCTTTTGTTTAGGTCCTGCTGCACAGCTGTCCGCTTGGCTTGTAGCTTGTGCCCTAATCCTAGTAACTGTACTTGCCTCTAGTGACTGAGGACAAGTCTTTGTTTCCCCCATGCTCATAACTGCATTCCTTTCTGGTTCTCCCCTGTATCTGGTTCTGAATATCTTTCTGGTGACTGCAGATCTGACCCCCACCTTTCCTGGTGATTGATATTCTGACCTCAGTGTTAAGCAGTGGCGGCCTTAAAATTTCTTTGGAGGTGGTGCTTGGAGAGCTGTTTGGATTTGGAGGGAAAAGCAGTTTGCCTGGAAGCTGCGTTTGCATTGCAGTCACACCGTTTTACTTAAATTGCATATTTGTTTGGGATGGCTTGAGGGCAGTTATAGAAATTCTTTAAGTGGGTTCTTTTTTAGCCATTCTTTGGCAGCGCTTCTGGATTGCAGGCTGAGTATCAACGAGAATTGTTTTCTTACTCAGCTTGGTGTCCGCCAGCTTTGTATATGAATTGAAATAGCTGTAGCAGCCAATAAGTGCGTCTGGGTGATTGACTTATTGTGAGAAATTCCTGTCTTAGATTACAAATAGCCATATCCATCCAGCTCTTGGGGTACCCTAATTCTCCTAGTTGAAAGTCTGTGTTGGCAGATGCTTGCTGTGGAAATTACTTACTGCCTGTTATGATGTTTTCCCGTTACCCAGCCATTCAGTATACTGAGGGTAACGGACAGCATGGCGCAGTCATGAGGTTTGTTGCAAAACAGACCCGGAACTGAATTTTTTTGCCATACCAGGGACCTGGTTATTTAACTTCTGTGCCTGTTTTGCATTTTTAGAAAATAGGGATAATCATAATATTCATTCTCTCCCACAGTGGTTAAGACGATTAAGTAAGAAAACTGCTTGACAATCAGGAAGCACTCATAAAAATTGCCCTCGTCTATTACGTTGAACAAAGATGGGTTTTGCCCAATAGGCTGTATCCGTGTTGTAGATAAATATAGGTATTCAAAAAATGCTGAGTCATTCATCCAACAAACTGTCTCTTAAGTGCTCCTGTATTCCAGGCCTCTGCTAAAGTGAGCGGGCCCAGAAATGTATTAGAAACAATAACAATGTTGGAGTTAAAGATGGCTGGGAGAGGAAAGGTGATGGTTGCAGGTAGAGGTATGTCACTAAAAATGTAACCCGGCAATTTAAAGAGAATGGAGAAATAATAACTATATGTTAATTTCATAACAGGAAATTGAAAGGTGAGTTTGGAGACATTGTTGAGGCTAGAAAGGGCAGGAGTTTAAGAGACGTGCACTAATAAGGACCCGAGGGATAAATACAACAGGTTTCCCAGGCCTATGTGGAGGATCTGTCTTTTGTTTCTACTGTACTTTTAATATGTCACCAGTAAAGACTTTGAAACAATCCAGTGGCGTACTTACATGCACCACTGCAATCTAGACCAAAAAGTCCTGCAAAGTAAGGTGTGCGACCATCCCATTGGCCCAAACCTGAGGCTTTCCAGGAAGCTGGACATTTTAGCAACTTTCCTTGCTAAATTGGGGACTGTCTCGGGCAAACCAGGACAAATTGATCACATTACTCTTAAGAGAATAAGGTTGTATCTTAATGTTTGTGAATCCCAAAATCTTGTACACTTCTTGGTTCACTGAGGAGTCTATAAAAGATGAGACTCTGGAGTCTCTTTTGAACCCTGGAAGTTTTCACAGTAGGGCAAAATTGTCCCATGCAATGAATTAAGGAGAAGCAGCCCAATGTAATGAAGTCAGGATAGGGGTTGGAATCGGATTAACTGAATCCAGCTCTACCACCCGTTAAGTAAGTCACTTAAATTCTTAAAGCTTTATTGCCCTCAACCAAAAGCATATTTATAGTAACGTGTATAATAGCATAATAAAAGCACATGTATAATAATAACAGCTCCAAGATAACTTAAATAGATTTAAAACCATTAAAAGAATTTAAATTCTAATCAACTGACTGGTGATGCAATAATGTTAGTGATATTCTGATTGAGATTATTCAAATCCTTATACCAAGGTGAGATACTGAGAAGAACTAAACTACAAAAGTTAAAATTTATCATGTGTACACTCTTTACATTTTAAAAAAGATTTTATTTATTTACTTTTAGAGAGGGGAAGGGAAGGAGAAAGAGAGGGAGAGAAACATCAATGTATGGTTGCCTCTCATATACCCCCTACAAGGGACCTGGCCTGCGACCCAGGCATGTGCCCTGACTGGGAATCGAATCAGCAACTCTTTGGTTCTCAGGCTGGCGCTCAATCCACTGAGCTACACCAGCCAGGCCCTATGTGTATACTCTTAAGGGATAATATCTATAAATACAGATAGCACACCTCTGTGGTTACAACTCCCAGTGAATAGAACCAATTAGGTATAACTCAATTCCCCTGAAGTCTTTAGCTTCCTAAATGCCCGTCCAGCTCAGTTACTGATAATTTAACAATTAGGTTTTATTCTTCATGTTTCTCAAAAAAGCTCTATGGTCAATTAACATTTGACAAAGGTGGCAAGAGCATGCAGTCAAGTAAAGACAGTCTTGTCAATAAATGATGCTGGGAAAATTGGACAGGTACCTGCAAAAAAAATGAAACTAGACTACCAGTTACACCATATGCAAGAACAAGTTCAAAATGTATAAAAGACTTAAATGTAAGTAACAAAATCATAAAAATACCAGAAGGAAACATAGGCAGTAATATCTGAGACATCTCTTGTAGCAATATTTTTCCAATATACCTCCTTGGGTAAGAAAAACAAAGGGAAAAATAAATGGGACTACATCAAACTAAAAAGATTTTACATAGCAAAGAATACCATCAACAAAATGAAAAGGCAACCCACTGAATGGGTAAACATATTTGACAATGATACACTTGACAAGGGGTTAATTTCCAAAGTATATAAAGAACTTACATTATTCAATGCCAGGAAGACAAACAATCCAAATAAAAAAAAATGGGCAACAGACCCGAATAGACACTTCTTCAAAGAGGACATACAGATAGCCAAAGCAAAAATGTTTAGCATCACTAATTATCAGAGAGATGCACATTAAAACCACAATCAAATATCTCCTCATACCTGTCAGAATGTCTCTCATCAATAAATCAACAAACAAGTGCTGGCGAGGATGTGGAGAAAGGGAAGCCCTTTTGCACTGTTGGTGGGAATGCAGACTGGTGCAGCCACTGTGGAAAGCAGTATGGAGTTTCCTCAGGAAACTAAAAATAGAACTGCATTTTGGCCGAGCAATCCCACTTCTGGGAATATATCCTAAGAATTTTGAAAATACTAATTCAAAAGAATATATGCACCTCTATATTCATTGCAGCATCTTTTACAGTAACCAAAATCTGGAAACAGCCCAAGTGCCCATCAGTACATGAATGGGTAAAAAAGTGGTGGTACTTTTACACAACGGAATACTATGTGGCCATAAAACAGAGGAAAATAAAACAGGGAAATCTTACCTTTTGCGATACCATGGGTGCACCTGGAGATTATGATGCTAAATGAAACAAGCCAGTCAAAGACAAATACCATATGGTCTCACCTGCATGTGGAATCTAATGAGCAAAATAGAAACAGACATGGATACATGGAACAGACTGACAGCTGTAAGGGGGGGGGTTGGAGAACTGGATGAAAGAAGGTGAAGGGATTAAGCAAAAAAATCACATTTAATACATAGACACAGAGAGAAAAGGGTGGGGATAGATGGAGACGGGCAAAAGGGGGAATGGGGATACAAAGAGACTGCTTAGAGCCGGGGGCACATGATGCAGAGGGCAGAGGATGTTTTATGAAGTTGTACAGTTGAAGCCTGTATGGTTTTGTGAACCAATGTCACTCCAATAAATTCAATTAAAAAAACTGGAACTTATATGAACAAATCAAGCCCTGGCTAGTGTAGCTCAGTGGATTCAGTGTGAGCCTGCAAACCAGAGTGTTGTGGTTCGATTCCCAGTCAGGGCACATGCCTGGGTTGCAGGCCAGTTCCCAGCAGGGGACCCATGAGAGGCAACCATAGAATGATATTCTCTCCCTCTCTCCTTCCCTTCCCCTCTAAAGATAAGTAAATAAAAATCTTAAAAAAAAACCAAATCGAAAAGGACAAAGGAACCTACTCATTCCAATTTTTGCTTTGGAATTTGAATGCAAAATCAATCTTGAGAGCCCCACATATTTGCTAACTGCTGAATGGATTAGCCTAGTTATACTTTTGTATCTAAACCAGAGAAAAATTATAAATTCATTCCAACACACTTTCTAGCCAAAAGTATATAAGCATATGTATAGTGAAAATGCTGTTGATTGTGTTCAATAATACATTTTGTCCTTTGCGATCTTTCCATTGTGAACATAGACTGACTTTGGTAATCCAGGGTTCATGTGTTACCTAACAGCTCCTTTAAAATTAATTAGTTTTTCACCCTGGCTGATGTGGCTCAGTGGATTGAGTGCTACCCTATGAACCAAAGGGTTGCTGGTTCGATTCCCAGTTAGGGCATATGCCTGGGTTATGGATCTGCTCGACAGTTAGGAGCATGGGAGAGGCAACCACACACTGACGTTTCTCTCCCTCTCTTTTCCCTTCCCCCTCTCTAAAAATAAAATCTTTTAAAACATAAAATCGATAGTTTTTCCAAAATGTTTGTGATGTCTACCAAGAAACCATGATTACAAAGAAGTCGGGATTTCCTGTCCAGCCAGTAGGCAGGATAATAGGAATCACTCAGAACCAATGTCTGGGCTGCTTTTATTGAAGAAGAGGGGCATCGGCATGAACAAACCATAGACACTGAATGCATCTGGTCAGCAAAGAAAATTATTTTGACTAAAGAAATTAAAAACATCTTTTCCAGTACACTTATTCTGCCGGATGTACTAGACCAGAATCGGAGGCCATCCCACAGATCTTGTGGGCTTTTTTCAGTAGAAGCGCTGGAGCTGCTGAACTGTTTTTTTTCTGTCTAGCCAATTTAATGCAAAATATGATTGAAACCAGTAGGTCTACTGTGGTATTTGTTTTCTAATGCTTTCCTAAACGAGTTTTACAGTATTCAGAGCATAGTGTTAAATTGATTCACCTTTCCGAGGATGAGAATTGTAAGCAATTTGATTAGTTTTTTTTCTATTTTCATCTTCTGACATGTTCTGTTATAACTAAGAAAAATATAGCCCTTTTTTGCTTACTGAAAATAATTTATATTCAGTCGTGTTTTCTGTACCTGCACAGAGCATCAACTCTGCAGGCTTCAGTATCAGCATTTGTAGCTATATGGGTATGACGGTATTAAGAACAGTTCCAAAGACAAATTACCCTTTTGAATGTTCATGATCCTGAGTTTATCCCTCAGACCTTATAATTGAACTTTGTAAACTAGACACATTCCCATGTGTCTTATCTAGTAAAGCAAGGAGAGAAGGTTAAAAATCAAAAGGTTGGTTTTCATATGAAGATTAAACATGATAAATGAAGGGAATCTTGTTACCATGAGAGGCATAACTTTATTGATCATTCAATTAAAAGCTGCAAAATGAATGAATGGATGAAAAGATAAAAGCTGAAGGAGGCTGATGCCTTGCTCTTGATGAAATGTTTTGTTCTAGTGAAGATTTAATGACCCCTCCTAGGAGCAGAGATGCGTAGGGAACCCTGGTTCCTCTTTCTCTTCCTTTCCTGCCTTTCATCACTGATGCTCATCCCTAGTTTCACCTGCCTCAATTCTCCCGAGTTTCATCCTGGAACGTGGCTTTGTTTCCCTATTAACTTCCGTATCCTGACTGAGTCGTGCTCCTCCTATCTACCCCGCCCCCACTTTCTCGAGGCAGTACAGCGGTTAGAGCCACCGGCCAGTCTTGTCATCCCACTTCATAGGAATCCTTTAATGACACTGTCTTGCTTAGACAACCTGACTTCATTCTGTTTGAAAATGATTCAGGCTTGTGTGCTTTCTACTTCATTTCCAAGGTCCTGTCTTAAAAGGTCAACGCTCTGTGTGGAGAGCACATTCACATGCGTATGTGTCAGGGAAGAGGGTTTTCCCCTGATGACCGTCTTCTAGGGCTAGAGATGGCTGAGCAGTGGCTGAGCTCTGGGCCTCCGATAGGGGAAGAGGTGAGGTGGGACGTGACAAACCGAGACTGGAAGGTTTCCCAGGGCATGATGCTTGACTCCTGTTGACCCTTGTCTTCCCCACATTTAACAAGTGTCTTTCACATTGTAGATCTGCAGTGTTGAAGATATGAATGAGTAAATGAATGTACCTGTTTCATAAATTATCTAGGACTGACATTAGTTGTAAGGGCGCATGTTACTCATTTCACTGGCCTAGTAACTTCAGTTTTAAACTGTGAAATCCCTGGATATGCTCAGTTTTTGAAATTTGTGACAAATCTGTATCTTTAGCTGGGTCTATATAACCAAAGAAGAATATTTTCTGAAACATAATGGAGAAGCACAGGCTTTTATTCAGGTTTTAGAATAACACTGAACGAAACCATTATCCTTTGAATTTTATTTTGAAACCGCATGATGTTTTTAAAGTTAAATAATCACTTAAAATTGTATGTACTCCTCAAACTACGTAGAAGATTATTTACCTTACTTGTTGACACACACAGTATTTTTCTAGTCACGAATTTGCTTTCTTTTCTTTTTTTTTTTTTACATAGAAAAGCAATTTATTCAATTACAACCACTTGCACAGTTGGTCCTGGAGAGTAACAGTCCCAGTAGTGAAACAAGTCACCAAAAACAGATGGTGTAAAACTAGTGGTCAAGGACTAACTCCTAAAAAAAGGCAAATTTTATCCAGGATTAATTTAATTTTGCAAACAATTCCAAGCTATCAATTTACTCTTTTCAACATAACTGGAAAATCATACCTGTGGCAAAACTCTCAGGTAAAGACATACGTCTTTACAACCTGGTGGTTCCAAGTTTTTTTTTAAAAAACAATTTCACAGAAAGGAAAGAAAGAATATGAATACAGCTCAAGAAATACAATAACGAGCAAAAACATATGGGGAAAGAGGAACCTGTAGTTTTGATTCAAGAAATGGCCAGGAGAGTGGCCTGCGTATGAGAATATGCATTCTGGAATGTCAGGTGTGAAGATTACTTCAATCTCCCCTGATTCCTGAATAAAAATGACATCTTCCAGTAATTTTAGTTCATGGCTCAGACACCTACCTCACTTGGCTCCATTTCTTACTTCTAGCCTTAAATGAGTCCGAAAAACTTGGGGATGTAGCATAAGAAGAAAAATAAAATAACCACACACAATATTCCTCTTTCGATGGCTCCTTTCGATTTTTGTTACTAGAACATTTTGGAAGAAAATTTAAATTTATGTCTGTGACTTTACTGAATCAAGCCTTCCCTGCCCAGCTAATGTTTAGAAAACAACCTAGGTTTGGGCTAACAGCATTGTTGGTGGTACTTACTATAGACAGATAGTGGAACAAAGTCTCTGTCTCCAAGTCACTGTTAAGTCAATCTCTAACTTGAGAAGGAGAAAAAAGGGAAGTTTAAAATCGCAAGAAGCCCAGATGTTTCTAAGACCCTGCCTTTTGGACCCATGCTTCCTTCAGGGTCTTCTTCATCGTTATCAATGTTCTCTGTCATTTGCCACTCTTGCATGGTATTGTCTTCTGATACAGAACAGATCACCCCAGGTTCATTGGGATCCCAGGAAAAACCAGGTATCGTGACAGTGTGGTCACCATGAATGAACAACAACTCCAGTGGACCATCTTCTGCATCTTCTGGGAATTGTCCCTCTCTAATTTTACTTAAATTTCAGACAATCAGTCTATGATCAGTACCACTGGAAGCCAAAATAGTCTTGTTGTGAGGTGACCACTGAACCTGGAATATTTTGTCCTTATGTGACTCAAAGAATGCAGCTTAAGTTTCAGATTTCTCAGATCCCACAAGACAACATCTTATCAGCTGACCCTGTGGCAAGAATGAAGTCACCATAGGGATCAAAAGAAAGGGAGTTCACTTCAGCAGTGTGAGCATTGACTGCGTGGCTTGGTTTGGAAGTGTCATTGGAATGAGTATCTCAGATCATAAGTTTCCCATCATCAGCAACTGACCCAAACAGAGACTCATGGAAAAGATGCCAGGAGATACCTACTACTGCCATACGCACTGTGAAGATCATTTTCACAGCCACAACTTTTACTTTGGACCAGTACTGATGTCCCACAGAAAAATAGCATGGTCCTCTGAAGCACTGAGTGCCCATTGAGATTTGGGCTCCATGAAAGCCGATAGTCTACCTTCTGATGTCCACAAAGATGCAAGACTGGACTGCACTCTCCACAGGGGCCTGGTGTAGAAGGACGTTTTGTGTAGTCCAAAACAAGAACATCAGTAGATGGAGTCTTTGTTGCAATGATGCCAGGGTTCTGTGGCACACAATGTGCCCTGTTTCCTTCTCCTTCATGGTTGGTCTTAATTTCTCTTGTAATTTTTTTACTGAAAGCCAATTTCTGCAAATTCCCCTTTCTCGCTATTGTAGTGTGAAGCAGCAAGCTGAGCATCATCTTTAGGGAGCCGCACACTGGCTATCACAAGGTGGTTTAGTTCATCCGACACCTGTGTCCCCAGGGCAAGTCTACGAATGCTGAAATTTTTCCCTTCTGGTCTGGTTACATCTGGAAGCCACTGCAGTCAGGCTGGGCCACACCAGAGCATGGGTCATCACCAGATTGGAAAGAAAAGGGGTGTTCTTTTTCTATATTTTGTACTCTTTGTTGATCACATGTTCTTTTACTGTATCATCAAAAGGCTGCTGCCTTGTCAGCCATGGTGGGCAGGCAGGCCAGAGGTATCCCAGGTTGAGTGAGTGTTGTGGGAAGGGTAGGAGCGTTGGGCACGAAGGGTGGGCACTTTACGCATGGCCTCCATTGTTTCCTGCTGCCCTTCTTTTCTGTAGACTGTATCTGCTTCATTATTTGGGGACTAAGTAAGGTTTTAAAAACAAGGTATTTTAAATGTGCCCAACCAGGTACTTCTTTTTTTGCCATGGGGAAAAAAAAATCTCTCTCTCTCTTGCATTCCCGCGTGAGTGAATGCACTCACACACTCCTCTCCCTTCACATTCACTCAAAGAAAGAGTACAAATTAAATGTCTGCTTTCTGTCACTTATGGAGATAGACTCTGTGGATATAGTGATGAAAACAGGTATCCTGGTTCTTTTTTTCATTATTGACTTTGTGGCAACAAAATACTTTCAGGGAGCAGTATTTTATATATCAATGTTTTTTTTTTTTATCATTTAAGTTAAAATAGGTACAATAACCATTTAGCCTAGATTTGTTTCCACTGGCCTGATTTTCAAATAGTCTGAATTATCTACCTACATTTTGAGCGATGTGTCCTAATTTTGGCCTGGGAAAATATAGTACTGTTGGAGATACATTTATTTTGAAAAAAATAACCACTTTAGAATTTCACTTTTTTGTTGTGTGAGAATAAACTTATTTTTGATGGCTTGGGAAAAATTTAAAACAAGCCTTTTAAAGTTGGAGAATATATAAATTGATATGGTATGCATGATTTATACAAAATTTGATTGTTAGACCACAATTAACTCAATGAACTTGATAAATATCCAGCTCTTTTTTTTCTATCATGTATGTACATTCTATATATTTAAATTCTGGGTCTCTGTATGGTGAAGGGGTACAGACCCGGCCTCCCCAACATGTGCTTCTTTGGCATGTTAATTATTGTGAGCTAGAGGCAATCAAAAGTGAGGTCACGGCCCTGGCTGGTGTAGCTCAGTGGATTGAGTGCGGGCCTGTGAACCACAAGATCGAGGTTCGATTCCCAGTCAGGGCACATGTCTGGGTTGCAGGCCGGTCCCCTGCAGGCCAGTTCCCAGCAGGGGACGCACGAAAGGCAACCAAACATTGATGTTTCTCTCCCTCTCTCCTTCCCTTCCCCTCTAAAGAAATAAAAAATAAAATCTTTAAAAAAAAAAGTGAGGTCACAAGAAATATTGACCTTTCCCTTAAAGAAGTTAAATTGGGGGCTGGCCCATACTAAGAGTATTACCAGAGATAACTTTTTAAAACCTACCTGTAGGGCGTGACAAGCTTCGAATTACTGAATATTTGCTCTTGTTATTACCTGAGGATGACCTTCCTCCCTTCTGAAGCTTTAGGTGCCTTACCTCAACCTTTACCCAGAATGCAATATAGACCTTACTTTACCTTTCTGTCTCTCAACTGATTATGTATGTGGGGTTCCCATTTGTAGTTATGTAATAAAATTCCGTTATTTTTCTCTTGTTAATCTGTCAATTTGGCTAGTTGACCAGCCTGAAGAACCTAGAAGGGTAGCAGAAAATTTTCTTCCTCCCCTAAACTGACAACATGGGTTTAAGATACTTAGGTAAGAACTAAATATTTCCTCATTTTAATTTCAATGCACAAGAAAACATATTTTACAAAAGTAACCTGGTTGGTATATATAGGGAAATTCACACGTAGTGATTGAAAGTGATGGGAAGATGGACATAATATTTTGTACTAAGTACAAATGGGGTATAACTGAAATTAACAGATACCCAACCATAATATATGTCAGCTTTTCAATATTTTTTGTTTGTATTTTTTACAAAATTTTATTTTATTTTTAGACAGAGGGGAAGGGAGCGAGAAAGAGAAGGAGAGGAACAACAATGTGTGGTTGCCTCTCACGCACAACTCTCGTTTTGCCTACTCATGTCACCTACTGGGGATCTGGCCTGCAATCCAGGCACGTGACCTGACTGGAAATTGAACTGGTGACCCTTTGGTTCACAGGTCGGCACTCAGTCCACTGAGCCACACCAGCCAGGGAAGCTTTTCAACATTTTCATGTGCACAGTTTAAGTGATTTTTCACAAGTCACACAGCTAATAAATGGTATATTTGCTTTTTATTTACAACAGCAATGGTGAGCATTTGTCTTCTTGATGTTTCTTCCTTTTACTCTTTTGGGTCACTCCATTTATCCTTCCTGTAGCCTACACTGACTATTTGTTGCAGCTAATCTAAACAAGTTCCATGGTAATGTCCAAAGATACATGACAGGACATCTTCAAAGCATCTTGTTTAACCATCACTACTTCTTGAGCATGTCTGCCATTCTGTGTGTGTTTGTCAAGCCCCAGGGGTTTGGTATAAGTAGGTATCACTGTTAAGCTGAGACACAATTGTATTATAAGACATACTGGCTGCTTTCATTGTCCTGCTATTTTAACCAAAGCCAATATACATTTGAGCATCTACCAGATATCCAGCATTTTGCTAGGTATTGTGGAGAATATAGGGGTAGGATGGGGAAGGCAGTAGCAGAGAGATGGCAGTTAAGTAGAAACATAAAGAAAGAGACCTCTTGCTATGGACAACAGCTATATAAAAATAATTAGAAACCATTTCAGGTCACATATGGAAACAGTGGGTTTGGATTGTATCAGTTAAGCTCTTTATGGTGCAGGATATGTATTTGGGCAGCTTCAAGTCCCAGAGCCTTGTGTAGCTGACTCTGTGTAACATGCTGCTACTGTTGGAATCATTATCATGGATAAACACAGTACTTTGGTAGAAGCGACTGATTCATGATTGTTAATGGAAATTTTTGGCTGCTGAAATACCTTAAGTGATAATGGCTCCACCACACTCAATTTAATTTTTTTCTACCACACTTAATTTTTAAGTCACTACATTTTCATTTTATTGTCCCACCCTCTAAATTTAGTTGTTAAAACTATTTGAAAACATCTTGAACTCAGGGGTGTCCACTCTGCGGCCCGCAGGCCACATGCGTCCCAGGATGGCTGTGAATACAGCCCAATACAAAATCGTAAATTTACTTAAAACATTATGCAATTTTTTTGTGATTACATGTTGCAGTGTATTTAATGTGTGGCCAAATATAACTCTTCTCCTTCCAGTGTGGCCCAGAGATGCCAAAAGATTGTATATCCCCTGTATATTCTTTAAAACATCTAAAACTCAGAATTTGACAGTAGTAAGAATTCATACCTGCATTTACCTCTATATACTTTTCTGGGATGTTGGCTTCATTACAAATTAAACACCCAGGGAAGGAGAGGGTTTAAAAGTTCACGTGCATACGCTGTACTATGCAAGATGGTTTTATCTTCTGTGTACATATCAGGAACACTTATTTTATGATTTTGACTTTCCCGAGGGCTAGTAAAGTTTTTAGAGGATTGTATTAGCATTCTCAAGGTCTAAGCACTTGGATGCTGACCCTGATTCTTTTTCTCCTACACATAGTGATGGACTTATTTTTGTACCAATGAAATAACTCAGCTTTTCAACATTTCGATATGCTGAATTTAAGCGATTTTTCAGAAGTATATATTTCTAATAAATAAATATTTATTTCTTACAAAAGAAAATTCTGCTCCACTACA
Source organism: Artibeus jamaicensis (assembly GCF_021234435.1). Classification (NCBI taxonomy): domain Eukaryota; kingdom Metazoa; phylum Chordata; class Mammalia; order Chiroptera; family Phyllostomidae; genus Artibeus; species Artibeus jamaicensis. The sequence continues at coordinate 8,063,484 of NW_026522028.1, read as the reverse complement.
GTTATAAAATCTTATACATCAGAGGTAGAGGGAAGTACATTTGTAAGTAAACTGATTTTATACTATGTTTGATAATGAAGAAGGTATGTTACTCACATTTCTTCATTACATCTTTTTTAATTGTTATTCTATTGTAGTTGTCCCTTTTTTTCCCCTGTGCCCTCCTCCGCCCATCCCATCCCCTGCTCCCAGAGTCAGTCCCCACACTGTTGTCTTTGTCTGTGGGTCATTCATACATGTTCTTTAACTACACCCTTCCCCTTCTTTCCACCATCATATCCCTCCCCTTTCCCCTCAGTTCACTTTCAGTCTGTTCCATGTTTCCATACCAGTGGTTCTGTTTTGCTTGTTAGTTTATTTTTGTTCATTAGGTTCCTCCTATAGGTGAGATCATATGGTATGTCTCTCACCAACTGGCTTATTTCACTCAGCATTATAGTCTCCAGTTTCATCCATGCTGTTGCAAAAGGTAGGAGTTCGTTGTTCTTCTGCATAGTATTCCATTGTGTAAATTAACCCCAGTTTTTTTATCTGCTCATTTACTGATGGGCACCTAGGCTGCTCCCAGCACTTGGCTATTATAAATTGTGCTGCTATGAACATTGGGGTACATAGGTTCTTATGGATTGGTGTTTCAGGGTTCTTGGGTATAATCCCAGCAGTGGAATTGCTGGGTCAAAAGGCAGTTCTATTTTTAGTTTTCTGAGGAAATTTCATACTGTTTTCCATAGTGGCTGCACCAGTCTGCATTCCTACCAACAGTGCACTAGGGTTTCCTTTTCTCCACAATCTCACCAGCACTTGTTGTTTGTTGATTTGTTAATAATGGCCATTTCGACAGCTGTGCGGTCTTACCTCATTGTGGTTTTAATTTGCATGTCTCTGATGTATAGTGATGCTGTGCATCCTTTCATATGTCTCTGGGTTCTCTGCATGTCCTCTTTGGACAAGTGTGTATTCAGGTCCTGTGCCCATTTTTTAATTGGATTGATTATCTTCCTGGTGTTGACTTGTAGGAGTTCTTTATATATTTTGGAGATTTACATCTTTTTTCCAAACTAGGTATGTTTTTTATTGATTCTCTTATTATAAAAGTATTATGAATGTCATTCTTAATACCAGCATTTAAAGTGGTTTACATTGTATGTGTATATTCTTACAGTCTTTTTTTCCTGCGTCTTTTTTCAGTGATATAAAAGTGGTTACACGATATATAAAATTTTGAAACTGTCTTCTCTCCCTCTCTTCTATGGTATGGATGTCTTTCAGTGTCATTAAATACAAACCTACATCCCGAATAGAATGGCTACAAAATAGTCCATTGAACTGATGTGTCGTAATTTACTGAACCAATGTATTATTGAGGAACAATTGGTTTCACATTTTCTGTCTGGTACCAACCACATTGAGGTGTATATAATGTCTATGAGAGTGTATGTGATACATACTTTGAAAGATTCAAACATCACCCTTTCATCTGATTATTTCATTAAGATTCATTTTTAGAAGCTGTAGAGTAATGCCATACTTTTCTTTTGCCTACTGCCTATTTATATTTATAAGGTGGTAATCTCAAGTCCCAGTAGCCTGCAGAGGGGATACAAAAGGTACAGAGAAGGGCAGTTTTATTTTTCTAGTAAGTGGCTATACACCAGATACTGTAAATACAGTATTTCATTTAATATTTACTTTAACCCCAAAAGTTGACTGGTGTTAACCTTAAACAAATAGCCAGGTATTTGTCAGCAAAATGTGTTTATTTAGGAACAAGAAAAAAATTAAATTTGGCATATGGTCTACTGATGAACTACACACAAGTCTGGAGAATAAAGGAGCAGAACTTGTTTTTTAATAGAGGAAAGGGAAGTTCAGAGGGACTGTTGTAAATAAGAGTTCAGTGGAAGAAATTAGGAGTTCAAAGTGTAGTAGCTTTTCATTGGCTGCATCATTGCTGGGCAAGGAGAAGATCCCTTTCCATACTGCTAGAGTAGTAGAATAGAAAAAATCTTGTCAGAGATGGAACATACTCTGTTTTTTTGGAGTAATTGAGGGTAAGTGGTAAGATATGAGTGCTCTCCATAGGAGCCCTCCCAACTCCAATTTCAATGAGGGTTCTGTCCATTAATTTTCACGAGGGAGAGTTTAAGTGACTTGCCAAAGGCCGAATTATAAGTGGCAGGGCCAAAAGGGATTCAGTTTTATCTAACCATAAAACTGCATTTTCAAATGGGAGTAGTTCACATAATATGAAATTAGCCATTAAGAAATATACAATTTAGTGTCATTTAGAGCATTTATAGTGTTATGCACCCATCGACTTTTGTTCCAAAATATTGTCATCATCCTTAAAGGAAAACCTGTAGGCGCTGCCATTTCTTAATTTCCTTCCCCCTAGGCCCTCATTTTCTTTCTGTCTCTATGGATTTACCTACTTTGGATTTTATATAAGTTTAATCATATAATGCATAACTTTTGGTGCCTGGAGGCTTTTACTTACCATGTTTTGAGGTTCATCCACCATGTAGCATGTATCTGTACACCATAATTTTTATGGCTGAATAATGTTCCATGATAAGGGTGTTCCATATTTTGTTTATCCATTCATTTGTTGATAGATATCTGTGTCCACTTTTTTGGCTATTGTGAATAGTGGTATTATGAACATTAATGTACAAGTATGCAAATATACATTTTCTCTTTTGGGTAATTCCTTGGCAGTGGAAATTGCTGGGTCATCTTAACCACAGAACTTTAAAAAATGTATTTTATTGATTATGCTATTACAGTTGTCCCAGTTTTCTCCTTTGCCCCCCTTTGCACAGTTTTCTCACCTCATAGTTTATGTCCATGGCTCATGCATATACGTTCTCTGGCTTCTCCATTTCCTATATTATTCTTAACCTCCTCCTGTCCATTCTGTACCTACCAATTATGTTTCTTATTCCCTGTATGTTTTCCCCTCATTATCCACCTCCCCCTCCCCACTAATAACCCTCTCTCTGCTCTCTATTACTGTCATTCTATTCCTGTTCTTTATGTTTACTTAAGTTTTTTCTTTTTCTTTTTTTTTTAAGATTCAGTTGCTGATAGTGTGAAGTTGTTGCCATTTTAATGTTCATAGTTTTGGTCTTCTTTTTCTTAAATAAGACCCTTTAACATTTCATGTAATAATGGCTTGGTGATGATGAAGTCCTTTAGTTTTATCTTGTTTCGGGAGCGATTTACCTGCCCTTCCATTCTAAATGATAGCTTTGCTGGATAGAGTCGTCTTGGCTGTAGGTCCCTGCTTTTCATCACTTTGAATACTTCTTGCCTGTAAAGTTTCTTCTGAGAAATCAGCTGACAGCCTTATGGGAGCTCCGTTCTACAAAGATAAGACATACCCACTATTTCTGCTTTACTCTTTCTGCATTTAAGATTCTCTCTGTTTCTTTGATCTTTGGCATTTTAATTATGATATTTCTTGGTGTGGTCTTCTTTGAGTCCATCTTGTTTGGGACTCTGTGCACATCCTGGACTTGTACATCTATTTCCTTCACCAAACTAGGGAAGTTTTCTTTCATTGCTTTTTGAAATAAGTTTTCAGTTTCTTGATCTTTCTCTTTTCTTTCTGGCATCCCTATGATTTGGATGTTGGTATGTTTGGAGATATCCCAGAGGCACCTATACTATCCTCATTTTTTAAAAATTATTTTTATTCTAGCTGTTCTGGTTGAATGCTTATTTCTTCCTTGTGTTCCAAATCATCAATTTGAATCCTGGCTTCATCCCCTCCACTGTTGGTTCCCTGTAGATTTTTCTTTATTTCACTGAGTGTAACCTTCATATCTTCCCTTTTGTTGTTGCCATACTCAGTGAGTTCTCTGAGCATCCTAATCACCAGTGTTTTCTACTCTACATCTAATAGGTTGGTTATCTCCATTTCATTTAGGTCTTTTTCTGTTTTTTTTTTTACTGTTTTTTATTTGGGCCATATTTCTTTGTCTCCTCAATTCAGCAGCCTCCCTGTGTTTGTTTCTGTGTATTAGGTAGAGCTGCTTTCAGTCCCTGTCTCAGGAGTGTGGATTATTGTAGAAAAGGCACCTGTAAATTGTGTGGGGTGGAGCCTTAGGTAGTCACCAGGGTGGGGCAACCAACTTCACTGGTTTGGGGCTCTGTGTGGGGGGAGGGCTCAGAGATGGGACAATGCTGCTGCCTGGCTTTTAGAGGTTTGCCAGGTACTCACTCCATGTGACTGGTGCCTTTCCAGCTGTTGCGCTAGTGTTAAATCTCAGAATGGGTGTGTTTGCCTACATTTTAAGTCCATGGTGGTCCTTTAAGCAGAGCCTCCTGAAAATCTGACAGTTTCTTCTGCTGCCCCAACCCCTTCTGGTTTTTTACAGCCAGAAGTTCTGGGGATTTATCTTTCTGGCATTGGAACCCTGGGCTCTCTGGTCTGGCCTGGGGCTGGGATCATTTGCCAGCAAGGTATCCCTCCTGATTTCTATTCACCACACGTGAGTGAAGGACTGCCCGTCATGCTGCTGCCCCCACCTCTCTGCACCATACTGAGTCTCAGCGCTTCTCCAGCTGCCTCTGTGTTCCTGCCCCTCCCACCTGTTTGGATGAATGTGGCTTCTTTAAATCTTTGGTTGTCAGACTTCCATAGAGCTCAATTCTCTGGCAGTTCTGGGTGTTATTTGTTTTGAAGTCTAGTTGTAATTCTTTCCGTGGTTGTACGAGGAGGCGGAGCATGTTTACCTATGCCTCCATGTTGACTGGATTAACCACAGCAATTTAGCAGCCTTCTTGTACAAGGGTATGAGTACTTGTATGGTAACATAGTGTTTCCTTATTGTTTTAAAATAAAAACCTCGTTATTTTATTTTTAAAAATATTTATTTTTAGAGAGAGGGGAAGGGAGGGAGAAAGAGAGGGAGAGAAACATCAATGTGTGGTTGCGTCTCACGTGGCCCCCACTGGGGGTCTGGCCTGCAACCTGGAATGTGCCCTGACTGGGAATCAAACTGGCGACCCTTTGATTCTCAGCTCGCGCTCAATCCACTGTGCTACACTAGCCAGGGCTCAAGTTATTATTTTAAATATTGAATAATGACCCACCCAGTTTGTAATTGTGAGGAAGTTTGATGTTTAAGGATTTAAAGTATTTACATCCCAGGCATCTTATTCCTGGAATTCAAGGCTCCTGTTAAAATTGTTACAACTTAGCATTGAAGAAAGCACAAGTACAATTTTTAGCTACAGCTATTGTTATGTATGTTTTAGTTGATCCTCTGGTTCAACGTCAAGTGCATTGTTAGTAAATGGCCTTATCCAGAGAAACCACGATTCTTATAGGTTCCCTGCTTATAATTGAGGATGACAAATCATGAATTTTTAAAACCATAGTGCTGAAGACAATCTTTAAAAGAATCATCTTGATGAGGACATTTTTACATATAATTGCCCAGGAAACTAACTACTCTCTTGGGACCTTGAGTTCGTATTGCATTTCTGTGTAACTTCTGCCTGTGTATTTTGAAGCCTGAAAAATAGACTCAGGGAAAATTGAAGTGAGTAAGCGAAGTTCCCTACTTATTGTTAGTGAAGGAAAGCAGCTGACATGTCTTGGCAGGGTAAGTGGGCCTCATTATCCCTCAGCAGTTTCTACCAGTTAGCCCTAGAAATTATCTTCTCCTTAAATCATAAAATTCACAAGAAGAAATAGCTCTTTTAATCCAAGGAGGGGAGGAAGCATGGAAGATGGGAAAAGGGAAAGGAAGGAGAATTTGTTTTGTTTAATTATAGTGTTTTTCAGACGGAGGAGACCTGAGAGATTTTGAAATAGAGAGGGACTGGCTTAATATCACGCAGCCCTGTGGTTATAGTCCAGTGGGCTAGAATCTAACTATGCAGTCTCCCTTGGCATGTGTATTAGTTACCTAGTGCGGCTGCAACAAATCCAGTGATTAATGAGTTAAACAACAGAGATGTATTATTTTACTATTCCAGGAAGCAGAAGTCTGACATAAGTCTCACTAGGCTAAAGTCAGGGTGTTGGTAGGGCTGCATTCTTTTCTGAAGGCTCTCAGGAAGAATATGTTTCCTTTTCCACCTTCTGGAGGCTGCCTACATTCCTTAGCTTGTAGTCACATCATAGATTTCTGCGTCCATCCTCATATCTACTTTTCTCTCTTGCCTCCCTGTTTTCCTTATAAGGATCTTTCTGCAGTCACCCAGAGAATCCAGGATACTCTCAAGATCCTTAACTTAATCACATCTTTGAAGTCCTTCTTGTACCGTAAGGTCACAAGACATTCATAGGTTCTGGGGATTTGGACATGGGTGTGTTTAGGGGCCACTGTTCTGTCTACTATAGCTTGACAACTCCTTTACTTTCAGGACAAAAAATGCAGACAGAAACAAAATATATACCCTTCTCCTGAGGACTATGGGGATTTCTTTATTGATTACTATATTTACTCTTGGAAAACTAGTACCTTTTATTTGCTATATAATTTAAAAACTACTTTTGCATATAATATTTCACTTCCAAAGCACACATTTCATTTCACATTCCAAAGGGCAACTAAGACTTGATAAATTAAGTGAATTTTCAGAATAAATGCTAGCTCTGGGTATGTGTTCCACATATTTATGTCTAAGTTCAATGTTTACAACAGTCTATCCACCATCTGATGAAAGTGATTTTTAGACTTCAAAGTCTTAATTTCTTCAGACTTTGAAGAAATGGAAAGATAAGGTGTCATGTCTAGGTTGATTTGTGGACATTCTTCATCATGCTAGACATTTGTGTTTCCTTTAAAAAGGCATAAAAATAGCACTGCTTCTTCTGGATTTATGTTGTAAGACATTGTAAAAGTCCTAATGTCTTTTACTGTGTTACAGCTCTACCTGTACTATTCGGTTGTAGTTGAAACTGAATTCTAACACTTTCTAGTCTATCATGAAAACAGCAGGGAAAATGATTTTTTCTTTTTTTTGTTTTGTGAATTGTTAGAAGCCATATTATTGGTATAAATGGCATGTAATGCCAGATACCTGACTGTTGACCAGTCCACAAATTTGGGATTACTTTTGAGGATAGGAATCGTGTTTTCTTTACTTTATGCAGGTTAGCTGTGAACTATGTACCTAACACTCCATAGGATGTTAGTGGTGTTATAATTAATTTGAGATGATTTTAATTATTGATTACTGAATAAATCTTAAGCTTTGAAAAGAACTGAACATTTTAAATTTGTGGTTTTAATTTTGATTTCTAAATTAATCTCACACTGATAAGCATAACTATTAACTATGTTACCATTTTAAAATGAGACATTTCATGGGTCTCCAAAGGCTTTCTTCTTGTCTCCAAAGTGAGGAATAAAACAAAACAACTCTAAACAAAACCACAGATAATGGCAGAGCTTTTTATTTTGTAAGACTGGTAAATTGGTTGGAATAAAGAAAGTTTTGACTTTATCAAGCTAGTTAACTTTCTACCAACCAAACGATGTACTGCTGGACTATTCAGATTTTATAATGCTGTAACTAGTTGACAAGAAACAGCTTCCACCCTGGCTGGTGTAGCTCAGTGGATTGAGCACAGGCTTGCAAACCAGACGATTGCGGTTCCATTCCCAGTCAGGGCACATGCCTGGGTTGCAGGCCAGTTCCCAGCAGGGGGCACACGAGGGGTGACCATACATTGATGTTTCTCTCCTTCCCTTCTAAAGATAAGTAAATAAAATCTTCTAAAAATGTTTTAAAAATAAGAACCAGCTTCCAATGAGTGGATCAACAATCTCTCTCCCTTCAATTATAACAGTAACTGCTTCACTTCTGTGGTGAAACTCCAGTTTCCTCTTAGCCCCATTAGCCAGTCTGATGAAGCTGACGTCCTTAAGCCATATTCATTTTTTGATATTCTAGCCAACCAATCAGTCCTATCAATGACCATGTTTCTTTTAGTTATTTAGGCTGATGTTTACTTAGAATTAATAAGTCACCACACAGTTAAAGTTATACTTAGCACCAGTCTGTTCTCTGGGATTTTATAGGTGAATTAATAATTGCTTAGTAGGTTTCTAATTTATGGAACTAGGCTAAGTTTAAATTACTGCATGAACTTACTTGTGTGCTTCCATTGGATCAACTTTTAGATGCTCTATATGAAGAGGGCGTGCAAAGACAAAACCAGCACACGTAACCAATTCTAAGCACACCTTTAACGTTTCTCAAATCGGGATTTAATTTGAAAATCGAAATAGCAGAATTTCTTTTTTCTCTTACTGCTACACAGGAGATGGTAGTTTTTCTGATATTCACTGGCAACATATTTTGATGAAATCTCATCATTTAGGTGACTCTACACACAAGCATTTTTCATTTTAATTTGCATAATTCTCTTTTAGTGTTACAAAGTAAGATTTAAAACTTCTTACTACTAAAGATTTTCATCAGTGTAATTTTATTTTTTAAGTATGAAAAATTGAAAAATTTTGAAATTAAAATAAAAAATTTTGGAATTGAAAAATTGAAATAAAACTAAGATGCAAATGAACCTGCTTAGGTGCATTCGTTCAAGCACTGCATTTGACAGAGTTGAACAAGTGCAGTGGAGTCTTGACCCTAACAGTAATGGGGATTTCTCTTGTATAGTTTGCATTTTGTTGGCGAACTTAAACGATCCTACACCTGTTGATTTGTTTGGGATGGAATTGACTGGATGGACTTTTACCGGGCCCTAAAGTTCTGTGGGGTCAGAGGCTGCGCGGATCTTCCTTGGTGTCATTTCTGTCTGTAGTCAACTCTGCCATGGTCACACATCCTCAAGAAGTCCGTAACATATTGAATTGAAGTAAACAAAAGACATCCTTGTGATTTAAAGCTTTACCTCAGGAGAGTATTGAAGATATTTAAACCGTAAATAATTTTTATTTCAATTAAGGGTAGACAGTATAGGAAAATTATTAGAATTGATTTTCACCCAATGGTTATAACTCTCTTCTAGACCCCCCAAAAGGCAGTTCTTTATTCTTAACCCTTTCCAGTTTTCTCTAGTAAGATTTCTAAGCAAGAAACGAATGGAAAATATTGGTGCTCATTTGAGACAGACACACTAAAAATATAAGGGGAACACTCGGAAAAGAGCATGCATCCGGAAATCTGGTTAGCTACTACCTTCGCCCTTGTCCCCGACCACACCCACATACTCTAACCTTTTAAACAAGAACATAAAGCTTCTGAGTGGGTGGGCTGGGATGGAAGTAAAAGGCAGAAAACTGTACTTGAACAACAATTAAATTTAAAAAAAGAACATAAAACTTATTGCTGCTTACTGTAGTAGAAAATGATCAGAATTATTTTTAGCTTTTAACAAAGACCCTCAGTAGCCCTAGGAAAACTGGACACTTGTCCTTTTAAAAATATAATTATATCACCTTAATTACCTAATTAAAATGGAATTATTCAATTTTAAAGATTAAGGAATGCTTTTGACTAGAGGACTTTTTTTTACATGTTTACCATCCTCCCTTTTGCATTCTATATTATGAGTGGCCTTGCATGAAGTAGAAAATGATAATATGGTCAGAGCTAGAGTAATTAAAGCATGATATAATGCTTATTTTTATTTATGTAGTGTATTTATGTTTGCAGAATTTGGGAAAGTCTGAGAATTGTCAAGCAGCTAGCTATTCAAGGGCTGGAACCTCATGTTCTCATATAATAAAATAATTTTCTTTGAAATAATTTTTAGAATTTATTAGGAAATAGTTGTATTTGTGGGTTTGTAAGGCAATTATTAATACTCTCTTTTAGGTTTTACAGTCACGTATTTCAAAGTGCCTTTATCTTGAGGTACTGAAGTCAAATATGCCCTTCATTGAATTCAACTTCTAATGTCTCTGCATTCCAGAATAATTATAATTATTCCTTTAGTGCTTATAAGTACCGTGCACCTTTTTCTTTTTTCTTCCCAGGATAATTCTCTATATCCTCCAAGGCTGTTCTCATACAATGTGTATTTACAGAAATGATAAGCATAACAGTATTAAAATTTATTAGGTAAACAGATCAGCTGAATTACGAATTTAAGATATGTCCAAAGTCAATTTAAACTCTGGATTAGTGCTTTGAGTTCCCTTTATTTATTTGAGAAGGTGAGATTTTATTATACTTTTCCTTCACACTTTATAGAACAGCATCCATTTTAACATGGGCAAAAAAAAAAAAGTATGTTTTTTTTTGGCCAGCAAGCAAGCACTTCAACAAAATATAGCAACAACTACCCATTACAGGAACTACTCTCTACGTGCATACACTACCCTGTGCACACTACTGTGTGTGATGTTACTACTCTGTAAATACGTTATAATACATCACATATTTATCCAAGTTGACACTGCAGCTTACAGGGGGCTTTTTTCATTTTATTCTTATCATGAGTCCTTGAATTAGGTATCATTATTTACTTTGTGAAAGTGCAGAAACACAACTCAGAGAGTCTCTATGTCTTGTCCACAACAATCACATGTGAACATTATCAGTGCTTCAGACCCACACTTTGTGATTCAGAAAGTGCTTTCATTTCCCCCATATCAAGCTGCGTATTCGGTTGCTGCTTGGAATTGTGACTATCAGCTACATATAATTTCTACACAATGAATAATAATGAATATTATCGGTGCAACAAGAGCATGGTACAGCTATTCCAAGGGTACTTCCTATTTTGGAATTTCAGAGGAATTGTCTCCATTAGCCTTATTTAGAAAAATAACATTTGCAAATTTTTGATAATCCTGGTTATGGTGAGAAGGTTATTGACAGAACTAGGATGTGAACCACATTGTAGGTGTGATATGTTTTTTAAATGAAATCATTTTACATTCGTTGGGATGGGGAATAAAGTAGGGGTCTTCATGAATATTCTGTATACTAATGGGAGACTAATCATCTCACATTTAAGTTCACTCAGGAAATGGTGAATTTGAAAGCATGTAATTGAAAGATAATAACAAATATTAGTAGAATGAGAAAGTATTTTCCACCCCCGTTAATTTATCTCAATGTGAAAATTGTTTAAAATAATTTTAGTATTGTTATTTTGCCCACTATGTGAGAACTCAGAAGGTCCTTTGAAATAAATAGGTAATATATTGCAGAAAATAAGACTTTACAATTGCAGAGTTTCTTTTGCCAATGCTATATAATCAAGCTCCACTTCAGGCTCTTAATAACAGTCCTTAGCAGACTCTAAAAGGAATTTCTACCTTTTAGCTTTAGGTAATATATTCCTAAAATATGCCACAATTTTCACAGATGTGAATGAGATTCTCTACCTACTTGCTTGCCAATCTGGAGATTGAATATTTGTGTTTGTAAGAAAAGACCATTCACAATATTTTGTGCAACACTGTTGGTGACATTTGGGGCTCGGTTAGTGTCCTGGTTTGGTCACCTGCTACCTGTATGGACTTGAACTAGTGTACTCTATTTGGTGTGTAGAACAGGAATTATAACAACTACCACTTAAGTTTATTGAAGGGATTTGAGCTAAGATAGATAATCCACCTACCACTTATTTGCCACATTTGAGGCATTTGATGAAACGTTGTTGTTTTTGACTTTGAAGAATTTCCCTTGCTGCCTTTAAATGAGTATGTGTACGTGGAGTCCTACCAGGAATTAAAAGCTGTACATGCAGACTGAATCTTTCACTTGGATAGTGGCTGCTATTTTGTAGGGCTGCAAAAAAAATCCAAATAAGACATTTTCTGAAGTTTAGGGATTAGCCATTTCATCAGCAACTAACAGACTGCTAGTCAGCTCATCGGCAATTGTACTTTTTGACTGAAAGGATGCCAATAGGAAATAGTGAAAGGGTGTGCAATGGATATTCTAGGCACTGTGTTAGGCACTGGGAATATAAAAGTGAGAAGACTGAAAAATGCCTTTACGTAGTAACAATTTGTTTGTTAACATGGCATCAGTGCAGTCTTTTTCATATATAAACTGTGTGTTCTCTCTAGAAACACATTTCTGCCTGCTAAAACCAAATTTGATCATGATGCAAGGATATGGAAAGGTCTAAATAATGTTACAATCTGTAAGTATCCCTCGCAATTAAATTTAGCTGTAAAATTGCAGGTGCATGTATTTCTCTATATTACAAAACAACAAGTACAGAACAGGTTTTTAAAAGATACACTGGATAGGTGTATTGCATTAAATGGAGGGTACTTTGAAGGCGACTGAGGTTTAAACAGGTATCAATAAATACACAAATTTTAATAAATAAATTCTGTGTTTTGGGCCCCCCCCCTCATGTAAGTGCTTTGGATTTTACATGAAAGGTGATTGTTATATCATCTCAGCAACTAGGATTCCGAATAATTGTAGTTTACGATACTTTATTCCACTAGAATGAAGTGTGTCAGTCACGAAGCTGAAAAAACCTCTTTTCAAGATGCTTGTGTTTGGCCTGTCTCTCATTGTCCTCAATCTCTCCTTGTCCAGGCTTTGCAAAGGAGTTGTTTATAGTTTCCCACTTCCTCCAACTCCCACTCAGTCCTCAAGCCATCCTATTTTGGCCTTTCTCTTCTTCAGTTGATGAAAGACATCTTGCTGAGATCATCAAGAACATCTGCAGCTAACTCCAGTGGAAATTTTTATCCCTCTTTGAAACTTGATTCCTTAGCAGTAATGGACACTTGACCATTCTCTCCTTGAAGCACTTTCTTCAGAGTGCTTCTGAGGCAGAAAGTTCTTCTATGTTTTCACCTCTCTTTCTTTTCATTCTCTGCTTCTGTTGAAGGTGAATTCCCCTAGAACATGATGTATTTTCTTTCGAGGCATTCTCATTCTCTTTACATGCTTGGCTTGAATAAGCACTAGTAGAAATCAGGATGGATAGACGAGGTTGCAATCGTAGTGAATGACCCCAGATCTCAAGGGCTTAAAATGATAAAGGTTGTTTTTTATGCAGGTTTTGTGTCCTGTGAAACCGAGGCTATTGGATCCCCTTCTATCTGAAATGGTGCTGATCTCTGTGTCATAGGGAAAGAAAGTTCTAGAGTTTTCCCACCAGCTATTCCATGATACCATGTAGAAATGATGCATGTCACTTCCACTCTGAACTCTTTAGACAGAACTGATAGGCCAAAATGCTATGCTATCATGGAGCTAGAATGCGGAGATTGGAAATATTAGGTGAGCACCATAATTACCTTTTCTGGTTTTCAACTATTTGGCCTGACAGCAAAAATCAACTTACTCACTTGCCAAAAGACAATTCATAAATCCCATCCTAAAAGTCTAAAATCCCTAGATAATGTGTGATGGTTACTACTTGAAGACCAGACATGGATCCATGGAGCGATCACATGATCAACTCCCAGAAAACCTCACCCTCTTTTTTCTCTCTTTCATTGAGTAACAGCTTCATGTGTTTTGTTAGTCAAGCAAAAAACCTGAAACCTTACTCCCCCTCACCTCGCAAGACCATACTGTCACCATAACCATACCCACAACCATAGCTACAGTGTGCTAAATGTCTTAATTCTATTTGCTTCTCTGAGTTTCTACTGCTGTCGCCCTAATCCAAGCCCCCGCCCCACACCAGATGATTGCAGTAGTTAGCATACTAACCTTGCTCTGAGTGCTGTGTTCTCACAATTAAAGTGACTTCAGAAAGACCTTCAGAAGTTGAGTGACCTTCAATGGCTTCCATGTGCTGTTAGGAGAAATACTGCACCTTAATATAATCTTAGAAGACCTAGTTCCAAGTGCCTCTCCTCCTTTATCTCCCCCCATACCCCATCCCACTGTCCACAACCCAGCCTCCCCACTTGCTTTCAAGTCTTGTATACTTGTTGGTCCTTCTTAACCCCCAACGCAACTCCGTGCATTTGAACATGTAGTTTCCACGGTCTGGAATACTTTCCCTTCCCATCAATGTTAACATCTATTTAGCAAGGTTTTTTCTTTGTTGTTATATCTCAGGCAAGCCTTCCTTGACCACCCTGATTATGTCAATGCCCTGTTACACACTTCCGGTACTGCTATGTAGCTCTGCTGCGTAGCAGTAAAAAGGTTGTGATTTTACAGTTCGTTGTTTTTATTTGATTAATGGAAATGTCTCACACTCATCTGTCAAGTCCGTGAGTTGAGAGACAATGAATGATTTTGCTAACCTTTGTATCTCTAGCTCCCTTCAGAGCCTGGGATTTAGTTAATGCTCAAGACATATTTGATAAATTAATGAATTAAAGTACTTCTCACATTTCCCCTCCCTTCCTATTTCCCCTCTCGGTCCTTTCTTTTTCCCTCCCTCCCTCCCTCCCTCCCTCCATTCCTTTAAGCCCTTTTCATTGTGTACCTGCTATGGGGGATTGCAGGTGAGCTACTCATCAGAAGTTTTTGTTGGTGTTGGAATTGCTGAGATAGGATATTGGTTGTTATGTAAAATTTCACAGGACCAAGAGACAGAGGAAAGAGGCTGACAACTTCAGCATAACATTAAGAGTTTATTAAATAAACGCACATACCAGACTTATGCTGGGTGTCGGAAAGACAATACAGATATCCTCTGTGATGTGTAGCAGGCATTAAGGGATTATATGGGAAGGGGCAGGATGGATGAGGGTACTGGGGCATGTCCCACCTTCTGTACTTTTCCAGGTCAGAGCGAGTGCCTTTTCCAAGAACCAGCATGTGTAGGGCAGAGGGGAGGGGATGAACAGTCTCTGAGGGAGTTTAAGAAAAACTCTCTCTGTTCTGGCCTGACTCTAGCTGGATCTAGCACGAGGGTGAGGCTGAGGTCACCTTATAGAACTGCCTCTCCTCCACAGTGACAAGCCAGTCACAGCAGAGAGTGAGAGCAGTTCTGAAATCAGAAAGAGTAGATTTTGAGTCCCAGCTTTGCCACTTGCTTGCTGTGTGGCTCTGGTCTATTCCAATGGTCTCTCTGGTCTCAGACTCTTCTTCCTCAGTAACAAGAGAGGATCATTGCAATGAGGTTGTAGGAATTACATTGTAGCAATTCTATATGGAATGAAAGAAAATGCTACATAAAAGTACTTAAAAATTATAGTCATTTTGGATTATGTTTAAAAATAATTAATTTACTAGTGGTAGTTTTTATTCATGACTACTAAGCAGCGTAAAAAATAGGAAAATCTTACTGAGTGCCTATAGCTCATCAGATGACGAAACATAAGCAATGGATAATAAATGCAGCATAAAATTTTAGAGGATTAAAAACAGTTTACATAGTAAATACCTTGTGAGAGCAATGCATATGTGCATCCCTTGCTGTCATTTTTTTCATTAACTTCGTATTGTTTAAAATGTTCATGGTTCAAATTTTTTAAAGTGTGCTTTTTTATCCCCTGGAAAGATAATTCCACTAGAAAGCCTTGATCTCTTACTCCGTAGAGGAAAAGTGGAGGAAATAGAAAGTGCATGCCTCATTAATGGTACTCCTAACAATGTCTGTCTTTGTGGGGGTGAGAATTGATGTCATTTTTGGCAACGACACAGCTGACACTGTTCTGTGACATTGCAACATGTTCAGTACATGCCTAATAGGAAACCCTTTTCCAAGCGGTAAACAACCCTTCACAAGGCAGCCCTGCCAAAGCTATGTTTTCCCATCCAACAGGAAATCAACAGGACAGTCCCTTTCTCTTCACTTAAAAAAAAATGTATGTGCCTTTAAAGATGTGTTATTCCTTAAGCCATCTGCAGATGTGCTGTCCATCCAAATGAGCAGGGTTAAATTGTTGATTTTTAGAAATTATGATGATCTCATTATGCTTTTGTCATAAAATGACTCTATTTTATGTAGCAATTAACTGCAAAGAACGTTGTCTAGAGGTTCAAACTGAACCCAACATTTTGACGAAGCCTGGCTTTAGAATGGCAATAAAACACATTTTGCCCATTTGCAGGTATTTCAAGTATCAAATTGGATGACTCTTTTTAATTTTCTTCTAGTGAATTGAGTTCAAGTGAATTTGATAGCATTATTAGAGTGGCTAGTGTCTGGAATAACAATGATGACTTACAGAAGGAACCAGCAGGGCAGGTGTTATTGAAGAAGAGATGCTTCAGACCCTTCATTTATCAGCAGGAAACCCTTCTCTGTGACCTATTGAGTCCTCCCCTGCATACAGCACCCACTTATTTTACTTTAGAGGCAGTAAATGCATCTTTTCAATCAATATTCAATTAGACAAGGCAAGAAATGCTGCTTAAGTAACTGTGTCTACCTGCCGTGGAAATGGATTTCCAAAAAGAATTCATCAGGACTTCTGGGTTAGATCATCTTTCCCGCCTCTGGTTGAACACCTGCCCAGTTACAGTTGTTGAACATGAGCTATTACTGCCTGTGGAGTCTCCGGTGGTGGCGTGTTCCTTGCTTTGCCTCTGCGAGCACCTTTCTCAGCTCCATTCCTTGCAGTCTAGGGCTCCTGTTACCCAGGAAACCAGAGAACATTCTCCCTAGCTGCACTTTGCTTTCCTGGCTTCATATTTAGGCCACCAGCAAACAGCTGCTTTGTTTCAGTCCCGCAGTGTATGCTTTTATCCGTCTTTGTCCTTTCTTCCTCAGCCGCAGGAATTCTCATCACGCGCCTTTTCGATGAGACTGACTGGACAGATGTTTGTACTTCATAAATTGGGCATTGCTCTAATGGTTTGTTCCACTGAAAATTGACTTAACATATTACTCTCACTCCAGCCCCGTCTCCCAGGCAGGCGTGAGGTCATTGCGTCCTAAGCCATCTTCTGATTTCAAAAAATAAGAAGATTTCACAAATCATCACATAGGCAGTGGGAACTGGAGAGCTTGTAGCATATTACTTGGCTCCGAAGAACTCACTAGGTACAGTTAATGACAATTGCGCCTGTTATCTGTGATAAATGGAGGGTGCCGCTGCAACTTTCTTAGGGCGATTAAAAAAAGAAGAAAACTAACGAAATAGGTAAGCAAGGAATAAATGGGTTGTTAATCTTATTATGAGAGTTTTTCATTCATTTAATTTAATTCCTGTACTTCCCAACTAATTCAGGGACACCCACATCCGGGTTTAATTGGCAGATTGAGACTATTTTGCAGCCTGGGAGGTGAGAGACAAGAACTTTCTGACAGAGCCTGCATTTCCCTCCAGAGCAAGTTCCCTTAAGGTGTTGGAGTACCCTGTCCTGATTTCCCTATCCTGCCCTTCTGGGTTCTCTGGGTGTTTTGCTTCCTGAATTCTACTCTTGACCTGCCTGGTTTTTAACCACCATCTCACGCAGACCTTGGGTGTCTGCTTGTCTGTTTATTCTTGTTAAGGTTTATTAACTTGACCTCCAGTTGTGGTCTCTTGACTCCTTACACAGTTCTAACTTGGGCTCACTCCTGACCTCCAGTTTTCGGCTCTGCCATTAGGAGGTGTGGCGAGTAACTGAGGAAGTCCATATAGACCCTGGCAGTGTAACTGCCTAAAACAGGAAAGCCATTGTCATTTGACAAATGGATGATAAAGACTCTGTTGCTATTATTTTAACTTTTCACCTCATTATTAATTATGTGGTAAAACACTTTATTAAGCTCTTGTCACATGCTAGAACCTGTACTGCAAGTTCGGTATGTCCTACCTCATATAAGTCTCACAATATTTTACAGAGAAAGCAGAGAGAGGCTACGTTACTTCCCTAAGATCACACAGTTGTTAAGCAGAAGGACAAAAAATTGAATCGTGGCAGTCTGAGTGCCCAGCCCATGCTTTCATCCTTGATAATGTACCATGCGAATTTACTCCATGTGGCTCTCTTCTTAAATATAAAAAACTTTGCATTCTCAGATTTTCAGGGTGTTTACTTTGCTCTGAAAGTTAGGATCTTGACATATGTAGAATTATTTTTGGTTTAGGAGTATAAAGCTAGGTTAAGAGAAACGTTTCAATTAAACCTCATGTAACTTCAGAAGTCTGATTTCTAATGACACATCAAAATGATCACATACAGTCATTTATTCCATAAATTCAGCAAGAATTTGCTGTCTGCCATGTGCCTGCAGTGATGGAAGGCACTGGGTATTCAATAATAAACAAAAAGGTATCTCCTTTCATAGAGCGTACATATAGAAATTGGACATTGGCCAAGCCATGAAGTAAGATATGACTTGTGGCACTTTATTGATCCTAAATTAAACTCTGTTAAAAACAAACTAACAATATATATGTTGAATGTAATACATTCTGTGGCCTCAGTAAATTTGAGTTTTACAAATAAAGTGTAGGTAATTTAAGGAACTATTCTAAAGGGTTTAACAATGAACAAAATCCTTTAAAACAGAAGCTGTGACCAAAAAATAAAGGACAATTTTCTGTGAAAGTTATTGTAAAACCGAAATATTTTACTTTCTTTACAGATAGATAATTTTATATTAATACGTAATGTTAATCATAACATTCTTTCCCCCCTTTTTCTCATTTCCTGCTAAGCTTCTTCCTCTCTATTCCTTTTCCCCTTGATGCAAATCAGCCATGCCCCCTCCTCAACAAATCCCAAACCTATTAGTAATCAAGCATGTATTTCTCTATTTTCTTATATTTCTATTTAGGAATGACACGTCACGCAAATACATAGTTTTACTGCTTTTTAGAAAAATTGGATTATACACTATTGAATTTTCTGCATCTTGCTTTTCTCACTCAATAAGAACTCTTGGGAATCTAGTCCTAATTTTTTCTTGTCTTGCTAATAGGTGCATGACAGGCCATGGTGAAGTGGCAGAATTTATTCAGTCTTTGCCCTATTTGCTGCAGGCACATTGCTTCCAGGCTTTGGCTCTACAAACGTTGCTACAGTAAACATCCTTGAAAATGTGCCCATAGATAATCCTATTCAAAGGAATACATTCCAAAGTGCGAGAATGATTCTTTAAAGGATTAGAAAGGGTTGTGGGGATCATTGGGTTTATCTTCCTCTGATAGGAATTATGGAAGTTAAACCCTGTGATTTCCACAGCCCTTTCTAGTCTTCAAACATAACAAGATTGTCCAGTCTCTTGCATTACTCGGGTATTTTAAGTTATCTTCTGCCAAGACAAACGAAAACCCATAGTTTATAAAGAAGGAGAAGGAGAATATGAATGAATGACTATGGATAATTGGGTAGAATGAATTTATCCAATCTGGAATAAAGGGGAAGAAGAGTCGGTGTTCAACTTCTATGTGCTCATAATATCATCCTTACTATCTCAGTTATTGAAGGCTCTGAATTGTGGGGGGGGGGTTGTTTTGCTTTTTTTTTTTTTTTTTGCTATGATTGGTACCCCTATGATTGCACTGATTTTCTCACTGACATCTCTGAATCATGGTAATGGGACAGGGATTTGAAAATAAATTTTCATGAAAAAGGTTAATCACTTCATATTGAAAAGATATCAAATTATTTAAGAAAGTGGACACCATGACATTTTACAGGTAAGCAAGTAAACATTAACCTCCCTTGAGCTCTCAAAAACTATTTAGAGTTTAATCACAATATAAACAACATATGTAGGTTGACTGTTATAACTGTCATTCTTGATTTCATGATAATTTGATACATTATTTTGATCCAATCACTTTAGTAAAAACTTTAATTAAATTATTCAGCATGCTCAGAATGATTCATTTGAATGCTTTTTGGTGTTATGCGGAAAATATGAAAAATTGCCACATGGAAAACAACTTAAAATATAGTCTGCCTCCTTTCATGTCACAAATTAAGTGTACAGTCCTTTGCAGGTATATATATACCAGTATGTCTGGCATAGACATATATTTGAAACACTTAACCAGTGGGATAAATGACTCTGTGGTGCAAAGAACTTTGTCATGCAAAATTATTGCATGCCTAAATAAGTTCAAGTTTGTATAAATGACTGTGGGAATTTCATATATTTGAATTAAGAAAACAGAACCTGGAGTAGCCAAGTGGATAAAGGGATTCCATGTTATGCAAACCCACAGACTACCACAAAGACGTAAATTCAAACATGTAAATTGCACTTAATGGAAATCTCAGAATATACTTAATGGGAATCTTGGAATATAAATTCTGCCCTCAATGCCTTTCATTGAGTGAACTTACCAGTTTTAAAGCATTGACCAAATTCTTTTTCACTCCCATTTTTACTATCTGATGTCTTTCTTTAGTATAACCCAGTGCATCATTCTCTTATCTTGTTCAGTTATTTTTGTAGTGATCCAGGCAGCAGATAGTCCATGTTGGATCGTGTAATCCCTGGAGCCGGAGAATAGGTTGCTATTTGGGTTCCCTTAGAAATGACCTACCTCACAGCTAACTGAAACCTAACTTGGTAGTATTTGCTGCATTCTGTTTAATTTTTTGAAAGAGTATGCCTTTTGTTCCTCTGGGCGTATAAAATAAACCTTCAACATGTTCAGCACAGTGCTATCTACATAGTAGTCATTCAGTAGGTGTGTCCGCTGCCATTTGAAATTCCAGTATTACATTTTTCACACTTTACCAAAATAAGACTGGTGAAAACATTTTGAAATGGATAAACCCATGCATATGGATGTGGGTGATATTTCTTAAAAGCATAACTGGATTGACTTAGGCAGACGTTTCAGCCAAGCATTCTCTTTGAACCGTGTCCTCTCTCCTGTAACAGAGGAGAACTCCGGCCAACAGAGTTAATTACTGCCAGATTAGGATGGCCTCAGCAGGTGGTTGGTTCCGACTCCTTCTCCCCTGTTTGTTGAAGCCTCGTGGTTGGAGAAGGGCTTGAGTAGTCTCATCTTCCTGACAGCTGTCAACTGTTAATGTACCATATGCAAGGATGGGTCAAGTTGCCATCAACTGTCGAACCATATGCAAATGGTGAAGGGAGTGACAGGCAGATGAACACTTATAGGCAGAAAAAGACCTTCAGTGCTCAACTGGGAAGCAGCACCATAAAATGATTTTAAGAAAAGGTGGTTAAAAATAGATTGTTAAAACTATGTCACAGTCATCATACCTTTACTCGGGTCACCATTTGCCACTCTGTTTAGGTGTCTAAAGCAAATGTGCCAATAGAAACTCTGCTTTTTTAGATGGTAAGATACCTGACATGGAAGGCTTCTTAATAGAGACTTTTTTTTCAGTTTCATTAATGGAAAGACAAATAATGATAGAAAATTAATTGCTAAGCCCAAGTATTTTGGAAAAAAATTGAAAGTATTTAAGAGGAGAGGTTTCTGAATTTGGTTGCATAGGTAGTAGAAATTACATATGGTGTGAGGAGGCAATTAGATATGGGAAGACTTAAGAAAATTTTTGAAGCCCTGGCTGGTGTAGCTCAGTGGATTGAGCACAGGCTGCAAACCAAAGTATTGCTGGTTCGATTCCCAGTTAGGGCACAGGCCTGGGTTGCAGGCCAAGTCCCCACCTTGGGGGCATACAAGAGGCAACCATACATTGATGTTTCTCTCCTTCCCTTCCTCTCTCTCTAAATATAAATAAAAATAAAACCTTAAAATTTTTTTGACTATTTGACTTTATGGGATACCTTTTACTACATAATAAGAATATAACATTCTACAAGTTGAGATAGGGAAGAAAGAGCTACTTCATTTATATAGAAAGGTGATTAAAGCTTATATCCAATCTCTTTATTCTTACAGTAATGTAACAGTAATTGTCAGTATAGTTGTTGCCAGGCACTCTGATTATGTTACTAATTTCATCCTCTTATCATTCTAATGAAGTAGGTACTGTTATCTTTTTATAAACAAGAAGACTGAAGCCCAAAGAAATTAAGGGATTTACCCAAGGTTATAAAGCTGGAGATTTTATTTCCAGTCTGGCTCCCAAACTATGCAGTAAACCAGGTATGAATACTTTAAAAGTACATTGGTTTTTCCCAATTTAGAACCTAGTTCTAACATCTGGACTAGCTATTCAAGTGACATTCATGGAACAGGAAATAAGCCTGCTAACTTGTCATTTGATATAAGAATGATTGAAATACGAATGTGTGAAATCTGTGTGTAAGGGAGGCATCACCGATGCTTTGATATGCCATAGGAGGGAGAGTTTTTTTTCTGATATGGTACTGATGAAAGATCAACTTTAATATTCATAAAATACGATCAATTATAAGAATGCTGTAGAGCTGCCCTGGAAAATCTATAATGTTAAATGTCTTAACTTCAGAAGAAAATTGCTATATAAATGCCTTTTATTTGTTCTGATTTTCTGGTTCTCATTTTGGAAATTGAACATGGGTAAACCTCAAGAGACAAGGCCTTGGGCTTATGAAGGCGTTAGAAATTGTGGCAGTTGGTTGTCCCGCTTAGAGTCCACGTGCAGAGGGACTCCAAACCCAGCTGCTTCCCCTGCTTCCTGCCCACAGCTTCCTGTGCATCTTTCAGGATCAGAACCGTGTGTTTAAAGTCTTGTGATCTGAGTTCCTTTCCTACAGAAAAGATGAATAGCAGAAAATATGGCAGGGGAATTTAGACAGGGTCGGAAAAAAAGATAACTGAAGAAAACAATCTAATGTTTTAATGAAACAATGAAGGTACAATTCACAGCACAGATTAGACATGGAATACCTTTATAAAACAGGGCATATTTATTTTTAAACAACTACTCCATGCTTCCGCTGTGTGTTTTAGGGGAGCCTGGTGTGGCCCTCTTATCTGACACTGAAATGGTGCTTGTGGAGTTAAGTCTCGGATTGAGAGTTTGAAGACTGGTGCTGGATTTGCTTTAATAAGAGTAAGTTACATGGCACGACATGTGAAATGCTGGGCTTCAGATATTCCTTCCATATAACAGTGGTTTGGATCCCATGGTTGCTCCATTTTTGGTTTATTTTGTTGTGTTTCATTTTTAATGCTCTAAAATCCTACTCAGGGACAATGACAACTTTAACTATTTAGTTATTAACACAACGTTTAATAAAAGAATGTGTTCTAAATTATACATAACAGAAAATGAAATCTAATTGTAAAAACTAGCAGTTGAAAAACATCTGAAATTTTTACTCAAAGGGTAATTATTAAGGTTATCATGGCACAGTTGAACACACTGAAAGTACTCTAATTGGTACTTTAAACTTTAAGAAAACTTTCAATACACTGACAGGTTGTCAAAAGGAAGAAACTTCAATATATCAAGAAACCATTGGCCTTTTCAAGTAATCATTCCCATGATAGCGTTAACAAAAGAAACTTATTTCAAAAGGGGTAACCTCATCATGCAGTTTTTAGAGAATTGTTGCCTTGTTAAGTCAATGTTAATGAAAAATAAAGTCAGAAGGCTTTCAACTTGATGTTGAAATGTTATATTTCAGAGGGTTATGGACCAATATTCTTCTTAATTATATTATTGATGAAAATAAGGTGATCATAGGCATGTGCTATTTACCAATTTAATGCCATTCCACACGGTTGTTTCACAGTTAACTTATTTATTTCTTCAAATGCTTTCCTTCTGTATCGTAGTTTTCTTACCTGAAATGAAGAGTGTAGCTTCAACCATTCAAAATGAAATTAAAACTTAATATTCTACCTAATTATTGAGACTCAAAAGTACTATTTATTTGCTCTTAATTATCTTACTAATCTTCTCAGTTTGCATCATCATAAGAATGCTCAAGATTTTAATTGGTTAGTCTGGTGTCTCCTCTTTAAGCTCAACTCTCCTACCCCTGTATCGGCCAAATGGAACTTTGGGTACTTATACACAGCTTGATTCAGTTTAGTTGGTTAAACTTTCAAGGAATTAAGAAGCTGGCCTCTTACAAAAGCCAGGTAAGAAGTCAACACTTTGTTCCTGCACGTGCCATTGAGGTAGTTACGAGATTTTAGGACCAGTTTTCCTCAATCGCTTTAAGGATAGCACTCGCCTCGTAATGTTGATGTGAATATTTCAGGACATAATCTATGTGAAAATGGCTAATCCACATCCTGGCCTATAGTAAGTGTTCCATAAATGTTAGCCACAATGGTGATGACATTGATGATGGTGGTCAAGAGGATAATTCAGACAAAATCCTACCTCTCCACTCTGTGTGCAATCAGTGCTAATCTCTCTTGAAAAGGTATAGGTTCTATTGTACAAATAGAAGGTTCGGCAAAAGTAGGTTCACAGTGGTTCATATGATTAATAAATAGTAGTACAATAATAAAGTCTGTTTTATGTAGTCACAGCTGTAAACTCACTTTTATCGCACTTTGCATAGATCCAGCGACAGATGATTGATAATGGAGGCTTATACAGGGAATATGCAGTTCTTTTTTCAATCCCCTTCTCCCTGAAATACATCAAATTTAAAAGATGACAGCAGCTGTTACCTCAAAGTGGGTGATAACCACCACTGATCATTTATACTGCCTTTCTTAGAGGAGGTCATTTTTGAACCAAAACCTACATAGAAACCTAAGGAAAATAGCAAGAAGCAGTGCAAAGGCCCTGTGGCAGGGGCTAGTTGGCAGGTTGGAGTAACAGAAAGAAGACTGTGAATAGAGCATGGTATGCAAGATTAGGAATACTGGTTATTCAGAGTAGCAGTAGTAGGATAGATAGGTAGTCTTAGGCCAGACTGTGTTGGTCATTGGAAATAAGCTTACATTATGTTCTAAATATAATAGGAATCCATTGGAAGATTGTAAGTAGGACATGTGGCATGAGTTTATTTGTCCTTTTCAAGGTAACTTTGATTTATTTAAAAAATTGGTTATAGCAGTCCAGAGTGGATACGGTAAGGTTATTATAGTTCTCTTGGATTGGTCTAAAATGATGTTGTAATTAGAGAGAAATTGAAAAATCCAGGGTATATTTTGGTGACAGAGTCTGGCTGACGGTTTGTTCTGTTTATAATCCAACAGAAGTACCCTAATTATGTTTGATGAATCTAACCACAGTGCTACTGAGAAATTTGATTCAGTGATAGGGAACTTAAGTATTGACCGGAAATTCTTACCAAACAAAAGCAAAACAAAAACAGGGCAGTCAACCTTGGAAACATTTGAAATTGTTATGAATCCCTTTAAAATGTCTGCAGGAGTTGCCATAAAACTTACAATCATCCTTTGATCAACTAGGCCTTCTCTAAAGACAAATCATTGATATTTTGAACAAAGGAATTCTTATTTAATTATATATTGCCATTTTAAAAAGACACTTCGATAAAGAAAGCACTGTAGTAGACTTATGAATTAGGCACTCTAAAAGACTCTGATAGAAATATGAATAATGAACATTCTCTGTACTCAAGGATGTCTTATTCCAATAGGGTGGCCAACATGAAAAGAGCAATACAAACATACCAGTGTATCTCAGAGGACAAAGATAATTGTTCATGAGGTCCTGGTCAAGGGTGCCTTTTTTTAAAGGTGTATTTTATTGATTATGCTATAACAGCTGTCTCATTATTTTCTCCCCTTTATCTCCCTCTGTCTAATACCCCGCCTCTCTCCTGCATCCACCCCCCCCCCTTAGCTCATGTCCATGGGTCTTATATGTAAGTTCTTTGGCTTCTCCATTTCCCATACTATTCTTAACTCCCTCTGTCTATTTTGTACCTACCATTTATGCTTCTTATCCCCTGTACCTTTTACCCCCATTCTCCCCCTCCCCCTCCCTGCTGATAACCCTGCATGTGATCTCCAGTTCTGTAATTCTGATCTTGTTCTAGTTGTTTGAAGGGTGTCTTTTTAGAAACAGGAATTTATCATGTACAGTGCTGGACAAAGGAGTTCCAGAGAAAAGGACCAGCATGGATCACTGCACAGAGGCATAGGAGAGAGTATAATGATGTGGCAGCTGCAACTAATAGAATTTTGGTAAAGAAATGAATGGGGCAATGAAAGAGATGAAATGTGACTTTCTGTGTAACCAGCAAAAAGTCTGGAAAAGCCCAGATTTTGTAGTGAACATTTTTGGTGTCAAGTGTCATGCTCTTTTCCATAACAGTCTGCACCATTTTACATTATCACCAGCAATGCACAGGGCTTCCCATTCCTCCCCATCCTTGTCGACATTTGTTTTTTTTTTTCTGGCACTTTGGTAATAGACCCATAATGTGTGTGAAATGTCTGTCATGTGTTTTAAACTGTGACCAGATTTACAAATGTAGCATAAGATTTTTGGGATCAAATGCCCAACTCTGAACCAGGATTGATATTATAAGTAAAAATGAAAGAATTCCCTTCCTAAAATAATTTGCTCATCTATAAATATTTATGAAGTATTATCTTCGTTCAAGGCATTCACTAGCTTCAATTATACCTAGGTTAGCAACACAGACTTGCATTGTCAATCCAGTGGGAGGGATGGACATTCATTAAATAATTACATAAGTACATAGTGTGGAAGATGCTCATGGTGCTCAACCCCATGCCCTTGGCACTCTGTGAGCAAAGGCTGTTTACTTCGAATGTCTATATATCTCTGCCTGAAGGCCCTTGTTTCTAGAAATAAACTTGCTCCATGCCCAGGGTAAGCCCTATAAGCTGAAGCATTCATACCCCTGGGAACAGCCCTCAGACACTGATGGATGGGCGATGGTGGATAAATACCCCGACTTCCTCACCCTCATTTGGGATTGATTTGAGATGGGTTCTTTCTCCTGGAGTTCTCCAGAGGGATTAGGCTCCAGTTGCCCACAGTGGTAACTTGCTCAACAGGACGCCCCTTATGGACTCTCTTTCCTTCTCTGGCTCAGTTCTAATCCCAAACAATGTATCCTGAGATCACTTCCCAAAATAACTCAGATCGTCTCTGTGTATGTTGTAGAAAACCCAAGCTAAGAGACATGTAAGTACATGTAAGTACATTTTGATGTCTGTGGAGGAAAAGAAAGGTTGCTGTGAAACTTTATAAGAGGAAGTCAAGTCTATAGGTTCGGTGAAGGCACCTATGAAGAAGTGTCATTTGAAGACTGAATAAGGCTTCACTCCATGAAGGCATCCAGGCCGAAGGAATAGCGGTGGACAGGCCCTGTGGGTAGGAGAGAGCACAGTGTTAAAGGAAGAAGTTGCACTAAAGGAAGTGACAAAAATGGTTCCAACAGATGAAGCAAGACATAGGTGAGGTCCAGGTCATACCCAGCCATTTAGACCATGTTCAAAACTTAGGTCTTTATCCAAAGAGCAATGGCAAACCAAAATAGACTTTTAAACAGCATCCCTGGCTTCTATACATGAGATGTTAGTAACATTGCTCCCTCCAGTTGTGATAACCTATTACTTCACCAGACATTGCTGAATGTCCTTTTGGTTACAAAAGTGCCCTGGATAAGAACTCTTAGACTCAGATGATGTCAGTGGACAGCTAAACAATATCTAAAGAATACTCAGTTATGAGGTTGTACCTCAAGGTCTCTGCTAAAAACAGAGATAGACAGATAGACAGACGCACAGACTTTAGTTAATACCAAGGTGTATTCTTAATATAAATAGATTGATTTTGCATCAGGAAAATGAAAATTTTTCTCTCTTTTATGGTTCATCATGATGTTTCATACCAGACTTTTTTGACCCTCCAAAGTACCCCTACCTCCCCTCCACCGCTTCCTTGTCTGAGTCAGCTGGGCAATTAGTTTTCGACTTATCCACTTCTACAGCCTTTAACTTTGTCTCCACATCTAATTAAAAACAAAACAAAGCAAAACAAATGCCATTGTTCCATTCATCTTTCACATATACCCACTGCTATTTCCCTGGTTCGGGCCTTTGTTTTCTTTTTTTTTTTCCCTCCTCCTTTTTTTAAAAAATTTATTTATTTTTTATTGATTATGCCATTACAGTTGTTCTATTTCCCCCTTCATTCCCCTCCACCCTACCTCCCCGTCCCCATTACCCCCCCCTTTAGTTTATGACCATGTGTCTCAAGTTCTTTAGATTCTATATTTCCCATACTATTCTTGCCCCCCTAACTATTTTCTATCTACTGTCTATGCTACTTATTTTCTGTACCTTCTCCCCCCTTCTCCTCCTCCCACTCCCCTGTTGCTAACCCTCCTTGAGATCTTCATTTCTATGTTTCTACTCCTGATCTAGCTGTCCTTTTAGTTTGCTTTTGTTTTAGGTGTGGTTGTTAATAACTGTGAGTTTGCTGTCCTTTCACTGTTCATCTTTTTTTAACTTCTTTTTCTTAGATAAGTCCCTTTAACATTTCATATAATAAGGGCTTGGTGATGATGAACTCCTTGAATTTGATCTTATCTGAGAAGCACTTTATCTGTCCTTCCATTTTAAATGGAAGTTTTGCTGGATAGAGCAATCTTGGTTGTAGGTCTTTAGATTTCATGACTTGGAATACCTCTTTCCAGCCCCTTCTTGCCTGTAAGGTCTCTTTTGAGAAATCCGCTGATAGTCTGATGGGAACTCCTTTGTAGGTGACTGTCCCCTTAGCTCTTGCTGCTTCTAGGATTCTCTCCTTCATTTTAATCTTGGCTAATGTAATTATGATGTGCCTTGGTGTGTTTCTTCTTGGGTCCAACTTCTTTGGTACTCTCTGAGCTTCCTGGATTTCCTGGAAGTCTATTTCCCTTTGCCAGATTGGGGAAGTTCTCCTTTATTATTTGTTCTAATAAGTTTTCCACTGGTGGCTGTGCCTTTCCCCCTTCTGGTACCCCTATAATTCAGATGTTGGAGCGTTTAAAGATGTCCTGGAGGTTCCTAAGCCTCTCCTCATTTTTTTGAATTCTTGCTTCTTGACTCTTTTCTGTTTGGCCATTATTTGCTTTCTTCTGGTCCACTCCATTGATTTGAGTCCCAGTTTCCTTTTCATTGCTATTGGTGTCCTGTGCAATTCCGTTCATTTCAATTAGTTTCGCCCTCATATATTTGTCTAATTTGTGGCTATAATCAACCAGCTCTGTGAGGATCCTGATCACCAGCGTTTTAAACTGTGTGTCTGAGAGTTTTGCTATTTCTTCATTGCTTAGATTTATAGGCTCTGGGGCTTTGAGATCTTCTTGAGCCATTTTTGGTCTGTTCAAGCCCTTTAAGTGTGAGGAGCTGAGCCTTGGACTCCCAGGTGGCTGGGTTGTGACGCTGTATGTGGGGGCGTGGTCAGAGCGGGGAAATGGCGGCACCCTCTGCTGTTTTGCACAGCTGGGTGAGAAGCAGCGCCTTAGGTGGTTCACCTGGGCTGGGCCACTCAGAGTCGCTGGGTTATGACGCTGTATGTGGAGGTGGGGTCAGAGCGGGGAAATGGCGACGCCTTCCGCCGCCGCTTGCCGCGGGGACCCGCTGGGTTCCGGTCCAATCACCCACTCCCTCGCTTGTCTATCCGCGCACCAATGTGCGACCACAGTCAACCTGAAGCCCTGCTCCCTCGCTGTTTCCCCGCTGTTGGTCGCTCGGTCGCTCACTAGGTCCAACCCTGCACCTGGATTCCACATGCCCGAGTCCGTCTGACCGAGTTTTCCTGTGCAACCCCGCTCCACCAGCTGCTAGTTTCGCCCCTCTTACCGGTCAGGCTGAAGAATTTGTTGTTAACAGACTTCCGAAAAGTTCAGTTTTCTGTGTTCTGGCTATGTTTTCTGTTGCTAATATTTAGTTATCTCTAAACTTGGTTGTGTGAGAAGGAATGGCACATCCACCTATGCCTCCATCTTGGCGGAAGTCCGGGCCTTTGTTTTCTTAATTTGGTTTCCCCCACCAATCCTCAGGGTCCAGGGAGAGGATTTTCTCCTTCCTTGTTGATGCTTTGCCCAAGCAACTGAGGCCAAACTGGCCTCTTTTTGCCCTGGACTCTCACAGCATGTGTCACTTTTTTCTTTATCTTCTTCAACCATTAATGAATTGAGACAATTTCCTGATTTGTAGCGTGTACATCCTGTCTCCCCTGTTAAACTGTAAGCAATATGACCTCACGGGCTCTGTGATGAGTTTGCGTGTCTCAGACAGTGCCTGTGCAAATGACATATATATCATATAGTTGTTTCATAAGCTTGCATATCACCCACATGATTGTTACATAAGTTAATAGTCGAGAAGCATCTTTTCCCATTTTAAAGGGAGCTCTTCACACTTACATAGGGTCCCTCAGAATATATAGAACAGATCATACCACTGACTGGTCTTCTGTCAACTGTTCAAATATCAGAGGGCAAGCAGCTAAAAATCTCCTTTGGTGGCAACACTCCCAAGGAGAAATGGTGACAGTACGTTTAATGGGTTTGACCCAAACGATGCTCGTTACGGCATCTTGTTTCATATTTCATCCAAAGTCAAAGAGGAGGCTTTTTATAAAAGTACTACCCTGAGCTGATGACTAAAAGAGAAATATTTAAAGGACTTTCCTCCTCTCCATTGACTTAGTATAAATAGGAATGACATGCACATAGTGAGGGGAGAATGCAGTGCCGTGAATAGAGATTTTGTAGCACATTACTCATTGGCTTTAATGAGTTGTGTGTGGCTAAATGTGTTAGTGGAGTTGGCAGAAGGTCTTTTTTCAAAGCATCAAGAATTAGCCTAAAGGCTCTGTGAATATTGGAAATGGAGCTGGAATAAATTTTTAAAAAAGTGTTGTTTAGAAAGCCTGTTGACCCGGGGAGCATACAGAGTTCCTCCCAGTTTCAGCAGGAATGGGATCATCTTGAAACCTTAAAGAACTAAGGACCTGTGGACATGGACAACAGTGTGGTGATCACGGGGTTTGGGGGAGGAGGGTAAAAGGGGGATAAACAATAATGCGGAAAAACAATAAAAAAGGAGAAGGAAAATAACTAAGGCATAATGTTGTAGAGTTGTAGACATTGATGAATGATGGCAAGGGTAACAACTTCAGTGACAGAGAATGGGAGCAGGGCCCCAGCAATGAATTTTCTATTGTGTTGCGTTTTTGCTAGGTAAAGTTGCAGAATTCCCAGATTTCTATATTTAATTACAGGACATGTCTTTCCATAGGAAAAAAGACTTGCCGATTATTTAGGGATTTGATCAGGAGTGTAAACATGTCAGTTTTTCCCATAAACAAATGTCCTTAAGGCATCATCTTTAATGTGTCCTTATTGCAAAACTCAAAAATGAAGATAGTGCAAGTCAATCAATTGATCACCAGATATGCATTAATTGCCTTCTATGTATGATGAAGTGTTAGGTGTTGTCAGGCATGTAGTTAAAAGGCATAATCCCAATCCTTGAGGAATTTGCAATTATCTAAGCAATTAAAAAATCTATGAATGAAACGGATCAATATGTGAGCATCAAGTGTGTTGCAATGAAATGCAGTGCATTTAGGATACACATATAGAAAATAGGCCTAGGTTAATCAGTACAAGTTCAGTGGAAAGTGATCTTGATTTAGTGTTTTACTAAATAGGAAAATGGGGGCATAGAGAAATGAGCTGACATGGTCACTGAGTTTAACAGTGGAGCAGGAATTCGAACCCAGGGAATCTGACTTCAGAGGCTGTGTGCCTACAACATTAGTCTGTATTAACACAGAAGAGACTTGCCAGATTTTTCAGAACAGGGAGACATTTTCCTGCTCTTGAATGAGGGATATGATGTAGATGAATGAAAGCGAAATGGGGTGAGGTCTTGGGGGTGTGTGGATCTGGGGGTGGGATTAGAAGGAAATGGTGAAAAGTGATAATGCTTCACGCAGCAGCTTGGAGGTGAAAATTAAAATGGCATATTAGGTGTATATGTGGGTGGAAGACTGAGTAGCAATTCTAATTCAGGCGATTTTGAGTAGGAGATTATTCGATGGGATGTAGGAACAGTTTGGTACAAGTTTCTAGGCAAGCAATTTTGCAGCACCTTAAAATTTAAAACGTACATGGCTTTTGACCCAGCCTTTTGACACCTAGGAATGAATTAGAATTTCATGTACTGTATTGACTGACAATAGTGAGAAAATGACTGACATAAGAGATCTTCAAAAGGAGGATATTTTTAATTGTTCTATTACAGTTGTCCCAGTTTCCACCCTTTGCTCTCCCCTGCACCCCATTCTCACGGCCAGTCTCCACCCTGCTGTCCATGTCCATGGGTCATCCACGCATGATCTTTAACTAGGCCCCTCCCCGTCTTTCCTCCTTTATCCTCCTCCCCGCTGGTCCCTCCCTGTCAGTCTGCTCCTTGGTTCCATGCTTCAGGTTCTATTTTGCTCATTTGTTTTGTTCATTAGGATCTTGTTATAGGTGAGAATTGTTCATTGTAGTTTATCATACCATGGAGTATTTTAAAACAGTGAGGCTCTTTTTTTTTTTTTTGACACTGAGAGGTGGCTGTGATTTATTTTGCAGTGCAAAAACCCAGTTTGCTGAAATTATGTCTAATATGATTTTATTTAAAAAGTAGGAATAATCCTGTCAAGAAACATGGAAACCTTACTGCGGGCTGGGTATTATTAGTCCAGGTGTGGGGGATCCAGTAATGGACCAAATGGACAAATTTCCTTGAACTTGAAAGTTTACATTCCAGAGGGAAGAGAGACAACAAAAAATAAGTAACATCAATAAGCAAATCATCTAATGTATTAGGTGATAAGCGCATGGCAAAAAAAAAAAAAGATAGAAAGGACAGAGGCAGAAATAGTCTTAAAGAGGATAATCAGGGTAAGTCTCATTGAGAAGGTAAAAAATGAGCAAAGTCCTGAAAAATAAAACCTAATCAAAACTGCTCTGGATAAGAGGGAACAGCAGCAGCTAAAACACAGGCCTGAAAGGGGGAACGTGGTTTGGTGTGGCTGGTGTGGGGAAATCCAGGGGAAGAGCAGAGGAAAGGAGGCTGGAAAGTGCCCTCGAGGTCTGGATTAGTTAGCCCGGGACTGTCCAAGACAAATACAATGCAAAACAGGCAATTTAAAATGTTCCGTAGCTGTGTTCAGAAAAACCAGCTGAAACCTGAGAAGTTCATATTAATAATACATTCAAGGCAGTATACCTAAAATACCATTTGAACATGTGATCAATATAAAAAATATGAACATGATATTTATACTTTATTGTACTAAAACTTTGCAATATAGTGCATATTCCACACCTACAGCACATCTCAATTCAGACTGGTGGCAGCCCAGAGATAGGGCCTTGCAGGTCACTGTTAAGACAAGGAGTGGAATTGTCACTGTAGACATTTGAGCAGAAGAGTGACTTGATCTATCTTATACCTTAAATGGATCACTCTGCTTGGTGTGTTGAGAAGCACCCAAGTTGGGTAAGGAGAGGAGAAACATGGGTAGAAGCAAAGAGGCTCTTGTGCCAATTCAAGCAAGAGATGATGGTAACTCAGACACGGGTGTTAGCAGTGAAAAGTGGAAGCAGTGGTCAGATTCTAGATTGGCTCTAAAGTAGAGCCAGCATGATTTGCTGACAAATTGAATGTAGGGTGCACAGGAAAGGGAAGTATCAAGGCTACTGTGAAGATGTTTAGCGTGAGTAACTAGAAAGATGGAGGTTCAACTGAAAAGGTGATTCTGTAGGTGAGGCAGGTTTGAATGGGAAAACTGAGATTTCTGTTAGGCCTTACAGGTGGAGATTCGAGTTGGCGGTTGGATGGGAGTCTGATTTTGGGAGAGAAATGTACATTGAAGGTTTAAATTTGAGAGCTATTAGCATAAATGAAAATATTTTTTTTAGAGAGGGGAGATGGGAGGAAGAAACACTGATATGAGAGAGAAACATCAATTGGCTTTCTTTTGCCCTGACTGCGGATCTTCCCCACAACCTAGGCATGTGCCTTGACTAGAATCGTACCAGTCACCTTTCGCTTTGTGAGACAACACCCAACCAGCTGAGTCACAGGACTGGATAAGATCTTCAACAGAGTGAGGGTAGACTGAGAAGAGATCTGAGGACTAAGCCTTGGAATTTTCCAACAGTACGAGGTTTGAGACCAGTCTGGTTGGATTTATACCATACTGATAGTCATTTTCATTACTAGGTAAGGGGACTGCAAGGGCCTGGCAAAGAAGGGGAAATCTCCATATCTAACTGTGTGGTTTTTGTAATAAATGCATAATAGTTTTGTGATTGAAAGATATTCTGGCAATCCAGAGAGAACTTCCAGTGTCAGCTCAGACATGGAAAGCAGCTGAGGAGTTTTCACTCCTGCCCTTATGACAAGAAAAATCTCAACAAACTGAATATCAAAGGCTTTCTTGTATCCACCAGAGAATTCAGTTTACAGGGCAAACGTTTAAAACTGGGAGAGGGAGATGCCTGTAGGGCGACACAGATTGAAGCATTTGCTGACCTGGAACAAAAGCCTACAGAGGCCATAGATGCCTGTAAGGACCAGTAAACTGGAAGTTCTGGTAAATTGCTGCAGTCTGAGTGTGTGTAGCTCCTTTGGGCTGCAGTTGTGGTGGGAGCGGGGAAACCTCACACTTCTTCAGACTTTTCCTCCAGCAACCCCACTAGGCTCTCATCGGGAAGTTGGGGATCATTCCAAGAAAGCAACTCCCCCCTTTTCTCTGTGCCCTGGTGACTGCACAAAGTGTTGAAGGATATTTTCTCTGGTTGTAGGATTCTGGGTTGGCAGCTTTTTCACTCCACCCAAGCCCCTGAGTGACTGTGAAGAGCAGAGTGCCTTGCCAACCTGCGATGAACATGCAGGATAAGCAAGAAACAAGCTTGGTTTTATTTAACAGAAACAAACATAAGTTGACAGTTCAATCATGGTGATTTCGGGAAAGTCAACATGAAGAAATCTGATATTTTATGTTAGAGTTTGGGGAACTATTGAATGTTTTTGAGAAGAAGAATAATTTGATGTACCCAATGAAACCATGTTATTTGCCTATTATTCCAGTAGCAGGTATGCAGCAAATATGCTCTGGCGTCCGAACTAATTCTCACTCCTGGCTCCAATATATGTCTCAAGTGAACAGGAATAAGAACCCCCAAATTACCAGAAACCTGTTCATAATATTAGATAATAACCTAATTGTATGTATTTCATGAGGGTATTTTTTTAAAAAAAAAAGCATGTTTATGTTATAGAATTTTAACATTATTTAAACGCTTTATGTAATTTTCTAGAAAACAATATAATATTCACATCAAGTAATTCCATCCATTTTATAATTAAACACCTATGATTAGAAAGACTATCTAACAGTGTAGCTATTTGTTGGCTATTATCCAAAGAGATTAAAAATTGCTTTCTCCAAAATGCCTTTAAAAATAGTTGTTTATTGAATATATGTCTAGTCTACTAGACTTTTAATTGGAAAAGGATCTACAGATTTTATTTTATAAGAAAAGAACCTTGGCTTCAGAAATGATTTTGATGCACGCTCCATATGTCATTGAAAGAGCAATTTAATATTGTGTCTATTTTTTTTTCCTGTGGGTGAAAAAGAACTTGAAGCCCTGAAATGTTATATATGTTGGGTTGTGATTCATGGCAACCAAACGCAAGAGAGATTGGCTCTAGAATTTCCTTATCTTGCTTCAGATTTTTCATTTTCTAACAAATGCACCTTTTCATGAGCTGTGACTGAGGATAGTTGTGAGACAAAGGTGTATTCTTCCCAGATTCATACAGAATATTTTGATTAATAATAATAACAATATTGTTAATATTGCTATTAATATTATAATGATATTATTATAAGATAATACTGTTACAATATAGTAATATTGGGAACAAATCAGGGTCTGGAGGAAAATCCGCATATAAAAGTAGAAGGAAGACAGTCAGTTGTACCTGATAATAGATTAAATATTAGCACCTTCTGCCCCAAAAATAATTTGTGAGAGTTTTAAGTTCTTCCTGTACCCTAGAAATTTCTCCTGATTTGAAGATGAACCTTGATTGAGATGTTAAGTTTCAACTTCCAACACACTGAATAACATACACAGCAGGAAATGCCAATATTGGCTTAATAAATATATTTTATAAAGGTGAAAGTCATTGAGCTTGCTCAGATTTCTGAATGGCGTTTTCACACATTTTAAGTAGGTCAATGTTATCATGTATACCTAATATTGCTTTCATGTTATATTTTTATGATTATCTTACCAACGCTTCACTAAAAATATAGTGAAGTCTCCCAATGATTTTCTATTATTTCTTATTCTTGTTTTACTTGAGAAGTCTTAACTTGTATCCTTTCTTAACTCTTCTAAAACCTGTCCCCTTCTTCTAGCTTACACTCTGTATCATCTTCCTTTCTTTAGAGCCCAGATACCTTCCAGGGCCATTCACTTTCCCCGAACATTTTGGCTACTATTTTTTCCCCCATATTTGGTTATTTAATTGTGAAACTCAAGAATAGATTTAGTCTCCTATGTCTTTATATGCCCAGAACATGCAGAAAGCTGGGGAAAGTACAGACCCCCACATTTTTTAAAAGGAAGGAGGGAAGAAAGAAAGGAAATAGTACCTCTAAATCTGAGTGAAACTTCAATGCCTCATGTCTTTATAATAATACATAATAATATCTTTTACAAAATCTGATACTTAGACCAAGACACAAGTCCATGCACACACTAAAATGTGCAAATATCTATATAGAGACTTTGGGTGGCCATTTTAGTTTACTCAGAGAAATAACCCTACATAAGGAAAGACCTTCCGCTATGGGCAGTTTTGAAAATAGAAAACTTAGTATTAATGCATCGACAGTCAAACCTACTGAAAATAAGTAATAAATACCTTTTGCACACTGGTGCCATAAGATATGCAAAATGATTAGTGAGTGGTGAGGATGCTTGAAATTTTCAGGAAAGAAGGAGGTATTTTGTAAATGTGCCTCCTATTTTTCATGGTCCTGCCCATGAGTGTTGCCATATATCTGCCAGCTGCAAATGTTAGATCTTAGTAAAGTCCTTCGTGGAGCTTCACAAAACCTTGATACCTGAGCTTTACAAGTGAGAAATTTGCCCTGGTTTGTGTGGCTCGGTTGATTGAGCACTGGTCTGTGAACCAAAGGGTTGCCAGTTCGATTCCCAGTCAGGGCACATGCCTGGGTTGTGGGCCAGGTTTCCAGTGGGGGGAGTGTGAGAGGCAACCACACACTGATGTGTCTCTCCCTCTCTTTCTCCCTCCCTTCCTCTGTGACTAAAAATAAATAAGTAAAAAATTTAAAAAGAATTTAAAAAGAATAATCTTAAAAGAAAAAATTTGAGAAATTAAAAGGCATGGATGAAAGCTTTTTTCAGATTTGTTAACAAAGCAGCTAGAACTTTGAAAGAAAGTACATATTTCCTCCCTCAACCTCTTTGGTGATATTGGGGGACTCACCGACCTTCAAAATACTCTCTCTCAAGAATTTGCTACTTGCATTGCATTACGTCTCGAGGCAAAATGGTCTCATGCATTTTCGGAAATGAACTCCTTGAAATGGTAGTGTTCTCTGACAGTGTTTATAAATTCATGTGATAAATAAGTCAATGTTAAAGACATGTAATGTATTTCTTGCAAAATATAATAAAAACCAAATGTGAGAAAATCACTAAGTACATTTAAATACTCCTGACTCTTCCATAATACTTTCTTTTTAGAAATAGAATGGAATCGGGGATGCCAAAGAGAATGGGAAATCATTCATTGCTTTAATTTGTTCAATGAACATTTTCTGAGCCTGGTTCTTTTGTAGGTGCTTGAGATACATTGGTGAAATCCATTAATGCATGACTTCAAACCTGCAGCGTTTGTAAATTACCTTCTAGTCGATGATGCTGGTTTCTGTCATGTTACAATGTTTTCATATATTCATCCCTCATAAAAATTTACAAATGAGTTAAAATAATTGAATGAGTTTAATTTACTCTGTATAAAGTTAAAAATAGAGTTGGTAGTGATAATTTCTTATAGGGTTTATTTTATTGTCCTTTAAAAAGTACCAGAGGGGAGAGGGAAGGGAATTTAAGGGGGGGGGAAGGGGAGGGATTTGGAGGAACAAGTATGAAAGACACAGGGATGAGGACTAGGGGGTGGGAAATGGGAGGGAGGTGGGGAGCACGGGGCGGTGGGGATGGGATGGGAGAAATAGACAAAAAACTGTACTTGAAAAATAACTAAATAAAATTTTAAAAAAGTTTTATTTTTTTACACTTTTTAAAAGTTAATTATTTTTTAAGTACAGTTTTCTGTCTTTTACTCCCATCCCAGCCCACCCCCCGTGCTCCCCACCTCCCTCCCATTTCCACCCCCCTCTTAGCTGTTGTCCATGAGTCCTTTATACTAGTTCCTCTAAATCCCTCCCCTTTTCCCCCTGAAATTCCCTCCCCTCTCCCCTCTGGTCACTGTTCCCCCTGTTCTCTATTTCAGGGTCTTTGGTTATATTTTGCTTGCTTGTTTGTTTCGTTGTTTAGCTTCCTGTCAAAGGTGAGATCATATGGTATTTGTCCTTCAATGCCTGGCCTATTTCATTCAGCATAATGCTTTCCAGTTCCATCCATGCTGTTGCAAAGGGTAGTAGCTCCTTCTTTCTCTCTGCTGCATAGAATTCCATTGTGTATATGTACCATAATTTTTTTGATCCATTCATTTACTGACGGGCACCTAGGTTGCTTCCACTTTTTTTTTTTTGCTGTAAAATACAAGGGTAGATTTATGTGAGCGGTGAGACATTTGATTGAAAAGAGTATTGCAAACAGGAGATGGCCAATCCATAGGAGATCGCTTACAAAATATGAAAAGCTTTTTCGTATTTATAGTAAGTTCTGAAGTAAACTTAGGCAAATTGTATAACTCTCATATAACTTAGGCAAATTGTACTTTGGTAAATCACAATTTACTGGAATTTTATAAGTACTCTGAATGCAGCACCTCCCATTTTATCAGACTATACATGAAGCAGTCTTCTCTGGCTGGCTTGACTAGGCCCTTGCAAAGAGAAAAACATAGGCTCATACAGATAGGTGAATAGATAAAGATGTATAAAATTAACATATCTGACTCTCATTTGGTGCATCTCATTGGGCTTTTAAAGATGTCTTCTGTGTTCAGTTTCAGGAAGATTTTCGAACCAAGGATGAGAATCGTTTCCCACTCTTATTTTCAAAACACAGCCCGCAAAATGTCTGTATATATTTCATGAAGATCAGCCAAAATTTCCATGTCTGTTTTAGTTGTTTGCATGAGGGGGGCATCAGGCATAATTTCAATTATTTTTTTTCACAAACAGGGACTATATGCCCACAGGTATTTAGGAAATATCCATATTATGGCTTTGGACAGATGGTCGGAATCATATTGA
This sequence comes from Artibeus jamaicensis, assembly GCF_021234435.1. Taxonomy (NCBI): domain Eukaryota; kingdom Metazoa; phylum Chordata; class Mammalia; order Chiroptera; family Phyllostomidae; genus Artibeus; species Artibeus jamaicensis. The sequence continues at coordinate 8,024,325 of NW_026522028.1, read as the reverse complement.
ATTGGATTTAATAAAGGCACCCCCACTTGCTGGAGGCCCTCGTGCCCTATTACTCTGTTTGTGTCTGTTTTCTCACCTATCACATAAGGGGACTAATATTTAATATGACATGTTGTTAGAAATCAATGAGAAAATGAAAACAAGGAGAGCTCAGCCCTGGCTCTGCCTCATGGTAAAGATTCAACAGAAAATACTCATTATTTAATTTGTTATTATGCTTGAGAATAACACTCAGAATATTAGACTGGGCTTTGGCTTCAAGGGTAACCTGTAGTTGGGGAGCTAAGGACGATGCACTTGAAGTAATAACTGAAAATAAAAATGGGAGTATGGATGAGAATGGACCGTATATTTTAATTTCATGTAAACATTGGATTCCTTTTACATACATGTTTTAAATGGTCCTGAAAAAACCCCTACATTTCTTTATACATATTATTCATTTATTGTCTTCAGTTACGTAGAAACCAACACATAGATAATCTTCAATAAACTTTCTATTGATTATTAGCTTCTTGAGGAAACAAAAACACTAGGCAGTCCAGTTTTGCCACCTGATTTGTCTCTGAGCAGTAGAAGGGTGTGACATCCCGTTACTGCCAAATGGAGCGGATTAAAGGTCAGGACAGCACGCCAGGCCTGTCCCTCTAACGGGAGCATTGCAGCGTACCAGAGAGTGGGAAGGAATAACTATTAGTTTACTTTGCTCAGGAAAATCAGAAGAAAATGATAACATCACAAGTTTTTTTTGTTTCAGTTTTCTTCAGTGACTTTGATCATAGAGTTTTTTTTTCCCTACTGAGTAAACATATACTACTTGAAAATGTTGATGAAAAAGAAATTCTGGAAGAAAAATGCAGGTGATAAGTAGTTCTGCATATTCCCAGGTAATCTGTGATTTTCTTTGCTTCTATTCTCTTGAAGTGGATTCATTTGTCATAAAGTTCCTACACCTGGAATCATTATCTTTTATTTCCCTTTCTTGTCCCTTTTTTAAAACCACCCTGCCATGTAATTGTAACATGCATATTTATGAGGCATTAAGAGAGGCCAGAAGTGAATTTTCTTGTCCAACCTAGGATGTCTCCAAGATAACTAACTTGCTCACATATACTCCTGTTGATTTCTATTACCTAGTCGACAGGAAGTGGCAGTCTGGCAGCATTAAGTGTGGTTTGTGAAATTAACGACACAGGGAATCAGTGCTGCTGTGATAATATTGTATTATAGTTTGAGCTATCTATGTTTGCTGAGTTGGAAGAAATGGCAGAAGTTAGTATTATCTTTTCAGTCATATAGTTTTTCTCTCCAATCTTTCTGTAGTCTATTGCTTTTTAAGCACACCAAATAACCTACTATTTGTTAGTGTGAACAATACCTGTTCATTTCTATTTTGAGATAGTGCTTTACCAACATAAAAATATGGAACACTAATTGTTGGAGACTTGTCCAGGCTTCTATGAAAAAACTAAAAATATGTGCGAGCAGGTAAACTGCTGATTGTTCTATACAAAACCATCCAACACATATTCCTAACTTCCTGTTAAATGGAACATAATTTGGCATGTAGATCCACCTCTTAGGTGTTCTTTGAAAAGCAAAATTTGCTTAGATGATCCAAAAGGAGATTTGGTTTTAGTAATACAGTCAGGTACATAAACATTTACAAAGAACTACTGCAGAAAGCCAAGAAGTCACTGGAGCGGACAGGACCTTTAGAAGAATCGGAAGCTTCCGTGCCAAGATGGGATCGCTCCTGCACAACTTGTTGAGAATAATTTTCACACACATTTTAAAAGGTTGAAAACTCTTACAGGAGCCTAAACTTTATCACTTTATCAGTCATGGGATTAGAAAATCCCCAATCCCTTAGTGAAAAGGCTAACATGAGGCCAACTGGCAAGAGAGTGGGGTGGATTCTAATGATAAATCATGAGCCAATGTCAACTCTGATGAGTGTGCTGGTGTGTGAAATGGCCTAGGCCTCTTGAGGGGATATTCCCGCATCTCCCTGATGACAATTTTAACAGCACATTTAAGAAATTGAGACCACTTAAATGCCTTTTTATGGTATTCAGAAAAAAAATTTGTGTAGCTAAGTGGAAGAGAAAAAAAGAAAAGTTCTCCCTGTGTCAAATGGTAATTTACTTTAAAGTCTATGCATATTTTAAAAGTTATTTTTACCAATGAAGTAATAGTTAATTCTCACGACTGTTACAATTCAGTCATATCTTTTTTTTATAATTTGTGAAGAAAATATGGTGAATATTAGTTTCAGATAGGTCTTTTGATTCACTATTAGAAATACTGGTAAGAGCGAATCGGGAATATTTGTAGAGCGCATTCAAATGCATTAAAAAACAGGTTTTGTGATCAGTCTGTTGAGGATAGGTATGTGTGCTCATGGGTTTTTCTCTTCTCGCGTGTAAAATGGGGTCTGAGTTGACTCCAAATTTTAACATTATGCATATATTACTATTATGCTCAATAAATCAATAGGGACAATGGAGAACTGAGGATAATAATTTGGTTCTATTTAATAACATGCATTACTTGGTTATTAATACCACTACATCTGTGTTCAGGCACCGCATTTACTTCAGATGGAAATGGTGATGCTTGCAATTCAAGCATATACCTTCCTTTGGTGATGGCGTTCTTTCAGTTCACCAATATTTTCGTAGTGTGCATTATGTGAGGGCTTTGTGACTGACTTAAAACTGAAAGGCAAAGGCTACTATAGAACCCCCTCATAATGAGTAGAATGAGCCATTGAATTTTAAACAGTATTTTCACAAATGTTACCACTTAGCAGATAATAAGTGATGCTTACCTAGTGCTGCCAGGCCAAAGCCAAGTTCCATGTGTTCTGCAGAGATCAGTTAATTCACGCCATCCCACCAGTGTTCCTGTGAAGTAAAGGCTGTTATTTCCCCCAGTTTACTGTGTGGAAACTGAGGTATAGAGGAAGTCAACAATTTGCCCAAGCGCCTGAAATTGGGAAATGATGCGGTGTGATTTGGACCTAGAGTTCTACAGCTCTTACTCTTCAACACTGTTCTGACAGCTTCTTCACTAGGATGTTATTGCAGAAACAGGAGTCTGGCTGCAAACAGTCTTAGCTCAGCTCTTTGTGAGAGTCATAGTAATTGGACCAGAAGACTGATATCTTCCATTTTATTTTATGGATTATCTATAGAACCAATAAGCTTGCTTCTTCTTTTTATTTCCTCTAATCCCTCAATAAAAGAAGATGATCTTCATTTCAGTGTATATGAAACTAAATTTCCTGTTATACCAGAAGTCACTTTTTTTGGTAAGTTCAGATAACACTGTATGGTTATTGTTGAATATTATAATATGATGTATAGAAATATTCACAAATCAATTTCTGTTTAAATATTTGAAGGGCTTTCCCTTTCTTATTTTTATTTATTTTTAAATGTTTTTACATTCAATATTTTGTATTGGTTTCAGGTGTACATCACAGTGGTTAGACAATCATGTACTTTACAAAGTGTCCTCCCTGATGTTTCCTGTAACCACCTGGCACCTCACACAGTTGTTGCAATAATATTGACTATATTCTCTATACCATTCTTCCTACCTGTATGACTATTCAAAGTAAGCAGAGAGATTATGCTTTAAATTGTTTATTGAGCCATTCTTAAATCATAGAAGATACAGAATTGATATTTGTTGTTCTGTATATATAATTTTTTGTTCTGGCAATACTTTTATTCTGAGCAGGGGGAGTAGAATTTATTCTCTGCAGCTGACTGCTCACCCACCCACATCCCAACAATGCAGCCCAGAGATGTAGGTCCCTCATTTACGGAGTTCGAACTGTGTTTACAATCACGACATCTCTAAAAGAACTTGATTCTTTGGAGGAAATTATTCTACCACTCATGAAAGGGAAACTTTATGATTCTTTTATTCTGAGAAATTAAGAAAGAACCTCAAACAAAGTACATGGAAAGCCCCAGCAAACAATATTCTGTAATATTCATAGAAAAATATAAATGCACTATCTCAACATATAAGTTTTTCTAAACATATTATAATCGCATATATGTATTGAAGCCTTTCTTTATTGCAATGCCTTATTTCAGAATAACTTTTAATTCACATAATGAAGAGACCCATTTTATACATGAAGAAACTGAGATACAAAGAACTTAAGTAGAAAACTTATTCAAATCCCTAGGAATCATGCCCCTCCATACTGCATTATATTATTTTGCTTGTAGATATTATAGCTGTTATATATATTGGGATATTAGTTGTTCTAAAGATAATTTTCCTTGAGTAGGCTTTGGGGTTGTTTTTATGTTGTCTTTTTATTGTTTCTAATTGTTTAACTTAAAAACAACTTTACAACCCAATCTAGCCATCTTATTAGACATTATAATTTGCTCATCTCAAATCTTCTGCATGCTATTATAATGATTATAATTTTATCACTTTTAAACTTTAATTTGTGCAAATATAAAATGGATTTGTGGTTACCAGTAGTCTCTCAGTGACCAAAATTCTTTAGGGGATTATATTTATTATATATCAGACATATACTGTTATTGTAAATTCATATATGTGAGTGTGCATATATATTTATATAGTGTTTCCTTTGGGAAAGGTTTGGTTCCATTTGGTTCCATTATGATTATGTAATAGCCAAGGGTGTGCCAGTTGAGTACAAATCTAATAGGTTTTCTGGGTAGGATTCCAGAATTAGTCCATGAAGAGAGCATAGATCTGTGTGAGGAGTTCATTAGATTAGGTTATATGCACTCTTGTGAAATATGGAGGAGCGTAAAAGCATTCTGAGGAAGGCATAGAAACAACTCAAATTATTTAGGAACCAAGGGGATAGGTTTATGATAAATTATTAAAGATAAAATGGCTCTTAATAATAATAAGTACTATATAACTGGAGGATATGTCTGATGCTAAGATGGTAAGGAAATGGCTAAGTTCAAAGAGGCTTTACTCAATGATTAATGAGGATTGAAATCACTTTAACATTCTAGATATGGTCACCCAATTAAAGATGTTATAGGAAATTACAGAAGATGGGAAGCTAGTTAAGCTCATTTGAATCTTAGAAGGTGACTTATTTTTTAGGTTAGATTCCAGGAATGAAAATAGTCCCATGCAAAGAGATATTAGGTCCTTAAAATATTCACTCAAAGGAAAACTCTCATGGTGTTAGGTTGAACTAATACGTTCTAATCAACATTCAGCACAGTTAACTGCAACTTAAAATCTGCTCTCCGGGAAACACAACCTATACTACTCATATCCTTTATATATAAAAATACTTATATACTTCTTATAACAGAGTATGGGTTCTATTATTATTCAGAAAATCATTTTTTTATCTTCAAGAAGACCCAGGTGAATAATTCTTCAGACAGAGGCAGTATTTTGAATTTTCCAAATGCTATTAAGTGAGTCACGGCTAATCACAACAGACTGAATACGAAGCACAGTAGGGCCCTGTCAGTAGGCACTCACTGAATATCAACTTTGCCCTCACTGCTTTTCTATACAGGAACATGTTAGGTACGTCCTCTGAGCCTAGGATTCAAGATGCTCACACACATGCAGAAAGCCACACCCTCCTTGCTCTCACACACACAGCTTGTACACATGTGATATGCCACCTGGCTGTTTATTCTGGTTGGTCATGTCAATCCATACAACCTGATAAATGTCCTGAATATCATTCCTAGTTATACATTACCACAATTTATAGGAGGGAAAGCCATATTGTATTTAATAAAAGTAAAACAAACCACGAAACCTATTGTTCTCATTGTGGTTATACAATGAGAGATCACCACTTTCCAAGTAAAAATGACCATCTTAGCTATGGAATTACTTGTGGGTAAGTGGCACTTGCAAGCCAAGCCTTGAAATATCTGTTCTTTCGCTGATATATGAAAGTCTAAATTCAGCACATGAACTGGTCATTTTAGGTTGAGATAATATAATGAGCAAGAGGATGACTTGTTTGAAAGTTGAACATACAGAAGTCAACCAATGACTACCGTAGTAACACATTTTAGTACTTTACCTTCATTATTAGGCATTACTTATCTTACTTAACATTTCTCTTTAAAAAATTACACAATTGTGGCTTGATATTATTTTGTGATACGTTCTAAAAGGTGGTTTTCCTTTAGTTTCAATTACGATTTTTGAAATACCAGTTCTGTATTTGTTGCGGCATTTGTAAAGCCAGTAACACACTGCTGTTTGGGAAGCTCATCTATTTTGTATTGCTGTCTCAGCTGTTCCGCTGAAAACTTTGAGATTGCAGCATGATAATGACGGTTTTCATTATTGGAAATCCCCCTGCTTTATCTATCAGCCCATATTGGCCTCAATAATTCAGATGACCTGAAGTATCAGTTCTTGAACATAGGCATCTCTCATACATATGATATTGTGTATAGTTAGAAAGGATTACAAAAAGTTTTAATTTCTAAATTGTTTCCTCCCCTTTGTATTACTGGGTCTCTGGCTGTTACGTGTTCAGAGGAGAAGTACTTCAGAATTAATGATTATTAAAATAGATTTTGGCTATATTTTCTACAATATTATCTAACCTAGAATAAGTATACTTATTTCATAAGTGTGTCTTGTTGACAGAACTACCATGTAAGTAAAATGAACAAAGAAAATAACATTATTTTTGAATTTCTTGGATAATGGATTATACATGTTGAACAGTGAGGTGTGATGCTTTGTTAAGGAAATGCTAAGTCATGCCATAATTTTCATTATTTTTTATCTATTCATTAACTTGAGTAAGATCCTAAGATTTTTTTACGGCTGTCAGTTCTGAAAGGCTTCCTTTCAGTGAAGTCCTGGGCCTGATGTTTTAACATGTATAGACTTTGAAACAATGTTCATTCAATGCCTATGACCAGGGGCTTTAATGAATGCCTAACAACTTACTTAAAGCGAACAAATAATTAGTCTCAATTACAAAAGTATAAATTTGACTCTAATTAATGAACATGCCAGGCTTCACACATTGGTTTAAGTGTAATTGATCTTAGGGCCACAGAGATCAATTTAAGGGTTGGCAAAATGACAACAAGTGGGAAGTGACTCAGATGTAAGAATGCTCACCACAAGAAAGATTAATTGATGTGTTAGCGATCAGCTAGTGGGTGGCTGATGTAATAAAGATACCTCCATATTAAGAGGTCTCAAAATAGGAACATCAGCCTCAAAGCTTTTAATTGTATACAATTACGATAGCAGATATGCTCTTTGGAAAGAATATTTGTCACATTTATTTGTCTTCCATTTAATGTTTTTTTTCCTTTTTCATAACTAAAAACAGAAAAAACAGCTAGAGAAAGCATACAACTGTTTTCCTTTATGCTTTGAAATATTCGTATGTAACTGTGTTGATAGGCTGGGCTGTGGAAAATCAAGTGACTGTATTAAAAAGACAATGACTGACTACTCGCTAGTAGTTTTCCATTTTCTCCGCTGTCAGTGAAGTCAGCTTTTGTTGCCATGTTAACTTCTCACTACTCTGACGGTGAAATGTGGAAGGGGAAAAAAAGGAGAAAGGCGCTTCTGTTATGCCATTATATTTCGTCTTGTTTGAAGAGCTCCTAGTATTCTGAATGATAGGTTAAAAAGCTGAGATGAAGTGACGAAGCTGAATGGTGAGAGGGGCCAATTTGATGGCGCATTCATTTCACAACAGTCTGTGAAGGGTCTTTGGCTGAGGGAGCGACAGGCAAAGTCTAGATCAAGAGAGTGTGAGGTGGCTGCTAAGTGAGGTGTTACGCAGCAGAGAATACTACGGGGGCCTTTGTCCTTTTCCCAAATGTCCCCTGCCTATGTTCTTTTCTCCCTTCTTCTCCCCTACCTCCTAACCCCAGACAACTCTCCTAATAAAAAAGATTTTTCAAGAAGGATCTCAAAGGGAATAGAATTTTTCGAGAAAGATATCAAAGGATATTGTTGAATGAGGTACAGGGGCAGCATGAGACCAGAGCGGAGGAAGGTGATAAAGGCGCTATTTAGAAGTTACGCCCGGAAAACTGGGGCAAAAATCAAAGCAACGCTACAGGCAGGGATGAGGGCGCTGAAGATAATCATAAGGAACTGCAGTGTGAGGCAGGAAAAAAAAGGCAAGGCTGGTTAAGAGGTTTAAGGCAGAGGATGACCTACTTAAAAAAAGATCTTTTCACCAGGCAGACTTTGGACTGAAGGGAAAATAGCTCAGGAGGCCTAAGAGTAGGTTACATTTGTCCGAGTGGAAGTTGTTTTGAGTAAACAGGAAACTAATTATACCGAACTATGAAGAGATCATTAAATTAAGTAGTCATTTGTAAGAGCATTTCCTCTTTAGATGTGTTTTTAAAGTTTTATTTTTAGGAGAGTTATTCTTCATATATCCAGTTCTAATTTGAATTATTTTGTGGCAAACAACCTGATTTAGATTTTGTTGGGAGAACATTCTAAATCCATGAACACTGTGAAAGAGGTAGAATTTTACTTCTTATAAATTTATAAAGAGGCTCAGATGAACCTTTGTTACTGCGTGAACCTTTTTGCAGTATATATCAGAGGTTTTTGAGGAGATGAAGTATAATGTATATCAGAAGGGTTTTATAGATACCTGTTTTCTTAATGGAGGCAATTAGAATGATTTGATCTCCTAAGTAGTTTAAGTGTCCTTTCTGATACCTCATTTGTATTCATTATTTGTTCCATAATACAGTAGCAGGATGGTATAGTTTTAAACACATACATTTTGGAGACAAGTTAGTTGGATCAAATCCTTGCTCTGGCATTTTCTGCCTGTGTGAGGACACTGAGACTCTGCATGAGGAGAAATGGGCAAGTAGTAGGGCCCGTTTCATAAAGTGCTTGTAACGATTTATGACATACACATATACATACCTACATACACACACACATCTGCGTGCTTGGGACAATAATAGGAACAAACTGCTTATTAAATATTTAGTATTATTCACATACCTAACAATAATTTTGTATACTAACAATGTTTTTAATAATAGTAATAGCACACCAATTCTAATCTTAATAATGATCTTAATAATAATTTCACATACATTTCTCTCAGCTCCTCCTACTTCGTTTCTCCACTTTGCAGTAAAACAAGAGTTGCCTATATTTTCTCTCTTCTCCTTTCTTAAACCAAATCCAATCTGGTTTGCAGAATTGTTTCCAACTCAACCATTTTTGCCTGTGACTACAATGACCTCTGCATTGCTAAATGCAATCCAGTTCTCAGAGAGTTTATTTGACCTTTACTTGTCAGCAACAGTTGATCACTTACTTCTTTATACACTGTCTTCACCTGCCTTTCAGAAAGCATGGACTCATTTTTTGTTGTTTTTTTTTTCCAAACTCATTGGTTGCTCCTTTTCTGTCATCTTTGCTGATTTTGTTTCACCTTGTAAATCTCTTAATGATGGAAGAGGTCAGATTCATTTATGGCTTTTATTCCCAACTCACTTCCTTGGTCATTTCACCCAGTCCTAGGGTTGGTTTACAGTACTATATTATTACTGATGCTTGACTAGTCGATGTCGGTTTCCAACTCCTCTCCCAAATTTGAGACTTGTGCATCTAACTTCTTACTCAATATTCTCACTTGGAAGACTAATAGACACTTGAAATTTCAAATTTCCAAAACCTGAATAGCTGATATTACCCTGAAAGCCGATTCCACCCACGCCCTTCCAGTTGCTCTGGACAAGCACTTTAGAGTTATCCTCTGCTCCTTTCTTTCTGCCTGCTCCACATCAACAGTCCTCATGTTGTTGTTCTCACCATCACTATAGGTCCAGACGGTGACCTCTTCTTACTAACTTAACTACTTTCACCTCACTCTAAATCACTGCCGTTTCTCTCCTGGATTCTTGGAGTGATACCTGGTCTGCTTGCTTCTCTTCTTCTGATCTATTCTCTGCACAGAAGCCAAATGTCAGTAAAATCACATCAGCCCTCTCCTTGAAATTCCAAAGTGGATTCCAATGAGCTTAGAGTAAAATCCGAAGTCTTTATAATGGCTTTCAGGGCCTTATCTGAAACGGCCTCCATTGTCTTTCTCATGCTGGCTCCTCCTACTTTCCCTTCCACTTATGCTACTGTAGCTACAGTGCCTCCTCGCTGTTCCTAAACATGCCAGGCATGCTTCCACCTTTTGCACTTTCTGTTCCCTCTGCTTAAAACAATTTCCCCATATATAACCCTATAATTCCTTTACCTCCTTCAGGTCTCTGCCCAAATGCCATCTTTTAAGTGTGGCACATCCCACGGTTCTAAACTGTAACCCTCCAACCCTCCACTGCCACCTCTAACACTTCCCATCTTCCCTACTCAGCATTAGAGTTTAGTATAACTTCCCTCATCATATGCAATTTACATTTTTATTATGTCTGTTATTTTTCATCTGTCTTCTCCCACTAGAAAGTTAGCTCCATTAGGGAACGGAACATTTTTTATTCCCTGGTTGATCAGTATCTGTCGTGTAATAGCCCGCAATAAATATATGTAGGCTGAAGGAGTGAATAAATGAGTATTTTGTTTGTTTTTTCATCTCCCCTACAAATATTATGTTGAGGAGGGTTATCCATAAGTGCAGACACTATGCAAGATGCATACATGCCAAAATAATTAACATTGTCTATTATTTTCACTTGCTAGTTAAAGAGGCATAGTTCAACATGAATTTTCCTGACCGCAGCATTCAGCATTGCTTTCCTCATGTAGAATGCCTTCTTTTAATCTCACTGAACATGGCCTCTCCATCAAGCTTCGTGTCACCCAGGAAGTGTTCCTTCTACAGTCTTGCTGTTGATTACCCATTCCTCATAATTGGTGTAGCACTTATTTTCTCTGTATGCAATCTAGCTCGGACTTATTTATAATAAGTCCCATTGTTTCCTGTGAACATGTTCTATTTCCTCAACTAGCTTGCGAAGTCTTGAAGGGCAGAACTCATCTATCAGGCTTTCTGGCAGAGCAGTGTTAAGTTTTCATGCTCCAGTCTATTTGCCTTAGTATTTTTACTCGGACATACTTTTTTAGGAAGATTCCTTAGAATCTTTGGGAGTAAGTTGCCCTAAGAGACAAAACAAATGGAACTCAGCAGTCTCACAAACAAAAATATAATGCATAGTAGGAACTATCTCAAAAAGAAATTTTGTAGAATTAATGATTGAAAGTATTTTCTCTCTCATTTCTCCTTTCTTACGGGTAAACAATGGAGAGAGGGGAAGAGAGAGACAGAGACAGACAGACACCAATTTGTTCATTGGTTGATTGTTGTACATGCTCTGACTGGGGAGAAAACCCTCCACCTTGAAGTGTCAGGACAGTGCTCTAACCAACATGAGCTCCCTGGCCAGTGCCACCCTTTATGTTTCTAGAAGGAATTTAAGGCAGTATAGGACAAGAAAACACTTATTTTCTGAATCAAATGATCAAACTGGAAAGAAGTAATGGGAAATTGGAATGTATGTAATTCTTGTTCATTAAATGGTGGCTCATAGAGAAGATTCATGAAAAGGTTTGCTTGCTTTCTGACACTTTTACTTATCTTTTAATTTACATGGTTGGTTTTCTACGGTTGCATAGAACGTATGCACATTCAACATTAAAATGGCTTAGTTCATGTCCCAGACTTACAAAGCCAAATAAAGTCTGTGCTAATGGTGGACCTTTAACTTTCTCCATTGTACTTAATGACTATCACTATTAAGCCAGCCTGTACAATTTGTTCAGTATCCCAGGAGCAGGGACATTCTCTGGAGGAAAAAAAAACAACAGACAAAATGAGCTTGATATATCAACACTGGCTGAGGTCAGGTTATGCTTTGTTTCATATTGGAGAGAAAATGTCCATTTTATTATTTTTTCTTTTGGCTATGAGTTTTGCATGGATATTACTGTGTGATGTACAGGAGGTATATCCACAGAGAATTTTCTTAGTTCTTCTTTTACCAAGTGTCATGGCTCCTTCCATCTCATTAACTTCTTGATGAAGGATGAGTTCTATAAAACACTTAACAAAGAGATCTGGGTGTTTAGAGAGACTGAGGAGATATGGAGATGATCGCCAAGCCCTCAATGCATCTTCTGTCCTTTCCTTCCTTCATGGAGAGAGCATCTCTCTATAAAAAGAGCAAAAATTTAGAGTAATAATGCACCAACTTAATTGGTTGTTTACAAGGGAAAGTTATAGCCTAATGTTTTTTAACTTTGACATTTTGTTTCCATGTAGAGACGCTTAGGTAAAATATGTGATTTTTTTCTTGAGTGGTTTGTTCTTTGAGTCCCAACAAATATGTAATATTGAACTTTGAATCTATAACTCTCTCATTACAAAACATCTAATTTAAGAAATGCATCACATGCTTTCTGTGTGCTACGTATCCTGTTAGTCCCTGTTTATACAAATTGAATGAGTTGGGTCATCTTCCAGTCTTCATATATTTCACAGTCAACTGGAAGTGTAAGAAATTTTGTTTAAACGTCAAAATAGCAAAGAATGAAGGAAGGAAAGAGGCAGAAAGGCAAAGAGACCAAAGAAAAAAACAAAGGAAATAAAATGATGTATTCAGATAACGATGGAAGCAGAAGTAAACAAAGTGGTAAGAAGTGCATTTTATAGCCATAAAATGATTTCCACAAATCTCATTTCTTTTACATATGTTTTCAAATATTTAACTCTTCCAAACATCCAAACATTTAGAAAATCTTAAAATATCACTGAAAACGAGTTTATGTTGTTCATAATAGCTCATAAAACATAAAAATTTGGCTCAAAAACTCAGTTTCACAAGTCTAGTTCATGTTTACATTATCGTACTCATTTGACAATTATTTTTATTAAGTACCTGTAATGGGCCAGGCACTCTTTTGGGGATATGACAAAGAACAAAACAAAGTCCCTGACCTCCTGGATCTTACCTACAAAAGAAATGGAATGTGGAGTGGGTCAGTGGGTGATAGATGCTATGGGGGGAAAAGGAAAGTGAGGTGAGGGATAAGGAGTGTCTGGGAAGGATTGTTGATTGTTGCAACTCTCTATAGTGGCTCAGGAAGATCTTTCTGGGAAGGAGTCATATTTTGTGCTTACAAGTAATTAGCTAGACATGTTTCACAAACCTTGAAGTCTATGTAAATATTTAGATGGGTAAATAGACTTTAGTGAAACAATTTGCCAAGAGATTCCTTATCTCATTTTGTTGAATGCCAGAAAGCAAAGTGAAGATCTGTAATTTGTGATATAAAATAGAATGCAGTCAAATCCAATCTTACTTGAGATCTTAATCTCAATTTAGCAAATAGGCTGTTTCTTTTTCTTTTTCTTTTCTTTTTTTTTTTTTTTGGTATGCCATGTAAGTCTTTTGCATCCTTTAGCTTTTCCATCAGCACAAAGAAAAATTTTGTAACACAGTTCTTGAATAAACAAAGACTTTTGTCCAAGTGGCTGTTCATAATTTCTCTTTAGTTAAAGCTGATTCCGTTCTTCATGAGAGATGCATAATTCTGAATTCTTATTTTCCCTTCTTATACAGGGGGTTTATATTTTTTCTTTCCAAAATGAGGATAGTCTTTAGACTACAGGATTAGCATTTTCAGGCTGACATTGAATTGGTATACGTGAATAGTTAGGTTGGGCAGTAGTAATGGCAAATTTCCATTTTCTACAAAGAGACTGGAAGAACATCTCATTTGGACATGATCTGAAAGTAAGATTTTATACATGGAAATCTATGCTTATAAAAAGGAAATGCCCAACAACTAGCAGATGATAGTTAAACTAAGGTTTATTAAATTTAAATACTAGTAAAGTGCACTAAAATCTGTAATTGACTTCTCAAAGCTAACCCTGAGCAAGATGGCAGCCAAAGGTTGGACCAAGAATGATGCTTTTTACTGCCTATTCTGTGCAGAGAAGGAGACAGGAGGTCCCCAGTTCTACTTGTGTATGTTGTTGCTGTATATGATACAAGGAATAGAGAGATAACACTGTATTCCTAATTTCATTTTCTGTAGTTTTCATTGGAAGACATTTAGATTTCTACACTCCAATTTTATGTTGAAGTAGTCAAATCATATGGTCATCACTGTGCAGTGGAAAACACAATGGGTGTCCTAGAATTACTTGGCGAAGTAAGTCTGAGTCTTTTTTGGAGAAGAAGGGCAAAAGATATATTGTACATTCTTTCCCAAGAAGTGTAAAGTACGTATTACAAATAGCTGTTATCACAAGGGGCAGTAAGTTAATCATATAAGCAATCAACAGACACTTAAGGAGATTGTATGTGTACAGATAAATAATTTCACTTGTACAGATGCCAGATCATTGGATTCTATAATACCACCTGGTAAATAGTAGCCTAATTTAAGTTGCCAAGGTATCTTGATAACTCAAAAGAAAAGACCATACCAGTGTGAGAAGACCTGGATTCAATTATTTATCCAGTCATTACTTAATCTTTAGGAACCTCAATTTCTTTCCCTATCAAATGGATACAGTAATCCCTTTACCTGAGGGTTTTGATGTAAATCAAATGTAATAATATACATTAGAGCACTGTATTCTGTAAAGTATTATTCCTGACTTAGATTTTGATTATTAACACAGAATTGTAACTGTTTTTTTAATTTATTTTTTATTGATTATGCTGTTACAGTTGTTCTATTCCCCCGCTTCATTCCCCTCCACTCTACCCCCCGTCCCCACCATTACCCCCCTTTAGTTTATGACCATGTGTCTCAAGTCCTTTAGATTCTATATTTCCCATGCTATTCTTGCTCCCCCCTTCTATTTTCTATCTACTGTCTATGCTACTTATTTTCTGTACCTTCTCCCCCCTTCTCCTCCTGCCACTCCCCTGTTGCTAACCCTCCTTGAGATCTTCATTTCTATGTTTCCACTCCTGATCTAGCTGTCCTTTTAGTTTGCCTTTGTTTTAGGTGTGGTTGTTAATAACTGTGAGTTTGTTGTCCTTTGACTGTTCATCTTTTTTATCTTCTTTTTCTTAGGTAAGTCCCTTTAACATTTCATAGAATAAGGGCTTGTTGATGACGAAGTCCTTGAATTTGATCTTATCTGAGAAGCATTTTATCTGTTCTTCCATTCTAAATGAAACTGTTTTTGTGTGTGGTTTCTTCCTTATCTTTGGTGGGCTTTTAAAAATGTTGCTTCTTCCCTTTTCAGTCTACAGAATTAAATCTTGAATTGCAAATAAACCAGAAAGATCATCTATTTTCACAGCTAGAATTTATGATTCTGTGTTAGTTCTAATTTAGTTCTCTCCTCCCCATACTCTGGTGCACATGGGTATTATGCTAGTTCAAGTACTTATTACTTCATATTTTTAAACCTTACAACAGTGTCATTATTACCTCCATTTCTCTAGATTCTTGCTTTTCAAATCACTAAGCACATACTCTTAAAATGAGTTTTAAAAAGTGTCATTTTCACAATATTGCTGAAAACATGTATGTGATGTTCATACAGATGTCAACATAAAGCTGTACGCTATTTCTTACTAGTTGTAAGACCCAGAACAAGTCATGTAGTTGATCTTTAGTTCACTTATCAGTGGTCTTAATGGAACCTGTCTCGTAGGGCTGAGTTGAGGCTACGATTTGCATCGTGCCTGGGTTAGATAGACCACCTACTTCTGCCTCGTTTTACAACTTCAGCGCCTCTTCATTGATAGGACAATATACAAACACAAACTCCATTGTCATTCCAGATACTCCAAAAATGTTCTTGTCTTTTCTATCACTGGTTCTTTTTTTTTTTTTGCTCACACCTTTTATTTCATCTTGTGTATTTACTTTTCTACACCTATTTATTTGCTCTCATGGTCAACTATGGTATCTTGCTTTATACTTATATGAGTGTGATTAATTCTTCAAGTCTTAATATTTCTTAATATTTTCAATGTACTTCACTCTTTTCAATTCAAATTACTTCTACCAACCACTTTTTAGACCCTTTTTGTTTATACTTCTTTCTTGCTCTCCTCTTCTTTTTATCTTTTCATCATTCATTCATTCATTCCAAGTTCCCTTTCAAAGTACATATCTCTATATCTGTACTGTTAAGTTCTTGAAAGGTTAGATGAGTTTACATCTTCCCATATACTTACAACTGACAGGGGTGAATGAGTAGTAGTTAATGGTTTCTGAGCTATGGGATTTAAAAAAAGCTAACATGTGCTCAGTGTTCTAGGACTTAATTCAGAATTTTGCCTAGATTAATTCATTTAATCTGCCTGACAATGCTATAAGATATAGAAACTAAGCTCAGAGTGTTTGGTAACTTGCGCAAGGTCATATCAGAGCCTGTGGTTTTGTGTTTTTTTTTTAAGATTTCATTTATTTATTTTTGTAGACAGGGTAAGGGAGGGAGAAGGAGAAGGAGGGAAACATCAATGTGTGGTTGCATCTCATATGCTCCCTACTGGGGACCTGCCCCCAAAACCCAGGCCTGTGCCCTGACTAGGAATCTAACCAGTGACCCTTTGGTTCACAGGCCGGTGCTCAGTCCACTGAGCCTCACCAGCCAGGACAGAGCCTTCGCTTTTAATCACCACGCTGATGTAGATGCTTATGTAGACTGGAAAAAGGGTCCTTATGATACTGGGTACTCTTTTCAAAAGATGATCCCAGTTTGTGACTGTGCTCAAAGTGGTAACAATGATTACTATAAGTTCATTTACCAAGGATTTATAGGTATTTCTAAGCACTGGGTTGAAGTGATGAAAATGACATAAAAGATTCTTAATTTTGTGAAGCTAAAAGGCAAGAGACAGCAAATAAGTAAATTAAAAAATATGTGGTACTGACAAGTCTTATGAGAAAATAAATCATGTTGCTGGCCTAGACTGACTTGAGCTTTTACCCTGGTGTGGGTGGTGAGGAAAAGCTTCTTTGCCTCCGTGACTTCTCAGCTGAGGACTTAGTATTGGAATATCATTTTAGTTAGTTTACACAAAAGGAGACTTATTAAAGTCAAGTACATAGCTCAAGACATTGCTAGAAGTGCCAGAAAAATAAGCCTGGATGCTTCATGGGAAGAATCAGAGCTCCAAGAAACATATCCCCAGGAAAAATATTGAAGCACATCGAGAAACCACTTAGCACTGATGCTTGGGGTTCCCAACTTACCTCAGGTTACTGAACTGGAGGGATTATAAGAGTGCTGGCAATGAAGATGGGGAAAGGGGGTTAAGTTCAGTGTGTGTTTTCTATGTAAAACTTATGACAGCATTTCTCAATGGGTGGCTACAAGCAGGTTCATGGGGCACCGTGGCTTTGATCATCTCAGTGTGGCTGCGTGGGACCTGGGGCAACACGGACTCCCAGGCTGGTTACGTCCAGTCTTCAGGAGCCTCTTTAGTTCACTTCTGTGTCTCATGACATGCAAATGGTTGGGACAGCTGGTCTGTGGCACTGTCTGGAATATGTCGGGTAGAAAAACGAGAAGGATTCCTAGGTTTTTAGCTTGAGTTACTTGTTGGCTCATAGCGTCACTTACAGTTACGGAAAATGACGGGGGAGAGCAGGTTGTAGAAGGGCGGTAATCAAAAAGCTTCTTTTAGTTACATAAAGTTTAAGAAACTCAATAGTCTTTGACATGTAGATGTTAAGAAGGTAGTCAGTTATATGAGATTAGAATTTAGGAGAGCAGTTTGTTTTAGAAATATGAATTTGGGAGTCATCAACATAAAAATGGTGTTTAGACATAAGGGAATAATGAAATTAGCAAAGTAGACAACAAAAAGAAGTGATTTTAGACACTCAAACATTTTGAAGTACAGCAGGCTAATAATAGTGGAGGTACAGAATTCTTGACATAAAGTATCTTAGAAATAATCTGGTAAACATACCGCTTAGACAAAACCATTGCAATTCTACAGCTGCAAGTAAAAGGAAAACCAGAGTTGGGTATAAACTACTAAATTATAAAGTGGACTGAACATGTTGGGGGAGAAAACTTCTATATTAGGACAAACTTGAAAAATAACACCTTCTTTTTAAAAATTGAGGCCTAAGAGAAAGATATGATCAAAGGTTATGAAATCAAAAATTGTATGAATAGGGTCAACACATTCTTATTTACCAAAGCCACAATACTAGAACTAAGAAACACTCCCTGAGGCTTGAAAGAATTGCATTGAGGACAAAATGAAAGGAAGTTCTATTTTAACCAGTGGGTAGTAAACTTATGAAACTCTGGACAAGTGATAAACAGGCATCCACAAGAGGTAAAAGAGGTTGAAAAGGAGCAGTACATGGACTGTATATATACAATAGGTTGTTTAAGAAACAGTATATTTTGATGAGGGGTGCATCTCTAATTATTTAATTTTGATATCTTATTTCAAAAGCCACTTTTCTAAAAAAAAAACACCTTTCAAGCCAGGATTAAAATAGAAGAGATACATTCAGACAGAATATGATTTGTTTTGTTATGTAAACCTTTTACAAGCAAATGTTTTCAATTGACTATAGTCTTCTTCAAAACAGTTCTTATACCCAGTAAAAACCTACAGTAACCATGTGTGAAGAGCAATGCTTTATACATGTTTTTTTTAAGATTTTATGTATTTATCTTTAGAGGGGAAGGGAAGGAGAGAGGGAGAGAAATATCAATGTATGGTTGCCTCTCGTGTGTCCCCTGCTGGGAACTGGCCTGCAACCCAGGCATGTGCCCTGACTGGGAATCGAACCTCGATCCTATGGTTTGCAGGCCCGTGCTCAATCCCCTGAGCTACACCAGCCAGGGCTTTATACATGTTTTAACAAGCAATTTATTGGAACATATTTGTTCACAGTGAAGGATGACCTTAATATGGTATGTCCTTGGACATTTACTTTTTATTTTTACTAATGGTTCTTTTATCACAAGGCTCTCTGCTGTCCCTGTGCTTCAGACTAAAACCATGTCTCTTAAATGTATTCTATAATTAAGTGACCTAGCAAGTGACAGCTATATCGAGTCTTTAGCTGCCTTTCATGTGGTAGCAATAATATTTCTCTGTAACTTAATGAAAATCTCTTGGCAAGTGGTCAGCGCTCTTCCCGGCTTGTCATCTCCTTCACAAGTATGTTCTGCAGTCCACTTCTCCAACCGTCTCCAACTTTGACTGAATCACCTTTTAAAAATAATATTATAATCCTTCTCTCTTGTTCCTAAAGCTTGACCCTTTTCTTACTGTATAGTCTCTAAAGAAGTTTTTGTTTTGATGCTGAACTAGAACTTACATCACCCTTTTTATTTCCTGGCATTTGAATTCATGTATTTATGTATCTTGAATTCATTCCAGTTGAATTAATAAGCAGATCTTAATTTTATTTCTTGCTAGACTGTAACACTCCTTCCCCATGAGGCAACTCTTTAGGATACAGCTTAGTATTGTTAAAGGGGGGCCCCTAGAGTTAGAAAATAAATTTTCATATCCTCCTGCTGCTCATTTTTCTCATCTACACAATGGGCTCATATGAGCATCTACCTTGTACACTTATTGAGTAAAACAATGGTAAGAATGTATTTAGCATTATGCCTATAGATGTATAGTCCAGTAAATCTTAGCTATTATTAATATTGTTATATAATCATATCTTCCCATGAGTGAAATTATTTCTTTTCATCTTCATCTTTTTTTAATCTTGCAGAAGACACAGTAGACAAATCAGCAGGTAAACTTACAATAAACATTGTCTCATATTTATTTTACTCTTCCATTATCTTTTGCCTTTCTTTTATCTCCACTCTTACAGTCTTTACCTCTTTTCTCACAATCAGTTTACCACCGACATAAAACAACACAGAACAACAAAATGAAAATATAAAAATGTAACAACAGACATCTCAGCACTTCCTAATTTCTACAGTTCCAACAGTTCCAAAAGCCCTTAATGTTTTTTGTTTTTTATTAAATCACAGCTTGATTTTTTTCTAGTCTTCACTCCATGCCAATTCAGGTCACTGACTACTTTTATCTTTGCAATAATCAAGTGAAGCAATTACAGTGGGAATGAGTGTGCCTCTCTTACAGGTTTGGAAAGAGAGGCCCAAATGACAGACCTGACTTAGCAGTGATAGCACCGGTGTGGAGTCTAACTCGCGCTGCTGCTCAGGGCCTGCAGGTCGTGCGCTGCAGTTTGAAGAGCTGCCTCTACCTTGGAGATGTTGCAGATTTGTCTGTGTAGTGTGATGGTTTCCAGCAGTGTCCTGAGGAGAGGTTCCTGTTTGCAGTTTACCCCCAAGCTGCTGCGGGGGCTCTCACTGGTCTTCAGAGCTCAACATACACAGGCTGTTTTATAGTTTATTCTTTATTCACCATTCCACACACACATCCTGTCTCTACGTCTCATTTTTTAAATTGAATTTATTGGGGTGACACTGGTTTATAAAATTACACAGATTTCATGTGTGCAGTTGTATAATACATCATCTGCACACTGTATTGTGTGTTCTCGCCCCAAGTCAAACCTCCTTCCATCACCATCTATCACTCCTATACCTTCTTCTACCTCTTATCTACACAATGGGCTAGTATTAATTAGCATCTGGCTTGTTGAATCACTGAGTAGAACAAATGAAAGCATGCATATAGCCCCGGCTGGTGTGGCTCAGTGGATTGAGCACCAGCCTGTGAACCAAAGGGTCTCTGGTTCCATTCCCAGTCAGGGCACATGCCTGTGTTATGGGCCAGGTCCCCAGCAGGAGGTGTAGAAGAGGCAACCACACACTGATGTTTCTCTTCCTCTCTTTCTCCCTTCCTTTCCCTCTGTCTAAAAATAAATAAATAAAACATATTTAAAAAAAAACATACATGTAGCACATTTTTCCCTTTTTAATTATTTGTATCCTCCTGTCTTTTTTTTCACTTTCCCTGCCCAACATCCTACTTGTTTTTCATTTCGTCATATACAAAGATACATACTTTACAGTTTAGTTGCAAAGACAAAAGGAAAGCATATAAAGCTGTTGAAAAGCCAGGTGACCATTATTGTATGCCATGACATTTTCAGCTCTGTGGGATGACTGATATAGTATAAATGGGAAGATATTATTTAGGGAACTTTTTGGTGAGCCAGCTAGGTTAAAAATGAAAATGACTCAGGCTACTGCATGTGTCATTGTAGGGGACCATGAGGACCTAGGTTGGTGGACCACAAATTCATAATATGGATGATCGAGTTTATATAAGGGGTTATCTGAGGAAGCTAATTGCAAAAGTTTGTGGCTGATTGACTATCAGAGAACAAGAGGAATAAAAAGAACCCCAAAGTATCTGAATCTAGATAACTGGGATGATGACGCTGTCATGAGGAGAAATAGAAAAAAAGAGAAAGCACAGATTTCAAAGAAAAAAAAAGATTTCAAAGGGAGAGGTAAACTTTTAGTGGAAATTTCATGTAGGTGATTGAAAGATGGGGCAGGCAATTGGGGATAAAATTAGAGATGGAACAAAATATCACAGGTAACTCAGCAATGCTTTGGAAAGATGTGAAAGGGATATAGTTATTCAAGGAAAGGAGAGAGAGGTTAGTGCTGTCAAAGTGCACAGATTGGGGAAGTCCTTTGGGCAAGAAATAGAAGGCCGATGAGGAAGCACATGGTTTAGAGAAAGAGGTTCCTAGGGAAAAAGGAATGCTCAGGATTGTCAATGGTTTCTCATGAAGTAAAATGAAGACTGTAATAAGTATGGACTGCTTTCATACCCTGGTGATTTATCATTCATTCATTCATTCATTCATTCATTTATAAGTTCTTAGTTTTTAAAAGATTTTATTTATTTATTTTTACAGAGAGGGGGAGGGAGGGAGAGAGAGATATCAATGTGTGGTTGCCTCTCATACCCCCCACCTCTGGGAACCGGGTTCAAAACCCAGGCATGTACCCTGACTGGGAATCAAATCAGCAACCCTTTGGTCCACAGGCCTGTGTTCAATTCACTGAACCACACCAGCCAGGGCTTATTTATTTATATTTTTAGACAGAGGGGAAGGGAGGGAGAAAGAAGGAGTAAAATATCAATGTGTGGTTGCCTCTCACATGCTCCCTACTGGGGACCTGGCTTGCAACCCAGGCCTGTGTCCAGATTGGGAATTGAACCAGCGGCCCTCTGGTTCACAGGCTGGCACTCAATTCACTAAGCTACACCAACCAGGGCTGTCACAATTTATTTTTATTATATCTTGCTGTTTATTATATATTAAAACCCTCATGAGAGCTTCTCATTTTCAGAGATTCCACCCCAAACAGGTTTTTTATCTGTCTCCTTAGATACAGATTTCCAAATGACCTCTTCTTTTAACCTGACCCCTTTCTATGAAATAGAGTGGTTAGAATTTCAAGTGATGCTTTCCTCACCACGTAAGTATAAAAATATACTTTCTCCTTATCTACCATGGCAGTTTTTTTTAAAGCATCACTTGGATTTATCAGCACCTCGTTATCTCCTGCAGGGAAGGAACTATGCATGCAATGCTCTCTGTCTTCAATTAAAAATGAGGGCAGAGCATCAGCTGAGCCAGTGTGAACATCAATAAGAGTAACAACTGCAATGAATTGGGACATGTCAAATATTTAAAACTCATCGGTTCATGAAATACTAAAAAATACCTTGCTAGTCATCATGGGAGGCTACTAGAATCCCATCTCATTATTTTGAAAAAGGACTGAAGGAGAGAAATACACACGTGACCTTCCTTTTCCACACCAGCTGCATTTTCGGCTTGTTGCATTGGAAATAAGGAAAACTGACTTTTGAGGAATAGTTTCAACTTAGAAATGCAGGAGGCCTGAGAGAACATCACTGCTTTGCAGCCCGTAATGAAATGATCAAGAAGATGTAAGATTGATTGGGGTACTTGGGCATATAGGGATTAGGCAGAATCCCCCTGAACCACCGATGAATCTCGGCATCACAAAGGTAGTGTGGCCATAAATCAGGGACCCCATGAGGTCTTCTTGTCTTGTACCTAGGAAGTATTTTTGCCCGTTTTTAAAGGATAAATGTCTTCTCAGTATTTTATACATTTATTCATTAGCCACCTTACCCTACTTTTCATGAGGAATTAAAAAACCTATCCTCTTCTATGATTTTAGGACTCAGATGGCTAAAACATACTTTGTAAAGAGAAAAGATTTTGTATTTTTAAACCTTACTCCCTTTGTGGACTTATGGGATGGGAACTATGAGGTCATACTGAAGAAGAGAGAAGTTAGTTTAACTTTTTTTTTTTTAACACATCACAGGGATTCAAACAGTGGTTATTAATAAGGGGTAAGATGACAGCTAATTTTCTCTTTATTTTAACCCTCTTCTGAATACTGTTTGGTCTTCTGTGTTTTGCCCTTTTCTTTGTGATTGTAGCCTTATTAATGTATGATCCTCATTATTATTTAGTGAAAAACTAAAAAAAAAAAAAAGGCTGTGTTCACATATTGTATATTAGTGTGACCAAATAATTTTAAGTCAGAATGATTAATGATTGGAAACTGACATAACTGTCCTGAAAACTCTTAGATCTATTATCTAGCTCTGACTGTCCTTGGCTTTTACTGGATCATATACCCACTCTTCAATAACCATAGAAAAATAAATAGGAAGCAGGGGTGTTGAAAACCGGGAGGCGAACCAGACAAAAGTCTCAGCTGTAGAACATCATACTATACAGTAAAGAACAAACTTCATTTCGAGTTGGTGAGAGCCGATGTACCTACGCTTTCTTCAGACACAGGTGGCACTGGCCCTTCCTCAGATCATATGTGGATGAGTCTGCAAAGCAGTAGTGTAGGAAATTTCAGTTTAACTCTCCAAGAATAATTCTTGTAAATAAAGTGCATACAATACATGAAAATGAAACATCTTCCCTTTGATTACATATACTTCAATATATTCAGAAAAATACAGGTCACTATTCATAATTTAAAATAAAAATTTGGGGAATTTGAAAAAAGGGGCTGTTGAAGTATATCCCAGACAGCACAATTGTAGGAATCAGTGCAATACCTGGGTTTGAACCCTGGCTCTGCCAATTATTAACAGGTTCTCATATTACCTCTCGAAGCCTCAGTTTCTTCATCTATAAAATGAGTGTAATAATAGTAGGAAGTCTTAACCAGATGTCAAAATAAATAAAAATATATGGAAATGGCTTAGCATAGTCCTAACACTTAAAAATAGTCACTGTTATGATTAGTGTGTATCATCATAATGAATTCCAGATGAGTTAAAAATTTAAATGCAAAGAATTAAAAATTTAAAAAGTCCAGTAGAAAACATTTGGTTTTCGATTGCTGACTTATGAGCAGAGGACAATTTTGTAAATGATGGAAGGCATCATAAAAAAGAATATGATAGCAAACACATATAAAACAGGAAATGAGTAAATGGGAATATTATTGCAATAAAATGAACAAACGTTTAGTATCCTTAATATATGATGAACTTTTCGAAATCAGTGTGGAAAACTTAAATCCTAATGGAAATAAAAGGGATGAATGGAGAATTTCTTAATACACACAACCACAAAGAAAAGCACAAGAAATACAAAATGCTAAAAAACATGCAGAAGATTAATTAATAAAAAGGAAAAAAAGAACAGTGTCTGTAATGTTACTCCTCACTGATAAGCACTGTTTAAACCTAAGAGTCCTTTCTAGGCACATCCACTTGTACGCATGCACACACACATGCTTTGCATATTATCTACATTTTGATTTGTTTTGTGTTTTTCTGTGATTTTTTTTCTCAGAATAGTCTTCAAAATGTTTTTTTGACACTCTAGAATGTTACCATATTAATCAGCTTTCTGGTTGTAGGTTTCTGAAACTCAACTTGAACTAGATTTCAACAAGATAGAGTATAGCATGATTTACATAACCAAAGCAGAGGGAACACATTATGAAAGAGACCTTGAGAGTTACAGAAAAGAGGAACCTCAGCCCATCAGTAATCACTGTTTTTGGATTTGACGTTTTATGCCAGCATCCAATGTATAGACAGGTTTCCCTGGTTTAGCAGGGCACCTGGACACGAATAATTCTAGTTCGGCATCCTCATGTCTCCATATTGAGGGAAGAAAAGACCTCTTGTAACTCTAATTAGAGGAATTGCAGGATAGATGTCTGTTGGACATTAGGGTCACTTGCTTATTCCTGGAACAATTAATTATATGGCTAGGGATATATAACAAATAGCCTAGATTACATAAATCAAGCTATGAAGTCTGTTATGACAAGAAGCAGGTGGGAAGGTATGAGGCAGACAAAAAGCAATGATTGTCACAGTGTGAATATCCCATAATTCATTAAGCCTTTTCTACATTGATGGACATTTAGGTTTTTCTAACATTTAATCTTATAAGTATTGCTGTGATGGCGGTCCTTGTGCATGAAGCTTTGTTGGAATTTTTCTTGCCTATAGTTTTCAAGATAATTTACTAGAATTGAAATTGTTCTGTCCAACCATACACACATCTTTATGGTTTTTATGGCTTTTAATTCATGGCTGAAACTACATCTTCCATGTGCACTTAGAAAAATTCAACTATGTCTAATCAGGAATAATTAGAGACCAGAGAAATCAACAAAGCCGTGGTGGGGAACAAGAGTCAGCAAGCGATAACGAGTGAGAAGAGTACAATCTAGTTCAACAGATGGGCTACACTTGCCTCAAAGTCAGTGACCTTATTCTTGAAAGAGAGCAGCATAAGCTAGGATGCTCTGGTCTGTGTGGTCTCAGTTCTCCTTCTTGGCATGCCTCTTGTACCTAGCTGAGCTTCATTGTGTTCATTAAAGTCAGATTCCTTTTGGTACATCATATATCCTAGACACGTGTCGACCCCTTCATCTAGTGTACCACCTGAAGAAACCACAATGTGTTCAACACTAGAAGGAAACCTGGCTGACTTCTATTTATCAAGTCTGTATACTATATTTTTTGGATACTTTAAATGGTTTCTCAAGGATAAGTTCGAGGACGGCTGATTTTTATCTTGCACAGCAACTTTAAAGACTACTCCACAAATAAGATGGAATGCTTCTATACTGCTAAATTATGATCAGATAATTTATACCAATTTATATTCCCACTAGAGGGTATGGAAAAGCACGTTTTGCCCCATCTTTTCCTATCCAGGGTTGAAGATTTTTAAAGTTAGTTGGAGAAATATCTGCTTAATAGAAAGAAAAAGAACTAGTTAACATAATTAACACATACACGTTGCCAGCCACATTTCCTTTTAATGAAATAGAGCTGTGAGACTGCCATTAAATCACAACTTCTATGTTAAATGGAAAATAAAATTATTGCTCTCTTCTCACCTGGAAGCCTAGAACCATTTTATCAACAAAGTTGATTTATTTTTTAGGGGGATTAGATCCTCAGATATACTCCAGCATCTTTCAGAATTATGCTAGAAGGATTTCAAACACTTAGGAAAAAAATCCAGATACTTTTGGTGTGCCAGGCGTTTTAACATAATTTAATTTCCAACGTCAAATTTTATTCCACTTACCTTATGAATATCTTTGCATAAATTTGTTCCCTCTAAAGTAGCATATAGTAGCCAGTCTCTCTAGTTGGTAAAGTGAGTTTGCCCTTTCGTAAAATTGTGTGTGGGGCTATAGTATGATCTTAGCATTTAGCGTACAACCCTCGAGTATCCTTCACATTTGTAGATGACCGTAATAGGGTAATTAATTTTGGGAGGTAAGGTGGACTTGCTTCAGTAGAATGTTTAACAAATGAAAATGACATAATGAATAATTCATTTTATTTGATACTTTAAAATGCTAAAGCAGTAAAGACAAGGACTGATTTACTTGTAATGTAAGTCATGCTACACGTGGGTTCTGGAAATATCAGGGGCAATACTTCGCGAGGTACATGACTGTCTAACCACTCTGCTGTTCACCTGAAACAATACAAAATAATATTGAATGTAACCTGTATTTGAAAAAAATAAAGCAGACTGAAGCATCATTTCCAATTTACTCTTTTAAATAGCAGATGTTTTTGACGAAGCTCATAGTTCATTAAAGCTGAAATAAATAAAATGGCACAAATGACAAAGTTTTCTTTTAGAAGGGGCAAATAAGAAAATGTTTTCTTCTTGCCTACTCTAGTCCGCATTTTCATCTCTCATTCAAAGCTCCAAATACACCCACCTTTTCAACGGTCATCCAAATATGCAAAGTACATTTTCTCTTTATGGTAAGAGAGTATGATATGGGGTTAGGACTGACTCCCTGACAAATAGTGCTACACAGTTGTTAGATTGAGGAGGTGAACATGGGTAGAAGAAAGCCGTTACTGAAGGAAACTAGATCAACTCCTGGGGTAAAAAGAAGGGAATTTTCTTGGTTAGCTAATATGGAGAGATTGTACATGGTGACTCAATTTCAGGAAAACTTATGACTTCTTAGCAAATAAATGATAGTAACAGCTGACACATACTGAGTGTTTACTGAGTGCCAGTAACTATTCTCTATACTTATGTTAACGTACTTCGTCTTCAGAACAACTCTATGATGTTGGTTCTGTTTGTTATATCCATTTTACAGATGAGTATATTGAGACTTAGAGGACTTCAGCAGATCACACCAAGTGCTAATGGATTCAAACCTAGATAGGCTGAATCCATAGTTCAGTAACCACTGGACACTAGATTGCCTCCATTAAGAAAAAGGCAACTAAAGCTTTGAAAGTGAACTTTTGCTTTGATTATGAAGGAAGGGGGAATGTTTCTGAGAAGGGGATATGTGTGTTATCAGAGCTGTAGAGAATATTGTTGAAATCTGGTCTGTTAGTGAGGGAAACAAAATACCTCACTGTGGCAGGAAAGGGAAAACACGGTGCAGGTCGGGGAAGTTGTTCCACGTTGTTGTGAGTGGCTGCTGTGGTCTCTGAGTTATCCCGGAGATGGAAGATTAAGGATTACAATCTATAACAATTCTGTTTTCTGATAGATATGTGGCTTGAGGTGAACAGAGGCATGTATTCTTGCAAAGATCGTACCTGTGGAGGTACAAAACTGTTAACTCCTCAATCATAATTTCTATTTGAAGAATGACTTTTCAGTACTATGTCCTAAATAATTCTATCTGAAGTCAAGCTGAAAACCAGAAATGTCACCTTCTTACTCCTTCAATTACTACCATAGAGGTGGTTGAGTTAAAAAAAAGAGAAAGACAGTTATCTAGTAGCTCTTAAGATTGCCACATGCAAAATACCCAGTTCAGAGAGTTTTTGCATGCTTCTTTGGATGGGAAGATCCCATCTGCATAATGTACTATGTTTGTACCCAATAGAAAAATACATGCCTGGAGATTCATCTTTGTAATGAAAAATTTTAATCCTATATGACCTTTCGTGATTTTTTCCCCACATTGTGCCTATGGTGGTTTCTAGAGAGGTTCAGTCCTCTCAACAAGGTCTTAGAAAGAAAAGGTATTTGGAAAGAGACAGAGTCTAGAAATCTAGACCTAAATATGACTGTGTGACCTAAACATAGGTAATTTGTAGAAAGCCAGAAATCAAATCAATTATTTACAATCACCAGGATATGGAAGCAGTCCAGGTGTCTATCGTTAGATGAGTGGATAAAACAACTATGGGGTATTTACACAATGGAATACTACTCGCCTGTGAAAAAGAAGAAACTTTTACTCTTTGTGACAATATAGGTGGACCTGGAGACTGTTATCCTAAGTGAAATAAGCTGACCAGAGAAAGAGAAATCCCATATGATTTCAGTCATATGTAGAATCTAATGAACAAATTGAACTAACCAGCAAAATAGAGACTCATAGACAGCGAACAGATGACAGCTGAAGTGGGGGAAAGTTAAGGGCTAGAGGGATTGTGCAAAAAGGAAAGAGGACTCACAGACATGGAAAACAGCGGGGTGATTGTGGGGGGGAGGGGGTATAAGGGAACTAAATGGTAATGGAAAAAAAGCCTTTCAGAAACAACAGAGAAAAGAAGTTAGTCCTAAAATCACTAAGAAGTCGTCCTTTATGATCAGTTTGTCTTACATTAAGTTGGTTTAAGTGGCCTATTCTCAACTTAAGTATGACAACATCAGTGACATTGGCTGTGTAATAAGTGATATGACCTTTTCTTGATCATAAAAATTTACTGCTATCAATGGTCCAATTTGACACTTTTTAAAGTGACACCTGAGATGGGTGATATGGGAAATTCATAAATAATTGAATAATTGTATAAACTTGTGGGCATCTTTTCAGTTGAATTACCTTCAGAGGAGGGCACAGTGGAAGGAACTCAGGGCCGATATATATGGTCTGTCTGTATAAAGTCCATCCATTGTAAATATAACAAGAATGGTATGTGTGAAGTCTATGTAATCTGGGAGCCAAGGACAGTGGACTGGAATGTGCATGTGTGAACAGTGATGACTTCACTGTACTAGTCAGTGGGGGGTGGTAGACGCTGTTGAATGAGCATGTGTACTATGTGGCTGTCACATTCAAAATGATTGAATGAGTAGAGCAATGACTCTGCTTCATATTTTGCATGAAGCTTGAACATTCCTTCATGGAAACAATTTGGACATAGACAACTGGGGATTGGCAGACTTCATCATGACTATGTGCCCTCTCATACATCACATTTCATGAAGAGGTTTTCATTGAAACATCAAATCACCCAGGCGACTCAGCCTCCCCATAGTCCAAATTTGGTGTCCTGTGACTTCTGGCTTTTCCCCCAAATAAAATCACCTTTGAAAGGGAAGAGAATTCATACCAATGATGAGATTGAGGAAAATACAACAGGGCAGCTGATGGTGACTGGGAGAACTGTGTGAGGTCCCAAGGTGCCTACTTTGAAGGGGACTGAGGTGTCATTGTCCTAGGTACAATGTTTCTTGTATCTTGTGTCTTCTTCAATAAACGTCTCTTTTTTCATAGTACATGGCTGGATACCTTCCAGAAAGAACTTGTATATGTATGTATATGTATGTGTATATATGTATATGTAAGTGTAATCTGGATATTGCCCAAGTATGTGGGATGTGTGCACATGCTTATGCACATGCATATGTGCACATATATTCAAGAGCTAAGCTCAGATTTAATGTAATGACCTATAAAACTCCTTACAACTCTGGAGTTCTCTAAAATGCAATGTAAAAATGTGAAGAAATGATCATCGATCATATATCTATTGTTGCTCTTTTGGAAGTCTGAGGATCTGCATTTCATAAAACCTCCAATTAACTAAAGTGTATTGCTCTGTGTATTATGCAAATGTGCATACCTAGACTAAACCTGTTACATGGAAGATCATAATGTTGCTGAATAAGTTCCTCAATGCAGTCTTTTCTGTATTTTAAAAGACATAGGTTTAGTTTCTCGAGTGTCCTAAGGAGTCCATGAATAATAAATATGTGATATAGATTTTTCTTTATCATATCTGACTTTATGTTCATGAAAACATAATCTATTTAGTTGGAGTTCCAACTACAGGTCTAGGTTTACAGAATTCTGATTTCTATCATCTTGACTTCATTGATTTTGTGCACTTTGATCTTTATTTTGTGTTATACAAAAGTCAATATGTTGATCTACAAACACATCTGCTGCTTGGATAGTAGTTATTTTAGAACTGGCTCTCTTTCCAAGAACAGTTGTGACATAGAATTGGTACTGTGTGCTCTTGTTGGGCACTTCCCACTCATAAACCTTATGAAAAATTCCAAGAGCTATGGAAGGATCTCCCTTTGTTCTCATTTAACGTTAGTGTATAGAGTAAAATTGTGTTTGTGAGAAATCGTTTGAAAAACAAGTGGTCTTTGTTTTGTTTGTGTATTATCTTCAATTTCAGAGTGTCAGTATCAATTTCGTACCATAATTAGGAATTATAAGACTGCAGCTATATGTCAAATAATGACTTCTTTGGAATTTGTCTTTAATGTAACATTGGTTTTGAGATAAAGTTTTCATAACCTATTCAACTGGCTGTCTGTTATATATGGCGGTTTAAAATGGATTTTTTTGTGTGTGTAAGGATTTTATATCTGTTTGTTGGTTTTATACTTAAGGCTGAGAGGTTAACCCTAAGAAATATTAACACTCAGAGAGAGAGAGAGAGAGAGAGAGAATATCAAAAGTGTTGTAACTGGTAAAAGAAAAAAGCTGCAATGTTTAAATGAGTTCACTGAATGTGAGGTGAAATACTATGGAGTCCCATTCCTTTACACCTGATGTAAAAAGTAATAACAGTATAGGGTCTGAGATGAACTACAACCTATATTTATATTTTATGGATAGATTTAGAAAAAAGAAAGAAAATGGGTTTGGCTTAACATAAGAAATGTTCAATTAATCTATTGCTGCAAAATATGGGACAGTGAATAACATTTTTGTTGCATTCTATGGATCATACGAGCCAGAAAGGAAGCCCAGATTCAAGAGGAGTGGAAGAATAGACCCCCATCTCTCAATGGAAGAGTGTCATGAGAACGAGTGAGGAAATGCTGAAAATATTTATATGTGAAATTTTGTTCTCTTATCCCCATAATTGAAGTAATAGGTAGAGACAATATTTGACCATTTGATGAAGCTTAATGTGACATAATGGGTGTGTCTTCTTGTGTTTCAAGTTGATGAAGCAGACTGACCAAAGTTTTCTGGGGGGGGGGCATCTCACATCACAGGCAGGCATTTTGTAAGACAGCGTTCCCTGTGGGCATGACGTCTACTTGTTATAACATGAGATTGAGTCCAAAATAATGAGACTTCAAAGAATATTACTAGGTTATATAATTGTAAATGTTCCATAGGTTGTAGTGATGACTTTGTTCAATTCTTTCATCACAAAGATAAGGATACTAAAGCTTAGAGGAGTTAAGTAGCTTTGCAAAGGTCTTAATGTTGGTGGCTGCTGTACTACCGTCTGGACTTGAAGCTAGGTGTATTAAGTGCAGACTTACTACTCTTTCTATAATTCCATACAATGACGCTCCCTTCCAAATCTTCGCACTTCTTTCCAAATTCTTCTTTTAATTTAATCTTTATTGTATAGTTTGCATTACCATGTAGTTCTGTGCTACACCCCCTGTCCCCAGCAATCGCCACACTGTTGTCCATGTCCATGATGTAAATTATCATCTGGTAATCCACATAGAAGGACTGTCCTCACCAAATGGGGAATCAGAGCTTATTTTATTATATTTTCAATGATTTTGGGGTCTCTAGGAAAGTGCAAATGTTTACTCAGCCTGGCAGGTGTACGATAGTAATTTATGTATATCTGGTAAGCTGGGGAGAATGTAATGTTGATGGGTGATGGAGCTTATAAATATAATTATGGCCTCACCCTATTAAAAAAGATGCAAAAGTATACTTTCAAAATTAAGTGCAGCAGGTCCTCAAGTAATGTTGTTTCTTTTAACATTGTGTTATTATAACATTGATGAGATGCCATAGGAATGTAATTCTTATTTATATCAATTACCCTATGGTAAAATTGGTTTTGTTATATGTTGTTTCACTGCAGTTCCAAGAACCTATCAATAATGCTAAGTGAGGACTTACTGGATAAGGCTTTTAAAAGAGGCCTTTGTAATTTAAGTGTCCTCAAGCTCATGCCTCATCAGCCTCTAGTGGTGAATCAATTAGTTTAATTGAAATAATAGAGCTGTGATCGGACTTTTGGAAAAACATGTTGTCATTCCAGACAAAATTATTAGTAAGTGCAACTGAAGGAAGATCTTTTTTCTGGACTTAAAGTGATATCATTTCAACATTTACAATGGATTTTAAATGCACCCTTGCTTATATGAATGAATATATGCAAGACAATTCAGGTAATGCTTTCTAGCTTAAAGAAATATGATGGTACCTTGTATGGTGATTTAGACATTGTGGCTGTACTTTTAAAAAACCTTCAATTACATGCCATGATTGGTGTGGCTTAGTTGCTTGAGCATCATTATGCAGAGCCAATGGTCTTTGGTTAGATTCCTGGTCAGGGCATCTGCTTGGGTTGCAGGTTCTGTCTGGGTTGGGGCAGGCATGAGATACAACCAACTAATGCTTCTCTCTCACATGCAGTTTTTACCCACCTTTTTCTCCCTCCATTCCCCTCTCTCTCAAAATAAATATATAAAAACTTAAAAAGCATTGAAAAATTAAAAGCTTCCAACTACAAATATGTATTTTTTATTTTTTAAATTTTATTTAGTTATTTTTCAAGTACAATTTTTTGTCTATTTTTCCCATCCCAGCCTCCCCACCCCTTGCTCCCCACCTCCATCCCATTTCCACCCCTCTTAGTTCTTGTCCCTGTGTCCTTCCTATTTGTTCCTCCAAATCCCTCCCCCTTTTTTCCTTAAATTCCCTTCCCTCTCCCCTCTGGTCACTGTCCCCTTGTATTCTATTTCAGTGTCTTTGTTTTCTGCTTGCTTGTTTGTTTTGTTGTTTAGCTCCTGTTAAAGGTGAGATCATATGGTATTTGTCTTTCAGCACCTGGCCTATTTCACTCAGCATAATGCTTTCCAGTTCCATCCATGTTGTTGCAAAGGGTAGTAGCTCCTTCTTTCTCTCTGCTGCATAGAATTCCATTGTGTATATGTACCACACTTTTTTGATCCATTCATTTACTGATGGGCACCTAGGTTGCTTCCACCTCTTGGCTATTGTAAATTATGCTGCTATGAACATTGGGGTGCATAGGTTCTTTGAAATTGATGTTTTAGGATTCTTAGGATATAATCCTAGCAGTGGAATTGCTGGGTCAGAAGGCAGGTCGATTTTTATTTTTCTGAGAAAATTCCATACTGTTTTCCATAATGGTTGTACCAGTCTGCAATCCCACCAACAGTGAACTAAGGACCCTTTTTCCTCACAAGCTCTCAACCTCTCCAACATTTGTTGTTTGTTGCTTTGTTTATGATAGCCATCCTGACTGGTGTAGAGTGGTATCTCATTGTGGTTTTAATTTGCATCTCTCTGATAGCTAACGATATTGAGCGTCTCTTCATGTGTCTCTGGATTCTCTGTATGTTCTCCTAGGAGAAGTGTCTGTTCAAGTCCTTTTCCCATTTTTTAATTGGGTTGGTTGTCTTCTTAGAGTGGAGTCAGGTAAGTTCTTTGTATATTTTGGAGATTAAACCTTTGTCTGAGGCATCATTGGCAAATATGTTTTCCCATACAGTTGGTTGTCTTTTTAATTTAATACTGTTTTCTTTAGCCACACAGAAGCTTTTTATTTGATGAGATCCCATTTGTTTATTCTTTCCTTTATATTCCTTGCTCTAGGGCACATATCGGTAAAAATGTTGCTGCATGAAATATCTGAGATTTTTTTCTGATGTTCTCCTCTAGGACTTTAATGGTGTCGTGGCTTATAACTAAGTCTTTTATCCACCTTGAATTTATTTTGGTGTATGGTGTAAGTCTGTGCTCAAGTTTCAATTTTTTGCACATAGCTGTCCAGTTCTTCCAGCACCATTTGTTGAAGAGGCTATCTTTACTCCATTTTATGTTACTGCCCCCTTTGTCGAATATTAATTGACTGTAGAGAGTTGGGTTGATTTCTGGGCTCTCTGTTCTGTTCCATTGGTCTATGTGCCTGTTTTTATGCCAGTACCAGGCTGTTTTGATTACAGTGGCCTTGTAATACAGTTTGATATCAGGTATTGTGATCCCTCCTACTTTGTTCTTCTTTCTCAAAAGTGCAGCTGCTATTTGGGGTTGTTTATGGTTCCATATAAATTTTCGAAGTGTTTGTTCTATGTCTGTGAAATATGCCATTGGTACTTTAATAGGTATTGCATTGAATCTGTAAATTGCTTTGGTTAGTATGGACGTTTTGATGATTTTAATTCTTCCAATCCATGAACAAGGTATATGTTTCCATTTGTTTGTGTCTTCCTTTATTTCTTTCTTCAGTGCTGTGTAGTTTTCTGCATACAGGTTTTTTACCTCCTTGGCTAGGTTTATTCCCAGGTATTTTATTTTTGTTTTTGCTATATTGAATGGAATTTTTCCCTTAATTTCTGCTTCTGCTGATTCATTGATGGTATACAAAAATGCCTTTGATTTCCAGATATTGACTTTGTAACCCGCTGTTTTGCCAAATTCATTAATTAGTTCAAGCAGTTTTTTGGGTAGAGTTTATAGGATTTTCCATGTACATTATCATGTCATCTGCAAACAGTGACAGTTTTGTTTCCTCCTTTGCTATTTGGATGCCTTTTATTTCCTTTTCTTGCCTGATCACTGTGGCTAAAACTTCCAATACCATATTGAATAGAAGTGGAGAAAGTGGACATCCTTGTCTTGTTCCTGATCGTAGTGGAAAAGCTTTTAGTTTTTGCTCATGGAGTATGATATTGGCTGTAGGTCTCTCATATATAGCTTTTATTATATTGAATGCTCCCTCTATTCCCACTTTGCTGAGTGTTTTTATCCTAAATGGGTGTTGTACCTTATCAAAAGCTTTCTCTGCATCTATTGATACGATCATGTGGTTTTTGTCTTTGCTTTTGTTTGTGTGATATATTATGTTTACTGATTTGCGAATATTGAACCATCCTTGAATCCCTGGGATGAATCCCACTTGGTCATGGTGTATGATCTTTTGGATATATTGTTGGATGTGATTTGCCAATATTTTGTTGAGGATTTTAGCATCTATGTTCATCAGCGATATTGCCCTGAAGTTTTCTTTCTTTGTTGTATCTCTATCTGGTTTTGGAATTAGGATGATGCTGGCTTCATAAAAAGAATTTGGGAGTTTTTCATCCTTCTGGATTTTTTGGAATAGTCTGTGAAGAATAGGGGTTAGCTCTTTTTTAAATGCTTTGTAGAATTCTCCTGTGAAACCATCTGATCCAGAGCTTTTGTGTGATGGGAGTTTTTTGATTACTGCTTCAATTTCTTTTGCTGTTATTGGTATGTTCATATTTTCTGCTTCCTTTTCACTGAGTTTTGGAAGATGTATTTTTCTAGAAATGTGTCCATTTCCCCTAGGTTCTCAAATTTCTTGGCATACAGTTCTTCATAGTAATTTCTAACAATCCCTTCTATTTCTGTGTTATCAGTTGGAATCTCTCCTCTTTTGTTTCTGATTGTGTTTATTTGTGTCCTCTCTCTCCTTTTCTTGATGAGCCTACTTAAAGGCTTGTCTATTTTGTTTATCTTCTCAAAGAACCAACTCCTGGATTCATTGATCCTTAGAATTATGCTTTTAGTTTCTATGTCATTTAATTCTGCTCTCATCTTCATTATTTCCTTCCTTCTGCTACAAATATGTATTTAGGTAGGAAGCAGAGGTATTTCTCTATGCAGGCCAAAGACTTGTGAATGATGCATTAAATGGATGTTAAAGTAATCTCGTGCCTCTGCTTATTTTTGGAAATTGTGTAATTATAAATTATTTGACCTCAGTTCCGTCATTTGCGGTATGATAAACGAGGATGCTATCTCATGTGTGTTAAACAGTCGGTCAGTGTAAGTGAGATCAATGGAAATTTCAAAGAAACAATGCATATAGAGAACAGCATTTTTCAGTCAGTTTCCAGTGTCAATACAGAATGCGTGATAGGCAACAGAGGTAATAAGCATAATATTTTACATTACAGAGTGTTTAGAGATAGGTAAGTTTTGTATTATGTTGCCTACTCTTGTAAAGAAAATCAATAGAAGGCTATGAACTTACTTTCCCTGAAGTAACAGAGCTGAGATTCAAGCCCAGGATTAGGACACAAAGGGCAGCTGGCTCCTCATTATGCTGCCCTGTCCCTTCTAAAAGGCCAGGGGAAGGTTATACCGGCCACACTGTCCTTCCCACTTGGGAAAAAATTGCATTCCCAAAGCTTTGTAATTTAGGGTTTGTTGTTATTATT
The DNA here is from genome assembly GCF_021234435.1 of Artibeus jamaicensis. NCBI lineage: Eukaryota > Metazoa > Chordata > Mammalia > Chiroptera > Phyllostomidae > Artibeus > Artibeus jamaicensis. The sequence continues at coordinate 7,987,380 of NW_026522028.1, read as the reverse complement.
GTTTTTGTTGTTGTTATTGTTGTTGTTATGACTGCTTTTCTGTGAGTTATTTAATTAGAATCTGCAGCTTTTGGCAGGAAAAGAGTCAACCCAGCATATTTCTAACAAGCCATGTCTTTAGTGGGGAACGTCCAAGTGAGGAAATAGAAGATAAGGAATGCATGGTAGTAGCTGCTAGAATATATTAGTTACAGACAAATTCCAGTGGGAGTGTCAGTCACCATGAATTACAGTTTTAAGTGAAGTGGCCTGAAAAGCCAGAATGGGGTGGAATGAAGCTTGTATATCAGAGTACAGAAGATTTGGAATTCTCCCAAACCTGTCCTTTTTTAATGAAGGAGCTTTTAGGAGCAAGGGCGGGGCCTGTGTTGATAGAATAATCTTGGGAAAAGCTTTCCCACAGCACCTTGTAACATTCGTGTTCAGACTCGATGTTGTGAAAGGTTTTTCTATTAGATAAATGAGATTTCCAAAAGCAGTAGTTAATGTGTATGCCGTTTTCAGATAATGAAATTAATGTAGGTCAATGGATTATACCATTGAGCATTTTAAAAGGTTGAATATTGCTTCAGAAACAGAGTTTATTTTTTTAGAAAGAACTGTTGCAGAAGATACAAGTTAAATACTAGGTGAAAAAGCAATGTGTTTTTGTTTTTAAGATTTTATTTATTTATTTTAGAGAGGGGAAGGGAGGGAGAAAAAGAGGGAGAGAAACATTAATGTGTGGTTGCCTCTCACTCGACCCCTACTGGGGATCTGGCTTGCAACCCAGGCATGTACCCTGACTGGGAATCAAACCAGAGACCCTTTGGTTCGCAGGCTGGCACTCAGTCCACTGAGCCACACAAGCCAGGGCAGCAATGGTTTTAATGGCCCTGACAACTGTGGATTAACAGAGCTTTTGACCCCCTTGGCACAAGCATTCCATTATTGGTAGATGGGAAACAGAAGGGTGGTAGAAGCTATTGAGAGATGCTCTCAACAGGGAAGGTGAGATCCTGCTGTGTGGGATGATAATATCAGTGTGGTTTGTCATCATGTCACTCTGTACCACATTTCAGGTATGTATTTTGTCCAGTAAACAGCTGACGACATGGTTCTCTGCATGATGGTGACGAGAAACCACTTTTTGATCTATTTTCCTTGAAGCCCATAGGTTCCTCAAAATTAGGTTTTCCGCTGGCATGATTGCAATAATATCTACTGGAGTTTAAATCTGCGCCTCTTTTTCCAAGAACAAGTTGTAAATCCTGTCAAATTGCAGTGTGAAGTCCATAGCTTGCATTGGAGTTAACATATGTAGAATAGTAGACTAGCTTCCAGACAAGCAGTATGAGAGTACTTAGACCCCATCATGCCTGAAAGCAGTTTTTTTCCTTAAGTGCAAGCATTGGATATATTATCCAGGGAGTTAAAACAAAGGCAGCTAAAGGGAACTGGATCTTTTCAATCTGTCAAACTATGTGTGTCTGCTTCTTAATCATTATCACGAACCCGCTCTATGGGACTACTTGAACAAGTTAGCTTTCAATTAGCGTGGCATTGTATTGGCAGGTCTAAACTATTAGAAAAAATATGGTTCTGGCATGGACCTCCTACACATCAACAATTTATTGGTGTAGTTTCATGGTCCAAACACTATAACCTGCTAAGATCTTAAGCCTTGTGTCTCTATTTTCCTATTATATTCACTTCTAAACTGAATTAAATCCAACTCTCCACCCACTCCTTGCCTTCACTCAAGTTGTTGAGCATTGGTGAAGGAAATCACATTACCTTTCTGACTTCACCTTTAGGATCACGCAGCCCCTTTGGACATGTACCAGTGGTATTCAATCCTTATCCTTCTCTAGAACATTACTAGGCCACACTATGAGATACCATTTTGTCTACTCTCTCCTGTCTTTAACCTTCCTAGTTTCTTTTCACACCTTTCACTCTCAGCTGTGAAACACTCAGCTTACCTTTCCTCCTACTTTACTTCTTTTTTTTTTTTTAAGTGGCGCAATGGGGAAGAACAAGTTCACATTTCTCTCACCAGCCTATTCCTCCCTGTACTTGAAGAGTAGATTAAATCTGTATGGTACTATTTAAAGCCAACCCCAACATTTATGTCTTCAAATACTCTCCCAAAGACTGCTCCTTCAATCATCAGCTCTCCTACATCACCAATTTATCTCTCAATATAGGAACGTTCCCAGGAGCCTACAAATGCAGCTTCTATTCACACATCTTAAGGCAAACATTCCCCTGAGCTATAAGGGCTCTATTGCTTTCACAGAAAGACTCCTGGAAGGATTTTCAGTATTCAGCATCTTTGCTCTCTGACCTCCCGTTCTCTCCTTAGCCAGACTTCAACGATGTTTTCATTTCTCACAAAATGCCTATGTGAAGGTTATAAATGAAAGTTCTGTTACTGCCTTCAGTGGTCAATTTTCAGTTCTCATTTTACCTGACCTCTTTGCATAATGGGACCCAGTTGGCCATAACTTTTATCTCGAAGTAGTTTCTCTTGGTTTCCCTCCTACCTCCTGAATTCCTAGTTAACTCTGCTGATTTGTATTTTTCTGTTTGGTCTCATTTAGCTGTAGTCCAGGGTCTCAGTCACAACTTCTCTATCTGCTTTCCACAGGCAACCAAGACTAGTTATAAAATCTGTATATTGGGGACTCTCCAATATGTCGGAAGCTCAAATTTCTCCTGCATTTTCCCCATCTACATTAGTTATGTATTTGTATGTTAAAAAACTACTCAAAACCGAATGTCTTAAAATGAAACATTACCTCATGGTTGGAAATCTGGGCCTGGCTTAGCTGACTGTTTCTGGTCAGCATCTGTCACAAGGCTGCCGCCGTCAAGGTGTCCCCTGTGGCAGTGGTCCCCTCAAAGTGTGATTGGGGCAGTTTCTGCTTCCAAGCTCACTCAATGGTTGTTGGCAGGATTCCATTTCTTCAAAGTTGTTGGGCCAAGTTTTTCTGCGACTGTTGGCCAGAAGCCACCCTCTATTTCTTTGCCACATGGGCTATTGCAGAGGGCCGCTCACAATATGGCAGCTGGCTTTTTCAGAGGCAGTAGTAAGAGAATGTCAGCAAATCCAAAGTCAGATTTTTGTAACTTAATCTCAGAAGTGACATTCCATCCCTTTAGCCTTATTAGCAAGCCACTCGGTCCATTGCACTCTCAAAAGGAGGTTACATTCGGTCGTGAATAATAAGGGGTAGAGGCTACCACACTGACATAGCAAAGGAACTTCCACATTTCATAGGCATCTCAAACTTAAAGTACCCAAGAAAGATAACCTCCTAGCAGCTGCTCAAACTTGCTAGTCTCCCAACCTTTGCTGTCTTAGATAATTGTAGCACAATGCATCTCTATTCTCTGGGCCAACCTGGGAGTGACCTTGGATTTCATACATACTCGATGACTATACCCAATATATCCTGTACTCCTGTTGTACTTATCTCAAAATTGTAGTGAAAATTTGATGATTTTCCATTATGCCTTTTGTTAAAGCTGTAGTCTATGCCAGTATCAACTCTTGTCTGAAGTACTAAATTAGCCACCAACCTAATTAGTGTCTTTTTTTCTATTTTTAGTTCTGTTATAGTCCATTCTTAACATAGTAGTCAAGGTGAGCTTTTAAATAATGCATATTATGTTATTGGTACCTGTATTCTTTTCCTAGGGTGTGGAGCAACACATTACCACAAACTGCGTGGTTTAAAACAACACAAATTTATTCTTTCACTGTTCCGGAGAACAGAAGTTCAAAATCAAGGTATCGGCAGGACCACCCTGTCTCTGAAGTCTCTAGGGGATGATCCTTTCTTGCTTCTTTCTAGCTTCTTTCTAGCTTCTTGTGGTTCTTGGCACTTTTTGGCTTTTCTTGGCTCGTAGACACATCACTCCAATCCTTGTCTCTATCGTTTCATGACCTTCCTCCCTGTCAATGTGTCCCTTCTTATAAGGACACCAGTGATCTGATTTAGGGTCTGTTCTAATTTAGTATGACCTCATCTCAAGTTGGTAACATCTGCACATGCCCTGTTCCCCAATTAGACCACATATATATATAGATACGTAGGGTCAGAAGTTCAGCATATCTCTGGCGGGAAGACCGTTCAATCCACAACAGTCCCTTTCTTTAAACTTTGAATGCATTTCATTACGAACAAAGTATAAGTCCCCACTTGAATTGGCCCCAGCCTATTCTTTAGGCCTTCCTTAGTTCCACTCTCACTAACATCCAATCTGCTTCAACCATACTGACCTTTCCATCCTACAACTGTGCTGAGTTCCTTGTGGGCTCATGGCTTTCTGTGTTCTTCCTTTTCCTGGCATGTTCCCTCTCCCCACCCACATCTACATGTTGCTGCCTCTGTCTCATGATTTAAGCCCCAAGTTAAAATAGGCAAGATTGTGGAGACATTAAAACGGTAACTTCTTTACCACATAACTCTCTATCCTGTAGTACTTTTCCATTTTCCTCACAAAATTTATCATTAAATGAAATGTATTCCTTACTTGTCTGCTTGTGTTTTGCCTGGCAAGAATGTAAGCTTGATGAAGGAAGGGTCTTGAACTCTCTTATTTGCTTTTATGTCCCCAGTATCTAGGATTGTGTATGACATATGTCAGTGAAAGAGTTTGTATACCCAGTGAAACCTGAGAGACCAAGATGATCTACACAACTGCTAAATAGATTCTGGAAAATGGTCAATATGACATGCTGATTTATCTTTGATCTTCTGAGCCTGTGGAGGTGGCGAGAATTTATGTGTAGTGTTTCTACATGGGGTAGGAGGAAAAACACTCAGTCTGAGAATTCAATTCTTAGAGGAACCCCAAGCAAGGAAAGCTAGATGCTAAGTGCTGAGAAGTTAAGAAGCAACCACATCAGACAAACGTAAAGCAATTTACATTCTCTTTGAGGTGATAGCGCAACACCTACGATAAGGAAGCAGGGGCCTCAGATAGCGGAAGTCTTTGAGTTGAGTGATTGTAGCAAATACCTAGTTCTAAACCACAGAAATAACACATGGAGAGAATTTCAGTGTGTGCACAGACTCTGTAAGCACACGCTGTCCATAGAAATAACAGCATGTTCTGAGGCGCATCATTGGATATGGATGGTATGTATTTTTGTGGCTATATTTGCATCTGAGTTCTCAGAGTTCACTCTGTTTTACCTACTATTTACTATTTCGTGTATTTCTGGTAGACTACATGGCAACTAATTTTCTAGCTGTGTGACCTTGGGACAGGTAATCTATATGGAAAACCGTAGCATCTACCTGATTGAAGATTTGTAAAGATTAACAAAATGGCTTATGTGAAGTACTTAGATACATGTGCTCAACAAAGGTTACTAGTTGTTATTAACATCGAGAACAAAATATACTAAATCAAATGTGAATATATAAATACAAAATTACACGCAAATGTTAGTGATAAACTGGACCATTCCTTTTAAGGTTCTGGCCTTTGCAGTATTGTCGTAGCTTCTTAGTACTGCTGTAACAACTTATCACAAACTCTGTAGTTCAAAACGATGCAAAGTTATTCTCTTTCAGTTGTGAGACTGAGAAGTATGAAATGAGTTTTACGGGGCTATATTCAAGGTACCTACAGGGCTGCGTTTTCTAGGGGTGCCAGGGGAACATACCATATTTTTCAGACTGTAAGGCACACTTATTATTATTTTGGGGGGACATTTTTTGCTTCAAAATTTTTTTCCTATTTTCCTCCTCTAAAACCTAGGTGCATCTGGGGTCCGCACCATAAGACACACCTAGGTTTTAGAGGAGGAAAATAGGAAAAAAATTCTGAAGCAAAAAATGTGGTCGAAAAGTGTGTCTTATAGTCCAGAAATATGGTACCTTCCTCTCGTCTTCCAGTTGCTAGCGGCTGCTGACATTCCTTCCCTTGTGGCTTCAGTACTCAAATCTCCACTTCCCTTACCACATGGCCTTCTCCCTGACTTTAATACTCTTGTCACCCTGTTGTAAAACCCTTGTGATTAAATTGGATTGGACCCACCTTGGAAGCCAGGATAACCTCCCATGTCAAGATCATTAAATGAATCACATCCGCAAAGTCCCTTTTCCCCTGTAAGGTAACGTATTCAGAGATCTTAGGGATTAGCGTATGGATATCTTTGAGGTCTGGTATTGTGTCTCTCACAAATGCATTCACTGTCTTTTAGTTTGAGCAGTTATTGAGTAACAAGTACAATGCTTTACATTGCTTTTTGTTTCCTTCATAAGGGAATTCTATTGAGCTATTGACACATAGGACAGACAAATGATTATATTTCTTTTTCTGGCAGCTTCAGCCATCGTGTTCTCACTGAGTACCCAGGGGTGAGTGTTCAGCACCTTTATAAAACATAACCATGTGTTTCATGGCCTTAGAACTGATTTTTTTTCTGTGTGATAGAGCTAAGTATTCCAACTAGTGATTAAACCTGTGATGTGGAGGTACCAGTCATGCCACAGGTCACTTGGCAATGTCTTGGGGAAGGTTCTACTGGCATCTAGTGAGTAGAGGTGCCATGGTTACTGCTAACCATTCTATAGGACAACTCCCCACAATGAAGAATGATCTGCCCCCAAACTGTAATAGCATTGGGTTTAAGAAATCCTGTCATGGGGAACTTGAAAAACTACTATTGTTTAGACCTTTGGTTTTCGGAGTGTGCTGCATGGATCAGTGGCTTTGGCATCACCTGGGTCATCAGTCTCTTTCAGAGCTGCCCAGGTGATCCCCAGACAGGGCCAAGGTGGAGGACTGCTGCCCGCCTCAGCTTTTCTCTCACTCTCCTATTCTCCTCAGAAGTTGTGATTTCTGTGGGTGTACTGAGTTTCACTGGGAAAAGAAAAACTTTTAAAGACTTTTCCCACATGTAACACACGTGGAATATTGGAATTCTAATGAACACAAAGCCACTTCTTTCTTGAGCGTCGCAGTAAGTTCCTTCGACAGGTGGAATTTTAAACATACAGAAATGTGATAAGGGGCAGGTTTATGCCACTCCCTGTTAAATATATTGGCAGGAAGGACTCACAGAGGAGGGCAAATCCACTCAACTAGGATCATGTTTGCAGCCCCCAAGAGCAATGATGGGAATATATTTGCTTTTCCTCCCTGGCTTTGTCACTTGCCTCATCCAATCTGCTGACTTCAGAAGCCTCAAAATATCTTTGGTATGAGCTTTTGCAGCTGAATTGCAGCAGAAAGCATGATGAATATGAAAAGTGGAAGAAAGGTGAATTAGAAAAGTGGCAGGTGGAAACTGTGTAGTGTTTTTATTTATGCTCTCTATTCTGGTGTGTGGTGCACTTTCCATTTTAGTTAGTCAGGTTTATCCATTTACTGGACTTTCTCCTGCCACCACATAAGTATGAGTTATGTGGAGTTTTATAGAATTTTCTGGCAGCATAGGGAATATTTCCATTTCCCCAATTCTTCCCAGTGTCTTAAGTGTGGAATTATTATATGTAGTTAATTCAGTTAAGGCTGTAGTGGCTGTAGAAATATTCACTGGCTTATGACGATAAAGGGTAATAAGTGCCCAACTAAGCACCAATGCTTACTGCTAATCTTATGTTACTGGATTTGAATTTTGCAGTAATCCTCTGAGACAAAGACCGTTTCCCCTCCCACTTTACAGATGAGAGGGTAGAGGTATAGAGATAGTAAATATTATTACTTCTTCCAAGTTTGCTCAGCTGGCGAGAAGTTGAGCTGGGCTACATGGCTGGTTTTAGTCCTGACTGGATGCACTTAAACACCTTTATTGTCCATGTCTAAAGGTCTGTCTCTGCAGACAAGCATCACTTAGTGCCAGGGATTTTCTAAGCTGTAGCTGGTTACACAAAGCAACTCTGTGCTTTGAAAGAGATGACTGCATAGATTTCAAATGACGTGGGTATTGAAGGCTTTCTCTAAGAAGCTGTGTCCTGGCTATTGTTCCCCTCCAGTGAGTAGGTAGTTCCAAAGCTGAGAGAGAAGCCTAGTGACTCCAAATACATTTAGTTCTTATTGATGATGATGCTATGGAAGTAGTCTTTTCCTGTGCATTCTTGCAGTTCCACTGATCTCTTGCTTAACTGCCTCGAAGGAGTGTCTTTATATTGTTGTTCATATGCTTTCTGATAAAAAGTCTGTGATGCTAAGCACTCGGGAGAACACAAAATCTAACCAAAGGTAACTTATCGTAATTTCTTCTTTAAACTTAAAAAAATACTTTTTAATTCTCAGAACATTCATTATTTAACTTTATTATAATCAATGAATGCAGTCATAGCAATCTGGAACCTTAACGTTCCCTCACCAGTCAGGCTATATAGGAAAGAATGATTTTCTGGTGAGCATTGTGTTAAACAAACAAAGCTATAACTGTGTCTGGAAAATGTTGTGATAACTCACTCTAGTGACTTAAAACTTATTTCTGATGATGTAAACATACACCCCTCCCTACTGAATGGATTGTTAAGTATATAGATTTATTTTCACCAGTGGTTTTTCAAATGCATTATGCACTCTTTTTGTTCTTCTCTACCTGTAGTCTGCTGCCCATCACTTTTCAACAAAGCCAGCCCAAAGTTCCCCTCTGAAAAAGGTTTTCAGGACTTCTCTAGGCAGCACTGAGCACTGACTATTGACTTGGTGAATTCTTCTCTTAATATTACCTATCGTATAGCTGTCATGGTTAATTTTCACATCTCTTTACCATGGGATCCTTGGCCACAGTGACTATTTCCTAATGATTTTTGTATCCCCAGTACTTAGCCAGTATTTGAAACATGGTAGGTACTGGGAAGTGTTTTAAAATAAGTGTATATATATCTTCATCATTTATGAGTGGTTGATTTTCCTCAAGGTAATTGTTGTCAGTTCATAAAGTCTCTGACCTTTGCTTTCATACTTACATTTGTCTCTCTGAATCTGACTCTGTTACTGCCCTTTAAAAACAGTGCTTGTTGCGCTCTGGCTGGTGCGGCTCAGTGGATTGAGTGCTGGCCTGCAAAATGAAGGTTGCTGGTTTGATCCCCAGTCAGGGCCCATGCCTGGGTTGTGGGCTGGGTCCCCAGTAGGGGGTGTGCTGGAGGCAACCACACCTTGATGTTTCTCTCCCTCTTTCTCCTTCCCTTCTCCTCTCTTAAAATAAACAAATAAAGTTAAAAAAAATAAAAGGATGCTTGCGATTACATTGGACTCATGCAAATCATAATCTCCCATCTCAAAATCCTTACCTTACACCACATCTGCAAAGTCCTTTATCATGGAAGGTAGTATACTCACAGGATCCAGAAATTCAGACATGGGCATGTTTGTAAGAAGCAAGGCTCCCTACGACTGATGTTAAGTATCGTGCTTTTGGGGGCAACTCCTATTAGTTGCAGAGCCTGTAAGAGCCTCTGTCTGTCTTCTCCATAGGTAGGGGCATCTGTCCCACAACTTTAACGTGCTTCGCTTCATGTAAATTGTGCCCTCGGTAAAATTCTTTGTATCATGCACAAATGGCTACTTTAATTATATTTTTTCAGTTAGAGTGAAGCAAATGATTGGTATAATCTTGAATTTAGTAATATAAAAACCTCAAGGATTAAACAAAATATAATAGATTAATCTTTGAGCCTAAATAATTATTATGTACCAGCCAGGAATGGACAGAAAGGAGACATAAAAAAAAAAAAGACCTAGCATTAATGCTGTCAGATAACTGTGGTACACAGCACAAATATAATTATTTTATCTAAAGGTTGGAAGACTTTGAGGTAGGTATTTACTACATCAGAATGTGTGGGCCAAAATAGGTCAGAAATGAAACAGACTAAAAGGAAATAAATATGGCACATTTGACATCCATGCTATGTGGGTGAGAAATCAGGGACTTACAGAGATGAAGTAGCTTCCCTAACATAACATAGAGGAAGACTCTTAATTTAGTTTGTTATCATTCTAAAACCAATTCTCTGCTTCATGATGTAAATGGAATAAAATAAATGAACAGATTCCTTACCTTTCACTTCCAAATGTACTTACCGTTCAGAAACAAGCAAATGAAGCTCATTTTCCTCTTTAAATTTTCTGATTATACCCCTATTTGTCTAATTAAAAGACTGGTCAATATCACCAGCAGCATCTTAATTCTAAAGCTGTTGTCTTTTTAATCCTTACAATACATAAACTCTATTGATCATGTCCTTAAAAATCCTTGCTTCCTTCATTGACCAAACTGCTCCCTGGTTCACATTCCCTTTAATGCCTGCTTTTCTCACCTTTTCCCCCTTTTGATTCCCTTTGCCTGTCTCATAAATATTTGTAGGCTCCAGATGGAAAATGTATAGCCTTCGCCTCTTTGTTCTCTCCAACTTCTTGCTTGTTATTATCCTAATCTATGTCTTTCATTTCAGTTACAATTACAGTGTTGTTACCTTCCATGTCTGTGCTGAGCCTCTGGCTACTACAGTCAGTTAGCTACAAGACAGTTCTGACAGATTCCACTGGTAATTTAAAATTTACATGCCCCAAATATAATTTTATACATTTTTCCACTCTCATTGCGCAAAACGTCTTCTCTGTTTCTATATATTAGGGAATAGTATCATAGTAGAGCTGGTTGCTCAAAGTATATGCCTCAGATCAACTTTTGAAGCTTCCTTTTAGTGCCACTTTTAAAAATATCAGTTAGGTCTGTTTCTTCCTAGATCTGTTCTTCCAGCATTCACCGCTGCTGAACTAAGACGGACCCCCCTCCCTTATCTGCCTGTACCACTGGCTGCTAATTAGTTTCTTCCACCTTCAAACTTCACTTTCTAAAACAGTTCATATCATTCACCTATAAGCATCCACTGGTTATTGGTACTGCAGAGCATCTTAGGAGTGTGTGAAAGGGAGTGGATCAGAATCTCGGGTGAGTTATGCATATTCTGAAGAAATGTACGGAAGATACATATTGTTTTTGTGATTAGGAGAGGTAAAGAAAGTGAAGACACATCAAATATTGTTGCATGGTGAAATTAGCATATGAGTGAAAAACATTATAGGGAAAAGTTCGAACTTTCTACTCAGCATGTCTTGCTGACTTGTTGAACTTTTGTCCCTACAGCCCCCAACCTGTGATCTGTTCACACCCCCTTTCTGAAATAGGCCATGTCACCTTCACCCCCTTGCTGTAATAGTTTCCAATTGCTGCTCTAACGAGTTACCACAAACTGAGTGACTTTAAACAACTCAAAAATGTGTTTTGAAAGTTCTGGTGGTCAGAGGTCCCAAATGCATTGGATTCATTTAGCTAACATCAAGGTGTTGGCGTGCCTGCATTTCTCCTGGAGGATCTAGGGAGCGTCCGCTTCCTCGCCTTGCCAGCTTCCAGAGACCACAAGCACTCCTTGGCACATGTTCTGTTCCTCCACATTCCACGTATATTGCTCCAGTTGCTGACCTTTGCTTTCATACTTACATTCGTTTCTCTGAATCTGACTCTATTCCTGCCCTTTTCAAAGAATGCTTGTGATGACGTTGGACTTATGCAAATCATCAACTCCCATCTCAAAGCTCTTAACTCAAACCACATCTGCCAAGTTCCTTTCCCATGTAAAGGAACACACTCACAGGATCCAGAAATTCAGACCTGAGTATGTTTGGTGGTGGACATTGTTCCTCCTCCTACCAGACTGACCATTTTACTCATCCTTTGTCTTAGACCCAGAATTTTTTTCCGTTAGAAAGCCTCTCCTCTATGACCTGGCTGAAATGCTTCTTCTTCTGATGGCCTTTTCCTATGACTTCACCAGACCCAACCTGGAGCAGAATTAATGATGGCTCCCTCTCCTCCCATAGCACATTACACTCACCATATGGCAATAGGGCCAGTCTAATTAAGTAGGTAAGCATTTGTCTCCTTTATTGGTCTGTGAGCCTTCTATATCACAGAGCGCATTACATCGTCTCTGTGTTCCCACTGCGCCATAGCACAGCGTCTTGTAACTAGTATATGCTTAATAAGTGTTTATCAAATGATGAGTTTGAATGCCCAAATTCAACTGCATGTAATAGCAGCCACAGTCAGTCTTTCATTCATTCACTTTTTTCAGCTAACACTTAAGAAGCATTGGGTATAAAAAGATGAATAAAATACACATTTATCCTGGAGGGAATTTAAGTCTAGTAGAATAGAAAGGTATATAATTAAACAGGTAAGATTATAGCAGGGAGTAGGATGTAAAGAAAGCTGGTATATGCACAGATTCGTAGGTGGGAGGATGTGAGTTGAGTGTGTGATACTGCAAGTAATAATAATGATAATGGCAATAACAGTTACCTGTAATAAAAACAATAACAGCAGCTTTCATTTCATTAGTTTGCTCTAGGTGCTGGTGCTCTTCTAGGCACTACACTATAACTATTTTGCAAATGAAAGAGCTAGTTATTTGCCTGAAATCATGCAGGTCATGGGTGGCAAAACTGGGCTAAAAATCCACACAGACTAATTGCTTGTAACCACTGTGATATGCTCATTTTGCATAATATCGTAGTAGCGGTTTACGTGAAGCCATGTGGTATTCTTAAGACAAAATAGGCAAGTCATTTTAGGTTCATTCACCCAGAACTGATAGGTTTTTGAAATTAGGTCATTGATAAGTATGAACTTCTATGTACAATAAGAAAATGTGTAGGAATCTCAGTAAATGTTTATATATAGTTCAAATTGTGTTCTGGGAAAGAATTTTAATTATGCATCAAGTACAACAAAGCTTGGATGTCTATGAGTAAACACATTTAATCTGTCTTTCAATATAAAATACAATAAATTACCTCAAAGAGGTTTGTGAAGATTATTGTAGGTTGGCCAAGGCATTAAATCTGTGAAATGCTGTGTAATCCTTTTTTCTTTTCCTTGATGCACAAAGTTTCACAAGATCCAATTAAGGATCTTGATGTTACCAAATTGATGCTTTCTAAAGCAATTTTATTTCAAGAAATGGAATCACAAACTAGCTTGTACGCCTTACAGAAATGAAATGAGGAAGGAAATAGTGTTTCAAACAAGAGTGAATCCGATAGCTAAACTGGAAGGTCTTGCAGCGGCTAGTCAGATCCTGGAGTTTCTTGGGCAGCATTGATGAAGCATTCTCACTGCTGACGGGAAGGCTGAAGATTCGCATCAACTCACAAATCTCCTGCAGCTCCAGTTAGTGCGATGGCTGGGAAATGGGATTCAGGTTGTAGGAATGTATGACTCAGGCTTGCACTTGACTGTGGCAGCTGCCGCCGATGAGTCGGCTTTTCGGTCTAGTTTTCATTTATGTCTTTAGGTGAACCCAAGGTCTTTGGTTAGAAAACTGAAATGGTATCATTTACAGCGGCTGGAATTAAAATAGCTTATTCTCGATGCTTATTTTAAAAACAATCACTAACTTTATGACTAAAATGATGATGGTAAGACTTGACTGCAAGTGAATGGATTTTGTTTTGTGAATTAAAATGTGTTTCAAGAGACTTATTAATGTGAATGAATTAAGTATTTAAAAATATTCGGAAGTATCTGAGGCTCTAAGAGAGCATAAAAAAAGTGACTTTCGAATCATCATTTCAGCTTCCTCATCTTTAATAAAGCCATAGTGATGGAAAGCTGCATATGATCAGTCCTCAACTGTCTTGCAAAGAAACGTGTGCTGTCACGGATTGACAACATGAACTGTGTTCTGACTTGCTACTTTCTGAAATTCGGTCTTTTAGCTCTGCTGTCTCCTCAGTCTTCTAACAAATAAAGAGGGATGATTTTCTGAGGAAGACAATACTCATTTCAGTGAATTTCAAATGAAAGTTTCCCCCTTTTGAAATCCAAACACTTGGCTAATGTCCCTTCTAGTATCTTTCAGAGAGCCTTGTTATGGGAAGAAAGGACACATCTTCCTGTAGCTTTTCATGCACAGTGGACTTTCTTTCAATAGAGCCCTTGTCTTAGATCCTCTAGAAGTATCTTTTAGAGGTTTTTTTGGAAAATGGAATTGTAAAATTATAATTAAACCTTTAGAGGCAGAGACTTTATCATTTCTCAATGGGAAAGAGTGACACTCAATAAAACCGTATTCTATTGCAGCATAGAACACTAAAAGGTCAATGTTTAGCAATTTATATAAAAAATAAATAGTGAAGTAGTATTTTTGAAGGGATAAATTCTACCTATTGATACAATCAGATCCTATAAAGACCCTGTAAATGTTAAAACTTTGGTGATTATAAGATTTTAAAAACATTTTGGCGGCCCGTAGAGACCTAACTTGGGCATTACTGGCTTTGATTTAAGTTAGGGACCACAGCATATGGGAAAATACAACACACAGACCTGTTCATATTCTTCCCTTTTGTGGAATTCATTGCCCCAATTGTGCATGATCAGAAGTCTGACAAAAATCTTATCATATTGACATATATTTTAAAAAATGTATATTTTTTCTTTTCTTATGTTTACTTTAGGGAACAGCCTTTAAGAGCTGAAAGATGAAAGCTCCAATTCCGCACTTGATTCTCTTATATGCTACTTTTACTCAGAGTTTGAAGGTTGTGACCAAAAGAGGCTCTGGTAAGCAGTGTTCTTTTCTTTTTTCTCATTTGTATGGCTTGAAGTGACAGTGTGATATTTGTATGTTTGCCATTTATGGAGGGCTTGAGAATGAACGGGAATCCACATTGTGGAAATATTGTAGATAGCTCTTTAAATGAGTAGAGCATACTCAAGGAATTAGAAAGGTGGAAATAGGTTGTAAAAAAGGTGGCTTATTTAATTAATTACTGTGAGTTGGAATTGATTCACTACCAGAAGCTTGCAGTTTGATTTCATTTAATTACACGATTTTCAACATTATTTAGAATGAGGGTCATTCTAATTTTTGCATGGTAATGTCATCAATTTTTTTCACATTAACTTTTACTGTTACTGTTTCTGTGTTAGCTGTGCTTATCAGACTCATCTTAGGGTTGTACTTGAGTTGTTGAATTATTTTACAAGTAATAAAAGAAAGCACTAGAGTTATTAAAGAAAATGTCATGGGGAAGCATCCTAATACGTTAGTAGGAAATATAGAGGTAAAGTAAAATGGTAATATGAAAGGAGCTGCTAAGTGGAATGATGTTGAAACTTATGGAAAACTTTGCGTGTTATCAGACATCTTGGGTTTTAGTTGACTGTTAATATCTGCACTTAGCAAAATGTACAAACGAGGCAACTGAGTAAATAGTGTTATCGATATGAAGTTGCATCGTGTCTACTACGTTACCAATAATAGAAAGGTTTGCTATACTCACATTTTATGTGGGCTTACAGATTTTTTTGAAGCTTTAGATTTTGGATATAGAGGAAGAAGAAATGAATTGTGTTTAGTTGCCCGGCCCAGGACATGTTATCTGTAAGTTCTCGAGACAGTGGGGAAAAAGAGGAAGTAACATGCAAGAAAGGGACTGCAGAGTGTTGGGATATCAAGCATTACACAAACACAAGTATTTGGAATTCAGAAAGCCAAGGGAATGAAAGAGCTGAGATGGGGCTGTAGCAACCATGCCCAGTCCCTTAGGTCAGGAGGTTTTGAACCCACACTGATTAGATAATGTAAGAGGCCACCTGTGAGGGAAGGAGAGAGCAAGTCTGCTCTCCTGAGTAAGTCGAGGGAGGGGCTGAGCAGTACTTTGTGCGTACTGAGTACTCCTCAGTACAAGGAGGTGGTATAAGGTTGAGAGCAAAGGGAATTTTACTGAGGCTCTAGAACTTTCTGGTTGTTGTATAGCTCTTGTATCTGCTACTGATACTATTGTGAGCAATGTGAAAAACATAGTGTTTCTATGTTTACACATTATTTTATCTGTTCCTCCTGGTGGATTTTTTTGAATGAGAGGAAACCTTAGGGCAGGATTATGATACAATGTTTTTTTTTTTTTTTTTTGAATTTGACTGGATTGCTGGCAAATAGGAGATATCTTAATTCCGTTGTCTGCTACTTGAAAGGAAAGTTGAGCATATTCATGGAAGGGTAAAAGTAGAAGTAAATCATGATGAAAGCTGATAATTTCTACAACCGTGATATTTTCTAGGCTAGGAATTTACATTGAAAGTACTTAACATGGATTTTTGAGATATTGGCAACATAGAAGAGAAACACTTATTCGTATAAATATTATAACACAAACCATCCAAAATAGAAATACTGACTATATATTAAAATTTTCACTTTTCTGGTTATTATATTTGATTACATACAATTTTTTCATTCTTTTTGTGTATGTCAGATGTATGATTTCTTTATCAAAATGCATATGTGGCTTTTTCCATCATCAAATAGTGGTTGTGACAGATGTATCCTACAGAAACTAAAATTTGGGGGGAAAACCTTCTAAGTTGGAACTTACTTGGTATGTTTGAAAAGCATGGGAGTAAAACAAGAAATGTGGGGCAGTTGAAAAATTCTAATCTCTTTCTGCTCCCAAGGTCTGAAAAAACTCAATGACTGTCTCAAATTTAATTTTCTATTTTAACGAGATAATTATCTTAGGAGGGTGATAATAAAATGCCGCCCTGAGTTGGACAGAAGTTGTGAGACCTTGTTCTCTTCTGTTTATGAACTTGATTGTCCTATAGTTACTTGATAACTCCCAAACTTTATATGTTTTCTGTATCAAAATGTAAAAATGACAAGGCAGGTAGTAGTATTTAATGACATGTTTTATTTGTTTACTTTTCTGTATAGTATGAATTAAGATAGCTTCCCTCACTATCTGTGCTAACACTAGCTGGGCGGAAATTTATTTGTTAGATTTTTTAATATGAAGTGTACAATTTGGGAATAAATGCTATTACTTATGCAAATACTTTCATGGCTTGTACTCTTCTTAGCTGGTGTCTGTTACCATGGCACCTTTGTTTAGAGAAGCAGACATATAACTTACTGAAGAGTGTCATTACTGATCTGCATAGATAAGTAGAAGACGCATGCATTTGGCATCTCCTAAAGAGATTAATGACTCAATCTTCATGCCCAGCCCAACATATAAAACCAGAGGCAACCAAGGCTCAGGAATAAAAATCAATTTTTGATGTTCAGTCTCACATGTTTATCAAGAGAGCTACTTAATCCTTGTTCTTCTTATAATTTAATTTCCTTTTTATTTTCACTTTAATAAATTGTTTTGGAACTTCACTAAACCTGATTCAGAACCTAGTGCTTTTCATATGTATTTTACTGGATTATTATGTTTGATTCACTGTGACCCCTAGAGAACCAGAAATAGACATTTTAATAACCAAGGACACATTAAATATGATTGTAATGAGCACAGTAGTGGTCAATTTTTATGGCATGTTAATAGTGTTTAATGTTTACTTCCGGTAAACACATATGGTCATTCCATTAAAATTTAGAAGTAGGTATTTGTTTTTCATTAACAAAACTAATTTGAAAGCAGTAGGAGCTCTTCATACACAAGCTGGAAATGTATTACTTTTATCACATTGATTTATAACCCCATTGCTATTAATTTAATAAACAAATTAAATATAATAAGGCAGTTAAATCATCATAACATCCTTGATTGAAATATTAAAAATTAAACTTTATAATGTTTTGTTTTAAAGATCACTTCAGGTATGTATATGATTACAACAGTCAAGGAATGAATCTGTAATTCTTGTCTCTCAGGTAATGTTCTAAAATTTTGCATGCATCTAGAATCATGGTCTTTATGGAAATAGATATTACATCTTTGTTACAAAATAGGTTTTCTGTTTCAAACAATTTTATACCTCATTCTCAGTTTTTATAAGCAGCACTTGAAGAAAAAGGCAAAGACTCAATATTACCTATTCTCAAGGGTGTGAAGCATTGTAGCAATTCAGTAAGTAAACATTTGAGTTCCTGTCATTTGTAGAATTCTGCACACAAAAAAACAACACATTTAAAGCAAATGCTTTCTTGGATAGTCTTTGTAACCTAATCAGTTTAGAAAATTTAGCTTAATGTTCTTGTTGCTTCCTTCCTTCCTTCCTTCCTTCCTTCCTTCCTTCCTTCCTTCCTTCCTTCCTTCCTTCCTTCCTTCCTTCCTTCCTTCCTCTCTTTTCCTCCTTTCTGCCTCTCCTTTTCTCTTCTTCCACTCTCCTATTCTTCCTTTGCTATTCTTTTTATTAGTGCATTTGTATGCATATTAAAGAATCTATTTTGAATATTTCCATTGTGACTAGGTATAACTTTTGAAACTAAAAACAATTCATTACTTTGTTTGAAGGGTTAAAATCCATGGAATGCCGAGTCTTCCCAAAGTCTTTGCAAGTGGATAGTTTGGTCTCATTAACAATGGCTACTAAATATTTCTTTGTATTTTGTGTAACTCAGAGAATTCGGCATAGGATTAAGAAGCAGGTAAAAAATATAAACTGTTGAGGGACTTTTATGTACAAAGTATAAGTATAGTACTTTTGGGGAACCAAAGTGTGAGTTGGGACTTCGCCGGAGAGTTTGGCATGCTGACTAGAAATGAAGCTAGAGGGACCTGCATGTAGAGATAAGGGAAGAGAAAGGAATCAAGACTTTCATCTATTTGTGTTTGCTCTTATATCCATCACTAGAATATAACATGGTGAATGCAGAAACCCTGGTTTACATAGGCCTATAGCCTCTACAGTACCAAATATGATGTGTTTCAGAGTCAGGGTTCAGTGACATTTCTTAATGACATAATGATTATGTAAATGAATGAGTGAGCGTCTGTGATGTTCAGGCTGCGTTACGTCAGTGAAGATGCCATGAAAACAACACAGTATTACAGAAATAAAATAAAATAAAATAAAATAAGCATTTAAGAAAAAATATTTTTTTCATGAATAGAAATTAGTATAATGTATAATATGAGGCTACCAAAGCAAAAGATATAAACTAAGAATAAGCAGTATCTAAGGATGCTAAGGGTTTATATGAAGACAGTGACCGTTTGTCAATCATGAGTGTGTTCATGAGCTTGAAATGCATTTCAGAATTCATTATAAGGAAAAGAAAATGATCCTTTAAATACTACTATTTAAATCTTACTACATTTACTGTTGCTTTAAAGAAGTACTGTCATTATGCAGATGTTTTGCATTTTGTTATATTGTTCAATACAGACTACCATGAAAAGGGTGCCATTCGTAATTACTGATACACAATAAATAAGCAAGAGACTTCAGTATAGAAAAAAAGTATTTACAACTATTAGGGCATATTGAGAAAAATAAGTGACTGTATTACATAAATCAAAGAGTACCTCTTATTCTAGGAATTATTTAAGATACATACGAGCTACCTAAAAAAGCCAGGTACTAGAGAGTTAAAGGGTTACCACAGGGGTTTCTATTCTCTTCATTGTAGAACTTGATGGTGGAGACCTGCTTGTGTAGTGCGGTTTAGATACAGTTTATTCTGACAGCATGAGGAAGGCAGGTGTCCCCAGAGGTATTCCCAGACTCCTAACTCTGAGTCCAAAAAATTTGTAAAAGATAAAGGTAGTTTAGGTTCTAATCTGTGTTTACTATTTCTGTAGAATGGGACAAGAAGCAAAAGATTTGAATTGTCAGCAGAATAATTTAGTTTAGCCATCAGAAAGCATGTCATATTCTTAAATAAGGACTTGAGTGCATATTATGTATCTAATTCTATGGTTGTAAGGACTTGTGGCCATTAGGAAATGTTACTTAAAAAATTTTGTTGTTCTTTAAGTAAAACAAAAAAGATAAGGATAGTTTAGGTTCCAATCTTTGTGCTTGTTATTTCTGGATCATTCTTTTTTTTTTTTTTTAAGATTTTATTTATTTATCTTTAGAGGGGAAGGGAAGGAGAGAGGGAGAGAAACATCAATGTACGGTTGCCTTTCGTGCATCCCCTGCTGGGAACTGGCCTGCAGGGAACTGGCCTGCAACCCTGGTATGTGCCCTGACTGGGAATCAAACCTCGATTGTCTGGTTCGCAGGCCTGCGCTCAATCCACTGAGCTACACCAGCCAGGGCTGGATCATTATTTCTTTAAGTGAAAGAAATTATGCTAGTATGTAAAGAAAGTCAGATTTAACAGGATAGGAGTCAGAAGTTTTAGTGGAGTGTTTTCATCTCATGCCAACGTGATTTATGTACATGCACTCTCTTGGGCATTCCGGGAAGTCAACGAGCTTAATTCCACATGATTAAGAGCCAACCCAGTCCCCTAGCATCTGCCTTTTATTATGTTACCAGGTGTTTATTCCAAGTTTGTCAAATATGTCATAAAGTATGAAGAACTTCTCCTTTTTTATTTTTCTCTGAGATAGCTTATAAGACCAAACTTCTGAGGCTTTGTTCCCGTACTTTTTGAAGTAAAAAATAAAATGCACTTTAATTTTTCTTGGGGAAAATTTCCTCTCTTCAACATATCTAGTGTTTTAAAAAGTAAAATTTGAAATTAGATCTACAATAATTGTAATATTTATTTGAAATGATGTATTTAATTAGAATAACAAATAGAACTTACTCCTGAGAAATGAAATAAAATTATCTAATACTTTTGTTTAGTAATCATTTAACATACCTAATAAATTTCACCATAAACTGACTCAGTTTTACTTGTCAGTACACTTTTATATAGAGTTGGCATAGATTAACGTTAATTGTGCAGACTGATGCCTTGTTCACAGTAAAGTCACATGGAAGAGAAAAAAATTCAGTATGGATAAACTATGCAAGTGGAATAGGATTTCAATTGGGAGGGGAACATTCCAAGTGGTTGAATATAGCTGCATGTCACTGTATCATGGGGGTAACAAAAGATTTATTCTACATACTTAAAGAGAAGAGTGAGGGGGTAGAAGACTGCAGTGAGGAGGCAGTCATTGGTGGACATTTTAAGTCATGTTAAGGAACTGATATTCACTGTAGAGACAGCACAGAGGTGATGACTTGCTGGACCAGAGGATGAACCCTTGATCCATGGGCCATCTATTCTTAACTTTGGATGATCCATAAGGGGACTTGAGAGTTAGGGTTACTATGGTTACTACTGTATTAGTATCCTATTGCTTCTATAACAAAATCCCCAAAATTTAGTGGCTTAAAGAAACAATTTTTTAAAATCTTGCACATCTGAAAGTCAGATGTCTGAAATAGATTAGTAGGGCTGTTCTTTTTTTGGGGGGGGGGGGCACAGGCTCTATGGGAGAAGCTGTTCCATTGCTATTTCCAGCTTCTACCGAATGACTGAATTCATGGCTCATAGTCCCCTCTCACTGCAAACATTGGTTCTGTTTTCATATTTCCTTCTCAGGCTGTGACTTTCTGCTTGCCTCTTTCCCTAATGAGGGCCCTTGTGATTACACTGAACTTGCCTAGATAATCCAGGAAAATCTTCCCATCTCAAGATCCTTAAATTAATTAAATCTGCAAAGTCCCCTTTGCCATATAATGTAACATGGTCACATGTCCTAGCAATTAGGATGTGGATATCTTTAGGGAGGCGAGTTCATTATTCTTCCTACCACCACTACTAATTAGCTAAGTCAGTCAAACAAACTGACTGAATGTGGACTAGAGATTAGAGAGGAGGTAGGTGGGAATGGGGGCGATGAGAACAAGAAAGTTGAAAAGTTTTGCTGAAGGGACTATGCGATCTGTGGTACATGATTTTAAAAAGAGAGAGAGAGAAAAGGAGTTGGGGAGAAAAAGAGGAAAAGAGAAGAGAAAAGAAAACAGGGCCTAAAAATAGCAGGGAAGGGGGGCAGGGAACCAGAAAGAAAAGAAGCAGTCTACTGATGCTTTGTATTTTGATAACTTAATATTCATCTGCACTTTCCTAATATACTTTCAAAAATATCCCTTTTCCTTGTGGTATCCTAAAGAAGTTTGTGCTCCTTTCAACAAAAATGTCTGATAAAAATGACTTCCTGACTCAAAGTAACAGCGGTGAAAACGGAAGACAGAAGAGAGACCAATTATAAGTTAGAATCCATTGAGTTTGATGATTACATGGGGAAGTTTAAAAAACAAGGTGCAGAAAAGAATTCTGTAACAGGAGGGTTGTGATGCCATCCATCATGTTGAAGTTCACAAAGAACAGAAACCTGAAAGGACCACATATTTACAGAGAACAGTAGGTAAGTCTTTGTGACTAAGATGAAGCCCCAAATATAGATTGGGCATAGAGTGTGAAGGCTTTTGTGTATCTTGCGAGGAATTTTCAATTTTATCTTGCAGAATAAAAAAAAATTGGCTGAGATATTTAATTACTTTGCAGATGCCTTTAGTAGAAAATTCAGTCTGCGATTTGGGGGCCTCTGATTTGGCATATCTGTTCATTGTGGTGTGTTCTGTATACCATAAAGAAGAAGATCCTTGGTGTGTATATATATATATATATGCAATAGTGCTTCACAGATGTTTGTATCTGTCCATCGGTAAAGCTGTCTCTAAAAAGAAAGACAGGCAGAGACAAGCTATGAAAGGTCGTACATGAGAGTGGATGGTCAGATCTGTTTTTGGACAGATAATACTCCCTGTAGGAATGACTGTAGTACATTTCACAGTGACCAGTAAGGGACTCAGTAAAAATCATACCAGCTATATTAAGGGCCAGAAAGGTTAGTCAAAGGGCCTGAAAACATGTTTCTGAAGAAGACTACTGGAATGAACTAAATATTTGGAGATGAAGTGTGAAATAATTTGAAGAGAAGTTATATTGGTGCTGTTGCCATGTACAGAGAGAGGATGGAGGCAGGGGGTTGTTCAGGCGGAGGAGATGGAATGAGTTCAGGTTGCAATGGATGAGCTGTGGCAGTAACTGGAAACATTGAGCTGATGGATTTATTGTCCTGGAGTTGTATTAGTTTCCTGTGGCTGCTGTAACACATCACTACAAACTGTGAGACTTAAAACAATAGAAATCGGTTCTCTGGCAGTTCCAGAGGCCACATTCCTTGAAGGCTCTATGGGGAAATCCATCCTTCCAGCTTCTGTTGGCTTCTGGCGTTCATTGGTTTGTATCTGCATCATTCTAATCTCTGCCTCTGTCTTTGCATGGCCCTGTCCTCTGTGTCCCTAATCTCTGTCCGCCCTTCTCTTACAAAGACACTCATCATAGGATTTAGGATCCACTTGGATAATCCAGGATGGCCTCAGCTAAACATCTGAAAGAGGTTGTCAAATTTGCCCTCAAGTATATATTATAGAAATCAGTATTAAGGCTGTTTTTTAAAGTTTGCTTAAGTCTTAGACATTATTACTTTTGGTATTTTTTTCATTTAGGTAAAACAACTGTGAAACTCTTGGTTATCCATGATAATGAAAATAATTATACTACAGGAAGGATAAAGCTTATGCCAATCAAATATTCTTTTACCTAAATTTGAAACAGGGTTGCCATAAATGAATCTCCTGAAGGTAGGGGAATAGTGATTCAGTTTTTGTTGCCTCTATACAAACAGATGGGAAAGGTGACTTACAGTGTATTAAAATTTGTTATGGCTAATCCTCATGTTGACTATAGTAAATTGGCAGGACATTTCTGCAGACAACTAATATTGACATGTCAACTTCTGTCTATAGTGATGATTGATTACTAGAAACACACCATTGGAGTTATTCTTCCAGAAGTGATTTAGGTTATTCTGATGAGTGTTATGAAACCCATAGAACTGGAAATTAAGTTGGGTTTCAGTCCAGCACCTTGTATGCCTTGTTGAATGGGGCAAGTCCCTGAACCTTTCAGGATTTCAGTTACCCTTTTCTCGTAAAGCAAAATTTTGAGCTACACATTGTCAGTAGTAATAGAAGTTTATCATTTTGTTCATTGCACAAGCATTTATTGAATAAAAGTGAACCTTCAGTGCCCGCTAAATACACAAGGTGATGCTTTTTTCCTGAAACATATTGTAGCTATTTGCAAATCGATCAAACAAATGGAGATGTCTAAAGTTCGCAGCCTTAGTACTCTGAGGCATATTGCTGACTACCTTTAACAGTTTGCTACCCATTTGTCCTAACACTACAGGGCAGAGGATATTACCAATGTAAAGCAGGGGTTTGATTTAAAAATATGATTTTAGTGTTATTAAAATATATATACTACCTAGTTATAAAACTAAAGTAAAAATAGCGTACTTTTCCTTGCAGGTGGTGACATTTCTAAGTAAAATTCGATTTGGTAGTTGCAAACACAAATGATGTTTTAGCCTGTTTTTGCTTATTTGCAACAAACTTCCTTTTGTAGAGTCTCTTAAGACATGTTGAGTATTATGTTGCATGAAAAATGTTTCTTATGGCAATGGCGATGGGTAACTTTGCCAAGTTTTAAAATCTCTGAGGGTTATATACAAAAATTCCTTCAAAAAGTGCCAGTAAGCCTCTTATATGTATCCTAAACACTGTTCAATTCTCATTTATATTTTACTAACAACACTGAAATATTTCTCAGTGAATATAGCTAACTTGATTTCAGTAAAGTTCTGTCACTGGCATTTTATGCTGATCTCTAAAGACATCTTCCTGTGTGACATGAAGTTGTTGTGAATGGCAAAGGGAAATTATTTTTGTCAATGATGATACAAGGTTCCCATACAACGATGAATGAAGTTTTTCTTCAATATATTTGCATATCAGAAAAAAAAGAACAACTTCCACTTGAAAAGAGGATTTTCCTAGTTTTTCCTAGATACAGTTCTATAAAGTAATGGGACTCTCCCATGCCCTCTGGTGGCTTCTCTGAGTTGGTGACAATACAGTAATAAATACCAAAAAAAAAAAAAAAAACACAACAGGATATAAACATGAGAAGTAAACTTCTAATGAGTCATTTTTTAGAAATAATTTTAATTGATCCAAATATTTTCCAAACATTTATTGTCCCTAATTTATTGCTCTAATTGCTCTAGGTTTTACAAAGTATATAAACTTCTGTTCTTTTAAAAAAATATAATAAACATTTTCACTGATATTTTAAAAAAGAGACAAAAATATTACATTTTTCATGATACAATCATCATGTTCATTTGTAGCCCTGCTTTATTGGAGTTTAAATTATATAGACAGGTTCATTTATATTATGAAGTGCTTTAGAAATTTCTTCTTTTAATACCCTGCCACCATGAAAGCATTCATTGCAATGATTCAAGTATCAATAGGAGAAAAAGTCATTAAAGATTTTAAAAAAATTGTTCACTACTATAAGTAAGAACCGCTGGTAGAAATATGGAAATGGAGAATAAGTGAGGAACAGTCTGTGCTAAACCACTTAGATTTCCCTGCTGGTCCAAAGGACTGGGCCTGGAATAGGAGATGGGGGTGGTCCTGAGGATAGTCAGGCTCATGCACAGCGCCAGTCACCAAGCAAAGTTACCTTAAAAAGCAATCGCTCTTATTTGCATGTCCCAAAAGAATGAGTTCCGAGTTGAAGGGAAATTCTAGGTCTGCAATGTTTTGTTTTTCAAGAAACACAATTTCTGAGGAGTCTTAGCTATTCTATATATCTTTTCAAGTAAAAGGCATATAATACATATGAACCTGCATGTGTACATACACACATACTAACATACAAACAGTCTTTCCAGATTTTGAACAGAATCTCTCATTGTTTCTAATTATATGTGCTTATGTGTGTATAGTGTGTACAGCTACATTTGTTAGTGTTAGTTTCTTTTAGGGTGTTTTGAACCTCTGACCTAATGTCACTGGGAAGCTCCTTCATTATATAATCATTAACAAGCACTTATTGAATTCATACTGTACTAAGTGCTCAATAAGATTGACATCAGTTACACCTGGGTATAAAAAAGGTTAAAATATTTGTGGATTAAAATTTAAAAGATTTGGAGGGATTTCACTTTTGGATTCCTTATTTAAAAACCAAATTATAGGAAGTTGTAGTTAAAGAAAAAGTGAAATAATTGATCATTGTTAGGTTTGACCACTTCCTCCTCTGTTTTCCATATCCATGAATTGTGTTCTGAAAGTTGTTTATGCAGTTTCTTCATAGCTTTGGTAATTATTGTTTTGGAAACATATGGAATGTATTTTTTGTAGCTGCATGCTTTTTTTAAAAAAGATTTTATTTATTTATTTTTAGAGGTGGGGGAAGGGAGGGAGAAAGAGAGGGAGAGAAATATCAATGTATGGTTGCCTCTCGTGTGTCCCCTGCTGGGATCTGGCCTGCAACCCAGGCACCAAGAATCAAACTGGTGACCCTTTGATTCGCAGCCTGTGCTCAATCCACCGAGCTACACCAGCCAGGCCTACATGCTTTTTTTACATTACAAAACCCATGTATCTGTCATAACTTTGAAACTTGTGGTTCTATAGGCATTGTCCGGTCATATTTGCTAGTCAGTTTTAGTTACTTTTTCATATTTTAAAACAAAACATAGTATAAACGAGCAGTTAGAATGATTCTCCAGGGGATTAAAAAGATGAACTATCAACCATCTATACTGTTAATGATTTTGCAAAAAACAAAAGCAAGAGATATGAGACGCACAGTGTAGTATATTAATTTCCTCCGGCTGCTGTAAAAATTGCCACAGACTTAGCGATTTAAAACAACCCAAGTTTATTCCACAGTTCTGGAGATCAGAAGTCCTGCAGTCAAGGCATCAGCAGGACTGCGTTCTTTCAGGAGACTCGAGGGGATCATCTGTTTCCTTGCCTTCTCCACCTTCTAGAAGCCATCTGCAGATCCAGGGGCCATAGCATATTCTCACCCCTTCTTCTGACCCTCTGACCTCTACTTCTATTGTCACATTTCTGATTCAGACTGCCCTGGTTCCGTCTTATAAAGAGCCTTGTGATTGCATTCAAAGTCCACGAGGTTAGTCTAGAATGATCTCCTCATCATAAGATCCTTAGTCATAGCTGCGAAGTCCCATTTGCCATGTAAGGTGACATTCTCAATTTTCTTGGGATTTGGATGGGGAAACTTTTGAGGGGGGCATTCTGTGTATCCCAAAATGACACTTGAGTTGTTTTTAGATGAAGAGTTAGATATGATTGGAATGCACGCACATTTAGGCACGGCTTGGGAGACAGGAGGAAGGAGTGTGCCAGGAGAACAGGTGGAAAAAAATGTATGGGAGCCACATCCCAAAGGACTTTGTATGATGTAACAAGAAATGTGACTATTGTCTTGTTGGAAATTAAAAACCACTGAAGAAATTTAAGCATGTATACAAGCAGGCGTAGCCTGACAAGGTAGATTGGAAAGAGCCATGACACCAGCGGGTGGGAAAAGAGACCAAACAAAGAAGTCATGAATTGAACCGATGGCTTTAGGAACAGAAGGGCAGAGATGGGTTTGATTTCCAGTACAATATGGAAATAATAAAAACTAGTGGCTGATTGTACAGTAGAAAGAGGGACAGGAAGAAGGTGATTCCAGTTGCCTTTACTAAATTAAAAATTCTGTTGATAAGTAATTGCTGATGTGGCATGTATAGTCTATTTTCTTCCTGGACAAATACATGTTTAGGTTTTCGATACGAGGTATCTTCTGTGGTGCGGGTTCAGACTGGCCCATTGTATCTGACATAAAGGTCTCAGTTTTGGAGCTAAATTCCTCTCTTGTAGTAGGCTTCTCACACAGAGCATTTTCCTGGAGTCAGTATTTCCTTCTCAGAGGTATTTCAAGTTCTGTCATTTGTGCTTATAATGAAGGATTGCAGCAATGAGTCTTCCTTTGCCAATTTCTGAGAAATACCTCATACAAACATACTGAGTGGCATTTTAAAAGGTGTCAGGCTTCTTTTGAAATGTAGTATAATGTATGATATACACATATCTACATGCATATACACGTACACACCAATGTGCACACATAGAAATGTACACACAGTTAACTGTTCATTCACAAAATGCACATTTCGAGGGCACAGTATATGTCAGGTGCTGAGGATTCCAAAATGATGAGGATTTGTGATTGCTGCCTTTTTTTAACATCCATGTTTTATTTACCCAACTAAATAGTATATTATCATTGAGTGTAAAAATATCTTATACATGTTTACGTATATGTCTTTTCAAATCACCGGGCTTAAAAGAGGCATGGAGTAATTAGTGCTCAATACATATTTGTATTTGATTTCTGGATTTAAGCATGTTGACGAATCTCATCACAACACTTTCTTTTCTGGTGGCAATGTATGTGCCTGCTAGACTCTTCTCCTGTATTGGAAGTTCCTTGAGGAATGATCTCTAAATAGTTTAACTTCATAATCTTTATAAACCCTCATTCAGGACCTTGCACATAGCACTCTGTGATGAATGCTTACATGAACAAATGAATACATTTAATTTGCATGAAATGAATACTTTTATCGGAGTTTACATTTCTCTGGAAAGGGAGAATTAAATTTTATTTCGAGCTGTCAGGATGACCCGACCATTCCTGTTTATTGCATATGTTCCCTGCAGGAATTGCAATTGCTCAAGCCAGACGCACTGTTGTGGCTGCCCTGGGAGGTGGATCTCGAGGTGGTATTTCTGCTTTTGCTGAAAAGGGCAACTTTTCAGTTCCTTCATTGTAATGGGGATTGCACAGATTTTTCCTGCTTCTTATCTTTAGAATTTTTTGCCACATGTGTGCATATGTAGGTCATTACATGAAGGAGAACTAGATGCGAGAAAGGAATCCCGCACTGAAGGGTGCCTGCCAGGAGTGGGGCATGAGCCAAACCAGCTGCTCAGTGCCTCCATGTCTCTCAAGACAGATCACAGCAAACCCTAGGAATACTGGTGAATAGAAGTGGCCTACAACATTGAGGGTGTTTTATTTTAATTCAGAACATGAATTACTTCAATTTGGCAACTTGCACATTCATTCTGCCGCTCTGTAACTGACATGCCGCTCTGCAATGAACAGTGGTGACTTACTGTTTGTTTCAAAGGCTTGTTTTTGCTTCTTTGGAAGACTTGCTTGGTTTGTTTTGTTCAATTTTTAATGATACATGATTTTATTTTAAATTTCTTTGGAAACTGCTTTGTATCCTAGGGTTTCCGGCTTTCTTTGAAATGAGAGGGGGTTATTACCTTCTAAGTTTTCAATTAGGAAAACAAAGCAAGTTTGGAAGCTCCATTGGGATCTTGTAAACCCTCTCAAAGCATGTTCTGAATGAGACAATTTTTGTGTAACTAGCACTAATTGTCTGAGATGAGACAATCTACAGAAGCTAATTGGAGAGAGTCTGATTCTACAGCATGCCTGGGGTTGATACAACAATAAGTTCTTTTTGTTTGTTTTGGTTTTGGAGGGGTTGTTTTTTTTTGGCCCACCCTTCTTTTTAGTACCTAGTATTTTTACGGGAAATTTTTCTCAATTTTAACTTATTCTTCAATGATAAGATTCAGGCTTTGGGTTTACATATATACCCTCTTCAAATTCTGTATTTTGTTTCTAAATACACATCTATTCTTTTTATTTAATATGGCATCAGCAAACTATTGATGCCTTTGTATCCCTTTGTGCTTTACCCACGTGTGGTACTGAGTTCTGTTTGAATTTCATGTGTGTGCACTGAAATACAGCTGGTGGGGACTGAGTCTTATTTATCACATTTTGTTAAGATCACCACCTGAGTGATTACGCTGTTGACATAATCTGAATTAGACAAGAACATATGCTTGACTAAATTGATGCCTCACTTCAAAACTTGCATATAATGAATTTCATTTGTGCAGTTATTTTAATTTTTGATTATACGCTTTGGTTTTAGTTAGTTTTATGCTGTTTATGCTTCCTCAAATCTCTTTCTTCATGCCCTAAAAAAGAGGAATTCACTGAAACTTAGCAACTTATCATGTAGACTTCATGCCAACCTACCTTGAAGAAGTCAGGTTTTGTGTGATTGAGAAAAACTGAACTTTATTTGTACGCCATTCCTTCTCTTACCATCCTAAATTGAATTTATAGTTTATAATGTTTAGCTTAATAGGTGGGGAAAATAGAATCGTGTGGACACCTCTGAGATGTGATTGGAAAGTTTTCTTGTGTGGTTCTCCTCCCAGCAAATCTCCTGATGATGCTGACAACTTCGCAGGAAAACTCTCCCTAAGGTGGAAGGCAGGGGCTTTTCTCCCCTGCCTTGTACCTCAGGGAGAGGAGCCCCAGGAAGGAGGCAGCCGAGCGCACAGGGTAAGGAAAGTTTCTGAGGGAACATGGGAGCATAGAGTCAAGACCCATGTCCTCCAAACTCTCCTTTCTGTGCCTGGTGCCACATACACAATTGTATTATAAAACCCAACAGTTTTCCTCACAGTCGAATGAAGTAGGAATTATGAATAAGACAGTGGAAAAATGTCAGTGCATAACATGGCTTAAATCAGACATGTTTCTTGTATGAAGAAGACTTGAAGTAAATTTCAAGACTAGGAAAAAATGATGCTACAACCAGATGTTTTGAATTAACAAAAATATCTAGATACTGTTTGAGATGATTTTTAAATAAGAATATTTAAGTTCATGTTGTGATGTGGTTAAGCCACACCATCTGTAAATTATTGTTGAATGACAAATTATTCAAACTTCTATTCAAACTGATGTTTATATTTAGTTGCCTATACCTTTGGGAATTGCAAACACAAAGGTAAGAAGGGAGCTTGCGTTAATACAAGAAGAATTCATGAGAATCTGTTTTGCTGTGTATATGTATTTAAATGCATATTCTACTGTTTTATACAGATAATTTAAATATCATTTATATAGTATAATATTTATAGAATATGATACCTGAACGGGAATGGGTGTGAACTAAGCTGTGTGCACTTAATAAGAAAAAGTTCAATATTTTTCTTCAAAACAAATTGGGTATTCATTGGAAACATGTAAATACAAGGTCTTTTAAATTTGTACCTCACTTTGTAACCAGAAAAAGAGATTGCATTACCTTCTGCAATCACTGTAGAAGGAAGAGGACATTTATTTCTCCCCTACTGCTGCTTTTTCTCAGCATTAGGGAATCAATGGGTAGAATGCTTTTAGCAAGGTGCTGTTTTTGTTCTTGAGTAGCCTTGTAAGTCATTACAAAGGTAATTTTAAAGAAGTGCTTTTTGAAGAAAATATTTTGAAATGCACAAATGAAAAGATTAAAGCTATTTTCTACAGATTGTGCAAATTCTTCTTAGAGTTGGCTTTTATAGTGATTGTTTGGGTTGTGCGTTGAACAGAACATGCCAGAGGTTATTAAAATATATGACTTACTGCATTGCGCCGTGTATAGTGCGCACCTCACGTTTTTGGCTCAGGCTTTTAGAAAAAAATCTTTCTTTTTATTTTTTGAATTCAAGTTTTTTACTTCTTTATACGTAGATACTTGTTTGTTTTTATGGTAAGAGAATTTTCGCATTTATTTTTGAATATATTATGGTAAAAGAAATTGGATGTAAAACATCATGACAAAACACAAGGCCTGATACAAGGTATTTCAGGTACTACCTATATATAATGTACATCTTCATTTTCCCCTAAAAATTTTGGGCAAAAAAAGTGCACATTATACATGGCAAAATATGGTCATACTTTTCTTCAAAATGTAGAACTAGTGAATTTTTTTCACCTACTATGGAGTCAACATGTAATGCTTTGTGTTGTCTGGTCTGTGCCAGCTGCTGTTATACACACTGCAGACAAATGGTGGACACTGTGCTCATGGAGAGTATACCCCAGTGGGCTTAAGCGAACAAGATTATTTCGCAGTCCCTCATGTTGTGAATAGAACAAGGTAGTATGATAGTGATCAGCAAAGCTAGCTGCTTCAGACAGGGTGGTCGGGAGAAGTGTCTTCGGGGAGAGAGCATTTGGGTTGAGACTTGATGACAAATGAAGAGTCTATTATACAAGAATCTTGGAAAAGCTCCTTTTAAGCATGAAGAATAGCGAATGTCAAAGACATGCAGCAGGAGCAAGCACAACACATATAAGAAACAGAAAGAAGGTCACGAGGGCTGACAGGTAGGGACTGAGATTTATACAGTGAATCACACAGTGGGGTTGTCAGAGGTTATAGAACAGTGAGTGAAGGGGTGAAGTGGTAGAAGTGTTGGAGAATGAACTGTGACCCAGAAGGGCATGATTTGGAAGTTACGTTTTATCCCCGTGTAATGTGAAACCCCTGGAATCTAGGCAATGGAAGAATGATAAGATCTAATTTACATTTTCTAAAAGATTCATTTGGGTGTGGAGTAAAAAGCAATAAATATCCTAGCAAAAGGGGACACTTGCCAGGTCTAGGGTGATAAATGGGGGATGGAGGGAGAAAGACTGGTTTCTGTAACAATTTGGAGGTAGAATCAAACAGGAGTTGATGATGGGCTAGATGCGGAGACTGAGAACTATACGAAGAATATATCACATATAAGGAACTTCTACATGTTTGGAACAACTGGGTTCATGATGGGGCTGTTCACTGAGATGGGGCCGATTAGGCAAGGGAAAGGTTACATGACTTTTTCCAGGAGTCTGCTGGCAGTCAGTAGACAGTTCAAGGAGTCGCTGGCACGTAAATGGTTTTAAAAACCATTTGCTTGGATGAGATCACTGAAGCTGAGTGTAAGTTGATGTAAAAAATAGAGGTCGCAGGATGGGGCCCTGGGATGCGCCAACATTGCAGGCACTGGCAAAGGGAATGGAGATGCAACAAAAGTGAAATAGAAGAAAAATTGAGTGATTTCGTTGGAGCCCAGTGTGATTCAAGAAGATGAAATCAGATTGCACTGAATAGAGCTGAGAAATGGAGTAAGATGAAGATAGAGTAGTGTTCATTGGGTTTGGACATCTTTACAACTATTAGTAATGAAAAGCGCTGAATGAATGTGAGGGAAAGGTAGAGAATGGCAGCCAGGGTGCCAGGCTCCAAGTCTTATTTGCAGTACTGGTATTACAATGCAGTGACTTTAAATTCTTCTTTTTACTGTATGGGACATGTTTGTAAAGGGTAATATGTGCTACTAGATATCCCAAGGTTAAAATGTAGGTGAAAAGAAGTGAAGAGAAGAGGAAGCATAGAGGTCAAACTACTGTAGGAAAAAGAAACCCAGTTAACATCAAATTGATTGAAGTTTTACTTCACAAACCCGTCTTCCTCAGGTCCACCGTCCAGTTGGATCTATTATGTAATGAAGAACTGCGTTAATCATTCCTGCCACTTGTATCTGCTGAAATTAGATGTGAAATTCTGATAGGTATAGATGGCCACCTTAAAAAAAAAAAAACTTTCCTCCCCATTAGATGGTCAAATCTCTTAAGTTAGAAATGTCCAGACAATGAAATTAATCACCATCCTTCTTTATAAGTATAGATAAAAAGACAAAGAACAACTTTCTCATTCCCAAATAAACTTGTTTTATTAAGATTTTGAGTTTAAGTAATATCCAGTCAAGTGTACCATGCTGACACATTGTGATTTTAAACTATGGTAGAGGTCTAACCTAGTTGAATGATTTCAATTTAAAAAACATGATAACTCTTTCTGAATTTAATTCAGTAAATTTTATACAAATACATTTTAATCTCAGGATGCATGTGAAATAAGACTAACATATGATATAATGTCCTGTTGGATAATAAGACCGTCAATTTTATAATGAGACTCATTGAAAAGGTTTGGCTTATTGAAATTAATAATGTATAACTTGGACAAGCTATAAGACATTAATTACGCTGGCAAGGAAGTAGAAAATACGCCATGATGATGGTCAGAATCCTATGTATTTTGCACAGAACGCTGCCAGTATCCTCAAATTGAGGAGTGTTAAAATTGGGATTTAGATGGCTGTGGAAAGATGCAGGCTGGAAAATTACTAGTCCACATAGACCTCTGTGGTTGGATAAAGGCAGGGTGACAGAACAGAGAAGCAAAGACATGGCTTGGTTACCTGAGTTGAGGAGATGAATGAAAAGTTAGTTGAACTGGCCCTGGCTGGTGTAGCTCAGTGGATTGAGCACGGGCTGCGAACTAAGGGGTCGCCAGTTTGGTTCCGAGTCAGGGTACATGCCTGGGTTGCGGGCCAGGTCCCCAGTGGGGGCCACATGATGTTTCTCTCCCTCTCTTTCTCCTTCCCTTCCTTCTCTCTAAAAATGAGCAAGTGTGAAAGACACAGGGATGAGGACTAGGGGGGAGGAAGTGGGAGGGAGGTGGGGAGACGGGGCAGGGGGGGCTGGGATGGGAGAAATAGATAGAAAACTGTACTAGAAAAATAACTAAATAAAATTAAAAAAATAAAAATAAATAAAATCTTAAAAAAGAAGAAAAGTTGAACTGGATAGAGCAATTAGAGCTGAATAAATTAAGCAAGAGATGAGGAATACAATGATTACAAATATCTTCAAACCTATATGAAGCAAATAAAATGAATATCAGACATCTCATTGTGAAAACAGGGGCTGAGATATGCAAGCCTTAGATGGCCACAAGCTGAGCTAGAAGCAGAAACATGCTAAGAATTCTCTAAAGAACACACGGAACAAAGTTACCATTGCAGCCTGGAATGTCAGAGGTCATTTGGGATAACTCTCTCATGTGAGGTGAAATAACTTAGTGTGACCTGCTAGGTTAGACCATCAGAGATAGCATGGCTCTCTATGAACTGTTAAGGAGAATTGTATATGGCATAAAGAGAGGTCTCAGCTTTGGGTTAGAGATCAGCCTTTGTGCGTTACTCTTTCTGCAGGATGCCAAGCAGAAAAGAAAGTGTTGACTGAGTGGCATATTTGAATTACACAGATCGGCCACAGGATAGCTATTGTCTAAAAGTCCAGGCACAAAGAAACTACTTGTGTGACCACCTATTTAGTTTTTATTACTTTTGTCCATGCAAAATGAAGCAACCTATTGTATACATATTGATTAGACCATACACAACTGAATTTCAAAAATTTGAAAGCACATAGTTTAACCTTATTTTTTAATTCAATTATATTGATTTGCATCATTCTCTGATGAATAGTTTCAAAGTGTTAACCCTCTGGGTTTTGCAAAAGATGTAATTTTGGGCAAGCTTAACTACGTGTTTTTGGATTCTTAACCATTTTCTTTTCTTGAATATAAAAGATTTGAAATACGTCTTGACTATTTTCTGCTTGTTGTAATTAAAATGTCAAATTTCACGTTGTTAAAATACACATCTCTCTGATACTAATAATTTCTTCTCTTTAAAAAACCACTTATGTTTAGTTTAATTTCATACATATCTACATTTGCTTAGGAAAATATAGAAGTGCCTGCTTTTACAATTTTCCCATAAGCAAATATAGTTAAATATATATTAACCTCCATGTGTATAATAGACACATATTCATAAAATGAAATGGAAAATTTAATACAAACATATTTCCTAAGATTAAAAAAAAACCCCAGCAGGTTGAAAGAAAGGCTTAAGGCTAATACTATAACATAGAATGTCTAACAGTGTCATGAAATTCTCTGTTGAATGCCACATTCTCAGACACCATTACCCTAGTCACAGCATCGACTGGCACCCGTTCACCCTAGCATGTGTCACAAAAGCCAACTTTATTGTCTTCACATCACTCACAGCCTCTGGGAGCATTGGAAACTCCTCTAGTTGTTTGATATTCAAGTGTCCCCATTAGATGTAGTGTTTTCTTTTCTTGTTCACTCCAGTATCCCCAAAACCTAGAACAATTTCTGACCTATGAAATATGCTTGGTAAATATTTAAAAAATCCATGATAACATTTTTCTTAAATGGAATCTTCAGTTAACAAATCCAAGTCTTGGAGACTTGACTTGTGGGGGTGAACACACAACACAGTGTACAGATGATGTGTTGTAGAATCGTGCACCTGAAACCTATATAACTTTATTAGCCAGCGTCACCCTGATAATTTCAGTTGAAAAAAGAAAAACTCATGAAATTGCACACACTTAGCTGCATCCTAGCTAAGTCACTCTGCGTGAATGAATCTGCCTTTAGAGAAAATATCTTTGAGCAAAAATATCTTTTAGTTTTGTTGTATAGAATACTGCCCATTCT
Organism: Artibeus jamaicensis; assembly: GCF_021234435.1. Taxonomy (NCBI): domain Eukaryota; kingdom Metazoa; phylum Chordata; class Mammalia; order Chiroptera; family Phyllostomidae; genus Artibeus; species Artibeus jamaicensis. Next base: position 7,951,362 of record NW_026522028.1, on the reverse strand, counting down.
TGCATAGCGTTTAGCATGTAGTAAGGCTCTTTGGTGTACGCGTAGCAAGTGTGTGCTATGGGTGGTATATCGTATATGCACACTGACTCTGACCTTACAAACCAAAGTCTGTCTACAACAATTGCCGTCCTCTTGAGAGTAATGATCGGGTCTTTCTCTAAGAAGTCTGCTTCCAGTGGCAGCTCCAGAATTTATGCCCTGGAGGAGCTAAGAGAAGATGGTCTTTCTTGTTGGAAGAACATGGGGATGAGAAACATCTCTCAGAGCTTATTGCAGAACAAACAGTGTTTTCCTAAAAGTCTATGTGTATTTGAGGATTATTTGGGGGGACTGTTATTCTCACTTTGTGAGGCCTCTGTTCTCTCTCTCCCCTCTCCCTATTAAATGAAACCAAAATGTTGGGGAAAAGTAGTCCATTTCAGTCAATTTAAATCTTTTATAACACATGCATTGAGTGCTATTTCATTCCCTGCTAAGCTCTTGTTTTCATTGCATCACACACATTTTGATAAGTTGTATTTTCATTGAAAATGTAGTTCAGAGTAATTTACAAATTTTGTTGAGATTTCTCTGATCATAGTTTCTAAGTGTGCTATTTAATTTCAAACTATTTGGGAGATATTCCATCCATCTTTCTGTTGTTGAGTTCTAGCTTAATTTTATTATGGTCTGAGGTAATGCATTCAATGATTTCTTATTCTTTAAATTCCTTAAGGTGGGTTTTATTGCCCAGAATATGGTCTGTCTCGGTGAATATGAGCTTGAAATCAATGTGAATTCTGCCATTGTTTGGTGGAGTATTCTCTAATGTTAATGAGACCAAAGTGATTGATACTGTGAATCAGGTCATATATACTCTTATTGTTTTTCTGCTGTACTGATCTATTAATTACCAACAGAGGGGTGTTGAAGTCCCCAAATATAACAGATTTGTTTATTTTTCCTTTTCATTCTATCAGTTTCTCACTCATGTATTTTGCTCTGTTGTTAGGTGAAGATATATTTAGGATTGTAACATCTTCTTGAGAAATCAACCTTTTTAAGTAATGCACCTCTTTATTACTGATAATTCTCTACATTTAAAAGTCTACATTATCTGAAATTAATACTTTAAAAAAACTTAAAAATATATTTAAAATCTACCTTTCTTTCCAAGTGCTGGGCAGCACAGTAAGTTTCGGATCTTGCCTTGCCTCTCCCAGTGTGGCATCTTTCCTATGAATAAGCTGGGGCAGGAGCGATCGGGACACTGTATTCTTGATCTGCTGCACTTCTGTCCAATGAGGGGAGGAGGGGTGAGTGGGAGAAAGGATTATCCTGACCTCTCAGTTGTACTAACAAGCAATTTAGACACTTTATCTGGGAATTAAGAGGAATGAGGAATATTGGAGGCTCCGCTCCCAGAGAGCTATGGTAATCTTTAGCTGGGAGCTGAGGAGGGAGGGAGCACAGTCTTCTTGGGCACACCCATCTGGGGGTTAACAGCTCTCTAGCTGAGTTGAGGGGGGTTGTGGTGGGGGTGGGGTGGGCAGGTCATGGTTCAAATGCCACTGACTCTTGCTGTTCTTATGGAGTTTCAGTATATTTTTATGAATAAATGTTTCTTCAGTTGCTGTATTCCTTTAGGACGATTTACAGATAGTTCACATTTTTTAAGTGTGTTCACCTATTTTGCTTGCTTCACTAAGGAATGGTCCACAGAGCGCTTCATATTGTCATCCTGGAAGTAGTTTCTCTTTTTCTCTCCCTCTCTCTCCTCCCTCTCTCTCTCTCTGGTTAGCATGGTTTATAGGCACTTTGCTTTATTATGCTTTGCAGAGGTTGAGTGTTTTTTTTAAACAAATAGAAGGCCAAGCATTCCACTGGCAAAGAGAATACCACTTGCTTTATTATTGTGGTTTGGAATCAAACTCACAATATCTCTGAAGTATGCCTATATCTTTCCTCATGTCTGTCCTAAGCTATGTGAGTCTTTATGCTTAAGTTGGGTTGTTTGTAGACAACATACCTTTGTGTCTTATGTTTTTCAATACACTTTAACAAAATCTATTTTTCATTGGTATATTTAGACTATTCACATTTAATATGATTATTGAAATAGTAGGATTAATATCTTACATATTCGTAACTGTTTCCTATTCGTTGATTTGTTGTTTGTTTCTTTTCATTTCTCCGCTGTCTCCCCTCCGTGGTTTTTGTAGGGCATTTAATACGATCTATTGTATCTCCTCTTAGCCTATCAATTACACTTCTTTCAGAAAAATTTAGTTGTTTCCCTAGTGTTCGAAATATATATTTTAATGTATCCTAAGTCTGCTGTCAAATGATACTATACTTCATGCGTAGTGCTGGTACTTTATAACAGAGTACTTCTAATTCTTGCCTTCTATCCCTTGTCAATTTGATGTCATTCATTGTACTTATCCTTATGTTATAATAACTCAATACATTATTACTATTAATTTAAATGGCTAGGTTTAGATCGAATAACAATAACAAAAATATTTTATTTTTACCTGCATTTATTCTTCTGATACGCTTCCTTTCTTCATGTAGAGGCAAGTTTTTGACTTACATCATTTTACTTCTGCCTGAAAAACTTAAATTTTTTTTTTAATTGGGAAAGTTTACTGCAATGAAATTCCTCAGGTTTTGTTTGTCAGAGAAAGGCATTATTTTGCATTTAAAATGGAGGTTTAATTTCACCAGATAATGAATTCTAGCTTGGTGATTCTTTTCCTTTCATACCTTTAAATATTTCACTGCACTCTCTTCTTGTCTGCATGGTTTTTGATGCTGTCACTGCTATAATTTTTGTTCGTGGCCATGGTATATCTTTCAAGATTTTCTCTTTGTCTTTGTCTTTCTGCAGTTTAATTATTATATACCTAGGTGTAGCTTTTTTGATATTGGTGTTCACTGAGCTTCCTGGGCCTATGAGTTCATGTCCATTTTTAATTATGGATAATTCCTGACCTTTATTACCTCAAATGTTTCTTCAGCTCTATCATCTCTTCCTTTTCCTTCTGGCAGTTCAATGACATGGTCCCCATATTGAAATTGTCCTTTGCTCCTTGGATGTTCTGTTCTTTTGTTTCATATTTTTGTCCCCTTGGAATTTTAGTTTAGGAAGTTTCTATTGATGTATCTTTAGGTTTAGTTCTTCTTTCTTTAGCTTCATCAAGCCTACTGATGAGCTTCTTAAAGGCAATTTTAATTTCTTTTAACAGTGTTTTAGATTTCTAGTGCTTCCAGTTGATTATTTCTTAGAGTTTACCACTCAGTTTTTACATTACCCATATGCTCTTGATATGCACTTTTTTCTTTAGAGACCTTAATGTATTACCCCTACTTATTTTAAATTTCCAGTCTGACAATTTCAGCATCTGTGTCATTTCTCAGTACTGTTCTGGTTGCTTCATTGTCTCTTTATATTGTGGGGTGGTTTTTTTGTTTTTTTTGTTGTTGTTTTGCCTCTTGGCAGGCCTTGTAAATTCTTGGTGGAAACTACACATATTGTATCAGGTATTTGGATCCGAGGTAAGTAGGTTCTGTAGTATCAGTATTTATGCTAATCTGGGCTGTGGTTGGTATGTGTGCATGTGCGTGTATAATATTAGTTGTAGCTAGAGGTGTCAGAGGCTCCAGATTCCTCCAGTGTCCTTGTCTTGTTACCTCTATTGCCTTTAGTTGCCCCTAAGGACTCCTCTTCATAGAAAGCCTGTGTCTTGCAACTATTTCAGATGTAATCTACTGTTACTGTACTCTAAACCCTTTTGGTGTGGAAGTATGGTATGGGGAAAGAGAGCATGCTTGAATCTTATGCTTAAATCTCATTCTTTTTAAATTTTCAATTACAGTCACTATTCAGTATTATCTTAGTTTCTGATGTATACCATAGGGGTCAGACATTTATATAACTTACAAACTGATCCTTTCAATAAGTCTAATACTAATCTAGCATCATATGCCATTATCCCAATATTATTAACTGTATTCCCTATGCCGCACTTTACCTTTCTGTGACTATTTTGCAACTGTGAATTTATACTCCTTAATTGCTTCACCTTTTTCACCCAGTCCCCATCCCCCTCCCATCTGGCAACTCTCAGTTCGAAAGTAGGGGAATAACTAAAATTTCAAACATATCATCTCTGTGAGTTCTAGTTTTGGACTATGGGAGTTAATTTCCAACAAAGTCTTTATGAAGCCAAGAATAGACAGCTAGCTGTAGTTTCCTCTCCTTGGGCCCCATCTTTTGCTGTGGAATCCTTTAGTGCCAGCAATGGTGTTCTCAAGCACATTGTCAAAGAAATAGTACTGTGGCAAATAAATTAAATTTGTCTTTTGTTCAGGTTGTGGCCCACTTGATATTATTTAATGAGCTTCAAGACTGTCTTCCTCACTTTTGATTATAACAGGCTATACAAGCTTAACAATGACTGGATTTCTAAAATTACACCTTTATTCTTTGAGACAAATGGATACTCCTTCTATAACTTGCAGTTGCTTCTTGGAAGATTGATGCTTTATGTCTAGGGTGGTTTTGATCAGAAGGGAAGGAGAGAGAATATGGGTGTTGAATGGAGAAAAAGTATTATGGGAAGGAGGGGGGGCAGTAGTTGACCTAAAGGATGATGAGAAACAGAGAAAACCACCTAGTGAGGACTGCTCAAGGACAACTATTACCTTAGGAAAAAATAGCCTAGAACCTTTAAATAAAAACAAAACAAAACAAAACAAAACAAAAAACTGTGTAAATTTGCAGCTCCACCAGTTATTGTGAGACTTTGGAAAAGTTTGAGATGCCGTAGTTCACAGTTCTCTTATATGTGAGGTAAGAACAATTGTGGCACATCTCTCATAGCATGTGGATAATGCAAGGAAAGCATTTAGCACAGTATGTGATGCATATTCAGAGCTCAGTATGTCTCAGTCATTACATTATCAACAGGAACAATGATTTATTTATGAAGCCTCACGTAAAGTATTTGATATTTAAATTTAAGATAATGTACAGACTTTTATTTAATTATACATAATCTGGAATTTGATTGGATAGCTCTTCCTGAAACCTAAAACCTCTTACCTGGAATCATGACGGTGATAAAGAGATCAGCATTCTTTCTTTATGTCTATGCTCAGTGATATTTCTCATATTTCTGGAAATGTATTATAAACAACAGTTGTGTAAGGAAGACTCAGATGAAATCAAGTTTTCTTTATGACCTTATATCCTCTCACTCTATCACTTCTAAGACCTTAGATGCTGGATTTCATATACTGTGACCTATGAGTCAGTAACCATGAACTCCCAATATCAGTTTATTTGCAGCAGGTCACCCATACATCAGGCAGATCTTTCAAAATGATGGATAGGAAGAGTGTGTTAGGAAGCCAATGGGAGAACAATAGGTTTCCATAATCTTCTGGAACAACACTAACAGGAGACTATTAGCAAAATCAGCATAATGTATAATGTGATTGGGGACTTCTCTAAACCAATTTTATTAGTCACACACCAAGCAAAATCTACCTAAAGAAATATGCCATTTACCATGAAGCAGGAGAGATGCTATCTTAGAGAAGAACACATGAACTAGGAAAGCTTTGCGGTCTGTTTTGATACTGTGTTGACTACCCTTTACTGAGTGTTGTGACTTTTTCTCCCAGCACACATCACTAGTCACTTTATCTTAGGATTTAGGCAGCCAGCTAAATAATTTTGGCCAGCAAGGTTCTGCTAAGCCTCCTCTAGAAAATGACCTTTTGTGATGTTGAACTGACATATAACTGAAGGATGGTCATGTCATTTACTGGCAGACGATTTTCTTTCAGTGGGAGAGTTTGAAGATCACTAGACTTGTGAATGGCAATGGGATTGTTGGCCTGGATGTGATTGAGTAGTTTAGTGACACAGACAATTTTGGTGACTGTGCTTGGAAGCTCTAAGCATCTTTTCACTTTGGATCCTGATTTCAACTGCTGATACCTAAATTACAAATCAAATGGTGGGAAGATGAATCACAATGCTGGGGGCATCGCTGCATCATGCCAGCCAGCCACAAATTGGTTTTTTTTTTTTTGAGGGGGAGTTGAATTAACAAAACAGGAAAGTTTTGTGGAAAAAAGTTTTTACCTGTTTAGAACTCACTTGAAGGCATAAGTTTGGGTTTATACAAGATTAAGGACAAGAGGAATTACTATTTTGAGAAGGCTTGTTTTTGAACATGGATCCTTCAAGTCTCCGTTTTAAAGCAGTATAATTAATATTTTAGTGGCAAACAAAAATCTCAGATCTTAAAGGGGCCTGTGATCTTAAGTTTGTAATTTGTAGCATAACCAAATTGTGGGCATAGAAAGGCATAGGAATTCTATGATGTAAAACTGTCAGAAGCAAGGGGGTATTTCTACTAAAATTTCACAAAATGCCTGGCTAAATCCAACATTTTGTTTCATTTAATACAGTAGTCGTATTTTGTATGGGAAGTCATGGTCACAGATAGGCCGTGGGTACTTTCACTGTGGCCTCTGAAACTCAGTTAAGGCCTGACAGTTTCTGAGTCCTGGTTGAGGTTTATTGTTTCTCCAGTGATTTAGAGCTAATGATTAATATCTTGGTTCTAATAAGTTTTTTATATAAAATAGGCTAACTTTGAAGTGTTTCGTGGGATTTATGGTCATTATAGGATTTACATTTTGGTTTCTGAGCTAAAGAAGACTAAGTTTCTTATGACTGATAGTCTGACTGACGTGTTGAGTATGACCTGTAGCTTCTGATTTTGAGTTTTCCCACACAATTCTCTACTATTCTCTGAGAAATTATAGACCAATTATGTTTGATTTTTCTTAAAACTAAGTTGACTGAATGACATTGGTTAACAAAATTATATAGGTTTCACGTGTATAATTCTATCGAGTGCATTATCTGTACGCTGCATCCCATGTTCACTGCCCAAAGTCAAATCTCCTTCCGTCACCATATATTTGACCCCCTTTGCCCTTAACTACCCCCTTTCCTCTATACTCTTGTCTGTATCTATGAGTTGATGTCTGTCTTATTTGTTCATTTGCTACTTTCAGTTTACATCCTATATATGACTGAAATGATATGGTTTTTGACTTTTTTCATTGAAGACAAGTGAGAGTATGTACAAAGTTCTCTTTGAGTTTATATTGAGGGATCAATGCAAGTATTTAAAAATGAAGGGCTGTTGCTGTATTCACTGTCTCCTCACTGGTTACCCCAAAGCTCCAGGAACTCTGTAGAAGCCATGGGAACATGCTGCCACATCTGGGCCTTTCCTTGAATTGTGGTGCCCAAAGGAAATGAATGTGGACGTGCTCATCATCTTACAGTTGCCCTAATACTTTGCTATAAAAATAATTAATTATTCCCTTAAAGAAATACAAGGCACCACAAGAGCGTGGTGAGGTATGTGTCATATGGCCCCCTCAGAGGCATCCTGGGCTACACTGAGGACCAGGTTGTCTACTGAGACTTTAATAGTGACACCCACTCCTCCACCTTCAATGCTGCGGCTGGCATTGTCCTCAATGACCACTTTGTCAAGCTCATTTCTGGTACAGTGATAAATTTGGCCACAGCAGCAGGGTGGTAGACCTTATGGTCCACATGGCCTCCAAGGAATAAGATGCCCCAGGCCACCAGCCCCAGGTGCTGGGGCCTTCAGGTGCTGGGGAGTCCTTGCCTCAACTTGATCACCAACACATTCAGAACCACCCTGAGTGGACAGTTTTCATTCTGGACCTTCTGAAGAAGAGGGAGGGGCTTAGGGAGCCCGACCTCATCTTGCACCATCAATAAAGTACACTGTACCCAGCACTATCATTCCGCACTCCCCCTCCCATTGTTTCTAAGAGAGTACAAGCACCTACCTCTTAGGATACTTTAATCCAAAGATTGTTTTTCTTTGGAATCTTGATATATCTTGTGTATAATATATATTTCTTGTGTATATATATGTTCCAAAGAGCATATGATTTGGAGCAAATGGCTTTATTTCTTCTTGCTGATTACCATTTTTTTCTTTTATGAGGGAATTTTTATTAAATATTTATATTGCAACTAAAAAGATCCTGTAAAATATGTTGCACAATTATTGAGATTTCCCTAAGCCTGTGTCAGCTAACTGGCTAAGGCAAGCACAACAATCCCAGGAAAAACTAAAGTGCAGTTTAAGCCCAACACATATTTTTATATGGTCCAAATATTTGTCATACAAAATAGGAATGCATTGCTGATGGGATGTTCTTAGGTGTAAATGTTTATAAAGCATTTAGGTGTATTAAAAATCCCATGTCATTACACAAATAGTAAATCATCTTTGTAGAAAATTAAAAAGACTTGTATAAGATCAGAATTGACCCCAGAATCCTAGGTTGCAAGGTTCCTTGTTAAGGATAACTAAGGGCCAAAATGAAAGAAACCTATTATTAGGTTTTATATGATCATTTATATGTGTATATGTTCCAAGGAGAACTGCATGCATTCTTTTTTTGTTTTGGCACCTTAATAATTGTTGTGCATTATCATTCAGTAGTTATCATTTACTAAATTTGATTAATATGAAGGGAAAGGATTAGACTGTTTTTAAATTTTACTTCTCAATTTTCTTCCTATGATTGAAGGACTTTAGCTCAATTTTTACCACTGGACTTAACATATAAATAGTAGTGTATGTTGTATATTTAGAAATGAAAAAATATATAATGAAACTAAGGTACTTTATCAGCGAATAGCTTATACTTGATGAATAACTACATACTCAAATTCTATTCATGTGTAATCTCAGTTTAAACATAATAACAAACTATAAAATGTATGAAAATTGTGAAGAAGTTTGGGATTGCATTTTTATTTTGCACCAATGGAAACTTTATTTCCCCATGGAATCCAAGGATTTTTTTCACTGACATATTGTTGATATATCCAGAATTTATTGATGTTGGGAATGATCCTTGGGATAAATTATGCCCTTTTCTTACAATCGAGGAAACCGATGCATGTGGTGATGAAGCGACTTAATGGTATGCAGCTAATGGGTCACAGAGCCTGTATTAGAATCGACTACTACTGTCTAAACATTATTGATATACTGTATCATGTAAGTACCATGCTGAGTTACACCACTCACTGCTTGATCCAGCTGCTTTGTTATGTAAATAGCAACAAAACATGATCTCAAAGGGCTAATAAAAATAGCAAATGTGTGTATTAGTAAGGGTTTCATCAGGAAAGCCGAAGCCACCCTAGGTTTTTGCAAGTTGGAAGAGTTTCAACTCACAGAATGAGAGGACTGTACAGCCATTGGAAGACTGAGACAGAGAGAGCAGGGAAGCTGCTGTTTGAGCTCATGGAATCGGAACATTCGATGGGTGGGAATCCATGGCTGGTTATCTGTGCACCTCAGTGAGTGATTCACAGAAGGGACCACTAAGCAGCCTCCTCAGACTCCATACCTGCCATCTGATTTTGCTGCAACTGATCCTTCTCTTCGACCTCCAAAGAAAGCACGAGGGCCTCTGATGGGCTGAAACAACTCTGGAACATAGAGGGAAAGGGATTCTAGAAAATTTAGTTACAGATTTCCCCTTGTGAATCAGTGAAGAGTGCAAAGGCGCCATGATAATGCTGTGTTGACAACAGGCAGCCCATAATCCAGCGCAGAAAGATGGCACTTAAAGCTGTCAAACACAGAGCGATGTTCAGTAAAGGACTGAAAAAGCCATGTGGCTAAATCCCATGTCCTGTCTTATTTCAAAATTTCAAAAAAAACAAAAACAAAAACAAAAAAAACAAACAGAATTTTAGACTAATTGAGACATTTAACCTGATTAAAAACAATGCAATCGGGAAAGCTTTGGTATTCACTGTAACAGATATGATTAACTCGTGAGCATGGATACATGTAAAAGTGAGCAGAGTTCCATTCTATTTCTTACTGTTTCTGTTCTTAACATTTTGGAATTTTTTAATGAGAAATAGCTATTAAGGAACATTCACAGGTTCTGGGGATAAAGATGTAGCCGCCTTTGAAGAGCTCTTTTTCAGCCTCTTACAGAACCTGGAGTTCTAATACTATTCTCTAAAATTGCAAAGTCCTTTATGTTTGTCAAAGATAGAAGTGTCTCAGAGGACTGATCCCTTCAAAGCAGTGTTACGAATATACACACAATGCTAGATCTGTATGATAAAGCAGTATGTTATAAGATTAGTTATTTTTGACTAATCTTGAGGTAATTTACCTAGGCAAAAATAAACATGTTGTCCTTTGCAAGCAGTATTACCAAGACATTTCTCAGTCTTGCTTTATCTCTAAGCTTCACTGTTCCCCTAGCTGTCGTAGGCCCAGGGAATCTGAAGACAGCACGTTCCATGGGGTTGGAGCCAGAAATTGGGCGAGGTTCAGTGATGGAAGGAGGCATCTTTGACATTCTATCAGTTTGCATGCTTTTGATCAAAAGAAACAGAAAATCCAAATCAAAATGGCTTAACTAGAACAAAAATAAAAAGATTTATTATTTAACCAGTATTCACAAATGTAGGGTAGGCTTTGAGCATGGTTCATATTTTGAGCCAGAAGTTTTGGTTGCATTAGGTCTCCAGCTTTATTCTCTGTGATTGTGTTGGCTCTATTTCCCGCTACTCCCCTCTCCCTGCTCATTTGGTTTATTTTGAGATGATACAGATTCATTTGGAAGATACCAAACTGTGCACAGGCAAAGTTCCATCCAACAGCTCCTTATCAAGCACACCAAAACCCTCCTGTAAAGAAGATTCACCTGCAGTCTCCATTTCCCTAACTGCCTTTGCATTAAATCTTATGTTGTTCTCTGTGTACACATTGATAATGTGCTGTTAACCAGAGGTTAGTAAACGGTAGCCTGTGGGCTGCATCTGGCCCACAGCCTGTTTTGGTGCAGCCTGTGAGCTAACAATCTTTTTTACATGGTTCAAAAAAGATTTTAGTTATTTATTTTTAGATTGAGGGGAAGGGAGGGAGAAAAAGAGGGAGAGAAACATCAATGTGTGGTTGCCTCTCATGCCTTCCCTACTGGGGACCTGGCCCACAACCAAAGCATGTGCCCTGACCGGGAATTGAACTGGCGACCCTTTGGTTCATAGGCTGGCACTCAATCCACTGGGCCATACCAGGCTGGACTGTTTTTTACATTTTTTAAGGGTTATAGAGACAAAAAATATACTTCCCAGACTGTATGTGGCCCACAAATCCTAAAATATTTACCGTCGTGACCTTTATAGCAGAAAGTTGCCAACCACTCTGTAAGATTTCATTCAGATACAAAAATCCCCACATTTCTGTTGTACCTATTGCAGTTCTTTCTGAACAGCACTTGCATCTTTAAACAGTTCTTTCCACCTACTCCCATAGGTCAAGTTTTCCTCTTTTTTTAATTTTTTTTTTGAGGAGGAGGAAATGTTGCCAGGAGAGATTTTATTAATATAGCAAGGAGAAGACTTTCAGGAGAAGGTTGGTACAGAAACACCAGATGAAAATTTGCATTAATTTTAGAGGATCTGAGCATCAAAAGGACTTCAGAGAGCACCTTGTTTGGTTGCATCTTGTTGCGGCAGTGGGAATAGTTGTGGCTGTGTACCACTCCTGCTGGCTCCCCTTGCTTTTCTGATGCTGCATCTTTGACTTCCAGCCAACTTAGCCATATACTCAGTGTTGTGCATGCCAGGACTTCCCCAGACTGCCTTTTTAACCTGGGAGTTTTCTCCATAGTTACTGCTGGAAAGAGTGACCAAGAACTTCCTTAAAGGGATCTTCTCTTTCATTATGTTATATTTTCCTCCTGGTCTTCTAATGCTATGCCTGTGTTCTTCCCCACTGGTTATATTTCTGGAGCCCTAGCTCCATTGAGATGTCATTGGCTGCTTTCTAGGATGACTTGGCGGTGATAAAAAATGTACCAGAAGAGGAATGTAACCTCTTTGATTGTTAACTCAAAGTTTTCCAGTGGCCTGTTTAAGTCCTTAGATTGATTAATTTTCTCAGATCTCATTTTCTTTGATCTTTCATTCCGACTATTAACCAGCTCCACAGTTGTCATCCTTGCTATGATACCTCTGCCTCCAGCTTGCCTTCTGATTGTTCTGGTAGTTTCTTTTTTGGTTTTCCTTGGCTCTAATTCTTCCTTGTACCCATATGGATGGGTAGTCTTAGTCTATTATAGTTTCCTATTTCTGCTTTAACAAATCATTACCAACTTCATGGCTTCAAACAGTACAATTTATTTTTTCTTTGAGGTTAGAAGTTCCACGTAGGTCTTACAGGCTAAAATCAAAGTGTGGGAAGAGCTATGTTTTTTGTGGAAGCCTTAGGAGAGGATCCATGTCCTCATCTAGAGGTGGCCTGTGTGCCTGCCTCAGGTCCCTTCCTCCGTCTTCCAAGTCGGAGGACATCATGCCGTCCTCTGCTTCTGCAACCACTTCTCCTCTTTTCTGACTCAGAACTTCTTGCCTTCCTCTTTTAAGGACCCTTGTGATCCCATTGGGCCCACCAGACTAGTCGAGTATGATTGTCCCATCTCAAGATACATACCTTAGTCATACACGCAAAATCCCTCTCGCCATATAAGGTAAAATTTGGCAGGTGCCTAGAATTGGAACATGGGCATCTTTAGACATCATTATTCTGCCTACCTCTCTTAGGTTACTACCAATGTATCCCAGTTACATTTGGTTTTTCAATATTAGAGGCACCCTCTGATTCTTTAAAAATGTAAATTATCTTCCAAAAGTATGCCTGAATTAATAAAGGTTATTCTCTTGCATCTCAAACTCATTATCAGCAAAACTATTCAAATCAATACTTCATTTTACCTGCACCTCAAATTAAGCTCCTACTGCCTCTTAAATGGACTCCATTTGAAAAGTATCCTGTGACTGCCCTTACCCCACCCCACCCCACTCAGATTTCATTGTCTGGATTGTTAGCATACACTGAAAGTGTAGCCTAAATTACCTTCCTTTGCATCCTTTTTATATAACTGTGTGATATCCTATACTCCTACCACGACCTAGGCAGCTGAAAACACATCCCACCCAGATGTGTACCTCCTAAGGTCCATCCCCATGTTTTATACATGGGAAATACCCAATACTAGCATCACCGTGATCTTATTTAAAACAACAGTATACGGGGCTGCACTGATTTAAGGTGTGTATGGAAGGAATCAGCTGCCAACGAACTATACCTAAATGAATGTTTCCTGCCTGTTTTCATTGGGAAACTTTTTTCTCATCTCAGCAAACATCTCTGACACAGCCTGTGAATTCTTTTTGAAATACCAATCATGGAGAAGTTGGATACATCAAGTAATCCTGGATGTTTGAGGGAATGTGTGTTTTCTTTAGATCTGTTTTAATAACCTCTACATTAACTGAGAAGCACTGTGCCAAGTGTTTTTGTGAAGGACGTGAAGATGTCCGTGCCAAGGTGAAGGTCTTCCAAAAGCTTCTAGGAGGACACGTTCCAGTGTGACTTGTCCAGCTACACCACGGTAGGACTCTATCCGTTAGTACATTTAATACAATATCTGACTGATTCCAGTTCCTTAGCAGTAATAAAAATGCTTTGGTGAGGCCAATGAGAACTTGAAGTATGTTAGAATATTTCTTCTAAAATGTTTTCTACTTGGTATTTATCAGAAATGAAGTTGCCATCTGAAGATATGACTGTTTCTATGCACTGCTCTAAGCTTCTCAGGGGGCATGCTGATCAGGCTCTGCCATTAACGGAGAATACCGTAGCTTGGCAGCTGCCAGAGCTTTCTCTCAAGATGTGTAATAAAGTGGTATCATTATGATGTTTGGAGTATGAGCCAAACATTGGGAAAATGAACTAACCCTAACACTCAAAAATCTATGAGATTTTGGAATATTCCATTTCTTGTGGTGTTGACAGTGATGGGAATATAAATTACTTTCCCCCCAAACTACATAATTACCCATGTCAGTCACTTTTTCTTTTATTGTTTAAGAACAACATTTTACTCTTTACAATTAAGAGGATAAGTTATTATGGTGATGCCATTTCATTTGAAAGCATACAGTGGCATATTTAAGAATTTTGACATTTCAATATATAGCATATATTCAGATAAACCCTTAGCAATTGAAAATGCACTTTTGAATAACCATGCTGGCTTTCTGATAATCATCAGTGAATAAATAACTGATTGTATTAATGTACTATTTTTATTTTGAATGCAATGGCAGTGAGTGAGGTTTATTTGCATTCCTGTAATCCTATGAATGTTTCAAGGATTATTTATTTGTAAATTACTTGAATTGGCAAGACTCTGAATTGAATGACATAGAATTTAATATAGTATGGCATTTAAATTTCAGCTTCTCTGAGTACTGATATTGTATTCCATCATAAAAACACAAAAAACAGAGAATGCTGAGAGAGAATGAGTTTGCACATACATATAGGCACACATCATTAATATTAAACTGTCATCAAAATCATCATTTGAATTTATTGGTTAAAAATTCTATACATGTTTAAGAATGTATAGTGTTTGGAAAGTAAAATTTTATTTGCTTTGTCAGATGCAAAAACTGTTACTTATGATCATTAATTATTAAAGAAAATTTATATCATTTTGGCTATCTATGTAAGGTTCATGTATTTTTTTTAACCTGGAAATATGAGGTTAGTGAATGTAGAGAAACCAAGAATAGCCATTGCTACTAAAATGTGAATTTTTACTTCCATTTTCTCATGTAGTGTAACTTTAAAGGAAATTAATTTATATAAAATTATTTATTGAATTGGTCCTGTAGATCAGTGCTCATCTGTAGATGTACAAAAATCAACAAAATAAAATTATCCACCCTTATTACAAAGCATGTAGAGTGAAAGGGGCTATGGACAAATAAAAGAAATTTTCTCAGGACAAATTCTGTCAAAGGCCATGTGCTTACTGTGGCTACAAAGTTATATCAGAAAAGTACTTAAATTAGATTTCCCTTTTGATAATACATTAATACAAAGGGATACTACACAGCCACGAAAAAGAAGGAAATCTTGGCTTTTGTGATACCATGGCTGGACCTGGTGATTATTATGCTAAGTGAAACAAGCTAGTCAGAGAAAGACAGATATCACATGATCTCATTCATATATGAAATGTAATGAACAAAACAAACTGATGAACAAAATAGAGACAGAGGCATGGATACATGGAAAAGAATGGCATCTATCAGAGGGGAGAGGGAGGGGGGACCAGATGGGACAAGATAAAGGGATTAGTCAAAGAATGTATATGCATAACACAGAGACACAGACAATAGTATGGTGTTGGCCAGAGGAAGGACATGTGAGGGATGGCTGGAGGTGTGCAAAGGGGGGTTGGGGAGACTTGTAATAGTGTCAACAATAAAAATAAAGTTAAAAAAGAAGTACAAATTCCATTTGTGATAAAAAAAAACACTCAGCAAAGTGGGAATAGAGGGAGCATACCTCAACATAATAAAGGCCATATACAAGAAACCTACAGCCAACATCATACTCAACGGGCAAAAACTAAAAGCTTTCCGACTAAGATCAGGAACATGACAAGGTTGTCCACTTTCACCACTTCTGTTTAACATAGTATTAGAAGTCCTAGCCACAGCAGTTAGACAAGACAAAGAAATAAAAGACATCCAAATTGAAATGAAGGAAGCAAAACTGTAATTGTTTGTAGATGACATGATAGACTCCACCAAAAAACTACTCGACCTAATAAGTGATTATGGCAAAACAGCAGGATACAAAGTTAATATTCAGAAATCAAAGGCAATTTTGGACATCAACAATGAAGTATCAGAAACAGAAATCAGGAAAAAACATCCCATTTACTACAGCAACATGGAAAATAAAATATCTAGGAATAACCTTAACCAAGGAGGTAAAAGACCTATACTCAGAAAACTACAGAACACTGAAGAAAGAAATTAAGGAAGACAAATAAATGGAAGCATACACTGTGTGCACAGATTGGAAGAATTAACATCATTACAATGTCCATACAATCCAAAGCAATCTATAAATTTAATGCAATCTCTATTAAAATACCAATGGCATATCTCACAGATATAAAACAAATATTTCAAAATTTATATGGAGCCATAAAAGACCCTAATAGCCTCAACAATTTTGAGAAAGAAGTACAAAATAGGAGGGATCACAATACCAGATATCAAACTATATTATAAAGCCACTGTAATCAAAACAGTCTGATACTGGAATAAGAACAGACATATAGATCAATGGAACAGAATAGAGAGCCCAGAAATAAACCCCTGTCAATATGGTCAATTAGTATTTGACAAAAGGGGCAAGAGCATAAAGTGGAGTAAAAATAGCCTCTTCAATACATGGTGTTGGGAGATCTGGACACATACATACATAAAAGTGAACCTAGACCACTAACTTACACCATACAACCAGAATAAACTCAAGGTGGATAAAAGACTTAAATATAAGTTGTGATACCGTAAAAGTCATAGAGAAAAACATAAGTGGAAAAATGTCAGATATTCCATGCAGCAATGTTTTTGTTGATATATCTTCTAGGGCAAGGGGTATAAAGCAAAGAATAAACAAATGGGACTACATCAAATTAAAAGTTTCTGCATGGTAAAGGAAATATCATCAAAATGAAAAGGCAACCAACTCTATGGGAAAACATATTTGCCAATGATACCTCGGACAAGGGTTTAATCTCCAAAATATATAAAGAACTCACATGACTCCACACCAGGAAGACAAACAATCCTGTTTAAAAAGGAACGAAGAACCTGAAGAGACGTTTCTCCAAGGATGCCATGCAGAGGGCCCATAGACACATGAAAAACTGCTCAACATCACTAGCCATCAGAGAGATGCAAATTAAAACCACAATGAGATACCACTTCACACCAGTCAGAATGGCCGTCATTAACAAATCAACAAACAACAAGTGCTGGCGAGATTGCGGAGAAAGGGAACCGTAATGCACTGTTGGCAGGAATGCAGACTGGTGCAGCCACTGTTGCAAACAGTATGTAATTTCTTCAGAGAAGAAAATCGGAACTGCTTTTTGATCCAGTGATCCCACTGTTGGGCTCCTACCCTAAGAACCCTGGAACACCAATTCAAAAGAACCTATGCAGGCCTGTGTTCATAGCAGCGCAATTCACAATAGCCAAGTGCTAGAAGCAACCTAAGTGTGCCCATCATCAGTAAATGAGTGGGTCAAGAAACTGTGGTGCATTTACACAATGGAATACTACACAGCAGAAAGAAAGAAGGAGCTCCTACCCTTCGTGACAGCATGGATGGAACTAGAGAGCTAAGTGAGATAAGCCAGGTGGTGAAAGACAAATATCATGTGATCTCACCTGTAAGTGGAACCTAATGAAGAAAACAAACAAACGAGCAAAATAGAGGTAACGACATGGAAATAAAAAACCAAACTGACAATAACCAGGCGGAGGTGAAGGGAAATAAGAGGAAAAAGAAGGGAAAGGGTCTAGTCAAGGAACAAGTATAAAGGACCTATGGACAGGGACAACGGTGTGGGAATG
The DNA here is from genome assembly GCF_021234435.1 of Artibeus jamaicensis. Classification (NCBI taxonomy): domain Eukaryota; kingdom Metazoa; phylum Chordata; class Mammalia; order Chiroptera; family Phyllostomidae; genus Artibeus; species Artibeus jamaicensis. Next base: position 7,933,748 of record NW_026522028.1, on the reverse strand, counting down.
GATTGTGGGAGCAGGAGTGTGGGTGGGGCAGGAAAGCTCATCAGAGGAAAAATTAGAACAACTGTAATTGAACGACAATAAAAAATAAAAAATAAAAATGAAGTTAGAGTGTTTGCTATTTAATAATCACTGGCTTTATGTAAGATAGGTGTTGCGCAAAATACATGTGAAGATCTTTAACCTGCAGAACATTATGTTGAAATATAGTATAATGTGTATGTTACTGATAATATAATTTGTATATAAGCACTGTACATGAAACATTACATTGCACCTTATTGACTAATATGGATGGGAAGATTACATCCTGTTAAAATTTTGGCATTAGCCCCGGCTGGTGTAGCTCAGTGGATTGAGCGCAGGCCTGTGAACCAAGGGATTGCGGTTTGATTCACGGCACATGCCTGGGTTGCAGGCCAGTTCCTAGCGGGGGACCCATGAGAGGCAACTGTACATTGATATTTCTCTCCCTCTCTCCTTCTATTCCCCTCTAAAGATAAATAAATAAAAAATCTTTAAAAATTTTTGGCATTAGCAGGACTGATTGATCAAGTCTTGGGGCCAAATTCCTCAGAAGATAACAGCTGGTTCTGTAACCCTCTTTCAGTACCAGTAATACTCTTGCCCCAGATATTATATAGCTATTGTAGGCTTGGATAGTTTAGCCCCATTAGTAGTAGAGACAAGTTTACCTTCACTATAATAGTAGAGCAGTGGGGGTAGGGAGAGAGAGCTGGGGTATTTTCCATGGCAAGTTTCTTTGCATATTCAGCTGGTTGGAGAAGCAGCCCCATTATAAGAAACAAGTCTGTGGTCCTAAATTGTTTGAGATTATTAATTATCTGTGTAAATGTTGGAGAAGAGCAGTATGGGTAATTAATTTGAATGTGTTTGAACATAGGCAGTTTTCATATTGGCTGTTGAAGTTGCTATTTGTGCAAAATAAAAAAAAACACTAATTAGGAAGCTTTCTAAGAATATTTTTACATACACTATATTTTCATGCTCAGTAGAAATGTATTTGGAGTATAAATATTTTATTTAGCTACATATTTTAATTTAAATAACTCTCACTTCTTAAATTCCTAAATATTTATTTTATCTAAAAACCTGAAGTAATCTCATTTTTTAACTAGGTTTATAAGCTAAAAGCCTGACAGGTATATATAGGAAAATATGTTGGCTTTTTATTCATTAGTCTAATCAAGATGATAGTGGACTAAGTTGAGTGTTCACTCATTATGAAATACCTCAGGTGGGAGCAAATATAGAATATTTACAAGTAACACATTTAATGTGAAAGAAGGGATTTTGATGGAGCCTATAAAAGCTTTCTTCTGACTTGATTCCCTTTATTTCTCATTCATGTAAAGAATCCCCTAGTGTCCTGATCTTTTCTTCTGAAATTTGAACAATTAAATTTTACCTTCACTACGATAGCTTTGAAAAGGATTTATATTATGTGGTAGCTATTTGTACATTTAATTAATTTTTCCTGTCAGCTGTATTGAAAATTTTTATTCATTTATTAATACTTGCAGCAAAGATGAAGTTAGAGAAGTAATTAAGATGTGGTTGTGTGGCGCTCCTACAAATATTGAATGTCATTAACATTTTAGTATCTTTTCTGTTAGCTTAATTAAGAGGCGAATTATTTTAAGCAACAGTTGTGTTTTAGCAATTCCAAAAGTTTAATTTACCTGTAAAATTCATTTTTCTCTTCATTAGTGCCTCACATTGTTTTCTGTAATAACACCTTTATATGTACAACTTGTTTCTCTTTGACACTGTAATTTTGCAAGGAGCCTGGTAGTTTCCAGTTGTTTTTATGTCTTCACCAGGTCATTCATCTATTTTGATGTGTAACTAGATTTTAGAATGGTTTATTCATTTACTGATACTAATCATTTTGCTACTTTTTGGGTTGTATTCTGGTGTCATTTTTCTAAATTGAGACATTCACTTAGAATTAGTCCTTGTAGACCACCTGGCAATGAGCTCACACAGGAAGATCTGTCCATGTCATCATTTTGTGTAGGAAAATTAAATGTGAACTAGCCCCTTTAGAAAGATCCTAGGCCCTGGCTGGTGTAGCTCAGTGGATTGAGCGTGGGTTTGGACCAGAGGGTCATGGTTTGATTCCCAGTCAGGGCACATGCCTGGGTTGCAGACCAATTCCGAGTAGGGGACACATGAGGGGCAGCCATACGTTGATATTTCTCTCCCTCTCTCCTTCCCTTCCCCTCTAAGATAAATTCTAAAAATAAAGATCTTAGTATGTGTAACATCAGTCTGTATAAACAGTGACTTGCATCACAGTGAAAAATCTTAACACTATTTTCTGTTAATGAATACTTCTTTTAGACATAAAAGAAGTATTCATTAACAGAAATTTTTAGTGTGAAATTTTTAGTAATTTTTAGTCATTTTTAGTGTAATGCTTTTCCAACATTATAAAATCATTTAGAATATGAGAAGCTTCTTTCCATGTGCTTATTGGTCAGTTGTACACCCTTTTTCCTGAAGAAATATGTTCTGAAGTAGTGTCTTTTGAATTCCTTTCCCATGTTTTAATTGGGTTGCCTGGAAAAGGTTTTTTCTATATCCTAGGTAGAAGTCCTTAATAAAAAATCTGTTTTGCAAATATGTTTCTCAATCTGTGGGGTGCCTTTTTACTCACTTTTTTGATGGTGTCCTTTGAAGAACATAAGGGTTTAAGTTTGATGATACCCTGCTTTATCTATTTTTTCTTTTGTTGCTTACACTTTTTATCTGACATGTAAAAAATTATTTCTTAACCCAATGCAGTTAAGATTTATAGTCACTTTTTCCTATGAGTTTTATAGTTTTACCTTTTGCATTTATGTCTTTGATCCATTTGTGGTTAAGTTTTGCATGTGATGTGTGGACATCCAGTCATCCCTGGACAATTTGTTGAAAAGACTGTTCTTTCCCTCATTATATTATCCTTATTAAAAATCAGTTTATTGTGAATCTGAGGGTTTATTTTGTACTTTCGACTTTATTCCATTGATTTGAATGTCTAGTCTTATGCCAGTACCACACTCTCTCAATTACTATAGCTTTCCATTAAGTTTTAAAATTGGGTAGTGAGTCCTCCAATTTTGTTCTTTTAAAGATCGTTTTCTCCCTTATTGTTTCTTGCATTTTCATATAAATTTTAGGTGTAGATTAAGCTGTTTTTTTATAGGGATTGCTTTGAATTTGTAGGTTTACTCAAGAGGTATTTTTATCTTGATGACATTAAATCTTTTGCTCTGTGGACATGGGATATCTTTCCATTTATTTAGATCCTCTTTAATTTCTTTCAACATTATTTTGTAGTTTTCAGTATACACATATTGAATTCTTTTCTAAACTTCATTCCTAAGTATTTTACTATTTTTGATGGTATTGTAAATGGAATTGTTTTCCATATTTTATGGTTAGATTGTTCATTACAATTGTATAGAATTCAGATTGCTTCTTGTATTTTGATCTTGAATCCTGTATCCTTGTCAAATCTATTTTTTTAATTAAAATATTTTATTTATTTATTTTTTAGAGAGAAGGAGAAGGGAAGGAGAAAGTGTGGGAGAGAAACATCAATGTGTGGTTGCCTCTCATACGTCCCCTACTGGGGACCTGGCCTGCAACCCAGGCATGTGCCCAGACTGGGAATCGAACCAGCGACCCTTTGCTTCACAGGCCCATGCTCAGTCCACTGAGCTATACCAGCCAGGGCCCAAATCTATTATTTTTAATAGTGTTTTTCTGTGTGTGAAGACACCTTAAAATTTTCTTTTTATGAAATAATGTCATCTGCAAATAATGTTAGTTTTATTTTTTCATTTCCATTTTGAATATCCTTTACTTCATTTTTTTTTGCCTAATTTCTTTAGCTACAATCAGTGTTTCAGTGTTGAATAGAAATGGCAAGAGTGTAAATTCTTGTCCAATTTCTGATTAAGGCAAGAACATCTAGTCTTTACCATTTAATATAATGTTAACTCAGGGCTTTTTGTCAATGCCTTTTATTGGGTTTAATTAATTAGTACCATTTTTGTTCCTAAATTATTGGAATTTTTATCATGAAGGGTATAGGATTTAAATATTTTTTTATCAATTGACATGGTCATATAACTTTGGTCCTTTATGACTATGGTTTGTTACGTTGACTGATTTTTGGATATTAATATAGCCTTGATTTCCCAGAATATATGCCAGCTGTTGGAATATAAATTTTTTATATACTGCTGGGTTTTATTTTTTATTATTTTCTTGAGAATGTTTACAAGTGATATTTGTATATTTATAAGTGATATTATTCAGTAGTTTTTATTTATTGAGATGTCTGTTAGGTTTTGGTATTTAGCATAATCATGGTATCAGAATGAGGTGCAAAGTGTTTCATTGTTTTCTGTTTTTTGGAAGAGTTAGTGAAGGATTGGTATTAAGTTTTTATTAAATATATGGTAGGCTTAAACAATGAAGCATGTGGACCTAATGTCTTCCTTGTGGAAAGTATTGCATTATTAATTCAATGTCTTCATTTGTTATAAGTAATTTCAATTTTCTATTTTTCTTGAGTCATTGTATTTTGTATCATATTAGGAATTTGAACATTTTAATTATTTCCCATCGTTACTGTATATGTTGGAATATCTTCTTAGTGGTTGACATATATATTACAGTTAACACTGAAACAGTCCTCTTGCATTAATATCAACTTATTTTAATTATCTACAGAACTTTGCTTTGATATAGGTGTTTTCTCCTCCACTGTTTGTGCTATATTGTTATACAAATTACTTCTTTACACCCTATGAGCCCATAAACACAGTTTCATAATTATTGCTTTCTGCAGTTTTCTTTGAAATGAGATAGGGGAAGAAAAGTGGTACAAGCAGAAATACATTTAAATTGTCCATTGTATTTAGCTGTGTAGTTCCCTTTAGTGGCTGTCTTTAATTCTTAAGATGGGTTTGAGTTGCTACTGTCTGGTGTTCTTCTATTTTAGCCCAAAAAACAAACTTCTTGTATTTCTTATTGTGAAGATCTGCTAGTAACAAGTCTTTCAGTTTTTGCTTATCTGGGACTGCCTTAATTTGTCCTTGAGTTTTGAAGAATTGTTTCACTGGAATTCTTGGTTGACTTCCTTTTACTTTCAACTCTTCAAATATTTCATCTCACTGCCTTCTGGCCACTGATTTCTGATGAAAAGTCAGCTGTTAATTTCATTAAAACTCCTGTGTACGTGATAGTTGTTTTTCAGTTTCTACTTTCAAAACTCCATCTTTTTTTTTCTTTTTTTTTTTAAAGATTTTATTTATTTATCTTTAGAGGGGAAAGGAAGGAGAGAGGGAGAGAACTGGCCTGCAACCCAGGCATATGCCCTGACTGGGAATCGAACCGTGGTTGCTTGGTTCCCAGGCCCGCGCTCAATCCACTGAGCTACACCAGCCAGGGCCTTCTTTTTTTAATTTTATTTAGTTACTTTTCAAGTACATTTTTTTTTATCTATTTCTCCCATCCCACCCCACCCCCCCCGCCCGGTCTCCCCCCTCCCTCCCATCCCCCCCCCAGTCCTCATCTCTGTGTCTTTCATACTTGTTCCTCAAAATCCCTCCCCCTTTTTCCCCTTAAGTTCCCTTCCCTCTCCCCTCTGGTCGCTGCCCACTTGTTCTCTATTTCAGCGTCTTTGTTTTTATTCTGTTTGCTTGTTTGTTTTATTCTTTAGCTTCCTGTCAAAGGTGAGATCATATGGTATTTGTCCTTCAATGCCTGGCCTATTTCACTCAGCATAATGCTTTCCAGTTCCATCCATGTTGTTGCAAAAGGTAGTAGCTCCTTCTTTCTCTCTGCTGCATAGAATTCCATGGTGTATATGTACCACAATTTTTTGATCCCTTCATTTACTGATGGGCACCTAGGTTGCTTCCAACTCTTGGCTATTGTAAATTGTGCTGCTATGAACATTGTGGTGCATAGGTTCTTTGAAATTGATGTTTTAGGATTCTTGGGGTATAATCCTAGCAGTGGAATTGCTGGGTCAAAAGGCAGGTCAATTTTTATTTTTCTGAGAAAATTCCATACTGTTTTCCATAATGGTTCTTACTCTTTGCATTTTGGCAGTTTTACTAACATGTGCCTAAATATGAATATCTTTGGGTTTATTATCATTGGAACTTATTGAAATAATTCGTTCATGGATGAATGTGTTTCATCAATTTTGGAAGCTTTCAGCAAAAGGATCTGTTTGGTCCGGTAGTGGTTGCACAAAATTTTTATAAATTGCCTTGAAACATGAAGTCTCTCTGTTTTCTCAGGGGTTCTCTGCACATGTGTTTAAAACACCTTCAGCATTTTGTCATTTGACAAGTCTGCATTAGCCTACACATTCTGCTTGTGCTGGAAGTCAAGGTCAGTCAGAGGTAAAAAAAATTAGGTCTATCCCAGGTTTTTTCTAGGCTTCACATGCACGTGGGTTACTAATTCCCTAGAATTATGCCATAGCTTTTCAAAGGTGCCTATGGCTATTTTATCTCCCACATTTTTCATTTAACTGTTTTGGCTCCTTCTTGTTTGTTCTATGTTGTTTTATCACCCCAGGAAGCTGAAATGTTAAGCAGTTGCTGATGATTATTTTTGAAAAAAAAATATTTAGCAAGTTATGAGGCAGGTTAGATAAAGAGAAGTTCATGAATGGGGCTTTTTAAAGAAGCTGTAAGACAGATTTCAAATAGTGATAGTCTAGTCTTGAGATGGAGCTTTGTGGGGAATTCCAAAGCCTGACACCTTCATTGCCTGAAAGACTACTTTTTTTCCCCCAAGGGTTACACAGAGCTGGTAGGAAGGGAGGGATAGAGAAAGTTAAAATGTCATAAAGCTCACTGTTCTAATTGAGACTCAGTCTTTTTTCTTGAATAAACATTCTTCAGATTATTGCCAGTTTTTGGTTAATTTTGAGAGGCCTGAAAAAGTTGATTTTGACAGTTTTCCCCAATGTTCACTTTATATTTGTGGAGGAATGAGTTTGCAGAGGGCGATATTTCTCCACTCTGGAGATATTTCTCTTATGCATACATTTATTTCTTTATGATTCAGTAGTTTGAACATTTTCTATCACTTTATACTTAATTTAAAAAATCGTATTAATGCTTTCAGTTTAAAAAATAATTCCATCCTGGCTTGTGTAGCTAAGTGGATTGAGTGTGGGTTGCAAACCAAAGGGTCGCAGGTTTGGTTCCCAGTCAGGGCACATGCCTGGGTTGTGGGCCAGTTCCCAGTGGGGGTGCATAAAAGGCAACCACACATTGATGTTTCTCTCTCTCTTTTTCCTTTCCCCCCCTCTAAAAATAAAATCTTAAAAATAAATAAACAAATAAAAATAAGAATAATTCCAATACATGAGGGTATATTTGACATACTTTTAAAAGTTTAGGACATAATTTTTAAGACCTACATTTGCTGTTTTTCTTCCTACTACTTATTACATTTTAACATAGACTTGCAATTCATCTAAATGCTCTTTTCAGAATCCTGTTCATATACTTATTAATTTGGTCATGAACACCTTTTTCTTTCCAAAATTAAATATTTGTTGTCATTTAATAAAAATTAACTAGAAATAGAAGATCTGAAAAACATTTTTTAAGTTCTGCACTGGAGAAAAGTCTAAATCAGAAATATGTTGAAAAGCAGAGTTTTATGACAGTAAACTACAGTAAATTACCTTTATTTAGAAAACAGATAACCTGATTTATTTTTCTACACTCTATTTTAGAGAATTAAAATCAATGAAAGCCTTATAATTTTTCTCGTATTCAAAATAACTTCCAGCATGAGCTTTTAGATCAATACCAATTCAACCCAGTGTAAACCCCTACATTTGCTATATTTTAAGATGCTATTGAGTTTTTTCACAATATCCACAGTATGTTTAAAAAGTTACAGATTTAAATGAATTGGGTTTATCTACGATGTATAACTTAATAATATTCACTTAACAACTTAATAATAATTCATTGTAAGCAATTAATGGAGAAATAGTGACTACTTAAAATCTATTCTTGACCTTTATATATTATATTATAATAAAATGAAGGAAATTTTGTATTTGTGGGTTTAAATATTAATTTATAATTTTAAAATATATTATATTAATATTATGTTGGTGTTTTGGGGTAAATGCAAAAGTTAATGCAATAATAACTTTTCAAATTCTTATATTTAGATGAGATTTTCTTCTTATGAAATGTAGATCTAAAATGAATGGTTTATTTAGTTTTACCACATCTGTAACTCACATCCTAATCAAGAGATTACATTTCTGTCACTTCACATCTTTCCCTCATTATTTCTTACATACCAAAGGTAACCCACATTTTAATGTATGTTTCTATCAATTAATTTTGACTGTTATTGAACTTCACATACATAGAATTAGGTAATCCTGTGTGTCTGGCTTCTTTTGGTCAGTGCAGTGGTTTTGAAATTCATCTATGTTGCTGTATATGTCAGTAAATCATTTTTATTATTTTATTTATTGGGTTCTTCTACATAAACACATAGATATTTTAATTCTTTCTCTTGGAAAGAAAATTTGGGCAAGGTTGTTTCATGTTTGGCTTTATTATAAAGAAAGTCCTGGCCATGATTTTTCATGAGGGGCATAAAATAGAACATAATACATACTCACAATTTGTAAAAAACTTGTTACACGTGTGTGTATTGTGTATTTAAAATATACACAAATGCATGTGGTGCTACACATATAATAAGAATAACGCTTATAATAATCTCAGTTAACATTGTTTGTTCTTTTACTAGGTCATTTCCTAAGTACTGTACATGTTTTTTTCTCACCTATTCTTTTCAAGTGTACAAGTAGGGAAATGGTGATATTTCTGATGAGTAAACTACAAATTTTGGAGGATAAGCAATTTGCTTAATTGGTCACACACCTAGTGAGTGGTCAAGTGGGTATTTGCATTCTAGTTCTTGCGTTGTCAAACCTTGTACTATGGCTGCTGCTTCCTAGTAGTTATATTCCTGGAACTCTGCTATATGCCTAACACCAGTAGGATGTACACACACACACACACACACACACACATACCTGTACTGCACTATAGACAGACAATCTATGTGAAGATTAGCTGAATGCATCATGTAGAGGTCACATTCTCCTCAGAAGATTATATGAGGCAGAGGCCACAAACTGTTAAAAGGCAGAAGTCAGTCAGCAGATATGCAGTGTTTAGCCTCCGAAGTGTTTAGAATTTATATTTTGTTTGTTGCCAACATGAACAAATAAGAATGTCACACACTGAGTTCTAGACTTCCAGTGTTTTCCATGAACTCATGAGGCCTGAAAACCTTGCCCACCGCAGTGATCTTGAGCTGACCCTTCAGCTACCTCCCTCAGGCCTGCTGCTGGCCCTGATGCCTTATTTCTGCTTCCCCCAGAGAGGCATGTGAGTTTGACGTAACAGTTCGAGAAAACAGCTTTAAGCTTTCCTTTGAAGGATCCTAACGACCTCTTCCAGGCTGAGGGAGGAAACAGTACAACTGAAAAAGCCCAAGGAATGGGAATCAGGAGGGAATAATCTGCATCCGCCAAAGACCAGGATGGAGAGGAGGACTATGCCAGACTGAGGTGTGGCCTCAGGATTTTACGAAGCCTTGTGTGTTTCAATGCTTTTATAGAGGAATGCAAAATCAGAAGTTTATGTTTCAATAGGCAGAGCATAGCCTAAAATGGCTAACTGCAGAAAATGCCCTTCAAATGTGGTCATTTGAACTGAACATGAAGTTGAAACACCGGACTGCCACTTTTGCACGTTAAAAGGAATGCGCTATCAACAAGTATGTCCAGCTTGACCTTAAAAGTTTGCCCAGTAGAGCTTCACTTTAAATGAATAACGTATTTAATATATTATTTGTATTGTAAAGTTCATTTGTGTTTTCTGAACCAGAACAAGGACACCAGTACAAATAGGTACTTTAATACCTCCTCAGTTGTTGTTTTCTCTGTTTAATCTTTCAAACATGTTTTATATTTATTTTTGATGTGTTGAATTTCTATAATATATATCAGAATATTTATTGAAGATATTGAGATAACATTTTTGTATGTTAGGTTGAAACCATTTGAGTTATATAAACAAATAATAGAGTTAACCAAAAATAGAAGATTCTCTATGAAGTGTTGATCTAAAAAGACAAATTATGTGGATGAACATACGTAAGCTTCAGAGAGCTTTTCTTGTACTAGGCATTTAGCTGTCTTGCAACTGTTAATCAGCACAGGCCTGAAAACAGCTGCTATCAGATTAATTAGAGGGAATCCAGGAAATAATTCAAGTGAATGTAGCATTCATGTAAGTGTGTTGCAGGCAATTAAGAGTAACTATAGTCATTACTGAGACTTCCAGGAAGTATGCCAAAGGGCTCTAAAGTTATAAAATGCCTTCCCAGTTATATATATATATATATATATATATATATATATATATATATCACATATATATCACATATATAAATACAAAAATAGAAATTAAAAATAAATAAAATTGAAATGATTTGCTTGAATTATGGGGTATTAACTCATTTTTTTTATGATGATGGGCTAAAAAGAAAAAAGGCTATTTAAAGTGATTTAGAAAGAAAAGAATGTATTTGATGGTGCCATGCAAAGTCTTGCAATCTAATGGATGAATTAGGTTTCGTTCTTAGATTATTAACTTTCATAGTTAATGCAGATCTTCAAATAAAGGAAGCTAATGTTTCACCAAGGGCACCTATCTGTAAGGAAAAAAAGAATAGAGAAAATTTCATCATAAGCGATTAAACCCTTAAGAACCTTTATACTTTCTACCTACCATCTATGCTACTTATTTTCTGTACCTTCTCCCCCCTTCTCCTCCTCCCAATCCTCTGTTGCTAACCCTCCATGAGATCTTCATTTCTATGGTTCCGCTCCTGATTTAGCTGTCCTCTTAGTTTGCTTTTGTTTTAGGTGTGGTTGTTAATAACTGTGAGTTTGCTGTCCTTTCACTGTTCATCTTTTTTATCTTCTTTTTCTTAGATAAGTCCCTTTAACATTTCATATAATAAGGGCTTGGTGATGATGAACTCCTTGAATATGATCTTATCTGAGAAGCACTTTATCTTTCCTTCCATTCTAAATGAAGGCTTTGCTGGATAGAGCAATCTTGGTTGCAGGTCTTTGGATTTCATGACTTGGAATACTTCTTTCCAGCCCCTCTGCCTGTAATGTCTCTTTTGAGAAATTCTCTGACAGTCTGATGGGAACTTCTTTGTAGGTGATAGATAGGGGGGAGGGCAAGAAGAGTATGGGAAATATAGAAGCTAAAGAACTTGAGACATGTGGTCATAAACTAAAGGGGGGAATGGTGGGGGAAGGGGGTGCAGGGTGGAGGGGAATAAAGGGGGGAATAGAACAACTGTAATGGCATAATCAATAAAATCAAATAAAATTAAAAATATATATATTTTAAATTTAAAAAAGAAACGTTATACTTCTCACATGACGCACTTTCCATACCTGGTCACTGTGATTGCCAGCAGTGTCCTCACTGCCACCATCACTGTCACCCTCAGTTGTTATTGCTGTCACGACTCCAGTACTGTTTGTGTGACATCTCATCTCATTGTCCCTTTACTTAGGTCTCCTGACTGCTTTACTAATTGATGGTATCTTATCGAAAACTTTCCAATGGGAAAATTCTCTCTGTTTTAATTTAAATTTATTGTATTATTGTTCACATGCAGTCATCCCCATTTCCCTTCTCTTTAACCAGTTTTTCCCATGACTGGCTCCTTGCAGTAGTGCTGGAGGAAAGGAGACAGAGCAAAAGGGAGACGGATGGGGGTGGGAATTTAGGTTTAAAAGCTTAGGTAATAATTCTTTCTTATTTAATGGCACTGCAGACTGAACTCAGAGAGGTTAATTTATTTATGAGAATGGAAATTTTGTGTCTGACTACATCTTATTGTGCATTACTGTGCTTTAATGCTACTTCTACATTTCTTCTTAAGCATGAGCTGAAAGACAAGATGCTTAACACTCTCCATTTTCAAAGTCCTGGCCACATGTTTTCAAAAGGGGCATAAAGTGGGAACAAATGGCCTCCTTATCAATCTGTAAACAATTTTTATGAGTGTTTCAGGAACATATGTCTGTTTTAAAGCAAGCAAAATAGGACCAGAGACATTGAAATAAAGAACAAAATGAGAATCACCAGAGGGGAGGGGCAGGGGGATAACAAGGAAAGAAGGGGAAGGGTCATCAAGGAAAATGTATAAAGGACCCATGGACAAAGCAGAAGGGGAGATTGAATGTGAGAGGTGCAAGTGGGTAAGAAGGGGGAGAATAATGTGGGGAAATGGGGACCACTGTAATTGAGCAATAATAAAAAGAGTAATTTTATAAACATAGAGAAAAAGAAAGCAAACTCTAGATTGGGAGCAGTTGAAATGATTGATGAGCGTGTTACAGATGGGAAATGCTATTCTTGTGTCCTCATGGCCTGCCCCTCAAAGGTTATAGGGGAGTGAGGTGATAGTTCCCAATGGCAGCAGGAGAGGCCTGATGGATCGTAAGAGACTGTTCTCTCACAGGGTGCTACCACCATTAATGGAAAATGCACGCCATGTTTCTCTTTGAGACTTGTTTGATTACTAGGCCTTTGGTTTACCAAGTGTCCATTTTAACCTCAATTTGATCCTTCTTTCCTTATCTCCTGCTCTAGCACACATGCTCATCACCCTTCCCCTTTCTCTCAAACACTAAGACCACACGCCACCCTTTCTTGTGGTCCCATCTGTGGCTTCTTGCAAACTCTGCTATTCTCTTTGATTCCGTTTCAGTCCCCTTTCACTAATGAAGCATTTACACACTACCATGGCTGTCTCAACCATACATTTTCTGAGGTGGTGTTGTCTCCAGCAAATCACCAGCTATAGATTGTGTATCCTCAGGTATTCATAGATTTCTGTAGTTAGTTCTATTTCACCACCAAAAACAAATGGTCTGGAATCAGTCTAGGAAGAATTAGTTATTTCCATGCAATTAGTTACTGTGTGAAAAGAAGATAAAAGTATTGTAAGGACCCCTGCCTGGCTGGTATGGCACAGTGGATTGAGTGCCGGCCTGAGAACCAAAAGGTCACCAGTTCAATTCCCAGTTAGGGCACATGCCCAGGTTGCAGGCCAGGTTCCCAGTTGGGGGCATGCAAGAGGCCACCACACACATGCAAGAAGCAACCACACATTGATGTTTCTCTCCCTGTCTTTCTCCCTCCCTTCCCTCTCTCTAAAAATAAATAAATAAAATCTTTTTAAAAATAAAAATGCATTTTTAGGTAGATATATCACAGAACTGCAGTTTAAAAAATATAGAACTGATTTTAGAATCAATCTAATATAATATACACTTGTCAATGGAGAGTTCTAGAAACCAAGGTCCAGAGGGTTCGCACATCTGGTAAGTAATGCAGTATATATATATTTTTTGACAAGATGTACTAGAAATTTGTTCTGGTGATTCCCTATGCAGAATACTTTCCACAGTACTGCACAGAGTGTAATCATGGGTTATCATATTTGAACAACTTGAACAAAGTTGAGAAATCAGATTTTGACAGACAGAAATAATTACAGGCAAAAAGGGTGAATGTTTCCCAAATAAGAACTAGACAAAATAAAAAGGTGCAGAGAAGAGAAATGAATGTTGTCTTTTCTTAGGGCAGATCAGATGGTTCCGTGTGCAATGGCTGGGTGAAAGGGCCTTGATAAAGGAAATAAAGAGGAATGCTTTTTTGGTAAAGCAGTGAAAAACAACAATGAAACTGACCCCGATTTTGTCGAGTTCTTTTTGTTATTATTAGTGTGACCTGGATAGGACACGCTAATAATAACAAGGACAGTGAGAAATTACTCCTCCTTGGAAAAAAAGTTTTTCTTGTAAACAATTGCTACAGTTGTCATTAGTGCTCAATAATATGTATGTAAGCTTCAAATTAATACATATGTATTACTTATAGAGTGGAATAAATGTTCAATTCTACTCAAGTTTATTCGGAGAATTCCTCATTAGGCAGGTAGCTGAAATGCAAGCATACTCAAGATATTTGTGTTCATTTTGAAAGTCAGTTTATTATACTGTCAAATCACTAGAGCTCGTTGCAGATGGAGTTCCTCTCTCCAAGACCCTTGGTGCTGTGTAACCCTGCATTTGAACAGTAGCTTTTAAGTAAATCAGGTTAGCCTATTGATTATAAAGGTGAGGAAAAAGATTTTGAATTACTTAATTTCATCTTGTTATTCTCCGTGACCACTTGTGGTATTTATATGTGTTTAAAGTTTAAAACAGGGAAACAGTACAAACCAGTGAATTTATTTTTTTATTTTTTTAAAGCAATTTTTTTAAAGATTTTATTTATTTATCTTTAGAGGGGAAGGGAAGGAGAGAGGGAGAGAAACATCAATGTATGGTTGCCTTTCGTGTGTCCCCTGCTGGGAACTGGCCTGCAGGGAACCTGCCTGCAACCCTGGCATGTGCCCTGACTGGGAATCGAACCACGATTGTCTGGTTCGCAGGCCCCCACTCAATCCACTGAGCTACACCAGCCAGGGCTATGAATTTATTTTTTAGTAAATGCAAATTTTAGGACATAAATGAATTACTTTACTGAATTTCAATAATATTCTAAAATTTAAGAGGACAGCTAGATCAGGAGTAAATCATAGAAATGAAGATCATGTGGAGGGTTAGCAACAGGGGAGTGGGAGAAGGAGAAGGGGGGAGAAGGTACAGAAAATAAGTAGCATAGACAGTAGGTAGAAAATAGATAGGGGGAGGGTAAGAATAGTAGGGGAAATATAGAATCTAAAGAACTTGAGACAGGTGGTCATGAACTAAAGGGGGGATGGTGGGGGAGGGGTGTGCAGGGTGGAGGGGAATGAAGGGGGAAATAGAACAATTGTAATGGCATAATCAAAATAAAAAAATATTAAAAAAAGAAAAAATTATAAAATTTAAATGTAAATGTAATATATGTTATCACATACTAGGCAGTTGTAGGCAGAATAGACTTTAAGTAAAATATTGTTAGAAATAAATTAATATGCCAACATGTTTTCTTATGTTTACAATATAATGCTATTTTAATTATTAAAAATTAATGAAATGGATTTTATTATTATTAAGATGGACTTAAAATACTGCTATGAAGTATTATCCAAGAAAGTAAATCAAAACATAATCAGTCATAATTTTGAAATATTTTAAAACAATAGCTGTTTGTGATTATGCACAATACCAAATCACATAGCTATTTTTGTTATATGCAATACAAAGTTGCATGTAAAATTCTTTATTGAAGAGCTACAGTGTTCAAAGCATTGAGTGAGTCCACATCAACAGTGAGAGCTACAAGTGGAGACACATCAAGCTGAGACAGGATTGATCTATAACGATGATGACAAATATGAAGTGTCAGTACATATTTATTTAACTTATAATTACTCTGTTTAAATGGGGGACTATTTATTCTCTTTTTACATTGCATATTTCAACAACTTGTCTTCATAAGGGAAATTCAGATTGCAAGTCTTTCACACAAAGAGAGATTGGAAGAATTAATTCATCAGGAAAACACAAGGAAGAAAAGAAGATATCAATTACCTCTATTAAATAAACCTCTTAAGAGACCCACTAAGTAAAAGGGCATTTTAGAAAATGTAGTAGAGTTTAAAACTGTGAAATGTTTGCTTACAAATGTGGGTTCAAGAGAAAATAACAACAGCAAAAAAAACACCCAATACAAATTCAGAAGTGCTAGTTACGTCTTTTTGCACCAGAATGCTATTGGGTATAGAGCCCTGCTTATTTACCACCTGAAGATGACTTATAGCTATAGCATTCCAAAACAATAAAAAGTCTGTAAGCAAGTTTATTTTGCAGTGAATTGCACAAAAACACAGTTTGAAATTTATTATTTTTCTATACTATTCTACTCACAGATATTATAAAAGTACTTGAGTTCTCCTACGTCCTGTATTCATTTTCCTCTGGTGATAACTGTCACTCGTCACCAAGACCAGGAAGTTGATGTTGGTACAGTACTGCTAACTCAGTACAGACCTTGTTCAGATTTCATCAGTAAACACAGCTTTTTTAACACTAAAACTTTTAAAGTTTTTCTACAAACTCATGTTTAGAAATGGTATTTTTACATCTGTAGAGGAAAACCCTTAAATGAATTTAACTTGCCTTTATTATGAATTAATATATTTATTAATTTGCTGAATATAGAGTATAATATCTTTGGAGCACACCTCTTTTTCCCATGTTGTGGGGAGACTTACACTGTTGTGTCCAACTTGTTATCCCCAATGGGTCACCACCAGGACTAAACCCACTGAAGCAAGAATGAGACAGATAAATAGAAGGTGGAGGGAAACCTCAGGTTATGTCTCCAAAATCCACTTCTTAACCGTAACAGGCATAGAACTTTATTTATGATGGAAGTACATTTTACATGTGTTTTTGGACAGTAGTGCTGTTTCTAAACAAATCTTCTTCAGTGTAAGATTACATATACCAAATATTAAATCCTGAGTGTGAACAGGTGATTTCAGAGAAAAATAATTTTCAGCGCAATATGAAAAATATTCTCGATGTTTGACAAAATGTGACTATTTGAATATTCTAATATGCTAAGCTTAAAGGGAAACTGTAAATCTTTTTAGAATGACCTTTCAATTTTTATTGTAGCAAAGCATGCAATATTAATATTCCAATAGTCTACCAGTAGGTATATTTATACTCATTATGTTCACCAAAAAGTCTTTTATGACTGGGAGATTGAGAACTTCTTATAAGTAGTAAACCAGAATACATAACTTAACAGAATAATTTACACAAGAAATATCCAGATGATAGATTAATCTCCTCACCACGAATTGAGTACTACAGATTTAAATTTAGAGATCACAGATACACAGTTTTAGGAATAATAGCAAAAGCTTTTTAGTGCAGAAATAAGGTTAGTAGAATAAAAGGGTAAAACTATATACAGGGTCTAGCAGAAGTAAGACTTGCTTGAATGTGGTTGGTAGGGTACGTGAATGTCTTGCATGAGATGGACAGCAATTTGGACACTTCACCTAAAATGTCATATGCTGTTTGAGTGTGATGTTATGTTACAGAATGACATGCTTATGATTTTATAATAAAAGATTTTATAATAAAAAGGGGACAATATTTTTGCTGGACCTTCCATATACTTATCTTTGTAGAATATTACTGAGAATACTTTGCCTAAAATTGGTTCATAGACAAAAAAAGCCTTATGCTCACAAAATCTCTTATCTGCACTATAAACAAATGAAAGGAAATGACAGTGCAAGGGACAATTATCATATAAGCTATGGTTCTTTACCTCTGGTGGACATAATTGCCTGGAAGTGATTTCAGAACACAGCAGGGAAAACCTGGTAAATGACTGTCTAAAAGTTACAAAGCACTCCTTTTTGTAGGACAGGGAAATGGTATCAAATCTGGTATTATTTGGTTTCTGTGTAGTGTTTCTTTTTTCTAAGATTGGTTTGTAGGTAACTTAAGAGATGAACGCATGATGGAATAGTCATATTTGACTTTAGACACTTTTACATTTGCCTACATATTTCCATAGATGTTCTCATGAATATGGAAATAAAATAAAAGTACAATGATGTGATCCAAAGTAGCTAAACTGTGGGTTCTAGAAAGACCAGGGAGCTGCAGTGGCCCTAGGACTCCAAAGTAGAGAGTTCCGGGAGAAAGATGACAGCCTGATTTCCCAAAGCTCTCTCAGCTAATAGTATAATGTAATGGCTTACTCTGGTTTGGCACTACTCACATGATATTTCTTAATAATCTGGACACTTTTAAAGCTTTTCTAGCTATAATTTGGAACCTTGTATATTTAACTACTTATATACTTCAAGGAGAAATGGAATACTTACTTTCTTTGAGGGGTCTGAGATGTGTGGAGCCTAGGATATGTGTTATGGTGTGAGGTAAAATATAGTTTTAAAGGTTATGTAAATATAATTTTTATTACCTTTATCAACTGGCCAACATGTGTTTAAAATATGGTGCGGTGGAAGAAGTATGGGTGTTGACATTGGATAGTTCTGTGCTCTAATTCAGGCTCTGCCACATTTTAGCTGTGATTTGGGCAAATTACTTAACTCTTGAACCTCCTGTGATTCATGTGAGAAATTGAAGTGCATCCCCCAAACAGCCTAACACCATGCAGACAATCAGCAAATGCTCTATTGTCCTTTCCCCTGATTATCACAAAAGACAATTACTTTTCATGCATACATATTGAAATTTGCACATTGTGGACACTTACTCAGTGTTATTGAATGAATGAAATCATGGGTTAAATATGCTGTGTTACAGAACTTATGTCACTCATTTGGCAAAAATGAGGATTATTGGGATAAGGTTATTCCATTTAATTCTGTAAGTTACAGAATTTTGTTCAACTGAACCTTACTACTTGATCTTAACCAAAAGACCAAGAAGCAATGTTTCACTACACAATTAAAAAATGGTTTCTTTATAAGTTTTCTTTGCCTTATAGTATAATTCCATTTAAAGACCCTTGTAAGTTCATAACTGACCTATCAAGGTTGCTTCTGAATCATAGAAAAGGTTGAAACAATAGACATGGGTTACATGAAACAAAAATAACTTCTAGAATTTTCTTATTTCTTATTTTTATTTTTTAAAATATATTTTATTAATTATGCCATTACAGTTGTTCTATTCCCCCCCTTCATTCCCCTCCACCCTGCACACCCCCTCCCCCACCATTCTCCCCTTTAGTTTATGACCACATGTCTGAAGTTCTTTAGATTCTATATTTCCCATACTATTCTTGCCCTCCCCCTATCTATTTTCTACCTACCATCTATGCTACTTATTTTCTGTACCTTCTCCCCCCTTCTTCTTCTCCCACTCCCCTGTTGCTAACCCTCCATGTGATCTTTATTTCTATGGTTCTGTTCCTGATCTAGCTGTCCTCTTAGTTTGCTTTTGTTTTAGGTGTGGTTCTTAATAATTGTGAGTTTGCTGTCCTTTCACTGTTCATCTTTTTTTATCTTCTTTTTCTTAGATAAGTCCCTTTAACATTTCATGTAATAAGGGCTTGGTGAGGATGAACTCTTTGAATTTGGTCTTGTCTGAGAAGCACTTTATCTGCCCTTCCATTCTAAATGAAAGTTTTGCTGGATAGAGCAATCTTGGTTGTAGGTCTTTGGATTTCATGACTTAGAATACCTCTTTCCAGTCCCTTCTTGCCTGTAAGGTCTCTTTTGAGAAATCCGCTGACAGTCTGATGGGAACTCCTTTGTAGGTGACTTTCCCCTTATCTCTTGCTGCTTCTAGGATTCTCTCCTTCATTTTAATCTTGGATAATGTAATGATGATGTGCCTTGGTGTGTTCCTTCTTGGGTCCAACTTCTTTGGGACTCTCTGTGCTTCCTGGATTTCCTGGAAGTCTGTTTCCTTTGCCAGGTTGGGGAAGTTCTCCTTTATTATTTGTTCTTATCATTTTTAGTGTTAATAATTCTAGAGCTTAAGTTTATGCATAAAGTAGAAATAACATTTCCACTTCTTATATTTTAAGAGTCTGGTCATTAGTTATGCAGCACCCTTTTAATTTTTTTTTTGGCTTATAAACTCTTTAGAGGGCTTGACATACCTTCTATACCCATATAGGAAATGTGTGTAACATAACTGCTAGCTATTTAGGATCATTTTGTAGTATTATTACTGAACTGAAATTCAAAGGTGAGTTCATTGATCATTTACTGTAAACGTCCCATACACCATTCATTAAAGCATGTTGGTGCTGCACATGCTAGCTGTCAAGTGCACAGCCTTCATTTTTATGAGCTGTTTGTTCCTATGTTTATTTTTTTGTCAGTAGATGGTCTGTTTAATGAATCATGCATTGTAGATATTTTTTAATAACTTGAATATTTGGATTTTCTAAGAACAATTACAACAATCAAGATTGCATATAAATTTGTGGTTTGAAAAATGTTGTATGAATTAAGAATTCATTCCAGCTAGGGATTACTACCGATTCAAATTGTATTTAGGTATCTTTTTGTTCTCTATTCTTTCTATGGTTTTTTACTTTAGTTTTATTGTTTGCACTATTGCAGATGTCCCCATTTCCCCTCTCTGGGAACCTCCCCCTCAAACCATATCACCTTCCCCTCCCTCTGGCCATCACCACACTGTCTGTGTCCATTGGTCATCCATACATGTTCTTTGGCTCATCCCTTCACCTTCTTTCATCCAGTACCCCCAACTCTCCCCTCTGTTGCAAAAAACAGAAACAACAAAAACTGGTGACTACTGACTTGTCTCCATAGTTTTGCCTTTTCAAGAATGCCATAGAGTTGGGTCATATAATATGTAGACTTTTCAGATTGGCTTCTTTCACTTAGTAATACACATTTAAATTTCTCTGAATCTTTTCATGGCTTGATAGCTAATTTCTTTTAGCAACAAATAATATTCTACTGTCTGGATGTACCAGTTTGTTAATCCCTTCACCTACTATAGGACATCTTTGTTGTTGCCAGGTTTGGGCAATGATGAATAAAGCTGCTCTAAACATCTGTGAGCAGGTTTTTGTGTGGACATAAAGTTGTAGCTGTATTTATTTGGGTGAATAACAAGGAGTAAATTTTCTAGATCGTATGGTAGGAATATAATTAGTTCTGTAGAAAACTGTCAATTTGTCATTCAAAGTAGCTGTGCCATTTTGCATTCTCACCAACCATGAATGAGAGTTTCTGTTGCTCCACCTTCTCTTCAGCATTTGGTATGGTCAGTGCTCCAGAATTTGGCCAGTCTAATAGGTGTGTTGTGGTGTGTCATTGTTTTAATTTGCATTTCCCTGATGACATATGATGTGGAACATATTTTGATAGGCTTATTTTTTCACCTGTGTATCTTCTTTGGTGAGGTGCATTAATATCCTTTTTATATTTGTCACTGATTCTCATGAATCCAATGACAGCTTGTTGAAGCATTTACTCATTGCGTAAATTTCATATCCAAGCAGCAGGGGTTTTTTTTACTATAGGATATCATTTAAAATATAAAATGTTGATTCTCATAAGAGCTATAACTCATATTAATTATTCATATATTAGAATTTTATGAGGATAAGGGAAGATTTTCACTTCTAGTCATAAAAACTGTACAATATTTGGAAGGAATTTTAGAAAACACCTTGTTAAATCAGCACTTAGTCTGTGATCTTTCTTTACAATATTTTGTTTTAAAAGGATTGTTGCATCCAGATTCCTTAATGGCCATCTGTGGATTGCTTTTACATGAGTTCCAGATCCGTGGTGTGCAATTAAACACTGATGGCCCTGAGCTCAGCCCTCAGATATCTTGTCCTTGAATGCTCATTGTCTTGGGGATCTCTTCTAACGTCATCACTTTAAGTATCTTCTATATGTTGATGATCCTCAGATTTTCATCAGTACCCTAGAACTCCTGACTCATATATCCATCTGCCTAGTCCTTTACTTCTTTACTTTTGGTCTAAACAAGCCCATCATACTTAGCCAATCCCAACCAAATTCCTCACCTTTCCTTCCATTCGTGATCCTTCCCAATCTTCCTCAATGGTAACTGCATTATAGGTGCTCAAGCCAAAATCTCGGATTCTACTTGACTCTCCCTTTATCATATGCTCCAGCCTATCAGCACATTCTGTCAATTCTTCCTTGAAAATAGACCCAAAATTTGAGCACTTCTTAGCACATCTCCTGCATCTTGCTCAAAGCCCTATATCACTGCTCACCCATTTTATTTAAATAGTTTCCTAATTGTTTTCTCTGCTTTCACCATCATTCTCTTTCAGCTTTTTTTTCTCAACATGGCAAGAAGTATGATTGCTTGAAACACAAATTGTGTGATACCTTCTTGCATTCAACGTGTACTCATAATGCTTTTTCATCTCTCTAAGACTAAATTCCAGGTCCCCACAGTTGTTTACAAAGTTCTTTATACAATCATCTGGCTCCTCCTCACTTCTGTCTGTCTGAACTTTTCCGTTGTCTGCTCTACTGTTACAGGAGACACTCTTCTTCCCACATCAGTACTAACTATATCACTACTAACTGCTCTGTTTGCCTGGGATGCTTTCCACCCAGCTGGCCTCATGGTTGCCCCTCATCCCCCAACCTGCCTCATCCTGTTACCTCCTTCAGATATTTGCTCATGTATCACTGCTTAGGGAGGCCTTCTCCGGCTACCTTTTTAAAACTGCACACTGCTCCCTTAGCTCTTTATCAGTGTTGATACCTGACACATAATTTTATTATCTGTGTCTCTGCACTTAAAATGTAAGCTTTACGTGGAGAGATTTTTATCCCTTTTGCTTAATATCCCCAGTGCCTAGAAGAGTGCCTTGTTTAAGAAATGTAGACTGACAGAATAAATTATGTCTAATACATTTAAATAATATGCAACTATTTGCTGTACAATGTTTTCTCAACTGTGTCCTTCAACAATAGAGAAGAGAAAGCAATCAATAGGTTCTTTGTTTTGAATTTGAGTTTTCTTGTTTAACAGATTCATTCATTTTTTCCCCTTTACTGAACCTGTTTATTTAAAAAAAAAGTCCACTGTGCTTTTCAAAAGCTGTGTGCATTTAAAGAACTCAATAATATTTGTGCATAATCATGGTTTTTTGGGATGCTTCCAGACTTTTGTCTGACCTTTACAAATTAGTTCTGAATTAGGGGCCACTGCTAGGTGAGAAGTGAGGTGCAAGATGAAGACAGAAATTCTAACTCAATATGGAGTAATTAGACAGACAAAGACTAAAAGGAAAGGGACTATTTTCAGTGCATCAGTCCTCGTTTTCATAAATGCTGACATAAGCCTGCCATTAAAATAGCATATTTTCGCAAATATGGAACTTTCAGATGCAAAGTGAGCAGTCAAATGGTTCTGTTAACGTGACCTAATTTCCAGAGCTGGGTGTTGTGCATGCTTTCATTCTGAGTCTGTAAACCTTCAGACCACTGATTCTTTCAGCCCCAAGCTGATTGTATTGTAGTCTAAAACCTAACTCGTCTTCTCTGTAAATTTAACCTTTTGTGTTTTCTAAAATCTTTTATGCACACCTATATGGAGCTCTGCACTTTACTGTCCTAGGGAGGGTGAGGAAAATGCAGTTCCAAAAAAAAAACCCCACAAAAATATATTCAAAGTAGAATGTTTAAAAAAGACTATTTCTGCTGAAAGGGGAAAAATTACCATTGTTCTGCTGGCTGAAAGTGTTGGAAATGTCTCAAAGAAACACAATTGGATTAATTATATTTTCATCTTTTTGCACCCATTCAAGGCTGAGGACGTACTTCACTGTAGTTTCACATTTTTCTGGATTACATGCAAAGCTGGAAGGTTATCAAGGTGCTCTCGATGCCCCTCTAGGGATAACATGTCACCTTTACGAAGGACTTTTTGTGTGTCTGATATTCTCTTTCCTAGGTAATCATATGAAAGAGAAGCTTCAAAAGCACCAAATAGCAAGTTGGAGTTTTTGTATTCTGATTTTTAAAAATACTTGACTATATTAAGGTGACCTTTAAAAATAGGCTAAACATAAATATCAAACTGAATTCAGAGCATAGCCAGTTTCTCTAAGAACATTTAATCAAAACACTTAGGTTGAGCCCTGGCTAGTGTGGCTCAGTGGATTGAAGGCTGGCCTGCAAACCAAAGGGTCTTCAGTTTGATTCCCAGTCAGGGTACATGCCTGGGTTGCAGGTCAGGTCACCAGCAGGGGGCGTGCAAAAGGCAACCACACATTGATGTTTCTCCCTCTTTTTCTCTCCCCTTCCTCTCTCTAAAAATAAATAAAACCTTAAATAGAATAAAATTTTAAAAAACTGTTAGGTTGTTCAGAGGGTCAAACAATAGAAAAACAATCACATAATATCTGCATAATGAAATGGGGGTGATATTGAAATTATACTTTTATTCATATAAAATCCTCTCTTTCAAATATGCATGCCTTATGGTACAGCATTTTCAACCCAGGCATTGCTTACCCAACAGTATCAGGTATTTTTGTTTCTAAAAATGTTCATAGAAGTGCTATTTATGATAGTTTAAAAGTGGAAGCAATCCAAATGACCAGCAGTAGACAAATACTTTTGGTAGTGTGATGCAGCAATAAAAATAAATAATAGTCTACTATTACATGCAACACAATAGGAGAATGCCAAAAAAAGTTAAGTAAGACTGAATAAAGCCATAGAGAATATAGAGTGTCATTCCATTTAGGTAAAATACAGTAGAGGGAAACATGAATATATTAGGTGTTAGAAGTCAGGGTAGTGGTTACCTTTGGAGGGTTACTGACCAGAAGGAGAATCAGGATTGTTCCTGGTGCTACTTATACAGGCACACTTAGTTTATGAAAATGCATTGAATTCTATTACTTATGATTTCCTTTTCTGTGTGTATGAGGTACTTCAATAAAATGTTTACTTAATAATAGCCTTTTCTTCCAGGTTCTTGGAGCTTGCAACTAATGAGTAGAATGTGTGCTAAATGACTAATTCAGTAGTCTTTCCAGGTGTCCTTGCATAACTTCTTAAGTGTGGAAAAATTATTTTGTTTTCAGAAGGTAAAAAATAAGGTTTTGGGAAAAAAGAAAGCCTTTCTCATGTGTATTAGATCCCTTTAGTTGCCACAAACTTTGTGGCTTAAAAGAACATAAATTTATTGTTTTACAGTTCTAGAGGCAGCAGTATGACTGTGATGAAATACAGGTGTCAGCAGGGGCATGTTCTCTGTGAAGAATCTGTTTGTTCATTGCTTTTTCCAACTTCTGGTGGCTGCCAGCATTCCTTGGCTTGTGGCCACACCACTCTAATCTCAATGCTAGCATCTTCAAATCTCTTTCTGTTTCATTTTCTTCATGTGTCAAATCACCCTATGCCTCCCTCTTACAAGGACGCATGTGACTACATTTCTGGCCCACCTGTATGATATAGGACAGAAGTGTCAAACTTGTTTTCACTGGGGGCCACATTAGTATCTCAGTTGCCTTCAAAGAGCCTAATGTAATTTCAACTCCTTAACTGTTAAGGAGTAGTTACATTTATGCAGTCCTAAAATTACACTTGGCCCTTTGAAGGCAACTGTGAGACTGATATGGCCCCTGGTGAAAATCAGTTTGACACCCCTGATCTAGGGTAATCTCCCAATCTCAAGATCCTTAACTTAATTACATATGCTACGATTCTTTTATTCTATGTAAGGTGCCATTTCCAGGTTTCAGGGATGAAGATGAAGCTGTGTTTTGGGGGCTGCATTTTAGCTTCCCAATCAGTAGGATGTACATGAGATAGTATTGTTTACCAACAAATGTTGTTTGGGCACACTTTGCACCACAGTTTACAAGTGTACAAAAATTATTTTCTAGGGTTTCATCACTCTACTCTTGTCTATCTCTTACTACATACAATTTTAATCAAAAGATTGGAATTGTATTGCTGCATAGAATAGAAATCACATAATGCAGGTATTTTTAATACTCAAAATTTTTCTTCAGATGAGCTCTTTCATGGAATTCAAATATAAAACCACAAATAGCACTGCCCCACGATCTCAGTTTATTTATTTTCCAGAGAGGCACCATAGGTATACTAGGAAATTCTAGGCCTCTGTCAAGTCGCTGAAAAAATTTATGTAGTCTAATTCATTTCATTGGGGGCAGTAACTAGCTTTCATAGCACGACAGTTGTTTTTCCAAAGATCACTTGGAAAGATTGTGAATCAGATCCTCTATATTCAACTATTCTTTGCACTAAACCACCTTCAGATACCTCTACATGGAAAAGCATGCTTTCATACAGCACATGGCTACCCTGTTCCATCAGAGAAGCCCTTTAAACCATAGGCTCAGATTTCTGAGTGTCACAGAAACTACACGAAACATCATAAAGTACCAAAAAACACGCAAGCAGGTTTTTGTGAAAGCCCTAAACTCTCAGTACAGACACTAATGCATATTGCTTACTTACATTTAGGATTGTGGGAGCTACTTTCTGTGCACTCAGGAAAGAGTGTCCCAGGTTAGCTCTTTTTGATACAAACAGTCTATTTTTTCAGGTTTTCACCAGTGTACACAGGTGTCATCAGCTCAAGTCAGCCCTTTGAAGTCTTGAGAGCAAATTAGGGGGCTCCCCTGATATGTGTAGGTTAATATCTAGGGGTCTTTCTTGCTCTTCTTTGCCCTTCATGAGACTCATAGTATAATGACATACACATTTTATATTCCACTTGTAAATCCCATAAATTTCTGTTTACTTTTGTCCCCTGTCCTGTGAAACTCTGTTCATTATCTGAGCAATGTCACTGATGTGCTCCACTGGTTTTACTCAATCGATGTCACTGCTCTCTTGTTGGACTAAGATCTTAAAACTAATGTGTGCTTACATGTATTAAAAGCATTAATATCAGCAAACAAGGAATAAATTTGGAGGGTCTGATTAATTAGGATGATTTTCTATTTTTAGGGGCAATGGAAACCTTTTGCTTATTCTAGCTGAGCTTTTCCATTTGATCAGGAAGAGGCAAGTATTTGCTTTTTATAAGTGTAAAATAAAATCTCCCATGTTTGTTTATCCAATCGAAGCACTGACTTGTGTTAACATGGTCAGTCCCAGGGGAACCGTAACTGACTGAATGCGTTGTGCTGGTCATGAAACCACCCTCTCACAGTCTTCTCGTTGGGGTGTGTAATGGCTGGCTGGCCGCCAACGCTGCATTCTGTGCATCACGAATTTGGTCCTGAGGCTCCTTCAGAGGAGCTTATCCCAGCCAATGACTGAGTGAAGCAGGGGTACTCAGGCTCAGGCGGGCCCATTCCTTTAAGATGTGGTGTCCTCCAATGGTGACTTTTTAATCGAGGATTCCCCTGTTATGTTGGCCAGTGCTGTTTTATTTTATTTTCGGCATCAGGGCTGGATAGCTCTCTCAGGCTTCCTCCTGTTTTCTTTCAGAGGCTGGCCCCTCGCCTCCATAACTGCTACCTGTCTAATTCCATCTTTGTGCCTGCTTCTCCAGGAAGGGAGCCTGCATTAACAGATAGGAAAAAGATGCTTGTACCTAAGTAATGACATATTTATGCCCCACTATTCAAATTATGGTCTCAGGTTTTACAGCCCGATCTTTTATCATAGACTTATTTATATGCGCCTATACTTTTTCAGGAACTGTTAGAAAACTTGAACATTTGGGAACTGTTGGATAACCTTGAACTTTCTCTTCATTTATTTTGTTGAACTTAGTTGCCCTTCAATTTGAATTGTTCCAACCAGCATAGAAAAGTATAGTTTCTCCTGCATCTGCCAGTCAAAGGAGGTTTGTTTATCCTACTTGGCTAATCAAGAGGACTGGGTGACTCTTTACCAGGTTCCTGTAATGCTGATGTGTTGGAAAACACTTTCACAGGCTACTGGACCCTATTATGTAATTTCATGATGGAGGCTTGAGTTAATGACTCACACTTGCCTAGAAACAGTCCTGACACCCTGCTTTGTTTCGGTGCCTTGTTGTGTTGTGTCTGTCTGTGATCTGGCACTGGGGTATTGACCACTCCACTGCATCTCATTCTGGGATGTGTCAGTGCAAGGGAAGCTAAGGGAGATGGTAATCATTAACCCTTTGACTGCATTCTTAGTTTGCAAAGCAATAAATTGTCTTGGTGGAGAGCTTCCCAGACCAGTTATGGTGATGCATTAACAATAATTTCTAGCACCTGGATAACGAGACTAATTATTTGGGTGCTTTGGAGGTTGAGTGTTATCTGAACCTTGGTGAAAATTCTCTGCTTATTAAAGTGCTATCTGCATACTAAACAGCCCGCTCTATCCATTCACAATTAATACCCTAATTTTATTAAAAGCATCTGAGAACGTGGATTTTTATAGTGTTAAGTTTAAATATGGAGACTCCGAATGAAACGGTACAGTAGTCACTATCAAAGGAGCAGCTGAAGGTCATGCTTGGAGGTGCATTAATTCTTTTAACATTAAATCTTGTAAAAACGGTACTTTATTGTTATTAAGTAGAGGTTTTTAAAAGGTCCATTAACTCCCATGTCCACCAAGTGGCACATCGATTATAAATTTATTTTATGTAAATGGGACCCCCAAATGACACTATCATTGTATTGCTTTTTTACCTTTGATCAAACTAGTCAAAGCTAGTACTTGGTGTCTTTGCTGGATTTCTCACATAAAAATCTGGGATTAGCCGAGCAATTCCCATCTCATGCATTGAAGACAAATGGCCTCAATGAAAATTCTATTATAGTTTAAGAAAATTATCTCCCTTGATCTGACACCCTGAGGTAGTGGGGAATACAGTTATCTAGCGACACCTGCTTAAAATGGCAGTGGGCGGTATTCAGGGACCATTGTCCCACTGAGTTGCTACACATGACCTTTGAAATCGCAATAGCTACCTTACAACCTACAACAGGAGCACACATGGATTTCAGTGAAGCACTAATGAAACTTTGAAATGAAGCTAAATTTGAGAGGTAAATGGTGCTGGATTTTTGGCAAAGAAAACCCATTTTAGAATAGATGACAGCATGACATTTTATGCAAATGAGGCTATTAAGACAATATGATATATAGTATTCATGGCTATTGGAAATATTTTATTCCCAAGAGCAAGCCAGCCCACAAATGTGGGGTTAAGTTGCTAACTAGTAAGCAGCTGATACTTGTAATACATTGCCTACAATTAGAAGAGTATAACAAATTTGTGTCTCATAGTGGACAGTTTCTCTATGGTCTCATACCAGCTCTGATTTGCTCTTATATTAACCTTGACAGCTTGTTGTTTTTAACATCCAGGACCAAAAGTACTTACTATGATTAAGTTGGCAAAGCTTGCATTTTTGGCATTTTATTCCATTCCACATTTTCTTGGTACTAATTTTCCCACTCTCTTAATTTTTATACACGGGCATAATTCATGTGCATAAATGTAAGTAAGTGTGGCACTTGCCAAGAGATATTTCTATGTGAGGTCTCAAGTAAGATATCGAAGGGATAAAATACACTTTCTCGTTGAACTTGAACTCATCAAACCCCACAGAGAGGAGGAATTATGACCCAACCTGTGAAGGTAAGGTTAGACATGCAGAGCCAGTACCTGAATGCTTGCCTTCAGATCTTCGCTGTATGATTCTGGCCAGGTTCCTTAATCTCACTATTCCCCCCGCCCCCTTTTTTTCACTTGAAAGAAGGAGACAATGACAACACCTCCTCACAGGATGCCTGTGAGAATTCAATGCACTGATGTTTGAACAGCAGTTAGTGCAGTATATCCAGTACACTGAGAACTCTGAACCATTATTATACGCTGCTGCATATACTGATTTTATATATATATATATATATATATATATATATATATATATATATATATATGAGAGAGAGAGAGAGAGAGAGAGAGAGAGAGAGAGACATAAATACATGCCAATCATAGAACAGTGCTTGGCACATAAGAAGCGCTCAATAAATAATAGCTACTGCTAAAAATAGTGGCAAGGGATGGATCCAGGTTTTCGAACTTCTCGAAGCTTTTACATTAGGGAGGAGGCACTTTATAAAAACAGAAACAAAGTTATGAATGCAAAGTGCCTACAGCAACTTCAGTGCTCTTGCATAAATAAGTTATGAGTCTGACTGCCTGCAGTTTCCATGGGAGGGCCCATGCTACTGAAAGGGCACTGAAACGTAAGTGTTGTTGGCTTCAATAAACCTGCCTTTGAAAAGGGACTTTGCCAACCCCACTGAAGTTACTCACCTTGTTTGTGAAATGAGTATATGGAGGTCATGAGGAGCAGGGCTGTGATTAATAAGTGAAGATTTGGGACCAAAGTTTTATAGTTCTGTAGCCAGGCCCCTCGATCAAACACCACACACACACACACACACACACACACACACACACACACACACACACACAACTGACACATGGTGTCCTCCTTACAAAAGTGTGTTATTATAATAAAGATTCTCAGTAACTGCTAAGTAAAGGCAGCTATAATGTATGTTCGTTAGCCTGTAATTAGTGTGAGAAAATGAAACAGGGCTACAGAGATAACTAAGATGTGGGAAATAGGGGGTAAAATTAGAAAACAAATAAGGCTGAAACAAATGATTTATTTATTTTTGTCCAGGAATTATTTATCAACTACCTCCTAAATGTACTTGGTGTTAGATATATAAAGATAATTAAGATAGGGTAGCTGTCCTCTGGGAGTTTAGTTTAGAAAGAGAAGAGAAAGAAATAAATAGAAATTGCAAAGTGTATAGGCTGTGTTTAATTTTACTGATTGTGGCAAGTTTTAAACAGAAGGTACCACTTTATCTGATCATCAGAATAGTGAGGTTTTCCTGGAGTAGTCAATGGGAAGGTCAGTGACAGAAGTAGAGATAAAAAGGTGTGAAACACAGATCACTGAGAGAACTCCAAATAACTTTACAATAGTGGAGTATTGGACTTTTCCAGTGGAATGGCAAGAGACGGGGTGAGATCAAGGGTGTGACTATATGCCTTACTAAGGAGTGCCAGTTGTCTACAGTGAATGGTAGAAAGTGAAAGCCATAAAGGTGATTTAATATGATTTGCACCTTGATAAGATTACTCTGGGAGTATGATGAAAAATCTCATTGAAAGGGGTTTGGGTGTGGATGTGGAAATACCAATCAATTTGGGTAAGAGAAGATGAGGCTAAGGTAGTAGCAGTGGAATGGAGCTGGTGGTGTGGGAACCAAAAGAAAAAAAAAAGATGATGAATCAACCAGATTTGATCATCAGTAGCACATCAGGGTGAAGGAGAGAAAGTGATCTGAGATGCTTTTAGGTTTAGGGAATATAGAAGTCATTAAAGGAGAGAGATGTAAGGGTTAGTTTTGGTTAGGCTCTATTTAAGGAACCTGTGGGATGCCTGTGCACAAATATCATGGGTGGAAGGTAGATTCAAGGGATACAGACAGATATATAATTTTTGGCAAGTAGTTAGTTAGATATATATATTTAAAGCTTTTATTTATTTGTTTTTAGAGAGAGGGGAAGTAAAGGAGAAAAAGGGAGTGAAACATCAACGTGCGGTTGCCTCTCACATGCCCCCTACTGGGGACCTGGACCCCAATTCAGGCATGTACCATGACTAAGAATTGAACTGGCAACCCTTTGGTTTGCAGGAGAGTGCTAAATCTGTTGAGCCACACCAGCTAGGGCAGTAGTTAGTAACTAAATTCATCAGAATGCATGAGATGGTACACCAATAATGTGTGGAGAGAGGAGACCAAATAGAGAATCCAAGGAACCTGATATTTAAAGGGCAAAAATTGGGTGAGGGGAGAGGAGGGTGAGGGGAGAGGGAGCAAGAATGAGAGAGAGACAGAGAGAGAGAGAGAGAGTTGTTGAGTAACAGGAAATAAGGATAAGAAAATGTTGTTATGGGAATCAAAGGTGCGGAGAGTTATGCTACAGAGAGATTAAATAATGAGGTCGTTAGTAACCTTGGCCAGACCAGTTGCAGTGAGGAGAAGGCCTAAATCTGATGGTAGTTCTTGAAAAGGAAGAGATGACAGGAAGTGGAGTCAGCTTGTGTAAAAGATGGTATCCGGTGAGTGATGGCTTCATTCCTCACAAGTCTACAGTTATTCTCATGGCCTCACATCTGAAGTAGTCTCAGATTCTTTTATCTTGCAGTGGCATATCTAGTGTATATGACACACACATACCCAGTGTACCATTTTTTTATTACTTTCCTCTTCTCTACGACATTAGTTTTAGGAGTATCATAAAATTAAGTAAGTAATAACAATGGCCAAAATGAAAAATGATCATATGTAAGACTATTCCAGGAAAATAGAGGAGTGAATAAATTAACTACTACAGTACAGCAAAGATGAGAAAAGTAATAGATACTTAGTTATATTCATATATTTTCTGCCCTGACTGGTGTAGCTCAGTGGATTGAGCGCTGGCCCATGAAGCAAAGGGTCGCTGGTTTGATTCCTGGTCAGGGCACGTGCCTGGGTTGCAGGCCAGGTCCCTGGTAGGGGACACATGAGAGGTAACCACACATTGATGTTTCTCTCCCACTCTTTCTCCTTCCCTTTCCCTCTCTCTAAAAATAAATAAAATATTAAAATATATTTTTTTCTGAAAAAAGACACAAAATATATACCTACTTACTGATCTATTTAATAAATCATAGTTTGTACCTTTGAACCTTCTGCAAAGTTGCCAATGACTTTGTCTGAAGAGCCCTTTTTATTTTATATTTGAAAAGCATCTTTCACAATAAAGGTGATTTAATATGATGTGCACTTTGATAAGATTGTATATGCATAAATTTGATAAGAATTTATATGCATAAATTGATATACAAATACATAGTTAGGGAAATTCATAACTATATGAGTAAGCTTGACAGTCATTAAAAAAATCCACTTCACAAATAAATTCTAGAAATTATAGTATAGACCATGTCTTTGTCTTCTCAGGGTAAATTCTAGGGGCTTCCAAATGTCTCCATAATCAAAAGAATTCTAAACGCAAATAAAATGTCCAAGTGTCCACATAAACTGTCAGCAATAAGAGAGCTCAAATTCTGGTTTGGGGTCATCACAGTCATGTTGAGACCATTTTTATTTAAACCTGCTTTTGAAAATTAAGATTATATAATAACCAGAGTTTGGAGACAGCACCTGTACCAAAAGAGAGCTTCAGTGACTATAATTTTCAGCCATTAGGAACTTACCCTTTTTTGTTATTTTTTACTTCTCAAAGCTTTATTTTCCATTACAGTTGGCATTCCATACTATTTTGTACTAATTTCAGGTGTACAGCACCTGAAAATGGTTGTGAAGTATTCCCCCTGGTATTTCAAGTTCTCACCTGGCACCATATAAACATAGTTATAGGCAGTGATAGGAACTTACTCTTGAAAAGACCTGTGAAGCCAAATCTGTGTGTATTGTGGGCAGAGAGGGAGGCAAGTGAGTACATGGGATTTGTCCAAAGGAACTTCTATGAAGAATTCAATGTTTACTCAAGCCTCTGTGGTAAAAAATCATGTGAATTTGACACTGATACAAATATTAAAATGAATAGGAACATCACCATTGCCTAGAACTTGCAGCAGCAAAGGGTATTTTTCAAGGAGAAATACTTTAACATGGGTACTATTTAGAATTTCCAGCACACAGTGATAATAAAATGCAGGTTGACTTTAAATAGATTTTTTTTATCTTTTAAAAATTATCTGCAGAAAATATCTCTGCTATTGCCTGCTCCTCCTGCCTAGTTTTGAAACTGTGTAGTATTGAGCAAAGTGCCTTTGTTTAAGTGATTAACATTATTTTCAAAATTAAATATTTTCTCTGATAAAATATGAAGGATCTCCAACCTTCATGTCATCTTTACTAAAATTATTTGCCGATGCTTTCCAAATACTACTAAAGAGTGAATCATTCTGCAAAGGGTAAACAGTGTACCTTATTATTGGATAAACTTGATTCCTTATATAGTTTACAGTATACAGAAATGCATTTCAAATGTACATTGTAAGTTAACCATACAGCAGGTGTGATATACAGTAATAGTCTCCTACAGAAAAAATCTGAACTACTTAAATAATGTATTTTAAAATCTCCACAATTACCTACTATCAATCTTAGTTTGAGATTATTGTGATAATATAAAATTGGAAATAGCATGAATAATTTATAATACTTATGTTTTAAAGTTAGTTAAGTATTCCATTGAGGATCCCACTTCCTCTATATTATTTCTACATATTTCTTTTAAAGAATTACCTTTTAGGAAACTGATACGAGCTAGATATTAATCTAAATTGCTTTACCCAAAATATGATTACTTAGTCACTGTTTCCCAGCCTGTTACAATGCAGAGGACATAGTTCAAACTATTACTATAATAATGAAAAACATCAACTCTGGTGGAGGAGAATCAAGATAAACTCTCTGTGCTACTAAGGAAGTTATTTCATTTCTGCGCTTTTGTTTCTTTATCTGTCAGATGTGGCTAATAATATTACATAGCTCATTAAGTTGCTTTGAGGGTTAAGAAGGAAAACACATAGAAAGTTCTTATAACAATGTTTAGTATATTGTAAACACTGAAATGTGTAGTTATTTTAGGAAAGAATATGTAATACTAATTACCTGTTTATTCATTTTCTCTGCTTGTGTTATATATGAAGTGGGCAATATCCCATGTTTAGCCTAATTGTCCCTGTGACCTTACTAATGTGGCTCATTTTGACTGAGAAAGCCATACCTACTGTCAAGGCTAGATAGTTTAAAGCAACACCATTTTAATATTTTCATTAGCCATGTTTTCTACAGTGTTAGAACATAATATATAAAGTATGTTAGCTGTATTGTTTCCTGTGGTGATCGTTTTTATTTAGTATAAATCTATCTGTAAGATTTCTTCTCAGTAATACTGCTTAAGAAAAAGATGCCTTCTAAACATAGAAAAAGATGCCTTGTAAACATTGACTACACTAGAAGTTAACCTACTTCATTTTAAAGGCAGTATTAATATGTTCCCTGAAGGAAACACAATAGCTACTTATGGTATAACTGAATAAGCAAAAGATGTCTAAAGGACTCTCAACGTGTCTTCTCCCAGGACACAAAGTGAAGGAGATCAGTCTTCCTTTCACAGGAGGCCCTGTGGAAGAGAACAACATGCTACGAATAATGTCAAGAATATACTCTTTAGTTCTCTGACTTGCTCAGTGCTTACAGGCTGATATGTGTGACCCATGGCTGAGGTTCGTGATGAACAAAACACACAAAAAGGGCAAAACGTGGAGGAGCCAATAAAGAGAGAGTGCTTCCCATTTAAAGGAATTCACTTTTTTCAAGGTATGTAACTTGGACTTTTGAGCTGAAAAACACAGGCATTTGAAGCAGAAAACTCAGATGGTGAGGGGTGGCTGAAGGAACAGTTGACAAGGAGAAATGCACCTTGTAGTGAACTGCAGTGGGCTTTAAAATGAAATTGCTGGGAGCTACATAAGGAAGTGAAAAGAATAGAAACAGAATGAAGAACATCCAGATTTACAGCATCCCTGAAGGCAGCTGAGGGGATGACCCCATTACTTTCATTGAGCAATTTGTTCCATCTCTCCTCACACATACCCTCACTAGGACTTCTAAAATAGAAAGATGAACAACATCCTTCAGCCCTTTCCACTGTTTCAAAGAGGTCTCCAACTTTGTTTATTAAGGCTTTAGAACTTCTTCATGTTTCACTATTTTTAACGTTTGGTTAACCTTCTATTTTTTCTCTCTGTTTATTTTTCTCCTTGACCTATATTATAGAATTGTATTCTAAGAGGGCTTTTTTTCTAAATGCAATTTGTTAGAAATGACTTGGCAAAGACAGGCAGAATTCATAGTGTCCTGCAGCAATAGAAATAATGAAGAGTTTTTGATAAAAAAACACTAAGACGGATTAATTTTTTACACTTTTGAAATATAAAGGCCAAGAAGAAAATTTGAAGAAATAATTTGACAAATATAGTTTATATCTAAAATGTTAGAAGCCTTAAAAAAAAACACTAACGATCTGATTAATCAATAGCTTTGGTTTTTATTACTTCAAAGGGTATCATTTTACAATCTTCACACAATTTATTTCATGCTTATAAATATCTTTATGCAAAGTATATGTGAAAATGTATAGGATAATGTTGTATAATGCCATCACCTTCAACGACATTGGGTTGTTGTTCGTTTCTCGAGACTTGTGCCATACTAATACATTTTGCTTGTAGGAACAAAATTCCCCTCTCAAATAAGCTCAGTCGGGTTCAAATTTATAAGCTTGTAAGGGCAGGAGAGAGAGTATATCATGTAATCTTCCATTGTGCAATACAACGATTAGGTTGGACAGAGGAACAAGCTCCACTTATACAAAAACTATCTGCTTAGTTGGCAGGTCTGTGTCACACACACGTTCATAGAGGTCCAGTTTGATGTCATGTATGGCATTCAGTTCAGGTGGTACCATGATATGTAGAGTGATACCAGCCACTGGAAAGGTCAGGTTCCAGGGGGACTGACTCCTTTCCAGGAGGACGTCATTCCTTTGCCCAAGAAATTACTAAAACTGAAAAAAATTGCATTCCTGAACCTACTTGACTTTTTATATGTTTCAGTGTCTTGGCTAGCTTTCAGGCTAGCAATGTGAAAAGACTGTAAGTTGGTGTCTGATAGAGCATTTCAAATCATTACTACAACTCTGTTTCTGGTTACCCCCATTATACTATTAAAACCAAGTGCACTAGCACATGGAAAATTCAGCCAGGCCTTGTATTATTGGATTTTACCAGGGGCTGGCAAACTCTTTCTTTAGAGGGCCTGATAGTAAATATTTTCCACCTTACAGGCTACACAGCCTATATCACAACCACTCAGCTCTTCCATTATAGTATGAAAATAGCATGGACAGTATGTAAATGAATGTGTGTGTACATTCCATAAAACTTTATTTACAGAAACAGATGGCTGACCTGATGTGGCCTACAAATGTTTGTTTGTTACCTCTGGATTAAGAAGTGAACAAGACAGTTTTCCTGCTAACAGGGTTTGTTAAGAGATTTATGTAATTTAATATACAT
Source organism: Artibeus jamaicensis (assembly GCF_021234435.1). NCBI lineage: Eukaryota > Metazoa > Chordata > Mammalia > Chiroptera > Phyllostomidae > Artibeus > Artibeus jamaicensis. Next base: position 7,896,906 of record NW_026522028.1, on the reverse strand, counting down.
AAGATGCTTAAACCACACCTGGCAGGTAATGAATGCTAATGTGTTACTACTACTATTACCAACATGTAGATAATTTCTGTGACTTAATCTTGCGTGTAAATATATCTTTGAAATCTGGATTATTGACTATTACAGTACCTGGATTTTAACATGTCAACCATTCACATATATGGTAAGAGGTTTTGTAGATGAAACCCTTCAGAAGGGCCAGTGTTTCACTTGCATATTGCATATATTTGGACTGTCTCTAGTAACAGATATGAAGTGACTTGATGATATTTAATATCATTTAATTGTTTTAATTTGCCATTCATATATTCTTTAAACTTTTAACCATTTCCCAAGACTCTGGTCATTCAACTGACATAGTTTGGTTTTCTGTTTATATTCTTGTTTTAATGCTTTTTTGCATCATATAGATATAAACATGCATTTATGAGCAAGAGAAACAAAGAAACACCTGTGTTCTTGAATATTGTTCTCTCACACAGTGACATACCCAATGAGAACTCTATCTTATATAGCATACTTAATTTTCCCAGATTTTTAAAATTGTTGAAACCTAAAATGTTCCGGTGTTGTGGGCCACTGTATTTTCCTGGGAGAATAAAATGACATAGAAATTTGGCTTTAGAGGCCTGGAACACCAGTGATTCAGTTAACTTAAGCGTGACCAAGTTTCAGGAATGCACAGACCTTACTGACATTTGATAATCTTCATTCCGTTTCCTTACTTGTAGGGAAGATGAAATAGAAAATGAAATGCTTGAATTTGTGAATTCAGAAAGAATTTTCAAGTGCCTGTGCCATATCCAGACTGAATTCTGGGCAAATTCCTGCTGCATTTTTATACAGGAAGATAACACATAATTTTGGGGGCTGTGATTTTTTACTATGGAAGAGTGATCACAAACTTAGATTGAGTAAAGGAAAGAGTTATGGGAAGCAGAGCAAAGCACTACTTGGCCTTGTAAGGTTCTTCAGAGAAGGAAGCATTTGGCGTAGCAAGTTCTAACTGAAGGGAAAGAACAAGTCACATGGAAGATTTGGTGACAGCGTGTTCAGATGATAGGAACCATAGCATAAAAGGCTCTGAGATGGAAATAGAACTTGTGCATCTGAAAAACAGAAGGTTGCCAGTGGTGAGCATGGGGAAGAGTGATCCGAGGTAAGGTCAGTGAATATGTAAGGCCTTGTGAGAAAACCCTGACACATACATGAGATGGTTGTAGGTAGGGCAGTGCTATGAACTATATTGTTTTCCAACATTATTCTAGTAGCTCCAGTGATAGCAGGTATACCAGTAAGGAAACTATTAGAGTGACTCATTAAGAAATGGCTGTTACTGGACTGGAGTGGAAGCAGTAGCAGTGTTGGGAAGACATGATTCTGAATATAGGTGGATGTAGACATAGAGCTAATAGGACTTGCCATTGAGTTCAGTATGTGGTGCTGGAAAAAGAATCGATTCAAGGAGGTTTCCTAGGTTTTGGTCTGTATACCTGGTAAACTATGATGCCATTTACTAAGATGAGGAACTTTATGGGAAAAGGGGATTGTCAGAAACCAGGAGTTCAGTTTTAAGTATATGAGGTTTGTGTAGTTTTCTCCATATCCAGAAGGAGATGTTGAGTAGGCAGTTAATCATTGGAATCTAGAATTCACCAAAGAGTTCTGAATTATAGATGTAAATTTGAGAGTTCTCACAATGTAAATGGTATTTAAAACCATGGGTTGGTGTCATATTTTCAAGATAGTGTGTGTAAACAGACAAGCCCAAATACTGAGTGCTGGGTATTTCAGTTTTAGAAGTTTAGCAGAAGAGCTGAACCTGCACAGAGGATCAGGGAGTGGCCAGGCAGATGGAAGGACAACTCAGAGTATATTTGGTCCATAAGCTAAATAGAATGTGCTTCAAGATGGAAGGAATGATTATTTTGACAAATGCTAGGAAGAATTTGAGTAAGATGAGAACTGACAAAACTGATCATTGCATTTGGCGAGAGGTAAGAGGTTGTTGGTCTTGAGAAGAGTTTCAGTTGAGAAATTAATTACTTTGCAGAAGCTTTTTGTTGTTGTTGCATTTTTTAGCCTTTACTCCCCTTGCCTTTGGGGTCAAATTCATAAAATCTTTTCTAAGACCAAGGTCCATAAGTTTGTTTATTTGAGAGAAAGAGAGAGAAAGAGAGAGAGAGATTGATTTGTTGTTCCACTTATATATGCATTCATTGGTTGATTCTTGTATGTGCTCTATCTAACTGGGGATTGAACCCACAACCTTGAGGTATTGGCATGATACTCTAACCCACTGAGCAACCCGTAAAGTGCCTCAAACTCTATAAGTTTAGTACCTATGTTTTTTCTGTGTAATTTATTGTTTCAGAGTTTTTATTTAGGTCTTTGATCCATTTTGAATTAATTTTTTTACATGGAGACAAACTGTAATCTAGATTCATTCTTTTGCATGTAGCTTTCCAATTTTTTCAGCACCATTTTTGGAGTTTTTTTTTCTTCATTTATGTTTCTGGCTTCTTTGTCAAAAAAAAATTTTTTTTGCCCATATACACATGGTTTTATTTCTGGGCTCTCATTTCTGTTGTATTTGTATTTGTATCTTTTTTTCCCCTTACCATGCCACTTTGATTATCACTGCCTTGTAGTATAATTTAAAGTCAGGAAGTGTGATACCTTTAGCTTTGTTCTTTCTCCCCCCCAGGATTACTTTAGCTATTCAGGTTCTACTGTGGTCCCCCCAATCAATTTAATAAAAATTACGTTTAATAAAAAAACAGCAAGGAAATAAAAGTAGGGAGTATAAACCAATCTTTCCAGAAGTGTGGTATAAAATGAAGCACAGAAAATAAAAGAAATGAAACTTCGGAAGTTTGTTTTTAAAATGGGTGATATTACATTATAGATATACTAACAGAAATGTTCTGGTAAAAAGGGACAAATTTGTGATCAGGAGACAAAAGAGGACTTTGAAATAGTAGATTCTTTGAGTAAATGGGAAAGAATGGAATTCATTGAGGAAGTGGATCATTGGCCTTAGATAGTGATAATAACAGTCATTATTTAATGTGCACCAGATTCTTTTCTAAGTTATTTACATACATTACCTCACTTAATCCTCGGCATAAAATAGGTTCTATTATTTTCTTCATTTTACATGGACAAAAACCAAACACAGAAGATAAGCTCGTAAGTGGTGGAGCTGATTTCCAAAATCACTATGTCTGGCTCCAGAGTCAACAGTGGCTTGTGTTGAGAGACTCAGATACTGCAGAATCTCTCAGCATAGGACACTATTCTGATGCACACATGGAATATGGAAAAAATTATCTTAAATATGCCTGGGTTTTTGTTCAGGTAAAGCAAATGGAGAGAGAAATGCCCATTTCACCATCTTCCTTTAGTTAAAAAAAAAACCAGTGTGTAGCAAATTTTCCTTTTAGGAACTCCTTCCAGGTATGTCACTTATCCCCACAGCTTCATCCCACTCCCACTTTCTTTTTTTATATACTAAACCCGAGAGGCATATTTATTTCAAATTTTTAATAAAAATTTTAGACTTCTCAGATTCTTCAAATATTATTTAACTGTACTGCTATCCATCATAAGAAATCTAAAACTGGCTTCTTTACCCTCTTTCACTTTATTGTATTCTCATGATCTACTGTTGAAAGAGTTATTTCACTTTCTAGAAGTGTAATTTCAAAGAAACAATGGTCACCAAAGTGAACAATGTCACATTCTTTGTCAAATCTATGGATCTATTCCATTGCTCTTGGCCTTTGTTTCTTACTTTGCCTTATAACCAAATACAGTGTTTTGTGTTATGAATAAATGTTTGGGAAGTACTTATTTATTTTGTCATATAAATCACTGAACTAAGGAGAGAAAGTGGCTTAATTTGTATCTTTTAAGAATGTGAATGTTAAACTTTGTCATTAGTTGGAGTTTATCATTTATAACACAGTTTGTAATACTTAAAAGTAAGAAAGAAATGGATTCCATGCCCTGGCTGGTGTAGCTCAGTGGATTTAGTATAGGCCTGCAGACCAAAGAGTCACCAGTTCAATTCCCAGTCAGAGCACATGCCTGATCCCTAGTAGGGGCCAGATCCCCAGTAGGGGGTGTGTGAGAGGCAAACACATTGATGTTTCTCTCCCTCTCTTTCTCCCTCCCTTCCCCTGTCTTTCAAAATAAACAAATAAAATCTTTAAAAACATAAAAGAAAGAAATTAATTCCAGCACTAAGCTGGCAGGAGACAAAACAGCTTGATTCTGCTTGGAGTGAATGGAAGGAACATAGTAAAAAGAATAGGAACAACAAATGTCTGAATGGGAGATACATAATTTTTTCACCTTTCTTTTTTTTTAAAATATTTTATTTATTTATTTTTTGAGAGAGGGGCAGGGAAGGAGAAAGAGTGGGAGAGAAATATCAATGTATGGTTGCCTCTTATGCGTCCCCTGCTGGGAACTGGCCTGCAACCTAGGCATGTGCCCTGACTGGGAATCAAACCGTGATGATACTCTGGTTCACAGGCCCGCGCTCAATCCACTGAGCTACGCCAGCCAGGGCCTCACCTTTCTTTTTTTAATCAAATTTATTGAGGTGACATTATAGAATTGTACAAAAAAGTTATTTTTTAAAATATTTCAGGACATGCCTTATTGAGGTAAGATAACAGACTAGCTAATCTAATCCCAGTTGATGAAGCCCTTTTGGTTATACTGTATCCTGTAGTTATAAAGGTGTGCATTCTACAACAGGAGCAGGCTAGATATTCATTGCCTTGCCATCTTTTGTTTTCCTTTCTTCTTCTTCTTCTTCTTTTTTTTTTTTTTAACAACGTTGAGTTTAGTAAAATATACTCTTGGCTCATTTAGGTGCTCCTTCAGCTAGGAGAACAATGCATCTCCAAATTCCTCAAAAACCCACTTTCATCAGAATCTGCTAAGAAAAGTGTGCTTGAAGAAAAATGTGAATTTTCTAAGCCCTACATCATGACTATCTGGTGACAGTCTCTTGCAGCTCGAAGAACATGAATATTATTAGTTACTTCCAAATGGTTCTCGCATAGGCTAAAGTTGAAGAATCAGTCTATTGTCCTGTACAATCTGCTTGCAGTTTAACAAAGTGGACTTTGGTGTAAGGCTTATCTGGGGCCAAGTTTTAGATGTGTTACTTGTGATATAACCATGGAGAAGCCACATAAATTCTTTCAGTTTTCACTTTCTTTAGCTATAAGGTTGGGGATAAAAGGCAACCATATTTGCTCAAGAGAGAACACATTTAACTGCTGCCCAATCATTGACACCATCTTCATTCTCAAAAGGATCTGTTTGCATTATAAATTATACGATCACTCCAGCATGTGATGATTATGTGATATAACTTATGTGATCGATTTAGCACAATTGGAAGCCAATACATATTTAATAAATGTTCTTATAAATAATGCTAATTTAAGAGAGCAAATAAACTATGTGGTTATTTATGTGTCTTAACAGCATACTCAGAATTGCCTACTGCTTTAATTAGTTTTAAAAATGGATTTCCATGGAAAGGAAGTCACTGATTATTGATTGTCGGCTAGTTGTTTTCCTCTGTGGGAAAAGGTCCTTGAATTAAAGTCATTTTGTCTTTGTTGTTTTTACTGGCTTGGTGATGCCAGTTGGCATTGTTTTATGCTAAACAGCATTTGGAAGAGAGACTGGGAAATAATACATTCAAGAGAAGGATAATAACAAAAGTCTTTAGACTCTAACATAACAAAAACAACTATTTTCTATAAGCCCAAGTATCGACAAAAGAGAAATATAACATTTTTCTTCTCTTACTAACTTTTTGATGGAAAACCTCATTATGCTGTCTTGTATTTGCTTTTCATTTCCAAACAAGTATATTTCCACAAGGAGAAACAGGTGTTCAGCGGTCGCTCTTGAATGTTGTTTCATCTTGTAGATGAAAACCATGGGCTTTCAACCCAGACAGACCTATGTTTGAATCCCTGCACAATAAGAAAAGTTATCCAACTTCTGTGAGCTTTATCAGTAAAATGAAGGCCTCGTTAGTGTCTGCTTCATCACAGTGTTCGAAAGAGATGAAATAATGCACATACAGTTTCCTTCTGCTCTCCATTATTATTTCCTGCTACCATTATAAAGAAGAATATTGAGGATGGGCTTCTTAAAATTGTGTGGGCAGTAGATTTGAAGACTGTACAGCCTAAGATGTATTTGGCCCATTGGCTTCTTTCTACTCCATTCAGATTTTTACTTCTCTGTTGTGTAAGTATTATTATTTTTCATTCTGAGAAGAAAAAAGTAATGTAGTATAAGAAAAAAAAGGAAATCACAGTATATGAGAAGCTAAGAGAGAAAAACTGGAGCATTGATAGATTATGTCTCACAGCAGATATATTATGATGTTTTGGAGTTGGCAACACATCTCAGTAAGTGATTGAGATTTTTATTTTCTAAGCCTTTTTCCATTGCCTTTTAAAAATACTACTTTTGTTGTACTTCAAATGAAGGCATCATCCTCATTGCACTGTGGATAATTTTGTGGTTAGTATGGTAATAAAAATATTCAAACTAGTTCCGCATTATGAAGTTAGGATAGTCCTTTAAAAAAAAAGCTGCTGGTGCAAATGGACATCCACATGCAAAAAAAAATAAATCTAGGCACAGATTTTTATGCTCTTCACAAAAATTAGTTCAATATAATTCATAGACCTGAATATTAAACACAAAACTCCAAAACTCCTACATAAAATCACTATATTGAAGAGGTATCTGCAAACCCATGTCTATTGCAACATTATTAACTATTGTTTTCCTTTATTGTTCATTTTTGACCATGTTTAGTTTGCCAAGATACAGAAAAAACTAAGTGCCCTTGAACAGATTAAAGGATAAAGAAAATGTGAATTTGCAACAACAAGGATAAACCTAGAGTACCCTATGCCAAGTGGAATAAGCCAGACACAGAAAGTAAAACCTGCATGATCTTACTTACATGTGCAATTAAAAAGAGAGAGAGAGAGAAATAAAGAAAAAGGAAAAGTCAAACTCATAGTAAAACAAAGGAAAATGGTGGTTACCAGAGCCTGAGGGGTAGGGAAAAAAGGACAGAGAAATATTGGTCAAAGGGTACAAACGTTCAGTTATGTATGACATGGTGACTATAGTTATTACAAAATATACCATATACTTACAAGTTTTTAAGAAAGTAGATTTCGAGTATCCTGTTAACACAGACACACCCCCAACAAAAGAATGGTTACTATGTGAGGTGATGGATCTGGGAATTAGCTTGATTGCTGTAATCATTTCACAATGTATATGTATATCAAAACATGTTGTATACTTAAAATGTATACAATTTTTATTTGTCAAAAAATGTAAAAAAGAACAAAGCTTTATACAATATTTGAGAAGATAATATAAGCAAAACGTCGATGACCTTGGATATGGATAATGACTTTTAGAGGCAACACCAAAGCACAATCCGTGAAAGAAATAATTGATAAGCTGTCTTCATTAAAATTAAAAACTTCTCTGTGAAAGGCAATGGCATGAGAATGAGGAGACAAGCCACAGACTGGGAGAAAATAGTGACAAAAGACACATCTGATAACAAACCATTATTCAAAACACAGAAAGAACTCTCAAAACTTAACAATAAGAAAAACAACTCATAGACAAAAAACTGTACTTGAAAAATAACTAAATAAAATTAATTAAAAATTAAAAAAAAGAAAAACAACTCATTGTAATAATTGACCAAAGACATGAACAGACAGCTCACCAAGTGGTGAATAAGCATTTGAAAAGATGCTCTACATTATGTGTCAAGGGGGAAATGCAAATTAAAGCAACAATGAGACACCATTGCATAACTGTTAGAATGGCCAAAACCCAAAACATCGACAATATCAAATGATGGCAAGGATCCGGAATAACAGGAACTCTTATTCATGGCTAGTGGGAATGCAGAATGGTACAGCTACTTTGGAAAATAGTTTGAGGTTTCTTACAGAACTATATATACTCTTACCATACAACCTAATGATTACATTCCTTGGTATTTACCAAAGGCATTGAAAGCTTATGTTCACACTGAAATCTGTAAATGGATGTTTACAGCAGGTTTATTTATAATTGCCAAAACCTGGAAGCAACCAAAATGTCTTTCAGTAGTAGGTGAAGGAATAAATAAACTATGTTATATTCAGTCAATGGAATATTCTTCCGCATTAGAAGTAAATGAGTTATTAAGCCATGGAAGGACATGAAAGAACCTTAAATGCACATCGCTAAGTGAAAGAAGCCAATCTGAAAAGGCTACAAACTATGTTTCCAACATTCAGAAAACGGCAAAACTATGGAGATAGTAAAAAGATCAGTGGTTACCGGGGGTTGGGTGAGGGAGAAAGATGACTTAGGCAGAACACAGAGGAGTTTTAGGTCAGTAAAGATACTCTGTATGATACTCTCATGATGAGTATATGCCACTACGCATTTGTCCAGACCCATATAATGTACAACACCAAGAGTGAACCATAATGTAAACTCTGAACCTTGTGTAATTGTGATGAGTCAGTGTAAGTTCCTCAGTTGTGAAAAATGCACCACTTTGGTGAGTGATGTTGATAATGGCAGAGACTATGCATGTGTGATGGCAGGGAGTATATAGGAATTCTATGAACTTTATTCTCAGTTTTTCTGTGAAACTTAAACTGCTCTAAAGAGTCTCTTTAAAAGTAGTATAGCATTAAGTATGAAATATCCTCTATATTTTAACATACTACTGATATTTAAATTATAGGAGGAAGTTAGAAACACTGACTTCTATAGGTATTACTTTCATAAATTATAATCTCCATGGCCATCATGTCCAGTTATGTTTCAGGTATGTGCACATGATAGTAAATTACAGTAACTTTGAATCATTGATTGTCTGGTTGACAATCATACACACACAGATGATCCTTAATTATTTCGTGCCAAAGTTAAGTGACTATGTGAGAATCACATTTTTAGTGTGTAGCTACACTTTTCAGTAATGTTTTCATTTATTGCAATATTTTTCAATGAACTAGCAGCCTTATAATGAACATGGTGTTATTATATGGAAGCTGGCAGTACAAGTGGTACTTTGTGCTTTCTCATTTTATGCTTTCATTTAGATTTAAGATGTCCTTGGTTTAATTTCCAAGTTGGCATGAATTAGCAGTAAATAGGAATCTGCTGGCTCATGCTCAATTTGCTTCTCACATACCTCTTGGGAAAGAATGGGAAGAATTCAGAACTGTAACCAGTTTTGATTGAGATTACCTACATATGTCTTGTCTATATCCAAACATCAAATTTCTTACCATGTAATGAAAAGGAACCATGTTGACTTCACAACTTATTGATAGGTATATGTTTTGATTAAGAAGTCACAGAGAGAGGAGATGATGGTATTCCCATAGATTAATGATGGTGGATTTTCAGCAATTATGAATTTCATACAGCCTAGAAAACGATTTCTAAGAATCAGTAATTGTGCAGGTCTCAGGAATAAAGGTTGTTTAAAATGATGAATAATGTATAAAATGCAATATGTGGTGAGAAGGAAACATTGGCTTTTTAGGCATACATGATTGTTTTCCAGTCCTTTCCTTAATACTTACTTTTAGGTTCATTTTGCCTCTAGAGAGTTGAAGAATAACTGCAATCCTCCCCCCCCCCAAAAAAAAAGTAGAAATTAATACTCCGACAGTAGCTAGAAGTGCTCCTGATAACTTTGTATCATGGAACAGGTTTGCATCAACCTGGCTAGCTGTATCAGTCAGAATAATGTGGTTTATGATACAGAAACAAATAGTCCCTAAGTATCAGTAGGCTAAAACTAAACAAGCAAAGAAGGGTTTGTTTTTAGTTCCAGATACAAGTTCATTTCAAGATAGGGCTGGGGTTGTGGGCTGCTGTAAGAGGAAGGGTAGGGCTGGAAGATCCTGCAATTAAATTAAATGCCATCATCCAGAAGTGACCTGCAATACTTCTGTCCACAGCTCTTTGGCCAGAATTATTCTCATGATCCTGCCAGTGGCAAGTTGGCAAATAAGGATAATTGCCTTCCGTGGCCAGAAGGGAAAAATAACCAGACTTAGAAGAGCATCGGACATTTCTGCCACATCTGAGGGACACATTAAGTGTCAGAGCAAAGATCCAGGCATCCCACCTTAGCAAACGTAATATGATTAACCCTAGACCCAGCATTTCCGAGCTTACACTGACCTCATTTCCTCCACTCACCCCAAGCTGGCAGATTTGGCTTTGCAAACATGGGTAATGCTTCTCTGGTCCAAACCAAATTGAGTATTGGCAGTAGCAGAACCTGCAAGCTAAAGAGAGCCTTTCTGTACATCAATGCATAATTTAATTTTTATTGTATGAAATGTGCACTCCTTTTATTCTCTTTGGGAAAAAAAATGTCAACATGAAAGCTAGTCCAACTATTAAATCAAGATTTCCTGCAAGATTTTTATTAATTCTGCCTGTCCTTCCACAAGACTGAAACTGATTTTTTTTCCAGATGTGATTCAATTTTGATACTTTGAGGATGGGGAGCAGACCAACTATGCACCTTGTTTATTTTCCTGACAGCCTCATGTTAAAGGAAAGATAAGAATAGGAATCTCTAAGGAATGTAGTAACCTATCTCTGTTGATTATCAGCAGCCAAGAATGCTTTGGTGTTTTATATGTTGCCTAATTATGACCATGCATTCAAATTACCTGGCATGATTTGAAAGTGCCTAAATTCCTGGCTGGTAGTTTCAGACATTCCAATTAAGTAGGTTTAGGAGGAGGTTCAGGCATCATTGTTTTTAATATCACCAAGGGATTCTGATGGGCAACCAGAAGTGAGAATTTCTGTCCTGGAATGTTGGAATGTTATGTAAGAGAAATGTATTTCAGTTGAACTTGTTTACTCAAACCATTAATTACTCAAATCTCATTTTTAAAAACATCTTCCAACCTAAAAATAAGACCATCCATTTAGTAATACAGAATCCACATTTGCAATGTTTCTGGTTCACTTATTATGTGAAAAACACTGAGGTTATTACATAATTCATGGTGTGTTTTAGAATCCTGTCAGTCTCTGTATGTTTAATATTCTGGTTTATAAGCCAGTTGTGTAGGGAATATGTCATTCCTCAGTTTGCTATACAATGTCCTACTAAATTGATACAGACCTCGTTATTATAGTTATTTTAATATATGATTCAACAAAATAATGGAAAAAATGTTGTAACTAACAATTTGTCTGCTCTAATCTCTTTCTTTAAAACACCAAAGTAAAACCTGTCACACATTTTTAAAATCACATTTTGACTTTGGTAGCTAGGATTAAAATGATTGTTAGAGAGAGGGCAATGGAAATTCCAATCATAAAGCCACTAATTACCAGAATCTGTGCGGGGAAAAGTTTCTTTTTCTTAAGAGGATATTTGCTTTATTCTTTTCAAGGATACCAGTTGCAGGTGTGTCATTTTAGAACTGAATAAGACTGAACATCTTTCTGATGTTCATAGTTTTGTGTAAGACAAAATACACATGCATGAAAGACTGTCAAATGAATCTTACACTTATCTCTTTGCTTCAAAATAATCTTCAGTTTATGTAGAGGAGCATTTAATAGAAGTAAATAGTAACTAAGGCACATGATTCCCATATTGTCAAACACAAAGAAATCTGGACATAGATAAGAGAGACTGTATTCAAAAGGATTATTTCAGGAGGAACTGTTGCAATAGGGAGAATGTTCCAACCATGAGAGCTGTAAGTATTTCCATGGTCAGGCAGAAAGTCTTTTCTTTTATAGAGAGGCATGAATGAGGCTAGAAACAAAACCAGGTGTGGGAAGGCAGGCTGAAAGTGCCGCATGATCACATGATCATACTGTTGAGTGGCAATATTTTCCTAAGGTCAGCGAATGCTCTGGAGGGACTCTTACAGAATGGTTGTGTGCTGGTTCAGGCTGAGGATGTGTTGAAGTTCAGAGGTCCGGGAGAATGTGAGAAGCTTTAGCTTGGTCGGTCATGCGAAGGTAGTGTTTTATCCATGTTGGTCAGTGGGTGTAAACAGTGCAACTGATCATTTATGTTCAAAGGACAGGGAATTTGGAGGGTTCTGTGTCTGTGTGGCCTTGTCATAGGGAGATTTCTTTAAACCATCACTATATTCTAGGACTGTAGGGGCTTGGGTAAAGGTCAACATTATCAGTTGTAGGCTGTGCAATACATTTTAAGAAAAAAGCACTTAATCTTTAAGCATATGTTTTGATTAAATGTTGTGGCAAAGAAAAATGCTCTATCTAGCCCTAAACAGGTATTTTGTATTGTGAAATGCATAGACTAAATAAGGGAGACATGAATGAACAGCACCCTAAGGCTGAAATCTTTACAGAAGCCTGACGGGAGAACAATTCGCCTCCTAAGTGAACTTCTCTGATTCTGTGGATTTTAAACATTATGGCAGGCTCTGTTCTTTTCCTTTGGACCATGCTGTGAGATCATGCTGGGGAAGTTCTCTCTGCAGTCTGCTAACAGACATTCATAGTGAGATTTGAAATTATTCAGTTCATATACGAATGAGCATATCGTATTCAGAACCTACAGAATGTAATGTTGTCAGTGTACATTTTTGAAGTGTTTGAATTACAAATGAAGTGACAATGACAATGTGACTTTAAGATAAATCCTTTTTAAGGAGAGTAATACATGATATTAGAACATCTAGCTAGTATCTAACCATAGAATTTTAGAATTGCGAGCAAACTTAAAGGTCATGGGATCCAACCTCCCACGAAGCACAGGAAATTCCCTCATAAAAGATTCTTAGTACCTAGTCATCCAGGCACTGTTTGATGATTTGTAGTGTCAGGAATTTCACTCCTGGGACAACGTAACTTTTGAAGAGCCCTAATTTTTGAAAATTTTATCATGGTGGACTGAGATACAGCTACCTAGCAAAATAAGAGTACTTTATGTGCATCATTACTTTTAAAATCTATAACCAAATAGTTGCAACATATCAAATAATCTCTAAACTGAATACCAGCTATAGAATTAATCTGGGTCTCCTTCATAATTCAGTGGCTCTTAATATTGTTTCTTTCATAACCCATAGTTTCCCTATCAAAGTTTTTTTTTCTACTTTACTTTGTTTCCAAAGTAAATTTGGGGAGGGCGGAGAAATACTTGTTTTGAGGAAAGAATATACATTGTCAAAAATAGCATATGTTTTTGGCCTTTTATTGCCTTTGAGCTATTGTACATGGCTATGTATATTCTGTTTTGTTCCAGGGGCTTCCACTGACTTCCCTCCCAATTATAGGAAAAAAGTTTTGCCTTAATTTGCCATGCAATTCATTTACTCCATTAAAATTTTTGCTTTTTGATTTTTCCCTTTGAACCAGTTATAACATGTTTTTCAATTTAATTTTAAATGTTTATTAATTTTAATAATTATTTTTATTGTTTTTTTCCATTACCATTTATCCTCCTCATACCCTCTTCTACCTCCACCCACACTCTCCCCCTGGTTTTCTCATTTAATGAATAAAAATAAAATTTGTAGTATGTGTTTGTTTTCATCTTTTATCTGTATTGATCATCATATTATCTTTTTTTCTGAAAATTATCTTTTTAAATTAAATTTATTGGGGTGACATTGGTTAATAGGATCATATCACTTTCAAGTATAAAAATTCTATGCTACATCATCTGTGTATTGTATTGTGTACCTACCACTCAATACAATATTTGGTATTGTACCACTCAATATTGTATCGATTGGTAGTATACAATATTGAGTACCTACCACTCAAAGTCAAGTCATCTTCCATAACCATATATTTGAGGTCTTCCAACAAGATGCTGAATGGATTCACCTACCAGAACCAGGTAAACTTCCTCACTAGAAAAGGGTGCCTTGTGGGTGATTTAAATTCCATTACTGGCAGAGAGGTGGGGAATTTTATCTTAAGGTATGGCCATTTAGTGAAGTTATTCCTCATTACTGGCAACTCTGGTTGGTAATTTGAGTTCAAATTCTTATCATTTGATGAGCTCTGTAAATACATGAATGGTTTATAGAGATGTGATTTCTATTAGGTGCAATATGAAAATAATCTGATTTGTAAGCTTGGTTTATCTTATTTGTCTAGTTTAAACTCATTTATAAATTTCACCAGAAAGTTCATGTCTAGACTGATTTTGTATTTATGTTTATGCTTGAACCATGGCTGAAATTGTAGAGTTGAAATCATAAACTTTCTCTGTGTTACTGTAAATTATGTCACTCACTCTGAAAGGCCTTTGTGTGAATCTATAATGGTTTCTTGCCTATGGATGGTATTCCCAAATTAAACTATACATTCTCCTTAAGGAGATCTATTCTGATTGGCTGAGAGATGAACAATTTGTTATAGAACATTTCTAAAATTTCCAGAAATTAAACAAATTGAGTCTCTAATACTTTCAATGTGCCCCCCAAAAGTATGCTTACAGAAACTAACTCAAGATACTTTAAAGTTTTAAGTTCATATAATTTAGGTAAATCTTTGGCATTTAAGACAAGTTTAGACTAGTTTTATTTACTAAAAATAAGCTTTGTTTTCTCTGAGTTTATGAGCATTAAGTATAATATGAGTATGAATTGTTTTTTCTACCCAGGTGTATTCTTCCTAAATGTATGAAGTTTGCTGATTGAATAGCATTACATCTACTTAAATCTTTTAAATTAGTTAAAATGAAGGAAGATGGTGAGATAGAAAGTCTCAGGCCATTGTTCCTACATAGAGACATTGACCTAAAAACAGTATTTGGATGAAATTGCTTTTGTGAAAACCTTTAAAATTGGTTAAAAGGTTGCAGCATTTCTTGTGAGCACAAACCAAGAAGAGTTGTGACTAAGTAACTTAGTGGCATTTTGCATATCCTAGCCCCTTCCCTTCTGGTACACAGAAGAATGCCAGGGAAAAAATGCTAACTCCTGGATACTCTCTCAAGGAAAAAGAAGAGAGGAACATGTATCGAATGTTCTGGCTTTTGGCAGGCTATCCTGAGGGACTGGTTTTTGTCTCACCCGTTATGGAGTACTTCAGGTAACAGCAATTTGAACACCAGGTTTTGAGTCAGTGAAAGGAAAGGTGGGTGCCGTATCTTGTTACATACAGAGAGAGTTTAGTGCTGCACAAAGACATCAGGAAGACTAAGAGATTGTAGGCTCCTGAGTAGAAATGGGAAGGTGTGCATAACTTGAAAATTTCACGCACAAACTGAGAGAAGATGAGTCCACAGAAAATGTTTGAGAGGTTCCCAGAATCTTTTTCAGGCTGGTTGGTGAGGGTCTTTCCCTGGATGAAGTCCATCCATAAAGACATGGAGAGGTGACTTTCCCCCCAATGCCTAAGTGTCAACCAAAATTCACAAGGCATGAAAAGAAATGGAATAATGGCCCAATGAAAAAAACCATAGTAACTTACAAGAACCAGTTCTACAGAAACAGTGATTTTATGAATTATCTGAGAAAGACTTCAAGACAACTGTATTAAAGATGGCTAACTTGCTGAAAGAGAAAATAGACAATACTTAAACAAAATGTGAATATCCATAAAGACATAGAAACTATTAAAATCAAATAGAAATTGTAGACTTAAAGTACACAAGAGATTGGAAAAATCACTAGAGGCATTCAACCACAAATGTGATCAAGCAGAAGGAAAAAAAGATACCAGTGAACTTAAAGACAGGCCATTTAAAATGACCTAGTCAAAGGAGAAAAAGATTTTATCAAATCAATAAAAGTGAAGAGAGCCTTAAGTAGTTGCGGACACCATCAAGTAGACCAAAATATAAATTATTGAAGTCTCACAAAGAGAAGAAAGGAACAAAGGGGCAGAGAGCTGATTTCAAGAAAAAGTGGTCAATAACTTCCCAAATTTGAAGAAAGAAATGGGCAGAAATTCAAGAAAGTCAACAACATCCAGCTACAATAAACACAAGGATACCCACTGAGACATTATAATCAAATTGTTAAAATCATGAACTGATTCTTGAAAGCAAGAGAACAGTGATCCATCACACACATGGGAGGTTCTGTGAAGACATTACTGGTTTGCTCATCAGAAAAGTTGTGGTCCAGAAGAGAGTGGGAGTGATGTGTTCAAGTGCTAAAAAAAAAAAAATTACCAAATAAGAACACTGTATTGGGCAGGACTGTCATTCAAAAATGAAGGAGAAGTTCAGACAGTGCCAGATAAACAAAAGCTGAGGGAATTCATCAGCACTAGATGATGGGGACACAGGCCTGCAGTGTCCACGTCATTATGGATGAAATGAGACATTCATATGAACTACTGAGTTCAGTGGAGGAAAAGGGACAGCATGGCTTTTCTCTCAAGGGGAGCAAAAGCCTCAGCCCTTGCCATGACCGGACTTTATTGGGTTTCTCCCCACGTTACTTGATGGTCCTCATTTACTATGCACAGGTTGCTTTAGGTGGTTACCTTTTACAGAAAACAAAGGAGCCAATGCCACTAATTACATCACAGAAGAGGGATATTCACAAATGAAAAGGGAAAAGTGGATGAACTGGTTACACTAGTCCTTGGAAGGTTTAGCATGGATTTTAGGAAGTTACTTTGCAGTAAATGTTTGCCCCTGGGGGGCTGGGCCCATGCCACACAGAATGGTCTTCTACAACTGGACAAGTCCTATAAGAAATTCTAAAGCATGTTCTTCAAGTTGAAAGGCAAGAATGCTAAACAGTAACATTAAATCATATGAAATGTACAACTCTCTGGTAAAGGTAAATGTATAGACATATATATAATACTATAGCATTGTAATGTTGGTGCATTAATCACTTAATTCTGAAATAGAATTTAGAAGAAAATACATGAAAATAATTATATATCAATGTTAGTAGATCCACAATATAAAATATGTATAATTTGTGACATCAATAACAAAGTAGGAAGCAGAAATGTAAAGAGGAACAATTTTTCCCTGCTTTATTGTGATATAATGGACATAAAGCATTATGTAAGTTTAAGGTGTTGACTTGATATATATGTTGCAAAATAATTAAAATGATAACAGTAGCTAAAAACCATAACCCATCACATAATTATTTCCTTTTTAGGTGAGAATATCTAAAATCTAAGAGTAGTTTTTGTATTCAATTGAAGTAGAGTTGTTGTTAGTTTAAAATAGTTTAAACTATGTTATTATAACTTTAATATTTTTGTAGATAATGCCCTTGGTAACCACAAAGAAAATACCTATAGAAGATGCTCTTGTAAACTAGTTATAACATATGCCAGGTTTTCTCACTGAATGATGGTAAAGAGAATTTTGGACCTGTATATATTTTTGTATCTGTAGGGATCATAGTTTTACCTTTCACTGAAGATCATCTCTTTGTACAAGTGTTTATATAGCTCATTAGTGAAAAAGTTTTATTAATGAGAAGTAGCATAGGTTGATTTATACCAATTAAGCATGTTTAATTTTAAAGATACTACTTCAGATTACTTTATTAGAGTTTAAATAATTTACTATGCAGTATTTAGGGCATTCTTGAAGACACATGTAACCATCACCCAGGTTAAGTAATAAAATATTGCCAAAGCAGTTAAATTTCTTTCTCTGTGTTCCTTCCCAGATTGTCTCTCCTCTTTCCCAGAGGTAGCTATCATCCAGAAACTGGTATTCATAATTCCAAGCATTTTTATTATTTTTTAAATTATAGGTATGTGTCCCTAAATAAATGTAGTATTGTTTTGCAAATTTGAACTTTGCGTGAATGGCGTGATAAAATAGGTATTATCTGCAACATACTTCTGCTCAGTTCTTTGTACTTGTGAAGTTTGTCCAAGTTGGTATGTGGAGCTCCAGTTTATTCATTATCAGTGTTTTGTGGTATTCCGTTGTTTACCGTACAGTTATAAAATGATCACCTGTCCAGGAAATGAAATAATGTGGTGAAAAACCCAGGTTGAACAATATTCTAATTATTATAATTACTTTCAGGACCATTAAAATAAGTTTATTAAGAATCAGTTAGCAAGGAATAAAATATTCTTACTTAGTACGAGCATAAATCAGCTTCCTATTGCCTTTGTACCAATAGCATTAAAATAAATAAATAAATAACGTACTGATGCAGTAGTAAGCTGTTATTTATCTCAATTCTACTTAATTTGGAGGTAATATATTACATAGGAAAACTAAGAGTATCAGTATTGATTAGTGATGTGAGGCAGATGACTTGCAAAATAAGTTGGAGATTGCTAGCAAGGTTCTAATCTGAATCATGATGAAGTGACTTGCTGTGATGTGCCTAAGGACCTTGTCTAATGAGTTGTGTCATCATAATTGGCCATACACTGGTGAAAAACATAAAAACAAGTTAATCATAATGCTATCTCACACAAGCTAAAGCCATTAGCCAATCCTTGCCTCAGCCCAGGAGAAGTTTCTGGCCATTTGGTTCTAACTTCACCTTAGTCTTCACAGGTAGAGAAACAAAATGTGTCAGGAGAGTATCTGCTACTAATTACTTCTGATTGGCCTGCCATGTATAGTTTTATGATAATTTGGAGGGCAATAAACATGTACAACAATGCACAGTATATTGCCAAAAGGAGTACAACACAGTGAGAACATGTATCTTTCCAGCGTCTGCCATGTTCTATCTTAAATGGGAATAACAATGTGGGCATTGTGGAGATAGGAGTTTTGGAGATCTCACAGATTCCAGTAATGGATTTTCATGTGTGTTACCCATTGTGCAAAAATCCTTAACAGTATCGAAGTCATTTCTTACTAGTAGATTTTCTCAGTTCTGTTTATAACATTGAAGGATGTTTCTATGCTAATATAACCATTGATATTTCTGTTATATTACAATCTAACTGGAACTGGGTTTTTCTTTTTTTCAGACATGCGTTTTATGTGGTAGTGTTTATGAGGTGGTCTTGGAAAGGAAACTAGAGCTAAAACAGTTGAACAAATACAGCTCTTTTATTACCTATTTCCCAAACAATCTCCACTTTATTTACCTTCTGACGAAAGCAATCTTATTTTAGAAAGCAGCAAAAACTCTTTATGCACAGTGTCGTTTTATAGTATATTTACATTAAGACTTTTAGGTTGAAAATTTAAGTTATTTCTATTAAGTTCAGTATATTTCATTATACAGAAAAAGGTGCTGTCTGCATTTTCCTATAAAAAACATGATGTAAATACTACATTGTTTCATTATATCATTAGTACTGAGCTAATAATGTTATATTATTAGGATATAATTATTTTTCCTATAGATATTAGAACATATTTTACTTTGCATTTAAATTAGGAGCATATTATCACAAGTCTTAATATTTCTCAGATGGTAAGGCAAAACTATATTCAAATGAGAATATATGTTGAAGTTGCCACATCTAGAAGCTTGAGGTAAATAAATGATTTGGTGAGGGACCAGAATTTTTAATAACGATATGTTATTAATATTAAAATATTTGGGGATTTTTGGCACAGTATCATTGTCTACATGAAGAAACTTACAACTGCAAGTGAAACATTTTCATCTGAATTTTAAGGCTAGGCTAGAAATTAGCTAGTTGGTAGTATTTGAATAGAAACACTTATCTTTCTTTTTATTTTCCTGAATATATTTTTTTGCTTGTTTTCTCTCCCCTACATCTTTCAAGTTATTAACCAGATTGCCTAAGGGTGAAACCACCACCTGAAAAATTATAATAACTTCATGAGGTGTTTTTAATACTTGGCTTTAGTTTCTTCTACCTCTCCTAATAGATTCATCCTCTTTGTTCACCTTTCAAAAGGAGGCATTGTAGGGAAGCTTTCTAAAGGGATTTTACAATATCTGGTGAGGTCTGACCCTTTTTTCTTAGGCTAGGCATTTCCTCACTGAAAGATGCCTTTTATCAGCATCTATTATGCTCCTTTCCCACTGCTATAAATCCTCTCTATTTTCTTAAATAAGACAGATTATATTAGGAATCCAGTTCCAATGCCATAGTACTTGACTTTAGTTGTAAGTCTCCCCCCACTCCTAATCTGTATAAACCCTGATAGTTGCTAGAGGAGAACTTGCCTTTTTTGTTAGCTTTGTTCAGTTGTTAAGCTTTAATGGTAAGTGATGAGGGAAGGTGAATAAAAGAAAATCTCGAAAAGCCATAAAATCCTCATTCAGTTTGGAACAAACACCTTAGCTTAAATGTCTCTATCACTTAATGTCTGCGTTCTTGGTATGTGTGTGTGAATGTTTGTCCACAGTCTTGAACTGAGTATCACTTGAAACTCTTAGGCATTCTTAGAATACATTTTGTTTCTGATCATGCATTGTGAAAGAGCATGTTGGTTATCAGAGCTCTTAACTATCAGTTTGTTTGTCAATAAAATATATGTATCTGTATATAAATCAGTATTAAGTGCACCTAAGTTTCTAGGGGATAACAGGTAATTCTTGGTATAGAACAATTTACTGTACTTAAGATCTTAAATTTATTTTTGGAAAGTGATCCATTATTTTTAAATCTCCTAAATACTCTAAGCACCAAGGAAAAGTATAAAGAATACCTTTCTATTATTGATTTGAGGTCCTGTGATGCAGGGTGGATTTAAGTGCTTCTACCAATACAAGTTCAAAATTTCTAGTCCAGCAGTCCCCACTCTTTTTGGCACCAGGAACTGGTTTCGTGGAAGATCATTTTTCTACTTCCAGGGTGGAGGGGATGGTTTAGGGAAGATTCAAGTGTATTACATTCAAGCTCCCCTCCTTCTATGTGGCTACTTTCCTAACAGGCCCAAACTGGTACCCATCCAAGGTGAGGAGGTTGGGGACCTGTTGTAACTTCATGGAAAGCACTGTGGTAACTCTTTTATGAATGAATGGTAGCATTTCCTTTTGTAATTAATAAATCTGAAAAAAGTAAAGGTGTTTTACTCCTTGTTATCAGTGCCCCTTCCTGAAATACAGAATTGAGTCTCTGCAACTAGCATTTATTAAGGTAGTCATATTTGTTAAGCTAAGTATATTTAGGTGACATCTATGAATAATCATTTCAAAATCCTTAACCAACATTCATGATCACAGTAGGTTATTGGTTTAGCCTATGGGCTCCAAAGTTAGCAAACAGGTAGGATTCATAAAAGGGAAAAGGTGGAATAGGAATGCTGTCAGATACTAAGGCAGAACTTTCAGTCTGGTCTCAGGGGCTCCTTGTTTTTTTGCTTTTTGCATTGATGCCTGTGTTTACTGAACAAGTGTTTGTTCATTCCCCTGTGCCTGGAATGGGCACTGGAACTACATCATGGAGCACAAAAGATGTGATTTCTTAAGAAATAGAATGTGTATTTCACATACTTTACAATTCACCCATGTATAGCCTACAATTCAGTCATTTTTAATAATTGCACAGAGGTATACAACTGATGGTAAACAGTTTGACGCCCCAAACTATGGCTTTTGGGATATCATTTATCTTAAGCTGGTTATTTTTAACAAACGAAAGACTCGGGCGAGTCTTTGCACTTCCCTCTGCCCCGGGAAGTGAACTATCATCACAGAGAACTATAGTTTAACATGAACTAGTGTGTGACAGGCAGGGAGGAACCTAGCATGGACCAACTGATCAAAGTCCTCTCTGTGTCCCACAATATCTGGTGAGGTCCGACCCTTTTTTCTTAGGCTAGGCATTTCCTCACTGAAAGATGCCTTTTATCAGCATCTATTATGCTCCTTTCCCACTGCTATTAAATCCTCTCTATTTTCTTAAATAGGACAGATTATAGGTTAAAGGTGTCCCAGCAAACGTTTGTTTACCAAACATCTGCTTTTCCATCTCCTTGTGGGTTGCCTTTCTCCCCTTTGAAGTCCACCCCCCACCTCCTTCTCCTTAGATCCAGGTAGCATGTAAAGCCTTAACTTTCTGGGTCTGTCCTCAGCTCTCAAAATCTGATGGAACCTCTGTACGTATATGTGTGGTAAATTTGGTTATTTTTGTTGTTGTTGTTAAGCTGAGTGGAAGAAAAATTATTCTTCCTCCCCCACATAACCATCACCACAAACAATTTGAGTACATTTTTTAACCCAGAAAAGAAAACCTGTACCTATTGGCAGTCATTCTCTATTTCCCCTCCGTCAACTCCTGGCAATGGCCAATCTGCTTTTGTCACTATGGATATTCTGCATAGTTCATATAAATGGAATCATACCTGGTCTTTTGGGACTGGCTTCTTTCTCTTAGGATAACATATATGAGGGCCTTCATTGCTTTTTATTGTAGAATAATATTTAATTGTGTGGATACAGCACATTTTACTTTTCTTGTCATCAGCTAATGGGTATCGGGTTGTTTCAAAATTTTTGTTGTGGCTCTTAGGAATTACATGGCTGTGAAATCCTGTGAAAGTTTGTGTGTAGGGTTATGTTTGCACTTATTGCGGGTATATACCTAGGGGTAGAATTCTGGTTCATAGTAAATTTGTGTTTAACTTTTTGAGGAACTGCCAGACATTTTGAAGGAAATTTTAGTAGTTTTCAATCCCACTGGCATTATATGAATATGTCAGTTTCCGCAGGGCCTTGTCACACCTGTCGGTCTCTTTTATTATAGCTATCCCAGTAGATATAAAATGATACACCATGATGGTTGTAACTGGCATTTCTCTAAATGAATAATAATGCTGAACAACTTTTTATGTTCTTATTGGCCTGTTTATGTAGCTTTTATGAAGAAGTGTCAGTTCATGTGCTCTGGCCATTTTTAATTTGGGTTATTTGTGTTCTTGTAGAATTATAAGAGTTTCTTATATATTATGGATACAAGTCCCTTAAATAGATGATTTGAAAATATTTCATACACTGTGGGTTGTCTTTTCACTGTTCAGGTGATGAATGGTCTTTAAACACAAGAGTTTTTTTTACAGACAAGCCTACCTATCCCAAGGTCATAAAAGCTTTCTCCTAAATTTTCTTTCAAAAATTTTTATAGTTTTAGTTTCTACATTTAATCCTGTGATTCATTTTGAGATCACTTTTGTGTTTGATATTAGGAAAGGGGTCCAATTTCATTTTTTTTCCTGTGTGTTCAGCTCTATACCCTCAGGTGTGGCTTGGGGTGTCAGTGGCAGTTCTCATAGACAAGGGTTTTAGGCTGGCCAGACACTGAATAATCTACTTTCAGAGATATTTAGGGTTATTTTTACCTTTATATTTGAAAATTTGTAGATGGTCTTTAGTAAAAGTGAATACTCTTCAAATGACTGTTCATGAGTAATTCTGGGCAGACGAGGGAGAAATCGAGTTTGCCTCGAATACCAGCTATCCTGCACTTTTCACCTTTAGCAACAATGGGGTGGCTTGTGCGTTTTCTGTCAGAGCTCTTATTGGAATGCAGGTAGTTCTGGCGCAAGGACCTTGGAGCAGGCAGTCACTGGTAAGGTACCAAGTCTTTGTGGATGTTTCCTCATTTATAGACTGAGAATAATAGCTCCTCTGCAGAGACATTGTAATGACTTTGTTTCTGGAAGAGTGTAAGTGTTGAAATCTATGTTAGCTTTTCTCGCTTCCAACTTCCAGAAAAGATTTTCCGCGATTTACATATAAATGACCAACTATAATAGGGCCATTAAATTAAGGATAAAACTAGAGGCATCTAATGGAAAGAAAACATAGTTTTTCTACAAAATTGAGGCTAAAACGGGTTACTCTAATTGAATAAAAATGTAACTATTAGCTTTTTGGCAAACATGGTAAAAAGGGAAACATAATCAATTAAACAACTCTTAATATATAAAGATAAAAAAAAGCATACTAGTTTGTTAGGAGAGAGAAAAAATTTCTTAATGTTTAATTTATATGTATGTAAAATAACCAAGAAGGAAATCAGAATGATGCAATTTATGCTGCTTAAAAAATACCAAATTATAGATTTTTTTGTTATGGTCCATAAAAATTTTCAAACCTCCTGCCACTGTCCAGTTTCAAATTATTAGTTATTTGTTACAGCAACACCCTGCTTCCAGTTAGTTACCAAAATCTGTATTAGATTCCTTTGGTGCTGTGACTAAATGCATCAAACTTTGTGGTCTAAGACACAAGTTTATCATCATAGGATTTTGGAGATCCACAGTCCTAAATCGGTCTCAGTGGGCCAAATTCAAGCTATCAGAAGGCAGAATTCTTTCTGCAGGCTCTAAGGAAAATCTGTTTCCTTATGCTTTATTGTTTCTGGAGTCTGCCTGCATTCATTGGCTTGGGATTCCCTTCTCCCATCTTCAAAATCTGCAACATCAGTCTAGCCTTTATCACTCGGCCTTCTTAATTGGTTCCCTTCTCCCAGGCTCTTCTCTTTGTATGGATCCTGGTGTTTATATTGGGCCCACCTTCACAATCCAGGATAATCTTCTTATTTTATTGGTAGTCTTAATTCCATCTCCTTTCCCTTTGTTGCGTTTACTAACATTCACAGATTTTACAGATTAGAACCTGGACCCTGCCTGTGTTTCGGTGGGTGTGTGTGGTTCTGTCTACCTAATGACCACTTAAGATACTAATCCGTAAGAAAATCTTTGAGTGACATATTTAGTTCTGGTTCTGTAAGGCATTTTGGTAAGCAGCTTAGTTAACAGAATCCAAATATTTACTTTTTTTGGTAGTTTTATATGATAGAAGATTTAAGAGATTTCAGAAAAATGGGTATTTACCCTGGCCTCAGTTTTCACTTTTAAATAAATATTGGTTGTCTCACTGTGCATTCTCTTCAGAGTTTTATATCTGGTCATTTTATGCGACAAGCTTTGTATTTTTCATTTAAAACCATTTAAAAACTAATTTTACCTCTTTTATCTAATGTTAATGCCTGTGCATCTCTCTCTCTCTCTCTCTCTCTCTCTCTCTCTCTCATGAATGGAAATCAGTCGTCTTTTGGTGGAGAAGAGTAAACAAATACTAAGTATTGAAAGGATATTGACTTTTGTAATAACTATGCCAGGTCCCTGTCACAGTACAAAGACTAAGGCTGCAGTGCCAATAAGCATGTAAATAAGTTTGCTAATCAACAGCTGCTAGGGTTTATCCATTTATCCACTCATCTATTGAGCATCCAATATTGGAGATGCAGTAGTGAGGGTTGGCTTGCATGGCATGAAAAGAAAATTACTTTGGTCAGAGGATGGCATAATACAAGTTCATAATAGATGTTTTTGGATATTTGTATTGATACACAAAAATCTATTTTAAACTTTAAATGATACAAAGATTTTCTTCCTCATTTTACAAATAGTCTCTTCATTTTAACAAACATATGAAGCAATACGTCACACATATTAGAGGTTAAAAATAAGTGGTAATAGTCATCATGGCAACTAACTCTTACGTATCATACAGAACATGCCAGGCCCCTTGTGTTGCTGTGAAAAGTGAGGCAGAAAGAAACCTAAGGTCATACAGCTCATACGTGCTGCTGTTTGAATCCAATAGTCTGGTATTATGGCTCCTACTTTTGTGATGGTAAACTCTAATTTAACTGTGTCGTATTAGTTGTTTTGGTGATATGATCATATTCAATCAGTTTACACATTTTTTTGAAAAACAATTTTTATTGTTAAAGAATGTATAACACTATCATCTTAAGACATATTCAGTACATGCTAGATAAGACATTACTTTTCATATTAATATATTCCATTTCTATTAACTTCTGCAGTGATTATTTTCTGATTAAAAAGTCAACCTCATGTGTCTGTGCTTGTAACTTGTTAAATCCTTCTGTGTCCAAATATTATTTTGGTCTCATAAATGATTGACACTTTGCATCGAAGAACTCTGGTTACAATCGTTGACTCTTCTGGAGTCCAAGTTTCTTGGTGATGTATCTGAATTTTGTTCCTTCACAGAGACTTTTAGTTTTCTCACCTGGCTCCATGAAAAAGTTACTCAATATTCTTGTTATGTTCCAGATAAAATATTTTTTCTTGAAGTTTTAAATTTATCCATCATGTTTTCCTTTATTCTCCATCAGGTTAATCATTTGTCAGCAAGTTCTTGCTTTTCTTTATTGAGAAGTTTTTTATACTTATGCAATTGTTTTCTGTTCTGCGTGGCTTCTACTATTTTGTCTCCAAAAATAACTATTGGATAAGTGCTGGGCCTCCTTCTTTATTTTCCATGTCTTTTTGCTTAAGTTTTATTTTCATGTCTGTTGCTTTTTTTTTTTTTGCTTAAAGTCATAGAAACTTTTGTGAAAATTATGAATCACATCACCTGCTCATCTTTATCCAGTTTGTTACCCAGTCTTCCCATTAAAATGTTTATTTTGTTACTTTTACTCACAAGAACGAGTAATGAAGATAAGCTGAGATTTAAGAAAAAAGTGATTTCTGGTTATAAACTAGAGATGAAGAGACATGAACTTTAAAAACTGTGTTCAATGGGTGAGTCTGAGAACATTTGTCTTCAACTTCCAATAGTTTAGTGCTAAAGGTTTCTGTACCTGGTTTCATTGGTTTCCTCCTACAACTTGCTGCTTGGCATGCCCTTGTAGAATTTAAAGACTTAAGGCTAATTTACATGCAATGTATGGAAGACTCAAAGCTACAGATTAGAATATAAATGGCGCGTATCTTTGCAATATAAAAAATGACTAAAATGTTGATTAAAGAGAAAGAGGAAATTGTAGGTTTGGGCGTACACTCAATTACATCTTGAAGATCTTGTCAATATTTTCAAACGAAGGGAAAAAACAATCATAGACTGGCATAGCAATTGATTTCATAAAGGAATGGTTACCTCCAAAGTATGGGCAGAGGCGAATAAAGGGAGATACTTCTTCCCCTTTTACTTTGAACACTTTTGTTTAGTTTGATATTTCTCTCAGTTGCAGACTACATGTACTAATCATGAATTTTTTTCTAAAGGAAAGAGAAAATAGACTTCAAGCCTAATATATTTTGGCTTTATTTATCACCGATAGAAAACAATTTCAATAATTTGGCTTAATTTCTTTACATGATAATGTGCTTAGAAATTAAATCTGAAGTCAAATGTTTTTTTTTCCTTTATTGTGATTAGTTTATTTAAAAATACCAGTTTTCCTGCCATTAAAGGCAGAGTTGTAGTTTAGGCCTCAAGTTTGTTATGCTATTTGTTCAGAAACAATTTGAGTTGATTTCTCTATTTGTCAATGATTTTCAATCTGAATAATCATTTGCCCATTCTTTGTAGAAGCTTAAAGGCAAAAGAAAGGAAGTCCCTTTATCATCAAATCAATGCTAGTTAATCTTTCTGTGACAATCTGTTGCCTTGGAAATTGTAAAAAAACCAACTAAACAAACAAAAAAAAACCCAAAGGTCTCCCAAGATGCTAACATTAGATTGAAATTGGTTACTGAGGCTATGAAAGGGATTTAAATATGAAAATGTAAATCCCATTGTTATTTTCCTTAATTTTTCTTCTGTCTAAACATCAGGATAATTTGCTCTCTGTGTTCTTGGTTCTCCTGCTCTTGGTAGCAGCTCTAATGTATGTGAGCATGCAGAACCAACCATATACACTAATATGATGACTTCTGAAGAGGGCTTTCATTTCTTTCACCATTGCTAACTTTGAATGGAGCCAGTGAAAACTGTCCTAGTTTCAATAAAAGTTAATTACTTTAATAGTCTAATGAAATTATGGTCGGTAAAAAAAAACAGTGGGCCATAGTTTGCTTATACCTGAAATCTTTGTGTTTTCCTGACAATGAATTTAAAAACAAAATAGAATGTTGATTTACATGTTTAGTCCAAACACTAACACAGAGCCATCTTCTAGGCATTGTTTAGCAGACATCAATTGGTGTTGTACCATAGAAATAAAAATTGTAGGTGAAAATAGACATAGTTTTAATAAAATTAAATTTGTTTTTTATCTTTTAAAATTTGTAAAATTAATTTAATAAATTTTTTAGATTTTATTTTATTTGTTTTTAAAGAGGGGATCTGAGGGAGGAAGAGGGAGAGGAAGATCAATGTGTGGTTGCCTCTTGCATGCCCCCTGCTGGGGACCTGGCCCACAACCCAGGCACATGTCCTGACTAGACATGGAATCAGTGACCTTTTCATTTGCAGGCCAGCACTCAATCCACTGAGCCACACCAGCCAGGGCAATACAGTTAAATTTATTGTTGCATTGTTTTCTTGTCCCTTTTTTTCACTTAAGAACAATCATGTCATTTCAAATAGGATTAATATATAATATTATTTTAAATATTTAGATAACATTTACTTTGGGGAAAAAGTATACCTATAGTGGTCTCCATTATGCTTTTAAATTCATTTCATCACCCTATTTGCACATTTAATTGATTTTTGCTTTCACTGTTGCCTGTGTTCTAAAACCTCTCTGAATGGTTTGCCTTTCTTTAACCCTTTCTGCACATTGCCATTAGAGTTCTTTCTTAAAGAACACTGTTTTTGTGAGGCTGTCTTGCCTAGCATTGGGAATCCTGATGGCTGAAATTCAATACTCTCCAAAAGATGGCAACACTCACTGTTTTAGTCTCACATTTTGAACATTTGGAATATAGTCCATTTATACAAATTCACCATGTAGAATTTGACCTTGTTTACATTTACCAAATCCCTCATGAATGGAATGAGTTTCCATCCTTACCTGCTCAACTATTGCTCAGCCCTTCATTCATAGATCAAAGGCCACCTCTGTGAAACTTTCCAAAATTAGGTGAGCATTGAAGAATTTCCTTCATGTGACTCTAAAGCACTTTTGGTTATTTTATATGTTACCAGGTATGTATACAAGCTTGGGCAAAAGTAGGTTTACAGTTGCTCATATGGAAGATAATATAATAATTAATGAATAATAATACAGGAATGAACTCTGTGTTTTGCATACTCATAACTGTAAACCTATTTTTGCCTCATCCCATATGGCTCCACATAGCCCCAACTCTATACAAAATAACATTTAAAAACCTGAATCCAGTGATCTTAAAATCCAATGCAGAAAGTTCCCCAGAAAGCTACCACTGTAAAATCTTTGCCAAGTGCCACATTCACGTCATGACAAAATATTTATTTCTCCAGCTTCCCCTCGTTGATGTCCTTTTTCTTATTGTCTAGATTCTACCACCTCACCTTTCTCCTTCGGTTTATGTCACCATGACCCTCTGTCTCCTGTTGGGAGTGGTCACTGGGATCTACCTCTTCCCACTTCCTAGAGAGTCAGAAATTCCATGCTTCACCCATAACCCATGGGTTTCCCACAGAAAGAGGCTAAAGAAGCCTCTGAATAATAGTAGTTCTTCCCACATTCTGATTTCGGTTGTGAGACATTCATGTGGAGGCGTTTTCCACCTGGGAGACATTTTCCACCACTGTCTTCCGGATATCATTTTCACTAAAAGTTAATTACTTTAGACAGAAAAATGAATCTCATAGGTCAATTGTTGTATCGGTTAGTAATAGTTCACATTTCACCTGCCCCTCAAAACTGAAAAAAAATTGAAGGCAGGGAGCACTTTTATTACTCAGAGCTTAACCTCTAGCAATGCCCCATTACATTTATTTTGTAGATTAAAGAATATTTCTGGGGAAGGATTCACAGGAACAAGTATAAAGGACACATGGACCACAACTAAGGGGGGTGGAAATGGGAGGGAGGTGGGGAGCACTGGGGGGCTGGGCTGGGATGGGAGTAGAAGACAGAAAACTGTACTTGAACAATAATTATAAGTGGGAAAAAAAGAAAATATTTCAGCTGTTTTTCCTGTAGGTGAAATGTCCAAGCAAGGAGGTCAGCTTCAGTCACAAGCTTGCAATTCAAGGAGAATGTTATTGGCACCTAAGTAACACAGGTCCTTAAAGCCTCTATTCCTTCTGCATGTGGTATGTGAGAAGGTCCAGAGAAAATTCTTCTCCCTTCTTCCTTTCTTGCATTTTGTTACCTGCTCCCAAATATATGTGACAGTGACTTAATTAACTAAAATAATTTGTGTGTATTATGTATTAGATTGTTATTTGAAGTGGATAAGACAAGACCTAAATCCAGTATCTTAACATTGGTATTTATTATGAGCTATCTAAATGCGTATGTTCTATGAATAATATATCATATAACACTTTCATGAAATGCATACATATTTGTATTTTAAAAATGACATTTCTGTGTGTTTTGGTACTATATTTAAGTCATTCTTGAAGAAAATTAAAATATAACTTCATGAATAAAAGACTTGTGTGTATAGATATATATATGCATGTATGTATATATCTATATATACACAAACACTTACAAATTTTTTTCATTCTCTGTCACAAAATAGACTTGTGATAGTTTTTTCCACACAAAGTTCCTTTGAATTTGCAGATTATCAGGATTTACTGTCTAGCTGTCAAGTTCAAGTATCATCATAATAATTGTCATAGCAGAGATAATAATAGCTAGTGTTTCATGTGCTATTATTATACACCAAGGCCTAATCTAAGATTTATAAAAAATTAACTCATTGATTTAATAATCATAAAATCTCATGAAGGAAACTGAACATGGATAATCCCAAAGCCACACTTTTCATAAGTGAATGAGACATAAAAATAGTATGAAATTTAGTTGGAATTTCCAGGTAAAAACTTCAGCATTTTTATTTGAGGTAGTGTACATAACAGTGCATGCGCAGCTTAGAACTACTGCTATTCATTGTAGTGGTACTTCTCACAGTGGGTGCTTATTTGAGCTTCAAGCATGCGTGTGAGCCCCGGTGTCACTGAATACAGTGGATAAGGTGGCACTGAATCTCATAGGTCATAAGCTTTGTAACTGGCACAATACAGTATTTATTACCACACTGTGAAACTTAGAAATAAATGAGTGAAAATTGAAGTGTTTACATATAAGTTTTCTTTTTAGATTTATGTGGGGTTTTTTGGAAGACCTTAGCCAGTTTTCTTGTTTATACAATGAGGGTATTCCTTAAATCTATAAGGAACACTTGCTCTGCAATTTCTTCAGATCTGTGATTCCTTTCACTTAACATTTTATCATTAAACTTAATTCTCTGAAAGGCTAACAGGCTATGAGATTTAAATCTGCTGGGTTATTTGATTGCATTAAATCCAGAAGATATACAGAGCAAAAAATAGAAAATAAGTATGTATTTCTATAAATATATAATATAGAAATATATATCAAATACCACACAAATATATATAAGAAACATTATACATTATATATTTATGTAAATATGTCATTATATGTTAAATAATAAATATCTAATTTTATCTATAATATTTCAAGCCATATGCATACATTCAATTTAGATTTTTAATACTTACCATTTAAATAAAATCATGTGTTATGACTTAGGAAATTAAATTTTTTTCTAAGGAATACAATAATTAAACAAATAGAAACTTTTATAGCATTTTGCCTTAAGATATTCTTTTGATTTGCTTTGAAGTATCCATTACTTCTTTGATGTTTTTTTATTCTTACATTTAGTTTTAGATAATTTCTTTCTCATTATACTTTTCTTCCATAACCTCTGATAGAAACACATTTAGTTTATTACTGAAATGTAATAGGTTTCACCACACAAGATTTTTAAAAATAAATATATTATTTTTAGAGAGAGGAAGGGACAAAGAGAGGGAAATATCAATGTGTGGTTGACTCTCATGTGCCCCCTACTGGGGATCTGGCCAGTAACCCAGGCCTGTGCCTTGACTGGGAATTGAACCTGTGAGCCAAAGGTTCCCAGAGCCTGGGCTCTGCACATTATAATTATCATCACTAATATGTAATTTGAAAGTATTGTATATACTTTTATTTTTTTAAGTTTGTGGATTATATTATTTTGACAATGATGAGATAAAAAGGGCTTCTAGTTAAGTGAAAATTTAAAAAAGAATCATAGAATTATCAATTTATCTTTGCTGAGGATCTTCATCTTTGTGAGTTTTGGAATATATTATTTATAATGAATATAAAATATGAGAATATTAAAAATGTTTCCCTTTTGCCAGGGAATTTACCATAAAAAGGGACAAAAATAATAGTATTTTTTTCTGGGTATGTTTAAGTGAATTTTCTGTAGTCAGAATGGCAGCGGAAGGGTAGATTCAGAATGTATTTTATCTTCTTCCATATGCACTTCTGAATTAGAATATTTTGAGTGAATTTGCATTTCTGTAATAACTACCTAAATGTGTAATTATGTTAAGAACATCTACAATTCCTACACTAATAGAATGCGTATTCTGCTCTTATTTGATGGAAATTTCCATAAATGTCAAAATAGTACAAGTTAATTGATGGTGCTCTTCAGGTCATCTGTATTCCTTAAAGATTTCCTGCTTGCTTGATCTGTCAATTCTTGGAGTGAAATCTTCAATTTTATTTGTGAATCTGACCATTTCTCTTTTCAAGCCTATCAGTTTTTTAAAAGATTTTATTTATTATTTTTAGACAGAGGAGAAGGGAGAATGAGAGGGACAGAAACATCAATGTGTGGTTACCTACTATGTGCCCCCTACTGGGGACCTGGCTTACAACCCAGGCATGTGCTCTGACTGGGAATGGAACAAGTGACCTTTTGGTTCACAGGCTGGTGTGCAATCCACTGAACCATACCAGCCAGGTCAAGCCTATTAATTTTTATCTCATATATTTTGGCACTCTTTTATTATGCCCGTATACATTTCAGATTGTTGTATCTTCTTGGAGAATTTACTAATTTTTCATTGTGGCATCTTTTTTTTTATTCCTGATAATTTTCTTGTTTCGAGGCCTGCTTTGTGTATAATTATTATAGCTATGCCAGCTTTTGAAAAAATTAGTATTAACATGTGTATGTCATTCTCCATTCTTTTATTTTTAACCTGTCTTTTTTTTAAGATTTTATTTATCTTTAGAGGGGAAGGAAAGAGGGAGAGAAATATCAATGTATGGTTGCCTCTAGTGCATCTGCTGCTGGGAACTGGCCTACAGGGAACCAGCCTGCAACCCAGGCATGTGCCCTGACTGGGAAAGGAACCAGGATCCTCTGGTTCACAGACCTAAGCTCAATTCACTGAGCTACACCATCCAGGGCCTAAGTCTCTACATTGAAATTGGGTTTATTGTAGACAGCATATGGTTGAATCTTTTTTGGTATGAATGTATGTCTTTTAATGGTGTATTTAGATATTTACTATTTAAGTAATTACTGACACAGTTACATTAACATCTATTATGTTCAACTATTTCCTAGTCATTGCATTTGTTCTTTTGGAAGAGGAAATGAGAGTTCCTAGCTTTTTATTGATCCTTAACATATACATTTATGGCTCCAGAGGAGATATGTGAAGATCTCTTTAGGAGTTTCTTTCTTGAAGTTCCAGTTTGTTTTTCACAGAGAGGTCTGACCATGGAGACACAGGAAAAATAATGGCTGTAACATTGCTTTCTGACAGTTTTTAATTTGTCAGTTCCAAAATCTTTAAACTTAGAGGGTTTTGTTTAACTTCTCCTTTTTCCTTCTTACGAACATTTTAATATTTTATACATAGTACTTAATTTGATTCTGAATGTCTTTCAGAAGGCTAAACAAACCTTTTAAGAAGATAATAAATTCCTGAAAAACATTATTACCCAATAGTACTTATTTGAAATGAAGAATGATGCTGTTTTTACCTACCATACATGCTTGTATTTTAAAAGATACAATCATTCATATTTTGAGTATAAAGTAGTGTTCTAAAACATTGTGATGTATATCAGTAACAGCTTTCCATTTTTAGGAAAGTTTTCTGTGATTATAATAAAAACTGGTTCATTTCCCCTTACAGATTTGCAAACTCACAAAAAGCCCTCAATCTGTTTTTCCACAAAGGCGTAACAGAACTTTGCTGTTGAATTCTTAAAAAAGAGGATTGTTTTTGAGAAACCTGTATCAACTTCATCTGAATTTATTTTATATTACTGCATTTTCAAATTCTTCATTATTCTTGTGACTACCTGAAAACTTTGAAGTGTTTTAAACAGGCTAATATCATTAATTCTACCAGTTGTATATCACCACATGGAGATGTTATTTAAAACAAACAAAAAAACATAAAGAAAACATCTCTAAATTATCTCCAGTCTTTGAAGTCTGAGAATTTGCGGGTCAGACAGTAATTACTGAGGAAGATAATTCAGAATGCTGTTATTTGAGCATAAGTCTCTTGGCTCTCTGATCTGCAAAGAAGCCTTTCTCTGCAAAACTCCAAATCTCACCTCCTTCAAGGGATTTTTCTTCTTTTGATCTGAAAATCACTGACACCTTTGCTTTTCTCAACCCAGTCTGAACACGTATCCCTTAGGGTCTTGTCATGATTTCAACCAGAAAACCTCATTTGATGTTAGTAATATATGGGATCTTATGATCGGTTCCACTGCTCTTATTTTATAGGGCAGGAAATATTTATTAAATTCCTACTGCATATACAGAGAAAGAAGTAGCGATATATTAAGGTCTTGAGTACAGTGTTACAGAGACAAGAGAGGAAAGAGTTTCAATGAGGCAGAAACAATCCTCATTGTTAAGTCCACAACTATTTTTGCATTACTAAAGAAGGAATAATTTTCATTTAAAAAGTGAAAATCTTTCTAAAAGCTTTTGGAATGAGTCTTACTATAGTCTATCTGTCTTAGAAAAAATGCCTGACCCTGGAAATTCTTAGATGAGTAATATAGATAAGTATGCATATAAATAATAATATAATATAATATAATATAATATAATATAATATAATATAATAGTTGCTGTTTAAATGTGCTTATGTGTTACCCTAATGTATCACTGTTCAATGGTTAATAGATTCGACATGGCTGCATTAAAAAACCACGTGCACTCATTTTTTAAAAGACAATATATCTTGTTTTTGCCATGTTGCCAATGGAAAATATAGTTTTCTTTTGATTAAGGTTATATAATTTGTCTGTGATGGTATTAAAAATGCCTCCCTCAAAACAATTTCAGATATCAAACTTACTTACTGATGCTCAATCTCTTGAGACAGTCAGTCATACAGCACCAATTTCTTAAAGGCAGTACAGAATACTAATGGGTAATTAGTTTTTTCCAAAGAAAATGCTAATGCATTCTGAAATGAATGAATGGTATACTAAAACTAGATGATGACTATTGGAAATGAAGTAGAAGTCCTTTCACAGAAGAATCCCATGGGTCATTAATATTTCTACAATAGAACAAGTTGTTTTTCGGTTTAGCACAGTAGCACGTATTATCTAATCTAGTCATCTTTTACTCATGTGGTTAAAATTATTTTTCAGCAAAGTCTTTTAGTTTATAAATCACTACTTTTGGAAGTGATTGGGGTCATATACCGGTGTCTTCAGTAGGGTTAACAATCCATGTGTAAAGAAAATATGCACAAATGTTTGAGAGCGGACAAATACAGATTTTTCACACATCAATGATTTACTTGGCTTGAAGTACAAGGTTTGTGGGGCTCATGTGTTGTGTCATTTTCTCTGCTAGAATTGCTCCTCCCCCATTATCTCTCCTTTTTTTCACTCATCTTTATTTTTTTTAATTTATTTTCATTTATTTATTTATTTAATTTTTTATTGATTATGCCATTACAGTTGTTCTATTCCCCCCTTCATTCCCCTCCACCCTACCTCCTCGTCCCCATTACCCCCCATTTAGTTTATGACCATGTGTCTCAAAATATCACTTCCTCAGGAAAGCATTCCCAGGTTCTCAGATGAGGTCTGAGCCTAATCTATACTTCTACTTAGTACTTATCATGTATAGAATTAAAGATTAGTTGTTTGCGTTAATTCTCCCTAGAAGGAAAGCTCTCTGTGGTCAGAAACAGCACTTTGAACTCACTGTCCACTCAGTAAATGTTTGGCTGAATGAAAGAGAAGATGAAATAAAACAGACTAGAAGGTATATTGTATTCAAATCATTGTAGACTTAGATTTTTTTGTTTTGTTTTGTTTTTAATTTTTTTCTTTACTCAGGGAGGCATGAAGAATTTGTAACAGTAGATTGAGAAAAGGAAAAGCAGACCTCTTGTCAGATTGTATGTCTAGAAAGCTTTGTGTGCAGAGTGACTGGAAGGAAGTGGCGTATTAGTCACCATAGCACAAGACATGTTGGCATTGGGGGTGCCTTCATGCTATCTGTGCAGCAATACAGTATTACTCTCCCAGTTTAACCATTATGGAATGTAAGGTGCTCACAGGTTAAGAATTCTGTCTAAAGTCCCACAGTTAGGAAGTGTTAGAATTTGAATTTGATTCTGGATTTTATGCTAGTTCCATAATGCCCTATTAGGATAAGATGCTAAGACAGATAAATGAGACTATCTAACTATCTTTCTATCTATCTATCTATCTATCTATCTATCTATCTATCTATCTATCTATCATCTATCTATCTATCTATCTATTTGTAATATTATAGTAATATATATATAAAATAATATATGTATGTGCATATGTCAGTGCACACTCCATTTGACAAGTGAAAACAAATTTTGAAAAAAATTTCTGTAGGATGTTAAGCAGGTGGTTAGAATTTGGGGACAAGGATTTAGCATAATAGTGAAGTGGGAAATAAAACAATTGATTCCCATATACATTTCTTATATTTAAAATAAACCTGGATGTGTATACAAACTTATCTTGCTAAATTTTCATTCCATTAGATAAATAATAGCCATAGGAGAGTATGTAAAGGGAATTATAACCTCAGCCTCCTAAATTTTTTTCATAGGTAAGGAAAAAAAAAAGAATCATTTGTAAAATGTTTTGGTTGTTTTCTTAGGCAGAATGTTTCCATTAAAAGGGTCTTGTGGTTAGTTTATTCACTTTATAGTAAAGTAAAATTATTTTTATTTATATTTTATATATTTCAGCAAATTTGTTTTTAAGGTGAGAGATAACTTAGTCTTTAAAAATAGCTGTCTACAAGGTGCCAATCCCAATTCTGTGGGTTCCTTTCACTTCTAGTGGCAGGTCCTAATGAGCAATGTAATGATCTAGGAAGATGAGGGAAGGGACTTCGTAAATGAAAATTAACTGTAAGGATAGTGCTGTAGGCCTCTATAGAAACCATAAATCATTCTGCATTTTGGAGGTGATTATTTCACATTAGAATGGAGCAAACAAAGGCACCAGAAGGGAACATGTGCAGGGATTTTACCCACCCTTGTAAATTATTGAGCTGCAGCTCTAGAATATTAGCTTAAAACAATGTATATTGTGAATATTTCCACTTTTAATTACACATATAATTTTATATTATACCTCATAGTCTCATGCTTAATAAAGTGTTGCTTTCAGAAGATATTTCAGTTTC
The DNA here is from genome assembly GCF_021234435.1 of Artibeus jamaicensis. Classification (NCBI taxonomy): domain Eukaryota; kingdom Metazoa; phylum Chordata; class Mammalia; order Chiroptera; family Phyllostomidae; genus Artibeus; species Artibeus jamaicensis. The sequence goes on along the minus strand of NW_026522028.1, from coordinate 7,859,444 downwards.
AATGTGAGCATGCTTTATTTTTTCAGATCAATGGCGAACTCCTCTCTGAGGGCCCACATACATTTTCTACACATTTATATACTGTACAATGCCTAATGATAAGCTGAAAACAGAATAAAAAATATTTCTTAGGGGAATTTGGTAACAGCAGCATCTCTAGTAGCATAGAAAGATGGGGATATTTGTTCCTGTCAAATAATTCAGAGGGAAAATCTGATGAAACGGCACAATCTAGTTGAAATTCTGGTTAGGCCATGTAACTTGAGTTTCCTCACTTACAAAATAGTGTTAGTCAAGCAGTTCACCAGTTGCATGGTATGAGAAAGTGAATTTTAAGTGCTTTTGTGATCATTTAGAATGTTACTGCTGTTTTAATTTTCCCCAGTACTATGCTGTGATATATTCTAAAGAGAAATTAGAAACTGCTATTTTGCATTTTCATATGCAGAAAATTCAAAAATAGAAAAATAATTAGGAGCATAATTTGAGATGATTCTAAGTGATGTCTTGAGACTGATTAAAATTGCAGTATTTCGACAGTTTTTGATATGCTGAAGAAAGACTTAGGAAAGTCAGTGGAATGCCAGGCAATACTCATGCACCATGCTGCATTGGTACGCAGAAGCCAGTGACGTGAACATGCCTCCTATATTAACATCCTCAGAATGAACATAGCAAAAAAAAAAAAAACCCAAAATATGAGGGCATGAAGAAAGGCATACATCATTTGAAAAAAAATGTAAAATGTTTATTGTGCAACCATGTATTCTAAATGAATTTTACATGATCTCAAGGCTTGTTATTGTTAAGTCAATTTTTTTCCAAGTTGCCTTAAATAGTTTTACCAACGTGATATTTTATTATTTCTTATATCACGAGGGACACGTGGTAAATAAAAGTTGGAATGCATTGCTTCAGAATCTCACTGTTATTTTGAACTTTTCATTTCTCTTTAAGATTGGAGCCTTCGTATCTTCATCTATTTAGTGGGGATGAAAATATCTCCACCAAGTCGTTACTTGAACACTGTCAGTCCACAGAACGGTGCTCAACCCACTGAGCCACATCAGCCAGGGCAAAAACACTTTGAAATGATAAAAACACTGTGCAAATATTGGATATTATTAACATTGAAGTCAACCTCACTCAACAATGTCAATATTGATATTTTCAGTGTCAAGGCCTGCCAGCAAAACATGTATTAGCTCAGCAAGATATAGTCTTCAAATATTCACATCATGCACTTTCCATTAATAAAAATGTATCACTTAACAAGAAGACTAGTTTATTTTTCCTTTATTCTATCTCATTTGTTAGAAATTTGGGCATATGAACAAAAGGCATATGAAAATTCAGGCTTAGAGTGAAACATGTAGATGTGTGCTGCTTTCTTTACCTCTGTAGTATTTTATTGTGTTCTAGGAAGAGTTAGGGAAAGTGTAGATGATACAGTATAATTTTAAGTCCTCACACTTAAAGACTTCCCTTTGCGTCCTGGCCCCAATAGTAATGATGCTTCCTTGGTGGAGTGGCTTCAAAATAGTATTCTTCGAATGCCTCTAATATCCTAGGCATTGTTGCGAATGCTTTACATAGGGGCATTATTTAATTTTTCCAGAAATGCTAGAGGTCACTTAGTACTGTTGTCCCTACTTGATAGATGAGGTAACTCAGCTAACAGATGGTGTAGATGAGATTTGACCCCAGCAATATTTATCAGTGCCTTTGCTCTTTCTGTGACACCATGCCTCTCTGTTTCTCATCTATAAAAGGGATGTTAGCTATCTAGTTTATAAGTCTGTAAGAATTAAGTAAGTCAATAGGTGATGAACAAGTAGGAATTTAGCAGCATCATATAAGCACTCAATAATATGTCACAGTTATATATTCCAAGCATCTGTTAGCCAATATGTTTATTTTTTCAACTCTGGTGGAGATATTAAAACTACTGTAGCTTCTGAACAGTGCAAGAGAAGACTAGGTTACAGATAGTTGCTAATTTCATGTAGTTAATATGAAACCAGTTTTTTAGAAGTCAAACATAAACATCAAAATAATTAGAACTTTGAATAGAGTGTTGTTGATGGGCTGACTGTTAGTGTGGAAGACACTAGATTTCTTTCCAAATGGCACTGTTAAATGATATGAAGTTTTTCATTTCAGTCTGTCAATAGTGTAACATCCAGAATAAACACAGAGAGCCAGAGCAGATGTAGCATATACCTTGGCCCCCAGTACCCCTAATGAGGACAGAGAGTGCCAAGACAGACTCTAGATTCTTAGCTCAATTCTGTGTTGCGACATTGCGTTTTTATTATTAGGGCTTATGTCACCACTCAGGAAGTTATAAATTAACAGCGGATGATTGTGTATTTAAAGAAAATGATAACCAGTTGTGAAAGTATCTAGGGCCACATCTTTGTCTGTGTTCAACATGGTCAGGAACCAGTACACCCCAAATCTGGAGGTAGAGACTCCCTCCAGCACTCTAGAGAAGGACACACCTCCATTCTCAGGCTCAAGCAGTCCATGAATGGATACTCTGCATGTGTTCCTTAGAGCTGCGCTAGAGAGGTAAGCTTCAAACTTTAATTTGTGAAGGAAGCATCAGGGGAACTTGCTATGGGGATAAGATTCAGTAGTCCAGTGGGGACCAAGCCAGCTGCACTTCAACAAATTCTCAGATGATGCCTGCACAGCTGGTCAGCAGATGGTATTTCAGTTAGCAAGTCTTTACCAGGTGAATTTCACATATCTATTAAGAATTGTAAAGATCAATCTTGTCTGGACATTGTACTATTAAGTTGTAGGGTTCTGTTTTTTTAATCTGTCATTTATATTTCAAGGATCTTTTACATATTAAAAATGAGATATGGGAAGTGTTTTTTCTTAAAATGGTTCCTAGTGTATGTACTGCTTTCTCAGGTTCATTATCACTATCCGTATTTGAAAGGCAGAGTATAAGCAATGGAATTTGGGATTTGTTTTCTCTACTGAAAAACTCTTTTCACTTGAGTCCTCTCTGATAAACACCATTATCTTTTTTCCACTATGGAAGGATAGTACTTCAATATTGAAGCAAGAGGCCAAGATCATAGCCTAATCAGAATGTGTTTGAACAGGACTCTCTTCATTGCCCGAGGGAGGATGCATTATTAGTGGCATGTACTTTGTTTTTTGATACAGAAAAGATAATATAAATGTATTCATACTGTAACTTTAATATAAAATCAACTTCATGCAAGCCAAGTTTCTTTAATGTGGTTGCAAAGAAAAATGTTAACACAGCTCATTTACAATCTTTTAAACATTTTTTTCACCAGAAATCATAATTTTGGAGATTCCAACTTGCTTTATCTTGGAATCAAACTGAATTCTTCATTTGAGATATGATACATGATTTGTAACAATTGGGGGCCAACAGTATTTTAAGTCTCCAATCTTAGTTCTCTGTAAACCTAGTGCCTACTTGAAATTCATTGAGATCAAGTTACTCTTTGATTGTAATACTTGTGGGCTGCAGTGATGTTCAAGTGCTGTGATTCTCAGTCGGGGTGAGGAGACACAATGAAAGTTATCTCTGGAGAGCTTTGAAAGGTTAAGGCACTATTTGTCATATAACACTAACCCCTAATAACCCCTCAAGAGCCATGCATTTCAGATATACTGCACCTGGGTTGGAAATCTCTGTTAATGTGTTTTCTGATGGTTATGTGATAATAAAGAGTTATAGAGTTACTGGAGTTTTAAAATTGTGCTTTGATATATATAACAAAAGTTACCACTTTTACCATTTTAAATAGACAGTTCTATGGCATTAAGTACACTCCTAGTATTGTGAAATCATTACCACCATCCATCACTAGAACTGACAAGTGCTTTTGAAGATTTTCTTCAGTTAGATTCTTTATTTCTAAAATCTGTTACCCATGTTCAGTTAAATGTATACATATTTTAAATTTGAAACTTATTTTTAAATGGAAGAATTGAGTTTCATCTTGTGAGGGGGCTCCACCTGCAGGGTTCCCCCAACTGCCATAGATGAGAAGAAGTCTACCAAGACATGATCTGCTTGGGGAGGAAAGGTGGCCAATCTCTCAAAGGAGAAGGGCCCAGAGCCTTTCCCTCAGTGGGCTTTCATTGGGTTCATTTTGCACAGGAATACAGGTGAAGCTCATCAATCATTGTCAGGCAGTAAGGGTCAAATAATAGATAACATACAAAGAACTCTGAGGGCCTATTCTGAGTCGGAGTCTGTTAGCTAAAGGGCTACAAGACTTTGGGAAACAAACTCATTTCCTGCTCCAACCCTTACCATTTAATTAGGAGCATTCTTAGCAAAGCAGGTTTCACAGGATTTTACATATTCTTTCTTAGGCCTGATCACCCTGGGGAACCCACCCTTTCCAGCAGAGGACTGCACTATCCTCTGTCACTGTTTCAGGCTTAAGTCAGGCAGTGGAAATAAGGCAGCCAAGAGTTTAGGAGACTTCTCAGACAGAATGAGGACTCAGGCTTTGTCAAAGCCAAGGGGCAAGGGTCCATTACCCCCTTTCTCCATAGCCTGCCAAGTCCTTCCCTGGGGCCTCCACATGATCATGCCTGTCTTAGGTCATTCCCCCCTTGGGGAATCTTACCTGTCATTGGCTAACAGATCAAGCATTGGGGGCCAGTTATGGATGAAGTAAAAGGAACAGAAGTGGCACTCCTGCCAGGGAGATAAGCTTTGTCTCCTTAGTGGCTTATGGTCCGAAGGTCGCTCACTCAGCCTTAGCCACAGGGGATTAGAGCTTCTGAAACCAGCCTGGGCAGTTCCCAACACCATCTGTCTGAGGACACTGAAAACATTGACTTTCATAAATATGATTCCCGTTTTGCTATTGTTGTTCTTCTTGATATTCCTTTGATGGGAATATTTTCTTAAAACACATTGACGTTGAATTTGACAAGCTGTTACTTCTGGCAAATGCCACTTTTTCCATGAGTAATTTTCTTCTTTCTATGAACAGTATTAGTCATTATATCTTACCATTGTATATTGGATATCTCCTTTTAATACTGATAATGTAAAATACTTTAAAAAATTCTAAGAATCATGTTGATTACTAGTTCAGTTCATTATATCTTACGTATGAGTGAAATCATACGGCATTTGTCTTTCTCTGACTGGCTTATTTGATCAAAAAAGAAGGACTCGTGGATGGGAACAACACTGTGGCGATTGCTGGGGGAAGGAGTTTAAGGGGATTAAATACTATTGGAAAAATACAATACAGATTAAATTTAAAAAATAAAAAATCACATTGAATCAAAAATTGGAAGGCCACAGGCATTTACTCAGAAGGGAACAAATTCTTTGTCCTTGATAATGACAGTTATCAATTACATAAATTGATAACTTTATCACCCAAACCAATTAAATAAATTAAAAAACAATGAAAACTTATTTTCATCTGAAATGGATGTTACCAATAAAGTTGCAGGAACTTGAAATAACTGGTCCAATAAACTCCAAGTAAGTTGAACTTTCCAAAATACCCTACAGAGTAAGGAAATTAAAGTATTTATTAATTTAATGGAGCAAGTCTTTCAGTTAGTTGCAGGGCTGGTCCCATCCTGTTCCCCCAAACTACAGTTCATGTGGCCTCTGGGAAAGGCAATGCAGGATACTGTCTATGAAAGTGAAAACAGAGGTGATTCAACTTTTATCAAGATTTCCAGTGAATTGACAAAGATCAAAGAAACATCCCTGAATTTTGCAATGGAGACTTGTAGAGAGAGGGCTTTAAACTCTTTGGGTCTGTAAGTACAAGGGGAAGCCACTAAAATACTTTAAGCTGGAAATAAACATTTTTTCACTTCCGTTTTTAGAAAAACAACTTTTGCTATTGAATGGTGACTCTAAGGCAGGAATGTTTATGGAGGTAAAGTGAGACAGTTCTTGCTGTCCAAGAATACTTACTTACTCTCTTGGGGTAGACGGGGTAGAAGATACTGCAGGACCGCCACATGCGCTCCATCACTGAGACATGATATACTTGGCCACAGGGACTTTAACAATACTTGAACAGCTGTTAATGTCTGTTGCCCTTAGGAAATTTATTTCACCAAGCATACAGTGTTCCAGCCTTTACTAACTTATCTCATAAGGCATTATATATCTGACTGTGATCCCTTCACTCAGCGCCACTAGGCTCTTTGTATGAGTGTGGGATACCCAGCTGCTCTCTGTAGTCACAGTTCACAAGTGCAAAAGTTAAAACTTTTGTCTTATCTCTGAGAATGCCTCTTCCCCCATAAAATGAACACCAGATTCTCAGCAAAGTACAGCTCTGGGGTCAGACTTGTGTTTGAATTCTGTCTCTACCCCTTACCAGTCATTTGAACTTGAGTAAGGAAGGCATTTACCCTTTCTGAACCTCAGTTTCTTCCTCTGGAAATGGGGATAAGGACATCTACCCGTAAAGCTGTTTATATAAAGCCACCCATGAAAACAACTTAGGCTAGTGACTGACACATAATAGGAATTTAATAAGTGAGAGATGCACAAATAACAAATTCAAAAAGGGTACTATAGTTGACAAATATGGAAGTTACTTTTATAAAATATAATATCTAAATGAACATATAAATATACTAGAGGCAAGCATGCCTATTAGGTTTTCAGACTTAAGAAAATATATCATTTCAATATAGTTATCTTGCTTGGTTAGCTTTACATAAATGCAAGTATATTTATTTAAATTTATGTTATTGTATTTTCTTTTTAGTGTAGGAACATTTTACATCTAGACCACTAAATAAATCAGTGGTTAGTGGTAGTTATTTATTTAATACGTCAACTTTTTTTTGAGGTTTCTCTCTCTCTCTCTCTCTCTCTCTTTTTTTTTGCTCAGTTCCTTTATCCCATCCTATCCAGTTCTAAACCACTCCCTGCTCCAACAGCAGTCAGCCTGGTCTCTAATTGTGTCTGCCTCTATTTTGCTTGTTAGTTCATTTTATTCCTTGGATTCTACACATGAGTGAAATGGAAGCAGTCATGTCCGTGAGTATAAGAGTGGATAAAAAAGGCTTTGGTACATTTCCACCATGGAATACTACTCAGCCATAAAAAGGAAGGAAATCTTACCCTTTGCAAAAGCATGAATGGATCTGGAGAACATTATCCTAAGTGAAATAAGCCAGGGAGAGAAACACAAATACCATGTCTTAGTGAATTAATGAACTATCAAGCATGATCCAGGCTTAATAAAGCCTCGATCATGCTTGAGAAGAGAAAAAAATCATTTAATTCGAATGCCTGATATTTCTGGAGATGCAATGTGCAATGTCAGATAATTCATTTGCCTTCTCTTCTTTTGTGCACCTAATTGGTCCATCAATTGTGTTTGAATGAACCTTTAAAGGGGTCATATAGAGTGTCGGAAGGAGATGCGACTTTGGGTGGTAAACACACCATTCAATATACAGATGAGATATCATCAAACTTGAATTATTAATGTCATCCCCAAAATTTAATAAGGAAACAGAACTTTTTTGCAATATATCTCAACGGCTTTCACAACACCCATATTTTAAAATGCAAATCATGCTTAAGTGTGATTAAAATATGGCACTCTGTCAAACTGTAATGGCAGCTTTTCTCCTATACAGTTGAGAGTTGTTGGAATGTGCCATTGACCTCTATCATCCCCCCAAGTCTTCCCCAGTTGCCCCAGTGATGAGAGTGTTGATGATGTGGGTGTTTCCAGGGGAGTGCTCCTAATGAGGAAGTAACACTCCTGTCTTTCAGACATCACTGAGTCTGAAAAGTAGCATTTTTCTCAACCAGAGGTATAAATGTCTATAAAATTCTTCCTCCTGGTAGCAGCAGCAGCAGCAGCAGCAGCAGAAATAAAAGTCCTACTAAACCTGCAGCTTTTGTAATTTGGCACATTGTGGTTCCAGGATCAAACTTACCTATTTTGCTTTGAAAACTTGGATACAGAGAGCCCATAGCTAAATGGTGACTGAAGCACTTGATTTGTTAATGCCTGCCAGTCATTTAATAATACCTACTGCAATGCAAGGCTCTCTTAACCACAGCTGGATCAAGAGCAAACTGCTCTGCCTGAGCCCAGAGTAAGGCCTTCTGCTACCTGCCCATTAATTAAAGAGAAATGGGTGAGCAGTGGCCAATGATACAGCACAAATAATGAATGGGGAGCACTCCGTACTGTTTTACATGCAGCGGCCCTACCTTGTATGTACTTCAGAAAGAGAAATTCCCTGGCTTGCTTCTTACTTTGAGAGAAACTAACCCAATCCAGTAATCAATTACTGCTCTCTGCATGTCAAATGCTGACTGATAAGAATAGAGATACTGCCTTCTTGAGAGGGGCAGGTAAGAAGATGAAGGTGGAGTGGAGCCAAAGTGTCCTGCTTGGAGGTGGGACTGAGACTAGAATGGAAACAGGAGCTCAAAGCTTCTAGCTACTCAACTCAAGGTTATGTGGATTCATCTAGAAACAGGATTAAAAGGAAGCAATAGAATTACAGTTTCTGAAGTCTGTAAAATTGAGAGAGATTGTAACTCAAACACTAAATATGAATACCCACAGTTCTTCTTTAGAAACAATCATAGTACCATTATTTATATCATGGTTTTGAGGGAAATAATCATCACATTAGATAGTAGATATTAATTAGAAGACACAACCTGATTTTCAAAGAGTAATAATGTCAAAAATTAAAAGGTGATTCTTAGAATAAGGGAACTCTAAGATATTGCAAGGATAAACTGAAAGATTTCTGTTATAAAATCACTAGGAAGTATATGCACTGTTTGGCGGGACCCACGTTTCCTCTTTCTCTTCTTCCCTGCTCTCTCTTCTCTCCCGGCCCTTTCCTCACTAAAACCCATTTTGCTGTGGCCAGCTAGTTTAAAGAAACCACCTGCCCTAGGAATAAGCTAACATTAGATTTCATCTGGAGAGATGCAGGTTGAGGTAAACAGAAAAGGGGGTTTTCAAGTTAAGTAAGAGCATTATCCTGCCTGCTCCTGGCCAAGTGTTCTGCCAACAACATATTTGGATTCACTCTCTGGGTTTAATCCTTTTCATTTAATTTTTTGGTTGACTTCATAAAGTCAATAAATAAAGAGGCACTGCTGTCACTGTTGAAAAGAGATAACTGCTTTGTGTGGAACCTGTGGCATTTCCATTCCTGATGTATCAAGTTTGGCCCATCACAAGTTAACAGTTTTCCCAAGGTAAATGACATGCTTTGGAGTGAACAAGTCCTTATACAGCAGCTCCTCAAATAACATCATTTCATTATAGCATTGATGAGATGCCACAGAAACATAACTCTTCTTTATATCAACTAGTACATGGTAAAGCTAGTTTCATTGTAAGTTGTTTTGCTTTAAGTCACTGAATGTAGTGATGATGTCAAGTGAGCAGTTATTGCACCTGTGAGATTTTATTTTATGATCATGTTAGTTGATTTTTCAGTGAATAAAACTTGCCGTAGGTTTTAATGTAATGGTCAGTGAGAAAGAAACAAGGAGTTGCTTTTCTTTTCATCTCTATTTGTCTTCCAATTCCATGTTTAATATGGGAAAGAATGTAATGTAAAGTACAATATAGCACTAGAGTTAAGAGAGTGGTACAATTCAGAATATGCCTAGTTATTTTTTTAAAAATGATCTTAATCTACTATATTTTTAAGGAGCTTTTAAAAGCACTGTATTAAGGACTCATTATTTTAAAGGTGCCTACACTTCCCAATGTTATTGTCTGCACCCATCTTAAGATTTCACTGCATGTAAATTGTGTTCAAGTGTAAGTACTGGTTATTTATAAATAGAATATGAAATCCCTAAATCCTCTGTAAAGACATTTAACCTTCATTCCCTTATACTTTTTCTATTGGTACATTTACATCTACTTGCATTTTTAATGCATGCATTTGACCTCACCTAAATGGAGGCCACTGAACATTTATTTGTATATTCCCTTTTCTGCTTAGCACAATACATTTACCTGACAAATAATTTGTACATATTTAATTTGTAAGCAAAAAGCCTTCATGTGATATTTATGCCTTTGTTGTTTTGACGATGTGAGAACCAACTAGCTTTTTAAGCATTGTGGCATAAGAAAAACATTCTCAATAATTTGGTGTGATTGGAAACCATTGTATTCCCACCTGAGGAGTTACCCTGTTGAGCAACCTCAGTTTCTTGTAAAACAAGTATTAATAGTTTGAAACCAGGTTGTCATGTTTCATTCTACCCTAGTAGAATTCAGATGGTCAAAACTAATAATGTTATCTACTCATTTCAAAAAGCCAGTGTCAAATTTCAACAGATAAATGGTCATGAGCTCCCAGAGGTGACAAAAATCAATGTGTGTCATTTGTTAAGTGCAGTCATGCCATGTAAAATTTGTGTGTGTCCCTTCTTAAAAAAACATATCTTATTTAATCTAATATTTTTATTTTAAAATTAAAATAATTGGGATAATAAAGAACTCACACAACTCAACAGCAGACAATCTAGTTAAAAAATGGTCGGAGAACCTGAATAGACACTTCTCCCTAGAATACACACAAATGGCCAACAGGTTTATTAAAAGATGTTCAATGTCACTAGTTAGTACAGAATTGCAAATCAAAACTACAGGGAGATATCACCTTATACCTGTTAGGAAGGCTAATAAGAACAAGACAGATAATAACAAGTGTTGGAGAGGCTGTGAATTCCCTCATTCGCTGCTGGTGGGAATGTGAACTGATACAGTCACTGTGGGAAACAGCATGGAGGCTCCTTCAAAAGAAGCAAACTAGGAAGCTTCCATGCTCAGCACATAGCAGATACCTTTGCCAATGCAGATAGTAAAGAACTTGAATAGTCTTTTTTTCCTTTGGCTATAATTGAAAATACTTGTCACTGCTTTCCAGTATGAAGTCCTCCCTCTTCCGGGTAAAAAGTCTCTCTTGATTCAATTCAGAAGTGAGTTATCTTTTTATATTCCTTTGAAACTGAACAAATAAAATATTTGTCTAGGAATTGATCATTTCCAACTGTATTGGTCCTTTGCTCCCCAAAGTTTTGGTAAGACTGTCAGTTGGATCAGTGCTTTAGAGTTGAACACTTAGAGAAGACAGTTTGCAAAGGATTCAAGTCCTTTCTTGAGTGACCAAATTGTTATTATCTAGTACTGAGATACAGAGATTTAGAATAACGTTGAAATGTGAGCCTGGAAAGTTTATTCTAGTGTATTTTGCTGAAGTTTAAATTCATGCCATTTAAAAATATATAAATTTTATTTAAGCATCGAGGGAACTGCTTGTGGTTAACATATATGTATTAAATATTCCATGGCAAATGTGACCTGTAAATCTGTTAAGCTTAAATGGTTGAGAGTAAATTAATTTTACTTTCTATGGGAACATTTAGATTACCCCAGGAGTAAAAATAACAGATTGATAAAATATTTATTTTCAACTAGTATTTTTATTTCTATGCCATCCAAATAACCAAAATTCATGGAATGATTCACTTAGGATTTGTGCACCAAAATAAAATGAAGTAATGGGTGGATACAGAGGTGACTAGTCAGATACACTTATATATGATAAGGGAAGTTTAAACTTAGTTGTATGATCTAGATGGTGGGTTTATGGATGTTTATTGTATGTCTTCTGATTTATTAAAATATTTTTGAAAATGTCCATAATTAAAGATGAGGCAAAGCTTAAAATATGCTTGAATTACAATTCTAAAAAAACTATTAAAATAATACGACTCTCCATACTTCATCAAGGTTCCTGACATTCACAGAAGTTACTGGTTTTGTGTTGGGAAAGCATTTAATAATGATTTTTTTTACTAACTAAGAAATATAGAACTTTTGTTGGAAATTTGGATTTATGTTTAAAAGATTGTGCTGTGTGTTAAATTTGAAAGTTGCATTGCTCTTTAGTTGCTGCTGTTAATGGAGCCTTCCCTGCCACACGTTCCTGTACATTTTCCTTAATGCTTTTGACATCGTTGGGTACTTTCAGTACCATTTCCAATTAGTAAGCTGTAAATAACCAGTTTTATCTTTAGAGTCAGAAATAAATTTCCCATTGAGTTTGGGAGATAATTAAGCAGTGAAAAGGTATGGTCAGTAAAATTGTGCTAGTTATTAATTAGTGTTAAATTTATTTTCTTGTGCATAATTAGCTTAATGTTCTAAATGGTATGAATACTTCCCAGCCACTGGAAGCATAGGGAGAGACAGTTCAATGAGGTTACAGTAATAGTGCAGCAATTGAAGTTAACTCCTGCCACTGTCCCTATTGTTAATCTTCATCCAATGACTCATATATGCAAAACTTCAATTCTGTGATCCCTCACTTGAAAAAACAAGACAAAAACAACAAAAGCATAACTATTTTCTTTAAATCCTGATAAAATGGGATTATTATTTTATCAGGATTTTAATGGTAGTATTAATGACAACATATATTACATATTGTCATTAATTTCATTTGCTATGCTATCATTTGAGAATAAATCTGTGGTACATCCTTTGGTTTACCGATTTTTAAAAATATATAAGGACTCCATTTCAATAGTAATTTTTAAAAAGATTACACATATTAATAGCTTCAATTTTAATATCCACTAAAGGAGGGAATCCATAAAGATGGCAATTCAGCACCACTTAAAACTAATTTGAATATCACCATGACACTGATGAACACATCTGATAAAGAAGACATGTGACAAGTACACATGAACCATATTTTTAGTTTTTCAGAATGTTGAATGACATTTGGCATTGTGGGACTCATGAAGTTTTCTCAGAGTTACCTAAAGGCTCTGGACAACCAGATTGATAAATAGAATTTTAGTTGTTTGCCTGTACAGGAAACTTTTCTAGAAAATTTCTAAAGAATGTCTAAATAGGGATTCTGGGAAAAAATGGAATCTTCTAGGAGATTAGAGACATGCTGAAAATACAAAGATTTTATGAAGAAGAACACAAAACATAAAAAGTAATTTTATTTACACTATTGAAATACTCAAAGGAGATAACTAGATTACTTTTAAACTACAAGAAGCAAAAGCACGTGACTTTTTTTTCAGTTGATTTCAGTTTCTGTTTTATCATGAAATTAATCAGGTTTTTGTCTATCATTACAAATGTTGCTGAAGATTGCTTTTTATTTTGGTTTTACGTAGACTACATGATGACAGGATGTATTTTCATTTCTTTATATTATGGAACAATTTATACAATCAATGTGAACAAGAAATATAATTTCAGGTCCACCAAATGCTTGAAATTTTGTTGCATTTCTTGGTGTTATTATGGTGTTTTAAAATTTTGATATGGTTTAATAGCTAAAAGGAAGCATTAATTTTTAAATATTAACTTTAATACCAAAAGTTAAAGTAGATTAATACATTGGAATGAATATTTAAACTTCCCTAATGAGAACATAATTACATAAAATTTACTATGTATTTATAATTTGTAGAGCTAAATAATTCTTTGTACATGACATTAATGTCCACCTGATTCATCTCTTTTTGCCAAACATTTCTGTATTAGTTATTTAAGTCAATTCTCAGCATGATTTTATAGTGTTGAAATGGGCGAGGGGTCATAGAGTCAGATTTTAATGTGAATTTATAATTTATAATGTGAAAATTGCCAGCAGTTAAAACTGCCATAGAAAATCTTGTGAATTACCTGTTTGAGCTTTTATAGTTTCTATATATTCAATTTTGTACAATAATTATCAACTCTACTGAAGTTTTAAAACTACTGATCTAAACTAAAGAACCAAAGGAAACCTATCCCACAGCCATTTCAACATTGAAACCCTTTGCTTTTCAAATAGCTACCAAATACCTAGTGCTAGATGGGAGGGGAGTGGGTGATTCTATTACTGAGCTGTTCAGTGTAGCCATTAGCAGCCTGTGACTATTTAAATGTGAGTTGATTATAATTAATAAAATAGAAAATTCACTTTATTTGTCATACTAGTCACATTTAAGTATTCAATAAACCTATGTGCCTAGTGGCTACTGTATTGAATAGCACAGAAAGATATTTCCGTTTTGGGGAGAAGTTCTATTAAACAGCACTGTTCTCAAGTGTTAGTGCTTCTAGGATTTTCTCCATTTTTTTAAGATTAACCTTCTAAAAATATAACACATTATTTTGAGTATTATAAAAGGTATCTGAGATCCAGGATATCTGCACAAACAATCCATTTTAGTTGTTTTTCCTCAAAATATTCTATCAAAATTTTAGAAATAAAAATAGTCGCAAATTGGCTAGTGCACATTCCTTGCCAGTAAGGAAAAGTGTTCAGAACATGAAGACAATCTCCTGTATAGTGTGATGATAAATCGCCTTTTCCTCTTAAAACTATTCTGTAAATTGTAGTTTACAGCCTTGATTATAACAACCCACCTCAATATCTGTGTTGCAAGTAGTTAACTATCACTGACACCTCATTTTAAATTCATAGCCACAATTCTCAAATGAGCACGCAACATCCCCAGCCATCCTATTCCATTTCTTTTTCCTATTATCCAAAATGATTTTACACATCTTCTCTCTCTTCAAATCTCCCTCCCACAATTGATTCTGCTTCCCACATGGATAACCTTGCTTCTCATTTCATTGAGAAAAATAGTTACCTTGCCTGAGTTCCCTCATCCATCCACATGTAAATCTACCAACTCATCTGGCTCTAAATCTACATGTTGTTTATTTTAACTGCTCTGCTATTTTACTGTGGATGACAGTCTACCTACCTGCTCTCATTTCAAGCCCAGCCCTTCCACTTGGACTCAGGAGTTCATTTGTTCTGAGTGTATTCATGTATTTTCTCATGAAATCATCTCTCTTTCAATACTAATTTTTCTGTATCTATGAATATGTTTTTATATTTTCTAACTCAGCATCACTACCTGTTAGAGAGATGCAAATTACAACCATAATGAGATACCACTTGACACCAGTGAGAATGGCCATCATAAACAAATCAACAAACAACAAGTGTTGGCAAGGTTGTGGAGAAAAGGGAACCCTAGTGCCATGTTGGTAGGAATGCAGACTGGTGCAGCCACTGTGGGAAACAGTGTGGAATTTCCTCAGAAAACTAAAAATGGAACTGCCTTTGGACCTGGCAATTCTACTGCTGGGATTATACCCTAAGAATCCTGAAACACCAATTCAAAAGAACCTATGTACCCCATGTTCATAGAGGCACAATTTGCAATAGCCAAGTGCTGGAAGCAACCTAAGTGCCCATCAGTAAATGAGGGGGTCAAGAAACTGTGGTACATTTACACAATGGAATACTACCAAGCAGAAAGAAAGAAGGAGCTCCTACCCTTTGTGACAGCATGAGTAGAACTAGAGAGCATTATGCTAAGTAAAATAGGACAGGTGGTAAAAGGCAAATGCCATATGATCTCACCTGTAAGTGGAACCTAATGAATAACACACACAAATGAGCAAAATAGAACCAGAAAGATGGAAATAAAAACAGACAGTAACCAGAGGGGAGAGGGGTGGTAATGGGGGAAAGAAGGAAGAAGGGGAAGGTATGTCAAGGAACATGTATAAAGGACCCATAGACAAAGACAATGGGGTGAGGAAAGGATTGAATATGGGAAATGCAGGTAGGTAGGGTGGGGGAGAGTAATGGGGGGGAATGGGGACAACTGTGATTGAACAACAAAAGTTCAAAACACAAATAAGCTCTTTTTTGATCCTCTGACATACAAAGTTCTTCATGATCTCTCTCTTGCCTGGCTCTTTACATCACTTTGTTTTCTTTCCTAAATCTCTCTGGCCTCAGGCCAAGTGTCCCCTTGCCTTGGTCCCCTGCTCCGGATATTCAGTCTGTGGGCTTCTCTTTGTTTTTCAGATTTCAGCTTAAGTGACCCTTTCTCAGACATGACAGCTAACCAAACTAAAATAGTTACTAGTCACTCTTAATCAACTCAACCTATTATAATTGTTGGTGGGGAATGTATACTGTGTAGAATCGTTCTTATTTTACTTAGTTATGGGTTAATTGTTTATCTTGTCCTGTAATGATAATATCCATTGTGTCCCTAGAGCCTAGAGCTAGGTATGTCTCAAAATTAGAACTCTGAATAAATTAACGTTTTAAGGATGAAATCAGTAGAAGCTGCACTGTTGGTTTTCAAGTGCTAGGTGATATTTAACTATTTGAGATTGTGGGGTTACCAGAGATACTCATTCTCATAGACATTTCACTGAGACAGACAGCAGCAATGTGCAAATATATTAGGATATGGATGTGGCTGTACCTAATGTGTCACCTCCTGCTTCTCTTCTTCCTTTACTGTTGTCACTGTGGCACTAATGAATCTCTGGAATCAGACTTATATGACACATCCTACTTGCTATATGTGAACATTCTGAGAAACACGTGTTGAAAGGCAGCTAGAAAGCCTGATGATTATTTAGTAGCTTTCTTCACTGAACAACCGTGAATAATGCGTTTGATCTCTGCCACCAAGAATTAAATAGAACCTCTCCAGAAAGGAAGGCCTGGGGATGATTTCCACATCTGTGGATATACAGATGCTTGCTTTTGAAGCACAACTGGTTTATAAAATGATTTTTATCTGTATATTTCAAAAATACATAGTAAATCATTTTATGGTTAATATGTAGAAGTTGTAAAATAGTCCTTTTCTTCTAACATTGCTATATTGTTAGGAGAGGACTTCTTGTAAATCTTGTAGTTTATTTTCCCCTTTGTGTTCTAGTGCATCAAAATCGAAGTAAGAATGAATGTTTTCCTTATGCTTTTTAAAGAAAGAGAATGAACTCATATTCTTGCAGTGGTATCTTATTAAAAGCTTAAATAATAAAGGTGATAATCAGGATTCTGTGGACAGTTTAATTCCACACTATGTCCTTCGTCCATCTATTTTCCTGAATGCTTAATGGTTTTAACACTATAAATTCAGTACATAGTGGCGGTTAAGCATGTCATGAATATTGTAGTTCTTTTCCTTCTCCTGGGTACTATGTATAGGGTATACATTCACTTTAACTCATGTTTAAAAATTAATCTCTAAGTGTGATAAAATATTGAGAACTCTTGAATGTAAATTAGAAATTTGACCAGGAATTTCTTCTGCAAAAGCAAATTGAGTAAGGTGTTTGTTCTGCTAATGAAATATAAGCAATAAGCTGTGCTATAAAATCGTTGGATATTTGGATGGGTAGGAGTGTTTTTTAGAAAATATATGGGTAATTAAATGAGTGATATAGTCTAGGTGCTGTAACCATAGGTTATGGCAAAAGTAGGTCTACAGTTATTCATATGGTATAAAATACAATGAATAATACAAGAATAAGCTCTGTGTTTCTCATACAACTGTAAACCTACATTTGTGCCACTCTTTATTTAGATGAATGTTTAAGCTTGGTTAATATAAAATCAGTGAAGAAAATGGTCTGCATTACTCCATCATATCCATTTTCAACAGGGTTTCCTTTATAGTTAATTCTAACCAAGTCTTAGAACCTTGGGTAATTTATTTCTCTCCTCCCATTGCCTGTCAGTGTGATTGAGCCCTGTTTTGCCTGGAAGTTTGAAAATTCAGCTCTATTAACTTTAAAGAATAAAGCTATGGAAAAAATTTTTAGTTCAGTTAGGCAATAAGTTCTATTTATGAAAATATTTGGAATTTAAGTATTTCTCTTACAGATAAAATTATGTATTTTTGGTTTATTATGAATGCAGTCCTGCGTATGTATAAATTATTGATTTTTAAGTTATTAAAATTTTTTCCTTCAAATTCTGTTATTTAATTCAGTAAATAAAAATATAACTTTTCACAATATTTTATTAGCTATCATTAACAAGTAGTTAACCACTGTGTTTCAAGTTAGTTATAATTAGTTAGCTAATGATGTATAAATTTTAAATCAAACTAGGAAATTTTATTTGGAAAAATACTATATAGTTAATTAAAAATGATTAAAATGTAATTGTATTGTTATTTATTATTTAATATTTTATTGGCTATCAGAATAATAGCCACACAAACCTATTTTTTAATGTTTTATTTTATATTTAATATAAAGTTGGCTTTGCATACATGAGTACATGTAAGTTTACCTACACAGAAGTCTCTGAATATATTTAACACTTTTCCTGAAAAGTAATTTTATAATATTTTTTTACATAGGTAGAGGCTAATTCTCATTTATATGAAGTAGGTACATAAATTGAGTTTGAAAGGTCTTCTAATGATACATATATAACTCATACATTCTTTTTTTAAGATTTTATTTATCTTTAGAGGGTAAGGGAAGTATAGAGGGAAAGAAATATCAATGTATGGTTGCCTCTTGTGTGTCCCCTGCTGGGAACTGGCCTGCAACCCAGGTATGTGCTCTGACTGGGAATCAAGCCATGATCCTGTGGTTCGCAGGCCCGAGCTCAATCCACTGAGCTACACCAGCCAGGGCTATAACTTACATATTCTTATTTGCATTCACCATTAAAATCTTTATATTTTGATCTTTTATTATAAATATCATTCTTCAAGGGAAACTTCCCATCTCCATTCTAAAGAACCCTTATCTTGTAAATAATATGTGTTTTAAAAAGTTTAGTAAACAGAAACCTTATTTAAAATGAAGTGGGGAGGCCAGAGGGGGATCTCTTCACTGTGATTAACAAGCACAATAGGGAGGACTCTCTGTTAGTAACAGTCTCCCAACTTTCTCCTTGCCTGTAAGAGTTTCCTGATCTTTGTTTTAGAGGGCTTCCAAGAGTTCTGCTAAGGTTGTGTGTTCTGGAGCGAAATTCTTTGTTGCTTCTGAATAAACACATTTTGGTGGAGAAATATTTGGCAGACTTTTTTTGTTTATGATCAATAGTCTTGTAATTCCCCTGTAATTTAAGAATTTTGTTGATCTTTGCTCTTCTTTGTACTGAAAAGAAATGTGTACTTTTGTGTTTTTATTGATATGGATAAATACATCTTCAAATTCAAGTGCTAGTGTTTTGGAGAAATAAAATTTGGCTTCTGCTCTGTTTCCTTTTAAATGTTAGTAATAAAGAAACAATTAACCTAAATACAAAACAGTGTCCTGGAGGGAAAATCTCTTCATGGATCCCTTGAGGAAGAGCTATTTAGACTTTTTATGTTTCTAATTTTTACCTTGGAGCATATAACTTTACAATTTTTTTTTCAGTTCAGCTTTTATTGTAATGCTAACAGGTAAAGTAGGAAAAAAATCATTAAGAAGAAACACTGGGAAAGGAGTAAGAGGGGAATGCAGTCCCACTGAAATAGTGTACATATTTGGATTATTTTCTTGTAAAAATTAAAATATTCCATATGAACATTTTTATTTTCAAAGTGCCAAAGTTATCTCAAATACTAAAGTTAATGTAATTTGTGCTCATGCAATTCTACTCCTAAACTTTTATTTCTAAAGTTTGGTCTAAGTACCTCCTTTTTGTTAACACCATAATACCATAAGCCTTTGCCTATATGATTTGTTGGATAAATTAATTCACATTTAATTAAGTAATTAATTGCAAAAATTGATTTTTTTTATTTTCGTGAGCCAGCACATTTTCCCCAAATGTGCATTTAATCACATGTCAATACATTTCTTCATGTTTACACTATGGGCTTGGTATAACTGTCAGTGGATTTTCAGTATGTGTTTATACATCATGCTTTTCATTGGTTTGTTTTCACCGCCCCACATCAATTGCTTTGTAGGCAGAGCTTGGAGAGGCAACATTTTAAGCCTTTTCCAATGAAGTACCTTCCCCATTATATATAGCTCAGTGACCATCATGATACCTACCTGAAGATTCTACCAGAGAATCTTCAGTTCTCTGAAACCATGTAGAGACAGTGTTGGAGAGTGTCTTCTACCAACATCCTCATCTGTGATTGAACATAGCTTGTTACCAGACAATAGGTTTAATTTCTTCTATCATTTAAAAAGAGTTCTACAGATTTGATGGAATCAAATCTTCTAAGTATAAATAAGTCACTATCAGACTATACTGAAAAACTCATTTTTTGGTACTTTGAGCAAAGTACATTACCCTGTATTTAAATGTGTTCATGAAATATTTGTGTTAGTTTGCTTGGTTGTTGGTATGGACATTTTTCTTCCTTGGCATTAAAAACTCCTTTCTTTTTTGATAATTGTGTTATTAAGATAAATGTCATATACCATATAATTCACCCACTCAGATGGTAAAGTTCAGTGATTTTTTTGTCTATTCATTGAATTGTGCAACTGTCAACATAATCGATTTTATGATGCTTCCTCACCACAAAACGAAGCACTGTACCCATTAAGAAGAGTTTCCTATCCATTGCTCCAAACCCTTCCCCAGCCCTAAGCAACACCTAATCCACTTTATGTTTCTATATATTTGCCTATTCTGTATATATCATATTGTAATATATTATATGTACAATTCCATATAAATTTTATATTTTGTTTTTCCTTTTCGTTTAAAAAATCATGAGCATAGGATGACTTTTCATTTATTTAGTTCTTTAAATTTTTCTAATTTTTTATAGTTTTCAGTGTGTCTTATAGTTTGAAAGTTTATAACATTCTAAGAATTTTTTAATTTTCTAATTAATTTATGTCATGCAATTGCTCATAGCATTATTTACAATTCTATTTTTAAAAAACAATTATAGGGCTGGTAGTAAAGAATGACTGCCCTCCTTCATTCCTCATTTTGGGGATTTGAGGTTTTTTTTTTTTTTTTAAATTTCAGAAGCTAAAGTGTTATTGTTCCCTGCTTTCTGAATATTTTTAATACTAATTACATGAAAAAGTCATACATAGAGAATAACTTCTTTTTTCCCTTTTGATTATATTTTATTGATTATGCCACTATAGTTGTCCCAGTTTTTCCCCTTTTGCCTCCCTTCATGTAGCACCCCCCACTCCCTTAGGCAATCCCTCTACCATTATTCATGTCCATGGGTCATGCCTTATAAGTTCTTTGGCTACTCCATTTCCTATACTGTACTTTACATCCCCATGGCTATTCTGTAACTGTGTATTCACACTTATTTTTTTTACATTAAAAATTTTTTATTTAGTTATTTTTCAAGTACAATTTTTTGTCTATTTCTCCCATCCCAGCCCCCCCACCCCGTGCTCCCCACCTCCCTCCCATTTCCACCCCCCTTAGTTCTGGTCCCTGTGTCCTTCCTATTTGTTCCTCCATATCCCTCCAGAGGGGAGAGGGAAGAGAATAACTTCTAATAAAACAAATTTAAGCTATTTTTGTACATCCTGTAACAGCCAGGGTATTGGGGAGAATGATCATAATCTGTCAGTGTGCATATGTGAGCAACTTAATCTTATTATCTTTTGAACTTCCTTCCCCTCATATAAATAGAATGTAAATATCTCTCACACTTTGCGTTATCTGCATCAGCACTTCTCTTCTTGCTAGCTATGCTTCTGCTATATTTGAGTTTTATGTCTCTCACTGAAATGTTTCATTGTCAAAAGTAAAATTTTCCCATCAAGGGATAGAAGAGAAAAAGCTGGATCATGAAACTATATTGTAAAATCTGAGAAAGATTTCAGGAAAATGGGAGTCTTTCCGGTCTCACTTCATTATTCTTCTTCTGGCTCTTTCTGGTACAAGGACACTGGTTTACAATTCCTTGACTTCAAGTACACTTTTCACTTGATGGCTTTTGTAAAGCTCTTTCTTCTGCCTTAGGTATGCAGATGGCTTTCTCCCTCATCTTTTTCAGGTCTTTGGTGAAAAACACATCACTTTGTTTAAAATTGCAACACCCCCCTGGCTGGTGTAGCTCAGTGGTTTGAGTGCAGGCCTGTGAATGAAAGGGTCACCAGTTCAATTCCAAGTCAGGGCACATGCCTGGATTTTGGGCCAAGTTCCCCATAGAGGGTGCATGAGAGGCAACCCCACATTGATGTTTCTCTCCCTCACTTTCTCCTTCTTTTCTCCTCTCTCTAAAAATAAATTTAAAAAATCTTTAAAATTGCAACATCCCATATCCCCAAGAACTCATCATATGATGTCCATGGTTTAATTTTCTCTTTAGTATTTGTCACGTTCTAGAATATCACTTAATTAATTAATTTATTGAGGCTTTCCCATTTTTCGATATAAACTCTCTGAGAGCAGAGTATTTCTATGTGTTTGCCACTACACTTAGAATTGTGCCAGATACATGTTAGTCACTGAATAATTTTTAATAGAAAATGACTAAATTAATGACCTAGCAGTTTATCCTGTTCAGAAGCTATAAACTGAACTGTTTATTCATTATGTTTTATTTTTAAGAGTTTTTAATGAAAGCATAGTTGCAATACAGTATATGTTAATTTCAGGTATACAGCATAGTGATTCAACATTTATGTAGGTTATGAAGTAATTATATTATGCCTAGTAACCATGTCTCATCAAAGATATTATTATGTTATTGACTATATTGCCTATGCTTAAAAGGAATTGCTTTAGAACAATATCCAGTATGAAGATTGAACAAAATTCTCCAAAGGTTTTTTATTTAGGGCATAACGATGATTTGGTAAGTTAAAAATAAGATTTTTTTTCTGCTTGACAATTTGGCCTGGAAACCTTAATTAGTCTGGAAACCCAACAAATATAATTTGCCAAGTATACCAGAGGACAACATTGATTAGAGTAAACATAGTCAGCGACTGGCAAATTATATGAGGACTGAGAGAAGTTTAAATAGCTTATGGAAAGGCAGTAGCTTTGGGCTTCCCTGAGTGCTATGACTTTCAAAATTGGAAGATCTGTCATGGACCTGTTACAGGACATACTGGCTCTTATATGGTATGAGGTTTTCAAGCCAGAAGAGGCCCACACCTGGCCAATATGGATAGTGGGTTTCTTCTGCAGACTCAAAGAGACCATCTCATGGATGGCTATATGGATTCATTTTTAAAAAGATTTTATTTGTTTATTTTTAGACAGAAAGGAAAGGAGAGAGGGAGAGAAACATCCATGGTTGCCTCTACACAGGCCCTACACCTGGGGACCTGGCCCACAACCCAGGCATGTGCCTCGACTGAGAATTGAACTAGTGACCCTTTGGTTTGCAGGTCACCGCTCAATCCACCGAGCCACACCAGCTAGGGCAATATGTACTGTTGAAGAGGACTATGTAATGCTGCCTTTCAAGCCTCCCGGGCTCCAGTCTTACATTCCTGTTAATGAATCTGATACTTAGTATGGGCTATTGTGGTCTTGTGTGTCTCAATGTTCAGTGGAACCTGAGATGCAGGCTGCACAGTATGTTTATAACTAGCCAAATGTAGGCCACCTGCATTGATTTACTCTAAACAAATTGTTACCTTAAGCAAATCACTTAAACATTGAGCTGCAGCCTCTTCAGCTGTAAAAAGGAGAAAAGTGTAATTGATGTTCTCCATGGTTATACCTAATCGAGCATTCTATGACTTCCATAAGACCGTTCACAGTGTACTTTAATAATTTTGTAGCCAAAGACTTCAGGTGTTTCACATGATTTCCTCATGATCATGACCACAGACTAGCTAATGGGCTACTTTTGATCATTGTAACTGTAACAGTGAGTATTGAGAACACCTGCTGTGTTCCTGAATCTAATGCAGTAATATAACTGTGTATGCGTGCACACGTGCATATACTGGCATTTCATATTATGGCAGTGATTTTGGATGAAAGAAAAGGAGAACTATACTAAAAATCAATGGTTTTAACTGGCTATGCCACTAGCTTCTTTTGATCATAGTATCTCTTCTGCCAGGTAACTATGTTTTTTTTTTAATATAAAAATGGATGATATGCAATTTCTTTGAACTTCAGTTTCCTCTTTTTTAAAATAAAAAGTTCGCATTACAAAATTTCAGAATTTCCTTTGAATTTTACAATCGTGACTGATGACATTATATTCTTTGCATCAACGCCTGCTGCTTTGACAACTTAGGCCAGGGGCGTCAAACTCATTTTCACTGGGGGACACATCAGCCTTGTGGTTGCCTTCAAAGGGTCAAAATAATTTTAGAACTGAATAAATGTGTCTCTTCTTTAACAGTTAGGAGTTGAAATTATACTCGGCCCTTTGAAGGCAACCACGAGGCTGATGTGGCCCCCAGTGAAAATGATTTTGACACCCTAACTAAGGCCAGAAAAGGTGGGTGGGTGGGTGGGGCATGGTGAGGCTCCAATACAACTTTGCAGAGCATGTGTCGGATTAAATTATTGAATCATTTCTTCTCATAAGCTCCGCCTCTGCCAAACATTATTTTGATTCTTTTATTGGTGTTTTCCTTTTCTTACTGGCTCTAACACCATTAATCTCACTCCCTTTGTCAGGCCTTGTCATTTATGCTGTGTCCTCTGGAAGGCCAATAAAAAACTCTCTCGATAAAATATATTGAGAATTTCCAGGTTGCTTTTTTATTCATTTTTAAATCATGTCTTTGGAACTCTAATTATGTATATATCTGCATTAAAATTTACCCTCTGAAAACAGTGAATAACAGTTGTCCCTTTGTGCTGCTGCTTATGTTGAATTATTACTCTGAGTTTGTCTCTCACCCCAGAGAGCATAGAAACCTATGCTACACATGCAAAATTATTATTTGTTATGATGTACCGCTCTGACATATCTAGACTTAAGGTCACAGCCATGATTTTGCTTGGGTCCTAACATTGTGAAAATGACTAGGTTTTACTGTCCTGCCTACTTGAATAAGGAAATGCACAAAAGGTAAAAACAAAAATGAAAGGAACTGATCTAAGAACAGCGTAGGGTTTGTAGCTGCCACTGTGGATGGTTTAGGTAGTTACTGTCCCCAAAATATCAAAAATTAGTGACAGAGGCAGGAAAAGGAGGGAAAGCATATCTACTGTTCCTATCATATTTTTTAGTGTAGTCTGGAATAAAGGCAAAATTACTACCGTCACACACATTCCTTGTGCTAAAGAAGACGATTATCTCCTGGATTCTAAGATGCACTTTCCCTCCTCATGTTTTAACATCTATGAAATTCGGATATATCTTATTGTACTGTAAATTAAGCAGTGATTTTCTTGCTTAACTGGACTGGAAAGTGACATTGAATCTTACCATCAATGTCTTGGGTTCAGACAAATTTCTATTTCTGCAGGCCAATTTAGACAGGGAATGACAGACCTCAAATTTCATACTGTATCCTGGTTTATCAAATAGCAATACGGTTCTCAAAATTTCTCTGAGTAATCACCCCATCATGATTAAGTTTTGCCTGACTGCCTGTCTGTCTATCTATCTATCTATCTGCATTTTTACTTTTGTCTTCTTATTTAAAGCAGGTGCAGCTGCATAGCGTGTACTCAACACACGGTAAAAAAAATCACTTTAAAGGAGAATATTTTATACTTTATATATGCATACAGAAATAACAGAAAAAGACAAATATGCTCACCAAATGCAAAGAAAATTACATTCATATAAATACCTCTTATTACCTTTTCCTCAGCTCTGCAGAAAATATGAAACCAGTTGGAATGTTCATTTTATGTGGCTCTCAAGATACTGTTCTCATAAGGGTAAAATGAGAAACAGTAAATTATTGTGAAGTTTCATAATAAGTGCAAAGAAGGCATATATTTATGATAGTAAAAATATTGAGTAGCATTGGTTAAAGAATTGTGAGGCTCATTTGAATTGATTTCTTTTAACCGCTGTAAATAAAAATGATTTATCGATAAAAGCCTATTTCTTTTCCCCTCTTTTTACTGTTCTCTTAAGAAGTGTTCTTTTTCTTATGAACAGTTTGCGATATGGTCTTCTCATCACATAAAAGTGTTGCAATATCAGAGATGGTTTTCTTTCTAGGAGTTTTAGAAGTTGTCATTATGTGTCATTCTAGACAAATAAGATGTGGTTGGCTTAAATGTCTTAGAAATCTCCAAGGAAAGAAATAAACTGTTGATTATATTATGCCCTGCTTGGGGAAATGGAAAATCACAGCCAGGATAATGCTGTCTCTGTCAATCACATTTGATTGTGTGGTGTGCTCACCTTTGGCCCTTGCTCTGCCATTTGAAGGAGCAGGTAGATACCAGCACTATGTCAGATAAGCCCTACCCACTGCTGTCTGGATATATCTGCAGGTGATGAAAATTGTCATGCCACAGTCAATCATTGTAGCAGAGGTTTTCCATAAATGCCCTAATTCATGAATGGATAACTGATTTGAGCCAAGAGTGACAACTGATTTCTTCCCATTCTGGAAAAGAGGAGACACTATAACATTTTCTTTGCTTTCTGCTTCTTTTTATTTTTGTTTTCCTTTGCACTAGTACCTCAAGTTTATTGATGGGACTCTTTGAAGCAAGTATTTAAAGCTATAGAAAAATATTTAGAACGCCTTTCTAATGTGAAAATACAGCATCAGGGAGTTTTATCTACCAATGAAGAGTCTTAGATGTATGCTAGCATTAGCAATTGATAGGATATTATTTCCTTTTCCTCCAGAAATAATTCATATTTGTGCATGGCACTGTACAAAGCTCTAGGGAATGCTTAGCATTTTCAAAGGATAGGGGTAAGGGCTTGTTGCTTTTGACTTATCGCTGTTACAAACTTGCTGCAAGATGATGGCTTGGATTTGGATGAAACTGGAAGATTTAAATAAAATTATGAGGGACAAGACAATTTGGGATCTTCTGACCTCACCTTTGGTACCACTTTCCTGGCTCTCTGGTCTAACATAGTTCCATCTCTCTGGCCTCTTCCAAACTGACCGTAGAAGTGATCCATACTCTACACTGAGCAGACACATCTGTCCCGCAACATAAGCATTTAAGGAAGGTGATTTAAAATTGTTAAAGGTTTCTTTTTAAAGATGAAAGGTTATTACAGTTTTTTAGAAGTAACCATAATACTTAGTTTGGCTCCATTTAAACTTCCAGACATATAATCACATGCTTTCTCCTCCTGCTTTAGCATATGATGACATTATTTGCATAAAACTCCCTTTCTCTTTAGTAGATTATAAATTACTTAGGGAAATATCATGCTTTACAAAACTGTAGTTTGTAGAGAGTAAGTATTCTTGACTTGCATGCAGTAGGTCTTTAACAAGTCTCATTAAATGAGAGCCCTACTAACTTCTGTTCCTGGTTGTCCCAGAGACTAAAGACTTGAGTCTGCAAAAATTGAAGAACTATTACATAGAAAAGGAGAAAATGCTCTAAAAATTCAGAGTAAAATCGGAACAGAGGATGGGGAAGAGGATAGTGTGCCAGATGAGGATTTCTTATGCTGAGATGAAATCTAATATGCTGAAAGCCATAATAAATTGTCATGGGAAGTATTGGCTTGCTGTCCACTAACAATGTTCTGTCAGACTGGGCAAGCATTCTGGAGGACTTTTCTAGAGAGGATGTGATTGTCTAATTGAAGTGTTATATGCTTGATTATAAAGAAGTGAAATATAATAGCATAATTTATATTGTATTGTGTAAATTATATTGTATAATTTATATTGTAAATAAATGAAAGATAATAACAGAATTTATATTGTATTGTATAAATTATGTAATAACAGAATTTATATTGTATGTACAGGTTTAGGCAAAAGTAAGTTTACAGTTGTGGGTACATGAAACATAGAGCTAATTCTTGTATCATTATTTATTATCATAACGTTTCCCACAGGAACAACTATGAACCTATGCTTGTCCTGCCCTGTATTATAAAAATGTTATACATGTGTGAATATACATTATAAACAAATTCATTTATAGAAAATATATGTAAGAGTCTATTCCAGGTCATTTTACTTACAACATTTTTAATGGTTTTGAACCAAGATCTTGAAAATACAGAAGTAAGTTCTCACTAAAGTCCATTTTAATTTCTCAGAACCAGCCCTCAACAATTTTCTGGTTTTTTAATGAGTTTACAGATAATTTAGACATGCATATTATCTGTTTTTCATGTCTGAATAAACTAAAAAATGTTGACCATTCTAAAGGTAGTGGGAATTGGGCCATATAGTATCAATATGAGACATCAGATAACAAAACATATTCACAATTAAAGAAAATTAAAGATTTACAATAACTTAGAGGCATCCGATGTTTGAGAAAACTTGTTTTTGTGGTGAAAGAATTAGAAAGAGTGGCATTAAATCTGAAAGAATTACAGATTTCTATTGAATATAAAGAAGATATTTTTCACATTTGTGTTTTCTGAGAATGGGTAATTTTGAATTCAAGCAGTTTTTCTCTTACCAGATATTTTTAAGCACAAAATGAAAGCCCATGTCATAAATACATCATAGAGCACATCTAAGAAGGTGTTAAGCTATTAGATAATGTAACCTCTAAATTCTTGTGATGTTCAGTGTCATCAACAGAAAGAAATTGAACTGTTCATGCCATTTAAAAAGAAACTAAGGTAAATAAGATACAGGAATCTACTTAAAACTTTAGTTTTCCTCTTTAAATATGCAAGCTTCTTAAAAATTTATTTGTATAAATCACTCCCTGTATTTCATGATGGCTTCACATGTGTAAGGTTTGACTTTGTATTATAGCATTGACTTAGAATTTGAAAAAGGAAGAACTAATTACTTTTTACTTCTTAGCCAGTTGAATGTTTCTCTCAGTCTTGTTCACAAATATTTTGTACTATATAATTGACAATGGAAGGATTAATCATTAGAATAGGTTTTTTGACTCATGATAGCAAAGGGAATTTGCCTTGATGGTTCAACTGATTAAAACTGAGACCTTGGCAGGGGAATAGAGACAGAAGTTAGATTAAAGTGGGGTCAGTTAAAGAAATAGTATGAATGTCATTTTGAAGAATTTAAATGTGGTAGTAGTGAGCAATACTCTGAGTTATTGATCAGGAGTGTGAGGTTAAAAAGTAAGATTAATACATCAGTAACACACAGCAACCATTAAAAGGAGAAAGGTAATCATAGGAATAATTTTTAGGACTAGGGAATCAGTGATATTGCCCTAAACTTTGCAGTTAGAGGAATCATGGAGAAAGAATTGAGATAAGGAGGGACGTAGGAAACTGGGAGATAAGGGGAAGGCAGATAGTTTTTCTCTTATTATTGAGTTGGCCATAAAGTCTTTTTAGTTCTTTCCATAAGATAAAAGATACATTTTTCATGGTCACCAATAACTTTATTGATTTGGATATTTTGAGTATGTTGGCTCTCTCCCCTGGTATAACTTTGGTTGTTCTCTATTACTGTCTTGATTTGATCACTATCAACTTCAAGTGGTCTACCAACTATGGAGCATCATCCAACAAGAATTCTCTACCATGAACCTTCCCAAACTACTTTTGACACATTTGATCAGTCCACAGCACCTTCTTCCCCACACTGCACAAATCTTTTTTCACATTTCAGTTGTGTTTTTGCCTTTCTTAAAATAATAAAGTATAATATGCTAAAAATGTTGCTTATTCTCTTTTATCTTCAGTATTAACATGGCTACACAAAAATTCATTAATTTTAATTTCTTTTTAAAAAATGCACGCTGATAGGACAGGTGTCAGTGTATATTATCTAACAAAATTGTTTCTAATGAAGTTAAAGACAACTAAAAACACTAGAATCATCTTATGGAAGAAACCCAATGAAATTTTTGGCCAACTCAATAATATATTTTTGACCTCTAAATTAGATATCATGTTATCTCTAAAATTTTCATTAACATATGTGTACTCGATCATCCAGAGTTGCCAAGCACATTAATAGACACAGAAATTATTGGTATTAGGTTCTAATGGAAAACAACAACAAATCTCCTGGGTATAATTAATTTTTTAAAATTTTTATTTAGTTATTTTTTAAGTACAGTTTTCTGTTTATTTCTCCCATTAATTTAACAGACTAGAAAGTACCTAGTCTATGGTGAAATGCATTTATTTGGCCCCTTAGTTTGAATTCCACAAGGTGGAAATTCGATTTCCACCAATTTCTTTCCCCAGGTCCTTTTGCTTTAAAGATCTTTACTATATCCTTCACTTATTTTCTGAATTTGATTGACCACTACCCTCAAAATAGATTTCTAAATCAGAGCACTTTTTAAAAAATATTTTATTCATTTATTTTTAGAGAGAGGGGAAGGGAAGGAGAAAGAGTGGGCGAGAAACATCAGTGTGTGGTTGCCTCTTATGTGTCCCCTAATGGGTACCTGGCCTGCAACCCAGGCATGTGCCCTGACTGCGAACTGGCGACTCTTTGTTTAACAGGCCCGTGCTCAATCCAGCCTGAGCTATACCAGCCAGGGCTAAATCAGAGCACTTTTATGTAAGTTCTGCAACCACTGCATATGGGCAAGTCAGTTCATCTTTGAATTCAAACCCTCCCTAGTTGTGGTAAAGGTAAAATAAACTACATTGTATGAACATATATAATAGGTAAAAATCAATTTTATTGCTTTTGTTTTTAATTACAGCAGCAGATGCACAGAATTTTATTATTTTAAATCATAACTAAAGTAGTTGTTTTATTTCTGTTGTGGTAGCAGAGAATCATATTATTTTTAAAATAATCACTGGTATGGCAAAAAAAATCACAAATTCCTCAGATAAGCTAAGATTTGGTAAGTTCTATGTAATGATTTATGATACTTCTTTCTTAAACCTGGTGTCTAGTGTCACAAATAATGAGACATTAGGAAAATGACTTGAAATTTCTCTTTTGATGTGTCATCTCTGGATTGTATTTCAAAGTTTCTAAGGAAATTTCATTATGCTTGCCCCTCTGCACCACTTTTATGAGTATGGCTCTTGTCCCCTGGGAATGAAGTTGATGTTTAAATGACTTTGCAATGTACTTTGTTTTCTAGCTTTCAGTCAGTGCATTATGTGTTCAGATGACAAATAGAAATCTATTTGCATATAATTGAACATTGTTTATTATGATGTCAGTGATAAGGTAGAAGTGTCGGAAACTTCTGGCATTTGGTTTTGTTTCCAGTTGTGTACAAAATTTATTATTGTAACTGAAAGTGTAAAGTTACCCAGCAAAAGGAATGTCTACATCAAACATTTAGCATGTTTGGAATTTTATTTGAAGACTAAAGAGTAAGTAAAAACAAACTGCATGGGATTTTTACTGAAAATCTTCAAAAGGAAAGAGTACTTTTAATGTTGGGATAGAAGTATTTATTTATTAAGATGTGACAAAGGCAGCCCATTTTTTAAATCGAACTGTGGTTTTTAATCTTGTTCAGTTCATGCATTCACAGCAGGTTATTTTCATTATTATTAATTACGCAGTCATATTCAAAGCCTGTGATTGGCATTTATATCAAGCCTTTGTGTGACATTGATATATGTATGAGTTTATAAAACTGTCTTGCTAATCAATAGCTTTTGACTGAACACAGTTTATTAAGTTTTATTACCATCCAAGTTCTAGGGTTTTGGAATTAGTGGATACTAATTATTAGAGAGATTATATACACACACGTACATAATCTTTTCAGGTATTTAAGTGCATCTATTTGTCCCATAAGTACAAAAATAAATTCTACTCTTTAAAACACTTTTGAGTTAAGAATGTGTAGGAATAATTGGTTGGCTCTGGAAATGGAAAGTGGGATAGAAGGACATTCTAACTGATGCCCTGTGATGCAAACATAGACAGCATACAAATTGACATTTGATAAAATATGAGGTGTATGGTTAATCTAATGTACGAATGCTTGGCATGAATACAAAATAGTAGATCATTGATTCATTTAGTTTGAAAAATACTCAGTCACATTTCAAAAGATTGATTTGATTAATGGATCAGTAACATAGTCATTTTTATGTTGTATTTCCTCTGTGTGTATAAGCTTAATTATTTACTTACTTTTTTCATATGAAGCAAAATTCTTTTTGTATGTTAAAGTTTTTGAAAGAGGACAAGTAAGTGCAGTGATTTAAAGTATGGTCTCTGAAATAATGCAGCCTCTTTGACATTGTGGCACCACTACTTAATTTAGTATGCAAATATGGGAGAATTACTTTCTCAATCTCTCAATTTATTATCTGTTTTTGTGACAATTATATGTGAAAAAATTGTGAGATGACTTACATAAACTGCTTTGGAAAATACCTGGTACCTTGTAAGCATTTGGGTTAGTCATAATAATTACAGGGAATAAAGTTATCTTTCAGAGGACAGTAATTCTGGAGTAATAGATATTTAATAGATTTTCCCATTTTCACCCAAACAATATTTATGGGGTCTCCATTAAGTTCAAGGCAGTGTGCTCAATTACGGACACAACAATAGTTAAGACAGAATTTCCACTCTCGATTTCATACAACTTTGTCTTCACTTTGAAGGCAGTGTCCATACATGTTGATGATCCACAGCATTTCACGTGTATGGTGGTTACATTTAATAAAAACACAGTGCTATTTGCACTTGAACTCTGGGGAGTTCAGTTACTATGCAAATAGTGGCAATTCTCTTATCTATTCAACAATTTTGAACACCAAGGAACAGTTTGGGAAAACTTCATGCTAATAAGCATTCACGGGCTTTGACAAGTTATGTGTGGAACTGCAGGCCCAGTAAGCACAAACTGGAACCAAGGGGATCAAGTCATTCCATTTTTCTTTTTACTATGCAATGGTGGAAGCCCCTGTTCACATAAATCCCCCTTTTGGCCTGTTTTTGTATGTCTCCTACTCAAAGTTCATGTGTTGAGAGGAGTAGAGTCCCATAGCTGTGCTAGTGGTGAATGGTGTTTGCAGGAGGAATGTGTGTGCACGGGTACACTCGTGTGCAAGAATGTATTTGGGGAGGTGGCTGGGGAGCTGCCTGTTAATTTTTGTTGCTCTGAAGTTTAATTCTCCCTTAGAGTAGATTTCACGACACACTGGAGAGTATACAAGTTCATTCACTCAAAGTGTGGAATGGCTAATGCATTAGATGGTGGGAGAGGTACATAGATGTGGATAATGGTCCATTTTCTCAGCCATCCAGAAACTTGTTGTTTAGCAGAAGTAATAAATCAGGCATGCAAGTGTGTATGGGAAAAAAGAAAACATTGTAGAGAAATAGATTTAATAAGAATGTGGGAAATAAGCTTGTTTTGATGCTTAGAGAAAGAGTAGTATTTGTGCCGGAAACTGAAGTGTGTAGAGCAGGCTTTTGAAATCGGGAATGGGGTAGAAGAACATTGTTGGAAGAGAACAATGGCTGCGACATTATTCAACTGGCTGGGAGTGATTCCTCCACCACCACAGTTATGAGACCTAGCAGGCATTAAGTAATTAATGCTTGGTGTAACTGCAAAGACTGATCTACAGAAGTATGGCTTCTGACTGGAAGTCCACTGTCACAACCTACACACAGCTGTAGAATTTATAATGATTGCATACACTAAAGTGGGAATGAGACATTCAGGTGTTATTCGGCATGTCAATTTTTCAAAGCTACTTAAAATTATTTAATGGATTTACTTTTTCCATTTAATTTTCCTAAAATTCTTAAGGACCCTGTTTCTAAGCACATAAGCTTCATTGTATCTACTCATCTCCTGAGATAGGAGAATGGGTGAGTTTGCTTTGTTTGACTCTCTCTCTCAGACCCATTCTACTGCCAGCCTCTTAGAAAAACTCACTGTTCCTGGCCTGATCTGAACGCAAGTCCCTTTTCCCAATCCTCAGGAAACAGAGAGGTTGGATGCCATGCAGATAGAAGGCAGCAATGTAGTTGAGGTGTGAAATTGACCTCTGGCACTTACTTGCTATGTGGCAGTTCTCATGGTACTGTTGCTTAATTTTCTCACTTAGAAACAATGGAATAGTAATTAATCTACTCGAACTGTTATAAGAATTTGAGGTAGTATATGTAAAGCAGCTCTAACAGTAAGCATCGTTAACAGTAATGTGGTGAACATTCAGCACATATCTAAAGGGAAGTTGCTATTGTTACCATTACTGCTACTACCAGTTCAGTGACAAAATTAGTCTCTAAATAGGCTTTGGTAAGTAGATCTTTATTGAATGCCAGAATGCTCAGGGTTAGGGACGAGCACCAATAAACAACGTTATGACAGATAGTCTTCAAAATGGCCTTAGAAAACAATGCAATAAGAAGGCCACGTATCCTAGAAATGTACACTTCAAACTTAAATTTATTAACAAATGTCACACCAATAAATTTAATATGAAAGAGGAAAAAACCCA
This sequence comes from Artibeus jamaicensis, assembly GCF_021234435.1. Classification (NCBI taxonomy): domain Eukaryota; kingdom Metazoa; phylum Chordata; class Mammalia; order Chiroptera; family Phyllostomidae; genus Artibeus; species Artibeus jamaicensis. The sequence goes on along the minus strand of NW_026522028.1, from coordinate 7,825,180 downwards.
ATGTACTTTATTTAGACTACTTTGTGTACCCATATCGTATGAGACTCCTTAAGAGATAACTGCTGAAAACAGTTAATCAGAAAAAGTTGTTTGCTCAACACGAAAGAAACAGCCTTGCACGATTTCATTTGCAGTGCCTATGTGAATGTATTTAAACTGTCAGCACAGTTGATAGTGGACTATGTAAGGGACTGGCCAACTTGGGCCTGCAGTCCAGTCTGGCTCACAGCCTGGTTTTGTAAATAAAGTTTTGTTGGAGCACAGCCATGCTCATTGGTTAATATATTGTTTGTGGCTATATTCAGGCTATAATACAGTTGACAGAGACCATAAGACGTGCAGAGCTGAAATGCTTACTCTGCTTCTTTGCAGATGAAGTTTGCCAAGTACTAACAAACTTTGACAATTCATGTGTCATAGAAAATCAGTGTTTTGAAAATTAGTGTCTGGTGATAGAAGTTGATATGACTTTGGCTGGTGGGCACAAAAAGCAATATATAGATTATGTATCATAGAAATGTACACTTGAAACCTATATAATCTTATTCACTAATGTCACCCCAATAAATTTAATAAAAATTAATAAATACATTTTAAAATCCAAAAAAAAATAGTGTCTATAGAATATCAACATCTATGACTACTGCTGATAATTGTGAACATTAAATATTATCATGGGCATGTCTAATTGAAATTTTATTTTCATTTAATTCACTTGAGTAATTAGACTACAGAGTTGTTATCTACTTAGTCTCATTAGAATGAATATCATGGTAGATTTCAGAAATGGCAATTTTACTTTTATTTTATCACCTGCCCCACAGTTTCAGTTAAGTTGTCTTGCCTTACTTTTTTAGGAAAATTTAAAAAGTATCAAATAGTAGTTGATAAGGACAATATACTTCAGTATGGTTGAGCATTTGAACTCAGGCAGACTATATGGTAAAGGAGAAATAAATGAAATTATCTTTTTTTTATCATGAGAGAACAGAAAGTAAACCAGTTGCTACAATTAAATAAAGTTTTTTTTTCTGGTGCTTTTAATGGCATTTATCATATAAGCTGCTGTGAGGCAGTATATTTTAAGTGTTCAGGAAAATATAATTAGTATCAGGAAGATCTGATAGTACATTCCAGTTATACTCCTTACTCTCTGGCTGAGGGAGCTCATTTATCTTCTAGTAATTTCAGATATGTCTAGAATCGTTCTGAGGAAAGTACGAAAAATTGCATATAACATCCTCCCATATATAGAATGGTCCTTTTTATATTGCAGAGGTGCTTAAATTGCTCCTCACAAACTCTTGAGAATAATACAGCCTATAAATTTTGGCCAGTATGTTTTTAGTGTGTTTAGTTATCTTTCCTCAAACTTTCCCTTACAAACAAAATTTCAAATATGTGTCTGTCTTCCTTGTAATGTTCTTATCACCAGTAATCTTATTGAAATGTTACTTGAGGATCAATGAAAAATACTGTTGATACTTGCTCTTACCATTTTAAACTTGGAAGTTTCAGAAGAAGGAACCCAGGTACATAAGTATACCTCATGTATGAAGTAATAGAGCTGGCAAATAGATTATCAAAAAATAATAATATTTAATCAAAATGACTCATTGGAGGTAATTGGTAGTAGAGTATTAGGACTATTTATTTTAACATTTATAGGGAGGAAATAAATATTTTCACTCCTTTTGTTTATATATTAAAAGTGGAAATAAAGAATCATGTCTAGGTCACTATATTTTTATTCCAAAATTGAATCTCTGTTATATCAGTTTCTTTAGTTAAATCTATATGTTTTTTGATGGTGTGAGGCCTAGACAGCAAAGAACATAGACTGGGTCCTAATTGAAATTGCCTAAGTGTATCCTAATATTTTTAAAAATCAAACTCTAGAAAGGTATAAAAGGAAATAATGACAGGTAATATTTATTAAGCTTGTTCTTTATGCCAAGTATACTATTCTAAGTACTTTCATGTATTAACTTGTTGAATATTGAAAACATTCTTAGTGTAGATAATGTTTTTATCTCCATTTTAGAGATGACTGAAGTGAGGCAAAGAAGAAATAACTTTCTCAAGTTCATAAGGCCAGTAAGCGTTAGAGCCAGGAAGTAGGTGCAGACCAGGTAGTCCAATTTAAGGACATCTGTGCATAACAGCTATGATACTGCTATAAGAAATATAGTATATTCCTGGGAATTATTGATTATGGATACCAAATAAAGGAAGAAGTGAAAGGTATGCTAAGTGAAATAAAGAGAAATTTACAGGGAGCCAACAGTGAAGGGAAGGAAACTGGGACTCAAATCAATGGTTTTGAGCAGAAGGAAAAAAATAAACATTTAACCAGAACAGAATGAAGAAACAAAAATTCAAACAAAAAAATAGAGAGGCTAAGGAGCCTCTGGGACAACTTTAAACATCCCAACTTTCTAAATATAGGGGTGCCAGAAGGAGAAGAGGAAAAGCAAGAAATCAAAAACTTATCTGAAAAAATAAGGAAAACTCCCCCAGCCTGGCAAAGGATATTTACATGCAAGTCCTGGAGGCTCAGAGAGTCCCAAAGATATTAGACCCAATGAAGCATGCACCAAGGCACATCATAATTACCCAAGATTAAAGATAAGGAGAGAATCCTAAAAGCAGCGAAAGTAAAGGAAAGTGTTACCTACATAGAAAATCCCATAAGATTATCAGCCGATTTCTCGAAAGAAACCTTGCAGGCAAGAAGAGGCTGGGAAGAAGTATTTGAAGTCATGAAATGCAAGGACCTATATCTAAGATGACTCTATCCAGCAAAGCTATCATTTAGAATGGAAGGTCAGATAAAGTGCTTCCCAGATAAGGTCAAGTTAAAGGAGTTTATCATCATCAGGACTTTATGAAATTTAAAGGGACTTATCTAAGAAAAAGAAGATAAAAATATAAACAGTAAAATGACAACAAACTCACAACTATTAATAACGGAACCTAAAAAATAAAAACAAGGTAAGCAAACATCCAGAACAGGAACAGAATCGCAGAAATGGAGATCACATGGAGGGTTATTGGCAGGCACGGAAGGGGGACCATAAGGAAACAGGTACAGGGAATAAGAAGCATAAATGGTAGGTACAAAATAGACAAGGGGAGGTTAAGAATAATATAGGACCTGGAGAAGCCAACAAATGCATATATATGATTCATGGACATGAACTAGGGTAGGAGGGAATGATGGAGGGAGGGGGGATGCAGGGCATAGGGGGATAAAGGGAAGAAAAAAATTGGGACAACTGTAATAGCATAATGAATAAAATATTTAAAAATATAAAAAATATTGAAACAAACAAACAAAAAGAAAGAATCACCCTTGCTGGTGTGGCTCAGTGGTTTGAATGCTGGCCTGCAAACCAAAGGGTTCTCAGTTCGATTCCCAGTCAGGACACATGTCTGGTTCCCAGGTTCTGTCCCCAGTTATGGCACATAGTGGAAGCAACTGATTGATGTTTGTGTCTCACGTAGACATTTCCTCTCTTTGTTCCTCCCTTCTCTTCTCTCTAAAAATAAACAAAATATTCAAAAAATAAAAATCTTAAAAAATGAAATAATATATTTAAGAACTATTTAAAGCTGAAATACATTTTAAAGGTCTATTGCTTATTTAAATCTGGCAGTTAATAAGTTGGTCATTATGGTATCTCCCCTGCCAGGTCAGTAGGGGAGATACCATCATTGAACAAACAATAAAATAATTTAAAACAATAAGTTGGTGAATACCCTGGGTTTTGATGTGTCTTCAAAAGCAAAATCCAAATGGATCTGGAATTTAAACTACCTGACAGGCAGTTGCAAAATCTAAGTTTAGGTATTGCAGGGTTACATGTGCACATAAAGAGATCTTTAAGTATAACAGGCATCAAGACAGCCTGAAATTTTATTTCTCAACCTTTGTAACCTATTTAAAACTCTGAGAAATGCTCACTCTTATTAGGCTGGCCTTCTTCCCCTAACAACTAAGAAAATAATTGGAGATACAGAATACAGATTTTCCCATCTAACCCAATTTTTAAAGGAAGTTATTATTTTTGTATATTTTTCCAGTGGGATAAAATACTGGTTGCATCTTAAGAAATACCATCCACTAATATCTCTAAATACAAGGAGATGAATACTGACATATTCAACTTGAAGAAAACACAAATGTTTTGACTACGAACATGTTTAAACAAAAAAGGAAAATTCTTTGACTCCCAGTCAGGGCACATGCCTGGGTTGCAGGCCAGTTCCCAGCAGGGGACCCACAAGAGGCAACCACACATTGATGTTTCTCTCCTTCTCTCCTTCCTTTCCCCTCTAAAGATTAATAAATAAAATCTTTAAAAAAAAAAGGAAAATTCTAATTCTGAAAACATTGTAGGGGTTCAACATTGTTAGGGTAAAGTACATCTGGTATCATTTCTATTAAGACAAAGACAAATGTTCAATATATTGATATCTTTCTCCATTTTAGTTTTTGGCTTTAACTTAGGTATTTACAGGAATATATGTATAGATGTGTTTGTAGCAAGATAAAACAAAGGGGATAACAGAGTTTGATAATACTTCTATGTTTATAAATAGTTTCATACAATAATGAAAGCATAATACTATGTTTTAATTTGTTGAAACCTTGGTACATTTAATGGGATTTAATTTTACTTATAAAAATTTAAACTACTATTTTAATAATTCACAAAAAACTATAATGTTTACACATTAAATTGTCCAACAAAGTTCATTTGTATTCAGTGTGGACTGTTGAATATGGAATATAACAGCCGGTTATGTGAAATTGATGATGTTTATGTATTATGAATAATAGAAGAAAACTCCAATTCTATTCAATTAAACTTTTATGTGCAAAATTTTAGCCACATTGAAGGGAAATCTTATAATAATTCATATTACAACCATTTGGGTTGATCAGATACCCAGTCATATTTTAATAGATTTTCCTGGGAAATAAATGTACATTTTCTTATGTATATGGCATACAATTACAGTAACATTGCAATGACCAAACCAATGTTTGGTCTATTTGGAATAAGATTATTTCTTTAGAGTAGTAGATACTTCTGAACTTACAAAGACCAGAGAAAATGTGCTTTTATTTCAGAGTTTTACTGCTTTGTTGACTGTTTATTAATACTTCTGCCTTGCTGCTGAGAGGATTTTAGGTCCCTTACAAAAGTCCACACAATACAAATTAAAAATAAGCAAGTGAGGGTTTGGGGACTGATTTTGGGAAGAAAAGCTGATGCAGATGTGAAGCTGTCCTGAGCTTTTTAATACTCATTATAAAAACATTATACCAACGTGATTCCATTCTCGTGCATTAGAACTAGTTTTTTTGCTATAACAGGACCCACCACAAATAATTCCCCTTCTTATTATAAAATATTTTATTACAAAATCATAAACATGTCATTCTGTAACATAACAATATCACACTGAAGCACATCATATGGCATTTTAGGTAAAATGTTCAAATTAAAATTATAAATGATTACACCCATATTATTACCCTACCAATCACACTCAAGGAGGCTTTTCTTCGGCCAGATCCTGCATGCTAATGGAGTTCAAATCTTCCATTCTAGAAAAAAATGTTTATTTTTAATGCTAGACCATTTAAAGTCACTTGTTTTGAATAGTGAATCCTCAGAAAATATCGGCCTTTTGAATTCATCCAATAAAGCTGCCTGTCAACTTAGTTTCCATATATTTATGAATTAAAGAAACCAACATTTACAGGAACAAGTATAAAGGACACATGGACAACTACTAAGGGGGGTGGAAATGGGAGGGAGGTGGGGAGCACTGGGGGGTGGGCTGGGATGGGAGTAAAAAAGCAGAAAAGTGTACTTGAACAATAATTAAATAAAATTTAAAAAAGATTTAATTGAAACTTAAGCAAAAATAAAAATAAAAATCTTGAAGGCCAAACAAACAAACAAAAAGAAACCAACATTGAAAATAATTGACATTAGATTATCTCAAGATCTGAAAGAATGTCATAAATCATAAAGGAGAAACTGAATTATGTGAAGTGAAATGTTGCTATTACAGAGAGAGATACCTGTATAATTTCTAATTTTTTTCTACCACTGAGATTTTGTGATATGGTGCGTGACTGAGTTGATCCCACTTAATTTTTCTCTAGTATTATGCCTTCCTCAAAAAGTAGGTCTTCTAAATTATGTGAGGTTTCTGTGACTATATAACAGATTTTACATATTCACATATTTATAGAATGCTTGAAGTAGATTTTTATTTGCATATAATGTAAAATTTTTTCAAAATCTTTCTTGTATATTTTTTCATTACTATTTAGTCCCCTTATACCTGTCTCCTCCCTACAATCACCACACTATTGTCTATGAGTCCTTCTTCCCTTATGCTCAATCCATTCTCCACCCACTAATGTCCTCACCACACTAGCTATCATCTGCTCTCCATCTATGAGTCTGTCCCCATTTTCCTTTATAGTTCACTTTGTTCATTAGATTCCACATGAGTGAAATCATGATATTTGTCTTTCTCTGACTGGCTTATTTCACTTAGCATAATTTTCTCTAAGTCAGTCCATACTATGGCAAAGGATAAAACTTTCTTCTTTTACTTCTTTTTTTATGGCTGAATACTATTCCATTGTATAAATGTTCTATAGTTATTTTCTCCACTCACCTATTGATCAACACTTAGGCTCCTTCCATATCATGGTGATTGTAAACAATGCTGCAGTGAATATACAAGGATGCTGACGTTCTTTCAAATTAGTGTTTTGGGTTCCTTCGAATATATTCCCAGAAGTGGGACCGCTGGATCAAAAGGCAGAGCCATTTTTAATTTTTTGAGGTATCTCCAAACTGCTTTCCACAGTGGCTGCACCAGTCTGCACTCCCCCCAACAGTGCAAAGGGTTCCCCTTTCTCCATGTGCTTGTCAGCAATTGTTGTTTGATGATTTATTGATGGTAGCAATTCTGACAGGTGTGAGATGGTATCTCATTGTGGTTTTAATTTGCATTTATCTGATGATTAGTGGCATTGAGCATCTATTCATATGTCTGTTGGCCATGTGTATGTCCTCTTTGGAGAAGTGTCCGTTCAGGGTCTTTGCCCATTTTTTAACTTGGGTTGTTTGTTTTTTGGAGCATCAAGTTTTGTAAGTTGTTTATAAATTTTGGATATTAGGTAACCCCTTATCAGATGTATTGGCAAATATGTTCTCCCATTCAGTGGGTTGTCTTTTTATTTTGTTGATGATTTCCTTTGCTGTAAAAAAACTTTTTTAGTTTGATGTAGTCCCATTTGTTTATTTTTTCTTTTGTTTCCCTTGCCTCGGGAGATGCATCTGATAAAATATTGCATTGAGCAATGTGTGATATTTTGCTATTTTTTTCTTCTACAATTTTTGTGGTTTTGTGTCATAATTAAACTTTTATTTTTTACAGATAAGGTATCCACTGCTATGTGAAATCTCAGTGTCTAATTATTAAGTATAAATACTATTTGCCCTGAATCTGAATTAGTAAGTGGCTATATTTTCACCCACCTTCCAGCAGAAATATTTAACTTTTTTGCTGTTTCAGAATAAAGAATGTACTGCATCTACAGCAATATCTTAGCTGTTTACTGATAGTTTAACATGTGCTCCTGTCATTTAAATATGTACAATCTCTTTGTCACATTCACACATTATTAAGAGAAGACATCCTCAAAGATAATGGGGAACTTTACTAAGAAAGGACATATGTCTAAGAGGCCTAAAATGCTTATGAAGGACAAGTTAAGTTGAAAGCAATGCCATGAAGACATAAGCACATCCATTTACATGTTCTCATATACCTTACACTCATATATTTCTTTGGTCACTGAAATGAAACTACATTCTGTACTTTTATACCATACAAAAATACAAGTGAATGCATTAACATTTAAAACATATTAGCTTGTTATTGGTGTTAAATATAATTAATTTTTAAATATTCTGTATAATGCAGAAACCTCAGTGGATTATTATGTAGGTCTTAAGAAGTCTTTTGTGATATTTGGAAAAACTAATAGGGCTTTTGGGTTATTGTGTAGGCATTACTTGTTTTCATCATTTAAAATAATGACATGCAAACTCCCAATATCCAAACATTTTTATCCAACATATATCCAGAATGGGTTACATTGAGATAATTAAAGATATCTTTAATTGAAGTGATAATTTCATATATGACCATAAAAAGGTTTGAACAATGAAATATGAATAATAATCCCTAATTTCCAAATTTGTGGACAGTTTTTTTCCTTGCAAAAGTGTGATTTTTCTTCTTTCATCTGTAATAGTTTGGAGTGTTGCCAACTTGTTTTATATTCCGTTTGGATTTTTATTAAAGCACTTCATACATCTTGGACATTTATCTAATGAGCTATCTCTTCAAAATAATAGATTGAATAATTAAAAATTGCCAACATTCAATTGATTTTTATCTATCAGCATCAAAATTTCATATAATTTAGCCTAGTATTAAATTGGTTATTGGTATTTCCTACATGACATTTCATTGTTAGTATTCATTAACAATAATGGAGATTAAGTGCCTTTTAAATTTTTCATCTATTCTTGTTTTTAATATATTTAATTTTTAAAAATACTTTTATTATATATGTTTGTAAATATATAAACATTATTCTCACATATTATACGTAGTTCTCCATCTTTTGCTGATTTCAATACTCATTACTATTGCTTTTCCACAAAGCCACCTGTAAGTCACTAATTCTTTTTTGTTAGTGTATCAGTGATTTTGAGTTTGTTGCTGATTGGTTTGTGTAGAATGTTATTTTTAATGAAAGCTTTTGTGAGGCAGTAAAAAATGAGGCAGTCATTTTACTCATATGTGTTTTTCTTTTGTATAATTCAGGCTTGTCTTTTATGCATTTTTTCATCTTTTTCTCATTAATTTTATGAATTGTTTATATATCAGGGACATTGGAACTATTAAGATGTTTGATTTTAAGAATATTGAAAATATTACAGAATGAGCCTTTTGTTGATACAACTTTTTGCTTCTTTGTATGTTTTATTTTCTCTAAACTAGAGGTATCTGTTCTGATATCCAGCAAAGATTTTTTTAAAATTATATGTTATTTGAGAATCATTCAATACTTGCTGTCTGCAGAAACAATTGTGTGATGTATAGATTGGGTCGTTGGAACCTTGCCTCTAAATACATTTTTAAAAAATATTAAAAATAAGTTTTTGGCCCTGGCTGGTATAGCTTAGTGGATTGAGCACTGGCCTGTGAAACAAAGAGTTACTGGTTTGATTCCCAGTCAGGGCACATGTGTGGGTTGCAGGCCAGGTCCCCAGTGTGGAGTGTGTGAGAGGCAGCCATACACTGATGTTTCTCCCCCTATCCTCCCCCCTCCCTGCCCCTCGCTCTAAAAATAAATAAATAAATATTTTAAAAGTAAATAAATAGAATTAAAAAAAAACCCAAAACAAGTTTTTGCTCTTTATCATTGCTCCTCACTTTTTGAATCGCTGGTTGGATTTCAGGTATTTTGTGGGAAATGCGGAACAGTTGGAGTTCGTTAAGAACACAGGGCAAGTATTTCTTGTATGTGCTCGTATGGCACTGTTGTTACTGTCATAGGGAGCACCTCAGCTGTTCAAGTACATCTCAGTATAAGTAATTGAAAATCAAATGTAGAGATAACTGTAAATGAAATTTTTGGAGCTTTTTTTCCTATGGCTGATTTTGTTAGCCAAATGACTTTCCATTGCCCCCAATTATTTGTAATTGCTTTGGCTCAGAATTTAAATACTCTAAAGCTTAAGTCTAATATCTATCTATATATATATATATTCATTGAAATAATTTTTCAGGGTCTCTTGGCTCTACGAGTATTTATCACCTTTGTTTTCTTTTTATATTTTTCTTTAAATTTTTAAAAAATATTTTATTTATTTATCTTTAGAGGGGAAGGGAAGGAGAGAGGGAGAGAAATATCAGTGTATGGTTGCCTCTCATGAGTCCCCTGCTGTGAACTGGCCTGCAACCCAGGCATGTGCCCTGACTGGGAATTGAACCACGATCCTTTGGTTCTCAGGCCCGTGCTCAATCCACTGAGCTACACCAGCCAGGGCTATTTTTCTTTAAATTTTTTATTGCTGTTCAAGTACAGTTGTCTCCATTTTTCTCCCACCACTTCCCCCATCCCAGCCACCATCTCTCATCCCTGACCTCACCCCCCTTGCTTTTGCCCACGTGTCCTTTATAGATGTTCCTGAAAACCCTTCCCCCCCCATTATATCCTCTCCTCTCCCCTCTGGTTACTGTCAGTTTGTGCTTAATTTCAATGTCTCTGGTCATATTTTGCTTGCTCTTTTGGTTTCTGTACAACTGACCAATTCACTGTTCCAATATTCTTAGTGTCTGCCATACTGTTTCAGTAGCTTTTGTCCCCAGTGCTATTTAGCTTTCTCCAATCTAAATCCTACTTACATTTTTTAGATTTTACTCAAATGCTTGATTTTGAAATTAACATGAAATGATTTGGTAGGGTACCTTGTTTGTAACTTACATCCTTTGGGACCATTTTAAAATCCACTCAAAGTTATCAATCCTTTTATTCTCCTAATACATTTTAGAATAGCTTAATACACAAGGCTGTGAGGGACAAAATAAAAATCTAGATGTATTTAGTTAGTGTAGGAGTCATTTTTCTTGGTGTAAAAATTACTTTTCTCCTTCTGAAGGATATCATCTTTGCAATTATTTCTTCATGCATGTGTCTGAGCACAGTGAATGCAGGTGTATACTATAGATGTAGCAAATACTGAAAGTATATCCCTCTGCCTAGATCAGGGTTATAGAACCTCAGCACTACTTATATTTTAAGTCTGATAATTCTTTGTTATAGAGAGCTGTCTTGTGTATTGCAGGATGTTCAGTGGCATCCCTGGCATCTATCATCTACATGACATCTACTTCCCACTTGTGACAACCAGACTCTTTCCATATATTGCCAAATATTCCCTGGGGAGTAATATTGCCACCCTGGGAGAACCACTGATTGCCATGGATACATTTTTAGGTTGTCTGCAAAAGTAGTATGAACATTTATTTCCACACACTATATTTTACAGTGTATAATGTGCACTTTTTTGCCCAAATTTTTGAGGGAAAAATACACATGTGCACTATACATGGTTAGCACTAATTCCATATCTATTTAATTGCTTTATTTATGTTTATGTGTGAAAAGTGTAACTCTAGCTTTTGGCTGTCTGAGCAGCACCATGGTGGTGGGCAAGAACAAGCGCCTTACAAAACACAGCAGAAAGGGAGCAAAGAAGAACATGTTTGATCCATTTTCTAAGAAAGATTGGTATGATGTGAAAACAGCAGTTATGTTTAATATATGAAATGTTGGGAAAACAGTTATCATGATAACTCAAGGAACCAAAATAGAATCTGATGGTCTGAAGGGCTGTGCATTTGAAGTGAGCCTAGGTGATCTGCAGAGTGGTGAAGCTGCATGTAGAAAATTCAAGCTTATTACTGAGGATGTTCAGGGCAAAAGCTGCCTGACTAATTTCTGTGGCATGGATCTTACCCATGACAAAATGTGCTCCATGGTCAAAAAATGGCAGACCAGGACTAGAGCTCATGTTGGTGCCAAGAGTACTGATGGGTATTAGCTTCATGTATTCTGTGTTGGTTTTACTAAAAAATGCAATAATCAGATTCAGAAGACCTCTTACTGTCCGCCAAATCTAGAGGCAAATGACAGACATCATGACCTGAGAGGTGCAGACAAATGACTTGAAAGAAGTGGTCAATAAATTGATTCCAGATATCATTGGAAAAGACATAGAAAAGTCTTGCCAATCTATTTATCCACTTCATAATGTCTCTGTTAGAGAACTCAAAATGCTGAAGAAGTCCACGTTTAAATTGGGAAAACTCATGGAGCTTCATGGTGAAGGTAGCAGTTCTGGAAAAGCTACTGGGGAAGAGACAGGTGTTAAAGTTGAATGAGCTGATGGATATGAGCCCCCAGTCCAAGAATCTGTGTAAAGTTTGGACATTTCATGATGACAAATAAAAAGGCTTAATGGTGACAAAAAGAAGTGTAACTCTAGAAAGCAATGACAATATCTGTATGCAAAATAATACCCTGTAACATGATAGTTGGTTTTGTCTCTAAATAAAAATGAATAAAAAATTCAATTAAAATTTAAACAAAAGATTTTATTTCCTGAAAGTTTGGGCCAAAAATGTGAGTGCACATTATATATACACGGCAAAATATCATAGGCAATTTGCCTCACACAAAGCATAGAGTTTTTTTTAATCCTATGATGCTAATATAAGCTGTTACTTTTACTTTAAGAAAGTATAAACTGTCCAAATCACCAAATTAACATACTTTTAGCCTTCAAGACTTAGCTTGAGAGCAAAGGAAGGCAGCTTTGGAATGGCATAATAAAATATATATAGTTTTTCTGTTTTGAAATTTAGGAACATCAAATATTTTGCTATGATGCTTATGTTCTTTGGGGAAAATTTGAGTTTTGATGTCAATAAGGCAGTTTTATACTGGAAAACATACGTATTGAGATGAAATAAGATTATATAACAATGTTTTGATTTCTACTATATTGTACATTATAAATATAGTTCTTGATTATCATGAAGTTTTGTTGGCTTTAAAAACAAAAATTCCAGTTTTTGTTATCTTTAGCTTCTTTTCCTGGCAGTCCCACTATATTTTATATAATTATCCTTTCAGTGCAATTTTCCATTTCCAAGTTTTATTTAGTTGAATTTGGCATCAAAGAGCCAGATTTTGTAAAAGAGACTTTTTGTCATTTTTTTTCTTCCAGTGACTACATTTGATTTTAATTTCATTTGTATTGTTTCTTGGCTTTATTAACTACCACTAACTTTTTATATAGCATTGCATTTTTGATCCATAATTATCCTTAATTTTTATAATTATCTCAATTATTTGACATATTCTTTCAAGTACTTTGTTAATGAAAAACACGTGCTTAATATATTTTCTAAGATGCAGTAAGTTAAAACATATATTCCTGTTTTGTAATTTCTTTGCTGGAAATTCACTTACTGAATCACACAAATTCTCTGAAAGAAAAGCTGCATGTATAGCTTTAAAATTATTTGACTTTTAATGTTTCAGAGAAAATGAGGATGACTTGGATTTTCTATTACATGTGATATGCCTTCCCTGCTCACAAAGCCAGAAGTCTTTTGCTCTTTTGGCTGTTGTTCATTTTTTTTGTCCTTTAAATATCTGGCCAGAATATGTCCATTTGTGGTTGCCTCTCATAAATATTGCATTAAAAAAGGTGATCATTGAGTATTTCACATTATACCATCCTTCTCATCATGCCCCCAATATATGTGTATTTATTTTTGAATTACATGCACGTGTTTTCTTGTAATATATATATATTAATCATATATATATAAATCATATCATTAATGATTAAAATGAATGAATGTAGAACTTTCAATATGTTCTTCCTATGATACAAGAGAATGAACAGTAATACCTCTAGGAATGTACTTTTCCCCATTTGGAAACCACTGTTGTGGATAATGTACAAACCTGAAATACACATCTTTAGTTCATTTTATTTTCCCGGAGAGTTTTTAGTGGTATACTGTTCCCTCATTCCCAAAACTCTATACTTTTTAAGTTAGTTCATTTTACTGGGTAACCAGTTCTATATCTTCTCTTATTTCTGATTCCTTCCTAAAAAAAATTCAATTGTAGTAAAATGTACATGACATAAAATTTACTATCTTAACTTATTTTTTAAAAAATTTTATGTATTTGGTTTTTAGAGATAGGGGGAGAAGGAGAGGGAGAGAAACATCAATGTGTGGTTGCCTCTCATGTGTCTCCTACTGGGGACCTGGCCCACAACCCAGGCACGTGCCCTGACTGGGAATCAAACTGGCAACCCTTTAGTTCTCAGGCCAGAGCTCAATCCACTGAGCCACACCAGCCAGGGCTTAACCCTTTTTTAAGTGTACAGTTCCGTGTTGTGTGGTATATTCACATTGTTGTATGTCTGATTTCCTGACAGGTTATTTTCCCGTGTGCTTTAGAAGCTTAATCAAAACATTCCTACATATCAATGCTTTCTTTAATTTTACATTTCAAAATTACAGAAACAATGCAGTAATATATGTCACTTATAAAAAAAATGACAAAATAGAGAAATATAGGAGTATAAAATATGTGTCATATTTTGCTTTACAATATTTCACCCACCATACCCCACCTTCTGGCCCAATCTTATTTCTTTCACAATTTATGACATTCTTGTATGTAGAGTTCTGGACAATTTTCTCTGTGTATTGTGCATATATATGCACACACATTTTGTGAAATTAAACTCTATATATTTTTATGTCTTGTTTTTGTAACCCAATAATACATGTAGAAACATTTTTCATGACTGTTTATATTTAAACATAATATCACTTGAAGGGAACTTTGACAGTAATTTTTGTAGTACTTTTCATTTTATAAATAAATGCCACTGGTTAAAAAATTTGTGACAATAGAATGGTGTTACAAAAAGCCATCCTGAATTTCTGCCCTTCATTTACTGCCCAGGAGTAACCAGTTGAGACTTGCTTGTCTGTTCTTCCATAAATTAACTCGAACTATGCAGACCTAAGTTGTTATTTATTTGCACAACATTCTGTCCTGCAACTCACTTCTTTTTCATTTAATAAAGATTTATCGGTGCACAGAAAGATTTCTTTATTTTCTTTATGTGCTACATAGTAACCCATACAATAGATGTGTTTTCCATTTAATGGCCATGTTAACCATTCATTTCCTCATGAATGGTTGTTTTGTGTATAAATCTTGGTATTATGAAGGATTCTCTGGTGCCCACACACTTACACATATTTTTGCTTATTCATGGGAATTTAACTGTGGGATAAATTTGTAACAGTTGCGTTGGACAAAGGCTATGTGCATTGTATGTTTCTAGAGATTGCCAAATTATTTTACAAGGAGAGAATACTAATTTATGTGGTATAAATTTGCTTGTTTATTCTGGCAGTGTGAATTTTATTTATTTATTTTATTTCAACATGTCAAAACTGTTCCCTTTTGTGGGATTGAGGTCATCTTTCACATTCGATTAAGTTAGCCAAGGAGTTTTGAAATAATTTCCATAGGTGTTCTTTTTCTCTAAGGTTTGGGATAAGGGCCCCATTCTATTGTTTAGTAGTAGTTTTGTTTATAATGTGTTTCCTTTCTGTTCCTAGAATGTACACCTTGGCTTGGTGCTCATCAGAAGACAGCTTGTTTGTCTTGTTCTTGGCAGTGTGCACTGCCCACTTGCGTAGAATTGTAAGGGAATGTTCAGAAAACAGTCAAGTCATTAAAACTCGACCTCATGTTTTTACAGAAGCTCAGAATCCAAAGTCCATTAAGAAACAGGCAAAGAAGTAGTAAACAACAATTTGTTCCATTTGTACACAGAAAACTTTCATTTCTGATCATTTGAGTTGAGAAAGAACTTGAAAATTATTCTTTAAATAGCTCATTTACTCGAATTTAATTTCACTTAGTGAGATAGCTATTAATATGGAGATTGGTACATTTTTTTTCCTGTGGTATTTAATACCCTGAAATCTGCACCTGCATTTCAAGATACCAAATTACAGGCAGGTTCCAGTTGGATCATTTATTTAAGAATGTGTTGAGCTTGTGGAATGAAAGTGTGGTGTTTTCTCTCTCAGAAGCCAGGCAGCAACTCTGAAGGTCTAAGTAAAAACCCTGTTCCATAAAGCAATTTACTTAATTGAACAAATCTCCCCCCTCCCTCAATTTCAGTTCTGCCTTTTACCTAGCAGGGAAGATAATCCTTAGGAATTAATTTATAGTCTCTAAGGAGAGCTTCAAAACCTCACAAGTCATTGAACTGGCATAACACCAGAGAGGCCTGCACTTGATTTCATTTTAAATCTTCTAGTTCTTTGCCTCTAAGATTCACATTGATTTCACTGTAGCTCTCATATGGGCCTGGGTAGCAATATGTGTCTATCAGGAATGCAGGTGCTAACATAATAAAAATAATAAAGCAATCTGTGTGCTCTTAGCAGTTGTGTCCTTGCGAGATTTCATTTTCCTTTATATCATGAAGTTGTTTAGTAAAGCCATCTATCATAAAGGGTCCTGTTTGAATACAGTTCTCTTTTGACGAATGATGTAAAAATAACCTCCATCCAAAACAATTCATTCCCTTGCTAAACATTTACTTTGTGCCTTTTATTTTTGGGGCCCAATGTTAGGCATGTACTAAAAAGGTCTACAATAACCCATGTATTTCTTTTGAATGGGATAAGGGGTTGGGACACATAATGGCACAAATGTTAAATAAATATTAAAGTAATTGAGATAAATTATGTTAGTTTTCAAAAATGTCTACATCTATATCCCAGTTTAGAGCCAAAGCAGCTATTTTATAATTAGGTTTTCAAAGAAACTTGTAATGTTTCTTATAATGAACCAAATTCTTAGCAGTTCAATTGCCAAATTGTGTTTCTCTGCTTTTCTGGAAAAAAAGAAGTGATTATGCTTCGTTTTTTTTTGAAGCATAAGTTGATATTCTTTATTCTTGCTCTTCCAATTCTTCTAATTAGCAGACAAAATGATAATTGCAACAAAGAGATTACCTGGAACTATTCAGGTGCCATCTGAAACTGGGAAGAGGGGTGGCCGACAGAGTGCCCATGTTTGGTACTTGTAGGCAGAACATTGTTATTTCTGGAATAATTGGTGTTCATTCTAATTATCAAAGCTCAGGCTTCCTTATGTGGCCTTTCAGAATAGCAGTTCTATACCAGCTCTTCCTTCCCCCTCTTGTAGGTTTAAGTTTATATGATATTACTATTTCACAGTCTTTGTCAGCCTGTTGTAGTATATCAATTTAGGAAACCCAAAAGTTACATTGGTATAAGTGCAGATATTGAATACTAAAAGATTGTTCCATCAAGTATTTGATTCTTGCATCATCCTCTAAATTTTAATGTGTTTCCATCTACATAAAAGTTTTGCTAGAATAATTACAGTTGAATTCAGGGAAACAGTTTCAGTTTTCTCCTGCTGAAATCAGTAATGTTTCCTAACAAGTGTTTTTTATTTTTCCTTTATCTGTAATCCATGTAGGCATCACAACAAAAACCTTTGTAAGTATAGTCTAGTGACGACAGCTTACTGGAAGTATGCTGAATGGTATTCCACAAGAGGTGGCCAACTCAATTAATTAGGAGTTACCCAATTTTTGTCTGCACTATTTTGGTTGCAAATTCCCCCTTTTGACTTGTAAATTCATGGTTGTTGGTAAAAACTAGGCTAAGGCAGTGACCAAAACAGATTTATTTGGGCAAATTTCATGTGGGATTCAATAGTATTTCATTTCAACTGTTCACAATACTCGGGGATTTCCTGCCAAAGACAAGACTTCCACTGTACACATCAGTTGGTAGCTCCAGCCCACTGGACTCGGTTCAACTATTCATCAGTCAAGAGATATAGGACATGCTCTCCAACACAACAGTATAAGGGCCTGAATCAATTTGTTATGTTTCCTATTCTCTTTCAGCTTCTCAAATGTTCCATATAAAATCTGACATTTAGATTTATATCTAGGTTTCTTTTCTTCTTTACCATTATAGCTATTGACTAAGTTAAAACTCTTTAACTTAACTCCTTTGGGCAGCAAGAAAAGCCATTTTTGAAAACTTTCTACTTCTAATAGATAAATATTTTTTTCTTATCCCTGAAAGGCCTTCTCCCAAGCCTCTGTCTTGTCTTTCTAAGCACACCGTTTAGGGGAATTTATTTTCATCATCTCACTATGAAGAATTGACCTCCATACACCTAGTTCAAACCGTTCCTGAGCTCCACACTCCAATTTCAAACTCTTCAATAAACATCACCAGTTGTGTGGTTAGATACCAACACATATAATTTAGAGTGCTGCAGTGCAGATATGCAAAGCATAAATCTAACAAGAAAGAGATATTCAACAAATCCATGTCCCAGTGGGGGAAAAAACCTTTACTTAAAAGGTTATTTCAAATAACACGTAAGAGAACTAAAAGCCTTTTTAAATTATATTTTAATTTTTAACGAGGCAAAAATATTGATGAAACAGATAGAATCACATGCCTGAGGAAGAATGTCAGGACCCTTTGGTCTCTGGGATGTGTCTGCCCTCAGTTTCTGTAAGAGGTTTTCTGCTTTCTTTTTTTTTTTTCTTGGCTTTGAAGAACAATGTATCTTTAATATATTGATATCTTTTTATTTATTTATTTATTTATCTTTAGAGGGGAAGGGAAGGAGAGAAACATCAATGTATGGTTGCCTTTTGTGCATCCCCTGCTGGGAACTGGCCTGCAGGGAACCAGCCTGCAACCCAGGCATGTGCCCTGACTGGGAATCAAACCGAGATTGTCTGGTTCAAAGGCCCGCGCTCAATCCACTGAGCTACACCAGCCAGGGCTATTGATATCTTTTTAAAAATATATATTTTATTGATTATGCCATTACAGTTGTTCTATTTCCCCCCTTTATTCCCCTCCACCCTGCATACCCCCTTCCCCACCATTCCCCCCTTTAGTTTATGACCATGTGTCTCAAGTTCTTTAGATTCTATATTTCCCATACTATTCTTGCCCTCCCCCCATCTATTTTCTACCTACCATCTATGCTACTTATTTTCTTTACCTTCTCCCCCCTTCTCCTCCTCCCACTCCCCTGTTGCTAACCCTCCATGAGATCTTCATTTCTATGGTTCTGCTCTTGATCTAACTATCCTCTTAGTTTGCTTTTGTTATAGGTGTGCTTGTTAATAACTGTGAGTTTGCTGTCCTTTCACTGCATTCTTTTCTCAGACTTTGATAAGGGCGGTGGGGCCGGGTGACTTGTTCTCTCAGCATGTGGAGAAATAAAAGGGGAATTTCTTCTCTACAGAAATAAACTCAAATGTAATTTCTGACTATCTGTCAGGGAGAGATTTCTTTTATAAAACCTAATGTAGAATTACAATCTATTGGCCTTTAAAAAATTCCTTAGATTATTTTTTCTGTTTTTAGAATACTGCCAACCATTAGTTAGGAGTCATTACTTCCATTAGTTTTTAGTTAATTGTTACTGTACAAAAAGTATTCCTTAGGTAATGATGTGTAGTTTATTCTTAGTATGGGGGTTGAAATACAAAGTGATGTCAGATCTAAAAAGTTTACAAAAGGTCAGAACTGCGAATCTTGAGTACCTTCACATGTACTACTCATTTTATGGGTATTTTGATCCTGCCATTCGTCACTCTGTGACCTTAGGCAGGCGTTCATGTCCCTGAGTCGCTGCTGGCCTCAGTGCAGAATGGGGATAATATGGTCTGCTTCACAGGACTACTTGGAAGTTAAAAGTAGAAAATACATTTATAAGAAGATTCCATAATGACCAAGGGAAATGTTCATTTAATCGGTATCTCTATAATATTACATAGTAAGAAACAAATATTATATACAAGGAAAGTAAACTTAAGTATGTATATAATAATTATGAAGCTAATGCTCAACATTCAGTTTTATGTGCAAAATGCAGGTATCAGTATTCTACAAATGTTAAGCAAATCGATATGCACACACATAAGGAAAGAGAACAATTTGGAGAGGTAGGACCTAGCCAATAATAATGGTGGAAATAGCAGGCTTTTACTTTTTGTCTTTACACGTGTCCTTAAAAGGGATTAGGTATTGAACTGATTAGGTATTGTATGTAATTTCCTTGACTGTTGAATAAAAAGAAGTCATTTTTAACAAGGAAAAGTTACTGTTCTTTCCTTTAATGAAGGGGGAAGGGTGTATAGGGGACTAAAAGGTAATGTAAACAAGTATGATAAAGGTTAAATTTAAAGAAAAAGTCCATGTCACCACCTTTGTAGAATTCTTACCAAAAATGTGTATCTGAATTGAATCCGGAGGAAATTAGACAGGCTGTTGACAATGGGTGAGTCTACATGAGGTTATTTTGGGTGTTCTCGGCATTGTTCTTTCAGTTTTTCTCTAAGCGTAACATTTTTGTAAATGAGGTTGGTGATAATGCATTTTCAATAAAAGCTGTCTAACCATCTATCCGTCCACCATACTTTGGCCTTTGTATCAAGGCCATTTTCTATACGGCCAAGGCAACTAATTGAGAAATTATGACGTGGTATAGAGACAGTCTAATACATGTAGTTTTCCAACATGCCTAAAATGAGACCTTGCTGGGTTTGATGCTGATGTGTTTGTAGATCTATCTACCTACCTATTAAAAAAAGACTGCTAAACTTGTTTAGGCTACTTGGTGAGGCTAAAACCCACACAGAAAATGTGTTTGAATTTAATTTTGGTATTCCAGAAATTTCCCTATACCATTAAAGCATGTTGTTTGTCAACATGGCTTCCTGACTTTTCTTCTTAAATTTACATGCTGTGTAGTTTCAATCAGAAGAGACTTAGAGATATAAATTGAGTTATTCAGGCAAAATATTGAATTTCAAGGCATTGTTACAAGCCAGCTTGCCTTTACTTAAGAAACTATCTTACTCTGTGTAGGCAATTTTGTCCAGGTTAGAAAAGATTGAGAACATAATACTTCGATGGCCACATACTGATTTCTTAATCCCCCCTATTCATGTACTTTAATTTCTCTGATGATGTTTGTTAGGTTTATATTGTAAACTTGGTTGGCTTTGGTGAGGCAAATGAAAAAAATATAGCTATTAGACTGTCACAGTAGTAACATAGGTGTTTTTCTCTCTAGAGTTAATTTCTTTATAAAACTGAGAAATTTTATTCTTGGATATTAGAAGTATACATTTTGTGTGTGGCGCCATATATGTGGGACTTTGGATAGACAACGATTTTGCTTACCTTATTTATTTCCATTAATCTTTTAAAAAACATTTTTCTCCCAAAATAAAAATCTAAACCATGTAAGCAACTTTCATTCCTTTATAAGATTTTATAAATTAACCAAATTGGTACACCAAGAACAGGTAGTTAATTGATCCAACAAGTAGTGAATGTGTGTTGTGTATTAGTCCCTATGCCAATTATACTAGAAGATATAAGTTCTGATTTCACCTATTGGTATTTCTAACTAATCTTAAGATATGTGGATGATAGGCTTATAACTCCTTAACCAATTTATAATTCTAAATAAAATTTGATCTTAATAATTCAAATACCATTTGCTTGTATAGGCTTATGTATATGACATAAACAGCAATAGTAGCACTGATATTATCAGCCTTTAAGACATTTTCAAAGAATTATCCTAAAAAAATACCCTACTTATCCTGCAATATTTTATCAAAACTATTTTTATATAGCCCTGTCTGGTGTAGCTCAGTGCATTGAGTGCAGGCCTGTGAACCACACACGATCGCAGTTTGATTCCCAGTCAGGACACATGCCTGGGTTGCAGGCCAGTTCCCAGCAGGGGACTCACGAGAGGCAACCACACATTGATGTTTCTCTCCTTCTCTCCTTCCCTTCCTCTCTAAAGATAAATAAATAAGATCTTTAAAAAACCAAAAAAACCCTATTTATATATATATATTTCCATTGTTTCCACCCATGCTATTTGTTTCCTAGCCACATAACGCCAGAACAGGTGACAGCTAGTGGAGGAGTGAGGTTAGGGGGTAGAGAGATTGAGCAAAAGGGAAAAAGGAGTCATGGACATGGGCATCGTAGTGGTAATTACTGAAAGGAGGGGGCACAAGGGCACTAAATAGTAATGGAAAAATGCAATAAAGATTATATATTTTCAAAAAGAGTACATGTAGAATATTTATCTGTGGTATACATAATCCAATACCTTCCATGTCTAGTCACACAAAAACAAATAAAAACAGAAGAAGTATAACAGTTTCAATATAATTCAGCCACACTGCTTGCCCTGATTTTGAAAAATTCCCTGAGACATGGGTGTAACTTGTTTTCTTGGCTGAAGTCATGGATTGACTGTTTCCTAAGCACCTCAGTAACTAGCAAACGCCAACTGCGGAGCTATGTGGTTCTACCAAGGCAAAGCCATCCTGGGGAGCCAGCATGTTGTCCCCCTGCCCCATCTTCCCCCTTAGTTATTTTTCAAGTTTTCATAATGTACCAAGCAATTAGAAAGTCCTGGGCAGTTTTTTTCATATGGCTAAAGCACACAAACGAAACATTGAATGTCTTTGGTAAGACATGTTCAGAATTCTTGATAAAGGAATATATCAGAGTCACGGGGAATGGACTGCCAGTGCCACTCAAGGCTCTCCTTTGTAATCTGTAGCAGGTAATCTATAAATCCCAATGACCTACAAGCACAAGACAAGGACTGCAGGTGCTCGAGCAACATGATAACATTAGCAATAATCAATGGATGGCTGTGTTTTCTCACAAGTACATGGGTAGAGTACCAAATTACTGAGCAATGCTAGATCTCTCTTATATCGAGCTCATTAGTCTTAGAGGAATTCATTAATCATTTCAGCTTCTAAGAAAAATGTAACCTAGGATTTGGCAGAATGATCAATGAGACATAAGTGAAAAGGGTGTGTGTGTTTGAAGAGGAAGGAAAAGAGAATTGCAAGTTTAGCAGGGAAATTAATTGAACCTATCTGTGTTTGAGGATGGAAATTGGACCTATTTGTATTTGAAGATGTACAGGGGCATGGACTCGTGGCTGCCAATGTAGGCAGAGACAGAAAACAATTCTCGCTTTACATTTTTATGGCTATATTTTGCAACAAGTCAAAGTTTCCATTTGTCTAGGAACTATAATCAGCATAATTAGCTTTCTAAACTCACAACTATTTGGTCACCAAATCTTGTCAATTCTACCATCAAATCATAGCTTGTCTATGACCCTTCTTTCTATGCTTACTGCTGGCATCTTATTTCAAAGGCACCTGTATTTTTCCCAAGCTGTTCTAATTATCTACTGGTTGGCTTCTCTGTCATTTTCCTCAGTCCATCATTTGTATTGTATCAAGAAGATCTTCCCAAAACAGTTACTTCCTTACTTAAAAACAGTACAGCGCTTTCTGTTCTGAATGTATTTTAGACTGCTTGGTAAAGCATTTTGAAGAAATGTGTTTAATGCTCATTCTGTGAACAAATTGAATTCAAATGTGACCTCTATGTCTATCATCTTATAAATATAAAGGTTTTATTTTATTCTATATGTAACAGTTAAAAATAGTACAGAGCTCTCTGTTGTCTACCCAATGGAATCCAAAAATTTTAGTATAGATTTAAAGCAGTTGATTGCTGCTATTATTGTTTATTTAGAAATTTATACTATTGGCCACATAGTATAATTATCTCCAGCTCCCAAACTAGCCTTCAGAGAAGGGATATTGTTATCTCTTGTTTTGCTAAACAGAAATTTGATACACAAAGGGGTTAAATATCTTTGCAAGTTCCAGGAGCAGGTGTAAGGAACAGAACTAGAATTCAAAATGTATCTTGGGAACGAAGACCACAGGCATTTTTTATGACAATGTGCTTCTATTTAAACTTGACCCATCCCAAATTGATAGACTCATCACTGCCACTTTCATCTTCTTGTACATTTTAAACACATTCAAACCTAACCACGATGATTTAAATCTATTACATTTTTTCCATTGGTCGTGAGGTTCCCTGTGTTGGTGTTTCTTTCCTTTGTAGTCATTTCATATTTAGATAACATCTCCTCATTCATCAAGCTTCTATGTAAATGTCTCTTCCTGTGTAAAGTTTCTTTCATGCTGTTCCGTTTGCCCTCTAGTTTTACAATGTTTCAGAGCACATGGTTCATTCATCCATTACTTTACCCATCCAATTCTATTATAGTTATTCATTTACGTGTTTAAAAGTTACCATGACTTCTTGAGAGCAGAGCACTTGGCTTCTTACTTTCTCTTTCACAATCCAATGCCTCTCCCATTGTACCTGCTCATAAATACTTGCTGCATGAGTGACTTCTCTATAAATTTCAACTCAATGCATTTTGGCAGTGGCATTAAAATATACACAGCCCTCCATGTTTTTGTATGTCACTTTATAAAATTAAAGCAACAGTGTGTTTGTGTTAATTAATAGTGTAATTTTGCCTTTGCTAGAATAGTTGAGAATCGGTTATCCATAAGTCTTGTTTCCTGCCCACATGGCACAACTATCTATTTAAAATGTTGCCACTATAACTCATCAGCTTTTTTTCTTTGCAAAGAACATCTTAATTCTGGCCTTGAGTAGATCAGATGTGCTTGGTTGGACCTCTTCTGCCTGATTAGGTAAACAGGCTTAGGGCTGGGCTGACATTTCTTCATTAGCTTTCTTCTATTCGGCATTGTGGATGCCATTTCTGTCTTTGGCTCAAGTTTTTAATACTTTTTTTTATTTTAAAAAAATAATATCCAATATGTACATAGAATGATTCTCTGTTATTTTGTAGAGCCCACCAGCTTGGGTTTCCTTATACATACTGATTGTAATAATTACGATTTGTGAAAGTTCATGTATGTGGACTACGCCTAGCCTCCTCCACCTTAGTTAATTAAGAGGTGTTTTGTGTGTCTACTTTATGAAAACTGTTTAGCTAAGATGAACCAAGATTTTGAGAAGCTCACAGTGTATCCTTTCTTTTATGGTCTGGCCCAGGGCACAAAGAAAGCATTAATTTTGAAAAGTTGAATAAGACCTCTCCGGAGAGAATTGGTATTCGTTTTATGGTCGTACTATGATCAGTGAGTTAACCGTATAATTCTATTTAAACACAGATTTTGGAGTCTCTACTTTGGGCTTGCAGAAGGAGCTACATTCTTAGAATAAATTGGCGTGGTGGTGGCAGATGCTGGTGGTAGTCAGCTTTGGCCATGATTGCTGGCATTTACAGAGGCCTGCTGCGTGGTGCCTGCAATTTACTGAAATCCTGAGCTTCCTTTTTTTGACATATTTAAAATGTAAATAAGAGTAGTATTTATTTCAAAGTGATTCTGTGAAGATTAAATGGTGGTAAGCAAATATATGGTATTTGATAGACATTAAATTTTGGGTGTTTAATGGTAATTTTTGATATGTATTTGTCAAATTAATGAATGAATGAAAAATGAACACCAATATTATTATGATTTTTTTGTATATCTCTTTTGCTGAATTTGTGACCAGTTGTAAAACCTGTATTCTACTTTGAGTTATAGGTAAAAAAAAAAAAAAAACCTCTATAAAGATCTAATATGTGCATATTGTGAATTTAAATGTTTCCTTTAGTAATTCTATCATTTTTATAGATTTTATATTTTAATACATTTTTCCATTACCTTCTTTCATTCTTAGAGCAATGCCTGTGTGGGCAGGTGTTATTTTCCTTGTTTTATAAACGAACAGACTAATACACAGTGGCATTTTTTAATTTTTATATATATTTTATTACTTATGCTATTACAGTTATTCCAATTTTTTCTTCCTTTACTGCTCTCTGCCCTGAACCTGCCCTCCGTCCAGCATTGCCCCAACCCCGTTAGTTCATATCCCCAGTTTGTACATATAAATTCTTTAGCTTCTCCATTTCCATACTATTCTTAATCTCCCCCTGTCTATTTTGTGCCTCCCAATTGTGCTTCTTATTCCCTGTACCTATTCCCCCATTCTTCCCCTCCACCTCCCTGCTAATAACCTTCCATGTGATCTCTATTTCTGTGATTCTGTTCCTGTTTTAGTTGTTTGCTTAGTTTTTGTTTGTGTTTTTTTAGGTTCAGTTGTTGGTAGTTGTGAGTTTGTTATCATTTTACTGTTCATCTTTTTTATCTTCATTTTCTTAGATAAGTCCCTTTAACATTTCATATAGTAAGGATTTGGTGATGATGAACTCCTTTAACTTGACCCTATCTGGGGAGCACTTTTTCTGCCCTTCCATTCTAAATGATAGCTTTGCTGGATAGCATAATCCCTAAAGTGGAGAATGATCAGCTCCTTTATGTACCATAATATAGACATAGTTTATTCGTATGGGGAAGAATATAAGGAGGTGGACATGGAGGTACCAGTGATAAGTGTTTGTACAGATACAAAGGTAGGTAAATAAACACACATGCAGTATGCATGCACATTTTGACTGCATGTAAAAGTGGAATGTAAATGTTTTCTATATCAACTCAAACAGGGTTTATTTAGAGACATTTAACCATAAATGTCAACTTCATTTGCATTCAAGAAAAGTAAGTTTCCACCACTCACATTTTTAGAATAAGGTTTTTGGTCATCTGGTCAATGCTCATCTCTTTATTTTCATGCCCTGCCTTTCCCTCCTGTTAGCAAACATGCAGCATAATTTAGTTGTATAAACATAGCATGCTTAGAACTTGTTTCATACCTCTCCTTTCCTTCCAACCTTCACTCTGCTAGCACTCTCTCTGCCCTTCTGTCAAATGAGGATTGTCCTGGGAAATGCTGAGTGACTTTCAAAGACAGAAAATGGGGTGGCCCCTTTGTGGAGCCTTTTTTGAGTTCCTTAGATGGAACAGTCCCTAGACCTCATAGTACTTTCGTTGTCCTACTGCATTAAATGGCATTGATTTAAGTCATTTCAGCACAAAAGTGAAATTAGTAAGTATTTGAAATAAGTTCAGAAAATTTAGTGTACAAGTATTTTTGTTTTGGAATTTATTGAAGGGAAGTTGAAAGACAACAAAGAAAAATTAAGCATCTTTTCAATAGATTGCCTTCTTTCAGCTACAAGTGATTATTCCACTTAGGAGGTGCCCAAGCCCCTCCTAAGTGCCTTCTGGTCATCAGGGATTTAGCGGTAAACAGAATATATAACTATTACCCTCATGGAGACCAGATTCAATGTCAAGAGCCATATAGTAAATGGAATAAATATGTAAAATATAAAATACTCTACTTGGTGTTAAATACCTTGGTAAATGATAAAACAGGATGGTAAGATACCAAATACTGGGAGGGACTTGCAGTTGTAAGTAGCATGTACCTGGAGGACTTCTCTGAACAGGTGATATCTGAGAAAGCAGAGGATAAGGGGTCAAGGCATGAGGACATCTCAGGGAAGAGCATGCCAGGCAAGGGTACCAGCGACACTAAGGCCATGAGGAATGAAGACGCAGGCATGTTCAGAGGAGAGAGCTAGGAGAGCCGAGTGACTGGCTAAAAGTGAAGGGTAGAGGAGTAATAGAAGTTCAGGAGAAAAATCATCTAAGAACTTGCAGGTTACAAGTGTTTAGGTTAATAGAGTATAAAATTGGATGTGAGTTGAAGTCTTTGGAAATGTCGTCATGTCATCTGACTTAATATTTTTAAAGGCTAACTCTGGCTTCCATATATAGAATTCACTGAAGCAGTGTGGTATGTAAGGTTAAGGCGAGCGACAGGGGCAAGAAAAGGGACACCAGTTATAAATCCATTAAATAGTTAAGGAAAGAAATATTGATGGCTTGGCCCAGGATGATAGAGGTGGAGAGGAATGATTGGAACATGAATATACTTTGAAGCTAGAGAGGACAAAAGTTGTCGAGTAGTTAAATGGGTGGTGCGAATGAAGAGAGAGACTTAAGGAAGATCCCAGGATTTCTGGCTTGAGCATTTTGGTGAATAGATGTCTTATTTCCTGAGCCTGGAAATAGCACAGAAGGAACAGGTATGAGGGAAGGGATTATTGCCAAAGTTCTTCTGTAAAGGGCTGGATAGTAAATGCTTTAGACTTCACCAGCCTAAAGGACTCTCGCAACCATTCAGCTCTGCTCTTTTAGCAAAAAGCAGCCATCGGAAAAAGGTAAACACAATGAGTTTGGCTGTGCTCCAGTAAAGCTTCCCCAAAACGGGGATTAGAGTTGATTTGTTCCACAGGCTGTAGTGCACAGATCCGTATTCAAGTACCTGAGTAAATAAACTGTTTCAAGGAGGAAAGAGTTATTGATTGTATGAAATGTGGCTGATTTGTCAAAAGAAACGAGAATTAAGAATTGACCACCAGATTTAACAGCCTGGTAGCCTTCAGTGATCTTGACAAGAGCAGTTTTAGGGAATACCGGGAGTCAAAGCATAGTTGATAGAAATATTTGGATCAAGAGAGTGTTGAAGAGAAGAACGAGAGGTAATAGCAACTGCTGAAATGTTTAAAGCTTCACTTGCAGGGCAACTCAGAAATGACGCTTTAACTGTGGGTGGGAAATGAGGTCAAAAGACATTTGTAATATGGGAAAATATTATCACTGAACACTGATGGGAGGGATCCAGAAGTGAGGAAAAAAATGGCGATTCAGGAGAGAGTGGGGCTAATACCTGGAGCCATGTCCTTGTAGGCCGGGTGGATGGAACCTAAAGGCACGAGCTGTGGCCTGTAATAGGAACACACACTGGTGACCCACAGGGTCAGCCATCGGTGCAGGCCTGTGGGCAGTTGTGGTGACAGGATGCTGGGAGGCAACCCTTTATCTATTGCCTCGCTTTTCTTAGATCAATGAGGAATGATGTCATCCATTGAGAATGGGCAAGGAAGGAGGTCTTGGAAGTTTTAAGAAGAAGAGCGTAAAATAGTCATCAGGACAGGGGTTCTCAGACTTTGGTTCACATTAGAATTACCTAAGCGATCACTGAGAGACTTCAGTGTCTACACTGCAACTATGACCAATTAATTCAGAATCTTGTGGCAATGGCTGGCTTTAGCACTTCTAAAAAATTCCTGCAAATGCTGGTAAATTTGAGAACACCTGATCTAGAAGTACAGGAGAAGGTGTTAACTGAGGCATAGAGTACAGCTGCTGGGTCATGCTGAGAGCCAAGTTGAAGCGAGTGATCATGAATCAAAAATGAGACTAGTCCGAATGATTCTGAGTTTTCCTCCAGAAGATTCAACAACATGAGAGTGAGCTGGGAATGAATGGGTAGTGGGCTATAGTGGGGTCTCAGATTTCTCACATGAGGTGGAGAAATGAAAGGGGGCAAAGGAACATGAGAGTCTATGAGGAAAGTGTTTCTAATGATAAACTATGGAGTTGATTCTTATTAAAAGAAAAATGATGGTTTGAAGGGTTGGTTAGATGATGCAAAACCAGTAGAATGAATGAACTGTAGGGCATGGTGATTGGTATAAAGTCAGTGTTTGAAGAGGAGAGCTGGTTACTTAGGAGGTAGAGGCTAGAAAGTGTGAGGCTTAAAGCCGATTTTCTGACAAAATTCAGGGTATAGTTGTGGGACCAAGCGACCAAGGCAGAGTGAAGGACATAACCACAATCTCTGGAGTCAAGGAGTTCATTGAATTACTAGGTCAATACAGTGAAGAAAATTGTTTTCAATGGATAAAGCCCCATGAATTATGACAAGTGTCACATATTGAAGAGAGTAACAGTGAGACAGGAGCTAAAATCTTTGGGAATAAAAGGGCATCACGAACTCATTTGTACACCTTATTCTACTTTCAAAGAGACTGTTCCTTCTTTAGATTTTAAACAGTGAAATTATATGAATTTTCTTGTACTTTATTCAAGAGACTGCCACATGGAGCCAGGTGTGAGCAGTTTACTTTTGGTCCTGTTGTATCCTGGCTGTTAAGTGATTCACTAGTTTCTAAGGCTAATCATGTCATCATTGCTTTTTACACTTAAAGATAGAACATGCAGTGGCTCTGTCTGTAGTGGCAATTTTTCTTCTTGGAAGAGCATACCTCTTAGCTACAAGATTGGTACAGGAACAGTGATAGAATTACTCTCCATGGAGAATACATTCTGTTTCTCCTGCTCTCACTTTTTACATTAGCTGTAATCTGAAAGCAAAATCAGCGATACTAAAGCAAAAAGAAAATAATTGTATTTCCGAAAACAGAGAGTCAGAAAACTTACCAGCACTCTATCTATCTATCTATCTATCTATCTATCTATCTATCTATCTATCATCTATCTATCTATATTTCTGTCTCCTGGGTAACAAGTTTGTTGTGGAGGGACTTATTTTTTGTTTCCCCCTTGGTTAGGGACACATGTCACGGGGAAAATGCTGATCGCAAAAGAAAAAGAGCCTATTAAACATTTCGCAAGTTGAAAATACCCGAAGACCTCCATCTACCACATCAAATGGTAAATGATTCCCAATGATACACTTCTCTGTGGTCCAAGTTCAGAAGTGCTGACTGATAGGGATTTTCAGATCATTCCTGAAATCATAGTACATTTGAACAATGTGAATTCTTGAGGTGGAGAGCGTGAATGTTCATCTTTGTAAGCCTGAGACAGCAGAGCCTTTGAGCGAAGACTGGGTGTGATTTATGATTTTTCTCCACATCAGTCACGAAACATGCAAATTGTCTTATCTCCCACGAGAGCCAGGCTGATTCTTTGAGAGGGGATGGCTCCCTGTCAATGTGAGTAAGTTATCCTCTAGCTCCAAGCCTTCACACAGGCTGTTTCATGGGAACAGACAGTTTCTCTGCCACCCCAATCTTCTCACCTCTTCAAATTGATGTTGTCTCTTACAGCATGTCATCACAGATAATACAAACCCTCCTCCCACTCCACTAAATGTTACTGACCAGTCTTAGGCACTCATATGTCTGTCACTGTTCATTAACATATGTGATGTTTTTATATTAATGCAGGGCTATGTTCTGTGTTTAAATTATTTTTCCTATATTAACAACCTCATTTCTGGTCCCACAGAAGTACTTGATCTAATACTTGAAACCCAGAGTTAAGTGCCCCCTAGGTTAGATCATAAAACTCCCTGGGGCTGAGCACCCTCTGCCACATTGTCCATATATGATTATGGCTATCAGTTTGAAGATTTGACTTTTCAGGTGAAAAAGTCTAGAGCAAGAATTTGCTGTTAAGAGGGGTTTTGCAGTTGGGTTGAGGCCAAATGCATATCTGAATTGCCTGGGTTGTTTCTCCTTCTTCCTCTTCCTCCTCTTCTTTTTTCATGGCGTACATAGTCCTTATTTCCAGTCCACTCCACAAGCAAAGCTTCTAAGCCTCAGCAGTCAGGTATCCAAAACCTGATACACTTCTGTGCTTAGCCCCGTGTTGCAGGTGCAATGAGCTGGGCCTCTCCCAGGCTGACTGACAAGAGGCCAGGTGTGCTCTCTCACCCAGCATGCCATGCCCCTCAAAGGAGAACTCCTTTTTAACAGTGATGCTAAATAATTGACAGTCCTAATCATGGGGTTTTAATGACTACATCTGAAAAGAATCTTAAAATGATCTAACAATCTTTTTATTTGTTTGTTTTTACAGACAAGGGAATTGAAACCGTTCTATTTTAAGACTCCTAAAGCAATCCTTTTACTGTTGTACCACACTGCTTCTAAAATAATTATTGGCTGATTACTAGCTATATGCAAGAAAGCATATTAAGGCATTTTTAAAATGTTTAAAACTATGGTTCCTCTCTCCAGGCACTTAATATGCAGCTGGCAAAGATAATGCAAACTGTTTTTGCCTCCTCTTTGTCCCTTCGGAGGATGTCCATAGTGTGTGATAGTCCACATTGTGGTTCCTTCCATTCTCCTTCCAGCCTTTTCTTCCTATTTACCTCCCCACTGTGGTGGAACTGCAGATCTGCCCTTCTTTTCTCCGGTGGCGGAATGAGGCCTGGCCTGCAGTCGGTGTGCACTGCATATTGGAGAAAGGGCTGAGGGGAAGCCTGGACCTTGTCCTCTTCATGCCCATTCTTCACTGATCTTAAAGTATTCCAAATCAACATTGAATTTTCCCTCACTTAAAAAAAACCCTGCTAATAGTTGTAGGTCCAGCAGCAGTGCTGCCTCCTTCTTAAGACCCTCCCTCCCACTTTGCCTTCCTCACTCCCCAGTGGCCACTCCATGGCTGCTTTGGGGTTTCCCTCTAGCTCCTGTCCCTGTCTTGTCCCATCCTGTCTGTGTGTAAGCAGTAAACATATATTGAAAGCTCACAAGACATCACACTGTTTGATGAGAACTGAGGGATAAAGCAGATATCTTCCTCACTTGAGGGCTCTTTCTTTATTTTCCTGGAGAAGCAATCGGTTACAATCCAGTGGTATTGCTCTTTCGGTTCCATTTTGCCAAATACAACAGCAGGTCCAGGGTACGTGCTGTGTACTCAGTCCTAACTTAGATTCTCAAGTATTCTCCAGTGGTGTCCCCTGCCTGTCTGCTGATATCTGTACTTTTTATTAGATCCGCTGGGAAGCCTGCTCCAATCATTTGTGGGGAAGCTCCTCCAGAAATAACACATGAGCATGGGGATCAAAATTTGGAGTTAGTCTTACAATTTCCTCATGTATAACATGGGGATAATAATTATGGTACCTACATATTCCTTATTGCATTAATCTTCCCAATGTTGACAGTACGGTGAGGGTTAATGGAATCATTACATGCAAAACACTCAAAATACAGTAAGCACTCAGTCATTATTATTATTCATATAGCGTATTTTAGCAATCAAAATACAACTTCACTGTGTTTGTATTCAGTACCTTTCTCGTATGGAAGCTTCTAATCAAATAAGAGTATATATTCCATTTATTTTTAACATTTCATTTTTGTGGGAGCTAGAGATATAGTTTAGAGTTGCCCAAAGACAAACAGAGGCACCAGTACATTAAATTATGCACCCTGGATCGCAAGGTCAGTACTGAAATGCGAAGATCTGACCTCGGGGAAAGTGCTTCTACTGCTTAACCTGGATGTCGACTTTCCTTTTTTTTTTAATATACTCTTCTTCAAGGTTTTAAAACATAGCAGCATCACTCTTCACTAGAGAGCAATAAATATCAACTATAAAGAATCTTGAATTCAACTATTATTCATGTAATGAAAATATGTGTCAGCCATTTTAAGTAACTTCTCTCCAGATGAAATAAACATGCTTCTCATTTGGTTTGCCTGGATTCTTGACTGTTCTTTATTTTGCTGAAGCTTCCATCTTCCTGGCAACCTTAGACTTATTTAAATTACTCGGGCAGCCAGTGTGGTTCTCAGACAAAGATATATCTAGCTGTCCTTCCATCGCTGTTTGTTCATCCGGGGATTGTCTCCCTTCTGTACATAGAAGTCAGAGTATTCCACTCCAAGGCAGCTCTGGGGTTCTCATCCTTCACCCTTTCTCAAACCTCCTGAACCCTCCTCCCCATAAAACATAGTAAAAATATCCAAATGTTTATCACCACCTCTTTCGACTTTCAAGATTCTCGTAATGACAGTACTAATCTAAAGCGTGTCTTCCTGGGTTTTCTTTCCTTGTAACTTACTATTTACTGAGCATTAACATTAGTCTAGGAGTAATGTACTTTCTCCTGTCCTAGCGGTGTTTATAAGTTTCAAATTCATACTGACCTTGGGGTTTGTCTTTTGAGGGCATTTTTGTTCATCTAGTGTTTTAATATTTGAATCAGGACTGTATTTTACTTCCATATTTTATTATCCCAATACAAATGCAAACTCATGACACTAAACATTGTTATTTTATTCTTATTTAACTATTTCATCTACTGAGTTACTTTGACTATAGTTTTTTAAAAGGCAGCCAAATGATTCCATAGTTTAAAAATTATAATCCAGAATGAATAAAGAAGTCAATTAATGTAAGGGGAATATGAGCATGTCACAATAATATGGGTGATAAAAGTTTCAACAACGGAGGGTAGCAGTGACTCCAAGGTCTCTGGAGATTAGTGTACTGAAGGCATAGGAAGGTGTCATTATTGTCTACTTCACATTTACTACTTGAAGTAGAATAGATAATGACAAAATATCTTCTCTGTGCCACTAATAGGACTGAAGCATTTGAATGGCCTGTGTGTGACATAAGCCTAAAGTTCTAGAATAGTGCTGTCTGATAGAGTTTTCTGTCATAATGGAAATATTCTAGATCTCTGCTTTCTAATATGGAAGTCACTAGTCACTGGCCGTATGTGGTTATTGAACACTGGAAATTTGGTCAGTGCAAGATACCTAACATTGAATTTTTCATTTGATTTAAATTGTATTTTTTAAATTTTTAAAATTTAATTATTGTTCAAGTACAGTTTTCTGTCTTTTACTCCCATCCCAGCCCACCCCCCAGTGCTCCCCACCTCCCTCCCATTTCCACCCTTAAATTGTATTCTATTAGTTTTCAAGAGCTACATGTGGCTATTGTCTACCATATTGGACAGAACAGTAAGAGTGTAGACACTTCCAAAGTATCTTTAAAATGGTAACTCACACACAGATAGGTCATCTTGTCACTCTCAGGCAATGCCACACTACAAAGAAACACAAATCCTACATTTAACAATAACCAAAACCAAACCAACACACACACACACACACACACACACACACACACACACACACACGAAACCCTGACCAAAGCAAACTTTGAAAGACAGTTTTGGTATTTACTAATTTTTTGGAAGAATGACCAAAATATTTAAGGATCATCTTCACTCATCCCTTTCCTTGACCTCTCACTGTGCTTCAGTGCTCTCTTCCCCTCCAATCACTCCCCCAACCAATCTTTTTTTTATCTGCATCCACTACCCCCCTCATCCCACCTCTTCAGACCTGCCTCTGTACCCATTATCTCAACCAGCACCTCAGCAGGCCCCTGACCCAGAAAACCAAACACCAAAACCCCATTCCCAGAAAGTAGATGAGGCAGGCTGTAATTGCAAGTTCAAAGTTTGCTATCTGCCATAAGGATAAATATTTGTAAGGGCTAACTCAGGGTTATATATTAGAATCATTTATAGATGTCACCCTTTTTCTACCCTCCGGGCCAGATTATTTCTAATCTGAATTTCATGAGGTCTCTAGGGTTTTAAGAAAAGCTAATGTTTACTGAATGCTTTGAGTAGTAGCAGTACCTCAAGGCAGGAATAACAGTACTTCAAGGTCACTTCCACCTCTTTGATCTCGTGGAAAATTGGGTAATAAATATACACCAGATATGATTCAAGCTAGTGTGCACATTGCCATTACTTTGGAAGTGAAAGTAATTATTGGAGGAAAAAAACAAACAAAAAAGATGCTTTCCATATTCCCTGAATTGACAGCTTTTCCTTTGTACTTTAGATTTTCTCCATTTGGAGTCATTCAACAAATATTTGTTGGGCCTTGGCTGTGTGTTAGGCATGGTTTTAAAAACAACTCATATGCATTGCTAATAAAAGGAAAAAGATGGTGGTTCTTGCCCATAGAGAGCCTGCAAAGTATGAGGGAGACAAAGAGAAAACAACAAAACCCATAACTTAAGTATGAAATTACCATTTGCGATCACTGTAATGGAGACATGAATGGGATTGAATGATGGACTATAGCAGGGTAGGGAGGTTAAACTAATCATGGCCATTAGAAAATAAGTCCTATATAAAATACAGAGTACCACATATGCACAAAGATGTTTCTTAGTGTTTTGTAGAGTTGTCTTTGGTGTCATCTTTCCTTTTTTATAGTATACATTTTCATTCATTTATGGCCTTTAGTAAAACACAGTATGATCTTTCGAAGAGTAGATATGAAATGAAGATGTCAGGTTATACTCTGAAGGTTTTGAATGCCAATCAACAGTTGAGTTTCAGTAACATTTCTCTCTTTGCCTAAGAAGCACTAATAGTGCAATTATTTGCATTTTTAAAAAGTTATCCATGTGGCTCAGCTGGTTGGAGCATCGTCCCGGAGACCTACAGGTTGTAGGTTTGATTCCTGGTCAGGGCAGATACCCAGGTTGTGGGTTCAATCCCTAGTCCAGGCTTATGTGAGAAGTCAACAGATTAATGTGTTTCTCATATACATGTTTTTGTTCTATCTCACTCTCTCTCTCTAAAAACAGAAATTATCCATTTATTTTATGATAGTGAGTAGAAATCAAGAAATGAAATGCTGATAGGTGAACCTAATGTGGTTCTAACCACATTACTGATAAACTGGTAGAGAGTGGGCCACCATTGAGAAGAAAAATAATAAAATCAAAGCGTACTTACAACATACGAATACTGCACCATCCTCAAAGTTGTGCCTAAAAATTAACCACACCTAAAACAAAAGCAAACTAAAAGGACAGCTAGATCAGGAGTGGAAACATAGAAATGAAGATCTCAAGGAGGGTTAGCAACAGGGGAGTGGGAGGAGGAGAAGGGGGGAGAAGGTACAGAAAATAAGTAGCATAGATGGTAGATAGAAAATAGATGGGGGGGCAAGAATAGTATGGGAAATATAGAATCTAAAGAACTTGTGACACATGGACATAAACTAAAGGGGGGGTAATGGTGGGGACGGAGGGGTAGGGTGGAGGGGAATGAAGGGGGGAGTAGAACAACTGTAATGGCATAATCAATAAAAAAATAAAATTAAATTAAAAAAGATCTAATTGAGTAGTTCAAACATATATGCTATGTCTAATAAAATGGTAACGTGCTTTTTATCATGTGAGTTTATTCAAATGTTTCATATTAAAAACTTCATTTAAAATTCATTATCTAGAAATTAAGTGGAATATTTCTTATACATTAAATCTGTTCCCCAAGTATTATTTTCCCCATTTTATATCCTATAAAATACAGGTAAGTAACCTGAAGAACATAATGTAGGTAGGAAATTACATAGTTAGTATTCACATTCAAATTCACCATGATCTGGCTTCCAAGTCCCTGTTTTTCCCCGTGAATGACTTATTTTTAAAAGCGTATTTATCAGGGATTTTAGTTGAATTATCAAAACCATTTTATTACATAATTCATGTAGACAAGAATAAAGAGTGAAATTGTAACCGACCAAAAAAGAGTTGAAATAGGCTCATTTTTCTTGTTCTTGTCAAGGATGAGAACTTTGGATTCTTTTTTTCTTTTGAAATTCAATTTGCTGTCCTGCACAGAAAAGGCACCCATTTATATTTAGAATTTGACTGAATTTTTATTTTGCTAATCCTGAAGGGAGGATTATTTTCTCAGGATTAAGTGTAGTCAATTGGTGTTAGGGCATTAAGAAGTGCAAAATTCTATTAAAGACTTAGTGACTTGAATTGATCAGCGTAACAGGTAACAGCCTCTCATTGCAGTGGATTTGCACCTTGATGTATATGCAAATTCTGTTTCATCTTTTAGAACTTAACTTTGAATCCGCACTGATACCTTAAGAAATATTAACTCATTCATACTTTAGGATGTATCTGTCCATCACCCTGGATGCACATACAGAGAGTATCTCCTTTATGTACCTTATTTTGAAATACTGCCTATAGTCAGTTCTCCACCTTTAGGGAAAGTGTGGTTTTTGCTATGAGTCTAAAAGTCTACACAGGAATGTTGTTTTAGAGAATATTCCAGAGATTACTGAGCATAAGTTACCAGCAAAGTCGGTTTTACAGTAGTTTGCTTTGCAGAAACATAGCCCTATCAGAGACTCAGTTCTCCATGCTGTGTGGGAAAATGACACTGGCTGATTTCAGAAGTTACCTTGGGAACGCATTTTCAAACAGTTCTGCTACTCAAACCAGAAACCTGGGTGTTTTGTTCTTGAAATGTCAAAAATAAAAATTCATGAAATTCTGACCTCCCACCTGCTCCCTTATCTGGGCTAAATGCTTTGGTAAATTTTCTTCTGTTGGAATATTTGAAAATAAAGTCCATACACACTAATTTGTTTATTCGAACAATGATGTTGAATCCTAATTACTAAACTCACATGCTGCTTCTTTCCAGGGAATATAGAATACTGGTATCAAGAGAGTATGTCACATACATTCTTCCTGGCAACCTTCCCTCTGAGCTCTCCTTGGTGGCTTATTGGATTAAAGTAGAGAAGCAGAAGTCTTACTTAGAAGGAATATGTTGACAAACGGTGGTTTTTTTATCCTGGTAATTTCACCAAATGTATAAACTGACTTTGTCAGGTATTGGGAAAGTGTGCTGAATGCCCTCTGTGTGTGTCTGAGGACAAGTGGTCTAATCAAGTTCAACTGTTCTGTGTCTATTTGGCTCGGCTTAATTAAAATTCAGTCTTGCTTTTGAGCAAGTCACAGTGGTTTGGCACACCTTCAAAGGGCTATACTGCAGCAAACAATAAAAGTGATAAAGGTGCATAATAACAATCAATACAATGCAAATACCCCTGTTCATTACAAATCAAGTAGAAACTGGTTCCTTGTAGCATCCTCATCTGCTTCTGGTGATACAATTAAATTTTTTAAAAGACTTTATCTGTAAGTTTGCTTACACATGCCTTGCTGATCGGTGTTTTTCTTTTCTTTCTTTCTTCTTTTTTTAACTACTGATGAAGCAAAGGGTGATATCCTTTTTATAATTTTACAGTTCTTGTTTTATTTGTTGCATACATACATGGGTGAAAAACTGCATGGAGGATTTCTACATTTGTGAGGAAGAGAGCTCTAAGTCATCTCCCATTCATTCTGTG
Organism: Artibeus jamaicensis; assembly: GCF_021234435.1. Lineage (NCBI taxonomy): Eukaryota > Metazoa > Chordata > Mammalia > Chiroptera > Phyllostomidae > Artibeus > Artibeus jamaicensis. Next base: position 7,786,683 of record NW_026522028.1, on the reverse strand, counting down.
GTGGATGGGGAGAGGGGATATTCTTGGTGATCATCCTTTTTTATTCAGTCCCCTGTCTTTGGCTGCCTGCCCGGGTCCCAGATTTTCTCACAAATCGCCATCTGGCATTCTCACTGTCCCCCACATATAACTCCTTCAGGACCTCCTGCAAGCAGGCTGGAGAATTTCACAGCTTGGGGGCCTGGGAGGATACTTCAAGTCGCAGCCCTTCAGGGTGGATTTCTCACCTACAACCTACGTATGTGTCATTGCTAGAAGTGCAGTGGCAAGAGGCGTTCATGCCCCAGGGATCCAGAGACATGGGAGGAAGTCCTGGAACACCTGTGGTTAGCTATATTTTTAACTAGTCTATGTTTGAAGAATGGAGATTGGAAAAGCCAAATCTCTGTAGTTCACATGTTCATCTGGGAGCAGCAGTGTGTGCAAATTCATATGGAAGACGCTTTTAAAAATTCAAAGAGATATTGTTACTCCTACAGTGTGAGTGATTATAGTATCTCCAATTTATCAATGAGTACTTTTGTCTGATTGGGCTGCCTGTGTAAATAATACATTGTAACTGAGATATAAAACAAGGAAAATTGGACAAGGCATCTCGAATATGTACCTGAGACACCAGTATTCAAAATATCTGGAAGTGTTTTTTTATACTTCTCACCCCGGTGAAAACCTGTCTCTTCTGTGTATGTACTTTAGGTTGGATTTTGACTTCTGGGTTGTATTCCATCAACGAGGTTAATTCTGATAAAGGCATATTTGACTATTGTCTCAGCTTTATCACTGACTTCTCTAGGTGAAAGAGAGATTCGCTGAGATAGGGCTATCACGTTCGTTCACGGAATTCTGGCCAGTGGAACAGCTGGTTGCAGGGCCCAGATTTGTTTTCACTTTATTTTTATTTTTGCATGCTATTACAGTTCCTGCTTTTTCTCCCTTTCCCTGCCTCTACTTAGTCTCATCCTCTCCCCTCCCCAAGCTGATCCCCAAATTGCTGTCTGTGCCCAGGGGTTGCACATACATATTCTTTATGAGATATCACCTCACACCTGTCAGAATGGCTATCATCAATTAACCAACAAATAATAAGTGCTGGTGAGGATGTGGAAAAAGGGGAACCCTAGTGCACTGTTGGTGGGAATGCTGACTGGTGCAGCCACTGCGGAAAACACAGCCAAGATTTTGTGGACTGTTTCTCTGGCTGTATCCTAGTATTAAATATACATCTTATCAGCTGTAAAAAAAAAGTCATGTACTTTTCACTTTCTTTATATTTCATCCATTACCTACTCACTGCTCTTAAATTTACCAAAAGCTTTTATTCTTTTCTTATTCTATTAAGATCACAAATGGCAGATAATAAATTTGAAGATGTTATTTAATTACTAATTTAAGGAACAAGCTGCCTTAACACATTGAACAAATCATAATTTTAAATTTGGGAAGCCAGGTCAGGTGTTATTTTGTGTTTAAGACACCACATTGAGATGCCTTAATAGTCTTTGTAAAAGGTTTATACCTGTACTGATACTAATATACATACATGATTCAATGAAATTTCTGCTGTAGTGTATTGGCTGTGACATTTCAATTTTGTATTAAACAATTATATAGATTCAAAATGTCTATAATTCAAAGTTGTAAACACAACTAATATTATTTCTGTTCTTAGGTAATTTAATCAGGGTTTCCATGTGAACAGAAACTAAGAATAGCCAAGGTTTATTCCTTCTGGAAATTTCCATCATTACTTTGTGTACTATATATTTTGGAAAATTAAATTTATGCTTGTAAAACCTGAAATTTTCTTAAAATGTGGCATGAATGTATTCTTTAACTCTATTCTAATAAGTTTGTGATAGAAAAAAATCATTCCTAGGTGGTTATGTGAAACAGTTATGTCAAAAAGCAATGAGTGTCAGGTAAAACCAATCAAGTTTACAATATTTTTAAGATACTCATTGATTTGGTGAATTCCTGTATTTTAACAAGCAGATGATTTTTCTAGTGTTGATTGTGCTGTGATTTATAAGGTGTTGGACCTTCACTTGAGCAAGCAAACAAAGGTGAAAATCTTGCAGTGTTGCTTCTCCAGTCAAACACAAATGAAAAAAACATGGATGAACCAGCAGCCCCTAAAGCCAGCACCCCTCACTCTCCAATTGATCAGTTGTTTCATTCCTGAGTAGAATGCTTTGAGCATTCTGTTGGAACCTCATCAGTCTTTGTTTCAGTCTGTCTCACTTTTAAGCTAAATCCGTCCAGCTTCCCTTTAAGATCCTATCTTGGATAAGCTTATCTTGTTGTATTACATCGCAGAAGTTTCTTAAAGCTAAATAATGAATAGTATCATTGGCAAGTAAAGTTTCCTAGATCTGGAGAGGTGATATTGGCATCAAATGAGAATTAATCTAAAATCCTTTGACATACTAAATAGTTTTCTATTTCAGTGAAACCATTTTTCATTTTCTTTTTAGTCTGATCTCAAGTTTAAGTTTCCCACTTTTCATGCCCCCATTTCTCTTTTTTATGGCTTTTGTTTTGAAGCCTATTTTGGCAGATACAAGTATTGCTACCCAAGCTGTTTGTTTTTTTTTTTGCCATTTTCATTTGCATAGAACATTTCCTCCAACCCTGCACTTTCTGCCTGTGTCAGTCTTTAGGTCTGAGGTGGGTCTCTTGTAGACAGCACATATATGGGTCATGTGTTCTTATTCATTCAGCTACCCTCTGCCTTTTGATTGGAGCATTTAATTCATTTACATTTAAGGTTATTATTGATAGGCACTAATTCATTGCCATGTTTTCTTCATGCCTATATTCTCTTCTCTGTTTCTTCCTCTTAAAGCAGTCCCCGTGACATTTCTTGCAATGCTGGTTTGGTAGTAATGAACATCTTTAGCCTTCTTTTTTGTCTTGCAAGCTCTTTACTTTCCCTTTAAGTTTAAATGATAGTCTTGCTGGATAGAGTAGTCTTGTTGCATGTCCTTGCTTTTCATTACTTTGACTACTTCATGCAATCCGATCTGGCCTGAAGTGTTTCTGTTGAGAATTAGCTGACACCTTTATGGGATTTCCCTTGTAGGTAACAAACTGTCTCTCTCTTGCTGCCTTTAAGATTCTCTTCATTTGTAATTGTCAGTTTTTTCTTAATATTTGTCATTTTAATTATATTTCTTCACATGTGTCTCTTTGGATTTGTTTTGATTGGGACCTCCTGTACTTCCTGAACTTATATGACTTTTTCCTTCACCATGTTAAGGAAGTTTTCAGTCATTATTTCTTCAAACAGGTTTTCTATTCCTTGCTCACTTTCTTTTCCTTCTGGTACCCTCATCATGCAGATTTTGTTATGTTTCATGTTGTCTCAAAGTTTCCTCAAACTAACTTCATGCTTCTTAATTTTTTTCCTTTTGCACCTCTGATTGAGTGATTTTTTTTCTACCTTGTCTTCTTATTCACTGATTCGATCTCTGCTTCACCCAATCTACTCTTTTATTCCTTCCAGTGTATTCATTGTGTCTGGTATATTATTCTTCATTTTGGACTAGTCCTTTTTGTGGTTTATATGTCCTCTCTTTTATGCTATTGAGCATCCTTATAATCATTACTTTGAAATCTATATTTGATAAATTGCTTGCTTCCATTTCTTTTAGCTCATTTTCTGGAAATTTACTGTTCTTTCATTTAGGGCAGGGGTGTCCAACGTTTTGGCGTCTCTGGGCCACACTGGAAGAAGTATTGTCTTGGGCCATACATTCAACACATTGTGACACACAATCACCAAAAAATTCATAATATTTTAAGTGAATCTATGGTTTCCTGTTGGGCCACATTCATAGCATCCTGAGCTGCTGGTTGAACACCCCTGATTTTAGGGCCCATTTCTCTGTCTCCCATTTTGGCTGCCTCTTCGTGTTAGTTTCTATGTATCAGATTGACCTGCTATGATTACTAGTCTTTGTGTGGTGGCCTTATATGATAGGTGTCCTGTGGGGTCTCATGGCACAATTTCCTTGATCACCTGATGTGGGTGCTCCAGGAATGTCCTGTGTGTGGGTTATGTGGGCCCTCTTGCTGTAATTGGGTCTTGGTTGCTGTTGGCCCATTTGTACATGGCATTGACCTTCAGGCTTGCTCACTGTGAGGCTCACCCCTGCCACAGGTCTGTAAGCTTCTGTCCAGGTGCTGATCACACAAAGCAGAATTCACCTCAGCAGGGTTTGGTGCCTGCCTAGATCTCCCTTTTGTTATGTTGCTTGTGAAACTTTTTGGATCCTAATCTGATGTCTCCTGAAGCTGGCTACTGGGTGTGTTGGTTCTGGGCCTCTTGCGAGGGACTGTGGTGCAGGGCAATGAAGCATGCTTCCTATGACAGGTCCTAGGTAACCTGTTTGGAGCTATAAGTGGTGCACAGCTTCTGGCTGCTTCATTGACCTGGCTACTCCTGGCCCTGAGTGTACATGGGAAGGACCAAGATGCACACTAAAGCATGTGAGTGGTCAAATCAATGGGATTCTGTGATCTAGTCTGTGATTAAGACAAGTGTTGGTCCTATGGTGTTTTAAATGGGTGGGAAGTGAAAACTAATGTGTGCAGGGACCAAGGGAGGGACTGTTGCCATTGTCCAGAGAAGAAATGGTGTGGCTGGGGACTGGTATGATAGTAGTGGTGGCAGGAAATGTGGGCACATCCAAGGCAGGAGACTGAAGTTATAATCGACATAACTTGTTGATGGATGTTTGTAAGAGGGACTGTCTGAAATAGGAATTCAAAGATGACTTCAGTTTCAGGTTGGAACCATTGGATTGATTTATTGAGAAGGTAAAGATTGAAGTAGGAGTTTGATAAATAATGACATGATTCATTTTATAAGCAAATTATTAATCTCAACCTAAATAGATGATTGATAATACTTTATAAATTTAGCTTGATGAATGCCATATTGACTATAAATAAACTCATTTGAATATGCTTATATTCATCCTGAGATTTTTAACCAAATGCATTTTTGAAAAAAGTGAAATTCTGAAGTGTATTAGAATAAGATTAACAATATCAACAGATATTCTTAATTTTCTTTTATGAATGTTTGCATCCACATATAACTTATGTCAACAGCTATTTGTGGAGTAATTGCTTTGTTCTAGGCACTATTGTGACCACAGGGGATATATCACTGAACAATGCAATCCAAAATTTCTTCCCCGATGGTGTGTACATTCTAGTGGGGATGAACCAGACAATTTAAGAGAAAGAGATTAAATAAATTGTATGCAGGTAAAATCATTTAGACCATAAATAAAATGACTGTTAAGCCCAATGATAGTAACTATATGAACAAAAATAAAGGAGAGAAGGAGGATTGGTTATATGAGGTGAGGATGAGGTTGTGGTCTGGAAGAAATTGTAATTTAAAATAAGGTCCTTAGGAGAAACTGTGTTGATTAGGAGTTGAGGGAAGGAGCCATGAGGATAACTGTTGGAAGAGCTTTTCAGACAGAGAAGTAAATGTCCCTTAGAGGGTGGGCATGGTGAGGAATAGGCAGAGTGGTAAGATGCCAGAGAAGTAGGGAAACAGACGGCTTTAGGGGGCTCTATATGAGGACTTGTCCTTTTATTCTGAATGCGATGAAACATTTTGAGTAGAAAATAACATGGTTTGCCTGACTTCGAAGTAATTGTCTAGACCATAGGCGGCCATGGGTTGAAGAGGAGAGGCCATTTTAGTTACAAGGTTTTTCTATTAATTCTGGTCAGAGACAGTATTCTCTGAACTAGGATGGTATTAGTAGAGGGCAGTAGGAAATGGTTGGATTCTATATATATTTTGAAGATGAAGCTAGTAAGATCGGCTAAATGCTTGAACATAGGGTATAAAAAAAGAAAGGCTCTGAAGAGGCCCTTGTAGTTGAACTGAGTGACTGGAAAGATGGCATTGCCATTATTGGTACGGGGAAGATGCCAGGAAGTAGGTCTTGATTGTGGGCATTGTTAGGTCATTTTGGAACTAGTAAGTTTAATATGCCCATTAGACTTGCAAGTGGAGAGGCTGGTGGACAGCAGACTGTTAAGTAATCAGAGACCAAATGAAAGGACCAGATCTTTGAGTAATTAGCAGTTACATTTTAAGTAATTAAAAAAATATTTATTCATTTTAGGCAGGAAGGCAGGGAGGGAGGCAGAGAGAGAGAAATAGAGAAAGAGATATTTGTTGTTCCACTTATTTATGCATACACTGGTTGATTCTTGTATATTCCCTGACTGGGGATTGAACCAACAACCTTGGCGTATCAGAATGATGCTCTAAACATTTGAGCTACCTGTCCAGGGCTCAAATGGTTTTTGTTGCCAAGAACTTAATTTGTATGAATAAAGTCCTGTTAGGTCTAAATGCATTGAAGACAGATTTTTTGAAGTCTTATGAAAATGTTATTCAGAATAATTTCATTTCAATATAGAATCTAGAAGATCAAACATAACTAAATTACATTAAATTATTAAAATATTTTGGGAGTTAAGCATGTGGTAAATTTAACAAAATGTTACTCTTTTATAGGAGCTTGATCATAGTAAGGGCCTTTGTTCTGAAAGCAAATCTTATGTCTTTTTCAGCACTTTTAATAGAATGTAGAGAACTAAAAAGAAGATCTCTTCTACCTCAGGCTATTAAGAACTGAAATAAGGAAATACGTGAAACCGTGTCATGCTAGCTTGGGTAATCTTTGAAGTCTTTGGAGAGTTTTTACTAAACAGAGCAAATGGCATAAGACCTAAATTTTGCACGTGAATGAGACCTGAGATAATCTTCAAACCTCTGTGTACTCCATTTCCCTATTAAATGCATGGAGGCAATAACACCAGCTGTCATGTATTTAGGTCAGTTAGTTTGAAAACAAAAATACTTTGAAAGTAAAAGTATACTTATAAATATATTTTCAATTTTTCAATGAAAATATATTTCACAATAAGAAATCTTTTCTTATTTTCATTAATTTTTAATTTTTCTTAAATTTATTGGGATGACATTGGAGAATAGGATTATATAGGTTTCAAGTTTATAATTCACTGATACATCACCTGTATATTATATTGTGTGCTCACTTCACAAATTCAGATCTTCCCTCACCACATATTTTGCCCCCTTTATCCTTTACTAGCCCGCCAACCCCCTTCCCTCTGGTGACCATGATAGTGTTGTCTGTGTCTGTGAGTTATTGTTTGTTATTCATGGTGACCAAGGCATGGAAGGAAGTGAAGTGTCCTTCACTAGATGATTGGATAATGCAGATGTGGTCCATATCTACAGTGGATTACTACTCAGTCATAACAAATGATGAGATACTGCCATTTGCTACAACATAGATGAATCTTGAGAATAGTGTGCTAAGCAAAATAAGTCAGTCAGAAAAAGTTAAGAACCATCTGATTTCACTCACTTGTGGGATATAAAACTGAAAGCAACAAATGAATAAGCAAGCAACCTGTTATTTTTATCTTTATTGGCCTCTCTTTATTGGGAAAAATATTATTATTTTCAAATAAAGAAGGGTAGACATTTGATTATGGGTTGGAGTACAGAAAAATGACCAGTAACCCTACTCTTGAATAGGAGTAAATTTAAAAGCACCTATATTTAAACTTTGCAAGAAGAGGTAGAAGAAAAGGAGGGAACTCCAGAGAAATAACTTATCTAGTGCTTGCTTGCCATTGATCAAACGATGGACTTCTTCTGAGGTTTTCACTGAGTATCCTCTCACTTATATTCAGATTATTGCTGTCAGAATATTGTGTATTTCAATTATTAGTGTTGGGGTTTAGAAAGACAGGCACACTGATACATATCCTGGCCCACCCCACCCCACCTGCTGCCACAACCCTTTGACAAATGGTGGATCTGAGTTTCTCCCTACAGAATACCTCAATACCAAGGAACCGATTCTACTACTATGCTTCCTTTTCAGGTGCCTGCCAATTTCTCGTCCTTCTACTTTGATCTTCTTTCCTTTTCTCAGGTTGACCATGGTCTGGAAAGTGTGCAGTGGCAAAAAGTAACAGTGTCATCTAGAGGACAGATATAGAACGCTAACTTTGGGAAATATCAGTACAGCAGATGCATCCCCCCAAAAGCTTTCTCTGTGTTGACACAAGCTCCCACACAACACTTGTTCTATGAACCAGAAGGAGTTCATTCTCATTTTAAAAAATCATTTGTATTGACTTATAATCTACATGCTATACAATTCACCCATTTAAAATGTAAAATTCAGTTGTTTTTATACATTCACAAGAGTTGCCCAACCATCATGACAATCAATTTTAATATATTTTTATCATCCTAGAAAGAAAGTACATAGCCACTAATGGTCACTCCTCATTTCACTTGAAACAGTCCCCCTCCCTGCCTCAGCCCTATGTGACCACCTATCTTCATTCTGGTTCCATGGATCTGCCTATTCTGGGCGTTAGTATAAATGGAACCTGCTACATGTCCTTTGGGACTGTCTTCATTCACTTAATATAATGTTTTTAAGATTCATCTATATTGAAGAATATATTAGTAGTTTATTTATTTTCCTTGCCAAATAATAATGCATTGTATAGATATACCACACGCTATTTATTTGTTCAGCTGATGTTCACTTCAGTGGTTTGTAATTCAAGCCATTATGAAGAGTTTGGGGCAAGTTTTTGTGTGGACATATGATTGCTCATCTTGTGGGCGTATTCCGAGGAGTGCACTTGCTGGGTCATGTGATAACACTGTGTAACCTTTTGTGGACCTGACAGAGAGATTCTCAAAGTGGCTACATTATTTTACATTCCAAATAGCTGTGGGTCGTGATTTTGAATGTTCTATATTCTCACCAAAAATGATTACCTCTCTTTTTGTGTGTGGTAAGATACACATGACATAAAACTGACAATTTTCATAATTTTACAACATGCGATTCAATCGCGTTAAGCACATTTCCGTGTTGTGTAATCATCACCATTCTCTAGTTCCAGAACTTTGTCATTATTTGATTACACTTCTCATCAGGGTGTGAAGTGGTATCTCCTCTCAGTTTTCATTTATATTTCCTTGATTGATAGTCATTTCGAGCATCTTTTCATGTTATTATTGGTCATTTGCATATCTTCCTTGGAGAAATATGTATTCAGACATTTTGCCCATTTTAAAATTGGGTCATTGGTCTCTTCGTTTATTGAATTTTAATAGTGAAAAGACTCACTCATGAGTGAACCACAAATGTAATAAGAAAATTTCAGTGACCCTATGCTGTCCCTTTAAATATATCTGTCGGTGATTCTGGGCTGACCCAGTCCACGTACAGGATATCTTTTTGATATGAGAGCATGTAAATCAGGTGCCTATTTGTTAAGGATGGTGTGGAAGAAGTCATATGATAAGCAAACACTTTTACAACCTTCCCTTTGAGAACTCTCACTTCTGAAAAATGCACGGAAGAAATGTGTTAGTTGACAGAAGCATCTGTGGTATACCATTCATTTTTAGGATTTGAATTTCTTCTGTTATAAACTATTAGAGAGTGCTTTGCAGAGGATCTTTCTTAAATCATAATGTTTAAGGAAGGGTTCGATTTCACATGGAAGGGCTTGTTAGTAAGATTCCCTAGAGTTGATACGTTGATATTTGGCTTATAGGTTTTCAGGGCTGAATGGAACTATGTGTTTCCACCGTTTAAATGGAGTGTGTTTCAAGATGAGACATGGGATATAGGATGGACATTTTGACCCCTGTTTCATTTATCATTTATTTTTTTCTGTGCTTTCAAAGGGAGGAAATTGTCTTACTGACATATTGTCATACCGAATGTGCACAGCGTACTAAATAAGTGATAATGAGTGTACTGAGACAAGTGAGAGAGAGAGACAGCTCATTTTATTTGCAAATGGGTAACTACAGATTTGTAGCAGTTATTATTATGCTGGAAAGGAAATGATGGCAAAACCAAGATCTTGCTTATCCTAACAACTTTCAGTTTCTCAGTCTATTTCTGAAAAAGTTGGGTCCCTTCCAAGATCTCAAAGTACCCCTATTCCCCCCACCATTCCAAAAATAGTAAGAAAGGGAAAATAGGCACTTTTAAAGCCAGTTGTGAAGGAGTCTTCAAGATATTGAAGGGAGCCATCTGGTGTGCACACCATCCTACAAAGTTTAGGATGACTTCGGCCAAAGCAGCTGATCTCTGCGTGGAAAAGTTGTCGCGGTGGGAAAACACCTCTGTCCCTCAGTGCAGCTGGGCTTGTTTGAGGAAAGCTTCCCCCAGCAACATGTGGTGCCTCTACATTGGGCTTTGCGAGTCTGTAGTTAGAGAAGTTAAAGCAGTCCTTTTGAACCAAGGTGACAAAAAAAATCCACCACAAATGAGCCAATGTTATTTTATTTTAGCTCAGTATAGCTTAATTGCCTTTTAAAAAATATTTCACCTCTTAGCAGGTCTTTCCTGTCTCGTGTCAGAAATAACAACTGAGACTATTGAGAGAAAAAAAATGGCACTCTTCCAAAAGAGAAAGTGAACTTACACAATTCCTGGATTCAAAAGGATTGCAAAGGAGAGTTATTTTTGTCAGCTTTAGTCATTTGACAGCTACGATTCTCCTTCTGCAATATGTCATCTTAAAATTCCCTCAACTTACTAATGAGGATCCTGAATTTAATTCTTTGAGGTTTGCTGTGTGTGTCTGTGTGTGTGTGTGTGTGTGTGTGTGTTTCAGAGAGAGAAACTTTCCCTCTGTTTATGTGATAAGTTTGAATGTAATTAACTGTTGTGCTTTTGCCTTTAACATGTTATTTTTGCATTCCCATCATATGAATGTTAATGACATTCAGTGTTTCTGTGAAAAAATAATTTCGGAGTTATACAAAATAATGGGCTTTTATTGTTCATAGAGGAGTATTTACCTGAACAAATACATAACTGTTTCTGTAAAGAATGGGTCTATTTTACTTTATCAGCAACTAAGGGAAAGGTTAATGGCTAGGATGTATCTTTTCTGTTGTGTGTGAAACACGCAGTGTTCTGCACTGTTGAGATTTATGGTGTGGAAGACAAAGCAGGTGCTGTTCCAAGCCTTCTTTCAACAACAGAGTGTAAACGTGGGCCTGAACTTATCTGTCAAAAGTAAGTTAATACAACGTTAGGGAAAGCCTAGAATTTCACACTTTTCCATACCTTCCTGTCTCTACCTCAGGAATTTAGCCAGTGTGATTAATGACCACTGTTATTTGTGAGCTTTCCAAGTCCCTACAGACAGAATGAACTTGACTCTTCAGCCACGTAGAAGGAAACAGGCTGTTAGAGCTCTACAGCACAACATGTTCATCATGATGAGCTCTCTGCAGTTCGAAAGAAAGAGGGAAAAGGAAAAACCATCTTGCTACAGTACACACAGAGTTACCTTAAAACATTTTCCACTTCCTCTCTGTTTGCTTTTCCTGCCGTCTTCCCTCCCCCTATACATGAAAGCAAACACACACGCCCAGTGTCTTTTCCATTTTGTGGCAATCCAGGAACATAGTTGAACGCTCCTCACTCTGCCTCCTGTTTTTCCTCATAGAAAGTTATTCAATCAGGCCTATTGATTCCTTTGTCAAAATATCGTATGGATTTTCCCTTTCCTCTGTTATACTGTCCCTGCCACCTCATCTTTATGGGACCCCATTCCCTCAGGCTCTAAATTCTCTTTCAGTCTTTAAGTCATACAGCTTGTTTATTTGCCTATATTATTCATTTAATTTCCATGCTTTCTTTTCTTATGTTGTCTCTATTCTGATTCCACATTAAGGCTTGTAGATGTTCCCTCTTTTGTTCTCTCTAATATGGATACTACTCAACGTTCATTTTCATCACAATGTATGTTTAAAAGCATCTTTTTACATAAAAATCATCTTTTTTCTTAATCCTCCTTAGTCTAGCCTCACTTAGTAATCATACTCTTGTGATTTTGGAGGAAGGACAACACATTCCTCTAATTTGCCTACAAAGATTTTCTGTATCATATCAGTCATATCTTAGACTCCTTAAGTTAAAGAAAATAAAACTTCTAGCTCATTCAATTCTTTCAAGAGGTAGTTACTCTGTTGTCTACACTATTGACATTCAATGTCTTGTTAAATGTAATTCAAACCGGGTCAATTTGCAACCTGGAAGAAGCAAAGAACCACTAATGCTAAACCTCTAGCAATAATACCACAGCAGCCCCTAGTCCCTTTACAGTACTCGTGGATATTGTAATCCATATAAGTAATTGAAAATTTTGAGTCTGTTGTTTACTACAAGGAGGTTTTTAGAAATTAGTCTTTTGATTTATAATGGTACTGAAATCCTTGCATTGACCAAAGAAAGAGAACACTTCCTGAATCTTCAAATGATATGATCAAGAAGTGGGGCAATTAATCTCTGTCCCCCGCCAGTGTTTCTGCAGGATGCAGCTTAACATTCTTCCTGTTACAGAGTGTTCTTTTGACTAGTAAAAGGATTAGGCATCACTGTGGGAGAAAAGCACAGTCTAGTGAAGCTAATAGGGATTTTTATTCACATCACATGTTTTCATGTTGCAAATTACAATTCTTTCTGGCTCTTGTCCCCACTCTAGAAGCTCCCCTAGATTCACGGCACATATGTAACACTATATTTTCTTCTTTTCCACTGCTTGTTAATTCTCTCCTACCAAACTCTGAGCCCCTCGAACACTGATTTTATGTTTTATTTACCTGTGTGTGCCTACAGTCATCTCTGTGCTTCCACACAGCAGGTGTTCGGTAACAGTTTGTGGAACAGAATTGAGTCATTTCTGAAAACTAGTCTATATTATGGATTGCGGTGATTTCCTTTTATTCTACAAAAAGATTTTCTATCCTAATTTTCCTTGCCAGTTTCATACCACTTATAATACAGCATGTTATTTCATCAGGGCAGAAAATGTGGATGAACACAGCTGCTCAGGTATTCAGCATTTTTTTCTTTTGAGCTAGTCATAAAGCCATTGATGATGTCTCTCTTATGGAGAGCAATTATGTCATTTTATGGCTGTTCCCATTTTATGAGTTTGTCTTCTTGGTGGACTTCATTTCTTTTCTTTCTTTCTTTTTTTTTTTTTTTTTTAGAAAGGACCCTATTCCTTAGTATTCCCACAACCTGCTGTGATGTTTGAGAAATAGTTGTTGCTCACTCGTTTTGGTAGTGGTCGATCTCCATGTTGTCTTTTCTTGACTTTTCTGTCCTCTTTTCAGCCTGTCTGTAGCTGGTGTAGGATCCATGCAGCACAGTGCCATTGTCCCTTAGCCTCCCAAACTGTTTTTCATCAACTCCACTTTTCTTTCCAAATTTCACTGGTGAGACATGTACCATATTTTTAGGACTATAAGATGCACTGGACCATAAGATACACCTAGGTTTTAGAGGAGGAAAATAAGGAAAAACATCTTTGAAGCAAAAATGTGGTAAAATATTTAATAACCTGTGACCCCACTCCACCGCCCCCCCACCCCACCGCCAGCCAGGTAAGCTATATTTGCACTATAACACACACACCCATTTTCCTCCAAAACTTGGGGGGAGCGTGTCTTATAGTCCAAAAATACGATATTTATCTTTCTTCCACTTAGATCAGGGGTGTCAAACTCATTTTCACCTGGGGTCCACATCAGCCTCGCAGCTACCTTCAAAGGGCAGAGTGTAATTTTAGGACTGTATAAATGTAACTATTCCTTTAACTAGGGGCAAGGAGCTCAGTGCTGCCACTGAGTAAAAACAAGGTGCGGGGCTGGATTTGGCCCGTAGGCCTTGTGTTTGCTACCTGTGTCTTAGATGGTTTCTCCTTAAGAACTGTGCGACACATGCCATAAGGTGCATTGTATGCTTTGGAAAAGGAAGCATAACATATGCAGCAATAATTCTGTAAATTTTACTGTAATTTAAAAGTATTTTTTTGGAAATCTTTCTTACAATAATACATTTTCAGTTTGTCTGGTACCCTCACTTAACAAGGGAAGAAATGGAATCTTTGAATATGAGATCTGAAAAGAGCCTTAGAAAGATTACTTAGCACATAAACAAGATATATAGAAGGCAGGAAATGATTCCATGTTCTCATAAGTAGTTGGTGGCAGAGTAACTATACAGCCCAGGTCTTCTGGCATAACTATAAGGTTTCATATTGATCATTGTGCCTCATGTCTTCATTCACCTTGAACTTGTATTTGGTTGTGTGAATTGTCACGGAATGAAAAAAATGGTGGTATTTGATTAACTTATATGAGTGAATACATTCTGCTACATTTATTTTTCACATTTAAATATGACTTTGGGTAGTGAATACACAATGCAATATATAGATGATGTATGAGAGAATTATATGCTTGAAACTTATATGTTTATTAAGCAATGTCACCCCAATAAACTCAGTAAGGAATAAAAATCAATAAATAAATAAACAAACACGATTTTGGTGGACCTGAAATTTTTTCAAAGCCTAGGAATATAAGCTTAAATAATGTATCTTAAAAGACCTTTCAAAGTTCATCTAAAAAACTAGGAGGAAGGGTTTTCAGGAACAACTGTAAAGGACACATGGACGAAACTGGGTGGGGGAGATCAGGGACAGGAGGTGGAGATGGCTGACGTGGTGGGGGAGTGAGTGGTGGTGGGGGAATTGGAGACAACTAAACTGGAACAACAATAAAAATAAATAAATAAATAAATAAATAAACCAGTAGAACCTGAAAAAAATAAATAACAGTTCATCTAAAAAACAGAAGAATTGTGTGAATTTTTGGAAAATGCACAAACTTATTCCAAGTGCAAATTCTTTCCGGTATCATCAGTTATTGAAACAATGTACTTAGCAGTATTGTTCTTCATATTACCAAACTGAAACAATTTCAGTGTGCATCAACAGTAAGATGAATAGGAAATTTTGGTAAATTCACATAATAGAGAACTATTTGCAAATGAGAACGATAGATCTACCACTACATGCTATCATATGGATAAAGTTTCAAACACAATCACAAGCACTTAGCGTCAAAGGAGTACTTATTGTATGATTCTATGCATGTAAAGTTATAAAGTTCAAATATATGTGATTAGAAATCATGATAGTGATTGTTGGCAGGAACAGGGAGTGGAGAGTGATTGGAGGGGTGTGATTTACTAAAGAGTTTGGGCTTAATTAACTCAGAGACTCAGAGATCCTGAGGTGCTTGAGTCAGGGAAGCAACATCAAGGTGGAGAGCACCAGAAAGTTAGAAAGACCTTTAAGGAGAATTTAAACAAAGGCAAGTTTATGTGGGTGTGGTGATCAGAACACCTCTGAGACATTTAGACAATAAAATTGGTGGAAATTGTATTTTGACAGAATATGGATGGAAGGTGGCGAGGAAGCCCCTGAGGGTTTCTGAGGTTTTGTTTTCTAGGACATGGTACATGGTATGTCAGAAAAATAATGCGAAAATGGTTGTGAAGTGTTCTAATTCTATAGCCACTTAGTTGAAAATGAAAGTATACATGACAGTAAACTATCTAACATATATGCTAATCTGACAGTATTGTAGATCGTGGGTATCATCATACCTATTAATTTGGGAAATGGGAAAAACAAAACTGTGGACTTTGAAAGAAGTCCTTATGTAACTATGTAAGGTTTAATAAATGCAGAAGATGAATGCATATTATCATGCTTGAAAATGAAGATGCATATGTTCCTTAACTGTTTTAAAATGATATCAGATCTTAGACATCAAAGTTTGTATAAAATAACTATTAGTTTCCTGTATGCACCCTAGTAAAATAGAAAGAGAAAAAATGTGCTTTGGGATATTCTGTGTTAAAAATTAGCCACAGCAGGTAAAGGACTTGACATGTAAAGTACCCTTGATATCTTGCAGTAAGTTTTTCTGCTAGAAAAATCTTAGGCAGTGAACACATAAAGAGTATGATCCAAATCTTACCAAAGTGAGCATTGATGGAAAACAAATTGTCTTTGGGTACTTGGTAGAAACGCCAGAAGACTTCATAGAAGGATGAAATAATCCATGAAGCATTACTGACAAATGCACCTTCAATTATAGTTAAAATTCTTGGGAAATTTTTTTATAAATCTTATCAGGTATATACCCAACATAAAGAGAAAATTCCTAGTCACCCTCTGTTATGGCTACTTGTTGTGGAAGTGACAGGGACAGAGTCTTGTTGACCTATTAGAACATTGTAGTTGTTCAGTGCATTTCATTTGACATTTTGAATTTGCTTAAGGAACTAGCAAATAGAATTGTTAATAGTGTATTGAAATGTGAAGTAATATGATCTGTCTGAAATCAATTAGGTTTTCAAACTCTTATCATTAATATGGAGAAACCAACTTAAAATTTATGAATAGCATGCCTCTAAGAATCGTGGGCCCTGACTGGGCAATTCTGTTGATCGGAGCATCATCCTGTAGACCAAAATTTTGGGTTCGATGCCTGATCAGCATCAGGGCCCATACCTAGGTTGCCAGTTTAGCCCATGGTGGGGGAGTGTTCAGGAGGCAACAGATTGGTGTTTTTCTTTCACGTCAATGTTTATCTTTCTCATCTCTTGCTCTCCCTTCCTCCCTCTATCTCTAAAATCAATAAACATATGCTCAGGTGAGGATTTTCAAAAAATTATACGAAACGGAATTTGGTTCAGTAAACCACATTAGAATGAATTATGCAAAAATGATTCCTCTACTTACATGATTGGTTCAATAATGTATTATTTTTGTTATTTTTACACGTGCCTTTTAAAACACAATGTAGTAATATTCCCCTAAAGTTTGCCAACAATAAGGGATGTTGTAAGACAAGAGATAAAATGCCAAAGTTATAAAGTGTGAAAGATATATATTTATCTCATACATTATTTACAAGTATATAAAGCATTCCTTAAACTGAAGCTAAATGCATCCTGTGTATATTAGTAAAGAATATATGATGTTGGAGGTTATGTTTTTTTTCTCGCATTTGAAATTTTAGAAAACCTAGTACTGCCAAGGATGACTATATTTTCCTTCAAGATCTTATGAAATGAGTATTTTTGTCATGTTTTATCAGTTCCTTTAAAAAGAGTAAACTTAGCATGTTGAGTATTTTATAAAAGCAATTGCAAAAAGCCATTCTATAGCTCTACAGTTTTCATTATAGATACAGAGTGGTAAAATTGACAGTCATTCTTGTAGCAGCAAGAAAGATGTTTGAACATTATTTTAGTAGGTACTACTTTTAAAACCAAATGCTTAGAGGAAAAATCAATTGGTCCACATTTTTTCCCATTGGTAGTTTTCCATGTCTGTGAATAAAGACATATGTTAATTAAAATGTTTTAAATATGCAACTAAAATAAATATGAGAAAATCAAAATGAAAAGCCACACCCATTCTTTAGTATTCTCCTTAATAGTCACACTTCCTCTTCAGATTCTCAATGTACATATTCACAACAAGGTAAAAACATCAGAAATACTCTCTCATATATGTCTTGACCTCAACCTTTTAGAAAAGAGAATTTTTGTTTATTTATTTTTGAATTGTATTTATTGATGAGAGAGAGAGAGAGAAATCACTTCCTAGTGCTGCATATTTATGCATTCCTTGGTTGGTTCTTGCGTGTGCCTTGACCAGGAATTGAAACCCAACCTTGGCCTATCAGGACTGCACTTTAATCAACTGAACTACCTGGCCAGGGCCTAGAAAATGGAATTTGCTAAAATAAAATCTGATAAATGGACTGTAAATAAACAAATAAATTTACTACAATATACTCTTAAAGATATGTTACTTATAAACAAACGTGTAAAAGAGAGAGATGATAGTTATGTTTCAGCTATAAGTTCAAAGGTAACATCTTGGATATTTTCAGTGTGTCTCCCAAGGTCCGTCCACCCTTCTTCTCCAACACACCACATGCCCTGGGAGGAGCGCCTATAAGGAGTGTACCAGGGGCTCCCTGCTCTCTGTCTTTCAGCTGAGTATAGCTAGTGAGGAGCAACAGGAGACGAGTGAGTGGCAGACAGTTCATTTTCCTGCCTCCTTTTCTGTCACGTGGTCTTTGCAGTGAACTGGTGATTAGATAAAAAGATCACAGCTCCCGTCAGAAAGCCCTCTCAACCCAGCTCGCTGTCTGTCTCCCTTATTTCTGGGTTCTGGCGTCTGTCCTGTCCCTTTTCTTCATCTTGACAGCATTTGTATATTGCTGTTTATATGAAACTTTTCTAAAATATCCCAGTTTAATTATACTGTTTGTTTCCTAGAAACAGGAATATACCTGAGATCTATTTTTTTCTAACTGGCTTTGAAAATCTGAGACAGTTAGGAGCTCCATTTAGGATACATTGAAATTGAATTTATATCATTTACATATTTATAAAATGTCTATTTTCATTCATTTTAAATTAAGTTTATTGAGGTGACATTGGTCAATATAATCACATACGTTTCAAGAATACATTTCTATGATACACCACCTGTATATTGCATTGCATGCCCAGCACTCAAGGTCAAATCTGTCACCATATATTTAACCTCCTTTACCCTTTCATAACCCCTCACCCCCTGATCTCTAGTAACCACTGTACTATTGTCTGTGTCTGTGAGGGTTTTTTTGTTTGTTTTTCTTTTTTGTTCATTTTTTGCTTTCAGTTCTATATCCCACATGGGAGTGAAATCACATGTTTCTTTTTCTGTGCGACTTACTTTAGTTAACATAATGGTCTCAAGATCTAGCCCTGTTGTCTCAAATGGCAGTATTTCATCTTGTCTTACAGCTGAGTAGTATTCCATTGTAGATATGGACCACATCTTCTTTAACCAATCATCTATAGAAGAATAACTCAGTTGGTTAAAGTGTTGTCTGGGTATGTCAAGGTTGCCGGTTCAATCCCAAGGTCAGGGCACATACAAGAATCCACCAATGAATGCATAAACAAGTGGGGCATTAAAATCTCTCCCCCCTCAAATCAGTAAATATAAAAAGATGGATTGTCGTAGGTATTTAAATAATGTAGTACATATTAGCCACTTAGAAGGGAGGCAGACACATGATAAGCATTGTATAAATGTTGGTTCTTAGTTGCTTACTTTTCTTCATCATAATCTGTTACATGTGAGAGGGAAGACAAAATTCAGTTTCATAACTATTTAGAATAGTGAACCCATGTTCCTGTTCTTTTAAAATGAACCTTAGAGCTGGGGAGGGCTGGAGGGGGTGATGGACTGAGATGGGAGTAAAAGGCAGAAAACTACCCAAACAACAACTAAAATAAAAATAAATAAATAAGTAAGTAAATAAATAAATAAATAAAATGGGAAACAATAAAATGAGACTAAAATAAAATAAACCTTATTATATACATTGCACATAGAAGTAATACTTCACTTTCAGTAAATGTACAGACAGCCATGTGCTAATTAAATATACATGTAGCCCAGTGGACCAACGGCTGATGGAAATGTAAGATAGTACCACCGTGTTAAAAAAAAAACAACAGCTTGTTGATTTCTTAAAAATGTTAAAAATACACTTATTATATGGGCCTACCATTCTATGCCTAGATTTTCACCCATGAGAACTAAAGTATGTGTCCATGGCACACAGACACGTGTAGCAGACTTATTGTACTAGGTAAAACTGGGAAGAAGCCAAATACTTGTGAACAGACGAATCAAATTTTTTAAAATGGTTGTTTATCTACACAATGGAATACAACTCAGTGATAAAAAGGAATGAACTATTGATAATGTAACAACATGAGCGGAATCTCAAGATGATCATGCAGAGTGAAAGAAGCCAAACAAAAAGTATTCACTGTATATAATTCCATTTCGGTGAAATTCTAGAAAATGCAAACTAATTTATAGTGAAAGACAACACATCAGTGGTTACTTAAAGACAGTGGAGGGACAGGCAAAGAGAGATTACAGAGGTGCTTCAGGAAACTTTGGGGTATGATAGATACGAGGATATGTTCATTCTTTTTATTGTAGTGATGGCTTCCTGTGCATACATACAGAAAAACTTAGCAAATTTTACCCAATAAACATGTATGGCATTTATATTTGCATACCAGTTATAACTTAGTAAAGCTATTAAAAATACATTTCTTCCATAAACTTGATTAATGTCCAGAGTTATCATTTTCCTGCGTTATCTTTTTTGCTTCTATTCAATATTGAATTCAATGGGAATTTTCTCACTAAAATCTAAACATCACATTAAGTTCACTGTCAAATGATGTCCTATAGTCTGTAAAAAATTATCTGTAGCCCATAATAAGTTGGAAACTAGAGGGAAGGATATTGTATATGATAACATTTTAGTTCGGTGTGTTGTGTCTGTTATATACAGATTTCAGGAAGAGCAATAAGTGGAAATATTTATTTCTTTGTGTGTGCATGTACCTTGACCCCTATGAGTACATCTATAATGTAGTTCTGTGGAGAGTGAGCACTTTATGGCAACATTCTCCAAAAATGATTGAATCACCCTTGATATTATATACAGTGATCTAGTCATTAAACTTCAATTTATGCATACAATTACAAGGAGAATTAATTCATTCAAAGGGAGGAATATGCATACAGGTATTGAAATGAACTGTTTCGTATTTTATTTACTTACTAATTTTCAGGTAAAATTGGTTAATAATCTATGCAGCCTTTGGTAAACTCTTTTAACAAAATTTTAAATATTTTATTTTTTTTCTCCCAAATATTAACTTCTCAGGAACATAATGCTTTGTCATTATGCTAGGTCATCCATGTAAAATACACCACACTTTTTCTAAAGTGAAAATTACTTTGAAAATTCTAGTGCTTAGATATTTAAATACCATGATTATGCTATAATGAATATTTAAATCTTTAGAGTCATACATAGTTGCTGCTAATGTCAATCAAACCTAGGGTGACCAAAGCAACCCTGCTTTCATGAATAAGTCATCTTTCTCCCCATGAGTTTTCTGAGCATTCTAAGAACACATGTGGGAATAGAGAGAACAGTGTTTGAATGACATTTTCTCTAAAGAAATGGAGCAACCACAAGAGCAGATGTAGTATATTCAAGTCTGTCTGACCTATTCACAAGGTTCTGTGAGTTTTGAACTGTAAATAAAATGTTTTGCTTGATTCTAAACTATAGCTAACAATGTCAGATTGGTTTCTGAATTTCTGAAGTCTGTTATTTTCAGGAATCAAAAATTGGTAGTCCAAGATGAATTCTAAAAGATTTTAATTGTTGCTATTATTTTAACTTTACATGGTAATATTCTTTTACAAATAATTATTCAAAGTGGCAGAGGTAAGTATGACATTGGAGCTTTGACACTGAAATTTGTTTCGGTTCATATTATCTCATTTGAAAACATTTTCCAAGCATCAAAGTGAAACGTATAAAATTCTGTTTAAAATTTGAGCTGTATCATGGAAGTATTATAAAGCTATTAGATGCCACAATGGTTCAGTTGAAAGGTGTATTATTAGAAGAAAATGTCTCAGCAGGATAATTAAAGGTGAGGACTGAGAAAGACTTTATATTAGATTTAAATCTCTACTGATACCAAAAGACTTGTAATCTGTTTGGGGGACATTCCTGAGATTTCAAGGTAGAGCAGTATCCAGTATATCCGTAAGGCCTCTCAAATCCATCCCACAAAGAAAGGACAAGAAATATTATCTTCAGAAAGAAGCTCAGCTTGGAAACTAGAGCCAAGTGTATCAAAAGCCTAATGCTTTGGGCAGGGGGACAAAATTTCTCCACTACAATCAGAAGAAAATGTAGAGAAGGGAGTAGCTGTTATTTTCTAAAGGTCATTGAAAGAATAGTAAGAAATCCTGTGGTTTCTACTTTTACTACTCCTGAATGTTACACCTCCCTAATTAAAATTTAGTATTTACCAAACACCTACCTAGTTAATGTGCCAGAGCAAAAAGTATACAAATATGTTCAGAACAGTCCTGCAGTTCTCAAGCATGTTGTTATTTAGTGGATAGAGAGAGTGGTTATTGGACATGGACTCCTGATACTAACACACAGTAGATAGAAATGTGTTATTATTATTATTTTTTAAATTTTATTTAGTTATTTCTCAAGTACAGTTTTTTGTCTATTTCTCCCATCCCAGCCCCCCTGCCCCATGCTCCCCACCTCCCTCCCATTTCCATCCCCCCTTAGTTCTCGTCCCTGTGTCCTTCATATTTGTTCCTCCAAATCCCTCCCCTTTTTCCCCTTAAATTCCCTTCCCTCTTCCCTCTATTTAGTACCATTTATAAATTCAATACATACTTAGAGCCGAGCTATACTGCTTGGAAGATCATAATGCCTGAAGCATAGTCCCGGATCTCTCAGAGCTCACAGTGTAAAGTGGGAGATAAACACCTATAGTACAAAGTGATAAAGTCTATACTAGAAAATTCACAGGAAACATAAAGGCAGAGGCATCCCATTCCCTTTAAGATGGGGCAAATTCCTGAGAAACTTCTAGTGGCTTCAGCTATTATTTAGTGTGTGTCTTCAAAGTAAGAAATACAACTGAAGGAATAATTTAATACATGACACCTTATTTGTGTTATTACAGTTTCTCTTTCAAGAAAACATGTAGATATTTTTAGTGCAATAAGATCACACGGGTAAAAACACCAAAAGTGAATCTGATATACTTCTTTTTAAAAAATTTGCCAATATTTGTAATTCTAGAATAGCCTTTTTACAATAGCCCTTCAAAATAATTAACAATTACACATCTTATTATAAATATCATTGCAGGCTGTGTTTCTAGGTAACATAAGAAATGTTATATTTATACTTACACATAAAAGGAATAAAATGTACCATTTTGAAAATGATGCGTCCTTTTAGCATGCCAATATACAGTTTGCTATGGAAGGTTTTAAATATGAAGTATTCACCCATGACTAGTGTGTCTCAGTTGGTTGGGCATCTTTCCCCAAAGCCAAAGGTCATGGGTTCAATTTCTGGTCAAGGCATGTGCCTGAGGTGCAGGATTGGTCGGAAATCATGATGTGTATGAGAGGCATCTGATAGATTTTTCTCTCTCTGATCAAAGTTTCTCTTTCTTTCTTACTCTCCTTCCCCTCTCTCTAAAAAAATATAGTTCTAACTATCAAGTATTCAGGAAACATTGTGTTTCTGTGTGTGTTACTATAGCATCAGTATAGATACTCTGATATATATATATATATATATATATATATATATATATATATATATATTCTTTCAAACAGATTTTTACACAATTTATTATTATATATTAAAAGCTTTTAATACAGAATAATACATATACACATAGATACATGCACACACAGATATGTATTTCCAGTCGGTGTTCGAAAGCTATATATTTCCTAGAGTCCTATGCTCATTGTACTAAAATCAATGGTGAATTGGAGAGAAAGCAAAAGTACTATTCTACTTTTTTTAATTTTGGGATTTTAAATTATATTTGATAGTAAATCATTGCTTTACATTTTCCTTTACTTTGAATGTTATTGAATGAATTGGACTCTTTGATATAAAATGACCAAATGATATGTATATATGATTTACTATAAGTATGTTGGAAGCTGAATAAAGAAAAAAAAACAATTTGTTTAGTTGCCCTAGGACATTTTACAAAAGGAAATATGGAAGGAGCATTCTGAATGAATGGTGAATGACTACCACACATTGCATATTGCCTCACTGAATTAATTGAATGTGGATTTGTGTGTCCACAATCTGCTTCTACTGACTAAAAATAAGAGTTTTCACCTGTGTATAGAAATTGCTCTTCTCTCAAAAAACTTTAATCATTTAAATATCACCAACGCAAAAAATGGGACCCAGGTGAATCAGTGAAAAGAGATCTTTCTTTGAGCCTTTAGGAACTAGACATTACCATAGCAACAAGGGACTTTCTTTTATAAGATTTTAATACCTCTGCTTTATTTTTCCATTGCAACAGAGGTTTACAAAGCCAGGATGGAAGGCTTTGTTAGGATTTTCTAGAAAGTCAGCATAGCCACGTGAGTTTTGAAGTAAAGGAACCTTTACTCTATGCAGGAAAAAACAATCTAAATGTGACCAAAAGGTCAAATTTAAAAGAGAGTTTCGATCTGGTTATTAAGGATGGCGTCCATTACATGCATATTGGATGGTGGATGAAATGTAGTATTGGTATTGCGTTGCAGTTTTTTTCCAACATATGCTATTTGGAAGATCTATACCTA
Organism: Artibeus jamaicensis; assembly: GCF_021234435.1. Taxonomy (NCBI): domain Eukaryota; kingdom Metazoa; phylum Chordata; class Mammalia; order Chiroptera; family Phyllostomidae; genus Artibeus; species Artibeus jamaicensis. The sequence goes on along the minus strand of NW_026522028.1, from coordinate 7,762,416 downwards.
TCATATCAATGGTAGTAGGTATGTAGGTTATCTGAAAACTGTTGATATGCTTTAAAAATATGATAGATCTCCCTTCTTCTAATTATCAGCCAGTTGATTGTTTAAGTTAGTAATTTGCTTTGGTGTTCATTAAATTGCATTTTTTTTTCAATTCAACACTGTATCTATGTGGAGACATCTTTTATTGTGTTATAGCAAAATAATAGGGTTCTAATTTGCATGACCATGGAAATCATTGAATCTCAGTCAGTTCTCAGTACAGTTTTTGCCATGAACAATCTCTAATTAAGGATCATCTAGCCTTGCATTGAAACTTTCTGATTAAAGAAAATTCACAGTGTGTTGATTCCAAATATTTCTTTTCCTCCAGTAATTTGTTCTGTGTTTTGTTTTCATGCCCTACACTAACTTTTTATAGTTTGTCCTGTAATGTTTAAGTTTTTCAATAAATCACTCCTCAGTGGATTTATAGTATTAATTTATTCATCCACACGTTCATTCACACTCTTGCAAATACATTTGGAAGGCCTACTATATTCTAAGAATTCTACAGAGAACAAGGGAAATAGAACTGTGTATGTTGGTCTTGTCATCCTAAGGACCTCACAGTTCTGTGAGGACAAGAGACATTTAGGCAGATAACTATAAAATAATGTGACAAACACATTAATATGCATCTTAAAGAATATTCTGGAAGCATTCAGGAGGAGTGTATGCTCCTAGGGTATCAGGAAATGCTTCTTGAGTAATCAAAGACTGGGTCTTAATGGACAAGTGAGCATTGGCCAGGTGGGAGCATTCTGAAAGGAAGGGAATTGAGCAAAGGTGAAGGGTGGGAAGAGCAACCTTGTGCTGGAGGGAATTTAGTAATTCATTGTTGGCAAGCATGAGGCATTCGACGTCAAGAGAAACTCAAGGGCATGGGGCAGGGGCCAGATCATGGAATGACTTTTATACTGTGTTAGAGACCTTGGATTTTGTCTGTGACTACTTGTTAACCACTGAGATGTTTAAAACAGGGAATGATCTTGTTATGTGTAGTCTTTAGATAAATCTGCTGGGTATATGTCACAGGGATATGTTAGGACATCACAACAGTCCAGAGAAGCAGGAATGGAGTTGAGAATTTAACTCCAGAAATAAGTTTGTTAAAACAGGACCAAGTCAGAGGAGACCACATCTGTGGAGACAGAAAGTAGATTAGTAGTTGCCAGGTGCTGAAGGGAGAGAGGCATGGGAGTGAGTGCTATTGTGTGCAGGGCTACTTTATTTCTACAGTCATGGGAATATTCTGGAGTTTGATAATATATTCACAATGCTGTGTTTATTACACAACTGTGAATATACTAAAAACTAGTGAATTGCAAACTTCAAAAGAGTGAATTTTATGGTGCATTACACACACACACAAAGTTCTCATTAATAAAAAACAACAAGGGGCTTAATGATGAATTAAAAATGGAAGCAGATGGAGATACTGGAGAAACTCCCAAGTTTCTTCCTTGGGTGACCAGGTAGATGACTGTGTTACTCATATGTTGGAAGACACCAGGGAAAGAGACATTATGGGGTGGGCATAGAGGTGAAATTGGGGGTGTGCAGCATTGATTTCAGTTTTAGAGAGTTGGAGGTCTGTGAAAATTCCTCTTATACTTCAGCCAATGGCTGGGCTACTTGATAGATGTAAATTTCATAACACCTATGCTGGATTTTCGACCATTCCCAAATTTTTCCACCTCCACATATTTCCAAAGTTAACAAAGTCTTATTAGTAGCATTCCTCTTTGCATGTCAATGATTCTTATTCCAGGCGAGAGGTATATTAGAGTCTACCATGCAGGGGTTTATAATTGGATGAAAAGGCCAGCCTACTAGAGATGCTAATGTGTCATATAAGGAATATTTTTATGCTTCCCATGTTCTCCATTAGAAATTATTGATATTAGTGATGGCTAAGACCATGATGTTAGATGTGATCACCTAGAGTTTTATGTCAAGTGAGGAGAAAGTTTAAGGGGTAAAAGAAGGAAAAGCATTGCCAAAATGCTCAAATAAAGAATAAAGAACAACTGTAGAAAAGATTCTTGGTGAATTATTGTTTTAAAATCACATTTACTGAATGAATAAATAAGTGAATGAGTATGATGTCAAGGAAGCTAATGGAAGGATTTTAGGATATATAGAAAGATCAAGTGTTTAAAAATCAAAAGATAAATTCAGTAACAGAAAGTTTAAAATGTGTCCATTAGACTTGGCAATTAGGAGGGCTTAGGCGACTTCAGTAAATTGAATCTCAGGGATCACTTGTGAAACAGAAAAAATGGGAAGGAAGAAGGCAATGGGCAAAGACTGTTCTCTGAAGAAATATGGTTATGAAGAGAGATGGACCCAGAACACATGGGAACTCCTATGAAAACAGTTATGAATTTGTGCCCATGTTTCTGATAATATCATTTCTTGTTTATATTGAATATATTGGGTTGCCATTGCTTCATAACATTGTATAGGTTTCCGGTGTACAATTCTGTGATACATGATTTGTATATTGCATTGTAAGCCTGCCACCCAAAATCAGATCACCTGCCATCACTATGTATTTGGCCCCGTTTACCCTTTACTACCCTCTCACCTCCTTCCCTCTGGTAACCAGCCTACTGTGCTCTGTGTCTATGAGTTGTTGTTCATTCATCTTTGTTCATTTGCTCCTTTCAGTTTTATATCCCACATAAGAATGAAATCATATGGTTATTTGCATAATTTAGAGATAGTTATGGAGTCATCCCTTCAAAATGCCATCCCTCTCCCTATTTTATTTTACCCAGTAGTCAGAGGTAAAACTCACATATCAATTTTTGATAGAATTTACTGGTAAAAGCTGAGACTTCCGTGGTATCATGTCTGTAAGAGACATGTCACGAGTTGATGACATTTCTATTGGTAATTCTGCAGCTGTCTTATTCAATCCATTTGTTATTCTTGGTAAATCTCTGCTTTAAGTCATGGAAATAAAAGTTCGACAGGTATTTGTTATAAAAACTATACCTACTTACATTTTAAAACATTTCATTGTGCACTATTTATGCATATATTTCTTTCAGCATTTCTGTTATAGAGAGGTATGTATCCCTTTTCGCTTTCCTACTTTGTACTTACCTTCCTACATCTTCCTTAATTCTCTGGACCCTTCTTTTTTCTCTATTATTTAAAAATGTATAATCCATTTTACTGAGTAACTTCCTTGTCTGTGACTAAAAGCTGGTGATTGACTGTTTTGTGTAACAACAGGGATGAGTTTTATTTGAACTTTTCATATGTCCAACTTCCCTCTCTTTCCTTTAAAGATGGAGAATCCCAGAATTATGTCTACAACTGTTATACAGTAATTTTTTTAGTATATGTTCACTCCTTAAGTCATTGCTCACAACTGTTCATGCTTTTGAAATACAGTGGTCTCTTTATTATTCGTCTAGTAGCATTATATAAACCTTCATTTTCTTTGAAATTCAGGCAAAAATTAGAGATGGTTGATCACTCCTTTCTTCATATGTTGGACTCCTTTTGGGATTTTCTTAGCCATGTGACCTCCTGATTCCTTTTTGGCATTTCTTGGGTACCTCCAACAGCTCATTCAATGGTTATCTTCATTCTCCTCTTACCATGTCTGTGTGTACGTGGGTACAGCTTTCATCCTTGCACTTTTCTTTTTGTTTAGTCCTCCCCACCCCATTCTCAAGGCACTTCTCACCGCCTCTGTGTCATCAATTTTATAGTTGATAGCCATCCTTTGTCTTTTTCTGTACCCTGTATACTGTCTCTTAATTGTATCTGAATACTGTCACTTATCATTCCTCCTGAAACTTTTAATCTTACACACTTAAAAGTGTATTCGATTGATAATTAGATTTCTTGCTTGATAGATTGCTTCAACAAAAGTCATTGTGTGCCCCAGAAAAACCATTATTTCAAATACAGAATTTAATTGCTCAGGATATAGAAAAGTAGAATCTAAAGTGGACATTGAGAAAATACAAACTCTTGCAATTATCTTTTTTACTTCCAGATATTTCTCAAATTGTCTTGAAATGCAAATGTGTGACAATGATACTAAAGGTTTATCATTGCTTATTTTCAGTTATCAGAGTCCTAATCCCACTTCGAAATTCAAAAACAAAAGTAAAAGGTTCCTGTTTCAGTGGCAGCTTCTCTTGCAAGTCACCTTCATTCTTTCTCACCTATGCCCCAAACTTCACTCCATTCGATTATTTATCTCTTCATTGAGCAATGATTTCATCCCACAATCTTATTTAAACAACTATTACAAGACAGACTAGATTATCTTTATCACAAACCATTAGGCTTTATAGGAATATTAAACAAATATTGATTTTAATGTATAACATTGTCATTCTTCTGATTTAGAAACCAGATGCAATTTCCAGTACACCACTCACTGCAGCCCACACTTGTTAGCATAATCAATTTTTCACACTCGTTTTATAAAGTTGTAAGAGAGCCCCTCAGAAGGGTGTTACTAAAAATTACCGCTGATGTAAGATGTTCACATCATGCCAGAGGAAGGGCAATTGACACCACCAAGAAATAAACTCTACCACAGCCTCTTTAATCATTTGTCAGGATGTATTATGTCCTTGTCAATATCAAGGGGTAAACACTGTCATTAATCTGTAAGTGAGGGAATAAGTAACCACATCAGTGTTCAGTTGTCTGGCTGTTAATAGAAGTTCATCTTTATTGCATCTTTGTCCCTTTTTAATTTTCTCTTGTTGTTCCCTTCCTATAAAACGTGCAGCTCCATGTAATGTTTAGAAAAAATATATAATGCATTATTACGATGCTGGCCATTGTGAAATTTGCTGGGTGTGCTTAGCAAGACAGGCACTGACAATGCCATCGTTAAGCTGAGCCAGCATAGATTAGTCTAAATGAGAACACACTAGCTATAAATTTAACCAAGTGTTCATTTTCTAAAGTGATTGCTTTATGCATGTGCAAATAGGAAATTACAGAACATCCAACTTATTCTTTCTAGACAAATAAAAAAACATGGATCTTGAAAGGCTTCCTTTATGAACCTTTAAATGGTTATTTTAATTTTAGTTGCTGTCACTGATGTGTTATGCAAAAGAGCGGTATTACTTACAGTAGATCCAAACTGGAATTGCATTTATAGCATCTTTTATTTGACTTAAATTGCCACTTATGTCTTGAAACCACCCATGGAGAATCTATGACTTATCTATATTAATTAGGTGAATATTTAAATTTAAGCTGGATAGAATAGTGGGTTTTTTTTTCTGTCCATCAGAGTGTGCTACGAAATCTAGAAGCATTAGACTTCTCCTTTATAGTAATTTCAGCTAAAACTAATACATAAGCAAGGTACCCTGTTTATGGAGTGGCAGTTACCCTGAAATAATTAGCAAATCTAAAGCTCAACTACAAAAATAGTTATGCTCCAGGAGATGCAATGATTGACTGTCCAAATAATAACAAATCACTATTTATGGAGTTTTGGTCTATGTCAGATACTATATGTTATCTCATACCAAAGACAGTATGAGGTATATATTATCATGCAGATAACTCAGATTCCCTTCTCAAGACCATACAGATAATAAGTCATAGAACTTGGACTTGAAGCTAAGTGTGTCTGGCTTGGAATTCTCAGCTGTTATGCAGGGTTGCACTGCCTCTCACAGCATATGATCAAGGAAAATCTTAGATTTTACTTTGAAAGATGTCAGGTACGTTTATCTGAGCATTAAAGCATGTTTATTATGAATGAGATATCTACTTTTGTGAACTTTCTTATTTATTCTGTGCTAGGCATTTTTTTAATACAAAATATGATAGGTTGAATTACACAGGGGTCCAATAGCGCAGATCGTAGACACCAACTAACTATGTTGGTTTAAATTATAGCTCTTGATACTTTCTAGACATGTGACCATAGGAAAATTACTTAACTGCTCTGTGCCTCAGTTTGATGACCTGTGAAACAGGCATAATGATACTGGTTTATTGTGAACATTAAATGTGGTAAAAAACATTGAAAGTATTTGAAACAAGGCCTGCGGTATGGTAACTGCTTAGAGAAATGTCTCACCTCAGATATTTTTTAACGTGGATGGTAATAAATCTCCCATTTAGCTACATAATGTCTTTAACATCAGTGCCTGCTTTCCATTCCCTACCCATCCCAGCTGTTCTGGCCTTGATTCATTCTGTGTCTTGGAAATAAACAACCAAAACAAAGATCTCTGCAATCATGTCGGCCACATTCTACCTGATGTACCTTGAAGTCATATCCTCATTTTGCGTCAGCGCTTGTACCATTTTATCACTCGCCATCTCCATTCTAGCTACACTTTTGTCCTTTTTGTAATTCTTCGATTTACTAATACCTTCAGGTTCTTCAAAATTCAACTGTGGTATTGCCTGCTATGACATCTCTGGGGCACAGACCTCTTCCTTCCATCCTCATCCCCTTCAGAATCAGGTTAATCTTCTTAACCAGCTCATAACATGTTCTTCAGCCACACACCATACACAGCCCACAATGCACTGAATTTATAATAGATGATGTGTTTGTCTTTGTCTCTAGACTCTGAGCACCTAGAGCAAGAACCTTAACTTATTTTATGATGTGTGTTGCCAGAACAGGAAGCTAATAAATCCTGGAAGAATGAATCAAAACAATAGTGACTTAATATCAAAATACTGGGCAATAACACATAGAACCACCAGTCATCGCCCTTCAAATTAGGTTATGTTTGAATGAATAAACTAAAGAGAAATTCTGTTTATTTTTCACATTTTGTCCAGATCAAAACAATTTCTTCCTGGTTAATTTCTCTTTCCTACACCTACTGCACCAGGGGGTAGGATCTTGATGAATGTTTTATCCTCTGGCTGAAACCAATGTTCTAATGTTATCGATAGCTGTAATACTTTAAATTAAATATGTTGAATCAAATAATTAGTAGTGTGACTGCTGAAATAATTTGATTATAAGAAGACATGATGAATTTTTTTTTCTGTATCAGCCCTGGCTGGTGTGGCTCAGTGGATTGAGTGCTGGCCTGTGAACCAAAAGGTCACTGATTCAGTTCCCAGTCAGGGCACATGCCCAGGTTGTAGGCCAGGTCCTCAGGGGGGAGGTTCATGAGAGACAACCACACCTTGGTGATTCTCTGCCTCCCCCTCTCCCTCCCTTCTCCTCTCTCTAAAATAGATAAATCAAATCTTAATTTTTTCTCTATCAAATTCTAAAAGCCATATATCTCTAACAAGATTTGTCTTTCAAAGCTGATCCAAAATTATATTATAATTTTATTCCTGTAAGTATAATTATTATAGCTTACAAATTTTATCAAATATATTGTATTTTTCAGAGTAATTTTATCATAGATGGATATTTGATTATAGTTCAGACTTATTTTTAGTTGAGATAACGGTATAATGATTATTTAAAAATGGCACCTTCGTTTTTAGAAGTGTAACCAGAAATAGTTTATAGATGAAAGATGTTCATGGGGATTTCTATCAAAAGAATATGGGGGAGGGTGGATGGGATTTGAGGTAAAACAAGATTGTCTAGGTTATTTTTTGAAGCTGTGTAATAGGCACATGGGCACTTATTTTATTCCTTTCTCTATTTTTGTATAAGTTTGAGTTTTTCCATAATAAAGTGTTGAAATAGTTTTCATTTTTAGCTTTCCAATATTTTTGGCAAGAATTGGACAAAAGCTCAGATAGAACTTGATATTTTGAATTTTCAATTTCAAAACTCCTGCTAGGGGGGTGGAACATAAATGTTGTGTGTGGCTGTTTGATGATAAAGAGCTTTGACAAATAGACCAGATTGAGTTTAATGATGTTTCCATTGAGATCTTGAAATGCTCATATTTGAAGAGTTAAATGTGTTCAGAAGAAAAGCAAAGTTTGTGAGAACATGAAAGGCAAGTTGAATATGACATCAAAGTATTGATGAGGTTGAAAGTGAAACTCCTGTGCTTCTGGGTAACAGTGTCTTACATTCTTTCTCTATTGCATCATGATATTTTCTTCTCTTTTTATCATGTATAATTGTTTCGCTTAAGTGCTAGGTTTTTAGATGACGTGTTTGAAGCTGGAATTTTTTTTTACTTTGATTTTGCATGAATAACAGTTTCAGATATTCTCTTTTGAGCTCATAGAGTATTTATCTATACTTTTTAGTCTCCTGATTATGAATGGTTTGCTTGTAATGAGGGTAATAGCATATTCTTTATGAAAACAGGGAAACAGTATAAAACTTATGATCCTAAATCAGAGACACACTTTCTTGTTTTTTACAACAGTGCCCCTTCCATGTGACTATTAAGTGACTGATTTTCCCTTTTGAAATTTACTAACCATCTCAGAGATGTGGTTCAGCACAATCATTGCCAGTTTTACTCCAAATCAAGAAAAATTCTGTGTATCCTTAAAAGTTATTATAATAAGCCCATGGCAATGTATGTCTTAAGAAGATAGTTTGATTTGGGGGGCATTGTATTTACTTAATGACACAAGGAAGGAGTGGAATAGAGGGCAAAATCTCCTCTCGGGAAGAAGTCGAAGAGTAGCCACTGAGACTCAGTTCGGCTTTTTCTGAAAAACAAACATTGTATCAGCCTTGTGATCCTTATCAAACCATATACAAGGCTGTCCTAATTTACAAGTGGGGTCCTTTGAGGTTTCATTGAAAGTACAGTGCTCTTTCCTGTTATCCTTATCAAGGGTTCAACACACAGAGTTTGCTCAGGGAAAGTGTGTGGGTTTAAAAACTTGAAATGCTCTTCGATAACTATCTTGGTCATTGCTGCAAGATGATGGTATTTATGGTGAGAGTGTGCTGCGATGCATTGATAGGGGTCCTTTTATCGTGCTCCTTGTTATCATGTCAACATAAATTACCACCTGATCACAGGTTCCTTATCAGCCTACCTTCTTTGTAGAATGCCCATTGCCATGTAGAGTACAAGGCCGAATGTCTCCCGCTGATATTGTTTGTTTAATCATTGTTTTTCCGATTATTTTGTTTTAGTTCCCTTGGTGCCAGGTATATAGTAAACATTAATCATTATTTATAAATGAAATGAATGAGGGAATAATTTATAGTCATAACATGGGGAATGTTAGAGTTCTCTGGATGTAAGTTTCTTCATATGTACGAGAGAGGTGGTAATACGTAACTTTAAATGATGTTGATAGGATTGATTATATAACATATATAACCATTTCCATCTATCTACCTATGCATTTTTTCTATCATCTTTCCATCTTTCTTTTGTTCATCATCTATCTGTCAAAACTAGCATACTCACTGGCAGACTGCAGGCACCAGAGAAATGTTAGTCCTCCCTTCTCCCATCATACCACGGACGTTTATAGGGATGGTGATCCCATTTGTACCAGGTGCACACTGCACGACCTCACAGGGTGACTTTTGCATAACAAATGATACAAATGGAACCACTGGAGGTATGTAGCCTGTGACGTGAAAACCTAAACATAATGGCTCCATATTCTTAACCCTCTTTGTCAGTGATTTTCCAAGTGGAAACAGTTACACTCCTGCATCAAAGTGATTTCTGCAAATGCAGATTCTTGTGTTCCTCTCCACATCTACCTATGCAGAATCTCTTGAGGTGGAACATGTAGATCTGTATTTTATAAAGCTGTGCAAATAATTATTTTAAATGGCTTTCATGTTCTATGATTCCCATAGCATACAGTTTATCTGTTTTGCCCAAGTCTGTCTTAAACACACTGCACCATTGTTCTCTTAATTCCCTAGTGTAGTGCCCTTTGGCAGAAAAATGTATACTTGACATTTTCTCTCTCTGTGATCCTCTGGATCCACAGTAACCAAGGCTTGTACATATTGTATTGTGGATATTTGTTATTTAACTTTCATCACATTCCTGTATTCTTAGGATTTAATATCTGTCTCTGCTTCCACTAGTTTTCATTTCATGCACATGCGCATGTGCACACATATACACACACAGGCTTAACGTCAAACTGAATTGGATTTGAACTTGGAGTCTATCAGTTGGATACCTGAAAAATGTGTGCACTAAATACCTAGTTCACAAAGTTTTTTGAACCTAAAATGGAATGAAATGTAAGGTGCATAGTATAATGTGTGATAAATGAGGCTAATAATACCTATTCCATTAAGCTGTGTGAGAATAATATAGAAATTTGTGAGCATATTATGTCAAACATGCTGAACATATAAAAACTATAGCTATAATTACATTGAAGAGAGTAATATGTACCCCCTTATATTTCATAAGGTTACTAATTTTAATAAATCCACCTGACATTTCTTGATTGCCTACTAAATACAAGAGACTGTGCCTGTTGTGTGGTTGGGAACATCACTATAAATATTGTATGAGCCCTGCCTTGGAGGACCTCACGGAAATATACAGCACACAAATAACTACATGTAATAAATATTTCATAATGGAACCACAGAGAAAATGCTAGTGTAGATTGGTGAACAAAGCATTATGAAAAAAACAGAGGAGAAAAAATTGAGATTTCAGACAGGGATGGGGGCAGGTAGAATTTGGTTTGGGATTTCAAGGGGACTTAAAATGTGGCTATGGATTACTACAATGTGTCATCTTTTAGTATAACATTTATACCATTATCACAAAGTAAGTCGGGGATTCATCTTTTTAGTGCTTTGCAATCATTGCATTGGCTTTGGAATCTTATGTTTCTGGAAACGTTTCCAGGGTTTGCTGTTAAAATCGACAAAGCCCAGGCTTTTACTAGAAGAACTTATTCACCAATGATTCCAATTCCCACGAGACTGTACAAAATATTCCTGGGTAAATGAATGCAAAGCGTTCAATTTTTAAAGACTAAAATGATCATTTTATATTCTAATATTAAAATACATATTAAAACTACACCAAGGTTTTAAGACACTGGGTTAGGAGTTGGTACGTAAAGTAGACACAACTACCAAGCAGAAGAGTAAGTATAGTAACTGCAAAAGTTTAAATACAAATGTAGCATTTTATAAATATTTCATTTTAAATAATCATAAAAATGATTTATTTTTAAAGTGACATTTGACAGATATTACCATTTGGAAGAGAAAAGTTAGATCCTTTCTATATAGGACATACTAAAGTTAATTTCAGATTGAAGCTGTAAATATAAAAGTAAAAGTATAAAATTTTTACCACAGAAAACTTTAAAATGAATATTCTTATAAAATTGGGATAGAAAATGCTTTTGAAAATATAACCATAAAGGAAGAAATCCATACTGGAGAAAGACAAATGGGTTTAACTATGTAATAATCTTTAAAGGCTGTTCTTAACTATTTGAAGTAATTATAGTAAATCCAAAATTGCTAAGTACCCATCAGTGGACGAGTAGATAAAACAACTGTGGAACATTTATACAATGGGATACTATTCAGGTGTAAAAAAGAAGAAAATTTTACCCTTTGCAACAATATGGATGGGCCTGGAGAACCTTATGCTAAGTGAAGGAAGCCAATCAAAGAAAGACAAGTACCATATGATTTCACTCATATATGGAATCTAATGAATAAACTGAACTAACAAGCAAAACAGAGACGGATGCATAGATGGAGGGCAGGTAACAGGTTAGGATGGGGGCAGGGTAGGGACTGGAGAGATTGAACAAAAAGGAAATAGGGCTCATGGACATGGACAACAGTGTGGTACTTGTGGCAGGGGGAAGTGGACATATAGGGATTGAATGGTAATGAAAAAATACAATAATTTTGAAATTTAAAATAATTGCCAACATTGCATAATGGAAAATGTAATCTTTGTTGTAATATCCCAGTCATATTTTAATGGTAGGTTCCTGTTTTCTGTAGAAATAACCCTAGCTGCCAGGCCAAATTTCTCACCCAGATCAGGGATTCTTGTCACTTATTCAACAGGACATTGATGCTGCCAAGTTGGCATCAATGCTCTTATTAGTTACAAGAAGACTTGAGACAGAAGCTGTCAACAATTTATCTTTGGCATCTAAGTATCTGTGAAAGATGATCACAATTTAGTCACAAGTCATAATGTTGTCCAGTTACTTGGAAAAAAATCATGTTTAACTCAAGAATACAAACTGTCTTTCTGTACCATTTTTACTTGATGTTCACAAACATAAGAATGGTTACTACTTCCTATAGTCTTTCTGCCTGGACATTTAAAAAGGAGCCAGCAGAACTTGAGAAGGAGGGCAACACAATTAGTTTCTTCTGATAACTAAAAATGTTTTAAGAATTTGCAACCAATAATAATTTAATTCTCAGAAGAGCAATTTAAAGCCATTTCCAGTCATCAGTACACAGAAAGAAAGCAAAATCTTATAATTATCTCATGTTTAAAGATAAGAGTTATTTAAAACAACTTGGTTTTATTTCTAGATTTTTAAAAAATGTTTTAATTTCTGCTAGGAAACATTTCAAGTTTGGAAAGTCCTTTTAATTAAAGTCTAGCGTAGTAAATTTTGGTATCCATGCAAGTAGAAATCTACTAAATGCTTACTGTTTTATTCATTTCTTATAAACATCGGTAACTAATGAGGTCCTCATTTTTTTGTTATAAAAAAGTTAATGCTCATGTCTACTTCAGCAGTGTTTGATTAAAGACAAATGTCTGTGTGACCATGGACTAAGCTGTATCATAGAATGTTAATTTTCTATGATGCATTAGTAATTATCCCTTGGAAAATGGTTCTATGGAGAAACAGTTTTGGGAGAAACTGGAATCAGTAAAAATAAACATAATAAAGGACTGCTGTACTTCTCAGAACTTTTTAAAAATATACATTCAGATGCTCCAAAGGACATTGGTAGCATTCAGCATGTCCTTGCAAGCATTTGAACATATCACTTTTTCGTGCACAGTATCTGTTGATATCTATTGAGAATTCTGTGTTACATGGAATATAATTGGTAAACTGCTACTGTAAGACCTTGTAGAATATGAACTATGAAATAGCTGTACATCATGTGATAATAGCTGTTGATACTAATACATCTAAGTAATATTCATTGAGGACACTACCCTGAAGGTGTCACGCTAAGTGGCTTTGTAACCAGAATTTTCTTCTACTTCAGTTTTATATCATGGGTTAGATTCAATGCTTCATGTATGAACACAAAACAATATGACCAAGTAAAGCAATCTCATGCCATCTAAAATAGATTGCTTTATGTTTGATAATTTAATTAAAAAAGCAGTTCATTGGTTTTACTTCCTTATTTTCCATTGCACTTGTGGTTAATAAGTAATGTCTGAATTCAGTTCAGTGTCTTTCATATTAATATATTTTGATTATTGCTGCTTTCAAAATTTGATATGGCATAGGTGAGTCCCTAGACAGCATAGAATTTTTTACCTATTGATTAACTCATTTGTAATTTCTTATGAGTTTCTTTTTCTGTGTGTTTCACTGTACTGGCAATATAGTCATCTAAAAGAAGAAATTTGTGAAATATCTTTTTTATTCTGGGGATTAATTCACCCCTGAATGAAATCATGATTTTTATGATCTGCAAAGTAGTTACCATGTGTTTTGATATATTTTATTACATTTATTATTTTTAATCTTCACCCAAAAATGTTTATTGATTTTAGAGAGAGAGGAAGGGGACACACACACACACACACACACACACACACACACCCCATGTGAAAGAGAAACACTGACCAGTTGCCTCCCATATGTGCCCCGACCAAGGATTGAACCCAATACTTAGGTATGTGGCCTGATCAGGAATCAAACCCGCAACCTATTGGTGTACGGGACAATGTTCCAACCAACTGAGCCACCCGGCCAGGACTGAGTTATATTTTATATGTCTTCAAATGAAGGATAATAGTCACTTTATAATAAGGAGTTTGGCATATTGGCTGCAAGTAGGAGGAGTGTGCAAATTAAGAAGGTTTACCTTGAGAATTATGGCATAAAAGACATAGTACTTATAAGATAGGAATATATTGATACAAGACAGTTCAACTGTCAGGGAGAAGTAGAACTTACAGCTCTGTCTTATTTGGGCATAGCATGAGCTCAAGTGGCCCCTGTTCTCATTGTTCACTTATCACCAAAACTTTTCAATTCAGAAAACATGATTGGATCAGTTTTATGTGCTCCAGTATGCAACCTTGATAAACAAGGTTTGAAATGAAGGTATCTTAGAAAGGCAGTGGGCCTCCCCGTGCACTGGCTTCCCTGTGGCTTGTACACAGGTTTAACTCAGGTACAGTCTGTAGAGGTCACCCCCTGGGATGGCGCCTGTCTGTTCACATTGGACAAGAACCAGGCCGAGTTGCTCTGCACAAGGAATCTCACTTGGTGCCTATTTTCTCAGAGGGGCAATGTTTCAGATACTTGGAGACTTCATGGCCTGTCAAGTATACACATGTCAAAATAATGCAGGTAGGAGATTCTTCTGACAACTTGCAGAAAGTAGCATTTTAATCTACGGCTCTGCATTTCTGGGCAGCATGAGACAAGTGTAGATTAAAAACTTTTTGTCTTTATACTTACTATTGGCAGATTTTTAAATTTGCTCTGGCTGTCTTCCTAAATGTAGATAAACATCTGCATCTAGAAAACGTATCTTGGGTATACGCATATGTGCAAGTAATTGATAAACTACACATACAGCCATTTAAATTTGTACCAGGAGCAAGGGACATTTAAAAATATATATGAATGAAATAAGCATGTATATGTCTTTAGATTAGTAGTTCTCAACATTGTTTTATTCCTCAACATACTACCATGACCCAGCACGTCCCATCAGTAATAATTTTGGTCAACACAATGAAGGCCATTGGCACTAGTGAGTAAGGGTGGACAAAGTGTGCAAATATATTGTTGAAGCTTTCTTCAGAGAAGTGTTGCCTTAGATCTGACATAATCAAGACTAATGGTTGTTAAGTTAAAGCAGGAAATCATAAAAATAGATTACAGCCATGAAAGAAACACTTTGCTTAATATAATATGCAAGTATGTTTATTAATCATTTTATGTAGGGCCAAGACCTTTTTCTTAAATATTTTCATAGTGAAGTTCTAAGTGTTACAAAAATTTTATTCTTAATGCATCATTTGCAGTTTCCAGTTTTATTTTTTAAATGGAAGGAAACATAAATGGAGTACTGTCTTAGGAATATTATCTTTCAATTTCACTTCTGGGTGTTTGTCCAAAGGAACTTAAATCAGGATCTTGAAGAGATATCTGACACTCTCGTGTTAATTGCAGCCCTATTCCCAATAGCATAGACATAAACAACCTAAATGTCCATCCACAGGTGAATGGATAAAGAAATTGTGGTATATGCATAGCATGGAATATTATTCAACCTTAAAAAAAGAAGACAATCCCATCACTTCTGGCAAAATGGATGGACGTGGAGGATATTACACTAAGTGCAATAAGCCAGTCACAGGAAGGCAAAGAGTGCGTGATCTCACTTCTATGTAGTGACTCACTTGAAGACAGTCTTTTCAAACTTTCAAATTACTTTTTATAAAAACAACTATTTTCACTCCTGTTTTCTCCTTTGGCATAATTTGTAATGGTAAAATTACATTATATAGTAAACTAATACACAAAGGTACTAGAGCATACACAGCAAACTTATTTAGTAGAAAAGTCTCCTGTCAAGGACATATGCCAAGTTTTGAGGGACTGGAGATGCCCTTTAGTCTAGCAAGTCTATCACCATGAAGCAAGCTACTCCTCTCAAAACCTCCTTCCAGCTCATGATGAGTCCTTCTACTTTCATAGTTCCCTGTGCTCTGTTCTGTTTTCTATTCAACAGCTTCCTTGAGCACCAACACTTTAAATCTGTCAGTACCACCTGTTGAATACTGCCCTCTTCTTGAATCAATGCATTTCCAAATGCATTTCTTCTTCAGTGGCATCCATGCGTATTTTTAGCTCCCTGATGTGCCCTATGTGTCATGAGGCAGATCACTGTTTTATTTCTCAGGAATTTATGAGCCTGCCATAGCCTGGGCAAGACCAAGGAAGAAAATCACTTCAGTCTTATTTCCTTACTGCACCCCCTTTCCTGATCTAGCTTTAATCATCATCCAAGGTTCTTTTTGCTGTTCCCCTTGAACAGAAAGCACTGCTCTAGCTTGAAACAACTGCTTCTCAAAACACTGATGTGCATAAGACCACGTGGGCTGAGGGGAAGAGGAGGTCATTAAATGGAGGTACTGATTCAGGAGGTATGAGGTGTGGCCTGAGATCATGCATTTCAGCTTCTCGTTGATGCTACTGCCCGTTCAGGGATCACGCAGTGTACTAGGGTGTAAGCAACAGAATATCCCAGAATTTTCAACAGCTGTGTTTTCTTGGCATTCAAAATGTAGGTCTGCATTCTCTGATATTTGTTTTCCATTTATAACTGCTAAAATTTATTTGCTATCATCCAATAATTAATTCCCTAAAATGAAAAGAGAGGAAAATAAATATAAACCCTTTTGTAATTTTAAATGGAGAGATGAAGCCTGGGATGCATTTACACTGGACCATTCATGGTATCAGCTCTTTGCCTGTGAACGCCAGGAACTGGGTCAAGATTGAATCAGCTAATCTCCAAATGGAGCAAACCACCTGCAGTCTCCCCTCTGGGCTCACATCACTCAGTGCCAGTGGCTTGTTTAAGGGTCATCTGTTAATCATAGAAGCTATAGGTGATTGGTTAGCTTGAACATAGAAACATGGTAGACCTAATGGTGCTGGTGTGCCTTTATTTCAATATATAATCATTGGCATGGCATTTCTAATGTGAGAGGAATTTTCCCTCTTTCATAGTGAAGTGTTGATTTTAGACTGAATTCTAATCCAGACTGTGTGAATCCTTCTTAGAGATAACTGTGTTCCCATGTTTCCTCAAAAAGCATATATTTTTGTGAGTGTTTCACTGTGTTTGTCTTCATGCAGCCTGATGGTTGTCTGCACTCTTGAGTATTGAGGAAAGCTCTTCTTGTTTTTCACATACAGAAAGGCACATAATGCAATGGAAGTTATAAAGCTTTCTCAAATCCTGATCTGCTTTCCCTGAGACCTCATGGGAAATATGCACTGGGGACAATTTACTCTTGTCTTCATTGCTACTCTCTGCTATGCTTCATTTCCAGGTAGATTCCAAGCTTTATTTATCAATATTTCCTGGGCTGTGCTTATGATAATAAGCAGTCTGCTGTGCCCACAGATACAGCCTTAAAGACCTGAGAAAGACACCATGCCTCTCAGGGCCTTATAGTCCAGTTTGTCTCAATTTACACAAGCAACTGAGCAGAAAATTATCCAGTTAAAAGATAATAATATGTGTAGTTTGAAAGTACTTCCAAGATTCATTGTCACTTTTGTCTTCATTAACATTTCAGGAAAAAAAGAAGAATTAAATAGTATAGATTAGGCAATTAGTAAGAGCGAGTGTGCCACAGGAGAAGATAAACTACACTGGGGTGGATGCGATGGGAATTCTAATGACCCCCTGACAGTGTATCAGTTTTTCCATAAACATGTATTGAGCACCTACTAGGCACAAACAAGAAAATCATAGTTTTATGATAAGAGTGTGTTTCAGATATGGTTTAAGAATGTCTTGATAAGCAGTTCATGGAAGCACTGACATTCTGCTGCCTCATCTGTAGGATGTCTGAAGGCGATATGCTGAAACAGCTGATTTCTGGGTTTCCTTCAATGCAATAATGTTTAAGAAGTGACAAAAAGGGAGATGGGATAAACTATGATCTGGTACTTAAAATGACTTCAGAAAGAAACAGTGTCACAAGTGGAATCTGACAGGTAGTTGACCAGCAGATCCAGGCCCTCCTTCTCCCTGGAAAAGATACCAATTTTCATTTTGACAGTTTGTCGGTGATCACCAAGGCTTAGAACCTGGGCCCACATGCCCCTTTCTGCCACAAGAAGAAAAAACTGTATTTTGCTGTTTCAGCTTCTTTTTTCCCCATCAAAGCCCAATGGGCTGAGAGCCTGAGACCACAAGGAACTGAGCATCTAAGCGGTGTCTCTCAAAGATTCCTTCCACTCCTTTGTCCAAGAAGACAGCTAATAGTTATGCACACAAATGGTTTAACTGTGACTAGGCTCCATTCTCTAATTCCTGTAGGAAATTGCATTGTAAGAATGACTCCAAGCAACATTGAAGACATTCTTCTGTTGACTCTGAAGCTAAACATAAATGTGTTCACTGACTTTGTAACTTTGCTGAAGATACCTAAATTCTCTTTTCACAGATTCTCATTTATAACATGCCAATAGACCCATTTCAGGATTTACTGAGCTCATGTATATATAGTGCCTAGTAAAATGACTGGTCTATTTTCAGCCCTTATTATATTTGTAATGATGATATTACTGCTTTTGTTTGTTGGAAAAATTTTACTGAACTGGGGAACAACAGATGAGACATAAGATTTTTTTTCCTTTCTAGATTTGTATGTAGTAAAGGATACACTAATATGGATATTTCTCTGTATATTGTCTTCCTGTTGATATATGAAAATCAGTGCATTAGGGAAAATTCATAATTACGTGAAGCATTTATGAAAACTTAGAGAAGTAGTATGTTTTAATTGAAATTTTGATTATAAGCAAAAGCAAAATATTTTCTCTTAGGACTCATTTAATGTAAAGCTAAACATTTCCTTTGGATGTACTTCCTACCTCACAGAAATAGACACTTGATGTAAATATTCTTATGGGTATCACAGACCTGTTCCTTTCCCTAATGCGGTTCAGTGGGAGGCATTATATCCAAAGGAAACAGAGGTGGTTGCTGAGTACTATTAAGACCCTTGTTCTAGGGAACCAGAGCTATAGGTAACAATATGTAAAATACTTAGTGTTCTTTGCGGCTGCCCTGGCACCTTATATGACTACAGATCTTTATCCCTGTGAGCTTTTTCTAAAAAAAAAAAATGCCTTTGCCCTATTCTGTAAATCCATTTTCTGGATTACATTTTCAAACTTCACTTGCATTCCTGTTCAGAGAATTCTCTCTCTCTAACCAAAGGTGTGCCCAGACAGGTTCTTTTATTTCAGGTCCTTAGGCCTAGCAAATTATATCTTAAGAGGCCAACACATCATATTACTGTTTGTTTATTTTCCTAGTTTATCTGTGCTTTCTTGGAAGATTTCATCTCATTAATAAAAGCCCCGGGCAGAATCCATCCCTGGAGATGCTAAAGTTCATCACTATTTAAAAAATCTTTTCTTCTTCATGACATCTCTTCATTTAGGCCTGAAAAAAAGGTCCACCCCAAGCGTCCTCATTTACCTCATGAAAACGTGCCTGTACCAGAGCTCCAGTGGCCTTCATTAGCCTGGCTCGCCTATGAATCTGAACCCTCCTGAACTTCATTACAGGGAGAAGAAAAAAAGCTAATTGAAAATGAATGCAAAGATACTCAATGGAATCTTAAAACCTAGTCTTTCAAAGTGATGTGCTTTGGCCTTAGTAGGACTTTTATTTGTTGAAATGTTAAGCTTTACTTGGTTTCTGTGGCAGGGTTAGCAGAGGAAACAAACTCAGACGTCTTGTAAATTGTCGAGCTGGATGCTCATCTCAGGGGAGCGTGGAGGCTATCATGTTTTAATGTTATCTTTTCAGAGCTTGGAATATGTGTGCTGACAGACAGCTTCCTGGGTTAGAGCAATGTGCCTCTGGTAAGGCAATTGTGGAAGCTGAATTAGACAAAGTATTTTCATTAAAATAGCCACCAGATGGAACTTTGAACAACCGTTCTTGTTTTTAAAGGATCTAGAAGTTTTGTTACAGAAGCCACTAAAAAGATTTTAATTTTTCTATTTTGTATTAAAAAATCGGAATGCTCTTATTGCTTTGATTTAATTCTTAAGATTAATAGGTAGCCAATTACAGAGCATCTTATAGTCAAACCATGGCATATGCAAATTGATAACATTATTTCATATTTGCAGATCTTATTTCTTCAGAGTAATGGAAAATGCTGCTCAGCATCATCTTATTAATCTTCATAATGAATGTAAGGGCATTAGGTGGGCGGTATTTGGTATTATTCACACATAATAGATTTGTTTTTTAAAAAATGGGGCAATAAAAACAGAGTAAGTCCAGAAACTCGATAATACAGTGGAAGTTCAGCAGTGAAAATAAGCTAATAGCTACAAGAAAGCCTCTTAATATCTATTGCCTTTCAGAATGATTCGCTGTAACATTTAGTATTTTTTTCTCATGACTGACAAGATTGGCTATACTGTATTTGACACCTGGTGATTTTCCATTTTGTAGCAGAATGTGTGTGCAGATGTGTGTATGTGATGAATAAAATACTTAGGTATTTAATAGATCAGGACCATATTGGCCTGTAGAGGTGGCTTCATAGAAGAGGCAGAAACTACTCTTCAATGTTAATTGAATGTGATGGTAGAGAAAACTCAGGCAGGGGAACTTCAGTGGCTCAAGGTGCATCCTTTGGCTGCCAGTCTCATGCGCACCATTTGCAATGGGAGAGGCCACCCTCAGAGCCTTGGCTATAGCCACATACAGTAGATATCAGCAAACACAGAATGTTAAGCCTGGGCTTAATTTCAGTGATTCAACTGCTTGGGTCTCTGGGCCTGCATCTCAATTCCAAATTCATTATAATTTCTAGTTCACTGTAGGCTCTTCAAATATGGGGACTGAATGGGTGAATGAAGACAGTAATACAAAAAAATAGGAGTTGCTTTCTTAGTAGACTGTGTGATTGCCAAGTAAAAACATTGTTCTTTATTAAACTCCTTTTCCTTTTACATACACATTCATAGAAAAACATAGTTTAAAACTCTAGGCCCGGAGAATTCGCCTTCTTTGTTAAGTTTCCCTTTCCGTATGCCACTTAGTGCCTACTACTAATCTATCATGCTCCCCAAATCCAATTACTCCCTCTGGTCATTGTGAAATGTGTTCCCACATGGCATGTCATTTGATTTGCTGTCTTATCTGTGAAGTAATGTGTTTGTGGAACAAGGTTTACACAGGGGTAGAGAGCAGCAGCAGCCAGTGCTAGCTAAGTGCTCAGAACGTGCCGGACCAAGCACCTCGTCACTTAATTCTCCCGACACGAATAGAGTAACTCAACCCCATGTTATAGATGTCAAAAGCACCTCTTTAAGAAGCCAAGTAACTCACCCAGGATCACATAACCCTCACACTGAGATTTGAATTTGGGCGCAATGATGTCAGAGTTAGTTCAGCTAGCAACCCTGTCTCCACCTCCAGTTCCAGAACTAGTGATTGACCTCAGCCCTGCTATGCTCTGTCACATTCAGAAGTTGGTGTCATCAGATCTCTGTCTCACCACCACCTTCAGGGCAAGGTAATGACAGCATCATTGATTTTGATTGTTCAGAAATGGAGAGGTTGCTTCCTGGTAGCAGAGGGAAGACCCTTATTCATTCAAGGTCTGAAAGGTCTGAATGGGGAAAGTGGTCACAGCCATCATCCTGTCTTCCTAAGTGCTGACACTTAGAGATAAGGTGCGAAAGTACCTATAACTTCACAGCTTACAAAACTCACAGACATTAAGCGATATCCACATGTCTATTGAAACAGATATAACTTCTCTATGTCAGAGTCTGGCATTGGAGCCATAGGCCCTGATGGTAACTGCGGTGTGATTTGACCCATTCACATGGCCTGAGCTCTTGCAGGGCCTGTTTGGCTGCTAATAGCTTGGAATAGAAAATAAAAGCTGGTTGTTTAGTTTTCAGAATATGTTTTATTTTAGATACTTTCTTAATCCATCAAAAGGGACATTGGATATAAAGGCTTGTCTCTAACATGATGTATTAAATGAAGAATGACAGGGGAAACAAAACCAAAATAAGCCTTGTAGTGAGGTTTTTTCAAGCCAGACCATAGCTGTTTGAAGAGTGACATTACAGTATCACAGGGCTGCCACTACTCCTAATTAATTGACTTTACAGGTTTTTAGATATTCACTGGTACGTCTGGTACTTATGACTAAAAATGCACCCTAACAATCTATAGCAGCCTTACAACACCGATAGCACATTGTCAAATGCTGCTACTAATGAAACCTTCTCATTTTGCTCTCGATCTGTTAAGATGAACCACTTGAGAGTTACAGATGCATTTATTACTGGCATTTTCCAAATGGCAGGGACATTTGTTGCTAACAGTCTCTGATGAAAGGAGGCCTTTGGGGATAAGGCTTAAGTCAGCTAACAGTTTTTAAACCAGACAGGGTGTGAGTAAGTGAACTGTGAGTACCTACTAGCACCTGTGACCACCAAGCTTGAATAATATGTAACGAAAGGCACCCTTTCTTAGTCTTTTTCAGTGTAAATTTAACTTTTCCTCTTAAAGCTTCATCTATTTAGAGAACTGAAGTCCTCTTTCATTTCTCTTCCTCTAGTCTCTTACATAATGTAACCTGCATCTTTTTACATATTTATCATATCTACCCTTGTGTTGAAACTATTTATGTATCACATGTTTCCTCTCACTCCTCTGTCCCTCCCCTACCCCATTCCTTAAGAACACTGTATTTATGTAAATTTTATGTGTATGTGTATGTCACCAACCTCTATTAGTATGTGACTGTCCCATACTAACAGTACTGTCTCATATTAGTATGTCCTTATAAGAATGAAGAAATGAATTAACACATGAATTATGGGTAATGGAGTTGAATGTACTACATGGAACCAAGGGAAGTAGGTCATTCAATTACATTTTATCGTTTCTATCAGACCACCATCCTACTAATATAGTATGTGGGTTTTCGAGGAAGAGTGCTAGCATTCCTAGCCTAATGTTTTATAAGCATCCCGTGCCAGAACTTCCACTCATTGATAATTAATGTCAATGATAATTAGTCCAAATCTCTGAGTGTAGGTATCAAATGTTGGATATTAGTGTCCCGGTGCTCAGGGAGTCTTTCCCAAGCTTTTACATGTGCTTCTCCATGCATTTCCACTTTTGGCATACAAGTCTTTTATTTACTATCAACCCATATAGCCTGTAGCCTATTTGTTAAGAAAATAGAGTGTTTATTGTATTTCTTGAATGTTCTATGTAATATCTCACCAATTCAAACCTTGCTGGTCTATTAACATTCAGGTAGAGAGGAAAATTAGGGCGGAAAGCCAGTCTGTGTGTAAGACAAAGGTAGAAGTCATTCCCAAATGTTATTTGCATGTCATTTTCTTCTCAGTGGTTCTGTATTAGTCCTCAGTGCAATACTACCAACTTTCACATGAAACACATAAAGAAATTGTCACCAGTTTTTTTCAACTGTAAAGTGCCATCAAGGTCAGAATGCACTGCAGTTTTATAAACCGAGGAAGAAAAAATGCTGCCAAATTAAAAAATGATATTGTTGACTGTAAGCTATATCTTGATTTCAAGGATATTAAAATGGATTAAAGGTCTGGGTCTCTGAACAGATGGCATACGGTGTTTTTTTTAGAATTATGTGTGTGGTACATACTTAATGCTCTGTATGTTAAAGATCAATATCCTGCTTCTTTAACGGGTAGAGATATGTGGGGTATTCATGGCACATATGCTTTTAGAAAGCTGTGTAAAACCAAGTGCACTTTGTGAGACCCATCATTGCAGCTCTATTTTCTGGATGTGTGAAGATCTGTTCACTATCTCAGCTTCCTAATATCTGCACTCAAAGCATGTGCTGCCCCAGCTTTCCAAAAGGTAACACCTATCGCACGAAGCTTTCAAACATTTTTCAGTCACTTTTCATAGCTTTCATTGGCCTGTCCTATGACGGGCCAACTCAAAGCAGTTTGCTCTACACAGAAAGTTAAATATTCTTAAACATTAAAAGCATTCAGCAACATTAGTATGATGTTCTCCCCTATTCTTTCTAATAAGTCACACCATTGCCTTATAATCTCCCCTGTCCGGAGTTTTAAAGCATTTGACTGGCCATCAGCAGTGAAAGAAACACTTCTACACTACCCCTAAGATTTAATGGCAAAGAGAGGATGACTCTACAACTCAGAGGACTGTGTGGTGCAATAGGGCAGTGAAGATGGTGAGGCCAGGCCCTGCTACTCACTGTGCTGCTCATGTCTGAACTTCAGTCCCTCAGTTGTAGGACAGCAACTTTCCCTGTGATCTTTTCTAATTGCTCTCTTGTCTCCTTTCTTTCCCATGTTTATCCTCATCTCTGCTCCAGGCATAGCATCTAGCACTTACTACTAACTGATTACTAAGAGTTAGGATTTATTTAGCATTCATTGTGTGCCTGGCACTAGTCTTTCTCACACACATTAATCAATTTAACTGATTTACTTGAAAAACTACATTGATAGTTTGGACTCATTACAGCGAAGTGAGAAAATAAACTAGAGAGTTCTCATATGCCTCCAGTTTTCCCAAATGTTAGCAACATACACAAGTGTGATGTTTTGGTCCAGACTAAAATTTAACCTTGGTACATTATTAACTAAACTGCAGACTTCATTTGGATTTCAGAAGTTTATTCATGGATGTCCCTTTTTGCTTTGGGATCCACTCCAGGGTATCATGTTGAATTTAGTTATGTCTGCTTTCTGCCAGTCATTCCTTGCTTTCCATGACTAGGGCACTTTGAAGAGTGTTCATTGGGTATGTTAAAAAATCTCTTTCCATTTAGGTTTGTCTGCTGTTCTAACCATAATCAGACTGGGCTTGTGAGGAACAAATTCACTCTTCGCAACCTGTTAAATGATTCCATTATGATTCTATTTTGGAGATAAGGTAACCAGGATAGGGAACTGTCGAATAATTGGAGGGCCTGGGGTTGAACCCAAAAATCTGGTTGTGAACCCTGAGCTCATTACTGCCATGTTATGTTGAGTCAAAATTCCTACATTTGAATCTTGACTTAGTGCCCACCAGATGTCTAATATTTTTAGCATCAGGTCATCTGTGAAACAGCACTAATAATTTCTTACCTAATATGGCAATGCCAGCCATAGTATCTGGGTGTCCTAAGTTTCTAGAATGTATTTGCTGTTAGTATCACCATTATTTTTCAGGAAGCCATCTATGTCAGTTGTGGTAGCTGCACGATCACAACTCTGTGCACCTGGAGATATGAAATTATTAATTGTGTTGATCCTGCCTTTTATCTCACTTCTCAAAAGAGGTATGTTGGCACTTTGTTTCAGTGCCTTATCTTTAGGGAGAAAGTACTCAGTGAATTCTGCAAAGAAATCCATGCTCACAGAAAGAAAAGATGGATACTCTAATAGTCCCTGCCAGCCTGGGAATTGATGAGAAAAGTAGAGCCACTTTCCAAATAACCTGATAGAATTTCCAAGAAGAGACACTTTTCAGAATTAGACTGTAGAAATGAAAAAAAATAACATTGAAGAAAATTTTGAAAAAAATGTTAGTTTAGTAGACCATGTCTGTACATTTGCTTATGCATGTTTTTTGGGGAGCTCATACTTGAGCAGTAAGAAATACCAGAATTTCTCTGTCAGTAATGCTAAATGCTAATCCCTCCCTGTAGAACTAAAAAAGTCTCATAGGTTAGCACGTACATGAAAGTGTGGATGTCTTTCCCTGCAGTAAGAATTGATGGAAAATAAAATACCCATGAGATGTGTTTATTTTATTAAAAGAAAAGTAAAACATTCCTCCAAAATGTTGCTATGAACTAAACATTGGTCATACTTGTTTCTTTTTTCTTTTAAAATTAAATCTATCAGGGTGACATTGGTTCATAAGATCATATAGGGTTTTTTTTAAAGATTTTATTTATTTATCTTTAGAGGGAAAGGGAAGGAGAGGGAGAGAAACATCCACGTATGGTTGCCTCTCGTGTGTCCCCTGCCAGGTACTGCCTGCAACCCAGGCAAGTGCCCTGACTGGGAATCGAACTGCAATCCTCTGGTTCACAGGCCCGTACTCAATCCAGTGAGCTACACCAGCCAGGGCAGATCATATAGGTTTTAAGTGTACAATTTTATGACACATCATCTGTATATTGCATTGTGTGTTCACTGCCTCAAGTCAAGTCTCCTTCCATCACCATTTATCCCCCCTGTACTGTTTTCTACTCCCACCTCACTTCCTTCTGGTAACCACCATACTGTTTTTGGATGTCTATGAGTTTTTACATATTTCTGTTTTGTTCATTGGCTACTTTCACTTTTGTATCCCACATATGAATAAAATCATATGATTCTTCACTTTTTCTGACTTATTTGAATAAGCATGATATTCTCCAAGGTACATTTTTGTTTTTAATATCACATAATTCCTCCTGTGGGCAAGGAACTTACCTTGGTACTATGTGCTAGATCACACTTTTTAGTTAACACAGAAATTTTTTTTCCAAAAGGTCATAACGCTCAGAAAATTATTTGTCGATATAAAAAGCGAGCGTTTTCTCTTATGAGACTGTTGATACTTTTGAGCTAAAATATTGAAAAGTGAACTTCATACACCATAAGAAAATGCCCAAACTGGAGAGAGAAGGCACACTGGCTAGGAATTACATCACAGATGCCCTCCTTGGTTAGGATAGTGACTTTGGCAAGCTTGCTGTGGTTTCCAACTCTGTAATCCTGTTTCTCTGATGTTAAATTACCTGGTTATAATCAGAAAGCTCTGGCATCACTGAAAGATTTGTAAGTACGACTTTCTGCTGGTTTTTAGCACTTTGGAAAGAACAATAACTAGGCTTTATTCAGTTTGCTCAAGGCATGTGATGCTACATCTGTGGCCTCTAATGTATGTAGTTGTAACTAACTGACCTTGTCCATTGGTTCATATTTTTAGGTTTCTCTTAGTAGTGCCAAACAGTGGAAAGCGTTATTATTTTTTGCTTCAATTTCTCAGTACTTATGTACACTGGGATAATACTGGGATTACACATCTGTAAATGAATGAGGATCTGTAGATACCTGCTCCATGTTCTCTCCATTTCAGGGGTAAGAAAATGTATGTCTGATTTTAAATGGGACTCTAGTCCCTTGGTTAATCTTTCACAAGGCTTTCCTTTGTCTTTGATGCAGTATATCAAATCAAGTACATTTGTCTTTCTGATCTGTAAAAATGAATTCAACTCCTTATTTCTCAATGCGAAGCCCACTTCATGTACAGTACACTCTGAAGCAGGGAAGGCTATTTTATTCCCTCAGTTACACAGAGCAAAAATCTTGGAGTCATTCTTGATTTCTTTCTTCCCCTCATCCCTCACATCAAAATCATCAGCAAATCCTGTGAACTCTACCTCCAGCAAATCTTTAGAATCCAATCACTTCTCATGTCTCTGTTAGTAGGACTCTGGTCCATTCCACCCTCTTCTGTGTCTTGGATTGCTTTAAGAACTTTCTACCTAGCCTGAGTCCAACCTTGCCAAACTTGGTTCTGTTCTCCAGAAGCAGCCACAATGATTCATTTAAAATGTAAGTCAAATCATGTTTCTCTCTCCATCTCATTCATATCAGATTCCAAATTCTGTACCATACACAGACAACCTTTCTTCTGCTACCTGGCTGACCACATTGTCCCTTCTCCTCTCCCCTCCTCCACACCAGCTCCACTGCCCACCTTGCTGTGCTTGGACACAGCACCACAACTCTGCTGCTCATGAGTTTTGAGGGTAACAGTTTACTGTTATCCTTTTTCAAAATACTCTTATCTGAGATATCCATCCTCGAGGTTTGCTCCCTTGTTTTATGGTGCTCCATTCCTGTATCACTGCACCTGAGAGGCGTTTCTTGAGTATCTCATGCTAAAATGTCCTGCTACCAATGCACCCCTCACTCTCTACTCTCCTTATCATACTTTGTCTCCATATCACTTACCACTACCTAACATACTTATTTTGTCTCCCTTCTAAATTAGAATATAAGCTCTATGAAAGCAGGAATGTATCTGTTTATTTAAATTACCTTATCATGAAAATGTTGGGATAGTACATGGAACATAATAGGAGACAAATATTTACTTGCTGAATGAATGAATGATTATGGTTTAAAGATAGACTAGATTAAATTGGATGAGGCCAAATACATGCATTGACCAACCTTTGATAGTATATAGAATGGATTATTGTTAGACATATTCAATATCTAATCTTTGGACATAATTTCAAATTTTAAAACTGTAAATATTTAGTGCTACAGTAGGGAAGATTTCAGTTATTTCAACTGACATGATATTTAAGAAACTACAAGGAACTTTTACTATTTCTCCATTTTGTTTTTTCTATAGATGTGTAGGGTCTCTTTCTTACTGATCATCCTCTTCAGTATAGTCTTAAAAATTATTTTACTGTGGTTTTAATATCTTGTTTTACTTATAAAGTTCTCACTATGGTCCAGGTCAGGGCCTATGTATTATCCATATAGTTCAGTAACCTCCAGAAAGTGTTCTCCATGTCAAAGTATATGGTTCACATTACCCTGGATGTGATGCAGAGCTTAGAACTGAAAATATAGCTGTGTCCCTATTTCTTGTTTTAATCATCATTGTCAAGTGCACTTTCAATAGAACTTACAAACATTTAATGGTAACTTCCTGTACTAAAAATAGTCATTTTATTCTATAGGAGAAATAAACATGGCCTAGATGAGGCCATGTGTATGGATGAGGCCATATTTGTGGGAAAACAAATATATGGCCCAGTGTATTTTCACCAGCAAAATACAGTTTTTGTGTATGTTTGTTTGTTTTTCTTTAATCAAAGCAACTAAAATGTGTAGGAGCCTGTTTTTCTAAAGTTTTCTACATGATTAAAATTAGAAAAAAATAACTATATTACCATAATATGTACATTAAAGAACTCATATTTTTATATGTTTACAACATATTGCTTGGAATTCATTGTGATGATAGATTGACTTTTTTAAGTTACTGGAAATTGGTGTTCTGATTTAGATGCATGTATATGACTCCCCATTTCTATTTTAGGATAGATTTAATCATAAAATGATTTTACCTTTGGCAAGTTAGAATAAAACCACTTGAGTAATTAATTTAGATGTTTCAAGGAGTTAATTTAGTCCATATAAATAAGAACTTTTTATCAAGGAGTCATTTAATGCTTTGTATTGCCAGTTGGCCTAGACATTTTTCTTTATTCATCAAGAAGACAAGGTGTTGATAAACTATTTGTCATTCTTTTCTGTTTATCAAGGTCTTTAGTATATTGGGCACTGTATTAAGAGTCTGTTGAAACTGATGTTCCAATGCAGGCATATGCTTTTCAGAAATGGAATTTTGATCAGTCTCTAATTAAAATCATTGCTTTTATATATTTTTTCAAGTTCACAGTGGAGGGTAATTAATATTATTGAAGATTTGTGTCAATTCACAATTTATATTAAGTGATCAAATGATATAAAGGAAGATATCTTGTAATATATTCATATATATGTGTATATATTAATAATAGAGATTTGTATACTGTTATGTGCCATTATTTTATAGTTTGCAGTAATCAAAAATGCTTCATGTCAGTAAAGTACTTGCACTGATTTGGTTTAAGTCTATAAGTGTTTATTTTAAACTTCTTTCAGTAATACTGGGCACTGATATTAATAGAAGAGGAACTGCCTATGTCACCTTTGAATAGAATATACATTACTTACACAACTTAATTTTTCTTGTATTCAGTTGTATACCTGTTATTCATTGCTATGCATGGAAAAAATACTTAGTATTCATGACAATTTAACTGTTCTGAAGCTCAGAAATAATCCATTACTTTTTAGGCTGTGAGACTATTTCAAAATCCTATACACATGAGTAGGAAGTTTTATTTTTCTATTTTTAAAGTAAATTAGAAGAAATGATCACATTAACTCTTTTAAGCAAGTAGGGTTCATTTACATAAATGACAATGGTAGCATAAGAAGTATTTCCCTCCTGATCTGAAAAATGTTCATTGATGTCTCAAAAATTATACTGAGGGAGTAATTTCCATTCTGGCAGCTGTGCTCTTATTAGGACAATTAAAGTGCCAAAAGGACTCTTACTTTTCTTCTTGGTTATTATATCTAAGTAAATTGACAGCACATTATTGAGATCTGTTTAAGATCTAGTGATTAAAATAAAAATGATGATCTCATCATGGTATTCACATAGCACATTTATCCATTTCTCATTTGATTGATAGCTTATTTTTATCTATTGCAGTTTAATCAAGTCTCCTGGGCTTATATATCTATATTTCTTTTAGTCTTTGATAGTCTATATGAATGGACAGCAAGGGTAGCAATACAATCTAATGAAATGGCTACCTCAGCATCTTGGGAATGGATTGTGATAGTTTGAAGCACATCATGTTTGTTTATGTAATTTTGTCACTGATTCACATTTATTGAGCAGGTCCTGGCTCAATGGGTAGTTTAGAATGACTTAGATGTGAATAGAGAATTAGAGCCAACTTGTAAGAGTAGAAGGAGAGGCCAAAAATATCTTTAAAGGAAACACTGAGAGTCTATATTTGGTGCTACCTGATAATTCTCAAAACCCAGGTGAAAGGATTAGTCAAGAACATGTATGAATGACCCTTGGGTGTGGACCATGTTGTAGCGGTCAGGCTGGGTGGAGGTGTGAATGGGAGAATAATTGGAATAACTGTAGTAGCATAAACAAGAAAATATTTAAATTAAAAAATAATCTCAGAATTCTCAAAACTAAGCTCTATTGAGCTTTGGTACAATTACATAGAAGTTAATCAGTTTTATTATATATATGACCAGGACTTATAAGTTATGTTTATTATTATCTTCCTTGATGTGGCTCCTAAGAATGTTCCATGTATGAAAATAAACAAAATACTAATGTTAAAGATATGACAGAAAAACACACATGCCATTCCACAGTTCTAACTGATACATATATTTGGATGAAAGCATTATGAAATACAGCCCTGGATATATATTTCTGGATATGACAATCTTTTTTAAAAAAAAATATTTTTTAAAGATTTTATTTATTTATCTTTAGAGGGGAAGGGAAGGAGAGAGGGAGGGAAACATCAATGTATGGTTGCCTCTCGTGCATCCCCTGCTGGGAACTGGCCTGCAACCCAGGCATGTGCCCTGACTGGGAATCGAACTGCGATCCTTTGGTTCACAGGCCCACACTCAATCCACTGAGCTATGCCAGCCAGGGCATGGATATGACAATATTTTAAAAATCCTTTTTTCTTTGTGTTCCATATTTAACACAAAGTGACCTGTGGCTAATAGAACATTTAAGTAAATTTACCACTTATTCTAGGGGTATTCCAGGTTACAGCAGCCTGTTTTGTTCATTAGAACATTTTATACTGATCTACACTAACTGTCCTCAGCAGAGAATCTGTTGAATTTCTGCATCTTTTCCAGCATCAGTCCCTTTGGTTTGGGTCTCACTCCACGAACCAGGCAGCTTCTCTCTCACAGCGGCTCCATAACTCTCCCACAGATATTCCACTCCCTAGGCAGAAGGTGATGCCCTTTGACTTACAACTCATGTCTCTATCAAGAAGACAGTCAATGGATCCTTTATTACTTTGGTGTCAAAAGTGTCTTAGGGCTTAGACTATTACTTGTGGCCAGTCCTGAAGCTGGGTACTGCAGCATATAGAAAATTTTCCATTAATGTTCTCAAAGTGAACTAACTACATCAGCGAACATGCTAAGGAACTGTTTGAAGAGCACAGATAAGGCAGAGAGTCTGCTTATACAAAATTTCTCCATGGAAATTTGCAATGTGCAATCCTGTGGTGAAAGGTTTCCCCCATTTTCTTTTACGTCAATGGGGATTAATTTTTTTTCTCTGTGGTAGACTTATGGTCTGTAGATTTTATATTGGACAATATATTTTCCCAGATTAAAATACTTGTGTATCATGTCTTAGAAAGGCAGAACAACTACTATACATTGTAACTCCAGAGCCAGCAGAATTTTCTGTAAGTTTCAGAATCTCCTCAAATACCTAAATGGTAGCTGCAATAGCTTTGCACTATAAGAAAAACATGTAGAGTAAATAAAATGAGAGCAAAACTGGCTCAGAATAAAAGAAACTAAGATGGTAGCATGATTCACTGATATCTAAAATATCATTTCCATAGAGCATAACATAAAAAGGTAAAGCAAAAATTCATTGAGAAAAAAGTGGAGTGTTATCTGAAGCTTGCTGAACAAACATTTTTGGGGAAAGACAGTAAAGCTTGGGAATGTGAACTTCTGGGATTTCACCTGAAAATCAAATATAAAGAAACTTGATTATCCTGCTAAAAAATGCTGTTACAGCATTCTTTGCATAATTTGGTAAGACTTTTTAGTATTGAGTTTATATCTTTAATAATAACAAGTATCAAAATCAAAAGACACTACTTACCATACCATATAAATTGTCTAAGTGAAATCTCAGTGTACTGAGTCATGGATTTGGGGGGAGTTCTATGGACATTTATTACCAACAGTATCCATAGTTTTTAAAAACCTATCAAGGCAAAGCAAATGGGTCTCATGGACTCCCAATTTTAGTATGTTATACCCTTGAGTTTCAATTGGCTCTGTTGGTGGCAACTTACCTTATTCATGGAAATCTAGAAGCAATCTAAATGTTACTTGATGATGTTTTATCTCAAAGGCAAAAACCACTAGAATACTTCAACTTCCCATACAGAATTACACATGCAAGCTAAAGTCTAGTTGTAAGAATGTAAAAATGAAGAGGGAAATGAAGGAATGTAATTATAGACTTGATAAGAGGTTGGAAATGAATAAGCATTTGGAAATTTGAGTAGTTATGAACCACGGTACATTATATTATAGTGCTGATTTTTCAGTTCATGAAACCATTTGAAGTAGGAACACACGCACACATTTGTTGCAGACTCCAGCAGAGTCTGCCTGTTGTGGTTGACGACGAGAATCAATGCACAGGGGACAACAATCCTGTGTGGAAAAAGGCAACAGGCACGACTGCTCTCTCAAGGGGAGAGTGCCTATGGTGCCTTGGCCACTCCCTCAAGAGGGGAACGAGTCAACCCTTGCCTAGACAGGCTTTTATTGTTTTCCTTGGGTCTCTTACAAAAATGATTTATTATCTATAACATAGAACATTATTGACTACATTCTAGGTACAATCAAGGAAATAAAAATAACATGCAGAGGGGGATGGCAATGAGCTGATTAGCTCTGTCCTTGGGAGAGCTCACACAGACTTTGGCAATTACCTTGAAGATAGACAATACACATTTGTTGCTTTAGACCAGGGTGAGGGAGTTTTAGCAAGAGCAAGCCATAACAGTCTGTAAGTATTTTCTAGGCCTGATTCCCATGGGAAAACTCGGTTTGAAGATCTTGCTTGCCCACCACTTTGTATCTGTAGGTTTTCCATACAGAGCTGAGTCATATTTGCCAGGCCAAGACAAACCGGTCCCCTAAACACGTTCATTTTAGTATAACAATCAAAGTAAGTTATTCTTTGAGTGAGAGCTGACCTTTACATATTTAGCCCACAATTTCATAAACTATCTAATTCTACCAATCCAGGTCACTCCTACCAACCGAAGTACTCTATGCACCAAATTACCTCTCCTTTTTTTCTGTCTAAAATGTTCATGTCTCCCCAATTTGTGTGGCTCAGTTGCTTGGGTGTTTTTCCACAGAGCAAAAGATGTCCGTTTTGATTCCTGGTGAGGAAGAGGCAACCAATTGCCGTTTCTCTCTCACATCAATGTTTCTCTCCATCTCTTTCTCTCTCCCTTCCCCTCTATCTAAAAATAAATATATATAATCATTTTATAAAAATTCATATCCAAAATTTATCCAATCAGTTAAGTGTGGGAGGAAGGTTTTGGTTAGAACTTTAACTCCTATGAGTTAATTATTCGAAATTTTCAAAATGCTTGAAAAGTGAATGGCATGTTTTTAAAAAAATATTTATTTATTTTCAGAGAGTGGGGAAGGGAGGAAGAAAGAGAGGGAGAGAAACGTCAGTATGTGGTTGCCTCTTCCACGCCCCCAAATGGGGACGTGACCCACAACTCAGGCATATGTCCTGACTGGGTATTGAACCAGCAACCTTCCAGTTCACAGGCAAAAGCTCAATCCACAGGGCCATACCAGCTAGGTCTTAACGGCATATTTTTAAAGAGCCAGAAAAATTCCTCACTGAGATATCAGGAAGTATATGACAATTACAATTATTCTACCTAGAAGTAGGAAAGGATTTTGTGTGTGCATGAGGAAAAATGACCCTGGGGTTAGATCTGCCCACAGAATCTGTCCCTGGGCTCAGGGCAATGGCTTTAATTTACCTGTTCATGAAGTACCTGAATTCACTGTTTGTCCTATGCCTGTGCAACTAATGTATGATTCTTTAAAACTCACTATTACTTTAAATTTTTTGGCTTATTTCTTTATTTGTAAACAATATATTCAGAAATTTTCAGGGACTAGGAAAGGTAAGTAGATGGATTGAACCAGGAGTAGCCACAGACCAAGGGAAAATATGGAATAAATAAATGATAAAAAATCATCTAATGACAACCCAATGCATAATGTATTAAGTGAAATACATCGATATATTGTTGTACAAATGGTTAATATCTTATTTGCATAAACTGCTTATAAAAAACCAATCTATAAACTTAAATACTATAAAACATAAAGCTATGAAGAAAGGGCATTAGAGAACAGTTCACATGAAAAAATAGAAATATGACTTTGGTCATATTGAAAGCCCAAGTAGTAAACTAAAATAGCAGAAGAAAGAGAATGGCAAACACACTAGTTAGGAAGTTTATCTTACTCATATTTAGCAAGCACATATTGAGAAACAGTGAAAGATTCTGAACTTATTTACACTTCCTCTTTCTGAAACATTCCTAGTTTGGCGAAGGAGAGGTAGGAATTTATTCATTGAATTGTTGAACAAGTGCTTCCTGAGTGTTAAAAACACATTTCCAAAGATATGAAGATCTGTAACACATGTCACATACACTTAAAAAGTTCTAAGCCTCAATAATCCTGGGCATATGTTTTTTTAAGATTTTATATTTTTACCTTTAGAGGGGAAGGGAAGGAGTGAGGAAGAGAAATATCAGTGTATGGTTGCCTCTCATGCATCCCCTGCTGGGGACTGGCCTGCAACCCAAGCATGTGCCCTGACTAGGAATCGAACCATGATCCTCTGGTTCGCAGGCCTGTACTCAATCCACTGAGCTACACCAGCCAGGGCTCCTGGGCATATTTTAATACTCTCTTTGCTTTCATTCTCTCTTATTTTCCCACCATTGGCCTCTTCAGTTAGGTGCCAAAACTTACTATTGTATTTCCTCATTTCTTCACATAATTAGTTGCATGAACTTGTTTGTTCACATGCATTTGTATGACTGTGTGACTTGATCACTAACACTCCACGGTGGTGTCAGATGTTAGCATTCAAGTGTCTCTTGAACTACTGTGCAAATGAATGCATGCAAGAATACAATAGTAGAGATTTATGAATAGACAGTAGGGGAAGGAAATTTCTAATGGATAGTACTAGTGAAACCTTTGTGGTTGGTGTGAACTAAGTAGTAACCTATTAAGACTAAGGACATTTGAATATGAGTAATTGTGGTATATAGATAACTTGGTTGAAATGAATATTTTGAAATCCATGTCCAGATGTATAGCTTCAATCCATAATTTTCTTTTTCCAAACCCCTGTGCTAATATTAATGGAAATTGATATTTTTGTGCATTTATTATTTTTTCAAAGCAACACGACACTGCTTTTACATTTTGGGAACCACTACAAAAAATAAGATGACATTTTTGAGTTGTCTTTATCATAAAAATCAAATGTGATTAGGAGCTAATGGACATATGTTCAGTTTTCAGAGTAATATTGTTACAGATTTAGAGTTAGTCCCTTTCCAAGGTAATTTTATAATGCTTAGTCATCCAAAATGAGCTGTACTCAACTAGAGAGACTGGAATAATCTTTTTATTTTCCCCTTTTCCTCCTCAACTAAATCTTACCTATTGCTATATCAGTTGTTTATACTTCCAAGATACATGTGAAATTTCTATCATTTTTTATTTCAATCATTTACCTCCCTGACCTCAATTATTTTTCTGACTTCTCTCATAGCCTACATACTGCTGCTTGATTTATTTCTTAAAAACCCATATCTGGTCATATGATTACTGATACTTAATCATTTTTCATAATTTTCCATTGTCTGTAGAATATGAGGTCCCTGAGACAGCATTCAAAATGATACAGTCTGTCTCACTCATGCATGTTCACCTTTTTGTCGGTCACTCTCCTTTGTGGCCCCTCCAATATTGTCTCACACAAACCATCCCTAGGCTTCATGAGACTCACTGTTTGAATGATGTCCATTTCAAGGAGGCAGTCTGCGATCCACAGGTTAAATGAAAGTATTTCATATTTATTTCATCTGTCTCACAAGGAAACATCCAAGGTGGTAAGGGCAAGTATTCATGGTCCACAGCTAACATCTTAAATAGGCTTGCCACCTTTCATGACTCCCCAGTTTCCTATATTGGTTGGAAAGACAGTCTCATTTTGTTTCACGACAACCGTTCCTTCTCTCTGAGACTCTGCCATCTTTGCTTTATTTTCTGCTCTATCCCACTCAACATTTTACTTGTAAATGGATTTAGCATGTTTGTTTCCTTTAGTATTCTCTCTGCTTCACTCATTACTCAGTTATTTTTTTCTTTGTTTGGTTTACAATAAAGGAAAGCTTGTAAGCTGATGCTAAAAGCAAGAACTCTTTTCTGCCCAAGTCAGGGAAATGAAAGTTTTAAATGCTAATTTTTAAGTAACTTTTGTCCTCATTATAAATCTATCCTGTATCACAGTTATTCAGTATATGCTATTGATAGAGATTCCTCCTTGCCCCTTTTTCTTATCCTTCTCATTATTCTAAATGTTTTCCAGCTTAGATGCTTTAATTCCTCAAGTCAGAATTGTCTGTTTCCTTCCCTTTGTTCTCTCAGCTTTTGGCCTATTCGTCTGGCGCCCTGTCTGCCTTCCACAAGTACGTCTTGGCTGTTTTCTCTTCTAGACGGTGAAATATGTGATGGCGTGGACCTTGGTCTTATTCACATTGTTATCCCCAGTGCTAAACACAGTGCCATTTACAAAGGGGAGACTCTTTGAATGTTTGTCAGACGAGATCAGGCGCTTTCAGGGTGGTATGGCCAGAGACTGTTTGTCAAACTGATGGAAATTTAAGCACTACATTTCAGAGCTAGGTTGAAATAAATTCACAAGCAGTTATATTTCACAGTGTCAGAAAAAAACTGTATTCTTTTGAAATCAAACTGTGTGCATTGTTAATCACTTAAGAATATTTATTACTGATTTCAACATAAAACCCAATCATACGGATGGCATGAAGCATGCAAAATTATAGCCGATGTATTTGAGCAAAAAAAGTTTCTCTTCATATTTATAATTTTGTTGGCAACAGTTGGATCAGCAACATGGGGCCATCTCTTCAATCTGATCAGCTGTAACGTGCATGTCCACTAACTTTATAAATGGCTTCCTTTCAAGTGTGCATGATAAATATGTGTATGACTTATGTTACATCATTCTAATATTTTATTTTATTTTTAAAGGATTTTATTTATTTATTTTTAGACAGAGGGAGAAGAGGGAGAAAGAGAGAGAGAGATACCTCAGTGTGTGGTTGCCTCTCACTTGCCCCACACTGTGGACCTGGCCCACAACCCAGGCATGTGCCCCGACTGGGAATCGAACCAGTGACCCTTTGGTTTGTAGGCTGGCACTCAATCCACTGAGCCATGCCAGCTAGGGCTCATTCTAATATTTTAAATATCATTTGCAGTGCCAGGGCAGCAAACAGAACTATTTAAACATATTTTGAAAATAGTTAATTTATTTGAAGGTTTGAATATAAGATTATGAAAAAACATATATATTAAATTTAGTTTTATGATATGATATGTAATATTTAAAATTGAATATGAGATTTTTAAAGCCAGTTTTAAATGTTTCATTGTTATAAACCTAATTTAGGGATGCAAATATCTCTATTATTATTGTCCAACAATTACATAAGGGAATATAAAAATGATATCAACATGTTTTAAAATATCCTCCTTAATCACTGTGGCAACTTTTTGTATCATGTGGAGACATCTACCTTAAAAAATAGCTCCTGAAAATCATGTAAAATTTCAGAATTTAGTTTTAATAAAATTCACAAAATGATATTGTACATATATGAAAGCCAGTTAAGGACTTTTAGAACTCAAATGCTAGATACACATTTTTGACATTTGGAAATAAACTCCAACACGTTTGGACATGATAAAGCTTAATTAAATATATAATTTTGTAGTAAGGAAAAATAAAAACTTTTTTCACATAAAGAACTTATGAAATTCTATATGAGCTTCATGTTCCTCATTGTGAAGTAAAATTACTTTCCCAAACTTGTTAAAAGAAATAACATATGATGCATTCTTTGGACCTGCCAGCATGGCTAACAAAAAGACAGTGTAAGGAAAGGTAAATCAATTCTTGATTAAAAAAAAGATTGCTTTAAAACATAAAAAATAAAATAAATAAATAAAATACTCGTGAAATGGTGGTTGTATGTCCCTTGCCATCTGAAGCTGTCTGACAATGAACACATCTATTTTTCTTTCTCGTTTTCAGTGGCATAAGGAGATATGGTTTACTCACTGCCCTTTTGGATTCTTTCCAGAGCACAGTAGCCCATCCTTCTTTGAGTTTCTTGACATTTCTCTTCCTTGTTGCTGTGGGGTACTGACCTCCTGCTGGGTAGCCTTTATTCCACTGGCTGGACTTCTTCTTTTTTTTTTTATATCTTCACCCAAGGATATTTTTATTGACTTAGAGAAAGAGGGAGGGAGAGGGAAAGGAGAGAGAGGGAAACATTGATCAGTTGCTTCCCATACATGCCCTCACCCCCTATCAAACCCACAACCTAGGTATGTGTCCTGACCTGGAATTGAATCTGCAACCTTTTGGTTTCCGGGCTGAAACTCCAACTGAGCCCCACAGCCAAGGCCTGACTGGAGTTCTTTCATCTACATTTTCTTAGCATTTGGACAACTTGAAAACAAATTTTCCAAAATATTTCCCTTTTTCCCCCATCACATCCATTTGCACATATCTGCATAAACTGAAGTAAAATAAATTTATCTACTTCTGCATGCCTATTTCCTGACAGCTATGTAATGACACAAAAAACCTCACAACCACGAAAAGTGATGTCCTGCCAATTGTAGTTGCTGCCTTCATCTGTGAGCTCCATAAAGTCAGCTGTTGGAGGTTTCCTTGCCATTCTCCTGCTGGCCCATCCTCATTCTCTTTCATGGATATTTCAATAGTCTGTATCTTGCTTCAAGCCTCTGAGTCTGCTACCTCACCTTCCTCCAACCTATCAAAGAGAAGAGAAGCTGTCGGGTGTTTTTGTTTTTCATTTCCTCTTCAGAACTTCACACTTATTCAATGTTATAATCTCCCTTCTGCTGTGCTTTCTCCAGGCTAAGGTGAGGTAGTCTCTCTTGGGTATGGAGTCCATCTCCAAATATTCTCTCTTTAGAATAAAAAATTATTGAATGTATTGGGACGACAGTGGTTAATAACATTATATAGGCTTCGGGTATACAATTCTATACTACATCATCTATACATTGTGTTGTGCGTTTACCACCCAAAGTGAAGTCTCCTTCCTTCACTGTATACTTGACCCCCTTTACACTTTACTATTCCCCACCCCTCTTCCCTCTGGTAACCACCATACTATTGTCTGTGTCTTTGAGTTTTTGTTTGTTTAACTTGCTCTATTTTGTTCATACCTAAATATGTTCAAATATCCCCCACCAATAAAAAGGAAAATAAGGAGAAAAATAATTTTCTCCATGCTGATTGAGTCTTCACTTGATTTCAACAGGCCCTCATGCTTAAGTCATGACTTTACCTTCTAGTTTGTTTTACTAGATACTTTTTCTCTGTCTGCTCCTTACATGCGCCTTAGCTCTCCATTTTAATTCCTCTTTGCATTCTGAAAATGCAAGAAATCTAGCACAGCTCATGATGCTGATTTGCTTTCAGTATATAATAGGTGACTAAATGAAAGAGTCAGAGAATGTATTTCTTTCCCCCCAACAAATCCCGTTTTCCATCTCTTTTGTTCTACAACAAGACTAAATCTGATGGTCTCATTTGAAATTTATTATCTCCCAGAATTATTGCCAATCAAACAATATTCAACCCTAAGCAAATCCACATGTAACTCCTCTATTAAGTACCTCAGATTGTTGTGAGGATTGAGTAGAAATTGCAAAATGTTAAAATATTTTAAAATTATACTATACTATAATATATATATACATATACTATAAAATAGTATACATATACTATAGATATGTTGCTCTGTGCTAGTATCAATATTTCTTCATTAAGTATTAATGTTAATATTATTTTAATGGTTATTTGTAAACATGAACTATTTTTAATAGACTGTTATTATGTTAGGTTACTTTTATTTAGGATGTAATAAGAAAAGACTGTCTTAAAAAAAAAGACTGTCTTATTTTGGAGTGTCCCAGATTTTTATAATGGAGTTAAATATGTCAAATCTTTATATTGTATATATGAGTTGTTTTACTATGGAAGCACATGTTTAATAAATATAGGTTTAATTTTATCTGTGAAGATAATGAACTCATACTTTCAATTATATCCATTAGTGCAATATTTTTATTATTAGAATGTAATACTGGAAAGCAATAGGTAAACCTTACTTTATTTGTACTAACTGGCCCATTGAATAATAGTTCTGAAAGTGTGT
The DNA here is from genome assembly GCF_021234435.1 of Artibeus jamaicensis. NCBI lineage: Eukaryota > Metazoa > Chordata > Mammalia > Chiroptera > Phyllostomidae > Artibeus > Artibeus jamaicensis. The sequence continues at coordinate 7,721,473 of NW_026522028.1, read as the reverse complement.
TACAAACTATAAAACAATATATCAGACTATAAAGGGATTTTACTAATCAATTTGGAAATCATAACACCTGATCTGATGAGCGTGCTTATTTTAAATGGAACAGATGCAGAGTGTGATGATACACCACATTAAAGTTATGAGTGAATAGATTTCTTTGCAATTACAAGTCATATAATGAAGGTAGCTAAGCTCTCTATATTTCTGCCAATGAAGGAACTGTATGATTTCAAGTATTTAAAATTTTATTTATAGACCAGCCTTTGAAAAATGCATAAGGCAACCATAGTGCTTTTTGTTGGGAGTATCGTATGGTAGTTCTTCAGTTGTCATTTTAAAAAACCTAAACAAAATTGCATGGTAGAAAATAAAAATCGACTTAATGAAATTAGCCTGTGCACAGAATTTAGCATTACAGACTTAGGTAAGCCAAATGCTGGAATTTGTTCAGTTTTATGTCATTGATTGATTGATAGATTGATTAATTAATTAATTAATTATAATTCTCAATCGAGGATGTGCTCATTGATTTTAGATAGACGGGAAAGGAGGGATAAAGAAAGAAGAGTAGCATTGATGTGAGAGGGAAACATTGATTAGTTGCCATTGGTATGTGGCCTGACCAGGGACTCAACCTGCAACTTTAGCATGTGGCCTGACCCAGGATCCAACCAGCATCCTTTTGTTTTGTGAGACAACTTCTAACCAACTGTGCCAAGCTAGCTAAGGTTAGAGCTTCTTCAGTTTTAAATACTGAGACCCTTTGAAATTTAGATATATAATAGCAGGAATTCTGAATACTAGGTTATGTAGTGTAGGGAGAGAACTATTTCCACTCTATAATCTGTGTTGTGTGTGTTTGTGTATGTAAGTCATACTGACTTAATATGTTTCCAGACAAGAGAATGATATTTATTATAATAAAGTTAGTTAAAGGCAATGATATGGAATTGAATTTCTAGTGAAAATGGAAACTTCAATTTATTGATTGGTTACAGGTAATTTGAATATATTTTTTACTATACCAGTGAAAGTGCAGAATCAAAAACAAGTCTATTTTTCCAGAAGATGATATAATTCTTGAGTGGATTTTTGAAGAGACATAGAACAGCTATGCCTGCATTTTATTTTCCAGAAAAGGCCTTGTTTTCTAGTGTTGGATAATTTGTCTAAACACTGAAGAGAGTCATAAGAAAATATTAATTGAATAAAATTTTCTCTGGAAAAAATTATAATGGTAAACATAAATAGGTTAAAGAAATACAAGATAGTTTATAGTTAAGTACTAATGTCTGGGACCAGGCACATGATTTCCCCACTGATTTAATTATGAGATGGTGAGATTCTAGTAGATGGGTATTGCAATGGAAATTGAAAGCAAAATATGTGGAGACATTTATTTAAAGTAATAATTGACAGTGCTTGGAGCTATGCATAATATGAAGAAATATAAGCAATAAAATGTGGAACAATAAAACTTAATACTGATTTGATTTTAGGTTGTTTAAATTATCTTTACAACTCTTTGTGTGTTTTCATTGATCTATTACATTTTAGATTTTTTTCCACATTAATGTTTTATTCCATTAAGCTTCCCTTTGAATTTTTCCTTTATCAATCTTTCTTATAATTTCCATGGACCTAGATTCTTTTGCCAAGTCCATGCATTTTAATATTTCATGCATGTGTCAGGAAGTTTTCTAAAATTCTCCCTGGTTTCTATGGAAAAAAATCTCAAGGCCTTATTTACTTTCTAAGCATTGAGATTACTGTACCCATACAGATTCCAGAAATTTCCATAAGGACTTCTCGTTCTACTCCCCGAGTCTTGCGCTGGAAGAGATGTATGTAGGCCCAGTGTGTGGTAACAGTGTGAGCGCCATGCTGGGTAGGGTCTGCCGTCTTAGGTCTTCTTAGCTTAACTGTCCCAGAGTGGAACCTCTGCCCTATGAATGAGATGGGGTGCAGGGGGGTCAGGGCCCAGTTCCAATATTCTCAGCCTGTCACACTTGTACTAGAGCTTCTGCCCTATGAGGTGGGCTGTGTGGAAGAGAGCTCTTTTCTCTGAGCTGCACTCACCAGGGATTTAGTCTCTGTCACACCACAACATGGTGCTGCCCAGGGAGGGAAAGGCTGATTTCCTTCCTACCTTAGAAAGATACCATAGCCTTTGAGTGGGAGCTGGGGGGAGAGGGAGCCCCACTTTATTAACCATACCTGCCCAAAGTTAGAGCTTTTGACAACGTGGTGAGGTGAGGAGAGAGGAGGGTGGGAGCAGGTGATGATCCATGTGCCATCGACTCTCGCTGTTCTTCCCAGTATTTAGTAGAGTTTCTTTAATAATTGTGCATTTGCTGTATTCTCTCTGGGATAATTTAAGTGCTTGGTTTTTCTCATGCATTTAAATAATTTTCACCAGTTATAGATGGTTGTTTCCTGGCAAGTGGGACTACAGATTTTCTCATACCACCATTCCAGAAGTGGAAGGTCTTCCATGATGTATACATTACAGGCCTTCTCAGATCCTCATTGTATCAATAGTAACACCACTCTAAAAAAACTTTAGTTTCAAATGTTTCTATATGTTTCATGCTACCCAAAAGAAAAATAGCAAGGCTTTCCAGAGATCTTTGACTCAGATTAAGAAATAGTGCACACTCAAAGCCAAATATTAACGTCTTAGTGAAATGAGGAAAATGCTATTTTCTCAATCATGATTGCATGAAAGAAAATATTCCCTCATTGTTAAGCTGAAAATCCTGCATCATTGAAATGTTCCTCCAAACAGCTTATTTCATACCAGTTAAGAGCCTAGCTAGAATTTAAGATGAATGCAAATAAGAATGTTTATAATGCAGATGGCATGGTTGGAGGGACAAGTGTTTATATAATTGTCTCCCCTCATCAACTTTCACTCTTAGAGCTTAGTGCAACGTGAAATCAGACTCCTTGGATTTGAATCCTGGTTTCAGCACTCTGTGCTGTGGCCTTTGAAACAGTTGCTTTCAACTTCTGTTGCCCATTGAAAACAATGGCTGGAATAATTGAACGCACTGTTAGGGTTGTCTTGAAGATTATCTAGGTAATCGATCGTTTGTGTAATGTGCTAAGCAATTCCTGATGTATAACAATAATATGCAATAATAATCACTAATGTATAACAAGTATAATATGGTAATGAAAATGAGAAATCATAAAATTATTAGTTATTATTCCCTTAGCAGCTTGACATAATCAATAGAAAATTTAAATTATAAAGACATTACTGTTTCATGAAGTATAGATTTGAGTAATAGACAAGAACTTGCTAAATGTTCTCATATTCACTAGTTTCAATTTACTGGGTCTTTTAAACCTTCTATATATTTAGTAATCTCTTCTCTACAAGAATACATAATTCTTTTTTTATATATTTTATTTCTTTTATTTATCTTTAGAGAGAGGGGAAGGGAAGGAGAAAGGGAGGGAGAGAAACATCAGTGTGTGGTTGCCTTTCACATGGCCCCCACTGGGGGCCGGGCACTCAACCCAGGCATATGACCTTAATGGGAATTGAACTGTGACCGTTGGTTCGCAGCCCACACTCAATCAATCCACTGAGCTGCACCAGCCAGGGCTAATTCTTTTTATTAAGTGTTAGTTCACATAAGATTGTTTTATCAATGTAGAGAAACTAAGCAATGAAACTCTTCATGTTGAATATCTTGCATCCTTCACTTCTATCAGTCACCTACTTCAAGAACTCAAATTGTTTTCTGTATACCCTCCATATAATAGCTTTGTCAAGATGTATCTTTATATGAGGCTTTCTTCAATATGCTATTCATTGAATGGCTTTTACCCAATCTCTTTCTATTGTACCAGGTCCTTTTTGGGAATGCAGGAATGAATGAGATGGTTGCTTCAGCTGGAAAAGGGAGATAGACATGAAAGTAACCCCCTGGGGTAAAGTTTGATAGGTACTATTGGGGAGATACCTCTAATGTAGCGAGTTTCCATTGGTGTGCCACAAGAATTTTTAAAACATGCACTAGGTGACTATTTAGTCAGGGGCACTGACCTCTTTTCCCTTATATTGTCAAATTAAAAAAAAATACCAACAGCCAACACAGTGATAGCCAACCTGTGTGAATGAATCAAAATCCTATCTATTTTTGGAGGGTCAGATCAGCAAAAAATGTAATATATTTTTTGGTGTGCTGCAGACATTTACTGATTGTGCCATGAGATGAAAAAGGTTGAAAATTGCTTCTCTAAAGTATTGTAGAGACACAAAGAGCCAACACTTCCTCGAAAAGTTTCAAAGAGGACAGGAAGGAGAAGGCACCTGAGGTTGTTTATCAAAGCCCATGAAGAATTTTCCAGGTATGATGAAATGCAAAAAGGCAATTTCTGTCACTGAGAACAGATTGAAAAGTATGAAATAATTAAAGTGCTTGTGTTGGTAAAGAGATGTGGAAAAAAGTTCAGGTATTTGGAATGTCCTGTGAACAGCATGAGGCAGGATAATGGGATGGGATAAAAGGGGCGTGTCAAAGCTAGGTTGTAAAAAACTTGTGCTCTTTCTGTAGGCAAAGGGAAGTCAGAGAAGATTTTAACCAGGAAGAATGACATGGTCAGTTAGGTCTCTAGAATAGTAACTCTGGCTGTGTTGTGAATGATCGAAGGGCATGGTGCTTACATTTCTTTTGTAATGGTCTAGGTCAGGGGAGGTCAGAGCTGGAGAAAAATGGCTGGATACATGACAGCTTTTCTGTTCCATGTAATAGAGTGTTTCTGCCCTGATCCCTCCGCTTCCCCAGCAAATACATTTAGTCTTGTTTTAGGAAATTGGTTAAGCTATTAAACCACCCAGTTTTCAATGCTTAGCCAGCTCAGGTAAATTGCTTTAATGTCCATATTGTAGGAGAATATTCTGATCTGCGAAATATATACCAGATGCCTTTGAAATTGTGCATTTTAGTGCAATGAGGAAATTGAAGTAGGTAGTGAAATGTTTTGAAGTGTTACAATGGTATAATCAACTGCATTCATGATGTAATGTACATTTAGAAGAGATAGTTACTTTTGTGTTTATTCAACCCTAATAATGAAAAAAAAGGATAAATATTTGGGGACTAATTCAAATGTTTAGGATGTTTTAAAGCAAGTTCTTCCAAATGAAGATTTTTTTTAATGAGACAAGTATATCAATTCTCACACATGGTAATCACTTGATTTGTTAGTTGAGATTTATATGTCTTTCATAAATGATTTCCTAATCCATTCTGTTGTTAGTTTCAGTGATATTGTTGCCAGCGTCACTAAATGGCATGCAAGATACATTCACGCATCACGCCCTTCTTTCTTCAGATTTCCCCACAAAACACACACACACACACACACACACACACACACACACAAACATACCTCACTGCCATTACTTATATTTTTCAGAGAAAACTCTGATCTTCTGTCATACAGTTGCATCATGGCATATATTTTTTATAGCATCAAATTTGGGGTTTTTACCTTTGTTCTTAGGCTGGAGGGCACTTTTAAAATGGTTCTGTTTTCCTGAACATGATCAATAACAGCTCCACCAGCTGCTGCCGATGTTTATATCAAGGTAACACATGGGGTGTGTAGATTTACAGTAAGAAAAAATTTTATTAGAGGTAATAACTCTTAAATTGCTCGAGAACAGAGCACCCCGTGCCCATCTGGTCCCATATCACTTCATTTCTCTTACAATTCAGGAATTGGTGTTTTGGAAGTCCATGGGCTATGAACCATGCCCAGAAGCTTTTGTACTATGTTAGATTCTCTTGAAATTTGTGCATTCTTCTGATATGCCTTGCAAAAACTAGTTTTACTAGTTTTGAGTATTTAATAGAACAAAACACGCTTCTCTTCTTTATATTCTCATGTTCCGTGCATGCTGTTAAAATAAATAAAAAAGCATTTGTAATTTTGACATTCTACTTTTAATTGTCAAGAGCACAAAAATGATATAGATTGCTTCCAGACAGAGTGGCCCGTTGTCTGGCATACCCTGTAATTTTAGGGCTATGAGCGTGTCTTTACTCCTTGAGCCTTAGAGTGTTTGTAATCTTCTCCTAAGCATCAGATATCAGCACCCTCATGAACACCTTCACCATTTCTCTTCTGTACTCGAGAAGCTGGCAGCAGTGCAAATGGAAGAGAAGCTAAGATACCAAACATGGGCAGGACACAGATGGACATCAACTGTCTTGCACGACCTTGGGGTTCTTCCAAATGTATTTTGTGCAATTATTTCCTTTGTCACCAGAGGCCACATCGGCCTCGCGGTTGCCTTCAAAGGGCCAAATGTCATTTCAACTTCTTAGCTATTAAGGGGTAGTTACATTTATACAGCCCTAAAATTATTTCGGCCCTGTTAAGGCAACCACGAGGCCGATGTGGCCCCCCCCCGCCCCCCCCGGTGAAAATGAGTTTGACACCCCTGCCCTAGATCCTGCTTCCCATCTCCCAGGGCTGTGTTTTCCCATATTCATTGATCTCACCTGAGGTCTCATGCGCCCAAATTAGTGAGCGGTCACGTGAGTCTGGCCTTTGTGCTACATTTCACGTGGTGTAGGGTTGTGATTAATAGAAAGAAGTATGAAAGTTGTTTGACCACTTCAGGGTTATTAATATTTTTGCTGTATACTTGGTACACTCAGCAAAATAGGTGCTTGATAATTTGTAAAATTATAGAAAACATACTAAAAATGGTTTTAATATCGGTGAAGAAGGGGAGTGGGGAGAATGGGGGAAAAGGAACAGGGGCTAAGAAGCATGAATGGTAGGTACAAAATAGACAAGCAGAGGTTAAGAATAGTATGGGAAATGGAGAAGCCAAAGAACTTATGTGTATGACCCATGGACCTGAACTAAGGAGGAGGAATGATGGTGGGAGAAGGGTACAGAGTGTAAAGGAATAAAGGGGAGAAAAAAGGGACAACTTTAATAGCATAGTCAATAAAATATATTTAAAATAAAATAAATATATAAAAATAATGTATTTAAAATATTGACTCCTAAATTTAATAATAGCTTTATGTTAATGAGAGCTTTTACTTCTATCTTTAGTTACATATCAAACACATTTCACAAAAACTTACCATCCTACAATTTCATAGAGAATATTACTTATTATATCAGTTAAAATCAGAGATCAGTATCAGTCAGTATAATATACTTTAGTTTACTTAAACAAATAAAAAAATTGAAATTACATCACCGTGTATTGAGCAGCTTTGAGGTGCATGCAGATTGAAAACAGAAGTGCTAAACTTTCCAGGTCTTGAAAACATCTGCAAAGTAATCCTGTTGAAGCGTCCAACATGAGTGAGTTCTCTTTTTGTATTAGAGAACTGGACTCTGCCTACATTCATGGAGGTGGAATATAACAAGGTGGATATTGGGTCTGTCACAGAGTCATGTGCTGTCCATCACAGACCTCACAGCTGTACAGGAAAAAGGAAATTTCTAGGAAGTGTAATAACAGTTTTATGAACAGTCTCCCTAGAACATTCTTATGAAGACAAATCCATTCTAACCATTTCCTTCCACACTTCCAGAGGAGTATTTGATTGGCCTAATTTGGTTCTTACGTACATCCCTTTGTCTTTGCTTGGGAACATTCAGTTGACAGTGCCACCGGAATCCCATTCATTGCAAAAGGGTGTCACTTGTGTTTGTTTGCTCACTTGTTTGAGTTTTCAACTCCTGAACCACATTCCTGCCTCAGTCTCTTCTCTCTGTGTCCCCAAATGGAGAAGGCTACAGAACTTCCTCCTTGCTGAAATAAATACTTAATGCTCTGTATTTTTAAGAATTTCTCAAGTGGAACAAATGATCATCAGAAATCAAGCAAATGATGCTAATAGTCTTTGTCATCTCAGTTCTTCTGTCTGTTTGCTTGTTATTCCCACTTGAATTGCTAGTTTTTGTCCTAGGAATCTACTTTCAGTTAGGTGAGATAACTGTAAATAATTTGGTTAGAGGTATGTTTGGGATGGTATGAAGGTTAGAAATGATTGGACATTTCCATTTCTGAATCTGATTCCTAAGTATCTCTAAGAATTCCTTTTCATGCACCCTCTCCCCCCACAACTCCATTTCTGGGTCTGCGCAGTATTTCATTTCAATGAACATTCACTTAGGCCCACCATGCATCAGTCCAGAAATGGTAGATGTCTTTTATCACATATGCCAACACTGATGAATCAGTAGAGGTTTACGGTGTGGATACTGAGATTTGTGAGGGAAAGAACCATAGAGTCAGTGAACAGCTTCTGTCATTAATACAGAAAGGGAGCATAGGTGCATCTCTCACACCCTTCCATTTTCTGTTCTAGATACTCTAGGACATAAGACAATAAACCTAATGTGGTCCAGCGCTGGTGCAGATTCCTAGAATCTAGTTGGAAAGACTGAAGCTTGATATCCCAGTTAGGAAGTTTCCGTAATACTTTACGTGAGTGGAGATGAAGACCTGAGTTGGGCAGTGGTACTAGAAATGGAATGAATGACATGGATAAGTGGGCATTTGATTTATGGCTAAAAGATGCTGCTGATACCCTGGCACTTGTAGGTGCTAGCACACTGAAGAAGGGAAGCTATGTCTTTTTGCCATAGTATTTGCCTGATGTACCTTCACCATGTTTTCTGGTTCTACCCTTAGGTGATACTCCCCTTTTTTTTTCCCATTGTATACAGTGTCATCTTATCAAAAATGAATGTTCAGTTTCACCAACTTGACAATCTATTCATTAATATTTCTTCTCTGCTCCCAGCCAACTTGTGTTTAAATATATAACTCCCATCCAGTGATCTGCCAACAGGATAGTTAGCTAAAGTAGGTATTATAAACAAAAATAGTAGAATTTTATGTGGTTCCAAGAACACTCATATGGATTCTCTGCCTCCTCATTAAGGAAAGAACATTGTTCAACTGACTCTTATCATCATTGGTTTATGGTATCAGTATGCTTTAACCATAAAAAGAAAATGCTAGTTACAGCTTTAGTAATAGAATCTCAAATTACTGACGTTTCATTCCTAACTGAGAAGAGTAATGTGGAGTCCTTTATTCTCAGAAACTATTCTGACCTTCTCCTTCTGCTGGGTATAAGGTAAACTAATATTGATTGTATAAGCTCTAAAGTTATTCTTTAAAAAATTATTTATTTATCTTTAGAGGGGGAAGGAAAGGAGAGAGGGAGAGAAATATCAATGTATGGTTGCCCCTCGTGCATCCTCTGCTGGGAACTGGCCTGCCACGCAGGCATGTGCCCTGACTGGGAATCAAACCACAATCCTCTGGTTCCCAGGCCTGCGCTCAGTCCACTGAGCTACACCAGCCAGAGCTTCTAAAGTCATTCTAATCCTATAACTTGAGCAGTCACTTTAGTTTTAACTCAGTCTTATTTGAAGATTGTTTTCTGTTTGAGATTCCTCTACTTTTCTCAAATAGCACCTGGGGTATGAAGAAGTAGCTGTCATGATATTGTGTTGTTGAGAGGAAATGTATTACGTCACTTCATTCTGTTTCTTGTGCGATCAATGGCAGAATCTATCCATTCACTGTTCTGCTAGCATCTGCTAATTGAAAATGACAGTTAAAATTCAGAGTCTCTCATTTCAGAAGTTGTTCAAGTTCAGAGTCTCGCAGCTCGGTTAAGCTTTCTAAAGATTCCTGACTTATTCAGCCACTGTAAACCATCCCTAAAAGTGTCTGGCTTGTCTTCCTTCTTTCTCCAGGAAGACAACTTCTCTCTCCTAAGGTTATAGAACCATCTTTACAATGAGGCCAGTGGCTGGCCTGTGAAAACTGAGGAAGGCCTGGGAGGGCAAACTGAATCATCCCAGTGCCTAACAACATCCTGCTTCATCAGCTGAGGTATAAGCTCCTGCATTTTCCCAGTCACCCCGAAGAGCCGTTTGGTCCTAGTGTTCAAAATGGAGACAGAAATACCCTTGGCTACTTCTCTCAATGTATGGAACATCCTTCTTGATGGAAACATAAGAAGGGAAAAAGAGATGTGCATCCTTCTCCCCTACATCTATTTCCTTTCCTTTGCCCACAAGCTTCCGGTAAAAAGAAGAAAGAAATCACATTCAGAGTTTCCAAAAATTGTAATCTTATTACACTATCAGTAGACAATAGAAATTTTATTAAGATTTTTCTTTGTGGTATCTGTCACCTTTATCTGTTATTCACTCTCAGGAAGGCTTCAGTCTGTTATGTTTGATTTATTGCAATAATTTTCAACATCTCTTGCCTCTTTCTCTCTTCCCACGCCAGGCTATTTTGCATTCTGTTCCCAGACTATTCTTCTGATTGTTCTGCGTTGATTATACCATTTTTTCCTTTAAGACATTCTTGAATTATGTGTCATCATTTATCCAGTATTCTCTTTCAGTCCTATGCCTGCTGAGTCCTAAAACTTTTTTCTTGTTAGTGTAATTTCTTTAGGACATATTCCTAAATTTATTCCTTCCTCATGCCTTTGTGTGTTATGTTACCCCTTAATGATGAGACATCCATCACTGTCTGTTTCTTCAGAGCCTCACCTAAGACCCACCCCAGGGAATCTGACTCTCTCCCCACCTGGACTTCTTTCTAAGGGGTCACTAGAGAATTTAGTTTTTAAAACATGTCTTGAGGTGACATTATACCTTTTGGTATTCTCTCTTTTCTTTACATATGTCTTTCCCCCTAACTCAGTCAGGAACATCTTTGGCTTTCAGGGTTTAATGGGCAGCATTAAGTAATTAGTATTCACAGTTTAAAACAAAATTAGATAGGAACTTAAAAATAAAAGGACATACCAAAAAAGGTGGGATTGAATGATGACAATATTGCTTTTTTATTCTGTTCTTTACATTTGTATTCTACATTTTCATTAATAACATGCACTATTCTTATAATTGTGTCAATCCTATAGTGCTATTATTTAATTATGTTGTACTCCAAATATATTGTAAGAAGTTTTATTTACAAAACACCAGTAAATCTGCAGTTAATCATGAAGCAGTATGTTTGGTCTTCATTTCCAAAAGTTTTATCTACATTATTAACTTCAAATATTTCAAACATGCTGCTTCTCAACTGTGACCAATATTGTCCATTTAAATTTATATTACATCATTGAAAAGAGTTTCTCAGTTTCTCATTCATTTTTAAACAAAATCAACCTGACATGACTGTAATAAAATTAATTGTTTAGAACAGATGGTTCATCAGAGATTTGAACCCAGGCAAACAAGATCTGGTAGATTATGTAAATCAAGTATTTTTATTTCAATTAATGGCCATGTTATATTTCCCTTACACAAAAATTAAAGATTTAGAAAGAATGCTACCTTTAGGTTTCTTTTTGTTTTTTTGTTTTTAATTATTTTATTGTCATTCAATTACAGTTGTCTGTATTTTTCTCACACTGCTCCCTCACCCCAACCAAACCCACCATCCTTCCTTGCTTCCACCTGCCCCCTTGGTTTTGTCCATGTGTCCTTTATAGTAGCTCCTGAAAATCCTTCCCTCCTTTGTCCCTTCCGTCCTCTGCTCTGGTTACTGTCAGATTGTTCTTAATTTCAATGTCTCTGGTTATATTTTGTTTGCTTTTTTCTTTTGTTGATTATGTTTTATGTATATGAAGTGACAGGGTTGGTTTGGATGATGTCTCATGACTTTCTACTTAGTGCATCTCGTTGTTACGTTCTGTGGTTGTATGACCAGCCTCTCAGTGAGCTCTTTTATGTGGATACCACAGCAACTACTGAAATAAAAACAGAGATTACTCAACATCTTTATTTTCCAATAGGTACAGTGTTTTCCATATCTGAATATTTCTGCATGATACAGAGAAACATAGCATTTGTGAGTCCCAGTAACCTTAGCACAGGAATTTTCCTAAGAAGTATTCTTATTTGATTGAAAAAGGGAAACTACTGTATTCCAAAATTTCTTTAGTTAAAAAGGAGCAATGATACACACCTTATAAAGAAATACTTAACTGTCCACTCTTGGAAGAAGATGTTCTTTAGGTCTAAACTAAACCAAGGGTCTTGAAGAAAATATCAGGGGACAAAAGGACTTCAGTAGATGTTCAGTTTTTGGCATGAACTTGCCATTTTCTCATCAGATTTAAACTAACATTGATAATATTATAAGGATAATGTTTTTTTTTCAAGGAGAAAATGTTCCTATTCAGTTTCTACATAGTAAATGTATATAAATGAATATATTGGCTTCATGTTTGGATACACAAGTCATCTTTGAAATGCATCCCATTGCTGTTAAGAAGAAATGAATGGGTGTGCTTATTCTTGAGTTGGGCAATACCCAGGGCTGATTCAGAACAAAAATCCATCTGAGTATATATTTCAGGGCCCCTTCTCTTTAGGTACACCTTTAATAAAAAAGAACATGGTTCCTATGATCTTGTTTTTAAAAAACATTTTTCTCTAGAGTTTATTTGAAAGTGTGCATGTCCCTTAACAAATATACTTTAATAGTAAAACTGCAAAATAATTCATTGAAAACCATGGAGACCACTTGTATAAAGAAATAAGTCAGATGGAAAAATTGAAGAACCATAGGATTTTACTCATATTTGGGCTATAAAACAAAGCAACAAACAACAAGACAAATAAACAAGGGCTCATAGACACAAACAACAGTATGGTGATCATGAGAGGAAAGGGAGTTAGTGGGGGAGGTAGAAGAGGGTAAGCAGTGTCAAATATATGGTAATGGAAAGAGATTTGACTTTGGTGGGTGAACGCAAATTGCAGTATACAGCTGATGTACTATAAACTTGTACACTTGAAAACTATATAACCTTATTAACCATTGTCACATGAACAAATTTAAAAATAAATAAAAAATATTTTTCTTCAAAAGTGCCTAGTAAATCTAAAGAGATTGAATCAATCAGAAAAATTTATTAAAAATCATATTGAAGTGATTAAAAAGGTTATTCTTCCTTTCCTAATTTTCTTTTACTTTTATTTAAGTGTAGTTGGTATACAATATTATATTTGTTTCAGGTTTACAATATAGTGATTTAATAATTGTATACCCAACAATGTGATTACCTCACTTAATAATTATCACCTTTCATATTTATGATACTATTTTTGAGTACACTACTATTCACCTTTTTCACACATCATTTCACGACCCTCCCCTCAGGTAGCCATCATTTCCTAATTCTCAAAAGAAAATACCTAATCTCCTTTCATACTCATTTTTTCTAACTCTTTCTAACTTCATCTTAACAGTCCACATTAACACTCTATGTTGCTCATAATATTTTTCTTAATTTTTCTTATTCCACATAATCTCCTTATTTAAAAAGAAACGTGTCTATCAAAATGCCACAGGAGCAAAGGTCAGAAGGATAAAGAATTTCCATGTGTACCTAGCTATCAACAATTAATATTACCATCAAGGCATAAAGCCATATGACACTTATGATAAATTTATTGTACCGTATTTTCAAAACTCAGGCAACTGCTCTTTATTTAAAGTCTCTGGGTATAATTTCTAGCTGGGAAAAGAACTTTTACCTCCTATTCTTTGTGAAATTCATTTTAATAGTTGGAGATCTAACTCTGATTATTATAATTTTTTCCTGATGGATTTTCACTTTATCCATTCATTCATTAAACATTACTATGCACATACCATAGGATTAGAAACTTCATTAGTCATGGGAAATATAAAAATCCATAGTATTTTCTCTCCTTTGAAGGAGGTTTTCATGGAAGTATATAGAGAAATATATATATGTAAAATACAATGTGATTAATTAGATGGTTTGAGTGTATGAGGGGAAATGAAAAGCAAAAAGAGAGGGGTGGGGGGAGAGAGAGAGAGAGATAAAGTGATCCTGTAGGATTACTGAGGGTATTCTATGCAGCTAATGTTGAAGGGGGTAAAGGCAGGCAAGAATAGTCTAGGTAATATAAAAGAATAAAAGAAGTAAATAAAATGGTAAATACAGAGATGATTAGGGATGGCCTTAAATGCCACATTCAGGAACTTGGACTGTATTCTAACAGATTATGGCGAACTATTGGAAGATTGTGAGCAGCTGCACAATTGGGTTATTCTAAGGGGACTGTGCAGAATTGAGTGGGTGAAAAAGACTAATGGGGAAAAAGGCCAGTTTGAAAGCTGTTGCAATAGTCCAATGAGAAATGATAAGAAAACCTACCAAGTGTGTAGGGATGAAATAGACACCAGGAAGCAAAGCAGCATATATTGAGAGGCTATAGTAGCCATTTTGATGGCTGATGGAGACAACAGATAATATTGGAGTAATCACTAGAGAGGACAGTTCTAGGGAGGAATACTGTTTATTTTGAGTCATTCTGCATTTCAAGTGCCTGAGTAGAGAATAATTGAACATTTAGGATGAGAGGACGGCAGTCGTAAGTCTGGGAATCACAGAGCTATAGTCTAATTTTTGGGAGTGTCTGAGCTTGGAGTGAGGGGAGGGTATGCATGTAGATAAAGAAGAAAAGCCGTCCCGAGATGAGAACCTGCAGAACTCCAACATAATGACCAGCAAGCAGTGACAGAAGTTTGTCAATCATGGTTTAAAGAAGCTAAGGCATGGAGGATTAGCAACAGGGGAGTGGGAGGAGGAGAGAGGGGGAAAAAGTACAGAGAATAAGTAGCATAGACGGTAGGTAGAAAATAGACAAGAGGAGGGTAAGAACATTATGGGAAATGTAGAAGCCAAAGAACTTATGACACATGGACATGAATTAAAAGGGGGGGAATGTGGGTGGAAGGGCACGTGCAGGGTGGGAGGGAGTGAAGGGGGGCAAATGGGACAACTGTAATGGCATAATCGATAAAATACATATAAAAAAGATACACTTCAGGCAATTAGACAAATACCACTATAATTTAGGAAAAGAATGTTTTGGAAACTTTATATGATTTATAAATGACAAACAAGTATATAAAAACAAAAAAAAAGTTAAGGCAACTGAGGATATGTAACTAATGTTTTGTCCATTTAAGCATGGCCCTGTCTCTTTATACACTTGCAAATAGAATCCTAAGTAAGTATTATTACAATCAAATAAGTTTGGTTACCTAGGACAAAATAAGTCGTGACATGGATTTGAAATCCAAGAAAAGTTATATAATCAGTATCCCGTGGATTGGCTGTTTTTTATTTAGAAGCACATTTTTTTCCATGAAGATTCAAAGTGTTTGGTTATTTTACTCATGATAATAAAATAAAATTTACTCTCTACCAAAATTCCATAGAGAGATGATAGATCATTATTTATTTTATACTGTGTGTACACCATAAAGATTAAAAATAGCTCATGAGTATAGAAAATAGAAACTCTAAGTGGGGGGTTTTATGCAATTACGGCAACAATTCCTTGAAGATACTGTGGTCTGTTATGTAAATATGTGTAATTATGATAATTTCAAAAGCCATTTTATTTACTCAGTAGTTTACCAGCTCCTTTGTAAAAGCAGTCAATTTCAGAACTCAGAAGGAGTACAGGCACACTTTCAAAAAATGAAGGTGAATTTAACATCTCAAGTGAATTTTAAATTAGCGTAACAGTTTTTTAACTTAAATTTTCTTACTTTTTAAAATTTTGTTTTTTAAAACTTCATTGTTCAGTTACAGTTGTCTGAATTTTCTCCCCACCCATGCCCCCCAACCCCAACCAAACCCACCTCCCTCCCTGCTTCCACCTCCCCCTTGGTTTTGTCCATGTGTCCTTTACAGTAGTTCCTGAAAACTCTTCTTCCCACTGTCCCCTCCCCCCTCTGGCTATTGTTAGAGTATTCTTAATTGCAATGTCTCTGGTTATATTATTTTTGTTTTTTTCTTTTGTTGATTATGTTCCAGTTAAAGGTAGAAAACAGTGTGGAGTAAAATTAGTTTTTATTGCATTTTTTCTAATACCATTTAGTCCCCTTATAACACCTCCCTCCACACTGTTGTCTGTGTCCATAAGTCCTATTTCCATTTTGCTCAATTCAATTCCTCCACCTCCTAACCTCCCCACCCACTAGCCATCATCTGCTCTCCACCTATGAATCTGTCTCTGTTTCACTTGTTAGTTCAGTTTGTTTATTACATTCCACATACGAGTTTATTTTTTACAGCATTGCTTTCCCAGGGCTCAGAAAAGCAGTGTTGCTAATGAATGAGTGAGTATAGCAACGGGTCTGCATCAAACTTTGCTTTAATCTTGAACATTCCTCTGTGGAAACTGTTCAGATGATTCAGAAGGCTTTCAGGGACAACGCAGTGAGTGCAGCACAAATAAAAGTGTGGCACAAACACTTCAAAGATATCGAGAATTTGTTGAAAGGGATCCACATTCTGGAAGGGCTGCAACAAGCAGAACACCTGAAAATGCTGAATGTGTACGGGCTGCAGTCAACAAAGATGGGTGCCTGACAGTGGGAGAACTAGAAGCTGGTCCGGGGATTCCAAACACTACTGTGTCCGAGATTTTGACGCAGGATCTTGACATGAAATGTGTTGTGGCAAATTCATTCTGCAGCTTCTGCTACCAGAGCAGAAGGAACATCGTGCTGCAGTTGCTAATGACTTGATTCAAACCACTTCCACTGGACCAGGTTTCCTCAAGAAGTTCATAACCGGAGGTGAATTGTGGATCTACAGCTATGATTGGAGAATGAAGGCCCAGTCATCCCAATGGAAATTGCCTGCTTCTTCGTGCCCAAAGAAGACGCAGCAAAGTCACAGCAAGGTCAAGACTATATTAACTGTGTTTTTCAATGGGAAGATATTGTCCCTCATGAGTATTCTCCTCTAGGCCCAACCATTCATAAGAGGTACAACTTCAATGTTCTTCATCAGCTGAGAGATGCGATTTGAGGAAAATGGCCTCAGCCTTGGGCAACTGTTGATTGGCAGGTTCATCATAACAGCAGGCTCGCTCATCCCTCATGTCTCAAGCAGAGTTTTTGGCGAAGCATCAAATCTCCCAGATGATCAATGACTCACCCCACACACAACCCAGATTTGGTGCCCTGTGACTTCTGACTTTCCCAAAAGCTAAAACCACCTTTGAAAGGGAACAGATTTCAGACCATCAGTGAGATTCAGGAAAATATGATGAGACACCTGATCGCAATTCCAACAAAGGATCTTGCAGAGTGTTTTGAACAGCAGAAGAGATGCTGTGAGAACTGTGTGAGGTCCCAAGGTGCCTACCTTGAAGAAGACTGAGGCATCATTGGCCTATATACAGTGTTTCTGGTATCTTGTATCCTCTTCAATAAATGCTTCTATTTTTCACAGTGTGTGGCTGTATACTTTCCGGACAGACCTCATATAACCTTGATTTGCATTAATAACCATATTCTATATGCTCACCACAGGGCAGGCACTAAACTAATCAAATTGTTACCCATTAAGATTATTAGAACTCATTTGGCACAAGTACTCTTCTAAATTATTGTAGTAGCAGAGGGGCTTAAGGTGTGTCCCTAAGTTCCCTTGGCCAATGGATGGCAAGGCAAGTTCTCAAACTTCCCAGCATCCCCTACTGGCCACTACAGTACAGATATGGAGTGGTGAATAAAAAAGCACCAAGCAGCACAATTCTGCCTCTCCAGGTACATGCTTCTGTATTTAGCTTGGGCAGCCCCTTAACTTTAATGCTGGCCAGGAATATGTTCCAGGATTTATTAGAACAGCATGATCCCCTATGTATTATAACTGCGTATTAAATGGGTTTCTAATTTGGTCAACCAAGATGGGCTGGGCTGGCACTTTCATTATCAGGGCCTGCATCAGCAAGCCCTGTTTGTTAAGGAGGCTGCTGCTTCTGGTATTTAGAGTTTTATTCCCTGTGATTTTCATCAAGTTAAATTTGGGTATATGCGTCACTACTTCATACAGATATAAACACAAGTTTGGCCGATAATATTTGCATCATTCCCAAAACAGTGTTTCCACTTCTTATATACTTTCCAATTTCCTTTCATCGATTTCCATGTAAGTAAACAAATGCAAACCCAAAAGCTTCCTGAAGAAAAGGAAGGCACAGGAGGACACAGAAACACAATCACAATGATTATATAACAGTCATATTCTTCCTAATCCATAGAAAATGTAGCACTGTGGTAGGCACATAGAAATGGTTTTGTATATAACTGTCCAAAGCATGTGTGTGTATATCAACAATGTAAAGAAAAAACCATATATCACATTCTCTTTGGATTCTATTTACTGTCATCCCAGACTAATTGTGCTAAGTCTCTGAGAGTTCAGATATATATTCACATAACGATAAAGAAAATCATGATGAGAACATTAAGCAGACAATCATACAGCTTTGTTGATGGTTGTGTTCTGAGTCACAACACCTGCCTCAATTTGAACAGGAGTCAGGTGTAGGCAAAAGCAATCTGACCAAAGTGTCATGTTCTCTGGGTATTTGATTGGACTGAGACAGGCTCCAGAGCCCTTCAGCAGTATGCCATGGAATGGCTTGTAGAATTTTCAATTAAGGGGTATGGTTGCCCAAAGCCATACAGTGATTTTCTTTCAGCTGAGTGATAGGTAACAATTGCCATATGGTTGGCTTGCCCCAAAGTACCCTTTTAACAAAGTATACTTTAACCTTTTCTGGTAAATGTCTGTTGGTTATATAATTCACTAGGTTGAACTCAGCAAAAGCTACTGCAACTTCACTGCACATGTTCTTGGTTTGTTAAAAAAATGTTAATTTGGATTTTCTGCACAATATCTGGACCCAAATAAATAATTATACAGTTACCCTTTATGCATGAGGACATTATGAATAGCTGAAATATTGTGGTAACTGTGAAAAGCTGATGATTATACCGCATTTCCAAGTAAACTTCACTTAGAAGCTACTAACAATGAGTTCATAAAAGAACTCAAATTCAAAATTATACATATAATTATGGCATTGTGAAATCAACATGTTATTTTCAGAGGGTCATGTTAACAGTTGTTTAGCAACACCCTATTATGAACGCATTGATGCTAGAATGGTAACCAAAGATTTAAATTTTGGAAAAGCTGTTGCAGAAATTCTATTCTGGTTCCTCCCTCTTAAACTATCTGTTATGGGAGCTCTTATAAAGATATGATCTTGAAAGAAAGTTTATTAGAAATAGGTGGTCTGCTCTCTGGATGTTCACAAAAGATCTTTTGCCTCCTATTTGGACTCCCCAAACCAGAGTGGAGCCAGGTCACTGTCAGTGGAAGAAGGCAATGACATATGAGATCCATTTCTTAAATAAGAATATAACTGGAGGTTTGAAAATCTTCACAGGCAGATGAATGTCTAAAATAAGAACAAAACAATTTAATTCCAGAGCAATAATCTTTTCAATACATGTGTCATTCCTAATTGCAGCGCCATTGTACAGTCTCTGAAACAGCACGAAGACAATCAATGAGTCAAAGAAATTAACAACTTCCTCTTTAAAACAGAGCTATATTGATCAGAAAATCCTAACGTGTTTCTTCTAATGTCCTTCCCTATGGAGCAAAAGCCCGCTGCTTCCTGGGACAATATAGATTAACTGTTACACAAATTAGACAGGATGTTCAGGCCAGAAAGGATTCACTCTGAAGAAGAATAATTGAGGCAAAGCAGAGTATCCTTGGGTGCAATACTAGCACTGGTTTGTGTTCTTTAGTGACTTTGGGTTAGGTCTTTTTTTGTGTGATTGCAAATGAAAATTAATGTTAAGAACATTCAACTTGCATTTACATTACAACCTTCCCTACAACCTTCCTCATTCTGATTCAGATAAGAATGGACCCTTTATGTCATTCATAGACCAACTTACTCCTTCTTTGCTGTTAATATGATTCCTTTTTTTTGTTTCGGTGAGGTTTCTAACATATACAGACATCTCTCCCTCTACTGTATATAAACATACTTAAATACTCAGCACAGAAAACAACAATTAAATTACACAATAAAAAACCTAAAGCAAAATATAACAACCCTGAACATTCCTCTCTTTCCTTCATTATGAGAACTCCTGGAAGAATTGTTCCTAGTTGTTTCATTGGCCTTGTCATCTTCTTCTCAAGGTGGCTTGCATTTATTTGCATATCTTTACTGAACATGCACTCAGCAGGGGTGCTAATGACTTCATTTTTAAATCCAATGGACTCTCACTCTCATCTCACTTGAATTCTATGGAACACTTGGCAGTTCTTGAGTATCCTCTTTACATTTAAAAAAACATGCTTTTATTTTACTACTTTTCTGCTTTAACTATTCTTTCTTATTGTCCTCTTAACAGTGCTATTTCTTCACAGGCACCCTAAATATTGCTACTAATGCCAATGGATGCTTTTGCTTAATCTCTGTTTTGTCAAATCATACCCTCTATAGACAACTGGCAAAGTCACTACTGGCTGTATACTGATAATCCCCAAATCCTTGTGCCCAACTTGCACCTACCTCTGAGCTTCAGACCCATGTGTCCAACTGCCTGTTGAATATTTTCACTGACATGTTCTTGGAGAACTCACAATCAAATATTGTTGCTTACCAGAAAATTATGTGTACTGATTTTATAGGGCAAGAGACGAAGGGAGAGAAAGGGAGAATGAAGAACAGAGAGGGAGAAGAGGTTGAGAGAGAGGAAGAAAAACAACATCGATTTGTTGTTCCATTTATTTAGGCATTTCTTGGTTGATACTTGTATGTGCTGTGACCATGGGTGGAACCCACAACCTTGGCATATGGGGATGGTGCTCTAACCAGCTGAGCAATCTGGCTAGAGTGCAACAACCCCAACAGAATTTGTTATCTTCTCTCCAAATAGACTTCTCTCCCTCTAATTTCCCAGTGAATAAAACCATGATACATCTAAGCCAAAAAGCTAAGAACCATCCTTTATTTCTCCTTTTCCCTTATCCTCATATAAAATGGATAATCACATGAAAGATGCAACTGAAAAGCAATAAAAAATTCACGTATTTTCTCAGATTGTTCCTTGGCCCTTTAACTTTCTCATTTCAAATATTTGTCTTTTGATAGTATAATTATTGATTTCTGCTAACATCAATACTTAGATTTCAATCTAAAGTTATGGAATAATACCCTATTTTATAGGGTGGCTGGAAACACTAAATGGACTAATACATGTGAGCATTAGCAAAATGTGTGACATAAGGAACATGTCCAGTGCATGTTGGTTATTATTTACTTATTAATAAGTTGATTTTGTTGCTTCTTTCACATTACTGTTAGAGTAACATTTCTAAAATAAAAATTAAGTCACTTTCTTATTTCATGCCCTTTTAATAGCCCTCTAGTAATTACACAAAATCTCCATAGATGGAGAGCAGATGACAGCTAGTGGGGAGAAGGTTAGGGGGTGGAGGGATTGAGCAAAAAGGGAAAAGGACTCATGGACATAGATGACAGTGTGGTAATTGCGAGTAGGGGGTGGTATACAGGGGTTAAATGGTAATGGAAAAAATATAACAAAGATTAAATTTAAAAAGGAAACTATATCTGTCAATCCAATACAAAGGAGTATACAATAGAAAAAAGGAATATGCAATAGAAAATTAGGTTGTCTTATTAGATTATTCATTCACTTATCAAACGAAGTTGATGCAGGAGTCCTTGCATGAATAGGGGTGTGATTTTTATCAATGAACTAAAACTAACCTAACTGTTAAAATACTTTAACAACCAGTGAGAGAGCTTGTTCGATTAAGTATAACTGAGCAGTCACATTTTATAGAAATGACTGAACCTGGGTTCCAAAATAAAGAAATCTGCTTTGGCAAATATGCCATTTAGAAAACAAAAGAATTAGGTCATCTTATTCAATGGAAGGCTTTTAAAATGATAAAATGTTATTTTAGGATATTCACGCATGAGACTTTTAACTTTTATACTAGCTTAATAAACACTGAAGGAGTCCTATCATTGATTTTATGAAATTAAAAGAAACACAGATAATGAGGGCTCACTTTCATATTGTGCAACATTATCTGGTATTCAGATGAAAACCAGTGATCATTTTCTTTCAAGAAGCATATATGGAGACTCCACTTACATTAATAAGATATATAAACAAAGAAGGACCCTGAACTGGAGAAGCTTAACAATAGTGGTAAAATAATAGATATTTATTAGAATAGCATAATAACATTGTAATAGGACTATAAAGATGATAATACCTATTAACATATAATGTAACTGTATAACATAACCTGGGTATGATTTTGTATTCTGTAGCACTTGGAAGAATTTCAGAATTGATCTAGATAAGCTGGATGTGTTTTGACCAGTTACACTGAAGAGTGGAATTACATGTGGGCAGCTGGGGATTGTGCATTAGAGGTGTGGGTGATGATGGCAATAATGAGAAGGAAAAGATGAAGGGGGAAATGGAGAATATTAGGAAATACTGTAGATCAGGGGTGTCAAACTCATTTTCACCAGGGGCCACATCAGCCTCGTGGTTGCCTTCAAAGGGCCGAATGTAACTCTAGGACTGTAGAAATGTAACCAGTCCTTAACAGTCAAGTGAGAGCTCGGCACTGCTGTGGGGTAGAAACAAGGTGCCAGCCATTTAAACAAGGTGGAGGGCCCAGCCTGTGGGCCTTGTGTTTCCCACCTGTGCTGTAGAACTTACTGTGTGCTAGACACTTTTCTAATTTTTTTTGCATCTACAAAATAAGTTAATTCTCACTAAAATCATTTGAAGAATGTACTATTATTAGTCCAATTTTACAGTCAGGGAAATTCACGGACAGAGCTATTAGCCTGGCCAAGGTCACAGTCAGTGAGTGTATGATGGCTGTTAAAATTGGGCACGCCTGCAGAGTGTGAACGTGAATGTACCAGAGAAGTACTGGGGAGTGTCGATGGTTCACTACACTCGGATATCTAGAGTGGCCAAACAGAAATGCACATATAATATAGTGCATGACAAGTGTGGGCGGATGGTGTGGCAAACCAGAGAAGATGGGCGGACACTTGCCAGCCCATCTACGTGTGGCAAATGTCCCTGAGCTGACCGCGCCCCTCTCGCAATGCTGCCCCAAAGTTATCACATCATCCGAGCTTGTAATGAAACCTCCAGATTATTAAATAATTGGCAGGCAGGTACAATTTTAAAAATAAAATGTCAGTTGGGGTCCGGAGAGCACATCAGTCACTGAGCCCCAGGTGGCCCGGGAGCCACAGGGCACCATTCCATCATTCTGTAGAGGCATTTTCTGACTTTCCCCAGTTTCTCAGAGTGTGAGCTCAGAACAAAATACACAATAGTTAAAAGTCACTTTCAGTCTATATTAATATCACTAATTGCTTGGTGAGTTAATTTCGGTGCTGAAATATTTGTTTTAAGAAGAAACACAGGAGCATGGGAAAATCTAATTTCAACAACCTGCTCGTTGTTTGCTCCGTTAGCTTTTATGTTCCAACATTGTGAGCGTCCCTAGGTTTCCTCTGATTAACTCTCCTGAGCCCTGGCTGTCTCAGTCCATGTCACTTACACTAGAGTATGAAGGTCACTGCAAAAAAGAAATGTCTTGTTTCCAAAGCACAAATTATAAAGCCCTGTTACAAAACTACATGACAATATTATTATTAAATACTTTTTTCTGGGAGTCTCATGGTAAAATTGGGCTGTCTTGCTTGCTTTCCTCTACCTTCCTCCTTTTTCCTACCCTTCTTCCTGTGACCCCCCATCCCCTTTGCTTGTATTATATGTTTTCTGGGCCCTTAATATTGTTTTCTGTGATTTGTAATCCAATCGTAACTTGATTATTTTGGCACTGGATGCTACTTTTACAAAAAAGGATTTAAATGATAAAAACATTGGCAAGCCGTGGAATGTCCTGGGTAGGGTGATGTATGTGATGAGCAGTCTTGACACTATGCCCTGTGAGAGACATATAAAGAAGCTAGTGAAACACATAGAATATTTAGGGGAAATATGATAGCTGTTCTGGTGGAGAAGCTATGGGTGATAAATTTTCATTTAATAAGTGAAATATGTACCCAGAAAGAATGCTGCCTAAATAGTGCATGGATGGCTCAAAGGCATTAAGAGTGGTAGGAAGTTTCTGAATTGCTAGTCAGAGCAAGTTGACCCTGGAAGAGGCCCAGAGAAAAAAATACTAATATAAAGTAATACTATCATTTAAGATAATTTCTATGATATTACAGAGGAAAGCATTTTATCTAAACTGTACACACTAAAACAGAGTATATCATAAATCAAAGTTAATAGAGACCCAGGATCTGCTGTGATATAAAAGTATATTAATAAATGGCACATTCGGCTGTCATCTTCAGTTTCTTTTCTTGATAAGTTGTATAATAAATGATTGAGAAACAAAACTATACATCGAGAAAAAGTATAAGGAGATATCAATTGTTTCCATAACTATTGCCCTCTAGAATCTATTTTTACATATTTAAATTGACCAGTTACATGAGACAGTTTTATTTTTAAGTTCAAGAAGTCTTCATAACACTTTCTCCTTGCTTGGGTCTTCCATGCAGCTACTAAAATTCATGCGCATTATATCTGCTGTTTAGCACTCTGTACCTAGTAATAGCTTCTCCAAAGCGTATTGACCTCAGTATTTTAACTGATGTTATCAAAAGCTTGTGACAATTTTCTAGGGAAATTTGACAATGTAAGAAGATTCAAGAAATAAATAAAACACACTGTTTTTTATTTCAATTGCAGTGGTTAGTGTCAAATCATTTAATTGCTCTCACTAATCAGATCTGTCTTGGGGATTATGACCATGTGACCAGGGCGTAAATATTGATATCAAAGTGTGTTTTCCACAACTTCACTTTCATAAAATACTAGGCTGCTGTAGACAATTCTATTTCTCTTCACAAGCAGATTTTAAATAACTACCAACTAACACATAGTGCTTTGCAAATGAAGTAAAAATAATTACCTACCTAATTATATTCAAAGTAACAAAAGGTTATAGAATATCCTGATGAAGAAATAACATAGACTGCATTGTAATCTTTGTCTGTGGCCCTGAAAATGATCATTGCCACTTTTATTCTCGACAGACTTCAGCATGTAATGCTTCAGTTTCCACCAGTTGTCAGGGAAAAATGTGTCCTGGAGAAAATGAGATCAGGCTTACCTGTAAGCAAATTGATATTGATGCCTTGTGTCTTAGAAATGCACCTGCAATTTTATTAATGTTCTTCTTTGGGGCTCTTTATTTTAATTGGTTGTTTTTGCCGGTTATGGTTCATGGCAGGGAGCGGAGGAAAGGGCAGGGAATCATGCAGTTGTATTTAAGGTGGGCAGGTATAGCTTGGATCCCTGGAACGTGTATTTAATATAAATTGGAAATCCTTTTTCTCCACTTTTGTCATGGTCATGATTAGTTTTTGTACTTGAAAGCAGCGAAAGAAACACACACACAAATGACAGCTTTTTTTCTAATTTTCTGCATCCCCTGTTTTGGCCTAATTTGATAGTGAACTGTTCTGCTGGAAAATGAGGGGAAGCCCATATGATTCAGTTTAGCTTGCTCAAGACACATTGTGTGGCTTCATTTTCTATCTTTTCTTACTCATTTTATTACTGGGAGATGGGAGCCTTTTTATTGCTTAAGTTTTGAGCCAGGGTGTCAAGAGGCCCAATCACTATGAAAGTACAACCGTGAAGAAGTGATGTGTGGACAATCTCATTGCTATGGCATTCCATAACATTTGGGGTATACATCTCAAACTCCCCATTTCCTGCCTCTGTTTCAGCTCTTCTGCTGTTCAGTAAAATCTCCTATCAATCAGACCACTAGATAGTTTGAAACAATTTTCTTAAAGCTTGTTTGAAAGCTTGGGAGAAGTGGGGGGGTATTAAACAAATATTTTTAATTCCATCAACTTTCTTCTTGTTTTCTTTGCTTGTGTCCCACTACCATTTATTATTGAAAAATGCCCCCCAAATTATATTCACAGAAGAAAACAATTGAATTTTTTAAGAGCTCAAACTGAGAGCAAAACATTTCCATTTAATTCCTGAGAATTTCTCAACACTTTAAAAGATGACTTTTGAAACTTATATAATCTGATTGCATCTCTAGGGAGGAAAAAAGACATTTTGCTTTCATTCAAACAAAAGTGACCAAAAACATTAACCATATATTTGCTATTAAAGATATATTGAATTCAACCAAAGTGGGTCCTTCACCAGGTCTAAATGCCCTACACCATTATAGAATTGACTGCTGTTCTCTCAGTAACAAACCAGGGCAAGGAAAGCCAGGCCTGTCCTCTACATCTAGTACAAAGACTGTGCTTAGGGTTTATATAAAATAAAAAGAATAATGTGGAAAATTAGAATACGTCGAAGGTTGAAAGATTTGATCTTGTAACTTTTACATAACTCAGGAAGGAAATAACCCAATTCCTCTGTACTTTTAGTGGCACAGTAAATCAAAACCATAGAGGCTGAGAACTTTCTCTAGAAGGATTTTCAAACAATTTATATAAAGATGTTGGGAAATTCACAAAGACCTGGATAAAGTTGGCAAATCTTGTTTTCAAGGCAGGACAGAACTGCCTGATACAACAATGCCACCTATCGGCTCCCGAGGAATGGCACTGACTACAGCTTGTTTGGAGTGTCAGCAAATGGGAGAGTTTTGGAGTCTGGGACATGTAAATAGAAGCTCATTAAAGAAACAGATGCCATTTCTCATGTGCTTTACTCTTGCACACGGAACTCTACATGATGCATATGGTACACACATATAAACATAATGTATGTGGATTTGCTCATAGCCATCATCGATAACCGTCTACTTTGTGCTAGAGGATGAGCTTTCCTTACATTTTTTAAGTAGCTGGGTTTTGTCTATATATGGACTAGTTGATGTCATACATGAAGATTTGTTTTTGTGAAAAGAAACAGCACTTTCTTTATTGAGCATGTTACTTATGTCTTAGTCTCTCGCCCTTCCCAACCCCAATAGCTTTGAGATTCTCAAGCAGACTTAGAATAGGAAAAAGCACATAGGACCCGGACTTCTCTCTGTAGTCCTACAGCAATTCTATATCCGGGCATTATGGCCCAAAGTGTGAAAGAGAAATTTTGGCTGCTTTGAGTAAAAATAAAACATTTCAGTGTGGTTATCTTAGTTTCTTTGTTGGCCTTTACATTTCTTCAAAAGATGTGTTGTATAAAATTATTTGTAAAATATTGCAATCATTTTGAAAGGCATAGTGTAGATTATACAATCCTATTCACACGTGCTTCAGAAAATATACAGGGAACACATATTATTTTACATGACATTAATATTGTGTCTCAGACATGCAATAACATAAAAGTAATAAAGATACCAAAGTTGTCCATCAAAAATGGAGCTAGAAGTTAATGAAGTAATTAGCTCCCAATGCTTTTTGTTCTTGAATATTGAGAAAGTGCAAAAGAATAAGGGTCCCAACATGCAATAAATGGAGATACATTTTTCCTGGGTTTCCTCAAAGATTGTGAGAAAAATATATAACAAAATAATTGGTTCAGAGAATTTTCATGGTATATTCAATGGTATATTAATAGTTGTATATACTCAATATAGTTTATTGACGGTCATTATAGAAAAATCTGTGCTATAAACAAATGTTTTTAATTTAAACAGCTCTCCTTTCTTTCATTTTCATTAACTTGATCACTTGCTTTGATTCTTGGGAGTTCTAGATGGCCCTTCCACTGACCACTTCTGATTAGTCATTTGTCTAATGGATTGTCAAAATGTAATTATTGCTATGCAATGCAAGTTTTTATTTGAGGATGGTAAAGACTAAGTCTTCTCATTTAAAACATGGAAAACAGACTAGTGATTGCTAGGGGGAGGGAGGGATAAAGGGATTAAATGGTAATCAAAAATAATACAATGAAGATTAAATTAAAAATTAAAATTAAAGGATAAAACATTTATTCTAATAAGACTCTATTCAAGCACACAGGTTTATTTGAATGCCATGGCTCATTTGAAAGAAGAATTAAGTTACTAAATAAAAACCTACTGAATTGTTTTTGCCACCTGAGTAAAAACATAAAATTGTATGTTGTATTCCAAATTTAGGTTTGCCCATCTTCTCTGTGTATACCATGCTGTTTGCTAGCCGTGCCTTATATA
Source organism: Artibeus jamaicensis (assembly GCF_021234435.1). Classification (NCBI taxonomy): domain Eukaryota; kingdom Metazoa; phylum Chordata; class Mammalia; order Chiroptera; family Phyllostomidae; genus Artibeus; species Artibeus jamaicensis. The sequence goes on along the minus strand of NW_026522028.1, from coordinate 7,693,277 downwards.
CATAATATCGTTCTTTAAATCGACTGTCATTTTTGTTAAAATATAATTCAAAAGGAAAGGTTATACTTCTATAAATGAAATCTAGAATTATCATAAGTAGTAGGTTATCATTTAATTTTTTAAATCACGAAGTAGTTGTATTCATTACTATAAGTAAATCATTCTTATATCTAATTAATTTACCATACACAAAATGACGATTTTTCTTTTTTAGGAAGAAAAATTGAACTGTATTTCATTACCCAGCAATAGTGTCATATTTGGTTTAATTCATTTTAAAGTAAGGTTCTTGGTAAATAGGAAGTTTCCATTTTTTTTAGTTATAGTAGTAAATAGTAGCGAGCAACTCAGGTTGCTGAGGTAAGTTCTAGGAAAGGGTAAACATCATTTCACTAATTATCCTGATAGTGCTGGGCACTGAGAATAATCCTAAACATGTTGTACATGACTGTGTCAACAAACTTTTGTTTCAAGCTTTTGTGTAAGAAGCCATGTAAAGAACATATGCTTTTAGGGAAGAATCTAGATTAACCACTTATTGCTGCCATGTGGCTTAAAAGATAGTTACAAAAATTATGTCACATTGTTTAACCATCTCTTTTTACTATCAAGAATATTTCAGGAATGTCTTCAGATGATTCCATAAGCAGGTCAATCAAATAACCTTGGTTATCAATAATTGCTGATGGAGCAAATATAATAAATGTCAGAATGACGTGCTCTCAGGGTGCTGACTGGGATCATGTAGCATGATTACCTTCTGGAAGGGAATATTTATTATGTATTTGGCATTGTGTTAAATGTTATTTATCATCTCATTTACCTTTCACTACAACCATCCTATTTTTACTGCTATTTCATAGCTAGCAAGCTGAGGACCAGATAGGTGGAATGATTTCTCTGAAGTCTCTTAGGTAAACTCCCTGCCCAGGGAGCAATGACAAAATACTGCATTCTATAAGCCCTACCTCACGCCCAAAGGACTTGGTCTCTGGGTCGAGGTGTGGCCTGTGAGTCCTCCTCAGGAACCAGAGTTCAGGCTAGCCCAGCCCTGACAGATCATTCTCAAGCAGCCCCCCAACCTTTCTTTCCCAGCCCTTCTCTGGAAGGCCAGTGGCAGAGGGTCTGACCCAGGTACATGACACATAAGTGTGATCAGCAGTATCCTGGGAAAGAAAGAATGACAGGCTTTCTCGAACTCTTGCTGATGTCTGTTCCACCTGGTGCGATCATCTCCTGCCCCAGGCTGTCACATCATTGACAGCATCTACACTTCAGTCTGGGTAACTTCAAAAACTCTTTCCTCTGCCATGAGTACACGTACCCACTTCAGGGACACTGACCAGTAAAATCAGTTCCAAATGTACAAGTCTGCTGGGAAACGATTGATTCCTCCCTCATAAAGGTAGCTATGTTTATATTTTAAAGTAAGAAAGAAATGAGTTCTCTAAAAACTAAAATATGTAATGTATTTCTGAAAATGACAATGAATACGTATTAATTCTGTATGGCATTACAGTGTTTTTGAGTATTTTTTTCGTTGTGTCTTAGTTGACAACTACTTGGTTTTCTTTTACATTTCTAGATTTTCTTTTTGTTGTACTTAAGAGAAATGCCTATTTAAGAAATTTTAGAAAGTATACTTAGATAAAAATATAAGTATTACCATTTATCTCACTACCTATAGATAACACTTTCAAACTTTTTGTTTATATTTTTCTCCATTTATATTGATTTTTCATTTTAATCCTTAAACCATCTCAAACCTGATCCTAGACTCAGCAAACCTGCTAGAGATGAATGGTCTAGGTTCACATGACCTTTCTGACTCCTAAACTCTTGGTTTGGTCATGTGAAAAGTTGGAAAGCTCTTACTCTGGGAGACAACTATGTATGAATTTATAAAAGTTTCTCAAATTAAAGTTGAAACTTCTGTATCCAATATGCTAGAAAGAACACCAACTTCCTGCTGTATTGTCAGTTAGAAATGTTTCAAAAATGTAATAAAACTTCAAAATTGTCCAACTAGTTCTTTTTTTAAATTAAATTTATTTTATTGATTTTGCCATTACAGTTCTATTCCCCCCTTCATTCCCCTTGACCCTGCACACCCCCTCCCCCACCATTCCCCCCCTTTAGTTTATGACCACGTGTCTCAAGTTCTTTAGATTCTATATTTTTCCTACTATTCTTGCCCTCCCCCTATCTATTTTTACCTACCTTCTATGCTACTTATTTTCTGTACCTTCTCCCCCCTTTTCCTTCTCCCACTCCCCTGTTGCTAACCCTCCATGTGATCTTCATTTCTATGGTTCTGCTCCTGATCTAGCTGTCCTCTTAGTTTGCTTTTGTTTTAGGCGTGGTTGTTAATAACTGTGAGTTTGCTGTCCTTGCTCTATCCAGCAAAGCTTTCATTTAGAATGGAAAGGCAGATAAAGTGCTTCTCAGATAAGATCAAGTTCAAGGAGTTCATCATCACCAAGGCATTATTATATGAAATGTTGAAGGGACTTATCTAAGAAAAAGAAGATAAAAAAGATGAACAGTGAAAGGACAGCAAAATTGTCCAACTAGTTCTTAATGAGGAGCTGATAGTTCTTGAATCTTTCCTTTCTTTCTGCTTCTCCTCTGCCACATCAGTCAGATTCAAGAACTTCAGTTTGTAATCTTGGTGTCATACACCTCCCTTAATAGATATTGTGGATAATGTGCCATGTGGTCCATCAGTTGAACTCGCAATAAAAAAAAAAAACTTGTATCATAATAGAAGCAATTTATAGACATCTGTAAAGTTTTCTGAATGGAAGGTAGGTATTCTCTGAATAATCACAATACAATCATTAATGTCCCTTTATTTTAGTCTTTTTATATTAGACACAATACATCTGAAATCGTCAAAATATTTCACTTATGTATTATTATTTATTCATATATTTTATGTTATCACTTTGTAAATATTTGTATATTTTAGTTTCTCTCCTGCCTGGTATAACATGGTAGTTAAGCCATGGAGTCCAATTCTCTGGTTCTTATCTGGGCTCCAGTGCTTACAACATATATAACTTTATACAGATTAGTCTTCTCTGCTTCAAAGATCTCACCTTTGAAACAGGGATATAAAAAGAGCCATCTATCTCATACTTTCCATTTAAGGTTTACATTGGGTAGCTTAACACATTGCCATACAAAACATAAGCACACAATAAATATTAATTGTACCTATTAATATTATTAGGTTTTTTACATCTTGAGAATAGAGATTTTATAGTATGTATATTTTTATAGCATTTTTGGTATATGACGGGTAGTTTCAGGAACGTGTTTAGCTGTAAGCTTTAGAACATCTTATCAGTAGCTTAAACAGATAAAAGCATATTTTGGTCATATAAAAAGAAATCCAGGAGCAAGCAAGTGAACAGTGATGTGGTGCTTTAATGCAGAATTAAAGTTTCTTTCATCTTTCTGTACCACCATTTTTTTAGCTTGTGGGGTTTAACCTCATGCTCACAGAATTGTTGCAGGAAGCCAGGTATTATGTTCATGTTGTAGAAAGATATGAGTTAGAAGGACAAAAGGAGAAATGAAAAGGCTGTAGTGATGGTAGGGGATGCTAGTGGAGTCTATCTATGTTATAAACCTTTCCTGGTCTTCTTATTGAAGGATTTCCCTTGCATCTTCTTGGCAAGAAACTGAATATATAGCTACCCTGAGCTGCAAGAATGTCGAGGAAGGTATATATTTTAGCTTCGTAGCCTCTCTATAAAGGATAGCAATGTAGGAGAGGGTCCTAAATGCCTTGGGGTAACTGATCCAAAATATCCACTGTAGTACTCTCATTAATCACTCATTCAGTGAACCAAAGGAAAAAATCAACACGGAAGCCTTTAAACAGAATGCATCAAGTCTTTTTATGTAAAATGAAATCCATATGTATTTAAATATGATGATTCCCTTTATCCAGTATTTTGCCACTAAAGTGTTTGAAGTAAGGAATGAAACTTTACACACATAATTTATTTTTGCAGTGTTGCCATGGTGACAGAAGAAAAAAAATGTCCCTAGAACAGACCCTGAAAAAAAAAAACTGCTCTTAGCAAAATACTCAGAGGCATTTCTGCTGCTACAGATAATCACAGGAATTGCCAGAAATTAAAATGTGCAACGGATAAACACAAATCTTTCTCCTTTGCAGTGCTGCAAAGATCCTGCTATTTTTTAACCTCTATAGTCTTCTTGCCACATCCTGTGTGTTTTCCTTTGCAATGACTTTGTGATGGCTCAGTTATCACTATTTCTATCTCAGTCACCACCCAGACTTTGTCAGTTGTGGATGTGTGATCTCAGGAAACTCCTACCTGACCTGTGTCTGTGCCAGTCCTCCTCACACCCCTCCATTCATAATTCTGTTATCCTCTGCCGATGTTTTCAATCCTGAAAGCCATCAGCAGACTCTACCCAACACAGAATGCTCTCACTCTTCTTCTCCTGTCCACACTTGGATACCCTCACATTCATGGGTTTTGTTTTTCTGTCCCTGCAAAAGTCCTCCTCATTCTACTTTTAGAGACATCCATTGCACTGACCTAGAGTTGTATCCTTAATAACAAGATGATCTGAGATAAACTGACTCCATGTTAAATTTTTCTATCCATTTATTCCTCCTTGTTAATGAGTTTTTTTTTTAATTGATTCCTTGATTCATTCACCGATTTACTAGGAAATAGTTTTTGGGCATCAAATATGTGCCAGAAATTTTGGTAAACATAGGATTTACAGAAATAAAGAACTTAGGGTATATTCTCAAAAAGGGTACAATCTATGGGAGAAGAATAATTTCGCACTACTGTGAGGATAGCCTGTAGGTTTGGGGAAGTCCTGAGGTACATTGATCACCCTCCTCGGGTCCCCTTCCATCACCACCCTGCTCCCTCACATACACACTGACCTGAAGTTTCTTAAGGGCAGGAGAGATTCATTCATCCTCTTTGTTTTGGCACTATATTCTCTACTGCAAGCACACAATTGGATCCTAATAAAAATTAGTTTTTCTAAACTATTACAGGGAAATGATCTGAAAACCCATGAGACTGAAAGAGAAGGGGATAAGTGATTTTCTTAACTTAGCAGAAAACACAATGGAATACCATATGTGATTCAATGGAGATTCATCAAAAATACATTTTTAAACTTCAGAAATTAAAAATGTAGACTTAATACTTTCTTTGGGTATGTATGTATGTTTGTATGTATGCATGCATGCATGCATGCATATAGTGTGATGTTGTTATACTACTTTGTAGCAGACTATAAATCTGGGCATTATCTAAGCAGAGAGAAAAGATTTCTATTCATCATGCTGTGTACTTCCAGCATACCATGTTTTTCAAAATCTATCCCAAATGTCAATAATTAATAATTGATATTTTATTTTCTACTTGTACAGAATTTTATTGAATATTTACTTTTTTCTCTTGCAATATCCATGTTTGATATTTTCCATTTGAAACACCTGCTTTCTACAATTCATTTGTTATACCTATGTTGCTTTTTGCTCACTAGAGGATATTACATTAAAAAGATATAACTCAGTATCTTAGTTCATGCTCAAAAATGTAAAGAACATCTTTTTTTTACACCTTTGGATGGAAAACATCTTTTTTTACACCTTTGGATGGAAAACCAATGATCATGATATATTCTTTTATGCGAACATCTGACTATTCAAGTCAAACTCTAAATGATTTTTTCATCTTACTCATGAGTAAGTAGTGTGTATTTCTTCCATAGTAAGGTCATCTTTCTCAGTTATCTCTAATATTTTCTAAGAAGGTAGAATCTTTACAAGTGTTTGAATCTCAAATGATAATTCGTTCTCTGTTGGCTCAAAGATCTCACTCATTGGAGTTATAGAACCCTTTCTGTTCCTGCTGAGAGCATTTAATGTATGCAAACTTACATTTGGCTTGAGAGCATTTTTAAAAATAAACTTTTCGAGTTGGAATGTTCTTACTGAATTCAAGCTTTTATGATGCTGTTTGATTTGGCATATGTTCCTTGTGATATCTGCATTGAAAACACTTTGCTTTTGAGAGACTTTTTGCGCCTTATTGGGACATTTCAACTCAATTTATAGTTATCAGTAAGAACAGAAAGAAAGAATTTCCATCCAAAAGAAGTTTCAGTAGGATTGAGCAGTAAGGACTTTAAAAGAACAACAGCAGCCACCTTGAACCTTTGCCCACATTAAAAAAAAAAAAAAAGAAATATTACAAGATTGTCTTTTTCTTTTTTAAGACCCACCAAAAATGCAGTCTTTAAGAAACACTTTTCTTAACTTACCTGATCCACGGACACCAGAGTAAGACTGAATTTATTCAGCGTTGCCTTCCATGCTAAAATGTTGGCCATTGGTTGAATAGTTGGATCCTTCCCAGAGAGGGTTTATCTATCAGGATACCTTTGGCTTCCTATACAGCCAACTCCTAGAGGTGTAGACTGGATAGCTAGTAACTGTGGGGATTCTTAATATTTCCTTGAAAGAAACATGAGGGTAAATGATTCCACAGTTACAAAGGCACAGATACCATACATAAGTAGACAGCTCCCAGATTCTTCTCTAATGGAACACAGCTGGAGAATTAGCATGTAACTCCAGAAACACTGTTCCTGGACCCCCAGAAAAACTCCCTTTTTGATCTGTTGTAGTCCTTACCCTCCCAAGGCAACCACTGTTGAGACTTCTGACAGCATAGGTTATTTTTATCATTTATGAACCTTTTATAAATGGGAATATACATGATATAATTTTTTGTGCTTGCATTCTTCTGTTTAACATTATGATGATGAGATTTACGCATGTTCTTGCTCGTAATTTAAGATGGTTTGTACTCATTACTGTGTAGTATTACTACTCTGGTGTTTGAGCAGTTTCCAGTATTATCAATGATGTTACTAGCAGCATTTAATCTATGAGTATTTAGTATATGTCTTTAGGTAAACATAGGTACACACTTCTATTTGATATATGTGTAAAAGAGGAATTACATAGTGATAAGACACACATATGTTGAGCTTGAATTGAAACTCACAGCCAGTTTTCCAGAGCAAGACACCATTTTCTTCATTCTGTGGATCATATTTTGAGTTTTGTAAATATATTCTCGATCATGTGGAAAAATATAATATTGTAAACTAAAGTGTCTGTGCCATATATTGCATTTAAATGAAAACTGTGGGAGGTGGGAAGAGTTAATATTAGTTCATAAAAGAACATTCAAAAAAGGAAAGAATTGGACCTTGTGTGCCTTAGACTAGAGTTAAAGAGGATAAAGCCAGGTTTTGCAAAAGTAACCTCATTTTCTTGCCCCCTTTTATTTTATTTTGTTAAAGATTTTATTTATTTATTTTTAGAGGGTAAGGGAAGGAGAGAGGGAGAGAAACATGAATGTGTGGTTGCCTCTCACATGCCCCACATTGGGGACCTGGCCTGCAACCCAGGCATGTACCCTGACTGGGAGTTGAACCTAGACCCTTTGGTTCACAGGCCTGTGCTCAATCCACTGAGCTACACCAGCCAGGTCTTGCCCCCTTTTAAAGAATGCGATAAAGTTTGCCTATTTTTTAAAAAGATTTTATTTATTTACTTATTTTTACAGTGGAAGGGAGGGAGAAAATGAGGGAGAGGAACATCAACATCTGGATGCCTCTCATGTGCCCCCTACTGGGGATCTGGCTCAAAACCCAGTTATGTGTCCTGACTGGGAATCAAACTAGCGACACTCTGGTTCACAGGCCAACGCTTAATCCACTGAGACACACCAGCCAGGACACTGTTATTTTTTTATAGAAAATAAAATTTAACCAATAAAACATGAATATTAAAGTTGGGGTAGATCCTCGGAAATAATTGTAGCCACTCAAGCATGTTTTTTTGTTGTCCTCATTTGTTTTTTGAAAAAAAAAATTCTAATGTAAAGTTACATTATTAAAACATTTACAGTGATATCTGAGTTTTCTATATTTTACTTTTTAATAATGTTGAATTATTTTAGGCTATCTGATTTTGTCCTAAGAAAAACCAGAAATCTGACATAGTTTAAAATAGATTTTGAATGACTAATTTCAGACCGTGTGGAGAGGAACAGAGCAGACACTGTCTCTTATGTACCTTTCTGGGGCTGTGCGAGATGTTTACTTTGAGTACAAAGTGACAGTTTGTACTTAAATCAATTTAGTTAAAAATGTAAAAAACAAAACCCTTACTTGAATGCTGTTCTTTTACTTTTTCTCTCACTGTCAAAAATTCCTTTTCAATGTCATTTTAAGTGAGAAAGTCAATGGTATTTTTAAATGTTGGCTTGAAGAAAACTGCAGTTCATTTTGCTTTGATGAGAAGGAAAAATAATTTCCAATATTAGATTAGACTGCAAATGGATATAAAAGAGAGTTTTACTGGAAGATCTTTGCCTTTTCATCCTTTCAAGGTTTCATGGAACTATTATGTGCCTATTCCATTTGTTTAAGACGTTACTTTAAGCAACTTTCTAAGTCTCAACGCGTTCATCTTAGGCATTGTGTTCTTCAGTTGCATTACCAGAAGTCTGTTGTTTAAAAAAGCCCTTGATAAAAATTCTTTCAATTTGAATTTAGGTCTGGGCAACAACAAAAAAGTACTTAATTATTGCCGCCTTTCTTTATGAAGTGATCCACTCCTCTTATGCTAGTCTTTATATGGGTGAGCCATTTTCTTGAATCCTTTCTAAAAGATGTTTAAAGAATAATGTGACATAAACCTTGTATGTATGCTCTGATTTTTAACGAGTCATTATTTTTCCTTTTGTTGGTCCAAATATAGAAATTATCTCCTCCCCTTCCCCTCTCCTCAATTAGCTGCCAATGGTCTGGAACTTAACGATTTTACCTTGTGTGATTCTATTTGTTTGTAATCCTATATTCAATATTGTACTGAAGTCTGTTAAACATTGATAAGCTGGTGTGTATGCAGCAGGTCCTTGGAGAGCATTGCACTAAAATGTTGTAAAGACTGGATTTGGTTTAGGTATTGTAAGGTGGTTTCGAGACATTTTTCTAGTGTCTGTTCTTCCAAAGGTGCCAAATCAACTTGGCCTTGATTTAATACTGCTAAAATTGCAATACTGAGCTGACTTGGAGCTTCATGTACTTCAAAATGAGTTTCTCTGGGGGAGATTTAACAAATAGTTTGATTTTTTTAAGTACTGTGGAAAGCAATACACGCGGGACATTATTTTGCAGTCGCTGTGAGACACTGAGTTCTTTGCCAAAATCTTAAGTTGCTTTCACTGCTATTCTAGTTATACCTTCTTCTGTGATCTCTTGCCAGGAGTCTAATGGCCTCATCTGATACTGTTTTTATTTAGTAAGGTGAGTTGTATTCTGTGTAATGTTTTCTGAGTTGTACAGACTTAAAATCATCCTGCATTCCAGAGATAACCATTATTAACAATTGGAAATATAGCCTTCCTATATATGTTTTCTATACCTAGATATATAGCTTGCAAATTAAAATGGAATTATGCTTTCCATATACGTATGCTTTTATAATTTGCTCTAAAATATTTTACTTTATAATATATCATGTACTGAAAAGAATATCTATTCACATATAACATAGAAAGAATAACAAAGTAAACATTACTGTAACCACCTCACAGCTTATAGCACGGCACCAATGCTTTGAAGCTCCGTGTGTCCCTATGAAATGTTAATCCTTTCCCTGTCTTGCAAAGATAACTGCTCTTCTGAATTTTGGGTCTATCATTCTCTTCCTTCAAAAATTTTTGTTGTAGTGTACACACACACACACACACACACACACACACATACCTCCACAAACAGTTTTTGTATGTTTCAGAACTCTGTATCAGTCACCTTCCCCTCATCTTACCTGCTCTCATTTTCTAGTGTTTTGTTCTATTTTGTATACACTGATTTTCCATTTTTGATAGTATTGCTGAATGTTTATATGATATATTTAACATAGATTTATGCACATGTTTACCCCACTCTTTGCATATCATTTCTAGAATGCCTAGATAAGTATTGAGATTTTATCCAGCAGAAAGGCGGCAGTTATGGACATATGATTTGGGAAAAGTTCTCAAAATGATTCATTATGGAGACTAATCTTCTGTAGTTAAACAACAGCAACAAAAAAAGGATGGATGAGGAGAAGAAAAGTAGAAACGCAAAGGGTAGTTTCATAGTCCAGCCATTTGAAAGAACCATCTGAACCTGTGGGGTGGTTAAGGAGAAAGGGAGTAATAATCAGAATTAAAGTCACTGGGAAAGACTACACAGGATTTAACAATGGGTTTGGTGTGAAATGGTGAAGAAAACAGGATGATGCAGTGATGTTTGAAACCAGATCAGTAAAACTTTGGCAGAAATATTACCAAGTAATAAAATCAGGAAGAAGGGCCACTTTGAGGAGAAAGGTAATGCAAATCCTATGGCACATAGGGATGCTATGTTCAGTATACAGCTAAAAAGACAACACAGTGTTTGGGAGGGAAATCGTGGCTGGGGTTGTGGATATTACAGAGTAGTAAATGGAGGCAGACATCAAAGAGGGTGTCTGTGCTTACGTAACAAAAATGCTTTGTATAAGTGATCATAGATTCATCCCAAAGAAGATGTTCACATTTGCAAAACCCAAGAAGAGTCAGCACTGGGTATCTAGAAATCAGGTCTGGGAGAATTTGTTCTTGCGGATTGTCACCTATATGTGGTTCTGAGGTAGGTATTTCACACGTATATTATCTCATGTAACTATCTAATGAGGTGGCGGTATGATATCAGCAGAGGAGACTGTTTCAAACGGAACAAGATGTTCAGAAGTGTCAAACGAAGCAGAAGCAATAAGGAGAGAATTAGAATTAAGAAAGAGGGTTTGTGTCATTAGAATATAATTGATGAGTTTTGCAGAGAATAAGTTCCAATTAAAAGAGATGGAAACAAAACTGTAAGGAATTGATATGAGAATGAATCTTGTGCAAGTGAGCATTGAAATGCAAACAGATTTAATAATTCAGTGGTGAAGGATGGTAGCGAGGCTGAGAGAAGCTGGTTTTGATTTAAAATAGAAAAGATGAGCTATGTGATGAGAATGCTGTCTAAACATAATAGGCACTCGACAGATATTGTTTGAATGAAAAACTAAATGTTTAGAGTTTGAAAAATAGGATCCAGAGGGAAGGACAGATAAGCAATGGAAAAGTATTGAATTGATAAGTTCTATGATTTAAAATTTCCAGCAATATCTATAAAAACACTACTTCATGAAATTGCACAGATAAAGTATAAACTTTGAACATTGTGTGATTTTTGGATCTGTATTTAAAAGTACAGCAAGTGTGGGAAAATAAAACAAGCACTGATAAAACAGCTTAAAAATGGCGACTTGCTATCAATAACAATTGGCATTTGCCCTGTCAAAGGCCAAAGAGAGATGCATTTTGATAAAAGATAGATTCTTGAAAACATGTTTATGTTTGTATGTAAGTAGAAAAGGTGTTCTTAATATAGCATTTCATCATTCATCTCAACTGTTAGTAGCCTCTTTGTATCTTTGGCTGTCAAACCATGTTTTCCCCAATCCTAATATCAAACGATCGCAGATTCCATGTGACTGTTATGTGTTTATTTAAACATGGCTATTCCTGATGACTTTTAAAGTCATAGAGCAGTTTTGTCCAGGTTGGGTTTTTTTTTCTGTAACTCAGCATTGCATTAGTCATTGAAAGTGATTTTAATAGTGAGATTGAATTATGTTGACACATGCAAATGACTTCCTCTCAAAGGAACTGACTGAGATTTCAAGAATTGCAAGGTGGGCTCTGTTTTTCATATTTTAATCTAAAGTTTAAAATTTGGGCTGCATAACATTTGTCTTATTCAATAATACTCATATATTTGCATGCATCCTTATTTCCTACATAAGTACTGAATGATTAAGTTTGTTTTCTATATGCTCACATAAGTGAAGTAGTAATGAGGTACTGATAATAACAAGGTAAATATTTATTGATTGCTTACCAAGTGTCAAGCTCTGGACAAAATACTTTATAATTATCATTGTAGAAAACAGACAAATATCCTTACTTGAGAGTTCTTGCATTATTCTAATTTTACAAGAAGGGTGAATAAAGAGGCGTGAAGAAGTTCAAATAATTTGTTCATGATTACAAAGCCAGGAAGTTCTGGAGGTGCAATTGTAAGTCAGGTATGCTCACCACATTTTAAAAATTTATTTAATTATTGTTCAAGTACAGTTTTCTGTCTTATACTCCCATTCCAGCCCTACCCCCTTGAGTGCTCACCACATTTTTTTGAAGAATGCTTTATTTTTTTAATATTTTATTTATTTTTGGAGAGAGGAGAAGGGAGGGAGAAAGAGAGAGAGAGAAACATCAATGTGTGGTTGCCTCTCACATGCCTTCAACTAGAGACCTGGCCCGTAACACAGGCATGTGCACTGACTGGGAATCAAACTGGTGATCCTTTGGTTCACAGGATGGCACTCAGTTCACTCAGCCACACTACCCAGGGCTATAATACTCTTTAATCAGCAGAATCTATTCTGGTTTCTGCATAAGTTAAAATTTAGAGATACAGAAGTTTTGAGAATACTATATTTTGCCATGTATAATGAACTCCTATGGATAATGAACACCTACATATTTGTCCCAAATTTTCAGGAAAAAAATTTATTTTAGTCTTCTAGTTCAATGAATTATTTATGTATATTTAATGACAAAACCGATTATTGTATTTCAGAGTATTATTTTGCATATGGATATCGTTATTGCTTTCTAGAGTAACTCTTTTAACACATAAGCATAAATTAAATAGTTAGAAACTTTTATATAGATATGGAATTAGTACTGCCCATATATATAGTGTGTATTCTTATTTTTCCCTCAAAAATTTCGGCAAAAAGTGCACATTATATATAGGAAAATATGGTAGTTTTTATCTCCTTTCTGGAATAAGAACAAATACACAAATTTCCCTTCCTATTATGCAAACATTATGCTTATATCATAAAAAAATAGTCATGTAAGCAAAGAGTGTATATCACATATATTGCTAAGTTGTGAAAACAAGTTACACTTATATAGTTTGGAATAATATGCTTATATACAAAAATTTACTATGCCCAGCTGGTACTAGCATTATTTAAGAGGTTATATTTTAAGTGGAATCTGTACTCGTTTTTTAAAAAATGGTTTAATTTTCAAGAATCTATAAAATTTTCAATAGATTGTTAAATGAATTGCCCTAGGTTTACAAAAGAATAAAAAAAGGTCTATTAGCTTTGATTATGCACACATATGATATTCTAGCATGCATAAAGCTATATTTTGTCATTAGTACACAATGGATTATTTTTTTTGATTGGTCTGTTTTTTATTTTTTTTATATTAAATTTTATTTAGTTACTTTTCAAGTACATTTTTTTTTTAATCTATTTCTCCCATCCCACCCCACCCCCCCACCCGGTCTCCCCCCTCCCTCCCGTTCCCCCCCCCAGTCCTCATCTCTGTGTCTTTCATACTTGTTCCTCAAAATCCCTCCCCCCTTTTTTCCCCTTAAGTTCCCTTCCCTCTCCCCCTCTGGTCACTGCCCACTTGTACTCTATTTCAGTGTCTTTGTTTTTATTCTGTTTGCTTGTTTGTTTTATTCTTTAGCTTCCTGTCAAAGGTGAGATCATATGGTATTTGTCCTTCAATGCCTGGCCTATTTCACTCAGCATAATGCTTTCCAGTTCCATCCATGTTGTTGCAAAAGGTAATAGCTCCTTCTTTCTCTCTGCTGCATAGAATTCCATTGTGTATATGTACCACAATTTTTGATCCACACAATGGATTATTTTTATAATACATAGAAAGAGCCTATGCATGTTATATTTAGATATTAAGAGTGCATGTGTTGATCATAACAAAATTATTTCTATAACTATCAACCAAAACCTGGGTTCTCAGAACTATTATTTTAAAAACATGTTATATTTGTAACATAAATTTGGGTAAATATTTTAAGTAGATCTGAAATACAGGTAATATATTTATAAAAGCCTGAATAAATATATCTTTAATGCATTTAAATAGCAAAAGAACCCACGGATGGACCTTATGTTTATATTTATTTATATTTGATAAGTGTTCAGAGGTGAGAACCATCTTGTTGTGAAGATGGTATATAGATTGCAGCCCCCCCCTAAATTCACAGATCATGTCCCAGGCATACTTAACTAGAGAAAGCCAACATTTGGGTGGACATCCAGTTTCTCGTGTGGCAAATGTGGAACTTAGAATTGCCACTCAATCGGAACAATAAGTACAAAGTTGAACAAATAGGGAAAAAAACCTCTCATAGGAATGTCATAAAAGTCAACTCACATGGCAAAACACTGCCCTAGAGTTCTACTTTAATGGATCTGCATTTATAGTTAGAGGCTCCCCACTCACAGTAATGGGTAGAAGAACCAAACAGAAAATAAGTGAACAGAGGACTTAACACAATGAACCCCTAAATCTAACACACACACACACAGAACACTCTACTTAATAATGCATTACACATTCTTCTTAAGTGTGGATGGGGTATTTTCCCAGACAGAATGTATATTAGGTCACAAATTCAGTCTTAGGGGATTTGGTGAGATAAATATACAAAGCATCTTCTCTAACCAAAATGAGATGAAGTTAGAGATGAAGAACCACAAGAAAATTCAAGAAATTGTGGAGATCAATTAACAACACACTTTTAAACAATCAATGAAGAAATGGCAAGAGATACTGGAAAAATACTTAGAAAAATGAAAATGCAACATACTAAAACTGTGGGATGCAGCAAAGTGGTACACGTGGAAATGCACTGCCGTGAATACCTACATTAAAAGCAAGATGTATCTCAAATCAACAACCTCACTTTACAACTTAAGAAGTAGAAAGAGGAAGAATAAAGTAACCCTGGCTCTAGGGTATGGAAGGAAATAATAAAGACTAGATTCGAGATAAACAAAATAGAGAATATAAAAACAGTGGAGAATATCAATGAAACCAAAAGTTGACAAATCTTTACCTTGCCAGACTGAAAATAAATGTAAAGAGTCAAATTACTAAAATCAAAAATGAAAAAGGGGACTTTTCAGTTCAACAGAAATAAAAAGACTTACGGTCCATTAAAGAGCAGGGATACATTCTGAAAATGCATCCCTAGGCAATTTCATCATTGTACAAACATTATAAGGTGCGCTTACGCAAACCTAGATAGTCTAGCCTACTACACACCAGGGCATATGCTATAGTGTATTGCTCCTACACTGCAAACCTATGCAGACTTTTACTGGACACAACAACATGACATTAAGTCAAGCACAAAAGAAAAAGATAACATGGGACATGGTAAACTTGAGATGCATCAGACTGCTGCCTGTGTAACAGCATGCTGTTTTACATCAAAAAAATTTTTAAAGAAGAACAGTACATTCTTAAACAATGATAAAAGGTATGGTATAGCAAATACATAAAACATTAAGCTAGTGGTTTATTATCATTAGTAACTGTTTTGTACTGTACATAATTATATGTGTATCCTTCTATTGGACTGGCAGTGCAGTAGGTTTGTTTACGTCAGCGTCACCACAAACACAGGATAAATCCATTGTGCTGTGATGTGACAGCTGTGATGTCACTAGGTGGTAAGAATGTTTCAGCTCCCGTATGATCTTTTTTTAAAGACTTTATTTATTTATTTTGAGAGCAGAGAAGGGAGGGAGAAAGAGAATGGGAGAAACATCAGTGTGTGGTTGTGTCTGACACGCCCCCTACTGAGGACCTGGCCCACAACCCAGGCATGTGGCCTGACTGGGAATCATGGAGAGTGCTTGATTTGCAGGCCAGTGCTCAACCACTGAGTCACACCAGCCAGGGCCAGCTCCATTGCACACTTAAGGGAACACTGTTGCACATATTGTCCAGTGAGCAAAATGTCATTATGTGGCACATGACTATTTAAGAGTGTGCTATATGAGGGTTTTAGGAGAGTTCTATGTTTGTACACCAATAAGTTTGGTAATCTGCATAAAATAGACAGATTTCTAGAAACAGAAAACTTTCCTAACTACATCAAGGAGAAATAAAAAATCTAAATAGACCTATAGTTTGTATGCAAATTGCACCAGTAATGGAAAAATCTCCCAACAAAGGGAAGCCCTGACCCTGATATCTACTAAATATTTAAAGAAATACTATAACCCATTTTTCACAGACTTTCCCAAAAATATTGAAGAGGAGGAAACATGGCATAACTAATTCTATGAAGTTAGCACTACACTGAGACCAAAGCCAGACAAAGACACTATAATAAAACTACCAGCCAGTATCTCTCATCAATACAGAGGGAAACAAAATATTAGCAAATTGAATTCAACAATGCTGTAAAAAGAGTTAGGCACCAAATTCAGTTGGGATTTATCCCAGGTATGCAAGGCTACTTCAACATTCAAAAAACTATTAATGTAATCCATCACTTCAACAGGCTAATGGAGAAAAATTACATGATGATATAAATGCCTAACTATTTATGCAGAAAAATAACATGACAAAATCCAACACCCATTCATTATAAAACTCTGAACAAACTAGGAATAGAAGGGGTACTTCCTCAACTTGATAAATATCTGCAAAAAAACCCTCTACAGCTAATATATTTAATGTTTTTTAAAGATTTTATTTATTTTAGACAAAAGGGAAGGGAGAAAAAGAGGGAGAGAAACATCAGTGTGTGGTTGCCTGTCACGTGCCCCCTACTGGGGACCTGACCTGGAATGCAACACAGGATGTACCCTGACTGGGAATCGAACCAGTGACCCTTTGGTTCACAGGCTGGCATTCCATCCACTGAGCCACACAATCCAGGGTTAATGTATTTACTGTTGAGAAACTCAAAGATTTTCTTCTAAGATCATGAACAAGGCAAAGATGTCTTCTCTCACCACTGCTTTTCACTGTCATAGTCTAAATCCAATAAAGACAGAAAGGAAATAAAAGCTATACATAATAAGAAAGGAATAAGTAAAACTGTTCACAGATTATGGACTGATCTGTGTAGAAAATGTACAATCACCAAAAACAAAACCAACCAACCAAACAAAAAAAAAAACCCTGGAACTAATAATCAATGATAACAAGGTCACAGAATAAAAGGTTAATGTACAAAAGTCATTTGCTTTGCTTTACATCAGCAATTAACAAGTTAAATTTGCAATTACAAATTACCATTTAAAATAGCACAGTCAAAACTAAATACTTAGATATAAATATAACAAAACATGTACAAGATCTATGTGAGAAAAATACAAGGCATTGATAAAATATATCAAAAAAAAGAGCTAAATATATCCATGTTCTTAAATAGAAAAACCTCAATGTGTCAAGATGTCAGTTCATAAATAGGAAGACTCAGTATTGTCAAAATGTTAGTTCTGTCTACATTGATCTATAGATTAATGCAATTTCAACAAAAACTCAGAGAGGTATTGCGTGTATATCAACAAACTTATTCTAAAATTCACATGGAAAGCTTAAAAAAAAGAATAAACTGAATACTGAAAGGGGAAAAACCAGGGAGATGACTGATACCACCCAACTACAAGACTTACTGCAAAGCCATACTTTTTATTACTAGGGAAGGAATAGACAAATGTCTCAATAGAACAGAATAGTGAATCCAGAAATAAAACTACATACATACAGTCAACAGATCTTTGACAAAAGAGCAAAGTCAATACAATGGAGCAAATAGTCTTTTCTATAAATGGTGCTGGAGCAACTTGACAACCACATGCCAAAAAATAAATCTACACATAGACTTTATAGTCTTCACAGAAGTGAATTCTAAATGGATCATGGACCTATATAAACCACAACACTATAGAATTCCAGGTACTTTCCATACTAGAAAACCTAGATGACTGTGGTATGTTATTATCTTTTTACATACAACACCAAATCATTTGCTATTAAAAATATACTACCCCTGGCTGGTGTGGCTCAGTGATTTGAGCACGGGCCTGCTAACCAAAGGGTCACTGGTTTGATTCCCAGGATTAGCGTGTGAATATCTTAGGGATGGTTTTGTTTTGTCTACCCCTTTTGTTCAATTATTTCCAGTCTAAAAACTAACATTTGCCAGGCTAGGTGATATTTAATACTTTAAAATATCCTGGGACATTAGTTATATAAGTATTGAAAAAGAGAGGGGGAGGGTTATTACTGATTATTTAACTGAAGTAACTCTATATTTCTATACAATTATTTCTACAAAGTTCTCATTCAGTAAGTAGGAAGTATTTATCCAGTATTAGCAAAATATTTTTTCTTTAAATTTTACTAGAAATATACTTTGTTCAGTAGTGTACCATCATTATTTAAACTCTTTTAAGTCAAGTTAATTAACACCTTCATATGTGTCTCTATCATTATAATAAAATCTCCATTTCTAATTAAAAAAGAAATATGCATCACTTACTATGTGAACTTGTATTAACAGATTAGATGACATATTATCTTCTAGTTGTAATAATTAATTGCCATGAATATTCTGTAATAAATACTCTCCAAAATTGGTTTACTTAGGTTAAAACATGTTTTCTTTTAAGCTGTGTCTTTCTTGGCTGTAAATCATGTGGTTTTCCATACTTCATTGAGAGTCTAAAAGGGAACCATTGTATATTCCTATTATCTAAAATTCCTAAAAAAACATTTTGTAGTTGGACTACCTGTTCCTTTAAAATTAACAAAGTCAGTGAAGAAAGCAGCTATTGATAGTAGTGAAAAGATTAAAAGGTGTCAGGCCTAAGGGGAACGTGATGCAGAATCAGTGCAGGAGACTAGGGGTTTCGGAGCCTCCTGCTGTTTGATGTTGCTCTAACTTGATGCTGGAAACATTTCTGAAATAAATAGGTCCTAGCTCTGACATTATGCTGAAGGACATGCTCAGAAAGAGCTTTCTTTTCTTACTGCCTAGCTATGCCCTTGAGCTAAGTACTAGAAAATTCGAAGGGGCAATGTAAAATAGAAGAATAGGCAGTATTGAGAGTGTATGTGCAGTCTCACATTTTAGGTTTATGAATGCAAATGTATAATGTCAATTACAGATGGCCCATTTTTAGAGAGGATTTATGTTCAGGAAACATAAAAATGAAAAGAAAGATCCTAGAAATTTTAACTAGTTTAGAGGGAAACTCTGTAAAGAGATTTAATAATAAAATATTCAGATGATACATATGAAAAAGCTCAACTGTGAAACAGAATAAAGACTTCTCTCTAATCAATGCCATCATGACACAGTCTGGTAATGGGGGCCATGTGTTTGGATGGATTTTACAATCATGGCTACCACATTTCTATTGGCTGTGTCTTTATAGCATTATATTTACTTATGCAAATGAAGACCAACTATATCCAACAAGACAGAGAAAATGAGGAGTTTTTTTAAAGTGATAAGGTATTATCACTAATATATTTTAAAATCATCTAAGGCTTATTTTGGAGCTATGTTGTCTAATTTGGTAGCAACTGGCCACATGTGGCCATTGAACACTTGAAGTGTGGCTAGTCCCGACTGAGATGTATGGTAAATCTGAAACCCTGACTGAATTTCAAAGACTAATATTGAAAATAAGCAAAATGTTTTATTATGTTGATTATACATTGAAATGTAATGTTTCAGATATGCTGTGTTAAATATATATATGTTATGAAATTTTGTTTCAGCCATTTCTTGTCCCTCTTTGAATATCACTACTATAATATATAAAAATTATACATGTGACTGGCATTTGTGGTTTGCACACTATTTGTGATAATGTTGCTCCAGACTTACCTCATTACTGAGATATCTTCTCCCATTCATTTTTTAGGTGAAACTTTAATTTATATGTTACTGAAAAAAACTATAAATTCGAAAGAAATGTACTGTATTCTACCATGGACAATGTGCACTAACAGTTTTGTGCACATTAAACATGGGATTAATACACCCATTACTATACCCATGGTATGTAATCATTATTTTTCCCTCAAAAGCATGGTCAAAAAAGTGCTCATTATACACGGCAAAATATGGTACTTACAACAGGTGGTACAATATTAAAATACCAAAAGCAGCACTTCAAACTTTCTCAATGCATTGTTACATTAAAGTCATTGGGGTGGCATTAGTTTATAATATCATATAGGTTTCAAGTGTACAATTCTATGATACCTCATCTGTATATTGCATTATGTCCTGCCCATCACTGCAAATCAAATCTTGTATCACCATACATTTGATCCCCATTTACCCTTTACTACTCCACCCAACCCCCTTCCCTCTGGTAACTACCACCTGTTGTCTGTGTCTATGAGTTTGTTTATCTTTTTGTTCATTAGTTGCTTTTGATTTTATATTGTACATAAGAGTGAAATCATATGATTCCTAACTTTTTCTGTCAGACATTTCATTTAGCATGATATTCTCAAGGTTTATGTTTTCACAAATGGCAATATTTCAAATGTCCTTTAGGCCAATTTTTTTCTTCATCCTGAGAGAGAGATAGAAGATATTTGAGCTCTAAGTGTTAGACTGTGTTCTCCAGCCTTTTCTACTCAGAAAAGTCCATGTCATAAATAAAAAATGTTTCCCTTGCAGGGCATAGGAAATAATTTACTGTATTAGCATGCTATGTGGAAAAGTAAATTACACAGTAAAACTTTAGCAAGGCATTCAATGATCAACTTTTTTTTGAACAGATGAAAGCTAACTTACTCTAATCACTCTATGGCCCCAAAACAGGCTCAGTTCTCAGCCCACACAATTTAGTTCCATAAAGGAGCCTTCCCGCAAAGGCTTGGTAAAAGGACAGCAGGTGCTGAGAAGGGTTTTGTAGGTTGGCCCACAAAACGGCCCTTCAAATTGTTCATGTACAAACGGAATCATTGAAATTGGAATACCATTGAAATCAACAAGACACATGTCCCCTTTTTATGTATGTGAAGAACAGATCATTTTTATAACAAACACAACCTATAAAGTAGTAAGAAAGTAATAGTACAATTTAAGTAAACAGGACAATTTAATAGACATGTATTTATAGTAATGGCTTTTGTACTGAGTGATAATTGGGCATAAAGAATTTATTGCTCACAAATGTTACATTGGGGCAGGAGCAGTGTACTGCACACTAATGTATCTCCCAAACCCAACCCAATGCTCAGCATTTTGTGTAAGGAAAATGTAAATCAGTGTCCAGTATTATATCTAGAAACTCTAGGGAAGACAGAGAAGGAGGACATAATTCTAATGCTCCCCTAAAAATGACCACAGTTTATTCTTCATGCCTTTTAATTTTTTCTACTTGAATTCCTATAGCCTGCCTTTGCCTTCTTAAATGAGCCTGAATTTTAAAGTAGTTTGGGCTGAAGTAGCATATTTTTATAAAGTGACCCTTTGCACTGATTTTAAGAACCACAGGTCAAACGAGTCAGACCACTGCTGTAACACTGATACTTACATCCACCCCCTATCAAATCTGAAATTAATTCGTAGGACTTCAGGTTTTGTGGGGTTTATTTTTAAAAAGCATCATACAGAGAAAGTACCAAAGCTGTCCCAAGTAAAAGACTTTTAAATTTTACTTTTAAAAGCCTTTTCTTTCCCCAGAAAGAGTCATGGGCATCTTAATACATGTCTTAAAATGGATTACTTGTTGTGTTCAACATCATTATATCACACATTTCCCCTGGAATCTACAAATGATAAAGGTAGTGTTTATGCCAAATATTGTGTAAAGTATGCTGCATTTTGAAAGAATTTAGTACCATTTTAGAATGAAGGTGTACGAGAAATATATGTGAATAGATTCAGGAAACAGCCCCTTTCTCTAGTCCCTCATTCAGCATTTGCCATTTGGAATTAGGTTTGGGCTACAGAAAATGGGGTCATTTTACTCCCAGGACTGGAACACCAAGAGTTCAGAGACTGGGGTTTGCTCCTGACTGCTGTCACTTTGTTGTATATCACTTGCTAAGGAATGGACAGGGGAGAAGGGCATTCCAGCAAGCAAACAAGTACTTTAAAATAAAATCTTGGTACTCGAAAAAAAAAAAGATAGGAACAGAAATGATATAAGTGAGGTGGGTACAGAAAGGTGGCTAAGGGTTTAGATTTGGGGAGTCAGAAGGTAACCTTTCATGACTGAAATATGCCATCTGTACAATGTGGGGAATTCTATGTATGCCTTGGTGTTGGTGAAAGAATTAAAGGCATGATATAGTTAACTCGCTTAACAGAGTGCCTGGCATGTATTAAATGCTCAGTTTGCTGTTATAATCGCCACTTCTAGAAACAGCTAATTTCACAGTCTAATAACATGGACACAGGCGGTCAAAAGCAAATGGAATGGTTTCAGATTGAATTTTTTTCACATATGGCTTTGTGCGCTGAGTGCCCATTTTAGTAGAAAATATGTTTTTGCAGAGAGATAATTTTTAGAGGTGATTAAAAGTTTGATTATAACCATTTTTGGGCTTCATGATTTAAAAACAATTAATTTCACAAAATCTGTGATTAATTTTTCCCACTTAAAAATTTTATTCTCAATAATGCATAGCATTAAATATAATTAGAATTTCATAAGGCATCTTGGGAGTTACACTTTCACATATTAAACTATGCAGAAAATGTTAAATTTCATAGGTTTTCAAGAATTCAAAGCAAAATAAAGATAAGAAGATAGTGAAACAGGGTTTATGGTTCTTAAAAGGCCCTTTAATGTGGTTACTTATTTTCTAATGAATGCATGTAACAAATTGAATGCTCACCTATGAACAGAACCTAAATTAACAATTTTAAAATGAAAAAGTGACATAAAATTAAACTTTTACCTTCACCACCTTTCACAGGGTCATTCACTGAATGAATTATCTCCTGTGTTTGCTGCTTCTCTTACTACATAAATCACCCATGGATTTACATTAGAGGCAGTTTGAAAATATAATTACTAAGTCATCACTTCCATCTATTGTGTAGTAAATTTATATCTTTATGGTACCTCAGCTATACTGTGAATCTTTGAATAATTCATTTTTCACATGAAATAAGCAAATTACAAGTAAGTAGCAATTCTGCATAACGGTTCTTTAAACGATGAAGAACAATAGTTAAATGGAGGAGGACATACAGAGGATCCAGAGTCACATGAAGAGATGCTCAATATCGCTAGCTATCAGAGAGATGCAAATTAAAACCACAACGAAATACCACCTTACACCAGTCAGAATGGCCATCATAAACAAGCAGCAAACAACAAGTGTTGGAGAGGTTGTGGGGAAAGGGAACCCTAGTTCACTGTTGGTGGGATTGCAGACTGGTACAACCATTATGGAAAACAGTATGGAATTTTCTCAGAAAACTAAAAATGGATCTTCCTTTTGACCCAGCAATTTCTCTGCTAGGATTATATCCTAAGAACCCTGAAACACTGATCCAAAAGAACTTATGCACCTCAATGTTCATAGCAGCACAATTTATAATAGCCAAGTGCTGGAAGCAACCTAGGTGCCCATCAGTAAATGACTGGGTCAAAAAATTATGGTACATTTACACAATGGAATTCTATTCAGCAGAAAGAAAGAAGGAGCTCCTACCCTTTGCAACAGCATGGATGTAACTGGAAAGCATTATGCTTATAGTGAAGTAAGCCAGGCAGTGAAAGACAAATACCATAGGATCTCACCTTTAACAGGAAGCTAAACAACAAAACAAACAAGCAAGCAAAATATAACCAAATACACTGAAATAGAGAACAGGCTGACAGGGGCCAGAGGGGAGAGGGGAGGAAATTTCAGGGGAAAAGGGGGAGGGTTTACAAGAACAAGTACTAAAGACACATGGACAAAAACTAAGGGGGGTGGTAATGGGATGGAGATGGGGAGCACTGGGGGTGGGCTGGGATGGGAGTAAAAGACTGAAAACTGTACTTGAACAACAATTAAAATAAATAACTTTTAAAAATAGTTAAATGGTACCTGTGGTCAAGCATGGCAATATGTAATTACTATCTGTGGTTCCTCAAAATCAACTTAATCTCTGATATGTAATTCAAATACTTGTTGAACTATACAGTATAATACATGAATAGTCCAAAAGACTTATTTTATAACCAGATGGCATTCTTTGTCAGCAGTGTTTTTAAAATAACTTGAATGTTAGGCTTACTATTCTAGAGCGGTGGTGATAGTGGTATTGGTGTTTTTTTTTTCTTCTCTTCCTCCTCCTTCATCATTATCAACATCACCTAAATGTTCTAATAGATATGGGCAAAATTCTTCGACACACATTGTCCAATTCAAGAATACTTAAACTCTATAGGCATCCAAATGACTTAGATGGCTTGTTAACACATGCACAGCTTGGCACCTCCCCCCAAATTTCTGATTCAGAAAATAAGAGATCGGACCTTAACTAGTACTCAGGTGAGGCCAATACTGTTATTCCAGGGACCACACTATGAGAATCATTGCTCTGGAATATGTCTCTGTTCTCTTCTCTGTCCAGTTGTCTATCTTTTTAATGCTAATATGCCCTAAAGTACAATATTAATGCTCTTTGCCTGACTGTACACTAATCTCTGTGCACTCCCAAAATAAATGACCAGCCCTGAATTTTGAGTTTCAGTCCAATCTATCAACTGCTACAATACATCTTCGCTTGAAGATCCTACACACTCTCCAACTTTTTAACATGCCAAAACTGGAACTCGTAAGTCAAGCCCTACAAAGATTGTTTCAATCAAGAATCGTCGATTTCTCACAAGGAGCTTATTTGTATGGTGCTTCAGTCAATTCAGGCTGCTACAACCAAACACCACACACTGTGAGTCTTATATGACAAACTTTACTTTTCACGGTTCTGAAGGATACAAAGTCTAAAATCAAGGATCCACTCAATTTGGTGTTGGGTGAGAGCCCTTTCCTAGCTTGAAGATTGCCTTCCTGCTGTGTATTCTCATGGAGGAGAGAGAGAGTAATCTCTCTATCCACTTCTTTGCCACCAATCCCATCATGAGACTTCCACCCTCATGTACATGTAATTACCTCCCAAAGACCTCATCCCCATGTGCCATCACCTTAATGATTTGGGCTTCAATACATGCATTTCGAGGGTCATAAGCATTCGCTCCACAACATAGGCTCTTAAACCATCTCCCCATAGCTAATTATAGTTGCCAATGAAAAATAACTATTATAGGAAATATACATTGGAGAATTTGAACAACATTTTGAATGGGGTGATCAAAAATACCATCACCAAGGAGGGCAAACAAACATCACATGCCCGTAGGTGAGATGCCTTGAGAACACTTTGCCTCATACTCTCTGCACACAGCTCAAACCCATAGCCCAGCACATAATGCACCTGCCTCACCTCCTGGCCTCTCTTCTCTCCTCTTCCAACCTCCTAGTTTTCTCCACTACCTTCCTGCATTACTAGAATAATGCAAAGCATGCCAGATTCTCTCTTGATTGGAGGTTTTCTTTCTTGTTGCACTTTGCTTGTCTTACTCTTCCCCCTCCACAAATACATTGTCACTTTGCCTAGTTAAAACCAACTGGCCACTGTGGACTAAAGATAAACTCCCCTTTCTGGGTAGCCTTCCTTGATGATTCCCCTTTCATGGATGGTATAGCAGCTCTGTTACATAGGGCTACTAGATTTATTGCACTGTGTTATAGTTTCCTGGTCAGTTCTCAGTCTCTCCGGTTTGACTATGAGTTCTTCAAGGGTGGGAACTGTCTTACTCAGCTTTGTTTCCTCAGTGTCCAGAACAGTATTAATTAAGAAATGATTCTTTATGAGTATACTGAATGTAGCGATATATGGGGAAAAATCTAAATTGTATATATCAATGGTTAAATGTTCATTTTTATTTGATGGAACATTGATTGAAAAAAATGAACATTAACATTTAGTTTTATGTTTGGCACTCAGTACTGGAAAGACACTCCTGAATCTGTTCCATGTCCTTCATTTTATTGCAGTTCAAAACCACAATTCGTGGTGACTTTTTTCTGCTCTACTATTTAAGGTTGGTTTACAAAATTTTGGGAAAATGTAGTATACTATTTCATAGAAACTTTTTATATGAATGTTTTAGATATGAATAATGTATTTACTAATCCCTTGTGTTTATTGCCCTAGCTTGTGTGGCTCAGTGAATTGAGTGCTGGTCTGTGAACCAAAGGGTCTCCAGTTTGATTCCTATTCAGGGCACATGCCTTGCATTGTAGGCCAGGTCCCCAGTGTGAGAGCACATGAGAGGCAACCATGTATTGATGTGTCTCTCCCTCTCTTTCTCCCTCCCTTCTACTCTCTTTAAGTAAATAAATAAAATCTTGAAAAAATAACAGGCATAAATGCATATGTTCATGATTTTATATTTATATGCTTAGGGAAAATTAAGAGACAATGACTAAAACAATATGTATAATGAAATTTACTTCTAGGTTGTAGAATTAATTTTCTCTTTCATTTTGTAACTTTTTAATAAGTAATGTTAATTGACATTATATGAAAAATAATGTAGTATTTTTGACAGCCATGGTTTAGAAATACTATGATTTTCTAAAGGACCCCCATGTTCTCTGTTTTCCCTTGAAAGAGAAAATTTCTCTATCCTTTACAGACTAAATATCATGGCATTTGAAAAGTGAATTGATTCACAATTTAGATATGCCTGTAAAGTGAATTAAATCACAAAATCTTTAGGAAAAATTTACTAAGCACTTCAACATTTGTTTCAGTTACTAGGGATGATACAGGAGAACTGGCCTTCCAATAGTTTCTTATGCTTGAAAGCATTAAAGAGAAAGCAGTGTGTTTACAAATACTAATTACAGTCACACACTATGCAACAATCGTGATGCATTCTGAAAAATGCGATTTCATCACTTCGGGAATATCATAAAGTGCACTTACACAAACCTAGACAACAAAGTCTCTGCTACACAGTAGGCTATACCCTATTGCTCCTAAGCTGCGTGGTTGTTCACTGTACTATAAAAAACAACATGGGATTAAAGTAAGACCACGAGAAAATGGTGCCACCAAGAGATGTGGCAAACACGACATGCAAAGAGTACACTGTAAAATAATGATAAAAACTATAGTTTAGTAAATACATATACTAGTAATAGAGTCATTTGTTATCATTATCACATTACATACTATAGATAAATGCATTGCTATACTTTTGTACAAGTGGCAGTGAGTAGGTTTTGTAACACCAACATAATGATGAACAGATAAGTAATGCACCAAGATGTCAGCAGGTGACAGGAATTTTTTTAGCTCCATTATAATCTAATGGGATCACTGTCTTATATGCGCTCTGCCATTGACCACGATATTTTGTGTTGCCTGAATGTACTCAAAATACAACGGTGCATTCCTTGAATTTTGTACATAAATGTTGATATATCACTAGAGAAAAGTGTTGACTCCTTTTTTATTGGCACTTAAAACTTTCTAGACATCATTTATGATTTCATTTTGAAGGTCAATCTGTAGTGGGATTTTTATTCTTGAATATATTTTTCCTTTATCCACACTTGTCTATGTTGATCAAGTCAGAAAGGACTGTTAATAAGTCACATAGTCACAACATTGTCACTTCTCAGCAATTGACTAAGAAAATAGCCAAAACATTATAAATTTATCATTTGGCTTATCATGGAGGTCACTGTTCACCCAGCAAAGCATTCTTCAACATCATAACTCAAGGTTGTTTTATTGTTTATTGGTTATATATTGTACGCTGCCCTCCTTTTTATTTTGCCCTCAGTAGTGCTGTTCAGTGACTATTCCACCATTATCATTCATTTTCTTGAGCTAAGATATAGAATTTTCTACTACATCTGTTGTTTTTCATTATAAGTGGCCCAAGTCAGCTGGACTTCCCCTGTTCACGTGAGAGGAGGAAGAGGCCTATTACATGTACATCATGTAGAAAAGTAAATTCTCACAGATGCTCAGTGGAGATTAATTTTCTTTCTCCTCTCTCACTTTCCTCCCCTTTACCTCCTTTGCTTATTTAGAGTTTTTAAAAAATTACTTACTTGGCTTCCACTGTATTAAAATACATTTTCTGAAAATGTCAAAGCATTAATAACATGGATATTTTAAGTCAACTCTACTACATCTTGGTGGTAATTGGGGATTGTGGCTGAGTAGTAAGGTGTATCTTTGCATTGGAGTCTGTGATAATTAAGATCGGTATTTGGCTGTTGGTCACGTCAGCCATTCCTGAGAGGAAAGCAGTGTTCAACATGCATATTCAGCTGCTGTGTGATGTGTTGCTGCATTTCATGTTACATATAGTTGCCCAGCGCCAAGTCAGTGCAGCAAATCTCAGTGCTAGGCTCTTGTCATTTTTCATAGCAACAGAAAAAATATATGGTTTTCCATTTTATTGAATGAATTTGAATTCACAGAGGACATCCACTTGTGCACACTGTGTATTTTATGGGCCTGTGTACCCTGGCAATGTGGATAAGTTGACCATTCTGGGCAGACTAATCAAGGGATGTTGTCTGATATTTTGGAGATATGATCTTATCTGTCTTTCTTTACCTTGCTAATATAATACTTGTGATTTTCACCCCTCTGAAATATCTGAAGGAGATTTCTGATTCATGCTCTCATGAAAGCACCTCAAGTTTTTAAGGAGGAAAGGCAAACCTAACTGTTAGTTATTTTAACCCCTCAGTTGTAGAGTATTAGCACTTTGGGCAGTCTTCTGGCTCAACAACCTGAATTCAATGCCTGTAATGATAAGTTGTGGCAGCATAGCCCTGAGGCTATGCAGTCTCTGTGTTCCTCTGGGTCAGTGGCTCTCAAGTTTGGTGGGCACCCGCTCCTTGGGGAACTTGGTAAAAGCCCCAAAGCCAGGACCTTGTCTTACTTGTAGACTGTGCTTATCCATACTCAAGTTTGAATGAAAACCACTGCTCTGCATGTTCAAATAAAAAAAAAGATACATTATTTAACCAAGACAGAGGCTCCGAGAGCATTAGTTGTCCCATAGGCCTGTTATTCTTGACGCCCCCATCAGTATGATAGCGCTTTACTGAACTACCTGGGGTTTATTGCTTATTTGGGAGAAGAGTATACAAGAAACAGCCCTCCTAGTAGTATCTGCCGTCTTCAAAATCACAAAGCTCTCAAAGCAACACTTCTATAAGTTTGATGCCAAAGTTCTTCCAAAGGTAATTTTGAGGGTGAGGTACACTTATTTATCCCTTAAAGTCTCAATATGTATACATTTATGTGCAGAAATAGTATTGTGCTTAATTCTAGGGTGCTCCCCCAGAGCCAGATAGGCATTTTTCAAAAGATTTAGGATAGACAGTGTATAACTTTCCAAAATCCAAAAAATTCTGCTTTTTAAAACGTATCTTGAACCCAAAGATTTCAGATAAGGTTTATGAGTGGTAATCTATTATTATCATCATTATTATTAATTATAATTCCTTGGCTGAATGCATTTTGTGATATGACTTTTTAGGATTGACTAGAATGTGTATAAATTAATTAGTTCTTCCTTTAGTTGCATGGATAAAACTAAGATAGATATTCTAATTGCTTGTCCTGGGGCATTCTGTGGGTGAATATTTGGCAAAACAGCCCTCAGTACTTCTGTCTCTCCTCATAATGAATAACCCTGAGTTCTGAGAGTAGCTTTTCTGGTACAATAATAAGGTTGCATTTTCTGATAGGTCGGATTCCTAGTAGGTGGCAGAGGAGGTATTAGCAATCTCACACTCTCCTTCCCTACAAAAAAATCTCCAGGAGCATCTGTCCACCTAAGACACAGAAAGTCCTCCAGTTTGTAGAATTCCAGACTTTTAAGTTGTGATTCTGATTCTCAAAGTCACTTTGGCTGTGAATGGTCAGATGAAGAGTGACACACCTTCAACAGCAATGCCACCTCCTCTGGGGAATACATGCTTTCCTGCTCTGGATCATTGGCTCTCGGCATGAGGAAGAAGATAAGAGACAAATCACCAAGTATTCCCTCAGATCTTAAATTATCAGTCTGGCCCTGGCTGGTGTAGCTCAGTAGACTGAGCACGGGCCTATGAACCAAAGGATGATGGTTCCATTCCCAGTCAAGGCACATGCCTGGGTTGTAGGCCAGTTCCCAGCAGGGGATGCACAAGAGGCAACCAACCATACATTGAGGTTTCTTTCCCTCTCTCCATCCCTTCCCCTCTAAAGATAAATAAATAAAATATTTTAAAAAATTATCAGTCTGAATAGTAAACAATTTTGATTGCATATTTCAGCAGTCCCTGTGCTTTCCTGTTCTAAAAAACAGTAATAGAATTTATTTTTAGAACAGTTTGGGGTTTACAGAAAAATTGGTCTATCAGTACACAGTATTTCTGTCTGCCCCCTCTCCTTCTCTCTCCATGCCATGGTTTCTCCTACTGACAGTTTGCATTAGTGGTACATTTATCAGAGTTTATGAACCAGTGCTGAGCCGTTGTTATTCACAGAAGTCCACAGTTTATATTCGGGTTCACTCTTTGTGTTGTGAAGATCTAGGTTTTGACCAAGGCATAGTGTCTCTAACCTGCCATTACAGTATCACACAGAACAGTTTCACTGCCCTTAAAATCCCCTGTGCTCCACCTGTTCATCTCCCAGTACCTCTTCTGCCTCGACCTTTGGCAACCATTGATCATGTTTATTGTCTCTATAGTTTTGCCTTTTCCAGAATGTTACACAATTAGAGTCATATGTGTAGCCTTCTCTGACTGGCTCTTTCACTTTCTTCATTTAAATTTCCTCCATATCTTTTCATGGCTCAGTAGCTCATTTCTTTTTATTACTAAATAATATTCTCTTGTCTGGATATAGCAGAGTTTATTATCCATTTGTCTTTTGAAGGGCTCCTTGGTTGTTTCCACCTTTTGGCAATTAAGAATAAAGCTGCTATAAATGTGTGTGCAGGCTTTTGTGTGGGTGTGATTTTTTAAGTCATTTTGGTAAATACTTAGAAGCATGGTAAGATTATGGCAAGATAAGGTTATGGTGAGAACATGGAAGACAATGTCAGACTGCCTTCCAAGACGGCTGTGCCAATTTGCATTCCCACCAGCAATGAATGAGGAGTTCCTGTTGCTCCACCTTTTCACCAGCATCTGGTGTTGTCAGTCAGGATGTTATCCATTCTAATAGGTGGTGCCACACTTTATTGTACAACTGAAGATATAGGAAATGCGTGTTCACAACATTCTGTTCCTCTACTTACTTATGTATATGCTCATGGTTATATAAGATTATTGCCCTGCTTCTTTGTTTACCAGCCTTAGGCCCCTCCAGGGTTCTGTTTTCTCCCTTCCCTTAACAGGTGGGGGGATAGCTATGCTCGTCTCGGCAGTTCACTGCGCTCCCCCAGTCAAGTGCCATCCCAGAGTTTGCCTCTTTGGTGCTTAGCATGAGCCCCAAGCCAAGGTTTCTTTCTGTCAGAACTGAAAAGTGATATTAAGATATCAGGGAGACATAATCTAACTCCATTTCCCTAAACAAGGCTCCTCTCTTAGGCTCCTTTGACAATGGTTTTCTAATTGCCTGGATCAACTTCCTATCACTTATTGTTATGGAGAATTTCAAATATACAAAAATATATGAAGCGTGATATAACAAACAACCATACAGCTGTCACATATTCTAATAATCGCTGATCCATGACCCATCCTGTCCCATCATCTCTGTTCACTTTTCCCAGTGTTAAAATATTTTGTGGCAAATCACAAATATTATTTTACATACTGATATGAATATGTAGATGTATGTGTGTGTGTATATATATATATATATATATATATATATATATAGATTCTTCTCTTTCTAACATAAACATAAAATAATTGTTATACCTAAAATGATAGTCATTTCTTTTTATCTTCAAATATCTAATCAATGTTCAAATTTAAGTTAGGACCAAATAAGTCTTTTTAAGTCCCTTTTAAATCTATAGGCACCCTTTCTGTCTTTTGCCCCCTTGCAATTTATTTGTTGAAGAATTACTCTAACTTGCCCTGTAAAGTTTCCCATAATCTGATTCTTACTGATTGTATCCCTGAAATGTAGTATAACATGTTTCTCTGTACTTTTTATTTTCTGTAAATCAGTTAGAACCTT
This sequence comes from Artibeus jamaicensis, assembly GCF_021234435.1. NCBI lineage: Eukaryota > Metazoa > Chordata > Mammalia > Chiroptera > Phyllostomidae > Artibeus > Artibeus jamaicensis. The sequence continues at coordinate 7,660,979 of NW_026522028.1, read as the reverse complement.
TGCACAGGTTGGATTTATTTTGATATGACCACTGTAACTTTGTTTTCACTTTGTGTTTATGTCAGTTTATTACTGGTTCTCTCTTAATCTAATACTAGAAGGCATATGCGCACGTCAATCTATGCTAATACTGAACACTTTCATAAAGTTTTAGATGAATTTTGTAAAGACTTTCACAGTGTTGGACACGTAATTCACAAAATAGTTGGAGTAGAACCCTGGACTCCAGACATTGAAACCAAACTCCCTTTCCCTCTAAGCATTTGGTCAGCTTTATGAAAATAGCATGCCTCTTTCTAAATTCCAAATTTCCCAAAGCCACAAACCGAGGAGTGCATTTGAAGAACATTCTCTTTACCCTGTAATATCCTAGTAAAAACAAACCTACATTTATATGCACCTTTGAATTACCTAAGTACTGTTACTGCATAACCATATAGCTTGGTAGTTAAAGTGTCTGGACTCGTCATTCAGACATATAAGTCAGAATCCTGATTAGGGTACTCACTTTGTGATCTGGAATAAGATACCGAACTTAGTTTCTTTGCCTGCCACATGAGATTTTTGATCAGTAATGATCGTGTGGAGTTGTTTGTATTATTCAGAAAGGGTAATGTGTGGAAAATGCTTAGTGTAATGTCTGGGGGTTGGGAGATAATGGTGGAAAGAAGAGGAAGGGACTATTGAAGAGCAATTATGAATGACCCACGGACATGAAAAACAGCATGAGAATTGACTGTGGGAATGGGGGGGGTGTGCTGGGCAGAGGAGGCAAAGGGGGGAAATTGGGACAACTGTAATAAACAACCATAAAAAACTGATAAAAAAGAAACTGAAATATTGGAAACTACATGCACTACCATTTAGGTAAAAATTACAAAAGCACTCCATTGATTTTTCTCCCCTTTGATACACACTTGAGAAGTGCTCTGATAATTCATTCAGGTTGAAACTGTTGTAAAAAATTTCCTCAGATTTTATACTATCTTTACTTGAGTTCTCCCAAGTAGGTACAAGATGCCTGTACTTTATTCTTCCTCTGCTTGACTCTTCCCTTAGTACTTTCTGTACATTTAACTTTAAATGTCTATTCTATTTAATAATTATTTACTCTTTTTTGTTAACCAATGTAACTAAAAATTTAAGTTGTTTGAAAAATAATCTCTTGTCCATAGCTTCTGAAATGTTGCATGTCTGATTAGCAAACTATTGTTGATTTGCCCAAGCTAAAATTTAAAAGGCACGATCATAATGTTGATGTAATTTGTAACCTTTTATAAGTCACTTTGACCTTTGAAATTAAGTGTGCCAGAATCTACAAACATGGTATATGGAATAGATTACTCTAACGGTTTTGTTGACTTTTAATAAGAACCCTTAAAAGAAACTTTGAAGTGTTACTTTTTTTAGCTTTTAGCTTTTTAAATAAAAATCAGTGAGGCAGTTTTAATTTGGTCATCTGACTCTTCCTTAAACATTTCCTTCATGTGCTTCCCTTCTTTATTGCTTTACATTGTCAAGCACACACAAAAAGCTGAATTCATAAGCTATCAGGGTTTCCCTGAGATAACCAGAATGCATTAAAACATCCCCATCATGAGATCCAAAGCTGATTCAGTTCTTTTAAAAATAATCTTTGATTTTAAATTAAGAGAGCTTGTCAACTCTCAATATACAGTGTCAGAATGACACTCTTGATTTTTGTAGGAAAAAAAAAAACACGTCAGTGGTTAAATCTTGCTAGTCCACAAATAACTCTCCAGTCGTTAAATTGCATTTTAGCATCGCCTACAGATACTTCATAGGAAGATTGACAGTTGACAGGTAGGTAAAACTGTATCAATTTCCTGCAGTAACTGGGTAATACTAGATTAACATTTAAAAGACATTAAAAATACTAGGAGAATTAAGACATAGAAATTGACATCCCTTCATCTTCATATTTTTAATATTATAACACACTTATAATATTATTTTGGTGTTTTGATTATTAAGGCTATATCAAAAAAAATAACAGTAGGAGTTTTTCCAGCAGCTTCATGTAGGAACCTTTTCAAGAGGCTGTAAATTTGAGGAGAATCATTTCCCAGCCTGGCCCTGGCTCCAGTCTTAAGACCCTGTAGAAAAGGCCCTGTGTATTTTCCAAGAGATCCTGCTTGCCCACCTCTTGCAGTGAGCTCCAGAAGAGCAGGCAACAGCAGTGAATTTCTGTGTCATCCATTTCCCCAGATCCATTTTCAGTAGGAGGGAGAGGAAGGCAGAGGCGTCCAGAAAACCTGGTGGCTCAGGGGAAGTCCTTTTTCCAAATCTCTTCTTGCCCTCCGAGGAAAGTTTATGGAGCATGATAATAGCCAGGAGGGAAGAATGACAGGTGGAAAGGCAAGAGGAATAGTCTGGAGAGTTACTAATGAGAAAATTGATAGAAAATGGTAAAAATTAGGACAGACATGCTAAAGAGGAAAATAGTATTGCCAATTTTAATGGAACGCAATGATATGCAGCTCTGCATACTGCTTTTTCCTGGCTTTATCAAAATAGGGTTTCCTCTTTATTCTCCATTGACCTTGATTGTCTATTTTTATTCTTATGTTTCTGAAGAGATTGTTCTAAGCCACTTGTGTCAGTACAGGTTTGCTTAGTTATACTGTGGTGATATGCAACCCTCAAATATCAGTGCCTTTTAACGGCATTGATTTGCTTCTGTCTCATGGTACATGCTGTGTTGGCAGCCGCGCTAATGGTCTGTGTGCCTTCTTCATTCTTAGATCCAGGCCAGAGACAAGGAATAACCACTATCTGGGGCATGACATTTTTATGATATAGGGAAAGGAACAGTGGTGGAAAGAGAAAATGGATTTTAAAATTCATGCTTAGGCACAGCTTGAAAATACAAAATAATCTGATTTACCACCAAAATTATTTCTGGAATAAGGTGTAGTATTGTAACATGAACTTTACATTAATATATGTAAAGGGATATCATTAAGCTGGAAACTTAACAAATAGTGGTGAGGATATTTTAAACTTTTTTATTATTAAATTTATTGGGTTAACATTGGTTTATATTGGTTTCAAGTGTACAATTCAAATTAGTATTGAGCATTTATAACATAGAAGACACCAGAAAGAAGCAATGATTAATAATTGCATGCTACATTTTGAATTTTTTAAAAGATTTTATTGTTTTTAGAGAGAGAAGAAGGGAGGGGAAAAAAAGGAGAGAAACATCAATGTGTGGTTGCCTCTTGTGCACCCCCTACTGGGGACCTGGCCCACAACCCAGTCATGTGCCCTGACTGGGAACTGAATTGGCAACTCTTAGGTTTGCAGGCTGGCACTCAGTCCACTGAGCCACACTGAGCAGGGCTATATGCTACTTTAAAATATTCCATGAGGAATACAGTAAAATATATAAAAGTAATACACATTTATCTAAAGACGAGTGTTTTCTTCAGGAATGAAAGAGGTGCTACTTTGCAGAAAGTGTGAGTTATATAAACTGTCAAACACTGACTTATGGAAATCCTAGTGTGGTTTCTGTGTAAGGATGTTAGATTATGGTAGTAATAATAATGATATGGTAAAAAGAGTTGGCCCTTGTTGAGCATTTACTATATATAAAGCACTTTGAAAAATTTAGTGTAATTTTGCAATAGCTCTTTTTAAAATATTTTATTTATTTATTTGTAGAGAGAAGGGAAGGGAGGGAGAAAGAGAGGGAGAGAAACAGCCATGTGTGTTTGCCACTCACACACCCCCAACCGGGGACCTGGCTTGCAACCCTGGCATGTGCCCTGACTAGGAACTGAACCAACAAACCCTTGGTTCACAGGACCATCCTCAGTCCACTGAGCTACACCAGCTAGGGCCACAATAAGTTTTTGACATATGTAAATTATCACTCTAATTTTACAGATAAAAAAATAAATGATAATATATGTGACTGAAAAGTCTCCATGCTTGTTGTCTTGCAGTATTGTGACCGCCCCCATAGGCTAAGCTCCAAAAACGTTTCCCAATAGATACAATCAAAGGCTACTTGCAAAGCAATCTCTTTGCATATAAAACTTACAAGCATGAGTCCTAAGGGTAGAATCAATTGATCAAATGCTACATTTCTTTATATGAATTATTGAGAAAAATAAAACAGTATGATTACTGATGGCAATTTAAGAAATATTTTGACAGTTACTTTTATTGTTACCATTAAAGTATAGCTGTGTTATTACTGAACCTACCTCCACTCTTGGCATATATTTTGTATGTTCAGAATAGAATTTTGAAGGGAAAAATGTAAGGAGACAAAGATTTTTACATAATGCTTTGTTAATGAGAAAAATTTAGTCCTTGTGTTTTCTATGGGATAAAATAAATATATTCAGGAAAATCTTTGGCATAATTAATCTTTGTTCATTTATGTATTCTTTACACTAGGGGTGTTTTTGTAGATTTTCCACTGTCCTAAAGCAGCAAACTCTTCTCTAATTTGAAAATGTTACATCTCTATTGTCTAAAGCGGACCACTTTCTTTCCTTGAAACATATTGTCAATATCAAATACACATCCTCAAAGACCATAGACAATCAATAGTTAACAAATTAACAAAACCATTAGGGGATATGCTAATATTTCACATAATAATAATGTATAGTGAAAAGAGATTAGAAGAGTAGTTCTAGTAGTTTTTATAGTATTTTTTAGTTTTGTGTTAAAAATACCAATCTTAATAGTTTCTTCAAAACATTTGTATAACATCTATTCTATATATATAATATTATATATATTATTTTTCTTGGACAGAATCTGAACAGTATTTAATTTGTGAATTTTGGTTTTTTACCATATGAAATCTTTAAATACTTTAAGACAGGAATGTCAAACTCATTTTCACTGGGGGCCACATCATCCTTGCGGTTGCCTTCAAAAGGCTAAATGTGACAATAGGACTGTATACATGTAACTACTCCTTAACTAGAGGCAAGGAGCTCCAAGCTGCTGCTGGGCAAAGACAAGGTGCTGGGCTGGATAAAATAGGGTGGAGGGCTGGATTCAGCCTATGGGCCTTGTGTTTGCCACCTGTGATTTAAGATAATTTACGTAGTCATCTTGTCCAAGCTTATCCTTTAAAAAATAACTTTCATTGCGATAAAAAAATTACTGAACAATACACTAAACTCTTGTATGAAGCACTAGTGATACAAGATCGTGTCTGTGATCATTTCCCCACGGTGTATAGCTTAAGTGTAGTTATGAGAATATATCAGACAAATCCCAGTTGAGGGAAGTGCTACAAAGTCACAGCCCAGACCTTTGAGAAAGGTAAAGGTAGGAAAGACCAAGACTGTGGAACTGTCACATGCTGGAGGACACTAAGACGTGACAACTCATGCAATGTGGGATCATTTGGATCCTAGATCAGAAAGGAACTTTAGTGGGAAATCTGGTGAAATATGAATGGGACCTGTAATGCAGTTAGTTATACTGTATAAGTTGTAATTTTCTGGTTTTAAGAATTGTTTTATGGTTGTATAAAATGTTAAAATGAAAGAAAGCTAGGTGCCAGGTATACTTGCCATTATTTCTGCATGTTTTCTGTAAATCTAAAATAATTTGAAAATAAAAGGCTAAAGAAGTATATTTAACTTGGGGGACAAACATAAAACTACCTCCTCTCGAATCTGAAATAATGAACCTTACTTTTATTCGAAGATGTTTACACCTTCCATGGAGCACATTCTGTCTACAAACTGTCTACAAGGCAAGGCATTCTACAAGGTGCTGTATGATGCCGAGAACTGAAGCAAACTCATTTTTTATATCTTAATAATGACAGTTTGGCAGGTACCGATAATAACATGTGTTAAACTCTAAAATTATCTAATTTCTGAAGATAAACATTGAAAGATCGTGCTCTCTGATATTATGATTAAAGGTAGTATTTGAATCTGGGACACAGAGTTGCAGAATTGAGAAAACCCGTATTAGCAAACTGTTGAGAATCTAATTTGACGTTGGGGTTTGGGGAAACACTGGGTTCGTTCATATGCTTTTGGAGACTTATAACCTATGTTTAGAGTTCTTGAGTCTGAATATGGGTAAATAGTGTCAAATTAATGCAACTGTGGCCAAATTGTAGTGCCATGTTAAGGCATTTAGCCTTCATTGTACAGTCATAACTGGTCAAGGGACTTTTGGGTATGAGCCACGTGATCAGTCCTGCGCCTCTTAAAGTTAATGGCAGTATGATGTGAAAATCATAGTAAGAAGTGGTAGGTAGCCAGGAGACCAGGCAGGAGACAATGGCAGTAATTCAGAAGCACTAGGCTAATATACCCTGCTGCCTACTGGACTTTCATTCAGTATCTCGGATTCATCCTCATGTATTGCAATCCAAGCTCTTGATCATCCCCCAAACCATTTACCACTGTGCTTCTCCCCATTTCAGTTCATTGAATGGGGAGATGTTTCCCTATTGCAATGTTTCCCTATTTACTCAGGACAAAAACTTAAATTCTCGATGCCTTTCTCTCACCTTTACCCACCATTTGATCCATAAGAAAATCCTGCTGTGTCTCTCTTTAAAACATAACCTAAATATAACCACTTCCCACCAGTTCCAATATAAGCATCCTGGACCCTCATCTTTTGCTGGGTGAATGCAAGAGCTCCTGCTCCCCCAAGTGACTCCCACCTTCTGTCTTGTTCCACATCAATTCATTCTCAACTAAGCCACTGAAGTGATTCTGTGAAACAGAGATCTGTGGCATGTCATTTTTCTTAATCAAAACCCTTCAAAGTCCTCTAATTACTATGAGAAAAAGCCAAAAGAGCAAACTGCAAGTGTCCGGGCAGCCCTACAAAGCCTATCTTTGGCCTGGTCTCATCCACCGCCATTCTCCACCTTGCTTGCTCTCTATCAGCCACGCTGGCCTCTGGCTTTTCTACCAACACTTCAAAAACATTCCCATCCCTGGGACTTGGCGCTGGCTGTTTTCTTCTGACTGAACCACTTTTCCAAAATCCTTATATTCCATTCTTTCACCTCCTTCAAGTCTTGAGTCCCTGTAATGAAGGGACTCAAGTCACCCTGTAATGAAGGCATTTTCAGATTACTGTATCTACACAGTGAAACCCACTTCCGATACTTACACTTCTTCCCTCGTTTTCTGCTTAGCAATTATCTGTTACCACCATCATGCTTAACATAGTTCATGCTTATTTGTTTTGGTTTTTGTTCCTCACACAGTCATCCAATTAGAATGTAAACCCTATTAAGGCAACAATTTTTGTTTTTAATGGCTCTCTGCTAAAAATCATATAATAAACCAATATTTGTTAAATAAATTTAATAGGAAATATTACCTAAAGTGAGCCCTAATTTTCTTATTAATGTACTAATCTAAAAGAATGATTTCAGTACATTTTATATGCTAGGATGTGGACCTAAGATACAATGAATTTTAGCATCTTTTATATTCCTGGGGAACAGACACAAAAAAAGATAAGAGTCCAATGTTAGAAGAAGAAGGGTAAATCTGGGTTTATGCTCTCTAGCAGGAAAATATCTCCACAGCCTCTGACCCAGGGGTGTCAATCTCATTTTCACTGGGGACCACATCAGCCTCACAGTTGCCTTCAAAGGGCCGAATGTGATTTCAACTCTTTAACAGTTATGGAGTAGTTATATTTTTCAGTCCTAAAATTGCATTTGGCCCTTTGAAGGCAACTGTGAGGCTGATGTGGCCCCTGGTGAAAACGAATTTGACACTCTTGTCCTAATCTTACTTTCATTCTGCCAACACTACCCCAGAAAGCAGCAGAGCAAATGACCAACTGGAAGAAGATGCTCTAGGAAAAAAGTCAAGACTATGATCTTTGGTTCTGTTGATCTTACTTATAAGGTAAACTCACCTATTTCCAAGTTGGATGGTCTTATATAAAGCAGGTCACAATCCTGGACAAGTAGCCATTCCAAGGAAGGTTGGCACAATTTTTAATTACGCTTCTTTAGGCTGAAGTCTGGCTATTCTTTTATGTTAGGCACACTCTGCTAGGGTGTGGGAGACAGGATGAGAATAAGTTGGTAGGAGTCTGGGAAGTAAAAAAGTCGCTGTTACAGGTTATGGTCACATTCCCATGTCAACACCAGCAGTTGAAATCTCTTGGGCATTTTAAGCTAGATCTATGATTTACTTGTATGGAATAGCTCATGAATATTCTGATTCAAATATCTGTAGATACAAGAGACAGGGCAGAAGATACTCATACACAAAAAGACAATACTCAGTTAAAATATGTGTCTGTGTTAGCAAACAAATCTTTGATTTAGGATTGTTAGTCCCTTTGTCCTAGGGGACTGAGGTTGGAATTTGTGGGTGTATGTGTGTTTGGCTGGCAAGATTGAGATGATATTACCACAGTGACCAAAATGATGATGAAATTCCCATTTATAAGAGTGATGACTGTACCCTGTCTACCACAAAAAAGGAAAAATGCCTCGACAGATTCATCATTGTTATGCTTTCTTGCCACAGTTTTATTCTCTTCTGCACTCTGTGGAAATTCTTTAGGTCCTGTGGCTTCATCAATCATAAGCTGTTTATTATTTCAGAATCATAAGACTGTAGATCATAGGCAATTCAGAAGCTTTTCACATTACCACATACAGAGAATATTTTTTCAAAGCGGCCAATTAGTGTTTGTATTAATCCTGCCAACATAGAAAATATATATATATATATATCAAATAATTCCAACCTCTAGGGCCGCGAGGACAGAAGTCTCCGAAATGCATGTGATCCCTGCCATGGGAGCGCAGCCTTCTGGGGCGATAGGTACTAGTTTTATATTCAAGGAAGGTAAGTCAGACAACAAAGGTAAGGTATGTTTTGTGAATTACAGGAGTCCCCTCCCCTTATCTGTGGTTTCACTTTCTGTGGTTTCATTTACCTGTGGTCAACTGAGGTCTAAAGCTATGAAATAGAAAATTCCAGAAGTAAACAATTAATAAGTTTTCCATTGTGCACTGTTTTGAATAGTGTGAGGAAATCTCATGCCTTCAGTCCTGCGAGGGATGTGAATCATCCCTTTGTCTAGCGTCTCAGTGCTGTAGATGCTCCCTGCTTGTTAGTTACGTAGTAGCTTTCTCAGTTATCAAATCAGCTGTCACAATACTAGTGTTGTGTTCAAGTAACCCTTGTTTTACTTAATAATGCTACAGTCACATAACTTTTCTTACAGTAAGTATATTATAATTGTTCTATTTCACTTTTTTATTATTTTTTAGCATCTACTGCCCCCACTGACTAGTACATGAAGTTTTCATTGTGTATCCATGCGCACAATAAAAATTATTGTTGGTTATTATTGCTAATCTCTTATTGTGCCCAATTTATAAATTACATTTTATTGTAGTTATGTATATATAGGAAAAAACATAGTACGTGTCAGGTTTGGTACTGTCTGTTCTTTTAGGCATCATGGGGGGTTTGTAATGTATCCACCCTAAATAAGGGGGTTTGTCTCATAGAGAATATATGTATAGAGAAGTATATATAAACATATGCATGTTTGCATATGTGTATGTATATCTATGTGTATGACATGCATACATTAAATGTTTATACATATACTCATGTAAGCATGTATATACATACATATATGTTCTGCATAAACTATTTGTATACTATACATCATCTCTAGAAAATAAGAGGACCCTCCAGATTTTCAAATTATTTTACTTGTTTTGCTGGCATTTTAGGTTTATTGGGAGAGAATGATGAGTACATGAATCACTGATTATTATTCTCATAAGAACAAGGGAATATTTTAATGAGCTCACTGTCATTACCGCTGTTGCCAAGGTAAAGACACACTTTCCTAGCTAAAGACACCTTCATTCAAATTACTCATTGGGCATTTAAAAAGCATTTGATATACTTTCCAAAGAAATATGATAACGTGTGAAACTAAGAAAGATCTGCTCTATCGGTGGTTGTCACATCATGTAATTGATCTCTGCACTCACCATTGACCAGAAATCCTTTGAAATTGGGAAACGGATGTGACTGGCAGGAGATAGAATAGTAAGGAAAGGTCAGATTTGAAAGGGATCTAAGCAATCACATAGCCCAGCCTCTTTAAAAACCATTTCAAACAGGTCAAGTAATTTAAGGTCACACAAGTTGTTACCGGCAAAGCCACATTTAAAACTGGATTACACAAATTTTGAAAGCATCTTTAAACATAGCAAATGCCATAGCAGTATCAGGTAATTTGGTTGCAAAATTGTTCAGAAGATGGAAATGTGCGGACTGAAATGACCAGACAACCTGGGTAGCCACTGATTAAAATATATTTTATGCACTTTTAGAGGCATCAGAAGTAGAAAGCAATGTAGACTGTGGTCGAATGAATGCTGGATTGGGGTCAGAATTGCTTATTTAAGTCTTGGTTCTATGGACAACTATATATGTGACCTGTGGCACATCTCTTAAATATCCTTGACCCTCTATTTCTTTTCTGTAATTGGGGATAATAATCCATTCTCTGTCTACCCTTCAGAAAGGCTGAGAGTCAAAATTGATATTTGAAAATACTTTATTAATCTGCTTGGATGTTAACTTAAAGAAGTAAAGAAGCCCCCCCCCTTTATTTATAGGGTATATGTTCTAAGACCAGCTGTGGATACCTAAAACCACAGAGAGTACTGTACCACCTATATATATGGTATTCCCACACACATACGCAATTTTTATATGCATACACACTTATGATAAACTTTAATTCATAGATTAGGCATAGTAAGAATTTAACAGCAATAATATAAAGCAGAATAATTATAACAATAGGCTATAATAAAAGCTATGTGAATGGGGGGCATTTCTCTTATCCACCCCCCACTTTCTCTCAACTGATCCAGTAACCAAGGTGGCTGCTAAGTGACTAGCAGGCGGGGGGCCATCTATACATGGAGACACTGGACAAAGGGATAATTCACATCCTGAGTGGAGTAGAGTGGGACAGTGTGAGATTTCTCCTCAGAACAGCACACAATTGAAAACTTTTGAATGTTTTATTTCTAAATATTTTTATACCATGATTGGCCATATATAACTGAAACCATGGAAAGCAAGACCATGGAGATGGGAACTACTGTAAAACACTTCAATAAATTCTCTTTGTGCCATTCCTGTGTGGCATGCATTGTTCAAAGTCCTGGGAATGCTGTACCAAACAAAACTTGCATGAGCATATTTTTAAACTTTTTTATTCGGAGAAAATGACTGCTTCGGTATAGCATTATGTAATTTACTAGGAGCTTCTAATTCATTTTCTTGCTTGAGCTTAACAATAGTAGTAGCCAGACAGAATAGATGCAGTAATGATAATGACCAAACTAGAACAACTAACATTCCTAGTCCTTGAATGTCAAAGAATAATTTCAGAGTGTTCAAATATAGTTATGTTGTAGAGTAGAAAGAAAGCCAAGATGGGGATAATGGGAACCATAACACCGGAAGTAACTGAAGTATCTGGGCATTCCTCTGTGTGCTAATAAGCATCTTAGAGTTGTATGATCAAACTGAGCTTCTTTCACTAAATATAGGCTAGATGTTTTAATCCTGATGTTATAAATGGAGAAACTAAAGCTTAAAAGCACCCTGTGACCTTCTCTAAATGGCACACCTATTGAGTGGAAAAGCAAGGACTGGATTCTAAACACCCTGTCCTCAAAGCCTAGGCCATCTTCTCTGTGCCAGGCTCCTCTCACCACAAGATCCTGACCACCTTCAGGATGTCATGAACAGTTTTAGTGCTAGAAATAAATAAGCCAAACTATTTCACTCAGCGGCATCTCACCAACTATATTTTGAATTCTGCTGTGTTTATGAATGATTCCAAAATCCTTCATACCTTGCCAGGCTTAAAATCAAAGTTGAATCATCCTTATTTGTTACCCCATGTGAAATAAGTTGTCAGTTCCAATCTGTTTCACTTTTACAATGTTTTCGGTCCTGTTGCTTCTGCATTGTTTTGACCTGGTTAATTCTTCTAGTAATTGTTGCCAAATCTCCAAACTGGCAGCCCTGGCTAGCATCCATCATCTGCCTGATTCAGCTGTCTTAGTTTGCATCCCTGCAGTAGTAGATCATAAGGCAAGCTTTCAAATGCTGGTAGTTTATTCTGAACATGATTCCCAGACACACCAGTCAGGGAATGAGGAAGTGAAAGAGGAAAAGAAGTCAGCCAATAAAGGGCATGTTATTGAGAAAGTTACCTGTATGGACAAACTGAAGTTCCCAATGGGGGACCCTAAGAACCTTTGTAAAACATCCACCTCAGTGTTGTTCTGTCTGAGCATCATGGGAGCTTCATTGAGTTCCTGTCAGTCATTGGTTTTGGACTTCTCCCTGAGGGTTTTAAGTGTTTGGTGCTTTTTGCTTATGGCACATGGCAAGAGCCACTCAGGCAGCCAGGGGAAGGCCTCAAGTTAAAGAACCCAGGTCTGACAGTTGGATATCGAGCCAGAGTGCACAAAATAGATACTGGCCAGGTGAATGTGTCTGGGACACTGACCATGTCTGTTCTCCCATCCTAGTACTGTTTTTAAAGTCATTGTACTGTGAGTCTCTGCTGGAGGAAGTTACATTAGGTGACTCACACTAGGCCATATGACTTCCAACCTTGAAGCCTTTCCTCTTACTTTTCCTGAGTATTGTTTTCATCTGTACTCCCATATCCATATAGTGAAATGTTACCTGTTTTTCAGGTTGCATGTTGTAGGCATTTCTGATTATACCCTATCTTACTTTATGTCATAGTTTCCTATCATCCATTGGCCCAGAGGCCTGTGTAGAATAAAGGCTTAATAAATTATTGTGAACTCACAGTCTGAATGCATACCAACTTGTAAACTTTTCATTGTTTGAAGAAAACAGAAACATTTTAAATATGTAACTCTGAAATTACGACATATAAACTAGATTATTTTTAGCACTTAATTCATAGTATCCAGTGAATAATAGCAATCAATTTGCTCAGTTACAATATTAATTAAATCCAGGTAGATTTTCTTAACAAGGGTTTGACAACTGATATTTCTTGGGACAAGATAGTAGTTTCATCTGTATATCTTTTCCTATGGCTGAAACAACACAAATTTTTATAGTTCTGGAAATCACATGTCCACAATGGATCTCAGTGGGCTACAGTAGAAATGTCAGCATTCCTTTTTGGAAGCTCCAGGGAGAAATCTGGTTTCCTGCCTGTTCTGGCTTCTAGAGGTGGCCTGTATTTCTTAGCTCCTGGCTCTCTTCCATCCTCAGAGCCAACAGTGGCCTGGGTAAGTCTTTTTTCACATCGTAATGCTCTGATGCCCACAGTTCTGCCTCCCTCTTCCCTATTCAAATTATGCTGGAACCATCTGGATAATCTAGGCTTATCACCACATTGTAAAGTCAGCTGATTAGCAACCCCAATTCCATCTGCTACCTTACTTCCTCTTTGCCATGTAAGGTCACATTCACAGGTTCGGCAGATTAGGACGTGGACATCTCTGGGAGGTCATTATTTGTTTACCACCTTTGGGATGTCTTACTTCTTCCCCTAACCCAATAAATCAACCTGTTCATTTGAATTCATCTGATAAAATATTTCAGATGTAACTGAAAAGAATTCCATGCTGGAGAATGAGTTATGGTTTCAATAAATGTAGTCTCATGTGTCATAAAACTATATGGATATTTCATTTTGAAAGACAGAAGTGAATTCAGAAAACTAGAACTTCTATGTGTACATATTATAGTTTTACTACCCAAGATTCAGCTGTTGGCCTGTTTTTTTAGCATTTCCACAGTAAACTTGTCATTCATGTCATTATCACAGTTGATTATAAATTACCTACAATGATCATATAGAGAAAATGAACTCATTTACCTCATGGAAATTTGTCATAGAATGTGGGTATTCTATTTGTACTTGATTCCAGTAGTGGTTAAGAAACATGTAGACTGACCACAATAAGAAAAGGCACACTATAGAACAATTACAAAACTTAAAAACCATCTCCCATAAGCTCTTTGCTTGTCTTGGAAAGTAGTTGCTATTGTTAGAAAAAGCACTGTTCGGCCTTGCACGCCCATCCTTACACCTGTTACAGGAGATTGATGTGCCGTGGTCTCTGTTTGCAGTCTCCTTTCCACAGGGCTTTAGGCACACGCATCACACACATCCTGTGGGGCCTCTCCCACTCACATTGATGATGTGGACACTCTTAATTCTTTCGGTGAAGAATGACCAGTTCACAACTTCTTCATGCAATTGTTTTTTATTTTCATTTCTTGTAATCATAATTTTACTACTTAAAATGAACCCACCAAATGGTAATAATAGTTTCTGTTCTTCATTCTAACAATATAAATAACATATATTACCAGATGCCTCCTGGAAAACTCTGATTGTAAAATAATTAAGGTAAACTTTTAAACCAAAAAGACTAGAATTTAAACAGTAACGTTATTGTATTTTCACCTTCACTGCTGCCATTTTGAGAAGACAATTTCTCATTCTAGTGACTAATGTAATATCTTGAACTGAATTGACAACTTGTTCTCTCAACTTTGTACCAAAAGAGTTTTTCCACAGTTTATAAATTCTGTTCAGATTTACAGCAACCTTAAATGCTTTCTCAGATGAGGTATGCTATAGGAATATATAGGTAAAATAAAATTCACTTTTAGCTAACAAAGAGCTCACAGATGGGGTTGAGTTGAAGGTAGCTGAATGAAGAAGCATCTCTGTACTTGAATGTATATCTCTAATGGCTTGGATCCTCGATAGTGAAAGTTCCATTGTTGTCTTAAAATAAATCCATTCTTCCAGGACTGGCTAAAAGCCCAGTGTAACAGGAGCCCTCAGTGTGTTCATTGTCTTCATTAACTGCCTTTGTTAGAAACATGGTTCACGCAGCAGTATGTCCACCAGAAATACTCCAAAGTGGATGACATAACTTGTGCTAATGTTTGAGTTGTAAAAAATTGTGGAGATTTCTTACTAAAATGAGGCATAGTGAGCCATATCATGAGTCCTTAAATATGAGTTATCCCTTGGAATGTGAAAAAGCTCCATGAGGACTTCCACCAAGATGGAGGTGTAGGTGGAAACACCTTGCATTCGTGCACAACCAAATCTAAAAACAATAAAGTTTTAACAACAATAAACGTAACCAAACCACACAGAAAATTGACAATATGGAGTCCGAAAACAATGAAATGCTCAGCTAAACCGCTAAGAGGGGCGAAGCCAGCAGCAGAGCGGGTTGGCCAAAAAGATCGCCGACCGGGGTGGTGTGCAGGCAGCCGAGGGCATGGATCCCAGGTGTGGGCTAGCTACAGTGGACACAGGGAAGAGGCGCGGATGACTGTCTGTGGTCAGTGGAGCATTTGCTTACAGATAAACCAGTGAAGAGGCGAGCAATGAGACTGCCCGGCACAGGGTAGCAGGCTTGCACATTTTCACTCACATAAACAGGGAGGGGCAAGCAGTGGGATGGACTGGGCCATCGGAGAGGACCACCATTGCTCCGTCTCTACCCTGCCCCCACATACAGCATCACAAACCAGCGACCTGGGTGGCCCTGCCCTGGTGAACATCTAAGGCTCTGCTCCTCATACCTAACAGGCACCAACAGATAAACACATGGCTCAAGAAAACTCAGAGCCCCAGAGCTGATAAATCTAAGTGATGAAGAAATAGCTAAACTTTCAGATGCACAGTTCAAAACACTGATGATCAGGCTCCTCACAGAACTGGTTGATTTTAGTCACAAATTAGAGGAACATATGAAAGCTAAACTAATTGAAATGAATGGTAATGCACAGGAAACCAATAGTAATGGAAAGGAGACTGGGACTCAAATCAAGGGAGTAGACCAGAAGGAAGGAAAAAATGACCAAACAGAAAAGAATGAAGAAACAAGAATTCAAAAAAATGATGAGAGGCTTAGAAACTTCCAGGACATCTTTAAACATTCCAACATTTGAATTATAGGGGTACCAGAAGGGGAAGAGGAACAGTCACGAATGGAAACCTTATTTGAACAAATAATAAAAGAAAACTTCCCCATTCTGGCAAAGGAAATAGACTTCCAGGAAATCCAGGAAGCTCAGAGAGTCCCAAAGAAGTTGGACCCAAGAAGGAACACACCAAGGCACAATGTCATTATATTAGCCAAGATTAAAATGAAGGAGAGAATCCTAGAAGCAGCAAGAGCTAAGGGCACAGTCACCTGCAAAGGAATTCCCATCAGACTGTCAGCAGATTTCTCAAAAGAGACCTTACAGGCAAGAAGGGGCTGGAAAGAGGTATTCCAAGTCATGAAAACCAAAGACCTACAACCAAGATTGCTCTATCCAGCAAAGTTTTCATTTAGAATGGAAGGACAGATAAAGTGCTTCTCAGATAAGACCAAATTCAAGGAGTTCATCATCACCAAACCCTTATTATATGAAATGTTAAAGGGACTTACCTAAGAAAAAGAAGATAAAAAAGATGAACAGTGAAAGGACAGCAAACTCACAGTTATCAACAACCACACCTAAAACAAAAGCAAATTAAGAGGATAGCTAGATCAGGAGTGAACCATAGAAATGAAGAGCATGTGGAGGATTAGCAACAGGTGAGTGGGAGAAGGAGAAGGGGGGAGAAGGTACAGAAAATAAGTAGAGTAGACAGTTGATAGAAAATAAATAAAGGGAGGGTAATAATAGTAGGGGAAATATGGAATCTAAAGAACTTGAGACACGTGTTCGTGAACTAAAGGGGGGATTGTGGGGGAGGGGTGTGCAGGGTGGAGGGGAATGGAGGGGGGAAATAGAACAAATGTAATGTCATAATCAATAAAAAAATAAAATAAAATAGAGGTTACCAAAAAGAAGAAAAGAAAAAGCTCCATGAATGTAGTAATTTCAAATTTGCATGCTGTTTGAGTGGATTGTAAGTTTCTTGCAAGCAAGACTTTTGTTACATTCTTCATTCTAAAATGAAATCAGTAGTTACTATTTCAGCACATGTATTATATTTCTAGCCTCTTTATGTCATTAATTCTGATTTTATTTTTATAACATTTGTTAGCCCTATAATGTGATGAGCATGCAAAAATTATTCATTTAATTATAGATCAGTAAACTCTCATCTGACTCCAAAGATGGATATCAGTTTCTTTCAGTGTGCTATGGTGCTTAGAATTTTCCATGAGCCTTGCACAGCACACCTACTGAGGTGTCATCTTAGAACCAAAATCATAGACTTAGAAGCTTATCATAGGTCACAGTTAGCATTATGTTCACTTAGAAGGATGTGAAAAAGGCACTTGCATCAAGTGTCTTTCTCCCTTGAGAGTTTGTCCTCAGAACAACTTATGTAGTAGTCCCCACAGGCACCCGAGATTGTGATATTTTAGCCAGCCATTCACCTTTCTCCCTATACTCTGGGACAAGAATCACATAAGGCAGGTATGAGAATCACCCAGGCTGAAAAACTTCATTACCTACAGCCAATATGTCTTGTATCAGATCTGTAGTCCTAGCCTCTGGGAACATGCCCGGTTACAAGTCACCACACACAGGAAAGACCAAAGGTAAGGCATCCATATTAGGCCTTTCTAGTTCATTTATAGTTTCCTCTAGTCCACATGAGATTTAACAGCTGGGAGTCATTTTTTTTTATCATAAGCATGTGGCATTATAACCTTTGATACACCACCTTTATCTGTTTCCAGAGGATCAGAGCTGAAAAGTTAGCCAAATATCAAGTCTTAGTGCAGAAGGTCAAGAAATTGGTAACCCTTTATCCCCTAATAATTTAAGAACAGGGCTCTTGAAAAGTAGATCTGGGGATTAATTCTGTCATTAGGACTGACAGGCTTCGGATGCCTGCAAAGTTGATGGCTGAGACTGCCTGAAGGTAAAGATCCTCTGAGAGGTCAGGCTGTGAGGCAGTGCCTTCACATGCGTTCAAATAACTGAAATGTGGATGGCTGAATGGGACAGTGACTCAGGCTTGAAAACTCACACTAAAGGAAGGCAAGTGAAAAGGAGGGCTGCTGATGACTATAGATTTAAGGAAAGATGCATGATGGATTTGATGAGCCTCATAGGAGCTGAGTTGTTTTGGAGGAAGAGAAGAACAATTCATTTTGTAAGAAGCGATTGGGAGCAAGGAAAACATATACTGTATCTCCATTTCTCAACCTTTATTCTCATAATTCACTTCAGTGTCCTGAAATATTCAAACAAAGCTATTCAATGGCAAGGAAATGAAAAAGTGCAATTTGCACATGAATTATTGAATGTCTGTATATGTGTACCCAACACCACATCTGCTGATCAGTTGTGTAAACTAGGATTTGTAATACAAACAAGAACAAGCACACTGCTAGTATTAATATAGGAAACGATATGTTCATATGTGGAATAATATTTTGATTGAGGAAATATTAAAAAGTGTTCATACAGGGAACGAAATAATGTCACTTTGTTGGTTGATTTAATTATTTGGGGGGATCTTTTTTAAGAACATAGCAGAAGTGGATCTGAATTATAAATCTTCCATTTATTAGCTGCATGATCTTGGGCAAATTAGTTCACTAAGCTCCAGATTTGTCTTCTAAGAAATTAGTACACCAATATTATGACCTCATGGGATTATTTGCAGGATTAAATGACATAATGCACACAAGGAGTTTAGCACAGTGTCTGGTGTAGTAAATAAAGGTTAGCTATCATTGGTATTATTGAAATTACATTAAGTTGCATTTTTAAAGAAAAATCAGTCCCCCTGGTTACGTTATTATAAAAAGGTAAAAAAGTCAGAAGGATAATGTGTGTAGTTATTTTCTGAAATAGAATATATGTAGTAATATAATGACCAGTGTTGTAGACCATTCTGCCTGATTTTAGGAATTGTATCTCTACCCCTTGTGGCTAAGGGCGAGAGACAACCTCTGGAATGCCAGCCACAGGAGACAAAGCTTGTCTCTGGTAGCAAATGCTGCCTCAGTTCCTCTCCCTACCCCCAAAGCTTGGTTGGAAGTCAATGACAGGTAATACCCCTCACAGCGGGGGGCAACCTAAGCCAGACTAGATCACTTGGGAGGCCTTCATGGAAGGACTTGGAGGGCTGCAACAAAGAGGGAGCAATGGACTCTCACCCCCTGGCTTTAACATAGCTAAAGTCCCCATGTCCTCTGGGAGAAGTGCTTCCTGGCTCCAATCCCCTTAAGCCTGAATACCTGATGGGGAGGGGTGCAGCTCCTTGCCTTGCTAGAGCGTGTCCTGGGAAAAATCTGGCATCACAAAGACTTGCTGATAAACCTGTGAAATCTGCTAAGAGTGCTTTCATTCATATGATAAGGGTCCAAGAGGAAATGAGTATGTCTCCCAAAGTTTCTACAACTCTCTTCCTGACAGACACTGACTCAGACTCTGAAACCCTCAGATTTCTTTGAAATGTTATCTACTGTTTGATCCTTGCTGTCCTATATTCCTATGTATTACAACTCAATAAAAGGCTATGTAGGAGGGCGCTCGGATCCTTTTTCTCCTCGGAGGAACTGACTGCTGCTTGCCTTTGTCTCCCCTGAGAAACTAGCCACAGCTCACTCCTCCTCCCCAAACAGATCCAGCATGTCTTGGCCATATTTATTCATTCACTCATGTCTGTGGCACCAGGGGGACTCGCGATGAAGTTGCCCCCACAGACCAGATTCCCATGTGGTAGAAGAAAGAGAACAAATTAAATATTAAAAGCAGGAAATATACATTCTTGACTTTAATTTCTTATGTTGACCCCGGGTCCTTTGGTTATTTAGCATGACCTTGAGGGATTCTTGCCTTATTTCATTAACAATACTGCAGTGTTACAAGCATTTCTGCCCTGCCTCCCCACAACCACCATATAGAACTTTAGGGGATATCTCTTGCAAACACCCATACTTTGTCTAATTATAGGAAAACACAGGAAAAAGTACCTTGCATCCCAACTTCTTTGAGTCACTGGAAAATGATTCTGATTGCCAACTGCACTAAGTATACCTCATCTGTCCATAGCCAGCATTGATCCTTGTTTAGAAAAAGTGCACTTTTAATTTGGTAGTGATATTTAGTAACATTGCAGTCTTTGGTGCCAATGTTTATGGGGGTAAAATCCTCCTAATGATGCTTGAAGAAGCGTTATTGCACCTGACCCACATCTTTGAAAAACCTGTAGTTTTCTTTTGCTCTTTCATCTCAAAGATGCATATCTCAGGGAATGAGCATCATCTTCTACTACCTTTGCTATCCTGGATGAGTCACACAATCTCTCACTTTATATCTTTACCTGTAGCAAGAGAATAAAAAGGTTTCCTTCACAGAAGTATCCTCATGATTTTAAACACATAATGCATCTTGAAATGCTTCTAGAGTGCTTATTGTGGAGAAGGTGGCAGTCTAGTCCCTTTGCAGAGTTTATCTGTTTTAGTTATTTAACCACCAAAACTGTAATTGGAGTTGGTGTAAGCAGTTATATGACATTGTTTCAATGATGTGAATGCTGCTGGTTTTCACTGGACAAGTTGCTAATGTGGCAAGCCTTCCTTCTACAATTCAATTTATGTGAAAATCATATTTTTTGTCTCCTCTACCAGGATCCACCCTACAGCTTGAGGCACAGTGTACATAATTTTTGTCAGATGGTGGCTTAAGTGCATTATATAAAAGATGCATTATTTACCCGATCAAAGGTCAGTGTGTTCATAATTTAATATGCCAAGGGTCAGACAGTCTGGAGATGTCTGCGAATTTCTGAAGTGACGTACATTTCTGAAATAAAACTGTCATCTCATAATGGATAGCATATCAACCAGGCAGCCAAGCATACTTAGAAGATTTACATGGCATAGCTCATCAGCATGGCCCTCCATAAATCGACTCTAGGAAAAATGTCCAGATTCCATGTTTAAGTACATCAACATTCTTCTCTCTGTCTTTTCATAAGACTTTCTGAAAGAAAGTATCGCAGTATTGCTCTTGGGACCAAATGCCCTTATTTGGTAGAATATTATATGTTCTGAAAGATTCCTTATTAATTTGGTAAGTGTGAACTGTGCCAGATGTATTCTTTTTATTTTAGTCTTTGGATAGCAATGTTTTTGAATTTTAGTTTTCTTGGCTATGATCATAGCAAAACTACCATCATCTTTATAGTGAGGTAGAGGTAAAAGTCACTGTACCACAATAAGGGCACTGCACTTCATTTTTAAAAATGAATAATTTTGAGTGCCAGCCTGCCAAGCAAAGGGTCACCAGTTGGATTTCAAGTCAAGGCACATGCCTGGGTTGGGAGCCAGGTCCCCAGTGAGGGGCATGCGAGGGGCAACTACGCATTGATGTTTCTCTCCATCTGTTCCTCCCTTCCCCTCTCTCTAAAAGTAAATAATTTAAATATCTTTGAAAAAATGCATAATATATTATCATTATAAAACTTGTTCATTAGATACATCAGTTTCATTTTCATGTAATGATGATGGTTTTCATGTTTTAATTAGAATTTGTGTTATATTTCATTATCTTAAAAAGCATTGTGAATGGCTTTCTTAATTTCACTAAACTGAAGGTAATAATATATTGATGGCAATACTTAAAATAATATAACTACCAATTTCTTAGTGGTACTACTTCCAAGCACAGTGCTAGAGCTATGATTGATATACCTAATTTCATATAATCATCAAAGAATCCTGCAAATCAGTATTATCCCATTTTACAAATGAATCTTAGGGCTAAGCTAGGAGACCAAATTTCCTTTATCAATCTTGTAATGAATATATTTATAGGTTCATTTATCTATTTAATAAATGTCTATGGAGTGCCTATTATGTATCAAAAACTTTGCAAGGACTATGAATAGAGCATTTGACAAGAGAGACTAATCCCTGCCTTCAGAAAGCTTCTAGTCCATGAGAAGTTTTAAAATTTAGCCAAGACATTAACAAAAAAGTGTGATAAATAATTTGATAAGGCCAGTGGAAGTTGCTATATAAGTGCACGGCAGGGAGACCTAGCCTGGGAAGAGAGGCGGGACACCCTCTTAAGAAAGATTTCAGTGAATGCAGGGGTTTAAATGTAGAGATGGAGTGAGGCAATAAGCTAGTCCTGATGCAGGAATAAAGGTCCTGTATAGATAACTCTCTAATTTGTATGGAGAAATTTGTAACCTATATCCCAAGAGCAGACTAAATTAGAAAAAGGCTTTGTTAAAAAATAGGCACCATCATCCAGGAATTGGTCTTAAATTGTAATATCCCCACTGCTTGATGATTATGGAAGGTAATATAGTTTGAATCGATGTTTCTAATGCTGAGTTAAAATGGCTTACCCCATTGAACTTTTACAAACATCTCTTGGCTTACCTCTGATTTAATAAGTAAATGAATATGGTAATGTTTGTGCTAATACTTTGGGTCAGGTGTCCCCTAAACTTGGCAACTTTTATCTGGCTGTATAAATCAACAAACCTTCCCTGCTTCAAATAGTCTTATCCGTGCTGCAGTGTGGCAGTTGCAAAGTTTCAATGCAATTCTTAACTGTCTGTTTCATTCTTCAGAAGACCCTGTGCTCAGGGTGTTAGGCTGTAGTCTCCAAACAGTTCTGATCATGCAATCATATCAGTCAAAATATTATTGGATGAGCATCTCCATAGATGTTTGTGTGTTAACAAGGAATCCACATGCATTACTACATTAATACATAGTGCACATTAAAACCTAAATAACAGAGACAATCAAATGAATGAGTAGATATAAATAGACAAAAAGCAGTACATTTTCTTCTCATGGTCCAGATAAGCAAGACTTGGCCAAGGGCTTTGCCTTGGATATCAAGTGGGGAATGGGAAATCAGTTTGCGTGCCTTCACATTGGGAGAGACATAGATGAATACTGCATTAACACGTGTCTTCAAGGAGGTAACAAGATGGTAATAAGACAAGTTCAGCAAAGGGGCGTGCTGTGCTCTGTGGTATTCAAAGTCAGACCGATGAGACTGAGTCAGAAAGGTGTTTCCAGGACAAATTAAGTTGTATGCTGGGTCCAAAGAAAGGGGATATTGGGCAACAAAGACTGGAAGGCAGCATTGTGGTGCTTTAGAACAGGGCTTTGAAATTTTAATGTGCTCACAGATCAGTTAGAAATCCGAGCTAAGGCCCTGGAGACAGCATGTGCTCAGGTGATGCTGGTATTGCTGGTGAGCAGACCACACTTCCAAGCAGCAAGGCCTCTGAGGGTGCTTAAAGTGAGGAGTTTGTATGTAATTTGGTTGGTGGTAGGCAGCTTCTAGAGGTGGTCCAGCTGGGAGCAACATGATCACTTTGAACTCTAGGCATATTCCTTTAGCAATAATTTATAGATTGGAAAGGAGTAGGATGAGACTCAAGGGAGAGATATAAGTCTGGAGGTAATTACAATGGTACGGGTGAGAAGTAGTAACAATGCCTCCGATTCAGGTCACTGGCCCTGGAAACAGGAAAGAGAAGGTAGGCTTGAAGGACGTGGCAGAGGCAGAATCAACCTGAGAAGAGAGATAACAAACAAACACAGGTATAATACAAAACAAATTAAATTGAGGGCTAGAGGAACTAATGAGAAATCTGACCCTCTTTGTTTATCTAGTAATTTGGGAATTTCCGTTTTCATAAATTTGAATACATATGCATACATTATGTGTCCAGCTCACCACAGGAAAATTTTTCAGTGGAAAAGATCACGACTAAAATCAAACTGCTGAAAATGAATGACTGGCTCTTTTAGGTTTTTCTCTGATCTTTATTTCCAGAAAGAACCACATGTCCTCGCAGTATATGTCTATACAGGTCTGGTAAATCTCAGGGACTATAAGTACTGCCTTGTCCATATTGAGCATACATTCTCTGTTCACTCATCTCCAAGTGAAAAACACTAATATCCACATAAAAATCCCTGAACTTTTGGAAGCATAGAGAGGGCAGAGGTGGCAGGGAGAAATGTATTTTCATTATAGGCTCTGAATTTTTGTAGCTGTTTTTGGCTATGGGGCCACTTCTTCCTTGGGACCTGACTTCCCACTGCATGTACTATCAGTCACAGAGATCATTACGTTCCTTTTACTTGTCTGTGTCTTTGTCTGGCTTCCCCTACTGTAAGTTCCTCGAGAGCCAAGACTCTGTGTCTTACTCATTTTGTATCTCTAGATCCCAGCACAGATGGTGAGTAAACAGGTTTGAAAGATGAGTGAATTATCTCAGAATGTAACACAGATGTGAACACAGAGAAAATTCCATTTGAAATGAATGAATGAGAAAGTGAATAGGGGGACAGTGACCAGAGGGGAGAGCGGAGGGAATTCAAGGGGGAAAAGGAAGAGGGATTTGGAGGAACAAGTATGAAGGACACAAGGACAAGAACTAAGGGGGGTGGAAATGGGAGGGAGGTGGGGAGCACGGGATGGGATGGGCTGGGATGGGAGAAATAGACAGAAAACTGTACTTGAAAAATAATTAAATAAAATTAAAAAAAAAGAAAAAGTAAATGGATGTGTGAAAGAATGAAGGTTCATGGCCCTTAGAATGTCCATTTCCAGACTAATTTCTTTATTGCTAGATAAGTACCAATCTTATTCAACCCAAAGTATGCAATCAGTATTTCACTCATCCATGCCCACACACTGTAGGTAGTCATCAGGTTATGTAGGGATGTTGAAATCCAAAAACTAAATCTAGATTTTATTATAGGCCAATAATGAATGTACTTTCCATTATAAGCTAGTTTAAATGTTACATTTCTTAACATAAGATTAATTTTACCGTTCTTCACTCACATAGATGTTTTTTCATCATCCTTTTAAGCCTCTCATTTTTCATTCTTAAAAAAGTACTTCATTAGTACACACAAACACAACACTAATGAAGTATTGGATTTTCATTCTTAAAAAAAGTACCTCTTTAGTACTTTTTTTAAGAATGAAAATCCAATACTTCATTAGTGTTGTGTTTGTGTGTTAGGAAAAACACTAACCTGTTTGGTGGGCATTTGGTTACTATCCTCATCAGTATGATGTAGAAATCTTTATCTGTGAACATAAACCTGGTTAGACAAAGGACTGAAGGCATCTGTTCTTTTTATGCTGTGCATGCGCAGCTTGACTTACAATTGTAACCGTGGATCACCAGGATATAAATGTTTAAACTAACAGCTGACCCATAGTTTTTGCTGAAAACAACCTTATATTCAGTTTGGTTTCTGTATCAGGTTAGTTACTCATACTGCTATATTGTTTCCAGACTTTCCAGGGTTCTAGCACATTGTTTTAAATTAATTTTCACTAGTCATTTAAATGTTTATATTTGCAAGGATCATACATATGAGTAGAGCCTTGGAGACCATCTACTTGCATACTTTTTTCGTAGGGATGGTAAAATAAAAACATTCATTTATGTCACTTTGCAAGGGACACATAGCTGGTTAATGACAAAAATCTAGTAAAAATGATCCCTCCAAAAGCACCAGCTCATTGATTTTTCTCTGATGCTGTACTATATCA
This sequence comes from Artibeus jamaicensis, assembly GCF_021234435.1. Classification (NCBI taxonomy): domain Eukaryota; kingdom Metazoa; phylum Chordata; class Mammalia; order Chiroptera; family Phyllostomidae; genus Artibeus; species Artibeus jamaicensis. The sequence continues at coordinate 7,635,366 of NW_026522028.1, read as the reverse complement.
TTAAAGGGTTTTATAGTTTCCCTGTGGCCAGCAGAGAAACCTGATTCATAATTAACATTCATTGGATCTACTGGAAACCTAGATACGATAAAAGCAAAAGCCAATTTTGAAGAAGAACTGTCTATATGGCTACATATATCTTAAGTTTAGATGGGAATCTTTTGATATCTTCCCAGTTCACTGATGTTCCAAGAGGCTTTATTGCATTTCCAGATTCATTTTCTAAACTTTGTTGGTAAGAGTAATATTCATTCATGCACTACTTCCATTCAAAATGTTATCACTGCACATTGTCTATATATGAAAATAAGTTTGAATCTGCCTAGGGATTGTACTGTGTAGTTCAGCAAGAGAGTTTATCGATCTAAATACACATTCAAACATTGGTTTATGATTTGTGCTATCATATGTACTCATGCTAGAGAGCAGTCCTTGGAATGTAGAATGTACCTTGTGTTAATGTTCATTGTCTGCGGCATTTCACAGGATAACGATAGCTAATGCAAGCCCAGTGTACAGGGTTCTTCAAATACCTGCGTTCTTGGCAATAACAGATTGAGTGAGGCAATGTTTTGCACAACCTGTATCATTCCTTTTTTAAAGAAGGGCTCTCACGCAATGTCTCATTGACTTTAGTTCTACCTACTTACTGTCATGAAGTAATCTTATGACTTGAAGAACCCAGAGCCTCTTAAAAACTACTTAGAATCTCTACTCGTCTCCATTTCCACTATCAACAACCTACTTCAAACCATCATCTGAATGATTGCAACTTCACCCATTCTTGCTCTGTTCAGTCCTTTGTGGAAGCAGCATTCGAGCCTATGCACTCAAAATACAAATCTGATTCAGTCGCTCTCTGGCCTAAAATCAGTTAGTAATTTCCCATTGCTCCCAATTCTTACTATGTCCAGTAGATCCCTGCCTGATTTATTCTCTCTGTCCCATCTTCACCCCAATCACCTCTCCTTTCCCTTCTACTTTCTCAACTTCCACCCTATGTGAAGGCACATGCCTTGGCTTTGTGATCTCGGCGCCTTGGTACATGCTGCTTACTCTATTTGCTAAATATTATTGGCCAATTTATTGGCACTGTTTCAGTTAGTTTTCTCCTTTTCTCCGTGGATTTCCAGATTCAATGTCACTTCATTAGAAAAGCTGTTAATCACTTCAAAACCAGGTTACAACTTCCTGTTATATACCTCGTAATACTGTGCAGTGCTGCTTTGTAGCAACAGTCATAGATATATTTAATTAATTGTGTAATTTATTGTGAATTTTTATTGAATTTTTTTTTTTTACTTTTACACTGAAGAGGGCCATATCGCCTTAGTTCACCATTGTATCATGGGAACCTGACGTATTTTGAACATGATCGGTCCTTGGTAATATTTCTTGAGCTATTACTTATCAAAGCTCAATTGTTTCTATTAGACTTGATGAACCTGAGGTTGATCAATACATTGTAGAACAATGATCATCCAAGTGGTGTTTCTTTACGCTCACCCGTAAAAAAAATTGAACAAAGCCAATAGACAGGTAGGATTGACTATGGGAGGTAGGGGTGAGTGGGGTGGAAAGAGTAGTAGGGGAAAATGGGGACAACTGTAGTTGAACAATTAAAAAATACATAAAACTACATCATGTCCTTTCTTTTCTGTTCTTGTGCGATGATTCCATGCTCTCAGCAGACAGCAAACCCACCAGCCATGCCAACAAGCATGTTGTACAGCACAAGGGACCAAGTACCACTTTATTTCCTTTATTTGAAATTTTGCTGGTGACTCACTGAACTGTGACATGCAAAATAATGCCAATAAATGTTTTTTTCTGTTTTCAAAAAATATTGAATGTCTATTTTGCTCATTTAAAAAATTTGGTGCCTACTTTATATTATTTTTACATTAATATTGATAGAACATTTTTTGGTATGTAATCTATATACCAAGAGTGAAGAGCGAGAATACGTATTCAGTGCTTTGTTTCCTTCTTTTTATCTTGTCTTCCTTCCTTTCTTCTTTTCCACCTAATAGTGTTAGTTGATCAAAAAGTCTGGAGACTGCTCATGTAGAAGAGCTGATTTGTTTTTAAATTATTACTATTTACCTTTTAGTTAATATGCAGAGATGGGCATGTCTTTTAAATTGTATTTCCTGGCCTAAATTTCTACCCTATAATTCAAAAATCCTCTATTAAAATTTGTTGAAAAACATTTCCTTTACCTCCCAAGTGAAGGCCAGTAGAGAAAACAACAGTTTTTTATTAAAGATAATAAAGTTGATGGTTTTGTGAAATCATGTCACTCTTATTTTTGCTTTGGTGTCTTTTCTAATATATGCTATATATGCCAACAGCCATAAATACTTTATATAGGGTGAATAAAAGCATTTAAAATTAAACGTCAACCTTCCCACCTCAGCTACATTATCAAGAGTAGAGTAAAATGAAATAAATCATGAAATTAGCTCACTGGCAAATATCCAAATGGATTATTAGATGTAATGGTACAAATTTATCTAAATATCACATGTGCTTCCCATCTTTTTAATTGAAATATTTAGCAAAGTGTGATTTTTGGCTACTTTTCCATTCCCATGGTTTTTTTTCTTTCTTTTTAATTTTTAAATGGATTCTGGATGCATATCTTTAACCTGTAGCCTTTGCCACTCTATAGAGGTTATTTCCCTCTCATTTTGTGGGTCATTGTGTTTTTGGAACCAAATCAACACAACAAACAAGCAAGCAAAATATAACCAGAGGCCCCGAAATTAAGAAAAACTGACAGTAACCAGAGTTGAGGAGGGAGAGGATAATGGGGGAAAGAAGGCAGGGTTTTCAGGAACATATGCAAAAGGACCCATGGACAAAACCAAAAGGGGGTAGGATTGGGAGTGGGAGGTGAGGATGGCTGAGGTGGGGGGGAGTGGTGGGGAGAAAATGGAGACAACTGTACTTGAACAACAATAAAAGAAGTTACAAAATAAAATAACAAAAAGGCATGTATAAAGATAATAAAGCTTTTACAAGGTATTTGCCTGACATCTCTAAATTAGAGTTTGAGGACTTGCTTCAATTACAATTAAAGCTAAAAGCCCTTGTGAAAAGACAGAAATATCCATCAGAAAAAAATAATAAATCTCAAAGACTTTATTGAAAGAATAGACAGTCATTTAATTAAAAAAGCAATTGTAGTTCACCTGTTGGGATCCAATTGAATTATTTTTACCATGATCTCTCAAAGAATATTCATTGTTGCCTCCCTGACGTTTAATGAGAACAATTGTCAAAACTTTCCAATATCTGAAAAGTGAGTAAATAAACTGGATCGTTAACTGGAAAATATTACCAGGGATAGCAAAGTTTCCCTAGCAGAGTTTTACCATATTGAAATGAAGGGGAAGAAAATATGTGAGAAAGGGATTATATTTAATATCTATATGTGATTCATGGCAAATTCAAATGTCACTCTGTAAATTTGTCCCTATAATAATATTGGTTAAACTATAAAACAAAACAATATAATTCATCTCTTGGCAGATTCTCTATTTATATATTTACTATATTTTTGGACCATAAGATGCACCTCAGTTTTAGAGGAAAACAATAGGAAAAAATTTTTTGAAGCAAAAATATGTGGTAAAATATCTAATAACATAAATAACATAATATTTCACCAATGTAAATGTAAACAGAACTCAACAGCATCATTAAGAACCATTATTCCTTCTAAATTTGGGGGAGATGAGTGCATCTTATAGTCCTAAAAATACCATATTTACCTATTTATTTCTATCCTATTTTGAAGTCTACAATTCAGTGACATTAATATATTCATATTGTTGTGTGTCCATTATCACTATTCATCTCAAGAATTTTTTTCATCTTGCAAAACTGAAACTCTATACCTATTAAACAGTAATTCCCCCTTCTTCTCTCACCCCCAGCTCAGGACAACCACTCTTTAAATTTACGTCTGAATGATTTTTTTACATAAAATATTTTACTAGTTTTTGGTGTACAATGCAGTGATTAGACATTGATATAACATACAAAGTAATCACCCAATACATCTCGTAGACATCTGAGATGGTGTTTAAACCACATTATCCATGTAAGCTGAAGCAACTATAATAAATGTGCTAAATTTATACCCTAATATTAGTGATAGAGCAAAATCGTGCACAGATTACATATAAAGCAACCAATTATTGGATAATGCTAATTCTTAGATGTAAGTAAAACATTGTACATTGTGGGTATTTGTACTTTTTTGTGTAATCAGCAATGAGCTTTTTTCTTTTTATCATCAACTTGTTGCAGAATTTCTGTTTCTAAAATATTTCTAAATTTCAATTCATATAGAAATAATTTCTCCCTATTAGGCATATATCTGTATGAAAACAGCCAATGTTTGTTGGAGTTTTCTCCTGCAGTGCCTTGTCTATCTGACAAGGAAAATACTAGACATCACCTATAATCGTATTACTCATTGGAATGACAGGGAATAGATATGTTTTCTTGGATTGCTATGAGAAATTGACAAAGATGAAACATTAAATTGAAGGCTGGTATTCGAGATGACTTGCAACTGCATTTTATGTTTTTCAGTTTAATGTAGCCAGTGATTTTAGACTATACACAGCTCCCCAGTGTTACTTGATGAATAGGTTGGAAGTGTCCTTTACTTACAAAAAAGAGGGGGGAAATGAAATTAGGGAATATCCAATATATATTTAGATTGTACAATGTTTACAGCAATTTAAGAAATCAAATTGAAAAGTCAAACTATAAGTTATAAAGAAGAAATAAATGCACATTTCCACCTCATGATACAATTTCTTTGACATGAATATGACCATATAATTACTTTTGGTATTAGGGATACACACACACACATACACACACACACACACACACATATATATATATATACACACATATATCTATATATTTATCCACATATACATATATCTATATATATACATATATAGATATATGTGTGTATCCATATATATAGATGTATAGAAATATGTGTGTGTATATACATATATATATATATTTGTTTTGTTTTTATTTGAACTCAGATAACTTCAGGGAAATGCAGTTACTTTTTTTATTTAAAATGTTTATTGTCTAAACTATTGCAGTTTTTGCCATTTTTTCTCCAAAATATACAAAATAACTAATACAACTGAACACCAGGAAGATGAACAATCCAAGAAGCAAAATGAGTAAATGACCCGAATAGGTTATTTTCCAAAGAGGACATAGAGATGGCCTGTAGACCTATGAAAATGTTGTCATTAAAATTCATCCAGTCACTGTCCCCCTGTTCTCAACCGGAGGGGAGAGGGGAGGGAATTTCAGGGGTGGGGGAGGAAGGATTTACAGGAATTAGCATAAAGGACACATGGACAACTACTAAGGGGAGGGAAGTGGGGGGATTGAGCTGGGAAGGGAGTAAAAGAAAGAATACTGTAGTTGAAAAATAATTTTTAAAAATTCATCCAATGCCTCCAGCCATTTTACTAGATGCTTTAAGGGCACAAAAATTTGGGTGATGATATGAATTTTGTATGGAGGGTGGTTTACTTCCTGTTACCAAATGTTGCACCCACTATACTGAAGTCTTAGGCTAACATGAAGGAGCACAGATCCTGGAGTTGAAATGCAGGTCTGTGTGAATGACCGGAACTGGTCTGGGCCTTAATCTTTTCACATGTCCGATGGATATTAGACCTCCTACTTTCCCAGCAAGTAGAAGGGATGGTCTTATGAATATTTCATTAAGTCAAAAATATAAATTATATACAATATCTAGATCATTCAAAATTCTATGTTAAAATGAGTTCAGATGCTTTTAGATGGGCACAAACAAAAGTACATAAGATAACATTACATAAGTCAAATGAAATTTCTGAACTCTGAGTGAATATAAAGCCTACAGGTATATGTGAGCATGTACAAAATTACGATATACATAAATAGAGGTAAAGTTAGTTCAAATTCGAGAAATACACTGCTCTATCAGTAATTTATTAGGCATGTAAAATTAAGAGTGTAGACATAGAAAAATAATTATCTGAAAGCAAACTAAATATCATGTCTATGTGTCTAAATGTCAGTTCAAATGGCAGATAGATGGAGAGAAGAAAAGACCATTTATTTTGCTTTCAGCACAGCACTGCATGCTTTTGAATGTTTCTTGTGGATCAAATGGGATCTAACTATCTGAAAAAATGTGAATTTGTGTTCAAGCAGTGTTTTTCAAGTCACTTTCAGTTTTTTATAAATCAAAAATAAGGATTCATTTTGCCAATAATAACCCAAAGGTGTACTTAATAACTCAAGATTTTTTGAACATTCAGCTGGTTTAACTAAAGTCAGCTGAATAGCATTCATGTAGTTCTTTTGGCATTAAGAAAATGACATTCTTTCTTCTACAAAGATTAAGTTAGGTGTATGACTGAAGATTTTCATATTTAAAGTTTCTTTATTGATAGTTCCTTTCATTGTGCAGAAGCTTTTTAGTTTGATTTACTCCTATTTATTTACTTTTGCTTTTGTTGCCCTTGACTTTGGAGTCTTATCCAAGAAATCATAGTGAAAACCATTGTCAAGGAGCTCACTACCAATATTTTCTTCTAGGAATTATAAGGTTTCAAGTCTTACATTCAGATCTTTCAGCCATTTTGTGTAGGGTGTGAAATAGTGGTCTAGTTTTATTCTTTTGCACGTGGCTTTCTAGTTTTCCCAACAACATTTATTAAAGAGACTATCCTTGCCCTGGCTGGTGTAGCTCAGTGGATTGAGCGTGGGCCTGCGAACCACACGATCGCGGTTGGATTCCCAGTCAGGGCACATGCCTAGATTGCAGGCCAGTTCCCAGCAGGGGACTCACGAGAGGCAACCACACATTGATATTTCTCTCCTTCTCTTCCCTTCCTATCTAAAGATAAATAAATAAAATATTAAAAAAAGAGACTATCCTTTCTCATTGTATATTCCTGTCTCCTTTGTCATAAATTAATTGACAATATATGTATAGGTTTATTCTTGGGCTCTCTATTCTGTTCCATTGATCTATGTCTGTTTTTAGGCCGGTACCAGACTATTTTGCTTAGTTGCCAGTGGGACGGTGGTTGAGGATAAGCAACATGGGCAAAGGGGGTCAATTGTTTGGTGACTAGACTTGATGTGATGATCACTTTGCAGTGTATGCAAACAGAATTGTGTGATCATAGACTGTATCCATGGTTTTCAGGTCACTGCTTGAAGCAATGTTTCTCAAAGTGTGCTTCCTAGACCAGCAGCAACAGAATTGTCCGGAAACTGGTTTGAGTTGCAAATTCTCACCTCCCTCTTAGCGGTTCTGATACATGCAGAGCATATATCCAGTTCACACCTGGCACTTTAATGCCAAACAGTTACACTGATAGCAGTGAATCAAAATTTGGGAGGTGAGATGCCATATCACAGAAGAGCAATGAGTCTTACATAATGGAATCCACAAGCCAAGCGTTGAGGAATCATGTTAAGAATCACTGACATCACTGGAAAATTATTGGGTAACTTTCTTTAGAAGCTCTTTAAACAATTGGCATCAGGACTAAATGTGGAGACATTGGAAGAAGTGGATTTGACAGGGGAACATGTATTTGGCTACAAGCTCAGAAGAGAAAGTGTTATCATCCCATCAATTTCCTATTTCTTAAAGAGCAGGGGAGACCTGGGCTTGTTGCTAAACCTTATTAAGGCTTGAATTTGCTTTTATCCCAATGAAGTGGTGGTCTCAAATTCCAATGTACTTAATAATCATGTGGGTCATTATTTCAAATGCATATTCATGAATCACTTCCTCGATTGTTATTTCAGAAGTCCAAGGACCACACTTCAAAAAAAGCATTGTTAAAGAATTGTACATAGGTAGAGGGTTTTACTCAGATGCCTTTTATAAATCATTATTATTTATGGTGTTGAAAAACAACTAATTAAAATAAGAAAGGTAAATACTCAAGATAAATTCTCAAGAGAGCTCTTTATGTTAGGAATCCACACACGTGGGAATTACTTTTGTCATTTTTAATATTACCCACTTAATGAATGAAACCCAATCAGTACCTAAGGATGTTTTATAATGTTAATAACAGTGAATGAATAGCTAAACTTCCATGGCCTTCTAGTCTGCTTTATTAAAGGAATAGAAAATGCATACATTTATGGTCCAGTAGCTACATTAAGTTAAATCTTCTTTTGATTGATTTGTTTTGTTTTTTGATTGACCCGATTGCACTTTCCTTATCATTGCTAATGGTGATTTTAAGTGCACTCTATTCTTGTAAATTAGCTCAAGCAGCCTGGAAGCTGAAGCAATTTCAGTTACCATTTTCAAGTTACGAGAATAAATTGGTGGTGCAGAGATAAACTGTAAATTTGGAGCTATAATGGCATATACAGATGTTGCCATGGCTTGCGGTAAACAGTAACTCTTGATGCTACCTGGAGCCAACAGGTTAAATATGCCAAAAGGAAAAGTGAAATATATTAAGATTTATTTTAAAATGCATGTGATGTTTAGATTAAACTGTGCTGTTTATGAAGGCACAGCTCATTTATAGTGCATATCAAATGGAAGCTTCTGCTCCATAGTAGGATATAATAACCATCTTTCCATGGGGGGATGACAAACAGTTGATAGTTTTATTTAATATTTTATTATCATTTAAAGCTAAATTCCATACGTAAAGTTCTATACTAACTGTAAAGTGGCATAGAAAATTCCAGCAATCTCAGCTTATGTATCAAATAAAGACCTCACGTTCTAAATTAATATGGGTTGTCACGTGGTGCTTTAAATGCTCTAGGATAATGAATTTAAAAAAATAATATTGATGCCTTTGTCATAATGACAGGCTAATACTTATTTATATTTGGAATTCAAGTTTCCTCCTTCCACTACCTTACTGCAACACACAGTATGTCATACAAAGTATATGACAAGTGCTTTGGAAAGCTGGCCAAGTGAGTTATGAGTGGTCTGAGTCTAATCAGTGTATTATTTCTTGAGGTTAGTAGCTCCGAGTAAAAGCAAAATGCAATTCAGTAATTGAGAATGCCACATATTGCACCCACAGAGTTTCCCATGCAGAGGGAGAAATAGAAAAATGAGAGTTGCTAGAATTTGGAAGCTACATGACAGCAGCTTTGTTCAGTAAGTCTCCAGTAAATATTCCAGGTAGAAATGGGAACATGTCACCATTTTCCTTGAGATAGTATATCACCTCATGTAATGCTTTACTTAAGCTTAAAAATTCAGGCTGCATCAGAATTACCAGGAGACATACATATACACAACTTGAGTGTCTCTAGGCCTGGAGTTTCTGATTCAGTGGGTTTGGGGTACTGTGTGATAATTTGCTTTTTGAACCAGTTCCTAGGTGATTCCTTGATGCTGCTGGTCCAGGAAGCCCATGCTGGGAACCATCGTCCTAGTCTACCATAAACAAATTAGAAATCTAAAAATGAAAGCAGCTTCCAAGGGATTCCTCAAGTGTTATAAAAGAACTCATTATGAATTCTTACCTTTACCTTTTTAAATGAAACATTTTGAAGTTACTCAGGAATTACTGAAAGAGGAACATTTGTTTTACTTGATTTTTTCCCTCCTCTGGCAATTTAATTACATAAAGCATTACTGCTTAAATCTGATCTTACCTGGGCTTGTAAACAAAGACACTCCAATTCTGTTTGTGCTGAATACCCCTTCTGTATGACACAAGGGCATTTGTTTGCAAATGTGCACACTTTCTACTCTATTGTGCTTTACCCTGTCTATCAATGTCATCGATGCTTTGGGCCAATCTCTGCCTCCAGACTTTTGTTGTTGGCAAGCAGAAAGAGGCTGGACATTGATTCAAATGATGTTGATGAAGACCAGAAAGCATTCCATTTCAGTGAAATGACTCAACATTTTGTTCTTGAACTTTTAATACAATGGTTTCTGACTTATCAGTCTTTTCGGCATCTCTACTTCCTTTACATTAAATTGAAGGATGGAACCAAGGAAACTGGGTCTCTGTCAGGTAGAATGTGTCTCTCTCACCTGAAAATGGAGATGACTCTGTAGTCAACTGAGCTAAATTCCGCATCAATGGGGAGGACAAAAAAGAGTAGTTCTCCAATCAGAAAGAGCACTGTTGTTTTTCTGTAAACCACTTGTTTACTGACTCAGATTTATTATATTATTTGATCATTTTACTACATTCAGAAATGTAAAAAACATTCTTAAATTATAGTCCCTCATTGAAGTTATACTCTATTTTCCAAACACTGTCGTGACATTTTCAGTTGAATGCACCTATTTCATTCACTGCAAAATTTTCACAAAACACTTGTTCTTTTCCAGAGCAGAAGTGGTTAATTTTATTTGAAATATATTTGCTTTTCTGATAATATAGTAGTCACTGTTCACACAAATAAACACACTTGCACAAATTGTGACATTTAATTTTAAAAAGTTTTGCATCTTTTAACTGAATTAGCATTGTTAAATGCCTTCTGTCTGACCAGGCTGACTCTTATATTTCGTATGTTGTAGGGTAGCTGGTGGAGTAGCCTCAGTAATAACCCCTCAGACATCTCCAGGTCCCAAACACCTCACCTGTGCTCCCTTACACCGAGACAATTTGCACGTGTGACTAAGTTAAGGATTTGCAATGTAGAGCTCATCCTGGTGGGCCTAATATAATCACAAGGCTTTTTGTTTCTTTTATTTTTAATAAGGGGGAGATCAGAGAGTCTTGGGCTGAGTCAGAGAAGGAAGGCTAAGTAGAGCTTTGGTGATTAATGTTGTTATGGGGTACATGCTGAATGTGAATAGGATTTGTTGTGACACCCCCTCCCATTTTAAATGGCCTCTAAACATGAATGGAATTGCCTTATTAGCTAGCTTTCAGTAGGGTGCACATTAGACTGTGGAAGAAAATGATGTTTCTACCTCACTGCTGACTAGAAGAGTAGTTCTTCAAGTTCAACTCGCACCAGAATCACCTAGGGGGCTTGCTAAAACAAGCATTTCTGATTCAAAATTTTGGAGGAGGGTCCAGAAATTTTCATCCTTAATCCATTCCAGGGTGAGACTGCCGCTACTGATCTGGGGACTGTTTTGAGAACCAGTGGACTTTAACTCATTCATGAGCAGTAGTGACCCATAAAGGGTTTCATGTCTCTCCTTCCCTCCTTCTCTTTCAAAATTTTAACATTGGATGCTCTCGGTTAAAAGGTTCACTTAATAACCCATGTTACAATGCAGAACTTCCAATATGATGAAGATTCTCAGTGTAATAAGCTGTACTGTCTTTTAAAAAGGAAATTAAGTCAAGCAGCAAAGGGTGGTGTTTTATATGAAGCAGCTCCAAAAATCTGAAGATATATTTAAGGTTTACTTTAAAGCAATTTTAATCCTTCTGCATCCCCTTGAGATAGGTAAGATTGAAGTGTTATTTATTCCTGTTTTTTTAAGAAGAGATGAAATTATTTTTATTTTTTACAGGAGCAGCAGGAACTCAATTAGGCTGCTTTTCTTGTTTCCAAATCGTGTGCTCTGTCGATTGATCCACATCCCTCAATACACAAATATTTCTTCTCTGGTGCATTGCTATATTCCTGATTAGAATAGAATCATTACAGTGGAGTTTTAGATTACTGTATCTTTATGTGCGTTGGGGGATGGATACCCAAAGACTGTGGTCTGTGTATGCAGACAGACCTTAGAGGTATTGAGGGTCTGGCTCCAGACCACCACAGTACAGCAAGTCTAAAAACAAAGCGAGTCACAATATTTTTGCTGGTAGAGGGTCTGGCCTTCAGTTTGTCAAAAAACAAAACAAAACTCAACATGTGTGAAATATAATATAAGCTGAAGCACGATAAAAGCACAGTAAAACAAGGTATGCCTGTATATCAAATTGTTTCTATGAAGCACAAATAGTGATGATTAACTTATGGAAAGATGGATCTATGTTTTCTTCATTTTTTTCTGTTTGGGGTGTATGTTATTCCTCAACCTCTCCCCTCCTGTATTATAGTAGCGCTGTATCAGCTATTGAAAATTCCATAGAGAGGCTCCCATGGTGATTAAGTAGATGGGATTTGGTGAGAGTCAGAGCTACCCTCAAATTCTGGGTTTGTCACACTTTGACATGTGAAGGAGGTTAATTAACATCTGTTAGTCTCCATTTCCTCAACCATAGTAAAAACAGTAATAGCCCCATCTTAGGGTTCCGATGAAGATTAAAAGATGTAACACTTGGAAGCCTCTTTACACACTGTGTGTTCATAGCATGTATTCATTACCACCTCAGCTCTTTCACGGTGCTGTTTGTAAAATAGTTCTGCTGTGTCTGCATAGAGTTCCAAGTGAATCTTTTGACTATAAAAACGTTTTGCTGCAGAATTTATTACAGTTTCTATGTTAAAGGTCTAGGTAGTATATGACCATTGAAAAGAGATGTAGGTGTTAAACTCTTAACTTCAATTTGAAAGGTACTTCTACTACTTGTACTTGGGATACTTCAGTTATTTCAATTACAGTTTTTTTTGGGGGGGTGGATGGGGATTCAGCAGTGAAGCAAACATTTAAAAAATTCTGTGTCTGTAACTTTTATGTTCTAGTGGATTCATTGTTTTTAAAGGTGCATAAAATAAAGAACGGTAATTATGTTTATTTAACCATTAAGTCAACATTATTCCTCTTTCTGATATTGACAAAATGCTCTTTTTGCAATTCTCATGATGTAAAGCAGGTGCAGCTGAAGAAAATTTGCATTCATTTTTATAATTTATCTAAGTTGTTCACCATTTTAAACAACTAGCTATAAGTCATTTTTGAAATATAAAATCTCAAACACATTACATGACAGATTTTGAGTTCTCAAGCAGTGTTGTGGACATTAGCCATTTTGGTGCTAGCACCTGTCACCCTCCCATAACAGTATCCAGCCCCCACTCCAGATTTATTTGTCATCAGGGGATGGCTAGATCCTGGGGCTGGGTGTGGACCATCCATATTCATCCCAAGCTACTCAATACAGTCATTCCCCAAGCCTCCCTGATTAGTGTGGAGAAGACCTTGTCCTTTAAACCCACTGGTAAGGATCTGTGCAATTGACCTCCCTGCTGTTGTATGAATGATGGGAAATCCAGCAGCATATGAAATTGAGGAAACATGAAGCTAGAGCTGCCACTGTTTGTGGAATGTTCAAATGATGTCACTCATGAAGGACAGCAGAGCTCAGCCATGTTCAGACATGATAGTAAAACAAAACTGGGTGCCCTGCTTCAAGTTTCTGCTTTAGGCTAGACCCATGTGCCAGCTTTTCTGTTATGTAACATACAAGCAGAAAGTTTTATGTTGTTTGTTGATTTCAAGGCAGGTGTGCACTGCCGACTCAATCTAGCAATCCCAGAGTCACGGTGATGTGATTTCCTAAAGCGATGAAAGAGTCTTTGTGAAATTGCAAAGAAAACAAAACCAAATAAAATCCTCTGAATGGCACAGAGTTGAATGCAAGAAAAATCAATATGTAGGACTGAATGTGGGAAGTAAAGGTAGGTAGAGTGGGGGAGAATGATGGGGGCAAAATGGAGACATTTGTAATTGAACAACAATAAAAAAATAAATCTGCTTTGACTTGAAGAAAAGAAAAATCAACTTGTATTAAACTTTGAAAAATATTTTGCATTTTCCTAGTAAACAGAGATAGGTTCCGATTCATGCGATTGTAAACAATTTTCTTTTCACAATTGTAAATGTCCAAAGGAGCATCCAAAGTTGTAGGGCAATGCTTTGACCATAGAGAATGGCATATATACATGACCATGCTAGGGAAAATAATGCCCCCCCAAAGATGTCCAGGTCCTAATCCCCAGGATCTGTGAATACATTACCATGTAAGACATAAAATACTTTGCAGATATGATTGAGTTAAGGATCTTGAGATGGGAAGATTGTCTGAGATTATCAGAGTGGGCCCAGTGCAATTCCAATAATCCCTCAATGGAAAGACAGTTGTAAAGGAAGGGGAGGTTGGAGTGATGCAAGGCCATGAAGTAGGAAATGGGGTCAGCCTTTGAAATGTGGAAAAGGCAAAGCCTTGGATTCTCCCAGAGAACCTCCAGAAGGAAATGCAGTCCTGCCTTCCTACTTATAACTCTAATCTCCAGAACTGTATGTACCATGATGAATTTGAGCTCTTGTAAACCACTAAACTTATGATTCTTTGTTACAACAGTAATAGGACATTAATGCATTTTTCAGACACTGCATTCCTTCCCATCAACATGACAACAAAAAAAGAAAGAAAGAAAATATTTCTAAAATGCTCACTGTGGAGTATATTGCTCTGCCCTTCTAATTCCTACTGGTGCTGCCTTGGTTCACCCAAATCATCTTCCATATGTGTCAATATGAACTTTCAGCAATTTTCTACTCTTCAAACTTTCATACCTCCAACACAGCCTTCCTACCCTGGATCACCAAGGTATTGTCTCTCAAACCTAAAGTTGATTCTCTTACTCCTTTGCCTACACAGCCTCATGGGCTCCAAAATTTCTACAGAATAAAGTACAAGTGTGATATTTAGGTTGATAAAGCCCTTCATGTTCTAATTCTTGATCACCATTTCAGCCATCTCTGTCATCACACTTTTTTCTCTTCCCACACACTGTTGTTGCATCCATCATCCCCAGAGCATGCCAGACTATTTCCTTCCCTCTTTTCCCACTTTCTGAGCTGTCCTCCTTCCTTCAGCTTCTTCCATTTCCTTTTAAAATCATTGTTTTTCCTCTTTTTGAGAACTCAGTTAGTTTTCAAGACATTGGCTCAGTGAAACTTTCTGTCATCCCTCCAATTACAACTGACCATGCCTGTATATACTCCTATTATAAAATATATACCATCACCCTGACCTGTTAGCACTGGTAGTTCTTGTTTCTAGACCTTAAGCACCTAAGCAGTAGGAAGGGAGTTTTCCTTGCCTTTGTGTTCCCAGCAACTGACCCATTATCTCAGAGAGTGGAAGACCCCTATTCAATGAACAAATTAAATTAACCAGTGCTCTGAACCCATATGATGACATTTGATGAATATCATACCTTGATTTAAGCTATAAGAAATGATATTTAAATTATTACTTGGCCAAGGTTTATTTTCTGCAGTGTGTTACTTAACATACCGCTGTAGAACTGAGCCATTTAACTTATGTAGTCTGCATAGGGACTGTGGCCCAATTCTTGTTTTCTTTTTATTTTCAAGTTTCTTGATTAGCACTTGGTGAGAATGCAAATAAAGTAATGTTCTTGTGTCAACATGAATTGCATAGATCACTTTCTATTACTACACTGGCCTTGTTACAGAAGAAAATTTCTTAGTCTTTGTAAAATGTATTATGTTGTTCTGCTCCCAAAGCACAAAAGCCCTGGACCAGATGATTTCACAGGAGAATTCTACAAAGCATTTAAGAAAGAGCTAACTCCTATTCTTCACAGGCTATT
This sequence comes from Artibeus jamaicensis, assembly GCF_021234435.1. Lineage (NCBI taxonomy): Eukaryota > Metazoa > Chordata > Mammalia > Chiroptera > Phyllostomidae > Artibeus > Artibeus jamaicensis. The sequence continues at coordinate 7,619,814 of NW_026522028.1, read as the reverse complement.
CCAAAAAATCCAAAATGATGGAAGAATCCCAAACTCTTATTATGAAGTCAGCATCATCCTAATCCCCAAACCAGATAAAGATACAGCAAAGAAAGAAAACTTCAGGCCAATATTGCTGATGAACATTGATGCTAAAATCCTCAACAAAATACTGGCAAACCACATCCAACAATATATCAAAAAGGTCATTCATCACGACCAAGTAGGATTCATCCCAGGGATGTAAGGATGGTTCAATATTTGCAAATCAGTAAATGGAATACATTACATAAACGAAAGCAAAGACAAAAACCACATGATCATACCAATAAACTCAGAAAAAACTTTTGATAAGGTACAACACCCATTTATGATAAAAACACTCAGCAAAGTGGGAATAGAGGGAGCATTCCTCAACATAATAAAGGCCATATATGAGACACCTACAGCCAACATCATACTCAATGGGCAAAAACTAAAATGTTTCCCACTAAGGTCAGGAACAAGACAAGGTTGTCCACTTTCACCACTTCTATTAAATACAGTATCAAGAAAAGGAAATAAAAGGCATCCAAATCAGAAAGGAGGAAACAAAACTGTTGCTCTTTGCAGATGACATTTTAGTGTACATGGAAAATCCTATAGAATCTACAAAAAAACTGCTCAACCTAACAAATGAATTTGGCAAAACAGCAGGTTACAAAGTCAATATCCAGAAATCAAAGGCATTTTTGTATACCAACGATGAAACAGCAGAAGCAGAAATCAAGAAAAAAATCCCATATGATAGAGCAAAAAGAAAAATAAAATACCTAGAAATAAACCTAACCAAGGAGGTAAAAGACTTGTATGCAGAAAACTACACAACACTGAAGAAAGAAATCAAGGAAGACACAAACAAATGGAAACGTATACCATGTTCATAGATTGGAAGAATTAACATCATCAAAATGTTCATACTACCCAAAGAAATTTACACATTAAATGCAATACCTATTAAAGTACCAATGACATACTTCACAGACATAGAACAGACACTTCAAAAATTTATATGGATAGATCAATCTTGGTTGTAGGTCTTTGGATTTCATAACTTAGAATACTTCTTTCCAGCTCCTTCTTGCCTGTAAGGTCTCTTTTGAAAAATCCACTGCAAAGCTTTCATTTAGAATGGAAGGACAGATAAAGTGCTTATCAGATAAGATCACATTCAAGGAGTTCATCATCACCAAGCCCTTATTATATGAAATGTTAAAGGGACTTATCGAAGAAACAGAAGATAAAAAAGATGAACAGTGAAAGGACAGCAAACTCACAGTTATTAACAACCACACCTAAAACAAAAGCAAACTAAAAGGACAGCTAGATCAGGAGTGAACCATAGAAATGAAAATCACATGGAGGATTAGCAACAGGTGAGTGGGAGAAGAAGGGGGGAGAAGGTAAAGAAAATAAGTAGCGTAGACAGTAGATAGAAAATAGATAGGGGGAGGGCAAGAATAGTAGGAGAAATATAGAATCTAAAGAACTTGAGACACATGGTCATAAACTAAAGGGGGGAATGGTGGGGGGTGCAGGGTAGAGGGGCATGAAGCGGGGAATAGAACAACTGTAATGGCATAATCAATAAAATATATTTTTTAAAAATTTATATGGAACCATAAACAACCCTGAATAGCAGCTGCAATTTTGAGAAAGAAGAACAAAGTAGGAGGGATCACAATACCTGATATCAAACTATATTACAAGGCCACTGTAATCAGAGCAGCCTGGTACTGGTATAAAAACAGGCACATGGACTAATGGAAAAGAACAGAGAGCCCAGAAATAAACCCACATCTCTACGGCCAATTAATATTTGACAAAGGGGGAAGCAACATAAAACGGACTAATAATAGTTTCTTCAACAAATGGTGTTGGGAGAACTGGACAGCTATGTGCAAAAAAATGAAACTTGAGCACGAACTTACACGATACACAAAAATAAATTCAAGGTGGATAAAAGACTTAAATATAAGCAGTGACACCATGAAAGTCCTAGAGGAGAGCATTGGCAACAAAATCTCAGATATTTCACACAGCAACTTTTTTTACTGATATGTCCGCCAGAGCAAGGGATATAAATGAAAGAATAAATAAATGGGATCCCTTCAAAATTAAAAGCTTTTCCACGGCTAAAGAAAACAGTATTAAAATAAAAAGATATCCAAGTCCTTTTCCCATTTTTAAATTGGGTTGGGTGTCTTCTTAGAGTGGAGTCGTGTAAGTTCTTTGTATATTTTGGAGATTAAACCTTTGTCTGAGGTATCATTGGCAAATATGTTTTCCCATACAGTTGGTTGTCTTGCTAATTTAATACTGTTTTCTTTAGCCATGCAGAAGCTTTTTATTTTGATGAGATCCCATTTGTTTATTCTTTCCTTTACATTCCTTGCTCTAGGGGACATATCAGTAAAGAAGTTGCTGCGTGAAATATCTGGGGAAAAGGGATCCTTAATTCACTGTTGGTGGGATTGCAGACTGGTACAACCATTATGGAAAACAGTATGGAATTTTCTCAGAAAAATAAAAATCGACCTGCCTTTTGACCCAGCAATTCCACTGCTGGGATTATATCCTAAGAATCCTAAAACATCAATATCAAAGAACCTATGCACCTCAATGTTCATAGCAGCACCATTTACAATAGCCAAGAGGTAGAAGCAACCTAACTGCCCATCAGTAAATGAATGGATCAAAAAATTATGGTACATTTACACAATGGAATTCTATGCAGCAGAAAGAAAGAAGGAGCTCCTAACCTTTGCAACAGCATGGATGGAACTGGAAAGTATTATGCTGAGTGAAATAGGCCAGGTATTGAAAGACATATGACCTCACCTTTAACAGGAAGCTAAACAAGAAAACAAACAAGCAAGCAAAATAAAAACAAAGACACTGAAGTAGAGAACAAGGGAACAGTGACAAGAGGGGAGAGGGGAGGGAATTTAAGGGGAAAAAAGGGAAGGATTTACAGGAACTAGTATAAAGGACACATGGACAACTACTAAGGGGGGTGAAAATGGGAGGGAGGTGGGGAGTACTGGGGGGTGGGCTGGGATGGCAGTAAGAAACAGAAAACTGTACTTGACCAATAATTAAATAAATTTAAAATAAATAAATAAAAGTACAAAATGAACTTTTTCCTATTCGGATAAAGGCTCTTTGATTTCTATGAATTATAAATTCTAAAAAACTTGAAGGTATTATGAAATAAAATTTTTAATGATTAGTTTAAAAAATGTATTATGTTGTTCTGAAAGCCATGATAGTTTTTATTATTCCAGAAAGGTCTAACAAAGTGTTCTTCAGGTCACTTACACAATGTTAAGAAGAGGGTAAAGGAGAGAGAAATGGTGATGGAAGGAGACTTGACTTGGTGGGGTGAACACACAATACAGTATGCAAATGATGTATTATAGAATTGTACACCTGAAACCTATATAATTTTATTAACCAAGGCCACCTGAATAAATTCAATTAAAAAGAAATCTTGACTTCTCAAAAATATTCCATTTTTACCACTGTTAAAAAGACACTTTTTAAATGATCATGGGTAATTTGTGGCTTTAAAAATTATATTGTTAGGTGTCAGTGTAATAAGAAAAGCTTTTTGTCAAGAGGCTCACTAAGCAGGAGCTTGCATTTATCATTCATACAATTACAGACTATTTAATGGACTGAAAACATTCTTTACAGCTTTCTTGTTAAATAAGGATGGTGGTAAATTTCCCATAATGTTATATACTTACAGTTTGGTTTCTCACTGGGTAACTGAATGGCACGGGCTCTTAACTCAACTTTATCTCTGAGCTGTTGGGTGACCTCAGGGGAAACTACTTATGTGTGCTCAGGCTCTCTTTCTTTAACTCTAAAATGGGAGCAGTAATATTGGTAATGTCGTGGAAAACACTTAACAGATGTCTGGCTGAAAGTAAAATCTTAATGCAGATTAGCTATAAGCATCATTATTAGTTCAGGATCCCTATTGCTTTATTGTTTATAATATAATGCTCTGTACTTAGAAACATTTTATAAATATTGCTATTTCCTTGCTACTTTAAGTCCTAAAGCATAATTAAACAATAAACCCTGATCTCAGGGTGATTTACATTGTAACAGAGGGTTATATGACAAATCTATGAGTAAGTATAAGGAAGAATATGATTAAGTTCCAAAGAAGGTAAAAATGGGTGTTTAGTGTATGAAGATGATAGAAGAGCCAACATTCACCTGTTGACTCAGCAATCCAGGTCAGAGAGGCAAAAAAAAAAAAAAAAAAAAAAAACCTGCTCTATTTAAGGATTTAACTATCAGTCCAATTTTGACAAAGGCTGTAAAGAGGTATTTCATACAAAGAGCAGAAAATGACTAAGAAGAAGAAGAATGGTAATGATTAAATAAAGTAAATATTTTTTTTATTTCATCCAAATGACCACCCTACTGTTAGTTTTAGCATTTTTGCTACCCACATCTCTTTAAAAACTGTTAACAGGCTTTTTCTTGGCAATCTGTGATCGACTTATAGAATGTATTTTCAAGTTGATGTGGAAGTGTTTGTTTTCATTTAAAAAATGATGGTACATACAAAATATTATGGTGCTATAAAAATGAATTCTTATCATATCTATTATTTAACTGCTAGGTACATGCAGCCGAGTTGAAAGCACTAACAAAAATACTGGGATGAAAAACGATGTAATTGGTCTCATAAGGTTTCTTTTGTGACCAACTTGGACAGAATGGCTGGCCAGTATGATTGGTTTTGCAGAAATCAAATATTACATTGCTAGAAAACAGTTTAGTCCAGTCCATGACATAGACTAGAACTCTACAATAATAAAAATATTAAGGAGTCATCTTAGGTTGGACAACCCTGGGAGGGAAAACTCCTTTTTGCAGAATGGCCTGACAAAAAGGAAAGAAAGAAAATGCAGATTTTCCCTGCTATCCAAAAGTAGAGCATTCCTATGAAATCTTTCCTAAGCTAAAATGGCATAAAGCAGAGCAGCAAGTCCCATGAATTTGTATGGAGAAACTTCTGAGTGTTCCCAGACCCAAAAAGTAACTGACCAAAGCATACCAAATATGTTTAATTACGTCCAGTTTTATGATCAACACAAAACCTTTACTAGCTCTCTTAGGCTTTTCTGATACCTTAGGACTCATCTTGTTAACAGATGCACAGAATACACGGAGATAAAGCACAGATGCTCATAGACACAGTTCAAAGCTATGGCAGCTTTATGCTGAGATGCCCAGTGTAGTTACTGAGGAGAGACCTTGCCAGGGGAACTCTTGCTGCTTGGGGTAACAGCTCCCTGCAAAACAAATGCTGAGCATTATTTTTGCTTTCTGATTTTTTTCCATAAAAGTGAAAATCCTCTGCAGATCTCATTCAGTTAGTGAAAACCAGTATTAACATAGAGTAGGTGTTCTCTAGAAACAAAGTGTTGTGATGTGAAGTTTCCAAAAGTGGGGGAGAACTGTATAAGCAAGACAAGAAAAAGACAATCGTGTTTGTAATCCTGTTCCCTGGTTGTGGTGCTATGTTACCATGGTTGGCCAAAAATGAGAATTCCTCTCCAAAATTACATGTACTAATGAAATCTAATACAATAGCTTTAAAATACATTCCTATTACTACTAATAATTAAAATAATAATAGCTATTTTTGACTGATGAGTATATGACAGATACTGTAGTAAACATCTGTATGCATGATCTACACTCTTAGGTTAAAGAGTTTTTTTTGCAATATCCATTTCGTAAGTAAGGAAGTTGAGACACCAAATAAATGACAGTTTCAGAATCTGAGGCATGTTCTGCATGGCAACAAAACAGGTGGCCAGGCCGCTGTTCTGGGCTGCAGGGTATAGCATGCTGCTTGACTTGTAAGTTGAGGCATATTGAATGAATATTTTTCTAAATGTTTATCAATCTTCACATCGTTCTCCTAAGAATTGTGACAAGTGTGACCAGGCTAAGATCTGACCCTATATTCAAGCTAAGAAGATAGCTTACAACAGGTTTATGAGTCCTGGCAGTTGACACAGCCTCTGAGACTAGAGGCTGAGGGCCTCACTGCTCCTGGCAGTACCCTCAGTGTGGCATGAAGAAGGCTAGATTACACCTAGTTGGACAGGGAGTTGCATTCCTGAAGAACCCTGTATTTAGGGAAACCAAATCTTTTATATTAGACAGTAAGCATGCCTGTCCATTGCTATAGGTGAGAGATACTATCTTTATCTTCTAAGGTTGTTCAGTATGCAGACATCTTAGAAGAGATATTCTGAGACAAAGTAAAGTGCCTTTTGCTTGCAAGACATATAGAAATGTGAGAGGTTCTTGTAGAATAGTCTCCCCACACCTTTTATTTGCATAAATTTATCTTTAAAAAGGGTCTCAACCCACCCCATCTTTTGCCCTAAATCTTCTAGCCTTACACTTCCTAGCTTGGATGTCTGTTTTCTTAGGGGAATTCGAGCTGCAGTACAGGCGTACTAACATTTGCCAGCCTGAAATTGGAAGGAAACCACATGTATACTGAGTGCGAAGGAACAAGGCCACTTCCAAAAAGGCCTTCTACACTGCCTCCAGAGCTCTGCTGTTAAGATGTGGTGCTAACTGGAACCAATTAAATGCGGTTCCCATATGTAGTCCTCTCTTTGTAAATGCAAAGTAAGTGCTAAGCCAGTGGTTGGCCCTCCTGTTGAAACTAGAGCTGCTTTCCCAGGAGCCTGAGATCCTTTCAGCTTCATCCTCTGTGGTGGGAATCCTCCTTCCATGGATTTTCCTCTGCGCCTGTACTGTAAACTTCCATTCCTTTAGCAATCTCTGCAGGTCTCTTCCTTTGTGACTCTAAGGAATTGGACTGGCAAGAGAGCTGTATATTTATCTTCCCAATTTTTAAAGCATTTAATTACCAATAATTACTTCCAATGTGATTTTTCCCCTCTAGTGCACATTAAAAACTTTGAATCCCATTTTCTGTAATAATTTAAGTCAATCTGGAGGGACAGAGAATAATTAACTATCTATAATTTCTCAAACTAGAAATGCTGAAATTATTGATGTGAAACAGAAATCTAGCGTAGAACAAAACTGAAATGAATTGGATTGTGTAAGAAAGAGTGGTGAAGCAAAATCAAAATTTTCTTCAGAATCGCAAGAGCTGTTTAGTATTATAATAAGGTGAAAACATAAGCTATTTAGATCAACACTTCAGTTCACATTCCAAAAAGCACATTTTTTCCCTCAAACTTAAATCTTCATTGTTTATGAGGTGGTATTACTATAATGAGTTTAATATACACCTGTGGGCCAACAAGACGAAAGCAATTGAGAAATTGTCAGGCTATTTCTGCTTTGGTCTTTTTTAGGGTTAGTTGAGTTTAGGTGGTGTGTGTTCTTCATTTCTCATGGAAGCCTACCTTGTTGGGAAGTTCTTTATACAATATCTTCTTTGGTATGAATGAAGACAAAGCAAAATATAAGATATGCATGTGCATTCTCAAACACAGTTGGGGAAAGGGCACGACTCTGGGACTCAACTGCACTTAACTTGGATAAGCTCTGCCTGTGTTAACTATATATTTGTGTTTGCACAATTGAAGAAGGTCAAATGTATTTGTTTGGCTTCCATGCTTATTTATGTAACTAATTATGATGTATATTAACTATCAAGGAAATGGTTTAATAATTGCAAGAATTAAATAAACAAGTCATCATTGTATCATGCAATCGTAAATCAAACTTACCTCCTACTTTTATTAATATTTTATGTGTATTGGGCTGTTGTTCCTCAGGTTCACCATGAAATGTAGCAAGATCCCCTGACCCTTTGGATCACCTTCAGAAGAGAAAAAATTCTCTCATCAGCCCTTACTATGTCCCATAATAATCAAAACCCTAAACTTATTTTGAAGCAGTTACTTCCTTCTCCATCTCTTTCTTACCCCTCAGTGTGGCCCCAGTGACAAGCTGGAAGATGTGGTTTGGTTTTTTTCTTCTTTCTCTGCCATTCACTTTTATATATTTTCCTGCATCTTGCTCAATCAGTTTTGGATTCCTCATGATTAGAGGGCAGAGAGGGAACAGATGTAAGGGGAGCAGTATAGTGGTTACTAAGTGCTATTATGTTGGTGGTCCAGAGGGCCCTTCTGGGACAGCAGCTACCTTTCCCCCCAAAAAAAAACTTTTGCCTGTGCTTCCCTTCACGTGGCAAAGAAGCTCCACTCTCGCTTACCACAGTCTCCTCCCTGAGCCTCCAGGCACTCAATAGATCTTCTCACATTTTCCTGATGAGTTCTGTAGCCTCCCAGATACTCCTCTTGGTTAGGACCCATACCACCTCTTTATCAAACGTGGCACACTTTTGTCCCATTTATGTTCAAATAAAATCTGGGAACATAATAGTGAACTCTCTTAGGCTTGGTTCTGTAACTCCCCAGCTAGCCAGTCTATTTAGCTATTAATCATATATATATTTTTCCCCACACACTGGAGGGTGAAAGTTTCTCTTGACTAGGGGTGAGGAGGAAAATATTTCTCACCCTCCACAGGAGGCATGACTCCAAGGCATAGGGACAGCTGGTTCCAAAACTCTTTCTTCATTTCTTTACCCCTTCAGACCCTCATTTTTGGGAATGGTTAAGTGACATAGCAAATGGAATATGTATGGTTCTTCCAGTGAAACTTAAATTTTAAATCTCCTTTAATAACTTTTTAGTATTTCTGTATTGTCTCTTAAAAAGAAACATGTACTTATTGAAACATGGAATCTGTCTTCCCTGACATACATTTTGGTGGGCCCAAAATTCTTTGTGCCTATGTGATTCTTTTTAAAAATATATGTTTTATTGATTATGCTATTACAGGTGTTCCAATTTTCTCTGTTTATCCCCCTCTACCCATTACCTCCATTCTCTCCTGCAATCCCCCCTTAGTTCATATCCAAGGGTAATGCATATAAGTTCCTTGGCTTCCCATTTCCTATATTATTAACATTCCCCTGTCTATTTTGTGCCTACCATTTATGCTTCTTAATCCCTGAACCTTTCCCCCATTCCATCCTCCCCCTCCCCACTGATAACCCTCCAAATGATTTCCATATCTATGATTCTGTTTCTTTTCTGCTTATTTTCTTAGTTTGTTTTTATACTCAAATTGTTGATACTTATGAATTTATTGCCATTTAAATTTTCATATTTTGATCTTCTTCTTAAATAAGTCCGTTTAACATTTTATATAATAATGGCTTGTTTATGATGAACTCCTTTAACTTGACCTTATCAGGGAAGCAGTTTATCTGCTCTTCCATTCTAAAGGAAAACTTTGCTGGATAGCGCAGTGTTGGATGTAAGATCCTTGCCTTTCGCGACTTCAAATACTTCTTTGTAGCCCCTTCTTGCCTTTAAGGTTCTTTTGAAAAAATCAGCTGATAATCTTATGGGCACTCCTCTATAGGTAACTATCTGCTTTTCTTTTGCCACTTTTAAGATTCTCTCTTTATCTTTAACCTTTGGCATTTTAATTATGACGTGTTGGTGTGGTCCTCTTTGGGTCCATCTTGTTTGGGATTCTCTGTGCTTACTGGACTTGAATATCTATTTCCTTCACTAAATTTGGGAACTTTTCTTTCATTATTTTTTCAAATAAGTTTTCAATTTCTTGCTCTTGCTCTTCTTTTTCTGGCTCCCCTATGATTCAAATGTTGGTATATTAGAAGTTGTCCCAGATGGTCTTTACCCCATTCTCCATTTATTGGATTCTTTTTTCTTCTTGCTGTTCTGGTTAAATACTTTTTCTTCCTTGTGTTCCAAAACTTTGATTTCTTTCTCAGCTTCATCTACTCTTCTGTTGATTCCCTATAAATTTTTCTTTACTTCACTTAGTGTAAACTTCATTTTTGCCAGAGTCTTTTTTTATGCTGTTGAGGCACCCAGTGAGTTCCTTGAGCATCCTGATAACCAATGTTTTCAAACCTGCATTTGATAGATTGCTTATCTCCATTTTGTTTTGTTCTTTTTCTGGGATTTTGTTCTATTCTTTCATTTGGGCCATGTTTCTTTGTTTCCTTATTTTGGCAGCCTCCCTGCGTTTGTTTCTATGTATTAGGCAGAGTTGTTTTGACTCCTCAGTCTTAATAGTGTGGCCTAATGTAGTAAAGTGCATCTGTAAGTTGGATTGGGCAGAACCTTAGGTTATTGCCAGGGCAGGACAACCCGTGTGAACCAGGTTGATGGAGTCTCAGATATGGTGTTGCTGCTCAGTGGCTCTGTGTGAGGGAGGGCTTAGAAAAGGGATAGTAACCATCACCTGGCCTCTAGAATTTTGTCTGGGAGAAAGCTATCCCCTGGCACTCATCTTGATGGCAGTTACTTCAGTTTCTCCTCATATGCCACTGGTGTCCTTCTTGCTGCTGCCCCAGTGCTGGAGCCCAGAGGGAATGAGTCTGTGTAAGTCCTAAATCTGTTGCTGGCCCTTTAAGAGGAGACTTCTGAGAATCTCAGTTTCTTCCACCGCCCCAACCCTCACCTGGTTGTTACATCGAGAAGTTATGGGGACTTTCTTCCTGACACTGGAACCCTGGGCAGGGTGGTCTGGTGTGGGGCTGAGATCCCTCATTCCTGAGGTATGTGTTCTGATTTTATCCACACACATGTTTTGCATCTCTGTGTCTCTACCCCATACACCCGTCTGATGTCTGTGACTTCATTAATTCCTTGGTTGTCAGACTTCCACACAGCTCAATTTTCTGAACTGGGTGATAGTTGTTTTGTAGTGTGGTTTCAGTTTTTTCTGTGTTTGTGGGAGAGGATGAGCCAGGAGCTGAGCTGTGTTTACCTATGTATCTATCTTGTGATTTTCTCCAAAAATTTCTTTACAGTGAACTCATTTGCTAGATGGAGTGATTTTTTTCAATAGCTAAGCATTTATCTAAACTCTGAATTCTTTATTACAACTAACTGGTTACTATCGTTACCTTTGTGATATAGCATAAAGAACTCTAAACTGTAAAATAAAATAAAATTACTTTATATATATTGAGGAATTATTATATTCTCAACATTAAATACCTGTATAAAATTATTGTTTTGGCTTGGAATAATAACTAAGTGCAGTAAAAAATTAATACTATTTTTGTATGCTTTCATTGATGATATATTCCAAATAAAATGTGATTCCACTGAAAACATTGACTGTATTTTCCATAAATCCATTATATGAAGACAGACTAGAGCAAGAAATGAATATGGCAATCTACTTTCTTTGATCCTAATTAAAAAAAAACATTAGGATATGACATTTGTGTATAAGTCTGCTACAGTTATAATCAGAACTTATTATCTATATATATTTTTCTCATAAGAAAAATGATTAGTAAATATGTTGGTACTGAAAGGTAGCTAGACAAAGTTAATATGTTAAATGCTTGTGATATTAACAACTGTGGCTATTTAAATGTAAAATACCTAACTTCAAGAACAGTCTACGTGCCAGTTAATGAGTATTATTATTTTTGGTTGAATGTTCTGCATTTATGGTATGAAATTTGTGTCAGATAGTATGCTTATGAGCATTCATCATATTCAGTACAGCTAAAAGGAAAGTAGATTGCCTGAAGGTACATTTTTTCTTGTGTTTTATTTTTGTTTACAACTCAGCTTGCTGTGATAATCCTTGCATTAAGAATGTCATTTATAATCAGGTTTTCTATTTTGGGTTTTGTGTTAGCTTTTTCCAATTGTTATTGGTGCTGATATTGACAAGTAGATATAGATAAAATTGTACTACCAAAACACATTACTATTTTCCACTAAGTTTTTAATTACTACTGATTAAACTATGTGTTATCTTATTTAATACAAATTCTTAGATTGCCAACATGGAAGGATAAATGACATCCATTTCCAGAGACCCATGAAGGTTTCCCAAAGAATGTGGCTTTTGTTCTAGGCATTGGATTGGGAGAACTGTGGCAGTGGAACCAAGGTTGAACTTGGGTTAAATACTTTTATGTTTGCAGTATGGTAAATACACCAGTGTTGTCAAGTAGTTTGCTCAGTTTTCTAACTAATTTCTAAATCTGAATCCCTGACCTCCATATTCCTCTATTAATTGGCACTTTGTAGGAGTTCAACAGGCTATGAAATAGCCCACACAATAATATGGATAATTTTAATAATGTGAAGCTGCCAAAATGTCCATATTTAATCCCATGCCATTATCATGATAACCTCAATAAACTGCTAGATCAGTAGATATCAATTATGCTTAAAAGTACTTAAAGTCACATCCTTTAAGACTTTCTATACATAAATTAGAGCTTGCAGACTTAGTTTTTGACTTTTAAGTCAAGATTACTAAGTACAAGTAAGAATTAAGAACTAATAACTAACGTCTTTCCCCATTTTTAGTAAGCTACCCAGAGAAGGTTTCTCTTTAGCAATAAAGAACTATAGTGAACAACTATTTGTGCTAGCTTAATTATACAATAATACTGTAGTACATCCTTCAGAGAACTAACTAAAATATAACTGAAAGTAAATGTACATGAAAAGTGATGACATTTTTCTATGTGGCTTTCCTACTTAAAACAGCCTTGGACACTGGACAATGTGCATGCAAGTAAACCTCATCTAAACTCACGAATAAAATTCTTCCAATATATTTGGTTTCATCTGTTGTATATGGATGATAGTGGGTTATGGGCCTGCCAGTCAGGAAGGTTGGGGGACAAAATAATCTCTTATCAATTACTAGATGAAGGCTTCTCATTAACCCATCATTATTGTTTTGTTTTTACGACCTGGCTCACTGTTCTTATTGGCAGCGCTGTCTTCCTCCAACACCTCTCCTCCCACTTTAACTGGAACTCTGCAGGGATCTCCATCCTTGCTTGGTTGAGCCATGACTCATTTCTTCGGTCTGGCCAGTTTCTTCTCCTGTGGGCACTGAGATCATGTACCTTGAAATATGGACTCATGATTTGTAGAAAGGCTAATTACTCCACAAGAAGCAATTATACTGCATCCTGATTTTCTATCCTATGTATGTTTTCCTAGTCATGGAACAGGCTCTTGGATAACACCACTTTTACTGAAGCCCAACTTCATCTTTCTGTTTAACACATGATTTTGGGATTCTTGTAGGTTAAAACCTTATGAGTTCCCTCAGCCTGAGTCCTTTTCCTCTTGTTAGCCCTTAAGGTTATAACCTATAAATAGAATGATTAAATATATACTTTGTAGGAAGGTGTGGTTCTTCATAGTGAGTTTTACTGAGCTGAGTTATTTCATTTACTTTCATTTTGTTAAATAAACTTAAAAAAATAATGTTAGGTTAAATCCAAGGGTTGTCTGAAATTTAACATTTTTGTTTTCTACCTAGAAATGTAAAAATCATTTCCAAAGAAGCAAAGGTCTTATTACAACTAGGGTTCAATTTAGCTAAAAAAATGGAAAGTATTTCACCATTTTAGAAATATCTAATTTTTGTTTGGGAATTTATCTTAGGCTCTCTGGAAATTAAAAAAAAGGAATTAGTATGTGTGACTTAATGATGCCCAGCTCCTAACTGCATTGTCAGCCTGTCCTGTAATGAAAATCAAGCATGATTTTTTTTAATTCATCCCTACCCAGTAGTACAAACAGCCCACCCAAATCTCTCCACTTACCACCCATGCCTAGGTCTTCTCCATTCTCAGCAATCTTTCTTAGAAAAACTGCTGATCTTTGAAGTGTTTCCTGCACCATATAGCATTTGAGTGACATTCTAATTTTTTAAATGAGAAATCTGGACCATCAGTAAATTGTATATACTGAGTATCAATGTGTTTTCATATGTTTTTAGAGAAGTGTTTCAGTGGAAATTTTTACAGAAGGAAACTGTGTTTCTTTGGACCCACTGTCCTGTAATCATTTTTTATTTCCGTATGCCTGGGAGTGGTGCAGATTTTTCACTATTGATGGTGGTGGGGACAAGGGGATCCCAGAAGCAAGTTACTAGGAATGAAAAACCTCAGACCAGAACATGATGAGAATATCTCATGAGATGCTTATACGGGTGTAGATGATTTTCTTCATACCTAAATAAGTTCTGTTCTACTGACACCCTTTAAATCCCTTGGAATTTAAATGCAAACCTAGGGCAGGTGAGACAGTATGTCAAGTTTAGGTGCTCACTGCATATTGATTGAGTTGTATAAAAATAAAAGGAATGTTATGACTTCTGCAAACTCAAGTTTTGTACCTGCTGTAATTAACCTGGACATGGAACAGCGAGTGCCATAAAGGAAGAATAGGAGAAGCTGAAATTGGAGACAGTCCTTAACTATTGCAAGTCAAAAGATGAGATAGCTAAACAAAAGTTGGAGGCAGATTCAGCATACTTAATGGTTCGGGGGTGGGGGGAAGATGGTTTGATAGTCCTTGAGGTTTCATTGGCTTTCCCATATGAATTGCAAATAATACAAGTCCATTGAACTATAAGGTCAGTCTAACAGAAATGGATATGTAATTAATTTCTTCTGTTTAAAGCATATTTGATGAGTGAAATTGATAATCAAATTATATTATTAGTGTTAATAGTTTAATTTTTAAAAAGATTTTATTTATTTATCTTTAGAGGGGAAGGGAAGGAGAGAGGGAGAGAAACATCAATGTATGGTTGCCTTTCATGCATCCCCTGCTGGGAACTGGCCTGCAGGGAACCGGCCTGCAACCCGGGTATGTGCCCTGACTGGGAATCCAACCGCGATTGTCTGGTTCGCAGGCCCGCTCTCAATCCACTGAGCTACACCAGCCAGGGCAATAATTTAATTTTTAATGGTAGAAAATTTAAGGATTTTATAATTGAGACATCACAGACAATGCATTTGTTTGGTTTATTGTATCAGAAGTTAGCAGACATTTTTCAAATTAAAATACAAACTTTTTGATAAATATTCATTAGTGGTCAAATTATTTTAAGATGTCAAGAAAATTTTGCTGTGTGCATTAAACCCAAATTCATGACAGGAATACTGCTTTTATTTTAGTCTTTTTAGAAGTAAACAGTAGTGTCCAAAACACAATGGTAGAATTTCCTGAGATAAAAATATTCCAGATGGAACACTGGCATTTAGAAACCAGTCACGATCATGCCCCTACCCATTCGCTAAGCTCTTGTGGCTGCACATTTTTGTCTATGAGTTGGATAAAGCTGGAAGACATACTTATTGAATTTATGTATTATGCAAAGTAAAGTAACAGAATGAAGATATATCAGATACCCTCAGATGAAAAGGAAGTGCCTGTATAAGAAGATGAAAATTAATAGGGATACATGAAGAGTTCTGTACTTGGCCTCCAAAGAAGTACTGCACAAGTGAAAAAGAAGGGAAATTCCGGCTGTATTCAGCAAAATAGATTTTAGGGTTTTTATGCACCAGCAGGCTTAGGGTAAATTGTAGGTTTGATTGAGTGAACAAGTATGAAGGACACATGGACAAAAACTAGCAGGGTGGAAATGGGAGGGAGTTGGGGAGCACTGGGGGGGTGGGCTGGGATGGGAGTAAAAGACAGAGAACTGTACTTGAACACCAATTAAAATAAAATTTTTAAAAAGTCACTGGTGATTTTTGGCCACTTTAATATAAAAATATTCTTTGATCAGTATGTTCAAAGTACAGTCTATGGTATTAAGGTCACCAGGAAGGTTTTTAAAGTGTACATACCAGGACCCAACAAGTTAGTTACCAAAATTGAATCTCTAAGGTTTGGGTCCAGAAATCTGTATTAAAAAAAAAACCTCCCTAGGCAGTTCTTATGCAAATTAAAGTTAAATAACCATTAAGGTAGAGTAAGGGCAATTATAATACTACTCTATTTTATACTATTTTATCACTCCAGGGTAATTGTGTTCTATTCTTGTGCTTATACTTTCAGAGAGATGGAAAATGTAGGCTGAAGTCAAGAAAAAAGCAAGTGTTAGGAAAATGAGGAACTTAGTCCCATCCATGACGGATGTGTGGAGAGTGGAACATTTTTGCTTAGATAAGAGAAACCTCAGAGAGGCCTTCACGAATGTGTTATTTAATTGAACAATCAGGTAAATGACTGTTATTCATTTGGCTAGCATTCATGAATTTCCAATAAAAATAAATTACTATTAGCAGTTAACAGACATCATGATGAAGATATACAATATTAGTAGAAAGACTAAGTATAAAATTGCACAAATACTTTGCCTAAGATGCACCTCGAAGAACACCGGAAGAAAAACACCAAAGTGATGAGTTCTTTTATTAGGATAAAGTTAGCACAATCACTTTTTTTGCAAAATATTCTCAATTTGTAATAATCTAACTGTATTTCTCATATTTGATTACTTTTCAACATTAATAAAAATAGGAAATTACCAGTTTCTTCAAAGAATAAAGTCTACTCCAGATGATAAATGATTTTATGATCTTTCCTAATATAGGTAGATGGAGGAATGATGATGTAAAAGGAATTAGAAGTAAATTTAGACTGGATTTAGGGAAAATTATTTCTGGATCTGAACAGACTGTCATGAAATTTCACAGAAACAGATTCAAAGACACAGAGAACATTTTGATTGTTTTGCCAGGTGAGAGTGGAGTTAGGGGCTGGGTGAAAAAGGTAAAGAGATTAAGAAGCACAAATTGGTACTTACAGAATAGTCATGGGGATGTAAAGTACAGTATAGGGAATACAGTCAATAATGTTCTAATAGCTATGTACAGTGTCAGATGGGTATTAGACTAATCAGAGGGACTATTTTATAAGTTATATGATGTCAAATCACTAGGGTATACACCTGAAAGTATTATAATATTGTATGTCAACTGCAATTGAAAAATAAAAAATGATTTAAATTAAAAAATCATTTATTAAGTCATATGTTCCAAATATGACTTCTAAAACATTGTCGAAATAAATCAGTTTGTACTTGTTAACTCCATGTTTATGAAGCACCTACTGTTTGCTCAGGAGATTAAATATATATATATATATATATATATATATACACACACACACATATATACACACACATATATATATACACACACACATACACATATCCTTTTACTACATTAATGTATGTTTATAAGTCTATACATTAAATAAATATTGTTTTCAGTTTAAAGTTGTGAATTTAGAATAATGGACCAAGAACAAAATGCCTGTCTGAAACGAGAAAATCTAATAATTGAAAAAGGAACTCTTACAATAAAGAAAGTATTCCCAGGAGATTGCACTGCTTTGCCTTCCCTGGATGTTATCACTGCTATCACGTTCTTGGGCAGACGCCGCCCCATTCCAGAGGCTCTGCAGGGCTAAACTGTCAATGTGAAGGGGCTGCTTCTGACTCCGAAGGGCCCCCACCTGATTGCATTTAGTATCCCTCCTTCCAACGGGGGACTGTGCAGGCTCCACTCAGAAAAATAATGCAGCAATACATTTTCAAGATATGGAAAAATCACTCTTCCTAATAATGCATTATTTGGCATCTTTGAATATGTGACTATTGCAAATGGTTTATCTGAACTTTTAACAGGTTATTTTTCTCAATTTAAAATCATATTGAAAAGTGTGGAGAAAATTGTCACATCTGAACATTTGCAGGTAGTAAGGTGAAGTGCCATTTTTCCCAATAAAATATTGTTTTATCATAAATTCAGTGTGGGTTAAGAGTGACATTTTTATAGTGTATCTGGGCAGAATATAATATCTAGAGCTGTAATAATTGCTTTGTCTGTTATAAAAGCTATTTAGCTCACATTAACACTTAACACATTTATACTGTTAAGCTCATATAAGTATTACTATACAATATGGTAGTTATACTGGTTGTATTTTATGCTACCTGAGGAGTTTTTATTCATTCTTTTACCCACTTTATGATGGGTGATATTTGATTAGGAGTAAGAAAAACAAGGAAAATAAAAATAATAACCTTATTCATGTGACAGTTTGCAGTTTTTAGAGTTTATATATCTTGAACTCGGCTTCATATCACAATATTGCATATCATGTTACTTACAAACTTAATACATTATTAACTATTTTACAGTTTTAATTGACTGTAGCTTTTAGTTAGTAACTTTTCCATAAATTTTGGCTTGTTTTGTAGTTTCCATTTGCCTATTTAGGAATTGAAATTCTTTTAAAATTTTCTAAAATAAAGTTAATTTTGATTACTATAATTTTATGATAGTTCTGTGCTTTTGGAGAATTTTGGAAATTTTTGTAGTCATCATTACAACATAATGATATAAAACATAGTCATCCATATAAAACGATGATTGTAAAAATAAGACATCGTGCCTAATCTTTATCTCACAACAATTTATATGATCTATCTGTAAGATTTTTTTATTTTCTAAAATCACAATATAAAGAATCCCTTCCAGAGTGTCTTTCATCCCAGGTACATACTCAAGAGCAAAGTCATGCATGTGCAAATGACATGGAACCAAGGTCAAGTTAGCTCTTTTCATATTCTTTCTTTATTGAGCATATGTATAGGCAGTTTAAGTTGCATTAATCTATGGTGACTTAAATAAGTCATCGGTGATTTCTTTTCCATGAAGTTTCTAGGATCAAATGTGATTCTTTAAATTCGCCTACCCTTTAAAAGAAACAGTTTGTGCTGGGCATTTTAAACAGCAACACAGACTTTGTTTAGGCTGCTACAGTAGGAGAAAGACCTCAATACACAATGGAGTTCCACTCCACTGAAATAAAAGATAGGAGGCTTTTAAATGTCAGAGTGTACTAACAGGAAAGTGCGGAAGGACTTTGGAGAGGGAGGTTTAGCCATTGTGATTAGGCCACCTGTTCTTTGGTAATTATCCCCAATCAAAGTTAGACTCCCACCCTCCCACGGAAACTGGGAGAAAGGGCCTTACCTTTTCTGATGACGCATTGCATTTGAAAGAGATGGCTCACGAGGACTTGAAAAAGGCATAGAAAGTAAATGTTAGTTTCTATAAATATTAGTAGATATTACAAAAGTGGATGAGTAATAAGTGAAAAGATGGCTCAAAGGTACTTGGAAAAGGCTCAGGAAGCAAATGTTAGTTTCTATAAATATTAGTAGATATTAGTAGTGTTGAATAAGTAAAAGTGGAGATACAAGTTACCTCAGAGAAAGAGAAAGAAGTTGCAATTTTAAGTTTTCTAAAGTTAATGCTTAAGAAAAGGCAGCTCGGGGGTGCAAATAATAAATTCTTTTGGCACTCCAGAGCTTTCTCAGGCAGTGACTTAAAGGGAGTGGGGTCATCTTGGAGATGTGGCCTGGAGCTTTAGAAATGATACTAATAATTGTCTCTTAGTCAGAAGATGGTGGGGGTGGGGAATTAAATCCTTTCTGCTCAAAGTTGTAGTTCTTATAGGCTAAGGTTGAAGCCTGTGTGAGATTTACCAGAGGAGCCTGACTAAAGTTTGATCAAGTAGAGAGTCTTTGTCACTCCATCCCCTGATCCCAGGAAATTGGTCTGCAAGTAATGTCTTACAGTTGTAAATATAAATTTTGCAAATGTTTTCCTTTCCAAATTTACAGTTGCAATTTAGACATTCAATTTAAAGACATAAGATGTAGATTGTATTTAGACCAAAACATTTGGTTTTATTAATTCTATGAGATTCTTCCAGAATGCATGCAATGACAATGTAAATCTTGTCCTATATATCGATGTTACTTACAGCACGGTCGTCTGCATTTTGCATGACAGATGTGGTGGATTCTAGATTCAGACTGCATGGTTTCAAAGCCTGACTTGCCTTTTTCCAACTGTATGGCTTCTTAAGTTGAATAAACTGTTTAAGCTTCAGTTTTCTCATCTGTAATATGGATATTACAACAAATAATTGCTATTGCATAAAGTTACTTTGAAGATTAAGTGGTATAAGTGCTTCACACACTACCTGGTAAAGACTAAGGGCTCAGTAAATGTTAGTTTCTATAAATATTAGTAGATATTGCTGGTGTTGAATAAATAAAAGTGGGAGATACAAGTTACCTGATCCGTATCATTACCTTATTTGAAAATTGGTGGCAATAAGAAATTTCAAATTTTTATTTTCATTTTCCCCTATTTTTTTGCTCTGTATATTTGCCATTCTATGCCCATGTTCCTTTCTTTTTTATTTCCTCAATGGAAAAGATAATTATTTGAAAATGTGTTATATTTAAAAGGAAAACATTTGTCAGATAAATATCTGTGAATTCTGTTTTCAGGAATAGGTGAAAATCTCTTTTCTTCTGATTTCTATTATGAGAGACTTGAAAAAAATACATGTTTGGGGCAGTTTCTGTGATCGATAATTCTGCCTAATGTCCTCCCAAGAACTATATCGACTTCCAGGCTTATATTTATTTTTTGCTAGCAAGAGCAGTACCAAGAAATATGGTTAAGTCTCCTGAGAGGCTATACCTTTGAGAGTATGTAATCAGCACATGGACTGATGTTATTTTAAATTATGATTGAGCAGAGTTTAAGAAGGGAAATACAGTTGACAATGTTAATCTTGCAAGCAGCTTTTATTATATACAATTCCATTGTTTTTGCCACGCAATGTTAGATTTGCATTTAATACCAACCAAAATGATTTTATTCCATTTTTAGAGAAATAATAATGGTAGTAATTATAATATTTCCTCTGAGGAAAATATAATTGGGCAAATCTTTACATGGATTAAGTTTTGTGTAGTATATAGAACATATTTTCTCCCTGAGGAAAATAATACTAGTACATCTGGTATGGAAGCATGCATTTTTATACTGTTTTATTACCAAATGGATTTATCCCTTCAATGTTATCTGGAATAAAAAATGTTTAAGACAAATGTGAAAATTGAAAGAAATAATGATTAGAAAAATAAGGTGAAGGTAGTGGTGATTTAACACAAAAATGGTAAGACATAAGGCCCTGGGGTAGGGGGCAGTGGTGGGAGGTAAATGCAGACAACTGTAATTGAACAACAATAAAATAATTTTTTTCAAAAAGACACAAGGCCTTGTAAACTTTGTTTCAGTTGGTCCTTGTGTTTAATAGATACTAGATTTTGCACATCAAAGACTCTCTTAATTAATACATTTTCAATATTCAGATATCATGTAAACTAAGAAAATTCCCTGTCTCCCCACCCCTTATCCTGAGGCCAGAAATGTTGACTTCTTTGTCCAAAAAGCGGGAGGTGGGCCAGAAAATATTTGGATGTCTAATAAAACATGACTGCTGTAAACAATTTATTCCATCTCTTAGACCCACCCCCTACTCCTTGCTCAGAGTTTTTTTTATTGTATTCTTCATATACTCTGGGATGTACTAATAGAGAATGATTTGCCAACACCTTTAAGGTTCTATGTAATTTTCCTTGTTTTCCATTTTGTAAAAGGGAATGGTACTATAGGGTTAAATTTTAGAAAGCTGGTCTAAAAGTAGAAGTTTTAATGTATTTTGCATTTTCCAAAATCCAAGAAACAAAAAATGGCATAAAATATTACCTGTAATGAATTTAGAATGATAGAGATTGATAAATCACACAAAAAAATAAAATAGATAAAAATGATTGTGGTTTAAAGAACATATTTGCTTTTCATTTTGCCACATTCTGGGTCATGATGACTAAATGTATATGTTATTCAGGGTCTAAAGAGTTTTAAAATTCTGCTTTGAGTCAAAGAAATCTGAATTTTGGCCTTGGCTGTCTGCTTTTTCACTCAAAGTAGAAAAAGCAATGGCCACTGTTTTCTGTTCTCAGCTAAGTAGTATTCCATTACACTTGACTAATGCTTTGTTGAGAAATGCCCCAAATAGTTCAGTAGATAACTATATTAGCTTTTAATATTTTTCTTATGAGTTCTAGTCTGCTTTCTCAAGGAAAACACACTACCCATGCTGAGCTAAGATGAACTATCCTAGAAGAATGTGTGTGCTTACCAAAGAAAGCATGCTTTAATATTATTTGCCTCTATTTCACCACTTTGGCTTCTTTATAAATATCTTAAGTAGACTTAAAACTCATGGAAATATGAAGGCAACAATCCATACCAAAAGTTGTAGTGAACTCCTGGCTGGTGTGGCTCAGTGAATTGAGTGCTGGCCTGTGAAGCAAAGGGTCACTGGTTTGATTCCTAGTCAGGGCACATGCCTGGGTTGCAGGTCAGATTCCCAGTAAGGGACACATGAGAGGTAACCACACATTGATGTTTCTCTTGTTCTTTCTCTTTCCCTCTCTCTAAAAATAAATAAATAAAGTCTTTAAAAAAATTATAGTGAACTTCTGACATATTGTTACAAATGAGTGGAGATGTTAATACTAAAGCACAACTTCCTGTCAATACATGCACTGTAATTCTTTTTAGGAGAGAACAACTTAATAATGTAAAACTTAGGTATTATAAATATTTATATATTTATAAATATTAATATTGATCTAGGCAGCTATTTTCAATTGATTTAAAATCTCATTTGTCACTTTTGGAAATGTAAAAGAGACCTTCTCCTGCCTTTCCTTGGACCACTAAGCTTTGTATTGACTTACATGTGGTGTAATATAAATATATATGGAACTTAAGCAATCAGGATGTGTTTTGCAAGATTAGATGGGATATGAGCAAAATCATGAATATAAGATTTATGTTAGAAACCTTCTGCATTGATTCTGGTTTGTCAGTAGGAAAACAGGGTAAAGAGAATAATGGATAGGTTCCCAAATTCCTGATGAGGTAACATCTCTCCAAACCAGTGATGACACTTCCAACAGACTCCATTAATATAAAACCCTTAATTTCAAACAGTAGTTTGACAAGATGTAAGCATTGCTATATTTGTTGCAGCATTAATTACAGTATTCAAGAAAAGGAAGCAATGAAAGTGCCCATTTATAGATGACTGGATAAAGAAGATGCAGTACATATATACAATGGGGTATTTCTTGAATATAACAAAAATGAAATCTTACCATTTGTGACAACATGGATGCACCTAGAGGGTATTATGCTCAGTGAAATAACTCAGACAGAGAAAGACAAATACCCTATGATTATCAGGGGGTTCACTTTGTAAAATATATAAATTTCTAACCACTATGCTGTAAACCTAAATCTGATCTATTGAGTATAAACTGTAATTGAAAAATTAAAAAGAAACACCTTAATTAAAAAACCCAAAATGAATTTGGCAATGAAGAACAGAGCCTTAGAAAACAGTACTGGGCATAAAAAGAACAAGAACCCATTGACTTAGAATCATTTTTTAATAGTTAGAGGCTTAAAGGTGTTGGCTAATCATTCTTCATTGGTGCATCCCAGAGTATATGAAGAATGCATTAAAAAACTCCAAGCAAGGGGTGGGGGAGGTGAGTCTAAGAGATGGAATAAATTGTTTACTATAGTCAAAGCTTGTTAGGCACCAAAATATTTTCTGGCCCACCTCCTGCTTTTAGGACAAAGGAATCATCATCATTCCCATTTTTCAGGTAAGAGTGTTGAGATTTACAAAATATAAATATTTTGAGTAGGTTATATAGGGAGAAAGAAATCAAACTGATAGTAGAGCCTCGTCCTTTTACCTTCTAATCAGGAGTCATTCCCACAAACCATATTGACAGCACTGCCTAAAAGATGTCTGTTTTCATGTTTCTGTCCATTGTCTTGCTCCAAGGTGCAGTGGATTGAAATAACTGTACTGTCCAATGGCATCTCAGCTATGTTAGTCTCTTTAACCATATCAACTTTGTCCACATTCTATTTTCCCTCTTCTACCCAGTCCCGCCCTTGTGTTTAACGTGGGTCTTTTTATTTGAACATTGTCCTTTAAAAACATGAATTGATTTCCAGTCATGAATTGCCATTTCTGTAACATACATGCTGTTAATATTCCAATTTTACCTCTTCCTTTCACTAAGTGCTATTATTTTTTAGAATCTTTCCATGTTGCTAGGTGTGCATCTACTCTACATCTTCTAACTTTATAATTTGTACATACTGAACCTTTGTGAAAATTAGGTAAAACTAATTTTTCAGCTATTCATTTCCTTACCAGGCATCCTCTGGGCTGGTGCTCTTGTTCAAGCACAAGTTATACATTTGTACGCATCTGCAATGAGGGTCATGATTGTGTATCCAGTCTGTTTGACATGTCTTATTGATGGATATCCTGGTTACCTCCAACACTGACTATTAAAAATAACCTTGTAATGAATGCCCTGGTATATATGTGTTATGGACCTGTATAACAATTTCCTTGGGATGAATGCCAGTTGTAGAATTGGTGTGTCAAAGGGTATGTGCATACTTAATCTGACTATGTAGTAACAGATGGCTAGGCAGATTGCTGCCACTGTCTATACTACCTCCAGCAGAGGACCATGGCTCCTATGTCACCATATCCACGTGGTTCTTTTGATATGTTATGTATACTTGGCTTTGTTTACTCAGCCACAGTGAGGGAAGGGCACTCATACTTTCTAAATGGCCCTGATTTGAAATCCTAGGAAATAATTAACTAGCAGTGATGATACTTTAATCCCAGCAGATGAAAATCAACCAACATTCAAACTAGTCCCAATTAATCAGATGTCTCGTTAGGTACATCTGGTGTTTAGTTAATGTTTTTCAAGTTAAGCAACGGAGGCTGGTTTTACTTTGGTTTTATTTTATCTCTGGTTTGTTTCCTTAATTTCATCCAACTAAATATAATGATTTCCTTTTTCCATTATTTACTCTTATAATTAAGACAGAATTAAATTGATGAAAATAAATATTATAAATCTGTTCAGTGTGAATCTTTTGGATCCAGAAGATTTACTGTTGTGTTTTGGGAAGTCAGTATAATAGAAATGGTGATGCTCTTGTCGTATTTGCTGTCCCTCTGAGCTCAGAGGGCTGTTTTACAACAAGCGATCTTTGTAATGATCTGATAAAGTTTTCCGTATTTCTTGAAGAAGGAATTTTCAAAGTACCTCTTTTGTGCATGTAGATATTTTGATGTATTTAATTTCTAATCATTTGCCTTCCAATTAAGAAAAATTACAACAATCTGGCTTCAGACCATTGCAGAACAGCAAGTATTTTGTCATGTTGTCACGAAGAGTATAGTGTTCAGGAGTGACACTCCCTAGTCCACTCACTGTGTGGTTGGGATCGTCTTTTCTGCAAGGCCTGATGATAAACTTTCATTCCAGGTGTATTTCAAAGCTGTGCTTCCTTTGTTCTTTATGATAATGCTGGGCAAATAGCAGGAGCTCAGTAAATACCAACTAGCTAATTGAAAAAAGAAATCTAATCCTTGACTCTATATGGAAACTGTTTTTCTGCAGCTCTTTATGGAAATCAGATATTCATTGAATGCTTGGCCACAGCTGAGCCTTGCACTTACATGTGCACACACTACTTTCATGCCATCTGTTGTCTTATTTTCCTTGTTTATATTGGTGAAGAATATAAACTGAAAGTGATAGAGTAGTTGTTTTCTATCTTACAACAGTTACTTTATCTTGGATGCTTTGCCAAATACAAACACACATAGATACACACAGACATACAATTTCTAAATGAAATATTCTCTCACATTCTTCTCTTTTCAAGATTTGTAGCTAATTTTAGTAGCTGTTCTGGGTTGGAGATGGGGACAGGACTGAGGTAAAGACGAAAATTGAGTCAAATAGCAGCAAATTGTTTGCTTAGAATGAGCATCTCTCCCCAAATTATTTGTTCGATAGTATTGACATAAACCTTCTTGTGTTCTAAAGAATCAATGGCATAGTGTTTGCTGTGCTGTTGCCTACATGTGGCCATGAGTTTCCTTAAAGACATGACCAGGAAAAGCATTTTGCATTCATGGGAATTTTCTTCCCTTTTAACAGTTTTGCCATCCACAGGGGTGAAGCAGACATATGCTTACCTGGTCCCTAGCACGCATCAGGAAGAGTAACTTTTAATTTCATTACCTCCATCATGACTTGGGGGATTAGAAGGCCCCTCTACTTGATGCAGAAACAAAGAAGTTATCCAAGGTGATGAGGAAATCTGAAAACCACAAGGAGTAAATTCTATATGATGCTAAACCAGGGAACAAAATGGTGATTCAAAGACAGGGAGAGCATAAAGTAGGAGTTCCTAATGCATCTAAGACTTGTTTTCAGTATGCAAAACTTGAGATTTTAGTATGAAATTTCAGAAGAATTGGATCAGTAGAGTAGCAATGGGCATTTCTGTTAGTCTTCTTGGTTTTCTTCATCTCTATAGGTTGGCATACCTTGGGCTTGGTCTCTCTTCTCTATGCTGACATGCTTGTGTTCTGAGAAAAGTTTCAGGACCTTAAATAAAACATTTCATGCTGATGATGGCCAAACTGACAACTGCAGCCCAAACCCTTTTGCTCAATTCCAGGCCTGTTTATCCAACTTCCTACTCAGCCTCTCTGATTGGGAGTCAGTGGACTGCTCCCCATGTACTCCACATGTCCAGACCTGAACTCCTGCTCTCCTCCCACCCCAATCCTGGAAGAAGTAACAACTAATTCTAAATAGATGAGTTCATCCTATGCATGCTCAGGCCAATTGCTTCGGATGTTATCCTAACTTCTTTTCTCACATCCCACCTCTAAATCAGTCAGTTCGAACATTAAAATATATCCAGAATTAGACCACTTCTAATCTCCACTACTCATGTTAATTTCTACCATTAGTTCTCATCTCAGCTACTGCACTGGCCTCCCAAGTCATCTCCAAATCAGTGCTCCCTGTCCATGTGTCAGCCTGTCTAGTCTCCCTACAGTATCCAGAACAGTCCTCTTAAAGTAAAGGCTAGCATATGTCATTGCTTTGCACTCGACCTTGCAATGGCTCATTTTCACTAAGGGGGAAAGCTAGAGTTCTTACCTCATCCAGTATTCTCATTTGCATTCAATCCACTTGAGCTGGAAAATGCTTCCCACCTGTGAGTACAAGCATGCATTGGGGCATTGGCACTGCTTCTCCTCTGCCTCCTGGAATCTGTCCTCCCAGATATCAGAAAGTTAGTTCCTTTACCTTAAGTCCCTGTTTGAATTTCTTCTTCTCAATTAAGCCAATTTAAAAATCAAGCAGCCTTCCTTTCCATCTCTCTACCACAGCATGTACTGAGCCCTGCTATAATATTATTTGGTCCCTATCACTTATCATCATCATATTTACTCTGCACTTGATTTTCTAATGTTTAAATTACTTTCCTCCAAAAGGAATAGGGCTCCATAAGGACAGAGATCTTTAGCATTTTTGTTTATAGATAATTTTCAAGTATGTACAATAGTATCTACTAGATGCTGAATAAATATTTGCAGAATGAGTAAATAAAGTGAAAAGCCCAGTTACATCAAGTAAATGAATTACCTTCTCTGCATATAAAATTGCACAAACTGAAGGATTAAATAAAATGGTGTATACATGTCAACCAAATGCAAATGTGTGTATCATATGTGGATTAGATTCAGAAATCAAAAAGAAAATATGTGAGATGTAGGGTATATTTGATAATGCTTTTATATTTTATTGTATTCAAAACTTGTTAATATCAATATGTGTAATAATTATATTTTTGTAAATTTTTAAAGTCTTATCTGTTTGTGATACAAAATGAAGTATTTGGAAATAAACTGATAAGAGATATCAGATTTTCTTTTAAATACTCTAAAATAGGACTTCCGCCAAGATGGAGGCATAGGTGGAAACACCTTGCGTCCGTGCACAACCAAATCTAAAAACAACAAAGTTTTTAACAATAATAAATGCAACCAAACCACACAGAAAATTGACAATATGGAGTCCGAAAACAGTGAAATATTCAGCTAAACCGGTAAGAGGGGCAAAGCCAGCAGTAGAGCGGGTTGGCCAAAAAGATCCCCGACCGGGGTGGTGCACAGGCAGCCGAAGGCGAAGGCGCGGATCCCAGGTGCAGGCTAGCTATGGGTGGACACAGGGAAGAGGCGCGGATGGCTGTCTGCGGTTGGTCGAGCATTTGCTTGCAGATAAACCAGTGAAGAGGCGAGCATTGAGACCACACGGCGCAGGGCAGCAGGCTCGCACATTTCCGCTCAGATAAACAGGCGGGGGAAAGCAGTGGGATGGACTGGGCAAGCAGAGAGGACCACCATTGCTCCCTCTCTGACCCCACCCCCACATACAGCATCACAACCCAGTGACCTGGGTGGCCCCGCCCTGGTAAACAACTAAGGCTCCACTCCTCATATGTAACAGGCACAAGCAGATAAAAACATGGCTCAAGAACAACTCAGAGCCCCAGAGCTGATAAATCTAAGTGATGAAGAAATAGCCAAACTTTCAGATGCACAGTTCAAAACACTGGTGATCAGGATCCTCACAGAACTGGTTGATTTTAGTCACAAATTAGAGGAACATATGAAAGCTAAACTAATTGAAATGAATGGTAATGCACAGGAAACCAATAGTAATGGAAAGGAGACTGGGACTCAAATCAAGGGAGTGGACCAGAAGGAAGAAAAAAATGACCAAACAGAAAAGAATGAAGAAACAAGAATTCAAAAAAATGAGGAGAGGCTTAGGAACCTCCAGGACATCTTTAAACATTCCAACATTCGAATTATAGGGGTACCAGAAGGGGAAGAGGAACAGTCATGAGTGGAAACCCTATTTGAGCAAACAATAAAAGAGAACTTCCCCATCCTGGCAAAGGAAATAGACTTCCAGGAAATCCAGGAAGCTCAGAGAGTCCCAAAGAAGTTAGACCCAAGAAGGAACACACCAAGGCACATCATCATTACATTAGCCAAGATTAAAATGAAGGAGAGAATCCTAGAAGCAGCAAGAGAGAATGGGACAGTCACCTACAAAGGAGTTCCCATCAGACTGTCAGCGGATTTCTCAAAAGAGACCTTACAGGCAAGAAGGGGATGGAAAGAGGTATTCCAAGTCATGAAAACCAAAAGCTTACAACCAAGATTGCTCTATCCAGCAAAGTTTTCATTTAGAATGGAAGGACAGATAAAGTGCTTCTCAGATAAGACCAAATTCAAGGAGTTCATCATCACCAAGCCCTTATTATATGAAATGTTAAAGGGACTTACCTAAGAAAAAGAAGATAAAAAATATGAACAGTGAGCCCTGGCTGGTGTAGCTCAGTGGATTGAGTGTGGGCCTGCGAACCAAAGGATTGTGGTTTGATTCCCAGTCAGGGCACATGCCTGGGCTGCAGGTCAGTTCCCAGCAGGGGACGCATGAGAGGCAACCATACATTGATATTTTTCTCCCTCTCTCCTTCCCTTCCCCTCTAAAGATAAATAAATAAAATCTTTAAAAAATATGAACAGTGAAAGGACAGCAAACTCACAGTTATCAACAACCACACCTAAAACAAAAGCAAATTAAGAGGACAGCTAGATCAGCAGTGAACCATACAAATGAAGATCATGTGGAGGATTAGCAACAGGGGAGTGGGAGAAGGAGAAGGGGGAAAAGATACAGAAAATAAGCAACATAGACAATAGATAGCAAATAGATAGGGGGAGGGTAAGAATAGTAGGGGAAATACAGAATCTAAAGAACTTGAGACACGTGTTCATGAACTAAAGGGGGGAGTGGTGGGGGAGGGGTGTGCAGGGTGGAGGGGAACAGAGGGGGAGAATAGAACAAATGTAATGGCATAATTAATAAAAATTATAAAAATAAATAAAATTAAATTAAAAATACTCTAAAATAAATGAAAAGAATAAATTAAGTAAAATGGGCAAAATATGGATGATTATTGATGCATAGCAACAGACATATATTTTTATTATACTAATCTCTCCAATTTTGTTTATATTTAAATTTTATGATAAAAATTTAAAAGTAGATACTTTCTGAAATCCTTTCCTATTCAAAACGTTTTTGTTGGAGCCAGAATTCTCTAAACAGGTCATTTGTTTTGCAGATATTAAGAGGGTCACTCCTATACTCAAGATAAATAAAGACCATTCCATAGAATAAAAATATAACCAAAGACATAAAGACAGAAAATGTAATTTAATATCATTCATAAATGAAACTTTGCTTTCATCTGTAAAAACTATTAGTTCTAAACTGATTCTATCTAAAAAAATGTAACCAAAGTTTCATTCATTGTGAATAAGTAATATAAGTAATTGAATAAATTATATATGCACATTGAATCATGTACAAAGGAATATCTTACAATTCTATTAACAGAATGGAGCATAATTTTTTCTAAATAAATCCTAACAAAATATAATAAAAAAGAATAACTATGTAATTTGACTGAGTAATAAAATAAATTTTAAACTGTATATTACCATATCATTAAAAAGATAAATAATAAAGATTGTCTAGATTTTTTAAAAGAAGGCTTCTTATTTATTATTTTTCTTCTTCATTTATGCAGATAGATTCATAGAAATAGATATGTTATATATAGTGAAATAGGTATAGATATATACTATGCACTAAATAATGTGTAGATATATAATCATGCAATGAAGCAATAGGGCACCATTAGATAAGTGAGTTCTGAATCATGAGTCATTTTAAGGATAAAAGCAAGATGAGAGAGAGAGATGGGGTTATGGATATAACTTTTTTGAAAATCATCTCATTCCATAAAATACAGAGAAGCAGAATACCATAAGTAGGACAGTTAGGTAAAGACAAAATATTTGGGACTTGGCACAAGAGCAAAATAGTCTTATTAATCTTTGAATATCTAGGAAAAATTCTTAGGAAAAAACAATTAACTGAATAGCTTACCCATAATTCCATGAGGTTACTTCCTCTTGCTATGGGATCACATCCTTATATGGAGGAGCAACACTGGACCAGAAAAACCACAGAGATGGTGACCAGCTTTTTGTTTTTTATATTGTCATTTTTTGTTTCCTAGTCTCAAACATTTTGTTGTTGCTATTTTGTTTTTTACTTATATACTATAAACTGTATTTTTTCCCCTGTAATCGCATTGAGAGTTTTTGGAGCTTGAGCTTGTCTACTGTCACCTGGACCACACCAAATGTACTCCCTTGCTCTTTCTTTTCATCTTCAAAGAAGGATTAAATCCCACCATGTCACTTGAGGTTCACTGGAAATGATCCTGTCTTCCTTAAATATCAGTTCTCTCAATCAATATTTTCTGCTTGTTTCTTTGTATTTCCTAAAGCAGTGTTTTCCAAATTAAAAAAAATACATTGACACATATACCAGACTGCTACATATGAGGGAGACTCTAAAGCAGATGACCAAGCCAGCATGAAGTTGGCTTGTCATAATGCCATAGGTCCTGAAAGGTAGACGATGAGATATAATCCATTACAGGGGTGCTGTGAGTCCAACCCACAGCCAAAGATGGCTATGAATACAGCCCAACACAAAATCATAAATTTACCTAAAGCCTTTTTTCTGCTAATCAGCTTTCATTACTGTTTGTGTACTGAATGTGTGGCCCAAGACAACTCTTCTTCCAGTGTGGCCCAGAGATGCCAAAAGGTTGGACACTCCTGTTAGTACAGAAACTAGCAGGAGCATCAGTATGGTAGCACCAGTGACTCTGCCCTAAGCACCATAATGTGACACAATGGGCCAAGATGGTGACTGTGACACACTGCAACTGAGGAAACCAGACCAAAGGTCTCAGCGCCTTTGTAGCAAACAAGTGGTAAGATAGCCTCCGTTCCTGAAGAACAGGCAGCCACATGACAGTCATGCATGGGGCACTTTCACCTAATTAATTGGCTACACAAGGGATGATAGTTAGGCCTTGAATTTGACACATTCGAGAAGGACGTGCAGTGATGGGATGGGTGTTGCCCATGAAAGGCTGCCCTTCCCAGGAAACCTGTAATGCTTAATGGTATTCTTCAATTTATTCCATTTGGATAAAATTCTGGACAAAGCCAGACCAATTGATTTCTTGACTCACTAGTACATACAATTCAGAATTGGAAATTGTTGCTTCTTGTACCTAGTAGTATATGCCTTGCAGAATCTGATTAAATATGTCATTTTTAAATACTAAATGTTTGCCACATAGTAAATTTAGTGCTCAGTAGGCAACGTGTTACAGTAGAAAGATCATGAGCTTCAGGTCCCCATTTTACTGTATATTTAGTAATTATTTAGTACTTTGGTTTGTATTTGGTTTGAGACCTGGTATGAAGCTAAAACCTAATACTCTGGGTAATGTGCCTTGGAAAATGCCTCATAGTTGCCAATATTAGTCTTAAATGATCTGACTTCCATGGGTTTGTTTGTGGTGAAAATTACAACTAAGTTAAAGAAGGAAATATTGAAGAACTACTCTAAGAAACTGCATGAAAACTGAAATGACTGACTGAATTCTTGATCTTAGAAAGCACAAATCATTTGTACCCAGAATGCACTCATTTCTCTTTGCTTCTCTCTCTCTCTCTCTCTCTCTCTCTCTCTCTCTCTCTCACACACACACACACACACACACACACACACAATGGAATGCCAAATACAATTGAGGCCCATTAAGCAAAAACCAATGGCAATTGCATAAACAAAACAACTACGAGGTTTTAAAAAATAAATTTGCATTGCCTCATATCCTATCTTCAACTTTGAAAATGAACATGGTTAGTATTACTTACACTGCCCTAATTTTCTAGTTAAAATATTTAAAGACTCAGTCAATCCAAACATTGTATTTGCTTTACTTTGTATGGAAATGAATCTCATTTGTCTCTTCTACTGATTGAGCACCATAAAAATGTGAAGAAATTTACACAGTTTATAGTGCAAAATCATGGTTAATAAAACTGCTTTGCTATGACAAATTTTTATATGAATATCAACTTGGTCACATTTGGCTATAATTTTTATTTTGTAATGTTCAGTTTAGCTAGTGCACTGTCATTATCATTTTGAAATGATTACACAAACTTGTTTCTATAGGCTTTGGAAAAACCTGGAATCCTACAATATTTAAAAAAATAGTTATTTTCTAATATCTCCTAGATAAGGCATATCCAAATCATGACAAAATAAGACCCTCCTTTGTAGTAAACCTTTAAAAAATTTTAAATGATTTTATTTATTTATTTTTAGAGAGTGAGTAAGGGAGAGAGAAAGAGAGGGAAACATCAATGTGTGGTTGCTTTCCCATGCTCCCTACTGGGGACCTCACCCTCAACCCAGGCATGTGCCCTGACTGGGAATCAAACCAGCAACCCTTTGGTTCCCAGGCTGGTACTCAATGTACTGAGCTATGCCAGGCAGGGCAATTTATAGTAAATCTCTTTTGAGAAAATAAATAAAGCATTCTGTAATTACGCTATTTGGAGGTTATTATACAAGTGGAGTTGAACAATTAAGTCCTACTGTTATATCGGTATATCAGTAGGTAAAAAACTAGAAACATAACCTAAAATGTTAACTACTACTGAAAGATAAAGTGAAGATCGTTATAAAACTAATGCAGAAAAAAAGTTTTTATCAAAAGAAGACAACAATGTAAAACTATGTATTCACTTTTAAAGCTTTGTTTATTCCTGTTTACTCAGGAAGCAGTATTGATAAACAAGGTAAAGAATATTGAAGAATATTAAGGAAATACATGATTCAGCATTAGTAGTCATGCTACTGGCATCAAAACATACCTTTGGAATATTCTGTACCTGAGACACTTAAAAATAAATCACTTAATTACAAGAGTAAATATTTTAGCAAACTGGGATTTCACCTGGAAGATATATTGATTTGACATTCCATCTGTATGTCACCTCACATTCTTCTAATATTTCTGAGTAAATATGAAACCCTTTTGAATCTATTAAAGTGGACATGGGTGACAAAGAGTTGATTTCATGCAATAGAATCTTTGAGTCTACCTGTGACAGTATATAATTGCTTTTTAAATATGTTTTCAATGGGAACTAAGTTCTATAGCATATTTGATTCAGATCATAGGCATATATATTTTATTTCATCATGTTGGCATCTCTCTAAACCTAAAAGCACCTTCTACACTGCAATACATATTCAATACATAATTATAACTGAATAAAATCATTAAAAGGAAAAAAAAGAATTTAGTCCATATCCCTAAAACTGGGAAATAAGTCAAGTGGTCAAAGCCTCCATCTATATATTGAGAGAGCTAAGACATAAACTTAGATAAGGTACTTTTTCCACTATAAAAGTATCATTTAAGCATGGGCCTGAGAACCAGACAATCGCGATTCGATCCCCAGTCAGGGCACATACTGGGGTTGCAGGCAGGTTCCCTGCAGGCCAGTTCCCAGCAGGGGACGCATGAAAGGCAACCATACATTGATGTTTCTCTCCCTCTCTCCTTCCCTTCCCCTCTAAAGATAAATAAATAAAATCTTTTTTAAAAAGTATCATTTAAACCATTGTTTTATTCATCTGAATATTCTACAAATATTTTCCAATACCTGCAATGTTCCAGTCTTTGTGCTGGACTAAGATTAAGTCTTTTCCTGTTCTTATGGGGCTAAGAACAGGAAAGATGAGGGTCTGCCACTAGAGAGGTTGTGCATAACTAAGGGAGAGAGGTGAAAGTACAAAGAAAAAGGCATTATTATGGTAGAGTGTGGTAACAGTTGTGTTGAAAGTCATCATCGTTCCTAGGATTGTGCCTATTACCTTTGACTGGTAGATAAATTTGAGGTCTCAGTGAAGTTGCATTGTCTTAACTTGTAGTGTCGCATTTTAAGTGGTCTCCCCACTTTGAGCTGGACCTTCCTCCAGATCTGTCCTCCACATTGCTGCCTCAGGAGTCTTTTTAAAATCCGATACCTGGTCAGAGCTCTCACCTGCACAACAGCCCTCAGTAGCTCTCTATCTCTGCCAAATGAAGTTCAAATTCACTATCTGAGCATAAGACCGGTCATGATTTGAATTCAGTCGGCCACTCGTCTTACTTCCTACTACTTCCTGAAACATCATTTGATTCAGTATCATAGAAATGCTTACCAACTTACAGGCGTAGGTGGGTGAAGTTGGGATCATTCTAACATGAGGGCCACAGGTATTCAGTCGGGTAAGTTGGAAGCAAAGTAATCTTTAGAAAATAAGAGGAAAAGTGGCAGTGTAGAAGTCCTGTGGATGAAATGAAATTTGACAGTAGTGACCCAGAGGATAGGGGGATGGGACCTGCTGGATGGAGTGTTTAGTCAGTTAGTGGAGGGCTGGAGCAACAACAACAAAAAGAACGGAGAGAGAGAAACTCATGAAACACTTGAACATGCCAGGGAGCGAGGGTGGTAAAAGTGGTGATGGAGGGAGAATTGGGTTGGGGTGGTGAACACACAATACAGTGTACAGATGATATGTTGTGGGATTGTGAACTTGAAACCTGCATAACCAACGTCACCCCAGTAAATTCAATGAAAAGGAAAAAAAGTGTTCTGCTATTTATCTGATACTTTATGGTCAAATGATAGTTAAACATGAAGATTTAAAATATATTATGTATATATATTACATATTACAAATATATTTAGGATATATATGTATGTATATAATTGCTTTACTCCATCTGCCACTAGAGTTCTAGAGACCATTAAATTGGGTGTAAAAAGGGGGCCTTTATTTTTTTTAAAAAAGGGAAACTCATTTTGGCCAGTTCAAACATAAACAGAATAAAAGGAGAGCTGATATACCTCGATGAGAAAAAGAAAGGAGTACTTTGATTTTGGTAGTATTTTTTTTTCTGTTTTAGTTGTGTGAAGGAACTTTTAAAAACATACTTTTAAGAGAGGCTGTAATTTGTTTGATGATGGCTTTTTTCTGAGTTAATTGACAACTAAGTTAATTGAAAAATATGTTTGCATCTTATCTTACAAACTGCCCACACGGTTGAAACTTAAATACTATTGAATCTTAAAGGCAGTTATTTTATGTTACTTTTGTTATTTGATATATATTTGCTCTTTATGGTGTGCCATTAAAATTTTACCTAATAATTTTCTACAACAAAAACCCCACTTGATTGAAAGATATATACATACTAAATAATTTTTTAAATTACACAAAATACTAGTAAAGCTTTGGAGGCTTTTATCTTTACCTTATCTTCTAAAGGATGATAGGTATAGTTCAAATTGAATAAGGAGAGAAATAGAATAATCAAATTATAATTTTGAGCACTGCTGAATTGTTGCTGACACAGAACCTTTAAAACGTGGCTTCATTATGGTAATGAGAGTGCTGCTCTTGGTTCCAATAGGGGGTCTGGGAACTCATTGTGGCTACGTGAAAACTGTAAATGTCAGGTCTCAGTTTAATTGTGTTGGAAATATGTGGTAGCTCATTCTGAGTATGAAACAGCTGTGCAAATATTGGCAGAGCAGAAAATCTAACATGTTATTACTAATACTTCGATGTTCTGAGGTTCTTGTTAAAAAAAAAAACACCCTGAATTAACATTCTATGTAGGAAAAACAAAGGTCAAGATGCAGTGTTAGAAATCCAGGTTTTTTAACCTTAGCTACTTGTTAGAATCAGTTATGGAGCTTTTAAAACAAACCCATGTTGGGCCCCACTCCCAGGTATTCTGCATGAGTTGATCTGAGGTTATGCCTAGGCATTAGCACTCTTTTTTAAACAGGCTAATTCTGCCGTCCATCTCAGGCTGAGAAGCACTCTCTGATATAGCTGAACATAAAGTTCGTATGTTTCAGATATAAAAAATAAGGGAGCAAGTTTTTCCAGTGTCATTAAAATTTTTCCTTACACAACCATCATGGAATGATGTAGTTAAAAAAATTCAGTGGGCCACCTGCAGTTTTAGGATTACATTGGCCAAACACATCTTCCGAAGATAAATGAAATGAAGGCCAAGCTGTATAGAAGTATATTTCATTCTGTCTTTTGTGATTTCACATCTACTTGACTAGCACTACTAACACTCAGTAGAACGAATCATTCTGACAGCGCATTTTCTTATACCTTCTGAAGGTCTCATAAATAAGACATGGCTGAAATTTTGTAGGAGGGACATTTATCTTGAAAACCCAAAATCCCTACAGCAAGGGCTTATATATTACATATATTATAGCCATTATGCCAAAAGAGTAATATATACGCACATACATATACATACATACCATATGAGCTATGATATATCATAACCATACTTCTTCAACTCTCTGAACTATAAAAATGCATTTAAAAATTTGCACATGTATATATATTTTTTTTCACAAAAAAATAGGTTCAAGCCCAAACAAAGGAACAGTGAGTCCTTAAACAGTTCTGCACCATTTAGTATAGCTGTATTGTTTCAGATATAAAACCTGGTCCCAGAAGACTGGATCTATTTCCAATAGCTAATTTACCTTCAAGGGTTCAATTTTGCCACTATTAAGGATACAATAAATAATGTGTCACCCAAACACACACACATACACACACACACAAATATCCAGAAACTGCTCTCATTTTGAGATGAGAAGCCTTAGTTCAAATCTTATGTTTTCCTAGAGTCAGTGAGCCTTAATCTCACTGATAAAATTATGATACTGTTATTTGTCTCAATGAATTCTTATGCAGATAAAAGGCTGTAAGAACGATGAAGGCAGGAGATCATGACTGTTCTGGTACAATGATTGCTACCTAACAGCCCCTCCATTGATGTTTGTTCAGTGAATAAAGAAACATTAGTACATGTAATCCACCACCTGACACCTTGTAGAAACCACCTGTGCAGTCTTGGTGTTGTACTCTTCCTTTATGGTGTGATGGATTGGTTCATACATGTCTTCTTTAAAGCATTCCCTTATTTTTTTAAATTAAAAACAGTAAATAATGAAGATAGAGTCCAGGTTATTCCACAATATACTCAAAAAGAACACAGTTAAATAGAGAACAAATTAATTAGGTATTGAAAGAGAAATGACTTTTTACTATAGTGTTTTTGGACTGCTGCCTATCTAATAGTTTCAGGTTGGTTGCATTTATACCTGTGCCCCATTAAGTACCAGCAAGGCATGATCTATGCCCAGGTTCAGAATAGCACTTTTTATCTGCTCTTTGGCACTGTGCATGACTGAAGACTTGTGAAAATGCAGATTCTGATGGAGTTGGGAGATGTTTCTGAGAATCTGGTACAAGAAATAATGCACTGGACCAGTTAAATAGTTAAAGAAGACATTATTCAAAACAATTGCCATAAGGGGGAGAGGTCAAACTGAATTCCTCTGACATGAAGAGGGAGAGAATGTTTAAATGCTGGGCTAACCTAATGGAAAAGTATTATAGGATATTGGGTGAGGGAAGCTAATTAAAATGATTACGACTTCTGTCCCTTATCTAAGCTTTAAATTCTTACCTCCCCACAGAGACTGAGAGACTGGGACCCTGTTTCAATGATTGTATTTCAAACGGATGGCTCCGGGTGCTTGCGAAAGACATTTCTGAGTTGAAGACGTATACCTAAGAGGGATAGAGAAAGAATTTACAATTGCACGTTTTCTTTTATACATATAGTTGAATTTATAGGGGTGATATTAGTTAATAAAATCACATAGGTTTCAGGTATATATTTCCATAATATATCATCTATATATTGTATTGCGTGTTCACTACACCAAATCAAGTCTCCTTCCATCACCATTAATCACCCCTTTACCCTTTATTACTTCCCCCCACTTCCCTTTCCCTCTGGTAATCCCTATACATTTGTCTATGTCTATGAGGTTTTTCTTTTTTTTTACTTAATCCCTTCACCTTTCTTTTCCAGTCCCACAAGCCCCTCCCCTCTGAGAGCTGGCAGTGTGTTTTATGTATCTAGGAGTCTGTTTCTCATTTATTTGTTAGTTTATTTTGTTCAACTCCTAATGGTAGTTGTTTTTCACCACCTGGCTTAATTCACTTAGTATGATGCTCTCCAGGTCCATCTATGCTGTTGCAAAGGGTAAGATTTTCTACTCTTTTACAGGCAAGTAGTACTCCTAAGAAAAGGAAGATCAGGAGCCTGTAGTCAGGAAAAAGCCTATCTAAAGTTCAGCCAAATTCAGCAGAACATTAAGGCCCATTGGGAAGTGTGCATTTCTAATAAGCTTCAAGTTGATGTCAGTGCTGTTAGTCTGCAAACCATACTGAGTAGCCAAGGTGTGCACTGATATATAGGAAATACTCAATACTGGTGAGTTATGTTAACTCATAATATTGTATATAGGCATATTCAATACTGATGAGTTATGTTAACTTAGTTTTTTTAGCTTCCAGACTGTGTCTGGAAGGGTGCATTTGAAATGGCTAATGCCATTGTCTGTTTAGATGACCTACAGAAAATACTGGGCTGTCTCTCCCCATGAGATGAAATTTGGAATAAGGCAGAGTTCAGAAAACATGTGACATTTACTTCATTTCATTATGAGTAAAAGAGTCTTATAATGAAATTCTAGTGTTATATTTTGTTTTAATTATTTTCTCTAAGCCCCTACAAAAAGGTCATGTTATCCATGCATAGTGAATGGAAAAGAAGAGCTTTATTTGGTTTTGGTCCATGAGAGTGTAAAAAGTACAATTCAATTCTAAAAATATTTATTACCTGATAAAGCTAAATTCTTAATCAGCTAACGTTGACTAGACATACAAAAATTGTAGGAAATTGTTAAAGATAGAATAATAAAATGCCATGGGAATTAAAAAAATGAATTCTCCAAAGAAGATTATTATAAACTCATTTTCCTAACTACATATGAGTTGAAGACTTTTTAATGTCAGTCAAAGAATTTTATTCTAAAATGCAATTCATTAACATATTTTATAAAGAAAATAGTGAGGTCTGAGATGCACTAAAAAAAATCCAAAGTTCAAAAAACATAATTCATTAAAAGTGAAGAAAATAAATCAATGAATTAACAGGATTAAGAAAGATTTGCCTTTTTTCATAAAAAAGCTAAAAAGCAAAAAATGTGATTTTTTTTATAGACTAGCTTTACATGAATTGAGTTTTTAATCCATTCAAAGCCTCATCCAAGTTGAACCACTAAAACAAAAACTCCCTAACAGTTTAATTTGCGCACAGCAGAGATTCAATGAGACTAAGATGTTTAATTTAACACCTTCCTTTTTAACAGATGGAGCTACCCCTTTGATTTACCTTGGTTGGTAAAATGGGTGAGACCAATGATTTTGGATGCAAAGTATTAGGTGAATTCCATTTTTCATTGATTTTTAGTAAAATGTTAGATTTCCATACACAAATCAACACAGTCTAGAATAAATAATTTTGCATGGGAATTGAATACGAGGGGCATTAGGATGCAGAATATCACTAAAAGCTTTATATATTTGCATCACTTCCTCATAATCTCTTAGCCTGCTTCCTCTGCTTGCTTCCTACACAGAGCCGTTTCCTAAGATAATAGCTACCACGTACAAAGTCGTATTTTCTGTCTGCCATACAGTGTTCTAGAGTCTTTTGTCTATTTATCTTCATGATTACTCTCTTAAATGGGTACCACTGGGATAATAAACATCAGCCTATTATAAATAAGAAAACTGAGGCCAATTTATAGCCTTGACCACATAAGTAGTAAGTGC
The DNA here is from genome assembly GCF_021234435.1 of Artibeus jamaicensis. Classification (NCBI taxonomy): domain Eukaryota; kingdom Metazoa; phylum Chordata; class Mammalia; order Chiroptera; family Phyllostomidae; genus Artibeus; species Artibeus jamaicensis. Next base: position 7,579,230 of record NW_026522028.1, on the reverse strand, counting down.
CAGAGTTTGGGCTTAAATGAGGTAGGCTGTCTTTAGAGATTTCATTTTAGAAAATATTTGTTTTATTTTTATAGGGATCATAGATACTGAAAACATGTGCAAGACAAATTTACTGTTAATGACCAACCATATTACTAATTAAGGGTGTTTATCCTTCTTACTCTCCCCAATCTTAGGAGACAGAAGCACTGGAAAGCTTCGCTTGCCTCCTCCTAACCCCCCCATATATAATAGCGACTTTTCTAGAATTGCATCCTTACTATTTTTAAAGTTTTATCACCAGAATAGGCACCCCTAGACACTGTAGTTGAGTCTTGTCTAATTTTAAAAGTCTTTTAAAGTCTCTTTTAATCTATAGGTTCCCCCCTTGTATTAAAGTGCTTCAGAGAAACAGAACCAAAAGGAGATGATGATGATGATGATGATGATGATAGATAGATAGATAGATAGATAGATAGATAGATAGATAGATAGATGATAGATAGATAATAGATAGAGTATGAGAGTATTTACTATAGCAATAGGCTCATGACCTTCTGGAGGCTGAGAAGTCCCGTGATATACCATCCGTAAGATAAACACCAAAGAAAACCAGTCTGAGTCCAAAGCTCTGAGAACCAGGCATCTCTGGTCCAAGTCATGCACTCTGAAGAGAAGCTCCAGTCTTATGGCAAGAAAAGATGGGTCTCCCAGCTCAAGAAGTGAATGGGAATCCGCCATTTCTTCATTTTTATGTACTCTTCTGCCCTCACTGGATTGAATGATGCCCATTGGTGAGGGTGGATCTTCTTTAGTCAGTAAAGATTCAGATGCTAATCTCTACCAGGGACACCCTCGCAGATACTCTCAGAAATAACATTTTCCCACCTGGCTGGGCATCCCTTAGCCCATTCAAGTTGACACATAAAATTAACCATCATCGCTTCTCGGCCTTTTGGCTAAGATCAAGTGTAAAATTAACCATCACACCCCTCTATTATTTTTTTATTTTATTTTATTTAGTTATTTTTCAAGTACAGTTTTCTATTTCTCCCATCCCAGCCCACCCTGCCCCGTGCCCCCCACCTCCCTCCCATTTCCACCCCCTTTAGTTCTTGTCCTTGTGTCCTTCATACTTGTTCTTCCAAATTCCTCCCCTTTTTCCCCTTAAATTCCCTCCCCGCTCCCCTCTGGTCACTGTCCCCTTGTTCTCTATTTCAGTGTCTTTGTTTTTATTCTGCTTGGGTCTGATCACCTCTATTATTTTAAAAATTAGTTTATTTGTTGAAGAAGCCCAATCAATTGTTCTGTAGAGTTTTTAATGGCTTGGCTCTGTGTGTGTGTGTGTGTGTGTGTGTGTGTGTGTGTGTGTGTGTGTGTGAGAGAGAGAGAGATTGTTGAATTTGTCCTACTGTCTTCTGTATTTCTTGTGTACTCTCTCACTGTATTTGAAAATCAATCAGCTTCAAGTTCTTCTTTCCTTCTGTGTTCCTCTGGTCCACTCTGGATGTGTGTGGTAGTTAAGGGAATTGAGCTGCAATAAGTGCTTCTCCAGTAGGATGTAGGAGCTCACCTGTATTAGCCTGTGAACAATGGCTCCTGAATGCCCATCCAAGGTCAAGTTCTGCAGATGACAGAGTATACATGGGTTCAAAGCAGAATGAGAAAGACAAGGAACATTTTTTCATAACGTTAAATTTTTCCTTTTCAAAAAGCATCCTTTATGAAAAATTAAATTTAATTTAAAGAAAGAAGCACCAAAAGGTAATGAGGAAGGAGAAATAAACAAATGGTACAAAGTCAACCAATTTCTTTAAAAAAAAAAAAGGCTTTCTTTTTTGTGAAATTTCAGTTGTCTTACTATTTCACTGTCATCATTTCCTTTTGTTGTTGCATTATTTGTAGTTTTGTTTTTATGAAATAAAAAGTTAGAAATGCAACCTCAGTCTCCATTCATTTTTAGTATACTGATTTACAAAATTCAAAAGTTTGGAAAACAATACTTTAGCCTAACAGTCCTGCAGAAAAGTACAATTTTAATTTTTATAAAAGACATTATTCTTAACCAATTGTTTCATAAAATTGTTCTCTGAAGTCTGCCTCGAGGAATGATACTTAGGATTTCTTCAACCTTTTGAATAAAACTCATTCTATTTCAAATGTATTTTGTCACTAAAACTGTTATACCACTTAATGGAAAATAAAAGCAACTGATTTTTAAATACAGGAAACTCAAAAGTTCATCTCATTGAAAGCATGGACAGAAAGGTGGCTACCTAGTTCTCCTATGGACCTTTCTGAGTCTATTCCTTAATCCGATCATTTCCATTCACACTGCCTGCTGCCTTCCAAGCCCATGCCTTGCTGGTGATGGCAACGTAAATTTTCAGCACAGGAACAGCTTTACTTGTTGAGGAAGATGTTCTCAATTATGGCAATTATTTTAAAATTACTGCTGCTGCCTATGCTGCTCAGCAAACACGTATGTATTAAATAGAGCGATCTGAGATATTTTATATTAGTGGAAAAAGGCAGTCCAAATTTTTTTTCTTTCCTGTCTTGGCTTATCACAATACATCTTCAGCACTTGCAGACTGTGCTGCAGGGTCAGTCACAGCCTACTGCTATTAATTGAGCATACATGGCCGCTGGTTGACATGGCATTGAACGTAACATTGTTTTGTTGTTGCAAGCCTTTTCACCTCCGTGCTAAATGACTCAACCTATCAGAAGAAATTTATAATGGACATATAATTCACCTATTTAGTCCTCATGAGATTGATTTGTTACAAAGTTACTGGCTGTAACATCTCTGAGATGGTAGACCTTCATTTCAAATAAAGGCAGCCTCCTCTGTGGATTTCAAAGCATGTGTATATCCTGGATGTCTGTGTTAAGGAAATGGAATGAAGCTCACTGTTAAAAATGAGAAAATACATGTAATAGGGTTTAGAACCAACTGTGTTGTATAGAGGTTTTCAGTGAAGAGCTTCAGATCATACTGCAAGTTAATATTGTTTGAATGTTTACTTAGAATCCTGTAAAAAATTAGCAGTCTTAATTGGATACCGTAACTTTATCATCCCCAGGCCATTCATTCCCCTTGATATCTGAGCCTTCTTTCAAGTACACTCTTTATTGTGGTGTCTATAGGTGTTCTATCATGTTCCTTTTAAACAATATATTATATGTTATTGCCTCTTAGGAAACTCGCCCTACAGACTCTTGTATCCCCATGCCTTCCTTTACACTGCTGGAAACTTGAAAAACCACATCCCATTCTCTTCTAGACCTGCAGGCTAGCAAAGTTTCTTTTTAACTCTATCAAATGACCATGGGATAATCTGATGGACCCATTCATACTAAAATCATTAAAAGGAAGTGACTGACCAGTAGGCAAGGGCATTTTCACCAACTCAGGTTTTAATTCTAATTTAGCAGTCATACTCCACAGGCAATGCTGGTGACTGGAGTTCAATGTCAGAATGTTAGGGGCCTGGTTAGGCTGATGACTGATACGTGAGACTTCGGATAACATAAGGCATCTGGAAACCTGTAACTCATGGCAGTCTGAAATAGACATAAGCAGAGCCTTGGAAATTTCAGTGCTATTTTTAAGGGATCTGTTGTAAATAATCTAATATTTCCAGTTCAGTCTGTCCTGTATCAGAAAAAACATAGAGTCTTCTGCTGTAAACGAGTGGAAGTATAGTGCTCTTAAACTTCTCCCCTTTGGCTACAACTTTGCAGGTGGGAGGTTTAAGAAGGAGGGTGGAGCAGTTGAGGGGGTAGCTGTTCCGTGCAGGTGCAGTTGCTTTTGTTTGTTTTCTCACTGACCTGGCACAGCCTAGGCAGAGGCGGTGCATGTTTCCTGACACTGGGCCCAATGTGACGTATGGCCTGACCTTCAAAATGAAGAATACCCATGTGTGTGAGAATAGAGCTTCGCAAATCCTTTTATCCCATATTGCTCCGTAGTTTTCAAACAGTTGTGACCAACAGTACCCACCCCGCAGAGTGTGCTGAAGCTTGTATGTTGGTTTTAGTTTGAACATTTTGGCAAATAAGGGCTGAATGAAACCATAAAATTGGTTTTATTTACAGCAAAGCTTTGTGGTGTCTGTTGTTGTTTTCCCATCTCCCTTCTTTGAATTTCCGAGGTTGTTTCTGTAAGTGGTTTATCTAACTTTATAATGAGTTTGCATCTGTTCCATTTAAAGGAAAATCCTTCCCCTGGGTGTCCTCTTAATTGACATCAGGCACAGTATGCCCTCTTTTTGGTGTTGGTTTGACGCTGGACACCCCTCTTCCATCTCTCTCCTTCAGTATCAGGTTCCTCGGACAACTGCTTTGCGGTGAATAGTTTACGTCTCTGCTATCTGCTCTGAACTGTTAAGGCTTTGGTTTAAATTTCTTCCCAAACACTGCAAAGAAAGGATGATATAGCAACATGTTTTTTTCTAGTATGATGTTAACTATATTCAATAACTTAAAAATATATATGTATGCATTTGAATACAGTTTCTTTGTAGAAGTGCTATTATCATACTTTGTAGCACCTTTTAGGGACACAAAAGATTCCACCTCTTTTTGAATAAATAAGAATTGTGGCAACAGGAATGGCCTGCAAGTCAGAGGACCTGGCATCTAGTCTTAACTTTGGTCACAACTTGTGTATTTTATGGCGAGATGCTGAACTTATTTGTGACTATATTTCTTTATATATAAAATGGGGAGCTTTTTGTGGATCAATGATTCTCAACCAGGGTTGCCTATTAAACTCATGGGGGAGATATTTGAAATATACCAATAACCAGCCCTCATCCCAGGCAAATTAAAAAAAAAATCTTTAAGCCCTGGCCGGTGTAGCTCAGTGGATTGAGCGCAGGCCTGTGAACCAAAGGATCGTGGTTCGATTCCCAGTCGGGGCACATGCCTGGGTTGCAGGCCAGTTCCCAGCAGGGGACACATGAGAAGCAACCATACACTGATATTTCTCTCCCTCTTTCCTTCCCTTCCCCTCTAAAGATAAATAAATAGTGTCTGAGAAAAGATTAGAAAAAGAGAAATCTTTAGAGGGGAGATTAGTGTGTTGGCAGATTTTTAAAGTTTTCCAACTTATTCTAATATGCAACCAGGTTTAAGAACCAATGGATTAGGTGATTTTTAAGGTCCTTTACATCTCCAATAAGATAGTATAATTCTAATCTGTTAGCAAATCTTTGGGTTGTTGTTTTTTCTTTTTTCTATCTTTGGAGTTAAAGTATTAATTCAATTAGAGAAGTGTATTAAATCAGCTCACACAATCTCACAGGAAGAGTCAAAACCAAATTTGTCTTTTTAGAAAGACTTTTAGTCATTTTTTTCCTTTTTATTGACTGTCCTAGGGTGACAGTGTTGAACAAATTTATACAGGTTTCAGGTGCACAATTCCACAACATATCATTGTACACTGTATTGTGTGTTCACCATCCCAAGTCCTGTCTCCTTCCACCAGCCTTTATTATCCTGTACCCTTTTCCATCTCCCCCCACGCATGTCCCTCTGCAATCATCACCCTGTTGTATGTGTCCGTGAGGGTTTTTTCTCTTATAAAGTATATTTTTATATTGTCATTCTCAATCTGTGTGCATAAAGTTGTTAACAGTACACAGTACTGTTTCTACCTCACCCCGGATGATTCAGATCCAGTAAATATGACACGAACCCCCAAACTCCACAGTTAATAAGTACCCCAACTCTTTCCTCCATGTGGATATACTGATCTTAGGTTTAGAAACACTATCCTCTACCCTATAGGCATTTTCCAATTCTTGTCTAAATAATACAGGTGTACAAGCCATGACTCTTCTGATTTTCACAGAATGGTTTTAGTTTCTCTCTCTTTGGTCAACAGTGCTTCTATGGATGACATTAGAAGGAAATGGTAAGATTGAACATAGTGTATTTTGAGTGAATATTGAGTTTTCCTTAGAACTACAAGATTACAAGTTAGAATTGTAAGGGCGCCATCTAGTGGATAAGCATGAAGACCTGTTGCATCTTGTTCTAAGGTGTTTGCCTTTTGGGTTTAATTGGCATGTAGATTTAAATATATATATGTAAGTATGGAGATATACATTAAATAAGTTTATACCTTTGATTTTATGTTTATATTAAATTTGGATTGATTTTTAAGTTTTATGTATTTGCTTTTTGTTTCAAACTATTTTCTAAATAACAGCTTATATTTTATGTAGTTCTCATTCTTTTATGAAACATAAAAGGAAGCAAATAATATCTTTCCATGAAACAAAACACATTCTACTTGGGAGAACATATAAAATATGCAATTAACTGAAGCATGTTAAAAATTTCTTGGATTTCAATGTAGGAGGGATTTAAGGACTTAAAAATAGTTTATGCAATTAGAGAATGCAGATATAGTGTGACAGATTCACAGTCTAAGACATTATCCTTTTATATATTCTGGAGTTTTTAACAGTCCATAACAAATGCATCGGGCTGATTTTGGCATTGCTAAAAATATACATCATGGTACTTACCAAATCATTTACAACCACCAGATTACTCATCTCTCAAGTGAACATCTTCCTACTTTCGTGCCTGCTACTTTTACAATGCAATAAATACGATTGAAACATTTGAGTGGCCATTTCTTTCCTCTACAGATGGAGAGAAAAGCAAGTTTATAGGAGAGCAAGATGCTCCAAACATTCCTTTTCCCAAGCCCACATTTTAATTTTAAGTGTATTTTCACCAGAAGCATTTGAAAAGTGTAACATTTTAAATGAAATTGAAAATATTCTGGGACAGCGTACATTGCATCGCGTTCTTCTTTTGGATAATTTCTCCTTGAGGTCTGCTCTATTTACAGCTGACTGCTATTCAAATAACATGCAGGTCCACTCCCCCAGTGCTTCCCCTCCCCCCTCCAGGGTCCATGCTTCCCAATGCCTGCTGGACATCACTGACTGATATTCTCCTCCCACTTCAACATGGCCCCCCTCACCCCACCAAATTAGTTATCTCTGCCCCTCTGCTATTTTAGTTCTGCATTTCAGTTAAAGGTTTTTACAGTCCTCACAAGTAGAAAGGATTCAGGCTCTCTTTAATCTTCCTTCCTTCGAGTCCTTCCCCTTTTTCCCGCTCTACCTCTAAAATCTTCTGACATTATTCAGTCAGGCACTCTGCCCTCTGCAATATGGGGATGATGAGGTCAGATTCTGTGGAAGGCAGCCGGTTTCTAGGAAGACCCCCAAGTTTCCTGCCTCCGTATTATCTCCCACACTCAAAGTCTCATATCAAGAATTATAGAAATGTACACTCGAAACTTATATAATCTTATTAATCAATGCCTCCCAATAAGTTTAATTTTAAAAATGGATATCATTCTGGGAAGACATCACTCAACTAGGAGACCACCCTAAATAAGGAGGGACTGAGTCTGTCATCAAAAAAGATATTCTCCTGCTGGGAACAAGTACTGCTTGTTGAAGTCAGCAGGCCTGTTGCGAGAGGGCCATGTGATAGAAATTGAAGTGGCTTCTAGGGCTGAGAGCACTCCTTGGTTGATAACCAGCAAGAAAAGGGAGAGCTAAGACCACAGGGAAGTGAATGCTGCCAACAGCCACGTGAGCTGGGAAGAAGACCCAAGCTCCATAAAGAATGCAGCGCAGCTAACACCTTCACGTGGCCTTGTGAGACCCAGAACTGGGGACCTAGTTCAACCATCCCAGGACCCCTGACCCATAATCACTGTGAGGAGAATATTAGCATATTGTATGCATCTTGGAAGAATATTTTATCTTAGAAGAATGCCAGTGTTTTGTATACAGGTTACAAATATGGACTGGTGGACTGACTGAATAAATACCATATATCTGTTTTTACGCACATCCGAACCTTTGCTGGTCCCACATCACATACAGACACACATCCTTCTGATATAAAAAGGCTGCATAATAAAATATTTACATATATATATGGGTTCTGGAGTTAAAGACCTTGGGTTCAAATTCCAGTGCTGATACTTCCTAGCTTTGTGGCTGCTTGGAAGGCACATTGCCTCACTACAACTTTTGTCATTTATAAAACATTGTAAATAATAATCATTACCACTCTAGACTGTTGTGAAGATTAAATAAGACAATGAATTTAACATCTTTGCACAGTGCCTGGCTTATGCAATACATCAATTATGCTTAGAAAATTGGAGGCCCGTGACTATCTGCATTTTCCTTCTGTCCTCCAACCATTGCGTATCCTGTGTTTGCAGTGTGATATAAAGTAAAATGCATGGATACTGAGTCTCTTTCAGAGCTGGCTGTATGGCCTTGAACAAGTTTCTTCACAGCTTCATTTTGTTATCTGTGTATTGAGGCTAATTGTAACACAGAGCTCAAGAATTGGTCTTGCCTCTATGTCCACACACATTCATCACATTGTACAATGGCTAGAAATTAGACCATGAGATCATTTACTATAAGGATGTGACATGTGCACCTGCTCGCAGTGCCCATGGCGTCATTGATGAGACATGAGAGAAATTCACATGGACTACTGAGTCCTGTGGAGGAAAAGGGACGGCATGGCTACTCCCTCAAGGGGGGAGTGCCTCAGAGCGGCTTGGCCACCCCCTCAAGGGGAGAGAGCGCTGACCCTTGCCTAGATAGGCTTTTATTGGGTTCAAATTGTGCTGGAATACAGGTACAGTTTATTAATCATTGTCAGGCAGTAAGGATCAAATAGTGATAGCATATAAAGAACTATTAGGGCTTCTTCTGAGTCAGGGTCTATCAGCTAAAAGGCTACAAAACTTCAGGAAACAAACTCATTTCCTGCTCGGGCCCTTATCATTTAACTGAGAGCATTTTTAGCAATGTAGGCTTCACAGGATTTTACATATCCTTTCTCAGGCCTGATCACCTGGGGAGCCCAGCCCTTCTAGCACAGGGCTGCACTGCCCTCTGTCATTGTTTTCAGGCTTAGGTCAGGCAGAGGATAGCCAAGGAATTCTTGGAGACTTCTTGCTGACAGACTGAGGACTCAGGCTTCATCACAGCCAAGGTGCGAGGGTCCATCACCTCCTTTCTCCATAACCCCCCAAGTCCTTCCCTGGGGCCTCCACGTGATCATGCCTGTCTTAGGTCATTCCCCCCTTGGGGAATCTTACCCGTCATTGGCTAACTGATCAAGCACTGGGGGCCAGTTATGGAAAAAGGAGCAGAAGTGGTGGTCCTGCCAGGGAGATAAGCTTTGTCTCCATAGTGGCTTATGATCCGAAGGTCGCTCACTCAGCCTTAGCCATGGGGGATTTACAGCTCCTGAAACCAAGCAGGGCTGTTCCCAGCAAGGATGATTTTGTAATGTTTGATATAGCATTTTGAAGTTACCCAGAAATTCCTTTTATCTCATTAGAAATAGTTGTGTGGCTCTTGGACAATCCCTGTGTTCTTGTTGTTGTACTGATCTGACCAGACTTTCATCTTCCAGTTAGCTGCTACCTGAAAAAAAATATCTGTGCTGTTTTTTACTTGCAACCTTACTTTCTATCTGCATCTTTGTATTTCTTTTATTTTCCTTACCAAATTCTAATTTATGTTTTACTGCTATATTTAGGTAAGTTACCTGTAAGTTCATTCTTGATCAAAGAAAAGTACATATATAAATGTCTTCTGGGGTTATCACATATAAAACAAGCACTATTCAAGTGCCATTTTTAGGAGTGTATTGTTAGTGTTTTAGTGGTGAGAATTAACAAATTATGGCAGGGAAACTGACATAGGCAGGAAGAATGATTGAAAAGCCACCTAGGAAATTGTATCAAATGAGTTCCATTTTTTGCTATGGAGTAGATCATAGATGCAATTCACAAAAAGGCAAAATACAGTGATTCTCACATCATGTATTTAGTTAAAATATCGCGAATGTTGTAGCATAAGGAAGCACATGTGTTAGGGGACTATGATTTAATGAACTGATATTGATATTGAAACTGGTACTGTCTTCCCTCTCAGAGGTATGTCTGAATTTATGCTTTAGCTAGCCACATTTCCACCAGATTCTATTTGATAGTCACTTGGTGAATCATCCCCAATGCCTCATTGAACATAATGTTAAACAGCAAGATTTCTGTGGTTTATTAATGTGTTTAAGCATCACTAAACAACTAGACATATCACTGGAAATATTGGCCAGATCTACCATTCTGTGGCAAAAACAGTTGCCTGATAATCTCTTAATTATTCAGGTGTTTACATAGCTATTTTTAATAAACATGCTTCTGTATGGAGATATGTTCACACTTAATCATTGAAATATAAACAGAAGCTTTGGCTGAAATAAAATGACATTTATGGATGTGGTCTCTCTTTCATATATCCCAATGCTATGTCAGTTTTCAGAATCAAAAATAAATAAGTCTTCAGTGACTCTTCATTGAGGAAGGGTATGGTGAATATTACCAAATTTGCATTGTATATTAGGATGAGAGGCCTGACCATTCTCTGAGATCCTTAACCAGATAATCGAGCTCCATTTGGTTAGTTTCAAATAGTTGTACTTTGTGTTAGCTACCACTGTCTTGCACCCAAAATACAAGCTACAATTGTAAGCAGAAAATATCAAACACTCATAGGGTCTTTATCCTTCTATTATTTCTGTTTAGTATTTTTTCCATTTTACAGTCACTATTTCAGTACCATATATATCCAACATTAGAAATAAAGACATTTGTAATGGATTGATATGGTTAAATTGGTATTCAGTAAAATAAAACCATTCTTTGCAGTAGTGGGTGAGAACTTGCCTTTCACCTAGAGCCAAGTTCATTAGAAATTCATGCACACAGCCCAGGAAGAAAAACAGAGTTTTTATGAGGTTTCAACAAGTAATATATCTGCATGATGGGTTGTTCCAAGAAACTGAGCAAATGAAAATGTCAGTTTGCAGAAACTGTCAAAACCAGCATAACCTAATTTAGAATTGCTGCTTATTTAATAAGCCACCAGTAGCCCTACCAGATAGAGTCCCATCAGTCTTGCAGGAAAAATACTTATTTCTTTTGCACTTAAGGTAGGTTTACAGACATCCTAGGCTCTGCTAATGGGAAAAGAGCATTAATTAGATACAATACCCAGACATTAAAGATCAAGAAGCATAGCTAGTCATTTTAGCTATGAAATGCCACATGCCTTGATCTGTGGATACCTTTATGCATCAAAGTGGGACCCCAGTTTGTGTACAGTGATAAAACTGTGTGCCTGACTCTGTGCTTTGCACACGGCACATTCTCAAAACTACTAATGGATAAGTGATTTTATGAATGTAATGTTCATAATGTTAGTTTGAGTTGCAAATATTTTCAATATTGAACTCTTAGCATCACTGATTTATACTTATTTATGGCCTCCTAACATTTGCATATAAGGCCCTTGGGTATTACTACTTTGCATAAAATCATGTCTTTACTAACATCACCTCTCACTTCATAATGTGTGGTTGTTAGCTCTCGTGAAGCAGATGTGTTAGACTGGCAATGTGTAATGCTGCTTCAATAAGCATAGACATAAAGTGGATTCATTCTAAACCAGCCATATAGAAACTCTGACGGAGGTGGAGCAGGAGACCACCACACTGTGAATATGGGAGGGGTCTATAGATAGGTATGACTAAAAAGAATACAGGCATGCATTTTTAATTGCACAGAATAATTTGATTGAAAGTTTCAATGACAGACTGCAAAAGAATGCAATCGATTCCTTGCCTGTTGGCACAATAGAAATTTATGGGGAGAGTGTGGAGGAAATGATATGAGAACAGCTGAATGAACTCAATAGCTATGATGTGGAGCCTTCTTTATTATAGAGAACGGAAAAGTGCAGAAGCACAGTGTACCAAATTTGGCAGCAAGCTGTGTTTTCCCAGTGCATTAGATCGCTATTGCTCATGAGTATTAGAGAAAGACCTACACACCTGCTTCTGTTATTCTCAAGCTGAATGATGATTACAGAGTTTATAAATGCCTTTTCTTCCCTCCTTGCTAACATTTACCCTTATGGAAGAGAAGGTACATTATCTGGCTATCTAAATATCACCTGGAATTTCTACGCCATGCTGCAAGTGTTCAAGAAATTAGAGCAGATGATTTTGGTTGAAAGCTTTAGATAATACAATGTTTTCAACATCTTTCATCATATTATTCATTGTTTCTAGTTGTTCTTCCCTTGCCACCTGTTGATAATTATCATTTTGGCTTCATAGGCCTGTCATCTAGAGTCACATTGACACACTTTTGTCATTGCTTCATACTGCTTTCTCTCAACCTCACTATTGTGTAATTTCTTTCCATATGTCATTTCTTAAGTCCATACTTGCCTCACTATTTATTCAAACATATGTTAATCTGGGAGTCAGCCACTTGTTCCGTGCAACAATAGCCTCTCACATGGTTTCTTTGTTTGTAACTTGTCTTAATTTCTTTCTAGCCATTAATGATCAAGGTGACCCCATTTGTTCTTCCATTGGGTTTGGGAAGGTAGAAACATCAGTTTCTTGATATCCTCAGTGGCTCACAATGGTTCATCTTGAACCCATAGTTCCCTGTAGTGACCAGTAGACTACAGGAGTTGTCAAATGCTGCGTCAGCTGTAGAGGATGGATGTAGGCAAGTGTAATCTGGATAGCAAAGTGTCAGTGAAGTCAGAGGCCAAGGTGGCTGTCCTCAGTAGTAGAGTCTTATTAGGACATGGCCTAGAACTTCACTGACAAAAAAAAAAAAGAATGCATAATTCACTCTTTTAAAAAATCAATGACCTCTTAATATATACCGAGTCATATTAATTTTGACATGAGGAGTTTAAGAAATCTAAACTATCTTTTATATATTTCTCTATATTTTACAAAGTACTCATTCCAAAACATGGCAATCTTTAAAATTAAGATTTATATACTCTATAGGCCTTTCAATCTAGGAAAAATGAAAATACTGCTAGCAAACATTTTTCTTCACGCTCTGCATTAAAATTGTCTGGTCTTATTCATGGTAATCTATTTCAAATTTATCTTGTGCAGTCTACTCTGTGTTGCAGATGGTGGAATGGTTATTTTCCTTGTCATTAGTCCTGATTTCTTATGCAATAGAGAGTTGTTAGAACTATATTACAGTACTTTTAAAATACAATTATTTTTTATACAAAGACCTTGAATATCACAGCACATTAAATTTCAAATTTTCAATGGTAATTTTAAAAGAGTTTTAAAAATTTATTTATTTTTAGAGGGGAGGGGAAGGAGAGAGGGAGAGAAACACCAATGTATGGTTGCCTCACGTGGGTCCCCTGCTGGGCACTGGCCGGCAACCCAGGCATGTGCTCTGACTGGGAATCGAACTGCAATCCTCTGGTTCACAGTCCTGTGCTCAATTCACTGAGCTACACCAGCCAGGGCTTCAATGGCATTTTTTTAAAAAGCGTAGTGTGCCCTAGGTTCCCTTTGCTGCTGAAACAAATGATCAAACATTTAGTGGTTTAAAACAAAGCAATTCAATTATTTTACTTTTCCAGGGTTAGAAATCTGACTGCATTTTTTAGGGAAGGATTCATTTTCTAGTTTTTTTCTCTTCCAGAAGCTGTCCACATTTCATGGCTCCTGCCCCTCTTTCATGGTCTTCAAAATCTGTAACATTTCATTTTTCTGACCATACATCAGTAGGTATGTCACCCTCTCTGACTATTTTTCTACCTCTTTCTTCCATTTTTAAGGGGTCTTATGATTCCATTAGACTCACATGAATAATCCAGGGTAACCTTCCTATTTCAGGGTCATCTGATCAGCAACATTAATTCCATCTGCAGGCTTCAAAATTATTCTTTACCATGTAATCCAACATATTCATAAGTTTTGAGGATTATGATGTGGACCACACTGGGGGCATATTATTCTGTGTACCACATAGTGATATATGGATATATAAATATGTAGATTTTTTGCCAATGCCTGCCAATGAAAATGAACAATGCACAAGAATAGATTAAATATTTTCCTGTTTTTTTTAACTTTGACACTACGTGTTTACCTATAGAATGAAAGGAAATCAACCCAGTGATTCAGTGTGCACTTTGAATCAATTTGAGGACTAGAAGTTCTTTATAAAAATGAATACATCTATGCCCTGACCAGTGTGGCTCAGTTAGTTGGGCATCTTCTCGCAAAGCAATAGGTTGCTTGTTTTCAATTCCCTGTCAAGGTTTTGGGTTTGTCCCCTTGTCAGGGCTCCTACCAGAGGCAACCCATTGGTGTTTCTCTCCCGCTTGTTCTTCCTCCCTTACCTTCTCTCTAAAAATAAATAAAATCTTTAAAAATGCATACAAACATACATATATGACTTTTAAATTTAAGTACAAGATAATGGAATTTTGCTCAACTAAAAGTAATTCTCTTTGACATTAATACAGAATGTAACTGCAGATTTTAAGCAAGACTGAAGTCAGAAAATTGCTAATATTTCCAAACTTCTTCCTCTGAGCCACTAATCACTGGCTGTGAGCCAATAATCATATAATGTTTCTTTGACACTATCTCAAATGCAGAAAACATTTATTACTTTTTTCTGTCAAGTCATACCAGCTTTCAGGCCCAATTCTAATTTCCAAAATGGAGGGATTAGGAACAAGCATTCAATCACTCCTCCAGAATTTATTCAGCATTGCTGCATAGAGTGAGCACCTATGCAATTGGGCGTGCAGTTCCAGTGTAAGCATATTTTGCATTTGGGGATTAGGAGTTGAGATCATTGGGATGATTCCCGTGGAAATAGGAGCTAGTAGTCATAAGGTATAGGGACATATTCTTAAGGCAAACATACTATATAATAATGTGAAATGAGGTAAGAAATTGATTTCAAAAACTCCCTGTGGGGCTGAACTAAGCAGTTCTTCACACAGAGGCATCATGGTGCAATGGGAAGAATGGTGGAGTGGGATACAGGAGGCTTAGTTTCTGATCCTGGCTCTGTCTCTCATTATCGGCATCCTTTCGAGCAAGCTAATGCACATCCTTTTGCTTCATTCCCCTCATTTTAAAAGTGAGCTGTGGTACAATTGTCACCAGAATCCTCCATCATTCAAAGCTTCTGTGATGTTATAATCCCAGTGTTAAGTAGCTTCCCTATGTGTCACTTCATATGTGGTGGCTCATGGAAGAAAGGGGTTGGGCTCAAAAAAGGAAGGACAGCAGGTAGGTGTAATATGACAAAGATCTTGCAACCACAAATAGTGGAAGCAGAGAGCTCACTGACATGCTGAGAGCTCAAAAGGGCTTCTTTGCACATCTTGCTGTTTTACAGTTTTCTGAGTTCAATTTCAATGGCAATGCTACATGTGAAGGGGTCTTAAAAAGAAATAGCCTCACGATTTTTTTACTGTAGTTCTGCCTTATTGTGTATGGAATAGGCTTGATACTAGAAAGTTGATAGCAAAGTGAAATTTCTCTGTGTAAGAATTTTCTCAACTGACTTTTATAGAACGGAAGCTGCACTCCCAGAGGAAGATAAATGGTCCTACAAGATGCAGTAAAAAATCAGAGAATGTTATCATAGTAGAGACGGGATGGCATACCAACCAAATCTAGTCCATGCCCACTTTTAACTGATGAGAACATGCTAGAGGCTTCATGATTCACTTGGGGGCATGAAGCCAGTTTATTGCAGACTGAATGGAGACTGCATCTAGCCTGCCACACATTTAGCCATGTTTAACCTTTTATACTTGAATTGCATATGATCTCATATACTATTCAAGAAGGAAGTTTTTAGTTAAATATTGACAATATTTAACACCAGTACTGATTTTAATGAGTTAACACTTCAATGGTGCCTTTTAAGTGACAAGCACTGTTTTAGATGATTTCCTAGTAGATAGTTTTATTACCTTCATTAATCATCCAAGAATTCTATAAGACCGTTCTCTTTCTACTCCTGTACTACAGAAGGGGAAAGTATGTCTCAGTCCACACTTTTAATAAATTGTGAAGATGGGATGTGAACCCAGACAATTTGGCTCAAAACCCTTTGCCTTTGATCTCAGTTATGCTGTAAGGGCTCTGGCCTTAAGTGCTACAAAAAAAAGTAACTACCAAGTTGGCCCTGGATTCTGTCATGGTCACGAGCATATAAGATGAACCACAATATTATTACATGGACCTTTACTTTCTGTATATGATTTTTTCTCTAACTGAGGCTCATTCATTCCCATGTTATAAATAAGCATTTAGCATATATACCAAATGATCTAGGGGCTACAAAGGACAATATAATTCAAAATGGCAGCATGCAAGATAAAATAGTATAATTCAAAGCATAATAAATGGCATTAATTAGAAGTTTTTAGAGAAGCGTATCCATATTTAATATGAGCCTAGCTTTGTGCTAGATGCCTTGTGTATATTATCTCATTTAATTTTTATATCATTCTCTTGAGGCAAGTCACACTTCTTGGTTTTCCCAATGATGAAACTGAGGCTTGAATAGGTAGGCAATTTATCCATGATGATAAAGGGAGTGATAGAGTTGGCATTCAAATCCAGATCAGTGTGAGTGAAAATCCCATTTTCTTCCTACTACTCTGCTTGGAATCTAATAACTCAGTCCTAATAAGGGACATCCAGTGCTTCCTTCCATTCCTAGCTGGGGAATGTTACTTCTTTTTTTTATAGTTTTATTTTTATGTTTATGTTTTAAAATATATTTTATTGATTATGCCATTACAGTTCTATTTCCCCCTTCATTCCCCTCCACCCTGCACACCCCTCCCCCACCATTCCCCCCCCCTTTAGTTTATGACCATGTGTCTCAAGTTCTTTGGATTCTATATTTCCCATACTATTCTTGCCCTCCACCCTATTTTCTACCTACCGTCTATGCTACTTATTTTCTGTACCTTCTCCCCCCTTTTCCTTCTCCCACTCCCCTGTTGCTAACCCTCCATGTGATCTTCATTTCTATGGTTCTGCTCCTGATCTAGCTGTCCTCTTAGTTTGCTTTTGTTTTAGGTGTGGTTCTTAATACCTGTGAGTTTGGAGTTCCCATCAGACTGTCAGTGGATTTCTCAAAAGAGACCTTACAGTCAAGAAAGGGCTGGAAAGAAGTATTCCAAGTCATGAAATCCAAAGACCTACATCCAATATTGATCTATCCAGCAAAGTTTTCATTTAGAATGGAAGGACAGATAAAGTACTTCTCAGATAAGATCAAATTCAAGGAGTTCATCATCACCAAGCCCTTATTATATGAAATGTTAAAGGGATTTACCTAAGAAAAAGAAGATAAAAAATATGAACAGTGGAATGTTACTTCTGAATCCTTATCCAGAATCCTCTGTGGCCTCTCTTTGCTCAGATGTACAGGTTCTGGGAGGTTTATCATCTCCCCACACATGGTAGTGGGGAGAAACCCTCAAGTTTATCTCCAGCCTTGCTGTTTAGGCTCTGACCACCAGTGAAGTTTAATACGAAAGTATTGCAAAGTATTTTAGGAGTCTGAGTGATGGAATGAGTGAAGACAGAGATGTGCAGTTAAATTTCTAAATATATGAATTTAACTTAAAATGTAATGATTTTTCCCCTTTTCTGTTGCTTTTCTAATTTCTTATCATTTCAATACTGTTTCTCTCATTTAGCTGAAGATTTACTCCACCTAAGGTCTGGAGCCTCCTCTGACTGAGTCAGTTACTTAGGAGGTAGACTGAGTCTCTCTGCTTTCACTAAATAATGTGGTGGTTTCAGGTTTTTATACCTATTGAGTGACACTATTAGAAAGAGAAGGGTTGTGTTTCTACCTGTTTTTAAATTTTATTTTAATTGTTATTCAAGTACAGTTTTCTGCTCTTTACCCCATACAAGCCCACCCCCTCCAGCCCTCCCCTCCTCCTCCTGTCTCCACACCCCCCTAGGTTTTGTCCATGTGTCCTTTATACTAGTTCCTGCAAACCCTTCCCCACTTCCTCTGAAATCCCCTCCCCTCTCTCCTCTGGTTACTGTTAGCCTGTTCTCAATTTCAGTGTCTTTGGTTATATTTTGCTTGCTTGTTTGTTTTGTTGATTACATTCTGGTTAAAGGTGAGTTTCTTGTCCTGGCTGGTATAGCTCAGTGGATTGAGCATGGGCCTGCAAACCAAAGGGTCCTGATTTGATTCCCAGTCAGGGCAGGTGCCCGGGTTGTAGGCCAGGTCCCCAGTGTTTCTACCTCTTAAAAAGTATTGAATTATGAAGCAATTATTGCTTTACTTCATTACCTTTTTTCTTTTACATTTTCACACATGTACATCAGCATTGTGAAATTCCTATCACTATTAGCTATTCATGTCCAGTATTATGGTTACTTACATCTTAGGGGTGTAACTGTGTATGTATGATATTCAGGTGGAGACTTGTCAAGACAAATGCAATATCCCTGGCATTGATGCTTGCAGTCAACACTGGAGTAGGTAGTTGATAGCTGCATTAAAATTTTTGCAATTGGCTGTCATAGAAACCAATGGAAGAGTAACTTTGCACTGAAATATGACATTTCAGGAATATATCTGGTGAATCTTTGACACAAAATGTGAAAAGAATTAGAAAGCAATTTTACAGAGACCTTTTACATGCTCAAAAGTTGAGTCTCAAATCAGCTGGACAAAGTTTAACACTATTTAGAAAAAGAAAAGATATTGGTTCTCGGCATTCTTATATTCATTGAGAAGACTTTCTTTAGATGTTAAATAACTTTTGATGGTAGAATTACTCTATTTAAAGCATTCAGCTCACTTCAGGAATGATTTAGACAGATCTCAAGATGGCAGTATAGTAGGTAAAGCTACATTCACCTCGACTCAGTACAAAACTGAAATCACAGCTAAATTAAACAATAGTCATCTTGAATAACCAACTGAAGACTAGCTGAAGAGGAATCTTATAATCACAGATATACAGAAGAAGCCACATCAAGACTGGTAGGAATTTCAGAGATGCAAAAAGGGCTGGTCCCACTCTTATAGGCAGAGGATGAGGCTCCAGAGGGATATCTCAGGTATGGGGGTTTCCCATGAGAAACATGGGGCCTAAACTCCAAGTCATATTCCCCAGCCCAGAGTACCAGAGCTGGGAGAAGGCGCCAACATAAAATCTGATTATGAAAAGCAAGAAGACTTCCATCTGCCACAAAAATGCAGGAGTCTGCTAGAGATACAAGCACACTCTTAAAGAGCCAGTGCACAAAATTTTGTTTGCAGCCACTCACCCTGAGTTCCAGCATGGAGGGCGGGCAGAGCAGACTAGTCACATGAGCAATATCTGGGGGTTGTGGCTCTGGGGAAGGAGCTTGGGGGACAGCTGCTGGGATCCCTGTGCTGAGACTCTGTCCCACACCATAGATGCCATCTTTCTTGGGTGGAGCACTCCTTTCCATATGGCATCAGCCTGGGGGAAAGCAATAGCCCCACCCTCTGGACTCCCTTTCACTGCACCAGGACAAGCTTATGCACTGCTGAGGAGTCAGCTGTCTTAATCAGGATACAGGAAAATGGAAAGACATAAGGTCTATCAGTGATTGAATTGTCTGGCTTTGGGGAGGGTCTCATTTCCCCACTTCCCCATGAACCTGAATAGCATTTTGCTGTCACAGGAGATCCCATAGAACCACCCTCTCAGCTTCTGGCAGACATAACCTTTAGGCTTCAGAGGCCCCTCCTCCCCAACTCCTAGTGCCTGTGCCATGCTGATGTTGAGACAAATCTGGGACAGACCGAATCATATGGCTCTGAGGCAGGGGCCATACCCACAACCTTCCCTGAAGCCTGATTGGCACTTCTTCGCAGGAGACTCACTAGCCTCATCCTTCTGTCTCCACCAGAGGCTCTTTCAGGGACAGAGCTGAACAGGCAGTTGGCAAGGGTGAATTGGGACTTTTTCCCCAGGCCTTGTGCTAGTAAAAGGGAGCCTGGGTGCACACCTTGGTACTCCCCATATGTACCCAAGCCCAGCAGAAATAGCCACAAATTGTGGATTGGTTGTGGTCCCATGCTGATGGCTAGGCATAGACAGCATCTGACATTGGCCTGCTCCAGAGTCTGTCCCAAGAGTACTAGAATCAACACACCCAGTGGCCAGCTTCAGACAGCACCAGAGAAGGATGCAATAATCTTCCCAAACAGCATATATACAGGGAGGTCATGGCAGGCATCAAACCCTGATGAGATGAATTCTGGTTTTTGTTGTCAGCACCTATATAGCCTTGCATACTGTGGTCTGGGTTTGAGCCTCCCATTCAGCCGCCCTGAGGATCATTCTCATGCATGAACAGGCCAATAGCAATCAAGACTGAATTATAACAGGAGAGCTCACATAACCCACACACAGGACATTCCTGGAGCCCCTAACTCTGATGATCAAGGAGACAGCACCACTGTGTCCTATAGGATACCTACTACATAAGGCCACCTCATGAAGACTGGGAGTCAAAGAAAATCTGTCTAATATATACAAAAAAAAATCTATAAAGAGGCAACCAAACTTCAGAGGCAAAGAAACAGGCCCAAAATAATAGAATAGGAGAACTCTCCAGAAAATAGCTAAATAAAATGGAAGAAGCAATTTAACAGATATACTGTTCAAAGTAATGGTTATAAGTACACTCAAGGAAATAAGTGAGAACTACAACAACATGAAAAAGAGCATAGAAACCATAAAAAGAACCACTTGGAAATGAAGAACACAATGTCTGACATCAAGAATACACTGGAAGAAATTGCCCTGGCTGATATGGCTCAGTGGATTGAGTGCTGGCCTGTGAACCAAAGGGTCAGCAGTTTGATTCCCAGGCTAGGGCTCATGCCTGAGTTGCAGGCCAGGTGCACAGTGAGGGGCGTGTGAGAGGCAACCACACATTGATATTTATCTCCCTCTCTTTCTTCCTCCCTTACCCTTTCTAAAAATAAATAAAATATCTTTAAATAAAAGAATACATTGGAAGAAATAAAGAGGAAGTTGAATGAAGCAGAAGATTGAATCAGCAATTTGGAAGAGGAGGTGGAAAAAAGCGGCCACTCAGAACAGCAAAAAAAATTATGAAGAATAATACTTTAAGGGACCTTTGAGCCAATATGAAGTGTAACAACATCCATATCATAGGGTTTCCAGACGGAGAAGATAGCAAGTAAGGGATTGAGAACTTATTTGAGAAAATAATGACCAACAACTTTCCTAACCTGGTGAGGAAAAAAGACACACAAGTCCCAGAGGTAAAGAGAGTCCAAACAAGATGAACCCATATAGGCTCACAACACTGTATATATAATTAAAATGGTAAAAGTTATAGACAAGCAGAAAATCTTAAAAGCCACAAGAGAAAGATAGTTACTTACAGGGGAGTTCTCATAAGACTGTAAGCTGATTTCTTAACAACATTTCAGGCCCAAAGGGATTGTCATGAAGTATTCAAAGTAATGAAAAGCAAGGACCTACAATCAAGACTACTTTATCCAGCAAGAGTATCATTTTAAATTAAAGGAAAATGAAGAGCTTCCCAGACAACTAAAAGCTAAAGGAGTTTGACACCACCAAACCAGTATTAGAATAAATGTTACAGGGCCCATTTTAAGAAACAGAAATAGAAGAAGGAGGGGAAGAAGAAAAGAAGGAGAAGTAGAAGGAAAAAAAGCAGATGGGTATAGTTAAAGGAATGAAATGGCAATAAATATGTACCTATCCATAATCACTTTAAATGTAAATATCTCGCTTAAGTGCTCCAATCAAAAAGACCTAATGTAGCTGAATGGATAAGAAGCAAGACCTATATTCACGCTGTCTACAATAGACCCACCTCAGAACAAAAACAACCAAAAACCACAAACTAAAATTAAAGGAATGGAAAATGATACTTTGTTCAAATGGAAATGAAAAAATAACCTAGGGTAGCAATACTTGTATCTATCAAAATAGACTTTTACAAAAGGCTATAGTAAGAGACAAAGAAGAACACTACATCATGATGAAAGGAGAAATCTAACAGAAGGATATAATGCCTGTAAACATTTATGCACCCAACATAGGAGCACCTAAAAATGGAAAGCAAATCTTGATGGACATAAAGGGAGAGATTGACAGTAATACAGTTATAGTAGGGGACTTGAACTCCCCACTGACTTCAATGGATAGATGTTCCAGACAAAAAATCAACAAGGAAACAGTGGGCTTAAATGACACATTATATCAGATGGATTTAATTGATATCTTCAGAGCCTTTTACCCCAAAGCAGCAGAATACACATTCTTTGTTCCAAATGCACATTGAACATTTTCTAAGATAGATCACATCTTAGGACACAAAACAAGTAAGTTCTAAGGA
Organism: Artibeus jamaicensis; assembly: GCF_021234435.1. Taxonomy (NCBI): domain Eukaryota; kingdom Metazoa; phylum Chordata; class Mammalia; order Chiroptera; family Phyllostomidae; genus Artibeus; species Artibeus jamaicensis. The sequence continues at coordinate 7,556,871 of NW_026522028.1, read as the reverse complement.
ATTTAATAAAATTGAAATCATGTCAAGCATCTCCTCTGACCACAATTATATGGAACTAGAAATCAGAAGAAAACTGAAAAAAACACTCAAACACATGGAGGGTAAATAACATTATTAAACAATAAATGGGTCAACAATGAGATGAAGGAAGAAATCAAAGTTACCTGCAAGCAAATGAAAGGGAACACACAACACCCCCAAATCTCTGAGACACAGCTAAAGCAATCTTGAGAGGGAAGTTCATAGCATTACAGGCCTATCTCAGGAAGCAAGAAAAGTTTCAAATAATCTTATACTACACCTAAAAAGAACTTGAAAAAGAACAACAAACAAAACCCAATGTAAGTTTAAGGAAGAAAATAATAGAGATTACAGTGAAAGTAAATGACATAGAGATTAAAAGTGATTTAAAAAATCAATGAAATCAAGAGCTTGTTCTTTGAAAAGAAAACATAATTGAAAAACCTTTAAACAGCCTCATCTAGAAAGATAGAGGACACAAATCAATAAAATCTGAAATGAAAGAGGAGAAATAACTGACTTAATAAGAATATGAAGGATTACACAAACTATTATGAACAACTATATGCCAACAAATTAAATAACATGGACGAAATGGATAAATTTCTAGAAACATACTATCCTCCAAAACTGAATCAGGAAGAATCAGAAAATGTAAACAGGCCAATTATAACTGATGAAATTGAAGCAGGAATCAAAACACTCTAGGCAGACAGTAGTCTTGGAGTAGATGGCTTCACAGGCGAACTTTACCAAACATTCAAAGAAGAATGAATACCTATCCTTCTCAAGGTATTCATAAAACTCAAGAGGAAGGAATACTTCTAGGCTCTTTTTGATGAGTCCTGCATTATCCTAATCCCAAAACCAGTTAAAGGCACTACAGAGAAAGAAAGTTATAGGCCAATATCCCTGATGAACATAGATGCCAAAATCTCATCTTCAATCCGTAAACCAAGCTGGCATAAACTTTCATTAGTTAAGTTTTAACATTCAGCAAATAGAGCTTTTCAAAACTGTAAAATGGTTATTTTTGCAAATGAATTGCAATGTATTCATATTTTATATATTGGAGATGTATTTTCACTCACTGCATATATGAAGGCAATAAAATTTCACTATCCAGGCTCCATGGTGAAGGAGTTACCTGGATATTGCAATTACTGAGACTCTTCTAAGCACTAGAATTTCTATCTTAACTGGTGAATTCCACTTGGCCATCCTCAGATAGTATAAATAGAATACCTTTATATACATTTTAGTCCCCACAGAATTCTTCAAGGATGTACTTTCCATCTTAATATGTAGACTACCTGAAATGTAAATTTACTTTCCTCTCCTGGTGATTCTTCACAATATTGTTGCATCCTAGTTATTGTGATCTCCTGGTGCTTTAGTGTAGGTACAAGGTAGAATCAGAATTGGTAACATCTCTTCCCTTTGACCTTGTACAAGATGCCTTTAACAATTAATGCCTCAAGGACAACAGGGCCAAAGGAAAGTGACTAATGAACTCTCACCTCAGCAACTGCAGTTAGCCGCACCCAAACTCTATTTGTACAAACAGTATAAATGTCTTATGCACCCAAGTGCCACAGCGAAGAGGCCCAGATGACTTTCCCACCCTAAGCCTGAGACTTGACCTATCTGTCATTACCACCATGCTGCCTAGGCAGCTGCTGAGTGAATTCTAATAATAGCCAGTGTGGCTGCTTTGAATGATTGTCCTGGAATTCTTTCTTCATCCTTCAGTTTTCCTTCCATTTTCTTTATTCTGTCTACTGTTGCTATTCTAAATTTTCTGTAAAAGCTAGTTTCTGTATAGATTACCAACCCATCACAGAATACACTCCCTTTCAAGTGGGAAATCAAATAATCACAGCATGGTGGATACTATTTTTATGCTTCTCTCTTCTATGTTGTTGTTTTATATCTTGGGTCCACAGAGGAGGCTTCATTCTGCCCAAGGAAGAAAGGTTTGCAGCCCCTGCTTTTAACCACAATTGTTTTGAAGTCTAGTGCTGTCCTCAAAGTTTGAGAGATCTGAAAGTTTGACCTCAGGCAAGGAAGCAAATGGTGTGTATGCAGATGTTTGTATATATATATACTTATTATCTTGCTCAGTAGTAGGCCCATGTTAAATTAATTTGACAAGATGTTTATTTTTAACATAAGGTGAAACAGAGAAAGGCACCTCTGTGTCAAAGAGTTGAAGATAATTAATATTTTTAGATCCAATGGGAAATGGGAAGTCAACAACCAGTGATATAGTCTTCCCTCAATTGGGTTCCCTTATGTCGTTTTACATGATATGCAAATTAACTTAGCAAGTTTGTCAGCTGTGCCTAGATATGTACTATTATATATAATTTTCTAAAATGATATGTGGCTACTCTAAATGCATCAGAAGTCTATACCACAAAATATATTAGGTTTTGGAGAAAAGGGCTTATAAAACAAAATGGATACATTCATTAATTTCTTTTGGTCTGATTGGATTGATGGTGTAAAAGAAAAGCATTGATAGGATTCCATTATCTCAAGGACTGTTACACAAATGATACTGCACTCACTGGACCCCAGGGTCATGTCACACAGACATTATAGATATTACAGTACTGGACACTTGAGAGTGGCAGAAGGACAGGCACAGGGACAGAGGGAAGGAGTGCTAAGGCAGAAATACAAAACTCTCAATAGTGGTGAGAGGCAACCACATTAAAAACCAGAACCTTTGGGGGGGGGAATATAGATGTCCTCAGTATAATAAAGAGGTGAGATTTAGAATGTTCTTTTTGGGGTCTAATTTAGACATCATGGGAAGGAAAACAGTTACTTGATGGTAGGAATTATGTGAAGAGATTAAAAACAGAACCCCTCAAGCCTTGTGTGTTTTGGTGTGGCATTTTGAGCAGTTACTAGAACTCTGGGGTTCTTCACATTTTCTAACTTGGGCAAAGTAGTTTGATGTTGTCGAAGACTTTGTGGGGAGGTAGAAGAGAAAGGGTGGTGTCTGAAGAGGTGACGTAGTTCTGGATGCTTCAAATTTTCTCCAAATTAACACGTTAAAAAAATAACCCAAACAAATACAAAGTTGCATGCAACTTATATCACAGGCAATATAAGAAAGCTCTTATTATAAATCAATTAGAAAATACCAATAAATCAATGCAAAAGGGACCTTTATGAATGAATAGTTCATAGGTAAGGAAAGTCCATTGGCTTTGACATATATGAAAATATTTGACCTCCTTGACAATAAAAAGAATCTAAGTAAACAAAAAAAATTACCCACTAAATTAATGATGTTAAAATATCAAGATTGTAGAGAATCAGGTGCTTAGATATTGCTGATGGCAGTTTAATTAATAAGGCATACACGCAGAACAATTTTGCAGTATCTGTCGAGACCAAAGTGGTACATACTCTTCGACTCAAGCATTATGGAAATTATCTCACAGATACACTCATCCATGCCATATTACTGCATTGTGTGTGCACAGTCATGTTTTTGAATGGCATCAGATCAGCAATTACTTAATTACACATCAATAGAGAACTGTGATAGAGAATTGTAATTTACCCACCAAAGGAACACCATTCATCTGTGAAAAAGAACAAGATAATTTTATATGTACTAGTATGGAAAGATCCTGAAAATGTATTGGCGAGTAAAAAAATAGAGGGTTCAAAAAATGAATATAGTATGCTAATGCACAGGAGAAAGGATATTCTCATGTATGTCCACACAGAGACCAGAGAAACACACGCATTACAAGGATGCTCATTATGAGGTTGCCTCTAGCAAGGGGGACTAGTTGGCTGGGGAGATTGGAGTGAGAAGACGTCTTTTCAATTTAGACACTTTCATATGTTTTACATCTGAGATCTTATGGTATGGCCTACTCACAAACAATAATGAAAAACTAAAGGAGTTAGAGGAAAGTATGGATTCTAAGAATATATTCTGTTGGCATCAGCAATCTGGTAGTAGGGACCATTAAACAGGAGGCAGAAAAACTTTCATAGATATTTTGACATCAAACTGAGATTATTTGAAGGTTTTGCCTTATGAATATTCTTAAATAATTCTGGAGAGGATGTTATGACCCAAAGTGCAATAATCCATTACAGCACCTCAGTTACATACCATTAACAAAGAAAACACTCTATGTTACCTTTTGGCAAATTTTTAAATATGAGAATCTTAGTTGTTTAACTGTTTTCCAATTATTAAGCAATATATGCATCATATTCACAATCTGTATTTAGAATAATTAAGATCAAAATATGTATTTCTTATAGCAATGATAGATTATAACACTGAAGAATAGATTTCAGATTATCAAAAGAATGGAGAACAAGTCAAAATCTTATATGAATGTAATACAACATTTTTGTTATGATTAGAAGTTCTCAGTGGCCTAATATTTTCTCATTAATGCTGAGTGATAGTCTTGAAAAGCATGTATAACTTACACTAAGTGCCAAAACACTGAAATAAAGAAAAGGCATAAGAAAGATAAAGGAATTCCCATGTGTACCCATTTTACATCAAAATGGTTTTTTAAATTTGTGGTGTAAAGTGCATAGGAAAGTTTATAATCATCGTCATCATACACATCATCATATATGACATTTCTTTTTCTTGAGGTGCTATGGTGATTATTCTCATATAATAATTTAGAAACTCATTCACAAGCAGCATAACTTAGATATGAGATTCTAGCTGTACATAAGAACTGCTGACCCACTGCTCTCCTCAATGCATCTCAGCCTCTACCTGATTAATGAGATGACATTCTTCTCTTTCATTGGTGTTCCTTTCATTACCACCCTTGTCTCTGCATCCATCATGCCGGTAACAGAAACAGGCAGTCCTGAAGGGTGTCGTAAAGAAAATGGCAATTGAGAAATGGGAACAACAACAAAGATTTCACTAAATAATTAACACTATTTGATGAACATCCTAGTGATGTTCAAGTTAGTGAACTTATATGAGAGTAGGATGGACATTAATTCATGCTTCATCTCAACTATTGGAAAAAGATGAAGAAATCATTCAACCATTAAACTATGGCCTATAGATAAAATTTTGGAGAGCTGGTTTACCAACTGCTGAAAATGCTATTTTTTAATGCTGTTCAGTTTGAAAATGCTATTCTTTTAAACCTAAAGAAGTAAATGATTTCTACTCAAATAACACCAGAAGCCATTATATCTTCCCTCCAGTTTTCTTCCGAAATATTGTTCTCTCATTCCTTTTGCTGCTTGATATCTAGAATACTAAGATTTATTTATCTTCATTATATCATTACAAATAAGCTTTTCCACAAGGCAAAAGTAAGGTGATCAGATAAGGCCAGGGACTTTGTGTGATACTTTCAAGTAAACTTCTGTCTGTGTCTGCTCTGCTACCTTGGCTGTGGTCCAACGAGTTAATTGGCTCTCATTTGCCTAATCTCCTGTAACAGATAATGTTATTACAGAATTTCAGGACCCCAAACTCTCCCATCAGGTAGGAAACATGGCTTTTAATGAGAATCCCTTCATTTTCCCTGGTGTTTGGCTTGGTTTGAGCCACCTCGATTCCAACTTCTTTGTGAGACATGTATTATTTTTTCCTAAAAACCATGCTCATTCTAAACCAGGAAACATTTACTTGAGATCATTTTTTTTCTGGAATGATTTAAAGTTGGAGAAAGTAAAATTGGGGAGGAATTTAAATTAAGCTGAAATAGCAAGGAGACAAAATTAAATTGGATTTTATAACTTCTGTTTTGCAACTAGGATGATGTCAATTTGTATGTGGAAAGACAAAGCACTAGAGCATTTGCTATTTTTAAATTTACATTGTTTTCTTCTATACTAATAAATCAGTGTATATAATTCATGTGTCTAGATCCTGTATCTTCTATTTATCTATTTAGTTATTTTTTACATTTAACAAATATTGAGTATCTTCTGTGTCCAAGGCACTTTTTATAAAGAAACCAACAAAGAAACCCAAAAGAAAGTGCTCACTCTAATGCAACTTACAGTTTTGATAGTAATAAATGTATGTAAAAAATTATGTCTAGAAGATAAGAGTGTGGTATATATGTGGAGTTTGTGTATCATATATAGGAGTATATACATGTCATGTGCACATATATATCATATTTATCTGTGTATATCTACACAGATAAATAGGTATAGATTACATGTTTTTTGACTTTTCAAATATATTTTTATTGTACCATGGAGAGTTACATTATAGTTAAAAATTCAAGATGCATAGGTTATTTGTTTTATTAAAGGATGTCAATGATGACCCCTCTGATAGCTTGACTTCTGAAAAAATTTAAAGTAGTGAAGAGGCAAGCAGTAGCTCTATGGAGAAAAGAGACTTACAGGTAGGGCATAGCAAATGCAGTGGCTTGAGGTGAAAGCATGTTTTGTGTTTAAGAAAAAGCAAGGAGTGACATTAGTTCAGGGAACTGCTAGATGAAGAGATGATAGAGATTGAGAGGGAGTGAAGCAAGTGAGGTGGGACTTTGCTGTTTCTGGAATGATTGGGGAATGGATTCTTAGTAACAACATGTATAAAATATGGTGGTTGAAATACACAATCAGGGCTATGGAGAAAAGATAGAAGCAAAAAAATATGTGTTTAAGAACTAAATATGGTTTCTGTAGTTGAGTAGCAGATTTCTCTCTGAGTTTCCTAGTAGCCAGGGCATAAAGGGAAATAAACATTTTATAAGTCTGGTTAAATAAACCAGTACATAAGCAATCACACATATCAATTATTAAGAGAGTTTTAAATGTTTCAGAACTATAGCTCTTGTCTTTTTTTCTGCTAAAAAAATGCCCTTTTTCGCTTTCTTTTGAATTTTTTACTTTGTTGGCTCTTCAGTTTTCATTAAACAAATTTTCACACATGAAACACTGTGTAATACCATATAATTTTAAACAAAGTTGTAGATTATAAAATCTTTTGTTGTTTTTAAGTTATCTACTACCATACTGAGATGTTTATGACTTGTCTTACAATGTTAATGACTTCAAGGTGGATAAAAGACTTAAATATAAGCCATGAAACCATTAAAGTCCTAGAGGAAAACATTGGCAAGAAAATCTCAGATATTCCACGCAGCAACATTTTTACCGATATGTCCCCTAGAGCAAGGAATATAAAGGAAAGAATAAACAAATGGGATCTCATCAAAATAAAAAGATTCTGCATGGCTAAAGAAAACAGTATTAAATTAAAAAGACAACCAACAGTATGGGAAAACATATTTGCCAATGATACCTCAGACAAAGGTTTAATCTCCAAAATATACAAAGAACTTACACGACTCCACTCTAGGAAGACATCGAACCCAATTAAAAAATGGGAAAAGGACTTGAACAGACACTTCTCCAAAGAGGACATACAGAATATCCAGAGACACATGAAGAGATGCTCAATATCGTTAGCTATCAGAGAGATGCAAAACCACAATGAGATACCACTTTACACCAGTCAGGATGGCTATAATAAACAAAGCAACAAACAACAAATGTTGGAGAGGTTGTGGGGAAAAGGGGACCTTAGTTCACTGTTGGTGGGATTGCAGACTGGTACAACCATTATGGAAAACAGTATGGAATTTTCTCAGAAAAATAAAAATTGACCTGCCTTTTGACTCAGCAATTCCACTGCTAGGATTATATCTCGAGAATCCTAAAACATCAATTTCAAAGAACCTATGCACCCCAATGTTCATAGCAGCACAATTTACAATAGCCAAGAGTTGGAAGCAACCTAGGTGCCCATCAGTAAACGAATGGATCAAAAAATGGTGGTACATATACACAATGGAATTCTATGCAGCAGAGAGAAAGAAGGAGCTCCTACCCTTTGCAACAGCATGGATGGAACTGGAAAGCATTATGCTGAGTGAAATAGGCCAGGCATTGAAGGACAAATACCATATGATCTCACCTTTGACAGGAAGCTAAACAATAAAACAAACAAGCAAACAGAATAAAAACAAAGACACTGAAATAGAGAACAAGTGGGCAGTGACCAGAGGGGAGAGGGAAGGGAATTTAAGGGGAAAAATGGGGAGGGATTTTGAGGGACAAGTATGAAAGACACAGGGATGAGGACTGGGGTGGGGGATGGGAGGGAGGTGGGGAGACAGGGCGGGGGGGCTGGGATGGGAGAAATAGACAAAAAATGTACTTGAAAAATAATTAAATAAAAATTTAAAAAATTCACAAAGTGAAAAAAATTGGAAAATATGATTGAGCTTAGGCTGGATATGAAAAAGCAGAAGTATGAAGATAGATCTGTGTGTATTTATCTAGAGTTTACCATGAGAACAGAGTCACTGGAAGAAAGCAAATTTGATAACTGAAGAACCAAAAACTTAAATGAATCTAACCAAGGAATAGCTTTGTATATTGGATATATTTCCTGGGCAAAGATACGGGGTTTTGCTCTGTTAGTAAGCAAGGGATAAATCGAACAAATGCCACTGTGTTTTAAAATGTAACCTTTTCAAGCTACAATTTCTGATTTATATTACTGGATGTGATATATTATTGAGAGACATCTTACATGAAACAATTATATAGATTGCAAAATGGAATATGCACATATAAATGTTTCTGAGCATGTGTATGCATAAAAGAGGGAATGAGACAAAGAGCAAATGTGAGTGAGTGCAAGTTTTAAATGTTTTAAAACTATAGGCAGGTTATAACACTATAATCATGTAAAAAGTGTTCCAGTTCAAGGTATATTAATTTATATGGAGGACTTATTGAAAATAAATATGATGAGATTGGGGAACAGGTCAAAACACTTGAGTGGAAGCAGAATAATCCTATATGAGACAGATGAAATATTCCAAAGTCACCTTGAAATAAATAAAAAATTGTTGTTGACAGCTCAACAGTGATAGGAGTCAAGATATTTTGCTGCTGTGAAATCACAAAAGATGCAATTGATATTTTAATCTAAAAGATCATGTTGGAGGAAAAAGCCTGAAACGGGGAATTGTTCTTAAAAATAAAGCTGTATCTTTTGATACATGTCTGACTTCACTACTTTCCATTTTGAATCCTCATATGGAAAATAACAGTGTTATAATTTCCTAGTTTCTTATTTTTAATTTAGTTTCTGAAAATAAATCTCCGGGGCTTTTTTTTTAATAGAAAAAAACCTAATGTTCTTGGAGATCATGCCATTAAATTTAAAAAATATTCAAGATGTTTTTATTGTTGCAACACCCCATTTCTCATAAGAAATGAAATGAATTTTGGGGGTTTTCAATAGTAAGGTGTGTGTGTGTGTGTGTGTGTGTGTGTGTGTGTGTGTGTGTTTGTGTTAAAGAAAACTCATTATGTTTGGTCTCCTAAAATATTTTGTTCGAGTTTTGCTAATCTGGAAGAGAATTCTGCATTCCCCTTCTTACCCTTTAAAGGGGGTCATGTGACTCCCAGCCTACCAACTCCCAGAGCAACCCAATGAAACATTTGGATGTTTTAATTATTTTATGGCCTGTAATCTCCTCTTTCGAAGCTCCCTACATTTTGCTTCACAAGCCAGCATAATCTTCTTTTAAAAATATATCCTAAGAACCCTAAAGTACCAATCCCAAAGAACCTATGCACCTCAATGTTCATAGCAGCACAATTTACAATGGCCAAGAGTTGAAAGCAACCTATGTGCCCGTCAGTAAATGAATGGATCAAAAAATTGTGGTACATATACACAATGGAATTCTATGCAGCAGAGAGAAAGAAGGAGCTACTGCCCTTTGCAACAACATGGATGGAACTGGAAAACATTATGCTGAGGGAAATAGGCCAGGTGTTGAAAGACAAATACCATATGATCTCACCTTTAACAGGAAGCTAAACAACAAAACAAGCAAGCAAGCAAAATAAAAACAAAGACACTGAAATAGAGAACAAGGGGACAGCGACCAGAGGGAAAAGGGGAGGGAATTTAAGGGGAAAAATGGGAGAGATTTAGAGAAACAAGTATAAAGGACACAGGGACAAGAACTAAGGGGGGTGGAAATGGGCGGGAGGTGGGGAGCAAGGGGCGGGGTGGGCTGGGGTGGGCTGGGGTGGGAGTAATAGAAAACTGTACTTGAAAAATAATTAAATAAAAAATAATAATTCAAAAAAAATAAAAATAGACATGTGAGTAACTAGTGAATTTCTTTCTTTTTCCCACCAATTGCTGGCAGCTTACGTTAAAACTGCATATGTTTAATAGTAAGCAACAGTAATATCGAAGGCCAAAATGATGCAAGTAAACCAACTAAAAGTGACAACAGTTTTGTTGTGGCCAATTTTATAAATATTATTTTAAACTTTATAGTAATGAAGAGAAAAAAAGAAGACACAGAATTTTGTGTAGGACTCAGCAAAGAAGTATACCTTCCTCACTGATCTCATTAAATTACCCCTGAACCCTTTCATTCCAAAGCCTCAATTTCCCATCTGTACCCTGAAGATAAAGCCAGCCTTGATATGCTAGGAGAAGTAGTCTGATAGCTTGGTCACAGACACTTGAGTTGGCTGGATACTGGGCCATTCATCCAGGAGGAACTTTTCTTACATTAGCTCAGTTCCACAAGGCCTTGTTTTGTAGGTGATGATGGTGGTGGTGATGGTGGCTCTATGATGGTGGTGATAGTTAACATTTACTGTTAACTTAGAATATGCTAGATACTATGCTGCGCATTTGCCTGGCTCAACTGCTTTCATTCTGAAAACAGTGCTATGAGAGGTGCACGTTTTAAATTCCCATTTTTTAAAATATTTTATTTATTTATCTTTAGAGGGGAAAGGAAGGAGAGAGGGAGAGAAGCATCAATGTATGGATGCTTTTCATGCGTCCCCTGCTGGGAACTGGCCTGCAGGAAACCGGCCTGCAACCCAGGCACGTGCCCTGACTGGGAATCGAACCGCGATTGTCTGGTTCGCAGGCCCGAGCTCAATCCACTGAGGTACACCAGCCAGGGCTAAATTCCCATTTTTAAGAGATTTTTATTTATTTATCTTTAGAAGGGAAGGGAAGAAGAAAGGGAGAGAAATATCAGTGTATGGTTGCTTCTCATGCATCCCCTGCCGGGGACTGGCCTGCAACCCAGGCATGTGCCCTGACTGGGAATAGAACTTGGATCCTCTGGTCGCAGATCTGCGCTCAATCCACTGAGCTACACCAGCCAGGGCTTAAATTCCCATTTTAGGTTGAGTAGATCTTGGAGAGGTTGGTTGAGTTCACTCATATAATAACAATCTGCTATATGTTTATATATGGTGCATGTTGGCCTCATAATAATAAATTTGGGAGAACTGCCTCATTTTCTTAAGCCCTCCCTCTAGTATAGGTTATTAATTAAGAGTAATAAATTCAGAAGAGGTAGACTTACATTGTTGCAACATATTAAATAAAGTCTGAACAGATTTCAGGAATACTTTGTAAATATAGGGAGCAAACCACATTTATTTGCTTTATTATTTTCCTTCCTTTTAGAATAGCAAGCATAGCATGTTTCTGAAAGTTTTTTTGTAGTTTATCTAGTTATATTGTTAGCACCCAGTAAATTTTCGGGGTAAAATCTGCCCTGATACACTACACCACTTGAGTGCACAGAAAGATGTTAGCCCTGGTAAGAAATATTAGAAAACCTGATTTGAGTTTGACAGTCTCCATTGAGGATGCTGCGGTTATCTATCCACGTCTCTCTATTCTGTACAAAAGCAGCATCTTAAACGATGCAGATAAATAATAGTGACATTTTAGCTCTCTTTGTAAAGTCGAATTCCTAAAGGTAGGAGAGATCCTTTCATGCTTACACTACCATGACAAACTGAAAGAGATAAATTCATAAGGGATGGTACGAGATGTGGGAGTTAGGGGATTAATGCTTAGATGCTTCTTCCAATTTATTTCTCCTATTATATGTGTTAAAAATATATACCATATGTCATGCAGCACATTTTAATCCCATCAAAATTTCTCACACAATTCCTCAGGGGATGTGTTCTTGCTGCCAAGTTTTCACTGCTGGGATGCTGACTTACTATTCCTTTGCAGAGAGCTTCATGGTTTATTTTATGATAACATGTTGTTATAACTTCTCTGGCTGTAATTTCTATAAGGAAAATTAGTCCCAGGGGAATTTACTTTGAGAGCAGTATGCTTAATGGTGACGGAGAAGGATAGAAGTATTTCCAGAAAGCAATGTATCCTTCATTTGTTTTCATAGAACAGAAATTCCTTTGATGGGATTTGTGAAAGCCTTTATTACACCCAGCATTTAAATTCAGTCCTTGAACTGGGGCTTTCCCAGACCATTTAAGGGTCAATTTCGGAATAGTTCTTGTGTCCTATGTCACTTCTCAGTGAAAGCACTTTATGTGGAGGAGCAAATGTAGAGGAAACTATTTGCTTTTAGTAATATTAAGTATACATGACTTTACAGCAAGTGACAAAAACCCTGCATGCAATTACCCTAAGAAGAATTTCCTTTTTGCCATTTTTTTGTTTTTTAAAATTGCTGAATAACAATGAATGTTTTTAGGTAAAGAAGGACAGCTTGAACCAATTTTCACTTGAAAAAGCAAGGAAGCTTAAAACTTTACCCCAAGAATTAAAATTATGTTACCTTCATTTTTCTCTCTGTGATGATTTAGTTAAATCTCATAATATCTTTGAAGCTTTTACTCATTTTACACATCATTGTTTACCTAACTCAGGCTGGGGTCCCCCTGATATTTGATTTTACAAATCGGGCATCACTACAAGCTTTCCTTGACTGAAGTCAGTGAATATAACAAAGTCAAAGTTATTTCTTTGTAGAAATTAAGTTGTTCCTAAATCTATGTGCCCCGTTTCCAATCAAGGTCTCTAATTGTAATGACATCCCCCCACAAAGAAGCTATTAGCATTTATGGGCTTTATTAAGAAGAAATAATAAACATATGTAGGCACAATTCCAGAGGTGTTTTTCGGGTTTCCTTCCTATTAGAAGATAGAGCAGAAGTAGAGTCAGCTTTGCAAGTGGCATATGCTTATTAAACTAAATCTGCTCGATATGGCACAAATGCCATCTTTTAAGTTCTCCCCTGGGACTTAATAAATGCAGGGATGCAAACTAAGGAGTAATTTGATGTCATAACACCACTTGCAGTATATTGATGGTAAATACCAAATCATTTGCTTCTTCCCTTCCCCACTACCCACCCCATAAAGTTTGCACATATTAGAACTCAGCTTCTCTTTGTCAGACTCAAATTGGATTTCTTTTGCTATCAGCTCTAGGCTCAGACGTCTATGACCCTAATTTGGCAGCACTTCAAGGAGTTTATGGTGTAAGCCTTTTCTATTTCTAACAAAAAAGTAAAGCTCAAATACACCTAGCAATAGTGAATTCTGTTTGAAGTTTCATTTTACAAAAGATATCATACATTCTGAGCTCATTTAAAGAGTTATTTCTACTGTTTCCGCACTGAGTAATCAGTACATTTGAATTCGCATTGAAAGGCCATTGGTTTTTTAAAAGTGTACATTATGAGTTTTCATAGCCTGATGTTGTAGTCAAACTTAGGGCAGTAACCAAATTTAGTATAAAATATGTCCTATACTGTAAGATAAATGTTATATTTCTCTAAGCCACTGTTTGGCTAAGTTAAAGAAATCTATTTCAGAAATAAAAAAATAACATTAATCATGATTTTATATGTAACTTGTTCTTGGTAAACTTATAATTAGGAAACCAAATTTCAAATTTATGTTACTACTGGAAATTCATGTGATTTATATATCAAAGTATAGCCAAATGCTTATAAACCACTCATGTGATTTATATATCAAAGTATAGCCAAATGCTTAAGATTGCCTGTATTACAGTGAGAAATAAACAATAAATTGAGGTTACGGCTTCTTGTGAAATACAACCCACACATGGTATCATAGGCCATTTTGCATGTTGCATTTCTCATTAGAGGAGTTCTAATGAGGGATCCAGTAAAAAATTGATTAATAAGTGCTGAGGAAAAAAGCATGTTTCTTATTAAGTTGTAATTAAAATTGAATGTCACTATATTGCCAAGAGTTGTTTTTTTAATAACTCTTTCTATGCTGATTTTGGGATATGCCATTTGGGGAATTTGTTTTCTGATTGGATCCATGAGAAAACAACAACATGGACAATAGGAAAAAACAAAACAGAGATGTTAAAAGGGTATCATCATAGTTCACATTAATACAAATTCAGAAATAAAGCAAAAAGAAGATATTACATAATGGTCTGTTTTGCATGAGACTTACATTTGCCTTTAAAATAAAATGAAGTCACTGACTGGGGGTTAAGAACATGCATTTTTTAAAATTAAAGTAGGGTTGACATACCATATTATGTTAGTTTCAGTTGCATGACCTAGTGATTCAACATGTATATACATTACAAAATGATCATCAAAATCAGTCTAGTTGCCAAATTTATTAGAACATTAGTGACTATATTCCCTATGCTGTACTTTATATCCTCATAAGTAATTTATTTTTATGACTGCAAATGTGTACCTCTTAATTCTCTTTGCCCATACAACTGAGAAGTTCTACTTTTAGGTGTTTATCAGAAGAATTGAAAACATTAATTCAAAAAGATATCTGCACCCCCCATGTTAATTACAAGTTATTTACAATAGCCAAGATATGCAAACATCCTAAATGTTCATCCATCCATTGATTGGATAAAGAAGAGCATGCATGCTGAGTCAGGCAGATCACAATGTATCTGTCTGGTATTCTACTTTCCTGCATTGTGACCCTTGAAACTCTGGTTTCCTCATCTGGAAAATGGAGGGTATAAAATTATCTTTCCATTTCAATAATTGCATTGCTAAGTAAATGATTGTGAATTATTTGTGTGGTGTCTTGCATATAAGAAGAACCCAGGAAATATAAGCCAAGAGTATTATTTTCTTCCTTGTATTTATTGGGGTGACACTAGCTAACAAAATTATACAGGTTTAATGTGCATAATTCCACAACACACCATCTGTACAGTGTATTGTGTGTTCACCACCCAAGTCAAGTTTTCATCAATCACCATTTACCCACGCCTTTACCCTCCTCCACTTCACCCTTGTCTCCCTTTTACCAGAAATCACCACACTGTTGTCCATGTGCATGAATTCTTTTTTTAATGTTCTTATTTATTGACTTGAGAGAGAGAACATCATTGATTTGTTGTCCCACTTTTTAAAAAATATTTTATTTATTAATCTTTAGAGGGGAAGGGAAGGAGAGAGAGAGAGAGAAATATCAATGTATGGTTGCTTCTTATGTGTCCCCTGCTGGGGACTGGCCTACAACCCAGGCATGTGCCCTAATTAGGAATCGGACTGTGATCCTTTGGTTTGCAGGCCCGTGCTCAATCCACTGAGCTACACCAGCCAGGGCTTGTTCCACTTTTTGATGCATTCATTGGTTCATTCTTATATGTGCTCTGACTGGGGATCAAACCCACAGCCCTGGTGTATATAAATGGCACTCTCACCAATTGATCCACACAGCCAGGGCTGTGTCCTTGAGTTTTTTCTCTTTTTTTGCTTAAGGCCTCTGCCCCGCCTCCAACACTCTGCCCTACCTCAAACAGCTGTCAGCCTGCTCTCTATCTGTGAACTTGTCACTATTTTGCTTGTTAATTCATTTTGTACGTTAGATTCCACAGACAAATGAAATAATACAGTACTTGTCTTTCCTGACTGGCTTATTGCACTTAGCATAATGCTGTCCAGATCAGTTCATGTTGTTGCAAAGGGTTAGATTTTCTTTTTTTTTAATCTTTGGTGGCATAAGAACCCCTATAGAAATCCATGTGGTGGTCACCAAACACTCTGCCCTGTCTAACTGCTACTGACTGGAGAGGGAGAGGGAGGGAGAGGGAGGAAGAGGAAGAGGAAGAGAGGGAGAGAGAGAGATTTCTAAACTGGTTCTTGGAAGAAGGAGAACAAAAGGATAATAGTGATATTTTTAAAAACATAAAGGTAAATGTCAAGGACTTTGCTTTTATTCTGATATTGTTTTATATGCACTTTTGTTCTTAATATGCTATTTATTATCATATGCTATTATTAGATAAATGGCAGTAGGTGGATGTTGGATTCTGCTTCATTTTGTTTTGTTTAAAAAGAAAATACTTTCTAGGCCATTTAAAGGTCTCAAGCTTAAGTTGGCCCACGCGCACATTATTTTATTTTAAATTTTATGATTATTGTGACTCCAAACGTCAGGGACCCGTAGTTCTAATCTTCTAAACTTAAGTTATTCATCCAGCCTTTTTTTGAAAATTCCGTAAGACATAACTCTTGAGACATGGAGTTGAATACTTCAGCAGACAGTTGAAATTATTATAATTTCCACTTCTTTGTCCCAATTCATTCTAATTGGGATTTAACTTATGGGGTAATTTATTTTACCACATTGTAGAGGAAACAAGGAAATGAAGAGCAAATGGCTAAAACTGACAAAATTTCAATAGCTAACTGAGGATAAAGCTCTAATTGGGCAGACTTTAGCGGTGTAGATAAAAGTGAGTGAACAGCATCCTAACCTAATTGCCCAGAGTGTAGGTAAGAAAACTGTGTAAAAGGGTGATCAGGTTTCCATTCCAGTTGTACAGTATTTAGCCCTTCATCCTTTTGTTACGTACTAGGACATAGATATTAAATTATGAATTAAGAGTCCTTGATTTTTCACCTGTTTGCTGGTTGAAAGCACAATTACCATTCTGACTTAACATGAATGTCATCAGAAGATCAAAGCCTGAAGAAAGGACCAAAAATGTACTTAAGTGGATAGTGCTCATTCAAAAGTAAATTTCCTGCAATAAAGGTTGTGTGTTTGTACCTGAGCATTTTTGTATATTTGTACACACAAACACAACCCAGGATTAAACCCAGGATTAAAGAATGTTAACAAAGATGAAAAATACCACACATAATATTCTATCATTTTAGATTCCTTTTTTAATTTATCTATTTTTATATTATTACCTTTTTATATTATTACCTTTTTACTCTTGTATACAGCTAATTTTTATAGTTGGAATAAAAATGTGTAAGTACATATAATAAATTTAGTAAAAAATGAATATTTTATTATAGTACCGCAAACTTTTCATTCCAACTTGAAATAAGTCTTCCTAAAGTATGGCTTAGTATTGTTTCAATGACTACAAATCCACATCCTTCTGTGAGCTCCCATTGTTGCCTTTCAGATTGCTTTGACTTCTTAACTACAACCATTTATGAGCATATAGCATCTTCAATATTTGAATTTTTAATAGGGATAAATTATAGGCCCAGAGATATCCATTCAGGCTCTTCACAAATGCTTTTTTCTAACTTTTCAAATGAGTTGCAACTTATTCCATATCCAAATTAAGTTCTTGATCTCCCTGGAGATACGTTGTTCCTTTAGAAGAATTTCTCCAATTCAGTAAACTGTCCTATGTCCTGTTATCCACACTGTTGCTCAACTTAAAAATCTGACTTGTGCCCTGGCTGGTGTGGCTCAGTGGATTGAGTGCTAACCTGCAAGCCAAAGGGTCACCGGTTCGATTCCCAGTCAGGGCACAGGCCTGGGTTGCAGGCCAGGTCCCCAGTAGAATGTGCGTGAGAGACAACCACACATTAATGTTTCTCTCCCTCTCTTTCTTCCTCCCTTCCTGTCTTTAAAAAATAAATAAATAAAATCTTTTAAAAAAATCTGACTTGGGACTTTCTCTGTGTTCCACACCCCAACTTCCTGTCCTTGGAATTCATCATTAGGTTTTGTCTTCTCCTACTTCATTGTGGTGATTTCTACTGCACCTAGAGGAAAATCCACATTTCTTTTTTTGTACCTTACTTGTTTTTATTATTGTTCAAATTCAGTCAACTCTATTTCCCACCCCGCCACAGCCCCCCAAACCCACCTATCACCACCTCCCACCTTTGATCCTAACCCTTCTGGCTTTTCCAATGTGTCCTTTATATATGTTCCTCGATGGCCCTTCCCCTATTTTCCCCCATTATCCTTCTCCCCCTCCCTCTCTGATCACTGTCAGTTTCTTCTTTATTTCTGTATCTTTGGTTCAACTTTGCTCTTTTGTTTGTTGTATTAATTAGGTTCCACTTATAGGTAAGATCATATGGTATTTGTCTTTCAAGGCCAGGCTTATTTCACTATAATGCTCTCCTTTCCATTCATGATATCGTGATGGATAGAAGGTCCTTCTCTCTTTTTGTTGCATAGTATTACATTGTGTAAATGTATCACAGTTTTTAATTCACTCATTTACTGGTGGGCACATGGGTTGCTTCCCATACTTGGCTATTGTGAATTGTGCTGCTATATGATCTCCATACTGCCTACCTCTCTAATTGGGACTCTCTAATTCCCAGCCATCCAGGGCAAATAAACTCTCTTCTACATACTGTCTTATGTGTTTGGGATGTCTCTCTTCTGCATTCTCCTGTTCTGGGTTCTTATTCTTCAGGGATCAATTTTAATGTTCCATTTTGGAGAGGCTTCCCACAGCTAGCAACTAAACTAGCTAGTCTTCCTTTGTGTATTACTAACCCTTTCTTTGGTGCCATTTTTGTAATGCATAACATTAAATGTACATGTGTTGGTTTATTTGATAAATATCTCTCTTCATAGTAGACATAACTGCACAAAGGTTGCTACCATGTCTGCTTTTGTTTACCACTGTATATGCAGTTCTAAACATATCGCCGGCACCCTGGATTATAGTGATTCAGACTGTGTTTGTAACCTGGATTCAATATGCATAAACTGCCATCCTGTGGTACAAATATAAAACAGGCATAATAATAAAACCTAATATATGAGATTTTCTAAGTATTAAATTAAATTATTCATATAGAGCTATTAGCAGAGTGCTTAGCACAGTGTAAGTTCTCAATACCTATTAGTTATTATTATTGTTTTTCTAATAGGCAGTCATCAAATATATGCTGAGTGAGTGAAAGAATATATTTATTTTATTATATAAATAATTAGATAATTACCTCCTCAGTTTATGAATGTGTCAGTTCCACCACTATCTTCATTGCATTGATTGTCATTCCTTTGTTTCTAATTCACAAAATAATCCTCATCATTATTGCCATCATCATCATCATGATTTTCACTTTCTTATTAGTGATTATTAGAGGTATAAAATTTTTCCATCTACATGGCATTTGATAAATAATCCATGTTTCTTTTCCCTTCATTAATATCTTAATTGTGAGTTCATCTGTTTAAAGATGTGTTCAATGCAATGTCCAACAGGTTCGATTGTTACAGCAGTCAGAAATACAACCCACATTAACTTTCACCTGAAATAACTAAATCACATGGACTTCAATTTATACGTAAAACTGAATCAAGTGCCAGTTATTAAAAGATTGAATGGCTATGAATGTAATCCTTTGCTGATAATTAGTTTAGCATCAATTATTTAGAGATGTTTTTCTCTATGAGATGTTCCAGAAACATATGGTAAGATTAAAGGTCATTGATTCATTCTCTGTTACCAGTGGTCCCAAAGTACTCTGTTCATATCATTTTGCCATTAGTAACAAATCATACTGTATTACAGTTGCTTATGTATTTGTCTCTCCCCCATTAAACAGCAAGCTCACTGAGGGCAGAATCATATTGTATTCTGTATAAACCTATGCATCTGGAAAGAAGGAAGTAAAGAATGAAGGAAGGATTAAATTTTGGACATTTGTTACTAATGATATTACCTTTATTATTTCTCCCAAATAAAATAATTTTAGTGAATATAAGAAGGGAAAACAGCAGTAGCAAACTAGTTAACACTCAGTTACTATGCACAGGATGACACAGAAGTGTCTCAGTTGTCTTTGATATAATTATCAGTATGGATTTCAAAATATTCTCTCATGGTAAAGAGAGAAGAATCGAAGCTACAAGCCTTCATTATGACATTTCTAAAATATTTGGCTGGTTTGATTCGAACCATCTTTCAATATATTCAGGCATGCTGTGCAGAACTGGAAATAATCCCTAGTCAAATCATAGGCTTAGGTTACAGGGATAAGTCAAGTTTGTGGTTTTACCTGAGGTAAGGAAGCATTAAGTCTCCTTATCCTATCTAACCATCACTATTGGGCTAGGGATAGAACAGACACTGAATGAGGAGGGAAGAGGACATAGCCCAGGGAGTGAGTAATTGGTCTGTATTAAAATTACCCTAGACTTCATGTCAAGATGGAGGCATAGGTAGGGATACTTGGCCTCCTTATGCAACCAAAAAGAATTACAATTAAATCTCAAAATAAATAACACCGAGAACTGTCAGATAATCAAGCTGTGTGAAAGTCTAACAACCAAGGATTTAAAGAAGCCACATTCATCCAGATGGGTAGGAGGGGAGGAGATGCAGAGATATGGAAACAGGTGGAGAGGCACCCTGTGGTGCAGAAAGGTGGCGGTGGCAGTGGAACAGACATGTGCAGTCCCACATTCATGTGTGGTGGATAAAAATCAGGAGGGATACCTTGGGAGTGAGTGATCCCAGCCCTAGGCCAGATTGCACAACCCAGGGTTCCAGCACCAGGAAAATAAAGCCTCATATCTTCTGGCTACAAAAACCAGTAGGGGTTGGGGCAGTGGAAGAAACTGCCAGATTTTCAGGGAACTCCACTTAGAGGGCCTGCATGGTCTTAAAACATATGCAAACCCATCCACGGTGGGATTCAGCACCAGGGCAACAGCTGGGAGGGCATCTGTCACATACCGGGAATGGGTGAAGTGACTGGAAATGGAGTGAGTGCTGGGCAAACCTCCAGAAGCGAAGCTTAGCTACAAACTTTTCAATTATCTAGAGAAGTTTAAATAATCATGAATTAATATATGCTTGTAAGTCTAAACTCCTGAATTAGAAATGAATTGCAATGCAGTGGTTTTTCAAAAATATGATTTATCTATTAATGTTAGGTATACAAAGAATATACGTGCTTCAATTGACCCCAAAGTGTATTATTACATTTATTTGGAGTTGTTGATATTTCTATTTTGTTACTTAATTTGGCACTTATATTATATTTTAGAAGAGTCAAGTAGCAAAGTAAAGCCCTGAAGGAAGGATGCAACAGTATTAACCACTTTCCACAAAACAGAAGTTGAATAGAGTATACAAATATCATTATATATCAGATGAAATAATTTATATATATCATAATCAGATCAAGTATCTAGGCAGGCATGTTATAATAATCTTTTTACTGTATTCATTATACACACAAAAAGAATCTATATTATAGAATCAAGTTTGAATGTACACATTTTATTTCCTTTTAAGAATGTACAAGCAAGTTTTTATGGATATCAAATTGGTATTGTTGCTAGTACTTATCTTTTAAAAATATTATTTATCTCCATTTTTTCTTGCTTAAAATACTTTAATAAGAGAGTTTATTCAAAATTACTATATAAGGAATGTATATGTTTAAATGTGAAATCAACAAACAATATATGTGACTGGACTGAAGAGAATGTGTAATGTCTTTAAAACTAAACTAAACAGCCCATTAAAGAATTATCTTTCTGTTTGTACTTCACGTAATTGTCAGTTTATTTAAAAGGTTGTGCTTAATTAGAGGCCATTAGTGGACATGAATTACCAAAATCACTTAAAGATCTAAGTCGTGAACTTCTCATGAGGGAGCCAAGGCTTTGCAGTGCCTGTTTATGGTAGGTACACCCTCAGACAGGCCCCAGTTGGACCCGCTGATCCCAAACTCAGTGAACTTGTCAGTGCTGATGTCCTTACACTGCATGGTACTAATTGGAGTAGGTCTGCAGAGATGCAAGAGAGCTGGAAGTAGAACCCTCGGATAGCTCTCTGGAACCCTTCATTTTCAAGACCATTCAGAGCCCATTTGATAGAGTCAGAACTCAAGTCCCTGGCACATAAAACAGCCCCTATTGTCCCATCTTTCTGAGTCGCCCTCAAAAAGAAAACAACACTAAGTGGATGGAGTATAAACGTTCTTAAGCTAATTTTAAGGAGAAAATAGGAATGAGGCACCACTGATCTTGGCACAGGGAAGGTTTCAACCTTAGGGACTTAAATATGTGGATTTACTCATTTGTCTTCTTTTACTGCAAATGTTTGGCTCATCTAAGGCCAGAAGCCAGGAGGAAGAAATTGAATAACAAATGCATTCATTATGGTTTTGCCACATGATTCTGTTGTCAACATTAATTGTTTAAGTGAAGCCATTGCATTTCATATGAGGTATTGCATTTCCTCTTTCTCTTCCTCCCTTCCTTCCCCCACAAAAAAATACATATTTTGGGGTGAAATTAAAAATAGCAACTGATATAATTTTAAATTTACAAGTATACATGGACTTCACAATTTAACATAAAGACTGATTTCTAACACTTTAATTCATGAATACTTTGCCATTATTGTAGTAGGATAACTTTATACTAATACACCTTTGATTAATTTTGTAGCATTTGACTTTCATTAGATTTTAGATTTATCTGTTACATGAAAATGCCCATGAAAAGATAAAGTGTGCCTTTTTTTGTATTTTTTCTTGGTGTGACTGTGTCATTTTAATGATTTGAAGTTGTTCCTCAGTGTTTACTAATGATATGGTAGATATCAAAATGTTTTCATTAGTAATAAAGGTGAATTGCATTAGAAGAGATCCCCAATTATGACCTGACAGGTTGATGTAAGACGCAGAGTCAAAAATGAATAAGCAAGCCCTCTTCCCATCAGCAACCATGATTAATATGAATTCACTGCCTTTAAAACTAACCAATGTTAACAAATAGACGGCAGGTTTTAAAATCACCAAAGAGGAGCACAACTGGACATAGAGATTCGGAGTTATCACTATATTTGGAAATTAAAGGGAAAGTAGGCAAAAATACATGCCCTGGAGAGGATCTCAGCAGGACCACTGTTGTTTGTTGAATTTATAAGCAGGTATGGAAAGAATCCAATGGGCAGTGAATGAGGCAGAATGCAATGGTGTAGAAATATAGTTCATATATCCAGGATGGTGTGAAATGGCTACTCTCATGCTCTGCATACAGGAATATCAATTGGTACAAACCCTTTGGAAGCACTTTGGCAAAACATATGATACTCTTTAACCCACTAATACTCCTTTAGATATTCAAGCTAAGGGTAAAATGAGAAACTCAAACAAAATATATATAAAATGACTTGGTTGCAGTATACATATTAAAGTGAAAGTTAAAACAAATTGATATCTATAATATTATGATGCATTTATAGAGTTGAATATGTATGTAGCTACTAAACAAATAATACAGAGGTGGGCAAAACTAGGTTTACAGTTGTATGTGAAACAGTTTATTCTTGTATTATTATTTACCAATTATTATACTATTTATTATTAATATTAACCTACTTTTGCTAATCTCTGTACTTAAAGAACAATGCATGTTATATAATATTAATGGATAATGTGGAAAATGAAATTCTGCTTCTTATAGTACATTCCAATTATGAAAATATTTAATACTATGTTTTAGGTGCAATGTTCAGAACCCATTCAAATCACTTTAATAAAAGTGTTTTTATTATTGATAATGCATGAGATTTGGGTTTCAAACTAGAAAGAAAGCTAAAATTAAGTTCTAGAGACTTTCTCATGTTCTGCAGTTCTTTCCTTATGGATCTCTCTGTTTTTCTACTTTTTCTAAGTTTCTCTGTGTACATCATCTCCCCTCTTTTCTCTCTAGGACTAGCTTTCTTTATGTATTCACAGTTCTTTTTTTATTATAACTTTGAATTATACATAATCCTCATAGCTTCTCTGTCCTGTATCTACCTTAGACTTCTCTGTTTCAACTCAAAGAGGAGGAATCTGATTAGACCAACTCATCTTTTCTCATAAGACAAAGGCGTGGGTTATTTGTCAGTCAAGGAATTAACTGCCCTCCGTGTAGGGGCCCAGTTGCATCAATAGGTCATGGCTGGCCTGGGTATGAGGGCACATAAATGGAGAAATGTCCCTTCCTCTCCAACTATTTTTTTTATTACTGCCTATTCTAGGACCACAGTATCTAAACTTCTTTTCTAAAGATATCCCATTATTTCACCAAATGTGATGTTAGCCTGCCTTTTCTTCTTAGAATTGCCATTGCTGAATTCATGATTAATCTGAAAGTTCCATCTCTTGCACGCCCCTACGAAGGCCCTCTATGACTCCCTGAGGAAAAGCTGACACCTGCCTAGTGTTCTGTTTATGATTGTATTAAAGCCCTTGTGCCTGCACAGTTCCATTATGAGGGTGATGTACCTGAACTATTGAGTATAAAGAGCACACTCTTGACACCATTCTGTTAAGTAGTTAAAAAAAAAAACACCTATGAGATAGTAAGCGTATTAACATAATAACACTCAACTTGGGGCAAAAACAGCAGGCATAAAATATGCACAAAAATTTTTACAAACATACAACTCAACCAAACTTGATGTTCTAACATTCTCACACGTGACAACTATCCAAGTATCATTTCTTAGCTATGTGTTTTTCTCCTACATAAGCCCTCACGTTAATGGTGGAAGAGGTGTTTTTGAAACAACCATGCCATCTGTTAAACACTGGAATGACACAATTTGTATTGTTTGCATGAATCCATATTTTCAATGACCATTTACAGCAAATGAACAAACACTACATTTGGTGTCAGTGGTTTCCTTGTGTGCACTGGTTTCACTCAGTGCCATCCGTAAATTGGTCAGATCAGAGTGAACAAAAATTTTAATTTCCACAATCTGATTGGGAACTTGGAAACTCCTCTTACCTCACAGGACCCAGAAACTGACTTGGGGCTTTGTTAGTAAGCCATATTGGAGGAATGGACCCAGGAGTCAGTAGCTCAGCTTTCTACTTCTTTGCATCAAATTCTCTCTTGAAAATGATGCATGTATTATTGAAGAATGGCAGGGAGGTACCTCAGTGAAGTGTTAAATATTTGGTTCACTGGGTCCTATCAGCAGGTAGGGCCTGAGGAGAGCTTGTTTATCCAGCAGAACGATCTCATTATGAGAACAGTGATACAGTATAGCTTACTTCATCCCCCGAAGCCATTCAAGGAAGAAACTGAGTGAATGATATTCATCCCAGGCCCTGTATTGTGCTATTATGACTTGCAATAACTGGCAGCATATTAGAATAGAGATTGGGGACCAAAGCTACTCAATTGAATGAAGTTCTGAAATTTCAAAGCTGTTAAATTATTCAGTATTGCCCAATTTATGGAATAACAGAATATACGATTGACTATATCATAGCACAGTAGTGGAAATAAAGATAATTCATAGGTTTCATACATTTCCCAGTAAATATTTATTTCTCATAATTGCATGGCACCCAAGTGAGTCTCTGTATAGGCCAGCACGGCCTTCCTGTCAAATACAAAGCCAAGAACTTGCCTTTGAGAACTAGGGAATAATAAAAAAAAATTAAAAGAACTTTAATGAATGGACACTAAAAAGAACCCACAACACTGCCTTGTTTAGCCTTGAAAATGCCCATAAATTTAGGGGGAAAATTTTAGGGGAGAAAAAAGTACGAGCCAAATGTCCCCTCTTGCCAATGCCAACACAGTAGCATGGCAAGCTATAAATTTAGAATTAAAG
This sequence comes from Artibeus jamaicensis, assembly GCF_021234435.1. Classification (NCBI taxonomy): domain Eukaryota; kingdom Metazoa; phylum Chordata; class Mammalia; order Chiroptera; family Phyllostomidae; genus Artibeus; species Artibeus jamaicensis. The sequence goes on along the minus strand of NW_026522028.1, from coordinate 7,531,123 downwards.
GGGGGGAGCCTGCTAAATGTCATATGCAGGAATTTTGTCATCTGCTTTATTCCAGTCTCAACAATGCCTAAGGTATTTTAGGTAAGCCCTTAAATATTTGTCGAAATAAGAATGAATCGATGAATACCTCCCTCCAGAGGTGGCTCAGAGTAAAAACTGTAAAATCTATCTTCCCTCTCTAAATTCAAATGTTTTGTCTGATACCTATGAAAGGAAAGAGTCCTCGTGTGACACCTGAGGGTCCAGGGTCTTGACCCTTCAGAGCTATATAACAGAACCCAGCTACAGTACCACTTCCTGGTACATCAGTCAGAGAAAGGATATTGAGCTGGATGAACCGTGAAAAATTCTATGTTCCTAGTTAAGCATAAAAAATGCAAGCTGCCACTCACTGAGAATTTGAAGTTTTTTTCAATAACAATAAGCAATAAAAGTTATCATGAGGTCACATCTGTTAGGCCAGCATATTTCTATAGTTTTGAGTTAAATCAGTATTAATAAAGAGGCAATGAAGATAATCTCACTTAAGCCTATATTTCGGGGTCTTTTAATTGCTAAGTAACACTGAAGCATCTCAAATTGGCTTTGAATGCAGTAGATGTCCATGTTAACAACTGTCCAGTCAGTTATTCACAGAAGTGCATCCTCTCAAATTTATCAGCCCTCAAGAATGTTCATCAATTTACTCCATATCCAGATGCTATGCTCTCAAAAGGAGAGAAAAACAAAATAAAAAACCAATAAAGTCTGAATAAATGTAATCTTCTATTCTCTAAACAGAGATTTCTACTTGCCATGGTTATTTAAGGAGTATCTGAAAGCATGCCAACAAAACCTCTGGAAAATAGACTTTAAAGTTCAGGGAAATGTTGTATACTCAATTTCTTTTTTTCTGCTCTTGGCTCTTCAAACATAAAAGAGAAAAACATTCTTTCTTTTTTCCTGAATTTATTTCCACTTTTTTTGCTAATATCGATCATATTTATGAGAATACTACATAAATGATGGCATTCTACACAAATAAAATGAACTGTTATTTTTGCATCCATGGCAAAAATGAGAAGCCATCATAGTTAATGTGTAATTACACATATAAATGCAGATTAATGCCAAAATACTTGTGTGTAAAGCTAATATATGTACAGCATATTATGTTTTCATGAAACCTCTTCTACAGTGAAAAAATAGACTCGGCATCACCAAAAAAAATAGCTCTAACTTTTAAAAAAAATTCTCACTTAGAAATTCACTTGAAAGAGCAATCCACAAACTGTGTGTGTTTAATTTCCCTCCACAATCTCTGCAAGAAGTTAATCAAATAGACAATTAATTCATGTGATATTATTCATAAGAAAGCAAATGCATATTAAAATACATGACAGACTTCATTCCCATTTCCCTTGAATTTTCCTCTAACTCTAGGGGACTTGAATACCCAGCAGAGCTCATAATATGAAAAACCTACACAGCAGTGCTTTCGTTGCATGGACCAGACAACACAAGCAATGACTTTCTGCTGTATAAATACTTGCAAGAAAGGCAGAGGAGGTGGTGTAAGATGACCAAAGAGCCTTCTACCCCAAAGATGCTTTTCACTTGTCCCTGGGAACCCACTTCTGCTCCTTATTTCCATTAATGATTTTACAACTGTCTTGGGAATCCTGATTTGAAACCTCAGAGTCATTCTTGACTCCTCTTCTCCCTCATCTCTCCTGTCTCATCAATCTCTCCATCCTGTTGGTTCCACCTCTGTAATTCCCCCACATTTCCTTTGCACAACTTCTGCCACTTTATTCCTTCACCTGTACTATGTTAATACTTTTCTGCTCTGGCTGGTGTGGCTCAGTGGGTTGAGTACCAGCCTGCGAACCAAAGGGTCACCAGTTCAATTCCCAGTCAGGGAACATACCTGGGTTGCAGGTCAGGTCTCCAGTTGGGGACACATGAGAGGCAACCACACATTGTCTTCCTCTCTTCCTCATTTCACCCCCCTCAAAATAAATAAATGAAATATTTTTTAAAAAGTTTCTAAGTGGTTTCCGTGCTCTCAGCTGTCTCCTCCTGATCCACTTTTGACATTGTCACTAAAGTGATCTTCCTCAAATATAGATCAGATCATACCATTTCCTTCACACACCATTCCCATGGTCTGCACTGACAAGAGTGCTTCTCCTCCAAAGAGACATCCCAGAACCATTGCTTGGGAACTTTTTAAAAAATGCACATTCTTAGGTCTCAATCAGCACTTTCCGAACCCGGAACTCTGATTGCAGAGCCAAATAATTTCTCTTTTAATAACGCCTCCAAGAGGATTCTGACACATATTAAAATAGTAAATGACTGGATTATGGGGTTAAGTTCAAGTTTCCTGGCATGGTGTTTTACAAACCCAGTTTTCTGTTCTTATTTTCATCTGGTTGCATACCACCCCACACATTCCTCCACTTTAGAACTTTACTGTTCTATCTAACTAGAACACCCCATAGATCTAGACCAAGAATTTTATCTTTCTAATTATCAAGTTTTGAATTGAGGCACCAATCAAATACCACCTCTTGATTAAATTCTTTTTGATCTCCCCTGTCATCTTTCTGACCCATTAGTTTATTTAAAAAATAGAATACAGTTCTGGGTTAAAATAGAACAAACCTTTTACTTTGTGTGTCTGCACCAATGCTGTTTTTATTCTTGGAATATCTTCAGTGTTATTTTTGGAAAAAGAATATGTAGTTGTTGACATTTTTTTCCTACTAAAGGATGGTCTCCTCAGGGCCAACACTATCAGTAATCTTTGGTGTAAAACAGTGTAGGTGGTCAAGGGCATATGTGGAATCACACTGAAACAGGATTTGAACTCTAACAGGTGATCATTTCATGTGTTCCCTGCTGTAGACAATCTCCCACTTGGAAATGTTCTGAAATTTAAAAACCTTTTATAAGTTGCAATCCTTAAAAATAGAATCCTGTCCTGCCCCAATGCTTTCACATAAAATGAAAGTAAACATGCCTCATGTGTCCCACAACTCTCTCTTTAAAGGACCCGCTTGCAGGGCAGGGGTGCTGTCATCTGGCAGGCCTTTCCCTCTGGGGCACCTCACAATCGGTAAAGGGATTAAATTTGATCAATGTTTGTTTGGTGTGTGGCTCATCGTGGTGACATTTAATCCAATGTCCAACAAGTGTCCCCAAGGCATACAATGCCTGAAGCTGGCAATGTTTTTGACCTGTCATTATGCACATACCCTTATCCTTTCTGTTGTCCAACTAGAGAGTTTTTGTGGAGGTACCCATGAACTAAGTAAATAGCATAATAGTAGGTCCATTAAATGTAAAGCAGAGTGTACTATGTTCTTAAGAAAAAAAGATTTACTGAGTTCTCAACTATGTTTAGTTCTGTGGAATAAAATTATACTGAGTCAAAAAAACCTGTATTACTTAGAGAGCAGGCTAACAGCTCTGGGTGGAAGTGGAGGTGGAGGGATCGAGCAAAAAAGAAAAAGGCCTCATGGGCAGAGACAACAGTGTGGGGATTGCAGGGGGAGGAGGGGGTGGAGGTGGAAGAGGGTAAAAGGGGGAGAAATGGTAATGGGAAAAATACAATAAAAAATGAAGAAAAGAAAATGCAGAGGTAATTTTTTCAAAATTAGTAAGGTTAAAAAGACATAGAAATTGTTATGAATATTTGTGCTGACACCCAAGAGACACATTTTCAATACCAATTGAAGTGAACATCTTCCAGTCAGTCACAATATAAAGGAAATACATATAGATATGGAAATGATGATACCTATATATAGGTTTAGGTGGATGGATGATGATAGGTAGATAAGTAGTTAGATAGATACAGATAAACATAGAGATGTGGTAAATTCTTAGTTCTTAAAGTCCCAACATTAGAGTGATGAATGAAGTATACATGAACAAGTATTAATTCAATATGTTGCATACTAACAAAGGCATGTATTAAATAGAGAACACAAAAATAGTTAATAAAAATTTTTAAGTAAATCGAAATGTTATATTCTTAAAAGGTGGACCACATATATTGAGGTGGTCTCAATTCCTTAGAATGCAACAGTGAAAAAAATCTGCATTTTTCTTGTACAGTGTGCATCTGCTTGTGTTTATCCAAACCCTGGGGCTTGTCCTATCTGCTCCTGTTCAGTGTGAGAATGGAAAAAAGAGCACCCACTTATTTTAGGTATTTTGTTAGACTCTTGCTCACATTACTTTTAAACATTAAGAAAAAAATAAAGATTCAAAAACAATGAATGTTATTAAGAATTTTCTATCAGGCAAGGCAGGGGTATCTTGATTCAATACAGCAGAGTGGGGCTTTTAGATGAACTGTCAAGGAATTGCACAGAAAAATTACCTCAAAGCATTGAGGATTTGCTCACATATCTGCATGCAGGGAAAAACAACCCCTATGAAGACTATTACCCACTGAAAGGCAAGTGAGGGCCTTTAGGAAGGCAAAGCCAGAAGATTTCACAAGGAAAGTGATTGGGGAGTTTGAAGAAGCTTTGAGGGTCAGTTTGAGATTTCATTGTTACAGTGGATCTTGGCCTGGGTGATTGCAGAAACCCCAGTCCTCCTGCTGACCCTGATAATACAATTGAATCAGAAACTGGTAACAGTCTAAGTAAGTTCACCATCAGGATCTTTTTTTGAGCAGTTATCTCAGAATTGCTTGCTCAGTCCATTTTTCTGGGGCCCTGACTGCTCACTACCTGCCATTCCTCGTGCTCTCCAAGACATGCAGCAGGGACAAGCAAAAGCTCCAAACACAGGGAGATTTCCTACAGGTGTGTTCAACCTGTGGCCCACAGGCCGGATGCAGCCCAGGATGGCTGTGAATGTGGCCCAACACAAAATCGTAAATGTACTTAAAACATGACGAGATTTTTTGTGATTACATGTCGCAAGGTATTGAATGCGTGGCCCAGAGATACCAAAAGATTGGACACCCCTACAATCAGAACAAGCCCACCATGCAGATGTTTCAACATGTTATTTGAAGGCCCTGTGAGCTTAAATGACTTGCTTGACCTTGACATGACTGGGATTCGAACTTGGGTCTGGTTTGTGCATGATCTCATACACTAACCTATTGTGCAATTACTTTCATTTTTGGACTCTATCTTTATTAATAAGCATGTACACAGTAGAATGACAAATACGTTTTCTCATAATGGATGAGTCACATGTAGATCCCAGAACTCCTTCTGGTTACATTATGTTCAGAAGAATTTCATTAAGTGTTTTGCTCCATATCTTTATATGGAGTGTATGCCATGATTGTCTTTACCAGTTGTTTTGATGATCAAGAAGACCCTATCCATTAATCAACCTGAGCTCAAACGTGTACCAGGTACCCCCAAATTCATGCCCTCCATGAAGTTTCAGAATGCAGATTATTTGGAAATGGGGTGTTTGCAGAGGTAATTAGTTAAGAAGAGGAAATTCTAGAGTAAGATGACACCTAAATCCAATGACTAGTGTCCTTAGAAGAAGAAAAGACTATGCAGCAGAGAGAAAGAAGGAGCTACTACCCTTTGCAACAACATGGATGGAACTGGAAAGCATTATGCTGAGTGAAATAAGCCAGGTGTTGAAAGACAAATACCATATGATCTCATCTTTAACAGGAAGCTAAACAACAAAACAATCAAGCAAGCAGAATAAAAACAAAGACACTGAAATAGAGAACAAGGGGACAGTGACCAGAGGGGAGAGGGAAGGGAATTTAAGGGGAAAAAGGGGGAGGGATTTGGAGGAACAAGTAGGAAGGACACAGGGACGAGAACTAAGGGGGGTGGAAATGGGAGGGAGGTGGGGAGCAAGGGGCGGTGGAGGCTGGGATGGGAAAAATAGACATAAAACTGTACTTGAAAAATAACTAAATAAAATTTTTAAAAAAGAAGAAAAGAGACACAGACAGACACACCTGGGAAACATCATATGAAGATGAAGGCAGAGTTTGGAGTGATGTGTACACAAGCCAAGAAATACCAAAAATTGCCCACTGTCCCCAAATTAAGTGGATCGAAGAAAATCTTAAGGAGGGTATCTCAGTCCCGTACTAGGAGTCCAAGGCTCTGACACATATGCTGAGGAACCTGCCTAGAGGAAGAGTAGAGAAAGAGTAGGGAAGAGTAGAAACAAAGACAAGGATATGGAGAATTTCCCTTAGAGTGCCCAGAAGGAACCAACCCTGCTGACACCTTGATTTTGAACTTCTCACCTCCAGAAGTGGGAAAGCATTCATCTCTGTTTTTTTAAGACCCTCAATTCATAGTACTTTCTAATAGCATTACTAGGAAACAAATATGAAGTGTTTATGGTGCATGACAAGTGACACTAAAGCTACACTTCACTGTGGTTATGTGAAAGCATGGGACATCACTGAAGAGAGACTCTGCCAGGAGGAAATACTGCCAGGAGGAGACACAAAGGTATACCAAGGACCTTCTGCAACTCCCACAAGGGATGCTCTCCATACAGAGAGTCACTCTTCTTAATTTCCCCCTCAATTCTGGGAAATGAAGATTACTCTCCATCTCTTACAGATGAGGAAAGGCGCTAGAGTATCTGGTCACTTTCTTTTCCCCTCTCTTCCTGCAGCTACCAGCATTCCTTGTCACCCTGAAATGTTTCCAGTGCATTGCCCATCTCAGAACCTTTGTTTTGAACCCTGCTGTCGCACACATTTGCCTGGTTTACTCTCCAGTCAAATGTTAGCTCCTGAGAAAACCCTTCTATTGCCACCGTAATAGGTGCACCCCAGGCACTCTAACCTCATAATATGCTTTATGTTTGCTTCACAATGCACTGCATTGCTCTGGTTGTTGTCTCACTTCTCTGTGTGTGCTGGAAGTCTTCTCATCACCACTCTACCCCCAGCATGTAGATTGTTCCTTGTGCTACAGTGAGTTCTTAGTGAATGAATGAATGGCATGAGCTGAGGCAAAAAAGAAGTTAACAGTCAGTTTCCAGCAGCCTCACCGAATGAACTCTGTTTGACACTCAAAACTGATTTCTTTGTGACTCTTTACAGATGAAGTAGCTCATAAATAGGTCTAAAAGTATGGAAGAAGTGCCACATGACATCATAATGCAAAGGTAGAACTGATTTATGGAAGCAATGGATCTAAAAGCAATACATTTATAAATGTATTTTTCTTTGTGCATCCTTTTCAGTGCATAGCTGGTTAGGAAGGGCTACTATTTTAGTTCAAGAGCTCTTGAGGGTACATTACAGGTCCATGTTGATCATAAAGTAGTCAACTTGTTACCTAAGGCACTCAATAAACATTTACCTCAAATTATAGGGACTTCCCTGTCGTCAGCAGCATAGCACCCCTCAAACCTATAAAAGAATGCTAGGAGAGGGAGCTAAGAGTGTTGTAACTCTGTGGTAGAACCAGGAATCTATTCTTTCCCTTTTTAAAAAATTTCTTTCTGAAAATATACTCACCTGGCCTTCTTTTGTCCTAAATAGAGGTTTCATTTTATTCAACCAGGAAAGATATACAGATAGATTAGGTCAACAAGGAAGAACTTTTGTGCCATGAAGATCAAAACCAATCTACTCCAACCCAACAATGCACCGTTTGGACTTGGTTGGATGTTCTTCTCCAGGAAAGATAAACATCACATCCGCAGTTGCTCTGGATTATAGCTGTTGGGGATATTGCAGTATTTCTGCTGACCATCGGCACCCGAGCTTTTGGGAGCTATCGACATTGAAGACTGATTTTAAGCATGCTTTACATAAACTCCATGCTGTTATTCAGAAAGGTGACTATTCTTCCCCTAGTGGATAAGATGAGCAAGTATGGAATACTTGGTCCCTGTCATTCTTTGCTTGCTTTTGGAGCACAGGCTATAATTCTAGGTGACATGTTACAGAGGAACAATCATGGAGACATGATCCAATCAAGGAAAAAGTAATAACAGCAGTGCAAAAAGGGTAAATTCAGAACACTGGTGTGGTATGAAGTGGGCCAGGACCTATTATGGGTGAAAGGAGAGAGACCAGATATTGAAGGGCCACTATGACTGAGCAAAAGGGGGGCCCAAGGTGGGCAGCAATCACTTTCCTGCATCTCCAGGAGCTTCTCTGCCTCGTTTCATCTTTATGAGAGGCTTTCCTGGAGAGTGGGGCCAAAGGAAGTACAAAAGCTTGTTTTAACACAATCTTTCTTTCTTATTTATTTATTTATTTATTCATTCATTCATTCATTCATTCATTCATTCATTTATTTTAATTGTTGTTCAAGTACAGTTTTCTGCCTTTTCCCCCACCCCAGCCTACCTCTCCACCCCATTTCCACCTTCCCCCATTATTGCCCATGTATCCTTTCATTGAATCAGATAGTACATAACCAATGAATGTATTATCATTGGTTAATTACCATTCAGTGAATGGTCTGAATTATAATGTTGAGTGAAGAGAGCTTGAAAGTGCACGGCATATGTATGATCCATCTTGCCTGAGATTTAGGGTTGCTAAATGGTGGCTGTGGTAATTTTGCCATTTGGTCATCAGATGAATGATATTTATGATGCTATATTTTCATAATTTGAGACAATAGTAGAAAACTAGGTGCTCAGGTGAAGAAACAGTGCATGAGAGTAAGGAAAATTGACAGACACTTGGCAGACATAGTGTTGTTTTTTTTGTTGTTGTTGACTGGGAAAGGTAGTTTACCCTATGGCAAAGAGTTACAGGCTAAACCTGCATTATTCGTCTTTCTCATTGCTTGTATTACATCTATCATTTACTCCTGCCAATTTTACCTCTGACATCTTTCTCAATGCTGCCCCATTTCTTCTTGTCTACTACCACTGCCCAACTTCAGATATTTAATAACATCACTGTCCTGGCTCAAGTCTTATATCTTTACCTAAAAATTCACCCAGTATAGCATATCTAAAACCATTAGACTGGTTCTGTCACTTCTCTGATGGAAACTTTTTAAATACTTCCCCTGTCGCTTTTACAATGAAGACAAACATTTTTTACATCTCATAAAGGTACCCCCAAAATCTGTCCTTGCTCACTTCTATCTCCCTCATCTCTTGTTATTTCCTGCTTTAAACTTGTTTCAGTAGCACAAAGCCATTTTATATTTCCTGCAAAACTGTGCTGCCCCTTGTTTCTGTGCCTTTGCTTTTGTGTTTACCTCCAACACAAATGTCTGTCCGCCAGTCTTTGTATGGCTAACTTCTTGTTTTCCTGTCATCCTAAACATTCACTCTTCATGGAACACGTTTCTGACCAGCCCATGTGCATTTCTTTACTATTGCATTTCCATATTGTGCTCTTAACTTCTTTCTGTCTCTTCTATTAGAATGTGAGCTTCTTGAAAACAAGGGCTATGTCTGCAAGTCTTGATGTCTCCAACCCCTCGGAAAGGAACTGGAATGAATCTAGCTCTCACTGTATAAACATATAAATCTTCATTAGGTCAACTTTCCCAGAATAGAGCCCAAGATTGAGAGGTTGATGCGTACAGCTGATTGAGGGACTGCTCTACTGGAAAACCTAGGAAGGAGACAGGAAAGCAAGGCAGAGAAGGGAAAAGAGTTGGTGAGGAAGTTACAGGTGAACTATAGGCTTGGCATGGTCCACACACACAGAAATTCTGAAGCATGAGCTGCACTATAAAATTGTCCCTACTTGAGACAAAGGGCCTGGCCTTTTATATACTCACATCAATCAGTTATAGCAGTGGGTATACCTAGAGGTGTATAAATTTCCCAGCAGGTTGGCTTCTGTCTATCAAGGCTAATTTTCAAATGGAGACAGCTGTGAGCTATGAGCATACAATGTTCAAAGTAGATGGAGAATAGATATATCAGTTTAGTAAAGGGGATCAATCAGGATGGGGCATCTATTAAAGTATCATAGATATCTTATTTATTTTATCACAAATTCAATGTATCCACCCAAGTAGATACTTGGAGAGTAAGATATTTGCCCTTTTCTAAGTAAAATGTTACACTTTCATATTAGGAAGTAATATGTATAAGCTTGAGGATTAAACTATATTTTTGTAAAGAATGCAACCTTCAAGCCTGTTACCATAAAATATTTTGCTCTCACAAGTGTAGTAATAGTGACTTAATTAAAAATACGTTCCCTAATCTCATTTGAATGTATTTATATTTTCCAGTCTGCGTTGCCTTTGTTTATGAAATGATACATCAATTTGAAGAGCTTGTAAAGGAATTAGTTCTGAATCTAATTCCATCCTGTCTTCATCTAAGCTCCCAGAAGATTATAGTTGGTAACATAAATGAATGAATATGGTACTTCCTCCTCCCCCCGCCTCCCGTCCCCTGCCCAGTCCAACTTGCTGGTTGCATAGACTCCCATGGATGGAAGGAATTCATACTGCAGAGGAGTCATGGAACTAGAGTATTTCCATGGAATCCTCCCATTAAGGAAAGAGAATACCAAAAGCATACTTCCTGAAAGAGGCTTGTAGAATGAACTTTTATTCTGATCAACAGAAAATCTGATTTAAATGCTACTGGTTCACATAATTACCTGATGGCAATTTTATTTCATTTTGCATAGCCTTCACTTCTTCCTCTATTTTGTGTCCGTACTTGACCATTTCTGTGGGCATCCCGATGACGGGTGTTTCGCATTCCACATCAGATAGGTTGGCTCTCTCTTCATCACTTAGTTCTTTTTCTGTAGGTTTGATGTGTTCTTCCATTTGGGCCATGTTTCTCTGTCTTGGTGTGCCCCTTACGTTGTAAGGGGTGGAGCCTTAGGTGGTCATCAGGGCGGGACAACTCTTTTCACTGGGTTGTGGCTCTGTGGGGGAGGGGTCAGAGAGGGATCAATGCTCCTCACTGGCTCTGCTCTTCCTCTACTTTACGTCACTTCCCTCACTTCCTACAAGAAGATTGTGCCCTTTCAGGTGCTGGTTCCCAGGTGGGTGGGCTTGTGTACATTCTAGGAACCTGTGGGCCACCCCAGCGGACTCCCCTGTGAGGCTGAGAGTTTCTCCCACTGTGGTCTCACCCCGTCCCAGGTGTTTTCAATCAGAGGTTGTGAGTCTTTAGTTTCCCATTCAGCCAGCCCCTGCTTGCTTGCTCCTGACTTCCACGGCCTTGCCTAGCGTCCTCTCCACTGGGCTACCCATCTCCGCCCCTTCTGCCGGTCTGGATGAATGTTTCTTTAATCTTTACATGTCAGAGTTTCATGCAGTTTGATTTTCTGGCAGTTCTGGTTGTTTTTTGTTTTTAAATTGGTCATTATCCTTCTTTTGGCTGTGCAAGGAAGCGAAGCATTTCCACCTACGCCTCCATCTTGGCCAGAACTCCAGATGATAACATTAAAATTAAAACTAATAAAGGTTACCTGATAAGTTACATAATGAAACTCACAGTGCATAGAAGTAAGGTTTCAGAATGTTTGTTTCTAAGCCGACAGAGCTTCAGTGCTGAAGTAAAGCCAAACTGAATAAATCACTAGCAATGCTGATTGTCCACAGCTAAGTTTTAATTTCTTACATTTTTTATTTAGATCTGAGATCTAAAATATCTGTCCCTCAATGTTAAGGTTTGTCCCCCTGCATAAGATTTAAAAAGTACTTTGTGGCTATATAAGCAAAACGTCTCTATTCATAAGGACATTATACTACAGTATTTAGGGGTGTGATGTCATTGTGTCTCTGCTTTAAGTTATTTTCAAATGATTTAGGGAAACGTGATACAAACACATTCTGAGAGTGTGCAAATGAGGCAAAATGTTAACAAAGGGAATGATATCACTCATTATTTATTTCATTCAATTAAATGTTTTCATTTAATAATTGGAAAAAGCCATACATAGCCTTTCATTTATTTAGATGCATATTTAAATAATTTCAAAATATCTTCAATTGCTCTTTGTATTATTTGCCACCTTCACCCAGAAAAAGTATGACAACACTGTAATAGTTGTATAGTTTATTTTGTTTATTCAAACTATATATTTAGTTTAAAGATAGTAAACCTTTCTAAGCCATACATCCTATATCTGGTTCCATATTAAATGAACATACATCTGAAATACAAGGTGCTGTTATTTCATCACTTCACCTCAGTCTCTTCTCTGTCATGTGACTGTGAGCTGTTTGAAACGTTTTTCTTGACCCATATTTAAGTACTGAATAATTCTAATATTCCATAGTATTTGTGGTTTACTTAACAAGCTTTTCTCAGTAAGCATGTTCTGATATTGATATAATTAGTTAATTCTGCGATATTAATATCACTATCCCCACAACTGTCTTGCTCTAACTTGTTACTAATTTTGTAGACTAAATATTTTTGCCCTTTAGCTTCAAGCATTTTACTTTATCTTACACATCTTTTGAGAGTTTGAGGAATTTTATCTTCCTATTGACACTGGTACCTTTAAGGTGTTTCCATTTTTTCACTGGCAGCAGTGTCTCTGAGACAGATGGCCTCAGTTACTTGATTCTAGAATTGTAATTCATATAGTAGTAACACAAGGTAATGTTTACCACCAGAAACATAACTTTAAAAGAAAAATCCCACCAAGCATTAATTTTATGTAATGGGTCAAATGTACCAATTCATGGTAATAAATGCCACGTGCAGTTAAATAACCTTGACATGTCTGTATATAGTTGTGTCATCCTATGAAATGTGGTGTGCTAAGAATGATGGCAATGGCTGGGACTTTGATGATGTCCACCAAGCTTCTATACACAGCATCTAATACAGATGTTTACTAGGAATCTTAGACAAACTTTTGGTTATTGAAGTTATCTAAATGAAAGAATGTCGTGAAGTTGAAAATACCTTTATCAGGAAACAATAGTATGGCAGGGAGAGTGAATACAAGGTTCAGACACAGCTGGGTGAAGATCCCAGAAATTCTGCTGAATTCCTTCATTTGTAATAGTTACTTGTTATTTATCCAGTCCTTCATTCAATCATTTTGTAAATGTGCATTGAGTTGGTTAGCAAGCAGAGTTTGACACACTGGAGCTAAAGAAGTGAGTTTTGCCCTGGCCTCCTGTGGCTCAGTGGGTTGAATGCCAGCCTGCAAACCAAAATGTCACTGGTTTGATTCCCAGTCAGGGCACTTAACTGGCTTGCCAGCCAGGTCCCCAGTTGGGCGTGCACAAGAGGCAACTGATGGTTGTTTCTCTTCCACGTTGATGTTTCTCTCACTCTCTCTCCCTCCCTTCCCCTTTCTCTGAAAATAAATAAATACAATCTTTAAAAATTAAAAAAAATGAGTTCACAAGAATACAGTTCTTGACCTCAAGGGGCTTACATTCTTCTGGGGAGACAGAAAGCCAACAGAAAGTGGGTACATAGTATAACATCAAATAGCGATATCTTTTTATATTTTTACTTTTTTAATTGTTGCTCAATTTCATCTGTCCTAATTTTTCCCCTCTTGCTCTCCCCTATTCAACGTACCTTCCTGAAAAAATACTAAAGCAGAATCTGGGTAAGTGACCAGAATAGGACACTGGTGTTTCAGACAGAGCAGTTAGAAAGACCTCTCTGAGCAGGTAACATTTGGAGGAAGGGAAGGAGACAGGGGCAGCCAGTTGGTGAACAATGTTGCACATAGAGGGAGCAAAGAGCTCAACAGCTTTAATGGATGTTTGTGGAGGGGAAATGAAAACTTGTAAACTGAGCACTGGTTAAGTGCTCATTAGATGTTAGATACTATTTTAAGCTAAGAAATGTAGGTGACTCTGTGGATTACCTGTCTGGCTTCTTTGTCTAGTGCACTCCTTCCTTGTTATCTTGATCATATTCCTTCTCTCAAATTCTGCATTATTCATCCTGTTCCCACATCCTTTAGCTTGCCCTCCTTTTTAATCCTCAGTGAGTTAAACCGTGCTGGCAACACTCAGATGCTACTGCTGTTAGAGGTGCTCTTTTCTTGGGTTTTACCTACAGCTCAGTGTTTGTATCCTGTGAGCTGTCACATTGATTGTCTTGCTAAGTACTGGGTAGCTGCTCTCTCTAAGCAGGCAATTCACAACGTCTGTATGATGGTGTTAATAGTGATGAACCCCACCTGTGGGGACCTGTTTTGTGTGTGTGTGTGCACAGCGTATATGAGTGTGTTGTGTGAGTGTGTGTGGGGTTGATAAAAAGTGATGTTAAGATGCCATATGGAAGATGGTGCTTTCAGACAACACGGAAAAGCCACCTGGTCTCCTCTCCCATCAGCCTCTTTGCTCACCATGGTTTCTACTTTATCCTTCCCCTGATGCTGCCAGAAATCAGACCCAAGTGACCTTCTCTCTCTGTCTTTGGCTGTGAAACCACTGCCTGAGCTTGACCCACTTTTGTTGTATTTCTTTCTGCCTTCTTTGGCTATAAAAGATGTATTCCTGCTGTGAACAGTGTGGATCCAATCAGATACCAATGCCACACACTAATGTGAATAAAAGAAGTTTTTATAAGGAATTATTAAGTGTAATAAGGTATAGGAATAATGAAGGATTGGGTAGTAAGGATGATTTATAGACTGGGTGGGTTATACAACAGAAATGTATTTCCCACAGCTCTGGGGGCTAAGGCCGAGATCAAAGTGCTGGCTGATTTGGTTTCTGGTGCAAGCCCCCTTTCATGGTTTACAGATGGTCACTGTCTCCCTGTGCTTACAGGCCTGTCCTCTGTCAGCCCCTGAAGGAAGGGAGGGAGAGAGAAAAGGAGGGAGAGAATGGGGAGAAAAAGCACATGTATAAGACAGTCTTGCCCTCATAAATTCTTCTAAACCTACTTGTCTCCCAAAGACCCCTCCTCCAAACCCAATCACATTCTGAGTAAGGGCTCCAGCATACAAATTTTAGGAGAGCACAGACATTCAGTGCATAGCAAAACACAACTCAAAAGAATCAAATCTGCTATTACCCCTATGGCTGAGGTACAGCACCCAAGGAAAAACCCCTCTCTTCCAATCTCCAGAGTGAGTGGCAAACCTCATTGGGAAAGCACATGGCTTACTGAACAGAAGAAGTCACTGAAGTGCCACCCTGGCAGAACTTGGAAATCTGCCCTCTGGAATATTACAGAATCTCACCCTCTAAAGTACCTGGGAAAGCTGTTCATGGGAAAGTGGCTTCCATGAGGTTATGCTAAAAAAAATTTGCCAAGCTGCTGGCTACCTGGCACTGTAGGATCTGGGTGCTATGGAGAAGCCGCAAAGTCTGCAAGAGCCCCACCGCCCACCCCCACAGCAAGCATGCTGTGACCATGGAGCAAAACCCTGTCCTCCTGCAGCGTCTCTCCAGCATCCTCTACCAACAGAGCTTCAGGGCCAGCTGGCAAAAAAAAAAAACAAACCTAATTCAAAGGGTCAGATCTACTTTCAAAGAACAGGCAAAAAGGTGGATGCAGGGTAGAAAGGCAATAAACCAATAACCATCATGGTGATAAAATATAAGAATAAGTTCCAGCAGAAGTAAACTAAGTGATTGGATATGTTGTTTGTTAGCACAGTAAATTGCTTCTCAGTGCCATCCTGAGTTTTACCTAGGGCTGCATCCATCATGCCTGCAATAGAATCTGGTCCAATATCGATGCTCACTGTGTATTTGTTGAAAGAATAATGAATACATGAAGTAGTTATTACATTTTCTCTAATGTTTTCTGTTTTCTTTTTTTCTTTAGCTGATGGATGCACCGATTGGTCTGTCGATATCAAGAAATACCAAGTTTTGGTGGGAGAGCCCGTTCGAATCAAATGTGCACTCTTTTATGGTTATATTAGAGCAAATTACTCCCTAGCCCAAAGTGCTGGACTCAGTTTGATGTGGTACAAAAGCTCTGGTCCTGGAGACTTTGAAGAGCCGATAGCCTTTGATGGAAGTAGAATGAGCAAGGAGGAAGACTCCATTTGGTTCCGACCAACGTTACTACAGGATAGCGGTCTTTACGCCTGTGTCATCAGGTACCTTTTTAATTCTATCACTGCTGACTCAAACAAGCCACATGCTGCTTCCTCATACTTAAACTTTGCTGCTCTCCCTTTCACTGAAGGCATTGTCTCAATATTTGTGTGTGTTCCTGCTTCCTAAAATTTTGAATCTAAATCATAAAAAGATGGGATTGGAATTTATATTGAGACATTATTTCCAGCTTATGGAGAAAAGAGATACCATCTGGGTATCTACTTATGTTGCCAGAAATTACTAAAGACTATGAAATAAAATTTATAGAGGGGGTGAAATGTCACAAATCAGATGTAAGCAAAGACTTGCAGAAAGGATGCATAGTTTATTGCTAAATGGGTTGTAACATTTTGTTATTGCCCTTCACAGACAGATAGAGCGTAGATAGCTCTGGTTCACACACATCTGCAGTGATGATTTAGGTAACGTATGTATGTGCACAAGAATAGGAGGACAGCATTGCCGTGTTAGGGAATATGAATGCTTTGTTCCACATCTTTGTCTTAACTAAATGTGCTGGGCCAATGCAACAATTTACCCTGGTCCCTCAGGACCAATACACAATGATTAATAATAAAGTATGTGCCCTTATCCCCAAAGAAACTCATCACACATCCACACAGCTTTGTCTGCTTGCAGAAGAGGCACATGTAGTTTGCTTAATGATGATACATCGAAACAGTATCTGTGTAACACATTAGCAGTTACGAGATCTCAGTTTAAGAAGTGAGCCCTTCTTGGGTTGTGAGTCATACCCAGCCTTAATGATTGTGGGTATCATTAGACTATAAAAACATTGGCAAAGCAGGGTATGGGCACAGAGAAGGTGTGTTTCAATCTATTTCTTTGTCTTTCTCTCTTTTGACTTATTTAAGGGAGATAAAGACAAATTTAATTTAGTTCATTCTCAATTTGGAGAAGCTCTGAGAATAACCTAGTATCTTTTCCAAATCAGAATTCAACTTCCATTTCTGAAATTCCAATTGGCCACTATCACTCCTCTGTCATAAGGTTTGTGCCTCCCTGCATTGTAAGAATTAACTTTGTGCTGAGTCATGGCTATGTGCATTTTTAGGACATTAAAATAGGTCAAAGCCACATAAAAAGGTTAAACAGAAAATTGTGCTTGAGGAAACAGTGGACTTGAGTGTGAAACAACAAAATACACCATTTCTTTGGAGACTCGTTGTTTCCCTTCGGGTCTACCAATCCCTGTATATTCAAACATAACTCTTATTAGAAGTAGAGATTTTGTAGGCACATTGATAAATAGTTACCATAATACTATAGTTAAGGACACTGTTTGGACTGGCTGTTCTCACTTGGTTCATAGTAATATGATTGAAATACACATCTGTTGTGTTCCTTTAAAAAAGCATTATATCTGATTGTTCATGCATGTGTAGAGGTGATTCTTCAAGAGAGGCAAACATGTGTCCTCATTTATCTGAGATGAGAATTGAGCTAAATGACTACAATCTAACAATTAAATGCATTATGTGTTGTTGATGGGAAAATAATGAAGCATTCACATTAGTAATCTGAATTTTTAAAGCACTCAGCTTGCAAATCTTGGATGTGTTTAAATATATACTGTGATCCAATGCTCTGAGAAACTGCCTTAAAATGTTCTTCAAATTATAGTTGCAATAAGAAATTTAAGGTCAAGAAGTTTCAAACACTGTGATATTTGCCATATGTTTCTATGTCTGCATTTTAATGGGAGGTTAAACTAAAAGACAAACACCTTAAAGTGCGTATGTGTCAAGTGGAACTCCAGAGAAAGTGATAACCTTGGCCAAAAATACTCTTACTACTAACATTCAAATACTCTAATTATTGTACTGGGAAGCTAGTGTTGACATGGCTCCTTTTCCAATGTGGAAAGTGGCACTCAAAATCACAAACAGCAGTTTAAGTAGAGCACAGCTTGGTGTCAGTGTGGACACAGCCCAGGCCTGTTACTTGAGTCACTGGCATTTTGGCACGTTGTTAGCTATTAGGCCATGAAGCTGTTACTGTGAGTTTTGAAATAATTCACTTTCAAAGAATATTAGAAGTTTCAAAATGTTAGCTTCTACTCAAAGGTTCTAGTCTCTCTGATAAGTGGTCTGGGTATTAGACTTACCACTGAAAAGGTTTAATAAGCCTGCTCATGTGTAGCTAATTTGCATTTACACCATAATATTTATAATTACATGTTGCAAGTAATGGAAATGCCCAAGATTACTATCAGTGCAGTGAATAAGAGCTTTTCTACACCTTTTTCTTTGTATCTATTCTTGACAGAATAATATCTCATAATTCTTTGCTCCATAGTACCTGGCTTTTTATTAAGTTTTTCTCTTTCTTTAGTTTTTATCTTATTTTTCTTGAAAAAGTGAATGAGGGAAAGCTCCATCACATGTATTTTTTTCTTTCATTGCCATTCTAAAAAAATTTTTTTTCTGTGCTCTTGACCCCCAGTTTTTTAAGCCCCTTCTTCAGAGTTATTCTCTGTTAGAAGTTTCATATGTACATTTAAGCATTTTAATGCCCCCACCAAAGGGTAGTAAAGTACATTTTTGGCACCCTAATTTTTTAAATTTTATTTTTAAATATTTTATTTATTTTTAGAGACAGGGAAAGGGAAGGAGAAAGAATGGGAGGGAAACATCAATGTATGGTCATCTCTCATGTGCCCCCACTAGGGACCTGGCCTGCAACCCAGACATGTGCCCTGACTGGGAATTGAACTGGTGACCCTTTGCTTCACAGGCCTGCACTCAAGCCACTGAGCTACACTAGCCAGGGTTTGGCACCCTAATTTTTTAACTAAAATTTTTATTTTTGAAGTAGTTGTCTATTCTTATTCAGTTATAAGAAATAATATAGAGAGATCTCATTAATCCTTTCCCTGGTTTTTCTCAGATGTCCTTCAATGAATGAATAAACACTATGGTAATGTCCATATCATGCAACAATAAACAGGAATGAACTACAGGACACATGGAATAATTTGGGAGGATTCAAAGGAATTATGTTGAGTGAAAAATTCATTTCCAAAAAGTCATA
The DNA here is from genome assembly GCF_021234435.1 of Artibeus jamaicensis. NCBI lineage: Eukaryota > Metazoa > Chordata > Mammalia > Chiroptera > Phyllostomidae > Artibeus > Artibeus jamaicensis. The sequence goes on along the minus strand of NW_026522028.1, from coordinate 7,512,107 downwards.
TACTGTATGATTGCATTTACATAACATTTTTGAATTGAAACAAATAGACACAGAGAACAGATCAGTTGTTAGTAGCAGTTTGGGATTGATGGGCAAGGGAGGTGGATGTGAAGACAAGATCTCCTTGAGGTGACAGCATCGTGCTGTGTCTTGACTGTATTGATGGCAGCATCCTCATTATGATATTGTACTACAGTTTGGTAAAATTTTACATTTCCACCAGTAGTATAGGAGTGATCCAGTTTCTCCATATCTTTTCAGCTTTCAGTATTGTCAATGATTCATTTTTCAAAGATTTTATTTATTTATCCTTAGAGGAGAAAAGAAGGAGAGAGGGAGAGAAATATCAATGTCTGGTTTCCTCTCATGCATCCCTTGCTGGGAACTGGCCTGCAACCCAGGCATGTGCCCTGACTGGAAATTGAACTGTGACCCTTTGGTTTGCAGGCCCACACTCAATCCACTGAGCTACACCAGCCAAGGCTGTCAGTGATTCATTTCAGTGTATCATGATACCTCATTGTGGTTTCAATATGCATGTCCCTAATGGCGAATGACAGTTAACATGTTTCCATGTGCTATTTCACCATCTCTGTCCTCTTCAGTGAAATATTATTGCCCATTTTATAATCATATTATTTGTGTTCTTACTGTTGATTTTGATAATTTGTTAAGTATATTCTAGATAATTTCCCTATTTTGCATATGTGGTTTGCAAATATTTTCTGTCCACTTGTAGTTTGTTGTTTTATTCTCTTAATAGGATCCTTTGCAGAACAAATTTCTTTTTTCATTTGGATGATGTTCAGTTTATCGTTTTTCCCACTTATGGATCATGCTTTTGGTGTGAAGAATGCTTTGCCTAGACCTAGGTCCTGAAGATTTTCCCTTAATTTTTTTTTTGCCAAAAGTGCTATTGCTTTACATTTTCAATTTGTTTCTGATCCATTTTTAGTAAATAGTTGTATATTATGTAAGATTTGTTTAGGTCAAAATGTAGCTTTTTGGATAGATGTCCAATTGCTGCAGAACCATTTGTTGAAAACCCTCCATTTCCATCATGGAATTACTTTTGCACATCTATTCAAAATCAGTGGGACATGTTTATGTGGGTGTATTTCTAAATTCCTTATTCTGTACCTTTGGTCTACATGTCCATCTCTGTCAGCACTGCTCTGACTTTGTTGGTGCCCTTTTATAGTGAGGCTAAATATCAAGCGGAGTGAGTTCTCTCACTTTATCCCATTTTGTAAAGATTGTTTTAGCTATAGCTGGGATTTCCCTTTCCATATAAATTGTAGTGTAAGTTTGTCTATGTCTACAGAGGTCTTTACTGGAATATTGATAGGAATTGCATTAAACCTCTACATCAATTTGAGGAGAGACATTACCTTTACTGTGTTGAACTTCTCAATGTATTCTTTGATTTTTCTATTGGCATTTTGCAGTTTTTGGCATACGACTCCTGTGCATATTTAGTTAAAGTTATACCTGAGTGTTTCATTTTTCTCAGGTGTGTTTGTAAGTGGTGGTGTCTTTTTAATTTTGTTTTCAACATGTACCTTGGCATACTGTCAGAAATGTGATTGATTTTTGTGTGTTAATTTCTCTCTAAAAACATTTTTTCAAATGATGTATAATGTGTTCTTTCCAGTATCTAATTCCATTACCAAAGTCTTGATTTTCTCTTTAGAGACTAAACAGTGCTTTCTCCTTGAAAGTACATATTAAGCATCTATCAAAGGTACTTAGTGAAATCCCTTTGCTTAGTCATCCATTTAACAAACATCTACTGATCACTAAGTAATACTCTAATGCTAGGACTACAAAGATTTTTTAAAACAGTTTTTGCCTTCAAGTAGTTTACATAAGGGAAAATGTAAGTGTGCAGTAAGTTGTTATAGATACTATAATCATAGCTTAAAATACTGTGGACTTTCACCAAGATGGAGTAACCCCATTCTTCCTAGTACTCCCCCTAATGGGAAAAAAAAAACAACCCTTGGTATAACGTAACAGACAAGCATTCTAAGTCTGTGAAAGGTAGGAAGGACTGTGTAGGCACCTCACAACTTGAGGAATGACATGACTGTAGTGTTGCAATTGCCATGCCAGATGATATTGGCATAATCTTCTGTTCCCTGCCTGGCCAAGTGGCTATGGTAATATGATCCCCTGCTATGAAAGGGTCAGCACACCTGAGTGAGGCTGGTTTTTCATCCTTTGATCAGTGTGCAACTAAAGAGCCTATTCCTCAGCAATAATAGTGTCAGTGGGGTCTAGTGGCAACCTGAGCCTCTACCCCTACCTGGCAGCCATGAGAACGTCTGAGGCACCTTGAGTCCAGAATAGTCACTGCTAGGCTTCACTCCTCCTCCCTGGTATCAGAGGGGTCAGTGGGCAGCAAAGCTCTACCCTGCACAAGGCAGAATGAGGTGGTGGGAGGTAGAGCCAGTTGGTAGCCAATTTCCCACCTTTTTCTCTGTGTCCATGCGGCCCAGTGAGGAGTGAGCTTACTCCCCCACTAGAGGCACAAGGCAATGTGAGTCAACACCACACTGTCACCCGGAATGTGTCAGCAGGGATGAGCAGGAAGCAGAGCATACACAGCCACCAGGCCCTCAGGTTACATTTCACCAGGAGGTTTGCTTGCTTAAAAGAAAAAAAAACAGATTACATCATATTCAAATTCTCATAATGTCTAAAATGCACAGGATACAATTAAAAAATCTCACTGGTCATAACATGAGTCAGAAAAATCATAACCTAAATGAGAACAGATAATCAACAGACGCCAACACTGAGATGAATCAGAAGTTGGAATTCTCTGACAAGGATTTTAAAGCAATCATCATAGCCCTGTTTGTTGTGGCTCAGTTGGTTGGAGCAGAGTCCTGTAACTGAAAGTGTGGAGGTTCGATTCCTGATCAGGGCACTTACCTGCATTGTGAGTTTGTTCCCTGTTTGGGGTGTATATAGGAGGCAACCAATTGATGTTTCTCTCTCACAGTGATCTTCTCTCTCTCCTTTCCTGTCTCTTCGAATGCAATGAAAAAAAATGTCCTCAGGTGAGGATAAAATAAATAAATAATGGAAAATAAAGCAACCATCATAAAAATGCTTCAACAAGTAACTATAAAATCTCTTGAAGCAGATGAAAGAAATGGAAAAATCTCGACAGAGAAATGTAAGTTACAGAAGAGAAATGGGAATTGCAGACCTGAAAAATACAATAACCAAAATAAAGACTCATTGGGCGGGCATAATAGTAGACTGGAGATGATGAAAGACACTTTGACTTCTTTGCTGCTGGACTGAAATTTTACTTGCAAAGGCCAAAGTACTTCAAATTGCCAGATCCTCTGAGTATCTCTTGATTTTCTTAAAACTGGTCTTTACCATTTCCACTCTTAGTTCTTTGATAGATAGCTCAGTAAATTCCTTAGCATCCTCTTGCCTTGAATTTTTCTTAGATGATACTGCTCACCAGAATTTTGTTTTCTCCTGTCTCTGCGCTGCTACATCAGTTGTTCTCAATTTTGCTGCACGTGGAACTATCTGGGGAGCCTTTCAAAACTGTTGCTGTAAGTGTGCTATGCCACATAGTTAAAGCTGGATACCAGGTAATTCCATTGTGCAGCCAGCTTCAGAATCACTGCTTCCTGTTTTTTCTTATTTATTTTAGTAGCTTCACTTATCAAATATCTATTGATGACTGAAAAAGTCATTCCGAATCTTTCCACAAGTACTAGAGGTATATTTCCCTTTTCCGAATAGTTCTCTTATCCTGCTTGTCCATGAGGCAAAATATATTTTCACAACTTACTTCAATAAACATATCTCTTCCTCAAATGATTCCTCCTGACTTAGTAAGTAGGATCACCATCACTTCAGTGGCATGGGAAATTGATGGGAAATAACTAAACTTGTTTCCTTCATCTTTCTTACCTTGCCTTAATTGCTTACCAAGGTCTACAATTTACCTTAGATATGCCTTTTGAGTTTATTCTTCCTTGCTCATGCCAAATGTCCATTCTCCCGCTGAGTACCATGTCTTTTTTTTTAATTTTTAAAATTAATTTCTTTATCTTTCAGTTAGAGTTTACATTCAATATTATTCTGTATTAGTTTCAGAGGTGCAGCAAAGTGGCTAGCAAATCATGTCCTTCACAGAGTAACCCCTTGCTGCTTCAAGGACCCGCCTGGCCCCATACATAGTTCTTACAATATTGTTGACACGTTCCCTGTGCTGTACTTTACATCTTCATATCTTTTGTAACAATCAATTTGTACTGCTTAATCCCTTCACCTTTTTCACTCAGCCCCCAAATCCCCTCCCCTCTGACAGCTGTCAGTGTGTTCTCTGTATTTGTGTCTTCTAAGTGGTGTCCCTCTTTCCAGATTGTTTCTATTTTTGTGACTATTCCACACTGCTACAGAATTATATGTTGAAAAGACAGATTGATTTCTCTACCTAAAAGTCTTTGATGGGCCTTATTACCCAGCAAAATGAAGTCTGAAGATACTGCTTGTCCCTTTAAAACCCATCTTCAACCTTTCATTCCAGACTCAGCTAGTGTTTTTCTCTGCAGGAACTTTGTGCAATGTTCTCACCATGCTTCTTGCTCTTTGTAAATGAAAGTATGAATTTTACCTAGTATTTCATTCTTTGTTCCTTCATCTAAAATTTCATTTTTTTCATTGCCTCTTTGAATAATAGTTGTTTCTTGAAGAAGATTCAGGATGTGATGTGCTTTCTACCTTTCCCAAATTGTTCCAAAGATAATTGTTTCAGTCATCTACTATGGGAGAGAAAGATCCCCAGATGAAGGGACTTAAAACAGCAACCATTATGTTTGAACTTGATGCTGCGACATGGATGGGACTCTGCTGGGAGATTCTTCTGCTCACTTTGGCTATGGTTGTTTGAGGCTGGAATCCAGTAGGATACAGATGTGGCTGAGCCTGTTTGTTTCTCGATGTATTCTCAGGGCCTTCCTCTCTCCATGTGGTCTTTCATCTGTCTTCCCATCAGGATGCCCAGACTTTTCATGTGGTGACTCAGAATGTATAGCCACATATCAAGCATCTGCTTGCATCATGTTTATGAATATCCCATTAGCCAAGTCTACAGCTAACAGGGAGGTGACTTTACAGGTGCTTGAATACCAGGAGGTGGTTCATTGGTGAGACCACCACCAAAAAAAAAAAAAAAACAGTCCAGCAGAGTCTGCACTTAGGGCCCTAGTAATCTATGCCCTCAGTTATTCAAAGTACACCTACCCCAATTCCTATCCACCCCTAAAGTCTTATCTTATTATACCATCAGGGTCAGGCTAGAAGTCCTGGATCTCATTAGCTAAATCAGCTCTGGGCATGAAAGAGGTTCTTCCTGCTTAGTTGCCCGAGTGCCACTGCTCAGGAAGGGCTCCTTAATCCAGAGCTGTGTGAGCTAAAAGGGTAGCTAATCTTCACATACCCAATATACAGTTTTGAAAGTGATAAGATAGTGAACTAAACAGATCCATTTAAAATGGGATGGAGTTGGGGATGAGATATTCAGAGCAGTCACTGGCACATAGCAATTCTAAAATCCAGCTGGAGTCATGTCACCAGTTTCTTGATTAGGGCCCAGTTCTGCCTGTTAGGAGTGGTTTTCTGTGACTCTTGGGCTCATCTTTTTTTTCAATAGAAAGTTAAGGACTCAGAAGCCTCTATTTAATTTAAATAACATCTGTCTCATTTAGTAAATAGAAGCTAGTATGATTCTTTAAACTGCTGTGAACCTTTTATGTGTTAAACTGTAATCCACTCCATTAAGCAGAAGCCATACCTACAGATATCTTTAAGAGAGATGTCTCTCTACTTTGGTGGTGAAGTCAGGGTGCTAGAAGACAATGTACCAAAGTTTATTAGATACCCCTTTGTGTGGCTAGTCTTAGGATATGCCTCATTGACCCTCTTAGCTACATACTCTGAATGGTAGAGTATTCATGGTGTCCCAATTTATTACTGTCGATATGTTTTCTCCTTGCCTCGGAATCAGTGTGGGATAGTGCTTGTCACAGAAAAGGCGTCCAACACAGTTATTGAATGGAGCATTTAGTGATTGGGGTTACTGTTCTTAGAATACATCGTGAAAGACACTGCTGTAGCCAACATTATACCATTTTCTGTGTCATATTTTTTTCATAAGGAAATAAAAGAATTCTATTTCTGGTGATATCTCTTTCTGAAACTAATACAAATAATGGACTTAAGTCCATTACATATTACATCATGATTTTTAGTATGGCAAAGACAGTTCATTTTATTCTCTTTCTGCAATATCCCTTTTACCAAGTAGAAGTGGAAAGTAATACTATTTTAGGCCTTAAAGATAATTATAGTATAAATAATTTGTCATTCATTTTAATTGGTATGGTAGAATGTAATTTTAAGATTTACTGTTGTTTTATGTGATTATTGTTTAAAATCAAGTCACTGGTGGATCAAAGGGTAAAGACCGTCAGCCTCCTTTTAGAAATTATTAAAGATTTACACACTAAGGAGTCTTCTTAATTTGTTCAGGGCAATCAAATTCCATATAAATGTTTTATATCCTACCCAGAAATTTTAATGATCCTATGCATATATGTTCCAAGGACCTAAACTAGTTCCACAGTCTTGGTTTCCTAATTGTTAAACTACCTTTCTTAATTGAAACCAGAGTAGACCCTTGAAAATATCAGGTGTAATTTATAGGTTATAAAAAATCCAATTAAACCTACATAAGCTAGTCCTCTTAAAAAAACCCATATGCAATTGAAAGTCTTTAAAATAAAGTTTCATGTCTGGATGCAGAGTCTCCTTTGGATGAGAAATTAAAATTGGCGAACTTCCCATGGGGCACTTTTTCTGTGCCTCTTCAATGAGAACCTGTGTTTCTTGCCATAATAGACTTTGAAGAAATTTTGCAGTTGTGTCATTTCCATAATGCTTGGAGATCATGCTGAAGTGATAGATCAACCTAGAACATATACTAAGTTTAGCCTTTTTTCCATATTTGAGACATGAAGGTGTTTTTCTAAAAGACCTAACTATTTTTGTACAGGGCAACAATTAGCCAGATTGCTATCTTTCTGAATGCTTTCTTTTCAGAAACAACAAACTCAATGGATGGAAATAAAAGCCAAGAGCTATGTGAATTGCTTATTCAATTGACTGATTTTTAACTAAGAAGATGAAACAAATTCTGCTGGTATGATGATAGGGTAGTTTCTTAGGTAACTGGATTAAAAAAGCTTTGTCTTATCTTTCTAAGTCCTATAAGACAGAAAGCTTTGAGAACTCTTTGAAATCCTTGGTGTCATGTTCAGGGAAGAGAGAGACATGATTTTTTCTCCAAAAAAGTCTCAGTGTAATATGAATTAGTCAGACAACTGAGAAAGATACATTTTTCCACTTTTTTTATTGCTGTTTAAGTACAGTTCTCTCCATTTCCCCCACACAACCCGCCCCCAATTTCAGCCATCCCCACCTCCCACCTGTGATCCTACCCTGCATTGGTTTTGTCCATGCATCCTTTGTAGTTGTTCCTGAAACCCTTCCCCCTTTCCCCCCCATTATCCTCTCCCTCCTCCCTCCTGGTTACTGTCGGTTTGTTCTTAATTTCAAAGTCTCTGGTTCTATTTTGCTTGCTTGTTTGTTTTGTTGAGTAGGTTCCACTTATAGAAAGATACATTTTTAAAGTCATTAGGTACACAAAGTTTAATTTTGAGTTCTTTTATATTTTTCTTTTTTTTCTTGATTTTAAGCAAAATAAATCATTATGAGTCCTTTTCAGTCATGGATATAACATGTACATTTATCATATTTCACAAACATTACTAAAACTCTATAATATAACATAATTGGTCATTATCATGAGGAAATAGTTCAATTGCAAAATATGTGTGCCAAGCATGCAGGTCACTGATAATCCAGCATAACTTTATTAGTGGTTATTTTGTACTGTGATTTTAAATTTGTCTTTATTTGTAAAAAAATATTCTCCAAATAAAAGGTATCATACTGCCCTGGCTGGTGTAGGTTAGTGGATTGAGCGCGGGCTTGCGAACCAGAGTATTGCAGTTCAATTCCCAGTCAGGGCACATACCTGGGTTGCAGGCCAGTTTCCAGCAGGGGACACACGAGAGGCAACCATACATTGATGTTTCCCTCCCTCTCTCCTTCCCTTCCCCTCTAAAGATAAATAAATAAAATCTTTAAAAAAAGACTTAAAAAAGGCATCATATTTTGCTATATATAATGCACACTTTTTAATATATATAATGTACCAACTGATACTGTTGGTACAGTGAGCAAAGATAAATTGAGTAGGCCTAAGAAAGTCATAGCAGCCAATCAACAAAGTTGAGGAAACCTGAACAAGTTGAATATGAAGCTAAGATTATCCAAGGCTCTTTCTAAGTCCAATTTTGCCTATAGTCCTCACCAAAAAAATATGAACAATAATCTCCATGAATGTACAGAAGACAATACAAGGACTGCTTGTTCCTAGAAGAGCTCATAAAGGGCCTGTGATCTGAGCAGTACTTTGGAAAATAAATATATGGCTAGGGAAAGTATAATGGAGAGAGGGGTTTCTTTCTGAAAGGTCTCATGAACACTAGTACAAAAGAAATAAAAATAAGATCTAGAAGACACCCTGACTGGTGTGGTCCAGTGGGTTGGGCATCATCCTCCAAGAATGTTGGTTCAATTCCCAGTCAGGGCACATGCCTGGGTTACAGAGCCAGTGGGCCAGTTGGGGGTATTCAAGAGGCAACAGATAGATCTTTCTCTACCTCTTTTCTCTTTTTTCCCTCCCTTCCCCTTGCTCTAAAAATAAATAAATAAAGCCTTTCAAAAAACGAAGGGTTTTTAAAAAAAGATCTAGAAGAGGAGTTGGAAACTGTAAAAAGCTAGGTGGTGAACCTTTCAGTGTCTGTCGCAACAACTCAGTGCTGCTGTTGTACCAGATCAGAGCCATGCCATATATGAATCAATGGGGCAGCTGTGTTCTAGTAAAACTTTATTTGCAGAAACTGGTGGTGGGATGGATTTAGACTGCAGGCAGTGGTCTGCCAACCTCCAATCTAGAAAATGCTTTGCAAACTGCAAATAGTTAAGCCAACAATAGAAACTGCTATTGTTATTAAGGAAAAAAAAGCCATAGTCTATCCCAAATAAAATGAGGAGATTATTTTTGTTGGAGAAAATGTTTTTTTAAGATTATGGTTATAAGGATAACTATAAAGAAGGGTAAAACAGATGGGAATAAGTAAATAAAAGTGTCAAGCAGGGAATGGGAAACAAAGCAGTTTTTTCTGGAATTACCTTGGAGCAAGTATGTGAATACTTAGAGAAATTAGAACATGGAGTACAAGCAACAAGTTTTTGCGATGATTAAGGCATGAGGCAGTGGGGACTATGGTGGGAACATTCATGGTAGGGACAACAAGGAAAAAAAAGATTCAAAATCACTTTTGGACATTACAAATATATCAGGGTGATGTTCGACTAGATATTTCAAGCCTGATTTGATGTTGCCATGGGAAACAAATACAAGGAAAAGGGACAGCAAGAGGCACATCTTAAACCTTTTCCTGTACAAACCTGAACTTTTTCACCAAAATATTCTCAGGGCCTTGAGAAATCAAATTGCCTTGACTTCAAGCCATTACACTAGGAACTCTTAAATAGAATTACCATGTCATTGCTTTTCCCAAAGTATTTGAATGAATAAAGGGAGAGGTCTGCAGTCCCACACAGTCCTTATATTCATCTTCCCAAAGTCATAGGTGAACAATCAGTATGAATTTTCTCATCAGTTCACTCTGGCCTACATTTCTGCAAGTTTTAGTGGCATTTCTGGTTTGCTGGCAGGTTGCCATTTAGTAACTTCTTTATGATATAGAATCTGAGGTTATAAAACAAAAACTTAGAAGAGGTAATTGAATAAGCATTTAACTGATTTCATTATGTCTCGCAATTATAGATCCGGAACTAGCCATTTTTCCCATGAATGTCATAAAAGACAGTCCTATAAGAGAGTCAAGGTTATGGAGTGGATGAGTAACATTTGAAGTAAGATCTGGTGGTTTCAGGAAAGTGTCTTATGTTGTGCTAAAGCCAAAAACCAAGCAAATGCATAAACACCATTGTAAAGCAATAATACAAGTTATACTTCATAATGTAGAACAGCGGTTTAAGCATGACCATTAAGTATGTCATGTAAAGTAGTTGTAAGATAGGCATTTCTGAACTGGTATGAAAGTTTCAGGGTTTGGCTAGGTCCAGGCTGCAAAGCATTATACTCTGCCATTCCTAGCATGCGGCTGCCATTCAACTGGTTACTCCACAGTTCTTGTGAAATAGAAGAATGGGATGTTTAATGTTGTGTAATTTTAAGTGATCACACATGGATCTTAGCCTTTGTTTTCAAATGGTAATGTCAAGCCATTCTGGGCTATTTCTTAGAGTATCAATTGCTCTAGATATTTAGCCTAGAATCATGTAACGGTGATGTGGAAAGGATAATAGACCACAACACTGATATTTGAAAATACTGAAAATCAAGCTGGATCCTCTGATTCCATAATTACTGACATGCACAAAAATTGACTTCTTTAACAAGATTTTATAATAGGTGGTGGAAGTGTTGAGTATCTTGATGTAGGTGCTCACCCCACACTGTATGTGTATATGGAACCATCACATTATACATTTTACAATTACATTTGTCAACTACTCCTCAGTAAAGTTTTTTTAATTTACTTATTTTAATTGTTGTTCAAGTACAGTTTTCTGTCTTTTACTGCCATCCCAGTCCACCCCCCAGTGCTCCCCACCTCCCTCCCATTTCCACCCCCCATAGTTTTTGTCCATGTTTCCTTTATACTTGTTCCTGTAAACCCTTCTTCCCCTTCACCCCTGAAAGTCCCTCCACTCTCCCCTCTGGTCACTGTCAGCCTGTTCTCTGTTTCAGTGTCATTGGTTATATTTTGCTTGCTTCTTTGTTTTGTTGTTTAAGTGCCTGTTAAAGGTGAGATCATATGGTATTTGTCTTTCACTGCCTGGCTTATTTCACTCAGCATAATGCTTTCCAGTTCCATCCATAGGTTTTTAAAAAGGTTTTATAATCAACATTTTTGTGATATTTTAGGCAGGCCTTCCTCTATTTACTTCAAATAAGTAGGGATTTTACACAATTACTGTTTCAATTTGTTTTTGATGGCTACTGTATTTGGGAAATGATTAAAATAATATGACAACTAATTTTTGCCCCATTTATATTAAATATTGAGCACTAGGCTGTCTTTCTAGTCTTGACTTTATAAACCAATCCACTAAATGGTAAACAAGTCATTAATTTGCAAGTAAACAAGAATATTATTTGTTATAAAAAAGTTGGGGAATGAGTTGCATTGAAGTAAATGTGTTTGATTTGGCTAAGAATTTTTGATACTGCATTCATTCTGAATTGAATGAATTTTCCAGTAGGTTATTAAACACCTACTCTACACCCATTACTGGGCTAGCCTTTGGGGGCACAGCAGTGAATTAAAGCAGACTGGGCTTCTGTTGGAACTGGAAGTATATTTGGAAAAAAGCCTTTGACACAGTAATTACTTGTGCCCTGGGTATAAAACTGAAAGCAACAAAAAGAAAGAAACAAGAAAAACAAACAAAAACTCATAGACACAGACAACAATGTGGTGGTAACCACATCAAAGGAGGTTGGGGTAGTAAAGGGGGCCAGATATATGGTGACAGAAGATGACTTGACTGCAGGTGGTGGGCACACATGCAATATACAGACCATGTATCATAGAAATGTACACTTGAAACTTATATGAGTTTATTAACCAATGTAACTGCAATAAAGAAAATAATAATAATAAAAAATAATAAAAGAATGAGAGCAAAGTATTTAAAGATCAGCTAATATGCTGACCTAGCCCACTTGGTGTACAGGCTCCATCTCAGAGCTGCACTCTCCCAGCTGAAATCCTACTTTTTCTGGAGTTACACAAACAGTTTCTAAGGGGTGTGCCAGAAAGGGAGTTTGAATGGAATTCATCTCCAGAACCTCAACTTCCATATGTACTCTATTGCTTGGTAACTCAATATGGCACTTCTTTCACTTTACAAAAAAACATTTAAAAAAAGCACACCTCTTTCCCGTTCCAAATTGCACTATGCTGTATTGTCTCACATGCAAACGGACTTAGCTGCCAAACAAAGGAATCATCTAAAACTTCAGTTTGAAGAACAAAAGCCACTTAAACTTACAAGTCTTCCTCTCCTTCCTTACAGTATTTCTGATAACGTTGAAGCTTAATCCAAATTGGTATATTCTCAATTCAGAATAACCAAAGAAGGCTATAGCAGTGATACTGATTTAAATGTAATTGAAATGTTCTATTGAGCTATCATATTTTCAAGATGCTTTTGATAAAACTCAGGAATAAATTGCACTTGATTTCTATCATATTTGATGTACATGAACTCCCCTCAAAAAGAGTTAAAAAGCCTATTTCATCAAATGATGCCATGAAATAAAATATGTATTACAATGAACTTATTTCATTTTAGCAATACTCAATATATTTTCCCTCCAGTAAATAAATAAGAAAAACTTATCTGAAACTTTACAAAATATAGGTATCAACTTAAAACTGTTTAAGAGTTTTTCTAAAATCTTTTAGGGGAAATATTACCCCCTCCAAAAACAACAACAAAAGCCCTTGAAAACTGCTGCTCAGTGTTTCTCAAATTATGGTCTGATGTGTAATTAGATGAAAAATGACCCAAGGCACTAGTTTTAAAAATGTCCTACAATGAACCAATGTTACCCAATAAATTTAATTTTTAAAAATCAGTAAAAAATATCCTAGATTCTACCACATAACCATTAAATCAGAACTTCTGGGGAAATCAAAACAAAAAACTGATAGTTGAACATGTATCTAGTTTTTCTTACCCACATGAAGTTTTAGAATTTATTTTGAGGTGATAATGGTCCATTTAAGGGAATTATAATATTTCATACATATTCAGGAATAACAAGGTACTTTTATAAAATAGTAAATGTGTAAAGAGTCTCCTGATGGAGGACATCCAGTACCTGACATAGTGCCCAGCATGCAGTAGATGGAAAGTGAATGAATACAAGTTATATACCTACTTCTAAAACATTAGAAGATTTATCATAGTAGATGCCTCTTCCCTCTGAGGGAAATGGTAAAGATGCACTCTGTAGTTAGTGCTTTTACAAAGGCTATTTACCTCTTCATCTAAATTTAATTTACAATGGAGTCATAGGTAGTAAAGACATAGCAGGGTGCCTTCCAGATCCCACTGCTGTGATCTTCAAATGAATAAACCCCGTGGATTATTCAACCTTCGGAAACTTCTTAATTAAGGAAAGCAGTAGTGTGCAGGGGAACAGCCTGTGTGTTAACCTTGTTGACACAGTGTAGCAATCCCATGTAGATGTCTTATACAAAAGAATGAAAATGTTCTAGTCCCTAAACTGGAATTTCCAAGGAATTGTACTTCTAATGAAAATTGCTGCCATGGATTTCTGGACAAAGGCTCTGATGCACAAAGTACAGATGTGAAAATGGCACTTTTCTGATCTCTGAATGCTGTTTTTATTAGTTAGGTAAGTATAAAAGCTCTCTCTTTACCATAATAGCCCCCTCCCTGGAGGAAATAACATTTTTGTATGTCGAAACAGTACTTAATGACTACTCTAAAATTAGAGTTTAAGACCTTTAACTCTGGAATGCAAAGCTCTATGTCCTTGACTCTGATGTTTATCATGAATATTAATTTTCAATCTTAATGTCAAACCATGAAATTTTTATATATTGTCATACCTTTCCCTTGACAATTTTGGTAATTGCCATAATTTCCTCATCAGCAAAGTTCGTTTGTAGCTTTTCTGGTTTAAGGCGGCCATAAAATTGGTGTCTCTGAATTGCCTCTTTTGTGTCAATGTGAGAGGCCTGTAGACTTATTTGCTCTCAGCAGTAACCGGACCCCTGATGTTAAAAGAATTATAGTTTCCATTGGTGCCTTTACAAGATAAAGGATTCAATGTATTTTTGTCATTACAGGTTTTAATCATTACTTTGGGATTACTTTCCAGTTAGGTGAGATTTATGCCTACTTGTCTGGACCCTTTCTCTATTCCTCACATAAAAATAGTATTTTCTAGAAGATATCTATAATTTTCTTTCAAGTTGATTCATTGCTAGTATCTGATCATCAAATATCAGGCTATATCTGTTCAAATGGTGTATCAGTATCTAACAATAAAATTTTTTAAGCAATATATCCACAGACATACATCTGTACCTAAACACCCATATACATACTTTTTAAATATGTGCAATTCAAGTGAAATATTGTTCCCTTCTATTTGTTTGTACTTTCAACAAAGACTTAATAAACATCCACTTAAGCATGAGATCTGCATTTTTGTTTAGGGAGAGGAAGAAAAAGGACAATACACAAACTGGTCTGAAACCAGCACAATCAATCACCCAGGAAGGAGAGGCTGATAAAGAGTGATTGATCTGTATCACTGTATGGCCAAGGCTGTTAGAGACCTTGTGACAAAGTGCTATCACAACCTGGAGGGTTCAGAGATGGGTACACAGAGAAGGGTACATTGTGGCTGTGCATGAGATGGAAGTTTCTTGATAGAGAAATGGAGGACATTTTATTTTACACAATGGAAATAGCGCAATGCCAGCTCTGGTAATTTGGGAAAAGGTGCTGTGAAAGGGAAGAACTCCAGATGTATGTGGTCAGATCGAAGAGGGGAAGATGGTACATAGGAAGATACAGAAGATACCAGAAAGTAAACTTGTGGGTAGATTTGAGAAGCGTTTGTGGATGGAATCCCAGGCTTGGGAGTTAGATTTTTTTCCTTAGGAGACTGAGACAGTGACCCAGGATGGCCTAAATGCCATAGAAAACATTATTCTGGATATTTTAGTCATCCAGTTAATTATTTAACAAATTTGTTTTCAGAGCTCATCATGTCCAGGCAACCGCTAAGAATCCAAGGCAGTCTTCCTTCTCAAGAATCTTAAAGTATTTTGTGGGAGAAAATTAATGAAGTCAACAAATAATGTCTAATATGAAAAGGTAATGAGAGAGAAAAGAACAGAGTGTAATGGGTATATAGATGAGGCATATAATTCAGAGTAAGTATCAGGAAAGACTTCCTAAAGCTATGTCTTCAGCATCTTGAGTTCTGACACACAAATGTAATTCAGCTAGAGGAAAAGTGGGGGTTGGAGGATATCCTAGGTGAGAAAATAATATAAGGCTATAATCATCATATATGCCTTCTAATTTTCTATGACTATAGCAAAGTGTCTATGGCTCGGGTTGTTCTGAAAAGGAGTTGTGGAAGTAGGAAGGGATCAGTTCACGGACTGCATTTGCAAAACTAAAGAGGTAAACTTTATCCTAAAATATACAGGAAGTTGATGAAGGATTTTGAACAGGTGGATGGCAAAATAAGATTTGAGTTTGGCAGCAGTGTGTGTGGAAGTTGACTGGAGGCTTTAGAATAGCATCTAACTATAGGGCTGTCTTAGACTGGGCTTTCCAAGTTGCACACCCTGTGTGAGCATCACTAGAGAAATGGGGAAGCCATATGAGTTTTCAGTAGAGAAATGAGGAAAACAAGGCAGCCAACCTAATGTGTATTATAAAGCTAGTTACTCCTGTGGGCAACTGGAAATTAGGCTCTCTGGAGAACTCTGGGAGAAAATGTAGGCATGCCCTCAGAATGATGACACCCACGGGGAGAAGCTGAGTTATTTATCCACCACCACCTCCCATCTGTTCCTTATTGAGGGCTTCCTCTAGAAGCATGAATTCTCTAGCATTTCTGGCTTGCCCATCATGCAGACCAGGTTTGGTCCCTAGGCCACACCAAAGCGTGAAGCATGAGGTTTTCTGATGTTTGTAGGAAGCAGCCTTTATATGCTAGCCATTTGGATGAGCTACTGATCTCATCAGCTACAGGGGCTAACCCGATGGGAAGTGTTCAGGGTCTGGACTTAGGCCAGGATAGTGAGCATGCAGAAAAGGCCAGGAGAGGTACCAGGCCATCCCTTTCACAGGATTTGAGTATGGATTCAGTGTTAGGGATGAAATCAGTGGTGTTGACTTCCCAGGAAGTAGATAGATGTGGACGATGTTATAAAATGTGTTTTTTAGCAACTAAAAGTTTTAGTGTATGTGTGAAACCAATACTGAAGCATCTTTATATTATATATGTCTTAAAGAAGGATCATATTATAGCAGTATAAACACTGGCTAGAGACCAGAAGTCATGGAGTAGTTCTTAGATCTTCAAATTTCTAACTGTGAAGCTTGAATGATGCTCTTAACCTCTCAGACCCTTTCAGATGAAAAAGAGGTAAACCTCAAAGCATCTTTGTATAGATTACATGAAACAAAGTGTAAGCAAGGCTTGTACAAAATTTTCACTTTAAAATAGAAATACCATCAACTGTTGTGGTCCTAGTACCTATCAAGTTGTTTATTATTAATGAGTGAGTGAATCTAGATGAATACCTTTCATTTGTCCTAAACCATATTTCAGAAACTGTCACTACATCATAGTTAGGTGTTAAAATATCTGTACTTAGCATGTATTTTATATACATTTTTCCTCTACTGAAAGTAGTGCCATTAGAACATTTCTATCAATGAAATCACCAAATAACTCTATGTATACATTTTTAGAAAAA
Source organism: Artibeus jamaicensis (assembly GCF_021234435.1). Taxonomy (NCBI): domain Eukaryota; kingdom Metazoa; phylum Chordata; class Mammalia; order Chiroptera; family Phyllostomidae; genus Artibeus; species Artibeus jamaicensis. The sequence continues at coordinate 7,495,296 of NW_026522028.1, read as the reverse complement.
AATACACTAAAATATTTTTAGTGTATATACACATTGTTAAAGATATAATTTTATTTCTGCCTCAGTAAACCTCCTTTTTGCCTGTGCTGATGAGCAGTTTCCTTCTCTTGCACATGACACTTATGGGCACTTGGTTGTGAGAAAATTCTCAGGTCATCAGAACTCTGTATTAAGTTACACCCCCATCTCTTCCTGTGTTATTTTATGGGAAATAACCTTTAATCTTGAGTCTTTTCAGGAAAGACTTCAGTCTCATCTGGGAGTCAAATTATTGTTAAATTGTCTCTTCCTTCTCTATGGTTGAGTGGGGACTCTTTTTCCTGATTCCAAAGAAAAATCTTGGTGGACTCTTTTTCCTGATTCCAAAGAAAAATCTTGGCACCCTGCCTGTAAATACACGGGGCCAACTCTACCCCTTTATCACTCAGTAGGAGATATCCAGCTTTAACTTTTCTGTCTGGCTTTCAAAGTCCAAGCTTGTATGAGTTCATTTAAATAGATTTCTTTGAAAATGTCTTTTAATCATTTTGGCAAGCATCTGTCAGAGCGTTGTATTACTGTGTGTCTCAAAGAGTTCAAGTTGTAGTTTCCAAAATACATACTTGGGTTAATTTTAAAAAGGCAATCATCGATGTCAGGAATTCCTTTCAAAAAAATCGAGGTGGCTGTTAGGACTGTGGGTAGGGATATAGGTGAAATTAAATCAGCAGCATATTGATAACTATTGAAACTGAATGATGGTTCATGGGCATTTTGGAGTGTTTTTTACTTGTGCATATGTTTGAAATACTCCATAATGAAAAAAAAGTAAGGATACAGAAATTAAAACAGTTCTCTAACTCTTAGTTCTGTAGCATTTATCTCTTTCATGCATCAGCAAGCTATAGTTGTATAACAAATCGTCTCCAAACACAGTCAGCCAAAACAATAAGCATTTCACATTGATCATGAATCTGTGCACCAGATGGGCTCTCTCATGTATCTGCTGTCAAGTGTAGGTCAGTAGAAAGTTCTACTCATTTTGCCTGGAATTTACCATATGCTTTAGGATTATCTCTATATAAGCCAGTCTAATATTGCCTCAGTCGGTGTAATAATGGGCTTTCCTGATCATGGCCTCTAATCCTCCACAGAGTAACATGTGTTCTACATCTAGCAGGGGCTGAGATCCCAAAAAGGGATCTTTGTGTACTCTCTTAATGCCTAGACTCGAGTGAAAGTGTGCCACATTCTGTTGCCCAAAGCAAGCCACAAAGATAGCCCAGATTCCAGAAGTAGGAAAGTAAGCTATTTCTTGTTGTGGGGAGCTGCAGAGTGGTATTGCATTGGGGGGGGGCGATACAGGGGAGCTGTGAATTGGAGCCATCAGTGCAATCAATTTAACAAGTAAGCATTTCTTGTTTTTAAATCAACTCCTACATATATTTTGATGATTTACAAATGCACATGTCTACCCCCAACTCTCCCTCCAGTTTTAACCAAACTGTCAGTCACCTACTCTTTGATTTCCCATAAGCACCTCCCATTCAGCAGCCAGAGTTTATTATACCTTCTGTAAAACCTTTTCTCTCTGTCTCTTTCTCTTCTCCTGATCAATGTCATTACCATCCATCCATCTCTCCATTTATTATTCATCCCTCCATCCATTATTTCATTTAATAAACATTTATTACATACCTAGTATGTGGCTAGAACTGGGCTAATCATTGAAGATCTAGAGTAGCAAAAACAGCCATAGCCTCTTTGCTCATAGGCCTTACAGTTCAAAGGTCAAGAAACACAATCAGAAATAACACAAAATGCATTGCAATTATAACAACTGTCAAAGAGGAAAGATACATGGTAGTGTGTGACATTGTTACTGAGCAGACTGGGGCCTATCATTTGGCACCTTGGTGAATGACCCAACAATTAATGCTGGAAGGAGCAGGTGTTTTATTCACAACATTCCAGCCTTGGGAGAGCTTAGAGCACCTCAGCTGCAAGCCCTCCTTTTCCATAAGACCCAGCACTTCCCATGCTCCCCACCAGGCTCCCAGCCAAAAATAGCCCCCAAAGTGTCCCATGTCCTTGTCTTTGAACCACATCGCAGCTTGCTAACTTCTTCTAGCCCACTGCTTTCTTCTCCACCACATGTCCAAGAGCCCTTCCTTACAGACAGCATGCCTTCTCCCTCACTACTCTTTGCAAAGCCAAGAGCAGAGAGAGAGAGAGCAAGAGAGAGGGAGAGAGCAAGAGCCTCATGGTGGGCCAGTGGAGCCCTTCTGTACCCTTTAAAGCCGTGACCAAGAGAGACAATGGCAGCCAGGCCTGGTTTAAATGTGGCTTTGATCTTCCTTCTCTGTAACTCCATATCCCACAATGGGTTACATCTGCCCCTCCTCCCTTTCTTCTGCCTTTCTCTGGCTGCCATTGTTAGTCCATGCAGGTGTGGCCTGGTGATGCAGAGTGAACCACCTGCCTGCCTCTCCTGAAGGCACAGAAAGTCCCCAATACATCAGAAGTTAAAGTCTTACCCATCCCCCTTGCCCTTAGCAGTAGGCTCAGCTATCTAGCATAACCGTGAAGCTAGCCGAGTTGCCACGCTTATGCAAAATAACTCTCAATGGCTGTCCTCAGCTTCTCCAACCTTGCCAAGGCAAGGCTGTGGAGAATTTTCCTGGATTTCTGACCCCATTACAGCATTATAATCAGGTCTAGTTTGTGCAGATTTAACTGACAAACCTGGGTCTTAGAGTGAGGAGACAGAGCATGACTTTCAAGCAACCATGGAAGACATGTAACTTGAGGGAAAAACCTTTATTATTAACTAGCCTATCTGGATGAACATACATAGTGTTATTGTAACCAGAAAACACATCAACATTTGGGCTGCCTGTCACTACCAAATCCAATAAGCAATGACAGCAATTGAACCTTTTATGGGTGCTTTATTCAGATGGCCAGCGATCTAAGAAGATGGGGGTTCATACCCTAACAAACCATCTTCCCTTCTCTTTCCTGGCCAGACCCTTTATAGGGGGTGTGGGGTAGGACAAACAAGGTGAGGTGAGGGCTTTGAGATTCAGAAGCTGCAACACTCCTGTCCTTGGCAGGTAGCTGTTCCCAAGGTGGGGCTCATCTGCTCCCCTGGAAGACAAAAGGCCTGATGCCTCCAACTTGTCCCCAGGCAGTAATCTCTAGCCAGTCCCCCAGGATGCCAGATGTTTTCCCAGGAGCCAGGATGGGCCTTATCTGTAGTTTCTGAAACAAAAGCTTTAACATACACATTACTTGCTAGACTTATAACTTTTTACCTTAAACTAAAATTTTCCTAGTCTTGAGTCTCCTGTCATTATGATGGGTCATCCTCATATATCTTGAAGAGAGCAGCATTGATGGCAGAGCTTGGTGTGAGGAGGAAATCTTTCCTCCTTCTGGAGACTTCCTTCAGTGAGGCTAGACCATGAGAGCAGAGAGGACAGCATGTTATAGAACAAACTAGTATACACTTCAAAAGAGTAGGATTTGGGGCAGGGGAGTGGCTGAATCATTATTTATGAACCACAATAGGTAGCAGGAACACCAATGCCAAGTTCATCTCTGAAGTGTAGACTATGAGGAAAAAGTCAACAATTGAGATGGTTGTAGGGGAAGTGATGATCACAGAGGAGAGCCAGTTTGTATTGGCTTAATGGCAACAAGAGAAGGAGATGCTGAGGATTGAGGGCACTTATGTGATTATGGAAATATTATACAATAGGGTACAGTGAAAGATTTTGAGAAATAGCGTATGTATGGGGGCTATAATATGAATAAATGAATGAGTAAATGAATGAATCACAAAGCATTATGAAGATGCCAGTGAATTAAAGATGTGTGTTTTGGAGAAAAGGATGGTTACAATTTTGGCATTAATTTATGAGACTACAGGTGACAGACATCATGACCATGTCTCACTATCTCTTTAAGAAAGATGATTCACTGATTGAGGTGATGGCAGACTCAGAGGCCATAGTATCTGTATGTTTTCCATGCCCGGTTGATGGTGAACCAGCACTTCAGGTCCCAAGTGTCTACTACTCCTCCTGAATCTAACCTCTTATGAATTGCCTCATATTTAATTGTTCACTCTCAGCTCTTCATCATTTTCATTCCCTACTGCTTCTAAAGCATATAAAATCACGAGGCATAAAAATAGTTTAATAAATTTAAATACATTTGAAGAAATAAGGAGATGAAGGAGACAAAATAGAAGGTATAGAAAGCCAGAGGGGTGAAAAATACAGCAAACTATAGCAACAGTGAAAAATATAGCAAACTATAGCATTAGTTTTAGAACTAATCTAAAACTATATGTAGTATAAATGGGAAATGTAAGAGCATAAAATTTGGGTCATTGTATAGACTTGATGTAACTGGACACACAACTGCAGAAGTTTATTTTGATAAGGACAAAGCTTTGTCTTCATTTGTCCATTTTTCCCTTGATAGCAACCTTCATAAATTCTCTGCAAACACTTATCTCATTACACTGAATGTAAGAAGGCAAATATTATATGAGGCACAATCGATACCTGTACCGATAAGCTATGACACAATGCTTTCTTATCAAAGCAATTGTAAGAGACATTCCAGTTTCAGAGATGATAAAGTGTGAGCAAAATGTACATCTTAGAATTGATAAAATCTAGAAATTGATGAAAACAGACAAGTTACTAAATGATTTAATACATGGTATTAGAAAACTTCCAGACAAATTAAAGCCATGACCTACCATGCTTCAGAAATAAAAGTAATTTAACAAATGAAATTCACTGAAACTACTTGACCAGTATTTCACAAAATGTTTCTGAAACCTTAAGAGTGTTAATTTAGTTCAAACGCATGATGAGGTTTATTATCTCAGACTCTGTGAAGTGATATGTTAACTTGTAGCAAAGTGCTAAGTTGCAAATTATTTTTGTCTGGGAGGGATACAAATAAATTCTCTTCAGAAACAAAGAAACCCCCAAATATTGCAATTTTATTGCTGTATAGGACATTAGCCAGTTTTATTTCTCACTTTGCAATATTATTCTAGCACTTTTTCTTTTGTCAAAGAGATATTATCCCAGACCCTTGTTAAAAACAGGGAGAAGATTTCAATGAAAACTAATGCAATAGAGGTGAGAGACTGAACTCAACTTAGTTGAAATGAAAGGCAACAGAGAACCTTTGACACTACCAACTAGACTATGGAAAGGTGTAATAACTATGCATGGTGTCAAATAGATTCTGTATCGATGTGATCACTTTACAAGTTATATAAATATCTCATCACTATGTTCTACACCAGAAACGGACATAATATTATATTTCAACTGCAGTTAAGAATAAAAACTATATTTTAAAATTTAAAAAGACAGGCAAGGGAGTTTCAAAGCATTGAAGTGAGCTAGAGGACAAATACTGGAAAACATTAAGGGGATGTTTTAAAACTGGTCCAAGAGTCAAGTTGGACCCATGGGTCTCAGTTTGCTAAGTGGTGCTTATGGGAAGTTAGCCTCCTACCCTGCCATAGACACAGGGTGCTATCCTTCTTCGGGATTACATTTTGGAGGCATGGCTCCCAGGTGCTGGAGAAGGACAATTCTGGGTTATAGAAGATGTACATCTCAATGAGGCAGAGAAATATTTTCCAACTGCAAGTTTTCCAAAGTAAGTGCTTTAAGGATATTTAGAGGAAAAGGAGAGCTATAATCAGGAAGAAAGCTGTCTGAAGTTGAGTCAACCTTAGGGTCAATTTCCCTTGGTCAGTTTCACTGGTTATATGTACCGGTCTCTGGAATTCTTTCAGAACCAACTTTGTCACCCTTCTGGTCCTCTCTAAACTGTTGACATGAGTTCACTGCCTATTTGTATGATGTTAATGTTTTTTTTCATTTTTGAAAATTATACTGTGACACCTTTTGCCTACAATACTTGCTAGAATAAGCAGAAATCAAAGACACTGAATCCAGAAAACAAAACAAAGCAAACTAGCAACAATAAGACACGTTAAAACACAGATTTAGAAAGGGCAAAATAATCATTTCTGGAATGTGACTAATGAGACAGCATGGGGAAAGCTAATGGAGTAAGGAGAGAAATAAATGGAAATAATTGTCTTTGGAATGTGAACATTAACATAATGGAGAACAATAAATAAGAAGCATGACAAAGTTAAGTATTTTATGTCATTGTCCCAAGAGGCACTCAGTTGAGAAATCACACCACAAAAACATTTCAGATCATAACAACTATATATGATAAGAAAAAAAAAACAAGAGAGACCTTAGAATAGTCCTAGAATAAACAATTTCTTGAGGCCTCTTAAGTACTTTCTAATCCCACTCCTAAATGCTCTTTGTGAATTCAAAAGTTAACTTGAATTCTGATTCAGACATAAATTAAGCTTGCAACATTTATTTCTGTATTGCCAACAGAAATATTTATCTCATTCTATTTAAAACCTTCCAGGCATTCCGATTTATTTAAACTTTTATAAAAGTCTTTTTCTCTGATGTTATTCTAAATTTATTTTTTATTGTCTGAGAAAATGAACTAAAAAACCTAATTTTCATTTCCTAAATTACTATTTTTTCCAAGAACTTTCTAAAACTATCCAAATGATTGGAATAAAATGGGATATGGCCAATTGCCTTCTAGATGGATTCTTCACAATTAGAAATCGCCAAAGTAGCGATCAAAGCAGTATGTAATGGCTTGAAACCTAGCTTGTGGATGCTGTTGCATATTTTTGCTTTGACTACTTTTAGCTCATAAGTATTTTTACCAAGTTCCAAGTATAAATAGGCACTCAGTAAATGATTAACTTTTAAAAGCAACTACCTGCTTTGTTTCTAGTCTAAATATAATCAATATGAATCAAGCAATAAAGAATATGTGAGAGCTGCATTATACTGTTATCTAAAAATTACATTATGGAGACATCTCAGGAACGTGTCTCTCCAAAGATTGATTTCAAGAATAATAGTATCTTTGAGTCAATGCAATTAGCATTATCCAATGGAAACTTACATAATGAAAGAAATATTCTATATCTGTGCCACCAATACAAGTAGCTAGTAGCCATATATGGCTATTAAACACTTGAGATGTGGCTGGTAAAACTGAATAACAAAATTTTTATTTTGTTTTATGGAAATTAATTTAAACAGCCATATGTTGCTAATGGCTATCATACTGTACAACACAATCTTCTCTGAAGTGTTCTTCAAAAATAAAGAAAAATATTACATTATTTAAATTTTTTAAATTTTATTTACTTATTTTTCAAGTACAGTGTTTTGTCTGTTTCTCCCATCCCAGCCCAACCTGCCCTGTGCTCCCCACCTCCCTCCCACTTCCACCCCCCTTAGTTCTTGTCCTTGTGTCCTTCATACTTGTTCCTCCAAATCCCTCCCCTTTTTCCCCCTTAAATTCCCTCTCCTCTCCCCTCTGGTCACTGTCCCCCTATTCTCTATTTAAGTGTCTTTTGTTTTTATTCTGCTTGCAAGAAAAATATTACATTTTTTAAAACACACAGCTTGCTAACCTGGTAGTTCTCAAATTTAGTTAAGCAAGGAATCACTCTTTTATATCAGAGAAAAATATGAGGGCACACTGCCTTTTTAATCAACACTAAAAAGTAATAGGTGTTTAGGGCCATTTACACATTATTCCCTATTTTAGTTGCTTGTATAATTATGTATTCACTCAGCTAACATCATTGAGCTATGTACTGAGCACTGTTGAGATACGGTCTCATTGATTCATGGCAGATTAGTTAAGGGGTAACTACGTGCAGCCAGGTGTGTTCCGAGAAACACAGAGGGCTATGAGAATATAGATGAGGGCACGTAGGGCACATGACTTGCCATGGGAAAACTCTCCAGAGGGAGACTAGAAGACAAGTAAGATATCATCTGGTATAAAGAGACCCCTTTTCAAGTGAAGGCCTTGAAAATTAGTGCCTCTGGATGACAACCTCTTTGGGCTTACTCAGTTGTAAAATGGTGATACCAATTTCTTGTGGCTGTTCTGAGAATTCAGTGAAATAATACATATAAAATCCTTAGTAGGATGCTTGTCATTTAGCAAAAGAACAATGACTGTAAAATATCTTCTTTTTAAAACCATCTCTTCTCAGTGCAGTGTTGCATTGTTGTATCCATTCATTCTATAACATTCATGAAAATACTGTGTGGTAGCTGTTTTGCTGTGCATTGAGGGCATAGAGATAAGAGGGCCATGTACTCAGGTAACTTCTATACTAATAGACATTACCCTATGACACACAGAGTGCTCCAGGAAAAATAGGAATGACATGCCAAGATAGCCCAGGACATGTAGACACGTGTCCTAGTGAGTGAAGTTGATGTTTGTTTGACCTGGGCTTGAAGGATAAGCAATAATTTATGAGATAACCAAGGGTCAGCAGATCATTCCAGGCTAAGGGAAAAGTGCAAAAGCTAGGAGCTGCTAATATCTACACTCAGTTGCAGCTCTAAGGAGAAAGAGTGATTCCAGAGAGAGGTCCAGATAGAGCAGCAGGACATGAGTCTGACTAAAAACAGTATAATAAATAATAATATAATTCAACATATAATGACAGTAATCTAGTTTTTAATAAACATAAGTTGATTCCAACCAGAGAGTCAAGGATTTTTTACGTCAAGGTATGGAATGAGGCTTCTATATTACATGGTATAGTGATTGTCAAATATTTTTGGACACTAAAATTGCATGAAAAGATCATTATACGTGTCCAGGTCCTGCTCAAACTTCCCAGAAATTCTGATTTCATTTACCTGGACAGAGCCCAGAAATCTGTGTTTTAAAATATGTTTGGGTTTGCTTTACACTCTTCTACAGATTCTAATGTATAGGCAGGACAGAAAGCTGCCTGCAATAAAGAATCATAGCCCAAGACTAGTAGTCAGAAGCCGACTATTTTGGGCAATGAAGTAATACCCTTACGATCTGTGCGCATCATTCTGGAAACAGGAAGTCGAAAGAAGTTTGCTAGTGGAGCCATTCCAAGAAAACCCATTATAGAAGGTGATGCTTGCAGCAGTGAGAGGATGTGTCAGGACAGAGTACATTTTCAGTCATTTCTGCTTATCTGAAGCTTTGTTTCAAAGAAGAAAAAGAAAGAGGGTCTTCAGAACTTCCTAGTGATCTTGGCCACGGTAGTGAACAAGAAATGAGGGAAACTCAAAAGAAAGAGGTAAATGTGGGGAGAAACTAAGATGGTGGGATAAAGACAGAGAGGGAGAGCTCAGTCATAAAGAAATCCAAGGTTTATAGTTATAGGGGCACCTGAAACAGGTAAGGGGATGGAGGTAAAGATAAACAATTTGGAAAAGTTGGATGTAAGGGGCCTGTAAAAAAATTATCACTCCTTTCCCAGGCATTACTTTGCTCCAGCCCTAGGCACAGCTGTGTGGTCCCTCACTCGTCTTTCTGAAAAAAACTTTTTTAGAGATTTTATTTATTTATTTTTAAAGAAGGAGAGGAAGAGAAACATCAGTGTGTGCTTGCCTCTTCTGCACTCCCTAATGGGGATTTGCCCCACAACCCAGGCATGTGTCCTGACTGGGAATCAAACTGGCAACCCTTTGATTCACAGGCTGGCACTCATTCCACTGAGCCACACCAGCCAGGGCTCTTTCTGAAATTCTTTACCAGCCTGCTTTTCTCCTCCTTTTTGGGGTACTCCTGTTCCCCTAGGCCCTCCTCTGACTGTCTTCTCAGTTCCAGAATATTTTCTCTACTCTTCTAAGTGTTGATTATTTTTGCTAGAGTACATGTCATTTTATATTTGAATTAAGAAATGTGCTATAGTGAGCATCCCAGAACCACAGAAATGAGAGTATTCATGAAGTATCTCTAACAAACATGCAAAAAGTCAAATGTGGTCAATGGCCCAGAGGACCTCAAGGTCAGCAGAACTCCCCTTCTTCCTCATTGCCAAAGTTCTTGGGGGCACATCATAACAAATGAAAATTAAAGGCAGATACATGTGTATTTTAATTTGTGATATTGAGTTATAAACTGAGAATAATAACTAAGCAGACAATGACTGCATTCTGTGAGATTGCATCATAATTCTAGGAGGAGTTCTCTAGTCTTCCCCAATTATTTTGGGATCTTGTGTCACAATTGTTGAAACCCTGACTTCAAGTTTAGGAGACAGATACGTGGCTGCTAGCTTTTTACTGGTGTCAAGAAACGCAAGCAAATATGCAAGATGACTGTCAAAACAGCACTGTTAACACGGCAATGAAAACAAGCTTGTATTTTTTTATTCCCTCGATGGTCGGGGGACTGATGTGATCTAGTAATTTATCTAGAAAATGAACTACCTTTGGCTTTTAAAATGTTCACCAGAGGTACTTAGTTAATGAATGCTGTCATTTTTTCCATTATTTTAGTTGCAAGCATATTGTTCACAATTTTTTGTTGGAAGGTATTTCTGTGCATAATGGCTCATTCAGGACAGCATCCTACTGATGCACCACAGAAGGATACAAATTGTTGACACCATGACAGGAGTTTCAATCAGAAAGGAAAACCTTAAGGAGATTCATAAAATTTACCAACATGTATGCTTTTGATTCCATGCTATATATGTCGATTTGTTTTGTTCCCTAGAGTATGAGTAGTGAATATTTAAGTAAAAGAGGACATGATTACACATCAAATGCAATATGTCTTCTGGGAGAGGAGAGAAAAATTTCAACCTTTGTAGCATTCACATTTGTGTGCTCACATGAGTGCGTGTGTGAATTTATTTAATAATGCAGAAACTACTTTCCATCTGCATGATATTGTAAAGAGTTTTTCAATGCATTTCTCACATTTGCTCTCATTTTAGTCCTCCCCAAATCCTGTGAGAAGACAGTAATATATACAGTACTCTTAACTAAACCCTTTGACATGTAGATTTTTGAGAAAACAAGCTGAGCAAGTGATATCAATATCTCCATTTAAATAATGAGAAAATGAGGCTCTAGTATGGTGAATGACCTAGCAACAGACAATCAGCTATTTGAGACAGAACTGATATTCAAACTAAGTCTTATCAAACTAACAATGTACTGGATTCATTGAAAGTGTTCAAAAACTATTGAAGTTTAATTTGCATCGAAACACCATATAGCCACCATGACAAATTTTGGCTTTCTTTGGGAAATGTGGACTACTATATCCCAGGGGAGGTTTTCTTTGTAGTTCCATATTATCAAAAAGAGATTATTTAGCTAAGTAATTTGAACTATAGAAATATCTTGCTGATATGGAAAAGTACACTGTAATACAGAATTAAGGAGCCCGCATGTTGTACATTATTTAGAAAGAATCAAAACATTTTAATCCAGAACTGCTCCACATGAATTTGATGGGGTATTTTCCCTCTGTTTCTATCAGTATAAATCTGTCTGTTTGTAATAATTATTGGTAGGAAAAAGTAAAAGGGGATTATTACAAAATAAAAACAATGATTTAAGCTTGCATAGAGATCAGTGTTTGTTTTATTTCACAGAGAGACGCCTGTTGAACTTGTAGAACCATTTGGCAGGCTAAAAGAGTATCCTTATGTAAATGCAGAATGTAATTACCATTTTCACAAATTTGGTACATGTTGGAAATGTCATTTCAATCAGGGCTAATCATAATATGACAGGAATAGCTGTGGTACCATAAGTGATAATGTTATGCTGCTCACTTTTCTAAATTTGGTGACAAAATATGCAAAGATAAAACTTTCAACGAGCCACAAAAACACGATGAAGATTTTTGCCACAGTTAAAAATATTGTGGGGGAAATATTCATCAGTATATTGCGACAGTTCTTTTGATAACCAAATTGTTTTTAGAGTAATCCTTTCTTAGAATTTTTGGCATCTCTTAAGGCAAATGAAAAAGAACAAGTATCAACCTTTCAGTGATGCTAAAATAATTCGTTGAATTTTTCCATATATATAAATTTAAATACTTGTTTTGTAAATGTTACCTCTTTCATTTTTTCATCAATGATGCTTCTTATTGATGAGGAATCACATAAATCTAAATGGGTGTTCCCATTCATTGCATTATGAAGCTGGAATAAATGTCATTTTGATACTATCTGATATTCTGGCTCCTGATGAAGAAACAGGGTAATGGAAATATTCTGTTTCATTACCGATTTAATGGGTCTCACAAAGATCATGACATTTTTACTTTTGACCAATTTAATATTATTTTTCTAATGCACTTGTCTAGTTACTTGTCCAAGAATGGTTTCTTGAAAGTACCCCATCCACTGGGACTTCTCAATGAAAAGAGAGAAAGTGTGTGTGTGTGTGTGTGTGTGTGTGTGTGTGTGTATGTGTGTGTGTAGCCCCAGGACAGGGGACAGCAGGGAATGAGTTAGCAGAGGGCAAGGGTACAGCAGAAAGGAATAGGCATTTGTTGTCATTTTGGTGTGAAGTACAGCGTGATGTTGACACAAAACATAAATTCATCTCTTTGAGTCTGGGTATCTTAAGCCGTGTTAAGGTTACCCAAATGTCCTGAAATTTGATACCATATGTAATTTATACTCATATGTTTTTTAAAAAATATTTTATTTATTAATATTTAGAGGGGAAGGGAAGGAGAGAGAGAGAGAGAGAGAGAGAGAGAGAGAGAGAGAGAGAAATATCAATGTATGGTTGCCTCCCATGTGTCCCCCACTGGGACCTGGCCTACAACCCAGGCATGTGCCCTGACTGGGAATTGAACGATGATCCTTTGGTTCACAGGCCTGACCTCAGTCCACTGAGCTACACCAGCCAGGGTGATATGTTGTTTTTTATGGGACCAGACCAGATGACTTTTATCAGATTTTCCTAGACTTATAAAACCAACATACAGATTTTAGATCACTGTTCTCTATATTATTTATATTCAAATCCAAATGAGAAAAGACAGGAAGAAAATATTATAAAGACCTTAATCAATGCATTTACTTGGGTTTATACAAGAAAGTACATTAAAAAATCTTAACCAAAATATAATGTGAAATAGCAGTATACGAATGAAGATGATGTTCTTTGCTTAACTGAATATTAAAGTGTAGATTTGAGCATGTTTACAATTTTCATGGTCATGGAAAGAGGAAATCGGTATGATCTGTTTTATGTTGAGAAACTCATTACCATTCTTATCATTAATATTGTTATTGTTTAAGATGTTAGAAAAATTTCTAATCATGTAGCAAATTGAGTTTAGTATGTTTTTATGACTAAAACTACATAATCTGCAAACTCAGTGAGATGGGCTTTATACATCATGAACTTTTCCAATATTAGTTTAAAATAGCAAATTTTTCAGATTTGCAAATACTCTAATGTAAAAGATGAGGATTTCTAAGGGGTTTTTATTATCCTCGTGCCAAGTAGAGGATTAAGTACAGTGATAAAGGACCAAGATCAGTATCATCTGTGTTTGATCAACCAACATGCGGTCACTGATTCGAAATACATTGTATAGGACCCGACAGAAGTAAGGCCTGCTTGAGTGTGGATGGTAGGGCACATGAATGTCTCACATGAGATGGACAGCAATTTGAACATTTCACCTAAAATGTCTTATGCTGTGCTTGAGTGTGATATTGTCATGTTATAGAATTACATGCTTAGATTTTGTAATAAAAAGGGGTGTTATTTGTGCCAGACCCCATATGTGTAAATACAAAAGAGAGTACAGAGAGAATTCTGCCCACAGACAGGAATAGAATGTCTTCTAAGAAGTGGTTGGAGAGGTCTGAAAGAAGTATCTTCAGATGGGTTACATATTGTTTCCAGGGAGGGTCATTAGTAGGAGCTTACCTCTTGCTAGATTGCTAACACCACTTTGGAGCAGTTTACAGCTATTAAAAGGAAACAAACTTTTACTTGAAATAAATGTGCCTTTTACAGTGAAGTACCTGAGCAGAGATTTGTAAACAGACACGGGAGAAGCTTTAATTTATTATAATAACTACTGTGTGTAGTTTTGAAAAATATGAACATATGTGGGAGCATATAGAAGGTAGAGTCTTGCATGTGGTGGGGTTTGTCTTATCACACTTGCCTTACAGTTATCAAAAAGAGATTTGTTCCATAAAGGGAAATTAGATTATATCACTTCTCTACCTTTGAAAAGAGGAATAAATTCAGCCAATACTTTTCTAAATTTGGGCTTAATTGAATAACCCAGAATCCTACAGGATGCCACTGTACATTTTATTAGGCACTGTTCCATGTGTACTTGTCATAGGGGGTCATGGGAAAGGTATTTATGTCAATCACAAGGCAAGTTTTTGCCTATAAATAGAGGGAACAGGTATAAACAGAGGCATAAATCAAAACACAAACAATGCAAATCAATTTTAATCATTCATTATTCAATAAATGGCCTTCTTATTAATGTTCTACCCTTTAAAATTGTTTGTTTTTCTGAACAACATTCCCTTTTGTGAACTGTAATCTTGTCATAAAATCCATACTTAGAAGTAAAACCTTTAATTTTCTGATTATGTCATGAAATAAAATGATATAAATAACGCTCATTCACAATAGAAAAAAATAATAGAAGCCAAATTCCTGGAGTTTTTTTTCTCTTAGTGAGTCTATTAATTGTAGTCTTATGCAGTGTAAGCACCATTCACCAATATTTTACTTGCCTGAGCTCAGCTCTCTTTGATATTCCCATGCAGGACAGTTCAAGAAGTGGGCTATTTTCCTCAATCCTTGTGTTTCACCCTCCTTCCTCCTCTTCTCCTTTCAGCTTATATTCCACTGATACATTTTTAAAAGATTTTATGTATTTATTTTTAGAAAGAGGGAAGAGAGAGAGAAAGAGAGCAAGGGAAACATGGGTTGCCTTTTGCACACTCCCAACCTGGGACCCAGCCTGCAACCCAAGCATGTGCCCCAGTGGGGAATCAAACCAGCAACCATTTGGCTTGCAGGTAGGTGCTCAATCCACTGTGCTATACTAGCTAGGGCTCTGCTGATAAATATTTAAACACTTAGGACCATCACCTATAAATGCTCTTGCCTTCCCTATATCATAATTTGTGTTCCTGACCACAACCAACATCATTCTTTTTTCCTGTCTAAGGGAAAAGGGTCTTATCTTCCACTTGTGAGATAGTTGGTTACCTTGTGCCCACCAGCGTGGCAGGCCATACCACCCTGAAGGTGCCCGATTGTACCTATCTCTTTCCTCTTTCCACTGTATGGTCATCTTTGTCTATTCCTGTCTATCACAAAACTATCTTTTCATTTCTCTTCTCCTTTCCTAAACCAGACTTCTCAACAGAGTAATCTCAGCTCTCCACAGCCTACCCTCCCACCTCCTCCCAGTCCACTGCAATCCACCCTCTACCCCTCAAGCTGTGCCACAACTATCATTTTTATGACAAACGATGACTTTTATATTGGTTAATCTATAGAATATGTGCTAGTCTTCACAAGGTCTCTCTTCTGCACTTGACACTTTTGATTACTCTGTCCCAAAAAAGTCTCAACACACTTGCCTGCTATGACACCATTGTCTGTTTTCATTTCTCTGTGAACACTCTGACAGTATTTTCCAGGAGCTCCCCTTTCTCCACTCACCTTTTAGATATAGGTGCCATCATGTTTCCGTCAATGTTCTTTTACGCTACTCACTCTACACATCCTCTTGGTATCTCCACGCCTTCTCCCACCCTTTGCATCTCCATCTGATATTTCTATGTAGTGGGGCCACATTCAAACCAACCTGACCGTGTCCAAACTTGTACTGAGTAAGTCCCACCCACTCTTCTCTTAACACCACATCCTTAGGGACACAGAGTAGAAACAAGGGAGTCATCTTTGCTCCTGTACATCCTTACTTTCCCATGCAATCAGGCACCAAGCCATGCACATTTTACTAAGTATTTTTTGTTTCGCTAGTTTTCTTTCATTCTTGTTCCACACCCTGGCTCAAATACTTTTTAAATTTCTGTTCTGGTCTACAACAGCACACCCAGTTTCACATAACTGAACACAACACATACACTCTTATTTGTAAAAGGATATCATTTTTGGATTTTGAAGAATACCATACATTTTCAAGTATCTATAAACTTAGTATATTTCCTCCTAAGTTCTTAGATACTCTAATGAACAGTTCTACATCACCACTTTATACACACGTGGCTCATAAGATACACAGTTAGTTTTATATTATCATTATTCAATAACATACTAAATTTATACATTTTGCTACTAAGGACCAAGCTATTGTGCATTTTTAAATCCATGGAAAGATTTAATTTCTTGTAATTAAGAAGGCTGCCATTTGTATTAACATTTTACTATTTAGCTCTGTATAGAATACCTTTTAATTATTTCTTGATTCCTTTCTCCCTTTTTCACATAGAGGCAGAAAATTCCTCCATTTTGATAGATATTTAGATTAATTTATATTATAGTCAGTGAAAATCCCTCAAATATTCTGTTATATATGCAATTAAAAAGGATAAAGTATATATTCACATGGTAGAACAAAACAGGTTTTCAGTTGTCTGTCCCTGTGAAAAATAATACAACAATTAATCAGTAACAATACAAAAATAAACTGTGTTTTGTGTACTTAATCTGTAAACCTATTTTTTGCCCTGCCCTGTGTGTCTCAGTCCCCCAGCCGATCCTTTCCAGGAGAATAATGTACATTTATTAATCATGTTTGTACCCACAGCACTTATCATGGGATCTGTCACATAGTAAGCACTAGATAAATATATTTTAAATTAAAGATGCTATCTAAGGTCACCCAGAAAAATAATTCCAGAGGACAAATGAAGTTTTTCACATTTCTATTTGTTCACAACCCACATTCTACCTTATGCAGTTATTTAAAATTAATTGGCAAGAACTGCAACTGTCCTTTTCTGTAACTTGTTTTCAATTCTAAACTTTCTTATTGTATTTTGCCATATATATGCTCTCCACTTACTTGAAAATTTTAAATATCAGACACCATATAAATTAGGTACCATTTCAATTGATTGTTATATTTCACACAGAACTATCTTATCGTTGTGTTCTTGGTCATTTAAATACCACTCTGTCTACTTATTTTCTTATAAGAATATTGGTTTCTCTATGAAAACCTCAGATATGTAACTATATAGAAACCCCAAGGCCATTCTTTCTCTTTTTTGTTGAGGAGGTTTTCTCATTTTGTTGAGGAGAAAATGACACTTGGTTTCATTCAGGGCATTTTTATTGATTTTATTGTATTTTTTCATTACCATATAGTCCTCTCATATCCCCTCCCCACCCAGCAATCACCAAACTGCTGTCTATGTCCATAAGTCCTTTTCATTTTTGCTCAATCCCTCCACCCTCAAACCCCTCAGCTATTTTTTTTAATTCATTGACACTTGTCTTTGAAGAAAGGGCCATGTATCTTCTTATCTTATTAGTAATGAGTTAGCTTGAGTGTAAAGGCATATTTATGACCTTAGATGTAGTGAGGGACACATTCTCTCTAGTTCATTTGCATGCCTTTCCAAGCACTGTAGATTTTTATCCAAAGACAATGTTTCCTATTGAGTTTGAATTACACCAAATAGAGGCAAAGTACCTAACAGCAACTCCCCTCCCAGTGTGGTGAATTATATGATGTATCTTGGATATTGGCGCATTTTTCTACTTCCATCTACATTTACCTTATATATGTACTTTTAATAGTATTTGAAGATTAGTAGTATTGAGAATGCATTGTTCTAAAGGGTCATATACTTCACTATCTCTTTATGTGAACAGCCTAAAAAGGGATAATTATTTAATTATGTTTTCATTATTTACCCTGACTTATGCCTTGGTGGTAGTAACATTATGCATAGTTTTACTTATTCTCACAGTGACCCTGCAATTAAGTAGATTATTATAATTTCCATTGCCCAGGTGAAAATTGGAGGCTCATAGAATTTACATGACTTCCCATTGTCATGTGGGGACTGGAACCTGAACCAACTTCAGAGGACTTGAGAATTCATGCTCTTTCCTGCATAGCAATGGCTTTCAATATTTCTCTGCTTCCATATTTCCACATGGGCAGTACCCTCCCATTATGTTACATGATATTTCTCCAGAAAAAAGAGAAAGGCAATGGATGTAATCTTAGCCTGCTGCCTTTCACACTGCCCTGCCAACCTCTAGTGGTTTCAATGCCCATGATCCTCATGAGAATTACTGCACTTTATAGCAGTATGTGATTGTGGCTCCAAATTAGAATCTCTAATACTCAGACTTAATTATCCCAGGTCCTAGGATGTTAGGTGTGAGGTGAACTTTATTCCTTCATGTTTCCCAGCTGCAAAGAACACAATCTGTAGATTTTGAGGGGTCACATAGGAGACCCCTTCACTTAGATAAAGACAATAGGTTATAACCCCCCAGTTCTTTCCCAAGGAGACACACAACAGCTTTTTGAAAATACAGGTATCTGCATAGACTACTACCTGTGTACTTTTGTAAATCATTTACAATCTGAAAGTCAGCAGAAGTTCAAGAGTGGAACAGATGCTTACCCATTTCCTTTGAAAATCTCTATTTAGTGACTTGTAACTCATGCTAGTATTTCACATCTGTTGTAACTCGGTGCCCAATTCCAACTTCAGATTTAATGTCTTGTTTCATATGTATTCTTTTTTTGTCCACACAAATGTGAGAGCTATTTTTGACATGGAACATCTAAAGAGGTTATTTTTTCTTAGTGGTTAAGTGTGGCACAGACTTTGAAATAAGAAAACCAAGGTAATTAGATTTATGACTTAAGGAAAGTGACTTGGCTTCTTTGTTCCCAGTAAAATGAGGATAATAATAGTAACTACTGAATAGGGCTATCATAACTGTAAGGAATCACGTACATAAGGAAATTAACACAATACTTGTGGGTTGGTGTTCAATAAGGTAACTATTACTATTACTATGATTATTATTAAGAATTATTTTAAACCATTAGTAGATCAACAAATGACAAAAAAATAGCCCTGGCTGGTGTAGCTCAGTGGATTGAACACGGGCCTGCAAACCAAAGGATAATGGTTCGATTGCCAGTTAGGGCACACGCCTGGTTTACAGGCCAGTTCCCAGCAGGGGACCCACAAGAGGCAACCATACCTTGATGTTTCTCTCCTTCTCTCCTTCCTTTCCCCTCTAAAGATAAATAAATAAAATCTTTTTAAAAAATGACAAAAAATAAACTGTGTGAAATGTCATAAGTTATTTAGAATACCATTCTAAGTTCTTTAGAAGCAGAAGATACACAAAATCTTAAAAATATCCACATATATTTAAAGGATAAATCAGGCTTATAAAGACACTCAATTAATATTGGAATCAAATTATATAACTCTTTACATTACCTGTGAGGTAATTTCACAAAGTATATTGAACCATAACATTTCCTATTAGTTTTCTCAGGCTGCTGTAACAAATTACTGCAAACCTGGTGGCTTAAAACACAGAAATGTGTTCAATCACAGATCTGGAGGTTCTGAGTTCGAAATCTGGACCCACAGCTTATCAGAGGCAATGGGCAAAACAGAGTGCTTCATTTTATGTATTTTTCTAAACCAGCAGATTTGGTTTGAGGTCTGGTTGGCTCCGTGTACGTATTACAGAACAAAGATGTTGTGACATATATTTCTCTCTTTCTGTCCTCCTATATTTGAAAGTATATTTACATTATAGATGTTGAGTTTGTCAGAAAAGAGTCAGTGGTGATTAGCTTTTGAAACATTGCCAGTTAATAAAAAAGGTATATAATTTTTAAAGTATCCTGGATTCTGTTTAAAGATATACATGTATATGTAAATAGTTCTGAAAATATATGCTAGCTGAAGACATTTTGTCTCTTTATGAAAATATACCTGAATTATGTCTGTTATTCATTTTTATAAACCCTACCTCCACAGCCAATTATCCATCTTAGAAATACATTTACTTATATTATTCTGCTTTCTGATTTTATTGCTGCATGTCTTTGCCCTGAAAGATAAGCACAAGAATATAAACATTTCAAACTGTAAAATGCTAACTATAAACATACCATTTTATTATAAAAATAGCTTTGGCAATTTCACTGCAGTACATTAAAAATAACTGAGAAGATTTGCCTCAGTTAAAAAATATATATGTATAAATAATAACACAATGGAATACTACCTGGCTGGAAAAATACAAGAAAATTTTACTTTTTGTGACAGCATGGATAGAACTGGAGAACATGATGCTATAAGTTAAGTAAGCCAGGCAGAGAAAGACAAATACCATACAACTTCAAATATGTAGAAACTAATCAAGAAAGTGAAATAACAAGCAAAACAGAGACAGACTGACAGATAGAGAGCAGGCTGACAGTTATCAGGGCTGGGGGTTGGGAGGGAATGGAAGGAATGAGTAAAAAATAGAAAAAAACTCCTGCATGAAGTGCCAGTACTATGATCCTGGAGGGAGGAGGGTTGGAGGCGAAGGAGGGTATAGAGGGGTAAATGCTGAAGCAGGGAGACCTGACTTCTTGACTTGAGGTGGTGAACACACAATACAGTGTGTAGACGATGTGCTGTGGAATCTTGCACCTGAGACCTGCATAATTTTGTTCACCAGTTTCACCCCAATAAATTCAATAAATAGGGAGAAAATACTTACATGCATTTGTCATGTTTCTATGAAAATACTGATTAGTATAGTTTTTGAAGTTTTAAATTCAGTTGAACTTTGTCACTCCTATTTTAAAGCTGAATATGGATATTTTATATTCATGCATTGTCAAAGACATGAAAATATGTATTTATAAAATGACTTTCTTAAAGAGAAAAATACTAGTATTTTCAAGTTAAAATGAAAATCAACAGTAATGAGGGGATATAGTACTGGGTAAAAGGGGTGCCTTGTAGTTCATGACCCTCGAATTCATGCTCAGTGTGTGTGTGACCTTGAGACTCAGCCTGAACCTCAATTAACCTCAATGTCTTTATCTACCAAATGGGAGTTATAATAATGATATAGGTATTATAGGGTTTTATTTTTTTTAGGATTGAATGAGGTAGTGCGTACAATGAGTTTAAAACACTACCTGGCAAAGAAAATGCTTAACATGTATTGTAATTATTATACATGACATTTAAAATTTTAAAAATATATATTGATATAACAGTTTCTTTGGATTGAACCTTTTAAGGTCAAAGAGAACATACCTTTAAAATGTTATTCTGTCTGGCTGGTGCAGCTCAGTGGATTGAGTGCAGGCCTGCAAACCAGAGGATCACAGTTCAATTCCCAGTCAGGGCACACGCCTGGGTTGCAGGCCAGTTCCAAGTGGGGGATGTATGAGAGGCAACCATATATTGATGTTTCTCTCTCTCTCATCTTCCCTTCCTCTCTAAAGATAACTGAATTAATAATTTTTTTATGTATCACACAGCATGTGTTTATTCCCTTTTTTAAAATTTTATTGATTATCCAGTACAGTTGTACCATTTCCCCCCTTTATTCCCCATCCACCTTGTACACCCCTCCCCCACCATTCCCCCCCTTTAGTTCATGAACAAGTCTCAAGTTCTTTAGATTCTATATTCCCATACTATTCTTGCCCTCCCCCTATCTATTTTCTATCTACCGTCTATGCTACTTATTTTCTGTACCTTCTCCCCCCTTCTCCCCTCTTCTCCTCTTCCCACTCCCCTGTTGCTAACCTTCCATGCGATCTTCATTTCTATGGTTCTGCTCCTGATCTAGCTGTCCTCTTAGTTTGCTTTTGTTTTAGGTGTGGTTCTTAATAACTGTGAGTTTGCTGTCCTTTCACTGTTCATCTTTTTTATCTTCATTTTCTTAGATAAGTCCCTTTAACATTTCATATAATAAGGGCTTGGTGATGATGAACTCCTTGAATTTGACCTAATCTGAGAAGCACTTTATCTGCCCTTCCATTCTAAATGAAAGCTTTGCTGGATAGAGCAATCTTGGATGTAAGTGCTTGCCTTTTATGACTTGGAATACTTCTTTCCAGCCCCTTCTTGCCTGGAAGGCCTCTTTTGAGAAATTCACTGACAGTCTGATGGGAACTCTTTTGTAGGCGACTGTCCCCTTATTTCTTGCTGCTTCTAGGATTCTCTTCTTGATTTTAATCTTGGCTAATGTAATTATGATGTGCCTTGGTGTGTTCCTTCTTGGGTCCAACTTCTTTGGGACTCTCTGAGCTTCCTGGATTTCCTGGAAGTCTATTTCCTTTGCTAGATTGGGGAAATTCTCCTTTATTATTTGTTCAAATAAGCTTTCCACTGGTGGCTATTCCTCTTCCCCTTCTGGTACCCCTATAATTTGGATGTTGGAGCATTTAAAGATGTCTTGGAGGTTCCTAAGCCTCTCCTCATTTTTTTGAATTCTTGTTTCTTCATATTTTCCTGTTTGGTCATTTTTTCTTCCTTCTGGTCCACTCCCTTGATTTGAGTCCCAGTCTCCTTTCCATTACTATTGGTTTCCTGTGCATTACCATTCATTTCAATTAGTTTAGCTTTCATATGTTCCTCTAATTTGTGACTAAAATCAACCAGTTCTGTGAGGATTCTGATCACTAGTGTTTTGAACTGTGCATCTGAAAGTTTGGCTATTTCTTGGTCACTTAGAGTTATGGGCTCTGGGGCTTTGAGTTCTTCTTGAGCCATGTTTGGTCTGTTCCGCCTGTTATGTATGAGGGGCAGAACTGTAGGTGTTCACCAGGGTAGGGCCACCCAGGTCTCTGGTTTGTGACACTGTATGTGGGGGCTGGGTCAGAGAGGTCCCCTCTGCTGCTTCCCACTGCTGGGGCCTGCGTGGTCCGTCTCACTGCTCGCTCCTTCTGCTGTTTTATCTGCACACGAATGTGTGACCACAGTCAGCCTGCTGCCTTGCACCCTTACTGGGTCTGCCTGTTGCCACCTCACACCTGGGATCTGCCAACCACCAACCATGTGCCTGGGTCTGTCTGGCCAAGTTCTCTGATGCAACCCTGCTCCGACAGTCGCTGGCTCTGCCCCTCTTACCAGTCTAGCTGAAGGGTTCCTTGTTGTTCGGACTTCGGACTTTAGTAGTTTAATTTTCTGTGTTATGGCTGCATATTTGTTTTACTAAAACTTTGTTGTCTTTAAACTTGGTCGTGCGAGAAGGCACAGTGTTTCCACCTATGCCTCCATCTTGGTGAAAGTCTCAATTTTTTTTTTAAATAAAAAATAAATTAGAATGTTATTTTGGCTTCAGCAATTAGTAAGATTTCTATCCTTAAAAGCTTGAAAAAATGACTTGTTAAATGAATGAATAAATTGTTGACTGAGTTAACTATAATGTTCATGAAAGGAATATGGATAACTTCTTTTGATATTTCATTTTAGTATTATATGGGAAATATTATATATATATACTATATATAAATTGTATTATATATGAATGGTATTCATAGTGTGTGTGCATATATATATACACACATACTCAGATATATATATATATATGTATGTACATATATATATGTATATAATCTGAGCCAAGTGCATTTGAACATAGAATGCTATTTTTTTAAAGAGTCTAAAAGTATTAAATTATGGATTTTGATTCTTTATACTTCCAGGAAGGTTCTGTAGATATTATTAAAAGTTTGCTTAGCTAAGTTGTTAAATATTTGCTTTTAATTGCAGACAACAATTGGCTTAAGAGAAAAGCTTATGCTATTATTAAAAATATTGCTTTTTGTAAGCAGAAAGTAAGTGTCATGTTTTTCCTAATTTTAATTCCATGTATAATAATCCCCCTTTATCAGTAGGTGATATATTTTAAGATTCCCCAGTGAATGCTTGAAACCACCAATAGTACCAAACCCTATATATACTCTTCCTATATAGAGAGAGTATATATAGGTATGTAAATCTCTATCTCTATCTGTATCTCCATCTTTATCTCTATATCTATATCATCTATATCTATATCTATAACTATGTACACACACACAGTTTATAACTTCTCCTTGGCATATCCTAATTACCAGCATCGCTGTCTTGTGCTTTGTGGCCCTTGTTAAGTAAAAGAGGGATCACTTGAACACAAGCACTGTGATAGTGGACAGTCAATCTGATAACTGTGATGGCTACTAAGTAACTGGCTACTAAGTGACTGATGGGGATGGGGGCGCAGTATGAATATGCTGGACAAAGGGATAATTTATGTCCAGGGTAAAACATAGCAGGACAGAGTGTGAATTCATCATACTACTGAAAATGCCTTGCAATTTAAAACTTATGGATTGTTTATTTCTGAAAATTTCCATGACATATTTTCAGACCATGGGTAACTGGAAACACGGGAAATTAAATTGCAGAAAAGGGGGGACTTATTTAGCAGTGAGAACACAATGAAATTAAGGTAGTTGTGATCAGAAGAGAGAGGTCAAGAATGAAACATTATTTGAGGATGAATCATTCAACAAGTGCATTTGCATCTAACCATTAGTGATGTATTTGGGCACCTTTGCCTTCACCTTCCCCCCTCCCCACTAAAGGTGGACATTAGCAGAGGAAGATGTAGAAACAGACACATACATGACACTATGAAGGCTTATTTGATCTATTTTCTAATTGTATGCCAGTTTTAAAATTGTAAACATGACTTGGCATATAGTCTAGTATCACCAGAATTTTCTAATTAGGCTAACAAGCAACTTAAAAAAACTGATGGCAATAATACATTTCTTTTTAAGTTCAAATAAACATCATTAAAAGAAGCACAAAGCAGGTGGATTATGCAAAGTCAAAAAGCAGGACTGTCGGGCACCATAGCTGCTTCACAGGTCTTAATGTTAACAGAGAATGAAGTCTTTTTTTTTTTTTTACTGGAACCTGATTTCAGAGTAATACTGAAAAAGCTCTCTTAGCTCATTACCATTACTTCTAGAGGTCTCTTTCATCAGTGCCTCATGGAGATAACAATGTCTAAACTGTCTGCCAATGAGTGTTAATTTCTTTGGTAATCTAAACAATATATTTGTTCATTTCCTCCCTGTATTTACCATTAAAAATGAAAACAGCTTTAATTTTTTTTTCTGTTAAAGGAAAAGACACTCATTGGGAAACTACAGGAAATAAATAGCCAAATTATTCACAATAGTTTTCTCCCACAGTAAGAGATTTCAGACAATATTTGCCTTCTATTTATTTTCTGTATTTTTCCAGTCAGCCTATGTGTAAATAGGGTAGGAACAGAGAAGTGGTCCAAGTCAAGTGGTTCCCTCTTTTTTGTTCTAGCTCAAGAATCCCTTCTCTTGGAGCTAAATCGAATATTTTCCTTTCCTCCCAATGAACCTTTCTAAAGCTTGGGCTACATTCTACACTCATGCTTAAAAAGTATCATTCCATAGAACCAAGCACATAGTAGAAACTCAAGAAATAAAATAACTCATTGATTTTATTAAATGCCTACTTTCCTGCAAATTTAAAAAAGCATTAACTGAAAGAGATATGGTGGAAAGCATATGGTGGAAATTCATCTCCTGATGAATTTCAGGAGAAGGAAATGCTCCCTAAGGTAACAGCTAATCTTGTGATATTCTATTAGAAAAGATATATATATATAGTTTTACATCAGAAAACCCACATAGGTATATTTTACTTATATAATATTCATTTAATTAAGTAATAAACTTTTCCAACAATCATAAGTGAGAAATTATTTTTAATTAAGCTTTGTTCTTGCCCCTCATTCATCACACACACACACACAGAGGTGGAGGTAGAAGAACAAGAGAAAATTCTGCATTGGGGACACTTGAAAAGTAGGTTAATGCAAATGAACATGATGTCAAGTGCAGTATGAAAATTCACATTTATTAGCACACTTCTCATGAAGGTATTTTCAAAGCTTTGCCTTGCATATGAAATGTCCCATTTTTATGCCCCTATTTTCATTATTCAGTAGCAGTATCACTTTCTGTTGTTCCCAAATGCCAGTTACAAATCTGCTCAAAAAGTTTCACTGACCTGGAATTTCACTTAGTCTTTTGCACTTGACCTGATCATTTAACTTCAGCTGGAAAAGTGATTCAATGGAAATTAGTAGAATAAATGGAAATAGAAAATTGTGTATCTTTGAAATTAAAAATATATAATTAATTATTTATTTGAGTGGGTTTTTTTGTCATGCTTAAGTCTATATTTGCTTCTATGAATTCAAATTTTATCAGCATAAACATGAAATATATTTTATGTTCACAGAACATAATTTTAAAAGCCCCATTCATGTCTTCACACTTTATCTAGCTATTCATTATACATAGGCATTTGCCTTGAATCACTGTCCTTTTTAAAAAGTATTAATTTCATGTATCTTTAATTAGACAAGTAAACTACAAATTCACTCTTATTAAAAATAGTAAAAAACTAAATACAAACAGAATGTCTTAGTTTCTTCTTTCTTAAATTTACTGGGGTGACATTGTTTGATAAGATTATGTAGGCTTCAAGTGTACATTTCTGTGATACATGATCTGTACTTTGCATTGTGCGCCCACCCCCAGAGTCAAATCATCTTCTGTCACCATGTATTTGCCCCCCTTTACCCTTTATTCTGCTCCACCCCTCTTCTCTCTGGTAACCACCTTAGTGTTGTCTGTGTCTATGAGTTTTGGGGGGTTTTGTCTATTCATTTGTTGCTTTCAGTTTTCTGTCCAACATATGAGTGAAATTATGCAATTATTAGCTTTTTTCTGACTCACTTATTTCACTTAGCATGATATTCTCAAGGTCTACCCATGTTGTCTGTCACAAATGACAGTAGTTCATGGTTCCTTATGGCTGAGTAGTATTCCACTGTATATATGGACCACATCTTCTTTCTCCAGTTCTCTATTGAAAGGCACTTCTGTTGTCTCCAAGTCTCATCCACTATGAATACTGCTGCAATGAACACAGGGGTGCATATATCTTTGCAAATAAATGTTTTTAAGATTTGGAGGTACACACCCTAGAGAGGGGTTGCTGGGTTATATGGTAACTGTTCTTAATTTTTTGAGGAACCTCCATAATATTTTTCATAGAGGCTGTACCAGTCTGCTTTTCCACCAGCAGTGAATGAGGGTTCCTTTTTCTCCACAGCCTCTCCAGCACTTGTTACTATCTGTCTTGTTGATTATAGCCATTCCTAACAGGTGTGAGGTGATTTCTCATTGTAGTTTTGATTTGCATCTCCCACATAGCTAGTGAAGTCGAGCACCTTTTCATGTGTCTGTTGGCCATTTGTATGTCTTTTTGGGAGAGGTGTCTATTCCCCTTGGCCAATATTGATATCCACTCTCTAAATGATGCAGAGATAACTATGTTTTAAGACCAGAACACAAGCAATCAGATGTTTTGTTTTGTTTTTTTACTGAAATGTGTAAATTGCTTTGCAGTTTATCTTGGAGATGTCCCCATGTCAGAACATATAGGCTTCACTCATTGTTTTTAACTGATGAAAAATATTTCACAGTTAGACTACACAAAAATTTATTAAACCATTGCCCTATTGGTGGATATTTAGGATTGTCCCAATGTTACACCATTACGAACAACACTTCCATTATAATGAGTGATTCTGCCTCATTGTACACATAAGCATGTATTTCTCTGGGATAGATATTAAGAAGTGGAACTGATAGTCATAGGGTGCAGGCATCGCTAGTTTAAATAGATATTGTGAAATTGCCCCTGTATATGTCATCAGTACCAATGTACTTTCCCACCAGCAGAATATGAGTTCATATCATAAGACCCACATCTTTAACAAGCACTGAAAAGAGGAAATGCTATTTGTAGATTTCATACATTGAAGATATTTTCTTAAAGTGTGCTGTTTATCTGTTTCACTTTGCCTAGGTTGTTAAATTTTTTTTTAATTTTTCTAAGTTTATATCAATATTGTCATTCATGTTTTTATACCCCTTGTGGGGTTAAAAAGCCTTCCAGTCTTATGGATCCCAAGATTAGAAGGTAAACTGGTTCATTTACACATTACTTTTAAAAAAGCATTTTGACTTATAAACCACCTATGATTTATTTTGTGAATTTGTATGGTAGAAATTCATGTACCTATGAATATGTGTTTATATACATGCATAATGTATAACAGATGTTTTGAAATATTATGTCTTGTTACAAATCAGAGTCAAAGAACTATGGAATATTATTAACTCAATTACTTAGGTAATTAGCAAGAGTTTTATATTTCTTTTCCCTGTCATCTTTAATATTACATCTAAAGTAAAATACTACTTTTGGGCTATTTGGGTTATCATCAAAATCCATTCCTTCTTGTTTATTCAAGTCAGTTCTTTTATTTAAACCTAAGAAGGCTCCAAAGAAGGATAGGCCCATTTCTTCTCTCTTTTTTCCCTGTTGTCAAGTTCTTTACCCAGATGTAGTCTGTATTGAAAGTGACAACTATGAAATAGTTTGAGAAAGAGAAGTGTTGGTTTTTCTCAGAATGTTTGTTAAAATTCTCCTGTGAAGCCATCTGGCCCAGGGCTTTTGTTTGTTGGGAGTTTTGGTGACTGCTTCAATTTCATTAGGTGTAACCTGTCTATTCAGATTCTCTGATTATTTCTGATTTGTTTTACGAAGATTGTATGTTTCCATTTTGTCCAGGTTGTTCAGAGTGTTGGTGTACAATGGTTCATAATATTTTCTTACAATTCTTGGTATTTCTTTATTATCAACTGTTATGTCTCCTTTTCATTTCTGATTTTATTTACTTAGGTCTTTTCTCTTTTTGTCTTGATGAGTATGGTTAGAGGTTTGTCAATCTTGTTTATCTTTTCAAAGAAACAACTCTTGGATACATTGATCTTTTGTATCATTTTTTTACTCTCTATTTCATTTATAGTGCTCTGATCATAATTGTTTCCTTCCTTTCACTCACACTGGCCTTTGTTTTTCCTTTTCAAGTTCCTTTAGGTGTAAAGTTAGATTGTTTATTTGAGCTTTTTCTTGTTTTTAAGATAGGCCTGTAATGCTATGAATTTCCCTTTTGGGATTGCTTTTCCAGTGTCCCACAGATTTTTGGATTGTTGTGTCCTCATTTTCCTTGTTTCCAGGTATCTATTGATTTCTTCCTTGGTCTCATTGTTGACCCATTCATTGTTTAATAATATGTTAGTTAGCTTCCATATCTTTGTGTTTTTCAGTGTTCTTCTTGTGATTGATGTCTAGTTTCATAGCATTGTGGTCAGAGAAGACGCTTGATAGGATTTTGGTCATCCTAAATTTATTGAGACTTGTTTTGTTTCCTAACATAACCCTGAGTAGACACTTCTCTAAACAAGACATACAGATGGCCAATAGTCATATCAAAAGATATTCAATATCACTAGTCATCAGAGAAATGCAAATTAAAACCACAATGAGATATCACATCACACCTGTCAGAATGGCCATCATCAATAAATCAACAAACAGCAAGTGCTGGTGAGGATGTGGAGAAAGGGGAACCCTAGTGCACTGTTGGTGGGAATGCAGACTAGTATGGCCAATCTGGAAAGCAGTATGGAGATACCTCAAAAAATTAAAAATGGCTCTGCCTTTTTACCCAAGAATCCCACTTGTTGGAATATATCCAAACGAACTCAAAACACTAATTCAGAATAACACAAGCATTCCTATGTTCACTGCAACATTATTTACAATAGTCAAGATATGAAAACAACCCAAGTGTCCATCAGTAAATGAGTGGATAAAACAACTATGGGACATTTATACAATAGAATACTATTTGTCTGTAAAAAAAAAAAAGAAAATTTTACCCCTTGCAAGGACCTGAAGAACATTATTATACTAAGTGAAATAAGCCAGTCAGAGAAAGACAAATACCATATGATTTCCCTCAGATCTGAAATGTAATGAACAAACTGAACTAACAAGCAAAATAGAGACAGACTCACAGAGAGCAGATGACAGCTAGTTAGGGGATGGGGGATTGTGCAAGAAGGAAGGACTCGTGGATTGGTGTGGTATTGCTGGGGAGGGGGTATAAGGAGACTAAATGGTAATGGGAAAAATACATTGAAGATTAAAAATTTTTAAAAAGCAACAATGACCTCTTTTCCTTATGACAACCCTTGTGATTAGATTGCACCTGCCTGGATAATCATGGCTAGTCTTTGCATCTCACGATCCTTAATTTAATTACATCAACAATGCCCCTTTTGACACATAAGGTAATATACTCACAGGTTCTGGCAACCAGGAGGTGGACATCTCTGGGCAGCTTTTATTCTGCCTTCTGCAGTTCTCACCATTGTTCCAACTCACTTTTCTGCATTGAGGATCCGGGGCCATAGAGTGGTAGAATTCGGGGAATGCTTGGCTGCCTTCAGCTGAGCTTGAGTCTGTGCTCCCACTGGGGCAGTTTCCTTTAAGGAAATGTAGCCAAATAGGCACCATAACAGATACCTTTAGCAGCACCCCTCTGTTGAAGCAGTTTACATATCAAACTCCATGACAAAATTGAATTATCATTTGTAAAGCAGTTCAAACAATGCCTGAACATAGTATGCATTATATATGTATTTGTACTCAGTAATATACCCCCCCAATAGTATCCACAGGAAAAAAGTTTTAAGCAGACCATTGACTTGCATTTGTAATATATGCCCTTGACCCAGAGAGCTGATAGATTTTGTGAATTACTTTCCTTGGGGTATATTAAACCCTCACTGTTGACTGTCATAAGGAAATACACCTTGACAGGTTTGTCCAGTGGCAATGGTGATTGTGCATTGGATTATATACTTACTCCTCAGAATTTTATGAGATACCAACTTAAAGTCAAGAAGGAAATGTATATGTTGAAAATGGCAGCATTAATTGGTCCATCCCATATTTATTCATTGAACACTTACACTGTGCCAGATGCTACAGAGCATCCTTGATGAGTAGCAGACCATCCATTTGCTGAAGGCTTTGGAAGTGTAATGGGATTAATTCTTTTGAGTATGCAAATACTTATAATACAAAGTGGATTGAGGTGTGGCCTAAAGAAAATATAAACAAAGGGCAGTGAAAGGTTATAAATTAGAGTAATTAACATATGTAAAGATGTCTTAGAGTAGGTAGTGTTTGAAATGAGTTTTGACTACAAAAGTGAAAATTCAGGGCACTCCAGGCAAGGGATTAGTGTTACCTAAGACAGAGAGGTAGAAAAGCCAAGGATGCAAAATCAAAAGCTTGGCAAAAATAGAGGGCGTTGCATCTGTGATCACAGTGAGAGAGACAACTGAAAACTTGAGAGGGAGAACGGAAAAGTTTAATGCAGATTTTAGATCATATTCCATTGTGAGGCAGTTGTAGTTAATTCTGTAGGAGGTAATGAATTTTGAGTTAGGAGATGTGTCATCCAGCCCAGTTCTGAGAAAAATTGATTTCACTGTCAGATAAATAGAATGGAGGTGAGATCAGAAGGAGGGATAATAGTTAACAGCTCATTGCCAAAGGGCCTAAGTGAGAAGTACTGAAGGCTTCGACTAGGTCAGTGGGGAAGTACTGGAACTGAGAGGGTGGGTGTGAGAAACATTGTATAAAGCAGAATCCACATGATTTAGCAACTGATTGAGGAGAAAAGGGAGGGGCCCATAATGACTAGTTTCCTGCTTGGATGACTAGGATAATGTGGTATCAAAATAGAAGCAGGAAATTGGGCAGATGATATATTCTGGTCTTTAAATGAATGGATTTAAAACACTAGGAGAATTTTGAGGATGACTGTTTCAAACAAGTATCTGAAAATGAGGTGCAAGTTCCGGAGAGAGTTAAATAAAGACAAAGAGCTTTGGGAGTTTTTGTCTAAAATAATCTTTGGATAGGGGAGGGGGGACTGTGAAGCTGTGTTCCTCCTAGGAACGGCTTGTACATGCCCTTTCCCCATGGCTGCCAAATGGCTGTCTATCCAATGTTTGAACTTTGAGTCTATGCCTTCCTGAAACAGGCATTTCTATGTGCACCACTCAGCTAAAAATGTCTTTATTCTGAGCTCTCCAGAGTTCCTTCATTTTGATCCAAGATCTGTATCCTGGGACCCTACCCTAGAGCAATTGCACTTCATTCTTACAAAAGCTCTTCTGATATTTTAAGAAATCTATAACTTCCCTGTTTAGCTTCCTCTTCTAGTAATGCAGAGTGTAAATGGTGCTCAGAGGCAATGTAATATCTTCATGCCTTCTCTGCCTGTGACCCCTGCTAGAGTTTTCCCAGATATAAATAAACACATAGAAAACACAGGGAAGGAAAGAAAAAAAAAAACTTGGGCAGGTTCTGAGCTTAATCCATCCAGTATGCAAACTTGAATTTAAAAATCCCTCCTGGCTGCTATCATAAACAAAGCAACAAACAACTAATGTTGGAGAGGTTGTGGGGAAAAGGGGACCTTAGTTCACTGTTGGTGGGATTGCAGACTGGTACAACCATTATGGAGAACAGTATGGAATTTTCTCAGAAAAATAATAATCGACCTGCCTTTTGACCCAACAATTCCACTGCTAGGATTATATCCTAAGAATCCTAAAACATCAATTTCAAAGAACCTATGCACCACAATGTTCATAGCAGCACAATTTACAATAGCCAAGAGTTGGAAGCAACCTAGGTGCCCATCAGTAAATGAATGGATCAAAAAATGGTGGTACATATACACAATTGAATTCTATGCAACAGAGAGAAAGAAGGAGCTCCTATCCTTTGCAACAGCATGGATGGAACTGGAAAGCATTATGCTGAGTGAAATAAGTCAGGTGTTGAAAGACAAATGCCATATGATCTTACCTTTAACAGGAAGCTAAACAACAAAACAAACAAGCAAGCAGAAAAAAAAAGACACTGAAATAGAGAACAAGGGGACAGCAACCAGAGGGGAGAGGGAAGGGAAATTAAGGGAAAAAAGGGGGAGGGATTTGGAGGAACAAATAGGAAGGACACAGGGACTAGAACTAAGGGGGGTGGAAATGGGAGGGAGGTGGGGAGCAAGGGGTGGGGGAGGCTGGGGTGGGAAAAATAGACAAAAAAACTGTACTTGAAAAATAACTAAATAGAATTTAAAAAAATAAAATAAAAATCCCTCCTGGAAATCGTTAGGCTCTTCCTAAGGATGGATGGCTGGGATATGTGTTAGCTCTAAGGCCTTGTTTGCTTCTTATGCTCCTATATCCTTTTGTAAGCCACACAGTTCTCACAGGGGTTTCAACATTTATATACCTTACAAAGTGGTGAGCACAGGCAGCCTAGTAAGCATCTGTCACTGCCATGGGTATCCCTATACCACTGACAGTATTCCCCATGCTGTATACTACATCCCTGGGACTAAGGTTATAACTAGAAGTTTGTATTTCTTAATTCCCTCCACCTTATTCATTTAATCCCCCTACCCCACTCTCCTCAGCAATTTTCAGCTTTTCTTCCATATCCATGAGTTTGATTCTGTTCTGTTTCGTTTTCTACATAGTTTCTATCACATCACCATCTTTCAGTGTAACGAGCATAGAGAAGAACAAGCCTAGCCCCTTCCTTGGTCTAAATATTCTGATTTTTTAAATTTTTGCTAAAATCAGTTTGTGTATATTCACCTCAGCTACCTCACAGTCACCATCCCTTCAGTGGTGAGCATTAATGTTCTGTAGCTAGCTGTGTAACCAAGTGGCAGCTCTTGCCTTGTCGATGTTACACTTTGCCTTATTATAGTTGACCATTCCTGTAACCTGCATAATTTTTTAGATCCTAATCAAGTATATTTATCAGGTTGTCTTCTGTGTACCAAGACATTGTCCACAGTGTAGAATAGTAAATAACTAGCAGAAATCTTCCAGGTTGCCAGTAAGTTGTCAAAGGTTCTGAGAAGGAAATTTGTGAGAAATTGTGTTGATGTGGAATGAGTGTAAAAAGTAGCTTTTAAAATGAACTGACTTGCTATTTTAACCTGAATTTATGTATATAAAATAACACTGTTTTCAGTTTTAGGAGCTTGAGTTCTTGAGGCAGCAGACCCAAGTTCAAATCCTATCATGTCATTTACAATTTATTTCTCTTCTGTTCTCTGAATCTATCTCCTTAAGTGTCAAAGGAGATTATTGACTTCTTTTTAGCATATTATTGAGGGTTGAAGAGATGATATGCATGAGACACACAGCCCCTTGTTTGGTATATAATTAGTGCTTAGTTGTTACTTCTCTCTAAAAGTCTAATTATGTACCAAAAATTCACTTTTTTTTGGCTCTGCATTCAGTTTCATATTGAAAAAAGTGTAAAATTAAATTCTTGAGAAGAAACTTCTAACATGTATACTGAGCATTATGGGATTTTTTTTTCTTAAATTGGAGTTTGATTTGTTCTTCCAACCCTTTATATAGGCAGCAGAACATTCATTTTGAGGGGGGGATCAAGGCCAAGGATGCAGCCTAGAAAGCTGTGGCCTTGATGTTCTTACATTTGTGCTCTTACCAAAGATGACATACCATCGTCTGTGACCCTCAAGATCCATAAATAATATTCCAGTATCCATTAGTCATGGCTCACTCTGAGTAAGAAGGATGCTGGGAGGTGGTGAGCATTCTCCTATTTCAGTCACGGCTGCCCACCCCACTACGGCCTGCTTTATTTCTATTTTCTCACCAGCCCTATGTAATGTGATATAACACCTATTCCTTGTGGTTTTCATTTCATTATATTTTTGCTTTCTGGAAGTTCTAAGATTTATTTCAAGTTGGTTAGGCAATGTTTGTAGTCAGATGCTTTACGCTTGTTTTCTATTTCTTTGTTTTAAAGCTGCTAGCTGATAAGTCTAATATCTATAGTTTCACTACAGAGGGAAAGAGAGAGCAAGAAAGAGAGAGAGGAACCTGTCCTTTGTTTCTCAGGATTCTGGCTCAAGGCTTCTATTTCCTTTTGTGCTAAGCTTTTCTTTTGTTTTCAATGAGGTGATCATTTTATGCAGAATATTATTTGGGGGAATTCTCTGAGGTCTAGGGTGAAAGAGCATTCTTCTAAAAAGGATTTCCATTTGCCTTGGCAGGTGCCTAAGGTATGATCACTCTGGGTTTGCTGTAAATTAAATGAAATCCATACCTTAAGGGTTCTTTGGGACTATCTATATAATATGAATTTGTGCTCTCAATCTGCCTTAAGGATACATAAGGGTTGAGGAGTGTCAAGTTTAGTTATGTTGCATCATTTTCTTGAGGATGGAGCTCTTAGCCTTACTGGATGGGGGTTCTGTCCAATTGGAGATTTGACTGAGACCCTATCCCCACCCTTCCAGACCTATGCCACCAATACACCCAGGCTGTAGCCACTGTGGTTACTAGGTTCAGTCAATGCCTTCAGGGAATTGTTGTCACAAGGCCAATTTAACTCAGACTATGGTTTTACTTAGATTTTGGTTTAGGAATCTTGTAAACTATTTTATTTTGTGAAAAATTCCAGTAGTTTTACTTATTTTTAATGGGAGAATTGGCCCAAATAACCTAGCTTGCTATCTTACTAGGATTAGAATTTCCCCAGTGTTAGATAGGAGTTTTCTTGACCAGAATTTCTATTTCCTGTTTCAGATACCTCAGACATATTCTCATTCTCTGACCTTACTTTCTTCCTACTGGCAGCTTGATTTCTTACTCCATTTCTACTTTATTTCCTCCTTTGGATAATCTATATCAACTTCAAACACCTTGAAATAGTTACTTTCATTAATGTGATACAGATTTAAAAATTATTTTTAAAAACTCTGGATGATTTGATTTTGTGATTTAAGAATGAATGCATGACTTTGGAGAAAGAGTCAAGACTTGGTAAATTGGGTGAAGTAAAAAGACAAGTTGAAAAACTTAAGACTAGAAAAAGAGGATTAAGGGGAAGGGTCAAGTCAAGGAAGGTATATAAAGGACCAATGGACAAGGACAATGGGGTGGGAGAGGGTTCAATCTGGAAGGAGGGTAGGTAGTCAGGGGAGAGTAATGGGGGAAAATGGGGACAACCATAAGTGAACAACAGTAATTTTTTTAAAAAGAGCATTATTGAAATGATTGACCAGATCATTTAGATTGTTGGGGAATTAAACAAAGCCAGGAAGAGGTTATGAAAAAGAAGCTGATTAAAGATAGTATGACAGGAAGGAATGATGGAGGAACTGGAAGTACAGGAGCCTGTGTTAATCTCAGGGAATTCTATTCTATGTTCATATTTGTAAATGTCAGCTAATGGACATTTGACTATGGGCCACATAAATCAGGGCTAGGTCATAATCTTCTCTTAGAACTAATTATCAGAAATAAATTATATCAAAGGATCTTTTGACCTCAAAAGAATATTCTTGGTACATTTACTCATTAAACCAATATCCAGAAACAATAAATGGGAAGTTAATATGTCTGATAACTTATAATTTTTCATCTGGAAATAATAGGAAGAATGAGAGAAAGCATGGGTCTCACAGTGCTATTCCTTCTCACTTGGAACAGTTTAATGTACTATAGATGAAAAGAGATATAATATTTGATGTTATTGTGGATTATAATATGTGAACAAATATACATATCATGTGTATAAATAATTATCTATTTCTACTTCCATTTGTTTAAGAAACATGTATAAAGGACACATAGACAAAGCTAAAGGGGGTAGGTTCCAGGGTGAGAGGCGGGGATGGGTGGGGTGAAGGGGGCATGGTGGGGTGAAAATGGAGACAACTGTACTTGAATAGCAATAAAAAATAAATTAAAACATAAAATGTTTTAAGTTGCTGAGCCACCATTAATCATTTATTGAGCTACTGTTCTGTCTCTGGTATTATGATGTTTTCAATATGTTTTCCTATTGAATCTTCAGAAAATCCTACAATGTAGAAATTATTATTGCTTTTTTTGTTGGTGAAACAGAACTCATATCATAAGAGTTAGTAGCATATAACATTTTTTATTAAAGTCTTTCATTTATATTTACTTTCATGTGTGTTTTAGCTGTGATCCTCATACCAAGCCAGTGAGTTAGGTCATTTATTATACACAAGGACAAAGAGGCCCAGCCCAGAGGAGTGAGGAGACATGCTATAGCAACCAGCTCACTGATACAAATGGTGCTCCATCCCAGTGCTTCTAAATCGCTATCTATTAATTTCTCTACAGTGTCACACTTTTTTGAAAGTGATGATGATCATGATGATCATGATGATGAAAATGATAACTTTAATGACTATGTAGAGCCTGGGATTCAGAAAACTATTACTAACCAACAATAATTATATTTATTAATACATATATTTCATTTATATTCAATACCATGGGAAGAACCCAAGGAATGGGTACAGCATGTGCAAAGATCTGGGAAGAATGTCACAAGTACACTATGTAACTTTAAATGACCATCTGTATCCCAACAACTTATTAAGGCTTCTCAGATACATTTTTTAAGGATACTTTTCTTTTTGATCATGCTAAAACTGCTCCAATTATTATGGCCAGGAATTAATTGTGGCATGAAGCTATAACCCCCAAATAGTAATTATTTTTTCTTCTTTGAACAATCTAGTATGTAAATTCAGGTTTAATAATCAAAGTAAACATGAGTGTGTGAGGTAAACCATTATGCTAGTTGGCTGAAACTTTTTTGGCTTTTCTTTTTCATTTTAGATTATTAATATGGATAAGAAAGTATGGCATGGAGCCATGGAATCAGTAGGAAAAGCCATATCTGTGAGTTATAAATAATTCCAATATTAAAAGGCCATATTCAGTGCAGTACATTTCTGGAATTTCAAACAGGTATAGTAATAAAGAGCTGAAATTACTAAGGTCAGATAGCTAATAAATGGCAGAGGTTGAATTTAAGCACATCAACCTCACCTTAGCCCCATGCTCTAAACCCTTGAAAACTCCCAACAGGAGATACGGGTTTTGATGATTCAGGGTTTGGTAAATTGGCCAACTGTCTGTCTTAGGATCATGCTAAGACTACAGGTTTTTAGGTTCTTTTAAATGATTCTTAGCCATGTTAGTCTTGGGTCACAGATGGAGATTTGTCAGGAAATAATGATACGATGTCAAATTTCAATCAAATTAAGTCCAGCTCACATATTTCACTTTTTTATATATGTGTTTCCTTTTTATGCACAGACACAAATTAATCAGTTTAATTTATTATTTCTGTTACACAAATTTTGCAATGTTTATTGTTATGTTGTGTTTATAGTGCTTGGTTAAACTAAGGTTTTTTTTTTTTTAATTTGAGTTTACCAAGCAAAACACTTAAATAAAAGTCTGAAAGCTTACCTGTTTTGTATCTCAGAAGTTTGGACAATAGACTAACACATAGTAGTTTTACAATAAATATTTTTGAGTGACTATATGGGATACACATACACACATATAATATTAGTTTGTCCATCAAATGGTTTTTCAGCTACCATACAAGGATGTTAATTGGAAATTATTTCTATTTGAAGACATGCTCAAATTCTAATACATCTTTTTTCCTGAATAGAGTATCTTCTAAAGCCTCTGATTGTTTAAGGTTGTTATTAAATATATGTCAATATGCTTAATGGAAAATCTATTAAATCTTAATACAGTGATATGTACCATGCTACATAGTGTTTTTTTCAACTGATGATAAAAATAGTGACTCTCAGAGATGGGATATTTTACTCTCCTAAACCTAGCTCAATACAGCTGATTTCCTCCTAGATGGCAACTACTTTCTGATTTATTAAGATGGCCTCAGATGGAGTAACTGGGGTGGGGAGACTAGAATCTAGTTCTAGGAGACTTTCTTTTTCTACGGGCTAGCTCAGGCATGGTCTGATGTCAGTAGCAGTGAAGCAACAAAGGAAAAAGAGATGTATACATGTTGATTCAAGCTTCTACTTAATGACTTCTAATATCCCATTGGCCCAAGCTAGTCACATGGTGGATTCATAGTGAAGGTTACATAAGGGTATGACTACATGTAGGAGTAAAGAACTGGAACCATTAATACAACCAACCCACCACACAAGCTTACTGAACTGATTCTATTCTCATAAAGTGTATCCGGCCTTTCCACTATAACCTTCTAATTCCCTACGTGGAAGTAAATCCTAAATGACAGACTACCTTAAACACACACACAGACACACTTTATTTTCATCTTATCTTGTACTTTTTTGCTAATACAAATCATTCGCTAAAATATTCCTTGCTTTAGAGATTGAGCAAAAGAATAGCTGGCTTTTAAATAGAAATATCACATGGTATTGACTCTGTGTTCTGTATATAAGACAAACATTATGCACATGGCATTTATCAAGTAAAATTTGTGTGTAGATGTTTTATTTACAAACATACATTGCAAGAAAAGCACATATTTTAAAATAAAAATGAGCTGATCATTCAACAAACATTCTAGTTGCCTATTATAATGAAATTGTGTGTTAAGTGTCACTCTTAAAGCAATGCAAATGACATTTGCATATTATTTTAATTGCTTTGGATTAAACATTGAAAGATGAGAGCTGAGAGAGCTTATTAAACTGAAATGAGGGCAAGTGATAAAAAAGTGATACTATGTCAACACTGCATCTGGAGGTCTGTTGCTGTTTCCATTTTAAATCCTCAGTTGCAATGTTTCTTAAAATTATCAAATGCCACAGAGTCTTTAAAAACAATACGAACCAAAAAGGTTAATGCACAAATGGTGCTTGATATATAACAATTTGACTTGAAAGCCACACTAAAGTTTTCTCTACTTTGTTAAAATTTATTTGTTCTTAATGTACTAAGCTGAGCTTTTCAAAGATATTATGTCTCATTTACTGCTCTGTCTCTAGGGCTTTGACAAATTGTGCCTTGTAATAGATACTAAGTATTTGTGAGTAAGTGCAAGGTTTGGCAACCCTGTTACAGCTACTGTTAAACATTTGAAGTGAGTAATTGAGCACTGCTGGTTTTGATTGGTGGCTATAAGGATATCCAAGGGCTGTCTTCCACTCTCAAACACTGTGTTCACTGGCCTTCTCCCTCTGCTTGAAAGAATCATCAGTCATTAAAGTCCTACGGCCACCTACTTTGAAGTAGGCTTTGTTGAGTGGGACATGTGTGAGGATGTTTAATTTGCAATTCAGGGGCTCTCCTTTTGGGATGTTTGATTTGGGGCATATATTAGGAATTACCATTTGTGTACTGTGTCCAGAGCATCAGAAAACTGATGCCACATCATTTTAAAAGTCAACAATAATGCAGATCTTATTTCTTTGCCTTGGAGAATCAGCACCACTTCCAAGCGGTCCCTGTGGCTCACCAGAGTGATTTTGTGCCTGCAAGATAGCCCTAGACTGTTAGATCATCTAAAGCAAATCCTTTACATTCAGTGAGAACAATCCCTTTATTTCAGTTATTCTGGAGAATGTATTTTATGGAAAATTTAAATAGCTTCAAAAGATCTTCTTTAATCCTTGTAACTACTATGTAAAAGCAGTCCTATTGAATAACTCCATTTTGCAGATGAAAAACTTGAGGAACAGAGAAGTTAAGTGACTTACCCATGGTCAACAACTAGTAAGTTGGCAGAGTCAGGTTTGAAATTAGACAGCCTGGCTCCAGAGGGTTGTGTTCTCAATTACCCTGCTGTAAGCACATAAGTGACTAAGGTTCCAGCAAGACCCCTGAAAATGAAATATTTGCATGCCACATCTGTTTCATTACTGTTGCTTTAGATGTTAATTGTGGTAATAAAAACCACAACATAAAATTTGCCTCCTTAACCATTTTTAACTATACAGTTCAGTAATGTTCGCTGTGTTCACGTGGTTGTGCAATAAATCACTAGAAGTTTTCCATCTTGCAAACCTGAAGCCATTCTCTGAGAAAACGACTCCCCATTTTCCCACCACATTGGCTTTTAAGTCCTGTCATGCCAAGCAGAGTATCTCAATCTAATGGTATTCCATTAGACTATTATCAGAGGATGCAATAACAGGTAAACAAAGACAGGAGAACATTGCTTTATTTGCATAGATTTAGTGTATGCCCTGAATTCAAAACTTCTAAGAAATACAAATGCATAAGAAATATGGTGGTTTGAAATAAAATGAAGTATCTCAGTGGTTTATCTTCTTGCTCTTCAGTGTGGTCTTGGAGTTTTGCGAGTGAAGATTTTTCTGTTAGAGTCCATCAGAATGACCTATACCTGAATCATAATTTCAGGAATATTTTCTTGGTTAAAAGCCACAAAGACAAAAAAACTGTATTTAAGTTGCTTAGAAAATTCAAATATTAGAAGTGGTGGACTATGATTTAACTATCTAATTAAAATAACTGATAATAAAATAATTATTTAATCATTTATCTTCCTAAAGAGAAATTATAGTCAAATACTGATAAAAGTACTATTATTTTATATATCTTATTTTTTATAACAATACTTCCCATTTAGTACTCTTTTGATGTTTTAAAAAGGCAAATGTGACATTCAACAGACAGTATTAGGGAATATAAATATATAATTATATAAAGTTTAATCATGTCAGAAAAAGTACCAATCCCTATAAATGCCTGCAAAGTTATACAGTGTGTTTTTGGAAAAAAATAAATGAAAACTCTGAAAAGTATAGTTATATTAATACATACTTTCAATTCATATTTTTCCTTACATGTATTATCATATTTGATTCACAAATAACCCTGTGAAATAGTATGAAATACACTGCCATAAGTACAGAAATAGAATCAGGCTCCAGTGTGGTGGTGCTGACACTGAGTATTAAGTGGTGAGCAGAGAATGGAAAAAAGTTCCCAGTTCGGGGTCTCCATCAACAGGGAATTTTGGAGGAACATGGCACATCAGGTGCAACAGTAGTTAAGTACTGCCGAAGCCATAGATGTGAATGGGGAAGTGTTAGGAGATTTGCAGGAATGAAAGGACAAATCCAGGTCCCAAAACACCTTTTTGCCAAAACAAAATACTTTGATTTGATTCCATAAAATATGCAGATGCAGGGAAGGAGATGAAGCAAAGGAGTGTGACATGGTCGGAAATGTCACAGATGAAAGTATTGTAAAGTGTTGGGAGTCATTCTACTTCCAACTTTTGTATGCTATTCAGTACCTTAAATTGGGTGGTGGTTCAGCTGTTAGGAAACAAAACAAACAAAACAGAATCAGACTCAGATACAGAGAACAAAGGGATGGTTGCCAGGGGAAGGAGTTCTGGGGATGGGTGAAAAAGTGAAGTTGAATAAGAAGTACAAACCTCCACTTATAACAAAGTCACAGGGATGTAAAAGTACAGCATAGGAGAAATAGTCAATATTCTTATAATAACTTATAATTATTAGACTTATTGTGGTTATGGCATAATAAGGAATACAAATTTGGAGTCATTATGCTGTACACCTGGAACTAATATACTATTGTATGTGAACTATACTTTAATTAATAAAATGAGTGAGGTACCTATAAAAATAGGGAGAAAAAGAATTGAAACTTTCAAATGAGTGATTGGCATGCCTGGCACTATTTCTAGCCTTTTTTGTGTGCTAAATAGGAATGAATGCTCAAGAGATCTCTGAGTGTTGTAGGCATGGGAAAGGAGTATTGGCAAACTTGAATCTTTTTTTTTTAATTTATTTATTTATCATTAGAAGG
The DNA here is from genome assembly GCF_021234435.1 of Artibeus jamaicensis. Taxonomy (NCBI): domain Eukaryota; kingdom Metazoa; phylum Chordata; class Mammalia; order Chiroptera; family Phyllostomidae; genus Artibeus; species Artibeus jamaicensis. The sequence goes on along the minus strand of NW_026522028.1, from coordinate 7,452,600 downwards.
GAAGGGAAGGACAGAGGGAGAGAATATCAATGTATGGTTGCCTCTCATGCAACCCCTACTGGGAACTGGCCTGCAACCTAGGCATGTGCCCTGACTGGGAATTGAACTGTGATACTCTGGTTCGCAGGCCGGGGCTCAATCCACTGAGATACACCAGCCAGGGCTGATTCTTTGATATAAGATATTTCACCTAGTTAGAATTTTATTTCACTGTGTTTGCTTTCAAATTTTAAATGTGAATGGGACTGACCGTTAAAAATAAAATAATCAATAAAAAAGGGAGTCTGAGAATTTTTCTAAGTATCCCTCAAAGTCCACAAGTCGGAGTAGAAGTAGTTAGGGATGGTAAGGTTGTATGGATAGATTTTATGTTTTTAAAAATTATTTAAAATACTTGCTAATTAATCCTATTACTTTGTGAATTATTCTAACACCAAACAGCAAATGTTCTGATAGGCTGGGGAGATGATGAATATCATCATATTTTGACATGTTAAGTAAAAGATGTTTATCAGTCATCAACAGGGGTACCTCAACTAGCAAATACCATTACAATCAAATAAAGTCAACAAAATAACTAAACAAAAGGTATTTTTAAAATGTTTTTGATATCTCATTCTTTTCAAGCAATCTCTAATTCCAAGGAAGATGACATTTTAAGTGACATAAATCTTTATAGTTGCATATAAAATATTTTAAAGTATAATCTATGTTTGCAATTACTTAAATTTTGGGGTGGGAGAGAGGTTCAATATAGCCATTTAGTTCTTACCTTACAATATTATCCTAAAATGTACTGGTTAGAAGATACAAAAATCATTTTTAGTTAACAGATATATTTAAAAATATTTTCATATCCCAATTATTCACACTTTTCCCTATAATTCCCTATTGTAATGTGTTTCATCAGTTCATCTAAGCCTATCATTTTTTACTCATTGGTCCATTATAAATCAAGAAACCTTTACCTTTTCTCTCTTGTGGTTATTATCCTGTCTGATGGGGACAAAAATAATTGAGACAGAATAGAGGAGCAAGATGAACGGCAGACAGCAGGTACATTTGTATATTATGAAGTGTTTGCAAAATAATAAGCACCACATGAAAAATGCATTTGAAGAATATTGTCTGGCAAATGATATTGAGTCATATATCCAAATCACCCACCCCTCAATTACTGAAGAATGAATTACAAGTGCCTAATATATCCAGTTTTATTAGACAGAAAATTCACCATGTGGGGGGGCATGTAGATAGAATAAAGGGCTACTTTTTGTTAATAGAGGGTTAAAAACTGTCTATATCTCTATATCTGTCTAAATCTAATCTATATTTATATCTGTATATCTACATATAAATAATTTCCTTACTTATTATTTTTAAGTCTAGTATTATTTAAAAATTGGGTTGAATTTTATGTAATGTAACAGAACTATTATTAGCACCAATATTATTACTATAATTTATTTTCAGTTTAAATTAGGTTTCTTTCAAATATTTAATATTTTAATAATTAAAATGAAATTTAATTTAAATTTGAATCTTTAATATACCTTATTTACATTAACTTTGATAATAAACTTAAGAAGTACATATTTCTGTTTATATTTTACAGACAAGGAAATACAGAAACACTAAAAAATAGGCTTAATAGAGAAATAGTAAATTGCAGAACTGGAATTTTCATTTCATTCATAGACTATTTCTTATTTTTCCCATTAAATTATTTCCCTATTTTTATTTTAAAAGCATAGGGTTGTGCTTCTGTATAGTGTGCACATCTAGCAATATAAAATATTGAGGCATTAAAGACAAAAATGAAGTAAAAATTAAGAAACCCTTTGATTCAATGCTCCTACGGTTTAAGACTCATGATTTAGGAGTGTTGGGTAGGCCTCTATTCATTTTACCTTTTGACTGGCTTGCTGCCTTCTGGCCATGATGTGGCTGAGCTCTTTGGGTTGCTACAGTTGGCACAGGCACAGGGAACTGCAAGACTCTCAACTGTACCTGCTGGGGCTGCGGCTGCTGCTGCAAGACAGAGGGGAGCTGGACCCTTTGCTGGGTATGGCTTTGCCCAGGTCTTGTCTGGGTACAGCTTGGTTGAGATCCCAGTGCTCTCTGGGGCTGCAGATTACTTCTAAGTCTTTTGAGGTGAGCAATAGCAGTTTTCTGAGCAGGTAAGATCATTCTTCGATGGGTTGAACGTTGCACATTTGAATGCTGTGGCACTGACTGTTGAATATAATATATAGGTTGTTGAAGTTGTGGAATCAACTGATAGAACTGCTGTGGCTGTTGCCATGGCTGCGGCTGAGGCTGCTGTGGTTGCTGCCATGTCTGCTGCCAAGGCTGCTGCTGAAGCTGCTGAGGCTGTTGAGGCTGCTGCTGAGGCTGCCATGGCTGCTGCTGAGGCTGTTGCTGTGGCACCTGCTGAGGCTGCTGTGGCTGCTGCCGTGGCTGCAGCCATGGCTGCTGCCGTGGCTGCAGCCATGGCTGCTGCCGTGGCTGCTGCCATCGTGGCTGCTGAGACCGCTGCTGAGGCTGCTGCTGTACCTGCTGTCTTGGCTGCTGTTGTGGCTGATGCCCTGGCTGCTGCCGAGGCTGCAGTGGCAGCTGACGAGGCTGCTTCTGTGGTTGCTGCCCTGGCTGATGAAGAGGCTGCCACTGAGGCTGCCATGGCTGCTGTTGAGGCTGCTTCTGGGGCTGCTTCTGGGGCTGCTGCCATGGCTGCTGTGGTTGCTGCTGAGGCTGGTGTGGTTGCTGACAAGGCTGCTGCTGAGGCTGGTGTGGATGCTGCTGAGGCTGCTGTGGCTGCTGATGCTGCTGCTGCTGAGGCTGCTGTGGTTGTTTACAAGGCTGCTGCTGTTGTGGCTTCTGCTGTGGCTGTTGCTGTGGCTGTTGCTGAGACTGCTGCTGAGTGTTCAAAATGAGTGTACCTGGTGGAAGCTGGAGTAGTGTTACAGGCCTGGCTTCTGAAACATTTTTAAAAATATATTGAATACCTTGTGAAGGGGCCTGTTGTACAGCAGGCTGTATATTTGGTAGCTGCTGATCTTCTGAGGATTGGACTTTGGGCTTGATTGGTACAGGAGGCCTGACCCTAGCAGTAGAGCCCTTTGTGAAATTGGGACCTCTCACCACAGTATGGGCTGCAGGAACAGGGCCTGCCAGTTTGATAAAATTGGGGCCAGCATACTTGGCCTTGACCTGGCTGGCTGGGGTTGTTTGTGCTGGGCTGGCAGTGCACAGGGTGGCTGTAGGAAGTGTGCTAACACGGTTCACTTCCACAGAGGATTTCTGGAGAAGACTTGGTGGCATTGGAGCAGGGATAGGAGATACTGATTTATGAAAGCTGCTTTTGGGTTGGGGAGTCAAACTGTCACTACCTGAAGAACTTTCTCCTGAGCTGGAGAGAAGACTGATGGGTGGAGGGGTGCACTGGACTCCCTCCCCAGGTACTGAAGACTGAGCTGACATGTCTAAAGGCTGTGCTTCTTCTTTCTCTGGAGAAAGCTGGCTCTGAGGGGCTGAGCCGCTGGAGCCTGGTGACACCTCGAAGGCACATTCGACACTCAGTGGCTCCAGTTCCTCGAACAGACTCTGTACTTCTTCCCCAGTGTCAATGTTAGACTCAGGCATCAAACTATAGCAATGGTCATCTTTCAAGGAGTGGCAGGGAGACATCTGTCTCCCACAACTGGCTTTTTTGGGTGAAGTTTGTCCAGAGATAAGTGGATCACCAAGAGACCGCATGAAGGTCAGCTCTGTGGTCTGGGACTGATCACCAGCTTCATATCCAAATAGAGAAATATCATCATTTATACCATAGGCTGGCCAAACTGTTAGTGGTGAGTCATTGTATTTGACAGACCTCTCCTCTATAGCATATTTCTCTACATCCACCTCAGAAGGGACTGCCAAGTCACAGGGTCTCTGGTTCCACATATCCACACATTTTTCTGCTTTGAAAATTTTGAGGTTATCCTGCTGAGCTGCCTGACTGCCCTCACTTTTGTTGTGAGGGTCCAGACTACAAGATGGCTCCTGCTGCACATTCAGGGAGGCTGTGGAATACTTCTTGAAGTTCCTTCTCATCGCCGGAGTGTTCATCTTTTGCCTGTTATAGAGCAGCCTGTTTGCAATGCAGGCTACTGATACAGAAGGATCAAGACACAGGGGTTCAGCTGTAGCTAAGATCAGCTGGCTCTCAAGTAACAGTTTGTCTTCCTGAGTCCATTCCTGGTTATCACTGCTTATGGACTGTACATCGCAGGCCAACGTCTGCATCGTTGGGCGGAGGAGGACGTGCCTGCTCTGGTAACCAGGGGGCACCGCATTACTGCCCTGCCTATAGTCCCGAACTTCTGCTATGACACACCCACTGTGAAAAATGTTCAGCTCGGACTTTTCCAGGAGATCCACCAATACAGGAGGCAATTCCTCTGCATCTAGGTATTCTAGAAATGCCCTTTCTTCATAAGGCAGTCGAATGGTCTCTGAATGTGGTTCATTTGGTCCCTTGAGCATCAGCGAATAGCCCTCCTTTCCTGGGTACAGGTTGACCACCAAACAGGACAAGGACTCCCTCTGAACAAGCTTTTCTAACAAGTTCACATTGCTTATTAATTCCTCTGTAACCTCAGGCTCTTTTCCACATTCTTCGACATAGAGGTCATACAGTTTGTCATGGAGAGATTTTCCCCCACTGGATGACTGTTTACGTTTAGGGGGTCTCTGCCGCGCACTTTCAATGACATACTCCGCACGATCCAAAGCTTGTTCTAAAGCCTTTTCCATTGTGGTGTAAAACGGGAGCCCTAAAAGAAGAGAAAACGTAAGAGCACTGATGCACGGGATGAATGCTTTGTTTTAATATCAATATATAGTCATGCGAAGCACCGCAACTGCACAGTGGGTCTACCAATCTAACTTCAATAAGGACACCAAGAAACCCGCCCCCAATGGGAAGCTACACAAAGTTCTTGTGATTTTCTGAAAATACCTTTATCTGTGCAGGTTCCAATCTCTCCGTTAGGGCTCGCCTTGCGTCCGTTGCCACTAGCTCAGCCGGAAGGCCACTCGAGGTGCTCAGGTCACGCAGCTTTCTGCGTGTGCGTACATTCCGCCCCCTCTGTGAATGGCTGTTGATTGGTCCGCACTTCCTGCTTCGGTGTCTGCACTTCCTATTGGCAGTTGGGCCAGGCATTCATGTGTAGTTCATGCAGTTTTACAAGATAATGACAAAAATCACTTCTACGGACTGATGCAATGTCACCCTCCTCCCCACCTGTTTTTTTTTGTTTGTTTGTTTGTTTGTTTCTTTGTTTTATTTTTCTTTTTTTGGTAAAACAAAGAGCAAAGAATAGAAAAAGTACAAAATATATATGTCCTATGAACACTCCTCCTTCCCATCAAAGTGTATGTATGTTCAACCAACAGCTTCATTTGAGAATGAACTATGAGGGGGGTAATATGATAGGAATTCAGACAGTAAAACCAGTGACAAGTGACTCATCAAGGAGGTGTTTCCTTGAGGATGCAAACAAGTAACAGATAATCATAATTTATAAATTTTGGACAGAATGATAAAGGACAGAAAGTGCTAAACAAGGGGAAATAAGAAAAACGGTTCCCAAAGGATTGTGACAGTTGCAGATGAATACAAATTTATCAGACACATAAAAGGGATCAAGTCATGGCAATTCTACAGTTAGGACAGAAATATAAATGGAATTATAGTGAAGATGTTGTCAAAATCTATTTGAAATTATTTTCCAAAGAGTTCTCACCAACCATCAGGCACATTTCATAGTTGTTCAAAATACAATTTACATAATGTTTACATAATGTGGATTTCACAAGGTGGCCATTTTTCAACTTCATTTTTCAAGTGAATAAACTGACATTCAACCAACTTAAGTAATGGGCTCAAGGTTATAAAACAGTAAGCAGTTGAGGCAGTGTACAAATCTAGTTTCTTACTCTAAAGCCTGATTCCACTTTTCTAAGAAAATTCCCCTAAAGAAGAGGAGTACTTGGAAACATTGATCTGCAATCTGGTGGCTGGTACCCCACTGGGTATCCACTTAGGATAATATCAAATTTTATAGCTTTTTAAAAATAATGTAAAGACTCATAGATGGAGAACAGATGACAGCTAGTGAGGGGGAGATTAGGGGTGGAGGAATTGAGCAATAAAGACAAAGAACTCATGGACCTGTAGAACAGGGTGGTGATTACAGGGAGGATGGGGATATAAGGGGACTAAATGGTAATTAAAAATATAGTAAAGATTATATATTAAAGTGAATAATGTAATGCTTTAAGTTACTTATTTCAAAGCAAAGCTGATCACCTATGAATATATGCCCTATTGGAAGCAGTCAATGTAGTTCTAAAGTCTACATGGAAATGTAAACATCCAAAAATAGTGAAGAAATTGTTTTAAACAATAATTACTGTCAGGAGACTTGCCTTTGCAGACATTGTATCATTACAGTGTGTTACTGGTACCTAACTAAATTTCAATAGATATAAATTGAACAATTTGAAATCTAAGAAATAATTCCCCAAACATACAGGAGTTTGTTATACAATAAGACTTGCATCACATGTCAGTGGAAAAGAGATGAAGTATTCACTCAGTGATGATGCTAACAGAAAACCTGTAGGAAAGAAGAAGCTTTTGTCTATTACCATTCTTTTTATTTTCTTTTGTCTTTTTGCCTTTATTTAGGGGAACACTAGTTAACAAAATTATAGAGGTTTCAGTAGCATGATTCCACAACACCATCACCATTTTCCCCCTTTATACCCTCCCCCACTTCCTCCCAATCCCACCCTCAGCAATCACCACACTGTTGTCCATGTCCATGAGTTTTTTCTCTTTTTTGCTCAATCCTTCCAGCTCCCCAACTAAATGAATCAATCATGAAACTATAAAAGTACTAGAAGAAAATACTGGAGAATTTCTATAAATATATATTAAATACATACCAAACATATATTTATATATAACATATATTACATATAATTATATATTTGATTATTAAATAACATTTATGTAAATATTTTTCTGTAAATAAAACTAATTAATATATTTTATATTTATAAATATATTAAATATTAAATATATTTATATATGTAATTACAGAATGGAGGTCTCTCTAAAAGACACATCTAGAAGTTATAAAATGAAAGATTGATATAATTATTACAAATAAATAAAAATATCCATGGCAGGCAATCAAAATAAATTAAATGATACATTGGGAGACAATAGCTGCATTATACTTAAAAAAGAACTAATATCTTTAATATGAAAAGATCTTACAGTTTTGTCATGCTATTTTATGGTATATGTTGTGTTCACTTTTGTTGTTCCCATAAGTTAAGTTTATACCAATACCTTTCTATAATCACTTCTAGTTCTCTCTTTTTTTATTTGTTTTTTTTTACTTTCATGTCAGCTTTAAATAATGTTTCAATTTCTCCCTATATGTTAATGAATCAAGTTAGTCTGTATTTCTTTCTCCTTTCTCTTCATATTTTTAGTTGTGCCATCTCTACTTCATCACAGCAAAAACTTTTGCACATTATTCCATGAACCTTAATACTGCCTTTATGTTACTACTAGATCTTCGAATATGTATGTTCACTACCAAAATGTCTCCAAATCTTTCTATATCTTTTCCTTGTGAAAGTCTCTATTTATGGGAAGTGTCCATATCTATAGTATTTCCTGAGATTTAAAAAAAATGCTCATTATAAAATCTTGCCTCATACTCTATTCTTTTCTTTAACTTCTTGAAAATTTTGCTCTGCTGTTCCATTTTGTGTTTTCTTTCCTATATAAAAACTTGACCATTTTCTTCTGGAGGTTCAGAGGACATTTTGTTTTTTAAAAAAATATGCAATAGCTTTACTGAGATAGCTTTTGGAATTTACCATTCTTTCTCAGTTTTTCCAGGTACATGATTGGATCCTTTTGATAGGTAAATTCAGAGATTTTATTTCACCAAAGTTTTTTCTTAATTTATTATCTTAACATATTTCCTCTGTTCCTTTGATTTACTTTTTTTCCCTCCTTCAGGGAAATCAGTTATAAGTATGTTGGATAATCTCTTCCTGTCTTTTTTATTACTTTCTTTCTGAACCTTTTTCTTGTCTCTTTTCTATTCTATCCTATATGACCCTGTGCTAATTGTGGTTATACCTGTTCTCCATGGGGAACTCTTTTAGTATTGGATTGCTGCCATAACAAATTACCACAAACTCAGTGACATAAAACAACACCCATGTTTTTCACAGTTCTTTAGGTCAGAACAGAGGGTGGGCTCAGTTTAGGGTCTCACAACTCAAAAGCCAAGGTTGGCCGGGCCAGTCTCTTAACTGGAGCATCTATATCTATATCTATATCTACATATCTGACCATATTTTTACCTATTAGATTGTCAAAGTTCATAGCTTTGTGTCATAAACACTTCATGGCTTATCATGTTAGCTAATTATGTGGGAAAACAGATGCTCAAAATTATTGTCAATTGGTCCAATTTATATGGATGGCAAAGAACCTGTTACTCAAAGATTTGCCCCCAGATTTGGCTTTAGGGTAGGTGGGGCTCATATATGGGAACATTCCACCACTGGCATGTACTTATTGAAAATGTACTCACTTTTTAATTTTTTTCTAAAAAGTGCAACATTTGCTCTGTTATTTTGTATGTTGCCAGCACACAACTGTTATCCATCAGTGGGAGCAGCAATACTCATTTTGAGTAGCACTTGGTAGCATAAGAGCACTCGAGAGAAAATGAAGAGCAAGGACAAAAAACTTAGAGAAATTCTAGCATGTAGCAGAAAAGGAGAGAATGAACAGTGGCACAAAAGGAAAACCAGGAAGAGGTCCTCTAATAACATATCAAGATGAGTGGACATAAATAACATTAAATGTCAGAGTGTGCTCAAGACAGCTTCCTATTGAAGTCCAGGAGATTATTGATAACCCTAGTAACAACATTTTCTGAGAAATATCTGTGAGAAAATTCAGACCATAATAAAGAAATGATGAGCATATGTTGAGAAAGTGAGGAGAGCAGTTTATACTACCACTGAAAGATTTCTATTAGTGAAAGGATACAGGCAAATTACAGGCAGACCGAGAGGACACACATGTGCACACGAACACACAATACCTGTGTGCAAAGTCAATAATTCACTAATGGATCAGATACATTTAACAGGTGTAATGATATTATCAATACTTTATTTTGAACATTTAGAAGAGGATGCAGGTCTTCATGAAGACTTTTACTTTACAAATAAGAAGTGAACATACCCAAAGCCACAAACATTAATGACTTATGCATGTTATGTGCTTTATACATTATAGACACAATAAATGGTCAATAATGACATCAGGAACTACAAAGTAAAATTACACAGTGATTCTTTGTATAATTTGGATTCTAAATAAATCCATATCAGTAAAAGAAAAGTAGAGTCCAGAAGCAATGTAATAGCTTTTGCAAATTAGCCACCAAGGTAGTCAATTATGGTTGTATTTTACAAACTAGTGAACAGAAGGGTTTTGAGAGTGGGAATGATTACAATGCTGCTGCATAAATTGTAACTTTGAGAAAGCAGTCATGGAAAATGATGTCCAGTTAGTCATTATAATATTTCCACATGTGTATGAGGATAATTTGGGAAAACCCTGCATGTTAATAAGACTGAATATAATGGAGTTGAACTCCCCTATTCTATAAGAGTTCTCCCTTTTTTTTCTGCTGTTATCATAATGGACTTTTAAGGGAAAAGCAGATATTGTAACTGGAAATCATGTGTAAAATAAGGCCACTTTCAATTCTTTTCAACAGTTGCTTCATTTGAGAAGAACCTGAGAAATAATCTTGTAGTATTGACAGGAATGTAGCTTTGACAGCTGTCTGTTGCAGTCTCCTATGTAATTATTCCACAGCCCCTCTGGCTAGGGATAAAGGTTTTTCATATGGTCCCTTCTTCTGCAACTACTGAATTTCAAAATGTCTGGTCTATGTACATAGCTATGGACATCCACAAATATTTAACTACATGCTTTTATTTTTCTTAAAATTTATTTATTTATTTTTAGACAGAGAGGAAGGGAGGGAGAAAGAGAGGAAGAGAAGCATCAGTATGTGGTTCCCTCTCACACACCTGCCACTGGGGATCTGGCCTGTAACCCAGGCATGTGCCCTGAATGCGAATGGAACCAGTGACCCTTTGGTTCACAGGCCATCACCCAGTCCACTGAGCCACACGAGCCAGAACTAACTATAGACTTTTAGAACCCCCTAGATGATTGACCCATCTAAAATTAAGAAAAGAGAACAGAGCCAATAACAGATAATCCCTGACTCATGGTGTTTATTTACTTATTTTTCCTCCCACTGCTACATGGAGGGATGCCTTCCACATTAGGCCTCACATCAACTGCAGCTCTCTCTGGCAATGGTATGAGACAAGTTTAACTGACTTTCACATATACGGGACTTCCCTTCCAGGAAGGCTGTTCTAGTCCTACTGGCCCTTTCTATACAAATGAGAAGTTGAATTTGGAGAACAGAAATGGAAGAGTGCTGTATTCTAGGAAATTAAACATAAAGAATTCTGTGATTTATCTCTTTTATGAGATGCTGCTAGAAAGGAGATTAAACTTTTAAAAAGTGGTGACTTCCATATTTAGCCAGTGGTGAAATATGATAAATAATGAAGAGTATTTGGAACATTGGGCATAACTGGGAAGATTCAAGAGATGTAGGGAGATTGACAATCTAGGGAGTGAAACCATCACTGCAGATAATACAATAGTAACAATAGTAAAACATTATGTAACAGTGTTTTCATTACAAAGTATGTTTAGAGCAGGATTTTCTCTTGGGAAAAAATCCAACATTAAAGTCAATTGGCAGGAAAGCCTAGAAATCAGAAAACCTATTTATGGAATAAAACAGTGAATATGGCAGAGAAGACAGCATCTCCTGCGGTACTTACACTTTAAAGAAAAGATATGAAATCCAGAAACTATCAATTAGTGATAATGACAGGATAAATACTAAACAGTATAGTATACTAAAAAATGATGAACATTTATTCTTACTGATTTTTGCTATTAACTTGATTTTCTAAATGTTGCATTCATATAGTATTTAACTTAACATTGAGTTTTTGGTACCCCCTTACTTCATACTTTTTTCCATTGGTATAAGACTATAATGTCTTCAACAAATTCCAGCCATTTTGCTTGAGAAACTAGGTGAATGGTGAGGTAGGGGAGACAAGTGGAAGAATAGATTTGAAGGTCAAAATAAAAATTTATGTGTGGGTCACATTAAGTCTGAAGTCATTTTTTAATATTTCAAATAGGTGTGATAAATAAGCAACTGGGTATAGAAATCTCAACTTCAGACAGGCTTTAGAGGTAGAGATGGAAATACAGGTGACAAAACATAGAAACGACATTTAAAATGAGAGAGCGGGTTAAATGAGATTATATAAGGGGGATTAAATGAGATAATGCCTACAAGGTTTTTGAAAATAATAGCTTTATATATATATATATATATATATATATATAATCCACTCATATAAAGGATACAATTTAATCTTTTAAAATTTGGATAAAGTGTACATAACATAAAATTTACTGTTTTAATCATTTTTAATTGTACAATTTAGTGGCATTGAGTACATTCACAGTGCTATGCAAGCATCACCACCATTTATATCTGGAAATTTTTCATCATCCCAAACAGAAATTCTGTACCCATTAAACCCTAACTCCCCACTCCTTCCTCTTCTGCAGCTCATGATAATTGCCGATTTCCTTTTAGAATAAACTTGCTTATTCTAGGTACATAATTTAAGTGGATCCATACAACATTTGTCCTTTTGTGTCTGACTTACTTCACTTAGCATAGTGTTCTCAAGCTTTATCCATATTCTAGCATGTGTCAGAATTTATTCCTTTTAAAGGCCAAATAATAGCCCATTGTGTCTATATGCAATACCACATTTTGTTTATCCTTTTAGCTTTTGATGGACATTTGAGTTATTTGCACCTTTTGGCTCTTGTAAATAATGCTAGTGTGAACATTTGTATAAAAGTATCTGTTTAAACCCTTGCTTTCCATTCTTTTAGTTATGTACCTAGGAGTAGAGTTTCTAGATCATATGGTAATTCTGTGTTTAAATTTTGAGGACCCATCAGCCTAGTTTCTCACAGCAGCTGGAAGGACCATGTTACATGCTTGCCGGCAATGTACAAGAGTTCCAGTTTCTCCACATCCTCGCAAAATTTGTTGTTTCCCATTTTTATTAATAGCCATCCTAATGGCTTTAAAGTATTTTGAACAATATTCTTCCCCCCACCATTTCATCTCAATAGAATGTAAGCTCCATGTAAGTAAGTACTTTGCTTATTCACTACTTCATCTCCAGCTGGCCCAGGCCCATAGTCTTTGCTCATTAAATATGTACTGACAGAATGAATGAACTTTACATGCTCAATAAGTGATAGTTAACTCATTCCTTTAATAAATAATAGTTATATATTCATTCCTGTATTACATTGAGCATACCCCACTGGCCTTAATGATTTTTTTAAATGAAATGCAATGCCTTTGCTCTGAGAAGTTTCAGAGGCAATATGCTGAATTTACATATAATGAAACTATCTCAAACCATAGCAGGGACAAAGGATATGAAAGCATTGAAAAATATGAAATTAGAAAGTGGTGGATAAAGCAAGCAAGATATCATGGGTTACCTTCCAATTAGAGCGCTAAGTTGGTGCTATGAACATGTAGAGAGAGGCGACTGTAGTCTCTTCCTCAGTGAACAGTTTTGGATTTTATTTCCAGTCCCCAAAATCTTTCTTGGGTGAGTAATAGTTTTTCCAGAAATAGACACCGTTCTGTCTTTTCTATCTGTAGAAATTGAGTTACTTTCTAGATCTGTGATGTTCAAACAGGTTACTGTTTATATGAAACTCTGGTTATGAATGTTAATATCGTATCTTTAAAATATCCTACACTAGTCTCCAGGGTTTGGAAATATTCCCATCTGTCAGTTTTATGAAAAAGGTTAAGTTTTTGTCTTCTACATATAATTAAGAATATGATATAAATATATGTTATAATTAAGGTTATTTATTATATTGAGTTAATTTTATATATTCCTTATAAATCTTAAGTGGAAAACAAAGCTATTACCAAGAAATACTGACTTGCAAAGTACAACTGAACAAAACATATGCCATTGTGATATTTAAACAATATTTAGAGAAGTGTTAGTAGGAAATGAAACACCGATTATGTGGATTGTTCCCTAATATTGCCCAGATTTGGTTTACATGCAGCAGGGGGAAAAGCATGTTTTGTTTTGATTTTTCAAAAAAATTAATCTGACTCTAAAGAGTCTATTTGTGAGTTAGTATAATTTCAGCGAACTCTGGTAATTCTATCTTCTTTAAAGATCAATATCCTTTTTCTCTTTCTCTGTTAGAAGTTTCCCTGGAATTTTAATTTGAAAATGAGAGGGTGGGGGGTAGAATTAGTTGAGCATTTGAATCCTAGCCCACCTTTTTTCCACCCCATGTCCAGGAGCAAGATATAACAGTACCAGAACTATTAAAACCACTTTAGAAAAAGCTGCCTGTGTGATGCTTGGAGAGAGAAAAGTGTTTTGCAACTGACCCTCATGTGGCCTACTCATTTGTCCTTCTTTCCCTTATCTCTCAAATCAAGAAGGTCAGCTACCATTTGAAGAGGATCTATTGTGTGCAGGGTGGGAGACGGATATAATCAGGGGATTACAGGTGGCTGGCTGTTCAGGGCTAGAGAATTTTTACCGCCCTGTTGTATTTTTTTTGCCAGGCTCAGAAGACACATCCACTGTCGGGGACTGTGTGCTGTGTCAAAGAATCATCCAACAAAAGGGGGTAAAAATTACTATGGTGGGTGTAGGTGAGAGCTGTTTAGAGGGATTACCAAAAGGATATATATACACATACATATATATCTATACACACACACACATATATCTGGATATATATATATATATATATATATATATATATATATATATATATCCAGAACTATGTAGCCATTAGCTCATAGTTAGCTCATTCATTGAACAAACCTCTATTCTGAGTAACAACTACTATATGACTGGCACCATTCTAGGCACTTATGAAAATCATTAGATCTTTTAAGTTCGTAGTCTCAAAAGGCCATCACAGTAAACAAATTCTTGTAACAGATTATTGTTCATGCACCAGCAGAAACTAGAGTGTTCCTAAGGAGGTAAAGAATTTAAAACATTTTATTACATTTTAAGTATATTTTATTGATTTTGCTCTTCCACTTGTCCTATTTTTTTCTCCCCTTTATTCCCCTCTGCCTACATGCCACTCCCACTAGTATCCCCCCCCCTTAGTTCATGTCCATGGGTTGTACATATAAGTTCTTTGGCTTCTCCATTTCCTATACTATTCTTACCCTCCCCCTGTCTATTTTGTCTGTACTAACTATGCTTCTTCTTCCCCTCCCCCTCCCTGTTGATAACCCTCCATGTGATCTCCATTTCTGTGATTCTGTTCCTGTTCTAGTTGTTTGCTAAGTTTGTTTTTGTTTTTCCTTTAGAAGCCCTGATTCATGACAAATTTAAAAGTAGAATAACCATATGACTCAATATTTCCATCCCTAGTAATATACCAAAAGTACTGAAATTAGGTATGCAAACAAATACTCATACGTGAATATTTGTGGCAGCATTATTCTCAATAGCCAAAATATGGAAACAAACCTAAATGCCTAACAGTTGATATATATAAATCAAATAGATGTGGCATATTCCTACAAAGGGCTGTTATTCAGCCAAGAAAGGAAATGATGCAACATGGGCAAACCTTGAACAGATGATGCTAAGTAAAAGGAGCCAGCCACAGCTATTCACATGTTGTATGATTCCTGTTATATGGAATATTCTGAATAAGCAAATCCATAAAGACAGAAGCAGATTGGTGGTTGTTCAGGGCTACATGAATGGGAAAATAGGGATTGATCGCTAATGGGTATGAGTTTCCTTTTGGCATGATGAAAATAACTTAGAAGTAGATACAGGTGATGGTTGTATAACATTATGAATGTACCACCTGACACCTATTTTGTACACTTTCAAATAGTTAATGGTTAATATTATGTTGCATGAATTTTACCTCAGTTGAAAAATACGCCTCTCAATTCATGAGTCAGGACCACCACGGTTGTGACTTCTGTTTTCTGGGCTTGCACAGAATGAGACTGTGACAATCATTTTGTCACAGCACCTAGACTTCCATCATCAAGCCTCAAGTCTTTGCCCTGTGAGGAGCAAAACAAGAAATAGCCTCAGAATGCAGATAATTTTGGGGGGGTCCAGAGGACGTCTGGAATTCTGGACTTCAGTGACATCCCAAGGAGCTTATTTCCAGTTTTAACTCCTTGTTGTTTTGTTCTTGTGATCCCCTTCTTCCCATTGTAGACAGGGGTCCTGTTTTTAGACTATTAATGAGGAGGAGCTAACCTTGGGCTTTTTCAGTACAGGACAGTGGGGCAGGGAGTGGATACACCCCGTGCCATTTTCGGTAAGAAGGTGACACTTCCGCCCTCTCTCTGCCACAGTCCCCAGTGGGACAAGCATTCTCCTGCTCTCTGCCAGCCTCAGTTCTTCCTCCTGATAGACAAGGGGCAGGCCTTCCAGTATGTGAGGGGTCTGCAGTCACTGAGGTCAGAGGTTCCTGTGCTCACCACCCTGGTCCTTGGGGCTGTAAACATGAAGCTCTCCTTTGAGGGGGCTTCCTTGGGGACTGAGGCTAGCTCTGCTGGCCAAGGGAAGTATCTGCTTGCATGTGTGAGGCAGGGGCTCTCTGTCAGTTGGCGTGTGTAGGTAACATCAGGCACACCCAGGAGTGCAGTAAGAACCCTTCACTGAACCCCAGGAGCATACTGAATCATGAAAAGGTACATCTTCTCTAAAACAGTTTTTCTTTTTCCTTGTCCTAAAAAATTGAATGGAAAGGTAGCCTACAATTCTACATAAGAATACTAAAAATAAAAGGTTTCAGTTCCATAGGAAAAAAATATATACCTTTCAATTCAAACAGTATACAACTAACTCACTTATTTTACATATTATGAGAATACATATTAGCAGAGGAGACAGCAAAGTAAGTGGAGATAAGTAATTGCAAATTGCGATTATTATGAAGAAAATAAACAAAGGGGTAAGAGGGCTGAAGTTTGATGAGGTTTAACTACAGGCTTCCCTGAAGAAATGATTTTATTTTATGTGAGCTTAAGCCCACATCTTGGGCCTCAATCTTCCTTCAAAGACATGTTTTCTCCCCCCTTCCTCTCTCTGTCTTTTCTTCTGCCTCAAGAAGAGGTCTGGAAGGAGACCTTGGGTTCCACAGTGGTCAAATGTGAAAATGCGCATGCCCAGAGAAATACTGGAAAGAGCTTCACACATGAGACCTCCTCAACATTATTCTTCAGTGTTCCAGGAATATTAGGCTCAAAGATAGTAAAATTATATGAATTAGTTTCCATCAAAAGAAAGAGGGAAATAATTATTTTGAATGTATAGTTAGCAGAAGGTCATAGATGAAAGTGCAGTCTACCAGTTAATTTTTTTTAAAGTGTTTTAAATGAGAAGGTGAGAAAATGACATTTTTAGGTCTTATCATTTGCTCAGTGGTCTCACTCAAATCTTTTCACAGGTTGACTTCAGCTTCAGTTAAATCACCAGGTGCTGCAGAGCTCTTTTGAAAAGAAAACCCAATCCAAACAAATTTCACATTTAGTGCCAGTAGCTATAAGCATGGTGTGTGTAAAAAAGATAACATGAATCTCTTTCAGGGCATGTGGCTCTGAGATGTCCCTGGAGTGGATGAGCTCCCCACATTTTGTTGACGAATCCCATAGAGGAGCCATAGTTCCAGCAATCTTTGAAGCCAGGCACGCTTTTCAGTATTAGAAGTACTGACTGGGTTTTTCCAGTGACTGACAGTCTCCATCTATAAAGCCACCAGATGGAATCTGGAAAGAATATGTGTAGTATACTCACATCAACATTGGCAAACAAGAAAAGTTGCCATCAGCAGGCCAGAAGTGGTGAAGTTCACCCAGAAGAAAGACATCGGGCCCTGGCTGGTGTATCTCAGTGGATTGAATGTGGGCCTGTGAACAAAAGGATTGCGGTTTGATTCCCAGTCAGGGCACATGCCTGGTTTGCAGGCCTGTTCCCAGTTGGGAATGCATGAGAGGCAACCATACATTGATATTTCTCTCCCTCTCTCCTTCCCTTCACCTCTAAAGATAAATAAATAAAATCTAAAAAAATAAAAAAAGAAAGAAATCAATGGTTTTGAATGGACAAAAGTTGAGGAACCCCCAACTATGTGTATGATAAAAACACTGAGAAGAAAAGACAAGATGCACTGAAACTCTAAAACTAGGGTGAAAATATAGCAAGAAATGGAAAGAGCAATAATGCACTAAAGTATTCAATCATTTGATTAGAAAATAGCCACCCTAGAATTGAATTAGAAAAGCAGCATTAACCTGAGGCTACTGTTCTCAATATACATTCCAAAGAAAGGGGTTCACCATGAGGTGGAGGAGAGTTGCCAGGAAAGGTACAGAGGTCTGAGGCAGAAATGCAGCCAAAGTAAGGGAATAAAGCAGCCTTGTCAGGAGGGAGAAACACTAAAGGATGCCAGTGCCAGGGAGAGACCCTTCTTATCTTGGCAGTTGGGAACTCCAGCTTGCCTGCCTGCTCCACATCCAGCACCATAAAGAAGAGAAGCTTCCCAACGGATGGGCTGCTCCCAGTTATATGAGCCCTGCAATTAACTTTGCCATTCAAGGGAAGAAAAGCCCACTCAGCTACCAAATAATCAACTGAGTTTCTCATTCAAAGACATAAATGGACAACAAAAGATCATCAAATATTTGAGGAAAAGCAACTAAATGAAAGGGAGGACCAATGGAGACAATCAAACAAGTGAATGTACAAACTGACCCCAGAAGAAATAGAGAAAATGAAAGGACATAGAACTTAAAAATAATTCTAAGTTATATTTTCACTGGGGAGAGTACAAAGTCAATATAAATTAGTTAGAAAAAGAAAGAAAAATAACATATAACAGAGGGGCCACTATGTGTGGCTTCAGGCATCCCCATAAAGACCAAGAGAAAAAATTCAACATAGGAAACACTGGAAGGCTTGAAGATTAGAAATTAATGATCAAAGTATTTTTATGGCTTCACCAACTCTAAGATGTTCCCTCCACAATGTACCCCTGACATTTTTGGTCCCCTGCACTATTTTCATAACTAATGATTCAACATCATGATCAAATGTATCAGGAAGAAACAACCTTTCACACCAGTTTGGTTGTACTCAGGTCTGTAGTAACTCACCTTTCAGATCTCCATCCTTCCGTGCCCAAGCATTTGTGGCACTTCAAAACAACTATCTTCTTTTATCTTTATGAAACAAGTATGCACAAAAGAATGTGACCTGGAAAGTGATGAATGAGTGTAAGAGTAAACCATTTGAAACATAGAAACATGCAACTTAATCCTTTATTTTCTTATTGTTGTTCAATTACAGTTGTCTACATTGTAGACACTGTAGACACTGCTCCCCCCCACCCGAGCCAAATCTCCCTCCCTCACTTCTACCCTCCCCCTTGATTTTGTCCACGTGTCGTTTATAGTAGTTCCTGAAAACCCTTCCCCCATTATTCCCTGCCATCTCCCCTCTGGTTACTGTCAGATTGTTTTTGCTTATAGTGTCTCTGGTTATATTTTGCTTGCTTTTTTCTTTTATTGATTATGTTCCAGTTAAAGGTGAGATCATATGGTATTTAAAAACATTGATCAAACATCCCTGGCTATCTTTCTGAGCATTGCATAAAGTGGGAAAAGATTTCCAAACATGATGGAAGTGTTATTATTTCTTCTAGGGACCTGAGAATTAATGTCATATACAGGTCAACTCTTTAGTGACACAGTGGATGATATATATATTTTTTAAGATTTTATTTTTTATTTCTTTAGAGGGGAAGGGAAGGAGAGAGGGAGAGAAACATCAATGTTTGGTTGCCTTTTGTGTGTTCCCTGCTGGGAACTGGCCTGCAGGGGACTGGCCTGCAACCCAGACATGTGCCCTGACTGGGAATCGAACTGTGATCGTGTGGTTCGCAGGCCCGCACTCAATCCACTGAGCTGGACGATATATTTAACAGTTGTGTTATTGGTGATTCTGTTACAGTAAGAGAAAGACACTGACTACTATGAATTACCATTTCTAGGAGGTATGATTACAGAATAAGTAAAACTCTGCTACTCTTAGGTATGGTGTAGCATGGCTTTAATACTCTATTAGCTAATAATGTAATAGATAAAATTTCCCTTCTCACCCATATTTTCCTTTCTTACCTCCTATCTGCACTACTGAAATTTCTGCAGCTCAATCTGTAGTTGGATAACATTGTCATGCTTTACAAAATTTTTTTTAAATCTCTGGTAGTTCCCATGCATGCCAATTCAGAATCTGTCCCTGTTTCAAAGCAGCATACTGCTAAGAAACCCGTGGAGTGTTTCAATGCACTGTTCTGACTTCCAGAGATTGTACTTACATAATTAGTTTAATTTTATTTTTCTGCTATATATTTGTTTCTTGAATATGCTCAAAAAATTGTTAGTTCCCAATATTTGCACTGGATTTAAAGTTAGAGTTTTTCTCCCTAACAACACTGGACTCTAAGGCAGTCCTTTTAGGAGCCTATCTTATTATAAGTGAATATATGTCAAAAGTACATTCTGGAAAGAGCTGAAGAAGTATGATATATCTTTAATGCCTGGTACTTCTCCTGTGTACCATTTATTGGATTTTTTTAGGTGTTTAAGGACCTAATTTTCAAAGCCATCCAAGTTAGAACATATTCTGCCTTTCTCCAGAAGGCCAGAGGCACATATTTCAGAATGTAAAATTATATAAAATTAGAGTTTAAGAGTGAGTGGGTCATTTTCCTTGGTTTGAAACACACGTGCACACACACAGTGACCCATCACTAGATACCTCCCATTTCTGCCACTAATTAGATGGGAGAACTTGGATAAACCGTGGGCTTCTTTAGGCATTGGGTCCCTTTGATATAACCTCAGGAGGTTGAAAGAAGTAACTCCGTCTGAACTCTTTGTACAATACATTGTGTACTGCAGGGTCACCCTTGCCAGAGAATATTTGGTCTTTTTAAAAAGATGCATGTTAACATTTCCTGACCAGAATGAATAATTGAATGTTGACTCTCAATTATGAACTGTTTCCTGCGCATACATGTATATCCTACCTTTGTAGCCATTTTATGAACTCAGTAAGTCACAATTTAACTGGTTGCCTAGATTGCAGCTCCTCTGTTCCATACAAGAAAAGCCAAATCAATGTTACAGAAAACAGCGGCCTCTCCCAAGGATGGTATACTAATACCTACTGGGCTCATCTGTCTGCCACCAGAGGAAAGACCTTTCTCAAGGCCAGAAATTTGTGAAAAGGAAAGGAAATGTTTATTTAATGTTATTCAGATCTAATGTCTTCATTAAAATCCTTTAGGATATTCACCTACACACACACACACACACACACACACACACACAGCTCCCTTCTCCCCCTGCCCTAATTTGGGGTACCGTAGATCAGGAAAAGAGCACACCTCCATATTTCCAGGCCACTGGCACTGTCAGCTGTGTCGCTGTCCAGGCAGGATCTCTAGTTAATCCAAAGTCATGTGGCACTTTCTCACAGTCCACTGGCAAGAGTTCTTTGTACCCATTTTTCCAGACAAAGTCTCTCCTGCTTCCCAGGCCATGTGGCCAAAGGGAGCACCCCAAAGCTGTGTGGGCCTCTTCTACCAGAGCTGCAGGGGTCCGCACTCCACCAAAACATGTGGCTTTCTTCTTCACCTGGCTACAGAGGTCCCCATTCTGGCAAAGCCACATGGTTCTCTGTACCTGGGCAAGAGGGGGTCCTCATTCTGCCAAAACCACATGGCTCTCCCTTTCACCTGGGCAAGAGGGGGTCCTCACTTTGCTAAAACCATGTGGCTTTCTCTCTGCACTGCCTGGTTCCCTCTCCTTCTTACATGGCTATGGGAGGGTCCCTACTCTGGCACAGCCGTGTGGTCCTCCTCAATGCCTGCCATGTCTGGGTTTTAAATCCCCATGCTAGTCCTCCTTTGCAGCCCCATTTCTGACTCTTCCTACAATTGGCTAAACCTGCCAGCATTCCTGTATTATTCCAAGTTTACTGGTCTGCCATTGTGAGTCTGGGCAGGTATGGCCCCATGTTCTAGAGCCAATCAACTCCAAGCTCTCACACGGGCACTGTAACTCAGGGGACCTGCTCCCAGTTAAGTCTTGGGTGGAAGTTCCATCCGCCTGACTCAGAGCATGGCCACAGCTATTTAAAATACCCGTGAAACCAGTTAAAGGTTATAGATATGTTAAATGACCATGCCAGAGGTTAGCTGCAAAGACTTTACTGTACAAAACAGGTCTCAATGGCCCTGCTCCATGTGTCCCTTCCCCCAACTGACACCTGTGGGGCAGGGTAATACCTTATTTGTCTTTCTAATATTTCCTGGACACCCTGAGTTCTGGACCCCATTCCAAATCCATTTGGGGGGCCCCCCTCTTGGCGGTACCCTGTTACAAATATGCACTGATGATTTTTGTGGAAGTCCTGTAGGAACATTCTCCTTACCCCAGTTACCTCCTTCCACAGTATTGCCCTGGCTGCCGAGAGCTGCAGCGCCATAACTGTCGTGCTTCAAATTTGATGATGGCAGAGGGTCCTCTCTACTTCAAGAGTGTGAAATTCCCCTCTAGGGTGGCGGATCATATGTTTGTTAATGTGTTACGAGTTGCTTGCTTCCTGTTAGCTCTTCTCAGTAAATAGGACTACAGTGTTCATTGGCAGGTGCTTTATTTTTAGCTTGTACAATCACCTCCTGATGAACAAAAACAGTAAGCACGTATTAAAACATCAGAATTAACTGAAAATAGTTCTATCCTGGGGAGTCTGGAATTCTAGACATTACCTGACAGTTGTAAATCAGCTGTCACCTCATAGGGCTGGGGAATCAGAGACAGAGAAGTAAGAATCCCTAAATGTACTCCTCTGGTGCCACTTTCTGAAACACAGTGGTCAGTGGCATTTATAGAACAGCAGGAGGATGGGTGGGGTGATCATTCCATATTTCACCAACCTGACTCATCCTTATCCAGCCCAATGGGATATCCCAGATGGAAAATATAAAGACTTCTCTGAATTTTTATACCTCACGCTAATTAAACAACAAAGAACTGAAGGCATCATCATGGTAATACTATGTATCTAACCTGCCTTGTCGACAAATACTACTGTGTATTTGTACTGCAAAATGGAAATAATGAAGGAAGTAGGGAAAAAGGGATGCAGTACTGATAAGATCTAACATGCCCTCCATGCTCAGCAGAAGGCTGGTCCTGTTCTGACCTTTCTATGTGTTCTAACATGTTTGCTTTCCACAGCCCCTTATAGGATCTTTAGTTTTGTTTTCTCCTTGTACAAATGAAGGAAACAGAGGCTAAGGAGTCAAGTAACTTTCCTTCATTTTAAAAGTAATGAGTGATTGAGCTGGAATCTGAACCTCTGCAGTTGGGCTTCAGAAATCTTGCTCTTGACTCTGCCTGGGTAATAAAAAAAAAAAAAAAGCCTGGTATTAGATACAAGGAGGCATGGTTTGTGGGAGACATTACCCACAAACACCAGTAATCGGCAGTGTGAGTAGAAAGAAAACCTAAGACTCATGAATTTGAAAGATTAATGTGCCATGTTAGAATTCACTGATTTACATCTTAGAAATGTCTGTACTTGAAGAAATTTAAAGGGTTGTACAAATATCAGTATTATTCCCAAACCTGCATATTTTCTCAAGACACATGTGGAGTGTGTCCCAAGGTAGTTAATAGCTCAATTTCTATCATTGTTTTTCTGAAAAAAAAAATCTTAAAATGAGCCTGGGAAGAGCATGCCCTGGTCTGTACTGGAGTAGAATTAATCAGTAATGCATGAGCAATATTGCTGGCAAACCCAAAGAGGAAAGATCGTTTTCCCCAGTTGGGTGTGAAGCTCAAGCTAAAATTTAACACACTTTCTTTTCTCTCAAAGCTGTTTCTTTTCAAGTATTTTCCATGCTGAAAGATTGACTCTACCTTTCATATACTCATCTGAGGAAAACTCTTCATCTTGCATGCCTCTCTCTTTCCTTTGCTCCCTCACTGTCACACTGATTCTGTATCTTCAATATATTTTGAATGTGACCCCCTTCCTCTGTCTCAATGGGCATTGCCTTTGTGGGAGCTGATATCTTTTTGCTGAATGAATGCAGGTGGTCTTGAATTTGTTTCACTGCACTTAGTCCTCCTTCCAGTCCAATCCACTTTTCTCACTCCAGTCAGAAAAAAAAAAAAAAAAAAACCTTAGCAAAAACCAAACCTAATTATTTCTCAGCACAAACTCCAAACTCTTTGCACTGGCTTATACGACTTTCAGCCTGGCTCTTGCTCACCTCTCCAGTCTCAGTTCCTACCGTTCCATTATAACCACTTTATAATCCAGACACACCAAATCATTTGCAATTCCTCAAATATGCCAAGTTGTTTCATGCCTTCAAGCCTTTGTGCATACAAATCCCTGAGATAGCCTTTCTGAAATTGCCAAATTCTTACTCATTCTTTGAGAGAACCAAGTATCACAATTTATGAAATCTTGTTTCTTTGATACTGTGGTGGTAGTACATTAAGTCTGTCATACTTACCACATTGATTGTCAGCTGTTTACTTGCATGTATCACTTCTCCTGGACTGTGAGGGGCTGAGGGCAGGGAATAGGTCTCATCCTTCTAGCAAATTCCCTAAAACATTCTCCGAAGATTTTTTTCAGGCTACTGGTTGACTTTGATTAATGATTAATAGTTTCATCTATTAAATATTTTAAATCTACTTGTAGACTACCTATTACGCAAAGTTGGAAAAATCGACTTTGAATTGTTTTAAATTCTAATTTTGTGAAAAATTTCTTTGTTTCCCAATATAAAGCTAAATGCTTTACTGGGAAGGAAAACTGGGTTTTTCCTCTTCTATTCTCAACACTTCTAACACCAGATACATGCGGTCTTTCCCTCACCAAGAAATTCTGCAATGCTGACTGGATGGCCCTGCAGTTCAGCTTGGTTCTAACACTATCTACCTGGCATTCGCATCAGTTCCTACAGGTTAACAGCTCAATTCCACATGATCGTCCCTACAATTCTCAAGCCAATTGCAAGTCCAGGTTGTCACCTATGCTTCTTACTGACCAGCCACAAATCAGAGATTCCCAAACCCCCCTCCTGGGATTTAGTCATTTGCTAGAATGACTGGCTCACAGAACTCAGGAAAAGTTTACTTACTGTTGGTGATTTCTTACAAAGGGCATTTCAGTAAACACAAATGAACAGCCAAATGGAAGAGATGTGTAGGGCAAGGTACAGGAGGGGAGAGACAGAGCTTCCATGCCCTCTCCCGGAGCGCCGCCCTCCCAGCCTCTCCCTGTGTTCCCCAACCTGGAAGATCATTAGATCATTTTGTTCACAAGTTTTTCAGAGCTTAATCTCTAGCACCTGTCCTCTTAGCTTAAGGTCTGTGGGTGGGGCTGAAAGATACAACCCTCTGATCACTTGGTCTTTCTGAAAACCAGCCACATCCTGAGGCTAGGTAGGGGCTCTGATGTCAGCTAATTAGCGTAAACCCAGTAGTGATCAAAAGGTGCTCCTTAGGAATAACGAAAGACATTTTTGTCACTCTGGAAATTCTAAGAGTTTTAGGAGATCTGTGTCAGAAACCTGGGACAAAGGTCAAATGTGCATTTTTTTATTATACCACAACTATGTTCTGGCCATTCTCATCATGCCATATTAGCATGAAAAACAGTAAGAATGGAAGTCAAGTTGCTGCTTAAACACCAAAGCATCTTGGCTAAATAAGGAGGAGGACTTGCAGACTATGGTTCCTGTTCACCAATGCAGAGTGGAGAGGAACCCACACCTCTGAGCTCTGGTGGCAGACCAAACAGGTTTTTACTTCGAATCACAATTAGTACTTAGACGAGGGTTGCCCTTGCAATTAACCTGAGAGGTTTAGGGTGGTTAAACAAGTTGCCCGAAGTTGCCGAGATAGTAAGCAATGAAACTCAAATGCCAGAAGTTGGTGGCCAAGTACACAAATAAGTCATTGGGTGCTTGCCAAATGACAAGTTGTCTACAGAACCTTGAATCTGGTGTTTTAATTTTCTCCTTATCCTCACTGTGTGGCGCCATGCATGACACATTATCAGTGTTCATAGAATGCCCAGAGACATAAGTACCAAACAGAAATGGTGCAATTGATTAGAAAACTTCATTTGGTCCCAACTCTTTCAAAGAGATCTCTGAATGTGATTTTTCTTCTTGTGTATTCTAAGTTATAAACCTATTCTGGGAAATCAGCAAGGAGTAACATGGGACACTAATTTAAAGAAATGATTCTGTAGAATCTGTCTGGATTGGGTTGTCCTTATATAATACATTAGAATGTTTCTCCTATCTGACAACCTGGACTGCAGGTTCCAACCCAAATGGATGTGGATCTGTAAAAATAGTGACTTTGTGATGCATTTATCCTAGACTCTTTTCTGCCCAGACTCATTGGTAACCTGTCTTATTTTTTAAAGATTCTATTTATTTATTTTTAGACAGGGGAAGGCAGGGAGAAAGAGAGGGAAAAGAAATATCAATGTGTGGTTGCCTCTCGCATGCCCCCTACTGGGGATTTGGCCTGCAACCCAGGCATGTGCCCTGACTGGGAATCGAACTGGTGATCCTGTGGTTCACAGGCTGGTGCTCAATCCACTGAGCCACACCAGGCAGGGTGATAACCTCTCTTCAAGACAACCAATACTGTAAGATTTGAGCACCCTTATTCCTGTCCTTCCATTATGCTTAATAGGTCAGTTATATTTTTCTACTTCTCTGTTGAAATTGCCAATTTTAGCATAAACTCAGGCTTCTCATTTCCGTGACCTAAATTTCCTTTATTCTTTTTACTTTTCTGCATACAAAATTTCTGTTGAACGTTTTTTTCAAGCCAAGACCGTATATAATACAAAAAAATTTTTTTCAAGCAAATGAAAAGTATGCAAATGGTTTCACAGAACCAAGCATCATTTAGCTGGGTGACAACAGAGAGCCCTGAGGAATAAGGCCCAATGCTGTAACATTAATTAATCAATGCTCTCTCTCTCTCTCTCTCTCTCTATCCTCTCTATCCTCTCTCTCTTCTCTTCTCTCTCTCTCAACACACTGCCTTGGCAGCACTTGCTTTTGGTTCATGCCAGGCTCAGGCTACCATATTTATTCTGCTTCCTTACAGGAACTCCACTTACTGTATGAAAGTATCCATCTCGCTGACAGTGGGTGAAAATGACACCGGACTCTGCTACAATTCCAAGATGAAGTACTTTGATAAAGCTGAACTTAGCAAAAGCAAGGAAATTTCATGCCGTGACATAGAAGATTTTTTACTACCAACCAGAGAACCTGAAATCCTATGGTATAAGGTACGGACTGTGAATAATTTTATGGCTTCTACATAGATGAATGTCTTACTCTTGGGCAAGTTGGAGAGGAATTGTTAATGGGTGTGATACAGTTTACCTCTGCCTTCCTAAAATACTACAGCAAGTTGTGCTGGTCATTTTAAGTCTTAAAACCAGCGGCTTTGATAAATGTTAATTAATATTTGTATTGGTAGTTCATTGTAATAAGCTGTTGTATTTATATTTATATATAGCTTATACCTACAGTGCCTTCAAGTTTATTATAATCTGCATTGATAATTTCAGGAACTCAAACTAAAATTCACTTCAGAGCTCTTCATGTAAGCAGTTCAAAATGTCCCCAAACAAGGAGAGGAAGGCTTATTTGCTTGTGTGATAAAATGGTACAGTTGGTTTATTGAAATGTTTTGTTTAATGGAAGTGTCTGTGTGCATATCCTAGTCCTTTTCATATTCAAGCATGTGTATTTTTGAAATGACATCTGATGAAAATTTATAGCATTATAAAAATAGTGATAGATTAACTTTTCTCAAAAAGCAAAAACAACTTCAGACTTAAACAGACTAAACCAACCCTGCCCATCTTAGCACATCATTGACTTTGATTGAATTTCAACATTTGAACATCCGCTTCAGATCATTTCTGTATCATAAAAGATATTTTTGTTATGGAACGTATTCCAGGCTATACAATATAGGTGCTATGAACATTAGTCAGGAATATTTTATCCATGGCTTAAAGATTCCCAGTGTAATATTTGCATTGTCTAACTCCCTGGATTAGGAATTTAGGAAGCTGGACTTCTTAGTAACTAGATCCACTAATGTCAGTATTCAGAACATGAGCCACCAAGATTGATTAATCATGAATTCAAAACTTGTTACAAATAAAACAGGAAACAAATCTTGAACAATTTTTTAAGAATTTTGCCGAAGTTAGCAATGTCTTTCTCTGAGTAAGACCTTTTTTTTAATTGTATGTTTTTATTTTTTTAATTGCTGAAATTATTACAGATGTCCCCCTTTCCGCTTTGCCCCCTCCACCCAGCCCCCACCCTCTTCACCACATTGTTGTCTTTTTTCTTGGGCTATGCGTTATGTATGTACATTCTTTGGTTAATAAGACTTAATTATGACCCTTGATAATAAGCAATGGAGGATATAGAACAGCAAGGGAATGTTTAAAATTTTTGTCAACTTTTTTCTTGAATGCTCATCCTAGACCATGTTAAACAGCCCTCAAATATGAGCCCCACTGATTTCTGTTCCTGTGCAGATGAGTTTTATTTTTATCTTTTAAAGTCATATGAGAATCTATCAACCTCACTCTCTGTGGTCTGCCTGCTTTCCACAGGCAGATTCGGAGCAAGTCCTGATGACGGTTCTGAAGGGCACAGGTATTTCAGGAGTTTGACCCAAAGTCTCCACAAACAAGTGCTTTTCAGTACCTATATGTGTATGTGCAGCTTCTAGATAGGCAACTTCTTTGCTGTTTGCTCATTTGCTGAAACCTTAGAAACTATGTGCATGCATACACACTCATACACTCAGATTTATAAATATCTGGCCCCACATTGGATCCTCATCATGTTTCCACTATCTCCCCGATCATTGTCACCTTAAGCTTCAAAGTCCATAACTAGTGGAGTGATGGGTGGAGATGCAGTCTATGCAGAATTTCAGATTATTTTCCCATAGCCACAGGGATATGTGTTCCATACCTTCAGAGCACAATTTAAGCAGTTTTCACACTCTGTGCAACTAATGTGAGGATATAAAGTGTATATTTTGGTCTGAAATAACTGCATAATAGTCCCCCAATTATACAAAGGCATTGAGCCACATAATCAAAATAATGGTCTGCAAAAATTTGATTTAGCAATAAACTTCTTTTTAGAACTAATATTACCTCTGAATAGTGTCAAAGGGTTTTAAAGCTATTTTATCCTCATTCCATTGATTGTGAATCTGGACAGAGGAAGTAGACTTCTGTTTTGGCAAAAACAGAAATCTCCTGAGCCAGCATCATTACAATCCAAAGCTTAATGTCGTTGGGGACCACATTTTGGTAGACCTACAAACTATGAAAATAAACATTGATGGAGCTATAAAGACCTTTCATATAAATATTACCTATTTACTTCATGGATTATACAATGCACATGTTCTGAAGAGATTCAACTATTCCTAAAATAGTCAAATGTTTAACATATTGAAATTGAAGCATTTTCATCTAGAGAATTATGTTTTTCTGAATTCCACTAAATGTATTCTTTTTGTTTTTTATGTTATCAATATCAAGGTGTTTAATTTCTCAGTTATCAAATGTGGAGTATTTGCTTCTAAGAAATAACGTCAGAAGTTATCTTAACAAATGTCCCTTTTTATATCTAACAAATTAATATTTATCTCATTTAGAGATGCTAATCTTAGAAGTTAATAAAGCAACTCTTGCTAAAAATACTTAAAAAAATTGAGGTATGTAATTTCCCAGAGATGTGGAGAAGGTATGAAAATCTTTAGTATTAATTCCAAATTATTTAACCCCTTTGAAATATAATTTTAGAAGCCTTTAGTTTAATTATTTTAAATACTTTATCTTTAGTTGCTGCACAAGTAATATAGAAATATGAATATTATATAATATATATAACACCACATATTTATAAAACATATAAATTATATACATCTATATCTATATATACACCACAAAAATTTCTTTATGCAGGAATGTAGGACAAAATCATGGAGGCCCAGTATTGTATTCAAAAGAGACACCCTGCTTATAAGAGAAGTACGAGAAGATGACATTGGAAATTACACATGTGAATTAAAATATGGAGGCTTCGTTGTGCGAAGAACCACTGAACTAACTGTTACAGGTAAGCCCAGTTTTTAAGATTTCATTTTCAAGTAATGCAACTACCATCTGAAGTTTTGTTTTTGTGTTGCATGTTGATTTTTTTAAAAATCTATGCAGTGAAAGAAGTACTTAACCAAATACTAAGTGGATTCCTATAGGTGAAATTTATTCTTCCTTGCTTTTAAATCATCTTGCACTTCAATGCATTTTAAATATTAAAGAAAATATGCTTATGGAATTATAGAACTATTAGCTTTTGAAAATACTTGAAATAATTAGTTTGTAATTTCAGTAAATGATGCTTACATTTTGTAATGGTATCATTTTCAGAAACATTCTAGAGTGTGAGATGGAATATATGAAATCTACCTTTGTCTTCCTGTCTTGCTCCAAATTAGAAAAAGTGCTTTTCTGTTTATTGCTCACAGTTCTAATGTATGTGTTCCCATGAACTTGAAAATAACAATTTCAGGTACAGTAGTGCATAATTACATGAGATACAATACATGGAGTCATCTCCTATTTGGTTGCTAAGTTAGAAGGTCAGAAGAGCAAAAATCACAACACTGTCTATAATCAATAGATCTGTGCCTCCCTAGTCACATGACCTTCTTTGAGCCACTACAGTCTTCAGAATATCAGTTTCCTCACATATAAATGGTGATGATAGCATTTACATTGTATACTCCAAGGAGTTTTGGCAAAGATCAAATGAGGTAAAGTAATATTAAAATTAATTTGAAAAATACAGAATGGTATCTGAATGTGTATCATTTTGGTCATTTTTACATCATGCAAAGTATTGTGTTCACCCCCTTTTCTATATATAGTGTACTCATCTAAAAGTGCTTTCAAGGGCAAAAGGGAAAAAAAAAAACAAGTGCAATATTAGGAAGTTAAAGACATTGTTCTTATCTGTTTGAGAGATTCTTCTTGGTGACCTCTTATACAATCATATGTATGAAACATATTAAAAAGTACAAAAGGGTATCAATTACTTCAAAGAGATTTTTGATTGTTGACTCACATAAAATCTTTTTCTGGCTCATGACAAGTATTTTGTAGTAGTTTCCTTTATCTTATAATAATCATCTTTTCTTTATATCTGTACTTGTGATATATTTTGACTTAAAAACTAAATCTGGTTTTATGAAGTTTATTTGGTGAATCATAGTAATTAAGTAAATAAGGTACTTTTTGGTAATGGTAATGCCTTTCATAAATATTAGACCCAGTAAATAACTTATTCTTGCAATATATGATGCACTAGAATAATAAACCCACATTCAATCTTGTATTATGTACCTATGGTATACACATGTATACCATACTCTAGTTTGGATTTTAGTTCTGCTGTGTGTAATAGGTGTCTGTAAAAAATTAAAATGAACACATAATCACTTTACCTCCCTATATGTTTAATGGAACAGTGAAAAATATACCTGTATGCACTTGGGTTTTCTTTGAAATAGATGTTGGATTTTTATTATTTTTTTCTCACTCTATACTGAAGTACTTTTTCCAAGGAGTACATATTGAGACACAGAAGTTAAAAATATAATGAAAAAACATATATTTTGAAAAGAAAGTAGAATTTATTTTTAGTCTTTACACTTTGGAGTATGGGGTAAGATGTAGTAAAGACATCTTTCCACTTTCTAGCAATACTGAGATACTAAATCACTATCTAGTAAAAGGAGATGGAAAAACAATCTCCTGGAGACTAAAAACCATTAAGTTGTCCCCCAATGGGAAGACAACTTAAATAAGGCTATTTTGTATAACCAGTAATAGAATCATTTTCTCCTAGATGCTACCCAGAGCTACTATACTTTTCTAACTTAATTCCTCCCAAAATATCTTTTTATATGAAAAGGAGGAATAGTTATTTCTTAATATCCAGGAGGAAGTTAAGTAAAGCTTTCATTCCACTCATTATCATGAACACCTCTAACTTAACTAGCATTACTGGTGACATTGATTTGAACAAATAAGTAAAAAAAGCAGTGTTTGACTATATAGAAAATTTGGGGTGAGTGGGAGAGTTTCATGCCCTAGAATTAAAATAGAATCATTGGAATGCATTTTAAGTATTAACAAATCTATTGACAAGATGTCTTGTCTAACACTTATACTTATGTCTAACACTGCTGTTAATGATGTGACACTATAACGGACACATTTACTTTACCTGTCGCCAAACTAAAGAACAATTCTCATAACACACATTGTATTTCTCAGTAAAGCAACAAAGATGGGCGGTTCTCCTGATAATTAGCCACTGTTTTGTGACTTGGTTTTCTGCCCATTGTGATCATATTATACTTAATGTAAATAATATGCAAAACATGATATCATTTAGTTTTAGTGGATTTTCCATAGTAGCTGATAATAAACAAAGATTTTGAAGTGTGTTAGAATGTTGCTTTAAAATGCAAAAGAAGAAATCCTATATATGAAGTGAAAAAGACATTCCTGGATAAAATGGCTAAATGTGCAGGCAATATGGTGTGAGTTTATGGCAAATCCTTCACTTATTTATTTATTTTAATATATTTTATTGATTATGCTCTTACAGTTGTCCCATTTTTTTCTCCCCTTTATTCCCCTCTGCCTTGCACCACCCTCCACCAGCATCCCTCACTCTTAGTCATGTCCATGAGTCGTACATATAAGTTCCTTGGCTTCTCCATTTTCTACACTATTCTTAACCTCCCCTGTCTATTTTGTCCCTACCAACTATGCTTCTTATTCCTTGCACCTTTTCCCCCATTCCCCCTCCCTCTCCCCACTGATAACCCTCCATGTGATATCCATTTTTATGATTCTGTTCCTATTCTAATTGTTTGCTTAGTTCATTTTTTTTATGTTCAGTTGTTGATAATTGTGAGTTTATGGTCATTTTACTCTCAAGTGTATGTGTCTATTTACTTACTGAAAATGATAAACCTGCTCAGCACTTTTGGTATACTTTAAACATTTTAAAGTATTAAAAAATTAAGATATTTCAGCATCATCTACATCCTGCACCCTCTTCTCTAAGCCTCAGCCACACTGAAGTTTATACGACTTCCAAGTCCTCTGTGGCCACAGCCTTCTTCATGCTGGAGGTTTCTCCCCACTTGGAGCTTTCTCCCCACTTGGCACAAGGCTGGCTCTTACTCTTTCTGTTCTTTTGCTTCAATTACCATTTACATTCTTACCCTTTTTCCAAGACACAGCTAAAATATTTCCTCTGTTTTGAGGCCTGTAGTGTCTCATGCCTCCAGAGTATTTTTAGAATTCTTATTGCAGTGCTTAGCATATCACATTAGAACTATTTGTTGACATTCCTGTTTGTCCACAAGAACATGAGCTACTCAGAATCAAGGCCAATATATTTGTTAAGAAACATTTTATTTTAGAACAGTGTTATATTTATAGAAAAAAACAAAAATAGGGATTCTCTATACCCCACAACAAGTTTCCCCTATTATTAACAACTACCATTAGCATGGTGCATTTGTTACTATCAATGAACTGATACTGATACATTATTATTACCTAAATCCATACTTTATTCAGATTTCTGTAGTGTTTACCTAATGTCCCCTCTGTTCCTAGATCCCAGATGGATACCTGATCACATTTAGGTGTCCTGTTTCCTCAGGCTCCTTTGGCTCTGTTTTTTGACTTTCCCTGCTTTTGATGATCCTGACACCTTTGAAGAGTACAGCCTAGAGAGTCTGTAGAACATCCTAGAATTGTGATTTGTTTGGTGTTTTACTCACTATTAGGCTTGGGGCACGTATTCTCAGAAGACCACACAGGTAAAACCACAATAAGTCATCCCCTCAACAGTGCAGATCACTGCTGATGTTGAACATCACCTGAGGCAGTGTTTGTCAGGTTGTGCCATTGGAAAGTTATTCTTTTTCCCCATTTACCAAACTGTACTCTTTCTTTTTTAAAAATTGTTGTTAAAGTATAGTTGTCTCCATTTTCCTGCCACCACTCGCCCCCCACCCCAGCCATCCCCAACTCCCTTCCCGGATCCCACCCCCTTTGGTTTTGTCCATGTGTCCTTTATAGATGTTCCTGAAAACCCTTCCCATCCCCCCATTATCCCCTCCCCTCTCCCCTCTGGTTACTGTCAATTTTTTCTTTATTTCCATGTCTCTGGTTCTATGTTGCTGGCTCGTTGCTTTTGTTGATTAGGTTCCACTTAAAGGTGAGATCATATGGTATTTGTGCCTCACTGCCTGGCTTATTTCACTCAGCATAATGCTCTCCTGTTCCACCCATGCTATTGCAAAGGATAGGAGCTTCTTCTTTCTTTCATAGTATTCCATCATGTAAATGTACCACAGTTTTTGATCCACTCATTTACTGATAGGTGCTTTGATTGCTTCCAGTACTTGGCTATAGTAAATTGTGCTGCTGTGAACAATGGGGTGCTATACTCTAGCAGTAATTCCCTTCAGTGTACACTTAAGGAGTAAGGAATTGTGCCCTCACATCTTTGAAGGGAGAGTATCTGCATAAATTATTTGGAATCTATCTGCATAGGGCATATATCTATTCTTCCATCTTCATCTACTTATTCAATCATTTATGTATATCAGTAAGGACTCAGAAATTTTATACTTTGGTTTATAATACATAATCACCTGATTTATTTTGTTGCTCAGATGCTTTGGCCCTTAGGAGCCCCTTTAGTTGAAACCTTTGTCCCTTTGACATGCCACCATCCTATGCACTCACTTTCTTATTTGGGTTCTGTACAATATGCTTCAGGATCACCTTTCACATTCCCTGTTACTGTCCTAAAATCAGCTTTTCCTTGCAAAGAGCCCTCTTTGGGGAGGGAATTGGAGAATGATACTAGAAACTAAGACCTGGATGTTGAGAGTACTCAGTTGCTGCTGGGGTACAGTTGCTTCTAAATCTTCTCAGTTCACAGAGCAAGGAGATGAGTATATTAACCCAGGTATAGACATGTACCAATAAATATTTATCTATGCTATCATTTGTATGTACATTGAACTGAACATGAATTTAGACTGATTTCTCAACTCTGATTTGTTACCATTGGAATCATTCTAGCCTCTTCCTCTTGCTTTTCTGTAACTTTCCTGTCCAATAGCGAGGAACTTGCTTCCTACCCTCTTCCAAATTTTACATAATTGTGCACTTTCAGTATAGATGTATAATGAGATCAGAATTGGCAGCCTGTACTC
Source organism: Artibeus jamaicensis (assembly GCF_021234435.1). NCBI lineage: Eukaryota > Metazoa > Chordata > Mammalia > Chiroptera > Phyllostomidae > Artibeus > Artibeus jamaicensis. The sequence continues at coordinate 7,417,750 of NW_026522028.1, read as the reverse complement.
CAATTCTGGCAACTTTATTAACTAGAGAATACTGCTTATATATAGTTTCTTTTGTCTTAAAAACTCCACTTATTTCCAGTGTTGCTGTGAGTAGCACCTTTTCCCCATCCCCTTCAGTGAGCTTGCCTCACGTATTTGTAATATAGTTAGATTGCCCCATTATACTTGCGTTCCATCCTGGGATCTTCCATTCTCCTAAATGATGTCTTTAAAAAATCACATCCACTGAGTTAGTCTGCTTTAGATTCTAAATAGAGGTGATATCATGCAATATTTGTCTTTATCTGACTTATTTAAGCTAGCATAGTGCCCTTGACATCCATCTAAGTTGTTGGAAATGGAAGGATTTTCTTCTTTCTCGTGGCTGAATAATATTTTCTGGTATAAATATAACAGTAGCAAAGTATTGGTTACCAGGAGTCAGAATGAGGGAAATGTTCAAAAGGAACAAACTTCTAGTTGTAAGATTAACAAGTTTGGGCATATAATGTATAGTATGATGATTATAAGTAATAATGTTATATCATGTATTTAAATGTTACTAAGATAGGAGGTCTTGAGCATTCTCACTGTAAAAATGAAATAACTATGATGAAACAGAGGTGGTAGCTAAGACCTTGATAATAGTGACTTTGCAATTCATAAATATATTTAACCAACATGCTTTACACTGTAATTTACATAATATTGTGTCGATTATATTTTAATAAAGCTATGAAAAATCAAATAAAAATAAAAAAATCATATCTATTAAAGTTCATAGGACAGGAAAATAATTCTTTCTACCCTCTGAGTTCTTGGCTGAGGCCTTCTATAATATAAGACAAGTTAACTAGAGAAAACAAACAAATTTTGTTAACATGTATACTTCACATATACTTGTGAAGAGGCCAAGGAAAACAGAGTATGTCTTAGAGATGGCCCAAGCGGAAAACATGAGCATCCAGGTACTTACCATGTTATACAATGAACCTATCTCAGTGAAGACATGATATTACTGGCAACAAGAAATCCTCCACATACCTTCTGAATACAAACCCCATCCTCCCCACTGTACATTATGTTACCACCACTATGACTTTCATGTGTTCATTTTCTGATATCTTTTTGTAGAGTTATACTAGCTTTATAACTTTGTAAAGTATACCAGCAATATAGTTAAACTTTTGTTTCTTTCTGAATTATAAATTTGGACACACCCATTGTGTCTATTGACTTGTTTACTCCAAATTTTATATTGTTTTACAAATTTTCAAGAGCACAGGTGGCAAACACAAAGCCTGAGGGCCGAACCCAGCCCTCCACCTTGTTTTATCTGGCCCAGCACCTTGTTTCCACCTGGCAGCAGCGCCAAGCTCTCACTTAACTGTTCAGAAGTAGTTACATTTCTACAGTCTTAAAGTTGCATTTGGCCCTTTGAAGGCAAACTGCCAGGCTGATGCAGCCCCCGGTGAAAATGAGTTTGACACCCCCATTCTAGGGGATATATACATCATATATCCACTACTTCTAAATGTTATGATGTCTCAGAGCTTATAAAATGTGCTTTGATATTCATAAAATTCTGTTGTGAGTTGTAGATAAATTTAATTAAAGTATGAAACAAACCAAAAAGAAAAACCAAAGACACTTTTTCTTCTTCAACATTGCTAAATAAAAATATTCAAGTCTGGCCCTGGCTGGTGTAGTTCAGTGGATTGAGCGTGGGCCTGTGAACCAGAGTATTGTGGTTCAATTCCCAGTCAGGGCACATGCCTGGGTTGCAGGCCATTTCCCAGCAGGGGACACACAAGAGGCAACCACACACTGATATTTCTCTCCTTCTCTCCTTCCCTTCCCCTCTAAAGATAAATTAATAAAATCTTTAAAAAATTCAAGTCTCTATTGCTATAAATTGCCATATCCTAGAATTGCTCATGCCAAACTCAAGCTCAAACCCCAATGACAGCCTTAACACTAAACCTCTGTCAAATTATTAGCAAGAATGTGGATCTAGGGAAAATGTCATGTCCAGAAATGGTCCACAAGAGACCTAGTACTTTCAAAATGAATAAAACAGCTTGGCTCTTCTCACAATATGAACTTTAGACAAACACTACAAACATTAGTTCGGGTACATATTTTTGTATTTGTTACATTTCAGAAAAAAATACACACCATATAGATTTTTCCCAGAAGTATTGATCAGATTATATGACATTCACTTTTATCTGTTTAGTTATTTTCCTTCTAGCCAAAACCTTTTTCATAATTTTAAAAAGAAATATTCATAACAAAATAACAACCATATTTTCAGCATAAACTTTAAAAATTAGTCAGACCATTTTTAAAAAACCATTTAATTTCTAGTAGTAGATCACAGAGTGAAGTAATAATAAGAAAATGGATTGTGAAAATGTTACAGCAAGAAAAAAAACCCCAATAAAATGAGTCAGCAAGAACAGTGAGGAAGAGAAAACTGCCTTGAAAAAAGCAAAATGAATGAGATGATTACTACTAGGATGTGATGGTTTTAGTAGCATTTTTATATTTGGCCTAATATTTGTAATGGAGTTAATGTAGCAATATAGTTAAACTAGTTTCCTTAGGGAGAATTTATGCTCTCAAAAGGTACATCTTCTTCCTTTTTTATGTATGAGGAAGCTGAGGCAAAGAAAGGTTAAGTGGCTTTATCAAGGCTACAAAGCATTGTGGTGACAAATTTAGGAATAAAATTTAATTTCCTGAACTTCAATTTAAGATTTATTCCACTGGATAATTAATAGGAAGGCGTTGTACTTTTCATATTAGCTCAACTGATCACTATGAAAGATTTATCTTTTAGGTTCAAGTGAAACACATTTTACTATAAGACCTTTAATTCTTTTGTCACTGATGTAATTAATTAAATGTTGAATTTGTGGTCTAGCCTAGAGGTGGAGTGACTACTTTTATTTTTCTCTCTTTAAAAAATGGAAGCTTTTATCTCCCCTGTTAAAAAATATTTTTTGTTAACTTCTTTCAGAGACTCTCCTATGTGTTTCACCTACTGTTACTTAACAAGAATAGATGAAACTGATAATAGGCGCATATCTTTCCAGACTTTACTGTGTCCATTTAGCAGCATGCTAGAATTAATGCCCACTTCAACCTTCACATATATTATTTTTGATAGAATGCAGTATATTTCAGCCTTAGCCATTTTTACAAGTAAACATCGACTATATTCTGCAACTCAAAGATCATTTATTCAAATATTTGAATTAAAAGAGATTAAAGCTGATCAATATGGTGAAACTGAGATTAATCAATTTGGCCATTTAATCTTGATTTAGAGTAAGTCCCTAGAGGAAAGGTCTTCTCTTAGGAGTAATTTCTGTTGATAACTTGCCTGACACTAAGTACCTTAATTTATTGTTTAATCTCTCAATATATTGAATGAGTTGTCCAACTGCATGAATCAAGCAAACATTTAATGTCAAAGTGTGATAGCTTTTAATGAAAAGCATGAACTTTTACTCTTAAGCAGAAAATGTATGTATTTTAGAAATATCAATACCAAGGTTGGGATGTATCACTTTTGGCCATGGGAAAACAAGGCATTATTCATTTGATGAATAAATGAATAAAACAAGGCATTATTATAAATTACTAATACATATCATTGCTTATACTGATAGAAATCAATATAAGCAAAGCAATGATATGTATTGGTAATTAGAATTATTAATACTTACTCTTTACTAGGTGCCAGAATCTGTTCCAAGTTGTTTTAAACATTAAATTTATTGGGGTGACATTGGGTTCAAGTGTACAATTTTATGTTACACCATCTGTATATTGCATTGTGCACCCACCACCCAAAGTCACGTCATCTTCTGTCACCATGTATTTGACCCCCTTTACTCTTTACTACCTCCCACACTTTTTCTTCTGGTAACCACCTTAGTGTTGTCTGTGTCTATGAGTTTCTGTTTTATTAGTTGTTGCTCTCAGTTTTATATCCCACAAATGAATGACTTCATATGGTTCTTGACTGTTTCAGTCTGCTTTCTTTCTCTTAGCCTGATATTGTCAAGATGACTCATCTACCCCACATAACCTCGATTTATTTACTCCATATTTTCCAAGTGCTTGCTAAGTACCTGGTATTCTAAGTTATATAAGTTATACTTGTAAATAATCTATTTTTTCATTGTCCACTATATATTGATCCTTTGAATTAAAAAATATTGATATGCACTCCTGAAAATGTGGTTGATTATAGTATAGATTCCCCACTTCCCAACTTTAAACACCTAGAAATGCTAGGTAAAATACAATAGTAGGGCCTTTTAAATAATTATCTGAGTTTTCAAGAAAGTTTAATCTCAGAGGCCAAAAACAAAACAGGAACTAAAAACTAGAGCAGTTAAAGTACTTGACTCAGGCCACCATGGGGTGGGGTGGGGGATCCTGGGTGTGGTACAAAGCGGTGTTGGGATTGTTATGCTCAGCAACCAAGGGCTTGGGTTTTATTCCTTCCGTGGGGAGATGACACTAGGACTTGGGTCCTCTAAGGGGGGGGGAGCTGGAAATGAAGTTCCCATATAAACCTGGTATCCTGAAAGGGCCACCATAAATGTGAAAAGGGAAAATGTGACCACTGACACAGGCAAAGTCAAACCAGGTCGCTTTCCCTAGTCTGAATTGTCCAGCTATTTAAAACAAAGAAACAAAAAGTATCCTATTAATTTAAATCTTGGAGGCTTGATTGTTTAGGGGTTTGAATTTACTCCACCTGTGTTGGTCTGAAAGTCCTTATGTCAAAAAATTAACATACAGACGGTACCTGGCTCCTAATTCTGGGGAGCAGTATAAAGCAAAACTTACTGAGGAAAATAACCTCAACGCATGCTGCTCAACAATCCCATAGATGAAGCCCCACTGGAGACTGCAAGAAAAAACAGGGCATAAGTCGCCACACAGAAAGGGTGTTTGGACAAAATTTTAAGTGGACCTGGATGTGTGTTTCATAAGATTTAAAGATTCTTTTGATGGTGAGGCACAACCCACTGACACGAGGATCGATGAAATGCAAGATCCCTTATTACATACAGACGCAGCTGAGAGAAGGCTGCCAGACTGGGGCACACACTGAGTTGTGCCCATGGATGGGGGAATAACAAGCTGGAACTGTAGGGAACAGCTTCTAAGTGACAAGTGGGGTGATTAGCTAGGTTTCAAGGGCTCTCTGTTGATTGGCTCGATGTGAATAATTTCACTGCTCCAGGGACATAGGAGATGTCCTTACTGCCTGGTGCCTGGCTTTCAGGGCAGTTAGGGCTGGTGCATATCGCACTCTGAGTTTTTGAGTCTGAAGGGGGAGTGTCTGGGGTGCATTACTCAGCTACTCAAGAAGGGAGACTTGCCTCCAGCCAGGGCCTCAACAAGGCCTGGGTCAAGACAGCATTAAGATAACCCCAAGGAGGGGAGATTCGGGGACTGGGTGGAAAACGTAAAGGGATTAAGAAGTACAAATTGGTTGTTACAAAATAGTCATAAGGAAGTGAAGTACAGAATAGAAAATACAGTCAATAATATTGTAATAACTATGTATGGGGACAGGGTGCCACTGGAAATATTAGGGTGATCATTCTGTAAAGTATAGCAGTGCCCAGCCACTAGGCCATACACCTGAAACTCATGCAAAATAATGTTGAATGTCAACTGTGGTTGAAAAATAAAAGTTGTAAAGAATCATAAAATAAAATAAAAACATACAAAAAGAAAAGAAGCCCGATATTACACCCATAAGAATGTCAGGTACTAATACCCTTAGATACAGGCTATAAATTAGCTCTGCTCAAAATGAATACTATTTTTAAAATCTAAAAGAATGCTTCTATTTCTAGTGCTTTGTGTCAGCATGGAGATTAAAAAAAGAACTTGGTCAGCAGTACTTCCTAACCGAGACCTCTATGCCTTTTGATTTGATAGAATTTTGTGGTTTCATTTTTGGTGTCATATTGTAGCCTGACATTGTTCATCAGCAAGAGCTAGTCTTTAATTTCTTGCTGCTTTTGTCAGTGGTAGATTTCCTGCGTACTTAGAATCACCCTACCAATGAATCCCCTGGCCTGCATGCCTCTTAGACATGGGGCATCCTTCCTGTCACCGATCATCCTTCTTGCCTGACTCAGGTGTTAGAACTATGTTGTCTCTAGGCTTGCAGACCATGAACCACACTGATACCTGTCTCATTGTTAGAGAAACAGCTACTCTTTCTCTGTCAGCTAACTGCATGGCAGGCACTGTGCAAAATGATTTATATACATTATTATCTATGTTTTACCAAGGAGGAAGCTCAGTGTACACTGTGGACCTGAATTTATAATTTTAAATACAAATCATTATCATAGTTGCTAATAGAGTTTCATTCTTTTACTTGCACTTGACTGCTTCTGATGCTCTTATGTTCACACCAGCAAGTTCAATTGTGAGAATGGAGAAACTCTCCTATAAATACTTTTTGACAGAATGATTTGTTTAGTGAGAGCACTGGGCATATGTCGGGAACTGTGCTGTCCAATACAGTAGACATTAGCCATGTGTACCTGTTGAGCACTTGAAATGTGACTAGACTGGATTGAAATGTGCCATTTATATAAAATATTCACCAAATGTCAAAGACTCGGTATGACAAAATAATGCACAATATCTCATTTGAAATTTTTATATTGATTATGTAGTAAAGTGATAATATTTATTTAACTACATTATACTATGAAAACTTTATCTGTTTTGTTTCACTTTTGAAAATGTGGCTACTAGAAAATTTTAAATTTAATATGTGACATGCCTTATATTTCTTTTTTTAATTTTTATTTTATTGATTATGCCATTACAGTTGTTCTATTCCCCCCTTCATTCCCCTCCACCTTGCACACCCCCTCCCCCACCATTCCCCCCCTTTAGTTTATGACCACGTGTCTCGAGTTCTTTGGATTCCATATTTCCCACACTATTCTTGCCCTCCTCCCTATCTATTTTCTACCTACTGTCTATGCTACTTATTTTCTGTACCTTCTCCTCCTTTCTCCATCTCCCACTCTCCTGTTGCTAACCCTTCATGTGATCTTCATTTCTATGGTTCACTCCTGATCTAGCTGTCCTCTTAGTTTGCTTTGTTTTAGATGTGGTCGTTAATAACTGTGAGTTTGCTGGGACAGTGCTGCTCTAGAAAGTGAATGAGAGGTTAGGCTCGAAAAGGAGAAAGACCTAGGGTGTAGTTTGATTGGATCTCTGCCATGCCTGGGCTAAAAGACTTATCCAAATCACCTGACTTAACTAAGGGTCATGTTAATGTTGGGACTGTGGATACCCACTCAGAGTGCTACAGAAGTTAGCTCAGACATGTGATTGATTGTTATAAAGAAATAGGTGAACGACAGTGTCCACTGTTATAATTTGGTCTGATCTGGAATGGTTTTTTTTAAAGATTTTATTTATTTATTTTTTAGAGAGAGGGGAAGGGAAGGAGAAAGAGAGGGAGAGAAACATCAGCGTGTGGTTGCCTCTCGTGTGCCCCCTACTGGGCACCTGGCCCACAACCCAGGCATGTGGGCCTGGGAACCCTTTGGTTCGCAGGCTCATGCTCAGTCTTCTGAGCTACAGCAGCCAGGGCTGATCTGGTATCTTTAACTTTAGTTTGTTTTAATTAATTCGGTGTCAATATTTATACCCTAACTCAATCTTTCAAATGACACTGATTATCATCAATACAAATCACAAAATAATACTCATTGAACACTAAGTATTGGTTCATATGTATATAGAAATCAGAAAAAAATCTTATTTCTATGTAATCTATTGGCCAGTGAAGTCCAATGTCTATAAGTGATATAAAATATGAATATATGCATTTCTTGCATTTCTGCTTTTCCTGTGATTATGTGTGTGTGTATAAAAAACTATTTGACTTATTAAAATCAGTTGTTTTTAAAAAAGCATGGTTTCTTACTTTTAGGCCACATTTCAAAAACTTATTTGAGTATGAATCCACTTATATGAGCTAACTACAAAAAGAAAGAAATTCATACAGACAGAAAATAGAATAGAGGTTACAGGGGCTGGGGAGAGAATGAGGAGTTATTGTTCAAGGGGTATAGAGTTTATGCTTTGGATGATAAAAATTATGAAAATGCCTAGTGGTGATGGTTGCACAATATTGTAAATATACTAAATACTGCCAAATTTATACTTAAAATGGTTAAAATAGTAAATTTTATATCATGTATAGTTTACAACATAAAAAGTCCATGTAGAAACAGACTCCTAGATACAGAGTACAGACTGACAAGATGTCAGAGGGGAGGGGGTTGGGGGCTGAGTGTAAAAGGTGAAGGGATTAAGTAAAAAAAAAAACCCGCAGACACAGACAACAGTGTGGTTAAAGGGGGTGGGGAAGTTAGAAGAGAGTAAAGGGGGGATAAGTGGTGATGTAAGGAGACTTGACTTGGGTTGGTGAACATGCAATAAAATATACAGATGATGTATTATAGAATCATATACCTAACACCTATGTGATTTTATTAACCAATGTCACCCCAATAAATTCAGTTGAAATTTAAAACAATAAAAAACAAATGGTCATTCTTAATACTTGGGAGTATATTTTTTTAAATTATCATATCAAAAAATCTTTAAAGCTTCATTTCTCTATTTCATGTTGGCTTTCCAGTTTGGCAGGCACTGATTTTGTTTCTCATGTAAGCTTATTAAATTCAAGCCATTGTGTTGGCACTTTATATACCTACTTTTAGTTTTGGAATCCGCAAAATTGACTAAGACCTCAGCATTGCACCTATTTCAGTAGAGAAGCTCTGGTATGGGAAGTTCACTAGGACAAGTGAAATCAACCTCTGCTGCCCAGCATGCACCATCCTGTCAAAGCAGAGATTGAAAACCAACTCTAGGATCATGCATTCCTGGCAAGGACAGTTGACAACAAAATACAAATGCAAACAAACATACTCTCAACATTAGAAACTAAATAAAAGCTCAAATTTTAAGTATTAAATGTAACATAAGAGGACCTAGAATGCTGAAGAAAGATTCCAACGTATTTTATGGCAATGAAGTCTCTGAGCACTGTGAATAAAGAGGTCTGTACCCCAGAGGCTAAATTGTATTTAATACCTCACTCCATGCAAACTCTTTAAAATATGAAAATGAAGCTTAGTATATAATGTCAACACTAAAATTTTTAAAGGACAAGATATGTTTCTTAATGGTTCAGTAAATTAGTTAAATGTTTTAGTGTGATAATATCTATAACTTCATACAGACCTATGTGCATTATATATATATTTTTTCTTTAGTTAGAGAATTATCCAAACTATTTTGTATACACCTCTTGTATTCCTAATTTTATTGCTGCTGCTTAGTGACAAGAAATTCATTACTTGGTATAAATAAAAGAAAGTTGATTAGTTTCAACATAGGTTCCTCCTGGACTTAATGATATTATATCATCCTGATATTAGTTTGCATAAATTCCTATTATCTTATTTTTCAAAACAAACAATAATACATAGAATCTACAATTGAATAATTGCAAAAGCAGAATGGTCATGCTGCTACTTCACTATGGGGGGTTAATAAACTAAATTTTGTAACCTTAATGTGTATAGGACTAAGAAAAAAATTAAAACCACAAGCCAATTTCCTGTCATACTTACTTTGTGTATTATTCTTAATGGAGTCTCAGGTTTACATTCCTTCTTTACTAGACACCAAATTAAAAAGGGCAGTATGCACTTGTGGAGAAATTTCAAAAAGCACAGTAATAATTAGAGACAGAGAAAATAAAACAGGTTAATGAGACTGAGAATATTGCTATTTATTAAAAGATTTTATTTTTTCAGAGAGAGGGGGAGGGAGGGAGAAATAGAGGGAGGTTGTGCTCTCATATACCTTCCACTTGGGGACCTGGCCTGCAACCCAGGCATGTGCCCTGTCCTGGGTTCAAACTGGTGACCTTTAGGTTCAAAGGCCACACTCAACCCACTGAGCCACATCAGCCAAGGCAGAATATTACTGTTTTTGGATTTGAAAAAAACTATGATAGAATATAATAACATGTTAAGAATTGGGAAAATTCAGAATAGCGGAAAAGCAACTATCAGTTACTTTATTAAAACTATGACAATGGGTTTCATCATGATTTAGAAAGTTTTCTAAAATTGTCTACTGTACACAGGGCAGTATGTTTACTTGCTCTAGATCTCATCTTTTCTGGTCAATAGAAAAATACAATTTATACCTCTGTAATTTGACAATAGTTCCTTAAAAATTTATTGTTCCATAGTAGGAGAGATTGCTGGTGCTGTCTGGAGATTTATGAAATAAGATAGATTCCCAATTAAGGTAGGCTTAAGCATAAACAAACTGGAAGAAGGCCACTGAGGTTCTAGTGACTTTTCATTATGTCAACTTTTATTACTTATATATTTCATAGACATTTTAAAAGAAATTTTAGAATTCTTTTTTTAAATATTTTATTTATTTATCTTTAGAGGGGAAGGGAAGGAGAGAAGGAGAGAAATATCAATGTATGGTTGCCTCTCATGAGTCCCCTGCTGGAAACTGGCCTGCAACCCAGGCATGTGCCCTTACTGTGGTTTGTGTGGTTCGCAGGCCCATGCTCAATCCACTGAGCAACACCAGCCAGGGCTATTTCATAGATATTTTATAGTTGAAAAACCAGAAGCAATTAAGAAAATCAGATGTCAGGTTTTGATAGGACAGTGCAAAAATTACATAATATTTTAAATTTTTTATTTATTTTTCTGTTTTTATTTTACTGCTTATTTTTTTCAATTTATAGGGGTGACCTTGGTTAATAACATTATGTAGGTTTCAGGTGTATATTCTAAAATTCATCATCTGTATATTGTATATTTGTTCACCACCCCAAGTCTCCTTCCCTTCCCATTTGTTGCCCCTTTACCCTCTTCTACCTCCCCTACCCGCTCCGGTGGTCACCATGCTGTTGTCTATGTCCATGAGGTTTTTTTTCTTAATTCCTTCACCTTTTCCACCTACTCCCACAATACTCCTTCCTTCTGAGAGCTCTCAGTCTGTTTTTTGTATCTATGAGTTTGTTTTTATGTTGTCTATTTATTTTGTTAATTAGATTTCACATTAAGTGAAATCACATGGTCCTTGTCTTTCTCTGACTGCCTTATTTCACTTAGCATAATACTCTCCAGGTTCATCTCTGCTGTCGCAAAAGGTAAGATTTGCTTCTTTTTTACAGCCAACTAGTATTCCATTGTTCAAATAAGTGTATCATAAATTTTTTATACACATCATCAACTGATGGGCACTTGGGCAGCTTGTAAATCTTGACTATTGTAAATAATGCTGCAGTGAACATAGGGGTGCAAATACTCTTGTGAATTAGTGTTTTGGGTTTATTATTATTTTTTTGATTTTATTTACTTATTTTTCAAGTACAGTTTTTTGTCTATTTTTCCCATCCCAGCCTCCCCCGCCCCTTGCTCCCCACCTCCCTCCCATTTCCACCCCCCTTAGTTCTCGTCCCTGTGTCCTTCCTATTTGTTCCTCCAAATCCCTCCCCCTTTTTCCCCTTAACTTCCCTTCCTTCTCCCCTCTGTTTTGGGTTTATTTGAATAGATTCCCACATGTAGAATCACTGGGCCATAAGGCAGTTTCATTTTTAATGTTTAAGTTTTTTAACTATTTGAAAAAATGGCTATTATGTTTAAAGTATGAAAAGGTCTAAGGTTTACTAATTTTATTCCAGGGTTTTCACTTGTCTTTCATGCAATGTTTCGAAGGTTGTTTCTCACAAGTAAAATCAGAGGTTAACTCTTAACTTGCAATTGATGTAGATGTTGCAGAATATATTCTTAGAAGAATTTTTAAAACTACCTTTGAGAAAACTTATGGGAATGGAATGGTTTTATTCATGTCAAAATATATGGCTTTTGCATCGAAGAGGATTGAATGTTTTCATTTCTCAAAATGCTTGACCAAAGCTTTTAGTCATTATGTTAGCATCTGTTGTTCCATCTGGGAGACCTAAAAAATCCGATGAATTGTAAATGGACAGTTCAACATGAATATTCAAATTAAGGGCTTTTCAGGTGGCAAATACACAATCCGATATACAGATGATGTATTGTAGAATTGTATACCTAAAACCTATATAATTTTATTAACCAATTTCATCTCAATAAATTCAATAAAAAATAAAGGCATTTTATGAATTATATGTAAGATGTGAACAAGTTCCATAGCTTGCATTATACCTTAACTAGAAGATCTTGTCATGTATTCTTAATCTTCTATTGGGTGTCCCACTGGGTTCTACTCCAACTTAACTGGGACTTCCTGAAATATAGACAGCATCAATAATTTGTTAGAATATCATTGACTTCATCTCAGTACATGCAGTACAATGTGTTTGCTAGGGAAATTTAAAAATTGAAGTTAACATGTGAGTGGTATTATTTTAAATATAAAAGTACTGTCTGTAGTCACTTCTGTGTTCTGGTGTTAACAAAAGTAATTTTGGAATTTTTCCTGATGTTCCCGTAGAATTAGGCTTCTTCCGCACTGCCATCTTTTGAGGAACACGTTTGCTTATTCACTAAACCTTGACACATACTCTAAACATGAATGTGAATGTTGCTGTTTCTATCCTCTGCCTTCTAAATCTTATAATTTCTAATAGTTGTTTTAGTGTTTCATATACACATATTTTAATTATTAAAGTGGATATTCTAGAGATTCTATAAAAATATCCACAAGTCTACAAAGTTCTGTTATGATTTCATTAGTAATTCTAATGATCTGACAATGTTGTTATAGAAAAGCAAATTTCTCTGTCAATTATATTATAATCAGATCCATAACCATTAAACCATGTCATTTAAATCTTGGTTTTCAGTACCTCAGTTATGATCACAAAGCAAATGCTGAACCTTTTTAAACATTGGGGTTTGCTCTGTCAAATTAGGATGAAAGAAAGACAATGAAACATATGTCCTTTTTATTTTTTTAGAAAAGGAAAATTTGCATTTGAAGCTTATTGAGGGAAGTTATAACTCCTGGATGTCATGAACATATCCTGTTTCTTTAATGCATCAGTCTTTACAATTTCCCGAGTAAAAACATAACTTAAAAAGAGAATGTTTCTAATTAGATATTGTCGCTCTGGTACTGTTGAGCTAGTTAATGATACAACCCTTTCAGAATAATGAAGTTGATAGCAGTTGTCACCACAAAACATGAAGGAAGGGAATGAAATAGCAGAAATGTGAAAACTACCGATTAATATTAAAACCATATGTTATGGGGAGGGGCCAAAGAGGTAGTAAGCAATTTGCTACTCACTGGTTGGTTAGGACATTGCTAAAATTAGATTAAGGCAAATAAGTTGAATACGCATATAATGAAATAGTTTTAAGGATGGCTTCCATTTGGGATATATAATTGGATCATTTTTATGTTAATCTGATTTGTCTTTGAGTTAAATATCCTCAGTGGTGTTGACCTGCCTTTTCATGTGTTTTTATTATTCAATTAAATCATTTCATAAACATTTTGTAAGAAATAGAATTACATTCAGAGCAGTTGTATACTAACACACACTACCTTTAATATATAATTGTGCAATCCATGTACATTCTAGTTAGAGCTAAGAAATGACAGATACTTTGTGCAGTGGTGATATTCCAGTAACAGAGTAAAGGAGTTCTCTCTACCCCTTATCTTAGAGAAGTACTTTTCTTGGTGACAGACAACAAGGGACTGAAACAAAGGTAAGACAGCAAGTTCAGATAAAAAGTAATAGGTTTCAGATATATGTAGAAGGTAGGACTAAAGAATTAGATGATTAATTATATATGAGTACTGATAGATGGGGACTGAGTTTTTGTTTGGATGAGTTGAATTTTGAGGGATTTCGAGGCAAGCCTGTTTGAAGAGAAATGTTAAGTTTTTTGGTTTTTGGTCTTTTACTGCAAGTAACTAATGACTAAAATAACAAGAACATATTATTATGTTTTCTAACAAGAATTCAAGGTGTGGGGCAGGCCCAGGGTTGGTAATTCAGGAGCTAAAATGGTATGATGAAGGACAGATTTGTCTGGTTTCTTTCTATTCTGCCATTCTCAGCAAGTGACTTGAGCTCTTAGTCTGGCTTCCCTAGATGGCATCATTGAATACTCCAGTGTCTACAGACAGGAAAAGGATTGTTTGATATTTTATTCCCTAAGAGGAAGGACAGCTATCCCAGAAGCTCCCAGACCAGGAGGTCACCCACCATGCCATTGTCCAAAATTGCTCATGAATAAACCAATCACTAGAAAGGGGTACAAGACAACTGCTAGTATGAATAGCTTACCATTCAAGTTTCAACTCTGGGATTTGGAAGGATCTCAGCCCTCCCACCCCATCACCTCATCCAAGAAGCTCATGAGAACCTGGAGTAGAGCAAACAATATCAGGATAGCAAGGAAAAGAGAGTGGGAGATGGATTTGGGATCAGCAACTAGATTGTATGCCCAAGAATTGGCAGATAAGATTTGGTGATGTCGGGGGTTCAGGATATCTAAAGGATATCTGTTGGAGAGTTCCAGGAGACAAAAAGAAATATGGGCTTAGAAGACATTAAGAATTTGGGATTGATCCACATACAGATGGTACTTGAACCTATGGTAGTGAATGGGATTGTCTAGAGATGGAATATTAAGAAGAATATGAAGTGTACACAGAACAAAATGCTGTCAGGATAACAGAGATGTTAAGAAAAGGTGATTTCCCAAACAGACAGAATTAGAACCTAGGATACTCTTTTTTTTTAGTGTGAAATACAGTTAAAACCCAAAACATAATTTTTCTACATCAGAGAAGTTCATCTTTGACTCTACATTTCTAATTAGTAGGAATCCTATTACATCTGCAAGTCCTCTCACCCTCCCTCCCTCCCTCCCTCCCTTCCTCTTTCTCTTTTTCTCCCTTTAATTTACAAACATCTATAATGACATATTTTTAATCATTCAAATAATTTCCAGCAATTGATTCTAATCAATTTCAGTTTGAGAATTTGTCTTTAATGTGTATCATTTTTTTTCTGATTTTATCATTCTGAGTCCTGGAGCAGAATGACAAAGTATTTCAACAATGCCCCTCTAGTAGTGCAATCAAATATCAATAGAGGTGATCTCTGTGATGTAAACATACCAAGTGGACCCTCAATTAGTAATCTAATATATATATATTTTATGTGTTCCTGTACTTTGCCAAACAGTCCCTTAGTGCATGGGTGTGGCAGAGCAGACTCCTCTTTCCCTGACATAGAACTGTTTCTGGGAAGCAGCTGCTCAGTCAGGAATTCTATCTCCCAGGCCCTCTTGCTGCTAGGTAGAGTTATATGACTGACTAGTTCTCAGCAATGAATACAAAAGAAAGGAGGAGGGGTCACCTCTGAGCCAAAGTGATGAAGAAACGTATATTCTTTTCCTCATCTTTCTCCCCCCATCAGTTGCTGGTGTAGAGAATGCCAAGACCCCAGTGGAAAGAAGGAGCCCAAGTCTCTAAATGACATGATGGGAGAAAACTGTTCACTAGCAGAAAGACTCTCATTGTGTGCTTTCATGAATGAGAAATGAGCACGAATTAATTGAAACCACTGAAATCATGGAGTGCACTTGTATGACAGCCAGCCTTGCCCTAAGTAGCACAGATAGGCATATTCTGCGGATGCAAAATCATCCGAATAACAGTGTTCACAAAAGGCCTTAAAGTGGAACTGCTAAACTATACAAATGGCACTTTTTCTGTCCATGAGAATGCCTTTGTCTGTGCTGTTTTCCTCCTTTTCTCTGCATACCCACCAGATCTCTGCATGTTGAAACTCTATGTGTCTCTCAAGGGCCAGCTCAAAACCCACCTCCTCCACTCAGCCTTCAGTGCTTTCCTCCTACATCAGGACAGTCCCTTTTTCCACAGAGGTCACATTAGTTCTTAACAGTTTCTTTCCTAGATGGTCCCCTGGTTCTTTGGATGTATTGCCACTTCTTCACAATAGCCTCTAACTTAATCGAAGTTGAGACTTTGTCTTATTTCTTTTGGTCATATCTGTAATTCTGCATTATTTAGCGCATAGTAGAAGATGATTCATAAGTACTTTTTGAAATGTTTAATAAACAAAAGCTAAATTGGGTGTGTATTTTAGAACATATTCTATTGTGAATAACTCAGTTAAATTTGTTTTTAGTCTCAGTCATAAACCTCTTATATAAGTAGTTATTTCAGAGCATTCATCTATTCATCAAATGTAACCATTCTATTTGAAACTCTGTATATTATTATGCTTGAATTAATATGTAATAATCCTAATGAGCTACAAAGGCTGTTACTTCTTCACAATAATGCTAGCAATATCATTTTTAAAAGTCAGTTTAAAATATTTTTCTCACACAAGGTCAACTGAAGTATTTTTTAAAGTTCACACACTTCTGGCAATTTACCCATAAAACACATAGCAGTATATTTTAAAGTTGGAATCATCAAAAAGCACTGCCATATGAAAAACAATACAAGACAGCCTGGAAGACTAATGGTCACAGGAGACACACACAGGAAATAAGAAGAGATCTATAGGAAAAATAAACATGAGAAAGGAGGCAGAGAGGAGAATAGACAAAGTGAAAAGGAATAAAAATCCCTTACTTTTTGTAGTAATACTTATAACAGTATACTATTAACTCAAATGTCCAAAAATTGATAAGGAAATGACTTTATAAACTGTGTGAGGCAGTACCATACAGTGGAAAGAGGCTGGATTACAGTGAGGTGACTTCAGGTATGGACCTGTTTCCACCAGCTTTAAGCAAATGTCTTAACCCTTACTTGAATACTAGGGCACTCTATGTATTAGTTCCTTTTTAGGACTAAAACTTTCTAATGCAATAGTTCACACTGTGTGATTTTAGCGATTTTCTGAATGTCTTATCTCCTCATAATTTGGGCAAGGCAGCATGCTCTTCTTGAAAGAGCAAAATCTCCAAAGCCAATAAACTATCATCCATTCTTTCAAGGATGCTTATTAAATGTCTGGCTTCTAACCTAAACCAGGGTACTTTTTTTTTTCCCTAAAGTGATTCCATTGGGAAGTTAACTTTTCAGAGTTAATTTCTTTGGTCTACAAAATTGGGATGAGAGGTAAATTATATTTAGGCACCCAATACAGTACTGAGCATGTTATAGACTCTCAATAAAAGCTTGTTTCCTCCCTCTGGTGCATAAAACAACAAAATGAAAAACTAAAAGCAAAAATAAGTTGGCTACATCTCTATTGTGCTGTCAAGGGGTTGTTTGTAACAGGGAATACTTATTACTATGATACAACCATGGTAAAATTGTATTTTAAAATTATATGAGAGAAAAAATCAATTCATATTCCCTGGCTAATTTCAGTCATGATTATATAAGTTGAGTGCTCTCCATTAACTGAGCATCTCTTCAGTGCAAATGCAAAGAAGATTGTGTTAATGATGATGACTAGCATTCATTGAGTGCTTACTACATGCACCATTCTAAGCATGTTTTATACTTCATCTAATTTAAGCTTGGTTATAGATAACATAGAAGCTTAAAATGTCCTATGTGTTTGCTGCATTTTATCCTCTATTGACATTTGATAGACTCTGGATGTACAAAGTCCATTCTTCATTCACTTTATAAAAACTGACTAAGTTCTTATTCATGCACAGTGTGGGCACTGTGAGAAATCAAAGAATGAGTTAGGCAGAGACCTCCTGGTACAGTTATCATCCAGCAAAAGAGATAAGGTATGCACACAATAGGATACAAAATGGGAAGGTGGGAATTCTAGAGTAGTCATGGAAAATCTGCACAGTAGAATTTGAGGCCCTCCTTCAAGGAGATCAAAATTTGAATATGAGGATATCGCATAATTTTTAAAGAAATCTGAACTTGACAAAGACTTTATCAAATGAATTGTCACCAAAGAGGGGGGCTGTTGCAATAGGAAAGGGGTGGATATTGCAATAAGGAGACCTCTGTGGCCATAAGGTCTGCAAACCCCTCTAGGATTAGGCAAAAAAGTTTTTTTCTTTTAAAACGGGGAGGGGAAAACAAGAAAGAATGGGTTGGGGTGAAGAGGGATGAGCAAAGGTGTCATGCTGGGACAGTATATCATAAAATATTTTATTCTTTGGCCAACCTACTCTTTGGAAAGACTGTTCAGGAAGGGTTGCATGCTAGTTCCGACCGAAATTAGGTTAAAGTGTAGAGCAGTGAGGAAGGAGATAATCTTAACCAAAATAGAGTTAATGAGCATTTTATTCTGATTGATCAGTGAGAATAACAGTTCAGTTAATCATGAGGATAGGGAAAGGGTTAGAGAGCAAGGTCAGCCTTAACACTGTCATCTCTGTAGGCCCAGGTTTTGGGGCTTCTTTTGGATCTATCTGAATGTGATTAAGGTAGACTTTGAGGAATGGGAATTAGGTGAGAAATGCCTGCTGTTTCTGTCATTAAGGGTATCCCTGAGCTACACTGAAGCCATTTCTAATAGTACAGTTTAGCCTTACAGAGTAAGGGACAATCATTGAGTCCAACATGCATTCAGTTTGCTTTTCCTTTACCAGCTACACTTGCATTTGCTTTTACTGTTCACATGTACCATATTTTTCCCTAATGATTAATTTGCAGTTCAGTTAGGGAGTGCATAGCACATGGTTGAAAATCTTATTGAAAATATAGCTAACTATTTGGCATGTAAAGTAGTGAACCAAGTTCATCTGAAAAGTACAGTTTATGTAGAAATGCTGATTGCATCAACCAATGGAAATTTTACTGGAACTCTAATGTAGTAATAACAGCAAGTAACCTTTATTGAGCCCATTTTATGCCTCTAAACCCATCTTTACTTCTTTTCATCTTCCCATCTTTACTTCTTTTCATCATCCAAGGAACCTATTTAGTAGGAAATATGCTTTCCAGTTTTTGGATGAACAAATTAAAGTTAACAGAATTGAATCACTTTGCCCAAGAACTTGTACTTAATTCTTAGAACCAAGTTTTATACCCAGACCTCCCCAACTTTAAACATCTTGTATACCATTTTACTCTGCACCAGTTACTCACATTTTCAAGACTCATCATTAACAGCTTCATTACCTAATAGCTGTGTAATCCTGGAGGAATTATTTAACTACTCTTTGACTTAGTTTCATCATTGGAAAATTGAGGGCAATCATACCTTCATCACAGGATAATTGTGAGGACTAGATTAATATGTATAAGGTACTTGAAAGGCCTACGTAGCTGCCACTTTTATGTGCTAGCTCTGATGATTTAGGTGCCAATGAAACGATGCTCCCTGTGTCTTAAAAACTCAAAGTGAATAGCCAGACTCAGCATCTCAATATGACTCTCTATTCCCCAGGAACAAGATTGAGTGTGTGTGTGCATATATGTGTGTGTGTGTATATATACATACACTTTGCTGCTCCATACTCTTCTAGCTGTTCAATTAAAATAAAATTGCAGAGAATTAGGATGTTTGTTTACTCTTAATTGAATGCTAATGTAATTTTTTTACATTAAACTGGGAAATCTTTTTTATGTCTGCCTTTAAACGTCTCTGTGTTCCTAAAACAAAATTTTACCTAAGAGGACAGGCTGGAAGCTTTGACAACTGGATTTTGGAAAACTTAAGAAAAGCTAAAATAGGGTTTGAACAGCCAACATAATATTGGAGGGAAAGAACAAAGTCGGCGGGCTGACACTACACAACTTCAATACTTACTATAAAACTACAGTCACCAGTGCAGGGTAGTACTGGTGAAACAATAAACAAATAGATTCATGGAACTGAACAGAGAGCCCAGAAATAGACTCACATAAATATAGTTAACTGATCTCTGACAAAGGAACGGAGGCAATACAACAGAGTAGAGATAGAATTTTCAACAAATCATGCTGTAACCACTGGACAGCCACATGCAAAAAAATTAATCTACACACAGGCAATATATCTTTCAAAGAGTAACTGTATGACAAACATAAATATAAAATGAAAAACTATAACACTCCTAGAAAATAATGTGGGGGAGGAAGAAACTTTCCTTTACCCTCTGAGATTCTTTTGGGTAGTCTGATAATTAAATCTACAAAGACAGAATGACAACAGAAAATGACCAAATTTAATTATATAAGTATGTATGGGAACCCCACATACTGAGCAATTTAGAGACCCACATACATGAGACAGTTAGGGACAGAAAGAGAAAATGAGTTCTGTATGACATTTGAGCTAAGGATGAGGTAAGGCACCTTGGGCCTTCAAAGGGTCATTGCAGGGTAATAAGAAGAACTGTGCTCAGTAATTAGTAGTTTGTCCTGCCCTATATATAAGTCAAAAAAGGTTATCTCTGATCATCTCTTAGTATGGGCAAGGCACTAATTGAAATTATTCTGAGTAATTAAAAGGTGAAGGCAAAGTTTATCTTGAACCCAGAGGCTTCCTGTTGCCTTTAGCTCAAAATAATCTGCCATAGCACAGAGATGCATCTTGAGGTGATTCTTTATGAAACCCTACAATAGCATAGGAGAAAAATTTAGAAGACCTTGGATTTGGTGATGATTTTTAGATACAACACCAAAGACGTGATCCAAGGAGGGAAGAAGTAATAAACTGGACTTCAATAAAATTTGAAAAATTCTCCTGTGAGAAAGACAATGTCAAGAGAATAACACAAGTCACAGAGTAAGAGAAAATATTTACAAAAGATATATCTGATAAAGGAATATTGTCTAAAACATACAAAAAATTCTTAAAACTTAACAGTAAGGAAACAAGCAACCTTATTTAAAAATGGGCCAAATACCTTAACAGGCATGTCACCAGAGAACATAAACAGAGAAGAAATAAGCATATGAAAAGATGCTCAACATCATATGTTTGCTAGTGAAATAATTCAGTAAGAGAAAGACAAATACCAAATGATTTTACTTATATGTGGAATCTAATGAACAAAGTAAACAGGAAAACAAAATACAACCAGACTAAAAACACATAGTAAGATACAACTACAAACATATCAGAATGACCTTCAGAAGACATGGAGGAAAATTAAATTCATATTACTAAGTGAAAGAAGCCCAGCGAAAAAGGCTACATAGTATATGATTCCAACTATATGACCTTTTGGGAAAGGCCAAATTATAAAAACAGTAGAAAGATCAGTGTTTACTAGGAGCAGGAGTGGGGTCTGTGGGGTCTGAAGAGATGAATGAACAGAGAACAGAATTGTGAATGCAGTAAATATACTCTGAGTGATACTGTATTAGGTATCTGTCCAAACCCATAAAACATACAACATGAACAGTGAGCCCTACTATAAACTATGGACTTTGGCTGATTACAATGTGTTGATGTAGGTTCATCAGTTGTAACACAGGCACCACTCTGGTGAGGGATACTGATGATGGGAGAAGCAGTGCATGCGTGAAGGCAGCAAAATGGTATGTGTAAAATCTCTCTTTCAATCTGTCCGTGAAACTCAAACTGCTCTTAAAAAAATAAATTATTTAATAAAATAATAAAGAATTTGCATAGCATTGTCCTAGTATGCACATTCAGGATCATAGAATGTTAAGAAAGCACTTAGTCACATTTCCCATCTGCATGGAACATGGAGATGTTAACATTCTCTTGACTTACTTGCTCCTCATATGTTTCAGACAGGAAACAGGCTCCGTGCAGCCTGAGTTTTCCTGCCTGAAATCCATGTGCTGATAGGCATGACCTGCGATCAGAGATCAAACTGGTCAACAAAGAAGTAACACAGGAAAGAATAAGGTGTGAAAACAAGGTTCTTTGCATCACCATGAACTATGGAGAGCTCAGAGGCAAGGAGTGAGGGCAGAAGCAATCATCCTGGAACTCAAATCTATATTGAAGTCGAAGTTATTTTAAAACTTGTAAACTTGGGGTGTGTTTGCATGTGCCCAGTAGTGTTCATTCGCTTCAGCAATGGCTGTAAACGGCCTTTGGAGCATGTGATAACTTTACACTCTGGTAAATGTGTGGTTTGTAGATGAATCAGGCTAAGTTGAAGCATTTAGAGCAGGGCTTGCATACAATACTGTGAACATCATCCTAGAACTGGCCTTAAACATTTTAAATATAAAAGATAAAATTCAGTTCATCCAGAAGACCCACCATTTTCTATATAGCTGTGACTTTTGGCAGATGGTGCCTTGAAGCTGGGGAGAAGAAAGCTGACAGTTGGCCTCTCTTTTCAATCCATACTGACTAGAGACATGATCACACAAATGGCTACCGACACTGGTTTTGTTGGAAAACATCCTTCCATTCTAGAACACAAAATGAGTAAAAAACACCCAACACTGTTTAAGGATCATACTAATTTCTTCTGTTTCTTTGAAACAAAGAAGGAACTAAGATCCAATTTATACATTTCCTGAAGAAATTGGGGTTTGGGGCTCAGCTGAGGGCATCTTTCCGCTGCCACCTTGTCTACCTCAAAACCATTCTCCAAGTTGTGAAAATGTGTTGTGATGAACTCGATGTTACCCAAGGGATAAAGTCCCAAATCCCTGATTGGGTTAGCCCCCACTCATATTCCCCTACCATTATCCATCTCTGTCTGCCTAATTGCACTTTAAATTTTAGCCAAACTGAACTTTCTTGCGTATGTACCAAGGAGTATTCCTTCTGCCCAGATCACTGTCTAAACTCACTGTATGAATTTACTTGATTAAATAGCTCCGGTGCATCCTTCAGGTCTATTTTATAACCCCAAGGTGACGTCTTTCCTCAGACTTCAAATTAGGTCGCCCGCCCCATGTGTGCTCTCAGAATGTCAAGGCACATCTGTTTGAAATACATCTATAGTGATATATTTAAAGTTTCTCAAACTGTAATGTGCACAGGAATTGCATGGGGATCTTGTTAAAATGCAGATTCTGAGTCAGGGCAATGCTAGCGCTGCAGTTCCCAGAACACAGGCTGAGCAGCAAGGATTTAGGCTGTCTGCTTCCCTAGACCGGAAGACAGGGCCCTCCGAACCTGACACACACAGTAGGTCCTGACTTCACAGCTACCGGATGAATTGAAAAAGCAATCCAATCTTCACAATACAGCAATTTCAGTTTAAAATACCAGCAGCACTTATAAATAACCACTTGAGAAGAACCTTGTTAACTTCCTTCCCTCCTTCTGTAGCTTCGCATTTCCACCTGTTTATTCTCTTTGCTTCAAAGTTCACTAGTATCTGGAACTTTCCCCCCAACCCCCTCCTTAAACCTCTATTCCTTTTCACACCCTGAAGGCAATTTAAACAGTAGCACTTCCGAAAATGAAAGGCAAAGGAAGCCAGGGTGGAGAGATGAAGAAAAAATGAACTCCTATGCTCTTTCTCAGACAGCATTTGAGGTTCTTTCTTCTTTCTCCAAATCTCACCTCCTTGGAGCCCATGGACTATTTATCAAAGAATCGCAAACACATCCCTGAACTCCACTTTAGTGTTGTTATGCTCAGAAAGCTATTGTCTAGATGTTCTTCAGAAATGGAAATGAACCTTACACCAGTCGTTTGTTTACACAAAGATGTGTCTTTTATCATCTAAGTAGAGACTTGATCTTGTTTTAAGACTATCGATATATATTTTTTTAATGCATACACCTTAGAGTTTGGGGGAGAAAAGACTTGTAGCCATTTTACTCTAAATGTTTATAGCTTCATGGAATGTGACGATGGACAAATAAAAATATCACAAACTCCTTGTGATCCCCTTACACCCATACCCTCAGCCCATGTCTCTAATAGTACAAGTAATCAGAATCTTCAAGAACAATTGCTGTGGAGCAGTCACTGAGCTCAAGGTGAAAATTGGTAAGAAACGTTTCATCAAATAATAATTTTCCTACTCGGTGGACAGGTCTTTTAATGGTACAAGCACTGCTGTCCTCCATCTGGGCTAAATGTATTTCTAAGCAAACAAAGCCATCAAGTAGAACACTGTTTCTGGGAGAAAATGTGTCCTCAGAAACCTCAGGCACCCATGGTTTTAGGGAACCACAAGGTAGTTTTTCTATTCGCAGATACAAATCTTTGTTTTTCAAGTTTCAAGTTTCTTTATTGTCCCAAGGCTTAGTCTGGATTTCTGAATTAAATATATGGTGTGACTTATATAGTTCTCTCTATTATACAATGTATATTTTTATCCAGATGTATGCATTTCATATATATATGTGTGTGCCTTTTTATTTCTTGACAGCATAGGTGTAAGAAAGATCAGAAGAGAATGTCTTGGCAAATGCGTACATTTATTTATTTACTAGATGTTAGACATACACAAATTTCATGTTAAAAATACCATGCACAAATGCAAAGAGAACAGAACAGTTGAAGTAGGGTGTGAATTTTAGAAAATTAAAAGAAATAGCTGCATGATCCACATTTTTAATTCTCTGACAGAGCACTGTTAATAATTTTTCTGGAAGCCACAAACACAGCAGTAACACTTAATTATAATGCAGTCTTACAATGTAACGCAATGCAGTTTTTCTGCTGCCTTCACCATCTCATCGGCAGCAGAGCCTGGCATAATGAACTGTCCCGAAGCATCAAAATGCTGTTTTCAGCAATTTTGCATTGGAGTATTCAGATTTTCCAATGTGTGCAGCCTGACTTGAATGCGCTTCACCGCAGTAATTCAAAGTATTCTTTGAATACTTCAAAGTATTCACATTTTTCTTTTTTTAATCGAAGACCATGTTATTAAGAAAGGATATAAAATATCAACAATGAATAGCTATAGTGAGCTAGGAACTAGATAGGACCACAAGATTCTTCAGGATAGGCTAATGAATATTTTGTGCAGTAGATTTCCTTCTGCTGCAACACGCATGTTGAGAAGTACTTCAGACTCCCTCAAGGTTGTCTGGGTGGGCACACTGCCCCGTAAACATCAGCATGCATTTTATTCAGTTATTCACTTGCAATCAACAAAATATATCATTCCTTTTCTCTCAATATTTTGGTTCATGTTATCTAAGTATATTCCTAAACCATTCATATAATCCTAATTCACACATTTGATGTGTAAATAGGAGAAAATATCTTAAACCTTCTCAAATTCTCTTTGATTTTCTTCATTTTACCAGTAGTATTCCTCTTTGGCTACTCCTTTTCTCTCAAGTCAAAAGAGTAGCAGACCAGTAGCTTAAAAAATAACCAAAAGGAAAAGTTAAGCTTTCCTAATAAAGAATATTATTCTTAAAGCTACACAGTAAATTATAATTAGTGGTCATTAGAAGGGGTCCCCTTAAATGTGCATATAGTACCATTTTTTGCAGTTTAAAATATTTTACTTCAACTTTTTAAGTCACCAATATAACCTGTCACTCCTTAAAAATTATAGAAAGGTTTTTACAACCCAGTTTGGGTTTTTTTTTGTTTTGTTTTGTTTTGTTTTTTGTATCAAATGAGAGCTTAACTGCTCTGTTTTTTTCTTTTCTAGAGTCACTCTGGGGTATTGCATTAATTGTTAGCCAGAGGATAACAATAAAATATAATTTTAGTACATAAGATAACTTAAGGGCCTCATAAATGAAAGCACTTTATGGAGTGTTTATTGACTGAGACAGCCTTCGAGTTCCCGGGACTAAGCTGTAGACAGATGTCTTCATGACTGTAAGTCTCTGACTCCCTGTTCTTGGAGCATTCACTTTAGAAAAGTTGAAATTGTAAATTCTTTCCTGCTCATTGGAGATAGAAATGATTTCCCAGGCTCTTGCCAGCTTTACTTCCCAGGGATGTAAAGCTCAGAGAGCTGGGAGTTTTCCCTTTGAAATGTAATCATCAAGGGAGCCAGGAGCCCTTTCTTCCAATCTCTTGTGGGAAAGTAGGAACCTAACTTTGATAGATAACAGACAAATTAGCAGACACGAATGGCCTAATCACATTGGCCAAGCCACTACACTAAATGCCCTTTAGTACTCTTGCACTTATCCAAATGCTTAAAACCTCTCTTATCTTTTGTTTTGGTGCATGTGGTCTGTCTGTCTCCTTTATTGCAAGAGTCTTTCATAAAGACTCCCTTGCCTGTTTAATTCTGCCAGGTGCACTTTTTCTATGACATTATTTAGACCTCAATTTTACTGCACAGTAAAGGAATCTCAGTCAATGTAAATAGATTTGTAAAGGGTTTTAATGAACATTCTAAAACATAGCCTTATCTACCTGCAATCACCATGTCTTGCCCTTTTAAGCCATAGCATAATTTTTTTTGCCTACTTTTATCATTCATGATGGAAATGTTCCTAAAATGTTAGTGCAATAATAAGACTTCTACTTTTGGAAAATGAAGAGAGCTGTCATTCAAAATAAAAAGGTGTACGTGTGTGTTTGTGTTTATACAGAAATGCACATAAAGAAAATTCGAGCACCAAAAACCACAGGTTAGTGTTTTCCAAAGTCGTCATTGCCCCACTAAGGAGCCATTTTATGTATTTTTTCTACTCATCCAGCTCATGAGATTTCAATATCATGAATATATGGTATATGTGCGTGCTGTGGCCCATAGGAGTGTCAAAAACCATTGTAATCAATGAAATTTTGCACCCATGGGGTGATATTGCCCACTGAAAATTCATGGATTGAACCACAGCATAAAAGTCACTTAAAATCTCACACCTTAGAGGTGACAACCGTGTGCATTTATTATTTTTCCTCTTTTTATTGCATTTCCCATATGATATTAATATATAATATTAAATCATATAAATTATGTTGTTAAAATATTATAAGCTATATAATATTTTGTGAAAGATTTTTGTGTATATGTTCATAAGAGGATATTAGGTATGACATTAATATTAATATTTATAATATTCATAAAATGAATGGAAAGCATTCTATCTTCTATTTTTGGAAGAAGATGTGTGTAATTGGTGCTAATGCTTCTTTTTTTTATTTATTTGTCTTTAGAGGGGAAGGGAAGGAGAGAGAGAGAGAGAGAGAAATATCAATGTATGGTTGCCTCTCGTGAGTCCCCTGCTGGGAACTGGCCTGCAACCCAGGCATGTACCCTGATGGGGAATCGAACAGCGATCGTGTGGTTCGCAGGCCTGTGCTCAATCCACTCAGTTACACCAGCCAGGGCGTGCTAATGCTTCTTTAAATGTTTGATAGAATTGTCCAGTGACATTATCTGCACATAAAGATTTATTTTTTGAGAGTGTTTTATTATGAATTTAGTTTTCTTAATCATTACAGGACTATTCAAATGATTAATTTTATATTGCATGAGTTGTGGCACTTTGTTTTTTGAGGAATTGGTCCATTTTATCTAAGTTGCCAAATTAATATATGTAATTTTTCATAGCATTCACTGATTATCCTTTCAGTGTTCTTGGTGTCTTTAGTGATAGCAATTGTTTCATTCCTGATATTAATAATTTGTATATTCTCTTTTTTATGTCAGTCTCATCAAAGGTTTGACAATTTTATTGAGCCTTTCACTGAAAAAGCTCATTATTTCACTGACTTTCTCTATGCTTTCACATTTCAATTTCATTGATTTCTGCCTTTGTCTTTGTTGTTTTCTTCATTCAGCTTGATTTGAGTTCACTTTGACCTTCTTTTCTAGATTCTTGAATTGGGAGATTAGATTATTGATTTGAGACCCTTCTTATTTTCTAACATATGCATTTAGTGTCTCCAAATTTCTTCTTAGCGCTGGTTTGGCTGCATCCCAAATTTTGAGAGGTGGTATTTTCATTTTTATTTAGGTCAATGGGTTTTTGATATTCATTAAGACTTCTTATTTGACCCAAACATTATTTAGTAGTGTGTTGTATAGCTTCCAAATGCTAGAAAATATTTCTCTTATCTTTCCATTAAGCTTGCTAGATTGAGTCCACTGTGGTCAGAGAACACATTTTATATAATTTTAATTATTTTAAATTTGTTGAGGTTTACTTTATGGTCCAAGATACAGTCAATCTTGGTATACATTCCCATGGAACTTTAAGTTCCCTTGTAACTTAAAAAATGGTTTTCTGATGCTTTGGGTGCATTATTGTATAATTGGTGATTGTATAATGATGATTGATGGTGGTCTACCCAATCAGTAGATTTAGATCCTTAGGCCCTGAGGAATCTAATCCTGTATACAATTGGTGCTTAGTAAGGGTTGCTGAATCACATAAACCTGCTGTGTCTGTACCCTCATTCCTGTGATCTGCTAAAAAAAAATTCCAGGAGAAAAATAAATAGCTAGCAATGACACCTCACCATGGGATTTGACTGGACAGGCTACATCGATAATGCTGTGTAATGAACAACTCAGTGTTGTTTGTTGAGAAACAACTCAACTAAAAGCTCAATGTTTGCAATACCAATAATTTATTTCATAGTCAAGGGTCTACACAGATTATGGTGTTTTAGCTGATCTTATCTTCTCTTGCCTCAGCTCTACTTAGCTATGCCGGATTCAAGGTTTTGGGTTAGATTCAAGTATATTCCCTAATTGCTAATTTGGGGATCCATGCTCAAGGAGAAATTGCTACCTGGAGCATGTTCCTCCCATTTCAAAAGGTAGAAACTCCAGGAGAGTTGTCAGAAACATGGAACACCTTTTAAAGACTCAGCTTGTTACAGGCATAGTGTAACTTCCATTCATGTTTCATTGTGCAAAGGAAGTCATACAGAAGTCTAAAGCACATGTATTGAAGGTAAATACTCTGCCCACTCCTGTAGGAGGCACTCAAAATCACATGGCTAAAGACATGGATGGAAAAATTCTATTATAACAAAGGAGTGAATAATTGGAAGCAGTGATTCAATTTACCTCTGACTTATTTTCTGAAATTTTCTACCTTCTACTCTACACAGCAGTCTGGAAAATGAAAACTAAGCCTCCACTTGAAAAGATGTGGAATCCTTATATGATTTAGTAAACTAATGAGGAAGTGCATCAGAATATACTTCATACTACATCAAAAGCAATGTATTTAAAAATCCAGACTGTATTTTCTGATTCTTTTCATTTTGAACTATAGGTAAGCATTTGGTTTGGGAGTATTTGTGGGGGCAAATCCTTTGTAAACTTGCACAATTAATCTAAATGCAAAGACTTACAATAGATTCCAACTGTATCAGTTTGATGTGTGTGTGATATGAAGCATTTGCACTTACTATTTTTTGTAAATATTCCTTTTTATGAAACAAATTTATAGAGTACTTGGCACCCCTCAGATAGTCATCACAGAATCCTATAGGATGACAAATGTCCAGGATGTGTTAGGTCACAATTGGAATTTTATTTGAAAAAAGACCTTAGTCTTTAAAAATACAATACAGAGAACCCTGGGGACAGAATTCTTACTAATTTAAATCCAGGAAATGCATGTAGCACCTGATACTTCATGTACTCACAGAGTGACAAACTCTCTTTATCTGCAGATAATAAAGGAAATGGTTGCTGAGAGTCTATTCTGGATACTAAGTGGGTAGAGTTGAGGTAGTGGTTTTAATGATATTGACACTTCTTTCCTAACCATTGATCCAGGACCACCAAGACATTAACACAGACTATCTGGCACAAAAGGAGCCAGAGATTACTTGCAGTCACTCTTTGTTAAATTGATTGGACTTAAAACCAATAACCCAGAAGACAGGATCCATCTTATTACCAGTTTTCTTATGTTAAGATAAAGCAAAATTAAGAGCCATATTTAAAATGTACTTGTATTTGCAGGCATTTGTGTGAATGTCATTTGAAACACAATTATCAGAACAAAAAAAAAGCAGCTGAATGAGAGTTAAATTAGAGCTTTTCTAATATTTGTCAAATGAGAAAGAACCAATTTCACTAGAAAATCAATGAAGAAAATTTAAAACATGTTTTTTGCAATTTGAATTTTGTCAGTTGCAAGAAAAGTACATTGGTGTTGAAATACTGACAGTAGATAAATTTAAAAGTTATTATTTTTTCCTTTGAATTTTGCCTTCCATAATGACTTCTAATTCCTTGTAACATAGCAGTAAACAAAATGTAAGGAGGTCAGCATTGGATGTGAGCACCTGTAGCATCTCCAGTGAAGTCTATGTTGTGACTCTTTCTCATCTTCCTTCATTGTGGATATGCCTCCACTTTTCTTTTTTCTTCTGTACTTATCTACTTTTACCATTTTAACAGGACCCTGCATATTTTTCACTTGCCTCTCTTCTAAACAACCCATTTTATTCACCCACCTTCCTACTGTAAGTGTTCACTGGGACATCTTCATGTTACCTCATCTCTCCTTTATTTTCTCATCTTCTGTGTGCTCTCTCCTTCCTTCAAGTTAAACAAAAATGGACTCATCATCTCTTGATTTACCAATTACTTCATTGTGCCGCTTAGGTCAAAATCTCTATTAACTTTGGTCTTGCCTGTCCTTTAACTCAAAATCTCAATTGTTAATGGAGTACATAGAGAAAGAGAAATTGACATCTGTGACTGCTTTCCAGAGTGCTCACATTTTATTATTAATTATGTTAGTTGTGTTCAGTCTTATCTGCTTCATATTTCCACGAATCCCATCTGCTTCAAATTCACCCTGCCCAATGCCTGGGCCAAAAATGGTAAGCACATGACACTTGGTTCTTGGCAGGCATTTCATTTGACTTTGATGTTCTCATCTAATGTTCCTAGACTGGCTTCAAATTTCATTAGTATCTCAGAAAGTCAAAATCAGAATCATTACAGTCTCATTGGCACAATATAAGATCTGTCTGTGGTCCTGGCCTACATTGTTGCAAAATACTTCTTGTCTGCAGATACTTCCAAACAAAATGCATTGAACAAACTTCCACCAGATATATCTGCCTGAAGTATGCCTCTCGCTGTGTCAGTTTGTCATTTCACATGAATGCGTTCATTGTCTATATGTGCTGGGATGTAGACATGTTCGGGAAGCCCTGATTAGTGAATCAGCATGATTATTGTTTCATGATTTATGTCTCTGAACTCATTGGTGCTAGTTTAGGAGGGTCTCCAGGGATCTTTTGAGAATAGCTCACCTTTGTACAGCAGAACCCTCTTTCTTCTGTTCAGGGTGGACATTTTCTTTACTCTGGTTCCTCAGATGAGTGATCCCACCTGTTTACTTTTATCCACAAAGTTCTCAATTCTTCCAGTTAGCCAATTCCACCCTTTATTTTGCTTTAATGGGAGAATGGAAAGACTCTTTCCTTCATGTAGTTTTTGTTATTTCAATGGGACTTCATTGGGAAATAGAATAAGATTAAGTATGTCCTTAGTCCAGTAATATAAATATTTATTTATTTATTTATTTATTTATTTCAGAATAATTTTAAACTTAGAAAAAGTTCTGAATATAGGTCAGAGTTCCTCTCTACTTGCAACAACTTAAATAACCATAATAGTTCCATTGGACCGTGTCTGGTTTTCTGCCAAAACTTTTCTATTTCGATTAGCATTACTCTAGTATAAGTAGAAGTCAGGTAGTGTGATAACTCTGGCTTCATTCTCTTTTCTCAGGATTGCTTTTACTATTTGGCATCTTCTGTGGTTCCATACAAATCAGATTTTTTTGTTCTATTTCTTTAAAAAATGGCATTGGGAATTTAATAGGAATTACATTAAATATGTATATTACTTTGGGTAGTATGGTCATTTTTAAAATCTATGTTGATTCTTCCAATCTATGAGCACAGAATATCTTTCCATTTTGTTTTGTGTTTTTCAATCCTTTTAGTAATGTTTTGTAGTTTTCAGTATATGGGTCCTTCACATCCTTTGTTTAGTTTATTTTTACATATTTTATTCTTTTTTGCAATCATAAAATGAATTTTTAATGTCTTTTTCTGAAACTTCATTGTTAGTATATAGAAAAGCAGAACAGAATTGGGAGCCCAGAAATAAAACCACATGTATATGGGCAAATAATTTTTAACAAAGAAACTAACACACAATGGAGAAGAGAAAACCTCTTCAATAAATGGTGCTTGGAAAATTGGAGAACCACATGTAAAAGAATGAAACTAGGCTATAGTTTGTCCCCATGTATAAAAAATAATTAAAAATGGATTAAAGACCTAAATATAAGATCTGAAACCATAAACTGCATAGAAGAAAACATAGGTACTATACTTATAGACCTTGGCATCTGAGAACATTTTATAAATTTGACCCCAAAGGCAAGAAAAGTATAGATAAGAATAAATGAATGGGAGTATATCAAACTAAAAAGCTTCTGCACACAAAAACCCCCGCTAATAACACAAAAAGGCAACCGATTAAATGGGAGATGATATTTACAAACAACAGCTCCACTGGTGGGTTAATATCCAAAATATAAAAAACTCAACACCAAACATACAAACAATCTAATTTAAAAATGGGCAAAGGACCTGAACACACACTTGTCCCAAGAAGACATGCAAAAGGCCAATGGATGTATGAAGAGTTGCTCAACTTCACTAGCTATTAGGGAAATGCACATGAAAACTACAATGTGATACTACCTTACACCTGTTAGAATGGCTATTATCAACAAGACAGGTATGGACAGGTGTTGGAGAGGCTGTGGAGAACAGGAACCCTCATTCACTGTGGTGGGGATGTAAACGGGTGCAGCCACTATGGAAAGGAACAGTTCCTCAAAAGTATGAGAACAGAGTTACTGTAAGACCCACTAATCCTTCTTCTGGGTATTTACCAAAAAAATTCAAAAAACTTTATTTGCAAAGATACACGCACCCCTGTGTTCATTGCAGCAGTATTCATGGTGGCAGAGACATGGAGACAAAGTGTCTTTCGATAGAAGATTGGATAAAGAAGGTGTGGTTCATATATAGAATGGATTACTACTCAGGCATTAAAAAAGATGAAATACTGCCATTTGTGACAACATGAATGGACCTTGAGAATATTTTGCTAACTGAAAAAAATCAGAAAAATCTAAGAACCATGTAATTTCACTCAAATGTGGGATATAAAACTGAAACTTACAGACACAAACAACAGTTAGGAGGTCACCAGATGGAAGAGGGAGTGGGGGTAATAAAAGGTAAATGGGGCCAAATATATGGCAATGGAAGATGATTTGACTTTGAGAGGTGGGCAATCACAATGGAATATACAGACCATGTATCATAGAAATGTACTCTTGAAACCTATATGATGTATTAACCAAAGTCATCCCAATGAATGTAATTAAATAAATAAGTAAGCATTGTAGAATTATCAAAATTGAGAAGTTAACATTGATTCAATATCATTAACTACTCTATATATTAGGCCTTCTTTGTTAAGTATAACATTCAACTATTAATTTGTTGACTATATTTATCAAAGTTTTGTATATACTTAATTTGATGTGATATTTTACAAGAAATTGTGAGTAATCTTAAATTAATGAGTAAAATTATAAAATTCACAAAAATATTTTTCATTCTATTTCCATTTTTCTTGCATGTCACCTTTTGCTTATATAAGTACTATTTATTTTAGTTGACTATGGATTACAAAGAGCAACCCCCATTCTCTGATTAAACATTCACAGGTCTTTGTTCTTTGCAACCTAAAACCTTAGAATCTTTAGTAGAATCATACAGAAATTATGTGTACAGAATCCAGGGTGTAATGCATTTCCTTCAGTGTGGAACTGGGACCTAGAGACTTGTTAGGGACTGAAGCTCTGTCTTTCTCTTTCTCTTTCTCAGTCTCGTGGTCACAAGTTGTGTCATTCAATACTCAAAAGGATTTTTTTCATTTCTGTATATATCTGTTCTGTTCTTTTTTCTTGTTCAAACCTTGTTCTCTCCTTACAGATAGGCACACAATGGTGACCACAGTCAAAGTAGATCATCTTTCAACATTATTATTACCCATAGTTTGGAAATTCCACTTTGTGACTCTTTGTTCAAATCCAAAAGAGGAATTTGCTGAATCCAATTTGCTTTGGGGGGGGTTGAGCCATATATATTGCACTACTGGCTTGTGTAGAGATGCTTCCCACTTCCTTTATGTCAGGCCCTTAACCCTTAGTAAACCATCCTGATTGTATCATTTAGTCTTTGCAACCAATGCCCCCAATACAATAATCATTCATTTGCTCATAGCTCTGTGAGTCATCAGTTTAGGTCTCAACTACCATGGTATCTCTGTGGTTGAATGAGGTCAGCTGGGCTTGACTGCTATATTTGAGACTTCTGCTGGAGTGATTGAGCTTCTGTTCATATGTACTTTGTCATCTTCAAGGGAACTAGCCCAGGCTAGTTCATATGTTGACAAAAGGGGTCCCAGAATGAGCAAGATACTAGAAGCCCCAAATATAAGTACTTTTCATGTCTGTCCTTGTGTCACTTTTGCTGATGTGTCATTGACCAAAGCAAGTTACATGGCCAAGCCCAAGTTCAAAAGATCGAGAAGTAGATTTTGTCTTTTGTTAAAAGGTTCAACATCGTTCTGAAGAGGGTTGTCATGCAGAGATGGAAGAATTTATATTCTTTTAATCTATCACACTAATCTAGGAAATTGGAGGGATATGACAGGAGTGTCCAAACTTTTGGTGTCTCTGGACCACACTGGAAGAAGAGTTATCTTGGGCCACACGTTAAATACATTGTGACACATAATCACAAAAATTTATAATGTTTTAAGTAAATTTACAATTTTGTGCTGCACCACATTCGGCCACATGCGGCCCATGGGCCATGGCTTGGACAGCCCTGGACTGTAGAACATAACTATTAAGGACAAAAGGAAATATGAATAAACATTTCCCCGGTCAGGCTTGTGAATAGAAACTTCCAGAATATAGTCATACAATGAGGTCAGCAGCGTGTCATACTTCATTTATATTGATGCAGTATTATATTAGCAATTATAATGACCTCAACAAGAAAGTCATGAAACAATCTGGAGGGAGTATACATGTTAATATACACAACCTATCTCCAGTCCATTCTTTGATTGTAACCTAATTAAGACTAGATAACAAAGGCTGAAAATAATTTTCCCTGGTGGCTCTTCTGTTGTGCAAGCAAATGAAAGGTGCGGTGCACTTCCTGGTGTGGAAAAAAAAAACTTATTGGGGAAAAAAACCAAAAGATGAAAATAACATTACACTTAGCACTCACTGAATTCAGTAATGGAAAAAAAAGGGATTTATTTTAGCTTTCCATTCTTTATAGTCGCCCTCATGGGTAGAACCCATAGGACACGTATTACTTTGCTTGAGTATCGCACTGATGCTGCCCACATTGACCCTTTTAGTGGCTAAACAGAAACAGTCAGTTCCAAAGAGCTAATGTTTTGCTGTGTGAAAGTAGACAATACATTTCTACCTAGCCTTGCAAATCTCTCTTTTCGGGACTATTTCTAAGATATAAATATCAGAATTGAACAGATCCATGAAACAGTTCACTGTGAGGTCAATGAGATGTGGTGCATCTTTCTGTGCAGTAAAAAACATAACTTGGTCCTGAAAGGCTTAATAGGCTTTCAGAAGGTGAACACTCCAGACTCCACTCTGCTTAGATTCACTCTGGGGGAGAGAAGGGATCCCACTAGTGAGCAGAAAATCAATTGCTGACTTTCTGGAGCTGCATTAAGTTTTATTTATCAGTAGGACACTATTATCTCTTTTGGAACCCTGCTGGCCTAGCCATTAGCTCCCTTTTCATCAACAGGGTCAGACCTTTGCTGCTTCTGAGTTAGGACTTTCATGCATTATACATAAATGCTGCATGTGTTTTTAAAAATGGAATTGAATCTAGAAATGCGTTGATACAACTTACAGACAGCTGTTGTCAGAGAAATGGTAGAATGAAGTAGACTGTAAATGACCTCTCTATGACCCATTATATGCCTGTATTTAGATTCCAGTCTCTCTAAAATTATGGCAATGGTTTCAAGCATTTAAAATAGCTATTTAAGTTTATTAGAGTTTGCCACTTTATTTTCTGTCCTACTTTGGACAAATGAGCCTGAAAAGCATGTGTTCTAAAGGTTCAGATTTATGAGTTAAAAAGGGACAACGATGCTTTTATTTAAAAAAGGGAAAGTAGCCATTTACCATGATATAATTTACCAAGTAGCCATTTACCATGATTCTATAATCAAGTTGCTCTTTTCAAGTATCATTTATTAACTTCCAAATCAATTTGAATACCACTTAAATATCTTTTAATAATTCCAGTACACTAGCACTATACAAACCTCTTTAAACTGAGTGAAGATTAAACTAGAAATAACCATCGCTTGAACAGTACTGCATTATGTTTGAGACAGTACACAGAAAATCAGTACATTACCAAATGATTCGTAAGATGTTTTGCCTTGTATGTTTTTAATTAGAAAACTCACTTTGAAATTTTTGACCCCTCAAACCAAAGGCATATATTGGAAATAAAAACAATGTAATTTTGAGAAATTATAAAATGTTCAAAGCCTTGATGGTAAGAGCTAAGTTCATTTTATTACATCTGCGATTAAAAAAAATAACAAACAAAAATCTTCTGATGGGCAACATTTTATAAATTATTTTTAGTCATGTGATAAATTCTGACTCCTAAATTATGGTGCATCAGACAATGCTTAGACTTTCCCACTTAGAAACTAATAAACCCATTTTTTTAGGGGGAAGGGGACTA
This sequence comes from Artibeus jamaicensis, assembly GCF_021234435.1. NCBI lineage: Eukaryota > Metazoa > Chordata > Mammalia > Chiroptera > Phyllostomidae > Artibeus > Artibeus jamaicensis. Next base: position 7,381,023 of record NW_026522028.1, on the reverse strand, counting down.
ATATGTGTTCTCTTAATTAATCATCTAAAAATAAGAACCACTTTTAGTTCAGATATTTCTTAAGACTTTATGAAGCCATATATAGCCAGCATAATCTGGTGACTAAGGGACAATACACATTCTGATTTTGGGTAGTTTTTTCTTTTTTTCTGTAGGATGATACTTTGAACGACTTCTTTACAGTTTACGATGCACCTGACAGTCCATAGCAATGAATATATTAATCATCATTAGCAACATACAAGTGGTTGTAACCCCGGCTGGTGTGGCTCAGTGGATTGAGTGCTGACCTGTAAACCAAAGGGTCACCCATTCGATTCCCAGTCAGAACACATACCTGAGTTGCGGGCCAGGTCCCCAGGGGAGACCACATGAGAGGCAGCCACACTTTGCTGTTTCTCTCCCTCTCTTTCTCCCTCCCTTGCCCTTTCTCTAAAAATAAAAAAATAAACCCTTTTTAAAAAAGTGGTTGTACACAGAGTATTCTCTGGAACAAACCAGTTATACCTTTATAGTGTACCATATTCACAAGAGAGAATACTAAGTCTCATTTGGAATGGTGTGAGAACATTCATACCCCTGGTAGCTTGAAGCCAACTTGTAATAATTCACAAGAACCTGACAAATGCTACAAATCACTCTCTTTGCCTGACCTTGAAATTATTGTTAAACATTCACCAGCAAACCACTGAATTTTAAACTACATCGTTTTAAAACAGTTAGATTCTACACGATCTGTGGTAATTTGAAATGAATTTCATTCTTTTATTGTTCTTACTGTGCACTCTCAGTTTCTTAGCAAAATCAACTCAGCATTGAAAAAGGCATTTCTCTTGGAAAACATAACCTGTCTGTACTCGTACATAGTTTCTATGATGTCAAACTGCACTGCCTAGTTAGAGTCATCATTTAGGAACATGTGGTTTGATTATCAAGTGTATGTGGAAACCCTCACTCATCCAGAAAGCGGTGCTTTATCTTGCTTATAAAAACAGAATTTCCAGTTGATTAGTTTTCATCATGAGGCTGCTTTTCATAGTTTCATATTGAGACAATTATAGGAGCCTCGAGTAAAAAAGAAGATTGTTTCATTAATTGCCTTCTAAAAGGAAGCAAAATAAGTTATTTTCTCAAAAGAGACACATGATTTTCAGTGTTTTGCCATGAAGTTTATATATATATATATGTAATTGCCCTAGAAGCACTTTTCACAACAAGATACTTTTGTAATTATCCAGCTGGACTAATTTGGTATCTGAAGCAAATATATTAAACAGTTAACAACAGCAGTAGGCCACAGAGCCTTGTTTTACTGCAGGATTTGATGAAAGGCAGGTGCCTCGTCTTATGAAAGGTGTTATAGCAACTACCAGCAAGAGCTCTCCAAATATTTCACTTACAGTGTCTAAACTTGGAATAGTTTAATTTGAAGAAGCTCTTTCTTTAAGATTCAATAACACAATTATGTCATAGGAGGTATCACTCTGCAATACAATTGTTGACTTACTCATTTGTCAACTCTTCAATGATGGAAAACAAAGTATGTATTGTGTATCACCATAAGAGATTGGATGGATGACATACAGTAGTCACTCAACATCCATTTGAAGAATAAACGAGTGAATACTAAGAGCAAAGATTGGTGGTATAAATAAGAAATGCATTTATTAATTAAAGGAAATACCCAGCATATACTTGAATAGTCAGGGAAGACTTTATTGCATTAGTAGGACTGCCATGAACATTGAGTTTATATATGGAAAGTACGGCAAACTGCTCTGGGCAGGGAAAACTGCTTGAGCAAGGTTGCTGAGGTGTAACTAATGCTTTTGAATTTCAGTAATGCTCTAGCTTGGTTGGAGCCAAGATCTGTAGAAGTTAATTCTGGAGATTGGGTAGAGATTTGGAATACCACCAGGTCATGGAGATAGTTTAGAGTTTATCCTGTTGGGTGTGTGGAACCATTGAGACTTTGTCTAAACACTGAATTTGGAAAGTTTCCTCTGAAATAGCTTGTGATGGGGTTGAAATTAGAGTTGAAAAAAGGGTGAGAAAGTCTGGATCATTAGACTGTATTAGTGCCATGAAATTCAATGTTATTTAAATGTGCCTTCCTTCTCCCTGCCCACATCTATAAATAATCTTAAGACAAAATGATTGTCAGGCACTAAAATATTTTAAACCTTACTTCTCAGAAAAAAATACTATTTCTAGGAAAATATAATATTTCTAAATTCTGTGTCCATATACAGAGAATGAGTACAGCAAAGTCTCTCTGTCAGCCAATACAAATCTATTCATTGGAACAGTAAAAATGTGAAGAATTAGATCCAAAATAATTTTAAACATACAAATATATTAATACTTACTAAGACTCTTTGACAAATAAAATAGAAGTAGATTCATGAAAGTAAACGCAAAAGCAAATGAAAATATGCAGTGAGTGGTTGAGAAATAGAATTTAAAATTTATTTTCAGGTATTTCAGTTGTCAGAGAAAATTTGTAATAGCTAATTTTTGTAATAGCTAAAATTTGTTTGATGAGCAATCTGCATGCTTGGTATAGAACTTGTCATTTTTGGGTGTCTTAGTCAGCTGGGGCTGCTATAACTATGTGTATATAAAATCTCTACATGTTTATCATTTTTCTGTTCATGGACACTTAGGCTGTTTCCATTTCTTGACTATTGTGAATAATGCTGCAATAAACATGAGAGTGCAGATGAATTTTTGATACCCTGTTTTCATTGTCATTGAATATGTACCCAGAAGTAGGATTGCTGCATCATTATATGGTCCTTCTTGATGATAGCTGTTATGACAGGGAGATGTGGTATATGCGTGTGTGTGTTTCATTATCATATAATGGAATATTATTCAACCATGAAAAAGAAAGACATTCTGCCATTTGCAACAATATGGATAAACTTTGAGGGCATGATACTTACTGAGATATACTAGAGAAAGACAAATATTGTATAACATTACTTATATGTGGAATCTGAAAGAGCTGAAGTAGAAACAGAGTAAAATGGTAGTTCTCAGCAGGTGAAGGGTAGATTTGGGAGATGTCCAAGGGTACAGACTTGCAATAAGATCCATAAGTCCTGGAAATCTAATGCATAGCATTTTGATTATAGTTAACAATACTGTATTATAAACTCCAAAATTGCTAAGATACTAGAACTTAAATATTCTCACCACAAAAAAAAATAGACAGAACTGTAGATCGTTATGCTAAGTGAGATAAGCCAGACAGTGAGGGACAAATACCATATGATCTCACCTATAAGTGGAACCTAAACAAAAAAGTGAGCCAAATATAATCAGAGACATGGAAATAAAAAACAAACTGACAGTAACCAGAGAGGAGGAGAAAGGGGATAATGGGGGAATGAAGAAGAACAGTCAAGTCTAGAAACATGTATAAAGGACAAAGACAATGGGGTAGAGCAGTGAGGAGGGCTGAATGTGGCAGGTGGGGGTTAGGTAGGGTAAGGGAGAGTAATGGGGAGGAAAAGGGGACAACTGTAATCAAACAACCATAAAATATATATGTATATATATTTAAAAAAAGAAATGGTAATTATATGATGTAATCAAGGTTTTACCTAATGCTATGGTGCTAATCATATTGCAATATACAAATGTATCAAGTCAACATACTGTATATCTTAAACTCATACAGTGTTACATGTAAATTATATCAATAAAATAATAAAAGAAACATTAAAAAATCCCAGACACTGGGTGCTTTAACAACAGACTTTTATCTCTCACAGTTATGGAGACTGGGAAGTCCAAAATGAAAGTGACTGGAGATTTGGCTCCTGCAGAGGATCTGCCTCCAGGCTCATAAATGACCATCTTCTCTGTGCATTGTCACATGACGGAGGAGGCGAGCTGCGGTGTCTCTCCCCTGTTTTATAAGAGCACTATACCCACCATGACAGCCCAGACTTCAAAACTTCATCTAAGCCTAACTATCTCCCAAATGCTCCTCTTCCAAATACCATCACGTTGGTGATTAGAGCTTCTGCCCGTGAATTTGGGGGGACACAAACATTTAGTTCTTAACAATAGGTATTATCTTATGTAATAGTTACAAAAATCCAATGAAAATTACTATTCTCATTTTCTAGATAAGGAAACCAACACAAAGATGGGTAAATAACTAGTCGTATATGAATGGCTATGTAGTTGGAGGATTGAGAAACAGCCAGGATTTGGACCAGATTCCTAAAAATGATGCTCCTAACTCATTCTCTGGACCAAAGTAGAGTATTGGCGGTCTGATAACAATGGGGTAGCAGTAATAGATAAGTATTTGTGTCTGTGCATCTGAGAAAATAAGAGAGGGAGAGAACAGAAGGAATAATAGACACAATAGTGATTTATCATTTCACTGAGGTCTGAGTGTGTTGTTCCAGAGGTGCAAGGAAAAGGAGTAATTTTAATCTGATTCTTTTAAGCATGCCCAATCATTCCTACAACAGTATATCAGGACGGTGCAAAACATCCTGCTAAATCTATATTGGGCTCTGTGGGTGAAGTGTGAATAATGCATTTTTTCTTCCAGGAATCTTTCCTTAATAGTGAAGAAATATTTTGTAATGTTGCCGATAAAGAAATCTTGTTTTAAGCAAAAGTGACTTATGCTTACATATGTATACAGAAAGACACAAAATAAAAGGAGAAATAAAATAATTGTATTTTATATAACACTTCAGTTATATTCCAGTGTTCTACAGAAAATGAGAAAATACTTAACTGACTAAAATAAAAATAAGGAGATAGAAGTAATAAAAAGGAAAGAAGAAATTGGGAAGAAAGCTATGTTAAGGGAATTCTTTGACACATGATATTTGAAGGTTTTGCTTTCCTAATTCCACTTCCCTGACAATATCAGCAATGTTATTATCTGTAAGCTTAATGACTTAGGAAATGCAAACTGGTTAGAAAGTGTCAACATAGAAAAAAAATTTTTTTCCAATCTTTTGCTTTCTAATGATGGCTTACTTGACAAATCTAAGTCCTTTTTAGCATAATGGGAAGATTTGTTATTAATGAGGAACATTTAGCTAATGTTAGAGTAAAATTTTTCAATAATTTGCAATCTAATAAATGCTGAGATGGCTACAGTGTGATGACAGGATATGATAGGTTTTAAAAAGATGTTGGGAGGGGAATCACACATACACACATATATTTTCTTTGTTTCCTTTTTTAATACTTATTTTTATTTTTATTGATTTTTAAAGAGAGAAAGGGGGAGTGAAACCTTGATTTTGTTGTTCTGCTTGTTAGTGCATTCATTGATTGATTCTTCTATGTGCCCTGACCAGGTATCAAACCTGCAACCTTGGTGTACTGGAACAATGCTCTAACTAACTAAGCTACCTGGTCAGGGCTTACATTTTCAACTCTCTAATAGATGGGTGGGAAAACAGGGTTAATATTTAGAGTTTGCCAGGCAGCTGGCCTCTGTCACAACTACTCATCTCTGCTGTTGTAGCATGAAAGCAGACACAGACAATACATAGTCAAATTAACATGACTGTATCCCAATAAAATTGTATTTATAAAAAATAAGGAAAGAGGTGTAGCTCAGTGGATTGAGCATGGGCCTGTGGTTCAATTCCCAGTCAGGGCACATGCCTGGGTTGCAGGCTAGTTCCCATCAGGGTATATATGAGAGGCAACCATACATTGATATTTCTCTCCCTCTCTCCCTTCCCCTCTAAAGATAAATAAATAAAATATTTTAAATAAATAAATAAATGAATATTTGAAAAAAATAAGGAAAGAGCTAGATTTTGACCATAGGCTATAGTTTACTGACCTGTAATATATATTCATATATTAGGTATAGAAGAACAGCTTTGACTTGTAAATTAGTATTGCATATGTATATAATTTTAAACTTTAGATAGCCAAAAACATATCAAATCATTAAATCTTTGAAAAAAATTAATATTTCCATATTTTAGTCTTCCTGAGGCAAGTATTTTATATTAATGTTTAATTCAAGTGGAGGTCATTAAAATGAAGTGACATCTTTATGTTCAAGAGCACCTTAAATATATTAGGCTTGTCAGTGCCTTAAATAGACTCTATGAACAATTATCATAATATAGGTCATAAATTCTGTCAAATCAACTTGTAAAATAATTGCATAATATTTATTTACCACCTTCTGTACATGATTGAGGTGCTAGTATTTGTGTTTGATAGCAAATCAGTTAGTGGGGCGTTGGTATGAGTCACAATGACAATAATTAATAAAGAATCAAATTCAAAGGAAGCCACTGCAAATATATACAGAAAATTTGTTCAAATACAACATGGAAAATGGTTGTGTCTACTAATGCATGGCAGGGAAAAAAACTATTGTGGATTAAAAAACATTTTAATAAGTTCAAATCGGCAGTTACAAAATAGTCTTGGGATGTAAAGTACAGCATAGGGAATATAATCAATAACATTGTAATAACTATGTATGCTGACAGGTGGGTACTAATCTTATTGGGGAATCACTTTATAAGGTATAAAAATGTCTAACCACTATGCTGTATACCTGAAAGTAATATACCATTGAACATCAATTGTAACTGATAAATATTTTAATCATAATTTTACAGTGATCTGAGATATAGAATGGCATGGCTTTATGAATTAATTTTTAAGAAGTCGTATCTTCTTCTTAGGAATTAGAAATAGTTCTATAGATAAATAGGTAGAGATGGAGCCAGAGATATATAAATATCTCCACTGGTTCATCCGGTCTGGAACAGGTTCCTGTGAAAACAGTGGCACACATTAACATCAGTTTCCATTTGTGCTTGTCATTACTCAGAAATATATTGAACACGACACTGGGAAAAATTTCTCTCTTTGGGATGGCTATCCCTTTGAAGGTAATGCTAGAGATGACACCTATGTTTTATTTAACTAGCTAGGAGACAAATAGGTGGGGATGGAGGAGAGTTTTGTGACATATCAATCCATCAATTTCAGGAATTCTCCCCAGCAATACAAAGGGGAACATACTTTTCCTTCATAGATATTCTAACTTTGTTAACATTTGGTTTGAAAATGCTTTAGGGTAGGAGTCACCTTCTCCAGCTCTATAAGGACAGGGAATTTTGTCTGTGTCATTCACAGCTGGACCATAAGATCTTGCAACAGTGTCAGGCCCAGGGTAGATATATACCCAGAAGTGGAATTGGCATGCTAACTTATAGTTCTGATTTTAATTTATTGAGGAACATCTATAATGTTTTCCTCAGCAGCTGCAACAATTTACATTCCCACCAACAGTGCATAAGGGTTTCCTTTTCTCCACATCCTGGCAACATTTATGTCTTTGATAACAGCCATTCCAACAAATGCGAGGTGATATCTCATAGTTTGGATTTGCATTTCCCTAATCATTAGGGATTTTCAGTATCTTCTCATGTACCTGCTGGCCATTTGGATGTCTTTTTTTGAAGAAATGTATATCCAGGTCGCCTGCCATTTTTTAAATCATTTTTTTGTTATTGTGTTGCATGAATCCCTGATATATTTTGGATTCTAACCCCTTATCTCATACATGGTTTGCAATGTTTTCTCTCCTTCTGTGGGTTGTCTCTTCATTCTGTTTATTGTGGCCTTTACTCTGTAGAAACACTTTAGTTTGATGAAGTCGCATTTGTTTGTCTTTTTGTGCTTTTTGTATCATATTCAAAAAACATGTTGCCAAGACAAATGTCAAGGGAATTTTTCCTGTGTTTTATTCTTATTATTTTATGACTTCAGGTCTTACATTTAAGTCTTCAATCCACATAAAGTTAATTTTTGTGAGTGGTATGTAAATTAGGGGTCTAATTTCTCTCATTTGCATGTGATTATACAGATTTCCCAAAACAACTTATTGAAAAGATTATCTTTTCCCTATTGAGTATTCTTGACTCCCTTGTCACATATTAGTTGGCTATATATGCATAGGTTTATTTGGGTGAATTGTCTTTTTTTTTAACTTACAGCATTACAATTAGGAGACAGGAGAGGCTGATTATAGATACCTTATGATTTCAATTTTAAATATATCCTAAAGCTGAAGATCTGGAAATGGAGTCCTTTAAATATATCCATGTCTGTGTGCTCCCTGAAAAGTCCTCCTCATGTTGTAGTATATCATTCTCAGCTGTGAGGTAGCTGGATTAGACCTGAAGCTGGTAGTATGGGGAGCAGCCGATGGGACAGGCATGAGAAGGGTTCTCTCTATCCCTGTATGAATCTCACAAATAAAATTGTTGGTTCAGGATGAGGTGAGCATTTTTTAAAATTAGAGCCATATGTGAACCACATGTTAGAGCTAAATAAGAAAACTTGAAAACTAATCAGACAAGCAGCAGTCTAGGTATATATTTATATCAGATGAAGGAAAAGAGTGAATGACAAACCAGAAAAATAGATGGAAACAATAGGAAAAATGTAAAACATAACAGAAAATTGAAAAATCAAAATCAAAATGTAGATTGTTCAGTAATCAACAAAATCATGGAGGATGAAAGATTATAATAAACATGACTAGAAGAAAATCAGTGAAAGTAATGACAATATCTGAGGCTCCCTTTTCACCACTCAGAAACCTTTCATGTTTCCCTTAAAGCAAGAATAAGGCATCATGCATAGTAAATGCATACCTGCAGGCAACTGCAGGCAATTAGTAGTTCCATCTCTTTGGTGTGGAAGTGGAAGGCAGAAAAGAGGCAAATCCTGGCATCTGGAGTACAACAAATACACTGAAAATGTACTTTCTTTTCAATGAAAAGCTGTAGACTCCAACTACAGATGACACTGGCCCCAGATATATGACCCCAACTAATGGAATTTTTTACAGATTTCTTTTTCCTAAAATCTTTTAAATAAAATTTTCTACAAACTTTTTCACTTTTGGTAAATTTTCGTGATTCCTATTTTAACCCAAATAGAATCCCAACAAGTATGTCTTGAATAACCAAAAGTGTCTCTTAGAAGTTAAATTCTTCTTAAAGTTTTAAAAGAGAACATTAAAAAAAAATTTAGATGATGCTCTGGCTGGTGTAGCTCAGTGAATTGAGCACAGGCCTGTGAAGCAAAGGGTCACCGGTTCGATTCCCAGTCAGAGCACATACCTGAGTTGCAAGCCAGGTCCCCTGTAGGGGACACATGAGAGGCAACCACACATTGATGTTTCTCTCCCACTCTTTCTCCTTCCCTTCCCCTCTCTAAAAAATTTTTTTTTCAAACTTAGATGATAATATACACTTCAGTGAGTTTTTCAAATGGAAAAAAGCAAAAGGATAATTTCTAAGTATATGAAAATGTTAATGCAAAGAAACTTTTCCCTTGAAAGGCTTTACTCTTGAGTATAAAAATAAATGTAGAAGTGCTATGGTATTTAGGGGAGCATATTTAAATTTACCCAACACCAGAAATCTGGATAAGAGTTAATGCAAATAAAATATAGCAAAATATTAATTAAATCAAGTACTTATCCAAAGTGTGATCACAAATACATAACGTGAGTTCACACTTGAGGCTCTTACATTTTCATATTGCTTGGCACTTCTTAATTAAGAAAAAACACGTTTTTCTACTGCATAGTCATAGGGTTCTTCACTTAATTTCCTATTGAAAAGTAATTTCATTTCTGCTCTTAATTTAATTAAAATGAAAAAAGTAAGAGAGGAAAGTGAAAGAAAATCCTGAGCCATCGCTCTTTCCTTCACTGATTCTTCACATTGTTGGCAAATGTCTGTCTATCTAGAAGGAAACACTGATACCACTCACAGGGTGTTAACCAGCCTTTGTAAAATTATGGATCTGACATGAAATGAAACATACTTATTTCCTTTAAAGGCAGGGAGCACTGAAAATTGGAGTTTATTTATTCACTTTGAGGCAATTAATAGAAAACAAAGTACTTTATTTTTAAAATATATATTTTATTGATTATGCCATTACAGTTGTCCCATTCCCCCCACTTCATTCCCCTCCACCTTGCACACCCCCTCCCCCCCACATTCCCCCTCTTTAGTTCATGTCCATGTGTCACAGGTTCTTTAGCTTCTATATTTCCCATACTATTCTTGCCCTCCTCCTGTATATTTTCTACCTACCATCTATGCTACTTTCTTTTTTTGAAAAAATTTTTTAATTGTGAAAATAAAGTTTTCTTTGTCTAGGTGTTCACATCTACCCTCATCGAGGGAGATGAAATATTTTTCTTATACCCTGATGTTAAAACACATTACAGTATCTTCTACTCTAAGTTGAATTTTATTCAAATGTTTTGTTGCAAATTTTTGAAATGGCCTGACATCTCACTTTTCAGAAATCTCAACCTTAGGAAATGAAAGATAAAATTGGTATTTGAGTGACAATCCTTGCTCAAGTCAGGGCAAGTTGGCAGTGACTGGGGTGCAAGGGGTTGGGGTGCTCGTGATCATGGCTAACTTCTTGTTACATTAGTTGGGTAGCAGATGATTGGATATGGGCTCAGACTTTGGTTTAAGGACAGTTGTTTACCTAGACATGTCCTACCAGAAATTTGCTAAAGTCACAGAATAGAAAAATGGAGAAATGGATCATTCATTTATTTTTTAAAATGTGTGTATCGAAGTATTACTAAATGTTATGAACAAGTCAAGATGCAGAGGACACAATAGCAATGCTAACCAAAGACATTGACAGTGATGGTTGGGATTCCAATGGCAGAGATTGGAAAGGGGTTTATCTCTGACAGAGTTTTCCCAAATTTCCAGGGCTTTAATAGCACCCACCTTTGATTGGCCTATGTATGACCTGTTTTGATTTAAAAATGGGAATGGAAAAACAATTTCATAATGAATATTGTTATTATTATTTACATAGGGTAAAGTACTTTCCTAATAACACTTGGAAGTGTATTAAGAACTGTTTCATGGAAGAATTTTGAGCCCAAACCATTAATATACAAATTTCATTAATATACAATGTTGTTATGGAATTTATACCAGATTTTATCTGTGTCTGTTCTGAAAAGTTCAACCATATACCATAAATATTTTATTACACTAAGTCAAGTAACACATTTGAATAATTAACTCAACATCCTAAAGTATAGATCACTGCCAAATTGATACAAGAATGTATGCAAAAGGACTTGTACTACTTGAGTAGTCAAATTACACACATACACACAGCATTGAAAAGGATCCTTGGACCATGTACACATAAGTAAGTAAAGATTGTGATTTCTGATAGAGAGTGTGCTAAGCTTAAGAAGCAGAATTGTTATGAACACTAAGCATCCTGTTAGCGCAGGTATGAATAGAGGTTTGTTCTTTCTTGAGAGCTTCCGGCGCCAGGATGAGTGAAGAATGTATACCTCATTCGATAAACAGTGGTAATTTATTAAATATTTTATATTGCAAAAGGGTTTTATAGAAACAATTCTTGAACTCAGTCAACCTAGGAATGGTGCATGGAATACATGAGAGATTTAAGTGAAAGACTGTCAGCAAAGGGACAGGTTATAAGACTGCCGCAATAGACTAAAAGGGAGCCAATGAGGATCCCACTGAGTGGGTCAAGGTGATTTGGAAATAGGGGGCAATTACAATGAATTGTAACATCTTCTTGATTAACAACCAGCAACTTAAATTATTCCCATGCCTTAATGCCACCATATGCAATAGTTCCTTTAACTGGATCTACCTGTTTCCTGTCTCTGATTCAGTAAAATATCTATGAATTCTGTCTTCTTGCCAAGTCCTTTCCCAGGGACACATACCTTGCCTAGATTTACGAGGTTTCATGCTTCAGGCCTTGCTATCACGCAATAGCTCTCTCTATGGATTTTCAAGTACTGGAGTCAGCTTCCCTGACATTAGTTTATAACTCCCCACCTGGAGCCTGCTACATCTCGGACCTTATAACTCTTTTGCCTCAGCTCTCACAAGAGATGTTTATATTTTTTGGGTAGCATTGTAATGACCCATAATATTGATTTATAACCATCAGGCCCGTTGTTGGGCAAGTTCTCTCCACAACCATTGTGTCCTGCTATGTCAAAAAAAAGAAAAAGCCATGTCCCATTTCTGTTTACTCCAGCTTCCTATAAGCAACTACCCATCCCACAGACCTGAATCTTGAGATGTGCCTAAAGAGAAGTTGTTTAAAACTGTGGAATATGAATTACAGATATTTGATGTATTCCTTCTTATACATATGCTAATACAAATGTGCAACTTGTCTATTAAAGACTATTACATATGATTAGAGATTATGTTTAAAATCATTTACAGCTCATACTACCTCATCACTAACCCATCAAAACAGCTGCCAGACATCAATAATGGCTTGCCTACCAGTGAGGAATATCATCCCTGCTTGTGAAAAAGAATTCTTTCTAAAAATGCAAGAATTAAGAACTTAAGCTATGAGATGTCTACAAAAAATATAGATAATCTCTGTGACTGTGGGGAAGGCAAAGATTTCTTAATATGACACTAAAACACGAACCATATAATGAAAATATTAATAACTTAAATTTCATAAAAATTAAACACTTTCGTTCTAAGAAAAGATACCATTAAGTTGATGAAAAATAAGTCACAGGCTTGGAAAAAGTATGTGCAAATTATATATTAGATAAAGCACTTTCATCTAGAACATAGAAAATGTGTACCTTTTAGTAAGATGAAAACCCATTTTAAAAAAGAGGCAAAATATTTGCATAGACACTTCAACAAAGGTACAAAAATGGCCAACAAGCACATAAAAAAATTGTTCAACATCATTGGTTGTTAGGGAATTAAACCATGTTGAAATACCACATAACACAGGCTACAATGGCTTAAATCCAAAAGAATGACAATACTAAATATTGGCAAAAAGGTAGATACTAAAGCCTTCACACATTGATGCTGTGAATGTAAATTGGTATAGCCTCTTTGGAAATTACTTTGGCAGTTTTTAAAAAATCAAACATACATTTATTATAAAACCCTACAACTCCATACCTAAATAGCTCAAGAGAAGTGGAAACATACAAGCTCTTATACTCAGAAGTTTAGGCTAAAATTATGCAGAGCAGCCCTGAACTGAAAACTCTCCAAATGCCCATCAACTAGTGAATGGATAAATGATGCTCTGTTAAATAAATAAATGAATGAATGAATGAATGAATAAATAAATAAACAGTTGCTACATGAAATAACATAGATGACTCTCCAAGTCATTATGTTGAGTGAAAAAATCTTATCACAAAAGTCTACATATACTGTGGTTTCATTTATAGGAAGGTTTCAGAAAAGGCAAAACTACAGAGACAGACCAGATTAACGAATGGATCCCTTGGGCTAGGGGTAGGAGCAAGGATTGGCTACATATGGGCATGAGGAACTTTTTGAGGTGATGGATTTGAGAACTGGGTTATGGTGATGGTTGCACACATGTATAAATTTACTAATACTCATTGAACTGAATGCTTAAAATAGGTGGATTTTATCACATGCAAAGCATACCCCAAAGGGCAATTTTAAAACTACAGAATACCATTATAGGAAGATGTATTTGAACTTAAAAGATGAACTGTGTATAAAAAGGAAACTGATCAAATTTCATCATAAAGATTTTTTTTTAATGGCTAGGATATAAAGCAGGCACTTAAGAGAATTAGGACATATAATTAAAGCATCTTTTTTTTTCAGGAGTGCATATTGCAAAATTGTATGGTTCTGTTTACAAGCCATGAAATTTTATCGTGAAACTATATTCATAGTCAGTTTTGAAGGGAAAAACAGTTCCATGAAATAAAATATTGCTTGGGGACTTCTTTCATGCTACTTGTCACCAGCATTCTCACTAGCTTATAAGTTATAATTGCTCTGTGATAAAGGCATGTGCTTTTCCTCCTCTCTTATAAAAATTTTAATGAGAACTTGAAGTGAACTCTCACTGAACCTATTTTCATTCCAAAAATCTCACAATTTTAATCTTATGATCCTCCTGAGACCTACCACTGTGGTCTGTGACAGCGTGAATACTTCATAATTATTCCTCCTGTTTGTAGAAAACACCATGAGCATCCATCATTCTTTCTCTCCCTGCTGCCTCCAGGGAGCCGCAGCCTCTAGCAAGGTCAGTAATTGCAGTTGTGGTTGACAGTTCCAGGCCAGCTGAAGTGAAGACCAGACATGAGGGGTATTGCCTGGCTTCCCTTCAGTTTCTCTCCTCCTAGTTAGTTTGGCCTCAAAATTCTTCCTTAGCGATATGATAGATGGGACAGATGGATGTGAACCACATCACAGGAGATTGATTCCCTAGAACAGAGAAAATGAATAGCACCTCTACAGCCATGTGTATAATACATGTCTGTTGATATTTGGGGGACAATTGATCTAACACTCCTGGGGTAAAGTAAAGGTCTTCCCTTTGAGTGTAAATAGAAGGTTGCATTGGAGCTTGATATTTAATATGAAGTTTAACATCGAAATATTCTATAGATGAACTGCATGAAATAAAGTATATTCAACCATGTAGATTAATGTGAAATCTAATGAACAAAAATAAGCTAGCAAAATAAAAACAGACTCATAGAGAATACACTGACAGTTGTCAGAGGAGAGGGGTGTTGTGGTCTGGGTAAAAAGTGAAAGGATTAAGCAAAAAATAAAAAAGGAAGATTGGGGGAGGTGGAAGAGGATAAAGGGGGGATAAATGGTGATTGGAAGGAGATTTGACATGGGGTGAGAAACACGCAATACAGTATATAGATGATGTACTATAGAATTATACACCTGAAACGTACATAATGGTGTTAACCAATGTCACCCCAATAAATTCAGTAAAAAAGGAAATATATATGTGATGGTATTTTGGAAGTAGATGTGCTTTCTTTTGGTAATGTTAAAATTTTTTAACTAGAGCTTTTGGCCTGTGATTAGACAAAAAGATACTTTAGAGGAAAATCAAATAATAGAACATTCATTTTCCACTTGATTTCTTGACAAATGAATAGAGACACCATCAAAATAGTAATGTCCCATGCTTTAGGAAAAGAAACACATTATCAATAGAAAGAGGGATAATCTAATAGCCTCCATAATACATATAATATCAGATGATGTAGATTGAGGGGAGAGAAGAGAAACTTCTATGTGAAATATTAGTGAATTCCCAAAAAAATGCGTTTGAAAAGTGATATGCTATTTTAACTTGCTAACATCTTACTTTGTCCTTTGCTCACTTGAGTACACCTACAAGTACTGGTGGAAGGAAACCCTGTGGTGCCCCAGATACCAGTACAATAACTTTAGGTTTGAAATAGGTCAGGGTTATTTTTGTTTGATTTCCCTTGTTCTTCTTGTTCCTTTGTTTCTGGCCTTACTTGAGGCTTTAAAAATGGGTTGACTTGAAAATTATTTAACTAATCACTCTGGATGATGTTTTAACTGGATTTAGTGAAGGACTTAAGTTAAACACTGAAGTTCATTGTAATCATGGTCTCCAAACTGTCTGACACCCCTTCTGTCAAGATGTTGCGTCTGTGTAGGCTTGCGGTTGCCCCAATCAATAGAATAAGGCTGAAAAGATGCTATATAACATTTAAGGCTAGGTTTTTTAAAAAGCCACTTAGAGCCCTGGCTGGTGTAGCTCAGTGGATTGAGCACAAGCCTGTGAAGCAAAGGGTTGCTGGTTCGATTCCCAGTTAGGGCACATGGCTGGGTTGCAGGCCAGGTCCCCAGTGTGGGGCACATGAGAGGCAACCACACATTGATGTTTCTCTCCCTCTTTCTCCCTCCCCATGTGTCTAAAAATAAATTTAGTTTCTCCCTGGTTATCTTAGGATGCTTACTCTGGGCAACACTAGTCACTATATATAAAACTACCCCAGGACCACTGTGCCAGGACCACTGTGTGGGGAGACTACATGTGAAAGCATCAGCCAGCACCGGGCATCAACCATCAGCCCTATGAGTGAGTCTTCTTGTATATCCAGCCCAGTGTAGCTTTCAAATAACTGCAGCTCTACTAGATGCTAGACCACGTTCCAATCACAGATACCAAGTGAGAACTCCCAACCCAATTCCTTCCCAAATTCCTATTCAAATTCCTATTCCCACACAAATTTGATAATTCCTTTAATTCATTTGTAGTGGTAAAACTTCTGTCACTCCAGTTTTGATATTAGTTATATATTTGTTGTGAAAGCCAGTTCCTCCTGCCTGTATACAAATAATGATTACATTTCTGTGACAGACACAATCAGCATCATTTCCATGGTAGTCTACGTAATGGCATTCTCCTGAGGTGCACGAAGCCACATCATGGGGAAGATGAGACATAAAGAATTATATTTAATGGTGTCATGGCTTATATTTAAGTCATTTATCCACCTTGAATTTATTTTGGTGTATGGTGTAAGTTGGTGCTCAAGTTTCAGTTTTTTGCACATAGCTGTCCAGTTCTCCCAACACCATTTGTTGAACAGGCTATTATTAGTCCATTTTATGTTGCTGCCCCCTTTGTTGAATATTAATTGGCCATAGAGATCTGGGTTTATTTCTGGGCTCTCTGTTCTGTTCCATTGGTCTATGTGCCTGTTTTTATGGACATCATAAACAAAACAACAAACAACAAGTGTTGGAGAGGTTGTGGAGAAGAGGGGACCCTAATCTATTGTTGGTGGGATTGCAGACTGATACAACCACTGTGGAAAACAGTATGGAATTTTCTTTAAAAAACTAAAAATGGACCTGCCTTTTGATCCAGCAATTCCACTGCTAGGATTATATCCTAAGAACCCTAAAACACCAACCCAAAAGAACCTATGTGCCCCAATGTTCATAGCAGCACAATTTATAATAGCCAAGAGCTGGAAGCAGCCTAGGTGCCTGTCAGTAAATGAATGGGTCAAAAAATTATGATACATATACACAATGGAATTCTATGCAGCAGAAAAAAAGAAGGAGCTCCTACCCTTTGCAACAGCATGGATGGAACTGGAAAGCATTATGCTGAGTGAAATAAGCCAGGCAGTAAAAAACAAATACAAGATGATCTCACCTTTAACAGGAAGCTAAACAACAAAACAAATAAGCAAGCAAAATAAAAACAAAGACACTGAAATAGAGAACAGGGGGACAGTGACCAGAGGAGAGAGGGGAGGGAATTTCAGGGGATAAAGGGGAAGGATTTCCAGGAATTAGTATAAAGGACACATGGACAACAGCTAAGGGGAGTGGAAATGGGAGGGAGGTGGGGAGTACTGCGGGGGGTGAGCTGGGATGGGAGTAAAAAACAGAAAACTGTACTTGAACAATGATTAAATAAATTTAAAAAAGAATTATCTGAGCAATAAGCATTATTTTACCAATATTTGCTCAGGGATTGATACATAAGATTGCCAAGATAGACTATGAAATTTCACACTGGTTCAACTTCCTTTACAGTGCTGTGTTATTGACAAGAAAACATCTAATGAGAATGTAAAAATAACCAAGGATATATTGTTTTGAAATGTAGAAAATAAAAATTCCACATAGCACTATGTGCAGTAATTTGTACATGATGCTTTTCTGACACTTTTGGACACTTCAGCGTGTCTCATGAGAATATGCCCATTTAAATCACTATAAAGTAAGGGGTCCATCCTTGGCTGTACACTGAAATGAACTGGACAGTTTTTAAAATCCAATTGATGTCTGGATCCCCTCCCCAGGGAATCTGATTTAATGGGTCTGTGGTACAGCATGGACACTGAGATTTTTCATAGTTGCCAGGCTATTCTAATGGGCAGCCACAACTAGAACCACTGATATATGTTGCTTCATTTAATTCAGTAGTTCTCAATCTTGACTATGTATTAGAATTATCTGTGGAGCTTCTAAAACTGTCTGGGACTTGGTTCCATTTCCAGAGATTGTGGTTTAATTGCTCTGGGGGTGAGGCCTGCTTTTTGGTACTTGTTAAAATGTTCCCTATATGAGTTGTAATGTAATGCACGCCAATATGCTCAACCTGGGATTGTAGGTGAATTTTTTCTCTATAGTATACACATTTGTTACTATATCATTACTGATGGGACACAGCTAAGATTGCCATATTCAGCACAGAAAAATACCTGAATAGCATGCCTGGATAAATTTACATTGCAGATAAATGACAAATGCTTTCTTTTAGTATAAGTATGTTCAATGCAATATTTGGGACATAGTTATAATATAAAATCTGTTTTCATCTACAATTCAAATTTATTGAGGCATCTATATGTTTATTAAAATATCTTTTATTGTTGTTTAGTTACAGTTGTCCCTATTTTATGCCCATTGCTCTCCCCTGCCCCATCCAGCCTCTGCTCCCAAAGACAATCCCCATCCCATTGTCTTTGTGCATGGGTCCTTGGTACATGTTCCTTGATATGACCCTTCCCCTTCTACCCCCCCCCATTAACCCCCTCCCTCCTCCACTCTGGTCACTGTTAATTTGTTCTTTATTTCCATGCCTCTGGTTCTTTTTTTGTTTGCTTGTTTGTTTTAATCATTAGATTCCACTTATAGGTGAGATCATATGGCATTTGTCTTTCACTACCTGGCTAATTTCACTTAGCATAATGCTCTCCAGTTCCATCCATGCTGTCATGAAGGGTAGGAGCTCCTTCTTTCTTTCTGCTGCATAGTATTCCATTTTGTAAATGTACCACAGTTTTTTCATTCACTCATTTCCTGATGGGTACTTAGGCTGTTTCCAACAGTTGGGTATTATAAATAGCACTGATATGGACATAGGAGTGCATAGGTTCTTTTGAATTGGCATATTTTTATCTTTCAATCCT
Organism: Artibeus jamaicensis; assembly: GCF_021234435.1. Classification (NCBI taxonomy): domain Eukaryota; kingdom Metazoa; phylum Chordata; class Mammalia; order Chiroptera; family Phyllostomidae; genus Artibeus; species Artibeus jamaicensis. The sequence continues at coordinate 7,362,173 of NW_026522028.1, read as the reverse complement.
AAGCACAGTAGATTTTAGGTAAGAGCCAGAGCCAGACCTAAGCAATGCAGATCAGGTGCAATGTGAGTACATTGGAGTTTAATTGATTCTCAAGGACAGAGTAAAGATACTCTCATTTGCCTCTGCCATTCTATTGCATAATACTATTTCTAGTTGGGCTCACCAGTAGCCTAACTGTTATTTACTGAGCAAAAGCAATGGACAGGCGGAGGAAAGAACTGGAACCTATTCCCCCATGAGTGTTAAATCCATTGGTAGCAGAAAATGGGCAAGGTGAGGTAAAGACACTGAACAATATGACTTAAGAACAAACAGGCAAATGAACAAACAGGACCTATGGGTTTCAGTTGCTATTGCTTTGACAGTCCCTCAAATATTTTTATTTAATTATAGAAGAGAAATAAAGATTAGTGCTGAAGTTCAGGTCACCGGCAGAAGTTTTATAGCCTTGACAGCCATTGCTAAGCTTAGAGATTCTCTGTCTCCTTTGTTTGTGTAATTATTTATATTGGCATACAATACTATATTAGTCTCAGGTATACAACAAAATGATTTGACATTTGTATACACTGCAAAATTTATATACATTTGTCCTGTTTATAATGACAGCAGTTCCTTCAGAGTTACACAGCAGTTGCTGGCAAATATAATGCTACATTTGGCAAGAGCTTGCATTTCCCAAGCTCACTTTCTTATTTGTTCTTCTCAACAATGCAGTGAAGTAGGCAAGGAAGTTATTGTGACATCCATTCTATAAGTAAAACAAATAAGAGTCAGATTGCCGCATCCTCCAGAAATGTTACTCACAGTGGGGTCCCTGGACCAGCAACCTCAGCATCATGCGAGAACTTGCTAGAGATACACATTCTCAGGTCTCCCTCCAGGCTTACTGAGTCAGAAACTCTGAGGTGAGCCCTCAGTTTGGCTTTAGCAAGCCCCACTGTTGCACACTGAAGCTTGAGAACCCCTGCCCTAGACTATGTGGTTCATAAGTGGATTAGTAAAAAAATGAAGCAGAGAAAATTTTCAATCCAATTTCAGGAGGGCTGGATCTGAGACTAAAAGTTTAAAAGCACATATTTCCATTTGCATATTTATTTAGTCATTTCCAAATTCATTAATTAGTTTATAAGAAAGATTCATAATAGCTTCTCATTTACTTCAGGATAAGGTTTAAATTTCACCTGAATAAAAAATCCTTCAAGACCTGATTTCTGCCTGTACTTCTGCCCTGGCCAGGATCCTAACTTAAATGTTGCTGTTATAATATTTACTTATTAAATTTTGGGTTTCTCCTTACCCACTGGGTTTTACATTCTGAGATCAGGGATGGTCTGACACTATCCAGGCACATCATAAGTGTGCAGAATATATTTGAAAATAAATAAATAAAAGAGTAAGATAAAAGAATATAACCCACATGTGATGGTCTTTAGCTGGCAAGTCTTGCCTTAGCAGACATGCCCTGTGCTTAGAACAGTCAATTGCTTTGCCACCATGAAAATGCACAGTCTCTCTTTAGCAGACTCTCAGCCAATAGGGAAAAAAAATGGTTGACTGCATGAATTTACCCTAAGGATATGTGTTAGTGCATTAGTTCTCTATAGTATTTAAGGGGGAATTCTTACACTGTTTATAATAAGAGGAATCTGGAAATAAGCTGTTGAACACTTTTATGACATGCTAAAATTTTTATAATATGTTAAGTGAAAATGGAATTTGCATAAGGATGTTAAAGGTCATTTCCTTGTCTGTAAAATGGGAGCAATTACAGTTCTACATATAGAGTGGTTAGGAAGATTGAGTGGACTTGCTGTTTTTCAAAAAGATTTTATTTATTTATTTTTAGAAGTAGGGGAAAGAAGGAAGAAAGAGAGGGAGAGAAAAAAAGTAAATGTGTGAGACAAACATTGATCGATTGCCTCTCAACAGGGCTGCATCTCAGGCAGTACCCTGACCAAGAATCGAACCTGTGAAGTTTTGCTTTGCGGGAAGACACTCAATCCACTAAGTCATGCCAGTCAGAGCTGGACTTACTTTTTAAAAGCCCATAGATAATCTCTGGCACAGTCAGACATACTCATGATCATTATTGTTGTTAACATCACTATCATATCTGGATGGAGAAATTACATGCAATCTTTTGATTGTTTTCCCTAAAATATCTTTGACAAAATATGTGCCATTTAAAATGTTGTCATATAGAAATCTGTTATAAAGAAAAACTACTTGATTCAAAGAAATACCTTTGAATTAGACTACTTTGGCTTATGTTCTACTTCCTCACTTTTCAAAATTCCTTGGGTTTCCCTTGCTTACGTCTTTCCCTCTGTGCCTACTTGACTGGCTTAATAGTGAAGTTCCTAGGAAATCTTTTCTTGGGAATGAGATTAGTAATTAGCTCTCTTGAGGATTTTCATTTCCATAAGGATGCTCTAGGAAGAAAACATCACAAGGAACTATATATTCCATCAAAGGCACCTTCAAGTGTATGTAGTTTGTTCCTCTCATTGTTCACACGAAGCTACATTTGCAAAAGGTCACATCTGTCTCCATACAATACTTGAATAGCTGAGACCAGGACTCTAATGTCTTTATTCCCTTGGCCTGTCATATGCACAGAATAATTTCAAACACAGTATCCTATCAAGAATGTTTAAAACTCTCATTATAGAGACTGTCGCCAGTTTGATTGTGATGTCTTTACTTCTGTATTAATTTTAATTTCTTGTGATTTTTTGCAAAATTTCACCTCGTTATATTGAAATACCAGGGCGAACATGGAATTTTGTATTTATAAAACAATTAATTGTTTCAGGAGCTGATTTTCAACTAATAGAACATGTTGATTACTTTTTCCTTAAAGCAGAAGAAAGTATTGTGCTAACATCCAAGTGAAAAAAAACAATCCAAGCTTATCTCCTAGTGGAGTATCCATATTAATGTCATTGGGTAGGTGAGAGACTTCTGTAATTCTCAAATATCAATGCATCCTTCTTTATTCTCCCAGCAAAGGTATAACATTGATTAGAGTATGTTTTAGGGAAAACAATCCTCATGGCATGAAGGTCATCATTCTTCTACTTCTTTACTCTGATATTTTGGCTCAGCACAGTGACCTTTAATTCATTTTCTCTTATCTGGTCTGCTTCTTAGACACTGTGAAACCGCTATATGGTATCTATTGAGGTAAAGTCAATTAATCACAGGGTGACTTTTAAAATCAAGTTTAATAATAGGCTATTTTATAGCCAGAATGTTTGATTAAGATGGGCACATTTGTGGTTCTCCCCAAGCCTAGGAATAATTTAGCCAAATTGTAATATTTCAGACAACTTTTGCTCTCATATAATTTTTCTAACTTGAACTGCTCAGCTTAGATGGACATTCCTAAGCTTCTTCCAGAGCTTCCCAGAATTGTTTTACAAAATCACTTTTCATTCTAACCACATAGTATTGGCACCTCCTCAACAAATTTGGGGGGGGGTGAAGGGAAAATTAAGAAAAAGTCTGTCTGAATGTTTATAAAGGATCCATGGACAAAGCCAAAGCGGGGAAGAATTGACGGTGGGAGGTGGGGATGGGTGTGGTGGGGTAAAGTGGTGGCAGGAAAATGAAGACAATTGTACTTGAACAATGATAAAAAAATAAAATAATACATTTTTTTAAAAAGTCTGTTTGAGAAGATGACAGCATCTGCTATCAACATTGTGTACCATCAATCCTTTCCCGTGGTGGGACAGGATTCTCTTTTCTCTCTTGTGCCAGATTTTCTCTTCCTGTCTTCCTGAATCCACTGATTTCCTTGCTGGGAGAATCCTGGTTTATTAGTAGGTCTAAAGCATTTCATATGCATGTTCTGCTTAACAACACCTTAGCAGCTTAGCAAAATGGCAAAGCTGTCTGTTTAATAAGCCATACAGTATGCTGTATCATCAGCTTGATTTTGCTTGGTAAATGAAGGGAACCAGTTGGCACTGATGAAGTTGAGTTTTACAGGCCAGTACACCATCCATATTAAGGAAATCCAGGACAACTATGCCCATGTATATTGTAGCTAGAGGCTGAATACATTTTATACAATATCTCATTTACTGTGAGAAGAAAAAATATGAAGCTTCTTACAGCTACCATAGAAATCAATTTTTAAGTTTGATTTTATTGCTGCCTTTCTATTCCCCAGGTAGGCATTTTCCTAGCATTTCCACCCTAAACACAATTGCCTCTGAACTACCAATATATATATATCTGAGTGGGTGACAATTTCTAAATTCCACCAGGAAAGTACACTGCTACTCCTGATGTAACAATTGAAGTAACAGGAGTCGTTACGGGGCCACATATCTCCTGCTTTCTATTCTCTTGAAATCTTATCAGAAGCCCTGCCTGGTATCCTTGCCTTATTAAAAAGAATTGGTTTATTTGATATTAATTGGAAGACACATGCCATCTCTCAATCCTCTCAACACTGTGATTTTTTTAACAGTAAAAACATGGAGCGACTTCATCCAGTAAATAGTACTACAGTTAAAGATATGAACCACTGAATGAAGAATATTAAGCTAATTTTCACTGCAAGAAAATTGTTGACTGTAGCTTGATGGGGGGATGTTGTTTAGTTTATTGGACTTAATACCCATTTTACCTTTTGAAAAATGGTACCCTTGACTTTGGGTGGTGGGCACACAATGTAACATACAGATGGTGTATCATAGAATTGCACACTTGAAGCCTGTATAATTCTATTAACCAATAACAGCCTGATTGATTTATTTTTTTAAAGGCAGTACTCTGTGTGTCACTGATGTGTCTAGAACATACTAGTGTGGCAAGGTGCAATGCTCCCAATTACAGATTAGACCTGCAATCCCTCTGTTCAGGAGGACACGTCTTATAGGGCCCTCTGACATTCCTAGTTTAGTCCTGTGAAAAAGCACACTTTTGGTTGTTGCCAGTTAGTTCATCAGCACCTTGATAAAGGAGTGTCTCACCTCCTAACTCCCCAAGGTCTTTTATTGGTCAGACTCCCTAAGCTACTTTGAGTTCTACTTTTGTGACCTAGTAAAAGCTTTTCATTTCTGGCTTAGCAAAAACCTCTCTGGGTGGAAAAACATACACTGATATATATAAAACAAAAAAAAAAACAATGAAACACAGTTGCAATTCATTGATCCTATGTTTCTCAACAATTATTGAACTGTAGGTGACATCTCAGTACCACATAACTCTCCAACCGCTACCTAATATCTCTCATCTCTTCCATAACTAAACATAATTTTTCTTACAAAGATTTTAAACTGAGATATAATTCCCATACCATAAAACGCATCATTTGAAAGAGTATAATTCAGTGATTTTGGGTATATTCACAGAGTTGTGCAAATACCACCCCTATCTAATTCTAGGATATTTGATCACCCCCAAAAGAAATCTGGTACCCATTAGCAGTCACTTCCCCTTCTCCCGCTTACCCAGCCCCTGGCAATCACTAATCTTTCTACTATGAGTTAGCCTATTCAGCATATTTCATATAAATGTAGTAATGCAATATGTGTCTCTTTGTGTTGGATTTCTTTCACCTAGCATAAAGTTTAATGGTTCATCTATGTTGTAGCACATATCAATGCTTCATTCCTTTATATGGCCAAGTAAATACTCCATTATAAAGCTGTACCAGAATTGTATGCATTCATCAGTTGGTAGAAATTTACATTATTTCCATTTGGGAGCTAGTACAAATAATGCTATATAGCCAACCATCTTGATAGGATTGTTATATACACCTTCGTCTCCTCAGTTTCTATTCACTCCTCAGCCCACTTCAGTTTGATTTCACCTTATGACCCACCTGAACGGACTCTCTCTGGTTCCACCAATGATGTCTAGGTCAGCAAATCAAAACCATCTTCAACAGAGCTTGCCCACCTTGTAGCTACAATGAACACTGTGGACCATGTTCCCTCTTCCTTGGACATATATGACACCACACTGTCATGGTTATTGTCCTGTCACCATGGCTGTTTCTTCCCTTTCTCTCTTTGTAAACTCACCTTCTCTTTTGCCAATCAATGTGGGATTCATTGTACTTAAGACACAGTCCTTGCCCTGAGTCTTCACATTTAAAAGTCTCTTCCTAGGCAACGTCATGTCCACCTATGCATTTATCAATCATTTGTGAACTTTTGACTATGAATGTGTTTATAAGTTATATTTCTGGAGTATACAGAAATATATATTTAGTACACATATATATTTCAGTATACATCTAAATGTTCACTGGCATAGTTGAGTATTTTAATGGCGCCTTTATCTAGTCAATGCCAGACTCATTATCTTCCCTGCATACAGAGTTACCTTTGTTTTTTGCATTCTTTTTAAATTAAAATTTTTTTTCAGTTACTGTTTACATTCAATAATATTTTATATTAGTTTTCCATGTACAGTGTAGTGGTTAGACAATCATATACTTTATAAAGCATTCCTTCTGATATTTCCAGTACCACCTGACACCAGGCATTAGTTTTACAATATTATAAACTACATTTTTAGGCTGTGATTTACATCCCCATAACTATTTTGTAACTATCAATCTGTACTTCTCAATCCCTCCATCTTTTTTACCCAGTCTCCCAACTGCCCTCCCCTCTGGCAACCATCAGTCTGTTCTCTGTATATTTGAGTCTGTTTTTGTTTTGTCTGTTCATTTTATTGTGATTTAGATTCTATTTACAAGTGAAATCTCATGGTATTGTCTTTTTCTGACTAATTTCACTTAGTATAATACCCTGTAGGTCTGTCCATGCTGTTGCAAATGATAAGATTTATTTCTTTTTTATGGTTGAGTAACACTCTATTGTGTAAATGCACCACCTCTTTAAAAATTTTTTTAAATTTATTTATCTTTAGAGGGGAAGGGAAGGAGAGAGGGAGAGAAATATCAGTGTATGGTTGCCTCTCGTATGTCCCCTACTGGGAACTGGCCTGCAACCCAGGCATGTGCCCTGACTGGGAATCAAACCACAGTCCTCTGGTTTGCAGGCCCACGCTCAATCCACTGAGCTACACCAGCCAGGGCTATACCACCTCTTTTTTAATCACTCATCTATTGATAGGAACTTGGGTTTTTTCATAGCTTGTCTATTGTAAATAATGCTGCAATGAACACAGGGGTACATTTTTTTTTTTCTAGTTAGTGTTTTGATTTTCTTTGGATGTATACCCAGAAGTGGAATCATTGGTCATAAGGCAGTTTCATTTTTATTTTTTTATTTATTTTTATTTTTATTTTTTATTTAAATTTCAACAACATGAATTTATTAAAATTCAGTTAAGGTTAGGGTGGTACTTTTTAAAATTTATTTATTTTAATTTATTTTTTAATTAATTTTATTTAGTTATTTTTCAAGTACAGTTTTTTTTTTAATTTTATTTAGTTATTTTTCAAGTACAGTTTTTTGTCTATTTTTCCCATCCCAGCCTCCCCTGCCCCTTGCTCTCCACCTCCCTCCCATTTCCTCCCCCCCCTTAGTTCTCATCCCTGTGTCCTTCCTATTTGTTCCTCCAAATCCCTCCCCCTTTTTCCCCTTAACTTGTCTATTTCTTCCATCTCAGCCCCTCCCGCCTCGTGCTCACCACCTCCCTCCCATTTCCACCCCCCTTAGTTCTTGTCCCTGTGTCCTTCCTATTTGTTCTCCTCCCCTTTTTTACCCTTAAATTCCCTTCCCTCTCCCCTCTGGTCACTGTCTCCTTGTTCTCTATTTCAGTGTCTTTGTTTTTATTCTGCTTGCTTGTTTGTTTTGTTGTTTAGCTTCCTGTTAAAGGTGAGATCATATGGTATTTGTCTTTCAACACCTGGCCTATTTCACTCAGCATAATACAGTTTCATTTTTAAATTCTTGAGGAAACTCCATAACATTTTCCATAGAAGCTGCACCCATCTGGATTCCCACCAACAGCACACAAGGGTTCCCCTTTCTCCCCTTCCTCTCCAGTACTTGTTTGTTGACTTATTGATGATGGTCATTCTGACAGGTGAGACCTGATATCCCATTGTGGTTTTAATTTGCATTTCTCTGATGATTAGTGACATTGAGCATCTTTTCATATGTCTATGGGCCCTCTGTATATCCTCTTTGGAAAAGTGTCTATTCAGGTCCTTTGCCCGTTTTTTAATTGGGTTGTTTGTTTTATTGGCGTTGAGTTGTGTAAGCTCTTTATAAATTTTGGGTATGTTTTTCTTTATTTAATTATTGTTCAAGTACAGTTTTCTGTCTTTTACTCCCATCCCAGCCCACCCCCCCAGTGCTCCCCACCTCCCTCCCATTTCCACTCCTGTTAGTTTTTGTCCATGTGTCTTCTATACTTGTTCCTGTGAATCCTTCCCCTTTTCCCCTGAAATTCCCTCCCCTCTCCCCTCTGGTCCCTGTCTGCCTGTTCTTTACTTCAGTGTTTTTGGTTATATTTTGCTTGCTTGTTTGTTTTGTTGTTTAGGTTCTTTATCAGATGTATCATTGGCAAATATGTTTTCCCATTCAGTACATTTTCTTTTCATTTTGTTTATTGTTTCCTTTGCTATGCAAAAACTTTTAATTTGACATAGTACCATATGTTTTTTTGTTGTTGTTTCCCTTGCCTGAGGAGATGTATCAGACAAAAATACTCCTGAAAGAAATATCCAAGATTTTACTGTCAATAATTTCTTATAGGAATTTTTTGGTTCGAGCCTTACATGTAAGTCTTTAATCTATACTATTTTGAATTTATTCTTGTACATGGTGTAAGAAGGTGGTTTAGGTTTTTTAGAATTTTTTTCCCATGTATATATCCAATTTTCCTAACACCATTTATTGAATAGACTCTGTGTGCACCCTGAAATTGTGTATCTTTTTCTTTTTCCTTCACCAGGTTAGGGAAGTTTTCAGCCATTATTTCTTCAAATAGTTTCTCAATTCTTTGCTCTTCTCCTTCTGGTACCTCTGTATGATGCAGATATTGTTAAGCTTTATGTTGTTGGTCAGGTACCTTAGTATATTCTCAGTTTTTAATTCTTTTTTTCTTTTTGCTACTCTGATTGGGTAATTTTTGTTATCTTGCCTCGTAAATTGCTAATTTGATCCTCTGCTTTATCTTGCTGTTGATTCCTTCTAGTGCATACTCGTTTCACACATGGTATTCTTCATTTCTGACTGGTTCTTTTTATAATATCTATGTCCTTTCTATGCTTTCTATATGTTTGCTGAAGTTGTTACTACATTCCCTGACATTCCTTCTAATCCTTGTATTGAATTTTGTACCTGGTAGCTTGTTTGCCTCCATGGCATTTAGTTCTTTTCCTGGCCATATTGCCTGTTTTTTTCATTTGGGTCATGTTTCTTTGTTTCCCCATTTTGACTGCCTCTCTGTATTTGTTTCTGTGTGTTAGATATATCTGCTATGACTTGGTGTGGTGGCCTTATATAGTATGTATCTTATGCAGCTCAGTGGCACAGTCTTTGTTATAGACTGAGCTGGGTGCTTCAGGAATGTCCTTCCTGTGTGTCAGGTGGGCCCTCCTGTTGAAGTTGTGTCCTGATTGCTGTTGATGCGTGACTGGGTGAAGTTACCTTCCAGCTGGCTATGAGTATTGCCCCTGAGCTCAATGTATGAGCTGCTGTGCAGGGGTTGACAGCACAAAGTTGAATTCAACCCAACAACAGCTGGTGACTACCGAGATCTCCCTTTATATGTGTTGCTTGTGGAGCTAATTAAGTGGTGCTTTGATGTGGTCTGAATCACACTGAGTGTATTGGTTCTGGGGCCACTTGGGAGGGGATGTAGTACAGGTCAATATCAGGCACCAGGCATGGAGAGTTTGTAGAGATGTATAATATATATTTTATGCATACATTTTGTTACTTGATCATCTAGACTTGAATAAAAATCAAAGACCTTTGCCCTGGCCAGGCAGTTCACATGGTTAGTGTTGTCCTGATATACTGAGGTGGTGGGTTCAATCTCTGTTCAGGTCACATCCAAGAAGAAATCAATGAATACATAAATAAGTGGAACAACAAATCGATGTTTCTGTCTCTTTTTCTCTCTCTTCTTCTTTCTCTCTAAAAGTCAAAAAATGATTTTTAAATCAAAGACCATGAATTCTAATCAGTCTTCCAATTGTCATATGTAAGTACACACTCAAAATGGGGATTCCCAAGTGACTATTCCTGTAGATAAGATTGGCATCTTCTAAATGTGTGCTCAGTGACTGGGAATGGAATGTTCTCCCCGAGAATGCATGAAAACACACACATGTTCTTGTGCACGTGATAAACCAGAGGATAAGTTTACACCATATAGCAGATCTCAGAGCTGCCAGAGGATGGGGTGCTTGTGAGATACAGGGAATTTTTTAAAATGTCAGTAGAAACTACCATAAAGAATGTTTTTGGAGCATTTGAGACTCCAAATGAGTCTCCAAAATGAGACTTCCCAGCAAAAGCTTTGTAAAGAGCATAAACCAAACGGCTGAGTCGCACTGCAAATTCCAGCTACAGCTTTGACTCAAAAGGCAACTTTCTGGTAAAGAAAACAAAGAAATGTTGGGAACAACAGGTCTTCTCCGTCACATCCCATGGCAGCTTTGGTAAGTTGTGATGTCATAATTAGCCACCGAAATGAGGGTAGAAGGTTAAGTTGTGACTAAGCATCTCAAGGTCCTTATGGGCACATTTTATAAACAGAATGCTAAAAATGTTGAAAAGTAGCTTGTGATAGAGACCAGTGAGGCCATTTACTTAGCAATGCAATGGATTTTCATCCACATATTTATCTGTACTTCCTGTCTGCCAGGCCCTTTATTAGATGCCAACATGCCACAGCCCAGTCATTGAGTCCCATCAGTCAACAGCTTCAATGGAGTGGGGAGCTTGTGGAGGACACTACAGCAGTGCCATGGAATAGGGAGCCAAAAACACTCAAATGAGATTGGGTTAATCAAACGGAGGTCAAGAGGAAGGAGTGTTTTGTGATGAATTGTTAGAGCAAGCATTCTGAGTACATGGGCAAGTCTGGCACATGCCCAGTTTAGAGCTGAGCTGGTAGGAGAGTCATTAGCAGAAGTGGCGTCCTATGAACCCTCCCCTTGGCTGATGTCCCTGGTCTGCAGCAATTCTTGCTCCTATTTTCTGTAGCACTTGAATTCAGTACCAGGTAATTTAGTGCAGTTCTGTATTGCCTGCTGTTTGTGTCGAAACTCTTGATTCCTTAAATAGATCATTATGTCTAGAGAGCAGAAAACTTCCCACAGCACTGTTTGATATTTTTCATTCTCTCACCTTGTGCTGCAACTCATCTATGTGAATAGCCAAATTTGGTCTCTATGATGCAGGTTTTCCTCATTAGAATTGGACCCGCTTATGTTTCCCTATCCTGAAGTCACCACATTATAGAAGCTGTGATGTAAATGTGGGGGTACATAAAGGGTTGTAATTTCAACCATCCTAAGACTATGTTAGTGATGGAAGTTATAGTACCTTGGGGGGTGGGTCCTTTACAAGGAAGAGTAATGAAGCAATATGTTATCCTGTGTGCTTGAAAAAGAATAGATTGAATTTCTCATCATTGGTATGAAAATAGAGAAAATATTTTCTGATGGGGTTACACATTGGACATGCAGTCAACCAAAGGGTAGATAATGAAAGAAAGGTGGGACGGCAGCCCAAAAGTATCCATTGCCGATAATCTGCAATATGTAACTGCTGTGAAGGCTTTGTCTGCATATGTTGGGTGCATCAGTGTGTATTGGTGCAACCAGGGGCCATGTAACTATTTATAATGGACTATTCCCAAGTGATGCCAATTTGAGTTAACAAGTATTATGATGGGTGCATAGTTTTCTCATATGAAAATCCAGTGTTCTCTTTCGCCTTATAAGCTTCAGCTCATCAATTTAGTTCATCCCGATCTAATTCTGTGAGCACAGAGCAGGGATGTCAAACTCATTTTCACCGGGGCACCCCATCAGCCTTGCAGTTGCCTTCAAAGGGCTGACTGTAACTTTAGGACTGTATACATGTAACTACTCCTTAACTAGGGGCAAGGAGATTGGTGCTGCCACCAGGTAGAAACAAGGTGCTAGGCTGAATAAAACAAGGTGGAGGGCTGGGTTCAGCCCACAGGCCTTGAGTTTGCCACCTGTGGTAAACCCCGCGGGGCGGCAACCCACCGGTGGCGCCGCGGGGGGCGCCCGGGCGGGCGGGGGCGCCCGGGCGGGCGGGGGCTCCCACGAGGGCTCATGCCAAGCGACCCACCCGGCGAGGGGCTGGGGGTGGGCACCCCCCCGCCCCCCGGCAGGAGAGCCCGGGGGAGAGCCCCGTCCCTCCCCTCCCGGGGGAGCGAAGCCGGGCTTGATTTTTCAAGTTTCTGAAAAGTGTCTCTAAAAGGTGAATTTGCAAAAAAAAAAAAAAATCACCAGTTCTGACGGTGATTTACGAGTTAACATATTACACTCAACTGACATTGACATTCTCTAAATGATTATGTGCTTTCAGGATTTTCTGTGAGTCCCTAAAAAGGAAAATCAGAACATTTGCCCCATTTTTCAAGCTAAAGTTCTTTGAATTCCTTGAAATGATTCTTTAGATGGTAGCATCTATAAATCAAGGAATTAAAAGATCTTTTCCTTGCAAAATAATGGAAATGTCCTTATTTTCATTTTCAGAAAATTACAGGAAATCACAAAAGCATGTAGCATTCATAGAATATCGATGTCTATTAAGAATAGTAGCCAAAGACCGTATGTGCACATCTGCATGGACCCAGACAGCAGTGTGATGAGGGTGGGGGAGGGGACTCTGTCCAGAGGTGAAGGAGGGGACATGGGGGCCATCTCTAATAGTGTAAACAGTAAAAATAAAATGAAATAAATTCATTTTTTTCTTTTTTAAACCTTTTTATTTTTAAAAAATTTTATTTAGTTATTTTTCAAGTACAGTTTTCTGTTTATTTCTCCCATCCCAGCCCACCCCTCCCCCATGCACCCCACCTCCCTCCCATTTCTACCCCCCTTAGTTCTCCTCCCTGTGTCCTTCCTATTTGTTCCTCCAAATCCCTCCCCCTTTTTCCCCTTAAATTCTGTTCTCTCTCCCCTCTGGTCACTGTCCCCTTGTTCTCTAATTCAGTGTCTTTGTTTTTATTCTGCTTGCTTGTTTGTTTTGTTGTTTAGCTTCCTGTCAAAGATGAGATCATATGGTATTTGTCTTTCAGCACCTGGCCTATTTCACTCAGCATAATGCTTTCCAGTTCCATCCATGTTGTTGCAAAAGGTAGTAGCTCCTTCTTTCTCTCTGCTGCATAGAATTCCATTGTGTATATGTACCACAATTTTTTGATCCATTCATTTACTGATGGGCACCTAGGTTGCTTCCAACTCTTGGCTATTGTAAATTGTGCTGCTATGAACATTGTGGTGCATAGGTTCTTTGATATTGATGTTTTAGGATTCTTAGGATATAATCCCAGCAGTGGACTTGCTGGGTCAAAAGGCAGGTCGATTTTTATTTTTCTGAGAAAATTCCATACTGTTTTCCATAATGGTTGTACCAGCCTGCAATCCCACCAACAGTGAACTAAGGTCCCCTTTTCCCCACACCCTCTCCAACATTTGTTGTTTGTTGCTTTGTTTATGATAGCCATCCTGACCGGTGTAAAGTGGTATCTCACTGTGGTTTTCATTTGCATCTCCCTGATAGCTAGCAATATTGAGCATCTCTTCATGTGTCTCTGGATGTTCTGTATGTCGTCCTTGGAGAAGGGTCTGTTCAAGTCCTTTTCCCATTTTTTAATTGGTTTTGTTGTCTTCTTAGAGTGAAGTCATGTAAGTTCTTTGTATATTTTGGAGATTAAACCTTTGTCTGAGGTACCATTGGCAAATATGGTACCCATACAGTTGGTTGTCTTTTTAATTTAATACTGTTTTCTTTAGCCATGCAGAAGCTTTTTATTTTGATGAGATCCCATTTGTTTATTCTTTCCTTTATATTCCTTGCTCTAGGGGACATATCAGTAAAGTGTTGCTGTGTGAAATATCTGAGATTTTCTTGCCAATGTTCTCCTCTAGGACTTTAATGGTGTCACGGCTTATATTTAAGTCTTTTATCCACCTTGAATTTATTTTGGTATGTGCTGTAAGTTGGTGCTCAAGTTACACTTTTTGCACATAGCTGTCCAGTTCTCCCAACACCATTTGTTGAAGAGGCTATCTTTACTCCATTTTATGTTACTGCCCCCTTCGTCAAATATTAATTGACTGTAGAGAGTTGGATTTATTTCTGGGCTCTCCATTCTAATCCATTGGTCTATGTGCCTGTTTTTATGCCAGTACCAGGCTGTTTTGATTACTGTGGCCTTATAATACAGTTTGGTATCAGGTATTGTGATCCCTCCTACTTTGTTCTTCTTTCTCAAATTAGAAGCTGCTATTCAGGCTCTTTTATGGTTCCACATAAATTTTTGAAGTGTTTGTTCTATGTCTGTGAAATATGCCATTGGTACTTTAATAGGTATTGCATTGAATCTGTAAATTGCTTTGGGTAGTATGGACATGTTGATGATGTTAATTCTTCCAATCCATGAACAAGGTATATGTTTCCATTTGTTCGTGTCTTCCTTGATTTCTTTCTTCAGGACTGTGTAGTTTTCTGCATACAAGTTTTTTACCTTTTTGTTAGGTTTATTCCCAGATATTTTATTTTTATTTTTGCTATATCAAATGGGATTTTTTCCTTGATTTCTGCTTCTGCTGATTCATTATCGGTATACAAAAATGCCTTTGATTTCTGGATATTGACTCTGTAACCCACTGTTTTGCCAAATTCATTAATTAGTTTGAGCAGTTTGGGGGTAGACTCTATAGGATTTTCCATGTACACTATCATGTCATCTGCAAACAGTGACAGTTTTGCTTCATCCTTTCCTATTTGGATGCCTTTTATTTCCTTTTCTTGCCTGATCACTGTGGCTAAAACTTCCAAAACTATATTGAATAGAAGTGGTGAAAGTGGACAACCTTGTCTTGTTCCTGATCTTAGTGGAAAAGCTTTTAGTTTTTGCCCATTGAGTATGATATTGGCTGTAGGTCTCTCATATATGGCCTTTATTATATTGAGGAATGCTCCCTCTATTCCCACTTTGCTGAGTGTTTTTATCATAAATGGGTGTTGTACCTTATCAAAAGCTTTTTCCGCATCTATTGATATGGTCATGTGGTTTTTGTTGTTGCTTTTCTTTATGTGATGTATTAGATTTAGGGACTTGCGAATATTGAACCATCCTTGCATTCCTGGGATGAATCCTACTTGATCATGGTGTATGATCTTTTTGATATGTTGTTGGATGCGATTTGCCAATATTTTGTTGAGGATTTTAGCATCTATGTTCATCAGCAATATTGGCCTGAAGTTTTCTTTCTTTGTTGTATCTCTATTTGGTTTTGGAATTAGGATGATGCTGGCTTCATAAAAAGAATTTGGGAGTTTTCCATCCTTCTGGACTTTTTGGAATAGTCTGTGGAGAATAGGGGTTAGCTCTTCCTTAAATGCTTTGTAGAATTCTCCTGCGAAACCATCTGGTCCAGGGCTTTTCTGCAATGGGAGTTTTTTTGATTACTGCTTCAATTTCTTTTGCTGTTATTGGTGTGTTTAGATTTCTGCTTCTTTTTCATCGCGTTTTGGAAGAATGTGTTTTTCTAGAAATTTGTCCATTTCCCCTAGGTTTTCAAAGTTCTTGGCATACAGTTCTTCATAGTAATTTCTTACAATCCCTTGTATTTCTGTGGTATCAGGTGTAGTCTCTCCTCTTTTGTTTCTGATTGTGTTTTTTTTGTCTTCTCTCTTCTTTTCTTGATGAGCCTACTTAAAGGCTTGTTTATCTTTTCAAAGAACCAACTCCTGGATTCATTGATCCTTAGAATTGTGCTTTTAGTTTCTATGTCATTTAGTTCTGCTCTGATCTTGGTTATTTCCTTCCTTCTGCTTGGCTGTCTTTGTTGTTGTTCCTCAAGTTCTTGCAGGTGTAGTGTTAGGTTGTATGTTTGAAATGTTTCTATCTTCTTTAGGTAGGCCTGAATTGCTATAAACTTCCCTCTCAGGACTGCCTTCGCTGTGTCCCATAAGTTTTGGGTTGTTGTGGAATCATTTTCATTTCTTTCCAGACACGTTTTGATTTCTTCCCTAATTTCATTCTTGACCCATGCGTTGTTTAATAGCATACCATTCAGTCTCCATGATTTTGGGTGTTTTGGGTTTTTTCCTTTGGGATTGGTTTCCAATTTCAGTCCCTTGTAGTCAGAGAAGATGCTTGGTATGATTTCAATTTTCTTGAATTTTTTGAGGCTCGTTTTGTGCCCTATCATTTGGTCTATCTTTGAAAATGTGCCATGTGTATTTAGCTTCTTTGGGATGAAGGGCTCTATATATATCAGTTAAGTCCATTTCATCTAGGGTGTTGTTTAATGCCACAATATCTTTGTTGATAATTTGTTTGGAAAATCTGTCCATTTTTTATAGTGGGGTGCTCAAATCCCCTACTATGATTGTGTTGCTGTCAATATCTTTCTTGAAGTCCTGTAAGATTTTCTTGATATATTTGGGTGCCCCTATGTTTGGTGCATATATGTTTACAATGTTAATGTCTTCTTGGTGGATTCTTCCCTTGAGTATAATGAAATGACCTTCTGGGTCTCTCTTTATAGCCTTTTTTTTTGAAGTCTATTTTGTCCAATATGAGAATTGCTACCCCAGCTTTTTTTTCTTGTCCGTTTGCTTGGAAAACTTGTTTCCAGCCTTTCACTTTTAGTCTGTGATGGTCTTTTGTCCTGAGGTGGATCTCTTGTAGGCAGCATATGTGTGGGCCATGCTTTCTTATCCATTGAGCTATTCTGTGTCTTTTGATTGGAGCATTTAATCCATTTGCGTTTAAGGTTATTATTGATAGGTACTTATTCATTGCCATTTTTGTACCTGTGTTCCTCTCTTTCTTCCTCTTATCCTTTCTTCCCTTAAAGCAGTCCTTTTAGTATTTCTTGTAGAGCTGGTTTGGTGGAGGCGTATTCTTTTAGGCTTCTTTTGTCTTGGAAGCTCTTTATTTGGCCATCTATCTTGATTGAGAGCCTTGCTGGGTAAAGTAGCCGTGGTTGTAGGCCTCTGGTTCTCATTACTTGGAATATTTCTTGCCATTCTCTTCTTGCTTGAAGTGTTTCCATTGAGAATTCAGTAGCTAACCTTATTGGGGCTCCCTTGTATGTTATTTCTTTTTTCTCCCTTGGTGCCTTTAAGATTCTCTCTTTGTCTTGGAATTTTGGGGGGTGTGGTGGGCCCCCCCCAACCACCACCGCCACCACGGGGCGGCGGGGGGTGCCGGGAGGGCCTCGCTCCAGTCCCCTGCTCGCGTGCCACCGACTGCCAGCGATGCTGGGGTATGGGCCCGACGCTCCAGCGCCATCCATTTTCAGGGCTAGTTGATTCAGCAGGTGAGTTGTTACACACTCCTTAGCGGATTCCGACTTCCATGGCCACCGTCCTCCTGGAATTTTGCCGTTTTGATGATGATGTGTCTTGAAGTGGGCGTCCTTGAGTTCCTCTTGATCGGGACTCTCTGTGATTCCTGGATTTGTGTGACTTTTTCTCTCATCAAATTAGGGAAATTTTCTCTCATTACTCTTTCAAATAGGTTTTCTATCCCTTGTTCTTCTTCTCCTTCTGGTATTCCTATTATTCGGATATTATTACATTTCATATTGTCTTGCATTTCTCTTAATCCCTCTTCATTCTTTCTGAGCCTCTTTTCATTTTCTTGCTCTTTCTGTGATATGCTTTCTACTTTGTCCTCCAACTCACTAATCCTATCCACCATCCCATCTATCCTACTTTTGAAACTTTCTACTGTGTTCTTCAATTCAGAAATTGTATTCTTCATTTCCTCTTGTCCCTTGCTGATATTTTCTATTTCCTTTTTCATGTTGATTTAGTTTGCAGAGAGATCATCGTAGTTCCCCTGTAGTTTCTGATAGCTCATTGTGAGCTCTTTGAATTTTTTAATAACCAGTGCTTTGAATTCACTATCTGATAGTTGATTAGCCTCTATTTTGTCTAACATTCTTTCTGAAGTTTCTGCTTTTTCTTTCATTTGGGGATTGTTTCTTTGTCTTCCCATTATTTGAGACTCTTGTTGTTAGTCTCAGCTTCTAAAATTGATCTGTTCTGACACTCTGGGTTTATGGTGTGAACTTCTGTGATATGATACCTATGAAGTTCAGTGGTGCAGACTCCTTCAAGTATCTTGATGTTCTCTGTCTCCACCTACTCTCACTCTGGTCCTTGCACTGGTCCCTGCGCTGGTCGCCTACCACTGCTGAGTGTCCCAGCTCCTGTAGCCGACTCCTCCAGCACCCAGGCCCATTGCTACAGCAGTGGCACAGGGGCCTCCAGTGTCCCAGCTCCTGTAGTTGACTCCCCGTTGCCCAGATCTGTCACAGAGGCTTGGGGTGTCCTGTCCGGCTCCCGTAGCTGACTCCCCTGTGGCCAGGCCCATCGCTATGGCAGCGGTACAGGGGCCATGTGTGTCCCAGCTCCTGTAGCTCACTCTGCTGCTGTCTGGTGCTTCAGCGTCGGTCACAATCTCTGGTCTTTTAATTTCATAAATGCTGGGTAACCGATGGTTTATTGCACTGTTTCTCTATAGATCTGCCAGGATTTTCGCCCACAAGTACAGGAGCTGGAATCCTCTCTGTTCTACTCCATCACCATCTTCCCAGCATCCCCCAACAAAACGTTTTAAACAGAAAAGATTCATTCTTTCAGAATCTAATTTGACTTACATAGAACTACTCATCAGAGGGTGGATCCAACTCACCTTGGTTGACTAAGATACTTCCCTTGAATAACCCTCATCCTTCCAGATTTCAGTGCTGCCTTGCTATGTTTCTGTAAGTATCACTCAGGATGAGAGAGGATGGGAGTGTAGTTAGTGCTCCTGCACAGTTAGGAAGTACCTCCTCTTACAAGTGAAGAAAACCATCATCTACAAGAAAACACTGAGATAAGAATTACAGAAAGCAGATGAAAATATGCAACCCTTCATGTTTATGAAGAAAAGATTCCTGGCTTAACTTCATGTGCATATTTCAGTGCCTACAGGTCATGATTTGGCAACAAGCAGAAGAGCTTTGTGGTCATATTCCATGATTCAGGCAGTGTTAGCATCTAGCAAGGCCTACTTACATTGTGTCTTCAGCCTTGACTTACCCAACAAAGATTTTTCCAAGTCTTTCATCTCTTCCTCAACCTGAGATACACATACATACAACCCCAGCCGATAACAGATCCCTTCCTCCACTCCCTTCTCCTTCCTTCCTTTCTTTCTTCTTCCCTTCAATTCCCTCTCTCTCTGGCTCTCCCTCTCTCCCTCCCATTGTCCCTCCCTCTCCCCTTTCTATCCCCCCACCTTCACTCTTCTAAAATGTTCCCATAGAGAAACTCCAATTACTATGGCCTCCAGGAAAGGTATGAAAGATGAAAAAGTGCTACAATAAGCAGAATTATAGATTGGAAGGGGGGAAATTTATACAAAATTTGACTTGGTGGCCCTTGGGTTTATGGACTAACTGAGGAAATGAGTGTTGAGTTTTAAAAAGCATTCCTTAGAAATGACACTTTTTCTTTGTCCATCACTATCTGGTGGCAGGTTTCTTGTCTCATTTATTCTAGATAATTAGTAGCTCTGAGCAAACAGTGGTCTTGAAGCAAATCATAGACTAAAAATTAATAAAAGTATAGTTGTTTGAAAGGACTTCCTTCGTTTCTTCATTATTTCCTACCTTCCTTTATTCCTCCCTCCCCACTCTACCATTCCTTCCTTTCCCCTCAATCCCTCCTTCCCCCTGTCCATCTTCCTTCCTCCCTTCCTTTCTTTCTCCCCTTTTCCCTTCCTTCTTTCTTCTTTTCTCCCTCCTTCCCTGTCTCTTTCCTACAACCCTCCCTCACTCTCTCTCTTCCTTTTTCTTTCTTCCTCCCTCCCTCCATCCCTCTCTGTCCTTCCTTTATTCCTCCCTCCCTCCCTTCCATCCTCCTTCACTCCCTCTCTCTGTCTTTGTTCCTCCCTCTCTTCTTTCCTCCCTCCTTTCTTCCTTCCTTCCTCCCCCTCACTCCCTCCCTGCCTCTCTCTCCTTCTTTTTTCCTTCCTCCCTCCCTTTCCTTCATTTCTTCCTTCCTTCTTCCCTCTCTCCTGCCCCCATCCTTCCTTCCACCCCCTCTCAAACCCTCCTCCCATTTTTCTGTTTTTCTTCCTTCTGCCCTCCCTCCCTCTTTCCTGCATCTTTCCTTCCCTTCCTCCTTCCCCTCCATCTCTTATTACGTCTCTTCCTCTTTCTTCCTCCTTCCATGCCTCCCTCTCCTTCCTTCCTTCCTTCCTTGTCCCCTCCCTCCCTCTATACCTCCTTCTTTCTTCCTTCCTTCCCTGTTTTCTGAGCCCCTCCCTCCCACCTGCCCTGCCTTCTCCCTCCCCCTTTCTTCCCTCCCTCCTCCCTCTCTCCCTCTTTTTTCTCCTTTCCTCCCTCCCTCCCACCTGCCCTGCCTTCTCCCTCCCCCTTTCTTCCCTCCCTCCCTCCCTCTCTCCCTCTTTTTTCTCCTTTCCTCCCTCCCTCCCACCTGCCCTGCCTTCTCCCTCCCCCTTTCTTCCCTCCCTCCTCCCTCTCTCCCTCTTTTTTCTCCTTTCCTCCCTCCCTCCCACCCGCCCTGCCTTCTCCTTCCCCCTTTCTTCCCTCCTCCCTCCCTCCCTCTTTTTTCTCCTTTCCTCCCTCCCTCCCACCCGCCCTGCCTTCTCCCTCCCCCTTTCTTCCCTCCCCTCCTCCCTCTCTCCCTCTTTTTTCTCCTTTCCTCCCTCCCTCCCCCCCGCCCTGCCTTCTCCCTCCCCCTTTCTTCCCTCCTCCCTCCCTCTCTCCTTTTTTCTCCTTCCCTCCCTCCCCCCTCTCCTTTCATCCTTTCCTGCTTCTTCACTCTCCCTCTTTCTTCTTTCCTCCCTCCCTTCCTTCCTTCTTTGTCCCTTCCTCCCTGCCTATACTCAAGAGAAATGTCATTCAATGAAGACTGAGCAAAAGACCAGATATTTCAATTAGCAGAGCTCTTTATTGGCCCTTTATTACACCGCATCAAATTCACTCATGAATTTCAATTTTCATGCATGCTTCTTGTTCCCATTCTCCTATTCATGGGCTCCTTCAGTCCATTTTGTAGCTTCTTGGGAAAGCAGCTGTATGTTTTCCTCAGGACAAGCCATTTTCACCAAATCATCTGGCATTTCCTTGTCAACTTGGTTTACATTCTTCTGAGAGGCTTCTAAGATGCTTTCAGTCTCAGCATCTTGGACTTGGAGGGAGTCTGATGATTCTCTGAATAAGCGCTTCTGTGCTTCAGCA
Source organism: Artibeus jamaicensis (assembly GCF_021234435.1). Taxonomy (NCBI): domain Eukaryota; kingdom Metazoa; phylum Chordata; class Mammalia; order Chiroptera; family Phyllostomidae; genus Artibeus; species Artibeus jamaicensis. The sequence goes on along the minus strand of NW_026522028.1, from coordinate 7,340,728 downwards.
CAAGCCATCATCACTCTGTGAAATGAAAGTTCAGGGAGCTCATCATTTTGTTCTTCTTTGAGAATGTCCTCCAGCACAGGGTAGAACCTGTTGATATTTTCAAGAAGTACGGCCAAACACAGACTTTGTAACTTCAGAGGCCTGGCTCCTTCTGGAGGTGACACGGAGACATCATGGGCTTGGGTGGGTCTAATCGGCATGAACTCACAAAATATTTCCAGCTTGGCAGCAAATATGTTCAGTACCTGTTTTATCTTCCTTAAAATGTATCTTCTCCTTAACATAGAAACAAGTATAACAACAACACAGAGCAGGACATCCTCAACAAACCTCTGCGGAGCTTCACTCACATAGTTGACAAATGCCCCCATAGCAGTAAACATTCGGCCCAGCATCAGCTGGAAAGTCACTTTTAGTCCAACCATCAGGATATCCATGGCTCCACAGGGCAGTGGAGCTCACTCTGACTACCAGTACTGACCGCACAGTACCTTGCGGAATGTTCTGATGTACACAAACGCTGCCTGGCAACAAGGATGGAATGCTGGTAAGGGTGGAGGAGGGGAGGCCTGGTAGGTTCCATAAAGCAATACTGTCTTATTTAACTCTGTTCACTGCAGAAAGAGAAAATGGCATTAACTGTGCAGTGCATTTGGAGAGGTGGAAAGGGCTGGTTGAAGCCAGAGAAGGACAACCAGTGGGCTCTGGCCACACTAGGCTCCACCTCTTGGTCTTTCAACAACCTGAGGTCCAATCAGTCCCATGCCTAAAGGCCTGTGCTCACCAGCCTGTCAGGGCCTCATGGTGAGGCATGCTGCAGTAGGGGACTTAGGTGTCCCCATCCCTGGGTGGGGCTCAGCCTCCTATTTCACTTTTCTTTCTCCAACATGGAAGCCAAGTCCTATTTCCCAAGGCCCCAAAGAGTATTTTCCTCCCCTGAAGGCTTCCTTTCTCCTTGTCTTTGCTTAGTACTAACAGACAGGGGCAAGTAATGAAGAATCTCATTAATGATAGTAACCAAGGGGCCTGGTGTCAGCAGGTGAGGTGGCCTTGTACCACATGTCTGGGTGACTTATCCCCCCATACCTGGGGGAGGCTGGTGTGCTGATTCTGTAGTCAGGGACAGAGTATGGCACATATAGAAGGTCCAAAGTAGAAGAAGCATGGTGTGCTGATAAAACAGACAAATAAGCAGCTGAGCTGGGCAGAGACTGCTAGTGTGTCATATAAGCATTTGCAACCATCCCATGGGTTTGTTCTTGGAGATAAGAACAACGACTGAGACATAAGCAGCTCACTGACCTGGGCATGTCCTCCAAGCCACTGACTTGGGCATCTGTCAAACACCTAATCAGATCTGAGTTCCATATAAACTTGTTATTTTTTCAGTGAAGTTTCAGAAAGTGCCTTAGATAATCCAGTGTTTAATAGAGTGCCTGGAAATGGTAGGCACCCATTATCTTCAGAATGACAAGACAGATAGTCTGAGGAATGCTCTGTTAGAGTAAAGGGTGAATAATGATGCCAACAGCAGTGTTAACATTTAGGGAATGTTTACCCTGCGCCACCCACTGAGCTTAACATCTATGTGAATGATGTCATTTGATTCTTCCCATTCAAGTATCAGCTAGGTTAGTACTGTCTCCCTTCAACAACTGAGGAGAGAGGCATGGAGAATTTATTTTTTTACACTTTGCTTTCAACTTTGTTTTGTATTGATTTTAGGTGTACATCTCAGTGGCTATACAGTGATATACTTTACATAGTGCTGCCCTTCGTAAGTCTTTTAACCACCTGGCACCGTGCATAGGTATTACAATATTATTAACTATATTCCCTATGCTTTACTTTACATCCCCATGACTGCTTGGTAACTGCCAATCTGTACGTCCCAGTACCTTCATCTCTTTCAGTCATCCCCCCAAACCCCCTCTTCTCTTGCAACACTCAGTCTGCTTTGTGTGTCTCTGAGTCTCTTTCAATATCGTTTGTTCATTGTCATTCTTTAGATTGCACTATAATTGAAATCATATGCTATCTGTCTTCCTCTGGCTGACTTTTCCACTCAGCATAATACTATCTAGGTCCATCCATGCTGTTGCAAATGGTAGGGTATAATTGTTTCTTATGGTCATCAAAAGTCCCAAAGTACCCTGATATCTGCCTCTTCCTGCCTATGCCCGCCACTGCCTGTTAGGCTCAGTGACTTATAGGGCCTTGGGTGGTATGTGAGTTGCATGAAGTAGATTATCAGTGAGTCACGAGGTAGGGGCCAGTGAATGAGCTTCACCTGATTAATGCAGAATCAAACTTGTTGGCAGTGCTGGGTCTGAGGCCACTCAGCAAAAGTCCCAGGGTGCACCAGTGCCAGCCGCCACCTGCCAGGTACCTGCAGACCTTTGAGGTAGGGCGGGTTTCCAGTAGATATGCGGGGAAAGGCCAGCAGAGTTTATCAGCCCTAATCAGACCAAGGTCGGCTGTGTGAAGGGAGAGGTGTGAACTGGTTGGGCGTGCGAGGAAAAAATGGCCCCTGTCTCAGAGTCGTATAGTCCAGCCTTTCCTGAATTCTGCCCATATGTTCTAGAAAGCCAGAGTTCGGCAGGGTGGGGCTGCTGGGAGTTGTAAATGTAATGTTAGTGGATCTCCTGTAAGGGAGTGATGCCAGTCAGACTTAAGAGGAGTGATGGCTATCCTAGAGCCACATAACTCAGTCTCTGACATTGCTTGAGTCTGAACAGCTGACTCTTCTGCAGGACTTGAGCTCTGCAGGACAGGACAACAGGGAGTGCAGAGGGTAGGGCTCCTTCATTCTTCCAGACTAATACCTTAATGAGGGGAATGCTCAACCCAAGAAAAATGGCATCTGTGGGTGCTGTGGAAGTGGGGCTCAGCACAGAGACCCTGGTGGCAATTCCTTCAGCTCTCTCCCCAGAGACAAAGATTCCAGTGTCTCCTTACACAACTCTTGTTCACTGAGCCACACTTCCTTCACCACAGCCCAAGGTGAATGACTGAGAATGAAATTTTGTGCAGTGTCCCTTTCAGAGGCCCTTAATAAAAAGAGAGAAGTCCTGGTAATTTTCATAGCCAAATGTCATATCGCCTCCTCTTCCTGGGGCTGGTTCTCTGGGCTGGAGAGTGTGGCTTGCAGTTGAGACCCCAGCATCTCAGGGGGAACCCCTGCCACTGAGATATCCATCTGGATTCTTATCTGCAGCATGTACGTTTGGGGCCAGCAATTTTTGTGTCTCTGCCTCCCTAACAGTCTTGATGTGGCTTCTTCTGTAAATCCTTGGTTATAAGACTTCTGTTGAGCTAGTCTTCATTTGGTTATTCATGTTGATTGTTCTACATTTTAGTTATCATTCCAGTTTTGTCTTGGGAGGAGACCAGTGTAGCTTTTCCCTACTCCACGACAGTCTTGCCTCTGCTTTTTATTTTCTTAGTGAATGACTTTCATTAGTAACCCAGCTTGGCAAAGCTCAAAATAAAGAATCTTCTTTAAGGATCATAGTGAAGTAGCTGACAGATCTGGGGAATGGCTGGCTAGGTTTAGATTCAAGGTCTACCCACACTACCTCTGTGAACTTGAAGAAGTCATAAACTTCCTATGCCTATTACCTCCTCAGTAAAATGAGTACTCCCAAGAGTTGTTGAATGACTCCATAAGTTTATTTTTAAAGATTTTATTTATTTATTTTTAGAGAGAAGGGAAAGGAGAGGGAAAGGGAGAAACATCAATGTGTAGTGGCCTCTCACACAGCCCCCCAGTGGGAACCTGGCCCACAACCCATGCATGTGTCCTGATGGGGATCGAACCAGCGACCCTTTGGTTTACAGGCCAGTGCTCAATCCACTGAGTCACACCAGCCGGGGCTCATAGTTTAAATACAGCAAGGATTTTAGAATTATGCCTGATACAAAATAAGAACTTTAAAGGTTCACTATTTTTCCTCTGCCTCGTTTGCCATTTCTAAGTCTTCTCTTCATAAGGAGTTCCCAAATTCTTCAAATCTCCTCTATCATTACCTCCCTAGAACAAACTCTTATCATGACCCACTGAAATCACTCGGCGTCCTCCATACTGCTTATCACACTTTTTATCTTTTCAAAATGTAGCTCTGACCATAGCTCAAACTCCCCAAGAGATGGGGAGACAGACACACATACATGCACACACAAGGCTTCTCACTGCTTTAAATATAGAGTAACATCTACACCCTAGCCTGGTGTTGTAGTTTCCTAGTGCTGCATGCTGTAACAAAATACCCCAAACTGGCTTAAACAACAGGAATTTATTTGCTTATAGCTCTGGAGGCCAGAAGTCTGAGAGCAAGATGTTGCTAGGATTAGTTTTTTAGGGCCACAAGGGGAGGAAATGTTAAAAGTCTCTCTCCTTGGCTTGTAGGCAGCTAATTTCTTGCTGTATCTCTTCACATCATCTTCCTTCTATGTATATTCCTGTGTCCAAATCTTCCCTTTTGATAAGGACATCAGTTCTATTGGATTAGGAGCCTACCCCACTTCATCTTAACTATTTACATCTACAGGGATCTCATTTGCAAAGAAGGTCATATTTGGAGAGGTACTGGAGGTTGGGAAGTCAACATATGACTTCGACATAGGAATTCAACCTACAATATCTGGTTAGTCCCATTTCTACCTCTCCAGCAAAATATATACGCTATGCTTTCTTAACCTCTGTCCTTGTCATCCATACAATGGCTTCTTTTAAATGGACCAGCATATTCCCACCTTACTGGAACACTTTCTGGAAGATATTTTCTTAATCTGAAACACTCTTCATCTCATCTTCTCCACCCCAAACCATTTTTTGGGCTCATTTCTGCATATCATTCAGATTTCAGGTCAAGATCACTTACTCATTGAAGAGTTCTCTCATTGCCTGGGATGGATCTGGCAGATTATAAATCTATGAATCTATCAAAAATGAAATCCCTAAAGCATTTATTTTGCTTTGTAAATGTACATTCATTACATGCTCTTTTTTTTTTCTAGTAATGCCTATTTCACCTGGATGGTTTGTCTTACCTCTATACTGCCAATCCTTTTAAGCATATAATAGAATCTGAATCAATATTTTTTAAATTCAGACATTACTAAAGTGTTGTTATTTTGACATATCAAGACCCTACGATTCATTATACCAAGTCACTTATTTTTCTAATTTTTTAACAGCTCATTCCCTCTAGCACTACTGCATCAACTTGAAATCCTTTCACTTCTCTGCATCCTTTGCTTGAGGGCAGATTTCAAAAAAAGACATATTATTTTCTCAGGTACTCTGTTCCCAACACAGAGAAGTTGATCGAAAGGTTCTTCTTTGTCAGATATTCATAATGTGGGGCTGGTTATTATGTTAAAGGTGATTGCTAAGAATAACAAGCCCATTTTTCAGTCCTTTGGCATTTTGAACACATGGTTCATGGCTAATGTATGTATATGTATGTGTACATTTTTACTATCCCAGAGACATATATAAATGAGTCTTCAGAAATGCAATTGAATGTGAAAATTGTAACTACAGCCAGAATGTCAGAATTGGAATTCCAGCTCTTACAGGCCTACATTCTTACAGCTGTGCAACCTGGATTCAATTGCCTCATGAACTAAGAATATTCACCTTGTTGGGTTATTTTAAGAGTTAAATGAGTTAGTACCCCATAAGTGTTACCTAGTAACAGTAGAAGGAAGGGGAAGGAGGAGGAAAATTAGTAGGGGTAGTGATATTTGTTAAGAAGTATCTCACCACCTTGAATGATGTTTTACCTTTCTATGTGCTTCATGGAAAGAAGGTTTGTCTCAGTCACCTTTTTATCCTCATGACTTGGCACAGGGCAGTTGCTCAATAAAAAGTTGCCTCTATCATTTTATGTTGAGTTGTTTATGCTTATTTTACCAGTGGCTGTGTGTACTGCACTTCAGGTCTGGAAAAACATTACCCTTCGAATTTAATTTGAGTGTCTATTTGTCATCTGGACAAATCCTTTGAATATATGCCTACTTGAGACAAGTATGCAGAATGTGCACTAGTACTCCAGTAGAGTTGGGGTACATTTTACAACTTGAGGTACTGCTGCTTTTTAGCATCTCTGTATGAATTAGTATACAAAGATGGGAGTAATTGTTTTAATGAATGTTTCCCCTCTGCACCACTCTACTCTCACTTCCTTGTGAATACAGTTAGGTTTTCCCTAGCCTCATCTCTGAGCCTGTAGATAAGGCATGGAAAAAATAATTTCTTTTACTAGAATCCTTCAATTTAATACGATATCAAATCACCAAAGAATTTAATATCATTAGTGTTCTCTCTGAACTGAAACACTTGAAATCATAAAATATGTATATTTTTATTAAAAGGTTGACATTATTTTGAAATGTGTCTTACAGCAAGTTTTATATGAGTTCTTACAGCATACAGATATAGTCTTCATTAGCCTTTCAGTTAATATGATGATAAAGGAAAAATGTCTGTTTCTGCTATGGAGGCATTACATTCCTATCCCTAGTTACATGTTTTATGTAATAATTTATCACACATTCTGAAGTGTTGTTTTCTCTAGTTTCTTTTAGGAGTTTCCTTCAGCCCTGGCCAGTGTAGCTCAGTGGATTGAGTGTGGGCCTGGGGACCAAAGGGTCCTTGGTTTCATTCCCAGTCAGGGCACATGCCTGGGTTGCAGGCCAGGTCCCAGCAGGGGACGCACGAGAGGCAACCATACATTGATATTTCTCTCCCTCTCTCCTTCCCTTCCCCTCTAAAGATAAATAAATAAAATCTTTAAAAAAAAAGAGTTTCCTTCAGTATACATTTGATGATTGGTGCCTACATATCAGATTTTTCTTTGGGAGACTTAGGGTGACTCTATTTTAGTCTCATTAAAATAAAAGAGAATTGAGGGATGGATTTTAGAGTTGCTGCACTAAAATGCTGAAGTACTTTCAGCCTCATAAGGGCAGAGTGTAGTAGGCAAGAAAGAGTAAAACATAAAAGCAGACACTCAGGCCTTTACCTGATCTGGATGGATTAGACATCAACCTGAATGAGGGTCAGAGACTGAGCAAGATTTCTCAAGGCAGCCACAGGTTAAGCTATCAAGTGTAACAGGATACAAGAAAGCCATGTTGTTGAAATTCACATAGAAGGAAAGTTTAGCTCACAAAAAAGGCAAAAACGATATGCAGGTCAGAAACTTCAGTTGTTAGCTGTAATAGGTAAGAGTAATTTGGGAATAGCATCTTTTATAAGGTAACTGTGCATTTTTCTCTCTGCATTTCTATCATAGATAAATGCTTCTATTAAAACACTTTTGATGTTACATTACTGTCATGTGTTAGGTAAGTTCTATTCATCTGTTCTCTGTAGGGTCTAGTAGAGTATCTGTTACCATATGTACCAATACTCATTAGATGAGTGAAATAAGTTCAAAGTTTCATACCACATCAATAAGAAACAAGCCCAGGATAATCATTGTATTCAAAATACTTGATATCTTCACGTTAACTGATTTCTCACAGTCCCTTTGTAAGTTCTGAGATGTCAAGGGCTGTATTAGATCACATCCTGAACTTAATACTGTACCTGCCACATATCAGGCATTCAAACACACTTGCTGAAGAAACAAACTAAAATTATAATAGTTTTCATTTATATAGCGCCTACTATCTGCCACATATTGTTCTAGGCACGTTAAATATATTGACTCATTTTCTTTTTGCCCATGCTTTGAACTAATACATAATATGGGCTCTCTACATGGTATATAGGTCAGCTACACTTTGACTGAATCTAGGACGTCATTTGTACAATAAGAAAAATAGGACCGATCTCCCAGGATGTCTTTTGAAGACTGGATGAAGCAACACTTGAAGCATGCTTGGCCTAGTGTCTGGCATAACAAAACTGCTCAACATATTTTTGCTCTTATGACTATTATTGCTACTATTACCATCTCTTCCAACAATGGATGAAGTCAGGTTGTACAATTTGGAGGGCCAGAATAAAGAAAGCTAATGCTGGTTGTGTAATCAGCTGTGTGGTATGTTTACTTTCTGGCCCTCGTCTCTACATCCTCATAAACAAACTCCATCTTCAAAATATCCCTTTGTGAGATGGAACTTAACTAGCCCTTGTTATCTGTACACACTGCAGATTTGACCAGAGTAAAAACAACAAGACACAATATTAGCTAACACTCTATAGCGACTCTATCTTGTGCCCTTAGCTCTTAGTCTCTGTCTTTCCTTGCATTATTTTGCTGTATCCTATCTGTCATTATATATTTAAATTGTTCATTTGTTTGTTCTCTGCTTCCTCCATAGACTACAGACTATAAGATGTGAGGACAGGAGATTTTTTTTTTCGCCTCACATAATGTATTCCTAGTGTCAGCCCTTAGCATGTAGCGCCTTTTAAGTGAGCAAAGGGATGTTCAGCATTGCAAATGTTGCAAAATGTTTAAGAGGGTAAAATTTCACAACCTTTTCAGAGAATTATTTGACACTATGACTGTTTAAAATGCATGTAATCTTTGGCCCAATTATTTCACTTCTAAATTCCTAAGAAAACAAAATACCTAGAAGGTGGAAGGTTAATGAACAAAGCCATTGTAGCATTGTTTTTAGTAGGTAAAATTGTCAACAATCTACCAGGGGTATCCAACCTTGTGGCATCTCTGGGCCACACTGGAAGAAGAAGTTGTCTTGGGCCACACATTAAATACACAAACAATAATGAAAACTGATGAGCAAATAAAAGGTTTTACATAAATTTATGATTTTGTGTTGGTCTGCATTCATAGCCATCCTGGGCTGCATGCAGCCTGTGGGCTGTGGGTTGAACACCCCTGATAGATTAACATTTCAAAAATAAATGCTTACTTATTCTACAAAATGTTGTGCACTGATATCTGAAAGAATGGGACGGATCTCAGTGTACTGTTACAGAAAGATGCCTAGAATATGTTTTTTATTTTTGCTTTAAAAAGTAAGCTGTGAATATAATGTGTATAGACTAATCCCCACCCCAAGCTTTTGTTTTGCTCTGCTCCTCTATAACACTTTCACTTTTGCCACGTTACTTTCCTCAGTCTAGTTTCAGGTACTCACAGATTTCCACTGTTGTCCATTTACCCCAACTCTCTGCTCAAGTTCTTAAAGCAGTTTTATTATTTGTTCTATAGGTTTTACCTGACTCACCACTTACCTCCCTCTACTTTGATTTCAGGCCAACCGCTTTTCGGAAATCAATCCTTCCTTGCCCTGCCAGTCTTTCTTGATCACTAACAAATGTTTAGTGCCCTTTTCTTGTCCAAATTCAGTTGCTTCATTTCTATCCCCATTCCTTGTGGCCTTGAAACTCCATTTAGTACTCTTGGTCCCAATATTTAGTTTGGAGGGATAATAAACTAGATGCTTTACTAAAATCCTAATCGAAGCATGACTATATGTGTGCATGTATGTCTAGGCATAAATACACCTGTATATGTGAAAAATATAATCTGGATCTATAACATCACCTATGACCAAAGGAACATGTCAATCTGGTGTAGTCTACTCCTTCTCTTCTAGTATCCTTCTATTTGTGTTGTCATTAAAAAGAAAAAAAGTTTGAAAAGAAAAAGCAAAATTTATCTTATTATATCAATATAAAATTTATATCAGCACTTTTGCTTATGATGTATTTGATTTGAAGCATAATAATATGTATAATTCAAATTTCAACATTTTCAGAACTGTATATTTATTCAGGAGTGCTGTGGAATATTTGTAATAAAGGTGACCCATATTTTAGGTATAATAGTAGACAAAAAGAAATAAAACTCTAAAAAATAAGTTGCAATCTCATTTTAATGCAATATTTATTAACAGTTTAATGTATGTTGTCTCCTTTCCTTCTTTCCTCTAATAAAATCTTACTGTATCTTTTAAATTTTTATTTATTGATTTTAAAGAGAGGGAGAAGGATGGGGAGAGAGAGACATTAATTTTTTGTTCCACTTAGTTATGCATTCATCAGTTGCTTCTTGTATGTGTTCTGACAGGGATTGAACCTGCAACCTTGGTGCATCAGTACATCACTTTAATCAACTGAACTAGCCAGTCAGGGCTGAAATCTTACTACCGTACTACTTGATTTTTTTTAACACAACATAATAGCTAATGTTATTAACATAATAGTTTGCTATTAAATATAATTTCATAGTACCATTTTATGAGTGAATGAAAACACCATTTTTAATCATTAAAAAATTTACTTGGTACAATGGCTTTCTTAGCTATATTTTCTTTGTTCCCAAAGCAAATGTCCTCAAAACAAATTATTCTTAGTGACTCAATCTATTTTATACATGATTAACTTTCAAATTTTTTGTTGATGTTGAATTATTAGATATTTGATGATATATAACAAACTAAAATATTCAGGAATCAGCTAATAATGTGGGGTTTTTTTACATTCTCTGCTTCACTTGGCTAACATAAATATATCTTTAATGACTAGATAAAATGATAGTCATTTGTCAATTAATGATAACTCTTACAGCTTAGTAGAGAAGATATATTGATAAATGGGATGCATATGCCAAAGCCTTTTGCATTAACTGCATCAGTATGATAAATTAAGCACTGAACTTCCTTCAGAAATTATTCACATAGTCCAAAAAACCTTCAATCATTTCAAAAAAGCAGGAAGATATAATAATTCAAAGCACTAGCAATCCAGGCATCCCTTCTCACAGAAAGGCTGCTCTAAGAATTTTGGCAAAGACCCATATATGAAATCCATGGTGGAAAAATGGGGACAACTGTAAGTGAACAATAATTTTTTCAAAAAGCCATTCTATGCTCAGTGAGCTAATAATAGTTACTTGATTAGAAGATATACAGTTGCCAATCTGGAGAATCTACCCAAGGCCTAACGAGCCCTGCACAGCTTGCTTCCAAGAGGAAGGCTGGGAGATTTCTGGGAGGGCTTTGGAGAGATATGGTGTTTCATTCCAATCCCCACCCCACTCTTCAAATGGGAAAGGAAGCCATGCTTTCTGAGCAGCTCCCACTTCCTGCTTCCTGCTTCCTGGAAGTCAACTGCCATTTAAGAAGTACAACTGCTCTGATGTGAGAAGCCCTACCACCTGGTAAGGTCTGGAAAGATGAGACACCACATGGAGAGAGGCCAAGGAGCACCAGTGCCTATGAAGAAGCCACCTTGGAGTGAATCTCTTCCCAGCTGCTCCAGCTGACAATGCAGATCAGATACTAATGACCCAGGCGAGCCCTTCCTGAAATCTGGACCCACAAAATTGTGAACAAAAAAAAAAAAAAAAAGAGAAAGGAAATGTTTTTAAGTCAGGAAATCTTGGGGTGGTTTTCCATGACAAGAGATAATTGAGTCAAAACACATTTATGAATTATTCTATCATATCTTATCCTCTGATATTGTTGAACAAATCAACTCAAGAATGCCATGGTCTCCTAGGACACAGGGATTACCAAGAGGAGAAGGACGAGAAAATACCTTCACATGTATACACTTTGCCTTAAAAAAGTTAACCAAGGACTTGTCTAATACTCATTTTCTATATTCCAAACATTTCAATTTTCCCTATCATACTAGTGACACAAGATTGATATGGAAAAGTAATAAATAAACATAAACAAAACTTAGAACAAAAGTGTTCTTCTATTCATCATTAATCACTGTTAAATGTGGAAATTAACCTTTAAGGCATTTTTCTTTGCAATATAGTTGAGTATGTCTGATTACACCAATGTGATTAACAGGGGAGTATCACATAATAACTGAAGACCAAGGCTCTAGGGCCAAGTCCCAGCATACCCTCCACTACTATCCCTTACTAGCTATGTGACCTTCACCAACTTTGCTAACGTCTCTGTGCCCTATTATACATATGCATATGATACTGGTATCTACCACACATAGCGTTGTCATGAGGATGTTTAATTACTTAAACTTAAATTTTCTGAAGAACATAAATGTGCCTAGTACAAAGTATGCATGAAATCAGCAGTGTTTATTGAATGTAATAGTTACATTTATAAAGAAAAAATAAATCACAGGATATATAGCATTTTGAAACATGCTCCCTTCACTCAAAAACATAGAATAAATATTGCTCATCAATAAATATATATTTGTGACATTAATTTTAAAGCTGCATAGAATATTATTATTATATGAATAAGTATAATTCCCCATTTTTAGAAATTTATATAATTTTACTTTTTAATAATGCATCATAATTTTTTATTATGAACATATCAAAATATACAAAGATAGATCAATCAAATAGTACAATGAACCTTCATGTACCCATCACCCAGGTACAATAATTACTGACTCATGGTCATTCTTGGTAACGTACTTCAAAAAGTCATTTTAAACCATCAATTCTGATAAAACAAAAATATTGGCTATGTCTTAAAGTGTAGGAGACTGCATGTCTTAAGCAAATAATATTAGGTATTTGTGTTTACAGTTGAAAGACATACTCGGTATCCTCAGCATAGTGCTTTTTATCTGATGCCAAACCTAAAATGGTAAGTTCTCCTTATTCAACTCCAGTGAGTATCTTTTGATATATCTTGTTTCCTGTGATATATTAGGGGAAAAGATGGAATAAGTTAAGACGTGCTAGTGGGAAAAACAACACTACATTCCTAAATACAGTGACATTTTCAGAGCTATTTTAACCAGTGTTTTTGAAGTCCTCTTGTTCTCCACTGACATATTTTGGAAGTTCGTATGTTTAGAGTATGAAATTTCATTTCAAAAATGATAGAAAGCCTCTTGAACTCAGTACAGAGTTACTGGACTGAATTATGATGGGCAAAGGCTTCAGTGAACTTAGGCAAGTATGTGCTTCCACCTGGATTAATTTTGCAATTTATCCTGAAAAGTATGGCACGCGGGTAGCCACAGTGAAAAATAGCATGTCAGTGACTTTCATGTGCTACCACTTTAGCACTGAAGCCATAAACTCCTAAGATGCTATTTTTCTGGCAGATACATTTCTTTAGAGTTATAGTGGTATATTCAGTACCACACAGAAAGAAGTTAAACTTAGAAGAGAGAAATAAGGTCTCCTCATCATGCTGCAAAAATAAAGCTATAACTAATGGATAGTAATATAGAAATAAATTATATTTGTTCTAATAACACCAAATATAGAGTATAGATATTTATTTCTGTTGCTGTGGGTTGGAACAAGGAATATTACATTGACCCGTTCATTTCAAATATTTATTGAGAAACTCCCTTGTAACATGTACTGTTCTAGCTGAGGGTAAAGAAGATGCATGTCTCTCTGCATCTCACTTCCTATGGAGAAAAACAGGCACACAATAAAGAAGGGAACAAAGTAACATATCAATAAATCTGTTTTCGACCTTAAAGCCTTTTGAAAGTTAATACTTATAATTTATTTCCTCTCACTCTTATGTCTGCTGTTGTTGAATGGCACTAGATTCATTCAGCATGACATGGCACCTTTTTTATTCTATTTCCTCATCTAAAAATACATAAAAGGGAAAACAATAACCTCTTTATACTCCTTGGACCATTGTTGGGATGAACAAATGAATATGCAAGTAGGCACTTTGAGAGTTCTCAAATGCTAGAAAAATATGGGTTTCCAGTTTTATGATCTCAGGTATCGCATTTTCTTGAATGGTTGGGATATATCTAGGGGTGGTATGAAGCTCTTCTCTCAAAATGAATATGTGACCAGAAGGCCTCAGATATGATGGAGACTTAGCTTTTCATTTGTTCAAGAGGTTGAGGGAAAATGTGCTAAGGAGACAGATGGGGGGAAGGGGGAACCTGTGAAAAAAAAAACAGCCTTTGAAATTCTACAAAAGAGGGTATCTATTATGACAGTTCAGAATTTCCAAAGCTGTTCTCTGCAAAATTTAATGTACATATGAGCCCCTTGGGGACCTTATTAAATTGCAAATTTCAATTCATTGAATCTGGAAGTAAGGCAGGAATTCTACATTTCCCACAAGCTCCTAGGTGTTGGTGACAGTGTTGATCCATTAACCGGATTTTGAGTAGTGAGAGGCTAGACCATGCACAGTAATTGGGCCTGTTGTTTTGCAGATGCCAGTGTCATTAATGAATCCTACCTGTCTTCATGTTCATGAACCTGTTCTGAGCAGTTTTCTACTCTTATAATGCTCATTGCTCTTTTCCATATGTGGCTCACATATGGCCTGTGCCTTTGCTTTATTGCTTACATACGATAGAGCACATTTTAACGAATGCATGTTTAGCTTTACCTCCCTAACTTTAAGCAATTGTTCCCTAGAGTGTTGGTGTCAGTTTTCATATCATAAACAACCATAAATTGCCTCTCCCAGGCTTCTTTAGTTCATATACTTCCTTTCACTTTTAGCTTTTTGAATTGGCCTGTGAACATTCATTCTATCTTGCTACATCAAATGATTCAATCAAAAGGGATTCATAAATGTACTGAATGAATTAGATGTGCACAGGTGTTTGTCATTTGTGAGAAAACATAGAATAGAAAAGGAGATGAATGTGTGTTGCATGTACTCACAGAAACACATTAATTAATGCGATCCAAGCCATGTGCAGCTACCTTAGTCCTGTGCTGAGGACTATGAAAAGACTGAGCTGAGTACCACTAAAACCATCCTCGGCCTGGCTGTTACACCTCTCTTTAGATATTGTCACATAACCAATGTGTGGTAGTTTAGAAACAGAATGCTCAAAATCACCCCAACATGATGTCAGAAGGATAAAATCTGATCCATCCAGACTAATGGTTCGCTACAGCCTACGGCATGAATGTCACTAACAAGGGCAAGGGATGGAGTGCAATTTCCTTGATGGTTGAATAAGACATCCCTTGTTCTTGTCCTGTGTTCAACAACAACTGGCATCCATTCACAGATGGAAGTAATTTTCTGGGAACTGTGGGATCCAGCAATATACACCAATGGACCTGGGGGGAGTCTTGCCCACCCATGTGTTAGGTAATGGGCAGAGAGATCTTGGTCCCAGCTATGGCCCCTGTAGTGACCCATGAACTGGCTCCAGTCCCTCTCTGCTATGGTCTGGAAGCCTGTAAAAAACACTATCTTAAGCAATCACCTATGAAAGAGAGTATTTGTGGAAGTCCAGGTTTCTACAGAAGTTCCAGCATACCACTAGAGCAAAAAATATGTCTTTAGATACATTGGAAAGTGTAAGAGGAAAAATTTAACTCCACCTTCATCATTTCTCCCCCAGGATGATGCAATTTAGCCAAGAAAGATCTCTTGTGATTTCTACTGTGGGAGAAAGTAAGAGCATGTGAGTGAGTGCCTGGTTCCCCCTGCTGTGCAGGGCGCTGCCAAAGAGACCTATTTTTCTCTTGCCCCATGTGTAGTGTTGAATCAAGTACTGCACGACCTGTTGGGGGGGGGCAGGAAGAGGCTAGGAAAAGCAGCAGATAAGATCATTGGAGGGTATTAATGGGATGAGGATCAGACTCTATCATCAACTATCAAGGAGATTGTCCATGAACTGCCGGAAAGTCCTCATCCATGAACCACCCCTCCTGGTGCATTGTCACCCCCAGACACAAATGGCATAACTCCCTGTGTATACTTCTAGGTGGCATCAGCAAGAACAAGCTTCGGAAGACAGCTAGGAATACATGCAGAAATCTGGCCCAACCCTGAGGGCCAAGAAGAGACCACAGGCTTAAGCTTTAGCACCATCTTTGGGAATGTAAGGATACTGTCAGTACCTGGGCCGTGGTGTCTTACAGGATCAAGAGAAGATAATATTTCAGTGTCTTTGTTTTTTTTTCTGCTTGCTTGTCTGTTTTGTTGTTTAGCTTCCTGTTAAAGGTGAGATCATATGGTATTTGTCTTTCAACACTGAAATAGAGAACAAGGGGACAGTGACCAGAGGGGAGAGGGAAGGGAAGTTAAGGGGAAAAAGGGGGAGGGATTTGGAGGAACAAATAGGAAGGACACAGGGACGAGAACTAAGGGGGATGGATATGGGAGGGAGGTGGGGAGCACGGGACAGGGAAGGCTGGGATGGGAGAAATAGACAAAAAAACTGTACTTGAAAAATAACTAAATAAAATAACAAAGAGAAGATAATAAAGTTAAGAATTCTGCCACAAGAGTGAGCAAGAAGCATGAAGCAGGTGTATATATAAAATATTTTAAAAAGCCTCAGAATCCCTAGCAGGGCTAGAATATTTCCTTAGAAGGTATTTATCTCCCTAAGGCAGTAAGTGAAGACTGGAAGTGATGAATGCTACTTCAAGTAGGAAGACAGGAATGCAAGACTTCAAGAAATGAAAAATCAAACAGAATGGCACCACCAAAGTATCCCAATAATCTTCCATTACCTGACTACAAAGACATAGAGATCTCCTACTTACCTGATAAAGGAGTCAAAACAAGTGGTTTAAGGAAACTCAATGAACTACAAGAAAACTTAAAAAAATTTTAACAAAATTAAAAAAACAATACTCAAAGAAAATGAGAAGTTTAACAGAGATAAAACCATTTGTTTAAAAGAGAACCAAACAGAACTTCTGCAGCTGAAAGATACAGTGAAAGAAATGTTAAATGCAATAATGCAGTCAACAGCAGAATGGACTGATCAGAAGAAATAATCTTTGAGCTAGACAGGAACTTTAAAATTATCCAGTCAGAGAACAAAGAGAAAAAGAACCCTCTCTAACACACATGATAATAAAATTGTCAAAAATCAAAGACAAATAGAGAATATTAAAAACAAAAAGAGAAAAGATCTTATAACTTAAACAGAACCCTCATAAGGCTATCAGTGGCTTTCTCATCAGAATCCTTATAGTCCAAGAGAAAGATTATATATTTGAAGTGCTGAAAAAAATATTGCCAATCAAGAATACTCTATCCTTCCATTCTAAATGAAAGCTTTGCTGGATAGAGCAATTTTGGTCGTAGGTCTTTGGTTTTCATGACTTGGAATACTTCTTTCCAGCCCCTTCTTGCCTGTAAGGTCTCTTTTGAGAAATCCACTGACAGTCTGATAGGAACTTCTTTGTAGGTGACTGTCCCCTTATCTCTTGCTGCTTCTAGGATTCTCTCCTTCATTTTAATCTTGGCTAAGGTAATTATGATATGCCTTGGTGTTCATCATCACCAAGCCATTATTATATGAAATGTTAAAGGGACTTATCTAAGAAAAAGAAGATAAAAAAGATGAACAGTGAAAGGACAGCAAACTCACAGTTATTAACAACCACACCTAAAACAAAAGCAAACTAAGAGGACAGCTAGATCAGGAGTGAACCATAGAAATGAAGATCACATGAAGGGTTAGCAACAGGAGAGTGGGAGAAGGAGAAGGGGGGAGAAGGTACAGAAAATAAGTAGCATAGACCGTAGATAGAAAATAGATAGGGGGGA
Source organism: Artibeus jamaicensis (assembly GCF_021234435.1). NCBI lineage: Eukaryota > Metazoa > Chordata > Mammalia > Chiroptera > Phyllostomidae > Artibeus > Artibeus jamaicensis. The sequence goes on along the minus strand of NW_026522028.1, from coordinate 7,323,268 downwards.
GGGTAAGAATAGTAGGGGAAATATAGAATCTAAAGAACTTGAGACACATAGTCATGAACTAAAGGGGGGAGGGGAATGGTGGGGGAGGGGTGTGCAAAGTGGAGGGGAATGAAGGGGGGAAATAGAACAAATGTAATGGCATAATCAATAAAATAAAAATATATATTGAAAAAAGAATACTCTATCCAGCAAAGTTATCCTTCAAAAGCGAGGGTAAAATGAAGACTTTCTCAAGTCCTCCCCAACCCAAAACACCTAAGAATGTCTATTACTACTACACCAGTCTTACAAGAAATGTTAACTAGATTGCTTCTTGGCTTTTGACTAGGTCAGGTGAAAAAATGCTAGAGTCTTTAAGTTGAAATGAAAGGATGTTAATTAGTAACACAAACCCACATGTAATATATAACACTGGTAAACATAAGTATATAGTGAAATTCAGAATACTCCAATAATGTAGTATAGTTGTGTGTTAACTCCTTAACTGTAGTATAAAGGTTAAAGGGCAAAAACATTACAAATATCTATAGCTGCAATAATTTGTTAATGAATATACAATATAAGAACAGATACATTTAGACATTAAAATGTGAAATATACTGCTAGCATTATAGTTTATGTAAGCCTCATTAGTAACCACAAAATTACAGTAAATTCAGAAAAGATAAAGAGTAGGGAATCAAAATATACTACTATAAAAACACCAATTCACAAAGGAAGTCAGTAAGAAAGGAAGGCCCAAGCAACTACAAAACATCCGGAAATCAAGTAATAAGATGGCATTAGTAAGTCCTTGCCTATCAGTAATGACTGTGAACATAATTGAAATAAATTCTAGAGTCAAATAGCATACAGTAGGTGGTCAAATCAAATACAAGACCCAACTATGTGCTGACTGCAAGAGATTAACTTCAGGTTTAAACACACACATAGGATTAATGTGAAAGGATGGAAAAATATATTCCACATAAATGGAATCTCTAATCAAGCAGAGTAGCTATTCTTACATCAGACAAAATAGACTTTTAGCCAAAAATGGTAATAAGGGACAAAGAAGGTCATTATAAAGGGTCATAATGATATAGAGTTCCATTTATCAAGAAGATATACTAATCACAGATATATATATATATATATATATATATATATATATATATATATATATGCATCCAACATTGGAGCACTTAAATATATTAAGCAAATAGAACAAAGGATAGATGTTCCAGACAGAAAATCAATAAGGCAACATTGGAGTGGAACTATATTTCAGACCATCTGGACCCCAGCAATATATACAGAACATCTAATTCAACAGCATCAGAATGCACATTTTTTTCCAAGCGCACAGAGAATAATCTCTAGGTTAGATGTTATCATAGGTCATTTAAAAAGTTTCAACCAATTTAACAAGATTGAAATCATGCCAGGTCTACTATCAAACCACAGTAGTATGTAGCTGGAAATTAATAACAGGAAGAAAGCTGGAAAACTCTCAAATACACAAAAATGAAACCACATGCTCCTGAACAACCAATAGGTCAAAGAAGTCATTGTAAGTAACATTTGAAAATATGTTGAAACAGTCAATCACAGATTGAAGAGATATCTGGACTCCCATATTCATTGAAGCATTATTCATAATAGCCAAGATATGGAACCTAAAATTCCATCTATGAATGAATGTATGAATAAGATGTGATATATTAAAATATATATAACAGAATATTATTTAACCATGATAAATAAGGGCATTCTGCCATTTGAGAGGACATAGATGGATCTCATGAGCACTATGTTAAGTCAAATAAGTCAGACAGAGAAAGACAAATATTGTATGGCATTTAGATTCTCATGTAGAATCTAAAAAAGCAAAACTCATAGAAACAGAGTAGGATGGTGGTTGCCAGGGGCTGAGGGTGTGGAGAAATTGGAGATATATGTCAAAGGCTACCCAGTGCCACTTATAAAATGAATAAAACCTGGGGACCTAACATACAGCATGCTGATTTTAGTTTAATATTACTCTGTTATATGTTTGGAAGTTGCTAAGAGGATAGATCTTAAATTCTCACCACACTCACAAAATACCCATTGTGTGAGGTAATGGAGGTGGAAACTAACCTTACTGTGGTAATTATTTGGCAATTATGTATATATATATACATAGAACTTATCTTTAGAACTTAAAGAACTAAATATATATATAGTCAACATGTATACACCTTAAGCTTACACAGTTGATGTATGTCAATCAGCTCAGTAAAGCTGGGGTGGGGAGAAGGATGTCCCATCTGTGCATCTGTGCATATTAGAAAGCAGAACTCCTTTTGGGGGTAGATAGATCTCATTGTGATATGGGCTGGATTTCCATACCCATCACCTTTTGGCTAGACTCTTCATGCGGAGCATGACCTACATACCTCATACTGAGTGTCGAGTAAGCCCTTTTATCTGTCTGGTATATTCTTTTTCTCATGATGATTTACCCATTGTTCTTTGGCTTCTTTTTTTGAAACTATGTGTGTATAGATAGAAGCCAAATCATCTCCTTGGCCTGCATCTGCATTGCACAGTTGACTAGAGAAACACATTATCAAATCACATAGCCCAATCCATACATCACAGCATAGGCCTACTGATACATGCATGCACAAGCAGGAACAACAGAATTCAAGCCAAGGGTGAATGAATTTCTTAGCACATGTAGTGTTTGCAGGGATAACTCTAGCATGCTAACCAAGAAAAAAGGAGGGATTTAGAAAAGTCTAAACTTAACCAAAAAATGTATTAGTTTTCCATTAACTCGTCTTTTAGTGATTTTACAAAATGACAACTTGTGTATTGCCTTTGTGTTATTTTGACCCAATGTAAATGTACTATATTCATTTTACATCCTTTATGAGTAATTTGTTCCAAATGTGTAAGTTTTCTTTTAATTTCTAATCCACCTAAATACATCATTACTTATAATCATATTTATAGGGACTCTGTTATTTAAAACTCTCATAAAACATTGATTTTGATGTCTGTTACTAAAATTTTATAGTTAAAATAGCACGTGAAATTGTGGATGTACAGATATTTACTAGAATAGGTTTAAAACTATGCAACAGAAATAGGTAATTTCACTAAACCTTTGGCTTTCTCATATAAGAGCTACTTCTTTAAGAATCTATACAGCAAATTCTAGGGTAGTTGACCATTGAATGCTTTCCTCTTCAATGTCACTGTCATTCAGTTATGAGCTTAATTGTCACTTCATTTAGAAAGACCTTCCCTGACCCCCTAAAGTTAAAGTAGTTCAAAGATCACCTGATTTAATTCTCTGTGTAGCATTTATTAAACTCTGATGCCATATAGGGGATTCACTCTTGTTTGGTGTATTTTACAATTTTTATTATTATCCTATTGTTTTTCTGGCTATCTGCACTTCAGGAGGGCAGGAGGGTTCTATTATTTATTCATTGGTATATTCCAAATGTCTACAACAATTCCAGGCATGTTACATAAATCCTCAATAAAACTATCTGGAAAAAGGGAGTGAATACATGGTAGATATATTAAAATAAAAATTAAATACATTTAAAGGAAGTCTTAAAAAAGATAATTTGAAAAAATTGGAAGCAGCCAACATATACTTTGAAAATGATATCTAGGTTGATTTTGTATTTCAAAATGCAAAATAAGTATGATATTGTTCATTTTTTTCTTTTTTAAAATTTTTATTTTATCATTCTGCCACCTACCAACATTACTGTAGTACAAGGAGTTTATTTACCTTGCATCCTTCCTACAAATAGCAAATATTTACATACACACAAACACATTTATATGTATATGTATTTTACAGCTATGTTGTTTATCAATGTGTATCTCACCACTTGCAGCCTTTCTGATGTGCTCATCATTATTTTCATTATTTATAAATAACTATGTGGTAGTTATGTTTTCATCATTAGGTTGTACATATCTTGTGGGCAACAAGCATCTTATAAGGAAGAACTTAAAGTCAAAACCATTACATTAGAAACATGATGCTTTCAAATACACTTTTGAATGTTCACCTCAGTGTTCTAATTAAATTCTAATTTCAGTACACATATCTGCTTATCTGAATGCCTTTAGCAATTTGAAATGACTTACTGAGTATTCTAATTCATCCTATACTGAATGGAAGGATATCGAAATTGTCTGCTATTTTACTGTGATATGGCAAGCTATAAATAGAACACGGCTCACTGTCAAGTGTGCATTAATTGTGATAAAGCTATTTTGATAAAAGTTATTCCTCACTTAAGTGAAACATGGAGTAGCTGATTTATTTCTATAACAGCTATGTCGAAAGCTGTGTTTCTTAACAAACTTCTGCTTCAGTATATGTCACAAAACCTATTCTAAAAAAATAGGAAAGGCCTTGCATTTGATTAGTTTCAAATGATGCCTCTTTGCCGGATGCAAATAATTCCATAAAAGAGGCTAATTATATAGAACAAGTAAATATTACACATACATTGCTCATTTGCCTACAATTACACAGGTAATGTCTGTATTTAGTTTCTTGATTTCTCATTATAAGACAATTGCATCTCATGTAGCACTGTTTAATTGCATTGTTTTTGTTGCTAGAATAATAGCACATTGCTTTTTTAAGATGTTGAATGACAAATAAATTTAGATGATAATCACTTATTATTCCTTCTCTAAGCAAAACCACTCAAGACTTTCAGTTGCAATGAAAAAAGGTCTGATTTACTACTAATGGTGGCCAAATGAAAGCATTCTAGATAAGTGTATCCTGCCTATCATCTTCTCCCTCAGTTTTGGCCGCAATCATTATCTTAATAAGTCTAGCTGGCTAATAAGTTTACTCTTTTCCTAAAGTGTCGCTATAAAACTGCATAGTATTTTACATCACATCCTAAAACCTTGTTATAGTCTTCTTTTTGATTGATTGATTGATTGATTGATTGATTAGAGAGAGAGGAAGGGGGTGAGAAAGAAAAAAATGGGGAGAGAGAGATTTGTTGTTCTGTTTATTTATGCATGCATTTATTGGTTGATTCTTGCATGTGCCCTAAGTGGGAATTGAACTCATAACCTTGTCATATAGGGACAATGCTTTAGCCAACTGAGCTACCTGGCTAAGGCTGATCCTATTCCTACCCTTACATGTCTGCACTGGTAAACGTTAGGTGTACGTGGAATGACAAAGATGCAGTTACACTGATTGTAGTTTATAGTTTTTTACCCTAGTTCTCATTCTGACCTTAATTTAACAAATTCTACCAGGAGACAGGAATATTAGAAAAAGTGATCACATAGATTCCAACTTCTCTTTTAACAAAAGATAAAGTCTTATTCACAACTAGTATTTATGTGTTTTTTTATTCCACATGTATTTTCTAAATGGTTTACCTGCTCCTAGCATTTTGCACAGTGTAATGATTTTTATTGCTGCAGTAAAAAATTACCACAAACTCAGTGGCTTAAACAGCACAAATATATTTCTTATCTTACAGTTCTGTGGGTGGAAATTTAGACACGAGTATCAGTGAACTAAAATCAAGGTGTCGATAGGTCTTCATTTTGTTCTGAAGGCTCTAAGGGGGAATGTTCCCTTGCTTTTTTCCAGCTTTGAGAGGCTGCCCATATTCCTGAGCTCACGGTCCTTCCTTCCATCCTGAAAGACAGAAGCTGTCAGTCTAGTCCTTCTCACATCACATCACTTGACCCTTCTTCCATTGTGTCATTTCTCAATGACAGCAGTGAGAACAGGCCCTTCTCTTTTAAGGACTCACATGATTAGGTTTAGCAGGGTGACCTCCCTGTCTTAAAGTCTATAAACTTTAATCACATCTGCAAAGTCCTTTTGCCTTATACGATAACATTCACAGATTCCAGGTGTCATTGCATGGACATCTTTTGGGGGGGCCATATTCTGTCTACTACACGTGGTCTTTTACTGTTCAGCATATCTAATACAGTTGAGTGCGTCCCATGGATGGGAATGCTGCGCATCATAAAACATGACATTGGACTTATGAAATCAAACATCGCGGTCATCACATTTTAATGTTGGAGAAAAGCTTGAACACAACCAAACTATTTCTAGCACCAGCCTTCTCTCACTCTTCTTTCCTCATTTTTCCCAATAGAATGGATGGTAGAGCTGCTATTTTTATTTTTATTTTTGCATTGGCACTGTTGCAATGTAACATGAATAAATCACCAGTTCTGTTGATTTGAAGGAGAAAGACTGCGAGTCCAGTTATATTTCTATTCATTTAGGACCAAGATATCTGCTATTCCTCACTGGGTGATTCTCCCTATTGAGCCGGGCTTCTCACATACACCCAAGATGTATGGGAGGTTCTGTTTTATCTGGTGAGAAAGAAGCCCAGCTCTCTAGGCAACCCTTGTTAAAATGTTGAAGATAGCACTGATGTAGATTGGGGAGGGTTTAAAAATTTATATCACATTTGACTTATTTAATATTCATATTAATTAGGAATATTAAGCAGTTAATTTCTATTTAACACTCACTTATTGTTTGGATAGATCATTACAATGTAAATATGATTGATGTAGTCTCATAGTCTTTAACAAATGTGCACCAGTATAGTTGTATCTTTAAGGAATATTTCTACAATTTTGTAATATTTTACTACCCCCCACTTAAATACTTTGTATTTGTTAAGTAAATTATAATGAAAAGTATGTAGTTTATTTTTTAATGTTACAATAATCTCCCCAGAGGAACAATTACCTGTCAATGCTTATTGAATTACCTTAGAAAATAGTATGTGTGTGTACTTATGGGTTACAGCAACAATTTTTTAGAAGACAGAAAAATGCTGAAAATTTCCTTAGGTGTTATTACAGTCTGTCTTAAAAACTGTGTTATTAGGCTTAATTAGTGTTTTTCATACAGTTTTGCATTTTGTTAAATGAGATGATGACACTTTGGTAGATGTAGTGTTAAAAGTAAGCATGTAGATTTATGTGGATTTTCTAGATTTTCTAATGCTGTTATGTGTGACAATTCCCATGCAAGGTAGACTTAAATGAGTTTCCTAAATCCGTTCCTCTCCATATCTAATCTCAATACTGCCTTAAGGAGAGTATCTGAGTGTATTGTGTCTCCTCAGTGAAATCCCTTTAGATGGGCTTGGATAGGCATATGGCTCTAAACTTACTAAATGTAGAAAATTTAACTTGGCTTTACTTCTTTCATTCTCAGGGAAACAATCTTCATTTTGTTGATTAAGTTTTGTTTAAATGCTTATTTTATACTGTCTTTATTTGGACTATGCTTCATTAAGCCCTGATTTCCATTTACTTTTGCTTGTGTCTTATTGCTTGAGTTCCTCTGTCTCAGTTCACTAATGAAATGTTTTCTAACCTGTAAAAATTCAAAAGAGCTTAAAGACCACATAAAAGTACATTCCAGGTTTGTAAAAAAATTCAAGTCTTTGGGGGTTATGATACACTTAAAAATGTAAGTGTTGTTCTTGCCCCAAACTATAGTCACTGATCTTTCAATTCCTAGTGTACATATGTTAAATTTACCTATCCAGTGATGACATCTGTTGCAAGTGCCTTATTATGTCTCTTTGTATCCTGTTTCAGTGGTTGTTCCTTGTGATCTGATCTTGACATTTCCAAATTCAGTTTGAAAATATAACTAAAGTTTACCAGCATTTATAGAAGGTGAATATTAAATAGCATTGTATATACATTTAAGGAGAATAAGAGGTGGATACTCGAGCACAGATAAAACTTTTTTTTGTTATTTCAAAATATGTATTGGTTCAGCTTATAGTATAATTTTGGACAAAGAAAGTAGAAATGAAGACATGAAAGAAAGAAGGATTTGTCAGTTTCATTAATCAATTTCCTAATCCCATATCTAGGCTGATAGGGTATTTCATTAAATAAGCTATCCTGACTCCAGTCCCAGCCAAAGTTGCTATCTCCATCATCTACACCTAGGTCTCTTTTACTGACTACAAAATAGGGATTGAAGTGCTGTAGAGATAAGGCATGGAAGACTAATAACCCAGTGGTCACTATTCCCTATTCTCGCCCACTTTTGCCCTGTTTACAAACTCGAGTTCTTCTTAGTTTTGATTTATAGCCCTGGGCAAGCTTCAAAATCACCAATCATAGCCTGGATTCAGGCATAACTTGGATTCTAGTTCTTGTATCCAACCTGCTTAACAATCATTTTGAGTGAAAGATAACATTGCACTCCATCCCCGTCTGTCTTCTCCCATCTCCCCGAATGTCTACCTCCATCTCTTTTTCTATCTCTATCTTCCTGAACGATCTGGCCCTTGATTCCAGGTCCATTCTCCAGGGTAACTTCAGAATTTTTCCTGCAATCTTTAACTAGACAGATCTGAAGACTTCCCATTGCTGAGCATTGAGCAGGCTTTGCAATTGGTCCTAGCCTAGCTATAGCCATGCATAAATTTTATTTGACTCACATTTGAAATTATATTTTAATAAGAACAAGGAGCCCTGGCTGGTGTAGCTCAGTGGATTGAGCACGGGCCTGCGAACCATATGATCGCAGTTCGATTCCGTCAGGGCACATGCCTGGGTTGCAGGCCGGTTCCCAGCAGGGGACTCACAAGAGGCAACCATACACTGATATTTCTCTCCTTCTCTCCTTCCCTTCCTTTCTAAAGATAAATAAATAAATAAGTAAATAAAATAAATTATATTTTAATATACTTGATTGATCCTGAATAACAATCTCCATATATTTATCGTTATATAAATAAAGATTCATTACACAGTTCTTAATTTACCTTTTACTTGTATGTGAGATAGCTTCCTACATGTAGAATGTTAAAATCTGTCAAAGTAAAAGTATATTTTTCTAATTAAAAATCTTCATAATTAGATAAAGTTAAATCACATAGTCTAAGACTTAACTCTCGTATTCATTTTAGTAAAGATCTCTTCATTTTTATTAATTAATTTGTGAAACTTGTATTGAGACTATACCCAGTGAAACTTTCACTAATATGACCTTGTAAAGGAGTGTCCTGGTCCTCTAGAAGCTTACAATTTAATGGGTGAACCAGACTGGACATAAACAGTGCTCCTAACTTCTCAGTCATTGGAAATGCAAATAATATGCCATTTAAAAATAAAATCTCCCATCCATTTGCAACAACATGGATGGAACTGGAAAGCATTATGCTGAGTGAAATAGGCCAGGTGCTGAAAGACAAATACCACATGATCTCACCTTTAACAGGAAGCTAAACAACAAAACAAACAAGCAAGCAGAAAAAACAAAAAAACAAAGACACTGAAATAGAGAACAAGGGGATAGTGACCAGAGGGGGAGAAGGAAGGGAAGTTAAGGGGAAAAAGGGGGAGGGATTTGGAGGAACAAATAGGAAGGACACAGGGACGAGAACTAAGGGGGGTGGAAATGGGAGGGAGGTGGGGAGCAAGGGGCGGGGGAGGCTGGGATGGGAAAAATAGACAAAAAACTGTACTTGAAAAATAACTAAATAAAATTTTTAAAAAATTAAAAAAATAAAATAAAATCTGATTTTCATAAGGCTTGGGAAATATTTACACTTTTCACCAGCAAACCTTCCAATATTCTAGCTATGCAGTGCTAGGCTGATCAAGCATTGGACAATGTAACCTTGATAAGGTGAGCCATTTTCATGAGCTCCCCATGTTTAAAAATAAATTATGTATCTTAATCATAAGTTACATAATTTCTTCATACATTTTGGAGAAACTTTGGATGCCTTTTATTTACAACTGATTTGTTAGATAGTTACAGAATATCCTTTACCTCAATCAGTGTTTAATCTAAGATTTTATATTTTCATTAAAGGGCTATTTAAAATATATGTTGCCTTAACATTTTTCATTAACAATAGACACTTTACCTCTTACTTTTTAATAATTACATGGTTCCCACACTTGGAATTCCTTATTTCCCTTACTTTAGTGTATTTTCCTATTTCCCATTTTTATGGGTTCTGCATAAGTTGAATAATACCTTTCCTCCAGTACAAAATTATTCACTTTCCACTTAGTCTTTATCTACTTTCCTATTATGACATGATCTTTATTTGGATACAGGTTCCAATGAAGGGCTAAAGTAATTTCCAATTTTTTGTGCTTTGATAAGAACTCTACCTTGAATGAGCACTACATCTTTATTTTGTTACAGTTGTAATTTCCAGAATTCATTGGTCACATGTTAGATTTTAAATTTTTAGTTTCATCAGTTACTCTTTAATGCAATCTTTTATATTTCAGTATAGTTGGTATACAGTATTAGTTATATTAGTTTCAGGTATACATATAGTGATTTGACAATTTTATACCTTACCATGTGATCACCGCATTAAGTCTAGTAAACACCTGTCACTGTGCAAACTTACCACAATATTAATTTTTAAAGATTTTATTTACTTATCTTTAGAGGGGAAGGGAAGAAGAGAGGGAGAGAAATACCAATGTATGGTTTCCTCTTGTGTGTCCCCTGCTGGGAACTGGCCTCCAACCCAGGCATGTGCCTTGACTGGGAATCGAACTGCAACCCTTTGGTTCTCAGACCCATGCTCAATTCACTGAGCTACACCAGCCAGGGCCAATATTATTGACTAAAAGTCCATTCACATTTTTTCACCCATCCTGTGCCCTTTCTTGCAATCATTCCTTTGGTCTCTGTTGCTATGAGTCTATTTTTGTTTTGTTTTGTTTGTACATTTGCCTTTTTTTAGATTTCATATATAAGTGAAGCCATATGGTATTTGTCTTTCTCTGACTTCTTTTACTTAGCATAATATCTTCTAGGTCCATCCATGTTGTTGCAAATGGCAAGATTTCAATTTTTTTTAATATTAAATTTTATTTAGTTACTTTTCAAGTACATTTTTTTTATCTATTTCTCCCATCCCACCCCACCCCCCCGCCCAGTCTCCCCCCTCCCTCCCATTCCCCCCCCCCGCCAATCCTCATCTCTGTGTCTTTCATACTTGTTCCTCAAAATCCCTCCCCCTTTTTCCCCTTAAGTTCCCTTCCCTCTCCCCTCTGGTCGCTGCCCACTTGTTCTCTATTTCAGCGTCTTTGTTTTTATTCTGTTTGCTTGTTTGTTTTATTCTTTAGCTTCCTGTCAAAGGTGAGATCATATGGTATTTGTCCTTCAATGCATGGCCTATTTCACTCAGCATAATGCTTTCCAGTTCCATCCATGTTGTTGCAAAAGGTAGGAGCTCCTTCTTTCTCTCTGCTGCATAGAATTCCATTGTGTATATGTACCACCATTTTTTGATCCATTCATTTACTGATGGGCACCTAGGTTGCTTCCAACTCTTGGCTATTGTAAATTGTGCTGCTATGAACATTGTGGTGCATAGGTTCTTTGAAATTGATGTTTTAGGATTCCTGGGGTATAATCTAGCAGTGGAATTGCTGGGTCAAAAGGCAGGTCAATTTTTATTTTTCTGAGAAAATTCCATACTGTTTTCCATAATGGTTGTACCAGTCTGCAATCCCACCAACAGTGAACTAAGGACCCCTTTTCCCCACACCCTCTCCAACATTTGTTGTTTGTTGCTTTGTCTATGATAGCCATCCTGACTAGTGTAAAGTGGTATCTCATTGTGGTTTTAATTTGCATCTCTCTGATAGCTAATGATATTGAGCATCTCTTCATGTGTCTCTGGATATTCTGTATGTCCTCTTTAGAGAAGTGTCTGTTCAAGTCCTTTTCCCATTTTTTAATTGGGTTCGATGTCTTCCTAGAGTGGAGTCGTGTAAGTTCTTTGTATATTTTGGAGATTAAACCTTTCTCTGAGGTATCATTGGCAAATATGTTTTCCCATACAGTTGGTTGTCTTGCTAATTTAATACTGTTTTCTTTAGCCATGCAGAAGCTTTTTATTTTGATGAGATCCCATTTGTTTATTCTTTCCTTTATATTCCTTGCTCTAGGGGACATATCCTTAAAAATGTTGCTGCTTGGAATATCTGAGATTTTCTTGCCAATGTTCTCATCTAGGATTTTAATGGTGTCATGGCTTATATTTAAGTCTTTTATCCACCTTGAATTTATTTTGGTGTATGGTGTAAGTTGGTGCTCACGTTTCATTTTTTTGCACGTAGCTGTCCAGCTCTCCCAACACCATTTGCTGAAGAGGCTATCTTTACTCCATTTTATGTTACTGCCCCCTTTGTTGAATATTAATTGACTGTAGAGAGTTGGGTTGATTTCTGGGCTCTCTGTTCTGTTCCATTGGTCTATGTGCCTGTTTTTATGCCAGTACCAGGCTGTTTTGATTACAGTGGCTTTGTAATACAGTTTGATATCAGGTATTGTGATCCCTCCTACTTTGTACTTCTTTCTCAAAAGAGCAGCTGCTATTCAGGCTCGTTTATGATTCCATATAAGTTTTTGAAGTGTTTGTTCTATGTCTGTGAAATACGCCATTGGTACTTTAATAGGTATTGCATTGAATCTGTATATTGCTTTGGGTAGTATGGACATTTTGATGATGTTAATTCTTCCAATCCATGAACACGGTATATGTTTCCATTTGTTTCTGTGTTCCCTAATTTCTTTCTTCAGTGCTGTGTAGTTTTCTGCATACAGGTCTTTTACCTCTTTGGTTAGGTTTATTCCCAGATATTTTATTTTTCTTTTTGCTATATCGAATGGGATTTTTTCCTTGATTTCTGCTTCTGCTGATTCATTGTTTGTATACAAAAATGCCTTTGATTTCTGGATATTGACTTTGTATCCTGCTGTTTTGCCAAATTCATTAATTAGTTTGAGCAGTTTTTGAGTAGAGTCTATAGGATTTCCCATGTACACTATCATGTCATCTGCAAACAGTGACAATTTTGTTTCCTCCTTTCCTATTTGGATGCCTTTTATTTCCTTTTCCTGCCTGATCGCTGTAGCCAAAACTTCTAATACTATATTGAATAGAAGTGGTGAAAGTGGACATCCTTGTCTTGTTCCTGATCTTAGTGGAAAAGCTTTTAGTTTTTGTCCATTGAGTATGATATTCGCTGTAGGTCTCTCATAAATGGCCTTTATTATATTGAGGAATGTTCCCTCTATTCCCATTTTGCTGAGTGTTTTTATCATAAATGAGTGTTGTACCTTATCGAAAGTTTTTTCCGCATCTATTGATATGATCATGTGGTTTTTATCTTTGCTTTTGTTTATGTGATGAATTCCATTTACTGTTTTGCGAATGTTGAACCATCCTTGCATCCCTGGGATGAATCCCACTTGGTCATGATGTATAATCTTTTGGATATATTGTTGGATGCGATTTGCCAATATTTTGTTGAGGATTTTAGCGTCTATGTTCATCAGCGATATTGGCCTGAAGTTTTCTTTCTTTGTTGTATCTCTATCTGGTTTTGGAATTAGGATGATGCTGGCTTCATAAAAGCAGTTTGGGAGTTTTCCATCTTTTTGGATTTTTTGGAATAGTCTGTGAAGAATGGGGGTTAGCTCTTCCTTAAATGCTTTGTAGAATTCTCCTGTGAATCCATCTGGTCCGGGGCTTTTGTGTGATGGGAGTTTTTTTGATTACTGCTTCAATTTCTTTTGCTGTTATTGGTCTATTCAGGTGTTCTACTTCTTTTTCATTGAGTTTTGGGAGATTATATTTTTCTAGAAATGTGTCCATTTCCCCTAGGTTCTCAAATTTCTTGGCATACAGTTTTTCATAGTAATTTCTTACAATCCTTTCTATTTCTGTGGTATCAGTTGTAATCTCTCCTCTTTCATTTCTGATTGTGTTTATTTGTGTCCATTCCCTTCTTTTCTTGATGAGCCTACTTAAAGGCTTGTCTATTTTGTTTATCTTTTCAAAGAACCAGCTCCTGGATTCATTGATCTTTAGAATTGTACTTTTAGTCTCTGTGTCATTTAGTTCTGCTCTGATCTTAGTTATTTCCTTCCTTCTACTTGGTTTGGGCTGTTTTTGTTGTTGTTCCTCGAGTTCTTGCAGGCGTAGAGTAAGGTCATTTGTTTGAAATGTTTCTGTTTTCTTTAGGTAGGCCTGTATTGCTATAAACTTCCCTCTCAGGACTGCCTTGGCTGTATCCCATAAGTTTTGGGTTGTTGTGAGATCATTTTCATTTGTTTCCAGAAACTTTTTGATTTCTTCCCTAATTTCATTCTTGACCCATTCATTGTTTAATAGCATACCGTTCAGTCTCCATGATTTTGGGTGTTTTGGGTTTTTTCCTTTGGGGTTGGTTTCCAGTTTCAGTCCCTTATGGTCAGAGAAAATGCTTGGTATGATTTCAATATTCTTGAATTTGTTGAGGCTTGTTTTGTGCCCTATCATGTGGTCTATCTTTGAGAATGTTCCATGTGCATTTGAAAAGCATGTGTATTTAGCTTCTTTGGGGTGAAGAGCTCTGTATATATCAGTTAGATCCATTTCATCAAGGGTGTTGTTTAATGCCGCGATGTCTTTGTTGATATTTTGTTTGGAAGATCTGTCCATTTTTGATAGTGGGGTGTTAAAATTTCCCACTATAATTGTGTTGCTGTCTATATCTTTCTTGAATTCCTCTAAGATTTTCCTTATATATTTTGGTGCTCCTATGTTGGGTGCATATATATTTATGATGTTAATGTCTTCTTGGTGGATTCTTCCCTTGAGTATTATGAAGTGACCTTCTGGGTCACTCTTTATGGCTCTTTTTTTGAAGTCTATTTTGTCTGATATGAGAATTGCTACCCCAGCTTTTTTTTCTTGTCCATTTGCTTGGAAAATTTGTTTCCATCCTTTCACTTTTAGTCTGTGATGGTCTTTTGTCCTGAGGTGGGTCTCTTGTAGGCAGCATATGTGTGGGCCATGCTTTCTTATCCATTGAGCTATTCTGTGTCTTTTGATTTGAGCATTTAATCCATTTACATTTAAGGTTATTATTGATAGGTACTTATTCATTGCCATTTTTGTACCTGAGTTCCTCTCTGTCTGTCTCTTTTCCTTCCTTTCCTTAAAGCAGACCTTTTAGTATTTCTTGTAGAGCTGGCTTGGTGCCAGCAAATTCTTTTAGACTTCTTTTGTCTTGGAAGCTCTTTATTTGGCCTTCTATCTTGATTGAGAGCCTTGCTGGGTAAAGTAGCCGTGGTTGTAGGCCTCTGTTTCTCATTACTTGGAATATTTCTTGCCAATCTCTTCTTGCTTGGAGTGTTTCCATTGAGAAGTCAGTGGCTAACCTTATTGGAATGCCCTTGTATGTTACTTCTTTTTCCTCCCTTGCTGCCTTTAAGATTCTCTCTTTGTCTTGGAAGTTTGCCATTTTAATGATGATGTGTCTTGAAGTTGGCCTCCTTGGGTTCCTCTTGAATGGGACTCTGTGTGATTCCTGGATTTGTGTGACTTTTTCTTCTGTCAAATTAGGGAAATTTTCTCTCATTACTCTTTCAAATATGTTTTCTATCCCTTGTTCTTCTTCTTCTCCTTCTGGTATTCCTATTATTCGGATATTATTACATTTCATATTGTCTTGCATTCCTCTTAATCTCTCTTCATTCTTTCTGAGCCTCTTTTCCCTTTCCTGTTCTTTCTGTGAGATGCTTTCTACTTTGTCCTCCAATTCACTAATCCAATCTTCTGTTTCATCCACCCTATTTTTAATGCTTTCCACTGTGTTTTTTAATTCAGAAATTGTATTCTTCATTTCCTCTTGGCCCTTGCTAATAATTTCCATTTCCTTTTTCATGTTGATATAGTTCACAGTGAGATCATTGTAGCTTCCCTGTAGTTTCTGGTAGTTGATTGTGAGCTCTTTGAACTTCCTGATAACCAGTGCTTTGAATTCAGTATCTGATAGTTGACTTGCCTCTATTTCATCTAACATTCTTTCTGAGGATTCCTCCTTTCCTTTCATTTGGGGATTGTTTCTTTGTCTTCCCATTGTTTGTGAGACTCTTCTTGTTAGCCTCAGCTTCTTAGATTAATCTGTTTTGACACCCTGGGTTTATGGTATGAACTTTTGTGGTGGAATGCCTGTGAATTTCAATGGTGCAGCCTCTTTTGGTTATCCTGTTGTTATCTGCTTCCACCTACTCAAATATGCAGCAACTTGTGGCTTCTCTCCTACAACAATGTGCAATTTGTCTCTCTGACTCTACTATTGGGAGGCCTCTTCTATGGGTCCAGCTCTGGTCTTTTTATATTTTCAAGTTGATTGTGACTCTTGTGGGTAAAAGAAAGAAATGATAAGGAAAGAAATAAAAGGAAGAAAGAAAAAATGGTAGGGGAATGGAAGAAAGAGCAATAAGTTTAGAAAGAAAAGAAAAAGAAATAAAACAGAAAATCCGGGGAAAAGAGGACAAAAGTATGGAAAGATGAAACAGTAATAAAGTTTAAAAGAAATAACAGATTACTTTAAAAAAGCAAAAAGATAAAGAAAAGGAATGGAGAAGAACGAAAGGTAAATAAAAAAAAGAAAGAATAAAAATAAAATAAAGTAAAAAACCAAAAAACGCACAAAAATAATCCCCCAAAAACAACCTCAGAAAAGGGAATGTCACTTGTCGGCTTCAAACTAGCCGAACCGGTTTTTCTGGTTGCAGTTGGCTGAGGGTCGATTGTTGTGATTTTTTCAGCCAGCTCCTCTCAGGATCCAGACACTTGGCGCCTCGCCCCCAGTTCTCTACAATGGGGAACTAGGACTTTCTCACAGCGCTCCCCTCCCAGGGGTTACTGCCATAGTCTGGTTTGCTGTGTTTGCAGGCACCTGCACCGGCCTAGTTGCCTGGTTCCCTCAGGATTGAGCACAGGCCTGCCCCTGTTCAGTTGAGAGGCTCCAGACCCTCTGCCCACTCCTGGGCTCGCTGTCAAGCTGGGTGTGAAGCAGACCAGGCTGCGGTGTCTACTGCATTCAGAGCCCCAGGCTGCACCTTTGAGTTCTCCTGGGCTGGCAACCACAGAGTCTTTGGTTGGGGCTCTTTGTCCTCCGCACCCTCTCTGTAAACTCTATCAAACAAGTCTCTCCTGGCCCCCCACCTTGCTTGGCCAGAAAGGGAGGGGGTTGAGGGTCTCAGCTCTTTTCCCAGCACCCCTCAACGTCCCGGGCTTCCAGATAGTCTGAGGGGGGGTGGACTGGAGCCGATCTGAGGACTGGGCGCAGACCTAGAAACTCTGTGTGCTCGTCATGGCACGCTGCGTGGTGTGTATCCCTTCTGCTCCTGTGTTTGTCTGGGTCCCCTGGCCAACCTCTGGCAAAAAAAAAAAACACCTAGGGATGTAGCAGCACCACGCCGGGTGCTGGACCCAGAACTGTGTGCAGGCTGAAATCTCCTCTGCTCCCCTCTGGTTGGGTCTCTTGGCCGGTCTGGGCCCAAAAATCCTAGGGAGGGAGCTTTCTGGGTGCTGAAAGTTGGCGTAGGCGCCCTCAGGCACTTGCCCAGACACACTGCGTGTGGAGCGACTAGTTCCCCAAATTGCGGGCAGGCTGAAATTTCTTCCACACCTCTTTGCCTGGGCCACTCGGCCTGCCTGGCAGAAAAATTCCAGGGAGGGAGCCGTCCGGGCGCTGAATGCTGTCCCAGGCGCCTTTAGGCACTCTCCCAGACACAGTTCCCACCAGGCGCTGAACCTCCGAGCTATGCACAGACTGAAATCACCTCTGCTCCCCTCTGGTTGGGCCACTTGGCAGGTCCCCGACCCAAAAATCCTAGGGAGGGAGCTTTCTGGGCGCTGAACGTTGGCCTAGGCGCCCTCAGGCACTTGCCCAGACACACTGCGTGTGGAGCGACTAGTTCCCCAAATTGCGCGCAGGCTGAAATTCCTTCCACACCTCTTTGCCTGGGCCCCTCGGCCTGCCAGGCAGAAAAATCCCAGGGAGGGAGCCGTCCGGGCGCTGAAGGCTGTCCCAGGAGCTGTTGGGCTCTCGCCACAGGGCGCTGGTTCCCCTACCCTGCACCGGCTGTTTCTCCCTGCTCCGTCCCAGAGACTACTGTACCGCTGCTGTCTCCCTACCGTCTGGTTCCTCCGTGACCAATGAGGTTTCTGGTCTCTTATTTTCATATATGCTCGGCAACTGCTGGCTTGCTGGCCTCACCTCCTCCGATCGGATAGGTTTCTGTCTCTTTTGTACTAGGAACTGGTATCTGCTCCGTCCTAGTCCACCGCCATCTTGAAACCTTCAAGATTTTCAATTTTTATTGCAATGTAATACTCCTATGTATAGAAATATATGGCATATATATTGTATCTATATGTAGTATATACATGGTATATGTGTGATATATATAGTATATATGTGGCATATACATGACACATAAGGGTATGCAGATTATATATCTATATCTATATCTATATCTATATCTATATCTATATCTATATCTATATCTATATCTATATCTATATCTATAATGGCTGCACCAATTTGCAGTCCCACAAACAATGCATAAGGATAAGGGTTCCTTTTTTTATATAGTCTCTTCAGCATGTTATAATAAATATAATCTTGTACCTCATCATCATTTTATATGCCTCTTCCTGTCTTCCTGTTCTAGATGATGTAGTTGAGCAAATTTTTGAAGTAGCCTTGTTCTTTTTTATATTTAGAGTATAAAATTTTCTCTTGGGGCTGTAACACATTTCTATAGTTTTGGCAATAGCACTTAAGTGAATAGAAAAAACATGAAGAAAAACATACTAAAATATGTTAGTTATGCATCATCAAATACATAGTAACACTAACATTTGACAAAGCTTCTTTTGGTTTTCATATTTGCTTTTCTGTTTGTCTATTTTTGTCCTGTTTAATTTTTTAACTTCTAGGTTATTAGATGTTTTTAGTTTAGCCCATGTCATATCTGTTCAATAATTTCCAATATCTTTAAAACAGCATTAAATTTATTTTGCTCATTAGGAGTTGCTACTTCCTGAACTTAATGAGTAGATTGAGGGAGGAGTAGATGTTGACAGTAATTAATATTCTTCTATGTAGCAGCTACATAGCAATTATTTTTCAGGAACTTATTTTCAAAACTATTTGTTAAAAGTGTTTCACTATATTATTTTCAGCACTGTCAGTTTTCTAACATTGCTATTGCTATTAATTTATTCATAAACTGAATTCATTTTCAGTGTCTATTTATGCAGCTTTTTGTTTTTTGTCAAATTACTTCTGTTATTTTCCATGTGAAAATAGATAACTGTTTCTTTGACTAATTTCCTTCCAAATAAAAATTGTATCACCCTTTACTGACTCTGGGCAAAATGTAATAATTTAAGAAGATGCATTATGCCATTGATTCTACTGTATTTTTAAAGCAGTTTAATATTTGTGCTATCTCAACTGCTAATTGGTTCATCTTAAATTTGCTCATCATCTATAGATTAAGAGTTGCCAGATCAAAATATTTTAGTAATCAACAATAGAGTTAACAACTACCAGAATCTTCTGATGTGGGCCTTTTCTCAAGACTAAAACAGTTTAGTGAGAAGTCACTGGAAAATTTCTTACTAGCTACTTGGCTGGCTATAAAGTTGCCCTTGCCAATGACCATGCTGACTAGTTCAGTCCAGAAGTGGTCATTTATATCAATAAAGATTGAGTTCCTGTGATATTTCTTCTCTGACAGCCATGATTTTTCTGTCAGTCCACATCTCCTTTGCTTCAGGAGATGAGGCTCTTTCAGTTCCTCTCTGTGGCATGCCCCTCTTCAGTCTTTCCACACTCTGGGTGGCTGCAAATTGTGTGTGGTAGTGCAATTCCTGTGAAGGCTCTGCAATTGACTTAGCCTATTACATTCACTAGCACTTGCTTTATTTCTACCTCATTTCTTTTTGTTGTCCTCTCATTTGTCTTGGATTTTCCTTTCTTGTTCCTGTCTCTTAATGTTTATTGATTTCTTTCTTTATTCCATTATTTAAGCCTTGTTGTCATTCTGAATGAATTTATTTATTTTATTTTTTGTCCATTTCTCTTTGCTCTAAATGTGGCTTGGTTGTTCTCCTTTTTCTTTTTACCTTTGGTTTCCATTATTTAAAAAATTAGTCAGATAAATAGTTCTTAGGTTAGATCCAAAAATATTAATACTTCATTAAAGAATTTATTGTCTTATACTGTTTGTAGTGATTAACAGCATAATATCCTGCCCCATACATTTTGGAATAAGCATTGTGTTTTATTGTATTACTTATTTACATAAAACCATCTTATAAATTACACTCTGGATATACCTATGTTGTATATTTTGGCTTAAGAATACCATTAAATGACAGATATTGTGAAAAACTTTAATGTTAAGAAAAATATGTAAAGTTTCTTGAATATACATTAAATACATTGTAAACAATCAAGAAGCTGTGATAAATTCAATATGAATTCAAAAATTAGTAAAAATATAACCACAAGATTTCTTTATTGAGTGAATCTCCAAGTGATTTGGGGATTCAAAAATATCAGTGCAATAATCCTAAGAACCCTGAAACACCAATCCAGAAGAACCTATGCACCCCAATGTTCATAGTAGCACAATTTACAATAGCCAAATGCTGGAAGCAACCTAGGTGCCCATTAGTAAATGAATGTATTAAAAAACTATGGTACATTTACACAATGGAATTCCATGCAACAGAAAGAAAGAAGGGGCTCCTGCCCTTTGCAACAGCACGGATGGAACTGGAAAGCATTATGCTGAGTGAAATAAACCAGGTGTTGAAAGACAAATACCATATGATTTCACCTTTAACAGGAACCTAACCAACAACAAAAAAAAAAACAAGCAAGCAAAATATAACCGAAGACACTGAAATAGAGAACAGGCTGACAGGGACCAGAGGGGAGAGGGGAGGGAACTTCATGGGAAAAGGGGAAGAAGGGTTTACAGGAACAAGTATAAAAGACACATGGACAAAAATTAGGGAGGGAGGGAGGTGGGGAGCACGGGGGTGGGTGGGCTGGGATGGGAGTACAAGACAGACAACTGTACTTGAACAATTAAAATAAGTTCATTAATTAAAACATAAAATATTAGTGCAATAATTTTATTATTTTACAGTATTATTATAAATAAGAATTACTAATGATATTATCTGAAGCCCCAAAAGTATTGATTCAAAAAGTGCCACTACTAATTGAATTTTATGTGTGATTAAATGCATAAGTACATAATTAAAACAATCTCTAATTGTAAATCTGGAAGGCTTTGGATATGGTTTCTGTGTTGACTAGTTTGATGTTTAATAAAGGAATGGGCATTTAAATCAAAGAATTGTGCTTAATAGTAAAAGCCAATCCAGCCATAGATTCACAGCTAACAGATTCAAATGTCCATGTCATCCTCTAGCTATCATGAGTTTTAATAAGGATTTGTTTCCATGCTGTTAAAAATTATTCGGGAAGTTTTAGTACAGCATATATGTCAGCCTTGCAAATTTTTTAGGATAATTTTTATGTTTTATTAATTTTTGGATACCCTCCTGAAACTGTTACTTATTTTTTTCTACTATTGCATACATATCAAGTAGGATTCATTTCAGGACCCACAGCTTTAGGGTATAGGTCTAATACAAATATACAATATAAATAAAAATATATAGGTCAGTCCACTTACTATTCTTATTTAACAATGGTAGCCTTAATATAATCAATTCTGCAATCCTGGTTAATACAACCCTCCCCCCAAACTCTATTTGCTGCCTCAAATAATGTAGGTGATTTTAACACCTACATTAAGTAAACCGGCAAAGAGCCCACTGAGCTCTGCCTGTTGGATTACAATCTTTTCCAACTTATTCTTAAGAAAACTACATGTGGGATAATCAGGGAAGGACTGAAAGGTTGACACCCTCAGAAGCTTCTATTCTTTATAGTAGCAATAGTATGTTCAACAAGCCAGCTCTTTTGTTGTTGGTTTCTTCACTGACTTCATGAAATGAAGCCAAAATTTCTAGACATGGTATTTTACATAAAAGTAGGCTTTATCTATGGCTATGGCATGATTGCCATCCCTTACAATCTTTAAAAGTGTATTGGAAAATCTGTTGAGAATTATACTATTTGGGAAATTTCATTGATTTATTTTAAGGCTTAGCTTCTTTGACCAGGAACCATTTGGATATTAGGGTGTACAGGTTCAGTGCAAACTCTGTAACTATGCTTGAGAGAACCTGTTTCCTCAGAAAGGCTTTAAGATTCAGGACCTATATGAATCATTTTCTCCCAGATAACAAGTTTCATAACATAAATCTTTTTCTTTATGCTGCAATCACCTATCTATCCACGGTTTATTTTTTAACTTTTTTGCTTTACAAATTAATTATGTGGGTTTATATCTCTGTCCTATAGAAAGCAAGTCAACGGTACTTGTGGTTTATATCAAGAATCCATTTCAGCCCTGGCTGGTGTGGCTCAGTGGATTGAATGTGGGCCTGCGAACCTTTAAAGGGTCACTGGTTCCATTCCCAGTCAGGGCACAGGCCTGGGTTGTTGGCCAGGTCCCCAGTAGGGGGCACAAGTGAAGCAACCACACATTGATGTTTCTCTCCCTCTCTTTCTCCTTCCCTTCCCCTCTGTCTAAAGTAAATAAAGTCTTTTTAAAAAACAAAATCCACACCAAACACATGTAAATAAGCCAATTCGTGGCTCCTGGTCAAATACACTGAATTTGAGTATCCAACATTAGGCCACAACAACATGAATGCTTTTTCCACTTTGCAGATTTGACTTTTGTATAAATTGCTAGGTAAAAATCACTTGTGACCTAAGCCGTGGTATGAACTGACTTCGCCCCCCCAAACAGGGCTATTTACTATCCAAAAAGATGTTTATCAAATGAAAATAATTTTCTTTGTAAGGTAGTCTCTAAACTTTAGTTGGCTTATATCTAAGAACTACTCACAGTCAGCTGTTACAGCTAAATTGGAGTTGTATATTTTCTTCTGAGCCCCCTGGTAGTCAAAGGAAAAAAGGAAATAAAATTAATGGTACATGTAATACACAGTCTATATTGAATTTTGTAAAAGTCTAAGATGGTTTTAAATTCCTCTGGGAATATTGGATCCTCATGAACTTGCAGGATCAAGACATCAGAGATGAAGTCAGCTCTTTTGAATTAATTTTATTTACTATTAATCAGTCAACATAACATGGAATAAGTCTTTGCCAGAGGAAAAACAAAGAGCATTGTTGAATGACTGGCAATTTTGATGTTGTAGTTTCTTGACAGTGTCCTACAGGTTTCTAGGAACACTCTTGCCTTTTGATAAATGATATCTACTACATTAGCCCCACTTTCTTTTTTAATATGAATAAATTAACAATTGGTACTCTATGAATTGAGAAGATAACCTATACTTCTTTAAATTCATTCACATTTTTGTTCTGCTTTAATGACATTTGTGAGGTACTTGACATACCACTTTATACACCCTCACAAAAAAATGCCATGGTAAGCCAACCAGTCAGGGCTCAAACAGAGAAACAGAACCAGTAGGAGATATATATTAAGAGATTTATTGCAAACAACTGGCTTACAGAATTCTGGGGGTTGGCTAGACAGGTGTGAAATCTGTGGGGGAGGTAGTCAGAAAGGCCAGGCTGGAACCTTGGATGTGAGCTGAAGCTCTAGGACACAGAGGGAATTTCTTCTTCAGGGGAGCCTCAGCTCTTCTCTGAACGCCTCTCACCTGATTGAGTCAGGCCCATCCAGATCATCCAGGACAAATCTCCCGTAAAGTCAGCTGGTTGGGAGCTTTCTCACATCTACAAAATGACTTTCTAGCAACAACTGAATTAGTGTTTGGTTGAGTAACTAGGGATTACGTGTCGCCACACCGATATATAAAACGAATCATCATGGGTAGATAGTTTTATCATTGTTATTTTCTTGATTCAGGGGATTTGCTTTGAAAAAGTTAAATGGATTTGCTACAACCAGTAAGTGATGGAACATGATTTGAACCCAAATCTGTCTAACAAGAGCCCATATTGTAAAAGCCCAGATGCTAAAGAGGAAAACTAGCATTTGACCATTCACCTAGTAAAGAAATGAATGCTGCATATGCACCTGTGTGCCCATGCAGGCATACACACAATCACCAGCACCACTGTGCACCTGTTTGTGTAAAAACAATACCAGCATATTTAGCACATTTGAATTCCTTTATTGATATTGTGGGAACTGGCCAGCATTTTCATTAACTTAAATTTCTTTTTGGAGGCCATGAAAAAGATCTGTTCATTATAAATTACACGATCTTGGAAATAATTTGACAGTCAATCATCATTTAATTAAACCAAAATAAAATGTCAGGAGGAAACTATAAAAGACAGTGGGATCACTCATAGCAATTTCTGTCATTTTAAACAGAAGAAAACAGATTATGATTTCTGCCATTATTACAATTAGGTAGTAAGTGAATTCCATGTGCGACTCTGTAAAGTACTACATTTATTTTAGTAGATTTCTGCATTTTGGATTAATGGATGTGTGGCAGAAATTTATAAAACAATCATTCCAACACACTTAGCACCTAGATTAGACAGTAGCAGCTGAGGAAATATTTATTATTGTTATTGCTTATTAAATTTGTGATTTATTTTATTCTTCTGTTTATGGTCTGAAACAGTAATTTCATCTAGCTCTGAAATATGTATGTACTTTTAAAAATAGAAGAGGCTAGGTGGAGGGCATTGGCTCCCCATGGAATTCTGGGCTAAGGAGAGAGAAAAAGAGCAAAATTGAAGGTGCCGTCACCAAAATAACTCTAGTGGTGTTTGTACTAGAGTTTCATGTTTTCCAATGACACATTATTTTAACTTGCTTCTAATGTTTAAATCATTTGTGCCTGCCTTGTTTCATAATTTTACTATTTTACTTTTGTCCAGATATCAGAAAAATTCTCAGACTGAACATGTTATAGAATATCATCTCTGCTTTAGTTACCATTGTTGTAAAACCAGCCTTGTATAAGCAAGACAATGAACTTCTGTGCAGATGTTTGCCTCCCTTACACTGTCTTTGCTTAGCCTGAGGTGTTCCCCACAGATGGAATGCAAGAAACTTCTATCTTTTCCACTTCTCAAGTTACAATACCATGCTTATTCGCTATTACTTTCCAATACAAATATGTTCTAGCCACCCTGGTCTGTTCATTTTCATCACAATTATCATACACATATCCAGACCCATACCTATGCTCACACTGTTGGCCTTATATGACTTTATTAATGTCATTGGCTTAAAACATTGACTAGACTATAAGAAAGGCTGGAAACTTGCCATTAAATATCCATCTCTCTCTCAAAATAGATCCATTAACCTATATTAGTTTGCTGTGTTACTATGTACTTACACTGTATTACCATATGTTACATACTTATATACTATAATACTATATACTATATGTATACAGGAATATATACTTAGCTAGTTCCTATCACATAAAGGGAATTTGGTGGGATGAGATTCATGATAGAAATACAGTGGAATGACATGGCTTATTAAAAAGAAATAGGTTGATAATAGAAATGTTGCATGATTAGTATAATCATATAACCCTTTTGGGACTGCATAACACATGCACACTGAAATTGTTTTTGTTGACTTTATTATGCGTATTCTCTCTTTCTATTTACCGTGATACAATAATATTTGACTATGCTTCCTTAAATGGAGTGAAAGATTCCAAGGAAAATTTGCAAAATAGTATAATTTTATTCTAGAACAAAATATATTCTGAAAACTATTGGAAATGATGTAAACCATTCATTTTCTAATGAACTTTCCTTTCAAGAAATAAAGTGATTAGTACTCTCCAAAGATTCTAGAATTTATGTGTTAATACTTCTTAAAACTCTTTAGTTATGTGTGCTGTTGCTGAAGTTGTTTTATTATTTGTTATGGAAAAGCTGAAGACTGCTAAGATGGTGAAACCAGTGAATTCAGAATCAATTATATAAACATGTGTTAGTAACATTAAATAATTACATAAGGCTCAGAGCTTGCCATTTGTTACTGATTGTGTCTCTCAGTGTTCAGGTGGCCAGCATTGTATATTTAAAAGAATAAATGATTCCACACTTCATGGATCAGGAAAATAACCACACTTTATTTGTCAGGATGTGGATAAACATTGTCTTATAAACTAGTAAAACCAAACATTTATTATATCTTTTAAAAACAGCTCTATATCCTTCAAGTGATTTTCAGCTGCTAGGAATTTTATATTGTATATTTGACTTAATGACTCATGAAAATGTAACCCAAAAGTGAAAACATTACATAATAAAATGCATAATGTTATTAAACTACTGGTAATATGGTCCATTGTGTTAATGGTCTGTATTTCTAGACAAGTAATTGTACCCTCTTGCCTTAATTCTTTTTTAGTTATAAATCTTGCTATCTAATTTTAGCAGAGAATGTTGGGTTTAAAATATATGTTCTGTTACTTATCACAGAGTAATTGTTTGCCCTGAAGTAAATTTGGAAAACAGATAAGTGTAAAAAGGAAGAGGAAATCTTCTTGTCATTCCATTATCTGAGACCAACAACTAAATAAAAAATTGGCTTCTATCAATATGTATATAGGTTCTTTTCCAAAATTTAGGCTATAATCTACATACTGCTTGGTAACTTTGCTTTTCTTTCTCTTAACAATGCATTCTGAATACTTTCCATGTCAATAAATATTCCAACATATCTATTGCTATAGAAAAATTTATTTAACCAATCTTCTATTGATAGGCATTTAAGTTGATTTCAATTTATTGGTGAAAGTAAGAATCTTGATATTTCTAAAGATGTTTATCTTGATAAGTGCATAAAATTCTGAGATCTGTACAAGAAGTATATATTTGTTTTATATGCCTACAAAACAGCTCATTATCTATTCTCCGCTTAAAATTGTAGAATTATTGCAATGTTGTAATGCAACAAATCGTTAGCTAGAAAAAATTTTAATGCCTTCTGATAGAAACTTGGTGATGCCTTCATTAAACCCTTGTTTGGGCTTTTAAATTACTGCAATAGTATTGACTATGACTGATATTGTTTAACATGCATGTTACTATTTTAAGATAGCTGTATCTACATACTGGTTCATTTGTAAAGCACGGAATACCTTACCAAAAGATCAAATGTCTATTCATATATTCAACTCATATAAGAATATATTTTTACTAACTTGTGTTCAGAAAGTATCAAACAGGTTTATAAAAACAGTGATTGAAGTTTACCAAATTTGTTTAGGTTGACTATAATCTTCCATAATTCCTGGAAATTTTTTCAAAAATGTTATATATCTTACCTACTTGGATATAACATTTACAATGTTTTTCTATTTCTATAGGTGTAGGTTATTTTTAAATTTGCATTGATTCGAGCCTAATTTTAAGCAAAATCAATTAATTATAAGAGAGAAAACATTAATGATCATGGTTTCATGATCTAATAAGAAATATATGTCTGTATAATATTTAATGACTTTTATTTTATGTCAGAAAATTATAAAATTTAGATAGTTAAGAAATTGCTGAAATATACAATAGCTGTCCTGGATACTCCTTAATATCAGAAATTATGTATACTAAAAAATGGCTTCAAGTGTTTCTTCACAAATTTCTCAAACTTTGTTTTAAACAAAACACCTTTATATAACACAAGTTTAACTGACAAGAAAATTACATGCTGAGGTTTTATTATTAAAATGTTTTTACTAAAAAAATTAACATGAAGATATTAAGTTGCACATGTTTAATACAAGCACACTGTAACTGATTTTTTTTAATAAAAATTGATTTGTTAAACCTAAAGAATTGTAGTAAAATCAGTCAAGTTGGTTGAAACTAACTGGACTTCCTTAAAGCCATGACCTATTTCTCTTAAGGTATTATATAATTCTCCTTTTTGTTTTGTGTGTGTGTGTGTGTGTGTTTAAAAGATTTTATTTATTTATTTTTAGAGAGGGAAAGGGATGGAGAAAGAGACGGAGAGAAATATCCATGTGTGGTTGCCTCTCACATGCCCCTCACAGGGCACATCCAGGCATGTGCCCTGACTGGGAATCAAACCAGTGACCCTTTGGTTTGCTGATTGGCTCTCAATTCGCTGAGCTACACCAACCAGGGCTATAATACTCCCTTTTGCATTTTTATGCAAATTCCAAGCTATTGTAGCAGAAACTGTCACCTCAAAGCAGCTATAGACAGTGTCAGTTGCTTTTCTAACAATTAAAATTCATATTGACTCATATTGATCCACAGTGACTCTCAGTTTTTCCTCACTGAAGACAGGAACCTGATAAAAGAGTAGCAGCAACATTGTTTAGATATGCTCATTAATTTTTATGAATGTTCACTATATTTGACAACTATTTTCCTATACTTATAGACCATTCCATTGCAAATTTATTACTAGTATTGTAGAAATAATATTATTTTTATTAAAGGAATATAATTAATATAATATAATAAATTCCTTATATAAAATTTAAGAACTTTGGATAACACATATTTAGGCTAACTGTATTCTGATCATAGTAGATATTCAAAGGTTGAATGATTGATACTATAAAAGCTTTTTCAGCAAATGTTTTCTATTGTGCCACTCACAAATAAAAGCAGAATATTCAATGACTTTGGATATCCTAGAGATTGTTTTTGATGAAGAGAATTAGGACACTCATTTTGACAAGAAAAAATATGCAATTCCCTTTGCTACAGAAGCCTCAGTGTTCTTTCATTTAAACCACTTTAAAAATTCCATTTTCCATTTATTTTATGATATTTTATGCAAACAAAGTGTAATGCCTATGTGGGGGGTTTTGTTTGGATTTCCAAAGTAATTGCTGCATAAGGGAGAAGGGGAAATGTAACTCTGGTGCTTATTTTTTAATGTTCTCAAAAATCTTTCTACAAAAATATAATGAGCAAGGAATGTGCACATGTATTTTCTTTAGATTATGAAACAAAAATTAAAAGATTTGGAACTTACATTTAGTCACAGTTTCTATATAGGTCATATTAACACATTATAAGCTTGCCAGAAAAGCTGCAAATATTTTTGTTGTTTTTCTGATGAGAAACATGCCTCTGGTATTTGTTACTACAAAATCAGTCCCACACCTGAATGCAACTCAAAGCCTCACTGGCCGCCTTTAGGAAGCTGTCTGTTTTGTAGCCCCGAAGTAGATTTGGAGTGGATCTGCTCAGGTTACTTGAAATGAGATTTTTGGTGAAGTTAGTTAACTGAATGATAATCTCCTTCACTGGCCTTGTAAAAATCAAGAAGGAAAATCTCCACCAAGCTATCTGAAGTGCCTCACTCAGTAATCTTGTACTTGACTTCAAGTTCCATGGCAAACTGTACAGATGTTTGCTGCATAGAATTTAAGTAGTTTTGAAGTGGTGGAGAAAATGAACCTTTACTATAAAGATATGTAGAAGACTAGCAAAATAAACATATGAGTAGAAACTGTCATAGCCTGCAGAGAGATATGTTAAGTGATATCAAGAGTATTTCATGTTGAGACTGAGAAACAAAATGTCTCCATTAGAAGACAGTCATGTAATTACCAACTCAAAAAATATTAAAATCTCTACTAGGAATCTATCTCAAAGGTGAGTTTTAAGAATAATTAAGTCAATTAATTTTAAATTCAGGGATGATATGATTCTCTCCCAGCCCTTCTGGCTTCCAGTGATTCATTAATTGATTCTAGTTGCTTCTTTCAGTTTGTTTTACAATAGGTACAAGAGAAAGTGTAACACAGATCTCCAACGAGGCTGTGTTAAATTGGGCTGTAGGGAGGAACTACCCAGCTATTTACTTTGTATTAATGAACAGTTTCTAGAAAATGTAGTAACATTATTTAATGGTTTGTGGGAAAATGTTTAAGTTGATATTCTGGAATGCCTTTCATTTACCTATTTGTACTTTTAAAGTAATGTGAAATATGTTATAGATATGAGTGAATGTATATATCATACAGAGAGTTTAAAGAATAAAGACAAAAATGAACTGCTTTGTATCAGTGAAGAGATTCAAAAATAAACCACACAGTATTGCATCTTGTAAACTCCCTGGGACAGAGCTTCCTGGATCTCAACTCTCATCCTCCCTTCCCATGTGACTACTATCCTAAGTTCTATGTTACTCATTTCCATCCTTTTTGTTTAAAGTTTAATTTATATTTATTTCTATTGTTTATGCTGTTATGGTTGTAATTTCTTTCCTTCTGTCTATTGTTTTACCACATACTACACATGTATAACTAAAATACATGTGGTTTGTTTTGCTAATTTTGTTACAGAAATGCATTCATTTGAATATATTTATTTTTCTGACTTTTTCACTAATATTTTTCAAATAATCTTATAATGGTGGCAGTATCAGTACTGCATCATGAATAGGACTGTGTAATGCTTAATTATATGAATATACTACAATTTAATTTATCTATTTTACTGTTGATGTGCATTTGGACTATGTAGAGTTCTTTGCTATTGCTAACAATGCTGCTACGACTACTCCCATGCTCGTTTCCTGATGTACTTGCGGGAAAATGCCTCCAGGCTATCAATGAGTTCAATCATTTGTGTGTGTATATATATATATATATATATATATATATATATATATATATATATATACAGTATCAATGAGTTGAACTGCTCTGTCTGTATGCATATTTTGAGTTATACTAGGTAATGCCAAATTCTTGTCTGTATGTGTTAGACCAATTTACAGACCCATAAGTATGTTCAACTGTATCCATAATAAAGCCTTTAGCCTTTTTCCACTTTACTTTTCTGTCATTTGTCTTAAGCTTATCAATTCAAAGGAATATTTTACACATTCTGGAGCTAGGTCCTTGCCAGTAATACATATTGCAAATATCATTTCCCAGATCACAGCTTATCTTTCTACTATTTTCATGGTACCTATGATCAAAAGCAGTTTTTTAACTTTAATAAAACATATGATCATTTTTCTTTCAGGTTTGCACTTTGGAATTTTTTTAAATTTTGCTTTTACTAAGGGTTAATTAAGGCTTAAATTTAATGCCAGTAAAGTACTTACCATAATAATGCTATTTATTATTATATACAGAGTTGGGCAGAAGTAAGGCCTGCTTGAGTGTGGTTGATAGAGCAATAATATGGCTGTAATAATTTATAGTTTTAATTTGAACATTTCACCTAAAATATCATATAATGTGCTTCAATGTGATACAGTTATATTACAGAATGACATGCTTATGATTTTGTAATAAATGAGTTTGTAATAAAATAGGGGTGTTATTTGTGCTGGATCCTGTGTACATCATTAGTATACACACATATAAGATGTTTGTATATATGTAACAAATTTTATTTTAAGGTTTGGAACTTCAAAATTTCAGTGCTGCCTTGCCTATTCCTTTATTATTTTAGGCAGTTCTATAAAGCACTTGTACTTTTCACAACAGGTAATAGTTTGAATTTATCTACTTGTCTTTAAATTTTTTACAGACACTGTGACATTATTATTATTATTATTATTATTATTATTATTCAGTGACATGAAAGGAACTATAGGATTTTAAATTTTATCAGACATCACCCCATGCTCATGATTTATTGTTTTTGGACAATTTATTCCAACCCAGATGTCCCATGAAGTAAAATAACACATTAAGTGCAATTTGTTATTACTAATTATTATGTGTAGCAATCATTTAACTGTGCAGATCAAAGTTTACTTTGTGAGAAACTCCTTTGAAGAGTGCTAATGTGTTTGTTTTTTTTAAAATAAATCTAGTAATCATTGGGCAGTTGGTGAGGAGGAACGGATTAGAAGATTATCCATCTATATTTTCAAAGTGATAAAATAGAAATTTTATCTCAATCAACTTTTGCTGGTTGATTTCTGGCAAAGTATGTTCTTAGTTGTTAAAATGCCAAAACAGCCCTGGCTGGTATATGGCTCAGTGGATGGAGCACCAGCCTGTGAACCAAAGGGTTCGATTCCTAGTCAGGGCACATGCCCAGGGTGCAGCCCAGGTCCCCAGTAGGGGGCGTGCAAGAGGCAACCACACACTGATGTTTCTCTCTCTCTTTCTCCCTCCCTTCCCCTCTATAAAAATAAATAAATAATTTTGAAAAATGCCAAAACAGTGACTGTGAACTGTCATTTATCCAGGGAGAGGGGAGAGAAGAACTATCATTAGTCAAGCACTTGATATAGGTTAGGCAATGTTTTGGCCATATTACTTAGACTATGCTTTATTCCTTCATTCATTCATTTGACAAATATTTTTTTCATGTTCAAGTTCTGTTCTATTGATTGGGATAAAGCATTGAACAAAACAGACAAAACTTGTTATCCTAGTGGAATGTGAGCAAAAAAAATTTGGATGGGTTACTGCCTTAAAGGCGTGTAAAAGTTGACAGTGTTTTAGAAAATAGCATGTGGCCTTGCTTCTCAAATGTTAATGTGCATGTGAATGACCTGGGGAATTCATTACAATGCAGTCAGTCTCAGGTGGAGGCCTGAGATTCTGCCTTTATGGGAAGTTTCTGAGCAATGCCAGTTCTGAGAGTTTGGAAACATGCTTTGAGTAGCAAAGATTGTACAGTAAACAATGTGTATGGGGAGGACAGTTAAAAGTAGGGAATGAGAGGGTGACTGGCTGATATTTTAAATATGATGATTAGGGTGGGCCTTATTGAAAGGTGATAGCTGAGCAAAGATATGAAGAAGGTGAACAATTTTAGCCATGCACTCATCCAGAGAAATAAAACCAGCCAGTACAGAGGCCTTAGGTGGAAGCATGCCTGGCAAGGAAGCCAGTGTGGACAGAGTGAAATGAACCAGAAATATAGTAGAAGTAAATCAAAGGTGAGAGGCAAGGGCTGGGGCAGAACTTGCAGGGCTTTGTACACCATTATAAATGCTTTGGCTGTTACTCCAAGATGGGGACCCACTGGAGGTTCTAGGTGGGAGAGTGACATGCTCTGACTTATGTCTTAGAAACATCACTCTAGGTTCTACAGAGACAATAGGCTGTTGAAGGGCCAGGGTACAGGCAGTGAGACCAGTGCATTTGCTGCAAAACTGTGATGGCTCAGAATAAGGTTGTAGCAGAAGAGATGATGAGAAGTGATCATATTCAGAATGAATTTTGAAAGTAGAGCCATGCAACGCTTCTGGATGTTCTAGATGTGGGCTTATGAAAGAAAGAAAGGAGGCAAAATGACTGTGAGGTGTTTTGGCCTGACCTTCTTGAAGGGTGGAGTTGCCATCGAGTGAAATGGGAAAGGGTAGGTTTCCAGGAGTACATAGGAAGTTGAGCCCATGCATGTGTTGAGTCTTGGTGTGTGCTTTGGACATCTGAGTAGAGGTGTGGAGTAGACAGTTGCACATGAGAGCCTGGAGTTAGGGGAGAGGGCCACACTTGGAGGTTGAGTGCTCTCTCATAAATATCCTCTACCATTAATCTTTTATCCTTGTTTTGTAGTTGGGGAAACACAATCAGAGAATATAACTGACTGACTCAGCTGACAAAGGGTGGGGCAGAAACTCAAGGCAGAGTCTGCCTGGTTCCAAAGGCCATGCTGTTCTTCAGCTTCAGTAGTAAAAGAATCAATACAGGTCACTGTCATTGGTTATGCATTTACTCAGAGCAAGTCAAAAATATCTGGGGGCAGGAAAATTGAGTTGGCTATTTATCATGTTAGCTGCTGTGTTTGACTACTGTAGACAGATTTCTTTGATTCAGTACTTGGCAGGTTTCCATATGTTTCAGAATGCCATGCTCATCTGGGTATAACGCTTTTTTTTTTTTTTTTGGTGAATCACTCACTTCCGTTACAGCTTATTAGATGAGAGAAAACCATACGGTCAATGATCTGGAGTTTGCAGTGAATAAATCGGTGCTTTCTCAGTGCAGGAAGTGCAAAGAAATAGGACGATGAACATTGTGAACTCCCTGTCCTCCAGTGGGACAATTATGAAGAATGTTCTACATTGTTTCACAGAGGTTTCCAGCAGGATTGAGCCCTAGTTGCCCACAGCGATAACTTGCTCATTAATACTATTTATTGCCTTTCCTTGCATCCCTGCCTTCCCCATTTCTCTTTTCTTCTTCTTGGAATAGCCTCCCAAACAGCCTGTCTGCCCCCAAGTTCACAACTCAGGCTTATTTAAGAGAGGGAACAATGGACAATGTTCTTAATTGGTCTATGCAAAAACGTTTTTTTTTCCCTAATTTTTTACCACAATGCCTGGCACATAATCACAATAAATATTTTGCAGACTGATGAATGACTGCAACTTTCCTTCATGATCATTAAATAATGGCCCATGATATTTTAATTAAACAATGGCCCATTAAATAATGATCATGAAGGAAAGTAACAGCATAGTAATATGCTGTTACTATTATTTTAGGGAAATGTATTTTAAATAGAATAAAGATAAATTGCCCTTTGTCACCACTGCTGTGACTCCCATTCCTTTTCCTACCTTTCCAGAAGTGAGATTTATTAAGAATTGAATGTATGAGGTTCCAGTCTGTGTGTGTATGTGTGCATGGGGAGTATATGACATTTACCTTACTGAAATCACACAATTTTATACATATGGTTCTGTCAATTGCTTTTTTATTCAAATTTATGAGTTTGAGCTCTATCTATATTGCATATGTCCTGCTTTCTATTTGATTACATTTTTCTATTTTTTCCTCTATAGGATTTGAAAGTCCTAAATTATGTTTTTATTTTTAGTGATTTTCTATAAATCTTAAAGATTTGATATAAATCTTTAACATATATGAATTTGTATTTTTAAGAGTGACTACTAACATTTTAACACTATTAAAGTTCATGAGCCTTTCTACTCTTCTGGCAAAAACATGGCCCATAGTTTACTTTTCCTCCTAGCTACTTGTCTTCACTTCCATATTGGTGTTTTCTAGAATTTTACTTTGAGATTTCCTTAAACAACAAAAGTGTCTTTTCATTGTATTTATTGTTTTTGATTTTTAAATTTTTATTGTATTTTTCCCATTCTCATTTAGTCCCCTTATGCCCCCTACCCCCTGCAATCCCCATACTGTTGTCCATGTCCATGAGACCTTTTTCCTTTTTGCTCCATCCCTCCACCCCTACCCTCCCCCCTACTTTAGCTGCCATCCTCTCTATCTATGAGTCTGTCTCTATTTTATTTAGACTAATGAAATTTTATTTCTTTCATTTGCTTTTTGAATATATTTCTTTCTTCGGGGCATTTTTTCTTGTTGGTGAAATGTCTGCTTTAGTCACTAGACTCTGGTAGTTAATCTAGATCTTGACAAGTAGTAGGGTTTTGTTGTGAGAAGCAAGAATGAATTCTGTCTGCAAGGCCACAGTGTCTGGATTTCCTATGTGTGCTACCACATCTATGAATTACCTTCTGAAAACTGCTGTGTGTTGCTCCAATGGTTTGTAATGAAATCCAAAGTATGGTAAGTGTATGTATATTAAAATTAAACTGGCCCTGGCTGGTGTAGCTCGGTGGATTGAGTGAGGGCCTGTGAACCAGAGGATTGCGGCTTGATTCCCAGTCAGGGCACATGCCTGGGTTGCAGGCCAGTTTCCAGAGGGGGACGCACAAGAGGCAACCATACACTGATATTTCTCTCCCTCTCTCCTTCCCTTCCCCTCTAAAGATAAATAAATAAAATATTTTAAAAAATAAATAAACTAGTAAGGAAACACACAAACAACACATTAAAAAAGTGACCCAAAAGAAAATATCTAAGACAGTACCTTGGATATAGTACAATATAGAAAGATTTGTTTGGAAATATTTCCCCCATTTCTTTAGAGCTTCATCTAATGCCAGCATAAATAAAGGTAATGAAATAGTTTTAAATACATTTAAAAACTGAATTTTGCCTGTGTTTAGCCTCAATGAGTAGGAATTATGAGTGAAATTTTCTGTGTTTATAGACCTTTCACCTTCCTTACTCCTAGAGTCCTTCATAAGTGCCAGCCCAGTTTATTTTCCCTTTCTTTAACACTGATGTAATCACACCCCTACATTAGTTCTCTAGTTATTAATTTTATGCAATTTCACCACAACATGTATTTCTTTATTATTATGTCTGTCTTTCTATTAGTATTCTTTCCAAAGGGTTACCGTAAAATGCAAGTGACTAAAGACATATATAAAACATGAAGCCTATGAACACAAGGTGAAGTGGGAAGTCTGCTCATTGCCAGAATTGCACTCTCTCACCTTTCAGATGTCTTATGGTTGCAGAAAAGGCAGGCGCAGTGGCGCTCAGCTCTGATCTTGCTGTGATGTGTGTTGTGGTGGCCCTGTTTCTTAGCTTCAGGGGGTTTGTATGGTAGATATCACCTTTAGTACTGCCAGGAGTGCAAGAGTTCAACTTAGTTAATCAAATCCTAACCACATTTGTGGTTCCCTATAATACTCTAAATTTTGCTACACTCTCCTCCTAGCCTAATCATGGGAAAGAAGGGAAAATGCACTTCTTTTCCCCTTCTCAAGACATTATCTTTTTGCATTCTATTCAGGTTTGTCTTGATGTCTCTATTTCCAATTGCCTGCAAGTTTACTTTGTGGTGTTTCCTGAGTTGTATGTGTCTTATTCCTTCTGCGATGTTGCTAATATCACCGTTGTGTGATTGCAGCTGTTATGCATGTATGGAAGAACTGCATATCTTGTTAGAGGCCACCGCAGCATTTATCAGCCTTTGCAGATTTTAGACTAATTCAACCATTCATTTGCCACAGTCCATGCTGTGGCAATCCAAAACCGTCACTTTGACAAATTAA
The DNA here is from genome assembly GCF_021234435.1 of Artibeus jamaicensis. Lineage (NCBI taxonomy): Eukaryota > Metazoa > Chordata > Mammalia > Chiroptera > Phyllostomidae > Artibeus > Artibeus jamaicensis. Next base: position 7,286,448 of record NW_026522028.1, on the reverse strand, counting down.
CACCCTGTCACAGGCCCACCTGTAGTCTCTCTACATTGGAGACCCTCAGAGCATTGTTATACCATGGCATGGTTAAGTGTTAACTTTTATTACGCAGTGGACTTAATCACACGTTATCCATTAAGAATCCATTTTCAATTAAACAGTTCTCTATTTACTGTTTATAATTCCCTCCAAGGAACCAATCACACTGAAAGAGATGCAGAGCCTGTGTGGTAGTTCTTACGGTCCATTTTCGTGAGAGCATGTACTCACTGTACTGGATTTCTGGTTGTAGCCATATAAGTTCTATTCTAAGTGTCCTTGAGATTTCTATCACTCAAATGTACAATCAAGTTTAAACTTTTTGTCTGCACACACACACACACATGCATGCATTTGGCATTTGTCAGAACTTTAGCTTGTGCTACATATAGGTCCTTGCATTGACAAAATGTTAGAATCTAACCATTTCAGTTTACAAAAATATTGTATTGTATAATATTGGATGTTATCTTTAGCTATTGAATAAAAACACTTAATTAGTGCTGAAGCTTGTTAACAACAGCCCCTTCACATGTTTATATGATGATACTTTTGAGGTTTCCATCTAAACCAGTTTTTAATACATATCCCAGTGAGTGTTTCATGTGTTACATTTCTTTCACAGTTTATTTTTTTAAGATTTTATTTACTTATTTTTGGACAGAGGGGAAGGGAGGGAGAAAGAGAGGGAGAGAAATGTCCATGTGTGGTTGCCTCTCAAGCAACCCCCCCACATACTGGGGAGCCTGGCCCACAACCCAGGCATGTACCCTGACCAGGAATCAAGGTTCACAAGCTGGCATACAAGCCAGGGCTATGTGTTACATTTTTATTCTACTTTTATCTTAAGGGAATTTATGACTTCATAATATTTTATTGTAGCATCATAATTTAAGCTTTAAGTCCACTAAAATATTACTTTTTGAATAACAGTAAACATAATATTTCATAAAAACACTAGTTCAGTTCACTTTTTAAAAAGGGACATATTTTCTGTAGTTCTATATGTTTTACTCTTGAATTTGAACTCTCAATGTAAAATTCAATGAAGAAAGTATCTTCCAGTATTTCTTCTGGTTCCCAGAATATCATCCACTTTCATGAGTACTGCATTTTTTTCTGAAAAATGTATGAGAATATGTAAACAACTTTGAGACGAAAGCCTGGAAATGTGATTATTCAAAATTGGACAAGTCATTTCCAGCTGAATTTAAAATAAAGTAAATTTCTAGATAGGAAAATGGTAAATAAAACTAAATTGATTATTACTAAGAAAACTAGACCCTCTTTAAAAGACCATCTTCAATGTGTCTTTTTTAGAAAACACATTGAATGCAACTTTCACTGTTTATACTTGCTTCTAAGGTGACAGTATCTTCTTTATGCCAGGTAGAAAATAAAACTTGAGAAAGATTAAAGTGTGACAAAGTAAGTCATGGCTACACCTGAGTTGCAAATAGCCTGACCATTCCTTTCTCTTCAGATTGGCCCCAAAATAGATTTTTCTGAGCCACTGATTAAGATACATGCATTCCTAACATTCTAGTAGATTTCTTATGACAGTTTAATTTACTGACTTCTCTGGTTTTTCTAACTGTGCATATTATAAAAAAATAGTTGTTCTTTATTTCTTTGGTAAATTTAATCCAATCCACCCCTGGCAGGAAAGTGATTCCTAACTCTTCTCCATTTCTTTTAGTATTTGTGTATAGGCTGCTTTATCCATGCATCTTGGTTTTTCTCTCTGCCTCTTACTGAGTTGAGAGCAAAGATGAGTCTGTAAGGCCAAAATAACAACCATTCTTTTTTCTGATGTTATTTAGTCACCTATAAGGTAACTATAATATCTTATAATCTATTGTGATGATGAAGTTGCCATTAAAATGTGTAGTTTTCTTAATGATTCTAAACATGTACTGCAGGACAATGCTTTAAATATATTTTTCATGTAGTTAAGTTTCACTTTTGCATACTTGAGTATCTGTTCTTATGAATATTCTTAAAACATGTTCCAATTTACATTTAAGTAAGCTGATCAATAGAACTCATTATTTTACAAGAACTTTTTATTACATGGAGATAGATTTGTGTGCATGTGTAGCATTGCTGTATATATGTGTATATATAGTATACTCATAACACAGAGAGAGTTATATTTATTAAAGTTTTAGAGACCTACATACGATGGATTATTATCTTTGATTTAAATTATATATAATATATAATTACTTCTGTGTCTGTATGTCAGCTTAAGTATTTTAATCACAAAAGTTCCATGCAATTTGTGTCCAAAATACTTTTCTCCCTGGCCATGGTAAATTCTATTTTCTTTGAAAACAGCTTTTTTTATTATCACTAGAATCACTCTCTTGGGCTAGGTTGTTAATTAACTGTCATTTTTGTACAGGGTGTAAAAGAAAAATGAAGAGTACATGAGCAAACAGAGATTATTATAGTGTCTTCAAACTTCAAAAATATGTATATTGATATTTTATCCTATTTAAGTTCATCAGAAGCATGACTTTAATCTTTGATTCATTACACTAGAGCACTGTAAAGAAGCAATTTAATACTGAATGAGAACATATTAATGTAGCTTTTAAAGTGGCCATTAAAACAGATTTCAGCTTTTTCACTTTGTGCATTTTCTATGATAACTGTCACTGCCATTGTAGCTGGCTCTGTGTGCATTTATTAGCTTCTAATATAAACCCACAAACATAAAGCACTAAGACGAATAGCATCAGCAGTGTTTCCCTTTAGCCACTATTGTAAATTGACAAATGGGATTACTGGTTTTAGATTTTTACAATAAACAGACCAAGCAAAACATACAGAATCAAATCAGTAGAGTGATGCCAAAGAAGCCACACTTCTTTGTTCCAGTGATTCACTGGCCCAAATACACCACAAGTTCCTCCTGCAGAACTGCTTTCACAGGCCAGTTTAAGAACCAGAAAATAAAGATTAATTTATTTATGCTTATAACCTCATTTTAGGCCAAAAGTGATATTGCCAAACATACCACTTAATCTCTTACTGAATCTAATTCTCAATGATTTTTAGTTGTTTGTAAAGTTCAAAGCAGTTCTTAGAAGAATGAAGACTTTCAATCACTAAGACTATTGAGAAGACTGATCTATGAGATGTGGAAATTCAGTAATTACAAATGATATCATTGCTTCTTTATTTCCAAAGGAGGTAATAGCTAGGGAGCTTTCATCAGGAATTCCCAGAGATTATAGGGAGGGCAGAAGCTGTCCACAAAACCATAGGAACCAGAGGCAGAGTGCCAAGCCATGGTCAGCCAAGTCCATAACCTTTAAAACATATTGCAAGTACATGGTAGCTATCTTGAGCAGATGCAATAAGCTTTTGCATTGTAAGACTCAGGAAGCACTACATTCCCAAGCTCCAAGCCCCAGGAAGCTTGTCATTGCCTATTTGGCACATTCGCAGTCACCCGCTGCTATGAACATATGAGTGACATGTAGTATTAAAGTGGAACACAAAACTCCATGGGGATGCTTGAGACTGGGGGAAAGATGTGGACAAGGGAGATAGAATAAAATAGTTGAAATAAGGATCTGTTTAGACAGTTGCTGGGGGCTTCTTCATAGCTAGTTTATACAGAAAGCCAAACCCTCCTGTGGAGGCAGCCATGTTTCACTGGCAGGGGTCAGCAGGGATGAACAGGCCATACCTTCATGTGCTAGATGTGGTAGCTCAGTGTGATCACCAGGAGACATGTATGGAAATCTGCAATTGAAGCAGGGAAAGGAGTTCAGTGTGTCACTATATGGTACATGGAAGTGGTGGTTGAAAAAGAATCTAATGAATGAGAGAATTGCAAAATGAATCTACACAGAGTGAAAAAAAAGAAAAAAGTGGGACCAGTGACAAGGAATTACTAAAACTGAATTGGTTATTCTGCATGTTTACATCATTGTTTATAATTAAAAGGTCATTGAACCATCAGCATGTCTTCATATCACTGAGGATTTAAAATACATTGCATCTAAAATAATAAAAAATAAATTATAATTGAGTAAACTGCAACACCAAATTATAAAAATATTTTACTATGACCAAGTGGCATTATAAAAATGGTTTAAAATAAGAAAATCTATTAATAGAATTCGCCACATTAGTAGGTCTAAGAAAAATATATACACTTATTCTATAAATGACAAAGTTGTGAACAAGACAGGAATGAAATAAGACAAGATAAATCAGAGGCATAAGAAAAGAAGAAGTAAAACTGCCTCTATTCACAGATGGCATGATAGTATACCTGGAGAATCCTAGAGAATAAATGGTAGGATTAGCTCAATAAAATAGTTCAATAAATTGTCAGTCTATAAAACTGATAAGCAAAAATTGATAGCCATCATATGCAAAAAAAACAGTAACAAGAGTTGCAAATTTGTTGTAATGAATTAGAAAATCTTGTTAAAAATGCAACAATAAAAGATAAAATAAAAATAAACTTAACAGAAAATATTTAAAATCTATAGGACAGAAACTATAATGGCCTTTTGAAAAACACTGCAAAGTAGACTGGACAAAAAAAGACATTTCTCATTCTTTGATAATACATCTCAACATCATTAACATGTCAGTTAACCTAAATTAATTTATAAACTTGATCCCTCCAAAATATCAACATGCTTTTTTATATGGAGCATGACAAATTGAAAGTAAGGTTCATATGGAAAAACAAGTACACACTATGTCTAGGAAAGCACTGTGAAAGGAAAAGCTACAAGGGGGACCAGCCCTACAAGATATTAAAATGTGCCACAGCACCTCAATCATTAACAGATCATGGAATAAAATCAAAAGTCCAGGAATAGACCCAAGTATATATGGAATTGTAATATGTAATAAAGGTGGAATCTCAAATCACTGAGGCAAAAGTGAATTTTACAGTAACTTGTGTTGGTAAAAAGGGAAAATTAAATCTCCTTCTCAATCCATACACAGTAAACCTTAAATGAATCACCAAACTAAATGTACAGACAGGGGCTTGAGGGGAGGGACATGGGGATAAGAAAGGAAAGAAGGGGAAGGGCCTAGTTAAAAGAACATGTATAAATGACCCATGGACATAGACAACAGGGTGGGGATTGACTGTGGGAGTGGGGGGGGGCAGAGGAGAACAATAGGGGAAAATTGGCACAACTGTAATAGAACAATAAAAACAACCTCTACAAGCACTCAAAGAAAATATTGGTGAATTCCTTTATAATGTGGGTATAGGGAAAAACTTTCTGACTCAAAATTCAGATGCCACAAATAAAATGTTAGTAAGCTGGACTACATAAAAAACTCACAAGGAAAAATGAAAAGATAAATGAAAACTTGGGATAAAATTTGTGACATATCACTGATAGAGATTAAATAATCCTAACATGTAATGAACTTTTAAATATTGAAGCCCTGGCTGGTGTAGCTCAGTGGATTGAGCGCGGGCCTGCGAACCAGACAATCCTGGTTCGATTCCCAGTCAGGGCACATGCCTGGGTTGCAGACCTGTTCCCTGCAGGCCAGTTCCCAGCAGGAGATGCACAAGGCAACCATACATTGATGTTTCTCTCCCTCTCTCCTTCCCTTCCCCTCTGAAGATAAATAAATAAAAATCTTAAAAATAAATAAATAAATATTGAGCAGGAAACAAAAGTTCTTGAAAAATGAGCAACAATATAGACAATTTTCAAAAAGATAAAGATTTTTCTTAATGTCAAAAAATGATTGCTGCCCTGGCTGGCATAGCTCAGTGGATTGAGCGCGGGCCTGTGAACCAGAGTATCGCGGTTCGATTCCCAGCCAGGGCACATGCCTGGGTTGTAGGCCAGTTCCCAGCAGGGGACGCATAAGAGGCAACCATACATTGATATTTCTCTCCCTCTCTCCTTCCCTTCCCTTCTCTCAAAAAATAAATAAATAAAATATTTTAAAAAAAGAAAAAAAATGATTGCTTACTAACAATAATAGAATTACAAATTAAAACTATACTGAAGTACTGTTTTCACCCATCAGCTTGGCAAAAATTCTAAAGTTTGAAAATATACTCTTATGGAACCTGTGGAGAAACAGGCATGCTGAAACAATGTTGTTGGAATTGCAAAATGGTCCACAAGAAATGAGGGAAAACTTGGCAATATCTAATGAAGGTACATATACATTACACTTGAACCTAACAATCTCATTTCTTAGGAATTAGCCAGAAGATATATCTCCTACAAGTGTAAACATACATATGCACAAAATTCTTCATTGCAGCCTTAAATGTAACTGCAAAAAATATTGGAATCCACTTAAATAGCCAAACACAGCATAGTAATTGAATCAATTATACTGCATGCACACAATAAAGTCATCAGCAACTATAAATAATGAGGACATATTGATGAGCTAATATTCGAAAATTTTCTAAGTGAAAGAAAGTCTCTCTAGTATCTGGCCTGTGTGTACAAAAGTAAAGGAAATAAAAAGAAACTGGACATCACCTTATTGAAGTGTTCAAAATTAACACATTAGCTTTCTAATGCTGTGTAACATACATTAACACAAATTTTGCAACTTTAAAACAACACCTATTTATTATAGCAGTTTCTGTAGGTGAGAAGTCTGGGCAAAGCATAACTACATTCTCTCTCAGGCCCTGTCCACGTGATCCCTTTCAGAATCCCTCTCACACTTGGAATTTCTGACCTGGAAAAGGGCCTAGACCTGCCCAAGTATTCACCTGATTAAGGCAGACCCACTCGGACAGTCTCCCTTTTGCTTATCCCCAAGTTAATTGATTTGGCACCTTCTTTACATGCAAAATCCTTTCACCTTTGTCCTATTAAATAAACTATTTTCAGAAGTGATATCCACTGTTTTATCCCCACTCATTGGGAGGGGATTGTACCAGGTATTTACCCTAGGGGTGAAGATACTGGGAGTTCCCCTAGAACTGGGGTTGCCATAACTAATATCATCAAAAAGAGGAAAACATATACCTTGTGCCTCCAGATGAAATACCTTAAACAGATATAACACCATTTGGAAGGAGATAACGCCAATTACCGTAGTGTTCCCATTCAAACTGCATAGCCTGAACTTTATCATAAGAAAACAATGGACAAATCCCAACTGAGGTGCCTATTATAATTGTAGTTTTTGTAATGGTCATTAAATAACAAGAAGGCATTCCAGACTAAGAGATACTTAAGAGATAGGACAGTTAAATGCAGTATGTAATTCTACATTAGACTCAGTAATGGCAAAACTTTATTAATTAATGTTATAAAGAACATTATTTAAACAATTAACACATTTAAACTATGAACTACTGATTAAAGTATTATATCAACATTAGATTCCCAGAATTTGATTACTGTATGATGGTCATATAAGAGAATATTCTTCTTACTTAATACACACTGAAGTTCTAAGGAGTAAAGTAACATAATATATACAACCTACTCTCAAATGGTTCAGAAAAAAATACTTTATGTGCATGTGTGTGTGAATGGAGAAGGAGAAGGAAGAGAGAGTGATAAATCAAATGTGGCAAAATGTTAAAAATTGGTGAATCTTGGTGCTCTTTGAATCAGCCTTGTAACTTCTGTAATTATGAAGCTATTTCAAAGATAAAAATTAATATAAAAACAAACAAACAAATAAAAAATGAACTGTGTTCAAACATCTTAGCACATGGGCTGGCTGCACATAGTAAGTTCCCAATAAATGGCAGTTGACAATTCTATCACTGACATTACCTACTTCTTTTTTTAAATGTGTTCATTTTAATTGTTGTTCAAGTACAGTGTTCTGTCTTTTACTCCCATCCCAGTCCAGCCCCCCAATGCTCCCCACCTCCCTCCCATTTCCACCCCCCTTAGTTTTTGTTCATGTGTCCTTTATACTAGTTCCTGTAAACCCTTCCCCTTTTCCCTGAAATTCCCTCCCCTCTCCCCTCTGGTCACTGTCTTGCTTACAATCTGTATCCAGTAAACTGAACCTATTTCTCACCATTATGTTGTGTTTTGTGACATTCAAGCAGAGTGTATCATAGCATAGCAAATTTATGAGAAAACTAGACAAACTACTACCTAAGAATACATCCTACCTCTCATTTAAAGTCTAAAGTAGTTTTAATTGTGATAGAAATGTGTAAACTAATTAGTGATGAGAATCCCAGCAAATGTAGTGTCAGTGCATTAACTGATTATTTGGGTTCTGGTTGTCCAAAAAGCAGGCCCTAGATCCCAAAGCAAAGATTCAAGGGCAAGTAGTTTATTTGGGAGGAGATACGAGGAAATATTAGGTTTGGGGATAAGATGTGGCGGGGAAAGCACCCCATAGAGCAGGGGTGTCAAAGTCATTTTCACCAGGGGCCACATCAGCCTCACGGTTGCCTTTGAAGGGCCAAATGTAATTTTAGGACTGTGTAAATGTAACTACTCCTTAAGTAGGAGCAAGGAGCTCTACATTCATGTCTTTGAAGGTGACTGTGAGGCTGATGTGGCCTCCAGTGAAAATGACTTTGACACCCTTGCAATAGAGGGTGCATTAACAACCAAGTTAGCACTAGGGGCCTGGGACTTAATCTGTGTGAGAAACTCTGGGGACTATATAATACAAGCCTCAGGTATCCTGCCCAAGGAGGGAAGGGAATAGGATAGTTGTACACTGATGCCCATCAGTCATTAATTGGGGGCTTCTGGGAAATGTGAATTAATTCTAGTCACTTCCAGACTGTCTCCCTGCCCTGCCAGATTCCATTAAGCAACCACCCATAAGAGGTGACATTTCTCAGACAGGGCTGCATACATGCAAATGTTAAATGTTGCAGGAAGCTGATATGCTGAATCAGCTTCCCTGGTAATTTCAGCCAGCAGAGTGGTTGCAGCCTAGCCATGATGAGATCTTCACCGTAACTCTCTTTCTGGGTCAGATAGATCTGAACTGAATTATTCTTTCTTCCATCTACTAAATGAACAATGTAGATGAGTTATCCATTCAAAACTTTGGTTTCCTCACCTGTAAAATAGGGATAAAATCATGCACCCTCATAGAATTGCTTTAGAATTAAAGAGATCATGCTTTTAAAAGGCTCAGCTCTAGAAAAAGCTCCATAAGGATTAGTTTTAATTATTCTATTTGCATCCCTCATGGTTATTATTACTTTTCATTTTAATTAGTCTGTCAGAGTTGATTATTCTTATCTTGAAGTATAAGATGCACCCTGATCCGATAGATTAATGTGTACCTTGACTACAACAAACCAGAACTGTTTATAACCATCAAAGACTCAGGACTATAGGGACACCTATTTGCCATCTGTTCTTGAAAATGACAATCCGTTACTTAGGAAAGTGACATTGAAAAATACAAAGGAAAGTCAGAGAGGTTTAAACAAAATAATGAAGCTATAACACTATCAGAAACACAGGTTGTGAGCAGCACATAAAGGGGAAATAACTAAACAGTGTGAGGACTGCATTAGCCGTGCGCAGTATGCTTTGGAAATATTTATGGAATCATGACAGTCTAACTGGTTGATTGCATGAGCTGCATTTGGTTGGGCACAAGCAGAAAATCACCTTCTTTCCTGTACTGCCCCTTCACATCTACCATCATAGTTTGATCTGCATCTATGAAGGAAACCTCAGCCAATCCCATGGCTTGCCATTCTCACTGTGTACTGGTTTGCTTGGGCTGCCATAACAAAGTACTACAAAGTAGATGACTTCCGAGAATGGAATTGTATTCTCTCATAGTTCTGTATACAGGATTCCCAAATCAAGGCTTTGGCAGGTCCATGCGCTCTCTGAAGGCTTTAGGGGGTGCCTCTCCCGAACTTCTGGTGATGGCCAGCAATCCTTGGCATTCTCTTCCTGTATCTTCATATAATGCCCTCCCTGTGTCTCTGTGTCTTCACATGGCCATATTCTTATGGACATGAGTTGTAGCTGATTAAGGGCCAGCCCCATTCCAGTATGACCTCATCTTAACTATGTCTGCAAACAACAGTATGTCCAAAAAAGGTCACCTTCTGAATTTCTGGAGGTTAGAACTTCTACTTACTTTGGTGGGACATAATTCAACCCCTAACACATAGCTAATGACAGTCTAGGCCCATCAGTAGTTCAACCCAAATCTCCTCCAATGTAACCAACCTCCCTCCCTTCCTTTCTTAGTTCAGGGCTGCTTTATGCCTGAAAAAACTGCAATAGGGTGAGTGTGACTCTACTTCAGTGCCTCCCCACCTTGTTCTGAATCTCCTCCTCTGCCACTGACAAGGGTGCCCCTGGGTAAAGGTGCTGAGATTGGGAGAAGAGAAGAGAGGGAAGAATGAAGAAAGTTCTTATTTTGACTGGTAGAAATATTTTGGCTTGGAGGTCCTCTAAGGTAGCAGATTCCAAACTCTGACTCTTATTCTTCATTGGGTTGTTTTTCTCACTTCTTCTGAAAACCACTCACACTCAAAGGCATCTCTTACTTAGAGCTACATTTGTGAGGACAGTGCCTCCATCACTAACAACCAGCTCTTCTGTCCCTTGGTGTGTCATTCTGCTCCTCAACTGGGATCTCTGTACCCTGCAGGCAGGTGTCTTCAGTGGAGCCTGTCCTGAAATGGAGCAGGCCTCCTTCCCCAAGGTTGAAAATGACAACCCAAGATAAATGCACAAATTCTTGTCCCACAAAGCTGAGTCTGTTTCTTAAAGCATCAATTAGTAAAACTCCAGGCTGAAACACTTGCTCCTGAGTTTTCAAGAGTGAGTTAGATAACAGTCTTCATGCCCCTCAGTCTCCAGCAGATCCATTTGAAGCTGTCCAACTCAAGTTCTTTCTTATGGAGCATCTCTTACTAACCTCTAGATGAAGTGCAACAGCCTTCTTCCCTACCCCATCAGCTCCCAGGAAATATGGGCAAAGATACGGAGAGGATTATCAGTGTTGCAGACAAGCAGAATGCTGACAACTCTCTCCAGAGAAAACCACACTACTGGACACCTTCATGCACTGAAAGATTTCCTAACCTTGTATAAAAAGCCAAGAGTGGCCTAATCAAAACCTGGCAGAACTTGTCAGAACCTGCCTTTTAATACTTTCTAAAATGGATTGTTTTACAGTGCTTTGTTGAAATATAACTTGCACACAATGTACCCCACTCCACTTAAAGTACACAGTTCAGTGTTTTTGTAGTATATTCACAGGGCTCTACAAACATTAGCACAACCTAATTTTTTAATATTTTCAGCATCACAAAAGAAAGCCCATGCCCACTAGCTGTCACTACCCATTTTCCCACTTCTCAGTCCCAGGCAAACATTGATCTCCTTTCTATCTCTGTAGATTTGCATATTTTGGACATTTCATAGGAATAACATAGTATAATATGTGGTCTCATGTGACCAACTTCTTAGCATATGTTTTTAATGGCCATAAGTTGATTTGAAGCACATCTCATTATTTTATTTTTTAATTTCCAAATAATATTCTATCGCATGATGTTACATTTTATTTATCCATTCATTGGTGGTTCATAACTATTTTAGTTTTTTCTACATTAAAAAATTAAATTTTATTTACTTATTTTTAGAGAGAGGGTAAGGGTGGGAGAGAAACATCAATGCATGTTTGCGTTTCATGTGCCCCCTACTGGGGACCCGGCCTACAACCTAGGTATGTGCCCTGACTGGGAATTGAGCCAGTGACCCTTAGGCTTGCAGGCCAGTGCTCAGTCCACTGAGCCACTCCATCCAGGGCTAAAAAATGTTTATTGTATTTTTCCAGTACTATTTAGTCCCTTAAAACCCCCACCCTACAGCAATTACCACACTGCTGTCCATGTCCATGAGTTCTTTCTCCTTTTCAACTTTTTGATTATTATGAATAATGCTGCTTTGACAGTTTGTGTACAATTTTTGTGTGGACATGTTATTTCCTTTTAGGTGTTTTCATGGGAGTGGAATTGCTGGGTCATATGACTCTATGTTTAACTTTTGAGGAATTGTCAGCCTATTTTCTGAAGACACAGCACTACTTTATGTTCCAACCACTTTTTCATAGCCTCACCAGCACCAGCTTTTGTCTGTCTTTTTTATTATAGTCATTCTAGCAGGTGTGAAGTGATTAATCCATGCTAGCTTACCTTCTACTCACAGATATTTGGTTGTTTTTCTTTAGGATGTTCAAGTAGTTTGTACTTACTATATTTTCCTCAGGCTTTGAGGGCTCAGGTAAATCTCTAAAATGGCAAGAACAGTGACATTTAACATTCAGTTAAAATGACAAGAGTTTCAACAAAAGGCAGTAGTACAGTTCTAGCCTTGGGGTTAGCATGATGTCATATACACAAGAAATCATGTGTGTGTCATAGAAACAGAGAGGAGTTAATATGAAATAACCTTACTACATCCTGAGTGCTAGACACTTATAAGGGCCTTCACCCCAGTTACTTGCTTTATAACAATAATCACAACAGTAATAATAAATAAACAATAAGAATAGTAACCTATACTGAGCTCTTCCTATGTTTGTACTAATCATTATTCTGGATACACTTTACATACATTGAGTTCCTTAATTTCTATGAGAACCCACTAAATAGATACTATTCTTGTTCTCAGTTCTCAGTTGAGCAAACATTCCCAGATGACAAGATTAATCTCTTTTCATAAGTATGGGGGAAAAAGATTGAGAGGGCATTACAAGTAGCTAATGCATAAACATTTACAAAGAGCAAGAACAGTTGTTTTACTTCATTCCCCCCAGATTGTCTCTGATGCCTTTTAAACGTTCATGTTTATCCTCTCCCCAATTAGTGTGCTTTCACTGCTCAGCAACCAGTTGCCCTTGGAGGGTTGTCCTCAGGCTACTAAAGACCATTCATTCCCTTCCCAAGTGGGAGAGCTGAAAACCTGGGAATTTCCACGGATGTTTTGGAAATTTCCCTTCCGATAAAACCCTTCCCTATCCCACTCTCCCCACTGCCTTACTGGTTTGCCCTGGAAGTGTTGGTTTTTAGGGAATCACATCCACAAATCCTTACCTCAGAGTCAGTTTCAAGAGAGCACAAAACTTGTTGAGAAAGGAGAATCTTGAAATATTTAAAAAGAACTTGGTATGTGAGAAAGAATTCTCCTCTTAAGCCAAAAACAAGAATAAGAGAAAATTCTCTTAAGCCAGTAGGAATTTACATTAGCAACAAATGGATTGTCATGATTTGAAAATGTTAGGATGAGCTATTTACCAAGAAAAATCTGTGTACTTGGTTGCTGTGAAAACTTTAAATATATAGAATCATTTTGCTGGGTTGGTTTCAATATAGTGCAGTGTTTCTGGAATAAAATGATTAACTTAGTTGCTTCCCAGAGCCTCTTTGGCTCTGACAGTTGTATAAGAGCACAACATTATCATTAACCTAAGTGGTAAAGCCTTTTTTATATACTATGCATTGTGCTAAGGGCTTCACAGTGATGGTTAAATAGATTCTGTCCCTGCCTTTTAGGAAGTTAAGAAAGCAAACTTTCAAAGAACAGTGAAAGAAATCTACTGTTTTTGGTATACTACAAAGAAGCATTAAAGTAAATGAGAATGAAGTTCACTTAGAGGAAACATTAATGGATTGCAAATATTAGTATTTCAAAAAAGGAATATCTAAAAGTGATATCCTGTTTGAATTTATAGGTGAGATATGAACAAGAAAACTATATTTATGACATGTCTACTCTAAATGGATCCATTTTTTAGGGAATGTAGAAAGCTAAAGAAGAAAAGAAGTAATACAATAAAATGAAAATAATTTTATCATTATATAGTGTTAGGGGAAAAGATTATGAAATAAGTTTGACAACAAGGTGTGAAGATATGATGCATATATAGGCAATGATCTTTAATAAAATGATGGAGAAACAAAGATGTTAATGGTCAGGGTATTAAGAAAACACTCTTGCAGGATAAATTCCAATTGTATCATTGGGGAAGCAAGTAATACTTCCCTATGGATGGCTGCCAGCCAGAGTCAAACATCAGAAATTATTTCTTAAAGAATTAGGAGACTTGCTTTGGGGTAGTGAACACACAATATAATATATAGATGATATGTTATAGAATTGTATACCTCTAATCTGTATAATTTTTAAATTCTTATTGAATTTATTGGGGTGACATTGGTTAAGGAAATTACATATGTTTCAGGTGTACAATTGTATAACACATCATCTGTATATTGTATTGTATGTTTACCAACCAAGCCAAATCTCTTTCCATCACCATTTCTTTCCCCTTTACCTACTTCTACTTCCCCCACCCCCTTTCCCTCTGGTAATCATCAATCACACTGTTGTCTTTGTTTATGAGGTTTTTTTCTTTGCTTAAGCCCTATGCCTTTTCCACCCAACCCCCTCTCCCCACCATGACAGCTGTCAGTCTGTTCTCTGTATATATAACCCTGTTTCTGTTTTTTTTCTTCATTTATTTTGTTCATTAGATTCCACATTTAAGTGAAACCATAGGGCACTTGTCCTTCTACACAATGGAATAGTACTTAGTCATAAAAAGAAGGAAATCTTATCATTTGCCACAGCATGGATGGATCTGAAGAGTATTATGTCAAGTGAAGCAAGACAACCAGAGAGAGAGCGAAACCTATATAATTTTATTAACTCATGTCACTCCAATAAAGTCAATAATAATTAAAATAGAAAACACACTACCATTCCCAAAAAAACTTTGTGAATAATGAATACACATTTTCAGATGTGCAATAACATAGAATATGTTTCACCCTTTCTTAGAATGTATTTGAAAGATGTCCATCAGAACTAGAGAGAAAGCCAAAAAACGAGGAGAGCAGTGAAGAAATGCTCTGTGATTATAGCTATTTGGAAGGCTCTAGTAGGACACAATCTGGTACAATTTTAAAAAGGAGGGAGTACTGCAGAAGAGAAGTATCTGGGGAAGTAATTTTATTTTACCCTTTATATCTAAAACAATGAAAAGAAACAATAAAAGCACAAGCTAAGATGATAATAAAAAGACAATCAAATATAAAATATCTTAGTACCCTTTTTATGGGGGTGGAAGGACTACTTGTTAAAATCCAAGCAATCAAGAACAAACACTCCAATAAATTCAGCAAAAAGGAAAAAAAATTCTGAACAAAAATGTTTTAGCCGTTAAACCTAAGCTCTTACAAATGGATGCCATCTCAGCACAGCCCTCGAGGAGGCTCAAAGGCTCAGCTTTCTTCTAACCCAGGTTGGTCTCAGCTCCTGCCTCTGCTCCTGGGTGGCCTGGAACAGGGACTGATCCTGTTTCCATGCTGGGCCCGAGGCAGGTCCAGGGTCTTGCTCTGCAGACTATGGCTGCTGCCCTCAGCTGGGACGATGGAGGCTTGTCTGGAGCCCTTCCCTCACAGATTCCAACTATCCACTTTGAGAATCTTCAGAAGTAACTCTTCTCAAAGTAAGCAGAGTGGCACGACTAATGGCACTGGCATTCATGAAATTTGCCGGGCAGGAGCTACCCACAGAAACGTGGTTATTTATTCTCATTAGAGTTATAACCTGCACATCAGCAGAGTGACCTAGACTCGCTTCACACCTGGGGAATCTAAGGGCTGCAGGTGCTGTTTCTCAGTCACTGGCCTCCGAATGCTAGTCCGAGGGCAAATGCTGCTCAGCTTCAGCAGAACCATTTAGCAGGCTTTTCAAAGATGCAGATTCCTAGTCCCAGCTCTAGAGATTTTGCCTCATGAGGTCAGAGGCAAAACCCAGGAAGCCATACAAACCAAGTTAGGATCTATTAGAAAGATTTTTTTGAGGCATATGTCACCTTAAAATATGATTTACTTTTCTAAATGAAAGTCTATTTTTATTACAAAATGTTACATTCTCATGTTAACACTTCAGAAAAAACTAGAAAAGCATAAATAAGAATCTAAATATCACTCAAATACTTTATTACCGAAAGATGATTACTGTATAGATTTTGGAGAACTTTTTATTTCCAAACAACTTGACATGCAAAAATATATAACTTTAAATAAGGGCAGTTTACTTAGTTTTAAAAAAATCAAAACAAATCAAAACCCCAAGCTTGGGAATATTGAACTGAAAACTTTAAATGCAAATAAATACAGAATTGAAAATAAAAATAAAGATTGTAAGTCATATTTGTAGAGCAGAATGTAAATATTAGAAGCTTGGAAAACTTATTTAATATAAAATTGGAACAAGAAAAGGGAATAAAATGTTATTTTCCTGTTTTTCATATAAGAAATAATATTGAAATATTTATTTTAAAATATCATAATTACAGTGAAGCCAACCTCTTCATGCTGTTTCATGTTATTTTTTGTTAAAATTATAAAGCACCTAGATGGATCATTAAGAAACTAATAATTATTTCACTTCAGATTATGTCTTTATTTACTTGCAGATGAAATTGTATTAATGATATTGCATTAAAAATATATGACCATGTTTGATATAATTCTATTTTAATAAAATTTTATCTATCCTTATTTTCATATATGGATTAGAAAGGTAGCTTGGGTGATAGTTACCTGATATTTATTACTATTTCTTGTCTGTAGTTTTTAATATTGTTTGATTTTTAACATTGAAAATATTTTCTAAAATAACCATTTCAAGAGAAAACCAATTTAGTAAAAGTGACTTAAAAATCAATACAGCTATATATATAGAAGGTCAACACAACCACACAATTGAAGTAAATTTCTTTTATAATAGAGCAAAATGTCGAGTGTATAACTTTAAATGTTCTTTTCAACATTTAACATTTCAACACTTTTGTAACCTCCTAAATTATTGCTATACAAACATGTAGCCTTCACCTAAATTTTTAACTGGAAAAAATGTATTAAGGGTATAATTTGCTGTAAAAAAATTCTCAGTTAACTCATAGAACTCTAACGTAAAAGAATATAGATTAAAAACAGAAGATACATTATTGGCAAGATATAGGGTGCTGTGTAATGAAATTCAGCCCAAATTACTGCCTTTATTTTGGAGGGTGCTTCAGATGTTGTGACCTCTTTTTGCTCTTCAAAGAATGTCTGGAGACAGAATGTATTTGCTTTTACTTGATAAAGACAAAAGTAAAGAATCATCTCTAGTAAAGTTTTGGGGCACAATATACTTATTTGATTTAAACAATGCAGTGGAAAACACTTAGTATCTAAACTTCCAGGCAGAAAACACGAATTTACAACCTCCTAGATGTTCTCCTAATCTGATTTTATTGTAGAGAGAAAGCCTGACCTAAATCAGGTGTTCTACATGCTTTTCATTCTCTGGTAAAATGAGCTCAAATGGTGTAAGGATGAGAATGGGGATATCAGCTTTAGTCAGCCTGGCTAACCTCTCTTTACCTCCTTTCCTTTTAGCTCTTGTTTTCCCATCAGCATGGTTAGCAGACCATGCTGCCCATAGTTATAAGCACCCCCCAGCATATGGGTATGCTGAGAATAGGTTTTTCACTTTCAGTAGGTATCCACTTTGCAGCAAGCACTTCTGAGTCTATTATCCAAAAATATATAATAAGTAACCGGATACTTGGACCAATGGGTGTATGCCGTAATTGGGTGTATTCAAGTAAAACTAATGGGTTCTTGAAATGTTCCTAAACTTATTTTTTATTGACCCAGTTTCTCCTCTGATTCATGTCAGTCATCTGAATTAAGGACTTGCTGTCCATCCTCCTGGAACCAGGTTTCCATATTTTTTGGGATAGTTGATGCCTTGTAATGCTCTCCTTATTTCCTACTAGCATCTTAGGGATGCCTGTGTTGGGTTATAATCACTCTTCTGCACTCCCCTTACATTCAAATAAGTTCGAGCCACATCTCCCATGGTCCCTGTCCCAGGTATGCTCTTTCTTCTCACCTTTTTCCATCCAGCTATACTTCAGATTATATAGTCCAAGAACTTTCTTGTTCTCTAAATCTGTATGGAGAATAACATGCAGTTTAGCACTTAATCATTCTCTAGTTGTTTGCTGCAAGCTAATTTGATCTCTATAAGTGAATGTAAATTCCCTGAGTGCAGTACCATACCATAATCTTCTTTATTCAGCACTACCATAAACAGTGCTGAGCATATTTGATACCTGTTTAACAAGGGTTGTTTGTGATTATTTGATATTAAGATTTAGACTTGCAGTGGAGGGAACTGCTTTCAGTTAAAAATAAACAAACTAAATAAAACCTTGCATATTTTATGTAAATTTCTAGGCTCCTCTGAATTTCTTTAACAGTTTTAGTTTAAATGACTCAAACCAGAATATACTTAAAAGGAAATCAGAGCTGTAAATATCTATTGGAACAACTTAGGGTAAATAAATAAAGAGATAATAAGTCGAAGGGATAAAGGCAAAGTTCAGAGTTAAAGTTTTCAAATATCAGCCAATCTATCTTTGATCCAGCTATATTAGCTAGTTGGTCCATGGATCCTTTTTGTTTGCCCACAGTAACCTATCCATTTCTGGTATCTAGCACCTTTTCTATTATAGTATATTGGCATATATTTCTTTCTTTCTGTGCCTATTCATCCCTTATGATGCCCAGCAACTGTCTTCTCTTTACCATGGTATTATCAATGCTGAGCATGATACCTAGCACTTAGTAGGTGTTTAATATTTGTTGAAATAATGAATGAATGAATGGATGGATGGATGGATGAATGGATGGATGGATGGATGAGAGATGAAATTACTTACTAAATCATAAAAGAATATATACCTTCTTAATAAAATACATGGTCCTCCTTTGTTGGATTGTCTGATGGCCTAAGATGTTAAGGAAACCAAGAAGACATGCACAATAATTGAAACACATGACCTTACCATACATATGGAATGTGGAGTTGCTGCCTTAAACATTTCAAGGTGGCACTGGAGATCTCCTTTAAGCAAAAGATGTCTTTGTGAATAAAAGTCAAAAGTCACCTCATTGTCTCTGCTCTTCAATTTTCTCATCTCCAATATGGCTATAATAATTGTTTCTTTGGCCCCGGCTGGTGTGGCTCAGTAGACTGAGTGTGGGCCTGTGAACCAAAGGGTCACTGGTTTGATTCTCAGTTGGGGAACATGTCTGGGTTGCAGGCCAGGACCCCAGTAGAAGTTGTATGAGAGGTATCACACATTGATGTTTCTTTTCCTCTCTCCTTTCCTTCCTCTCTCTCTGAAAATAAATAAGTAAAACTCTAAAAAATTTTAAAGAAATAATTGTATCTTTGTACCTATTTTACAGTTGTATTAAAACTGAGACCCCTGCCATATGATTACACAGCCCTTTCCCACCTTTCTGTGGATACTGACATAAGGTACAGAAGTCAGGGAAAAGATAATTATAGTGACCTAGTCAGGTGACCACAATGGGACAATGAAAGGAAGACTGAGAAATTCAGGCTAGGGAGTGCGGGCAGGGATCTATGGAGCTTGGTGCAGAGCTCAATGGGGAGGGAAGCATCAAAATGATTAATGTTACGATTCAAAATCTACACTAAGAAGGGATTTTAAAAGTTGATTTTTTGTTCATATGTCACGTATATACGTATACAACAGCAGCATTCAAAACAATTTCTAGTCTTATAGTCACATACCTTTACCTAAGTGTCTCCTATAGTGAGGGCTCATGGACTTAGCTAATTTTATATATTTTTTAGCTTGTCAGCTAACCCTTTGTTTCTTCTCTCTGGGCACACAGAAGGATTCTAAAATTTATTCCTGCCAAACAGTTATCTTTCATGGGAATTTGGTTTAAACCGGCTCGGTTGCTATGGTACCTAGTTTTCAGTTAATGGAAAAATACAGAATTAAAATAATACTGAATTTGCAGTGTATATGTACTTGCCATTCACTCCATATTGGTTTGTTCACTTTGAATGAATATGCAAATGGTCAGAAGTTCTCCAGTGCTATAAAAATATACCTAACCTATTTAGAATTCACATACTAGTAATTACATGTATATATTTGAGGTGTGTGTGTGTAGTAAGAGAAATGGTGTGATATAATAGTATTTGGAAATATAGTCCTGAGATGGAATCCCAGTTTAGCTAGCTAAAAACTAGTTAGCCTTGGACAAGTCACTTATTGCTCTGCATCATTTATTTCCCATCTGCTGTGGGTATTACTCCTAATACTTTCCAATGTTGTTATTAAACTTAGAACAATATGTTTTAATTGCCTAGAAAAGTGCCCAGCACCAAGCAGGTTTGTATAGGCCTATTAGTGTTTTCAAATATGCAGGTGATATGGTATATACATTATGGGCTTAACACAATTTTATTATGTTCAAGCCCTAAACTCTAGCACCTCAGAATGTGACTGTATTTGGAGATAGGGTCTTTAAAGAGATAATTAGATTAAAACAAAGCTATGAGTGTGGCTTCTAATCCAATCCAACTGGGGACCTGGCCAGCAATTCAGGCATGTGCCTTGATCTTGAATCAAACCAGCAACCCTTTGGTTCGAAGGCTGGTGCTCAATCCACGGAGCCACACCAGCCATGGCTCCTGTAACTGTTTTTGATGGACATAAGCACTCATTTCCCTTGAGCAAGAAGTGCATAGCAATTCTATAAAATGTTTCCATTTTAATGTTATATAGTCACATATTATAGTCACAAAAGTCAATATTTTTCTGCCTTCTGAATATTCCCTTTTACCCTTCTCACTAGAAAATCCTAATATTTCTCAATCATGGATGATTTTGCCTCATAGGGAATATTTGGCAATGTCTGGAGATATTTTAGTTTCACAACTGAGGGCAATACTATTGGTGTCTCAAGGGTAAAGGGTGGGATTACTGCAATACCCTACAATGCCACAGAACAGACTCAAACAACAAAGATTTATTCTTCCCCAAACATCAATAATGCTGCTATTGTGATACACTGGATCTAGAGCAGTTTACTTTTGTATTTTTACCTTATAGATATCAACACCAGTTTTCATTGCTTGGCCAACCACCATATTCCTTCCAATGTATTTTTTAGGACTCCTAAAGGGAAATAGCACATGGCAGGGATATCTTCCTTCCTATTTTTTTTTGTGGGGGGATATTAACTCTCAATGTCTATATAGCCTGACTGATATTTCTAGAAGAGGAAAATAGCATATCTCCCCTTTAAAGCTTGTGATACTGCATTCTGAGCATAAATAGATATATAAACATGTATCTAGATAGACAGATAGATAGATATATATAAATATATCTATCTATATATTAAAATACATACAGGGTAGGAAAAAAGTAGATTCACAATTGTGAGTATGCAAAAAGCAACTCACTCTTGTATTATTATGTTTTAATTATTATATTGTTTTCCATAAATACAAATCCCAACCCTTGCTTCTGTTCAGAACCATCTAAGACATCCATACATAGATACCCATTCTATTTCAAAATTTGTACAGAATATCCTTGAAATCTCTTCTGTCATTGTCCCCGATCTTTAAAACTGATCCGCCCATTCTTATGACTGCATTTCGCTCATTATTTTCTCAGACAACTTCTTGGAACCTTCAAAATAATGGAAGGTGCATTCTGTTCAATAGAGTTATCATAAATACTTTAAAAAATGAACATATTATTTTTGTTTCTGTGAGTCTGAGTCTTCTCCCCTCTCATATTCCTGTCAATTCTTGCTTCTGAAAACTGAGCTTAGGGGCAATACCTTAATTTACACTTCTTGCTGATTTTATATCATCCATCTAGCTACAGGTCCAACAGAGGTAATTACTTACCTCCCTAAATAAGAATGGAGCTTACACCTAATATAATTGTCTCCATTTATTTCAGTGACTCTGCAATGCAGGAATGCAGTTTGCTGGCTCTTGGCTTTAAACTCATGCTATGCCATATTTTGGGCTAATCGCTAAGTAGCTCCTGGCACTAAAACAAAACAAAACACAACAAAATAATCATGATTTTTTCCCTTTTCACTTTCAAAAATTGAAAAAGCACAGAAAACTAAAAATAATAAATATAACACATTTAAATACTACATAATCGCCTCTTAAATTCAAAAATTATTATAAATAATTCTGTCTTAGGAACATTTAACATGTTAACACATTTCTGTGGGTGAGTTCTTGTGCCACTGAAATATCAGTATGTCTTGGCTCTATGCTTCCTTAACTTTAAAACTCATAGTCTTTGATACTTGGCACCTAGGGTCTGCATGTGATGCCCAGTCATGCTACGTGTTTGAAGGAGTCTCATGAAAAGAAAGACTGCCTGTTTTAAAATTGTAATGATGTCCTCATTGGCAACCTGTGACATGAAGGCACAGAAAGATTTTCAAAAATTATTCTCAATAAAAGAGATGATTTCCATGATTTTAGAATCAGAAAAACTGTGAGGAAAATTAGTCCTCCACTTAAGCTCTTGGAGAGCATTTTCATTAAGCTACTAACCACTATTATAGGTAAATTAGTATTGTGGCCTATTTTATAAAATACATGTTTTTTTTTTCTTTCATCTGCAGCAGTGTAACTTACCTCTAAATCTATGGCATGTTTTTGAAGAAAAAAGATTCCGGGGTTGTGATGAATAGTTTCCTGTGTCTTTATGCCTGGGCCGAGTGAGGGGTACCCAGCTAGCTGGTAAAGCATTATTCAGGGTGTGCCTGCTGGTGTGCCTGTGGAAGAGATTAGCATCTGAATCAGTAGTTTGAGTAAAGAAGACTTGCTCTCCCCATTGTGGGTGAGCATCATCCAATCCATGAAGGGCCTAAATAGAACAAAAGCAAGGAAGAGCTATTTTGCTCTCTGCTTGACCTGAGACATCCATCTTCCCCTGCCCTCCTACATCAGAGCTCCTGGTCCTCGGAATTTTGGGACTCAGATCAGGACTTACACCATAGAACCAGATTCTCACCCTAAATTTGGACTGAATTACACCATCAGCTTTCCTGTTTGCACAGCTCGCAAACAGTAGATCTTAGAAATCTGCCACCTCCAAAAGTGCTTAATTCTGTTTTTATAATGAACCTCCTCATATATATAAGGTGATTATATTCTACTGGTTCTATTTCTCTACATCCCTGACTAATGCAATGGTGCAACAAATTAATTAAATAACATATACTGTTCCCCCACACCCTACTATCGACCCAGTTTAACCATTTGGATTAGCATATGGAAAGCTTTAAAAAACTCAGTTTAATCTCTTTAACTCATTCTTTTAGTTGCTGTTGTTGTTATAAAAACACTTAACATAAGTTTTGCCCTCTTCACAAAATTTTAAGTGCACAAATACACTAAAGAAACAATGTTTTACAGCAAGCTGATCTCTAGAACTCACTCATCTTGCATGAAACTTGATTCCCATTGAACAGTACCTTTTTGTTTTCCTCTCCCCCAGTCCCTGGCACCCACAATCTGTTTCTTTAAGTTTGAGTATTGTATGTACATCATCTAAGTGGAATGCTGCAGTGTTTGTCTTCCTATGACTGGCTTATTCCACTTATATTATGCCATCCAGGTTCATCCATTAGTCTCACATTTAAGATTTCCTTCTCTTTTAAGGCAGAATAATATTCCTGTGTATGCATACATTTTTTCTTTATTCACTCACTCATCATTGGACACTTAGGTTTTTTTCATGTCTTCAGTGTTATGAGTAACACTGCAATGAAGATAGGGATGCTGTTATCACTTTAAGATCTTGATCTACACATAGCTGTCCAGTTCTCCCAAAACCATTTGTTGAAGAGGCTATTTTTAGTCCATTTTATGTTACTGTTCCCTTTGTTGAATATTAATTGACTGTAAAGAGTTGGGTTTATTTCTGGGCTCTCTGTTCTGTTCCATTGGTCTATGTGCCTGTTTTTATGCCTTTACCATGCTGTTTTGATTACAGTGGCCTTGTAATACAATTTGATATCAGGTATTGTGATTCTTCCTACTTTGTTCTTCTTTCTCAAAATAGCATATCATAAACAAAGCAACAAACAACAAATGTTGGAGAGGTTGTGGGGAAAAGGGGTCCATACTTCACTGTTGGTGGGATTGCAGACTGGTAC
Source organism: Artibeus jamaicensis (assembly GCF_021234435.1). Taxonomy (NCBI): domain Eukaryota; kingdom Metazoa; phylum Chordata; class Mammalia; order Chiroptera; family Phyllostomidae; genus Artibeus; species Artibeus jamaicensis. The sequence goes on along the minus strand of NW_026522028.1, from coordinate 7,262,363 downwards.
AACCATTATGGAAAACAGTATGGAATTTTCTCAGAAAAATAAAAATGGACCTGCCTTATGACCCAGCAATTCCACTGCTAGGATTATATCCTAAGAACCCTAAAACACCAATCCAAAAGAACCTATGCACACCAATGTTCATAGCAGCACAATTTACAATAGCCAAGAGCTAGAAGCAACCTAGGTGCCTGTCAGTAAATGAATGGATCAAAAAATTGTGGTACATATACACAATGGAATTCTATGCAGCAGAGAGAAAGAAGGAGCTCCTACCCTTTGCAACAACATGGATGGAACTGGAAAGCATTATGCTGAGTGAAATGGGCCAGGGGTTGAAAGACAAATACCATATGATCTCACCTTTAATAGGAAGCTGAAAAACAAAACAAATAAGCAAGCAGAATAAAAACAAAGACACTTAAATAGAGAACAAGGGGACAGTGACCAGAGGGGAAAGGGAAGGGAATTTAAGGGGAAAAAAAGGGAAGGGATTTGGAGAAACAAGTATGAAAGACACATGAACAACAACTAAGGGGGGTGGAAATGGGAGGGAGGTGGGGGGCACAGGGGGTGGGTTGCGATGGGAGTAAAAGACAGAATACTGTAGTTGAAAAATAATTAAATAAAAAAAAGATCTTGATCAAAATTTTTATGGATACAACCCTGGCTGTGTGGCTCAGTGGATTGAACACTGGCCTGTGAACCAAAGGGTTGCCAGTTCGATTCCCAGTCAGAGCACATACTTGGGCTGCAGGCCAGGTTCCTGATTGGGGGGCTTGTGAGAAGCAACCACACACTGATGTTTCTCTCCCTCTCTTTCTCACTCCCTTCCCCTCTCTAAAAAAAATAAATAAATTTATTTCTGGGCTTTCTGTTCTGTTCCATTGGTCTATGTGCCTGTTTTTATGCCTTTACCATGCTGTTTTGATTACAGTGGCCTTGTAATACAATTTGATATCAGGTATTGTGATTCCTCCTACTTTGTTCTTCTTTCTCAAAATAGCATATCATAAAGCAACAAACAACATTTTAAAAATATAAAATAAATTCTTATGGATACATACCCAAAAGTAAAATTCATGTGAAACCAAAAAGGGTTCCAAATAGCCATAGCAATCTTGAGAAAGAAGAAAAAGGATAGAAGCATCACACTTCTTGGTTTTTAAATATATTATAAAGCTACAGTAATTAATATAGTATGGTGCTGGCATAATAAGAGATAAATTGACTAATGGAACAGAATGGGGTCCACAGATAAATACATGTACATTTGGTCAACTGATCTTTGACAGGAGTGCCAAAAATACACAATGGGAAAGGGATAATTTTTTCAACAAATCATTGCTAAATTTGGATATCCACATGCAAAGGGATGAAATTGAACCTTTATCTTACTACGTATGCAAACAGCAACTCAAAACAGTTGAAAGACTTACATGTAAGACCTGAAATTATAAAAATTCTAGTAGAAAACATAGTGAAAAACTCTCATGACATTGGTCCTGGGATCAATTTCCTGGATGTGAGACAAAAAGCACAGATAACAAAAGCAAAAATAAAAAGGTGGGACTACATCAAAGTAAAAAGCTTCTGCACAGCTAAGGTAACAATCAGCAGAATGAAAAAGCTATTCGCTTTTTCCAATGGAAAAACATTGGAATGGAAAACATTTCCATTGGATAAAAACATTTATCCAATGAGGGTTTAAAATGAAAAGTATGTTAGGAACTCATTCAACTCAATAGCAAAGATAAATGAATAACCTGATTTTAAAATGGGCAAAGGACCTGAATAGACATTTCCCTAAAGAAGACATACAAGTGGCTGACAGGTATATGAAAACAGAACTAATGATTAAGGAAATGCAAATCAAAATCACAATGAGATATCACTGCACATCTGTTAGAATAGCTATTATCAGAAAAATAAAAGATAAACGTTTGTAAGGATAGGGAGAAATTGGAACCTTTGTATATTGTTGTTAGGAGTGTAAAATGGCTCAGCCTCTGTGCAAAGTAGTATGGAGTTTTCTTAAAACTTAAATACAGGGTGGGACTGTTACAGAACAGAGGTCCGGGGGGGGCAATATTTGGCCCACCGAGGGATGCCAAAAACTGCTACAGAACAACAGGGGCCCCTCCCAAGGACAGTATACTAATACGTACTGGGCTCATCTGTCTGCCGCCGCCAGAGCAAAGACATCTCTCAATGCCAGAGATTTGTGAATAGGAAAGGAAAGGTTCATTTAAAGCTATACAGACTTAAAGTAGTGACCCAATGTCCCCATTAATATACCAAAGTCCTTTAGAATAACCACAGATGCCCACAGTGCTTCCTTCTCCCCTGCCCTAATTTGGGGTACCATATCTCAGGAAAAGAAGCACACATCTGTGTTTCAGGCCGCTGGCACCATCAGCTGTGTCACCATCCAGGCAGGATCTCTAATTACTCCAAAGCCATGTGGCACCTTCTCATGGTCTACTGGCAGAGTTCTTTGTACCCATTTTTCCAGGCAAAGTCTCTCCTGCTTCCCAGGCCACGCAGCCAAAGGGAGCACCCCAAAGCCACGTGGTCCTGTGGGCCTCTTCTACCAGAGCTGCAGGGGTCTGCACTCTGCTAAAAGTGAGTGGCTTTCTTCTTCACCTGGGCAAGAGGGGGTCTGCACTCCGCCAGAACTATGTGGCTCTCCTTCACCTTGCCAAGAGGGGATCCTTACTCTGCTGAAACCTCATGGCTCTCTCTTTCACCTGGGAAAGAGGGGGTCTGCACTCTGCCAAAACTGCGTGGTTCTCCCCTTCACCTGGCTGCAGGGGTCCCCACTCTGTAAAAGCTGCATGGCTCCCCCTGCCACCTAGGCAAGAGGGGGTCCTCACTCTGACCCAAACTGCATGGCTCTTTCCTTCACCTGGCTGCAGAGGTCCCTGCGCCAGTCTTCCTCTGTACACTTATTTCTGACTCCTCCCACAATCAACTTACACCTGCCAGTATTTCTGTATTATTACAAGTTTACTGGGCTGCCATCGTGAGTCTGGGCAGGTATGGCCCCATGTCCTAGAGCCAATCTTCTCCAAGCTCCCACGCAGGCACTGTAACTCGGGGAACCTGCCCCCCAGTTACATCTTGGTGGGGAATGACTTCATCCCCCTGGCTCCAAGCCTGGCCAAAGACATTTAACATATCCAAGTGACCCGCCAAAGGCTATAGATATATTAAATGACCATGCCATGGATTAGCTGCAAGGCTGTGGCTGTACAAAACAGCCCTGCATGTTTCTGCTCCATGTGTCCCTTCCCTCAACTCACACCTGGAAGGGGGGTGAGGGCATCTTATATGTCCTTCTAATATTTTCTGGACACCTTGAGTTCTGGACCCCATTCAAAATCCCTTTTTTGGGGGCCCCCCTCTTGGCTGTGCCCTGTTACAGGATGACAGTAGGTTTAGAGATGTTTGTATGGAAAATAATACAATAATAAAAAAGAATAGAAGAATAAACTCTGTGTTTCACATAGTTACAACTGTGAATCTACTTTTGCCCCACGTTGTATGCAATATTTTTTTATTTGTGTAAGACTGTAGGAGACTTTTTTATCTAACATATGGTAATAATGTTGTGAAATAAATGTATGGGATTCATTTTGGGAAATGACTGTGTGAAGTCAACATTTCTTCTTTCTTATTCCAGTCTGAATTTAAAAGTAATATTTAAAAACTGGGGGGGTTGCATAAAGTAAAAAAGAATTTAATGGTTCATAGTACCATAAAAGATTTTCTACTTAACCTTTCTCTTGAATCTATGGTTTTAGTTATCTAACTGGTGAATCCAAACAGATTCTCCACTATCTTTTCTTTGTTAAGCCTACTATTATATCTTAAAGAGAAGATGCATTTCACTAAAGAGCATTAAATGAATCAGTTCATTAAATAAGAGTCTGAATATGAGACAAAACAAGCATAATGTAAAACCACAATGGTCATTGTTTTGAATTGTGGTCAATATTTTAGGTAGAGAATTTGTTTTTTTTAACTCTAGAAAAAAGGCGTGGCAGATAAGTTGTCCTTAAACACAAGATAATCTAGGTAATTCCATCTGCACATTTATTACATGTGACATTCTATAAGATTTTAAAATAAATGCTGCAGTTTAAAGCTAAAAATAGAATATTACCATAAATCATGCTAGTCTCATTTCCTTCCTTATTTTCTAATGAGGTCTCTTTTTTTACCTTTACTATCCACACATAGTGTTTGGCTAAACAACGGATATGCCTGTCCCATTTTAAGTGAAGGGACACCATTAGTTCACTCATTGCAGCTCTGGCAGATGAGATCTGAAGAGAAACAACTGTCCTCTCACACTAACTAGCTCCTGGCTTATGCAAATAAAGAGAACAGTTCAAGCATTTCACATGTTTCACTTGTCATACAATGCCTCCGGTTTTATGCTGACAAGGGACACTACTGTATGTGAAACTAATTTTGATAATTCCGTTTTTGCTTTGATCTTATTGGACAGGTTTCCTATAGTATCTTTCTGTTTTCATCTGGGGATCATATGCAAGTTGCCTCAGCTTACACTTGCCCATAAGAACCAGTTTGGGTATAAGTTTCAGTGTCTGAATAACTTCAAGGGCTAGATTAGGAACACATCCATTCAATTTACCCATATGTTCATATTTGGTTTATGCATATGACTATCTCAATATGCTATGCTAACATGTGAATATTTCTATAACTAATATAAATTATTTAAAAATAGAAAAAGAAAATGAGAACTTCTTATATGAAATATATCAGCATGAAATTTTTACTCAATGAGCACCCATTGAATATCTTGTATTCATTTTAATGATTGTAGTTTCTCCATTAAAGATCTCAAGAATAATTCACCAGCTCTGAAATAAACCTCCTCCTGTTATTTTAAAGCAAATTAAATAAACTTCATTGGGATAGATTGTATAACTGAACTTCTGTGATGATTTACAATATTTCCCTAGGAATAGAAAAGGTTATTCCCATGCAGATAAAGTGGCAATGGAAGTCCATTGAGAAATCAAGCGTGTGGACATTGAATAAAGTAAAGTGGTTGCTTGCCTTCATTGTTCATGGAGTTTCCAAATGTCATTGCAAAGTTGTTATTTTCAGTCAGTCACATCATAGATGAGCAACTTTACAATGAACAGATTATTGTAGCACTGAACACTATTGGAATGCTTGGCAGGAAAGTGAAACCAGTAAGTTATTTATCTGTAGGTGTTTCTCTGTATATATTGTATTGAGAAATGGGAATATCCTTTTTATTAGAAAACTTCTAACAATAAAAAAGCAGAATAAATTATTTCCCAGAGTAATAGAAAACTTGTTTTTTTTGTTATGCGTGTGTCCTTCTAAAGAGAAAGAATTTTTAGGGGATTTTAAATATATTTGAATGAAATTTTGACTTTTTTGGGTATAAATGGTGTTTTAAATTAAAAAAAAATTTTAGCTTCTAATGTTCGCCATGTTGGTTGTATAAAGCAAACATTGCAACTGCATTTTTCAGCTAATCAAAAGTCTTTAGAGCTTTCAAGCCCACCATGTGAGGATCCTATATCCAGAATCATGTGTGGTACACTAATTCCTTCCAGGAAGTCTGGTGTGTCTAGATGTTTCTCTCACTTTAATGACATGCATTCCAAGCTCTCATTTTACAACATTTTTAAGGTAATGTCTCTCAGTGCTTAAGATTTCTTTAATAACAAATTGCATGTATAAAGTTCTTCTCAACATACCAAGTCATGACTTGACAACTTCTCTTAGTGTAATGTATTTTAGCATAGTGAAAAAGCATCACTAATGTAATGTTTAAAATTCTGTTCAATCCAAGTAAAGTATATGTATTCTGGATCTCTGCTTTATTAAAAGTGAAAAGCAAATGTTTTATTATTTTTACCTACTAGCACAAAGCATTCTTTAAAAAAAATGATAACTTTCTCCTTCTCTAGACTTTGTTTTCCCTTAACTATAAAATGCCATATAGAAGTTCTCTCTCCAGCAGGGTAGCATTGATGGAAGTAGGTCAATAGTGAGTGCGGTCCCTGTTGGTGGTCTAGACACAGATAATGATCACATAGATTTGGATGTTAGAAAAGGAGCAAAAGAGAAGTGGGCAGGTTTGAGATACATTTTATCGAATGCTGATGGACTGGATATGAACAATGAAAAAGAAATTGTTTTAAAAAAACCTATCCAGAAATATAGATTGCAATGAAAAAGTGTTTTCTTCAGAATATCACATGATGATCAATTAGGAAAGTGATTATCACATAATAGAAACTCAATACATTTAATTTCATAAATTAATCTATGATAGGGATTTTAAACAACTGCTCTAAATGTATGCTAATCCCTGGAAATGCTCATTTGACTAGCCTTATTTTGTTTCTACAGTTTCGAATTTAAGTCCTTTTTTTGGAGACTTGCATTTGTTTACTTGTGTGTGGCTATGCATGTTCTGCTGGTGATTCCACAGAACGGGACATCTGAGCATCCCACGTTTTCACTCATTTGGAAAAATTAGGTCAATTTTTTACTGTGTTTAAACTTAAATAACACAAACTATACCATTTTCCCAATTTCTAAATGTACAGGTCTGTGGCATTAAAGTCCTCTCACATCATTGTGCAACAGTTTTACTCAGTGTATTCAATAGAATCATGTTGGTGAGGATTCATTGATTTGCTGTAATGATTGTCTAGTCACTCATAATATAATAGTCCTTTTAGGAAAGGTTCTATATGTATACTAATTGTATGATTCAATCATTTAGCAAACTCTTTTAGACTTTAAATAGTGTACCAAGTTTATTCTCTTTTTTTTTCCTTTTACTTTCCCTTTGCACTTCAGTTTGGGAAGTGGATGTTGACCCAGAGTCCATAGACTTTCCTTGGCTGTGTGTTAAGTCCACTAAGGAGGCCATCGAAGGCATTTTTTTTCATTTCTGTTACAATGTTTTTGATTTCCAGTATTTCCTTTGGATTTGTCCTTAGAGTTTCCAGCTCTCTACTGGTATTACTCATCTATTCTTGAATGATGACTCCTTTTTCCATTAGCGCCCTTACCATATTAATCAGTGTCATTCTAAATTCCCTGTCTGGTACGTTCAACATCTGTGTCACATCTGAGTTTGGTCCTGACACTTGCTTTTCCTCTTCAGACTGTGCTTTATCTTGTCTTTTTGGTGTGCCTTGCGAGTTGTGTGGAGAGCCAGACATTTTCTAGTGGGTCATGAGAATTGAGGTAAATAGTCTTTTATTGTGTGAATTTTTGTTAATAGGGCAAGAGTTTGACAGTGTTTGATGTTTGCTGTAGCTGTACAAGTAGGTACCAGAGGTTTCAGTTTCCTCTAGTGGCCTTGCTTTTATCTCCTGTTTTCCTTGCTCTCCCCTAGGAACTCCTCAGATAGTCTGTGTCTTCCAGTCCTTTCAGCTGGTATCCACTCTTTCACACTGGGGCTCTGTTGGTTTGGTGGTAAAGTGTGGAGGGAGAAGCCATTCTATAATCTTAACGTAAATATGTTTCTTAGTAGACCTGTGTCCCTGGACTGTGACATTCGTGAGGGTGTCTTAGCCTCTTAATCTCTCCCCTTAAGTGAGACAGGAAGGCTGGGGAGGGGGGAAAGAGAAGAGAGGCTAGAGTTGGAGAAATAGCCTTATTTCAGGTGAGGTAAGTCCCCAGTGAAGCTTTCTTCCCTGGAGAGCTGGTTTTTGTTATGGAGAACATTCTGGGCTGATTTCAGAGTCTTTACTCTGTTTTTCCTTACCACAACCACAAGGGTTCATTCTTGTCTCTTCTCTGTGAGAGCAAGTGGACTGAGATTCCTGGAGGTAAAACCCAGTAAACTGTTGAGGTCCCAGGAACTTCTTACTCTCCCACTACTCCACAGTCAGCCTTCAGAAATTCATCAAATCACCATGTGAGTGTAGCATCTAAGTGATGTTCTTGTCAGTGGAAATCAGGCTCTTCATAAGGAAAGCATTCCAAGGACCCATGCATAGGAAATTGTGGTGTGACAAAATGGTTTTTTCATTTAGAGGTCTGCCCCTTGGTTTCCAATGTTCCATCTCTTTCCCCTGATGGAAAAAGTCCAACTGTGTCCTTAACAAGGCCATCACAAAAGCCAGTGTCCAGATTTCCTGCTCCATGTTAAAGTATGGTCCTTTGGAGTCCACAGTGGCTGTTAAGTGGTCTTAGTCCCCATCCAGGTAGCTTAGCTTGTTCCCACCTTCTCTGGTGATGGAATGCTCATGGCTGCCAGCCAAGCAGCTACTAAGGCTACATGGCTCTGGAGAGAGAATGCATGAATGCACAGAATAAGCATGGGTTCCCAAGAGAGAGACAGAGGAGAGACAGACAGACAGACAGACAGAGAGAGAGAGAGAGAGAGAGAGATTCTTTGTTCCCCTGGGATTATATTAGCTTAGGTTTGGAATGTACCACATGTGTTTTCAAAAGAACCAATCAATTTACAAAGCTTCTGTGGGCTTTTAATAGGCGCATCCCCTGGTTAGACTGACAGGTCTCTTTGGTCAAGCTCTTCTCCCTGCACCCACTCAACAATTTGCTAACACTGGTGGGGGAAATGGAGGAGTATTAATCTTCTTGGTGGAACAGTACTGTAATCCCCCATAGTATGAAGCTGTAGTTTCCTGGTGAATCAAACAGGCTCATGCCCCCAGTTTATTAAGCTCAAAGTCCAACTTGCCTATTCCCCTTTCCCATCAATAACTAGCCAACTACCTAGAGTAACAATATGGCTCCAGAGGCTTCTTTTTCAAGTAAACAAACTTCAAGATTTTTCTATACCTCCAGATTTTCATGGAAGTTTGCTTTGTGACTTCATGTCTCTGATGAGTCCAAGAACAGTCATTAGCTTTCAGTTTATTCAGCTTTTCTTATAAAGATGGGAGTGAGAATTTCCAATCTCTTTACATGTTGGGGCTCTTGGGTGGCCTCTTAAACTACTAATTAACAGAGTGGGATGCAGTAAAACTAACAAAAAACATCAAACAGAACCTGAAGTATTATTCTGGCTGTACAATTCAGAGTAGAAAAGACAGTGTCAGTTATGCAAGTGACCCTTTCTGATACCAAAAACAAATACATCACCTACTTTTGTAAGCTTTTGGTTGAAAAGGTTCAAAATAATCATATGTGATACTCATATAAATGAAGGATCATTTGATGTCATAAGTGAGATCAACAGTATGGCCCCTCAACATTTTACATACGATGTCAATTCTAACACCTCTTTGGCTAATTACTACAGTGGCTGAATCAGTTCTCAGTCAAGGGAAACTAATCAGCCTCCCAGGCCTTCATTAGAGAGATTTCTTCAGACTGACTACTACCCAGTCCTTCAACAACCCATCAGAGAGAATTATCGTAGTATATTCCTCTCAAGGGACACATGTTTATTCACCTACTCTTTTTACAATTTTAAGTTGTGCCCTAGGATCAGTGTAAGTCTCTTAAAGGCCACCCTTTGTAGCCTCAGAATTAGCCTTGTCCCTCTAAAACACAGCTGACGCATAATGACGTGCCTTGGGCTTTCTTTACAGGCTTCCTCCGAAATCAATCATGTAAATTGTGATTCTGCATTTACTATAAATCTGTGGTCACTGAGAGCACACCATGTGTATATCCATGGACACAAACACACATACACATCCCCAGCTTGACTGTTCACTAATTCTGTCCATTGTTTTGCACAGTTTTCTCATTCCTCTCAAATAGCAGTTTTAATGAGTTCTGAAACACCAATTGAAATAACCCTTTACAACAGATACTGGGGGATCCAGGTGGCCTTGAAAGTCCACCCAGAGGTCAAGCCTCTGGCAATGAGAGCAAGAAACCTCATTAATTGAGCCTGCCAGACCACCTGTTCCACTTGGATAATTCAGAAACAGCTTTTCCCATTAATTCATGCCAGGCATGAATCTAATCCTAAATGAGGCATGTTATAAAGCATTTGGATTAGAAATAATGCCATTATAACCATATGCCTGCATTTTTAAATGTACTTTCAGACAACATTGTAACATTATTCTAAATTTTACACCACACTATAGATTTGACCTATAGTGCTATTTGGACAGCTGTCAATGAAGTGAAAAGGCTGCGAGGGAGCCATTTTCATGTACTTAAAAACTACAAGTTTGAAGCACCCTGAACTTAAGGCCTCTAATGTCCCACTGATGAACTTGTCTGAAGGCAGAGAATTGCCTTCCTTCAGCTCAAATTTAGAAATAAATGAGCAAGACCATTTTTCAGGTTTTGCCTCCATTCTGCACATCCCCAGAGCCATTCTTGCCACACTCTGCTAGAGTCTTGAAGAGATCGTTAGTTGTATTTTCTGTGAAACCACAAATGCTCTCCAAACTTCAATATAAGCTTTGTAACACTGTAACGTACAGTATTCATATCTTTTTTTCACAGCTTTTTAGTGGTGTGAGAACATCGAGATAGTCTCTACAATGAGTTATTTCTGAATCCTGCAAAGCCCTGGTATCAAGCCTGACACATAATCAGTATTTGATAGGGTTATGCAATGAGTAATTATATAATTGGATGACCCATACATATGTCACATTGCAGCTGTCATTTAGGAAGAGTGTTGGAGAAGGGGGAAAGAGTGTTGCAAAGGGGCAGAAGGAAAGGGCCATCTAAGAACTACAGGAATGTTATAAATGTTGCATCCGCTGTCACGAGAAACAGAGGTTCGGAGACTTTCAGAATTTTCAAGATGTTACTTTATTGGCCAAGTTTTACCTGCGCAGGGGCAAGCTCTCTGAGTGTCCGAGGACACTATGCTCAGGAGAGCTGCAGATGAGAGCCGCGCCCCGGCGCTTACAGCTATGTCCTTATATAGGGGTATGCAAGCAAGCTTTGAACAGAAGCAGATGTGGCCGTTAGCTATTGGCTAGCTCTAAACAGCTGATTGCCATTGGCTTATTAGGGAAATTGGCGGTTAGCTCTTTTAGGAAGTAAAAATTTCCCTGCTCCCGGTCAGCCTAACTTTAGTTCCTGGTCAGCCTAACTTTATCTGGGGCTCGTTTGGGATTGTCCCTTTTCAACATCTGTTTTGGACCTCAACAATTAACAAGGTAAATAAATGCAACACCTTCCTTCTTTCCAATGAGTGCTTTGCTTTTCTAGAAAGAAATACCAAAGCCCACACTCTGTATTTTCTTACCTTAATTTGTTCATCTCTGCCATAGCCACATGTGTGAAGAGTCTCTCTTCCCATGCTACTCTGTAAGACATGGTCTTCCACCTCTGTTATGAGTGACAGTGTGGGGCAGACTGTCAGACACAGCTGAGGGAGTCTACTGTGTCTAGGCAGGGGAGCATGGAAATGATGTGTCTGCTCTCCACCACCACGTCTCGCCACTGGGGTGAGCAGTCAATATTTGTTCAAAACGAGTTAGAAAACTCTAGTAAGGCTGATTTTCTCTTTCTCTCTATGTGGTATCTGTTGGTAAGAAAATAAGAGTTACACATTAAAATGGGTTAATTATATCTCATGAGCTCTTTTTTTTTAGATTTTATTTATTTATTTTTAAAGAGAGGGGAAGGGAAGGAGAAAGAGAGGGAGAGAAACATCAATGTGTGGTTACCTCTCACATGGCCCCCAGTGGGGGCATGGCCTGCAAATCAGGCATGTGCCCTGACTGGGAATCAAACCAGTGACCCTCTGGTTCACAGCCCACACTCAATTCACTGACCTACACCAACCAGGGCCTTATGAGCTCTTAAGAAGCATAGTTTAATATCCAAGCTGGTGTGTATTGTGATATGCGTGTGTGGTGTGAGAACTAATTGCTGAAAGGTATAATAGGTTTAAAAATGAGACAAGTGGTTCATTTTTTAAACAATTTAGGTACATATACATTTTTCACAACAAAATATGCTCAGTATTCCTTAGAGCAGTGGTTTTCAATTCATGCTGTGCATCACAGTTTCTTGTGGAGCTTTTAATTAATAATGATAGATATCTAAGCCCAACCCCTGTTTCTAATTCATTTGGTCTGGAGAAATCTTAGGCAGTTTTAATGGTGTTCTTGATATAGGGTGAAATACCACTTCCCTCGGGTTACCAAGACATTTCTAATCATCTTAAGGGAAAAAATTCTAATCTTTTCAGCCCTTTAGTTTAAGCACTACATAATCATTTTTCATAAGTGGTAAATAATCAAAATCAATAGGAAATTCCATAGGAAATATGCTTAGAGTGTGTGGGGCCATCTTGAAACAAACCAAGTTGGTGGCAAATAAGTTTCTGACTGTCTGATTTGGGAGATATTTAGAAAGTTGTCCCTTTTAAAACAAAATCAACCATATGTCCGCCAATAAGTGGGGTGTTTGCCAAAGCAACGAGACTTTTGAGTTCTTTAATGACATGGTTTACAATGCCACTATCTCCAGGAAAGGTAGTTACATTTACTTAAACCCCAAGGGGAAAGGTTCTCTGTGAGACCTTTTTCCAGGAGGGGGCACTTGACAGAAGAATCATACATAGATCATTCACGGGCACTCGGCTCTGGAGAATATACAAGAGAGCTCTCTGGCAAGGAAGAGAGGCACAAAATGGATGAGCATTTTGGGATGCTTAGCAAGTCTCTCATATGAAATAGAAAGGGTTAAACTTGAAAATAGGGGAAAAATAAAATGATCACAGTAAGCTGGTGGCATATTATAAAGAACAAAGGCATTATTAATAAAAGCATTAGTGGGATGCTCATTTTGATACTAAAGGCCAAAAGGTGAGTTTCAAGAAAATAAAGCTATTACTCATGCATGGATATTGACGTTTATATGTTATTAGAGAGTATTTGTACCTGTTTGTATTGCTAATTTGGGATGTAGAGAGTTAAAGTGCCTCCTTGTTATTGGTACTCTCTTTCTCTCCCAAGATTCTTTCTTGGGAACCTCCCAAAGTTTGTGCTACTCTATAAACTTCACTTTTGTAGTTAATGGCAATAAGGAAAGCAGATGGAAGGGCATTCATTATGGAGAGTAGCATGAATGAAGTAGTCAATACTATTGGAAAGATAGAACATAACAGACAGAACATGACCATCACATTAATTACAGTACACCATATGCTAGATTAAATGATGCATTAATTAGGATGCCATAGATTATAATATAGAAGTAAATGACCTTATTTTTAAAAGTAACTCTTGAGTTTTTGTAAAACTTAAGAAACATGACATCATGATAAACATTTATAGAAATACAGGGCTATTTCTATAAATCCAAAACAGAGATATGGAGATGAAGAATCACAACAAACACAGATAGGGAATAAATTTTATGCAATAATTTAATACTCTCATATATAGTTTTATATATTACAAATGTGCTTTCTAAATAAGAACCTACATAGACCTTTATATTTGGGTCATTTCACTTCTTTCAATTCTAAATAAGTTAATTCTGGTCTCCTTCAAATTATTCAAAATTGTTGTTTGAACATATTTTCTGTTAACAGGGGGTTCCTCAGAGATGCACCTAGTTTTCCAGAAATCCTATCTCCTTAGTAATCCACTGGTCATATTTTAGTCAACAACTGTTAACAAAAGCAGTTTAAAGCATTCATGTTCTATTTTCTCAGATTGTAAATTTCTGGTGTTGCTCACTGCAGTTAGCATACTCAACATACAACATTATTTTTCAAGTATAACTCAGATGGAGATTAATGATCAAATGTGGACTTTTGAGAGTTTCTCTTAAGTGGAATTATCTTTATGAGATCTCTGAGCAGGAAGAAGTAGAAATTCCGTTTCGGGCTCTTGTCTATTTGTTTGTTTGGATCAATTTTTCCCAGAAGCTTCAGCTCTGATTTGGTTACCTTACTAGGAGTCATTCTTAACTTACATACCTACCTGCTAACATGGTTGATGTTTTCAAAGCTGTGAAAATGGGCAATCCTGTGTCTAATGCTCATGTCCTAGGAGTAATAAGGGGAGTTTGAGACAGAGGTCGAAATTGCACTTATGTATTTCAGTTACTGTAAATCATGTTATATTTTTGTGTGTGTGATCTTGTCTTTTACCTTAGAGATGAGTTTCTTTAGTGCCATGAACAATTACATCTATTAAATATAGAGAAAGTTCATGATGTGGTCCTTCAATTTTTGGCTTGCTTTTAAAAATTAGTCTTAATCTTATCAAGAGTTTGTATATCTTCAACTGATCTGAGTTTATCAGAACTATGAGGAAAAGACCTATCCTTTGGGCACAGTGGGAAAATCAGTGCTCCAGAACTTATAAAAGACACCTTTAAAGGGAATTCGGCTGACCAGTAAGTGCTGAATTTCCACTTTGCTATTTTAAGAGTATTTTATGACAATAAAAGGGCATTTCAAGACTCAGAGGGCAGTGAAAGTAGCAAATAAGCATGATGATTGGAAAAGCTCACTAGATTGAGTAAGAGGAAAGGGCTTGAAATTAGTGTGCACACTGATTGCTGCCAGAATGGTAGGACGGCCTTGAGCATTACTTTACAAAATGGCCTTCACAAAAAAGGTCAGTAGAAGGCCATCACTGTTGTTCTAAAAAGCAGTGGTAGATCAAATAAAAAATAGATTAAAGGCATATTCCAACAAAGTAAACATCTCCATACAAAGAGCAAATTACATGAGCACACAGTATGGCGGGCAGATCTAAGGGCATAGTTCGCTGTGACCGAAATCTGGAAGTAGGAAGAGCTTGTCCTGGAGTTTCTTTCCTGTGGGTCTACAGCACTAACACAGCTGTTCACTAAGGATGTAATGGGAAGTAGGTGAGTTCCTGGTGCGTAGGATGGAGTGTATACAAACTGGTGTGTAGGATGGAGACTGATTGGAGAGAGCATCTTTTGGCAGGCTCTGGCCTTTTGGAGGCTGGAGCAGGATAAACTAGTCTATTAATGTCAATATTGTGGCTGTACTGCATTATCACAAACTTGTGGCTTACAACAACAAAAATACATCATCTCACAGTTCTATAGGTCAGAAATCTAGCCTTTGTTTCAGTGGGCTAAAGTAAGGCATGAGCAGGGCTGCATGCATCTCTTTTGGAGGCTTCAGGGAACAATGTGTTTCCTTGCCTTTTCCAGCATCTGGAAACCACCTGCATCTCTTGGCTCATGGGCCCTGCATCTTCAAGCAGCAATGTAGCATTGTCAGTCACATCTTCGTCACCAACCCGGCTAACTTTGTCACATTGCTTTCTCTCTGTTATCTCCGACTCTCCTTCATTCTGCTTTTCGTTTAGTGAAAGCACCATGGCTATAATATGACTAAAGGTACTGGACTCTATCATATTTAAAAAATGTAATAGTGTCTTCAATTTATCAAAAATGACAACAAATTAAAACTTTAAAAAGGAAACAGATAATGAATAAGCACTTGGGATATAAAATTACTCCAGATAAAATGATCATAATGGGAAAAATTACTAAAATAATTACATTCATGGTTTTCCAAGAGATGAAGAAGTAGCTATTATTCCAAAAGAATAATTAGTATGAAAACAAAACAGACCTGAAGGAAAAAAACTAGTGGATATATAAAATAAATTTTATTATTGTAGTTTTTTACAACATCTATAATACAGGATTACTACTCTGAAGATGCAAATATTTCCTACTAAATAAGTGAAAATATTTACTTAATAGTGAGAATATTTAAACAGATTATCAAAGAAGCCAATTTTCATGGAGAATTTTCTCAGCTGCATTAAGAATCAGGAAAAAGCAATTAATAACATATATGTACTATTTACTAAACAGATTGGTAAATTTTTAAATAATGTTACCACTTATAAAGTTGATAAAATAGTTATACATATTGATTAAAGCTAAAACCTATCATCCAAAATTTCAACTTGAGTATTTCTTCTTGAGAACTATTCATGCACATGTATAAAGAGGCATGCACTAGGATACTTTTATTTCCATTGCTGTTTATGATAGAGAAAAACTGACACCAAAAACAGAGAAAAGATAACAAAAGAGGAGTAAATAAAGCATAGAAAAACATGAAATACAAGACATAGAATAAAATTAAATAAGAAGCACTAAAACTATTTATGGGGAACGTATGGGGAACTTTAAAAACATCATTAAGCAAATGATATGATTATCATAGTATGATATGTATTTTAGATATTAAAATATAAAATAACACTAAATAATTGACATGGCTATGTATCTGTATATGTAAAAAAATTTTAATTCATGGAAGGACACAAACCATATATTTAATAGTATTTGCCAGAGTACAGTGGATGAGTGGGTCGGAGGTTGTGATTGAAGAGGACTTTACCTTTATGAGTGGTGTCTCTTCATTATGTTTGTTAGAAACATACCTAGCATATTTGCAGTACTTTAAAAGCAGGCATGGAAGCAGGAAGGTATCCATGAGTAAACTAAATCACAAAAAATGGTTAATTCTGAGAGATGCCAATGTAGGTGCTTATTATTTTTATTTATATTATGCTACCATTCTTTAATTTATAAATATTTTTCAGGATAGTTTTACCCCCAAACATCTTTTTAAAAATCTCAATAGATTAACTTCAGAAAACAGAGAGCCAGTATGTAAATTAGTGAGCATTTTTACCAAAAGCAGAATGAGGGGATAGAGATTCAAAATAGATATAAAGGAATAATTAGAAGACAAGGAACATAGCTTGTAAAGTTCCAACATTATTCTCTTCATCAATAAAGTAAATGACAAAGAAGTAATATTTAAAATAATAATGTCAGAGAATTTTTCAGAAATGAAAAGTATATGAGCCCACTGATTAAAAGTGCACATTCAATGTCCAGTAGGACCAATATAAATAAATCCACACCTAGACACATCAAGATTAACGATAACATCTTATTAGCTACCAAAAATAAAAGGAAAGACAATAGAACAACGGCTAACTTGTCATCAGCAAGAATAGATGCTAGGAAACAATAGCACAGAGGTTTCATGAAAATATGAAGGTTAAAATCTGTCAACCTAAAATGCTATGCCTAGTTAGACTATTACTAAGAAGGTAAATATATTTTCTGACATTGAAGGACTAACAGAATTTTCTGCCCATATATTCCTTGAAGGGTGGGAGGCCTCTAAAGAAGAAGAAATGTCAAGTTAAACAGCCAGACTGGACTCAAGGAATGATGCCTTTTTTTCTTTCCTCTTCTCTCTCTCTCAAAAAAAAAAAAAATGAATTCTCTGCTTAACAGTCAGTCAGACTTGCAGTATTTTTCTTTGGAAAACAGGTGAGGTGAAGAAAAATTTCACATTCTTGTAAAAGTTTATTCCTGATAAAACTTTATGAAAAGTGTAGAATTAAGTCAAATATTTGACTGATGAGATTGGTACAGTTCATAGCATTGTGTGGTAATTGGCAGTCTGCCAGCCTAAAGCAGGCTAACGTATACAACAATGTAAAAATTACCTGTAAGTTTTCTTTCATTACTAAAAAGGAGAAGCTAGATATTTAGGTACATAGATAGAAGCTCTGTTTGTGCATTGGTTACCAAGATTTTCTTTCATATGAAGATGTGTTTGGCAAGCATCTTCCCTGTTTTGAAGTTGGGAGAGTTGTGGAGGTCTCTAAAGGACTTGTGGGGGAAATATCGTGTACAGAGCCAGCAACTGGCTACTTTGAGAATTGTCATCATTTTTATGCAAAAGTATAAGGGAGGGGAATAGAATCACTGGTAATTCCAACACATTGTCTTTCAAATGACTAAAGGAAATATAGTGCATGATACACAATCAGCACTCAACTGTATGTTGAACTGATGATAATGACATTGTCCTTCTGACCTATTAAACTTATTTTAAGGGTCAAGAGTAATATACTATTTATTAGATTGTTAATCTAATAAACAATGAATATAGGTGGATATAAGTATAATGAAATAAAAGAAAAGATCCATGCATGGGTCAGTGATATTAAAATGTCTTAAATAAAGGCTTATGATTATAGCAATTGTGTACACAGGAGGTTTTTGATAAACAAAAAATGGGTTTTATGTTCTTTTGATAACTCTAAAGTTCTAGATGAATGTAAGATAATGTATTGTTCTTTCAACAGCATTAGAATAGTGACTGGAGGTAAACCTTCCATACTGTTTCAAACTCAATTATTTATAGAGATCAAATCAAGTTTCAACTAGGCCTATTTATTGCGAGTTGTGGATGCTATACAATATGTAAGGGGTTATTAAGACATAATATTTAGGACTAAGCCTAGTTAATATTTGCATCTGGGATGATTTCATAGATTTGAAAAGAGAAGAATCAGATTTGCCACAACTATAATAGAGGGCAGCAGTTTTCTGGCCCTTCAGAAACAGAAAGATTTCATTTTTACAGTGAAAGAAAAAGAAAAGAGAGCCAGGAGGGTCTCCAACAGAATATCCATTCAGGCCTGTATCACTCGGTTAAAATAGAAATGCAGCAGCCCTTGGAAATGACAATGGAGACAACTGCAACAAACTTTGAGAAACTATCCACCATAGATTTTGTTGTCACTAAGCCTTGGCAGTCACTTTAAATCTCTCCCTATGCTATTTCTGTCCACCCTTCTTCATCAAAACTGAAAAGTAAAATCTGTACTAGATAACATAGACATCATGCCCATTCTTCCACATTCTGGCAGTTACATGCCTTGTGTTTTCTAGTTAGGTGATCCTAACCATTTGTTACCTGCTTTGGGATGGAGCCATGAAAATGGTATATGGAATCTTATAATAATACAGATGTGCTGAACAGAGTTTAAGGGAAAACATGTAAGTGAGGCTGGTTTCTCTGATCTGGAGTGCATTCTCTTCATGCACCTCTTAATATGATCAGACTTCAACCTCAGAGGCTGAGGAACTTGCCTAAGGCCCCCTGGCTAAAACATGACCCACCTGGGGTGTATTCACATCAAGGCTCATTTTCAGGTTCAAAATAAAAAATGCCTTACATTTTGAGAATGTCGGTGTAAAGTTCTAAATGGAAAAAATGCTGTATAACTTCAAAGGCTAACTCTTCTCACTTCATTATATTGCCTCAAGACTACACTGTTAGCTCAGTATGAAGGATACTGGATGATTGATTT
The DNA here is from genome assembly GCF_021234435.1 of Artibeus jamaicensis. NCBI lineage: Eukaryota > Metazoa > Chordata > Mammalia > Chiroptera > Phyllostomidae > Artibeus > Artibeus jamaicensis. The sequence continues at coordinate 7,243,230 of NW_026522028.1, read as the reverse complement.
TCTTGTTATGTTGTCATGACCCTAAGTGCAATACAAAAGCAAGGACAGATGCCATCTTTCTCCATTTTATGCGTATATTTAATAATTTAGAAAACAGATTGACTAAAAGAAACTCCACCATGACCTTGCAGCAACTCACAGCCACATTAAAATATCTATCAATATAGGATAAGTGAAATCATGTGGTGATTTGAATATTAACATTTGTATAATTTACATATTCCTGGGGAGGAAATTTTTTGATTTGGACTAGAAATAACACTACCAAAAATGGCTTTCTAATTTAGGACCTGTTAGTCTGATAAACCCATGTGCGGTACCATGGATCTGTGAGGGCACTTAACTAATGTATCCATATGATCCTTCATATGGAAATGTGTGAAGACACTTCCAGTCTTTACAGAGGACATAGGAACATCACCATCATAGAAGACAATAGAATGGCTCTTATTTGCCATACCGGACAGGTGCATTATTAATAGAAGATAAAATTAGATTGGACCCTTAAAGTGTAGCTGATATCCAGAACCACGAGATCTATATTTTATTAAGGTTCCATAGATATATAATAGGAGAATTTATTATAACAGATGTTTAATCAAAAAGTAGCTTGTATTTGTGTGTGTCTATATATGTCTATTCTCCTTAGTTCCAAGTTTGCTTCCAAAACAACAATGACTAATCTAAGTGACAAATCAAACAAAACAAAAATATTTTCAATGCATACAAAAACTAATAGTTTAATATCAGTGAACATTAGATGCTTTCTTAGAAAAAGATCTGCAGGTGAAAAGCTGAGCAGCTGACCTCAGCCGTGCAATCACTTATTTCATTGGTGAATTTACCAGAGTATTTGTTTTTGCCCACACGTTACTACTTCAAAGTAAGGGAGTTTTGAGAATTCGAACACATTTGCTAAGACTTTCATCACAGCCTTATGAAGGCGGTTTGCTTTTTTCGAGCTCTCATTTACAAAGAGGACATTCATACGTATAAAAACTTCTCAAATTTCTGCTTTATTTTCCAAATGCTAAGCTGACTTAATGCTAAGTCTGGCTAAGATCACAGCCTGGAACAAAGAAGATAGATGAGTATCACAGAGTAGAAGGAGGAGATTTCAGTCCTGAGCCACTTAAGCCTGCCCTGACAAATGCTATTGAGTACTACATTGCACTGAATCACTTGCCCACAAATGGCGGTGATAAGAGCTTTTAATCTTATCCTTGAATTGCTTTATTGTACTTGTAGAAATGAAAGCAGGAGAAAATATATGAAAAAAGGTTATGTATCTTATTTGTCCTTTGTTCGAAAGATACATTGAAAGTCATTTGTCTAAACAGTTACTCTTGACTGTGCTATTTACATTGTAATGCTGATTTGAAGTCCCTAACTATTCCAAAATTAAAATGCAAAGATTGCACCTTAAGACAGGTACCTTCAAATTATATTGAAGCTTAACCCTAGTGCCCTTTTACTAAGCCTAAAATGCAACGAAATACAATAAGTTTCTAGTAATTACCATTTCTCAATGATCTCCGTCAAGAGACGAAAATATATGATACCAAGGAAAATATAGCAGTTTATTTCCAGTTAGATTGCAGTTATCCTTGTTATTTTAATAGGTGCTTTTCTAATCTCATTTCCATTTCTCTCCATATTGTCCATTCCATTTTATCCTATTGTGTATTTCCCCTCCCACATACAAAGGTCTATTGTTCAGAGAGACATAGATATAACTGCAATGTGGAACTCTCCCTGTTGCATTCCAGAAGCTGCTTTGTGGCCTGCAGAGTTTCTGGGAGAGCGTATGGGAAGGGAAAGGATGAAAGAACAACTATCTTAGTGACAACCGATCTTAGCATGTGTGTGCCTTCTTCAATGCCACCATCCCCTGTGATACTTGTCTTAGAATTAAGAGCCCCTGGTGGCCTTGGAGTGTAATGATGCTGTTGTTTGTTTTTTGTTTGTTTGTTTTGTTTTGTTTTTATTCATTAGTTTATTCAGTGAATAATTATTGAGCAACTGTATGCCAAGTACTGTTCTCAACTGTAAAATCTGGCAAGTCACTTTAAGTTCCCTCACAGTGCCTTTTTTTCAAAAGATTTTATTTATTTATCTTTAGAGGGGAAGGGAAAGAGAGAGGGAGAGAAATATCAGTGTATGGTTGCCTCTCATGCATCCCCTGCTGGGAACTGGCCTGCAACCCAGGCATGTGCCCTGACTGGGAATCAAACTGGGGTTGTTTGGTTCACAGGCCCACGTTCAATCCACTGAGCTATCCCAGCCAGGGCCTCATAGTGCCTTTTTATGTTACATGTAGTCAAAAATTCTCAGTGATAGTTATGTGTTTTATCTTTTTTTAAATTTTAATTTTATTGATTATGCCATTACAGTTGTTCTATTCCCCCCTTCATTCCCCTCCACCCTGTACCCCCACCTCTACCATTTCCCCCCTTTAGTTTATGACCATGTGTCTCAAGTTCTTTGGATTCTATATTTCCCATACAATTCTTGCCCTCCCCCTATTTTCTACCTACCATCTATGCTATTTATTTTCTGTACCTTCTCCCACCTTCTCCTTCTCCCACTCCCCTGTTGCTAACCCTCCATGAGATCTTCATTTCTATGGTTCTGCTCCTGATCTAGCTGTCCTCTTAGTTTGTTTTTATTTTAGGTGTGGTTGTTAATAACTGTGAGTTTGCTGTCCTTTCACTGTTCATCTTTTTTATCTTCTTTTTCTTAGGTAAGTCCCTTTAACATTTCATATATAAGGGCTTGGTGATGATGAACTCCTTGAATTTGATCTTATCTGAGAAGCCCTTTATCTGCCCTTCCATTCTAAATGAAAGTTTTGCTGGATAGAGCAATCTTGGTTGTAGGTCTTTGGATTTCATGACTTAGAATACCTCTTTCCAGCCCCTTCTTGCCTGTAAGGTCTGTTTTGAGAAATCCGCTGACAGTCTGATGGGGACTCCTTTGTAGGTGACTGTCCCCTTAGCTCTTGCTGCTTCTAGGATTCTCTCCTTCATTTTAATCTTGGCTAATGTAATGATGATGTGCCTTGGTGTGTTTCTTCTTGGGTCCAACTTCTTTGGGACTCTCTGAGCTTCCTGGATTTCCTGGAAGTCTATTTCCTTTGCCAGACTGGGGAAGTTCTCCTTTATTATTTGTTCAAATAAGTTTTCCACTGGTGGCTTTTCCTTTTCCCCTTCTGGTACCCCTATAATTCGGATGTTGGAGCGTTTAAAGATGTCCTGGAGGTTCCTAAGTCTCTCCTCATTTTTTTAAATTCTTGTTTCTTCATATTTTCCTGTTTGGTCATTTTTATCCTCCTTCTGGTCCACTCCTTTGATTTGAGTCCCAGTTTCCTTTCCATTACTATTGGTTTCCTGTGCATTGCCATTCATTTCAATTAGTTTAGCCTTCATATGTTCCTCTAATTTGTGACTAAAATCAACCAGTTCTGTGAGGATCCTGATCACCAGTGTTTTGAACTGTGCATCTGAAAGTTTGGCTATTTCTTCGTCACTTGAGAGTTATGGGCTCTGGGGCTTTGAGATCTTCTTGAGCCATTTTTGGTCTGTTCGGGCCCATTAAGTATGAGGAGTGGAGCCTTAGGGGCAGGGCGGGGCCTCCAGGGTGAGGTGGCTGGGTTGTGACCCTGTATGTGGGGGCGGGGTCAGAGCCAGGAAATGGCGGCCCTCTCTGCTGCCTCCCATAGCTTGCTGAGACCAGTTTGTTCCCATCTTACTGCCCACTCCCTCACTGGTCTATCTGCACAGGAATGCGCCAGCACAGTCAACCCGCTGCCCTTCACCCTCACCGGATCCACCAGTTGCTCACTGGGTCCCGCTCACTAGGTCGCTCACTGCCTCGGCCTGTTGCAACCCCACGCCTGGGATCTGCAAGCCTGAATCCCTCTGGCCGAGTTTTCCTGTGCAACCCCGTTCCACCAGCTGCTGGTTTCACCCCTCTTACCGGTCAGGCTGAAGCATTTGTTGTTATTGGACTTCCGAAAAGTTCAATCTTCTGTTTTCTGGCTGTGTTTTCTGTTGCTAATATTTTGTTGTCTCTAAACTTGGTTGTGTGAGAAAGCACGGTGTCTCCACCTATGCCTCCATCTTGGCGGAAGTCCTTATGTGTTTTATCTTAAAGGTTTGCAGTGTACCTCAGGATATTACAGGGTTAAGAATTTTATCACAACCAAGTTTTTTGTTTGGTTGGTGGTGTCCCTGATTTTGTTTTATGTTTATTATTAAACCAGTTCAGACTAAGGGATTTGATTTCTGTTCACTATGTAGCTTTTCATTTCAAGACAGTTGTAATGTCTTACCCTGTAATCATGAATGAAAATAGAAGTATATAATTATTCAACTCAAATGTGTAGCCAATCACTCTAAAACCTGTTGTAGGAAGTAAAGCATAATTTATTACAAGTTCAAGGCAGCATTGTTTCACATAGTTTGTATTAGGTACTCTCCAAAGTCATTTTCTTAATGTATACATAATGGATGTAGAATGAATAAACCCAGCTATTACAATTTCTTTATCTTTAAGTTCACAGGAGAAAGGCATTGTGTAAGAATTGCTGCCATTTTTTTAAATTCAGAAATTCTTGACACATGCACACAGTAAAATTGAAACAAATCCTTTTCTAAAAGTATTTCATGTTTTGAGGCACTGTCTGAAAATACCTATTTTAATATTTTCCACATTGTATACCCACTGAATATTCTGTTCAGAAAAGGGTTCCATAGTCAGACAAGTTAGAGAAGGCTGCATGATTAATCCCTCCTTGGAAATGTACAATGCACATTTCCATATCAAAAGAATCTTTAGAGTAAAGGATCTTGCTTATCTTTTCTGATTCCTTTCAGAAAATGAAAACTATTTGAAACGCTTTTATAAGTATTTAGAGAATAGTACTACCACTGAGTATTTTTATTGGCCTTTAAATTTTTACCAAATGATGATATATTCCAGTTACATGCATGTATAAATTTATTCTGCTGGTTGCCTAAAATTAACATGAGACAAATCAAATTAAAACAAAACAAAACAGACATGGCTGTTGTGGCTCAGTAGATTGAGAGCCAGCATGTGAACCAAAGGGTCACTGGTTTGATTCCTGGTCAAGGCACGTGCCTGGGTTGTGGGCCAGGTCCCTAGCAGGGGGAGAGAAAGAGGCAAACATACATTGATGTTTCTGTTCCTCTTTTTCTTCCTCCCTTCCCCCTGTCTAAAAATAAATAAGTCAAATACTAAAAAAAAAAAAAAAAAAAGACCAGAAAGGTGGCAGAAACTTAAATTAGGGAGAATTTGAAAAGGAATTTCAGAAATACAATTGAGTTGTCCTAGTCCCCAGTTTGTGACAAAGAATGGCCTATAATCGAGTACCTTTTTTGCCTATTCTCCCCCAACTCCAATTCATTTACAGGTAAAAAATTGTGTTGTTAGGAGATCTGTTACATTTGTCTGTTTCTTGGAAACCTATTTTTATTTATGAAATGAGACTTTGATAAGATGAGAGAAAGGTGAGGCAAATGCCATGTGGCATCTTCTAGACCACATAGGGACATGCATTGAGTTTTATGAGAGAGTTACATGTTTCAGGAAATATGTGCTCTTTGCACTTCATCATCCTCCCATTGCTAACATTCTTCTGTAAAAGTAATATGATACCAGCAATAGCCCTTCAGGTAGATCCATATTAAAATTATTTTGAGAAGTGTATTTACGATTGGGGATGTAAGTGTTAACAAAACCATGTTGCAAGAGAAACTGACTTATGGCTAACCGACATAGCTCTGCTACCCTAGAAGGTTAAGGTGCATATGGACTGGAAGAAGCATAAATACTGTGTGAAAATAATGATACTTGGCTTCCCCGGTGCAAGGACTCTTGATATGAGCACATCGCTTGGAGGGCTTGGGAAGCTCTGCCAGTATTGGTGTTCTAAGCAACATTTGCATCTCTGAGGAGTGATACCTCTAATTCAGGGCAATTACCCAGCTGCCTGATGTAGAACTGTCCCCCAAGCCCAAACTGTGTCACATAGGGAGATGATAGCTTCCAGAAGGCTGTGTGAACTGTCATCTATAGGAACTGCTGCAAGGACTCATAGAGAGGACCTCTGTCGTCTGACCTGCATCTTAAGTAGACTCACAGCATGTGTGACTGTCATCATCTTGAGAGTATGAATGTCTGTGTGAATCCAGGAAGAACCCCTGGAAGGCAATTCAGTGATGTTTCTCTTCTCTACAAATATGCAGCTTAATTCTCACCCTCAGTATCATGTATAAAGTGGAAAGACTAGAAAGGCTTTCTCCAAGTGTGGACCTCAGATCGCCCTCAAAAAGGTGATGATGAGAAGTTAGACGATAGCTTTTCAGGGCCTGCCTTAGAACAATTAAATCATAATCTTTGGGGATGAGGGCCCTAGAGCTGGACAGTGAACTCTTTAGATTGCTTTCTCATTTCTGCCCTCTGTGACCATTTAATTCTAATTGTTTATTCCTTTCATTCTACATAGTGTCTGAGTGCAATTAAAATGTTCATTTCTTCAGAAGACCATCAAAGAGTAAGTAACTAGGAGTTTCTGAAATGGCAAGAGGATGGAAGGGAAGATCTTTTTAGTTAGTTCAGATTTTGAGGAACTTCATCCTTTTCCAATTTTTCTTGGTCCTTGATGATCCTTCAGACATATAGCTTCTCAGTACCATATGATCATTCTTTATGAAATGTTGATTTGTCCTTTTTTTAAACATGCTGTCGTTATTGGCACTGTTCCCTTGATTGTAAGGTAGTGTGATTCCTGCAAGAAGGTCACAGATTGTATTAGGTCTTACCAAGCTAGTGAGAAATCAATACTTTTACTCTCTTTAGAATTAGTTTTATATATACTTGAGATGAAAGAAAAAAATCCATCTGTTGTTCTGCTGAAGTTCCATTAGTCTAGGTTAAGTTTCTGGGGTTTTGAATTTCATTTTGGCTTCTAGTATTGATTTATATTTCATAAATACTTTGTTGATTACCCCCCAAAAAAAGCCTTCAGTAAAGTCTTCCCCTCCTAAGGAACTGCTTTAGTTCAAAATGAGAAGTGTTTTCCAGTGATTCAGTTTCCATTTTAGGACTTAACATTATTAGTGAAATAGCAAATTATTTTGAATTATAAAAGGTTAGTAGACAGTAATTCAGGTCACCGGGAGTTATGTACTGATTTTAGGCTCTTGAATTTGAGCAGCCTGAGTAAGATTCAATTTTACTTTCTCTGTTTTATCACAATGTTATGGGAAGTTGTTTAAGATTTTATACTCCTTGAGGGCATGTATCTTTGACACCTTTTTACTTCCAGCAGCGTTTTTATACTGTAGATATTTTATGCACATTTTATAAATGAGTGAACCAATATATTGTGGAAAAAGGAACAGTACTACTATCAGACTTTATTTAGGTGGAAGTAGCAGCACTAGCCATCCACCATATTAGACCTCAACTACCCCCTGCCACCTGCTAGCTCCACTCCTCACCTCTACCCTCCCCCACACATTCTGAAGTTCTCAGACTTTTTTCTTCTGTTCTTCAGCTAAGCCAGACCTCCCAAGAGTAGTAACCCATAAGCTGAAAGCCTCTATCCATTTCTCTAACAATCAGACTTTCTACTCCTTTAGCACTCCAAGCTGAACTTCATGTCCTGAGAAGAGGGACCCGAAACAGGAAGATACATAGCTGGTAGAATCCCACAAGCAAGTTTACGCTCACTGGGTGGTATTTGTACTTTAAAAGATGATGCAAACGTTCAGTGATATAAGCTTTAAGTTTTCCCGGGTGGTAGAATTTCAGGCAGTGTGGCAAAGGAAAAAGGCACTTGGGGACAGGATATTAAAATCATGCCAGAAGGCGGCCTTCTTTATTGTTTTCTACCTCCAAGTTTTGCAGGTTGTGCTGTAACCTGCCTTGATCTTTGGTTTATAAGGTACTCTTTAGAAGTATCCTTCTTTAGAAGAGGTACCAGAATGGAGAGGGAATGAACAATCTTTAACCTTTTGTACCAGCCATTCTCAACCTCAGCTGTATGTTAGAATCACACGGGGAGTTTAACTACCCTCATGTTCAGGCCATACTCTGAGCCAATTACTTTGGATTCTCTGGGAGTAGAGTGTGGGCATCAGTATGTTTAAATCTCCCAGGACAACTACTTGAAACAAGGATGTGGAATGCAGTAGGCATCACATGCCTACCGAGGACAAATAGTTCCATTAAGAAGCCATGTGAGAAAAAAAGCCAATGGAGTCTGTGGGAACCAGAGAGCAAACACGGTGGTGCCTCAACATCAACCAGGTGTTGAAGGGAGGGGGTCAGGTTGCCAGAGAGACCAGCTCCAGTGGTAAATCCCCTGCAGTTCAAACAGGGTTCTGCCCTTTCTTGTGCAAACTTGAGCAAGTGACTCCTTTATGCTTGGTTTTCCTGTTAGCAAAATGAAGAGGATAATTACACTACCCCTATCTCTCAGTTTATTGTGAGAATTACATGAAGTCATAAGCATAAAGCCCTTAGATTTCATTGGGCATATAACAAACACAGTCTGACTCTACACATTTGTGCTAATTATGGTGATAATGAGCCCAGAAATACCAGAGTTCACTTGTCTGCTCTTCAACAGGCAGTCCATTTCCAGTATAGGGAAAAAAATGGAAGAACACACAAGAACTAGGGGAAAAGGTGTCAAAAGATTCTCACAACAGTCTTAGTATTTTTCAATATTTTTTTACATTTTTCTCTTGCCTTGCCCCACTCTCAGAAACCCCCTGCAAAAAAAAAAAACTGCTTGCAATCTTTATATCCTGCCATCTATGGCTCTTTTAGATTCTTCTACGTGCAGTTTCATGATACCCCTGACAGAAAACCGGAAATGGCATGTGGACATGAGTGGATGAATTAGTAGCTACATTGGTTTAGAGTTTGCTGTATAGCACACTGTCTCAGAACAAATATTAAATATATGGTGGCTTAAAACTACAGATATTGTATTTTTTCACTCATTATACTTCGAGTTGGCCATTGGGCCAGTGCTCTGCTGAGGGTTGGTCACTCATCCATCTGAGTCAGCTGTTGGTTATCAGGGCAGCCTTCATTTCCAAGTTGGCTGGCTGTAGCTGGGGTGATAGGGATGATTGCACCATGTGCCTCTCATTACCTAGCAAGTACTCTGGAAAGTTTTGCATGATGGTAGCACCTCCCAGGAGTAGAAGCTCTTAAGGATGAGGCTCAGAACTGACCCTACACAGTTTCTGTCACATACTTTTTTCGTATTGTTTAAGTACAGTTGTTTCCATTTTCCTGCCACCACTCTCCCCACCTCCACCCACCCCTGCCTTCCACTTCAGTCCTAACTCCCATTGGCTTTGTCCATGGCTCCTTTATACATGTTACTTGATGACCCTTCCCCTTCTTTCCCCTATTATCCTCCTTCCCTCTCCCTTTTGATTACTGTCAGTTTGCCACATACTTTTGATCAAAGGAGATCATATGTCCAGTCCATGTCCAAAGGATAGGGAAATGGACTCCACCTTTCCTTGCCACTGGAAGTAAGGCTCTTTCATGGGATTGAGAGAAAAGCATTTCATTGACCCACTCACAGGAGATTGTGGTGTGGCAAGATTTTCTTGGATGGAAATAGAAGGCTGCTCCTGTGCCCCATTTCTGTCCATCCAGCCATGGAAAAAGTCCATCTGCATCTTTAGCAAGGCCCAAAACAAAGACCAGTGTCCCAAGTTTTTGTGTCATATTAAAGCTTAGTCCAGTGCTGCAGAATGCAGGGTCACTTGTTTATGGAGAAAGATCGCAAGAGCACACAGAGTGAGTAAGGGTCACCAAGAAAGAGAGACAGAGAGACAGAACTTCTTTGTTAAGCTGGGATTATATCTCTGTTTGGGGAGGAACAGGTTTTTGTTTTTTTTTTCCAAAATAACCAGTCAACTTCCCAAGGTTTTGTGAGCTTCTGATGGGTTCAGTCTCTAGTTAGACTGACAGGCCTCTATGGTCAAGCACCTGCCCCCACACCATTTTAACTTCTTTTTTTAAAAATTTTTATTTAGTTATTTTTCAAGTACATTTTTTGTCTATTTCTCCCATCCCAGCCCCCCCCCGCCCTGTCTCCCCCCTCTCTCCCACCCCCCCCAGTCCTCATCCCTGTGTCTTTCATACTTGTTCCTCAAACTCCCTCCCCATTTTTCCCTTCAAATTCCCTTCTCTCTCCCCTCTGGTCGCTGCCCACTTGTTCTCTATTTCAGTGTCTTTGTTTTTATTCTGTTTGCTTGTTTGTTTTATTCTTTAGCTTCCTGTCAAAGGTGAGATCATATGGTATTTGTCCTTCAATGCCTGGCCTATTTCACTCAGCATAATGCTTTCCATTTCCATCCATGTTGTTGCAAAGGGTAGTAGCTCCTTCTTTCTCTCTGCTGCATAGAATTCAATTGTGTATATGTACCACAATTTTTTGATCCATTCGTTTACTGATGGACACCTAGGTTGCTTCCAACTCTTGGCTATTGTAAATTGTGCTGCTATGAACATTGTGGTGCATAGGTTCTTTGAAACTGATGTGTTAGGATTCTTGGGGTATAATCCTAGCAGTGGAATTGCTGGGCCAAAGGGCAGGTCAATTTTTATTTTTTCTGAGAAAATTCCATACTGTTTTCCATAATGGTTGTACCAGTCTGCAATCCCACCAACAGTGAACTAAGGTCCCCTTTTCCCCACACCCTCTCCAACATTTGTTGTTTGTTGCTTTGTCTATTATAGCCATCCTGACTGGTGTAAAGTGGTATCTCATTGTGGTTTTAATTTGCATCTCTCTGATAGCTAACGATATTGAGCATCTCTTCATGTGTCTCTGGATATTCTGTATGTCCTCTTTAGAGAAGTGTCTGTTCAAGTCCTTTTCCCATTTTTTAATTGGGTTAAATGTCTTCCTAGAGTGGAGTCATGTAACTTGTTTGTATATTTTGGAGATTAAACCTTTGTCTGAGGTATCATTGGCAAATATGTTTTCCCATACAGTTGGTAGTCTTTTTAATTTAATACTGTTTTCTTTAGCCATGCAGAAGCTTTTTATTTTGATGAGATCCCATTTGTTTATTCTTTCCTTTATATTCCTTGCTCTAGGGGACATATCGGTAAAAATGTTTAACTTCTATTGCACATATTCTTATTCCGTCAGCTCACCCCAGAAAATCGGGTATGGAGCAGGGAAGGGAGGGATGTTGATTCTTAGCAGGGCAATGCTGTGGTGCGGTGGAATGTGTGAAGCTGTGGCTTCCTGGTGAAGCAAATGGGCTTATGCTCCCAGTTGATTATGCTCAATGATGTCCTATTCCCTTTGCCTCCTTCATTTTTAAGAATTAGCTAACTATCCACCATAACATTTTGAGGTAAGTTTCTGCATAGTATTGTGGCCATTTTTTGTAATCTTTCACAGTGCCCTGTTGAAATATGGCCAATGGGCGCAAATGCGGTCAGAGTGATGGTATATAAAAAGTGTATTAGAGGTTAGATTAAACATCAAATTAGAGGTCAGAGTTTGGGCACAGAAAAGATATATTAGAGATAGGGTCTGATGAATAATTGGGTATGCAAGGTGAGGGACAGAGGACTTAAGTGTAACCTAAGGCTTCTGTTATGCGAATCAAGCTCTGGTTCAGTGAAATAGGAAAGCCAGAAGGTAAAAAAAGGAGCACAGGGCCTTATCTATGTGCTCTGTTAAAGCAGACCCTGAACTGTATTCCCTTTCTACAATAAAACTCATTTATTTCTAGGGAGAAAAACCTAGAAAACCATTTTCTCCCAAGGACAGAGCATATATTAAACTCATTAATAAAGAACCCAACACCATTCTTTTTCATAGTTGACTCCTTCATGAACTTTTACAATGCTAAAAAAATATATAAATAATGTATGTGGTTTATAGTTCAAAAGTTTCCTCCTCTAGTCTTAACTCCAAAGCAGGTTATTCAGTTTCAAAACTAAAATATCTAACTCTGTACTGAGACCAAAGTCCATGTACCATCTTAAGAGAATTTGAGAGAATTTTATAATAATAAATATACAGTGAGACTTAGCCATTTTCTTTAGTAGTTTGTTGAATCTGTATTCAATTCTTCTCCAAAAGTTCATTGACCCTTTTGTTATATATTTGCTCTTCTTAATATGATTTTAATTAATTTTTAAAAGATTTTATTTATTTATTTTTAGAGAGGGAAAGGGAAGGAGAAAGAGAGGGAGAGAAATATCAATGTGTGGTTGCTTCTTGCACTGGGGGCCTGGCCCACAACCCAGGCATGTGCCCTGACTGGGAATCAAAGCAGTGATCCTTTGATTCACAGGCCAGCACTTAATCCATTGAGCCATACAAGCCAAAGCTCCTTAATATAATTTTAGATTGTCTTGCTTTTATATAACCATCTTATATAGGTGACTGGGCTATGAAATAAAGTCAGAAAAAGGTAGATATTGTTTTTCTCTCTTGATTTAGTATTCACAATTATTTTGCTATATCAACATGATCTCTCCTGTTTTCTTTGTGGTGTTTTCCCCAGAAGGCCTTTCTTTTCACTTCATTGTATGTTACTTCAAGTACTTTTAAAATAGCATGCTTTCCTAAATCAAATATCTTTAATGTTAGTTTAGAAATATCCAACACATTCATATCAGTGATTTTAATTCATGTTTCATTATTGTTATTATTTATCATAATCATTACCTAAAATGCGTTTTAAAATAACTAAATCTCTCTCTCTCTCTCTCTCTCTCTCTCTCAGCCCTTAGTCTTGGACTCTTGTTACCAGTTCCAGTTTTATGTATATATGTCTCCACATAGAAAGTGAGGTTAGCAGAATGGGATAGCCTGGCCAGGCAGAAGAACCATTTACGTTTATTTCTTTGTGGTGTTTCCTTGATGTATTACTTAGCTACTGCCCCACCATTGCTGAATAATAGAGAAAATTTCACCATGTGAAAACTTGGTGATTTCAAACAATCCCCAAGTCTCACTCAAGCATCTGTGGATCTGCTGACGGTTGGCTGATCTAGACTGGGCTGAGCCACATTAGAATCCAAGATGTCAGTTGGATCTACATCCATACGATGTGTCTCTTAACCTCCTTGGACCCATCATAGATTTTTGAGCATGGTGTGTTTTAGGTAGATGGCTGTGGCAGCAAATTTTCTATTTGCCAGTTGGAATGCACACCAGTTGATGATGTCTCAATGTATAAGATGCAAAGACAGGAAACAACATGCAAGTATGCCTTCTTGGCTTATAAGAGACGACAAGCAATTTCATTTTCCTTTCTTACTGAAATCCCCATTCTACTTGTGAATTTGAGCCTTCTTCATCAGTTGTTGGAATTCATATATGACCCATTCTGCCTTAATCTAAGTCTGAAATAGATTTATATTATGGAAATAAAATATCTCCCATCACAGTAGAGACCAAAAGAGGTTAAATAAGATGGTTTCCCCTGAGCAAGCAGAGCAGGTTGCAATATAACTTTCTCTATGTATATTATGTCACATATTCTTTTAGAATTTACATGAATCAGACATATCACATACACATGCATCTATAAATGAAAACAGAGCAGAGATGCTGGCACAATACACATTTTAAAACTGTGATACTGCTTTTTTCATTTTAAATCATTTAAAAAATTTTTAATTACAGATGACATACATTATTATATTAATTTCAGGTGTACACTCCAGTGATTAGACATTATGTAACTTTGTTGTTTTTGTATTTTGCTTGTGCTGATTGAAAAAGACATCTGCACATATTTTTCATTGAATTCTAAAATATTCATGCTAGTAGTGGTTTTAGAAACCATATAGTACATGTTTCCATGCCTGTGGTTCTTGTCAGATTAAGGGGTACAGCACAGATGTATCAGTGGCTTCTCAGACGTTGCACTGTGAGTTAGTGGAAGAACTGAAAATGCAATCCAGCTCCCCTGACTACCCAATAGGCTTTTTCTATATTACTACCATACCTCCCAACCCCTGCTGGGACAAAATGCCAGCAGAGCTTACAGAAGGAAAAATGATATACAGTTGTGTCCTGAGCTCTATTATTGAGGACACTTTTAAAAATGTGCTTCTATTCCTAAACTAGTCTTGCAGGCACTTCAAAACTAAGAGCATGTTGTTCTGAAAACTGCTCTGGAATCCTATAGTCAATGCTGATGTTTCTTATCTTTGAATTCGTGTAGCTCTTACACATTTTGTCATGGGGCAAAAGCTCTGAAGGATACAAAATCAATACTCTTTGCTCCTTTGTCCCTTCTTGCAGAGATTAAGAAAGTTCTTGCTATTAATTGATGTTGATGGTAAACTTGCCCAAAAGACAACTAGATAGCCCATTGATTGAGCAAAACTAGTTTATTAGACCTACTGCAGTAAAGGGAGACCACCACATGGACTGAGTCTTGGTAGTGTGTCAAAAGGTGATATTCTAGGCGTTTGAACCCAGGCTGGATAATTTTACAGTAGGTCTTGCAAAGTGGGGAGATGGTTGGGGATGGGCTGAGTTTATGTCATAATAGTTTTGGATGAGTGGACACACATTACAGAAGTTTTTATATGGTTCTTAATCAGTAAGGTCAATACCTTACTGATTAAGGTCTTGCTGAATATAACCTTTGATTGATTTACAGTGTTTTTGTTTAAGAGCAAGTATTTTTGGAATAAGTAATTAAGTTTTATTAGTCTGAACCCAGGATTTTAAGGAAAAAAACCTGGAAAGTATACATCCTTCCATAATTGCATAGTCCAGGAAAACATATTAGCATCAGTTTTCAATATTTACTTATTAATTGATCATCATGACATCATCCTAAAAATGAAACTGGGCCAATCTCAAGTTATATGCAAGGGACATTCTTTTAATAACACTCTGAAATGTGAAGCCATGTAATTTATTCTACAGATATAATTACCCATACACTTCGCAAAGTCTTATGTGTGACTTTGCACTGATGAGGGGTGCCATTTGAATTTGAAGGAACAAAAGAGAAATTTACTCAGTTATTTTTCCATGTGTTATTGAAACTTGTGATGGGAGTGCTAGTCTCAAAAGTAATGGAGTAAAGGGAATGTAAGAAAATTATGTCTAGACCTGGTCCCAGACTTCCCTCCTTCTTGAAAAAATGTTATTTGGAAAAACCTTTGTTTTTATAAACAGGCTTCAAAAGCAAGAAGCCAGTGTGCTCCCCCTTTTGCTATTGCACTTCCCTGAGGACACTGATATCAAAGGCCAAATAAGATGCCAGATGTTTCAAATGAGGAAATGATACCAATGGGCCTCTGCTGAAGAATATCTTCTGCCCGCATCTGCCAGCTGCAACAGCGCTCTTGAGTGCTGCGTGTGTACATCGTTCAGTGCCAAATTGGATCTCCATTCTCCCTCTGCTTTTCTTTATTTAAACTACTGCAGAAACTTCACTTGAACCTTTTGTTTGGTTGTATCCACCCAAGGCTACTATTTGGCTCCAGTTCAATCACAAGTATAGGCACACGTTCAGCACTAAAATCTGTAGCAATGCTTAGTTATATAGCAGTTATGTAATATTTTTGTATTGTCTCCACAGTGAAAACACAATATTTGAAAATTTCTCTTGGGAACTTTAAAAAAAAGATTTTATTTACTTACTTTTAGTAATGGGGAAGGGCGAGAGGAAGAGAGGGAAAGAAACAACAATGTGTGGTTGCCTCTCACGTGCCCCCTGCTATGGACCTGGCCCTGCAACCCAGGCATGTGCCCTGACTGGGAATCGAACTGGCCACCCTTTGCTTTTCAGTCCGGAGTTCAGTCCACTGAGCCACACCAGCCAGGCCTCTCTTGGGAACTCTTAAAATAAGGTTTAAGAAATATTGCCCTAGAGTTCTAGTAGCAGTAGTATGCCTTTCTTTTAATATACAGACATTCATTTAGTAAATATTCACTAAGCACCTCTTATGTGTCAGCCACTATGCTTGGCATTGAGGATTCTGTGGTGAGCAACAATAAATAAGGTCTCTGCCCCTATTAATTTACTGTATAATTGATCAAGCTTTCTTTGAATGAACCAGGCCACTAGGAACAGGGTCATATTTGTATGTAGCATGGAAAGCCATAGCACTGAGATGGATGGAAACTGAGTCATATGCAGCTTATAGAGAAGCCTGTTAAGTACTAAGTCTGAAATCTGCACATGAGTGTGGGGGCGACTTTCCTCGAAAGTTCCCCCAGCCGCCACGGATGAGAGTAATCATGACTGAGACATGATGTGATCTGCTTGGGGAAGAGAGGTGGCCATTTTCCCAGAGGAAAAAGACCGTGAGCAGTGGCCGGTTTCTCGGGGTGGGGGGGGAGGCGTTGAGCCCCCTCCTCTAGGGCCTAGGTTGTAATACACAGCAATACAGAGCGGCAAGGATCAAACAGTAGATATTATTTCAAAGAAATCTGAGGGCTTAGTATGAATCCGAGTCTGTCAGGAATAGAGTTTTCGGGTTTTCTGCTCGAACCCTTAACATATGAATGCAAGCACTCTTAGCAGAGCAGATTTCACAGGTATATCAGGAAGTCTTTGTGATGCCAGATTTTTCCCCAGGACACACTCTAGCAAGGCAAGGAGCTGCACCCCTCCCCAACAGGTATTCAGGCTTAAGGGGATTATAGCCAGGAAGCGCTTCTCCCAGAGAACATGGGGACTCAGGCTATGTCAAAGCTGGGGGGCGAGAATCCATTGCTCTTTGTCACAGCCGCCCCCCAGTCCTTCCATGAAGGCCTCCCAAGTGATCAAGTCTGGGTTAGGTTGCCTGCCCCCCCGCTGTGAGGGGTCTTACCTATCATTGACTTCCAACCAAGTTTTGGGGGCAGGGAGAGGAACTGAGGCAGCGTTTGCTACCAGAGACAAGCTTTTGTCTCCTGTGGCTTGCATTCCAAAGGTCATCCCTCACTCATAGCCACAAGGGGTTGAGATACAATTCCTAGAACCAGGCAGAGCGGTCTACAACACATGAGGGCTTGAGTTGTTTAACACCATCATCACCGCACCATCATTCACCTTGTATGCAGAGGAAGGGTGTAATTGAAAGAAGGAATAGAATTTTGGAGCATGTGGTTTCTCAGTAAAGAACACATTTTGAGGGGCAGCTACACTGTGATGGAAGAGTTCCAGGAGGTAGAAAAAAAGAATAAGGAGAGAATCGGGAGAGTGATGATGATAGGCTTGGTCTCTGTTGCTTTTTCTAGTGCAGGTACCTGGAGATTACCTAGGTGAAGTTCTGGCAGGTGCTCAGAAGTTGCTGATGTCTGTCGAGTTCTCTTAAAGTAAAACCAGGCACCGTCTGAATTGAAATATAAACAACACAGTGGAGTGCTTGAATGTGTTCATCAGTGACATCAGGTCTGATTATTTATGCTGCTCACATTCAATGTTGTCCAAAACAAGCCATGGCACCTGTGCTCCAGATCCTAAGTGAGAGATCTCCTGAGAGTAATTTATGCTGTTCAGGAGGGTGCACCCCTGTTACTTAAAGTATGCTCCTTGAATCAGCACTATGGACATTATCTGCAGACTTGCTAAGAATGTAGAATCTTAGGTTCTTCCCATACTGCATCAGAATCTGCACTATAAGAAGATCTCAGGTGAGTTGGAAGAACATTTAAGTTTAAGAAACACAGGTCTAGTAAACTCTCTCTTTGACCTCTTATTGCATTTTCTTTGCTTTTGGTTCTACTATCAAGTAGTACCTTTCTTCTTACCTCGATTTACAGAGTTCTTTAGGATTACTGTGTTTCCCTAATTCAAAGTATTAATAAATATTGAAGATAATTTATGAATCCTTTCATTCACCTAATGTACTCATAGTAATTGAGCACTCTCTAGGTTCTGGGGATAGAGAAGTGACCTCAACATGCCCTTTTCCAAACTTCATGAAGGTTTTAGTTTAGTGCATTTTTCATGGCAGTCCTAGTTTCTGATGTTCTATTTGTTTTCCAGACTCTTGGTCCTGAATTTGGGTGTAAACTGTATGCAGCATGACAATCCCAAGTTCATTGCAGTGAGGTTGGAAGAGCAGAATGTTTTCATTCAGACAGACCACTGTTGTAGTCCTGGATGTTCATGGCTTACTAGTTATGTGCTCTTAGGAAAAATTACTTCAATCTCTTAAACTCAGTTTCCTAAACTGTGGCATGATGGATTAGTTCATAGGATGAAATTAAATTATATATATTAAATGTCTAGTAGAGCATCTGACCTAAGACACTCTCAATAAATTGGAGGAGAGTAACTCTGGCTGTTGCTATTAGAGCTTATATAAAAAACAGAATGAAGTTCTTTGAGGCTATTTCATTAAATTCAATGCAACCTCTATTACATATAGTGACATTACACACCTTTAGAAATGCACAAAAAGGTCTAAGTTTGAATGGATTGATGTCTTCCCAAGGACAGTGGTTCTCGTTCTCTCCCTGCCTTCCTTCCCAAGTGTAGGATCCCTGTGCACTTGCAGAAACAGGATGTGACAGGCTGCTGCTTTTAGACTGATGCTATGCTGGCCATCACCCCCATGTTTCCTATGCAATCCACAAGCACAGCTGAAGCATAATTCTTAAAGGGGTGGCAGCCACACCCTGCCTGATTCTTCCCTGCCTGTTGACCCTACTGAGGGCTTGCAAACATGGGTTCATTAAAGCTCAGCCTTCAAACTCTTCCTCATACACCAGGTCACCTGAAAGAGTTCAGGAAGCCGGCTCCCTATGAGTGTCACTGTAACTACTACCTGTCAGCCCCTGTATATACTGAAGGGTCTGATGCCCTGACCACACAAAACCACTAACCTGACAAGGTTTACACACCTACTTTGGCTTCTCCTGCCTTTAATGAATTGCTCTGGTGTGCTTTCCTGGGAAATATCCAGGACACTGTTTTGTACTACAACCGTCCACAGCCATTAGCCAAAATTAAGTTGTTAAAAATCAGACAGCTGTTTAATAGCATATAAAGATTAGTTCTCCAGCATCATGTACCCAGAGGCTGAGGGACTGTAGGCTGAGGGACACTGGACTATTAGAAACCAATGACTGGACAAAGGGTTACTTTTACTTCAGGGTAGGAAACAGGAGGGGAGGTGGTAATGTTGTTGCTATCCTGTGATTTGCTAAAGGCAACTCACTATAGTGAA
Organism: Artibeus jamaicensis; assembly: GCF_021234435.1. Classification (NCBI taxonomy): domain Eukaryota; kingdom Metazoa; phylum Chordata; class Mammalia; order Chiroptera; family Phyllostomidae; genus Artibeus; species Artibeus jamaicensis. The sequence goes on along the minus strand of NW_026522028.1, from coordinate 7,224,003 downwards.
GGTGCTGGGGATAGGCCTGCTTGCTACTCAGGTGAACAGAAGAGTAGTAGTTGGCTAAGGCTAGGAGGGCTTCCTGGCTCTCTCTAACAAACCACACATTTGTTGGGTGGACGTCTTGACAAAGGTTTCTGAAAACATGAAGTTTAATGGGAATTACATGGCAAGAAAGTTTCCTTGGATTTATGCAAATGCATATTCCAATGAGCTCTAAGCATTAATACAACACCAACACTATTTCCTTCATTCTTGGGACATTTCTGTGAATTAGCCAAAGGCCAAGCTGGGTCCTTCTACTTAGACAGATGCTGGAAAGGGGCAGAGAGAGTCACCAGGCAGAAGGGAACTGAGAGGAAACCAGGGTGAGGACTGTCTGGATCCTGGATGGACCTCTGCCTCTCCCTCTGCGTCACTCTTCTGTCTCTGCACAAGGCTCAGCAGTCCATGGTTTTCACAGCCAGTGACCCAAGTCTCCAGCATGCACTGAGAGCCAGGTCCAGTGGTCTCATGGGGGAGCACACTGACAATCTGGCCTACAGGGAGGGAGACATAGGCAGCTACTCAGAAGGGCGCACTGAGCACCGGGCCCTGTGTTGTATAGCAGTCACCAGCACACACTGGCTTCATCTTTGGGAAAACCCAAATATGGAGGAACTCTTACTATCTATCCTCATATTACACATGAGGGAACTGCTGCTCAGAGGGAGTGGGTGAATGTCCAAGACCCATGGCCAGACAGTAGTGACCTGGGATGGCCCAGCCAAGTCCTCTGGCCCCATTGTTGAAGCTGACTGACCAGCCTCTGACCAGCCCTCTATGACCAGCCCTCTACAACATGCCCTGTATGACACATCAGGAAGCAGCAGTCAGTGATGAACATAGTGAAAACCTCAAATGTGGACACTCGTAGCGGAGGGGCTGGTTTTCTCCTCTACTTCTGGTGACAATTTTTTTTCTTAACACAGCACATGAGAATGCTTATGAGAATTACGTGTTCTTCTGCATCCATCCTTTGGGACAGAGTTTACACAGAATACACAATACCTCCCAAAACATATATTCAACCATTGGCCTATCTGTGGTTCTCTATCAAATGTGTGATTTTTCAAGATAGATTAGGTGTTTCAATTGGGAATGAGAGTGATAGTTGTGTTTTCAATGATGTACTTTAAAAAATAAATCCGCTTGTCACTAATTAATAGCAAGAACTGCTTGAATTCTATGTCTTAGGCCACATAATGGCTTATATATAATATCACTGTTTAACTTACCAATGTTTACAGAGAAGATAGACACAGAACAATTAGAATACTAGCTAATAATCTCTGCCTCAAGTGCTGTTTCTGGAATGAGACAGAGAATATGTAACAAATATAATCAAATATAATCAACCTGGCCATAATTCCTGTTTTGTATACTTCTCTCTGGTTTCCCCATCATTCCTCCATCAACCTGTAAAACTCCATTAAGTTCAGGTCAACTGCTACGCCACCCACTTATCCTCCACCCTCAGTGTAGTAACTTCTGACTTTAGACATTCTTTATCATAAATAAAGCCTTTGGCACTTCAGTCGTGGTCATCAGCTCCCTGCCCCTACTACCGTCATCATTCTGAGACTTCAACAGGTGTAGAGGACCCCCAGCCAACATCCTGTTCTCATAAAGAATTGACTTCCTCAGAGCCAAATGAGGAAGCCTCCTCTCCCTACTACCTAGGCTAGCTCCTCCCACTAAGGCCACTGTCCACATCATCACCATTAGAAAAATGCTCCTCTATGAAATAAGTGATTCAAATACCCAATACTGACTATACCTTCTGTCTCACCAGGGAAAATTTGTATAATGTCTCTCCTGCAGAAGGTGATGCATAGAACTTATAGGAAACTACAGCTTGGTTCTTGCAGAGTCAGAACAAGTCAGCTTCCTGCACCTGTCAAAGCTGTGACCAGGTCCTATCATCCATCATGGTGTTTATGAGGTTTTGCTCTTGTGGACCCTACTTGGTTGTCCTGTTGGCCTAGGCATCTGAAGATAGCATCACTCATTCCCACTCACTGTATTCCCTTCTCCAGCCTCTCAGGAAGCTGCCTTTGTGATTTTGAAACTTAGTGTTGTCATTGGTGTCTCTGGGACTTTATCAGACTTGGGCATACAAATATTTGATGAAGTACAATGGGCATCCTAATAACTTGGACCCTCCTTTTGAGGAAACTCTTAACTTTCTACTTGATTTTAACATCACAGAAAAATAACTGAGTTTCAGTGAAAAACTGCCTTGTCTAGAGGACACCATTCTAGGTTATCTGATTCTGGCCTTACTTTTTTTTTTTTTAGCTCATTTACATCACTTTGATAGTGGCAAGTCACTGATGGACATGTTCATTGTCTTTCTTGCTCAGTAGACATTTCATTGTCTCCTTTTTCACGTTTCAATAAAACCAGTTTTGCCTCCATTTACATGTTCATTTCAATATTCCTGGTTGATACTCCATTGTCTATTTTTGGATGATTTTTTGTACCATTTATAATACCTGCCCATTCTCTCAAGAGTTCAATTAGAATATTTTAATATGTGTTCAATTCATATCTGTATTAGTGTCATGACTTTATCCTGTTTGAAAAATATATTTTAACTGTTTTGGAAGTTGCAACAAGATGTTCAATAGATTCACCTGACAAAGCTAGATGAACTACCATGACAGAGATGTGCATTTCATGTGTAGTTGAAGGCCAAATAAGTATTATTGGCTCTTTAAGTGAATTCAAAGTGCCAAGAGAATATTGTTGACTCTCTGTTTTTCTAGTTTTAATTTTCCTCTCTACTAATTTTGTATTTCTGCTTCATTTTGGTTCATTTGCAGCCAGTACGTTACTACCCATTGTTGGCAGCAATGTTTGGGAACTTGATTTTAAGGTCTGACAATTTGGACAGCCCTCTAAATGGATTAGTGGTTTATAGAAATCTAATCTTTGTTGAGAGAGAGAGACAACAGGCAATCTGGTTTGTTAGTCTTATTGTTTTTCTACTTTTGAGCTCAAATCAATGAAGAATGTCATGCCATCTGGGAGGAGAACATCTCTTTCATAGGGATGGGCGGTTTTTCTGTTTCTGTGTTGATTCTTTTCCCATAGTTATTGTAGAATTGAAGCTAAAAGCTTTATTTTCCTGTTCCTTTATGTGTATATGTCTGTAATTGAGAAATACCTTCACCTTTGATTGTGTGAGTGAATAATGTTTTTCTACCTCCTGGTGGTATTATGTATTAGCTTATAAAGTCTCTTAAATTAGAGGGGCTCTGTTCTGATTGGCATATAAAATATTTGCTTATATAAATTGAATTTTCCTAAAATTCCCTGAAAATAAGGGAATTGGACTATTGATCCTTTAAATGTACTGAATTAAAAAATATATACATTCTCCAAGAAACCAACTCAGAACCATTATAAGAATTTAAATTAATATAACTTAGGTAAATAGTTGACAAAAGTATTAGTTTAATTTTTCATGTTTAATAAAAGTGGCATATCTTCTCTAATTTCTCATGTTAAGTATCATACAAGCATACTTTTTCCCTACTTAAATATGTTTTTTTCTAACTGCATATGAGTTGACCAGTCTTATACACTAGCATTACTTCTAGTTATTGTTTAACATTAGGAAAAACACATTTATATTTGCCTGAGCTGAATCATTATTCTGACCATCTTATTATTTCCATAGTAATTAATTTTAGGAATATGTCAGCTTCAAGAGAATTATCAAGGTGTATAGATAATCTTTAGATAGATATTATGTTGAGTTCATTGATGGACATTTTCTAGATGCCTGGATCATTTCTATGTAAGATAGAATACTGAAATATTGATTGTGAAGCATAATTTTAAGTTTTTATACTGTGCTCCTTACTTTTTATTGCTACAGACAAGATATATATGTATGTGAGTGTGTGTGCACACATGTATATAGATATATAGATACAGACATCTTTGGGTTTATTGAATATGTTCATGTCTGCCATGTTGAAAAATTTTATAAGCGAATCGTGCTGCTGTACAAAGCTGGATTGTGTGTATTCTGAGCTCTGCTATTCACAGTTATCCACCATCTCTTTCTCTTCACAAAATAGAAGCAACTTTGCATAAAAATTATACTTAATATATGTGAATGAGACTCTACTATGAAACTCAAGATAATAAGGCACATTTTGTTGATTAAGGGAGAAAAGAGAATGCTTTTGTCTTGAAGTGAAATGACTTCTGTTCCACAATGAAAAAGAGTATGGTGAAGGACAACACTGAGCATATCAATAAATCTGTAAGAGATTGGTGGAAAGAATCTGACAAGGGGAACACATTTGTCTTAATATTTCACCAAACCTGGCCCAGTTTTGATGGCTTTATAAAGAAGATTTTCAAATACAACCATTGTTTCTTTAGAATAAAATATTTTAATGATGCAAACCTAGTATTTGGCTTCTGCCTTGTGAAAACGACAGACTCCTTGGAATGCTCGTCTGCTCTTAATAACAGGCAGTAAAAGTTTGCTTTTCACCTTGAAGGCTAATTTATCCAAATAGCAGAGATTCCATATCTCACCAGAATGACATTCTACACTGTGTTTCTGACTTTGTCATGCCCTTAATTGTTCCCCTCAAAATAAAAGGAACAACAAATGTTTCTCCTTCTGAAAGTCTTACAGATTTTTCTTTACTTAAATATTGCATTGTCACTTTGATTAATAGATAGCCAAGTCACAACCATTCATGTACTCAGGCACCTCGATCCCATTTGAGGTACTCAAAGTTCATGGCAAAGTCTGATTTTTGTCCTCCCTAAATAAATCCTCCTAGAAAAGTGGAATTAAAATATGAAACTTTCACCATCTGTTTTGCTCCTAAATCTTTCCTTCAGATTTTGTAAAGGGCCCTGGAAGGTCACAAAGATTTGTTCTTTTGCCTTATGGAAAAGAGATGCAATGAAAATAATGAGTTTTGTTTGTTACATTATTATTGATGAACTTCATAGTTGTTACCTCAAAAGAGGTGCTGATTAGTGCTGTTAAGGATTACTCTGAATTTACATATGTCATCTAATCATTTTTAAATGAATAAGAAAGATTGTAATAGTTTTTGATAATTTAGCACAATGCTTATAATCAAAGTCAGATACAACCATTAATTAGTTATCTAAGAATGTTTATGAAATCTATTCTATGTAACTAGTATGATTTTTGAATTTGTTATTTATAGAGATTTTATTTTACTCAGAATTTTGGGAGTGAAAAATTAAATAAATGTCTTTAACTGATAAGTGCATTGATAGCTGAACCTGAGAAGCCATGATAGGTATTTCAAGCATATTTTCCAACAGTCAGTTCTTCTTATTGAAATCTGACTAGTCAATTTTTATTTTTCCTAGAAATCTTTTGTAGAACTTTCAATAGTTTAGACTTTGAGTATGTTTCCAATTTTTAAAAATGTGCATATATGGGGGGTTTAAGAGAAGACACTCATCATTTTTGGCACAAAATCTCATAATAATGGAAATGTTTCCAAACATGCCATTTTCAAAATGTTCTCTCTATAGTTAAACTTATTTTTTTATGTCACATTCTTATTCTTAAAGTGAAACCTCTACTTTGAATAGACAAGGTGCCATATATTTACTGATTAAATACCTTCTAGGAAGATTACTGACAGATAAGTTGACAAGCCTAGAATACCCATTTTTTTCATTAAAAGAAAAAATTTACACAGATATTTATGTGTAAATTTGTCAACTCTTTGAGGGACTTTGCTGTGAAATAACCAATAAACATTTATGTGACCTAAGGGGGTTTTATGATTACTGTACATTTCAGTGCAGAGCATTGGAAATATTTCAGTATTTAAGATAATGAAATCAATAAATCCCCCTACCTAGACAATATCTCAAAATAGGCTGAAGTTGCAAAGGTGTTTGAGGCTCACACAGTCAACCCCTTCCCTCCTTAGACTTAGACTTTCCTCTTCAGAGAGCGGATGTGATGTGAGTGTCTTTAAGTATCTGACATGGACTCAAGTGAGGGTCAAGGTTAATCTGCATGTAAGATATTCATTTTTATTTTTTCTTTGTTTTTATTGTTGTTCAATTGAAGTTGTCCCAATTTTTCTCCCATTGCTCTCCCCTGCTCTGCCCAGCCCCCACCTCCCACATTCAATCCACTCCCTGTTGTCTATGCCCATGGGTCATTCATACATGTTCCCTTTCTTTTCTTTCCTCCCTTCTCCCTCTCCCTCTCCCTTTCCCCTCTGGTAACTGTCAGTTTTTTCTTTATTTCCATGTTTCTGGTTCTATTTAGTTTGTTCATTTGTTTTATTCATTAGTTCCATTTATATAAAAATAAATTTTCAAAGAATGGTTCTCATATATTATTTTATACTCCACTAAGTTGACTAGTATGCCTTACTTGTGGAAGTGAGTGGAATAAATTATAACTTTTGTATATGTACTCACTTTTCACTTCATGGTGGTCACATATTACTAAGTATGAGTTTTAGATACAATAGGAATGTGTAGCATATGTCATTTAAAAATATTATACCAACCAAAACACCCCAGACCATAAACCTAAATTAAAATGGAAAGTGACTTTGAACATGCAAAGTCATAAGGCTTCCTGGAAATGATGCTGCTAATTGCCATCATAACCCCCAGGTTTGTTCTTTTCAGCACAACTCTTATTTTGGTCAAGATTCACCCTCTTCTGATGACTAGATACTATACTGTCTCTTCTCCCCACTCAGGCCAGTATGGTCTAAGCCAACCATGGCAGACTAATTTTCTTGTCTATGATTCATTTTGCGGTGGGAACATATTGCAGTCTGAACAATGAGTTGAGAGACAGACTTTTGGAGGAGCTGATGTTCCTGTGCAAAATTTCCGAAGTCTTGAAAAAAACACATATAGAAGAGAAAAGTCTTATATACTCACTTGCAGGTTATCAAAGGACCAGATGCTTGAAGATGCATTAGCCATTCTGCATCTGGGAGACAAGCCAACAGGTGAATAAGGCCAAATTGGTGGACTGGACTTACAGTGATGAGTGTTAATAATATGCCCTTATTGAAGAGCTAACCCCTATTCTCCACAGACTATTCCAAAAGATCCAGAAGGATGGAAAACTTCCAAATTCTTTTTATGAAGCCAACATCATCTTAATTCCAAAACCAGACAGAGACACAACAAAGAAAGAAAACTTCAGGCCAATATCGCTGATGAACATAGATGCTAAAATCCTCAACAAAATATTGGCAAATTGCATCCAACAATACATCAAAAAGACCATACACCATGACCAAGTGGGATCATCCCAGGGATGCAAGGATGGTTCAATATTTGCAAATCAGTAAATGTAATACATCACACAAACAAAAGCAAAGACAAAAACCACATGATCATATCAATAGATGTGGAAAAAGCTTTTGATAAGGTACAACAGCCATTTATGATAAAAACACTCAGCAAAGTGGGAATAGAGGGAGCATTCCTCAATATAATAAAGGCCATATATGAGAGACCTACAGCCAATATCATACTCAATGGGCAAAAACTAAAAGCTTTTCCACTAAGATCAGGAACAAGACAAGGATGTCCACTTTCACCACTTCTATTCAATATAGTATTGGAAGTTTTAGCCACAGTGATCAGGCAAGAAAAGGAAATAAAAGGTATCCAAATAGGAAAGGAGGAAGCAAAACTGTCACTGTTTGCAGATGACATGATAGTGTACGTGGAAAATCCTATAGACTCTACCAAAAAACTGCTCGAACTAATTAATGAATTTGGCAAAACAGCTGGTTACAAAGTCAATATCCAGAAATCAAAGGCACTTTTGTATACCAACAATGAATCAGCAGAAGCAGAAATCAAGGAAAAAATCCCATTCGATATAACAAAAATAAAAATAAAATATCTGGGAATAAACCTAACTAAGGAGGTAAAAAACCTGTATGCAGAAAACTGCACAGCCCTGAAGGAAGAAATCAAGGAAGACACAAACAAATGGAAACATATACCTTGTTCATGGATTGGAAGAATTAACATCATCAAAATGTCCATACTACCCAAAGCAATATACAGATTCAATGCAATACCTATTAAAGTACCAATGGCATATTTCACAGACATAGAACAAACACTTCGAAAATTTATATGGAACCATAAATAACCCCGAATAGCAGCTGCACTTTTGAGAAAGAAGAACAAAGTAGGAGGGATCACAATACCTGATATCAAACTATATTACAAGGCCACTGTAATCAAAACAGCCTGGTACTGGCATAAAAAACAGGCACATAGACCAATGGAACAGAACAGAGAGCCCAGAAATCAACCCAACTCTCTACAGTCAATTAATATTCAACAAAGGGGGCAGTAACATAAAATGGAGTAAAGATAGCCTCTTCAACAAATGGTGCTGGGAGAACTGGATAGCTACGTGCAAAAAAATGAAGCTTGAGCACCAACTTACACCATATACCAAAATAAATTCAAGATGGATAAAAGACTGAAATATAAGCCGTAACACCATTAAAGTCTTAGAGAAGAACATTGGCAAGAAAATCTCAGATATTTCATGCAGCAACATTTTTACTGATATGTCCCCTAGAGCAAGGAATATAAAGGAAAGAATAAACAAATGGGATCTCATCAAAATAAAAAGCTTCTGCATGGCTAAAGAAAACAGTATTAAATTAGCAAGACAACCAACTGTATGGGAAAACATATTTGCCAATGATACCTCAGACAAAGGTTTAATCTCCAAAATATACAAAGAACTTACATGACTGCACTCTAAGAAGACAACCAACACAATTAAAAAATGGGAAAAGGACTTGAACAGACACTTCTCCAAGGAGGACATACAGAAGATCCAGAGACACATGAAGAGATGCTCAATATCGTTAGCTATCAGAGAGATGCAAATTAAAACCACAATGAGATACCACTTTATACCAGTCAGGATGGCTATCATAAACAAAGCAACAAACAACAAATGTTGGAGAGGGTGTGGGGAAAAGGGGACCTTAGTTCACTGTTGGTGGGATTGCAGACTGGTACAACCATTATGGAAAACAGTATGGAATTTTCTCAGAAAAATAAAAATCAACCTGCCTTTTGACCCAACAATTCCACTGCTGGGATTATATCCTAAGAATCCTAAAACATCAATATCAAAGAATCTATGCACCACAATGTTCATAGCAGCACAATTTACAATAGCCAAGAGTTGGAAGCAACCTAGGTGCCCATCAGTAAATGAATGGATCCAAAAATTGTGGTACATATACACAATGGAATTCTATGCAGCAGAGAGAAAGAAGGAGCTACTACCCTTTGCAACAACATGGATGGAAATGGAAAGCATTATGCTGAGTGAAATAGGCCAGGTGTTGAAAGACAAATACCATATGATCTCACCTTTAACAGGAAGCTAAACAACAAAGCAAACAAGCAAGCAGAAAAAGAAAAAAAAAAAAACAAAGACACCGAAATAGAGAACAAGTGGGCAGTGACCAGAGGGGAGAAGGAAGGGAAGTTAAGGTGAAAAAGGGGGAGGGATTTGGAGGAACAAATAGGAAGGACACATGGACAGCAACTAAGGGGGGTGGTAATGGGAGGGAGGTGGGGAGCATGGGGCGGGGGAGGCTGGGATGGGAGAAATAGACAAAAAAATCTGTACTTGAAAAATAACTAAATAAAATTTTTTTAAAAATTTAAAAAAAGAAAATTCCAGTGCTGACTACATTTATGACTCTAAGCAAAATATTTCTTCTTTTCTAAATTTTGTCTTAACCACTAAAGGAACAATAAATGTAAAGTTTCCAAAACAAGTAATATGCCCTTATTTTTTTAAGTAATCAAATTAGAGTTTTCTTTTCCTTCTAATTTGGAAGCTGCTAACAAATACCTACCTATACATGGATCACATACTTTTATATGTTAGGACTTCACTTAATTGTTATTGAAGATTAGTTACCAATATATTTTTAAACAAGTTTGCTTGTCTAGTCTTCCCACACATAACACTTTCAAACCAGAAAAGTTTTCAAGATTAACATTAAACAAGAAAATGACAGCAGGAGATGTGCAAGCTGCCAGGGTACCTTTGAAGGAAGGAGAGGCTAAAATGGCAAGGAGCTAGGAGACATAGAATTTTGCTGAAATACACAAAATGGATATTCTTTATTATGATGACTTTGAGCATCCACTTTAAAGACTTCTGTCAAAAATCTTAAAATGTATTAATTATGTACCGTTGTTTGAGGGGAAAAGTTATGTAGAATGTAGATTGATAAGATATTCTTTATTTCTCAACATCTAGGAAAGAAAAAGGCATGGAAGACATAATTAAAAGTTTGTCAAATGAATAAGTACATGGAGTTGGAGAACAGATGATATATAATTATAAGCCAGTTCTATTTTAACAGTCCTATAACTCATCTGATATCTAAATGATCACCTCTAAATAGTTTTCTCCTCTTAATTTTCCAGAAACTCTATCCTCCCAATTTATCTTTTTTTTTTTTTTCGCATTTAAGAAAACTAGTGCAAAAGAATTGGGGAAAATTTCCATGACAAGTTATGCATAGAAAATGCACCTATAAAATTTTGATCGTTTTTGTCAAATTTTATTAACATAGCAAGAAGGGATTCCAGGGTCAAAATCAAAGAATAACAATAAAAAATTGTTAAATCAAACCATATCAGAAATGCCTGAGGTGGGAAGTAATGGGGATCTGTCCTTCTAATAGGCATGGAATAAGGGGGTGAAGTGTCTGTAGAACAATAAGAAAATTGACTAGAATTTGGTCTACTTTTTATTCTCACCATGTACCAACAATTCTAAACAATGTCTATAATAAAATATTTCTTTTCCCCAAAATATTTTGTTGTTCTAATTTCTACATTCATGTGGTGAGTTTAATATTTATCTAAGCTTTAAATTAACACATGTCTATTACCTATCCTTGAATAAACATTTAATTCGACATAGCAGTTAACTCAAAGACATCTCAGTTACACACAATCGACTTGGCTATAGTGCATTTATTTCTAGAGTAAATTCATAATAGTTTCTAATTGTCTGAGCTGAGTATGGGAAAAGTGGCCATCTTAACCCAGTGGTAATTGACATGTCTTTAAAGAGGAGATTTGGTATAAACAAGGATGACACAGTGATTATAAGGATGAACAAATAGAATGTGATTTACTTTAATTTTGACATTTTATATGATCCCTTTGAGTTTTTATTTATGTCTAAAATTGAAAACAGTTCAGCAATTTTGAAACTATTTGCCAGTAATTTTTTTTTGTTTGTTTGGAAAGGTACATTTGATGCATGAAATATGTAACTGAATTTGAAAAATATCTATAAAGTTGAAATTTCTTTTTTTTTAATTTTTATTGTTTTAAAACTATATAGCAGCCCTGGCTGTTGTGGGTCAGTGGATTGAGTGCCAGCCTACGAACCAAAGGATCACCAGTTCAATTCCCAATCAGGGCACATGCCTGGATTGTGGACCAGATCCCCAGTAGGGGGCACTGAAGAGGCAGCCACACATTGACATTTCTCTCCCTTTCTGCCTCCCTTCCCCTCTGTAAAAATAAATAAAATATTTTAAAAAATAACAAATTCAGAAAATAGTGGTTTACTGATCCTTGATTACTGAGCATGATTTTATTATATAGAAGGATATGTTGAAATATGATCCACTTTGGAAGTCAAATACCTTAGTTACTCTGCTGGGTCATTCCTTCCATGTAACGTGCATGTGGTTATGGCATGAATTATTCTTAATTATCATGGAAGTCATGATAACTAAATACCAAATAAGCCAGTGTTAAATTTTTCCAGTCTCCATGGATCAGTTTGGGAGACAGTAAAAGGATACAATGAAACTCACAATATAGAAACAATCTTCTCATTAGTCATGCCCGAGCAATTAAGTTGAAACTAACTCTTTCCTCTTCTTCATTTCCTCTCTTGAAATGATTGTGTTCAAGATCAAATATGAACTAGCATTTACTCTGCAGAAGACAAAATGGGCATGACATGGATAGGTTAATGACATGATATCAAATATCTTCCTTGAAAAAGCTAATTCTCCAGATGATGCTATGGATGTTAAGTTTCTTGGAGGCAGTTTTTATTCTGCTTATAGACTATGCCCTGTCATCATACATCTTGGCAACATTTATCACAGGGGTCTGTGTTTCTCACTCTGTGGGATACTTCCATGGGTCTTGGTGATTCCACGGTTCTTCTGTTTTTCAAGTTTTTCTGCTGTCTCCTTGCTGGCTCATACTTCTCTTGCTATTCTTTCCATATATAAGTTTATCATGACCGTGGCATAGACTCCTTCCTTATCTCATTTTATAGGTTTGTTGTAGATAATCTCACACATGTTCTTCACTTCAGTCACCATCTGTAAGTGAATAGCTTGAAAATGTCTACCTCCAGTTTCTCTATGAGCTCTATATGGCCACCAACAGCTGGATATCTGCTTAGCTGTCTCAGGGATACCTCACACTCAGCCTTTCTGTTTCAGTTTTGTTTTATTTGTTTCTTTGCTGCTGCATTAACATAGTAGTTAAAACAATCAATATCTATGACATTTTGACTGGGTAGTTTTTCTGCTCTACTTGGTGTGGGTCCCAGGGATATATAGCTGCTTTCAGTGGGAGGCTGAGCTGGCTGGCCAGGGCTAGACTAGGTGGTCTAAGGTGTCCCCATTTTCTGCATGGCATCTCTTCCCCCAGGGCCCTGCCATGTGGCCTCTCTCTTCAACAAGATAGCGTCAACTTCCTTATAGCATGTCAGCTGGGTTCCAAAATAGTGAAGGAGGAAGTTGCCAGGCCTCTTAAGGGCTAATTCTAGAACTTATACAGATCAGGAAAGCCTATGGCTTTAGCCAAATGCATGTACTATGAAAATACTAAGTTTTAGAGATAGGCTAGCTATTGCCACCATCAAAGGAAGTTTCTAAAGATAAGGAATGAAGGAAGGAAAGGAGAGAGAGAAGGAGAGGGAGAGGAAAGGAGGGAGAAAGATCATCTTAAGTCAATTTCTCAAATTAATAAGAGGAATAAATATTTAGCCCTAGCAATAGGAGTCACTGATACTCTGTGGTACGTTAGGTTTATTAGTGTTTGAAGTGAGAGCTACCTTTAAGCAACTCCATGTCTACCTACCAAAAAGGGAAGAACATAGACAAAAAGAAATTACACACATGTTATAATTATCAAAATGGTTTCTTTCACGGGCTACCAAGTTTAAAGTATTACTGCTTTTTTCCCCATAATTTGTGCTGATAACCTAGGAAACATGATTTGATTGGTTTAATCCTCTTCCTCCTCAGTCCAGTCTTGTATCCAGTTTAATGGAATCTCCCTTTTTTGTGTGATTTTTTTCCATCACGTACTACATTTTCATTTTCATTACCACCATCCTTCTCTATTCCCTTTCTACCTTCAGATCTGAGGTATTATGCAAATCTCATAACTGGATCCAGTCTTGCCCTGAGTCAGCATGTTTTATGCATTAAAGTGACCATAACGGATTTTCTGTTGCCTGCACAATATAGTCCAAACACCTTAGCCTGCCACTGAGTGCCCTCTTCCAGTTGTTGCTCCAACTTTATTTCTAGATTTCTCATCCACCAACTCTTCCTTGGTGGTCAGATAGATCAATTTCCTCCTTGTAACTGCTCAAGCTATTTTCTAACTGAATTGTTCTTCCCCCTTATCAATTTGCCTAAGTCTACCCTTTTCTGGTGAGTCTTTGCTCAGGTCCCACCTTTTCTCTTTCTGGACTACTCTAGCCTTCAATGACCCTCTCAGTCATCATGTGATTTATCTGCATTTAATATATTCTGAGATAACAGTGATGGAGCCTAACTTAGAAAGCATGGAAACTTAATGCTTATCAGAGAATCGATAATGATTTGATTAGAATGGCTGGAGGTGTGGGCAGAGGAATGATTTAAAAGATGTGTGAGACCTACTTTTAAAATTTTCATCATGGCCAGAATTCCAGAAATACTACATTTCCAGTGGACAAAGAAAAACCAATGGACATTTCAAACATTTTTATAACTGTTAAATTGTTTTTGTCTTTTTTAGGGTATTTCATGGTGTTTTAAAATGCTGGCTGGGCTATCTGAATCTTCAAGGAAAGTTCTAGAAAGTCAAACCTCTTGGATAATGTGTGATAAACAGAAAATAATCCAATGCTTCCCAGCCAAAGGCTAACTCTCCCTAATGTTGAAAGGAGTGAACAATGTCATTCTTTTACTGTCACTCAGATCCTGGTTAATTTTGCAATAGAGCAGTGACTCACTAATACATTTCAGTGAAGGGGCTCCCCTGAGATACTGATGACAGCCATAGTATTCTCTCCCCCAAACACACATTTGCACAGATACACACAACTTTCCCCACAATTTCGGAAGACTCATGTGTCCCTGAAGCCAGCTATGGATGTCAGATGTAGAACCTTTTTATTTTTAAAAATATGTATGAAAACCACCATAAAAGGGCACAGGATAAAGGGCAGCTCTCTCTCATTGGTCATGTTTCTCGAAGGTATCTCCTAGCCAATATTTTGTTCCATCCCTACATTATGTGGCAGCAGAATTCACTAAAATGGAACCAGAACACAGATCTCACTCTGTCCCTACTCTACCCATTTCCCTTCCATAGTCTGTGAGAAAAAATAATGTTTCTAGTATGTTTCTGAGACTTGTCCCTAATTTGATTGTGCACACCACCAATAATGATTCCTAAGTATTAAGAATTTATTTTTGAATTGGAAATATTTAGAAACCAAGTGTTTTTTTTTAAAGTTTGGTGACATGCAACCTAATACTTTTTCTGTGCTTCTTTAAAAATCCTAATTGGAGTGATTCATCATTTATTATTTATACAGTTATTGACTGAACACTTAGGGTATGCCAGACACCATGCTAGAGGCTGAGAATGTGCAGGTGAGCACGGCACATGTGGCTTCTGCTTGCAAGAAATGTGTAATCTTCACCTGCCTCTTTTAAATGCACCACATACATCTGTTAATTTGACTGCCTTAAACCTCTAGTTTCCTGGCCTAAAATTTCTTTTTTTTAAAGATTTTATTTATTTACTTTTACACAGAGAGGAGGGGAAGGAGAAAGAGAGGGAGGGAAACATCAATGTATGGTTGCCTCTCCCATGTCTTTTACTGGAAACCTGGTCCACCACTGAGGCATGTGCCCTAACTGGGAATCAAACCAGTGACCGGTGCTCACTCCTCTGAGCCACGGTTTTTAAATTTCTTCTACACAGTCCCTCTGAAGTGCATCTTCCAAATAAATACTATCTAATTGCCATATAATGCCAACCACAATATGCAATTGTAAATATAGTAGTAGTTAAATTAAAAGTAGAAAGAAAGGTGACTTGTATTTTAATACTGTATTTTTTCTAACCAAGCATTTCTAAATTATCATCATTTCAACATGTAATTATTATAAAATTTTTTCATTGAGATATTTTACAGTATATTTTGTACTAAATGTTCCACAGTCAATTACACTTCATGTGCTCAGTAGGTACATGGGGCACATGACTACCCTGCAGGATAAATCAGAGCAAAGTGCTCAGCTCCAACTCTGTGCTCTGTCTACCTCTGAGGACTTCCGTCCCTCAGTGTTTCTTCTGCAGGGCTGTTTGCCTCCTTCTCGCATTTTCTTTTAAAAATGCAATACTTAGTCTTTCTCCCTTCTATCCCTTCCCAGGCTGCTTAATAATGTTCTTATTTGTAACAGAAAACAGAAGAGGGTAAACAAAAGACTTTCCATAAACTATCTGCCTTTGGAGGACAATAAAAAGGGCCATACATTCCACAGTGACAACAAAAATTGTTTACTGTAAATGCTAGAAATGGAAGGGATAATGGACTTGGGTCGGTAGGATGTTACAGTTATGAGAGACTGACTTTTTTTAAATACTATGTCACTATGTTAATCGAACTCTTATTTGTCATCTGCTATATGCAAAATTGAGGCCAGGGATCTTCTGAGAAATTTAACTCACCTGGAATAATTACAACAGCTGACAAAGGCACACACAGACCAATTGTCTACTTGCCTTATTTACTCAAACTTGCAATTATTAGGCAAACAGCTGGACTGACAAGGTAATATCTGCATCCCAGTTGAGACTGTGGTATGCACACAAATCCCTATTTTGACAACTTCCTTTGGTGCTTTTGTGGCCCAATGTAGTGGAAATAAGGTTTAAAAGGTTCAAGAATTTGAAAACTGCTTTTGACTTTAAAAAGGTGAAAAGTTGTTATTATAAAATGATTTCTGTCTTATAGTATTCAGAACTAAAAGAACTGAATAAAACTGTGGAAGCTATTTAACTCACTTAAAATTCTTCTGCAGATTCTGAATAGGAAATACTAATCAACTGGGTTGGAGAGAGACATTGAGTCACATTTTCTTTCTTTAGTAAACAACAAAAAAAGTCAACCCAAATAGACTCGCCTCTTTTATTTACACGTGTATGGTCAAGTTTCTCCATGCAGCTAGGAAAGGAACAAAATGAAAGTACATCTTTTTCTTTGAAAGCCGCCTGAACAAATACCTGGTATTCTCCCGAGTAAAGAACAATGTCTGCACGGCAAAATGGTTTTTCTAAGAAAGAAAAAAGCAGAATAGATTATGACTATTATTAATTTGATAGTTTTTTTCAGGAAACAAAGGAAATCTTTTCTTGTGAAAATTGTGGCTCTGCAGTAGGAAAATGCATTCCAGCTGCCTTGGCAGCGGGGCTCGCCACAGGAAGCAGTGTTGGGGAACGGTGTTGCGGAATGGCCATGTCCAAACCAGGTATTAGGTAGAAAATCATTTGAAATAAGAGACCCATAGCTTTTGTCACTTATACCTGGAATGTTATAAGAGCCTCTTTTTCGATTTCTCTGTTATCTGCCTCTCCCTTCACTATGCCATCCTCTAATCTTATTTATTAGATAACTATTTATTGATTACTTATATATCAGTCACTATGCTATATTCTCCTAATAGAGCAATGAGTAGAAGCAAGACTCTGGTCCTCGGAGAGCTTTCAGTCCAAGCCATCCCAGTGAAGTTGGAGAACTGTCATAGAGCACATAGGAGTAGGTAGCAACAACTCCCTAGTGTCTCATCATCACTCTTTTAGTGATGCCAAGATTGATGGGTGGCTTCACGCAGTGACCACCTGATCCCTGAATTCAGCTCAAAGATCCCCAGGATTGAAAGGTTCTGCATAATGGTTTCTTAAAAAGATTTATTCAAAATTTCATAGAACAAACATTTTCTTTCAGCTTATTCTAACTGCTGTCACTATGTGGTTGCTGCAGATACAAAAATTATATAAGCCAACATGCATGTGGAGGAAACAGAGAAATGAATAATTTTAGTGCACTATGCAAAATGTGTAGGGCTAGATGCAGTGCTCTGGGACACAAAAGAAGCAAGGGCCCTAATGGTGGCATACTCTCACAGTCAATGGGGAAGTTCACGTACTTCAGGAGCCATTAGTTATCGTTCATTGGCAAGCAGTCAAAATCCAGCTACAAGCCCCATCTGGACATCTTGAATTCCTGCACTTCAAAACCAGCCACCAAAGAAAGTTTTACTAGAAGACCGATACATCAGGCTTTCTGGCTTCATTCTGCCAGTGCTGTCATTTCATTTTATTTTATTGTTTATTTGTTTGTTGTTTCTAGCTAAAGCTCACATATGTGCACCAGACAACACCGCTTCAGCCTCTTGCAAAGTAGGCCAGGATGCTGTATGGTTCTGCACTAGTGGATTTGTTTCTTTAGCGTTCCTGGAGTTGCTTGCTTGCATCAGGAATTTAAGGACAAATATTCCAGTTAGTCTACTTCACTCTCTAGATCCTCACTCATACAGCATTTTCAGTTGAAAAACTGTTACCTCTTGCCTGTTTTACTGTGACCAACATTGAAGTTTGAGTGAAGGAAATCAACTTTCAAATAAGAACAGTGTCGCCTGCTGTTGGTTTAGCCATACTATAAACCACAGATTATGCAAATTACAAATAAAATTTAATCCTTTAACCAAGAGAGGAGCTAGAAGCCTTATTTTCCCATTGGGCCTTATAATGTAGACTCAGCCATTTACTTAGTTTCCTAAAGAATACCTTAAGGGAACACTAAAAGTGTTACCAAAAATACAATAAGAGAACTCTGTAAATGTTATCTAAAAAGAAAAGCCAAAAGAATTTGTAACTGGCTCTGAAATTACTCTCTTAGGATTTTAATATTAAATTTTTTAAATACTGATTAGCCTTTAAGTTTCAGCCACCCCTACCCCCTTCCTCAGCAATCAGCAATTGTTTTTCTCGCATACAGGGTGAAAAAATAAAGTACCGCAGAGTGGGTGGCTTATACACAACAAAAATGTATTTCTCACAGTTCTGGAGGCTGGTAGTCCCAAATTAGGGGTGCCATCATGGTTGGGCGAAGGCCTCCTTCTTTGGCACAGACCTCTTGCTGTGTCAAAGGTGAAAGGGACCTTTGGTGAAAGGGACCAGGGAATTCTCTCCACCTCTTTTATAGGATATTAATCTCATCCATCTCATCCATGACCCAGTTCTTATATGTCCCCTCTCCTAAAACCACTGCATTGGGCATTAGGATTTCAACATAAGACAAATGTGTGGGTGGGAAACACACATTCAGACCATAGCACTAGGTTAGTGTCCTGTGACATGTAATTCTTTAAAATATTTCACTCAGGACAAAGATAACTGTATTTTTATGTCATCCCAGTTGGATTAGTTTCTTGTGACTGCTGTGACAAATCACCACAATCTTGGTGATGCATTTACTCATTTTCACCTCTAGAGGTCAGAAATCCAAAATGTTTCACTGGAGAAAAACCAAGGTGCTGGCGGGGCTGTAGTTCCTCTGGAAACTCTAGGAAAGAATTGGTTTCCCTGCCTTTTCCAGCTTCTAGAGCTGCATTCCTTGCATTCTCTAGCCCCTTCTTCCACCTTCAAAACCAGCAGCATAGCTTCTTGCTTCAGTATCCCCAATGAGTTCTGTCTTTGGAGTCAAATCTGTCTCTGCCATGCTCTTGAAAGGGAGTTTGTGATTAAATTTAGGGACCACCTGGATGATCCAGGATAATCTTCCCATTTTACAGCCCGTAACCTCATATCTATAAATCTCTCTTTTTTTTAATAATATTACATTGCAGCTGCCTGGGAATAGGTCTTTTTTTTAATATTTTATTATTTATTTGTCTTTAGAGGGGAAGGGGGGGAAGGAGAGAGGGAGAGAAACATCAATGTATGGTTGCCTTTTTGTGCCTCCCCTGCTGGGAACTGGCCTGCAGGGAACTGGCCTGCAACCCAGGCATGTGCCCTGACTGGGAACTGAACCGCGATCGTGTTATTCGCAGGCCCGCTCTCAATCCACTGAGCTACACCAGCCAGGGCTATAAATCTCTTTTTATCAAGTAAAGTGACATTCACAAGTTCCAGAGATTAGGACTTGGGTATCTTTGGGGAACATTATTCAGTTTACCACACTAGGTAATCATGACATTACTTCTCATCTAACTATCTTCTCATATAATTCAGCCCCCTTGGTCTACTAAGTTGTTTGAAAGTATTTTTTTTCTTAAGTACGTTAACTGCCAAACATAAATGAATGCAGATGGAATCACTGTAGATCTGTAATATACACCCTGTTGAGCTACAATAAACAGAATTCCCTTTAGCTTTTTTATTGTTGTTCAAGTACAATTGTCTCCAGTTTCTTCCTACCACTACCCCCCCCAGCCATCCCCACCTCCCACCCTTGATCCTACCCCCCTTTGGTTTTTCCATGGCTCCTTTATACATGTTCTTTAATGACCCTCCCAACCTTTGCCTCCATAACCCCTTCCCCCTCCCCTCTGGTTACTGTCAGTTTGTTCTTTATTTCAGTGTCTCTGGTTGTATTTTACTTGCTTATTTGTCAGTGTTTGACATACAAAATGATCACCTGAAGAATGTTTCAGTGAGGTCTCTAAAACCCCACTAATATTAATAATATCTTTCATTATGTTTCTCAGTGTTTCTTTGGGGAAAATTCATGATTTAAGGAAAAACTTTGCCTCTTAAATTTAGAACTTGGATTTTCCTGTGCCGATGAACTAATATGCAGCTTGAGCTGTAGAACTCATTCTGATTTTCAAAAATTTGTTTTGGCTTCCAGGAAGTACAGGGTAAATTTAGTATATAAAGTAATGATTCTTTGCTAGTATTTCTTGTATGATTATATGTTCTTCAACCCACCCCAACAGCCATTTCTTCTACTCCTTACTATGATGCTTTTGATAATTTATCTTCACTTTAACAAGCCTATTGCATGGGCCTTTTATTACAATCTACCTCAAAATCCTTTTTGTAAGCAGCAGACATAAATAAATCAAACAAATAAACAAACTTGGAAGATGTATAGATCCTATGAATTACAGCCCATCTGCATAGTTTTTGAGTGCCAAAGGCATAAATTCAGCTATGAATACATGCTGTTACTACAAAAGCATTTTAAAATTGTGTTTCTATGCATTATAGGCCTTATTAGAATAGACAGACAACTTAGATGTCAAATATATACTAATTAATGCCATTATAGCCTACAGCTTTCTTGATTTCATTCAATACCTTCCAATTTTAATAATTTACAACTGGTATCAATGGCACTAATAAAATTTAAAATGGATATGTGTATGAGCTGTTTTTCTTAAACTTCCTGAATTAAAGAGACGTAAATACAGTTTTGAAATCATATTTTCTGAAATGTTTCCACAGGAAAAAAGCTTCATTTTAGAATTTTTATCAAGTTCTGATATATATGATACATATATATAACTGTATATGTGATACATATATATGTATATATGATACATATATAAGTGTATATATAATGCATATATGTGTATATGATACAGATATATATGATACATATATAAGTGTATATGTGATACAGATATATATAACTGTATATATGAGATATATATAACAGTAAATTATAACTCCAAAATTCTGAGTTCAAATTCTCTGTTCACTGCCTCATCTATCCTTTTGAGATATCTGTTTTCAAGAAATATGTTTAAAAATGTAAGTGATTACACAAACCTAATTCTGTGACTTTAAGGTTATAGTTGTCTAAAAAATCTAATGCAGTCATTTCTGCTATTTTCAATTAATGACACCTTTTTTAAGTTTTTAATTTTTTATTATTGTTCAATTACAGTTATCCCCATTTTTCCCACCTCCACCTCTCATATTCAATCTTCCCCCTGGCCCCTCATTGTTTTTGTCCGTGGGTCCTTTATACTTGTTCCTCGATGACCCTTCCCCTTGCCCCCATGTCCCCTCACCCCTCCGCTCTGGTCACTGTCAGTTTATTCTTTGTTTCCATGTCTCCCGTTCTGTTTTGCTCACTTGATTGTTTTGCTGATTAAGTTCCACTTATAGGTGAAATCATATGGTGTTTGTCTTCCACTGCCTGGCTTACTTCACTTAGATCCTTTCTTATTTTAAAAATAGGAAATACTTTAAAACAGATAAAATTGTGTATAATAACATAATGCAGCACCTTTAAAACCTTTTTACTCACAATGCAGAGTAAGAAAAAAATTTTATATCACATTCATGGGCATACATAAAAATGCAGATAGCTGAAGCAATCAACAAAATACTGGTTAGATGTACTGCAGCTTACATACTGATATTTTCTATTTTGTTCTACATTATTCTATTCTTTAAAAAATATTAGTCACAAGTTTTTAAAGTGATATACTGTGAACATTTATGTCTCCACCATTTTTCGTCTTTATAAGAGCTTAACATTTTGCCATATTTGCTTTAAGTAAAAAGAAAACAGTAGATAGATTCAAAGTCCATGTGCTCTTTTTTTCTACTTTCACACCAGAAGTAACTGTTATCTTACATTTGTTGTTTATTTTTATACACATTTAACAGTTTTAACTTCCTATATATGTATCTATAAAAAGGTGTAGCATCATTTTATATGTTTTAAAGTTTATAAGTGGGATATGCTTACCTGTTCTTCTGCAGTTTGTTGGTTTTTTGTTCATCATTATGTCTTGATATTTACCAAGTTTGGTAAAGATCTGTAGCTCAACTTTAGCCATTTTAACTCTATAGTAGGCCAGAATAAATATTCTTCATTTTTTATCAATCGACCTATTATAGTTGGCAATTTAGATCTTGTTGTTGTGACTATGTGAAGTAATAGTGTAATGACCATTCATGTACATATATATTTCTGTTCAAGAATAAGTGTTTTGCTAGGTTCTATAGCTAGAAGCAGAAGCATGAAACAATAAAAAACTTGCACATCCTTGACTTTCTTATATATTTCCAAATTGTTGTCCAAAGTAGATTTTATTTCTCTGTGTCCTTGCCAATTCTAAGCATGATTAAAAATAATGTGAAGGAAATCTTTAATTTGTATTGTATTGATTAGGTTAGTGAATTTGATGTGTTTCATGATTTTTGGTCATTTGAGTTCCTTCTTCTATAAATTTTCCCATTTCCTAATGGAATACACATTTTGTTATCCAAGTATAACTTTTCTGGTTGATTTCCCTGTGAGAACAGCATCTAAACTGGGATTTGAGGCTTATATTGACCTGAGTTAAGCTCCTAATAATAGCTTTCCACCTGGGGTAATATAGTACACAAACCTACATGGGTTATTGTAGTTCTCATTTATCAAAACCGAATCAAATTTTTGTGATTTGGATCATTTACCTCTGACAATTCATTGTTTTCTCTGAATTTAAATGGTTTATTCTTAATTTTCTGTCATTTTAATTTTTTGAGAAATTCAATTACAACAAGAATGAAGACAACATATGTTTAATATCCACCTGCTATGTGCAGTACATTATAATGGAAGAATAGATAGGTATAGGTATATGATATCTAACCTCAATCAGAATACGCTTGCATTGGGGCCCTAACCAATCTGCAGAAATGTGCAGACTATATGCTAGATTGGATCTAAATCTGGGCCTTCGGTTCCAGCCCCATTGCTTCATGGCTGTCACCTCAGCTTGTCAATTTCCTATGGCTTCTCTCAACACTTAGGTAACTCAAGACAACTTCTATTTTTCTACTATAAAAAAATAGCATGCCAAATCAAGATCACAAATTTATATTTAATATGTTCCTATGTAACTCACTCCTTTACCATTTAATAACATATATTGCACTATTCACAATACAGTAGTGAACTTTTTGAAAAATCTCAATTCATTGTACTACATCATTGATATGGACTTGTAATTAATCATAAGCATAAAGAATATGAATATATTTTATTAATCCTATCAATAGCTCTTTGTATAAATTTATTTGTAAATGATGTTTATTATACATTTGAATTCTTGAATGTAAGGCATGGGCCAAGAGGTGTATTGGCCCTCATTTTTCCCCAGATACCACGGTACCATGGATACCATGGAACCTCAGTTGACCCCTTAAGCTGTAAAATGATTTATAAACTCCCATTCGTATCTAGCAGCCCATGGTTTTACAGACATCCTCTTGGTAGTTATTTGTGATGTTACACACATAGGATCAGTTTCTTTGGTGAAAGGTCTTACTTGGTCTTGATGCACCATTTGATTGTTTTTGGAAATACATCAGCTCTTCTGCACTGACATTTCTTAATGGTAAAATCTCAGAGAAAACAGATTCCCACAATATCCCAAACTCTAAAATACAGGGCTGTCAATGTTTTTAATGATTTCAGAAGTTGAGATTTTGTGTGTTTTCATGTGAAGAAATCACTTTGTGATAAAACCAACACCTGGTTTACCAGAAATACTGGCACCCTACACATCATAGAAATAAGAATTTATTACAGAGGAATTCCACTGCTGGTCATCTGAGCTGCAGCTTCTGTGAACTCAAATAACTGTGCTAGATAATGACCTAGAAGATTTTAGCAAATGTAAAGTATAAGAAATTATCAGTGCTTCAAAAGCACAGATAATGTCTTGTAGCCACATTGGCTAGCTGGAGTTTGCCTCTTAGTTGAAAATCAGTAAGAATATTCAGGACTTGGAGTGTAAATCATTAATTTTCAAACCTACCTCCTTTGAATAACAAAGGATTTTGTTTTTGCCGGTGTCTCAACTAGATACATGTGTGACCCATAATTTTGTTACCTTTCCTTTGTATTTCTTTAGAGCTATGACATAAACTAAAGCATTTCATAGGGAAGGCGACTTCTAAAATATTTTTTGTTAATCTTTCTAATGTACAATTATAGTTTGAAGATCATCAGGGTGTAGTTAACTTCTGTGACATCCATATTTTATAGTGGCAACCATTGTTCATGTGTTTCAAGTTCTCCCCGCAGGATTTTTTCCTTATATGAGAAATAGAAGTAAATTAACATTAAAAAGTTTGCAGGAGATTAGAATCTTCTCTATGATTATAAAAGCTTGACTGTTTTTATCACTAGATACTTATGTTCATGCCACATGCAATATAATATTTGATTGTGAAATTATTTTGGAATAATTAAGGTACATTAATGAATACTCATGTAATAATCATGAATGATACAAAGAATGCCATTGGAAAATAAGTCTTAGGGCAGAGATCTACAGACTTTTCTAAAGCAAGCAGAGAGTACACATTTTAGTCTTGTGATATATACACTTTAGGCCACAACTGCTCAATTCTGCCTTTAGAGCAGCAAAGCAGTCATAGACAGTTTATTAAAAAAACAGGCATGGCTATGTCCCAATCAAACTTTATTTACAAATAAGGGAATAGGCCACAGAATGCCTGTTCCTCCTCTAAAAATCTACTGACACCCCTGGCTGCTGTGGCTCAGTGGATTGAGTGCCAGCCTGTGAATCAAAGGGTCCCCAGTTTGTTTCCCAGTCAGGGCACATGCCTGGGTTGCTGGCCAGGTCCCCAGTGGGGGGGGGGTGTGAGAGGCAACCACTCAGTAATGTTTCTCTCCCTCTCTTTCTCCCTCCCTTCTCCTCTCTCTAGAAATAAATAAATAAAATGTTTAAAAAAAATCCACTGATGTAGTGCAGTTTTAAGAATTAGAAACTTTTAGTTAAAATGTGTCATATGTCTTTATATATAATTTATAAGAACATTAATTTTTGAAAGAAAATATAAACCAATGAACCCAAAAACTAACCTCAAATTTTTTATTTTGATTATTTAAATAGAAACATTTTTTCTTATTTGATTGTAAATTCATTAAGCTAATCTTACCTGTTCTTATACCAGACTGCACTAGACTGTTATTAAAGATATCTAGAGGGTGTTTCTTTTAGATTATGTCCCCTAAAATGTACTTGAGTCTTGGACAAATGTCTCCTTGTTATTGAACTTTAAGATTCATGTCTATAAAAAAAGGTTTGGTCATGATTTCTCTAACATATCTTCAAACTATTCAATTCTATATTTCTATCAGTGTCAGTCATATTATTTGTCAGTAGGAACAATGTCTTTGTTCATAGAGATTTAAAAAAAAATTCTTATATTGGGAATGCCATTTTTCCCAAGACATTTTATTCTCTTTGAAAGTCACTTCTAGTTTCTACATGAAAAATGCCTTTTAAAATCAATACCAGTGAAAGTGAATCAGTGATAGAATGATTATAGGATGTCTTGCTTATCATTGGAAAGCTAAGATAATGATCTCTGCAATTATCCTCACATGTGATTTGAAAGGACAGAGGGGAAGATTTTCTGGCTATATCACTGCTAATTTGTGAAATGTCCCCATAATAATCACTTTGTAAGATGGCAGCCTGCTTTTATTGCCATATTCTAAGGAGATCACTCAATATTATGCCCAAATACTCCAGATATTACTAGCCCTACTCCCATCTTAAACTTACCATAGATTCAACATAGTCAAAAAGGAAATAATTAGAAAATCTCCTCACATCCTGTCTCATTATATTATTACACATAAGGAAAAATAGTTTTAAAGTATACAGAAAAATGACTTGGGTCAGGCAGCTGCTTTCCAAGTGTTAAATTTCTGTTTCCAATGCCTTCATTATATTTCCTCGCTGAAAGGCAGGAATCACTCGTTATGACATACAACTATTTCCCCTCAACCAAGTGTTCAATGCCTGCTATTTTATTAGCCCATAATAAGAGGTAATTGAAAGGGTGTCGAGGCAAGTGGCAGGCAGAAGTCACCAGGTTTATTCTTCATATGCCCCTCTGCAGGGTTTTGCCTTCTCAGCACACCAGTATCTCTGGGAATTGGCTTTTCTTTCTGCCTCATGTTTTTGAATAGTTACAGTGGAAGCAACCACATTTTTTACAGGGTGAGTGCCCCAACCTCATCTGTGTGAATGAAACCAGAGGTTAGCTCCTGACCCAGGCTGAGCTAATTCGAGTCCATTCTCAGATTTTAGAGTTGAAACTGGGAAATGATCACCCAAACTCTGAGCTATTAAATGAAAATCATGAAAAACTCACAAGCTGTTGGCTGGACCTATTTTCTGACATGTGGTTTTAGAAATAGAAAAAGTCATTTTACTGAGAGAGAGAGAGAGAAAAAAAAAGAATGAAACAAAAGTATACAGAGAGAGGCAGAGTTGAGATTTGAAAAGCAGTTTCCGGTTTCTCTCTAGCTTTTGGTACAGGTTCCAGCTCACCCATCACCCAGCTGAATTCCTGCCCTTGGGGTCTGTGCAGTTAACCAACTCCCTTTTGCTACATCTAGTTCAAATAGGTTTTCATGCCTTAAAACCAGAAGAGCTCATTGTGAAGTTTATTTCATACTCTATACGTGTATAAAATACAGATTATAAACAGTTATAAAAATGTTCTTGTATGGTAATGAATTATTAAACAGAATTAATTATCCAAAAGATACTCCGCAGAGAAACAGACCACATGAATTTTATGTGTCTGTATATGTGAGTGTGTATGTGTAATTAAAAAAATAACACTCTAGTGAAACAGGTAACAGTGTTAGGTAGGTAATGTTACCGAACAAGAGGTCCGAGGGAGGGGCAATACAATATTGGGCCCACCTAGGGATGCCCAAAACTGCTATACAACAGGGGCCCCTCCCAAAAACAAAATACTAATATCTACTGGGCTTTTCTGTCCGCCGCCAATTGGAAAGACATCTCTCAATGCCAGAGATTTGTGAAAAGGAAACAAAATGTTTATTTAATGATATCCAGGCCTAATGCCTCCACTAAAATATCAAAGTCCTTTAGGTTGTACACCTACACCCACACAGCGCTCCCTTCTCCCACTGTCCCAACTCCGGGTACCGTAAATCAGGAAAAGAGCACACGTCTGTGTTGCAGGCTGCTGGCACTGTCAGCTGTGTCACTGTGCAGGATCTCGAGTTAATCCAAAGTACTTTGGTACCCTTTCATGGTCCACTGGCAAGAGTCCTTTGTACCCAGTTCCAGTCAAAGTCTCTCTTGCTTTTCAGGCCCCGCGGCCAAAGGGGCACCCCAAAGCCGCGTGGGCCTCTTCTACCAAAGCTGCAGGGGTCCGCACTCCACCAAAAGCATGTGGCTTTCTTCTTCACCTGGCTGCAGGGATCTCCATTCTGGCAAAGCTGCGTGGTTTTTCCCTTTCACCTGGGAAAGAGGGGGTCCGCACCCTGCCAAAACCACGTGGCTCCCTCTTTCACCTCACCAAGAGGGGGTCCTCACTCTGCTGAAACCGTGTGGCTCTCCCTCTCAATGGCTGCAGTGTCTGGCTTTTAAATCCTCGCACTCATCTTCCTCTGTACCCCTATTTCCAACTCCTCCCAAGATCAGTTACACCTGCCAGTATTTCTGTATTAATACAAGTTTACTAGGCTGCCATTGTTAGTCTGGGCAGTAATCATCCCATGTCCTCGAGCCAATCTTCTCCAAGCCCCTACGCAGGCGCTGTAACTTGGGGGACCTGCCCCCAGTTACATCTTGGGGGAAGTGACTTCATCCTCCTAGCTCCAAGCCTGGCCACAGCCATTTAACATATCCAAGTGACCGCCAAAGGCTACAGATATGTTAAAATATAATGCCATGGATTAGCTGCAAGGCTGTGGCTGTACAAAACAGCCCTGCATGTTCCTGCTCCATGTGTCCCTTCCCCCCAACTCATACCTGTGGGAGGGAAGGGGTGAGGACATCTTATATGTCTCTCCATTATTCCTATACACTTTGAATTCTGGACACCATTCCAAATCTCTTTCTTGCCCCCCCCCCGGCTGCACCCTGTATCAGTAAGAGTGAACAAACTAAACTGAATGTGTGGTTTATTGGGGGAGAGATATATTAAGTGAATAATTACAAAAATTGGTGATTGATTAAAGAATGTGGAAAATACTATGAAAGAGAGGTAAGGACAAGGAGCAGGGTAGAGGAAGCCACATACATGAGCTCCCTGGAATTTCAAAGATTTCCTGTGTTACTGATCACAAGGATTTCTTTCCCAAAGTCACTTATGAATTGGGCCCTAAAAGCATGGTTTCTGTTGTCTGATAACCATATTTAGCTTTCATGTAGGAGGAGCATTTTTGTTTGAAATTTATTTCTCAAGTAATTTAAACCCCACTTTCTTAACATTATTCAAGAAAGTTATGTTGTATATGCATGGTTGTTCATGTTGGCAAACTACTCACAGTTTTGGTGTTTTGGGATTCTTAGGATATATTACCAGAGTAAGCTTTAACATTATGGAGTAGATACAAAGAGAAGTAAGCCTGAGAACTAGTGCATTACTGGATGTCTAAGGCTTAATTTCCTTCTTGGGAAATTCTCTGGGTTGTGATTGGCCTGGTAATAATAACTCTGATTTCACCTTATCCAGAGAAGCATATGACAAAATAATCCAGGACTGAGAAAGCTCTTTTTTCATTTTTATTAAATAATTGTTGCCTTTGACAAATTCTAGAAGCTACTTCTTTGGAAGTCCATAAGAACAAACAGTTTATTTCCTGGACCTGGCATATTTCTGAGTAAAACAAATGAAACATCCTGCATCCTAACAAACTATCTTAAATCAGATACCTCTCTGACAGAAATGAGACACCATTTTAATCACTGATTTTACTTTTGCACTAAAATTCCTAAGACAAAAGTTGATTTGATCATGGTAACCAACAAGTTGTGCCACGTCAACACTGAAGCGACAAAGAGCACTAAGAATAGTGAAACTGACAAGTATGCATCTTTTATGTTTAGAAGTACTTTCTTTTACTTTGAAAAAACTCACAAACCAAAGCTCCCTAAAATTACTATAGGTTATACCAAAAATTTGGTGAAACATGAACGTGATAGTGTAGAAAGGATTACAGTGTTATATTCTATGAGATTTTGTGATTGATTCTTCATTGGTGTAGAAATTAGTATTGAAATTCAAAAGCTGTTCCAGATAGTAATACCATAAATGAAATAGCATATTGTATGTATACAACTGGACTAAAAATATAGCACACGGGTATATCTTAGTTTAGGAAAGTAAGTATGGTAGTGGTATGTTACACAGTTTAACAATTCATTTTCTAAAGAAATGCATTTAGTGCCTATTCTGCCTTGCTAACCTCTACATTATCCCAAAGTCATTTCTGCACCTTTCTTTCCCACTGGCCTAGGATGTTCAACTGGAACACATTCAACCCTGTTTGCATTTATCAACATTCAATATACTGAGACTTTTTCCATCTTCTTTTTTTCCAATGGAGACTGTATTGGGGTGACAGCAGTTAATAAAATTATGGGTTTCAGGTGCACAATTCCACAACACATCACCTGTTACACGTTGTTGTGTATTCACCCCACCAAGTCAAGTCTCCATCTTCTTTCTTTAAAAATCTTGACATAACTAAATTATTATTTAGTAAGGCTCAATTAACTCAGGTTAATTGGAGAGAAGGTGACTTGAATTTATTAGGAAGGAATTTGTTGTTGTAAATGTCTTGTCTTTCCATAACTTGATCTAAGTGTTTTTTACTTGAAGTAAAATCTAAAACTAAAAGGTATGGAATGGCTTCCCATTAAAGAGACCTTCTGTTTCACAGGTAACAGGCCATTTGAATGCACAGATAGTGCTGTCATAGACTTGAAGATTTTCATTGTCTTCAGAAAGTTGAACATTCTCTGAAATCTTGTTTACATTTTCTAAAGGCATATTGAATGTGTTAGAAAGAAAAAAGCATATCATAAATAACCTTCCTACTTTCATGATTCAAGTAAAGCATTAATTTTAAACTCTTGCAAATCAAAAAATATCATAAACAATTTAGGAGGTAGGTAATAGAGTAGAAAACTGCATTGCCAATGGATATCATGATAAAGAATTGGTATATAAAATCTATAAATAACTCCTAGTCAATAAGATAGAAATACAATTAAATAAATTCATATAAAATGGTCAAAGTTATAGCACAAAATTCACAGATGAGAAAATTTAAATATGAAAGGATGATCAACTTCACTTTAATCAGTAAAAAAGTTAAAACAAGGAATCACCATTTTACCCACCAATTCATAAAATATAATTAGGAAATCTGTGTATCAGGTGTGAGGAAAGATAGGGAAAAAGTTGTGCCCAGATACTTCTAGTGGAACTATGAAATAGCGCAGCCACGTTGGGGAACTATTTGTCAAGCCCATAAATTGAAAAACTATCTGCCTTATTACTAGGATGAATATATCAATATAATTTATCATTCCATATAGGACACCTTGAATATGAAACAAGGTACTATTGATATTTATGCAAGAACAAATGTGTAAACTGGGGTTACTCAAGTCCCATCTGGTTATAATGGTGCCCCATCTATGATTCACCTTGTGCTCAGACCCTAGGTAATGTGTTGCCCTTGTGCACTATGTGTGAGGACGGCTACTCTTTGCTGCATAGTGTGTAACAGCAAAAAGTCAAGAACAACCTGCCGAAAGGAAACTTGGTAACTAAAAATGTATAGTCCAGAATTCTAAGCAACAAGGGAAAGAGATGAACTATATTTCTCTATACATCAGTATCAATAGCTATCCTGAAGATAGACCTAGTTAGGAATAGAAAGTTCCACAATGTTATGCACAAAGATAGATTTAGATGTATATGTTTATATTTATAGTTCATATAGGTGAATTTGAAAAAATGCCATGAATAATGCTTACCAAATTATGATAGTGGCTATCTCTGGCAATTGGGAAAAGAAATACTACTAGTGGTTCAAGGGGAATTCAGCAATATAAGGAATGTCTTGGTTCATTAAAACTAATTGGAAGCAAATAATTTGCAGCAAATATTGCAGATGTTGGAGTTGATAGATCTAGATTGGGGGAGGAGGTACTGTTTAAAATATTCTTTGTATTTTTAGTGAATTTCATTTTTCAAAATAAAAACAATTATACATCTTCTATGAAGACTTCCTTGACCTCTTTAAGCCAAACATTATTTCTGTCACTCCTATCTGTGCCTGTAACGCTTTATAGCCCTTCTATAAGAGTTATGCTATTCTGCTTCTTAGGTTTATCTCCTCCATTAAATTGAAAAACTCCTAATTGAAAGAATAATGTCTTGTCCCTCTTTGTATTCCTCCTCAACACCTGGCCAGATATCTAATGCACTGTAAACACCCAATTAGGCTTGATTAAACGAAACACAAAAATAATAGGATGGTTTCCATAGAAACCCTTGCTCCTTTTGAGGTGACTTGAAATTTTTTAATGTTTCAACTTATTTATGCTTTCCTTTGCATATGCTTTCTTACACTTTGTGCCAACTTCTACTGGCATTCTTTCAGAATGAATCTCTAATAGAAATGAAAATACAGTGTTTTGTGTTTCTATGTTTCTTAGCATGTTGAAGATGCTCTAGACTCTAATTATGAAAGTCAATCTAGACTAGCATGCTGATTGAAAGGATCTGCTTTATTTTCTCTTCTGTCATTAGTCTTTGTCCTAATGCAATGCTGCATTCTAGAATGTTGAGTGAAATGTAGCATTCTTCAGAGTTACTCCTTTGTGTCACTTTGGCTCCAATTGACACTTTAGTAATGTTAATTTCTGCCTGTGGACATCAATGACCAGTTTTGGAAAATCTCCTGGGGCCATAGCAGAGCTTCAGGTGCCTGCTACTCATTTAGAATCTAGCTGGTAACAAAAGCTTGAGTACAATGTGGCATTTGGTTTGCTTTTGCTTTTTCTTTCTTTTTTTTTTTTTGAATTTCAAGTTTCATGGTTTCTGTTGTTCTACTCTCATAAATAAAACATGTGCTTTTATTTTTCAAAGTTACCAGAGTTTGTTCAGTTGAACAATGCCCAACTTGCAAATGAATACTTTTGAAAATACATATGGTTGGTATATTCATAAGTACATATGTGAATTCATTTAGTTTCAATGGGAACTTATTAAATGTGCCAAGTTATCTTTTGTCAAAAGAACTGTTACTAAGTGAGGACATCAAGTGTGCTTGCTTATACATTCCTAAGGTACTAAATTTAGGTGTTAATGCTGCCTTTTAAAATGATTTTTGGGGATTGCTACTTATGCTAAAAGGATGCCTTTTTCTTAAAAACAAAATATGTTCTTGAAGAACACCTTTTAAATATTTTTAGATTCTTTTGTCGTTATTGTTCCGAGTTTTCTCAGCTGTTTCAGACTTAGGACAGGCATTACCCCACTGCAACCGGCCCCTCGATCATTATCCAGCTTTCCTTTGAAACAGTACTTGGCACAGAGTGTGTTTTCTTAGCCAGCTGATCTCTGTGATTGCTGGACTTGATGCACTGTGTGATGTGTCTTGCAATTAGATTGGACTAGTTATCCTGGCACTTTGAAAGTGTCTTTTTCAGGTACACTTTGGCATGTACATACCAAAGATGTGCTGATGATAGCACTGACTTTTCAGAGTGATCTTTTCGTCGTAATTAGCATTTTAAAATTCCTGAGTTGAAATCTACCATGCTCGGTCGTCCTTGATGCTTCTGTAGTTAAGAAGGGCAGACACAGCCCCTGGGAGCACTTGCTGACTTGGCAGCATGAAGCAAGTCACATGGACCTCCCGAGGAGCCAGGAATCAAGCTGATTTTATTCATCTCAGCCCACCATACTACATGGAGTGGCTGACCAGTTACTTGCTCATCTCGTCAAAGTGTACCCTTAAAAACTAGTTATCTGACTATAAAATTCAAATACTTATACCCAAAATTTGAAATAGGCATCTGAAACATCCAGGCTTTTACAGCAGGAACTTCATTATGGCATGTTGCAGGCTCTTATGAGCAGAGTGTTCAGCATTTCGGGATCAGAAAGGTTTCAGAAATCCTGCTCAGCACCTGGCATCTTTTGGGCCCTGTCTAGATTTCTAGTCCAGCTGTTCAAGGAAAAGAAATGAAGCTGAAGAGGCATCAGTGTAGCTACAGTTGGTGCTGTGGAGGTTAGGGTTATGCTACCAGATAACACATGCATTGTTTTTACTGATGTGGAAGGCTGCCTTGCTGTGTGTTTCTAGGACTGTCAGAAAGATTGATTCCTGAACTATTTTGAAAAAGTGCTAAGTACCAGCTACTTTGGGTACTTACCCAGGGGCATTGCAGCTGCCTGGCATTGCTATGTGGCAGCTGAGCTGTAATCGCTGCTATTTCTCAGATTTGTTTGTATCTTTGTCAGCATTTGAGAGAAGGGAGGTTCAAGCTCAGATTGGGGCCCTCGCCTCCCAGTGATCTCATCTAGCCCATGACTTGAAATACTTTCCGAGTTGCTAATGACTCCCAAATTTACATCTCTGGTCCTGATGTCATTCTTATGTTCCAGACTCATACATTCAGCCTCCCACTAAATAGCTCAGATTTGATGTCTAAGAGGTATCCCAAACTTAAAATGAATAGGACCCAACTACAGATCTTTCTACCCATGTGCCCCCCACCCACTCCTCTCACCATCTTCCTTCCTTAGAGTCACTCCAGCCAAAGCCTCATAGTCATCCTTGACCCCTCCCTGTCCTTGCCACGTGTCCATCTTCCAAAGTCTCCTTCTCAAAAGTATATTCAGTACAAGAACACTTCTCTGCCATCTCTGCCTTACTCCAAACTGACAACAGATCTCATCTGGGCATTTTTAAGTCCCTACTAACACACCAGCCTGCTTTGCAACTGTGTATATTCTCACAGCAGCAAAAGTGAATCCAAAAACACAAATTAGATCATGTCATTCTCTGCTCATAAAATTACCAATGGCTTTCAATATCAAGGTGCAAATCAAACATACAAAGATCTAAGTGATCGGGCTACCTAGTATTTCTCTAACTTCCTATCCTTCCGCTCTTTCTTACCTTGTTTCAACTCATTCATCTTCATATACAGTGACCTCTTCACTGCACCTCAAACATTCTAGGCACAGTCCCACCTAAGCATTCTGAACTTGGTCTTCTCTTTACCTGCAATTCTCTTTGAGGTATTTGCATGACTTGTTTGCATACTCCCTTTACGTTTCCACTCAGATATCTCTTTATTAGCATGATCTTCCCTCACCAACCTTTATAAAAGGTAACACTGCTTTCACGGGTATCTCACCTTGCTCTGTTTTCTCAGTGCCCTCTATGCCTTCTCCCCTGTATGTAGGCTTTGTTTGCTTCACTTCCAATTCTCCAACATGAAGGACAGTGCGTGCCTGGTGCACAGAGATCTCTACTGAGCATTCGTGGAAAGCACACCCACCTTCCTCCTCTTTCTACATCTCTGCCTACCAGCTATAAAATGACACTTAGAATATTGGGTTCTCTCTTTCTTTTTTATTTTGATGAGAATAGCTCCCTGATATCTTGAGCTCTTCAGCACAAAAACCCATTGAAATCCAAGATTTGGGGAGCTCACATTTCTCCATCTCTGACTTGACCAGGCCATGAAACACATGCTTCTGTCAACTGGGGCTGTGTCACTCAGGTCGCACTGCACCTCGCATTTCTTGCATGGCCTAGCACTAAGGGCCATGGGCATACTGCCTGGATACCAACGGAGTCGCCAGTATCGAAAATCATCATAAAGATGGTATGTTTTCTGTACCTTGGGGAGAAACTTGGAAGTTCACAGACACATCAGCATTGTTAACCATTTCCCAGAGTTGCCTTTTGCTTCCATCATTTTGCAGCTGACTGCACTGTCTGGAACTCATCTTCCACACTCGCCATGAAGTACTCACCCTTCCTACCCCTCCTGTGTTCTTCTTGTTTGAAAGAGAAGGGAGTAAAACATATCACTCTCTTTTTTTTGTCTTAAATACCTATCCTAAGATCCCCAACATTCTGTTTTATGATTTGGTTGGCTTTCAGAAGTGCAATAGTTTCATTCTACATTGCCAGTGAGTTTGTTAGTTCTTTGGGGAGCAGGGTCCATGAAATTCAATACCAGCATTTGCTACAACATTCAGCAACAACCTTGCCTGTGCCATATAATCAGTGATATCTGTTAGTTTGAGTTTTAGCCTTTTTCCAAATGTATTTGACATTATGATTACCTGTTCTTTTAAGTAGCAATACAAACCTGATTGGTACTTGTTTTTCAGAAGGATAAGCCACTACACTTCCCTGATATATTGGACTGGGTATTCACTGGGGCACAGCTTTCCAACTAACATGCAGTGACACATGGTTGTACCCCACCTGGACTTTAGTCATGCTAAAATAATGATTCCTCTATGCTCTCAGGGATGGCCAACCACAAGATTGCTTACCCCACTGTGCCCAACAAACGTATACATGTCGTGGCATGAAAAAGGTTGACAGTAACTCTAGTCCAGCACTGCCTGGTAGGATTTTTGTAATAATAAAAATGTCCCAGACCTATCTGTACAGCAAGACAACCACAAAGCACACGTAGCTACTGAGCTCTTGAAATGTCACTGCCACGGCTGACCTAGTAGCTATCATGTGAAATAGTGCCGCTGGATTGTCAATTCTAAACTGGATAATTTAGTAGGAACCAATGATGGCAAAAAGCACAATTTAGCAATTTATCAGCCACAACAAATATTAATTTGAAGTGTTAACAACCCATAGTGGGACCAGCAGGCACAAATTAAATTCATAGAGCACAAACTTGAGAATACGGGTATCAAAGCAGACCTAATCTTTTAATGTGGCAAATAGTTGGATAGTTCAGGCTGACTCTAGCCCTGTTTTCTTTCTGTCTTGTCTCTTTTTGTTGTTTGATGGTGTGGCAAAGAACAATGCTTGTTGCCTGAAAGTGGCTTGAAAGTCACACCTGCAGGCTTTCCCTTATCCAGCTCAGGTGACTTGTGGTCTGCATTGTTCTTCTGATGGGGCCTGGAGCCATCTAATAATTCACCTTTGGGCTTTAGAGACAATGTCATGGTTACCCCCCCTCATCATCTTAAATGATCTGACAGTCATTGATGAAGCCAGTGCTCTGTGTTTAGCAGTTTTTGTGCTAAAATGAATCAGTATGGAATGAGCTATTGTTCACAAGCCATTGTTTTTGAAGCACTGTTTAATCCAAGCTAGAGAATCCTGGAGAATATAGATTTGTCAAAATTCACTACTTATCTTCAATCAGCAGTTAAGAAAAACAGATTAGACTGAAAACAGAAAAGACACTGGCGTTCGGGCTGCCTGTCACTACCAAACCCAATAAGCAATGACAGTGATTGAATCTTTATAGGCACTTTATTCAGATGGCTGGCGATCTGAGAAGATGGTGGGTTCATACCCTAACAGATCATCATGTCTTTTCTTTCCAGGCTAATTTTTTTAGATCATGGAATAAACAAGGTGCAGTGAGGGAGGTTGAAATTCAGGGACAATTGGGTGAAAGAGACTGCAGTGTTCTTGTCCTGGGCAGTTAGTTGTTTTCAGAGATGGATGGTTGTCTGTCTCTCCCTGGAACACAATGGCCCAGATGCCTCCACTGGTTCCCAGGCGGAAACCTTTAGTAGTGCCCCAGGAGGTTGGCTGTTTTCCCAGGAGCCAGGGTGGGCTTCATCTGTAGTTTCTGAAACAAAGGCTTTAACATACACATTACTTACTAGGCTTATAACTATTTACCTTAAACTAAAATTTTCCAACTCTTCAGTCCCCTATCAACACAACCCATTGTTTATTCATAAATTACTCTGGGAGAGAATTAGTATCTGGCCTTCACCTCATGATTCCTATATTGTTAATTCTTTCAACAAACTGTTTCTGGAGATGCCTATTTGCTCATATATCTCAAGGTCACCAATCCAGTGTGTCCCAGCACCTCATTAACCTTTCAGTGTATGTGATCTGTCAAGTCCAGCTCTGTTCCTTGTTCATGCTGCTACTCTTTCTTTTTGGAATGACCAGTCCCTCTTTTTTTTCTCAGGTACATTTTAGCCTTGTTTCTGGTGGTATTCAAATACTTAATACTAATATTAATGCACAGAAGCATGTATGAAGCCCATTGGCTCTGCTAGGAAGCATACCTGCTATTCTTACAAGGGGGTTCATGTAAATGTCACAACAAGCCTTTAAAAAATCAATTTCTTGTCAGAAACATATTTTATATGTACATGACAGATAAAGAAACTGAGTTTCAAAAGTGTGTAACAATATGCCTAAGATGGTTTTGTAATGAAGCAGAGCCAAAGTTTGAGCCGAGGACTTCCTGACTCAAAAGCCTTTGATTTTCCATTGCAGACATAGAAGACAAAGAAGTCTACCTATTAAAGGGATCTGATAATGGGGTCTATTAACCTTGCACTTGCTTGGAATACATTGTATGACTGTATGGCTTCCTTGCTTGACTTCTTGATTTCCAAGACTTGTGCTGTTATCTAACTTCCTACCTCAGGGTGCATTCCCATACCCTTAGACAACCAATTATTTGCCAAGTGTATAAGAGAGACTGTGGTAGACAGGGAAAGTCCTGGTCCTTCCTGGGTAACCTGGTTCAGGTACAATTGTGTACTGCTCATATTGTCTATTGCTCATCCATGAATCTCTGGTTAATCATAACCTCTATCTTCTGCCCATTAACTTACAACTGTAAAATCATCCATAGCCAGGACTATATAATTCACCTTGTTATCAAACAGTGTCTTTCATTTGTTGTTGGATTATTATTCATGTCTGTTCAACCAAAGTGTAAATTACATCTGTGTGGATATCTTATTTTGTACATATTTGGCAATGTCCTATGGTACCAGCCCAAATTACTAGGCTAATCACTGGAAGTTCTTACATACTGTTGATTGAGTGATTGATTACATTCATCTTCATATTATAGTGGACAAAAAAAGAAAGTGAAAAATTAAAAGTTATTCCCCAAATGTAAGTAATATAGCTGAATATACTAACTCCTGGTCGTAAATCACTTGAAGAAGGATGATGTATTTCTCATATAAGTGTACAAATAGCTGGTACTTAATATTTTTCAGAGGATGGTAATCATTACTTTCTGGGTGCATGTAGTGTATTTTCTAGATGAGCACGTTTCCCAACATACTGAAGCTTATCTCATTAGCTATCCAAAATGTATTTTAATGAAGTTTTAATGCAAATCTTTAGAATAAAGGAGCATGTAACTACTGCCTTTTAAGAGGGAATATATAAAATACAATTAAGTCTTTCCTTGACTAGTAATTCTACAAAAAACATTCCGAGCGTTTGCTATCTTCCACCTGTTAAGGAAAACACTGAAAGCATTAGAGACAAGAAGGTTAATACTTTTTTAAAAACATAATTTCTATTCTCATTGAGTTTATATTCTCAAGAGGAAGTCAGATGTATAGAAGGAAAGTTAATAACCTGGTCTCTTAAAGCACAGATGGCAAACACAAGGCCCACAGGCCAAATCCGGCCCTCCACCTTGTTTTATCCAGCCTGGCACCTCGTTTGTACCTGGCAACAGCACCAGGCTCCTTGCCCCTAGTTAAGGAGTAGTTGCATTTACACAGTCCTAAAGTTATATTCGGCCCTTTGAAGGCAACTGTGAGGCTGATGCGGCCCCCGGTGAAAATCAGTTTGACATCCCTGTCTTAAAAGCTGGAAAGAGATAAGGAGGTTGTGTGTAGGGGCCCTGTTAGAAGTCAGGAAACTTTAGCCTAAGAATTGACATTTGTGGTAGTTATGGAGGGTGAGTTAGGGTTTAAGAAGGCATGACCTGGCATTCCAAAATGAGCAAAAACAACCCAAGAGAATAGTGAAGTGGGGAAATGGTTTAGTGAGCTTGATGCATTGCGGCCTGAGGATAGTTCCAGACTGCAAAGGAGTGTAAGAAGTTCACATTGGCCCATGTAACTTCCCTGCTTCCAAACCTCCATTGATCTAATATCAGGTGCTGAATAAAAGTCTTAGCTTGCTAAAGAGATATAAGCAAGCCCAGCCCACATGAGCAAAGCCACACACATTAGACTGGTTGTTGACCACAGGTACATGAGGGAGCTGAGCAAAGTTCCTTCAAGCCTGAAGCAAATCAGCTGAACCTCCCAGCCATCTAGTAGACTCACAAATAATTATAAAAGGGCCACTATTTTCAGCTACGAAGATTTAGGATAATTTGTATCTCAGTCATATTTAACTGATAAATTGTATTTGTGTTTTTCAGTTCTTTTTTCCTAATATAAAATGCCTTTCCTATATTTATTATAAACAAAGAAATGTGAACATGTAATAGAAACATGTTTTGCTGAGCAAATAGAGCTGCGGTATTGCTTTGAGCTGGCATAGGTGCCATTCAGTTTCATTTCACTTCTTGTGATAAACTTGGCTCGAAATTTATAATTTATGCTTCACTGTAGGGACATATGTAGATGTATGCACATATTCATGCTCTACATAACAGCAAAAAATTTACCAAACCCTGAAGCTTGCATATCTGTGACACAAAAACAGCTATTTTTATTATGGACAATTTCAAGCATAATAGACACAAAAATAGAGGGAACAGCAAAATAAAATTCCATGTACACATTACAGTTGTTGTTGGTAACAGGCTTTTTAAGTTTTTTCTTTAAAGGATAACAATGGTGTTTAATGCAACTAAGAATAAATTTGCAGTTTTTTTCTGCATTGCTAAAAAGAAAATTCTTAAAATGACTAACCTCCGTTAGTTGCCAAGTTACTCCTGGCTATGCATTGATAGCAAAAGTAATATAACAGCATTTGCAGCATAATTAGATTTGAATAGCCAGTTTTATTTAAAGAGTGCCTGATCTTATTGCTCACAGCCATGCCTTTCTTCTTCTTTTTGTTTTTGTTGGGTAGTAATCACGTTTTCAATGACTTGTGATAGATTTTCATTTTGTGAAACAATAGAAAACTGCCATAGGAACTGTTTAGTAAGCCTTTAAACTTTGTCAAAGCTGCTTAAAATCCTTTTAGGTAAGAGGTTATTATTTGTTAAATAATTGCTTTTATAAAATGACTTCTGTAGAAAAGATTACTGCCAACAGTGTCACTTAGAGGAATGATAACAATCTAAACAGGAAGGGTGATGATAGAAGAAAGTGAATTATGAATGAATGGAAATTTAGGTTCTGCTTTTTCATTGTTCCCAGAATAGAGAAAACAGAATGCTTTTCCTTCAGGTTGCTTTCCAGAATGTACTTCTTGGGGAGGAAGGAAGTATTAAATGAAAGGCAGGAGAGTGGAGATAGGGAGGGAGAGCAGAAGAGGGGAAGAAGGGAGGGAAAGAAAGACTGGAGGAGCAGAGGGTAAACAGAAAGAAGGGAAGAAGGAAGAAAAGAAAAAGAAAGAAGGAAAAAAGGGAGAGAGGGAAGCTAATTATTTGGAGGCATATTTCTTAAAGCGGTAATGCCATTAAATATTACAACCAGCCTGTAATTTAACACACAGTATTTATATTACTATTATAATGGACATTAGAGGTTAAGTTCACTTAGATTTGTAGAATATCAAAGGAACTTGTGCAGTCACCTAATACAGCCTTATCTGTAATGGAGGTCAGCAAAGTTAAACCG
Source organism: Artibeus jamaicensis (assembly GCF_021234435.1). NCBI lineage: Eukaryota > Metazoa > Chordata > Mammalia > Chiroptera > Phyllostomidae > Artibeus > Artibeus jamaicensis. The sequence goes on along the minus strand of NW_026522028.1, from coordinate 7,182,969 downwards.
AGTACAAAGGCTGAATATAACAATATTTGGCCCGCCTCTTATTTTCCCATAAGAAGCTGACTACTGATGAAGTTTAATTCATCTAGAATAATGAGTGTAGTAGGACTAGAATTGTGTGTTTAATTTATGTTTCTGCATTTTATGCAAAAGGATGTTATGCTTTTACAGGATTTGTGTTATAAAATGTCACTCTGAAGGACATTTTTAAATATTTTATACAACGAGTACAATTTTTTAAATTTAGTTTATATTCATAAACATTGAAATTCAATGGAGATCATGCTTATGGAGGTTCATTTTATCTTTGGAAACAGTTTTAATAGGATTTCTAAAATGCTTACTTTGGGAGAGGAAGTCCATTGTCATAATGAGTGCATCAAATTGTACATCATCGAGGTCTGTTATCTTTAAAGGGTTCTGCTTCTGAGAGTCAAATCAATGGCAGACATACTCCCCCCTTCCAATGTTAACAAAGCAGTGTGAGACTTAAATTCTACAATACAAGTTCACTATTGTCAAATATAGTTTAGTCCCAATGAAGTCCATTAAAATCACAGAACTTTCCATCTCTACTTCCAAACCCTATCAAAGTAATGTTTTCCCCAGTCTGTCCCATGTCATCAGAAACTCCAGAGAAAAACAAGGTGTCTAGTAGAAACTGCATTAGAAATCATGAATGCTGAAAAGCAGTCTACAAAAATGAAAAGCATGTGCCCATGAAAATCAGAGAGGTGGGTTCTAATCTTGGCTTCAGTCCTCACTGGGTGTTCATTTTGGGAGAAGTTTCTAGATATTTTCATTGTAACAAATTGGTGGTCAAGTAAAATAATGTAACTGCATACCCCAAAATATGATATGTTAATTTTTCCTATACATATGACATTTACAACATAAGTATAAGTGTATTTATATGTGTTCTTGTGTCTTAAAAGCCTTAAATTTATGCTGAGAGTTCCAGTTAACAACATGTCAACTTAACAGTTTGTGAATGAAATTAAGCAGTGTGTTGTGTTAACTTTTACTGATAAATTGAGATATTACATGGGCTACTTTGTTTTCAATTTGTGGCTACTTTTTTTGAATAGTTACTGCAACCTACCAAAACCATTTTTTTTAGGTTACTTTCTTTTGGTAAATATGTGTTCAGTGATTGCAACCCATTTCCATATTAACTGAAGTATAATAGTATTGGGAAGCTTTTCCTGTATACTAATCTTGTAATATTTCAACAGCTAAATATTTTATAATACATTAGAATTAGTTCTATAGAACTGGGATGCTTCTGCTATTCTGCACTGATGAATTATTCTATGTCTTTAGACAAGAACCTCTTCATTTTTAGATATTTGGGTCAGAGCAAGAGGCCTTGGTGGTGAGCATTCTTCCTATGGGGGATTGGAAGGAAGAAGAGAAGGTTACTCATTCTTTATATGAACTCTCCTCAGTTTGGCCTCCCATCTCTCTGCAGCACCCTGTCATACCTGCCCTCTCTGGGTACTAACCCTATGCAGATTTCATAGACCCTCACAGCTTCCACTTTACACTTGCTCAGACAGCAGCATCCTCCACCATTACATCAACCCCCATGCTTTCAATCGCTCTTAGTGTACCAGAAAATTGAAGTCTTTGGCCCAAATCAGGTTTGAAATCTAGGTAATAAAACCACTTTTAATATATGGTTAGCATAGGGCAGGGTTCTCAGCCTAACACTGTTGGTGTCTGGGACAAGATCATGCCTGGGTGGGGCTTTCCTGTGCATCATAGCAAAGCAGTGTCCTTTGTCAAGCTGGGGCCACCCTGGTTGAGAACCGCTTGGCAGAGAGCTGTACCAGTGAGTGAGTGCAAAAGTCTGTTATGAACGAAAAGCCTAGGAGTTTAAATATTTTTTACATCAAAGTACCATATAAATAAACCAAGCCAATGTCATCTGGAGGGCTATTAAATTGCATTAGGAAATACTACGGAAATGTAATGCATTACTGTGATATTCCAAACCAAGTAGAGAATGAAAACAATCTCTGACTTTCAGCAGTCACATGGTACCTTTTGTCTATCCCACAATTTTCTTTTAATAAGTCTTTCCAAATACACTGGGATTCATCATTTTCATTTCTTGAAGAGCTTTTATATACTAATAAAAAGGAAAATGATGTGCTTTCATAATTCTTATTTTCTGATTGTTAGGGAAATGATACTTTCTTGGAAATTGTAATTGGAAGTATAATTTCTTAGAATTGCCTGTTGTCCTTAGAAGCTAATTGGTGACCATTAATTTTTTCCTTGCCTGTCACCAGAAGTGAAAACAGTAATTGGCATGCTCACCTACTTGATTATAGCTATTACATCAATCAGCATGCTTTCCTAGGATCCATCATTATTTATCTAGATAATTAAGTATTGTTTTATTTTTCTCACCATTTGTGTTTTGCTTTGGCAATGCACAAATTTATTTATATGGTTGAGGTCAGTCCTGCAGCCAGTTAGAACTCATGCCCCCAACATTTATGCAATAAATTGTTTAAAAGATAATATTTAAAACATATTAAGTCCCCTTCATGTGTTCTGTCTACCCATGCTCTCTGTTCTTTGCTCCCATATTTTTCTCGGCTTGTTTGGTTATAATCAGTGGGCACTAGGGGGACTGAATGGGTTCTGGGACTTAAGAGACAATTATGGAAGGTGATAAATTTCAGAGAACCTGAGCCCTAACACCAGCCCCATGTTAACTAACTTTTCCTGTGATGTTCCTGAGTGATTTTATTTGAAAAACAATTACTCAATGAATATAACTTTTTTCATTGTTTATGTTACCTGGAAGCTTGATCAAGATATTGGAAAGTGATTTACTATATTAGAACAGTAATTTATAATACATATTTTAAAATAAGAAACAACTAAGTTAAACATGGTGATATTAAATTAGCCAAGTTTAGGGACACTGTATATTTTCATTATGAATGATGTTAAAGTGAAATATGGTAGAGGTTAGCCAAAGTTTATCTCATGATAAGTGAATATGGCATTAGCCTGAAATATGAAACTTTAGAACATTTTCTCAGTCCTTTGGGGGACCAGAAGGAGAAGATGAGTCATTACTCAGTGGCTCACTTTTTCAAAATATAAATCAATTATTAATAGTAAAACTCTCTAGCCTCTATGGATAAAGGGAGGTGACTGAACTGATTTATAAGCATTTGTCTCTTGGTTCCTACTACCTCATAAAACTGTCTCTCTTGCATTCTCCCCACCCCCATATCATTAAATGGAACTGCCATTCATGTATTTGGCTGAGCCCCTATCTAGGGACCTCCTTTTAAGTCCTGGATTTTTATTTTCATTTCACATCAAGGTCATCAGTAAATTTTGTAAATTCTACCTAAAAACAGAAACATAAAGGAAAACATGCTACCATTTCACCACCAACACCAATGGATCATCACCTTTCAGCGGACTGTTTCAGTACCTGCCTCCTGGCCTTCCTGCCTCTCTTCTGCCTTACTGCCTCCATGCTACTCCATCCTCTCAAACTTAAACACCACAGCACCAGAGTGAAACTTCTGGCCTATAATTGTTAGCAAGGGCTCTTTTCCAAACTGGTCAGGGCTTTCTCATTATGGTTGGAATAAAACCCAGTTCTGTACTATGCTCTACAAAGCCCTGATTGAATTGGCCTGTGGCTGTCTTCTGAACTCAGCGCCACTCTTTGCTGATGTCAATATTGCTATACCGACCTGTGCTTCAAACAGCCAAGTGCATCCCCATCTCACGGGGCCTTTGCACTTGTCCTTCCCTCTGCCTTCCGTCATCTTCCTCTATGTTTTCACACGGCTGGTTTCCTCCCTTCACACAGATCTGTTTGAAAGGATCTTCAGAGCACACTTGCCTGACATTCCTCTCTAACACAGCCACCTACATTAGTCTCTTTCTCTTTTACCTATTGTTTTATATAGTACTTATAACCATCTGATGTTGTATTATGCATGTATTCATTTACATCCATATTTCCTATCCCCCTCTCTGAAATGCAGGCTCCCTAAGAGGAGGAATTTTGTCGGTCTGGTTCACTGTTATACTCTCTAGTAACTAGAAAAGGGCTTAGAAGAGAGATGCTTTAAGGTATTTGACTAATGACTGAACATGTTTGTTTTATTTGCCTGATAAGCAACACTTATCAGTGCATATGAATCAAATAAAAACATCAAAGCTAGTCAAATGAATTTCTTGATTCTCCAGAATACATGCACTTCGAAAATATAGTAATAGTTACATACATCCTTGGGAGTATTTGGTCTGTCACTTTGATATGACTCTTAGATCAAGGTTATCTTATATATGATGCTAATTCATTCATCAATGGCTCTGGTCGCTGTACTTCTCTGCTCCGCTGCTGTGCCTCTCCCCTCCCTCTTGCAGCCTTCTTAGACTCCATGACCCTGCTGTGAGTCACCAGAATTATTTGCAACAGAAAGGAGAAGCATTGCGAATCCCAGTGTATTAGCATAAGTGAAAAGTGAAGTATCATTTCCCTGCAAATGGCTTCACCTATTATATGCTGATGTTTTCTCCTGTCCATTCAGCTTTTCTCCCAAAGACCATGAGATTGTGTCTACTTGCTTATAGCTTTCACAAGCTCTATGCTCCAATATGAGAAATTAATGTGAAAACATTCAGGCCAGAGAGCAACACTGAATTCCCATTCTCAGTCATTGAGGCTCCATGGGTCATGCACATTCCCTGGACTTGTTACAAAAATAAGCAGCTGTTCATCAACTCTTTTAAGTTAAACAAAAATACATACAAATAAAGAAACATTGTAAAGTGGAGTGTGTTGGTGGAATTGCCACAAGACATATTTTATTTTCACCTGCATAAATCTGTGATACTGTTTTGTGACCAGATTTAGTTGGCGGATTGCAATCAGGTTGTAAAGAAGTTATCTCTGAGTTTAGCACTCATCACAAGGCATCATATATTTGCTCTCTCTTATATAGTCTTATGCCAGACTCCATGTCTAATTTAGTTTTTGTTTCTAATACAGTACTTACTATTTGTAAGTACTTCATAAATACTCTTGAAAATGAATTATGGAATTATAATTACCTAGGTTTTAAGTTCTGTGACTGTTTAAGAGCTGTGTTTTGTTTATCTTCAAGTACAACTTGAATCCAAGTGCATGGCTTGCGTATCTCTTGCGTATCTACATGTCTTCAAAATGTTTTCTATTTAATTGTGTTCTCAAAGATAGATCAGTTCTCCTGCTGTGGCAACTAATGTTGGAAATGTTAATGATTCTTAAATTCAAGAACTAAATGCTTTTGAAATCTTAGTTACACATCCAGTTCATTATTTTATGAACAGAAACAGTTTTCTTATCAGACTACATAGAATGCTAAATAATATTGTCCCAAAGTTTGATGCATGTCATAAGAACAGATTTATTTTTTATTTACTATATCCAGGCATTTAATCTCTTATCCTAGTTAATCCTCACACCAAGCCATAAGGGAAAACTATTTACATCAGATATATATATATATATATATATATATATATATATATATAGAGAGAGAGAGAGAGAGAGAGAGAGAGACAGAGAGACAGAGAGAGACAGAGAGACAGAGAGAGAGACAGAGAGAGACAGAGAGAGAGACAGAGAGACAGAGAGAGACAGAGACAGACAGACAGACAGACAGACTAGGAGAGTTTAAATAACTTCTCCAACTTGCCAAACCAATAAGGCAAATTCGGGAATTATTACCCCCATATCTCCCTGAAAATAAAGCACATGATCTTTCATTCTCTATCATATAATGCTTCTAAGAAACAAAGCAGAGAATGTATTATTTAAAATACATTCTGAAAATTATCTATGACTTTAAAAGAGTAAATCCGTGGTAGTATCATGATAGGTATCCAAGAAGCATTGCATATTCTCAATAGTATTTGAGGGATTAGTATTTAAGGGACTAAATTAGATTTTAGTGATGGCTGGTCAACAGAAAAATGTAGTTTCATTTTAAATATCTCACATTCTCTTCTTTTTTAAAAGATAATGTCATTTTGGTTTACTCTTTGAGTTGTTTTTCTCATTTGATTTTGTATCTTTTATTTATTTATTTTTATTGTTCAATCACAGTTGTCTCCATTTTTCCCCCATCCCAGCCATTCCTACTTCCCACCCTGATCCCACCCCACTCGGTTTTGTCCATGTGTTCTTTATAGTTGTTCCTGAAAGCCCTTCCCCCTTTCCCCTCCATTACCCCCTCCCACCTCCCCTCTGGTTACTGTCAGTTTGTTCTTAATTTCTCTTCTACTTAAAAACATCAGAAAACTTCAAAACTACTGGCCCCATTACCCTGGTCCATTGTCCCTTGTTTTTGGAAGATGGGAACCTTATATTTCACTGTTTCATAACCCAAGTGTATAAGGAATGGGGGTAAAGGAAAGACTGCATTCCTTTATGATTAGTCAGGCAACCTTAACATGCAAAATCAGTCTTGTACACAACTTCATGTATACCCACTTCTAGATATGTCTCCAACTGGTAGCTGGCAAGCAAAACAAATGTCCTAAAATGCCACTTCTCTGCAGAACACTTTCGTCAAACAGCACATATTTATAACTCTGTAATAGTGCTCTGTTTTTATTTTCAATAATTATATCAGCTTTACTGTTACCAAGAGGATATTCTGAGAGCTGAGGAATGCTTTGGATGGTGGATATGTAGAATTATTTAAACACATAACTAGCAAGAGTAACATCTCTATTATAATTGTTGTGGGTTTTTTCTTGTTAGACAGAACATGATTAGTATTTAAAATCAACCTGTGCTCCCTGTCACTAGCTGTTGGATTGTCTTTAGTTTTTCAATGATTTCAATTTAGTCGGTGAGTGTGTATGTGTGTCTTTGTGTGTGTATGAGAGTGGGAGGAGACAGAGAGAGAGAGGGAGGGAGAGAGAGAGAGGGAGTTGGTCCTGTCATGGTCTGCTGCTAATTATTTTTTATTGTAATTTGTTTGAATTTCCCTCCAGTCCCACTTTTGCCCATGAAGAAAATAAAGGGGACTTTTGTTGGTGTGTGTTGATTTTGTTTGGTCATTGCCATTTCTGTATTTTCTAGTTCTGTCTTCTGTAAATTTGATTCAATTAATAATTAGGAAACACCATAAAGTATCAGAAACATTCAAATAATGGATCATGGAGCACATGCACTGTCTTGGTGGCAGCAAAATTTCGCACCTTCAATAGATCGTGGAGCTGAGCTACATCTTAGCTTTAATGGTAACCGCTTTCACAGTCATAGTGCCAGTGTGTCACATCTGGTAGTTTCTGTTGACTTTTATCAAAGACAGGTGAATCACATGAGAAACATGCCTGATACCTGTCATAGCATAATATTAAAACATGACATTTATAGATGACAAGTTATACAGTAAAAGCACTCTATATAGGTTATGGTTATTTAGTTGCATGTTTTTGCTCTCCTAACAATTTGTTAAGAGCTACAGTAGTTGCTTGACAGAATTTTCAAGGAGCAGATGACAAAGAATTCAGAGACAAGGATCTAGCAAGGCCTCTAACTTGAATTTGCTCAGTTGCCTTTGGCAAATCAGTTGTTCTAGTCGTACTGTGAATTCTTGATCTCTAAAACAAGGGAAATCAATAATCTCAGAATCTTTTACTTTTATTTTTATTTTTTACTTTTGATGAGTGTAAGGCATAAGGGCAGAAACCAAGCTATGCCAATCCCCCATCACAATGCATAGCACATTATAGTGTTCAGTATACATCAGTTGAATTAATTTTAAAATTTTTTATTAAACTATAGTTGGCATATAATATTATATGAGATTCAAGTATACAACATAGTTGTTTGACATTTATATTTCTTACAATGTGATCACCACACTAAGACCAGTAAGCATCTGTCACCATACAAAGTTATCATACTTATTAACTATATTCTTTTTCCCCTTTTCACTCATCTCTCCACCCTCCTCTCTCTGGTAACCATTAGTTTCTTTTTTTTTTTCTATGAGTCTCTTTTTGTTTTGTTTGTTCATTTGTTTTGATTTTTTTTTTTATTTCACATATAGCTCTGGCTGGTGTGGCTCAGGGGATTGAGCATCAGCTGAGAACCAAAGGGTCTCCAGTTCAATTCCCAATCAAAGCACAGGCCTATGTTGCAGGCCAGGTCCCAAGTTAGGGGGGGTACATAGGAGGCAACCGCACATTGATGTTTCTCTCTTTCTCCCTCCCTTCCCCTCTCTCTAAAAATAAAGAAATTAAATCTTTAAAAACTTTCACATATAAATGAAATACACATTGTCACAAAATGTCCATACACATTGTCACAAATGGCAGGATTTTATATTATTTTATTTTTGTACTGCTGAGTACTGTTTCATTGTGTGTGTGCATATGTATACATATACATACCACATCTTCTTTATCCATTCATACATTCATCCATTCATTCATTTATTTTGGTTAAAATCTTGGGTGAAGTGCTGACATCTAACAAATAAAAGGCAGAGCTACTTTGTCAGAGAGGGGTACATGGAGTCAAGCCCCATGGACCACCCCTTCTCTCTGTCTTCACTTCATCTGCTCAGGGGGGCTCTGTGGAAATCAGGACCTTAGGGAACACATTTTTTAATAAGCATATCATTTTTTCTGGCTCCGACATTGTACAATTCCTCTGCTGACTGGAGTTGTCACCTGAGAGTTCTATGAAAGGTGTTAAGGAGGTAACACTGTGTCATGGGCATGGATGGTGGGGTCGGGGCAGAGAAGAACAGGAACATTTTCTGCTTCCGAATGCATGTGCTCCATAGGAGTTTATTATCTTTCTCAAAAGATCTCTTCTCTTACTATAAATTAGCACCAGATGTGTTTGAACAGGAACAGTTCTTTCAGCTGCTTTCTGTAACAAACTGTTGAGTTGTCTACTTGAAACTGTATAATTATAAGATTTTGTGAACTGAGTTAATTTGCTGAATAAGCCCCTTATTTTGATACCATAGTTGGTTTTCAAGTTCATTGAAAGCATTTGATAACCAGAACCCAAGGAATGTGGCATTTTGACCTACTAATGGTGAACTATTTTGCCAACATTTAGTGAATAATCTACTTATTTAGCTGGTAGGTGAATAAAAATCTGTTAATATCAGTGTAGGTAGGAAATAAGAGTATTTAAGCTGAATTAGAGTGATGTTAAATCTTTGACAAGAATTTCACAGTAATTGATATCCTCTCAACCTAAATTTTCCTTCCCTTTCATCCCCATCCCTGTGTTAAATATTAACAAAGATGAATGAATAATACATTCAATTCGTTATGAACAGAAGCGATCGATCCTGCATGTGGTTGGTCTTCCAAACCAGGAGTCTTAAAACTCATCCTGGTTTTCTGAGTTGGGATGCATCATCCATTTGCACTGACTGTGTTTTCTCTTACTGAGAAATGGGAGTGAGTGGCTGAGGCAGATTTAATTCTTGAATCCTCTGGTGATGAGGACATGTGGCCAAGTCTGGGCACTGCTGACTAGATTAGCCTTCCAGTTATCAACCAACTGGCATGTCCTCCTGGCAAGGAAGGAAGGAAAGCCTCAAAGCAGAAACATTTAGTTCAGCAGCCCTTAAATGATCACTTCTGTACTTGCTACAGAGTGAAAGTTGCAGTGACAGATTTCAAGGGACCTTGGCATTTCAATCAGCGAGGGTGGGGAGGGAGGCTTAATGAAGGAGAACAGGCTATTTGTCTAAGGTCCAGATAGTCTAGTTTAGCTAGGAATGCAATATGCAGTGGGAAAACTATTTTCAAGATGCTTAATAGGAAACTGTTAGATATGTAGTATGATAATTGATGAGTTGATGGGTGTACAGAGTAGAAATGTATGGAAATTTAAAAATCAAAGAGTGTATCATGCAAATCAGTAATAAATGTGATAAAATGTAACAGATAATGCTAATAAGAGGTTTTGACTAAATGGAAACTATCATTTAAAGATGACTTTGGTGAATAATTGTATGCATATGTGAATGTGCATCTCACATTGATACTACTTTAATGTCATATCGCTATCCCATTTATAGAGCGTGTGTGTAAGAAATAGTCTAATTCTGAAGTTATGGGTTTTGAGGCAGTGTCGTCCAGGGTGTGGAAATTGGGAATGGGAATAAGAAGAATGAGGCAACATTATGCCAAAAAAAGTCATTGAAATGACTGGTACATGTGTCACGTGTAGCTTTAATTAACACAGTAAATGTAAGGTATGCTTTAAACAGGAAAAAGAATGTACAAATTGAAAAGAGATTGTAAAACACAGTCATATGTTCTTAAAGACTGACCAATCTGGATTTGGTACATAAACAGTCTCATGTGACTGTCAATTTGGAAGTGTCACATTGGACTTGCATACAATCTAACAGCTCTTCAGTTTGCCTGAAGGTACTGCCTGCAATATGTGAGTCATTACTTAGCAGAATGCTTTGACACACCACTGAGAGGGAAAAATATTTAAGAAAATAAACTGTGTTCTATCCCTCAGTTCACACAGCTAACAATAGTTGGTATTATTATTTTTCCAGCTCCTCTGACTGATAAGCCACCCAAGCTTTTGTATCCTGTGGAAAGCAAACTGACAATTCAGGAGACTCAGCTGGGTGAGTGATTCCTTAATTCCAGTCAGTACACTTTTCTCAGTATACATTCTGTCAATAAGGCTCAACTGTAACCTGAAGTAACACTCTGAGCCCTTCCTGTGTGTATTGAAAGGAAGAAAAAGTAGAAAATACCAGCACATGTGGACCATCCTATCCTTGCAGTGCATGCATTAAGACAAAGCTGGACATATGGATGTGAAATCTCATGTGTCATTTAGATGTTTGTTGGGAAATGAGATGGGCTGAAAGTTTTACTGATGGTGTTATGTTGTCATTTTATGAAGCTTGAATTGGTTTTAAAGCAGACACTATAGAACTGTTGGACTTATCTATTATTAAATACACTAAAATATGGTTTTTGAAAATTGGGGGAAAATGTTCACATTCATAAAAACAAATGTTATCATTACAGTTAAATCATTTATATTAATCAAATATAGTGGATATTATTTATGGTAATTAAGTTATGGTTAATATATTAACAAAATATGAGTGAGTAGCTTTTGGTTAAAGGACTGATAGGCTTGGGACATAAGAAGGTGGAAAGGACATAATTTGATAAATGTATCCAGTTGTCCACAAATCAAAATTCTAACATAACTATCATAGAGTTTAGTCTATAATTTTTGTGTTTGATATATTCAATCATACTATATTATGAAAACTCTCCCATCTTAATTATAAATATATATAGCACATATAATTATATTATTTTAGTTCTTATTTATATTTGAAATATAGTATGCATGTATATATCAACTTCAGCAGAAAATTGCTTGTTTTTGTGGTTTAATATAAAAGATTACCAAAAGTCTGGACTTAACCATATATTCTTGTTAGTTAAGGAACTTTTTCTACATTGACCATTGAGAGTAGAGATGCATTTATTGTATACAGCTACAAAAGAATTGACAGACCATCCCTTAAGTTACTAGTGCCATTACTATTCTTAGAGTAAGAATTTGGATTAAAATTGTAAATCAAAGGGGCGGGGGAGGCTGGGATGGGAAAAATAGACAAAAAACTGTACTTGAAAAATAACTAAATAAAATTTTAAAAAAATTAAAAAAATTGTAAATCATCTTCAAAATGAAGATTACAGATGTAATTATCTTTACCAATAGCATATGCAAAGTTATAGGGCCAAAATATGATGATGGTCATGAACTTCTAAAATGATTTTACTCAATGGATTTCTAACATAGGAAATACACATACTAACTAACCTTGAGGAATGAACATGTGCTGGATTTATACAAGTCAGGGTATTAACATGCAAGTAAAATAGTATTATAAATTCTTATTTTGAGATGGAAGACTACAAGCAGAATTAAAGTGATGCTGTATATGAAACAAGGAGATATATTAAAACTGTGTCACATTCTTTACTCATGCTAAGATATATTGATATATATTATATTTGATTGTTATTTTCCAAAAACATTTTGAAATATAAATTCTCATAGGTGGCCATGGTCATACAGACCTTTCAATAACTCCTAGGGAGATGCACTTCTAAGGAGTCATTCAAAACTATAAAATCTTTGGCCAAGGAGGATTTGTTCATGGTACCACTCGTCAGTGATGAACATAGTGACAATGAAATTCATTGTACCTTTTTACTTGACAATATAATTACAATAATATTTCATGATTGTTGGCTGCCTGTTGGGTTTCCTGATATTGTCCCTGAAGTTATAATACATCAGATTATTCTCTACTTCCAACTAAAATATTTTACAAAATGAAATAAATAATTTTAAAGATTTCCTTTTAAAATTACTTTTTGTGCACCAAAATTATAAAGACTAATCCAATCAATTTGAAAATAGGGAAATTCTTATGCAAATTGGAAGGGCTGATTGGATATTCATTGGAATAAATGGGCATGGCTGCTATCAAAATGCTCCAGGACACACTCTCATTCCTTTATTGTCACTGCCAAAAGGAATGCTAGTTCTCTGTAAACACCAGGTAAACTAGAGGTGTCAACCAGGGATTTGGATTCATTTCTACAACTTTTGTTTTGTTTTATTTTATTTTTTGATTCCAGTTCTCAGTGGATACCATAATTATTTAACCTTAATCCTTGAGTTTCTGAGTACCAGTTGATTTGAAATAACTAACTACCTTTCTAGTGTTGTTACTGCAATTTTATTGGAGTAGGTGAACAGCTGATCACACAGAATATGTGGAAATAGGAAATAATATTGAGGACAAAAAAGATTCAAGATGCCTGGTCATGGCTGTTATTAAAATGCTCTAGGAAATATTATGATTCCTTTATTGCCATTGCCAAGAGGAACATGAGGTCTCTGAATTTTCACCTCCTTGGAGATTTAATGTTTGCTCTTTCTAGACTTGAAAAAGATGTCAATTCCAACAGTCTCAAAATGTGGTATCATGTCATAAGAAAGGGGGCTGAATGAAGACTCATGGGTGGGAGTAAAGACTGTGGACAGGACCAGGGACATGGAACCTGTAAATGGCACCTATGCTTATGAGAACCTTGAATCTCCAAATGAGGTTTAAAGCCAAGAACTCAGGGGTCTGGCTCAACCTTGTCCTAAACTGACTCAACCTTGATTTCAGAGGATAATAAAACTGTCATATGAGTTATAGTCTAAGAAAAGTCATTAGAAATTATATAAAGTGGTAGGTCTGATGACCTAACTTGAGCGCCCTGGCAAAGTTACACCCACAACTACTTGACCTTGGTAATTGCAAATCCATCAGTTCTCCAGTTTGTCTTCAAATACATAAAATACATTTATAAAGACAGACAAAATAATGAAATGCATGGATTTGTCTTCGCTTCCAAACTCTTCTTTCCCTATTTGCTGGCCATGCCTACTTTCCCTTTCAATATTCCTTGTGCCCTCCTTTTCTTTCAATTCTGTCATCTTCTCAAAACTGGAAGCATTCTGATCATGATCACTTTAACCTATTTCAGCACAGAAAGCAAGACACACACAAAAGCAAAGTACTTAGGGAAAAATTAAATTGGTGACTAGATTTATATAAAATATGTAAATTATGGTTTTGAATTTCAGTCAATATGTGGTTCAATAGAATAACATTTACATTTTAACTGGCATTTCTGTGTCATTTCTAATGTGAAAGAAAAGGAATTTTGTACTCTTAAAATAACTTTTAGGAATCAGTAAATATATGGACAGCACTTTCTTGGGCAAAAGGCTCAGAAATCACACTGTGCAGTTCTGAACTTCTATCCAGGAGGTGAGCCTCACTTAGTCCTTTCAGGCAGCTGTAGTTTGGGGACTCATAAGACAGACAGCATTGCCATGCTGAGTTTGAGACTGAGAATGTCTGTCAGAAATGTGGCCTTTTTGCTATGGCCAGGAGCCCATTTCCAGAGCCTTCCAGAATTGAGCTTGTTATATTTATCATTTTGAAGAGTAGAAATCCATCCCACCCTTGACCTAATGAGGCACATACTATTTTAAAACCTAGACTTTACTAAAAATTATCATTATATATCCAGATACAGGTATAAATGTATTTAAATTTTGGTTTTTGCTTTAAAAAATAAGTATACTAGTTAATCGTAGAAATTTGGTGGAATACAGAAAAGAACCCTGTTTCTTACACTTTACATTGTCAAAACCATTCTGTTCTCCTTAAATATTCTCAGAAAATACCCTTTTAATGGCTACATGATATCTATGTGAATGTCATAATTTCATATATGGTTGTTGAAGTTTTGATTTTTCTAACTTTATTATAAATCGGTCATATTATTTTAATATGGCTGACTCCTAAAAAAATACTGGGTAAAAGGAAGTAATTTTAAGTTTATTGCTACATATTTTCAGAATTCTTACTAGAATAGGTATTTACACTCTCACCATAAGTATACAATGAGTATAATAACTTTTTGATAATTAATAAAATTAATAAAATGATACCTTTGTAACATGGACCTCTTCAGGGAAAAGCAACTTTCCTTCAATATCAGAATCATTTTTTCTTCGTCTCTCTTACCTCTTTTTCTCTCTTTTCCTTCATTGAATCCAAATGGCCTTTCTTTTTTTCAAGGTTATCCACATTTGGAGGGTTTCAAATAAACCTCGTCCATTTATGTAAATGACTATGGTTGATGAAATATATAAACCTAATCAAAGGTTAAAGTGTCTATCCGTTTTCTTCCCTTGGATATTTTAATGCTCAACTGAGAACTTCCGCTACATTCTGTTTTCAAATAAAGTACACAGTAATTTTGTGATGTGCTCTGGACACAGGGTAGGGCAATAAATACTAATTGATGCTGAGGTGTGCTTGCAACAAAGGGCACACATGTCTACACTTTCTACAAGAGAAAATAATAAAACTGGACTGAATATAGGCTGCCAGACAGTACTCTTTTTCTCTTTAGTATTTACTTATTAAGTTTGTTAAAAAGCAAAACCTTATAGCCCTGGCCAGGTGGCCCAGTTGGTTGGAACATGGGCCCCTGAACCAAAAGGTTGCTGGTTCGATCCCCAGTCAGGGCACCAACAGGAGGCAAATGATTTCTCTCTCTCTCTCTCTCTCCCCCTCCCTCCCTCTCTCTCCTATCAATAAACATATCCTCAGGTGAGGATTAAAAAAAGAAAACAAACACTATATAACTGAGCAACTAACTACACACATACATGTAACTTTATCCAATTTAAGTGCAGACTAGTTCAAATAAAATGTCACACTAGAACTTAACTGGCACACCCTACCCTGTTACAGCATATTATCATTTGCAGAATTTTAAATTACAAGTAGACTGAGGGGAAAATGTCCATACATTATGTAATAGAACCTGCTTGATATTTTTATAGGAAAATCCCTTGTCATGTAAATTATGTTTCATTCACTGCATTGTTAAAATAATTAGATGTTGAAGCACTCTAATGCTTTATGGGTTCTGTAACAGTATATATAAATATATTATGCATGGAATGTGTTTTATTATGAATATGCTAGTTGAGTTTTTAATCCAAGGAGAATTTATAGATAATTACTTTATAAAGTAAAATATAGCCCTCTAACGTTTGCTATCTAGGTCTAGATTTTCATAGCTGTTGTTTTTTTGCAACAAAACACACATTTTCTAAGGTGACCACTTTGCATTACTCAAATTGGGAAGTGTCTCTTTCCTTTTCTGGGGCAGGGAAGCATTTAATATCCATACCCTAGAAACAAAATGATTCAGGTGTTGAATTTGACACCTAACTCTGAAAGCGCCCTACAGTACCGTTGATGCCAAAAGAATATTTCGTTGCTGAGGTGTGCAAGCAATGCACATTTGACCTTGCTTTGCAGAGGTAGGAAAGTCAACTTTGGGTTTTCCCATTCATAATTACTCCTCTGTTTGTTGTGAGCAAATGTAATGCTGTTGACTCTGATTGTACTACACTGTAGGGAATGTAGAAAACATATTTTCACAGGTAAAGTCATTTTTTAAAAAATGCCATAAAAGTTCTCTTTTACTCTCAATACAAGGATCTGTATCCAAAGTCCAAGTTGTAGATGAAAAGTGACGTAATTGTTGCCCACTTTAGGAAGACATGCAGATCAGCACAGTTCTAGTGCCTGAAGTAAAGCCTGTTAGAGATAAATCAGAGCGTCTGGACAAATGCACATCATAATTAAATTATGTAAAGGCAAATACCCAGTGCTAGTATAATTATTTAAACTGATGGTGTTTAGTTCTACTGAAGTCAAATTTATCATGCTGTGATAAATAAAAGTAATAACTCTTAACAGTTGCGGTCTGATATGTTACTTTGGAAATCAAAAGCACATTAAAAATTATGAATCAAACCTGAAGAGGAATGCTTTTCATGTTAGTATTTAGTTAACATTTCATACCCTGAAACAAATGATAAATCAATAAATGGAGGGTGGTGTTAGTATTCCTAGATCGTTTTATGACCTAACTTCTATGAACCTCGCAGATTTTCAAACTCAATGTCTTTCTTTAGTGCCAGAGAGGATTAGCTTGAGAGAAAAATACAATTTTGCATGTTTGCTTTAAAAATTGCTATCTAAGTGGAAGTTGAACTTTCCTATAAGTGTTAAGTGCTTAAGGTCTAGTGCTGGAAAAGGCTAGAAACCCAAAGATGGCAGTGGAGGTTAGAACAGTACTGTGGGCTATTGGTACCTGACAGGTTGGAAGCCAGATGAAGCACTTGTTAAAATGCATTAAAATTGGAATAGACAATGTATGTGAGTCTGCTTATTCTTACCTTGGAAAGTGGCCAGGAGGAAGAAATGATAGGAGCGGGGGAGAAAAGGTCCAGGAAAGAGCGTTGTCACAAAACCAGTCTGCTGAAATTCCCAAATCCCGGTCTAGTTCTGGTCTACTTTGCTGGGCATCGATGAGACTCATGAACATTGTTCTTTTGCTACAGCACTAAAAATACTATTTTATTTGTTGCTGGCCAGTTAATAAACTAAATATGTATAACTCTTCACAATTCTAGATTTAAGAACTTTAGAAACTGGAGGGGCTTTGGTAGTACAGTCAAATCCTTCTTTTTAACTGATGAGAAAACAGAGAACAAAATTTGTTACATGCTTTTATATCACAAATTTATGGAAACAATCTTATATCACATTATTATTATTATTATTGTTATTATTATTTTGGTTATAATAAAGAGGAACCATATAGTGATGGTTCCAAGTTTAGGTCTTTCTGTCAGACAGATGTAGGTGACAATCCAGCTCTGCCACATACTACTAGTATAACATTGAACAAACAGCCCTCATTTTCCTAATCAATGAAAAAAGCACCAGAATAATACATACCTCTATGGAGTCAGTGTGGGCATTTAATGAGATAATGCATGTAAAGATTAGTACATTGTCTGGTGTATGTTAAGTAGTCGATGCCTGCTTACTGCTAGTAATTGAGATATCTGAATGCTATATCTAGAAGTTTCCTGAAATGCATTTTGAATACCAATGATTATTTGATCATGCCTATATTCTTGCTAGAGTAGCAGCTATGGTAGTAGACATGGGCTTCATTACAGGATAGATAATATTTTAGTAAATTGATTTCCATGTCCCTTCTAAGAGCACAGTATACATACTAAATTTTCCACTTAAATGAGACTTACTCTTATAGAAATTATTGATTTTCAATTACTTAATTCTTCCACAAGTCTATCCAAATGCACATAATAAGTACATGGTTATAAAAGAAGACAATGATTCCCATCCTTTAAAAAATGTCCATATAATGGATCCTTTGCCACACAAATTTATAAAGGACCATAAAGAAGAGAGTAAGAGTGAAAAAATATGTTTCTAAACCCAAGAAATTCAGATATAATATTTCTTAAGACAAGAAACATAAGAATAATTTTACAAAACAAAGCTTCAAGCCATTATGCCTGTCAAGTTCCTCCTAAAGATTTTGTCAATAGTCATATTTATTTCATAGGAAAATACTGCTCTTTCTCTGACAAGCACTGTTATCACAAAGCTTTCTGAGTCCTTCTTAATGATTAATATTTACTAGCATAGAAAAATGCAATCAGTATCCTATTTAACAAGGACTCCTTCTGAATTTGCAAAGTAAATGCCAATTTATCAGAAGTAAACCTACCGAAGGACATTATGGTGTAGAATATTGAAAGAGGTTTCTGAATAAGAGTGTGTACCACATGACTGGTGTTCACTAAAATAGAAGCTATAAAAAGACCCACATCGTTTAAAATTTGATTATAAAAAGAATTCTTCATCCATAAATTTCCTCTTGAATTTTGGCCAAATAACTGAGCCTTCCTAAATTATATGCAGACGCTTCATGAAAAATCACTTGTGCTTGCATATGATTATGAAAATAGAATACCATTATTTTATGGTTAAATGCTAAAACACTTAGCATTCCAGCCATACCTCACTCTACCAACTTAGTGTGTTCCCACAGCTTTGTGGGTATATTGACTCATCATAAATCCTGAGAAGTGTTTCTTTCATTTTTGATTGATCTTTAGTTAGTAGTGGCTTAACACATCAGTTTTAAGAGACTCTGTCCCCCAGTCTCTCTTAAGCAGCTAATGACCAGTGAAAGATTTATATGCACAAGAGAAATATACTATTTAAAGAAACTCTGTGGTGAATCATTTTACATAAGAATCATTTTGTAATTGAATAATCACCTGTATAACTTTTCTCCATGGTTAACATTTTTATGAGATGAGGTTCATCAGCAAGTAGTGCTTCTAACTAACCCAGATGAAAAATCATCCACCCATCACACCACATGGCTTCCCCTTGTCTGTCAATGAAAACTGATGTCCCCATCGTGACTTTTTGCCTCCTCTGAGGATATTCACTAGCTTCAGAATCACTGGTGTTTCATTTAAATCTAATTCCTTGAAAGTTGATGTGGTAGGATAGAATATTTGAGTAACCAGAATACCTCCTGGTCGATTTTGACCAGTTTATTTCCATGAGGAAGACACTTTGAGGACCATCACACTACTTTCTCTGCCTTGGTTCTGTTGAAATGTACCCTGACAGAATGACTGCCCACAGTGTCATTTGCTTGTCCACAGTGACAGCTGTGATGAGAGCTTTTATTTCCAACCTCAAAGGAACATTTTGAGATTTGATTCTTCTGGAATATACATGGCCGTTCCCATCACACCATTCTGCTGACGACATATTTTTTCTTAATGTATTCACATGTATTTAATAATGATTTCCTTTTACATATCAACATATATATAATGAAATCTGATTTGCTACATTATGAATGCCTAAACATCCACATTTTAAGATGTGCCTAAACATATCCTCCAAAACATGCCAGATAATGCTAATAATGCACAAGAGTATCCAAAGGAATTTAAAACCTGAATTTCCCAGTGAAACCCTCAGGAAGTGTCCTCTTTCCAGTGTCCCACACACAGGCCCCTTGTGGTTTTCTCAGAAACACTAAGGATTTTTTTAATTTAGCAGTTAAAATTTATAAAATCTAGTCATAGCATATATCATTCGATTGAATAATAAAAAAGAAAAGAAAAAAGCTTAATAAAGAATTTTCCTTTCCAAAATTCATCTGTACTGAAGTAAGCCTTGAGTGCATGATCTGGTCAGAAGATATTTTCCACTTCCACTTCTGCTCCATGACAATCATGAGAAAAAGGCGTAAGTTCCAGGAGTCATTGATTTCTTCTCCCTTCCTCTTTACTGCAATGGTCTTCTCCTCAAACATACATGCAGTCCTCAGGCTCTCACTCTCAGAGAATATTTGTTTGTAGTTTAATAAAAGCAGGGCACTGACCTTAGATCTTCCTTAGAAGACCTTAGAAAATAGTGCTGATAAAAACTTGGCAGTTATTTGAGTTGGAAGAGAGAAAAGGAAAGTGCATTGCTTTCTAGAAAAATTAATAGGAATGTATCCTGTCACATCAAGTTATTGTTAGAAATAGGACACTTAGAATATGATGAGTTCCAGGAAAATTTGACACAATTACCCCAAATAGGCAGTAAGCAGCCGTTATGTGAAATAAATTAGGGAAAGTTTAGAAACAGTGTGTTTGTTTTCTCTTTTTAAAGAAAAAAAATTTTAGTGTTCCTAAGGAACATGTATTTTTTTTCTTTTCTTTTTTTAATGAACAGAACAGTATTTCCTATTTGTCAGTGCTCAGGTGGCTTCTAAAATCTTAGTTCTTTTATTTTAATTTATTTATTTTAATTGTTGTTCAAGTACAGTTTTCTGTCTTTTACTCCCATCCCAGCTCACCCCCCCAGTGCTCCCCACCTCCCTCCCAATTCCACCCCATTTAGTGTTTGTCCATGTGTCCTTTATACTTCTTCCTGTAAATCCTTCCCTTTTCTCCCTGAAATTCCCTACCCTCTCCCCTCTGGTCCCTGTCAGCCTGTTCTCTATTTCAGTGTCTTTGGTTATATTTTGCTTGCTTGTTTGTTATGTTGTTTAGCTTCCTGTTAAAGGTGAGATCATATAGCATTTGTCTTTCACTGCCTGGCTTATTTCACTCAGCATAATGCAGTCCAGTTCCATCCATGCTGTTGCAAAGGGCAGTAGCTCCTTTTTTCTTTCTGCTGCACAGAATTCCATTATGTAAATGTACCATAGTTTTTGGATCCATTCATTTACTGACAGGCACCTAGGTTACTTCCAGCTCTTGGCCATTGTAAATTGTGCTGCTATGAACATTGGGGTGCATAGGTTCTTTTGGATTGGTGTTTTAGGGTTCTGGTGTTTTGGTGTTTGAGTCTTTTATCCACCTTGAATTTATTTTGGTGTATGGTGTAAGTTGGTGCTCAAGTTTCATTTTTTTTAATGTAGCTGTCCAGTTCTCCCAACACCATCTGTTGAAGAGGCTATCTTTACTCCATTTTATGTTACTGCCCCCTTTGTTGAATATTACTTGACCGTAGAGACTTGGGTTTATTTCTGGGCTCTCTGTTCTGTTCCACTGGTCTATGTGCCTGTTTTTATGCCAGTACTAGTGTATTTTGTTTACGGTGGCCTTGTAATACAGTTTGATATCAGGTATTACGATTCCTTCTACTTTGTTCTTCTTTCTCAAAATTGCAGCTGCTATTCAGGGTCATTAATGGTTCCAAATACATTTTCGAAGTGTTTGTTCTATGTCTGTGAAATATGTCATTGATACTTTAATAAGTATTGCATTAAATCTGTGAATTGCTTTGGGTAGTATGGACATGTTGATAATGTTAATTCTTCCAATCCATGAACATGGTATATGTTTCCATTTGTTTGTGTCTTCCTTGATTTCATTCTTCAGGGCTGTGTAGTTTTCTGCATACAGGTCTTTTACCTCTTTGGTTAGGTTTATTCCTAGGTATTTTATTTTTCTTTTTGCTATATCGAATGGGATTTTTTTCTTGATTTCTGCTTCTGCTATTTCATTGTTGGTACACAAAAATGCCTTTGATTTCTGGATATTGAGCTTGTATCCCACTGTTTTGCCAAATTCATTAATTAGTTTGAGCAGTTTTTGGGTAGAGTCTATAGGATTTTCCATGTACACTATGATGTCATCTGCAAAGAGTGACAGTTTTGTTTCCTCCTTTCTGATTTGGATGCCTTTTCTTTCCTTTTCTTTTCTGATCACTGTGGCTAAAACTTCCAATACTATATTGAATAGAAGTGGTGAAAGTGGACAACCTTGTCTTGTCCTGATCTTAGTGGAAACGATTTTAGTTTTTGCCCATTGAGTATGATGTTGGCTGTAGGTCTCTCATATATGGCCTTTATTATATTGAGGAATGCTCCCTCTATTCCCACTTTGCTGAGTGTTTTTATCATAAATGGGTGTTGTACCTTATCAAAAGCTTTTTCCCTGTCTATTGATATGATCATGTGGTTTTTGTCTTTGCTTTTGTTTGTGTGTTGTATTACATTTACTGATTTGCGAATATTGAACCATCCTTGCATCCCTGGGATGAATCCCACTTGGTCATGGTGTATGGTCTTTTTAATGTATTGTTGGATGCTGTTTGCCAATATTTTGTTGAAGATTTTTGCGTCTATGATCATTAGCAATATTGGCCTGAGGTTTTCTTTCTTTGTTGTGTCTTTATCTGGTTTTGGAATTAGGATGATGCTGGCTTCATAAAAAGAGTTTGGGAGTCTTCCATTATTTTGCATTTTTTTGGAATAGTCTGTAAAGGATAGGGGTTAACTCTTCCTTACATGCTTTACAGAATTCTCCTGTGAAACCATTCAGTCCAGGGCTTTTGTGTGATGGGAGTTTTTTGATTACTGCTTCAGTTTCATTTGCTGTTATCAGTCTGTTCAGGTTTTCTGCTTCTTCATTTAGTTTTGGAAGATTCTATTTTTCTAGAAATTTGTCCATTTCACCTAGGTTTTAAAATTTCTCGGCATACAGTTCTTCATGGTAATTTCTTACAATCCTTTGTATTTCTGTGGTGTCAGCTGTAACCTCTCCTCTTTTATATCTGATTGTGTTTATTTGGGTCTTCTTTCTTTTTTTCTTGATGAGCCTGCTTAAAGGCTTGCCGATTTTGTTTATCTTTTCAAAGAATCAGCTCCTGGATTCATTGATCCTTAGAATTGTGCTTTTAATCTCTATGTCATTTAATTCTCCTCTGATCTTGGTTATTTCCTTCTTTCTACTTGCTCTGGGCTGTTATTGTTCCTCGAGTTCTTGTAGGTGTAGGGTTAGATTATTTGTTTGAAATGTTTCTATCTTTTTTAGATAGGCCTGTATTGCTATAAACTTCCCTCTCAGGACTGCCTTCGCTGTGTCCCATAAGTTTTGGGTTGTTGTGAGTTGATTTTCATTTGTTTCCAGAAACTTTTATTTCTTCCCTAATTTCCTTCTTGACCCATTCATTGTTTAATAGCATGCTATTCAATCTCCATGATTTTGGGTGTTTTGGGTTTTTTCCTTTGGGGTTGGTTTCCAGTTTCAGTCCCTTGTGGTCGGAGAAAATGCTTGGAATGATTTCAATTTTCTTGAATTTGTTGAAGCTTGTTTTGTGTCCTATCATGTGGTCTATCTTTCAAAGTATTCCATGTACATTTGGAAAGAATGTGTATTTAGCTTCTTTGGGATGAAGGGCTCTATATATATCAGTTAAGTCCACTTCACCTAGGGCATTGTTCAATGCCACAATATCTTTGTTGATATATTGTTTGGACAATCTGTCCATTTTTTACAGTAGGGTGTTAAAATCCCCTACTATAATTGTGTTGCTGTCAGTATCTTTCTTTAAGTCCTCTAAGATTTTCTTTGCACCCAACATAGGGTGCTCCTATGTTGAGTGAATATATATTTATAACGTTAATGTCTTCTTGGTGGATTCTTCCCTTGAGTATTATGAAGTGACCTTCTGGGTCTCTCTTTATGGCCCTTTTTTTGAAGTCTATTTTGTCTGATATGAGTATTGCTACCCCAGCTTTTTTTTTCCTGGGCATTTGCTTGGAAAATTTGTTTCCAGCCCTTCACTTTTAATCTGTGTAGGTTTTTCGTCCTGAGGTGGGTCTCTTGTAGGCAGCAAATGTGTGGGTCATGCTTTCTTTTTTATTTTATTTTATTTTTAAATAATTTTATTTAGTTATTTTTCAAGTACAGTTTTTTGTTTATTTCTTCCATCCCAGCCCCACCCCCACCCTGTGCTCCCACCTCCCTCCCATTTCCACCCCCCTCAGTTTTCGTCCCTGTGTCCTTCATACTTGTTCCTCCAAATCCCTCCCCCTTTTTCCCCCTTAAATTCCCTTCCCTCTTCCTACTGGTCACTGTCCCCTTGTCCTCTATTTCAGTGTCTGTTTTTATTCTGCTTGCTTGTTTGTTTTGTTGTTTAGCTTCCTGTTAAAGGTGAGATCATATGGTATTTTTCTTTCAACTCCTGGCCTATTTCACTCACCATAATGCTTTCCAGTTCCATCCATGTTGTTGCAAAGGGTAGTAGCTCTTTCTTTCTCTCTGCTTTCTTATCCATTCAGCTATTCTGTGTCTTTTTATTGGAGCATTTAACCCATTTACATTTAAGGCTATTATTGATAGGTACTTATTCATTGTCGTTTTTATTCCTGTGCTTCTCATTGTCTCTCTCTTTTCCTTCCTTTCTTTAGAGCAGTCCCTTTAGCATGTTTTGCAGAGCTGGTTCGGTGGAAGTGTATTCTTTTAGACTTTTTTTTTTTTTGTCTTGGAAGCTCCTTATTTGGCCTTCTACCTTGATTGAGAGCCTTGCTGGGTAAAGTAGCCTTGGTTGCAGGCCTCCGGTTCTCACTACTTAGAATATTTCTTGCCATTCTCTTCTTGCTTAGAGCATTTCCATTGAGAAATCAGCAGCTAAATTTATTGGGACTCCCTTGTATGTTACTTCCTTTTTCTCCCTTGCTGCCTTTAAGATTCTCTCTTTGTCTTGGAATTTTGCCATTTTAATTATAATGTGTCTTGAAGTGGGTCTCTTTGGGTTCCTCTTGATTGGGAATCTCTGTATTTCCTGGATTTGTGTGACTTTTTCTCTCGTCAAATAAGGGAAGTTTTCCATCATTACTTTTTCAAATATGTTTTCTATCCCTTGTTCTTCTTCTCCTTATGGTATTCCTATTATTCAGATATCATTATGTTTCATATTGTCTTACATTTCTCTTAATCCCTCTTCATTCTTTCTGAACCTCTTTTTCTTTTCTTGCTCTTTCTGGGAGTTTTTTTCTACTTTGTCCTCCAACTCACTGATCCAATCTTCTGCTTCATCGATCCTACTTTTGATTCTGTCTACTGTGTTCTTCAGTTCAGAAATTGTATTCTTAATTTCCTCTTGGCCCTTGCTGATAGTTTCTATTCCTTTTTTCATGTTGATATAGTTTTCAGGGAGTTCATTGTAGTTCCCCTGTAGTTTCTGGTAGCTCATTGTGAGCTCTTTGAACTTCCTGATAGCCAGTGCTTTGAATTCAATATCTGATAGTTGACTTGCCTCTATTTCATCTAGCATCCTTTCTGAGGCTTCCTTCTTTCCTTTCATTTGGGAATTATTTCTTTGTCTTCCCATTGTTTGTGAGACTCTTCTTGTTAGTTTCAGCTTCTTAAATTAATTTGTACTTGCTTCCTGGGTTTATGGTGTGAACTTCTGTGGTATAATACCTGTGAGATTCAGTGGTACAGTCTCCTTGATCTCCCAAACTCACTGATCTTGGGCTGTCCTTTACTTTGGCTCTGTGTTTGTCTTTGGGTTTTGGTCATTTTTGGGTCTTTCTTTTGTGGGTCTTTCCCACCAGCTGGTTAACTGATGGTTCCTCTGTCCACCACCTGTTGTAATTTGTTCTCCTGGTGAGGGGAGGTTGTGTTGAAGCTAGTTCTTCCATGTTTACAAGGTTTTGAGGATTCTCTTTTGCTCTTGTTCAGTTGTTTGTACTGGGTAGTTTCTCCACCATTTAGTTGTATTTCCAGATAGGTCTTGGGTTGAGGTTTGTGTGGTTTCCACTCCCTTCCTCACCTTCTTCTGTTGTTATCTGTCGGTGGTTCCTTTGTTGTTGGGTTTCCTCTTCCAGTGAGTATCCTGGTGTTCACTGCTTTCACCTACTTGTTTTTTGTGATCAGTTGAAAGGGAAGGCAAAATGGTTTATGACCACAGGAGAGTATTGTACGATATTTACAGTAGCAGCCAGTACAGAAGAGATAAGAGATCCTTTGGCTATGTATAGTGTTATCTGTGATCTTCAAGTCAACTTGCCACTTTTCAGAAAGGATGACCAGAAGGTAAGACTCTTGTCAGGGAGGGAAGGATTGTGAGTTGGATCTAGAAAGCAGTGAGGTTGTAGGAAGTCAGATTCTGTGGTAAGGTGAGAGTAAAGGATAGTAAACAGGTTTAGTGTGTGAGAGAATAGAGTTAACCACTACAGTAATAGAGTTCAGGAAACTGTGAAGTTGGCTAAGATCCAGGAGGGGTGTTGTGAAATATTTACAATTGTATGAAACAGCTATTATTTACAATAAGATTAGAGCAACAATCATATGACAGAATCTGTGTGATGTGGATAACATAAGTAGGGGGTATAGAACTTTGAGTAGTGTGGTAAAGGAACACAAGTGACATGAAGGTCAGTAAATTAGCAATACACTGTAGAAGAGAGAAGGGGAAACCTGTCAAATGATACAATATAACCAGCCAAGCAAAGAAAACTATACAAAAAGAAGAGGAATACAAAAATACTTCTAAAATAAAAGATGTAAGAATAATGAAAAAATAATAATACAAATATGCAGTAACTTGTAGTTTCTCTGCAATAGCAAAGTGAAATTTGTCTCACTGTCTCAGTTTTGGGATGCCAACTCTGTGGGTCCAACTCTGGTTCTTTCACAGTTCCAAGTTTTTTGTCTCACTTGTGGGGGAAAAAAAGGCAGAAGAAAGGAAAAAAGATAAATTTAGAAAGAAAGGAAGAAGAAAGAAGGAAAAGAGAGGGGAAAAGGTATTGAAAGATAAAACAATAACAAAGTTAAAAAAAAAGATTACTTAAAAAAAATGCCCTGGCTGGTGTAGCTCAGTGGATTGAGCGGGAGACTGCGAACCAAAGGTTCAGGGTTCAATTCCCAGTCAGGGCACATGCCTGATTTGGGGGCCGGTTCCCAGTGTGGGATGAGTGAGAGGCAGCCATACATTGATATTTCTCTCCCTCTCCTTCCCTTCCCCTCTAAAGATAAATAAATAAAGTCTTTAAAAAAAAACACCTCTTGTTGGTTTCAAACTGGTCAAACTGGTTCTTCTAGTCTCACTGGCTGTAGCAGGGTGAGGGGCTATTGGTATGGCCTTTCTCCCTTCCAGATGTGTACTCAGCCAATCTTCCAAGCACTCTCCCAAGAGCTAGTCTGGTGCCTCTCCCTAGCCCCCCATGCTGGGGATCCAGGTCTTCTTCAGAGCACTCTTTCCCCAGGGTCATTGCCGTGGGCTGGGGGGTGGGGGTGCATGCCCAGCCAGGTTGCTTCGGTCCTGTGGGCTTGGGCGCGAACCCTTCCCAGTGCTATGGGGGATCGCAGGGCCTTCTGTACAACCTCAGGATTGCTGCCACCTGGCTGGGTGGGGAGTAAACCAAGGGGTTGTCACAGGAGAATCCCTTAAACAATTTTGCTTTTTGAGAAATTCCTCCTACTCAAGGCTGCCCCTCAGTCCATCCCAATTCTCCAGCCAGACTGGTGACTATCCGGGTCATTGCTCATCACTGTGGGGCTCTCTAGTCTTCCAAGCCAGTGACCACAGACTTCGAGGGTGATCACAGCCCTTGTGTGTTTGCCTCTTTGTCCTTACTCCCCTCTCTGCAACTTCAAGCAATCAGGTCTCTCCTGGTGCTGTTCAAACCCTGCTTGGCTGGGGAGGGAGGAAGCAGTTGACTGGGGTTTCTCCCAAGGACTCTGTGGCAGGCCCGCTGTTCCCTAGGAATCTGTGGTAGACCCAGAGCTGGGCGCGGGGCCAAGGCTGCCCCCACCCCTGTCCCTCGGACCTTATTGTCCTGCAGCCTGCTCCTTACCATTTGGTTTTTCAGTGTCTGCTACGATTTCTGGTCTCTTATTTTCATATATGCTGGGATACTGTTGGCTGTTTGCTCTGTTCCTCTGTAGATCGGCCAGGTTTTTCTCCCATATGTAGGGAGAAGTGGAATCTGCTCTGTCCTGCTCCATTGCCATCTTCCCCTCAGACCAAGAACGTGTATTTCTGATTTGATGTTAATTATCTTGGTAACTTTAAAACTTTTAATTAATTGACTAAATTTTTAATGCTTTCTGAATAATGTACCTAATTCTGGCTAAAATTACTTGCAATGCAATAAAACTATTACACATTCTGCTTATTATGCACAGCCTATTTATAATCAGTATAAATATTTGCTTCAGAATTTTGTCACATATTAAATGTACAAAGAGATTATTCAGAGATTTTTATTAGATATACATGTAATATGTAATGATTTAAAAAAAATAAAAGCCCATCTCTATTTCCCGTGAATAATGTCTTTTCACTTTAATGCTGTTTATCAGTATTTGTGATGAATTACAAAGTGGAAGTCACATTTTTATTTAATGGAAAATAGAATAAGTGACTCTTAGAGAAATACATGATCCATTAGCTTCCCATGAAGTTAAGCAAGCATCAGTTACTCTGTCTGCAAGTAATGTTAAGTCAGGAAAGAACTCTACAGTTGACAGATTCCAGGGCAGACAGGCCTTTATTTTCTTTCATCCGCTGTTCATATGCAGGAAATCACCCAGAGAATTGAGGCAAGTAGATAAACAATTTAGAGGGAAAATAATGCAAAAACAGTTTCTTCTCATCTCAAACAGATGGCTATTTCAAGCAAAAGTTTATTTGAGGACTTTTTATTTTGCACCAACTTTTTTGCCTAGATAGCTTACACTTGAAGAATCACAGGTTCTGGTTTTTCTTTGTCAGGGCTCTAATCAAAAGTGACAGACCACTTAACAGGCAGGAGTGGTGCTGGCCTCAAGGATGTTAGAATTTTTCTTTTCTTTTCTGTTTCTCTCTGCGTGTCATCATATTTTATAGAAGTGGAGCGCAACAGGGAGCTGAGAGCCTACATGAGGAGGGCAGTGATTTGCTCAATCCTTCTAACCCTGGGGAAAAAGTGCAGTTTGGAACTCTAGCTGGAGTTGGAAACTCCCTGGGGAGGAATCCTGATTGGCTTATCTTAGGTTACACATCTAAGTTTTGAACCTATTACGATAGCATCAGAGGGGAGACGGGAGACTTCTGGAGGCTATTGTATGTTCTTTCTCCTGTGGTGAGGAAACCTGTGTGCTTGTGTGAGTACATGAACGCATGTGTGTGGAGTGGAGCTTGTACCAGACAAAGGTGGGAAGCAAGCAGTAGTTATTACAAAAGCCATGTTTTCGTACTCATGTTTATTTTCTTTAAAGTCCTTAGTTAATCCACATCTTATTAATGTAGCTGCCATCTTTATTGTTTCTTCATTATCTTATGGGGACAGAATTAGCCAGGCTAAGACTTTTGAATTCAGTCTCTCTCTATCTAAAAACTCTTTCCTGTCTTTCCTCTCAAACAATACTGACATTCCCTGTGTACTGAAGTGTATACTTCTCAGTTCCTTCTGTATTCATCTTACCACTGTCTCTGTATGTTATCTCTCAACCTTGAACTTAATGCTAACTGCAAGCCAAATGTCAGATTCTCAGCTGTTAAAGATATCTATCTATAAAAGATAGGTTCCTGAAAAGATAGAAATGCTGCAGCATGGGTTATAAAGTCAAGTTCATGTAACATAAATGAATAAAGTAACTCCAGGTATAATGCACTAAAGAACAGTAGAGACCATGGTGAAGTAGGAAACATATGTCCTACCTAGAGGAATTCAGATGTGCCAACAAAAAGATGGTCTATGGGATCCATGATTATTAATTATAATTATTAATAAGGCCTTATTAATTAGAGCCCCCATGAGTTTAATGTAATCTTCATTCCTACACATAATCATCACAGTCAAGAATTGGGGCTACGGAGAATAGAAATCCTATTGCGGGCATTAGAATTTTTAGTCGATATACCAAAAATTAAGTAGAGTCTGTCAGACTCTCAGTTTTGTTTTTGGGAAGAAAATTATCTTTGTAATTTGAAAGAATGCTAGATTCACTGCTTTAAAATATTAGGCTTACCTGTCATTTCTAAGATAAAGGCCACTCCCTCACCAATCTCACCCCATTTGTCTTCATAGTTCCATTTACCCTCCTAATAAGCTCACACTGTGAGCCGGGCACTCTCAATCACAACATGGCCTTCCATGACTCTATCCTTTGTGCATGTGACACCTGCCATCTGGAACTCCTTCTCCTGCCTCTGTCCCCTGTGCCTGCCTACTGACATGTTAAGATAAAGCCCATTGTCACCTTTGCAAAGTCTTCCCTGACTTCATTCCCACTAGGCAGAATTAGATAACATTTCTCACATGCTAGCAAGCCTCTCTTTTACACTCTCATTCGAGCATTTCTCTCATCATTTTGTGTACATATTATATGTGTCAACTTTTCCTTACTGCACTTGGAGCTCTTAAGGAATGGACTATAGTGTTTCATCTTCATATCCATATTATGTAGGTCAGTACCTGATGCACAGAAATGCAGCTTTAATATTCATAAATAAAAACCAACATTTATAACTCACTGTTTTCAAAGAGTAAGAGATAAACCACACTAAAATTGGTAGTTTTGATTTAATTGCCTGCTATGATTGAAGATCCTGCTTCATGGATGAAGCAGATAGATAAGGTAGGGCCAAAGACACTGGCTGAGCTATGAAGATCTAACCTAGAAGCTCAGAAATAAATCAGATCTAGGTCAGATGGCTATTGAAGGTCAAAAAAGCAGTAGGTTCAGCTTGGAGAAATAAATAGAGGTTAAAAGAACAGTTACATATCACAGTTCTGCCAGGAAACTGGTCAAGGTTAGAAGGTGAACTGGCATCTTGAATTTAGAGCAGATCTCTAAAGTTTAGTCAAGTAGACTCCACAATCCTAGGGGTTCAGAATGGGAAATAGGTTGAGTAGTTCCATTTACTACTTTGTCATTGAATGTCTGTCTACTGAGCACAAGGTGTGCTAAAAGGTAGATAAATGATAGATGATAGATAGATAGATAGATAGATGATTGATAGATAGATAGATAGATAGATAGATAGATAGATAGATAGATAGATAGATAGATAGAGCCTGTCTACGTAGACTTTATATTACAATCTTGGTTAACCTCAGGGATAATTCTTGTTCATCAAAAAGAGGCCAAGACTTTCTGTCCTTGTTTGTAGTTCCAGCCATGAGTGAATGTCAGCTCTCATTCAAATGAGCTTTTTAATCAACCAGAAAGTCAGGACCCTGTAGGTGCAGCTTTCCTTGATTAATGATCATTATCTCTCTTTGCTCTTGGAATGTATTGCATTTGCAAGGCATTTTCATGTTGTCTGATTTCATCTATCCAACAGTCTATAATGCCTGTGTTCTGCCTCCATTTTACAGGGTGTAACTGAAGCTATATGTTACACTTCTTGTGACTTTTCTATACACTAGTATTTTGATTATTGTTTCCTTCCTTACTCCTTTGTTAAATTCTAGTTGTGAGTAATGCTCTCTTAAATCTTTGAGCCTTTGATCATATAATATTTAGAGTGATCTCATCCTTATTGACTAATTCATTTTTGTTTTACCCCACGGTTAACAGATTCTGTGTCTTGTCAATAGAATATCTAGTAATAATGCAATTGAATAGAAACCTGTCCTTGAAATGTTTGTCAGGCCTATTCTTCTCCTATTCGGTTGCATGCCTCCTGAATCTGTTTCTGTTCATCTTTGCCTTTTGTCCTATTCCCTTTTTTTTTGTACTTCTGCTCTCCCACATACATTTCAACAGACACATCTCTTCCTCCACTGATCCTCAAGCATGAAATATCTTTTCAAGGCACTTAAGAAAATGGAAGTACTTAGAACATTCATGAGCAGAATGTTTCATGAGCTGCAGAAGGTTATGTGGGAAAAAGAAGAGTCAGTTCATCCGTTTTTAGTCTTTAAGAAGCAGCAAGTTATAGTTCTTTCTTAAATTGCAAACAAAAAGCAAGTGGTCTCGTTTCACTTCTTACAACAGAGAAAATGAAACTAATAATTGACTTGTCAATTTACTGTGACTGCTAATTCCCTGCACACAAGTTGACTTTGGTTAATTTAGGATTCACATTTTCTCTCTGAGTATAATTATCTGACTATATATAGGTAAGTAATTTAAAACCAGCTAATGATTGTTGGAGAATTTAAAGTTAAAACCTATGTAGACATTAGTAAATTATCCATTTAGAAAGCCTGTAACAATTGGATCAAAATTAATGTTTACCCAGAAGTTAAATTGGACTTATGGCATTTTTATGGCATTTACAGTATATCTTCACATGACTTGTAAATATATGTTAACATTAAAGAACTTAAGGTTTTCTAGAAATAGAAGTGCTTTTATGATGCAAATGTGGACTCTATTAACATAATACAGTAATTTGCAATTTTTCCTATGGACTGACATTAACTAGGTCAAAGCACCATAAATCCTAGTATCACAAAACATCCACCAATTGTGAAAATGATTATAAGAATGAAAGTAGCATAGTAAAAGAAACCAGGATCTCCATCACCACTGTCTGTGGCAGCAGTTTTAACTAGGAATGAATGTCAAAAATACCTGTAGAACTCTTATAAAACACACGCACCCAGTTTCCTAGCTCCCCTGCCTCCACTCATACCTGAGATTTACATTTTTTATATCTGGAATGAAGGCTGAGAGCCACTGTTCTCTGTCCTGTTGGGAACTTTAAAGTCTTTCTAACAGAAAATTCTTGTAGTTTTAATTCTATAACTATATATTTATATCGATATGTTTATTTGTCTTCTGATCTGCTGGGTATGATGATTTCTTAGTCATCATAATCATGATCTCTATACTTTCTAGAGCTTGTGCTATGCATGTGAGGGAGCTAAGAGACACAGACATATGTGGGTTATCTCATCAGTCAGGCTGTAACTGTCACGAAAGCTACATTGTATAACAGGCACAGATGGTACAAATGAGATCTGCATACATTTCAAAGTCAAGCTATACACTGTACTGGGGAATGAACACAGCGATGAAATAGTGAAAGAGGGCACTTCTCAAAGCATAGTGGAAATTCAGCAACCATTTTAGAAATGGTTGCTGAATTCCCTTCCTAGAAACTTGTATCTCTATTAGTTTCTGTGGCTGCTGTAACAAATTACCACAAACTCATTGGCTTAAAACAATGGAAATTTATTTTTTCTTGGTTCTGGAGGTCATGAGTCTGAAATCAGGGACCACACCCCCTCTGGAGGCTGTAAGGGGAAATTTTTGCTTCATCCAACATTGAAAGGCTATAAGCACCAGAGTTTTAAAGTGCCCAATTAACAATACAAAGAGTAGCATCTCTTTAACCATTTTTCAAAAAGTAAAAACATGTTTGTCCTTCCATTTATTCGTGTCTTCCTTAATTTCTTTCTTCAATGTTTTGTAGTTTTCTGAATACAGGTCTTTTACCTCCTTGGTAAGGTTTATTCCCAGGTACTTTATTTTCTTTGTTGCTATAGTAAATGGGATTTTTTCCTGATTTCTGTTTATGATATTTCATTGTTGGTGTACAGAAATGCCTTCAATTTCTGAATATTGATTTGGAATCCTGCTGTTCTGCCAAATTCATTTATTAGGTCAAGTAGTTTTATGGTGGATTCCAGGGTTTTCTATGTACATAACATATCATCTGCAAACAGTGACAGTTTTGCTTCCTCCCTTCCAATATGGATGCCCTTTATTTCTTTTTCTTGTCTGATCTATGTGACTAGGACTCCAAATACTATGTTGAATAGAAGTGGTAAAAGTGGACATCCTTGTCTTGTTCCTGATGTTAGTGGGAAAGCTTCTAGTTTTTGCCCATTGAGTGTGATGTTGGGTGTAGGTCTCTCATATATGGCCTATATTATGTTGAGGAATGCTCCCTCTACTCCCACTTTGCTGAGTGTTTTATCATAAATTGGTGCTGTACCTTATCAAATGCTTTTTCTGCATCTATTGATATGGTCATGTGATTTTTGTCTTTTCTTTGATCTATGTGATGTATTACATTTATTGATTTACAAATATTGTACCATCCTTGCAACAAGTGCTGGTGAGGTTGTGGAGAAAAGGAAACCCTAATGCACTGTTGGTGGGAATGCAGACTGGTGCAGCCACTGTGGGAAATAGTATTGAATTTTATCAAAAAACTAAATATGGAACTGCCTTTTGAGCTAGCAATTCCACTTCTGGGATTATACCCTAAGAATCCTGAAACACCAATCCAAAAGAACCTATGCACTCAATGCTTATAGCAGCACAATTTACAATAGCCAAGTGCTGGAAGCAACCTAAGTGCCCATCAGTAAATCAGTGGATCAAAAAACAGTGGTACATTTGCCCAATGGAATACTATGCAGAAGGAAAAAAGGAGCACTTACCCTTTGTGACAGCATGAATGGATTTGGAGAGCATTATACTAAGTGAAATAAGCCAGGTGGTAAAAGACAAATATCATATAGTCTCACCTATAGGTGGAACCCAATCAATAAAACAAACAAGTAAGCAAAATAGAACCAGAGACATTGAAGTAAAGAATGAACTGACAGTAACAAGAGTGGGGAGAAGGAGAGGGATAATGGGGGAAAATAGGGGAACGGCCATCAAGGAACAAGTATAGAGGACACATGGATGAAGCTGAAGGTGGTAGGTTCAAGCATGGGAGGTGGGGATGGGTGGGATGGGGGGTTGTGGTGGGGTAAAAATAAAGACAACTGTATTTGAACAATAAAAAATAAATATTAAAAATGTTACTTCTAGTAGTTCTGAGAGAGCAAAGAAAGTTAGATCCTAACTCTTCATAGTTCAATTTGACAATATTCAGCTCTCTTCAGTTTCACAGGAGTTAATTCATCTGCAACAGAAAAGAATATCTACTCATAAGTGTATCGATGATTATCTACTAATGAAAACTGGTATATTTTTCCCAAAGTCTTCACAAATAAAACATTAGTAATAATATACTTTTCTCCCTTTGTAGACATCCTGGTATCTAGCCATAATAATTATAGGTGTAACTCTTTAAAACTGTGGAGATAGTCACTTATGTTGTTCAGCATTCTAGGTCTTAGGATTCATGAACAGAGTTATAATAGTGAAAGAGTTTAAGGCAATAATAAATTGTTCATTTAATCAAGCACTTGTTGTATACTTGCCATATGTCCATCATAGTGTTAGGCAAAGTGGTAAAGAGAATCAGAAAGAGCATCCTGTGTGAGTTTACAGCAAGAGCTGACTTCAAAGCAGGATCAAGGAAGGCCTCATTGTGAAAATATTATGTGACCTCTACCTTAATGAAAGAGTAGGACTTAGAGAGAGAGAGAAAGACATTGCTGAGAGACCAGTTTTAGGGGAGGCACAGAGGCAAGAAAGCACGTTAGCTTTGGGAACTGGATAGTATCACAGCCAACCGAAGTAGTTCAGCCAACTGATCTAATGAACATCAATAGGTACATTTCTAACAAACTAAAACCCTAACTTCACTTAAGATCTATTTTTTAAAAAAGAAGGGAGGAAGAGACCCCATAGGTCACGTAGTCTCACAAAAAGAAGCAGAAGCCAGAGCACCAGTTAGGAAACTAATTGTCTAGTTGAGAAATGATAGGCTAGGACCTGAAAAAGATCAAACCTGAGGGGGATCAGCTTTCAGAGAAAATTAGAGGTACGGATCTGATGGATATATCAACTAACAGGAAGTGAAGGTGACTGAGAGAGGAGGCAAAGAAAATGGATGTTAATTATGGCTGGCTTGGAAGAAGGTGATACCAATAATGATAAGAAGAATGTCAAAAAGATGAGCAATATTTTGGAAGAAATATGTTGAGTCAACATGTGGACACAGGGCTGTGGTACATCTTGGCAAGACGTTCTCAATGGGAAATTCGAACACAGCATGGAGGAGAAGTTTGGGCTGGACAAGCTTTTGAGACATCATCCTAGAGAGGAAGGCATATTAGTTTTGGAGCAAAAGATAACTTATTTTTCTTACTCTGCTTCAAATTATTATTGTACAATTAAGCATACTAATTTCTAAATGTCTCATTTTCCTCTCAAGAGCAGGAGTTTTATTTATCTCTGAGTAGCCAACAGATATATTGTGTTTAATAAGGCCTATGTAATGACTGAAATTTCATTGTAATATTCCTGAGATCATCTTGTTTTTACAAATGTAATGGACATTGTTTATATATTTACTATTATGTCCTGAAAAAGTATTGCTGAGTTTTGCTATAATCACATTATCATATCATTGTATATTTCAAGATTCTCAGTACTTTTTAAAAATATATATTTTACTTATTTATCTTTAGAGAGGAAGGGAAGGAGAGAAGGAAAGAAATATCAATGTATGGTTGCCTCTCGTGAGTCCCCTGCTGGGAACTGGCCTGCAACCCAGGCATGTGCCCTGACTGGGAATCGAACCGCAATCTTTTAGTTCACAGGCTCATGCTCAGTCCACTGAGCTACACCAGCCAGGGCGTCAAGATTCCAAGTATTTTTTAATTGTTTAAATTTTTGAAAAGCATAGGCTGTAACTAAGAAAACTGCTCATTATTTTTACAGCTTGAGTTATATCCATTCAAACTCACTTGCCCACAAATATATATGATCAGATCAATATTCTAGTATAGACATCATGAATTACGTCTTTTCTTTTTGCCACTGCTTCGTTTTCTTTTTCTTCAATCCAGGAAAGGAAGGTACTGTATATACATGTTATTAAAATATTTAGTAACTGAGTAACTTAGACAACATTTTAAATAACTGGAGAAATGGTAGGAAATAAAGAAAAGTGGAGTGCACTTTTTAAACAATTTTTTAAAAAATATATAGGCAGACATATATTTGATTAGTATTGATTTTGCAGTATGCCCATTTCCATTTGAATTCCTGTGACTCGCTTACCACTTTTAGATTTTGTATTGTTTTCTTCTTCCTTTGTCTATCTTGCCATGCTATATCGATTTCTGAGTGTGTGGGGGACTTCCATTTTCCAGCTCATTTAAGTGCATTCCATCCTGCTGTGTGGGTCATCAGCAAGATACAGAAAACGGTACACAAATGGCCATATAATGCCATGTGATGTGAAACAAAGGGAATCGCACTGCCCTGCCAGCATGAGGTTTTTATCTTGGGTTGTTCAATGTACTTAGAAAGTAAAGAGTTATCCAATTTTTTTTTCATAAAAGTGATGAGAATTTTGGATGCCATTTAGAGCAGTGATTTCAAAACATTTAGATTCCGGGAACTAGTTGAACTATTTGAAAGAAGGAAGGAAGGAAGGAATGGAGGGAGGGAGGGAGACCATTGCAGAGTTGGCAATGTATTTAGTTTGTCAAATAATATTAATTAAAAAAATCAAGTAACATCTGCTATCAATGTAATTTGTAATTTATTTAAAAAATTTAAAAAGTAACACCTGCTATGGATATAATTTGTAGTTTCTGAAAAGGGCAATTTAAAATCCCAAACTTGAAGGTTTCTCAAGAAAAAGGCCCATCATTTGAATTGAACATATTTAGTTTTATATTTATTTTAAAAGCTCACTCTATTGTCCTCTCCCCCCACCCCAGTTCTGCATCTAAGATTATCTCAGGACAGTTACTGATCATGTCCTGACTCCAGGAATGAATATAGTCATGACCCCTTTCATTTTTTCCACGTTAAAATAAAACATTTGACATTGAAAAACTAATTAAAGTGTGCACTTACATTTCTCCTGTCTACTTGGAAATGGAATATCTTCTTTGATATGTATATATGTATGTTATTTACAATGCAAGGAAAGTTGTTATCACCACAGTTACAGGTGGAGTCATGTTGTGAAAATTGTCTTATATAAAATGGAAGAACCTCTTCTCTGTCCGCTCACACACAGCATTACCCCACTTCCCAGAAACAACCATCTGCAATAGAGGTCCGCTATTCTCTGCCATGCCTTTAATAACATGCTTGTACTACAACGTCAGTGTTCTATCACTTTATTGAAATTGATTTATTGGTTTAACCTATTGAATTCATGGCATTGTAGATGAAGATGATAGTTCTCTTTCAAGCCTCACT
The DNA here is from genome assembly GCF_021234435.1 of Artibeus jamaicensis. Taxonomy (NCBI): domain Eukaryota; kingdom Metazoa; phylum Chordata; class Mammalia; order Chiroptera; family Phyllostomidae; genus Artibeus; species Artibeus jamaicensis. The sequence goes on along the minus strand of NW_026522028.1, from coordinate 7,145,087 downwards.
GTTACTACACAATTTTGCATCTCTTCTGCCTAGACATCCTTTTATGTAGTCATTTTGGCTTCGTTGCATCTTTTGGTTGCTTATGACTCTGGAAACACTAATGAAGGCTGAGCCATTAGGTGTAGTAATTCTCCATCTCTTTTTGCTTGACTTTGTGGGAGGATTTCTAAACTTTATATTTTCCGAACCTCTTACTACATTTTTTGATACATGTATTTATTAGTGTTTTTCTATATACATATATCTTTTTCTGTAGAAACCTGTTCTTGTCATGTGAAGGCAATAAGAGGTCTTCTCTCTGAGGACACTTAAGTTCCTTTATTTGTGTTAGGGGGATTGCTTTTCTCCCCAAGTTCCTGTTGTCTATTTATCTGCATATTTGTACCCCCATCCTCATGTCTAAGCCTTCCCTCAATTTTTTGGCAGTCCTTGGTTATCCTCTCATCATGAAGTTTAGGGCAGGAATATGATACTTGGGTACTCGTTACAGCCTGTTGGGAGTGCGCTCCATGGTGCAGTCATCTGGCTACTTAGGAAACCCCTGCCATTAGTATCTTTGGGTGTTTTGATTTGCATTGGTCATGTTCACAGGGAAGAATCCTTCAATATTCTGCCTATCTATCTGCTTCTGCAAAATGAGTAAGAAAGGATTGTGCATTTAGCATAAAAGCAGTCCTTCAGCTGTGCAGAGACTTATATTCTCTCCACAGAATAAACTCATCTTCCGTCATGGAGAAGGAAATCAGGATTGAATTGACTCTTAAAATTTTGTAACAATCCTCTAATGTTTCCCTCTCTTCATCGTACCTTCCATGGATACCTGATGTCATCAGTTCCTTTTGGACTTCTGCATTAATAATCACATTGTTTCTTGGTATAAACTTCTGTTAGGTTAGGATTCAGCTTTTTCTGGTCTTCTAAGTGAGTTACTATGTTCATTAACTATATAAGCTTCCAAAATTTTGTTGTTGTAGTCCCCTCCCCTGTTTCCTATGTCATTGTGGGTTTATATATATTTCTAAATAAAATTTATGTATATATATGTATATACTTATGTATACATATAAATTTATATATAAATCTATAAACTTATATATTTTATAAGTGTATATATATAAACTTATATATGTTTATATGTATTTATATATATACATATATAATTATTATATTATATTTAAAAGCCCTTTACTTATATTTTTGTGTGTTCTCAGAAGGGAAAAAAAGTTATATATTTCTATGTGAAATCCATCATCATTACCTGATAGTCTGCACATGACTTTAGGAAATTGGTTCTTGACATTTTATAAGACGATGACATAAAAATAAACTGTCAACGAGTTTTCATAGAGGATTTATGAGCTTGAGCAATAATTGTAATACTCTCTATTAGCTAATCTGACACAACTCTAAATTAAAATGAACTCAGCCATGTTTGCTATTGTTGAGGTGCTATGAACAATGTGAGTGACAGTCATTTTTAATTAGTCTGTGCCTAATTACAGTCATGTACCTAAATCCCATTAGTGGTCACTTTTGAACATCCATGACACAGAAGTACTGAAAGCACTCTTTTCTCTTTTCTGTTTTGCTTCTTTTTGTAATGTGGTGGAGAAGGTCAGCTGTGCTTTGTAGGTTGGCATTATTGATAGCATGCTTTTGTTTGAATTAGCATTTTCATATTTTTTTTGCTCAACTCTCCTCTGTGAGACTAAGCTTATTAGTGTCATGTAAGATTTGTTAAGCAGCACCAGTCATATCTAAAATCCACCTTGTGGAGTGATTTATCCTCATTTCAGGGAAACCTGTACACCAGATATACTAAGCAGCTCTTCTTTTTAACCTTTTAATACGTATTCTGCCCAGTGGAATCTACCAGATTCGGTTGTGTTATCCTTTTAGAACCCAGGCATTTCCTGTATACTTGCACAAAGTATGCTTTGAAACCAGCTATAAATGGATCCTGCTGGGTTCTGCCTTTTCTCAATCATCTTATTCTCCCAAAAAGTGAGACTTTTTTTCCTCCTCTTTAATTTTTAAAGTATAAAGATTTCATTTCAGCCTGCAAATTCAACTTTATCTTTTATTACTAGAGTAAGAGAGTTCCCCGTGTTGTTCCAGTTTTCACATTTGTGGAGGGCCCAGTGTGCCCACCACCCACACAGGGAGCATGCCACTTTGGCCAGGGAAACTGTTGTTTATGTACATATGTATAAATGAAGGATAATACAGCATTATGCTTAGAGAGCTTTAAGGACACCATAGGTTAGAAGGCTATGTAGTGTTGGCTTTGAGACTCAAACAATGACTAATCTTTCCAGGTGGAGAAACTCGCAGTAGAACACACAGCAGTATCAGCAAAGGCTTATGAATGCCAATAAATCTGAGCGGCCTCCATAAGAAATGTCCTAAAATATAATTAGTGAAAATTTACCGTTAGGTCTAACTATAACAATTACACTGACAGAGTATTTATTTGTGTCTGACACCATGCTAAGAACTTTTCCTGAATGATCTCATTAAAAACACAAACTCTATTATCAATCACATTTTACAGATGAGGAGCTTGAGGTCCACAGATAGGTTTCCCGAGTTTCCACAGTTGTTAGTGAAAATGAGACTTGAATCCAAGCAGTCTGATGCTGAGACTTGTGGTATTCATTGTTATGCTACCAACAACTGACAGAAATATATCCTTCTGTCAACTATAATCGTTCTTTAGCCTCCAATTATATAACTTGAGGACATGGTACCCAAAGGAACCGTACAAGTGGGGTTGTGGTTGGTGATGGTGGTAAATATGCTTAAATTCTTGTACCTCTTAGTGCTAACCAATAACCACTCTTTACATTCTAGTGGCAAACGTCACTCTAGATGGCAGTGTGTGTTTTCAAAGTAGAAATAAATAACCTCTACTTTGGTAAATTTAAATTCCTATTAGTCAAGTGGGTAACTCATGGAATACTTTTCCCTACGGATAAACATTTAAAGTGAGGTGCTATCTTAGAACAGGTTCTCTCAATCTTGGTACTATAGATGATTTGGGCTAAATAATTGTTATGTGTGTGAGAGGGCTACACTGAATGCCATTTAGCAGCAATTATGGCATCTATTGACTAGATGTCAGTAACACCCAGTTGTGACATTGAAAAACACCTACACACATCACCAGTTATCCCCTGTAGGATAAACAAGTTTCTACTACTCAGGTTGAGAATCTGCTGCCTTAGAAAAATCTAGTATGATTCTCCTCAATTTTACACAAGAAGAGAAGTACTGTAGCAAAGGGCACATAGCTGAACGGTGGCAGAATTTTGATAAATCTCGGGTCTCTTAATCCCAAATCCACATTTCACATACAACCACCTGCCTAAGGCAGTGTCTTCCATATAAAGCAATGCCTCCAGAACGAATGGCTTCAAAAGTGCTCACACACCATCCATAACAGCTCTGTAAGACAGGTCACACCGTGATGTAAATCCGATGTTATCAGGGAAGACATATAATGAGAAAGGTTATGATTGTTCAAGGTCACATGATTAGTAAGGAAAAGTGCCTGGACCCAAGACTTTAGATGACAACTTTGTTCATCTTTCCAAAATTGATGTTTCCCCAGAGTGTTTGGCATGAGATTGATTTGAGGAAGGAGCAACAGAAGAATTCTTGGGGAACATCTCTATGTCACAGTTTTTATTTTCAGAACTGTGATCTTGTATTTTTTGCATGCAGAATAATAGAAATAGCTTTTTTAAATTGGTAGGGAGGAAGGAATCATAATACCTGCATTTGCTATGTACTAGCTTGTGTCTAGCTATAAATTTTTTAAATCCAAAGGATTAGTTACAGATGACCTCAAAAACATGAAAAAGAAAATAAAATGATTATAATTATGGATGCCTCAAATAAAGAGACCTAATTATTGATTTCTAAAGACTTATGGAGAGGCATGAATGAAGTCATAGTCCAAAGCTTTTGCTATTTTGGATTTTGTTATAGATCTCTGTCACACAATGATATGAAATCTAAATATTTAACTACCAGCCTCTTTCCATTCATCACTGCACTGCCAAAACAGAGGCCTTTATGGAGATAAATGATCTCTTGTTGGTCAAAAACACAGAGAAGTGAAGGGTAAGCAGGTGTGAACAGGCCTTCCAGCTATTACTGCCAATGTGTAGTTTTCCCTCTATTAAAAATAAACTTATTCTGAAAGTTTAAATTCAGTTGAGTTTGCATAGTGGCTTACATAAAGTGATACAGGTGATTTAAAGAAAGAATTCAGAGCAAGGTTTGTATACCTGCATGGTAACATTTTTTTAATAACCCTAAGCTAACACAAGACCTATCTATGACGTTTTTAACATACCTTTATCTGTGGTCAAAATGTGTGTGTGTGTGTGTGTGTTGTGTACTACCTGAAATGAAAATTGATCTAGTAAAATAAAATTAGTATCTATAAATATCTGGAATAAATTCAGAAATGTTCTGTATATACTCCAGAAATTTTCAGATAAAGGCCTGTTTAAAACCTGAATTGCAGTGATCAGTTCTAGAGCCAGGAGGACAGGATTCACATCTGACCCCATACATCTAGTGAATCAACAAGTTCTGTTGACAGCATTTCCTAAATATTCCCTAACCTGCTCACCACTCTCCTTCACAGCCGACATAGTGCATTAGCCACTGACAGCATCTTATTACGAGCACTGCAGTTCCTTTTTAATTGTTCTTCCACAACTATGCTTGCCCCTTCTGATTAATTCTGCCCAAAGAAACCAGAATGACCTTTCTAAACTGCAACATGGACCATGGCATCATCCTTCTTAAATCCCTCACATGCCCTTCCATCGCACTTGGGAAAAAATTCCAAATTCTTAATATGGAACATAAGGTCTGGTATAACCTAGCTCTCTCCCCAGTGTCTTTTTTGGCCACTCCCCACCAAAATCTTCAATTACACCTAATTGCAACTAATCTTCAGTTACACCTTACCATGCACGAGAGTCCTTTCAACTAGAGTCTTCACATACTTCCTGTTTCTGGAATCTTTTTACTCATTGTTTTGGGTTTAAGCTTAAATATCACATCCTCTAGAAATCTTTTCATGATTCTCCTAGAGTTTCCTGGGGATTCCCCGTTTGAGTACCTTGTTTCTCTGCATTATTAACAACAATCTCATGTTACTCGGGAATTGTTTGTTAAATGTCTGTCTCTCCCAGAAGACTCAAAGCTTCAAAATGGCAAAGATCTAAGTCAGTTTTGCCCATAGTGCTTTCCTAGTGGTTAGCACAGTGCCCAGCACATAATAAGCATATTATAAGAAATTTCTCGAGCCCTGGCTGGTGTAGCTCAGTGGATTGAGCACGGGCCTGTGAACCAAAAGATCGCAGTTTAATTCCCGGTCAGGGCACATACCTGGGTTGCAGGCCAGTTCCTAGCAGGGGCCAGTTCCCAGCAGGGGACACACCAGAAGCAACCATACATTGATGTTTCTCCTCCTCTCTCCTTCTCTTCCCTTCTAAAGATAAATAAATAAAAATTTTAAAAAAAGAATTAGCAATTATGTAAAAAAAGACATTTCTTAATGAAGTAAGAAACAAGAAGGAAAAAAAGAAGGAAAGGAGGGTGGGCAGCAGAAAAAAATAGTTAGTGGGAAGATCCTTCCTTTAGTTGTCTAACTCTGAACTTCTTTATTTAAATGTTATCACCTTCTCCATGTGGACTGCGCTCCGATATACAATGAGCATTCCTTGCTTGGTAACTGAAATCACTTCAGAAATATTATGTGTACACATAGGAACTATACACATAGTCAAATTTATCATTAAGTATAGAATTTCTGTTTTTATTTTGCTGGATTTTTAGGACTTGATTCATCTTCTGTAAATAAGTAATTCTTTTGCTGGAACATAGTTCAAAAGTAATGGAAGGGAGGTTATACAATAAAAAGTTAAGTGTCATCCCCAGCTACCCAATTCTTCTCCCCAAAGGCAGCCAATGGTTCCAGTCGCATGCCAGAATTTGATTTTTGACTTCATGATTTCTGAATAGCCTTACAAATCGGTTTCCTTTTATCAGGCGTGGCTTCTCTGAGCATTGAAATATTTGCCTTCATGGTCATCGCTATTACATAAGCCATGTCAGTGTGCCATGCACATACATAAATATCTTCCAGCATGCTGGATTCTATTATAGAATTATTTCATTTCAGATATTTCTCTTTCTCCCATCCACGCACTAACCAGGCCCGACTCTGCTTAGCTTACAAGATCAGATGAGGTCGGGTGAGTTCAGGGTGGTGTGGCTGCAGACTCTGTTTTTGATAAAAGTTATTTCTCAAATGACCTTACTTTTACAGCCAAACAGAGAGCTAGTTATTTGCCTTTAAAAACATTATTGCAATGATTGGTCAAGTTCTTTGCAGAAAAATTTAAGGTTTTATACAAAAGACTCTATTCTTTATAGAAACCCCAGCCTGATCCTAGTTCATAAGTCTTGTCACAAGTTAGGTCTCAATTTTCTGTACTTCGTAAAAAGTGACTCCCTAATCAAGACCTTTTTCTCATGTTTTGATTGGTCTGACCTTTTCAAGATGACTAACTGTTGGTGATTTTTTAAAGATTTTATTTATTCTAATCAACAAAACAAACAAGCAAGCAAAATGTAACCAGAGACATTGAAATTAAGATCTCACAGTAACCAGAGAAGAGGTAGGAGGGGATAATGGAGGGAAAGGGGGAAGGGTTTTCAGGAACAGCTGTAAAGGACACATGGACAAAACCAGGGGATGTGGAATCAGGGGAGGGAGGTGGGGATGGCTAGGGTGGGGAGGTAGTGGTGGGGGGTAAAGAGACATTTTTAAAAGATTTTATTTATTTATTTTTATGAGGAGGGCAAGGGAGGAAGAAAGAAGGGGAGAAACATTGATGTACAAAGAAAAACATCAATCGGTTGCCTCTCACACACCCCCAACCAGGACAGAACCCACAACCCAGGCATGGTGGGTTTTCCAGTGCCTTGACCAGAAATCTAACCGGTGACCTTTTGCTTTGGGGGTGATGCCCAGCCAACTGTGCTACACCCATAAGGGCTAAATGTTAGTGATTTTTAAAAAATGCTCACCACAGATTTCTTCTTATTGGCTGTATCTACACTGGCCCAAAATAAAAGGATGACTTCACCTAAACATTTAGGGCCAAACAAGTTGGCCTTTTCCTCTATAAGTTGAATTTTTAAGATAGAAATGTGGTAGCACAATGTGCTGTCTTCTCTCTTTCTTTTGGGGGTTGTGGGTGTGGTGAAGAGTATTTAGGATGGAGGTGTCAGTGCCTCGGCCCACGAGGCAGTCAACGGGGTCCGCCGATACCTGTAACGGATGAAGGGGGATGGGACAGGAGGCGCGAAGAATGGCAGCAAGACAAAGGATTCTGATCAAGCTGCAAATTTTATTTCAAAATGGAGGGAGTTATATAGAGGAGGGTAGTAGAGGAAACGCAGTGGATAGGTGGCTTCAAGGCGTGCTCTAGCCTGTGATTGGCCGGGGGGTGCATGGCGGCGCGTGATCAAGGCACTGATTGGTGTGCCACCCGCATGTCCAGGAGGGGAGGTTCTATGGCTCCTAACCGCAGCATCCTGTTATTCAGGCGCAACCTTCAGGTCGGATTGTATCAGCCTGTTTCAGGCTTATCCCAGCCCCCAACACGTCAGAAAACAATTTTCTTGTCCCTACTTGGTATCTCTCTGTGTGATCTTGTGTTATTCAGTTAACTACTTGGCATTTCTGTTTTTTCTTCTTTAAAAGGAGAGGTATGGACTAGATTATCTATGAGTAACTCCCAGGTCTAAAATGCTCTAGTGAATAAAAAAGGAAATGAATGAAATAAAGCCAAAAGAATTTAATAAACCTGAGGCCAAAGACTGGTTTGCTTTTCTGTTATTTGATATAAAATTCACATCATTCAATTTATACTTCCAAATCATTAGGGTCTGTTAGAAATCACAGTACCACATCATGTAAAACAAAATATTCTTTCCAAAATTATGGGATATTTTGGATATTTGTGCGTGTGCATGACACAATAAGTATTTTGCAACAAAAGTCATTTACACAAATGGGGTTCTAATTATACATTTAATTTTTAATCCAAAAGGTTCTCACCTTAAAACCTACTTGTTGCCCTGGCCAGTGTGGCTTAGTGGATTGAGCACCGGCCTATGAACCAAAGTGTTGCTGGTTTGATTCCCAGTCAGGGCATATGTCTGGGTTGTGGCCAGGCCCCCAGTAGGGGGCATGTGAGAAGCAACCACACATTGATGTTTTTCTCCCTCTCTCCCTCCTTTCCCCTCTCTAAAAGTAAATAAATAAAATCTTTTAAAAAACCTACTTGCTTCACTTATTTTGGCAGTTACTAAATACCCTTTCTTAATATTATTAATCTCTTCTTTTTCCTTTTGTCTCATGATATAACAAATTGATGTAAAAAATGAAAGTGTCAAGGGTGTTACAATCTTTGAATAATCTTTAAAATTATTGATTTTTATTTCATTAAAGTTTTTCACAGGTATTTCACTAAAATTATATTTACTTTTTCTGTCCCACCAATGTAAATATATTACATCTTTGTAGGAAGTTAATTTTGTAAGAGAAGTGACAGATTCTCACGTGGTGTATTTGTAAAAAAGGATATGTTGACAATTTTTTTGTGACACATCAGGAGTTGTTAGGGATTTAGCCTTATGAAATTATTGCCTGACTACATAAAATTGCCCTTTGAAAAGTGTCCACTTAAAAAAAAGAAAATTTGTTTGTAGACTCTTATCAGGCAACATGGTACGTTAGTATAAAAAATAGCTGAACTTTCAGCAAAATGGAAAGTTCCATGATTTGCCACAAATGTAAATTTATCTCTAAAGTGTAATGACATTTTGATAGCATTAAAAAAATCTTTGTGGACTGTGTTGAATTAAAAAAACAGTTTAGGAACATTGATTTGTAAAGAACTGCAAAGAAAGGAGAACTGAAATTTCATGTTAAAAATTTTTCTACCACTATATTCAATCCATTTGTTACAGTAAGTCAAACATAAGGTAATTTTTATATCTTACACTTAAAAGAAAATAACCATTCATTGATTCATCTAGAGGCAGGTTATCAGAGTGGTTAGGAAGCTGGGCTCTGGTCCCAGACCATGTTTCAAAATCTGGCAGTGTGTCTTAAGGTAATTAATTAACACCTTGCTGTGGTCCAATTCATCCATCTCATTGAAAACTAAACATTTGTATTAAGTTTGCAGGATTGTGGAGAGGCTAAAATAGGCTAATAAGAATAAAGATGAAAGAACCACAATAGGTACAAAGCAATATCTCAAGAAATGCTACTTGATGTTCTTACTAGTATTATTTAATAGGATGTGGAAATTGAAATTTTTCCTGAAATGCCAATATATGGCAATTATCAGATACTCAGCAGAGTGTGAGACAGAATACCCTGGAGGAATCTTCAAAGTAGATAAATCAAAAGAGTTCTCATGAAGCCTTTCTTGAAACCATCACCCACTTTGAGAATATAAAAGAATCTAGAATGGAGAGACAGAGAGGTGCTGGCAATATTTCTTTATTGATAAGATCAAATTCAAGGAGTTCATAATCACCAAGCCCTTATTATATGAAATGTTAAAGGGACTTACCTAAGAAAAAGAAGATAAAAAAGATGAGCAATTATATATATATATTATATATAATTGTATATATACAAAGTTCCCAAGGAAGGAAGCTACATACTAGGATACAGGTAGCATACTGAAAAATAAACAATTTAAGGGCCTGTGAACCAGACAATCGCGGTTCGATTCCCAGTCAGGGCACATGCCAGGGTTGCAGGCCGGTTCCCTGCAGGCCGGTTCCCTGCATGCCAGTTCCCAGCAGGGGATGCACGAAAGGCAACCATACATTGATGTTTCTCTCCCTTTCTCCTTCCCTTCCCCTCTAAAGATAAATAAATAAAATCTAAAAAAAAACAATTTAAAATAGTATAATAATCTTGATACTGGGAGAATGGTATCAAGATACAAAAATGTTTTAATAAATATAATAAGGAGTTAAATCTAACAAAGGAGATATGTGTTAGGTCTAAATATGAAATTCTGCATTCAAGTTCAACACTCTGTTATATAAATTAGTACTTAAATATATTAATATTGTTAGGAGTTATGACAGCTATATATTATAAGTATACTGTGTTGACTCAAACATTTCATGGATACTTTACACATATGGATATAAGACATTTCCAATCAAAGGAGCAGGTACTCCTTTCTGATTTTGCATTGCAAAAAATGTGAAAATATTTTAGCTCTACTAAAATATGAGAACCATTTTGAAGAGGGTATTGAAAAATCAAACTGTATTTGATATAAGTAACCAGGTTGATGAAAAAGATCTGGAAACTCTTATATGAGAATGGGTTGGATGTGTAGAGGATATTACACTAAAAAAGGAAGGTTTGTGCAATGGACATATGAGTTCAAATATGTTAATAGCTCTTAGATGGAACTAGATTAAGCTTCATTTACCCCATATGTCAGAACCATCAAACTTTTAAAGGTCAATTTCAGTTCAGCCACATTTGTTTAGTTTTTTATCAGTTAAATGACCTAAACAGGATCAAGCCTGAATTGTAATTAGTGGAGGAACTTTCTGACGTAACTGGAAGGCTGAACCAAATTACCATATTAGCCCTTCACTTAACAAACAAGTATCAAGTCCCTATCATGTCCTAGGTGTTGAAAAAAATTTTAAGTCACTGATTACTAATGATATATGAGTCTAGATTTTCATCTATAAGAAAACTATTATCAAAGCTATTTAAAATATATAAAATTTATAATAAAGTTGTGATGATTATTACATTATTACATATATTACATCATGCCGAGTTTACTAAGTTTACATACAGTTCTGCACCAAGTAGGGTGAGAGATCCGATGATACTTAATTCATTTTTAAGAATGAATTCAGCAGTTGTATCAATCTGTCTAGAGCATTGAACATTCTTAGGAGGAATGAGAAAAGTGAACTGATGATGTGGCAGTATAAGAGAACCAAAGGATGGAAGCCAGAGATAGAGCCAGGGTCCCCAAGTGTAGCATCCCCTGAGAACTTGTTAAACATGCAGATTCCTGGATCCCACCCCATACCTACTAAATGAGAAACTCTGAGAGTGGATTCCAGCAGGTTGTGGTTTAACAAGCCCTCCAGGTAATTGTAATTCATGCTGAATTTGAGAACTGCAGAGTAGACGGCTGGCATGAAGTAGAGCTTAAATATGATTTGGAAGGCAATTCATGGTCACTGCACATCAGTGGAAATAAAAGAATGAAGAGATCCCATAGCCTCTAGCAGCAATATGATTTATTGGCTAACTTATGTAATTTATACCTCAGAGAGCACCTAAAACAACCAGTGTTGAAACTCTTGTTTGAAAGAAATTTATTGAAAGTGTTTTTTTTTTTTTAATTTTGCATCTACCGTTTCAAATGATAGAGCTGGGTATCGATGTCTGCCAGAAACAAGGCCTAAATATTTTGTTTCTGAAATAATGAATTCTTTCTTCCTCTAAAATAATGTTAGGTAATGTTCCAAAAAGTAATTACAGGCCAGTTAGTAAATATATGCTGAGACAGTAGAGTGCAAAAACTATATGTCTGCCACTTTTGATGAACTGGCTATTGAACAGACCTGTTTGTTGGTTTAATATGGAATAGAGACTCCATTAAAGATAGAATCTGCATCTCAGTTATTAAACACATTTCCCCACCATTTTCATCCTCATGGGTGTATATTTTCTGTTCTTTTGTTGTCTAATCTAATGACAATCAGGGATGCATACTTTTTACAAATTGCTCCTGTGCTTCCTGTCTTCCTCTTTTATTCAATCGGCTTGTCAAGCAGTAAGAGATTGTGTGAAAGTTTTAGTAGTTAGAAATCACAGCTATTTCAATCTCATTTTCATATAAACTGAACAGTAAATTATTATATTGTAACAGTGTATCACTTTGGACCTAAATTACAGCGAAGTAGTTTGTAAATCCCATAACAAAGATGGATAGTCCATTTATGGAAGCATGCTTCTTGCAGTTTGCTATAACTCTCAGCTCTAGCACATTTTATATAACATTTTAATATATTAGTTTGGAAGAATATAGTCATAATATCCCAGGCTTTCTGATTTTGTTTCTCTCTAACCTTTGTTGCTGAAGCTGATTAGAAACCCACTTTAGCATCAGCAGCTTCATATTCTAGGATTATTCCTGTTTCAGGTCAACAGCAATGTGAGAAACATTATGTCAGGAAATAGAAGAGTTGCTACCGTGTACCTTGCTGCTTTTCCTCTTTATATGTTGTATTTCTGTCCAATAATTAGATTGCTGCCCTGACACTTGGGATCAGAACTTCTCCTCACACTCAACAGTTGGTCTAGAGTTCTGTCCTGATTCTCCATTTAAAAAACATTATAGGAAATTCTTGCCCTTATCTACAATCTCATTACCTCCCAGAAACTGACCATCCATCCACCCAACAGGTATTAGGCCATTTTCTTTCTACGTAGTCCAATTTGATTCACATGCACTCCCAGCAATTCCGCTTCGTGATCTAAAAGGATTTATGTGAACATCTCCTTTTGTTAGCTGTTAGAAATTTTCTTGATAGCCAGCTGTAGTGGATGCTCTTGGTACCCCACCTAGATACTCTTAACCTGCAAATACACCAATTCTCCATCTGCTGGGAGTGTTGAGTTAAAACTCACAGCTACTGCCATTACCAGCACTCTTCTGTGGAGCATTACCTTAGGCCAGTGGTTCTCAGACTTTTGCTTGCTTCTAAATAACATAGAAAGCTTGTTAACACTGATGGCTGGGCCCTGGCTGGTGTGGCTCAGTGGATTGAGCACAAGCTGTGAACCAAAGGACTGCTGGTTTGATTCCCAGTCTGGGTACATGCCTGGGTTGCAGGCCAGGTCCCCATTATGGAGGCAAGAGAGGCAACCACACATGGATGTTTCTATTCCTCTCTTTTTCCTTCCCTTTCCCTCTCTCTAAAAATAAGTAAATAAAATCTTAATTAAAAACAATAACAACAACAACAATACGATGGCTGGCCTCAGGTCCCAGAGATTCTGATTTAGTAGGTCTAGGCTGGGGCCTAAGAAAAGTTCCCAATGATGCTAATGCTGTTGGCCTGGATGACTAATTTCAAGAGACTGGTTTAGTCTAAAAGTAGGAGCTTCTTTGCCTTTGGAGACTATGTGTCCCATCTCCTTTGTTCAGGGCACACCATGGTTGATGACTGATTGCCACTAACTTGTATAGGTCAGGCCCTGTTGCCTCAAGGTGGCAATGTTTCTCTGTTTCATTCATGCTCCAGACCTAACTGATGGGATCAGAATTAGTCATCATCAGAAACCACGTTTTGGTTTAGCTTCCTTCCCCACCCCTGTTTATCCTGCTTCTTTCACTCTCCTTTTCATGAAAGCCCTCTGACAATAAATAACCTGAATAAAATTTCTGTCACAGACCATGCTTATAGGGACATGACCAGAGACTTGGAGCTCTGTTTTTGGTTTCTAGTCTCTGTATTCCAAATTATTCCACAAATGTGTACTGAATTTGTGTGCCCATTTGAAGGCCTGGGCAGTATTTGGTATATGGAAAATATCAAGACCCAGTCTTTCTCTCAAGCAGCCTACCACTTGTTCAAAAAGTGGTTAAGTGAATCTACAAATACAACAGTGTGGTTGTTACTATGCTACATTAGTGCTGAGAATTTGAGGCCATAGAAGCTTTTATCTGAGCCATGGAGGGTGTCATAAGCTGGGTCATTTAGAGAAAAAGGCTGAGATGGAAATTTGTGGCAAGGAGCTGTATTGAGACATATTCTTGGGAACACCAGTAAGGGAGTGAGGGAAACATAATCATACAGGTGGAGAGGCTGGGTGAGGCCTCAGGCAAACCCATGGGGAACTTTATAGGTGTCCAGAATTCAGGAAAAGGATCAGTCACTAAATGCAGCCTGCCCACTAGGGGGGCATGACATTGGTAGAAGCAACTCCCTTTGGCTAAGGGATGCTCAAAGAGGGACTCAGCTGTAATGTGTCATTAGCCAGTTCTCCCAGCTGCTGGGGAAATAGATGTGGAGTCCTATAGTAAGGATACGGGTGGTGAATACAGCATCCAGTACAGGGGCCAGCTCATATAAGGATAGATCAGTCCTCAGCCCTATCATCCCAAAACCATACAATTCAAGTTGGATGTTCTGAGAAAAAGCCTTGAGATTCAGCACAAAGTACACACACACACACACACACACACACACACACACCCAACACACAGTGTCCTGGAGACCTGTGTTTGAGATCAGCTCTGTAATATACATTGGCTTGCAGCCAGACAACCATCAATCCTAGTCCACCAACCGAGAATTTTAATTGAGTCTGTTCTTAAGCACTAAATTTCTCAAATACCGCAAATGCTGCATGCAAGGTAAACCTGAGATTTCCTGAAAATATATCCTGTAGACAGACCTGAAAGAGTTCCAACCTCATTGAAATGAGTCTGGAGTAATGCAGCAGGTAGCAAATCTGAGGACAAGCAGCAATCTTCAGAATAAACATATGCGGGCCCAGAGTTCAGAGGCTAAAGCCAATTTAATGAGAAAACTGGCGCTATTCTGTTTTATGTGAAATAAATGTGTGCCAAGTAGCCGATGTCACAGCCTAACAGTAAGTAGTCAGGCTGCAGAGCTACACATTTGTTTTACCCTGTTCCCAGGGTCACTTAACGATGAATGGGAGTTACCTGCTCTGAACAGAATTCTATCCAGTGTGTTCCAATGTCTGGTGATAAAACCCAAGAACCTAATTAAAAAGAACTGATTTGTTTAAATGTAAAAATTGTTTATTTCACAGTACATCTATGCCGAGCATTGACATTTTTCCATTGTGATAGTAACAGCATGCAATTTGTAAGGAGGAATAGGAAATGTTAGTGAATAAAGAGCAAGCTATTAATAAGTCTTCATAAAGTTAATTACAGAATGTTAAGACAACAGAAGGGAGACTGAAGTAACCTCATACCTATCCAGAGCAAATGTCACACAGATTCACAAGTTTTATTTTTCCAAATTTAGTGCCACAGATGCAAGCCATGCACACACACACACACACACACACATACACAGGTGCACATGCAGAGGAATGAAATAGGTCCGCCTCTCTCCTTGCAGTAGCTGGAATCTGTCCTGATGAAATGGCCTCTGGCAATAATGTGAATCAGCATGAAAGAAGAGCAGACCTGGACTCTGGAAACCATCTCCCTGCTGAAATGCGTGTTTAAATTACCTCATGGCAAGGCCAGTGACATTCAAAGAATGAAAATGAGGTTAGAAAAATGAAATGTTTCTCCACTTCAGGAGGGTCTTTTGCATGATTAACATTATGTAAACGTTTTGTCCAAGAAAGAGTGGTACCAATCTTGAGCAGCCAAAATGATTATAGAACAGCAAACCACTTTTATGCCCCTTATGCTTAGTTCAAGGGTTAGCAAACTGGCCCAGGGCCGAATCCAGCTGGCGCTCATTCTTGTAAATACATTTTTATTGGAACCCAGCTATTTTCATTTGTTTATATACTGTCTGTGGCTGGTTTGTGCACCATAATGGCAGTTGAGTAGTGCAAACAAGACCATTCAGCTCCTGAAGCCTAAAATATTTACTGTGTAGCCCTTTTACAGGAATCGTTTGCCTACCCCCTGCTCTAGTCTGTTCTAGTTCCATATATTCCAGATTTAGTGATGAGGACAATCACCTGGAACACTTGTTAAATCTACAGCTTCTCCAACCCCTGCTTTAGAGATTCTGATTCAGTGAGTCTGAATAAGACACAGAAACTTCTATCATTAACGGGTACTGCTGGAACTTTGGAGAAACATTGGTTGCATTATTTTACTCTGCAGTTCTACAAGGAATTTTTTCTTTGTGTTCATCAAGTCTACATTCTTCTCTTTAAATTCCTCCTCGTCTTCTTTTATAAGGGCAAGGACCAATGGACCACGTGGCATTGATATGGGTGGGGTTTGCTAGGAGCAGAGCTTATGCCAAGGATTTGGGTGCATGTAGTTTATTGAGGGAGCATTCTGAGCAGCAATGAAGTCATGGAAGCAAGACAGGATAGGGAGCAAAAGCGAAGCAAGGGTATAGTCTCTGTGGCCGACATACTCAAGTTTGATCCCTCAGTGGACTCTGCAATATGAATCCCACAGAGTTAATCCCACCTTGAAGTGAGAGAGCTGGCCTGTGTACACTGTCCTTTCATGCCGTCAATGCGCCATTTGGAGGTAGGGTGTTCTTGAACGTAGGACAGCTGAGAACCATTAACAGCAGTAACTGGGGCACATGTACACCTCTAGTAAAGGAAAATGGGGGGAGACATACAGCATTCAGTATAGGAGTTAAACCACCAAATGATTGAAATTTAGATAGACTCATAATGTGCCCTCTGGAAAGTCATACCCGCAGAAGTCTTGTGGTGATGGCCAGAGGGAAGGAGGCATGGGGGCTGGGAGGAGGAGGGCAAAAAAGGGGAAAATGGGGACATCTGCAATAGTAACAATAACAAAAAGGTAACTTGAAATATATGTTGAAATTAGTAGATCTTTGGGAGTAATAAATATATCTGTGAGCATTGACATCTTCAGCCTGCTATCATCTTTGAAAAGTAAGAGGAAAGTATATGTCAGAAAAAAAGTGACTTCTACAGTAAATAATGATTGTTTTGTTGACCAGCATGTTTGACTTGGTAAGATCTTTCAGTTATGGTTCCCTCTGGAATGAATACACGAGGTTCTTCTGTATCTGAATGCAGGTAACCATGGCAGATGCCCACTTGGAATAGGACTATGTCAGAGAGCTTCTCTTCCCTAGTCCTTAACACTTCATATTAGGTCTACAAGCATCTTAGAAGAATTGTTCAATAAAGGGTGCATTTTGGGAATGTAAAACGAAGTTCTACTCTCCATACTTGTGGTTTACTTTTCAAGGAATTAATAGCTAGCACTACTTGCTAATTCCTTCAACCAGTAAGACAGACATCAATCCCCGCATCCTCTTCTAAGGTTGCATAGCTAGTCAGTGGTAGAGCTGAATGTTCTGAAGAAAGGACTACATAGACCCTATTGAAAAAGTTGTCTTTCTGTTTTAACCCAAACTGAAATAAACTGAGAACAGTTTAATAGGTTGGAATAAACTGAGAACTTGGGAGTCTAGAGCAAAGACTCTTTCGGACATTTCCACATTACTTCTTGGGTTTTGCAATGTATATTCTTTAGGCTCTTGGGAGTTGGTGAAGAGAAGATAAAGGAGATGTAATATGGTGAGAGCTGTTCTGCTGTGCTCAAACCAGTTCTCACTTTCAAACCACACTCTGAAAGATGAGCAGAGAAAAGGTCAGTGACCCCGGAAAAGGCTGTGTGACCTGAGAGCAGCCTAGAGTCCCCTCTGCTGCCCTTCTCCTGCGAAGACAGTGGAGACAGCTCATGCAAAGAATGTGGAAAGTATTACACTGTTTTGTTTTGTTTAATTTTCTATTATTTTTTATTTTTATTTTTTTATTGTTGTTCGAATCCAGTTGTCTACATTTTCCTGCCACCACTATCCCTTGCCCCACTCACCCCCAGCTCCCACCCTCCATCCTTCCCCACTTTGGCTTTATCCATGGGTCCTTTTATGTTCCTTGATGACCCTTTCCCTTCTTTCCCCTGTTATCTCCCTCCCTTCTCCCCTCTGGTACACTGTTTTATAAGCCTGGCAGAATGAAGGTAAAAAGAGTACCTAGAATCTTATCTCACTCTATTCTGCTATCTCTCCTCTTCAGGTTAAGTTGTCTTAAACTTTTGTTGAACTTAACACTGTATGAAATAAGGGTATTTGCCCTAAATAAGTTAAGGATTCTTTCAACAACATTTAAACAGAGAAACAGTGAACAAGATACAGTTCCTGGATTAACTCAGTGTTTTTGTAAGTTGGTAACAAAAATAGAACTTTGATTGTATCTCATGTATTTTGGGAAACAGGAATGAAAGGCATAATGGGTTCATCAGTGAAGAAAAGGGAGACCTGGCAGGGCCCAGATTTTCCCGTGACTCTACTGTGAACTTGAGATTCTAAAAAATAACTGGAGCTGATTTCAAAGCCAGTGCTATTTCCAATGTGCCATACCAATTCCCTACAACTCTCCTGAGGCTGGGGCTAGATAGGTATCCCCGGACTTGGGCCTCACCCACGGAGGGCTGAACATGGGAATCGTGAACCACAACAAGGAATGATAGCAGAACACAGGCTAGGCCTTCCATGAAGCCATTCCCTCTCTCTGTAGGTGGACTTACATGAGTCTTCTCTTGCTGTGCACCTGTAGTGCCTGTGAATTCTTTTATTTTAGAACTTAGTACCTGGTTATACCTTTTTAAAACCTCTTTTTCTTTTTTTAAATTATTGTATTATTGTTCAATTATAGTTGTCTACATTTCCCCCCACCACCACTCCCCTGTACCCCAGCCAAACCCCCTCCCTCCCGGCTTCCACTTTCCCCCTTGGTTTTGTCCATGTGTCCTTTACAGTGGCTTTTTCAAATGTGGTAGATAAGGAGCTCACTTAAAGTAGGTTGTGTTTTATGAATTCATTCATTCAAAAGTTGTTTATGGAGTGTGTACTATGTGACAGGTGTTGTTTTAGGTGCTACGGATACAATAGTGAGTAAAATGGACCAAAATTCTTGTCCCAAAGGAGCTTACAATTTATCAGTGGAGGTGGTACATTGTATATTGTATGTGGGTGAGTGAGAGATCTAAAAATTAGGCTAGTGATCAGCATGGGAGTTTGATCTGCTTCATTTGTGAACTAGGCCAGTACAATGCTCCTTAGGAAACCTGGTGACCCCCACTGCCATTTGTGATTACATGGATAGATCTTGAGAATATTATGCTAAGCAAATCACATAGTAAAAATTAAAAACCATGTGATTTCACTCGTATGCGGGATATAAAACTGAAAGTAGCAAATGAACAAACAACAACAAAAAACAAACAAAGCTCATAGACACAGACATGACTATGGTAGTTAACAGAGGGAAGGGGAGATTTGTAAAGGGTAAACTGGGTCAAATATGTGGTGATGAACAATCAGACTATAAGAGGTAGGCACACAGTACAAAACAGATGATATAACATAGAAATGTACATTTGGAACCTATGTAATTTTAGTAACCAATGTCACCGCTATAAATTTAATTAAAAATTAAAAATAAATAATACAAAAACAAAAATTAGGCTAGGACAGGAGACAGGTGTTGGGAAGAGAGTTAATATTTTAGACAGTGGGGGGAAAGCCTCCCAGAGAAGTTGACATCTGATTAAATACTTAAGGAACTGAGGGAAGTAGTCTGCAGGTGTTTGGCAGAAGAGAAGCTCAAGAAAGAGGATAAATGTAAGGACCTGGAGGCAGCAGCATGCCTATGTGTTTAAAAACCAACAGGCATCCTTTTTAGGTCTGGACTAGAATATACAGGGAAGAGTTTATAGATGAGGTCAGAAAGCAAAGGACAGGTGGGGTCAGAGATCACCAATGGCCTTGAAAAGCACAATAATGACTTTGGCTTTTACTTTGAATGAGATCAGAAGCCATCGGAAAGCTTTGAGCAAAAGAGTTACATGAAATTTCAGTTTTAAGAGGATCACACTAATGTTTAATTCCTTAACTAACTAATTAACATGTGCTTCTAAGAAGTGCACATAGAAGCCCGACTTTGGATCAAGCTTAAGGACATTTTCCTAGAAGCTGATGGTTCGGTACTGAGCCACAGGTCTCATCAAGAGACAAGGAGAATGCAGCCACCACTGACGAACATGAGAGGAGCCCCAGTGGCCCTGGAAGTCTTACATAACTCCTACTGCTACCAACAGATCAAATTATTGACTTGGGCCAACGTCCACCCAGTTTAGAGAATGTGGGCAATCCTTATATAGCAACAAGTTAGGTGAGGAAAATTGTGATAAGAAGATGCATCCCACCTATGTCTCCAGCATCCAAGACTGAGCTCCAATATCCTGGCAAATTGTATCAGAGTGTAGAGAGCTGTGCACCATTTGGGCACTTGCAACATGCTTGTTGATGGTATGCTGAGTTCTCTTTTCATTAAATCATTGTTGTGTATTTTCTTGGCCAGCTTACAGGATCGAACCCTCTAGTACACATTCACAAAACCTTATAAGCTCCCAGAAGTGTTCATGCTAAAGAAATCTCAGTGAATTATAAGATTCTGATCCCTAATTTATGTCTAAGTTCACTCTTAAGTCACAGGCTAATATCCTGAGTAGAAAATGTTGATTCCAACAGGAACTGCAGCATCTCACGTGGATACTTCTACAATGTGGCCACAGATGGTCAGGAACACTTCTGCTATAAGAATATAGGAGGTTTAAAGAATGTCAAAACAAGGACTTCCACCAAGATGGAGGCATAGGTGGATATACCGTGCCTTCTCACACAACCAAGTTTAGAGACAACTAAATATTAGCAACAGAAAACAGAGTCAGAACACAGAAAATTGAACATTTCGAAAGTCTGATAACAACACATTTTTCAGCCTGACCGGTAAGGGGTGAAACCAGCAGCTGGTGGAGCGGGGTTGCACAGGAAAACTCAGTCAGACGGACTCAGGCACACGGAATCCAGGCGCAAGGTTGGACCTACTGAGCGACCCAGCCAGCGACCAAGCAAGCGACCTCGGGGGAAACAGCGAGGGAGCAGGGCTGTGGGTTGACTGTGGTCGTGCATTTGTGCGTGGATAGACAAGCGAGGGAGTAGGCGATTGGACCGGAACCCAGCGGGTCCCCACAGCAAGCGGCAGGGAGGGCGCTGCCATTTCCCTACTCTGACCCCACCTCCACATACAGCGTCATAACCCAGAGACTCTGAGTGGCCCAGCCCTGGTGAACCACCTAAGGCTCTGCTCCTCACCCAGCACTCAAAACGGCAGAGGGTGCCGCCATTTCCCCTCTCTGACCACGCCCCCACATACAGCTTCACAACCCAGCCACCTGGGAGTCCAAGGCGCTGCTTCTCACACTTAAAGGGCGCGAGCAGACCAAAAATGGCTCAAGAAGATCTCGAAGCCCCAGAGCCTATAAATCTAAGCGATGAAGAAATAGCAAAACAATCAGACGCACAGTTCAAAACACTGGTCATCAGGATCCTCACAGAACTGGTTGATTATAGCCACAAATTAGACAAATATATGAAGGCGAAACTAATTGAAATGAATGGAATTGCACAGGACACCAATAGCAATGAAAAGGAAACTGGGACTCAAATCAATGGAGTGGACCAGAAGAAAGCAAATAATGGCCAAACAGAAAAGAGTCAAGAAGCAAGAATTCAAAGAAATGAGAAGAGTCTTAGGAACCTCCAGGACATCTTTAAATGCTCCAACATCCAAATTATAGGGGTACCAGAAGGGGGAAAGGCACAGCCACCAGTGGAAAACTTATTTGAACAAATAATAAAGGAGAATTTCCCCAATCTGGCAAAGGAAATAGACTTCCAGGAAATCCAGGAAGCTCAGAGAGTCCCAAAGAAGTTGGACCCAAGAAGGAACACACCAAAGCACATCATAATTACATTAGCCAAAATTTAAATGAAGGAGAGAATCCTAGAAGCAGCAAGAGATAAGGGGACAGTCACCTACAAAGGAGTCCCCATCAGACTGTCAGCGGATTTCTCAAAAGAGACCTTACAGGCAAGAAGGGGCTGGAAAGAGGTATTCCAAGTCATGAAATCCAAAGACCTACAACCAAGATTGCTCTATCCAGCAAAACTTTCATTTAGAATGGAAGGGCAGATAAAGTGCTTCTCAGATAAGATCAAATTCAAGGAGTTCATCATCACTAAGCCCTTATTCTATGAAATGTTAAAGGGACTTATCTAAGAAAAAGAAGTTAAAGAAACATGAACAGTGAAAGGACAGCAAACTCACAGCTATTAACAACCACACCTAAAACAAAAGCAAACTAAAAGGACAGCTAGATCAGGAGTGGAAAGCATAGAAATGAAGATCTCAAGGAGGGTTAGCAACAGGGGAGTGGGAGGAGGAGAAAGGGGGAGAAGGTACAGAAAATAAGTAGCATAGACAGTAGATAGAAAATAGAAGGGGGGCAAGAATAGCATGGGAAATACAGAATCTAAAGGACTTGAGACACATGGTCATAAACTAAAGGGGGGTAATGGTGGGGATGGGGGGCAGGGTGGAGGGGAATGAAGGGGGGAATAGAACAACTGTAACAGCATAATCAATAAAAAAATTTTAAAGAAAAGAATGTCAAAACAAGTTTTTACCAAAAAACAGGTCAAAATAAGGAATTAAAATACTTTTGGATGAAAGGTGGGAAGCGGGGATGACTGGGAAAGGGGGGAGTAGGGGTGGTAAAATAGAGACAAGTGTACTTGAACAATGATTAAATTTAAGAAATTTTTAAAAAATAGGCCCTGAATGGTGTAGCTCAGTGGATTGAGCACAGGCCTGTGAAGCAAAGTGTTGCCGGTTCGATTCCCAGTCTGGGCACATGCCTGAGTTGCAGGCCAGGTCTCCAGTAGGGGACACATGAGAGGCAACCACACATTGATGTTTCCCTCTCTTTCTCTCTCCCTTACCCTCTCTCTAAAAATAAAAATAAACAAAAATAATAAATAAAAAATTTTAAATACTTTTGGAATTATAATATGTTAAAGAATTTCATAATTGGAATTTCTGCAATGTTTACCCAAGATTTTTAAAAATCATTCTCTGTTTTCTCAGAATGAGCATCCTAATATTTTTTTGGCATTTTTGAAGCCCATTGTGATATTTCCCATTTTGTGTGTGTCTTTTTTTTAATTGAATCATCTTCCCTTCTTTTCTACACCCCACCCACAGACTCCCCCCTCTGGCAACCACCAATCTGCTCTCTTATCTATTTTTTTAATTCTCATATAAGTAAGATTATATAGTATTTGTCTTTCTCTGTCTGGCTTATTTTACTTAGCCTAACACTTGCAAGGTCCATCCATGCTCTGTCAAATGGCAGGATTTCCTTCTTTTTATGGATGAATAGTATTCTATTATGTATGTGTCTGTACATTATATATGTGTGTGTGTGTCTGTGTACTTGCACCTGCTAATGGACACAGGTTGTTTCCATGCCTTCACTACTAGAAATAGTGATTTTATTTCCTGTGGATTAAAGTTTTAGTGCTTTGTAGGTTATACTAATTAATGTCTTTAAATGTTTATTTGTATTTAATTCATCAATTTCCTGTTACTATCTGTTTGCCTACTTTTCTATTTGTATGTTCCTTCTTTCACATTGATTTGTATGAATGTTTTATATGTCAGTGCTATCTGCCATCTATCACAAACATTTTCTATTTGTCTCTTGTCTTAAAAGTTTACATTAAAAAGTAACTAAATCTATATTTTTTGTATAAATTCTGCCCTTGACTATGTGTTTAGAAAGCTTCTTTTTACCTCTAGATGAGACAAATAAACACGCATATTTTCTTTCAGTGCTTTTAAAATTCATTTTTATACATCTGAATTGTTTGTGGCCAGATCATTCACTTTACATTTCCCATATGCGTGGCACCTTTTTTCCAATCCATTATCTGACTGATTACATCCTTCCCCTGTGCTGTGAGATGCTATCTGTGGTATGGAATAAGGTCTTACACTGTGCTTGGCCTGTTTCTAGAGCTTGTCTTTGGTTTCACATCTCTGCTCTTGCGTCACCAGCACATCGGGAACATTCCTTTAATTATTACACCCTTGATTTACATTTTGAAATAGGCTGCTTCAAGCTTATCAAAACCTTCTTGGCTATTCTTGTACATTTAATTTGTCCAGACTCTCTTGGCAAGAGTTTAAAAATGCCATTTGGATTTTTGTTGAGATTGCTTCAAATATTTTGATTAATTTAGGAATAATTGAAAGTTTTACCATAGTAACTTTCCATCCAGACATATGGTTCCTCTGTTTTTCCAAGACTTTAAAAAATTTTCTGACTGTAAATTGTGATAATCTTCTTAATGTGGATCTTGTACATTTCTCATTAAGTTTATTCCTGTTCATTTTATAATTGTTACTGTTGTAAATGAAAAGTTTGGAATTATATTTGTAACTTTATTCCTGGGTATGTAAGGAAACTATAACTTTGTGTACATATTTATTTATTTATGTTTCATCAACTTTTATGGCATGAGGGTCTTGCCAGTTTTAATGTGGCCAGAACATTGGCACGCTTGAACCTTCCCAAGGATTCCTAAACAATATTTCCTTTGATAATGAGTTATTTCTGAGATCTTTACATGTAACTCTGCATTTCTTTTTGTGACTACTTTACACAACCTTCCACCTGTGGCTGAGAGAACAAAGGAAAAATGAGATGCAATTGATCGATGCTAGAACTGACAATTAGTTTTTACAAAGCTACACTGCTTCCAAAGGAGATAATTCATCTTTCCCATGTAATTTAGCAAGAAACAAGTGGGAAATAACAAAGTCAATGAACTTTATTTTTATTATGTTGATAGTGCAAGTCTTCTGAGTCAAAGCAGTGTAATATATACTTACTCTCAATATGAAAATATTGAGATGCTTGAATGACACCCTCCTTGGGGTTGAAATAGGAGTGACAAACCAGACACAGTTCTGTGTGTTCCCTAGTCCTTTTCATTGTGCTCTTGCCCAAATTCTCACCCGGCTTTCCCCGGGGGTGTCCGAGGGCCACTGACCACTCCCTCAGGAATTCTCTAGAGCTACATACACAGCAGACGTCAATGGGAATGAATTGTAAGCTATTCTTCCTGCTCTCTAATTAGACTTTCCAGCCTACCTGCAGGAGATGAAATTGAGGGAGATCAAATTTACTCGGATGACCAGACCTTAGAACCATGACAAAGCAGTGCATTGACAAGTAGAAAGCCAACATGCTCCTGGGAGTAAAACTGAACCTCCTCTCTCTCATCAGAGTATCAGATCTACCTGCTTTACATTCTTGTCCGCTGGTTTTAGGTATTATTATTTTTATGTTTGTTAATGTTCCTATTGTTTTCAAGTAGAAATGAATATTTTTTGTAAAAGTCTATTATTTAGAAGAGTGAGTTTCTCAAGAACTGTTTTCTTGGAGATTCATTTTGAAAAGTATTTTCATAAAACTCTTGTATATAAAGTGAAGAAAATAGTCAATTGTAAAGATATATTATATACTGGAGACACTATTCATTCCCATGATATAAGAGGTGCCGAAAAATGTTGCTCTTTTAGTTTATCTTAAATTGATTCTGTCTCCTTCATGAAGCTTCCTCTACCATGTAATAGAAGAAAAATAAATTCTCAATCTGCTTTAGGCTTTTTATTTAGGGCTCAATCTCTCATAAGGAAGAAGGCACAGTGTCTCATTCAGCCTCCTTCTACCTCAGCTTGTTGCAAATAAGATGTTGCTCAGATATGTGGGGTGAAGGGGAGGCTTCCCCAGCTCTCATGGTTGCAGAAAGAATCAGGACCCTTGGGAGTCACATCCTTTTTTCTGTAGCCATTGATATATGTGTCAGCAGGTGGAACACATAGTCAGTCTCCTAACTGGATTATTGTCCAACATCCCTTTTTGGTTGACATGGATCCCCCTTAGATTAGAATAGCACTAGATGCCCAAGTCTATGCTGTATTTTCTGTGCAGCCTTCTGGCCAGTGGTCCACCCCCTGCCTCCACCACTGGGCCAACTACTTCTGCCTCACCATGCCCACAACAAGCCCCTTGACGGTGTCCAGCCAGGGTGCATAGTTCCTACAGATATGTGTGTATGAGTTTTCTAGATGTCTGTCCAGAAAAAAAGTGCAGCCATTGTTAATATAATAAGAATGGTTTGTGTGACATTGATGTAACCTGGCAGAGTGGACTGGAATACTCATGTGTGAACAATGATGACTTCACTGTACTAGTCAGTGGGAGCAGTAGATGCCACTAAGTGACCATGTGTGCTGTGTGGCCATCACATTCAAAATGACTGAGTGAGTAGAGCAATGAGTCTGCATCAAATTTTGCTTTAAGCTTGAACATCCCTCCATGGAAACTATGTAGATGATTCAGAAGGCTTTCAGGGATGATGCAGTGAGTGCAGTACAAATAACAGTGTAGCACAAATGTTTCGAAGATGGTGGAGAATGTGAAAGTGATCCATGTTCTGGAAGGCCTGCAGCAAGCAGACCATCTGAGAATGTTAGACATGTACAGGCTGCAATGAACAAAGATCAGTGACTGACAGTGTGAGAACTAGAAGCTGATCTGGGGATTCCAAACACTACTGTGCCTGAGATTTTGAAGTAGGATCTTGGCATGAAATATGTCTTGGCAAAATTTGTGCCATGTTTTCTGTGACCATAGTGGAAGGAACATCATGCTGCAGTTGCTAATGCCTTGATTCAAACCACTACCAATGAACCAGATTTCCTCAAGAAGGTCATAACTCCAAAGGGGACTGAGGTGTCACTGTCCTATGTGCAATGTTTCTTATAGCTTGCATCTTCAATAAATGTCTCCCCTTTCCATATCGGGTGGCTGGATACTTTCTGGACAGACCTCGATACCCATCGTTACTCATATCTGTATCTATACACTAGACTCACAAAATTTTATATGGTGCATTCTAGTTTCACCCCAACTAGTGTCAATTGTGAAATGTTATATCTGACTTATTTTTGACTCTCCAGCACCACACCTGATACCTGGAATATAAATATGTACTCTCTTCATGATTGAGAATATTTCTCCATTTCCACAGATGGTAAATTTCCCACCACTAAGCGTGCTCACAGCATTGGTGTGAATGCTCACAGTATTGAAACAATGGCACAAGTAGGGAAACAACGACATTGAGGGACATGTTAGGATGATAACACATTTTGGAAGGGTTCTCTAGATACCTTTTGATCCATCTTCTGAATTGGTAATGTGAAATTGGCATTTGTACTTGATGAATGTCTCTAGTTTATAGAATTCTTGCAGTAATTTGGACTGAAACTCAAACAACATACTGAGACTGGCATAGTCTCCTCTCTTTTTCTCTAGTCATTTTTATGTAGTGCTGAACATATACGTGGTGCTTTGCAAAGTACATGAAAGGGATCAAATACTTGATCACAAATATTTACATGAAATGGCTTAAAGAGGTTTTTTTTAGGTTCCCTAAAAAGATAAAGAAAAACCTCCATTGAGAAGGAAGTATGTGGGGGAAAAAAATAACAACAAGCCATTCAGAGGCAGGTTGAGGTTTTGAGGTTAAACCAGAGCAATGCCTTCATTGCAGTGAGTGCTTCTGGCATCTATCCAGGGGGTACAGTTTTGGACAATGGCTGCATTCTCTCTGGCTTTCATTTCACAGTGCTATGCAGTGGTGTTAGGCAAAACTAAATAACTGTTGTCACTGCTAGGTCATTTGTCTGTGAGATATCTGGTTTCTTTCACAGTAAGGCAAATGCCTCTCAGTGACGGGGTTTTGTATGAGTGTGCTCTTTCTTCCAGGAAAAATAATGATTTAAGGATTTATCTCTGTTCACATGGAAGAAGAAAAGAAGAGCTACAAAGTTCTGCTCCTCCCTCCCTATAGCAGTTCTTCTCTGGCTTTCCATTGGGGGAAATGGTACCTTCGGTATGGTCAGCGTATGAAAGACACAGCGCCAGATGCTTCAAAGAGTCATAACTGAGAAGGATATGAAAAAGGCCTCTTCCTACTGTGTTGCATTTAAACGCAGAAGGGAAAAGCCCTTTGGGTAAATTAGGACTCGGAGGATTTAACAAAATGAATGAACTGTGGCAGAGGCCTCTCATATATCTATTTGATGTTCTTAGCAAGTCTGGTTCCTGGTTACCTGGGCTACTACCCTGCTTTGGAATGCCATGGAGTCATTAAAATGTGGGACAGATTCTCTGGAAGAAAAAGCCAGATGAACCTTGACTTGCACACAGTGTCTCTTGCTAAATAGTGTTTCCTTTGACGGGCTGTACCTTTCCCTTGGAACTACATTTCTCACACACTCATCTGAGCAGTCAAAGAGCTGACTGAATTTCAGCTGCCCAAACCAAAGGACTGTTGGGAATGCTCTTTACAAGACATTAGCAAGGATGCTGTCTATTCATAAACTGTTATTAAAAGCCAGCCTCTATTGTGTTACAGGAATAAGGAAAGGAAACATAAAGGCAGCAGCTTATCATCACAAAGTAAGAAAAATAATGTGTGTATGAGTCCCCTATCCCTAATACAGAATTCTAAAACTGAGGGAAAAAAAAGTTTGGAAAAGTCAAATGCCTTTGTGTTAACTCATTCAACTGAACTTGGATGGATTTGGTGGCTGAGCCCTACCTAACCTACACTGAATTATTCATCTTTATTTATCTCTTGTAATAACTATTCACATGCTTCACTGAGGAAGTATTAGTGATCACGGGCTATCTCCTGAGGGTCCCATGGAAGAGTCATAGCGCTACTCTTACAAATCTGAAAAAGTCTGAATTCCTGAACAGAAAATTATAAATATTCAAGCAGAGAAATCTATACACTTTTCTTGCTACTGTGTGAGGCATTGCACCAACTGCTTTGCAAACTTCATCTCACTGAAGGTTTACAACCTCCCTCAAAGACAGACGCTTGCTGTGATCTCTAGTTTGTAGATGAGGAAACTAAGGGTTGGAGAGGTCAAATAAGTTGCTCAAGGTCACTCTTGCAGTTATGTATCATTGCATACTAAACATCTCTGAAATTCAGTGGTTCAAAACAGCACTTAATTGTTACCACACCCGTTTTTGTGGTTTGACTGGACTCAGCAGGGCCGTTCTCACATGTGTCCACTGTCAGACAGGAGCTAGAGATGGAATCATCTGGAGGTGGCTTTACTCACATGACTTGTATCTCAGCTGGCACTTCTCGGGGCTGGTCAGGCATCACTGGCTCCATGTGGCTTCTCTGCATGGCTACATCACTCCTTCCAGCATGGTGGCCTCAGCATAATGTGGTGACTGGCATCCCCTTGACTAGAGAAAATGTTATAAGAAACAAGAAGTGGAACTTGCCAGTTTCTTAAATGCTGGGCTCAGAAACTGGCACAGTATAGCTTCTATGTTTCTTCATAGACATGGACTCCAGCTCTCTAGCAAACATCTAGGGCTTGAATTTCAGTCTCCCTAGTGCCAGAGTCCATTCCCAATGGAGTAAGCTCGCCTCTCACCCATTCCTTCTTCTGAATCCCACGCCTACTTTGTGGTGGTCTTTTGCATAATACTCCTTTGTTCTCCCCAGTCATGTTCATATAATCTCCTACCTCTACCAGATTACCATGTAAGGAGGGTATTCTGAAGGAAAAAAAATAGAGACCTGTGATATATTTAAGGGAGTGAATACCAAGAATTCATTTTCTTCTCTTCATCTTGCTCTTCATAGATCCAGATTTTATCCCCATTTTGAAATCCTCACCTCAGTAGGAGAAAACTTGGAATTAACAAGCAAGGAGAGACTCAAGGAAGGACTAATGTGAAGAAGGGACAGGAGAAAAAGAAGAGAGTATGCATTCTGGAATATTCCAACTACATAACCACCTTTACTCTTCCCTCTACTTTTCCTGTACCCCAAAACTCTAATGTAAGGCCTGCCACTACAGTGTAACACTTTTCAAGCTTATTCTTGTAAATATTTACCTCGGCTCCTAGTACAGTCACTGCATGTGTTAGTCCCCATCCTGTGGCAGAAACCCATGCATGTCACTGACATCTTACCTGCAGCCTGTCTCTAGGTCACCCTCTATTCAACCAAAAGTAGAAAAACAAACAGCTAGGCATGCTTGTCAGCTGGCATGGTTTTCATTTGGACTGTAATGAGACCTTGAGCTCTTTTTGTCCTTGAGCTTCAGGGTCTGGTCAACTTGGCACAAATAGAGAGGGCCTTGGGAATTGAGGTTCTATCCTGATTTAGGGAAGAACAATCACAGTGCTGCTCAAGAGAGTTGATGCACTTGTGGTATCTTTAGGGAAAAGCAAAGGTTCACTGGGATTTAGCTAACTGACAGTCAGGATGTTGAACCCTGCCCTATCACACGTGTCAAAATGGCATTTTTTTTTCAGGGGGCTTTTGGGCATGAGCTCCAGAGCAGGCAGCTGTGCTGATCAAATGCAGCTGAATGGTAGCCCTGCATTAGTCAGTCTATCCCAGACACACCTGGTGTTTGCTTTCCAACTCCTTTCTCTCTCCACCTTGCCTCCTGGGTGATGAACATACCAGCAGCCCCCTTTGCCCTGTCTTCCACTACCCTTCCAATAACTATACAACTTCTATCCAACAAACTCTGGGGTTTTCTGACTCCTCTCATTTTTTCTTGTCAAATGAAAACTACTGATGGCTCCTTCCTACAAAAACAAATGTCCCTGCCTGGAGCATTCCTGAATTTGAGGTCATTAGCACAGGGTGCAAATATCAAGCGTAGCTTGTTATGATTTACCCCTCCCATTTGAGTGAAGATGCTGTAGGGGCTGAGAACCTTTCCTAAGAGAGAATAATGAGCCTCAGGGCCAAGGCAGCAGTTAAGCACAACCGTTCGGGTTGCTAGGCTGCAAACACCAGGAGAGAACTTGCTGCCTTCCCAGTGGCAGAATCGTTATGTAGCAACATAGAAGGAGGGCCTTTGGGATCTCTTCATCCAATTGCCGTTTTTTACCTGTTAGGAAACTGGGACCCAGGTAGGTAAAGCCATCTGGCCACAGATCTGCAACGGTACAATGAGGTTATAACCCAACTCTTGTAATTTGTCCTAGTGCCATGACCATGACACAGTGCTGTATTCAGATCACAGTTTTTTTCCTTTGTCTATCAAAATATCCTCTGCATTGTACTCTGTCCCACACTTGCACACCATTGTGATTTATACTCCTGTCACCTCAAAGCTAATTTTCTAGATCTCCTTTATAGTATAGGTGCATTGGGTAAGAGAGCATTCCTTATACTCGGTTCATTTGTTATCAACATGTACGTTCCTGCCGTCCATTCATTTTGAGTAGTTATGCCCACGTTGCCAGGGAAACTAGTGCACCTTTCAGCCACAAGATGAACGAGAATAAGATCAGGTCTGTTGAGCATGGTATAACCTCCCCTCTAGTGTCACCAGGCCTGGCTGATGGAGGAGGTTTGTCCTCTCCATAAAGATTACAACTCCAGCAAATACTGGATTGTATGCATTACCTGCTCTATGCTAGCTCATGAGGAGCCCATCTGAGGAGGAAGGGTCCCTACATACAGTGTAGCCCTCTGCAGAACCTATAGCAGGACCCCATAATCTAGGGCATGCATGCAAAACAACTGATGTGGAGATTTACCCTACACTCGGGGTCTGAGAGAGAGTGGTCCAGGTGTCTCCATGGCAGCCACAGTGAAGGAGCTCCCAGGAAGCTAAAACAGTGCACAGTGACAGGGTGATGCCCCTGATTTTGACCTTTCAGTTCCATCTGAAAAACAAATGTATCTTTCTCAGGAAGTAATGTATGACAGGACTGTGTTCATTGTCATAGTTTTTCCTCCACTCACCCCCATCCCATTCAGAATAATAAGGGAAATCTAAAGATTTTAGACTCAGTTGATAGGCCAAATTGGTTAATGCGTGTGGCTGTTACTGACTCTAGGCAGTCCACACACAATTCAACCCTTGTGCTCCAGGGAATCTGCCAGTGGTGGAGATGGAATCTGAGCCATTGCGTTCAGTTCCCAGAAAGGGAGCTCCCTGGGATGCAGATAAAGAATTGTTGATCCACAGATAAAGAAGTACTGAGGAAATGGCCTCAGTACTGCAACTCCTATTCAATTAACCTTTTCCCCCAAACCCTTACCTACCCTTTCTTGTTCTTATAGAAAGGTCAGCTTGAACTGAGATATTAAGACAATATGTAAGGGGACAGAACCCACTGTCTTCTTAGGTTGCCAGCCATCTGAATAAACGACCCATAAAGATTCAATCCCTGTCTCCACTTAATGGTTCTGGTGGTGACAAGCATCATGAATACCAGCTTTTCTGGTTTCAGTAACACTTATGGTAGCTGCAACCAGGCAAAATGGAGTAAAATAAATTTATCTGATAGTAGCTATAGTGGTTTTCAGTTTTCATCTCAAAATTTCCTAGAGGTATAAAACTCAAGCTGAATTTGTGGCTTCTAATCCTTCAAAATGGGATCCCAGTCTTCCTCTCAAGCTAAAACGTGTTGTACATCCTTTCAGGTCGGAGTTGCTCAAGAAACCAGATGGACACAGTGAGCTAAGTAGCAGGGTTCATGAGTGGGGAATAAGGGAAATGTGGAGCCAACCAAGGGAAGTTGGGACTCGAGGGGAAAAGTGGAGAAAGTAGAGCCAAGATAGGGAGGCTGGGAAGCCAATCAAGGGAGGTTAAGACTCACTTGGTTGTTCTTAAGGCAGGGTTTTTAAGCACAAAGACCCCTGAAGAGTAACTGGCTGGGGTGTCGGAATCTGACTGGCTAGAGCTGGTTGCTGGGTGCCATTTCTGCTTGATACATCTGGTCAGGCTCAAGTTAGAGCTGCATCCTGTTATGCTGGGTAGCCCGACCCCAGACCCCAGTCTTAGCTAGGCATCTGTTGTCCTGGGTATCTGTTGTCCTGAGTATCTGTTTGTCCTGGGCAGAGTCGGCAGGCAGTGTCCCAGGCAGGCATTTTCCCAGGCTACAGTTTTACCGCCTGGTGATTTTCCATTCCTCCTAGGCCTACCTAGGTCTGTCACATACCTTTGACCCACCCCTTCTATGCCCTAACTCCACGAAACTAAGTGGGAAATGCTGTGGACTTTTAACACATGGCACATACTCTTTCTTTCACTGGAATATCCACCTCCACTGCTTCTGCCTGATAAACTGTTGCTTGTCCTATAAGCTCCATCTGACTTATTTTGCCTTCTGCAAGGATCTTGTTATGGATGTTATCATATGTTTCTGCCACATCTTCTTTATGAATACACCTTGGAGAATGAATGTCTCCTTGGCTTATCTCAGGCTCAGAGCAGTTTTACTTCTCCTGAACCATTGGTTTGAATTTATCTCATCCATGACCAATAGTGACTCTCACCAGGTTTTCCTTTAACAATGGTTGCTAGAACTTTCATAGCCAAAATTGCAGCCTGTGTAGAATCAAGGGTATAAATTTCCACAATTACATTTCTGGCTATATTTTATGACATAAACTTTGCTTTTCTTTTTCTTTTATTTTGCCTTTTAAGTATCATTTTATGGAACTCCTTTCTGGAACAAGATGGCTAGGGAAGGGAGGAAGGAAAGAAGGAAGGGGAGGGGAATCCAAACTCAAAAGCTACTTTTTGATTCTGTCACCTAGAAAAATTAATTTTCACTCTGTGCTTTCACAACACTTTGAAGAAGCCTTTATTATAGCATTTATATCACTTCATGTCAATTCTTCTAAGACTTTTTTTTTCTTGTACCTGACTGCAAATTTTTTAAAAACAAGGATATTTGTTACTTGGTATTCCCAGCTTCTGGCTCAGTTCCTGACTCAATTAACTGCTCAATATATGTGTATTGAGTGAGCAGTAGCTGAAAAGCAGCTCCAAAGATTTAATCCAATCACATAAATTGATTTAACTAATTGGGGTTCTGTTCATGATTGAGACTCATTCTCTCAATCAGACTTCTGACCCTCAGAACTTTATCTGTGACTAGTCACAGTCATATTTTCATTTTGCTTGTCTCCAGCTGAATTTTAGCAAATAACCCACCAGCTGTATTTAATACAAATCAGATGATATTAGATATAATTCAAAATCTCCTGATGAAATAGGATCAGATCTCATTGGGGCACAACAAAACACAATTATACCTTCCTGGCATATGCTCTTTTTAAGCAAATCTATTCACAAGTATTAAAGTCTGACAGTCTTTCCTCAAAGTTGGTATGATCCTGTAAAATAAGTAGTGCCGATACCAAATGGGAATTAAAAAGTCACTGTATTATCTCTATCCTGGATTATTTCTCTAAGCAGAACCATCAACGTTGATACATAGCAGGGCTTTATTTGAATTTAATGGCAAATCATTTACATCCACATAATGGCTAGTTATATTCATGTTCTTTAATAGATGATGAAATTCTACAATATGTGCATCCCAGTGAGCGCAAGGCAGGTTCAAACTTCCTTTCTTTGCAAGTTGAAAGAAGCTTGACCTCTACAACAGTTATTCATTTAAGTCTTCCAGGTCATGGCTAGGGCAATTGCCTGAAATGACATTTGAAACATTAAAATAGAAACAAACTAGTCTGAAGAAATTATTATTGTTTCTGATTTTCTGTCTGTTATTTGGAAAAGTCATATAGGCACAGGAAGAAAAAAGCACATGCCAGCTAGAGAATGGCTAAGCCTCCTGTACTGTCTTACAAGTTGGTAGGGGGGTTTGACCATTTCTTCACAATTGTGGACACATTGTCATTTAAATAAAGAGACAATCAAAAGTGAATTAACCATTAACCCTGATGTGTGTCATATATACTTGTGCATTCACATGCATAAGCACAAGCGCTTATGGGTCAGAGCTGCCTCTGGATAAATTATAATGATGTCACAGCAGTCGCCAAAAGTGACCAGACACCAGAGCAGTGTTAAACAGATCTATCTGCTAAGCTTGTGCCAGCACCCCACCTCGCCAGCATGATGCCTCGCTGAGTTTCAGTAAAAGATGAGGAAAATTAATCAATATCTGCAGCAGATGGTACCTGGAAATTTACTTCCTAATCTAGTCAATAATTGCAGTTCTTTCAAAGATGCACAGTTTCCTTGACAAGGTATATCATCAGCGACTTAACCATTTGGAAATGTCTACTTTCAATTTAGTGTTCAGTGTTCTCAAAATAACAGCATTTGCGGCCATATTAGGGCAAGCCAGCACTCCTTTCATTTCCCTTCCTCTTTGATCTCAGCACCACTGAAAGCCTGAGGGCAGGATAGAGATTATAATGTAAGGAGGGGAAAACTAAGGTTGGGTGCTAAATATCACCTTCCTGTCCCCCGGATTTCCTAGGGGAAAGCACCTAATTTACAATGCTTGCACAAGGAGCCTCCTTTCAGTGGTGTTTTTATTTTCTCTTCCTGTTTCGTGTTCCTTACAATGAAATCATTAGTGAGCATTTTGACAAAAGTGCCTGTATTAGTTTACTGTTACTGCTGTAAATTACCATGAACTCAGTGATTTAAAACATTACCAATGTATTATTTTACAGTTGTGAAGGTCAGCAGTCTGAAATAGATATCACTAGGCTAAAATCAAGGTGTTGACATGACTGTGTTCCTTTCTGTAAGGAATAGGGGAGAATTGCTTTCCTCACCTTTTGCAGATTGTGGAGGCAGCCTCACACCTCTTGGGAACTCTATGCAAAGGCAGTAACGGCCAGTGGAGTCTTTCTCCTGCTGTATTCCTCTCACACCGTCTCTCTTGCCTTCTTCTTCCTCTTTTAAGGACCCTTACAATTACATTGGGTCCACTCAGTGAATCCAGGATAATTTCCTTTTTTTTAAGGTCAGCTGAATGCTGTCTGCTACCTTAATTTCTCCTTGCCATGTAGCATAATACATAGAGTTTGGCAGAAGTAATGCCACTGAGTGTGGTTGGTAGGGTATGTGAATGTCTTGCTCAAGACAGACAGCAATTGGAACATTTCACCTAAAATGTCCTATGGTGTACTTGAGTGTGATATTGTTATGTTACAGAATTACATGCTTATGATTTTGCAATAACAGATTTTTATGTAATGAACAAGGGGTGTTATTTGTGCCAGACCCTGTATTTACAGGTTCCACAGATTAGGACATTGGACATCTTTCAGGGAGGGGCATTATTCTACCTAACTCAACATCTTTCTGGAAGCCTCACCTCCTATTCAAAGGAACTGATCTCAACTCCGGGACCACTTCTATTCTCCCTATCTGTGATTTTTTTAATTGGAGTTTTTCACTCATTCCAGGCAGTGGCATTTCAAGAGGCTAAGAAGCTGTTAAAAGCTCTGCAGAGGAAGTGTGAGGGCTACTAGGCTTAATATCTTTGTTTCTTTAAACCTAAGACCTTAAATTAAGGATGTTGTTTATGAAATTTTGACCTAATGCCTTCATGTTCTTGGCCCTTAGGGGATAACTTTGGAACCATTGTCAGTTACACATTGCATCCAATGGAAAGTTAGTTCTTAGAAAAGGAGACTGCAAACAGCCAGCCAACCAGTTGTTTTAAAAGAAAGAAAACAGTATAAGACTACAGAGATAGAGCAGACAGTGCTGGACTAGTTTAGGCTACAAAGTTGAGTCAGAAGGTATTTGGCATCTTGGCTGCAAAAACAGTGAAATCATTTGATCAGTTAGCTCAGAAGAAGAAAGGAAAGTGTCAGAACATTGGCACCACGCTTTGTCTACAAAAAAGTGATGCTAGGTCAAAAGTGATGCAGCCCTCAAATGACTCAGTATAACCCACTGGAGTGTGGGAAGATTTAAGCATTTCTATATCCACATTATATTTTACGAATATTCTATCCGAGGTTTAAGAACGTAAGCCTTACTTTAACATACACATTGACACTGTTGTGATCATTTGGTCTGTACTTTGGCTGCTCACATATGACATTGATTTAAGAAAGAGTAGGAATATCACTCTGCAGAGAGGTTGACCAGGTCTCTTCACTCATACGCTGTCACCTTAGTGTGACTTAATTATGACAACTTATAAAACCACTACATGGATTGATTGCTATATTATCTCATTTTGAGTAAATTAACCCTCACAAAGTGGACAAGTAGTTTTAAAATAGGCAAGTGTTTAGAGAGTGCCACAAGAAACTATGTGTGGAGCTAATGCTAATAAGCTGAGCACAGGTAAACACCAAGCCAATGAAAAAAATGACTTTTTATTCAACCTCCAGTACTGTCTTCATCAGTCACAGAAACATCCCAGTCTGATCAGATTTGACACATTCAATTTTGAGCAGAAAAATATTTTTGCATTTCAAATGACTACAAGAAAAATAAAATTCCTTAATCCTTAGCTGTGTCTAAATTTATATTTAGTGCATATTTTATAACATTTGCAATATAGTAGTACAATAGTCCATGTTTGTACTTTATAAACAAATATAGTTATAAACAAATACAGGTATAAGCGAGTACATTTGTTTTATGGGTAAGGGTGTATCATTTTAGTCTTTGTAGACTGCTGCTCTAAAGGACAGTGCTTTGGGAAGAAGGCAGTAAAGACCAAAGAAAAGGTTGGACATGGAAAAAAGTTCAAAAGTCATCAAAGGAGGGTATATGAGGGAACCCCAGTGTGGGTCGCAGGACATGGTGCATTAAGTTGAATCGGGCATTCCATAGAGTAGTTCTATTCTATAATGGGGCCCATGACATATTCTATAACATAAGCCATAAATGGCTCACTGAGATTCTTAAAATTGTAAATGTCCGTTTTGTTTTCCATGCTAAAAAACTAAACTGCTGCGAAGTTTATAGAAGTACAATCTTTTCCTATTGCTTACAGCCATGAGGCATCTCAGAAATACATGCATTCCAACATTAAAATGTCAAATACGATTTTATACAAGCTGGATTTAAATGGCAATTTAAGCGGCAGCTAGCATATAGTAAGTCCACTTAATAATCAGTGAGTCTCCTTTCTGGACACACTGATCTTACATTCAGCTACTCTTATAGGATTTAAAAAATAAGTAACAATGTGCATTTTATAGGAAATGACTGGAGCATTTCAGCTACAAAAAATTCCATCCTATAAAGTTTTTGATATTTTGTATGGGTTAGGAGATTTTCATAACTTCCCCTCCAACATAATACAGAAACATCCTTCTAAATGTTATCTTTAAGATCACAGAAGCTAAGAGATTTAAATTTCAAAGTGCATGTTATCCATTTTCTGGTCATCTTTAACTACCAGGCAAGCTCTCTGATGCCCTCTTCATTTCTTTAATGTTTTCCATTTTTTCCAGCTGCTTTGGGAGTCAATTTCAGCTCACAAAAGACATAAAAAAATGTTCTTCTTCCTCTTGCCCCAAGCTCACCTGCCCAGACAAGATTTTTATCTGCATTAAATAGATTCACTGACCCAGGACTAGTAACCTACCCATAGCAGCAGCTTCTGAAGTGCTCAGTGGAGCATGGAGAGCCCCGTAATGACTGATTAAAGTCCTAAGGTTATCCTGTGATCATTGTAAAGGATTCTGGGGCAAAATGGCCCTACCAGCCATTCTTGTTAGCCTGTGTTGTTTCATTACCATTAACACTCTCCCCCAGCTCTCTCCCCCAATGCAGAGAAAATCATGGGAATTTGACCCAGATTCACATGAGCAGTTTGCCTGTTCTGTGTGCTGGGACACAAAGATAAACTCTTCTCCTCTGATAAGATGGCCTGACAGAAGTTCCTGCAGGTGTTTCCTCCAAAAGGTATCCCATGAGTACTTACTTTAAGGATAATGTTTTGGACTGCATCACAGAGCAAAGTATTTGGTCAGATGATCTAATAAGAATGATAACAGCCAGCCTATGCCATTTCATCCTCAGATCAGAGAAACCCAATTAGGTCATACTTCCCCCCACCCCACAGACCAGGGAAGGAAATTTCTGAGAGGTTAACTGATGTGCTGAAGGGCACATAGTAAAGTGCCCAGCTCAGTCCCACATTCCTTTTAATTGTTCTGTATTATGCTTCGCCTTCTGAATGGATTATCAGGTCAATGTTAATTCTGCCCAAGTATGGAGTAACATCATAAATTTAGAATATTGTCACTTACCTCAATTCTACTATCATCGGTCACTGAAATTATTCAGACATTTTTGATAATCATAATTTTTGGGAAAAAAAGCATAATTCTATATTGTTTCTTCAGTATTTTTTTCATTAAATAGGTTCCCCTTTGGCTTTAACAATCCTTTGGATTGATTTTTCCTGCCCAAGTCGTAACTCTCTCTTTTAACCAGCAGTCACCATGCAAATACTTGTGCATCATGGCATGCTCTTTAAGTGTGAGTGCAGTAAGTATAGGGAGTGTATTTGCTTGAATATGTAATTGGTAAAATAACACAGCTGTGCTTGTCTTTAACACATCTAGTAGCTCTGCACTCATGGCTAGCTGAAGAGCCAACCATCCTTGCATCCTGGGTTTAAAAAATGGCATGTGGCAGAGTTGGAGCACCTTGCTCTGAGCCAGTTGTATATATTAATTCCGTAGCAAAATATCTGTAGCCAGTTTGCACACACCATGCATCAAATCATGCCCCCTGTCCCAGTTAACCTTATACATTTAAAAGTTCAATGTCTAATAGTAAGTACAGCACTTTGTACTTTGGAAGTCTCATGATCTTTGAATTTAATCTTTCACCTGTATAAATTTACTCTTAAATCAGATTCTATTTCCAGGAGAATTTTATAGAATGTAAGTTCCTTATCTCTAGTTTTCTAGTAGAAATATCCAGCTGAATGTTTCGCTGGCCCCTCCAATTCAATGTGTCTTAAGTAAAACTCATCTCCTTCACCACTTTCAGAACTTCCGTATTGCACTCTCTAATTTGATCATTGTCTTAGTGACTTGGGCTTGAACTTGTCATGCTTTAGTCTTTTTCCCCTATTCTTTCATTCATGTCCTATGTGCTATGAATCATTCTGACCTTGTAATTGCTTTTCCATTTCCACTGCCACCCTCATTACCTTGCAGGGACTACATCATAGTACCTGTCTCCCTTCCACTCTCTCTCCTCCCCTCGGCCCTCCAAACTGCTCCAAGTTTGATCTCTCTAAATCCACATTTTGGACCTACCCTTCACCTCCTCAAAACATGCATTTCTGCCCTAGCTGTTGTAGCTCAGTGGATTGAGCACTGGCCAGTGAACCAAAGGGTCGCTGGTTCAATTCCCAGTCAGGGCACATGCCTGGGTTGTAGGCCAGGTCGCCAGTAGGGGGTGTGTGATAGGCAACCACACATTGATGTTTTTCTCCTTCTCTTTCTCCCTCCCTTCCCCTCTATCTAAAAATAAATAAATCTTTTTTATGAATAAAAAAATAAAACTAAACATGCATTTCTTTTAAAATTAAATCCAGATAGACTACCTTTCAGAAGTTTTCTCTTACAATGCAAAGCCATCACTCCAACATCTACACTACTCCTCGACCTGATAGGAGCCACGCCAGATGCCTCACCCATGGGCTATTCTCATTTCTGTTCTGGGTCTTTACTTGTGACTTGTACATTGACAGCACTGAATTTTCTGTTGTTGGTGACAGGTAATGACAGATCAGCCCTCTATCCCAAGTAGTTCCATGGCTCTTTGGGGGTAAAGAAATATATAGAGATAGTCTATCCCTGGCTGATGTGGCTCAGTAGGTTGAACACAGGCCTTCACACTGAAAGGTCACCAGTTCGATTCCCAGTCACGGCAGAGGACTCTAAAATAACCTGTATGGTTTTCCAGAATCAAAATTTAAATTCCATGTTTTGTCATAAAGGATCCTTTTTCATTCTGTCCAGGTCAGCAGTCATGTTTAAAGTTTTAATTTGGAAATCAGAGAGAGATCCAAATAACACGGTCAATCCAGACAGCAGGCTGCTTGAGCACACACCTGACCTTATGCCCATCATTTTAAGCAATGATTGGTAGGTTTACTTCAATAATTTTTTCCTCTAGCTGTTATAAAAGTAAAGCAAGGACCTAGGGTCACTGCAAGTGAGGGATTCTGAACAGAGAGAGACTCTGGAAGCCCCCCACATCTTTGGGGCTCTCTGCAATCATAGGTCTGAGGAGAAAACTCCATGTCTCTTGGCTGACCATACACAATCTTTCACAGCCGTCTCACAAAACCGCACACACCTATTCTTTGTCCTTTCCAGCGAGATGGATAGATGAAATAGATTCCTATGTTTATACCCCTGTGCCTGTGCATTATGAAGAAACTGGTAGGAAAAATTGTTTTGTACAAGAACTGTACACATGACTTGGGGAAGAAGAAATGTCTGTGTGTGCTAAGATGAAATAGTGCTTCTGACAGTTATTTTGGATGCATCTTAAACCTAAATCATAATGAAGACTCAGGTCAAGGAATTTGTAACAACTAGAAAAAATGAAACAGGAAACTTAGATGACTAAGTACTGAATTTCTTTCTAAGTGTTTTACCTTTAGACTTTCAAAGAACACATTAGCTAGCAGAATTGGTGGCCAAACTGTGGTGTAAGTGGAGTGAAGGTCAGCGTTGGAGTTCTATTTGGGCTGGAGAAACACCTGCCTGTCACCAGAGTCTGCACTCCTAACACTGAGTTGCCAACTCTTGCATGTTACAAGGTGTGTGATGAAAGAAAAAAAAAACATGTTACTCCCCAAAACTGTAAATATCAAACCACACATCTTATGATGGTTAGGTTTGTTACAACAGCTTCCTTCCCATAAAACAAAGTAGAATGGAAACAAATCAAAATCATGCATGAGCCAATGGAACATACAGATCAGTTCAGCACCACAGCTGGATGTTATGTTAAACAAAACCCAACATTTTCATCTTTTTAAAAAGATTTTGTTTATTTATCTTTAGAGGGGAAGGGAAGGAGAGAGGGAGAGAAATATCAATGTATGGTTGCCTCTCATGCATCCCCTGCTGGGACCTGGCCCACAACCCAGGCATGTGCCCTGACTGGGAATCAAACCACGAGACTCTGGTTCGCAGTCTGGTGCTCAATCCACTGAGTTACACCAGCCAGGACTCAGCTTTTTTTTTTTTTTATAAGTAATAGTAAACAATCAGTCATCACACTTCAAATATGAATATTTAGTCTGGGTTACTCATGTATGAAATCAACCTGCAACTCCCTATTTTTTATTTTCTGGATTTGATGGGAAAAGCAGTTGTGGAACTTGATTGAGGTTCCAGTTCCGG
This sequence comes from Artibeus jamaicensis, assembly GCF_021234435.1. Lineage (NCBI taxonomy): Eukaryota > Metazoa > Chordata > Mammalia > Chiroptera > Phyllostomidae > Artibeus > Artibeus jamaicensis. The sequence continues at coordinate 7,103,009 of NW_026522028.1, read as the reverse complement.
TCCCATCTTTTCCTAACCATGTGACCTTGATCAAATCAACTAACCTCTCCGATCCCATCTCTTCACCTGAAAGAGTGGAAAAATAACACTTTATAAATATATACAACACATATAAATAGTATATATGTTATATAACAATATTTAAGATACTAAAACTACTTCTATATGCTATATTAATATTATATAATGTATTCATAGTGTATTAACATAAGTACATTTATGTTTAAAATTTATATGATATATTAATTTTATATACTATATGTCATGTAACTATTAAGTTATATAATTGCAGTACTCTTCTATGACCCCACAGCATTACAAAACATGTATCTACATATTTACACACATATATAAATGCATTATGTAATGGGTGCTGGGTCATGTAAGTGTACTGTAATTAAAAAGCTTAATATTAGCCCTGGCTGGTGTGGCCCAGTGGACTGAGTGCCTGCCTGCAAACCAAAAGGTTCACTGGTTCGATTCCCAGTCAGGGCACAAGCTTGGGTTGCAGGCCAGGTCCCCATTAGGGGGCGTGCAAGAGGCAACCACACATGGATGTTTTTTTCCCTCTCTCCCTCCCTTCCTTTCTCTCTAAAAATAAATAAATAAAATATATTTTTAAAAAGCTAAAGATTATTAGACTTTAGGTGAATTTAACAATGCTGGCTTCCATAGTCATTTACTTAGAAAGAATGTTTCAATAAGATTGTCTCTCTGTTTCTAATTCTGTTTACAGTACCTGGCTTGATTTGCACACAATTATATTAGGTAAGCATTCATTTTCCACTGGAAAATATTGCCAACGAGCAGACACATACAAGTAGTGCACTGAGAAGGATGGTGCCAGTGCTTAAGTTTTTTTTTCTGGAAATGTGTGAATGAATGAACACCATTGCGAGCATGAACTTTCCATACATTTTGTCATCAAACAGCCCCCTCGCTTCCTCAGGACCCTTTCTATTCAGCATTATCGATTTTTCCCCCAGCAATTGAGTTTGTTTGCAATGAGCTGAACCAGACCATAACCTTTCATCAATTAGAAAAAAGTGTATGGGCATTAGCTTGAGGAAGCAACAGCAATGTTTGTATGTTTTCTAAGGCAAATGCAGGGTGATGTTTTTGTTTGATTGCTATTGTTGCTTTCGTCCCATGTGACCGTGTTGTTAAGTCTGACGCAGAAAAAAAAAAAAAAGAAGGAGAAGGAAAAAGTCTGAGAACCTTTTAAATAACTCGTGCCCATTCTAGGAAATAAAAAACCTACCAAAGTCAGCTGTGAATGAATGAGAAACTAGAATCTTAGAAAACAAATACGTGCCATTACTGTCTCTTACTTCTAAGCCTTTGTCGTCATTTACAATTATTCTTATACTCTGTTGCACATTGAAACAAACATCTTAATTGTCTTCTTTGTTTTAACTACAGAATTGAGAAAATATTCCTTGATTCGTGTTTATATTCTCTAGGTAATTACCACTATGAGCTATGTTAAACTAAGAAGCTAGGAAAGGTATATATGGTCTGCTCTTTACTTCTTCACTGTTTCTGGTCAGGCTGATTGAATTAGCCAATGCGGATTTCCTAAACTCAGCAAAACTTAATCGTGTAAGTAATTACAATCATATAATAAATAAAAACTGCTGTACCTCAGCATATTCACTGTGACCTATTTTTCACTGCACGGTGATTAAAAATGAATCATTTTTCTTAAATTTTGAAATCTGACAGTATTCCTTGAGTGGAATCATTTATGACAGAAATATGTTGAACAGGAAGACAGCAGTGGTCACCAAGGGGGCAGACAGATTCAACAGAATAAAGGTAAAATGTAACTTGGAATTATTAAGCAGAAATCAAGGTGGCTGTAAAAGTATAAATCAGACATCATTAGGGAGATCTCTATTAGAAAAAGGAAGCCAAAAATCACCGCATTAACATTACCACGAGATGTCATTGTATCCTTTTAACACAGAGATGAGAACATCCTGACTCCACTATCCACAAGGACACAAAACAGATAATCAGATAATAGTCTCGAATCCATTTCCTTTGGAAAATTGTAACAGTGGAAGGTATCTGCTGATGCATTTTTGCCTGAACAGAACTTGTGATTGATAGACTGCCATCACTAAACAACAAAAGTGCTACATGCTAAAAATAAATTAATTCCTCTGAGTTCCACTCCCTGCATTAGCTCTTTCTCTGAAAATCATTGTCATAAAGGAGATTCCACGTGTGACAGCTGAGAGCAAGCATGTTATTAACTGGACGACAGTGCCTCTGTGAGGAAGAATAGTGGTAGCAAACATGATCCTTCTTGGTCTTCTCTGATTTTTAAATAGCTTCAGTCTTCACTAGCATTACTACAGGCCTACACATTGACTCCCGATAAGGAGTATTCACCCCCATTTAAAATGTATGCACAAAGCAAGGTCTCTGCTCTGTGCCTTTCCAATGAGGATTTTGGTTACCATCAGGTTACTTTAGTTTTCAGTGAGCAGAACTACCATATTTTTAATGATTTCTTCCTATTAACATACTACCGTTATTAACACATGTATTATTTTGGACAGCACAATTCCTGAACTATTATTTTATATCAAATTAGCACAATGTCAAAAGATAAAATGTATGCTTCTTGATGTAGTTTTCTTCTTTTTAAAATGTCAGTTCCCTGGATAAAAAATAAATGAGGGCAGCACATTTTGACACTTGTGGAACTAACAGGCAATATGCAGATTTCCAAATAGCATGCTCTTCAAATGCTTCTATTTTTCAAACCCTAATAATTTCCTAAGAAATGATAATAGTACATTTTAAAGAAATTTTTGTTCACTGAGAGAACTTCAAAATATTAATATATTAGCCAAACATATCATTTAGAAAAAAGATTTTATTATAAGAAAAGAACTTAAAATTTTGATAATAAGCATAATTTAGTGAGTAATTTTTCTATGGTGAGTCATCATTTCCTTGAGATAAAAAGAATTTCTCTTGTTAGAGAATTTCTATTGCACAGAACAAATTTCATTAAAAGAATCCAAAGCTTCCAAGGAAAAGAAGCTGAAGTATGACCAAAAAATATTTCTAACTACTTTGGGATTTCATATGATATTTGATCATATATCAAATGCCTCTTTGTGAAACAGTTAATAGCAGAGACTGCAGGAGAAAGTCTATTAATTGTGAACTCTATTTTTTAAAATAAACAATACGTCATTAGGTTGGTGTCATTTGCTAATACATCCGAAGCACCATAACATTGTGTTGAAATAGCCATATGATTAGACTCCAGACACAAAGGCTGAAGTGAATTAAAGCAATTCAAGGTGGAACGCACTGGATAATCAAGTACATAATGTGGCCTTAATTACGTGGTTGTTTCAGGGTTGCAAAAGGACAAAGGAACTCAAATAGCTTGATTCTCTGGCCACTGAGCAACTTGTATGGCCATGGGCTTTTTGCCCTTACTCCACCATGAATTTTTGGAGCAAAGACAGCCTAGTTAGTCATGGAGCAGATATAATAATTAGACATGGAGCAGAGATTATAAACTATTGCTATGATGAATGTGCATGTTCTGTATAGCAATAATTTTCATAGCAATTAACAGTAACTTCCAAATACTATGCCAATAAAAGTTAGAGTGATATTATTCCGTGGACTTGTCCATACAGGCATAAATAATGCATACTTATTTATTTACCTAGAGGGTTCTTATTGAACACAGTGAGCTGTCTATCAGTTATCTCCCTTGCATAGTGTGCCAACTCATTAGGAAGTTTCCACAAAGTAACAATGTAGTCACTGTGAAATGACTTCATTTCAGCACAAATCCTGTGTAAAAAGGTTTTTGGTAAGCAGTCTTTCCCCATGGGGTTTAGGTTATCTTTTAAGAATGAGAAATGAATAGATAAAAAATATACACGAGCACTTTGGTTTTCCCAATAATTTCTTAATCACTTCTAATTTTAATAGTGGCTTTAAGAAGAAAATAGTAAATTAGATTAATTCCCAAACTACTGTATTTTATGATATAGAAAGCATTTGAAGAATAAATGTCTAGTTATCTTATTATAAGCATTCACTCCCTTTTGGACTTCACTGGAAAAATGACACCTAATGAAAGAAATTGGACCATTTCACATGTTAGTGCTACAGAGTTCTTTTGTTTGTTTGTTTGTTTGTTTGTTTTCCCAATCTTCAGAGGCTCCATGAGAACTGAGCAAAAAGGAAAAGGAGAGCTCGAGAGAGAGGGAACTCATGCTCAGGGACAACCGAGTCATAGTGACTGAGGGGGAAGAGGGGGAAGAGTAGGTAAGAGAGGATAAAAGGGGGATAAATGGGGATGGAAGGAGACTTGCCTTGGGGTGGTGAACACACAAGGCAGTGTGCAGATGATGTGTCATGGAACTGTACATCTGAAACCTGCATAATTTTGTTACCCAATGTCATCCCACTAAACCCAATAAAAATTAATAATAGAAAATAAAGATAAAGCCCTGGCTGGTGTAGCTCAGTGGATTGAGCGCGGGCCTGGGAACCAAGCAACCACGGTTCGATTCCCAGTCAGGGCACATGCCTGGGTTGCAGGCCAGTTCTCTCCCTCTCTCCTTCCTTTCCCTGCTAAAGATAAATAAATAAAATCTTAAAAAAAAAGAAAATAAAGATAAAAATAAAGAGACCCCATCAATATTTTCATGTCAGATTTTACAATTTAACATATGAAGATAAGATTACTAAAGACTGAGAATTCTTGTCTCTGCTACCTCCCCAGTTTCATTACTGTCATGTGCTCCTGGGGCACTTCTAAAGCCAGAAACAACAACTATAAAAGCTTCTCATAATATTAAACATGTTCTGAGTATGTTTTCTTTAATAATTTTATTTCTTTATTTTTAGACAGAGGGGAAAGGAAGGAGAAAGAGGGAGAAAAACATCCATGTGTGGTTGCCTCTTGTGTGCCCCCTACTGGGGACCTGGCCCTCAACTCAGACATGTGCCCTGACTGGGAATCGAACAGGCGACCATTTGGTTTGCACGCCAGTACTCAGTCCACTGAGCCATACCAGCCAGGGCTAGAGTGCATGTTGATAAACAGCATGCCTCCAACTTTCATGAAGATATCTTTTTCCTTTTATTTTTCTTAAGAAGATATACCCATGGAAACTAGCATGATACACAGATCATTCAATAAGATCACCAAATATACTTCAGGCACCCAAAACTCTTTGGGAACACAGAGTAGAGTTTAAATCTACCAAAAGGGCCAGATGTGAGCATATCTAACTATAATCCAATAAAATGTGCAATGATAGAACTATGTAATTGGTGAATTTGAAGAGTTGTGATGCCATTAACTTTTTGGGGGGAAGTAATGAATATAACAGCTAATATTAACTGAGTAATTACTAAGGGTCACATTCCCTTTTAAATGCTCTCCATGCACTAACAGAATTAAGAAGGGACGGGTATTATGTCCATAATTTTAGACTCTCAGTGATCATGCATCTTGTCCAAGGCCAGAGAGCTAATAGGCAGTAGGGCTAGGACTTGAACTCAGGAAGTATGGCTCGAAGGCCAATGCTTTTTAACCCCAGACCACAGTGCCTGTCTCATTTTCTTTGGAGTAATCTGGGAAAGGTCCAGAGACACGTTGGTGTTTGAATTAAAAGCCAAATTATAATGAGGACTCAGTGAATTATAGAAGAGAACAAAATTTAAATAAAGTAAATACAGTGTGCAAATCAGGAAGAAGTGAAAGATGGGAAACACAGGTGGGAAACTAATTGCCCAACTTCCAAGTTGCTAGATTGAGGGGTTTGGGGGAGGCAGCAGGAGGAATGAGATAGTGAAGGCAGAAGGAGCCCTGACTGCGAGTGGCCTTATAGGCCGTGAAATAGGATTTGGGCCTTATTCTGTAAGATCCCACAGGGGATATTGTTTTACTCACTCTGAAGATTATACTGACTTTCTAGTTGGGTCAAAGTACGTTTATACTGTCAGTGAAAAGTACAGGCTTTCACTTTTTTGTCACCATTTTTAAAGCACTGTATGACATTGAAGCAATCAGCCACATAATGTAAGCAAAAGAAATCATTTTAGTCAAAACATTCACAAACCATTTGAATAATTATCTGAACATATTTGTTTCACATAATTTATATACATTTTCTTTTGAAGAAGGTATTAAGTAAATCTTATATTAAAAATGTCCATATTTTGAAAAGTTAAAATGCTGTTACTTATGCTCCCAAATCATACATATTGGATGTGATCTTTTGGGTTGGAAATGCCCCTGATGAAAGAAAATAAACAAACAACCTCCATGCCCCCCTGCCCCCCAAACCAACACCATAACCACCACCAACAACAACAAAAATTTCACTTGGAAAGGAAGACTTAGGACTTAGTGTGTAACTCAAGGCAGCTTCCAGGCAGCCAGATCTTTGTTACAAGCATCCGATACAATTTTGAGTAAGCATTGTGGTGAACAGAAATTACCATCAGCTAATATTAAGTTTGAAAGCTGCAGGTGGTGGCCAAGACCCAGTCTCCTGAAAGCTCATCTTATGTTGAACTTCACCTAATCCCGTTGTAACTCATGTGGTAGTAAGCAGAATCTTCCTGTCTCGGAAGCTGGGCTTCTGGCCTCTCTTTTGCCCTGATACCCTGTAGGAAGGCCCCTTTCCTTGACTTTAGAGTCTTTCGATTCTTTTGTCTATGGCATGCGACTTAGTAGTTTCTGTGCTTCACTGGCGGCTGTGTTCAGTTTTTAGGTAACTACACATTTTCCTGAGCACATCCAGAATCTTCTCAGGGGAAGTATTCACTCCATTCTCTCCTTGTGGCTCTTCCATTTTCTACCCCCTCCTTCTGTTTGATGCATCCCTTTCTCTAGGGAAGCATAACGAAAAAGCCTCCTTTATGTGCAACTTTCCTGTCAAATAATTTTTTTTATTCTAACAAAACTTGTAGTTACTTTCCATGCAAGATAAAAAAAAACTTCATTTCCATTTTTCCATTTTAAGAAAAGCTGGGTAACAGAAAAATATATGAGGAGCAGACAGTCAATGCACTAGAGATAAGGTGATTTGTGTTTGTATTCTCCGAGCTGTTCTCCACTTTTTTTTTTTTTTCAGAAAGCAAGACCATGCCTTTGTATTCAAATGTTTAGGAAAAAAAGATTGAGAATAAGTAGTAATAATCATAGGTTGCACCTCAAAATACATTTAAGTATTATCTGTTAAATTAAAATATGAATGGCTATATTGTAATTTTGAGAAATTATTCACATTATAATCTTTAATCATTAGAAATATCAATAGCCACACTAAGAGATAAAATATTATGAGCCTTATAAAGGATATGTTTTTTGAACTATTAAGAAATAATTCAAAAAAATAATTCAAAAAGTTGCTTCATTTCCACCAGGCCTGACTGGACGACTCAGTTGGTTGGAGCATCATCTTGTACACCGAAAGGTTGTGAGTTCAATCCCCAGTTAGGGCACATACCTAGGTTGCGGGTTTGTTCCCCAGTCGGAGCATGTACAGAAGGCAACAAATCAATGTTTCTCTCAAATCGACCTCTCTTCCTCTCTCTCTCTCTGCAATCTATAAATGTATCCTCAGGTGAGGATAAAAAAAAGCATCATATTTCACTAGGTCAATTGTGTTTCATTAGGTATTTATGCTTCTCTATCTGCAATGACATGTGATATTTAGAATTTGCTACAAATAATTGAAGTTTATTTATGTGAACCATTTAATTAATTTTTTTCACCAAATGGAATATTTAAATTTATTCCCATAGCTACATTACCCTAAATCATTTGCAGTTTCATATGTGTCATTTGAGGAAGAGGGATGGAATTAGAACCATAAGCTAGTTTATCTGGTCACGGCCATAGCATGCCATTCATCTCACATGACTCAATGGAAAAAGAAGTAATAAAAGCTATCTAGATATGTCCCTAAGCATTACAGCTACACTTAGATTTAGTTCTCAAACTATTATTGAAAGAACAGAAGTTCAGCGTCTGTTGAAACATGGTGGGGTGAAGTAATCAAACTGCTCAACTTTAATCTCTGCTTATTGCTTTGTACAAGGTCCAGTCTTTACTCCATTCTAAAACTCATAGTTATAAAAAGGTGAAAGATTTATATGATCTGAAGAGAAACCAGAGTATAAAATAACCTCATAGTTATAGTTATATATACATATATGTGTGTATATGTGTGTGTTTGTTAAAGAAATAGAAAATGAGTATATGGATTATATCAGGGCAAGTGAAAATTGAAAACTAGATTCTAGGTAACATTTCAATAAATATTACCTAAAAATCTACTATTGGTCATAAACTGTTAATAGAAATATAAAAGAAATTAGACATAACCCCCCTAAAAAAGTATTCAGTTTACAGTGGAGATAAGCACTAAATAAATTATCATGCATTTCACCAAAAATAAATAGATGATCATTCTTACTGAATTTCTGATGTTCTTGGAAAAACAATTTGAAAAAAACTACAAGGATAAATGCACTCCAGAATATAGTAGGGTATTTACACTCTAAAATGAAATATCTAGGGTTAGGGCTAGGGCTAGGGCTGGGAAAAAGGAAAAAAATGAAATGAAATCTCCCATGCTATATAAGGGTGAAAATATATTTTAAAATAACAACAATAGTACATGTTTTGAAATAAAGATTAAACCTCCTAACATGTGATTTTTATTACTGATTGCATAACTTCAGAAATATGGAAAAATTTAAATCTGCATGTATGTTTGTGAACTTGTTCCATAGATCTAAAATATTTTGTGTGCTTCTCAATGAGTATCAGTAGAATTGGATTTCAGAAATGTTACAATATGCAGACTTGCTAAACATTAGAAGGTTAACTGAGGGAAGTCATCAAATCTGCTCCTCTAATTAGGTAAAATTCTCATTCACTGGGCTCATTCCTTTGAAGACACTTGAAGGAAAGGGGATGGACATTCACGTTTCCTTTGAATGTTTATCAGCCCTTCCCCGACTAACCTTGGCTTTATGGTCCTTTCACACTCTAGAGTTTGTTTTACACCTCCAGGCAGTTTATATTAACTGTAATTTCTTCACCAGTTGGTTTAGAAATAATACAGAAGACAGTAAAATTCACCTCTCTAACAGGGAGTCATTGGTGTTATTTCTATCTGTTTCTAAGTAAAAAAAACTGAAACTTAAGCAGTTAGCTTTACTGAGTCATCTGGAACAGATCAGTTAAGGTATACAATCAAAAGTATTAACATGTCTGGGATATCTTCCCTTAGAATTGCTTATCTAGCACCTGTGAGGCTGGGGGGTTCATAAAATGAGACCCTCAAATTAAAATGTGTGCCTTGTGACATAACTCAGCAGGGTCAGCTAAGTGAAAAATCACATAATTTCAGGTAGATTGATTTAATCTGCCTAAAGCATTCTGGACAATTAAAACTAACTACTCAGTAAAACTGGGGAAATCATCAGTTACTTTAATTAGGTGTCAAAACCATAGAACAATTTTTTGATGCATTTAATGCCTCATTCAAGCAAGTGTTTCTTGGAGGCCCTCATTTCATTGTTGATTTGTCATCACTCTAATAAACATGTACTTGAGTCTATGGCATCTGAAAATAGTTGGCATGTCCTACAGAGACACAGCAAACTGATGTAGGCACACACCCGCCCAATGTTTAATGACTTTAATCCATCTCAGTGACTTGCCTTTGTATTCAAATAACCAGTTGGGTATGTAATTTACTAAAATCAACTGTCGTAGTATTATTTCAACAGAGGACAGCCTTTTGTGTGACAAGCTATAATATTATTTAGCTACCGAAAGGCCTACCATATTTCTCTCCCACTGAGAACTATTTGTTATCTCTTGTCACTTATAGACTGCATGTAAATCAAATTATTATTTCTGGCCCTGCATGGGGCATGTTGATTAAAAACTTGTCAAGCTATCAGAAGAATGAGGCCATTTCTCAGCATGGAATGATGGTATTTATTCTGGGCCCAATGATTGGTACCAGAACCAATGCTTAATAATATCTATGACCAGGGGGAAGAATCATTTCAATGACCACTGTTATCATAACCTAAGGCATTAGAATTTCTGACAATGCTAAAATAATTGTGCAATGTTAAGGAAATGTACATAAAGGTAGCTAAACTTTCACTGAACTCATTGAGGTCAGTGAACACTATGCAGTTCTTATCACTCATGGCTTCTCAGAAGCATTTAACATTGTTGACCACTGTTCTCTTGAAGTATTCTTCAACTCACCTTTCATACTCTCTTGGCTCTTGAACTTTTTATCCATTATGTCTCACATTCCTTGGCTTCTGCGATTTGTCTCATGTTCTCATCTTTTCCTTTTACTTGCTGCCTTCAAAAGTTTGTTTGCCTTCCTGTGTGTTTATTACTCCCCATATATTCTCCAGGCAAGAGCTCTTTCTTGACCCTGTAGGCCCGTACATCCACAGACCATGAGAGAGCTCCCACTGATAACTCAAATTCAACTTGCATAAACTAGTTTTAGTAGCTTCCTTCCAAACTGATTTCCTAATGTGTGGCTCCAAAATTTATGCAGCTATATGGCAAAATTTCCAGGAATCCTCCTAGATAGTCTTGTGCTCATTCATGATCCAATCCATTAAAACCTGGTGAGTCAACCTGTTAAATACTGTTCAAGCCTAATCTGGGTCTATCTTCCCCACTGTTCAAGTTTGTGTTGCATCAGCTGCCTACCACCACTATCCCAGAAGGCCCTTAGCCTGCATACTTTCACATCTCTAAGCTGGCCTCCTGACTGTGTTTTCTAAAATACTTATTTGATGATCTTATTTCTAGCCTTCAAGAATACCACACTGCCTAAAGTCTAAGCTCATTAGCATTGCTTAAGTAGCCTTCCTGATCAGCAATCCATGTACATTTCCAGGCTCAATCCTTAGTTTGGACATCTTTGCATTCTAAGTCTCAATAAGTATACTATAGTTTCAACACATAGCAAGATATTTCACACCTGTTGCCCTAGCTGGCGTGGCTCAGTGGATTGAGTGCTGGCCTGCAAACTAAAGGGTCAGAGGTTCAATCCCTAGTCAGGGCACAAGTCTGGGTTGTGTGCCAGGTTCCCCACTAGGGGGCACATGAGAGGCAACCACACATTGATGTTTGTCCTCTTCCTCCTTTCCCCTCTCTCTAAAAATAAATAAATAAAAATCTTTAAAAAAAGATATTTCACACCTGTGACTCTGTTTGTGCTGTGCATTTTACACAGCTGCCTCTGGTTATAAAATCCGCTGTATTAGTTATCTATTGCTACATAACAGATTACCACAAATTTAGTGGCTTAAAAACACACAATGGTTATTTTTGTCAGGAATTATTTCTGTCCTTTGCCTATCTGTTTCTCAAATGTCTGGCTATTCATCAAGTATGCTTTTCTTCCAAGGATTTAAGAATTGCTGAAGATTTAAATTTAACAGTCTAGGCCCTGGCTAGTGTAGCTCAGTGGATTGAGCACGGGCCTGCGAACCAGACAATCGGGGTTCGATTCCCAGTCAGGGCGCATGCCTGGGTTGCAGGCTGGTTCCCTGCAGGCCAGTTCCCAGCAGGGGACACCCAAAAGGCAACCATACATTGATATTTCTCTCCCTCTCTCCTTCCCTTCCCCTCTAAAGATAAATAAATAAGATCTTTAAAAAAATAAAAAAAAATTTAACAGTCTATCACTGTTTTATTCTACTTTTCTGGTGGGATTGCTTGTGTTCTTAAAATGTTTCCACATTCTTGAAACCTGTTTAAGGTTGATACTGGTGAAAGACTTTCCTTTAATTCAATTTAAGAGATTATGAGGAATGTACATATGAAAATTATATTACAAAATATGGCAAAAATAGAACAAGTGAAAGGGAAGGAAGGGACTGTATATATCTAAAAGGTACAGAGATTGTTGAAAAAGAAGGCGGGCAGAAAATACTGACACAATTTCTGTCTGAAAATCTTCCCCTACTACATCCCATGTGTTTGAGTCAGGTGTGTGGAGGACACAGTTTTTAGGGCAGAACCAGCACAAGTGCCAAACTATGCTGGGACATACGCTTTTGGAGGTCACTTACTAGGGTTGAGACTACACCCCCCCCAAACCATAAAACCACATGAGGTACCACCTCACACCTGTCAGAATGGCCATCAATAAATAAACAAACAGCAAGTGCTGGCGAGGATGTGGAGAAAGGGGGAAACCATGCAATGCTGGTGGGAATGCAGACTGGTGCAGCCACTGTGCAAAGCAGTGTGGAGTTTCCTCAACAAATTAAAAATGGAACTGCCTGTTGACCCAGTGATGCTACTTCTGGGGATATATCTGAAGAAACCTGAAACACTAATTTGAAAGAATATAAGTACCTCTGTGTTCATTGTGGTGTTATTTATAATAGCCAGAATATGGAAGCAGACCAAGGGTCCATAAGGAGATGAGTGGTTAAATAACTATGGGACATTTATGCAATGGAATCCAACTTGGCTGTAATGAACAAACTGAAGTAACAAGCAAAACAGAGACAGACTCATAGATGGAAAGCTATTGGGAGGGCATTACGGGGTGGAAGGATTCAGCAAAAATGAAAAAGGGCTCGTGGACATGGACAGAGGTTGGAGTGATTGCAGGGGCAGGGGGTGTAAGGAGATCAAGTGGTAATGGGGAAAACTACAATAAAAATTAAAAGTAAATAAATTTGCAAAAAATATATAGCAAAAATAGAAAAAGTGAAGGAAAGGCAGAGGGGGAAGGAGAGAGGGAGGGGTGGGGAGGGAGAGAGGGATAGAGGGGAAGAAAGGAAGAAAAAAAGGAAACTGAACGGAAACACAAATCTTTATCATTCATTTGCACTAGTGTGCAATATTTCCTACTATCAGTACAGAAAAAAAAGAACCTGCATATTATTCTGAAGCCATTACTGTTACTAACCAAGAAAGCAAATTAGCAATGCTTTCCTCTTGAGGCAGTGCAAAAGTTAAACAGCCTGGGAATTACCCGCACCATGGAAATGTACTCTGGGCTTAATAGGCACAAAGTGTCCATCTTTGAGTTATTTTAAAAAGTCAACCCTAGGGACCAAAGAAATACTAAGGGAAAGTAAAGAAATATAATTACATTGGACACTAATGTCATGAGGGGTTAATTAGGCTTCAATAAGTCATAATTTATTTTGAGGCTGTGGCATTTTAGAGAACCACCTAGCTCACTTCATATTACCTTCAGATGCTAAAGGTGTAATTGTTGTCATTATCGCGTTAATCAGTGCTGCACTTTAATGGCTATATATATGGTTGTTGTAAGGTCTTTTAAGCTGTTGGGGATTTCCGTGTTTGACAGAGAAACTGAAGAAAGAACTATGACTTTATAGATTTAATATCACCCTTTATAGTTAATAATATTGCCTTTTGAAATGGATATTATTGATAGAACACATGTGCAAGTGGCTTCCATAGCTGCCTTGCTCTGCACCATATTTCTTTTTCCTGGAGGTCACTAGGATTATCTAATTATACCAACATTGCCACCATATTTGCTCAGTATGTAATGTATGGTAGGTATATTGCAAAATACTGAAGGGAAGGGAAAAACCATTTGAAGTGGTTCCTACTTGAAAAATAATACAGTTACAAATGATGACAGGAATAATATTTTATTAACCATAGGTCCTGGTTTTGTTTTTTTTTATTGCAAATGGTAGGTACCATATTAGGCACACAGCTTGAAATATATGTAACACAAAGAGCAGTAAAAGCTTACTTCCCTAAAATACAAAAGGAATGATAAATAGGTTTTTGATGATCACATTTAAATATATTCAGAAAGGGCTATTTTCCACCCAGCAGTAGAATAATTGATATATAATTATAAAAGAGGCTGTGCCAAAATTATTGCTAAACCCTTTCTATTGGGCACAATGGCCTTTATACATCAGTGTTTGGGGACAAAGCTATCATTTCCCTTGGGGTAATGGCCAGTTCTTTCACCCCTGTAACAGCTTAAATGCCTCTGCTTCTAGACTTTCGGTTAGCTGCACTTACTAAATCTTGAAAATGGGAAAATCATGCATTTCTAAAACAAAGACTTAGTGGGCTGTCTTCACTTTTAGGGCTTGGGGTGCATTTTAGCTTGCAAGGCTGGCTTCTCCTCTGAAACTAGGAGAGAGAGCACTGAGTGCCAAGATACTGCAGTGGCTCTTGCCTAGGCCGCATGTTAGAATTGCTGGGGAAAGGGGTGCCCAGGCCTCAGCCTCGGTCATTCATCTGGATCTGGGAACTGGCCTTTTTTTCAATAGAATTCTCCAGATGATTCTAGTGGGCAGTCAAGACAGTGATTTTACATCACTTGTCAAAGTACAGTCTGCTCAATTTTGGTGAATTGTGTCTCTGTCAATTTCCTGGTTGTGTTCTCATACTGTGGCTTTGCGAGACGACTAAAGGGTAGGTGCAATTGAATCTCTCTGTATTATCTGTTACAACTACCTGTGAATCTATAATTATTTTTAAGTATAGTAGTCTATACTTAAAAACTATAATAGTTACCAATGAACTCCATTATTCTCACCTGTGAGTCTCCAAAATGCAGAAACTGGGCCCCAGCTAATATAAATATCTATGAGTGGGGCCTGGAATCTACATTTTTATCAAGCTCTCCAGGAGATTTTACTGAAATTGCAGAAACACTGATATGGTTCTTACACTTTTAGATTCTGAGGGAGACTGGGCAGCCAGCCAGTCCTAGGTAAGGGGAAATTAGATAAATTGCCATTCTAAGTTTCCTCCCCCAATCAGTATTTTCCTGCTATCCCCACTTCACTCGTGCACAAGAAGAGGGGTTTTGTAGACTAAGATGTTACCATACTAAGGTAAACAAAAACTCAAAATAATCCATAATGAATTGTTCAATCATTCATTCCACAGAAGCACTTCCTGTATGTCAAATACAGTTCTAGGTGCTGCAGTGAAGAAAAACATTTGCAAACCAGTGACCTCAGGCATTGTGATAAAAACTGTACATCCTTACAACCACCCTGGGATGTAGGTTCTGTTATTCTCCCCACTGTATAGAAAAGAACGCAAACTTAGAGAGACTAAGTTCCTTATAACTAATAAGTTATGGACCTAGAATTAGAATTCAGGATCTGAAATCAGAAGCTTTTTTGTGGTAAAATATACATAAAATTTACTATTCTAATCACTTTAAAGTATAGAGTTCTCATGCACAGCATTCACTACCATCCATCTTCAGAACTTTTCCATTTTCCAAACTGAAACTCTGCCCATCACATAGTATCAGAGCCTGTTTGTATTAGGCAATACATGTTATTTCCTACCTTAAAAAAAAAACTCTAGCCCTGGCTGGTGTAGCTCAGTGGATTAAGCACGGGCCTGCGAACCACGCGATCGCAGTTCGATTCCCAGTCAGGGCACATGCCTAGGTTGCAGGCCAGTCCCAGCAGGGGACTCATGAGAGGCAACCATACATTGATATTTCTCTCCCTCTCTCCTTCCCTTCCTCTCTAAAGATTTTTAAAAAAACCCTCTAAAGAAAATAGTTTGAGAGAGGAGCCCCTTGCTAGAATTCCCCAAATCACATCCTGTAGAAAAGCCCCTATGTGCTGGCTGTGTGGCTCAGTGGACTGAACATCAGCCTGTGAACCAAAGGGTCACTGGTTCAAATCCCAGTCAGGACACATGCCTGGATTGCAGGCCAGGTCCCCAGTAGGGGGCGCTTGAGAGGCAACCGCACATGGATGTTTCTCTCCTCTTTCTCCTTCCTTTCCCCTCTGTCTAAAAATAAAACAAATAAAATCTTTTAAAAAAAGAAAAAGAAAGGAAAAGCCTCTGTGTGGAAGGCCAGACATGATTTGGTTGCATTTATATTGAATTTAAAAGAAGTAATTATCAGCACTATTGTCTGTTGATCAAAAACCCAGCTGTAGAGAACCATGCTACCCAGTGTGAAAGCCAAGGCAGCCACTTCTTAGCTGAGTAACTGGGTAAATGATTTAAGCTATGAGTGCAACAGTTACTTCTCATTTGTAAAATAGGCACACTAATGTTGCCAAATGAAAGTTTTATCATGAAGATTAAATGACTGATGCTTGCAAAACTCTGAGAACATTGCCTGGTACCATGTAAGTACCACCCTCGTACTTCCCACCTCCTCATCCCACCCACTCCCAGCCAAGATGGTTGTTTTCCCAGTTGTCAATTTTATGTTGTTAACATCATCTACATAATTTTCTCACATTTGTTTCACTGATTTTTAATGTCACAGTTCAGTAGTAAACACAATGACTAGCAACTGAAATTTATTTTGATTATAATTATTTCAACAATTGTCAGTACTACATCCTAAAAAGTAGGCCTCAAGCAATTTTATTACCAGCGATGTCAGCCCTCAATTCAGCAACCCCGGTTCTTGATTTCAGCCAAGAAAGAATTCAGAGCTAGGAACTCTAGGGCATGAACTTTATTTGGCCTTTTAGAAAGTCAGAGGCAGAATACATGAGTTAGCTGGGCTGCATGGACTCAGGAAACAAGTTACAGAGGCAAAAGAAGGGCCCTTGGAGCTTAGGAAAAAGGGAGCAAAAGGTATCTGCCTAAGGAAAGATGGGTAGGAAAGTTGGGAAAGGCATGGGTTTGCTCTACAGCGGGTGGGGAGGGGGAGTGGGTCCCTAGTCTTAAGGTTTTTATGTTTCCTAAAGGCAGGATTTTTAAGGGAGGTGTCAGGGGAGGATCTCAATAAAATAATCACCAGCTTCCAGGAGTGTCCTTTCAGGGTCTAGTATCTACTGATTGGCACTAGGACTGGGGGCATTGGTTGTTACATCTGGTCCTGACGTCAGCCATGGAGTAAGTCAGCCTGGCCTCCCTGCTCTTCTGGGTCCGGAGCTCCTCGGAGGCCTAGATGTCATCTCTAATTTGTCCAAAACTCTATGTCTGTGGTCAACAGACCTGAGGTTTGGTTCCTAAGATTATCTGATACCGACTTCTTGAGCCCCACTGTCTGAAGGCATAATGCTTCAGGGAGTGTCTGTATAAGAGACAAGGAGGCAGGTGAGCCTGGGTGCTGGATGAGGCCAGTCTGAGTCAGCCCTCTGTCCCAGCTTCCCTATTTCACCTGCCAAGGAATTTTCCTAATGCATTACTATCCTGCCTCAATTTCACTTGTTCTCCAGGAACTGAACCCAATCTTGAGAAAATAGTAGCAGCCACCCCGCTCCCACCCCAGTCTATAATATCTGAGCAAAAAATAAATTGCTTTCCCGAAAACTTGTTTCTGTTTTCATTCCAGTTGAATAGAAAATACACTGTTGGTGGCAAATCCATGAGCAATTTAAATATATAATTAATTAGAGGACCAAATTGAAATTGACCAAAACTGCTCAGATCTCTCAGAGATTTGAAAAGACCACTTTTCCAATGGGCAGAACAATTACTTAGCATTCAGGCATGCATTTAACTGCAAGCCAGCATGCAAGGGAAATACAAAAGAGAAACGAGACTCCCATGATATTATAAATTCTATCCTGGCTTCTTAAAGCAAACTGAAGTCTCTTTCTGTTATCAGTTAGCTGTCTTCTAGGACAGATAGTTTGGTTATTTTATAAAATGAAAAAAAAACTTACCAGAAATGTTTTTATGAAATGTATCTCTTCTGAAAAATTACTCCTTGAATTTGAGTAAAAGAATTCTTTAGAAGTATATTTGAAGATAGGCCATTGAAAATCAGAGATGATTTTCAAAATAAGCCTCCAGTGGCAAAGAAAGAGAGAAATAATTAAAGTTACAGGTGATTTAAGTTTGGAAATTTGTATCCACTTGTTGCTTTATTATATTGTAATATAGCGATAAATGAATGACAAACTTTGGTTTTCACACTATGAAATCGAAGCAGGTGCGAAGCTTAGCAACTGATAAGATTTCTGTTTTGCTGGTAATTATGAAACGCAGGGTGCAGGGTTTTCACTTCCAGATAAAGATGGGGGACGAAGGTCAGTTTCTGACCTGCCATTTGGATGGTCAGTACCAGCACGATTTAATTGGGATCAGGTAATTGCTCAGAAGGCCCCAGTGAACACATTATCATCTGTCAGTGTCACTCCTGCGCTCCTAGTTAGGCTGACATTGTTTGTCAAAAACTGTCACAATGCAGTGTGTCACACTGAGGAAAATAACCTGATGTCATCACTCACAGCAACAATACCAAACCCTGAAGTGATGACAAATATATTTTATTAAGCAAAACCCTTAGAACTGATTAAATTGGTCCATCATGGTAATATGACAGAACACTTTAATAAACTAAATTCTTTAGGAAAGATCAGTGATCTTTGTTCTTCTAGCTTTGCATGATGGTTTGAAAATGTTCCTCTTACTCTCCTTTGGCAGTGGAGAATATTATGTTAGTCTAGAATGTCTTTTGAACAGTACTATGCATTGTGCAAATAAAAGGCATAAATGTTGTTTTAAGGACTATAGCACTGCAAATTTTATTTTTATTGCAAAAATACATGCTCAGTCTGTTCTGAATGGAGTAGAAACAACTTAACATTAACCTTTGTCAGCATTAAAATTTCTTTGTGTGATTCTTTTCCCAGGTGAAGTTTCAGGGAATTTCATTGTCACAAACTTTGAAGAGCAACATGTAATGGGCCACAAGCATAAAACACCAAGGTTACTCTTAGTTACTTCAAGTGTTACTTGAATTTTATATTTGAAGAAGATAACAAGTGAAGAAGATAATGAGTGTAATGAGGAAGATATGCATGTAGCTAAGAGAGAGAATTGGCTATACAGAGGATTATTTTGTCTTTGTCTCTGAGTAGTGGTCACCTGAGTGTTTTAACAAAAAAGAGCCCTTACTAAGGCAACCACTTGCCTTGCTTTGAGTAGGAGACAGCCTTTCCAGCCAGCAATAAGATGCAAGCTGTAAAACTCAGATGACTCTGATTAGATGCCATCTTTCTTCACTTGATTTGAATTGTTATCAAGTCACGTTTAACGATTAGTCTACAGGGAGAGCAGAAAGGCAGACGGGTTAACATGAGTTAGAGCTGGGAGACACACCAAAAAAAGGAGGTTGGAAGCACCAGGCACACTTTTTTTTCTTTAATTGTTTTGCCTGGGTTAAAAAAAAGTGCATTGCCTTTGTCCAAGTCACAAAGTCACATGGTGTGTTGCACATTTAGCTGCAGTATTAATATAGGGAGAAAAAAACCCTGTGTTTTGGCAGGTAGGCCTCTGCTCTGGGCTGGTCCTGGGAGTGTGAGCACACATTTGCATAGAACACAGAGGCCTGTCACCATTAGAGTGTCTGTTTTACAGTCTTCCTGCTATCAGTAAGTGACTTTGCTGTTCCTGGCCAAGTCAGCTTGTGCCTGTGAAAAAAGCTTACCAGCCTGCTGCAGAATGAGATACTAAAACTAGGACAAGCGCTTCTGCTGAAAAGCTCATGCCCAGTATTACTGGAAACTAATTAAAATGATTATTAGAATAAACTAATCCTCCATGCATTCAAGGGACAGGAAAGTATAAAAAATACGCTTTGTGTTTCATCAATGGGTTACGTGGCACATTCATTATATTCTTTGTTCTCAAATGGAATAAAACAGGCAAGTGCAGTTTCCTTCCTTGGCTGCCAAGTGTTTTTTCCTCTTTTAACAGGTGCAACTCAGCTCTCAATTGCTTTTAGGTGTGAAGTTAATGGCAGTGGTTCTATGCTTTTTTATTAGTGGCTCCTTAATCATCATCTCAGTTATTTACATGTGGATGCAGAGGTTGTATTCTCCTGGGTGCTGGGCCACTAGGGCATTGCCACCGGCATAATTTATAGCATGACTAATTAAAATAAATTTGCCTGCAGTAACATTCCACGTACTATTTGTGGGGAAGAAGTTATTAAACTGTTCAGTCCAGCAACAGTAAACTTGAATACAAAGTCATAATAACCAAACATTTTTAATTATATGTTTAATACCCATTTGGCTAATATAGAAGTGTTCTGAAA
The DNA here is from genome assembly GCF_021234435.1 of Artibeus jamaicensis. Lineage (NCBI taxonomy): Eukaryota > Metazoa > Chordata > Mammalia > Chiroptera > Phyllostomidae > Artibeus > Artibeus jamaicensis. Next base: position 7,082,934 of record NW_026522028.1, on the reverse strand, counting down.
ACTACTTAGGCTCAGCATAATGTTGTTTGTGCTTAGTAATATCTGAACGCATCTTTCTGAATGGGCTTAGCATATGTGCTGTCATTGAGATATGGCTATTTAATAACGGATACGCTGTGTGTTTCTGTGATACTGTGCAGAGGAGCCGCTTGGATCAATATGAGTTCACTGTGCTTATTGCAGTCATATTGTTATATGACTTTTTCAGCAACTGCATTTGGAATAAATTGAATTTGCATTTTGTCTATTATGCCACAAATGTCCCTTTTTCACTTTCAATTGTGTTTGACCATTTATCCCTCTAACTAGGATGTCCCTTGTACAAAGAAAATGAATACAAGCTTTTGAAAGATTCCCATTTTCCCACCAACTATCTTTGAAAATTTCAAGCCTACAAAAGTTGCAAGAGTAGTACAATGGACATCCATATGCCCTTAACCAAGAATCAATTGCTAGCATTTGCACTTGCTTGCACACTCTTTCTGTCTTCCCCCTTTTATCTATAATTTGTGCATATGATTTATATGTATATAAATTTTCCTTACCCATTTGAGAGTGACTTGAAGATGGCATGATACTTCACTGCTAAATACCATGTAACTTCTAAGAACAAAATATTCTAATAAATATATTTATATAGCTGGCCAAAGCATTGTTATCCCATCCAGGAAACTCATGGCACTGTTATCCAATATGCAGGCCATATTCAAATGTCACCAACTGTCCCAGTGACATTTTTTTTATAGTTGCTCCTCACTCCCCACCCCTCTAGGATTTAACCAAGACCTTGTGATTCACCCAGGTAGATGGCATGTCTGTTTGGTCTTCTTTAATCTAAAAGTTCCCAGCCTTCATGGATATCTGTATCCTTGCTGTTACTGAACAAGTCATTCCTATTTTAAATGGCTTCTGACCCTTGGGTTTGGTTTGAGCCAACTTCATGAAGTGGTATGAATTCATACCCAACAAGTGTGAATAATGAATTGTCATTGTTAAGGACCAGCCATTAGCAACGTCATTTTGCTCTTTTAGCCATAATACCCACAAGACCATCCCCTCATTCATTTGGAAGGTGTTTCCATTTACATATGGCAAGTTATTCTGTTAGTTATTAATAATGCTATTAATGAAGATATTGTAGTATGAAGAATAGTAAAAAGTGTTATTAGTATTCCCAAGGAAATTATAATCTACCTGATGAAAGGAAATGGAAACATGGGGAAAATCAATACAATATTTGAATAAAATGTAAAGTAAAAACAGAGCATATGTTATGAGGCAGTTTAGTGTTAATTGCGAATGGCATGATATAGGAAATGCCTTTATCTGAAATTTATATAATGAGTGATTTCTATAAGGATAATGCAATACCACATGTCAAAAATGGACAGGAGATAATGTGGACTCTACCAATAATCATTTACATGTGAGTTCAAGGACAGTAAGGTAGTGCTGACTCATAAATATGCATGATTTTCATTGATCAAAACTACTCCCATAAACTTCCGGTGTCTGGTCTTTTAAACTAGCATACAGCATTAAAGTAATTAAGAAGAGGATTGAGGCAAAATAGACTGCTTTTAACACACAACTTCCACAGTGCCTCATCTTGAATTACATCATTACAAATGCTAACTTGATTCTGATTAACAGTTCTAAACTTTTTAAAAACCCTCCATTACATTTTTCAAGTTTGTGAAGCCTTTATTCACCATGTTAAAGCATTTGATATTTCTACTTTATGATCTATGCCAAATAGTATACAATGTTTAACAAAAACTGTTTACAAATTGTACTTATTTCTTTATATTATTATGACACATTTTATGATAGTTCTTCTTTTAGAATTCAGTAAACTAGGAATGAAAACCTATTTTAGATCCAATGATTCCAACTTCATGAACCTTTTGATTAATAAGCTTTCTCAAATGCATTTTAAACCAAAAAAAATTGCTGAATATGAACTAAGACTAATCAGACAAATGCTTTTTATCTTGCCTTTTTCAAACGAAAGTGAATGAACAATGAGCCCAGTTCTCTCTTTAGTGCTCAGTGCAAAACTCAGGGCTAGAGCATCAGTGCAATGACCTCCCCTTTGTAGCTACCAGTTAATATTGATTGATTGATTGACAGATCACACACCTGACATTGGCGGTCACTAAGATATATAAAGCTGTATGCAAGACATGCCAGGCCATTGCACATGCCTAATATTTTACTGGAGATCAGCAACAAACATGGTGAGTTTCAATCAACCATATATAGACTAGAAAATATGGTCTGTGTCTTCCTCTGTCTAGTACTTACTTCTGTTTAGCGATTGTGTTTTCTTCATTTTTTATATTTCTTTATTGTTGTTTAATTACAGTTGTCCCCATTTTCCCCCTACTCTCCCCCACCTTCCACATAGTGATTGTGTTTTCCTAGTGACAAGTGTTAATTATATATTTTCTCCTAGACAAAAGACAAACAGTATATTGTGTTTTCTTCTCTCTCTGTTTTTAACTTTATTTTTAAAGACTTTACACTTTTCACGTTAGTTAGCAGGCACTCATATGGAGCACTTGGCATGTTCAAGGCACTGTTGAAAGCACTTTAAATATTAATCCACAGGACATGAGCAAGATCTCCTATGTTTCTATTGTGAATTAAATACCTACTGTGAATTTTAGTGCAGGATGTTTCTGTTTATAGAGCAGTTCATAGACGCACTGCTGCTCAGGCTCCCATCATCTATTATACATAGTATGGTGTCCAATGAGGCCTCCCTCTGAGGGATCTGCCACCACAGTGAAAAGAACACTGGATATCTTAGCAGTCACTCTCCACTCCCTCACCCCAGCCCCTAGCAACCACTAATCTGCTTTCTATCTCTACGGCTGTGCCAAGTCTGGACATTTCATATAAATGGAATCATACAATAAGTGGCCTTTTGTGTTTGGCTTCTTTTATTCAAGATGTTTTCAGGGTTCATCCATGTGGTAGCATGGCAGTACTTCATTCCCTTTTATTTCTGAATAATACTGCATTGTGTGGAATATTTTTTTACCAGGTGTACTGGGGTGGCATTGGGTTGCATGGAATATTTTGTTTATCTAGTTGATGGACATTTAGGGGGTTTTGGCTACTATGAATATTGCTGCTATGAACATCTATGTACATTTTTGGGGTGGGCATGTGTTTTCAATCTTCTTGGTTATATAACATCAGTGGAATTGCTGGGTAATACTTTTGAGGAGTTGCAAAACTCTTTTTCAAAAACAGTTACACATTTTACCTTCCCAATAAACATACTTTTCTATTTCAACTGACTAATAAAACTTAAATATACACAGCATAGTCCTGGCTGGTGCGGCTCAGTACATTCAGCATAGAACTATGAACCAAAGGGTCACTGATTCAATTCCTAGTCAGAGCATGTGCCTGAGTTGCAGGTCAGGTCTCCAGTAGGGGGGTGCTTGAGAGGCAACCACACACTGATGTTTCTCTCCTTGTCTTCTTCCCTCTCTTCCCTTTCCCTAAAAATAAATAAATACAACCTTTTAAAAAAATTAAATAAATATACACAGCATATAAGGGGATTTTCACTTCAAGTTTCATCTGAAACATTTGGCTGTATTTAAAAGTAGATGTTCAGTATTTAATAATAAAATCTAAAACATGCCTCTTTATATAACTTATATGATTATGCTGGATGCCAAGTACATAATCACTGGTGAAGCACAATTTAAAGAATGCCAGAAATACAGCTGATGGAGGCACGAGACACTCAGCCTTCCAAAGCACGATATGAAACCAAATAGATCTTCATCCAATACAGAGGTTGAAATTGAAACTCAGTACATCTCTCTTTCTTCTTTCCTTCCTCCATTCTGATATGAAAATAAAAGGAAACAAACAAAATGCTGCATCCCGACTTGTTTTTCAGTATAAGGAACACAGGGTGTAAGGAGAAAGCGAAAGTACATAGCAGGTAAGGAAACCTGATTGCGATATGTTTTGTCAAGTATAACACCAAAGGGTGGATTCCATTTACTGAGTGCTAAGTATATGCCAGACACTCTTGTGAATTATTTCCATGATTAACCTAAGCCACTGAGGCAGGGACTGTTGTTCCTCACTTTGCACAGATAAGGACATGAAGGCACACACAGGCTGAGCAAGAGAGCTGCTAAGTAACAGAACTAGAATCGAAATCTAGGCACGCTGGCTCCACAGTCTGTCCCTTAACCTCCTATTCTGCCCTGCTCCGTGGCTTCTGTTACCACCATTATCTCATTAGGAACTTTAAATCCATGTATGCATTCAGTCAATGGCAACTTCACACATTAGAACAGTTTATATACGCCATTAACTAAACGTCTCTAATATCTGACTCGCTAATTCAAATGTGCCGATCTGCTATCCGATACCTGAAAGGCACTTTGATCCACTAACAAACTATCGAGTTGTCATTCATTTTGTGGGAGAGTAGACTTCAGTGAGAATTTCTACAGGACAGAATCAGGATTGAGTGCTCTATGGAAGTGCTAATTCCATTTCAACATTCATAGCTCAAGCAAATTATTGTTTCTTGAGGATGTTCTTCAGCCTGTTACTGTATGTACCTGCCATGTCTTTTTCCTGAAAGACAATGCTGACCTTTGTGTTCTAAGGTTTTACGCTACCATGAGTGTCAACTCCACGTTTGAAATATTTGAAGCAAGAGCCCTGACTGGTGTGGCTCAGTGGATTTGAGTGATGACCTGTGAACCAAAGGGTCACTGGTTCCATTCCCTATAAGGGCACATGCCTGGGTTGTGGCCCAGGTCCCCAGTAGGGGGTGCTGGAGAGGCAACCACACGTGGATGTTTCTCTCCCTCTCTTTCTCCCTCCCTTCTCCCCTGTCTAAAAATACATAAATAAAATCTTTAAAAAGAAATATTTGAAGCAAGAGAATATATGAATTTTCCATGATAAAATTGTGTCCAAAAAATGTCCACCTTTGACAGACGTGGGTGAGCATGACTGGGTATCACAGATTATATCATAGACTATAGTTTTCTGTTCACCCTGCTTCCTTCCCATAGTGCCTCATCTTTTTTGAAAGAAAATGTGGCTATATCATTTCAGATTTCAAAGGTTTCACTGAACTATGTTTTCTTAAATAAAAGGGAGGGAAAAGTAATTTTTCTATGATTTGTAGATTTAAACCCTATCATTGACCACATATCTGCACATAAAATAAGTCAAAGCTTTGCAGTAGATAAGGTATTTGCTAGGGCTTCTCTGTTATTTGAATTCCCATCACAGGAAGGAAAGTGCAAGAAAAATAAAACGAATGTCTCTTTTCTCACCTGCTCTTCAATAGTTTGGGGTCACTGTTTGGAAAAATCATAAGAAACTGTAATAGCTCAAATAAATAGTAGAGAGCAGATCACTTTAACCTGTGCTATTTATATATTTGCTTCTACCATCAATTTCAGCTCTATCTTAGGAGAAAAATGCAGCATAACATTCCCAACTTAGCCCATGTCAAAGTACAATTTTTCTCCATCCTTGAAAGTAAATCTCAACCCTACTTTCAAAATCCATGATTGATTCACTACCAATTCGATTCTATAATTATGATGAGATAGTTATGGTGTGACAGAGTCTGATCAGACAACAAACTGTTCATGCATAGAGGGAATCATATAATAATGATTGTATCACCACCATTACAAACCATTTTTGAGTCTTTTTCATGGCTACTCCTATACGTGCATGCATTCATACATGTGCCAAGCTTTGTGGAGCATGCCAAAGCCCTATTAAGTATCCTTCTTCTCATCTTCTTGTTGTAAGTTCTGAGGTCTGTAGTAACAACCAATATCAAGGAAAGTCCTGAATTTCATTTTTATACTTTATGCTACATTCAAACAGTATTGTATTGGCTTACTTATTTTAGTTGAAGTTTAGATTTTAAATGTATTTTTTACATGATAGTGGGCAGAAATTAATCTTTATTGTTCATTGGAGCAGACAGTGGCGAGAAAGAGGTTGGAGGTAAAAGCAAGTGCTCATCAGTTTCCCCTCCTTTGGCTGTAGCCTTGACAAATAGGCACCTTCCGCTTTCATTTCTCCCACTCTCCCAAAGGAAGGGCTCTCCTCTGTTTGTTGAGAAGAAGCCCCGTGTATGATTGTTATTATCATTCCCTTGTGAATTCCTTTAAAGGCTCTTGCTACCTATCCTGTGCCATTTCTAACTGTTTAAAAATCATGTACAAGAGAGTTGATAAAATGACAAAAGGCAAAATTATTTTTCTGCTCAACATGTGAGGATTTAAAATAATGCTAGTGGAGGGAAATACAAAAAAATTAACTCTTAACCCACAACTTTACTAACATTTTGAAGAAATATTCCAAGGCTTCTTAAGGCCAAGAGTTTCATTTCAAGGGCTTGTGTCTAAGTAATTATATCCTTTCTGAGTTGGTTGTCAACATGCGACCAGAGATGGCATTAAGGATAAAGATGCTTCATCCTTGTTTTCACCTCTTTCTGTCAGTTTCCAGCTGTGCAAGGGGCTTTCTTTTCATTACTTAAGAAGCCGTGGGCTGAACTACCATTGTTTCTCTCTGTCGGCACCCACATGTTTCTGCAGCTCAGAAATTTGCCTTTGAGTTTATGTACTAAGGATATTTTATCTGTCACTGTGTGGTAGCTTTAGTACAATTACATTTAGATTTAGAGATTAAAGCTTCTATCTTAATTATAAATACAACTACCTAAGAAAGCATTTCATTTCAATTTACTATTTTGATTCAGCACAGCTAAACTCATAAGTGTGCTTGTTAAATTGTCTCTCATTGAATACCTCTTGTCATTACCTTCAACAACAGTACTTTTTCACTGTTGCAGGCTATAGCAAAATAATGCAGACCTGACTCAATCTGAGCTGATCTTTAGAAAAGGCTGATGATGAGAGACATAATTGCAATTCATCTGCTTAATCAGTACCTTGGTGTATGTGTTGTGTGTGTGCATGCTTGCATACACACATTTGTAGACAGGTACACACACATCTTGCTATGTTAGGGCCTGGGAAAATAACTTAATTAAAAATATATCTGTAAGGCCATAGCCAGGTGTCTCTGTTAGAGCATTGTCCCATGCCCAAAAGGTTCCTGGTTCGATTCCCAGTCAGGGCATATACCTCACTGGTTGCAGGTTTCATCCTGGGTCAGGGCATGTACAAGAGGCTTCCAACTGATGTTTCCCTGTCTGTCTCTCTCCTCACCTCTCATTCTTCCTCTCTCCTTCTCTCTCCCTAAAAATTAATAACATATCCTCAGGTGAAGATTTTATGTATATATAAACCTGCAAGGCATGACCTAAAATTATAATGTAGATTATGTTTAAGAAGATATGCTTGAAGTTTCCTAATTTTATGCCCATGAACATGCAATACTATATACACATATATAGAACATTATACACACATATGTATATACATATGGTACTTAAAACAGTCTAGTGATAAGTTGCTCAAATATGAAACCCACTATTAGTAGTAACACTTCAGTGGTATCTTTAACCTTGCCTCCCTCCCTTCCTTCCTCCATCCCTTCCTTGCTTCTGTCCTTCCTGTCTCCCTTCTTCTTTCCCTTCCTTCTTCCTTCTCTCCCCCTTTCTAGCTCTAAAAAAATAAAAAAAGAGGAATGGTTGAGTAAGATAAATAACTTCTAAGCTTTAAAAAAAAAGCGGACTTTATAAAGGTGATTTGATCTAAGAAACAACTGCAGTTGGAGGGCGATGGGGGCTGCTCCATACATGTAAAGCTTCCCATTGCCAGTGGAAAATGTCCTTGTGTCAATCTGGTTGCAACACCAGAAGCAGGAACATATTTATTGTTTCAAAGGAAAGTTTAGGAAGCTTTGTGAACTTTGTACATAATTAGCCAAAGAAGTGATTAATACATATTATAATACATACGTGTACCAAATCACCATGTTGTGTACCTTCAATTTACACAATATATGTCAATTATATATCAATAAAGACACAAAAAGAACTGATTGATAGTGAAAGTCTTAAATAAGTTCCTTGAAGAAGCAGCATTAAAGCAACAATAATAAGCACTTAAAAATATATATGTTAGTATCATGTTAAGGGGTCATATACTTAGTTCTCCCTCCTAGTTAAAATCTCAATGTATAAAGTTTTAGTGGGTATACTTTTTATATGTAAAAATCCCCCAATATACAAAGAATTGCTTGTTCTAAGACTCACTGTCAACAGTTTTGAAGTAGAAAGGCCTTTGTATAGAATAATGCAGTTTAACCTTCTCCACCAAACACCAGGGAGGTGTTTGTGTGGGGCAGACATGGGGCCTGATTTTACACCAAGTAGCTCCCCTTTGATGCACTTTGAAATTGGGTCTTTATTAATGTTCTCCTTTGAAATAAAATATTTCCATTATTTTCAAATATTTGAAAATCAGTGGTAGAACTCATGGTAAATTTTCCAATTTAAGCATACTTCTGACTGCAGTATAAGTACTGTGCCTTTGTAATAAAAAATGACAGACAGTTAAAGAAAGACAAATACTAAAGATTCCATTTATGTGAGCTATCTAAAATAGTCAAATCTGTACAACCAGAGAATGGAATGCATCCCCAAAATGTGACTGCATTTAGAAATAGGGCCTTCGGGGAGGTACAGTTAAATGAGGTTGTAAGTTTGAAGCCTTAATCTGGTAGCACTGATGTCCTTATAAGAAGAGCAAGAGACACCAGAGAGCTTTCCCCGGGGATGCATGCAAAGGAAAAGACATGTAAGGGGACAGAGAAAAAGTGACTGTCCATAAACCAGGAAGAGGCTCCTCACCAGAAACCAACCCTTACAGCACCTTTAATGTTAGACTTCTAGTCCTCACTCATGTGGCTTGGTTGGTTGGGCGTCATCCCATGAAGGGTTACTGGGTTGCAGGTTTGGTCTCAATCTACACAAATATGAGATGCAACTGATGTTTCTCTCTCACATGAATGTTTCTCTTTCTCTCTTTCTCCCTCCCTTCCCCTCTCAAAGGGGACTGTTAGAAACCAGAACTGTTAGAAAATAACTTTCCCGTTTTTTTTTTTAAAGAATGGAATGCTGCTTGCTAGGAACTGGGTAAGGGAGAAATGGGAAGTCACTAATCCAAGGGCATAAAGGTTCAGTTAAGCAAGATAAGAAAGTTCTAGACATTCTGTACAACATTGTATCTATAGTCAACAGTACTATACTGTACTGTTATACTACACTAATCTTTTAATAGGGTAGATCTCATATTAAGTGTACTTACCACAAGAAAATAAAATTTGAAAAAGTCAAGTGAATGAATTAGAAAAAAAGAAAATCAAAACAGAGCCATAAAGTCAGCATAATCAAAACCTACACAAAATGACTAAGTAGCACATCTTCAGCATGATGCTTAAGGAAAGCGAATCTAATTAGGGAGAGACCAGAGGCAGATGAAGACTTTGGTGGGAATTGTAAACAGAGAACTAGGGCATTTTCAGGGGCTTTGAGTTTCAGAGAGTCATTATATCCTAATTCACTTTCCATTTCCTAGTTGTTAGTTTCATTATTCCTGTACTTATTCATCACTGAGGTTGTTTGGGGCCTTACAAGTGAGTTAAAAAGCTTAGAGAGAGAAATCTCCTATGGTGATTAGACAAGCAAAAAGGGGACAGAAGAAGTTAAGACAATGTCATGCTTTTGTCAGGTGGAAATATTGATTAGTTCCTCTGTGAGAAGCAAAAAAGAAACCCAGACAGGCCGTATACCATTGTTCACCCCTTTGACGAAAACTCATCAAGCATTCATTCACTTGCTGAGTTTTTACCAACCAAGGTTGTATGAACACAGTGTCCTAGGTGAAGGGCATTCGCTGCTGAACAAGACCCGTTGGGAGCTTTCGGTCTACTGGGATAACAGACATAGAATAAAGGAGCAGATATTATAAGTACTAGAAGGAAGCAGAGCATAAAATGAGAAGCTGTGGTAAGGGTGCCTATGACCGTCTCAGTGCTGTGGGAAGACTTCTCTGAGGAAATTGTGCCTTAGCAGACACCTGACTAATGAGCGGGAGTCACCTTCCATGCTGAGGTAGTGGAACAGTGTTCCTGATAGAGGGAATAGCCAGTATTAAGCTGAGTTATGGATGTTGTATTTGATACTTATACGACCTAAGACCTACTCTTTCTTTTGTCACCCTGGATAATGGGATGTAATCAGCATCCTTCCAGTTACAAAGCCAAGGTCTCTGACAGTAATTTGGGATGTGCCCTCTCTGCCAACAACCCTGGCCTGCCCCTTATCTTTACTTACTCCAATCACCATATCCATTTAATCAAGAGTTACTTCCCTTCCTGTCTCCAGTTCTCTCTCAATCCCTTCTGCACTTCATCCTCAATTTATTTCGGGTCCCAATCACTTATTGCTGAGCCTGTTGCTTTTACACCTCCACCAGAATTGACTTTTGGAAATAAAGGGGAGGAAAAAAGGAGATTTACAGTTGTGCGTATGCGTAACACAGAGTTTATTTTTGTATTATTATCTATTGTATTGTTTTCCATATGAGCAACTGTGAACCCCCTTTTGTCCCACCCTGAATTTTATTCTGCCATCCTCAGCACAAACCAAGTTTTTGAAGCAGTACAGGTATTTTATGTGATTCTTTTATTCTATTTTATTCTTGATAACATATCTATATGTATTATTTTTTAATTTTTTGCTTTTTAATGTTTTATTGTTTATGCTGTTACAGTAGTCCCAATTTTCCCCCTTTGTTCCCCTCTGCCCAACCCACCCCCACAGTCAATCGCCATACCATTGTCCATGCCCATGGGTCCTTCATACATGTTTTTTGACTGATACCTTCCCCTTCTTTCAATCAGTCCCTGCCATCCTCATCCCCTCTTATAGCTATCAGTCTATTTCATGATTCCATGCCTCTTGGTCTATTTTGCTCATTAGTTTGTTTTGTTCATTAGACTCCTGCTACAAGTGAGATAAATGGTATTTGTCTTTCACCGGCTGACATACTTCACTGAGCATAATAGTGTCCAGGTCCATCCATGCTGTCACAAAAGGCAGGAATTTAATGACATAGGCCTGCCTATGAAATAAAGAGCATCCATCACTTTTGTATGATTTCTCAATACAATCTAGATCCCTCCGCATCTCCTGCCACTTTCCTCTCATTTTGGCCACGGGCATCTTCTTGCTATTTCCTGACAACTGCAGGTGCTCAGGGCCCTGGGTCTTTAAAGATGCTAGCACACCCTTCCTCCCCTAATTACCAGCTGCAGGTCCAGCCTGATGCTTTCCTGGTCTCCTACTCAAAACTAATCTCACCTTCCTCCTTTATAGTCCCATCACACTTACCCGCCTCACCTGATCTTCAGCATTTACTTCACTCTGCCTTGTATTGTAACATGTCATTTATCATCTCTCCAACTGGCTTTTAAATTCCATGAGGTCAAGGAGTTTGTCTTACTTATTTTACCATTCCTTTTAAGCCTTCTTTTTATAATGTTCCACAGTTGGAAGTATACATTTATATTTCAGGCTTTTAACAATTTCTGAAACTGAAGAGGGAGACTGGGGATGAGAAGATATTTAAAGGGCACTTTGAGAGAATAATTTAGAGCATTTTATGGTTTATATTCTCTTCTTGATCGGTTGTGCGTACCCTCAGAATATTGGTTGTTGATAATGATCTGACAGAATTCATCAAATTAAAGAGACTCAGACTTTACCTGTATGAGGCCAAACACTCACATTTTTAAAAACTGAACATTTTTAGCAACCACATTTAAGATCATTGATAGCAGGATAGCTGATGTTCGAACAAACATCTTTAAATGCTTGCTTTCAGAAACTTACATTATAAAAATGGAAGGTTTGTGATTTCAGATAAAATGTTATTCAATATGACTCTTTCATTCAACACGTAGTGATGGATTACTCACTGGGGAGAAGGGAGATTAAAGGCCAGTCCTCACTCTAGGCTTTGGTCATGCTTGCTTTACTCCATTGCTAATTGGGTCTCAAGATTCGGACCAGGCCTATAAATTGCCTGACCTCTGTGTTTGGCTCCTTCCCTAATCCTGACACTAATCATACACGTGAAATGGGGGATGGAGAGCTACCAAATGTGTACTCTTCATATTCAAGCTCTTATTTTTTTCCCCCTGAACGAGTCCTTTGTATAAATCAAAGGACATTCAGGCAGAGTAACAAATGAAAACTCTCTGGGCTTTACAGCCAACAAAAAAATATTTTTATAAAACATGGAAGTATTCAAGATGGCAGCCATCTGTTGTTTCAAAACAGCAGAACTATATTTAAACCTAATTATTGTGTAAGGTCTGAGTCTTGAAAGCAAGGGTAATAATTGTTTACATTCATTTAAATGGGGGAAGCTTTTGTGTTCTACTCCGTTCATCTATGCTGGTATGAGATTGGGTAACTATTACCAACTGAATATAGTTGCTCATATTTAATTATAGACAATGTTGGTTGAAAAAATGTCCTTTTATTTTATTATTCATGAACCACATGGACATGTCAACTTGGACAATTCTTATTTTTTCCCCTTTATATTGAGTGGCTTGAAATCTAGACATTTTGGCTTAGCAAACTATTAGATATTGGTGATAATAGAAATTTTTAACAGAGACTGAACTCTTTTTCATTCCCCCCCCAAAAGTTTCAAATATGTAAATTATAACAGAAATGGCAATTAGAGACATTGTAAAAAGTTCCCAGCGACATATATATACTAATATGAATTAGGTTTTTACTAAAAATATTCTTGTGAATATTCAATAAAATTGATACTATTAAATTATATTGCTAAGTGAAATAATCTAATCTGCATAAATTAGTTAACATTCGTTGGAAGTTTTATCGTACTTGAAATATTTCATTCATCTCAAGATTTAATCAGATTATTTCACCAAATCAGAAATCACATATGTCTATGGGGACTTAATGGAACCTCATGGGTGTCAGTCCTTCTCCATTATTCATTCCCTCTGCCTTCTATTTCGCTGACACATGTTAGCATTATGGCAACAACAAATGGGAGCTTCTCCTGATGCAGATTTCATGAGCATGTTTCTATGTGGAGGGCATCAGAGGAAAATCAGGCAACATAATGGCTGTGTTAATTAGGCTCAGACCTTTAAAGGTCTTGCAATATCCATATTATTGTTGTTATTTTTAGTATTACCTGAATATTGTCTCACAGATTACCAAGTACTTCCTTGTGTTATTTTCATGTCATAGATTATAAAATGCTAGCATTAAAATCCGAAGAATATCAACTATTATTTTTGAAGAATATTATTTTAATATTACATGAATCCTTGATTTTCAGCGATGCCCTCTTGTTTCCACAGTGACTGTGAGTATTTGCTGTAGTTTATCAAATAGTATTTCCTTTTGAGAATTGACAACAGATGCTGGCATTTTAACAAAGAGGAAATTAAACAATCTATGGCATGCTCAGAGAATTAAAATGGTTACTAGAAAATTTTTAAAAGGGTGCTGGTGCTTGGGTGATGCTTAGAACTTTCTGGTACCTAAGTTGCTGAAAAGAGCCAGGTAGGCCTCTAGTGCACTCCTTTCCCTAGCAATCCCATGGATGACTTCTGACTATTACATATGGATGCCTGTGAGCTAATAGCCCCTCTTTTAAAAAGCATAGGTAAATATTCCAACACACATGCAAATAATGCACTAGGTATTTTACTTACAGTTTACATTTTGTTGTCAATTGGTTTAATTTGCTTGCTTTGATCCAAAGTCTGAGCCTTCAAAATTTGTGGGCAGAGAGAGTGGGCATCTTGTTAATGGGGAGAGAGGACAGAGCCATAGAAAAGTGGTGAGACCTCAGTGCTAAAAGGGGGACATCAAGGTGTGTCAACCTATAGAAGGGCAGACCCCAGACAAGATTTCTATGGGGCCTCTCCTTCCCTTATGCCTGAACAAAACCCCTAATTCCTGGATAAAGTATATTATTACAATTGAACAGTACTAACCATTCTGTCTGTGGAATCCTGACCTTCTAAAATTATTTTTATACCACTTGTCAAATGTAATTTATATTGAAATAGTTGTTGTGACATAATAGGCCACCGAATCCTGGTCTGTCTTTGCAAAGGGACTCAGAACTCTTAAGACGTCATTGATTTTGAACTTTGTCAGCATTCTTAAAATCAGTTAAAGGCTGTTTCCAGTGTATATTACTTAAAGATATATTTTGTTTAGATCATACAGTTTTTCTCGTTCTGTGTCCATTGACCATCCACATTTCAAAATTGAGAGGCCTCATATAAGCATGATTTTTCCTCTTGAAAAGCTGAAGATCTAGGAATATTGGACTCATGTTCTGCTGGAGCTGGGTGTCACTGGCTCTTTTGTGAGGGACCTTCCACCTACAGTTTTCCAGATCCTGGCAAATCTACTCCTTTTTTGAACACAATTTTTCTGACGGTGATTGACATGTCTTGCAGAAATGGCATTCCTAAAATTAGAACAATGCACCAGTTGATTATTTTGTAAAGACCTGAATGAACCATTTTCAGTTGTCAGTTGCTCTACTACATACACAGGAGAATGAGCACAAGTAGGTTTACAGGTGTGAGTACACGAAACATGGAGTTTTTTTCTTGTATTATTACTTATTAATCATTGTATTATTTATTTATGTTACAACTGTAAACCTGCTTTTGCCAACCCCTGTATATAGAGAGCCAACAAACCAGGGATAAAACTGCACTTTTAAATGGGTCAGTTTACTACTGTACAATTATAAAGGTTACATTGAAACAAATTTAGAACAGATTTTCCCATGTACAGCTCTATGTCTTATGGGTATGAGAGTAGGAAGAAGATAAGAAATAGATGTAGTTTTTGCAACTCCTAGTGGTTCTAAGTATGTGAAATAGTGCATAATTAAAAGAAGAGTCATTCAAGAATATACTCCATACCAGAAATGCACAATTCCTCTCATCTAAGTCGTGCTAACAGTATAAATAGGACATGTTCCCTAGACTTTCCACTGCAGAGTTTAGTGGTTAAAAAATAAAAATATAACAATAATTAAAATTGCCCTGGCTGCTGTGGCTCAGTGGATTGATAGCTGGCCTGTGAACCAAATGGTCACCAGTTTGATTCCCAGTCAGGACACATGCCTGGGTTGCGGACCAGGCCGCCAGTTCGATGTACACGAGGCAACCAATTGATGTATCTCTCACGTATTGCTGTTTCTTTCCCTCTCTTTCTCCCTCCCTGCCACCCTCTCTAAAAATAAATAAATAAATAAATAAAATCTGTAAAAACAGAATGTGATCAGGGCCATAGTACAGGCAGGTACACATTATATGGAGAAACTGGGCACAAGTGATTCTGCCTGAGGTAGTCCATGAAGGTCCCACAGAAACATTTTCTGAGCTGATTCTTGGAAAATATGCGGGGCTTTTTCTGGCTGAGGAAACAGGAAAAGGCATTCTAAGGAGGGGAAATGACATAAGCAAAGACCTAGACATGTGAAAGTTGATTTTAAATCCACTAAAACTTTTCACAGAAGCATAATGTTGGAGGTGGGGGCTGGTGAAAAGGAAGATGTGGAAGATAGAATGGGTTGATAGTGAGATTTGAAAAGACTTTTTATTCCTTCCGAAAGAGCCAGAGCTTTTTATGACAGACAGTAAGAGGTAGTAAATGTTTTTAGGGGAGATTATGAGTCATTAGGAAGGCAATTCTGTGGCACTGTGGAGCTGTGATTAGCAGTGGGGACAAGTAAAGTCAAGGAGTTTGTTAGGAAGCTTCAGGGATTGGCCAAGGAGAGTGGCTTTAAGATCTGAAGCAACTGGCAAGAAGGAAGAATCAAAAGAGAAATAACTGACAGCTACCTTTGAAGGCATGAGTGATCTGAGGACAAGATGAGTTGGAGGCATGTAGCTTGAGAAAGAATGAAGAACTCAAACCCAAACCAAAATTGTGGTAACTAGGAATAGAAGTATTTTCTGTAGTCCTTGATAAATGTATAAACTCTGTCATAAAATGTTTCCCCACAAATATTAATTGGGCATTTGAACAAAAAATGGTTAAATATTAATTATTAGTTGTGCTGCTGTTGTTATTATTGTTATTACTAGAGTAGAATTTTGAAAATGTGAGTGACTTTATGTTGTCATGCACAATAGGAGTAATGCTCAAAACAAAAATGACAGCTTTGATTTAGTGCAAGAAAAACACACATTTATTTTACCTTGCTTTTTCTTAGTTATTCCACAGAACTGGGAACCAATATTTTAAAAATAAATAAAAACTTTTCATCCTGGCAAACACATTGATTGCCAAGTTCCCCTGCACTGAATACAATGAAGTCCGTCAGCAGCTCTGGAGGATAACAAACTTTCAAACAAACAAAACCACTACTGTGGTTTCCCAAATTGTGTATATCGGGACATGTACAGGACATGCCCAAATTGTACATGTCCTGTACTTTAAACAAGACTACCCCAGACCTGTCATCCAAGTTCATTTAAAACCTGTGTAACCATTTCACAGATATAAAAACTTAACTTTATCACATAGCATAAGTTCTGTTGTTTCTATTCTATTGTCACTAACTGTCTTCCTGGTTCAAGATCCCAGTTTCTCTGTAGCTCTGCATTTACATGGATGAATATCCCAGTGTTTAATCCCACTAGATATACTAATTAAAATAGAGAGAGACCCCAGACTTCCTCGATTCTTTGCTTGGTCCCCCAATCTCCTTCCCATAATGTAAGTTTCCAATGTAATATATTGAATGTAGTATGATACATTCCAACTTGCATGGTCTACTCTTACACAGGCATATAACTTGTATTCAAAGCACAATAGCATTTTGAGTTAAAAACATACTGATTCAGAGGTCTTTTAATTGTAGGATTCACAAAAATGAAGGTTATACTTTGAAGACAAAATGTCAGTAGGAAGTATCATGAGTAGCTGCTGCTCTATCAAATTCAGAATTAAAATAGGATTTAAGTGATTAAAAATACAGGCATTTTCACTTTATAGACTTTCTTATTATCTTTAAAAAAAAGAGTGATAGTGAGGTTTCCAGCTGAGAGGAATGGATGCAAAAAACATTTTGTTCCAGTTAGTTAATTTTTCCCTACATGTGAGTATCCATTTTAAAAGCAAATGAGCCATCTCTATCTCCTCTGCCATTTGTGGCAAACTCATGCTGTGCCAATTTCAGATTACATGTATCTTAGGGAGAATAAGATGTTCTAATCTTGATTATAATTTTAAGTTAAAAGAATGAAAATAGTTCACTATGAGGATGTTGATAACATGCACTAGAAAGGCTGCTTTGTTCCTTTCAAAAAAAAATCGGACAAACACGCCTGTGAACAGGATGGTAGGTTCCCATATTCAAATGTGTAACAAGATGCATTCTACTGTAAATGCTAGTAGATTTCCACTCAATCATGTAATCAGTTCATCCAAGCTAAAAATTGTTGATAAATGTGCTGTATACTTGAAATTCAGCCATTTTGCAAGTAATTGCAGCAAACTTTCAATAAAATTATTTACATTATAAAAACAGATCCTTCCCAAATGAAGACATAATAATGAATAATAGACACATGAAAAGATACTCAGCATTATTAGTCATCAGAGGAATGGAAATTAAAACCACAATGAGATTCTACTACACACCTATTAGAATGACCAAAATTTAAAATACTGGCCATACTGTTATAGAACATGCCAAAGGGACCAAGGGGGGGGGCACGATAATACTATTACCAAAAGGATCCCCTACGAGGTTCATTATGTCCACCGCCAGATAGGAAAGATGTCTCTCAATGCCAGAGATTTGTGAAAAGGAAAGGAAATGTTTACTTAAAGCTACACAGACTTAAGGTAGTGACCTAATGTCTTCATTAAAATACTAAAATCCTTTAGGATATCCACAGACACCCACAGTGCTCCCTTTTCCCCCTGCTGTAATTTGGGGTACCATAACTCAGGAAAAGAAGTAGGTGTCCATGATTCAGGTTGCCAGCACCATCAGCTGTGTCACCGCCAGGATCTCCAGTTAATCCAAAGCCATGTGGCACCTTCTCATGGCCTACTAGCAAGAGCTCTTTCACCCTTCTTCCATGCAAAGTCTCTCCAGCTTCCCAGGCCACATGGCCAAAGGGAGCACCCCAAAGCTGCAGGTCCTCTTCTACCAAAGCTGAAGTGGTCCCCACTCTGTCAGCAGTGCATGTCTCTCCCCTACCAAAGCTGAGAGGAGGTCTTCACTGTGCCAAAGCCAAGTGGCTCTCTCTTCAATGGCTGCATCTGGATTTAAATCTTCGCACCAATCTTCCTCTGCAGCCCTATTTCTGACTCCTCCCACAATCGGTTACACCTGCCAACACTCCAGTATCCTTCCAGCTTTACTGGGATGCCATAGTGGGTCTGGGCAGGCGTGGCCCCATGGCATGGAGCCAATCATCTCCAAGCTCTAACACAGGTGCTGTCACCTGGAGGACCTGCCCCCAGTTACATCTTGAGTGGAAGTCCCTTTCCATCCCCCTGGCTCAGAGCCGGGGCCACACTATTTAACATACCTATGCAACCAGTTAAAGGTTATATATATGTTAAATGACCATGCCAGAGGTTAGCTACAAAGCTGTTGCTGTACAAAATAGCTCTGAATGGTCCTGCTCCATGTGTCCCTTCCCCCAACTCACACCTGTCAGGGGAAGGGGTGAGGACAACCTATATGTCTTTCTAATATCTCCTTGACACCTTGAGTTTTGGACCCCATTCCAAGTCCCTATTCGGGCCCCCCTCTTGGCCAAACCCTATTATAATACCGAGTACTGTAATGATAAGGAGCAAGTGGAACACTTCAACATTTCCATTGAAAATGAAAACTAGCATAATCACTGTAGAAAATTTGATAGTTTCTTATAAGGTTAGATAAATGTCTGTCTGACCATGACCCCAGGTTCTGCTCTTAAGTATTGACCCAGGAGAAATAAAAATGTATGTAACATAAAGGACTTGTTCGCAAATTTTCGTAGCAGCTTTAGTCACGATATCCCTGACATGGAAGCAAACCTAAATATTTATCAACAGATGAATTAATGCACACATAGTGATGTGAGCATACTAAGCTTGTCTCAGTCACCAATAGAAAGGAACAAGCTACTGGTTTACATATGAAAATGAATGAATCTCAAGCCATTGATGTTGAGCAAGGAAGCCAGACACAAGTATATAGGCATTTGTATGAGAACTAAGCTATGGCGATAGCAATTAGAGCAGTAATTGCCTGCTCATGGGGGAATCTTCCAAGGCAATGGGAATACCTTGTATTTTAGAAGATGCCATGTGCCCCAACACTTGAGCATGGAGAAGATATTTCATTTTGAATTGCTGTAAGACAATCTATTCAGGCCACAGAGAAAGAAAAGAAAGGCACAGTGTAGGAACATTGTACAGTTAGAACTAGAAGTCCCTTGTGTAAATGGAAGCAGGTATGAATGATGAGGTATCCATTCATTCAATCAACAACCAAATAGCTATTAATGTGTGAATGATAATCCAGACCATTCAAGACACTGGGGATGTAAATGAAGTCTCTGGCCTCAGCCAATTTACATTTCAGTCGGCTGAGTCATACAATAACCAAGTGCCAAATAAACAGAATGATCACAGAACAGTACTATAAAGGAAATAATGGCACTTCAGACAGAAAGGATGGAACATCATCCATTTGTGGAGAATTCTGGAGAAGGGTGTACAAGGTAGGGGAAGAGTTCATGTGAAGGCCCCCAAGGTGAGAAGGAGCTTGGCTGGTTTGAGGAGCCAAAAGGAGAACTGTGTTGTCTAAAAGGTGGGTGAACTTTTACACTGGAGAGCCAGGCAGAGACGTCTGTTTATTTTAGGCTTTGCAGGCCACACTAAGATGTTTGCATGTTAACCAAAGCTAAATGGGAAGCCATTATGGAGTTTTAAGTTACAGGTGCATTAACTATATGTGTTTTTTAAAAGATGATTCTTTAGCCCTGCCTGGTGAGGCTCAGTGGATTGAGCACCAGCCTGGGAACCAAAGGGTTGCCGGTTCCATTCCCAGTCAGGGCACAAGCCTGGGTTGTGGGCCAGGTCCCCAGTGGGGAGCACACAAGAGACAACCACACATTGATGTTTCTCTCCCTCTCTTTCTCCCTCCCTTCCCCTCTCTTTAAAAATAAATAAATAAAATCTTTTTTGAAAAAGAGGTTTCTTTATTGAATATGCAGATTGAAGTAGGAGGAGAGCAAGAAGTAGGGAACCAGGTCATAAAGACTATCCCAATTGAAAGAAAGGAGGTAGGCGAGGTGGGAGAAACAAGTGAAGGGGATCAAGAGGTACAAACCTCCAGTTACAAGATCTGTGAGTCATGGAGATGCAATTCACAGCACAGGGAATGTAGACAATAATATTGTATTGACTTTGTATTGTGACAGATGGTAACTAGACTTACTGTGGGGATCAATTCATAATGTATATAAATGTCAAACCACTACATTGTACCCTGAAACTAATATAATATTGTATGTCGATTATGATTCAATGTAAACAAACACAAAAAGAAAGAAAGTGGGGAGAGAGACCAGTTAGGAGTTCATTGCAACACCTCAAGTAGAAAACTAAGGTAGCTTGAATTAGGGGGCTGGCAGTCAAGACAAAGAGAAGCAGACAATTTCAAATTGTATTTGAGCGGTAGACTTGGCATGACTCACTAATAGGATGTGGAAAAATGAGTGATCCATCAGTCTTTGCTTGAGCTGTGTACCATTTAGAGAGATGGAGAAGTCTGGGTGTCTAAAGCAGGACATCAGGATGAGAAAGTCAATGTGTCTAATCAGAGGTGTAGCAGCAAGGGCGTGCCACTCCCAAACCAGGTAAGAAGAGAGAAACTATTTACAAAGGCCTAGGAAGTGTGGAAGAGCAGCAGTGACACTGTTGCACCCTGCTGCTAGCACCAAATCCGAGTCCTTACTCTCCTTGGGATAGAAGAGGCAAGGGGAACAAGCAGGATCAAGCAGGATGATTTTACTGAGAGGCCTCCAGGCAGGAGAGGAAGTCCTCAGTAGAAGCATTGCATAACCCATACAAATCTGACTAAACACACCTTGTTCTTCTTGTGGCTGGAGACCATCGTCATTGACTGAACCCAATCTCTACCTGAAGGGACAAGAGACAGTGGAGGACTAGGGAGGGTGACAGTTTCCCAATGATCTGGCAGGGCATATAGCCAGACACCCAGCACAATACCCACATACTGAATTCTGTAGCATTTACAAATACACGAACTTTCCCAAACAGTCTAAACTACAGCCAGTATTTTACAGCAACACAGAAAGGTTTGTTATGAAGAAAATGAACTTTGCTTTTTTTTAAAAAATATTTTATTATTTATTTATCTTTAGAGGGGAAGAGGGGGAAGGAGAGAGGGAGAGAAACATCAATGTATGGTTGCCTTTTGTGCGTCCCCTGCTGGGAACTGGCCTGCAGGGAACCGGCCTGCAACCCAGGCATGTGCCCTGACTGGGAATCGAACCATGATCGTGTGGTTCGCAGGTGAACTTTGCTTTTTTAGTTATGTATTAGTAAGGTATTATTGTTTTCATATGGATTAAAGGAAGCCATTCCCTTACTATTTTAAAAAGTAGTCATTCTTAGTGAAGAAGGCAAAAAGTGTATGAAAAAATTATGGGATGCTCCAAACCTGCAGACAACTTCAGGGTTACAGAGGATCTTGAGAGTACTAGACAGATGGAAGTGACAAATGCATCCGTTTCTGTGCCCTTCAGACCTTGCATAGGTGTTCGTGACATTTGGAGGTGGAATAAGAAACTCAGGTTTTATTCCATATGCTCAGAGTCTTTATTAGGTTTGTCAGTATAACATAATCTTTTTAGTTATCACATGCAATTTTGTTTCTGCATTTTACCAGAATTGTGTAACAAAGACAGAATCTTTATGTTTCATAATACAATCTATACAAGGGTCCCATTGAATACTGTAAACTGTGTCTTGAAAGTTTATTTAATTAGAAGGCATCACTGTAAAAGCATTGATATTAATTTGTAATGATACCCTCATTTAAGAAATATTGCATGCTTGCCCAATATTTGGTTGCTCTTTGATATTTTATTAAATCTATCATCATGCACTGGTTGATTACCAACAGGTAATAAACACATAGGAAGGAAAGAGGATTTAAACTCAGTACATGTGTATGTACATGTATGTACAATTATTCCATGAGGCAATGGTTTGGGATTTATTCAAAACTAAAGAACTGTCATTGATTCCACAAGTATTTACTGGGTGCCTACTACATGCTAGGTACTCAGTCTACAAATGGACCCAGATTTCAGTTTTTATGTATATGATATTTTAGTGAGGTAATATAGACAATAAATAAAACATGTAATAAAAATAAACTACACAGCATGTTAGAAGGTGACACACATTCTATGAGAAAAATAGAGCATGTGCAAAAGAAAGAAATATTCATCAGGGTCATGAAGCAACCATAACACTACTCTAATCTGGTCTCCTTGAATTTAACATTGAATTTTTGCAGTTTTTCTAGACATCAGTTTTTAAATGGTAAAGCCAAAATCTTCATAAAAAATATATCCCTGATACATTCATGCTTTATATGCTAATATCTGGGATCACTAAATACATTTGAAATAATGGACCAGACTTTCAACTTTCACTATTAAACTTTCCATAATTAACTATGTTTATGACAAAGAAAACAAAACAGAAATAGCTCATATGACTTTATTTTGTAATCAATTGATCAGGATATGCATATTGTAGCTTTTTCTTGGTGCATCATTGGTCTCATTATTTACTTGTTTTGTTTTTTGAGGAATTCTATTCACACAAGTTTTAATCTGCATTGGTGTCTCTGGTCTTGAATAGAAGGAGTAATTATCATATGTGTATGTGTGCGTGTGTATGTTGATTTTGAAGAAATTATAGGTGCATGAGGTTATTCCATTTTAAAGTTTTATTTTTATTAAAGACAATAAAAAGTTGCTGGAGTAAATTTTCATGGTGCTAAGTCACTAAGTTCTGCAAAATGACAACTATTAGGAAAATGAACCAAAGGCAATCATCCCTTTAGGCAATGGGCAAACTGCCCAGTTGTCAACCCTGACCTCACCCTACTAAGGAATATGTATATGGTATCAGTGTCTACTATACTTGACTTCCTTTTAACCAGCTTTATTCTAGGTATAGACTCCCACTTTTTATTGCAAGGTACACTGGAAACTAGAAGAAAAAGGAGCATCTCATTCTGGGTGATTGGTAGCTTTGGAAAAATTAAATTTCTTTGGTATCTTTCTGGCCATAGTTTGAGGAGGTGAAACAACTTTTTGTTCTTGACAAATTGAAACAACTTATTTCCCCCCAGAGTTTGCATCCGATATGAAATAAATGATTCTTCTCATTTGTCTAGGCTTTCTGAAAACTACTGAAAAAATTCCCTTTCATTTATTTTTTACTTTTCTTCATGAGATGTTTATATATTAAAATGTTATTAGAGATTGGAGGTTGGCTACCTAGCTCCTATTAAGAATCTAACAGAAAATATACCACTCAGAAGTTGAACTTCTCAGATCAAAATTGGTATTTAAGACCAAAATAATATTATGCAAGTTTTTTTTAAATTTTATTTATTTATTTTTAGAAAGCGGGAATGGGAGGCAGAAAGAGAGGGAAATAAAATCAATATGCCCTTGCCTCTTGCACAGCCCCCACTGGGGGACCTGGCCTGCAACCCAGGCATGTGCCCTGACTGGGAATCGAACTGACAACCCTTTGGTTCACAGCCCACGCTCAATCCACTGAGCTATACAAGCCAGGGTGTCTTATGCAAGTTTTTATGATCAACAAAAGGCACATAGTAACTTTGGGCAGAATGTTTGTATCTGTTAAACATTGAATTTGCATTCGTAAGTCTAATACTCTTGATGAATTTCCCTGTCAGGGATATTTCTATCAGGTATATAGCTCATGAGGCTAAAGCAGTATCCAATCAGCATAAACATTTTATCACTGTCATATAGTTGGTGTCTTTCTGTTTCTATAAAGGAAATAAAGTTGCTTTTTAATGTTTTGGTGAATTTATATGATTTCTTTGAAAGTTTACACTAGGATTCTCCATAAATTACAACAATATACTTAATGCTATTCCGAAAACATTTATCCCTTCCTCTGTTTTGAGAATGTTTATTTCCTTTTAATATTTTTAATCCTTCTTATTTGAAGCCTAAGTCTCAAACACTCATGGCTCTTATTACAAACTATAAACTATGTGCTTAATATCATTAGCCTTTCTAAATATTGTCCTGAATCAGCCCTGGCTGGTGTAGCTCAGTGGATTGAGCACAGGCCTGTGAACCAGACAATCGTGGTTCCATTCCCAGTCAGGGGACATGCTTGGGTTGCAGGCCAGTTCCCTGCAGGCCAGTTCCCAGCAGGGGACGCAAGAAAGGCAACCATACGTTGATGTTCCTCTCCCTCTCTCCTTCCTCCCTTCCCCTCTAAAGATAAATAAATAAAATCTAAAAAATAAAAAAATAAAATGGTCCTGAATCATTATAGTTTAGTCACCCATCTTGCTTGTAACTAAGTTTAACAATGTCTGTAAATTGTCAGAATTTATACAACAAAAATGACTGAAAATATTATGTAGTGATGTGGTTTTTTAGCAATGGATGCATAACTTGTTTTGTAAAATTAGCTTATTTAGCTTTTTAAGTTATATTGGCCCATTATATGTATCTAATAAAATCAAACAGGAATTTTTTATTTTTTTATTTTTTTAAATTGTATTTAGTTATTTTTCAAGAACAGTTTTTTTGTCTATTTTTCCCATCCCAGCCCCACCCCTGCCCTGTGTTCCCCCCCTCCCTCCAATTTCCTCCCCTCCCCAGTCCTCATCCCTGTGTCTTTCATACTTGTTCCTCAAAATCCCTCCCCTTTTTCCCCTTTAAATTCTCTTCCCTCTCCCCTCTGGTCACTGTCCCCTTGTATTCTATTTCAGTGTCTTTGTTTTTATTTTGCTTGCTTGTTTGTTTTGTTGTTTAGCTTCCTGTTAAAGGTGAGATCATATGGTATTTGTCTTTCAACCCCTGGCCTATTTCACTCAGAATAATGCTTTCTGGTTCCATCCATGTTATTGCAAAGGGTAGTAGCTCCTTCTTTCTCTCTGCTGCATAGAATTCCATTGTGTATATGTACCACAATTTTTTGGTCCATTCATTTACTGATGGGCACCTAGGTTGCTTCCAACTGTTAGCTATTGTAAATTGTGCTGCTGTGAACATTGTGGTGCATAGGTTCTTTGAAATTGATGTTTTAGGATTCTTAGGATATAATCCTAGCAGTGGAATTGCTGGGTCAGAAGGCAGGTCCATTTTTATTTTTCTGAGAAAATTCCATACTGTTTTCCATAATGGTTGTACCAGTCTGCAATCCCACCAACAGTGAACTAAGGTTCCCTTTTCCCCACACCCTCTCCAACATTTGTTGTTTGTTGCTTTGTTTATGATAGCCATCCTGACTGGTGTAAAGTGGTATCTCATTGTGGTTTTAATTTGCATCTCTCTGATAGGTAACGATATTGAGCATCTCTTCATGTGTCTCTGGATGTTCTGTATGCCCTCCTTGGAGAAGTGTCTGTTCAAGTCCTTTTCCCATTTTTTAATTGGGTTAGTTGTCTTCTTAGAGTGGAGTTGTGTAAGTTCTTTGTATATTTTGGAGATTAAACCTTTGTCTGAGGTATCATTGGCAAATATGTTTTCCCATACAGTTGGTAGTCTTTTTAATTTAATACTGTTTTCTTTATCCATGCAGAAGCTTTTTATTTTGATGAGATCCCATTTGTTTATTCTTTCCTTTATATTCCTTGCTCTAGGGTACATATCAGTAAAAAAGTTGCTGCGTGAAATATCTGAGATTTTCTTGCCAATGTTCTCCTCTAGGACTTTAATGGTGTCACGACTTATATTTAAGTCTTTTATCCACCTTGAATTTATTTTGGTGTATGGTGTAAGTTGGTGCTCAAGTTTCATTTTTTCACATGTAGCTGTCCAGTTCTCCCAGCACCATTTGTTGAAGAGGCTATCTTCACTCCATTTTATGTTACTGCCCCCTTTGTCGAATATTAATTGACTGTAGAGAGTTGGGTTGATTTCTGGGCTCTCTGTTCTGTTCCATTGGTCTATGTGCCTGTTTTTATGCCAGTACCAGGCTGTTTTGATTAGAGTGACCTTGTAATACAGTTTGATATCAGGTATTGTGATCCCTCCTACTTTGTTCTTCTTTCTCAAAAGAGCAACTGCTATTCAGGGTCATTTATGGTTCCATATAAATTTTTGAAGTGTCAAACAGGAATTTAGATATGGAATATTTTTGAAGCCAACAACCTTGATACCATCCTTCGTTTTTCTTTTTCTCACACCTCTGACGTCCAGTCCTACGAGTCCTACTTGTTATGTCTCAGATTTGGTCTGTACTTGTAAGTATTGTCACCCTCTTATTCCAAGCTTCCTCCTGGGTCTCTCTATAATCCACACTTTACATAACACCGAAAGCCACTTCTTACAAGCAAATCAGTGTGGACCACTTCCTTACTTAACGCTGCTCTATGACTTCATGGAATCAAATCAAACTTCTTACCATGGCCAGTGTAGTCCCCACACCATCTGGTCCCTGCTTCCTTCTCAGATACTCTCTCCTGTCACATTCCCTTCTGGTCATATACCAAATTCATTCCTACCTTAGTGCTTTGGTTCTCACTGTTCCTTCACTTGCCTCATGGCTTCTCCCTTCATGTCCCTCAGATCTAAGCTCAGATCTCTAAATGCCTCTAAAGGAGCCTTCTGGCCATCCTTCCCAAGAGCCTCAGGTCAATCTTTATTGTATCTCCCAATTCCATTTATTTCATTGCAGTTAGCTCTATCTGAAATTATTTGTTTGTTTGTGTGTTTGCTTATTTGTTGCCAGCAACTCCACCTCCCTCTACGCCATTTTAAGTTTCAAGAGAGTGGGGCCCTTATCTTGGTGCAGTACCCAAGATCGTTGGTCAGAATCTGGAATACATAATTCATGCTCTATGTAGAGGTACTGAATGAAGAGTTTGCTAATATGTTAAAAAATCAGGGTAGATACATTGAGCATTTTTGAAGCATTAATTCTTAAATATTTTCCTCTGGTGAAACCTCAAGTTCTCGTATACTACATGGACTCCTATAAAGTGGATTCAGTGTTATAGAGCTTTTCAGCTCGTTACAAACACTTTTCTGCCAGCAAGATTTAATTTTGGTAAAATGTTCAACAGGTCTTGAGTTATATAAATCATGCTGGCACTGCCTATCAGATAAGAAGACCCAGGAAACCGGCCTATTGTGCACTGTGATTTCAAGGATTTTATTTTTTTAAATATTTTATTGTTTAAGGGTTTTACCAAACATCTGATCACTTCATTTACCTGCATCTACCCATCCTCATGCATGCCTGAAAGGTATGTTAGAATTTTACTTCTTTAGTTTATATTTAGGTCTGTGTTAAGATAGAAATACTCCTGGAAGAGCCCTGACTGGTGTGGCTCAGTGGATTGAGTGCCAGCCTGTGAACCAAAGGGTCACTGGTTCAATTCCCCATCAGGGCACATGTCTGGGTTGTGGGCCAGGTTGCCAGTGGGGGCCTGCGAAAAGCAACCACATTAATGTTCCTCTCCCTCTCTTTGTCCCTCCCTCCCTTCCCCTCTGTCTAAGAATAACTAAATAAAAATTTTAAAAGACTCCTGAAAGAATTAACACTTTAAAATAGTTCAACCATGTACATATAAGCTCTGAGGATCTAAAAAGATGTTTTGAAAAGGGAAAAGGGCAAATGTTAGAACCAGGAACCTGAGAGATAGGCAGAAGGGAGCACCCAGAGGGTGGGCATCATTCCAAAATCTTGGTCTGCTTGTAAGGCAGGTGGGATGTAAAATCCTTCATTCTGGTTCTTTTCGTGGTTCTACCACCAACTGTGTAAATTTGGGCATGTTATCCAACCTTTTTATGAAAAATTAAGAGCTTCAGCTGGATGATCTTTATAGAATGCCACCTCAGTGATTCTAAACTCAATAATTTCACCCATGATCAACCCTCTTTACTTCTCGCAGATAATGGAAACTGTAAGAGAGAGGATGTCATTAAAAGCCAAACAGTTTATATAAATGCAGTAATGTTGGAGAAAACAACAACAGACCTAGAATTCCATTTTTAGTTTATGCAGTTTATTCCACATGTATTCATACTGTTTCATTACACATATATTCAGGTGTGAATGTGTGTACATGTACACACGTGCACATCACCTCCATTGAGAAATTACACCATCATCTGCTCAGAGGCTCTGATTCTGAGAAATGTGAACCAGACAATACTTCTCTCCTATATAATGATTTTCTTCATTATATTACATTGTATATATCATATTAGTTTGAGCCAGAATGCACAAAGCCATATAGCAGGTTGAGGTTACCAGGAGATCACCTGTGCCTTTCTTTAACTCACCCTCTTTTCGGTAACTCTTTCTTGGTGATTCTCTTTTTAAATTAATTTCTTTTCTTCTCTCTACACCCCTCATTAATCTGTTAACATAGGGTCAATTGTAGGGATGCTGGCCATATAATAACTACAATCACTGTTGCACTAACAAAGCACAATATTTGGTTAGTATTTTTATTCTCAAATGGGATCACAGTTAGACTTATTACATTATTACTCTTAATGCACTTACTACTTATTGTGTTTATTACATTAGCCATGATCAAAAGAATGGTCCACTGATTCTGACTCTTGGGAGGCACTCAATAAGTATTTGGGGAGTGTATGAATAAATGCAATGTTGGAATTAAAACACCCTCTGAACATTTTAACAGAACACTTCACTGAAAAACACAGGGCGGGGCAAGGAAGAATGGGGTTGGAGGCAGTGCACTAGGACAGTTATATATTTCTCCATAGCACGATATTCTGTCCTCATTAAAATGCATGTAATGGGAAACTATTGCTCTAGGAGGGCCTGCTGTGTCCTGTGGAAATTACCCTCACCAATCCGTGGATTAGCTTGCAGTGGGGGAGGATAGAACTGATATTTCTGCCTGTGTACTTAGATGACTGAAGGAAAAAAGTTATAGGGATTAACATTCTGCTTTTACAAGTACAATTATACATTTCACACAGGAACAACTTTATTTTTAGTGTATTTCATCTGTGCATGATGAATGATATGTTCAGATCATGCTTTTTTGCATTTATTTTCCATTTTTGTGCAATTGAAGTAAATGCATTCAATTTATACATGAAATTCAAAACTTTACTTGAAAATTAAAGAAGGCATTAGTTTTCAAAGGGTGAGGATGAATAAGTCATCAAAACTTTAACAGTGTTCAAAAAATAATTTTAAAAATATACTTAGTGTGTTATTTCCCCAAGTAGGTGCTTTAAATGTTTTGGTTTGGATTTTTGTTTGTTTTGGGTTTTGTTGTTGTTGTTTGTGGGGTTTTTTTGTGTTTTTTGCTTTAAATGTTTTGAATCTCTGTTGTAAAAAGTAACGTAGGCCAGTTTGGTAATTGAGCAACTTTCAGGTTCTTAGAGCATTTTTTGTTAGAATCCTGTGGTTACAGACCAGTGGGTGACCCATGGCTACCTACCAGGTGGTATGCTAAAAGTGAAACAAGTTTTACAGCAAATGGACCAAATTCTGTCAAACATGCCAACATTTAGTAGCAAGATAGGCACAAAAACACTTACTGAGTGTAGGTCTTAATGTTCTCATAGAAACTTCGGTAGTCCCCTTGTGAAAGAGGTTTTCTGTGAGGAATATCAGCCAGCCTTCTAATAGGAGGACAGAGTCTTCCATGAAATAGAATAGAAAGCTGAATAAAGCAAGTTTAGACCTAGAACTAGTGTACTTACCTGAAGGTGTTAGGCTCCTGGCCTTGCTGATGCCTTATGCCTTATTCATAGTAAGGTCTACAAAATCTACCTAGCCAACAGAACATCTTGAACACTGCCCATTTCATCAGTGATTGCCGTATTTTTTGGACTATAAGACACACCTAGGTTTTAGAGGAGGAAAAAAGGAAAAAAATTTTGAAGCAAAAAACATGGTAAAATATTTAATAAAATAAATAACATAATATTTCACCAATGTAAATGTAAAAAAAACTCAACAGCAGCATTAACAACCATTATTCCTCACAAATTTGGGGGGAGTGTGTCTTATAGTCTGAAAAATACGGTAGTTTTTTGAGCATCCCTTTTTTGAATTGACAAAATCCCCAGTGTAGATTTTGATAATGATACTTATAATTCTTATATATCTATTTTCAAGTGTGAATTTTTGATTAGGCAATGTAAAATGCTAGCCACCTTCAGTATGAATCAAAGTTAATCTACAGATACATACATATGATATAGAGATATATATATTCATATACAGATACAAAGTGAAGTATTTTAAAGTATTTCACCATACCTATAACATAATAGCTTTTAAAAATATTATAACAATAGCTTTTTTATTAGATTTGTACTATAATGTTACATCTCCACCAAGAAAATGTTAATTGAAATATGTACCATTTCAGAGATATCCTACACCTGTCATTTCGTATGCATTCTTGTCCCTACTATAATAAATGCATTTGTTTAGCAGGAATATCTATTCAGATTTATCTATTCATCTTCTACTATCACTACAGGAGCAGGAAGCACAGAAAATGAGGTCATTTGAGCCAACATCCCTTTTGTATGTCATTTAAATGGCCTTAAATTTCAACCATGTAAATCCTTGGATATTCAACTAAGGCAAATTCTACACATGCCTGGAGTGATCTCTTCCAAATCTTAACTCTATTGACTGTATGTAACTTTCTCATATTTAAGAAAAGTATTGGATGGTGAAAAAGACAAACCTGAATTCAAGTGGATTGTTGAAAAGCTTTGGAAGGAAAACAGGGACAAGTTAACAGTCTGCCTCTGTCCACAGAGGAACTTCCTGGGTGAAAGAGTAGAGCTCTCAAATTGCTTTCCCAAAGAAAAGTTTAAAGTCACAAAACAGGGCCCTAGGGGAAAGGTAGTACATACCTAAAAGCTAGGTCTAGAGTAGACTGAAGTAAAGTTTCAGGAAACTTTCTCTAACCAGATGGAGAGGTACCTTATGATGATCCTGTACTTCCCACCTTTCAGTTAACCCTTTGGGAATGAGCCAAGTGGTTTGCTTTTAATCGGTATATTGATTCCTTTACCCTTGGGAAGGCCAATTCTGCTCATATTCCTGGATCTACTGTTTTCCTAAAATCAGCTATATACAAGTGCTTTGGAAAACAACAGAACTTTCCACTCTATCTCTTTATGGGTAGGATATTTACAATAAATCTACCTGAGATTAACTGCTCCCCACATGGACTCCCTGAGTATTATATTACCTAGACACTTATGATGACCAAATTTTTATTTCTCACTCAGACTCTGCTGAACAAACATACATATATCCAAATAACTACTAGAAAACTCCTGGAACTCTGGCAAGCAACTCAACCATAACTTTAAAAGCAAAAATAATGGTTTCTCGCTCAGTCTCCCAAATGGCTTCCCCTCCATTCTTCCCATCACAATTAATGTTTGCAACATACCCACCGTTATTCAAGCCAAACGACTGAAAGTCATCCTTCATTCTCTTTGTCGCTTACACTCCACAGCTGGTCTGTCAGCACTTTCTGAGAGCCCTAAATCACCATCTCTGCTGCTGTTCTCCCTGCTCAGGCCTCCACCTACTCTCACCCAGTTTTCTGCCTATTAACTCTTCTACCCTAGCTCTGCTTCTCTGATTAACACAGCAACTAAGTGATAATGAAAAGGGGGAAAAAAGCATCATGTTACTCCTTTGGTTAAAAGCCTCCTATGGCTTGTCTTTACTCATGAAATTAGTCCAGACCCATAACAATGGCTTACAAATCCTTCCCACCCCTTCCCCATTCTCTAGCTTCTCAAATCTCACCAGTTTCCTGTCCACTCTGGCCCCATGGTCTTTTTCTCTTGTTCCAAGCAGAAAGCCAGCATAGTCTAGCTATAGGACCTTCGGACTCACTGTTCCCTCTGCCTGGAAAACTCTGGCCCCTGATAACACATTTCTGGTTTCTTAGTATCCAAGTCTCAAGCCAAACGTTACACCATTGCTAGACCATCGATGCTACCTCATCTCAGGAAGCTCAGCAACACCCTCAGCCAGGCACTCTACTCTAAATATAGTGTAAATTTCACAAAACCACAGATCTTACCTCTTTTCAGCTCTACTCTATTTGCCTTAGCACATAGTGGGAGTTTTGTTGAATAAGGAATGAGGACCCCCACCTAGCAAGGTTCTTCTTTCAAGAAAGGTAGGATCAAAGTGACCTTTTCCAATGTAACTGAAGTACTTGGTAATACGCTGATGTGGCAGAGCTGTTCTGAGAGCCTCTCCTTTAATCCAACTCTGACTACATTAACTGCTCAAAGAGCCACCAAGAAACCAATGGGATCAATTTGAGCGTTTCTTATGGGGACCCCCTCATCCTTCTGTTTGACAAATCAATGCAAGAGGAAGAGGAAAGCCATCATATTCAATGACAAGGAAGGCCTCTGATGATTTGCATGGTGTCTGAAGAGAAATATAGGGGACTGACTCGGTCTCAGGGCCCTAGGGCAGTGGTTCGCTAAGTATGGCCCCTGGGTCAGCAGCAACAGCACCTGTGAACTTGTTAGAGATGCAAATTCTCAGGGTCCAATCCTGACTTTCAGAATCATAAGCTTAAGACTTGTTTGAGCAGGCCCTCTGCTGAAATACCAACAGTGCCCAACTTTGCACTTTATAATCACCTGCTGAGCTTTTAAATGTTTGCATCCTGAGCCCCTCTATTAGAGGTTCTGATTTCCTTGATCCATAGTGGGCCAGAGCTATGTTTAAGTTCTGCTAGCTGATGCTGATGGACCTCCAAAGTTTAGAATTGCTGCCCTAAGTGTAGCAGCAGGGTAATTTCAGGTCTGTCCCGGCACTTTGCCAAGGTTCCTCCTAGAAAGGAATATAATTTGGAATTCAGAAATTGTTTGCTTCGCAGTTGTACAGTAGGGGAGTAGGGAAATGACTTGGACTGAAACACAGCATATGGTTATAAATGCTAGGGTTGTATAGCTTCATCCAAAGCGTCAATTCATAGGAAAGCACATTAAAGCGGTGTAATGTTCAAAACCCAGTTCCGTGGTAAGCATCTGCTGTAATAGAATGACTTATTCCAGAAGGGAAGTTTCATTTCAGGGGAGCTTATCATAGTATCAAATATGTTTGGAGTTAATGAAAATGCAGGAAGTGCCAAGTTAATAGGGCACTTTTAAACCATAAACCCTAATTTAACTGTACTAAGAATGACAATGATCTGCACAAAAGGATGTTTCACGACCTGATTGATCAAATCAAGAATTACTAGGATGCTGTGTGACATCTCTTTCAGAGAAGCTAAGCTGACTGGGAGGGGTGGGCTTCTTAGGATATGGTTACTTACTTCTTAATTAAACACAGAATAATTAAAAAGGAATTTCACTTTACAAGGCCACTGAACAGCTTGTCTGATAAAATTGTTATAAGCCTCCAGGCTCTCCTTTCCATTTTACTATTGATTCCTTATATTTGTTTTCAGAAATATTTAAAATAGAGGTTCTTCCATTTCCATTTATATATTTGTTTTTCTAGTTGTTGTTAGAAGATAAAGGTTGAATGAAAAGAGAAATGGTGTTTATTTTTGCAATAAAAAATGTACTTTGATCTGTAACAGTGAAAATAGAAATAAAACTTACTCTGCATAATACAGAAACTATCTCTTTTGATATAGGTAACCCTATATTTCAGCTGCTTAACTTCAGATAGAACTATTTAGTCAAAAAATTAAAAGTCAGTTCTGGTGAAACAAAGCTACTTGTTTCTCTCATTTTATGGATGGATTATAAAGTAGAAAGCCAGCTGTTTCATTATAAATTTCCTGAATTGAATCACCTTAAGTGCTTTGCTGAAATTATATTTAATCAATAGCTCTTTTAAGACTTCCCCTATAAATTTATTTGTAGTATTTTCTTTTCATATAAGAAGAGACTACTACTGTGTATGTTAAGAACCTTGTTAGCTTTCCTTAGTTCATTGGAATGCCACATGATGACTAGCAAAACTTATCAGGTTCTTTACTAAACAGGGAATATTGGAAACAAGCCACATGCAAAGCACAGTGTTACAAGTGGTTCAACTTTCTCCTTCTGAAATTACATTGGGAGTGTCATGCATTTAGAAAATGTGGCTAGTTCAATTTAAAATAATTAAAATAAAATAATACTGCAAATTTTGTTCTTCACTCACACTAGGTACACTTTGAGTACTTCATTGGATAGAAAAGATAAGAACAGGGCACTCCACTGGGCAGTGCTACCTAGGCTGGTTTGTGAGGAAATAAACATTTTTTACAAGCATTGCTTTCTAGGACCCTTTAGGATAATTTTAAGAGTCTTTCAATAAAATAAAATTAAATATTAAATAAATAAGGAATTATTATGCCACACAGGGACTATTTTTTAAAAATAATTGACCCTCTAGAAGAGGAGCCCAAAGTGCACTACACACACCATTTCCTCTCAGAGTTGTTTGCCCAGAGCTTTTGTACATCTGAGCTCTGTAACTAGGTCATGTGGGTTTTGCAGGCATTGTCCCCCATTTTATCCAATGTCCTCAAAGCACCGAAGAGAGTGATGTGCATAAAGAGGGCATTCGGCAAATCTTTCCTAAAAGCACTAAAAAAATTGAAGCAAGGACAGACTCCGTAAATACAGGCTTTGAACTTGAACAGTACTTTGTGAGTCCTGGTTAATCTAGCACTCCTCTGTAGGGTCATTCTGAATAGTAGTCAGTAAGCCATGACCTCCTTCTGGGTCAAATAAAGTCACAAGACCAAGTGCCCCTCTCAACCACTTTCTGAACTGTGTGCTACCAGCACTAACACAGAGCTCTGATTCCTCACTATACCCTCTTTATACCTGCTTCAGGACCAACCATGGTAAACATAGACTGGCTATTGAGCTTCTCATAATTAATTATTCATCTTGAATTACTTACCATATGACTTTCTCCAGTGCAAACTCATCTCTCATTCTCTTTGGATTTTTCCTTATTATAGGAGTTGAATACTCAAAACACAGACACATACATCAACACATATACACTAAAGCCATCATGAAATCCCTCCGTAAATCAGCAAGATAGTTTTTTTTTTCAAAATATTTGTGCCTTGGCCTGTGTGAGCCAGTGGATTGCAGTGTTGTCACATACACTGAAAGGTCACAAATTCTATTCCTGGTCAGGGCACATACCCAGGTTGTGGTTTGGATGCCTGGTCGGGGTGCTTATGTGAAGACAACCAATAGATATCTCTCTCTCTCTCTCAATCCCTCTCTTTCCCTCTCTCAAAGCAATGAAAAAAAAGTCCTTGTGTGGGGATTATATATATATATATATATATATATATATATATATATATATATATATAATATATATTGTGGGGTATATATATAATATATATAATATATATTATATTATATAATGATGGACAACTGGGTTGCTTGCACATCATTTTATATATATATATATATAATCCCCACACAAGAACTTTTTTTGCAATATATATTTGCAATGCATAAATTTTATAAGGTACTCTAAAATTTAATTGAAAGTTTCATTCAATAAATTAGTCTATTCATTAAAAAGTTATCTTTGAATATTAGTTTAAAAACTAGGAAAGCACCCAGAAACAGATTCAAGCAAGGCACATATTTTCAAGCATGTTCTAATCTCTTTATGATGGCTTAATATCTTCTTTCACTGGACTGTATATATCTAAAAGGTACAGAGATTGTTGAAAAAGAAGGCGGGCAGAAAATACTGACACAACTTCTGTCTGAAAATCTTCCCCTACTACATCCCATGTGTTTGAGTCAGGTGTGTGGAGGACACAGTTTTTAGGGCAGAACCAGCACAAGTGCCAAGCTATGCTGGGACATACACTTTTGGAGGTCACTTACTAGGGTTGAGACTACACCCCCCCAAACCATAAAACCACATGAGGTACCACCTCACACCTGTCAGAATGGCCATCAATAAATAAACAAACAGCAAGTGCTGGCGAGGATGTGGAGAAAGGGGGAAACCATGCAATGCTGGTGGGAATGCAGACTGGTGCAGCCACTGTGCAAAGCAGTGTGGAGTTTCCTCAACAAATTAAAAATGGAACTGCCTGTTGACCCAGTGATGCTGCTTCTGGGGATATATCTGAAGAAACCTGAAACACTAATTTGAAAGAATATGAGCACCCCTGTGTTCATTACAGAATTATTTACAATAGCCAAGATGTGCAAGCAACCCAATTGTCCATCCGTAGATGAGTGGATAAAACAACTATGGGACATTTATATGATGGAATACTACTTGGCCATAAAAAGGAAGGAAATGTTATCTTTTGAAACTGCGTGGATGGTCCTAGAGAACATTATGCTAGGTGAAATAAGCCAGTCAGAGAAATACAAGTGCCGTATGATCTCATTCATATGTAGAATCTAATGAATAAAATTAACAAACAAAATAGAAACAGACTCATAGATACAGAGAACAAACTAACAGCTGTCAGAGGGTAGGGGGGGAGCTGGGTGAAAAAGGATGAAGGAATTAAGCAAAAAATAACTTCCATAGTCACAACAACAGTATGGTGATGACCAGAGGGAAAGGGTGGGTGGGAAAGTAAAAGAGGATAAAGGAGGAATAAATGGTGATGGAAGGAGACTGGACTTGGGGTGGTGGAGACTCAATACTATATACAGATGATGTATTGTAGAACTATATACCTGAAACCTACATAATGCTATTAATGTTTATCATAACAATGGAATTCAATAAAAGTTAAAAGAAAAGAAAAATGAGGAAAATACAGTAAAAAAGCAAATAATTACAAAAGAAATTTAGCTCAGAAAGCAGTGTTGTCTCCCAGAGTGAGCTTTGTTTTCATAAGCTGAGCTTGAAGTCCCTGATATTTAGAAATGACAGTGTGGTCAGTGTGAGGTTCTTTTAAATAATCCTTCTAAACTGTATCAGCTTTGCGAAATGATACTAAGTGCCAGTATTCAGTTTATAAAATGTTTTAACTGTTCAGAGTGTCACAGTAGCCAAAAAGGGTAGTCATGAGCTAATAAGACAGATCAAATATATTTTGGTGACTGACTGTTTTATAAGAGGGGTGGTGGCAATGTTGCTCAGTGGGTTTAGAGAAAGAGGATTCCCTAGTGGCTATTTTAAGACATATACACAATTTCATAACTTTTAAACAGTTTTTATGTCATAACATGTTAAAATTGGTTTGGAATTAAAATGAACCACAGAAATATTTAGAAAAGTGTTTCTAGTTAAAGGCAATGTAATTCAATTCTTGAAAAAGGAATTTAATGACTTTTAATACATCTTAATGTTAAACATATATGATCACGAATAGCACTTGGGAATTTTATGAATGAATGTCCCAACATTATGCACAATCTTGTGTGTATGGATGGGTATGTTTGTGTTTGATTTAATGGGGGCCATTGACCAAATTCATTCATTCATTGTATTCCATTCATTTATACAGTTTGGTTATTACACACATCATTGAAAGAAAATAGACAGGGAAATGTGTAGCTTTGACCAGATTTATTTGAGAAAAATTGTGATAAACTAAGACTTAAGAAAGCAAGTTTGATGATGTCCAAGCTTCATTCATAGAAAAGAAAAAAAAACTACTTAATTAAGCCTGTAAAATTATAATAATGTTAAAAGAAATTACAGTAAATACACCAATGCTTCTGAAATTACCTGAGGTTGAGTATGAGTTTTTTGTTTTGTTTTGTTTGCTGTAATTTCCAATCCCTTGGGGTCAAATAATTTAGTGAAATATCATAAAAATCAATAACTAGAAACAAGTAATTTTTAAAAGCGCACACAAAAATACAAGCTGGGTTTTTTTTATTGTTTCATTCCAAATAACTAATAAATTACCATAAAATTTATTAAATGCATAAGCTCATTTTATATACTTCTTACTGAAGAATAATGAAAACAATCTGTAGACTGGCTATAATTTTTGGTCCACATTCTAAATAGAATTGCTCTACTACAGTGGGTTCTCAGAGAGTTACAAGGTAACTCATAAAATATTTTTTACGGCTCTGGCTGGTGTAGCTAGCTCAGTGGATTGAGCACAGGCCTGCAAACCAGAGTATGGCGGTTCGATTCCCAGTCAGGGCACATGCCTGGGTTGCAGGCTAGTTCCCAGCAGGGGACACACGAGAGGCAACCACACATTGATATTTCCCTCCCTCTCTCCTTCCCTTCCTCTCTAAAGATAAATAAATAAAATATTTATTTATTTATTTTTTATTTTTTTTTAATTTTATTTGGTTACTTTTCAAGTACATTTTTTTTCTCTTCCCCCCCCGCCCGGTCTCCCCCCTCCCTCCCATTCCCCCCCCCAGTCCTCATCTCTGTGTCATTCATACTTGTTCCTCAAAATCCCTCCCCCTTTTTCCCCTTAAGTTCCCTTCCCTCTCCCCTCTGGTCGCTGCCCACTTGTTCTCTATTTCAGCGTCTTTGTTTTTATTCTGTTTGCTTGTTTGTTTTATTCTTTAGCTTCCTGTCAAAGGTGAGATCATATGGTATTTGTCCTTCAATGCCTGGCCTATTTCACTCAGCATAATGCTTTCCAGTTCCATCCATGTTGTTGCAAAAGGTAGTAGCTCCTTCTTTCTCTCTGCTGCATAAAATTCCATGGTGTATATGTACCACAATTTTTGGATCCATTCATTTACTGATGGGCACCTAGGTTGCTTCCAACTCTTGGCTATTGTAAATTGTGCTGCTATGAACATTGTGGTGCATAGGTTCTTTAAAATTGATGTTTTAGGATTCTTGGGGTATAATCCTAGCAGTGGAATTGCTGGGTCAAAAGGCAGGTCCATTTTTATTTTTCTGAGAAAATTCCATACTGTTTTCCATAATGGTTGTACCAGTCTACAATCCCACCAACAGTGAACTAAGGTCCCCTTTTCCCCACACCCTCTCCAACATTTGTTGTTTGTTGCTTTGTCTATTATAGCCATCCTGACTGGTGTAAAGTGGTATCACATTGTGGTTTTAATTTGCATCTCTCTGATAGCTAACGATATTGAGCATCTCTTCATGTGTCTCTGGATGTTCTGTATGTCCTCTTTAGAGAAGTGTCTGTTCAAGTCCTTTTCCCATTTTTTAATTGGGTTCGATGTCTTCCTAGAGTGGAGTCGTGTAAGTTCTTTGTATATTTTGGAGATTAAACCTTTGTCTGAGGTATCATTGGCAAATATGTTTTCCCATACAGTTGGTTGTCTTTTTAATTTAATACTGTTTTCTTTAGCCATGCAGAAGCTTTTTATTTTGATAAGATCCCATTTGTTTATTCTTTCCTTTATATTCCTTGCTCTAGGGCACATATCCGTAAAAATGTTGCTGCGTGGAATATCTGAGATTTTCTTGCCAATGTTCTCCTCTAGGACTTTAATGGTGTCATGGCTTATATTTAAGTCTTTTATCCACCTTGAATTTATTTTGGTGTATGGTGTAAGTTGGTGCTCAAGTTTCATTTTTTTGCACGTAGCTGTCCAGTTCTCCCAACACCATTTGTTGAAGAGGCTATCTTTACTCCATTTTATGTTACTGCCCCCCTTTGTCGAATATTAATTGACTGTAGAGGGTTGGGTTGATTTCTGGGCTCTCTGTTCTGTTCCATTGGTCTATGTGCCTGTTTTTATGCCAGTACCAGGCTGTTTTGATTACAGTGGCTTTGTAATACAGTTTGATATCAGGTATTGTGATCCCTCCTACTTTGTTCTTCTTTCTCAAAAGAGCAGCTGCTATTCGGGCTCGTTTATGATTCCATATAAATTTTTGAAGTGTTTGTTCTATGTCTGTGAAATACGCCATTGGTACTTTAATAGGTATTGCATTGAATCTGTATATTGCTTTGGGTAGTATGGACATTTTGATGATGTTAATTCTTCCAATCCATGAACACGGTATATGTTTCCATTTGTTTGTGTCTTCCTTGATTTCTTTCTTCAGTGCTGTGTAGTTTTCTGCATACAGGTCTTTTACCTCTTTGGTTAGGATTATTCCCAGATATTTTATTTTTCTTTTTGCTATATCGAATGGGATTTTTTCCTTGATTTCTGCATCTGCTGATTCGTTGTTTGTATACAAAAATGCCTTTGATTTCTGGATATTGACTTTGTATCCTGCTGTTTTGCCAAATTCATTAATTAGTTTGAGCAGTTTTTTGGGTAGAGTCTATAGGATTTTCCATGTACACTATCATGTCATCTGCAAACAGTGACAATTTTGTTTCCTCCTTTTCTATTTGGATGCCTTTTATTTCCTTTTCCTGCCTGATCGCTGTGGCCAAAACTTCTAATACTATATTGAATAGGAGTGGTGAAAGTGGACATCCTTGTCTTGTTCCTGATCTTAGTGGAAAAGCTTTTAGTTTTTGTCCATTGAGTATGATATTGGCTGTAGGTTTCTCATAAATGGCCTTTATTATATTGAGGAATGTTCCCTCTATTCCCATTTTGCTGAGTGTTTTTATCATAAATGGGTGTTGTACTTTATCGAAAGCTTTTTCTGCGTCTATTGATATGATCATGTGGTTTTTGTCTTTGCTTTTGTTTATGTGATGAATTACATTTACTGTTTTGCGAATGTTGAACCATCCTTGCATCCCTGGGATGAATCCCACTTGGTCATGGTGTATAATCTTTTGGATATATTGTTGGATGGGATTTGCTAATATTTTGTTGAGGATTTTAGCATCTATGTTCATCAGCGATATTGGCCTGAAGTTTTCTTTCTTTGTTGTATCTCTATCTGGTTTTGGAATTAGGATGATGCTGGCTTCATAAAAGGAGTTAGGGAGTTTTCCATCCTTTTGGGTTTTTTGGAATAGTCTGTGAAGAATGGGGGTTAGCTCTTCCTTAAATGCTTTGTAGAATTCTCCTGTGAATCCATCTGGTCCAGGGCTTTTGTGTGATGGGAGTTTTTTGATTACTGCTTCAATTTCTTTTGCTGTTATTGGTCTATTCAGGTGTTCTACTTCTTTTTCATTGAGTTTTGGGAGATTATATTTTTCTAGAAATGTGTCCATTTCCCCTAGGTTCTCAAATTTCTTGGCATACAGTTCTTCATAGTAATTTCTTACAATCCTCTCTATTTCTGTGGTGTCAGTTGTAATCTCTCCTCTTTCATTTCTGATTGTGTTTATTTGTGTCCGTTCCCTTCTTTTCTTGATGAGCCTACTTAAAGGCTTGTCTATTTTGTTTATTTTTTCAAAGAACCAACTCCTGGATTCATTGATCTTTAGAATTGTACTTTTAATCTCTATGTCATTTAGTTCTGCTCTGATCTTGGTTATTTCCTTCCTTCTACTTGCTTTGGGCTGTTTTTGTTGTTGTTCCTCGAGTTCTTGTAGGCGTAGAGTAAGTTCATTTGTTTGAAATGTTTCTGTTTTCTTTAGGTAGGTCTGTATTGCTATAAACTTCCCTCTCAGGACTGCCTTGGCTGTATCCCATAAGTTTTGGGTTGTTGTGTGATCATTTTCATTTGTTTCCAGAAACTTTTTGATTTCTTCCCTAATTTCATTCTTGACCCATTCATTGTTTAATAGCATACCGTTCAGTCTCCATGATTTTGGGTGTTTTGGGTTTTTTTCCTTTGGGGTTGGTTTCCAGTTTCAGTCCCTTGTGGTCAGAGAAAATGCTTGGTATGATTTCAATATTCTTGAATTTGTTGAGGCTTGTTTTGTGTCCTATCATGTGGTCTATCTTTGAAAATGTTCCATGTGCATTTGAAAAGCATGTGTATTTAGCTTCTTTGGGGTGAAGAGCTCTGTATATATCAGTTAGGTCCATTTCATCAAGGGTGTTGTTTAATGCCACAATGTCTTTGTTGATATTTTGTTTGGAAGATCTGTCCATTTTTGATAGTGGGGTGTTAAAATCCCCCACTATAATTGTGTTGCTGTCTATATCTTTCTTGAATTCCTCTAAGATTTTCCTTATATATTTTGGTGCTCCTATGTTGGGTGCGTATATATTTATGATGTTAATGTCTTCTTGGTGGATTCTTCCCTTGAGTATTATGAAGTGACCTTCTGGGTCACTCTTTATGGCTGTTTTTTTCAAGTCTATTTTGTCTGATATGAGAATTGCTACCCCAGCTTTTTTTTCTTGTCCATTTGCTTGGAAAATTTGTTTCCAGTCTTTGATTTTTAGTCTGTGATGGTCTTTTGTCCTGAGGTGGGTCTCTTGTAGGCAGCATATGTGTGGGTCATACTTTCTTATCCATGACGCTATTCTGTGTCTTTTGATTGGAGCATTTAATCCATTTACATTTAAGGATATTATTGATAGGTACTTATTCATTGCCATTTTTGTACCTGTGTTCCTCTCTGTCTGCCTCTTTTCCTTCCTTTCCTTAAAGCAGACCTTTTAGTATTTCTTGTAGAGCTGGCTTGGTGGCAGCAAATTCTTTTAGACTTCTTTTGTCTTGGAAGCTCTTTATTTGGCCTTCTATCTTGATTGAGAGCCTTGCTGGGTAAAGTAGCCTTGGTTGTAGGCCTCTGTTTCTCATTACTTGGAATATTTCTTGCCAATCTCTTCTTGCTTGGAGTGTTTCCATTGAGAAGTCGGTGGCTAACCTTATTGGGACGCCTTTGTATGTTATTTCTTTTTTCTCCCTTGCTGCCTTTAAGATTCTCTCTTTGTCTTGGAAGTTTGCCATTTTAATGATGATGTGTCTTGAAGTGGGCCTCTTT
Organism: Artibeus jamaicensis; assembly: GCF_021234435.1. Classification (NCBI taxonomy): domain Eukaryota; kingdom Metazoa; phylum Chordata; class Mammalia; order Chiroptera; family Phyllostomidae; genus Artibeus; species Artibeus jamaicensis. The sequence continues at coordinate 7,039,852 of NW_026522028.1, read as the reverse complement.
GGGTTCCTCTTGAATGGGACTCTGTGAGATTCCTGGATTTGTGTGACTTTTTCTTTTGTCAAATTAGGGAAATTTTCTCTCTTTACTCTTTCAAATATGTTTTCTATCCCTTGTTCTTCTTCTTCTCCTTCTGGTATTCCTATTATTCGGATATTATTACGTTTCATATTGTCTTGCATTTCTCTTAATCTCTCTTCATTCTTTCTGAGCCTCTTTTCCCTTTCCTGTTCTTTCTGTGAGATGCTTTCTACTTTGTCCTCCAATTCACTAATCCGATCTTCTGTTTCATCCACCCTATTTTTAATGCTTTCCACTGTGCTTTTTAATTCTGAAATTGTATTCTTCATTTCCTCTTGGCCCTTGCTAATAATTTCCATTTCCTTTTTCATGTTGATATAGTTCACAGTGAGATCATTGTAACTTCCCTGTAGTTTCTGGTAGCTGATTGTGAGCTCTTTGAACTTCCTGATCACCAGTGCTTTGAATTCAGTATCTGATAGTTGACTTGCCTCTGTTTCATCTAGCATTCTTTCTGAGGATTCCTCCTTTCCTTTCATTTGGGGATTGTTTCTTTGTCTTCCCATTGTTTGTGAGACTCTTCTTGTTAGCCTCAGCTTCTTGGATTAATCTGTTTTGACACCCTGGGTTTATGGTATGAACTTTTGTGGTGGAATGCCTGTGAATTTCAATGGTGCAGCCTCTTTTGGTTATCCTGTTGTTCTCTGCTTCCACCTACTCAAATATGCAGCAACTTTTGGCTTCTCTCCTACAACAATGTGCAATTTGTCTCTCTGATTCTACTATTGGGAGGCCTCTTCTATGGGTCCAGCTCTGGTCTTTTTATATTTTCAAGTTGATTGTGACTCTTGTGGGTAAAAGAAAGAAATGATAAGGAAAGAAATAAAAGGAAGAAAGAAAAAAAAATGGTAGGGGAATGTAAGAAAGAGCAATAAGTTTAGAAAGAAAAGAAAAGAAATAAAACAGGAAATCCGGGAAAAGAGGACAAAAGTATGGAAAGAAGAAACAGTAATAAAGTTTAAAAGAAATATCAGATTACTTTAAAAAAGCAAAAAGATAAAGAAAAGGAATGGAGAGGGGAGAAAGGTAATAAAAAAAAGAAAGAATAAAAATAAAATAAAGAAAAGAAAAAAAAAAACGCACCAAAATAATCTCTCAAAAAAAAAAACCCTCAGAAAAAGGAATGTCACTTGTTGGCTTCAAACTAGCCGAACCGGTTTTTCTGGTTGCAGTTGGCTGAGGGTCGATTGTTGTGATTTTTTTTGTCAGCCAGCCCCTCTCAGGATCCAGACACTTGGCTCCTCTCCCCCAGCTCCCTACAATGGGGAGCTAGGACTTTCTCGCAGGGCTCCCTTCTCAGGGGTTACTGCCATAGTCTGGTTTGCTGTGTTTGCAGGCACCTGCACTGGCCTAGTTGCCTGGTTCCCTCGGGATTGAGCACAGGCCTGCCCCTGTTCAGCTGGGAGGCCACAGACCCTCTGCCCAATCCTGGGCTCGCTGCCAAGCTGGGTGTGAAGCAGAGCAGGCTGCCGAGTCTACCGGATTCAGTGCCCCAGGCTGCACCTCTGAGTTCTCCTGGGCTGGCAACCACAGAGTCTTTGGTTGGGGCCCCTTTGTCCTCCGCACCCTCTCTGTAAACTCTATCATACAAGTCTCTCCTGGCCCCCCCTTGCTTGGCCGGAAAGGGAGGGGGTTGAGGGTCTCAGCTCTTTTCCCAGGACCCCTCAGCGTCCCGGGCTTCCAGATAGTCTGAGGGGGGGGAGACTGGAAGCCGGGAGCCGATCTGAGGACTGGGCGCAGACCTAAAAACTCTGTGTGCTCGTCATGGCACGCTGCGTGGTGTGTATCCCTTCTGCTCCTGTGTTTGTCTGGGTCCCCTGGCCAACCTCGGGCACACTCCCGGGCTGTCCGGGACTGCGCAACCAGCGCTTCCCGGTCCCGCGCCGGCCCCGAACCCTTCCCGGTCCGCACCGGCCCCAGTTCTTCCCGACCCTAGTGGCGTCAGCCTAGAGTTCTCTGTGCCCCCCGCTCGCGCGCGAAACCTTCTGGCGCTTCTAGGACCAGTAGCCCCGGCTCAAAGAACCCTGCGCCAGTGCGCGCCAGAGTCCGGCTATGTGTGCGAGCAGGAAACCGTCAGGGAGCGTCTTTGTCCTGCAGCGCCTCTCTGAACTCTCTGCGCCCGCGAGCTCGTCCTTCTGGGACTGGCCTAACCGGCTGCGGGCTTCCCAGTCCCCTGGTGTTGGCTCAGAGGCCTCCGCTTCCAACAGACCTTCTGGGACCAGGAGTAACCGGCAGGGCGCTTCCCATTGGTGTGGCTAGTCCCCAAAAAGCCTCCACTTTCCCCCTGGCTCGCTGCAAGGCCGGATAGGAAACAAGCCAATCTGCCTTGGCAGGAGAACACCTCAGTCCACTTTCAATAAAACAAAACAAAACAAAACTTTCCGGACATCCTGTCTCTCATTCCTGCTCAGTCCCCAACCAAACCCGTGAGGCTAATGCGTCTCTGGATTCCTCCCAGGCTTGCAATCACAGAGTCTGCAGTTGAACCGGGCCCTGTGTCTTTGTACCCCTCCCCAAAAATGCAAGCCGGCAAGCAGACAGGTCTCTACCCGGTGTTGTCCAGCCCTGCTTATACATGAAGCAGGGGAGCTGCTGGCCCACGCTGGTGGCCACTGGAGCCGCTGGGTGCCCAAGCTCCTGTGGTAGACCTCTCTGGTGTTGGTCTCAGACCGATGGTTCTGGACCCCGGCTGTAGATGCAGCACTGGGGCCACCTGGCCTGGGGCACCAGCCCCCGCCGCTGCTTTGTCTTCAAAGGGGTCCCCAAAGCCCCACTGACCTGCCGCTTTCTGGTGTTTCAGCGTCCAACAGAGTCTCTGTTCTTCTAGTTTCACAAATGCTGGATAACTGATGGATTGGTGCGCTGCTTTTCTATAGATCTGCCAGGATTTTCACCCGCGAGTGCGGGAGCTAGAATCCGCTCCCTCTTACTCCGACGCCATCTTCCCCTTCTCTTCTAAATAAAATATTTAAAAAATAAAATTATAAAATATTATATATACATACATATATACATATATATTTTTAGTTCTATTTTGATGACAATTTTAAACCTAATATAAGCATTTACTGTGTTAACTGGTAGACCAGAAAGTACAGATGCAGAACATCAGTGCTTGTGTTTAAGATCCAGTCTGCAGTAGGTAATATTCTTTTAAATGTCAAGGTCTGATGAATAGAAACAAGAGGAACCTCAAGAATCTGATACTTTGAACAGCTACCTCTATTAAATGGAAAAGCTGGGTCTTGAATCCAATTGTTTTAGTTACTACTTTACCATGCTTTATTTTGGTTTTAAGTCAAATGCATACCAGAATAAATTGATTTATATGAATCTTTTATTTTGAAGCATATTTTATCATTGTATAGTGTATGAGAAATAAAATAATAAAACAAGACCCTTGATTACCAGAAATTTTAAAATCAGAACTTACATAATATTTCCCCCAGAGCATACTACTTTTAGTTGTATAATTGCAAGTTTTAATGCAAAATTCAAAACAAATAATAGAATATTTGTGAAATCTAACTTGGATTCACTTTTTTTAAGATGCTGAAGGGGAGAGACTGGGGAAAGCATATTAAATGTATGAGAGGTATGAACCATTTCCTGAAGGTTACAAACTTTCATTCCACTTTTTGGGGGGCAGGAGGAAAGAGTTAATAAATATGTAAAATGCAGAATAGGATCTTATATACCAATGGACCGACTTGTGCATTTCATAATTATATATACTAGGAGTTCAGAGAAGAGAAAGTTGAAACTCAACGTGAACTAACCTGATCATTAATAGCCTCACCAAGGAGTCTGACCAAACTTCAGTATGAATTGTGTTTCCTTACTTTGTTAAAAAAATGATTAAATGTATAATATTATTGTCTGAATAAGTCTCTAGTGCTGAGCATCTGAACAGGAATTATGAAGTAAAAGATAAAAAATTTTGTATGTCCTACTAATTAGTAAAAAAGGCTAGGGCAATTAATTATTTTCCTTCACCATGGTAGTGAACTGAATATTGGTTATATAGCAAATCTTTCATCTGTAGAGTCAAGTTTTGAATATTCTTATTTGTTATATAATGTTAGCATCTAAATGACAAAATATTACTTAGTGAAAGACTGGGGAACAGATTGAAGCTATTTAACATTCATTGCAATATTACACAGTGAAACACACACTTTAATTTGTGCAATATGTCAATCATGACGCTTTGACACAGGAAACAATGTTCACTATTTTATCAATGGAGAATTCTCAAGGTCACATTGAAGCAGATGAGGTGGGACTCATACAGCTTCTCTAAGCTTCCCATCATATACTTATACACAAATATGCACTCATGTACATGCATGTATATGCATGTGCACAGGCACATATGCACACAAACCAGCTTAAAAATTGTTCAGCCAATAGTGCAGTGCATGGTGCTGAAAACACTCCACTCATTCTGGGCACATGCTGTGCCTGAATAAGACAATATCCATTGGAAAACGGATCTATGTTGAAAATTTCTAAACAGTGTCTTTAAAATTATTATGCATTATAAGAGAAAAGAAAGATTTTTTGAAGGTTCAAAGTAGCAGCACATTTCTGAAAGTATGGTTCCACTAAAGGAGGTGAAAAGTTTAGAAGACATTTTTGTGTCCTCAAAAGTTAGAAAGAATACATGATCACTATTAATTAAAAAGCCAGAAGCCATCGAGAGAAATGTTAGCAATAAATGGCAGAGATGCAAAAGAACTTGTCATAGTGAGAAAAGAATTTGAGAAAAATCCAATGCAAATAGGAACCTTAAAACTGCATTTACAGAAAGATATTATAATGTGAAATAACAGAAAAAGCTAAGCACATCATGTTCAAGTAAATTAAGATATCTCCAGAATGCCAAGTAAAGAAAAGTATATAGATAAATGAGAGTGCAAGGGGGCAGAGAATAGATATCTAACCTCATTTCCATCTAATTCAAGTGAAGAAACCACAACAGGGGAAGGAGATTAATGTATCTGCAATAAATAATTATTATAACAAGATTAAAGTCTTTTTCTTGTGCTCATTCTTGCTCTTGCTTTTGCTCTACACACATGCACACACACACAAACATGCACAGACAGCTAGTGATGTGGAAGACATATGAAGGAAATTACAACTTTGACTTACAGTGATAGGCGAGCACTTCAATAAATGGAGCTATGTATGCATTCTTCAGTGGGAGAGCAAATAACAACATAGAAAGGCACAAAATTCCTCCCAAGATTTTTAAACTGAATTTTTATCAAATCCAGTTATGCTTTTTTCTTAAACTTGACAAAATTATTTGAAAGCACAGTAGAAAAAATAGTTAATAATATATTTGAAATTTTAAATACTAGAAGACTTGCCATACTAAATGATAGTCATGCTTCTAGTCATTAAAACAATATGGTAATACCAACAAAATGGAGAAATAGGAGATCCATAGCCCACATCCCCCACAGAAACAAATACTTGGCAGCCATTTATGGACAAAAGTGCCTTTGTGGGAGCTTTGGTATCCAGGTAGGAGGTTCCAAATACCCAGTGGAGCCCAAGACCAAGGAAAGGCAATATGAGAAGGCAGGCCTGTACATTGTCCCCCTACAGAATGGGCACCAGCCCCACTTGTCTTTGGTCTTGACACTTGGGCTTTTCCACCAAGGGACCTGGGAGACTGTCTGTGTTGACTGATAAAGGCCTGCTGACCTTGGACCCTACCATGATCCCTGAAGCACTCCCATGATCCAGTTCCAGCCTATGTTCAATGAGGCATTATTTACAGTAGCCAAGATATGGAAGCAACCTAATTGCCTATCACTAGGTGAATGGATAAAGATGTAATATATATATATATACACACACACATACATATGCACACACAATGGAATATTACTTGGCCATCAAAAAGAATGGAATCTTACCTTTTGAGACACCATGGATGGACCTAGAGGGTGTTATGTCAAGTGAACTATGTCAGGGAAAGACAGATGCCACATGATTTTACTTATATATGGAATCTAAAAACCAAAATAAATGAACAAATAAAACACCAACAAACTCATAGATACAGACAACAAAATGATGGTTGCCAGATGGAAGGGGACTGGGGGCTTTGTGAAAAAGTTGAAGGGATAAGAAGTACAAACTAGAAGTTACAAAATAGTCATGAGGATGTAAAGCACAGCACAGGGAATATAGTCAATAATATTGTAATAACTATGTATGGTGCCAGGTGGGAACTAGACTTACGAGGGCTATCACCTCATAAGTCATATAATTCTCTAACCACTCTGCTGTGCACATGAAACAAATATAATTTTGAATGTCAACTATAATTGAAAATTTTAAAAACATGAAAATACATGAAGAAATCTTAAATGTATATTACTGAGAGAAGTTAATCATACTATATGATTCCAACTATATGACATTCTGAAAAAAGGCAAAACAGTGGAGACATTATGAAGATCTGTGTTTCCAAGAGTTGGGTATGTGCACAGGGTGAATAGGCAGAGCACAGAGGATTTTTAGGGCACAGAAAATACTGTGTATGATACTATAATGATGGATATGGGGCACTGTATATTTTCCAGTAAGTGAACTATCCCTTTTTTGTAATAGGATTTTTTAAAAATCTCACATATAACCTTAATATAGCAGATAAAAGCAGCATTTTATGAAGATAAATTTACTTAATGATATTAATCTTTAAAAATGTGTAGAGTTGTAATAAGGCCCAGTCTGTTATTAATTTTCATTAATGCTCCATGTGTATTTGAAAAGCTTTTATATCCTGAAAGTATTGTGTGCATTAGATCGAGTAATGTTAGTTGTTTATCTCAAATGTTATATATTATACTAATTTATCTTTTTCTTTGACCTGCTATATTTATAATGTGGAAAAAGGAATTTTGAAAACCTTTCACTAAGGTAGTCTATTTTCGTATTTATCTTCACAATCTGTCAAAATTTACTTTAGATATTTTGACACTATGGTTTTGGATGCATAATTACATAGTCTCAGTATGTATCATAAGTATGGCTTTTTGATAAAATAAAACGCCCTTTATATCTCTAATAATACTTTTGCTTTAAAGCTTGTTTCTTATATTATTAATGGACTTAGTCCAATTTTATTTTGTTTATATTATTATGTATAAATTTTTTAATTGTTGTTCAAGTTGTTCAAGTACAGTTGTCTGCCTTTCCCCCCACCACCCCAGCCTTCCCCACCTCCGTCCTGATTCTACCCACCCCTTGCCTTAGTTATGTCCATGTGTCCTTTACAGTTAGTTGTTCCTGAAAACACTTCCCCATTTTCCAATTTTTATATGCCATTCTGTATGCTTTTAACTTAGATGTGCCTCTTATGAACACATTTAGTTTGATTTGATTTTTTTGTTCCTGTCTGACAATTTTTGTTAACTAGAGCTTTTTAGTTCATTTTAATTGTAATTAAGTGGTGTTAGGAATATCTACCATATTTTGTGCTTCTTATTTGCATGCTTTGGTTGTGGGTCATTTTTTCTGATTATATTTTCCTTCTTTTACATTGATTGAGTGTGGAAGTTTTATACTTGATCTTGTTCTTTTCATTATACCCTATAAGAGTCACACATATATGCTTAACTTATCAAAGTTTGCTTTTAGTCATATTTTCCTTGTCCTTTAGAACAAAGTAAAACATTTAGAAGACTTCATTTTTGCTGCTCTTCTCAACTTATGATATTACTCCTCAGTATTTCAGTCAGTTTTTTCTTAATTCACAAAAGGTGCAATGTTGTTGCCTTATATTGTCAGTGTTTGTTTAGATAGCTATTCACAAGGGTGTAAGTGGCACAAAGACAGGAATTCTTGCTATAGCAGTTGTTCCATTCTGTACTTCAAGCACTTATAGTCATTGCTCATAAATAATTATTGAATCTGTGGGTTGAATATACTCAAGTATTTAACCCTTTGCCCCTCATCTTACCTTCCTATGTCCCTCTGTGATCATTTTCTTTCTGCCTAAAGAGTAACTATTTATAATTTCCTGCAGTGACGGCATGTTGGTGAAACAGGGTTCAGCCAAGAGGGGGGCCCCAAACAGGGATTTGGAATGGGGTCCAGAACTCAAGGTATCCAGGAGATATTAGAAAGACATATAGGTTGTCCTCACCCCTTCCCCTGACAGGTGTGAGTTGGGGGAAGGGACACATGGAACAGGACTATGCAGAGCTGATTTGTACAGCAACAGCTTTGCAGCTAACCTCTGGCATGGTCATTTAACATATCTATAACCTTTAACTGGTTGCATAGATATGTTAAATAGCTGTGGCCATTCTCTGAGCCAGGGGGATGGAAGAGACTTCCCCCAAAATGTAACTGGGGACGGGTCCCCCAGGTTAGGGTGCCTGCATGAGAGCTTGGAGAAGATTGGCTCCATGACATGGGGCCACACCTGCCCAGACTCACAATGGCAGCCCAGTAAACTTGGAATAATGCAGGAATGCTGGCAGGTATAAGTGATTGTAGGAGGAGTCAGAAATGGGGGCACAGAGAAAGATTGGCATGGGGATTTAAACCCAGATTCTGCAGCCATTGAAGGAATAGCCATGTGCTTTTGGCCAGAGTGGGGACCCCCGCAGCTTGGGTGAAGAGAATCACTATGCAGCTTTAGCAGAGAACCGCCACTCGGCTTTGGCAGAGTGGCCACAGCCCCTGCCCCACAGCTTTAGTTGAGAGAAGACCATGTGGCTGCCAGGAGCCTGAATCTACTTCTTTTCCTGAGATATGGTACCCCAAATTAGGGCAGAGGGAGAAGGAAGGACTGTGCATCTGTGGGTATCCTAAAGGACTTTGATATTTTAATGAAGACATTAGGTCACTACTTTAAATATGTATAGCCTTAAATAAACATTTCCTTTTCACAGATCTCTGACATTGAGAGATGTCTTTCCTCTGGCGGTGGACAATCGAACCTAGTGGGGGGTCTTTTCAATAATAGTATACCATGACCCCCTTGGCCCTGTGTGTGTGTTCTGCAACATTGGTACCAAATACAATGTTTCTTTGTTGTCTCAAATGTTGGTAGTATTTTGGTTTTGCTCATGGAAGATACTTTGATGGTTATTTAATTCTCAATTTTTTTCAGCACAGTGATATATGATTCCCCAGGCCTTTGACTTCTATTGCTGCCTCTGAGAGTTTGGTTGTCAATCTAATTGTTGGTTTCTTAAAGGTATTTTGTCTTTTCTCATTTTAAAATTTCTGTCTTTATGTTTAATTTCATAGAATTTCATTATACATACCCAGTAGTGGGTTTTTAATAAATTTGTCCTTTTTGAAAATCATTACTATTCATGAGTCTGGGAGTTGCTATCTTTCAAGATTTATGGAAAATTCTCAGATATTATCACTTCAAATATGTCAGCTTCATTCTTTCATTCTTTTTTTCCTCTTCTTATGGAACTCCACTTGGAATAAGAGATACCTTCTTACTCTAGTCTCCATATCTTAAACCCTATTGTATTTATTCAATCCTTATACCCATTCTTATATCAAATTATTACATTTTATTTCTAAAAGTTATAGTTTTTCATTTTTAAACCTACGTAGTCATTTTCCATATTTTCTTGCTTCTTGTTCATATATTTAGCTCCTTATTTTTCTTCTTATAACATATTGAGCATACTTATTTACATTTAATTTTGAGGATTTAAATATCCCAAGACTTTGTTAGAATATGCTCTCTGTGTTTTCTGCTGGTTCTCACTTATGGTGCCTAATCTCTGTCCCTCTAGGAAATGCATCTAAGAAATGCAGTCCAACCCAGAAGGACAGGAGAGATCAGCCAATGACTCTCTGTAGGCAGAGTGTTTGAGTGTGAGGAAAGGGGAGTGAGAAGGAGGGTAGCATTACCAATGGACTCAAGAAAATTTTGGAAGTGATGTATATGTTCCTTACTTTGATCATGGTGATGATTTTCCAGGTATATACATATGTGAAAACTTGTCAAATTGTTATCTTCATGGAGTTCATTGTATGTTAATTCTACTTCACTAAAGTTGTTTTTAAATCAGTCAGATACATAGGTACCAGAATCTCAGTAATGGTTAGTCCTCTATATGGTAAGTTCATAGATAATTTTAGGTCCACTTTTCTTTTTTGCATCTTGAGAAACAAACATACTTTTAGATACAAGGATTTTATGTTACAGAATCTATTCTAAGCAAGGTTCCAGATGAACAAAGATCACACAGAAGCTTATGAATTACAATGTTGATATGAAGAAATATTTAGAACAACTTAAATATTGAATGGTAGAAGTTAGGTAAATAGATTGTGAAATATATATATAATGGAATATAACACAGCTAACATCATCTGGGAAGGGCTTCATGATATAAAGACTAAACAAAATAGCATAAAACCAAATTGTTTACACTATGATAACAACTTCTTAAACACTCAAAGACAGTAAGAGAAGATGAACCAAAAGATGAATGATGGTGTGTTACCTTGGGAAAGTGGGATTTCAGATAATTTATATTTTCCTTTATATGCTTTTTTCATATTCCAAATTTTTTTACCATGAATATGCATCACTTCTGTCATTAAAAAATTAGAAAATGACTAAGGGAACTTTTCAAAATAATATTTCTTTTTATCTTTCGATGAGATGACTTTTGAAAGAATCCTCATAGAAGATTTTAGGCACGTAAAGAAAATAATTCAGAACTGCACAGAGTCTTATAGTGAATGTGACAAGGTTACATTCCAACTTTTGACATGTTCATCATTAATGTTTCAGTGGTCCCTAGCCTGCCTGAACAGAGAGATGATTTCATTAGAGATGGGTAAATAAAAAAGTGATTTTTCTCTCTAAATTAATGTACTGACACACTTTCATGATGAATTTTCTAAATCATTTTGGGTTATATCTTCGTCTTTGTGAGTTCAATTATCTTTGCCATAAAAACCTTTTTTTATTTCTTTAAACAACTTTTGCTCATTTTTCATAGTCTAATTTAACTATAAATCTGTTACTGCTCTATTTTAAAGCTGATGATAAATTGCCTTTAAACCTATCTGAAATTTTTGACACTAGGTAGTATAATATTCATAGATATAACTTTACCAATTATGAGGAGGAAGAAAACCTCAAAAACATAAATATGGCTTTAACCTTGAATCCTGACAAGTGTTTGGATGAGAGAGAGATGAGTCATTTTATGTATTTAAATTCCTCTAGACTTTTAGCTGTCTGTGTATCACTGTTATGATTAGTTTTTTTTAGCACTTATCTTCCAATAAATGCGTAAGGAACATATGTTCCCAATTGTTAGTAACTCAATAATATTTTACTAAAGAATTGCATAATCTGTGAAAGCTTCAATAATAAAGAACATTCACATTAGCATCTCCTGATTATTTATATGTATGTGTGTTTCACACCTTTCTCTTTGTAGGTTATCAAAATAGTGTGAAAATTCAGACTGAGGCTTAGAACAACAGTATCTTTTATTCTAAATCTCTTAGAAAAGGTCAGTAAGATTAATCACAATGAGCAATATATCTTATATTTGAAGTGAATACCTGCTAACACTTTTTTTATTTTTTACCATGGCATCAACTAACAAAATGCCAAGATTTTGGCATATGGCAGTGAGTAACTTATAAAACCAAAATAAAAGAAACTTTAAAAAATCAGTTTCCTTGGGGCTTTATTCATTTGAGCCAATTTTCTACCATTTTATCAACTCATTTGCACTGGAATTATCATGAATGCATTTTCTTACACTGACCCCTTTTTTAAATGGCATTTTCTCACACTATCTTGTTTTTTAAATGGCATTTAAATGGAAAAGACACCAGCATTCATGCTCCCTGTCACCTACCAAACCCAATAAGCAGAGACAGCGATTGAATCTTTATGGACACTTTATTCAGATGGCAGACCATCTTGTGTTTTCTTTCCAGGCCAAGGTTTTTATAGCAGGGGATAAACAAGGTGCTGTGAGGGGTTTTGAAGTTCAGGGAGGATTAGGTGAAAGAAACTGCAACATTCCTGTCCTGGGCAGTTAGCTGTTCCCAGGGGCAGGTAGTCATCTGTCTCTCCCTGGAACACAAAGGCCCAGATGCCTCTGCTGGTCCCCAGGCAGTAACCTTTAGCAGTGCTCCAGGAGGTCAGCTGTCTTTACAGGAGCCAGGACAGGCCTTATCTGTATAGTTTCTGAAACTAAAGCTTTAACATACGCATTACTTACTAAGCTTATAACTATTTAACTTAAACTAAAGTTTTCCAACTCTTCGGTCCCCTATCAATTTAATCTGCCTCTTTTTCTGACATTTGCTTGTACCCTATGATTGCTGTTGTACCTAGCACTGAGCAGGTGTCTCAGGAAAACAGTCCAATAGCATCTTGTAAAAGAAGTTCTGCAGTAGTAGCCTGTATGTTAATGTAATTTATCCTTCTGTCTTATTACTAAGATAATGTTAGAGTGTTTCTTTAAACTCTCAAATTTATCTCTCTCTGTGTGTCTCTCTCTCTACATATATATGGGTGTGTTTATATGTCTATATGTACATATATAAACATATATATCCCATACATATATATGTATACACATATATTAATACACAGGTATACACACAATGTCGGTAGATTAGGCACATTTTAGTTTGAGATACTTAAAGACCTCGGGCATTTCCATTCCCACATGCCACCTCAAGTGTAGTTCGGAAACTGTGGGAGCATAATAATGCATTGTCTGTATCTTCCTGTTTGCCTTTGCAAAATAGCTTTTGACTTGAAGGCAGTTTTATTCTATTTGCTGCATGATTAGCCTTACTTCCAGTTTTGTTTCAAGGGTGCCTTTGGCTGCTTTGGTGCAGTGTTTTGACAGCCTGTTGGCCTTGAAGATTCAAATGCATTTCACATTACTTATCTCTCAGTTATCCCAGTATAACGTGGCTGGTGACTTTCCACTTGTTTACCAATTTTGTAGAAATGTTTCTAGTTCATCTATGTTGCACCTGTAGCTTATTTCCTTGTGTTGGCAAAACCCTGAACTGGAAGGAGTATGAATTATAATGCTATTTCTTAGCACATTCTTGGTAGTAAGTTGGCTCTAAATGTGCTGATGCATATAGTGTATTTGCTACAATGTCTCTCTGGGAAATCCCACTTAATTAGAGTTATAATCAGCAAAGATAACAGCCATAGCATAAGCCAAAATTTCTCAGAACTTTTAACACAAACATTTCAGACAATTCATAAGAATTAAGATGCTTTTGGCTACAAGTTACAAGAATCCAAATTCCAACAGACTCAAACAATAAAAAAGAAATTGTCTCATCTGACTGGAAATTCATATATGAGGGGAGCTTCAGGGTAGACTGATTCAGCAATGTCCTCAAGGGCTCGGATGCTTTCTATCTCTTTGTTCTGTAAATTTAAAAAAATTTTTTTTGTTTATTTATCTTTAGAGGGGAAGGAAAGGAGAAAGGGAGAGAAATATCAACATATGGTTACCTCTAATTTGTCCCCTGCTGGGAACTTGCCTGCAACCCAGGCATGTGCCAGCCTGACTGGGAATTGAATCGTGATCCTCTGGTTCGCAGGCCTGTGCTCAATCCACTGAGCTACACCAGCCAGAGCTGTTTTGTAAATTTTTTAAACTTTACTTACTGATTTGAGAGAAAGCAAGAGAGAGCTTTGTTGTTCCATTTATTAATGCATTCAGTGGTTGCTTCTTGTATGTGCACTGGCCAGGAATTGAACCTGCAAATTTGTTGTACCTGGATGCTACTCATACCAACTAAGCTACCCGCCCAGGGCTGTGTTCTATAACTCTAAGAGTGGCAAGATGGCCACAGCAGTCCTAAGCATCATATCTACATTTGGTAATAATGTCCAGTGCACATTCCTACAGCTTTAGCAGTAAAGAAATGTTCTCTTAGTTCCTGGAAAACTTCTTATCACACTTCAAAATGAGGTCATGTGCTGGTTCCAGAACCAATCATATGCAAGATTATCCTTGAAGCTATCCCTTCCTAAAATTGGACTGAGTTCCATTTCCCCTGAGACATATGGCTACTTAGTTTGAGGATTTATCTGATTGAACTCCAGGCTTGAACAGTACCAAACAAGTAGAGAAATGAATGCTGGCTAGGCAACAAGTGGTGTATACTGCCTAGTTTTATCATCCTAACTGGACCTTGCAGAAATAAAGGGGGAAATGAGAGACCCTAGGGCCAACTTCCTTTGGCCAACCTGTGTCCCTAAAGCAAAAGAAGCAGACAGTGAGATTGCCCATCCCTTAGCCCAAGTCTGAAATAATTCATATAAGTGAGTGGATACTATAGTCTGGTTCATTCAACATCCTTTCCAACTCTATTCCCCTGTTCTATAGAGACTGGAAAGGAATGTCCTTGATGTCTCAGCCTCTCAGGAATCTTGGTTTGGCCACGAACAGAGTTCTGGCCGATGAGATTTAAGAAAAAGTCTCTGGAGTAGCCTTTGTTTCCAGGAAATTAATGTCAAGTTTGGAGATGATGATTGGGAGTGTAGTATCTACCTTGAAACCAGAAAAATAAAGTCACCTGTCAAGGATGGTGGAGCAAGAAGGAGGCTCAACTGTCGATGGCATCATTGAGCTTGCCATTCTGGCCATGAACTGTCTACCCCCAAACATTTGATTATGTGAGAAAACATCAACCACAGTGAAACCAGAAAAGACACCGGGCGTCCGGACTACCAAACCCAATAAGCAATGGCAGTGATTGAATCTTTATGGGCACTTTATTCAGAGGGCTGGAGATCTGAGAAGATAGCAGGTTCACACCCAAAAGAACCATCTTCTCTTTTCTTTCCAGGCCAATGTTTTTATACCAGGGAATAAACAGGGTGTGGTGAAGGGTTTTGAATTTCAGGGAGAATTGGGTGAGAGAGACTGCAATATTCTTGTCCTAGGCAGTTAGCTGTTTCCAGAGATGGGTTATTGTCTGTCTCTCCCTGTAACACAGTGGCCTGGATGCCTTCACTGGTCCCCAGGTGGTAACCTTTAGCAGGGCCCCAGGAGGTTGTCTGTTTTCCCAGGAGCCAGAATGGGTCTTATCTATCTGTAGTTTCTGAAACAAAAGCTTTAACATACACATTACTTGCTAGGCTTATAACTATTTACCTTAAACTAAAATTTTCCAACTCTTAAGTCCCCTATCAACAGTAGTAGCTGAAAGTGATACTAGAAAATTATATAAATTCACTATTATTTTATCTCACTTAGCTTAGCCTTTTATTTCCCAATAGCCAAATTATAGAAACTCCTCAAATAGCATATATCATGAATATATTAACTAATATGAACCCAGAAGACCAACAAATCACATTCTTAGTGTCTCAGCAGATGATTGTGGCTGAATGTGCAGGGCAGCATTTGATATGGATAAAACGTCTCATGCCCAAACCAGTACATGTTTCACAAATCAGCAGTCCAGCTTGAGCCTGCATGCCAGTCTTATTATGACACTGAATGCAACTTAACTGAACAACAGTTAATTATATCTCATAAGGTGAACTGATCTGGCA
This sequence comes from Artibeus jamaicensis, assembly GCF_021234435.1. Lineage (NCBI taxonomy): Eukaryota > Metazoa > Chordata > Mammalia > Chiroptera > Phyllostomidae > Artibeus > Artibeus jamaicensis. Next base: position 7,024,191 of record NW_026522028.1, on the reverse strand, counting down.
ATAAGTCTGAAAATACTAACATGTATGAATGTAGGCGTGTTCCAGCAATGAAGTGAAAATTTGTGTTAAGGATACTTTGTTTAGCAATAATATTTGAACTGCTATCATTTTAATATTAAGCAGACAGTCCTTTCTTCCTGTATTTCATTCAAAATAAAAAACACATAGATTACAGAGAAAATATAGCTTTTGATTACACACAACCAGGTGATGAAAGACATTAGCTAGAGGGGAGTTTGTTCTCCACCAATAAATAAAAGTATCTTTAAAATACACCATGATAGGGAAAAACTATCTTTAGTTTAGAATTACAAATTCCACAACTGCTTTAATGCCACAGCTTCCTTCCATTTTGCTCTCTATTCTTGCTAAGGCTTCTGCTGCATGTACTTATGTACATAAGAGGTTCCCTCACCTTTGAAACAAAGCCAGTGCTTATTTTCCAAAAGCCATTCGAATTGTCAGTGTGTGTTGCCAATATTAAGCATTCATTATGTTACTGCTTGTGTGTACACACCTATTCAATGGGATAAATTACATTCCTAAAATGCAAAGAAAAAGCTATTAAAATTAAGACTTAAAAATTTCTCCAGGACAGATGTGATCTTAATTAAAGATGGGACAAAGAAGTTGCCGTGAGATGTTTTATCAAGATATTTACATTAAAGCTAAGGTTCTGCTACATTTGGGATTGTATCTCCATCAAAATACTTCATAAGTATGTAATTGCCTACAGGTAAAACAGGAATGTAAGTATTAATTTCCTAAATATGCAGGGCTTCATATGTGCCCATTCATACAGTCAAGAGTATGAATATAAGCTGCTACATGGTATGTGGGTAGTTTATTCTCCTAAGTAATGCCTACCATTCATGTATATCATGAAAGAGAGTTGAAATGTTTAGGATTCAATAATGTACTGGGGCTTTTGCCACTAATAGATGAATGTAAAATTCAAAGACAGTGATTTTGAAATTTTTCATGTTACGATTTTTAGCAGTGTAATCCTTTCATTAAATCAGAGCTTACAAGGATGTCCAATGCAGAATACAGATCAAAACTGAGCTCTTGGTTGAAGCAAAGCTGTCATGTTTCAAAACTAGTCTTCTTAGCTCATGCATTCCCAAAGTGGCCCCTGAGACTCCTCTGCAGAACTGTTAGAATCCTTCTTAGGGTCCTGAAGAAACTTGGGACCCAAATGTGCTCTCCTATGTCCTTTCTAATAACAGTACTTATTTTAGCTTGCCCATGAGGATAAGGTGACTGAGAACTGGGAAGAAGGACCCCTCTCCTGGAAAATGGGAAGTGTCCTGAGTTCCAGACTATACTTCCTGCTGTCTCTCTGTTTCTCAAGGATATCTGATTACTTGTATAAAAAGGATATCTTAAGAGTCTTTGGGGTTTCCTAATTGGAATTTCCATCTCACACTTTACTGCTTCAATAGCTGCAGAAAGTTGAGCCTGCTATCAGATTCCTACATGATAGAGATCTTTTCCCTTCTTCTTTTTCTCTTTTCCATTTGGGCTTCCTTTGTCCCTTGTATCATAGAGTGTTGGCTATTCTCCTAGCCAGTGCATGTGTGTGTGCATAAGTGTGTGTGTATGTTTCCTGACCTGAAGTTTAAAATCCTCCACCTAGCTTTGGGCCAGTTCTAAGAAGACCATTGAGTCTGTATTAATGTTGCTATAAAACACAGCTGATGAAACCTATGGGTGCAGGGTGGTCTGTAAAAATGGTGCCAATGTGCTGTTTTGTTCTACTGAGCTGAGTTCCTTTAAGCAGAGAAACCAGCTTCCACGGCATACATAGGGAATCACACAAGAGGTGCTACAGCCACAGGTGCTGTTCTGGTAGACCAGTTACCAACTGAAACCCATTCCTCATACTGCAAGCCACCTAGAGTCTCCTTGTATGCCTCTACTTAAGATTGTGCATGTCCTTTCATTTCTCCTGGTTAATACCTGGGCTTCTCTATAATATACTAGGTTTTCTATACCAACAGTATACACTTAAACTCTCAAGTACTAGGGTATATTCAGTTAAGAAATAGATGGCAAACTCAATAGGAACATAATGTAGCTGTTGTGGCCTTTGATAAAGAAACAACCAACCAGAGAGTACTCGGCAGGGAGCCGGGAGAATAAATATCTTGACCCTATTTCTATCCCACTCTCTCTGAGTCTCACTGACCATAAACAAAGGGAACCCAAAGTTCTCTTCTGGGGCACAGAGAAAAGGAAAGGATTGAAAAGCAGAGGAGTAAACAGGAAAGAAAAAAGTAGCACTCTTGAAAATGCCTTTCCCAGATAAATGTTTTTATCCATAAATGCCTAACATCAATAACAAAAGCTACTATTTATCTAAAAATTGCCCTATTCTAGTCTCTAAACTAAGCCTTCTATACACATTATTTTAATGTATATCCCATCTAACAAAGTCTAATTACAAGTATTCTTTCCATTTTACCCATGAGCAGGATAAGTATTAGGAAGTTTGAGTAATTTCCCAAGGTCTTATACAAAGGTAAATATTAGAGCTAAACTTGGAACCTAAGCGTGGCTCTAAAACTCAGGCTTTTAATCAATTTTTATGTAGTCTTCTTTGGCTACCCCAGTAGCATTCTCAGTTAGTTAACTCAGTTATTTTCTGATGAAATTCTTGAATTCTTAGACTGCTTTCCTTTAAATTATAAGGTCGAACCTATCAACCCCCATATTGTCAGTTAATTGGGACAACATTGATGAAACACCCCCAAAGTTTCTGTTTTGTCTTTGGTGGGAAGACTATACAACATATACAAGAGGGACCCCCCCCCATAAAACTGGAATTATCTTCTAGAGGGTGGGCCCCTTGTAGTACAGGCTTCCCCTGCTAGGTGAGTGTTCTAGGAACCCTCCTGTGTCAGTGTACCAGCTGGTCTTGTGGTGAGAGGCTGCATTCAGCTTCAGTAAATATATTTGAAGACTCTTTCAATGCATTTGCCCGTTTCATGATGGGTGATTTATGAGTGCACCTGCCTACACCATACTGAGTGTTCAGCAGTTTTTGAGCAAAAATGGCATGACCCTCCTATGCCCCACCCTTCCTATTCAGCCAATATTACCTTGAGTGACTTTGTTGTTCTTTCCCTGGATGAAAAAAGTCCTCAAAGAGAAACATTTTGCTGATATGGAAGAGGTGAAAGAAAAAATGGCAGAGACACTAAAGGCATCAAAATTGACAAGTTCAAAAACTGTTTGAGCAGTGGAAAAAAACATCTTGATAGGTGTATCATATCAAATGAAGAGTATTTTGAAGGTGACCAAAGTTTAAATATGTAAGAATAATTACACAATTTTTATAAATAAATTCTGGGGTTTTTTTGGTCCCCCCTCATATAAATTTTGGGAGAAGGCACAAAAAGTTTAGGAATGCCTGTAGATCTGAGCACTTAGCAATTAAAATGATGAATGGGTGACCTTCCAGAAACTGAAAAAACAATCTTCATTCTTATTCTGGCAAATAATAATGTGGCCCACCTGGTATTGTCCTGTTATTAACCGATCACTTCTCTATGACTCAGACACCATAGGGAATGGATTTTGAAGTTACATCCTTACTTAGAGCATTGGTTTACTTCCTCCAGGTCACTTCCAAGATGCCACTTATTTATGACAAATTTCTACCATGACGTGACCCGTGTCATTAGCTTGGGTCATTAAGAGTCTGGATTCAAGCTCATTCTATTCCAATGGCTAGGACTAGATCTATTTAGAAAATTAATTTAACTTTTAATGGGTCAAACTACTTTCTATAGCAATAATGACTTTCTGTTTCAAAAGGGAAAGTTTTGTTATCTGAAGACATTCATTTTTCCAAACTGGAACAGACATAATCCTATACCCTAAGCATTTTATTCACAGTGCTCCAGGTTTCTGTTGAATTATAATAACATGTGGGATGGATGTGGACAGGACTTCATTTTCTAGTGAGAGCTAGTTGACATTGATCTCAATTAGTTTAGTGCTCTTGAATATGCCATTCAATCTTTCGGCACTGTGTGTGCGACATCTGAGTGTCAGAGAGAAACAAAGTTACCTTAGTAGTCTTCTGATTCCTGGCTTCTAACCATTCATATGGAAGCTAGAAATTGCAGTGTAGGATTTCAAATATTTATATTATTAGTCTTATATTTAGCATCATGTAGAATAATAATCTGGATACTTAATCTAGTACTCTCAATTCATTTGTTTGAAATCACGTGAACAAACACTGTATTGTCAAAAAATACATTTAATTATCTTGGGTTCCTAAGAAACTCAGATTAAACCATACGTGTTAAAGATTCACAATAATAGATGTAAATATTGTAATATTAAAGACCTAATAGAACTAATTAACAGTACAAGTTTATCAGGCATGAATCATAGAAAGAGATAAAATTATTAACATTAAACCAATATATACCTGTAATTTTTTACAGTTTAATGTTTTCAAAAGTTTTGTCTTCATGTTTAAAAACTATGTTATCTTTTCATCTTTCGTCTATACCTGTAACATTTAGATATTTTGAAGGTTAATTTGGTAAAGTCTACTTTCTGAGTAGAATTTCCTATTAATTTAATATATCATGTTATAAAGTAGAATTTTTTTATTGTACATGGGATACTCAGTTGGGTATTCCACATATATCGTTCAGCACCAACAACGTGCCTGATCTTGTACCAGACAGTGGAGGGCAGGGATTAACTTTTACTCAACTTGGCAACTTCCTAAATGTCTCAAACTTTGCTTTCAAAGCTATTGCTCTTCAGCAAATATTGGCTCAAAGAATGAAGACAAGCTCCCTGACTTTGTAGAATTATACATGCAGAAAATGACAATGTTTGTTTGTAAAACGTGGAAAAATTTCTGGTGGAAGGTACCAGAAGTTTTTATGGAGGGGAGATACTATGACCTAGCACTTAATAGGTGGGTGATAGGTAGATATGTGATAGGTAGAAATGTGATAGGTAGATATGGTAACAGGAGATAGTGTGGTCAGAGGCACAACTCCAGAGAAGAATGAAGTATCCATACTGGAGGAATAAAGTCCAGACAAATTGGACTGGACAGAGTCCACCGGTAAAGAAAATAAACTTGGCAGCATAGTGCATGTTCTCTAAAGCAGGTTGAGAAGTTTGAAATCTATTTGGGAGTCACTGAATTCATTTGAGCACAGCATCCTTCATGCAGACTAATCTAGCAGCTGTGTAGGGGGCAGATGGTTGCAATGAGAGATGAAAATGGGAAAATCCACTATGAGATTAATGTACTTGTAATTGTTCACCTGGAAGGCACTAAGAGCCTGAGTGGCCAAGTGGTGTTCCTGTATTTGAGACTGATTTTATTTCTAAAAAAAATGCTTCAAACTGTTTATAAGAGACTTCAAGATGACTCAAACTTGAAGCAATCGATGTTACTCTAAAATAGCAACATGTCAGGTGAAGCTTACTCAATTCCTCACTTCTTTAAGATATCAGGCCCCTTACCATGTGGAAAACACTGCAACCATTGTTAATCTGAATTTTTGCTAGTGTCCACTGGAGACCATCCTAGGCCTTCACTGGGAGTCTATTTAAATGTTTAAACACACTTAATAACTATATTACATCAATTTCCATAATATGTGGGAGTAGAAAAGGCTGATCAGAACGTGACAGCAAGCTATGAAAAAAGTCTAGACCCATTTGTGAAGGCACAGCCATTAAATGTTTTGAAAAATATTGAGATAATAAGAGTGTACTTTGATAAATAATATTTTGAGTGACAGTAGTGATCATGAAAAGTTTAAACTGTTTTTCACAAATTCTGAAGAACAGCTGTTCTAAAGTATAGCCAATATTCCTTCCACTAGGATAACTACCTCTACTGATATCAAACATTTGATATCAGCAAAATTTTTATGTAGGGGTGTAAGCATGTGCGTGTGTGCCCAGTCTCCCTTCTCTCTCCCACTGGCCCAGATAATCAGTGTCCTTATGCCTCCAACCAGTTCTGAAACATTAAAAGTGCATAAGTATCACCGGAAACACTTTTTCAAAATATGTATTTCTAGCCCTGGCTGGTATAGCTCAGTATTGAGCACTGGCCTGTGAACTAAGGGATCACGGTTCAGTGCCCAGTCAGGGCACATGCCTGGGTTGCAGGCCAGTTCCCAGCAGTGGCCAGTTCCCAGCAGGGAACACACAAGAGGCAACCATACATCGATGTTTCTCTCCCTCTCTCCTTCCCTTCCCCTCTAAAGATAAATGAATAAAATCTTTTTTACAATAATAATTTATTATTTTATTTTATTTTTAAATATATGTTATTAATTATGCCATTACAGTTGTTCTATTCCCCCCCTTCATTCCCCTCCACCCTGTACACCCCTTCCCCACCATTCCCCCCTTTAGTTTATGACCATGTGTCTCAAGTTCTTGGGATTCCATATTTCCCATACTTTTCTTGCCCTCCCCCTATCTATTTTCTACCTACCATCTATGCTACTTATTTTCTGTACCTTCTCTCCCCTTCTCCTTCTCCCACTCCCCTGTTGCTAATCCTCCATGTGATCTTCATTTCTATGGTTCTGCTCCTGATTTAGCTGTCCTCTTAGTTTGCTTTTGTTTTAGGTGTGGTTCTTAATAACTGTGAGTTTGCTGTCCTTTCACTGTTCATCTTTTTTATCTTCTTTTTCTTAGGTAAGTCCCTTTAACATTTCATATATAAGGGCTTGGTGATGATGAACTCCTTGAATTTGGTCTTATCTGAGAAGCACTTTATCTGCCCTTCCATTCTAAATGAAAGCTTTGCTGGATAGATCAATCTTGGATGTAAGTCTTTGGATTTCATGACTTGGAATACTTCTTTCCAGCCCCTTCTTGCCTGGAAGGTCTCTTTTGAGAAACCAGCTGACAGTCTGATGGGAACTCCTTTGTAGGTGACTGTCCCCTTATCTCTTGCTGCTTCTAGGATTCTCTCCTTCATTTTAATGTTGGGTAATGTAATGATGATGTGCCTTGGTGTGTTCCTTCTTGGGTCCAATTTCTTTGGGACTCTCTGAGCTTCCTGAACTTCCTGGAAGTCTATTTCCTTTGCCAGATTGGGGAAATTCTCCTTTATTATTTGTTCAAATAAGTTTTCCACTCCTGGCTGTTCCTCTTCCCCTTCTGGTACCCCTGTAATTCGCATGCTGGAATGTTTAAAGATGTCCTGAAGGTTCCTAAGCCTCTCCTCATTGTTTTTGAATTCTTGTTTCTTCATCCTTTTCTGTTTGGTCATTTTTTTCCTCCTTCTGATCCACTCCTTTGATTTGAGTCCCAGTTTCCTTTCCATCACTATTTGTTTCCTGTGTATTTCCCTTCATTTCAATTAGTTTAGCCTTCATATGTTCCTCTAATTTGTGACTGAAATCAACCTGTTCTGTGAGCATCCTGATCACCAGTGTTTTGAACTGTGCATCTGAAAGTTTAGCTATTTCTTCATCGCTTAGATTTATTGGCTCTGGGGCTCTGAGTTGTTCTTGAGCCATGTTTTGATCTGTTTGTGTTTGTTATGTACAAGGAGGGGAGCCTTAGATGTTCACAAGGGCAGGGCCACCCAGGTCACTGGTTTGTGACACTGTATGTGGGGGCGGGGTCAGAGAGGGACAATGGCGGTTCCCTCTGCCACTTCCCGCCGCTGGGGCCTGCACAGTCCGTCTCACCACTGCTAGCTCCTTCACCAGTTTATGGGTTTGGCTGAAGGGTTTGTTGTTGTCAGACTTCCATGTATTTCAATTTTCTGTGGTTTGGCTGCATTTTTGTTGCTAAAACTTTATTGTTTTTAAACTTGGTTGTGTGAGAAGGCACAGTGCTTCCACCTATGCTTCCATCTTGGCGGAAGTCCCCAAAATCTTTTTTAAAATTTATATTTTTAGGCCAACACTCCCTGGATATTCAGATGCCATCATGTGGGAAGCCTCATACTCTGAATTTTGGATAAGGCTCACTACAGCGTTCTTAGGCATGAGTTCCAGGGGACCATCCTTTGATTGGTTGAACTTAAGCCCTCTCTCTCTCTTTGCATGTGTTGGATGTCATAGCCCTGACTTCAATCATTCCTATTAATTATTTAATTCAGTTAATGAGTAAAGTCCAGCAGTATGGATAGCCAGGAAATCTCTACTGAGTCAAAAGCATGGCATGCCCAACTACAGTCTGATCATTACTAGCATCAACCCACATTGAGAACTGCAGATTTACATTGCCAACCCTGAGATGCTTTATATTAAGTTAAATGATCCAACTTATATTATGTGCTCACATATTTCCAAAGACAAATCATTTCCAAGGTAGTCCCTTTTATGCATTTAATTACACTTGGGTTCCAGTCCAATTCAACACCATGTCTACAAAGTCTGGCATGTATTCAGCTAAACATTTGAATGCTCCTTTGTTCCTAAGGAGGAAAGCACAAGACTAATTTCTGCACAAGTAATTGCAGGTGCAGGTTAAGTCTGCAGTCTTAAAAAAGGAAGTGTCTCAGTGAAAGAGAAATTAAATGAGAGGGTTAAGCACACAGCCTGGAAAGAATATCCAAATTACCTGTGATTTTCCATCCTGTTTTAGAATTCATCCTTCCTATGAGGTGGGGTCACATTACCAGCTGAGTTCCCCTTAATAGGACTAAATTGGAGACAGGATGAGGGTCAGAGATAAAAAGAGATAGAAAAAATAGCCAAACAACCACCAAGATATATTAGGTCTTTTTAAAAACACATTAGGGGAAAATAATGAAGTGCTTTGCCACCCACTGAAGACAATCACATTTTACTTTTAGGTTTCTCTATACTCGGTTCACTTTGGAATAAACTTTATCAGTTTCTGTTGTCAGAAAATATTTCCAAGTTATACCATTTAGTAAAGAAGTGTCTCTGAGGAGTATGCACATTAGTAAGAAGGGCAGCTTGAGGCCCTCTTTCCCCCAGTGTGGATTCTGTGGCCACCTCTCTCCTAACTGGTTCTGAGGAGATGCTGAGGCTGCCTGTCAAAATACCACAGTCTGAGAACCGCTGATCTAGAATATAACACTTACTCCTAGTAGATATAGTATGCTGCACATAGTTAATTTTCCTTTTTACTCATAGTGATTGATCTTTACTGCAGACATTAAATAAGAAGGAAGAATTTATTCCATAACATTTTATTGAGAACCTGCGAAGTGTCAGGCAATCTTCTAGACATGGGGAACTATACCTCTCAATAACAGAAAAAATGGAGCTTATATGTTCAAGTGAGAGAAAATAGATAATAAGGAAGTGTGTAGCATAACAGGTGGTGATATATACTATAAATGACATTGAGAGGAGACAGGGTGCTCAAGAGTAGACAATGGGGAAAGGTCAGGTGGCCAGAAAGGCTCTGCAGAGGCCAGGTTTGATCAGGGCTGTGGCGGGGCAGTGAGAGCAGGAAGTGCAGATTCAGTGCATGTTGTGGTAAAAACATGGAGTCAGGACAAGCAGAGTTTAAAACTTACCACTGGCCTTCTTCTAGCTATTTGAACTGGGTCAAATTACTTAACCACTCTGTGCCTCAGATTCCCTATCTATAAAATGGGGATAATACTATCTCCCTAATAGTACTGTTGTGAAAATTAAATTATGTAGTGTATGTAAGCATTTAGAGCTATGCATGGCATATGGTGTTATATAACAGGTAGATTAACCATGAGGATAACAAAGTTAAAATTCAGTCTCCTCACTTATATGGACCTCTTCTGAGGCTCTCTACTGAATTTCGTATACAAAGTGTCATATCCTTTTTACAAACAGATCCCAAAATTGTATAAGCCATGGGCCCTGTATAACCTGGACCTGCCCTTGATCTTATCTACTATTTTATAATCTCCTGGACATATGATTACAGACAAAATCAACAAGAAGTGCAAAAGTCCAGATGCTGGAAGGAAATCAAAGAGGGCATTGTGATTGGAGGAAAGTCAGTGCAAGACAAAGAGGGCAAGTGGCAGGCATGAGGTCAAAGACCACTGGGGAAGGTCATAGGCCTGGAGCAGACTTTGATAAAGTACTTTGTTATTTTGAGTGACATGGGAAGACACTGGAGGTTTTTGACAAGAGGAGAGATGTGAACTACTTTACATTGTAATATTAGCATCACTGTGACTGATATTTAGGGAATAGATAGGAAGGCAAGATTAGAAGCCAGAAGAACCATGAAGAGGCAACAATCTAGAGAGAAAATTCAAGACTAATGGAATTCAGGACTAAGGTAGAGAGTTGTTGTGGATGATTCAAAGGTTTGGGTCTGAATAACTGACTAATGAAGATCAGGATCGGATATGAGTGTAAACTAGAAATCAAGATTTTGGCTTTAGACATGTTAGTTTTGAGATGCCTATTTGAGATGTAGGATTCTAGTTTCTGCCATGGAAAAGTAGCCTTCGTGGATATTTGTCTGAATAATTACAATGAAATTACTCTATAGTCATATGCTTGTTATAAAATGTTATACAGAATGTACCATATAGAATCTTTAAAGTTATAACACATAACTTTTATGGAAAATTAATTTTTAGATCAGGTTGAGTTATTATTTGTATATAATATGATTTTAAATGTACAATTCAATGACTTTAGTGCATTCAGATGGAAGGAGCTTTCTTCTAGTGAAGACTTTTCTTTATTTATCATTATCCCTTGACCTTTTAGAAGCATCCAAAATGTGCGTTATTACTTTACCACGGAACACAGCATTCCAAGTCTGTTATCTTGTAAGCTTTCACACATTCTTTTTCATTTGAACTTAGTTCTTCTACCTTGCACAGGTTTTAAGATTTGCCATGGGAATGGGACATTTGAGGATGCTAAAATACTTGGGGGTTTACTCTATCTGAAAGTGCTAAGTGTATTATTTAATGATATCATCATTGATCAGAGAACTCCAAGCATTAGCTATTTTCTACTCAGAGAAATACCATCGAGTTGTTCCTTTTTTCTAGAATTAAAAATGTTAAATAGTTCAACCTTATAAAAGGTAAAAATAATAATTTAAAGAATATACCTATATATTCTCATTTCCCCTGGTCTTTACTGGTTTACCCTCCAAGGCTGCATCATGAGTCTGTCCCTTTCATATCACATGATGTGGAAAGTTTCAATTAAAACTCTGTCATCTAACTAGATAAAAATAGCCATATTACTTAAAATATTTTATTTTCTTAGACTCTGAGGTCCTGGGCAGAAGGGCCGTGTTACCTTATCTTCACAACTACAGCCTATCTCTGTGCTTGGCCACAGTAGATGCTAAAGATGTTACATGAGTAAAAGTTATAGTAATGTATATGAGGATGAAGTACTTGAGTAATTTCATTTTTGTCCAGAACAAACCCAATATCCATAAGTCATTGACTATCAATAACAGTTTAGGAATGGATAATGTAGTAAAAGCATGTGACTTCAAGTTGCAAGTCCATCAATTTTTGGTTTTATTAATTTGTCTAGTCACTAATTTCTCTGAACATTTTTAAGCATAGTTTATTGATTATTCTTTTTTTTAGTATATATCATATTTTAATCATTTTGTAAAAATTGCTGTGTGCAACTCAATTCCTAATGTGGCTTTGATATATATATATATATATATATATATATATATATATATATATATATATATATATTATTCAGCTCTTGAGGTTTAAATAGTTTTTAAACCGTAAACATTTTAAAACCTTACTTTTTTTTAAATTTTATTTAATTATTTTTCAAGTACATTTTTTTGTCTATTTCTCCCATCCCCGCCCCCCCCCCCGCCCCGTCTCCCCTCTCCCTCCCATTTCCCCCCCAGTCCTCATCCCTGTGTCTTTCATACTTGTTCCTCAAAATCCCTCCCCTTTTTCCACTTAAATTCCCTTCCCTCTCCCCTCTGGTCACTGCCCACTTGTTCTCTATTTCAGTGTCTTTGTTTTTATTCAGTTTGCTTGTTTGTTTTATTCTTTAGCTTCCTGTCAAAGGTGAGATCATATGGTATTTGTCCTTCAATGCCTGGCCTATTTCACTCAGCATAATGCTTTCCAGTTCCATCCATGTTGTTGCAAAGGGTAGTAGCTCCTTCTTTCTCTCTGCTGCATAGAATTCCATTGTGTATATGTACCACAATTTTTGGATCCATTCATTTACTGTCCGGCACCTAGGTTGCTTCCAACTCTTGGCTATTGTAAATTGTGCTACTATGAACATTGGGGTGCATAGGTTCTTTGAAATTGATTATTCTCTTACAGCACCTGAACATTTTTAAATGGATTTACCATATTTTACTGTGTATAATGCATGCCTTTTTGCCCAAATCTTTTAGGGAAAAATAAGGATGTGCATTATACATGCAGATAATGATTGCATACCATGGTATAATAACAGATATAATAATCCCATGTATAATGTGCACAAAACTGTCAGTGTGCATTATACATGGCAAAATATGTAAAATACTATTTTACATATTATTTTATGTATTATTTTACATATCATATCTAGAAAAATATGACATATGAAGTATCAAAATTATATTTAGATCTATCAAATAAGAAAGAATTTTTATTGACAATGTCTAATACTTATTCTCAGAATAACATAATTTGCCGTAGTTGTTCAAATATTTTGCATAGAATTAAGTAAAATGGACTTTCAGAAACTTCATTTTCCTTAATATAAATTACAAGGGTTTGGTCATTTAAATTCAACTCCCATTAAAATGTGAGCTGCTTTTCAAGCTGAACTTGCTCTCTTTTAAGATTCATTTGTGGGAAATAATCTACTCTGGGAAGGCTTACTGAAAAAGTCTTCTGACAATTCAATTATTCTGAATTTAAAGTTTGTTAAATCAGTGAATACATTTGGGGAATAAAGTGTCCCTGTACCTTTTTATATCTTTCATAACCTCTTACACATTAACCAGAATTAGAAAGATAATCACTTTCCCTTCCTTAAGGTAAAGTAGAATAGTTGGCGCATTTTAACAATAAATGATGAGAATAAATGATGTTGATAAGTGTTTCACTGAGTCCCCTTGAGGCTCATCATAGCTCCATTGGGTGATAAGGCGCAGATTTCCATGTAACTCAATACTTTATCCTAATATTTCAAATAATATTTATTGTTTGAATATATTTCCTTACTTTCCCATCATTCAGTATTAACTCAGCATTTATCATCTCTTGGGCTCTTTGAAGGCATAGGTGAGTGAGGTTGACCCAATCAGTGCAGGTCCCGAAGAGCAGGAGTTGGCAGTATCTTATGCTCCTATCTCTAATTCTGTGGTAGCAGGGAGAGAAAACCATGTTTACCAGAGTTTCAGGCCCCAGGGCTAGAAAAGCTAGCTTTATTCAAATGGGTTCTCAAAGCAAGGAGAGAGGCAGGATTTAAGAGATGTGTTTTGGAAATGGGCCTGAGAGCCCAGGAAGAATGGAGTCAAGGATAAAAGTTCTAAGTTAGAATTCAAGAGGAAAATTAGTGACAGTGCTCCTGGAGACTAAGGTCTCTGTTTGTCTTGTTCATGGCCATGTTCTTCATGCATAGTGCTTGGAACATAAATATTTGTTGGTTGGCAAAATACTGTTGATCAATTGTGCCTATGTGTCCCCCTGCTAAGGTGTCATGTGAGCAAAGCACACAAAATGAATGGACCAGGGAAAGGAAGAACAAGGCACAGGTAATGAAAAGGTGAATGAGGAATGGTTCTTGCTTTTCAGCACTAGGTGATTAGAACCGGGACTCACACCATGTGGGAGAGAAGGGTCAGAGGTCAGAGGATGATTAGAAACTGACCGGCATACAAAGCAGGAATGGAATCTGAGCAAGAAGCAAAATTTTGCATGAAGTCTTTGAGCTGCACAAAAGGGAGGCTTGTTTGGAAGAGGCCTTGTCTATATGAATGTGATGACAAATAACACTGGGGAAATAGGCACACCTCAAATTAGGAGACATCTTCAATGTCACACCAGGGAATTTGAAGTTTGTTAAGACTAAGCCTCAGTTAATTCTAGCATGTTCACCCAAATATTTTAATCTTGTCACAGAAAAAGCTTATTAGTAACAGTGTTATACTGGCCTAGAAGAGTATACTCATGTCACAAAACTGGAGAGCCTTTTGTTCTGAGGAGGAAAGACAAAAATACACTTTGTCAGAAGCGGTGAGGAAGCAGGCACCCTTCTCCTCCCTCTCCAGGATTATTCTCTGAAAGATCTTTCCTGTCAGGCCCCAGGGATGGTTACTTTCCACTTTTATGATATCAGATTATCAATAACCACCTGGATATTTCTGGTTGTAGTTAATATATAAAGAGAATTAAATGATGGTAGTTCACTGTTTCAGTTATTCTTTATATAGTTTTTCATAATGTTGTCAACCTGTAAGGTCAGCAGTGACATTGTTGCGAACAGTCATCACAAGTGAGGTAGGATGTGCCATTACAGTAGCAAAAGGAGCTGGTCCTGAGACAAAAATAAACAATGCCTTTCTCCCTTTGTTACATTCTTTTCAAGAACTGAGCAGTTCTTCACATTCTAGATATACTTGGTGCAAATGAATTCATGAGTATGTGCTACTGAGAAGTATAGGATTATAGAGGATGGAATGAAAGCCATGCTCTCTGTGCCTTAAATGCAGGCATTATCTCTCCATTTCAAGATATCTAGCATTCTTATGTTAGAAACACAATTCTTACATGATTATTTCTTTCCTCCCTGTCACATCCCAGGCATCAAATACAAGCTTTGTTTTCAGTTTGAAGAAACTGAGTCACCAGCAAAATTTGGGGATGTGAGTAGGGAATTAGAGGCAGAACAAGCAAGTAGTGAAAAGACAAAGCTTTATGAAAATCTCTGGCTTTCTCCTACAAAGGAAGTGGAACATTTCATGCATAAAACCAAATATCATTTGCCAGGCAGCATATGATCATATAAAAAGTTTGCAAATATCACCTGCCTGCCACCTGACTGACTAGTAAAAGGAAAATGTGCTCAAGTTGGTCAAAACTCACTTTTTAGTGCCCCACAAGATCACCACCGCCTTCATTTCCTCAGTAAATACTCACTGTCCTATGTTGGAATGCAAATGCACACACCACATGCACCCACACATTGCTAAATAGAAGGTTTCCTCCTAGACCCATTCATTGTTTAAGTCCCTCCTCACTCCTTCTGTAATGAATACGTGTAGGCTTTGATGTTCTCTGTCAGGGTAAAGAAGTTTCACAAACACCTGCTGCATGCTGCTCCAACCTGTGACACTGAATCAGATATCACTCATTAATACATGGCAGGGGACAAGCTCAAATAGTAATAAATGTGGTCATGGTTGCTGATCGAAGAGGCCACAAGAAGAAAAATATACATGATTGCCCTCTTGCTAGCTTTAAGTACAAATGTCAAAAATATCTATGTATACTTAAGGTATTTGGTCCATTACAATTCTCATCAGATAGAAAATAACCATTATATTGGCATAATTTAAAATTGTGAGCCCCACAAATTCTTTCATAATTACCTTTTATAATAAAATTAAAATATAATATTCAGATTATATAGAGGTATATATATGCACACATGCTGCACACTCATATATGTGGTAGATATAAATACATAATAGATGTAAATACATAACAGATATTATCTCTCTCCCTTCCTGCATTAAAGAAACAGGAAATGAAAGCTAATTATATTTAAGTGGTTATCAGATTTAATTATATTTAGTATGTGGTTTTTAAAAGCAATTTTAAGTCCTGTGCATTTTGACCCATACTTATGCTTTCAACCATGGAGTTGGGAGGTATCTAAGTGGCCTTCAGTTCCATGCCTTCTTACATGTATCCTGTTCATGTAAGAGCATCACTTTTCCCAGAGATTTTTAGGGGAAAATATGCTATTCTCAATGCATTAAAACTTAGAAATTTATTTATATGAACCTAAAATCCACTTCTGGAACGCTTGGGTTTATTCTACCTGCAGGTCACTTCAGTAATTGAATGTATTTCTTAGATGACAAAGGAGTTTCATCTCTTTTTTTTTTAATTTTATTGATTATGCCATTACAGTTGTTCTATTCCCCCCCTTCATTCCCCTCCACCCTGCACCCCCACCTCTACCATTCCCCCCCTTTAGTTTATGACCACGTGTCTCAAGTTCCTGGGATTCCATATTTCCCATACTTTTCTTGCCCTCCCCCTATCTATTTTCTACCTACCGTCTATGCTACTTATTTTCTCTACCTTCTCCCCCTTCTCCTCCTCCCACTCCCCTGTTGCTAACCTTCCATGAGATCTTCATTTCTATGGTTCCACTCCTGATCTAGCTGTCCTCTTAGTTTGCTTTTGTTTTAGGTGTGGTTGTTAATAACTGTGAGTTTGCTGTCCTTTCACTGTTCATCTTTTTTATCTTCTTTTTCTTAGATAAGTCCCTTTAACATTTCATATAATAAGGGCTTGGTGATGATGAACTCCTTGAATTTGATCTTATCTGAGAAGCACTTTATCTACCCTTCCATTCTAAATGAAAGTTTTGCTGGATAGAGTAATCTTGGTTGTAGGTCTTTGGATTTCATGACTTAGAATACCTCTTTCCAGCCCCTTCTTGCCTGTAAGGAGGTCTCTTTTGAGAAATCTGCTGACAGTCTGAATGGAAGTCCTTTGTAGGTGACTGTCCCCTTATCTCTTGCTGCTTCTAGGATTCTCTCCTTCATTTTAATCTTGGCTAATGTAATGATGATATGCCTTGGTGTGTTTCTTCTTGGGTTCAACTTCTTTGGGACTCTCTGAGCTTCCTGAACTTCCAGGAAGTCTATTGCCTTTGCAAGATTGGGGAAGTTCTTCTTTATTATTTGTTCAAATAAGTTTCCACTCATGGCTGTTCCTCTTCCCCTTTTGGTACCCCTATAATTTGGATGTTGGAGCGTTTAAAGATGTCCTGGAGGTTCCTGAGTCTCTCCTCATTTAAAAAAATTCTTGTTTCTTCATATTTTCCTGTTTGGTCATTTTTTCCTTCCTTCTGGTTCACTCTCTTGATTTGAGACCCAGTTTCCTCTTCATCACTATTGGTTTCCTGTGAATGGAAAACGTTTTGCTATTTCTTCATCACTTAGAGTTATGGGCTCTGGGGCTTTGAGATCTTCTTGAGCCATTTTTGGTCTGTTCGCACTGGTCAGGCTGAAGCATTCGTTGTTATCAGACTTCCGAAAAGTTCAATTTTCTGTGTTTTGGCTGTGTTTTCTGTTGCTAATATTTTGTTGTCTGTAAACTTGGTTGTGTGAGAAAGCACGGTGTCTTCATCTATGCCTCCATCTTGGCAGAAGTCCATAGGAGTTTCATCTCTTGAGAAAATTCTGATTAATAGGGGCTGGATGGAGTGTCAGCAGCAAGTCTAAGGTGTTCTCCATCTCATTAGGAAAGAGTGCTGGCATCTATTAGTGATGTCTAACAGGGGCAGGGTATAGTACTGGCCAAGTCTGGATTGAGTCTAATTCTTCTTCCCATGAAATTCCCTCAAGTATGTGAATGTAACAGTCATCTAGCTGCTGCTTAATGACTATCTTCTACCTAAATCTGAAATCTTCCAGCTGCCTCACAATACATGCAGTTGCTTTCTCTCTAGCCTCCCAGCATGGTGTAGCTTGTTCCATGACTATCCTTCTAGGCATCACCTCAACTATACAGCACAGAGCTGTTCTGTGCTTGCAGAAATCTCATAAAAAACCTTTCTTTCAGGGTCACAAGTGAAGCTTGAAAGCTTCTCAAAAGGTCCTCTGAGTTCGTGCCTATATGTCGTTCAGTGTCCTGAAAGCAAGACATCATCTTGTCATTTGACTACTAAGATAGCTTGCCGTAACCATCAAAAATTTGCTTAAAATTGCATTTTTATTTCTTACTCTGCTTGTCAAGAGTATTTCTGATCAAATATATACCCTGTTTCAACTATGAAGATTTTGCATCCTCATGTGTTTGTATGGACGTACCTAAGGCTATGCTAATGACTCCAGCAACAATAGAAGTATGAACACACATGGCTGACACAAAACTACTTGCATTTGTTAAATGGAAATTCAGTTATGAAACTGTCACAGCACAGACCCTCACCCCTACCCCCCTGCCAGGACGCTGTGAAACAAACATGAAACAAACATTTTTTCCCCTGCATTTTTGTCAGGTGATGTACTTTTAAGAGCTAATTAGCCAAAGTGGATGGTTATCACTTTCAGTTCTACTCAAGTCCACACTCATGTGCCCTCCTATAATGGACTTCCAGATTGGCCCTGCATCAATCAATATAGAGCATCAAATAATATACTTGGAATTATAATTCCATCAATGTAAAAAGATTTCAATTGTGGATATCCTCCATTCATACTGCATAACTGGGTAAGACCATGCTGATATTATGAACACTTTCACTATAGTTTATTTTTGATATACTGGTATATATATATATATATATATATATATATATATATATATATGATTTGATCTTTCCATTTTATGTGCTGAGGTATCTTGTGTCAATAATGTATATAAAACTGTTCACGTTTCCTTTCATGACAGCTGTGCACAGTCTATGTCTTAGAACTGTATATCAAAGTGGCAAATATAATAATATAACACAGATCTGTTTTGACACTAATATGGATTTCATGCTTGTTTCACAGCCCCTTGGCCAAACATTCACAAGTATTATAGTACCCGGTAAATAACAGGCCAGAAGTCAAAGCCAGAGGCTATATCTATTATTTCAAAGCAAAGATTTTGAGACACAAGAATGCACAATCCTTTTCTACATTTTGCTTTTTACTTTATATCCTGTGTTTTTAGGATTAAAGTATTTTGTTCCCTAAATTCAAAATGTGAATTCTGAATTCAAATTCTGAATTCACATTCAAATTCAAAATGTGAATTTAGGGAACAAAGGCAAATGTGAATCTACAAGGTAAAATAAGAGGCTTCTTTAGAGGTTTCTCTTTTAAAATAAAAAACATTAATGTTTTATCATCAGCCATCATTTCCTTTCATATTACTATGTCAGACACCTGTTCCTGCATCACCATAAAAACTAGGTTGTTTAAATCTTTAAATGACCCTGTTAGGTAGAATCTTATCATTACTTCATGTCACAGATGAGAAAACTGAGGCCCAGAAGAGTTAAGTGACAAAGCCAAGATTCCAGATTTAGTGATGGTATGATGAGGATTTGGACTCAGAGGGTCTGGCTCCAGAGCCCATGGAGTTATCACAACATATGATGTCCTGTATATTAAAATTATAATGAAGGCAAGGAGTACTAAAGATACTAAGATACTGAAGTTTGTTGAGCTCCAACCACATATCAGGAATTATGACCATCAACATCAACAATCTTACTTAATCCTCATGCCAGTCCTGTTGGTTAGGAACCAACCTTTCTCCATTTTGTAAGTACAATGGGAAAGGTTAAGCAAAAGGGCAATAAAATTGGAAAAGGTGAGAAGACCTTAGTTACACAACCGATAAGGGAGAAAAGCTAGATGTAAACTCCCATTTGCCTACATCTAAAGTAGACATTTTTTTCTTTCATATCCCCTCTATTCTAAAACAAAATATAACCTCAATAAAGTGTTTAATAAGTTGTCTCCCCTGCTTTCTCATTTCCATGATCTTTCTATACTGAAAGCCCAGGAAATGAAGGGCTTTGGGTACAGCAGAACACACTATATACACATGGAAGTCATTTTACAGTCTGTTAATTTTTTCTTGGAAATTGAGTGGCATTGTTAGTGTTTTGAAAGGCAGCAAATATAACTGGACATTATATCATAAGAATAGACAATTATAAAAAGAGTATAAGATGAAGTACCTTTACATGAGCTTTAATTGCAACTGGTAATTAAACTGAAGGATTTCATTTTCCCAGTCAGCTCATCAGTGACACCAGAAAATAAACAATTTGTAAGTGAAATCCTTAGGGTAAAGCAATTGTAATTAATTGCATTTTCCAAGGGAAAAACATTCCTAAAGCCTGTTTGGGGTGACCTCTTGAGTAACATACACAGTGATTTACACTGTGAGCCAAGTGTGGGGTTCAAAACCAGACCTCATTTAATTTGAATATTCATGAAGTCTCCAGCATGATTTATACTTCAAATCCATCTCCATTGTCAAATTTATTATCTCTTTGGTGGAAAAAATGGAAGCAGATTTATATTCTGAATAATTCTCATTACACAATGAGATGATCAGCATGGAAAGACTTTACCATGGTGGAAACACATAAAGTGGTGCTGGTATCAATTCCTCCCAACTCAGAGTCTCCTCAAGTATCAAGAGTATTTTTTTAGAGATCCTTGAGAGCTGAAATGAAAACTTTTATCCATAAATTTGGGTCCACAGCTGACAAGCCTACTGGATTTGAATCACGAAAGTCATGAAGTCTAGTTTGCCCCTGCTCTTTTGCACAGAGAGCTGCATTGGGGATTTGTGCACATCTTCTTGGCTATTCGAATCACATGAAACAAACTGCTGTGCATTTAACTCTGATTCATGCTGCTCACTGTGGGTCCTGGCCTGAAGTGGACTTTCTTCTGTATAATTTCGCATAGCTTAATCAAGAGCTCCAGTATTAATTTCTCTTCTCTCTCTTTTTTAAACTTATGATATCAACTTGACCTTTGAACTGATACAGTCATGAATACAGAGCCCAGCCCAACTGCTTACTCTGTATCAGTTAGCTTTTGCCATGTAACAAGGAGCCCCAGAATTTAGTGGCTTAAAATACTAACTATTTAGCTCATGATTCTTCAAGAAGGTATTCTCAGCTGAGCTTAACGTGAGCTGAGCGGGTTCTTCTGGTCTAGGCCAGGCTCACCTGATCTCAGCAGAAGCTCTTCTTTGTAACCACAACTAACTGCCAGGTTAGGGTGGGGGTGGTCTGGGGAGGCTTCAGCAAACATGGCTTCTCTCTGCTCTGTGTGGTCCTCTATTTTTGATCAGGCTAACCTGAGCTTTGTCAAATGGTGGTGTGGCAGGATCCCTAGGTCAGTAAGAGAGGGCAAGCCAAAATAGGCAAGGACTTTTCAATTGTTGACAGCTTCTATTGTTCCATTGGTTTCATGGCTAAGCCCAGAGGCAGGATGAATGATACTACCACAGACTAGGACTGCTTAGAGACATGGACAAGTTGGGGGCCTTTAATACAAGAATTGACAGCATACATCTATAAGAAACTATGGTCTAGTTTCTTAATCCCTCATTTCCAGTTTCAGCATCATCTCATTAGATGGTTTAGGGGATTAAAATAAACTGATATGTATAAATTAGGGGGTAAACTGTTCAGCTGATGGAAGGCACTTAATATTAACTCTTTTTCTCTTTTATATATCTATGTAGACACATTTGGTTGTACAAAACAGGTATTTTAAATATGTGAGCAAACTGCTAGTAGCATGTCATCCACTGACCTCTAGAATCATTCAGTATTTAGGTGGTGAGATCATCTCCTTGTTCCTTAACAATTTCATGTTAATCTCTGCTGAAGCTATGCATAACCTAGAGGGTAAACTTCTGCAAAGAAGTATATTCTTAAAGTTGTATATGAATAAATGCATTTATGTATAAGGTATTTTTATGCAAAATAAATTTATTGAGCTGTCTATTTAGCTCCGCTTATTTCCTTATGACCTACCAATCAGAGAGGAAACTAGACCAAGACAATCTATGCATTACATTGCAGTCATAGCCTAGAAGAGGTTCAAGGTTTTCAAAATACTGATCATGGCCACTGAAACAGCTAAGGCATTTCAAAGTCAGCTGGACGTTCTAAGAAAGTAATGAAAAGAGCCCTTAAATTGAACTCAACTTTGGCCTGATTGTCTTTAAAATCTGGCTCCAATATTAATGCACGGATGTTCACATATTTAATTTGGAACTAGGCCACCAACACAATACAGTAGATGAGCTTCCATAATTTTCAAGTGCACCAATGCTTTTTACCATTGATCGGTGGATAATAGATCATTCTATTCGCTACCCTGAATTCAAATACAGTCTGCATAATTCAAAACTAGTCAGTAAATGTAACATAAAAGTACCTTGACCTGAAGATTGTATAAATGAAAATCCATTAACAATCACAATAGATCATTATTCTTGTCATATTTGCTCTGCGAAATATACAATTTGTTTGCTTCACCATACTATTCTTCCCACACATCTGTTACTTTATAGGTCATTGAAATGGTGCAGAGTATGTCAGGCTTATTATAGTATGCAATGAGAGCTCTTGGTCTTTCAGGACTGATAGAGCCAGCCTGATCTTAACTGACTATTTAGCCAAAAAGAAAAAGAACATTTGGTCAGCATGGGCTGAGTCAAAGGACTGTTTACAAGCATAATTGAAAGTCCTCTGATGTGGACTGTTTGCAGAATAGGGAACAGCACTAATGTGAAGACTTTGTCAGGATCATGTGTTAATAGGGGATGAGGCAAAAAAGTACTTTATAAAATGTAATCCCACTTGTTTCAAAATATTCTCTTTCCTATTATTCCAATGGTCATTGGAATAATCACTGGAATAGACATGTTTATGAAGATATACAGGTATGTTTAATTTTTGATCGACCTTTTTTAGTGGGTTGATCTGCTGGGAACCAAAAGTATTGGCTTTCCCATCTTATAATTTTCTGAGATGAAAAGATTATAATTCTATCCTTATAGTTAAGGTAACCACTTCTAACCAGATATAGGATGAATAAACTGTGATCTCTGTCCTCAGAGGAAACAGATATATATACTATAATATGCATGTAAGAGCTATACAAGTGGTATGAACTGGATTTACTCAAAGCAGTTGAGTCAGTGATTCTTCTAGAGTAGGAGGAATTAGAGGCTTCACAGAGAAGGTGACATTGGAGCTTTGAATACAGGGAGATCTATTAGAGGCCCCTACAACCATCCCCAGGTTCAGCAATTCACTAGAAGGACACACAGGACTCAGCATATAGTTATACTCATGGCTACAATTTCTTAAAGAGAGAGGATACCCCAAAAAATCAGCAAAAATGTGACAACCTGTGTGAAATGTTGTCTACCACTGAAGCTCATTAGACATTTAGTGCCCAGGGATCTTACTGGGGACTGGTCACATAAGCACGTTCTGCCTAGCACATATCAAAATTCCAGACTCTCAGAAAAAAGCAGATGTTTGGCATAAACCATATTATTTGCACAATCCATGTAGCCATTCTTATCAGGAATTCTGAGAACTGACCTTGGAATCAGGCCTTCCTAAAGACAGCAGTCTGAGGCCTGGGAGGTTAACACTTTTCTGCACAGGTGAACAGCATCTTTCCAGAATAAGTTGGTGGAGAAATGAATTTGGGCTGATAAAACATAACGAAAGGGCTCAGAGGTATAACAAAATGATTCAAAACATTTTATCCAGTGAGATATTGAAGCCCAAACATTACTGTAACTATTTGGAATGTCAAATCCCCGAGGTGATTCCAGCATGAGCAAACAGGCATCATATTGTAAAGAGGACTAAAGGGGTTGTTGGGTTATTCAAACATTTTACCTCAATTGTCTCCTTCATCCATGTAAAGATGTATTTCTAGTTTGCAATGTCTGGATATTTGGCTTAGGTTAGTGTTTTATTTTCACAGTGTGTACATTTTCTGACCGTAGCACATTTGAAGCTGTATAGTTTACAATGTCTTTATTATGGTACAGTGGAGAGTTTAATGTTGTCCTAGGTGGAGCGCATGCCATCAGAGACAACATTGCAGAATATGGTACATTTATAAAAGTGGGCCATATCAAACGTCATTCTTATCTCTGGTACTTAGGACATTAAATGTAAGCTGTGCTCTTTCTTTTCCCTAGTAAGATTAAGGCATACTTCAGTGCCTATCAGATCCTATACAATCTAAAGCAGAATCATCTCTCTACTCTACTAGGAGAGAAATGAAAACTTAAGCTTATAAATATTTCACTATAGGTTGCTATATATTAGCTGCTTACTGCTCAATTCATCTGCTGTGAAATGCTGGTAATTCTCTACTCTGGGCTTGAGGATAACCTCCATTTCGATAAATAATAGGACTTGTACTGATTTATAAGTTCCATGCATTCACTAACAGACAAGACGGAATATGTTAGCCTTATGAATGCAATTGGTGCAATGTACTCAGAGAACTAGACCTCAATATTAAAGATTTAGCTGCTCAGGTGAAATGTTATCACTATAACATGCATGAACCTTAATGGAGTAGAAATATATATATGTGTGTGTGTATATATATGTATATATATTATAAAATAATGTGCAAATGATACTTCAGCTGTAGTTTGGAAATATAGTGGGAAAATTATATAATTCTGCATATTTTCCATTTTGTTCATACTCTTGGGAAATTATAAATGAATTGTTAAATTAAAAAAACAGCATAAAAACAGAAAATTGTTATTTTTTATCTTTTTTCCTGAAAATAAACTAGGACTCTGAAAAAAATTGTTAGCCCCTTATATTAGTGCCCTGTTAATTCCATAAGAAATTACTACAAAGTTAATGGCTCAAAACAACACAAATATATTATGTCAAAGTTGTAGAGTTCAGAAATTCAAAATAGGCTTTACAGAACTAAAATCAAGTTGTGGGCAGGGCTGTGTTCCTTTCTGGAGGTTTCAGGGGTGAATCTGTTTTCCTTGCCTTTTCCAGCTTCTGGAGGCTGCCTGCATGTCTGTGACCCCCTCTGTCTTTCAAAGCCAGCAGCATAGTACCTTCAAATCTCTGTTCCTATCTCTCTCTCTCTCTCTCTCTCTCTCTCTCTCTCTCTTTCTCTCTCTCTCTCCTCTCTGCTTTTATCATCACATGTCTCTCATACCCTAACTCTCCTGCCTCCCCCTAATAAGGATCCTTGTGATCACATTGGGCTCAGGCAGATAGTTCAGGTTTCTCTTTCCATCTCCAGATCTCTAGCTTAACCACATCTGCAAAATCCCTTTAGCCACGTAACATCTAACATAGGTTCTGGCTATTATAATCTGGACATCCCTGGGGGACATTATTTTGTCCACCGCAACCCCCATATTTTCCTTTATGTAATCATGAATACTATAAATTATTCAATACCAATACTCAACCAAATTTTGGGCATTCAGTAAGTTTTTATTGAGTACTTACTACATCCCCTGTAATGTTCTATGTAGATGCTGAGAAACATCAGTTAACCAAGCAAAGTCTTTGCTCTCATGGAGCACACATTCTAGAGGCAGAGAAAAATAAATGAATATTTTATGTATTCTGAATATTTGGTGCTAGAAAGAAAAGGAATTCAGATTTACATGGGAAAGTGTGATAGTCTGTGTACAATGAGTAGTACTATTTTATCACTGAGCATGGCCAGTAATGGCCTCTTTGAAGATGCAGCATAATGGGTTGAATAGTGGGCCCCAAAAGATATGTTGCAACTATTATCCTCTGGTACCAATGAATGTGAACTTACATGGAAGTAGCATTTTTGCAGATGTAATTACGTTAAGGATCCTGAGATGAGATCATCCTGGATTTACAGTGGGCCCTACATCCAATGATGAATGTCCTTTTTAGAGACAGAACAGAAGATGACTCAGAGAAGAAGGTCATGTGAAAAAGGAAGCAGAGATTGGGGCAATGCATCTAAAGCTAAAACACATCAAGGATTGCCAGCAACCACCAGAAGCCAGGAGAAAAGCATGGAAGGGATTCTTCCTCTGAGCCTCCAGAAGAAACCAACCCTGCTTACACCTTGATCCTGGACTTCTGGCCTTCAGGATTGTGAGAGAATATACTTCTCTTGTTCTGAGCCACTCGGTGATGATTTGTAATAGCCACCTTAGAAAACTAATACAGGCCATGTTTCATCCTGATTGAAATAAGAGCACAAGCCATGCAGTTATTTCAAGGAAAAACAAAATAGACAGAGTGCACAGTAAGTGGGAGACCCTTTATGGCATGGGTGTGAAACTCATTTTCACCAGGGGTCACATCAGCCTCGCAGTTGCCTTCAAAGGGAAGAATGTAATTTCAGCTCCTTAACTGTTAAGGAGTAGTTACATTTATACAGTCTTAAAATTATTTTGGCCCTTTGAAGGCAATCATGAGGCTGATGTGGCCCCTGGTGAAAATGAGTTTCACACCCCTGATTTATGGTATCTAAATAACTACAGGGAGGATTGTGTAGCTAAACCTCAGAAAACAAGGTGGAAGAGTCTTCAAAGGTGATTTGAGAATGATCATATGGACCAGCTCTGGCATGGAGCACCTTGAGAGCACTCATAAGGATTTTGGATTTTATTCTGTCTATATGCTAGTTTCATTGTGACCTAATAAAATACAGAATTTCATATTAAGTATTTTTATCTTTTTTCTTGTACATGACAGTCTTTACCTGGCAGAAGGAAGTAATCAGGACACAACTCACTATAGTTACAAAACATGAAGGTTGCATTCTTTTAGGCTCTAGCATATTCCTATCAAATTTCTAAATAATGTTGGCCATGGCATGAACAAAGAAGACATATTGGTCCCTCCATTCCTATGACACAGCACTTATTTCCTTTTGTGTCTGTGTATAAACAGTTCCATGAGCATCAGTGTGCTGTGTATTAGTACTTTCACTGATGTACTGTGATACTCACACCAGGTAACCCTGCCCATCAGTGAGAATGGAGGCCATAGACTGCAGAATGAGAGTGCCACACAAAATCTAAAAGCTTCTCTTCCTTACCAGAGTTGTGAAGTGGAAGTAAAATGAATGAATTTAAGTTTCACTTCCCCTGATGCTCCCTGCCAACCCAGACTCTAGAAAGCTATAAAATGGTATCAAGAGGTGACTAAAGAAATACACTCAAAAATAACAAATAGTTTATTAAAACTTGCAATGTCTGTACTAATGGTTGCCAGAACTGTCCTAGAAATAACTTGTAATGGGGCAGGAAGTTATACTTCTGGGCAGATGTCTGTGTTAATACATGCAGATCAAACCTTAGAAAATGAAATAGGCATTAATGGTTTTGAAACTATGTAATTGGTAGGATCATTTCAAGTAAATTAGTAATGCATAAAAACCTAATCAATGCAAGTTTATTAGGAGATGCTTTATTTCTTATTTGTTGAATGTATTGAGGTGACAATGGTTAAGAAAACCATAGAGGTTTCAAGTGTACAGCTCACCAAAACATCATCTGCATATTGCATTGTGGGCCCATTGCCCCGAGCAAAGTCTCTCTCTGTCCCCATTTATCCCCTCTTTGCCTCTAGCCCTACAACCCACCTCCTCTTGGACAGCTGTCAGTCTATTCCATGTATCCATGCCCATTTCTTTTTTGTTCTTTAGTTGATTTTGTTCATTAACTTCTACATATAAATGAAATTATATGATATTATTCTTTCCTGGACTGGCTTATTTCATATAGGATAATACTTCGAGGTTCCACATGCTGTCACGAAAAGTACAATCCCCTTCCTTTTTTATAGCCAAGTAATATTCCATTGTGTAAATATACTATGGCTTTTTTATCCACTCATCTACTGATGGGCACTTGGGCTGTTTCCAGATCTTGGCTATTGTAATAAAGCTTAACATTTGTCCCTCCTTATGTCATGGACAATTTAAATATTTTATATGGTATATCCATCAATCAAAGTAAAACTAACTAACATCCATATGTGTGCATATACACTTTGTGTAAATATGTGTATACAATGAATCATAGCTTACAACCCTTTGGGCAGGAAAATTAACAAAAGATGCATATAACATCTTATCCCTCTCATTTATTATTGCTCCTTCATTTTGTTTTTCATTTTATATGCAAACTAAAGTGTTCTAAATGACAAAAGTTAATTTCATTTGTGGGAAACGCATCAAATGTGAACTGAATCTTGATTTTGAAATCTTATTTGTTTCTTAAAACAGAACATTTCACACCCTTTTCAAGGGAGCACCTGCTAATTCATTTGATTCCAATGTATAAATCTTTGTAATAGTTCAAGTGGGTAGACAAGGATAATCTAGAAATTGAACATGAGCAGAGGAAAGTCCCTTGGGGTCAACAGGTTTCAAATATGCGTACAGAAAATATTGCTTTAATAAGGGCTATTTGAATCCAGAAGGAATCTACCCACAGTCATCTAAATTATCCCTGGAGAGCTGGTACAGTGACAAAGAATGACAGAATTCTACTTCTGCCTTTATTATCGGTGAGATGACAAACCTCACACAGGTCACCAGGTCACTTAACCTGACTGTCATTCTGGTTCCTTATATCTAAACTGAGTACTATGAAAATAAGAAAAAGAAAAGCACCATCATTTTAGGCTGCATAAAATGTGAAAAATGTTTCATTTTAAAATATCAGCAATGTTATCAAAACTATATATCTAGAGACGTACAAATGATGTAAGTACAACTTATTTATATAGATGGCATATATAGACTACATCTATAGTTCTTTATCTTGAAAGGATTAGCCATAGTTGTAAGTTTTGTCACTGAAGAAAGTTAAATACCTTGAAGGAAAATATAAATCTGTCTTTCCAATTATAATTTTATATCTCAATCTGCTTTATCTTTGGTTCGCCATAATTAACATTTTTATCCTGCACACAGAAATCAAAATCTTTATGATTTAAAGACATCTTTAGGTTACTTGCCCCATACTTTTTCCTTTTGGTAATGGTTTAGTATACAAATACAGTTTTTAGAAAAATTACTGCCACATTTGTATATTTTGAAGCTTTATTCTGCAAATATGTTTGCTCCTTCCTTTCAAATATTACACAGTTTTACTTAAAATAATCTGATATAATGAAAAAAGCAGATGCATGTTCTAGACACCATTCTCCAACAGAAGAATTCAATGCTTCATGGGTTATCAGAAAAGTGTTTCATTGAAAAAATGTAAAACTGAAGAAGTGACTAATTTTCAGATGATGACAATGAACAGCAACTGAAACCCTCCCAGGAGAACACACACCTGTACAAGGTAGTTTGTCAGAGAATGCACACGCACACGAGGCAGGTTGCAGGCGAGTGAACACCTATTATCACACTCATAAGTGAGAACTGTTGACTCATCCTGGTAATTTAGAAGGTCTGTGTAGACTATTTTTTCTCCCCTTTGGTGAGCTCCACTTTAATTATTTTCTATCATAAATTTTCATTAGAACTAATACATGCTACTGATACTCTTTCTAATCTTCTGTGGCTAAAGCTTACTGTGTGCTATAGGGAAATAAAAGAACCAAAAGTCACCCCAGTTATGAGTTCAAGCTCTTCTTGTCTTTTTCAAAATAGAGCAATAATGTATTTTATTATTTTATTCTGAAAAGAACAACCCTTTGGGGATAAGTGCAGGTCTGCTCATGTTGGGGATTTTAAATAGTGACACATACGATGTAGGTCACACATTCTTTTTACTTAAAAGGCCCAAGGAACTAGGTTGTTATGTTTTTGTTTGTATTTAATATTTTTTATGCTTTAGCCATATATTTTTCCAAAGGAAACAATAAAGTTTGATAAAAGCTTGGATGGAATGTAGACTGGACCAATGTCAAGAGAGCTGTGCTCTGGTCTGGACTATACCACTGACTCACCCTGTGTCTCTAGCTTCCCGGTCTTTACCTAGAGAACATTATGCTGAGTGAAATAAGCCAGTCAGAGAAAGACAAATCCCATATGATCTCACTTATATGTGGGATCTAAAAAACAAAATAAACTGACAAACAAAATAGAAACAGAGGCAGGGAAGATGGGATGGGGCTTGCGGGTACTAGAGGAAAAAAGGTGAAGGGATTAGCCAAAGAACATATATTCATAATCCACGGACACAGGCAGCAGTGTGGTGTTGGCCAGAGGGAAAGGATAGTGGGGGGAGGTGAAGGTGGGTGGGGAGAATGAGGATGGAGAGAGACTTTGCTTGGGCAAAAGCAAACGATGCAGTGTGCAGATGAGGTTTTTTTGAACTGTACACTTGAAACCTGTATGGTTTTGCAAATCTGTCATTTCAACACATTCAGTAAAAGATAAATACTTATTTAAAAATAAAGTAATAAAAGCCTTAACAGAGAAAAAATCAAATAAGAACCCCATGGTCTATCACAGCATCAGCCCTATTGTAATTGTACGCTTGCAAGAAGTTCTAATAGAACACATGGCCCTGCTTGCCACTTAGAGGCAAGAGAGAAATGACTTCTTCCTGTCCCAAGTGAGCTCTTCCATCAAGGCACTCCCAGTGTATAATGAAGTGGGAATCAACCGTTTTTCTTTTCACTCTTTACTTCCCTGGGTTAATCCCGGCCATTTTACTTACTTTTGCCAACATTTAGTTTCTTTCCGTCCACTTCCTTTGTTCACATCTCCTTCAAAAATAAATTTTATTGGATTTTTTAAAAGCAAAACTCACTTTTTTTCAAACTCATGGGGATAACTATAAGAAAAAGTGAGGTAAGCTGCTGGAAAATTTTTTATTTTTAAGAGGAAATGCAATTTGTTATTTTTTTGCTGGATTATACAATTCTCCCTCATGCTTTGATTTGTATTGAATTTCTTAGAATAGAAATGAATATTGGTGGTTTGCCTTGAGGCCTGTCTCAATACCAGAAACTTGGAGGATAGTCCCAAAGATATAATCCTTACTTTCTGAGGTGTAGTATGAGGCAGGGACTCTTCTATGTGCTGGGTTACCTGTTGACCAAGACAAACCGGTCCCCCTGGAAGTCTGTGTTCCATGCAGTAGACAAACTATACAATTAAACAAATAGTTTCACAAGTGCTAATAAGTGCTATGAAGAAAAGAAAGCTGGATAGTAAATAGAAAGTGTCAGGAAAAGGGTGCCTTTTGCTAGTGAGTGTTAAGAGAAGACCATTCTGAGGCGGTGTCATATGCCTTGAGACATGAAAGTTGAGGACACCTGAGTCGTCCATAGGTCTTAGGGACAGACATCCTGGGCAGCAGGAATGAAATGCTAGTATAGGGCTCCTGGGGCCTGAAAGAGCTTGCCAAGATGGAGGGACTTGAAAGTTAGTGGACTAGACAGAATTGAAGGCGGGAGAGAGCACCCAATCAGGTTGAAGAGGCAGCCAGGGGCCAGATTAGACAGGCCTTGCAAGCTGTGACAAGGAGTTTGTATTTCATTCTCAGTACAGAGGGAAGCCATTGGGAAAATAAGCAGATTGTTAGAACAAAGTTCCTCAACATGACAGAATTGGGGAGGGGAGTGTTTACTCAGCATATTACCCAGAAAACTTTGCCCCAATTTCTCTATAGATTTCTCTTTCTCACCTCACAGTTTTCTTCTCTTGAGTGGCTAAAATCTTAATGTCTCTCTGTACTCCCAACAAGAGTGAAACTGTTGTCGCCTTCCCTTTTAATAACACCTTCTCCTTGGCATTTAGGGTACCTACCATCAACGCTTCTGGCTGAGCATAGTCCCTTAGCAACATAGTTTCTCATCTCTACTCCCCCTCTTCCAAAGAGAATTCTCATACTCTTCAAAAAAAAGAAAAAAATCTTGTGAGTGAAATTCTATTGTGCCTATTCTCTACCTATTTAAACCTTACAGCCATCTGCCAAAGGGGCACAATATTTGTTTGTATATCCAAGAATATTTTCTGTTCATAGCCTCAAGACCCTCCTCCTCCTCAAGGGATTTTTCTCAATGGCCTCCGGAGATGGTTCCAGGTTAGACTGTCCAGGGATTTTAAAATTCGGTCCATCAGTTCTAGGACACCCACCACCAAGGTTTCCTGTTCAAGGCAGTCACTAAAATTCCTTGCCTCTCTGTCACCCATACCCCTCCAAGTTCACCTCCTCTGTTTCTGCACAGTTATACTCAGTCACACATTCATCTGCATACCTTTGACGTGCAGGAGAACTACTCATGAGAACTGTGGGTCCTTTTCTCTTCTTATTGCTCTTCCTGATAACACTGTCTCTTTTGCCCTTCCCCCACCCCACACCTGCAATGCTGGTAAAGAAAAATAAGAATAAGAAGTTTTTGCTCGTGGCTTAGAAAACCTACTGGATATTAAAGGCTATCATATTTAGAATTATAAGTTATTCTTAAAACACAGTTATGCTCTTAAAATATTTTAGCATGAGCTGTCTGTTTCACTTCAAACTCACACAGAGGTTGCTCTTGAAAATATGCCCACAAGTCCAAGGGCCACAAATCAGAATTACAGCAATGAAAACAGAAATGAATCTTCTCACTTGGGGGTGGCCAAGCTGTGGAGAAGTGATGAATACCAAGCCAGCTTGCCAGAAACTAATTTATAAGCCAGAATGCTGATACATGAAATGAAATGGAAGATGAATCCAGTACGATAAGTGACATCAATAATTTCCGCAGGACACACCCTCTTAATGAATAAGTCCATCGAAGAGACTAGCTTGCAGAGTAGAAGAATTCCTGGTACAGCAGATTAGAAGAGAAAGGGATGTTAAAGGGCATTCCTTCAAAGTCAGGTTGCACAGCCAGTGTCTTTCTTCCCACTCTGGGGGTCTTATAGTCTCAGAGTCTGGGAGCTGACATTGCCAGTTCTTACCCTTCAACTGACTTTTATCTCTTCTCCCTTCAAACCACTACCTTTGTCTGGGGACAACAAAGCCCCAGTATTGCTAGAAAGGTTTAGGTCAGAGTTTATTTTGCACTCATGACATTTAGTTTTCTGGGGTTCTAGGAGATAAACTAAAGAATCCAGTAAGGATCATTGGGAAACATCTTGAAATGACCAGCCACCTTCTCTGTAACCCATTTTTATATTGAGTTATTTCAGCAGATGAATAACTATGTCTGTTTCAGCTTAATGCTTATTAGCTTTCATTTTCAGGAGGTGACAGTTTTTCCCATTCAATTTAACAACTACTTACTGAGCTCCTGGAGAGCAAAAAAAAAAAAAAACCATCTAGAGAAAACAGAAATGAGCAAGGGAGCCCTCTGTAGAAGCTTACAGAAAGATTCAAGCACAGGAGCAAGAAAAGGTGCAAAAATTATTGTCCAGAATTAAGGAATCATGTAAGAGAATCTCTTAGGTGATCACATATCAGTGTGAGAATCAGTGGCTTTTGAGTTGGTGCTCCTAGGACACAGAGGGTTTGCCAGCTGAAGAGATCTTGGTAAAAGCCACAGTCTAGAGTGAGAAAAGCCCTGGGCACATTCACAGAAAAATGATGCATAGACTCTCTCAGACAACTGCAAGGGGTCCAATGTGAAATACTTGATCTGTCAAGTCTATTGTCATGGTTTTAAAAAATGCAACAACTGAACAGACATACAAAAAAACACCCATGGAAACCCTGTCCCTAGTGGTCACAACAGCTGGTGGAGTTAGATGTTGTATTCTTTTCTGCATAACACTTGTCTTTGAAAAGCCAGGACAGTTAAAAAGCAATTATTTACACAACAAGAGTGATGTTTAATGATTAAATAATATTAAGAGCAACTTAATTATAACTTGTCATCAATTGCTGTTCCATATTTAACCTTTCTTTTTTCCTGAGAGTGTGTTCTTGGTAAAAGGAAACATGCAAATTTAACATAAAGTCTTTTGCTTCTGAACTTTTGGCCATCCAGTTCAGCTCTGGAGTGCCTGGTTATGTGCCATTCTCTACATGATTTTGCTCAGAGGCACTATCTTCTGTGGCATTGTAATTGCTGAGAAATCAATAATTAATACGAAGATAGCTAGAACTAAAATGACAAGGTTGTTTTTAACTCATTTTTAACTAATTCAAAATGAGCAACCTTTTGTTTCCATCTTTGTCATTTAACAATGGAAAGGAACCTCTCTATATCTACCTTATGACTTTTTTTCTGAGTCCTCTCTCATCCTCTTTCAAAATCTTTCAGGTATAAAAAAATTTCATTGTGGATTCACATAAATTGCCACTGAAACATTCCTATAGTTAGTGAGAGCCGCCTTCCACTTACTTCCAGGAGAAAGACTCTTCACACACTGTTCCGCCTCTTCCACTGGCTAGAACAGCTTCCAAGGAGAATAATGTGGCATTACTATAAGCTTTCCATGACTTACTTTTACTTGATCTGTGTCTTTAAATAACACATACAGGTACGTAAGCACTGAGGGTATGGAGTGAATGGAGTAAATTGAACCTACAGAGAGAGGGGCTTTCTAAGATAAAATAGGAATAAGATAAAAGCCACTTTAGGGATAAATGTTTCATATGATACACATATATTTTTATTATAATTCTTTCTTAGTTCAAGTCAAAGTACAAAAATATTGGAGAATATTATTTTACCTGGTCATTAGAATTGGCAAGCCACCCAAACAAATGCAGGGCGAGTCTGCTTCTCAATTCAGATGCCTTGTTTGAATCTCAGCTTCCATTACAACTGTTACTTTGGGCAAATGACTTACTTCTCTACCTTTAGATTAATTTTCACACTTATCCAATAGGAATATTAATACTTTTCTGGTATTATAGCAATGATTCAATTAATGGCATATCCAAACCTTTAGCACAATGCCTGGTGCAGAATAATCAAACAGTAAATTATATCTATTCTTTAAAATGAGAGGTATTGTTTTTTATAGCACCTATTTATTCTGTTTGTATACATCTTTTTAAAAATATGTCTCTGTACACTATAGGACACCCATGGCAATTACCGAAATGCAATTTAAATATGTACCTCACCCTGTCCAGTGAAGAACTAGAAAGAGAGGACTTGGGGGACTGGTAACCAAACCACTGAATCATGAAGACAGTATTGGCACAGGGATTTCCATCTGGCCAATTTATCTCTGTAAGAGGAAACTCATCACCCATTAATGTTTTTAATGAGAGAAACAGTGAACATCTACTGGAATTCACCCACAGAAGCACTGATGATATTTGTGTATCTGCACCTACATAAACACACAGAACGGCAGAAGGATTGGTTGGTTCATTTTTATATCTCTAAATATGGTCTGTTTTTATTCAGATTATACTTAAGGGGAATCTGATCATTATTTTAAATATGTTTAGAGTATGTATATGGTCTCAAGACTCCATGTAAAGATTCTGGGTCTACAAGCCAACCCACCAACTTTCTAATGGGAATTGATTATGTATATCAGATAAAGAGAATGTGATGCCTTAAGACATAAGATTTTTAAACCCCTTTCCTGTGGGGTAATAATACTGTAACTGCATGGGGTGGGTAAAGGTAGGGTAAGAACTGAGCTCTTAAAGCAATAGGACCTTAGCTCAGATTTCTGGTGTTTTCAACACACATTTGAATACCCAAATGTGAAGATATGTATTCCTATAGCCACCATATTATTCACCGATGCCTCCTTGTGTTTGGAAGACTAAAGTACATAGTATACTGTCTGCCCCACGTAATTGCTCAGAAAGTGGTAGCTACTATAATTTAATTACCTTAGACTGTATCCCACTCTCTCAGTTTTCTATCATCATGTGATTTTCTTACTGCCACTATCTCCACAAGGCAGTTTTCAGTCTTTTCTGGATCACAGGGCCCTTGGGAATATCATGAAAGGTATGCGTCCCTTCCCAAAGAAAAGTTTATATATCTACATCGACACAACATGCATAATTTCCATACATATTTTAGGAGGCTTACCTATTCTGTGAATTGAGAGTCTCAGGATGCCAGGTTAAAAACTGGCACTGGTTCAGAAACTCTTCCCTAAAAACTAGATATCCATATATCTATGTAATTATATATAGATACCATTATAATACAAGAATTAATAATACATGAATAAACTCCGTGTTTCCTGTACTCAGAACTGTAAACCTACTTTTGCCCCACCCTGTATGTGTATTCAAGTGCCCTTGGTTTGACTTTAGAAAATACTAATCAACACACTCCAAGCTACTCCCTTGGGTCTTGAGGTAGAGCCCAGAGTTTCTGATGCCCTGGTCACTTCAGACACCCTAAGAGTAACTGCACAGACGGAAAAAAGGTAGCGTGAAGTCTATCAGCCCCTTCTGAGGGCTGGGACAAGATGGGGTTCAGAATAATTAAAAATTTTTCAGAATGTGGTAACATGATATGGTGTGTCTATATCATTATATTATACCATCCCAAGAGGGTTTAGAGGCAGCCCCTTATAATCAGAGTAATATTTCTGCAACAAAACATGAATATTCACACTAAGTGTGATAAAGACTATAAATAGCCATACAACAGCTTCAAGAACAGTTTTGCCACTGAATGAGTGACACTTTTTAAAAAGACAACTTTCAGTTTTCAGAGATTTTTATGAGTTCTGAAATATAAATAAGGAATTGCAGATCTGTAACTGAATTCAGGTGTCCAAGGAACCATAAGTATTAAGGCTCACATTTCTCCACAGCTCATAAAGGATTGTAAATTGCTATTAAAAGCAGTCCTATATCTCCTGTAATTTATTAAGAAGAATAATTTGTAAATTACATAATTGCAGACATAATTACATAACATTTACATATAAGTACCTATATATTCTATTGCACTTATTATTCTATCTGATTCTTCTTTTAGCAGTATTTAGCAACACATCCCAGTAGCTCCTTTTGAACTAATATAAGTTGCTTGTTTGGCCCAATACAAACATATAAATAATTTTTAAAAAGACTTGAAAACCACTGCTGGAAATTATAAACAAATCTCTACAATGAGATATTTTTATTCAAAGAGAAGATGAATGTAGTGTTTGAATCAGAACCCTGTCTCAGTTTCACCTGAGATAGCTTTGCATAAAACTTGTGTAAATGACTTCACTGATAAGAAAAGCAATGAGTTTTAATAAAATAAGTATGTCTAAATATAAGGTGCCATTCAAATGGCACAAAGGTAAAACTTCCTCAAGTGTTTAAAACCTAATGAAAACATGAACAGAAATGCATAATAATAATAATATAAGCTGTATGTCTGTATTCTCATTTATATTTATTCATCTACCTATCTATATATAGATAGATATATGTATATGTATGTATCTATTCATCATATTGTAGTCAAGCCATTGATAAAATAAGGCATTATCAATGTAGAGATACTAAAGGCTGTTTCTCCCTTTTAAGAAAAATCTAATTCTTAGGTATTGAGAACCCCTTTTGATGCTTTCTTCATCTTCCATCTATCAAGAATTGATTGTATTCCTATAGGTGCTCCAAATGTAAAGCTTTGAACCTAAGAGAATATCAGAAATACCCTGCTACTAGAATAATTCAGTGTAGTTAGAAGAAATGCCACTGGGATTATATAGAAACAAGAGCACACAATGCACTTTTAAAGTGTTTTGTACATGGTAAGAGTTGCATCATTATCACACATTGACATTCACAGCTAGTAGGGGTTCCAAGGAACCCCTATTTCTTAATTTGTACTCCATCCAGATCTTAGGACCACATGTGTCTTGGCAAAAAAAAAAGAAGAAGAAGAAGAAGAAGAAGAAGAAGAAGAAGAAGAAGAAGAAGAAGAAGAAGAAGAAGAAGAAGAAGAAGAAGAAGAAGAAGAAGAAGAAGAAGGAAAAAACACAAAAAGAATGTATTACCTTGAAATATATGAAGTTGCCAATCTCTAGATCTGAAACGGCCAAATACCAACAATTTCACATGGCTCATTGTAACATCAGACAACTTGATCTAGGAGCAAATTACCCTAAGTCAGTTACTCTTCTGTTTCTCCTCCAATCTTAATCTTGGGCATTTTGTCCTGGAGCAATAGCCCCTAAAATCTAGGTGCCCCCAGGCTTCCACAATGCTAACTGTCTAACCCAGAGCTTAGGCTTGGCCTTGGCATTTTTATCTACCCACTCTTCTCGCCAGGCTTACACACCCCTGAGAATGAGCACTTTCTTAAGTTTTGCTCCCTAGATACCTTGCTTGCCTCATCCTAGTCCCAGTCCTCGGTGACATCAAACTTGCTCATCAACCTAGAGCTGTCGGAATCAACCATGAAACTTAAATTGAAAAGTTCTCTCCCTTTGTTATTGACTGTATTGGGGTGACTTTGGTCCATAAAATTATAGGTTTCAGATGTACATTTCTGTGTACAGTTCTATACATCATCTGCATGTTGTATTGTGTGCTCACCACCCAAAATCAAGCCTCCTTCCCTCACCATTTATCCCCCCTTTATCTTCTTCTACCCCACCCCAATTTCCTCTGGTAAAAAATTATATTCTTGTCTTTCTCTATGAGTTTGGGAGATTTTTTTGGCTTAATTTCTTCATTTTCTCACTCTTAACTAAATTTTTTTCATCTTAATCATATTATTTCCTCTGCTCTATTTGACACTATGAGTTCTTCCCACAGCTCTTTCTTTTCATAAGCTATCATATCTTTGTTATAATTTATTGAATCTCTATTAACACATTACACTCATCCAAGGTCCATAGTTTACATTAATTTCACTCTTAGTGCTATACATTTGTTGAGTTTGGACAGGTGACTTGTATCACCAATATAGTATCATACAGTATAGTTCTACTTCCCTAAAAATACTCTGTGCTCTACCAATTCATCCATCCTTCCATTTAACCCCTGGCAGCCACTGAGATTTTTAATGTCTCCATAGTTCTTTCTTTTTCAGAATGTCATATGGTTGGAATCATATAGAATATAGCCTTTTCAGATTAGCTTCTTCCACTTGGGAATAAGCATTTAAGCTCCCTCCAAGTCTTTTTATGACTTAAGTGCTAATTTATTTTTAATGCAGAATTATATTACATTATCTGGTTGTACGGCCATTTATTTATCTATTAACCTGATGAAGAATAGCTTGGTGGCCTCCAATTTTTGGCAATTTTGTGTAAAGAAGGTATAAATATTCATGTGCAAGCTTTTGTGGGGGCATAAGTTTACAACTCATTTAGGTAAATACCAAAGAGTGTGACCACTGGACTGTATGGCAAGAGTATATATAGTTTTATAAGAAACTTCCAAACTGTCTTCCAAAGTAGTTGTACTATTTTTGATTTCCACCAGCTGGAAATGAGAGTTCCTGTTGCTCCACATCCTATTAGATTTGTAGTGGCATCCAATTGTTTAATGTGCCTTTCCCAGGTGACATATGATTTGGAGCATCTTTTCATATATTTATTTGTCATCTGTATAGCTTCTTTGGTGAACTAATTGTTAAAGTCTTTGGCCCATTTTTTTTAATTGAGTTGTTCGTTTTTTTATTGTCTAGTTTGAACAGTTCTTTGTATATTTTGGGAAGCAGTCTTTTGTCAGACGTGTCTTCTGCAAGTGTTTTCTCCCAGTCGGAGGCTTGTCTTTTTATTATCTTGACAGCATCTGTCACAGAAAAGAATTTTTAAATTTTAATCGAGTACAGTTCATCAATTCATTCTTTCACAGACTGAGCCTCTAATGTTGTATCTAAAATATCATCAAATTCAAATAATTTTTCCTATTTTATCTTCTAGAATTTTTCCAATTTTGTGTCTTACATTTGGGTATATGATCTGTTTTGAGTGAATTTTTGTGAAGGGCGTAAGGGCTATATCTAGATTCATTTCTTTTTTCCATGTGGATGCATAGTTGTTACAGCACCATTTTTGGAAAGACAACCTTTGCTCCATTGTATTGGCTTTGCTCTTTTGTGTAAGATAAGTTGACTATACTTATATGAGTCTTTTTTCCAGGCTCTATTCTGCTCTATTGATCTATTTATCCATTCATTCCCCAGTAGCACAATGCCTTAATTACTGTAACTTTATAGTAATTCTTAACGTCAAGTAGTCAGTCCTCCATCTTTGTTCTCCTTCAGAATGGCATTGTCTAATCTGGGTCTTTTTGTCTCTCTATATATAAACATTTGAATTACTTTGTTTATATCTACAAAATAACTTTCTGGAATTCTGATTAGAATTGCATCAATTCTATACATCAAGTTGCGAAGAACTGATATCTTGGTAGTATTGACTTTTCCTATTCATGAGCCTGGAATATCTCTCCACTTATGTAGTTTTTAAATTTCTTTCATCAGAGTCTTGTAGTATTCCTCCTATGGGTCTTATACATATTTTGTTGTATTTATGCCTGAATATTTCATTTTTGAGGATAATGATGTATATGGTATTGTGTTCTTAATTTCAGATCCAGTTGTTCATTACTGGTACATAGGAAAGCAATTGGCTTTTGTGTATTAACTGTGTATCCTCCAACCTTTCTATAATCATTTATTAGTTCCAGGGCTTTTTTTGCATATTCTTTCAGATTTCCTACATA
Organism: Artibeus jamaicensis; assembly: GCF_021234435.1. Taxonomy (NCBI): domain Eukaryota; kingdom Metazoa; phylum Chordata; class Mammalia; order Chiroptera; family Phyllostomidae; genus Artibeus; species Artibeus jamaicensis. The sequence goes on along the minus strand of NW_026522028.1, from coordinate 6,983,936 downwards.
AACAATCATGTCACCTGTTAACAAACAATTTTGTTTCTTTCTTCCAAATATGTATATATTTTATTTTATTTTATTTTATTGATTTATCACATTAACTAGGACTTTCAGTACCATGTTCAAAGGCAATTATAAGAAGAGACAGCTTTGTCTTGATCCTGAACTTATTGGGAAATCTTTGAGTTTTGCCATCAAATATGAGGTTAGGTGTAGTTTTTTGTAAAGGTACTTTATCAAAGTTCACCTCAATTCCTAGCTTACTGAGTGCTTTTATCATAAATTGGTATTGCATTTTTCAAATGCTTTTTCTGCATCTACTGCTATAACCATATAATTTTTTTCTTTTTTAGCCTATTGATGCAGTAGATTACATTAATTGAGTTTTAAATGTTGAACCAGCTTTGTACACTTGGTATAAATCCCACTTGGTCATGGTGCATAATTATTTTTATCTTTAGATGCACTTTTAAAAGATATGAGAATTGAAAATCTTTTCTAAAAATAAGCATAAAGGAGTGTATCAGTATATGAGGACTGAGGTCTAAACAATGGTACAAGGTAAATATAAATCTCGATATTGATGTTATTTTTTTGAACTCAAGTTTTAACAAAGAAAATTGAAAAACTTTGATTACATGAGCAATATCATTATTACAATATATTGAGAACTGTTTATCAGTTATGACCAAAGATACCTCAGGAAAGCCATTAAGCATGTCACTTCCTGTCAAGTGAACCTGCCAAGTCAACCCTAAGCAAATGGCACTTAAGAGCTTACTGGGACAATTGGTGTGTAAAGTAACACAAGGCACAATATGTTAGTCCTACTCCAAAAGAATTTATGATTTTGTACTGTGAGTAAAACATAGAAGTAAGCCTGGCTGGTGTAGCTCAGTGGATTGAGCATGGGCCTGTGAAGTAAAGGGTCGCTGGTTCGATTCCCAGTCAGGGTACATGCCTGGGTTGCAGGCCAGGTCCCCAGTAGGGGACACATGAGAGGCAACAACACATTGATGTTTCTCTCCTACTCTTTCTCCTTCCCTTACCCTCTCTCTAAAAATAAATAAATAAAAAATATTTTTAAAAAAACATAGAAGTAACTGTCATATTATACCTGCAGATGTGGGTTATACACACCAGTCACAGAGCACTAAGTGACATGACTTGCACAAAATCACTGAGTCTCTTTCTTTTACTTGCCTTTGGAAATCTCTTTTGAAAACCCTTTCTAAATTTCTGTTCAAAAGTATTATAGAAGAAAGAAGTAGAAAGGAGTAGGAAGAGGAGAAAGTAATGAACTGTGGTTAAAAAGTAAACCTTTTGTGTGGGAGTAAGGAGTGTATGGGACTTCTCTGTGCCTTCTTAATTATGCTGTGAATCTACAACTGCTCTAAAAAAATAAAGTCTTTAAAAATTATTAAAGCTTTTTTAAAAGAACCCTTTATCAAAGCCTTCTAAAGAGCTCAGGAGTTAATGTAGACCCGATGCTGTGATTTTTAGGTGACAACAGATGGAAATAACTTCTAGAAACCACTCTTTTTTTGTTTTCTTTAATAGTGGAGAAGTAGTCATCTGAGTGAATAAAAAAGAATGTTATCAAATATTGAGGACTTGGGGGAAAAACAAGGAGAAAAAATGGTGTAGAATGAATGGACTCTGTTCGCTTTTCCCCTGCTCCTTCTTCATTCTAGGAAGAGAGTCTCAATATTCAAGTCACCCATGAGAGCTTTTAAAAATCCCTATTCTTGAGCTCCTCCACCCCAGAAAAATTAAATTCAAATCTCTGGGCTAAAACTCAGGCATCTGTATTTTAATAAACTCCTCAGGCACTTCTAAAATGCAGTCACGGTGGAGAACCCTGTCCCAACAGATCAGGAAAGGAGATGTGAAGGAAGACTTTAACAAAGTACTTTTTAATTAAATTTATTGGTATGACATTGGTTAATAAGATTACAAAGATTTTTTTTTCCTATGTGAAATGGTTGACCTTGAGCCTGCAGGGATCAGGCAGTCCCCAGACTTCTCCAAGTCCACATTTCTCTGCCTCCAATTCTTAGGTGTCCAAGGAGAGGGATGCACAGACATGCCTTTGGAGGAGGGTAAAATTACAAAAAATTTGATAGGAGGTAAATATATTAAGTTTCTGATGGTCAGTCTTAGTCCACAAATAAATATTATACATACTGAAGGACACATTAAATGACACATTTGGGAAGATGGTAATGTGGACATTCAGGTTTGAAGTTGGTTTGTAGGTGGATAATTTCAAAAGCTCTTAGCTCTTGATATCAGTAAATGTATTCTCTTTTTCCTCCCTTATAAAATTCATGTATTGTTTATTGTTTGCGTGGTACTTTGGGATGTGTGAAGGCATCCTTCACTTATTCTCATTCCGTAAATGTGCCAGTTCCTTGTTGCAAACGAAAGAAAGCTACAGTTGGTTATAAAAACTTGATGGATGAGTTAGGTGGCTGTATTCGGCTATAAGCAATAAATGCTGAGCTCGGCAGAAAGTACAATAGGCAAAACGCAAGTGATTTACTACATATCTGAAGTACATGAGATTTGTAATGCGCGAGCCCCTCAGGCCCATCACTTCTCTTCAGTAACTGGAAACAATATTTTGGTGAAAAATGACACGTTTAATTTCAACTTTCTGTTGTAAAGCAAAAAGGCAGCCTAATTTTCATTTTATTATTTTTTCATAAAGCATCTTTGCATCTTACTGGAAGTACAGATGGTTTGTTAAGCAGAAACCATAGAGCACGTTAGAAACAGTATCTGTTGGTAGATGTTTATTCTACATGGTTGATGAGATCAAATGAAGAATTCAGAGCGCTGTGATGGAACCGTTGTACTCTCCTGGACTTTCAGAGAACTAATTCTAACAGTTGAGTGCTCTTTAAGTCAGATGCAGAACCAGGGATTGGCATTGCCATGTCTACATATGAATAATGCTAACAGTCTTGGCATCCTCCTCAGCCCCACACACACAAAAAAAGAATAGTAAGAGAAGAAACATTACCCACTGAACCGAGTGTGAAAAATGTAGACATAAAAGACCATGAACTCAAATCCCAACTCTGCTAATGATAGATAGCGTGAATGCTATAAACTTTCTTCAACTCATTGTACCAGTCTGTGAAATACTGACCTATTTTGCAATTTCAATGTGAGAGATAAATAAAACCTTTTCCAAGGCACTTTGAAAAGAGATTCTGCATTTCAGAATAAATGTTAAACAATAATAATGATGATGCAATAGCTGGCACAATGCACATTTTAAATAGAGCAAAGTAACTTTCTAATTACGGGCTAGGTTTTATTCTTTCTAAGTGTAATTAGAAAGTGACCATGTTCCTTTAATTAGAAAGTTAATTGGATTGTGACCTCTTTTCCCATCTTATTGTCTTGGACTGCAGGCCAGAAGTGAATTAAAAATCCCACTGCCTATGTATGTATAGCTCCCTAAAATAACATAAATATGATTATAAGGAATAATATTAGGGCTTAACAGTCAGATAGGACTTTCATAGGCTATGGAATGGATCTTCTATTAGAGAAAATTCTATCTGAGCAAATAAGGTACTCTTCTAGATCAAATCTATATAAAAGGTCCCTAAATTGTGTTCCCCAGGATGCTGGTTCTCACACCTTACTGTGCAGGCATGAGAATCACCTGAAGGACTTGGTAAAACACAGACTTCTGAGCTCCATACATAGAGCTTCTAATTCAGTGACTCTGTGGGGGACTAAAGAATTTACATTTCTAACAAGTTTCCAGGTTATGCTGCTGCTGCTGTTCTAGAGACCACACCTTGAAATTCACTGCCTTAAAATATTAATAGTGTAAACCATTAAGTATTGTTCTATCATCAAATAATTTTGAGAGTTCTTAGAGAAGAACAAAGCTAAGCAAGTTTCTTTAATGTGTGAGCCTTTTATATCTTGCTATGCTTTAGGAATCTTCAAGAAGGATGAAGTAGGCAGTGCTCTTCAAGTGTATTTGACCTCCCCACCTGTTAGAATGTCTACAATTTAACATGTTTAAGCATTTGACAACATGACAGGCTGTATGTATTGCTTTGTTTACACTAAACTGTAGAGGTGGTGAGTTGCCCTTAGATTAATAATTTCCAAATGTGATCCCTACATGCACTTTGGCTCTCTTCTCAGAGCTACAGCCAGAGGTTTTGCCATTTCACATACTGTTGTTAAAATGGTCTGTTAATTAGCACTAACAGCAGAATATTAGGATTTTTATTGGTGTAGTGATTTCTCCATATGTGTATTAGCGAAAATACTATAGAGACACTTCCTTCCTTTTTATGAATAGTGTATACAAATCTAGTAAGACTTCATCCTTTAAAGACAAACAAATGTGGAAACAGTGTTCTAAATGTGATTGTTAGTTCTGGAAACGGCTTGACTGCCTGACTCCAACTAGTCTAATTAGCTGAATTCTTTCTCTAATGTTATCATATTGGCCTTGGGTGAAATTTCACACAAGAATAATGTTGGATCACTTTGAAAGATATTTGTGACTCCATAGACTTGACTAGCTGTTTTTGTGGTTACTTGTTAACAAATGTCCAAAGAATTTGCTCAGAGATTTGCCCACATTATAATCTAGGAGCTAAGCTCCTAGAGGAGAGGCAAACCCTTCTCCACCTCTGGCCAGTGGCAGTTATGGAGATCTATAAGAACAGAACATAATAGTTGTATAGGAGGAGATTGCTTTAGGTCAGATCACAACACTGACCCTGCTCCCCATCACTATTCTTGTTTGAGTCTTTGTGAAGCATTTCATGCCCTCCAACAGCACTTGGAAAATACTGTGTGATTATTTTCAATCTCTTAGAACACAGGAGGCCTATGTCACAGAGAACCAAACAGCATTCCTAAACTGGTCTGTAGCATCTCAGTTGTTTCCATGTGAAAATTCTATGCAGAGCAAAACATAAGCACAAGAATCACATGGCAAAGACGTAATGACTTCCTGTTTATGTTCTTGGTTACTATTTTCTAGGGAAATAACTTGTGAAATATTGTCAATTTGCCTCACTTGGTGGTATAAATTGTATACCATCTAGAAAAAAGTGCTCTAGAGCAGGTGTGTTTTGCCTTAAAAAATGTGTATAGCAACAATAGTAAGAAATTCAAAGATATCTTTTTAGGCTGTTCTTATTTTGCTCCACTGAAAGCAAGATGCTTATATTTATATAATCACATTATTGAGTACGATTAAGAAATCTTATCCCCAGTATAATGTTTCATGCAAAATACCTGCTAAGTATGTCTGTTTTTGCTTTGGGATGATTCCTGTTGATGCACCCTTGTCATTTAAATTTCAAGTCACTACATGAGCTTAGAATATATTTTTAGAAATTGGTATTTTGGTGGCACAATAGCCATGACCTACAGTAGACCTCAAATGAGTACAATTTTAGGCCAGAATTAATGGAGAGCATTCTGCTTTGGACTTAGATTTGAGTTCAGTTGTTGGATTTTATCACTTATTAACTCAGTTGAGTGAGGGAACACTCTGGAAAAATCCTTGATTTTTTCGAGTTTTAGTTTGATAAAACCACAAATGTAATTAATAAAAACTTACCATATAAGATGACTGCTTCATTCATTCAACATTTATTAACTATCTACGTAAGACAAGCATATTATCTACTGTCATGGAGTTCCCATGTAGCCACAGAAGCCAGAAAAGACCACCCACAAATATGTAGTATAATATCTGGGGATGATGAGGACCATGAAAAAGAAATTCCAAGAGAGATTATAAGGATGTTGTTATATTAGAAATCAAACTCAGCAAATGGTATATTCAATCTATTGTGATTACTGTTATCAACATTATCACTGATGTTGATGAATTTTCATAAACATTTAACTCATGTCCATGTTTAGTAGACAAACCTGAGGAACGAATTTCTAACTAATAAAAAGCCCTCACAAATGAACTATGACTTATGGGAGGGGCCGCTGTCCATCCTGTAAGGTGAGGGCCTTATTATGATCATTGCAATAGTTCATGCTCCCAGGATTATTGATAGAGAAAGTGTGCCATGTACTTTATAGTCACTATTACTTTGAAATCTCCCCAAAATTCTAGAAGTTAGGTAGTTAAAATATTGTAAAGGAACTTGCCCAGGATCACCCAGACACTTTCTATCAGACCTGGGATTGTAGCCTGGAGCAGTGTGGAAACAATGTCTGTGCCCTTACTCACCACACTCACAATGTAAAATACATTGGCAAAAAAAAAAGAGAAAATTATAGTGCTCTCGAAGTTGTGTATATTTCAGTTGACACTATAGAATGAAGAACCAAAGTTTTTTTTTTTTTTTAAGATTTTATTTATTTATCTTTAGAGGGGAAGGGACAGAGAGAGGGAGAGAAGCATCAATGTATGGTTGCCTTTCATGCATCCCCTGCTGGGAACTGGCCTGCAGGGAACCAGCCTGCAACCCAGGCATGTGCCCTGACTGGGAATCAAACCACGACTGTCTGGTTCGCAGGCCCGCGCTCAATCCACTGAGCCACACCAGCCAGGGCCAAAGTTTTGCTCCTGACTTTGAAACTTATTCTTCTGTGTGTTTTCTGTTTTTAAATGAAAAATAGATTTTAATACCATATAACAGACATAAAAATAAACTTTTTGAGAACATATGTGTGCACCTGAACTTCCTAGAGATAGCACCTTTTTGAATTCTAAGCACTGAGTCAACAATATACTTTGACTTTTTAAAACAATGTACCCTCCCCTCAAATCAATATTTACCCATCATCTCTCTACACAGTGCTGTAGGTCACAATCAAACTCCTGAATAGAGCCATTTATATGATTCTAAATCATCACTAAGTCCTATTTAAAATGTGGAGACTTTATAATTTAGGTGTTGTTTAAGAAAGCAAGTACCTAATAAGACAGCTTATTAGATTTTTGAATTTTATTTAGTGGAATGACCTCTGGTGGTACAAATACTATAAATTAGTTTTGAATTATTATTCAGGGTGACCTGTGGCTGCCCATGAACAGACAGACAATTAGCTAGTGAATTTATTACAAAATAAATCCCTAGTGACCTACCAGTTTTCTTTCCTAGTGAAGTTTCTCAAAGCATAATCCTATCACTTTTGAGTTGAATAAACTATTCACTATCTCCCAAGCTGAGCTATGGAAGTTTAATTTTCACTTTATTTTATTTGACCTTGAGTAAGCTGGATCATAAAAAGGCAGTATGATCTCCAATTATAAAGCATCTTTATATACATTATACTTTAAGCATCTTGTATCTACTCTGCCTGGCATGATTCCTCAAGAGATGTTGTGAAATTTTGAAAAGAAATTGGTCAAATTTGCCACCTCAAATTTTACTGCCCCTGATATTTGGGCATATCTTTTTCTCTTATCAGTACTTCTCAAACTGCAGTGCACCAAGTAGATAACCCTATGCACAGGGGAGAAACTTGCAAAAATAAATTCCAGATGTTACCTCCTTTAACTAGGCACCCTGTTCTAATGCTTAACACAATGCCTGGCACATAACTGACACTCATATGGTGTTAGTTGCTTAAACCACTAACTCAGTGAATCAGTGACTAGATCAACCACCCAGAAAATAGACAACGAAGTTCACGTTCGACTTTTATTTATTTAGAGTTCAATTAATGGCCATAGAACCCATTGGAAAAAGTATTGTATGTAGATTCAATAGCAAATGACTCATAGTTTACATTTTCTGAAAACATATTTCATCTTAAATGGACTTTCTGTAAACATCAAACTAAAGGAATGCTTAACCAGAAATTTCAGGTTCTCATTGGGCAAAATCATGAGAGAGGCAATGTAGAGAGGTGATTACATGTGTTTTTGCACTATTTTCAACATCCAGCATCCTAGAGTGTAAAATATGGGTTAAATTTTCTGTCATACTATTGGAATTTCAGATCCCCCAAACTAGGCTCTCTCTATTTCCTCTTTATAGTCTCATCTTTATATAAATACACAATTCATCTGGAAAACATAAAATGAGCACCACATTAGGTAGAAAATGGACAGGACAAAGAAAGGTAGTAAAAACCTTCTTTGATACTATGATTTCTCACTGTGTGTACCAGCATCTAAGAGTTTATCTCATCTAGAATCTTAAAGTAGTAATTAGAGTGTGATAAAACAAGGTTAAGTAATAAGATCAATTTTAAAATATTAAAGTGCACTTAGGATACATCAGTGCCCATTATTTGATAGCTATATTAATATACAATAAAAATGTCCTTAACATTTCAGTGTTGTATTAGTATTAGTATTTCAAATACTTACTGCATGTTAGGACATCAAAGGGCCCATGTTCCCACCTCTTAGTGTCGGGAGACTTCATGAAGGGGAGACACTGTCCCTAAGCTTCTCGTGGTGATTAGTGCCATCCATAAGCAGCTAAATGGAGGTCACCAGATGCAACTCCATAGCTAGGATGAGACCAGGAGCACTGGGCCACATCTTATGAGCCATGGGCTCAGCAGAAGCTAAAGTCTGAACATATAACTCTCAGATAGAATAGAACATGGGCTTCTTGCTATAGTTGCCACTCTACTGTAAAACTTGCTTTACTTCAAGGAGGAGCACAACAGCAACTGCTATTCTGTGGATAACCAGGGTGGGCACTATACATGATCTGTCAAGTACTATGAAGTATTTGACAACTGTTGGGTTAGTTGAACTTGAGAAAAAATTAGAACAAGAGGTCTTCCTTAGCATAGTCTGGAAGAAGTTGCATAGGCAGAAAAGAAAAATTAAGATGGAGGATGAGCTTCTCTAAGTACAATAGAAAGTTGATTAGTGTGGCTTCTTGAGCCTCATTATGGAAATGTGATAGAAAACTAATATGGGAATGAAACATTAGTGATATCAAGAAGGAGTGAGTGACAAGATGAAAGCTACTCAGAGAAGCTACCCTAGAAGGTAGCCAGTCAGAATCAATTCTAGAAAAGGACTGGTGGAAAATATGCAGGTTGGTGAATGGACATGGATCAGTGGTACATTGGATAATGTAAGCAACAGATAGAGTGGTATAAACATCATTCAAATTCAAGGAATCTGACTCTTGCCTGTGGCAGAGAGAGAGAAAAATCAGAGGGAAAATGTATGCAAAGGAGGTAAATAAGAAGAGATTTTTAAATGGTTACTTTGAGCTTCTACATTATTTCTTCTTCTTTAGAGTTTCCCAACTTCCCACATCTAGAGGACAAGGGATGGGAGATGGTCCCACCTGGAAGAACCTGGTTGAGGCTGAGGGTAACTAGGCCGCTATGGTCCCTCCCATTCAGTGGAAGACTTAACATTAGTTATGGGATATGGGATGCAAATGCTGAACTAATAAATCTACTCTGCCTCCCAAGAACTCCCAGATCACAGCTCCAAATTGATTCCATGTGTTCCACTTCCCAAGAAACCTCTTCCACCTCCTTTCCTGTTATCCTGGCTTGTATTCACCATAATTCCCTGTACACAGAGCCCTTTCTTCTCCTTGTGTTCTGATGGGGGTGATACTTTATAAATTGCTGTCCTAATGACAGCCCTCTGCTTGGTTGGTTCTCCAGGAATCATAGCATAGACTTTTTAGTACTTTGTCTCATTCACCTGTTCAGAAACCACTACCTCACTTTGGATTCTGCCCATTCATCAATGCCAAGCATAGGCCCAAACTGTGGCTTGAAAAAGAATGTTCTTAGAAACTGTGTCTTGCAATCTGGCTGTCTATAATTCTGCCTCAATCTTGCAGGTCATTTTCCCCAGCTTCTGCCTCATCCTAGAGAGCTGATGTTGTTTCATAGTAGTTCCAACCTACCATGTGTAAGACAATATGTACAGGACTCCCTGCTATGTACTTTGCATACATTATCTTGTGTAATCTTTCTGACTACCCTGAAAAATAGACATCACTAGTTGTTTTTGCAGATGACAAAACTGATTTTCCCAAATATTAAATAATAGGACTCATACAATGCAGGAAGTAAGCAACACAGCAAAACTTAAAGTAAGCTGTGTTTGAATTTGAGACTCACCTTTTTCCAGTGTGCTACAGCAAAATATGGATGGGGAGTGGAATTAGGAGAGAGTTTACTGCCTCTTGCCACCTGTCCTATTTGCCAGGCCAAACCATTAGACTTCACGTCTCAGACTCATGATGATTATATTGCACCGATTGATTAAAAAGTTGCTAAGAAATATCTATAGTTTGGTGTTCTATCATCAAGAAGAAAATGAGAAAAGAATGGGCACAACCAGAACACTAGAAACATGGACTGGAGATTTGTCTACATGCAGGTTGTATCAGATTCCTACTGCTGCTGTAACAAATGAACACACACTTAGAGGATTAAAACAATACAAGTTTGTCTTCTTACAGTTCAGTAGAGGTCATAATTGTGACGTGGTTCTCTCTGGGATAAAATCAAGGTGTCAGCAGGGCTGGATTCCTTTAAAAAACTGTAAAAGAGACCCAGTTTCCTGGCCTTTTCAAGCTTCTAGAGACTGCCTGCATTCCTTGACATGTGGCCCCTTCCTCTACAAAGGTAGCAACTCATCTATCTGGCTCTTCTTCCTTCATGGTATCTCTCTCTGACTGCAGCAATAAAGATTCTTTGCTTTTCAGGACTCACCAGAATAATCTCCCATATTAAGGTCCATAACTTTTATCACATCTGCAAAGTCCCTTTTGCCATGTTAGGTTACATATTCATAGTTTCTGGGGGTTAGAACATGACCATCTTTGGGGGGCCATTATCAGCTTTTCCACAAAGATGTTTTCTGAACCAGCAAATGCACATGAGAGTCTCGTACCCAGTATCAATGAAGAGCCATTTTGATACACAAAATGACCACCCAAATGACAAGGAAGTCCTCTAAGACACTGTACACAGTGATACTTTAGCCTTAATTCTAAACAACTGTGTATTTTACCCGTGTGGTGGCAATGCTGTCTTGCCTCAAAGTGACAGTGACTTCTACATCTTGCTAGATGATGCCACACATCCCACTTCAGCCCATCTAACCATTAGAAAGGGAACTTGTTTGTTTAAATGAAGTAAAGGGATTCCTGTCATTTTTGTTTTTTCTCCATAAGTATCTGATTTTGTGGTAATTTGAAATGTAGACCTTTTTCTAAGTGATTAAAGTTGACAATTTCTCTTCCTTGCCAATTCCTTCCCATTTGGGTGATCACAGGCTAAAAGAAGATCACATATCAAGCACCGAATCTTCCACAGGTTAGATGTATAAGAGAATGAGTACTGATGGTGCCTTTTAGCCCCTTCTCAGGTTCGAGTTTATCCATTTGACCTGGTTATCCATGACATTAATTCAGTGTAGCCTAAATTTCTTCATAGCAGAACATCCCTCAGGATGAATGTTATATCAGGTAGCTTTTCAGCATGGAACCTATAAATATCCTGCTTTACATAAGAAGGAAGTTGTAGCAAGTGCTGGGTTATCTATTGTCAGCAAGCACCTAGCATGGATTGCCTGTAAATGATCTTTCACTATTTCTTTTTCTGACCGAGTAAGTAATTGTCTGATTCAGCTAAGAGTGTCTCCTTTCTGTCTCACAGATATGCTTTCCCAGGGCCAACTCCCATGTGCCTCCTTGGCACAGCCCAGCATCGTCTCAGACACTCCAACTAGGTCAGATCAGATTCAGGGCCATCCTCACAAAACACCCATCTCAGTTATATGTTACTATCAGAATCAGAATTCAAGTGCTATTGTACTTCATATTGTTCTAGAGAACAGAGTTTCTCATTTAAAATACTGCAAAGGTGAGAGAAAGAATGGAAAAGTGACAATATGGAACAGCAGGTATACTTATTTCTGCTTTCTTTCTTTTTTTTTTCACTAATTAACACAGGTAATAGCGCTCTTTGGTCATAACCCCCATAATCGCAGGTGATAGGCTACCTTTGATAATGCAGTATCAGTGGGGTGGAAGTGAGCCATCATGGCCTTGAGAATTGGGAAGACAAAAGGGTCCCCAACCTTTTGAACCTTAGCAGCTCCCCTGCTCCATGACACTAACTGGCATAACACACCAAGGAGTAACCTTTTTTAAAAATTTATTTATTTATTTTTTAATTTTATTGATTATGCCATTACATTTGTTCTATTCCCCCCTCCATTCCCCTCCACCCTGCACATCCCTCCCCCACTATTCCCCCCCTTTAGTTCATGAACACGTGTCTCAAGTTCTTTAGATTCTATATTTCCCATACTATTCTTACCCTCCCTCTATCTATTTTCTACCTACCATCTATGCTACTTATTTTCTGTACCTTCTCCCCCCTTCTCCATCTCCCACTCCCCTGTTGCTAACCCTCCATGAGATCTTCATTTCTATGGTTCACTCCTGATCTAGCTGTCCTCTTAGTTTGCTTTTGTTTTAGGTGTGGTTGTTAATAAGTGTGAGTTTGCTATCCTTTCACTGTTCATCTTTTTTATCTTCTTTTTCTTAGATAAGTCCCTTTAACATTTCATATAATAAGGGCTTGGTGATGATGAACTCCTTGAATTTGGTCTTATCTGAGAAGCACTTTATCTGCCCTTCCATTCTAAATGAAAGTTTTGCTGGATAGAGCAATCTTGGTTGTAGATCTTTGGATTTCTTGACTTGGAATACTTCTTTCCAAGCCCCTTCTTGCCTGTAAGGTCTCTTTTGAGAAATCCGCTGACAGTCTGAATGGAAGTCCTTTGTAGGTGACTGTCCCCTTATCTCTTGCTGCTTCTAGGATTCTCTCCTTCATTTTAATCTTGGCTAATGTAATGATGATGTGCCTTGGTATGTTCCTTCTTGGGTCCAACTTCTTTGGGACTCTCTGAGCTTCCTGGATTTCCTGGAAGTCTATTTCCTTTGCCAGAACAGGGAAGTTCTCCTTTATTATTTGTTCAAATAAGGTTTCCACTTGTGACTGTTCCTCTTCCCCTTGTGGTACCCCTATAATTCGGATGTTGGAGCATTTAAAGATATCCTGGAGGTTCCTAAGCCTCTCCTCATTTTTTTGAATTCCTGTTTCTTCATATTTTCCTGTGTGGTCATTTTTTCCTTCCTTCTGGTCTACTCCCTTGATTTGAGTCCCAGTTTCCTTTCCATTACTATTCGTTTCCTGTGCATTACCAAGATGGAGGAGTAGGTGGAAACACTTTGCATCCTCGCACAACCAAACCTAAAAATAACAAAATTTTAACAACAATAAATGCAACCAAACCACACAGAAAATCGAAAATATGGAGTCCGAAAATAAGGAACCACTCAGCTAAGCCAGTCATAGGGGTGAAGCTAGCAGCAGAGCGGGTCGGCAGGGAAGGGAAGATCCCCTGACCTGGGTGGTGCACAGGAAGCTGAGGGTGCAGATCCCAGGTGCTGGGTAGCTACGGGCTGACTCAGGGAAGAGGCACAGCTGGCTGTCTGTGGTGGGTCATGCATTTGTGTGCAGATAAACCAGTGAAGAGGCGAGCATTGAGGTGAGCATTGAGACAGATAGCGCAGGCCCTGGCGCAGGGCGGCAGGCTCACACATTTGCACTCATCTAAATAGGCGGGGGCGAGTGGTGAGGTGGCCCTGGCGAGCAGAGAGGACCGCCATTGCTCCCTCTCTCACCCCACCCCCACATACAGTGTCACAGACCAGTGACCTGGGTGGCCCCGCCCTGGTGAACGCCTAAGGTGCCTCTCCTCATACGTAAAAGGAGTAAACTTTTGATAGGCTATGTCTTTTTTACATAGTAAGTAAATAAATGCCAGGTGATTCTACTGCAACATCTGCAGTCACCAATGAGAATTATGGCCTTCTCAATGGTATGGTTCAAGTTGGTCCTCAGGTGATGTGCCCCAAAACTCCACCATTGGCGTGCTCCAGTGGTGAGGTTTCTACAACCTGGTTTGTTTTCCTGTTAATTTAGCATTAATTGGGATAGCCAAGTTAACAGTGGGATCATTTCCTGCTTCTCCTGTGATATAGCTATCCTTTTTACAAATCAATGTAGATAGAACTGGAGGTAAAAGATAGAGGTTACCAATTATTACCTGTCCAATATGTCCTGTATGTTACAGTACAGTTTATGTCAGAGCCATTTTCCTGCATAGGGTTAGCCAACCATCACACAAAAGCGAGGCACACATTCTAGCTCTAAAACTCTGCTTTTTGGAACCACTGTTTCCCTCTACCCATTAATTTGCTTCCAATCAAACATGCTTTCTATCATCTCCATGTCCCAGGTCTGTGGCGATCATACTCCCCTTAGGATTTCCGCGAATGGCTGGGTTCCTTGGAATTACCCTTGGCTAGAAAAACTTGGGTTATTCCTGTCTGAGTGTTTTACTGCTTGGGTGACAATTCCCATGGGCCCTCCTGCTCCCTGACATTTCCAACAAGGCAAAGAAGTGTGTCATCTGCATTTGTATTTTCACACAAAGGGAATGCTTTAAAATGATTCAAATCTCTTCATTAAAATTAGAAAATATTCTTTAGTATATTCATTCATTCTAAGACCTTCCTCATCCCAGCCTCATCTCTTCAGCTACCCAAAATGATAATGTGAAACTTCCAAATTTTCCTCCACAAATTCATGCTTTATTATCTAGACCACATCAAATTATATTACCATTCCTAGGATCCTTGAAGTCATGTTTGGGAAATCACAATGCCAACAAAAATTATAACATAAAGATGCTTACATAAAAGGAATGATTGCTGGCCAACCATTGATAGATTCAATTGAAAAGAAATACCCATTTCAATTCTAGCTTTTATTGAAAAGTACATTTCATTGCTTCATTCACAATAGGCTATTAATATACTTTGGTTTGATACCATTTTACAAACACTCTTCTGGCAACACAAACACTGAAAGATATCCTGCTGAGGTAGGCGCTTTGAGTATCTGATAGATACAAATTTCCGCCCTCTAAGTATTTATGTTTGACTTAAGGTGGTCCATTTGAAATATAAGTGGCTCTTTTAA
The DNA here is from genome assembly GCF_021234435.1 of Artibeus jamaicensis. NCBI lineage: Eukaryota > Metazoa > Chordata > Mammalia > Chiroptera > Phyllostomidae > Artibeus > Artibeus jamaicensis. The sequence continues at coordinate 6,968,912 of NW_026522028.1, read as the reverse complement.
TAAAATACATTCCTTTCACATTTTTCTCTTAAAAGTGAATACAATTTTAAGGGGTTTTGGTTTGTTTTTGTATATTAGTATAATGGCTACAACACTTAGCACCCCTTACTTCCCTAACACACACATACACATGTGGATTTTAAATCCCCAATTCTTATTTGTTTTTTAATATAATCTTCATTATATTTTTCCATTATCATTTAGTCACCTTATACTCTCCCTCCCCCCTAAATCCCCAATTTTTAAACAATTTTCTCTGGTCAAATTCTTGTTCATGTAGTGTGACTGCTTTGGTTATACTGCCTCCCAGTGGCGTGACTGAGTTCTTTTCTAACTATCATTGCCCCTAGAGTGATTTCTAGAAATCTACCTGTAATCAAATCATTATTTCATAATGGTTAAATATTCAGAAAAGTGGTTATTTCAGAAATGTGGGCAAATTGCCTTGTAAAAGCATACATTTAAGCAAGCTGTATAGATTTTAAGACACCATAACCTCTATCAAGTGATCTGAGAGCTTTCTCCATCAGCTTTCTCCGATGTTTTTGTTTCCCAAATTCATTCCAGAACCTGCTACAGACTTTCTGAACTGGAGTCTTGGAGGGTGAGGCCAGGAAAGGGAATCTGGCCTGGTTATGTTCATACACATTAAAGTCAGAGAACCACTGCCCTCAGAGCCATTACCAATCCAGTTTTGGTGGGTCTAGAATTCTAGAAGAGGCAATCACAGCATGCCACCTAAAAAATCCCTAACCCCAAATCTGTACATTTCAATTGTTTATTTCACTGCTAAAGACCTTGTCCCTGGAAAAATGTTAGGAAAGGGTAGTGGGAGAAGTTTCGAGGGAAATTTGTGGTGATCAGAGCGTGGATATGATCTGATACTTTTATTATCTCAAGGAAGAAGGGAATGCTAGAGAGAGCAGATTCTGACCAACTCTGGTTCAGAGCTAGTTTGTCCTCTGGCCATGCAACTGCATGACTCAGACAAGTTAAATAACTTTGACAATCAAAATGTGAATACTAATAAATACCATAGTGTTGTAAAGATTAAATGGCTAATGTAATGTTTCCAGTGCCATAGTGGATGCATAGTAGCCCCACCCCATACATTAGTTATCTTCTTGACTGCTATTACTACTACTCAAAATTAAGACCTTAAAACTTCAAGAGAGTTCTGATGGCAGACTGTAAAGTTTCTTTAGGCCATGTGTCTAGGTCATCATATGGAGATGGAATTTATTTGCCAAACAGTGTAGTCTTCTGTGCAGTTCAGGAAATTAACACCAGTATGCTTTATCCAGTAGCAGTAATGCTCATCTAGTATTTGCCAACTTCAGGGCAGGGCTCCTCGTAAAAAAAAAAAAAAACCCTGAACCTAAGGGGTAAGCTGCACAGAGAAGACTCTCCTGCCATCCTTATTTTTACTGTTAGGAAGGAGAAAATATTAGGAGATAGAAGAGCAAACAACCCTGGAAAATGGCAGTGAAAGAGAGTAGAGTAACATAAGAGAGACTAATACAATAAGTAGAGCACAGTGAAGCTAAAGAGACTAGGAACTCATGATAAATAGGCTTCATATTTTGTTTGAGTCCCGACTCTTGAATCAGAATCCTCCACTAACAGACTACTGAATATGCTTTACCACCCTCTGTGAACAGTGCAATAGACTAGACTGAACAACCCAGAAATAAGCAAGGCCAATCTCTGCCTTCTAATATTTTGCAGAATAACAGGAAACATTAACAAATTTGGCACCAGAAATGGGTAAGCTAATCAGGAAAAATTAAGCTTATCTCAATGTACTTAGGCTAAGAAGAAACAGCCCCATACTTCTTGTTAAAAATAAATGTGGTTTAATTGCTTGAAGAGATCCCAGTCCACAGATTACCACAGTAAATAATAGTACACCCATCTCTTTGCAAATCACTAAGCAACCTACCACAAGCACCTCAGATGCCTTTCCAAATCACCACAGAGGGAGACTTTTAATCATTTCGGCAATGGGAGCCCCAGCTTTGTTCTCAAATAATGCTGGAAGGTTTCTAACATCTGTGCTATCTCTAACACTGCAATTTTTTTACTTTATATCAGCAGGGGTGTTTTGTTTGTTTGTTTGTTGTTTTGTTCATGTTATCATATTCCAGGCATAAAAAGGGCCTGCGGATCAATGCCACAGGTACAACTATGCATTTATTCTTCTCTTCCAATTTCTATTTGCTAGACTTGGACTACATAGGGGCTAGAGGTACTGCTGTCATCTACCTTTCATTATGATTTGAGCAAAATGAGTGGGGATTGACTTTTACACATGCCTTCTTACACTGAAGATCTGAAATGAGTTCCAGCTGTCCTATGGACCCACTTCTTGAGCTGCATTGCCAAACAATCAGCATCCCATCTTGTTTATCCCCAGGAAACATGACAACTTATGGACAAATTAGCATCAATATGAACTATTCTGTAGAAGGGTCACAATACAAATACAAAATAAAGAAATGAATCATTTTACTCATTACATCTTCAATAACATTCTACTGAAAAGAGTAATTAACAAATTATTATGTTACCCTAGAAAAAGAACATAATCACTATGTGATCCCTAAGAAGACATTAGATGCAGACAAACAGGTGTTTGCATGTTCATACACATACTCTGACCTCAGGAATTTGATTCATTAACCTGTAAAATGAGTAGGATGTAAACTAATTGGCAAGTTCTTGCAGTGATAAATGTCTAATGCGAGTGCAAATTAGCTCTGATTTTCAAAATTATTTAAACAGAAGGCAAAATTTTTAATAATTTGTGAATAAATTTCTACACCTTAGAGTTTTGCTTTAAGGCCTAGACCAAAACCATCATGGGAAAAACACAAATGTCAAGTTCTGAGTACTTGGACTTATATGAGAATGTCAGATGCAAGAGGACAAGCATTATTGTATATTATCACCAATGTATCCACAGTGCCTAAAAGAATGCCTGGCACATAGTGGACCCTTAGTGCATTTTCCTGAAATAAACATATGAATAGAACTTAGGTTTTATTGTAGTTTCTCTGTCAGAGTTACCATCATTATTCAAGCCAGGGAATAGGCATAGAAACCTTTCTTGGGAGAAGTAACCACAGGAGGATATGGTGTGAAAGCTAGCACACGGAAGGCATGGGTTAAGGTGTCTCATGGATACCCCATTTCATAACAGGCTCTGCACAGCCCTGAGCTCAGACTAAATAAAAAATTAGGACAGCTATTTCTCTAGCAACGTTAACACTTTGTTACCTACCAAACCCAAGTCAGGGAGCTCTCCCTCCAATTTGTCCTGTCCTTCACTCTGCTTTTTTTTATTAAGAGCTATTTACTCTTCTGTCATTGCCCACTGGGTCTATATGCATTTAAGAGGATTACGTTTGTTGTTCTTTTAGCTTCATTTCTGCAGTGGAAGCAAGAACAGGATTTGAGGCACTGATATGAAGAAAACTGGGGCAAATTATCTGAATCCACCCTCTTTTTCCCTGTCCATTCTTTAGCTTTTCAGATTCTTAAGGAGGACAAAGGAGATTTCAGATGCCTTTGTGACAATGAGGAAAACTCTGAAATAACCGCCCTTGGTTCTGTGTTATCTACAATCATGAGCCTTTTTATTAGCTAAGTTTTCAGGGAAAGTATTTTTTCTCTTCTCTGAATGAAAGACAGCTGTGTTGTTTTTCGGTCAGTTCCTACAATTTCACTTCTAAGAAATGATATAAAGGTATATCAGTCACAGAAGAGGACTTCTCCTTATCCTTTTGGTATTTTATCAGTGATTTAATGTTTAAAATATTGTATTATATCTGTTATACAGTTTACACATACACTTACCAATTGACTTGTCAATTCCATTCCCAAGTATTTACCATACAAAATGAAAACGTATGTTCACACAGAAACCTGTACATGAGTATTTATGACAGCATTATTTGTCATAGCCAAAAACTGGAAGCAAGCCAAATGACCATTATTGGGTAACTGGATAACTAAACAGTGGCAAATGGTGACGGAAAGAGTCTTGACTTGGGGTGGTGAACACACAATACAATATACAGTGATGTATTATATAATTGTACGCTTGAAACCTATATAACTCTATTAACCAGTGTCACTGCAATAAATCCAATAAGAAAGTAAAAAATAAAAGACCATACATCCATAATCTTTCAACAAGCAAGGAAAACCTTATGCTGTGAGATCAGCGAGGAGTTTGCCAACTATTGGTACACAAACTAACTCGGAGAGGTGTCAAAGACATTAGTATACTGAGTGAAACAGTCCAAGCTCAAAGGCTGTATACTATATGGTTCCATTTATATGACATTCTGAAAAAGATGAACTAGAGTTATGAGAACAGAACAGTGGATTCCTGGGATTAGGAATAGAGGAAGAATGGTATTCCAGAAGGATAGTACAAGGGAGATGTGGGGGCAACGGAACTCTTCTGTAACCTATTTGTGATGGTGGCTACATGTATATATGTATTTGCTACCAATATATATTTGCTAACACATACAGAATTATATGCCAAAAGGGAAACAAGTCAATTTTATTGTATGAATTTTAAAAGTAAAGATTTTAGCGTAAAAATCATAATGTTCCCTTTGAGTCTATACCACAGGCAGATGCCCGGAAGGGTATACACCAAAATGATATCAGCTGCACAGAAGCTCTTCAGCATCAGAATATATTTCCGTTATTACTTGAAAGTAGCTATTTCCCTTTTAAAAGTATTTTGAAATAGTTTTTTTTTAATTTAGAAATGGTTAAGTGCTTTTTCGTTTGTTTAATTCATGTGTTATTAATCAGCTTTTGATTAATATAACAACCCAAATTTGTTAATAATTATTTTCATACAGTATTTTTCTGGCAACATTAATACAATTTGTGTGTGGTGTTACATTACTTCCTGCCAAACTTGGAAACCAAGATGACAAGTGCCATAAGTGCTAAAAATATATGAAATTAATAGTTTCGTGCCTAAGAGCCTCTCTTTGCACATGAGATTACTACACCATTCCTAGCTTCATTTTGTAGTATAATTGGCCTCTTCAAAGAGCTCACTTTATTCCATTCAATTGCAAAGCTGGAATAGTTGATATGCCTGTAATAAATTTAGAAAATTAAGTTACTACAATGAAGTTTTCAAAACTTCATCCATTCAAATATTTTAGTCATACTTTTTGTAACAGAGTAGCTAGAAAGACAGGTGCTATCAACATTTCTCTTTCCTCCCTGAATGCATAATATGATATCACATAGGCATGCAGGCCTGTACATCTAAAAGATGAATGAGTGTATATCGTTGAAGCCAAATATTTGTCCTACATTTTAGTATCAGATATAGCTACCTTTTCTTATGTTAGAATTTAAGCCAAAGAAAATTAAATGGCCTACATAATTAACGATTCCCTTTTATCCCAAGGTAGTTTTTCTCCTTTGTTTTGCATGCAATGTAATGGAAGTTTGTTGGGGTCTTTTCTATGGAGATATATTAAAAGGCATCCAGCCCTGGCTGGTGTAGCTCAGTGGGTTGAGCGCAGGCCTGCAAACCAAAGGGTTGTGGTTCGATTCCCAGTCAGGGCACATGCCTGGGTTGCAAGCCAGTTCCCAGCAGGGGATGCACGAGAGGCAACCACACATTGACATTTCTCTCACTCTCTCCTTCCCTTACCCTCTAAAGAAAAATAAACAAAATCTTAAAAAATAATAAACTAAAAAAATAAAAGGAATCCTTATGACCACAAAGCATGGTCTCTAGAAGAACTGTGTGCAATATGTGACTCAAACTAAAAAAGATTAATAAATAATAAAGTAAGGTATTCAAGTAGGTATTGAATGAATTGTTATGTTCATTTTATGACAACATCTAAATATTTCATGTTTCTATTTTATGTCAAAAGTTTAACTGGAATAAAAAAATTCTTTCTGGGTAAATTCAATTGGTTTAGAAGTTTTAGGCCTGAATCAAAGCTTTCAATCAACACTTCATTCTGTCAGATTTTCCTTCACATGGAAAATTCTGCTCCTCATTTCTCCCTTTAAACATCATCAAAAAGAATAATAAAAGAACACCAAGTGTCTCTTTTTTGTTGAAAGACTTGTAAAAGAGACACCACAATAATCCTGTGTTTTCTTGTTTGGAAGCTACCTTTATAAAAAGGCAAAGTTTGTACTGGAATCTACTATTAAAATTGTGTAACTAAGGTTTCACTGTGAATCATGATCACCAACAGGGTCCTTGTGTATGGTGGAGCTGAGAGATGCTTTCAAGCACCATTCAACAATAGACATTTGACTTTAAGGGGAAAAAAATGTTACAACGGACAAAGAAGAGCATTGTATAGTGATGCAAATGTTAACCCATCAAGAAGATATGATGATTATAAACATATATGTGCCTCAAAACAGAGCCCTAAAACAAGAAAACAGGAATAAATATTTGCATGAGTTCTGCCTTAATTTCCCCTATTTTCATGGGAAAGATTCCTTCCCTTGCTTCTCAAAGCATTCCCTTGTGCCTTCCCTTGGATCTTCTTGCATCTGGGTCCCTCTCTTCTTACACCCTGTGATACTCTGCAGGGTCAAGGGCCTGTGGATAGGGAGGGTTCCTCGAGGCATTTCCACAATTCAATTGCAGTTATTGAAGACTCATGACAGACTACATCCTAAGGTAAAGCAAAAGTGAGGGTTAATATATCATAAGCAAGAAAAGATGTCAGGGGCCAGGCCATGAAGTTGATCAAATCCACAAAGTCTTAAAGGACATGTAGAGCTGGAGGGAGGCTGTCTTATTTTGGAGTCATCAACTAAGGTCTAAGGAAAAAATGATCTGCAAATTCTGCTGTGCCAAGACACAGGTAGGGATTTTGGAAGGAAATAAGAATGCCGATTTTGCCATAATTTCTTTCAGCAATTACTTTGCCTTTTGCTAAAATTCTTGCCATTTTTCCTTCTCTTTCATTCTATTCCATTCTCTTTCTTGGCCTTCAGAAATCTCTGGTTCATATAAAGAATGACTTAATAATACTTATTGCTCAGAATTTAGCATATGAATACTTTGTTTTTTTAAAGATTTTATTTACTTATTTTTAGAGAGAGAGGAAGGGAGGGAGAAAGAGAGGGAGAGAAACATCAATTTGTGGTTGCCTCTCACATGGCCCCCATTGGGGACCTGGCATGAAACCCAGGCATGTGCCCTGACTGGGAATCAAACTAGCAACCCTTTGGTTAGCAGTCCATGCTCAATCCACTGAGCTACAGCAGCTGGGGCTAATTTGTGTTTATATATATATATATATATATATATATATATATATATATATACACACACACACACATATATGTTATTCATTATGCTATTACAGTTGTCCCAATTTTCCCCTTTGCTCTGTTCCACCCAGTACCCCCATTCCCTTCAGCAATTCCCCCAGCAATTCATGTCCATGGATCATGCATAAAAGTTCTTTGGCTACTCAATTTCTTATGCTATTCTTAACATCCCCCTATTTTGTACCTACCAATTCGTTCTTAATCCTTGCAATTTTCACCCTATTTTCCTCATTCCCCCTCCCAAATAATAACCTTGCCAATGTCCTCCATACCTATGATTCTGCTCATGTTCCGGTTGTTTGTTTAGTTTGTTATTTGGGTTCAGTTCTTGGTAAGTGTGACTTTATTGCCATTTTAATCATAGTTTAATCATAGTTCATAGTTTTGGCCTTCTTTTTCTTAGATAAGTCTCTTTACCATTTCATATAATAAGGGTGTGGTGATGATGAACTCCTTTAACTTGGCCTTATCTGGGAAGCACTTTATCTGCGCTTCCATTCTAAATGAAAGCTTTGCTGGATATAGAGCAATCTTGGATGTAGGGCCTTGACTTTCACGACTTGGAATACTTCTTTCCAGCCCCTTCTTGCCTGTAAGGTCTCTTTCGAGAATTCAGCTGACAGTCATATGGGAACTCCTTTGTAGGTAATTGTCTACTTCTCTTACTGCTTTTAAGATTCTCTCTTTATCTTTAACCTTTGGCATTTTAATTATAATGTGTCTTGGTGTGGTTGTCTTTGGGTCCATCTTGTTTGGGATTGCCTGTGCTTTCTGGGCTTGTATGTCTATTTCAAATTCATCCAACTAGGGAAGGTTTATTTTTTCATTTTTTTCAAATAAGTTGGTGTGGCTCCAGTAAAGTTTTACTTACCAAAATAGGCTGAAAGCTGGATTCAGCCCCCTGACCCTGGATTGCTAACTACCCACAATCTACACTAATGCTAAGCATCACTGTAAAAAATTAATTTTAATTAATCTAAATTAAGAGCATATTAATTCAGTAACTTAAATTTAAACATATTTTGTGATTCAAGAATATGTCACAGCTGAGTAGTATGCCACTGTGTAAATGCACCACAGCTATTTTATCCACTCGTGTACTGATGGGCACTTAGGCTGTTTCCAGATCTTGACTATCATAAACAATGCCGCAGTGAACATAGGGGTGCATATATTCTTTCAAATTAGTGTTTCAGGTTTCTTCAGATATTTTCCCAGAAGTGAAATCTCTGGGTCATAAGACAGTTCCATTTTTAATTTTTTGAGGTAACTCCACACTCCTTTCTACAGTGGCTGCCCCAGTCTGCATTCCCACCAACACAACATACAGATGATGTATTATAGAATTATACAACTAAAACCAATATAATTTTATTAGCCAATGTCACCCCAATAAATTCGATAAAAAATAAAAGTAAATTGAGATAATAATTCAAAAAAAGAATATGTCATAATCATACGTGGCTCTATTCTATTATTTCAGAAACTAAAATTACTAGGTCATAAAGGCAAATATCACGGTTTGAAGATTTATGTGTATGAGGACTTCTGCAGTAGAATCTGCTTCCCCAATAAAAGAGAAATAATAGTTATTAAACATTTTGAAGGGGTTTCAAAACTACTGAGTAGACCAGAATGATAGAATATTGAAACAAGAGTGAATTAGATGAAATTTGCTATAAGGCAAGGCCACATATTTATTCATTCTTCAAAGTATTTATCCTCTGACTGGCATTTCCTCCCTAAATGTTGTTAAACATATGCACCTAGTAGAAGCCTAATGTGCTTAACTTGGAACACTACACCCCTGTTCCTTGTCTTCCTAATATAGTGAAGCTGATTATATCCCTTGTTTTATAATGTTCACCCTATTAGAATAGTGAAATTCATTGGCTACCAACCTCAGCCTTATGTTCATGTTCTTATCATTAGCGCTGCTCTAGCTATGGAACTGTCAGTATTTTCAGGGCTTTGCAATTCAGCCATAAAAATTAGCTGCAGGGAGAAACTTGACATATGAAGTCCAGACCCAAGAGAAAAATTTTATTACATTTTTAGAAGGGGGAGGAAGTAAGTTAGCCATTATAAAAAGCATAAATATCATTGTAGTGGACTTCCTCTGGATCTTTTTCTGTCTTGGCAGAATTCAGATTGTATTTGTACTCTGCCTCCTCCACTCCCCACATATCCACAAAAGATTCCTATGGACTTCCAGTGTTAGATGACTTTACAACAAGTTCCCTTAAGGCTACTGTTCTATTTAATATTGGACCAAAGCAGCTTTTTTCAGTGCCATTTGTCAATGGGAAAGGAAATTTTAGCTTCTTACGGTAGCCTTCTATGAATTCAAATTCTGAATCATTCTTCCGCCACAGTATAGCAAAACAGGATGACCTGTGTCAAACTTCATGTTTTACACTTGCACTTTAGAACTGGCTTGAGTGGGCCAAGACCATTTTTTTGTGGTGCAAGATTGAATTAAAGAAGATTAATTAACATTTCCTAATTAAATACTGCACTGCGAATTCAATCATGTTATAGTCTGCAACATTGATGAGATTACTCTATTTTCATTGAAATAAACAAGATGGGTTATAGGACTAACAGCCTGGACAAGTAACCATCCCTTTCCCACCTCACCCTGTTTTCCAGAAACATTTTGAGCCACTCATGTAATTGCAAGAATTTGGTAGAAACACCTTTGTCAGAAATGCTCAAGGATATTGAAAATGATACCTGATTTCATGACTGAGAGTGGCGTTGGACCCATTTAATACATAATTCAAGATTATTCTATTCATTAGAGACATAGCCTATTTTTACTCCCTTCAAGCTTATTCTCTACAGAGCAGAACATGTGATGTATAACATACATCGGGGGATACATATATGTGAGTTCCTGTGACCTCCATATTGTTCAATGTAACAGCTAGTGTGCCATTCTCGTCTCATGAGGCCTGAGTACAGCACTCACCCTCCTCCTCTGTGACAGTCCTTTGCCCCTGGCTTCCACAGTACCTGATCCCTGCATTTCCCTCACACCTCTCTGGTCACTCTCACTTTTTTTTTGATGATCACTCCTGTTCCCCCTGAGCTCCCAGAATTGCAAAGCCCCAGGTCTTCTATGCCCTCATTCTATGGGTGATCTCATCCCCTCTATACACCAGTGAGTTCTAAGTGTATCCACCAATTCCTGATAATTCTCTAAAGCTGCACATCTAAGCACCCACCCATCGCTACTGGAATAGACACCCCAAACTCCACAGCTTCAAAACTGAGTTTCTGATCTCTCCCTGCAGACCGGCACTGTTCACATCCTGTGCTGTCTCAGAGACAGTAACTTCAGACCAGAATTGCTCAGGCCCAAAACTTTGAAATCATCCTTGATCTTCTCTTATTCTCTCACTCTTCATCTCCAACCTATCAGGGAAAGCTGATAGTTCTAACTTTACAATTTTCCAGAATCAGACCACCTCTCACTTCCTCAGCTGTTACTACCCTGGTGTGAGGTACTTCTCTTTACTCATCTGTTCAAAAGCTCCCGATTTCACATGCAGTGCAATAGTCCTTATGATGGCCTGCAAGGCCCTCCCCAAGTAAACTCTCCATCCACTGTATGACCACATCCCTGCCCTTCTCTGACTCCACACCAGCCCCTTGGTCTCCTTGCTGTTCTAACATGCCCAGCTCCCTTCCTTCTAAGGACTTTGTACTCACTGCCCCTCTGCCTGCATTCTCCTCTGTAACATATCTACCTGGCTAACTCCTTCCTCTCTTCCAAATTTTTTCTCAGATATCACCAGTTCAGTGCACCCTATTTTGACCCCCTATTTAAAATTGCAGACTCGGCCCTGACTGGTGTAGCTCATTGGATTGAGTGCAGGCTTGCAAACCAAAGGATTGTGGTTCGATTCCCAGTCAGTTCCCAGCAGGGGACCCATGAGAGGCAACCATACATTGACATTTCTCTCCCTCTCCTTCCCTTCCCCTCTAAAGATAAATAAAATCTTTTAAAAAATTGCAGATTCGTCCACTGCCAGAATTCCTAGGCTATAGTTTTTCTCCTTTTCCTATATATCTGACCAGCTTTGACATAATGTGTTACCTTTGCCCATTCCTTGTCATCCTGCACTAGAGTCCAAGTCCCATGGGGGCTGAAAGTTTTACTTTGTTTTTTTACATATCCCAATACCCAATGGTAATGCCTGGCACTGAGATTAGTGCAATAAATACCTAAAATGCTGAAGCATACATAATCATTGAAAAAATTGTAACAGAGCAATAAAATTTCAAGCATTCACCATAGGTAGTACAATGCCAAATGATTTGTTAAGCATTTTTTAAACTTTTTATTATGTTTTTCCATCTTTTTAAAATTGCTGTTGAAGTACGATTGTCTCCATTTTCCCCCCAACACTTTCCCCACACCAGCCATTCCCACCTCCCACCCTCAATCCTCCCCTTCTTTGGCCTTGTCCATGTGTCCTAGGGGAGATGATCCTTTAAAGTAATATTTGTTATAAATGATTCTTTTTAATATTTTAAAAGATAAATTGTTTACATAATGAAAGATGGATGATGACCTATATTAAGCAAGTTTCAAATAAATAACAGTTACGTAGTCATTGACTAGTAAAAAAAATTCACATGGAAAATTTTCACATGGAAAGCGATTGCATCCTCATGATTTAGTTAATAAAATGGCCCAAAGAGATAAGCTCAGTTGTAGATTCAACTAAGTGGCTCATGACAAAAGCCATTTTGTACAATGGCAGCAAAACCAAGAACTCTGGAAGATTTTTCTCCAAATTTTTGAGTGTTGTTATTTCCTCCTAAAGCACAATGGCTTCTTTCGTTATGCATACTTACTGGAAGCAAGCAACCATCAATCATTTTTATCTCAGGTGTAGAGAACCTCCTGCTTCTGCCTCTTTGCCCTATGTTCTAATTTCTCTACTCCAGAGGTTTGGATCATATAAAATCTCCCTTAATGAAGATGATTAGAGGGTGAAACCCTGTGATAAATTTGAGTCAGAAATAGAAGATTCCCTTTGGCATTGAATTCTTACCAAATGAGATACAGATATTATTGATCCTTGTTCAGCATTTCATCTTTAAGAATGATGATTGTGGAGTCACCACTAATAACTTAATGACTGTAGAATATGTTAGGTGCTAAATAAATAAATGGATCTAAATTACAACTCCTGACTCAAATAACTGTAATAATTTTTCCATAGTCATCTCTCCCAGAATGCAATTTAGATGGAGCTAAAACAAGAGTTAGATACAATATGGAATAGACCTGAGAGCACATCAGAGTTGGGTTGAAAATTATAGTTTCTGATGTCATTGTGCTGCAGAAGTCTTTCATTAAAAATATAAACTATGAGATAAAATTTGTATGAAGTCCTGATTGAAACCTCATTTTTATGCACTTACTGTTTTGATGATTTACACTTCTAATTTTATATCTTTAGTTCAGTGTGCCTTAAGCAAAATTATAAAACCATGTTTCTCATTAGAGTACTTGGAATCCCCTCATATAACTGATCCCATCAAGTGAATAGAAATTTTTTTTCTGCAATGAATATTGCTGCTGTCCCGTTATCTATATTTTACTTGTATATTAAAACTGCTTCAGCACTGATTCCTTAGCTATTAAAATAGTCTAATTAAGTTTTGCTACTCCCACTTGTAAAAACAGAAAAATTATTAAAATAAAATCACTACAGATTATCTTCTCAAATTATCAGAATAGCAAAATTATAAAAGTTTAGCAAAATATATTTTCAATAGCATTCAAATGTTTTGCCTAAAGTATTAATGCCATAAAAGTTCTATTTTGAATTATTTGATGGAAATAACTTATAGCTGAATTTCTGCAACTTTCCATTCCAGTAGAACTAACAGTAGAGTCAATTTGACTTGTTTATGGCTATTTCAACATTAAAACTTTAAAAAAATTATCTACCTTTGAAAGTTTATTGTTGTGCTGTTTAGTGAGTGAGACACAGTTACACTGAATCTCTCAATGTAAAAAAAATTGGGCTGACATACATTTTCAAGACTTCTCAGATGAGGTGTTGCAATATTTTGATTGAACAGACTTAAGTAACTATGAGGATAGTAAGTAGCAAGAAATCATTTTTGTTTTTTCAATTGTTTTCAGTTCAGTCAGAAAAATTTCTCAAGATAGATACCCCAAATTATGCCAAGAAGTAGAAAAGAACATTTTGCACCTTTTGGTGGATATTTTTTTTACTAAAAAAAATTTAAAGATGTTACTTATTTATTTTTAGAGAGAGGGGGAGGGAGGGAGAAAAACAGAGTGAAACATCTATGTGTGGTTGCCTCTTGAGCACCCCCTACTGGGGACCTGGCCAGCAATCCAGGCATGTGCCCTGACTGGGAATTCAACTGGCAATGGTTTGGTTCCCAGGCCCACGCTCAATCCACTGAGCTACACCAGGCAGGGCTTGGTGAATATTTTAATAAGTTCTTTCTCTTTTAAGATATCAAGTCACCTGTGTCCAGTGATGGATGTAGAGGCTCTGTGAGGCACTGATTAGTGTTCCTTATTGCTTTGGGGAAAAATAAAAGGGCTTTTATTTAAAAAATAAATTTTTTAAAAAAAATGCCAGTGAAGAGGGACGGTTTAATGGAGGAGAGCTTCATGCTTTTTTATGTGCCAGATGCTAAAATGTAGGCTCTGTTATATCACCGAGTTAAAAATCATATTTGACATAAGAAACTAAGTGTAGCCTATGCAGGTTCAGATTCACTGCTGCTTACTGCTTACTACTGATTGGACTACTTTAAGTTTCATAAATCTCACAACCCTTCATCATTTCAGATAATTCTTTGTCATTTATCTTGCACATTTTCACCAGTTTTAAGAACTCAAGGAACAACAGCAAAGACAGCTCAGAGCAAGTAGAAGGAAGAAAATAACCAAGATCAGAGCAGAATTAAATGACATAGAGATGAAAAGCACAATTCTAAGGATCAATGAATCCAGGAGCTGGTTTTTTGAAAAGATAAACAAAATCAACCAGCCTTTAAGCAGGCTCATCAGGAAAAGAAAAGAGAGAGGACCCAAATAAACACAATCAGAAATGAAAGAGGAGAGGTTACAGCTGATACCACAGAAATACAAAGGATTATAAGAAATTACTATGAAGAACTGTATGCCAAGATATTTGAAAACCTAGGGGAAATGGACACATTTCTAGAAACATACAGTCTTCCGAAATTAATAAAAAAGAAGCAGAAAATCTAAATACACCAATAACAGCAAAAGAAATTGAAGCAGTAATCAAAAACCTCCTGACACACAAAAGCCCTGGACCAGATGGTTTCACAGGAGAATTCTACAAAGCATTTAAGGAAGAGCTAACCCCTATCCTTCACAGACTATTCCAAAAAGTCCAAAATGTTGGAAGACTCCCAAACTCTTTTTATGAAGCCAGCATCATCCTAATTCCAAAACCAGTTAAAGACACAGCAAAGAAAGAAAACTCAGGCCAATATCACTGCTGAACATAGACACTAAAATCCTCAACAAAATATTGGCAAACCGTATCCAACAATACATCAAAAAGATCATATACCATGACCAAGTGGGATTCATACCAGGGATGCAAGCAGTTTCAGATTTACACTTTAAACTTTCTGTTTCCCTCCATGACCCATTTCAACAGACAGGGTCTGGTACAAATGTCACCCCTTTTTCTTATAAAATTGGAAATATGTAATTCTGTAACATTACAATATCACACTCAAGCACACCATGGAACATTTCTGGTGAAATGTTCAAATTAAAACTATACATTATTACACCCATATTATTACCCTACCAACCATACTCCAGCAGGCCTTACTTCAGCCAGACCCTGTATATTACACTTTACTGTAAATATATCTATTCAAAGAGATTTAGTACATCCTTTTTTATAATAATAAGTACAAAAAGAAACTTTAAAATGTTCATGAGGATGCACTGGTGAAAGAAGCTATGATCCACATATTATCATACTCTGTAACTAATGCAATGACAGAATACAGCTACTTGTACTGACATCATCTAACTTGTACTTCAGACTGGACATATGTGTATGTGTTTGTGTATTACATGTGTGTATACCAGACAGATATATGCATTTATATTTACATGCATATATGCATATGTTTTTCTACACATATTATTAGCAGAGAAACAGAAGAAACTGTTTCTATGGTTACCTCTGGAGGAGTAAATCCACAGCATGAACTATAGGTAGGAGCTCTTTTGTCTTCGTCTTACATCTTTCTTAACTGTGAGGCTTTTGTTTTGTTTTATGTGTTTTTTTGCTATGACCATCTGATGTGGCCTGTCATTTGTTCTATATATGTATGTGTATATGCATGTAAACACGCAAATGATATATATAGCATGGGGAGAAAGTAGATTTACAGTTGTTCATATGGAAAATAATACAATAATTAGTAAATAAAAATACAAGAATAGCCCTGGCTGGTGTAGCTCAGTGGATTGAGCGTGGGCCTGGGAACCAAGCAACCACTGTTCCATTCCCAGTCACGGCACATGCCTGGATTGCAGGCCAGTTCCCAGCAGGGGGCGCATGAAAAGCAACCGTACATTGATATTTCTCTCCTTCTCTCCTTCCTTTCCCCTCTAAAGATAAATTAAATAAATAAAATAAAAAATATAAGAATAAACTTTCACATACTTAAAGTTGTAAACCTACTTTTGCCTTACTGTACAAAAATATATATGCTTGTATAGATATGGAATATGTGCATTCTTATAGTACCTGTCATTAAAGTTTTCATATAACTAAGGAATAAGAACATTATGCCTGGGCTGGGGTGGCTCAGTGCACTGAGTGCCAGCCTGTGAACCAAAGGGTCTCCAGTTTGATTCCCAGTCAGGGCACATGTCTGGGTTGTAGGCCAGGTCCCCAGTAGGGGGTGCATGAGAGGCAACCACCCATTGATGTTTCCTTCTTTCTCCCTTCCTTCCCCTCTCTCTAAAAATAAATAAATACAATCTTTTAAAAACAAAGAACATTAAAGATGGAGGGAAACTTCAAGATCCAAATAACTTAGAAGTGTTTGAATTCTACTTTTTCTTTCTGTTCTGCTCCTGTCTATTCCACTTCTCAGCTAAGTTCATTCCCACCTGAGAGTTAAGGGAAGCAGCTTCTGGAATCACAGCTGGGAAACTTGTAGCAGGGAAGCAGACCATAGCTTTAAACCAGCCAGCAGCCATGGAAACTAAATACCAGGCATTAGGAATGGTTGTAAAATGTAGTCCCAGCCCACTCCCCCTCCTTTCTAATTACTCACTAACTGTTTCTTAACTGCTGGCAGCCAGGCTGCCGTGATTGGGTATGAAGAGTGAAGAACTTTTTGAATAAGTCAATGCTTATTCTGGAATAAGACAATGCTAACCAAAAACTCAATTGTAACTAACTAAAATGAGGTAAGAGTTCCTATTACTTGCAACGAATTTGTTCTGCCCCCAGGAAAAAAAGATGATGATTCTATCCTAATTATGCTAACAACATTTTAATAACCTCTAGAGGAAATGCCTATTTTCCAAAATAGAAGGTCACTAAATTATACTGTATTATTTAGCAACTCCTACCACTGACAATTGAAAGCTTATCCCAACTGTAGTTGGTTTTGGCTATCCTAGGATTCCAGTCTATGGTTTCCTCATAAATGCTGCCTACCCTTCAGTGCCAAGGACACAGTCTCTGGGAATAAGGGTCTTTTCAAGCCATTGTGATTCCTCTGATTCACTCAAGATAGCTCAGATTCTGGCTGAGGACCGGCACTGCGTGTTCTCTCTCTCTCTCTCTCTCTCTCTCTCTCTCTCTCTCTCTCTCTCTCTGAAAGCCCCACCCTTTGCCTCTAGTGTCTCAGATTTGTTTCTTTCTGTCACAGCAGGAAAAAACCCAGAGGTTCCCAAACCTGCTATGCACCTGAGTCACTGGAAAAACTTATTAGATAAACAGATTCTTGGTACTGGGACTACACACAGACAGGTTTGAAATCCCTTCTCTCGGTTCATTGCTTCTGAGTCGTATGTACAGAAGCACTACCAAAGCTGCCCCATTGGCAGCCTCTCCCTGAGATAGGGCTCCCTACACTCCACTATGTGTAACCGCCCTTTTTATCCATAAGCGACCTTCTATTCCTTTAACTCCCAGTTTTCTTTTTATGAACTATTTAAACCAACTCATTGAGAACAGTATAAAAGATGCCAGCACCAACAGAAGAACAGTGAGACCTTTGCTTTAGGCCAGTTTTCCCTCTGATCTTCTGCTTCCCGAAGAGGACTTCTGCTTCCAGACTCTTGATTCAGAATGAGTTTCCCACTTTTCCCAAATGGTCATTAGCAGGGATTGAGGGGTTGTCACGATTAGTTTCCTCTGGAAGGCATTTGTAGTCCAAAGTAGGAGACATGACTTTGGGGCTCAGAATCCTCCTCACAGGTTCAGAGGCCCAGAACTCTACTAGCCTGCTGTAATAGGTTTCATTCCAAAGATGTGTCATTAGTGGGCATTGTAACATTCATGTAAGTTTTCAGAAGGGGACTTCTCTTCATGAAGAACTACCTTAAAGATTATTTTGCACACTCTTAGGAATGAATGAGGGGCCCAAGTAAAATAATCTTCACTGAAAAGATTTGAGTCTGATAGTCTGATTATCATTTGGTGCTCAACACCTATGAAAATCTTCCTCAGTTACCTTAGAGTTCACATAGGAGGATATGAAGCTAGCCCGTGGAGCTAAAATAAAAGTATGGACATTTCATAAATTTTTATTTATATGCAACTGTTGTTCATAAATATGTTTACAATCTGGTAACAAAAGGCAAAAGATAAAATGTGATTATGATGAACTTTAAAAAATGGATTGAATTTAGATGGTATCTGGATGATATAGCAAGGGCTTGTATGAGCACTTGGGAACATGATGGGGGAAATGATGGAAATACTTGAGAAAGGCTTTCTGGGTGGTCTGGATCAAGTCTAAGTTCTAAAAGACAGTCACAGAATGGTAGGTGAAACAGCAACTTGAACCCTAGCTGGTGTGGCTCAGTGGATTAAACGTGGGCCTGTGAATCAAAGGGTCACAGGTTTGATTCCCAGTCAGGGCACATGCCTTGGCTGTGGGCCAAGTCCCCTGTAGTGGGCGCACAAGAGGCAACCACACGTTGATGTTTCTCTTCTTCTCTTTCTCCTTCCCTTCTTTTCTCCCTAAAAATGAATAAATAAAATCCTTTTTTAAAAAGCAGCAACTTGAAGTGGGATTGGAGATGAGAAAAAACTTGAGCACAAAGGTTGGTAAGAAAGGGTCTGTCTCAGGATGGAATTCTGCAGAGCAGGACAGAGCAGTGAAGAATCTCCAGTTTGGTGGACAGCACTTGTTTTTTCATTCTTTGGATAGATTAACTTTCAGTTCAACAGTGCTTCTGGAGACTAATACAATATGAAGGGGAAACAAGATACAATCTATTAAATCAAAAAGTTTGGAAACATTGGGGGTGTGAAAATTAAGCATGGCAACTTCTGTTTGCAGAATGCTAGTTTTGTTTTATCAAGGGATGCTTTTCAGGTACCTAGTAGGCACTTTATTTTGGGGGCACTTTATTTTTTAGGGCTCTATATCATTTTTACTAGTACTTATACCCACTAGTTATTGAACTATTACTCTCTCATAACATACAATGTGCTAAGTCCTTTATATACCTTGTTCATACATTTAACCCTCATAATAAACTAAAGAGTTAAATATTTTTACATTCAGTGTTGCAAATGAGAAAATTAAAACATTAGAGTTAAATAATATAAATTGCTTAAGTTCAAGGAAATGATAAAAGATAGAGTCCTATTTGCACATAGGTTTAGCTGACTAAGGGGTCTGGATTTCAGCCACATTTCTGCTTTAGGATAAAGATTGCAAACTGGTGACTGGAGCACAAAACTCAGCCTAGAAGCCTGCTTCATGCAGCCTACATAGCAAGTTTTTAGACAATCTGAACATGCATTTTTATAGAGGAACTGTTAACTAGAGTTACCATGCTTCATTGTCTTAAACCATCTTGACATTTAAGATTTTGGTCTCTCATTTAGGGTTACAGGTTGAATGTTCCCCTTTATCTAAACTATATATATATATATATATATATATATATATAGAGAGAGAGAGAGAGTCTATCCAGAAGGTATCTAACCATATAATGTGAAAAACAGAGACATTTGTTGATGAAGATACAAGATAACAAGAAACATTGTACATAGGACAATTACACCTCAGTCCCCTTTAAAGTAGGCACTTGGGACCTCACACAGTTCTCCCAATCACCATCAGCTGCCCTGTCATATTTTCCTGAATCTCATGGATAATCTGAAATCTCTTCCCTTTCAAAGGTGACTTTAGTTTTGGGAAAAACCAGAAATTACAGGCTACCAAATTTGGGCTATAGGAGGGCTGAGTCAGCTGGGTGATTTGATGTTTCATCAAAAATCTCTGCACGAGACAAGATGCATGGGCAGGTGCATTGTTGTGGTGAAGCTGCCAGTCACCAGTTGCCTATAGCTGTGACATTCTGTGTCACATGAGTAGTTTCCATGGAAGAATGTTGAAATTTAATGCAAAATTTGATGCAGATTCATTGCTCTGCTCACTCAGTCCTTTTGAATGTGACAGCCACACAGTACACGTAGTCACTTAACAGTGTCTACTGTCCCCCCCTGACTAGCACAGTAAAGTCCTCATTGTTCATGCAGGCACATTCCAGTTCACTCTCCTTGGCTGCCAAGTTACATTGATGTCACGCAAACCATTCTAGCTCTATTAATAAAGGCTGCACTTTTTCCGGACAGACTTCATAATGTGTGTGTGTGTGTGTGTGTGTGTGTGTATACAGTGCAATATATTTATAAAAGCAGAGCACATATTTAAGGAAAGTTCCATTGTTTGCGCTAAAAATGCAAAGAGAAAACATTGGGAGAAAATTTACAACATTCAGAAAATACCCAGGTATATTGATTTTGCCATCTTGAAGTGGCATATTTCCAAAAATTCCTTCTTTGTCCTTCAATTTTACATCTTGCTTTCCATGAATAAACACAGCCAGAGGGATTCCCTTCTGAAATCCCCATCCACATGCTTCTGTCAACCAATTAATTGCTCATTAATGCATCAACCTAGGTGTTCATTTGTTGATAGTTGCATTTAAAAAAGAGGGTGTGCATACTGTCCCAGTGGCCCTACCCACTCTGGAGCATAAGGGAAACTATAATCACAGTGGATGTAATGTCAAATTTCTTGTCTCGAACAGGTACTTCCAGCTACTGTGATAATGTTTCATCAGCGTTGTATTGACTATATTTTGCTTTTATTTTACATTATTCTCCATGATGGAACTTAATTTTTTTTCAGAATGAGCATATCTTAAGAGATGTGGCTATTTTTTATTTATTTTTCATCTTTTCCACAAACTGGTAGGCCAATTACTATTTGGATGTGTAAAAAACTATTTCATTTTCCTAAAACCTATTGATAAATCTATTCACTAGAGAAAGAATGGTTGAAAATTCATATAATATGAACAGTGATTTTAACACAAAATTGGTTTTTGTATTTTAGCACATTAAAACAATTAAAAAAATGATTTATTAAGTTTGTCTAAACATTATGTTAAGTCCTCACCAACATTTTAATATTTTAAAAAGAATAGCTTATTTTGTGTACACTTTTTGCTATTTTATTATTTCAGAAAAATCATCAATATTTTAGTTATTTCTTTTCAGAGGTAACAGCAGAACAATTATGTTTGTTTTGAAAAACAACTATAGGTTTTCATTTCTGTTAACCCATATAGACAAAAAATATATAAATTTACCAAAGACAGCATGGATCTCCCAACACCTTCCTAAGAAATTATAACTCATATAGAAGTTCACAGGCAGGCTATTGGGAAGGGAAGGGAAGGTAATGAGCAGGGTAGAATCCATGAACACAAGCTGGGTTTACAGTCCACACAGTCAGCAGTTAGGCGGGAAGAGCCTGAGCAGGCTTGGACTCAACTAGGATGCTTAAGTCCATGTGAGTTCCTGTTGCCTCTGAACTTAACAACAAGAATAAGCTGGGCCTCTCATCACAAGCTGAGCCAGTACATCTTCACCCAAGGATTCAGAGACACTGATGGGAGATCCAGGGGGAAGAAGCAGTTTCAGACCCAACTGCTACTTTATGTTAACAAAGTGAGGGAGCATAGCAGCATAACAGCAAGAATGTGTACACACAGGTGTGCATGTATACACATACACAAATGGCTACTGCCTCCTTTCCATTCTCCTATTAGTATGACAGAATCTCTCATAGCCCACTCTAATGGGACACGCACGAGAAAATGGAATTATGGGAAATTCAGCCTAGCCAAGTCAATACATTACACAGCCATCACAATGTGCATTCTCAAAGGGTCTGGGAAATCACTGTGCTTTGCTGTACTTGCACTTGGAGGATAAATTAAGGAAGTAATGTAGAAATCAGAGGATGAGACCATAAATCAGATTGTTTATCCCCCCTCAACAATTCCAAAAGTGTTGCTCATGTGTATGTATTCAAATGAGATAAACATGGGGAATAGGAAGTAATGAATTTACTCAATTTACCTCTCTACTATCTCACATACCAGACTACCATTTCTAATATTGAAAGGAAATGTCCATTTTCCACTTTCAAGGGGTCAATATTTTTCTAAAATAAATTGTCTTGGCTATTTAAATGAAAACAGAAGCCTCTCTGAAAAATTTATGAGAGTGGTAGAGCAAATCTAAGTGTCAGTGTGGGCTGAAATAAAGGTGACAGAATAAATACATTTCACACCTCTTCTTTGGCTCTCCAAAAAGAGCAAGTATTGTTACAGGGTATAACCTTATTTATTGTTATGAAAAAGTGAAAGGGTTTTATTTATACTGTACCAAATTGTTACAGAACAGAGGTCCAAGGCAGGGGCAATATTTGGCCCACCCAGGGATGCCAAAAACTGTTACAGAACACAGGGGGCTGAGGGTGATATACTATTCCCAAAAGGACCCCCTACTGGGCTTGATTGTCTGCCAACTGATAGGAAAGATGCCTCTCAATGCCAGAGATTTGTGAAAAGGAAAGTAAATGTTTATTTAATGCTATACAGACTTAAAGTAGTGACCTGATGTGCTCATTAAAATATCAAAGTCCTTTTTGGATACCCACAGACGCCCATACTGCTTCCTTCTCCCCCTGCCCTAATTTAGGGTACCATAACTCAAGAAAAAAAGCAAACATTCAGGATCCAGGCTCCTGACACCATCAGCTATGTCACCATCCAGGCAGGATCTCTAATTAATCCAAAGCCATGAAGCACCTTCTCGTGGTCTACTTGCAAGAGTTCTTTGTACCCATTTTCCAGGCAAAGTCTCTCCTGCTTCCCAGGCCACATGGCCAAAGGGAGCACCTGAAGCTCTGTGGTCCTCTTCTTACTTAGCTGTGGGGGGTCCCCAGTCTGGCA
Organism: Artibeus jamaicensis; assembly: GCF_021234435.1. Taxonomy (NCBI): domain Eukaryota; kingdom Metazoa; phylum Chordata; class Mammalia; order Chiroptera; family Phyllostomidae; genus Artibeus; species Artibeus jamaicensis. Next base: position 6,945,976 of record NW_026522028.1, on the reverse strand, counting down.
AAGCCAGGTGGTACTCCCTCTTCTTACAAAGCTGCCGTGTCTCTGTTCCTACTCTGCCAGAAGTCTGTGGCTTTCCCTCTGCACCACTGCACGTGGCTCTCTCTGCACCGCCACAGCCACGTTGTCCTCTCTTCAATGGCTGCTGTGTCTGGGTTTAAATCCCCATGCCAATCCTCCTCTGCAGCCCCATTTCCGACTCCTCCCACAATCAGCTATACTTGCCAGCACTCCCATATCCTTCCAGGTTTACTGGGCTGCCATCATGAGTCTGGGTAGGTGTGGCCCCATGTCATGGAGTCAATCATCTCCAAGCTTTCACACAGGTGCTGTAACTTGGGGACCTACCTCCCAGTTACGTCTTGGGTGGAAGTCACTCCCTTCTCCCTGGCTCCAAGCATGGCCACAGCTATTTAACATATCTATACAACCAGTTAAATGTTATAGATATGTTAAATGACCATGCCAGAGGTTAGCTGCAAAGCTGTAGCTGTACATAACAGCTCTCAATGGCCCTGCTCCATGTGTACCTTCCTCCAACTCACATCTGTTGGGGGAAGGGGTGAGAATATTTTATATGTCTTTCTAATATTTCCTACACATCTTGAGTTCTGGACCCCATTCCAAATCCCTGTTCAGGGGCCCCCCTCTTGGCTGTACTCTGTTACAAAATCCCTAATTGTGGAGTAAGATGTTGCTGGGAAGAGGTAGCTAGTTGAAAAATAAACACAAATTCAACAAGGCTCACTTAAAATTTTTATCTGTGTTGTGGAAACCCACAATTCCTAGCTATGGATGAGGAAGATGTCTCTTCTAATAGTTATATTATGTTAATGCTGTGCTCTCAAGTGTCCTTGATCTGTACTCTATACAACTGCACTTCTCTCAGCATATTGAGTGTCACAGGGCAGATCTTGACTGAGGGAAGATTGTTCCTCCAAGGGCCATAGAAGGAAAGAGGTAGTGGAGGGAGTCAGTACATGATCTGCAGTGCTACCTTGAAGTAGAATATGTGGTGACATTTTAATGCTATCAGTAAATCTCTCCTAAATTATAAAGGCAATATTTTTATATTACATTAATTTTTTTAAATAAATACAAAACTAAAGAAAAAAAGTAGTCCAGAGATATAGAAAGTGCTTTAATGCTTCATCCATGAAATCATAAGTCTTTTTCCTACTTCAAGTGAGAAAGTCAAGAAGCACACCTTTTGAGTAAATAATGGTAGAAAAAGTACTAATTAAGATGTTTTAGAATTGTGACTTCAGCTCACGAGAGTCTGATTAGGTTTAATATCTTTATTAATGTTGCCTTGGGACTTCTGGCCAAGATGGAGGCATAGGTGGAAACATAGTGCCTCCTCACACAACCAAGTTTAAAGATAATAAAGTTTTAATAACAAAAATGCAGCCAAAACACAGAAAATTAAACTGTACGGAAGTTTAACAATTACAAACCATTCAGCCAGACTGGTAAGAGGGGCGGAGTCAGCAGCGGAGCGGGGTCGGGCAGGAAAGATCTGCCAGACCCACCCAGGAGCACGGATCCCAGGCTTAGGGTGGCAATGGGCGGACCCAGTGAAGGCTGCAGGGCGGCTGGCTGACCGCGGTCACACATTCAAGCGCAGATAAATGAAGCGAAGCCGTAAACAGTGAGACAGACTGCTCAGGCTAGGGCCCCAGTGATGGGAATTAGAGCCTGAAAGCACCAACTGGAAAGACTTTTGGGGTTGAGGTGCCAGGAGAGTTCATTGGAGAGACCCATAGGGTCCTGGAGGGTACACAAGCCCACACACCCAGGAGCAGGCACCAGAGGGGCTCAGTTTGCTTGTGGGAAGCAACAGAGGGGATAGAAATCAAAGGAGAGCAGAACAAACACCATGCCCCCACATACAGTGTCAATACCCAGCCACCTGGGTTGCTCCGCCCTGGTGAACACCTAAGGCTCTGCCCCTCATACGGAACAGACGCAAAACGACCAAAACATTATGGCTCAAGAACAGCTCAAAGCCCCAGAGCCAGTACCTTTAAGCGACGAAGAAATAGCAAAACTTTCAGATGCACAGTTCAAAACACTGGTGATCAGGATGCTCACAGAACTGGTTGATTATAGTCACAAATTAGAGGAACAAATGAAGGCTAAACTAATTGAAATGAAGGGAAATGCGCAGGAAACCAATACTGATGGAAAGGAAGCTGGGACTAAATCAAGGGAGTAGACCAGAAGGAAGAAAAAAAAAAGACCAAACAGAAAAGAATGAAGAAACAAGAGTTCAAAAAAAAATGAGGAGGGGCTTAGGAGCCTCCAGGACATCTTTAAACATTCCAACATCCGAATTATAGGGGTACCAGGAGGGAAAGAGGAACAGCCACCAGTGGAAAACTTATTTGAACAAATAATAAAGGAGAACTTCCCCAGTCTGGCAAAGGAAATAGACTTCCAGGAAATCCAGGAAGCTCAGAGAGTCCCAAAGAAGTTGGACCCAAGAAGAAACACACCAAGGCACATCATCATTACATTAGCCAAGATTAAAATGAAGGAGAGAATCCTAGAAGCAGCAAGAGCTAAGGGGACAGTCACCTACAAAGGAGTCCCCATCAGACTGTCAGCGGATTTCTCAAAAGAGACCTTACAGGCAAGAAGGGGCTGGAAAGAGGTATTCTAAGTCATGAAATCCAAAGACCTACAACCAAGATTGCTCTATCCAGCAAAACTTTCATTTAGAATGGAAGGGCAGATAAAGTGCTTCTCAGATAAGATCAAATTCAAGGAGTTCATCATCACCAAGTCCTTATTATATGAAATGTTAAAGGGACTTATCTAAGAAAAAGAAGTTAAAAAAAACATGAACAGTGAAAGGACAGCAAACTCACAGTTATTAAGAACCACACCTAAAACAAAAGCAAACTAAAAGGACAGCTAGATCAGGAGCGGAACCATAGAAATGAAGATCTCATGGAGGGTTAGCAACAGGGGAGTGGGAGGAAGAGAAGGCGGGAGAAGGTACAGAAAATAAGTAGCATAGACAGTAGGTAGAAAATAGACAGGGGGAGGGCAAGAATAGTATGCAAAATATAGAATCTAAAGAACTTCTGACACGTGGACATAAGCAAAAGGGGGGAATGTGGGGGAGGGGTGTGCAGGGTGGGGGGACTAGGACAACTGTAATGGCATAATCAATAAAATATACTTTTTAAAATGTCAATTTTTGCTGCAACTACTTTTATTATATGATAGGCCTGGTTATGATAAATGAAAGTATCACATTTGATCGAGTTAATCAGATCAGTATTTTCATTAATCCACACTAGTTCCTAATTCAGAGTGTTCATCCTATCAGCAAAACTTACCATTAACTTTCAACACAAGATATTCCAACAGCTAGCTCCAAGGAGTTAATATGTTAGGAAACATTATTCAGATATGAATGAATAGCTTTATTATTTCTACTCTCTTGGACTGTGTGAAAGTTTCCAGGGTTCTCTGGAAAAAATTTAAAACTGAATTGAATATATATACTAAAGGGCATTCCCCAGGAGATTCAAGTGCTGGTGGGGGTGGAAGGGTAGGTTAAACAAGTTTATTCATATAACTACAGATAGAACACCCATAACGTGAAAGATTCATAAACATGTTGGACAAGGTATTAATCTCTTTGAAATGATAACCAGTTTCCTAAAGACAAGAAGACTCAGTTATTTTAATTCACTTCTATAACTTTCCACTTAGAACATTGCTAATATTAGAACATAATTTTTTTAATCACAGAATAATAGTGATGGACACAAAAATAGACATCAGAAAGTCATACAGCTTCTGTAGGTAAGAAAGTTGTAACAATATTCTCACACAATTACCTTTATTAGATGCTGACAAGTCTCAGATGCTACTTTACAATCTCTTTTATTGAAGACATATTGAGGGTTATAAACCTTCCAGATAGGTGTCTCATAAGCCCTGCATAAAGCAGTTGTGATTAAAAACTATGTGAAAAATCTCTCAATAGCTCACAAAAGAGTAACCAGTATGGGCAGTATTGGGGTGTGTGTGTGTGTGTGTGTGTGTGTGTTTTAATAAAATACTGGTTTAGTATAAATACAAAGAATAAAGGTAACACCACGAGGGACGATAAAGTTATAGAAAATGAGAGTAGAACTCCAAAAACAAAGAAAAAAATCAAGAAAAATTTCATAGCCTCTCAAGAAATTTCAGGAATAGACACAATAAAAATACATTTCAGCATGGGAATAAATGTCTTCTAAACCTGAGTTTCTATTATTAGGGAAGAGGGATGAAAGTTAGACTAGAAGGGTTACTTTCAAGTGATTTTAAAGACACCAGTAGTGGAATGGACTGAGAAGGCTAGATACAGGTTCCAAAGATAAATAATGCATCTGTTCAAGAATGAAAAGAACTGAGAGAAATAGCTGTGGTCATACACTGAAAGGAAAAATAACAGTGAAATTTTTAAACACTAAAAATATCTATGAATACTATCACCTTCTGATTAACTCAGCACAGAAAATTTCCTCCCATTTTGAACTTCAGTTTCTTAAACTATTTCCGTGGTGGTTCAAACTGCTATCATTTCTCTTTCTATCAAATATAGACCAAGAAAAAAAAAGTTCCATAGTGTATTTTAGGCTCAGAAGCTGTCAGAAGCATTTTACTAAGCCACTATGGAGGGGAGACAAGCAAAGTAAACCAATGTATGAAACACCAGCAGCTATACCGAGTGCTTTCAATATAATGCTGACCAACAAAATCCCTTCTAGACTGAGTTCACTGAATGTTCGCTTATATTTTAAATAATAGGTATCATACACCAGCTATCATTATGTCCTTCACTAGCCATGTTTTATAAGCTTATAAAACTTCTAAAGAATATTTCATTAAATTTAAAAGCCACATAAACCTAAAGATTATGGGTTCTATTTTTTAAAGCATAAGAAAAGCAGGCTTCGTACATATCTAAATTGCTTGTTATGACCTCAGGTGTTAGGAAACTTAAGGGAAGGTGTCTTATTAAATTGCACAGATATAGCAAACTGCAATTTGTTTTTTAAATTATGTTTTATTGATTACGCTCTTACAGTTGTCCTAATTTTCCCCTTGACCCCCCTTCACCCAGTACCCCCCACTGTCTCAGGCAATCCCCACACCATTGTTCATGTCTATGGGACATGCCTATAAGTTCTTATGCAATTTGAGTTAGACCTTTCATTTAGCCCAACCAGCCCATGTAAGAAATAACAAAGCAAAACAAAAAATCATTTTTAAATCACAAGGCATATATGTGTTTTAGAACAGATGGTATTGACTGTATTATCCCCTAAATAAACTATTACCTAAGTAAATGCATGATAGTTGTCTTCCGATTAAAGCTAAGGACTTCCTTAAAAGCACAGTCATTCCTGATTTCATACTTTCCTTCTCAAAGCGAGTATTTTGTATTTTGCTGCTTCTCCATTTTATACACAGGCACTGTGGGGAATTGTTACAGTACTAACAAGAGATAAATGTGGTTCTTGTCTACAATACTAATTGGCTCAAATGAGTTAATATAGTGTCATGGATTTTATCCTGCCTCACTGCAAAATGGCAGACAAGGTGGAAAAGTATATCATACAGGTGCTGGTTGGGCACAGGTAACAAAGGTACCCTCAAATGCAATGTTTTCAAAAAATTACAAGTAGCCCTGGCTGGTATAGCTCATTGGATTGAGTGTGGGCCTGCGAGCCAAAGAATTGCGGTTCAATTCCCAGTCAGGGCACATGCCTGGGTTGCAGGCCAGTTCCCAGCAGGGGACACATGAAAGGCAACCATACATTGATATTTCTCTCCCTCTCTCCTTCCCTTTCCCTCTAAAGATAAATAAATAAAATCTTTTGAAAAATTAGAAGTATATTTCTCTCATCAAACAGACCAGTGGAGAGAAGCCCAGACCAACAGGGTGATTATGTTACTTTAAGTAAATCACGGATCCTGATTCCTTGTATCTTGCTGCTCCAACATTTTGTCTTCGTATATATGATAGAAACCAGTTCACTGACACAGTCTGCTTTGCAACCTACAGGAAAGAGAAAAATAAAGTCCAGGGCATGAGGCTTCATCATTAAAGAGATGACCAGAAAATTGTGCATGTTGCTTCTTCACACAACTCATTGGCCTGATCTAAGTCATATGGCTGCATCGACCTGCAAAGAAAGCTAGGAAATATAGCGTGTATCTGGGAAGCCTTGTGCCCAGCTAAATCATTGGGGGTTATGTTACTAAAAGGAAGAAGGATAAGAGACACTGGGAAGTATTTAGCTGCCTCTGCCTTAATAAGTACCAGCCAGGATTTGAAGGTTACAGATTAAGCACAAGAAAGATGAGGGCAATGTCAGGACAGGCTCTGTTCAAGAACATGGCAACCTATATGGAACACTTGTGCTTGAGTACGCTGTCGGGGAGTTTTCAATATCATTCACCTCTGCTACTAATAGCCTGTTCTTACCTCCTCTTTTTATTATTCTTTCCCTCTCACTCCTTCTTTTCATATTGCTATTTTTACCTCAGTCTGTTTTTTTTCCTTTCCTGTCTCAACTGTTTATGATACTGAAGCCTAAAGGACTTGCTGATCACTCACCACAGATGAATGCTGTCTGTACATATGTTAAGGACTGATTTAAACATACTTGGAGGCTAAGGGGGGAATACTTTGCTTTCAAATGAGAGATTCTGGAAGGATAAGAAAGCACCAAAAGAGTTAAAAGAGTCAGTTCAGGATGTAGTACAGTGACTATGCCATTAATGGAGCAAAAATAAAGATGCCTTATCAAGATGCAACCACAAAGTTTTGAGATTAGTAAGGCCTCTGCAATAAAATCCTAAAAATGTCTGCCTTACAGAAACAGGCTTATATCCTGCATGACTCAAAACAGTTTTAGAAATGAATAAAATCCTAAGCAGTTCTGATGTCTTTGGCAGAAAGCAAACCACAAGTCACTTCATTCATCCACTCTTCAACTGCTGAGCCAAATGGCCCTACTTCCCTGTAGGTCTTAAAATGGCTAAGATGGTAAAATTTATGCTATGTGTATTTTAGGCCAATTAAAAATATTAGAAAATTGATTCGAGTTCCTCTTCTTCATCATCATCATGAGTTTCCGAGTAACCATTATGAGCAAGTACATTTTTCTGGCACTTGAATATTTCCCCGGAAGCAGCCATCAGTTTCCTGCTTCTTTTTAACTAATGCCCACCCTTTCAACACTCAGGTGCAACCTCACACTTTTCCAGGGTGAGGTGTTCAGGTGGCAACAGATGTTAACTGACTTGCTAAGTCCCTCTGTTCAGCCTGATGTCCAATGATTTTGCTAGATGCCATTAACTTTTGTAACATGCAAATGAAAGGCAGCCATCAAGAGCTACAGTTTGAGCCCTTACAAGAATCTTTGAACCAGTGAAACACAGTGCAGCAATAATACTCTTATATTGCACACCCTTTCTTTTCAAGTGTGTGTGTTTCCCCTCCAGTCTGGAGGGGCTCTGCCCCTGCTTCTATTCCTGTCATTATTGTGGGTAATATCTCTAACATTTCATTCCGATTCTAGGATGCACCCCTCAGCTTCCTGAAAGACATACCTGGCCTAACGTGATGCACAAACTGCAAGTCATCGCTTATAGAAAAACATGACAATAGCAACATGAGTAATATTGATAATTGCTTAACAGCTTGTGAGTGCTTGCCCACTAGGTGTACTATAGATGTATATTAACTCAGTTGACGCCAAGTTATTGTGACTACTTAAATCCTCTTGCAATTCTACTAGCCAACCAAATAAGTTGCTTTGTCCTTAAAAGCTAAAGAAATATGTTGTAAAATAGTCTGAAATACACTATCATAAATAAATCTGACATTATGTCTGAGTCATGGTGAGCAGATTTAAAAGTACATGTCTTGTTTTTTCTGTGATTTTATTCCCCTGAAATTTGAGCAGACGTTGTTATATCCTTCAGGAGTAAGATCCTCAACTATGCACTTAATAGAGCCTATCCCTTCTATTTCTTTCCTTTTGTTTGGAACCCTGAGAAAAACCTCTGATCTCCAGAGAACTCTCTGCAGTTAGATACTGTCAGATATTATGTGCAATAGGGTCTGATACTTATTTGGGCCAAAGATCTTGAAAAAGTTACAAGGGAACTTTCTCTCTTTCTCTCTTTTTCTCTTTCTCTCTCTCTTTCTTTCTTTCTCTCTTTCTTTCTTTCTGTGTGAGAGAGAAAAAGAGAGAGAGAGTGAAAGAGAAACCAGAGGTGGGGGTTCAGGAGAAGAGGAGATTTTTCATTTCTGAATAAAGCTTTCTGGAAAAGGAGCCATTCAGTGTAACTGATGACAAAAGATAAATATGTTTTGCAAACCACCTTGTTTTATCTTAAATGAAGAGTCTTTGGCAAATCATTTATCTTTACCATGACCATAGTGTAATTTTAATATGCATGATTAATGGTGCAAATGAAATTAAAGTCCCTGTACCATTCAACATCTTATTTAAGAACAAAATACACATATATTCCAATTTCAGTGAGTAAGATCTCTGAATGCTGATGCTTTATAATTAGGGAAGAAATTTCCTTTTAATTAAAAAAGATGCTTCTTTTTTACTTAAACTTTTCAATAAGTTAGAGAGTGTCCTCTAGTGGAGAAAGAATTTCTGCTCTCAGCACTTTTAGAAATGGCCAGATAATCCCTAATTAGAAGGCTGCACTAAATCACAAGTGACCCTATTTACTGGCCATTGGAATCTAACATTAAAAGAGGAAATGTAATATTTTTCCTCCAAAGCCTCCTCACATGGTGGCCTACTCGAAACCCTGATGTATGGACAAGTATTGTTCTCCTTTTAGATAGCAAATGATTTTTTATGACCAATTTTAGAGTGCTTCCTTTGTAACCTAGTAAGATTGAGCTGATGGTGCACCTTCCTGCCAAAAAAGCGGCAGAAGCATTTAGTGCAATTTACTGTAGCTTTTACCGATATCAACTTGAGACAGCAACACTATTATCTTCAAGACTCCAGGCCTGGCTGACTGATATATTTGATGTGTGCAGCTACCTAGGGCATACATTAAAGAATTCTGCTAGTGCTTGAGGAAAAACAAAGAAACAAAATTAAGATGAAAATGAAATTGTGTCTCTCTCTTCTATGTAACTCGTGGAATTCTCATGCTAATCTGCTATTTCCAGTCAAGTGTAGTAAATACTATGAGTGCTATCACTCGGGTGTCAGAGGTGGGACTGGAGGTGTGTTTTCAATGTCTAAATGGAAGGGGATGAAGAAGAGCTGTGATGTTTGAGTCTCTGAATCACATGTTAGGATTGCCTTATCAGAAATTGCAGGTTCCAGCAAATTAGAGACCAAAAGGGAGGAAGGATGGATAGTTGCTGTTGATAACAAGATAAATCATTTGAACTTCAACAGAGTAAAGATAAAATTTTACTTCTGTTCTTATATTTGAAAAAAGAAAGAAAAATAGCATGTTCATAAAATTCTTCAGTAATCCAACAAATGCCAGACACATATCACATAGGTAGAAATATTATGCGTTGCTTATTTTAAGGGCAGTGATAAGCAGTGAGGCCAGCATTGTATTCCTGTTAACAGATAACTTTCAGAAAAATGTACAATCATCACTTTCAAACAGATATAAGGATGAACACATGTTAAAGACATTTTTGCTTATATGATATGAAGGGATCAGGCAAATTATGACCAGTACAAAGGTAATATCAAAGCAGGAGACTTGCCCTGGCTGGTGTAGCTCTGTGGATTGAGCGCAGGCTGCGAACTAAAGAGTCACCAGTTCAATTCCCAGTCAAGGCACATGCCTGGATTGCGGGCCAGGTCCCCAGTGGGGGCCATATGAGAGGCAGCCACACATTGATGTTCCTCTCTCTCTTTCTCCCCTGCCTTCCCCTCTCTCTAAAAATAAACAAATAATTTTTTAAAAAGCAGCAGACTCATATAGAGTAAAGGAATCTTGAGATGAATTTCAAGTAGAGAAAAAATTAGATTTTTTCATGGGTTTGGGGGGGTGGTGGCTAAGAGACCAGAGGGGAATAAAATCAATTAAAACCTTGTCAGACATGGGAGACTTTACATGTCAGTTACCTATAATTTACAGAGTCAAAATACAGCTCAAAAACAGTGAAAGAGTTAGAATCTGGTTACTCAAAAAAATGCACAATAGGTGAGTGAGTAGTTTTCCACTGAAACACAAATTCTTTCCTACATTTCTTTGGAAAGACAATATATTTCCATAGCTTGGATGGGGTCACCAGGGATGCAGTTGTACATTCTATGTCTTGTCTACACTAGCTACCTCTCTACCCACCATTGCCATTATTATAAGCCCTCTTTCCTCTTTCCCAGCCTCCCAATCCTTGCTCTCTCATTAAGGGGCCTGCCTGAATGGTTTTCAATCTTGTTGCTTTTCTGAACCCCAGTTCCACTTTAAACAAAGTCCAAGGTAAAAGGAAATTGTTCCAGACAATTAACTGTAACCACTTTGCATGACAATCTCCTGAGAGAGCTTGTTAAAAATGGAATTCCCCGGAACTCTCCGCACTCGCTGAGTCAACATCTGGGAGGGGGGCAAATTATTTGGCAATAAGTTTGAGATTCACTGGCTTAAGTAAAATAAAAAAACAATATACCACGTTTGTTGGACTATAAGACGCACTTTCCTCCCCACCTCCGATTTGGGACCAATAATAGTTGTTAATGCTGCTGTTGAGTTGTGTTTACATTTACACTGGTGGAATATTATATTAATTATGTTATTAAATATTTTACCACATTTTTTGCTTCAAAATTTTTTTCTATTTTCCTCCTCTAAAACCTAGATCCATCTTATGGTCCGAAAAATACAGGTAACATGTTAAACCATATTTATCTAAATTAAATGATATTGTAGAAGATACAGGAATATAAAATAAAATCTGGTATGAAAGTTAATGAAAATATGCAAAAAATAGGTTAATTGTGGCATGAGGAGTTGTAATACTAATAACCTTTCCTCTAGTTTCTTACAAAATCTGTCTGTGTTTTGTTTGCTTTTTTCTTTTGTTGATTATGTTCCAGTTAAAGGTGATGTCATATGGTATTTATCCCTCAGCACCTGGCTTATCTCACTTAGCATAATGCTCTCCTGTTCCATCCATGCTGTCACAAAGGATAGGAGCTCCTTCCTTCTCTCTGCTGCGTAGAATTCCATTGTGTAAATGTACCATAATTTTTTGATCCAATCATTTACTGATGGGCAAAATATAACTAGGGACATTGAAATTAAGAACAATCTAACAATAACCAGAGGGAAGTGGGGAGGGGACTGTGGGGAGAAGGGCTTCCAGGAACTACTGTAAAGGACACATGGACAAAACCAAGGGGAAGGGTGGAAGCAGGGAAGGAGGTGGGTTTGGCTGGGGTGGGGGCAGAGTAGTGGGGGGGATATACAGACAACTGTAATTGAACAATAAAGTAATTTTTAAAAAATCCATCTACTATCATTTTCAAGTTGAATGTCCAGAATATTAATCCATTAAAGAACTTTCAAGGCACTTAGCTAAGTGTTACTTTATCACATTTCCTTTATAACTGAAAACATACTCAGACACACATTAGATCAAAAACATGATCAAGAAAATTTCATCTTCTCTGTTGCTTTACTTTGTTTTGTTTCTAAGTGTACTGAAGCTTTACTAATTATTTCTTTAAATCTGCCAATCTTGAATTTTCTTGTTATGTCAAGGCTGCAATTCTAAGAAATCATTTTTCCTCCATAGATTCATAAAATAACATACTTCTAGATAGTATGTCTGTTTTATAATAATATTTAACTCTAATAAGTTTTAATTTTTGTTATATCATATGAAATTAACATTTGTTTCCAGATCATAAATTCAAAATCTGATAATTCATTGCCTGGAGTTAATCTGCTACTATTTTTAAGCATTACTCATCATGCTTTACACCTTAAATATATGTGACATTCATTTAAAAATAATATATAAAAATCAATGCATTTTGCTCTTTGGACAATTCACATGCTTATACTTCTTTAGGAAATTATTCATACTAGCTATCTACCTAAATTTCTAAATTAATATAGAATTATTTCTTTGAATTCTATAATTTATTGGATTTTCACTAGCAGTAACATTGAATCTAAACTATAACTTGGGAATAGACCTCAAAAATATCTAGTTTTTTTATCCAAGGCTTTGCAAACTTTCTGTATATGCATTTCACAAAACCTTTCATCTGACTCAATATTATTTTGTGGTTCACTTATTCCCAATCATTTCTGATTATTGTTTAGTTTTTTGTTGCTAGTATAAATAAGATCTCTACTATTTTATATTCAGTTACTATGGAAATCATGTATAATATAAAATTTTAGATATCATAGACCATTGCTAGCCCCCAAGTTTTCTTCTTCAGACTGGCAAAATGGTGATAAAAATAATTGTCTCCTAGAGAGTAAGATTAAGGAAAAATAACTTTCAACCAAATTAACTATAGCTAAAGTAAAATTACATTAACTTCCTACCAATCATCTACTTAAAAAAAAACAAATTTGTCAGAATTCCAAACTTACGCCTTTAAGGAAAACTTCTTTTCTCCTGAATTGCCTTCTTCATTTGCTTGCCACTGGGCTCCAATATGCTAAGATGGATTCCTCAATCATTTCATATTGGGCAGAGTACGTCTCATTTTAATATTTCATAAGCCAGTTTTTAATAATTTTAAAATTAATGTCCTTTAGATTTGCATAGTCTGTTGTTTTTGTTTTGCATATTTTGGCTCTATTGAATTTCTTAAGGGCATTTTTTTGCATTTTTTATTGAAATATATGGAGATGGTGGATAGTCTTTCTCTAAGCATTACTACATTCCATTTGTTCAACAAGTATGTATAGTGATAAATTTACATGATTTTGACATGTTCTACTTAGAGTAACTCAAATTGCACAGATTTTCACATTTTGTGATACAAATACAAAAAGTATATTATATCAAAAGGCCAAATATTAAAACTTTCACTAGTAAGATATTCCTATGTATTTCTTACATTTGGACATTTGAAAAAAGTCTTTTTTTCAAAGAGAGTAAAAGTGTAAGTTCTTCTGAACTGTTTAAGTATGCAATTATATTATTTTCAAATAATGCTTTTATCACCTTTTAAAGCATCTTATTATTATTTTTTCATGTCTAAGTGAATTAGCAAAACTACAAAAAATATAATCATATGAAAATTATGCAAGTAGGTGTACTTATATTGAATTGAAAGGATATGATCCTACAGGCCCCATTTATATTAATTTCTTGTTTAAAATATGTTTACTTTTAAAACTTTTGAAAATAACTCTTCTCAGTTGTTCTTAAAAAGTGTAAGCTTTTAGTAATAAAGTTCTTATGATTCTCAACTAAAATCACAAATCCATCATAGGGTCTATAACACAACAATGAGAAAATTAGCATTTCTGGTATCATGTTGACAAACATACACTGTGGTCCAATGAAAGTCCTTTTATATTTATATATATATGATTTTGAACCACACTGGCTATTAATAAAATAATTATATGTAATAATAACTTTGTGGTTTTATATGAATGGTAAGGATCACAAAGAAATACTATTTCACAATCAGCAGGATGGCTATAGTCAAAGAGACAGATAACAAATACTGGCAAGCATGTGGAATTAGAACACTTGTACATTGCTGGAGAGAATGTAAAGTGGTACAGCCACTTTGGAAAAAAGCCTGGCAATTCTTAAAAGATTTAAATATAGAATTATCTTATGCCCAGCAATTCACTTCTAGCTATGTATATACCAAGAGAAGTGAAACATATGTTCACACAAAAATTTGTACCAGAGCGTTCAAAGCAGCATTATTCAGTACTAGCAACAACCCAAGTGCACACCAACTGATGAGTGAATAAATAAAATATGCTCTATCTATACCAGGAAATATTATTTAACCATAAAAAGAAATGAAGTATTGATACCTGTTGTAATGTAGGTGAACCTTGAAAGCATTAAGCTAAGCAAAAGTGGCCAAACACAAAAAACTATATAATGTATCATTCCATTTATACTAGATACCCAGAATCAGCAAATCTATAGAGATAGAAAGTAGAAATTGATTAGTGGTTCACAAGGACTGTCAGGTTAGGAGGAAATGACAAGTAACTGTTAATTGGTTCATGCTTTCTTTGGGGGAGCAATGAAAGTGTCTTAAAGTTGATTGTGCTGCTGGTTGCACAATCCTGTGAATGTGCTGAAAACCATTGACTTACATGACATTTTAAATGGGTAGATGGATGGTATGTGAGTTGTATCTCAATAAAGCTATTAAGATGTGCTTGCAGTATCTTTGAAAAAAGCAGTTTGATAGAGAGTATGCTGGTAAATGCTTAACAATGGGATGTCCAAGTACGATTCTGACATATAGGTGGTTGATACTTTTGTTTACACTAGCAAATGAGTAAACATAGGAGATACATGTTAGAACTTTGTTCATGAGTGATGTGAATGATTTCCTTGCTGAATCAAAATATATTTTTTGGATACTAGAGGAATATGTTTTTAATGTCTGTGCAATTACCAATGTAACAGTTATACGCATGACATTTTTAAGTTTAATCTGCATTATTAACATTTTCTCTATAGACAATCAACAAAACAATAAATCATACCTTTATTTGTAGCGTTTAGCAACTTATGGGTAAATACTCCCACCATGGTTGACTCCAAGCTACCAACATAATCTCACTAAATGGGCTGCTGAGATGCTCAGTAGCACACTGTTATATAGTATTTCTGCCATATGGATGCTACATATTAAAAATGTTGCTTAATACTTTAGGGCATTTTGATTTATCTATTAACCTTTGTTTTTAATAAGGTATTTTTAATTGTATATTTTTATCATTTAATTGTAAACAATTATTATGTTTAACAAACTGCTTACAAATTTTCCAAAAATGTAGTAATCCACTCTTGTAAGCTGGTATGAACTGGCTCTAGTCCACAAGTGAAATAATGTCTGAATGAGGAGACTCTGCATATGCAATGTTGAAGGCTAGTTTCAAGATAGATTTGGCCTGTTGAAATAAGGTGTATGCATATCAATTAATTAATTAATTAAGCTTTGATAAAAGGAAGCAAGGGAAAATGCAAATTTGAAAGATATTAAGCAAGTTATTAATTGATTTGAAATGATTTATTGAATTCCTAATATATTCAAAACACTGTAATGGGTCCTGGTAACACATAAAGGTAAATGCAGATACAATTTCTACCTTTGGGAGGGAATGCTGTAGTTGCTAGGGTAGATATGCAAATAAGCCAACTATTGTAGGGAATATATTCTGATAAATACAGGTATTCATCATGGAGTATGGAAGGCAAAGACAAAGTGACTGACTGTTCCTAGGGAGTCCATGTCAGTTTCTATTTGAGTTAGCTCTTAATGGATGAAAAGTAGTACCTTAGGTGGAAAAAAAAGGGAATATAAAGCGAAGAATATACCTTTAAAAAGCATGAGAATATGAACTGAATAGTGCATGGACTACTTCTAAAACTCAGATGCTAATAACCTGTTGTGTAACTGGCATGTCCTACTTCATCAGCTAAAGGTACACAGTCATAACATGTTTACTTTCCTAATTCCTATTTTCTAATTGCCTAATTAGCTTCATAAATAAAATATCTTCATTTTCCTAATCATCCTTATATTAATCTTGATCTTCCCTTATTGAGTAGGAGAGTATCATCTCTCCCTAGACCCCACCCTGCCCCATGAATTTCGATCAACTCCTGATTCTTATTCAGCTTGAAGGGAAGTGATGATAGTTCTATTTTACAGCTTCCAAACATGGGCAATACAGACTTGGGGGCTAAGGTCACAGCTCCCTGACACTCACATAATTGGCCGCCTTTATCTAAAGGAAAAGGACTGGGTAGTCATAGCTTTCCTTCCAAACATTTGGGTGGTTGTATCTCAAGTGTGAGCCTGACTTCACCTTATCTTGTCTCAAGTTTGACTACATGGGCTTCTAGTGTCCTTTCCTGGCAGTGGTGCCTTTTGCCAGGCACATATATAATTAAGAGAACCCACTCAAAAACCTCTTCACAGAACAGAGCTCTGCCAAGTTGACTTTCTATCCTGATTATATTGAGAACCAGCTGGCAACATCCCAATTCCCCCATTCTCTCCTGCGACACACAGTGATGCATGTGAATTATAAAAAATAAAAAAAATATTTTCTACCTCATTAGACTTCCTATGAAATCTCTGGTTTGAGAGGTTCTCTATTATCACATTGATAAAAAAGCATAGTGATCTGTCACCAATGCTATCAACTATGCTTTATTCTTTTAAGTAATTATGTGAGAAAATTCCAATCTTTGTGCAGTGATTCCTTATGTTATGATCCCAAAACACTCTAACCCTCTCAATGCTCGTGATTCTCTCTGATCCAATCTCAGCATTTCAAGTACAGCAAAAGTAATTTCTTTAGCATTCAAATGAAATTATGTCCATCTTCTTGAAATCTTTCACCAGCATAGCATTGTCCTTAAAAGCACATCCCAAATCTTCAACATGGCCTGTAGGGAAAGCTAGGGCTGCCACTATTCAGGCCTCATTGGTGCCCTATTTTCCCCCCAATCCTCTCCCCCACCCCAGCATCCCACCAAGTTCACTTTAGCTTTAGCCAGTCTGAAGTTATTTACTTCCTCCAAAGTTCTCTGGCATTCTTTTACTTACACTTTTTCCTCTGTGCCTGGAGTGCTTTACTATTTTCCCCTCATCCTCTTTTAATTCCTCCCATGAATTTTAGTCTATGACCCACAGCAAGATTGATCCAAATCTGGATAGAGTTCCCCAAGGTGCCCCCAAAACACTGCAGATACCCCTAGTACTGGAGCTCAAGGCAAGGTAGATAGTCAAAGACCCGGTGAGCCAAGAAGATTGAGAAAGCAAATCGTTTCTGACATGGTTGCAAGAGCCATTTCATAGGTGTGATAGCAAAAAGCCTGCAGGTAAGAGAAATGAAGAATTAGGTGATGGAAAATCACTTGATCTGCAAAGCTGCAATTGTGACAGGAGAGACAAATTCAGGTCCCAATGAGGGATTCAACTGACTTCTGTCATAAGGAATGTCAGGCTGAGTTGCTCATTGTATGATCATTATTTATAAGCCTCATATTTAGTCAAACTGTAATAGAAAGTTAGGTAATTTCTGGAGAGTTTTTTTAAATGAGTTTCAGTCATTAACTCCCTGCTACAAGCAAAAACTTGATCACTTAAAAATAAATTTTGTAAATTATTGCCATAAAAATGTAAAACTCTCTAATGTATGGTCATTCTGTTGGCATGTGATGTTTATCATCACAAGTAGTATTTTGAGATTTACTATAGAATTCATGACCACCTCGAGATATAATGGGTAGTGAGGTTGCATATAAGTTAGTGCCCTTAGAAAAATGTAAAGCCAAAGAATACTGGGTTTAAAACTGTTTTGTCACATTGAATTGAGACTTCTCATACAAATCTCTGGCTAATTTCCAATCACAAATTTGGCATTTGGATATCCACTCTATAACATAAGTATTCTCCAACAAAGGTGTAATGCCATGTTAGAACATTTAGGCAATATTTATGTATAAAAATAATAATAAAGGAACATTCTTGGAGCTCCGTTTTGCTTCTTAAAAGCTTATAGACATTTTCTGGACTTGCCTTATCTGATTTTTAATGTTTACTATTGCATATAGAACTGAAGTCCAAGAGGAATCACTTACTTGGACAAGATTCAGACATGAACAAAGATAAGATAAGAGGAGAAAGCTATAGCACGCCATCTTAGAAATAATAGAAGAGCAAGAATTTATTTATGAACTCTCCTTATACAATGAACATGATTAAGATAGTATTGATTTTATCCAATAAAATTATCTTGCTGTGGGACTTGAAGAATAGAATATAGGTATACCCATAGCAGGTTTGGAAAGAGTTCATCTAAGCACACTGTGCTTTCCTTTGGATTTATATGGTAGAATCACTCCTAAGCATAATTTCAGTAGATATTCACTATTAACTCATAGCTTAGCTCTGAGGTTTCCAAGTCTCTAGTCTTGTCCTTCTTTGACCTTGTTAGGTCCTCAAGAACCTTTACAGGAATTTCTGAATTTGAGAAAGTTTTCTTACTTCAAACACCAACAAAGGGGTCGCTGGGGCATCATTTTCAGCCTCTCACGTATATAGTGCCCATCCCTGAGAGTTCCCTTTCCTCAGTCCTAGCGGAGTCAGTCTTTACAGGTCCCCAGCTCATCCTGACCCCCCCTTTCTGATTCCACATGGAGGCAGTGAGATTTGAAAACTAGCCCGTACTGGAATATTTCAGTTCTCTAATGCTGGCTGAGGCTTGGGTAAACTGGATGTTTGCAAAATGGCATTACCTGTCTAGAGATAAATGTTATGTTTTCTGAAGGCATGAAATAAATGCACTTCCACCTTTTATTCAGGGGCCTCTACTTATCTTTTTAAGTAATCAACCAATCTGCACTCACCATTACAATCGTCTCTCCTGAAGAGCATATTGAAAGGAACTCACCTTACCATAGTATCATTGATTTTACATCTAAGAAAAATCCCTACTATTGACTCTTAGTCATTCCTTTGTTTTTTCATGTTCTTTTCAACCTGAGAATATGTTGGTTTCCCTAATTAAATTATTATTCCTTATATAGTAAAAGTAATTTAATAATGTTTTTTGAGGATCCTGAATTTCCAGTTCCTTTTCTTTCCTATCCAGTGATTTTGTTCCCTTTCTATTACTTATATTCAGGAGTGAGAAACACCTTCTAATTGCAGTATAAAATTTTATAATTATCAATACTATGTATCTCCTGGTATCATGCTTTGGGAAGGGCACATCACCTCTGTGGTACTTTCCCAAATGTTTGTAGCCTCAGTCCGATCATGTGAAAACATCAGGCAAACCTATATGGTAGAACCATCTATAAACTAACTGGCCAGTCTCAGTGAAAATTTTATGAGTCACTATCATTTCATTCAACAAGTTGTCAAAAGCATACATTTTATAAACTTGACAAAGATTGAAAAGAGCAGAAGGATTATTTTAGAAAGATGTTTCATTAAATTAATTAAGTAATCAAAATGGTACCTGCCAGTCTGCCTGGGAAAAAAAAAACAGTGTACAAAGAGTTTTATAACATATTTCTATCACTTCTCTCCACAGGTGACTCAGCTAATATAACCTGCAGAGCTTTCTTTGGGTACAGTGGAGATGTCAGTCCTTTAATTTACTGGATGAAAGGAGAAAAGTTTATCGAAGATCTGGATGAAAATCGACTTTGGGAAAGTGACATTAGGTAAAATATATTTTTTCTTTTGCCTTGTAGTCAAGATTAACATTTGCTCAGCTGGTGACTAGAAAGTAAGCTGAAAGAAAAGACTTTTTTTGTTTTGTTTTACTATTATAGTAAAAATTTTGCAACATTTAATGGCAAAAAGGCAAAACACTGTTGAAAGACTATGGAATTGCAAAGCATGAATGCCATTTGCAAAGAATTAAGAGAAGTAAAAAGGAGTTTTTCATGGAGGAAGGTACTGAATGTGAAACAGACAAAAGTAACAACAAATTCAGAAAATGCAATATTGTACATTTTGTTTGTAAGAGCTCTTTGTTTTAAATTGTTAAAAGGAAATACTAACAAGGTACCAGGACTCAACCAGACACAAGCTCTGTCATTTTCTTTTATATATTTTCATATTTGAGGCATCGAGTAGACTATAAAGCACTTGGTAGGAATGATAAAGGATACACCAAATGATTTTATTACCTTTTCTAGTCTGACTTCAAGTTCTAAATGTGAATATAGTAGGAATGATAGAGAACAGCCATTAAAAATACCATTGATTTGAGGGCACAAGGCTTAAGCCTCTTTTTAAAAAATAATTTCTTTGTTCATTTACTTTTAAGAATCAAGGTATTCAATTAGAACTAAAATGATGCTTGGGCTTAGAAACTCATTTTTAATCATAATGTACAGAAGCAAGCATATTAATAATAATTAAGTTATAACTGAATCCAAGTGCTGGTCATTTGCAAACACTCTCCCATGTAAAGGTCACATGTTCTGGGAGTACAGGAGCATTTTAACCAAGTTTCCTCTTCTTGGAAGAGAACACTTTTAAGTGTGAGGACTTAAAATTTTCAAAGGTAAAAGGGGATCAAAGGTAAAGGGGAAAAAGTTTTTCAATAGAAAATGAAAACACATAAGACTGTCACATAAGATCATTTCTACTAGGATCTTCTTCCTGGCAACAAATACACAAGGATCTAACACACAAACTGGGTTCTGAAATGCCCAGGTAGGCAGTTCTCCAATATGTATACTAAGGTGTTCCTTGGCCATTTTCATATTTACAACTTCACGGTTACCATTGACCCACACACTTGGAAATGCTAAAATTAAAAAAGGACACTAAACCTCCTAACTGTCCCCCTTTCTCTTTTTGTGGGTGCTCAGGGAAGGTTCTAGAAAGCTATTTTTCTTTAATTCTGCCTTAAGAAGTGTCGTGTCAAGATAGGTTACCAAACAGGTGGGAAGGTAGAGGCAGAAACCTTTTGAGCAGGGAAAAGGAGATTTATCATGAAATTTCCCATTTGCTCTAAAAGATTGCTAAAATCTTTGACAGTTGAGATTAGTGAGCACTTACCATTCATTTTAAATGCCAGAATTAAACACTTCATCACACCACTTTGTCTACAGGTTTATTAATTTCATATTTTTTAAAAAATTGGCAATTGATTTGTATCAGAAAAAGAGGCCAGGCTGGAGGTTTCCACTGAAATGTCAAAAGAACTCAAGAATTTTTTCTTCTTCAGACATAATTAGTCCTCTAGCCTAAGACATTAGAATTTATCTCACTTTTACATCACATTTCTTCTTAGAGGGAAAGCAGTTCATAAACTTTTCTTCAAGGTCTCTCTCACTTCTTTATTATGACAGTGTGATTGTCCTGCTAAGAGAGATAATTAACTGCAACTTCATTAGCATCTACAAAGACAAATTTACTCATTAGGAGTGAAGAGGGCATGATATATTTTGATTAAGATACCATCAATCCATAGCTAAATTTGAGGCACAGATGCTGCAGGTGTTTCCAAATCAGATTCAGATTCATCTAATTTTTTTTCTTTTTTATGTATGTGTATGTTTGTGTGGGGTCTTTTGTTTTGTTTTGCTTTATATTTTAGAATTCTCAAGGAGCATCTTGGGGAACAAGAAGTTTCCATCTCATTAATCGTGGACTCTGTACAAGAAAGTGACTTGGGAAATTACTCCTGTTATGTTGAAAATGGAAATGGACGTCGGCATGCCAGCGTACTCCTTCACAAACGGGGTGAGTACAACCTTCTATGCCACAGTGGTCAACTGACCCTATAATAAGAAGAAAATAAGTGGGAAACAAAGAAAAATTAAAGTTTGTTTCTGGACACAAATTTATCTTAACTAAAATCATCACATTAGCATTCAGGCTATCAAGGCAGGTAACACAGTGGATGAGTAGCTCAGGCTCTAGTGTCAGATATGGATTTATTAACCTGTTTCAATACCAACTGTATAACTTCAGGCATGGTGTCAAACTTCCTTATGCTTCAGCTTCCTGATATGATGGAGGGAAAATAGTGTCAATTCTGTACAGTGTTTTCAGGCTGAAAGAAGGCAAGATGTGAGGAGTTTGGCACAAAGCCTGTAGACAGAAAGTATTTAGTTCAATGTAATTAATTACTATTAGAAAGAGGCAAATCAATGAAAAATAACTGAAATAGTTTTAAGTCCTAGACTGCACTTCTTATTAGAAGTTATTCCATCCATGTTGTTGCAAAGGGTAGTAGTTTCTTCTTTCTCTCTGCTGCATAGAATTCCATTGTGTATATGTACCACAATTTTTTGATCCATTCATTTACTGATGGGCACCTAGGTTGCTTCCAGCTCTTGGCTATTGTAAATTGTGCTGCTACGAACATTGGAATGCATAGGTTCTTTTGGATTGGTGTTTCAGGGTTCTTAGGATATAATTCCAGAAGTGGAATTGCTGGGTCAAAAGACAGATCCATTTTTATTTTTCTAAGAAAATTCCATACTGCTTTCCATAATGGTTGTACCAGTCTGCAATCCCACCAACAGTGAACTAAGGTCCTTTTTTCCCCACACCCTCTCCAACATTTGTTGTTGGTTGCTTTGTTTATGATAGCCATTCTGACTGGTATAAAGTGGTATCTCATTGTGGTTTTAATTTGCATATCTCTGATAGCTAGAAATATTTAGCATTTCTTCATGTGTCACTGGATCTTCTGTATGTCCTCTTTGGGGAAGTGTCTGTTCAAGTCCTTTTCCCATTTTTTCAAAATTTTATTTAGTTATTTTTCAAGTACAGTTTTTTGTCTATTTTTCCCATCCCAGCCTCCCCCGCCCATTGCTCCCCACCTCCCTCCCATTTCCACCCCCCTTAGTTCTCGTCCCTGTGTCCTTCCTATTTGTTCCTCCAAATCCCTCCCCCCTTTTTCCCCTTAACTTCCCTTCCTTCTCCCCCCTGGTCACTATCCCCTTGTTCTCTATTTCAGTGTCTTTGCTTTTTGTTTTGTTTTTTCTGCTTGCCTTTTCCCATTTTTTAATTGGGTTAGTTGTCTTCTTAGAGTGGAGTCCTGTAAGTTCATTGTATATTTTGGAGATTAAAACTTTGTCTGAGGTATCATTGGCAAATATGTTTTCCCGTACAGTTGATTGTCTTTTAAATTTAATACTCTTTTCTTTAGCCATGCAGAAACTTTTTATTTTGATAAGATCCCATTTGTTTATTCTTTCCTTTATATTCCTTGCTCTAGGGGACATATCAGTAAAAATGTTGCTGCATGAAATATCTGAGATTTTCCTGCCAATGTTCTCCTCTAGAACTTTAATGGTTTCAAAGCTTATATTTAACTCTTTTATCCACCTTGAATTTATTTTGGTGTATGGTGTAAGTTGGTGCTCACGTTTCATTTTTTTGCATGTAGCTGTCCAGTTCTCCCAACACCATTTGTTGAAGAGGCTATCTTTACTCCATTTTATGTTACTGCCCCCTTTGTCAAATATTAATTGATTGTATAGTGTTGGGTTTATTTCTCGGCTCTCTGTTCTGTTCCACTGGTCTATGTGCCTGTTTTTATACCAGTACCAGGCTGTTTTGATTACAGTGGCCTTGTAATACAATTTGATCAGGTATTGTGATTCCTCCTACTTTGTTCTTCTTTCTCAAAAGTGCAGCTGCTATTTGGGCTCGTTTATGGTTCCATATAGAATTTTGAAGTGTTTGTTCTATGTCTGTGAAATATGCCATTGGTACTTTAATAGGTATTGCATTGAATCTGTAAATTGCTTTGGGGTATTATGGACATTTTGATGATGTCAGTTCTTCCAATCCATGAACAAGGTATATGTTTCCAATTGTTTGTGTCTTCCTTGATTTCGTTCTTCAGGGCTGTGTAGTTTTCTACATACAGGTCTTTTTCCTCTTTGGTTAGGTTTATTCCTAGGTATTTTATTTTTGTTTTTGCTATATCAAACGGGATTTTTCTCTTGATTTCTGCTTGTGCTGATTCATTGAGGTATACAAAAATGCCTTTGATTTCTGGATATTGACTTTGTAACCAGCTGTTTTGCCAAATTCATTAATTAGTTCGAGCAGTTTTGGGGTAGAGTCTGTAGGACTTTCCATGTAGGATTTTCATATCATCTGCAAACAGACAGTTTTGTTTCCTCCTTTCCTATTTGGATGCCTTTTATTTCCTTTTCTTGTCTGATCACTGTGGCTAAAACTTCCAATACTATATTGAATAGAAGTGGTGAAAGTGGACATCCTTGTCTTGTTCCTGATCTTAGTGGAAAAGCTTTTAGTTTTTGCCCATTGAGTATGATGTTGGCTGTAGGTCTCTCATATATGGCCTGTATTATATTGAGGAATGCTCCCTCAATTCCCACTTTGCTGAGTGTTTTTATCATAAATGGGTGTTGTACCTTATCAAAAGCTTTTTCTACGTCTATTGATACGATCATATGGTTTTTGTCTTTGCTTTTGTTTATGTGATATATTACATTTACTTATTTGCGAATGTTGAACCATCCTTGCATCCCTGGGATGATCCCACTTGGTCATGGTGTATGGTCTTTTTGATGTATTGTTGGATGCAATTTGCCAATATTTTGTTGAGGATTTTAGCGTCTATGTTCATCAGCAATATTGGCCTGAAGTTTTCTTTCTTTGTTGTGTCTCTATCTGGTTTTGGAATTAAGATGATGCTGGCTTCATAAATAGAATTTGGGAGTTTTCCATCCTTCTGGATTTTTTGGAATAGTCTGTGGAGAATAGGGGTTAGCTCTTCCTTAAATGCTTTGTAGAATTCTCCTGGGAACCCATCTGGCCCAGAGCTTTTGTGTGATGGGAGTTTTTTGATTACTGCTTCAATTTCTTTTGCTGTTATTGGTGTATTTAGATTTTGTGCTTCTTTTTCACTGAGTTTTGGAAGATTGCATTTTTCTAGAAATGTGTCCATTTCCCCTAGGTTTTCAAATTTCCTGACATACAGTTCTTTGTAGTAATTTCTTACAATCCCTTCTATTTCTGTGGTATCAGTTGTAATCTCTCCTCTTTTGTTTCTGATTGTGTTTATTTGTGTTTTCTCTCTTCTTTTCTTGATGAGGCTACTTAAAGGCTTGTCTATTTTGTTTATCTTTTCAAAGAACCAACTCCTGGATTCATTGATCCTTAGAATTGTGCTTTTAGTCCCTATGTCATTTAATTCTGCTCTGATCTTGGTTATTTCCTTCCTTCTGCTTGCTCTAGGCTGTCTTTGTTGTTGTTCCTTGAGTTCTTGCAGGCGTATAGTAAGGTTGTTTGTTTGAAATGTTTCTGTCTTCTTTAGGTAGGCCTGTATTGCTATAAACTTCCCTCTCAGGACTGCCTTTGCTGTGTCCCATAAGTTTTGGGTTGTTGTGAGTTCGTTTTCATTTCTTTCCAGACACGTTTTGATTTCTTCCCTAATTTCATTCTTGACCCATTCATTGTTTAATAGCATACCATTCAGTCTCCATGATTTTGGGTGCTTTGGGTTTTTTCCTTTGGGGTTGGTTTCTAATTTCAGTCCCTTGTGGTCAGAGAAGAGCTTGGAATGATTTCAATTTTCTTGAATTTTTTGAGGCTCGTTTTGTGTCCTATCATGTGGTTTATCTTTGAGAAGGTTCCATGTGCATTTAAAAAGAATGTGTATTTGGCTTCTTTGGGATGAAGGGCACTATATATATCAGTTAAGCCCATTTCATCTAGGGTGCTGTTTAATGCCGCAATATCTTTGTTGATATTTTGTTTGAAAGATCTGTCCATTTTTGACAGTGGGGTATTAAAATCCTCTACTATAATTGTGTTGCTGTCTATATCTGTCTTGAAGTCCTCTAAGATTTTCTTGATATATTTGGGTGCCCCTATGTTTGGTGCATATATATTTATGATGTTAATGTCTTCTTGGTGGATTCTTCCCTTGAGTATTATGAAGTGACCTTCTGGGTCTCTCTTTATGGCCCTTTTTTTGAAGTCTATTTTGTCTGATATGACAATTGCTACCCCAGCTTTTTTTTCTTGTACATTTGCTTGGAAAACTTGTTTCCAGCCTTTCACTTTTAGTCTGTGATGTTCTTTTGTCCTGAAGTGGGTCTCTTGTGGCAGCATATGTGGGGGTCATGCTTTCTTATCCATTGAGCTATTCTGTGTCTTTTGATTGGAGAATTTAATCTATTTGCGTTTAAGGTTATTATTGATAGGTACTTATTCATTGCCATTTTTGTACCTGTGTTCCTCTCTGTCTGTCTCTTTTCCTTCCTCTCCTTAAAGCCATCCTTTTAGGATGGCTTTTCTTGTAGAGCTGGTTTGGTGGAGGTGTATTCTTTTAGACTTCTTTTGTCTTGTAAGCTCTTTATTTGGCCTTCTATCTTGATTGAGAGCCTTGCTGGATAAAGTAGCCTTGGTTGTAGGCCTCCGGTTTTCATTACTTAGAATATTTCTTGCCATTCTCTTCTTGCTTGGAGTGTTTCCATTGAGAAGTCAGTAGCTAACCTTATTGGGGCTCCCTTGTATGTTACTTCTTCTTTCTCCCTTGCTGCCTTTAAGATTCTCTTTGTCTTGGAATTTTGCAATTTTAATGATAATGTGTCTTGAAGTGGGCCTCTTTGGGTTCCTCTTGATTGGGAATCTCTGTGATTCCTGGAAATGTGTGACTTTTTCTCTCATCAACTTAAGGAAATTTTCTCTCATTACTCTTTCAAATACGTTTTCTATCTCTTGTTCTTCTTCTCCTTCTGGTATTCCTATTCTTCGGATATTATTACGTTTCATACTGTCTTGCATTTCTCTTCATCTCTCTTCATTCTTTCTGAGCCTCTTTTCATTTTTTTGCTCTTTCTGTGAGATGCTTTCTTCTTTGTCCTCCAACTCGCTAATCCGATCCTCTGCCTTATCAATTCTACTTTTGAAACTTTTTACTGTGTTTTTCAATTCGGAAATTGTATTCTTTATTTCCTCTTGTTCCTTGCTAATATTTTCTATTTCCTTTTTCATGTTGATGTAGTTTGCAGAGAGATCATTGTAGTTCCCCTATAGTTTCTGGTAGCTCATTGTGAGCTCTTTGAACTTCATAATAACCCGTGCTTTGAATTCAATATCTGATAGTTGAATAGCCTCTATTTCATCTAACATTCTTTCTGAAGTTTCTGCTTTGTCTTTCATTTGGGGATTGTTTCTTTTTCTTCCCATTGTTTGAGACTCTTCTTGTTAGTCTCAGCTTCTAAAATTGATCTGTTCTGACTCTCTGGGTTTATGGTGTGAACTTCTGTGGTATACTACCTGTCAATTTCAGTGGTGCAGACTCCTTCAGGTATCTTGATGTTCTCCGTCTCCACCTACTCTTGCGCTGGTACTCACGCTAGTCCGCAAGCTGGTCGCCTACCACTGCTGAGTGTCCTGGCTCCAGTAGCCGACTCCTCTGGCACCCAGGCCCGTTGCTTCAGTAGCAGCACAGGGTCTGTGACTGTCCCAGCTCCCATAGCTGACTCCCCAATGCCCAGGCCCATTGCTATGGTAGCAGCACAGGGGCCGAGAATCTCCCGGCTCCCTTGTTGACTCCTCTGGCGCCCAGGTCCATCACAGGGGCTTGGAGTGTCAGGCTTCCGTACCTGACTCCCAGGCTCCCAGACCCGTTGCTATGGTGGTGGCACAGGGGCCGCGTGTGTCCCAGCTCCCGTAGCTGACTCTGCCGCTGTCTGGTGTTTCAGCATTGGTCACAATCTCTGGTCTTTTAATTTCATAAATGCTGGGTAACCGATGGTTTATTTGTTTCTCTATAGATCTGCCAGGAATTTCACCCCTGAGTACGGGAGCTAGACTCTGCTCCATCCTACTCCGTCGCCGTCTTCCCAGCATCCTCCCCACTTTGGATAGCTTTTACATGTGTAATATCCTCCCATAGTCAAATAATAATTCATTAATGAATTATTACGATTACTATCTGTCACTGCTACCTTGTCCTAATGAACTCTTAATGAATTATTATTTAACTATAATATGTTAACAATGACTCAAGTAAAACAGGTTGTGGTGGAGTACAACATTTGCCATACTAAATCTGATTCCACAAGAGCGCCAATGCCTTATGCACAGGGTTATAATATATATATATTTAATATACATTGAATTCTTTTTTATATATATATTTTATATTTTAAATATATTTTATTGATTATGCCATTACAGTTGTTCTATTTCCCCCTTCATTCCCCTCCATCCTGCCTCCACCCCTTCCCCACCATTCCCCCCCCTTTAGTTTATGACCACGTGTCTCAAGTTCTCTAGATTCTATATTTCCCATACTATTCTTGCCCTCCCCCTATCTATTTTCTACCTACCATCTATGCTACTTATTTTCTGTACCTTCTCCCTCCTTCTCCTTCCCCCACTCCCCTGTTGCTAACCGCCCACATTATCTTCATTTCTATGGTTCTGCTCCTGATCTAGCTGTCCTCTTAGTTTGCTTTTGTTTTAGGTGTGGTTGTTAATAACTGTGAGTTTGCTGTCCTTTCACTGTTCATCTTTTTTATCTTCTTTTTCTTAGGTAAGTCCCTTTAACATTTCATATAATAAGGGCTTGCTGTTGATGAACTCCTTGAATTTAATCTTATCTGAGAAGAACTTTATCTAGCTTTGCTAGGTAGATCAATCTTTGTTGTAGGTCTTTGGATTTCATGACTTGGAATACTTCTTTCCAGCCCCTTCTTGCCTGTAAGGTCTCTTTTGAGAAATCAGCTGACAGTCTAATGGGAACTCCTTTGTAGGTGACTGTCCCCTTATCTCTTGCTGTTTCTAGGATTCTCTCCTTCATTTGATTCTTGGCTAATGTAATGATGATGTGCCTTGGTGTGTTCCTTCTTGGGTCCAACTTCTTTGGAACTCTCTGAGCTTCCTAAACTTCCTGGAAGTCTATTTCCTTTGCCAGATTGGGGAAGTTCTCCTTTATTATTTGTTCAAATAAGTTTTCCACTGGTGGCTGTTCCTCTTCCCCTTCTGGTACCCCTATAATTTGGATGTTGGGACATTTACAGATGTTCTGAAGGTTCCTAAGCTTCTCTCATTTTTTTGAATTCTTGTTTCTTCATATTTTTCTGTTTGGTCATTTTTTTCCTCCTTCTCGTCCACTCCTTTGATTTGAGTCTCAGTTTCCTTTCCATTACTATTGGTTCCCTGTGTATTTCCATTCATTTCAATTAGTTTAGCTTCCATATGTTCCTCTAATTTGTGACTAAAATCAACCAGTTCTGTGAGGATCCTGATCACCAGTGTTTTGAACTGTGCATCTGAAAGTTTGGCTATTTCTTGGTCGCTTAGATTTATCGGCTCTGGGGCTCTGAGTTGTTCTTGAGCCATTTTTTTATCTGTTTGTGCCTGTTACATATGAGGAGGGGATCCTTAGTTGTTCACCAGGGTGGGGCCACCCAGGTCGCTGGTTTGTGACACTGTATGTGGGGGTGGGGTCAGAGAGGGACAATGGTGGTCCCCTCTGCCGCTTTCTGCCACTGGGGCCTGTGCGGTCCGTCTCACTGCTAGCTCTTTCATCAGTTTATCTGCATGCTAATGTGTGACCACAATCAGCCCTCAGTGGGTCCACTGCCTTGTGCCCTCAGTGGGTCTGCCCACTTCTCCACACTTGAGATCCGCCCACTGCTGCTGGCGCACCTGAGTTGCGTGCCCCGGGTCAGTTCGGTGGATCTTTCCTGCCAGCCCCCGCTCTGATGCTGGCTCTGCCCCTCTTACCAGTTTGGCTGAAGGGTTTGTTGTTGTCAGACTTCCGTGTAGTTCAATTTTCTGTGGTTTGGCTGTGTTTTTGTTGCTAAAACTTTGTTGTTTTTAAACCTAGTTGTGCTAGAAGGTGAAGTGCTTCCACCTACACCTCCATCTTGGCAGAAGTCCCTATATATTGAATTCTTTGAAAGTAGGGTAATTGTGAAATTTGAACCATGCCCTTTAGTTGGTAAAATTTTTCATATACATTACAAGAGAAAAATATGTTTTTCTGTATTATGCTAAGGGAAAACTTTCTAGTTTTTGCAACAGTTACACTTGATGTTCTCTTACTCAGCAAATTTACAGTGATTTCAATTCAAAGTATATGTTTAATCCTAGACTCTTTGAAGAAAAGAGAACACTGATGACTGTTTTCCCCATTTTATTGGGAAATAGAATCTCTTTGAATAATGTCATTTAAAACTATTAAAACAGACACCTCTGTTGTCAAGGTGACTACAATATTAAAATAGTCTACTTTAGGGGAATGTAGGTAAGGGGAAAGGTAGGCAGCAGCTAGCAATATGATTGTTTCTTTTTCTAGGCCAACATATCTTTCATTCATTGAAGGGATTTTTGAGTTGAAATACATTATGCTTGTGAAAGTGCTTCTCAGGCTTGGAAACAGCCTCCACAATAAACTACTCCACAACATCTCCCCAAGAGATCTAATAGCTTAAACTGAATCACATTCCTTCTCAAGGAAGCCAATTCTCTCTTTGGAAAAGCTTACCTATTAGAAAAGCATCCTTGTTTTACCATGTGTCAGCCCCTTGTCCACAGCTCTACACTTGTCTTCTCTTTTTTCCAAAACAGCCCTTTCAAAGTTTGATGGCATTCAACATGATCCTGCTGGATCTCTTCTTCCTTAGATCCTACTTGTTTAGTTTCTTTTACTCATTCTTCCTTTATGTGGGGAAAGTAGTATCACCACTCTTACCACTCTCTTCAGTATGCTCTAATTAAAGAGTCTGAGTTATTCCCCAGGAAGGGAAGGAGTAGAGAGAACATATCAGGCACAAATAAATAACTGTCTGTTGACTCAGACAATATGTATTTCATCTCAGGACCAGACAGGAGTGACAGTTAGGTAGTAATTGTAAGGAGAGAGGCAAGAAAATGAAATGCATCTAAGGAGGATACAACTATTAAAGCCCTGTTCTTGTAGTCGGGCACACAGCCAGGAAGGGTCAAACACCCCCCAGCCTATTTTTAGCATGTACACATGCTAAAGTTAAGTTGCCCATAGCTAGCTAAAGTTCCAGTACTACAAAAATAAATAATTGAAGAATTAAGGAAATTGAAAAAACTTCCACAATAATGACTGATTACTTAACCATGAAGAGGAGAATTGTAGCCAATGTTAAAGCACCTTTCTTTTCAATAGTTAAATATTCCACAATGGTTTTCAAATATGTATTTATCCCAACATTATGTTTAGTAAAGTAAAAGCATTAAGAAGCCAAAAGGAATCCTTCAAGGTCATATATTCCAAAAGTTCCTCTTCAAGTTTAGCATGTGCCTTCTTTTTAAAGGAGCCACAGCAAATGAGTCATCAATTCACCTAAGCAGCAACACTCCAAATCTCCTGCCCTTGAGAGGTGTATAATCCTGTGGAATGATCCATCCCAACTATCTTTGGAAAAAAGGAAATGACTTTGGTTAACAATAGCATAACTACAAGTTCACCAGCTCTGCAAGGTGCAGAAGGTCAGGGCACAGCACACATGAGCTGATAGTTTGGGGTTTTCATCATAGGGTCCCTGAGAGAGTCAAGTTGCTGTCTTGCTAGTAATTGGGTAAATTATGAGATGAGTTGCTACATCACACACAAGACCAAAGCTGAGAGAAGGAACTAGAAGGTATCACTATTAATCACATTTTTCTGCCATTGATTCATAAGTCCCTTAACTTACTTTACAGACCATCAAAGACATTCAATTGAAAACCTTCCTAGAAAGATATGTTAAAGCATTTGATGAATATGCATTGTGCAAACCACAAATGATCAGTTCTGTGAGGTAAACATGCCAGGACACACCAACAGTTACTTGAAGCACTTTTTCCTTTGCTATTACCTTTTTTTCAGTACTGTTAAAATAATAAAAGTGATGTTAGAGCCCTCCAATGGGTGCTGTGGATTGTTTACATATATGAAGTGAGTCTTCCTGAATTCCAAGTTGATGCTGCAATAAATAACTTAGCTAGAATTCTGGACCATCCTTTTATCAAATATACACATCATGTAGAAATATAAATTTGTATATATATATATATATATATATATATATATATATATATATATATATATATATATATTCTTAATTCCAGAAAAATTGGCTGAAAATTTACCAGGGAATTAGACCATAGAAAAACCTTATTTGAAAATATTTAAATTTGTTGATTCTTGCAGCCAGGGAAGGCATTTGGACAGTTAGGATTATGTCAAACATTCAGTAGACACACATTTTACATACAACACAAAAGTAGATTATGCAGTGAAGAAGAAGCAAAGAATGAAGGAGGAGCAAGGGCCATGAGGCTCTATTAGTCTATGACTGCCCTGCCACTTATTCCTCCCTCTAGTCCTTGTCCTGACAAGCTAAAAAATTAGACTCTTGCTTAACAAAGAACCAAAGCAGAGTTGATGCATTCACTACTGTGTCATTTCTTGTTCCCACTACTGTTCATACATGACTGGGTTCCCTATTTGAGTGTCTGAAACTTTTACCCAGATGCCCTTGTTTAGGTTCTAATTATGGGTACCTGATTTGACTTGCATCAAATACTGACCTTCAGTTTCCCTCCAAAACCCTGAGTTTTCCTATTCCCTCCATTTTTACATTTTCCATTTCCCTGACACAAACAATTCTCCAGAGATAAATTGCTGGGGTCCAGGGTAGGCCAACCCAAAATATCCACTGTGACATTGATGTTTTGGAATTAAAGTTAATTAAGAAACTCCCAATGCAAGAAGAACAGTTTGACCTCTCTATCTGCCCCCCTTAAATCTCCCAGGTGAAAGGTGCCCTTCCTGTACCTGGAAGCTAAGAGATGCCCTGATTGCTAGGGTTAAGGAATCCAGAGCCAAAAAGCTCACATAAACAAACCTTGTTGCACCTTTATTAATGTACTATCCAAGCCCAAACTTTGCTTCGATTTCTTCCTAATGAACACTCACTTCTTTTTGGTCCCATCAGTTCCTCAAAAGATCATTATTTCTTCATCCAAAACATATGAAAATGTGCCTGCTTCAATCATTTTTCTGAGCATCATTGATTAAATGGACTTTTCTCTTCTTAATCTGGTCTTGTGTCAGTTTTATTACTAATCTAGCCATAACAACTCAAGAAGGGTAGAGGGGGTATTTCACCATCCCTGACAACACCCAGCAGCATTGCCTCTGGCCTCCAGCCTAGCTGCTCTTGCACCCATCAGGCGCTCTGACTTTCTTCTTCACTCTATGGTATTGGTCCATACACCAACTCTGGCTGCCCTCAAAGTGTGGGCATGTTTACTATCTGGAGCAAAGCAGTTGAATGGTTAAGGGTGTGGACTCTGGAGCAAGGCTGTCTGTTTGAAACCCATCTCTGTGCCATAGCACCTGTGCTATCTTGGGAAAATTAATTTCTGAGAGCCCCAAATTTCTCTTCTATAAGATGCTAATGGCAATAATGTCTTCCATACAGAGCAGCTCTGAGGGTTAAATAAACTAATACATATCAATGCAAATCACAATATGTTTATTATTATCAAGTAATAAATAATTGCAGCTATCACATGATTTTTCTGCTCCAACTACATGATATTCTGGGCAACTTGGGATGCAGTATTAATGTGTTTCACTTTTTAAAAATTCCCTCAAATCTAATTTATCTTTCATTAAAATGGTCAACTTTATCTTCAGCAATTTTGTTAAATTTTGATTCTATATTTTACCTTATAATAGATTTATTTTAGCTTGAATGTACTGTCCTGTCCTAAAGGAGATCTTCATTCATTTAGACATGCATTTAATGGTAATTATAAGAACCTACTATTAGTGGTGGAAGTAGGACCCTTGTAGTGTGTAAAGGAAAGAAATTTCCTGAGACCTGCACCCAAAGATGTGGTTCTGTGGTATGGTTTATTGGTGATGTACAATTAAGGGGATTCCGCTCCTGACCTTCCAATGTCCCATCTTCATCCATCTCACCATAGAAAATGTCCAGTCTTGTCACCAGTAGGGCCAGGACAAAGGCTATTGCCCAGAGTTTATGCTCGATATGAAAGTACAG
Organism: Artibeus jamaicensis; assembly: GCF_021234435.1. NCBI lineage: Eukaryota > Metazoa > Chordata > Mammalia > Chiroptera > Phyllostomidae > Artibeus > Artibeus jamaicensis. Next base: position 6,912,189 of record NW_026522028.1, on the reverse strand, counting down.
TCCAATACAGCAGCCAGCTAGCTTAGCAGATGTTTACACCTAAAGTCCATTGCTGTGCTACAGATTTCAGGCTCTGCTAGATGGCCTCAGTCCCCATTCAGGTAGCTTAGCTTATTCCCAGCTGCTCTGGTGGTGGAATTTCTGTGGCTGTGGAGAAAGTGCACAGGGCAAGAGTGTTCCCAGGTGGCAGAGAGAGTTTAGTCCTTTTGGAGAGTAAGCCATTTGCTATGGGCCTGGTAGCTGGGAGACCCTCATGGTTGTGTGCTTCCAGGAAAGAAAGTGCACCAACACACAGGTGAGTACATTACTAGGTGGGTGAGAGAGAGAGAGAAAGAAAGAGAGAGAGACAGCATCCTTGTTCCCCTGGAGATATAACCAGGAGCTGCAGTTTGGGACAGGCCAGGTACTTTTTCAAAAGAACTAATCAACTTCCCAAACTTTCAAAGGTTTTGGATGGGCCCACCTCCTAACCAATCTCTTCTTTCCCCAGGCTACATTGACAGGCCTTTTGGTCAAGCACTTCCCCTTGTGCCATTTTGACTTACATTGTGCCTGTGTCTGCCTTCTTCTGCTCCCACCTGGCAATCTGTTACTGGGGGGAAGGGAAGAGTTAATCCCCTTGGTGGAGTACAATGCTATACTCCCCTGCGTTGTGCAACTGTAGCTTCCTGACTATCAAGTAAGCTTATGTTCCCAGTTTATTAAGGCCAATGTCTAAGTTCCATTTGCTCTCCTTTTCAACATCTAGGTAAATATCGAGAATAACAATACTATATGTCTGGCACTCATAACATTAAATGAACAGGAAATAGAAACCAATATAATTTGGAGTGCCATCATCTACTTTTTAAATTGCACTGTTATTAAGCATTTCTAATGTAGAAGTGTGCTTCTTTTTTAAATTTATTTTTTATTGATTATGCCATTACAGTTGTTCTATTCCCCCCTTCATTCCCCTCCGCCCTACCCTCATCCCCACCATTACCCCCCCTTTAGTTTATGACCATGTGTCTCAAGTTCTTTAGATTCTATATTTCCCATACTATTCTTGCCCCCCATCAATTTTCTATCTACTGTCTATGCTACTTATTTTCTGCACCTTCTCTCCCCTTCTCCTCCTCCCACTGCCCTATTGCTAACCCTCCTTGAGATCTTCATTTCTATGTTTCTGCTCCTGATCTAGCTGTCCTTTTAGTTTGCTTTTGTTTTAGGTGTGGTTGTTAATAACTGTGAGTTTGTTGTGCTTTCACTGTTCATGTTTCTTTAACTTCTTTTTCTTAGATAAGTCCCTTTAAAATTTCATATAATAAGGGCTTGGTGATGATGAACTCCTTGAATTTGATCTTATCTGAGAAGCACCTTATCTGCCCTTCCATTTTAAATGAAAGTTTTGCTGGATAGAGCAATCTTGGTTGTAGGTCTTTGGATTTCATGACTTGGAATACCTCTTTCCAGCCCCTTCTTGCCTGTAAGGTCTCTTTTGAGAAATCTGCTGACAGTCTGATAGGGACTCCTTTGTAGGTGACTGTCCCCTTAGCTCTTGCTGCTTCTAGGATTCTCTCCTTCATTTTAATTTTGGCTAATGTAATGATGATGTGCCTTGGTGTGTTCCTTCTTGGGTCCAACTTCTTTGGGACTCTCTGAGCTTCCTGGATTTCCTGGAAGTCTATTTCCTTTGCCAGATTGGGGAAGTTCTCCTTTATTATTTGTTGAAATAAGTTTTCCACTGGTGGCTGTTCCTTTCCCCCTTCTGGTGCTTCTCAGGAATGTTTGACTGGGAAACTGTCATGTTAAGTGGATGCCCATTATCAATCCTATTCTGAATAGTTAGGTTTAGATATATTGATTACAATAATATGGCAATTCATTCATCATGAAGTAGTTTGGGAGGTGGCAAAGTATCTATCTGAGAGACTGTTACTGAGCAAACTGGAGCTCAGCCATGTGGCACCTTTTACATATGACCCAACACTTAGAGTTGAAGGAAACAAATTTTTATTAACACGGTTCCAACCTCAAGTAAGGGTTGGGCAGCCTGAGAGCACTGCTGCTCAGAGCCCTCCTTTCCCACGAGACCCAGAGCCTCCCTTGCTCCAGAGAAGACTACAAGCCAGAATCATGCCCAGAAGTTCCCCATCTCCTTATCTCTTCTTAAGCTGGTCACATAAACAGGTATCCATTTGCTCTGGAAGGTGCTCTTGTGGGTCTCAGAGTCGCCATCCTCTCGCAGTAGCTCTTTCCTCCAGGATCTGGGGTGCACTGTTCTCAGCCTCCATTCAGTGGTTCAGGGAAACACCCGCCATGTTACACTGGGTCATGGTGGAGTCCAGGGAGGCACACATCCCAAAAGAGTGACTATTCTGTACGTCCTTCAAAGAAGCAGAAGTACTTCTCTCTGTCTCCAGATAGCATAGCTTCTGTCCCTTCTCTTTCAGCCTGCCGTTATTTAAATTGTTATTCTTAGCCCTGGAACTTCCTCTATGATCTTATATTTGGCCCTTCCTATGGTGTGTTAGTGTCTGCCATTTTTGCCAGTTCCCCAATATCTCTTATCTTCTTTTGGCTGCCATCTTTAGTCTAAGATGCCCGGGGCAGAAGTTTCCATCAACGCACAGACATCCACGGTGGACATCTGCACTCTGCCTCTGGTACAGGTGAAATATAAGCTCCCTCACCCCTGGCTATGTCACCAGTCCTTGCAACTTGCCACACCCCACCAGTAAGTCAGGAGCCCATGAGCATTTTCATAGTCGGGTACACAATTTTCCCTGGGCCACAACCCTCTTCCATTCATGAAGGCACAGCTATTAACTTGTCATTGTCACGCAACATATCTTAAAGGCTGTATCATCCACTTCCCTCTTCCCCCAATCTAGGAATGTGGGAGGTATTCTCACATTTTCAGGGAACCCTTGCTCTGCACCCTGTTGCAAGAGTAACTCTACTTAACAATGATGAACATTTAGGTTTTCTCTATTCCTCCTCAAACCCATTTTAATTCTTGTGTACACCCACACTGTCTCTCCAAGAATGTAATTGATAGGAATTAGACTTGTTCAATAAACTGCCTAGTCCTTAGAATATCTTTAATAATGTAATTAACATACACATCATTTAGGATGCCTTGTTTTAAAGCCAGATGAATTTAGACCCAGTGGACTTCTTATCCCTTCTTATAATGAATTGTGTTTGTAATATGTGCCCCTATCCTTGTTATTATTTACCCAGTACATTTATTTACTGAGAGATGCAATAAGACCAAAAGAACTATTTACACCTCTCTCAGGGCTCATCTTTGACAACTTTAACTACTCATTTCAGAAAATGAAAAGGCCAAAATTTTACCAGATATCAAAACCTCCTACCTTTCTATATTGGTGGCATCTCCCTGGAAAGAAAATGACCCATTAAAAACTGAGTAAATAATGTACTTGAAAAGTAACTAAATAAAATTTAATATTAAAAAAAAAACTGAGTAAATGTCCAGGAAAGAGTCACTTTTACTGAGTCATGGCTGTGGGGGAGAAACAATAATTTTCCCTTTACCTTCTAGGTTTTCAGCTGAGACACCCCTTGTAGTAAGAAACCAGATTAACAGGAGAAAAACAAACAGAAGTTTATTAACATGCATACTCTGTACACATGGGGGGAGGATACCCAGGAAAACTGAGGAACTCCTCCAAATGGCCCAATCCACCACCTTAAATAGCATTTCAAGTTAAAAGCCAAATAAAATGCTGGGGGAAGGACCATTACAGGAGATTACCTACAAAAGCACAGAAAATAAACATAAGGTTATTATGCAGATTTAAGTCATTGCCTTCACCATTGTAAGAGTTTGCAGAAATTTAAAGTCAGTCTTCCTTTTGTGGTACAAAGAAGGAAAAAAACCTTACAAATGGAAATTTCCCTTATAAATGTCAATCTCTATTACAAAAGGGTAACTTCTTGGTTTTCAGAGCCTCTCCTGTGCCTGCTGTTTCTTAAAAATAATCAGCCTTAAATAATACTAATGCCAAAAAGGCACATCTGGGGATGGTATATTCTGCTCCCCTTCATTGCTTATACAATGCCAAAATACTAAAGAACTTCAGTTACAATGCTTCAACATCTTTAAATCAGAGGCATCGGGTTTAACAAATTCTCTCCTTAGATGAGATCTGATGTTTTGCATTCAATTTTTTTCTATCCTGTATCATTTTTCTTACTTCTCTGCTCTTCAGTCATATAAGACACATAAATAGCTGACCCGAACTTTTGTTCCTGTTAATTATGCTGAAATAAACAAACAAAAAGCAAACAAGTAAGGACCACACTTGGAGGCTATTAGGAATGCCAACAGCACAGATTGTCTGACACTAGTGATTTTATACATTTCAGTGTATTGACATGGACATTCCAATGAGGTTACTTGATTGCCACCAAAATTACAGGCATCAAAACTGAACTTTTCGGCTCCTTCCTTATACATGCAGTATATGATTTAAGTGGGGTTAACTTCAACTTATTTTTACCCCAACACTAGAATACCTCTCCAAAGGTCTGTTGATCATAGGTTTTCCTGATCAACTACAGCATGGAGATGTATTATATAACATAGTTTTGCATTTTAGGAGTTTTTCACATTCCGTTTTCTTTATTGTGAACTAGAATATTCAAGCAGCATCTTTTTTTGTAAAAAAACAGGACCACTAGTTGCTGATGATTAGCTTGTTTCCCAATTAATAAAGAGCCCTGGCTGGTATAGCTCAGTGGATTGAGCGTGGGCTGGGAACCAGTGGGTCACCAGTTCAATTCCCAGTCAGGGCACATGCCTGGGTTTTGGGCCAGGTCCCCAGTGGGGGCCACATGAGAGGCAACCATACATTGATGTTTCTCTCTCTCTCTTTCTCCCTCCCTTCCCCTCTCTCTAAAAATAAATAAATAAAATCTTAAAAATAATTAATAAGGAGATAATCCTTGATAAAAACCAATATTGAGAGCCAAGAATGATAAGCCCTTCAGTTTTTTTTATTATTCCTGGTGAACTAATCATGGGTACCAAAGCTCTTAGTACTTAATCATACAAGGTATAGCCTTTGGAAATCCTTTATTTGCTTTATTGAATTTTTTGCTTGTTTTCCTATAAATGTTAAATTATTGATAGAGATCTTTAACTTGTAATTCTGTGTTATATGGTTCATTATACACAACCCATTTTTGATGAATGGGATGCTTAAACATATTTTGAGTAATATGAACTTTATCTGCAGTAGGATTTCTCAATCTTGTCACTATTGACCTTTAGGCTGGGTGATTCTTTATTATAGGGAGCTGTCCTATTCCTACACACTGTAGATTGTTTAGCAGTGTTGCTGGCCTTTATCCATTAGATGCCAATAGTACCTTTCCCAATTGTCAAATATTAGCTTCAAAGATTGCCAAATACCCCCAACATACAAAATCAGCCCCAGTTGAGAACCACTGACCTACAGTATAAATATCAGAAAGGTGAGTATTTTATTATATTATATTATATTTTAATTCTTTTTATTATTGTTCAAGTACAGTTGTCTCCATTTTCCTGCCACCAATTCCCGCCATACCACCCATCCCTGCCTCCCACCCTTAAACCCACCCCCTTTGGCTTTGTCCATGGGTCCTTTATGCATGTTCCTTGATGATCCTTCTCCTATTTTCTCCCAGTATCCCTCTCCCCACTCCCCTCTGGTTACTGTCAGTTCATTCTCAATTTCAATATCTGTGGTTATATTTTGCTTGCTTGTTTGTTTTGTGGATTAGGTTCCACTTATAGGTGAAATCATATGGTATTTGTCTTTCACCACCTGGCTTATTTCACTTAGCGTAATGCTTTCCAGATCCATCCATGCTGTCGCAAAGGGTAGCAGCTCCTTTCTTTCTTCTGCATAGTATTCCATTGCGTAGATGTACCAGTTTTTTGATCCATTCATTTACTGATGGGCACTTAGGTTGCATGAGTATTTAATCTCATCCAAGATTATATCCAATGTAATTGGAAGGTCAAGAGAATGAGTGCTTCTTATGCCACAGGAAATGACAAAAAATACATTCCTTGTGTTTCCACTCTTGGAGAGTCAACTAGAAATCATTAGAGCAGTTCTTCACAATCTCTTTGTTGTTGTTGTTGTTCCTATTGCAATCTTTTCAGTGCACACCAATCACCTAGGGAATTTGTTCAAAAAAAGGGATTCAAAATCAATAGTCTAGTGTGTGATTCAAGATTTGAATTTCAAACAAGTTCCTTATTGATGCTGATCTTGTCAGTCTGTGGACCCCAATTTGCATGCCAGGATCTTTGCTTAGGCAATAGATTCTCTAATAAACTTGGTAGTATCTAATAGGTTAAGAGCAACTAGCTCTCTTGAGTTCACGGTTTCCATGAGAGGGGAATGAAAAAGGGAGAAGGAAAGCCTGTCAGTGGAACTAATTCCAACTAATTGCTTCATTCTTTTTACATGGTCAGCACCTTTGAACCTATTTGAACATTGCCCTCACACTCCACTCTTAATGAGGTTACTTGCCTCATGTGTTGAAAGAAATTGTGCTTTATAGGACATATTTGCCACTCAGAGAGATGTCTGAGAGGGCATTCTCTTTGAGTATTAAATAATTAACCTCTTAAGTGAAGAGAGCTTGCATTGTTAGACATAGTTCCTCCATTACTTTTTCATTGAAAAAAGGAAATCCACTTAGGACTCACTCTCTCTCTCTCTCTCTCACACTCTCTCTCTCTCCCTCTCCCTCCCTCCCCCCTCTCTCTCTTTCCTCTGTCTCTCTCTCTCTCTCTGTGTCTCTGTGTGTGTATATTAGCCTATGTAAATAGCCATTGCCAAGAGGGAACAAGGTATATGATGGGCAGTAAATACTGCTAATTTGCTGTCTTGAACACTTGTATTCAGCTAAATCTCAATTATGTGCAGTAGGGAAGGGCAGGCATAGGATGAGAAATGAACTGCCACATATTATTGATCAATGATATGACAGCAAAAAGGCAAAGAGAGAAAATAATACAGAAATACAAACTATATAAATAGTTCTGATGTGTTCAAAAGTTTAATTCATTTTGTATTATTTTTATTTAAGCATAGTAGGCATACAATCTTATATTGATTTTGTTAGTCTCAGGTGTGCAATATAGTAATTCAACATTTTTATACCTTACAATATGGTCTCCCTACTAACTCTAGTAATCATGTCACCACGTAAACTTATCACAATATTATTGACTATATTCCCCTTACCCTTTTCACCCATCCTCTACTCCCCCACCTATCTAGCATCTAATAACAGAAGTTATAAAACATGAGCAAACATAAGGTGAGAGTAGCGGGAATCGACTGAAACTCAGATCTTTGTGTTAGAAAATGATAGGCAGGCAGTTTTTTTTAATAATTTAATTTAAGGTAATTGCAAGAAGCCCACCAATATCATCTAGCACACACATAACACATTTCCACGTATGTGATCAAAGATCACAAACAAGATAGCATATTCACGGCCAAACACACCACTCATTCTTCCTTCTTAGGACCACCTCAATATTTTTATTGTTTTTAGGTCAAAACAACCTGTTGACTGATAATGTTTTATAACCTGCTCAAAATCTCACTTCACTGCAGGCTGCTTAGAGATGATTCATATAATGCTGTTGTATGAAAGAGCACCAAATCATTTCTATTCACCAAATATATACTGAGTGCCAGCTATGGGCAAAGCACTGGGTTAATTGTCTTTAGTAGTTGAGTCAGTGCTGACTGAGGGATGTCTACCACCATCCTGGGGCACTGAGTCCACATTGTTGGGGAGCAGGAGATGGCTGTGCATTTTTATGGCTGTGAATTCCTGCAGTCAGTTGAGAAATGGCACAACTGGGTCATAAAATGCAAGATTCAACTTTTAATAGGCAGTTCCTGCATATTGTACTTTGACAACCAGGTCAGTAAAGTGAGAAATTAGACAGGACACATGAAAACTGCTAACTACTCTCTCAGGTCATACAGTAGGAAAAAATGTGTTGATTTTCAATAAATTACCATGGTAACTTGCATTAGATTTTGTTGTTGAGAATTACATTTGCCATCTGTAAGAAATATGTTAGGTATTTGTCTCTTTTTAGGACCCATTACTATTTTTAACATGTGTTCTATGAAGGATGATCTATCTGCAGGTTGATTTCTCTAAATTAAAAGTTGACATTTAACTGTTATTAAAGTAGATTTTACTTTCACTTCAAAGAAAATCCAGTGTTATATTTAAGAAAGCACAAAAAGGTCATTTTAAAAACCACCCAAGAATCATTACCATGAATTCAAATTTGATATGAATGAGGATTGACTGAAAAGAAATTGCAAACTGTGAAAAAAAACAGCATTTTGTTTTTGTATCTTCACTTGGGTTCAACCTAAGCAAGTCTCTTTGAGTCATTGTTCTTCATTTCTATTATTTGCAAACTAATTACCCTTAAACCTCAGTGCATGAATCTTGTAAGAACATATTAAACCCTGGGTGACTAATAGTATATATTAACCTATTTTTCAGGTTTTATAGATTCTCAAGAGTTTTGAGTCATTGTACCTCATTTTGCAAATCTTGAAAGTAAAATAAAGTAGTTGCTCTTCCCAGGCATTTTCTTTTTTTTTTTTTTTTTTTTGCAACTTTTATTTATTTATTTTTAGACAGAAGGAAAAGGAGAGAGAAAGAGAGGGAGAGAAATATCAATGTGTGTCATCCCTTACTGGGGACCTGGCCCGCAACCCAGTCATGTGCCCTGACTAGGAATCCAACTGGCAACCCTTTGGTTTGCAGGCCTGCGCTCGATCCACTGAGCTACACCAGCCAGAGCCAAGGCATTTTCTTATACTTTTAAGTATTTTTCAAGTTGCCTCATATCTTTAGATGAGAAGTTTTTAAAACTGCAAAATAGAAATTACAATTCCTTAGGAAATGTGAGGGCAGTTAAAAGTATTGACAGGTAATGGTTGTCAAATTCATAGAAATGAAAATGGAAGAGGCCATTATCAAAGCTTAAAAGAATGACAGACATAAACTGTCTGACTTAAATCAATTTGGAATTCTAATTCTAGTATGTAATGCAAAATGAGTATGACTTGAAAACTCATTTCTACTATCCCACAGTCTCAAGGGAATGACTCACAACTGCTTAGGTGCACTTTTAATTTTCCCCAAACAAATTTGTCTGTATTATTTAAATATCTTAGTAATGGAAATAGCTTAGAGGAATATATTAAAGATACTACAATAAAATTTCATATTGACTGTCTTCTTAAGTAGGCTGCTATCACTGGCAACTCAGTAGTCACATACTTTGTATTATTAAAATATATTTCCAACCGTTGACTACTCACACACCAGGTTAGTCTTCTCATCTGTAAAACAATGCAATTAAACTAAATGAAATTTGAAATTCACATTTTCTCTGAAACAAAATTATGTTTTTACCTACTTTTTCAATGAATACTTGTAAACTGTTGCCAAAATGATTATTTATACAGAGAAAAGCACCTTGATGGTGTTAAATAGTTTCTGCTCAACTTGCCTTGCTGAACCAGGAATTTATAAATGATAGTTGGATAAATAGATATGTGACTAAAAGATTAATTTGGCTAAAGATTTTCCCATGACTCTTAGTAGGAACTCAGATTATAAGTCACCTTGTACAACACTATTCCAAACTATCCAGAGTAAAGAGCAAAATATAAGCTATTCTGGAGTATTAGCATTTAAAGCTATATATCCCTTGCCTCTTTTAAGGTTATTTAAAAACCTAATTTATTGGAAAGATGCATTAAAAAAGAATTTAAACTAAGTAGTAATAGTGGTTATCTCAGGGCAGTGTGATTACACATGACCTTTAATTTATTCTTTGTGTTCTTATATGATTTTCAAATTCTTTATAATAAGCATGTTTTATGCAGTCAGGAAAAAAAGAGAAAAAAATCTGTTTTTGGACAGCCATTGATAAATTTTTAAATTCTGACAGGAAACCTATTATTACTCTGTTTGCACTAAAATCAAGTTATTTGCACATTTTTCAAGTGTATGAAAACTTATTTGCTTGAATGTACGATCTTGTTCCCATTTTATGTCTGTCTATATTAGAAAACATTGCATTTTAGGGGACACCTCTCCTTCTGCATTATTTTCTCAAACCACTGCTAATTTTCATGCACCAGAAGTCAATACACAGAGTGCGATGATAAGATAATGCCTATTCTTTGTGAAGTAGGGCTCTGTTATTGCCATTTTGGTTAAAAGAGAATTTATTCTTGAGGACAGGCCCTTTATATATATATATATATCCCAACTACACAGGCCACTAAAATATACAAGTTAACCACTTCATCTCAACTTTGTCATAGTTTAAGAAGTCATTTATTGTTTTCTTATGAGGAATCAAGGAATGGTAGGTTCTGCTGTTGATAGTTCCCAAAATATGTCTATTTCCTCATAGAGTATTAATGAGGGGAAAACTTAACCAAGTTTTAATAAATTACTGACTTGTATCTCTTTACAAAATGAGAAAAGAAGGCACATGTACCACTATTTTCCTCAGCAGTTTTATGTTATAAGAAAACAAAGAGTGATCAAAAAAGATTCGAGAGATATAAGAAATGGGTTTTCCTATTACTTCCACTGAAGGAAATGAACCAGCATATGGTTTGATTATTGTTTTTGCCTTAAGAGTCTGTAGCTCTGTAGAATCCCTAAGACTTTGAATGAAAGTTGTCTCATGAGAGAAACAGCTTTTGCTGAACACATTTTATTCTAATGCTTTCAATAATTAGGAAGTATGTTAAAACCCGAAAGGAAGGATATTAGTATAATAACATAAAATTCTGAAGTTTATCAAAGCATCCCATTTTGTATATTACAGTGCAATCAGGTTTTATACGTGTAGAATATAAAAAAGAATATTTTATAAATCTATTTCCAACCATTGAATATACTACAAAACACCGTACAGTCTTTTTTTTTTTAAGGGATTCAATGTTTCTGTAGAAAACATGGCTTCTTCTGTTGGTTATCGAAGCAGTCCAGATGTTCTGGGTTCTCTGGCCAATCCAAAGCATTCCCAATGGAAGACCATATTGTTCTGTGACAATATATCCTCTGGTTGCTTCCAGGATAAACACTGCAGCCTTTAACAAAAAGGAGAAAAAAATGGCAATGCCACCTTCACTGTGGCAATTTGCTCTTGAGAGATGTTTTGTGACATTCCATCTGTGTCTGTCTATTTGTATGACATGTTCAGAAGGAAATCCCTGTAAGTGGAAAAGCAAATACTTTTTCTTCCGAGAGATTTTCTTTCAGGCATCGGTGAAGTTTGACACTTTGATATACAATAGCCCTGTCTTCTAAGCTGGTCACCTGAGGCCCATTTTGCTCTTTACTGTAGCAGTATCCTCTTTCTTTTCTGGTTTCTCCTCATCATACTCAACTGTATATGATCTAAGATGAAGGAGTGTTCTTATGAATGGTTTGTATGTTTGTATGTGTGCAAATACATACAAACAGATTGTACAGATTGTACATCTCGTGTTACAATCTTTAGATAGACCTATGTCAAATACTGCTTTTATAATCTAAAGAAGAAATGCTTTCAGCAAAAAAAGCTCTGTGTTAGTAAACCAAACTGCCCATTTATAAAATGTCGATTTTGCACTGGACAGAATGAACCATCATCCTATTTTTCTGACCTGATTTGGGGAACCTGGTTTAATTGATATCATGAGTCCTCCAGAAACATATTTATTGACAAGGTACATGCCAGTTGCTCTGAAAAGAAAAAAAAAGATAAACAACATATTCTAGCTGAGAACTCACTGTATGGATTTGTGTACCATCACCCATCATGCCATGCATTTGCTTTTCTTGTACTCCATACCAAACTACTTGCCAAGAACCATTGCAGACAGTGTGCTGCACTGTGCCATGCAGTGTCTGATTCCCATCTGTGAAATCCCCTAACAGAAACCCGCATCCACACAAACACTCCAAAAGTTGCTCACCTATGGTTATGGTACTTATAGTAAAACATTTCTAGACTTTGGCTGGTGAAGTTCAGTGGATTAAGTGCAGGCTGTGAACCAAAGGGTCACTGGTTCGATTTACTAGTCAGGGCACATGGCTGGTTTCTGAGCCAGGTCCCCAGTAGGAGACACACAAGAGGCAGCCACACATTGATATTTCTCTCCCTCTCTTTCTCTTTCCTTTCCCCTCTCTCTAAAAGTAGATAAATATAATCTTTTTTTTTTTTGCAGATATTTATTTATTTATTTATTTATTTATTTTAATTTTTTTTTAATTTTATTTAGTTATTTTTCAAGTACAGTTTTTTGTCTATTTTTCCCATCCCAGCCTCCCCTGCCCCTTGCTCCCCACCTCCCTCCCATTTCCTCCCCCCCCCCTTAGTTCTCGTCCCTGTGTCCTTCCTATTTGTTCCTCCAAATCCCTCCCCCTTTTTCCCCTTAACTTCCCTTCCTTCTCCCCTCTGGTCACTATCCCCTTGTTCTCTATTTCAGTGTCTTTGTTTTTTGGTTTTTTTTTTCTGCTTACTTGTTTGTTTTGTTGTTTAGCTTCCTGTTAAAGGTGAGATCATATGGTATTTGTCTTTCAGCACCTGGCCTATTTCACTCAGCATAATGCTTTCCAGTTCCATCCATGTTGTTGCAAAGGGTAGTAGCTCCTTCCTTCTCTCTGCAGCATAGAATTCCATTGTGTATATGTACCACAATTTTTGGATCCATTCATTTACTGTCCGGCACCTAGGTTGCTTCCAACTCTTGGCTATTGTAAATTGTGCTGCTATGAACATTGTGGTGCATAGGTTCTTTGATATTGATGTTTTAGGATTCTTAGGATATAATCCTAGCAGTGGAATTGCTGGGTCAAAAGGCAGGTCGATTTTTATTTTTCTGAGAAAAATCCATACTGTTTTCCATAATGGTTGTACCAGTCTGCACTCCCACCAACAGTGAACTAAGGACCCCTTTTCCCCACAACCCCTCCAACATTTGTTGTTTGTTGCTTTGTTTATGATAGCCATCCTGACTGGTGTAAAGTGGTATCTCATTGTGGTTTTAATTTGCATCTCTCTGATAGCTAATGATATTGAGCATCTCTTCATGTGTCTCTGAATGTTCTGTATGTCCTCCTTGGAGAAGTGTTTGTTCAAGTCCTTTTCCCATTTTCTAATTGGGTTGGGTGTCTTCTTAGAGTGGAGTCGTGTAAGTTCTTTGTATATTTTAGAGATTAAACCTTTGTCTGAGGTATCATTGGCAAATATGTTTTCCCATACAGTTGGTTGTCTTGCTAATTTAATACTGTTTTCTTTAGCCATGCAGAAGCTTTTTATTTTGATGAGATCCCATTTGTTTATTCTTTCCTTTACATTCCTTGCTCTAGGGGACATATCAGTAAAGAAGTTGCTGCGTGAAATATCTGAGATTTTCTTGCCAATGTTCTCCTCTAGGACTTTAATGGTGTTATGACTTACATTTAAGTCTTTTATCCACCTTGAATTTATTTTGGTGTATGGTGTAAGTCTGTGCTCAAGTTTCATTTTTTTTGCATGTAGCTGTCCAGTTCTCCCAACACCATTTGTTGAAGAGGCTATCTTTACTCCATTTTATGTTACTGCCCCCTTTGTCGAATATTAATTGACTGTAGAGAGTTGGGTTGATTTCTGGGCTCTCTGTTCTGTTCCATTGGTCTATGTGCCTGTTTTGATGCCAGTACCAGGCTGTTTTGATTACAGTGGCCTTGTAATACAGTTTGATATCAGGTATTGTGATCCCCCCTACTTTGTTCTTCTTTCTCAAAAGAGCAGCTGCTATTCGAGCTCGTTTATGGTTCCATATAAATTTTCGAAGTGTTTGTTCTATGTCTGTGAAATATGCCATTGGTACTTTAATAGGTATTGCATTGAATCTGTATATTGCTTTGGGTAGTATGGACATTTTGATAATGTTAATTCTTCCAATCCATGAACAAGGTATATGTTTCCATTTGTTTGTGTCTTCTTTGATTTCGTTCTTCAGGGCTGTGTAGTTTTCTGCATACAGGTTTTTTACCTCCTTGGTTAGGTTTATTCCCAGATATTTTATTTTTCTTTTTGCTATATCAAATGGGATTTTTCTCTTTATTTCTGCTTCTGCTGATTCACTGTTGGTATACAAAAATGCCTTTGATTTCTGGATATTGACTTTATAACCAGCTGTTTTGCCAAACTCATCAATTAGTTTGAGGAGTTTTTGGGTAGAGTCTATAGGGTTTTCCATGTACACTATCATGTCATCTGCAAACAGTGACAGTTTTGTTTCCTCCTTTCCTATTTGGATGCCTTTTATTTCCTTTTCTTGCCTGATCGCTGTGGCTAAAACTTCCAATACTATATTGAATAGAAGTGGTGAAAGTGGACAACCTTGTCTTGTTCCTGATCTTAGTGGAAAAGCTTTTAGTTTTTTCCCGTTGAGTATGATATTGGCTGTAGGTCTCTCATATATGGCCTTTATTATTTTGAGAAATGCTCCTTGTATTCCCACTTTGCTGAGTGTTTTTATCATAAATGGGTGTTGTACCTTATCGAAAGCTTTTTCTGCATCTATTGATATGATCATGTGATTTTTGTCTTTGCTTTTGTTTATATGATGTATTACATTTACTGATTTGCGAATATTGAACCATCCTTGCATTCCTGGGATGAATCCTACTTGATCATGGTTTATGATCTTTTTGATATGTTGTTGGATGCGATTTGCCAATATTTTGTTGAGGATTTTAGCATCTATGTTCATCAGCGATATTGGCCTGAAGTTTTCTTTCTTTGTTGTGTCTCTATCTGGTTTTGGAATTAAGATGATGCTGGCTTCATAAAAAGAATTTGGAAGTTTTCCATTCTTCTGAATTTTTTGAAATAGTCTGTGGAGAATAGGGGTTAGCTCTTCCTTAAATGCTTTGTAGAATTCTCCTGTGAAACCATCTGGTCCGGGGCTTTTGTGTGCTGGGAGTTTTTTGATTACTGCTTCAATTTCTTTCGCTGTTATTGGTGAATTTAGATTTTCTGCTTCTTTTTCACTGAGTTTTGGAAGATTGTATTTTTCTAGAAATGTGTCCATTTCCCCTAGGTTTTCAAATTTCTTGGCATACAGTTCTTCATAGTAATTTCTTACAATCTCTTCTATTTCTGTGGTATCAGTTGTAATCTCTCCTTTTTCATTTCTGATTGTGTTTATTTGTGTCCTCTCTCTTCTTTTCTTGATGAGCCTACTTAAAGGCTTGTCTATTTTGTTTATCTTCTCAAAGAACCAACTCCTGGATTCATTGATCCTTAAAATTGTGCTTTTAGTTTCTATGTCATTTAATTCTGCTCTAATCTTGGTTATTTCCTTCCTTCTGCTTGCTCTGGGCTGTCTTTGTTGTTGTTCCTCAAGTTCTTGCAGGCGTAGGGTTAGGTTGTTTGTTTGAGATGTTTCTATATTCTTTAGGTAGGCCTGTATTGCTATAAACTTCCCTCTCAGGACTGCCTTCGCTGTGTCCCATAAGTTTTGGGTTGTTGTGCGATCATTTTCATTTGTTTCCAGAAATGTTTTGATTTCTTCCCTAATTTCATTCTTGACCCATTCATTGTTTAATAGCATACCATTCAGTCTCCATGTTTTTGGGTGCTTTGGGTTTTTTCTTTGGGGTTGGTTTCTAATTTCAGTGCCTTGTGGTCAGAGAAGATGCTTGGTATGATTTCAATTTTCTTGAATTTGTTGAGGCTCCTTTTGTGTCCTATCATGTGGTCTATCTTTGAGAATGTTCCATGTACATTTGAAAAGAATGTGTATTTAGCTTCTTTGGGATGAAGGGCTCTATATATATCAGTTAAGTCCATTTCTTCTAGGGTGTTGTTTAATGCCACAATATCTTTTTTGATAATTTGTTTGGAAGATCTGTCCATTTTTGATAGTGGGGTGTTCAAATCCCCTACTATGATTGTGTTGCTGTCAATATCTTTCTTGAAGTCCTCTAAGATTTTCTTGATATATTTGGGTGCCCCTATGTTTGGTGCATATATGTTTACAATGTTAATGTCTTCTTGGTGGATTCTTCCCTTGAGTATAATGAAATGACCTTCTGGGTCTCTCTTTACAGCCTTTTTTTTGAAGTCTATTTTGTCTGATATGAGAATTGCTACCCCAGCTTTTTTTTCTTGTCCGTTTGCTTGGAAAACTTGTTTCCAGCCTTTCACTTTTAGTCTGTGATGGTCTTTTGTCCTGAGGTGAGTCTCTTGTAGGCAGCATATGTGTGGGTCATGCTTTCTTATCCATTGAGCCATTCTGTGTCTTTTGATTGGAGAATTTAATCCATTTACGTTTAAGGTTATTATTGATAGGTACTTATTCATTGCCATTTTTGTACCTGTGTTCCTCTCTGTCTCCCTCTTATCCTTCTTTCCCTCAAAGCAGTCCTTTTAGTATTTCTTGTAGAGCTGGTTTGGTGGAGGCATATTCTTTTAGACTTCTTTTGTCTTGGAAGCTCTTTATTTGGCCTTCTATCTTGATTGAGAGCCTTGCTGGGTAAAGTAGCCTTGGTTGTAGGCCTCTGGTTCTCATTACTTGAAATATTTCTTGCCATTCTCTTCTTGCTTGAAGTGTTTCCATTGAGAAGTCGGTAGCTAACCTTATTGGGGCTCCCTTGTATGTTATTTCTTTTTTCTCCCTTGCTGCCTTTAAGATTCTCTCTTTGTCTTGGAATTTTGCCATTTTGATGATGATGTGTCTTGAGGTGGGCCTCCTTGGGTTCCTCTTGATTGGGACTCTCTGTGATTCCTGGATTTGTGAGACTTTTTCTCTTATCAAATTAGGAAAATTTTCTCTCATTACTCGTTCAAATACGTTTTCTATCCCTTGTTCTTCTTCTTCTCCTTCTGGTATTCCTATTATTCGTATATTATTACGTTTCATATTGTCTTGCATTTCTCTTAATCTCTCTTCATTCTTTCTGAGCCTCTTTTCATTTTCTTGCTCTTTCTGTGAGATGCTTTCTACCCTGTCCTCCAACTCACTAATCCTATCCTCCGCTTCATCTATCCTACTTTGGAAACTTTCTACTGTGTACTTCAATTCGGAAATTGTATTCTTCATTTCCTCTTGTCTCTTGCTGATGGTTTCCATTTCCTTTTTGATGTTGCTGTAGTTTGCAGAGAGATCATTATAATTTCCCTGTAGTTTCTGGTAGCTCACTGTGAGCTCTTTGAGCTCTTTGAACTTCGTAATAACCAGTGCTTTGAATTCACTGTCTGATAGTTGATCAGCGTCTATTTCATCTAACATTCTTTCTGAAGTTTCTGCTTTTTCTTTCATTTGGGGATTGTTTCTTTGTCTTCCCATTGTTTGAGACTCTTCTTGTTAGTCTTTGCTTCCAAAATTGATCTGTTCTGAAACACTGGTTTTATGGTGTAAACTTCTGTGGTATGTTCCTTGTGAAGTTCAGTGGTACAGACTCCTTGAAGTTTCTTGATGTTCTTCGTCTCCACCTACACTCACGCTGGTCCTCGCACTGGTCTCTGCGTTGGTCGCCTACCACTGCTGAATGTCCCGGCTCTAGTAGCCACCTCCTCAAGCACCCAGGCCCGTTAGTAGGGCAGTGGCACAGAGGCTGGGAATGTCCTGGCTCCCGTATCTGGCTCTCTCTGCCGCCCAGGGCCGTCACAGGGGCTTGGAGTGTCCCGGTTTCCGTACCTGACTCCCAGGCGTCTAGTCCTGTCTCTATGGCAGTGGCACAGAGGCTTAGAAAGTCCCAACTCCCGTACCTGATTCCCCAGTGTCCAATCCCCTTGCTATGGCAGCAGCACAGGGGTTGTGACCCTCCCAGTTCCCGTAGAGGGATCCTCTGAAACCCCGGGCTGTCTCAGGGGTTTGGAGTGTCCAGGCTTCCGTACCTGACTCCCCGACGTCCAGTCCCGTCTCTATGGCAGCGGCACAGGATTTGAGAGCTTCCGAGCTGTAGCTGGCTCCTCAGCTGCGTCACAGGGGCTTGGAGAGTCCCAGCTTCCGTACCTGACTCCCCGACGTCCAGTCCCATCGCTATGGCAGCGGCACAGGATTTGAGAGCTTCCCGGCTCCCGTAGCTGTCTCCTCAGCTGCGTCACAGGGGTTTGGAGAGTCCCGGCTTCCGTACCGGACTCCCCGACGTCCAGTCCCGTCCCTATAGCAGCGGCACAGGCTTTGAGAGCTTCCCGGCTCCCGTAGCTGGCTCCTCAGCTGCGTCACAGGGGTTTGGAGAGTTCCGGCTTCGGTACCTGACACCCCGGCCTCCAGTCCCGTCGCTATGGCAGCGGCACAGGATTTGAGAGCTTCCCGGCTCCCGTAGCTGGCTCCTCAGCTGCGTCACAGGGGTTTGGAGAGTCCCGGCTTCCGTACCTGACTCCCCTGCGTCCAGTCCTGTCGCTATGGCAGCAGCCCAGGATTTGAGAGCTTCCCGGCTCCCGTAGCTGGCTCCTCAGCTGCGTCACAGGGGTTTGGAGAGTCCGGGCTTCCGTACCTGGCTCCCCGCGTCCAGTCTTGTCGCTATGGCAGCGACACAGGATTTGAGATCTTCCCGGCTCCTGTAGCTGGCTCCTCAGGGTCCAGGCCTGCCTCTATGGCGGCGTCACAGGGGCCTTTGGTGTCCCAGCTCCTGCAACTGACCCTTCCGTTGCCCAGGCTAGTAGCTATGGCATCGGCACAAGGGTGTCCCCGCTCTGGTTCCTGACTCCTCTGTCTCCCAGGACCGTCACAGGGGCTTGGAGTGTCCGGCTTCCGTACCTGAGGCCCCGGCTCCCAGGCCTGTTGCTCTGGCGGCAGTACAGGGGCCGCGTGAGACCCAGCTCCGGTAGCTGACTCTGCCGCCGTCTGGTGTTTCAGCGTCGGTCACAATCTCTGGTCTTTTAATTTCATAAATGCTGGGTAACCGATGGTTTATTGTGCTGTTTCTCCATAGATCTGCCAGGATTTTCACCCATGAGTACAGGAGCTAGCATCCGCTCCATCTTACTCCGTCGCCATCTTCCCAGCATCCTCCGATAAATATAATCTTTAAAGACAACATTTATTATACCCATATAAAAGGCCTAGCAGAATGACACCTAAGTGTACAATAAATAGTAACTTTTATTTTGTTTTTAAAAATTGCATGCATGCCCAGCTCTGCAATTAGACAAGAAGGCAAGAAGCATATTTCTTTTTTGTTTATTTTGTTCATTGTTGTTCAATTACAGTTGTCCACATTTAGCGCCCACCACTCCCCCCCACCCCAGCCAAACCCATCTCCCTCCCTTGCTTCTAAGCCCCCTTGGTTTTGTCCATGTATCCTTTATAGTTGTTCCTGAAAACCCTTCCCCCCACTATATTTCACTTATCATTTTGTCACTAGGACTTAAAGCAGCACACCTGACACATGTAAGGCACTTACTACACAAAAATAAAGTGAATGACTGAATGAAAAGAAAAATGAATAGCAGTATCAAAGATATAAAGCAATATGTGATTTATTTCTAAATGCTAATTGAATACAAATTTTCTAGTCTGTAAGTCTATATATGTCTATAGTATCAGTGGACTTATGAATGAAAAAACATTTCTAAATCAGTATTATGAAGTTGACCACTTTTCTATGGAATGTAATGGACTACGTATTAATAATTATACCTCATCAGTTGCTTGAACCTTCTGGGTGACTGTAAAACATGACTTATAGAGATATTCTTGGAATTTTAGAGTGGGAATGTACAAAAATCTAACTTTTCATTAAAAAGTTGAGTTTTTCCTTAATCAATCAGTCATTCATTTAGTCAGCAAGTACTCACTGAGCACCTACTATGTGTCAGATAGTTTTCAAGGCACATAGATAAATAAAAAATATGAAAAAATAAAAATTGCCCTCATGAAACTTAAGTTCCAGTGGGATGAGATAGACAATAAATAATAATAAACTTATTAATAAGAAAATTTAATACCATGGTATATAGCGATAAATTATATAGGAAAAAATTAAGAAAAGTAAATGGAAAAACTTGAAGGAGCAGAGGGAAACATGTAGAAATCTGAGGAGGAACATTCCAAGTAGAGGGAACAGCCAAAGCAGAGGTCCCAAAGTATAGCACATATTTATAATGTAAAAACCACAAATAGAACCAACTTATATAATGCAATGTGGTAAGTCACAAAAAAAAAACTACAGAAAGTACACATTCTAAGGAGGTGATTCATGTTCAGTTGAAAAAGTGTCAAAAGTTCAAATCTTAACCTTGCTTTGCAGAATTGGTAGAGCGTTGACAAACAAAAAGGAGAAGTTCCAGGTCTGCACACAAATGGGCAAACATGTTGAGTTCAATTCACATTTGGAGGGATGATTCTGGCTAGGGATTAATCAGTCGCTTCAATTAAAGGAGTGAAGGACTTTGAATGCCCACACAGGGGGTTCACACTTTCTTCCGTCAGCAATGTAGATCAGCTAAAAATTACTGAAGAAAATCCCAAGGTTAGGGCATGTTTTTGGAAAATCAAACTGATGGCTTTGTACAGAATGCATTAGAGTAGCTGTAAATCATAAAATTTCAATCCAAAAGTAATCAACCCAAAATACACTCTAATTACAGTAACACTTGCAATAATGTAATCTTGCCATATTACCTGTCTTTTAGTTTTTTAACTTTTTATTTTGAAATAAAAACCAGCAGACATCACAGAAAAACTGCACAAAAATCATCCAATAAATTTCCATCTATTCTCTCCAACTACACTGACCAGTTATTAACAATTTGTCACATTTGTCTCATCTCTCTTTGTTTAGATAGATAAATAAAAAGACAGGACTACCCTCTGTGTAGTAACACACAATGCATATTGGCATCTTTGGCTGACAGTAAGTTAAAATTAATTTGGTGATTTGTCTGAAAACTTCTTTACAAAATGGCAAAATATGCTATGTTGAATGTAATCTTTTGCCAAATGTTGCCACATTAAGCTGCGACATTCATTTCATCAGCATCATTATTATCATTATTATTATTAGGTAATAATAAAAAAACCTGTCTTGTTTCAAAAACCACTTTTTCAAAAGCAAAACTGCTGTCTTTACATACTGGTTTTTACCTTTCTAAAACATTTCTTTGCTATTATGTGAATAGCAATTCAGCTTCTTAATGTGTTACCAAAAAAATTCTAACTGCTTCTAAATTGCATTGATATATTATAGAATTGAGTTGAATATCTTTGTAGGTTGAGCATAATTATCCTCCTGCCAGGAACAAATAAGTTATACTGCTCCAGAGAAATAAATATGCATATGAATTTATGTGGATGGATAAATTCTTATAAAGTTTAGCTCTTTGTAACACAATGAAAGAAGAGGAAATGTACTTGGTGAAGCTAATGAATAAACTGAGATCATTATATTGCCTATCATGAATTTCCCCCCACAAACTTTCATTTTACTGCATATAAATCAGTGCAGAGCATTTCAAAGGACTTTATATAATGAGTGAAGCAATTTTCACCTAAAGTCTTCAGTCATACTTTAAATTAATATACACAAACATACATATATAGAGAGAGAAGGAGAGATAAATACAAAATGAGCAAGTGAAGAGTTCAAAAACACATATAAACTTTGATTTAACTTTGTTAACATCTTTACCTGTTCAAAGATACCTAGCAGAAAAACTTTGCACACAATAACACCAGATATAGGCCAATAAAAATTAGGACCCCAAACTATACTAGGTAATTGTAGCAAGATTAGTGTACACAAAATGCATTCATTATTTGCAACGTAATCCAATATACTAAGAGATGGCATGTGCTTTATTTTAATTAGCTGTTTCTTTTAAAGGGTTGCTTGGTCCACCTGTCTTGATAAGAAAAAATTGTAGTCATTGCTCAAAATGCTTGTAGCAAATCTAGTTTCAAATTGAAGCAATTTATTCCAAAAGCAGTCTACTACTGCAGCAATAATCAATGTGTTTTCCCTTAGCCCATAGTGAAGCTTTCCAAGGACTATTGTTAATTGCCTGTAACTAAATGACTACTGGTGCCCTTAAATGTAACTCTTTGGCATTTGTTCATTTGTTGTGTTTAACCAAATGCCAGTTTCCCATAGGTTTTCCCCAGTGATTTTGCTTTACAATTTTCAATATTCAGTCTCAGTACTTTAAAGGGAGAAAAGTCTATCATTTTAACAAAATAACACAAAAGCTAAACAGATTTTAAAAGGTCTGCACTTTCTCTTTCCATCCTCTGATGTTAACTTGTGCTGAAATGAAATCTTTTTATTTTTTAAATGCTGCTACTCCAGGCAACTTGAACTTGAGTTGAAAAGCAGATCCCATTTCAAAAGGAAAAATGACATTTGCTAGGGCAACACAGCTCATATTGTAATGTAAAGATATTCTTTCAAATTAGTGTTTTGGTCATAAGGCAGTTCCAGTTCAATGTAAAGATAAAATACAGATGTGGGCCCCAATCATTTCTTTTAACTGTAACAGGGTTTAACCCCTGGTAAATTTGTCCTGGTGCGAATGAGGGCGAGGGTAACACTCATTAATGATTGTGCTGAGCTTGGAGCAAAAGAAATGTGGAAACTACATGTAATACACCATTTTCTTTGGGAGAATTTATACATGCTTTATAAACCAATGCAAGTAACTTGAATGAAATGGAAAATTTTTAACCTACAGACATTTATAATGTGAAGGCATATAAATTACTCATGCATAAAAATCCTGTAACTGAGGAGCAGGTGCTGGTGTGTGTACTGTGCAGAAAGACACATTTCTTTACTGACTTTCAAGGACATTATAAGACCATTATGCTTCTGCATGTAATTCTACAGAAGTATCGGGAACAATGTGAGATAATCTCAGGATTTCAGTATCCATTAGCTCCTTATAAATGCCATTTATCTGAACTGGTTTTGGTATTCTTATTAGTAAAAAGCTATCCTGTGGCTCTGAAGACTTATTCTTGCTTATTGCCCATACTCTAGGTATGTATATCCTTCCATGTTTGTACCTTAAAGGAGGTATGCAGGCTATACAAGACCACTTTGTAATGGCTTAGCCACATCAACCTTGCTCTCTTTTTCTCATTACATTTCAGACAGTAATAATTGATTGGCCTAGTAAACAGTATACAAAACTTTTTGAGTAGTTCATGACATCTAGAAATGGGAACCATTCACATCTGTGCAAGTACTTCTCTAAAAATAAAAAGGGATTACCTTTATAAAATTTTTCTCTAACTTATACATATCCATTTTTTAAACTTTTTAAGAACTGTATAGAGACCAGTATTATAAATACCACCCAAAGAAAATGAGAACTCTGCTCATTAGATTAATAGGATTATCTTTAGGGCATAGGTGTTGATGGTTTTGAGATCTATTCAACTAGATAGGTGTGTAAGGCGTGCTAGAGGCCCAGGCCCAGTGGGATGCATCCAGAATCCAAGGGCATGCTTGGGGCACCAAGAAGAACTGCTCCCTGCAGATCAGCTGTCTGCTTCCATCTTTCTTTACAGCATCTCCCCACATCGGCCTTGGGTTAGAACTTTTCTTTAAAATTTTTTTTCTTTAACAATTGAATTACAATTAATAAAATACTGGGTTGGCAAAAAGGTCCATTACTTTTTTTCCCATAAAATAAAAGACACATTTTTCATTTTCACCAATAACTCTGTCGATATGGATATGTTGAGTATGTCAGCTATCTCCCACTATTGGCTTTTAGTGAGTAGAGCCCAGGGCTGCTGCTAAACATCTTCCAATGCATCAGACAGCCCCATAGCAAAGAATGATTTGGCCAAAAGGTCAATAGTACCAAGAAACTTCACAAATCACTTTTGACATGTTCACTCAGAGCATCTTCTGCACAAATCTTTTCTTACCTTTGCATTTTCACTTTTCTTGATATAATAAAACACAATATGCTGAAAATGTTGTATATTTTCTTCCATCTCTTCAATATTAAAATGGACACACAAAAATTCACCAATTTTGATAATTTTTTTAAATGCACACTGATATGGCAGATGTCACAATAGAATCTGCCAAAATTGTTTCGAGAAGTTTAAGACAGCTAAGCACTACTAGAGCCATCATATGGAAAAAAACTGAATAAGCTTTTTGGCCAACTCAATAAAATGCATAGATCCTGTGTTAAGCTCAATGAGTTATTTCCTTTTCAATGAATTTATTGGTTAACAAAATTATACATGTTTCAGGTGCAGAAATTGTGCAATACATCACCTGCACACTGTATTGTGTGTTAACAAATGTATATCCTTGTATATCTACACCAAAAAAACCCAGAATATTTCTTGCACCTGAGAAAGTTTCCTCTTGCTTCATTCCAATACATTTTTTCCATAACCCATCTGCAAAACAATCATTTTGTGATTTCTATAACTATGGTTAATTTTGACCTGCTCTTGGACTTCATTCAAATAGAATTCTATAAAAAGTATTACTCTGTGCTTGGCTTCCTTTACCTAATATCATTTTGTGAGATTCATACATGCTACATGTATCAGTAGTTTTTATTGCTTGTGCTGCTGAGTATATTCTATCATTTGGACACACAACACTTTGTTCTTTATCTCCTGTTAAGGAGCATTTGGGTTGTGTCCAGTTGTTGCTACTTTGAATAAGACTACTCTGAACATTCTTGTACAAGTCTTGTGGACCTCTGCTTATATTTCCTTTGGAAATACTTAAGAATATAATTAGTGCTGATAGGGTACATTCATATTGAAATTCATTAGAAACTACCCCAAATGTTTTAATATAGTAAGACCATTAAGCACTACCACTAGCAATATTTGGGAATAGAAGTTAGGTGTTCTCCATTACTTTTCCATTTATTTTCTCCCACAAGACATTTTAGCAATACATTCCAAGTGTTTAATGTATTAAATTAGAAAACAGAATGGATCTTAAAAGAAGGCATAGTCCAGTTTATCACTCCCATCATGTTCACTATCATTTAAAGCAGGTTTTTCTAATACATAAATTAGCCTATGGGTATAAGTTTTAGGCAGGTTTCTATGGGTGGTGGAGTTTAACACATATCCTGAGAGAGCAAAACTCAGTGTACCCCACATAATTATCTACCCACTTACCCTTTATGTTTACACAGTATTGGGAAAACATTGTGCTGAATAATGTTTTGTATTCCATTCCTGGTACATTTGTAGGACTATTTTGTGTAGTCCCTCACAAAAGTCAGCAGATAAAGCTGTCTGATATTTATAATTATAAAATATTAAATTACCTGGAGGTACTTTCATACTTCATTTTAATTTACTTAGACTCTAAAAGATTTAATAGCTCACCTCATTTTTCTTTCTTAAGTACATAAAATCCAATCACTTTTTATAAGACTTTCTTCTCTGTCCCTTTTAATTTCAATAACAGGAAAACACACTTGATTAAACAGCAGTTGTATGTGTTTGTTTATTAAACTGTTGAATTAGAAATGAAGGACTAGGAAATGAGAAGTTAGGCAGAGGTTTTTCCCATGGTCACAAGAAAAGCGACATCACATGCAAGCACACACACACACATACACCATCCTTGTGAGGCAGTGATAGCTGCACTTTTCAGTTTATTTACTGCTGATATTGCACTGTGCCCATGGTGATGTCACCCCCATTCATTATGAGCTCTCAGCAATGATCTTGTAATCCAAGAGTAATCATCACTACAAAATCATATATGAACATTCTCAATCTAAGCCTACTTTGACTATAACAAAATTAGATAACCCACTGATGAAATCTAAATTACAAACCCCAAAATACCATTATTGTAGGATTATTTATCTTTAATGACAATGAAGGACAATGGTACTTTTCAAGATGGCTACCCATCGATAACAACCTTTGGACTATGATGGTCAAGAACAACCTGCAGACACAGGCAATCAGGTGAAGCGAGTTTCAAAGTCTGTGCAATGTAGCCTAATGTTTAAATAACAGAAGCCTTGAATTTGTTTCAATGTCCATGAATCCTAAAGGACAAAAAAGAAGTGGATATTTTATCCCCCAAATTGCCTGATAAGTTCTGATGTAATGTGGATATTTAATAGGAATAAGAGAACTTGTATACTATGAATGGCCAGAAAAATCTCTCTTTTTTGGATAGAATGTAGTAACATGCCTAGTGAAAGGGGAAACAAAGAAAAAGAATAACATTTTAAGTAGCTCAGTGAGAGGAAAATACTTCCAACACAGTCTGGTGTAACTTTCACTGGGTGGACTACTTCTAATCAATCATAGTAAGCATTTAGCTTCCAAGACTGTGGCGCTACTTTATTCAGAAAGGTATAGGACAAGAGTCATTGCCCCTGGCAAGAGCCAAGAGACAGTATTGATTATGTGGTCCACCCAGCACTCTCTGCAACAGTCCACTCTGCCCTTTGGAAACTGTGCTTTGTCACTCCTCATCTCCCCTCAGCCCCAGTCCCCAGGTGTCAGCTCAGGGCAAGAAAGATAAAGATTCACACTAGGTGAATTAAGAAGCCATCCTGGCTGAAAAGTTTCATAGCAACAGAAGCCAACACTATAAGCATACCTTGCAGAATCCCTACAAGAGATATGTTTGTATCTAAGAGTTACCGCACTCAGGCAAGCCAAAAGTTAGAGTTTCCAAACAGGTATTTATAATTCTCTCCATCCAAATACAATCTACCAACATAGGTTCATTTTTACCATAAGCAATGTTGCTTAGCAACACAGTTACCACATGCCACCTCATCTGGTTACCAAGGAAACAAAACTAGAAAGTTATCCAAAGGTCAGATTTTCCTGCAAAAGGGGAAGGGGCTGGGGCGATTCATTGCCCATATCTGGTCTTACCCATAAAATTGTGAAATCAAGTTGAATTTATGATTTTCAACGTGAAAATGGTCTAATTCTCTCTTGTGGGTTTTTTTTTCCTAGAGCTGATGTACACAGTTGAACTTGCTGGAGGGCTTGGTGCTATCCTTTTGCTGCTTGTTTGTTTGGTGACCATCTATAAGTGTTACAAAATAGAAATCATGCTTTTCTACAGGAATCATTTTGGGACTGAGGAGCTGGATGGAGGTAAGAAGAGTTCCCTCTTCTCATGTTTTTTCTGAATATCCTATATTTGTCTCATTAAGGGGAAAGAAACATTACCCACAGAACCAGATGGCAGCTCTTATAATCTTTCCATGTCCAGTTTATAACTTCACTTTTCATATGAAACTGTATGTGTGATGCTTTGGAGCCAATAGGTATTTTCCTCTGAAAATTGTAAAGCAATATCTATCCTTTGTGGACTTGTATTCTGTACAGCACTTGCGAATTACAAATGCTGATTGCAGTGCTGTCAGTGTTCATTTTCTCTCACCTTGTAATCAGTACTGAAAGGCCAGCTTTACTTTTGTATAGGTAAAGAGTGTCTCTTTTAATTGTGTTCCCTGGCCCAGTAGTTTGAAGTGAATCTCAATTTGTACCTTGTTTAAACTGATCAGCTATAATAAACTGTACTGAGTATTTTAGAATTCATCCAGCAGTCTTTCAATCCTGTTTATTTAGCTATATTTAGACAAGCTAATTTTCGTTCCAAGTGTGGACCAACAGATAGGAAACTGCACAAGCACATTGTTTCCATGATTATACACCTAATAGTTTGACTCAAACTGGACAAGTAAATATTATTTTCATGGAAATGGTAATTGTTATTTGCCTCTGGTCAGTCATAAATATGCATATAATCAAAGAGGAAATTTCTTGGGCTCCTTAAACCACGTGTTAGATGACTTCAGTTTTTTCCTTCTTGGTCATTTGAGAGTGATTCATATATAAGGCAAACTTGTAATATAGAAAGCATATGCAAATTGACAAATAGTGCAGATGATAAAGGTTTCTTGATCACATTTATACACTGTTTTTTCACTGACCACCTGTTTTGCACTGAATGATACAAAGGAGGATGAAGCAATTGCCCACACTACCACATTTCCAGGATCCTCTGGCATAAATCCACAGGTAGAACTATAAATGGTCAGATTTGTGAAGGAAAGCAGTTTAATAAACATTCCTAACACTCCTCTCTATTTAACTTGCCCTTTTTTCCATTAGGGTAAAGTCTGTGCTGTAGCAAAACTATTTTTTTTATTTTAAGGGCTGATTTGCCTATTTGTTCTTTGTTCCTAATTTTCTTGCCAATTCATACAAAGTATTAATTTTTTTGCCACTGCTTGAAAGAATTATGAGGAAATTGTTAATGTCAGAGCTTTTGTTGAATGGGTACCA
This sequence comes from Artibeus jamaicensis, assembly GCF_021234435.1. NCBI lineage: Eukaryota > Metazoa > Chordata > Mammalia > Chiroptera > Phyllostomidae > Artibeus > Artibeus jamaicensis. The sequence continues at coordinate 6,883,843 of NW_026522028.1, read as the reverse complement.
AGCAATGAGCTAGGAATTCTTAAAATTATTCTTGCTAAGCCTCAAAAAATTCTGAGATCAATTATCATCTCCATTTTACTGATAAGGCAACTGAGGTTCCTGGAAGTTAAATGTCTTACTGAGGAAGATAACACAAGTATTACTGTACGTAGCCAAGATGGGATTTGAAAATATGCCAATTTCCAAAGCCTTTATTTTACTAAGCACTGAGTCCATAGTTTTAAATTATATTTTTTTGATTATGCTATTATAGTTGTCCTGACTTTTTCCCCTTTACCCCCCTCTACCCAGTACTCCCCACTCCCTCAGGCAATCCCCACACCATTGTTCATGTCCACAGGTCATGAGTATAGGTTCTTCAGCTGCTCTTATATCCTATACTGTACCTTACATCCCCATGACTATTCCGTAACTACCTATTTGTGCTACTTAATTCCCTCACCTCTTCACCCATTCCCCCACACCCCCTTCCATCTGGCAACCATCAAAACACTCTCCGTATCTATGATTCTGTCTCTTTTCTTCTTGTTTCCTTGTTTGTTTTTTAGACTCAATTGTTGATAGATACATATTTATTGCCATTTTATTGTTCATAGTTTTGATCTCCTTCTTCTTCTTAATTAATTCCCTTTAACATTTCATGTAATAGTGGTTTGGTGATAATGAACTCTTTTAGTTTTTTCTTGTCAGGGAAGCTCTTTATCTGCCCTTGGATTCTAAATAATGGCTTTGCTGGGTAGAGAAATCTTGGCTGTAGGTCTCTGCTTTTCATGACTTTGAATACTTCTTACCAGTCCCTTCTAGCCTGCAGAGTTTCTTTTGAGAAATCAGCTGACTGTCTTATGGGAACTCCCCTGTAGGTCCTACTAACTCCTTTTCTCTTGCTGCTTTTAAGATTCTCTCTTTATCTTTAACCTTTGGCCTTTTAATTATGATGTGTCTTGGAGTGGGCCTCTTTGCAAACATCTTATTTGGGACTTTCTGTGCCTTCTGGACTTGCATGTCTATTTCCTTCACCAAATTAGGGAAGTTTCCTTTCATTATTTTTACAAATAGATTTCTAATGTCTTGATCTTTCTCTTCTCCTTCTGGCACCCCTATGATGCGAATATTGGAATGCTTGAAGTTACCCCAGAGGCTGCTTACACTGTCTTCATTTTTTTGGAGTCTTTTTATTTTCTTGTTGTTCTGATTGGTTGTTTTATTCTTCTTTAAGTTCCAAATCATTGATTTGGTTCTTGGCTTCATCCATTCTACTGCTGTTTTGCTGTAAATTGTTCTTTATTTCAATTAGGGAATCCTTTGTTTCTAACTGGATCATTTTTATGCAGCTGAGGTCCTCACTAAGTTCCTTAAGCATCCTTATAACCAGTGTTTTGAACTCTGCATCTGACAGATTGCTTAACACCATTTCATTTACCTCTTTTTCTGGAGTTTGATCTGTTCTTTCATTTAGACCATGTCTCTTTGTCTCCTCATTTTGGCAACCTCCCTGTGTTTGTTTCTATGTATTAGGTAGACCTGCTTTGACTCCCTATCTTGGTAGTGTACCCTAATGTAGGAGGTTTCCTATAGAGTCCAGGAGCACAGCCTCTCCTATCACCCAAGCTGGGTACTGGAGGTGCGCCCTTCATGTGGGCTGAGTATACCCTTCTCTTGTAGTTGAGCCTTGTTTGATATTGGCAGATCAATAGGAGGGATTTACCTAGGCCGGTCAGCTGCAAGGACTGCCTGTGTGACCACTGACCACCAACCTTCACCCTCAATGGAGGATCAACCATACAGGAGCAGGGTAGTGGTGCTGTGATGTGGTCTGTAGCTATCCATTGTGTGTGCTGGCCCTGGGATTTCCTAGGTGGTGCAGACCAAGGTCGGCCTTCACATGTGTTTCCCTGGGGCCACCGTGCCTGAGCCATAAATCAATCTGAGATGGCTGATACTTGTGCCAGGCTTGGAGATTCCCAGGTGAAGCCAAGTTGTGAATCAGGCTGGCTGCTGCTAATGCCGGGCCTGGGGTTCACTGAGGCCAGCTGTTGCTTGTTTGAGAGGATTTAGGAAGCTGTGAAGCAGTTGCCAAGACCAGCCATTCATATGGAAAAGCAGCTTGGGTGGGCCTGTAAGTTGGGTGTGGTGGACTCTCTGGGGATTTCCAACATGTGTCAGTGTTAGTCAGGTTGATGGAGTCTCAGATACAGCACCTGCTTGCCAGTTCTGTGGGTGGGGTGTTTAGAAAATGGACAATGGCCTCTGCTCACCTGGAAGCCGGATACTTCAGTTTTTTTCTGTATACCACTGGTACCTTTCAAGCTGCTACCCTGGCACTGGAGCCAGAGGGAGTGAGTCTGAATAGGTGAGTCCATGCATGTGTTCTTTAAGAGGAACTGCTTGGGGCTCCAGAAATTTCTTCCACTGTCTCAATCCCCACTGTTTTTTGCAACCACAAGTTGTGGGGACTTATCTTCCTGGCACTGGAACCCTGGGCCGGGGGCCCTAGTGTGGGGCTGGGACTCCTTGCTCCTGACATATCCGTCCCAAGGTTTTGTCCACTGCATGTGAGTGAGGGACCAGACCATTCCACATCTGCATTCCTCCTACCAGTCTGGATGGATGTGGTTTCTTTAATTTCATAGTTGTTAGACTTCTATTGAACTTGATTTCTGATGGTTCTGAGTAATGGTTGTTCTACATGTGTCATTTTGATGTGTTTGTGAGAAGAGGCGAGCCATGTCTACCTGTGCCACCATCTTGACCAGAAGTCTCAAGTCCATATCATTTTTAACCTTTTTTAAATTTGGACTTTCATTATAATCTAAAGAGCTGCTATTGTTTGCACAGTTGGCACAATAGAAGATATTTGAAAGAGCAGATTACCTAAACTACTCTCACTTGATCTATGAACCCTATTTTGAATGTTTTATTTTGTGTTCTGAATTACATGAATGATGTTACCTAAACTATCAATTTCCAGTAGTTTTTATTTGTTATGTTCTAAATGATAGAAGATTCTGATGGTTTAGATGCCTATAAACCTTAGTCACATCCCCTTGGATCTTTCCACACATGCTGTCTTGGTCAAATCATTATCTAATCTTCCAGTGATTTTTCTGACATGATCAAATTCCCATTTTTCCTGGCTTTCCCTGAAGTCCTCTAATCTTCTTAAGAAAAGATAAGTGTTAGGAAGAGACCCCAGGCTTTTTATATTCTCAACCTAGCTTTTTAATATATGGAAATTGAAAGTGAAAGCTAAGCAATGTCTTCTTTACCTTGACTACCTTTTTACCTCCCCTGTAATGGGAATACATAAAATAATTTTGGAAGTAAAGAAAGGCAGAGTGTGAAGAAAAATAGGAAAAGAAAGTTTAGCTAATATTTTGAAATAATGTCTTACTACGGTGATATAATTATAACAAATCCACTGACCATTTATTGAATATTTATCAAATAACAAATGCAGTGTTGACTATGTTTTGATATTCAAAGAATCACACAACCATAAAGACAAAAGTTAAACCCAGGTCTAAAGAACTCCAAATCTTAACAATTTCACCCATTGTATCAGAATAGGGGAGGGAATATTTGGCATCAGAGATACATTCAGCCAGTACCTTGTAGGCTATAACAATAAGCATTACCTAATGCTATCAGTTTTATAGTAGAAGGATTTGATTTTTCCAAGATAGAACACAATACTGCTTTGCTCTAAGATAGAACACAATACTGCTTTGCTCTCTGGGTTTGCTCACATCACTTCCTGCCCCACTATATAAGTTTAAATTTTGTTGTTGCCCTTGGACTGAGGCCTTAGCACTTCTAATTCAGCAACACCTCTATTTTGGTTTATTCTTACAACCTTATCTTCAATTGCCTTTATGCACAAATAACTCCTAAATCTTAATGTCCTTTTCTGAATTGTCTTGTTTCAGAATCAATTTTTTCTTTTATAACTTATTGGCTATTTCCACCATATAAGTCCCAAAGATCTGGAGATAGCCAAACTCGGCTTTTAAGTCATCCTCCACACTTTCTTTTCATCCTGCTTTTTACATTTTATTTTTTGTATCATCCTCTACCTCATTTGCTTCACTTTCTCCTCATTTGCCAGTTCAAATTAGTTACCAAGGCCAGTTAATTTTACCTCTTAAAAATAGACTTTTCTCTCCCTTTTCATTGCAACTTCCTTGTCCAAGCTTCCTACACCACCCTCTTGGCCTTCATTCTCTAGCCCTCCATTGTATCCCCTACACTGGGCAGACTTCTCTCTCTCAGTACAAATTTACTGTGATTCTTTGGGGAAAGAAAGTGTGCCTTGCCTCTATATTGACCCAACTTATATTTGCAACTTGCCACCCCCATGGAATCTGACCATGAAGAGCTCCATTGAGGGGCATATGCTGGCCTTTACACAAGCACAACTATTGAGAACTGACCCACGACAAGGCATTGTGCATAATTTTCAGGTCCTTTGGGTAAATGAGGTAATGATAATGGTTAAGGGTGGGAGACAATTAGCTACTCCCCGACCACCTTGATTCCATAATATAATAAAAGAGAATTTGGACAAATTCTGTTGCATATATTTGCATTTATTAACAAACCAGCATGTAAACCATCCTGTAAACTTGAAGATATTCTCTCTGTTATGTTCCCTCCAAAAAACCTTACAGGAAAGTTTTCTTGAGGAAATATGATGTTCCAGTGGGAGGATTAAGCTAACTATCTAATGATATCCAAGGATATTCTCCATCAGGACACAGGCCATGAATTCCCCCTATTCTTCTTCAGTTCTTATGGCTTGAACTAATAATAAGATAATAAAATTAGCACAAGACTAGATTAACAATAGAAAAAATGGAATATATCTGAGTTAGAAGGATCATAATATGATTCTCAGATCATGAATTCAAGCTCCAAGATATGATCAAACCAGCTATCTTTTGTACATTTTAGGCAAACAAGTTTGTGACAAATTGTTAGGAGAAAAAAGTTAGTGCTTATTAGAAAGGAATTGAAGTTAAGTTTGGGTATTCACTAATGAGAAATTTAAACAAAGTAGTAAATTAGAAAAGAGGCAACAAGGTTTGTTTATGCAGATTCTTGGGCTCTTTGTTGGGTAACTCCAGCAATAAGTGGTGTCTTCCAGGTGTGGGGAGGATATCTTTCATGTGGGAGATTTATCTCCTGCTTTTAGAGGGACAGAGATCAGAGTCTTCTTGAACTGGCAATTTCTCAAGTAACTTTAATCCAAAATAATCAACATGCCACTGTGGGATATCATGGGGTGCCTGTCCTGGGCCACAAAATCAAGCCTGGAACAATTTCCCTAAATGGGAAGGCCACTGGCCCCACTGCACTCTTGTAGTGGTGGATGTGCCTCTAAATTATGTTAAGTCTTGAATAGCACTAATTTCACAACAGAGATTCCATTTCCAAGATCTGTTATACTTAGTAAAAAGCCACTAATTTTAGCAGTGTAACTTGATTTCTAATATATCCATTTTGCTAATTAATGAGGCATCTACTTTTGATTCAGAAATAAAGATAGTTGAAGTACTTGTAGTGGCTGCCTCTGGAGTATTACCTTATTCTAATTAAATGCTGGCCAACTATCCTGATAAAGATAACCTGCTGTCTCTAGAGCAGACATAATACTAATACAGAATCTCATCTTTTTTGTTGGAATAATTACAAATAAAACATAGTTATCCTAACACCCTCACACACCTTTACTTCTCCATGCTTCTGCCTAGGGCTTCACTGGCACTGTAGTTAACAGTTTGTATAACTCTAATCCTTTCTTCCTTCCTTTCTGTTTCTTCTTCCTCCCTTCTCTTTCTGACTTTGTCTTTCTGTCTCTTATACACAGTTCATGTTTCCCCTGTAACTTATAAAGATTTCTCTCATGATTTCAAGGTCTGGTTATTTTCTCCTTCATTGATACTAAAATGACTCTACAGTCACATTGATATTATAGCTCTTTTCGCTTTGAGTAATGAGTGCTTACTTGCGAGTGCTTACAACTTGTAGGGCATTGTGAATTCAAGATTTCATCTCTCTACTTCTGTGAAAGGAAAGCTCAAAGACAAAGTCATGAAGAAAAGAATTATTACTTCCAAAAATTTGCAAAGGTGTCTAGATTTTAGAACTGGCTCTATAAATAAAAGATATAATTGCTATTTAAAGAAAAACAAGCCTATAAACTTATAGGTAGTCTTTTAATAGAAGAAAATAGCAAGTAACAATGCTTACGTCATGATTATATTGGTAGATGTCAGTAAGGTACTGCATCAGTTTTCGTTAGGATGTAGCTTATAAAAACAGGCTTAAGACTTCATTTTGGGAGAAGGTTCTAGTGCAAGACAAGTGATTCTATTTTATGTTTGTTTTTCTTAGAGTGCAAACTGTTTCATTTTTGTTTGTATACCTCTGACTATGCAGTATAAAGGGCATGATAAGTTATAATGATGGCAGAACAAGCTCATAAGAACACTATAAATGCTAATGCAATTCCTAGTTTCAAGATAAAGAAAGAGATCACTAGGTTTTACTTTGGGAGTTATTACAGGTATTAAACAAAATGAGTTAGGGCAATTTTTAATAATCTTCACCCCTCAACCCTTGGAAAATGTAAACAGTTGTTCCATTTCAAGTGTCTGAAACAAATTGATATCTATGCAGTCGGAGGTCACAGAGTTTATTTTTCTTTCATTTTCAATTATAAGTTTACCATTCATTATCTCAGGAATTACTGTCCTCATGTGCATCACTGAAACACAATACTTCTGAAAATAATTTAGAAACCCTGCAGGCCTTTGTTTCTGTTCTTAGGTACTGATGATTATTAGATCATTTGCATATATGTTAACAATCCAAAATGTGCATTTGAGTTTCAGAAGGCGAGACCTGTAGTTGTTTTGGGTATACAGTGTGCCCAGTTGTAGGCTGTTAAGTGGTAGGAATGTAATTTTCTTATCGCAAATCCTGTGTTCCCTATATATCACTCTGCAAACTCTACACACTCTTAGGACCTCTAACATCTATGCTGCCCACTGACCTCTTAAGGAAATTAGTGTCTACCGAACACCTACTTTGTGCCAAGAAATTTGCTCTATGATGGTGACTCATTTAATCCTAGATATCTCCTTTAGAAAGGTGCTATTTTATAGATCAGGAAACATAGTATCAAATAAGTTTAAGAAAAATAATGGCAGGCAAGATTTGAGAGCTCTGCTGCTTTTTTTCCTTCAGTATATTGCACCATTAATATTTAAATTAGTGCCACATTTCAGTGTTGGAGACCCAATGGATTTCAATAGTTCAGAAAAGTACCAAATAACAAAACATGTACCAAAGCATTGCTTGTTCCCGAAGCATTCCTTGTAAATAAATTACAAAAATGAGAAAGAAAAAAAAGCATGTAAACTAGAATAATGCAAAAATTTCAAAGTGCAAAACTAAAGCAGCCTTATTTTGGAAAATAATCATCAGACATCGCATGGCAGAAATAAAGTGAAAGATAAAATTTACTAAAACAATGACATTCGATGGTCATAAAATGTAAGTATTAAGCTACCAATATCAACTCTCAATTATTCAATAGATGTTTAAAGGTTAAAATCTCCCAAAGACCCAATGTCAATCTCAAGACATTTATATTGTCACTAAATCTCTGTCCTAGCCCAGATCCAATGGAGCCACCACCTGCATATTGAGAAGGGAGCCTTAAATCTACATTTTCTTAAAAGCTGTGTTGTTCTAAAAAGATCCATGGATCCACCCTGGCTGGTGTAGCTCAGTGGATTGCATGCTGGCCTGTGAACCAAAAGGTTGCTGGATTGATTCCCGATCAGGGCACAGGCCTAAGTTGTTGGCCAGGTCCCCAGTAGGGGGTGTGCGAGAGGCAACCACACATAGATGTTTCTCTCCCTCTCTTTCTCCCTCCCTTCCCCTCTCTCTAAAAAGAAATAAATAAAATTTTTAATAAATAAATAATTTATAAATCTTTTGGTTTCTTAAGCCACTGAAAGAGCATTGACTAATATCCCCTCATTTGTCAAAGAAAAGTATTTATCATTTTTCAAAATCACTTTTCATTCTTTTTTAAAAATTTGTTATTGATTATGCTGTTACAGTTGTTCTATTCCCCCTTCATTCCCCTCCACCCTACCCCCCCATCCCCACCATTACCCCCCCTTTAGTTTATGACCATGTGTCTCAAGTTCTTTAGATTCTCTATTTCCCATACTATTCTTGCCCCCCATCTATTTTCTATCTACTGTCTATGCTACTTATTTTCTGTACCTTCTCCCCTCTTCTCCTCCTCCCACTCCCCTGTTGCTAACCCTCCTTGAGATCTTCATTTCTATGTTTCCACTCCTGATCTAGCTGTCCTTTTAATTTGCTTTTGTTTTAGGTGTGGTTGTTAATAACTGTGAGTTTGTTGTGCTTTCACTGTTCATGTTTCTTTAACTTCTTTTTCTTCGATAAGTCCCTTTAACATTTCATATAATAAGGGCTTGGTGATGATGAACTCCTTGAATTTGATATTATCTGAGAAGCACTTTTTCTGTTCTTCCATTCTAAATGAAAGTTTTGCTGGATAGAGCAATCTTGGTTCTAGGTCTTTGGATTTCATGACTTGGAATACCTCTTTCCAGCCCCTTCTTGCCTGTAAGGTCTCTTTTGAGAAATCCGCTGACAGTCTGATGGGGACTCCTTTGTAGGTGACTATCCCCTTAGCTCTTGCTGCTTCTAGGATTCTCTCCTTCATTTTAATTTTGGCTAATGTAATGATGATGTGCCTTGGTGTGTTCCTTCTTGGGTCCAACTTCTTTGGGACTCTCTGAGCTTCCTGGATTTCCTGGAAGTCTATTTCCTTTGCCAGACTGGGGAAATTCTCCTTTATTATTTATTCAAATAAGTTTTCCACTGGTGGCTGTGCCTTTTCCCCTTCTGGTACCCCTATAATTTGGATGTTGGAGCCTTTAAAGATGTCCTGGAGGTTCCTAAGACTCTCCTCATTTCTTTGAGTTCTTGCTTCTTGACTCTTTTCTGTTTGGCCATTATTTGCTTTCTTCTGCTCCACTCCATTGATTTGAGTCCCAGTTTCCTTTTCATTGCTATTGGTGTCCTGTGCAATTCCATTCATTTCTATTAGTTTCACCTTCATATATTTGTCTAATTTGTGGCTATAATCAACCAGTTCTGTGAGGATCCTGATCACCAGTGTTTTAAACTGTGCATCTGAGAGTTTTGCTATTTCTTCATCACTTAGATTGATAGGCTCTGGGGCTTTGAGATCTTCTTGAGCCATTTTTGGTCTGTTTGTGCCCTTTAAGTGTGAGGAGCTGAGCCTTGGACTCCCAGGTCGCTGGGTTGTGACTCTGTATGTGGTGGTGTGGTCAGAGCGGGGAAATGGCGGCACCCTCTGCTGTTTTGTGCCGCTGGGTGAGGAGCAGAGCCTCAGGTGGTTCACCAGGGCCAGGCCACTCAGAGTTGCTGGGGTATGACATTGTATGTGGAGGTGGGGTCAGAGCAGGGAGATGGCGGCGCCCTCCCTGCTGGGTCCTAGTCCAATCACAGACTCCCTGGCTTGTCTGTCTGTGCAGGAAAGCACGACCACAGTCAACCCGCAGCCCTGCTCCCTTGCTGTTTCCCCACGGTCGCTCGCTTGGTCGCTCTCTCGGTCTCTCACTAGGTCCAATCCTGCGCCTGGATTCCACGCACCTGGATTCCACGCGCCTGAGTCCGTCTGACTGAGTTTTCCTGTGCAACCCCACTCCACCAGCTGCTGGGTTCACCCCTTACCAGTCAGGCTGAAGAATTTGTTGTTAACAGACTTTTGAAAAGTTCAATTTTCTGTGTTCTGGCTATGTTTTCTATTGCTAATATTTAGTTGTCTCTAAACTTGGTTGTGTGAGAAGGCAAGGCACATCCACCTATGCCTCCATCTTGGCGGAAGTCTCCACTTTTCATTCTTGATACACAATTCCATGTATCCCTTTGTTCATCAACATTTCTTACTAATAATATTTTAAACTCTTTTTTATTTTCTATCTTTTTAGAGTCTAAACATCTTTTTTCCCTCCAATATTTTAATAAAAATACAGTAGTTAATTCAGTCAATTGAAGGAGAAAATTCTACTGGACCCATTGCTTTATTGGGTCAACCTACCTTCAATTGCATACAAAAATCCTACACTTTTACTTTCCTCCCCACACACTTGATGCCATTGTTCTCATAGTTTACATCTTTTAATATTGTGTATTCATTAAAATAAGTTATTGTAGCTAGTTATTTTAATATGATTAATTTTTGAACTTTTGTACTATAGATAAAAGTGACTTATACGCCATCATTACCATACTAGGCTACTCTGAATTTTACCATACATTTACTTTTATCATAGAGTTTTATATCAATGTTTTATATGTTTTCATGCTGTTTACTTAGTGTCCTTTCATTTGAACTTGAAGAACCTCCTTTAGCATTTCCTGTAAGGCAGATCTAGTGCTCATTAACCGCCTGAATTTTGTTGGTCTGGGAATGTCTTTATCTCTTGCTTATTTCTGAAGAACACTTTTTCTGACTATAATATTCTTGGTCAAAATTTTTTCTTTTTTCACTTTGTGTATTTCATCCCATTTTCTTCTGGTATGCAAGATTTTTACAGAGAAATTCACTGACAGCCTTATGAGAGTTCCTTTGCATGTGATGAGTGATTTTTGTCTAGCTGCCTTCAAAAATTCTCTCTGTCTTTGACATTTAGCATTTTTCCAGTTCTTTCATTGTTGTCCAGTTATAGTTGTCCCAATTTCCCACTCATTGCTCTCCCCTGACCCCCACCCCTCATTCCCTCAGTCAAAGAAGGAACTACTACCCTTTGTGACAGCATGGATGGAACTGAAGAGGATGACATTTAGCATTTTGATTATAATGTGTCTCAGAGTAATCGTATTTGATTTGCTCTTGCTTGAGGTCCTTTGAGCTTCCTGTACCTGGATGTCCACCTCTCTCCCAAGATTTAGGGAGTTTTCAGTTGTTATTTCTTTAAATAAAACCTATGCCACTTTTTTCTCCTTTTTTCTTTAACTTCTATAATGTGAAGTTGTTTCACTTGATGGTGCCCATAATTCACATAGGCTTTCTTTATTTCAAAAAACATTTGTGCTGCTCCATCTAATTTAAAATGTTTTGTCTTCAAGTTCTCTGGTTTTTCTTCTGCATGACCATGTTTGTTTCTGAAGCTATCTATTGAATTTTTTTAGTTCTGTCATATTCTTCAGCTCTAGTATTTCCACTTAGTTCTTTTCAATTGTTTCTATTTCCTTATTAAACTACTCATTTTATTCATGCATTGTTTTTTCTGATTTTGTTAAATTGTCTATCTGGGTTTTTTTCTTACATTTCATTAGGTTTCTTTAAGGTGATTATTTTGAATGTTTTCTCAGGAAAACTGTAGATCTCCATTTCTTTGGGTTTGTTTACTGGAGCTTTATTATTTTCCTTTGATGGTGTCATATTTTCCTGATTCTTCTTTATCCATGTATCTTTGCATGGATGTCTGTGCATTTGAAGGAACAAGTACCTTGTCCAGTCCTTACAGACTGATTGCACCAGGTTATCTTCTTCTGTTTCCCAAGCCAATGGGATTACCTCTAGAATTGCAGTCATGCTGGGTTGGAGCTAGTTTTAAGGATGTTGCTGGGTCTGTAGTAAGGTCCATGGTTGGCAGACTTGTTACAAGAGGTTCAGGTAGACAAGGATCTTGAATGGATGAGTGTGACTGCTTCTAGTACCTGCTCAGTAGACTATCACTTGGACAAGTGTGTACTTCAGGGCCCAGAGTTGACTTCTTAGTCAGCAGGCCTATTACTACCTGGTGTATGGATGGGTATGGTTACAACCAAGTCCCTCAAAGGGGTCCTGCCTGGTCATTGGATGGGACCCTGGGTGGGCAAGACTGGCTCTGGATCATGGCTGAGAGGATACAGGCAAGGGATGTCTTATTTGACCATTTTACTGGCATCACTCCTGTTGTTCACTTTTTGTGTGTGTGTGAAACCTAGCAGTCAGAATCTCTTGAAAATCATAGAAAGAGTAAATCAATGACTATATTTGAGTTTATGAAGGTTATTACAAAGAATATATACATCAGCTGTTTTCCATCTCTGCAGTGAATAGAATTTAGTTGAGGATTTAAGTTAGAGAAACAACTACTTAGAGAATAAAGTTCAGAATAAGAAATATACTCAATAGTACCCTGATATGACTATTTATTTATTTATTTTTAATTTATTTAATTGTCCAATTACAGTTGACATTCGACATTATTTTGTATTAGTTTCAGGTGTACAGCACAGCAGTTAGACACTTATATAATTTACAATGTGATCTCCCAATAATTCTAGTGCCCATCTGGCATCATACATACTTATTATAATATTTTTGAGTAAATTCCCTATGCTTTACTCTACATCCCCATGGTTGTTTTATAACCAATTAGTACTTTTTAATTCCTTCACCATTTTCACCCCCAACCCCCCTCCTCTCTGGAATCCATCAGTCTATTTTCTGTATCTATAAGTCTGTTTATATTTTGTTTGTTCATTATTTTTTTAGATTTTACATATAAGTGATATCATATGGCATTTGCCTTTCTTTGCCTGGCTTATTTCACTTATCATAATACCCTCTAGGCCCATCCATGCTGTTGCAAATGATGACTAACTATTTTTATACTGTTTATAAACTTAAGTTGACTTTAAAAGATCACCTACCCTTTAATGGTGATCTATGGTTCTAAAATGTCACTTTTTTCAACGTTTCTTCAGTCACAGGAAGCTCATACAGACTAGTCAATATATGTTCTTACAGATATTTTTAAAAAATCTAACACGTCACCCAAGCTTCATCTTCAGCTGGTAGTTGGGGAAAAAGGAGGACACCTTAGAATCCATGATTTTGAGTCACACTACTGAATTTATTGTAGTATCTGGCACAGTGTTTGCAGTCTGATAACTTTCAAATCCAGGGCTTGCTTCCAGTGGTAAATAAATGTCTAGTCCATTATTGCACTGATGTAAACTGTGGGAAGAGGAATTAGATATCAATCAAGTGTGTCATTGATTTGAGGATGCTGATGCAGCTGCTCACAAGGGTCTGTTTAGCCACTTTTTCTCCCAGGATAATCTGCATGCAATTTCTTATTATCTGAGAGTTATTCCATCCACATGACATAAAGACATAGAAAACTGACTGAGGACATAGCACCAATTCCTGAGGTTCACTTAAGCTTGCTATAGTTACTTGTATATTCCTCTAGACAATAATCTATCCCCTTTTGGATGGAAGTGTGGATTTCAGTTATTTTATTGAGAGCACATGCCCTGTCATGTAAAGACCAATCATCATGGAGCTGAAACTACACTGTTTAGGTTTTGTGGTGCTCTGGTCAATTACCTGGCTGCTGACTGCAGTTGTTTGATGTCTTTGAGATTTCTAGATGCCTATATCCTAACCTAGAAAGAGTTCCTCAAAGTATGGTCCTTGGATCTGCTGCAGCATTACCTGAGATTTTTCTATAAATGTAAATTCTCAGGACCTATTTTAGACCTTCTGAGTGAAAAACTCAGGAGGTGGGGCCCAGAAATCTGTATTTGAACAAGCCCTCCAAATCATTAGTGCTCAACTCTGAAAGCCATTTTTCCAGAAGAGTTTACAGGGACTCTGGGACCTTCCCTTGAGTCACAGTGAGAAAATACAATTCAAGACGATTCTAAATGAGCCTCACTAAACTCCACCCTCATAGCTACTAACAATTCCTTGCAGAATCCATCTAGACATGATGGAGTATATACCACCAAAGCCTTCTCTCCTAGGAAATGGCCCAGGCCTTGAGAAAATCTGTGCACTGGCTATAACATATAAGTCATGTGATACCCAAATGAATGGCCATTCATTCATTTAATCAATACATATATTTGAGCATCTACTAAGCTCTAGTCACATATCGGAGTCAAGAATCTTGTGGTCAAAGAAAGAAGGTAATGGTATAAGACAATACTGTATGTATGGGAAAAGAGATCTCCTCCAATGTAGATATCAGACTCAAATTCAGAGGAAACAAACTGTATATTTAGCTGCTGGTTTTTGACAATGGATAGGCATAAATATTTTTCAAGCTACCATAAACATAATCAGTGGTGAGGTTTGGAAACATAAATTGGGTAACTCTATGTGGAATCAAATCGGTCAGAAGGAGAAGGAAACAGAGAAGGGAGATCCACCAAAAATAATTATAACAACTGAGAAATGGCCTGACCTAGGAAGGACTATGAGATTATTGGTAAATGCAAAGGGACAAGTGAAACATGCATCTGAAATTTGGAGACTAAAGCACTAAGATTATTATGTTATTAAAATTAAAGTAAAATAAAAGATGAAGAATGGAGCTTTGAGATGCGAAGCTTGTTATTTTGTGGGTATGTTGAATGTAAGCTACATGCTGAACATGCAGATTAAGGAGTCTGAGTTACAGGTAGAAGCAGAGGACTGTTGGTAGCTCATAAGAAAGAAAACAGGATTGGACATCTGTTAGGGAGACAGCTACACAGACGTGATTGTTGATGTTATGGGAAGAAAGGAGATTTTTAAAGAAAAGTGGGTTGAGAGAAAAATGAAGCAGGCTATAGAAAACATCTTGAGAAATTATGGCATTTTATGGGTTGGAAGAGAGGCATTTGTGGAAGAGGAGGGGGAACCAGAAACTGACAGAAAATATCATGTAAGCAAAAGCGATATCCAGGTGGGACTAACCAGTATTGATGGACCAGTTGTCTACATGTCTTCTGAGTCATAAGTGCTCTGTTTTTATTGGTGTTCATAATGGTCTGGTTTTCAAATATTTTTAAGCCTAGAAAAGACAAAGGGAAAGAGTGAGGTTCTGGTCATTCCACATCCCAGACTTGGGCAAACTTCAATACTTTATAGAACTGTGGGGCAAACCAGAGGAGACAACCTCCAAGAAAGAAAATAATATATGCATGACATCATTCTACAATTTACAGTCTGGCTTAAGGAATCAACCCTCCCTCAGCATAAAGACAGTAATTAAAACTAAGGTGAATTATGAATTCTGATGTCACATTCTCAAAAAGAAATTGATGAATGAGAGACTATCCAGAAGATAAGTGACTTCTTATTCTTACAAACAATAAATGAGAAATCTGGGATGTTTTTCTTAAAAATGTAGGATAAAGATAGTACATGAGAGTGGTCATCAAATATTTGAAGTGTTTTATGTTAAAAGGGGGGAAGAATGAGGAAAGAAACAGATTTCAGAACCAAGTTTTATTCACTTATATTGTAATTTTTGATTCTTATGTTCAAACCAATTAACATGGTGAGAAATAATTTGACTGTATTTTACATGTAAAGGAATTGGAGACCAGTAAAGCAATATGCTTCTTCTGTAATAATTCAGTGTAACATACCTTCGGTCTCAAAATCCAAAAACCGACTTCTAGTAAAAAATTCAATATCCCACTGTCCAGCAAGGTGAACGTTTCTCTCTTTTTTTTAAACAGAATAAAATGCCTAAAGGCAGGATTAATTAATTAAGTGCACCATTATTTAGAGTAAGCACCCACTTTCCAAATATGTGGCTTTTTTAAAGATTTTATTTATTAATTTTTTTTTTAATTTTAGAAAGAGGGGAAGGGAAGGAGAAAGAGAGGGAGAGAAACATCAATGTGTGGTTGCCTCTTGTGCATCCCCTGCTGGGACCTGGCCTGCAACCCAGGCATGTGCTCTGACTGGGAATCAAACTGCGATCCCTTGGTTCACAGGCCTGTGCTCAATCCACTGAGCCACACCAGCCAGGGCCAAATATGTGGCTTTTTATAAGCAGTCAAGATTCTCTATGATCTATGCATCAAAAATGGTGGAAGTTAACATAGTATCCTCTTTACTGATTCTTCTCCTGCCACCTTCACAACAACAACAAAATGAAAATGTGCCCCCTTACAGCTCCAAACCAGTTCCAGAATATTTGGCACTATGAAGTAATTATTGAAAACTAACAAAGGCTTCTTTTTTTGGTCTCCCAGAAATGGGACATTTGGAGATGTTTGTGAAAAGGGGTGAATGTTTTCATGCCCTGGTAGTTTCTTTGTAAAGTAGTGACTTCAGCTTTACTCTGTAATGTTTTTGACAGACAATAAAGACTATGATGCATACTTGTCATATACCAAAGTGGATCCTGACCAATGGAATCAAGAGACTGGGGAAGAAGAACGCTTTGCTCTTGAAATCCTACCTGATATGCTTGAAAAGCACTATGGATACAAGTTGTTTATACCAGACAGAGATTTGATCCCAACTGGAAGTAAGTTAATGTTTTCATCTGAGAGTATGCATCTTCCTGGGTCTATCTGTGTAGTCATCATTTCTACACATAGTGTTACCTTCTGGTTCTTTACTTCAGAAATTGTATGTGTCAGATTCTCAAGAAAGAAATGTCATTATGTGTTGATATAAAACTTAATTTTTGACATGTCTGAGGAGTGCTATTTCCATTATTTTAGATAGCATCTCACTTGATGAGCCCTAACACTGAAAGAAACCAAATGAGAGATTTGTACTTGGAAAAATATTTCTAACATTAAAAGAAGCAAAGCTCGCGCTCTATTCAGAGTGATCATTGGCCTTTTTCATCTTCTCAGCAAACCCCAATTCTCATTTAATGTGTGAAAAAGAATCTTCTAGGGCTTTCTGGACCATGTGCTAGATTTACTCATTCTGATAAACCTTTTTTCTCTTTTGTAGCCTACATTGAAGATGTAGCAAGGTGTGTAGATCAAAGCAAGCGCCTGATTATTGTCATGACCCCAAATTACGTAGTCAGAAGGGGCTGGAGCATCTTTGAGCTGGAGACCAGACTCCGAAACATGCTTGTGACTGGGGAAATTAAAGTGATTCTGATTGAATGCAGTGAGCTACGTGGAGTTATGAACTACCAGGAGGTGGAGGCCCTCAAGCACACCATCAAGCTCCTGACAGTTATTAAATGGCATGGACCAAAATGCAACAAGTTGAACTCTAAGTTCTGGAAACGTTTACAATATGAAATGCCTTTTAAGAGGATAGAACCCATTACGCACGAGCAGGCTTTAGATGTTAGTGAGCAGGGGCCTTTCGGGGAGCTGCAGACTGTCTCGGCCATTTCCATGGCTGCGGCCACCTCCACAGCTCTAGCCACGGCTCATCCAGATCTCCGTTCCACCTTTCACAACACGTACCATTCACAAATGCGTCAGAAACACTACTACCGAAGCTACGAGTATGACGTACCTCCTACCGGCACCCTGCCTCTTACCTCCATAGGAAATCAGCATACCTATTGTAACATCCCTATGACACTCATCAATGGGCAGCGGCCACAGACAAAATCAAGCAGGGAGCAGAATCCAGATGAGGCTCACACAAACAGTGCCATCCTGCCGCTGTTGCCAAGGGAGACCAGTATATCCAGTGTGATTTGGTGACAGAAAAGCAAAGGACATCCCGTCGTCCCTGGGAGCTTGAGTAGAGTCTGCAGTCCAGTGCCTGGAACTAAATCCTCGACTGCTGCTGTTAAAAACATGCATTACAATCTCTAGAACACGAGGAAAAACAGGGTCTTGTACATATGTTTTTTGCAGTTTCTTTATAGCATCAGTGTTTTCCTGTTTTACCATGTCTCTGACCCATTACATTTTTGACTTTGTTTTATATGTCATTGGAATTTGTAAATTTACATTTTTTAAAGAAGAGACTTATGTATAGATAGAGAACCCTTCTTTGCTTCATTAGTTTAGTTTCAGAATGGGTTTCGTTTCCTTTCCTTGATTTTGTTTTGCTTTTAACATTTCCTTGGGGTGCTTGGACAAATCCATCTGATGGGACAAGGAGCACCGGATCCTCTCTTGGGTTCTACCTGGGATCAGCGGGGCCACGTGGGCCTTCAGAGAGCAGTGCGACGAATGCCAGCATTGCCATTTGAGGGGAAAGAAATGAGAACACTTGTTCATAGAAGGGCCCCGCCAATCAGAGCCCTGAATCTCTGCCTTGTTCCACCTCATTCTTCACCTCTACCCTTCTAATGGCGGCATGATGTGTAAAAACTCTGAGGAGGGGTGGGGGTGGGTCTAACTGTCTTAACATTTAATTCACTTTTCGTCAGAATACACTCCAGACCCAAAAGTGTGCTAGTCACTTGACAGTGACCGCTACAGTGTGCTAAGAAGAGAAGATCAAGGGCATGAAAATGGGGGAAAGAGTGTTGTTTCCATTTTTTAAATGAGTTGTTGTACCCTTCTATAAATATATATATATATATATATATAGAAAAACACACAACAAAACAAAAGAAACAAAAAAAACACAAAAAAACCCCAAAAAAACACAAAAAAAATTAAGCCCTATATTTGATCACTTCCTGGAAAGGCATGAATGTGTTTGTGGCTGTTTTTGTTTAATATTCTACTTCCTCTTTTCCCTCTATATTTTTTCTGCAAATGAGATTATGTGCAAATGCCAGGCAAGTTAACTCGAAAGGGTGAATCAACACAAGTCAAAATGAAATTTACACTGAAGACTTCCAAACCAAAGGGAAGGACAGGATGTGTCATCAAATGTTTTGTCACCTTGTATTATACAAAGTGTTATTTTCTAAAGAGTCAGAACGAATCCATGAAACTTATTATGGGGTCCCCTTGTACTAAGTGTTAATTCACTGTACTTACTTTTCAATGCTACATTTAGAATCCAGTGTTTGGTTTCTGTTTGTGAACATAAACAACACTTATTAATATCAGTGTTTCAGTAAGAACTCAGGAGGTCGAACATATGAATACCTACAGAAGTCAGTATTTTCAAAATACACATTTTTACACAAAATGCTTTTATAAATTAGGTAATAATGTCTTTAAAATAATTTTACTGTATAAAAACTTAGTTTTATTTTCACTGTATAATTCTGTCTTTCAGAAACAGAAAGCTGATGCTCCCCCAGAAAATTCCTCTCTACCATGTAGCTTTGTTTGAAATCAGTGACATAAGCAGCTAATATATATTTATGTTAAAGACAATGCAAAATCAGTCATAAAGGAACTTGCAGAGGGCAGAACTGTTAAAGGGAAATAGTACCTAATTAGCTTTTAGTTAAAAACAATCAATGTGATGAAAACACTGATAATACAACTTTTACATTACTTTAGTGACTCTTCGTAGGAACATTTATTCCAGTCATCGTCTGTGGCTCGTGTAGTGACGATAGTATGTTTGGTTTGTTCCTACCACCATATAATAACGAAACAAGTCTACAGTTTTGGTCACAATTCTAAGGTGTGAGTTGGCTACAAAAAGTATGAACTTCAACAGAATTCTTCAGGGAGGGTAAAATTGAATTGCAAATGTCCAAGAGATCCGTATCAGAATTTTGTAACAACACAAAGTTTTCCGTATTTGTGCGACAAGGTAAAGGAGCCTTGGGATGTGCATTGATTTTTCTTTGCTTAGGAAAAAAGTGTATTTCCCTGACAACTCACCTGGGTCTTTCTCTAGAATCTGTTCTTTATTCCCTTGCTCCCTTTGGACCTGTGTCACATTTTCACAAACCAAAACTGAACCTGCAAGGACGCATAAACTTTTTAAGGTCAGCTTTGCACATCGGGTTATTTTCAGAATCCAAGAAAGCCATTGTTTACTTTGTACAATGGACACCTGTCAGAGACTGGTGGGGGCGAATCTCATGGGACTGGATTCTCAACTCCCCCAGGGCTCAGAAAACTGTAAACATGGCAGTGGGTCTAGTTTATTTCTTTTTCTTTTTCTTTTTTAAGTGCACGATGGAAGTGTGGAATACATGTAGAGGAAGTAATCACACCACAGTCATATTTTAGGCATCCATAGGTGTTACTTTAGCTGCCTTGGGAGTTCTTTTCTTTTGTTTCTATTTTTAGTGTAGATTTAAGCACTTTGAATAGCATGATTCAGGGATTGATGGGTAATATTTGATATCTCACAACTTAAGAAATATTTTTCCTCTAATGCTTTGTCATATTTTTAAAACTGAAATAAATGGAGAAGCTATCTATGGCTTTAGAAATATTCCTCCCAAGTATCCCTCTATCAGCTCCATGTGAGAACAAATGAAGGAAACTGTCGTGTGTTCACATGCTCTCTGTTTAACAAAATTTATGTTAGAATTCACAATAAAAAGAGAAAAAAATGTATTTTCCCTAGTGCTTAGGTTTCATCCTTCTCTTTATTTTTTTTTCCTGTGGGGGCTGTTGGGGATAAGCATATTCTAGTTTTCAAAACACAGTTGAAAGTGTAAACATTTAGCCAAGCTGAGGGAGAGAATGGTCCCCTGGACTTGGACATGTGTGATGTTTGGTATTGCCTGCTTTTGTCCATCATAGCTCAGGCTCCGAGCAACACATTATGGATTCAAGAGTTCATCTGGTTCTTTAAATGTAACCTCTACTTGCTGCCTATGAGTGCCCTACCCTTTATACTGGTGCTCAAATCTTTGCTTATTTAATTTAGAATTCATTCCTTAGATTTTCTATGGGCAGAGAAGAAATTTGTATCTCAAGCAGCCAGCTGATTTAAGTTTAGATATATTCTTTAAGATAAATCTGAGACGCGAAGAGTTAAGAAACTTGAACCTACTATATTTCTAGAGCTAAACACCCAGTTCAAACAGTCAACCATTTTCAGTTTATTACTTTCTGGATAATGTATGTTTTTTAACCCTATTGACTTAATTTTAAATATCCAGATACTGGTTTCTTCTTTATTTCTTTATTATTTAGTATTTTATAACAAGAGGAAATATTAACTGAGAGCCAATCCCTAAACTCTGAGTTTTGTTTATACTAGAATAGTCATTAACTTTGACAGATACTATTTATGTAAATTAAGATCACCATTTCTAGAAAAACATTAATTCATACATTTGTACATTACTTTCTGGTTCTGGGATGATACTCTAGTTATCCTCCCTCTAAGAAGTATTTTTTTAACTTGTGCTTAATTTCTTTCCATTTTTTCAAGTATCGTTTATGCTTATATCATTAGTCCCAGAAACAAAAAGTGTATTGAAATTCAAAGGAGACTATTGGTATTCTACAAGAGAAATGGCTAAATGGAACTCAGTAAATGCACAGACACAGAAGAGGAAAGTCCCTTACCATCTGTGGCTTGGTCATTATTCCCATTTTTGTCAGAGCTGGTTAAGAGAGGTAAAACATTACATGGGTTAAACATCCTACCTACAGATACACATACCTTCTCACCGAAGAGGTTTTTTCACAATATAGACAGTTATTTGAAATAGTTGATGCAACTGAGTTCCCTAAAAGGAGAAGCGTGTCAATGGAAGCAGAGCTCTTCCTTGACTTATCACAAACACTTTCCACCTTGTGAGCAAAGAAAGTGACTAACAGTCAAATTTTAATTATCTGGAACGATAGACCTTCCTTAAATTGGGGTTCAGGGACCCCTTGAGTCTATGAAAAAAATGAAAGGAAATCTTGAAGTCCTTGAAATTCCAGACAAGATGGTGCATGTGTGCCAAACATCCACCATTCACTATGTTTTCCTGGATGTCATAGTCAAAGACATCCATCATCTAAAAAACTACTGATGTTTGCATTTAGAGCACAGTCTCAGAAACCGGCACTCAGATAAACCACATCATTTGCGGGCACTGTTATGGCTACTATTTCTCACGTCCATTCATGAAAATTCACTGGCTGCTTATTGTTCTTTTAACAAAGACATTTCCTTTTCTAATTTACCCTGACCTATGGGAGACTTGGTTTACTGTGAGGAAAGCTTTTGTACAATGACAAGTAATTCAGGCCCAGATAAATGAGAAGTAACTTACTATGATAGTTTACTCATTTATTAATTTACCCAAAATATAGTTTAGGGGAATGTGAAATCATGTAATTGGCATGATCTCTTTTTTTCATTAAGCTTCTTTATGTTTTGGGTTTAATCATGTTTTCTATCACAAAACAAAGAAGAGTTAATCTAGTACAGGAGTAGAAGAAACAACCATCTGACCCACTTTTCCAAGGGGATCCAGTTTTCTTATGCCAAGATTTGGAATTCGCTGTATACTTGGTTTTCAGCAATTGGGCTTTTGCCAGTTTCAAGATATATGATATGACTTTGGGACAACATGAAGAATTCTGAGAATCAACTGAAGTGAGATGGTTATTTACAGGTTTACTTTTTACCCATCATTGGCATTGGCAGCAAGTGAAAGTTTGTGATAAATTGATAGCTAAGGTACAAGGAGCTGTAAGACCTGAATTTGAGTAAAGAGAAAGATGAGGATAGTTCATCCTAATCCTAAACTTGCATGTTTTGTCATCATTAAATAGTCACATGCATAGCAAATGCCCAGACAAAAAAGAAGAAACTCAGCTGAAACCTTCCATTGAGTATCATTTTTTCCTTCCAGGCTTAGAATGCAAAACATCTCTCCATTACAGACACAGAAGATATATAAAAGAAAATTTTCCTTCTGCCTTTGAGTAAATGTTCATCTGAGTAGTCTGTGAGTCCACTGACAAACTCATGTTTCTGAGTTGTTCACTAAAGGAAGTAAAGCAAAGCAGTTGTTTTCCTACCATTCACTATCCTCGCTGATGCATTCTCCAGGGTCCACGGTCTGAAAGTGTTGTCTTTCTGACAAACAAAGGCAATCACTCTCAGTCATTACACTGTATTCCCCCCACAACTAAGTGGATAGAAACCGAAGAACTGCACATGAACTTGAGATTATTACATGTAATATTGATGTTGTGTAAATTTCAATCTTCATAGTCCAGATAACCTTAAGTTTCAAAGGGCATGCTGGTCATTTAAAAAAAAGATTTCATGTAAAATGACATATTACATAGTGCATGAACATGTGGGGAAGTCAATTGGATCTATCCTTACTAGTCAATGAGAGACTAAATTGGGGGAGATCAGATGTGAGTGTTGTAGGTTAATTCTCAACTGGGATGAAGACACCTTTATGTTAGGGTACATGGACAGTTGTCCATTTTCTTTGCAGCATATGCTCCTGGTAACTAGAATCCTTAGTGTGTTCTTTCCACCAAAATAGTGGAGATATGTTCATATAATCTGCTTTTGAGTTGTAAAAACTTGTATACTTTCAGAGTTTGAAGGAACCCAAACTAGGAAAGTGATTTGAGTCATTTTCCTCTGCTGGTGTTCAAGTCAAATTTTAAACTCAGATACTCTCACATATGTTCAACAGTCAGTAAACAGTGCATTTTACATAGTGTTTCCCTTTAGTTTTGCCTACCCTTTTTGATTTCTGTACAATCTAGAATGTATGTAACTCATGTGTAGGTGATGGAGGCGCTCCTTTCTTCTTAGAATACTTACAATTATATATTTGGTTTTGCTTTGACTAGCAATAGGAAAATAGACAAATACAAGTGTAAAAATGAGAAATTTTAAACTTGAATTATAATTTGTGTTTTATAGTCGTTTCATAAGTCTGTTGCTCTCTATGAGTATGCTCTCTATATATCCTGTAAAAATAAATTTATATGTTACATAGAAATGAAGAAATTAAATTATTTATTAAGCTACAAATGTTTCTTCTGGTTTCTACCTGATCATAGATAAAAATAAATTAATAATGTGTTGTTGGAACATATGTAAGTACCTTCATTAATTTGATAACTCTTGTTGTACTTTTCTTTCACTTTCTATTTATGTCTGTATAAGCTTATAATTCTTAGACTTAATTCCTCTTCTGAGTATGAAGAAAAGGACTTAAGAAATGTCCAATTGGCTGAACAAAAAGAAAAACTTTGTTAAAAGGTCAAGTCCACATACAAACCCTTTTATCTTCAGCACTGGCTTATGGACAGGTTTCAATCACACACTTGATCGCTGAAAAGTTATCACATTAACGAGCTTTTCAAGGTTAAAGTCTGTGTTTTTCCCTCACCTATTTCATAAAACTCTTTGAGAAACAGAAATGAAAGACATTATAATGTATGAGTCCTCTTTGCTGTTTTTCTTTCTCATTTCTTGCTCCCGAGATATTTTCTTCCTTTCTTCTTAAGGTACTACTCACAAAATGTTCTTAATATAAAGTCCCCCTCAGGTAGTATTTTTAAATGACCAAGATCTTTAACCATCTATTTTTCTACTCTATTTGCACCCACTTGTAGTGCACAGGCATTCCTAAAGAGACATGTTTTTGGCCTTACTTTTCATTTTGCGTTAAAGGTAAATAAACTTACTCTTTGTTTATTTGCAGGGAGGGGAAAGGTGGTAAATCTTTTCATCACAAGCATAATGAGTGAACAACCAGAAGCCTCTTCAAATGAATGGGCTATTTAGACAGAATTCATGCCTTAGCACAGCCTTTTAAGAAACATTAATCAAAGATGAATCAGAGTGAAATCATTATAAAACTGTAAAGTAATATTTTTAAAAACTGTAAGGTTATTATTGCAGGTTGAATCTTAAAGTAATTATCACATCTGAAATTTTCATAAATTTATTTCTACCTCAGTAGGGTTTCTCGATGTGAAAAATACCTTCTACTGAAAAAGTAAACTGTTATATGGATTATGACCCCATATATCATATCCACATTGTATGTGAATTGTGAGTCATAGGATCCAGCTTATTATTAAAAACATCAGGAAAGAACTCTATTTGATGAATATTTGCAACTATTTGTGCCCCTCACACACAGACAAACTCTCAGGAACTTTCAGTTACACTCATATTATCAACAGGTGTTTAAGAAACTGATACTCATAAAACATATTATTTATTTCCAGAAGATTCCTGATTGATATCAGATCTAAACTTATAGAAAAAAATAAAAACAGAAAACGAGGCAAATACTCACAAAATTAAAATAATGGTGACCCAATCACTGACTGCTATAGTATTCTTAGCATTTATGTATGGTCTGTAATAGTAACTCTAACAAGCTTCTTGATTAATCTTGAATTTTCAAGTGACATTTAATGCCCAGTGATGTTGATGTGTGTGCAGGGGAGGATGAGGTAAAGTTCTGAAAAATAGAGAACAGCAAAATTTAACCAATAGTTAAGCCAATTGTTTGCTCAAATTAGGGGATTTTATCCCAATGGTATAACTGTTTTACATGGTATGCAGAAGCAGGTTTTTATTTGAATAGCTATATATTTGATATATATTTGATTTGAAATGTCTTAGGGTTTTAAAAATACTTAAGTAGTATATCAAACTTCACTTTATGGAGACTCTAGTTCTGCTTCTGTGGTAGAATGATATATACTTACCTGCTTTAAATTACAACATAGGGCCCTGGCTGGTGTGGCTCAGTGGACTGAGTGCTGGCCCATGAGCCAAGGAATCATCAGTTTGGTTCCCAGGCAGGGCACATGCCTAGGTTGCAAGCCAGATCCCAAGTACAGGGTGCACAAGAGGCAACCACACATCGATGTTTCTCTCCCTCTCTTTCTCCCTCTCCTACCCTCTCTCTAAAAATAAATAAATAAATAGATTTTTTTAGACAATTACAACATAGGTAAATAATAGTTTAGGAGAGGTGATATATGCTAAAAGTCACCAAGATGCTTCATGAATGAGTGGATTGTGGAAATACTGCTAAGACAGTCAAATTTCTAATTTCTGGGAAGAAATTAATAAAAGGCAAAACATCCCAAGAAGCAGAGAGCAGAACATGCCAAAAGCCTACATAGATGACAAACATAACTAACTAAGATTATGAAAATCAATGTCTGGTTTAAATGAAGCAATGAAATGTCTCAGTTCTCTTATTGTCCTTGTCAACAAAGAACTGTTTACACAATTATGAACTTGAAAAGAAAACTGGACTCTGAATGAAAATTCCTTCTTAGGTGGATTTAGGCTGAACAAAGAATCATTTCTCAGCATGCTTTTCTAAAATAAAATGAAAACAATTGATTGCTAAGCATTATAATATATGAAGAGAAATTATGTTTTGGGGCATGCTTAATACTATGACATAAAGGTTTGACAAGGGGTGAAAGAGCTCTTTCTAATAGGCCTACTAGTAATAGCTCTAAAATCTACATGTACATGGAATCATCTGGAAGTTTTAAAAAGTGTCAAAGTCTCAGAAATTCAAAAGAAACTAGTTGGGGGTCTGTCCCTATTGTTATTTTCTTTTTAAAAAATGGCTCCAGATGATTCTATGAGAACCAGAGTTGAAAACTACAGGAACCAAACAGGTGGGTCTCAAATTTTAGGCCTCAGAAGAATTGCCTGGAAAGCTCATTAAAAAATGCGAAATTAAATTGAACCCCAGTAGTGCTGGAGTGGGGCCCAGAATCTCTTAACTCACTGAGCTTCCTAGGTGACTTCCATGTGGGGACCCGCAGACCACTCTGACAAACATGGGTGTAGGGTTCGTTGTTTCATCATTGCAACTGCTGTCGCTCTTTGAAAATGCAACATTAAAGTTTGCAGATTATTAATGCCACCATAAGCTCTGACTTTCTTTTCAAACAACTCTTCCAAATTTGTTCATCAAAACTCACAATAAAGTCCTGGACAAACACAGGGCCC
The DNA here is from genome assembly GCF_021234435.1 of Artibeus jamaicensis. NCBI lineage: Eukaryota > Metazoa > Chordata > Mammalia > Chiroptera > Phyllostomidae > Artibeus > Artibeus jamaicensis. Next base: position 6,857,199 of record NW_026522028.1, on the reverse strand, counting down.
GTGGGTCAAATCCAGCCCTCCACCTAGTTTCTGCCCGGTGGCAGTGCCAAGCTCGCGCTTAACTGTTAAGGAGTAATTACATGTATACAGTCCTGGAGTCACATTCAGCCCTTAGCAGGCAAACCACTAGGCTGATGTGGCCCCCGGTGAAAATGAGTTTGGCGACCCTGATGTAGGCAATTACACTTTATTTGAGAATATCCCTGAGAGAAGGGGGAAAAAGTAGTCAAGAAAACTGAATCCAATTTTGTCATGTAATATATGACTTCAGAAAAGTAACTGCAAAATCATAGAAGAAAAATAAACTAATTAATAGGTAAGTGTTAATTAAAAACACACCTTCCAGGAGAATACAGGTCTATTGTGACTTCTGCTTCTGTTAAGGAAGAAAAACAGCAAAAATAGACAGGGGTATCAGAGATAATCATTGTGAAAAGAAATGTATCATTATCCAAAAAATTTAATTAGTTGGACTTAATTAACAATTATTTTCCCTCATGTTAACAACAAATTCATCAACAGATGAACCCCGGTGAAGATGTTCCCAAATGTCCTTTAGCATAAGAATCACTTGTAGCACTTGTTAAGAGCATAGGTTACTGGTTCACACTCTGAAACAACTGAACCATGGGAAATTTTTATGACCATGTAATATAAGGAGTCCTATAAAGTCCAAGACTATAGTCATGCAGTGCCCATAAATTTAGTTAATTTTATGTAAGCTGTAAGTTGAATGCATCATCCTGCATTACTTCAGCAAAATGACAGCCTACACAATGACAAACCACTTGGTTCTTTTATCATACACCAATCACTTATTCTGACAATATAGTTCCAGCCACATACACTTATCTCATTGGGTTAATGTTGATCTCTGTGCCCCTCGTCATGTCAGGAATGACTACTAGTGATGAGGTTGTTAGCATCTGTTCTTAAGACAAATGTCTTTTTTTGATGTCGGCTTCTCATAACTAATCATGTCTCTGATGCTAAAAGGCAAATTTCAAGGACATAGCTTCTGTTAGTTGAGAGAAAATATTCTTATACATTCTCTGTGAAGTACTCACATCAAAGAGTTTCTAGAGAATTAGTTTGTTTTTCTACATATATTCTAATTACTTCCACAGCCACTGTAAACCCTCTTTCCATTTAGGGTTTTATAATGCCAGAAAAAAGATAATATTAAACAATAGAATTTTATTGAATGCAATATAGCCTTTTTTATTTCTACACTCAACTGAAGGAGGCAATGTACCAATTGAGCTTGATTTATTTTCAGAACATATTCTGGATGGCAACAATACAAAACAGTCAACTTTGACAACGTTGAGCATTTAGCATGCTGAGTTACATGTGTGCATGCACATGTCATGTGTGCACTCTAAAAACAGGTACTAGCAATATACGTAAATAAGCTAATCAATACATGCTCTCTAGTCAATAAATAGTTCTGTGAGTTCCCAAGATAATGAACTCCTTCAGGAAATTACCCAGTGAATCATTTTTGCACAGACTAAAAATACATTCCCAGATTTCTGTTCAACTAACTTTTCTTTAAGGACATGTATTTTATCTTAAAGGGGAGAGCCAGCTCATTCTTGCTTTTCCCATAAAAATTCTATGACTGTTTCCATTTCTTGCTCTTTCCATTATGTGGTAAGCCTGCATTATTTATTTATAAAAATGGGGGAGGTATTGCACTCAGCAACTATCATAAGAAAAGCTTGTGAAAGCACCAACGTTATTACCATGGGTTTCCTATCTTTTGATCGATTTTATTTTTTCAGGACTGTGAAATAGCTTATTTTTTCAGACTCCATTTAAATTATATCCTTAGCAAATAACATGTCCTCAGCAAAGCCTAACTTTAGAAACAGTTACTAATAAGATTTCTTCTTAGTTTCTCTGACTTCACAGAATCTGTGCCATCACCGAAGTGAAAGAAAAATACAATAGAATTAAGTGAATTTTCAATTGAGTACTGCTCCTTAATTATTCTGCAGTATGAGGTGACCTTGTATTCATAGCCATCTTCAAACAGGAGTCTGAATAACTTGCTGTGTATTATCATGAGAAAACTGAACCTGGAATGAGAAGTTACAGGAAGAGGATCACAGAAATTCCTGCAGGTGTAGCATTAAAGAAGTAGACCTTTGTGTTTCTATCTCTAAAGATTTTAACTATGGCTTATAGGTAAGACTATGTAACCTACTGTAGCAATTATAACTCACTTAGCATTTTGTGGTTTTGTTTTGAAGAGGGAAGGAGATCACTCAACAAAATATGAATGCTGCATATGTTAGCAATAGAGAGAGTGGTTTTGTCATTTTGATTGTGCTTGCCTTAAATTTTTTCCAGAAAGAAATTATATATATAAATAAATACAGATGAGGATGGTTAAAGAACATTGTTTTAAAACAGGCAAGTTCTGCAGTGATTATACTTTTTTTTTACATAACTTAATGCATAATGACAGGGCATATTTGCTAGATCCATATAAGGAGTATATGAGCACATGATAACAGCAGTTTGTATAAGCACACAGTGTTCTATTTTTAGGTTAAAAATTCACATTGATAACTTCTGGTGTGACTGCTTTAAATCTCAACAAAGTTGGATGCTTAAAGATAAATTTATTACTTGCGTAAGAATATTTTTGTATGATACTGGGGAGGGTTAAAAACATGGACTTGCTTTCTGGAATGCAATTTTTAGAGAAAACAAACAGGGTATGTGTCCAGTTTGTAAAATGTTTTCTTTCAAGATTACTCTTCTGCTGGTGAAATGCAAGGATGTGATGGCTTGAAATGCTTTTTTTGTGTGTGTGAACTGAACAATACCACTACCACCACCAAGAAAAATAAAGTAATGTGAATAAGTTGTGTATGCAAACTTCTTTCAATCAATGCTAGTACATTCTGAAAACAGTAGCATTTTGGGAGCATAGTGCTCCTGCCAGTCCATGCATAAACTTATATTTATTATAAGAAAAACATAAAAAGTGTCTTGTTTTTAGGAGAATTTTTGTTCTTCATGCCTCGGTCTAAAATTACATTTCTAAAATTAAGAACAATAAGACAAGTTAATAGTTTCTCATACTTCTTACTAAAAATTTTTGACATCAAAAGTAATATATGAAGAAAGTTCAGAATTTATGAGATTCTATGTGTACCTATTAGCAAATGTATGTCTTTACCTAAAAATGTTAGATTTTTGAGAAATACCATATATACAAAAATGGTGTGCTGGTTAGTATTTCCATATATTATATATGTAGAGATTATATGTGTATAGATATAATATATGTATATATGTGTATATAATCTTCCTATAATGTACATATATTAAATACTCTGCTTTGAAATCTATAAATGATTCACATGTGAATCAATTCACATGTGATTGTGAATTGGTTTGGGAACTGAGGAGTATCCATAAGGCTAAAAATGTCTCTTAAACATTAAAGTAAGAGGTTAAAGTTTTTAAGAAGACAACGGTCCCAGATAAGATGTATGGATTTTTATACATGCATTTGTAATTATTTTCCAATAAGTGTTTTTAAGGAGGTTCTATTAACTTTTCCTAATTAAGAAACACTATAGAAACTGAAAATAAGCCTTCTTTACTGGGGATAAGACTTGTGACAAGAAAATCAGAAAAATAATTGCATTTTTTAAAAAACATGTGTTATCATACCTGCAGCACTATGGGGCATGGAAAAATAGTGGACTAATATAGAATTTTCTTTTAAGTTTGTGAAACATTTCTTCCAAGAGACCAAGGGCATTAAAATAAAAATCTAATTTCTGGTCGATCACAGATGTCCCTATACCCATGGTAAGTATTATTATCTCTTCATGTTGTACACTTAATTTTATATTTTGAACATCTGTATAAAAGTTTGCAGATATTACTGTATTAGGTTGTACCCAAGTGAAATGCCAAAATCAAGAATGGGTGAATGAAATTGCTAAAAAAAAAAGCATTACAGGAATTTATTTTAAAAAGAAAATGAGCATTTAGATGAATAAAAAATAAAAAATTAACCTGTAGAAATTGACCTTAATGTCTTACTCCCCCACTCAATTGTCACATATAACGTCACTGAATCTAATATGTTAACACACCCTAATTATTTTCTTGTGATTCATTTAAAAATTTGGTTACATTAGCAATAGAGTTCTTTTTGTTCTATCTCTCTAATCTTTATCTTTAATTAAAAAAAAACACCAGGAGACAAAATTGACCTTGATACACACACGAACACGCACGCACAGGTCCGAAGGGGTGTTTCTCTTTCTCTGATATTCTGAGCATCCCTGCTCCAGAGCCAGTGGGTGGTCACAAAGATACAGCCCCAAGTTTGTATTGTGGGTACAGAATTTAACCTTTCTGTGATACTGTTAACATATGTAGGGAGTCAGCTCAGGGTAGTACCACTGTGATAGCACTTGGGTGGGCCTCCATGGTTAAGGATCTGAACTACAATCTTAAATTGTCTACTACCTCTAGATCTATTAAAAGACCAAGGAACAATTTGTATAGAATCATGTTAATCAGGCATTTAAGACACTGTTTTCAAAGCAAATGACAACTATTCATAGCGGACAAGAAGATCAGAATGTCCTTGTCACCTTGTAAAAAAAACAAATATTAAACAGTAGTTTGTTTGCAAAATGTTGAATCATAACAAGAAAAGTTAGTAAAAAGAACTTAATGTCAACTGTAATGATGCTTCTGTCTCTACCACTGAGACACAGCTGCCAACCAGTCTCTCTCCTGGGCATTTTCTTCCTTACACAGAACTAGAAAAATAGAAACAAATTCTGATTACTGTTATTTCCTTTTTCAGGACTCTCAGATGTCCCTCACCCTCCTGTTAAATACAATATAATCATACCTGTTCTCCCTACCTGGAATATCAGTGCTAACAAGACCCCTCAGACATCCATTTATAAATCTCTCCTTAACCACTTTCTTTGCACTTAGTCTCAGAAGATAACCTTAATTTTCAACTTTTTCAGTCACTTTTCAGTTCCTTCTTGTTAAATAAGCTCATTACATCATTAAGACCTATTGATTTGTGCTGCTGATGTTTAATAATTGAATTTACCATTAAACATCTCATTTACCTCTTAAAATGTATGGGGGACAGGCACCAGAGAAATGCTCCTAGGGCTTGTTTTGACATTCTGGCACAGGACAGTAGCTATTTACTCTACTCAAATCATCTGTTTTGGTCTTTTCCACACCCCCTTTAAGACTGTGCTTAACAGATTGTTTATCTCCTAACTTAACTACATAGAAAACCTGCAGAGGACAGCAGAATAGTGTAAAGAACAGAGAAAGTAATTTGCCTTAATCCAAGAGCCCTTGAGCATGTTATATGACCTATTTTAACACCAAATTCCACATTGGGAAAAAAGTAGACAATGAGTTATTATATGGTAAGTTTAGGAGTTCTTTCCTTTCTTTTTTTAAATATATTTTATTAATTATGCCATTACAGTTGTTCTATTTCCCCCCTTCATTCCCCTCCACCCTGCACACCCCTCCCCCACCATTCCCCCCTTTAGTTTATGACCACGTGTCTCAAGTTCTTTAGATTCTATATTTCCCATACTATTCTTGCCCTCCCACTTGTCTATTTTCTACCTATCATCTATGCTACTTATTTTCTGTACCTTCTCCCCCCTTCTCCTTCCCCCACTCCCCTATTGCTAACCCTCCATGTGATCTTCATTTCTGTGGTTCTGCTCTTGATAGTTTGCTTTTGTTTTAGGTGTGGTTCTTAATAACTGTGAGTTTGCTGTCCTTTCACTGTTCATTTTTTTTAACTTCTTTTTCTTAGATAAGTCCTTTTAACATTTCATAGAATAAGGGCTTGGTGATGATGAACTCCTTGAATTTGATCTTATCTGAGAAGTGTGTTATCTGCCCTTCCATTCTAAGTGAAAGCTTTGCTGGATAGAGCAATCTTGGATGTAGGTCTTTGGATTTCATGACCTGGAATACCTCTTTCCAGCCCCTTCTTGCCTGTAAGGTCTTTTTTGAGAAATCTGCTGACAGTCTGATGGGGACTCCTTTGTAGGTGACTGTCCCCTTATCTCTTGCTGCTTCTAGGATTCTCTCCTTCATTTTAATCTTGGCTGATGTAATTATAATGTGCCTTGGTGTGTTCCTCCTTGTATCCAACTTCTTTGGGACTCTATGAGCTTTCTGTACTTCCTGGAAGTCTATTTCCTTTGCCAGATTGGGGAAATTCTCCTTTATTATTTGTTCAAATAAGTTTTCCACTGGCGGCTGTTCCTTTCCCCCTTCTGGTACCCCTATAATTTGGATGTTGGAGCCTTTAAAGATGTCCTGGAGGTTCCTAAGTCTCTTCTCATATTTTTGAATTCTTGTTTCTTCATATTTTCCTGTTTGGCCATTATTTTCTTCCTTCTGGTCCACTCCATTGATTTGAGACCCAGTTTCCTCTTCATCACTATTGGTTTCCTGTGCAATTCCCTTCATTTCAATTAGTTTAGCCTTCATATGTTCCTCTAATTTGTGACTATAATCAACCAGTTCTGTGAGCATCCTGATCACCAGTGTTTTGAACTGTGCATCTGAAAGTTTTGCTATTTCTTCTTCACTTAGATTTATGGGCTCTGGGGCTTTGAGATCTTCTTGAGCCATTTTTGGTCTTTTCGCGCCCGTTATTTATGAGGAGCAGAGCCTTAGGGGTTTACCAGGTTAGGGGTTTACCAGGGCGGGATCGCCCAGGTGGCTGGGTATTGACACTGTATGTGGGGGCGGGGTCAGAGCAGAGACATGGCGGCTCCCTCTGCTGCCTCTCACTGCTGAGGCCTGCTTGGTCCCGTCGTCTCACTCCCCACTCTCTTGTTGGTCTATCGGTCAGGCTGAAGAATTTGTTGTTATCAGACTTCTGAAAAGTTCAATTTTCTGCGTTCTGGCTATGTTTTCTGTTGCTAATATTTTGTTGTCTCTCAACTTGGTTGTGTGAGAAAGCACGGCATCTCCACCTATGCCTCCAACTTGGCGGAAGTCTCTTTCCTTTCTTGTTTCATTTATTTATTAATGCCAGGCATTGTTCTAGCTAGGTCATACTGAAGGATCAAACGGATAATAATCTTCAATCATGTGTCCTATTCTTTGCTTAGGGGTGACACTGAAGGCAAGTCCCAGAATCAGTGAGAACATTTCAGACAGTTATATATGCAAGGATACTATAAATTAGGAGTGTGTGACAGGAAGTGACTACCTCAGGAGATTAATTTACTTGGAGTGGTATGAAAGGCTACTTGGAAAAGATGAAATTATGCCTGGACATAGACTGAAGAGAAGGAACCAACTAGGGAAAAATGTGCCATTCACAGCCATTCAGTTTGAAAAACAAGCTAAAACAAAGACAAGGCAAGAATGAGCTTGGTGTGTTTGAGAAATAAAAGGAAGTCCATTGTGACTGGGTCATTGTGAATATAGCTTAGAAGTAATATATAGAAGGCATAGTACACAGGAGGAAATAAAGAAAAGGCAGTTAGTATTACTGAGAACACGTTGGGAATTAGATTTTAAAATTCTGGTTGTCTTAATGCTAAATGAAAATATGTAGAGTGACTTTTCCTTCCCCCTTGTTTTTGGTTCAGTCCTGAAAAGACTTTCATAGGTTGAATTGAAGAGTATTTATACTCACCAAATCAGCCATAAGAAAAACCAAACCAAACCCCTAAAGCATATATTCAACACTTGATATGTTATATCAGAACCATGGGCTAATTAGAGTCTATATGGTTCTTGGGGGAAAGGCAGCAGAAGATCAAAGATAGACATGCAATGCCCACAAACTGGGGCAAGAATCAGTACAATAGTCTCTCACTTATCACTACCCAAGAAACAATTGGGAAAGAGAGACACAGGCAAAGAGGCCTGAGAGAAGTGCATGGATTTAGTTCTTGCCGTGTGACAAACTACCCCGAAAGCCAGTGATTTCAAACAATAACCATTTTATTACCTCTCATATAAATTGACTTGGATCAGTTGCGCAGTTCTTCTGCTGGTCTTGTTTAAAATCTGTCACGTGGTTGTGTTCATATTACAGAAGGGAATAAAGTCATAGCAGGTATAAACTGGAATTCTAGGATGGCTGTGCCTCTCTCCCTCTTTGTGTAGTTTAGTGCCTCTGTGCTCCACTTGGCCCTTTTACAAAGTCTCTCCTTGTGGTTTCTCCATACTAGACTTCTTACGTAGGAGCATCAGGCTTTCCAAAAGTGTAAAAGTGAAGGCAGCAAGGCCTTAAAGACCAGCATGACTTTCACCACATTCTGTTAGTGAAAGTGAGTCAAACCAGATTCATTGTGATTGGTTGTGGGAGGGAGCAACACAAAGACATGACTTGTAGAAGGCATGGTTCTTGGGGGCCATCTTCAGAGACTACTATAGAGTCAATGAAAAAGACAGAATATGTAGGGCCGAAGTTTCTTTCTAGAGCCCAGTACATGGCCCCACAACATGAAATCACCTTTGAAAGAAAGGAAGTTCACAGCTGCCTTCATTATCTAAGCAAAACTGTCTAATCTTGAATTCTCATTAGTACCACCAAATTTAAACATAAAACATATAAGCAGGAAAATCCTCACTTCTTTCTCCCCTCTTCATGTTATAAGGGTTTTTTCTTATCTTAGTCAATACTCACTCTGCTTACTGGAGAACAGAGAACAAGCTAAAGGAGGCTTTGTATTGAGGTTTAGTATTACTGGTGATGAACTAATAATGCCAAACCTCCACAGCAAAGTTCCCAAGAATCACTCCCTAGATAAATAAAAATTCTGAAATACATACAAATCAGTTATTTTCTAAACAAAGTCCTCAGAGCTGAAAACAAACCATATATATATAGATAGATAGATAGATAGATAGATAGATAGATAGATAGATAGAGAGAGAGAGAGAGAGCTTGTTTTCAGCTCTATATATTATATATATATAATCTCCAAAAGGTCATGCTAACACTTTGAACAAGAATAGGAAAGTTGAATTCTAAGATGGTTGCAGAATAAGTGAAAAGCTACACTCATGTGCTCCTGGCCTCAAACCAATTTACAGCTAAAATATTAGAGAAATCAACCCAAATAAACAACTGAAGACTAGCTGAACTGAAGCATTATAACCACAGATCTACAGAAGAAGCTAAATAGAGACTGGTAAGAAGGGTATAGATGTGGAAAGGACTAGTCACCACACCAAGGTGTGGCCATGGCTGAAAAACCAGAGGGTTGGCATGGCTGAAAAATTCCCTACCCCCAGGAATCCCCAACCCAGAGCAACAGAGACAAGAAGAGAAGCATACATAACATCTGGTGGTGAAAATCAGTGGGGATTCAGTTCACCTGGAAGACCCAGATGCCACCTTCCCAGGGACAAGCACTTCTATTGTGACAGCACCAGCCTGGGGAGTGCACTGCCTGGTCTCCAACTGCTGATGAGGCCACTCTGCTGTACTCAGGTCCTATGGAGGGGACTCCTGGATGCACCCATTTACTATTACCAAACTGTAATTGCATAATTAACAAAATATATTTCATATAAAAAGAAAGTACCTTTTGACCCAGCAATCCACTTCTGAGAATACATCCTAAGAATCTTGAAACACTAATTTGAAAGAATATATGCACCCCTATGTTCATTATAGTGTTATTTACAATAGCCAAGATCTGCAAACAGTTTAAGTGTCCATCAGTATGTGGGTGGATAAAAAAGCCATAGTACATTCACACAGTGGAATACTATGCAGCCATGAACAAGAAAGAAATCTTATCTTTTGTGACAGCATAGATTGACATGGAGATTATTTCACTAAGTAAAATAAGCCAGTCATAGGAAGGCAAACAACATATGATCTCACTTATATGTGGAATCTAATGAACAAAATATACTGATGAATAAAATAGCAACAGAGGCCTGGATACATGGAACATACTGACAGATGTGAGAGGGGAGACTGGATGAAAGAAGATGAAGGCATTAGCCAAAAAACACATATAGACATATCCCATAAACACAGAACAGTATAGTGATAGCCAGAGGGAAAGGGGGATAGTGGTACATGGAGGTAAGTTTGGGGGGGAATATAGAAAAGGAAAGAGACTTTGCCTGGGGCAATGGGCACACAATGCAGTGTGCAGATGATGTTTTGTTGAGATGTACACGTGAAATCCACATAATTTTGTGAACCATGTCACCACAATAAATTGGATTTAGAAAAAAAGAATGGGAAAGTTGAAGCTATGTTAAATTCTCACTAGCATTTTTTGATCAAATGCATATTTTTCCTCTTTTTCATAATTTTGTTCAAATGCAAATATGTTTAAACATTAGCCATTGAGCTGCTACTGGGGGGAGGCATTCATGGAATGTTTAAATATGCAAATCAACACCTTAGAAAGGAAAAGATGAACTTCCCTACTTGGCTCTTTTGTAAAGTGCAGCAAGCAGTGGAAAATAAAATTAAATAGAGTCTCTCTAAACTCTTCCATCAAGAAGTATGTATTATCAACTGAACTATAAGCAGCTGTACTGCCAGAAGTCTTAGCGAAATGCCACTTGTGCCCCAGAGATTCCATATGGAATACAATTGCAGTTAAATTGAGACACCATTAAGAAGAGTGGCCCAAATCTGTGTTCATACAGGCCAAATACAAAGTCTTGTTTGAAAATGGGCTCAGTCATTTTATTGTGTGGATGATTTTTAGAAGTAAATAAACATGAAGGATGAAAAACAAGAGGCTCGTGGAAGTAATCCGCTCCATAATATTTTATTCAGAGGAAATCACCTAATTTAAGAAAGTGACATTTACTAAAATTTTGAAATAATTTTTCCAAAAATATGAACAAATAAAAATGAATCTACAGATACTAATTAAATAATGCACCAAGTATTGGTGTGGTCATGAGATGATGAAAGGGGTATGCTTATTTACTATGGGTTAAAGGGTGAATTGGCACAATGATTCCTATAGAGTGAAAAAAATGGTATCTGTCTCATCTACCTGGAACCTTTCTTTCTCTTCACTTTAAAGTCTGTTTAATAGTCAATCATCCACATCCACTGAAACATTGCACTGAGCCTTATCCAGGGTTTCTAGAATAACACACTAGTGGAAATACACACCTTTTCCCCCCATTGGTTTGTTTTTTTCTTTAATTATATTTTTTGATTATGTTGTTACAGTTGTCTCCATTTTCCCCTTTGCCTCCCTCCAACCACACCCCCCACTCCCTCAGGCAATACCCCCACCATTGTTCATGTTCATGGGTCATGTGTATAAGTTCTTTGGCTACTCCATTTCTTACACTGTATCTTATATCCCCATAGCTGTTCTATAACTACACGAAAAATTTCTTTTGAGACATCAGCTGACAGTCTTATGAGAACTCCCCTGTAGGTAACTAACTTCTTTTCTCTTGCTGCTTTTAAGATTCTCTCTTTATCTTTAACCTTTGGCCTTTTAATTATGATGTATCTTGGAGTGGGCCTCTTTGCATCCATCTTGTTTGTGACTCTCTGTGCTTCCTGGACTTGCATGTCTATTTACTTTACCAAATTAGGGAAGTTTTCTTTCACTATTTTTTCAAATAGATTTCTAATCACTTGCTCTTTCTCTTCTCCTCTGGCATCCCTATGATGTGAATGTTGGACCCCTTGAAGTTGTCCCAGTGGCTGTTTATAGTATGCTTGTTTTTTTCACTCTTTTTTTTCTTGTTGTTCTGATTGGTTGTTTTATTCTTCTTTAAGTTCCAAATCATTGATTTGTATCTCAGCTTCATCCACTCTGCCATTGTTTCCCTGTAAATTGTGCTTTATTTGAATTAGTGTATCCATTTCTGAATGGGTCATTTTTATGCTGCTGAGGTCCTCACTAAGTTCCTTGATAATCCATATGACCAGTGTTTTGAACTCTGCATCTGACAGATTGCTTAACACCATTTCATTTACCTCTTTTTCTGGAGTTTTGATCTCTCCTTTCATTTGGACCATGTTTCTTTGTCTCATTTTGGCAGCCTCCCTGTGTTTGTTTCTATGTATTAGGTAGAGCTGCTTTGACTCCCTGTCTAGGTAGCACGGCCTTGATGTAGTAGGTGTCCTGTCAGGTCCAGTGACACAGCCTCCCGTATGACTTCAGGCTGGGTACTTGAGGTGTGCCCTTCTTGTCAGCTGAGTACACCCTCCTCTTGTAGTTGACCCTTGATTGCTGTTGGCAGGTCAGTGGAAAAGATTTGCCCAGGCCAGTCGGCTGTAAGGACTGGTTATAACCAGTTACCACCAACCTCTGCCCTCTGTGGAGGATCAGCTGTTCAGGGGCAGAATGGTGATGCTCCAATATGGTCTATAGCTATCCATTGGGTGCACTTACCTTTGGTTTTCCCGGATAGTGCAGGCAAAGGTCAGCCCTCATGTTATTATATTTCTCCCTCCTCCGTCTCTTCTTTTTTTCCCCATATTAAAAATAAAAACTAGCGGGGACTTCGCCAAGATGGAGGCATAGGTGGATATGCCATGCCTTCTCACACAACCAAGTGTAGAGACAACTAAATATTAGCAATAGAAAACATAGCCAGAACACAGAAAATTGAACTTTTCGGAAGTCTGATAACAACAAATTCTTCAGCCTGACCAGTAAGGGGCGAAACCAGCAGCTGGTGGAGTGGGGTTGCACAGGAGGACTCAGTCAGACGGGCTCAGGCGCGGAATCCAGACGCGGAATCCAGGCTCAGGGTTGGACCTAGTGAGCGACCAAGTGAGCGACCCAGTGAGCAACCCTCGGGGAAACAGCGAGGGAGCAGGGCTGCGGGTTGACTGTGGTTGCGCATTGGTGCTTGGATAGACAAGCAAGGAAGTGAGCGATTGGACCGGGACCCAGCAGGTCCCTGCGGCAAGCGGCAGGGAGGACGCCACCATTTCCCGGCTCTGACCCTACATCCACATACAGCGTCATCACCCAGCAACTCTGAGTGGCTTGGCCCAGGTGAACCACCTAAGCCTCTACTCCTCACCCAGTGGCACATAACACCAGAGGGTGCCGCCATTTCCCCGCTCTGACCACGCCCACACATATAGCGTCACAACCCAGCAACCTGGGAGTCCAAGGCGCTGCTCCTCACACTTAAAGGGCACAAACAGACCAAAAATGGCTCAAAATCATCTCAAAGCCCCAGAGCCTATAAATCTAAGCGATGAAGAAATAGCAAAACTCTCAGATGCACAGTTTAAAACACTGGTGATCAGGATCCTCACAGAACTGGTTGATTATAGCCACAAATTAGACAAATATATGAAGGTGAAACTAATAGAAATGAATGGAATTGCACAGGACACCAATAGCAATGAAAAGGAAACTGGGACTCAAATCAATGGAGTGGACTAGAAGAAAGCAAATAATGGCCAAACAGAAAAGAGTCAAGAAGCAAGAATTCGAAGAAATGAGGAGAGTCTTAGGAACCTCCAGGACATCTTTAAACGCTCCAACATCCAAATTATAGGGGTACCAGAAGGGGGGAAAGGCACAGCCACCAGTGGAAAACTTATTTGAACAAATAATAAAGGAGAATTTCCCCAGTCTGGCAAAGGAAATAGACTTCCAGGAAATCCAGGAAGCTCAGAGAGTACCAAAGAAGTTGGACCCAAGAAGGAACACACCAAGGCACATCGTAATTACATTAGCCAAGATTAAAATGAAGGAGAGAATCCTAGAAGCAGCAAGAGATAAGGGGACAGTCACCTACAAAGGAGTCCCCATCAGACTGTCAGTGGATTTCTCAAAAGAGACCTTACAGGCAAGAAGGGGCTGGAAAGAGGTATTCCAAGTCATGAAATCTAAAGACCTACAACCAAGATTGCTCTATCCAGCAAAACTTTCATTTAAAATGGAAGGACAGATAAGGTGCTTCTCAGATAAGATCAAATTCAAGGAGTTCATCATCACCAAGCCCTTATTATATGAAATGTTAAAGGGACTTATCGAAGAAAAAGAAGTTAAAGAAACATGAACAGTGAAAGCACAACAAACTCACAGTTATTAACAACCACACCTAAAACAAAAGCAAACTAAAAGGACAGCTAGATCAGGAGTGGAAACATAGAAATGAAGATCTCAAGGAGGGTTAGCAACAGGGGAGTGGGAGGAGGAGAAGGGGGGAGAAGGTACAAAAAATAAGTAGCATAGACAGTAGATAGAAAATAGATGGGGGGGCAAGAATAGCATGGGAAATAGAGAATCTAAAGAACTTGAGACACATGGACATAACCTAAAGGGGGGGTAATGGTGGGGATGGGGGGTAGGGTGGAGGGGAATGAAGGGGGGAATAGAACAACTGTAACAGCATAATCAATAAAAAAATTTAAAAAATAAAAATGAAAACTAGCATAATGTGAGGAAAGTGATATAAGGTTTATAAGCTTGACTTTCAATCCTGGGTTCTTAACTTTTTTATGGACCTTTTTTAAGTTAGATATAATCTGTCTGAGCCTCAGTTTTTTCATCTGTAAAACAGAGATAATACTTACCATGTCGTGTTTTGTGAATTTTAAATTTACAGGTGGATAGATAGGACCAATAGAAGATATCTTAGTGTATTATGTAATGCTAAATTCTGCAAGAACTTAAAAATATCCAGTGGCTTAACTTATTACAATGTTGTTATTGTAGGTGTTGCTGGTCAGCCAAGATATAATGCTAGATGTTGGGATTTTTCCATTTTGTAGCTGTATCATTCCCTTTGTCTTACACAGGCTATGAGTATGCAGGAGCTCAGCTCTACCTCATTACCTATAAGGAAGCGATATATCACTTGCACTCATAGAGTCAATATTAGGCATTTGTCAACACCTGAAGTATGTGAGCCAAAAAGTATGGACCATGGCTAGACAGCCCCTCTCAGCAACAATTCAACATGATGGAAGTTTCAACCAGTGATGAATGGCCATTTATTTATCTACCACAATCAGCCTCTCTGATCTCCACATATTCCTGCATACCTTCTACCCACATTTAGAAAGTGCCCGCCTGCCTCTATGGAAGGAATCTAAATTCCCATCCCATCTCTGCATTAGGCTCAGTCTTAAATCACAAGCTAAGGAATCATTCTCTTCATGTGGAATGAATGTGGCTTGTCATGGTTCAGAGACCTATAGAATAAAATACAAATCTTATGTTCTGTCCTCACCTCCAGGATACAATAGTTAGAGCAAGTATAGACAGTTATAATTAAAAAATACATTTGGAAAAGAGAAGAATGGGAAACAGAAAGGTTACTGGTTTATGGCAGGCAAGCATTGTAAAGACTCCACTGTAGAAATGGATAAAGTCCTTGATAAGACTTTGATTATCTGTGTGAAACCCCTTATCTATTGTTCTTTATGTCCAATGGTGCCATTCGTTGTGGGAATCTTTTGCATCCATTTCCCTGGATGGACTCCTGTAATATAGGTACTACAAAGATAAGATGTCCTCCTTGGGAGCTGCACAAAATTTGCTGCTGTCTTCATGTTTATGATGTAGAGGGGCCTGCAGGTAGTTTTAAGTTTTGATTAGTCAAAAACTTTGACTCCTACATGGGTTGAAGTTTTCTTTGGCAATGCAATCAATCCCTTCAGCCAATTAATTGGCTTTTCATCGATTAGCCTGTAGCCAATTTTATTTGTTTGCAATGATACTCAAATTTTTTTCAGACTGAATTCTCACTCCTGATCTATCTGCTTATTTCCTTATCCCTTTGGTACTCTCTCAATTTAATAATTATTGTCTTGAGACCATCTAAAAGAAAGGGCTTGGGTGAGAAAGAAACACTCATAATATGATCTTTGCTGCAGGGTTGAGTCCCTTCATTCTAATGAGAAGTCCAAATAGACTTTTGCTCAAACTTTCTTCAGTTTTGCCTTTAACTTCTTAGCTCTGCAAGAAAACTTCTTTTCCAGCCCTACAGGGGCCCACATTTCTCAAATCTTTCTATTTATTTTTTTAAAGCAAAGTTTAGTCTATTAACAAAACTTCTAATAGCAGAGAATTGCAACTCAGGACAAAGGAGAGAGGCTTACCTTTATAGAGGGAAAAGGGGGATTTGGAAGGGGTGATTTTGACAGAAAGTCCATTGCAAAAGAATTAGAGTCCAGGGTGGCAACAACTGGGTTGTTGCTAGGTAAGGGAAAAAAATCTTCCTTTCTCTTGCTGGGGAATAAATATAAAAGATATTTCCCTCTGTTGTAGTTTGACAAGATATGATGAGTAATAAAGTGTGAGAGTTCCTTTTACAGGGATTTCAGACTCCATTTTATTTTTAATTTTTATTGAATGTATTGGGATGACATTGGTTAATAATGTATTGGGATGACATATGTTTCAGGTGTACAATTGTATAATACATCATCTGTATATTGTATTGTGTGTTCACCACCCCAAGTCAAGTCTCCTTCCATCAGCATTTATCCCTTCTTTACCCCTTTCTACCTCCCCCGACCTCCTTTCCCTCTGGTAATCACCATATTATTGTCTGTGTCTGAGAGTTGGATTTTTTTTTTGCTTAATCCCTTCACCTAGTCTCCCACCCCCTCCTTTCTGACAGCTATTGATCTGTTTTCTGTATCTATGAGTCTGTTTCTATTTTATTTCTTAGTTCATTATGTTGATTTGATTCCACATATAAGGGAAATAACATGGTACTTTTCTTTTCCCAACTAGCTTATTTCACCTATCATAATTCTCTCCAGTTCCATCCATGCTATTGCAAAAGTAAGATTACCTTCTTTTTTACAGCCAAGTAGTATTCCATGTGTAAATGCACCACACACTTTTTATCCACTCATCTACTGATGGACACTTGGGCTGCTTCCAAATCTTGACTATTATGAATAACACTACAATGAACATAGGGGCACATATATTCTATTGAATTAACTAGTGTTTTGAGTTTCTGCAGATATATTCCCAGAAGTAGAATCTCTGGGTCTCTATTCCCTTTTATTTTTGTTCCCAGACAAGCCAGTTCTTGTGTGTGTGTGTGTGTGTGTGTGTGTGTGTGTGTGTGTGTGTGTAATACTTATTAAATACATCATGTTATGACCAAGCACATGCTAACGTTATGTTTTCTCACCCCTTCCCTTAGACCCAGTGGCTCAGTAGGAACCTAATATTCCTTCTAGAGTATCACAGGCAACAGTTGTACCAAACATTTTGCCCTATGTGGGGTTTCATCTTTCCAGTCTCTGATATAAGTCTTTGCACCACCATCCAACTGCCTGCTAAGCCAACAACATATGTTTAGCTTGATAATAACATCTGACTTCAAGGAAACATTTCTGTATTTGTAGAGTAATATAGACCATGCTAGGTGATGTAACACAAAAACCCAACAATTCAATAGAATCTTGCTTTTAACAATCAAATACTAATGTCACTGGTCATCCCACAGCCTTCCACAGGGCAAGAGCTCCATTCAGTTATGATTATAGCACCTCCTGAAGCCTCAGAGTCCTCTGCATCTAGCTGACAATTGAAGAGTGTAGAAGCCCTTCTTGATTTTTCAAACTTTGTTATTTTGAATTATTTTTCAGTTACACTTTACATTTAGTATTATTTTGTGTGAGTTTTAGGTGTACAGTATAGTGGTTAAAAATCATATGTATTACAAAGTGTTCCCCACAGTATTTCCAGTACCCACCTGGCATCATACAGAGTTATTACAATATTATTGAATATATTCTCTATGCTGTACTTGACATCCCCATGACTGTTCTGTAACTACCAATCTGTACTTCTTAATCCCTTCACCCTGTTCACCCAGTCCCCCAATCCCCCTTCCATCTCTCAACCATCTGCCAGTTCTTCGTATCTGTGAGTCTGTTTCTGTTTGTTTTGTTTAGATTCCACCTATAACTGAAATCACATGGTATTTGTCTTTCTCTGACTCCTGCTTTTTAAAAGCACTGATCTAAAGGTGACATTCATCCCTTCTGCTCTATTCTATTAAAGGATGCATGTGGTGATGGGGGTTCTACAGGATGCAGACTCTGAGAAGGAGATTAGCATAAATTAATTTCTTTAGGGAGTGTTTTTGGAATAATCTGTATAAGGAATTGGAAGAAAGTAGGACTGGGTGGAAGAAAAAGTTGGTCTGTGATTCTGTTCCATAAAAGACCTCAGCTAACACCCACAGGGAACTAAGAAGTTGAAAATGGTGCTTTAGAATTGTTGCATGTTATGACAAAGATACTAGTCAGCTATACTCCTGTGTAGATCACTCATTGGATGCAGGTTGCCTCTGGAGCAGGCATGTGAAATTTCTAGTCTTCTCTTAAGTGGCAACATTTTTGAAAACAATCATAAAATATTGTAATAGTTTATGACAAAAATACATTTATTTAATAAAAGTTAACAAGTGTATGAAATCAGAGGTTCCTAGAATTCTCCAAATGAGTTGACCAAGCAGAGATAATTTTTCATTGAGATTTGAGTTTTGACTTCACCAGAGGCTTCCAATTAATGCATGTTCTTCTGTAAGTGCTCTTCCAATTTTGATAACCCTCCTCCCAACCTGCAGCCTAATTTGGCTTCTAGTCTTCCATATTTCTAAGAGAACCAGGCCAGGTAACCCCAAGCATAGAGAATGAGAGGAAACTCCATGATACTCTCTATAGCATTAGAACAATTAATCTTTTTCACTTAAGGAGAAACCAACCACCCTGAGGCCCTGACTACTCCAGTACAATCTGACTCTCAGAGAGCAAAAAATAAAATTCCACTGTCCCTTTTGCTTACCTAGTAATGCCTAAAACTTTAACTCTGGAGATTCAGTTGCTTAATCTAAAAGCCCATGTTCAATTAACATACAAATACCTTGGGTGAAGTAAGGGTGGCTTTTATTAGTTATTAACACGTTGAATTAAATAAATCCATCAGATTGTTTTATTGAATGGCCTACTAGAAGAATGAGATGAACCTGAATACCACCTACTGATTAAAAAATAGGAATATAATCAAGTTTGTGCATCGGAAGGATGTATTAGCTTTCTATGGTAGCATAAATAATACCCCAAGACTTACAGGGTTTCAACAATGTTTATTTATTCTCTCTCATTTCCTGTGCAGTTTGGGAAGAGCTTACCAGGGCCCAATGTTTCAGGGCCTATCATAAAATTACACTGAAGGCATTTGCTGGGTCAGTGGTTTCATCTGAAAGCTCAGTTGAGGAAGACTCTGCTTCCAAGCACAATCACATGGTTGCTGGCAACATTCAGTCCCTTGCCCAATTTTGAGTGCCTCTGTTCCTCACTGGCTGTTGAACAGAGGTTTCTCTGAGTTCCTTTCCACATGACCCTTTCCAGCATGGCAGCTGGGCTCATCAGTGGGAAGTAGCTGCAATGGCAAGAGAGACAGAAATTGCAAGAGAGTAGTAACTCGTAGTCTTGTAACCTAATCACGGATATAACATTCCATCACCTTTGCTGTATTCTATTAATTAGAGATAAGAATATGTGTAGTGTTTATTTTCTCTGAATGTTTATTGATGCTGTAACATTTTTCTAAAGTTATATGTGCAGTTAAAAAATTTTAAATACCTATTAGGATATATTAGATACTCAAGTAAATATTAGAAAATCTTAGATCTGTACCTGAACTACTAAGTAGAGAGTATATTTAAGCTATAGATTTCATGGGGCCTTAATTGTCCTTTATTTTGAAGTCAATCCCTGTAAAATGATTATTTTGTAGTGGTTAACTTCCAAATAAGGGACAGAACAATTTCATTCCTCAGTGCTGTATGGGGATTTGGAATCTGCTCCATCAATGTTCAGTATACAAGAGGCTGGTAATTGTATTTATCGTGAGACCGGCCTTATTGTATACAAGATTATTGCTGAAGTTAAAGAGGAGAAATCCGAATACTCTTAATGCAGACCATTTATCATTGTCTTGATTCACCGCAACCAAGGAACTCTTCTTTATCTAATTTTCTACTTAACTTATGCCAAACAAATACTTAAAATGCACCGTATTGTTGCCCTGCATTATTTGCTTCATTCTTTCTCTTCCATTATAAAGAATGATAATTTGGGGTCTATTTTTTTACATTGATCTCTTTTTAAATGCATTTAAAGCTCATTCATTCCACAAACATTTATGCAGTTTCTACAATGTCTTTTTGAGAATTCAGTCTTATTAAAAAATGGACTCACTGACTTTAAGGATCTTAAGATCTATGAGAGAGAAATTATATGTGTATTAACAATATAAATGCTGGGAAAGTGATCAGTTTAAACTAGTATGATCAACAAAGGCAACATTAAGTGCCATTTAACACCTGATGTGGAGACCAAGCTTTGAGATGTGCACAGGGTATTACAAACAGTAGGTCAAAGTATTTTCAAAATGCTAAAAACATGACACTCATACAAATATAGAATGAGCATGTGTCAAAAATTTAACCCATTAATGGGAGAACCAATAAGAAGGTAAAACTGGTTCAAAGGAAACTTAAAAAAAAGAGATTTATATCTCAGCAAGTCAAAAGAATGCTGAAACAAAGTTGCTGATAGATGAAAAATTAATGTCCTACAGGGTAATAAAACTGTATTCTTTGAAGGACAATAATATCCCCTCCCAAATAGAAATGTATAAATTAGCATGTAACTTTGGAGCATGCACCCTGATCAGTAGTAAACAGGAAATCAAACAAAGGTAAATCCTCTCAGTAATGAAATGACTGAAAATGGAAAGGATTTACAGGAACTAGTGTAAAGCACACATGGACAACAACTAGGGGCGGTGGAAATAGGAGGGAGGTGGGGAGCACTGGGGGGGGTGGGCTGGGATGGGAGTAAAAAACAGAAAACTGTACTGAAACAACAATTAAATAAAAATATAAATAAATAAATAAAAAAGAAATTAAATAACCCTTGGGTGGGCCTGGCCAGCAATCATTCACTGTGACACCAAAGTGACAGGCAGTCATTCCTTTGTTCTATTTATAAGTTTTGAATACTTTCCCTCAGCAAAGACAAGTGGTATGAACATGGCCACAGAGGTACATTTTCAGAGAATGGCACATGTGGAAGGGAAATACATTTTTGTGTGTGGAAGGCAGAGAGTAAATATTTTAGACTTTGGGAGCCCCATGATCTCTGTTGTAGCCAGTGCCTTGGCTATGGAAGTATAAAATGGCCTTAGGCAATAGGTAAACAAATGAGCAGTACTGTGTTAGCATTCAATTACAAACACTGAAATTTGTTTGCTATCACTTTTACAGTTCACAAAACATTCCTGTTCTTTGGTGTTTTGTTCAATCATTTAGTACTGTAAAAACCACTCTTTAGGCTGTACAAAAACAGGTGGTAGATCGCATTTGATTTGCAGGTCACAGTTTACTGACTCTGATAGACTATCTGAAGCAATAAGTTGCTATTAGGTATCAGAGGCAAATGAGATAGCAGAGAGGTTGGGGCCAGGAAATGCATGGTTTTAATTAATTCCACTTCTCAGACACAGAGAGAGTCAGGTTAAGTTCTCAATTTGAGCATAGTGGGGGATTGCTAAATGCCATTGTAATGCTTTCATAATATTAACATGAACAAAGTGTTTTACACCAGGTGCAAGAGGGAAAGATCAGAAATAGCAAAAACAGGTAAGAATTTTTCATTCATCATGAAGAGAGAATCATGTGGTCCAGAAAATGTCTAAAGAAGAATTTCTCAATACAAAAATTGCATTGAGCAGGAGAGAGCAAGTATTCAATGCTTACACATAAAATTCAAGCCACAAACACTGAGGAATGAAGATTTTTTCATCAGAAAAAGGGCGTGATGGATATGGTGGTTGTAAATCAGCTGAGCTTAAGCTGTCCACGGAATTCCTGTTGTAGGAGATTAATCAGATTGTCAGGAATGCTCAGATGGATTTGGGGAGACAGTACTTGCCCAAAGGTGGTAATGTGTGAGAAATTTTTCTCAGGGAAGGCAGAGTGAGGAGGCATGGGAATGGAAGAAGTGTTCAAAGGAAAATGCATGGCCAGAAAAGCAAACTAAGGACAGAAGCTGGTGTGTGTGATGCTGGTGGTGGGAGAAGTGGGAGTAGAAAGCAGCTTAAGAGATAGGATACCAGAGGGGAAAGGCCCATTCAACAAATATAAAATCTGGAAAATGAAACTTGTTTATAATCATAGAAGTCAGATACTTCATTCATCGTGAGGAGAAATGATAACTAAGAGTCCAGAGAGATCTAGTTCATGAACAAACACTTGCTGATTTTGCTTTTGTTTATTTTTGCTTTGGGGGGAATTAGAGATTCTAATTTATTCAGTTGCAAATGAGCTTCCACAGTGGAAAAATATTAGATAACAGCTAACTAAAGAGCCTCAAGACCCACCTCTTAGTGCTTCTCCAAGCGGCTTTAAATAGTGGGAAGAAAATGCTAAGATTATAATTCTGTCTTATTCTCTCCCTAATTGTGTAAACTTTCCAATGTCAGTTCCACACCTTAGGACCTTAGTCTCTGTATGTGCTTAGTGAGCTATCTCTAAAATTCCTTGTGGGCCTGAAATTCAGTGATTCTATTTTATTCTTGTACAAAAGAACAGTCCTGTGTAATCCCCAAAGGGGACAGTGAAAAATTGCATCTGCACCTCTGGATCCCAAACTCTGAATCCCCGAGCAGTTAAGTGGAGGTGGTCATGGAGATTCTGAGGTTCTTAAAAAGCAGTTTAACATAGCCAACTATTTCAAAAGCTAATTAAAATGGCACCTCTATCCAGGAGAGTACTTGAAACATTAATATTCTTTGGTGCTAAAATCTTATTAGTTCAGAGATAGAATATTCTCATGTGGATCAGAAGCTCCGATTGGCATTGGTGACTCTTTGACATCCCAAAATATTAAAAAGGCTCTTTATTTTAAAAGTTTGGAAATTTGTGGTCAAAACAGATCCAAATGAAATTACTTCAACAATACTGATGCCTAGCAAACAGGTCATTACTGAAAGCCTGGCACTGGCAATGGTTCCAACATATGGTAAAACATCATTGACTCTCAGAAGACAGGAAAACTCCATAGCTGTGCTTTGCTTCTGTTGAATAGTACATTTTATACCCAGTTTGCCACCAGTCAGAGAAGAGCGAGGGAAATGTCTCGTATGTGCACATGAAATTAAGAGAAGCTTCAGATCATCACTGGATAAAAAGGAAGATAGGACTACATGGTTGCTGCTATATAATAAAATAAGTGATAATAAATTAAACTTGGAGCACATTTTACCTTTTCTAAAAGAACTTCTGTATACATTACCATGTTCTCTAATTTGATCTAAACAACAATAACTTCATAAAACAAGAAAGAAAGGTATTATTTCTGTTTTACGGCTGGATAAACTGAGGCTCACAAAGGTAAACTTGCCTAAGATATCAGAAGTAGTACTCTTATAGCTGGAATGTATTAATAATCTACTGTGACAGTACTACTGTGTAACAGACAACCACAAAACCTTAGTAGCATGCAAAGCAAAAATTTATTACTCACACACCTGGGCTGACCTGCAAGGCAACTCTATGGACCTTCGCTGGTCTCATGTGGGTAGGGTGTGGCTGACTGCTGGCTGATCTAACATGGCCTTGAGTAGAATGACTGGAGAGACTTGCATCTACCCCAGTATCTTTTATCTCTAATGGATGAGCTCGGGCATGTTCTCTGAGCAATGGCAGAACAACAAGGCAAGGAGAAGAGACACACACGTGCTTTTTTCCAAGCCTCTTATAATATCCCACTGGCCAAAGCATGTTACATGTTTAAACTCAGAAATTAGAATAAAAATGAAGTTAGGAGTAAAAACATTGGTCCACTAATATTTACCACTTGGAATGTGAACCTATGGATTTTGCTTCTAAACTCATCCACTCTCTTTTCACTTTTATATTGTGCAAACAGCTCCCAAATGGAAGCACAATTTCAAGAGAAATGGCTGGTCCTTAAAGAATGAATGAGATTTCTATTTATATGTACAGGATGACAGTGAATATGATCCTCCTTTGTTCTCTCATTCACTTAAAAATATAGGGTGGGTCTAAAGTAGGTTGACAGTTGTTCATGTGGAAAACAATACAATAATTAATAAATAATTATACAAGAATCAACTTTGTGTTTCATGTACCCACAACTGTAAACCTCCTTTTGCCCCACCCTATATTTATTGCCTATTGTATGCTAGGCACTATGCTGAGAAGTTTATTTTTATAAGTGAACAGAGCAGTCACATCAGCTTTTTTATAATTATATATCGAACCTTTGTGTTAAATCATGAAACTATAAAATTTATTCTATTTACATTCCCCAAATTCACTATTCAGATATCAGGACCTTAAAAATAAAGGGAGAAACCAGTTATAGTGCAGTTCAGCAGTTCTGCTCAATTATCTCACACAGCTCCTGCGGCAGCTGCCACATTCTTCATGGTCTCATACACCAAATGCACCTTCAATTCTTTTCTCTTTCTTGCCAGACCTGACCCTGCTCATAAGGAGAGTCAGCAGCTCTTTACCTGCTATAATATGCTTGCAACTGCCTCAAATTCCAAAATTAGTTTCTCATATTGAATGGGTCAGGTGGAAAAAGCAGGGCATTTCTCCCCAGGTTCACAGATAGAATGCCATACGTATTGATATTTTAGAGCTGGAAGAGACATGGAATCTTCTAGTTCAGACAGTTTTAAAAGTATTTGTATTGTTTTAATTGTAAAGCAATGAAATTTCTTCATTAAATTTCCACATGAAATTTTTGGTATGGTCCATAGCCTGGGCTAGATAAAAGCAGGTTTTCCTACTAAAATTAAGAGTTGATTGTCCACAGCCCCATCCACTCACTCAGCTTGGACCAAGATAAAACTAATGGAAACATTCTGAAAAAGATAAGATAAATGTGCCCTAGATAAACCCTGCCAGTTCTGAAGATCCTATTCTTTTTTTCCCCCTGTAGTACTAAGAGGTGCTAATGTATATGACATGACTAATCAAGTACAGCACCATTTCCTACTAAAGCTGATTTTGGCGTCAGAATTCCTTTCAATATAGAACTCTGGAAAATCACCATTTATCAGTATAAATGTCTCTATGAGAGGTTTTTTTATTCACATACAGACACACACATATTACTTGTCTTATATGTAAAACTGATGTTACCTGGCTATGCAATCAGGTGAACAAGGTATGAGCTCTACAGAGGTTGAACTAGGGAATTACAGTCAGCTCTTAAAACCTCAACTTCCTCCCTCACCCAGGCAGAATTCATCTCGAGAAAACAGCCTGCCCACACAGTCCAGCAACTCTGAAAAAACAAACACTGGTGGATGTGTGAGTGTTGGAGGAGTCACCAAAAACCAGACCTGGAGAAGCCTTTATTAGTTTACAATACACAGAGACAGACTGAAGGGACATTCCTGTATTTCTGCTTTTACAGTACATACCATTTATATGAGAAATGACATGCATATTTAAATAGCTCACTATTCTACTTTCCACCAATTAAAGCTGTTTTTACAACCTTCCATACATGAGTCTGATATGAAGAGGTAAGTGGCATTTTAGTGGATATAAAATCGATATGTTATCCTTAAGAGGCCTTTATTTTCTCAAATCCATTTCCCTTTACCCTACATGCTTAGTAGTAAAAATTATTGGCTTTGGTGTTAATTAGATCAAGGTCCAACTCTCAGCTCTGCCTCTTGTTTGCCATATGATCAAGTATTGGTTTATTATTTTGGGTTCTCAGAAACCCCTATTATTCCAAAGTTTATTTGAAGAAAATACATCAGCACGATGACTCAGGAACCCTACAGTCAAGAGACTGAGGTTCTAGTACCTGTCATGTGCCTTAGAGATCCCTGCGAACTTCAGTGTCTTCAATTTCCCAAGAAGATTGGACTTGCTGTGCTGTGAGGCAGCCATTGGTGGTGTGCCAATCAGATTTTCCATCAGGAGAAAACTCACCATTTAGCTGCAAACAGTGCATTTCTATTTACCTACCTTTTGATCTGAGGCCAGCAATTCCCAAGCAGCCCCAGCTGGCGACTGAACACACAGGGGCTGAGTGTGCCATTTCTCCTTTAATGGGTGAACTTTGCACCACAGTTCCCTGTTGGATTCACTGAGGCTTTGTCAGAGGTGCACCGTGATTGCTCCCTGCCCAACACTATTTTCTCTTTTTTCTTTCTGCAGGTGTCATATCTGAAATGCCGTGTGAAAGCTTTCCTTGCCCGCTCTCCCCTTATCTCTCCTTCATCATTTACTAGCATTATCTACCTTCTACCTCCAATAAACCCTTTGCACTCCTAACTCCATTTCAAAGTCCATTTCACAATTGGCCCAAACAACTCATTTCATAAGGTCTCTTTCAGGTCAATCATGTTTTAATAAGTGATATAATACTGACAGTGATTCTTCTTTCTCTATCCTTATGTTTGGCATCTTAGCAATAGACACGGGAGAGGCTGAGTGGGATGCTTAGGAGGACCATACATCCCAGTTTTGACTGGAACAGTAGATACTTGTTGTCCAGATGTCCCTTTTGACCTAACATTTGCTACCTTAAAAATTGTGTTAGAGGGAAATAAAGGGGGGAAATGGGACAACCGTAATAGGATAATCAATAAAATACATTTTTTTAAAAATTGTTTCGGAGACCATAAATTACATGGTCTCCTTAGTGATACTGAATAACATCTACAATTTCTTCCATATCTAAAATTTAAAATGCTCCCATATATTTCCGATATAGCTCAACATATGCATCAGTATGATGGTGTTCTCATTCCATTCATGTATCCCATTTTTTCTGGAAATATTTATTGTGTTTAATTCAGTAAGCATTATATACTCAGGACTTGGATAAAATATTGTAAATACTCGGGTAACATTTTAAGTCATGTTATTGTATTTCATTGGCTAAAAAACTGATTTGAAACATCTATTCTTCCCTGATCTCCCAGCTCACAAAGAGTATTTGGAATGACTAGTGTACCATGACAGACATTTCCTCCAGTGGGGATGACATTCTTCCCTTGGGAAAATCACTACAGGCAGTTGCAGCCACAGTGTAGGTTGTTGACTCCAGCTAGATTATATTCAACAGATTGAAAACTTACAGGTGCCTGGAGTATACCAGAAAAAAAAATTGTCTTCAGGCCCTGGCTGGTGTAGCTCAGTGGATTGAGCACGGGCCTGCGAACCAGACAATCGCCATTCGATTCCCAGTCAGGGCACATGCCAGGGTTGCAGGCCAGTTCCCTGCAGGCCACTTCCCAGCAGGGGATGCATGAAAGGCAACCATACATTGATGTTTCTCTCCCTCTCTCCTTCCCTTCCCCTCTAAAGATAAATAAATAAAATCTTTAAAAAAAATATTTGTCTTCGTAGCAGAATTGGAAGGATTTTAGTTGGTTGTGCCAGTTTTTTCACTTATACACATTCAGATATTACATTTCTGCACAACAAAAGTAACATCACAAGTATATATTTTGCTATGTGATGTCATTAAAGATTTTTCATTTTATTCATAATTTTAATTGAATTTAAGTAGCTTAACTATGTATTTGCTTTTTTAAAACAGGTTGAGACACCCTTGGGATTTTGCATGTTCCTCATGTTTGGAAAAAAACCCATGTGACTCCACCTCTCTATACTTCCTAATTTGCCCTTGTCATGGTAAAATCTAATAAGCATGGTTAAAATGGGCTACCACAGGGAACACTTGTTTCAAACACAACAGAACAATTGTTTCTGAAGTCAGTATCCACTTTGTTCTTGAAAGCTAGGCTAGATTGTATTTCAGTTGAAAAAGGATGAAAAAAGGATACATACCCTAAGATGAACAACCTGAAGACTGGCTACTACAATGACTGATTGCATCTCTAAGTATCCCCTTATATTTAAGTTTTCTCTTGAAATCATGAGGTGGTTGCAACTAAAATGGTTTGCATATGCAATTAATTCTATGTTGTTGTTGTTTATGCCATTCAGTGGCTTTAGAGATCTCTGAATTTCCATTTAGGGCACAAAACTCAGTTTTCGGTGATTATTGTGTAATAAAAAACATTTTAAAATATTTTTAATATTAGAAATTGCCATGGCTGATTATCGCTTCTACTTTTCAAACAATATGCTTAATATATTTTCTACAAGTATTACTTTGATTATGCAACAAGTATGAATTGCTCCACAGCATATGAGGTGCCAATATTGTTACATTCAATTATTTTCCTAAGTTGACTGAAATCAGTTCCAATCCCCACCTTAAAGGACCAATATCACTCATTACTGGGGGAGGAGGAACAGCTATTCACCTTTTCTGTAAAGTCATAGTTCATTCAGGAAAGTAGAAATCATTGTAGATATTTCTTCCTGGTATGAATTTAATACAGGGAAACAAAGGCTTCCACCTCTGCAGTGTTGCTGACAGCAGGGAAGCAGAAAGTGCCAGGACCAGGAGGATTCCACTGCTCACCTCAAGCGGCTGCAGGAGCCAAGAGGGAGCTTCCTGCAGGATGCTCAGAAGTTGTCAAAGTCCTGCCTGTTCTAGCCCAGCCCTTGCTTGCAACCTCAGGATGAAAAATAGTGGCTTTTCCTTTTATTACATTTTTCCACATCTCACATAAGCCCTTTTCATGGCATTGTCTAAGCTGGACACCTTGCTGATAAGGGGACCCTGAGAATGTATTTCTAGGATTTTCTGTTTCTGAGCCAACATAGAAGGGTAAAAATGATGCAGAGTGACAACATCTGGCATAGCCTCACAACCCTGAGGGACACAAATAGCTCCAACAAGACAGTCACCCATGTTTCTAATCCTCGTCATGATAGGCCAACAGTTCTCAGCCATGACTGTTTTCACTGGTCTTATGGGTTTCTACACCCATGCCCATTTTTCTTTTTTTTTAAGATTTTATTTTTATTTATATTTAGAGAGAGAGGAAGGGAAGGAGAGAAATATCAATGTGTGGTTGCCTCTTGTGTGCTCCCAAGTGAGGACTTGGCCTGCAACCCAGGCATGTGCCCTGACTGGGGATTGAACCAGTGACACTTTGGTTCGCAGCCTGCACTCAATCCACTGAGCTACGCCAGCCAGGGCTCCCATGCCCATTTTTCTCCAGGCTTGAAGACCCTGGCCCAACCCCCTTACCAGGTGACCAAGACCTTTACAATGAAGACATCTCTCTCTGAATTCTGTCCTGGATAGGCTGGCACACTGGCCCATCTTGCAGGCTCCCTAGGCTGTGAAGTTATACTCAACCCTTGCTAACACAGTCCTCATGTCACCTGCTGCACGAGAGGGTGCTCCAACCACATCCATCTCTACCCTCCAGAACCCCAAACACTCCATTATTTTCCCTATGTCCCAGTAATGGAGTTATATCCAATACAGTTTAAAAAACTTTAAGCACAAAGATTTGTTCTCACTGCTTTTAAACGGTAATACTTAATTGCATCCATGGACTTCTATGCCTTGTCAGAACGAAGGTCTGTTTTAAGGGAGGTTTCTGTTGCCACTCACATGAAAACATCTCCTTCCAGCCCTAAAACCCAAACACTGATTAGTCTCCACTATAAGAAATGTAACCCGAGATCCGAGGGAGAGAAAAGACTTACTGCCCTCCTGGTGGGGTAAAAAGCACTTCTCATTCTTTCCTGGTGAATTTCCAGCAGCAAAAGCACAATGCTATTTCTTTGTAGGTCACCATCACATTGCATTTGCAATAAATCAACCTGCCACCCTTGCTAAAGGATTGTCTTTTCCTGTAGACTCTGAGGTGAAAAGCACTCCTCTCTGGTAAATCATCGTGGACCAAGTACCATGTCTATCTCCCCAGAACACAACTGCTATTAAATGAGGATGGATTCTTGCTTTATACTCATCTCATCAAAAAGAAATCAAAGTCCAGGTATCCCCACTTATGACTGTGAGAGGAGATACAGTGATACTTTTAGATGCAGGTGGAGGTTAGACATTCTGGGCCACCTAACTGACTGGTCTTTCTAAGTTTGGAGATGGGAAAGAACAAAGGGATTCTTAGAGCTCCTGCAGAAGAGGTGTGGTTATGGGTCATGGTGGGGGCCAATGAGAAATGAACAGAGGGAGAGTGAACGAACAAGTGAGCAAGCAGGGAGGGGTTGATGGGCATGAAAGACAATGAGTTTAGGGGAACCATGTAAGAGGTTAAAGAGAATTAGAACCTCAAAACTCACAAATTAGCACTTGGCCTCCCAAACCAGTATACTATCTCCAGCAGAATGAGACAAGGGAAAGGAACTCAGGATTGAAAGCTAGATTGATTTACTAGAGTGGGTAAGTAAAACTCTACAGCCAAGCCCAGACTTGAAGCCAGGCAGTGGATCTAATGCAAATCTGTGGGGGTATCCTGATGGATAAAGTAAACACTGTAGTAAAGAATCACAGACCAAGCCACATGCAGAAATCTACAAAAGTAGGTAGTGATGCCCATCCAGAAAGTCCACTAACAAGTAAAGGGACTCCAATCCCTTGGCTGGGGTTCAAACTGGGATTATACTGTCTGAGAAGATAAGACAGGCATAACCAAGGCCAAAAGTCATGCCTATACAGGTATGCTGTAGGCAAGGTTCCTGGTTCAGAGGGTCATATCATAATTTATTTACTACTAGAGGTGCAAGATTTCCTGAAACTAGAGAATTCCAGTTATGAAAATGAAGAATAAAGCCAGGATTGAAACAACAGCACTGATGATAATAATAATAACTATCATTTATAGATGTATTACCAGGTTCCACAATCTCTGATATATCTTCTTAATATCTTTTTTCTTTAATTTTTACAACTACTAATGACATAGATGTTATTATCTGATTTAACCAATGAAGAAACTGAGCCCCAGGGAGTTAAATGATCACAATCATATAGCTAGTAAGGCACAGAGCATGAAATGAATTCCAGGCTCTCTGATTTCCATTATAATCCAGTGATAAACATGGAATTGAGTTTGATGTCCCTCAGTCATTACAGTGGCCAAGCATATTTTCCAAAGATATCTGCAACATTATCTCCTATTCACATGGTTTTCTGCAGTGTGACTTTGCCACTATACTATAAAGAAGAGTCTATTTCTCTACTCCCTTGAAACTGATATAGAATATGGCAGAAGGAATGCTGTCCCAGTTATGGCTTCAGCTATTAACTGGCCTGGAAGTTTCCACTTACAGTGTCCTGGAATGTGTGTTCTTGGGATGCTGCAACTCAGAATGCATCCACCATGCTATGAGAAACCTAAGGCATGTGGGAAAATTTACATGTAGGTGCTCCTACTGACCACTCCAGCTAGCTCCCTGCTGACAGCCCGAATCAACTGCCAGCACTTAGAATGGGTTGCCATGGATATCCAGCCCACTTGAGCCTTTAGATGACTCCAGCCTTGACCATCATTTATATGACTGCAAACACATGAGTATTACCATGTGACCCCAGAACCACAAGAACTGATCATACACAGTGGTACCTTGGTATTCATTGGCTTCAGAACTTGTCCAGTATGGTACTTGTCACATTTTGATGAGAAAAATGTTTCTGCACTTGGTGTTTGCTCACCACTCCTTGCACTTGCTAGAACTTGTGTGAGTCATGATGCCACACTGAAAGAGGAAATGCTTCATCAATTGTTTGCTCATCACTTGTCGAAACAAATTAACGACGAATACCAAGGTACCACTGTATTATTCTTTCAAACCACTAAGATTTGGGGATCTGTTATGCAGTCTGTTATGCAACAAAAGATTAGAATACTGCACAAAGTAAAATGTGGTCCTAGCTACTGAGCTGAGACTGAGCCTTGACATGAGGGTTAGGTAGGTCTGGAGTGGGGGAGGGGATCTGGAAAACTAACCACATGACATATTAGTTACTCTTAAGTTTGGGGTAGGGGATAAGTAAGATGATTGAGCAACACGAAATTTTGTACCTGCTACTTAGCTCAGTTGTATTGTAGTGTTGGTTTTACATTGCTGCATAAAAAATTACTATGATTAGTAACTTAAAACAACATACATTTATTATCTCACAGTTTCAATTGTTCGGGAATCTAGGTACCACTTAGCTGGATCTTCTGTTCAGGATCTTGCAAGGTTACAATCATGGTGTAGGCCAGACTGTATTCTCATTGGGACCTTAGTCTCCTCTTCCTGTCTTACATGGGTGTTGGTAGAATTTAGTTTCTTGTGGCTGTAGGACTATGTCCCTAAGCTCCTAGAGGCCACCTGCAGTTCTTTACCATGTGATTCTTTCCATGGGCAGTTCAAATCCCAGAAGGTTGCTTCTTCAAGACCAGTAGGAGCGTGTTTCTAGTGCATGCTAGTAAAACAGATACATCGAGATAGATATAGGTTTAAGTATAGATATAGATACAGATTTATTCATCAGTTTTTTAAAGATTTTATATATTTATTTTTAGAGAGAGGGGAAGGAAAGGAGAAAGAGAGGGAGAGAAACATCAATGTGTGGTTGCCTCTCATATGTTCCTTACTGGGGACCTGGCCCACAACCCAGGCATGTGCCCTGACTGGGAATGGAACCGGCGACCCTTTGGTTTGCAGGCCCGTGCTCAATCCACTGACCTACACAAGCCAGGGTCAGATATAGATTTAGATGCAATAACATAATCATGGGAGCAATGGCTCCTTACCTTTGCCATATTCTGTTTGTTAAAAGCAAGTTACAGCGTCTGCCCACACTCAAGGGGAAGAGATTATTCAGGATACAAACTTTTGCATCTCTGGAGGATCTGTCTCCAACAGTGTATCTTCCTTAATTTGTTCAGTATTCAATATCCATCCATCTGCCCCCCATCATTTATTCTCTAAGTATGCTCCCTCAGAACCTTGGCATTTACTTTTTCCTCTGCCTGGAACACTTCCACAGAAATTTGCACACTTACCTCTCTACCTTCCTTCAGGTTTCTGCTCAAAAGTCACCTCACCAGTGAGGGAGTCCACAGACCAACCTGTCCAAAGCAGTAGCCAGTATTGGGCCCTAGCATTCAGTATCCCTCTTATCCTGTTTAATTTTTCTCAATAACTCTTATAAACTATATATATATATATATATATATATATATATATATATATATATATATATATGTTTATTGGCTGATTTTACCACTACAGTATAAGTTCTATAGGAACAGAGAATTTACTTTATTCACTGTTGAAATACCAAAACCTAAAACAATACCTAGCCATGGGTGGAACTCAATAAATATTTGTTAAATGAATGAATAAAGACAACTGATGAAAATTTATTGAGTCCCTACCATGTGTAAAGGATGGTACCAATTGCTCTGGGGACCTAAATAGTTTCAGCTGTAAGAGAGTTTATTTAGTAGGACAATACAGAAACCTGAATATGAGAATGAAGATTTTGGAGCAAGAAGGCATTTTAAAATCAAACTCAATCTGAAACAACATAAAAGAGACATTAGAAATTTCTAGAAACCCTAGAGAAGCTACAAATTAAAACTAAGGCAGCTGGAGTTAGTGTTTGAGTGAAGACAAGCACTCAGAAAATTTAAAATGTGTCAAAACAAAGATGAAAACAAATCATTTCAAGAGTAGCAGTTTCTGGGTTCACTTGTCCCAGAGGCTGAGAGCTGTAGGCAGACAGCTAATTTTCACAGTATCCAGAAGTGCTTTCCCTGGTGTGGTATCCTAATTTTAATTGTTCCAATGGAGAAGCTACTTTCTTGTAGATGATGCTTGATGGGTCCTGGATCATCTTGAGGTATTTTCTAGAGCTGTGTACAATGTTGCAGGTGTGAGTAAGGTTCCAGTGAGAGGACACTGCATGGGCTGACTTCCAGATGCTGATCTCTATCGAAAAAAAAAACCACATGTAGGTGCAACTTACAAGCAAGTAGTGGAGCCAAAGCAATAGTAGCTAAGAGGAAGACCATTTCTTGGAAAGGGGAGAGTGTGCAAAGACAAAAAAATTAGCTCTTAAAGTTGGTCTTGGCACAGAGTAGTGAGGATGCAAGTGACAGTGATAGCATAATGTAATTATGAGTAATAAATAGACATAAAATCCAATCGCAATATGAGGAGAAATAGCTTGGTACCCCTATGTTTCCAGTCTTATTTTGTGATGCTGAGGATCATGCTCAAGATGTCAGAACACCCATGGAGAAAGCAAGAATAGAACTACGCAGCCCACAGCTATTGCCTTCTTATCTAAAGAGAAGCATGAAGCCAATTTCAAAGTGTGAAATCAACTTGGACTTTGGTTTTCAGCTAACTGCCTAGCTGCTGCCACCCCTTGCAGTTGGTGAGAAAGAGCTGCGGACAGCTGATTCAAAGAACCCTGCAAGAACTATGAGTTGGTGATGGTAGTGAAGTAAAATTAATTTCATTATGAACCCTGCATAAATTCCAAAAGCCCCATGAACATTACTGGTGCACTCCCACATGCCAACCAGATACAGCATCTATCTGGCAGAGAAATGTAGCCAAGTAGGCACACCCAGCTGCATGACACCTGGGTGCCAAAGCCTTGTATATTGCAATTAGCTTTTAAATGACCATAGATTGGAACTAATTGGTATCTCTGAAAAATCTAATATATTGGCAATTTAGAAGTATCCAATGTTAAAGTAATGGGGCTAGTGAAAGTGGCATTTGGTAACCTTGAAATCTCTGAGTTCAAAAAAAGAAGAAAATGGATCTTCGAAGGTGCCCTCCCAGCCCCCACCATGTAAACAATAGATCAGTGGTGGTTTGGTTACATTACTTGACTGTAAGTCAGATTTGCCAAAGAATCATTTAAGTTACAAGATTTGCTAAAGAAACATTTAAGTTACAGAATCCTGGGCCCTACCTCTTAGAGTTTTGGGATTGATAGGCTTGAGACTCAGAATGTATTTTTTAATCCCAAGTGATTCTGATGGGCATTTTTGAGAACCTTGAACATCGATAACCTAAAGGAAGCCTACAGTTTATATAGATGAAAAATAGGTGTTTAAGAAACAAAATGTTCATTATACTTTAGTATTACCTAGTACTTTGGGCCTAAATGACAGGAGGTTCCTGAATTGAAGGTCTTAGAAGGCAGATTCTGGTTCAACAGAAGGAGGAAACCTCTAAATTTAAAGGAGAAAAGACTAGTAAAAACCAAGCACAATGATCAGTGAGGTGGTAAGTATGGAGACAAGACTGTTATTATATATATATGGAAATATCCAGTTGAATAGTGATTTCTGGTGGCAATGAGTACCTTTTTGCCACTGGATTTGTGCAAGATCTATGAGAACAATTTTACCAGCAGAGCATTTACCCTTTAACCTGCCACAACCCACTTTATACTCCCACTGACATTACTATGTCACTAACACCCTCTAGTTTGCCAAATCAAAAAATACCCCTTAATGTTCATTGAGTGCTTACTGTTTTCCAAGTATTGTTCTATGCAATCTAGGTGTTGCATTTAATTTTTGTGAAACCCGTATAAAGTAGATAACATTCTTATCTGATTTTACAGTGTGGAATCTGAGGCACAGTGAGGATAAATTATTTTTCTCAAGGTCACATGACTAGTCGAGTACAATTGATGTATGTCTCCAAGAAGCCAAATTCTAGAGCCAAAACTCAAAAATTCTACCACACAACTCTCTTACCAGACTTCCAACAGCATTTGGCATGGCTGACCTCTCTCTCTTGGAAGTAATCTTAGTTTCTATGATACCACAGTTTCAAGCATGTCCCCTTACTACTCCATCCTTTACTCTGACTTTTCTTTACTAGTTCCTCCTCCTCTAGTAAAGCAAAGACTTTATCATATATCTTGTCACCATTCCATCCTCTTTGTAGGCATTCTCATCCACTCTTATGGTTTCTCTATGTCATCTATATGCATTAGACTGTGGAGCTTACATCTGCATTCCAAGACACATTTGTGACATTTTGTAAGTATGTTTTAAATTCCTACATCAATTCCTCATAATATTTCCACAATACTTGGAAATATTTTGAATTCATTGCCACTGATCTGACACAAGTCCATCTCTCATTAGACTGTTGTAAGAACAAATTTATTAGCTTTTTGCCTCAAATCTTTCTTTCCTGAGTGGCTTCCTTACCAAAAAAAATAGTTCTGGATGTTGTCTCCCTCTCATTCCTGAATGTGTTTCTCTAGAATTAGATTGGGGTAATTTTTTCATAAACGTCATTTTTTATTAGTGCATAATATTCCATCTTATACTTTTACATTAATTTAACCATTGTCTTATTATAGGCAATGAAGTTTTTCCTACTTCTGTTGAGTGCAAAAAATTAATAAACTTTATTTTTAGAGCAGTGTTAGGTTGACAGAAAAATAAAAGTTCACTGACCCTCTCTCTGATTTCTTCTTGCACACTCTCCCCTGCCATTAACATCTTGTATTAGTTTGGTACACTTATTACAATTACACTAATATTGATACATTGTTACAAACCAAAGCCTATAGTTTCCATTAAGCTTTACTGTTATATTGGTTTTGACAAATGCATAACGTCATGTATACACGATGACAGTATCATGCAGAACAGTTTCCCTGCTTGTAAATCCCGTGTGCTTCAGCTATTCATCCTTGCCTCCCTCTCCCTAAACCTAGTGGCAACCAATGATCTTTTGACTCCCTCTTTACCTTCTCCTTAAACCCACCTCCCTCCATAAACACACTCATTCTCTGGGCACCATCACAAGAACTAATATGTCCAAACACAGGCTTTAGAGACAGGCAGGCCTGGTTTCGTATTTTCTTTCTCCCTCATGGAATTTTAGAGCTTTGAGGAATCTTAGATATTATTCAATCCAATAATTTTTGTCCTTTGATATCTTTTGCACTGTTTATCCTTCTATTTGGGGGGGCTGCAGATGAAAGGAATCATGAGACTGAACCAACAAGATATTTTAGTTTATAGGTACCATGTATAAGTACATGAACAGAGTTCTAAGCTATGGAGGAAGTTGAAGACCCCAGACCAGCTTAGTCTTGCAAATCAGATATCTTCTGGGCATGCTCGGACCAGCTTCACATTGGCCTGTGATTTCAACATTCCCAGATCCATGCATACTTGCAGTGGGAAAGGGTTAGGGGGCAAAGGCCTATTAAACATTATGTGGTGTGATGATTAATTTTATGTGTCAACATGAGTGGGGCATGGTGCCCAAATATTTGGTCAGATATTATTCTGGATGTTTCTGTGAAGTTTTTTTTAAAGATGAGATTATTATTTAAATTGGTGGACTTTGAGAAAAACAAAGTGCCCTCTCTAAAGTGGACGGGTCTCATCTAATCAGTTGAAGGCATGAAGAGAACAAAAGGCTCACCCAGCCTATGCAAGAAACAATTCTACCAGCAGATGGCCTTCTGACTCAAACAGCAACATTACCTCTTCCCTTAGTCTCTAACCTCAGGGCTCACCCTGCAGATTTTAGACTTGCCAGCCTCCATAGTCTTGTGAGCCAATTCCTTTTTACAAAGATTTTATATATTTATTGAGAGAGGGGAAGGGAGGGAGAAAGAGAGGAAGAGAAACATCAATACATTGATCGGTTGCCTCTCTCACACTCCCCACCAGGGACCAGGCCCGCAACCTAGGCATGTGCCCTGATTGCAAATTGAACTGGTGGCCTTTCAGTTTGCAGGCCAGTGCTCAGTACACTGAACCACACCAACCAGGGTTGTGAGCCAATTTCTTTAAAAAATCTTTACCATCTCTCTATCTATTCTATCTAACTATCTAGCTTTCCATTTCTTTGTCTACAGTATATTGGTTCTGGAGAATCCTGACCAATACACATGGTTAAAAGTGAATGGGAAATGCTGAGTCATGTGTTTGGTAGACAGGATTGAGAACATGGGGAAAAACCTACCTTCTGCTTGTACTATTTCTGATGCTCAATATGGAGTCAAAAGATGGAGTGAAGAGAACAGGAGGTATGTGGGAGGGAGGATGAGGACAAGTGAGTATTATTACCTTAAGTCTCCCAATTTCCAATTAAGTATAACTCCCTCAATAATGTATTTCCCCATGGCTGCCAGTGGCTTTCAAGATAATTACATACACTCCATGGCTCCTCAAAGTAATATGATTATTACTCCTTTTCTATGGGTAATGATAATGCATCTCCCTTGGAAAAAAGGATTTTTAAAAATCAAGTCTGAAGCATAGTTTCTGTCTTGCATATCTTCTTATCTCCTCAGCTTAGAGAAGGCTAGAGGATGAAACTAAAAAGTAGAAAACTATCATTAAATCCTTCCATCATTATTTTCAGTGCTCCAGAAAGTTGACATCTTTTCTTTTTTACAGAAAAAAATACCAACAAGGACTTTTCAAAGGAAATTTCAAAAGAATCACTTACAGAATTTCTAAGACTAGTAGGAAGGAATGGGGCTGGCTGCCTTCATGTGTGAAGACAGACAACTGAATGCATCAAAAAGGCAAAAATAACCATTTATGAATTTTTTCGGCAATATTCATTTATTTAACCAATGTTTGGGGATGCTCTACCATGTGAAAAGTCATGTGTTTTAGAACCTGTTTACAATGACTAGTAAGACATTGTCCCTAAATTCAGGAAGTCCATCATTTAGAAGAAAATCAGTAGTCGGTCAAACAATTACCTAAAACAGACTATATGATAAGCATTATAATAGAGTCATCTCAAGGGTGCCTGAAGAAATCTGTGTGGAAATAACATTCAAGAGTTCTGACAGGCTGAGTAAAAATATAAAGAATGACATAAGACAAAACACCACTGATAAATTCAGCATTAAAAAATTCACTCTTAAAGCAAAGAGATTATTTTTAAAAGCAGTCATTCAGCCCTGGCTGGTGTAGCTCAGTGGATTGAGCGCGGGCCTTCTAACCAAAGTATTGCGGTTCAATTCCCAGTCAGGGCACATGCCTGGGTTGCAGGCCAGTTCCCGGCAGGGGACGCATGAGAAGCAACCATTCACTGATATTTCTCTTCCTTCCCTTCCCCTCTAAAGATAAATAAATAAAATTAAAAAAAAGCAGTCATTC
This sequence comes from Artibeus jamaicensis, assembly GCF_021234435.1. Lineage (NCBI taxonomy): Eukaryota > Metazoa > Chordata > Mammalia > Chiroptera > Phyllostomidae > Artibeus > Artibeus jamaicensis. The sequence goes on along the minus strand of NW_026522028.1, from coordinate 6,818,092 downwards.
AAAACAGTTAATATATACTCTGGTTTCTCTTCAGATCGCATAAATCTTTCGCCTTTTACAAAACAGTTAATATTAGGTTCTTGTTGTTTGACTTTCTTGAGTCTTCAAAACTAGAGTAGAGTGGTCTTAGTTTCTTTTTTCAGTATAGTTGATATATAATTTTATATCAGTTTCAGTTGGACCTTTCCAGAACATTACAAAAGACAAATAGAAAACAAAATATTAAAGGTGTGCATATGCATGAGACAACTAATAAGTGAGATAAATTGTTCCTTTTTAAAAGAGCTATTCATTGTTAATATTTGAATGGTGCTGAATAAATTTATGGAGAAGTAAATACTATTTAAATATTTGTAAGAAGGTTTCGGATAGATCCGGTTCCTTCGAAAACTTGTGTGTAATGAAAAATCACTCTTGGTGGTTGTTTAATAGGGGTTTATGACTAACTTTAAAAACAATGTGTTATATTATTTTATCTAGTGAAATGCCATAATATTGGATAGCCCAATTTCTGAAACAATGTAGCATTATTCTAACAAAAACCAAAAAGAAATCATTTCCCTTGATCCAAAGCACCTATGTAGAATAAGAATTAAAAAGTAAAAGCATTAGGTATCCTATCTACCTTTAGTTGAGTTTGTGTTTATTTCATTTCTCTCGCTTGTAGGTCTATAAAGAGTCACTGAATAAATTTTAGAGCCACTAAAAAATTTGCAGATAAAAAGGCCACAACTGCTCTCGTTTCTGTACTGCACGGCCGGAAGCCCCCGTCTACACCAATGATACCACAATGAAAGCATATGTATCCCTGTGAAATGAAAGTGATTGGACTTTGTTGCAACAAGGATTCAATTTTTTGTTTTTTAGAAAAAGTGTGAATATGGTAGATATGGGCATACATTATTTTATCTTGAAGTGTAACAAATTACATAAATTAACTTCATGTTGAGAAGTAGGGATGTTACTCAATTGCACAAAACCTCATCCTGAGTGAGAATTGTTGTACAATTGCCTCTGTGTTTTGGAATGAGGCACTTCAGTGTGAATAAAAAGATACGTATTACATTTGGAAAAGGAAAATGATGACTTCACATATGAAACACTCATGCTGTCATTTTTCTGTTATTTTTTTGCAATTCTAAAGTGGCACAAGGGCAGACTGGAGAACTTGGCACAAATTATGACTTTTCATTCTCAAAAACAATCCACTTAACAATTGCATTAGCAGTATAAAGAGGCGTTTTCTGAGCTATTGTTTGTGATGACTATGTCTCAATCTGGAATCATAAAAGACTAATATCAGCAGTTCATGAACACATGAAAATCACCAACTAAATCTATTGCAGGCATATGTTTTCCTTTTTCATAAGACCCTGATTTAACACCTGAAGAATAATGAGAAAGCTTTGGAAACATGTTCATTAAGCATGAGATTATATGTAAAGGGAATGAACCAGTTCTAAACATGCAAGCAAGTTGATACTGTGAATATAAAACATAGGCTCTAACACTCATGCTTCCTTTCCTAAACCTGAAAAAATGGTCCTTATTTGGGGTTTCATTCTTGACCATACAGGTAAATAGGGTTGGGTGATAAAGTTTTATAGCTTTTTTAAAAATTCAAACTATCCCTTCAAAATTATAGGTAAGGCTTGCATAAACTTTATCGAGTTTAACAGAAAACAATAGCTATTTTTAATAATACCATAAGAAATACAATGAAATGAGAACAAATAACATGGACTTTTATTTTATTTTTTAATAAATTTTATTTAGTTACTTTTCAAGTATATTTTTTATCTATTTCTCCCATCCCATCCCCCCCTGCCCCGTCACCCCCCGCCCTCCCATTCCCCCCCCCAGTCCTCATCCCTGTGTCTTTCATACTTGTTCCTCAAAATCCCTCCCCCTTTTTCTCCTTAAATTCCCTTCCCTCTGCACTCTGGTCACTGCCCACTTGTTCTCTATTTCAGTGTCTTTGTTTTTATTCAGTTTGCTTGTTTGTTTTATTCTTTAGCTTCCTGTCAAAGGTGAGATCATATGGTATTTGTCCTTCAATGCCTGGCCTATTTCACTCAGCATAATGCTTTCCAGTTCCATCCATGTTGTTGCAAAGGGAAGTAGCTCCTTCTTTCTCTCTGCTGCATAGAATTCCATTGTGTATATGTACCACAATTTTTTGATCCATTCGTTTACTGATGGGCACCTAGGTTGATTCCAACTCTTGGCTATTGTAAATTGTGCTGCTATGAACATTTGGGGTGCATAGGTTCTTTGAAATTGATGTTTTAGGATTCTTGGGGTATAATCCTAGCAGTGGAATTGCTGGGTCCAAAGGCAGGTCGATTTTTATTTTTCTGAGAAAATTCCATACTGTTTTCCATAATGGTTGTACCAGTCTGCAATCCCACCAACAGTGAACTAAGGTCCCCTTTTCCCCACACCCTCTCCAACATTTGTTGTTTGTTGCTTTGTCTATTATAGCCATCCTGACGGGTGTAAAGTGGTATCTCATTGTGGTTTTAATTTGCATCTCTCTGATAGCTAATGATATTGAGCATCTCTTCATGTGTCTCTGGATATTCTCTATGTCCTCTTTAGAGAAGTGTCTGTTCAAGTCCTTTTCCCATTTTTTAATTGGGTTCGATGTCTTCCTAGAGTGGAATCATGTAAGTTCTTTGTATATTTTGGAGATCAAACCTTTGTCTGAGGTATCATTGGCAAATATGTTTTCCCATACAGTTGGTTGTCTTTTTAATTTAATACTGTTTTCTTTAGCCATGCAGAAGCTTTTTATTTTGATGAGATCCCATTTGTTTATTCTTTCCTTTATATTCCTTGCTCTAGGGGACACATCCGTAAAAATGTTGCTGCGTGGAATATCTGAGATTTTCTTGCCAATGTTCTCCTCTAGGACTTTAATGGTGTCACAGATTATATTTAAGTCTTTTATCCACCTTGAATTTATTTTGGTGTATGGTGTAAGTTGGTGCTCAAGTATCATTTTTTTGCATGTAGCTGTCCAGTTCTCCCAACACCATTTGCTGAAGAGGCTATCTTTACTCCATTTTATGTTACTGCCCCCTTTGTCAAATATTAATTGAGTGTAGAGAGTTGGGTTGATTTCTGGGCTCTCTGTTCTGTTCCATTGGTCTATGTGCCTGTTTTTATGCCAGTACCAGGCTGTTTTGATTACAGTGGCTTTGTAATATAGTTTGATATCAGGTATTGTGATCCCTCCTACTTTGTTCTTCTTTCTCAAAAGAGCAGCTGCTATTTGGGCTCCTTTATGATTCCATATAAATTTTTGAAGTGTTTGTTCTATGTCTGTGAAATATGCCATTGGTACTTTAATAGGTATTGCATTGAATCTGTATATTGCTTTGGGTAGTATGGACATTTTGATGATGTTAATTCTTCCAATCCATGAACAAGGTATATGTTTCCATTTGTTTGTGTCTTCCTTGATTTCTTTCTTCAGGGCTGTGTAGTTTTCTGCATACAGGTCTTTTACCTCCTTGGTTAGGTTTATTCCCAGATATTTTATTTTTCTTTTTGCTATATCGAATGGGATTTTTTCCTTAATTTCTGCTTCTGCTGATTCATTGTTAGTATACAAAAATGCCTTTGATTTCTGGATATTGACTTTGTATCCTGCTGTTTTGCCAAATTCATTAATTAGTTTGAGCAGTTTTTGGGTAGAGTCTATAGGATTTTCCACTTACATTATCATGTCATCTGCAAACAGTGACAGTTTTGTTTCCTCTTTTCCTATTTGGATGCCTTTTATTTCCTTTTCCTGCCTGATCGTTGTGGCCAAAACTTCTAATACTATATTGAATAGAAGTGGTGAAAGTGGACATCCTTGTCTTGTTCCTGATCTTAGTGGAAAAGCTTTTAGTTTTTGCCCATTGAGTATGATATTGGCTGTAGGTCTCTCATATATGGCCTTTATTATATTGAGGAATGATCCCTCTATTCCCACTTTGCTGAGTGTTTTTATCATAAATGGGTGTTGTACCTTATCGAAAGCTTTTTCCGCATCTATTGATATGATCATGTGGCTTTTGTCTTTGCTTTTGTTTATGTGATGTATTACGTTTACTGATTTGCGAATACTGAACCATTTTTGCATCCCTGGGATGAATCCCACTTGGTCTTGGTGTATGATCTTTTGATATATTGTTGGATGCAATTTGCCAATATTTTGTTGAGGATTTTAGCGTCTATGTTCATCAGCGATATTGGCCTGAAGTTTTCTTTCTTTGTTGTATCTCTATCTGGTTTTGGAATTAGGATGATGCTGGCTTCATAAAAGGAGTTTGGGAGTTTTCCATTCTTTTGGATTTTTTGGAATAGTCTGTGAAGAATGGGGGTTAGCTCTTCCTTAAATGCTTTGTAGAATTCTCCTGTGAAACCATCTGGTCCGGGGCTTTTGTGTGATGGAAGTTTTTTTTATTGCTGCTTCGATTTCTTTTGCTGTTACTGGTCTATTCAGGTGTTCTACTTCTTTTTCATTGAGTTTTGGGAGATTATATTTTTCTAGAAATGTGTCCATTTCCCCTAGGTTCTCAAATTTCTTGGCATACAGTTCTTCATAGTAATTTCTTACAATCCTTTCTATTTCTGTGGTATCAGTTGTAATCTCTCTTCTTTCATTTCTGATTGTGTTTATTTGTGTCCATTCCCTTCTTTTCTTGATGAGCCTACTTAAAGGCTTGTCTATTTTGTTTATCTTTTCAAAGAACCAACTCCTGGATTCATTGATCCTTAGAATTGTGCTTTTAGTCTCTATGTCATTTAGTTCTGCTCTGATCTTAGTTATTTCCTTCCTTCTACTTGGTTTGGGCTGTTTTTTTTGTTGTTCCTTGAGTTCTTACAGGCGTAGAGTAAGGTTGTTTGTTTGAAATGTTTCTGTTTTCTTGAGGTAGGCCTGTATTTCTATAAACTTCCCTCTCAGGACTGCCTTTGCTGTGTCCCATAAGTTTTGGGTTGTTGTGAGATCATTTTCATTTGTTTCCAGAAACTTTTTGATTTCTTCCCTAATTTCATTCTTGACCCATTCATTGTTTAATAGCATACCATTCAGTCTCCATGATTATGGGTGTTTTGGGTTTTTTCCTTTGAGGTTGGTTTCCAATTTCAGTCCCTTGTGGTCAGAGAAAATGCTTGGTATGATTTCAATATTCTTGAATTTGTTGAGGCTTGTTTTGTGTCCTATCATGTGGTCTATCTTTGAAAATGTTCCATGTGCATTTGAAAAGAATGTGTATTTACTTCTTTGGGGTGAAGAGCTCTGTATATATCAGTTAGGTCCATTTCATCAAGGGTGTTGTTTAATGCCGCAATGTCTTTGTTGATATTTTGTTTGGAAGATCTGTCCATTTTTTATAGTGGGGTGTTAAAATTCCCCACTATAATTGTGTTGCTGTCTATATCTTTCTTGAATTCCTCTAAGATTTTCTTTATATATTTTGGTGCTCCTATGTTGGGTGCATATATATTTATGATGTTAATGTCTTCTTGGTGGATTCTTCCCTTGAGTATTATGAAGTGACCTTCTGGGTCACTCTTTATGGCTCTTTTTTTGAAGACTATTTTGTCCGATATGACAATTGCTACCCCAGCTTTTTTTCTTGTCCATTTGCTTGGAAAACTTGTTTCTAGCCTTTCACTTTTAGTCTGTGATGGTCTTTTGTCCTGAGGTGGGTCTCTCGTAGGCAGCATATGTGTGGGTCATGCTTTCTTATCCATGATGCTATTCTGTGTCTTTTGATTGGAGCATTTAATCCATTTACATTTAAGGTTATTATTGATAGGTACTTATTCATTGCCATTTTTGTACCTGTGTTCCTCTCTGTCTGTCTCTTTTCCTTCCTTTCCTTAAAGCAGACCTTTTAGTATTTCTTGTAGAGCTGACTTGGTGGCAGCAAATTCTTTTAGACTTCTTTTGTCTTGGAAGCTCTTTATTTGGCCTTCTATCTTGATTGAGAGCCTTGCTGGGTAAAGTAGCCTTGGTTGTAGGCCTCTGGTTCTCATTACTTGGAATATTTCTTGCCATTCTCTTCTTGCTTGGAGTGTTTCCATTGAGAAGTCAGTGGCTAACCTTATTGGGACTCCCTTGTATGTTATTTCTTTTTCTCCCTTGCTGCCTTTAAGATTCTCTCTTTGCCTTGGAATTTTGCCATTTTAATGATGATGTGTCTTGAAGTGGGCCTCTTTGGGTTCCTCTTGAATGGGACTCTGTGAGATTCCTGGATTTGTGTGACTTTTTCTTTTATCAAATTAGGGAAATTTTTTCTCATTACTCTTTCAAATATGTTTTCTATCCCTTGTTCTTCTTCTTCTCCTTCTGGTATTCCTATTATTCGGATATTATTACGTTTCATATTGTCTTGCATTTCTCTTAATCTCTCTTCATTCTTTCTGAGCCTCTTTTCCCTTTCCTGTTCTTTCTGTAAGATGCTTTCTACTTTGTCCTCCAATTCACTAATCTAATCTTCTGTTTCATCTACCCTATTTTTAATGCTTTCCACTGTGTTTTTTTAATTCAGAAATTGTATTCTTCATTTCCTCTTGGCCCTTGCTAATAATTTCCATTTCCTTTTTCATGTTGATATGGTTCATAGTGAGATCATTGTAGCTACCCTGTAGTTTCTGGTTGCTGATTGTGACCTCTTTGAACTTCCTGATAACCAGTGCTTTGAATCCAGTATCTGATAGTTGACTTGCCTCTATTTCATCTAACATTCTTTCTGAGGATTCCTCCTTTCCTTTCATTTGGGGATTGTTTCTTTGTCTTCCCATTGTTTGTGAGACTCTTCTTGTTAGCTTCAGCTTCTTAGATTAATCTGTTTTGACACCCTGGGTTTATGGTATGAACTTTTGTGGTGGAATGCCTGTGAATTTCAGTGGTGCAGCCTCTTTGGGTTATCCTGTTGTTCTCTGCTTCCACCTACTCAAATATGCAGCAACTTGTGGCTTCTCTCCTACAACAATGTGCAATTTGTCTCTCTGACTCTACTATTGGGAGGCCTCTTCTATGGGTCCAGCTCTGGTCTTTTCATATTTTCAAGTTGATTGTGACTCTTGTGGGTAAAAGAAAGAAATGGTAAGGAAAGAAATAAAAGGAAGAAAGAAAAAATGGTAGGGGAATGGAAGAAAGAGCAATAAGTTTAGAAAGAAAAGAAAAAGAAACAGAAAATCCGGGAAAAGAGGACAAAAGTATGGAAAGATGAAACAGTAATAAAGTTTAAAAGAAATAACAGATTACTTTAAAAAAGCAAAAAGATAAAGAAAAGGAATGGAGAAGGAAGAAAGGTAAAAAAGAAAGAAAGAATAAAAATAAAATAAAGTAAAGTAAAAAAAAACAAAACCAAAAACCAAAAAACGCACAAACAAAAATAAACTCTCAAAAACATCAGAAAAGGAAATGTCTCTTGTGGACTTCAAACTAGCCGAACCGGTTTTTCTGGTTGCAGTTGGCTGAGGGTCGATGTTGTGATTTTTTCAGCCAGCCCCTCTCAGGATCCAGACACTTGGCGCCTCTCCCCAGCTCCCTACAATGGGGAACTAGGACTTCCTCACAGCGCTCCCCTCCCAGGGTTTACCGCCATGGGCTGGTTTGCGGTGTTTGCTGGCACCTGCACAGGCCTAATTGCCTGGTTCCCTCAGGATTGAGCAGAGACCTGCCCCCATTCTGTGGGGAAGCTCTAGGCCCTCTGCCCAATCTCGGGTTCGCTGCCAAGCTGGGTGTGAAGCAGACCAGGCTGCCGTGTCTACTGGATTCAGAGCCCCAGGCTGCACCTCTGAGTTCTCTTGGGCTGGCAACCACAGAGTCCTTGGTTGGGGCCCTTTGTCCTCCGCACCCTCTCCGCAAACTCTATCAAACAAGTCTCTCCTGGCACCCCACCTTGCTTGGCCAGAAAGGGAGGGGGTTGAGGGTCTCAGCTCTTTTCCCAGGACCCCTCAGCGCCCCGGGCTTCCAGATAGTCTGAGGAGGGTGGACTGGAAGCCAGGAGCGATCTGAGGACTGGGCACTGACCTAGAAACTCTGTGCACACGTCATGGCACGCTGCGTGGTGTGTATCCCTTCTGCTCCTGTGTTTGTCTGGGTCCCCTAGCCAACCTCTGCCAAAAAAAAACCTAGGGACGGAGTAGCACCACGCCGGGCGCTGGACCCAGAACTGTGTGCAGGCTGAAATCTCCTCTGCTCCCCTCTGGTTGGGTCTCTTGGCAGGTCCGGGCCCAAAAATCCTAGGGAGAGAGCTTTCCGGGCGCTGAACGTTGGCCTAGGCGCCCTCAAGCACTTGCCCAGACACACTGCGTGTGGAGTGACTAGTTCCCCAAATTGCACGCAGGCTGAAATTTCTTCCACACCTCTTTGCCTGGGCCACTAGGCCTCCCCGGATGAAAAATCCCAGGGAGGAAGCCGTCTGGGCACTGAACGCTGTCCCAGGCACTATTAGGCACTCTCCCAAACACAGTTCCCACTAGGCGCCGGACCTCCGAACTATGCACAGGCTCAAATCACCTCTGCTCCCCTCTGGTTGGGCCTCTTGGTAGGCCCCCGGCCCAAAAATCCTAGGGAGGGAGCCGTCTGGGCGCTGAAGGCTGTCCCGTGTGCCCTTGGGCTCTCACCACTGGGCGCTGGTTCCCCTACCCTGCACCGGCTGTTTCTCCCTGCTCCGTCCCAGAGACTACTGTACCGCTGCTGTCTCCCTACTGTCTGGTTCCTCCGTGACCGATGAGGTTTCTGGTCTCTTATTTTCATATATGCTTGGCAACTGCTGGCTTGCTGGCCTCACCTCCTCCTAACATGGACTTTTAAAGGTAGTGGAAATGTATATAGTATCAGGTGCTTATTCATAGGCCCAAAGGAAGAAATTTAAAGGACACAGAACAAAGAAGTGGAGACCTATGGTTTGAGTACCATCTATACATCTTCTGAACACCCCAACATGGGCATGAAGATCAGACAAACTGATTTGTGAGAATAGAATGTACAGTCTCTGTCAGGGGTACCTGAGCCTGGAACAAATAGCTCCTCCTGAGATCCTATCTCCAAACACATGTTTTTCTTTTGAAAACCCTGTAGGAAATCTGGGTGTAAGATGTTTGAATGCTGTATCTATCACAGTGGGTTCCTACTAACTTAGTAGTACCAGGCTTCTGTCTTTGTGAGGTGAGTGGGAGCAAACTTGCCCTTCTGCTGTAAACAACTAGAAAACTGCAGAAAACAGGTGAAGCAGCAGCTTTGAGGCACAATGCCTAGTGCACTACAGACATCCCCAAGAGAAGGGAAACAAATGAAGTAAGTTTTGGGATTGCCTCACCTTTCTGCCAGGGAAGTGATACTCGAAGAGCAAACACATGCAGGGAATGGTGGCTTCTTTGGGTGGAGGTGTTTGGGGAGGCTGAGGCAGCTGGAATTTCAGAGCAAACTATCAGAAAGCAGGGAGCTTCACAAAGAACTCAAGAAAACTTCCTAGGCTTTCCTTGGAGCCCGTGGCAGTGTACTGTGCACTTGTGTAGGATGAAATCCACAACACTGAGCACGGATCGATCAGGAAGCTGACCCTGAGCAATTTCCAGCAGATCAATTTTGTGTGTATGTTCAGGTTACAGAATTTGTGGGTTTGATCACAGCTTTAGGGGCAAGGTAATAATTTGTACTTTCAAGTGCAATAGGAAGATCTAGGTAGACAAATGATGAAAGAAAGCGCATTATTAAAAAGCAAATTGTAGAACTGGAAACACAAATCTGAGAATCAATTCACAGAGGTAGTAAAGAAAATGTATACATTCCCTTAGTGAAGTTATGTAAAGAGATATGAAAATTAACAATTCTTGGTCACCTGCATTGCACCAGCACTAAAGTGGATATATTCATATGGTATCTTAATTTAAAACACTGCAACAATCCTATCGGGTAGGTAATGGAATTCCAATTGTAAAAATCAGAAAGTTGTAACAGGAAGGTGAAGTCATGTGCTCAAGGTTCTACATTTGGAACCAATAATTTACTTAAGAGCACACAATAGTTACCCAGATATGTGAAGCTCCATAGCCCAATCTCATCTAAAAGAAAAAAGGCTGGCAGGATTCCCATACTGAATTTCAGAGAAGGAAGTGAAATGGTCTTGGTGCTCTTGAGGCCTAACTATGCCTGCCTAACTTGGCCCCTGGGTCCTTCTCTAATCTCTCCCAGGGCTCACCTCTTATTCACTCTGGTCAGCCCTGACGACTCCTAGGTCTTTCTGGAGGCACAGAGCATGTTTCCACCTCAGCATCCTTTCCAGAAATGCTCACTCCCACAATATCCACACGGCTTACTTTCTCATTTTGTTCAGGCTTCTGTTCAACTATCAGTGACCCATAGGAGACTACCTGACTGACTAATGTAAAACACTAATCCCTTCTATTCTCTGTCTCCACCATGTGCTTTACTTTTTTTTCTCCAGAGTACTTTTGTCTATCAGACCATATGGCACATACTTGTTTATGTTTTATTTTCTACCTCCCCAAATAGAATTAAGCTATCTGTGGAGGCAGAAATTATGTAGAATTATGACCTCTGTGAGGAAGAAGATATTATCTGTTTTAATCATTGCTCTCTTCCCAGTACCTAGAAAGTGCCTGGCTCATTGAATGCTCTCAATAAATGTCAGTGAATGAATGAGTGAATGTGTTTTAAGTTACAGACCTTTTGAGAACTGATTAAAGGTACGGGAACCCCTCTATGCACCTAAAAAAGCTTTACATCCACCTGTAATAACCAATTTGACCTGATATAGAAACTAAAGATGTAGAGAAGTAGGAAAGTGAGAATAGTAATTTTAAAAGCAGGGAGTGGCCCTGGCTGGAGTAGCCCAGTGAATTGAACATGGGCCTGTGAAGCAAAGGGTTGCCGGTTTGATTCCCAGTCAGGGCACATGCCTGGGTTGCAGATCAGATTCCCATTAAGGGACACATGAGAGGTAACCACACATTGATGTTTCTCTCCCTCTCTTTCTCCTTCTCTTCCCCTCTCTCTAAAAATAAACAAATAAAATATTTTTTTAAAAGCAGGGAGTAGAGCCCTTGGCTGATGTAGTTCAGTGGATCGAGTGCAGGCCTGCAAACTAAAGGGTCACTGGTTTGATTCCCATTCAGGGCACATGCCTGGGTTGTAGGCCAGGTCTCCAGTGTGGGGTGGCAAGAGGTAACAACACACTGAGTTTATCTCCCTCTCTTTCTCTTTCCCTTCCCCTCTCTCTAAAAATAAATAAATAAAATCTTTTTTTAAAAGGAGGAAGTGGAAAAGATAACTGAAAATAGAGAAATGGCCAATTATGTCACATGAGCCAGAGAATATTCACAATGAATGAGCTTGATATGCTATTTGATTTGTCAAAGAACAGAATGGTGACCTTCAAGAGTTCAGTTTCCACACAGAGGAAGACAAATTCTGATAGCCAAGCCATTAAAGTATATATGGCAAGAGACTGGAGTCAGGTTAAACATGATTATAGATCATGTCAAAACATGGCTAGCTATACGGATTCCTAAAGATAAAGACAGGTGACTTGCCTTGTCATTGATGCAGAAGTTACTAGCACAATTAAGACTAAATCTTCAGGTTTCTTGGTATTTGTTCTTAAGATAAAGTATAAAGGTTCACAGCATAGGCTCCAAAGAAAGAGCCAAGTTCCACCACTTGCTCTGACTTTAAGCAAATATTTAAAAATTCTCCAGGATTCCATTCCTTATCTGTAAACATTGGTCAATAATAAGGTCATGATGAGCTAATGTATGTTGAAAGATTAATGTGATAATGGCACATAGATAGCACTCAATACATTTTATCCATCATTATTTTCCCTGTCCCATAAAAGTAGCCTCATGTCTGTCATTGTTACTTTTCTACACACTATTGTTCAACATACTTCTAATCACATAGCAAGTTTATTTCATTATGTGAATATTGTATGATAAGTGAATACTCTGTATAAAATATAATACTTAACAATAAATGGAAGGAAATAATTACAGCAATAGCAAGAATGGTTATATGGTTAAGGAAAGTTTTCTGTTATCTAACAAACCACCATGAATTTGTGCACTATTCTGTGGATTCAGCTGGATGGCGTATCTCTGCATCATGTAGTGTTGTCTGAGCTCCCTCGTGATTTCGTGGTCAGCTGATGTTTCTTGTGATGGTCTTACTCACATTCTGATGGCTGGCTATCTATTGGTCCAATGGGCAAAAGGTATATCTGGGTCATGTGTCTCTCATCATCTGGCAGGTCTGACTGGGCTTGTTCACATTGCGATTATTCTTGGATGGTCATAGAGTTTCCTAAGAGCAGCAAGAGAGAGCAAACCCTAACTTTGAAGCCCTGTTCAAGTCTCTATTTGTATAATATTTGATACTATCCCATTGAACACAGCAAGAACTATAGCCAGATCAATAGTGAGTGTAGGTAGAGACAATCCAGGTCTCGGGTAACAACCAAGGTAATCATTGTAGCCACTAACATACAGGTTAAAAACCTGCATAGGTTAGATCCCATAATGGAGCATATTTAATTGAGAAGACAAATTGTTGATGAAGCTAGATAAACTTCAGAAAGGAAAGAAGAATGCATAAGACCAAGAAATTTCAGGAGTCAGAGAGGGATAAGTGTTCTTCTAAAACTAAAAGGAAAGATGAAATCAAGGGTACAAAGAAGAAATATTGCTGTAGAGAGAAATCAGGTAGTTCATAACAGACTTGTCTCATTAAGCTTTAAATTAATGTCTTAGTCATCTTCCTCTTTCTCTTTCAGCTTCTCTCCATCCTTACTGGTGCTCCCTAGGTCATCTATCATAGGCACTATTCCATCTGAGTGGCAAAATTCTCCTTCATGTTTGTATCATATTAGAATACTCAGAGCCTAAAAGGCATTTAAAAATAGATTGACGGATTGAGTGCAGTCTGAAAACTAAGGGGTCACCAGTTCAATTCCCAGTCAGGGCACATGCCTGGGTTACAGGCCAGGTCCCCAGTGGGGGCCATGTGAGAGGCAACCACACATTGATGTTTCTCTACCTCCCTTCCTTCTCTCTAAAAATAAATAAATAAAATCTTTAAAAAATACATTGACTTAACTTTGGGTGGTGAACACACAATACAATATACAGATGATGTATTATAGAATTGTATACTGAAACCTACATAGTTTTATTAAACAATGTCAGTTCAATCAAAATTAATTTAAAAAATAAAATACTTTTGTTGTAGACTGATCTGCCTGGTTCTAGGAATTGTATCTCGACTCCTTGTGGCTAAGGGTGAGGGACTACTTCTGGAATGAGAGGCACAGGAGACAAAGCTTGTCTCTGGTAGCAAACCCTGCCTCTCCCTGCCCCCAAAGCTTGGTGGGAAGTCAATGACAGATAAGACCCCTCACAGCAGGGGGCAACCTAAGCCAGACTCGATCACTTGGGAGGCCTTCATCGAAGGACTCGGGGGGGGGGGGCTGCAACAAAGAGCAATGGACTCTTGCCCCCCCGGCTTTGACATAGCCCGAGTCCCCATGTCCTCTGGGAGAAGTGCTTCTTGGCTCTAATCCCCTTAAGCCTGAATACCTGTTGGGGGGAGGGATGCAGCTCCTTGCCTTGCTAGAGTGTGTCCTGGGGAAAAATCTGGCATCACAAAGACTTCCTGATAAACCTGTGGAGTCTGCTCTGCTAAGAGTGCTTTCATTCATATGGTAAGTGTTCAAGCAGGAAACCCTAAAACTCTGTTACTGACAGACTCGGACTCAGACTAAGCCCTCAGATTTCTTTGAAATGTTATCCGCTGTTTGATCCTTGCTGCCCTGTATTCCTGTGTATTAAAACCCAATAAAAGGCCCTGGAGGAGGGGGCTCGAGGCCTTTTTCCCCTGAGAAACTGGCCACTGCCCACGGCCTTTTTCCTCTGGGAAACTGGCCACTTCTCCTCCCCAAGCAGATCACATCATGTCTCAGTCATATTTACTCTCATTCATGGCACACAGGGGAACTTTCAAGGAAAGTTGCCCCCACGTAGTTTGACCATAACAGGCACTGGAAGAGATATTTTGAGAAAGAATTTTTGTTGAGTCTTCACAAATTCCACACCATCTCAGCTTGACTCTTTGGGTTACAGAAAACCTTAAAAACTGAAATGGGTATGTACATAATTTCCTCTCAGTGAATAAACTGGCCATTGATGCACTCATTGAAGCACTTTGGCAGGTCCATCCCAATTTGATACCACGTAGAGATGGCCTTAGATCTAATCACTTTATCCTGAGACCCAAGAGATCTTCGTTTTTTAAGGAATCTTTATTGTATAAAGAATTTTATCTTAAAATTATGTTTTAAATTTTTGTTGAATTTTTTAAGATATTACTTTCAAATTAGGCTTAAAATTTTGTTGACAATAGGTGTGTATTGTATAAAAATTCTGAGTCAAAAATTGTTTAAATGAAAAGAATGTCATTTCCCCAAAGACAATTAACTTTTTCTGATTTGAATACTGAATGAATCTTTGATTATATTAAAAACTGATAATTTTATGTAGGTTCATAATTGTATTATTGTTGGTTTTTAAGAGTAATTCTTTTCTATAGATAATTACATATTTGTGATAAAAAGAGTTTCTACACCTTACCTGAAATTTAATTTTCTATGTATACACACAGTCAGACACATGTATACACCAATATATGCATCTTTAACACTGGCATTAACTTTGGGTTACCTTATATTCAGGGAGTATTTTTGGCTGAGGCTATTACTGGACAGGGGCCTGGCCCTGAGTGTGTCTGCCTAGGGCCAGCTGTAGTGTGTGGGTTCCTAAATTTGTGTAGGAAACATTTCACAGCATGAATCAGGTGACTGTGAGGATCTGTTTATTAAAGCTGGGGACAGTGAAACAAGGAAAGGCTTAGCATAGAAGAAACAACAGGAGGGCCTAGGCTGAGCTGCCTTAGCTCACTGGGAAGTCAGAGAAGAAGGGTCCTAGGGTCAGGTTCAGAGGATTAACCTGGGACAAGCTGTCAGCTGCCCATTGCCTTAGAGTTAAGGAGACCTGTGCCTGTGGAGAAAGAAGTAGGGAGAAGAGAGGAAAGGGAATTGTGAGGGCTGCTCCCCAGAGGGAGAGCACATGTGCTAGTTCCTTTGTCTTGAGGGTTTTTTTCTCTCTCTCTCTCTCTTGCAGGTAGGCATCTCAGGAGAGGTCTCAGGGGAGAGTTCAGCAGAATATTCATCAGTTCTCCATGTGTGCCCTTTCAAGGTCATGGTCTCCACTTTGTTGGTGAGTGATAGGCCCAGGGCTCTTGAATCACTGTAATTGGTTCTGGCATCACCTACTTGAATTTGTTACTTTTCTGGACATGGAGCAGAAACACAACTGAGGCCTAGATGTTACCCCTAGGGAGGTAAGCTTTTGTATCTGGCTGTAAATTGCTTGGCCATTGTGTTCAACTATCTGTCTCAGTTTCCCTACTCAACTTGCCAAGGAATTTACCTAGCTTCTCACTGTACTGTCTTAAGGCACTTGTCAGGGCCAAATTATATTTACTGGAAATCAGATTGCTTCATTTTTCTAATTCCCATGAGTCAAGGACAATATCTGGGACTACATCCAAATAAGTCTTTACTAGACACTCAATTTAAGTGGTGTTTCTCAATAATTTTGTTTATTTATTTTATTTTTTAAAAGATTTTTATTTACTTTATTTTTTAGAAAGGGGAAGGGAGAGGGAAAGAGAGGGAGACAAACATCAATGTGTGGTTGCCTCTCACACATCCCCTACTGGGAACCTGGCCCACAACCCAGGCATGTATCCTAGACCGGGAATCGAACTAGCAACCCTTTGATTTACAGGCTGGCAATCAACCACTGAGCCATACCAGCCAGAGATGTTTATTTTTAAATAATTACAAAGCTACCTGAAGTTAGCCTAATGTGTAAATCTGGCAATAGAATTGAAATTACGGGGTCAAGAACCATGGTTTCAACCATGAAAACATTTTATTTTATCAGACATTAATTTGTGATCAAATCGCTAGGAAACATGGCATTCAATGATAATCAGTTCATTGACTGCTTTTTCTAGTCATTTCATGTAGCTACATTTGTGGAACAAAACTCGAAGGCAAAGGTATTGAAAAGGTAATTAGTGCATTTATTTTGTGGTTGTCTTTAAGAAAAATAAATAAATAGAAACTCACAATAGGGAAGAAATTTAGGCAATTGCTTTATTCATGAGACAGGTTGAATGCTTCATAATGTGCAAAAACAAAAGACACTGGTATGCTTTTAAAAAGAATGGCTAGTTCCTTCTTAAATTTGGAACAGCAAAATCTATACTTTAAAATTTTGTTAAAATGGGAAGTTGTTAATCACATTTTAAAAGATCCTTTATGTTATCAATGGATAATCAGTACATTTATCTACATAACTATTAAGTATGATTTTAATTTATAAAAGTCAAACCTCATATCCTCTTAACAATTGTTGAGTAGATTTGTTGTATAAGCCTAAATGGGTACACTGAATATGCCAAGGGGTTCTGAGATCTCTTGGTTTTAAATAATTTTTTTCCTATGGGGATATGACAAGTAAGTATTATCTCTCCACCAGAAAAGATAGTATGGCAAAATGAGAGGTTTAATATACTTGATTTTCATTACCTTTATTAGTGCATAGAAGTAGGTACAAAGCTAACTCTAGCTAATTAAGAATAAAAACATATTTTTCAACTTCAGAATGATTCATGTGGTCTTTTGTATCAATATACGTGGTTTGTTAGATTTCACTTGTATATTTTAAAATTTCAAAATTTCTTACACATTAACCAATAAAGGTATTAAACTATAAAGGTATTTCCTTTTCTGTATTTTTCTAAATATAGAAATTGGTAATAAGCAATATTAAGAATTTAAAGATATTAGCTTAGATTGTTGATTTGGTGTTTTGATTATAAACATTATGAAATGTCTTAAATAATTTGACTCTTACATTGTCTTATAGTCTTATCTTGCAGAATTTAGTAAGAGTAAAAATTGAGGAGAGGATAAGTGACTGAATTTCACATACAGGAAAGTAGATGCATCTTACACATGAATTCTGTATCATTTTCTGGGTACAAGTGTTCTTTAATTATTCTAGTAATGTTACCATAAATGAATCAGTTAAAACCAAGATTATAGTACCTTATCTTTCTATGATATTACCACAATTCAGGTTGAAAAGTATGATTTATTAGAAATGGTTGAAAGACAATAAGACTAAACCAGAATGCCTCTGGTAACACTTAAGATGAATACCAAAATTGGACATCTAATTGTATTGTCACAGTCCTTCAGCTGTAATAGAGACTCTTTCTCAGTATCTGCACTTAGGCATTTTTCTTTAATTCTAGTACCTAAAAATCCAAGAGGAACAAAACCAGAAGAGACAGACTTTTATGTACCTCTATGGCAATTATTTTATTGAAAAAATTTTAGAGGACTTCCGCCAAGATGGAGGCATAGGTGGATGTGCTGTGCCTTCTCACACAACCAAGTTTAGAGATAACTAAATATTAGCAACAGAAAACATAGCCAGAACACGGAAAATTGAACTTTTCGGAAGTCCGTTAACAACAAATTCTTCGGCCTGACCGGTAAGGGGCGAAACCAGCAGCTGGTGAAGCGGGGTTGCACAGGAAAACTGGGTCGGACGGACTCAGGTGCCCGGAATCCATACGCGCAGAATCCAGGCGTAGGGTTGGACCCAGTGAGCGACCGAGCGAGCGACCAGGCGAGCGACCGCCGGGGGAGACAGCGGGGGAGCAGTGCTGCGTGTTGACTGTGGTCGCGCATTTGTGCACGGGCGGACAGGCAAGGGAGTGGGTGGTTGAATCGGGGCCCAGCGGGTCCCCGCGGCAAGCGGCAGTGGAGGGCACCGCCATTTCCCTGCTCTGACCCCACCTCCACATACAGCGTCATAACCCAGCAACTCTGAGTGGTCTGGCCCAGGTGAACCACCTAGGGCGCTGATCATTACCCCGCTGTGAGAAACAGCAGAGGGGGCCGCCATTTCCCCGCTCTGACCACGCCCCCACATACAGCGTCATAACCCAGCGACCTGGGAGTCCAAGGCGCTGCTTCTCACACTTAAAGGGTGCGAACAGACCAAAAATGTCGCAAGAAGATCTCAAAGCCCCAGAGCCCATAGATCTAAGTGATGAAGAAATAGCAAAACTCTCAGACGCACAGTTTAAAACACTGGTCATCAGGATCCTCACAGAACTGGTTGATTATAGCCACAAATTAGACAAATATATGAAGGCGAAACTAATTGAAATGAATGGAATTGCACAGGACACCAATAGCAATGAAAAGGAAACTGGAACTCAAATCAATGGAGTGGACCAGAAGAAAACAAATAATGGCCAAACAGAAAAGAGTCAAGAAGCAAGAATTCAAAGAAATGAGGAGAGTCTTAGGAACCTCCAGGACATCTTTAGATGCTCCAACATCCAGAGGGGTACCAGAAGGGGGAAAGGCACAGCCACCAGTGGAAAACTGATTTGAACAAATAATAAAGGAGAATTTCCCCAATCTGGCAAAGGAAATAGACTTCCAGGAAATCCAGGAAGCTCAGAGAGTCCCAAACAAGTTGGACCCAAGAAGGAACACACCAAGGCACATCATCATTACATTACCCAACATTAAAATGAAGGAGAGAATCCTAGAAGCAGCAAGAGCTAAGGGGACAGTCACCTACAAAGGAGTCCCCATCAGACTGTCAGCGGATTTCTCAAAAGAGACCTTACAGGCAAGAAGGGGCTGGAAAGAGGTATTCCAAGTCATGAAATCCAAAGACCTACAACCAAGATTGCTCTATCCAGCAAAACTTTCATTTAGAATGGAAGGACAGATAAGGTGCTTCTCAGATAAGATCAAATTCAAGGAGTTCATCATCACCAAGCCCTTATTATATGAAATGTTAAAGGGACTTATCTAAGAAAAAGAAGTTAAAGAAACATGAACAGTGAAAGGACAACAAACTCACAGTTATTAACAACCACACCTAAAACAAAAGCAAACTAAAAGGACAGCTAGATCAGGAGTGGAAACATAGAAATGAAGATCTCAAGGAGGGTTAGCAACAGGGGAGTAGGAGGAGGAGAAGGGGGGAGAAGGTACAGAAAATAAGTAGCATAGACAGTAGATAGAAAATAGAAGGGGGAGCAAGAATAGCATGGGAAACATAGAATCTAAAGGACTTGAGACACATGATCATAAACTAAAGGGGGGGTAATGGTAGGGATGGGGGGGTAGGGTGGAGGGGAATGAAAGGGGGAATAGAACAACTGTAACAGCATAATCAATAAAAAAATTAATAAAAAAGAAAAAATTTTAAAGTTCTGTAAGGATATCCAGGAACAGGTAGACATTCAGCATCATAGAAATCTAGCCTCATTTGAAACCAGATATTAGGAACTATGGACACTTACACAAAGATTAATATGGGAGATAGTATGAATTTTGCACTGAGACAGATATGAGTTTGAATCCTGGTTCCATCATTTACAAATAGTATAGCAATAATAATTAATTGAGTGTCTACTGTGTCTTAGAACAATTATTTACATGCTCTGTGCCTCAGTTTCCTCATTTGCAAAATAGAGGTAGCACCTACTTATTTCTTTAATGCAAATGTACATAAACTTCCAGATAAAATAAATATCTAAAAAAGTTTGCTTTTTCTTCTCCTTTTGGCTATAAAACACATAACACTTTACCAGTACATGCCCATTTTTTAGCCATAAATTCAAAGTATAAAGATCTCAAAATTTAGAATAAGTACATGTAGTTTTGATACAGAAGCTAGGCTTCTTGGGTGAAAAATTCTGAATAAGAATTATTCAGAATAATTGTAGGAGTGTCAGACCTTTCAGTGTCAGTGTCATTCAGTATAGTGTCAGTCCATACTCAAAACCATCTTTACATGTTTAGAGTGTTAGAGAAAAATAGGGTCAGTGGGAGATGAGCCTAGGGAGGCTGGTAGGAGATAGATCATGAGCAGCATTAGGTAGTAAACAGAAGCATTTCACTTTATTTGGAATGCTAAAGGGACCTATTGAAGAAAGATTTAGGCAGTGGGACAACATGATCAGATTCATACTTAGGAAGATCACAACAGTAGTGGAGTTGGGGTAGAATCAGATCAAAATAAGAAATATAGATAGGCTATATGGGGAAATTCTGGTCTAAAGAAATGACCGTGAGTTTGCAAGAAGAAGATGGGTGCTGAAATACTGAGGATACAGAATTTTCATAATAGATTTATGAAATAGATTTAATAGCAATCTTCTGCCACACAGGCTTTCATTTACAGCAAAGAAAACAAGTTAATTACCTCTCTTACACATGTTCCTTTAGGGCAATTTTTAAAATATTCTTTTTTGATTTTGTATTGTCTTCATAATTACTGATTATTTCTGACAGACAGAAATCAGTCCCGGTAGTACCATATCCCAGAGATAAGCAAGTATGCCTTATGTATTAATTTCTTGTGATCTCAAGCAGTTAATAGACTTGAGCTAACACATCATATTAATCTTTTGGGAAATGAGTTTCCTAGCTACTCATATGTCCTCTAAACTTAAATACCCTCTTTGTTTGAAAAATGTTCTCCAACCAAGTTCATTATTATTACTAGCTGCAACCCTGAATCTTCAAGATTAAAAGTATCTTTCCTATTGAGCACAGGCCTGCGAACCACACGACCATGGTTAGATTCCCAGTCAGGGCACATGCCTAGGTTGCAGGCCAGTTCCCAGCAGGGGACTCAGGAGAGGCAACCATACATTGATATTTCTCTCCTTCTCTCCTTCCCTTCCTCTCTAAAAATAAATAAATAAAATCTTTTTTTTTAAAAGTATCTTTCCTAGTAGACTCATTAACCATTAAATACTAGTTACTTGCCACATTGCTTTGAATAAAACATCAGTTCTATGAGATGAGTATGCATGGAGTAGAGAGGATGTAGGAATAAGGAAGAAGGTAAAATATGGTAATATGAGTATTTGGAAAAGACAAATAAGCCTTGAACAGAGAAAGACCAAAACAGTATCTAAGAGGAAATAACATTCCTGTACTAATATTAAGATCAATGGGTCCAAGAACCAGAATATGATTAATGATCAATACACAGAAGGAAAGGAATGTGGCAGACATAGCTGATAGCATATTCAACATCTATTCTCTTCTTTTCTATTAGAATAGAATTCCAACTACGTTTGAGCAATGTGCCAGCTAAAAGAACTATATTTCCCAGCTTCCCATTCAGCTAAGGATGGCCCTGTGACATAGTTAAGGCTAACAAGATATAAGTGAAAGTTATAACGTGATATCCCTGGGAAACTTCTTTAAAAGTATAGCCTCAAGTGACCTATATCATCTGTCTTTAACTTTTTTTTCTGGAACACAGTTACAATGTTCATGATGGAATAACTAACTTGAAATCATAATCACAAAGACAAAAGCTGCCAACTAAAATTAGAGGAGTAGAAAGCTAGAAGAAGCTTGAGTCCCTGATGATATCCATTGAACTGGTACCAGGCTGATGAACTCTAGACTTCTTGTTTTACAAAAATTAAGAACACTGTAAATTGCTCAGGGTTTTTCAGAAAAACAGAACATACACCACCACCACCCACTCTGCTCCCCCTCCATACACACAATAGAAAAAAAAAAGCAGAAATAATTCAGATTTCATCATCTGGTGAAAGGATAAGCACAGTTTTTAAAATCCAAACAATGGAACACTGCTCAACAATTGGCTTTCATGTTTCATTTGATTGTCGGGGCAGACAAGTTTGAAATTCGTAGAGCATGCCAACAAATAAAAACTTGGCAAGGTTTCTATTTTGTAGTCTTGAAGCAGAATTCCTTCTTCAGGAAACATGTCTTTGCTCTTAAGGCCTTTGCTCTTAAGGCAGATTGAATAAGGCCACACCCGCATTATGGAGAGCAATCTACTTTATTTATTTAAATGCTAGTCACATAAAAAAATACCTACACAGCTCTGGCTGGTGTGGCTCAGTGATGCAGACACCAGCCTGCAGCTCCACGTCATTATGGGTGAAATGAGACATTCATATGGACTACTGAGTCCTGTGGAGGAAAAGGGTGAGCATGGCTTTTCTCTCAAGGGGAGCTAAAACCTTGGCCCTTGCTGTGACCGGCCTTTATTGAGTTTCTAGGCACATTACACGATGGTCCTCATTTACTATGCACAAGTTGCTTTAGGTGGTTACCTTTTACAGAAAACAAAGGAACCAATGCTGCTAATCACATCACAGAAGAGGGATATTTGCAAATGAAAAGGGCAAAAGTGGTTGCAAAAGTGGTTGAACCAGTTACACCGGAAAGTGTAGCATGGTTTTTAGGAAGTTACTTTGCAGTAAATGCTTGCCACAAATCCGGGTGAGGGAGTTTTTAGCAAAAAGCAAGACTCAAAGCAGCCTGATCCCCCATGAAGGAACCTATTTGTGGGTGTGGGTGCTGTGCATCTCCCAGTGGGAGCTGGGCCCACACCATGCAGAATGGTCTCCTACAGCTCAGTGGATTGAGCACTGGCCTGTGAACCATAGGGTTACTGGTTCAATTCCCAGGCATGGCATGTGCCTGGATTGTTAGCCAGGTGTCCAGTAGGGGCCACATGAGAGGCAACCACACACTGATATCTCCCTCCCTCTCTTTCTCCCTCCCTCTCTTTCTCCCTTCTCTCCCCTCTGTCTTAATATAAATAAATAAGTAAATAAATACCAATAAAATATCTATACTATTGCTTGACCAGACAACTAGGAATCATCACCCAGACAAGTCAATACATAAATTAATCATCACATCTTCTAAATTGTTTGATTCACTGGTTACTTGGTTTTCTGTTGCAATGCACAAGTATAAAATATGTTAATTATTAATGGCAAAAAAGAGAGATTATACCTGTAAGCATGAACAGTTCTAAATGGTAGGAATGGAAAATGAGCAGGAGTAGAGATAGGAAGGGCAGGACATAAATTAATAAATAATCTTATATCTGTTTGACCTTAGTTTCTGTTAACATCTGCTGATGTTCACCTTTCAGACTTCAACTGTTCTGAATATAAAAGTTTGGAATCTCCAGATCCATCAAGGCAGACAATGCAATATTCATTGCCATCCACCTTTTCTATTTTGCTCTAATATAAATATAATATGCATTAAGCAAATTGCTTTGACAAATTGAATCAACCATTTAAATGCATATCAATGAGAAAAGTGGGAGTTTTTTATTTCGTTGATATATTAAGGACCCCTTTTCTTGAAATACAACTGTTCCTCTCTCCAGTCTGTAGAATCAGTCACATATTCCTGCATTTTTCAAAGGTCTGATGTAGTGTTTTTGTTTCTTAATGAGATTTACCTTGTACCATAAGCTTTTAGAGTTGCTTGTCTACAGTTTTGTTACCAAACAAAGGTCCAAGGGGGGACAATATTTGGCCCACCCAGGGATGCAAAAAAAAAAACTGCTACAGAAAAACAGGGGCCCCTCCCAAGGACAGTATACTAATACCTACTGGGCTCCTCTGTCTGCCTCCCATTGGAAAGACATCTTTCAATGCCAGAGATTTGTGAGAAGGAAACAAAATATTTAATGCTATTCAGGCCTAACGCCTCCGTTATATATCAAAGTCCTTTAGGGTATACACCTACACCCACACAGCTCTCCCTTCTCCCACTGTTCCAACTCCGGGTACCGTAAATCAGGAAAAGAGCACACGTCTGTTTTTCAGGCCACTGGCACCGTCAGCTGTGTCACCGTGCAGGCAGGATCTCTCTCTAGTTAATCCAAAAGTCATGTGGCACCCTCTCATGGTCCACTGGCAAGAGTTCTTTGTACCCAGTTCCAGTCAAAGTCTCTCCTGCTTTTCAGGCCCCTCAGCCAAAGGGGGCACCCCAAAGCCACATGGGCCTCTTCTACCAAAGCTGCAGGGTTTCTCACTCCACCAAAAGCATGTGGCTTTCTTCTTCACCTGGCTGCAGGGATCTCCATTCTGGCAAAGCTGCGTGGTTTTTCCCTTTCACCTGGGAAAGAGGGAGTCTTCACTCTGCCCAAAACCACATGGCTCTCCCCTCACCTCACCAAGAGGGGGGTCCTCACTCTGCTGAAACCGCATGGCTCTCCCTCAATGGCTGCCGTGTCTGGCTTTTAAATCCTAGCACCCATCTTCCTCTGTACCCCTATTTCCGACTCCTCCCAAGATCAGTTACACCTGCCCGTATTTCTGTATTAATACAAGTTTACTGGGCTGCCATCGTTAGTCTGGGCAGTAATCATCCCATGTCCTCGAGCCAATCTTCTCCAAGCCCCTACGCAGGTGCTGTAACTTGGGGGACCTGCCCCCAGTTACATCTTGGGGGAAGTGACTTCATCCCCCCTAGCTCCAAGCCTGGCCACAGCCATTTAACATATCCAAGTGACCGCCAAAGGCTATAGATATGTTAAATGACCATGCCATGGATTAGCTGCAAGGCTGTGGCTGTACAAAACAGCCCTGCATGTTCCTGCTCCATGTGTCCCTTCCCCTGTGTTCCTGCTTCCATGTGTCCCACTCACATGTTCCTGCTTCCATGTGTCCCACTCACACCTGTGGGGGGAAGGGGTGAGGACATCTTATATGTCTATCCAATATTCCTATACACTTTGAGTTCTGGACACCATTCCAAATCTTTTTTGGGGGCCCCACCTTGGCTGCGCCCTGTATCAGTTTGAGGTAAATCTAGTGGGATTATTTTTAGGGTAAATCTACCCCAGCTTTTGTATTTGGAATTTCTTGGCTGAGTCATTCCACATTTTTAGGTCTTAGTTTCCTTAACTGTAAAATGAAGTATTCAGCCTGGATAATATCTAAGTTCACTTCCAGTAGAAAATGTTATGATATTGTTGAATTATCTAAGAATTCTTTTTATTTTGGAAGAAAAAAGAATCTTAAAATAACTATTCTGGAACTTTTAATTTCACTGCCTATACATACAAAATCAAGTAGCATTAAACTTTTTGTCTGAACCCTACTGTGAATAAAGTCACATTTTTTTCAACTTTTATTGAGGTAAAAATTTTATATGGTACTCTATTAAAGTATATACTTGTATAATCATGACCACAAGAAAAATATGGATTCATAATCCCCAAGTTTCCTCATGCCTCCTCCTACCTCCAGTTCTCTAGAAATCACTACTGTGATTCTATCCCTTTATTTTTTCCTTTATTTTTTAATTAGCAATAATCATGCCTGGAATAAACCTCATTAGCTACGATACTACCACTGAGCAAAGCTGTTTTTTTTTTTCATTTTAAAAAGATTTTATTTATTTATTTTAAGAGAGGGGGGAAAGGAAGTAGAAAGAGGAGAGGAACATCAATGTGTGGTTGCCTCTCACACACCCCCCCTACTGGAGACCTGGCCTGCAACCCAGGCATGTGCTCTGACTGGGAATTGAACCACTGACCCTTTGATTTGCAGGCCAGTGCTCAATCCACTGAGCCACACCAGCCCGGGTTATTTTTTCCTCAATTAAAAGGTCATTTAAATGGAATCAGTCATATGTAACTGGCTTTGTTCACTTCACGTAATCATGTGAAATCTGCCCATGTTTTAAATCAATACTTTGTTCCTTTTTATTGCTGAGTGGTGTTACATTTTTTGTATTTTGAAAAGTACGCTTATCCATTCACCAGCTGACAAAATGTGTATTATTTTCAGGTTTTTCTATTATACATAAAGCTGCTAGGAACATTTGCATATAGGTGGGGGTTTTTTCACTTCTCTTGAGTAAATACATAGGCATGGGATTGCTGAGTCATAGGATAAATATATTTTTAACTTTATAAGACATGATCAAAGTGACTGAATTATTTTGCATTCCAGCCAGCAATGTTACAATCTCAGCCCTCCAAGGTGCTCAAAAATGTATGACTTTTCAGAGCAGCCATCTTTCTCTCACTGTTAGGGTAAGATCAGTGTTCTTTCATGGCTTTCCGCATTCTAAGAAAAAGCAGGAATCTTAATGTTTCTTCATTATCAAGGTACTTTGTGCACCTCCCTAACCAAGAGCTCTAGTTGGAGACTGAATACTAAGGACAAAGGGATGAAAGTTATTGACTGAAATGAATGACTATGCATAGGTGCATGGTACCTTCTCCCAAAGAAAAACTGAAAAGAAAGGGATCAGGAATACGTTCATCACCACAGACACTCTTGGTATGGAGACTGAACATTTTAGATGCTAATGCAGTTGAAATGAAGATAAGGGTTGTAACTTGTAAGTAAATTCTCTGAGATCATTCCATATATTCCCATTAACATACAGAGTAAATTAGTGACTTTATTGATTTATTTAACAATACTTACTGAGCTCCTACCTCATGTAACAAACTTTGACTTGCAGAACTGAGCAGTGAATAAAACACAGAATGAATTTCATGAAGCTACATGAAATTTCTACAACAACCAGTAGAAAACTGAGAAACACAAACATGCTGGTTATTTGGTTTCAAGCAGATAAAATATCTGGTTATTATTACTAATTTGGCCAGATCAAGTCATTATTTTTTCATCCAGGTATATCATGAGTTTTCCTGACCACTGAATGGATTTCTTACCTTCTTATTTAATCAATGGGAAGACAATTTTCCTAAGGAAAACTCAGCAATTCCCTCTTTGTTAGGGTGAATAATGCCAATTCCATATACATACAGACAACTTACTTTGAAATATATTTAATTAGCTGCAGAAATCCTAATAACATTAAAATATTTCATTGTTAAATATGGCACCTGTATTTTCTCTAGATTCATTCTAAATCTTCAAAAAGCAGTGAGACCATTTAGGTAATTCTAAATCTAAAATATTAAAGACATAGTTCAGACTCAGTGTTTAATAAGTAAAAAGGATACCTTCAGTATAATTGCCTGACTAAAAATCAAGTGTTTTTTAAACCCTCTTTGTATATGTAATACATTGAAATTTTACTGTTTGTTATGTACCACTGACTGTTGGCACCCAAATGTCACCAGTACAACCTATCAGTAAATCAAGTCTCGATATACTGCTTACTATGTACTGCCCTCACTAGGGTGATCCCTACCCTGACAGTTCAGTCTTGTCTCAGAGGGAGAAGAATGCATGAAGATTTTTGTTAAGAATTTGATGCTTGGTTTAAAGTAGTTTTTCATTGTGGAGCCTTACTAAGATTCAGAAAAAAGTCCTAATTGGGAGGACAGCAAGGTGAGAGCGCACATTGTTAATGTTTTCCACTGAAAAGTTGATGGGCTATTGGAGAAGTTCTGTAATGAGTAATGCAATTATTTGCCTGTGCAGAGTCTTCTTGAATGATAAAATTATACTAATGTAGACAACTGAATAGTTAAAATCATGTCAGTGGTTTTCAAATATTGCTGTTTTGCTTCACAGGATGGCAGTGACTTAGGCAAAGTCTAGAGACATTTAAATTTGGCACAAGGGAGTGGGGCTCATGGTGCTACCAGGATCTAATCAATAGATGCAAGCCAGGGATGCTGCTTAACATGCTACAATGCAGAGGACAAATGCCACAAAAAATTATCCAGCCTAATATGTCAATAGTGCCCAGACTGGGAAAACCTGGTATAAATGTGAGGTCTGCAAAGGGCCAGACAGTAAAAATTTTTAGGCTTTGAGACATACAATTTCTGTTGCAGCACAAAAAGAGTCACAGATAATATGGAAACAAATGGCATGTCCATGTTCCACACTTTATTTACAAAAGTAAAGCAGGGAGCATGATTTGACCCACAGGCTGCAGTTTGATGAACCCTAAGAGAGACAGCAAGCTGTGTGGGGATAGGTGGTCTCAGTTCTCAGTGTGTTAATGTATAAGTAGATGGTTTCTGGCCTCAGCAAAAACATTTTCAAGAAAAGAGAAAATAAATATGGAATGTCATATGAAAGTGCTAGACTTTCCTACACATCAGGAACAACCTTATGGAGGTGAATTTTCTGTGTGAACTGAATCACACCAAAACAGTGATCTGACTGCCAGACCAGTAATTTTCCACAATGAACTAATGAAAACAAAACTAGTTTTTAGCTGGGTTTTATCTATATATTCAAACTGATCCAATCTTTTAAATGGCAAAACAAAACAACAAGTAAAATCATTGTTTCTTTTAAAACAAATAAAATATGACACTCTCATTGACTATACTTTAATATTATTCCTTTAACTCTTAGTAGTCTTTCATTTCTTCTGTTTTTTTTCCAGGTTTTGTTTCACTGTCTTCACTAATTCCTGAAATGATATATATTTGTGTATTTATTGTCAAGCTTTCCCTCTGAGGTCAAAGTCATCATTTATATTAGTCATAGCTGTATCTCATCACCAGAGGGCTGGAGTGAGTAACTGCATCATGCATAGAGAGCCATGACTATTATAACATGTAACACATAGCACCTATAATGTGCCAGGTATTGTCCTAAGCACTTTACATGGATTAGATTAGCTTGTCTAATCACATTATAACCCTGGGAAGAGAACACTATTATTATCCACACTTTGTTTTTTCCTTTTTATTGAATTTATTGGGGCAACACTTGTTAACAAAATTATATAGGTTTCAGGCTCACAATTCTACAACACATCATCTGTACCCCGTATTGTGTGTTCATAACCCCAAGTAAAATCTCCTTCCATCACCGTTTACTTCCCCTATACCCTCCTATAGCTCCCCTACCCCCTTTCCCCCCTGCAATCAATGCACTCTTGTCTGTGTCCATATTATTCACACTTTAAAAGATGAGAATCATGAATCATAGGCTAAGCAACTTGTTCAGGACCACAGAGCTAAGCATGGGACAAATCTAAGATTGGCATCCATGTACTGGGGCTCCAGAACCCATACTTTAAACTGCTAAACTATAGCTACCTCAAGTGGCTAAATGTCACATAAATGCATACACATACACATAGTTTGCACGTTTCACAATTTCTCTATTGTAAATCAGATTATATCTCCAGCCTAGGTCTGCTGGCTTTGCCATTCTGGAATGATATCAGGATATTCAGGGCCCAGGTCCTTAGAGTTGTATCTTTATTATAAGGCACTGAGATACCTCATGAGAAACAGCTGATCCTGAGGAAAGACAGAACTGGAAAAACCAGCTTGCTTTGCTATAGGTATTCCCACCATTAGAAAGAGAAGTGGTATTGGTCAGAGCACAGTATCTATTGCTTCCTTTGAATGGACATCTGAACCCTAGCAG
Organism: Artibeus jamaicensis; assembly: GCF_021234435.1. Classification (NCBI taxonomy): domain Eukaryota; kingdom Metazoa; phylum Chordata; class Mammalia; order Chiroptera; family Phyllostomidae; genus Artibeus; species Artibeus jamaicensis. The sequence goes on along the minus strand of NW_026522028.1, from coordinate 6,788,754 downwards.
AGAGGTTTCCATTGAAAAAATTTGCAATAGCAATTTTCTCACAAAAAAATTTCCAAGAGACATCAGGAGTACAAGGAATGCTGCTTGGTGATGAAGCATGACACAAATTTAGAGGTTGAAAGGGAACTGTGGCACCAGCAGTGGGGGTACACCTCAACACTGCCTAGTATCCATAGTCACTAGTGTTTCTCCAGGGCTAAGCTGCTCCACACAGGGCCAGGCAGCACAGAACCTGGGCAATAAATCACGGCTGTCAGTGTTGGCAGCAGGAGCACAGGGGCAAGAGTCACGGAGCCAATGCAGCTGAGGGAGCTGTGTGTGAGTGCGTGAGAGTGACAGAGAGAGAGAAACTGCATATATTTTTTTGTATTTAGGCCTAAATCATCTTTGGCCTTACAAACTGACTAAATTAACAGTAATGCAGTGAGTCCTTAATAAGAAACACAATGGTTTAAGCCATTCTCTGAATTACTAATGCCCTGAAACTGTCTGAAAGTCATTTGCTGATAATACTCTTGATGAGGAATAAAATTTATTTTTTGCCTGAGAGCTAATTAATGTAATCTTTAAAATATATAAATCCCATGGTGAGCCTTAATAGCTTTAATTGAAATGTGGACCTTGCCAAAACTGAGAAAATTAAAATGGAAACAAAATCTGTTAATATATCTAAATTTAAAAAAATAAAAACAAAAAGGAAAGAAAACCAATTAACTTCTCGAAACAGGGTTTGGTATTTAGAATGAGAAGATTAAGTTTTGCAGATATCAAATTAACACTTGGAATGAAGATGGTGTTGCCTAGCTGCCTTTCAAAGCTTCGCCTTGTTCAGGCTAAACTTGCTAGAGAACAGTGAAGTGAGCTGTTTAAAAGGCCACAGTTGTGTTCCTTAAATGGTTTGCACAGGGATCATAAAAATCCCTGACTGAATCTTTAGCAGCCTGGAGGTAATTGGAAGGAAGGCACGGGGCTAGTAATTAAATCACAGTTCTTTTCTGGGGAGATTATATGTAGAAACACATATAGAGAGACATACATAAATAAGTAAATGAGAAGGAAATTGACATAGACAGGTACATACATGTATATTCATTTATACCACACCTAGTTAGTCATTTTGGTCATTTCAATAAACAGCTGAGGAACTCCATTTAAAAAAATAATAAAATGACATAAGAAGCATGGGGTTTACAATACAAATGCAAACCTTTAAAATATACCTTCTCATGTGACAATTTACTAGTTCAAACAAAATGGCAAGATTATCTTTTTCTCTCTGTTTTATGCCTGAACCGACCAACTCAGCCAAGGTCCTGGAAATCCCATGTTACTTATGCACTTAGGGAGCCAGATAAATGTCTGGCTTCAGGATATTGCTATGTGTTTTTTCGCTTTTCAAATGCTTGTTTTCAGCATTATGTACATGTTATCACAGCCTCTTCCACTGCATTAGAATTAGGAGCTCTCTCTGGGGGTAATTTTGGTAGACACACCACCACAAACAAATTACGGTATATCACTCTGGATGGATCTGTTCTTACCTCATTAGCCAGACAGACAGGAGTATTTTTCAGTATCACATCTGAGAGGGGTTACCCAGCGTAACCCCTCTCCTTTCCTGAGACAAGCTGTAGAGTGTGTACCCTGCTGCACAACCTTCATATGACCATTAAAGTTCAGAACTCAATCATGGATGCTATCACCCAATGGCCATATTAATAAGACACTGGAAAGGCCAATCAGAGATGAAAACACTTCCAGACACATATAACTAATATTGATAGGGACACAAGACATTCATCTTATTCTGATTATTTGGGCTTCTTATCCCAGAGGAAAAAGAACAAGGCAGAAAAACAAAAGGTTTGTGGAATTAGTTTGGTATCATTACATCTATTCTCCCGGGGGCGGGGAAAGAACACAGAATGGGAGGAAAAATAGAGATAGAATCATTTCTTGCCAAGTATAATATTTCAAAAGAAAACTGGTAAGACAAACAGTTAATGAATGTGTAAACTCATTTAAAAAATGTGAACCAGGTTAGAGTTGGAGTTACTCTGGTGAGCAAAATCAGACAAGATCCCAACTCCAATAGAATTACAGTGCAGGGTGGGGTGCACACCTTCACTGAAAACTTACTCTGATGTAAAGGAGGACAGTTTTATGGATGTGTATTATGAAGAAAGCAGACTTACAATGAGCATCAGCAAAATAACTGAGTGCTTGGAATATGGCTATACTAAACCCTACTCCAAACTGGAATGAAGGCCTGCCTACATCCGTCTTTCAGTTAAACCTACCTGCCAAAATTTTTTATAATTACCCCATGCTCTGGCATCATAACAGCACAGCTCTTCTCACATAAACTACAGAAAAAATCTTATTCTTTGTAAAAAGTTGGATCTGTGAATCGGAAGCAAAGAAGGTATAATGCAGTTCTTTAAGATACGCTATAGTATAGTTTTAGAGATGTGGACTTAATAAATTAATTATGTATTCTTTGGCACTATAATACACAAAAGCAACTCAAAACGTCTTTTTTTTTTTAACAGGAGAAAAGCAGATTTTAATATGTCATGTAGGGATTTCACTTAAGCACAAAAAAAGTCCCTAGAAATTTCTTAACTTTCTAAATTAATGTTAAAGACTTTTTCCTAACGTTTTCCTAATTTGAAGCCAGTTGAAGACCCTGTTTACTGGGACAGAAATAAGGACATGGCTGTCTGTGCAACTGATGATTATTACTTTGCAACTTTGTAGTCTGCTTGTACAAAGCTAATCTGTTTTGCAATGGAGCTGGTGTAGCAGGTAAAAACATGACTCTACATATTTCGTATGCTGGAAAGGCATTTATTTTATTTACTTCTACTGGGAAGTGCCAATTTATCTTAATCCCCTCACTTTCTTCCCCCAATTCCTGCTTTTCTTTCAGGGGTCAGTCCAATTACAAGGGAGATTATATACTGTCAAGAAACAAGAAAAGGACTTTGGCCTGAGTAATTTATGCATGTTGGCATCTTTCGAGTTGTCTTTGTTTCCATCTGTTCATTGGCCCCCATGAGTCCTCGCCAAATCCCACTTCCAACTACAAGCCACCTTTAGTTTGGCCCTTTCTATGCCACTTGTGAATGCACAGAATTTATCTTCTTGATCTTTCTAACTGCTGGCACTGAGGCTTTCTCAGTCCAGTTTGCCTAGACACACAATACAGAAGCTTGCTGCCTCTCTTGACTATCCTGGAAAACAGAGTCCAGGTTCCTGTGTTCTTGGATCTCCAGCCAATCTCTCAGGGTTTCCCTCTACTATCCCCCTTCAATATGAGGCTGAGCTTGACAGAAGTAATAAGGTTTAAGTCTTACCTTTCTGAGGGTTCCATATGGACTGTTTAGTCAGTGCTTCTCATGAAGATTTCCTTCAATCCCATTAATCTGGGCTATCGAGTTGTACCATAGATACCCTTGCTCTGAACCACTATGTAATCTTTCTGCCATCAACCCCCTTATCAAAAGTGTTCTCAGCTCCTGCTATAGCATCCAGTTTTTCAGATATTCCACATCCCAGCTTCTCGAATGGGGCAAGGATCACAGATAACAGACCATACAATTGAATAATAGCATAAAGCCTCCTGTTAACTTTTTAGTGCTTTCGAAGATTATTGATGAGTGGATTCAAACGTCAAGCAAAGCAACAAACCACACTTTGTCGGGATCTTGTAAAAAATTTTAGTGTTTTGGAAAGAGAGATCCAACTCAGATATCAAATATACTTACCCATGCCCATATTTACTGTAGACTTCATCTTCTTTTGATGGTGGGGGGGTTACTATTATGAGTTAAAAGGTTTACTGGAGTTGCTTAGATTTTTGGAACATTCCAAAAGTAGGCAGCAACAACTTGTTTAGCCATTTTTTTTATTCCCCTATTTTTCCAAAGTAAAATATTCTCTGATATTTTTCCTTTCTCAGATAGAATAGAAACATGATAATGTGTGTTGGGGGGGCACTGATTCAATTATCATACTCCAGTGTTTGTGACTCTCAGGAATTAAACTTAGGTGAATGGAACTATTTCTCTTCTACAAAAGGAAGGGCAGAAACTTCCTCCAAGATGGAGGCATAGGTGGAAATGCTGTGCCTTCTCTCACAACCAAGTTTAGAGACAACTAAATATTAGCAACAGAAAACACAGACAGAACACAGAAAATTGAACTTTTCAGAAGTCTGATAACAACAAATTCTTCAGCCTGACTGGTAAGAGGGGCGAAACCAGCAGCTGTCGGAGAGAGGTTGCACCGAAAAACTTGGTCAGACGGACTCAGGCGCGCGGAACCCAGGAGCAGGGTTGGACCTAGTGAGCTACCGAGCAAGCGACCACGGGGAAACAGCGAGGGAGCAGGGCTGCGGGTTGACTGTGGTCGAGCTTTCCTGCACAGATAGACAAGCAAGGGAGTGGGCGGTGAGACTACAGGACTGAGCAGGTCCCACGGCGAGCTGCAGCACTGGGTGCCGCCATTTCCCTGCTCTGACCCCGCCTCCACATACAGCGCCATAACCCAGCGACCTGAGTTGCCCTGCCCTCACCCAGCAAGGTGAAACTGCAGAGGAGGTCGCCATTTCCCCGCTCTGACCACGCCCACACATATAGCGTCACAACCCAGCGACCTGGGAGTCCAAGGCTCCGCTACTCATACTTAATACGCGAGAACAGACCGAAAATGGCTCAAGAAGATCTCAAAGCCCCAGAGCCTATAAATCTAAGTGATGAAGAAATAGCAAAACTCTCAGACACACAGTTTAAAACTCTAGTGATCAGGATCGTCACAGAACTGGTTGATTATAGCCACAAATTAGACAAATATATGAAGGCGAAACTAATTGAAATGAATGGAATTGCACAGGAAACCAATAGCGATGAAAAGGAAACTGGAACTCAAATCAAAGGAGTGGACCAGAAGAAAGCAAATAATGGCCAAACAGAAAAGAGTCAAGAAGCAAGAATTCAAAGAAATGAGGAGAGTCTTAGGAACCTCCAGGACATCTTTAGATGCTCCAACATCCAGAGGGGTACCAGAAGGGGGAAAGGAACAGCCACCAGTGGAAAACTTATTTGAACAAATAATAAAGGAGAATTTCCCTAATCTGGCAAAGGAAATAGACTTCCAGGAAATCCAGGAAGCTCAGAGAGTCCCAAAGAAGTTGGACCCAAGAAGGAACACACCAAGGCACATCATCATTACATTACCCAACATTAAAATGAAGGAGAGAATCCTAGAAGCAGCAAGAGCTAAGGGGACAGTCACCTACAAAGGAGTCCCCATCAGACTGTCAGCGGATTTCTCAAAAGAGACCTTACAGGCAAGAAGGGGCTGGAAAGAGGTATTCCAAGTCATGAAATCCAAAGACCTACAACCAAGATTGCTCTATCCAGCAAAGCTTTCATTTAGAATGGAAGGACAGATAAAGTGCTTCTCAGATAAGATCAAATTCAAGGAGTTCATCATCACCAAGCCCTTATTATATGAAATGTTAAAGGGACTTATCGAATAAAAAGAAGTTAAAAAAAACATGAACAGTGAAAGGACAGCAAACTCACAGTTATTAAGAACCACACCTAAAATAAAAGCAAACTAAAAGGACAGCTAGATCAGGAGTGGAAACATAGAAATGAAGATCTCAAGGAGGGTTAGCAATAGGGGAGTGGGAGGAGGAGAAGGGGAGAGAAGGTACAGAAAATAAGTAGCATAGACAGTAGATAGAAAATAGATGGGGGGGCAAGAATAGTATGGGAAATATAGAATCTAAAGAACTTGAGACACATGGTCATAAACTAAAGGGGGGGTAATGGTAGGGATGGGAGGATAGGGTGGAGGGGAATGAAGGGGGGAATAGAACAACTGCAATGGCATAATCAATAAAAAAAGGAATTAAAAAAAAAGGAAGGGCAAATTGATGTTTTCTTTCATAGATATTGTCCCTTGGAAATCCAGAGAAGATATATTTCTCTCTCTGTGGTGGTGAATGAGTAGTATGAACATTTACTGAGAGCTATACAATCTTTATTTACGATGGCACCGTACTTCTTCATTCATTTTTATTGAAATATGATATGGAGGAAATAACACTAGACTCATTTCCAGAATTTCCCAGTATATGCCCCCAGTTCCATCACCTACCCATTAGCTATGTGCTTATGTTTATATTTACAAAATTTACCATCTCATTTTACTCATTTTTTAAGATTTATTTATTTATTTATTTATTTATTTATTTATTTTTAGAGAGGGGAAGGGAAGGAGAAAGAGAGGGAGAGAAACATCAATGTGTGGTTGCCTCTCACATGCCCCAAACCAGGGACCCGGCCTGCAACTCAAGCATATGCCCTGACTGGGAACCGAACCAGTAACCCTTTGGTTCACAGGCCCACACTCAATCCACTGAGCTATATCAGCCAGGGTTCATTTTACTCATCCTTAAAATAGGAATAATGATATCTCTTATCCTGTCACACAATGCTTGTGAGCATTGCTGTTACTGCTAAATCTTTGAGGTTAAATAACTTCTTGATTGTTTACATTTATAAAGTAGAAATATCATCCTCTCACTGTTGATTCAGAGGTCTCCTTAGACTAGGATAATGCATAGAATGGCAAAGACTCCATAGTGAAATATAATCTCCCTAAAACTCCTGTCAACCTAGACATTCATTCCTATAGGAAAGCTTTTTTTCATTGAATGTGGAGGCAAGTCAACATCATGGCACTGAGGTCACAAAACAGCATCAGAAAAATGCCTGTGGCTGAATTCCTGAACAGAAAAAATTGCCAAATCCATGGAGCCCTCCTTTCATACATTGTCATGAATATAAAGGAGACTTTTTTCCTGATCGGTATAATGCCATTCAACCTTATCAACCAGCTTGGTAAACCAAATTGCTGACAAAAATGGCATTGCATGACAGCAGGCATCTCAGGATTGATCAGACCAGACCAACAAAACAATGAGAGGGATTATATTCTCTCAGTAAAATAGTCTGAAAAAAATAAAATAAAATAGTCTGAACTCATAGATTTGCTAGATTTTGTTTCACTCTATATTTTCATGGTGTTTAAGATATTTAGGATAAATAAATTATTTTTAAAAACAGATTTAATCAATTTAAGGACAATATATATGATCCTCATGAAATTCAAAGACTGATGTATTTCCAGATGAATCGCTGAAAGACTGTTTTGCTGTAGTTACAGTATTACTTATTGGCACAGATAAACTGAGAGGATCAGCTGCGTTGCCATAGGCCTGCTTTCTCCAGAGTAGGGGACTATCCTTTGTAGGAGGGTTCATCTAAGAGTGTGTTGCAATCTACTTGGTAGGTCAATGATTGCTTTCCCTGTTAGTCTGTGCTACGTGTTTTGTGCAGTGAGCCTGAAGTTCTTCATAAAATAAGAGGAAGTTAGGAAGAGAGGAGATGGAATAAAACATTGAAGCTTATGATGTTTTAGGAACACAGTGATTCAATATTAAGCATTTTGTTTGATTTGAATTCTTGTAAATTATTCTTCAGTGAGTCAAAGTGGAAATAGTTTATAGCTGAATTTGAAAATAAAGGGGTACTTCCACCAAGATGGAGGCATAGGTGGAGATGCCGTGCTTTCTCACACAACCAAATTTAGAGACAACAAAATATTAGCAACACAAAACACAGCCAGAACACAGAAAATTGAACTTTTCGGTAGTCTGATAACAATGAATTCTTCAGCCTGACAGACCAGCGAGGGAGTGGGCAGTGAGATGGGACCAAGTGGGTCCCAGCGATGGGAGGCAGCAGAGACAACCACCATTTCCCGGCTCTGACCCCGCCCCCACATACAGCAGCATAACCCAGCAACCTGAGTGACCCTACCCTGGTGAACACCTAAGGCTTCGCTCCTCACCCAGCGGCGGGAAGCAGGAGAGGGGGATGCCATTTCCCCACTCTGACCCCGCCACCACGTACAGCATCACAACCCAGCGATCCCGCCCTGGAGGCCCCACCCCGCCCCTAAGCCTCCGCTCCTCATACTTAATGGGCACGAACAGACCAAAAATGGCTCAAGAAGATCTCAAAGCCCCAGAGCCCATAAATGTAAGTGATGAAGAAATAGCAAAACGTTCAGATGCACAGTTCAAAACACTGGTCATCAGGATGCTCACAGATCTGGTTGATTTTAGTCACAAATTAGAGGAACATATGAAGACTAAACTAATTGAAATGAATGGCAATGCACAGGAAACCAATAGTAATGGAAAGGAAACTGGGACTCAAATCAAAGGAGTGGACCAGAAGAAGGATAAAAATGACCAATCAGAAAAGAATGAAGAAACAAGAATTCAAAAAAATGAGGAGAGGCTTAGGAACCTCCAGGACATCTTTAAACATTCCAACATCCGAATCATAGGGGTACCAGGAGGGGGAAAGGCACAGCCACCAGTGGAAAACTTATTTGAACAAATAATAAAGGAGAATTTCCCCAATCTGGCAAAGGAAATAGACTTCCAGAAAATCCAGGAAGCTCAGAGAGTCCCAAAGGAGTTGGACCAAAGAAGAAACACACCAAGGCACATCATCATTACATTACCCAACATTAAAATGAAGGAGAGAATTCTAGAAGCAGCAAGAGATAAGGGGACAGTAACCTACAAAGGAGTCCCCATCAGACTGTCAGCTGGTTTCTCAAAAGAGACCTTCCAGGCAAGAAGGGGCTGGAAAGAAGTATTCCAAGTCATGAAATCCAAAGACTTACATCCAAGATTGATCTATCCAGCAAAGCTTTCATTTACAATGGAAGGGCAGGTAAAGTGCTTCTCAGATAAGACCAAATTCAAGGAGTTCATCATCACCAAGCCCTTAAATATGAAATGTTAAAGGGACTTACCTAAGAAAAAGAAGATAAAAAATATGAACAGTGAAAGGACAGCAAGCTCAGTTATTAACAACCACATCTAAAACAAAAGCAAGCTAAAAGGACAGCTAGATCAGGAGCAGAACCATAGAAATGAAGATCTCATGGAGGCTTAACAACAGGGGAGTGAGAGGAGAAGGGGGGAGAAGGTACAGAAAATAAGTAGCATAGAGAGTAGGTAGAAAATAGATAGGAGGAGGGCAAGAATAGTGTGGGAAATATAGAATCCAAAGAACTTGAGACACATGGTCATAAACTAAAGGGGGAGAATGATAGGGGTGGGGGTGAAGGGTGGAGAGGAATGAAGGGGGGAATAGAACAACTGTAATGGCATAATCAATAAAATAAAAATAAAAAAGAAAATAAAGGGATATTTCATTGACTACATGCTCATCTGTCATGTAATCTATTTTATTGATAATCTAATATCTCCTGGTGATCAAGGTGGTATCTAATTTTAAAAAATAAACATCAGCAGCAACAAATAGGGGGAACTCACTCTAAATTCCTACTCATTAGCAATTAAACATGGCTTCCCCTTGGATTCTTTACAGCCAATACACTTTAAATAGTTTCTTTGGCACATCCTGCACAGTTTGATACCATTCAATCTCTTTATTAAGATGTTGAGAGGATTTCACTCTATCTTGAAAGAAAACCAAATGTAAAGCAAAAGGCTGAAATACAAGATGATAATAAAGAGGCCTTAAACTCTTGCCAACATCATATTTCTGTTTTATCTGAGAGTGGTTCTCAATCAGGGACCATTTTGTCCCCAGGGGACATTTGGCAATGTCTGAGACTATTTTGGCTGTGGTGACAGGGAGGTGCTACTGCCATCTAGTGGGTAGAGGTCTGGATACGACTAAACATCCTACAATGCATAGGATAGCTCCCACCCCTGCCTCTCCCCATTCCCCCATTCACAACAATTATGTGAGCATTGCTATTTGCAAAATATCAGATATTATGGTACTAGATCGCATCTTAATGTTAAACCTGCACTGATAGTTATACTTATGTCAATCATGAAAATTCTGTAAATACAGAAGTGAATTGTGGATGTAAAATGGTCATGCCATTTGGATAATGGCACTAAGCAGCATTTCTGTAATAATTAATGACAAAATTCATGGCTAGTGATATATAAAATAAAATTCTCTTTGCAGTAAAGAAAAGAAGAATTACCTGGGCCAAAATGTCAATGATGTGAAGGCAGAGAAATGCTGACCCAGGGCAAGGACATCTCATGCAATCCTAGGATATTTTAGGGACACCTTTACCTTACATCATCAGTCTTTGCACATTAATCCACATTTGAAAAATTAAATTAACTATGGTTGAGGGCACTGCTGCTCTAAGTTCAAATACATAACACTTTTCATCTGAACTCAGGGAGTTGTAACTTCATGCATGGTCTCAGCAAATACTCCCTGCTCATACAATATGGATTCTGTGAAGAGAGTCTCCATGTCCAAATGGGAAAAAAATGGTGTGCTTTCCACTAAAATGCCATTGGAATGGAGAGATTATCATAGCATTCATTTAAACAATAAGACATTAATGTTTCCATGCGTCAAAATTGTCACATCCCAGCAATATCATATAATTCAATCACTCTGTGCTATGTTATCTGTTGTCAAAAGATCATGATCTGAAAGAAATTCACATTTGGGAGAGAGATGTCAGGATGCCCCCTCATGATACCTCATTTGTGTTTCTACCTATTATAACTATGGGTGGAGTATGAATACTTTTGTGGTATCTTAATCAGTGACATACTGTTCAACACTCATCTTTGTAAAAACTTTTACCAAAACCCTTTAGTTTGGCATAAACTTGATGAGAACTATACATAGAGATAACAGTGTTGATGTTACTCAGAAATTCTGAGAATTATCAGTCTGGTTTTGGAATGAAAAAAAGTCAGTAAAAGAATAAAAGAAATAAGTTTAATATGACAATTAGTGATTAATATGGTAATTCAGGAGGTGCTGGGCTGGAAGGATTCAGCTGACAGATCAAAGAAACAGTCACTATGACGTCAGTCTGAAGCTTTGGAGTGGGTGAACGAGATGCCAGTTCTGGGGAAATCCAGGAAAGGTCCACCCCCCACAAAATGGTAGCATACAGAGTGGTCTGGAACTAGACACCTGCCTCTCTCATTGTCATGACGCATTGAGCAGTAATAGCTTCAGATTCACTTCTACCTTCCAATTTGCCCAAGGTTTCCTTTAATGACTAAGTTCTAACCTGGGCGTATGAACTGAAGGCGGTATGAACAAACATAGTTCCCACTATAGTTCCCCCTTAGGAGGGAATGAAAGCAGAGATGCCAAGTGGACCACCACCAATCCAGCACAATGAAAATCTCTCCTGTGATGAATTGCTTACACTCGTCATTGAGATTAGGCGAAGATGGGCTGTTAAAGTTTTACAAGACATCACAGTGTTATGGACTGCATTTTTATTAGGACAAGTGAAGATTGGCAGCTAAAGCCTCGGTAGAATTCACAGTATTATACTACCTAATTGTAATGGGAGGGAAGGATGGGTAGCTTAAAATCTCATGAGTTTTCACAGTGTTATAATTGCCCTCTCATAAGAAGTCATCAACAATGAAGATGAAGAGGAGAAGATCATTGTCATCGTTTTTGCTTCAAATGATGAGAGGTGTCTTTTGGGAAAAAGGGGAGAAGGAGAAGCTTGAATAAGTTTCATTAATCAAAAAATGCCCTCTCAGGAAACTCATATATGACGGTGTCTACCCCTCTGGCTGCCTTAAAGCCAAGTGGTGAGGTGAGATGTGGACATTTTATTTGCTTTTTCTATGACTTAAATTATTTTCTATCTTACAGTATTATTTTATTTAAAGGTCAAAAATGGAAGTTTATAAAATGCTGGGTACACACTTATTTCAGGATTAAAAATGGTTAATTCCTGCAGTCTCCATCTTCTCTCTCTCTCCACAGAAAGCAGCTAACTTGCTAGGGACCTATGCAGTTGTCCTTCCTTCAGATAAAAATAGTTGATGTCCAGTCCTTCTCAATCTAAAACTAACATAGTCTTGGTTTTACTCTGATATATTAGTCAGGGTAGAATGGCCAGTGTTTATCAAATTTTCAGTGGTGAAGAACTGGTTTTTATTACTTTCAATCTGTCACAGATGACACTTGTAAAATATAATATACATTACCAGAAGTAAGGAATTAAAAAAATAAAACCCATGACAACAAATACAAAACCAGATTTGTTTTCTATTAAGCAGATATAAAATTTGTCTTTCAAGGTGCCATCAAAAGTCCTCAAAAACTTTGATTTGTGTATTTAAATTTCATCATAGATTGATATCAACCAGGTTTCAGATGAGAACTTACTAGTGTGGACAACATTAACATTGAGCTAAGCTCTGCTTCATTAATAAATAAAACCTGCAATAACAGTGCCTTACAGGAATAAAGACCTTGCTCGTCTTAAGTCTAAGGTGCTTAGTCCTGGTCTGGACTCTCCTGGGCAGCTCTCTTTCAAATAATGTTAGATGAATCCATTTCTCTTCCCTCTTATGCTATAGTATGTAGTCTCCAATATCCCACCAGAAGGACAACACAGGTAGGCACACCTTATATTTAAGCACTTGGTGCTGAAGTGATTCACACCATTTCTGCTCATAACCTCTTTTTCTTTGTATTTATTTTTTTATTTTTTAGAGAGAGACGGAGAGAGATATTGATGTGTGAGAGAACTATCAGTCGGTTGCCTCTCATACATGCCTCCATGGGTACCGAACCCGCAACCCAGGCATCGAACCAGTGCCCTGACCAGGAATCAAACCAGCAACTTTTCATTTTTCAGGATGATACCAAACTAACTGAGCCACACTGTCAGCGCTGCTCATAACCTCTTTTTTTTTTTTAATTTTATTTAGTTATTTTTCAAGTACAGTTTTTTGTCTATTTTTCCCATCCCAGCCTCCCCTGCCCCTTGCTCCCCACCTCCCTCCCATTTCCTCAAATAGGAAGGACACAGGGATGCTCATAACCTCTTATCAGAACTAGTCACATGGCCAAACTAACTGCAAGAGAGTCTGGGAAGTGTAAAGGAACAGATGAGTACTGGTGAACTCAAATAATCTCTTCTACATATAACTTTATATATTTTGTGATCTTCTTTAACCATTTCCATGCCCCTCTTGGAGTATGCACAATTTCAAATGCTTTCTTGGGTATTTAAAATGCAATTTATGTGGTCTGTTGAACACTGACATTGGCTGTCTCAGGTCCTGACCACTGAGATATGGCTTACTGCCACTATTGGTGCTACACTATTTCGACCTTGGCAAATATCTATGAAATTTCACATGACAACTATACAGTAGTATCCTTGGTATTCAGGTTTCCACATATACTAAGGAGTTTATCATTTCATTTGGAATTCTGTTGAGGGGATTATGTTGGAGCAAAGTTAGACCTCTTTCAAGGATGTTCTTAAACTACAAACTTTTTACTTCCCTCTGACTTTCCTACTTCTCATTAGCTTTCAGCATCTTTATAAAATCTAAGAGGTTCTTTAATCATCATCATGCATTCTTCTTAAATTTAACTGTGATGGGATCTATTCTGACTTTGGACCTTAAAAGTATATTATTTTCAGATTTTTTGCAAATCTCTGACTGCTTTTTTTCTCAACCTACAACCCCTTAAGAAGTTTAAACATTTTTTAATATGATAATAGTGTCCAGAATGTAGAATGATGTGAAAACCATATGGTAGCAATTACAAACTAGATACAATAAGATAACCATAGTTCACGCATCTATAAAGCTCTTGAATAACAGCAAATTCTGAGAAGTCTTAATGAACTAAATTCCATAGAAGGATGAGCCTTTTTAATGGTGAACAAAGAGCCATGGACACTTCCATAGTTGGAAACAAGAACCTATAAAGAGCACTGGCTGGTGTAGCTCAGTGGATTGAGCACGGGCCTGTAAACCAAAGCATTTCCAGTTCGATTCCTAGTCAGGGCACATGCCTGGGTTGTGGGCCAGGTCCCCAGTAGGGGACACATGAGAGGCAACCACACATTGAGGTTTCTCTCCTGTTTCTCCTTCCCTTCTCCTCTCTCTAAGAATAAATAAATAAAATCTTAAGAAAAAAAAACAGAACTGATGAGAAGTGTGGGTGGTCAGAGGAGCAGGCCCATTGTGCTTTTAGTGACATGATTGGTTGGCAAAATGGATTGAAATTTGGAAGAGCCCAAATGGAGAAAGAAATCATTTGGTCATATCGTCTAAGAATTTAGATTTCTTGCCCTAAGCTTTTTGCTGAATATTCAGTAGAGAAGGCAGTAGAGTTAAGTCTGGAAAACAGAGAGAGTTTGAATAGTGTTCTTGCATGCTAACAAGGAAATCCTCCTAGAGAAATCCAAACTGTATGAGGTAATTTTACTAATTTTTATCTGAAAATATTAGAAGATGGAAGTAAATGTTCTCCATTTAGCTTATTATTTTTATCTTTTGAAATCCTTACCTGATGACATTTTTTTCATTGCTTTTTAGAGAGAGAGGAAGGAAGAGAGAAAGGGAGAGAGAGAAAGACACGATGTGAGAGAGAAGCATCAATGGGTTGCCTCCCATATGCGTCTGGACTGGGGATCATATGTGCCCGGGACCAGGGATTGAACTTGTAACCTAGTTATGTGCCCTGATAGAGAATCAAATGTGCAACTCTTTGGCTAAGGGATGATGCTCCAACCAACTGAGCCATACCAGCCAGGACTAGCTTATTATTTTTAAATATTCAGGGCAAAAATATGTAAGATGGCTTCCTTCACTTCTTATATGAATACAAATAAAACAAATGCAATATCTGGGAACTGGTGTCAGACTTACTAATCTACAGTTCACAGGAAATTGCGTTGTAAGTTATCAGGCTGGGATAAGACACTATGTATCCTGGAGAACATTATGCTAAGTGAAATAAGCCAGTCAGAGAAAGACAAATACCATATGATCTCACTTATATATGGAATCTAATGAACAAACTGAACTAACAAGCAAAATAGAGACAGACTCATTGATAGATAGCAGGATGCCCATTAAGGCAGGGAGGGTAAGGGGTGGAGGGACTGAGCAAAAAGGAAAAAGGACTCATGGACATAGCAGTGTGGTGATCACAGGGAGCGGGGACAAATATGAAGACTAAATAGTACCATAAAAATACAATACAATAAATAAATAAAAACAAAAGTAAACCTTGAAAAAAGATAACCAGTAATATATCAAAGGGTTTAATCCCATTAATACCTGAGGAAATAAGGAATTTTTTAAACTGATAAGAACAGATACTACACTTGATCTTAGCCAAAAGGCCGAGAAGCGATATGAGGAATTTTTTAAATGAGAGGTTTTGTTTATTTGTTTTTTGTTTCTGAGATTGGCAAATGTACTTTTAAAAATGTTATAGTCCTATGCTTGGGGACACAGACACCCTCTAGCATCATTATTTGGAATAAAAATTGGTACAGCACCTCTATGGTTCTGGAAAGCCAGTTGATAAGATGTAAGTATATAAATACATATGTAGAAATAAATAAAGACATTCTGTATCAGTTTTATCAGTCTAACATATCACTTGCTCTAGAGTTAAGCATACCATCAAAATATAGAGTCATCCAGTCAAGAGGAAAGTTCCCATAAATAATAGAATCTTACAATTTTATTCCTTGCTGGAACTTAAGAACCTTAGAAACCATCTGGCATAACACATGCTTTTTATTCATGAAGAAATTAAGCCACAAAGAGAGTAAATGACCTGAGTGTCATATGGCTTGTTTGTGGTACAGTCTAGTACCCTGCCTCCATCTAGTATATTTCCCACCAAACCAACCTGAGTGTATTGTCTTAAAAAATATATTGTGGAATGTAGCCATTATAGTTCATATTTCTCTTCCACTTACAAAATATTCCTATTGTGTGAAAGGGTCATGAAATCAGATTGCTTATGAAAATAGAACTATCTCAGAATTATTCTTTTTTAACACTATGCTTCTTTCTGCTTCACCTTCTCCTACTTTTTCCTCCCTCTTCCCTTCTTCCTTGTTCCTCCACTGGATTCCCTATTTACTTTCCCTCTCATCCATCTCTATCTTTTTCTCTCTATATTTTCATGTCTATAAAAGGGCAATATACAAAACAAGTGACATAACAATTATCAAATTAATCTCTTATGTAACAATACTCTTCAAATATTTAAGTATTTCTTTAGTCAATGAGTTAGCCTTTATTTCAGATTAATAGTAAATTAAATTAAATTTCACATGTGTCATTAAATTTTCAAAGTCTTATATTTCATATGAGGAGACCAAGCTCTGTCAGCACCTTTATATGGAAAAGCTTCTAAGTGCAGGAGTAAACATAGCTTCCATGAACAATCATTCATCCTTTGGAAGTATAATCAGAATTAATGAATTGAAAAAGTATTTTTACTGCCAGTAACACTGGCCAATAAATATCTAAAATGGCCATAATTTTTAACATACTTGGCTCTGACTGAGGCTTTCAAATGTTAGCTGAAGTAGAAATGAGAAAATGAAAATGATGTTGTGCAAGTCACTGGCTTGTTTGCTCTTGGATCCTGTCGAATTTATCTATTGCTGTGTAACAACCAAACAGAACACTTAGTGGCTTAAACAATGGCAATATTTGTTTTGACCATGGATCTGCAATTTAGGCAGGACTCAGTGGAGACAGCTTGTCTTTGTGCCATGTGGCATCATTGAGGATGGCTTGAAGACTGAGGTTAGAATCATTTAAAGGTTCACTCCCCCCACTTATCTAGCCATTGATGCCAGTTGTCGGCTGGAACTTACCTGTAGGTGTGAGCAGTACACCTGTTTCCTCATCACTGCTTGGCTACTGCTAATCCCTAGGCTGCCTCACTGCCCTCTGTTGAATTTTTTCAGGTATTTTACAAACTACTGTTAGCAATTATTTCCATGTATTAAATGCTCTTTGTTGGTTTACACCTCATAAAACTTGAATTTCAAGGATGGAGAGAGGCAGGGAGAGAAAGAGAGCAATGTGTAAGCTGTATCTTCTTTTATATATTCATGCAGTCACTTTCTGCTATATTCTGTTCCTTAGAAGCAAATCACTAAGACCAGTCATATTTAAGAGGAAGGGAATTAGACACTACTTTTTGGTAGCAGGACTGGGAACATGTTTTAAAACCACTGTAGCTTACCTCCTCTAGTCATTTGCTTCTTTGCTCAGACCAAGCCTTGCTCTTTCTCTTCCCATATCTATATGTCAGGGCACTTATTTCTGCACAGTACATTACTCAGGACCCCTTGCCTCTGTCTTATGATTAGGGGAAACCCATGGAAGGCACTGAGAAGAAATTAGAGGATAAGATGAGAAAGGAAGCCAGAATAGTTCTTTTCTTCCTGCTTCCGGCAAAGTCTTTGCCAGTGAATGTATTTCTTCTGATTCCAGTTCCCACTGGTTGTCCCCAGTCCCTGTGCTTTTGGCAACACTACTTCTTCCTTCTGTCTCACCACCAGCAGTGGTGGTAGCTGACACCTGTTGCTACCAATCCCTGGATTCCATTTCCACCCTCTGTGTGGAATTTTTAGGACCTTTGCAATTAGGTAATGAGTTTCAAATATTATCTTTTCTCCAATGAACTATCACAAAGAATTTTTATTTTCTGACAAAAAACTGACAGACACAGATATGAGAACAAGGCAAAGAACATGGGTTTTTAAAAAACTGGGGGACAGTGACCAAAGGGGAGAGGGAAGGGAATTTAAGGGGAAAAAGGGGGAGGGACTTGGAGGAACAAATAGGAAGGACACAGGGACGAGAACTAAGGGGGGTGGAAATGGGAGGGAGGTGGGGAACATGGGGGGGGCTGGGATGGGAGAAATAGACAAAAAACTGTATTTGAAAAATAACTAAATAAAAATTTTAAAAAACTGATGGAGAGTTCATTGAGACCTAGAAAACAAGTTAGGGAAAAGCTGCTTCAGTTTGTGATTTGATAAGACAATTTTGCAGAACAAGAGCCATGAAGTTGTCCACTATATATTCCACATTTCGGCTATATTTAGAAAAAGAGGTGAATAGCAAGTGCCACGGATTATTTAAGTGGCTGTGTCATAAAATCAGAATTGGTACAGGACAATAATGCAGGTCAGCCATGCCACAGTATACAAGAATGAAGTCGCATCGATCAAAACAAGGATATATAGAATGCATTTGATAGGATCATCAAAGGTTTTCATTGTGAGCATTGTACTGCCTAAAGAACCTATACTCTAGTCTCCCAAATTCTCATTGTTCAAACTACATCATATTGCTTAATTGTTTGATGATAAAGTGGGTTTTTATGTGTTATTTTATATGGTATCAGCTTACAAGGGACTTTACTATATGAGAGAGAACCCCCCAAAATGGGTTATCTTCCGGAGTGTGGGCCCCTTATAGTACAGGCTTCTCCTGATAGGTGAGTGTTCTAGGAACTCATCTGTATCAGTGTACCAGCTGGCATTGTTGTGAGAGGCTGCATTTGGCTTCAGTGAATATTTTTGAAGACTCTTCCAATGTGTTTGCCCATTTTATATTGGGTGATTTACAAGTACACCTGCCCATACCACACTGAGTGTTCAGCAATTTTTGACAAAAATGACCCCCCCATGCCCCACCATCCTTATTCACCCCATCTTGCCCCAAATGACATTTTTTTTGTTTACCTGAATGAACAAAGTCCTCAAAGGGAAACATTTTGCCAATGTGGAAGAGGCGAAACAAAACAAACAAACAAAAAACAGTAGAAGCATTCATTCAAAGGCATCAAAATCAAGGTGTTCAAAACTATTTTGAGCAGCAGGGAAAAATGTCTTGATAGGTGTTTTGCATCAAATGGAGAGTACTGTGACAGTGGCTGAAGTTTAAACAGGGAAGAATAAACACACAATTTCTTATAAATAAATTCCAGTTTTATGGGTCCTCCCAGTATGTTCAAACAAAAGGTTTTACTTGTACTTTCAAATACTAAAACAACTGTTAAAAACTTGTGATTAAACAAAACAAGACCTTCGTTTCTTTTTGGAGGAAAGTGGGAAGACAATTTGGAGGTATTTATGTGCTCAGTGGAGTGGCACATTCTAGGAGCTGTGAAATTTCAACTTCTTTCCCTCCTTACATTATTAATACAGTTTACTTGTAATGGTTTCCCTTTTACTTTTTAAAATTTGTATTGAATTTATAGGGGTGATATTGGTTAATAAAATTATATTGGTTTCAGGTATACAATTCTATAATACATTATCTCTATATTGTACTGTGTCTCCACCACTCCAAGTCCAGTCTCCTTCCATCACCATTTATTCCTCCTTTATCCTCTTTTACTTTCCCACCCACCCTTTCCCTCTGGTCATCACCATACTGTTGTCTGTGATTATGAAGGTTTTTTGTTACTTAATCCCTTCACCTTTTTCACCCATCCCTCCAACACCCCTCCCCACTGACAGCTATCAGTGTGTTCTCTGTATCTATGAGTCTGTTTCTATTTTGTTAGCTTATTTTGTTCATTCAATTCCACATACAAATAAAATCATATGGTACTTGTCTTTCTCTGACTGAGTTATTTCACTTAGGATAATACTCTTCAGGCCCCATCCATGCTACTGCAAAGGATAAGATTTCCTTTCTTTTTTAGGGCCAAGTAGTTTCCACTGTGTAAATGTACCATGGCTTTTTTATCCACTCATCTACTGATAGGCACCTGGGCTGTTTCCAAATCTTGGCAATTGTAAACAATGCTGCAGTGAACATACAGGTGCATGTGTTCTTTCAAATTAGTGTTTAAGTTTATTTAGATAAATTCTCAGAAGTGGAATCACTGGGCATAAGGCAGTTCTATTTTTAATTTTTTGAGATAACTCCATATTGCTTTCCACAGTGGCTGCATCAGTCTGCATTCCCACCAACAGTGCGAAAGAGTTCCCCTTTCTCTACATCCTTGCCAGTACTTGTTTGATGATGTATTGATGATACTCATTCAGACAGGTGTGAGATGGTATCTTATTGTGATTTTAATTTGCACCTCTATGATGGATAATGATGTTAATCATCTTTTCATATGTCTACACATAGAGTCTGCCTTACTCTATACAACTTTCCCATGTTTCTTTTTTTTTAATTTTTAATTTATTTTATTTATTTTATTTTTTTAATTGATTATGCTGTTACAGTTGTTCTATTCCCCCTTTCATTCCCCTCCACCCTACCCCCCATCCCCACCATTACCCCCCCTTTAGTTTATGACCATGTGTCTCAAGTCCTTTAGATTCTATATTTCCCATGCTATTCTTGCCCCCCCTTCTATTTTCTTTTTTTATTTTTTTAAATTTTATTTAGTTATTTTTCAAGTACAGTTTTTTGTCTATTTTTCCCATCCCAGCCTCCCCCGCCCCTTGCTCCCCACCTCCCTCCCATTTCCACCCCCCTTAGTTCTCATCCCTGTGTCCTTCCTATTTGTTCCTCCAAATCCCTCCCCCATTTTCCCCTTAACTTCCCTTCCTTCACCCCCTCTGGTCACTATCCCCTTGTTCTCTATTTCAGTGTCTTTGTTTTTTGTTTGTTTTTTTCTGCTTGTTTGTTTGTTTTGTTGTTTAGCTTCCTGTTAAAGGTGAGATCATATGGTATTTGTCTTTCAACCCCTGGCTTATTTCACTCAGCATAATGCTTTCCAGTTCCATCCATGTTGTTGCAAAGGGTAGTAGCTCCTTCTTTCTCTCAGCAGCATAGAATTCCATTGTGTATATGTACCACAATTTTTTGATCCATTCATTTACTGATGGGCATCTAGGTTGCTTCCAACACTTGGCTATTGTAAATTGTGCTGCTATGAACATTGTGGTGCATAGATTCTTTGATATTGATGTTTTAGGATTCTTAGGATATAATCCCAGCTATGGAATTGCTGGGTCAAAAGGCAGGTCGATTTTTCTTTTTCTGAGAAAATTCCATACTGTTTTCCATAATGGTTGTACCAGTCTGCAATCCCACCAACAGTGAACTAAGGACCCCTTTTTCCCCACAACCTCTCCAACATTTGTTGTTTGTTGCTTTGTTTATGATAGCCATCCTGACTGGTGTAAAGTGGTATCTCATTGTGGTTAAAATTTGCATCTCTCTGATAGCTAATGATATTGAGCATCTCTTCATGTGTCTCTGAATGTTCTGTATGTCCTCCTTGGAGAAGTGTTTGCTCAAGTCCTTTTCCCATTTTCTAATTGGGTTGGGTGTCTTCTTAGAGTGGAGTCATGTAAGTTCTTTGTATATTTTAGAGATTAAACCTTTGTCTGAGGTATCATTGGCAAATATGTTTTCCCATACAGTTGGTTGTCTTGCTAATTTAATACTGTTTTCTTTAGCCATGCAGAAGCTTTTTATTTTGATGAGATCCCATTTGTTTATTCTTTCCTTTACATTCCTTACTCTAGGGGACATATCAGTAAAGAAGTTGCTGTGTGAAATATCTGAGATTTTCTTGCCAATGTTCTCCTCTAGGACTTTAATGGTGTTATGACTTACATTTAAGTCTTTTATCCACCTTGAATTTATTTTGGTGTATGGTGTAAGTCTGTGCTCAAGTTTCATTTTTTTGCATGTAGCTGTCCAGTTCTCCCAACACCATTTGTTGAAGAGGCTATCTTTACTCCATTTTATGTTACTGCCCCCTTTGTCGAATATTAATTGACTGTAGAGAGTTGGGTTGATTTCTCGGCTCTCTGTTCTGTTCCATTGGTCTATGTGCCTGTTTTCATGCCAGTACCAGGCTGTTTTGATTACAGTGGCCTTGTAATACAGTTTGATATCAGGTATTGTGATCCCTCCTACTTTGTTCTTCTTTCTCAAAAGAGCAGCTGCTATTCGGGCTCGTTTATGGTTCCATATAAATTTTCGAAGTGTTTGTTCTATGTCTGTGAAATATGCCATTGGTACTTTAATAGGTATTGCATTGAATCTGTATATTGCTTTGGGTAGTATGGACATTTTGATGATGTTAATTCTTCCAATCCATGAACAAGGTATATGTTTCCATTTGTTTGTGTCTTCCTTGATTTCTTTCTTCAGGGCTGTGTAGTTTTCTGCATACAGGTCTTTTACCTCCTTAGTTAGGTTTATTCCCAGATATTTTATTTTTCTTTTTTCTATATCAAATGGGATTTTTCTCTTTATTTCTGCTTCTGCTGATTCACTGTTGGTATACAAAAATGCCTTTGATTTCTGGATATTGACTTTGTATCCTGCTGTTTTGCCAAACTCATTAATTAGTTTGAGCAGTTTTGGGGTAGAGTCTGTAGGATTTTCCATGTACACTATCATGTCATCTGCAAACAGTGACAGTTTTGCTTCCTCCTTTCCTATTTGGATGCCTTTTATCTCCTTTTCTTGCCTGATCACTGTGGCTAAAACTTCCAATACTATATTGAATAGAAGTGGTGAAAGTGGGCAACCATGTCTTGTTCCTGATCTTAGTGGAAAAGCTTTTAGTTTTTTCCCATTGAGTATGATATTGGCTGTAGGTCTCTCATATATGGCCTTTATTATTTTGAGAAATGCTCCCTGTATTCCCACTTTGCTGAGTGTTTTTATCATAAATGGGTGTTGTACCTTATCGAAAGCTTTTTCCGCATCTATTGATATGATCATATCATATGATCATGTGATGTATTACATTTACTGATTTGCGAATATTGAACCATCCTTGCATCCCTGGGATGAATCCTACTTGATCATGGTGTATGATCTTTTTGATATATTGTTGGATGCAATTTGCCAATATTTTGTTGAGGATTTTAGCATCTATGTTCATCAGCGATATTGGCCTGAAGTTTTCTTTCTTTGTTGTGTCTCTATCTGGTTTTGGAATTAAGATGATGCTGGCTTCATAAAAAGAATTTGGGATTTTTCCTTCCTTCTGGATTTTTTGAAATAGTCTGTGGAGAATAGGGGTTAGCTCTTCCTTAAATGCTTTATAGAATTCTCCTGTGAAACCATCTGGTCCAGGGCTTTTGTGTGATGGGAGTTTTTTTTATTACTGCTTCAATTTCTTTTGCTGTTATTGGTGTATTTAGATTTTCTGCTTCTTTTTCACTGAGTTTTGGAAGATTGTATTTTTCTAGAAATGTGTCCATTTCCCCTAGGTTTTCAAATTTCTTGGCATACAGTTCTTCATAGTAATTTCTTACAATCTCTTCTATTTCTGTGGTATCAGTTGTAATCTCTCCTTTTTCATTTCTGATTTTGTTTATTTGTGTCCTCTCTCTTCTTTTCTTGATGAGACTACTTAAAGGCTTGTCTATTTTGTTTATCTTCTCAAAGAACCAACTCCTGGATTCATTGATCCGTAAAATTGTGCTTTTAGTTTCTATGTCATTTAATTCTGCTCTAATCTTGGTTATTTCCTTCCTTCTGCTTGCTCTGGCTGTCTTTGTTGTTGTTCCTCGAGTTCTTGCAGGCGTAGGGTTAGGTTGTTTGTTTGAAATGTTTCTATTTTCTTTAAGTAGGCCTGTATTGCTATAAACTTCCCTCTCAGGACTGCCTTTGCTGTGTCCCATAAGTTTGGGGTTGTTGTGAGATCATTTTCATTTGTTTCCAAAAACTTTTTGATTTCTTCCCTAATTTCATTCTTGACCCATTCGTTGTTTAATAGCATACCATTCAGTCTCCATGTTTTTGGGTGCTTTGGGTTTTTCTTTGGGGGTCGGTTTCTAATTTCAGTCCCTTGTGGTCAGAGAAGATGCTTGGTATGATTTCAATTTTCTTGAATTTTTTGAGGCTCGTTTTGTGTCCTATCATGTGGTCTATCTTTGAAAATGTTCCATGTGCATTTGAAAAGAATGTGTATTTAGCTTCTTTGGGATGAAGGGCTCTATAGATATCAGTTAAGTCCATTTCATCTAGGGTGTTGTTTAATGCCACAATATCTTTGTTGATAATTTGTTTGGAAGATCTGTCCATTTTTGATAGTGGGGTGTTCAAATCCCCTACTATGATTGTGTTGCTGTCAATATCTCTCTTGAATTCCTCTAAGATTTTCTTGATATATTTGGGTGCCCCTATGTTTGGTGCATATATGTTTACAATGTTAATGTCTTCTTGGTGGATTCTTCCCTTGAGTATAATGAAATGACCTTCTGGGTCTCTCTTTATAGCCTTTTTTTTGAAGTCTATTTTGTCTGATATGAGAATTGCTACCCCAGCTTTTTTTCTTGTCCGTTTGCTTGGAAAACTTGTTTCCAGCCTTTCACTTTTAGTCTGTGATGGTCTTTTGTCCTGAGGTGAGTCTCTTGTAGGCAGCATATGTGTGGGTCATGCTTTCTTATCCATTGAGCTATTCTGTGTCTTTTGATTGGAGAATTTAATCCATTTACGTTTAAGGTTGTTATTGATAGGTACTTATTCATTGCCATTTTTGTACCTGTGTTCCTCTCTGTCTTCCTCTTATCCTTCCTTCCCTTAAAGCAGTCCTTTTAGTATTTCTTGTAGAGCTGGTTTGGTGGAGGCATATTCTTTTAGACTTCTTTTGTCTTGGAAGCTCTTTATTTGGCCATCTATCTTGATTGAGAGCCTTGCTGGGTAAAGTAGCCTTGGTTGTAGGCCTCTGGTTCTCATTACTTGAAATATTTCTTGCCATTCTCTTCTTGCTTGAAGTGTTTCCATTGAGAAGTCGGTAGCTAACCTTATTGGGGCTCCCTTGTATGTTATTTCTTTTTTCTCTCTTGCTGCCTTTAAGATTCTCTCTTTGTCTTGGAAGTTTGCCATTTTGATGATGATGTGTCTTCAAGTGGGCCTCCTTGGGGTCCTCTTGGTTGGGACTCTGTGATTCCTGGATTTGTGAGACTTTTTCTCTTATCAAATTAGGAAATTTTTCTCTCATTACTTGTTCAAATACGTTTTCTATCCCTTGTTCTTCTTCTTCTCCTTCTGGTATTTCTATTATTCGGATATTATTACGTTTCATATTGTCTTGCATTTCTCTTAATCCCTCTTCATTCTTTCTGAGCCTCTTTTCATTTTCTTGCTCTTTCTGTGAGATGCTTTCTACCTTGTCCTCCAACTCACTAATCCTATCCTCCGCTTCATCTATCCTACTTTGGAAACTTTCTACTGTGTACTTCAATTCGGAAATTGTATTCTTCATTTCCTCTTGTCTCTTGCTGATAGTTTCCATTTCCTTTTTGATGTTGCTGTAGTTTGCAGAGAGATCATTATAGTTCCCCTGTAGTTTCTGGTAGTTCACTGTGAGCTCTTTGAACTTCATAATAACCAGTGCTTTGAATTCACTGTCTGATAGTTGATCAGCGTCTATTTCATCTAACATTCTTTCTGAAGTTTCTGCTTTTTCTTTCATTTGGGGATTGTTTCTTTGTCTTCCCATTGTTTGAGACTCTTCTTGTTAGTCTCTGCTTCCAAAATCGATCTGTTCTGAAACACTGGTTTTATGGTGTAAACTTCTGTGGTATGATCCTTGTGAAGTTCAGTGGTGCAGACTCCTTGAAGTTTCTTGATGTTCTTCGTCTCCACCTACACTCATGCTGGTCCTCGCGCTGGTCCCTGCGGTGGTCCCCTACCACTGCTGAATGTCCCGGCTCTAGTAGCCACCTCCTCAAGCACCCAGGCCCGTTACTACGGCAGTGGCACAGAGGCTGGGAATGTCCCGGCTCCCGTATCTGGCTCTCTCTGCCGCCCAGGGCCGTCACAGGGGCTTGGAGTGTCCCGGTTTCCGTACCTGACTCCCTGGCGTCTAGTCCTGTCTCTATGGCAGTGGCACAGAGGCTTAGAAAGTCCCAACTCCCGTACCTGATTTCCAGTGTCCAGTCCCTTCGCTATGGCAGCAGAACAGGGGCTGAGACAGTCCCAGTTCCCATAGAGGGATCCTCTGCCACCCAGGGTTGTCTCAGGGGTTTGGAGTGTCCAGGCTTCCGTACCTGACTCCCTGCATCCGGTCCCGTCGCTATGGCAGCGGCACAGGATTTGAGAGCTTCCCGGCTCCCGTAGCTGGCTCCTCAGGGTCCAGCCCTGTCTCTATGATGGTGTCACAGGGGCCTTTGGTGTCCCAGCTCTTGCAACTGACCCTTCCGTTGCCCAGGCCGGTAGCTATGGCATCGGCACAAGGGTGTCTCCGCTCCGGTTCCTGACTCCTCTGTCTCCCAGGACCGTCACAGGGGCTTGTAGTGTCCGGCTTCCGTACCTGACTCCCCGGTTCCCAGGCCTGTTGCTCTGGCGGCAGCACAGGGGCCGCGTGAGACCCAGCTCCAGTAGCTGACTCTGCCGCCGTCTGGTGTTTCAGTGTCGGTCACAATCTCTGGTCTTTTAATTTCATAAATGCTGGGTAACCAATGGTTTATTGTGCTGTTTCTCTGTAGATCTGCCAGGATTTTCACCCATGAGTACAGGAGCTAGTATCAGCTCCATCTTACTCCGTCGCCATCTTCCCAGCATCCTTCTATTTTCTATCTACTGTCTATGCTACTTATTTTCTGTACCTTCTCCTCCCTTCTCCTCCTCCCACTCCCCTGTTGCTAACCCTCCTTGAGATCTTCATTTCTATGTTTTCACTCCTGATCTAGCTGTTCTTTTAGTTTGCTTTCGTTTTAGGTGTGGTTGTTAATAACTGTGAGTTTGTTGTCCTTTCACTGTTCATGTTTCTTTAACTTCTTTTTCTTAGATAAGTCCCTTTAACATTTCATATAATAAGGGCTTGGTGATGATGAACTCCTTGAATTTGATCTTATCTGAGAAGCACCTTATCGGTCCTTCCATTCTAAATGAAAGCTTTAGAGCCCTGGCTGGTGTAGCTCAGTGGATTGAGCATGGGCCTGCGAACCAGACAATCGCGGTTCGATTCCCAGTCAGGGCACATACCTGGGTTGCAGGCCGGTTCCCTGCAGGCCAGCTCCCAGCAGGGAATGCACAAAAGGCAACCATACATTGATGTTTCTCTCCCTCTCTCCTTCCCTTCCCCTCTAAAGATAAATAAATAAATAAAAATCTTTTAAAAAAATAAAATAAATGAAAGCTTTGCTGGATAGAGCAATCTTGGTTGTAGGTCTTTGGATTTCATGACTTGGAATACCTCTTTCCAGCCCCTTCTTGCCTGTAAGGTCTCTTTTGAGAAATCCGCTGACAGTCTGATGGGGACTCCTTTGTAGGTGACTGTCCCCTTAGCTCTTGCTGCTTCTAGGATTCTCTCCTTCATTTTAATGTTGGGTAATGTAATGATGATGTGCCTTGTTGTGTTCCTTCTTGGGTCCAACTTGTTTGGGACTCTCTGAGCTTCCTGGATTTCCTGGAAGTCTATTTCCTTTGCCAGATTAGGGAAATTCTCCTTTATTATTTGTTCAAATAAGTTTTCCACTGGTGGCTGTGCCTTTCCCCCTTCTGATACCCCTATAATTTGGATGTTGGAGCGTTTAAAGATGTCCTGGAGGTTCCTAAGACTCTCCTCATTTCTTTGAATTCTTGCTTCTTGACTCTTTTCTGTTTGGCCATTATTTGCTTTCTTCTGGTACACTCCATTGATTTGAGTCCCAGTTTCCTTTTCATTGCTATTGGTTTCCTGTGCAATTCCATTCATTTCAATTAGTTTCGCCTTCATATATTTGTCTAATTTGTGGCTATAATCAACCAGTTCTGTGAGGATCCTGATGACCAGTGTTTTAAACTGTGCGTCTGAGAGTTTTGCTATTTCTTCATCGCTTAGATCTATGGGCTCTGGGGCTTTGAGATCTTCTTGCGACATTTTTGGTCTGTTTGCACCCTTTAAGTGTGAGAAGCAGCGCCTTGGACTCCCAGGTCGCTGGGTTGTGATGCTGTATGTGGGGGCGTGGTCAGAGCACGGAAATGGCGACCCCCTCTGCTGTTTCTCACAGCGGGGTGATGATCAGCGCCCTAGGTGGTTCACCTGGGCCGGGCCACTCAGAGTCGCTGGGTTATGATGCTGTATGTGGAGGTGGGGTCAGAGCAGGGAAATGGTGGCGCCCTCCACTGCCGCTTGCCGCGGGGACCCGCTGGGCCCTGGTCCAACCGCCCACTTCCTCGCCTGTCTGCCCGCGCACAAATGCGCGACCACAGTCAACATGCAGCACTGCACCCCCGGTGTCTCCCCCTCAGTCCCTCACTCGGTTGCTCACTAGGTCCAACCCTGCACCTGGATTCCGCGCGTCTGGATTCCGTGCCCGAGTCCGTCTGACCGAGTCCTCCTGTGCAACCCCCACTTCACCAGCCGCAGGTTTCGCCCCTTACCGGTCAGGCTGAAGAATTTGTTGTTAACAGACTTCCGAAAAGTTCAATTTTCCATGTTCTGGCTGTGTTTTCTATTGCTAATATTTAGTTGTCGCTAAACTTGGTTGTGTGAGAAGGCACGGCACATCCACCTATGCCTCCATCTTGGAGGAAGTCTCCAACTTTCCCATGTTTTAAGTTCCAGTAACTTCTCCCTTGTTTCTTAGGACATAGGGGCGGCCACAATTCAGTCATTGCTAGCTTAATTTCTTAACCTATTTCTGTGGTTCCTTCTATACTCAACCTAATATTTTGTACTTAGTAAGTTTATCAAGCCTCTATGAATTAGTTTAATTTCAGTATGCCATGTTTCCTGAGTAGACAAGGTAAAACTGAGGCCAATAAAACTTTATTAAATAAAGTATCCTCAAACAGCACAATAGAAGCTGGAGTACACAAATGTCTTTATGTAATAAGAAAATGAACTTACTTTAATGAAGCTCAAAAGATGTGACATAAAATATAAGCCAGCCTTAACAGAGAAAATTGATCCCTATGTATAAGTTGAAAAAAGGTGAACAAAAGAACATACAGGCAGCTTAGACCAGAGATTTTCAATTGGTGTGCTGCAAGAATTTTTAAAACATGCAATAACTATTTAATCAGGGGCACTTACCTCTTTTCTCTTAGATTGTCAAACAAAATGACAATAGCCAACACAATAGCCATCAGTATGAATGAATCAAAATTATACCTATTTTTTGGTCAGATCAGCAAAAAATAATATAATTTTGGCTTGTGGCAGAATTTTAGTCATTAGTTTATGTGCTCCATGAAATTAAAAAGGTTGAAAATTGCTGGCTTAGACCAATGTTACATTACCAGCTTGTGGGATATTACTTCTCAGAAAGAGCAGGTTCAAACATTACATATTCTTAAGTGCAATTGAGACTTTACAATGCATTCACTTAAATTAAATCATCTCAATCATTTTCTGGATGAATAATTCTCAGTGGAAATAAGTATCCCAATATCTGAGTAGAAGAGCATGTATACAAGTATTCATTATATTTTTTGGCGTTTCCAATTGGCTTAGGATTTAAAAATTAGGTATAATTTTCCAGAAAAATATCCAAGTAATTAGACTGCAGAAGAATTTTACAAGCATAGCCTATCCTATGAACAGTTATACAGTGTTGGTGAAACATATCTGTGTGAACAGAGGATACCGACTTGTACTGTGACAGGCAGTGGTAAGTCACATGTCCCAGGCTTTAAATAGAATAAAGGCTCTCCTTACATTATCTGGTGCTATATGTTTTAATATAATAAAACCTTTGGCAATTAGGAATGTTCATCATCTTACAGCTTTTGAAAGTATCATTTGTGTATTTTCTTGATGCCTTAAGGAGTGCAAGTTTTTATAGATGAGAAAAGTAAAGTTCTTTGCTACATTATTCTCCCAAGTTTTAATCTTAGATAACACAACTTCTTTTAACATTAAACATTAAACATTAAAAATAAATATAGCATATAACCATAACTCTCAGTGATCTGGGAAAGTAGGCTCACATATCTAAAGACTCTTATGATTAGAGTAATAGTACAGCCACTCTATAGTCATATCAAAATTTTTAGATTCCTTCAGATTGGAAACCTGAAACTAAATGTATTAGCATATTAAAAGTCATATTTTGCCCTGACTGGTGTAGCTCAGTGGGTTGAGCACGGGCCTGTGAACCAGAGGATTGCGGTTTGATTCCCAGTCAGGGCACATGCCTGGGTTGCAGGCCAGTTCCGAGGGGGGGACGCACAAGAGGCAACCATACATTGATGTTTCTCTCCCTCTCTCCTTCCCTTCCCCTCTAAAGGTAAATAAATAAAATCTTTTTTTAAAAGTCATATTTTATAAATTACTGATATATAAGTCTTGTTACTGATTTGTAAAAATCAATACATATTGATTAGTAATGTTAGTGAATCAAATAATAATTTAGGTATTTTGTTAACATATTTGGGATTAAATAAGTTTAAATGATAGAGTTATGTTGGCAATACCAGTACAAAAATATTTATAAAATTTATAAAGCACTCACTAAACTCCAGGTGTTGTTTAAGATAGAAAGATAATTCAGACACAGTCCTTATCAGAAAAATGTAATCAGAAGGAAGGGAGGAAGAATGCATTTGATTGAATAAAACATAAGTTAAAACACAGACTTCTGGTCAACATGGTGGCATAGGCCAATACAGCTTGCCTCTTCACACAACCATATCAAAATTACAACTACCATAAAGAATAGTTATCCTCAGAAATGTTAGAAACTGAGTTGAATGGAAGCCTGACAACTACAGAATTAAAGAAACCACATCCATTCAGGCTGGTAGGAGAGGTGCAGATATGGAATGGGTTAGTCTGACACCCACGTGGATAAAAATTCAGGATGGATATCTCAGGAGCAAGGAGTCCCAGACCAACCCCAGGCCCCTCAGCCCAGAATTCCAGTTCAAGGGAGATAAGTCCCTACAACTTCTGGCTGCAAAAACCAGTGGGGATTGAGTTGGTGGAAGAAACTTATGGATCTCCAAGAAGTTCCTCTTTAAAAAACCACAGGTGGACTCACCTACTCAAACTCACTCCCTCTGAGCTCCAGCACCAGGGTAGCAGCTTGAAAGGCACCAGTGGTATATAGGGAGAAACTGAAGTATCTAGGCATCAAGGCAAGCAGAGGCCATTATACCTTTTATAAACTCTCCTCCCACAGAGCCACCAAGCCGGTGCCATATCTGAGACTCCATCAACCTAGCTAACACTATTTGACCTGCCTTGGAGATCCCCAGAGGTTCTTCCCCACCCAATTTACAGGCCCATCCAAGCTGCTTTTCCACAAGAATGACTGGTCTTAGCTCCTAAATCCAGTCAAACAAGCGACAGCTGACTTCCCTGAGACCTAGTGGCTGCCAGATTAGATTCACAGCTTGACTACATCTGGAAATCCCCAAACCCAACACAAGTAGTAAACATCACAGATTGCTTTACAACTCAGGCAGTGTGCCCCAGGCAAAATGCAGGTGGGGGCTGAACTTGGCCTGCACCACCTGGGAAACCACAGTGCCAGCACACCCAGTGGACAGCTATACACCATGTCTGAGCCCCAGCACCCTGTCCCTGCACAGTGATCTTCCACAGAGGGTGCAGGTTCGTCAATAGTAACAGCCGGTCCTTGCAGCTGACTGGCCTAGGTAAATCATTCCCATTGACCTGCCAATAACAACCAAGGCTCAACTATAAGAGGAGGGTGCACTCAGCCCACACGAAGAGTGCACCTCAAGTACCCAGTTTGGGTCATAGGGGAGGCTCTGCCACTGGATCCTACAGGACACCTTATTACATTAGGCCACACTATCAAGACAGGGAGTCAAAGCAGCTCTACCTAATACATAGAAACAAACACAGGGAGGCTGCCAAAATAAGGAGACAAAGAAACCTGGCCCAGATGAGAGAACTGATCAGAACTCCAGAAAAAAAACTAAACGAATTGGAGATATGCACTCTGTCAGATGCAGATTCAAAACACTGATTATAAGGATGCTCAAGGAACTTAGTGAGGACCACAGCAGCATAAAAAAGACCCAGTCAGAAATGACGGAGACACTAATTGAAATAAAGAACAATTTACAGGGAAACACCAGTAGAGTGGATAAAGCCAAGAATCAAATCAGTGATTTCAAACATAAAGAAGCAAAAAAAAAAAAAAAAAAAGAAGACGAAGAAGAAAAAAACCCAATCAGAACAGCAAGAAGAAAAAAGAATCTAAAAAAAATTAAGATAGTGTAAGCAGCCTCTGGGACAAGTTCAGGAGGTCCAACATTGACATCATAGGGGTGCCCAAAGGAGAAGAGAAAGAGCAAGAAATTGGAAATCTATTTGAAAAAATAATGAAGGAAAACTCCCCTAATTTGGTGAAGGAAATACACATGCAAGTCCAGGAAGAACAGAGACTCTCAAACAATATGGATGCAAATAGGCCCACTCCAAGACATATCATAATAAAAATGCAAAAGGTTACAGATAAAGAGAGAATCTTGGAAGCACCCAGAGAAAAGAAGTTAGTTACCAACAGGGGAGTTCCCATAAGAGTATCAGCTAATTTCTCGAGTGAAACTTTGCAGGCTCAAAGGGATTGACAATAAATATTCAAAGTCATGAAAAGCATGGAACTACAGTCAAGAAAGCTCTACCCAGCAAAACTGTCATTTAGAATCAAGGGCAGATAAAGAGTTTCCCCGACAAGAAAAAAAACTAAAGGAGTTCATCATCACCAAACCATTATTATATGAAATGTTAAAGGAACTTATTTAAGAAAAAGAAGATCAAAACTATGAACAATAAAATGGCAAAAAATGCATATCTATCAGAACAGAGTCAGAATCATGCATATGGAGAGCATTTTGATGGTTGCCAAACAGGAGGGTGGGTGTGTGGAAATGGATGAAGAGGTGGAGGTA
Organism: Artibeus jamaicensis; assembly: GCF_021234435.1. NCBI lineage: Eukaryota > Metazoa > Chordata > Mammalia > Chiroptera > Phyllostomidae > Artibeus > Artibeus jamaicensis. The sequence continues at coordinate 6,756,011 of NW_026522028.1, read as the reverse complement.
TTAAGAAGTATAAATAAATACTTACAGAATAGCTATGGGATGTACAGTACAGAAAATGGAGTAGCCAAAGAACTTATATGCATGACCCATGAACATAAACAATGGTAGGGGTATTGACTGAGGGAGTTCGGGGTGCTGAATGGAGGAGTGCAAAGGGGGAAAAATCAAGACACGTGTAAGAACATAATCAATAAAATAAAATATAAATAAATAAATAAAACCATAATAAAGGTCTCATAGAAGTATAAGAAAAATGTTACGAGTATTTATAGATGTAGATCATATTTGGTTGAGTTTATCAGAAGAATTGCTGAAGAGGTTTGAGAAGGAAATAGACCTTGAGGGATCAATAGGATTTCAAAAGGGAAAAAGTAAGAGCATGGGTTGGAATGGAAAGGAAAGCATTATGTGGAGAAAGAGCACAACAAAGGCATGACAATGGAAAAACCTAAGTAATAAGGAATAGCCAAAAGCCCAAATTAATTAAATGAAGGATAAGAAGATTATGTTCAGCACTTAACAGCAATGTACTATGTTTGTACAGTATGAACAAAGAATTTTGGTAGTGTCTGTGGTAAACACAGTCAATTAGAATGACACAATCTTTTTCTTCAAGGATCTTGCATTCTTGAATGGCAGGGAAAGACAATAAACAAATATCTGTTTAATTAAAATTTTGAAGCCTCACATAGCATGAAGGATGAGAGAAATTCATGTGCCTTGGCTTTGGGAAGACGTGTATTCTGCTTGTGGGCCTGAGAGTCCTAGGGAGACCAGGAGAAAAGGCCAAACATGACCTGTGATCTTTATCCTAAATCTCTCTAATCAGATTCCTGATCCAATGGGGAGGGTCAACAGAGAGGAAAAGAGAGCAGTGGGCATTTCCTTCCAAGTACTTCCAAAACAAGGCATAAATGACTACTCGTCTTCCATGGGCAAGAGAAAAGAAGAGTTTCCATTCTACCCCTCAAAGAAAAAATGTATAAAACATTAGGGACGTGAATAGGAATTTAACACGTTATTAAACATAAGAATATTTTAATTATGCTAGGTAACTGACTACCATAAATATATAGGAGATTATGGGTTATTCTCTGCAGTTATCTCTCAAATTCTTCAATCACAGACTTCTCTATGTAACTTGTACTGCAAACAACAAAATATTCCCTGACATGAAGGATTGTTTCATCTTTCAATCCATTTCTTTTTAAATCATTTTACTAAAAATCATCCAAATATACAGAACATATGTGGTCTGTCTATGCTTTAATAAAGAAATCAAGGTAAACATTGTAAATACACTATCAGACTATTATACAATCCATATAAGCTATCAAAAAATAAAAAGGAGAGCAAGCACAAAGCTTCATTATTATTATCACTTTGTAGTACAGCAAAATAGTTGCATTTGATGAACCTACATTTACACATCACCTAGAGTCCATAGTTCACATTAGAGTTCACTCTTGGAATTGTACATACGGTACAATTGTACATACTGTACATACTGGAGTTTTGACAAATGTATCCAGCACTATAGCATCATAAATAGTAGTTTCACTGCCTTAAAACCCCTCTTTGTTCTGCCTATTCATCCCTCTCTGCCACCTATTTCCTGGTAACCACTAATCTTTTTGCTGTCTTCATAGTTTTGTCTTTTCCAGAATGTGTAATAGTTGGAACCATACAGTATGTAAACTTGTCGGATTGGCTTCTTTCATTTAGTAATATGCACTTAAGGCTCGTCCATGTATTTACAGGGTTTGAGAATTCATTTTAATATTCCACTGTCTGAATGCACAACAGTTTCTTTTAAAATTTTATTTGTGTATTTTTAATTGTTTTATTATTGTTCAAGTACAGTTGTCTACATTTACACCCCACTACTCCCCCACCAACCCCAGCCATCCCCACCTCAGCTTCCTTTTTTTTAATTTTTTATTTATTTTTAGAAAGAAGGGAAGGGAGGGAGAGACAGAGGGAGAGAAACATTGATGTGTAAGAGAAAAATCAATTGGTTGCCCCTTTTAAAAAACTTTTTAAAAAATATTTATTTATTTTTAGAGAGAGGGGACAGGAAGGAGAAAGAGAGAGAAACATCAATGTGTGGTTGCCTCTCATGTTTCCCCCACTAGGGACCTGGCCTGCAACCCAGGCATGTGCCCTGACTGGGGGTGTGCAGGGTGGAGGGGAATGAAGGGGGGGAAATAGAACAACTGTAATGACATAATCAATAAAATATATTAAAAAAAAACAACCATCCACCCTTTGCATCACAGGCCCATGCTCAATCCACTGAGCTACACCAGCCAGGGCCGATTGGTTGCCTCTTGCTTAACCCCAACTGAGGATGTAGTCCGCAACCCAGGCATGTGCCCTGATGAGGAACCAAACAAGCAACCTTTCAATTTGCAGGCTGGTACTCAATACACTGAGCTGCATCAGCCAGGGATGAATGCACAACAGTATCTTCATTCATTCACCTACTGAATGACATCTCGATTGCTTCCAATGTTTAGCAATTATCAATAAAGCTGATATAAACCCTCATGTGGAGGTTTTGTGTGAATATGCTTTCAGTTCCTTTGGGTAAATAGCAAGGAGCACAATTGCTGGATTGTATGATAAAAGTCCAATTACTTTGGTAAGAAACTGTCAGACTGCCTCTGGCTGTACTATTTTGCATTTCCACCAGTAATGAATGAGAGTTCCTATTGATCCACATCCTTGTCAGCATTTGATGTTGTCAGTGTTCCGTATTTTGGTCATTTTAACAGGTGTGTAATGGCATCTCATTGTTTTAATTTGCAATTCCCTAATTACATATCATGTTCAATGTCTTTTCAGATGCTTACTTGCCACCCATATCTTTTTTGGTGAGGGGCCTGTTCAAGTCTTTTGCTCATTTTTAAATTTGGGTTGTTTTCATATTTTGAGTTTTAAGAGTTATTTGTATATTCTAGATAACAGTCCTCTTTCAGGTATGTCTTTTATAAATATTTTCCCAATCTGTACCTGTCTTTTCTTTCTTTTGATATTGTCCTTCACAGAGCAGAAGATTTTAGTTTTAGTGAAGTCTAGCTCACCAATTATTTCTTTCATGGATCATGCCTTTGGTGTTGTATCAAAAAATCATCACTATACTCAAGGCCACCTAGATTTTCTCCTATGTTATTTATTAAAAGTTTTATAGTTTTGCATTTTACATTTAGGTCTATTGTCTATTTTGAGTTAATTTTTGTGAGGGGTTAAGGTCTGTGTCTAAATTCATTCTGTTGCATGTGGATGTCCCTTCATCCTCCCTTTTGCCTTCATTCCTTCCTTCCTTCCTTCCTTCCTTCCTTTCTTTCTTGTTTTCTTTCTTTCCTTTGCAGAAGGAAAAAACAAGAAGTTCCTATTCTGGTTTATTTTGTTTCCCTCTCCCTTTTCTTTCTTTTTCTCTTTTACTGGGGAAAATGAAAAATCCTGCTAATCCCCAAAAATCTTCTCCACAAAAGTTAGGAAAGAAAGAAAGCAGACTTATAATTGAAAAGCATTAAATCAGATTGTAATGTGCATAAAAAAAGACAAAAAGAAATCTTGCCTGCTTTTCACACAGCCAAGTGGTTAAAATCCACTAAACAAATATTTTCCACATTAATGATAATGTGTCTTCTTGTAAGAGGACTTAACAAGCACCCCTTTCTATGCATTCTTTCATAGTTCATCCGAAGTTCATCTGGTAATTGAAGCAACTATGTTTTTGCTAGTTGCTTTTAGCCAAAGAAATAAGATAATTTCTCTTATCTTTTCAAGGAGCAAATGCTTTACAGCTCAGAGAAAGGCACCTAAGGTAGATTCTCAAGGTGAGAGAAAAATAGGGTCACTTTCTTCCTTAATGTTTACTTTACAAAGAGATGGCTCTCAGCCCCTAAAGAAAAACATTCCTTAATGTTTTAAGTTGTAAACCTGACAAGGGATTTATCTAGTCCTTGCAAATATTTGTACACATATCAAAGGTTTAGAGGAAGCATTCACAAACTTTAGGTTTCTCAAGAAAATGCTCTAAAAGGAGGAGGTGGGGAGAGTTCTCTTTCCCTTTTGGCAATAGGGAAAGTTCAAATTTTAAATGTACTCTTAGCATAATGTTTTCTAGGTCCATGCATACTGTTGCAAAGAGTAAAATGTTTTCTTTTTTACTGCTGAGTAGTATTCCATTTTGTATATTTCCCATAGTTGTTTTATCCATTCATCTATTGATGGAACCTTGGGCGGCTTCTAAATCTTGGTGATTGTAAATAACTCTGCAATGAACATAGGGGTGCTTATGTTCTTTCAAATTAGTGTTTTGGGTTTCTTCATATAAATTCCCAGAAGTGGAATCAGTGGGTCAAAAATCTGTTCCAGTTTTAATTTTTTGAGGTAACTCCATACTGCTTTCCACGGTGACTGCACCAGTCTGTATTTCCACCAACAGAGCAACAGCCTTCCCCTTTCTTCACATCCTCACCAGCACTTGTTCTGTGTTAACTTATTAATGATGGCCATTCATACAGGCATTTCTCTGATAATTAATGGAATTGAGCATCTTTTCATATGTCCTTTGGCCATCTGTGTGTCCTCCTTAAAGAAATGTCTTTTCGGGTTCTTTGCCCATTTTGTAATTGGGCTGGGACTTTTGGGGGGAAGACAGAGTTTTGTGAGTTCTTTATAACTCTTGTTATCTTAAAGGAAGTTGCTAGCAAAAATACACAACATTTACCCTGGAGGAGTCTATCTTCATTATTCTTAACAACAAATGTAGCTTCCTTCTTCCCCAGAGGGAGATACCAACTCTATTGCCCAAAACTGCTAGCTATACAAGCATCCTTGAAAATGAGAGTCCAGAAAAGAAGCTGCCAATGACTGTTTTCTGTAGACGTGCAGAAACATGAAACATGAATTGACCACTAAAAAGATAAATAGACGGTGGATTTGGGGGGGAATAAGTGAACAGGAGAGGATAAATAAAATAGTGTAGAATGATGTTTTTTCTTTAATACTGTTTTATACTTTTTATTGATGTCTAACTAACATACATGCAGGAAAATGCAAGTATCATACTTATTCAATTTGATCAACTCTCAAAAGTGAGCACAACCATGTAAACATCACCCAGATAAACAAACAGGTGGTTTCCAGCTCCCAGAAGACTCCCATGTGCTCTCCTCCAGTTACTAACCACTCCCTTAGGGTAATCACTACTGAAGGGTAACCACTAACCATAGATTAGTTTTGTCTGTTCTAAAACTTCATTAAAATTGTACCATAGAATGCATACTGTTATGTGACTGGTTCTTTTGTGATTGGTTTCTTCTATTCAACATTATTGTAGTGAGATTTATCCATACTAGTGCATGTCTTTTCTATTGTTTATTTAAATTACTGTGTAATATTCCATTATATGACAATACTACATTTATCCATTCTACTATTAATGGGCACTTGGATAGGTCCTGGCTTTGGATTATTACAAATATAGCAGCTATGAACATTCTGGTACATGTCTTTTTATAAATGGATGTTTGCTTTCCTGTTGGGTATATGCATATGAGGAAATATTATGGGTCTCAAAATAGTTTCAAAAGGAATAAAATGTGCTAATGATGAGCCCTGCTTTAAAATAATTTCTCCTGTTTTTCAAAAATTATTTGCCTCCAAAGAGTACATCTGTAGCAGTTTGAAACCACATGCCACTCTAGGTCCATGATTAAAAGAAAAGTTTAGAAGCCAATCTAAATTGGGCATTCTAGACTTCTGGCCAAGATGGAAGCATAGGTAGACACACTGTGCCTCCTCACACAACCAAAAGAAGGACAACAACAATTTAAAAACAAAAACAACCAGAACTGACAGAAAATCAAACTGTATGGAAGTCCAACAACCAAGGAGTTGAAGAAGACACATTCATCCAGACTGGTAGGAGGGGCAGAGATGAGCAGCTGGGCTCTCCGCCCAGATTTGCAGCAAGGAAGTGGCTGGCGAACCCACTGATGCAGTAGCTGGTGGAGTGAGCAATTCCAAATTTACATGTGGATAAACCAGGAGGGATAACTGGGGAGCGAAATAGATCACCCAACCCAGGGCTCCAGCACAGGGAAATAAAGCCTCAAACCCCTGATTGAAAACACTTGTAGGGGTTGAGGCGGCAGCGGGAGAAACTCCCAGTGTCAAAGGAGAATTCATTGCAGAGCCCCACAGGGTCCTAGAACATACACAAGCCCACCTGGAATCAGCACCAGAAGGGCCCAATTTGCTTGTGGGTAGTGGGGGAAGTGAGTGAAATCCTGCAGAGAGTGGAGCAAGCGCCATAGTTCTCTCTCAGACCCCTCCCCCACATACCGAGTCACAATGCTGTGACGTGTTGCCCACCCTGGTGAACACCTAAAGCTCTGCCCCTTACTATGCAACAGGCACATCAAGATAAAAAATGGCCCAAATGAAAGAACAGATCAAAAGCTCCAGAAAAAATACAACTAAGCGATGAAGAGATAGCCATCCTGTTAGATGCACAGTTCAAAACACTGGTAATCAAGATGCTCACAGGATTAGTTAAATTTGGTCGCAAATTAGATGAAAAAATGAAGGCTATACTAAGTGAAATAAAGGAAAATGTACAGGGAATCAATAGTGATGGGAAGGAAACTGGGACTCAAATCAATGTTGTGCACCAGAGGGAAGACAGAAACATTCAACCAGAAAATGAAGAAACAAGAATTCAAAAAAAATGAGAAGATGGTTAAGAAGCTCCAGGAAATGTTTAAACATCCCAACATCTGAATCGTAGAGGTACCAGAAGGAGAAGAGGATGAGCAGCAAATTGAAAATTTATTTGAACAAATAATGGAGAACTTCCCCATTCTGGCAGAGGAAATAGGCTTCCAGGAAGTCCAGAAAGCTCAGAGAGTCCCAAAGAAGTTGGACCCAAGAAGGAACACACCAAGGCACATCATCATTACATTAGCCAAGATTAAAATGAAGGAGAGAATCCTAGAAGCAGCAAGAGATGAGGAGACAGTTACCTACAGAGGAGTTCCCATCAGACTGTTAGCTGATTTCTCAAAAGAGACCTTGCAGGCAAGAAGGAGCTGGAAAGAAGTATTCCCAGTCATGAAAAGCAAGGACCTACATCCAAGATTACTCTATCCAACAAAGCTTTCATTTAGAATGGAAGGGCAGAGAAAGTGCTTCTCAGATAAGGTGAAGTTAAAGGAGTTCATCATTACCAAGCCCATATTATATGAAATGGAAAAGGGATTTATCTAAGAAAAAGAAGATAAAAAATATAAACAGTAAAATGACAACAAACTCACAGTTATTAACAACCACACCTAAACAAAAACAAAAGCAAACTAAGCAAACAACTAGAACAGGAACAGAAACACAGAAATGGAGATCACATGGAGGGTTATCAACTGGAGAGTGGGAGGAGAGAGGCGGAAAAGCTACAGAGAAAAAGTAGCATAGATGGTAGGTAGAAAATAGACAGGGGAGGGTAAGAATAGTGTGGGAAATGTAGAAGCCAAAGAACTTATATATATGACCCATGAACATGAACTAAAGGGGGGGGAATGTGGGTGGGAGGGGTTGTGCAGGGTGGAGGGGAATAAAGGGGGGGAATGGGATAACTGTAATATAATCAATAAAATATATTTTAAATTTGTTTTTAAAATTAAAAAGAAAGAGTTTTGGCCAGAAAAATAAATAAATAAATTAGGCACTCTCATTATCTTACACATGATGTTTTAATTAAAATACCATCACATTAAGACTCCATCACTTTAGTGTTGCTATTTGCTTTTGCTGCAATACAAGCAAGCAGGCAGACAGATTTGAGGCATTTACAGAATACATCCCCAATGTGGAACAGACAAAACAAAAATGAAAGCTAATACAGAAGGAAAACACCTCTGACAGAAAGTCCCAGTTAAGCTAGAAGTTTAAGAAATTGGTATGAATATATTCTATATATTTGGAATACTCAATTGGCTATGTAAGCAAATAAAATGGTGTGAAAGGAGTGAGTTTACTGGTGAGATTCACTGAGCTAAGGGGCAATAGCAGGTAAAAGCATTAATCCACAAAAGCAATCCCCTCTCCAAATAAGATTCTATCTGCCAGAACATCAAAAAATCAGGAAGCTAAAGAGCACTGCACAGAGACATAAAAGGCAGATGAGAACAACTTAAAAGGTAGAAACCAGGCCAGGTATCTAAGGTGATCTTTAAAACATACACACACACACACATAAACACAAAAACCATACACATTATAGGACAAATGCAGAAGACAAGAATTTGAGGCAGAAAAGTATATCACTTGTGACACTTATTGAAAAGTTCTAGGAAGACTTTCTGTAGTGATACCATCTACAGGGAGAATCAAGCCCCCCACAAAATGATAAGGAAAGAAAAATGATAATAGTTCATTAAATAAGCAGAGCAACTGGATAAAATTGATTGAATTGTCTGGGAAATTCTAGGAATCTCTATACTTAACTATTTATTTTTTAAGTTTTAGTGTTTCCTCACTGCCTCACAACATTTTTGTTTCCCTTTTGAAAAGACTTGGGGAGATAATGAATAATCTTGTCCTACTCTTACTGATAATGAGAATGCTGTTCAAGTATTTCTGTTAACTATGACATTTACTATAGGTTTCTATTACATACTCGTTTTCAAGTTATGAAATTTATATTAGGAGCTTTTATTAGGCAATGTTTTTAAATTTTGTCAAAATAACTTAGCATCCAATAGAAGTAACATGATTTTTCTCTCTTCTGTTACTATGATTAATTATATTAATATGCAGTTCTTAATATGAATTATTCTTACATTCCTAGAATGAATCCTTGAATCTAATACTCTTTCACTAGTATTTCTTTGCTAAAATTTTATTTAAGACTTCTACACTTACTTTCATAAGTAAAATTGGCTTGTAAAGTCTCATAAGATTTGAAATTAAAATTATACTAGGTTGGCAGAATATATTGGCAAGCTTTCCATCACTTTTCATGCTCTAAAATTTTAAGTGAAAAAATATATCTTCTGTTCTTGTTGAGATTGGTAGAACTGGCCCATGAAACTAATTGGACCTGTTACCTTTAGAAGGATGGGTATTTTTATTACCCTCTTAATATTTTGTTGCTATTTATTCATTCAGTCTAGCTTTGTCTTCTTCAGTCAGACTTGGTAATTTATGTTTTCCTAAGAAATCATTCATTTTATCTGAAAAGAGAAGGAAGCTTAGCTGAGGGTCTTCATGATTTCCAAAGTAATGAAAATTTTTTTCTAGGACTAAAAAACTTTAGATTGTTTTACTCCTTAAGAAAATCGCCTTTCATTTTCTTCTTTCTCTCCCTCATATTTTTCTTTAGTCTGTTGTTGAGGTCTAGAAGTATGCCAGGTTATGCTCTGCTTCTTTCTCCAGCTACAACTCTGTAGCAATCCTCTCCTCGATCCTTTGGGATCACAATTTATTCTTCTTGTTCCTCTGTCAGCCATTGTCTTCTGGTCTCTATAGTTCAGAAATTCTTCCACATTTTTTGGACCACTTTTATCTTTTTTTCTTTTCCATCACTGAAAATCAGTGCTTCTCAGACTTTAAGGTGTATACAATTCTGAGGATCTTGTTGAAATGCATATTCTGATTCAAATGATCAGGGGTGAGGCTGAGATTCTGCATTTCCAACAAGTCCCAGATGATGCCACTGGTCCTCGGACCACATGATGTGTTTAGTAGCTAGACTATAGACGTGTTGACTGAGAGAAGGGAAAGGAGCCTTGCAGATCACTTGGTGCAAATTTCTCAGTTAAGATTTGAACAAACAGGTTCATAGGGCTTAAAAACCATGTCTGTTTAGTAGTGGTTAATCCAGGTCTTACTTAATATATCACATTGCTTTCTCCCAATGAAGTGAAAGTATACCTTATTTAGATTTAAGGTCTTTTCAGTTCATCAATACAATATATATCTCAACAAAGGGGACAGTTTTGTTATAGCCAAAATCTCCAAGCAAAACAGCACTTTGGTCTCAACTTTGGTCCTGGCAAAGTTGAGAGGTTAGTCACTTGCAAAAGACATCAATCTAGCTGGTGCTTAAAATATTAAAAAATCCCATTTCCTTTACCATTCTTATTTAAAATCATGTTCTCATGACAAATTTCTCTACTTGTTTCTACACTACATTACAGTAATTTCACCATCATTATCTTTAATAGCAGGGGCTAAGTAAATACTTGTTGAAAATGTAATGGTAAATTTATTTTTTATCTTCTTATTTTTTAATGTATTTGTTTTTATGTAGAATCTTTTCTATTGTTGTTCAAGTACAGTTGTCTCCATTTCCCCCACCCCCACCCCAGCCATCCCCACCTCCCACCACCCCTTGGATTTACTCATGTGTCCTTTATAGTTGCTCCTGAAAACCCTTCCCCTTCATTCCCCCCATTATGCTCTCCCACCTTCCCTCTGGTCCCTGTCAGCCTGTTCTCTATTTCAGTGTCTTTGGTTATATTTTGCTTGCTTGTTTGTTTTGTTGTTTAGGTTCCTGTTAAAGGTGAGATCATATAATATTTGTCCTTTGTCACCTGGTTTATCTCACTTAGCATAATGCTTTCCAGTTCCATCCATGCTGTTGCAAAGGATAGGAGCTCCTTCTTTCTTTCTGCTGTGTAGTATTCCATCCTATAAATGTACCATGGTTTTTTGATTCACTCACTTACTGATGGGCAGTTAGGTTGCTTCCAGCACTTGGCTATTATAAATCAGGTTTCAATCCACCCACAGATATATCTTATTTATTAACACGCTGTTTTATTCAAATTCTTTTGCAACTACTTGTGGCGGATCCTGGCCTGCAGGATCTGTGTATGTTGTGGCTGCTAGAGAACAAATACACACAGACTACAGAAGTCCTGTGGAGAAAAAGGGATGGCATGGCCGCTCTCTAAAAGAGAGAGAGTGAGAGGGCCAGTGACCCAGTCCCTGCCTGGACAGGCTTTTATTGCTTTTTTGAGTACTTTACATGGAGAATAGTCCTCATTTACTATGCACAGGTTCACTGGAGGGGACTACCTTTTACAGATAACAAAGGAAAGAATGCCACTAATTAATTCAAAGAGAAGGATGTTGCAGACCAAGGGGGAAAGTGGCCCAACCAATCAAACTCCACACTTGGGAGGTTTAGCTCAGATTTTAGAAAGTTACAGTAAGTACTTTCTGCAAAAGCAAGACTCATAGCAGTCTAAGTATAATGCAGGCCTGATTTTCCATGGGAAAACCTCTCTGTGGGCATGGTCCTGCATGCCACTCACTCCCCACTGGTTTTCCACATGGAGGCTGAGCTACAATTCCATGCCATGCGAAGCGGTTCCCTACAGCTACTCTAGAAAATTCTGTGACCAAGAAGTTGACTCAGAACACAGTGGTGCTCAATTAATTGCTCTATACAATGCACCTTGATCATGTTTTTTATCTTATTTTTTAAATTTATTTTTATTGTATTTTCCCATTACCATTTAGTTTCCTTATACCCCCATACTCCCTGCAACCACACTGTTGTTCATGCCCATGAATACTTTTTCCTTTCTGCTTGATCACTCCATGCCCTAACCCCACCCTGCATAGCTGTCATCTTGCTCTTTATCTATGAGCCCATCTCTGTTTTACTTATTAGTTCAGTTTTTTTCATTAGATTCCACACATGTGTGAAATCATATGGTATTTATCTTTCTGGGTGGAGGGACTGAGCAAAAAAGAAAAAGGACCCATGGACACCAGTGTGGTGATTGCTGAGAGGGAGCAGTATAAAGGGACTAAATGGTAATGGGAAAAATACAATAAAAATTAAATTTATAAAAATAACAAATGTTGATATTTATTGAGCACATACTGTGTCTTAGACACCATGGTAAAATACACATACATGCATTGTTATTTAAATGCTCTCAACAAAACAAAAATAAGGCTTTTGTCCTTCAGTTTATAGATGAGGAAACATAATGTCACACAGCTAGTCATTGGAATTGGGATTTAAATCCACTTGCTCTGCCTTCAGAGTCCATACTCACTAAGACCATAGTCTCATAAACTATAGAAGAGGGTGGGAGGCAGCGATGGGTGGGAGAGGCCAAGGTGGGGTGGAAATGGACTTAAATACAACTGTACTTAAACAATAAAAAAAGCAAAAAAGGATGTCATACTTATTACTAAAGGAAATTTTATGTGTTATTTCCTCCATGTTGGTGTGTAAACCTCTGTCATCTCTAATAATACAGACTATTCAAGTCAAGTAAGTAAACTAGGTCTCCACTTTCTCTTCCCTATCACCAAGCCAGTTTTTGAAAATTTCGTCATTCTGTTTATAAAATGTGCCCATTAGGACCTTGGGTTGCTCACTCACTCAGAACTTAACCTTCTACCCTCCTTTCGGCGGCTAATTATGACATCACAACTTACTGAAGCTGCCATGGGATGTGATGGAGAAGACATGTTGTTCCCAATATTTCTTTATTTGCTCTACCATAAAGTTGCCTTTTGAGTCAAAGCTGTAGCTGGAATTTGCAATGTGTGACTCAGCCATTTGGTTTATGCTCTTTACAAAGCTTTTGCTGGGAAATGTCATTTCATTGTTGCTCCAAAAGCATTCTTTATGGGATTTCTCCTGACATTTAAAAAAATCCCCTGCATCTCACAAGCACCCCATTCCCCAGCAGCTCTGAGATCTGCTATATGGTATAAATTTGTCCTCTGGTTTATCACGTGCACAAGAACATGTGTGTGTTTTCATGCATTCTCAAGGAGAACATTTCATTCCCAGTCATTGGGCACATATTTAGAAGATGCCAATCTTATCTACAGGAATAGTCACTTGGGAATCCCCATTTTGAGTTTGTACTCATGTATGACAATTGGAAGACTGATTAGAATTCATAATCTTTGATTTTTATTCAACTCTACTTGACAAAGTAATCAAATGTATGCATAAACTACAATTGTACATCTCTTTAAACTCTCTGTGCCTCACTTTCATCAACTGGTAGAAGAATTAAGTAACATCATTCACATAGATGTTTAGCTCAGTGCATGGCACAGGGTAATCACTCCCTAAATGTTAACACCAGTGTTGGCATCATTATTCACCTTTTACTCTAACGAAGCATTCCTTAGACTCTCTGTCTTGTCATTCCGAAGATACTGGGTGCCTACCATTTCCCAGGCACTGTATTAAACACTGGATTACCTAAGGCACTCTCTGAAACTTCACTGAAAAAAATAACAAGTTGGTATGGAACTCAGATCTGATTAGGTGTTTGACAGATGTCCAAGTCAGTGGCTTAAAGGACATGCCCAGGTCAGTGAGATGCATATGTCTCAGTCGTTGTTCTTATCTCCAAGAACAAACCCACAGGCTGGCTGCAATTGCTTACATGATATACTAGCAGTCTCTGCCCAGCTCAGCTGCTTATTTGTCTGTTTTATCAGCACACCATGCTTCTTCTACTTTAGATCTTCTATATGTGCCACGCTCTATCCCTGACCACAGAATCAGCACACCAGCCTCCCCCAGGTATGGGGGGATAAGTCACCCAGACATGTGGGACAAGGCCACCTCACCTGCTGACACCAGGCCCCTTGGTTACTATCATTAATGAGATTCTTCATTACTTGCCCCTGTCTGTTAGTACTAAGCAAAGACAAGGAGAAAGGAAGCCTTCAGGGGAGGAAAATACTCTTTGGGGCCTTGGGAAATAGGACTTGGCTTCCATGCTGGAGAAAGAAAAGTGAAATAGGAAGCTGAGCCCCACCCAGGAATGGGGACACCTAAGTCCCCTACTGCAGCATGCCTCACCATGAGGCCCTGACAGGCTGGTGAGCACAGGCCTTTAGACATGAGACTGATTGGACCTCAGGTTGTTGAAAGACCGGGAGGTGGAGCCTAGTGTGGCCAGAGCCCACTGGTTGTCCTTCTCTGGCTTCAACCAGCCCTTTCCACCTCTCCAAATGCACTGCACAGCTAATGTCATTTTCTCTTTCTGCAGTGAACAGAGTGAAATCAGACAGTATTGCTTTATGGAACCTACCAGGCCTCCCCTCCTCCACCCTTACCAGCATTCCATCCTTGTTGCCAGGCAGCGTTTGTGTACATCAGAACATTCCGCAAGGTACTGTGCGGTCAGTACTGGCAGTCAGAGTGAGCTCCACTGCCCTGTGGAGCCATGGATATCCTGGTGGTTGGACTAAAAGTGACTTTCCAGCTGATGCTGGGCCGAATGTTTACTGCTATGGGGGCATTTGTCAACTATGTGAGTGAAGCTCCGCAGAGGTTTGTTGAGGATGTCCTGCTCTGTGTTGTTGTTATACTTGTTTCTATGTTAAGGAGAAGATACATTTTAAGGAAGATAAAACAGGTACTGAACATATTTGCTGCCAAGCTGGAAATATTTTTGTGAGTTCATGCCGATTAGACCCACCCAAGCCCATGATGTCTCCGTGTCACCTCCAGAAGGAGCCAGGCCTCTGAAGTTACAAAGTCTGTGTTTGGCCATACTTCTTGAAAATATCAACAGGTTCTACCCTGTGCTGGAGGACATTCTCAAAGAAGAACAAAATGATGATCTCCCTGAACTTTCATTTCGCAGAGTGATGATGGCTTGTGCTGCAGCACAGAAGCGCTTATTCAGAGAATCATCAGACTCCCTCCAAGTCCAAGGTGCTGAGACTGAAAACATCTTAGAAGCCTCTCAGAAGAATGTAAACCAAGTTGACAAGGAAACGCCAGATGATTTGGTCAAAATGGCTTGTCCTGAGGAAAACATACAGCTGCTTTCCCAAGAAGCTGCAAAATGGACTGAAGGAGCCCAAGAAATGGGAGAACCAGAACAGGAAGCATGCGTGAAAATTGAAATTCATGAGTGAATTTGAAGTGCTATAATAAAGAATCAATAAAGAGCTCTGTTAAACGCAATATCTGGTCTTTGTCTCACTCCTCACTGAATGGCATTTTTCTTGAGTATGGTGAGGAAGGGAGGAAGAAGAAGGAAGAAGGGAGGGAGAGAAAGAAGAAAGAAATTGGGGGAAAGGGAGGGAGGGAGAAGGAAAGATAGGAGAGGAGAGAGGGAGAGAAGAAGAAAGAATGAGAGTGGGAACAGGGGAGTAAGAAAGAATGAGGGAGATAGGGTAGAGGGAAGTAAAGGAGAAGGTAGGAGGAAGGAGGAAAGAAGGGAGGTGGAAGGAAGAAAGAAAGAAAGGAGAGGAAGGCATGGCAGGAATGAGGGAGAAAGAAAGAGGGGAAGAGGGAGGGAAGGGGAAGAGAGGTTGGGAGGGAGGGGCTCAGAAAGAGGGAGTGAGGGAGAAGGGAGGAAGAAAGTAGAAGGGAGTGAAGGAGTGAGGGGAAGGAGGGAGGGAGGAAGGATGGAAGAAAGAAATGAGAAGGAGGGAGGGAAGAAGGAAGGATGAAAGACAGAGGTAGGGTGGGAATGAGGGAGGAAAGAATGGAAGGAGATGGGGAGGGAGGGAGGGAAGAAGAAAGAAAGATGTTGGAAGAGGAAGGAAAGAGGGAGGGCAGGAGAGAATAAGGCAGGGAAGGGTACAGGAAAGAGGGAGGAAGGAGGAAAGAGTGAGGGAGGAAGGAAGAAAGATACAGAGAAGGAGGGAGGAATTGAGGGGGAAAGAAAAAAAGGAGGGAGGGAGAGAGGGAAGAAGGAAGGAAAGAAGGAATAGAGGAAGGAAGGAAGGATAGGGGATGATGGAGGAAGGGAGGAAGAAAAAGTGGGAGAGAGGGATGGAGAGGAAGGAAGGAAAGAGGAAGGAGGGGAGAAGGAGGGAAGAAGAAAGGAAGAAAGATGAAATGAGTGAGGGAGGGATTGAGGGGGAAGGAAGGAGGGAGGGAGGGAAGGAGGGAGGGAGGGAAGATGGACAGAGGGAAGGAGATATTGAGGGAGGAAGGAAATAGGAAGTAGGGAGTAGTGGGGGGAGGGAAAAAGAAAGAGGAAAGGAAGGAGTGAGGGGGAAGGAAGGAAGAAAGGGGTGGGAGAGAGGAAAGAAGGAAGGGAGTCCTTTGAAATAACTATATTTTTATTAATTTTTAGTATATGATCGTTTTCAAGGTCACTGTTTAATCAGAGCCACTAATTATCTAGCATGAATGAGGCGTGAAACCTGTCAACAGATAGTGATGGACAAAGAAAAAGCAGTATTTCCAAAGAAAGCTTTTAAAAACTCAACACTCATTTCCCCATCATTGTTCCATACACCCACAGCCACCAATGGAAATTTTGTTTAAAATTTCCTTCCTTTCCCACATATAATTCTGCTTATCATAATATTTTTCCATCTTTCACACCTTTCCTGGAGGCCATCATAATTGGAGTTGCTCTGTGGAAACATTTTAGAAAAGTGAAAGTGGGGAAAGGAAAGGGGAGAGGTAGGGACAGAGGGAGGGAAGAAAGGAAGGGGGAGGGAGTGAGGGAAGGAAAGAGCCTGTATTTGACTGGGGTTGTATTTGTGTGCATCTCAGTTTGAGGAAGAGATTAGAGACTTGGAAAAATCTTTGTCTGGTGAGTCAACAGTGGAGGCATAACCTGTGCACACCTTGGTAGATGCTAATTTTGCCTGAGTCATGGAGTGTGGTCACAAAGCTCTTTTGCTTGTTGCCAAAGCATGACCTCCATGCACCAAAATATGTTCACAAAGTTAAGCCAGGAATCCTTCCTTCACAACCACAAAGAGTTGCATATTTTCAAGTACTTTCTGTAATTCTTAATTCAGTGTTTTCTCCTAGATGATGATTTTCTGCACTTGTACCAGGAGGTGGTTCTTAACTGTAGAAAAGCACTAACTACACTCAGACCCTCTCATCCTGAGTGATACTTACAGAAACATACCAAGCCAGCACTGAAATCTGGAAAGATGAGGGGTTATTCAAAGGAAGTATTTTAGCAAACCAGAGTGGGATGTATCCACCCTCTGATGAGTAGTTCTATGTAAGTCAAAGTAGATTCTGAAAAAAACTAATCTTTTGTGCTTAAAATGTTTTGTTTTCTGAAAGAGAAAACACCTTGTTAATCCCAATTGAAGTAAACTGCTACTTCTAATGCTTATCTGTGGGTTTCATCTCTTTTTGAGTCCAAAGGAACAGACTGTTTCTGAATAATAACTATGAAACTTCTCAGTGTTGGACAAAGGCAGTTATCCCCAGCAGAGGGCTTTGTCCATAGTCTTCATCAAGAAACCTTAGGAATGCTGGTAGTTGTCTACACCCTTCAGAGGCAGAGAGGTGAAACTCACATTACAGTGCAGGAACACATCAGTGGCTTCATTTGACAATTAGAGCTACTGAAATCATGACAAACTGCTTTTTCAAAGGGTATGAGTTTGGTTTTCTTCTCCACTACTTTTTTCAAGTCAGGAATGTAAAGTTTCTCACACTTGAACTTTTTCTGCATAACAATGCTATGGGAAGTTTTCTGCTCTCTAGACATAATGATATATTTAAGGAATCAAGACTTTTGACACAAGCAGCAGGCAATGCAGAACTTCACTAAATTACCTGGTACTGAATTCAAGTGCTACAGAAAATAGGAGCAAGAATTGCTGCAGACCAGGGACATCAGCCAAGAGGAGGGTTCATAGGACACCACTTCTGCTAATGACCTACCAGCTCAGCTCTAAACTGGGCATGTGCCAGACTTGCCCATGTACTCAGAATGCTTGCTCTAACAATTCATCACAAAACACTCCTTCCTCTTGACCTCCGTTTGATTAACCCAATCTCATTTGAGTGTTTTTGGCTCCCTATTCCATGGCACTGCTGTAGTGTTCTCCACAAGCTCCCCACTCCATTGAAGCTGTTGACTGATGGGACTCAATGACTGGGCTGTGGCATGTTGGCATCCAATAAAGGGCCTGGCAGGCAGGAAGTACAGATAAATATGTGGATGAAAATTAATCACACTGTTAAATGAATGGTCTCTGGGGTCACTTTTCATTGTGTTATTATCAATTTAACCATTCAGCCGATAGCTTTAGTATGAGAGTAATGGGAAAACAGTTAATGTAGTTATTATAAGTAGATTTGACTTGGAAGCAGATTGTAGTAATTGGGATATATTACCTCAAATATATGTGTGTGTATATGTATATATGTGTACACACATATATGTATATGTAAACTCATTGCCATAGACACAAAGTTTGAGGTCTGTTATAGGACCTATATTTTTGCATAGCAATTCTTTATTTTAAGTGTAAATAAGGTCATAAAGTATTTATCTTAAAAATTAAATACTACCCAACCATATTTCTGTGTCTCTTTTATTGATTAATCGTCATATTGATTCATTGCTTGCTACATTGGAAACAAAAGGCAAAATGTGGACTAGGCTTTAGAAAATGCCATGTAGGGAACAATCTACTACAAGCAGCAAATTCTTAATACCTGTTACATTTCGTCTATTGTTAAAGTATAAAATATGTGAGTGCTGGATTTCATAATTATATGTATATTAAAACCTTATTTGTACATCATGCTATATTCATATAATGGGAAATTATAAAACAAGGAAGTTGAACTGTCTACAACTTTTCTCGGTGCTGTGGATGAATCTCCCAGACTTTGTCACGTGAGAGATGGCAGACAGAAGGGTACATATTCTATGATTGTTTTAAAGTAAAGTACTAAAACTGGCAAAACTAATATGTACTATTAGAAGTAAGGGTATTGGCCCTGGCTGGTGTGGCTCAGTGGATTGACTGCTGACCTATTAACCAAAGGATCATCAATTCAATTCCCAGCCAGGGCACAAGCCTGGGTTGCTGGCCAGGTCGCTGGTAGGGGGCATGCAAGAGGCAATACATTGATGTTTTTCTCCCTCTCTCCCCCTCTCTCTAAGAATGAATAAATAAAACGTTTTTTTAAAGGAAATAAGTGTATTCCTTGAAGGGGAAAGATTTGTAATGGAAAGAAAGCAGGAGTGTGGCCTCCACAGTGCTGATCAGATTCTGCCTCTGAATCTAGCTGTTGTATTCACAGTGCATTCAGTTTATAAAAAATCATAGAAGCATATGATTAAAATATATTGATTACTTATATTTTTATTTTCATAAAACACTTGCAAAGTAGGTTAATATTTGCCTCCTAAGGTTAACAGGAAGGCTGAGTCAAATGGCATTTATGAAAGTTCTCGCCGGACACTGAATTCAATAGATAATTAATAAACATTAGTTCCTAATATGTTTAATACTTACACCCTCAAATATTGTACAGATAAGGTCTTTGAATAATTTGTATTATATCTATTTAATACATGCTATAATAAGACAATGTACTAATATCTTTCAGAACATATATGCTCTGTCTTCTTCTATCCTGAAGACATTCACAAACAGCAAATGGTATCCAAATAAAGCTACTTTGTAAGGTTGCCATTCATGAGTTGTTCCTTGCTGAATATGTGTACACACATAACAACTGTATAATAGTACCCATTATGCCCTAATATGAGTGGACAGCAGCAGAATGGAGCTCATAAGAGAACAAAAATAAACTAAAATCTGAGCAAAACAAACCTTTTTATTTTTCAACTGGCAAGAAAAATATTGCTTGAAATTGTGATGTGGCAGTCTATCTCAAAGAAAAGAATGTAAAATGACTTCCTGTATAATCAGTTTACTGATCAGGGCCCAGTGGATATATATAAACAGTGTGCTGAGGAATTCTTTCTAGTTCTTGGACCAAACAAAGTGTGTTGATAATTGATATGATCCCTAGGTTCTCTGACTGTGCATTTTCTGAAAATTGTCTTAAATTAAAGACTGGATAATTTTTAAAGAACACAATCATACATGACTACTTGCATTTGCCAAGCTTTTTTCTAATTGTATTAAGTTGTTTATTCTCATTTGCTCACTAATGGCAGCCAACATCTTTCTTATCTCATTATGTTTCATCTATTGCCCAATCTAACTATCACACTGAAGTTAAAGGATGGTCATTGAGGGACTGAATTTTACAAGAAAAGTATTATGCACTCGAACAAAGCATCCTTAGTCATTATAATCATGCATATGTATTCTACACTTGGACCACCATGTCTTCACAAAGAATTCCTGTGGGAAAAAAAATTTCCCAGTTCCTGGAATTGCTTTGCATTTACTTTTTATCAATACAAATAACTATATTATGGTTTGAAGATCAATGTTGAACCTACTTTCTAAAATCTTAAATAATCAACATTTCCCTAGTGAAGGCAAAAACAGAAAACCTTAGAGGCCTATTGCAATAGATTTTTCTTAGAACTGCAAAAATGTTTGTGAAGCAGCAAGAGAAACAAAGAGAAAAAATATAAAGCAATTAGACATGATATTTCAGAAGATGGACTTGTCTATCTGGAGACAAAACGCCAACTACAAAATCCTTCTTAACTTTATGACAGCACTTCCCCCAAACCAGTAATACAACACCCCACATTTATAAAATGAAAAATAATCCTACTGAGATAAACACAGAAAGGACAACAAAATGCTGATTTTGATGATGTAAAGGGGACCCTAATGTACTGGTACTGGTTTTCATGAACTTCACACACTAGTCCTTCTAACTTAGATGCAAGCAACGGAAGAAATTTATTGAAAAACACCACTCAGGGAATGAACCCTTAGGAGTCTCTGGCAGCGGTATCAACGAGGGGCTGTGATAATTTGGAGCAATGTCAACTCTTACATATACAGTCAACCCTTGAACAACATGAGTTTGAAATGTGTAGGTCCACTTCTATGCAGATTTTTTTCAATAAATACACTCCGCACTTTCTATCTGCAGGTTTTGTATTGCAGATTTAACCAAGCATGGATGAAAACTACTGCTTTTTCATCCAAGGACTGACTGCAGTTAAGTTTTGGAGGAGTCAAAATTTATTCACAGGTTTTGCCAGGGGGTTGGGGGCAGTATCATGCCCTTAATCCCCACAATGTTGAAGTGTCAACTATTATAAAAACCTCTCCTGTACCAGGAAGAATAATAGGACATCCAGCTCACTGCTGGTAAAATGTGTACATTCTAATTAAGTGCATTCGTTGCAGAAAACTTTATTTTATGCAGCACCTTACTTCACCACTGGATTCTCCAGGGAAAAAACTCATGTAAATAATTAGAGAAATAATTTTTAAAATAAGATCAAGGTCTTGAATTGTTTGTTTCATCCTTCTTGGTGCTACTGGTATAATTCTAGCTTTCAAGTGAACCCTACAATGCAAGTTTGACTCTTAAATTAAGAGGCACTGTTTAAAGTGTTTTATTTTATTTTATTTTATTTTATTTTATTTTATTTTTAATATATTTCATTAATTATGCCATTACAGTTGTTCTATTTCCCCCCTTCATTCCCCCCCACCCTGTACACTCCGTCCCCCACCATTTCCCCACTTTAGTTTATGACCACGTGTCTCAAGTTCTTTAGATTCTATATTTCCCATACTATTCTTGCCCTCTCCCCTGTCTATTTTCTACCTACCATCTATGCTACTTATCCTCTGTACCTTCTCCCCCCTTCTCCTTCTCCCACTCCCCTGTTGTTAACCCTCCATGTGATCTTCATTTCTATGGTTCTGCTCCTGATTTAGCTGTCCTCTTAGTTTTCTTTTGTTTTAGGTGTGGTTCTTAATAACTGTGAGTTTGCTGTCCTTTCACTGTTCATCTTTTTTATCTTCTTTTTTTAGGTAAGTCCCTTTAACATTTCATATAATAAGGGATTGGTGATGATGAACTCCTTGAATTTGATCTTATCTGAGAAGCACTTTATAGACTCAGAGCAAAGGAGTGGACCAGAAGGAAGGAAAAAATGACCAAACAGAAAGGGATGAAGAAACAAGAATTCAAAACAACGAGGAGAGGCTTACGAACCTCCAGGACATCTTTAAACGCTCCAACATTCGAATTATAGGGGTCCCAAAAGGGGAAGAGAAAAAGTCACGAGTGGAAAACTTATTTGAACAAATAATAAAGAAGAACTTCCCCAATCTTGCAAAGGCAATAGACTTCCAGAAAGTCCAGGAAGCTCAGAGAGTCCCAAAGAAGTTGGACCCAAGAAGGAACACACCAAGGCTCATCATCATTACATTAGCCAAGATTAAAATGAAGGAGAGAATCCTAGAAGCAGCAAGAGATAAGGGGACAGTCACCTACAAAGGAGTTCCCATCAGACTGTCAGTGGATTTCTCAAAAGAGACCTTACAGGCAAGAAGGGGCTGGAAAGAGGTATTCCAAGTCATGAAATCCAAAGACCTACATCCAAGATTGATCTATAAAGTGTTTTATTTTAGATCTACATAGAGAAAAGTCCTCTAACACATTATCTAACAATGGGCTGATTATTATCCTAGTTTATTATCCTACAAACCAAGACACTGAACATCCTTTGAGCAGCAAACACTCCTTTCCTTGCTATGTACATTATCCTGAGGACTTATCTTCATTTAGACTTTTACCTGATGGGTTGAGGAGGGTTACAGTGTCCAGACTTGCTGGAGGGGTTCACACTCTGACCATCTGAGTACAGGATGCTCATATTTATTCTTTTTCACTGTCTCACATTCATGTGTCCTTTTAATAGATATCCACATAGTGATGAGAATGTCAACCTCCTATCCAGATGGCAGATCCCTCTTTGTAGAAAAATTTGCAAGATCTCTGCCCAACTGACAACAGTTTATTTCTTCCTAATATGCTTGTTTGCTGCCATAGAGCAATGGGAGATACCTAATTTGGCCAGCAGAAACTTGGCAACTCATGTATAATTGTTGGTTTATTGAACTAGGAGTGTTTTCACTTTTATGACTAACATCACTTTTATAATCTTGCTATTTCTTATGTTTTTTCATATGCAACATGAACAAGAAACAATTGGACCAATGAATAAAGCAACTGCCATGCTGTCAATTTTAATTTATGTTGAAAAATATTTGTATATGTAGAGAAGTATACAAATCACAAATATATCTGTTATTTTCCATAAAGTGAATATACCTATGTAACCCTCACTCATATCAAGATACAGTGTATTACCTAGAAGACTCACTTGTGCCCATTTAATCATAATCCCTCTTCTTGGTATAACCACTATCCTGACTTGTAACACCAGCAACTAGTTTCTCTGAGTTTGAACTTTACAGAAATAAAATAGTTGCTATTTCCATGTTTACTTTTTTGCATCAGACTTCATTTAGTCATCATTTTGTTAGTGATATTTATCCTAGCACTCATAAAGTTATAATTTATTGATTATCACTGCTGTATACTATTCTATTGTATGACTATGCAGTGATATATTTATCCATTTTATTGTTGAGAAGCAATTAGATACTTTCCAGTTTGGGGCTACTACAAATAGTTTTGCTATGTACATTCTTGTCCATGTCTATTGGCATCCATGTCCTTTGGTGCGCATGTCTTTTGACATGTTTCCTTGCTGTAATTAGAAGAAAAAATTGTGAAGTAAAATAGAAATATCCATCTAAAAAAGACAAATCCGGGGAGGGCTGGGGAAGATGGCGTCGGAGTAAGAGGGAGCGGATTCTAGCTCCCGCACTTGTGGGTGAAAATCCTGGCAGATCTATAGAAAAGCAGCGCACTAATCCATCAGTTATCCAGCATTTGTGAAATTGAAAGAACAGAGACTCTGTTGGACGCTGAAACACCAGAAAGTGGCAGGTCAGTGGGGCTTTGGGGTCCAGAGTAAAGACAAAGCAGCGGCGGGGGCTGGCGCCCCAGGCCAGGTGGCCCGGGTGCTGCATCTACAGCTGGGGTCCAGAACCATCGGTCTGAGACCAACACCAGAGAGGTCTACCACAGGAGCTTGGGCACCCAGCGGCTCCAGTGGCCACCAGCGTGGGCCAGCAGCTCCCCTGCATCCTGTATAAGCAAAACTGGATAACACCAGGCAGACACCCATCTGCTTGCCGGATTGCATTTTTGGGGAGGGGTACAAAGATACAGGGCCCGGTTCAACTGCAGACTCTGTGATTGCAAGCCTGGGAGGAATCCAGAGACGCATTAGCCTCACGGGTTTGGTTGGGGACTGAGCAGGAATGAGAGACAGGATGTCCGGAAAGTTTTGTTTTGTTTTGTTTTATTGAAAGTGGACTGAGGTGTTCTCCTGCCAAGGCAGATTGGCTTGCTTCCTATCCGGCCTTGCAGTGAGCCAGGGGGAAAGTGGAGGCTTTTTGGGGACTAGCCACACGAATGGGAAGCGCCCTGCCGGTTACTCCGGGTCCCAGAAGGTCTGTTGGAAGCGGAGGCCTCTGAGCCAACACCAGGGGACTGGGAAGCCCGCTGCCGGTTACGCCAGTCCCAGAAGGACGAGCTCGAGGGCACAGAGAGTTCAGAGAGGAGCCGCAGGACAAAGACGCTCCCTGACGGTTTCCTGCTCGCACGCATAGCCGGACTCTGGCGCGCACTGGCGCAGGGATCTTTGAGCCGGGGCTACTGGTCCTAGAAGCGCCAGACGCTTTCCCGCGAGCGGGGGCGCAGAGAACTCTAGGCTGACGCCACTACGGTTGGGAAGTGCTGGGGCCGGTGCAGACCGGGAAGTGCTCGGGGCCAGCGCGGACCGGGAAGGGCTCGGGAACGGCGCGGACGGGAAGGGCTGGGGCCGTTGCGGACCGGGAAGTGCTCGGGGCCTGCGCGAACCGGGAAGTGCTGGTTGCACAGTCCCGGACAGCCCGGGAGTGTACCCGGCAAGTGCGCAGGCACCCACACCCCAATCCGGTAGCCTGGCTAGTGCGCGCACTTGCGCCGGCATCCCAGCACACAGGGAGATCCTGCTACAATGAGAAAAACCAGTCTGGACAGTTTTAAACCAACAAGGGAAAGGTTTCTCTGTTGTAGTTGTTACTGTTTATTTGTTTTTTTTGTTTTTTTTTTTTTTGCCAGAGGTTGGCCAGGGGACCCAGACAAACACAGGAACAGAAGGGATACACACCACGCAGCATGCCATGAAGAGCACACAGAGTTTTTAGGTCTGCGCCCAGTCCTCAGATCGGCTCCCGGCTTCCAGTCTCCCCCCCTCAGACTATCTGGAAGCCCGGGACGCTGAGGGGTCCTGGGAAAAGAGCTGAGACCCTCAACCCCCTCCCTTTCTGGCCAAGCAAGGTGGGGGGCCAGGAGAGACTTGTTTGATAGAGTTTACGGAGAGGGTGCGGAGGACAAAGGGCCCCAACCAAAGACTCTGTGGTTGCCAGCCCAGGAGAACTCAGAGGTGCAGCCTGGGGCTCTGAATCCGATAGACTCGGCAGCCTGCTCTGCTTCACACCCAGCTTGGCAGCAAGCCCAGGATTGGGCAGAGGGTCTGGGGCCTCCCAACTGAACGGGGACAGGCCTGTGCTCAATCCCGAGGGAACCAGGCAACTAGGCCGGTGCAGGTGCCTACAAGCACAGCAAACCAGACTATGGCAGTAACCCCTGGGAGGGGAGCCCTGCGAGAAAGTCCTAGCTCCCCATTGTAGGGAGCTGGGGGAGAGGCGCCAAGTGTCTTGATCCTGAGAGGGGCTGGCTGAAAAAAATCACAACAATCGACCCTCAGCCAACTGCAACCAGAAAAACTGGTTCGGCTAGTTTGAAGCCAACAAGAGACATTCCTTTTTCTGAGGTTGTTATGGAGAGATTATTTTGGTGCGTTTTTTGGGTTTTTTTTTTTACTTTATTTTATTTTTATTCTTTCTTTTTTTTAGTTACCTTTCTCCCCTCTCCATTCCTTTTCTTTATCTTTTTGCTTTTTTAAAGTAATCTGTTATTTCTTTTAAACTTTATTACTGTTTCATCTTTCCATACTTTTGTCCTCTTTTCCCGGATTTCCTGTTTTATTTATTTTTCTTTTCTTTCTAAACTTAGTGCTCTTTATTCCATTCCCCTACCATTTTTTCTTTCTTCCTTTTATTTCTTTCCTTATCATTTCTTTTACCCACAAGAGTCACAATCAACTTGAAAATGTAAAAAGACCAGAGCTGGACCCATAGAAGAGGCCTCCCAATAGTAGAATCAGAGAGACAAATTGCACATTGTTGTAGGAGAGAAGCCACAAGTTGCTGCATATTTGAGTAGGTGGAAGCAGAGAACAACAGGATAACCAAGGCACCATTGAAATTCACAGGCATTCCACCACAAAAGTTCATACCATAAACCCAGGGTGTCAAAACAGATTAATCTAAGAAGCTGAGGCTAACAAGAAGAGTCTCACAAACAATGGGAAGACAAAGAAACAATCCCCAAATGAAAGGAAAGGAGGAATCCTCAGAAAGAATGTTAGATGAAACAGAGGCAAGTCAACTATCAGATACTGAATTCAAAGCACTGGTGATCAGGAAGTTCAAAG
The DNA here is from genome assembly GCF_021234435.1 of Artibeus jamaicensis. Taxonomy (NCBI): domain Eukaryota; kingdom Metazoa; phylum Chordata; class Mammalia; order Chiroptera; family Phyllostomidae; genus Artibeus; species Artibeus jamaicensis. The sequence continues at coordinate 6,729,627 of NW_026522028.1, read as the reverse complement.
AGCTCACAATCAACTACCAGAAACTACAGGGAAGTTACAATGATCTCACTGTGAACTATATCAACATGAAAAAGGAAATGGAAATTATTAGCAAGGGCCAAGAGGAAATGAAGAATACAATTTCTGAATTAAAAAACACAGTGGAAAGCATTAAAAATAGGGTGGATGAAACAGAAGATCGGATTAGTGAATTGGAGGACAAAGTAGAAAGCACCTCACAGAAAGAACAGGAAAGGGAAAAGAGGCTCAGAAAGAATGAAGAGAGATTAAGAGAAATGCAAGACAATATGAAACGTAATAATATCCGAATAATAGGAATACCAGAAGCAGAAGAAGAAGAACAAGGGATAGAAAACATATTTGAAAGAGTAAAGAGAGAAAATTTCCCTAATTTGACAAAAGAAAAAGTCACACAAATCCAGGAATCTCACAGAGTCCCATTCAAGAGGAACCCAAAGAGGCCCACTTCAAGACACATCATCATTAAAATGGCAAACTTCCAAGACAAAGAGAGAATCTTAAAGGCAGCAAGGGAGAAAAAAAAGAAATAATATACAAGGGCATCCCAATAAGGTTAGCCACTGACTTCTCAATGGAAACACTCCAAGCAAGAAGAGATTGGCAAGAAATATTCCAAGTAATGAGAAACAGAGGCCTACAACCAAGGCTACTTTACCCAGCAAGGCTCTCAATCAAGATAGAAGGCCAAATAAAGAGCTTCCAAGACAAAAGAAGTCTAAAAGAATTTGCTGCCACCAAGCCAGCTCTACAAGAAATACTAAAAGGTCTGCTTTAAGGAAAGGAAGGAAAAGAGACAGACAGAGAGGAACACAGGTACAAAAATGGCAATGAATAAGTACCTAAAAATAATCACCTTAAATGTAAATGGACTAAATGCTCCAATCAAAAGACACAGAATAGCGTCATGGATAAGAAAGTATGGCCCACACATATGCTGCCTACAAGAGACCCACCTCAGGACAAAAGACCATCACAGACTAAAAATCAAAGGCTGGAAACAAATTTTCCAAGCAAATGGACAAGAAAAAAAAAGCTGGGGTAGCAATTCTCATATCAGACAAAATAGACTTCAAAAAAAGAGCCATAAAGAGTGACCCAGAAGGTCACTTCATAATACTCAAGGGAAGAATCCACCAAGAAGACATTAACATCATAAATATATATGCACCCAACATAGGAGCACCAAAATATATAAGGAAAATCTTAGAGGAATTCAAGAAAGATATAGACAGCAACACAATTATAGTGGGGGATTTTAACACCCCACTATCAAAAATGGACAGATCTTCCAAACAAAATATCAACAAAGACATTGCGGCATTAAACAACACCCCTTGATGAAATGGACCTAACTGATATATACAGAGCTCTTCACCCCAAAGAAGCTAAATACACATTCTTTTCAAATGCACATGGGACATTCTCAAAGATAGATCACATGATAGGGCACAAAACAAGCCTCAACAAATTCAAGAATATTGAAATCATACCAAGCATTTTCTCTGACCATAAGGGACTGAAACTGGAAACCAACCCCAAAGGAAAAAACCCAAAACACCCAAAATCATGGAGACTGAACGGTATGCTATTAAACAATGAATGGGTCAAGAATGAAATTAGGGAAGAAATCAAAAAGTTTCTGGAAACAAATGAAAATGATCTCACAACAACCCAAAACTTATGGGATACAGCCAAGGCAGTCCTGAGAGGGAAGTTTATAGCAATACAGGCCTACCTAAGGAAAACAGAAACATTTCAAACAAATGAACTTACTCTACGCCTGCAAGAACTCGAGGAACAACAACAAAAACAGCCCAAAGCAAGTAGAAGGAAGGAAATAACTAAGATCAGAGCAGAACTAAATGACATAGAGACTAAAAGTACAATTCTAAAGATCAATGAATCCAGGAGTTTGTTCTTTGAAAAAATAAACAAAATAGACAAGCCTTTAAGTAGGCTCATCAAGAAAAGAAGGGAATGGACACAAATAAACACAATCAGAAACGAAAGAGGAGAGATTACAACTGATACCACAGAAATAGAGAGGATTGTAAGAAATTACTATGAAGAACTGTATGCCAAGAAATTTGAGAACCTAGGGGAAATGGACACATTTCTAGAAAAATATAATCTCCCAAAACTCAATGAAAAAGAAGTAGAACACCTGAATAGACCAAGAACAGCAAAAGAAATTGAAGCAGTAATCAAAAAACTCCCATCACACAAAAGCCCTGGACCAGATGGATTCACAGGAGAATTGTACAAAGCATTTAAGGAAGAGCTAACCCCCATTCTTCACAGACTATTCCAAAAAATCCAAAAGGATGGAAAACTCCCTAACTCCTTTTATGAAGCCAGCATCATCCTAATTCCAAAACCAGATAGAGATACAACAAGGAAAGAAAACTTCAGGCCAATATCGCTGATGAACATAGACGCTAAAATCCTCAACAAAATATTAGCAAATCGCATCCAACAATATATCCAAAAGATTATACACCCTGACCAAGTGGGATTCATCCCAGGGATGCAAGGATGGTTCAACATTCGCAAAACAGTAAATGTAATTCATCACATAAACAAAAGCAAAGACAAAAACCACATGATTATATCAATAGATGCAGAAAAAGCTTTCGATAAGGTACAACACCCATTTATGATAAAAACACTCAGCAAAATGGGAATAGAGGGAACATTCCTCAATATAATAAAGGCCATTTATGAGAAACCTACAGCCAATATCATACTCAATGGACAAAAACTAAAAGATTTTCCACTAAGGTCAGGAACAAGACAAGGATGTCCACTTTCACCACTCCTATTCAATATAGTATTAGAAGTTTTGGCCACAGCGATCAGGCAGGAAAAGGAAATAAAAGGCATCCAAATAGGAAAGGAGGAAACAAAATTGTCACTGTTTGCAGATGACATGCTAGTGTACATGGAAAATCCTATAGACTCTACCCAAAAACTGCTCAAACTAATTAATGAATTTGGCAAAACAGCAGGATACAAAGTCAATATCCAGAAATCAAAGGCATTTTTTATACAAACAATGAATCAGCAGAAGCAGAAATCAAGGAAAAAATCCCATTTGATATAGCAAAAAAAAAAAAAAATATCTGGGAATAAACCTAACCAAAGAGGTAAAAGACCTGTATGCAGAAAACTACACAGCACTGAAGAAAGAAATCAAGGAAGACACAAACAAATGGAAACATATACCGTGTTCATGGATTGGAAGAATTAACATTATCAAAATGTCCATACTACCCAAAGCAATATACAGATTCAATGCAATACCTATTAAAGTACTAATGGCGTATTTCACAGACATAGAACAAACACTTCAAAAATTTATATGGAATCATAAACGAGCCCGAATAGCAGCTGCTCTTTTGAGAAAGAATAACAAAGTAGGAGGGATCACAATACCTGATATCAAACTGTATTACAAGGCCACTCTAATCAAAACAGCCTGGTACTGGCATAAAAACAGGCACATAGACCAATGGAACAGAACAGAGAGCCCAGAAATCAACCCAACCCTCTACAGTCAATTAATATTCGACAAAGGGGGCAGTAACATAAAATGGAGTAAAAATAGCCTCTTCAGCAAATGGTGTTGGGAGAACTGGACAGCTACGTGCAAAAAAATGAAACTTGAGCACCAACTTACACCATACACCAAAATAAATTCAAGGTGGATAAAAGACTTAAATATAAGCCGTGACACCATTAAAGTCCTAGAGGAGAACATCGGCAAGAAAATCTCAGATATTCCACGCAGCAACATTTTTACTGATATGTGCCCTAGAGCAAGGAATATAAAGGAAAGAATAAACAAATGGGATCTCATCAAAATAAAAAGCTTCTGCATGGCTAAAGAAAACAGTATTAAATTAAAAAGACAGCCAACTGTATGGGAAAACATATTTGCCAATGATACCTCAGACAAAGGTTTAATCTCCAAAATATACAAAGAACTTACACGACTCCACTCTAGGAAGACATCGAACCCAATTAAAAAATGGGAAAAGGACTTGAACAGACACTTCTCTAAAGAGGACATACAGAATATCCAGAGACACATGAAGAGATGCTCAATATCGTTAGGTATCAGAGAGATGCAAATTAAAACCACAATGAGATACCACTTTACACCAGTCAGAATGGCTATAATAGACAAAGCAACAAACAACAAATGTTGGAGAGGGTGTGGGGAAAAGGGGACCTTAGTTCACTGTTGGTGGGATTGCAGACTGGTACAACCATTATGGAAAACAGTATAGAATTTTCTCAGAAAAATAAAAATTGACCTGCCTTTTGACCCAGCAATTCCACTGCTAGGATTATACCCCAAGAATCCTAAAACATCAGTTTCAAAGAACCTATGCACCACAATGTTCATAGCAGCACAATTTACAATAGCCAAGAGTTGGAAGCAACCTAGGTGCCCATCAGTAAATGAATGGATCCAAAAATTGTGGTACATATACACCATGGAATTTTATGCAGCAGAGAGAAAGAAGGAACTACTACCTTTTGCAACAATATGGATGGAACTGGAAAGCATTATGCTGAGTGAAATAGGCCAGGCATTGAAGGACAAATGCCATATGATCTCACCTTTGACAGGAAGCTAAAGAATAAAACAAACAAGCAAACAGAATAAAAACAAAGACGCTGAAATAGAGAACAAGTGGGCAGCGACCAGAGGGGAGAGGGAAGGGAACTTAAGGGGAAAAAGGGGGAGGGATTTTGAGGAACAAGTATGAAAGACACAGAGATGAGGACTGGGGTGGGGGGGAATGGGAGGGAGGATGGGAGGGAGGGGGGAGACCGGGCGGGGGGGGAAGAGAAAAAAAAATGTACTTGAAAAGTAACTAAATAAAATTAAAAAAAAAAAAAGACAAACCCATGATATCATTGTTATTTGGGTCTTGCCATGTGACTAATTATATTTTGAACACAAACAACTCCCTCTACCAGAATACTTTCCTTCAAGAACCCAAACTCATTGAATAACTTAGCAAAATGGCCCCAAGACACTCCTGTTCTCATTTTAAAATCAACCAGATTTCAGTTAGGGATGAAAGCAAAATTTAGGATAAAAATATGCAAGCTTAAAGCCATTTAGAAGAGCACAGCCAAAAACACTCATTAAAATTACTCATGGACAAAAGAGACTTGCACTAATTAAAATGCCTAGTCACTATAGAGTGGGTAAAGAGGGAAGATTGACTTAGTACCAAATGGCTTCATTTTATAGCTTTACATCAGACTTTTGAAATATTTTCAGTTAAGGGAATGAAAGGAAGATGAAAAGAACCTCAGAGGGAAACAGATACCCTACCACAGACCTAAGGAGATCCATTATCATCATTATGGCAGCATTTTCTATCACATTTATGAATTTGGGTGATTTTTATCACACTGGTTGTTGAGGGACAATTGAGCAGGTGCCATTTTATGAGCTACTAATTCTTGAGTGATTTCCAAGTGGAGGATATGCACACAAGGGTCAATTATTATGAATCTAATAGAAATTCTGTGGTTGGGAAAAATGCAAAGTAACATTAATCTCCCCATTGCTCTCTTGAGCAGAGTTCAGCTGTCAATTTTAGTCCTGAGGAACCTGGAGACCGTCAACATGGCCAGAAGTGTTTTCAATTTGCTACATCAAGGGCAGAGTGAGCTGAATATTTTAATGTAACTCTATAAAAGCAGTTTCTAATTTTAACATCGTAGGACTATTTAAAGGCAAAAAGATAAACATGATTTCTATAATTAAAATATAGCCTCTATATGTTAATATATGATTTTGAGATTTTAAGCTTCAAATGAAAAAGTATTTCTACTTCAGAACAAGTCCAAATTCTTCAGTAGCTTCTACTGCATTATTTATGTGACTAAACATAGGGGCATTTTATTCAGGTGATATGGAACATGGGTTTTATGCCCCATGAAAATCAGAACAACCAAAAATTTTTCTAAAACTTTAAACAATAAGTGGGAAATACTTAGCACTATGATTACACACTTGGCACTCAAGAAAGTTAGGTTCCTTCTAGCATATATTTCTATGACATTGCCATATAACTATCATTTGCCCCATACAGATGGGACCATATAAATGGAAAGGAAAAGAAGAAAATGTGGAAGAGGACTAATATTTATTGATGGCTTTTTATGTGTGAGGTAATAAGTTTAATATTTTATATATGGTAGCTGATTTAATCCTTTTAATAATGCTACAAAGTATGATTTATTAAGCTCTCTATGGACTAGAAAATTGATATTCAATGAGGTTAAATATCTTGAGCAATGTTACTCCCTAATAAATGGTGGACTCAAGAATAAGAGGCACAAGCTTCTCTGTCCATAATCCTTTTCCACTACACTATTTGGCATTCTCATCCTAAAGACTGATTCTCAGTAGTTAAGATCCTTAATCCCCATGTGAAAGCTTGAACTGAAAATGATCATAGCTCACCTGCCAGTGCATCAAGCACTTCTTCAAGTTCAAGGTCATTGTGTCTCATACCAGTTTTGACATTGGCAATGTTTCTTAAGGAATCTCAAGGGATACCTATCACCTTCCAGTTATGGGGCCCAGAGTGATAAGGAACATTCAGCTAGTGGCTACAGGCCACATCTGGGCCAAGGTTAAACTGCCAAGAAGGAGCAAGACTGCTGTAATTCATGTCTCCAAGCTGACACTTCCTCTCAGTTTAGAACAATCCCCATTTCCTCATTCCTTGCCCCCAGTTTGCTATTTTCTGTGTATCCCATCTCTCCCAACTCTAAAACCTCTTCTAAGCTGCTGCCAGAGATCTTGAGGTTTATAAAATGCAAATCTGTCCGTGTCACTCTCTTCAAAAAAAAATCCTTAATCCTGATAGAATTATGACAATGTCCAAACTTCTTAGATTAGTACCTAAGTTGGAATCCTTCTTCCTTCTCTGGCCTTGCCTTGCCCCTTCTCTTTTACCCTCACATCTTTCTCTCTGACCATCCTGAATAATGTGACAAATGCTTTATATCTCCAAGCCGTTGTTCATGCAGTTGTATCCACAAATATTCTTTCTTCCTTTTTCTTCTAAGTCAATCCAACTTTGTCTTTCGTGGTTCAGCTCCAACATTAACTTTATCAGATGTTGTAGACCACTCTGTCTGGTTTTAGGAATTGTATCTCAGCCCCTTGTGGCTAAGGGTGAGAGACGACGTTTGGAGTGCCAGCCTCAGGAGACAAACCTTGTCTCTGGTAGCAAATGCTCGCTACCTCAGTTTCCTCTCCCTGCCCCCAAAGCTTGGTCAAAAGTCAATGATGGGTAAGACCCATCACAGCGGGGGGTAACCTAAGCCAGACTCAATCACTTGGGAGGCCTTCATGGAAGGACTTGGGGGGCTGCAACAAAGAGTAAGCAATGGACTCTCGTCCCCTGGCTTTGACATAGCCCAAGTCCCCATGTTCTCTGGGAGAAGTGCTTCCTGGCTCTAATCCCCTTAAGCCTGAATACCTGTTGGGGAGAGGAATGCAGCTCCTTGCCTTGCTAGAGTGTGTCCTGGGAAAAAATCTGGCATCACAAAGACTTCCTGATAAACCTGTGAAATCTGCTCTGCTAAGAGTGCTTTCATTCATATGTTAAGGGTTTGAGCAGGAAACCCTAAAATTCTGTTCCTGACAGACTCTGAAGCCCTCATATTTCTTTGAAATGTTATCTACTGTTTGATCCTTGCTGCCCTGTATTCCTGTGTTTTACAACCCAATAAAAGTCCTGGAGCAGGGGGCTCAAGGCCTTTTCTTCTCGGAGAAATTGGCTGCTGCTGGCCTTTGTCTCCCCTGAGAAACTGGCCACAGCTCACTTCTTCTCCCTAAGCAGATCACGTCATGACTCAGCCATATCCACTCATGTCCGTGGCACATGGGGGGACTCGCGAAGAAGTCACCCCCACAATTAGACCTCAATGTCTGATTTGTATTATATGTCTTGCTATGTACTTAAAAAATGATAGAACTATACTACTGATTTACAATAAGTTACTTGATTGTATTTCTATTATATGGTAAACGTCTTGAGGACAGGGACTATAATTTTAGTCATGTTATTCTCATGCATAGCACAAGAGCATGTGCTCTGTATTTTATCACTTACTATCTTTCTTCTCCCTTCTAAGCCTCACATTTATCATCTATGAAATGGAACATCACCCATTTTGTAGAGCTATTGTTAGAATTAAGTGAGATTAGCCCATGCCAATAAAACACAATGTCTGCATGCCCTGGCTGGTGTGGCTCAGTGAATTGAGTGACAGCTTGCAAACCAAGTGTCACCAGTTCAATTCCCAATCAGATAACAGGCCTGGGTTGCAGGCCAGGTCCCCAGTAGAGGGCGTGCAAGAGGCAATCACACATTGATCTTTCTCTCCCTCTCTTTCTCCCACCCTCCCCTGTCTCTAAAAAATAAATAAATAAAATATTTTTTAAAAACACAATGTCTGCAATATGTTAAGTACTCACTAATTGATAGCTATTACTATAGTGAGAAGAACGGTGTCTAGTTATTTAAGGAATAATAATTTCTCAATATATAAAGATGATTATGAATTTAATAACATTTTAATACAATTTGGAAGGAATTCCACCTTGATCATAGCTATCAGAGGAAGTCTTAATAAGAGCTAAAATTTATTGTATCTAATAGGAAAAGGAAACTAAATATCTTCTAGTCTCCTTGTTCTCTTACAGATGAGTATTTGAGGCCTTGTAACATAAACCGTGTCAGTTAGAATTTGATCAGAGAAGCAGAACTCTTTTGAATGACATAGAATGAGGGGTTTATTATATAGATTGGACCTTGGGCAATTGTGAAAGGTGATAGAGGTATGTGTGCAAGGCTGTTGTTTTCATGTCTGGTGGTGAGTTTGAAGTCACTGTCAGCAGCACCAGCAATGAGAAAGCAAAGTTAGACCTGAGGTAAAGGAGCATGAGGACAAACTGAAACCTTCAAAAGCAAACTGCATCCCTGATCATCATGGTTCACTGGCTGAGTGTTGTCCTGCCAAGTGAAAGGGTGCTGGTTCCAATTCCTGGTTAGAGCACATACCTGGGTTGTGGGCCTGTCCCTGTTTGGGGGCGTGCAAGAGGCAACCGATTGATGTTTCTCTCACACATGGATATTTCTCTCCCTCTCTTTCTCTCTTCCTTCTGCTAGCTCTAAAAATATAAAATAAAACGTATTTTATTAAAAATTGGAATGCAGTTGGGACAAACTGGCACTCGCATTTTTTCCCACTGCCTCCAACCATTCCGATACAGGTGACCAGAAAATGGAGACAGTGCCCTTTGCCATTGAGCTGCACAGGTGCCTAGTTCAATACTTAGAGAAACTTAAGGGTGAGAAGTGTCAGGAGCTGAGGGATCTGGGAGCTGCTGGTTACTGGAACACGCAAGATGAACCAGAAAAGAGGTAGTAACATTTGTGTGACTTGTGGCAATGTGTGGGGCCCTGCACCAACCTCCAGAGCCTAGAGTTTGCTGCTTTCTTTCACCTTCTAAATCTCATGAAAATTTCTATTATGGCCAACTCTAACCTAGAGAAAGGAATTGTTGAAAATGCACTTCCAGCTCAGATAAAATGATAGTTTAAAGTTGCCATCAAGTAACAACTCTACAAATGTGCAATTGTAGAACTCACCCTAGAACTCAGAGTTCTTTTCATTAGATTACTCTCCCATCTCTAATAGTATCAATTGCAAGGTTAAGAACATACATGATGGGGGAAGTAGTTTTACATTTATGAGTGTGCAAAACATAGAGTTTATTCTTGTGTTATTATTTATGAATTACTGTATCATCTTCCATACAAACAACTGTAAACCTACTTTTCCCCACCTGAATAATTTAGTTTGGAAAAATTAAATATTAAATTTTTGAAAACAGACATGAAAGCGCAGGATTTTCATTTTTTAAAAAGCCAGTCTTTCCAGTACTTCTCATAAAATTTGTTTTTGTGTTATCAAATAAACCCTGAAATTATTGGGCACAGCTTTCTCATTCAATATTACATCCATGTTAAAAAATTTTGGCTTAACATCAATCCTTAGAATATTCTATTTCTATTTCTTAGGTAAGTCCCTTTAACATTTCATATAATAAGGGCTTGATGATGATGAACTCCTTGAATTTTATCTTATCTGAGAAGCACTTTATCTGCCCTTCCATTCTAAATGAAAGCTTTGCTGGATAGATCAATCTTGGTTGTATATCTTTGGATTTCATGACTTGGAATACTTCTTTCCAGCCCCTTCTTGCCTGTAAGGTCTCTTTTGAGAAATCCACTGACAGTCTGATGGGAACTCCTTTGTAGGTGACTGTCCCCTTATCTCTTGATGCTTCTAGGATTCTCTCCTTCATTTTAATCTTGGCTAATGTAATGATGATGAGCCTTGGTGTGTTCCTTCTTGGGTCCAACTTCTTTGGGACTCTCTGAAAAAGAAGATAAAAAAGATGAACAGTGAAAGGACAGCAAACTCACAGTTATTAACAACCACACCTAAACCAAAAGCAAACTAAGTGGACAGCTAAATCAGGAGCAGAACCATAGAAATGAAGATCACGTGGAGGGTTAGCAACAGGGGAGTGGGAGAAGGAGAAGGGTGGAGAAGGTACAGAAAATAAGTAGCATAGATGGTAGGTAGAAAATAGATAGGGGGAGGGTAAGAATAGCATGGGAAATATAGAATCTAAAGAACTTGAGTCACGTGGTCATAAACTAAAGGGGAGGGGAATGGTGGGGGACGGGTGTGCAGGGTGGAGGGGAATGAAGGGGGAAATAGAACAACTGTAATGGCATAATTAATAAAATATATTTAAAAGCCATTTAAAAAGAATATTCTATTTCTTGACCAAACAGGAAGGACACTTTCCAGACTTCTGATCCTTGAGGGGAAATTCTAAATTGTTCATTTTTGAGAAAAATCACACAAACCTATTAACCCATGGAGGCTTTGGGTTTCTTAGAGATGGCCTATTCTAGGACCATAAAACCACAAGTAGTCACAGACCATTTTTGGTCTGATTTTTTACAAAAATCTTTCCAACACTCCAAACTCTATTATCCAGTAGTAAGGGAAATTTTTACCTATAGATGTATAGGAGAATCTAAATTTCCATGAAATCTTTGGTTTAAGTGGCTTTATCCAACTCTTTACATGTTACTCAAAAACCTATATGATCAACTGCAGTCAAAAAAATAAAAATTAAAAGTACATAACAAAAATAGAATGAAAATCATAAGACTTTTGAAGAACCACCTCTAGGTGGCTCCAGAGGTCTTTTTCTACTCTGACATCCTTGTGTTATTTCGTTTCCACTAACAGAAAATCCAGCACACTTCGTGATAAGTATCAACTTTGTGAAAAACTGACCCCTTTCGATTCCGTTTCACCTTAATCATAACTTTTTTTAAAGTGCCCTCTTTTGAAAACACGTCTTCAATTCTTCCCACAGCTGTTCTTTTGCATTTTTTGTAGATGATTTAGCTCAAACACGAGTCAATCGTCTCATAATACTCTATACTGTATATATTATATAAGGCATTTTTATAATAGCCTGACTGACTGTTTAACTATAATTCTCCTTGAAGAAGAAAGTAAAGACCCTTTAAATGTGCCTGAAACCATTTTTCCCATGATTATGGCAGATTCCAAGAATCTGGCTCTGGGGCTTAACCTTCGCTCAAAGGGCTTTGATTACTCACACCAGGCTCTCCAGAGAACAGACAGTTGGGCCACAGGACATGTTTGCCTTGGTGAGACAGCTGGGATCCCAGAGGTGGCCTGAGATGTCAGAAATCATGGGGTAAGGATGGGAGCTGGTGTCAGAGCGTAATGTTAAGGCAGTGACTTTTCTCAATTCAGGAATCAGGGTTCAACAGTATCTTCAGAGTGAGGACTTTCTGCATGGAGGCCAGTGTCATGAATGTCTTCATGTAAAACTTAGCTCACTTACTCCCCTGTAGCTGTTTCTTTCCTTCTGGGACCAGTCTTCTCTACCATTCTTGCTAATTCTTTCTATGCTGTTAATTGAAACAAGGATATTTACCAGTGATAGTTGAACAAACCATTTCCCAAAGATGTTTTCATCTAATAAGGGCCATGGTAGGGTTAAAATGGAGACAACTATACTTCAACAATAATAAAAAATTTAAAAAGACACTCTTTAATATTAGAATGAAGCAATGATGTGAGCCTGAGGATTTAGAGTCAGGGATGTGTGACTTTTACCTATACCACTTACTAGCTTGCAGCCATCCTAAACAATAAAATGAAAATGATACCTTGGAGCCTTCCTGTGAGGATTGAATGATATGTCAGTGGATATAGTGATTAGCAATGAGAAAACATGCCATAATTGGTGGCTCTTACTATTTTTTAAATTGTTTATACAGAAGCAAAATTGTAATAACACCTGATAGAAATGGGCTTAAAGCATGAAATCTAAATGCACACTTTGTCTTTCTATCCAAGTATCATCATTTGTGAATTGTGAGATCTTAGGCAAATTGTTTAACCCTTAACCTCTATGCCTTTGTTTCTTCATCTGCAGAATGGGGACAATAGCTAATTTTTAAGGCTATTGTGAGAATTATATACACACACACACACATAGGCACAAAAGTAGGTTTACAGTTGTCCGTATGGGAAGTAATACAATAATTAATAACTAATAACACAAGAATAAACTGTTTTTGTCCTGAGAACTCACAACTGTTAACCTACTGTTACCCACACCTATAGTGTCAGAGGTTTGCACAGGTGGCAAACACAAGGACCGCAGGCCAAATCCAGCCCTCCACCTTGTTTTATCTGGCCTAGCACCTTGTTTCTACCCAGCGGCAGTGTGGATCTCCTTGCCCATAGTTAAGGAGTAGTTATGCTTACACAGCTCTAAAGTTACAGTTGATTCTTTGAAGGCAACTGCAAGGCTGATGTGGCCCCCGGTGAAAATTAGTTTGACACCCCTGGCCCAGTGCATACAAAAGCACAATAAAATTGAGCTTCTTTCTAATCATTCTTCAGAATGGGCAACACATACCTCATTTTGATACATGCATTTTAGTGTTAAATATTATGGAGGAAATACCCACTCAGATTTAGAGTGACAGGTGACAGGCTGTGAAGACTTAGTCTCTAAGCAAGAAACTAGACAATTCTGGGAAGTAAGACAGAGAAAGTGTCTTTCATATACATCTTTACCACCTTGCTCTTCCTTTCACTCCCACCAGAAGGTTGTTTTAGGGGATATGATATTTAAGTAGGTGTCATTGCATTTAAGTATCAACAGGAAAAGTTGGAAATGGCATCAGAGATCACTGAGTGCATCACAGTTATGGGAGCTTGTTTAGAAATACAGAACCTCAATCTTTATCACACAAGGTCTGACTATGTAGATCTAGGTCATGCCCAGGAGCTGGCATTTGCACCAGCACTCCAGGTGATCCTATTCCACACCAAGAGTAACGCGAGCAAGAGCCTTCCAAAGGGACAAAAACCCATTTCTAAGAAAATTTGACTCTAAAACCTAAGATATGAATCACTATTTTATTCTGACCTTAAAGAATGTGCCCAGCCCTAGCTGATGTAGCTCAGTGCATTGATGCCAGCCTGCAAACCAAAGGGTCTTAGATTCGATTCCCAGTCAGGTCACATGCCTGGGTTGTGGGCCAGGTCCCCACTCTCTGAGGGGTGGCACAAGAGGCAACCACACGCTGATATCTCTCTCCTTCTCTTTCTCCCCTCTTCCCACCGCTAAAAATAAATAAATAGAATCTTAAAAAAACAATGTGCCCAACTATTTATGTACAAATGTATGTGCAAGAATGATTACTATTGATAAGAGGGAAAGTTTAGCAGCAGTGTGAATGTCCAAGATTAAAAGGATCATATCAGTTCTATCCACATGGTGGAATACTATGCAGGCATTAAAATTGAGATTTTATTTTTTTCAAGTTCATAATTTACTGGTAAGTAAAAAGAGAAGATAGTGAAGATACATGCAGTATAAATCTATTTTTGTCAAAAGTATTATATTTATTGATGGTGAAAAGGACATATGCTAAAATGGTATCATATTTAACTCTGGTAATAGGTTATAGACAATTTTACAAGTCAAGTTTCTTTGTGCTTTCCAGTGCCTTTAATACTTTCTCGTAGTATCATAATTAGAAATTTTTAAATGATATTTTAAGATGAAAAAGGCTGTGTGTATATGTGTGTGCGTACTACAATGCTCAGTAAACACATTTGCCAAGCAAACTGTGGTAGGCAGAATATTGCCCCCCACAAAGATGTCCACGCTATAATTTCCAGAAACTGAATATATTGTCTTACATGGCAAAAGGGACTTTGAAGATGTAATTAAGGATTTGTTAAAGACTTAGAGATGAATTTTCCCGGATTCTCCAGTGGACCCAATCTAATCAAATGAGTCCTTTAAAGCTGAGAACTTTCACGGGGTGTAGCCAGAAAGAAATATGATGACAGAAGGGTCAGAGAGACGTGATGTGAGAACTCAACCTGCCTTTGCTGACTGTGATGTTGGAGGAAGGGGACCACAAGAAAAAAATGCTGACAGTCTCTAAAGTTGGAAGACAAGGAATCAGACTCTCTCCTAGAGGCTCCAAAGAAAAGGGCAGTCTCTGACTACACCTTGATCTTAGCCCAGTGAGATCTGTGTTGAACTTCCAACCTACAGAACAGGAACATAATAAATTGGTGCTGTTTTAAACCACTGTTTGTATTAATTTATTAAAGCAGCAATAGACAACTAATATGAAAACAAAACTAAATATTTGTCAATGTTTAAGCTTTTTGCTAGTGTACAGACCCTCTACCATAATCAGCAACCAAATTACGGCCCTTATCAACAGTGTCATTAAAATTGTAAATGTTAATAGTAGAAATGACTTCAGCAATCATCTAATTCAAGACTTACAGTTTATACATAAAGAAATTAAGGCCTGGTGAGGTGTGTGACTTAGCCATTGAGAGATTAAAATGCTGTACATTGCAAGCATCAGAAAAGCTGGGCTTGTTCTGATTTAGACAATGAATTTTATTATGTCATGTAACAAGAAACAAGGTGGTGTTCACCACAGGGTATCAGAACTATAGTTGTTGCTTATTACCTTGTCTCTGGGATGATTCGCCCAGCCCTAGGCCTCATATCTACACATGACAGTGTCCAGAGGAAGAATAGAAGTGTCTCTTTCTGTAGCTCCTTCTAAACAGGGAGGAATAATTTCCCTTATATTCCTCAGCTATATGTATGCTGTGACTCCAAGCCTGAAAATTAGAACCAGACTGACTGATTACAAACAACAATGCTGCCTCTTAGTAGCTGGGCAACCTTTCTTCAGCAAGTTATTTTACAGCTTTGTGTATCATTTTCCACACCTGGAAAATAGAATGAGTACATTTTGCCTCCCTCACTGAGTGTTTGAAGGATAAAATGAGCTGCTGTGTAAAGAAAGCTTAGACCATTCTCTGGCACATAGGGAATACTGTAGTTACTGATTTGGTCGAGCCTCCCTGTATCCACTTTCTTGGGATAGTCCTCTTCTACTCTGACTCTGGCCTCAGCCATGTGACTTAACTTGGTCAGTGAAATAATAGTGGCCGTAACACAAGCAGAGACTTGAAAAGCACTCATGCATATTGAGACTTGCCTTTTCTTGTTGCCCTTGATCACTGCTATCATATGAAGCAGCTCAAAGTAGCCTACAGGAAAGGAAAAACACATTGCTTCTGTTGCCCTGGCCAACAGCTATACGTATGAATGAGGCAATCCTAGATTAACCAGTCACCATTTAAGGCCTGGGCAGACCACAGACACCCATGCAAGCCCAGCACATGTGGGCCAGGGCGGCCCATACCTAAAGAACCTCACAGCTAACCCAGAGAATCATAAACTAAGTTGTAGATTAAAGTCACAAAGTTTTCAGGTGGTTTGTTAATGTAGCAAAGGCTAATGGATACAATAAGCACTCAATAAAAATTAGGTATCCTTTGCTATGGTCATTGCCCAATCACCAACAATGGCATAATTATCTAAATAATAGCAACAGTTGTTTAGAGCAGAGGCTCCACAACCTGGTGGACAAAGCTCTTTGCAATATGACACCCTCCCCCTATACCTTTCTGGTTTTCTCTGTTTCTCTATTGTAACCTGAAGTATTGACAAACTATTGGTCTCATTGTCCCCTAATGAATCCTATCTCTGTGCCTCATTATCTGGGCTTGTGCCTTGCTCTATACCCACCATTAAATGTGTTAGCAAGTGACAGAGGTGATTCTGGTAAGCAGCCACTGTTGGGAGTAATCATTTGATTTGGAGTAATCATTGAGAAGGACTGGATGTTGGGGTGTCAATCATCAAAATCATTACATAGATGGTCACACAGCTGCTCAGTAACAGAATGATGCTATTGGCTGGTTTTCCTGAACCCCTTCCTGGTGTTTGTTTCTATCATTGCATGCTGTGGGAGAAAGTGATACCCTCGGGCATTCACAACAACTTAATTATTGGGCATATTGTCCAACAGCGGAGAGAGACTTGTTCATACTGTTTTTTTTTTTCTTTGAGCTGCACATATTCTGAGGCAAAGTAGAAAACTTCAGATACCATTACCAAGACCTTGTTTTTATTTTTTCCTGCATGCCCAGCAGTGGGTGAGGGCTCAGTATCAGCTGTGAGAAGTTAAGCTGAAAAAACTGGAGGAAAACCTTCTAGAGAAAGCAAGCTCAGCTTTTAAAAAGTGCTAAGTTCGCCAATTCGAGAGCCCAGACAGCTTGATAAAATTAAACAAAGGAAAACCAATTAAACATTTTAAACTACTATTCTTGGACTCACCAAAACAACACAAATCAAAAGAGGAAGTATTCAAGTATTTGTAGCAGCTGGATTTTCATGAAAGTCTTTTTAGTTAAGCCAAGTTCCCCCTCTTGCTGCTGCTTCCCAGAAGACCAAATGATTTTTCAATCTCCACAAAGTACTTCACTATGGATTTGCCCGCAGTGATAGTCAAAGAAATCCTAATGGCCTGTTGCATAGCTGTGAGTATTCCTCTTCTCACTTCAAAAACTTTTAGGGGCTCCTCATGGCTTGTCAACATCTTTGACCTGGTAAAGAAAGCCTTTTGCAATATGAAGTCCCTACTCTAGGTTTTTTATTGTGCCACCATTTGTAGCCTGTACTCTTGACAAGCTAGGGGTCTTATTGTCCCCTGATAAATCCTGTCCTCTGCTGCCTCATTGCCTGTGCTTATGCCCTGCTCTATACCCACCTCTTCCTTACATCTTCACTGGGTAAATAATCCATTTTTCAAAAGCAACCTCACATGCTAACTTTTGGAAGCCTTTCTGTATCTTTTGTTGAAACTCACCAGCCACAAACTACCTGTAATACAAGTATCGTCAAGGTGTATTTAACTTGCTGTAGCTTGGAAGAATACATATCAGAAGAACCATGAGAATTTGGATTCTAAGGAGGGTTTAAGGAGGCAGGGGCCATTTCTGGATTGGATGCTCTCAGGAAGCAAGAACTAGTTGCTGAATGGGTACCTTGATAACTTATATATAAGAGACAGTATAATTAAAGCAATGCTACAGTTGTCATAGGTGAAGAAGCACATATTAGAGAAAAGGGGGAATCATTCAGCCACTTTATTGCAACGGTGTCCTTGCCCTGTGGCTGTGTCTGATTATTTATTATATATGCTGTGTGTACACATTCTGTTTATATACCGTGTATATTGTTCATGTTCAGCTAAGACATCTCAACTCTCAGGACTATTTTTTATTTATGTACTATGCAACTGGTTATATCCATCTTTTCAGAATCTCCATAGTACGGAAGTGAGAAAAATTCCCCACAATGACATCAACATTAGCCCCCATAGGTTGTTCTTCTTGGTTTCAAGTTGACTCTTAAATCTTTTATGCTTTGAGGTAAAACACACCTTGTTTAAAACATTCACCATATTTTGCAAAAGAGAAAAACTTGGCATGACTAGGCTTGTAGATCTGCATGTAAGAAGCTGAACAGAAGATATACCTCTTATACAGACATGTTCCCTCCAGCAGACCAGAGCCCCTACTCATACAAGGTAGACTTGTCCATTTACACTGGACTCATAACTCTCAAATGCTCTTCCCTAGGTATATTTGAAACTATGTTTTCTTGTGATTCATGTTTCAGAGTTAAATAAGGAACTGCATAGAAGAAGAAGAATGGACCAGCAGAGTGAAGGAATGGTGGCCTGTAAAGGGCAGATATTAAACATTTTCAGCTTTGTGAGCCAGACAGTCTCTGTCCAAACTACTCAACTCTAGCTTTATAGCAAGAAGGTAGCCAGAGGCAATACATAAGACTTGAGTTCCAATAAAACTTTATTTATAAAAATAGGTGGTAGACAGAATTTAACCCACAGAACCAGTGTTAACTTTGAGACACATTCCTGCCATTTAATCACAAGGCAATAAACGTCTCTGGGTTTGGTATTTCATCTGTAATATGGTGATAATAATACATGCTTTATGTGTAAGGATCTACATGGGATATTGTTTTGTGAAAAAGCTTTTCAAAATATTAGGTGCTATGTACTCAAAAGATATTATTAGCTTCTTAAATATTTATGGGGCAGAACTGATCATCTTTCTGTGAGGAGATTGTGGTAGACACGAAAATGTGCCACACAGAGCTCCCTTCAAGGAAACATTTGCTGCGCAGCTGCGGGGAATGTTCTCAGCAGGCAGCATCCAGATGGTCAGCTTTTTCACCATAGGCTTCAGCCACTGAGGGTCACCTGATCCAGGGCAGACAACATAGTGACTGAGCAAGACAGAGATATTACACAGATTCAGTCATTTCAGCCTGAACTCTCATAAGCAATACTCACTGTAGAGCTCCTCACCAGACTAGCCATGTCTTTGTGGGACTTCATGTCAGATCAGCTTCTCCCTCTGCCCAATCATGCTTCCTCTTCTTTTTCTTTATGAGTTTGTCCTTAGTAAGTATCTTACCCTAACTTCCCCTTCAGAGTGTGCTTCTGGAGAGCACAACCAGTGACAAGGACATTTTACTGAGATACTGTTGTGTGTTATTCTTTTCGTGTGTTTCTTTTCTCTGTTCCAAGAACATAGCCATGCCTTGCCTTGGGACCATTTGTGCTCTTAGATGATAAACTTTTTTTTGGCCAAAATCTCTAATGGAAATATGCTTGGGCTTTACCACTTTAGATGAAAATATAGGCTGCAAGGGAAATGGCTGACCCTGAGGAAATGGGACTACTCTGGACGAGGAAGGCATCCATGGTTTGGGGTCTGTGTTCCATAATCATCAAAAACCACCCACTATGTATTCACACACCCCAGCAAGACTTCAGAGAAAACTAGTAGAATTTTGTAACTCAGAGAGCCTGGAACAGAAAAGTTGGGATGCTGACTCCAGAAAAATTCCTGGACCCATAGGACCTCTTCAAGAGAACATGCAGTCTTGGACCATAAACAGGTCAGCAACAAGATGGAAGTTCAGAATCAAATATAATTAAAACTTTGAAAAGTAAAGTAATGTGGTATATCTTGCATAGTCTAACTATTAAATAAAATCCAATATACTGTTTACATTGCTTTAATAAACTTTCTGACCAAATAAGTCCAATTATTTTTGAAAAATCAATAACAAAGGTCCAATTGGTCATTGATTTCACAAATGTATATTAATATCTATTGTACTGGCATTCTGCTAGGTGTATGGTGCAGAACAATGTAGATATGGTCAGCAGGAAGTTTGCAGCCACTTTTTATTTTACTGCTTCCAACACTCTCAAGGCCAGGCAGGTGGACTCACAGGAAGCTGACAAGGCCTTCAAAGATGGAAAGGGTTGGTGTGGCATCCTGCCACTTCCTGTGAGACTTAGATTCAGTTCAGTCCAGATTGAGCACCTCAAAGGCTTCACTTGCTGCCAGCATCTGTGACTCTTTGCCTGAAGGCTTTCTCAAGTTACATGAACATGCTCAGTTCATGTGCAGGGCAGGCCTGAGTGGTATGTGTGTATATATGAGAGAGAGACAGACAGACAGAGACAGAAAGAGAGAGAGAAAGAAAGGGAGAGAAAGGGAGAGAGAAGTTGGTAAAGAATTGATGTCTTTGGGAGCAGCTTTCAATAATTGGAAACACGAGTTGTGTAAACTCCCCTGCTTACTTGCCCTTTGGGTAGGAAAATTTTGAGATGTTCTCTACACCATCTTCCAGACATGCCCAGTGGGATTCAGCCACAGCAATAATATGCTCATTAATACAGTCTATTTTTGCTTCTTTCCCTTCACTGTCTCCACTCCTGTTCCAGTGATTCCCAAAATTACCTCACAAATAAGCTGCTTGCACCGAACTCTCATTTTGCTGTTTCCTGTGGAACCTAAACTATCAGGTTCCTGGGAACCTGAAGATTCCCATCACCTTCAGGTATGCTTCAACATAAGGGGAAGGGACACTACAACCACTACTATGTCCATCCCAGCACATGTACACAGGAAAGCCCCATCTCTGGGTCCTGGTTGATAAATGTGTGTGCTTATCTGTAAGCACTCTGATTGATATATGGCTGAAAACAGCAAGCAAGTAATTTGCTTTGTCCCCCTAAGTAACAGTAAGTATATTGAGGACAGGTTGTGTAACTCCTTCTTCTATGAATACAAGTAGGTATTCCTCCTTCACTGAGTACAAGTAGGTACTCAATAATGGAACTGACTTTTTTCCCCCAGAGAGTCAGTGCCTACTTGTAACTAAGCAGGTTTCTAGGAACCAAGTACGTCTGTTAATACACATTTTTGGTTATTATTTAGAGCCTTAAGAAGTGGTGTGTATGGTTTCTGCTGTAAAATAATTAAATCTCTCTGGTATTTCCATGAAGTCTTCAGGCATTTTTGTGCAAAGTCTCTAAACATACAAGATCAAGAATAGTCTAAAGCGAGCAAACATTTTCTGAAGAGGGGCAAATACTAAAACATTTTAGGCTTTGTGACCAGAAAGCCTCCATCACAACTACCCAAACCTGCCATTCCAGCACAAAAACAGCCACAAATAATATGGAAATAAATGTTCCAATACGACTTTACTTACAAAAATAGGTTGCTAGCTATATTTAAACCTTGGGACTTAGTTTTCTGATCTCTGGTGTAAGGCAGTATTGTCAAATAGAACTTTTTCTAGTATGAAAATATTCTATAATTTGAGATATTCAGTTTAGCAGCCAACACATGGCTAGTGCTACCGAGAATATGAATTTTATTTTATTTACATTTAAATAGGCACATGCAGCTAGTGACTACCATATTGGACATCTTATGGTGTTGTTTTGCCAATCCTGGCAAACCCCTGACCACTTAATCATGTTTTTGTCAAAATTTCTATCCCAACTGTTTATTCATTGAGAAACACAATGCTGGGAACAGTGAAACTGAGAATAGCATATGCTCTTGTCTTCCCAGTGAAACTGATGACTCCCCTTTTGCTTTGGTGTGGTTGGCTGAGCATCATACATATGGAGAAGACAAGCCATTATTTATCCCTGGGCATGCTAAGGTGTAAGTAAAGATCTTGGGCATATTGTTCATGAGCTGCAGTGTCTCTGCCAAGAATTCAGACATCTTCAGGTGGTCTTGGATACTAGTAAAAGTCTCATCAAAGTGGGGTCTTAAGTTTTCTTTCTCAGCAGGCTATTTCAGTGTACTAGCACTGTCAGCTGAAAAACTCTGACCTTTTAGCAGTTGATGACTCAATTTTGGCAAGCAATTTCCACCTACCTTCTCCTTTACAAAGTTTACTTTTCAAAACCAGCCTAACAGGGATCATTTCAGTGTGTGATGAAGTAGGCACTTACTGAGCAATAAACCTGTGGATTTATGCTTATGGGTTTCCAGAAACAACTTTGCCACAATCCTGTGAAATCTTGCCCACAGTTCATTGAGCTCTGACCGGATCTTGAATTATAGCTGATGCTCCAAACAGAAAGTAATATTTGTCACATCCCATAACCGTATATTCTATGGCTTTGGAAAACTGTGGATTGCTTTGACAAATTCACTCTGCTACAGATGAAGTAACTCTTTAGAGCCTGAATCACGCAGTTATAAGGTGCCACTGTGTTTTAAGAATAATTTATAGGTATTAAAATGCACATACCAACACAATGCATCTTCCCAAGCTCAACACAGCCATAGAACTAGCATGTGAATCATGCTTACCAAGTTGGGAAGAAAACACCATCCTTACTTTTAACAATATAGGTCAGGTTTTCCTACTTTTTGTTGGTTTTTTACTTTACTTAAATTTAATTAATCACACATCTGGGTTATTTTGTTTATAAGACTCATTCAACCCATTTTGCTATATATAGTTGTAGATTGCTTATTCTTCTTAATGTAAGATAGTCCATTGCATGAATGCCCCACAATGTATTTATCCAGGAAACTTTAGATTAATATGTGTGTGATTTCTAAACTTTGGAATAAATTCTGAACAGTGCTTCTGAACATTCTAGTACATGTCTTTGGTGCACTTGTGAAGAATTTCTGGATTATCGGGCATGCATATACTCACAATAGGAGATCCTGCCAAATATTCTTCTAAAATAATTGAACCATTTCACACTCCCACCTACTTACAATGGATGGGAATTCCAGTTGCTCTGCATCCTCAACTATATAGTATTTTCTTTTTTATTTTAACTCTTTTAGTTGACATATGGTAACTTATTGTGACTTTAATTGCATTTCCCTGATGAGTTGAGCATCCTTTTATATCTTTATCAGCCATTTGTATATTTTTTATAAAATGTTTGTTTGATTCCATTGACCAATTTTCTATCTGATCAATTCCCTTTCCTTATTTAATGTTTTTAATTTAGTTTTTCAATATAGTGTATAGTTGGAAATTCAAAAATGAAAATATTTTAAAAGATATAGAAAAATATATCCCTCCTTCCTTTGTCTCAGGTTCAACCACATCCCACTCCTCCTCTTCCCAGGAGGAACTAGTTTTTATGAGTTTATTCTGTTTATTTTATTACTTTCCTCTGCTTCCAGGGCTTCTTTATGAGAGTGCTGTTATTTAAATATGAAACAAGTTTTCCATGGAAAAATGGTAGAAAGTCAGTACAATGATCCCACTTTAAACAACCAAGGAAGAGAGTCCCATTCTTTTCTTTTTTCTTTTTTGTAATTTTTTTGCACTGCCCATGCAGTGTTAACAGCAATAGAAATGATAGCTGTTCATGGGGCAAAAGGCCCAATTTGTGAATCATTCCAGGTCTGAAAGTTAGGATATGCCTATTTTACCTTATACTGTTATTTTGTCAGGACTAAGCAATTTAGATCTATTATATATGAAGCTTACAAACCAAATATAAAAGTTGTATATCAATCTGTTCTTCCTCTAAGCTATATATTCTCTAAACAGAAAGGTTCATTGGCATTGCAGGACTTACATAAACAAGGGTGTATGATTTGCTGCAGATTTGCTGACTTACCTGATACTGAGCATTTTACTCCCCATTTCCTCAGTTACTCACTAGTAGTAAGTTGGACACTTAGGGAAGTGCACTAACTCTTCTGAGCCACCTGGGCAACACCACCACACAGAAAATTAGTGTAAAGAAGATTGCTTTATCTATAAATATTCTCATTCTACAAGCTTGCTGATGTGTTCAAGTTCTACTTTGAAGCAAAATTAGACAACCTATGCCCGAAACGTCATAGTTCTGTGTGTGAAGAGCCACGTGGTCATATGTCAAACTTTAGGTGAAAAGGCCCATGCACTCTAGAAGAGTTACTTACCAAAAGTGAAATGTTGTCCAGAGTAGTATGAAGATAAACCACCTGTGATCACAAGTGGTCACATGCACATGTTTCAGACAAACTTATAGCTCAAATTGATCTTGATAGCACCTCAGCAATGGTAGACATATGGGAAAGCCCTCAGACTTCTCTCTGGCAGAACCCTAGAGAGAGATGTGCATACTTGGAAAATATTGGTTGGTCTTTGAGGATTGGGCTTCTACCTTGATATATGCTAAGTTTCGTATTTTCCCAGGAAAAGCCTCCAAACACCTTTTATCTTTCCCTGGGGAAGAAAAAATCCAACTAGAGTCATTGATGAGTCAGAGAAGCAACTGAATACAGATGTAATCATGAGCTTTCACTAACAACACACATAATGCACAAATAGGCAAATACTAGAGTTAATGCCAGATGTCAAATAACAGGGGAAAAGTATCTCTTTGTAATTATTTAGGTATCTGAGCTAGGTGCCATGACTCTTGAAGTATTTCTGATAGCATTTTCAATAAGCACCCTCATTAATTTTAATGAACACTAAAGTCTGATAACCATTGCACTTAGTTATTTAGATTTATAACATATCAAATATCAATTATATTAACATTTATGTAACAAATTAAGTATGTAATAAATATATAAAATATTTTGCAGCAGCTAAAAACTTCTTGAATATAGGAAAAATTGTATAAAAATATTATAATGGAAAACATTATGCTGAGTGAAATAAGCCAGGCGGTGAAAGACAAATACCATATGATCTCACCTTTAACAGGAAGCTAAACAACAAAACAAACAAGCAAGCAAAATATAACCAAAGACACTGAAATAGAGAACAGGCTGACAGTGACCAGAGAGAAGAGGGGAAAGAATTTCAGGGGAAAAAGTGGAAGTATTTACAGGAACTAGTATAAAGGACATATGGACAACAACTAAGGGGGGTGGAAATGGGAGGGAGGTGGGGATCACTGGGGGGTGGCCTGGGATGGGAGTAAAAGACAGAAAACTGTACTTGAACAACAATTAAATTAAAAATATTATAATTATAATAAGTTTAGAACATTTCATAGTTTTCAAATTATAAATTGATTCCCTGTATTAAATAAGGCAATCTGTTAGACTAAGCAGAATCTAAAATTTGTGGGTCACATAGAAAGCTATAAATCAGCTAACAGAGAAATAATATATATTGTGTCCTCCTACTTTGAGAAATAAAGAAAGGGCTAGTCTTCCCCTGACCACCTTTTCTTCCCCTCACTTTCACTATCTTTCAGAAGTCGTCACATACATAGACATGTGGACACACAGCCCACACCCTGAACCTCTATCCTCCATTCTCCATCTACCTAAACTCCTCTGCAGAACCACTTCTTAGTCAATTCTCAGGCCTAGAAGTGAACACACCAGCAGTGCCCACCCTCAAATGCACAGAACCAAGAAAAAAGCCAGCTCATACCCTGGAAGCAGAAGTGTGGTGTAGGACCAGCTGGGAGAGACCTGAGTTTCAAGTGGACCCCTAAGTAAGAACGTTGTTGGTAAAAGACCTTAGCATACTCTCAAAAGTACAGGAAACAAGTCAGGATCTCTTCTTATCCCATGCTAAGAATGGTGTTACTGTTTGACGACTAGTTACATTGAAAAATGGAAGAAAAATAATAGCAGTAACAAATTTTCCAGCTCCCATAAAGCTTGCGATTTGATTGATGGGGAAAGTTTCTTACAAGAATGAGGAAAACTCTCACATATATTTTACCAGGAATTTACAAGGAATTGCTTAAGACAACTGCTTATAATATGTAAAAACAGATCCTCCTTTCAGGAAATGCTAGCAGGCAACCTTCCCTGAGGCTCCTGTCCCTTCATTGCATGTTTAACAACAAAAACCCTGGAAAAATACACTTATCACCTAATTCAGGAGTCAGTAAACTTTTTTCATACAGAGCCAGCTAGTAACTATTTCAGTTTTTATGGGTCATATCATACAGTGTGTGTCACAAGTACTGAACTCTGTCTTTGTGGTGTGAAAGCAGACTTAGACCATATGTAAAAAAATTGGGAATGGCAGTGTTCCAATGAGATCTATTTACAAAAGCAGACAGATCAGCCATAGATTCCCTGATTTATATTATGACCAAATAAGGAAAAGGATAGGCGTAGAAGGTAGGGGGAGAGAAGAAAAAACTCTGAAAAAGAGACAAATACAACTGGTCAAAGGGAGAAATATTTTAATTTAATTTTATTTTTGAAGATTTTATTTATTTATTTAGATATTTTATTTATTTATTTATTTTTAGAAAGAGGGGAAAGGCAGGAGAAAGAGAGAGAAATTTCAATGTGTGGTTGCCTCTCACTTGACCCCCACTGGGGACCTGGCCCGCAACCCAAGCATGTGCCATGACTGGGAATCGAACCAACGAACCTTTGGTTCACAGCCCACATTCAATCCACTGAGCTATACCAGCCAGGGCTATTTATTTATTTTTAGACAGGGGATGTGGGGAAGTGAGGGAGAAAGAAAGAAAGAGAAACATCGATATGCGGTTGCCTCTCATATAACCCCTACTGGGGACCTGGCCCAAAACCCAGGCACGTGCCCTGACTGGGAATCAAACTGGCAACCCTTTGGTTTGCAAGCTGGCACTCAATCAACTGAGCCATACCAGCCAGGGCAGAAATATATTTTTTAAAGACAGGGAAGAAACAGAGTGTCATAGAATTATATACTCATGGAATGTTTGCAAGCATATGTATGCACACACAGGACAGGTACACAAAGAACAGTAATAGAAGTAAACAAAAGTCAACATACTGATCATATGTTGTACTTATGTATTTTTTGGAACATAAGACACACCTAGGTTTTAGAGGAGAAAAATAGAAAAAAAATTTTGAAGCAAAAAATGTGGTAAAGTATTTAATAACATAAATAACGTAATGTTTCACCAATGTAAATGTAAACAGAACTCAACAGGAGCATCAATAACCACTATTCCTCCCAAATTTTGGTGGTAGGAGAAGTACATCTTATACTCTGAAAATATGGTATATATATATATATATATTTTATATAGAATTATTTAAAATATGAATCCAAGTTCTAACATCTATGAACTAAATCTTTTGAAATCCCCTATTTGCCTCATTTTAACATTTTAAAAAATAAAAATTTTCTTCTGAAAAAAGGGGATGTCGTTTTTTATTTTCTAGATCAGAAGATATTTTCAAATACTATTTATTTCTTATCACCTGTAAGTCTTTTGCCATCAAAAACTTTAAATTATGCTGGGAATATACCCTAAGAACCCTGAAACACTAATTTAAAATAACCTATGTGCTCCAATGTTCATAGAAGCACAATTTACAATAGCCAAGTGCTGGAAGCAACTTAAGTGCCCATCAATAAATGAGTGGATAAAAAAAAACTGTGGTACATTTACACAATGGAATTCTA
This sequence comes from Artibeus jamaicensis, assembly GCF_021234435.1. Taxonomy (NCBI): domain Eukaryota; kingdom Metazoa; phylum Chordata; class Mammalia; order Chiroptera; family Phyllostomidae; genus Artibeus; species Artibeus jamaicensis. The sequence goes on along the minus strand of NW_026522028.1, from coordinate 6,702,254 downwards.
TGCAGGAGAAAGAAGGAACTACTACCCTTCATGACAGCGTGAATGGAACTGAAGAGTGTCATGCTAAGTGAAATAAGCCAGGTGGTAAGAGACAAATACCATTTGACCTCACCTATAAGTGGAACCTAATCAACAAAACAAGCAAGCAAGCAAAATATAACCAAACACATGGAAATAAAGAACAAACTGACAGTAACCAGAAGGGAGGGAGAGGGAGGTAATAAGGGAAAGAAGGGGAAAGGTCGTCAAGGCACATATATAAAGGACCCATAGGCATAGACAACCAGGTGGGGAAGATTGAGTGAGGAAGGCAGGGGTGAGTAGGGCAGGGGAGAATATTGAGGGGGGAAATGGGGACAACTGTACTTGAACAATAATAAAAAAGAACAAGCTCTTATTATATGAGATGTTAAAGGGACTTAACTAAGAAAAAGAAGATAAAAAAGATGAACAGCGAAAGGACAGCAAACTCACAGTTATTAAGAACCACACCTAAAATGAAAGCAAACTAAGAGGACAGCTAAATCAGGAGCAGAACCACAGAAATGGAGATCACATGGAGGGTTAGCAACAGGGGAGTGGGAGAAGGAGAAGTGGGGAGAAGGCACAGAAAATAAGTAGCATAGATGGTAGGTAGAAAATAGACAGGGGAGAGGGCAAGAATAGTATGGGAAATATAGAATCTAAAGAACTTGAGACACATGGACGTAAACTAAAGGGGGGAATGGTGGGGGAGGGGTGTGCAGGGCGGAGGGGAATGAGGGAGATATAGAACAACTGTAATGGCATAATCAATAAAATATATTTTAAAAAAGAACAAGCAATAAAAGAACTTGAAGTGCCATTTTTAAAGCACAAAATGTGGTTCTCATAAAGACTATCTTGGGGGTATCTAATAATTAAACAGAAGGCTGAATTAAGCCTAAGGACTATCCTTCCCTATAACCTAAACATCTAGAATGGTCCTATTTCCTTTCTTGAATCAGAGATAGAATTACTGAAAAAAAAGTCTTGATTTAGTAAAATTTTATTGAAACTGCGATCACTTTCAATAACATTATGAACTTTAGTCATTGTTTTCTTCACATTGGTTGGCTCTCTGCAATCAGCCACAGACAAGGTTTTCAAAGACCTCTGTGTTGTGGTAAACTTCAGCAAATGTAACCTTGACATTTCAGTAGGGAGGAAATAATAGTTACTAATATGAGAGTTCATTATACATTGCATTTCAACTTGAGACAGTGTTGCTTCTTTGTTATATCCAAATAGTCCAGAAAGTTATATTTGACAACAAAATTTATATTTTAAGTTAGCCTATTACTGGGAAAAAGGCTTCTCTGTAACTATGGAGTATACTGCTTTTCTGTATTGCTTCTCTCAAGAGCTGGTATGAGTTCACAGACCATCTTCACCATGTGGGTCTACACTTGTTTCCCCTTCATCCTCATTTATTAAATATTTGAGAACTACATATAAGGCCATTTTGCTATTTTAATGTCAATTTCATTTGCTACTGATTGCATAGATAAAATGTTTGGGTCCCAAGACTAGAAAAATTTCCACTGTAGGCAAGAAAAACTTAAAAAATAAACAGAAAAATATAACCCCAAGCTCTGGGTTTGTCTTAATATTGTCAAATATTGTTAAATTCATCCTAAGGATTCCAGATTGTCAAAGTTGAAAGAAGCTTTGAAAATAATCTAATCCAAATGCCCCCTTTAACATAGATGAGAAGTGACTTGTAAAAGGCCCTATTACTAATTTCCAAAACAGAACAAACTTCAGTCTTACAGCCCCAGGATGATCCTTTCTACTTCACTGTAACATTACTCCCCTTTTCCATATTCTTGTTTCCATTGTTAAATCCACTCATTACTTTAAAAATTACTACAATGAGGCATCACCTCACATATGTTGGTATGACTATTATAAAAAGTGTATGTGTGTGTGTGTGTGTTGGTGAGGATGTGGAGCAAAGGGAAATTTGTGCACTGTTGGTGATAAGGTACACTGATATAACCACTATGAAAAACAGTATGGAGGTTCCTCAGAAATATAAGCATAGAGTAACCATATGACCCAGCAATTCCACTGCTAGGTATATATTTAGAGAAATTGAAATCAGGATCTCAAAGAGGTACCTACTCTATACTCTCATGTTCATTGCAGCATTATTCACAAGAGTCATGGCATGGAAGCAACATAAATGTCTATCAATAGATGAATAAATAAAGAAAAAGGTCCTACCCTTCGCAACAGCATGGATGGAACTGGAAAGCATTATGCTAAGTGAAATAAGCCAGGCAGAGAAAGACAAATATTGTATGATCTCACCTTTAACAGGAAGCTAAACAACTGACTAAACTAACAAGCAAAATAGAACCAGAGGCATGGAAATAAAAAACAAACTAACAGTAACCAGAAGGGAGTGGGGAGGAGGATAATGGGGGAAAGAAGAGGAAGGGTCTAGTCAAAGAACAAGTATAAGTACCCATGGACAAGGACAACAGTGGGGAAGGGAGGACTGAATGTGTAAGATGGGGGTGAATAGAATGAGGGAGAGTAATAGAGGGGGTGGAATGGGGACAACTGTAATTGAACAACAATTATTTTAAAACTCTAAAAAAAAGAATGAATCTGTTCTTTGGTTTACACAGTGCCTGAAAGATCATGCAATTCCTACACTTTGTAATCTTCATATTTTAGCCTGTATTTCCAGAGTATATACAGTTTATACATGAAATGATGGAATATGAGCCATGGACTTTACATAGCCTTTAAATTTAAGCAGCTTAGAACTGAAAAAAAAAAAGATAGACTTCAACGCATCATAACACAACCTGTAAGAAATATCCAGGTGCAGTGGAGTATAAAAAGAGAGAGTGGGTTGATATTAAGTCAGGTGTTACAAATAAGAATATTTCCTGAAAAGGTGAGCATCATAGAAATTCCCTGAGGAAATATAAAAAGTAGCTTATATTTTTAATGTAAATATATTATTTTTTAAAAAGTTCAAATAACTTTAATTGACTGGTAGAGAAAAAACACCCTGTAGCTTCATCATCCAGTGATAATCGTTAACATTTTTGGTATTCAGTGGCTTTTAAAGATTTTTCTTAGGTACACACAAACTTTTTTTTACAGAAATTGGATTCATATTGTAAATATTGTTTCATAAGTCAACGATTATACTTCATAACATACTGTGGGTGTCTTTCACTCAACTTAATACTCTTCTAAAATGTGATTTTTTAAGTAGTGTGCATCATATAAATAATTTATTAAATTAATGTAGTAATTCCCTATATTATTCATTAAGGTATTTCTGGCATTTTGCTATGTAACTAACGTCAAAATGAACAAAAACATTTGTACATAAATCTTGGTTTGAATCTTTGATTCTTTCAGATTCTGGGAGTCATTAGGCCACACTTTAAGCTTTTGATGAACACAAAACATAACCTCCCAGAAAACTAAAGCCATTTTAATCCCATAAATCCTAAATTATAGAGTAACCATTTTTTTAAAAAATCCATTCAAAGAATAAATTAGGTATTGTTGAAGTTTATGTTCCTTTGGTTTATCATTAAGTTTAAAAATATATGACTATCTACCTGTATTTTTCCACTGAATTGTTTATTAATATCCTAAAGCCAGCCTAACTGAGCAGATGCACTTAAACAATGATCCAAGGCCTATTTGTTAAGAGTGGGAAGACTTCTGGCCAAGATGCATGGGTAGGTAGACACACTGTGCTTCCTCAAACAACCAAAAGAAGGACAACAACAATTTAAAAACAAAAAAACAACTAGAACTGATAGAAAACTGAACTGTTTGGAAGTCCAACAACCAAGGAGTTAAGGAAGACACACTCATCCAGACCGGTAGGAGGGGCGGAGACAGGCAGCCAGACAGAGAGGACTTGCAGCAAGGCAATAGCTGGAGGACCGGGACAGGCAAGGTGGCAGCTGGTGGACCCAGTGAGGTGGCAGATTTTGGAGCGGGGTGCATAAGGCTGCAACTGGCTGGCAAAGCAACAGCTGGAGGACCTGGCCAGGCAGCATATTGCAGACTGGGTGGTCCCACATTTGCATGCAGATAAACTGGGAGAAACAACTGGGGAGTGAAACAAGCTGCACAACCCAGGACTCCTGTGCAGGGAAATAAAGCCTTAAACCACTAATTGAAAACACCTGTGGGGGATGAGGCAGCAGCAGGAGAAAGTCCCCGCCTCACAGAAGAGTTCACTGGAGAGACCCACAGGGTCCTAGAATGTACACAAGCCCACCCACATGGGATCAGCAACAGAAGGACCCAATTTGCTTGTGTGAAGTGGGGAAAATGACTAAAATCCTGCAGAGAGAGAAGCAAGTGCCATTGTTCCCTCTTGGACCTCTGCCCCACATATAGCATCACAACGCAGCAATGTGGGCTGCTCCTCCATGGTGAATATCTAAGACTCCACCCCTCACTACATAACTGGTGCATCAAGACAGAAAAAAAAGGACCCAAACAAATGAATACATCAAAGCTCCACAAAAAATACAACTAAGTGATGAAGAGACAGACAATCTATCAGATGCACAGTTCAAAACACTGGTAATCAGGATGCTCACAGAATTGGTTGAATTTGATCACAAATTAGATGAAAATATGAAGGCTGCACTAAGTGAAATGAAGGAAAATGCATAGGGAACCAATAGTGATGGGAAGGAAACTGGGACTCAGATCAGTGGAGTAGACCAGAAGGAAGAAAGAAACATCCAACCAGAGAAGAATGAAGAAATAAGAATTCAAAAAAAAAAAATGAGGAGAGGCTTAGGAACCTTCAGAACATCTTTAAACGCTCCGACATCCAAATTATAGGGGTACCAGAAGGGAAAGAAGAAGAGCAAGTGGATTTGAACAAATAATAAAAGAGAAACTCCCCAATATGGGAAAGGAAATAGACTTCCAAGAAGTCCAGGAAGCTCAGAGAGTCCCAAACAAGTTGGACCCAAGAAGGAACACACCAAGGCTCATCATCATTACATTAGCCAAGATTAAAATGAAGGAGAGAATCCTAGAAGCAGCAAGAGATAAGGGGACAGTCACCTACAAAGGAGTTCCCATCAGACTGTCAGTGGATTTCTCAAAAGAGACCTTACAGGCAAGAAGGGGCTGGAAAGAGGTATTCCAAGTCATGAAATCCAAAGACCTACAACTAAGATTGCTCTATCCCGCAAAGCTTTCATTTAGAATGGAAGGACAGATAAAGAGCTGCTCAGATAAGGTCAAGTTAAAGGAGTTCATCATCACCAAGCCCATATTATATGAAACAGTAAAGGGACTTATCTAAGAAAAAGAAGATTAAAAATATAAACAATAAAATGACAACAAACTCACAGTTATTAACAGCCACACATAAAACAAAAACAAAAGCAAACTAAGCAAACAACTAGAACAGGAACAGAAACACAGAAATGGAGATCACATGGAGGGTTATCAACAGGGGAGGGGGAGGGGGCGAGAGGCGGAAAAGCTACAGAGAATAAGTAGCATAGATGGTAGGTAGAAAATAGACAGGGGGAGGGTAAGAATAGTATGGGAAATGTAGAAGCTAAAGAACTTATAAGTATGACCCATGGACATGAGCTAAAGGAGGGGAATGTGGGTGGGATGGGTTGTGAAGGGGAGAGGGAAGTGAAGAGGGGAAAATTGAACAACTCTAATAGCATAATCAATAATATATATACATATAAAGAATGGGTTTAAAGGAAGAAAGGGACAAATGGCTCATTTCTCATAATTTTGTCACTAAGACAAATACTTTCAACATCTGGTCCCCCACCTTATATACCTATAGAATACAAGGGATGTGTATTATGTTAGTTTTGCATCTCAAATTTTCTCCGTTGCTTGTTAAATCACAACAATGACATAGGTGTCGAGTTCTGAATTAAAATATCTGGCAAAAACATATGGGCTGAACTACAGTAGTACCACAATTTTTTAAATTAAATGGAGGATGTTTTTCTTGTCTTATTACCTTATTTATTCATAAATCATGCCAAGATAAAAGTGAATCTGCCCTGGCTGGTGTGGCTCAATGGATTGAGCGCCGGCCTGCAAACCAAAGGATTTTCTGTTCGATTCCCAGTCAGGGCACATGCCTGGGTTGCATGACAGGCAACCACACATTGATGTTTCCCTCTCTTTATCTTTCCCTTTCCCTCTTTCTAAAAATAAATAAATAAAATTTTTTTAAAAGAATCATAATTGTCACTGGCTCTATTGGTTTAATTTACATAGGGAATTAAAGTTCATACTGAGAGACGACAACATTTGCATCACAAGGTGGCACCAACCAATAAAAGTTTGCTTTGATTCTACTTCATACATGACAATACACTCCAGATCAACACATTATACTTAACATGAAATTCAGTAAATATTATTTTGGTCTCTTTTCTAATCTGTAAAAATAATATATTTTAGAAAATTTTTCAATTACATTTGTTCTCATTTTTATTTAGTAGTGCAACTCTGTTTTCCTAGGAAAAGTTTTCCCTTATTACATCTTCTGTTGCTATTTCTGTTTCATTTCTTTTGATCCGGTCTTCAGATATTTGATTATCTTTGCTGCTACATGTCTGTTTTCTGGCCTTCACAGTTATAATTTCTCATAGTGTTATCTCTTCATATTTCCTCTCTACCTAATAAAACATGCATCTCAAGTTTCCCTCCTCTTTTATGATTTTGCATGTTAATTTTCCTCATTACTGTTTTGAATACAGGTTTTTAATATGCTAAATAATTGTAATTTCTTTATTAATAGTTATATCTAACATTCCTTTAAGTTCAACTTTACTTCCTTCCTGTATTACCATATCTTATATCCTATATCTTAGTTATATAGTAATATTTTCTTAAACATTACTGTGAACAAATATCATATGCTTTCTAATTTTTACTTCTGGTTTTTTGTAATTAATGGTTTCAAAATTATGCTCTTCCATTGCATCTTGTCCTATGTTCTCTCCTTCTATTAACTTGATTTTGGGATTTTACTGATCATTTTTCATGCAATTTCAGTTGGCATTCCCTAGCCTGGTGAGAGAATTCCTCCTGGATCACCTCTTTGACCCAGGTAGCACATTAGGAGGAAGGACAGATGACAGACATTTCAATGATTTGGCAGCCAGAGAGAAGAACAAAGTGAGAGTTGTAAGGAATGTTGTCCCTGTATAGACTCTTCTCTGTGCGTAATGATTTTATGAGAGCCCACAAATTTCTATAGTAAATATCCCTGCCCTGTGCCAAATAACTGATGTGGTCACCCCTAGTCCCTTCCCTGATATTTCTTTCACTAGGTGACTTTCATGACTTGCAAATGAACATTTTGATTGCTGTTGAACACAGGAGCAAAAAACATATCCAGGGTTCACCCTCACTCACTTCCGAACCTTATCCTTTCATCATTAAGGACCTGTTCCTAAATTTCTGTCAGATCTCATCTACTTACTTTTGTAATCACTCAACTACCCTCCGGGAAAATTCACTTTGAGAAAACATCCCCTTGATGCCGGCCTCAGTATAGCAGGAGGAAAAAAGTAATCATATTTCCCTTTACCCCGATATTTCTCCCCAAATCCAGTTAATTTTTCAAAAATATTGGAGAGGATGATGGTTTTCTGCATGGTACAAGATGGCTTTGAATTGACGAAGAATTCTGTGGAATCAGAAGCCCGTTGGCCAGCAATTTTTCTGCTTATCTACCCTTATGTTCAACTGTTCAGTTTTTCTCTACTTTGCTAAACTTAACACCTCATTGTGCTCCTCTTCAACCTCAGGACTTAAATTTATCTCTCTTTGTGGTAAAGGAAAACAATCACCAGATGGGAGCCCATTAATCTTCCTGCCTCTCATTTAAAATTTATCTGTATCCAAGCGCTGACTGGTGTGCTTCAGTGGGTTGGGAGTCCACCCACTAAGTGAAAGGGCACCATTTTGATTCCCAATCAGGCATCATTCCTGGGTTGGGGGTTTTGTCCCCAGGTGGGGCATCTTCAAGAGGCAACTGATCAATGTATCTCTCACACACATTGATGTTTCTCTCTCTCTCTCTCTTTCTCCCTTCCACTCTCTCTAAAAATAAATGAGTAAATAAATAAAATATTTTAAAATTTACCTGCATCCTCACCTATTGTGTCTTTTTTCCCATTATAATAAAAACAGCCTCCACTTTCCTGCACTAACATTTATGTCCTAAACTAAAACTCCCTAACCCAGTTCCACACAATAATTTAGGAATAATTTATCCCATGGGCCATCTATGAAATCTTCATCATATTCCTCATATCTAATCCAACACTTTGTTTTCTCAAACTGCTGCCATCAGCCTCCATGAAACAACCATCATCTACAAATTGGACCACAGAAATTGCCCCTAAGTTATCTGCTCTAGCTCATTATTTTATTCTCCGGTTTTTCACTATATTATAGCCAGGGTAACCTTACAGGTCTTTCAGAAATGTGGGTCTGCTCACGTTCCTCCACCACTTAAAAAATTTCAGTGCTTCCTATAAGAGAAAGCAAAATCTTTCACATGTAACTAGCAACCTCTCCAGCCTAATCCTATTGCCCTTGTTCCTTATGACCCAAGGTCTTTTTGCTGGTGTGTCCTGTGCATATAATGTTCTTTCTTTCTCTTTTCACCTCATCATTTTCTATCACTCCGTAAACTTCACTTACACCTTTATTCTCTTGAAGAAGCCTTTCCTGACCTCTTGACTCCTACGGCTTGTTCACTCTTAGAATATAACTTCCAGAAGGGCAGAGACAGTGTATTTTTAATCACAATTTCAGCCTTAGAACCTAGCATAATATAAGGAAGAGATTCTGTCTCAATAAAATCTGTTGAATTAATGAGCACTGGTTGTAGGAAAAGGAATCTACAATGGGAACTGAGAAAAAAAACCAACATGGAAGTTGGAAGAGACTCAGTAGAGCCTTTAGCTTCAGAAGCCAGTGGGAGAAAAAACATTTCACAAAGGAAAGAAGTAACCACATCAAATGTTGCTTGGAAGTCAAGTGGGCCCATGGATTTAACCAATATGTGGGTAGTTGATGACTTTAGAGATAGTGTGGTTTCCATAGAGTGATGAAAGCAGGGAGATAGTGTCTATAGACAGGTCTATAAATATGTTTGTCACCTGAGAAAAAGAGAGAAATAGCATAGCAGGTGTGTGAGAGTTAAAAGGAGAGTATTTTGTTTTACTACAAAAAGATGCTTATGTTTAAATGCTTATAGATAAGAGCTAGTTGAGAGAAAGAATAAAGGTACAGGAATTAAAACATCTATAGCATAAGAGAGATATTATTTTTATTAAGAGAAAGGAAGTACATTCCCCTGAAACAGGTTTTACTTTCAGCCACCCAAGGTAGACCTTTAAAATCAAGAAGTTACATTTTAGTATAAAGTATGAGAATGAAACTAAGGCAATTATAAACACCATTAAGATTAACAGAATATTCCCTGGTTGGTGTGGCTCAGTGGATTGAGTGCTGGCCTGTGAACCAACAGGTCACTGGTTTGATTCCCAGTCAGGGCACATGCCTGGCTTGCAGGACAGGTCCCCAGTAGGGGGCATGTGAGAGGCAACCACACATGGATGTTTCTCTTCCTCTCCTTCTCCTCTCTTTAAAAATAAATAAATAAAATCTTTTTTTAAAAAAGATTAACAGAATATGATCTGTTAACCAGATCATGCCCTCCACCACCACCCTCCAACATGAGACATGACCTTAGGTTTAGGAATCATTGAAAATTGCAGTTTTGAGAATTTTGAAAATGAAATGAAAGCTGAATACTAGTATCTCCAATTTCAAAGTTATTTTAATAGGTTTACTTTGTAAGTAATGATAATTTTCCATGTTGGAAATTTCTTACATATATGATTCTTACTATTGTTTCACTCTAATTTATAAATTGGTAACTGTTAATAATGATTGGTAACGTAATAATGATAAAAGAGAAGAAGACTGGGGATTAGAAGGACTCAGTGACAATTCTGGCTTTGTTGCTAGTTAGCTGTGGGACCTTGCCCATGTTGTTTCATCTTTCCTACCTTACTTTCCCCATCAACAAATTAAGGGTAATAAGATTTATAATACTTTTATCAGAAGGCATACATCATGAGGATCAAATGTGTTCATGCATATGAAAGCCTTTTTACTCATATAAAAATGCTATACAAAGCAGTTAGACAAGAAGACACAAAACCACAGTGCAAAATGTTACTCCATCACTTTCCAGGCATGTGACTTTGAGCAAGCTCCTTAACACATCTATTCTACAATTCCCTCACCCATGGAATGGAAGTAATATTCCTGAACACTGGCAATTTGTATTAAGAATAAATGAGCTGTGAGTGAAAACAAATAACATACTTATTAAATGTGCCTTGATTTGAGATTTATTTGGCCTATGATTTTGTCCTTTCACTTTCAATAGATAGGAAAATGACTCAACTTGAGTGGTTTGATATAAGACAAGATTCAGACTCTAGTGTATTAAGGCCTTTTATAGCTTTGCTATTTGAAGGATGTTCCCCCAAGCCAACAGCAGCAGCAGCAGCAGCAGCAGCAGCAGCAGCAGCAGCAGCAGCCAGACTGAGAGAATAAAAATATACATTTTAACAAGATCCCCAGCCCTGGCTGGCGTAGCTCAGTGGATTGAGCGTGGGCCTGTGAACCAGAGTATCACAGTTCAATTCCCAGTCAGGGCATATGCCTGGGTTGCAGGCCAGTTCCCAGGAGGGGACACACGAGAGGCAACCATACATTGATATTTCTCTCCCACTCTTTCTCCTTCCCCTCTCTCGAAAAAATAAATAAATAAAATATTTAAAAAAAAACAAGATCCCCAGATGATGTGTGCACAATTAGTCTGGAAATCACTAACAAGCCATATGGTAGTAAGGTGCTGGTTCAAAAAGAGCTGTGTACATACTGTAACCTGTGATGAAATTTCCTCCTGTTCATTTTCCTTTATCCTCAGTCCTCCAACTCTGTTTTACTATGAAAATGAAATGAACTAAAGAATAGAAAAGTGGAGCAAGATATTGAACAAACTTCAAATGTGTTTGTGAAGTGGTTTTACACTGAGCAAGAATTAGCTCCAGAGCTACCATGTGCCTTTGTATTATCACTCATTAGATATCTCTTCCTAGAATAACACTATCTAAGTGGAGTCCTTCTTATCCACCCTGCCCATCTGTTCTTTAACTTCCCACCAACATCAAAGGCACTATCAAAGTGTAGTATGCCAAGGAGAGCATCCAAGTTACTGTTCATTAATGACAAAGGTAGCTACAGTTCTACAGATTTTTCTGGTATTTTCTCAGAAGTGAATGTGAAATGTAGAAAAATATTTAAGCACTAAGTTTATAACTTTTTAATAGGCACTTAGAGGTATGTCATTTTCAAAAACAAGAAAAGATTAAAATTGAGTCTATTTAAATAAATTTCAATAATAATCAAGTGGCATACCCTGACTCCATTATGATGGGCAAAGCTTTCATTGTTTCATTAAATTTTTTTTTTCTTTTACTCCCATCCCGTGTCCTTTATACTAGTTCCTGTGAATCCTTCCCCTTTTCCCCTGAAATTTCCTCCCCTCTCCCCTCTGGTCCCTATCAGCCTGTTCTCTATTTCAGTGCCTTTGGTTATATTTTGCTTGCTTCTTTGTTTCATTGTTTAGCTTCCTGTTAAAGGTGAGATCATATGGTATTTGTCTTTCAACACCTGGCCTATTTCACTCAGCATAATGCTCTCCAGTTCCATCCATGTTGTTGCAAAGGGTAGGAGCTCCTTCTTTCTCTCCACTGCATAGAATTCCATTGTGTATATGTACCACAATTTTTGGATCCATTCATTTACTGATGGGCACCTAGGTTGCTTCCAACTCTTGCCTATTGTAAATTGTGCTGCTATGAACATTGTGGTGCATAGGTTCTTTTGGTTTCGTGTTTCAGGGTTCTTAGGATATACTCCTAACAGTGGAATTGCTGGGTCAAAAGGCATATTCATTTTAAGTTTTCTGAGAAAATTCCATACTGTTTTCCATAATGGTTGTACCAGTCTGCAATCCCACCAACAAAGAACTAGGGTCCACTTTTCCCCACAACCTCTCCAACATTTGTTGTTTGTTGCTTTGTTTATGATGGCCATTCTGATTGGTGTAAAGTGGTATTTCATTGTGGTTTTAATTTGCATCTCTCTGATAGCTAGCGATATTGAGCATCTTTTCATGTGTACTTGAACAATAATTAAATAAAAAAGAAAGAAAGAAAGCATATATATTTTTAAAATATTCCTACTCTGGCCCTGGCTCGTGTAGCTCAGTGGATTGAGTGTGGGCCTGGGAACCAAGCAAGCACTGTTCCATTCCCAGTCAGGTCACATGCCTGGGTTGCAGGCCAGTTCCCAGCAGGGGACACACAAGAGGCAACCATACATTGATATTTCTCTCCCTCTCTCCTTCCCTTTCCCTCAAAAGATAAATAAATAAAATCTAAAAAAATATATATTCCTGCTCTGGTTAAAATAATTTTTTTTCTTGTGCCCTGGCTGGTGTGATTCAGTGGATTGAGTGCCCACCTGTGAACAAAACGGCCATCAGTTTGACTCCCAGTCAGGGCACATGCCTGGGTTGTGGGCCAGGTATCCATTTGGGGTGTGTGAGAGGCAATCACACATTGATATTTCTTTCCCTCTCTTTCTCCTTTACCCTCTCTAAAAATAAATAAATAAAATCTTAAAAAGCTTTTTTTCTTGTTCTGTTTTTCTTTATTTTTACAGTTGACACTTACAGATATCCCCATTTCTCCCTACCGTTTGCTCCCTTCCCTCTGGCCACCACCACACTGTTGTCTGTGTCTGTGGGTTATACATATATGTTCTTTGGCTGATCCCTTCACTTTGTATCATCTGTTCCCCCTGCCTACCTCCCCTCTGACAGCTGTCAATCTGTTCCATGTATCCATTAAAATTGTTGTAATTTGTCAAATGATAAATTTAAAGACTGACGAAGTTTGTTACTGAGAACACATGATATTTCAGCAATGAATTGAGTTTGCACATTGCTGATGGAGGTAAAGTAAGTCTGCCTTGGTTCAATCCAAGATCTATAGCCTTCTACTAAATATAAAGAGAGCCACCTTTTCAGTGCTCCAAAGGAAGAAGATTTACAAGTTTTCTAAAATAAGGTAGCATCTCTTGGGCTAAAGAAATATGCCATGAGAATAAATGTATGGGGAGGTTATCGGGGGTGTGCCTCTAGAGGAAGCCATGCTTTTAAAAATTATTTCATTTCCCTCATTAAAATTCTCCTTTTAAATGGTAAATGAGCCCTTTAAACATAGCTTGTAAGATTTTGACTTATGGAAAACCAGAACAGAATGAAATTTGATTTAAATGTCTCTGGGAATAGCTATGTTTTAGAAGCAGTATATATTGCATTTATGAGGAGGCGTCCCACACAGTATTTAAAGATTTGTGTGTCCCTTGGAGGTACAGGTGAGGGAATTGTTGGTCTTTCCTTTGTGTTAACAGGCTCAATTTTTCAATTTGTAATTAAATAGCCCATAGTCATCTTGAGGAGCTGCTAGAACTGGTGCTATTCAAGAAAACCTTGAGGAAGTTATGACAAATAAAGGCTTAAAAGATTATCGCCTGAGAAATCAAGATGATTAAATACTTAGACCCACCAGGGCTCTCAGAATGCAGTTAGCAGTGATTGTGAGCATTTGAAAGAAACAGATCCAGTCACTGCTAAATAAAATCAAACCTGAGTAATGGATTCTGCTCCTATGATCTGGTGCAAAATTTAGAAAAAGGAAAGGTATGAATGAATCTTTACAAAAGGTCTAAAAGGCAGGGAAGACTAGAATTTTAAACAAGTTTGATGTAAATGACACGAGCTTGAGTATTATGCGATTTGCATCCCACCTTAGATTGTGATCTTGTTCTAAGTATAAGTATATACTCTTCACGGGTGTTCAGGTTCAAGAAAAAATAAAACTATTGATAATTTCTAAAGTTCTCATTTGGCTAACCTTTTCACTTCTACTTGTTGGGAAAGAAAAATCCAAATCAAATAAGACTCTCTTGTGCTTTACACCCTTTATTTTTTCCTTTTTATGGAATTTATTGGGGTGATACTAATTAACAAAATTATGCAAGTTTTAGATGTACAGTTCCACAACACATCATCTATACCCTGTATTGTGCGTTCACCACCCCAAGTCAAGTCTCTGTTCTTCACCATTTATTCCCCTATATCCTTCTGCATCTCCCCCCACAGCCTTCCCCCTAGCAATCCCTTCATTTTTGTGCACATCCATGGATTTTTTATATTTTTCTTTTTTGTTAAATCCCTCCACTCCCCCAGCTAGCTCTTCCCCACTGGCAGCTGTCAATCTGCTCTCTATCTATGAGTCTGTTTCTATTGTGCTTCTTAGTTTATTATGTTCATTAGATTCCACATATGAGTAGTTATATGGTACTTATCTTTCTCTGATTGGCTTATTTCACTTAGCATAATGCTCTCTGGTTTCATCTATGGTGTTGCAAAGGGTAAGATTTCCTTCAATTTTACAACTGAGTAGTATTCCATTGTGTAAATGACCCATAGTTATTTTATCAACTGATGGACACTTGGACTGTTTCCAGATCTTGGGAACTGTACATAATGCTGCAATAAACATAGGGATGCTTATATTCTTTCGAATGAGTGTTTTGGGTTCCTTTGGATATACATCCAGAAGTGGAATTGCTGGATCATAAGGCAGATCCATTTTTAGTTTTCTGAGGTAACTGCATACTGCTTTCTACAGTGGCTGCCCCAGTCTGCATTCCCACCAACTGTGCACTAAGGTTCCCTTTTCTCCACAACCTCTCCAACATTTGTTTGTTGATTTATTTATGATGGCATTCTGACAGGTGTGAGGTGATATCTCATTGTGGTTTTAATTTGCATCTCTTTGATGATTAGTAATATTGAGCATCCTTTTGTATGTGTATTGGCCATTTGTATGTTTTCTTTGCAAAAGTGTCTATTCAGGTCTTTTGTCCATTTTTCAATTAGATTGTTTGTTCAGTGTTGAGTTCTATAAGTTCTTTATAAGTTTAGGGTATTAACCCCTTATCAGATGTATCATTGGCAAATATGTTCTCCTATGCAGTGGGTTGTCTTTTCATTTTGTTGATGGATGCTTTTGCTGTGTAAAAACTTTTTAGTTTGATATAGTCTCATTTGCTTATTTATTTTTTTCTTTTCTCTCCCTTGCCTGAGGAGATATATAAGAAAAAAATATTGCTATGAAAAATATCTGAGACTTTACTGTCTATTTGTTTTCTTCCAGGACGTTTATGGTTTTAAGTCTAGCATTTAAGTCTTTAATCCATTTTTTAGTTTATTCTCTTTTTTATTTTTTCAACTTATTTATTTTAGTTGTTGTTCAAGTACAGTTTTCTGTCTTTTACTCCCATTCCAGCTCACCTCCCTCAGTGCTCTCCACCTCCCTCCCATTTTCTCATTTCTACCCCCCTTAGTTTTTGTCCATGTGTCCTTTATACTTGTTCCTGTAAACCTTTCCCCTTTCCCCCTGAAATTCCCTCCCCTCTCTCCTCTGGTCCCTGTCAACCTGTTATGTGTGGTGTAAGAAGGTGGTCTAGTTTCATTTTTTGGCATGTATCCATTTAATTTTCCCAATATCATTTATTAAATAGACTACCTTTACCTCATTTTATGCTCTTGCCTTCTTTTTTAAATATTAATTGCCTATGAAGATGTGGGTTTATATCTGGGCTCTTTATTTTGTTCCATTGATCTTTTTTTAATTAATTTATTTATTTTTAAAATTATTTTTCAACTACAGTATTCTGTCTTTTACTCCCATCCCAGCCCCCTGTGCCCCCCACCTCCCTCCCCTTTCCACCCCCCCTTAGTTGTTACCCATGTGTCCTTTATGCTAGTTCCTGTAAATCTACTTTTTCCTCTGAAATTCCCTCCCATCTCCCCTTTGGTCGCTGTCCTCCTGTTCTCCATTTCAGTGTCACTGTTTTTATTTTGCTTGCTTGTTTGTTTTGTTGTCTAGCTTCCTGTTAACGGTGAGATCATATGGTATTTGCCTTTCAACGCCTGATCTATTTCACTCAGCATAATGCTTTCCAGTTCCATCCAAGCTGTTGCAAAGGGTAGGAGCTCCTTCTTTCTTTCTGCGGCACAGAATTCCATTGTGTATATGTACCATAATTTTTTTTATTATGAATAACTTTATCAATCAATGTCAGCATTTCAAATGTTCAAAATTGTGCAGTAATATCCAAGATAATTCTTTAAGAAATGCAAGAGAGGCATCATGATTTTTAATGTGTATCATGACATTTATGAATTTTTTAATTTTATTTAGTTATTTTTCAAGTACAGTTTTTTGTCTGTTTTTCCCATCCCAGCCTCCCCGCCCCTTGCTCCCCACCTCCCTCCCATTTCCACCCCCCTTAGTTCTCGTCCCTGTGTCCTTCCTATTTGTTCCTCCAAATCCCTCCCCCTTTTCCCCCTTAACTTCCCTTCCTTCTCCCCTCTGGTCACTATCCCCTTGTTCTCTATTTCAGTGTCTTTGTTTTTTGGGGTTTTTTTTCTGCTTGCTTGTTTGTTTTGTTGTTTAGCTTCCTGTTAAAGGTGAGATCATATGGTATTTGTCTTTCCGCACCTGGCCTATTTCACTCAGCATAATGCTTTCCAGTTCCATCCAAGCTGTTCCAAAGGGTAGGAGCTCCTTCTTTCTTTCTGCGGCATAGAATTGCATTGTGTATATGTACCATAATTTTTTGATCCATTCATTAAAATCCTAGAGGAAAACATTGGCAAGAAAATCTCAGATATTTCATGCAGCAACTTTTTTACTGATATGTCCCCTAGAGCAAGGTACATAAAAGAAAGAATAAACAAATGGGATCTCATCAAAATAAAAAGCTTCTGCATGGCTAAAGAAAATATTATTAAAATAAAAAGACAACCAACTCTATGGGAAAGCATAATTGCCAATGATACCTCAGACAAGGGTTTAATCTCCAAAATATACAAAGAACTTACACGACTCCATTGATCTTTATGTCTGTTTTTATGCCAGTACCACACTATTTTTATTACTATACTTTTATAGTATACTTTGATATCAGGTAGCATGATTCCTTCAACTTTGTTCTTCTTTCTCAAGATTGCTGTTGTTTTAGAAGCAATAAGAAAAAATAAAAAGAAACAAGAAGATAGTAGACAATTTGTTCTTAAATAAAAGGAAGGAACAAAGAAGGGAGGGCAGGAAAGCAAGAAGGCAGACAACTTGCTAACCTGATATGATTCATGTAAAAATTCCTCCCATGACTTCCAGAATATCATCTCCACATAAATTGACTCCTTAAAGTCAATTTATGATTAGACATTATGGGCAGCTATCTTGGCAATATGACTTGAATGGAACTACAAATTGATATCCTGCCAAAAATGTAGCTCTTTTTCTGTTTATATATCTGGAACATTTTCTTAAAAGACAAAAACAAAACAGGTTGTTTGTCTTATGAAAATAATGCATTGTTATTACAGAATGTTTTAAATTTAGATAAATAAAACTAAACAATGCTTTTGACATCATCACCTAAAAAGAGAAACAGTTTACATTTGCCATTAAGTAGGTTTTTTAGTACATCCAGTACACATCATAAAAAATAATGTTTTGAATTGTAACAATTTCCTTTAATATACATAAAAAAGGTCCTCTTCATCACTGTATATTCTTCTATAACCTAACTTTTTAAAGATTGAATAGTATTCCACTTTGTGAATTTTAATAACTTGTTAATCCACTCCTATTGAGAAAGTTTATATTATTTACATTTTTTAGTTGTTAGAAACAGTTTTGAAATCAACATTACTGTAACTCAATGATTCTTAGTCGGGGTGATTTTGTCAACATCTGGCAATATATAGAGACATTTTTGGTTATTACAGTGAAGAAGAAGAAAGAGATATTATTGCAATCTAGAAAGTAGAAAAACATTTAATAAAATTATTGAAATGTAAATGAGCTCACAGGTTGTGCTAATGAAATTGAGATATAAATTTTTACCTATTAGCTATAATACTATTTTAATTCTATCTACCACTTATTCAAAGTTTCTGTAAAAATATTTTAGACCTGTCTGGTATGGCTCAGTGGTCTGAATGCCAGCCTGAGAACAAAGGAATTGCTGATTTAATTCCCAGGCAGAGCACAAGCCTGGGTTTTGGGCCAGGTCCCCAGTAGGAGGCACATGAGACACAACCACATTTTGCTGTTTCTTTCCCTCTCCTTACCATTCTCTCTCTAAAAATAAATGAATAAAATCTAAAAAAAATATTTTAAGCATGAAGATATGAGAGTTTTATAGGTGATACAGTTTTAAATTTTTTTACAAAACTTATGATTTCACTCATATGTGGAATCTGAGGAACAAACTGAACTAACAAGCAAAATAGAGACAGATTCATAGAGAGCAGGCTGACAAATCTGTGGGAAGGAGTTGGCAGATGGAGGGATCAAGCAAAAATAAAGGAGTCATGGACATAGGCAACAGTATGGTGATTGTGTGAGAGAGGGAAGGTATAAGAGTATAAATGGTAATGGAAAAAACACAATAAAAATACATTTTAAAAAGCACATATCAAAGAAAACTTCTCCAAATATTTATTATCAAAGTGGTATATTCATAACACGGTTTTTCCTTAAAAAAACTACTTTCACACTAATTGTTAATACTTTGCTTTTATCTTAAATAAATAAAGTGCGATTTAGGTAGACATTGGTTATTTTTCTCTTATCTCTTGTTTCCCTGGTTAAGCTTTCCAGAGGTTTGTCAATTTAAGAAATGACCTTTGATTTCATTGATAACATGTTGTATTTGTGTTTTGTGTTTATGGTATTGTTCCCTTTTTCTTTATTATGCTTTTGAAATTTTATTTTGCTCTTGTGTTTCTAATATTTTGGAGTATATGTCTAGTTTATTAATTATCCTTTTTTATAATACACATATTTAAAACTATACTTTCACATCTAACCTTATTAAAAAGAACAGACATGTGAATTCCAATCATGATGAAAAAAGGGTTCAAACTTATAAGAAGGCAAAGGACTATAAATGTAATGATTTTAATGTAGGAAATGGCCATGCAAGAGTAAAAACCATCTTAAATATTTCCACTTGCAGCAGGTGGAAAGTTGAGCAGCTGCTCTAGTTACTTGAAGTATTTCAGTAATGCACTTTGCTTTTCCATTGTAGAAGTTTGGTGCACTGAATTGTTGAAACCCTTTATATTCTTTCTCCACATGGCTTCTGCTCCAAGGAAAATGTGGCATAAGGGGCTCACCACTAGAGTTACTATAAAAAGCTAGGCAAGCAGAGAAATATTCATGCTCCTATAGGATGCTGCAATTATGGAATACAATCACAATTTTAGGCCAAATGTTGTCTCCAACAAAGATCAATTCGAAATATTTGCCCCAACTTTGTATTATACCACACGTATTTTGTAATTTTGTAGCCTCCCTAACAGAGGTTACCAAATTTCTTTGGCTCATGGCACCCTTAGTTTCTCAGTAATTTTTTCATGGATCCCTAAGACAAAAGAAATACTTGTGCTTATCAAGTACATAGGTCCAAACAACTTAATAAGTATTTACATCCTGACAGCTTCTCTAACCATGGAATCGAATTGGACACTGCCACCATTATTGTCTGTTCCCCATTGATTTTTGCATAGTACCTGTTTTTTTTGTTGTTTTGTTTTGTTTTGTTTTGTTTTGTTTTGTTTTGTTTGTCACAACTACCAAAGTGCCAATGTCGTAAAGACAGGACATCGTCAATCTGAACATAATTCACACTGTATTCCACAGAGGTCTCCGAGTTTACCTCAAAATTTATACTATCCTGTGCTGCCTCCATAAGTTTGCTGTGTCACCCTGGGATATCTTGGCACACAGTTTGCAAACAATAAATAACTCCATATCATTCCTTATGTATTTGAAGTTAATTCAAATAGATATCTATTGTGGACAGATTGCCGTTTGGATCTAAATACCACTTTCTACCTTTCAAAGTGTTTCTATTGAGGAGGATGGATGATGTTATTTGAATAAATAGGTGTAAGGAGTTACATTATAACTAATCATAAAGTACATTTTCAAATTTTAGGGGATGTAAAGAGTGTAGAGGGAGGCAAACAGATTTATATGTTTCTCCAGAAGTTTAATGTATTGGGCTAAATAGTTTATATATGTGATCTGATTACATCATTTTCTCTGTGAGCTTTGTGAATATCTCCCCTATATTTCTACTACATAATCCTTCACAATTTAGGTCCCCTTTCTTTTTCCTGATATCCTGTCTCTTTCTGACACCACATCTCTTCCTCTGCCTCCAAGCTCCCCACATTTATAATAAGCTCTTTATGATTCCCAAGTTCATGTCTTTATCCATGGTATTTCTTGTCTGGAAGAATGAATTTCTCCCCATTCTTCACTTAACAAACTTCCATTCATCCTTGTAATCCAGCTCAAATATTTTTCTTAGTGAAATCTTTCTTTACCCTGAACTTGGTTACTTTTCCCCTTTCAGGAAAAAAAAAATTACTCATTCACTCATGCTTTTTCTTTTTTTTTTAAGATTTTATTTATTTATTTTTAGAGAGAGGGTAAGGGGAGGAGAAAGAGAGGAAAAGAAACATCAATGTGTGGTTGCCACTTGAGTGCCCCCTACTGGGGACCTGGCCCAAAACCCAAGCATGTGCCCTGACTGGGAATTGAACCTGTGACCTTTGGCTCACAGCCCATGCTCAATCCACTGAGTTACACCAGCCAGGGCATGTTTTTTCTTATAGTACTCAGTATATGTGTTTCTATCAGTGTTCCATAAGTGAAGTACCACTGGGAGATGGAATAGAAACAGGTTAGATAGATGGATAGATGATAGATAGATAGATAGATAGATAGAGAATTTCATAAAGAGATTTGACTTTCCATAATTGTTGGGGAAGCAGGTGTTACGGTGATCACTTCATAAGGTATACAAATGTTGAATAACTATGTTATACACCTGAAACTAATTTAATGTTGTATGTCAACTATACTTTAATTTTAAAGGAATGAATAATGACTGTGTCTAAGTTAATGCAAATGACCTAGAATGAAAGTACTATGCCACCCTAAAATTTACCAGAAATCCTGAAACCATTGTATAGTAATGGTAGATTGGGAAGCTTTATGACATTAAGGCTTTGCCATTTTTAAGAGGTTAAAAAACCTGAGTTAAAAATCCTGACTTTCAGTGGATTGAGCGTGGGCCTGCAAAGTAGACGATCACGGTTTGATCCCCAGTCAGGGCACATGCCTGGGTTGCAAGCCAGTTCCCAGCAGGGGCCAGTTCCCAGCAGGGGATGCACCAAAAAAGCAACCATACGTTGATGTTTCTCTTCTTCTCTCCTTCCCTTCCCCTCTAAAAATAAATGAATAAATTTTTTTTAAAATCCTGACTTTGAAATGTATTAGCTGCTTAGTCTTAAGAAGGTATTTAATACTTTTGATCCTAAGTGCTATCACTTGTAAATGGGAATAAGAATGCCTACCTCATAACCTATATTAATCACATAGTTACCATTCTAAATTTCAGTTTCCTCTTGCAATTTGAAGATACAAACACAAAACTTCTAGGAAAAAAGTTTACCTGCAAATGTTTTTTAAAAGTGTCCACAGGAGAGTATGGTTGATCATAAAATTAAAAATACAACAGGCTTTAAAAAAACTAAAGAAAATGATTTCATGTTTGCCAAGGTAACAGTTAGTCTGTTCATAGCAAAATAACATTTTTCCCATATGATTGTCTGTCAAAGTTTTCACATACCTTAAGATATCAACAAAAGTTAAGGATCTAAAGTTTTTTTAATATTTATTTATTTATTTATCTTTAGAGGATAAGGAGAGAGGGAGAGAAACATCAATGTATGGTTGCCTCTCATGAGTCCCCTACTGGTAACTGGCCTGCAAGCCAGGCATGTGCCCCGACTGGGAATTGAGCCTCGATCCTTTGGTTCACAGGCCCGTGCTTAATCCACTGAGCTACACCAGCCAGGGGATCTAAAGTTTTATTGTGATTAATTTTTATTATTTTATAAAAAGTAAATAGTATATACAAAAACTAAATTTACTTACATTCCGGGGACTACTAGTGAGACATGAGATACATGCCTTACAATTAATAACAGCAGAGCAAGATGTTGATTTTCCATCCATAAAAATCATAAATTTAGTTAGAGTACGTATTCATAAAGCTTCTCTATGAAGGATGCAGTTCAAGAACCATAGAATTGGGTCTGTCTTGCTGTAAGCTATTAATGATGCAAATACAGGTGAGTATAAGCTGTAGATGACAGTAGATTTTGGACATTGAAAATTATGGAATGATTATGTTAATGAAGTTTCGGAGTTTAAAACAAAAAACAAAATGCACCTGAGAAAGAGGATCTGGGGTTAAATTAATGCTCAGAGAACTAATGATAAATAGAAATGTAAACAGAGTTAGGGTGGCAACATTTTGCTTCAGTTAGTTTTGTGCGAGTGGATTCTGAAATATGATGTATATAAATGAAAGTAAACTGAATAAAAATTAACTAGTAAGTCACCATTTATTTTTATCTTTATAGTTTAATGGAAGCAACTTTAGAAGAATATTTTGTTGTTATACATATTCAGAAAATGGTGACTCAGTCATATTTAATTAAATAAGTCATGTAGTAAAATACCCTCTATAAACACTTGTAAATTTGAAAGTTTTATAAACATGATAATTTTTTAAAATTTTATTTAGTTATTTTTCAAATACAGTTTTTGTCTATTTCTCCCATCCCAGCCTCCCCCGCCCCATGCTCCCCACCTACCTCCTATTTCCACCCCCCTTAGTTCTTGTCCCTGTGTCCTTCCTATTTGTTCCTCCAAACCCCTCCCCTTTTTTCCCCTTAAATTCCCTTCCCTCTCCCCTCTGGTCACTGTCCCCTTGTTCTCTATTTCAGTGTCTTTGTTTTCTTTCTGCTTGCTTGTTTGTTTTGTTGTTTAGCTTCCTGTTAAAGGTGAGATCATATGGTAAACATGATAAATTTTTGATAGGCTTAAATATATTAATCTCATCTTAAAGGAATTAGACTATATAAAGTATACTAAGTATTTGCTTTTGGAAATAACAAGAGATTCTCTCTGCTTATTACCTTGTTATATGAACAAATATTTAGCTCTTAACAAGTTACTATCTAATGTTGTTAATCATCTTTTTTCATTTGTACATTTGTTCATTTGTTTGTTTATTCATCATTCAACAAGAGTCTATGAGTTCCTATTATGTGTCAGGCTTTATAAGAAGCACCAGGGAAGTATTATAATATGTGGCCCCTGTCTCCAGGAACATGCATTCTAGGGGCAGGGACAGATATCAAAATAACTGGCTACAGTGAGGCAAGTGGTCTTAAAGGCTATGGTGTATTTTTGTTGTGTCAACTTAGCCAAGCTAAAACTACGTTTCCCAGAATTTCCTTCTCTGAATAGGTCCAATTCGTGTGGCCCAGAAGAGACATACTGTGTGAAACTCAGAAGGCAGAATTAGAGTCAGGTATGGGAGCTGGGACACTCTAAATCCCCGTGATGGCCCTGGACGGCAGAGGAGCCAGCTACAGGAGGCGGGACATTCTCAGCCCCTGTGCCGCTGCCATAGCAATGGGACTGGACACCAGGGAGTCAGGTACAGAAGCCAGGACACTCTAAACCCTTGTGAAGGTCCTGGGAGGTGGCAGAGGAGTCAGCTATGGGAACCGGGACATTCTCAGCCCCTGTGCCACTGCCGTAGTAATGGGCCAGGGAACTGGAGGAGTCAGCTACTAGAGCCAGGACATTCAGCAGTGGTAGGCGACCAATGCAGTTACCAGCGCGAGGACCAGCGTGAGAGCAGGGGGAGACAGAGAACATCAAGAAACTTCAAGGACTCTGCACCACTGAACTTCACAAGGATCATACCACAGAAGTTCACACCATAAACCCAGGGTTTCAGAACAGATCAATTTTAGAAGCAGAGAGTAACAAGAAGAGTCTCAAACAATGGGAACACAAAGAAACAATCCCCAAATGAAAGAAAAAGCAGAAACTTCAGAAAGAATGTTAGATGAAATAGAGGCTGATCAACTATCAGAGAGTGAATTCAAAGCACTGGTTATTACGAAGTTCAAAGAGCTCACAGTGAACTACCAGACACTACAGGGGAACTACAATGATCTCTCTGCAAGCTACATCAACATGAAAAAGGAAATGGAAAATATCAGCAAGGGACAAGAGGAAATGAAGAATACAATTTCCGAATTGAAGAACACAGTAGAAAGTTTCGAAAGTAGGATAGATGAAGCAGAGGATAGGATTAGTGAGTTGGAGGACAAGGTAGAAAGCATCTCACAGAAAGACCAAGAAAATGAAAAGAGGCTCAGAAAGAATGAAGAGGGATTAAGAGAAATGCAAGATAATACGAAATGTAATAATATCCGAATAATAGGAATACCAAAAGGAGAAGAAGAACAAGGGATAGAAAACGTATTTGAACGAGTAATGAGAGAAAATTTCCCTAATTTGATCAGAGAAAAACTTACACAAATCCAGGAATCACAGAGAGTCCCAATCAAGAGGAACCCAAGGAGGCCCACTTCAAGACACATCATCATTAAAATGACAAAATTCCAAGACAAAGAGAGAATCTTAAAGGCAACAAGGGAGAAAAAAGAAGTAACATACAAGGGAGTCCCAATAAGGTTAGCTACTGGCTTCTCAGTGGAAAACACTCCAAGCAAGAAGAGAATGGCAAGAAATATTCCACGTAATGAGAAACAGAGGCCTACAACCAAGGCTACTTTACCCAGCAAAGCTCTCAATCAAGATAGATGGCCAGACACTTCCACCAAGATGGAGGCATAGGTGGATGAGCCGTGCCTTCTCACACAACCAAGTTTAGAGACAACTAAATATTAGCAACAGAAAACACAGCCAAAACGCAGGAAATTGAACTTTTCAGAAGTCTGTTAACAAAAAAATTCTTCAGCCTGACCAGTAAGGGGCGAAGCCAGCAGCTGGTGGAGCGGGGTTGCACAGGAAAACTCGGTCAGACAGACTCAGGTGCGCAGAATCCAGGCACAGGGTTGGACCTTGTGAGCAACCAAGCGAGTGACCAAGCGAGCAACCGCGGGGAAACAGCGAGGGAGCAGGGCTACGGGTTGACTGTGGTCACACATTGATGCGCGGAAACACTAGCGAGGGAGTGGGTGATTGGACCAGAACCCAGCAGGTCCCCACGGCAAACGGCAGGGAGGGCGACAACATTTCCCTGCTCTGACCCCACCTCCACACGCAGTGTCATAACCCAGCGACTCGGAGTGGCCCTGCCCAGGTGAACCACCTAAGCCTCTGCTCCTCACCCAGAAGCACTAAACTGAAGAGGGGGTCCCCATTTCCCCGCTCTGGCCACGCCCCCACATACAGCGTCACAACCCAGCGACCTGGGAGTCCAAGGCTCCGCTCCTCACACTTAAAGGGCACAAACAGACCAAAAAGGGCTCAAGAAGATCTCAAAGCCCCAGAGCCTATCAATCTAAGCGATGAAGAAATAGCAAAACTCTCAGACGCACAGTTTAAAACACTGGTCATCAGGATCCTCACAGAACTGGTTGATTATAGCCACAAATTAGACAAATATATGAAGGTGAAACTAATAGAAATGAATGGAATTGCACAGGAAACCAATAGCAATGAAAAGGAAACTGGGACTCAAATCAATGGAGTGGACCAGAAGAAAGCAAATAATGGCCAAACAGAAATGAGTCAAGAAGCAAGAATTCGAAGAAATGAGGAGAGTCTTAGGAACCTCCAGGACATCTTTAAACGCTCCAACATCCTAATTATAGTGGTACCAGAAGGGGGAAAGGCACAGCCACCAGTGGAAAACTTATTTGAACAAATAATAAAGAAGAATTTCCCCAATCTGGCAAAGGAGATAGACTTCCAGGAAATCCAGGAAGCTCAGAGACTACCAAAGAAGTTGGACCCAAGAAGGAACACACCAAGGCACATCATAATTACATTAGCCAAAATTAAAATGAAGGAGAGAATCCTAGAAACAGCAAGAGCTAAGGGGACAGTCACCTACAAAGGAGTCCCCATCAGACTGTCAGTGGATTTCTCAAAAGAGACCTTACAGGCAAGAAGGGGCTGGAAAGAGGTATTCCAAGTCATGAAATCCAAAGACCTACAACCAAGATTGCTCTATCCAGCAAAACTTTCATTTAGAATGGAGGGAGAGATAAAGTGCTTCTCAGATAAGATCAAATCCAAGGAGTTCATCATCACCAAGCCCTTATTATATGAAATGTTATAGGGACTTATCGAAGAAAGGACAACAAACTCACAGTTATTAACAACCACACCTAAAACAAAAGCAAACTAAAAGGACAGCTAGATCAGGAGTGGAAACATAGAAATGAAGATCTCAAGGAGGGTTAGCAACAGGGGAGTGGGAGGAGGAGAAGGGGGGAGAAGGTACAGAAAATAAGTAGCATAGACAGTAGATAGAAAATAGAAGGGGGGCAAGAATAGCATGGGAAATGTAGAATCTAAAGAACTTGAGACACATGGACATAAACTAAAGGGGGGTAATGTTGGGGACGGGGGGTAGGGTGGAGGGAAATGAAGGGGGGAATAGAACAACTGTAACAGCATAATCAATAAAAAAATTGAAAAAAAAATAGATGGCCAAATAAAGAGCTTTCAAGACAAAAGAAGCCTAAAAGAATACACCTCCACCAAACCAGATCTCCAAGAAATACTAAAAGGACTGCTTTAAGGGAAGGAAGGATAAGAGGGAGACAGAGAGGAACACAGGTACAAAAATGGCAAGGAATAAGTACCTATCGATAATAACCTTAAACGTAAATGGATTAAATGCTCCAACCAAAAGACACAGAATAGCTCAATGGATAAGAAAGCATGACCCAAACATATGCTGCCTACAAGAGACCCACCTCAGGACAAAAGACCGTCACAGACTAAAAGTGAAAGGCTGGAAACAAGTTTTCCAAGCAAACGGACAAGAAAAAAAAAGCTGGGGTAGCAATTCTCATATCAGACAAAATAGACTTCAAAAAAGGGCCATAAAGAGAGACCCAGAAGGTCACTTCATTATACTCAAGGGAAGAATCCACCAAGAAGACATTAACATTGTAAACTTATATGCACCAAACATAGGGGCACCCAAATATATCAAGAAAATCTTAGAGGACTTCAAGAAAGATATTGACAGCAACACAATTATAGTAGGGGATTTGAACACCCCACTATCAAAAATGGACAGATCTTCCAAACAAATTATCAACAAAGATATTGTGGCATTAAACAACACCCTAGATGAAATGGACTTAACTGATATCTATAGAGCCCTTCATCCCAAAGAAGCTAAATACACATGGAACATTTTCAAAGATAGACCACATGATAGGGCACAAAACGAGCCTCAACAAATTCAAGAAAATTGAAATCATACCAAGCATCTTCTCTCACCACAAGGGACCGAAATTGGAAACCAACCCCAAAGGAAAAAACCCAAAACACCCAAAATCATGGAGACTGAATGGTATGCTATTGAACAACGAATGGGTCAAGAATGAAATGAGGAAAGAAATCAAAACGTTTCTGGAAAAAAATGAAAATGATCTCACAACAACCCAAAACTTATGGGACACAGCAAAGGCAGTCCTGAGAGGGATGTTTATAGCAATATAGGCCTACCTAAACCAGATAGAAACATTTGAAACAAACAACCTAACCCTATGCCTGCAAGAACTCAAGGAACAAAAACAAAGACAGCCCAGAGCAAGCAGAAGGAAGGAAATAACCAAGATTAGAGCAGAATTAAATGACATAGAAACTAAAAGCACAATTCAGGGCTCAATGAACCCAGGAGTTGCTTCTTTGAGAAGATAAACAAAACAGACAAGCCTTTAAGTAGGCTCATCAAGAAAAGAAGACAGAGGACACAAATAAACACAATCAGAAATGAAACAGGAGAGATTACAACTGATACCACACAAATAGAAGAGATTGTAAGAAATTACTATGAAAAACAGTATGCCAAGAAATTTGAAAACCTAGGGGAAATGGACACATTTCTAGAAAAATACAATCTTCCAAATCTCAGTGAAAAAGAAGCAGAAAATCTAAATACACCAATAACACCAAAAGAAATTGAAGCAGTAATAAAAAAAAAAAACTCCCATCACACAAAAGCCCTGGGCCAGATGGTTTCACAGGAGAATTCTACAAAGCATTTAAGGAAGAGCTAACCCCTATTCTCCACAGACTATTCCAAAAAATCCAGAAGGATGGAAAACTCCCAAATTCTTTTTATGAAGTGAGCATCATCTTAATTCCAAAACCAGATAGAGACACAACAAAGAAAGAAAACTTCAGGCCAATATCACTGATGAACATAGATGCTAAAATCCTCAACAAAATATTGGCAAATCACATCCAACAATATATCAAAAAGATCATACATCAAGACCAAGTGGGATTCATCCCAGGTATGCAAGGATGGTTCAATATTCGCAAATCAGTAAACGTAATACATCACATAAACAAAAGCAAAGACAAAAATCACATGATCATATCAATAGATGCGGAAAAAGCATTTGATAAGGTACAACACCCATTTATGATAAAAACACTCAGCAAAGTGGGAATACAGGGATCATTCCTCAATATAATAAAGGCCATATATGAGAGACCTACAGCCAATATCATACTCAATGGGAAAAAACTAAAAGCTTTCCCACTAAGATCAGGAACAAGACAAGGATGTCCACTTTCACCACTTCTATTCAATATAGTTTTGGAAGTTTTAGCCACAGTGATCAGGCAAGAAAAGGAAATAAAAGGCATCCAAATAGAAAAGGAGGAAGCAAAACTGTCACTGTTTGCAGATGACATGATAGTGTACATGGAAAATCCTATAGACTCTACCCCAAAACTGCTCAAACTAATTAATGAGTTTGGCAAAACAGCTGGTTACAAAGTCAATATCCAGAAATCAAAGGCATTTTTGTATACCAACAATGAATCAGCAGAAGCAGAAATCAAGGGAAAAATCCCCTTTGATATATCAAAATCAAAAATAAAATATCTGGGAATAATCCTAACTAAGCAGGCAAAATACCTGTATGCAGAAAACTACACAGCTCTGAAGAAAGAAATCAAGGAAGACACAAACAAATGGAAACATATACCTTGTTCATGGATTGGAAGAATTAACATCATCAAAATGTCCATACTACCCAAAGCAATATACAGATTCAATGCAATACCTATTAAAGTACCAATGGCATATTTCACAGACATAGAACAAACACTTCAAAAATTTATATGGAACCATAAACGACCCAGAATAGCAGCTGCACTTTTGAGAAAGAAGAACAAAGTAGGAGGGAATCACGATACCTGATATCAAACTATATTACAAGGCCACTCTAATCAAAACAGCCTGGTACTGGCATAAAAACAGGCACATAGTCCAATGGAACAGAACAGAGAGCTCAGAAATCAACCCAACTCTCTACAGTCAATTAATATTTGACAAAGGGGGCAGTAACATAAAATGGAGTAGAGATAGCCTCTTCAGCAAATGGTGTTGGGAGAACTAGACAGCTACGTGCAAAAAAATGAAACTTGAGCACCAACTTACACCATACACCAAAATAAATTCAAGGTGGATAAAAGACTTAAATATAAGCTGTGACACCATTAAAGTCCTAGAGGAGAACGACGACAAGAAAATCTCAGATATTTCACGCAGCAACTTTTTTACTGATATGTCCCCTAGAGCAAGGAATATAAAGGAAAGAATAAACAAATGGGATCTCATCAAAATAAAAAGCTTCTGTGTGGCTAAAGAAAACAGTATTAAATTAGCAAGACAACCAACGGTAGGGGAAAACATATTTGCCAATGATACCTCAGACAAAGGTTTAATCTCTAAAATATACAAAGAACTTACCCAACTCCACTCTAAGAAGACACCCAACCCAATTAAAAAATGGGAAAAGGACTTGAACAGAGACTCACCAAGGAGGACATACAGAACATCCAGAGACACATGAAGAGATGCTCAATATCGTTGGCTATCAGAGAGATGCAAATTAAAACCACAATAAGATACCACTTTACACCGGTCAGGATGGCTATCATAAACAAAGCAACAAACAACAAATGTTGGAGAGGGTGTGGGGAAAAGGGGACCTTAGTTCACTGTTGGTGGGATTGCAGACTGGTACAACCATTATGGAAAACAGTATGGAATTTTCTCAGAAAAATAAAAATCGACCTGCCTTTTGACCCAGCAATTCCACTGCTGGGATTATATCCTAAGAATCCTAAAACATCAATATCAAAGAACCTATGCACCACAATGTTCATAGCAGCACGATTTACAATAGCCAAGAGTTGGAAGCAATCTAGGTTCCCATCAGTAAATGAATGAATGGATCAAAAAATTGTGGTACATATACACAATGGAATTCTATGCAGCAGAGAGAAAGAAGGAGCTGCTACCCTTTGCAACAACATGGATGGAACTGGATAGCACTATGCTGAGTGAAATAGGCCAGGTGCTGAAAGACAAATACCTTATGATCTCACCTTTAACAGGAAGATAAACAACAAAACAAACAAGCAAGCCGGAAAAAATAAAGACACTGAAATAGAGAACAATGGGACAGTGACCAGAGGGGAGAGGGAAGGGAAGTTAAGGGGGAAAAGGGGGAAGGATTTGGAGGAACAAGTAGGAAGGACACAGGGACGAGAACTAAGTGGGGTGGAAATGGGAAGGAGGTGGGGAGCAAGGGGCGGGGGAGGCTGGGATGGGAAAAATAGACAAAAAAAAAAAACTGTACTTGTAAAATAACTAAATAAAATTTTTGAAAAAAGAAGGCAGAATTAAAGCAGCTACCATTTTCATTTTATGTTTTAAAGGTCCATATATGGTATAAGATTCCCTTGCAACTCATAAGCTTTTCTGTGAGCTCCCAGAGATGCTATGGAGCAACAGCTAGAGCCGGGGTTCTTTCAGTCTCTACTTCAGTTTCTCTGGCTCTCAAACCAAATCAATGTTCAGCTTCATGACCATGAGCACCAACTTCTCCTGCAGGATACCTCCATTGTCAAAGTTGAAAGTCTGAGATAATGAAAAATCAACCTAGGTTAAGTTCTCACTTGCAGATTCCCCTTTCTCTTTACTTCCCTAATATCTCCCACTTTGCCTGACTTATCTGCAGACTTGAAACTCCACATTTTATTTTTTGTTTATATAGCATTCTAAATATTAACACAGAACCATACATGAAATAAAAAATTATTATCTTTTCAAAAAGATTTTATTAATTTATTTGTAGAGAGAGAGAGAGAGACATTGATGTGAGAGAGAAACATCAATCAGTTGCCCCTCGTACATGCCCCAACCAGGGACCAGACCCATAATCCAGGTGTGTGCCCTGACCGGGAATCAAACCTGCAACCTTTAAGTTTGCAGGAGGGTGCCCAACCAATTGAACCACACCAGTCAGAGCTAAAAATTATTTTCATCATGAATGACTTTAAAAGGATCAGCAAGAAAAAGAAAAATGTAACCTTGACATTGTAGAAAAAATGAGATTGAAAACAATTCTTATTTTAATGTTGATCAAAAAGGCAATACAGAAAGTTGATCAAAATTCAAGTGAGTTCTAAAGTCAAATTACATGTGTTCAAATCCAAGATCTCTTCATGAGGGATGGAATAATTTGAGCAAATTAGACCTTCTGGGAAGGGCACCATGATTGTACTTGCCTCATATATTTATGGTGAAGAATAAGTATGATAAAAACATACTATTCCTAGTGCAGCACCAGGTGCTGACACACTAGAGATAGTTTTAGTTAATTTTATTTTCATCATTAATGAATAGATAGGTTTAAGGACAAAAGTTGTCTTCCCCATTTATCTGGAAAACTATTTTGTATATTTCAAAACTCATCTTTAACATCACCTTTCTGTGATTTCCTGGGAAGACTTAGGTGCCCTTTTCTTGTGTTTGAACAGCACTTTGTGTCTAAATCTATGTGAGAGTTGTAAAGGGGTACAGACAGCTCTCTTTCCGGTGGCTACTATATCAACTGTCTACAGTGAATTTTCCTAAATGCAAATCCTAACAAAAAGATTTGGATGCAACCCATTTGTTTAGGAAGTACTCCTCAGAGAAACAGGAAAGGGGAAAGTGGAGACCAAAAGAGACAAAGCCAAACAAAGGTATAATTTCAGGTGAAGTCTCACTCCCAGTCTGATCCCACAGGGAGCTCTGGAACATACATTATAACTCTGAATTTGTCACTTTTATTTTGCAATTGCCAGTCCACATGCAATATTATGTTAGTTTCAGATGCACAACATGCAATAGTTATTAGACATTTGTATAACTTGCAAAGTGATCACCCCAATTAGTCTAATAGTACCCATCTGACACCTTACATACTTACTAGAATAATATTGACTATATTCTCTATACTGTACTTTACATCCCCGTGACTATTTTGTAAGTATCAATTTGTACTTTTCAATCCCTTCACCCAGATTCCCAACCATCCTTTCATCTGGCAATCATTAAAATGTTCTCTGTATCTATGAGTCTGTTTCTGTTTTGCTTGTTTATTTATTTTGTTTTTTTTTAGATTCCACATATAAGTGAAATAAAATCACTAATTTGAAAAGACATATGCACCCCCATGTTCATTGCAGCATTATGTATAATAGCTAAGATATGGAAGCAACCTAGATGTCCATCAATCAATAAATGGGTAAAGATATGGCACATACATACTTTGGAATATTACTCAGTCATAAAAATGAATGAAATCTTGCTTATTGCAACAACCTGAAAAGACCTGGAGGGAATTGTGTA
Source organism: Artibeus jamaicensis (assembly GCF_021234435.1). Classification (NCBI taxonomy): domain Eukaryota; kingdom Metazoa; phylum Chordata; class Mammalia; order Chiroptera; family Phyllostomidae; genus Artibeus; species Artibeus jamaicensis. Next base: position 6,669,125 of record NW_026522028.1, on the reverse strand, counting down.
AATAAATCTGTCATTCTTTAAGGTAAGAAGTCTGGACTCTCATACTATATTATTAGTTAGTGGTTGGTTACAGGCATGGGATGGGGCATAAACCTGCAGGTACTTTCAGCTCTGCAGGCAGTACTTTGAAGGTCTCAGGCGAGAACCATTAAAAACAAAACACACAAAATATGAGCCATAGGGACACCAAGTCAAGGAGGGAAGGAATCTGGGTGTAGCACCAAGAGTGTCTCACACATAATCCTTTCTTAATAAAATCCTACTCTTGTAATAACTTAATTCCCATCTCACCTACACTGCCACATTGTTTCAGGTTTCTGGCTCAGTGCCAAGATGGGTTGGCCTCGGAAGTCCCTTTCTATAGTAAATAGCATTCCAACTTATGGCAGTAACCAGACTACTGCTATGGCCTGGAGTTATTTCCAACCTCTATGGCTGATATTATGGATACCAGTTCCTCTTCTGATCTATAACAGCTTACAAAGGATTGTAAATTTAGCCTCTTTCTGACCCTAATAACCACAGACACCTAGGTCACCACTTGCATCATCTTTTGTTTGAAGGCTTGCTGCCCAATACTTCTGCCCAAATCATAATATCCATTCCATTCTTTCAGTTCTATTCAGGAAAGAGAAATTATCTTTATCCCTTCCAAATGAAGTTTTTAAAGCTCATCTTCAAAAGAAGATGTTCCTGCCATTTTACATGGAGTTGCATTATCAGTTTATCAGGGTACCAAAATCTATTACCCATGTCTTCTGTTTCACAGTTGGAATCTGTTTTATAAATAGAATATTCTTATTGTTAGAAAGTATTTTATGGTTAAAAAATGTATGTCCAAATTGCATCATTACTGTCTTCACATATAACATAGCTATATTTTTTAATTTGTATATACTATGCAGCATTCAGTGATATTTTCTCACCATGAATCATTCTCCATTATAAAATTAGAAACTCCCTCTGATAGTATACAAGAAAGAAGAGAGCTGTTCCACAGTGGAAATATATAGTATAATTTTTAAATGCTAAAAGTAAAAGTCTTATAGTTTTGTTTGAATCAAGAATCTCTGGTCCAAAACAGGTTTCCATAGATAGATAGATAGATAGATAGATAGATAGATAGATAGATAGATAGATAGATAGATAATACATAGTATAGGTTATAATTTGTTGGTCACGTATTTCACAATGTTTACTGAGTCCCTACTACTGGGGTAGGCCCTGGGAATAAAACAAGATAAAGAAATCAGGACATCCAAATGTCAGGGGAAGGAGGGTAGGCGAGGAGGCATTGAACAAAAAGGAAAAGGGACTCATGAACATGGACAACAGTATGGTGATTATGGGGGGGGAGGGAGCAGGTGTGTATAAGGGGGATAAATGGCAATGGGAAAAATACAATAAAATACTTTTAAAACAAGAATGAGGGAAAAAGTAGTCATACCAACTCAAAAAAGAAGAAAATCAGAACTTCCCTAAGGCATCACAATCTAATAGGGGGAAGACAGACATGAAAAGAAATAATTATAGTGCATTGTTAAAGGTTCCACACAAAAAAAGCAAAGGAAAGAAGTAAAAGCACCAAATGTTTGCAAAAACTTTATCTTCAATTTGCCTCATGATTTGTTCAATTAGTGAACAAATGATTGATCCTGACTCAGCTCAGCCCACCCAGGCCGAGCTATATTCTTTCTCCTTGTGATTGCCTTAAAATTATTCACTTAATCCTAGATTTCTTTACTTGTCTATCTCCCTAGCTATACTCTGAGCTTCTTGAATAGAGGATTTTGTCTTATTTTCTTTATATTCAAAGTGTGGATTACAATTTTTGGTACACAGATGCTCCTCAATGAATATTTGTTAACTGAACTAATAAATGAACAAACGAATGAGTGAACAAGGGAGAGGGAAGAATTTCTTTGAAGTCTTTATATATAAAGTTATATTGAAACTGCTATAGCTCACATATTGTCTAGTTAAAGTTGTGACACTCAAAGGTGAACAGGATCATCTAATGTCATGGACCGACTCCAATTTTGCTTTCTGGTCCTAAGCTCCAGACTTTGCAAAGTTAACAGACATTTCTGCATTCACCATCCTAAAGCTCTTTAGAGCAGAAAATAGCTAACTGCACCGACTGAAGCAACACGTGAGATTTACCGGGAAAAAAATGAATATTTCCTGTGTCAAGAACTTGGGCTTTTAAACAGTTGTTGAATTCAGTTCTGGTAATGTTTCATTTTAAAAATATCATCTATGAGGTGTTAATTGCCGTCCCTGCAGTAGTATTGGATGACTGCTGCCTCAGCCTTTTGTAAGCAATTATGGCAAGTTTTAAAATCAAATAGCAGTGTAGGGGTGTAATTTTCCTGGTTCCCTAATGCAGTTCGATTTCATGCCTTAATATTTTCTTATCCATTGTTATATGATTCTTGATGGGCTTTCTAAAGAGTATTTAGGAATAAAGGTGCTCTGCTGTTGACTCTCTGGTATTCAGATTTTTTCTCTTTTTTGAAAAACAGTGTAAAATTTCTGGATGCACGTGAGAACTGAGTCTAATAACTTAGGTACTCATGTTTAGAAACTAGCTATACAGATAATTATCCTCTGCTGCTAAGTTCCATAAGGTATATTTGCCTCGAATGCCTCTTTGCAAGGTTCTAGAAAAGAGTTTGGAAGACAGATGCCTACTGGAAATTTTTGCTTAATTGATTCTAAAGGGAGAATTTAAGTTGAGAACAACCAGGTGACACTTTCATTTTCTTCCAAAATAATCAGGAAGTGAGTTGCAATAGTCTGGAAGTTCAGACTTTCAAGTGGAAACAAACCTGCCTTGTGTTCATTCTTAAGTAGCCACTCGTGTTATACTCGTATAGTACAATATCAAGTGGAGCAGAAATTCAACTAGCTTGTCCTCTCCTCATTCCCCTCTCACTTCTGAGTCCTTTATCCCCTTCTCTCTTTCTCTGTAATCTTGAGCTCCTTCATTTGACCATGCCACTCTTCCTGTTACTAGGCTCTTGTTTTCTGTGAATAAGGGTGGTTGACTTCTTTCAATTCTTGTTTTGCAAAAGAACTTCAAAATGTTCAAAAGAAATAATGGTCCAACTTTCCTAAGAAGTTAAATTTGGTCATGTCCCTGGTGAAAGTAACCTGCTGTGAGGGTATTCCAAGTTGCTAGGGTATGTCCTATAAAAGACAGTTAAAAGCTAGTGGGGAGAGGGGAGGGAATTTCAGGGGAAAAGAGGAAGGATTTACAGGAACAAGTATAAAGGACACATGAACAAAAACTAGGCAGGGGTGGAAATGGGAGGGAGGTGGGGAGCACGGGGCAGGGTGGGCTGGGATGTGAGAAATAGACAGAAAACTGTACTTGAACAATAATTAAATTTTAAAAAGTGCCTTATTAAAAAAAGTTAGTGGGGAAAACAAGGAAAAATCCAGAAGTTGTTCCAAGACTGGGTTATTTAGGAGGAGCTGCCATTCATGCAGTGATTTAAAATGCAGTTAGCACCTGTCTTCCAAATGTCTGGTAAGCATATATTCAAATGTGTACCTCATAATCTACAAAATGGCCTGGTGCTTTTTGTGAGAATAATAACCATACAAATAGAAAAGTGTTCATTCGGTGACAACATTCTTCATTGGATTTTTAAGTAGAAACATAGAATGTAACATATTTTACAAAAAGGGACCTAAGAGGTAACTGAGACTCATGACCTCAGCTTGTATAAAAGGAAGATGTTCTCCAAAGAGATCATACTATTTTTTCGCAATAACACAGCTTGCCTGGGAGAAGTGGAACTAGGACTCAGGATTCCTGATCCCTACCATCTCTTCTCACTGGAAGATTCAAGTCAATGAATTTTCAGACTCTTTATAAATTATGGCTTCTTACACTGGGATTTTTGGAAGACATTTGTGGGTCTTCTATAAATTCAGATAAATTCCAGTGCGTATGTACATTTTCCCCTGCAGGGAACAGAGCCTTCAAAAGACTAATAATAACCCATACTTCCCCTAAGAAAAACAAAGCACAACACTTTGATGCTAAATAAATGTTTGTTTTATCTTAATGTAAAAATCATATATAAATATTTTAATGCTATATTTTCCTTGCTTCTCTCAGCTACCTACATATGAAGTTAGTCTAGTTTCAGTTCTAGTTCAGTCATCCAAGGACCATGGAATAAAAAGAAATGACTCCATTTACCTTGACCATGCATAATCAATCTGCTAAGAAATCTTTGTTTTACACACTCTGGCTTGTGGAGATATATGTGCTTTCCATTTCCTCACCACTTATCCCACTCACCTCCTGAAACTCCTTCCTGGGGGAACTATCAAAAAACCTAACTCATGAGAGTACTATATCATAGTAAGGCAGCTCTCTTGGACAGCTAAAGACCACTTGGAAAACATCAGTAAAGGGATTTATTGTTTGCTCTTTTTTATTTATTCATCTAAATTTCTTTATTATATGTTAATTCTTGTACCATAGTTACCTTTTTGATAATTTCCTTTTCTCAGCTAATGCAGCACTCCTCTTTTTTATTGGTTCTGGTCCCTCTTTTCCTGTCCCATCTGTTGACTCTAGAAATCCTAAAATCTCTAGTTCTTGATCTTTTTAATATATATAATATGTTACACATATTCCTTCAAGGGCTTCATTCATTCTGAAAATTTAAATGTATTCTTCCCACCAAGGAATGCCAAATCTGCGTCTCTAACCATTTTCCTAGTGTATTTCCAGCCACTCAGCTATAAGCCCAGTTTATTATATTTTCCTCCATCAAAATAAGAATCATGTCCAAATAGCCTCAAAAGAAATTAATTTCTTGTTTGCAAATTGAATCTCCCTTCTACATTCCAAGTGTCTCACAATAGCACCAACTTTTTCATAATCTCCAAATTAAGATATTCAAACTACTTTTTCATTGACAACATCTAGGAACTATGCACACCCATTTTCCCATTTTATGTCTTTTGCTTTCATTAGTTTATTTAATAAACAAATGCTTTTTGAGAATCCACTAGATGCCAGATGATTGTTACATGCTATAGAAGGAACCAAGGTAAATGATTTGATTTTACCTAGGAATTGGGTTAGCCCTCTAAGGAATTGCTAACGAGTATGAAGTGTATTTACAAACACCTCATGCAAGATCCTAATAGCAGTGGCAGTGGCTATCCATGGCTTCAACTGTGCCTCATCCTTGATGTTATTGACATTTCCCCAAATTCATACACACCTATAGGGTTTATTTCAGACTTTTCCATTCTGTACACCTTACTTTATTTTCTATTTTTTCTCATACTTTTCCACACATGGTCCTTGCAGCTATATGACTTGTTTGATTTTTTTTTCTCTTCTGGGCCTATGTGTAGAACAATATGACTCTGTAATCCTCCTGTTGATCCAGTGGAGTTTTTGTGAAGCCCTGACCTTTAGCAATGAGCATTAACCAGAGGATAACTAGGACATGAATGTTCTTACCTAAAAAGCTGACTTTAATTAACTGGAGCTGCCTATCTCCATCTCTCCTTGCCTTTCTAAAGCTGAGATCATTTACCTCTTCAGCTCTGGATGTGTTTCTCTTGCTGCAGGATATCTGTCTTTTGCAGTTTGGCTAAGGATGAACTTTTCAGTCTGTAGGACACCTAGGTCACTTCTGAGTATTCTCTCTTCTCACCTGGAACACTTTGGTATAAGCAAGCTGTGATAAAATGATTACTAGGTCCAAATTAATGAAAGGGAAATGAATGACTACCCCAAAACAAAACAAAAGCAAAAACAAAAACTACTGGGCCCAGGGTTTGTTAGCCTACTGCAAGGAAGAAAACTATCAAAACCTTGGCACCCTACGCATTGATTTCCTGCTCTTTCAACATCCACATTCTACCTCAGGTATTGTAATTGAGCTCTCAGCTCTCCTGAAATCCATATACCACTCTAATGAATGTTTTATATAGCATTCCATCATGTGTTAACCACTATGTCACCCAATTTAGTGAAGAGAAGACAACAAATCATCATGCTTAGTTTTTGAGCTCTTGTCAATTCCAGCTCTCAGGCAAAAGGTTTCCAAAGCAAAAACCTATCCTTAAATCCAGTTATATTTGTTTATAATTTTCTGCCATTCATTAATCCATGAAAGCATCATATCTACATTCTTTTTGTAAAAACCAAGAAATCCATTTTATTCAATTCCTCTAAGATCATACAAAAAACAGTTGCTGAAACATGATTTAGTTTCTTTTTAAGCTAAGATTTTACAAATCATTTAAAAATAAAGAAGAAAAGAGAAGTAACCCCCATTCTTAGTTGCATATTGTTTCTAACCCAAAAGGTTATCCATGGCATAGTGAAACAAAAGTGGCAAATATAATTATCTACCTTTGAAACCACTCCTGCATGTGTGTGTGTGTGTGTGTGTTTACTGCCTGATTTGCAATTTTATATTCTAAGAAACCTCATCTTTAGATTCTCTGTTTAGAAAACAGAAATTCAACATCCCTTCAAATATTCATTCCTTTACCTCTAATGGGAAAGGGTGGGGAGGAGGTCAGTGAGAATTATAAGTGTATAGTGACATCTACAGGTAGCATGTTAAATAAGACGTGGTTATCCTCTGCTGAAGAATAGATTGTTCTAATAAGCCTCTCTGACTTACCTTCATTTAAATGTGCCTTGCCCACGGTAATGAACAGGAAAAGTTAAACCATTTAAATTGGAATGGCTGATGTAAGTAATCTTTTTAATATTAAAAATCCATACAATAAATAGGGATATAATTTACCTAGTTTCTTAGGCCTAGTTTATTTTCATGTTTGAAATGGCAATAGCAGCTTCATTGGAAGTTCATTTTGAAAATCTGTGTAAGGTATACATACATACTTGATTAAAGCAGTCACTGAAAATTGATGGAAATCACAGAGAAAGGATATGCCAATTAGAAATTTAAAAAGTCATTTTGAGCTCTCTGATAAAAAGAGCTGAAATAAAACTTTTTTAAAGGTATGTTCCAGTAATAACAATGCAAGATAATATGTCAGAAGTTATTTGTACATTTATTTAATGACAAGAATGGGGAGAATAGTAAGAGTGAGTGGGGTAGAATAATAAAACATAATCAAATTAGACTAACTGATGTTGATTATTTTGCTACCTACTTAGAAACAAAACAAATCAGGGCAAAGAAAAGATACAATTTAAGCTCTCTATAGATGAACTATGTTATAATTCTTTGTATTTCTTATGGTAGCTAGACATACATAGTGAATAGTTGATCAATTAGGAAAATATAAATAAGGTATTACCCTAAAATATATCTTCCTCACAACAATTTCTAGTGTTTTTTTCATTTTTATGCTTTTGTTTATGTTTTGGCATCATAATCTAGAATACCCTTTCTTTCTCTGAACATACAAATCCTACCCAGCTCAAATGTCCTGTTGTCTATGAAGTCTTTCTTTGGTAAGGTAAAACAGAGTTATTTCTTCTTCTTCAAATTCTCATAACACTCTCTTAGGTCACCTATCACCTTTTACCTTGATATTAAAATATTTATGTATCTATTTTAGCTGTTTTTAGATAGCTTGAGAACAGGGACAATCCTGAATATTTTTATTTACATGCATTGCACACTGGGTGCTCAATAAGTATTTGTTGAATGAATGAAGTAAGAGATTCATCTTCTGGACATTGAAAAACAAATCAAGAATTAGATGATAAGGTAATATTTACAAAAATGAGTTCACAGGGCCATTAGTTACTTCTTGTTTTAAGAAGTCTTCTTTATTCCTTAAGATCATTTTTGGTACAAGTCAAAATCTTAAATACCATTTAGGGTTTCACTTGCGTGCTTATCTGAGAAGGAAGAATAGGATTAAATACACATGGATGACTAGAGAGAGAGGAAGGCAGTAGAACAGTCTAAATTCCTTCCTTTTGTCATGGGGAGAAAATGTATGAGCTTTCAGTGTTCACTGCCAAGATTCCCTGACTAGAGCAATTTTTCTAATAGTCAAATAAAGGAGGCTGGATACCAGGTGAGGCACCTCAGCAGCAAGAGGTTATAGGATGTTCTGCTACATGGGGACCTCTTCTGTCAGGGGGTAGCATAATAGACTAGCTTCTTATAGACCGATGAAGAACTTACATGTGTGTCCCTCAAGGTCAGAATTTGGGCACTGCAACAAAGGGTATCTTCAGCCTGTCAATATTAGTGGGAGAAGCAGGAATAGCCACAAAGAGGGTAAGCTTTAAAGAGACAGAGGAAAAGAGGTATCTGAGAGCCAGACCCTGCCACACCTCCCAGATCAAACCAAATAGTCAAGACTGCCACTCAAGGCTGACCTGAGGATAAGGAAAGGAAATGAGATTTAAAACAACCTTGGAATTAATGGTTTGATTTGAAGTAAAGTTGGTACCTAACCCACATTCAGCTGCCTGCCACTCAAAAGCCAATTTTGAAGTGTCAGGGTCTAATAGTAGGAAAGCAGGTTTATTCAAGAGCCAACAGCTTGGGAAGGTAGGGGACTCTCATTACAAAGACCATCTTAACATCTCAATGAAGACAAGGGTTTTTAAGAGTGGGGAAGAGGAAGGCAGAACAAAGGAAACCTGAGGAGTTGTGGCCTCTTGTTGAGGTTGCCATGAGCGAGTCAGCACAATCTGCTCCAATAACCATTTGGAGCTTGGTCAAGTGATAGTCTGGATTTCCTGGAAGGTAAGCAAATCTCCTGGAGCCACAATGTCTGAAACCTGGAGTCTGTGTCCTACAATTCTTTTTTTTTTTTCAGTTTATTTTTTTAATTTATTTTTTTATTTTTTTTAATATTAAATTTTATTTAGTACTTTTCAAGTACATTTTTTTTATCTATTTCTCCCATCCCACCCCCCCCGCCCGGTCTCCCCCCTCTCTCCCATTCCCCCCCCCAGTCCTCATCTCTGTGTCTTTCATACTTGTTCCTCAAAATCCCTCCCCCTTTTTCCCCTTAAGTTCCCTTCCCTCTCCCCTCTGGTCACTGCCCACTTGTTCTCTATTTCAGTGTCTTTGTTTTTATTCTGTTTGCTTGTTTGTTTTATTGTTTAGCTTCCTGTCAAAGGTGAGATCATATGGTATTTGTCCTTCAATGCCTGGCCTATTTCACTCAGCATAATGCTTTCCAGTTCCATCCATGTTGTTGCAAAAGGTAGTAGCTCCTTCTTTCTCTCTGCTGCATAGAATTCCATTGTGTATATGTACCACAATTTTTTGATCTTATGGGATACAGCCAAGGCAGTCCTGAGAGGGAAGTTTATAGCAATACAGGCCTACCTAAAAAAAACAGAAGCATTTCAAACAAATGACCTTACTCTACGCCTGCAAGAACTCGAGGAACAACAACAAAAACAGCCCAAAGCAAGTAGAAGGAAGGAAATAACTAAGATCAGAGCAGAACTAAATGACATAGAAACTAAAAGTACAATTCTAAAAATGTGTCCTACAATTCTTTAAGCAAACAGACTGTTTATCAGTAGCTACATGTTAATTTACAAGTCATCATTTACAGAAACAATGGTAAAAGAATGGTGGGGAGGGTTATATGAAGTTTAATAATCACAAGTGGCCACAAAGTAATGGAACCTTCATAATATCACATTGCTATAATACAGAGGTATATCCAGTAGGCAAGAAAGAGAATACAATAATTGGAAACACTAGAGCCACTTTATCTTTAGATTCCACAGAACTCAAACTTGTCAATAAACTCAGGTATATTAGCCAACAAAGAAGTGTCTTAGTCTCTTAGCTGCTGTAACAAATTACCATAGACAGAGTGGCTTAAACAACAGAACTGTATTTTCTCAGTTTTAGAGGTTCTAGTAGTGTTCAGGTTCTGGTGAAAACTCTTCCTTGCTTGCAGATGCCTGCCTTCTTGATAGGAGACTCAAAAGTTGGAAAATTTTTGTTTAACATAAATACTTATAAGCCTAGTAAGTAATGCATATGTTAAAGCTTTTGTTTCAGAAACTACAAATAACGCCCATCCTGGCTCCTGGGAAACAGCTGACCTCCTGGGGCACTACTAAAGGTTACCACCCGGGGACAAGTGGAGGCATCTGAGCCATTGTGTTCCAGGGAGAGACAGATGATCACCCATTCCTGGGAACAGCTAACTGCCCAGGACAAGAGCACTGCAGTCTCTTTCACCTAATCTTCCCTGAACTTCAAAACCCCTCACTGCACCTTGTTTATTCCCTGTTATAAAACCCTTGTCCTGGAAAGAAGAGACAGGATAGTTTGCTTGAGTATGAACTCACCATCTTCTCACATTGCCAGCCATCTCGATAAAGCACCCATAAAGATTCAATCACTGTCAGTGTTTATTGGGTTTGGTAGTGACAGGCAACCCAAACACCGATGTCTTTTCAGGTTTCATTCTCACTGAGTCCCCACATGGCAGAGAAAGAGAGAGAGAGAGAGACTGGTTCAGCCAGAGAGAGAGTGACCTGGTGTTTCTACTGCTTTTATGAAGACATCCATTCTATCATATCAGAAGTCCACCCTTATCCCCTCATTCAATTTTAATCAGCTCCTTACAGGCATGATCTCCAATACAGTCACATGAAGACTTAGGGCTTCAACATATCAATTTTAGGAGAACGCATTTCAGCCTATAGCAAGAACCTCTCACCATGTGGCAAAACTGTTTAGAGATACAATACGATAGAGAAAATCAGGCTAGAAAATGATTTGCTTCCAATTCCTTGGAGGTCAGGGGAAGGGTGGATTTTAAAAATAATTCAATATGGCGTAAAACTCAAAATATATTCTTTAAAAGATGAGATGTATCTCTACCTATAAGAGTGTTTCCCTCACTGTGACTTGCCTTCATTATCACTGGAGAAGGCATGGATTTAAGTCTGCATAACAACTTTACCCTTGTTTACTGTGCTTTTCTTGGCCATCTCTCATAACTGACTCTCCATCCCAGCATATTCTTTTATCTTTAGCTGAAGGTGGTATTTAAAATAATGGCTTCTGCTATTTGGGGGACTTACTCAGTGTTCCTGAATCTCTCCCCTGTATATGAGATATGCATGTCATTAAACTTTAATTTGTCCTTTAATGTCATTTAAACTTTAACATTAAACTTTAATTAACCAAATTAAAGTTTACATCAGTTTGATTATTAGACCAGACAGAAGAAACTTGAAGGAAAAATTTTTCTTCCCCAACAAGCATTTTACCCAGTTATTTTAAAATTATATCTCAACAGCTTGTAAAAGGTAATTAGAGGTAAACGTGCTCATTTTACACATGGCAGACAAACACACCAAGGTACCTGTTGAAAGAGCCAGCACTCCTGAAACAATGAAATTTTCATTAGCCCCCATGGTACAGTCAGCTCCACAAATATAAAAGGCTTTGAAAACATTCAACAGGCTACTGCTGTTAATGTTCTGTAGGAAGTTAAAGTACAATGAGAAACAATAAAATACTAAATGTGAGAGCTGGGAACAATGGACCATGGTCTTGTATTCTGGAATTTGAGCAGTTAACCTATTTATAAACCTGGAAGGTCTCAAAAAGCAGTCGCTGGATGGTCTAACAGGTTATAGGTGTAAACTCTATAACTGCAAGTCTTGAGGAAGACAAGCTCCACCTCAGATGTATAACAGTGTAAAAAGTTCATTTCTTTAGTATGACCTTTTCTCCTTTCTTTTCTTTTGATTCAAACTGGCCTCGTCCAGCACCCTGACTTACCTGCCTCCTTCTGTCTTGCACTACTACTCCTTTAAGCATTAAACCTTCAGAACATTGAGGTTCTGGTTGGTGTCAAATAATCTTACAAAAAAAGCCCCAGGCCTGTTGACCACAGAGACAGTTTTGGTCAAACTGAAGATAATATCTAGGCCTCAGTTGTCTTTCAGCTCCAGAAAAGCAGTGAAACCAGATGAAATGACTCCATGGCTGATGTCAGGACCAGATGCACAGACCAATGAAGCCCCTACCCAAGTGCTGAAGCCCCAACCCTAGTGCACGACCCTGACCACAACCCTAACTCCCATAATCATGATTAATGATTTCCGCCTATATAACCCATCCCCTGGAAGCCATTGGAAAGCCAGATCTTTGAGTTTGCTCCCCTGTTTCTCTATATGTGGGCCACTTCCTGGGACTCTAGGACTCAACAGTAGTAAGCCTTGAGTTGATCAATAATGCTTTGGAGAATCCAGATAGTAGAAATGATATTGGAAAGTTAAGACAAGTAGAAAAAAGTTTGCATCTTAAAACTAATTGTTAAGCTACAATAGTCTGATCTTTTAAAAGAAATAGTTCTGACTTCCAGGTTCAGGTCTGACATGTAAAGAGCTTAGAAACACTCACTTCTGTCCTCAAAACAAAAGAGCTGTTCTCAAACTAAAAATCAAGAATTCTTCTAGATTCATCAGAGAATTGAAGTCACAGGTCAAACTCCTGCCCTCAAAACTGAGAATTTTTTAGAAGAGATGGACTGGCACATATAAAGAATCACAGCTTCCTAGGAGCAGAAGCTCAGGAGCAGAGAAGCCCACAGCTGGAGACAGAATGGTACAGAAAACTTTACATTGTAACTGATGAATTCTTGGAGGCTCAATGTAGACTGCCTGGAGAGTTAAAAAACTCCAAGGCAGCCCATTCTTAGCACTCCCACTTCCCAGATTTTTACCTTCAGGAACCCTTACCAGATTCTTACTATAAAGATCAGAGAAAATTCCCTTACTCTTTAGGGACAAGGAGGGGAAAAGTAACATTTTCGAAATATCAACAGAGTTCTCTGTTCTTAAGAGGACCTGCATTCAAGGGAAACTATTTTACTAGAACTTAACCAAATGGGGTTTTACCAAAGCCTAACCAACATGGGGAATGGGACAGTTCCAACCCAGCTCTCCCTAGCCTTTCATGTAGCAGAAGCAAACACCCAACTCAGGCTTAATTAAATATTGAGAACTAACCATAGAACTATAGACCTCACCCTGGCACCTTCCCACTACATCATTAGGGCTCATATATAACAACAGTGGGTTACAGCTAAAGGAACTGGATGCTTCAGACCCTGAAAACCCAAAGGCAATATGGGAGAAAAAACAAGGGCACTAGAGGAAATCTTCGCCCCTGACAGTGCAATTACAGCAAATGGTAAACACAGCCTAACTCCTAGCCAGATAAACTTAAACCTCACACTGAATCCATACCCCATACACCATGTTTGGTTTTCAACAAAAACATTGAAGGTATACTAAAAGACAAAAACATGGTCTGAATGGACAAAGTAAGCATCAGAATGTGACTCAGATATGGCAGAGATTTTGGAATTTACTGAGAAATTTAAATAACTATAATTAACATGTTAAATGATCTAATGGCAAAAAAGATGACAATATGTAAGAAAAGATAAGTAATATAAGCAGACAGATGGAAACTCTAGGAAAGCATCAAAACAAAATGCTAGAAATCAAAACCACTATAACAGAATTGAAAACTCTCTTTGATGGATTCATCTGTAGACCTGTAGACTATAACAGCCAAGAAAAGAAACAGTGAGTTTGAGGATATATTAATAGAAACTTCCAGAAATGAAATACAAAGAAAGAAAAGAATGAAAAGACTCAATAGAATGTCCAACTACTTATAGGAGAATTACAAATGGTGTAACATACATGTGATATCAATACCAGAAGGAAAGAAAAAGAAGAAATATGGACAAAAATATGGAGGAAATATGGAAGAAAAAGGAAATTTTTAATGACAGGGAATTTCCCAAAATTAAAGACAAACACCAAACCACAGGTCCAGGAATCTCAGAGCACAATAACCTGAATTTTAAAAAAAAGCTTATATCTAGGCATACCATATTCAAACTACAAAAAATCAAGGACCAAGAGGAAAAACTTGGAAGAAACCAGAGAAAAGTTGTCTTACCTACAGAGGAACAAGTATAAGAATTAAATCAGACTTCTTTTCAGAAACCCTACAAGCAACAAGAGAATGAAGTGAAATATTTGAAGTACTGGGAGAACAAACAACTAACATAGAATTCTATAGCTAGAAAAAAATCCTGCAAAATTGAAGGAGAACTAAAGACTTTTCCATACAAACAAGAGTTGGGGAAATTTGCCACTAGCTGCCCTGCCTTGGAAGAAATTCACAGAGAAGGAAAATTATGCAGGTCAGAAACTTAGATCTATATAAAGAAAAAATGAGTGTCAAAGAATAAATATACTAAAGCACAATATTATCTCTTGTTTTTCCTATTTTTAATTTATCTAACACGTAACAATTTGTTCCAAATAATAATAATTATGTATTCAGCGACTGCAGCTTATGTATATGTGAAATGAAAGATAGCTATTTAATAAAAGATGAAAGGAGAAATTGGGAATACTGTTATAAGGTACATGTGCTACCCGTGAAACAGTACAGCATTGTTTGAAAGTAGACTTGGATTAGTTGTAAATGTATATTCCTAATCCTATGTCAACTCCTAAATTTTAAGAAGATTTTATTTATTTATTTTTAGAGAGAGGGGAAGGGTGGGAGAAAGAGAGGGAGAGATACATGAACATGTGGTTATCTCTTGCTCACCCTACTGAGGACCTGGCTTGTAACCCAGGCATTTGCCCTGCCTGGGAACTGAAGCAGCAACCTTTTGGTTCATAGGCCAGCACTCAATCCAGGGAGCCACATCAGCCAGGGCTGAATATTTTTAAAGTATAATTGATATGCTAAGACAGGAGAGAAAAATGTAGTTACACAAAAATGTTCAATTAAAACACTAGAAGGCAGGAAAATAATGGGATACAAAAAAGAAAGAAACACATTAATTGAAAGACAGAAACTGTAAGAGGATGTTAAAAAAAACATGGCCATAATGCTCTCCAGTGTGAAAGCACTATGCTAAGTGAAGTAAGCCAGGTAGCGAGGGACAAATACCATATGATCTCACCTTTAAGCAGAACCTAATCAACAAAACAAATAAGCAAGCAAAATACAACCAGAGACATTGAAATAAAGAACAAACTAACAGTAACCACAAGGTAGGGGGAGGAGGATAATGGGAGGAAAAGGGGGAAGGGTTTTCAGGAAGAACTATAAAGGATACATGGACAAAATCAAGGTGGTCGTGCAATCAGGAGGTGGAGGAGGGGATGGCTGAGGTGGAAGTGGAGTGGTTGGGGGAAAAGGCAGACAACTGTACTTGAACAGCAACTAAATAAAAAATAAAAGGCTAAGATTTTTTTTAAAAAAACAAGATCAAATTAGATGCTGCCTACAAAAAACCCACTTTAAATATAAAGATAGATGAATTTAATACAATGGGATAAATAAAGATATAATAAGCAGACATTCATCAAAAGAAAGCTGGAGAGCTACATTAATTTTGGACAAAGTGGTCTTCATAGGAAGGGAAATTATCACTGATAAACAAGGGAATCACATAATGATGAAAGGGTTGATTTTCCAATAAAACATAATCCATCCTGTGTATTGTACCTAACAGCAGAGCATCAAAATACAGCAGGCAGAAACTGAGAGAATGCAAGGAGAAATAGAAAAATCCACTATAACTGGAGACTTTAATACCCTTCTATTCGTTATTAACATATCTAGCAACCAAAAAATCAGTAAGGATACAGTTGAACTGAAAAGCACTATCAATCATTTGGATCTAATTCACTTGATACAACAGTACAATACACATTCTTCTCAAGCTCACAGGGAACATTCATCAAGACGGACCACATTGTAGGCCACAAAATAAACTTTAACAATTTTAAAAGAATAGCCATCAAAAACTGTGCTCTCAGACCAGAGTAGAATTAAAATAGAAACCAATAATAGAAAGATAGCTGGGACATCTCAATATATTTGGAGACTAAACAACACAATTCTAAATAACAGATAGATCAAAGAATAAATGTCAAGAGAAATTGAAAAATATTTTAACTAAATTAAAATGCAAATAAACCTTATGAAAATTAGAGGGATATAGCAAAACCAGTACTTAGAGAAAAATTTTATAGCACTGAATGCATATATTAGAACAAGAATTATCTAAAAGCATTATGCATCACAACCAAATGTGATTTATTCCAGGTATGCAAGGGTAGTTCAAAATTTGAAAATCAATTAAAGTAATTCATTACGTCAATAAGCCAAAAAATTTATCATCATATGGATATATGCAGAAAAAGCATTTGACAAGATATAACATTCATTCATGTTAATACTCTGATAGAGGAGAACTTTCTTCAACTTGATAAAGAACATCTATAAGAAAAACTACAATTATAATTATTCTTTTTAAAATGTATTTTTAATTACAGTTGACATATAATATTATATTAGTTTCAAGTGTACAGCATAGTGACTACTAACATCATTCTTAATGGTGAGAAAGTAGATACTTTCCCCCTAAGATGAGGAACAGGGCAAGGATGTCCCCTCTTATCACTACTTATCATAAATTACCAGAATGCCTACCTAGTACAATAAAACAAAACAAGAAAAGAAAATCAAATGTACCCAGATTGGGAAAGAAGGGGATAAAATTGTCTTTGCAGGTGACATGATTGTCTATATACAGAGAGAGGGAGGGAGAGAAGAGAAAGGATTTGTATAGATCAGCATTATCCAGTAGAATTTTCTACATAGATGGAAACGTTCTCTATCTGTGCTGTCCAATATGGGAGCCACATATGACTATTGAACACTTGAAATGTGACCAGTACAGCTAAAGCATTGAATTCTAATTTTTATTTATTTTTAAAAATTTTTAAAAATTTATTTAATTATTGTTCAAGTACAGTTTTCTGTCTTTTACTCCCATCCCAGCCCACCCCCCAGTGCTACCCACCACCCTCCCATTTCCTCCCCCCCACCTTAGTTTTTGTCCATGTGTCCCTTATACTTGTCCCTGTGAATCCTCCCCCTTTTCCACTGAAATTCTCCCCCCTCTCCCCTCTGGCCACTGTCAACCTGTTCTGTATTTCAGTGTCTTTGGTCATATTTTGCTTGCTTGTTTGTTTTGTTGTTTAGGTTCCTGTTAAAGGTGAGATCATATGGTATTTGTCTTTCACCACCTGGCTTATTTCACTGAGCATAATGCTTTCCAGTTCCATCCATGCTGTTGCAAAGGGTAGGAGCTCCTTTCTTTCTGCTGCATAGAATTCCATTGTGTATATGTACCATAATTTTTTGATCCATTCATTTACTAATGGGCACCTAGGTTGCTTCCAGCTCTTGGCTATTGTAAATTGTGCTGCTATGAACATTGGGTTGCATAGATTCTTTTAATTTTTATATATTTTTAATTCATTTAAATTTAAATAGTCATGTGTGACTGGTGATTACTGTATTGAACAGCATAGGTATATATAATTTTCTCACTTGATAAATTTCAATCTTTTAGAAAATCTATGGAGTAAGTCATTATTGAAAGTCTCCTACATTTAAAATGCTAACTTTGAATATTCTGGGTAATAAAGAAGTAAAATCTGTGCTCCTTCTCTTGCAAATTTATTTGAGGGGAAAGAAAATTGAGTATTGAACAATTAAGTAACAACTGCAGTGTAACCTATGTACAAAATATGTAGATAGGGCTTTCAACTGTAAGGAAGGGTACTTCAACTAAAAGTATAAAGTTATAAAGAAACTTAGTTATAAGTATAGGAGTGAAAAGATGTTAATAAATATATGGAGAAGTCTAAAAGGGGAATGGAAAAAGAATATTATGTGTGACCCAAAAACTGTTTTTATCCTTACCTACAAAAAAAATCTTTAAATATTAACAGCGCCTTAGCAAGGTTTCAAGTAATGTTTTGAGCCATTTTTATTTAATTCATCCTGACACAAGTTGGACAGTTTGAGGCCTATATTTTAATAAATGTCCACAGCTACCTAAAAAGTGTTCATTACTGAAGGAAAACTCAGCAGCTGAAAATGATCACCATAATTTTTCAAATAAGTTCCAGAATATCTATGGACTTCCAATTAGTATGTTTGAATTTAAATGGAAAACATTTTTTTACCTTCTTAATTTCCAGTTGTTTAACACTTCTTAATAAAATGCTAACGAGAAAGTGTAGTAACAATGTGGCTGCAAATTTGGCTTCTTAGAATCACTTGAGACCTCTTTTTTAAAATCTAAATTCCACTCAGCATAATACTTTCCAGTTCCATCCATGTTGTTGCAAAGGGTAGTAGCTCCTTCTTTCTCTCTGCAAGTATTATGCTGAGTGAAATAGACCAGGCATTGAAGGACAAATACCATATGATCTCACCTTTGACAGGAAGCTAAAGAATAAAACAAACAAGCAAGCAGAATAAAAATAAAGACACTGAAATAGAGAACAAGTGGGCAGCGACCAGAGGGGAGAGAGAAGGGAATTTAAGGGGAAAAATGGGGAGGGATTTTGAAGAACAAGTATGAAAGACACAGGGATGAGGACTGGGGGGAGGAATGGGAGAGAGGGGGGAGACAGGGCGGGGGGGCTGGGATTGGAGAAATTGACAAAAATGTACTTGAAAAATAACTAAATAAAAATTAAAAATAAAAATAAATAAAAATTTAAAAAAGAAAAAGGAAAAAAAAACAAAAAAATCTAAATTCCAAGACTCTCTTGATTTGGAGTTGAAGCAGGTTTGCAAATCAGTAGTTCCAATAAACTTCCCAAGTGATTTTGATCACTGAGGGGAAGGGAACCCATTGCTCTTTAAAATTTTATTTTCCAATCACAGTTTACATTCAATATTATTTTGTATTAGTTTCACATGTACAGCATGGTGGTTACACAACACATACCTTACAAAGTGTTCCCTGATATTTCCAGTACCCACCTGACATAATACAGTTATTACAATATTATTGACCATATTCCCTATGCTGTACTTTACATCCCCATGACTATTTTGTGACTACAAATCTGTACTTCTCAATCCCCTCACCTTTTTCACCCAATCCCTGCAAACTCTCCTCTCCAGTGGCAACCATAAGTCTGTTCTCTCTAAGTGGCAACCTATGAGTCTGTTTCTATTTCGTTGGAACCTACTGCTTTTTAAGAACTCACAAGTTCTGTTATCCATTGCTTTCCCCCAGCTAATGCTCAGAGACTAGGAAGAAGCTACCACTCCCCCAGTGCCTAGTCATCTTGCCCATTTCCAATGTTCCCATTTTCCATCCCATTTCCCTCCAACACACAGAATTCCACTTTTTGCCTACATCATTTGTGGCACTCTGCAGCATGATTGTGTACTCCAAGCATGCGAATGGACTCTGAATTTAACAAAGATCTCCTTTAATTTAAACAGAGCTTTAACTAAAACACAGCTTATCTGATTTCAACAATACCTACTTATTAAGTTATGTTTTAATATCTCTTGTACCTTTTGTTGATTGTTTGATATTGTTCTGGATTTTGAATGCTTGCTAGTTTTTGTCATTACAGAAAGATTGTTTTTATCACTCTTAGTGTTGACTCCATTTTGCTCTCCAAATACCTTACCTATGTCTTCATCTTTGTTCCAAAACTGAAAGCCAGGGACATCCTAGTTCTACCAATTTGGACTTGTATAGACATTTCATATAATCTAGAACTCAAGACCCCATTTCTCTAGATAAGACACTTGATCTGGACCTCTAGTTTTCAGTCATAAATGTCACATCAAGTCCAACTAATTAAACAAATATCTAACAAATGTAGGCCACTTTGTCATTGTGTATTTAGTGGATGTTAATGTCTGGAAAAAATTATATTCTATATTAGGTGTTCTCTGTCAATCACTGACAAAGCCTGAAGTTCAAATCCTGATGATGGATTTTTGTTCCCTTTTATTCTTGCTCTTCAAATATCCTATGCAATTTTAAAGCTACTTTCTCCTTAGAGTTCTGTTTTAAAAGAAGATTATTGTCAATAGCCTAAGCAAAGTTCTGCAGTAATCAAAGCAGTATATAGTCATTAGATGAAGAAAAGTAGGGAGGGATAATTTAAAGAGCCAGGGACATGAGAGGGGCAACCTATTGATGTACCTCTCACATATTTCTCTCCCTCTCTTTCTAACTCCCTTCCCCTCTCTCTAAAAGTAGATAAATAAAATCTAAAACTATATTCATTATCATAGAGGGAAATATCACAACACTAAAATACCACTGAAGAGGCATTGCTAAAATAAGAGGCAGTGTCATGGATTTGAGAATTTATTATATTTACTATATTTGTTAATTATCTAGCTGTCACATGACTAAAACAGTATATTATTGACATTCATGACTTTGGTTCTACTGGGAGATAAAGACATTGATACTGAAATTGCAAGGAGATGCAATAAATATAGCTCTAAATATATCATTCATATGCTGTTTTTTTGTCAGCTATCTTGTGCCACCACCAGTTTCTCTTTTATTTGAAGATGCTTTGAAATATAGCATTTAAGAAAGTAACTTGATAAGATCAACACAATTCTAATTTTCTGTATACCTTATGTCCAGATCACAAGATATAGGCTGGGTTTGTATTACAGCTTTGCCTAGAAAACTGTTTTAGTTTTAAAATTTATTTGAACTATAAAGAGGAAAATGGATGTGTTTTGAGCTGTACCCCCCTGGACTTCTAGAGGCATCTAAGGGTCATTTTTTTCTGAGCCCCTATCTCCATTCCCTTCTTTCATCTTTCCCAGGTAGATCCACTATGTATATGTGTCCTCTGCAGGAACATGGCTTGCTCCGGTTCCTGAACAAATCATTATTAAGAATAGCAGAAAGAATATTAACCTCAGTCCCAATATCCAAAGAAGCCCAGAATTAAGTCCTTTAAAAACTGTGGTATCCTGTAGTAGTTGGAGGAATTGCAGTTGCTTATGTAGCTTCCATATTACCACATTCCCTCTTCACTCTCACTATGTAAAGTCAGTTAATAAGATAGAATCTCTCCCCTGTGATTTCCAAACAATCTCATTGTCCACTGAGAATGAACACCTGCCCTGTACTCACACTTTTCTGTCACACTTTTCTGATGAGCCGAGTGTCTCTAGCCTATTCTTCCCCCTGGGAGTTGGGAGGCTGAGAAATTATGAATCTACTTGCCTTTCAGCAGCCCTGGTACAATATCATTCTTTGGGAAATTTTGGGTGACCTACATTTAACACAAATCTTATACTATATCTCTCAATGATCATGCATCTCAAACAAGTTTTGGATGTGGCTGAGTCCTGTTCACTCTAAATCAAAATTTTGGAAAAGAATCTGAAGAGCTGATATTTCATGTCACCCCTTAAACAGATGTCCTTGTACTTTATAGGCACTAATGAAGACATTTTGTTTTGAAAATGTCCATAGTTTGTATTCTTGTCCCCTGCAAGGACCACTGCACTTTTGCCAAAAACATTCCAAAAAACCTAAGTTGAGCATCTCCCAGGAACCTCATAAACACCATCTCCAAAGTACAAAATGTTCTGTGATGAAGTTTTGAGATTCAAAGTGAAAAAATGATGCAAGGGTATACTTTCCATGGTCAAATATGTTAAGAAAATTCAGCATACAATATCATCCCTCTTGGAGTTTCTGGAATATTGGAGGCTCTGGGAATCTTGCAGAGAAAACAAAACCAGAAACTAAAATATATTTAACTTTAAGCCAGTTTACTCTAAAATAATTAAAAATTTTTAGTAGCACCTAATATTATCTTACAGGCCCTATTTTTGGAAATGCTGATGTAAACACCATTGCAGTACTGATTGGGAGGTACCTCCAATTCCCTGTAATAAAATGTCTCAGCAAGACATACAAGCACAGTCTGTTGTTTCACCATTCTTTGCTGTCTCTCCCTCCCCAACTCTTGCAGATGCTCTAACTTCATTTTCTTTTTTTATTAATTAATTTTATTTAGTTATTTTTCAAGTACAGTTTTTTGTCTATTTTTCCCATCCCAGCTTCCCCCGCCCCTTGCTCCCCACCTCCCTCCCATTTCCACAACCCTTAGTTCTCGTCCCTGTGTCCTTCATACTTGTTCCTCCAAATCCCTCCCCCTTTTTCCCCTTAACTTCCCTTCCCTCTCCCCTCTGGTCACTATCCCTTTGTTCTCTATTTCAGTGTCTTTGTTTTTTTTTTTTTTCTGCTTGCTTGTTTGTTTTGTTGTTTAGCTTCCTGTTAAAGGTGAGATCATATGGTATTTGTCTTTCAGCACCTGGCCTATTTCACTCAGCATAATGCTTTCCAGTTCCATCCATGTTGTTGCAAAGGGTAGTAGATCCTTCTTTCTCTCTGCAGCATAGAATTCCATTGTGTATATGTACCACAATTTTTTGATCCATTCATTCATTTACTGATGGGAACCTAGATTGCTTCCAACTCTTGGCTATTGTAAATCGTGCTGCTATGAACATTGTGGTGCATAGGTTCTTTGATATTGATGTTTTAGGATTCTTAGGATATAATCCCAGCAGTGGAATTGCTGGGTCAAAAGGCAGGTCGATTTTTATTTTTCTGAGAAAATTCCATACTGTTTTCCATAATGGTTGTACCAGTCTGCAATCCCACCAACAGTGAACTAAGGTCCCCTTTTCCCCACAACCTCTCCAACATTTGTTGTTTGTTGCTTTGTTTATGGTAGCCATCCTGACTGGTGTAAAGTGGTGTCTCATTGTGGTTTTAATTTGCATCTCTCTGATAGCTAACGATATTGAGCATCTCTTCATGTGTCTCTGAATGTTCTGTATGTCCTCCTTGGAGAAGTGTTTGTTCAAGTCCTTTTCCCATTTTTTAATTGGGTTGGGTGTCTTCTTAGAGTGGAGTTGTGTAAGTTCTTTGTATATTTTGAAGATTAAACCTATGTCTGAGATATCATTGGCAAATATGTTTTTCCCATACAGTTGGTTGTCTTGCTAATTTAATACTGTTTTCTTTAGCCATGCAGAAGCTTTTTATTTTGATGAGATCCAATTTGTTTATTCTTTCCTTTACATTCCTTGCTCTAGGGGACATATCAGTAATAAAGTTGCTGCGTGAAATATCTGAGATTTTCTTGCCGATGTTCTCCTCTAGGACTTTAATGGTGTCACGACTTACATTTAAGTCTTTTATCCACCTTGAATTTATTTTGGTGTATGGTGTAAGTCTGTGCTCAAGTTTCATTTTTTTGCATGTAGCTGTCCAGTTCTCCCAACACCATTTGCTGAAGAGGCTATCTTTATTCCATTTTATGTTACTGCCCCCCTTTGTCGAATATTAATTGACTGTAGAGAGTTGGGTTGATTTCTGGGCTCTCTGTTCTGTTCCATTGGTCTATGTGCCTGTTTTTATGCCAGTACCAGGCTGTTTTGATTACAGTGGCCTTGTAATACAGTTTGATATCAGGTATTGTGATCCCCCCTACTTTGTTCTTCTTTCTCAAAAGAGCAGCTGCTATTTGGGCTCGTTTATGGTTCCATATAAATTTTCAAAGTGTTTGTTCTATGTCTGTGAAATATCTAACTTCATTTTCTATGAGTACCATGATGTCTCAGAGTACCTCCCACATGAACTAAGAATAATATAAATCCAGAACACACAGACCTCAGAGCCCTATTCCACCCCTGTGGTGAGACCTGGGATGCCCAGGCAGAATTTCAAGCTGATGTCTCTCACTTCCCCCTCAGGCAGGTTTTCCAGGCCTCCTGCATATATAACAGTACATCCTGTATTTCTTTGCCCTGTGCAATATTCTATCCAGAAGACTCAAAGAGGTGAGGTCCTTGGTCTGAAGAGGGTAACCCCATTTCAGCAGAGAAATGAATTTCATACTCTGCCGAGTCAAGGTAGGGAATCATAATGAGGGGTTAGGAGACCACCCACCCCAGAAAAGAGGATGCCCCCAAGACCTAAGGTCCTTCTGTCACACAGAGGTGACCATGTGAGATGCCCCTTCACTTATTCATAGCAGTCACAGAGAGGTGAAGGCCTTGGTCTAAAAGGATATAGCCTCAGGTCAACAAAATGAGTGCCTTGATAGTTGCCAGGAGTCAAGGTGAGGACTTTGAGTGAGAACTGAGGGGACCACCCACCTTAGTACAGAGGGGACCTCACAACGCCCAATTCTGTCTGCCCTACTGTGAGACCTGGAAAGTCTCCAACTTGGTTGACTGGCTTTACTGTGAAATTCTCCTCAGCTCTTCCTTCAAGTATTTATGGGACCAGCAAGACAAGAGATCTATGAGGACTGAGACCACTGGCCTTAGAAAAAGTCTCTTGGAGTTGGCCTTTGTCAGAGACAAAAAGTTGAGTTAACCAGATGAGGCCACTCAGATCCTCTTCTTCTTTAGCCTGTGGTGCCCTATCAACATGCTTCCTACCCACACTCCTGCCTGTTGTTATTAACAAGAGTCATCATGCATCCGTGTCAGAAGCATCAGTGCTGTACACATAAGAAACACTTGCAGGCCCACAGAGATACCCAAGGCTGGGAGTGTCCACAGACATCTCATTAAACATATCAAATCATGACTCCACTGGTCCAACACCCTCTGGACTAGAAAGTGGCTGTGTAGGTGAATTCTCTTGTGCTCAGTTATCAAATGAAAGAGTATATAACAGAATCATACCTGGTGGAGAATTTCATAAAAGAGGACAAGAAACACTTCCTTAGATGCTCAGGAGAGCCTCTGGGGACATGGACCTGGTCTTTGAGCTGAGATGAAAGAAGTGGACCATTTCTATACCCTTGTCAGAAAACTGGACCTCACTTAAGATACTGAGTTATGAAAAAGGCATGCACAAGACCACACTCTTGATGATAGTCCTGGACCTGATATTCACAAAGGGAAACCGTATCACTGAGGATAGTCTTTCCAGACTGTTTAGTCTTGGAAGAGCTGAATATAATGGGTATCAATTCTGGGAAGAGGTACTTAATCCTTGTGGATCCAATGGAGCTCATTATCAGCAATTTGGTGCAGCTAAATTACCAGAAGTACTGACAGTGACCTTCCATGCTACAAGTTCCTGTAGGGTCCCAGAGCCCACATTGAAACCATCAAGATGAAAGCCCTGGAGTTTTTGGACAAGGTCAGTGGTATATCACCAATGTCTTCCTATGTCATTATAAAGAGGCTTTGAGAGATGAAGGAGACGCCAAGCCAGAGATGCAGCCAGGGCTACCACTACTTCCAGGGCCATTGTGCAGCCAAATTCATGTACGACAGTTCCAACCACCCCTCGTGAGGCCTGAGGAAACCTCTTCATTTTGTGTTCAAAGTGGGGAATTGGTGTTCCAAGTAATAGAGGGTCAGGAAAGGAATAAAGGGCAGAGAGAGTGTGTCTGCTTTGTTTTCTGAATCTATATGGGTAAACTCTTGATTTATTTACTTATTTATTGGTATTTATACCAATGTTCATATTGGTATTTATACCAAATGTTCATTTTAATGGAAGATTTAATTCATTTCAGACTAAGTTTTTTTAAATTTTTATTTAGTTATTTTTCAAGTACAGTTTTCTGTTTATTTCTCCCATTCCAGCCCACCCCTCCCCCATGCACCCCACCTCTCTCCCATTTCTACCCCCCTTAGTTATTGTCCCTGTGTCCTTTATACTTGTTTCTCTAAATCCCCCCATTTTCCCCTTAAATTCCCTCCCCTCTCCCCTCTGGTCACTGTCCCCCTGTTCTCTATTTCAATGTATTTGTTTTTATTTTGCTTGCAGACTAAGTTTTGAATGACTTGGGTTTTTTATTTCTTTGTCAGGTTTAAGAATATGAGTTTGGTATTCAGTAAAACAAATAGAAAATCATTGAATTATTTTTTAATGATCCACACAAAATAACATAGCATTGGAATATGCATTTTTTGGAAATATGAAAGAAGTCTACGTTAAAATAGGATCATACAAGAAATAAAAGGGTAAGAGGTGGTCAGTTCTTGGTTTACTTTATACCTTTCTTTTGGTCTTTATTTTTGTAAAAATAAAAGATATATACCTGAATTTGCTTGGCTTATTCAAGACTATAGAATAGGATTTCTGGCCAAGATGGAGGCGTGGATAGACACACTATGCCTCGTCCCAAAACCAAAATAAGGACAACAATTAAAATAAAACAGTACTGACAGAAAATTGAATTGTATGGAATTTCAACAACCAAGGAGCTAAAGTAGACACATTCATCCAGACCAGTAGGAGGGGCAGAGACAGGGAGCTGGGACAGAGGGCTCGTGGCAGGGCAGCTGGCAGACCCAGAGAGGTGGCGAGTTGGTGGAGTGCATCTGGTCCAACATTCACATGCAAATGCAGATAAACCATGCAAAACTGAAGAGTGAGACAGACTGCATAACCCAGGGTCCCAGCACAGGGAAATAAAGCCTCAACACACTGATTGAAAACACCTGTGGGGGTTGAGATGCCGGGACAAACTCCCAGCCTCACAGGAGAACTCATTGGAGAGACCCACAGGGTCCTAGAACATACACAAGCTCACCTGGAATCAGCACCAGAAGGGCCCAATTTGCTTGTGGGTAGTGGGGGAAGTGACTGAAATCCTGCAGAGAGTGGAGCAAGTGCCATCGTTCTCTCTCAGACTTCTCCCCCACATACAGAGTCACAATGCTGTGACGTGTTGCTCACCCTGGTGAACACCTAAGGCTCCACCCCTTACTGTGCAACAAGCACATCAAGACAAAAAAATGGCCCAATTGAAAGAACAGATCAAAGCTCCAGAAAAAATACAACTAAGTGATGAACAGATAGTCAATCTATCAGATGCACAGTTCAAAACAATCAGGATGCTCACAGAATTGGTTGAATTTGGTCACAAATTAGATGAAAAAAATGAAGGCTTTTCTAAGTGAAATAAAGGAAAATGTACAGGGAACCAATAGTGATGGGAAGGAAACTGGGACTCAAATCAACAGTGTGGACCAGAAACATCTGGTTGGATGAAAGAAACATCCAACCAGAAAAGAATGAAGAAACAAGAATTCAAAAAAGTAAGAAGAGGCTTAAGAACATCCAGGACATCTTTAAACGCTCTAACATCTGAATTACATGGGTACTAGAAGGGAAAGAGGGAGAGCAACAAGTGGAAGAGTTATTTGAACAAATAATAAAGGAGAACTCTCCCAATCTGGCAAAGGAAGTAGACTTCCAGGAAGTCCGGGAAGCTCAGAGAGTCCCAAAGATGTTGGACCCAAGGAAGAACACACCAAGGCACATCATTAGCCAAGATAAAAATGAAGGAGAGAATCCTAGAAGCAGCAAGAGACAAGGGGGCAGTTACCTACAAAGGAGTTCACATCAGACTGTCGGCTGATTTCTCAAAAGAGACCTTACAGGCAAGAAGGGGCTGAAAGAAATATTCCAAGTCATGAAAGGCAAGGACCTACATCCAAGATTGCTCTATCCAGCAAAACTTTCATTTAGAATGGAAGGGCAGATAAAGTGCTTCTCAGATAAGGTCAACTTAAAGGAGTTCATCATCACCAAGCCCTTATTATTTGAAATGGTAAAGAGACTTACCTAGGAAAAAGAAGATAAAAACATATATAGTAAAATGACAACAAACTCAAAATAATTAATAACCACACCTAAAACAAAAACAAAAATAAACTAAGCAACTAGAACAGGAGCAGAATCACAGAAATGGAGATCATATGAAGGGTTAACAACAGGGGAGTGGAATGGAGAGAGAGGGAAAAGGTACAGAGAATAAGAAGCATAAATAATAGGTGGAAAATAGACAAGAGGATGGTAAGAATAATATGGGAAATGTATAAGCCAAGAACTTATAAGTATGACACCTGGACATGAACTAAAGGGGGGGGGGAATGTGGGTGGGAGAGGGTGTGCAGGGTGGAGGGGAGTGAAGGGGGGAAAGTGGGACAATTGTAACAGCATAATCAATAAAATATATTCTAAAATAATAAATAAATAAGTAAAAAGGCTATAGAATAAATTAATTGTAATAATTTAGACTACTTGTTCACTGGTTCTTTAATTCTCTCAAATATTGATGAAACATCTGCTTTTTGGAAGTCTCCATGATAGTATTGGGGATAGAAATTAAAAAAGAAAAGACTGAGCCACTGCCCATAGAATTTTCGTGTTTAGGGGCAGCTATCATACAAAAAGAAGGTAAGGTTCTCTCTCAGTCATAAAAGCTAGGCCAAAAAGGAGGATGAGGAAAAAGGGAGGTTCCCAAATTATAGCTTCAAGTGTAAATGCTCTAAATCAAGGCAGCATTGAGCCTTGCAAAATTGCAAGTCCCTCGGTGACAGGGAATTCTAAGTTAGCTGCATGATGGGCTAGATGAGTTTGTGATGCTGGTGAGCAGGGTCCAGACTCTCAGATGGAGAAACTCATCATTGAGAATTAATCCTGAAATACAAAATTGCTCTTAACAATTACTTTGAGATTCTGGGTAAGCTAGAGAGAATTTCCACCTGGGCCAGGGATAGAATGTGTCCTATGCTCTTGTCCCAGTGCAAATGAATACAATGTGAAAATTAGATATTTTAGTCACATTATCTCAGGGAGTTTCTCAGAAGTAAGGGTGAGTCTCCTTTGAGGTGAGAAGGTAAGAAGCCACTGGGCACTCTTTGCACTGACCATGAGGTGTCCCATCCTGCTTCATCAAAATGACATTCAAATTAAGTTATCATGTACATGAATAAGTTCTAAGGTTTGGTGTCAGTTAAATTAATGAAAACAAGAGTGGTTTATATGAAAGGGCTTCTAGGAGGGAGGAAAATTGTCAATCCTTGACACAAATACTACTAGTTTTGTATTGTATCTATCTGGGGAAGTATACCTCATACCCATACTGAATTATTTGAAATGTAATAGGGAAATACTACTGAATATTCCTGGCTAATCATCATTTTAGCTGACTAAATTTCTTTTTTCTAGAATGCTGCATACTTGCTGATTTATTCTGGATTAAGACAAACAAACAATCTCAACAGGGTGGGTGGCATTACTAGGATTCAAGTTAATAATAGTAATAAACGCCATGTTGAAGTTTCAACAGAGGCCAGGTGATGTTCAAACACTTAATACATAGTAACTACATTCCACTAGTCCAATGAGATAGAACTTATCAAACCAACTTTACAGGTGCAGAGCCTAATGCTCATGAAATTTAGAAATGTGTCCAAATTCACACAGCTGTTAAGGGACAAGGCTGAAACTAGAACTCCCAATCTGGGTAAGTTTAGAGCTCACACTAAACCCCTTTAATCTTTCTGGAGTGCCCTTGGACTAATGAAAATCATCCCAGATATGCAAAGAGAGCTCCAATTCTCCCAGCTGGAGGCCCACCTTGTGCCTCTTAATTAAATTTCCCTTTTCCTTCTTAAAAATGTATCTCAGGTAATAAAAATAAAGAACCTATGGTCATACTACAGGGTTGGACTACATTCCCAGTGCAATACGAATACCAAACAAATGAGAGGTCTGAAAAGAAAGCTAATACTTGGTGGCAGTATGATCATCTACATATGTAATGTCAAACAACCTCAAAAGAGCAGAGTCTCATAAAATTATCCCAGACATTCCCTTCCCTGTAGAATATAAATCTATCAGTGCAGACTTTACATGAGAATCTAAGTCTGACTGATGAAGAGAAAAAAAATATCACCATATTTTGCCTGACAGTCCTTTATCTGTCCTGGGACTGTTGATTTGTGCTTCAGCTACCCCACATCACCTCACTCCTAGAACACGGACCAAGGTTTGCAGATGGGAAACTATTCAAGATTTGCAGGTATGTGGCATTTCTCAGGAAGCCTTTTTACTCAAAAGGCAAGAGCCAAGATTAGAGGACTGGGTAATCAAACACCTCAGATTATCAGGGGTCACACACAAACATGCTTCCATCTGCTCTCAAAGTTAGAGGGTCCCAGACAGAGAAGTCAGGCTGAGCATGCCCACAATTATTTGTCAGGACTTTCAGGGACTTAAGAGCCTTGACCTAAGAAGGGCAACCTTGTGTCAGGAGATGAATAGGTATAAAGGTGATGAACCTGAATGAGGAATGATGGAGGGACCCAGACAACACAGTAGGGTTTCATAAAGTCTCGCTCAGACTATAAACACTTGGTGGTTTCATGCAGTCCTGGTTGGATGTGACTTACCCTGACGTCCAAATTGGATGTCCCCATAAGGGAAGTACCTTAATTTGATGACAGCAACCTCAGGCTAGCAGAGAGTTCCAAGAATGGTCAGGTGTCAAGGTGAGGACTCTGAATGAGAGCTCCCCGTGCCAAAAAAAGAGTAACCATACAAATTCCCCCAACATTGTTGGCCCTGGGATGCTCAGCATAAAGTTGTGATGTGGCAGAACCCCTTTAATCTTTCTGGAGTGACCTTGGACTACTGAAGATAGTCCCAGATATGCAGAGGGAGAAAACCCAGGCCTTAACAAGAGTCATGGCGAAATCCCTAAGTGTTGTGAAGGGATTCCCACTAACAGAGGGAGTGAAACAGAGCTCAATTTGATTCTTAACCCTGGGAAACTGTAGAACAGCTATAACTAATTACAACTGTGTGTCCTCAGGAAGGAAGGCCCTCACTTTGAAGGAGGCATCCCCACTTCTGCAGGAGGAGTGCTCTCGATGTTAACTGACGTTATGAAGAGAAACCTGAGTGCTGAAGATAAAACTACTCCCTAAACAGAAATTCTCACAGGGCACTTGCCCTGCTGTCAGGCTTATGAAGCAGAGGAAAAATGAAACGTGTGTCACATAACCAAACAACCCATCCAGAAATGCAGAAACATGAGGGGTTTGTTCAGAGGATGGCGGACTCAGGTACTTAAACAGAGAACACCCAGTTTACGAGAAAAACAAGATGAAGACACTAAGTGAGGACTGAGTTCACAAACACCTAAAAAAGGGGTCTAAAAGAGTATCGCCCCTCTTGTAAGGCCTGTAAGGCCCATGGTGCACATCAGAAACTGTCTGCCAAAATGCCACACTGGAATTCAGGAAAGTGAGCATTTGCTTTGTGACTGGGACCACCCAGCTCACTAGAGGGATGAGCCCAGGCTCTGAAGACACAAAAGTAGGGACCCTGAGTGAGGACCTGGGGCCCTCCCACTCCTAAGCAGTGGGGTCCCCCGGTTCCCCAGCCCACCTGCCGCGGGGCTCTCAGTTCTCAGGCACCCCAGACAGCCCTGCCAGTTAGGACCCACCCACTTCCGCCTTAGAGCCAGGGTCTTTCCCGGTGCGCCCAGGCCGCTGCTTTCCGGTTCAGGGCGGATTCTCAGGCTGCGCCCGGAGTCAACCTGAGGACCTACAGGGCGACCTTCGGAAACCACAGCTCTCCAAGAGGGTAGGTGAGCCCACCCCGACCCGGGCCTGCCTTTGGTCTCTGAGAGGCTCGAGTAAAGCCGGCCGGCTGAATTCGGCCTCGAATGTGTTAGTTTCAAGTCCATCCTTGCTTTACGGGAGGAACACGATTCGGCAGAGAGATGACGATGTATAGATCTGAACGGCTTTCTTTTTCTTCTTAGTTTTAGTTGTATTTATTGTTATTCACCTGCCGTTGTCCCCATTTTCTCCCATTACTCTCCCCCACCCTACCCACCCTCACCTCCCACATTCAGTCCTACCCCCAATCCCATTGTCTTTGTCCATGGGTACGACATCCATGTTCCTTGATGACCCTTCCCCTTCATTCCCGATCATCCCCCTCCCCCTTCCTCTTTGGTCACTGTCAGTTTGTGCTTTACTACCATGTCTCTGGTTCTATGGTGCTCACTTGTTGATTTTATTGATTAGGTCCCACTTATAAGTGAGATCACATGGTATTTGTCTTTCACCGCCTGGCTTATTTCACTTAGCATAATGCTCCACAGTTCTATCCATGCTGTCTGGAAGGGTAGGATCTCCTTTCTCTCTGCCACGTAGTATTTCATTGTGTAAACGTACCATAGGTTTTTGCCCTCCTTGTTTACTGATGGGCACTTAGGTTGCTTCCAGCACTTGGCTAATATAAATTGTGCCGCTATGAACACTGGGGTGCATAGGCTCTTTTGGATTGCTGTTTCAGGGTTCTTAGGATATAATCCCAGCAGTGGAATTGCTGGGCCAAAAGGCAGTTCCATTTTTACTTTTCTGAGGAAACTCCATACTGTTTTCCACAGTAGCTGCATCAGTCTGCATTTTCACTAGCAGTGCACTAGGATTCCCTTTTCTCCACAACCACGCCAGCACTTTTTGCTCTTTTGTGCATGACGACCATTCTGACAGGTGTGAGGTGTTCATCTCAATTGTGGTCTTAATTTGCATCTCTCTGATGGCTACTGATGCTGAGCACCCTTTCATATGTCTTTGGGCCCTCTCTATGTCCTCCTTGGAGAAGTGTCTGTTCAAGTCCTTTGCCCACTTTTTTAATTGGTTTGTTTGTCTTCCTGAAGTGGAGTCTTGTTAGTTCTTTATATATTTTGGAGATCAAACCCTTGTCCAAGGTATCATTGGCAAATATGTTTTCCCATACAGCTGGTTCCCTTTTCATTTTGCTGTTGTTTTCTTTAGCTGTGCAGAAGCTTTTCATTTTGATGAGGTTCTATTTGTTTATTCTTTCCTTTATGTTCCTCACTCAAGGGGACATATTGGTGAAAATATTGCTGCATAGAATGTATGAAATTTTCCGGCTTATGTCTCCCCTAGGACTTTTAGATGTCATGACTGACATTTAAGTCTTTTATTCATCTTGAGTTTGTTTTTGTATATGGAGTAAATTGGTGGCCGTGTTTCATTTTTTTTCATGTAGCTGTCCAGGTCTCCCAACACCATTTGTTGAGGAGTTTATTTTTACTTCATTTTATGCTTGTGCCTCACTTATTGAATATTAACTGACCATACAAACAAATAATATCTATTTCTGAGTTCTCTAATCTGTTCCATTGATCTATGTGATGTTGTTATGCCAGTACCAGTCTGTTTTGATTACCATGGACTTGTAATATAGTTTGATATCAGGTATCGTGATTCCTCCTACTTTGTTCTTCTTTCTTAAAATTGCTGAGGCTATTCAGGGTCATTTATGGTTCCATATAAATTTTTGAAATGTTTGTTCTATGTCTGTGAAATATGTCATCAGTATTTTCATAAGGGTTGCACTGAATCCATAAATTTGGGGGGTTAGTATGGACATTTTGATGGTGTTAATTCTTCCAATCCATGAATATGGTATATGCTTCCATTTGTTTGTGTCTTCCTTAATTTCTTTCTTCAGTGTTCTGTAGTTTTCTGAGTAAAGGTCTTTTACCTCTTTAGTCTTTTACCACCTCGGTTAAGTTTATTCCTAGGTACTTTATTTTTCTTCTTGCTATAGCAAATAGGACTTTTTTTCCTGACTTCTCTTTCTGATATTCATTGTTTGGGTACAAAAATGCCTTCAATGTCTGAATATTGAGTTTGTATCCCACTGTTTTGCCAAATTCACTTAATAGGTTGAGTAGCTTTTTTTGTGGAGTCTATAAAGTTTTCTATGTTCAGGATCATGTCATCTGCAAACGATGAGAGCTTTACTCTCTCCTTTCCAATTTGGATGCTTTTTATTTCTTTTTCTTGTCTTATTTCTGTGGCTAGAACTGCCAATACTATGTGGAATAGAAGAGGTGAAAGTGGACACCCTTGTCTTGTTCCTAATCTTAGTGGGGGAAGCTTTTAGTTTTTGCCCAGTGAGTAGAATGTTGGCTGTAGGTCTCTCATATATGGTCTTTATTATGTTGAGGGGTGCTCCCTCTACTCCCACTTTGCTGAGTGTTTTTATCATAAATGGGTGCTGCACCTTATCAAATGCTTTTCCCCCATCTATTGATATGATCATGTGATTTTTGTCTTTCCTTTTCTTTATGTGACGTATCATGTTTATTGATTTGCAAATAACGTACTATCCGTGCATCCCTGGGATGAATCCTACTCGATCATGGTGTATAATCTTTTTAATGTATTGCTGGATGTGGTGTGCCAATATTTTGTTAAGGATTTTAGCATCTAGGTTCATCACTGATAGTGTCCTGTAGCTTTCTTTCTTTTTTGTGTCTTTGTCTGGTCTGGGGATTAGCATGGTGCTGGATTCATAAAAAAGAGTTTGGGGTCTTCCCTCTTATTAGATTTTTTTGGAATAGTTTGAGAAGGATGGGGATGAGCTCTTCTTTAAATGTTTTGTAAAATTCTCCTGTTAAACAGTCTGGTCCAGGGCTTTTGTGTGCTGGGAGCGTTTTGTTTTTTTTTGTTTTTTTATTACTACTTCAATTTCACTAGCCGTTATCAGTTTGTTCATTCCTTCTGATGCTTGATTCAGTTTTGGAAGGTCATATGCTTCTAGAAATTTGTCCATTTCGCCCAGGTTTTCAAATTTCTTGATGTATAGTTGTTCATAGTACTTTCTTACAATCCTTTGGATTTCTGTGGTATCAGTTACAATTTCCCCTCTTTCACTTCTGATTTAATTTTTTTGGTCCTCTCTCTTTTTTCTTGATGTGTCTGGTTAAAGGTCAGAACTGCTTTCAAAACAAGGGCCTGAGGGGTTAAGAGTTGACATCTATCCTGAAAAGCAGGCTGCGAAGAGCAGCAATCCTGCCTTCAGCACTGGGAGGCACCAGGAGGAGGAGACAGATAAAAACGGAAGTAATATCCCCTCTAGCGGTAAGTAAGGGAGGTGAGGGCTGCAGCCGCCAGCTCCCAAACTCAACAAAGGCGGCCTGGGCAGAGCTGGCAGGCTGAGCTAGGCCTTCATTTTTTTCTGGTGGTGGTCTCAGGTTAATGAGGGCCTTGGTTTAGGTGTGGGAGCCCAATTCAAAGAAGGGGAGCCAGTGCCTAAGGGGATTTAGGATTGTGACACTGAGGCGGATGGGGGACCGTCTCAGAGAGTAAGAGGCCAACTAAAATCTCAGCCCCTCTTTTCAGCCCTGGGAGATTGGGATGTCAGCATGATGAGTTGCACTCACTTCTTCCCAGGCCATCTTATGGAGGGGATAGATTAGGTCGAGGGGGGCAACCTCCTGTCATGGGTGGCAGGGTTTCATGTCATGCCAAGTATCTCCAAAAGACAACTGGGGACTATGGGAATGTGCCACACTGTACTAGTGGGGACACAAAAAATCCTCCCTATTCTCCATGCTAGCATACCTCAAGGATAGGTGTCATGCAAGAGGGCCTTTTCATAGTCACTCAAGAGAAACAGGAAATTGAAGAGAGTGGCCCCAGGTTAATAGAATGAAAAATCAAGACCCCAGCCGGAGTCAAATTTAGACCTTGAATTGGAATCCTGTGTGGAACCACTTGCCATGGGACCTCAACTTGCTTGCAATAGCCCCCACCCTTGGGAGAACATATTTGGTCAGAAAAGGTCAACTTCATTTTCTTCTACTGAGTTTCAGGGAGGTTGGCTCTTAACTGTGAGAAGTATGAAAAGTGTCCAGGACATGAAAAGTGTCCATCTCAACTCTTTATTATCAGCCCCAAAAATCTCAGGGATGGTCTGTCAGGTGGAGCAACACCCCCCACTTCCTTATATAAGGTCTGAGAGAGGTGAGATCTATAGTCGGAAGATCTAACTACCAGCCAGCCCAAGGGGGAGTAGTCCCAGACCTTAAAAGAAGGCAAGGTGAGGATCCTGACTGACAACTGAGGATCCAAATAAAACCAGGAAACAGAGGGCCCCACTAATTTCTCAGCACTGGGCATTACCTGATACATAGATGGACTGACAAACTCATGTGCAGTTCTATGTCCTGGGTCCCTGAGAGCATTACAGTGTCAGCCTCAGAGTAGCAGAGGGGAAGGTGCCCAGGCTCTGGCCATGGTTGACGTGAGAATTTGGAAGATGAACTGAGAGGATCCCGCATGCCTCGACAAAGGGGGCTACACTGACATTGCCTGCTGTCACCTGAATAGAGTCAAGGCAAGGCTGGTAGGATGCAGCCTGAGACTCTCTCTAAAAGTTCTTTGGTTTCTCTATGGGATTTTTAGGGGACAGGCTGACCTGGAGAGAAGGAGCTTCATGAGTTTCTAGAGTAGTACCCCCATAAAAAGCTTTCGAGACAGCCTGTAATAAAGCCAAGGTTGAATCTACCCATTGAAGGTGTTCACATCTTGTCATTCTCCATCCACCAGGTACCCAAACTACCTCTTCATTGGTCTACACTCCTGTCTGCTGTCCTGAGCCACAGCCATCATGCCTCGTGGTCACAAGAGTAAGCTCCGTGCTCGTGAGAAACGCCGCCAAAACAGACCTGAAACCCAAAGTCTTAAGAGTGCTCAGGCAGCTACTGGAGAGGAAGAAGAGGCCACTTGCTCTTCCTCTTCTGTTCTGGCAGATGCTGCCTCCAGCTCTGCTGGTGCTGGTCCTCTCCAGGCATCTCTGAGTGACCCAGCCACCACCAGTGCTGCTGCAGGTGTTTCAAGTGAAAGATGCCCTGGAAAAGCCAAGGGCCATGGTAGTAAAAGTAAACATTCATCTGGGGCTTCAGCTTCCACTGGGATCCCTGGCAAAGATCTTCTAAATAAGAAGGCTACACAGTTAGTAGAGTACCTGATATATCAGTATCAAATGAAGGGAGCCCATTAGAAAAGCAGACATGCTGAAGATAGTCCACAAATGGTGCAGGAAGGACTTCCCTGAGATTCTCAGGAAGGCCTCTGAGCACATAAATCTGTTCTTTGGCCTAGAATTGCAAGAAGTCAAGCCCAGTGGTAACTATTACATACTTGTAGACAGTCAGGGTGACACCAGCTATGGGGATCTGAGCAGAGGCTGGAGATTTCCTATAAAAGGGATTCTGATGCCTCTCCTAAGTATGATCTTCCTGAATGACAACTGTGCCTCTGAGGAGGAGATATGGGGATTCCTGAATAATTTGGGCATCTATGATGGAAAGAGTCACTTCATTTTTGGAGAGCCTAGGAAGCTTATCACCCAAGATTTGGTGCAGGAAGAATACCTGGTGTACCAGCAGGTAGGAAACAGTGATCCTCCATCCTATGAGTTCCTTTGGGGTCCAAGAGCCCACACTGAGAGCGGCAAGATGAAGGTTTTACAGTTTTTGGCCAAGCTCAATGATAGTGAACCCACAGCTTTCACAGGTTATTATGAAGAGGCTTTGAAAGATGAGGATGAGAGATTCCAAGCTGCACCCAGACCTAGCAGTCCTTCCAAGACCAGTGGGCACCCCAGAGCCACATCCAGTCACTGCTCTCCCCCTGAGTGACACCCCGGTGGAGTGTTCAATTTTTTGGTTGGAAAGCCCTGTTAAGCAGTTTCTTAGTACATAAAATATTTTGTTAGCTTATATTTCAGGGTGGTTTTTGGATTTTTAAACGGTGTTCTTTTAGGTAGACTATTTACTTAGATTCAGGATTTAAGTTTATGAAGACAGGGTTCACACTTTAAAGGCATTTATGAATTAGGTATAAGTGCTTTTTTTAAAAAATAAAACTTAGCAATCCTTAATTACTTTTGTGATCCAGAACAAGTTAATGTGGCCTTAGGATAGGACTATCTTTTGAGATGTGAAATAAGTTTACACTAAAATTGTTGGGAGCAGTAGATAGATAAATATATATATGAATAGGTAGGTGAAGAAAATTGGCAAGTTAAAATTTTGATGACAGTTGACATATGATATATTAGTTTCATGTGGAGAACATATTGATTACACAAAGTATTCATCGCCATAAGTTTAGGACCCATATGAATCGTATGTACTTATTGCAGTGTTATTTGCTGTATTGCTTATGCTTTACCAAGCATAATCTATAACAGCCGAGACGTGTGTCCATCTGTCAACAAATGGATAAAGAAGATGTACATATATAAAATTGGCCACTACTTTTTTGCTTCACGACAGGTGTTCTTTCATTGTGTAAATTGTGAAGCCAGGTACCTGGATTTGCTTATGCTTTTCAAGACTGTTTGAAAATATAAATCAGTAAATCAAGCCTCTTGGTTCATGGTTTTTATTTCACAGAGTCATTAACGGGGCATCAGCTCTTACAAATTCTTCACATTTCCATTGGGGATGTTTGGCCAAAGAAGACCCTGCCCTTGCCCGTGCCAATATAAAACATACATGCTGTCGCAAAAGAGGGCAATATACACTCTTCTTCGTATGAAACAAGTACAGAGACTAAAGGGTGTGGAGATAGCATGTCACCTAACTTCCATTGCTAAGCAGAATTTAGTCCCATTGTGAGGACAATGCGTGATCTAAGGCAACACCCAGTCAGTTGTGTCACCCTAAGTGAAGTCTGAGGTGGAGTCTTCAAGTCGTGGTTGGAAATGCCTGTTGACCAGTGTTCCTTATGTGCACAGACATTGTGCTGGCTCCTGTTTTGAGGTAATTTCCAAGTAGTGTTCTATCAATAGAGAGTCAATTTAAGTTAAGAATATAAGCATATGACAGGGATCACATATTTCTTGTCTATATCAGGTTAAGGAGTGAGAGTTTTGTGTGTTGAAATGCACATGGAAAATCCTTAAATCACTTCAGTGATCCTAAAGAAGACATCACGGCATCCCATTCGGGATATGTTTGGTAATGGGAAAAAACTCAAACAAAAAGAGATCTGATGAGAACATAGAGCGGTAGAAGAAATGTAAGAGTTGGTCAATTACGGGTTTGCCTTACTCCATTCAGGGTTTCCTTTCTTAACTTTAAAAGTTACATACCTGGATATCTTTACATTATTCAAAAATGAAGGAGTTTAGGGGAAGGTGTATTGATAAAGCCAATAGGGAAGAGACCACAGAGAGATCCCGCAAAAAGATAAAATTGAACTACAATTCTCTGTACCATCTCCATGTGATCTTCATTTCTATGGTTCTCCTCCTCATCTAGCTGTCCTCTTAGTTTGCATTGGTTTTAGGTGTGCTTGTTAATAACTGAGTTTGCTGTCCTTTCACTGTCTAGCATAGATGGTAGGTAGAAAATATACAGGGGAGAGGGAAAGAATAGTATGGGAAATCCTGAATCTAAAGAATTTGAGACACATGGACATAAACAAAAGGGGGAGAATGGTGGTGGAGGGGTGTGCAGGGCAAAGGGGAATGAAGGGGAGAAATAAGACAACTATAATGGCATAATCAATAAAATATAATTTTAAAAAATTAAACTACAATACTCTGCAGCCATTCCACCATGGAGTACTTAGGTAAACGGAATCCCTAAGGTGAAGAGATGGAAGTACCC
Organism: Artibeus jamaicensis; assembly: GCF_021234435.1. Classification (NCBI taxonomy): domain Eukaryota; kingdom Metazoa; phylum Chordata; class Mammalia; order Chiroptera; family Phyllostomidae; genus Artibeus; species Artibeus jamaicensis. The sequence goes on along the minus strand of NW_026522028.1, from coordinate 6,629,929 downwards.
CCATGTCCACTAACACAGTATGCACAGTAGTCACCACATGGAAACGACCTCAGTAACCATTAATGAATGAATGTGGGAAGGCAAGGTGATACTCCCACACACACACACTCACCCGCTCAGGGAAAGAGATACATCAATCAGTGGTAAAAGAGAATGAGTCCCGGGTATTGGGGACAGCACGTGCTAGGTGAAAGAAGGGGTAAATTTCAAATGGTGCTCCTTCATTAAAACTTTTGAAAAGACAGAGACAAATACTGTGTAGTATCCCTTATGGGAGGAATCTTTGAAACACACACTGATAAAGTAACTCACACATTGAAGATATTGATGTTTCCCCACTGGGTGGTGGTGGTGGAATGTGGTTGAAATTGGTGATGGTGGCCAAAGATGCAAACTTTATATTACAAAATTAATAGCCCCTGAGGATGCAATGTACAGGATGATTACTAGTAGTTACCAATAGTGTATTAGATGTGTGAATATAGACAACACAGTATATCTAAATGCCCTAATTACATGCAAGGAAATGAAAAGCTGTGGCTGCTGTAGTACAGGGGAATGAGCTTCAGACTGTGAACCAAAATGTTGAGGGTTTCACTCCCAGCCAGGGCACAGGCCTGGTTTGCATGCCAGGATCCCAGTTGAGTGTGCTGGAGAGGCAACCACACATTGATGTTTGTTTCTCTTGCTCTCTTTCTCCTTCCCTTCCTGTCTTTATACATAAATAAAATCTTTTTTAAAAGAGGGAAAAAAGAAAAGTGTAGATAATTTTTTCAGTGCCTATGTTAAAATACTTTACTTTCGACAAAATGCCAGTGTTTCATACATTCTACCCACAGACATTTAGTTCCTCACAGTTCCATAAGACAGGAATTGGGTGTGGAGTCCCTGGGATTCCTAGTTCAGAAGTCTTATAACTCTGCAATCATTGTTTCTGGCGGCTTTCTTCTCAGACAGAGCTCAGGAGTTCCTTCCAATCCATGCATTGTGGTGGGAAAAGAATTCAGTTACCAGGAAGTGAAGGATTAAGGTTCCCATTTGTGTGCATGCTACGGGCTATAGATGATGCTCAGGTCTCTCTTAGGGCTTTGCTATGCTATGCAGCACCTTCCATCTTCAAAGCTAGGCAGGAGAACCTCCCTCTCACCCTTTGGGTTTCCCTCACCAAGAAAAGTTCCATCTGATTTAAGGGTTCACTTTATTAGGTCTGGGTCATGGATGATAATCTTCCCATTTTAAGAATAACAGATATCAGACCTCAATTATATCTGCCAAACCCCTCATAGCACCATCCAGATTAGTGTCTGATGAATTAAGTGGAAGAAGTTGTTTGTGCACCAGGACTCAGGAATCCAGGAGGTCATCTTGGAATTGGGACTGCCTGTGTCCTTGAGGTATTTCAGTTATGTTTGTAATTAAGAGCTTCAACCTTTAAAGGTACATAAAATGATAAACATTGTTATTTTGTGTGCCTCACAATAACTTGAGGTCTGAGGATGACAGATGAGAAAAGACTGGCCGAGTGTTGATATTGCTGAGGCTGGCAAAGGAGTACCTAGAGCACTGGTTACATTATACTCTTAGACTGCAAATATCCTAACTTCTTCACACAAATTATCCAGAGCATGCAAAAGTGAACCAAAACTTCCAAGAGAATTTCAAAGGCCTTATTTATTTATCTTTAGAGAGAAGAGAAGGGAGGGAGAGGGAAGGGAGCCATCCATTTGTGGTTGGCTCTCCTGAGGCCCACACTGGGGACTGATCTGTAACTGAGACATGTGCCCTGACTGGGAATCAAACCCACGACCCTTAGGTTCACAGACCGTCACTGAATCCAATGAACCACAACGACAAGGAAAAACACGACGAAAATTTTTAATAAAACAAGCATAACGGGGAAAAGGGGAGTGATTTAGAAGAACTGGTATAAAGGACACATGGACAAGCGCTAAGGAGGGTGGAAATGGGAGGAAGATGGGGAGCACGGGGGGTGGGCCGGGGTGAAAATAAAAGACAGAAAAGTGCACTTGAAAAATTATTTAAATAAAGCATATACATTTTTAAAGTGATATAAACCTTCTGTGGGGGTTGAAAGAAACAAGCATAACATAATATACACTAATTTAAAGTAGCTGGAAATCAATTTATTACTGTATTGCTTAGGAACATGACTTATTTCCCATATCACTTAAGAACATTGTTGCAAACATTTTCAAAATATTCACTTAAACTTGGCCACATTCAACAAGACTAAGTATTCAATTACCAGTGACACAGTAATCCACTTTTGACAATTACCCTTAAGGCATACACTCAATCATAGAAAAACATATACATGTTCGTGTATCGATTGATTGAAAAAGATGTGGTGTATCCACACTGAGTCAGAGCTGCAGCCCAGACTCCTCTACTGTAACTATGGCCAGCTGACTGTGCAGGGCATGTCTCGCACCTCCTCCCATCCCTAGTGAGGCCTGAGGCAGAGTCTCCACTTTGTGGTTTAAAAAACACCACTCCCGGCCTGCCCGCGTGTGAGGTAATAGAAAACGGGCCCCCCTCACGGCCAGGTTGACCTCCACCAAACTTTAGCAATAAAAACACAATCAAAGCACAGAAAATTGAACTGTACAGAAGTCAAACAGCAGTGGAACCACTCAGCCAGACCCATAAAGCAGGCAAAGGCGACCATCCACCGGGGCGGTGGTTTGAGTCTCAGACCCTTCTCTTTTAATGGCACTCTCTGCGCGCTCTGTGCGGGGGGTTGCCCAACCGAGCAGGCTTTGGCTTCGTATCGCTCTGTGTTGTTGCTGCTGTCCCTGGGCAGATTGTAAGGCAAGAGTACATTTTAGGGGATGGTTTAATTAATGAAGACAGGCGAGGTTTGTGTAAAACCATCACCTACGTGGGAAGAAACTGAGTGTTGGAAACAAAGTTTCAAAAAGTAGAGTAGTATTCAGCTGGAAAAACTCCCCTACACTCAAAATATGATTTAATGGGGTGGGAGAATTGACTCACAGATTCTTTTCAACAGTTTTCTAGACAGATTTTGGTATTCCAGGTACTAGAGTGATACATATTTGCTGATATCTACTTTTATATTCCTTTAAAGTGAGTGTTATTTTCTGTGGTTGAAATAATCATAATCATAGACATAACCAATATTGTGTAAAATCTCAATGAATTCCAGGCAATATGCACATTTTCACACACATGGAACACCACCCATGAACCCTACCAGAGGGGGCTTTAAAAAACACATGACAAATGCAGAACCTGCGACTCACACACAGGGACTAGAATCCATAGACTGCATGTCTACTACCCCAAAGGACAGCTTAGGTGATAGAAGAGAGGACCTTGTGACCAAAACACGGGATGGACTACAGAACAAGAGCAGTTAGAATACACACACAAATAAGAGATAGGAATACAGGAGAGATCATGCTTAGCGACAGTATGATCAGCTACATATGCAATATCAGATACTGTCAAAATATTTGTCAGGACTCACAACACCAGGCTCTATTCTCTATGCTCCCTCAGCCAGGCTCATGAAAAGAAAGAATGTACAGCACATGGGCTCTGATTAGAACTGCAGTTTCCTAACTCTACATTGCTGGGTGAAGGGACCAACTTTCCGCAGGTTTGCAATAAGGCAAATGCTCAAGTACTAGCGGGGAGGTGTCACCACCCAAGAAGACACTAATCAAGAGACAGGTGCCAAGTTCAGGATTCCCATGACTGACAGGTGAGGAAACAATCAGGCCAAATTAAGTAGATCAAAGAAAATATTAAGGAGGGTATCTCAGTTCCATACAAGGAGTCCAAGGCTCTGGAACATATGCTGAGGAGCCTGCCTAGGGAGGAGTAAGGGAATAAGCCAGAACCTGAAGTCGTAGACTCACACCCTTATTGTATCTCCTTGGAAACCTTGAAAGACAAAGATCGTATGAGGATGACCTTCATTTCCAACTTGGAATTCCCAGAAAAGTGCGATATTAATGTAACATGAGCAGAGTCAAGAAATCAAAGGCTAAAGTTACAGGACTGTTAATCTGTCAAAGTAAGGATCCCGAATGGACTAAGGGTAGCACCCAGAGCATGAAAAGGAGGTCCCACAAAATTGGTGCTGTCACACCCGGGAAAGACGTGGCAGAGACGTCAGGCTGAGTTGGATCTGGACAGTCTCAGGGAGGTCAAATCTTGGTGTAATGCAGACCATTTTCGGCTGGAAGAGGTAATGACAGGATCTCTAACAGGAATCTGTCTATATGAGTATCCTGAGTATTATGAGGGGCAGCGTAAAAAAAAAAACGGGGGATCACATAGAAACCAGGACTTTCCATGACCTTGGGGAAGCCAGAAAAACGACCACTGAGAGTCCAAGCTTTCTATGGGGGTGATCTCTGGGAGGGAATGGCCTTTCTAAACAGGATCGAAGCCCAGAATTGCAAAGACAGGAATCTTGCCCCGAGATGAAGCAAGGACTCTCAGTGCTAAAGGAGAAGATCACCCCCACGACCCCAGTATCTTGTTGAAGCCCTACCCTAGTGTCTGGCCTGCGAGGCCCAGGCCAATCATAGGCAGCTGTCCACTGAACTGCCACCCGGAACTCAGGACAGAGCAGTTGGTGTGCAGCCAGGGACCACCCATGTCACTAGAGGATCAAGCCGAGGCTCTGAAGACACAAAAGTAGGGACCCTGAGTGAGGACCTGGGGCCCTCCCACTCCTAAGCAGTGGGGTCCCCCGGTTCCCCAGCCCACCTGCCGCGGGGCTCTCAGTTCTCAGGCACCCCAGACAGCCCTGCCAGTTAGGACCCACCCACTTCCGCCTTAGAGCCAGGGTCTTTCCCGGTGCGCCCAGGCCGCTGCTTTCCGGTTCAGGGCGGATTCTCAGGCTGCGCCCGGAGTCAACCTGGAGGACCTACAGGGCGACCTTCGGAAACCACAGCTCTCCAAGAGGGTAGGTGAGCCCACCCCGACCCGGGCCTGCCTTTGGTCTCTGAGAGGCTGGAGGCGAGCCGTCGGGCTGCATTCCGTCTCAAATATGTTAGTGAGAAGGCCGTGTGTACTCTGTGGGTGTACCCTGATTCTGCAGACAGATGGCATGCACGTGTGAACTGCTTTCAGCATGAGTGCCTGAGTGCTTAAGAGTCCACCTCAGCCCAGAAAAGTGGACCTCACAGGGCCGCAACCCTACCTTCACCTCTAGCAGGCTCCAGACACAGGAAACAGATATAAAGCATAGTAACTTTCCCCTCTAGCGGTAACTATGGGAAGCCCGGGCTGCACCCATCAACTACCAAACGCAGCAAAGGAAGCCTGGGTTGGAGGCCGAGCTGGCTCCTCATTTCCCCTCTGGCGGTGGTCTCTGGGAGGTATGAGCCTCGGTTTATTGGTGGAAGTCCAAATGAGGAAAGGGGACTGAGACCCTGGTGAGATTCACGGGTGTGAAACTGATGAGAATGGTGGAGCGTGCCCAGAAAGTTGGGGGCGGGGTCCACCGGAAGTCTCAGGGTTTTTTCTGACCTAGAAGATTGGTCGTATGGCCATGATGAGTTGCACTACCTTCTTCCCAGAGCATCCCTTGGAGGGACAAGATTGGGTCAAAGTGGCAATCTCCGCCCATGAGTGGCAGGATTTCACATTGTGCCGGGTATCTCAGAAAGACCATTGTGGACTTTGACGATGTGCTACACCATATCAGCAGGGCCTCAAAGTGTCCTTTCTTTTTCCAGTGCTAGCAGCTCTGTAGGATAGATCTCAGGCTGCACTCTCCATCAGCCTTCACTGAAGGGAAACCGTGCAGTGAGAGGGGTCATCCCATATTATCAGAGAGAAAATACAACCCTAAGGAGGAGACAAATTCAGAACTTGAATGGCGATTCTGCTTGGAACCAGGGATGATGGGAAATTCACCTGCATGCAACAGCCCCGCCCACTCCTGGGTGATGTGCTTTGGTTACATAAGGTCCACTTCATTATCCTCTTGTTGCATCTCACAGAGTTTGCAACTTCGTAAGAGCAGTTCTCCTCCAGGAGTCCGATTGAGGAATACACAGAGGGCTTGAGCAACCAACCAGCCCCGCCAAAAGAGGACATCACAGCCTCCATTCCTACCTTTAGCTATCGGCCCAGGATAGCTCAGAGATGGGTGGTCAGGGCGAGCTTCCCCTGCATCTCTCCATACCAGGTCTAAGGGAGCTAAGATCCTTAGTCTGTAAGTCTAGCCACCATTTAAAGAGAAGGAAGAGGTGCCGGTCCTCACAAGGAGGCAAACTGAGGAGCTTGACTGACGACTGATGATGATACTCACCAGCTCAGGAAACAAAGGAGCCAACCAAACTCTCGGCACTGAGTGTCCTCTGATAGGCAGGTAGACTGAGGCTCCCTTTGCCCGGGTCCCAGGGAGTGTCGAGGTGTCAGTGTTAGAGTAGCAGAGGGGAATGTGCCTGTCGAAGGTGCTCACGTCCTCTCTCTGTCATCCACCAGGTGCCCAGATCACCTTTTTGTTGGGCCCACACTCTTGTCGGCTTTCCTGAAAAACACCCATCATGCCTCGTGGTCACAAGAGTAAGCTCCGTGCTCGTGAGAAACGCCGCCAAAACAGAGCTGAGACACAAAGTCTTCAGAGCGCTGAGGCTGCTACAGAAGATGCAGAGGCCGCCTGCTCCTCCTCTTCAGGTCTGGCAGACGCTCCCTCAAGTGCCACCGGTGCTGGTCCTCTCCAGACACCTTCGAGTGACACAGCCAGCACCAGTGCTGCTGCAGGTGTTTCAGGCAAAAGATCTGCTGGAAAAGCCAAAGGCCGAGTTTGGAAAAGTAGAAGTTCCTCCCAGGCCTCACCTTCCCCTGAGAGCTTTGGCCTAGATATCCTCACTCAGAAGGCAAGTCACTTGGTAGACTATCTTCTGACTCAGTATCAAATGAAGGAGCCCATTAGAAAGGCAGACATGCTGAAGATAGTCCACAAATGGTACAGAAAGGACTTTCCTGAGATTCTCAAGATGGCCTCAGACCACATGGATCTGGTGTATGGTCTAGAATTGAAAGAAGTCAAGCCCAATGGTAACTTCTACACCCTGGTCCAGAATGAAGATGCCGCCAGCGATGAGAGTCTGAGCAGAGCCTGGAGATTTCCTGTAAAAGGGATTCTGATGCCTCTCCTGAGTGTGATCTTCCTGAATGGCAACTGCACCTCTGAGGAGGAGATCTGGAAATTCCAGAGTATAATGGGCATCTATGATGGAAAGTCTCACTTCATTTTTGGAGATACCAGGAAGCTTATCACCCAAGATTTGGTGCAGGAAGAATACCTGGTGTACCGGCAGGTGGCCAACAGCGATCCTCCACGCTACGAGTTCCTCTGGGGTCCAAGAGCCCACGCTGAGACCAGCAAGATGAAAATCCTGGAGTTCGTGGCCAAGATGAATGATAACGTCCCCACTGCCTTCCCAGCCTATTACGAAGAGGCTTGAAAGATGAGGGAAGAGAGAGCCCGAGCTGCACCCAGGGCTAGCAGTCCTTCCAAGGCCAGTGGTCACCCCAGAGCCACATCCAGCCACTACCCTCAGCCTGAGTGACGTCGAGATGGAGTGTTCCCTCTTTGGTTGGAGAGGCCTGTTAAGCAGCTTCCTAGTATGCAAAAAGTCTTGTTAGCAACCTTTGTGAGGGTGTTGTGCGTTTTCACATGGTGTGCTTTTAAACAGAACGTTTCCTTAGGTTCAGAATGGAAGTTTAAGAATGACAGGGATGACACATGTATTGCCATAGACCAGGTTAGCAGTAAGCGTGGTCTTATTGAAATACAAATTGGGACTCCTTCGATCACTTTTGTGATCCAGAAGAAGGTAACATGGCTTTAGGGTAGGAATATCTTTAGCGATGTAAAGGGAGATTACACTAACATAAGAGGCAACAGTAGATGGATACATAAAAGGGTAGATAAACTAAAAGTTGGCAACTTCCTGACTTTTGATTATAATAGATGTAGAACATTATTTTAGGTTCAGGGGTACAAACATAGTGAACACACATTTATATAACTTACAAGGTGTTCACCCCCATGAGTCTACAACCCACCTGAAACATATGTTGTTATTACAGTATTATTTACTATATTAACTGTGCCGTACCTGGCTGGGTTGTTAAAGGCAAGACAGGGACATGTCCCACCTGTAGATGAATGGCTATAGAAGATGTGGTACATGTATGAAACTCGTCACTCCTTGTTTTCCTTGCTGTATTTAGTCTTTTGTTTTGTAGCCTGTAAAGCTATATACCTGATTTGCTTATGTTTTCAAAAATGTTAGATAATATAAATGATAGTGAATCAGACCTCTTGGCTCATGGCTTTTATTTGACACACGCATTAATGGAGCATCAGCTCTTTGGAAGTCCTCGTGCCAACCCTGGGAATGTTTAGGCAAAAGAGACACTTCCTCTGCCCATGCAGTCTGATTGTAGGAGAAGCTGTCATTACTGAAGAAGGTGAGATTGTCTACTTCATAAGGAACACGTGAAAAGTAAAGGGGGAGCGGAGATAGCATATTACCTAGCCTTTGTGGCTAAGCAGAATCCATTCCCATTGGGAGGACAAGGAGTGACCCAGGGCCATATCCAGTTGCTTCTCTCATCCTGAGTGAGGTCTGAGGTGGAGTCTTCACATTGTGGTTGGAAATGCCTGTTGGCCAGCATGCCTAATGTGCATGCATACCTCGCTGACTCCTACTTTGAGGTCATTGTCAAGGGGTGTTCTGCTAAGAGAAACCCTATTTAGGTTCAGAACGGAAGCCTAGATGTGGCAGGGATCACAGACTTACTGTTGTGTGTCAGGTGGAGGAGCGAGAGTTTTGGTTTTCCCAGTTCACCTTGAAAATCCTTAAATCACTTTTGTGATCTGGAAGAAGACAGTATGGCATTCCATTTGGGCTGTATTTGGTAATGTGGAAAAAAACTCAAACACAATAGCTCTGATGAGAGCCTAGAGTGGTATGAAAATGTAAAAGTTGCTCCATTATGGCTTTGCCTTACTCCACTCAATGTTTCTTTTCTTAGCTTTGAAAGTTACATACATGGATATCCAGAGATTATTCAAAAATGAATGAGTTTAGGGGAAAGTAAAGTGATGCAGCCACTAAGGAAGATAGTATAGAGATACCTGAAAAAGTTAAAAATTGAACTACTATGTTCTGCGGCCATTCCACCATGGAGTACTTAGGTAAACGGAATCCCTAAGGTGAAGAGTTAGAAGTACCCCCATGTCCACTAACACAGTATGCACAGTAGTCACCACATGGAAACGACCTCAGTAACCATTAATGAATGAATGTGGGAAGGCAAGGTGATACTCCCACACACACACACTCACCCACTCAGGGAAAAAGATACATCAATCAGTGGTAAAAGAGAATGAGTCCCGGGTATTGGGGACAGCACGTGCTAGGTGAAAGAAGGGGTAAATTTCAAATGGTGCTCCTTCATTAAAACTTTTCAAACGACAGAAACAAATACTGTGTAGTATCCCTTATGCGAGGAATCTTTGAAACACACACTGATAAAGTAACTCATACATTGAAGATATTGATGTTTTCCCACTGGGTGGTGGTGGTGGAATGTGGTTGAAATTGGTGATGGTGGCCAAAGATGCAAACTTTATATTATATAATTAATAGCTCCTGAGGATGCAATGTACAGGATGATTACTAGTAGTTATCGCTAGTGTATTAGATGTGAATATAGCCAAGACAGTATATCTAAATGACCTAATTATATGCAAGGAAATAAAAAGCTGTGACTGCTGTAGTTCAGGGGAATGAGCTTCAGACTATGAAACAACGTATTGAGGGTTTCACTCCCAGCCAGGGCACAGGCCTGGTTTGCATGCCAGGATCCCAGTTGGGTGTGCTGGAGAGGCAACCACACATTGATGTTTCTCTTTTTCTCTCTCCTTCCCTTCCAGTCTTTGTATATAAATAAAATCTTTTTTAAAAGGGGAAAAAAGAAAAGTGTAGGTGATTTTTTCAGTGCCTATGTTAAAATACTTTACTTTCGACAAAATGCCAGTGTTTCATACATTCTACCCACAGACATTTAGTTCCTCACAGTTCCATAAGACAGGAATTGGGTGTGGAGTCCCTGGGATTCCTAGTTCAGAAGTCTTATAACTCTGCAATCATTGTTTCTGGAGGCTTTCTTCTCAGGTGGAGCTCAGGAGCTCCTTCCAATCCATGCATTTTGGTGGGAGCAGAATTCAGTTACCAGGAAGTGAAGGACTAAGGTTCCCATTTGTGTGCATGCTACGGGCTACAGATCATTCTCAGGCCTCTCTTAGAGCTTTGCTATGCTATACAGCACCTTCCATCTTCAAAGGTAGGCGGGGGAACTTCCCTCTCACCCTTTGAATTTCTCTCACCGAGAAAAGCTCCATCCGATTTAAGGTTCACCTCCTTAGCTCCCTATTTTAAGAATAGGATAATCTCCCTTTTTTAAGAATATCAGGCCCTGGCTGCTGTAGCTCAGTGGATTGAGCTCAGGCCTGGGAACCAGACAATCGCGGTTCGATTCCCAGTCGGGGCACATGCCAGGGTTGCAGGCCGGTTCCCTGCAGGCCACTTCCCAGCAGGGGATGCACGAAAGGCAACCATACATTGATGTTTCTCTCCCTCTCTCTTTCCCTTTCTCTCTAAAGATAAATAAATAAAAATCTTAAAAAATTATCAGATAATCTCCCTATTTTAAGAATATCAGATTTCAGACCTCCATTCTGTCTGCCAAATCCCTCATAGCAGCACCCAGATTAGTGTCTGATTCATTAACTGGAAGAAGATGTTTGTGCACCAGGACTCAGGAATGCAGGGGGTCTTCTTGGAATTGGGACTGCCTGTGTTCTTGAGGTATTTTGGTTATGTTTGTAATTACGAGCTTCATCCTTTAGAGGTACATAGAAGGATAAACATTGCTATTTTGTTTGACTCACAACAGCTTGAGGGAGAGGGTGACATAGACGAGACAAGACTGGCCCTGTGTTGATGTTGCTGAACCTGGAAATCAGTACCTAGAGCACTGGTTACATTGCACTCTCACTACTGCAGATGTCCTATTTTGTCACACAAATTATCCAGAGCACGAAAATTAAATCAAACTTAAAAAAAATGTAATTTTTTTTAGAGAGAATGGAAGAGCCGGCCAGAATAGGGAGGCATCAATGTGTAGTTGCCTCTCATGCACCACCCCTCCCCCCCGCTGGGGACTGGCCTTCAAACCCAGGCATGTGCCCTAGACTGGGAATCAAACCTGTGACTGTTCCATTCACAGGCCCTCACTCAATCCACTGAGCCACACCAGACAGGGCCTAAATGTCCAAAAAATTTAATAAAACAAGTATAATATAATATAGACTCATTAAAAGTAGCTCAAAATCACTTAGTTTATGATGGTATTGCCTAAGAATATTACTTATTTCCCACATTACTTAAGAACATTGTTGCAAACATTTCCAAAATATTCACTTAAACTTGGCCACATTCAACAAGACTAAGTATTCAATTACCAGTGGCACAGTATTCCACTTTTGAAAATTACCCTTAAGGCATACACTCAATCATAGAAAAACATATACATGTTCATGTATCGATTGATTGAAAAAGATGTGGTGTATCCACACTGAGCCAGAGCTGCAGCCCAGACTGTTCTACTGCAACTATGGCCAGCTGACTGTGCAGGGCATGTCTCGCACCTCCTCCCATCCCTAGTGAGGCCTGAGGCAGAGTCTCCACTTTGTGGTTAAAGAAAGCAGCCAGTTTTCTAACTAGTGAAACCCACCATCGGGCTCCTGGAAACACAGGGCATACTCTATTGTTCTACATTATGGGGGAATTGGAGATTGATCTTTTCTTTGTTTCTATTCTCAATGTTGTCCCTTTTGTTTAGTAGTTATTTAGCTCCAGAACCGAAAATTAGTGACATGGTTCAAACATATATTGGAGACCAGCAAGGTGAAAGGTATGAATTCTGGGAATGTGTAAAAATTGAAAATCACTGCATCATTCCTGTGATTTAGACCATGATACTATAATATTGAAATACGGACTTTTTAAAATAGGGAGGAGTTTTACCACACAGTAAAGCCTGTGTTACCATGAGTGTGGAAAAAATGTAAAAGGTTTTCAATGCTTCCTTTATTTTCCTCTTTTATATTCTATTAGAAGTGCAGAGTATAGATATGGATTTGGATTAGCTCAGCTAACTGAAAGATGTTGCAGAAATGAACTCATAATAAGGTTGACTTCTTGTACACTTGCTCTTTACAATTCCAAATATAATTCAGCATCTGTTCTTTGGAAGGCAGGATAATATTGGGGATGCTGTGAGAAATGGACCCTGCCATGTCTATCCATAGGCTATTAAAGTTTAAGAGCAGTTTTCATACACAGTAGGCAGACAAATACTCCATGAGATTGAGAGGGCCAGTAAAATTAAGGGGTCAGAAACAGGGCCTGAGGTTCCAGATTTCAGATCTAGGAGAGATGCTGCTCAGGACCAGAGTTCAATATTAAGAAAGTGAAATTCACATGGTGGAGGGTAATGTGAAGGTCACAGCATGGTGGGCTAGATGAGGTTGTGATGATGGTGGGAAGCAACCAGGCCCTCAGATGGTGTGTCTCAGAGTTGAAAGGCTTACACCTGCAATGGCAAACTAGCCTGACCAGTTCTTTTGAAATTTCCTTAATAGCCAATATCTTTTCCTTTCTTTTTTTAATTTTAAGGCTTTTTCTTATTGCTGTTGAATCACAGTTGTCCCAGTATTTCCCCTGTTGCTCTCCTCTGTCCTGCCCACACCCCTATTCCTCAGTCAGTCCCAAGTGTGTTGCCCATTATCCTGGGTCCTTAACATGTATGATGTACCTTGGCTAGAGGCTTCCCTTTCTCTCCCCTGGTCTCCCTTCCTCCTTTCCCTCTGGCCACTGACAGTTTGTTCCTTAACCCAAGGTCTCTGGGTCTGTTGTGCTTGTATGTTTATTTGTTAGTTAGTTAGTTAGTTAGTTAGTTAGTTAGTTAGTTAGTTTGTTTGTTTGTTTGTTTCACAATCATGAGTAGACCACAGAGAATCTCCACATGGCACAGGGAAAGATGCATCCTGTGCTCCTGTCCCTCTGCACGTGCCCACAGTGCACAGGCAACTGTGCACTTCAACGCCAGAGAAAAACTGTGAAGTAAGGGAGATGATCTGTGACTGAAACTTGGGAGCCATCGCGTTGGCACCCTTTGAGGTGTGTTAGGGAGTCAAAGCCCATTCTATTAAAATGGCATTCATGATAGGTTGCTGCTGTTGTTGTTCCTGCCATGTGGGAAACTCTAACCCAAGAGTACATTTTAGGGGATAGTGAAATTAATGAAAATAGGCCAGGATTGTTTGGAAGGAAGGTCAGCTAGCTGGGAAGAGAGTGAGTGCTGGAAACAAAGTTTCGAACATTAGAACAGTATTCAGCTGAAAAAACTCCCCTACACTCAAAATATGATTTAATCGGGAGAGGGGAGAATGTATTCCCAGATTTTTCTCAACAGCTCTCTGGACAGATTTTGGTATCAAAGGTACTAAAGCGATACATATTTGCTGATATCTACTGAATATTTTTGTATTTCTTTAAGGTGAGTGTTATTGCCTGATGTCGAAATAATTGTAATGAGAGATATCAAATATTGTGCAAAATCCCAATGAATTCCAGGCACTATACACATTTTTTTCACACACATGGAACCCCACTCATGAACCCTACCACAGAGGGCTTTAAAAAACCCACGACAAATGCAGAACCTGAAACTCATATCAACAACTAGGTGACAGCACTGGCACTAGGTCCCCTAGTCTGCATCTCTACTACCCCAAAGGACACCTCAGGTGGTAGAAAGGAAGACCTTGTGACCAAAACACTGGATGGACTACATAACAAGAGCAGTTAGAATACACACACAAATAGCAGACACGAATAAAGGAGAGATCATGCTTAGTGACAATATGATCAGCTACATGTGCAATATCACATACTGTCAAAACATCAGTCAGGGCTCACACACATCAAGCTCTACCCTTCTATGCTCCCTAAGCCAGGCTCATGAAAAGAAAGAATGTATCAGCTTTCTTTTCTCAGACAGCACAGCACATGGGCTCTGATATGCACTTCAGTTTCCTAACTCTACATTGCTGGGTGAGGGGACCCATTTTCTGCAGGTTTGCAATAAGGCAAATGCTCAAGTACTAGCAGGGAGGTGTCACCACCCAAGACGCCACTATTCAAGAGACAGGTGCCAAGTTCAGGATTCCCATGGCTGAAAGGTGAGGAAACAATCAGGCCAAATTAAGTGGATCAAAGAAAATATTAAGGAGGGTATCTCAGTTCCATACAAGGAGTCCAAGGCTCTGGAACATATGCTGAGGAACCTGCCTAGGGAGGAGTAAGGGACTAAGCCAGAACCTGAAGTCCTAGACTCACACCCTTATTGGATCTCCTTGGTAGCCTTGAAGGACAAAGATCGCATGAGGATGACCTTCATTTCCAACTTGGAATTCCCAGAAAAGTGCGATATTAATGTAACATGAGCAGAGTCAAGAAATCAAAGGCTAAAGTTACAGGACTGTTCACCTGTCAAAGTAAGGATCCCGAAGTGGATGGACTAAGGGTAGCACCCAGAGCATGAAAAGGAGGTCCCACAAAATTGGTGCTGTCACACCCGAAAGACGTGGCAGAGACGTCAGGCTGACTTGACTCTGGACAGTCTCAGGGAGGTCAAATCTTGGTGTAATGCAGACCATTTTCGGCTGGAAGAGGTAATGACAGGATCTCTAACAGGAATCTGTCTATATGAGTATCCTGAGTATTATGAGGGGCAGCGTAAAAAAAAAAAAAAAACGGGGGATCACATAGAAACCAGGACTTTCCATGACCTTGGGGAAGCCAGAAAAACGACCACTGAGAGTCCACGCTTTCTTCGGGGGTGATCTCTGGGACGGAAGGGCCTTGCCCTATAGAACTGAAACCCATAATTGCAAAGACAGGAATCTTGCCCCGAGATGAGGCAAGGACCCTCAGTGCTAAAGGAGAAGATCACCCCCACGACCCCAGTATCTTGTTGAAGCCCTACCCTAGTGTGTGGCCTGCCAGGCCCAGGCCAAACATAGGCAGCTGTCCACTGAACTGCCACCTGGAACTCAGGACAGAGCAGATGGTGTGCAGCCGGGACCACCCATGTCACTAGAGGGTCAAGCCGAGGCTCTGAAGACACAAAAGTAGGGACCCTGAGTGAGGACCTGGGGCCCTCCCACTCCTAAGCAGTGGGGTCCCCCGGTTCCCCAGCCCACCTGCCGCGGGGCTCTCAGTTCTCAGGCACCCCAGACAGCCCTGCCAGTTAGGACCCACCCACTTCCGCCTTAGAGCCAGGGTCTTTCCCGGTGCGCCCAGGCCGCTGCTTTCCGGTTCAGGGCGGATTCTCAGGATGCGCCTGGAGTCAACCTGAGGACCTACAGGGCGACCTTCGGAAACCACAGCTCTCCAAGAGGGTAGGTGAGCCCACCCCGACCCAGGCTTGCCTTCTGATGAGAGCCATCGGGCTGAATGCGGCCTCAAATGTGTTAATAAGAGGGTCATCCGTGCTCCGTTAGTGTGCACTGATGTGGTAGGTCTGACCTGCTTTCGAGAAGAGGGGCTAAGTGCTTAAGATTTCTCTTCTTTATTCTTTTTAGCTTTAAGTTTCTGTCATTTTGTTCTCTTTTTTCATTTAGGCCATATTTCTTTGGTCCCTTTTTCGTCATCCTCATTCCATTTCTAATAATAGTCAGCGGTGCTTTACTTCTTCTGTGTCTTGGTAGTGTTGCCTAATATAGTAAGTTTCCTGTACCATCTAGTTGCAGAGCACCTTTGTCCCGCAAGCTGAGTCCTCCCAGCTGTGCCCTCCTTGTGAGTCGAGCACGCCCTCCTCTTGTAGTTGGGTCTTGATTGCTTCAGCAGGCTAATGGAAGTTACTTACCCAGTCCATACAGTTTGGTAGGGCTGGTACTGACGACGGGTCAATAACCATCTCCCACCAAGGGACTGGTTAGTGGTGCTCTCACGTGGTTTGTAGCTGTCCACTGGATCCACAGGCTCTGAGGTTTCCTGTTTGGTGTGGGCCAAGGTCAGCCACCATGAGTGTTCTGTCTGGGGTTACTTGGCATAAGCTGTGAAGTGATCTGCAAATGGCTTGTGCTAGTGCCCGGCCTGGGCCTACTCAGAGAGAGGGAGAGGGGCATGGCTCAGCTGTCGGCTTGTTTGAGCAGATTTAGGAGGGTCTGTAGCAAGAGCCTATACCAGGCAGTCATATGGAAAACCACTGTTACCAGCTAGGGTGGGCCATAAACTTGAATGGGACAGAGCCTTAGATAATCAGTAGAGCAGAACTAACCGTTGTCAGCCAGGTTGATGGAGTCTCATCTCAGATATGGTGCCACAGTGCTGTGGCTTTGTGTGGGAGTGCTAAGAAATGGAATAATGGCTGCTATCTGCAGTTCTGCCCAGGACGAAGCTGTCACCCAGCTGTCACTCTGATGCCAGACACTTCAGTTGCTCCCCCTATGCCATTGGTTCCCTTCCAGGTGCTGCCCTGGTGCTGAAGCCCAGAGGGAGTGATCTTAGTGAGTCCACGTGTGAGGACATTCCAAGAGGAGTCGTCTGAGATTCCCACAGTTTCTTCTGCTGACTGAACCCCCACTGGTTTACAGCCAGAAATTATGGGGACTTACCATCCTAGCCCTGGAACTGTGGGCTGGGGTGTCTGTATATAACCCTCTTATTTTTATGGTATTGTGTTGGTAAGAGCCTTTCTAAGCAGAGGGACATCAGATTAGCAGAGGCAGATGTCCAAGACCTTACCTAGAGTAAAGGTGAGAACCCTGAATGAGGACTTAGGGCGCCACCATGCTCAACACAATGAGTCCCATGGAGCTGTCAGCTGTGGATGTCCCCTGGCAAAGATGGTGGGTTGGGGTGCTCATTTGGATCCTATTACAATGCCAAGAAGATGAGGACCTGGGTTTTAGGTATAAATGTAGAGAAGCCCAGAGGAGAGGTGCAGGCCATGCTAAAAGTGGATATGGTGGTCTGAAATGGGAATGGAGAAGACCCCCACACTCTGTAGCAGACAGGGCTCCACAGAGACTAGACTTGCCTGCTTCTGCTGTCAGGCCTCCTAAGCAGTGGGCAGGACTGCTTGGCTGGAGGCTGAGGTTAACTTTAATGGTTTCCAGGAGGTTCTCAGGGGACAGGTTGGTCAGAGCAGAAGCTCTGTAGGTGTCTAGAACACTTCCCTCTAGGAAAGATACAGAAGTGGCCTTCTTAAAGGTCAAGGTAACATAACCCTGATGAAGTTACTCAACCCTCTCATCTTCTCTCCTCTCATGCCCAGGTTGTCTGCTGTCCCACCTGTTCTTTTGACTACTGTCCTTGACAGTCATCATGCCTCGGGGTCATAAAAGGAAGCTCCGTATCTCTGCAGAACACCACCAGGCCCAAAGTGCAACCAAACGTCTGGGGAATGCCAAGGAGGAAGCACTGGCCTCCTCATCCCCTCCTCCAGAAGCTGCCACTCAGAGGAAGCCTGGTGCTAGGTCACAGAGCCCTATCAGGTGGCTTCAGAGAGCCCTGTCCATCATCACGAAGTCTGCAGGTGTTTCAAATGTAGGATTATCTGAAGGAGCCAACCACAAAATGGAGGACAAGCCAAGTTCCTCCAAGGCCCCACCTTCCATGACACAGTCTCAGAGAGACCGTTGGACTGAAATGACCTGTACGGTGGTGCAGTTCCTGATGCAGATGTACAAAATGAAACAGCCTATTAGGAAAGCAGATATGCTGAAAATTGTCAGTAAAAAGTACAAAAATCTCTTCCATGAGATCCTCAGAAGAGTGTATTCCAGTAAGGAGGTGGTATTTGGTGCTGGCTTAAAGGAAGTTGATGCCATGCAGCATTCCTCTACCCTGGTCAGCAAAATGGATCTCCCCAACAATGTGAGGGTGAGTGGTGGCAGAAGGGGATTCCCCAAGTATGGTCTCCTGATGAATATCCTGAGCATGATCTTCAAGAACAGCAATTGCAGCACTGAGCGGAAGATCTGTGAATTCCTGAACAACATGACACTATATGCTGGAAAGAGGCATTTTCCATTTAAGGAGCCAAAGAAAGTCATCACCCAAGATTCTATGAAGCTCAAGTACCTGGAGTACCGCCGGGTGCCCAACAGTGATCCTCCACGTTACGAGTTCCTGTGGGCTCCAAGAGCCCATGCCGAGACCAGCAAAATGAGAGTGCTGGAGTTTGGGGCCAAGATTAATCACACGATCCCCAGTGCCTTTTTTGTATGGGTGTGAAGAGGCTTTCTGAGATGAGGAAAAGCCCAAGCCACAATGCCATGAAGGGCTGGCACCAATGTCATGGCAGTGATCGATTGGGCCACATCAAGCAGCTGCTCCCACAGCTGGTGAACTTGAGGTTGATTCTGCATTCTGTAGTTGAAGAGAGCAGTCAGTGTTCCAAGCAGTGGAAAGCTGGGTGTGACAGGAAACACAAGGTAAAATACCTTAGTGTTCCTATTCATGTAGGTGATTTGAAGATTCATCTGTATTTTTACTTTGTCCTGTTTTTAGTGGATTTACTCCTAAATAAAGGTTTGTTTGTCACTGCAATCTAAGTTAATTATATTGGACACACTTGTTGTTTATTAGGTTTAAGAGTGAGAGGTTTGTTGTTTTTTAAAACTAGTTGGGAAAACTTCCATCTTGTCAAGTGATCTGGTGCTAGGTAACATGCTTTTCCTTGAAAATGTAAAGATATAAAGCAGTAAAATATGTAATCACACAATAGACAAAAACTAATATTGTCAATATTGCATTCTCAATCCTTTTAGTCTGTTTTTCATAGAGTTAAAAAAACAGCATGTACTTGACTTATCATAGAATGTAGTGAAATAAGCCAGTCAGTGAAAGACAAATATGATAACATCTTATGTATAAGAGGGATCTAATGAACAAAATAAACTAATGAACAAAATGGAACCACAGGCATAGAAACATGGAACAGACTGCAAGTGACCAGAGAAACAGGAGAGTGTAATAATGGTGGAAAGAAGGGGAAGGGAGTAGACAAATAACATGTATGAATGACCCACAGACATGAACAACAGTGTAGGGATTGACTGTGGGAGCAGAACGGGGGGACTGGGATAGGAGAAGGAGGGCAAAGTGGTAAAAAAAAATGGCACAACAGTAATACAGTAACAATTAAAAATTATTTTGTAAAGTAAAAAGGTGTAGAATTAAACTGTTATAAATTAGCCTCCATGCCCACAGGCTCATTTGGTCTGAAAACTGTAATTGCATATTAAGGCTCCATGTTAATGCTGGGAGAGTAGAAAAGAAGACCTAGCCACAGCCCCTAAACATTATAGTGCCAAGCACCAACTACCATATTGGGTAAATGGTAATACACAATGTAAGAGCCACAAAACAAATGAAATGACAGGGTGGGAACAGAGAAGGGGGTTTCTAGAGATCAGTGAAGTGCAAATGCCCTGAGGCAAGACAGTATTGGATCTCGGGAAAAGGAAAGTCCCTCAATGGGAGGGAATTTCATTTAGCTGTATGGTGGGTGAGATGATGCTGTGGAAATTGTGAGCAGAAGACAGACCCTCAGATAGACGGCAGGCCACATAGTTGAAGACAAAGTCTGGAATGGGAAACTGCACTTAACAGTTACTTTGAAATTCCAAGTAAATGGCACAGAGATTACCTGGGGCAGGGATGGGACAGGCCCTGTGCAGGTGAACACAGTGTATAAGTCACGTATGTTAGTCACGTGGTCTCCAGGGAATCCTTAAGAAATAAGTGTGATGCTCCTTTTAGGAAGGAATGCCCAGAATTCACTGGACTGACACTCTGCTTTGAGATAGAGGAGTCTGAGTGTCCCTTTGAAAAAACATTTGCATTAGGTTTCCTTGTGTGTCATGTGGCCAACTCTAGGCAAGGTTACATTGTTCCTGGTGGTTAAACAATTGAAACTAGGAGTGGCCTAGAAAGAAGGGAGGCAGAGAAGGGGGCAAGACTTTGATCCTTGAAACACATTTTGAGAGTTTTCTGGTACAGCTATTGAGGAAGTCTACCTCACATGAATGGACATTGAAAGACATACTCTAAGGGAGGAGGGGAGAATGTGGCTGAGTTCTCCTTGCTAAGCAGCACTTTGCCTGATAGGGTTTGCTTTGGCCTAGAGCACTGATACTCTCTGACCTCTCCTGGATTAAAAACTCGATCTCAGTGTAGTGGCTTGAATCCCAGGGGACAAAATCATCATGGCAGGAACTGGCATCCCTTACAGTCAATACAGGCTGGGCACTTTATGTGCATTATATACCTTCTACGGGCCCCCAAGATGGAGCTTATCAAACCCGTTGCACTGAAGAGGAGACTGAGGTTCATAGCATTTGCTAATGTGCCTGATTGCATATGACTGTTAAGAGAAAGAGTAGGAACTAGACTCCTGGCCCGAATTAGTCTGAAGCGCACAGTTTTCCTCCCCTCTCAAGCTGAGGTCACCTTTGAGTCCCTTCATTCACCTTCTCACTTCTCACAAATGGATCTTAAGTGATTTAAAAAAGGAGTCTGTGCCCAAGACTGTAGATTGAAAGACATACCAGAGTAATAAGAATCTTTGAAATAACTGACACATGCGAATAAAGGAGAGGCAGAATATTTGCTGACAAGATGATCAATTACATATGCAAGATGAGTGCACCTCAAAACATCAGGGGTTCATAAAACCATTTTGGACAGTGTGTTCTGGATAGAAATTTAAATATACTCAAACATAAGTGACACGATGCCCGAGTCTAGCTGGAAAAGGAATAAATATGTCAAAGCATTCTTTTTTCATTAACATGACATCTGTCCTGGGGTCTGTGCCTGGTGTTACAGCACACCTATCTCACGTTATTCCTGAGGCAGGGAGCCATTCTCTGAGAAGTGTGCAACTGGAAAACTCACCAGGAGGTTATAGAGATGTGGTCTTTATCAGAAAAGTTTTAATCAAGAAATGGTAGTCATAAGAAAGATTCCCTTACTGGACTGGGAAGAGTAACCTGCCAGGCAATTGTCGGCTTGTGCATCCCTCACTTATTCTTCAAGGCTCTCAGGGACTTGTGAGACAACTTTAGGAAGATAGCCTGAGACCACTAGAGGGAAGGGTCCTAGTCTCCGACACATGAAAGTGAGGAATGAATTCCCTGAATGAAGAATTAGTGGAGGAATGAAATCTCTGAGTGAACAATGAGGGGAGCACCCACACAGAACAGTGAGGCCCATAGACACCTGATTTGTCATTCAGCCCTCAGAGTGCTGAAACAGCCTTGACAACACATGACCAAACCTGACTTCCCTTTCAGAGGTCAAGAAGGTAAAGACCTTGTTTTGAGGTTCATCGATGCTGGTGAGTAGAGGTAGGATTTCCAAGGTGTGCCAGGAGGAAGGTGAGTACCATGAAGATTTCAGAGACCACCAAACTCTTATCAATGGAGGCATCACCAAAATCCTTCCGTTCCATTGGCATGAGAGATCCAGGAATAAGTGTCAGGCAGAGAGGGTCTCAGATCCTTCTCAGGGGTAATGAAGGAGTTGCAGTGTGATCAGAGGACTGAGACACTTCATTCTCGGTATTGTACCTTTTGGGAGTTTAACAAATGTATGATGGCTTGTAGCCACATTATAGTTTCATGCACTGTAGTTTCACTGCCTTAAAAATGCTCTGTGCACCACCTGTTCATCCCTCCTTACCTCCTAAGCCCCGGCAACTGCTGGCCTTTTCACTTTCCCTATAGGGCTTGCTTTTCCAGAATATCATATAGTAGGAACTACACAGAATGTAGCCTTTTAAGATTGGCCTGTTTCATGTAGTAATTTATATTTAAGCTTCCTGTATGTCCTTGTATAGCTTGAAACCTCATATCTTTTCTCCAGAGGTACCACAGTTTAGGAATCCATAAGCTCCTGAAAGACATCTTGGTTGATTTTAAGATTTGGCAATTATGAATACAGCTACTATAAACGTGTATGCAGGGTTTTAAAGTTTCATTTATTTTTAATTTGGGGGGTACAATTTACATTTAGTATTATCTTGTGCAGATGATTTTTGCAGATATATGTTTTCAACTCATTTGAGCAAGTACCACGATACAATATTGCTAGACAGTATAGTAAGAATAGGTTTATTTGTTTTATTTTAAAAGAACACATTTTAGTGAGTTATGACTGACATACACAAAGCTGTATATATGTTGTACACAAAATCATTACATTGGAGAGTCTTGTGGGGTCAAGAGCAGTGCTGTCAAGAAAACCCGCTGTGGCAGTCTTGGTTAAAGCCAAGGTAGAGCTCTGGCTTAAGGCCCTCACTCCACCACACTCTCCCACCTCTGGGTGAATCATCCACTTGACAAATCACACCAGGCCCAGAATAAGACCCAGGCTCTCAAAGGTTCTCTGGCCACCGTAGCCAGGAAGAGTCCTCTTCTTATCATCTCCTTCTTTGGGGGTGCTCCCTTAGATTTACCCATTGTTAGCATTCCCCAGAGACTCATAGATCCCATTCCACCATCATTACTTCTACAGTAATTTCATGCACAAGTCTGAGGAAGGTTTTAGAAGCCAATGTGAGAAAGTGCAAGTTTCTCTGAGAATACAGGTTGATCCACGGAGAGTGAACTGAAAGATTTTCTTTTCAAGAAGGTGTAGGTGTTGATGCAATTCCTGATGCAGAAATATCAATTGAAGGAGCCTGTTATGAATATATGGGTGCAGAAGACAGTGAACCAAAGGTAAAGGGAACACTTCCTCAAGCCCTTTAGGAGAGCCACTAAGCTCGTGAAGCTGGTGTTTGATCTAGAACTGAACAAAGTCAATCCCAATTGTCACTCCTATAACCTTGTCTCCAAATTGCACACCACCAACTATGTGTGTTTGAGTGATGGCAGGGACTTTGCAAGAATGGGCTTCCAATGACTATCTGAGTATGATCACCTTCAACAATGGCTATGCCACTGAAAAAGAGAATAGGAATTCCTGAACTTTAAGGCATGTATAGTGGGAGTTGGCACTTTTGTTTGGAGATTATTTGAAGCTTGTAGTTCAAGATTTTGTGCAGGAAAAAAAAGCTACAGAAGCAGGAGGTGCCCCCAAATGATTTCCATGCAATGAGTTCCTGTAGGGTCCAAGACTCCATGCGGAAACCACCAAGATGAATTCTGCAGTGTGCATCCAAGGTCAATGATACCATCCCTGCTGCCTTCCCGAGCCCTTATGAAAAGTTTTGAAACATGAGGATTAGAGAGCCTGAACCCAAGCTACACCTAGTGCAGGCACTTCTTTCAAATCCAGAAAATGTCCAGGGCCATGTGCAGCTGCTATTCTTTCCTTCAATGAGGTCTGGGACAGAGTCTTTACATTGTACTTGGAAAGGCCTGTTGGCCAGTATTCCTGAAGAGCATGAATACATTACTGATTTATTTTTTGTGGTTTATTTTATTTTGTTTTATTTTTCACACACCCCTTCTGGGAATGTTGCCTGTAACCCAGGCATGTGCCCTGACTGGGAATTGAACCAGCAACTGTTTGGTTTGATGGCCTGCACTCAATCTACTGAGCCACACCAGCCAGTGCTATTGATTTATCTTCAGTAGTACTTCTGAAGTGGTGTTCTTTCAACGGAATCTTTCCCACACAGAGAGAAACACAAAAAGTGTATAGTGTCACCTAAATGTGGAATCTTAATGCACACTCAGATGCACAAATGAACTCATATATACAAAGAAAAGATTAGTGGTTGCCAGAGGCAGGGGTGGAAGGTGGGTGAAATGGGCTAAGGTGTCCCAAATGTTCAAACTTTCGGTTCTACAATGAAAGGACCTGGGGATGTAATATATCAGATGAACAGTAAGAGTTATTAATACACTATTACATGTGCACACATAGTCAAGAGAAATCTTTAAAGATCTAATTACAAGAATAAAAAAATCTAGATAAAAACTTTCCATTGCATATATTAATTTACTTTATAACAAATTACCAAAAACTAAAAACTTCAAACCACAGACATTTAGTATCTCATAGTTACATTGGTCAGAATTGTGTGCACACAGTAGCTGCGATCAGTAGTTCAGAAATCTCCAGTGCTGCAATCAATGTATCAGGTTACTATGTTCTTAAATGGAGCTCAGGAACTCCTTCCAATACCCTACTTATATGGGGAAAACTTCACTTGTCTGAAATTGAAGGACTGAGATACCCATTTGCTTGCTAGCTGTCAGCTAGGGGTCATTCTCAGGTCACTTTTAGGTCTTTGCTATGCCATGCAGCTCCTTTCATCTTCAAAGCCAGCAAGGAAAACCTTCTTCTCACCCTCTGGATCTCTTTTGCCAGGAAAAGATGGGGAAACTTTTCATTAAAGTACTTATCTCATTAGATCTGTTCCAGGGAGGATAATATCTCCATTTTAAGAATATCAGATTTGGGACCTCAGTTACATTTGCTAAATCCTTCAGAGAAGCATCCTGATCTGAGTTTCATTAATTAACTACAAGAAGATGTATGTATACCAGAAATCAGGAATGTGGTAGGCCATCTTTGAATTCTGATTGCCAGTGTCCTTCTGGTATTGTGGATATCTTTGTAATTAATATTTTTACCCTCTGAAAGTACATAATATGATAAATATTGTTATAGGTCTTTGCCTCATACTTACCTGGGGGCTGAGGGTGAATATAATTGAGACAAGACTGACAAAGTGTTGATTTTGCTGTTGCTGAGAAATGAATGAGAGAAGCATTGGTTACATTATTCTCTTTCTTCTAGAAACATAAGCATTCCATTGATTATTCTACAGCTGAAACAAAACTTCCAAAATTTCTTTAAGAAACAAATACCAAAATATTATTTAAACAAGGTAAAGATAGCTCAAAATTACTTAATTTTTATCATATTACTTAAACATATTACTTCATTCCTATATTACTTTAAGAACATTAATACAAAAATCTTCAATATGCAAATTTCCAGATTTGACAATATATGAAAAAACTACAAACCTAACCAAGAAGGTAAAATACCTGTTTTCAGAAGACTACACAACACAGAATAAAGAAATTAAGGAAGGCACAAGTGAATGGAAGCATATACCGTGTTCATGGATGGAATAATTAACATCATTTAAAAGTCCATACTACCCAAAGTAATTTAGAGATTCAATGCAATACCTATTAAAATACCAATGACATGTTTCACAGATTTAGAACAAACACTTCAAAAATTTGTATGAAACTATAAGTGATCCCAAATAACTGCAGCAATTTTGAGAAAGAACAACAAAGTAAGTGGGATCACCATACCTGACATCAAACTATATTACAAGGCCATGATAATCAAAACAGCCTGGTACTGGCATAAGAACAGACACATAGATTAATGGAACAGGATAGAGAGCCCAGAAATAGACCCAAGTCTCTGTGGTCAATTAATATTCAATGAAGGGGACAGAAGCATAAAATGAAATAAACATATCCTCTTCAATAAATGGTGCTGGGAGATCTGGACAGCTACATACAAAACAATGAAACTCGACCACCAACATATACCAAACACAAAAATAAACTCAACATGGATAAAGGACTTAAATATAACTCACAACACCATAAAGTCCTAGAGGAAAACATAAGCAGAAAAATTTCAGGTATTTTATGCAATAATATTTTCACCAATATGTCCCCTAAAGCAAGGGACATAAAGGAAAGAATAAGCAAATGGATCTCATCAAAATAAAAAGCATCTGCACAGCTAAAAAAACACCAGCAAAATGAAATGGGGATTGACTGTATGGGAAAACATAATTGCCAATGATACTGCGGACAAGGGTTTGATTTACAGGGTGCTTTCTTATATGCACATAAATGTGTGAGTTTTTGGCTAACGTCCATGACAGTATGATGAGTGCCTTCTCATTTCATTATGAGGAAGTTTTGAGAGACAAGAAACACAGAGCTTGAATCAGAGCTGCAGCCAGTGTTCCCCTACTGTTGCCAGGGCCAATTTTCTGTCCAAAGCATGTCCTGAAACTGCTCCCATCCTTAGTGAAGTCTAAGGTACAATATTCACTTTGTGGTTAAAGAAAGCAGTCAGTCTTCTAAAGTGAGGAGGCAAGGTCGGGCTTCTGGGATTGCAGCGTCTAACATGTGTTCCAGTACAATATGGGGAAATTGAACTTTTGTATTTTCTTTTCTTCTATATGAAGTAATGTTCCTTTCAATTAGAGGATTACTTGGCTCCAAAACCTAAGCTTATGAGTGACATGGATCACATCTTTATTTGAGATTATCAGGTTGAAAAATAGGAGTTCTGGTATTCTGTAAAAAGTTGAAAAACCTTAGATAATTTCTTGTTATTCAGAACAAGACAGAATAACATTAGAGTATAGATTTTTGTGAAAATGAAATCACCTCAAAGTAAAGTCTGTGTGATCATGAGATATGAAAAAAAGGAGAATGTAGTCAAATCTTGGTTTGCTTCATTCCATTCAGTTTCTTTGTAAAATCACAGTATACGGAACTGGGTTGTCACAGCTATTCAAGAATGCAGGGAAATTTCAATCACAAGTTTGACTTCTTGTACACTCACCATTTACATGTTCCAACATTAATTTAGCAACTGCTGTTTATAAGGCTCCTGGATACTACTTGGAATGCTAAGGGAGATAGAGCCTACCTGTGCTGCCAATAGGATTTTAGATTCTAAGAACAGCTTTGATATAAAAAATGTGGTGAGATACTCCATTACATTGAAGAGACCAGGAAAATCAAGGGGTCACAAGTATGTAAGGAGGTTTCAAAGAGTAGTCTAGTGTAGAAGCTGTGCAGCAATGAAGTTAGAGAATGGGAAACTGAAAGTTGTGTGGTGAGAGATAGTTTTGCAGTTTCACAGCATGGTGGGCTAGATGAGGCTGAGCTAATGGTGAGCAGGTGCCAGACCCTCAGATAGTGGGCATCAGAAGTTTGACACTTACTCCTGGAATGGAAAACTTTTCTTAACCATTTACTTTGGGATGATAACTGAACCAGAGAGAATCTCCACCTGGGGTAGGGATGGGATGCATCCAGTGCTCCTGTCCAAGTGCATGTGACAATAGTGCACAGACTAAGTGCTGTATGCACTTCATCTCCAGACAGTGTCTGCAAAGTATGGGTGGTAATCTATCTTTGGAAGCTCAGCAACCATTGGGTTGACACTATTTGCTGTAGGTTGGGAAATCAGAGCCCATTCCATTAATATGGCACTCAAATTTTTATTGTGTTGCTCTTTTTGCTATCATTTGTCAAACTCTAAGAGAAGTGTAGATTTTACATGATGGTGAAATTAATGCAGGGAGGGGAGATTTGTATGAAACAGAACTTTGTGGGAAGAAAGACTTAGGCATTGAACCAATTTCTAGCAGATTTGGGTTATATTCAAATGGAAAAACACCCTCACACTCAAAATAGGATTTAATGAGAAAAAATTTACTCAGAGTTTCTTTGTAAACAACATTTTGGACTGATTTGGTGTTCCATGCACTGAAGTGTCACATAGTATCTGACATCTACTGGATTTTTTTAACCTTTAAGATGAGTGGTGTTTCTTGGGTAGAAATAATCCTAATCATGGACATAACAGACATCGTGCAAAATCTCAGTGCATTCCAGATACCTAGTCACATGTTAACATATATTAACCATAATCCACATGCTCTGAAAAACAGGACTTAACAAACTCCCTCACAAATGCATAACCCAAGGCTCACAAAGTTGCTAATGTACCTGAGGTTAAAGAGCTAATAAGTGACAGGACTGAAAGTAGACCCCGTGCACTGGACTTGTCCAGAGCTTACATTAGAGCACCCCCTCCAGCTGACCATGAATCAGTTCACTTATGTCTACTACTACCAAGTGTATCTCAAGAGATAAAGGGGAGAAGCTTGTGAACAAAACACTGGATTAGATTCCAAGACCAACGCAATAAGAATACCCAAATACATAAAAGATATGAATAAAGGAGAAAAATAAATCTGTCTTAATGACAATATGATCATCTACATATGCAATGTAAGATAACCTTAAAATATCAACCAGGACACTACTGGTGTAGTTCAGTGGGTTAAGAATTTTCTTGCGAACCAAGAGGTCACCGGTTTGACTCCTGGTCAAGGCACATGACTGGATTAAAGGCCAGGTCCCCAGTTGGGAGCATATAAAAGGCAACCTCTAGCTATTTCTCTCACACATCAATATTTCTCTCCCTCATTTCCCCTCTCTCTATAAGTAAGTAAGTAAATAAATAAATAAATAAATAAATAAATAAATAAATAAAACATACAATAAAAAAGTCAATCAGGACTCACAGACATCTGGTTCTATCCCCCTATGTTCACTAAGTATGGCTGGCTAGGAGACATATCACTTGTCATATCTCTGACAATGCAGCACATGTCTGGAGCTCCTATTTGTGCTGCACTGTTCCAATTTATATCATTCATGGTATGGTGGCCCATTTTTTGCAGATTTCCAATAGGGAAACAGTTCATGTGTTTGCAGGGAGGTGTCATTTCCCAGGAGGCATTTAAAGTAGACACAGGGGCCAAGTTGAGGACTTCTATGACTGAAAAATGAGGAAATAATATAAGGATCAAACAATAACTTAAGGAGGGTATCTCAGTTACGTACAAGGAGTCTGAGGCTATGGCAGATATGGTGAAGATCATCATAAGTAAGGAAGTCTGGTAGGAACCAGCCAAAACACTAAGACTCTAGTGTTATCTCTGCTTGAAGGACTCAAAGGTCGATGATCATATGAGGACCAACCTAATTTACAACTTGAAATTCTCCTGAAAGTGCGATATTAATGTAATATGAGCAGAGTCAGGAAATGAAGGCTAAAGTTACAGGACTGTTAATCTGTGAAAGTAAGGATCCCAAAGTGGACTAAGGGTAGCACCCAGAGCATGAAAAGGAGGTCCCACAAAATGGGTGCTGTCATCTCTGGGAAGCCCCTGGCAGAGACGACAGGCTGATTTGAGTCTGGACAGTCTCCAGAGTGTGAGGGCTTCCTTATAATGTTGGCAGTTATTGTCTTGAAGAAAGGATGATGGGGACTCTAAGAAGAATCCATCTATGTGAGTATCCTAAGTGTATGAGCAAGATGTGCCCAAAACTAGAGGTGCACACGGAGACCAGAAATTTTGTTACCCATGGAGCAGAGGAACCACTAACACTGATGAATACACGACATCCATGGGAGTGGTCTCAGGGAGGGAAAGGACTTCCCTAATAGGATCGGACCCCAGCACTTCAGAAAGGAGCCTTGCACAAAACCAAGGCAAGGAGACGATATTCACTCCTAAACGAATGGAACACCCCGACAAAGGCAGTTCCTTGCTGGCTTCCAACCCTGTGGTCAGAACTGTAAGGCCCAGGACATACATCAGAAGGTGTCTGCCCCAATTGCCACACTAGAACTCAGGAAAGTAAGCATTTCACTTGTGGCCGGCACCACCTGGCTCACTAGAGGAACACGGCAAGACACCAAAACACAAAAGTACAGACCATGAGCGAGGGCCTAGGACCCACTCAGTCCTAAGCAATGGGCTCAGGCAAAGACCCTCACGGCTCTCAGTTCTCAGGCACCCCGCACATCCCCGCCACTTAGGACCCACCCCCTTCCATCTGGGGGCGAGAACCTTTTCAAGCACACACAGCCAACGGCTTCCTGGGTGAGGGCAGATTCCCACAGGTGTCGGGTCAAGGGGAGGACACTAAGTGGGACCTGCAGAAACCACAGCTCTCCCAGAGCTAAGGTGAGCCAACCTCCCATTTCTGCTATGCCTTCGGGTTCTGAGAGGCCACAGGAGAGCCGTCGGTTTGAGTTCAGCCTCGAATGTGTAAGTGAGAAGGAGATCCTTGCCTTCTGGGACTAACCGGATCCACCAGACGGACGACTTGTAGATCCAAACTGCTTTCAAGATGAGGGCCTGAGTGTGTAAGAGCCGACCTCAGTGCACAAAATGGGGGTCGCACAGAGCAGCATCCAAGACATCTGCTGTAGGAGGCGCCGGGCAGAGTAGGCAGATAAGAAAGGAAAGTATCATCCGTTCTAGTGGTACCTCAGGGAGGTGAGGGCTGCACCCGCCACCACACAGACTCAGGAAAGGAGGCCCGAGCAGAGCTGGCAGTTTGAGCTGGGCCCTCATTTCCTCTGGGGTGATCTCAGGGAAGTGAGGGCTGGGTTTAGAGGAGGACGTTCAGAGCAGGAAAGGGGAGCCAGTGCCTAAGGGAGTTCAGTGTTGCGACAGTGTGGAAGATGGGGTCCTCTTCCCAAAAAGTATAGGATCCACCGAAGTCTTGGCCCTGTTTTCGGCCCTGGGATTATCGGCACGTCACCAGGATGAGTTGCACTCACTAATTCCCAGGCCACCTCAGCCAGAGGACCAATCCGGTCAAAGGGGGCATCCTCCCATCATTGGTGGCAGGGTTTCATGTTATGCCATTTTTCAAGAGGCCATTGATGACTGTGGGTATATGCCACACTATACCAGTGGGACCACAGAGGATCCTCCCTATTTTCTTTGCCAGCAGACCTTAAGGATAAGTGTCCTTGCAGGAGTGCCCATGAGTCGCCATTCAAGGGAAAGAGGGAAATGAGAGAAGTGGTCCCAGGTTAACAGAGAGAAATCATGACCCGAGCAGCAGTCAAATTTAGACCTTGAGTTGGGATTTTGTTTGGAGCTATCTCCCACAGGACCTCAGGCTGTGTGTAGCAGCCCCCACTCTTGGGCAACCAATTTGCTCACATAAGGTCAACTTCATGCCCTCTTTTGGGGTCTGGGGGAGGTTGGCTCTTAGTCTGAGGACTTGTCTGCAATGGGCCCGGTTGAAGGATGTGAGAGAAGTCTCAAGCAACCAGCCAGCCCTGAATAAAAGGGACATCACAACGTCTATCCCAAACCTTAGCTATCATCCCAAGATATCTTAGAGGTGTGTTATCAGGTTGACCCTCTCCTGCATTTCTTTATAACAGATCTGAGGGAGGTGAGGTCCTTAGGTCCAGCCACCAGTCAAAACAAAGAGAGGTGCTAGGCCTCACAGGGAGCCCAGGTGAAGAGCTTGACTGACAACTGAGGGTCCACATGAACTCAGGAAACCAATGAGCCCTGCAGACGCTCAGCACTGGGTGTTACCTGGTACCCAGGTGGACTGAGGCTCTGCTCCAGCCCCTCTAGCTCCTTCTCCTGGGTGTCAGTGAGTGTTGAGGTGTCAGCCTCAGAGTAGCAGAGGGGAAGGTGCCCAGGCTCTGGCCATGGTTGATGTGATAATATGGAAGGTGAACTGAGAGGACCCCACATGCCAGAACAAAGAGGGCAACACTGACATCACCTGCCGTTGCTTGGGCAAAGTCAGGCAGGGCTGGTAGGATGCAGCATGAACCTCTCTCTAAAAGTTCTGCAGTTCCTCTGTGGGATTCTCAGTGGACAGACTGACCAGGAGAACAGGAATCTTGTCAGTTTTCAGAGTAGCGCCCTCGAGGAGGCCTGCAGAGGCAGCCTTCAATAAAGCCAAGGTGGAATCTACCTGCTGAAGGTGCTCACATCCTCTCTTTCTCCATCCACCAGGTGCCCAGATCACCTCTTTGTTGGCCCACACTCCTGTCTGCTGACCCGAACCACAGTCACCATGCCTCGTGGTCACAAGAGTAAGCTCCGTGCTCGTGAGAGACGTCATCAAAACAGAGCTGAGGCCCAGAGTCTTAAGAGTGCTCAGGCCACTGCAGGACAGGAAGAAGAGGCCGCTTGCTCCTCCTCTTCTCTTCTGTGGGATGCTTCCTCGAGCTCCACTGGCGCTGGCCCTCTCCAGGCACCTCCGAGTGCCCCAGCCACCAGCAGTACGGCTGCAGGTGTGTCAGGTGAAAGATCTGCTGGAAGAGCCAAAGGCCGTGCTCGGAAAAGTAAAAATCCTTCCGGGGCCTCAAATTTTACGAAGAGACCTGGCCTGAACATTTTATCTCAGAAAGCAAATAAGTTGCTTCAGTATCTACTCAACCGGTATAAAATGAAGGAGCCCATTAAGAAGGCCGACATGCTAAAGATAGTCCACAAATGGTACAGAAAGGACTTTTCTGAGGTTCTCAGGAAGGCATCTAACCTAATGGAGCTGGTGTACGGTCTAGAAGTGAGGGAGGTCAAGCCCAATGGTAACTTCTACACCCTTGTCCACAGTCAAGATGACACCAGTGATGGGAGTCTGAGCACAGTTTGGAGATTTCCCATTAAAGGGATTCTGATGCCTCTCCTGAGTATGATCTTCTTGAATGGCTACCGCGCCCCTGAGGAGGAGGTCTGGAAATTCCTGAATATGATGGGCATCTATGGTGGAGAAATTCACTTCATTTTTGGAGATACCAGGAAGCTTATCACCCAAGATTTGGTGCAGGAAGAATACCTGGTGTACCAGCAGGTGGTCAACAGTGATCCTCCAAGCTATGAGTTCCTGTGGGGTCCCAGATCCCACGCTGAGACCAGCAAGATGAAAATCCTGGAGTTTTTGGCCAAGCTCAATGATAGTGAGCCCACAGAATTCCCGTGTGTTTATCAAGAGGCTTTGAGAGAGGAGGAAGAGAGAGCCCAAGCCAGGGCCCAAGCTGACCCCAGGGCTGGTAGTCCTTCCAAGGCCAGTGGACACCCCACAGCCACATCCAGCCGCTCCCCCTCACCCTGAGTGAATTCGAGGTGGGGTCTTCACTTTTTAGTTGAGAAGGTCTGTTAGGCAGTTGCCTAATACGCAGGATAACTTGTTGACTTACCTTTGTGTTTATCTTGAATGTTTCAGTAGTGTTCCTTTGGGCAGAATGTTCTTGTAGATTCACAACATAGGCTTATGAAGGCCAAGGAGCTCACAGTTATTGCCCTTTATCGGATTAGTAGTGTGACGTTTATTTTTTGTTTTATTTTTGTTTCTTTTTTGTTTTTTGGTTTTTTTTGGAAATACAGATTGGCAATCCTTTAATCACTTTTGTGATCCAGAACAGGATAACTTGACTTTAGCATAAGAATCTCCATCCAGGTCAGAAGGAAGTTTGCACTAACATAGTTGGGAGCCGTAGAGAGATAAATATGTAGGTGAAGAGACAGATGAAGTAAAAATTGGCCACATTAAAGAAATTTTAATTACAGTTGTCATACAATACTATACTAGCTTCAGGTGTGGAATGTTTTAATTAGACATTTATATGTCTAACTTACATATACACTAACTTACAAAGTGTGCATTGTGATGAGTTTGCTGCCCATCTGAACCGTATGTACTTATTACAATGTTATTTACTATTTTACCTATGCTGTATCCAGCATGATCTGTTACAGCCAAACATGGACACAAACTACATGTACGTCTGTAGACAAATGAATAAAGAAGATGTGGTACATATATAAAATTGATCATTTCCTGTTCTCCTGACTGGATTTAGTCATTTGTTGTACACAGTGTAAAGATACGCACCTAGATTTGCTTATGCTTTTTGAGAATGCTTTGATAATTTAAATGATGATGAATCAGACCTCTTGGCTCACGGCTTTTATTTGACATAGTCATGAATGGGACATCAGCTCTTTGGAAGTCTTCATGCTTGCACCAGAGATGTTTTCTTTTAAAGATTTTATTTATTTTTAGAGAAAGGAGAGGGGAGGGGAGAAAGAGAGGGAGAGAAACGTCAATGTGCAGTTGCCTCTAACATCGCTACCACCTGGGGATCTGGCCCACAAACGTGGCATGTGCCCCGACTGGGAATCAAACCGGTGACCCTTTGGTTCTCTGGCTGGCACTCCATCCACTGAGGCACACCATCCAGGGTTGCACTGGGGATGCTTAGGCAAAGAAGACCCCGCCCCTGCCCATACAACTGTAGATTGTAAGATAAACTATCATTACTAAAGACTGTGAGAGTCTCGAAATTCAAAACAACAAGAGAAAAGGAGAGTAAGAAGGGGGAAGGAGATGGCAGATTATTTAGCTTTCATCATAAGCAGAATTTCCTGCCATTGGGAGGTCAATGGGTGATCCAGGAATAAACTGTGTCATTTCTGTCACCCTGAGTGAGGTCTGAGGTGGAGTCATCATGCTGTGGTTGGAAACGCCTGTTGTCCAGAATTCCTGATGTGCACGGACATTGTGCTGACTAATATTTTGAGGTAATTTCCAAGTAATGTTCTGTCAACAAGGTCTAGGTTCAGAGCATAAGCATGTGAAGGACAGAGTTAGCACACTTATTGTTGTGTGTATCAGGTTAAGGAGTGAGAGTTTTGTGTGTTGAAATGCACATGGAAAATCCTTAAATCACTTCAGTGATCCTAAAGAAGACATCACGGCATCCCATTCGGGATATGTTTGGTAATGGGAAAAAACTCAAACAAAAAGAGATATGATGAGAACATAGAGTGGTAGAAGAAATGTAAGAGTTGGTCAATTACGGGTTTGCCTTACTCCATTCAGGGTTTCCTTTCTTAACTTTAAAAGTTACATACCTGGATATCTTTACATTATTCAAAAATGAAGGAGTTTGGGGAAGGTGTATTGATAAAGCCAATAGGGAAGAGACCACAGAGAGATCCCGCAAAAAGATAAAACTTGAACTACAATACTCTGCAGCCATTCCACTACTGGGTACTTAGCTAAATGGAATCCCTAACGTGAAGGGATAGAAGTACTCCCACGTTCACTGACACAGTATTCGCAGCAGCCACAACATGGAAACAACCTCAGCAACCAGTAGTGAATGAATGCGTAAAGGCAGTGTGATACTCACACACCTCGCCCACTCAGGAAAAGATGCATCACTCATCTATTAAAAAAGAATTCCTGGTATTGGTGACAGCACGTGCTAGGTGAAAGAAGGGGTACTTTTCAAATGGTGCTCCTTCATTAAAACTTTTCAAAAGACAGAGACAAATATTGTGTAGTGTCACCAATAGATGGGATCTGTAAAAAGACACACCTGATAAATTAACCCACAGATTGAAGAGATTGGTGTATGCCGAGGTGGGGGGTGGAAGCTGGCTGGGTGAAACTGGTGGCGGTGGTCAAATGGTACAAAATTTCCATTACATAGTAAAGAGCCCCTGCAGATGCAACACAGCATGAAAACTAACAGCTAACAATACTGTATTAGGTATGAAAATGTAACCAAGAGATTATATCTTAAATGTTCTAATTATGTGAAAACAAATAAAACGCTTTGGCTGGTGCGGCTGAGTGGAATGAGCATCAGAGCAGGAAAAATAGGGTCACCGGTTTCATTCCCAGCCACCACGCACGCCTGGTTTGTAGGGCAGGACCCCAGTTTGGGGGACCAGAGACCCAACCACACATTTATATTTCTCTCCTTCTCTTTCACTTCCCGTGTGCATAAATAAATAAAATCATTTTTAAAAAAAGAAGAAAGAATCAGAAAATGAAATTTTTTTGGTGCATATGTTAAAATACTTTACTTTTATCGCAAATGCCAGGGTTTCACACATTCTCCCTACAGACATTGAGTACCTCACAGTTCCATGAAACAGAAGTTAGGAGTGGAGTCCCTGGGATTCCTAGTTCAGAAGTCTTATAACTCTGCAGTCATTGTTCCTGGCGGCTTTCTTTTCATGTGGAGCTCAGGACCTCCTTCCAATCCATGCATTTTGGTGGGAGCAGAATTCAGTTACCAGGAATTGAAGCACTAAGGTTCCCATTTTGTGCATGCTACGGGCTACAGATCATTCTCAGGCCTCTCTTAGGGCTTTGCTCTGCTATGCAGCACCTTCCATCTTCAAAGCTAGACAGGAGAACCTCCCTCTCACCCTTTGGGTTTCCCTCACCAAGAAAAGCTCCATCTGATTTGAGGATTCACTTCATTATTTCTGGCTCATGGACGATAATCTTCCTATTTTAAGAATACCAGATATCAGACCTCCATTATATCTGCCAAACCCCTCACAGCAGCACCCAGATTAGTGTCTGATGAATTAAGTGGAAGAAGTTGTTTGTGCACCAGGACTCAGGAATCCAGGTGGTCATCTTGGAATTGGGACTGCCTGTGTCCTTGAGGTATTTCAGTTATGTTTGTAATTAAGAGCTTCAACCTGTAAAGGTATATAAAATGATAAACATTGTTATTTTGTTGGCATCTCATTAACCTGAGGTCTGAGGGTGACATAGATGAGACAAGATTGGCCGTGTGTTGATATTGCTGAAGCTGGCAAAGGAGTAGCTAGAGCACCAGTTACATTATACTCTTATGACTGCAAATGTTCTGATTTCATCACACAAATTATCCAGAGCATGCAAAGTGAACCAAAACTTCCAAGAGAATTTCAAAGACCTTATTCATTTATCTTTAGAGAGAAGGGAAGGGAGGGAGAGGAAAGAGAGTCATCCATTTGTGGCTGGCTCTCATAAGGCCCACACTGGAGACTGATCTGCAACTGAGACATGTGCCCTGACTGGGAATCAAACACACGACCCTTAGGTTCACAGACCGTCACTGAATGCATAGAACCGCAATGACAAGGACAAAAACATCCAAAATTGTTAATAAAGCAAGCATAACAAGGGGAAAGGGTGAGGGATTTAGAGGAACTAGTATAAAGGACACATGGACAACAGCTAAGGAGCGTGGAAATGGGAGAGAGGTGGGGAGCACGGGGGGTGGGCTGGGGGGAAATAAAAGGCAGAAAACTGCACTTGAAAAATAATTAAAGAAAAAAGGGGGACTTCCGCCAAGATGGAGGCATAGGTGGATGTGCCGTGCCTTCTCACACAACCAAGATTAGAGAAAACTAAATATTAGCAACAGAAAACACAGCCAGAACACAGAAAATTGAACTTTTCGGAAGTCCGTTAACAACAAATTCTTCAGCCTGACCGGTAAGGGGCGAAACCAGCGGCTGGCGGAGCAGGGTTGCACAGGAAAACTCGGTCAGACGGGCTCAGGTGCGGAATCCAGGCGCAGGGTTGGACCCAGTGAGCAACCGCGCGAGCAACCAGGCGAGCGACCGCGTGGGAGACAGCCGGGCCGGGGCTGCGTGTTGACTGAGGTCGCGCATTTGTGCGCGGGTGGACAGGCGAGGGAGTGGGCGATTGGACCGGGCCGGCAGGTCCCCACGGCAAGCGGCAGTGGAGGGCGCCGCCATTTCCCTGCTCTGACTCCACCTCCACATACAGCGTCATAACCCAGCGACTCTGAGCGGCCCAGCCCAGGTGAACCACCTAAGGCACTGCTCCTCCGCACCCAGATGTGAGAAGCAGCAGAGGGGGTCGCCAATTCCCCGCTCGGGCCACGCCCCCACATACAGCGTCACAACCCAGCGACCTGGGAATCCAAGGCACCACTTCTTAAAGGGCCCGAACACACCAAGAATGGCGCAGGAGGATCTCAGAGCCCCAGAAATAAATCTAAGCGATGAAGAAATAGCAAATCTCACAAACGCACAGTTTAAAACATTGGTTATCAAGATCCTCACAGAACTGGTTGATTATACGGACAAATTAGACAAATATATGAAGGCAAAACTAATTGAAATGAATGGAATTCCACAGGACACCAATACCAATGAAAAGGAAACTGGGACTCAAATCAATGGAGTGGACCAGAAGAAAGCAAATAATGGCCCAACAGAAAAGAGTCAAGAAGCAAGAATTCAAAGAAATGAGGAGAGTCTTAGGAACCTCCAGGACATCTTTAAACGCTCCAACATCCGAATTATAGGGGTACCAGAAGGGGGAAAGGCACAGCCACCAGTGGAAAACTTATTTGAACAAATAATAAAGGAGAATTTCCCCAATCTGGCAAAGGAAATAGACTTCCAGGAAATCCAGGAAGCTCAGACACTACCAAAGAAGTTGGACCCAAGAAGGAACACACCAAGGCACATCGTAATTACATTAGCCAAGATAAAAATGAAGGAGAGAATCCTAGAAGCAGCAAGAGCTAAGGGGACAGTCACCTACAAAGGAGTCCCCATCAGACTGTCAGCTGATTTCTCAAAAGAGACCTTACAGGCAAGAAGGGGCTGGAAAGAAGTATTCCAAGTCATGAAATCTAAAGACCTACAACCAAGATTGCTCTATCCAGCAAAACTTTCATTTAAAATGGAAGGACAGATAAGGTGCTTCTCAGATAAGATCAAATTCAAGGAGTTCATCATCACCAAGCCCTTATTATATGAAATGTTAAAGGGACTTATCTAAGAAAAAGAAGTTAAAGAAACATGAACAGTGAAAGGACAACAAACTCACAGTTATTAACAACCACACCTAAAACGAAAGCAAACTAAAAGGACAGCTAGATCAGGAGTGGAAACATAGAAATGAAGATCTCAAGGAGGGTTAGCAACAGGGGAGTGGGAGGAGGAGAAGGGGGGAGAAGGTACAGAAAATAAGTAGCATAGACAGTAGATAGAAAATAGATGGGGGGGGGGAAGAATAGCATGGGAAATATAGAATCTAAAGGACTTGAGACACATGGTCATAAACTAAAGGGGGGGTGATGGTGGGGATGGGGGTAGGGTGGAGGGGAATAAAGGGGGAATAGAACAACTGTAACAGCATAATCAATAAAAAAAATTTAAAAAAAGAAAAAAAAAAGAAAAAAGGGCATATACATTTTTCAGTAATATAAACCTCCTGTAGGGCTTGAAAAAAAACAAGCATAACATAATATACGCTAATTTAAAGTAGCTGAAAATCAATTTATTATTGTATTGCTTAAGAACATTACTTATTTCCCATATCACTTAAGAACATTGTTGCAAACATTTTCAAAATATTCACTTAAACCTGACCACATTCAACAAGACTAAGTATTCAATTACCAGTGACACAGTATTCCACTTTTGAAAATTACCCTTAAGAAGGGGCGGGGGAGGCTCGGATGGGAAAAATAGACAAAAAACTGTACTTGAAAAATCACTAAATAAAATTTTTAAAAAAAGAAAATTACCCTTAAGGCATACACTCAATCATAGAAAAACATATACATGTTCATGTATCGATTGATTGAAAAAGATGTGGTGTATCCACACTGAGTCAGAGCTGCAGCCCAGACTCCTCTACTGCAACTATGGCCAGCTGACTGTGCAGGGCATGTCTCGCACCTCCTCCCATCCCTAATGAGGCCTGAGGCAGAGTCTCCACTTTGTGGTTAAAGAAAGCAGCCAGTCTTGGACTTCCGGCCAAGATGGAGAGGTAGGAGGAAACACGGTGCCTCCTCACACAACCAAGTTTAAATACAACTAAGTTTTAGTAATAAAAATGCAATCAAAGCACAGAAAATTGAACTGTACAAAAGTCAAACAGCAGTGGAACCACTCAGCCAGACCCATAAAGCAGGCGAAGGAGAGAGCAATGAGACAGACTGGGTAGTGACTTAGGGACTCAGAGCCTATTCTATTAAAATGGCATTCATGATCGCCCTGTTGTATTGTTGCTGTTGTTGTTGCTGTTCCATGGCAGATTGTAAGGTAAGAGTACATTTTAAAGGATGGTGGAATTAATGAAGACAGGCGAGGTTTGTGTAAAACCATCACCTCCCTGGGAAGAAACTGACTGCTGAAAACAAAGTTTTGAACAGTAGAGTAGTATTCAGCTGGAAAATCTCCCGTACCCTTAATATATGATTTAATGAGGTGGGAGAATTTACTCACGAATTCTTTAGAACAACTTTCTAGACAGATTTTGGTATTCCAGGTACTAGAATGATACATATTTGCTGACATCTACTTTCATATTCCTTTAAAGTGAGTGTTATTTTCTGTGGTCGAAATAATCATAATCATAGACATAACCAATATTGTACAGAATCTCCATGAATTCCAGGCAATATGCACATTTTCACACACATAGAACATCACCCATGAACCCTACCAGAGAGGGCTTTAAAAAACACATGACAAATGCAGAACCTGCAACTCACACACAGGGACTAGGTGAAAGCAATGGGACTAGAACCCAAAGACTGCATATCTACTACCCCAAAGGACAGCTTAGGTGATAGAAGAGAGGACCTTGTGACCAAAACATTAGATGGACTACATAATAAGAGCAGTTAGAATACACACACAAATAAGAGATAGGAATACAGGAGAGATCATGATAAGCGACAGTATGATCAGCTACATATGCAATATCAGATACTGTCAAAACATTTGTCAGGACTCACAACACCAGGCTCTATTCTCTATGCTCCGTCAGCCAGGCTCATGAAAAGAAAGAATGTACAGCACATGGGCTGTGATATGTACTGCAGTTTCCTAACTCTACATTGCTGGGTGAGGGGACCCATTTTCTGCAGGTTTGCAATAAGGCAAATGCTCAAGTACTAGCAGGGAGGTGTCACCACCCAGGAAGCCACTAATCAAGAGACAGGTGCCAAGTTCAGGATTCCCATGGCTGACAGGTGAGGAAACAATCAGGCCAAATTAAGTAGATCAAAGAAAATATTAAGGAGGGTATCTCAGTTCCATACAAGGAGTCCAAGGCTCTGGAACATATGCTGAGGAGCCTGCCTAGGGAGGAGTAAGGGACTAAGCCAGAACCTGAAGTCGTAGACTCACACCCTTATTGGATCTCCTTGGAAGCCTTGAAGGACAAAGATCGCATAAGGATGACCTTCATTTCCAACTTGGAATTCACAGAAAACTGCGATATTAATGTAACAAGAGCAGAGTCAAGAAATCAAAGGCTAAAGTTACAGGGCTGTTCACCTGTCAAAGTAAGGATCCCGAAGTGGACTAAGGGTAGCACCCAGAGCATGAAAAGGAGGTCCCACAAAATTGGTGCTGTCACACCCGTGAAAGCCGTGGCACCGATGTCAGGCTGACTTGAGTCCTGACAGTCTCAGGGAGGTGAGCGTCTCGGTACAATGTAGATCAGTTTCGTCGGTTACAGGGAATGACAGGGTCTCTAACAAGAATCTGTCTATATGAGTATCCTGAGTATTATGAGGGGCAGCGTAAAAAAAAAAAAACCGGGGGATCACATAGAAACCAGGACTTTCCATGACCTTGGGGAAGCCAGAAAAACGACCACTGAGAGTCCAAGTTTTCTATGGGGGTGATCTCTGGGAGGGAATGGCCTTTCTAAACAGGATCGAAGCCCAGAATTGCAAAGACAGGAATCTTGCACCGAGAGGAGGCAAGGACACTCAGTGCTAAAGGAGAAGATCACCCCCACGACCCCAGTATCTTGTTGAAGCCCTACACTAGTGTCTGGCCTGCGAGGCCCAGGCCATACATCGGAAGCTGTCCACTGAACTGCCACCTGGAACTCAGGACAGAGCAGTTGGTGTGCAGCCAGGGACCACCCATGTCACTAGAGGGTCAAGCCGAGGCTCTGAAGACACAAAAGTAGGGACCCTGAGTGAGGACCTGGGGCCCTCCCACTCCTAAGCAGTGGGGTCCCCCGGTTCCCCAGCCCACCTGCCGCGGGGCTCTCAGTTCTCAGGCACCCCAGACAGCCCTGCCAGTTAGGACCCACCCACTTCCGCCTTAGAGCCAGGGTCTTTCCCGATGCGCCCAGGCCGCTGCTTTCCGGTTCAGGGCGGATTCTCAGGCTGCGCCCGGAGTCAACCTGAGGACCTACAGGGCGACCTTAGGAAACCACAGCTCTCCAAGAGGGTAGGTGAGCCCACCCCGACCCGGGCCTGCCTTTGGTCTCTGAGAGGCTGGAGGCGAGCCGTCGGGCTGCATTCCGCTTCAAATATGTTAGTGAGAAGGCCGTGTGTACTCTGTGGGTGTACCCTGATTCTGCAGACGGATGGCATGCACGTATGAACTGCTTTCAGCATGAGTGCCTGAGTGCTTAAGAGTCCACCTTTGCCCAAAAAAGTGGACCTCACAGGGCCGCAACCCTACCTTCACCTCTAGCAGGCTCCAGACACAGGAAACAGATATAAAGCATAGTAACTTTCCCCTCTAGCGGTAACTATGGGAAGCCCGGGCTGCACCCATCAACTACCAAACGCAGCAAAGGAAGCCTGGGTTGGAGGCCGAGCTGGCTCCTCATTTCCTCTGGCGGTGGTCTCTGGGAGGTATGAGCCTCGGTTTATTGGTGGAAGTCCAAATGAGGAAAGGGGACTGAGACCCTGGTGAGATTCACGGGTGTGAAACTGATGAGAATGGTGGAGCGTGCCCAGAAAGTTGGGGGCGGGGTCCACCGGAAGTCTCAGGGTTTTTTCTGACCTAGAAGATTGGTTGAATCGCCATGATGAGTTGCACTACCTTCTTCCCAGAGTATCCCTTGTCTCTTGGAGGGACAAGATTGAGTCAAAGTGGCAATCTCCGCCCATGAGTGGCAGGATGTCACATTGTGCCGGGTATCTCAGAAAGACCATTGTGGACTTTGGCGATGTGCTACACCGTATCAGCAGGGCCTCAAAGTGTCCTTTCTTTTTCCAGTGCTAGCAGCTCTGTAGGATAGATCTCAGGCTGCACTCCCCATCATCCTTCACTGAAGGGAAACCGTGCAGTGAGAGGGGTCATCCCATATTATCAGAGAGAAAATACAACCTAAGGAGGAGACAAATTTAGAACTTGAATGGCGATTCTGCTTGGAACCAGGGATGATGGGAAATTCACCTGCATGCAACAGCCCCCGCCCACTCCTGGGTGATGTGCTTTGGTTACATAAGGTCCACTTC
The DNA here is from genome assembly GCF_021234435.1 of Artibeus jamaicensis. Taxonomy (NCBI): domain Eukaryota; kingdom Metazoa; phylum Chordata; class Mammalia; order Chiroptera; family Phyllostomidae; genus Artibeus; species Artibeus jamaicensis. The sequence goes on along the minus strand of NW_026522028.1, from coordinate 6,587,120 downwards.
ATATCCTCTTGTTGCATCTCACAGAGTTTGCAACTTCGTAAGAGCAGTTCTCCTCCAGGAGTCCGATTGAGGAATACACAGAGGGCTTGAGCAACCAACCAGCCCCGCCAAAAGAGGACATCACAGCCTCCATCCCTACCTTTAGCTATCGGCCCAGGATAGCTCAGAGATGGGTGGTCAGGGCGAGCTTCCCCTGCATCTCTCCATACCATGTCTAAGGGAGCTAAGATCCTTAGTCTGTAAGTCTAGCCACCATTTAAAGAGAAGGAAGAGGTGCCGGTCCTCACAAGGAGGCAAACTGAGGAGCTTGACTGACGACTGATGATACTCACCAGCTCAGGAAACAAAGGAGCCAACCAAACTCTCGGCACTGAGTGTCCTCTGATAGGCAGGTAGACTGAGGCTCCCTTTGCCCGGGTCCCAGGGAGTGTCGAGGTGTCAGTGTTAGAGTAGCAGAGGGGAATGTGCCTGTCGAAGGTGCTCACGTCCTCTCTCTGTCATCCACCAGGTGCCCAGATCACCTTTTTGTTGGCCCACACTCTTGTCGGCTTTCCTGAAAAACACCCATCATGCCTCGTGGTCACAAGAGTAAGCTCCGTGCTCGTGAGAAACGCCGCCAAAACAGAGCTGAGACACAAAGTCTTCAGAGCGCTGAGGCCGCTACAGAAGATGCAGAGGCCGCCTGCTCCTCCTCCTCAGTTCTAGCAGACGCTCCCTCAAGTGCCACTGGTGCTGGTCCTCTCCAGACACCTTCGAGTGACCCAGCCAGCACCAGTGCTGCTGCAGGTGTTTCAGGCAAAAGATCTGCTGGAAAAGCCAAAGGCCGAGTTTGGAAAAGTAGAAGTTCCTCCCAGGCCTCACCTTCCCCCTGAGAGCTTTGGCCTAGATATCCTCACTCAGAAGGCAAGTCACTTGGTAGACTATCTTCTGACTCAGTATCAAATGAAGGAGCCCATTAGAAAGGCAGACATGCTGAAGATAGTCCACAAATGGTACAGAAAGGACTTTCCTGAGATTCTCAAGATGGCCTCAGACCACATGGATCTGGTGTATGGTCTAGAATTGAAAGAAGTCAAGCCCAATGGTAACTTCTACACCCTGGTCCAGAATGAAGATGCCGCCAGCGATGAGAGTCTGAGCAGAGCCTGGAGATTTCCTGTAAAAGGGATTCTGATGCCTCTCCTGAGTGTGATCTTCCTGAATGGCAACTGCACCTCTGAGGAGGAGATCTGGAAATTCCTGAGTATAATGGGCATCTATGATGGAAAGTCTCACTTCATTTTTGGAGATACCAGGAAGCTTATCACCCAAGATTTGGTACAGGAAGAATACCTGGTGTACCGGCAGGTGGCCAACAGCGATCCTCCACGCTACGAGTTCCTCTGGGGTCCAAGAGCCCACGCTGAGACCAGCAAGATGAAAATCCTGGAGTTCGTGGCCAAGATGAATGATAACGTCCCCACTGCCTTCCCAGCCTATTACGAAGAGGCTTTGAAAGATGAGGAAGAGAGAGCCCGAGCTGCACCCAGGGCTAGCAGTCCTTCCAAGGCCAGTGGTCACGCCAGAGCCACATCCAGCCACTACCCTCAGCCTGAGTGACGTCGAGATGGAGTGTTCCCTCTTTGGTTGGAGAGGCCTGTTAAGCAGCTTCCTAGTATGCAAAAAGTCTTGTTAGCAACCTTTGTGAGGGTGTTGTGCGTTTTCACATGGTGTGCTTTTAAACAGAACGTTTCTTTAGGTTCAGAATGGAAGTTTAAGAATGACAGGGATGACACATGTATTGCCATATACCAGGTTAGCAGTAAGCGTGGTCTTATTGAAATACAAATTGGGACTCCTTCGATCACTTTTGTGATCCAGAAGAAGGTAACATCGCTTTAGGGTAGGAATATCTTTAGCGATGTAAAGGGAGATTATACTAACATAAGAGGCAACAGTAGATGGATACATAAAAGGGTAGATAAACTAAAAGTTGGCCACTTCCCGACTTTTGATTATAATAGATGTAGAATATTATTTTAGGTTCAGGGGTACAAACATAGTGATTACACATTTATATAACTTACAAGGTGTTCACCCCCATGAGTCTACAACCCACCTGAAACATATGTTGTTATTACAGTATTATTTACAATATTAGCTGTGCCATACCTGGCTGGGTTGTTAAAGGCAAGACAGGGACATGTCCCACCTGTACATGAATGGCTATAGAAGATGTGGTACATGTATGAAACTTGTCACTCCTTGTTTTTCTTGCTGTATTTAGTCTTTTGTTTTGTAGCCTGTAAAGCTATGTACCTGATTTGCTTATGTTTTCAAAAATGTTAGATAATATAAATGATAGTGAATCAGACCTCTTGGTTCATGGCTTTTATTTGACACACGCATTAATGGAGCATCAGCTCTTTGGAAGTCCTCGTGCCAACCCTGGGAATGTTTAGGCAAAAGAGACACTTCCTCTGCCCATGCAGTCTGATTGTAGGAGAAGCTGTCATTACTGAAGAAGGTGAGATTGTCTACTTCATAAGGAACACGTGAAAAGTAAAGGGGGAGCGGAGATAGCATATTACCTAGCCTTTGTGGCTAAGCAGAATCCATTCCCATTGGGAGGACAAGGAGTGACCCAGGGCCATATCCAGTTGCTTCTCTCATCCTGAGTGAGGTCTGAGGTGGAGTCTTCACATTGTGGTTGGAAATGCCTGTTGGCCAGCATGCCTAATGTGCATGCATACCTCGCTGACTCCTACTTTGAGGTCATTGTCAAGGGGTGTTCTGCTAAGAGAAACCCTATTTAGGTTCAGAACGGAAGCCTAGATGTGGCAGGGATCACACACTTACTGTTGTGTGTCAGGTGGAGGAGCGAGAGTTTTGGTTTTTCCAGTTCACCCTGAAAATCCTTAAATCACTTTTGTGATCTGGAAAAAGACAGTATGGCATTCCATTTGGGCTGTATTTGGTAATGTGGAAAAAAACTCAAACACAATAGATCTGATGAGAACCTAGAGTGGTAGGAAAATGTAAAAGTTGCTCCATTATGGCTTTGCCTTACTCCACTCAATGTTTCTTTTCTTAGCATTGAAAGTTACATACATAGATATCCTTAGATGATTCAAAAATGAATGAGTTTAGGGGAAAAAAATGAATGAGTTTGGGGGAAAGTAAAGTGATGCAGCCACTAAGGAAGATAGTATAGAGATACCTGAAAAAGTTAAAAATTGAACTACCATGTTCTGCGGCCATTCCACCATGGAGTACTTAGGTAAACGGAATCCCTAAGGTGAAGAGATGGAAGTACCCCCATGTCCACTAACACAGTATTCACAATAGTCACCACATGGAAACGACCTCAGTAACCATTAATGAATGAATGTGGGAAGGCAAGGTGATACTCCCACACACACACACTCACCCACTCAGGGAAAGAGATACATCAATCAGTGGTAAAAGAGAATGAGTCCCGGGTATTGGGGACAGCACGTGCTAGGTGAAAGAAGGGGTAAATTTCAAATGGTGCTCCTTCATTAAAACTTTTCAAAAGACAGAGACAAATACTGTGTAGTATCCCTTATGCGAGGAATCTTTGAAACACACACTGATAAAGTAACTCATACATTGAAGATATTGATGTTTTCCCACTGGGTGGTGGTGGTGGAATGTGGTTGAAATTGGTGATGGTGGCCAAAGATGCAAACTTTATATTATATAATTAATAGCTCCTGAGGATGCAATGTACAGGATGATTACTAGTAGTTATCGCTAGTGTATTAGATGTGAATATAGCCAAGAGAGTATATCTAAATGACCTAATTATATGCAAGGAAATAAAAAGCTGTGGCTGCTGTAGTTCAGGGGAATGAGCTTCAGACTGTGAACCAAAATGTTGAGGGTTTCACTCCCAGCCAGGGCACAGGCCTGGTTTGCATGCCAGGATCCCAGTTGGGTGTGCTGGGGAGGCAACCACACATTGATGTTTGTTTCTCTTTCTCTCTTTCTCCTTCCCTTCCTGTCTTTATATATAAATAAAATCTTTTTAAAAGAGGGAAAAAAGAAAAGTGTAGGTAATTTTTTCAGTGCCTATGTTAAAATACTTCACTTTTGACAAAATGCCAGGATTTCATACATTCTACCCACATACATTTAGTTCCTCACAGTTCCATAAGACAGGAATTGGGTGTGGAGTCCCTGGGATTCCTAGTTCAGAAGTCTTATAACTCTGCAATCATTGTTCCTGGTGGCTTTCTTCTCATGTGGAGCTCAGGACCTCCTTCCAATCCATGCATTTTGGTGGGAGCAGAATTCAGTTACCAGGAATTGAAGCACTAAGGTTCCCATTTTGTGCATGCTACGGGCTACAGATGATGCTCAGGTCTCTCTTAGGGCTTTGCTATGCTATGCAGCACCTTCCATCTTCAAAGCTAGGCAGGAGAACCTCCCTCTCACCCTTTGGGTTTCCCTCACCAAGAAAAGTTCCATCTGATTTGAGGGTTCACTTCATTAGGTCTGGGTCATGGATGATAATCTTCTTATTTTAAGAATAACAGATATCAGACCTTCATTATATCTGCCAAACTCCTCATAGCACCATCCAGATTAGTGTCTGATGAATTAAGTGGAAGAAGTTGTTTGTGCACCAGGACTCAGGAATCCCGGAGGTCATCTTGGAATTGGGACTGCCTGTGTCATTGAGGTATTTCAGTTATGTTTGTAATTAAGAGCTTCAACCTTTAAAGGTACATAAAATGATAAACATTGTTATTTTGTGTGCCTCACAATAACTTGAGGTCTGAGGATGACAGATGAGAAAAGACTGGCCGTGTGTTGATATTGCTGAAGCTGGCAAAGGAGTACCCAGAGCACTGGTTACATTATACTCTTAGGACTGCAAATGTTCTGATTTCATCACACAAATTATCCAGAGCATGCAAAGTGAACCAAAACTTCCAAGAGAATTTCAAAGGCCTTATTTATTTATCTTTAGAGAGAAGGGAAGGGAGGGAGAGGAAAGGGAGTCATCCATTTGTGGCTGGCTCTCATAAGGCCCGCACTGGAGACTGATCTGCAACTGAGACATGTGCCCTGACTGGGAATCAAATCCACGTCCCTCAGGGTCACTGACCGTCACTGAATCCAATGAACCGCAACGACAAGGACAAAAACATCCAAAATTGTTAATAAAGCAAGCATAACAAGGGGAAAGGGTGAGGGATTTAGAGGAACTAGTATAAAGGACACATGGACAACAGCTAAGGAGCGTGGAAATGGGAGAGAGGTGGGGAGCACAGGGGGTGGGCTGGGGTGGAAATAAAAGGCAAAAAACTGCACTTGAAAAATAATTAAAGAAAAAAGGGCATATACATTTTTCAGTAATATAAACCATCTGTGGGGCTTGAAAAAAACAAGCATAACATAATATACGCTAATTTAAAGTAGCTGAAAATCAATTTATTATTGTATTGCTTAAGAACATTACTTATTTCCCATATCACTTAAGAACATTGTTGCAAACATTTTCAAAATATTCACTTAAACTTGGCCACATTCAACAAGACTAAGTATTCAATTACCAGTGACACAGTATTCCACTTTTGAAAATTACCCTTAGGCATACACTCAATCATACAAAAACATATACATGTTCATGTATCGATTGATTGAAAAAGATGTGGTGTATCCACACTGAGTCAGAGCTGCAGCCCAGACTCCTCTACTGCAACTATGGCCAGCTGACTGTGCAGGGCATGTCTCACACCTCCTCCCATCCCTAGTGAGGCCTGAGGCAGAGTCTCCACTTTGTGGTTAAAGAAAGCAGCCAGTCTTGGACTTCCGGCCAAGATGGAGAGGTAGGAGGAAACACGGTGCCTCCTCACACAACCAAGTTTAAATACAACGAAGCTTTAGTAATAAAAATGCAATCAAAGCACAGAAAATTGAACTGTACAGAAGTCAAACAGCAGTGGAACCACTCAGCCAGACCCATAAAGCAGGCGAAGGAGCGAGCAATGAGACAGACTGGGCAGTGAGTTAGGGACTCAGAGCCTATTCTATTAAAATGGCATTCATGATCGCTCTGTTGTATTGTGGCTGTTGTTGTTGCTGTCCCTTCGCAGACTGTAAGACAAGAGTACATTTTAGGGGATGGTGGAATTAATGAAGACAGGCAAGGTTTGTGTAAAAACATCACCTACGTGGGAAGAAACTGAGTGTTGGAAACGAAGTTTCGAACAGTACAGTAGTATTCAGCTGGAAAAACTCCCCTACACTCAAAATAGGATTTAATGGGGGGACTGGAGAATGTACTCTCAGATTCTTCTTAACAGCTTTCTGGACAGATTTTGGTATTCAAGGTACTAGAGTGATACATATTTGCTGATATCTACTGAATATTTTTGTATTCCTTTAAGTTGAGTGTTATTTTCTGAAGTTCAAATAATCATAATCTTAGACATAACAAATATTGTGTAAAATCTCAATGAATTCCAGGCAATATGCACATTTTCACACACATGGAACACCACCCATGAACCCTACCAGAGAGGGCTTTAAAAAACACATGACAAATGCAGAACCTGCGACTCACACACAGGGACTAGGTGAAAGCAATGGGACTAGAAGCCCTAGACTCCATCTCTACTACCCCAAAGGACAGCTTAGGTGATGGAAGAGAGGACCTTGTGACCAAAACATTAGATGGACTACATAACAAGAGCAGTTAGAATACACACACAAATAAGAGATAGGAATACAGGAGAGATCATGCTTAGCGACAGTATGATCAGCTACATATGCAATATCAGATACTGTCAAAACATCAGTCAGGGCTCACACACATCAAGCTCTACCCTTCTATGCTCCCTAAGCCAGGCTCATGAAAAGAAAGAATGTATCAGCTTTCTTTTCTCAGACAGCACAGCACATGGGCTCTGATATGCACTTCAGTTTCCTAACTCTACATTGCTGGGTGAGGGGACCCATTTTCTGCAGGCTTGCAATTAGGCAAATGCTCAAGTACTAGCAGGGAGGAGTCACCACCACCCAGGAAGCCACTAACCAAGAGACAGATGCCAAGTTCAGGATTCCCATGGCTGAAAGGTGAGGAAACAATCAGGCCAAATTAAGTGGATCAAAGAAAATATTAAGGAGGGTATCTCAGTTCCATACAAGGAGTCCAAGGCTCTGGAACATATGCTGAGGAACCTGCCTAGGGAGGAGTAAGGGACTAAGCCAGAACCTGAAGTCCTAGACTCACACCCTTATTGGATCTCCTTGGTAGCCTTGAAGGACAAAGATCGTATGAGGATGACCTTCATTTCCAACTTGGAATTCCCAGAAAAGTGCGATATTAATGTAACATGAGCAGAGTCAAGAAATCAAAGGCTAAAGTTACAGGACTGTTCACCTGTCAAAGTAAGGATCCCGAAGTGGATGGACTAAGGGTAGCACCCAGAGCATGAAAAGGAGGTCCCACAAAATTGGTGCTGTCACACCCGGGAAAGACGTGGCAGAGACGTCAGGCTGACTTGACTCTGGACAGTCTCAGGGAGGTCAAATCTTGGTGTAATGCAGACCATTTTCGGCTGGAAGAGGTAATGACAGGATCTCTAAGAGGAATCTGTCTATATGAGTATCCTGAGTATTATGAGGGGCAGCGTAAAAAAAAAAAAAAAACGGGGGGATCACATAGAAACCAGGACTTTCCATGACCTTGGGGAAGCCAGAAAAACGACCACTGAGAGTCCACGCTTTCTTCGGGGGGTGATCTCTGGGACGGAAGGGCCTTGCCTTATAGGATTGAAACCCATAATTGCAAAGACAGGAATCTTGCACCGAGATGAAGCAAGGACCCTCAGTGCTAAAGGAGAAGATCACCCCCACGACCCCAGTATCTTGTTGAAGCCCTACCCTAGTGTGTGGCCTGCGAGGCCCAGGCCAAACATAGGCAGCTGTCCACTGAACTGCCACCCGGAACTCAGGACAGAGCAGATGGTGTGCAGCCGGGACCACCCATGTCACTAGAGGGTCAAGCCGAGGCTCTGAAGACACAAAAGTAGGGACCCTGAGTGAGGACCTGGGGCCCTCCCACTCCTAAGCAGTGGGGCCCCCCGGTTCCCCAGCCCACCTGCCGCGGGGCTCTCAGTTCTCAGGCACCCCAGACAGCCCTGCCAGTTAGGACCCACCCACTTCCGCCTTAGAGCCAGGGTCTTTCCCGGTGCGCCCAGGCCGCTGCTTTCCGGTTCAGGGCGGATTCTCAGGCTGCGCCCGGAGTCAACCTGAGGACCTACAGGGCGACCTTCGGAAACCACAGCTCTCCAAGAGGGTAGGTGAGCCCACCCCCGACCCGGGCCTGCCTTTGGTCTCTGAGAGGCTCGAGTAAAGCCGGCCGGCTGAATTAGGCCTCGAATGTGTTAGTTTCAAGTCCATCCTTGCTTTACGGGAGGAACACGATTCGGCAGAGAGATGACGATGTATAGATCTGAACGGCTTTCTTTTTCTTCTTAGTTTTAGTTGTATTTATTGTTATTCACCTGCCGTTGTCCCCATTTTCTCCCATTACTCTCCCCCACCCTACCCACCCTCACCTCCCACATTCAGTCCTACCCCCAATCCCATTGTCTTTGTCCATGGGTACGACATCCATGTTCCTTGATGACCCTTCCCCTTCATTCCCGATCATCCCCCCCCCCCTTCCTCTTTGGTCACTGTCAGTTTGTGCTTTACTACCATGTCTCTGGTTCTATGGTGCTCACTTGTTGATTTTATTGATTAGGTCCCACTTATAAGTGAGATCACATGGTATTTGTCTTTCACCGCCTGGCTTATTTCACTTAGCATAATGCTCCACAGTTCTATCCATGCTGTCTGGAAGGGTAGGATCTCCTTTCTCTCTGCCACGTAGTATTTCATTGTGTAAACGTACCATAGGTTTTTGCCCTCCTTGTTTACTGATGGGCACTTAGGTTGCTTCCAGCACTTGGCTAATATAAATTGTGCCGCTATGAACACTGGGGTGCATAGGCTCTTTTGGATTGCTGTTTCAGGGTTCTTAGGATATAATCCCAGCAGTGGAATTGCTGGGCCAAAAGGCAGTTCCATTTTTACTTTTCTGAGGAAACTCCATACTGTTTTCCACAGTAGCTGCATCAGTCTGCATTTTCACTAGCAGTGCACTAGGATTCCCTTTTCTCCACAACCACGCCAGCACTTTTTGCTCTTTTGTGCATGACGACCATTCTGACAGGTGTGAGGTGTTCATCTCAATTGTGGTCTTAATTTGCATCTCTCTGATGGCTACTGATGCTGAGCACCCTTTCATATGTCTTTGGGCCCTCTCTATGTCCTCCTTGGAGAAGTGTCTGTTCAAGTCCTTTGCCCACTTTTTAATTGGTTTGTTTGTCTTCCTGAAGTGGAGTCTTGTTAGTTCTTTATATATTTTGGAGATCAAACCCTTGTCCAAGGTATCATTGGCAAATATGTTTTCCCATACAGCTGGTTCCCTTTTCATTTTGCTGTTGTTTTCTTTAGCTGTGCAGAAGCTTTTCATTTTGATGAGGTTCTATTTGTTTATTCTTTCCTTTATGTTCCTCACTCAAGGGGACATATTGGTGAAAATATTGCTGCATAGAATATATGAAATTTTCCGGCTTATGTCTCCCCTAGGACTTTTAGATGTCATGACTGACATTTAAGTCTTTTATTCATCTTGAGTTTGTTTTTGTATATGGAGTAAATTGGTGGCCGTGTTTCATTTTTTTTCATGTAGCTGTCCAGGTCTCCCAACACCATTTGTTGAGGAGTTTATTTTTACTTCATTTTATGCTTGTGCCTCACTTATTGAATATTAACTGACCATACAAACAAATAATATCTATTTCTGAGTTCTCTAATCTGTTCCATTGATCTATGTGATGTTGTTATGCCAGTACCAGTCTGTTTTGATTACCATGGACTTGTAATATAGTTTGATATCAGGTATCGTGATTCCTCCTACTTTGTTCTTCTTTCTTAAAATTGCTGAGGCTATTCAGGGTCATTTATGGTTCCATATAAATTTTTGAAATGTTTGTTCTATGTCTGTGAAATATGTCATCAGTATTTTCATAAGGGTTGCACTGAATCCATAAATTTGGGGGGTTAGTATGGACATTTTGATGGTGTTAATTCTTCCAATCCATGAATATGGTATATGCTTCCATTTGTTTGTGTCTTCCTTAATTTCTTTCTTCAGTGTTCTGTAGTTTTCTGAGTAAAGGTCTTTTACCTCTTTAGTCTTTTACCACCTCGGTTAAGTTTATTCCTAGGTACTTTATTTTTCTTCTTGCTATAGCAAATAGGACTTTTTTTCCTGACTTCTCTTTCTGATATTCATTGTTTGGGTACAAAAATGCCTTCAATGTCTGAATATTGAGTTTGTATCCCACTGTTTTGCCAAATTCACTTAATAGGTTGAGTAGCTTTTTTTGTGGAGTCTATAAAGTTTTCTATGTTCAGGATCATGTCATCTGCAAACGATGAGAGCTTTACTCTCTCCTTTCCAATTTGGATGCTTTTTATTTCTTTTTCTTGTCTTATTTCTGTGGCTAGAACTGCCAATACTATGTGGAATAGAAGAGGTGAAAGTGGACACCCTTGTCTTGTTCCTAATCTTAGTGGGGAAGCTTTTAGTTTTTGCCCAGTGAGTAGAATGTTGGCTGTAGGTCTCTCATATATGGTCTTTATTATGTTGAGGGGTGCTCCCTCTACTCCCACTTTGCTGAGTGTTTTTATCATAAATGGGTGCTGCACCTTATCAAATGCTTTTCCCCCATCTATTGATATGATCATGTGATTTTTGTCTTTCCTTTTCTTTATGTGACGTATCATGTTTATTGATTTGCAAATAACGTACTATCCGTGCATCCCTGGGATGAATCCTACTCGATCATGGTGTATAATCTTTTTAATGTATTGCTGGATGTGGTGTGCCAATATTTTGTTAAGGATTTTAGCATCTAGGTTCATCACTGATAGTGTCCTGTAGCTTTCTTTCTTTTTTGTGTCTTTGTCTGGTCTGGGGATTAGCATGGTGCTGGATTCATAAAAAAGAGTTTGGGGTCTTCCCTCTTATTAGATTTTTTTGGAATAGTTTGAGAAGGATGGGGATGAGCTCTTCTTTAAATGTTTTGTAAAATTCTCCTGTTAAACAGTCTGGTCCAGGGCTTTTGTGTGCTGGGAGCGTTTTGTTTTTTTTTGTTTTTTTATTACTACTTCAATTTCACTAGCCGTTATCAGTTTGTTCATTCCTTCTGATGCTTGATTCAGTTTTGGAAGGTCATATGCTTCTAGAAATTTGTCCATTTCGCCCAGGTTTTCAAATTTCTTGATGTATAGTTGTTCATAGTACTTTCTTACAATCCTTTGGATTTCTGTGGTATCAGTTACAATTTCCCCTCTTTCACTTCTGATTTAATTTTTTTGGTCCTCTCTCTTTTTTTCTTGATGTGTCTGGTTAAAGGTCAGAACTGCTTTCAAAACAAGGGCCTGAGGGGTTAAGAGTTGACATCTATCCTGAAAAGCAGGCTGCGAAGAGCAGCAATCCTGCCTTCAGCACTGGGAGGCACCAGGAGGAGGAGACAGATAAAAACGGAAGTAATATCCCCTCTAGCGGTAAGTAAGGGAGGTGAGGGCTGCAGCCGCCAGCTCCCAAACTCAACAAAGGCGGCCTGGGCAGAGCTGGCAGGCTGAGCTAGGCCTTCATTTTTTTCTGGTGGTGGTCTCAGGTTAATGAGGGCCTTGGTTTAGGTGTGGGAGCCCAATTCAAAGAAGGGGAGCCAGTGCCTAAGGGGATTTAGGATTGTGACACTGAGGCGGATGGGGGACCGTCTCAGAGAGTAAGAGGCCAACTAAAATCTCAGCCCTCTTTTCAGCCCTGGGAGATTGGGATGTCAGCATGATGAGTTGCACTCACTTCTTCCCAGGCCATCTTATGGAGGGGATAGATTAGGTCGAGGGGGGGCAACCTCCTGTCATGGGTGGCAGGGTTTCATGTCATGCCAAGTATCTCCAAAAGACAACTGGGGACTATGGGAATGTGCCACACTGTACTAGTGGGGACACAAAAAATCCTCCCTATTCTCCATGCTAGCATACCTCAAGGATAGGTGTCATGCAAGAGGGCCTTTTCATAGTCACTCAAGAGAAACAGGAAATTGAAGAGAGTGGCCCCAGGTTAATAGAATGAAAAATCAAGACCCCAGCCGGAGTCAAATTTAGACCTTGAATTGGAATCCTGTGTGGAACCACTTGCCATGGGACCTCAACTTGCTTGCAATAGCCCCCACCCTTGGGAGAACATATTTGGTCAGAAAAGGTCAACTTCATTTTCTTCTACTGAGTTTCAGGGAGGTTGGCTCTTAACTGTGAGAAGTATGAAAAGTGTCCAGGACATGAAAAGTGTCCATCTCAACTCTTTATTATCAGCCCCAAAAATCTCAGGGATGGTCTGTCAGGTGGAGCAACACCCCCACTTCCTTATATAAGGTCTGAGAGAGGTGAGATCTATAGTCGGAAGATCTAACTACCAGCCAGCCCAAGGGGGAGTAGTCCCAGACCTTAAAAGAAGGCAAGGTGAGGATCCTGACTGACAACTGAGGATCCAAATAAAACCAGGAAACAGAGGGCCCCACTAATTTCTCAGCACTGGGCATTACCTGATACATAGATGGACTGACAAACTCATGTGCAGTTCTATGTCCTGGGTCCCTGAGAGCATTACAGTGTCAGCCTCAGAGTAGCAGAGGGGGAAGGTGCCCAGGCTCTGGCCATGGTTGACGTGAGAATTTGGAAGATGAACTGAGAGGATCCCGCATGCCTCGACAAAGGGGGCTACACTGACATTGCCTGCTGTCACCTGAATAGAGTCAAGGCAAGGCTGGTAGGATGCAGCCTGAGACTCTCTCTAAAAGTTCTTTGGTTTCTCTATGGGATTTTTAGGGGACAGGCTGACCTGGAGAGAAGGAGCTTCATGAGTTTCTAGAGTAGTACCCCATAAAAAGCTTTCGAGACAGCCTGTAATAAAGCCAAGGTTGAATCTACCCATTGAAGGTGTTCACATCTTGTCATTCTCCATCCACCAGGTACCCAAACTACCTCTTCATTGGTCTACACTCCTGTCTGCTGTCCTGAGCCACAGCCATCATGCCTCGTGGTCACAAGAGTAAGCTCCGTGCTCGTGAGAAACGCCGCCAAAACAGACCTGAAACCCAAAGTCTTAAGAGTGCTCAGGCAGCTACTGGAGAGGAAGAAGAGGCCACTTGCTCTTCCTCTTCTGTTCTGGCAGATGCTGCCTCCAGCTCTGCTGGTGCTGGTCCTCTCCAGGCATCTCTGAGTGACCCAGCCACCACCAGTGCTGCTGCAGGTGTTTCAAGTGAAAGATGCCCTGGAAAAGCCAAGGGCCATGGTAGTAAAAGTAAACATTCATCTGGGGCTTCAGCTTCCACTGGGATCCCTGGCAAAGATCTTCTAAATAAGAAGGCTACACAGTTAGTAGAGTACCTGATATATCAGTATCAAATGAAGGAGCCCATTAGAAAAGCAGACATGCTGAAGATAGTCCACAAATGGTGCAGGAAGGACTTCCCTGAGATTCTCAGGAAGGCCTCTGAGCACATAAATCTGTTCTTTGGCCTAGAATTGCAAGAAGTCAAGCCCAGTGGTAACTATTACATACTTGTAGACAGTCAGGGTGACACCAGCTATGGGGATCTGAGCAGAGGCTGGAGATTTCCTATAAAAGGGATTCTGATGCCTCTCCTAAGTATGATCTTCCTGAATGACAACTGTGCCTCTGAGGAGGAGATATGGGGATTCCTGAATAATTTGGGCATCTATGATGGAAAGAGTCACTTCATTTTTGGAGAGCCTAGGAAGCTTATCACCCAAGATTTGGTGCAGGAAGAATACCTGGTGTACCAGCAGGTAGGAAACAGTGATCCTCCATCCTATGAGTTCCTTTGGGGTCCAAGAGCCCACACTGAGAGCGGCAAGATGAAGGTTTTACAGTTTTTGGCCAAGCTCAATGATAGTGAACCCACAGCTTTCACAGGTTATTATGAAGAGGCTTTGAAAGATGAGGATGAGAGATTCCAAGCTGCACCCAGACCTAGCAGTCCTTCCAAGACCAGTGGGCACCCCAGAGCCACATCCAGTCACTGCTCTCCCCCTGAGTGACACCCCGGTGGAGTGTTCAATTTTTGGTTGGAAAGCCCTGTTAAGCAGTTTCTTAGTACATAAAATATTTTGTTAGCTTATATTTCAGGGTGGTTTTTGGATTTTTAAACGGTGTTCTTTTAGGTAGACTATTTACTTAGATTCAGGATTTAAGTTTATGAAGACAGGGTTCACACTTTAAAGGCATTTATGAATTAGGTATAAGTGCTTTTTTTAAAAAATAAAACTTAGCAATCCTTAATTACTTTTGTGATCCAGAACAAGTTAATGTGGCCTTAGGATAGGACTATCTTTTGAGATGTGAAATAAGTTTACACTAAAATTGTTGGGAGCAGTAGATAGATAAATATATATATGAATAGGTAGGTGAAGAAAATTGGCAAGTTAAAATTTTGATGACAGTTGACATATGATATATTAGTTTCATGTGGAGAACATATTGATTACACAAAGTATTCATCGCCATAAGTTTAGGACCCATATGAATCGTATGTACTTATTGCAGTGTTATTTGCTGTATTGCTTATGCTTTACCAAGCATAATCTATAACAGCCGAGACGTGTGTCCATCTGTCAACAAATGGATAAAGAAGATGTACATATATAAAATTGGCCACTACTTTTTTGCTTCACGACAGGTGTTCTTTCATTGTGTAAATTGTGAAGCCAGGTACCTGGATTTGCTTATGCTTTTCAAGACTGTTTGAAAATATAAATCAGTAAATCAAGCCTCTTGGTTCATGGTTTTTATTTCACAGAGTCATTAACGGGGCATCAGCTCTTACAAATTCTTCACATTTCCATTGGGGATGTTTGGCCAAAGAAGACCCTGCCCTTGCCCGTGCCAATATAAAACATACATGCTGTCGCAAAAGAGGGCAATATACACTCTTCTTCGTATGAAACAAGTACAGAGACTAAAGGGTGTGGAGATAGCATGTCACCTAACTTCCATTGCTAAGCAGAATTTAGTCCCATTGTGAGGACAATGCGTGATCTAAGGCAACACCCAGTCAGTTGTGTCACCCTAAGTGAAGTCTGAGGTGGAGTCTTCAAGTCGTGGTTGGAAATGCCTGTTGACCAGTGTTCCTTATGTGCACAGACATTGTGCTGGCTCCTGTTTTGAGGTAATTTCCAAGTAGTGTTCTATCAATAGAGAGTCAATTTAAGTTAAGAATATAAGCATATGACAGGGATCACATATTTCTTGTCTATATCAGGTTAAGGAGTGAGAGTTTTGTGTGTTGAAATGCACATGGAAAATCCTTAAATCACTTCAGTGATCCTAAAGAAGACATCACGGCATCCCATTCGGGATATGTTTGGTAATGGGAAAAAACTCAAACAAAAAGAGATCTGATGAGAACATAGAGCG
Organism: Artibeus jamaicensis; assembly: GCF_021234435.1. Lineage (NCBI taxonomy): Eukaryota > Metazoa > Chordata > Mammalia > Chiroptera > Phyllostomidae > Artibeus > Artibeus jamaicensis. The sequence goes on along the minus strand of NW_026522028.1, from coordinate 6,571,543 downwards.
GTAGAAGAAATGTAAGAGTTGGTCAATTACGGGTTTGCCTTACTCCATTCAGGGTTTCCTTTCTTAACTTTAAAAGTTACATACCTGGATATCTTTACATTATTCAAAAATGAAGGAGTTTAGGGGAAGGTGTATTGATAAAGCCAATAGGGAAGAGACCACAGAGAGATCCCGCAAAAAGATAAAATTGAACTACAATTCTCTGTACCATCTCCATGTGATCTTCATTTCTATGGTTCTCCTCCTCATCTAGCTGTCCTCTTAGTTTGCATTGGTTTTAGGTGTGCTTGTTAATAACTGAGTTTGCTGTCCTTTCACTGTCTAGCATAGATGGTAGGTAGAAAATATACAGGGGAGAGGGAAAGAATAGTATGGGAAATCCTGAATCTAAAGAATTTGAGACACATGGACATAAACAAAAGGGGGAGAATGGTGGTGGAGGGGTGTGCAGGGCAAAGGGGAATGAAGGGGAGAAATAAGACAACTATAATGGCATAATCAATAAAATATAATTTTAAAAAAATTAAACTACAATACTCTGCAGCCATTCCACCATGGAGTACTTAGGTAAACGGAATCCCTAAGGTGAAGAGATGGAAGTACCCCCATGTCCACTAACACAGTATGCACAGTAGTCACCACATGGAAACGACCTCAGTAACCATTAATGAATGAATGTGGGAAGGCAAGGTGATACTCCCACACACACACACTCACCCGCTCAGGGAAAGAGATACATCAATCAGTGGTAAAAGAGAATGAGTCCCGGGTATTGGGGACAGCACGTGCTAGGTGAAAGAAGGGGTAAATTTCAAATGGTGCTCCTTCATTAAAACTTTTGAAAAGACAGAGACAAATACTGTGTAGTATCCCTTATGGGAGGAATCTTTGAAACACACACTGATAAAGTAACTCACACATTGAAGATATTGATGTTTCCCCACTGGGTGGTGGTGGTGGAATGTGGTTGAAATTGGTGATGGTGGCCAAAGATGCAAACTTTATATTACAAAATTAATAGCCCCTGAGGATGCAATGTACAGGATGATTACTAGTAGTTATCGCTAGTGTATTAGATGTGAATATAGCCAAGACAGTATATCTAAATGACCTAATTATATGCAAGGAAATAAAAAGCTGTGGCTGCTGTAGTTCAGGGGAATGAGCTTCAGACTGTGAACCAAAATGTTGAGGGTTTCACTCCCAGCCAGGGCACAGGCCTGGTTTGCATGCCAGGATCCCAGTTGGGTGTGCTGGGGAGGCAACCACACATTGATGTTTGTTTCTCTTTCTCTCTTTCTCCTTCCCTTCCTGTCTTTATATATAAATAAAATCTTTTTAAAAGAGGGAAAAAAGAAAAGTGTAGGTAATTTTTTCAGTGCCTATGTTAAAATACTTCACTTTTGACAAAATGCCAGGATTTCATACATTCTACCCACATACATTTAGTACCCCACAATTCCAAAGTCAGCAATTGGGAGTGGAGTCCCTGGGATTCCTAGTTCAGAAGACTTATGACTCTGCCATCATTGTTCCTGGTGGCTTTCTTCTCATGTGGAGCTCAGGACCTCCTTCCAATCCATGCATTTTGGTGGGAGCAGAATTCAGTTACCAGGAATTGAAGCACTAAGGTTCCCATTTTGTGCATGCTACGGGCTACAGATGATGCTCAGGTCTCTCTTAGGGCTTTGCTATGCTATGCAACACCTTCCATCTTCAAAGCTAGGCAGGAGAACCTCCCTCTCACCCTTTGGGTTTCCCTCACCAAGAAAAGTTCCATCTGATTTAAGAGTTCACTTTATTAGGTCTGGGTCATGGATGATAATCTTCCTATTTTAAGAATAACAGATATCAGACCTCCATTATATCTGCCAAACCCCTCATAGCACCATCCAGATTAGTGTCTGATGAATTAAGTGCAAGAAGTTGTTTGTGCACCAGGACTCAGGAATCCAGGAGGTCGTCTTGGAATTGGGACTGCCTGTGTCCTTGAGGTGTTTCAGTTATGTTTGTAATTAAGAGCTTCAACCTTTAAAGGTACATAAAATGATAAACATTGTTATTTTGTGTGCCTCACAATAACTTGAGGTCTGAGGATGACAGATGAGAAAAGACTGGCCGTGTGTTGATATTGCTGAAGCTGGCAAAGGAGTACCTAGAGCACTGGTTACATTATACTCTTAGGACTGCAAATGTTCTGATTTCATCACACAAATTATCCAGAGCATGCAAAGTGAACCAAAACTTCCAAGAGAATTTCAAAGGCCTTATTTATTTATCTTTAGAGAGAAGGGAAGGGAGGGAGAGGAAAGGGAGTCATCCATTTGTGGCTGGCTCTCATAAGGCCCGCACTGGAGACTGATCTGCAACTGAGACATGTGCCCTGACTGGGAATCAAATCCACGTCCCTCAGGGTCACTGACCGTCACTGAATCCAATGAACCGCAACGACAAGGACAAAAACATCCAAAATTGTTAATAAAGCAAGCATAACAAGGGGAAAGGGTGAGGGATTTAGAGGAACTAGTATAAAGGACACATGGACAACAGCTAAGGAGCGTGGAAATGGGAGAGAGGTGGGGAGCACAGGGGGTGGGCTGGGGTGGAAATAAAAGGCAAAAAACTGCACTTGAAAAATAATTAAAGAAAAAAGGGCATATACATTTTTCAGTAATATAAACCATCTGTGGGGCTTGAAAAAAACAAGCATAACATAATATACGCTAATTTAAAGTAGCTGAAAATCAATTTATTACTCTATTGCTTAAGAACATTACTTATTTCCCATATCACTTAAGAACATTGTTGCAAACATTTTCAAAATATTCACTTAAACTTGGCCACATTCAACAAGACTAAGTATTCAATTACCAGTGACACAGTATTCCACTTTTGAAAATTACCCTTAAGGCATACACTCAATCATACAAAAACATATACATGTTCATGTATCGATTGATTGAAAAAGATGTGGTGTATCCACACTGAGTCAGAGCTGCAGCCCAGACTCCTCTACTGCAACTATGGCCAGCTGACTGTGCAGGGCATGTCTCACACCTCCTCCCATCCCTAGTGAGGCCTGAGGCAGAGTCTCCACTTTGTGGTTAAAGAAAGCAGCCAGTCTTGGACTTCCGGCCAAGATGGAGAGGTAGGAGGAAACACGGTGCCTCCTCACACAACCAAGTTTAAATACAACGAAGCTTTAGTAATAAAAATGCAATCAAAGCACAGAAAATTGAACTGTACAGAAGTCAAACAGCAGTGGAACCACTCAGCCAGACCCATAAAGCAGGCGAAGGAGCGAGCAATGAGACAGACTGGGCAGTGAGTTAGGGACTCAGAGCCTATTCTATTAAAATGGCATTCATGATTGCTCTGTTGTATTGTGGCTGTTGTTGTTGCTGTCCCTTCGCAGACTGTAAGACAAGAGTACATTTTAGGGGATGGTGGAATTAATGAAGACAGGCAAGGTTTGTGTAAAAACATCACCTACGTGGGAAGAAACTGAGTGTTGGAAACGAAGTTTCGAACAGTACAGTAGTATTCAGCTGGAAAAACTCCCCCTACACTCAAAATAGGATTTAATGGGGGGACTGGAGAATGTACTCTCAGATTCTTCTTAACAGCTTTCTGGACAGATTTTGGTATTCAAGGTACTAGAGTGATACATATTTGCTGATATCTACTGAATATTTTTGTATTCCTTTAAGTTGAGTGTTATTTTCTGAAGTTCAAATAATCATAATCTTAGACATAACAAATATTGTGTAAAATCTCAATGATTTCCAGGCAATATGCACATTTTCACACACATGGAACACCACCCATGAACCCTACCAGAGAGGGCTTTAAAAAACACATGACAAATGCAGAACCTGCGACTCACACACAGGGACTAGGTGAAAGCAATGGGACTAGAAGCCCTAGACTCCATCTCTACTACCCCAAAGGACAGCTTAGGTGATGGAAGAGAGGACCTTGTGACCAAAACATTAGATGGACTACATAACAAGAGCAGTTAGAATACACACACAAATAAGAGATAGGAATACAGGAGAGATCATGCTTAGCGACAGTATGATCAGCTACATATGCAATATCAGATACTGTCAAAACATCAGTCAGGGCTCACACACATCAAGCTCTACCCTTCTATGCTCCCTAAGCCAGGCTCATGAAAAGAAAGAATGTATCAGCTTTCTTTTCTCAGACAGCACAGCACATGGGCTCTGATATGCACTTCAGTTTCCTAACTCTACATTGCTGGGTGAGGGGACCCATTTTCTGCAGGCTTGCAATTAGGCAAATGCTCAAGTACTAGCAGGGAGGAGTCACCACCACCCAGGAAGCCACTAACCAAGAGACAGATGCCAAGTTCAGGATTCCCATGGCTGAAAGGTGAGGAAACAATCAGGCCAAATTAAGTGGATCAAAGAAAATATTAAGGAGGGTATCTCAGTTCCATACAAGGAGTCCAAGGCTCTGGAACATATGCTGAGGAACCTGCCTAGGGAGGAGTAAGGGACTAAGCCAGAACCTGAAGTCCTAGACTCACACCCTTATTGGATCTCCTTGGTAGCCTTGAAGGACAAAGATCGTATGAGGATGACCTTCATTTCCAACTTGGAATTCCCAGAAAAGTGCGATATTAATGTAACATGAGCAGAGTCAAGAAATCAAAGGCTAAAGTTACAGGACTGTTCACCTGTCAAAGTAAGGATCCCGAAGTGGATGGACTAAGGGTAGCACCCAGAGCATGAAAAGGAGGTCCCACAAAATTGGTGCTGTCACACCCGGGAAAGACGTGGCAGAGACGTCAGGCTGACTTGACTCTGGACAGTCTCAGGGAGGTCAAATCTTGGTGTAATGCAGACCATTTTCGGCTGGAAGAGGTAATGACAGGATCTCTAAGAGGAATCTGTCTATATGAGTATCCTGAGTATTATGAGGGGCAGCGTAAAAAAAAAAAAAAAAACGGGGGATCACATAGAAACCAGGACTTTCCATGACCTTGGGGAAGCCAGAAAAACGACCACTGAGAGTCCACGCTTTCTTCGGGGGGTGATCTCTGGGACGGAAGGGCCTTGCCTTATAGGATTGAAACCCATAATTGCAAAGACAGGAATCTTGCACCGAGATGAAGCAAGGACCCTCAGTGCTAAAGGAGAAGATCACCCCCACGACCCCAGTATCTTGTTGAAGCCCTACCCTAGTGTGTGGCCTGCGAGGCCCAGGCCAAACATAGGCAGCTGTCCACTGAACTGCCACCCGGAACTCAGGACAGAGCAGATGGTGTGCAGCCGGGACCACCCATGTCACTAGAGGGTCAAGCCGAGGCTCTGAAGACACAAAAGTAGGGACCCTGAGTGAGGACCTGGGGCCCTCCCACTCCTAAGCAGTGGGGCCCCCCCGGTTCCCCAGCCCACCTGCCGCGGGGCTCTCAGTTCTCAGGCACCCCAGACAGCCCTGCCAGTTAGGACCCACCCACTTCCGCCTTAGAGCCAGGGTCTTTCCCGGTGCGCCCAGGCCGCTGCTTTCCGGTTCAGGGCGGATTCTCAGGCTGCGCCCGGAGTCAACCTGAGGACCTACAGGGCGACCTTCGGAAACCACAGCTCTCCAAGAGGGTAGGTGAGCCCACCCCGACCCGGGCCTGCCTTTGGTCTCTGAGAGGCTCGAGTAAAGCCGGCCGGCTGAATTGGGCCTCGAATGTGTTAGTTTCAAGTCCATCCTTGCTTTACGGGAGGAACACGATTCGGCAGAGAGATGACGATGTATAGATCTGAACGGCTTTCTTTTTCTTCTTAGTTTTAGTTGTATTTATTGTTATTCACCTGCCGTTGTCCCCATTTTCTCCCATTACTCTCCCCCACCCTACCCACCCTCACCTCCCACATTCAGTCCTACCCCCAATCCCATTGTCTTTGTCCATGGGTACGACATCCATGTTCCTTGATGACCCTTCCCCTTCATTCCCGATCATCCCCCTCCCCCTTCCTCTTTGGTCACTGTCAGTTTGTGCTTTACTACCATGTCTCTGGTTCTATGGTGCTCACTTGTTGATTTTATTGATTAGGTCCCACTTATAAGTGAGATCACATGGTATTTGTCTTTCACCGCCTGGCTTATTTCACTTAGCATAATGCTCCACAGTTCTATCCATGCTGTCTGGAAGGGTAGGATCTCCTTTTTCTCTGCCACGTAGTATTTCATTGTGTAAACGTACCATAGGTTTTTGCCCTCCTTGTTTACTGATGGGCACTTAGGTTGCTTCCAGCACTTGGCTAATATAAATTGTGCCGCTATGAACACTGGGGTGCATAGGCTCTTTTGGATTGCTGTTTCAGGGTTCTTAGGATATAATCCCAGCAGTGGAATTGCTGGGCCAAAAGGCAGTTCCATTTTTACTTTTCTGAGGAAACTCCATACTGTTTTCCACAGTAGCTGCATCAGTCTGCATTTTCACTAGCAGTGCACTAGGATTCCCTTTTCTCCACAACCACGCCAGCACTTTTTGCTCTTTTGTGCATGACGACCATTCTGACAGGTGTGAGGTGTTCATCTCAATTGTGGTCTTAATTTGCATCTCTCTGATGGCTACTGATGCTGAGCACCCTTTCATATGTCTTTGGGCCCTCTCTATGTCCTCCTTGGAGAAGTGTCTGTTCAAGTCCTTTGCCCACTTTTTAATTGGTTTGTTTGTCTTCCTGAAGTGGAGTCTTGTTAGTTCTTTATATATTTTGGAGATCAAACCCTTGTCCAAGGTATCATTGGCAAATATGTTTTCCCATACAGCTGGTTCCCTTTTCATTTTGCTGTTGTTTTCTTTAGCTGTGCAGAAGCTTTTCATTTTGATGAGGTTCTATTTGTTTATTCTTTCCTTTATGTTCCTCACTCAAGGGGACATATTGGTGAAAATATTGCTGCATAGAATATATGAAATTTTCCGGCTTATGTCTCCCCTAGGACTTTTAGATGTCATGACTGACATTTAAGTCTTTTATTCATCTTGAGTTTGTTTTTGTATATGGAGTAAATTGGTGGCCGTGTTTCATTTTTTTTCATGTAGCTGTCCAGGTCTCCCAACACCATTTGTTGAGGAGTTTATTTTTACTTCATTTTATGCTTGTGCCTCACTTATTGAATATTAACTGACCATACAAACAAATAATATCTATTTCTGAGTTCTCTAATCTGTTCCATTGATCTATGTGATGTTGTTATGCCAGTACCAGTCTGTTTTGATTACCATGGACTTGTAATATAGTTTGATATCAGGTATCGTGATTCCTCCTACTTTGTTCTTCTTTCTTAAAATTGCTGAGGCTATTCAGGGTCATTTATGGTTCCATATAAATTTTTGAAATGTTTGTTCTATGTCTGTGAAATATGTCATCAGTATTTTCATAAGGGTTGCACTGAATCCATAAATTTGGGGGGTTAGTATGGACATTTTGATGGTGTTAATTCTTCCAATCCATGAATATGGTATATGCTTCCATTTGTTTGTGTCTTCCTTAATTTCTTTCTTCAGTGTTCTGTAGTTTTCTGAGTAAAGGTCTTTTACCTCTTTAGTCTTTTACCACCTCGGTTAAGTTTATTCCTAGGTACTTTATTTTTCTTCTTGCTATAGCAAATAGGACTTTTTTCCTGACTTCTCTTTCTGATATTCATTGTTTGGGTACAAAAATGCCTTCAATGTCTGAATATTGAGTTTGTATCCCACTGTTTTGCCAAATTCACTTAATAGGTTGAGTAGCTTTTTTTGTGGAGTCTATAAAGTTTTCTATGTTCAGGATCATGTCATCTGCAAACGATGAGAGCTTTACTCTCTCCTTTCCAATTTGGATGCTTTTTATTTCTTTTTCTTGTCTTATTTCTGTGGCTAGAACTGCCAATACTATGTGGAATAGAAGAGGTGAAAGTGGACACCCTTGTCTTGTTCCTAATCTTAGTGGGGAAGCTTTTAGTTTTTGCCCAGTGAGTAGAATGTTGGCTGTAGGTCTCTCATATATGGTCTTTATTATGTTGAGGGGTGCTCCCTCTACTCCCACTTTGCTGAGTGTTTTTATCATAAATGGGTGCTGCACCTTATCAAATGCTTTTCCCCCATCTATTGATATGATCATGTGATTTTTGTCTTTCCTTTTCTTTATGTGACGTATCATGTTTATTGATTTGCAAATAACGTACTATCCGTGCATCCCTGGGATGAATCCTACTCGATCATGGTGTATAATCTTTTTAATGTATTGCTGGATGTGGTGTGCCAATATTTTGTTAAGGATTTTAGCATCTAGGTTCATCACTGATAGTGTCCTGTAGCTTTCTTTCTTTTTTGTGTCTTTGTCTGGTCTGGGGATTAGCATGGTGCTGGATTCATAAAAAAGAGTTTGGGGTCTTCCCTCTTATTAGATTTTTTTGGAATAGTTTGAGAAGGATGGGGATGAGCTCTTCTTTAAATGTTTTGTAAAATTCTCCTGTTAAACAGTCTGGTCCAGGGCTTTTGTGTGCTGGGAGCGTTTTTGTTTTTTTTTGTTTTTTTATTACTACTTCAATTTCACTAGCCGTTATCAGTTTGTTCATTCCTTCTGATGCTTGATTCAGTTTTGGAAGGTCATATGCTTCTAGAAATTTGTCCATTTCGCCCAGGTTTTCAAATTTCTTGATGTATAGTTGTTCATAGTACTTTCTTACAATCCTTTGGATTTCTGTGGTATCAGTTACAATTTCCCCTCTTTCACTTCTGATTTAATTTTTTTTGGTCCTCTCTCTTTTTTCTTGATGTGTCTGGTTAAAGGTCAGAACTGCTTTCAAAACAAGGGCCTGAGGGGTTAAGAGTTGACATCTATCCTGAAAAGCAGGCTGCGAAGAGCAGCAATCCTGCCTTCAGCACTGGGAGGCACCAGGAGGAGGAGACAGATAAAAACGGAAGTAATATCCCCTCTAGCGGTAAGTAAGGGAGGTGAGGGCTGCAGCCGCCAGCTCCCAAACTCAACAAAGGCGGCCTGGGCAGAGCTGGCAGGCTGAGCTAGGCCTTCATTTTTTTCTGGTGGTGGTCTCAGGTTAATGAGGGCCTTGGTTTAGGTGTGGGAGCCCAATTCAAAGAAGGGGAGCCAGTGCCTAAGGGGATTTAGGATTGTGACACTGAGGCGGATGGGGGACCGTCTCAGAGAGTAAGAGGCCAACTAAAATCTCAGCCCTCTTTTCAGCCCTGGGAGATTGGGATGTCAGCATGATGAGTTGCACTCACTTCTTCCCAGGCCATCTTATGGAGGGGATAGATTAGGTCGAGGGGGGCAACCTCCTGTCATGGGTGGCAGGGTTTCATGTCATGCCAAGTATCTCCAAAAGACAACTGGGGACTATGGGAATGTGCCACACTGTACTAGTGGGGACACAAAAAATCCTCCCTATTCTCCATGCTAGCATACCTCAAGGATAGGTGTCATGCAAGAGGGCCTTTTCATAGTCACTCAAGAGAAACAGGAAATTGAAGAGAGTGGCCCCAGGTTAATAGAATGAAAAATCAAGACCCCAGCCGGAGTCAAATTTAGACCTTGAATTGGAATCCTGTGTGGAACCACTTGCCATGGGACCTCAACTTGCTTGCAATAGCCCCCACCCTTGGGAGAACATATTTGGTCAGAAAAGGTCAACTTCGTTTTCTTCTACTGAGTTTCAGGGAGGTTGGCTCTTAACTGTGAGAAGTATGAAAAGTGTCCAGGACATGAAAAGTGTCCATCTCAACTCTTTATTATCAGCCCCAAAAATCTCAGGGATGGTCTGTCAGGTGGAGCAACACCCCCACTTCCTTATATAAGGTCTGAGAGAGGTGAGATCTATAGTCGGAAGATCTAACTACCAGCCAGCCCAAGGGGAGTAGTCCCAGACCTTAAAAGAAGGCAAGGTGAGGATCCTGACTGACAACTGAGGATCCAAATAAAACCAGGAAACAGAGGGCCCCACTAATTTCTCAGCACTGGGCATTACCTGATACATAGATGGACTGACAAACTCATGTGCAGTTCTATGTCCTGGGTCCCTGAGAGCATTACAGTGTCAGCCTCAGAGTAGCAGAGGGGAAGGTGCCCAGGCTCTGGCCATGGTTGACGTGAGAATTTGGAAGATGAACTGAGAGGATCCCGCATGCCTCGACAAAGGGGGCTACACTGACATTGCCTGCTGTCACCTGAATAGAGTCAAGGCAAGGCTGGTAGGATGCAGCCTGAGACTCTCTCTAAAAGTTCTTTGGTTTCTCTATGGGATTTTTAGGGGACAGGCTGACCTGGAGAGAAGGAGCTTCATGAGTTTCTAGAGTAGTACCCCATAAAAAGCTTTCGAGACAGCCTGTAATAAAGCCAAGGTTGAATCTACCCATTGAAGGTGTTCACATCTTGTCATTCTCCATCCACCAGGTACCCAAACTACCTCTTCATTGGTCTACACTCCTGTCTGCTGTCCTGAGCCACAGCCATCATGCCTCGTGGTCACAAGAGTAAGCTCCGTGCTCGTGAGAAACGCCGCCAAAACAGACCTGAAACCCAAAGTCTTAAGAGTGCTCAGGCAGCTACTGGAGAGGAAGAAGAGGCCACTTGCTCTTCCTCTTCTGTTCTGGCAGATGCTGCCTCCAGCTCTGCTGGTGCTGGTCCTCTCCAGGCATCTCTGAGTGACCCAGCCACCACCAGTGCTGCTGCAGGTGTTTCAAGTGAAAGATGCCCTGGAAAAGCCAAGGGCCATGGTAGTAAAAGTAAACATTCATCTGGGGCTTCAGCTTCCACTGGGATCCCTGGCAAAGATCTTCTAAATAAGAAGGCTACACAGTTAGTAGAGTACCTGATATATCAGTATCAAATGAAGGAGCCCATTAGAAAAGCAGACATGCTGAAGATAGTCCACAAATGGTGCAGGAAGGACTTCCCTGAGATTCTCAGGAAGGCCTCTGAGCACATAAATCTGTTCTTTGGCCTAGAATTGCAAGAAGTCAAGCCCAGTGGTAACTATTACATACTTGTAGACAGTCAGGGTGACACCAGCTATGGGGATCTGAGCAGAGGCTGGAGATTTCCTATAAAAGGGATTCTGATGCCTCTCCTAAGTATGATCTTCCTGAATGACAACTGTGCCTCTGAGGAGGAGATATGGGGATTCCTGAATAATTTGGGCATCTATGATGGAAAGAGTCACTTCATTTTTGGAGAGCCTAGGAAGCTTATCACCCAAGATTTGGTGCAGGAAGAATACCTGGTGTACCAGCAGGTAGGAAACAGTGATCCTCCATCCTATGAGTTCCTTTGGGGTCCAAGAGCCCACACTGAGAGCGGCAAGATGAAGGTTTTACAGTTTTTGGCCAAGCTCAATGATAGTGAACCCACAGCTTTCACAGGTTATTATGAAGAGGCTTTGAAAGATGAGGATGAGAGATTCCAAGCTGCACCCAGACCTAGCAGTCCTTCCAAGACCAGTGGGCACCCCAGAGCCACATCCAGTCACTGCTCTCCCCCTGAGTGACACCCCGGTGGAGTGTTCAATTTTTGGTTGGAAAGCCCTGTTAAGCAGTTTCTTAGTACATAAAATATTTTGTTAGCTTATATTTCAGGGTGGTTTTTGGATTTTTAAACGGTGTTCTTTTAGGTAGACTATTTACTTAGATTCAGGATTTAAGTTTATGAAGACAGGGTTCACACTTTAAAGGCATTTATGAATTAGGTATAAGTGCTTTTTTTAAAAAATAAAACTTAGCAATCCTTAATTACTTTTGTGATCCAGAACAAGTTAATGTGGCCTTAGGATAGGACTATCTTTTGAGATGTGAAATAAGTTTACACTAAAATTGTTGGGAGCAGTAGATAGATAAATATATATATGAATAGGTAGGTGAAGAAAATTGGCAAGTTAAAATTTTGATGACAGTTGACATATGATATATTAGTTTCATGTGGAGAACATATTGATTACACAAAGTATTCATCGCCATAAGTTTAGGACCCATATGAATCGTATGTACTTATTGCAGTGTTATTTGCTGTATTGCTTATGCTTTACCAAGCATAATCTATAACAGCCGAGACGTGTGTCCATCTGTCAACAAATGGATAAAGAAGATGTACATATATAAAATTGGCCACTACTTTTTTGCTTCACGACAGGTGTTCTTTCATTGTGTAAATTGTGAAGCCAGGTACCTGGATTTGCTTATGCTTTTCAAGACTGTTTGAAAATATAAATCAGTAAATCAAGCCTCTTGGTTCATGGTTTTTATTTCACAGAGTCATTAACGGGGCATCAGCTCTTACAAATTCTTCACATTTCCATTGGGGATGTTTGGCCAAAGAAGACCCTGCCCTTGCCCGTGCCAATATAAAACATACATGCTGTCGCAAAAGAGGGCAATATACACTCTTCTTCGTATGAAACAAGTACAGAGACTAAAGGGTGTGGAGATAGCATGTCACCTAACTTCCATTGCTAAGCAGAATTTAGTCCCATTGTGAGGACAATGCGTGATCTAAGGCAACACCCAGTCAGTTGTGTCACCCTAAGTGAAGTCTGAGGTGGAGTCTTCAAGTCGTGGTTGGAAATGCCTGTTGACCAGTGTTCCTTATGTGCACAGACATTGTGCTGGCTCCTGTTTTGAGGTAATTTCCAAGTAGTGTTCTATCAATAGAGAGTCAATTTAAGTTAAGAATATAAGCATATGACAGGGATCACATATTTCTTGTCTATATCAGGTTAAGGAGTGAGAGTTTTTTGTGTTGAAATGCACATGGAAAATCCTTAAATCACTTCAGTGATCCTAAAGAAGACATCACGGCATCCCATTCGGGATATGTTTGGTAATGGGAAAAAACTCAAACAAAAAGAGATCTGATGAGAACATAGAGCGGTAGAAGAAATGTAAGAGTTGGTCAATTACGGGTTTGCCTTACTCCATTCAGGGTTTCCTTTCTTAACTTTAAAAGTTACATACCTGGATATCTTTACATTATTCAAAAATGAAGGAGTTTAGGGGAAGGTGTATTGATAAAGCCAATAGGGAAGAGACCACAGAGAGATCCCGCAAAAAGATAAAATTGAACTACAATTCTCTGTACCATCTCCATGTGATCTTCATTTCTATGGTTCTCCTCCTCATCTAGCTGTCCTCTTAGTTTGCATTGGTTTTAGGTGTGCTTGTTAATAACTGAGTTTGCTGTCCTTTCACTGTCTAGCATAGATGGTAGGTAGAAAATATACAGGGGAGAGGGAAAGAATAGTATGGGAAATCCTGAATCTAAAGAATTTGAGACACATGGACATAAACAAAAGGGGGAGAATGGTGGTGGAGGGGTGTGCAGGGCAAAGGGGAATGAAGGGGAGAAATAAGACAACTATAATGGCATAATCAATAAAATATAATTTTAAAAAATTAAACTACAATACTCTGCAGCCATTCCACCATGGAGTACTTAGGTAAACGGAATCCCTAAGGTGAAGAGATGGAAGTACCCCCCATGTCCACTAACACAGTATGCACAGTAGTCACCACATGGAAACGACCTCAGTAACCATTAATGAATGAATGTGGGAAGGCAAGGTGATACTCCCACACACACACACTCACCCGCTCAGGGAAAGAGATACATCAATCAGTGGTAAAAGAGAATGAGTCCCGGGTATTGGGGACAGCACGTGCTAGGTGAAAGAAGGGGTAAATTTCAAATGGTGCTCCTTCATTAAAACTTTTGAAAAGACAGAGACAAATACTGTGTAGTATCCCTTATGGGAGGAATCTTTGAAACACACACTGATAAAGTAACTCACACATTGAAGATATTGATGTTTCCCCACTGGGTGGTGGTGGTGGAATGTGGTTGAAATTGGTGATGGTGGCCAAAGATGCAAACTTTATATTACAAAATTAATAGCCCCTGAGGATGCAATGTACAGGATGATTACTAGTAGTTATCGCTAGTGTATTAGATGTGAATATAGCCAAGACAGTATATCTAAATGACCTAATTATATGCAAGGAAATAAAAAGCTGTGGCTGCTGTAGTTCAGGGGAATGAGCTTCAGACTGTGAACCAAAATGTTGAGGGTTTCACTCCCAGCCAGGGCACAGGCCTGGTTTGCATGCCAGGATCCCAGTTGGGTGTGCTGGGGAGGCAACCACACATTGATGTTTGTTTCTCTTTCTCTCTTTCTCCTTCCCTTCCTGTCTTTATATATAAATAAAATCTTTTTTAAAAGAGGGAAAAAAAGAAAAGTGTAGGTAATTTTTTCAGTGCCTATGTTAAAATACTTCACTTTTGACAAAATGCCAGGATTTCATACATTCTACCCACAGACATTTAGTACCCCACAATTCCAAAGTCAGCAATTGGGAGTGGAGTCCCTGGGATTCCTAGTTCAGAAGACTTATGACTCTGCCATCATTGTTCCTGGTGGCTTTCTTCTCATGTGGAGCTCAGGACCTCCTTCCAATCCATGCATTTTGGTGGGAGCAGAATTCAGTTACCAGGAATTGAAGCACTAAGGTTCCCATTTTGTGCATGCTACGGGCTACAGATGATGCTCAGGTCTCTCTTAGGGCTTTGCTATGCTATGCAGCACCTTCCATCTTCAAAGCTAGGCAGGAGAACCTCCCTCTCACCCTTTGGGTTTCCCTCACCAAGAAAAGTTCCATCTGATTTAAGGGTTCACTTTATTAGGTCTGGGTCATGGATGATAATCTTCCTATTTTAAGAATAACAGATATCAGACCTCCATTATATCTGCCAAACCCCTCATAGCACCATCCAGATTAGTGTCTGATGAATTAAGTGCAAGAAGTTGTTTGTGCACCAGGACTCAGGAATCCAGGAGGTCGTCTTGGAATTGGGACTGCCTGTGTCCTTGAGGTATTTCAGTTATGTTTGTAATTAAGAGCTTCAACCTTTAAAGGTACATAAAATGTTCAACATTGTTATTTTGTGTGCCTCACAATAACTTGAGGTCTGAGGATGACAGATGAGAAAAGACTGGCCGTGTGTTAATATTGCTGAGGCTGGCAAAGGAGTACCTAGAGCACCAGTTACATTATACTCTTATACTGCAAATATCTTAACTACTTCTCACAAATTATCCAGAGCATGCAAAGTGAACCAAAACTTCCAAGAGAATTTCAAAGGCCTTATTTATTTATCTTTAGAGAGAAGAGAAGGGAGGGAGAGGGAAGGGAGCCATCCATTTGTGGTTGGCTCTCCTGATGCCCACACTGGAGACTGATCTGCAACTGAGACATGTGCCCTGACTGGGAATCAAACCCACGACCCTTAGGTTCACAGACCGTCACTGAATCCAATGAACCACAACGACAAGGAAAAAGACGACAAAAATTTTTAATAAAACAAGCACAATGGGGAAAAGGGGAGTGATTTAGAAGAACTGGTATAAAGGACACATGGACAAGAGCTAAGGAGGGTGGAAATGGGAGGAAGATGGGGAGCACGGGAGGTGGGCCGGGTTGAAAATAAAAGACAGAAAAGTGCACTTGAAAAATTATTTAAATAAAGCATATACATTTTTAAGTGATACAAACGTACTGTAGGGTTACAAAAAACAAGCATAACATAATATACACTAATTTAAAGTAGCTGAAAATCAATTTATTACTCTATTGCTTAAGAACATTACTTATTTCCCATATCACTTAAGAACATTGTTGCAAACATTTTCAAAATATTCACTTAAACTTGGCCACATTCAACAAGACTAAGTATTCAATTACCAGTGACACAGTATTCCACTTTTGAAAATTACCCTTAAGGCATACACTCAATCATACAAAAACATATACATGTTCATGTATCGATTGATTGAAAAAGATGTGGTGTATCCACACTGAGTCAGAGCTGCAGCCCAGACTCCTCTACTGCAACTATGGCCAGCTGACTGTGCAGGGCATGTCTCGCACCTCCTCCCATCCCTAGTGAGGCCTGAGGCAGAGTCTCCACTTTGTGGTTAAAGAAAGCAGCCAGTCTTGGACTTCCGGCCAAGATGGAGAGGTAGGAGGAAACACTGTGCCTCCTTACACAACCAAGTTTAAATACAACAAAGTTTTAGCAATAACAACGCAATCAAAGCACAGAAAATTGAACTGTACAGAAGTCAAACAGCAGTGGAACCACTCAGCCAGACCCATAAAGCAGGCGAAGGAGCGAGCAATGAGACAGACTGGGCAGTGAGTTAGGGACTCAGAGCCTATTCTATTAAAATGGCATTCATGATCGCTCTGTAGTACTGTTACTGTTGTTGCTGCTGTCCCTGGGCAGATTGTAAGGCAAGAGTACATTTTAGGGGATGGTGGAATTAATGAAGACAGGCGAGGTTTGTGTAAAACCATCACGTACGTGGGAAGAAACTGAGTGCTGGAAACAAAGTTTCAAAAAGTAGAGTAGTATTCAGCTGGAAAAACTCCCCTACACTCAAAATATGATTTAATGGGGTGGGAGAATTTACTCACAGATTCTTCTTAACAGCTTTCTGGACAGATTTTGGTATTCCAGGTACTAGAGTGATACATATTTGCTGATATCTACTTTTATATTCCTTTAAAGTGAGTATTATTTTCTGTGGTCGAAATAATCATAATCATAGACATAACCAATATTGTACAGAATCTCCATGAATTCCAGGCAATATGCACATTTTCACACACACGGAACACCACCTATGAACCCTACCAGAGGGGGCTTTAAAAAACACAAGACAAATGCAGAACCTGCGACTCACACACAGGGACTAGGTGAAAGCAATGGGACTAGAACCCATAGACTGCATGTCTACTACCCCAAAGGACAGCTTAGGTAATAGAAGAGAGGATCTTGTGACCAAAACATTAGATTGACTACATAACAAGAGCAGTTAGAATACACACACAAATAAGAGATAGGAATACAGGAGAGATCATGCTTAGCGACAGTATGATCAGCTACATATGCAATATCAGATACTGTCAAAACATTTGTCAGGACTCACAACACCAGGCTGTATTCTCTATGCTCCCTCAGCCAGGCTCATGAAAAGAAAGAATGTACAGCACATGGGCTCTGATTAGAACTGCAGTTTCCTAACTCTACATTGCTGGGTGAGGGGACCCATTTTCTGCAGGATTGCAATAAGGCAAATGCTTAAGTACTAGCAGGGAGGTGTCACCACCCAAGAAGACACTAATCAAGAGACAGGTGCCAAGTTCAGGATTCCCATGGCTGACAGGTGAGGAAACAATCAGGCCAAATTAAGTAGATCAAAGAAAATATTAAGGAGGGTATCTCAGTTCCATACAAGGAGTCCAAGGCTCTGGAACATATGCTGAGGAGCCTGCCTAGGGAGGAGTAAGGGAATAAACCAGAACCTGAAGTCGTAGACTCACACCCTTATTGTATCTCCGTGGTAGCCTTGAAAGACAAAGATCGTATGAGGATGACCTTCATTTCCAACTTGGAATTCCCAGAAAAGTGCGATATTAATGTAACATGAGCAGAGTCAAGAAATCAAAGGCTAAAGTTACAGGACTGTTCACCTGTCAAAGTAAGGATCCCGAAGTGGATGGACTAAGGGTAGCACCCAGAGCATGAAAAGGAGGTCCCACAAAATTGGTGCTGTTACACCCGGGAAAGACGTGGCAGAGACGTCAGGCTGACTTGAGTCTGGACAGTCTCAGGGAGGTCAAATCTTGGTGTAATGCAGACCATTTTCGGCTGGAAGAGGTAATGACAGGATCTCTAAGAGGAATCTGTCTATATGAGTATCCTGAGTATTATGAGGGGCCGCGTAAAAAAAACCGGGGAATCACATAGAAACCAGGACTTTCCATGGCCTTGGGGAAGCCAGAAAAACGACCACTGAGACTACACGCTTTCCACCGGGGTTATCTAAGGGAGGGAAGGGCCTTGCCTAACTGGATCCAAGCCCATAATTGCAAAGACAGGAATCTTGCACCGAGATGAAGCAAGGACCCTCAGTGCTAAAGGAGTAGATCACCCCCACGACCCCAGTATCTTGTTGAAGCCCTACCCTAGTGTCTGGCCTGCGAGGCCCAGGCCAAACATAGGCAGCTGTCCACTGAACTGCCACCCGGAACTCAGGACAGAGCAGATGGTGTGCAGCCGGGACCACCCATGTCACTAGAGGGTCAAGCCGAGGCTCTGAAGACACAAAAGTAGGGACCCTGAGTGAGGACCTGGGGCCCTCCCACTCCTAAGCAGTGGGGCCCCCCGGTTCCCCAGCCCACCTGCCGCGGGGCTCTCAGTTCTCAGGCACCCCAGACAGCCCTGCCAGTTAGGACCCACCCACTTCCGCCTTAGAGCCAGGGTCTTTCCCGGTGCGCCCAGGCCGCTGCTTTCCGGTTCAGGGCGGATTCTCAGGCTGCGCCCGGAGTCAACCTGAGGACCTACAGGGCGACCTTCGGAAACCACAGCTCTCCAAGAGGGTAGGTGAGCCCACCCCGACCCGGGCCTGGCTTTGGTCTCTGAGAGGCTGGAGGCGAGCCGCCGGGCTGCATTCCGTCTCAAATATGTTAGTGAGAAGGCCGTGTGTACTCTGTGGGTGTACCCTGATTCTGCAGACGGACTACCTGTACACCCAAACTGCTTTTAACATGAGGGCCTGAGTGCTTAAGAGCCGACCTCAGTGCACAAAATGGGGGTCGCACAGAGCAGCATCCAAGCCATGTGCTGTAAGAGTTGCCAGGCAGAGTAGGCAGATAAGAAAGGAATGTATCGCTTCTACTGGTACATGAGGGAGATGAGAGCTGCACCCGCCACCTCACAGACTCAGTAAAGGAGGCCCGAGCAGAGCTGGCAGTTTGAGCTGGGCCCTCATTTCCTCTGGGGTGGTCTCAGGGAAGTGAGGGCTGGCTTTAGAGGAGGACGTTCAGAGCAGGAAAGGGGAGCCAGTGCCTAAGGGGGTTCAGTGTTGCGACAGTGTGGAAGATGGGGTCCTCTTCCCACAAAGTATAGGGTCCACCGAAGTCTTGGCCCTGTTTTCGGCCCTGGGATTATCGGCACGTCACCAGGATGAGTTGCACTCACTAATTCCCAGGCCACCTCAGCCAGAGGACCAATCCGGTCAAAGGGGGCATTCTCCCATCATTGGTGGCAGGGTTTCATGTTATGCCGTTTTTCGAGAGGCCATTGATGACTGTGGGTATATGCCACACTATACCAGTGGGACCACAGAGGATCCTCCCTATTTTCTTTGCCAGCAGACCTTAAGGATAAGTGTCCTTGCAGGAGTGCCCATGAGTCGCCATTCAAGGGAAAGAGGGAAATGAGAGAAGTGGTCCCAGGTTAACAGAGAGAAATCATGACCCGAGCAGCAGTCAAATTTAGACCTTGAGTTGGGATTTTGTTTGGAGCTATCTCCCACAGGACCTCAGGCTGTGTGTAGCAGCCCCCACTCTTGGGCAACCAATTTGCTCACATAAGGTCAACTTCATGCCCTCTTTTGGGGTCTGGGGGAGGTTGGCTCTTAGTCTGAGGACTTGTCTGCAATGGGCCCGGTTGAAGGATGTGAGAGAAGTCTCAAGCAACCAGCCAGCCCTGAATAAAAGGGACATCACAACGTCTATCCCAAACCTTAGCTATCATCCCAAGATATCTTAGAGGTGTGTTATCAGGTTGACCCTCTCCTGCATTTCTTTATAACAGATCTGAGGGAGGTGAGGTCCTTAGGTCCAGCCACCAGTCAAAACAAAGAGAGGTGCTAGGCCTCACAGGGAGCCCAGGTGAAGAGCTTGACTGACAACTGAGGGTCCACATGAACTCAGGAAACCAATGAGCCCTGCAGACGCTCAGCACTGGGTGTTACCTGGTACCCAGGTGGACTGAGGCTCTGCTCCAGCCCCTCTAGCTCCTTCTCCTGGGTGTCAGTGAGTGTTGAGGTGTCAGCCTCAGAGTAGCAGAGGGGAAGGTGCCCAGGCTCTGGCCATGGTTGATGTGATAATATGGAAGGTGAACTGAGAGGACCCCACATGCCAGAACAAAGAGGGCAACACTGACATCACCTGCCGTTGCTTGGGCAAAGTCAGGCAGGGCTGGTAGGATGCAGCATGAACCTCTCTCTAAAAGTTCTGCAGTTCCTCTGTGGGATTCTCAGTGGACAGACTGACCAGGAGAACAGGAATCTTGTCAGTTTTCAGAGTAGCGCCCTCGAGGAGGCCTGCAGAGGCAGCCTTCAATAAAGCCAAGGTGGAATCTACCTGCTGAAGGTGCTCACATCCTCTCTTTCTCCATCCACCAGGTGCCCAGATCACCTCTTTGTTGGCCCACACTCCTGTCTGCTGACCCGAACCACAGTCACCATGCCTCGTGGTCACAAGAGTAAGCTCCGTGCTCGTGAGAGACGTCATCAAAACAGAGCTGAGGCCCAGAGTCTTAAGAGTGCTCAGGCCACTGCAGGACAGGAAGAAGAGGCCGCTTGCTCCTCCTCTTCTCTTCTGTGGGATGCTTCCTCGAGCTCCACTGGCGCTGGCCCTCTCCAGGCACCTCCGAGTGCCCCAGCCACCAGCAGTACGGCTGCAGGTGTGTCAGGTGAAAGATCTGCTGGAAGAGCCAAAGGCCGTGCTCGGAAAAGTAAAAATCCTTCCGGGGCCTCAAATTTTACGAAGAGACCTGGCCTGAACATTTTATCTCAGAAAGCAAATAAGTTGCTTCAGTATCTACTCAACCGGTATAAAATGAAGGAGCCCATTAAGAAGGCCGACATGCTAAAGATAGTCCACAAATGGTACAGAAAGGACTTTTCTGAGGTTCTCAGGAAGGCATCTAACCTAATGGAGCTGGTGTACGGTCTAGAAGTGAGGGAGGTCAAGCCCAATGGTAACTTCTACACCCTTGTCCACAGTCAAGATGACACCAGTGATGGGAGTCTGAGCACAGTTTGGAGATTTCCCATTAAAGGGATTCTGATGCCTCTCCTGAGTATGATCTTCTTGAATGGCTACCGCGCCCCCTGAGGAGGAGGTCTGGAAATTCCTGAATATGATGGGCATCTATGGTGGAGAAATTCACTTCATTTTTGGAGATACCAGGAAGCTTATCACCCAAGATTTGGTGCAGGAAGAATACCTGGTGTACCAGCAGGTGGTCAACAGTGATCCTCCAAGCTATGAGTTCCTGTGGGGTCCCAGATCCCACGCTGAGACCAGCAAGATGAAAATCCTGGAGTTTTTGGCCAAGCTCAATGATAGTGAGCCCACAGAATTCCCGTGTGTTTATCAAGAGGCTTTGAGAGAGGAGGAAGAGAGAGCCCAAGCCAGGGCCCAAGCTGACCCCAGGGCTGGTAGTCCTTCCAAGGCCAGTGGACACCCCACAGCCACATCCAGCCGCTCCCCTCACCCTGAGTGAATTCGAGGTGGGGTCTTCACTTTTTAGTTGAGAAGGTCTGTTAGGCAGTTGCCTAATACGCAGGATAACTTGTTGACTTACCTTTGTGTTTATCTTGAATGTTTCAGTAGTGTTCCTTTGGGCAGAATGTTCTTGTAGATTCACAACATAGGCTTATGAAGGCCAAGGAGCTCACAGTTATTGCCCTTTATCGGATTAGTAGTGTGACGTTTATTTTTTGTTTTATTTTTGTTTCTTTTTTGTTTTTTGGTTTTTTTGGAAATACAGATTGGCAATCCTTTAATCACTTTTGTGATCCAGAACAGGATAACTTGACTTTAGCATAAGAATCTCCATCCAGGTCAGAAGGAAGTTTGCACTAACATAGTTGGGAGCCGTAGAGAGATAAATATGTAGGTGAAGAGACAGATGAAGTAAAAATTGGCCACATTAAAGAAATTTTAATTACAGTTGTCATACAATACTATACTAGCTTCAGGTGTGGAATGTTTTAATTAGACATTTATATGTCTAACTTACATATACACTAACTTACAAAGTGTGCATTGTGATGAGTTTGCTGCCCATCTGAACCGTATGTACTTATTACAATGTTATTTACTATTTTACCTATGCTGTATCCAGCATGATCTGTTACAGCCAAACATGGACACAAACTACATGTACGTCTGTAGACAAATGAATAAAGAAGATGTGGTACATATATAAAATTGATCATTTCCTGTTCTCCTGACTGGATTTAGTCATTTGTTGTACACAGTGTAAAGATACGCACCTAGATTGGCTTATGCTTTTTGAGAATGCTTTGATAATTTAAATGATGATGAATCAGACCTCTTGGCTCACGGCTTTTATTTGACATAGTCATGAATGGGACATCAGCTCTTTGGAAGTCTTCATGCTTGCACCAGAGATGTTTTCTTTTAAAGATTTTATTTATTTTTAGAGAAAGGAGAGGGGAGGGAGAAAGAGAGGGAGAGAAACGTCAATGTGCAGTTGCCTCTAACATCGCTACCACCTGGGGATCTGGCCCACAAACGTGGCATGTGCCCCGACTGGGAATCAAACCGGTGACCCTTTGGTTCTCTGGCTGGCACTCCATCCACTGAGGCACACCATCCAGGGTTGCACTGGGGATGCTTAGGCAAAAGAAGACCCCGCCCCTGCCCATACAACTGTAGATTGTAAGATAAACTATCATTACTAAAGACTGTGAGAGTCTCGAAATTCAAAACAACAAGAGAAAAGGAGAGTAAGAAGGGGGGGAAGGAGATGGCAGATTATTTAGCTTTCATCATAAGCAGAATTTCCTGCCATTGGGAGGTCAATGGGTGATCCAGGAATAAACTGTGTCATTTCTGTCACCCTGAGTGAGGTCTGAGGTGGAGTCATCATGCTGTGGTTGGAAACGCCTGTTGTCCAGAATTCCTGATGTGCACGGACATTGTGCTGACTAATATTTTGAGGTAATTTCCAAGTAATGTTCTGTCAACAAGGTCTAGGTTCAGAGCATAAGCATGTGAAGGACAGAGTTAGCACACTTATTGTTGTGTGTATCAGGTTAAGGAGTGAGAGTTTTGTGTGTTGAAATGCACATGGAAAATCCTTAAATCACTTCAGTGATCCTAAAGAAGACATCACGGCATCCCATTCGGGATATGTTTGGTAATGGGAAAAAACTCAAACAAAAAGAGATCTGATGAGAACATAGAGTGGTAGAAGAAATGTAAGAGTTGGTCAATTACGGGTTTGCCTTACTCCATTCAGGGTTTCCTTTCTTAACTTTAAAAGTTACATACCTGGATATCTTTACATTATTCAAAAAATGAAGGAGTTTGGGGAAGGTGTATTGATAAAGCCAATAGGGAAGAGACCACAGAGAGATCCCGCAAAAAGATAAAACTTGAACTACAATACTCTGCAGCCATTCCACTACTGGGTACTTAGCTAAGTGGAATCCCTAACGTGAAGGGATAGAAGTACTCCCACGTTCACTGACACAGTATTCGCAGCAGCCACAACATGGAAACAACCTCAGCAACCAGTAGTGAATGAATGCGTAAAGGCAGTGTGATACTCACACACACTCGCCCACTCAGGAAAAGATGCATCACTCATCTATTAAAAAAGAATTCCTGGTATTGGTGACAGCACGTGCTAGGTGAAAGAAGGGGTACTTTTCAAATGGTGCTCCTTCATTAAAACTTTTCAAAAGACAGAGACAAATATTGTGTAGTGTCACCAATAGATGGGATCTGTAAAAGACACACCTGATAAATTAACCCACAGATTGAAGAGATTGGTGTATGCCGAGGTGGGGGGTGGAAGCTGGCTGGGTGAAACTGGTGGCGGTGGTCAAATGGTACAAAATTTCCATTACATAGTAAAGAGCCCCTGCAGATGCAACACAGCATGAAAACTAACAGCTAACAATACCGTATTGGTATGAAAATGTAACCAAGAGATTATATCTTAAATGTCCTAATTATGTGAAAACAAATAAAACGCTTTGGCTGGTGCGACTGAGTGGAATGAGCATCAGAGCAGGAAAAATAGGGTCACCGGTTTCATTCCCAGCCACCACGCACGCCTGGTTTGTAGGGCAGGACCCCAGTTTGGGGGACCAGAGACCCAACCACACATTTATATTTCCTTCTCTTTCACTTCCTGTGTGCATAAATAAATAAAATCATTTTTAAAAAAAGAAGAAAGAATCAGAAAATGAAATTTTTTTGGTGCATATGTTAAAATACTTTACTTTTATCACAAATGCCAGGGTTTCACACATTCTCCCTACAGACATTGAGTACCTCACAGTTCCATGAAACAGAAGTTAGGTGTGGAGTCCCTGGGATTCCTAGTTCAGAAGTCTTATAACTCTGCAGTCATTGTTCCTGGTGGCTTTCTTTTCATGTGGAGCTCAGGACCTCCTTCCAATCCATGCATTTTGGTGGGAGCAGAATTCAGTTACCAGGAATTGAAGCACTAAGGTTCCCATTTGTGTGCATGCTACGGGCTACAGATCATTCTCAGGCCTCTCTTAGGGCTTTGCTCTGCTATGCAGCACCTTCCATCTTCAAAGCTAGGCAGGGAAACCTCCCTCTCACCCTTTGGATTTCTCTCACCAAGAAAAGCTCCATCTGATTTAAGGATTCACTTCATTAGGTCTGGCTCATGGACGATAATCTTCCTATTTTAAGAATAACAGATATCAGACCTCCATTATATCTGCCAAACCCCTCATAGCAGCACCCAGATTAGTGTCTGATGAATTAAGTGGAAGAAGTTGTTTGTGCACCAGGACTCAGGAATCCAGGAGGTCATCTTGGAATTGGGACTGCCTGTGTCCTTGAGGTGTTTCAGTTATGTTTGTAATTAAGAGCTTCAACCTTTAAAGGTATATAAAATGATAAACATTGTTATTTTGTGTGCCTCACATTAACCTGAGGTCTGAGGGTGACATAGATGAGATAGATTGGCCGAGTGTTGATATTGCTGAAGCTGGCAAAGGAGTACCTAGAGCACTGGTTACATTATACTCTTACGACTGCAAATGTTCTGATTTCATCACACAAATTATCCAGAGCATGCAAAGTGAACCAAAACTTCCAAGAGAATTTCAAAGACCTTATTTATTTATCTTTAGAGAGAAGGGAAGGGAGGGAGAGGAAAGGGAGTCATCCATTTGTGGCTGGCTCTCATAAGGCCCGCACTGGAGACTGATCTGCAACTGAGACATGTGCCCTGACTGGGAATCAAATCCACGTCTCTCAGGTTCACAAACCATCACTGAATCCAATGAACTGCAACGACAAGGACAAAAACATCCAAAATTGTTAATAAAGCAAGCATAAGAAGGGGAAAGGGTGAGGGATTTAGAGGAACTAGTATAAAGGACACATGGACAACAGCTAAGGAGCGTGGAAATGGGAGAGAGGTGGGGAGCACGGGGGGTGTCCTGGGGTGGAAATAAAAGGCAGAAAACTGCACTTGAAAAATAATTAAAGAAAAAAGGGCATATACATTTTTCAGTAATATAAACCTACTGTAGGGCTTGAAAAAAAACAAGCATAACATAATATATGCTAATTTAAAATAGCTGAAAATCAATTTATTATTGTATTGCTTAAGAACATTACTTATTTCCCATATCACTTAAGAACATTGTTGCAAGCATTTTCAAAATATTCACTTAAACTTGGCCACATTCAACAAGACTAAGTATTCAATTACCAGTGACACAGTATTCCACTTTTGAAAATTACCCTTAAGAAGGGGCGGGGGAGGCTGGGATGGGAAAAATAGACAAAAAACTGTACTTGAAAAATCACTAAATAAAATTTAAAAAAAGAAAAAAAAAAGAAAATTACCCTTAAGGCATACACTCAATCATACAAAAACATATACATGTTCATGTATCGATTGATTGAAAAAGATGTGGTGTATCCACACTGAGTCAGAGCTGCAGCCCAGACTACTCTACTGCAACTATGGCCAGCTTACTGTGCAGGGCATGTCTCGCACCTCCTCCCATCCTTTGAGGCCTGAGGCAGAGTCTCCACTTTGTGGTTAAAGAAAGTAGCCAGTCTTGGACTTCTGGCCAAGATGGAGGCGTAGGTGGAAACACGGTGCCTCCTCGCACAACCAAGTTTAAATACAACAAAGAGTTAGTAATAAAAATGCAATCAAAGCACAGAAAATTGACCTGTACAGAAGTCAAACAGCAGTGGAACCACTCAGCCAGACCCATAAAGCAGGCGAAGAAGCGAGCAGTGAGACAGACTAGGGCCGCAGGATAGGGCCCCAGTGACGGGCATTAAAGCCTAAAAGCACCAATTGGAAAAACTTTCGGGGTCCAGGTGCCGGGAGATGCTCCAAGGCTCACAGACAGTTTGTTGCAGAGACCCACAGGGTCCTGGAGGGTGCTCAGGCCCACTCACCCGAGAGTGGGCACCACAGAAGCCCAGTTTGCTTGCAGGAAACAGCAGAGGGGACCCAAATGCGAGGAGAGCAGAACAGACACCATTGCCCCACTCTGACTCTGCCCCCACATACAGCATCAAAACCCAGTGCCTGGGTTGCTCTGCCCTGCTGAATACCTCAGGCTCCACTCCTAATACCTAACAGGTGGGAACTGACCAAAACATTATGGCTGGAGAAGAAGAGCTCAAAGCTCCAGAGCCAATACCTCCAAGTGACCAAGTGATAGCCAACCTATCACATGCACAGGTCAAAGCACTGGTGATCAACATGCTCACAGAACAGGTTGATATTAGTCACAAATTAGAGGAACAAATGCTGGCTAAACTAATTGAAATGAAGGGAAATGCACAGGAAAATAATACTGATGGAAAGAAAACTGGGACTCAAATCAAGGGACTGGACCAGAAGAGAGAAAGAAACAATAAAACACAAATGAGTAAAGAAACAAGAATTCCAAAAAAAATGAGGAGGGGCTTAGGAGTCTCCAGGACATCTTTAAATGTTCCAACATTGGAATTATAGGGGTACCAGAAGGGGCAGAGGAAGAGCAACAAGTGGAAAATTTATTTCAACAAATAATAAAGGAGAACTTCCCCAATCTGTCAAAGGCAATAGACTTCCAGGAAATCAGAAGCTCAGAGAGTCCCAAAGAAGTTGGACTCAAGAACGAATACACCAAGGCACATCATAATTACATTAGCCAAGATTAAAATGAAGCAGAGAATCCTAGAAGAAGCATGAGGAAAGGGGACAGTCACCTACGAAGGAGTTCCCATCAGACTGTCAACTGATTTCTTAAAAGAGACCTTACAGGCAAGAAGGGGCTGGAAAGAAGTATCCCAAGTCATGAAATCCAAAGACCTACATCCAAGATTGCTCTATCCAGCAAAGCTTTCATTTAGAATGGAAGGGCAGATAAAGAGCTTCTCAGATAAGGTCAGATTCAAGGAGTTCATCATCACCAAGCCCTTATTATATGAAATGTTAAAGGTACTTATCTAAGAAAAAGAAGATAAAAAATGTGAACAGTGAAAGGACAGCAAACTCAGTTATTAACAACCACACCTAAAACAAAAGCAAAGTAAGAGGACAGCTAGAGCAGGAACAAAAACATAGAAATGGCGATCACCTGGAGGGTAGCTACAGGGGAGCAGGAGGAGGAGAAGAGGGGAGATAGTACAGAGAATAAGTAGTATAGATGGCAGGTAGAAAATAGATAATATTGAAAATATAGAATAGTGGGGAGGGCAAGAATAGTATTGAAAATATAGAATCTAAAGAACTTGTGACACATGGACATAAACTAAATGTGGGAGAATGGTGGGGGAGGGGTGTGCAGGGTGCAGGGGTGTGAAGGGGGAAATGGGACAAGTGTAATGGCATAATCAATAAAATATATTTTTAAAATATTTAAAAATATAAATAAATGAATAAATAGAAAAGAAAGCATCCAGTCTTGTAACCAGTGAAGACCCACCATCAGGCTCCTACAAACACAGGGCATACTCTGTTCTTCTGCAGTATGGGGGAACCGGAGATTGATCTTCTTGTTTCTATAGTAAACGTTGTTCCTTTCAGTTAGGAAAGGTTGTGGAATCTTTCGTTCCACACCAAATATTATGAGTGACAAGGATCACACATTTATTACAGACTAGTGGGCCGAAAAATAATTCTAGGATTGTGTAAAAATTTAAAATCATGGGATCGTTCCTGTGATTTGGATTAACATAGTATAATATTGGAATATGGATTTTTTTAATGGGGATGGGTTTTTACCACACAGTAAACTCTGTGTTGCCATGAGAGTGGAAAAAAAGTGTAAAAGGTTTTCAATTCTTCCTTCATTTCCTTCCTTTAAGTTCTTTGTAAAATTGAAGAATAAGGATATGGCTTACCTCAGTTAACTGAAAGATGGGAAAATTAAATGATAACAAGATTGATTTCTGTACACTTGCTCTTTACAATTCCAAATATTAATTTAGTATCTGCTCCTTGGAAGGTAGCATTATAGTGTGGATGCTATGAGAAATGGACCCTGCCTTCATAGCTCATAGGCTATTAAAGTTTAAGAGCAGTTTTCATACACAGTAGGCAGACAAATACTCCATGAGAGCGAGAGGGCCAGTAAAATTAAGGGGTCAGAAACAGGGCCTGAGGTTCCAGATTTCAGATCTAGGAGAGATGCTGCTCAGGACCAGAGTTCAATATTAAGAAAATGAAATTCACATGGTGTGTGGTAATGTGAAGGTCACAGCATGGTGGGCTAGATGAGGTTGTGATGATGGTGGGAAGCAACCAGGCCCTCAGATGAGATGGTGTGTCTCAGAGTTGAAAGGCTTACACCTGCAATGGCAAACTATCCTGACCAGTTCTTCTGGAATTTCCTTGTTAACCAATATCTTTTCTTTTCGTTTTTTTAATGCTAAAGCTTCTTTTTTATTGCTGTTGAATCACAGTTGTCCCAATATTTCCCCTGCTGCTCTCTTCTGTCCTGTCCACACACCTACCCCCTCAGTCGGTCCCCAGCCTGTTGTCCAATACTGTGGATCCTTTATATATGTACCTTGGCTAAAGGCTTCCCTTTCTCTCCCCTGGTCTCCCTCTTCTCTCCCCTCTGGTCACTGACAGTTTGTTCCTTAACCCCAGGTCTCTGGTTCTGTTGTGCTTGTTGGTTGGTTGGTTGGTTGGTTGGTTGGTTGGTTGGTTGGTTGGTTGGTTTCACAATCATGAGTAGACCACAAAGAATCTCCACATGGGACAGGGAAAGATGCATCCTGTGCTCCTGTCCCTCTGCACGTGCCCACAGTGCACCGGCAACTGTGCACTTCAACGCCAGAGAAAAACTGTGAAGTAAGGGAGATGATCTGTGACTGAAACTTGGAAGCCATCGCGTTGGCACCCTTTGAGGTGTGTTAGGGAGTCAAAGCCTATTCTATTAAAATGGCATTCACGATAGATTGCTGCTGTTGTTGTTCCTGCCATGTGGGAAACTCTAACCCAAGAGTACATTTTAGGGGATAGTGAAATCAATGAAAATAGGCCAGGATTGTTTGGAAGGAAGGTCAGCTAGCTGGGAAGACAGTGAGTGTTGGAAACAAAGTTTTGAACATTAGAGCAGTATGAAGCTGAAAAAACTCCCCTACACTCAAAATATGATTTAATCGGGAGAAGGGAGAATGTACTCACAGATTTTTCTCAACAGCTTTCTGGACAGATTTTGGTATCAAAGGTACTAAAGCGATACATATTTGCTGATATCTACTGAATATTTTTGTATTTCTTTAAGGTGAGTGTTATTGCCTGATGTCGAAATAATTGTAATGAGAGATAACAAATATTGTGCAAAATCCCAATGAATTCCAGACACTATACACATTTTTTTCACACACATGGAACCCCACTCATGAACCCTACCACAGAGGGCTTTAAAAAACACATGACAAATGCAGAACCTGAAACTCATATCAACAACTAGGTGACAGCACTGGCACTAGGTCCCCTAGTCTGCATCTCTACTACCCCAAAGGACACCTCAGGTGGTAGAAAGGAAGACCTTGTGACCAAAACACTGGATGGACTACATAACAAGAGCAGTTAGAATACACACACAAATAGCAGACACGAATAAAGGAGAGATCATGCTTAGTGACAATATGATCAGCTACATGTGCAATATCAGATACTGTCAAAACATCAGTCAGGGCTCACACACATCAAGCTCTACCCTCCTATGCTCCCTAAGCCAGGCTCATGGAAAGAAAGAATGTATCAGCTTTCTTTTCTCAGACAGCACAGCACATGGGCTCTGATATGCACTGCAGTTTCCTAACTCTACATTGCTGGGTGAGGGGACCCATTTTCTGCAGGATTGCAATTAGGCAAATGCTCAAGTACTAGCAGAGAGGTGTCACCACCCAGGAAGCCACTAACCAAGAGACAGATGCCAAGTTCAGGATTCCCATGGCTGAAAGGTGAGGAAACAATCAGGCCAAATTAAGTGGATCAAAGAAAATATTAAGGAGGGTATCTCAGTTCCATACAAGGAGTCCAAGGCTCTGGAACATATGCTGAGGAGCCTGCCTAGGGAGGAGTAAGGGACTAAGACAGAACCTGAAGTCGTAGACTCACACCCTTATTGTATCTCCTTGGTAGCCTTGAAGGACAAAGATCGTATGAGGATGACCTTCATTTCCAACTTGGAATTCCCAGAAAAGTGCGATATTAATGTAACATGAGCAGAGTCAAGAAATCAAAGGCTAAAGTTACAGGACTGTTCACCTGTCAAAGTAAGGATCCCGAAGTGGACTAAGGGTAGCACCCAGAGCATGAAAAGGAGGTCCCACAAAATTGGTGCTGTCACACCCGGGAAAGACGTGGCAGAGACGTCAGGCTGACTTGACTCTGGACAGTCTCAGGGAGGTCAAATCTTGGTGTAATGCAGACCATTTTCGGCTGGAAGAGGTAATGACAGGATCTCTAAGAGGAATCTGTCTATATGAGTATCCTGAGTATTATGAGGGGCAGCGTAAAAAAAAAACGGGGAATCACATAGAAACCAGGACTTTCCATGACCTTGGGAAAGCCAGAAAAACGACCACTGAGAGTCCACGCTTTCTTCGGGGGTGATCTCTGGGACGGAAGGGCCTTGCCTTATAGGATTGAAACCCATAATTGCAAAGACAGGAATCTTGCCCCGAGAGGAGGCAAGGACCCTCAGTGCTAAAGGAGAAGATCACCCCCACGACCCCAGTATCTTGTTGAAGCCCTACACTAGTGTCTGGCCTGCCAGGCCCAGGCCAAACATAGGCAGCTGTCCACTGAACTGCCACCTGGAACTCAGGACAGAGCAGATGGTGTGCAGCCGGGACCACCCATGTCACTAGAGGGTCAAGCCGAGGCTCTGAAGACACAAAAGTAGGGACCCTGAGTGAGGACCTGGGGCCCTCCCACTCCTAAGCAGTGGGGTCCCCCCGGTTCCCCAGCCCACCTGCCGCGGGGCTCTCAGTTCTCAGGCACCCCAGACAGCCCTGCCAGTTAGGACCCACCCACTTCCGCCTTAGAGCCAGGGTCTTTCCCGGTGCGCCCAGGCCGCTGCTTTCCGGTTCAGGGCGGATTCTCAGGCTGCGCCTGGAGTCAACCTGAGGACCTACAGGGCGACCTTCGGAAACCACAGCTCTCCAAGAGGGTAGGTGAGCCCACCCCGACCCGGGCCTGCCTTTGGTCTCTGAGAGGCTGGAGGCGAGCCGCCGGGCTGCATTCCGTCTCAAATATGTTAGTGAGAAGGCCGTGTGTAGTCTGTGGGTGTACCCTGATTCTGCAGACGGACTACCTGTACACCCAAACTGCTTTTAACATGAGGGCCTAAGTGCTTAAGAGCTGAGCTCAGTGCACAAAATGGGGGTCGCACAGAGCAGCATCCAAGCCATCTGCTGTTAGAGGCGCCAGGCAGAGTAGGCAGATAAGAAAGGAATGTATCGCTTCTACTGGTACATGAGGGAGATGAGAGCTGCACCCGCCACCTCACAGACTCAGGAAAGGAGGCCCAAGTGCAGCAGGCAGTTTGAGCTGGGCCCTCATTTCCTCTGGGGTGGTCTCAGGGAAGTGAGGGCTGGCTTTAGAGGAGGACGTTCAGAGCAGGAAAGGGGAGCCAGTGCCTAAGGGGATTCAGGGTTGTGACACTGCGGTGGATAGGTGACCAGCTTAGGAAGGAGGAGGCCAACTAAAGTCTCACTTCTCTTCTCAGCCCTGGGAGTTTGGGCATGTCATTATGATGAGCTGCACTCATTTCTTTCCTGGCCATCTCAGGCAGGGGACCGGTGAGGTCAAAGGGGGCAATCTCCTTTGATTGGTGGCAAAATTTCATGTTATGCCAGGATTTTCAGAGACCATTGAGGAATGTGAGGACGTGCCATATCATACCAGTGAGGCCACAGAGAATCCCTCCTTATGTGTAGTGCTGGCAGACCTCAAGGATAGATGTCTCTGTGGAGTGACTACCCTTCTTCCCTCCAGGGAAGTAGGGACATGAGGGGAGTGGTCCCAGGTTAGTAGAAAAAGAAATGAATCTTGCAGGAGTCAAATTTCGGTCTTGCACTGGGATCCTGTGTGGAACCACCTACCATAGGACCTCAGCTTTTGTGCAACAATCTCCACTCTTGGTAGAGGGGGGTTTTGTGTGCTAAGATCAACTTTATATCCTCTTAGTGGTTCTCAGGGAGGTTTGATCTTACCGTGAGCAGTTCTCTTCCAGGAGCTCAATTGAGGAATATGAGAGAAGGCTCGGGGAACCAACCACCCCTGCATAAAGGGGATATAAAAGCATCCATCCCAAACCTTAACTATTAGCCTGTGAAATCTCAGAGATGGGCTACCCCAATGAGCTCCTGCATATCTTTATATCAGGTCTAAGGGAGGGGAGCTCCTTAGTTTGTCGTTCTAGTCACCAGTTCAAGAGAAGGGAGAGGGTGCCAATACTCACAAGAATCTACACTGAGAAACTTTACTAGGACGTGCGGATCTACATGAAGTCAGAAGACAAAAGAGCCCACTAAATTCTCAGCACTGTGTGTCCCATGATATGCAGGATGACTGAGGCTTCCCTCTAGTTCTTTCTCCTGGGTCCCAGGGAGTGTTGAGTTATCAATGTCAGAGTAGCAGGGAGGAAAGTACCCAAACTTTGCCCAGAGTTGATGTGATAATACTGCTGATGAACTGAGAAGACCCCACATACCAGACAAGATCGGATACACTGATATCCCCTGCTGTCACTTGAGCACTCTAGTATGATGTAACATGAGCCTCTCTCTAAAGGTTCAGTGGTCCCACTATGTTATTCTTAGCACACAGACTGACCTGAAGAACCAGAAGCCTTGTGGATTTCTAGAGTAGCACCTTCAAGGTAGCCTGCAGAGGCAGTCTCCAATAAAGCCAAGGTGGAATCTACCTGTTGAAGGTGCTCACCTCTCTTTCTCCATCCACCAGGTGCCCAGATCACCTCCCTGCTTGCTCACACTCCTGTCTGCTGACCTGAACCACAGTCATCATGCCTCGTGGTCACAAGAGTAAGCTCCGTGGTCGTGAGAAACGCTGCCAAAACAGAATTGAGACCCGAGGTCTTGACAGTGCTGAGGCTGCTACAGGAGAGGAAGAGGCCACTTGCTCCTCCTCCTCTGTTCTGGGGGACGCTCCCTCAAGCTTCACTGATGCTGGCCCTCCTCAGGCATCTCCGAGTGACCCAGGCACCACCAGTGCCGCTGCGGGTGTGTCATGTGAAAGACCTGCTGGAAAAGCCAAAGGCCGTGATCCTAAAAGTAAATGTTCCTCCTGGGCCTCAACCTCCACTGGGAGCTCTGGTCAAGTTATTCTAATCGAGAAGGCAAGTAAGCTAGTAGAGTACCTGCTATATCAGTATATAATGAAGGAGCCTATTAAAAAGGCAGACATGCTGAAGTTGGTCCAAAAATCATGCAGAAAGAACTTCCCTGAGATCCTCAGGAAGGCCTCTGAGCACATGAATCTGCTCTATGGCCTACAGTTAGAAGAAGTTGAGGCCAGTGGAAATTCCTACACCCTTGTCGACAGTCAAGGTGACACCAGCGACGGGAGTCTGAGCAGAGGCTGGAAATTTCCTATAAGAGGGATTCTGATGCCTCTCCCTAGGTGTCATCTTCTTGAATGGCAACCGCGCCTCTGAGAATTTAATCTGGCAATCCCTGAAAATTATGGGCATTTACGATGGAAAGAGTCACTTCGTTTTTGGGGAGCCAAGGAAACTCATCACCCAAGATTTGGTGCAGGAAGAATACCTGGTGTACCAGCAGGTGGCCAACAGCGATCCTCCGTCCTATGAGTTCCTTTGGGGTCCAAGAGCTCATGCCGAGACCAGCAAGATGAAGATCCTGGAATTCTTGACCAAGCTCAATGATAATGACCCCACTGCCTTCCCCAGCCATTATGAAGAGGCTTTGAAAGATGAGGAGGAGAGAGCTCAAGCCAGAGCCCAAGCTGAAACCAGGGCTAGATGTCCTTCCAGAGCCAGTGGTTGCCCTTCAGCCAGATCCAGCCAGTACCCATACCCTGAGTGACACTGAGATGGAGTCTTCATTTCTTGGTTGGAAAAGCCTGTTAAGCAGTTTCCTAATGTGCAAAATATCCTGTTTGCTTACCTTTGTGGGGTTGTTGCATTTTGAAAAGGTGTGCTTAAGGAAAGAATGTTGTCTTAGATTCAGAATAAAAGTTTATAAAGGACATGGATCACACATTTATTACCATATGTCAGGTTAGGAGTGAGAGTTTTATTTTGAAATACAAATTGGCAAACTGTCAAACACTTTTGTGTCCAGAAGAGATGACATAGTTTTCTAGTGGTAATATCTTTAGTTACATGAAAGGAGTTTAAACCGAAATAGTTAGGAGCATTGGAAGCATATATGGGTGAATAGATACATAGTTAAATGAAGAAAAAAGTAGTCACTTCTGAAAACATTTTTTTTTTCAATTACAGCTGGCATAATGTATTATGTTAGATGCAGGTGTACAGCATAAGGATTAGAAACTTACAAAAAATACAAAATGTTCTCCCCCATAAGACTAGTATATCTGAGCTATATATAGCTTTAGAATGTTATTTACTATATTAGCTATGCTGTACCCAGCTGGTCTGTTACAACCAAGGCAGGGACATAAACCACATGTCTCATCTGTACATGAATGGATAAAGAAGATGTGGTACATGTATAAAACTGGTAGCTTCTTGTTTTCCTTGCTGAATTTAGTCTTTTGTTGTGTAGATTGTAAAGCTATGTACCTGATTTGCTTATTTTTTCAAAAGTGTTAGATAATATAAATGATAATGAATCAGACCTCTTGGTTCGTGGCTTTTATTTGACACACGCATTAATGGAGCATCAGCTCTTTGGAAGTCCTCGGGCCAACACTGGGAATGTTTAGGTAAAAGAGACACTTCCTCTGCCCATACACTTTGATTGTAGGAGAAGCTGTCATTACTGAAGAAGGTGAGATTCTCTCTACTTCATAAGGAACAGGTGAAAAGTAAAGGGGGAGTGGAGATAGCATATTACCTAGCCTTTGTGGCTAAGCAGAATTTAGTCCCATTGGGAGGACAAGGGGTGACCCAGGGCCATATCCCATTGCTTGTCTCACCCTGAGTGAGGTCTGAGGTGGAGTCTTCACGTTATGGTTGGAAATGCCTGTTGGCCAGCATGCCTAATGTGCATGCATACCTCGCTGACTCCTGCTTTGAGGTCATTGTCAAGTGGTGTTCTGCTAAGAGAAACCCTATTTAGGTTCAGAATGGAAGCCTAGATGTGGCAGGGATCACAGACTTACTGTTGTGTGTCAGGTGGAGGAGCGAGAGTTTTGGTTTTTCCAGTTCACCCTGAAAATCCTTAAATCACTTTTGTGATCTGGAAGAAGACAGCATGGCATTCCATTTGGGCTGTATTTGGTAATGTGGGAAAAAACTCAAACAAAATAGATCTGCTGAGAACCCAGAGTGGTAGGAAAATGTAAAAGTTGCTCAATTATGGCTTTGCCTTACTCCACTCAATGTTTATTTTCTTAACTTTGAAAGTTACATACATGGATATCCTTAGATGATTCAAAAATGAATGAGTTTAGGGGAAAGTAAACTGATGCAGCCACTAGGGAAGACAGTATAGAGATGCCTGAAAAAGTTAAAAATTGAACTACCATGTTCTACAGCCATTCCACCATTGAGTACTTAGGTAAACGGAATCCTTAACATGAAGGGATACAAGTACCCTATGTTCATTGACATAGTATTCACATTAGCCACGACATGGAAATGACATCACTAACCATTAATGAATGAATGTGGGAAGGCAAGGTGATACTCCCACACACACACACTCACCCACTCAGGGAAAAAGATACATCAATCAGTGGTAAAAGAGAATGAGTCCCTGGTATTGGTGACAGCACGTGATAGGTGAAAGAAGGTGTAATTTTCAAATGGTGCTCCTTCATCAAAACGTTTCAAAAGACAGAGACAAATACTGTGTAGTGTCACTGATAGGTGGAATCTTTAAAAGATGTAACCGATAAATTAACTCACAGACTGAAGAGATTGGTGCATGCCAGTGTAGGGTGGTGGAAGCTGGCTGGGTGAAACTGGTGGATGTGGTCAAGTGGTACAAATTGTCCATTATATAATAAAGAGCCCCTGCAGATGCAACACAGGATAAAAACTAACAGCTAACAATACTGTATTAGATATGAAAATGTAACTAAAAGATTATATCTTAAATGTTCTAATTATGTTAAAAAAAAAAAAAGCTCTGGCTTGTGTGACTGAGTGGAATGAACATCACAGCAGGAAAAATAGGGTCACCGGTTTCATTCCCAGCCAAGGCACATGCCTGGTTTGCAGGCCAGGACCTCAGTTTGG
Organism: Artibeus jamaicensis; assembly: GCF_021234435.1. Classification (NCBI taxonomy): domain Eukaryota; kingdom Metazoa; phylum Chordata; class Mammalia; order Chiroptera; family Phyllostomidae; genus Artibeus; species Artibeus jamaicensis. The sequence goes on along the minus strand of NW_026522028.1, from coordinate 6,534,763 downwards.
GGGGCCAGAGACCCAACCACACATTGATATTTCTCTCCCTCTCTTTGTCTGTCTTTTCCTCTGTGTATAAATAAATAAAATCATTTCTTTAAAAGGAGGAATCTATAGGTGAAATTTTCCACTGCACATGTCACATGTTAAAATACTTTACTTTTGACATATACCAGTGTTTCACACATTCTACCTACAGGCATTAAGTACCTCACAGTTCTATAGGAAAGAAGTTTGGCATGGAGTCCCTGGGTTCCCTAGTTCAGAAGCCTTATAATTCTGCAGTCATTGTTCCTGGTGGCTTTCTTCTCATGTGGAGCTCAGGACCTCCTTCCACTCCATGCATTTTGGTGGGAGCAGAATTCAGTTACCAGGAATTGAAGCACTAAGGTTCCCATTTGTGTGCATGCCATGGGCTACAGATGATGCTCAGGTCTCCCTTAGGGCTTTGCTATGCTATGCAGCACCTTCCATCTTCAAAGCTAGGCAGGAGAACCTCCATCTCACCATTTGGGTTTCTCTCACCCAGAAAAGCTCCATCTGATTTAAGGGTTCACTTCATTAGGTCTGGGTCATGGATGATAATCTTCCTATTTTAAGAATAACAGATATCAGACCTCCATTATATCTGCCAAACCCCTCATACCAGCACCTGGATTAGTGTCTGATGAATTAAGTGCAAGAAGTTGTTTGTACACCAGGACTCAGGAATCCAGGAGGTCATCTTGGAATTGGGATTATCTTTGTCCTTGAGGTATTTTGGTTATTTTTGTAATTAAGAGCTTCAACCTTTAAAGGTACATAAAAGTGTAAACATTATTATTTTGTTTGCCTCACAATAACTTGAGGTCTGAGGATGACAGATGAGACAAGATTGGCCGTGTGTTGATATTGCTGAAGCTGGCAAAGAAGTACCTAGAGCACTGGTTACATTATACTCTTATACTGCAAATGCTCTAATTTCATCACACAAATTATCCAGAGCATGTGAAGTAAATCAAAATTTCCCCCAAATTTAAAAGACTTTATTTATATTTATAGAGAAGGGAAGGGAGGGAGAGAGTAGGGAGACATGCATGTGTGGTTGCCTCTCCTGCACCCCCTGCTGGGGACTGGCCTTAAAAACCCAGGCATGTGCCCTACACTGGGAATCAAACCTGTGACCATGCCGTCACTCAATCCACTGGGCCACACCAGCCAGGGCCCAAGCGTCCAAAATTTTTAATAAAATAAGTATAACATAATATAGACTTGTTAAAACTAGCTCAGAATCACTTCGTTTATGGTGGTATTTCTTAAGAATATTACTTATTTCTCACATTACTTAAGACCATTGTTGCAAACATTCTCAAAATCTTAACTTAAACTTGAAACTATGCAACAAAACTAAATATTCCCTTACCAGTGACACACTAGTCCACTTTGGAAAACGAACCTTTAACGCTGACACTCAAACATATAAAAACATATACATGTTCATGTATCGATTGATTGAAAAAGATGTGGTATACTCACACTGAGTCAGAGCTTCAGGCTGGGTTCTCCTACCGCAGCTACAGCCAGTTTACTGCCCAGCACATGTCCTTCCTCTCCTCCCATCCCTACTGAGGCCTGAGGCAGAGTCTTCACTGTGTGGTGAAAGAAAGCAGCTAGTCTTTGAACTCGTGAAAATCCACCATTGGGCTGCTACAAACACAGGGCATGCTCTTTTCTTCTATACTATAGGGAAATTGGACACTGTTGTTTTCTTTTTTCTATACTAAATGTTGTCCCTTTAAATTAGTGGTTATTTAGCTCCAGAATGGATGGTTATGAGTGACATGGATCACACATATTTTGGAGACTAGCAAGTTGAAAGATAGGAATTCTCGGCCTGTATAAAATGAAAATCATTGGATCATTCCTGGGATTTAGACCAAGATAATACAATATTGGAATACAGATTTTTTTTAATGGGGAGAAGTTGTTACCACACAGTATTGCCTGTATTAACATGAGAGTGGAAAAATGTAAAAGGTTTTCAATTCTCCCTTCCTTTCCTTCTTTAAGTTCTTTGTAAAGTTGAAGAATATGGATATGGATTAGCTCAGCTAGCTGAAAGATGTTGAGGAAATTAAATGATAACAAGATTGATTTCTTGTACACTTGCTCCTTACAAATCCAAATGTTAATTTAGTATCCGCTCCTTGGATGGCAGCATTATAGTGTGGATGCTGTGTGAAATGGACCCTGCCGTCATTGCTCATAGGATTTTAAAAGTTTCAGAGCAGTTTTCATAAAAAGTAGGCAGTCAAATGCTGCATGAGATCTAGAGGACCAGTAAAATTAAGGGGTCAGAAATGGGGCCTTCCTTAGGTTCCTGATTTCAGGTCTAGGAGAGATGCTTTTCAACACCGTAGTTAAATACTAAGAAAGTGAAATTCATGTGGTGGGTGGTAATCTGAAGTTCACAGCATGGTGGGCTACATGAGGCTGTGATGATGGTGGGAAGCAACCAGGCCCTCAGATGGTGTGTCTCAGAGTTCAAAGGCTTACACCTGGAATGACAAACTACCCTGGCCAGTTCTTTCGGAATTTCCTTAATAGCCAATATCTTTTTCATTCTTTTTTTAATTTTGAAAGCTTTTTTCTTATTGCTGTTGAATCACAGTTGTCCCAGAATTTCCCCTGCTGCTCTCTTCTGTCTTACCAACACTCCTACCCCCTCAGTCGGTCCCCAGCCTGTTGTCCAATACTGTGGATCCTTTATACATGTACCTTGGCTAGAGGCTTCCCTTTCTCTCTCTGGTCTCCCTTCCTCCCTCCCCTCTGGTCACTGAGAGTTTGTTCCTTATCGTAAGGTCTCTAGTTCTATTTGCTTCTTTGTTTATTTGTTTGCTTGGTTATTTCATTCTTTGTTTCAGAATCATGAGTAGACCACAGAGAATCTCCACATGGGAGAGGGAAAGGTCCATCCTGTGCTCCTGTCCCTCTGCACGTGACCACAGTGAACAGAAAAGTATGCACTTCAACGCCAGAGAGGAACTGTGAAATAAGGGAGATGATCTGTGACTGAAACTCGGGGGCCATTGGGTTGGCACCCTTTGCAGTGTGTTAGGGAGTCAGACCCTATTCTGTTAAAATGGCATTCACGATCTCTCTATTGTATTGCTGCTGTTGTTGTTGCTGTCATGTGGCAAACTCTAAGGCAAGAGAGCATTTTAGGGGATGGTCAAATTAATGAAAATAGGCCAGGTTTGTGTGGAAGGAAGGTCAGCTAGCTGGGAAGACAGTGAGTGTTGGAAACAAAGTTTTGAACATTAGAGCAGTATGCAGCTGAAAAAACTCCCCTACACTCAAAATAGGATTTAATGGGGGGAGTGGAGAATGTACTCTCAGATTCTTCTTAACAGCTTTCTGGACAGATTTTGGTATTCAAGGTACTACAGTGATACATATTTGCTGATATCTACTGAATATTTTTGTATTCCTTTAAGTTGAGTGTTATTTTCTGAAGTTCAAATAATCATAATCATAGACATAACAAATATTGTGTAAAATCTCAATGAATTCCAGGCAATATGCACATTTTCACACACATGGAACACCACCCATGAACCCTACCAGAGAGGGCTTTAAAAAACACATGACAAATGCAGAACCTGCAACTCACACACAGGGACTAGGTGAAAGCAATGGGACTAGAAGCCCTAGACTCCATCTCTACTATCCCAAAGGACAGCTTAGGTGATAGAAGAGAGGACCTTGTGACCAAAACATTAGATGGACTACATAACAACAGCAATTAGAATACACACACAAATAAGAGATAGGAATAAAGAAGAGATCATGCTTAGTAACAGTATGAACAGGTACATATGCAATACCAGATAGTGTCAAACCACACTCAGGGCTCACACACATCAAGCTCTACCCTCCTATGCTCCCTAAGCCTGGCTCATGGAAAGAAAGAATGTATCAGCTTTCTTTTCTCAGACAGCACAGCACATGGGCTCTGATATGCACTTCAGTTTCCTAACTCTACATTGCTGGGTGAGGGGACCCATTTTCTGCAGGTTTGCAATAAGGCAAATGCTCAAGTACTAGCAGGGAGGTGTCACCACCCAAGAAGACACTAATCAAGAGACAGGTGGCAAGTTCAGGATTCCCATGGCTGAAAGGTGAGGAAACAATCAGGCCAAATTAAGTAGATCAAAGAAAATATTAAGGAGGGTATCTCAGTTCCATACAAGGAGTCCAAGGCTCTGGAACATATGCTGAGGAACCTGCCTAGGGAGGAGTAAGGGAATAAGACAGAACCTGAAGTCCTAGACTCACACCCTTATTGGATCTCCTTGGTAGCCTTGAAGGACAAAGATCGTATGAGGATGACCTTCATTTCCAACTTGGAATTCCCAGAAAAGTGCGATATTAATGTAACATGAGCAGAGTCAAGAAATCAAAGGCTAAAGTTACAGGACTGTTCACCTGTCAAAGTAAGGATCCCGAAGTGGATGGACTAAGGGTAGCACCCAGAGCATGAAAAGGAGGTCCCACAAAATTGGTGCTGTCACACCCGGGAAAGACGTGGCAGAGACGTCAGGCTGACTTGACTCTGGACAGTCTCAGGGAGGTCAAATCTTGGTGTAATGCAGACCATTTTCGGCTGGAAGAGGTAATGACAGGATCTCTAAGAGGAATCTGTCTATATGAGTATCCTGAGTATTATGAGGGGCAGCGTAAAAAAAAAAAAAAAAACGGGGGATCACATAGAAACCAGGACGTTCCATGACCTTGGGGAAGCCAGAAAAACGACCACTGAGAGTCCACGCTTTCTTCGGGGGTGATCTCTGGGACGGAAGGGCCTTGCCTTATAGGATTGAAACCCATAATTGCAAAGACAGGAATCTTGCACCGAGATGAAGCAAGGACCCTCAGTGCTAAAGGAGAAGATCACCCCCACGACCCCAGTATCTTGTTGAAGCCCTACCCTAGTGTCTGGCCTGCAAGGCCCAGGCCAAACATAGGCAGCTGTCCACTGAACTGCCACCCGGAACTCAGGACAGAGCAGATGGTGTGCAGCCGGGACCACCCATGTAACTAGAGGGTCAAGCCGAGGTTCTGAAGACACAAAAGTAGGGACCCTGAGTGAGGACCTGGGGCCCTCCCACTCCTAAGCAGTGGGGTCCCCCGGTTCCCCAGCCCACCTGCCGCGGGGCTCTCAGTTCTCAGGCACCCCAGACAGCCCTGCCAGTTAGGACCCACCCACTTCCGCCTTAGAGCCAGGGTCTTTCCCGGTGCGCCCAGGCCGCTGCTTTCCGGTTCAGGGCGGATTCTCAGGCTGTGCCTGGAGTCAACCTGAGGACCTACAGGGCAACCTTCGGAAACCACAGCTCTCCAAGAGGGTAGGTGAGCCCACCCCGACCCGGGCCTGCCTTTGGTCTCTGAGAGGCTGGAGGCGAGCCGCCGGGCTGCATTCCGTCTCAAATATGTTAGTGAGAAGGCCGTGTGTACTCTGTGGGTGTACCCTGATTCTGCAGACAGATGGCATGCACGTGTGAACTGCTTTCAGCATGAGTGCCTGAGTGCTTAAGAGTCCACCTTTGCCCAAAAAAGTGGACCTCACAGGGCCGCAACCCTGCCTTCACCTCTAGCAGGCTCCAGACACAGGAAACAGATATAAAGCATAGTAACTTTCCCCTCTAGCGGTAACTATGGGAAGCCCGGGCTGCACCCATCAACTACCAAACGCAGCAAAGGAAGCCTGGGTTGGAGGCCGAGCTGGCTCCTCATTTCTTATGGCGGTGGTCTCTGGGAGGTGTGGGCCTCGGTTTATTGGTGGAAGTCCAAATGAGGAAAGGGGACTGATACCCTGGTGAGATTCACGGGTGTGAAACTGATGAGAATGGTGGAGCGTGCCCAGAAAGTTGGGGGCGGGGTCCACCGGAAGTCTCAGGGGGGTTTTCTGACCTAGAAGATTGGTCTTATCGCCACGATGAGTTGCACTACCTTCTTCCCAGAGCATCCCTTGGAGGGACAAGATTGGGTCAAAGTGGCAATCTCCGCCCATGAGTGGCAGGATTTCACATTGTGCCGGGTATCTCAGAAAGACCATTGTGGACTTTGGCCATGTGCTACACCATATCAGCAGGGCCTCAAAGTGTCCTTTCTTTCTCCAGTGCTAGCAGCTCTGTAGGATAGATCTCAGGCTGCACTCTCCATCAGCCTTCACTGAAGGGAAACCGTGCAGTGAGAGGGGTCATCCCATATTATCAGAGAGAAAATACAACCTAAGGAGGAGACAAATTTAGAACTTGAATGGCGATTCTGCTTGGAACCAGGGATGATGGGAAATTCACCTGCATGCAACAGCCCCCGCCCACTCCTGGGTGATGTGCTTTGGTTACATAAGGTCCACTTCATATCCTCTTGTTGCATCTCACAGAGTTTGCAACTTCATAAGAGCAGTTCTCCTCCAGGAGTCCGATTGAGGAATACACAGAGGGCTTGAGCAACCAACCAGCCCTGCCAAAAGAGGACATCACAGCCTCCATCCCTACCTTTAGCTATCGGCCCAGGATAGCTCAGAGATGGGTGGTCAGGGCGAGCTTCCCCTGCATCTCTCCATACCAGGTCTAAGGGAGCTAAGATCCTTAGTCTGTAAGTCTAGCCACCATTTAAAGAGAAGGAAGAGGTGCCGGTCCTCACAAGGAGGCAAACTGAGGAACTTGACTGACGACTGATGATGATACTCACCAGCTCAGGAAACAAAGAAGCCAACCAAACTCTCGGCACTGAGTGTCCTCTGATAGGCAGGTAGACTGAGGCTCCCTTTGCCCGGGTCCCAGGGAGTGTCGAGGTGTCAATGTTAGAGTAGCAGAGGGGAATGTGCCTGTCGAAGGTGCTCATGTCCTCTCTCTGTCATCCACCAGGTGCCCAGATCACCTTTTTGTTGGCCCACACTCTTGTCGGCTTTCCTGAAAAACACCCATCATGCCTCGTGGTCACAAGAGTAAGCTCCGTGCTCGTGAGAAACGCCGCCAAAACAGAGCTGAGACACAAAGTCTTCAGAGCGCTGAGGCTGCTACAGAAGATGCAGAGGCCGCCTGCTCCTCCTCCTCAGTTCTGGCAGACGCTCCCTCAAGTGCCACCGGTGCTGGTCCTCTCCAGACACCTTCGAGGGACCCAGCCAGCACCAGTGCTGCTGCAGGTGTTTCAGGCAAAAGATCTGCTGGAAAAGCCAAAGGCCGAGTTTGGAAAAGTAGAAGTTCCTCCCAGGCCTCACCTTCCCCTGAGAGCTTTGGCCTAGATATCCTCACTCAGAAGGCAAGTCACTTGGTAGACTATCTTCTGACTCAGTATCAAATGAAGGAGCCCATTAGAAAGGCAGACATGCTGAAGATAGTCCACAAATGGTGCAGGAAGGACTTTCCTGAGATTCTCAAGATGGCCTCAGACCACATGGATCTGGTGTATGGTCTAGAATTGAAAGAAGTCAAGCCCAATGGTAACTTCTACACCCTGGTCCAGAATGAAGACGCCGCCAGCGATGAGAGTCTGAGCAGAGCCTGGAGATTTCCTGTAAAAGGGATTCTGATGCCTCTGCTGAGTGTGATCTTCCTGAATGGCAACTGCACCTCTGAGGAGGAGATCTGGAAATTCCTGGGTATAATGGGCATCTATGATGGAAAGTCTCACTTCATTTTTGGAGATACCAGGAAGCTTATCACCCAAGATTTGGTGCAGGAAGAATACCTGGTGTACCGGCAGGTGGCCAACAGCGATCCTCCACGCTACGAGTTCCTCTGGGGTCCAAGAGCCCACGCTGAGACCAGCAAGATGAAAATCCTGGAGTTCGTGGCCAAGATGAATGATAACGTCCCCACTGCCTTCCCAGCCTATTACGAAGAGGCTTTGAAAGATGAGGAAGAGAGAGCCCGAGCTGCACCCAGTGCTAGCAGTCCTTCCAAGGCCAGTGGTCACCCCAGAGCCACATCCAGCCACTACCCTCAGCCTGAGTGACGTCGAGATGGAGTGTTCCCTCTTTGGTTGGAGAGGCCTGTTAAGCAGCTTCCTAGTATGCAAAAAGTCTTGTTAGCAACCTTTGTGAGGGTGTTGTGCGTTTTCACAGGGTGTGCTTTTAAACAGAACGTTTCTTTAGGTTCAGAATGTAATTTTAAGAATGACAGGGACGACACATGTATTGCCATATACCAGGTTAGCAGTAAGCGTGGTCTTATTGAAATACAAATTGGGACTCCTTCGATCACTTTTGTGATCCAGAAGAAGGTAACATGGCTTTAGGGTAGGAATATCTTTAGCGATGTAAAGGGAGATTACACTAACATAACAGGCAACAGTAGATGGATGCATAAAAGGGTAGATAAACTAAAAGTTGGCCACTTCCCGACTTTTGATTATAATAGATGTAGAATATTATTTTAGGTTCAGGGGTACAAACATAGTGAACACACATTTATATAACTTACAAGGTGTTCACCCCCATGAGTCTACAACCCACCTGAAACATATGTTGTTATTACAGTATTATTTGCTATATTAACTGTGCTGTACCTGGCTGGGCTGTTAAAGGCAAGACAGGGACATGTCCCACCTGTAGATGAATGGCTATAGAAGATGTGGTACTTATATGAAACTCGTCACTCCTTGTTTTCCTTGCTGTATTTAGTCTTTTGTTTTGTAGCCTGTAAAGCTATGTACCTGATTTGCTTATGTTTTCAAAAATGTTAGATAATATAAATGATAGTGAATCAGGCCTCTTGGCTCATGGCTTTTATTTGACACATGCATTAATGGAGCATCAGCTCTTTGGAAGTCCTCGTGCCAACCCTGGGAATGTTTAGGCAAAAGAGACACTTCCTCTGCCCATGCAGTCTGATTGTAGGAGAAGCTGTCATTACTGAAGAAGGTGAGATTCTCTCTACTTCATAAGGAACACGTGAAAAGTAAAGGGGGAGCGGAGATAGCATATTACCTAGCCTTTGTGGCTAAGCAGAATCCAGTCCCATTGGGAGGACAAGGAGTGACCCAGGGCCATATCCAGTTGCTTCTCTCATCCTGAGTGAGGTCTGAGGTGGAGTCTTCACATTGTGGTTGGAAATGCCTGTTGGCCAGCATGCCTAATGTGCATGCATACCTCGCTGACTCCTACTTTGAGGTCATTGTCAAGGGGTGTTCTGCTAAGAGAAACCCTATTTAGGTTCAGAACGGAAGCCTAGATGTGGCAGGGATCACAGACTTACTGTTGTGTGTCAGGTGGAGGAGCGAGAGTTTTGGTTTTTCCAGTTCACCTTGAAAATCCTTAAATCACTTTTGTGATCTGGAAGAAGACAGTATGGCATTCCATTTGGGCTGTATTTGGTAATGTGGAAAAAAACTCAAACACAATAGCTCTGATGAGAGCCTAGAGTGGTAGGAAAATGTAAAAGTTGCTCCATTATGGCTTTGCCTTACTCCACTCAATGTTTCTTTTCTTAGCTTTGAAAGTTACATACATGGATATCCTTAGATGATTCAAAAATGAATGAGTTTCGGGGAAAGTAAAATGATGCAGCCACTAAGGAAGATAGTATAGAGATACCTGAAAAAGTTAAAAATTGAACTACCATGTTCTGCGGCCATTCCACCATGGAGTACTTAGGTAAACGGAATCCCTAAGGTGAAGAGATGGAAGTACCCCCATGTCCACTAACACAGTATTCACAATAGTCACCACATGGAAACGACCTCAGTAACCATTAACGAATGAATGTGGAAAAGCAAGGTGATACTCCCCCACACACACACTCACCCACTCATGGAAAAAGATACATCAATCAGTGGTAAAAGAGAATGAGTCCCTGGTATTGGGGACAGCACGTGCTAGGTGAAAGAAGGGGTAAATTTCAATTGATGCTCCTTCATTAAAACTTTTCAAAAGACAGAGACAAATACCCTGTAGTATCACTTATGGGAGGAATCTTTGAAACACACACTGATAAAGTAACTCATACATTGAAGATATTGATGTTTTCCCACTCGGTGGTGGTGGTGGAAGGCGGGTGAAATTGGTGATGGTGGCCAAAGATGCAAACTTTATATTACAAAATTAATAGCCCCTGAGGATGCAATGTACAGGATGATTACTAGTAGTTACCAATAGTGTATTAGATGTGTGAATATAGACAAGAGAGTATATCTAAACGCCGTAATTATATGCAATGAAATGAAAAGCTGTGGCTGCTGTAGTTCAGGGGAATGAGCTTCAGACTGTGAACCAAAATGTTGAGGGTTTCACTCCCAGCCAGGGCACAGGCCTGGTTTGCATGCCAGGATCCCAGTTGGGTGTGCTGGGGAGGCAACCACACATTGATGTTTGTTTCTCTTTCTCTCTTTCTCCTTCCCTTCCTGTCTTTATATATAAATAAAATCTTTTTAAAAGAAGGAAAAAAGAAAAGTGTAGGTAATTTTTTCAGTGCCTATGTTAAAATACTTCACTTTTGACAAAATGCCAGGATTTCATACATTCTACCCACATACATTTAGGACCCCACAATTCCAAAGTCAGCGATTGGGAGTGGAGTCCCTGGGATTCCTAGTTCAGAAGACTTATAACTCTGCCGTCATTGTTCCTGGTGGCTTTCTTCTCATGTGGAGCTCAGGAGCTCCTTCCAATCCATGCATTTTGGTGGGAGCAGAATTCAGTTACTAGGAATTGAAGCACTAAGGTTCCCATTTGTGTGCATGCTACGGGCTACAGATGATGCTCAGGTCTCTCTTAGGGCTTTGCTATGCTATGCAGCACCTTCCATCTTCAAAGCTAGGCAGGAGAACCTCCCTCTCACCCTTTGGGTTTCCCTCACCAAGAAAAGTTCCATCTGATTTAAGAGTTCACTTCATTAGGTCTGGGTCATGGATTATAATCTTCCTATTTTAAGAATAACAGATATCAGACCTCCATTATATCTGCCAAACTCCTCATAGCACCATCCAGATTAGTGTCTGATGAATTAAGTGCAAGAAGTTGTTTGTACACCAGGACTCAGGAATCCAGGAGGTCATCTTGGAATTGGGACTGCCTGTGTCCTTGAGGTATTTCAATTATGTTTGTAATTAAGAGCTTCAACCTTTAAAGGTACATAAAATGATAAACATTGTTATTTTGTGTGCCTCACAATAACTTGAGGTCTGAGGATGACAGATGAGAAAAGACTGGCCGTGTGTTGATATTGCTGAAGCTGGCAAAGGAGTACCTAGAGCACTGGTTACATTATACTCTTAGGACTGCAAATGTTCTGATTTCATCACATAAAATTATCCAGAGCATGCAAAGTGAACCAAAACTTCCAAGAGAATTTCAAAGGCCTTATTTATTTATCTTTAGAGAGAAGGGAAGGGAGGGAGAGGAAAGGGAGTCATCCATTTGTGGCTGGCTCTCATAAGGCCCGCACTGGAGACTGATCTGCAACTGAGACATGTGCCCTGACTGGGAATCAAATCCACGTCCCTCAAGGTCACTGACCATCACTGAATCCAATGAACCGCAACGACAAGGACAAAAACATCCAAAATTGTTAATAAAGCAAGCATAACAAGGGGAAAGGGTGAGGGATTTAGAGGAACTAGTATAAAGGACACATGGACAACAGCTAAGGAGCGTGGAAATGGGAGAGAGGTGGGGAGCACGGGGGGTGGGCTGGGGTGGAAATAAAAGGCAAAAAACTGCACTTGAAAAATAATTAAAGAAAAAAGGGCATATACATTTTTCAGTAATATAAACCTACTGTGGGGCTTGAAAAAAACAAGCATAACATAATATACGCTAATTTAAAGTAGCTGAAAATCAATTTATTATTGTATTGCTTAAGAACATTACTTATTTCCCATATCACTTAAGAACATTGTTGCAAACATTTTCAAAATATTCACTTAAACTTGGCCACATTCAACAAGACTAAGTATTCAATTACCAGTGACACAGTATTCCACTTTTGAAAATTACCCTTAAGGCATACACTCAATCATACAAAAACATATACATGTTCATGTATCGATTGATTGAAAAAGATGTGGTGTATCCACACTGAGTCAGAGCTGCAGCCCAGACTCCTCTACTGCAACTATGGCCAGCTGACTGTGCAGGGCATGTCTCACACCTCCTCCCATCCCTAGTGAGGCCTGAGGCAGAGTCTCCACTTTGTGGTTAAAGAAAGCAGCCAGTCTTGGACTTCCGGCCAAGATGGAGAGGTAGGAGGAAACACGGTGCCTCCTCACACAACCAAGTTTAAATACAACAAAGCTTTAGTAATAAAAATGCAATCAAAGCACAGAAAATTGACCTGTACAGAAGTCAAACAGCAGTGGAACCACTCAGCCAGACCCATAAAGCAGGCAAAGGAGCGAGCAATGAGACAGACTGGGCAGTGAGTTAGGGACTCAGAGCCTATTCTATTAAAATGGCATTCAAGATCACTCTGTTGTATTGTGGCTGTTGTTGTTGCTGTCCCTTCCCAGACTGTAAGACAAGAGTACATTTTAGGGGATGGTGGAATTAATGAAGACAGGCAAGGTTTGTGTAAAAACATCACCTACGTGGGAAGAAACTGAGTGTTGGAAACGAAGTTTCGAACAGTACAGTAGTATTCAGCTGGAAAAACTCCCCTACACTCAAAATAGGATTTAATGGGGGGAGTGGAGAATGTACTCTCAGATTCTTCTTAACAGCTTTCTGGACAGATTTTGGTATTCAAGGTACTACAGTGATACATATTTGCTGATATCTACTGAATATTTTTGTATTCCTTTAAGTTGAGTGTTATTTTCTGAAGTTCAAATAATCATAATCTTAGACATAACAAATATTGTGTAAAATCTCAATGAATTCCAGGCAATATGCACATTTTCACACACATGGAACACCACCCATGAACCCTACCAGAGAGGGCTTTAAAAAACACATGACAAATGCAGAACCTGCAACTCACACACAGGGACTAGGTGAAAGCAATGGGACTAGAAGCCCTAGACTCCATCTCTACTACCCCAAAGGACAGCTTAGGTGATGGAAGAGAGGACCTTGTGACCAAAACATTAGATGGACTACATAACAAGAGCAGTTAGAATACACACACAAATAAGAGATAGGAATACAGGAGAGATCATGCTTAGCGACAGTATGATCAGCTACATATGCAGTATCAGATACTGTCAAAACATCAGTCAGGGCTCACACACATCAAGCTCTACCCTTCTATGCTCCCTAAGCCAGGCTCATGAAAAGAAAGAATGTATCAGCTTTCTTTTCTCAGACAGCACAGCACATGGGCTCTGATATGCACTTCAGTTTCCTAACTCTACATTGCTGGGTGAGGGGACCCATTTTCTGCAGGCTTGCAATTAGGCAAATGCTCAAGTACTAGCAGGGAGGAGTCACCACCCAGGAAGCCACTAACCAAGAGACAGATGCCAAGTTCAGGATTCCCATGGCTGAAAGGTGAGGAAACAATCAGGCCAAATTAAGTGGATCAAAGAAAATATTAAGGAGGGTATCTCAGTTCCATACAAGGAGTCCAAGGCTCTGGAACATATGCTGAGGAGCCTGCCTAGGGAGGAGTAAGGGAATAAGCCAGAACCTGAAGTCCTAGACTCACACCGTTATTGGATCTCCTTGGTAGCCTTGAAGGACAAAGATCGTATGAGGATGACCTTCATTTCCAACTTGGAATTCCCAGAAAAGTGCAATATTAATGTAACATGAGCAGAGTCAAGAAATCAAAGGCTAAAGTTACAGGACTGTTCACCTGTCAAAGTAAGGATCCCAAAGTGGACTAAGGGTAGCACCCAGAGCATGAAAAGGAGGTCCCACAAAATTGGTGCTGTCACCCCGTGAAAGCTGTGGCAGCGACGTCAGGCTGACTTCACTCTGGACAGTCGCAGGGGGGTCAGGATCTCGGTGTAATGCAGACAATTTTTGGCTGGAAGAGGTAATGACAGGATCTCTAAGAGGAATCTGTCTATATGAGTATCCTGAGTATTATGAGGGGCAGCGTAAAAAAAAAACGGGGGATCACATAGAAACCAGGACTTTCCATGACCTTGGGGAAGCCAGAAAAACGACCACTGAGAGTCCACGCTTTCTTCGGGGGTGATCTCTGGGACGGAAGGGCCTTGCCTTATAGGATTGAAACCCATAATTGCAAAGACAGGAATCTTGCACCGAGATGAAGCAAGGACTCTCAGTGCTAAAGGAGAAGATCACCCCCACGACCCCAGTATCTTGTTGAAGCCCTACGCTAGTGTCTGGCCTGCAAGGCCCAGGCCAAACATAGGCAGCTGTCCACTGAACTGCCACCTGGAACTCAGGACAGAGCAGATGGTGTGCAGCCGGGACCACCCATATCACTAGAGGGTCAAGCCGAGGCTCTGAAGACACAAAAGTAGGGACCCTGAGTGAGGACCTGGGGCCCTCCCACTCCTAAGCAGTGGGGTCCCCCGGTTCCCCAGCCCACCTGCCGCGGGGCTCTCAGTTCTCAGGCACCCCAGACAGCCCCTGCCAGTTAGGACCCACCCACTTCCGCCTTAGAGCCAGGGTCTTTCCCGGTGCGCCCAGGCCGCTGCTTTCCGGTTCAGGGCGGATTCTCAGGCTGCGCCCGGAGTCAACCTGAGGACCTACAGGGCGACCTTCGGAAACCACAGCTCTCCAAGAGGGTAGGTGAGCCCACCCCGACCCGGGCCTGCCTTTGGTCTCTGAGAGGCTCGAGTAAAGCCGGCCGCCTGAATTAGGCCTCGAATGTGTTAGTTTCAAGTCCATCCTTGCTTTACGGGAGGAACACGATTCGGCAGAGAGATGACGATGTATAGATCTGAACGGCTTTCTTTTTCTTCTTAGTTTTAGTTGTATTTATTGTTATTCACCTGCCGTTGTCCCCATTTTCTCCCATTACTCTCCCCCACCCTACCCACCCTCACCTCCCACATTCAGTCCTACCCCCAATCCCATTGTCTTTGTCCATGGGTACGACATCCATGTTCCTTGATGACCCTTCCCCTTCATTCCCGATCATCCCCCTCCCCCTTCCTCTTTGGTCACTGTCAGTTTGTGCTTTACTACCATGTCTCTGGTTCTATGGTGCTCACTTGTTGATTTTATTGATTAGGTCCCACTTATAAGTGAGATCACATGGTATTTGTCTTTCACCGCCTGGCTTATTTCACTTAGCATAATGCTCCACAGTTCTATCCATGCTGTCTGGAAGGGTAGGATCTCCTTTCTCTCTGCCACGTAGTATTTCATTGTGTAAACGTACCATAGGTTTTTGCCCTCCTTGTTTACTGATGGGCACTTAGGTTGCTTCCAGCACTTGGCTAATATAAATTGTGCCGCTATGAACACTGGGGTGCATAGGCTCTTTTGGATTGCTGTTTCAGGGTTCTTAGGATATAATCCCAGCAGTGGAATTGCTGGGCCAAAAGGCAGTTCCATTTTTACTTTTCTGAGGAAACTCCATACTGTTTTCCACAGTAGCTGCATCAGTCTGCATTTTCACTAGCAGTGCACTAGGATTCCCTTTTCTCCACAACCACGCCAGCACTTTTTGCTCTTTTGTGCATGACGACCATTCTGACAGGTGTGAGGTGTTCATCTCAATTGTGGTCTTAATTTGCATCTCTCTGATGGCTACTGATGCTGAGCACCCTTTCATATGTCTTTGGGCCCTCTCTATGTCCTCCTTGGAGAAGTGTCTGTTCAAGTCCTTTGCCCACTTTTTAATTGGTTTGTTTGTCTTCCTGAAGTGGAGTCTTGTTAGTTCTTTATATATTTTGGAGATCAAACCCTTGTCCAAGGTATCATTGGCAAATATGTTTTCCCATACAGCTGGTTCCCTTTTCATTTTGCTGTTGTTTTCTTTAGCTGTGCAGAAGCTTTTCATTTTGATGAGGTTCTATTTGTTTATTCTTTCCTTTATGTTCCTCACTCAAGGGGACATATTGGTGAAAATATTGCTGCATAGAATATATGAAATTTTCCGGCTTATGTCTCCCCTAGGACTTTTAGATGTCATGACTGACATTTAAGTCTTTTATTCATCTTGAGTTTGTTTTTGTATATGGAGTAAATTGGTGGCCGTGTTTCATTTTTTTTCATGTAGCTGTCCAGGTCTCCCAACACCATTTGTTGAGGAGTTTATTTTTACTTTGAACCCAGGCCGCTGCTTTCCGGTTCAGGGCGGATTCTCAGGCTGCGCCCGGAGTCAACCTGAGGACCTACAGGGCGACCTTCGGAAACCACAGCTCTCCAAGAGGGTAGGTGAGCCCACCCCGACCCGGGCCTGCCTTTGGTCTCTGAGAGGCTGGAGGCGAGCCGTCGGGCTGCATTCCGTCTCAAATATGTTAGTGAGAAGGCCGTGTGTACTCTGTGGGTGTACCCTGATTCTGCAGACGGACTACCTGTACACCCAAACTGCTTTTAACATGAGGGCCTGAGTGCTTAAGAGCTGAGCTCAGTGCACAAAATGGGGGTCGCACAGAGCAGCATCCAAGCCATCTGCTGTTAGAGGCGCCAGGCAGAGTAGGCAGATAAGAAAGGAATGTATCACTTCTACTGGTACATGAGGGAGATGAGAGCTGCACCCGCCACCTCACAGACTCAGGAAAGGAGGCCCAAGTGCAGCAGGCAGTTTGAGCTGGGCCCTCATTTCCTCTGGGGTGGTCTCAGGGAAGTGAGGGCTGGCTTTAGAGGAGGACGTTCAGAGCAGGAAAGGGGAGCCAGTGCCTAAGGGGATTCAGGGTTGTGACACTGCGGTGGATAGGTGACCAGCTTAGGAAGGAGGAGGCCAACTAAAGTCTCACTTCTCTTCTCAGCCCTGGGAGTTTGGGCATGTCATTATGATGAGCTGCACTCATTTCTTTCCTGGCCATCTCAGGCAGGGGACCGGTGAGGTCAAAGGGGGCAATCTCCTTTGATTGGTGGCAAAATTTCATGTTATGCCAGGATTTTCAGAGACCATTGAGGAATGTGAGGACGTGCCATATCATACCAGTGAGGCCACAGAGAATCCTCCTTATGTGTAGTGCTGGCAGACCTCAAGGATAGATGTCTCTGTGGAGTGACTACCCTTCTTCCCTCCAGGGAAGTAGGGACATGAGGGGAGTGGTCCCAGGTTAGTAGAAAAAGAAATGAATCCTGCAGGAGTCAAATTTCGGTCTTGCACTGGGATCCTGTGTGGAACCACCTACCATAGGACCTCAGCTTTTGTGCAACAATCTCCACTCTTGGTAGAGGGGGTTTTGTGTGCTAAGATCAACTTTATATCCTCTTAGTGGTTCTCAGGGAGGTTCGATCTTACCGTGAGCAGTTCTCTTCCAGGAGCTCAATTGAGGAATATGAGAGAAGGCTCGGGGAACCAACCACCCCTGCATAAAGGGGATATAAAAGCATCCATCCCAAACCTTAACTATTAGCCTGTGAAATCTCAGAGATGGGCTACCCCAATGAGCTCCTGCATATCTTTATATCAGGTCTAAGGGAGGGGAGCTCCTTAGTTTGTCGTTCTAGTCACCAGTTCAAGAGAAGGGAGAGGTGCCAATACTCACAAGAATCTACACTGAGAAACTTTACTAGGATGTGCGGATCTACATGAAGTCAGAAGACAAAAGAGCCCACTAAATTCTCAGCACTGTGTGTCCCATGATATGCAGGATGACTGAGGCTTCCCTCTAGTTCTTTCTCCTGGGTCCCAGGGAGTGTTGAGTTTTGAGTTATCAATGTCAGAGTAGCAGGGAGGAAGGTACCCAAACTTTGCCCAGAGTTGATGTGATAATACTGCTGATGAACTGAGAAGACCCCACATACCAGACAAGATCGGATACACTGATATCCCCTGCTGTCACTTGAGCACTCTAGTATGATGTAACATGAGCCTCTCTCTAAAGGTTCAGTGGTCCCACTATGTTATTCTTAGCACACAGACTGACCTGAAGAACCAGAAGCCTTGTGGATTTCTAGAGTAGCACCTTCAAGGTAGCCTGCAGAGGCAGTCTCCAATAAAGCCAAGGTGGAATCTACCTGTTGAAGGTGCTCACCTCTCTTTCTCCATCCACCAGGTGCCCAGATCACCTCCCTGCTTGCTCACACTCCTGTCTGCTGACCTGAACCACAGTCATCATGCCTCGTGGTCACAAGAGTAAGCTCCGTGCTCGTGAGAAACGCTGCCAAAACAGAATTGAGACCCGAGGTCTTGACAGTGCTGAGGCTGCTACAGGAGAGGAAGAGGCCACTTGCTCCTCCTCCTCTGTTCTGGGGGACGCTCCCTCAAGCTTCACTGATGCTGGCCCTCCTCAGGCATCTCCGAGTGACCCAGGCACCACCAGTGCCGCTGCGGGTGTGTCATGTGAAAGACCTGCTGGAAAAGCCAAAGGCCGTGATCCTAAAAGTAAATGTTCCTCCTGGGCCTCAACCTCCACTGGGAGCTCTGGTCAAGTTATTCTAATCGAGAAGGCAAGTAAGCTAGTAGAGTACCTGCTATATCAGTATATAATGAAGGAGCCTATTAAAAAGGCAGACATGCTGAAGTTAGTCCAAAAATCATGCAGAAAGAACTTCCCTGAGATCCTCAGGAAGGCCTCTGAGCACATGAATCTGCTCTATGGCCTACAGTTAGAAGAAGTCGAGGCCAGTGGAAATTCCTACACCCTTGTCGACAGTCAAGGTGACACCAGCGACGGGAGTCTGAGCAGAGGCTGGAAATTTCCTATAAGAGGGATTCTGATGCCTCTCCTAGGTGTCATCTTCTTGAATGGCAACCGCGCCTCTGAGAATTTAATCTGGCAATCCCTGAAAATTATGGGCATTTACGATGGAAAGAGTCACTTCGTTTTTGGGGAGCCAAGGAAACTCATCACCCAAGATTTGGTGCAGGAAGAATACCTGGTGTACCAGCAGGTGGCCAACAGCGATCCTCCGTCCTATGAGTTCCTTTGGGGTCCAAGAGCTCATGCCGAGACCAGCAAGATGAAGATCCTGGAATTCTTGACCAAGCTCAATGATAATGACCCCACTGCCTTCCCCAGCCATTATGAAGAGGCTTTGAAAGATGAGGAGGAGAGAGCTCAAGCCAGAGCCCAAGCTGAAACCAGGGCTAGATGTCCTTCCAGAGCCAGTGGTTGCCCTTCAGCTAGATCCAGCCAGTACCCATACCCTGAGTGACACTGAGATGGAGTCTTCATTTCTTGGTTGGAAAAGCCTGTTAAGCAGTTTCCTAATGTGCAAAATATCCTGTTTGCTTACCTTTGTGGGGTTGTTGCATTTTGAAAAGGTGTGCTTAAGGAAAGAATGTTGTCTTAGATTCAGAATAAAAGTTTATAAAGGACATGGATCACACATTTATTACCATATGTCAGGTTAGGAGTGAGAGTTTTATTTTGAAATACAAATTGGCAAACTGTCAAACACTTTTGTGTCCAGAAGAGATGACATAGTTTTCTAGTGGTAATATCTTTAGTTACATGAAAGGAGTTTAAACCGAAATAGTTAGGAGCATTGGAAACATATATAGGTGAATAGATACATAGTTAAATGAAGAAAAAAGTAGTCACTTCTGAAAACATTTTTTTTCAATTACAGTTGGCATAATGTATTGCGTTAGATGCAGGTGTACAGCATAAGGATTGGAAACTTACAAAAAAATACAAAATGTTCTCCCCCATAAGACTAGTATATCTGAGCTATATATAGCTTTAGAATGTTATTTACTATATTAGCTATGCTGTACCCAGCTGGTCTGTTACAACCAAGGCAGGGACATAAACCACATGTCTCATCTGTACATGAATGGATAAAGAAGATGTGGTACATGTATAAAACTGGTAGCTTCTTGTTTTCCTTGCTGAATTTAGTCTTTTGTTGTGTAGATTGTAAAGCTATGTACCTGATTTGCTTATGTTTTCAAAAATGTTAGATAATATAAATGATAACGAATCAGACCTCTTGGTTCGTGGCTTTTATTTGACACACGCATTAATGGAGCATCAGCTCTTTGGAAGTCCTCATGCCAACACTGGGAATGTTTAGGTAAAAGAGACACTTCCTCTGCCCATGCAGTCTGATTGTAGGAGAAGCTGTCATTACTGAAGAAGGTGAGATTGTCTACTTCATAAGGAACACGTGAAAAGTAAAGGGGGAGCGGAGATAGCATATTACCTAGCCTTTGTGGCTAAGCAGAATTTAGTCCCATTGGGAGGACAAGGAGTGACCCAGGGCCATATCCAGTTACTTCTCTCACCCTGAGTGAGGTCTGAGGTGGAGTCTTCACGTTGTGGTTGGAAATGCCTGTTGGCTAGCATGCTTAATGTGCATGCATACCTCGCTGACTCTTACTTTGTGGTAATTGTCAAGTGGTGTTCTATCTACAGAAAGTCTATTTAGATTCAGAACATAACTATATGACAGGTATCTCAAACTCATTGTCTATATCAGATTTAGAAATGAGAGTTTTGTGTTCCAAAATACAAATTGAGAATTCTTAAATCACTTTTGTGATCCGGAAGAAGACACCATGGCATTCCATTCAGGATATGTTTAATAATGTTAAAAAAATTGTTCCAATCAGAACATAGAGAGGCGGGAAAATATGAAAGTTGGCCAATTATACGTTTTTCTTACTCCATTCAGTCTGTCTTTTCTTAAATTTAAAAGATGTTTACCTGTATATCCGTTTAGTATTCAGAAATATATGAGTTAAAAGGGAATGCAAATTAATGCAGCCAGTATGGAAGACGGTACAGAGATGCCTCAAAAAGTTAAAAATAAAACTACCAATGAGCATCATGCTAAGTGAAATGAGCCAGGCGGTGAAAGGCAAATACTATATGATCTCACCTTTAACAGGAACCTAAACAATAAAACAAACACACAAGCAAAATATAACCAAAGACACTGAAATTGAGAACAGGCTGACAGTGACCAGAGAAGACAGGGGAGGGAATTTCAGGGACAAAGGGGAAGGGTTTACAAGAACAAGTATAAAGGACACATGGAAAAAAACCAGGGGGCTAGAAATGGGAGGGAGGTAAGGAGGGATGGGTGTTTGGGTGGAATGGGAGTAAATGAAAGGTGTACTTCAACAAAAATTTATTAACACTCTATGTTTTTTTTCATGTTTTAAGTTATTTTTGAAGTACAGTTTTCTCTCTTTTACTCCCATCCCAGCCCACCCCCTCAGTACTCCCCACCTCACTCCCATTTCCACTCCCCTTAGTTCTTGTCCCTGTGTCCTTCATACTTGTTCCTCCAAATACCTCCTTCTTTTTCCCCTTAAAATCCCTCCCCTCTCCCCTCTGGTCAATGTCCCCTTGTACTCTATTGCAACGTCTTTGTTTTTATTCTGCTTGCTTGTTTGTTTTGTTGTTTAGCTTCCTGTTAAAGGTGAGATCATATGATATTTGTCTTTCAACACCTTTCCTATTTCACTCAGCATAATGCTTTCTAGTTCCAGCCATGTTATTGCAAAGGGTAGTAGCTCCTTCTTTCTCTCTGCTGCATAGAATTCCATTGTGTATATCTACCAAAATTTTTCGATCCATTCATTTACTGATGGACACCTAGGTTACTTCCAACACTTGGCTATTGTAAATTGTGCTGCTATGAATACTGGGGTGCATAGGTTCTTTGGGATTGGTGTTTCAGGGTTCTTAGGATATAATCCCAGCAGTGGAATTGCTGGGTCAAAAGGCAGATTCATTTTTAGTTTTCTTAGATAATTCCATACTGTTTTCCATAATGGTTGTACCAGTCTGCAATCCCGCCAACAGTGAACTAGGGTCCCCTATTCCCCGCAACCTCTCCAACATTTGTTGTTTGTTGCTTTGTTTATGACAGTTATTCTGATTGGCGTAAAGTGGTATGTCATTGTGGTTTTAATTTGCATCTCTCTGATAGCTAGCGATATTGAGCATCTTTTCATGTGTCTCAGGATCCTCTGTATGTCCCCTTTGGAGAAGTGTCTGTTCAAATCATTTGCCCATTTTTGAATTGGGTTAGATGTCTTCCTAGAGTGGAGTTGTGTAAGTTCTTTGTATATTTTGCAGATTAAACCTTTGTCTCAGGTATCATTGGCAAATATGTTTTCCCATACAGTTGGTTGTCTTTTTAATTTCATACTGTTTTCTTTAGCCATGCAGAAGCTTTTAATTTTGATGAGATCCCATTTGTTTATTCTTTCCTTTATATTCCTTGCTCTAGGGGACATACCCGTAAATATGTTGCTGCGTGGAATATCTGAGATTTTCTTGCCAATGTTCTCCTCTAGGACTTTAATGGTGTCACAGCTTATATTTAAGTCTTTTATCCACTTTGAATTTATTTTGGTGTATGGTGTAAGTTGGTGCTCAAGTTTCATTTTTTTGCACGTAGCTGTCCAGTTCTCCCACCACCATTTGCTGAAGAGGCTATCTTTACTCCATTTTATGTTACCGCCCCCTTTGTCAAATATTAATTGACTGTAGAGGGTTGGGTTTATTTCGGGGCTCTCTGTTCTGTTCCATTGGTCTATGTGCCTGTTTTTATGCCAGTACCAGGCTGTTTTGATTACAGTGGCTTTGTAATACAGTTTGATATCAGGTATTGTGATCCCTCCTACTTTGTTCTTCTTTCTCAAAAGAGCAGCTGCTATTCGGGCTTGTTTATGATTCCATATAAATTTTTGAAGTGTTTGTTCTATGTCTGTGAAATACGCCATTGGTACTTTAATAGGTATTGCATTGAATCTGTATATTGCTTTGGGTAGTATGGACATTTTGATGATGTTAATTCTTCTAGTCCATGAACACGGTATGTGTTTCCATTTGTTTGCGTCTTCCCTGATTTCTTTCTTCAGGGCTGTGTAGTTTTCTGCATATAGGTCTTTTACCTCCTTGGTTAGGTTTATTCCCAGATATTTTATTTTTCTTTTGCTATATCGAATGGGACTTTTTCCTTGATTTCTGCTTCTGCTTATTCATTGTTAGTATACAAAAATGCCTTTGATTTCTGGATCTTGACTTTGTAACCTGCTGTTTTGCCAAATTCATTAATTAGTTTGAGCAGTTTTTGGGTAGAGTCTATAGGATTTTTCATGTACTCTATCATGTCATCTGCAAACAGTGACAGTTTTGATTCCTCCTTTCCTATTTGGATGCCTTTTATTTCCTTTTCCTGCCTGATCGCTGTGGCCAAAACTTCCAAAACTATATTGAATAGAAGTGGTGAAAGTGGACATCCTTGTCTTGTTCCTGATCTTAGTGGAAAAGCTTTTAGTTTTTGCCCATTGAGTATGATATTGGCTGTAGGTCTCTCATATATGGCCTTTATTATATTGAGGAATGCTCCCTCTATTCCCACTTTGCTAAGTATTTTCATAAAAAATGGGTGTTGTACCTTATCAAAAGCTTTTTCCACGTCTATTGATATGATCATGTTGTTTTTTTCTTTGCTTTCTTTTATGTGGTGAATTACATTTACTGATTTGTGAATGTTGAACCATCCTTGCATCCCTGGGATGAATCCCACTTGTTCTTGGTGTATAAATTCTTGGATATATTGTTGGATGCGATTTGCCAATATTTTGTTGAGGATTTTAGCGTCTATGTTCATCAGTGATATTGGCCTGAAGTTTTCTTTCTTTGTTGTATCTCTATCTGGTTTTATTTTTTTTTAATTTTATTTAGTTATTTTTCAAGTACAGTTTTTTTAATTTTATTTTGTTATTTTTCAAGTACAGTTTTTTGTCTATTTTTCCCATCCCAGCCTCCCCTACCCCTTGCTCCCCATCTCCCTCCCATTTCCACCCCCCTTAGTTCTTGTCCCTGTGTCCTTCCTATTTGTTCCTCCAAATCCCTCCCCCTTTTTCCTCTAAACTTCCTTTCCTTCTCCCCTCTGGTCACTATCCCCTTGTTCTCTATTTCAGTGTCTTTGTTTTTGGGGGGTTTTTTTCTGCTTGCTTGTTTGTTTTGTTCTTTAGCTTCCTGTTAAAGGTGAGATCATATGGTATTTGTCTTTCAGCACCTGGCCTATTTCACTCAGCATAATGCTTTCCAGTTCCACCCATGTTGTTGCAAATGGTAGTAGCTCCTTCTTTCTCTCTGCAGCATAGAATTCCATTGTGTATATGTACCACAATATTTGGATCCATTCATTTACTGATGGGCACCTAGGTTGCTTCCAACTCTTGGCTATTGTAAATTGTGCTGCTATGAACATTGTCGTGCATAGGTTCTTTGATATTGATGTTTATGGATTCTTAGGATATAATCCCAGCAGTGGAATTGCTGGGTCAAAAGGCAGGTCAATTTTTATTTTTCTGAGAAAATTCCATACTGTTTTCCATAATGGTTGTACCAGTCTGCACTCCCACCAACAGTGAGCTAAGGACCCCTTTTCCCCACAACCTCTCCAACATTTGTTGTTTGTTGCTTTGTTTATGATGGCCATTCTGACTGGTGTAAAGTGGTATCTCATTGTGGTTTTAATTTGCATCTCTCTGATAGCTAACGATATTGAGCATGTCTTCATGTGTCTCTGAATGTTCTGTATGTCCTCCTTGGAGAAGTGTTTGTTCAAGTCCTTTTCCCATTTTTTAATTGGGTTGGGTGTCTTCTTAGAGTGGAGTCGTGTAAGTTCTTTGTATATTTTGGAGATTAAACCTTTGTCTCAGGTATTATTGGCAAATATGTTTTCCCATACAGTTGGTTGTCTTGCTAATTTAATACTGTTTTCTTTAGCCATGCAGAAGCTTTTAATTTTGATGAGATCCCATTTGTTTATTCTTTCCTTTATATTCCTTGCTCTAGGGGACATACCTGTAAATATGTTGCTGCGTGGAATATCTGAGATTTTCTTGCCAATGTTCTCCTCTAGGACTTTAGTGGTGTTATGACTTACATTTAAGTCTTTTATCCACCTTGAATTTATTTTGGTGTATGGTGTAAGTTGGTGCTCAAGTTTCATTTTTTTGCACGTAGCTGTCCAGTTCTCCCACCACCATTTGCTGAAGAGGCTATCTTTACTCCATTTTATGTTACCGCCCCCTTTGTCAAATATTAATTGACTGTAGAGGGTTGGGTTTATTTCGGGGCTCTCTGTTCTGTTCCATTGGTCTATGTGCCTGTTTTTATGCCAGTACCAGGCTGTTTTGATTACAGTGGCCTCGTAATACAGTTTGATATCAGATATTGTGATCCCCCCTACTTGGTTCTTCTTTCTCAAAAGAGCAGCTGCTATTCAGGCTCGTTTATGGTTCCATATAAATTTTCGAAGTGTTTGCTCTATGTCTGTAAAATATGCCATTGGTACTTTAATAGCTATTGCATTGAATCTGTATATTGCTTTGGGTAGTATGGACATTTTGATGATGTTAATTCTTCCAATCCATGAACAAGATCTATGTTTCCATTTGTTTGTGTCTTCCTTGATTTCGTTCTTCAGGGCTGTGTAGTTTTCTGCATACAGGTTTTTTACCTCCTTAGTTAGGTTTATTCCCAGATATTTTATTTTTCTTTTTGCTATATCAAATGGGATTTTTTCCTCGATTTCTGCTTCTGCTGATTCACTGTTGGTATACAAAAATGCCTTTGATTCCTGGATATTGACTTTGTAACCAGCTGTTTTGCCAAACTCATTAATTAGTTTGAGCAGTTTTGGGGTAGAGTCTATAGGATTTTCCATGTACACTATCATGTCATCTGCAAACAGTGACAGTTTTGATTCCTCCTTTCCTATTTGGATGCCTTTTATTTCCCTTTCTTGCCTGATCGCTGTGGCTAAAACTTCCAATACTATATTGAATAGAACTGGTGAAAGTGGACAACCTTGTCTTGTTCCTGATCTTAGTGGAAAAGCTTTTAGTTTTTTCCCATTGAGTATGATATTGGCTGTAGGTCTCTCATATATGGCCTTTATTATTTTGAGAAATGCTCCCTGTATTCCCACTTTGCTGAGTGTTTTTATCATAAATGGGTGTTGTGCCTTATTGAAAGCTTTTTCCGCATCTATTGATATGATCATGTGATTTTTGTCTTTGCTTTTGTTTATGTGATGTATTACATTTACTGATTTGCGAATATTGAAGCATCCTTGCATCCCTGGGATGAATCCTACTTGATCATGATGTATGATCTTTTTGATATATTGTTGGATGCGATTTGCCAATATTTTGTTGAGGATTTTAGCATCTATGTTCATCAGCGATATTGGCCTGAAGTTTTCTTTCTTTGTTGTGTCTCTGTCTGGTTTTGGAATTAAGATGATGCTGGCTTCATAAAAAGAATTTGGGATTTTTCCTTCCTTCTGGATTTTTTGAAATAGTCTGTGGAGAATAGGGGTTAGCTCTTCCTTAAATGCTTTGTAGAATTCTCCTGTGAAACCATCTGGTCCGGGGCTTTTGTGTGATGGGAGTTTTTTGATTACTGCTTCAATTTCTTTTGCTGTTATTGGTGTATTTAGATTTTCTGCTTCTTTTTCACTGAGTTTTGGGAGATTATATTTTTCTAGAAATGTGTCCATTTCCCCTAGGTTCTCAAATTTCTTGGCATGCAGTTCTTTATAGTAATGTCTTACAAGCCTTTCTATTTCTGTGGTATCAGTTGTAATCTCTCCTCTTTCATTTCTGATTGTGTTTATTTCTGTCCGTTCCCTTCTTTTCTTAATGAGCCTACTTAAAGGCTTGTCTATTGTGTTTATCTTTTTAAAGAACCAACTCTTGGATTCATTGATCCTTAGCATTGTGCTTTTAGTCTCTATGTCATTTAGTGCTGCTCTGATCTTGGTTATTTCCTTCTTTCTACTTGCTTTGGGCTGTTTTTGTTGTTGTTCCTCGAGTTCTTGCAGGTGTAGTGTAAGGTTGTTTGTTTGAAATGTTTCTATGTTCTTTAGGTACGCCTGTATTGCTATAAACTTCCCTCTCGGGACTGCCTTTGCTGTGTCCCATAAGTTTTGGGTTGTTGTGAGATTGTTTTCATTTGTTTCCAGAAACTTTTTGATTTTTTTCCTAATTTCATTCTTGACCCATTCGTAGTTTAATAGCATACCATTCAGTCTCCATGATTTTGGGTGTTTTGGGTTTTTTTCTTTGGGTTTGGTTTCCAATTTCAGTCCCTTGTGGTCAGAGAAAATGCTTGGTATGATTTCAATATTCTTGAATTTGTTGAGGCTCGTTTTGTGTCTTATTATGTGCTCTATCTTTGACAGTGTTCCATGTGCATTTGAAAAGAATCTGTATTTAGCTTCTTTGGGATGAAGGGCTCTGTTTATATCAGTTAGGTCCATTTCATTAAGGGTGTTGTTTGATGCCGCAGTGTCTTGGTTCATATTTTGTTTGGAAGATCTGTCCATTTTTGATAGTGGGGTGTTAAAATCTCCTACTATAATTGTGTTGCTGTCTATATCTTTCTTGTATTCCTCTAAGATTTTCTTTATATATTTTGGTGCTCCTATGTTGGGTGCATATATATTTACGATGTTAATGTCTTCTTGGTGGATTCTTCCCTTGAGTATTATGAAGTGACCTTCTGGGTCTCTCTTTATGGCTCTTTTTTTGAAATCTATTTTGTCTGATATGAGAATTACTACCCCAGTTTTGTTTTCCTTGTCCATTTGCTTGGAAAATTTGTTTTCAACCTTTCACTTTTAGTCTGTGATGGTCTTTTGTCCTGAGGTGGGTCTCTTGTAGGCAGCACATATGTGTGGGTCATGCTTTCTTATCCATGCAGCTATTCTGTGTCTTTTGATTGGAGCATTTAATCCATTTACATTTAAAGTTATTATTGATAGGTACTTATTCATTGCCATTTTTGTACCTGTGTTCCTCTCTGTCTGTCTCTTTTCCTTCCTTTCCTTAAAGCAGTCCTTTTAGTATTTCTTGTGGAGCTGGCTTGGTGGCAGCAAATTCTTTTAGATTTCTTTTGTCTTGGAAGCTCTTTATTTGGCCTTCTATCTTGATTGAGAGCCTTGCTGGGTAAAGTAGCCTTGGTCGTAGGCCTCTGGTTCTCATTACTTGGAATATTTCTTGCCATTCTCTTCTTGTTTGGAGTGTTTCCATTGAGAAGTCAGCAGTTAACCTTATTGGGGCTCCCTTGTATGTTACTTCTTTTTTCTCCCTTGCTGCCTTTAAGATTCTCTCTTTGTCTTGGAATTTTGCCATTTTAGTGATGATGTATCTTGAAGCGGGCCTCCTTGGTTTTCTCTTGATTGGGACTCTATGTGATTCCTGGATTTGTGTGACTTTTTCTTTTGTCAAATTAGGGAAATTTTCTCTCATTACTCTTTCGAATACGTGTTTTTATCCCTTGTTCTTTTTCTTTCCTTCTGGTATTCCTATTATTTGGACATTATTACGTTTCATATTGTCTTGCATTTCTCTTAATCCCTCTTCATTCTTTCTGAGCCTCTTTTCCCTTTCCTGTTCTTTCTGTGAGATGCTTTCTACTTTGTCCTCCAACTCACTAATACGATCTTGTGTCTCATCTATCCTATTTTTAATTCTTTCTATTGTGTTTTTCAATTCAGAAATTGTATTCTTCATTTCCTCTTGGCCCTTGCTAATAATTTCCATTTCCTTTTTCATGTTGATATAGTCTGCGGTGAGATTGTTATCGCTCCCCTGTAGTTTCTGGTAGCTCATTGTGAGCTCTTTGAACTTCCTGATAACCAGTGCTTTGAATTCAGTATCTGATAGTTGACCTGCCTCTATTTCATCTAACATTCTTTCTGAGGGTTCCTCCTTTCCTTTCATTTGGGGATTGTTTCTTTGTCTTCCCATTGTTTGTGAGACTCTTCTTGTTAGCCTCAGCTTCTTAGATTAATCTGTTTTGACACCCTGGGTTTATGGTGTGAACTTCTGTGGTGGAATGCCTGTGAATTTCAGTGGTGCAGTCTCTTTTGGTTATCCTGTCATTCTCTGCTATACCTACTCAAATATGCAGCAACTTGTGGCTTCTCTCCTACAGCAATGTGCAATTTGTCTTTCTCACTCTACTATTGGGAGGCCTCTTCTATTGGTCCAGCTCTGGTCTTTTCATATTTTCAAGTTGATTGTGACTCTCGTGGGTAAAAGAAAGGAAAGAAATAAAAGGAAGAAAAAAGGGTAGGGAAATGGAAGAAAGAGCAATAAGTTTAGAAAGAAAAGAAGAATAAAACAGAAAATCCGAGAAAAGAGGACAAAAGTATCAAAAGATGAAACAGTAATAAAATTTAAAAGAAATAACAGATTACTTTAAAAAAGCAAAA
The DNA here is from genome assembly GCF_021234435.1 of Artibeus jamaicensis. Taxonomy (NCBI): domain Eukaryota; kingdom Metazoa; phylum Chordata; class Mammalia; order Chiroptera; family Phyllostomidae; genus Artibeus; species Artibeus jamaicensis. The sequence continues at coordinate 6,505,539 of NW_026522028.1, read as the reverse complement.
GGATAAAGAAAAGGAATGGAAAAAGAAAGAAAAATAAAAAAAAGAAGCAAAATAAAATAAAGTAAAATTTAAAAAAACAAAAACAACAACAAAAAAGGAAACATCACTTGTTGGTTTCAAACTAGCTGAACTGGTTTTTCTGGCTGCATTTGGCTGAGGTTCAATTGTTGTGATTTTTCTGTCAGTCCTCTTTCAGGAGCTAGACACTTGGTGCCTCTCCCCAGCTCCCTACAATGGGGAACTAGGAGTTCCTCGCAGTTCTCCCTTCCCAGGAGTTACCCCCATGGGCTGGTTTGTGGTGTTTGCAGGCGCCTGCGCCGGCCTAGTTGCCTGGTTCCCTTGGGATTGAGCACATACCTGCCCTGTGGGGAGGCTTTAGGCCCTCTGCCGAATCTCAGGTTTGCTGCCAAGCTGGGTGTGGAGCAGACCAGGCTGTTGTGTCTATTGGATTCAGAGCCCCACACTGTACCTATCAGTTCTCCTGGGCTGGCAACCACAGAGTCCTAGGTTGGGGCCCTTTGTCCTCAGTACCCTCTGCACAAACTCTATCAACAATCTTTCCTGGCACCCCACCTTGCTTGGCCAGAAAGGGAGGGGGTTGAGAGTCTCAGCTCTTTCCCCAGGACCCCTCAGCGCCTGGGCCCCGGAGCTTCCAGATAGTCCAAGGGGGATGGACTGGAAGCTGGGAGCCTATCTGAGGACTGGGCGCTGACCTAGAAACTCTGTGTGCACGTCATGGCAGGCTGTGTGGTGTGTACTGATCCCCCGAACTGTGCGCGGGCTGAAATCCCTTCTGCTCCTGTGTTTGTCTGGGTTCTCTGGCCAACCTTGGTCAAAACGTCCTAGGGGTGGAGCAGTTCCATGCCAGGCGCTGGACCCCCGAACTGTGCGCAGGCTGAAATCCCCTCTTCTCCCCTCTGGTTGGGCCACTTGGCCAGCCCCCGCCGAAAAATCCCAGGGAGGGAGCCGTCCGGGCGCTGAACATTGGCCCAGGCGCCGTCAGGCACAAGCCGCCTGGCGCTAGTCCCCCAACCATGCACCAGCGAAGATCCCTACTGTTTCTCTTTGCTCCATCCCCCAGACTACTGTACCGCTGCTGTCTCCCTACCGTCTGGTTCCTCCATAACTGTCGAGGTTTCTGGTCCCTTATTTTCACATATGCTTGGCAACTGCTGACTTGCTGGGTTTTCCTCCTCTGATCAGACAGGTTTCTCTCCCTTTTGTACTAGGAACAGGTATCTGCTCCATCCTACTCCATCGCCATCTTGAAAGAGAGACAAAGGCTTGTCTATTTTGTTTATCTTTTTTAAAAAACCAGCTCCTGGATTCACTGATCCTAAGAATTGTGCTTTTAGTCTCTATGTCATTTAATTCTGCTCTGATCTTGGTTATTTCCTTTCTTCTACTTGGTTTGGGCTGTTTTTGTTGTTGTTCCTCGAGTTCTTGCAAGCATAGGGTTAGATTGTTTTTTTTTTTAAATGTTTCTATCTTCTTTAGGTAAGCCTGTGTTGCTATGAACTTCCCTCTCAGGACTGCCTTCACTGTGTCCCATAAGTTTTGGGTTGTCGTGAGATCATTTTCATTTGTTTCCAGAAACTTTTTAATTTCTTCCCTAATTTCATTCTTGACCCATTCGTTGTTTAATAGCATACCATTCAGTCTCCATGATTTTGGGTGTTTGGGGTTCTTTCCTTTGGTGTGGTTTCCAGTTTCAGTCCCTTGTGATCAGAGAAAACGCTTGGTATGATTTCAATATTCTTGAATTTGTTGAGGCTCGTTTTGTGTCCTATCATGTGGTCTATCTTTGAAAATGTTCTATGTGCATTTGAAAAGAATGTGTATTTAGCCTCTTTGGGATGAAGGGCTCTGTATATATATATATCAGTTAAGCTCATTTCATCTATGGCATTGCTCAGTGCCACAATATCTTTGTTGATATATTGTTTGGAATATCTGTCCATTTTTGACAGTGGGGTGTTAAAATCCCCTACTATAATTATGTTGCTGTCAATATCTTTCTTAAAGTTCTCTAAGATTTTCTTTTTTTTTAAAACATTTTTTTAAAGATTTTATTTATTTATTTATCTTTAGAGGGGAAGGAGAAAGGGAGAGAAACATCAATGTATGGTTGCCTCTAGTGCATCCCCTGCAGGGAACTGGCCTGCAGGGAACCTGCCGGCAACCCAAGCATGTGCCCTGACTGGGAATCGAACCGCGATCCTCTGGTTCACAGGCCCGTGCTCAATCCACTGAGCTATACCAGCCAGGTCAGATTTTCTTGATATATTTGGTGCTTCTATGTTAGATACATCTATATGTACAATGTTAATGTCTTCTGGGTGCATTCTTCCCTTGAGTATTATGAAGTGACCTTCTGGGTTTCTCTTTACGGCCCTTTTTTTATAGTCTATTTTGTCTGATTATGAGTATTGCTACCCTGGTTTTTTTTTTCCTGGCCGTGTGCTTGGAAAATTTGTTTCCAGCCCTTTACTTTTAATCTGTGTATATCTTTTGTCCTTAGGTGGGTATCTTGTAGGCAGCACATGTGTGGGTCATGCTTTCTTATCCATGCATTTATTCTAGGTCTTTTGATTGGAGCATGTTTGTTTTATTTATTTTAAATTCTAGAACAGGCAAAATAATCTATGGTTGGAAAAATCTGAATATTGATTCCATGTAAGGACTGGAGTTAGTTGTTGCCTGCAAAGGGGCAGGAGAGGACTTTCTAGACATGCCAATGCTGTGTATCTTGATAAGGCTTGGGCTGCACATGTACATAAATTTGTTAAAACTCAGCCAATATACACTCTGTGTGTTTTACCATTTATAAATTTAGCCTAAAAGGAAAAAAACATTTAAAATACTTAACTTTAGTAATATACATATTATGAAGTATTTAGGAGCAAGTGTACTGATGTCTGCAATCTGAAGCGTGTCAAAAAAATAAAATGGGATACTTCCAGCCAAAAAATAGAGGAAGTAAAGAACAAAACAAACAAAAAAACTACTATATTCTGCAGCAATTTTACTATTGGGTACTTAGGTAAACAAAATTCCTAATGTGAAGGAATATAGGTGCCCCCATGTTCATTGCAACTGATTCACAGTAGCCAAGATATGGGAAAACCTGAATAACCATTAATGAATGAATATGTAAGGAAAATGTGATACTCGCACACTCAGAAAAAGGTAATATCAATCAACCATAGAGAAGAAAGAATTCCTGGTATTGGTGACAGCATGTGCTTGGTGAAAGAAGGGGTAATTTTCAAATGGTGCTCTTTCATTAAAACTTCAGAAGACAGAGACAAGTACTGTGTAGTATCACTTACATGTGGAATCTCTAAAACACACACTGATAATTTAACTCAAAGATGAAAGAGATTGGTGCTTGCCAAGGGAGGGTGGGAGGTGGATAAAATTGTTGAAAGTGGCCAAAGGTACAAAGTTTCCATTATATAATAAGTATCCCCTGGGGATGCAGTGTATAAGATGAAATGGCTTTAGGATAGGAATGTTTTGAGACTTGAAAGGAGTTTACACTAAAATAGGTGGGAGTAGTACGTAGATACATAGATACACAAATAAAGTAAAAATTGGCAACTTTTAAAACATTTTTCAGTTGCAGTTGACATAGAATATCATTTTAGATTCAGTGTCCAACATAGTGATTAGACACATAACTTACAAAGTGTTCATCTCTATAAGTCAAGTACCCATCTGAACCATATGTAGTTATTACAGTGTTATTGACTATTTTACTTATGCTGTAGCCAGCATTATGTTACTACCAAGTCATGCATGCAAAATATGTGTTCACCCATAGACAAATGGTGAAAGGAGTGTGGTACATATATAAAATTGATCAGTTGTTTTTGCTTACCACCTTTACTCTTTAGTTGTGTAAATTGAAAAGATTACCTGCATTTGCTCATCTTTTTCAAGAACATTTGAGAATATAAATCATAGTGAATAAGACCTTTTGGTTTGTGGCTTTATTTTACATGGTCATTAATGGAACATGAGCTCTTTGGAACTCTTCATGCTTGCACTGAAGGTGTTTAGGCAAAGAAGACCCTGCCCCTGCCCATTAAATTATAGACTGCAGGAGCAGCTATCATTATGAAAGAGGATGAAATACTCTCTGCTTCATATGGAACAAGTGAAAAAGAGTGAAGAGGGGGAACGAGATAGTATATTACTTACTTTGTATTGCTAAACACAATTTTATCCCAATGGGATGTTTTCTATTTTCTACAGCAGGGCTTATATTCTGACATCCCTTAGATGTAAAAAAAAATCCAGCTGAGTGGATGATAACATCCAAGGTCAGAGATAATCATAGTAATCACTACCATTTTCTAATGTCTCAATCCAAGACAGGCACAGTGGTAGATGCTTTCCATACATTACATGTAGTCCAGTAGTCCCACAAGACAGGGCTCATCAGACTCACTCTACAGTGGAGAGATTCTGAGAATCACAGAGGTAGATCTTGGTAATGTTCCAAAATTCCTGGGGCTTGTAAATAGCCAGGCTGGAACTAGACTTCTGGTCTAAATCACAATAAGCCCACACTTTTCCCCTCCCACCTGAGACACAACCTGTACCTCTTATTTCCATGTTCTTCTCAGTACTCCAAAATATGTTGGAGGTGATGAAAGGAATGGCCCAGTTCCAAAACTACTGGGTTGGAATATATAGCCAGAACAATAAGAATACCTTTATAATTGACAGTTACAAATATATAAATGAAAGACAATGTCCTATGATAGCATAATCACCTACATTCTCAACATTAGATAACCTCAAAAAATGAGGGGCTCTCAAAATTATCCTGGACAGCCTTGTCCCTGTGAAAGTAAATGTGTCAGAAAAGAAATTACTTGAGAATCCCCTTCTGGCTGATAAAGAGAGGAACAGATCAATATATTTTTCCCCAGCAGCTCACCTGTCCAGGGACTCCTACCTAGTTCTACAGTTTTCTCCTGGACAGGGAACCATTCCCTGCAAGTATTCAGAGTGGTTACTGCTTAAGAGTTTGAAGAGATGTGGAATTTTCCAGGAAACGTTTAATCCAAAAGATAGGAACCAAGAAGAGGGCCCCATGTAGGGGCACAGCAAACACCCCAGAATATAGAGGGTCACAGGGACACCAGTCCCTTCTGCCTCAAACATGGAGAGTCGGAAAAACAGCTGTCAGGTTGAACATACCCTCCCTTATTCTGGCTTCTCAGGGGCATGAGCCTGGTCAGAGGGCAGAGTTCTCAGGTCAGTAATGGAAGGAGTATCAGGTTCTCATAGAAATGACAGCAATAAACCTTAATAAAGCTGATGAAGCACCTAATTAGAACAATAAGATCCCATAAAGTTCCATCCTGGTTGTCATCTCGGTGAGGTTCAGAAGAATCTTGGTTGCTTGTGGCTAACACTGACTTTGAATTCAGGTCCCTGGAAGGTGAGTATTTTGTCTGTGGGATATAAGCTCAGATCAGCAGAGAGTGCAGACCTGGGAAGGGTGCAGAGTCAAAGTAAAGACCTTGCATGATGACAAATTAACATCGCATTTGACAAGGTTATGAAGACTCCCTCTTTTGCTGTTATCCTTGGAATGCATGGGCAAAATCAGGCAGGCTCAAGTCCCCCTTGGATTCTGCCTGGAATCTGTCAAAGAGGTGAGACCATTGGTTTACAGGCTGAGTTTTCAGCAGAGAGTAGGATCTCAGGCATGCCAGTGTCATGGCAAAAATCCTGTATGAGGAAGGAACAAGGCAAGCAACTGTTTTGTAACAGGTATGTCTTTAGAATGTTCTGCTCTGGAGCTGCACATCGAAAGTCAAAGGTAGGGATTTCAGATCAGGGTTACTCCTCCTTTCCTGAAAGGTGATGGTCTCAAGGGCTTAATATCCTTGAGACCTCAAACATGGAGAGTCGACAAATAGGAGGCCCCATTCATCAGAGGAAAGATACCAGGTTTCTAACAAGATTCAATATGATGACACTGAGTAACAGTGAGTGAATCCCTCCCAGAAGAAGAAGGCCACCACACAGCCCTATCTTTGTTGTCAGACCTGAGACCATGTGACCTAGTCATGGTGACATGAGTCATAGTCATTTTTCTCCCAGAAGTCTCATAGAGATGAAGAACTTCATCAAAGTGAGCAGCCACAAAGGACTTTTCCAGATTGTGCCAGGAAAGAAGGTAAAGATCCTGATGCCTGAAAAGACAATCCATCTCTTAAGAGTGAGAGCAGCAGCGATTCATTCTATTTATGTTAGCCTTGAGAGACCATAGGCTGTTGTGGCCAGATGAGGCAAACTTCACTTTTTCCTAGGAAGTCTTAGTGAATTGGGGGCTTTAGTAGGAAGGGAGAAACCTCAAGATAGGGAATATCTCCAGGTTGTGTTAGTAGTCAGAACAAGGATAGGGAGGAGTGTGGGATATACACCCCATACCATATGTGACCACACAGTATTTTCCCCTCTATCAGCTCTAGGAAGTCCCAGGCAGAGATGTCAGCTGCGGGGGCGGGGAGCATAAAGTCCCACTAAGGAGTAACAGGAAAGTGAGTGTTTTGATCTCTGTGTTATGGTCACATGTCAACAGGGAAGAATATTAGGTGTGACAAAGAGGTCGAATTTAGGACTCAAGTTGGGTGCCTGTGTGAGACCATCCCTCATAGGGCTTGAACCTGCCTGCCATATCTTTCATTCTTGTGAAGCCATGGGCAGGTGTGGCCAAATAAAGTCAAACTTACTTTTTCTTGTTGGGTCACAGGGAGGGGTAGGCCTTACTCTGAGGAAATAGGTCTCAGGTCAAAAAGGAGGGGAACCCCAGTCCCTGGAAGGACTCAAATTTCAGAGCCTGAGTGAGAACAGAGAGGGACCACAGTATCAGCCCTTGTTTTCCACCCTGACAGTCACAAGTGGGGCTCCCAGTTCCTGAGGTTCACTCAATCTACCTTCCTCCAGTGGGTTCTTGGGGGGCAGGATGACCAAAAGCAAGAGCCTTGTGCCCTCAGAGAAACCTGTAGATATGACCCCTTAAAAGCCAAGGTAGTATCTCCCTGCTAAAGGTGCTCACATCTTCTCATCTTCTCACCTCCAGTTTCCCATATCACCTACTCTCCTATGCACACTCTTGTCTGCTATTCATGACCACAGTCCTGCCTTGGAGTCAGAATAGTAAGCTATTAGAACTACTGTCAGCATGTAGAACCTTCCTGATGATCTGCTTCCAATACATAATGAGAGGAAAAAAATTGTGTTTTAACCCTCTAATATTTGGGGGGAGGAGATGCTTGTTATAACCGTGTCAGCTACACTAAGATACAACAGATGTAAAATAAGTAATAACAATGATATGTTTATAATCAAATGGGGGCACAGATTGACCTTGAAGTTAATAGCAGAAGGAACTATCATTTTTTGGTGGTTAAAGATTACTTTCCTGCAGAAATAATGTGATTTAACACAGCCAGGTGGCAGTGTTGCTTCTTGGAAGATAGTCATCAGAATTTTGTAGTTTGGAGCTGCAATAAGGGTTTGACCTTTGGCATTTATTTTATTATTCTTTTGAATTCAATAGACCTATGCTTTATTTCTCCCTAGTCATGACACTAGAACAGCAACATGAGCCTTTCATATATATTTTTAAATGTATCTTTATTTTTTAAAACACACCTCTGATTCCCTGGATGAAACATATTTGCCTGAAAGAAAGACTGTATGAGGAAGAATTAAAATACAGTTCCTGACTGTCATTCCTATGTAAAGACTCCTTTATCAGGGATGCAATTGTAGTGCCATTGCAACAGATTATATGAAAGCTGATTTGAAACATACAGCAAAAGAATATTTTAAAGCAGTTGAGTCCAATCCATGTGACTGGAGGGTAATTAGTGAAATCCAGGTTAATCAGAAACTTGCAAGGCAGCGGGGTGATTTGACTATCAGTCTTGGAAGGTACAAAATAACTGAGTAATAAAGTGGATCTGACTATAATGTACAAGATTACTTCTGAAATTGTACAGAAATTCATTATTTAGACAGATGCTATATCTTATGGACAAGAGATCTTTAAAAGTAGAACTATTGTATCTTCCCCATCTGATAGTGCTTCATGCTCCCATGGACCAAGGATTGAAGGGCAGCATTAGAGAAGGGAGTATTTTACTCTTTTAAAGTCCAATCTGATATCTGTCATCAAAGGTGGTGGATGTGTCCTGTGTTAATCTAGAGCTTTATCACAGATCACCTTATCTGACCCTCGTAAAAAATAAACCCTGTCTCTAGCAGGAAGAACAGTTATCACTTCCATTTTTTCATTAGTGATGAATTTGAAGCTGCTAACTGTAAAATGTTAGATTTGAATGTAGCTACTAACAGCACAAAAAGACAAGTTTTCTTTCATTACCAATACCTTTGCTAGTTGCCAAGTATCCACACCAGGCTGAAGCTGAAAACCCTCTCTATAATTTTACTTAAGCAGAGTGCAAAACTCCATGCACACATTATTGGACTAATCATCAGCCTCACAGATAACATAAGCACATTTTGTTCCAGGTAAAGCTCTCAGAGATAAATAAGTGCAAACAGCATCCACTGCTTATTAAAAATGAGAAGTGTCACTTCTCAGGACACTTCCTTAACAGGACGAGTTAGCCTTAGGCAGGAAGGAAATGGGTGTCTGCCTATGTAGCAAGATTTAGGAAGCATCTGAATGGCCCTTTGGTCTACCTTGATACAAATCCAAATAGATCTCTGTCCCTGCTATTGCCACTCTCCCAAGCGAGAGAGAATGCCAGGGCCAGAGGTAAGTGGTACTGTTCTCAAAGCACACCATGGGAATGTTAGGCTAGATCAATGGGTGGGACATTTAGCAAAAGGAGAGGCAAAGAGACAAAAAGCTAATTTCTAGGCTTTGAGACTTGAAACATAAGCAGAGTCTAGGTCAAATTTCCTGTGAGGAATTAACAAGCAGAAGCAAATCAATAACAATAATGATAATTAAATTAATTGCTTAGGAATTCTGGTGATATAAGGGTTAGAAATAAGACAAAAATGTCCTGCCCTCAAAGAATTTACATTTTACCTTGAAAGATAATACATGTGCAAATGAAAGCACACCTAACTGTCCAAAGTGGTACAATAAAGTGTGAAATCACTGAACCCAGTAATACAAGAGAATGTTTTTTGCCTTTTCCCTTAAATATTTATTTTGTGATTTGGGAGCACATGGGAATTTTTCTGGGGTTAGAATTTAATGTTTCAGAAGAGAATAGATAAATAGAAGTTGAAAGGTGTTATTTTTTTCCTTAAAGCCAAAACAAAGATATAAAGATAATCTGACTCCCCTATCACTTCTCCAGTTCTAACTTTAAATCCCATAATTAAATCAGCAAGAGCTGATTGAATACCAGTCATGGGTGGAAAAATGCTCTATATTTGTGTAACTCTTGAGAAATTAAAAAAAACACATTTTATATTTTCCATGCATTCTTGTAATTTATTTGCAAGGGTAATTGGGACAGAGATTACTCTGCAGTTTGTGGTTGAGACCCCTGAATACACTGTCAGAGTCAAAGATTGACTTGACCACACTGATGCTCAGTGGGTAGTTCTGCCATCATCAAAGGCCCTTGCCCCAATAGGAGTGGAGACATAAATCATACATGCAAGAAAAACATAAAGCTATAGGAAGACAGTAAAATTAAAAACCACTTGACTGTGAATCAGAAGATTTTGATTTGTGAGCCAATGTGGCTCTTCACAACAAATGAACCTAGAGAAGTTACTCAACTTCTTAGAATCCTATTTTTTCATTCATAAAACTAGGCAATGTCTCACTTGAAGCGGTTTCTCAGAGGTTCAAATCAAATGTTATATTAGGTAGGCTTTAGAAACAATAAAGTTCTACGTGAATGTGTTGCATTAAAAGGGGGAAAAAAGAATGAAGAAGTATGAAGAGGAATGCTAAATGAATGGTAGAATAACAATAGTAAACATACATTGATTACTTAGTATGTAAAAGCTGTGATAAGTGATACATATATGTCACTTCACATACATATATATTTTAGAATTTTATATACTTTTATATGTAAATATGAATGTATATTTTATATATAAATTCTATATAAAGAGAATTTTTACATTTTATATATAAAATATATTACTATGTAATACATAAATAAATAAAATTTTAGCCAACCTTCATAGGAAGTTTTGAAGTAGGCAGTATTATTCCATTTTATAAATGGGGAAAACTGAGGTTTAAAGAACTTCAATTAGTTGTCCAAGTTTACCTACTAGTAAGGTGCAGGGCCTATATTCAAACTAAGACATTTTTACTTGCAAATATCTATGATTTCTCATGCGCCTTTGCCTCCCTTTAAAACTTACTATAATTATCGTAGTATTTGGGGGTAACTAGAAGCAGCTGTGGGTAATCAGAAGCCCACATTCCAATCCCAGTCCTCATATGAAACCACTTACCTAGGAAACTTACTTTGTTTAGTCACTTAGATGCTCCATTTTCAGCTCAGTAAATTGAGAAGGTTGATCTCGGTAATTTCTAGAGTCTCTTGTGGCTCTTGAGTGACCAACTTGTCTCACTTTTCCTGAGATTGTCAGAGTTTTAGCATGGAAAGTCCCATGTCCTTAGAAATCCCTCAATTCCAGGGCTTCTGTTAACATTCTATGACTCCATGATAGGGGAAAGCTTTGCAAAAGAAGTCAAATATTAGCTAAATCCTAAATTATTTAATAGGCAGAAAATGAAGAATTCCCATCAAAATAGATGTAATACCAGCAACATACCAAAGTACTGATTAGTAAGACACATAGACAAAAGATGTAAGAGATGACATGGGAAACAACATAGCATAGAGCTATGTTATGGGGAATTAAACATCAGAATTTAGATTCCATGTGGATCTCAATGATGAGTCTTTTTTAAAAAGATTTTATTTATTTATTTTTAAAGAGAGGGAAAAGGAAGGAGAAATAGAGGGAGAGAAACTTCAATGTGAGGTTGCCTCTTGCGTGCCGCCTACTCAGGACCTGGCCCACAACCCAGGCATGTGGCCTAGACTGGGAATTGAACCTGCCATCCTTTGGTTCTCAAGTCAGCACTCAGTCCACTGAGCCATACCAGCCAGGGCTCTATGATGAGTCTTTATAGATCTAAGGATTCTTTGTAAGAACAGTAATGATAACAGTAAATACTTGTTGGGTGCTTACCAGGCACTATGCTAAGCATGTAACATATATTATCATATTTCATTCTTCCCATAAATCTACATCAGTGCAATTATTAATTCCATTTTAATGATGAAAAAGGTAAGGATTATAGAATTTAAGGGAACTACTGAAGGTTACACAGCTGTTATGTAGCAGGGCTGGGATTTGAACTCTATCCATTTCAGGTCAAGCCCTTAACATTTATGTTCTACTCTCATCCAATTCCTGCATGTTTCTATTATGCTTCCTCAAATAACACCTCACTTATTCTTCAACATATTTATTTCTAAATGGGTGAATTAATTTATACTAACTTTCGTCATTCTTTGATCCAGTCACAGTGCTATGGCAATTGATGGCAACACGAATTAGAGTTTTGAGTTAATATGGAAATTGGCAATCTCATGCAGGTGGATAAACCCCTCACTGCCTTCTGAGAGGGTCACCACCAGCCACTGCCTATCATTCACAAATGACAGTACCGTTATGCTTTCTCTAATTCTCCAAACTTCTCGATGAAAACCAGAGAAAAAATTATTTGCTGGGTTTAACAATTGTGTAAGCATTTAGAATTTAACTTTTTGTTTCTCTATTTTTGGCCCAAGAAATAAAGGATTGAGAGACCAATGTATCTCCTTCTGACTGTTGATGATAACTCACAAACTCTGGAAAATAGCCAAGCTTATTAGGAAATGTAATAAAGTTATAAAACATGGAAGAGTCAAAGTGAATATAATTTAATTTAAATATTAATTTAAATATTTGTCTTCCTGGAACAGGGACCATGTAGTGTGTTACAGATACCTCTGTCACAGTACTATTTCAAAGGAGAAAATGTAGAAAGAGAATTCTTTAGGAAAACACATTTACTTTCACAATGGTAGGGTAATGTGTGAAGAGAGAAAAATTACAAATAAATGTGATAACCATAATGAGGCTTAACAAATTATCATTTCTTACAATAAATGAACTGATATTTTTTCCTATAATGATATTAGTTTAGTGAAGTTATATATTTAAAAGTTAGCTATACTTTATATTTCATAACCCTTTTAGAAGTTAATATATATTTATTCTTGATTTTTCTTTCTATTAACCACTCAATTGTAGAGAGATGATAATGTAAAGTAATTGATGGTTTGAAGTCTTTCTATTCTACATTAAGTATATTTGATTGCAAAAGAAGGGGAAAAATAACTACACATTAGAACAATTTACAAAAAAAATCTATGCCTTTATGATAAGCAGTATTATAGAACTACTTGGGAAATAAAATATGTGCTTCAGTGACTGAATTTCATTCTACCAGTTGCATTAAATATATAGAAATATTGAAGTGGTAGAATTAATTTTAGCCACTTCTGCTGAAGATGGTTATAATTAAAGTGTACTTTATCTTTGAGATCCAGCTCTGCCTTCTTACTCAGAAGTTTCAATTTCTCTTACAAGTATTAACTAAAAAAAAAAAAAAACTAGCTTCTAGTCTCCAGCTACCACAGCCCATCCACCCATCCATCCACCGGCAGCATGAGAGGCCTGTGCTTCTATAGGTTTACATCACATAGATCACCAGTTACCACGAAATCAAGTCCCACCAGAGCAAGATGTCCCACATCATGGATGGGAAGCACATCAAGTACCAGTTAGTGGATGCCTCCCAGGACAGCACCCTGTGGGATAAGATGAGTGTCTTGATGGGCAACCCCAAGTCCACCCTATCCCAGATCATCAATGGGGACCAGTACTGTGGGGACTATTAGCTCTTCATGGAGGACATGGAGCAAAACATGCTGCAGGAGTTCCTGAAAATGGCCTGAGCCAAGCCCAAGCCAGCCCACTGAACTTTATCAGCACATTCCCCAGCCATGACCAGCCATGAAGGACCCTGTTATTCCTAACCTTTTGAACTTGGAAACCCCCCCCCTCTACCTAAGCCTTCTCCTCCTCTCTCTAACTGTAGCCACCTCTCTTCCATTCAGAGATGACATTCCTTACCTGGTAAATAATGTTAGAAATTGTCTTAAGCAACAGCCCAAGTGCTGGCTGTCTTTAGCAGGTCCCTGGGGCTCCCACCCTGCCTGACACTGGCTAACAGGCACTTTGTTGGTTCCATTAGCCAGGGCTCTGCCAAATGCCCCACAATCCCTAACATAGAAACACCCTAGAGACAATTAAATATACCATTCCATTAAAAAAAGAGCTAGTTTTTAAGCACAAAAATATGTTAGGTAAAACCTACTAAAACCAAGTGTTTCTTCTCTGAACTTCAGGGTGTATATTCTTTGGAATTTCTCTGAGATTTATGGTCTCTAAGTTCCATTGACACTATCTACATCTCTCTGCTCAGCACCTCCCATGCCTTTTAGCTAGTCTGACCTTAGTTCCTGTTAGGATTGCTATACAAAATTTAACTTTTGCATTTCAGCATAAGCTCCTCACCCTCAGAATATACCTGGTTCCACTTCCTGAGGTCTCCTGCAACATGACCCCCATGTCTTCCCTTACCAGCTCTTGTCCCATAACTTCTACTTAATCTCAGCTACTTTTATCAGCCTTTAATTTGGGAGTTTATGGATTGCATTTGTTTCCTGGTTTTTCCAGAAATGTTTTGTTCCAAGGGAATGTAATCATTGCTGGCAGTGGTTAAGATATTATTATTATGCCCTGGCGGGTGTGGCTCAGTTGTCTGAGCACTGGCCTGTGAACCAAAAAATCCCTGGTTCAATTCCCAGTCAAGGCACATGCCTGAGTTGTGGGCCATGTCCCCAGTAGGGGGCATGCAAGAGGCAACCACACACTGATGTTTCTCTTCCTCTTTTTCTCCTTCCTTTCCTCTCTCTCTAAAAATAAATAAATAAAATCTTTTAAAAAATATTATTATTAAATTGCATGAGTATTAAATGATGCCTTCAGTGTTTCCCAGAAAATTCTTATTTTCAGTAATAATCAAAATTGATAAATTTATTAATGGTGTGTGTAGAATACTAAATTCAAATTACCTTCAAAATAATTAGTGGTATTCTAGTATGTACTCTTTTCCTTTCCATATTCCCATATTCTACAGAATCTGGGACCCTTACCAACATCTACTTTTTTTGAAAAAAAGCCATCCCTTATGAAGGGATGGCCATATCACATATGAAGATCCTGCTCCAATACCTAGTGTTTTGATAGTTTTCACAAAGTTACCAATTATTGAATAATTAACCATAATTAAATAAAAATCATTAGTAAATAACACCTTGTACTTTAGCTAAACTGCATAGTGTATTGCGTTTTTCTCTAATTGCTTCATATATCTCATCCATGTATGAGGATGGGATGAAGTAGGTAAGATTAATATATCATCTGAGAATTTAGATATTAAAAAAATCTATATGTTGTGCCTCGCCATGCATCATTTAAGCATATTTTAAGAATTATTGATAAAAGAGGAAAATATTTTATTTCTCTGACTGAGCATTTAAACAACTAGGATCCACTTCCAGGCTGAGATTTAATCTAGGGACCAGTGAGACAAGTGCCATCACCAAATTATACAATCATTTATCTTCTTTGTGAAGTTTTGTTTCTCATGTCTCCCAGGCAGCAGCTCTCATAATAGAGGGAGTGTCTCAGAAAATAAATGAAGTGGAACCTTTTCCTTCATTACAGCATTCTGTCTTTTTACTCTTCGTGTTACTTCCTGTCTTAAGATTCTATATCTCAGTGCTCACCATTGTCACTCACATATACACCATATGCTTGTCCATATTGAATATGGTCTACTGATTATTAGGATTTGTTGGACTTTTCCTGCTCCCTTTTCTAATCCCTGTGGTCTTTTTTTTCCCTTAGTGCTTTTTCCCCATCTTTATTTTCACAATTTTTATTTTGAACTTATAATGTATTGAATTCTTTGTTTCATATGTCAATCAAAATATTTTTCTTCAGGCATCACAGAATTCTTAACACAAAGTTCAGTTATTATTATACTTCTTAAATCTTGTCAAACTCTGAATAAACAATCATCAAAACCCATATAAATAGTTTGATTAAGTTAATATACAAAATTGTTTTGGATTTAACCACCAGCTATCAGTCCCAGGTTAATGGAAACATTTATAAATTAGGGGTCTGTTTTATGTGATCATTATATGATCAATGAGCATTAGCTGGAGTGTGTCGGTGAATAGTAGCCTCAACAACACCTTAAAGAAAGTTTCTATAGTGCTTTACATAGATGTACTAAGGTTGTTCTTTTGAAATACTGATGTTTTCTGCATTTTTTCTTCTTTCCTCATTTCGAACAGTCGGTCAGGTTTTATAATTTGCTTCATGGGTTTTTATAGAACATATGGAGATGGGATGACTAAAGTCATTGGTTCTTCATGCCCTTTGTGAAACTTCAGCCCATTAAATGGTAATTCTGCATGTCTCACAACTGACATGAGGGAGGAGAGAGAGAGAAATAGAGAGAGATGGCTTTTGAAAAGGGGAAGGAAAGAGAAAGATTGATATTGGGCTAGGGCTGGAGAAGGACCAGAAGTGGGGGGTCCTTGTAAGATTAAGGACCTACACATAACTCAGAAGAAGCCCTCCAGGGATATGAAAGGCTTTAGAAGGGTGGCTTGTGATGGGCTCAAGAAGTCTGGATCTCATGCACAGGGGATCTCACCAAGTGAGTCTCAAACGTGACTGAAAAACAGCAGAACCGCTAGACCTGAAGAGACCGTGAAGAAGCCTTAATAGCAGCTAAAATTGCCATTTCCCAGCAGCCTGATAGGATGGAGCTTGGATTTGGTTTCAGTTGAATGTCATTTAAATAAGATAACAAATTATTTTTACACATCTGAGTTTGTTGGAGAAGGCTCCTACATACTATGCATGGAAGGTAATGTGAGACTGCTAAGAATACTCAAATAGCATATATCTGTATCCTCGATGGATTATAATCTTTGGCTTCCAAAAGTGGCTTTCTGAGACAACTTGTGCTCATCTGCATCTAGCTAGCAGAGGGAGTAAAAGCCTGGAGAATATCAAGGATATTGATTGCATGCATCAGTTTGGAAGTGGCACATATCACATCTGTTCACATCTCATTGGCTAGGACTCCATCATGTGCCTACAGCTAGCTGTAAGGTAAGAAGTTATACTCGGTGGTGTATTTTAGCTGTGTGCTCAGGAAGAAGACCCCAGTGTGTAAACATATAACCCACCTCTTCCAGTGTTTATCTTTCTGGTCACTAAATATTCATTTTGCCCATCCTCCCACATATGGGACACATTAACACCCTCTTCACTCAAGATAACCCAAAGTGCAAGCCAGTCAGTTCATCCATTTGAACATCTAGGATCTCTGTATGATCTACACTCTTTTCCATAAAATTCAGATGTCCTTTCCTGTAGTCTGATATATACATTGCTTATGCAGTGAAAAATCAGGGGCAGGAAAATGTCATAATAACTTCCATTTAGAACAGGGAAGAATGGAAAACACCCAGCAGTCACTGACCTATAGAAATTACCAAATTCTGCCAGGGTGCAAGACATCTATTTTTTAATATATTTTATTTATTTATCTTTAGAGAGGAAGGGAAGGAGAGAAGGAGAGAAACATCAACATATGGTTGCCTCTGGTGAGTCCCCTGCTGGGAACTGGCCTGCAACCCAGGCATGTGCTCTGACTGGGAATCCAACCGTGATCGTGTGGTTTGCAGGCCCTCGCTCAATCCACTGAGCTATGCCAGTCAGGGCAAGACATTTCTTGCCTTTATAAAAAGAAGTGAGGAAATTCAGATATTTGGAAAGTAATTGGAGTACAGAATCACTGTACTTTTATAAGTTTTTCAAACTTTCACAGTTGTCACACTCACATCTAGGATCAGCACATCATTTTGCAGCAATTTTCCAAGGATTTGGCATGAACATAGATGAGGCTAGACTTGAGCTACATGTTTTCCAGCCTGCTTAAGATTCCTGTTTCAAACATGGGAAAGAAGTACCACAGACAGGCATTAAAGCCACAAGTAGCTCAGAGGTCAGCATTAGACCCAGGATTTGGGACCAACACTGGGAGAAAGATAGTCTGAACAATGATTAGGGTTGAATATCTCACTGGTTTTGTGGGTTTAGCACTTGTGGTCAGTTTTTATTTTATTTAAAAAATAAACAACAGAATATTTCTTGAACAGCTCAATTTTAGATTGAGATTCATAAATGCCACATAGGCAAGATTGTCCTCTAAGTGTAAAGATTTGGAAAGGCATATTAAAGAGACACATATTCAGGGCCAAAAATGCATGTATTATATTAACATTTTTCTAAATGTTCAGTTTGGAGAAAATATGATTGGCAACAAAAAATTAGATAAAGGAGGAGAAAGAAAAAGCAAATGCTGGCACCATCAATGCAATATTGTCTGGGAAAACAAAAGCCTGGTCATGCCAACATGATCTCCCTAGTAGTGAGGAGACAAATTCTTGGTGACATAAACATTTCCAACATATTTATTCTTCTTGTCTAATTTCATACTAAGCATTTGACATTCTAATATTTTGGCATCCAGCATAACATTTCTACTGGGTTAAAAAGGGTGTGCCAAGCTGACTCTAGTACATGATCTGCTTGGCAATTATAAATTAGTTTTCCAATTTTATGTGATAGCTGTGTGAGCTTTGAGTACATCCTGAATACAACTGGTTCTTGGTCACTGTGGTGATCTAAATATTAGTATAAATGCTTGACTTTCTTCTCAATGAGAGAGGGACCTACGTATCATCCAGTTGAAACTCCGGACTTTTGTCACTGCTTTGACAAACAAGACATAGTAGAAGTTGCTCTAGTGGTTAAAGAAAGGCTTCTGCCTATTTCTCTTGGGACACTCATCTTTGGATCTCCGAACACCCTAATAAGAAGCCTGACTACCCTGAGGTCACCAGGTTGGAAAGACCATAAAGACAAAATACATGGGGAGGGCTTGATACTGTATGGAAAGTGCATAAGTATATGTAGAAGTGCCACTTACTACTCCAAACCCCACATACTTGGGCCACCAACTGACTGCAACCATATAAGAGACCCTGAGACAGAACCATCCAACTTCACTCTTCCCCAGTTCCCATTGCACAGGAATTATGAGAGACAATAAATGACTATTGTTAGTTGAAGGCAATAAGTTTTGGAGTGATATTTCTAAGGCAGAAATTGGTAACTAGAAGAGACACTAAGGAGCAAGGATTTCTGAGCTTGTGATGAAGAGGACCAGGGGCTGGGCAATGATGAAGCTGCTGAATGAGTTCCATCATATGATGACTCCTGGTAGACAACCAATTATCCATGTAATTCCAGACATTTAGCTGTGGCATTTTCTTTTTTCTTCTTCTTTTTAAAATACATTTTATTGGTTATGCTATTACATTTGTTCCATTTCCCCCCTTTATTCCCCTCTGCCCTGCACACCCCCTCCCACCCACATTTCCCCCCCCCTTAGTTCATGTCCATGAGTCAAATATATAAGTTCTTTGGCTTCTACATTTCCCACACTACTCTTGCCCTCTTCCTGTCTATTTTCTACCTACCTTCTATGCTACTTATTCTCTGTACCTTCTCCCCCTCCTCCCACTCCCCCATTGCTAACCCTCCATGTGATCTCCATTTCTGTGATTCTGTTCCTGTTCTAGTTGTTTGCTTAGTTTGTTTTTGTTTTTGTTTTTGTTTTTATTTTAGCTGTGGTTGTTAATAATTGTGAGTTTGCTGTCATTTTACTATACATGTTTTTTATCTTCTTTTTCTTAGATAAGTTCCTTTAACATTTCATATAGTAAGGGCTTGGTGATGATGAACTCCTTGAACTTGGCCTTATCTGAGAAGTGTGTTATCTGCCCTTCCATTCTAAATGAAAGCTTTGCTGGGTAGAGCAATCTTGGATGTAGGTCTTTGGATTTCATGACTTGGAATACTTATTTCCAGCCCCTTCTTGCTTGGAAGGTCTCTTTTGAAAAATCAGCTGACAGTCTGATGGGAAGTTCTTTGTAGGTGACTGTCCCCTTATCTCTTGCTGCTTCTAGGATTCTCTGCTTCATTTTAATCTTGGCTAATGTAATTATAATGTGCCTTGGTGTGTTCCTGCTTGGATCCAACTTCTTTGGGACTCTCTGAGCTTCCTGGATTTCCTGGAAGTCTATTTCCTTTGCCATATTGGGGAAGTTCTCCTTTATTATTTGTTCAAATAAGTTTTCCACTTGTTGTTCTTCCTCTTTCCCTCCTGGTACCCCTGTAATTCGGATGTTGTAATGTTTTAAGATGTCCTAGAGGTTCCTAAGCCCCTCCTCATTTTTTTGAATTCTTGTTTCTTCATTCTTTTCTGTTTGGTTGTTTCTTTCTTCCTTCTGGTCCACTTCATTGATTTGAGTCGCAGTTTCCTTTCCATCACTATTGGTTTCCTGTGCATTTTCCTTTATTTTACTTAGCATAGCCTTCATTTTTTCATCTGATTTGTGACCAAATTCAACCAAATCTGTGAGCATCCTGATTACCAGTGTTTTTGAACTGTACATCTGATAGGTTGGCTCTTTGTTGCTTAGTTTTATTTTTGCTGGAGCTTTTATCTGTCTTTTCATTTGGGCCTTTTTTGTGTGTGTCAGCACACCTGTTACATAGTGAGGGGCAGAGCCTTAGGTGTTCACTAGGACGGGGCAACCCAGGATGCTGCTTTGTGATGCTATATGTGGGAAAGGAGCTGGAGAGGGAACAATGGCACTTGCTCCACCCTCTGCAGAATTTCAGTCACTTCCCCTGCTACCCACAAGCAAAGTGGGCCCTTCTTTGTGGGTGCTGATTCCTGGTGGGTGGGTTTGTATACATTCTAGGACCTTGTGGGTCTCTCCATCGAACTCACCTGTGAGGCTGGGAGTTTCTCCCACTGCCACCTCAACCCCCACAGGTATTTTCAAACACTGGTTTGAGGCTTTATCTCCCTATGCTGGAAACCTGGGCTGTGAGGTCTCACACCCCGGATATTCCTCCCAGTTTATCTGTGCATGAATGTGGAACTGCAGGCTCCACCAGCCTCTGCCTCGCTGGTCCTCCAGCTGCTGCATTGCCGTGAGTCTTCTATGCCCAGCCTGTCTCCACCCCTCCTACCAGTTTAGATGAATGTGTCTTCTTTAATTCCTTGATTGTCGGACTTCCATACAGTTTGATTTTCTGTCAGTTCTGGTTGTTTTTTGTTTTTAAATTGTTGTTGTCCTTCTTTTGGTTGTGCAAGAAGGGACACTGTGTCTACCTACACCTCCATCTTGGCTGGAAGCTCCTATTTTCTTTTAAAACTTGATTCCAGCTACAATTACCTTATGGAGGGTGAAACTATCTTAGGGTGCTTTTTATCCTGCCTTCAACTAATTTGATGTTAGCCACCTTCAGGAACAACATAATTAATACTATCTGATCAATGAAAGGTCTCAACAAAGCAAAACTATGCACTTTGAAAACAGTGTCCCCAGAATCCTAAACTTGATCAAAACTGAGAGAGGGAATCATATCACCAGAAGTCACATATGGAATATTATTACCTAACACTTATGAGGCAATGGAGTACTTGTATGCAAAACAGTGCTCCAAAAACTTGCTTTGCATTTAAACATGTGATCCTTACAGCTCTGTAAGGTAGAGTCCATTATTATCCTCATTTGGAAAATGAGGAAACTGAGCAATGGAGAGGTGAGGTTATCCTACTTTCCCAGGGTCACCTTCAAGTAAGAGGTTAAAGTAGAAATGAAGCCCAAGTTGTCTGAGTCTAAAGCCTATTTTACTACCTGTTGCACTTTACTGTATCTGAATATACTGCTAGCTAAAAAATGAAATTATTGATGGTTGTTTCTACATAGGTAACATGACAAAGGGTAAAGAGCAAAAGTTTTGGAGTCTAGGTTTATATAAGATCTCAGTCTCTTACTCGCTGTGTGACCTCTTTCTCTGAACCTTCCTTTTTTATGTCTATACAATGGAGATAATAATGCCCACTTTTAGGGTTAAATTTGATAAAGTTTGTTAACAACCTTGCACAGTATCAGCACTGATAGCTATTCTTGTTTAATCATCTAATTTTGGAAGGCAGTCAAATTACCAGCTGATAAAGTAAACCACAAGATGGAGTTACAAACCAAAGGAAAGTACAACTAATGCAGGCTTCAGCTGAGATGAGATTTGCCATAAGAATCATTCACCAGATATGACACAGTGGAGTCATATCGACCACATATGAAACTTTTGAGAAATCAGCTTGCCAAAACAACAGGAAAAAAACAATTTCAGTATTTCAGTGTTTAGAAAATTCTAGCTCTCTTAAGTCTGGGAGTTAGCATGAGATGACGTAGGTGAATCTTTCTTCTCAGTCTATTTCCAGCAGCTCTGACAGTTTGGGGCATCCTGCCTCAGTGGATGTGATTTTAATAAAAGCCCCTTTTTTCCTAAACCATGAGCCTGAAGTATGGCAAAGCTGTTTAATCTGGTTCTCACCTAAGAAAGAGCAATCTATTATAATATTGCAGGACAAATTAGTGTTGGATTCTGTATAGTGACAGGCAACACCATGCTGATATCCAGTGAGGTGTGTTCCTTCAGGAATTTTTAACGGTAACATTTACTACAGTTGATTTTCACTGACCAGCCTTATGATATGAGGCCATCATATTCTCAGCATGGTTTATTTGTTGCTTTTGCTCATTTGGGCTCTTACCTTTCTTGGAACAGCAAAGAAACTTCAGTCCTGAACCACTTGGGCCATGTGTAGAAAAGCACAGTGGCATTCAAACTTCTGCGTGATAAAGTATATTAATAAAATGAACCTGTTTTTAAATTGTTAGCTTATATTTTTCTTACCTATAAATGGTTCAAAGGGAATTCTTTTTTCACAGTGCTACAAATTCTCCAGCTAATGGTATAAATTTTACATGGGCACAAATTGCTCTGGCTTTCCATTCAGACAGTGTATGGTTGACCATATCCCTCACTACCCTAGTGTTTATTACTACAAGTAATCTTATCTGAAGGGGAAGAGGAGGAATTCATGTTTTCATCATTAAGTTTGCTGATTCCTGAGGTTTAGAACCATTCCAAAACACTGTTTGTCAGCTCTCTTTGAAGTGAACAAAATATTTTCAAATGCTGCAGATTTTTTTCTGAGAAGTCTACAAAAATATGCACTTTCCCTTATATACTTAATATTGATATATTTGGAGCCTAATTTTGTTAAATTGTCAGGCAAACCATGGACCAAGCAATAAGAGCTTAATATACTTTAGATTTCAGTATTTAACCCACAGCTTGTTTTTCTGAGTTATGACATTATATAATGGAAGATCTTTGATTTTAAGCAGTAGAAATAATCTCATGTTGCTGAAATTAAATAAATATTATGTGGAAAACTATCAGGGACATATAAGGTCTAGGTTTTGGAAGGGGGTCAGAACCAAGGCTGTCTTTCAAGCTAAGAAACAAGAATCAGCATTTGGGACAGTCAAAATACTTCTCCCGCCTCCCATCCCAGGGAGGAAGGAAGTGCCAAGCATTGTTAATTTGCATTTCTCTCTGCAAGATTTACGCTGGTTTGGATTTGGTCTCGTGCCACCACTTAGTTGGGGGAAGGACAAGAACCATTTTTCACAGCCCACCAAATTGCATTCAATGAGGAAAAAGTAATTTCTAAAAAAAATGTTGGGTGCTCTTAGGGAGAAGAAATTGATGCCGCTCTGCCAAACTCAACCGTAATTTTTTTCCAGAAGAAATTTTATTAAATTGTCATTTACTTAATCCTTCCTCCTCTCTCTCACATCAGTGTTCTAACAAGCTAAAGATTTTTTCTATTCTCTGTTGGTTAGTTTAACTGTTAGTTGATGTAAATCCCCATACTTGGAGAAAAGAAAATGAAATAATGCAGACCTGGCAGGGGGAGAGTCTCTTTCAGGCACCAGAGGCTCAATGGGGAACTGAGGGTAGGACAGGGTCCCCTGGAGCAGAGGGAAACTGCCCCACATTTCCAATGTGTCTACTTGCAGTTGAAGGACATCTGAGGAACCTCAACATGCCAGAAAGACTGGGGCCAGTGAGGGTGCAGTCCTTATCCAAGGGAAGAAAGATACCCCACCCCTGACTTCTTTCAGCTGCTGCATGCCCTTAGGGCTCTGGAAGGATTTGGAAAGAGCTCTTGCTTTGATGCCAGACACTTCAGTTCTTCCCTGTATGCCACTGGTGCATTTCAACCTACTACCCCAGTCCTGGAGCTCAGAGGGAGTGAGTCTGATAGCTAGAACTGTGATGAACAAGAGTAGAGAACCCATACTCTTGCCTTTGTCCCAACTTAGAAAAAAATATTTAGAAAAAAAAAACAGGATGGCAGCAATGTAGGTGAGAACTGAGCTCACTCACTTGTTCATGAACCCAACTGGGACACCTAGCTGATCTTCTGAAGAACAGAGTGAACAGCCAACAGACTCCCAGCTGATAGGAGGTTTGGAAGCCAAAGAGTGCGAAGGACACTTAAAAATGGGCGATAAGGAGATTTTGTAAGCTCATGGGAAGGTCCCTGGACTGTGTGCTAGAGACCACAGCTGCAGCGAGCATTGAAAGAGAGCCCGGTCAGTGATTGCAACTTACTGGCTCCACCCCTCGCAGAGCAGGAAAGTCCCACACCCGCACCAAGAAAGACCAGGCACTTAAAGTAGCTGGGGGGATAAAAAGGCAGTAAGCGACAAAAAACTGGCTGGGACATTACCAGAAAAATTGGGGAGCTGCGTGACACCCGGAGCTGAGTGCAGAGAGGGGCTGAAACTGACCGTGACCCAGATAGACTCTCGACTGGTCAGAGAGTTGGAATGTGTGGAAAGCCGTGCACTTGTTAGGAGCAGCAAATGGCAGCAAGGGGACTTTTCTCAAAAGATTATCTCAGCTGCTGTTCAGGGACCTCTTGTGTACAGGGACCTCATGCGTGCTTAATAGCCAGGCTAGGGAAGAAGGAGGAGCGGGGTGCCCTTTGCTCCCACTCAGAGTGCCTCATGGATAGATCAAAGAGGGGCAGCAAGGGCTCAGAGAGGCAGCAAGCCCCAGAAAGGCTTCCTTCAATAGGGAAACTGAGCCATCCTGCAGGGACCTTGTGCTGGCACAGCAGCCAGGCCAACAAAGAGGGGAGGGCGTGATTTGCTCCCACTCAGTGCACCTCATAGACTAATCAAAGGGTTGCAAAAGAAGGTGGATTATCTGCTGCAGCCAGGCACCAGTGCACAGAGTGGATAGTGCAGGCTGCACAGTGCTCTGAAGGTATGGGCTGGAAACCGGGCACCTGTGAATATTGGAGCTAAGACTGAGCCCCCATCCTTGCAGAACCACAGGGAGGGAAAAAATGGAGCCCAGCCCTCCTCTGCCTGCAGGATCCTGGAAGACCTGCAAAACTGGTTTGGCCGGTTTAAAATCAGCAGGAAGCCTCCCCGCCCCAAGAGTAAGACAATAAGACCTGAAACTGTGAGAAAACCTGAGATTGATCCAGGAAGAAGTCAGCAGGTGAACACCAACAGCTGAGACAAATTTAACTTTGCTCACTTTTAGAACTTGCATATTTTTTTTAATTTCTCATCTTTCCATTTATTTAGTTTTTGTTTTGTTTGTTTGTTTTCACTGTTTGGTTTATTTTTTTACTCTCCATTTTATATTGCATTTTAATTTTTCTCCTTTCACTTCACTCATATTCAAAATAACACACTACTCTTGGTCTTTTACTTTTTAGTCTTTTATTCAAATTATATATTTCTTTTAAAATATATTTTATTGATTATGCCATTACACTCGTCCCATTTCCCCCTTTCACTCCCCTCCACCCTGCATACCCCCTATTCCCCATTCCCCCCCCTTTAGTTCATGTCCATGTGTAACAAGTTCTTTAGCTGCTACATTTCCCCTACTATTCTTGCCCCCTGTCTATTTTCTACCTGCCATCTATGCTACTTATTCTCTGTACCTTTTCCCCCTTTCTCCTCCTCCCACTCCCCTGTTCCTAACCCTCCACGTGATCTCCATTTCTATGGTTCTGCTCCTGATCTAGCTGTCCTCTTAGTTTGCTTTCATTTTAGGTGTGGTTCTTTTTTTTTTTAAGTCTTCCAGAACTTTAATGAAATAAAAATAAAATTGAACGATTACCCAGTCAAAAGTCTTTAAAAATTAGTCACTATCATGCAAAGAAGATCAGAATATAATTTTTCCAAGAACAAAAATTGCATTTTTTCTTTTTTGTTTTTTTACTTCAAAAACTACCTTTTATTTATTTTTTTTAATTTTATTTAGTTATTTTTCAAGTACAGTTTTTTGTCTATTTTTTCCCATCCCAGCCTCCCCCGCCCCTTGCTCCCCACCTCCCTCCCATTTCCACCCCCCTTAGTTCTCGTCCCTGTGTCCTTCCTATTTGTTCCTCCAAATCCCTCCCCCATTTTCCCCTTAACTTCCCTTCCTTCTACCCTCTGGTCACTATCCCTTGTTCTCTATTTCAGTGTCTTTGTTTTTTGTTTTTTTTTTTTCTGCTTGTTTGTTTGTTTTGTTGTTTAGCTTCCTGTTAAAGGTGAGATCATATGGTATTTGTCTTTCAACCCCTGGCTTATTTCACTCAGCATAATGCTTTCTAGGTGTGGTTCTTAATAACTGTGAGTTTGCTGTCCTTTCACTGTTCATCTTTTTTATCTTCTTTTTCTTAGATAAGTTCCTTTAACATTTCATATAGTAAGGGCTTGGTGATGATGGACTCCTTGAACTTGGCCTTATCTGAGAAGTGTGTTATCTGCCCTTCCATTCTAAATGAAAGCTTTGCTGGATAGAGCAATCTTGGATGTAGGTCTTTGGATTTCATGACTTGGAATACTTCTTTCCAGCCCCTTCTTGCCTGTAAGGTCTCTTTTAAGAAATCAGCTGACAGTCTGATGGGAAGTTCTTTGTAGGTGACTGTCCCCTTATCTCTTGCTGCTTCTAGGATTCTCTGCTTCATTTTAATCTTGGCTAATGTAATTATAATGTGCCTTGATGTGTTCCTCCTTGTATCCAACTTCTTTGGGACTCTCTGAGCTTCCTGTACTTCCTGGAAGTCTATCGCCTTTGCCAGATTGGGGAAGGTCTCCTTTATTGTTTGTTCACGTAAGTTTTCCACTTGTTGCTCTTCCTCTTCCCCTTCTGGTACCCCTATAATTCAGATGTTGGAACGTTTAAAGATGTCCTGGAGGTTCCTAAGCCTTTCCTCATCTTTTTTAATTCTTATTTCTTCATTCTTTTCTGTTTGGTTGTTTCTTTCTTCTGGTCCACTCCATTGATTTGAGTCCCAGTTTCCTTTCCATCACTACTGGTTTCCTGTGCATTTTGCTTCATTTCACTTAGTGTAGCCTTCATTTTTTCATCTAATTTGCAAATAAAATCAACCAGTTCTGTGAGCATCCTGATTACCAGTGTTTTGAACTGTGCATCTGATAGGTTGGCTACCTCTTAGTTGCTTAGAAGTATTGGCTCTGGGGCTTTGAGCTGTTCTGTTTGAGCCATAATTTTTTTGTCTTTTCACACTGGTTACATGTAAGGTGCGGTGCCTTAGATGCTCACCAGGGCCGGGCAACCCAGTTGCTGGGTTGTGACGCTATATGTGGCGGCAGGGTCAGAGAGGGAGCAATGGCATTTGTTCTGCCCTCTCTCGGATTTCGGTCCTTTCTGCCACTTCCCATAGCAAATTGGGCCTTTCTGGTGCTGGTTCCCCAGTGGGCAGACTTGTGTACATTCTAGGACCCTGTGGGTCTCTGCAACAAACTCTCCTGTGAGGCTTGGAGCCTTTCCTGGCACCTCAAACCCCCGAAAGTTTTTTCAATCAGATTAGTGCTTTTAGGCTTTAATTCCCGTCACTGGGGCCCTGGGTTGCATGGTCTTTCTCACTGTCCAATTTTTTTGCCTGGTTTATCTGCACATGAATGTGTGACTGTGGTCAGCCAGCTGCCTTGTGCCCTCACTGGGTCTGCCCATTGCCACCCCAAACCTGGGATGTGCCAACCACCACCTGTGCACCTACCTGAGTCGGTCCGGCAGCCACTGCTTTTTCCTGCCATGACCCCTCTCCACCGGCTGCTGACTCTGCCCCTCTTACCGGTCTGGATGAATGGTTTGTTGTTTTCAGACTTTGGTACAGTTCGATTTTATCTCTATTTTGGTTGTGTTTTTGTTTCTAAATCTTTGTTGTTCATAAACTTGGTTGTGAGAGGAGGCACAGTATTTCCACCTATGCCTCCATCTTGGCCAAAGTCAATATTTCTTATCATAATATCATCATTCCAAATCCCACACAGCACCTTTCCCTGGTCTTAATCCATTCTTCCATCTTCCTGAGCTTTATCACTATTGTGGTTAACTTCATTTTCTCTCACATTATGACAAGTTTCTATTCCTTACTCTCCCCATTTCTCCTCCATCTAACTTTGCGTAAGTGCTTATCTTTCTTAACTCAGTTCATATTCTTTTTCTCTTCTAAGAAGAGTATATTACTTCTTTTCTGCCTTTCATAAACAATGGCTAGTTGAGTGAAATATCACAGTTATGCTGTACTTTTCCAAAGGATCTCCTATTTGTTTACTACTTGTTTCTACTTTAAATTCCATACGATACTCTCCTGCTCTTAGTCCATTTTGCTTTCCCTCTTCCCCTGATCAGGTGAATAAGGAATTTTATTTTGTTGTTTCCTCTATCCCTTTTTTTCTTATCTCTTTTTCTCCCCTCTCAACCTGGGCTTTACTCCTTACATCAGCTTGCTTCCCCCATCCTCTCAAAATAATTTTTCTTTACTGTAGACATCTCATATTCACTTTTCTCTTTTCTACAATATTCTTATTCCTATTTCACCTTTATTAAACTTCATTCAACCATTGTAACTATCAACCCTGCTGTGGTTTTTCTGAAATTTTGTTCCCAGTGGTCCAGTACTTTTTCAATTTTACTTCAAACCTCATAGTATACTCTTCTCTCTTCTTACTTGATTATTCCCATTGCCCTTTCATGTTTTACTTAAGTTCTAAATTTTTCTCTCTCCCTTTCTTTGCCTTTTTTCTATCTCAACTCCTATCAATTCTCCTCTCTCTTATCACACAACATTTCCCCTCTTTTAGTCTTCTCATATTCCCTTAGTCATATCTTATAATACCTGCAATCTCTCTTTACCTTTATTAATCTCAGTTCAATTGTTGTTGAGACTTCTGATGTGATAGGGAGGTTCTTTTTGCTGGAGTAGGTTTGGTTGTCTGGTAATTCTGCTTTGTTAACCAACACCTGTACAACAACATACAAGACAAGGTTAGAGTTGAGAATAACAATTAACCTGCTAGAAGGAAAAACCCACCAGCAAAGGAACCACCAACAGGTAAAGCCCAAGTACTACAAATTAACCCACACAAACAGAAGAAAGAGAAACTTTAGAGCATCTAGACAAGGAGATCAAAGAGACCACACCACTGAGTCCCACAGAACCCCTACCATAGAAATTCACCCTATGAAGACAGCTGGCAAATTGAAACATCAAGAAAGCACAGAAACAAACAAAACGAGTCACCTAAAATGAGACAAATAAATAACCCACAATAAAAAGGAGTGGACGATTTCCCCAATAAAAGAGCTAAATGAAATGGAGGCAAGCAAACTATCAGACATAGAATTCAAAAGAATGATAACAAGGATGCTCAAGGAACTCACTTACAACTACAAGAACCTGAGAGGGAAACACAACAGAATGAAGAAAGGAAATATAAACTATAAATAAGAAACAGAAATAAGTGAAGAATGCAATATCTGAAATAAAAAATACACTAGAAGGAATTACAAGCAGGCTGGAAGATGCAGAAAACTAAATTAGTTAGCTGGAAGTCACAGTAGAAAGAAACACCCAGGTAGAGCAGCTGCACCAAAAAAAATAGTAAAACAATGTGAAGATAACTTAAGGGAACAAAGGACAACATGAAACTCAATAACATTTGAATCATATGAATATCACAAGGTGAAGAAAAGGAGAAAGGGAGAGAAAACCTGTTTGAAAAAAATAATGACAGAAAACTTTCTGAACCTGGAGAGGGGAAAAGCCACACAAGCTCAGGAAACACAGAAAATCCCAATCAAGATGAAGCCAAAGAGGCCTACTCCAAAACACATCATAGTTAAAATGGCAAGTTTTAAAGACAAAGAGAAAACCTTAAAGGCATCAAGGGAGAATCAGGAAGTAACATGCAAGGAAGCTCTGCTAAGCCTAGCAGCTGATTTCTCAATGGAAACACCACAAGCCAGAAGGTAATGGCAAGAAATATTCCAAGTAATAAAAAAGAGAGGCCTGAAACCAAGACTACTCTACCAGCAAGGCTCTCAATTAAAATGGAAAGCAAAATGAGGAGTTTCTCGTACAAAAGAAAGCTAAAAGAATACATCTCCACCAAACCAGCATTGCAAGACATGCTAAAAGGGACTGCTTTAAGAAGATGAAGGGAAAAGAGGGAGAGAAAGAGGAACACAGGTACAAAGAGGGGAAATGGCAATAAATAAGTATCTATTAATAATAACTTTAAACATAAATGGATTAAATGCTACAATCAAAAGACATAGAGTAGCTGAATGGATAACAAAACATGACCCACACTTATGCTGCCTACAAGAGAACCCCCTCAGAACAAAAGACCTATACAGACTGAAAGGGAAGGGCTGGAAACAAAATTTCCAAGAAAATAGGACAAAAAAGCTGAGGCTACTATACTTATATCAGACAAAATAAATTTCAAAATGCAGGCCATAAAAAAGAGACCCAGAAGGACACTTCATAATACTCAAGGGAAGAATCCATTAAGAAGACATAACCATTGTAAATCTATATGCACCCAACATAGGAGAATCCAAATAAATATGAAAAATATTGGAGGACTTCAAGAAAGAGATACACAGTAACACACTTATAGTAGGAGATTTTCATACCCCACTGTCAAGAATGGATATGTCTTCCAAATAAAATATCAGCAAGGGCACTGTGGCATTGAACAACATCATAGATCAAATGGACTTAAATGATATATATAAAACCTTTCATCCCAAAGAAGCAAAATACACATTCTTTTCAAATGCACATGGAATATTTTCAAAGATAAATTACGTGATAGGACACATAACATGTGTCAACAAATTCAGGAGAATTGAAAATATATCAAGCTTCTGTTTTTTTGTGTTTTTTTTTTGAACCACAAGTGCCTAGAACTAGAAATGATCACCAAGAAAAAAACTCAAAAACATTCAAATTCACGGACATTGAATAGCATGCTATTAAACAATGGTGGGGTAATAGTGAGGTCAAGGAAGAAATCAAAAAGTTTCTGGAAACAAATGAAAATTAACATACAATAGTCCAAAACCTGTGGGACACAATGAAAGCAGTCCGGAGAGTGAAGTTCATAGTGATACAGGCCTACTTTAAAAAGATAGAGACATTTCAAATGAACAACCTAACCCTACAGCTACAAGAAGTGGAGGAACATCAACAGACAAATTCCAGAGTGAGCAGAAGCAAGAAAATAACCAAGATCAGAGCACAATTAAATGACATAAAGACTAAAAGAACAATCCAAAATATCAATAAATCCAGGAGCTGCTTCTTTGAAAGATAAGCAAAACTAAAAATCTTTTAACCACACTCATCACACAAAAAAGAGAGAGGACCAAAATAAATAGAATCAGAAAAGAAATAGGAAAGATTATAACTGATGCCACAGAAATGCAAAGGATTGTAAGAAATTACTACGAACAACTATATGCCAAGAAATTTGATAACCTGGAAGAAATGGACAAATTTCTAGAAAAATATGATCTTCCAAAACTGAATGAAGAAGAAGCAGAAAGTCTGCAGACCAATAACAGCAGATGAAATTGAAGCAGTAATCAAAAAACTCCCATCACACAAAAGTCCTGGACCAGATGGTTTCACAGGAGAATTATACAAAGCATTTGAGGACAAGCTAACCCCTGTCCTCCTCAGAATGGGAGGAAGTGGAAGGGTTTTCAGGAACAGGTATGAGGGCTACATGGACAAAACCAAAGGAGGATGGGATCAAGTGTGGGAGGTGGGGATGGTTGGGGTGGGGGTGTGGTGGAGAAAAATGGAGACAACTGTACTTGAATGATAATAAAAAAGTTAATTTTTTTAACTTTTAAAAAGTCCAAAAGAGGGAAGACTCCCAAACTCTTTTTATGAGGCCAACATCATCCTAATCCCAAAACCAGGTAAAGACACAACAAAGAAAGAAAAACACAGGCCAATATTGCTGATAAATATAGACGCTAAAATCCTCAACAAAATATTAGCAAACCACATCCAGCAATACATTAAAAACATCATATACCATGATCAAGAGGAATTCATCCCAGGGATGGTATGATATTCACAAGTCAATAAACATAATACATCACATAAACAAACAGATAGACAAAAATCACATAATCATATCAATTGATGAGGAAAAGGCATTTAACAAGATACAGTACCAATTTATAATAAAAACACACAGCAAAAGGGAATACAGAGATCAAACCTCTACGTGACAAAAGCCATATACAAGAAACCTACAGCCAACATCATACTCAACAAAAAAGAACTGAAAGCTTTTCCACTAAAGTCAGTAACAAATAAGGGTGTCTGCTTTCACCGATTCTATTCAACATAGTATTGGAACTTCTAGCCACAACAATTAGACAAGAAAAATAAAAAAAGGCATCCAAATTGGAATGGAGGAAGTAAAACTGTCCTTATTTCTAGATTACATGATAGTGTACACAGAAAATCCTAAAGACTCCACAAAGAAACTACTCAACGTCATAAGTGACTTTGGTGAAACAGTGGGGTACAAAGTCAATATTCAGAAATTGAAGCCATTTTTGTTCACCAACAATGAAATATCAGAAACAGAAATTGGGGGGGGGAATCCCAGTGGATATAGCAACAAGAAAAATAAAATGCCTAGGAATAAACCTAACCAAGGAGGTAAAAAGCCTGTACTCAGCAAACTACACAACACTGAAGAAAGACGCTAAGGAAGACACAAATAAATGAAAGCATATACCATGTCCTGGACTGGAAGAATTAGCATCATCAAAATGTTCATATTACCCAAAGCAATTTATACAGTCAATGTAATCCCTATTAAAATACCAATGACATATTTCACAGATATAGAACAAACACTTCAAAAATTTATATGGAACCATAAATGACTCTGAATAGCCTCAGCAATTTTGTCCCAAGAGCAAGGGATATGCAGAAAAGAATAAACAAATGGGACTTTGTCAAAATAAAAGCTTCTGCATGGCTAAAGAAAACATCAGCAAAATGAAAAGAGAACCAACCGTATGGGAAAATATATTTGTCAGTGATACTTTGGACCAAGGTTTGACTCCAAAATACATAAAGAACTCACACAACTCCACTCCAGGAAGACAACCCAGTTTAAAATGGTCAAAGGACTTGAACAGACACTTCTCCAAGAATATACAGAGGGCCCAGAGATATATGAAAGAGTACTCAACATCACTAGCCATCAGAGAGATGCAAATTACAACTACAATGAGATACCACTTGACACCAGTGAGAATGGCCATCATAAACAAAGCAACAAACAACAAGTGTTGGAGAGGATGTGGAGAAAAGGGAACCCTAGCGCACTGTTGGTGAGAATGCAGACTGGCACAGCCACTGTAGAAAACAGTATGGGATTTCCTCAGAAAATTAAAAATGGAACTGTCTTTTGACCCAGCAATTTCACTGCTGGGATTATACCCCAAGAATCCTGAAACACCAATTCAAAAGAACCTATACACCCCAATGTTAATAGCAGCACAATTCAACATAGCCAAGTGTTGGAAGCAACCTAAGTGCCCATCAGTAAACAAATGAATCTAAAAACTATGGTTCATTTACACAATTAAATACTATGCAGCAGAAAGAAAGAAGGAGCTCCTACCCTTCACAACAGCATGGATGGGACTGGAGAGCATTGTGCTGAGTTAAATAAGCCAAGTGGGGAAAGACAAATACCATATGATCTTACCTATAAGTGGAACCTAATCAACAAAACAAACAAATGAGCAAAATATAACGAAGACATTGAAATAAAGAACAAACTGATAGTAACCAAAGGGGAGGAGGAGACGGGACGGGGATAACAGGAGAAAGAAAGGATAGGGTCATCAAGGAACATGTATAAAGGACACATAGACAATGCCAAATGCGGGTAAGATTGAGGGTGGGATTGAGGATGGTTGGGGCAAGGGAGGGTGGTGGGGTTAAGGTGTAAACAATTGTGCTTGAACAGCAATTAATGAATTAAAAGACCACTTGGGAAGAGATTTTCACTGGGGTACTCACTAGCTGCCATGATTCAGAAGGGGAGGGGATTGTGACTGTGAGGAATAGAAAAGAATACTTGCTCTGCAGCCCAAATAAATCTGTCCACATTCTAAGCAAGGAAGGATTCCTTAAACAGGTCCTGCAAAACTAGTGTGGAGGTAGGGTGTTATTTTGTGTGTAAGTTTGTTAGGTTTTCCCTTTCATCTTTTGATTTTCCAGTGATAAGGTTAGTTTTGACAACATTTATGGAATGATTTAATAGAGAAATTATATTTATCTTTTAGGGAGTATAACCTGAGTAATCCCTCCACACCCCTCACATTAATAAAAATAAAACAATATATCTTTGTGATACAATAGTGAAAACAAAGAAAAACAAAACATCACAGAGGAAAGTGGTTTTTCGCTCTTGTGGTACTCTTTGATGCTATAAAAACTTAAAAAAAAACAAAAACAAAAGTTAAGAATATTGTACAGTTGAAGAAGGATTTATCTTGGTTTGACAGACAAAATAGTTTCCTGGAGAAAGGATTATTTGAAATGACCGTGAAAAGTAAACATAATTTTAACTATCAGATGGCACTTTGAAAAGATGGAGGTAACATGAGAAAAAACTCAAGAAGTATGAGACTTGAACACTTTAGAAAAGGATTAGGGCTTTTAAAATATTACAGTGAACTCAACTGCAACAAATAGTACATGGGTGGAAATGTTTGTCAATTTCTGTTTTGACTTGTTTAATTTTTTATATGTAAAGACTACCCATATTTAATTTATACAGTATGATGAGTTTGGACAAAAGCTTACATCTATGAAATCATCACCAAAATCAAAGTAGTAAGCAAAAGTTTCCTTGTGTCCCTTTGGCTTTTATTCTTTGCTTTTGTTTTATGGTAAGAACTTTTAACATGAGATATCCTCTTAAAACATTTTAAGTGCACAACTTAGCATTATTCATTCGAGGTGCTAGAAGACCTCTAGCTATAATTCATCTTGTGTAACTAAAACTTCATACCAATTAAATAACAACTTACTATTAACCCTTTCCCCCAGCCACTGGTAACCACCATTCCATACTCTCCTTCTATAACTTTGAGTATTTTAGGTGCCTCATATAAGTGGAATTGTGGTGTATGTGTTCTTCTGTGGCTTGTTTATTTCACTTAGCATAAAGTCTTCTGGGTTCACCCATGTTGTTGCAAATGGCAGGATTCCCTTTATTTTTCAAGGCTGAATAATATTCCATTGTATGAATATATGCATTGTCTTTATTCATCATTCATCCATCCCTGGATAGTTGCTCTGTAACCTTGGTGGATAGAGTAGGATATTCTTTTTTTTATTTTTAGTATGCAAGTTTTTTTCAATTTTATTGATTATGCCATTACAGTTGTTCTATTCCCCCCTTCTTTCCCTTCCACCCTACCCCCCCATCCCCACCATTACTCCCCCTTTAGTTTATGACCATGTGTTTCAAGTTCTTTAGATTCTATATTTCCCATACTATTCTTGCCCCCCCATCTATTTTCTATCTACTGTCTATGCTACTTATTTTCTGTACCTTCTCCCCCCATCTCCTCCTCCCACTCCCCTGTTGCTAACCCTCCTTGAGATCTTCATTTCTATGTTTCCACTCCTGATCTAGCTGTTCTTTTAGTTTGCTTTCGTTTTAGGTGTGGTTGTTAATAACTGTGAGTTTGTTGTTCTTTCACTGTTCATGTTTCTTTAACTTCTTTTTCTTAGATAAGTCCCTTTAACATTTCATATAATAAGGGCTTGGTGATGATGAACTCCTTGAATTTGATCTTATCTGAGAAGCACTTTATCTGTCCTTCCATTCTAAATGAAAGTTTTGCTGGATAGAGCAATCTTCGTTGTAGGTCTTTGGATTTCATGACTTGGGATACTTCTTTCCAGCCCCTTCTTGCCTGTAAGGTGTGTTTTGAGAAATCTGCTGACAGTCTGATGGGAAGTTCTTTGTAGGTGACTGTCCCCTTATCTCTTGCTGCTTCTAGGATTCTCTGCTTCATTTTAGTCTTGGCTAATGTAATGATGATGTGCCTTGGTGTGTTTCTTCTTGGGTCCAACTTCTTTGGGACTCTCTGAGCTTCCTGGATTTCCTGGAATTCTATTGCCTTTGCCAGATTAGGGAAGTTCTTCTTTATTATTTGTTCAAATAAGTTTTCCACTCGTGGCTGTTCCTTTCCCCCTTATGGTACCCCTATAATTCGGATGTTGGAGCGTTTAAAGATGTCCTGGAGGTTCCTAAGTCTCTCCTCATTTTTTTTTTTGAATTCTTG
This sequence comes from Artibeus jamaicensis, assembly GCF_021234435.1. Lineage (NCBI taxonomy): Eukaryota > Metazoa > Chordata > Mammalia > Chiroptera > Phyllostomidae > Artibeus > Artibeus jamaicensis. The sequence continues at coordinate 6,469,596 of NW_026522028.1, read as the reverse complement.
TTTCTTCATATTTTCCTGTTTGGCCAATATTTTTTTCCTTCTGGTTCACTCCCTTGATTTGAGTCCCAGTTTCCTTTTCATCACTATTGGTTTCCTGTGCAATTCCCTTCATTTTAATTAGTTTAGCCTTCATATGTTCCTCTAATTTGTGACTAAAATCAACCAGTTCTGTGAGGATCCTGATCACTAGTGTTTTGAACTGTGCATCTGAAAGTTTTGCTATTTCTTTGTCGCTTAGCTTTACGGGCTCTGGGGCTTTGAGATCTTCTTGCGCTATTTTTGGTCTGTTTGCACTCATTAAGTATGAGGAGCAGAGCCTTAGGTGTTCACCAGGGCAGGGCTGCCCAGGTCACTGGGTTGTGATGCTGTATGTGGGGGGCGGGGTCAGAGTGGGGAAATGGCGGCCCCCTCTGCTGCCTCTTGCCACTGGGGCCTGCTCAGTCCCGTCTCACCGCCCACTCCCTCACTGGTCTATCTGCACACGAATGGGCCACCACAGTCAGCCTGCAGCCCTGCGCCCTCACTGGATCCAGCGGTCGCTCACTGGGTCACTCACTGGGTCTGCCCTTTGCAACCCCATGCCTGGGATCCACATGCCTCTGTCCATCTGACCAAGTTTTCCTGTTCAAACCCGCTCCACCAGCTGCTGGCTTCACCCCTTTTACTGGTCAGGCTGAAGAATTTGTTGTTATCAGACTTCCGAAAAGTTCGATGTTCTGTATTCTGGCTATGTTTTCTGTTGCTAATATTTTGTTGTTTCTAAACTTGGTTGTGGGAGAAAGCACGGAATCTCCACCTATGCCTCCATCTTGGTGGAAGTCCTGAGATATTCTTGACTTGTTTTTTACAAATGAGTTTAGATATCCCAAAGATGAAGTAGGATTTTCTCTGATAATCTGAATTGGTGGCTCATACACTTCTGGGGTAAGAAGAGAGACCATAATGCTTGGACCATGTCCCTGTTTCTATTTTGCTCATTTTTTTTGTTTTGTTGATTAGGCTCCACTTATAGGTAAGATCATATGGCATTTGTCTTTCCCCACTTGGCTTATTTCACTGAGCATAATGCTCTCCAGTTCCATCCATGATGTTTGTTGCAAAGGGTAGGAGCTCCTTCTTTCTTTCTGCTGCATAGAATTCCATTGTATATATGCACCATTGTTTTTAGATTCATTCATTTACCGCTGGGCACCTAGGTTGCTTCCAACTCTTGGTTATTGTAAATTGTGCTGCTATGAATATTGGCGTGCATAGGTTCTTTTGGTTTGGTGTTTCAGGGTCCTTAGGATATAATCCTAGCAGTGGAATTGCTGGGTCAAAAGACAGATTCATTTTTAGTTTTCTTAGATAATTCCATACTGTCTTCCACAAGGATTGTACCAGTCTGCAATCCCACCAACAGTGCACTAGGGTTCCCTTTTCTCTACAACCTCTCCAGCACTTGTTGTTTGTTGCTTTGTTTATGATGGCCATTCTGACTGGTGTAAAGTGGTATCTCATTGTGGTTTTAATTTGCATCTCTCTGATAGCTAGCGATATTGAGCATCTTTTCATGTGTCTCTGAATTCTCTGTATGTTTTCCTTGGAGAAGTGTCTGCTTAAGTCATTCGTGCACTTTTTAATTGGGTTCCTTGTCTTCTTAGAGTGGAGTTATGTAAGTTCTTTGTATATTTTGGAGATTAAACCCTTGTCTGAGGTATCATTGGCAAATATGTTTTCCCATATAGTTGGTTCTCTTTTTATTTTAATACTGTTTTTTTAGCCATGCAGAAGCTTCTTATTTTGATGAGATCCCATTTGTTTATTCTTTCCTTTATGTCCTGTGCTCTAAAGGACAAGTCAGTAAAAATGTTGCTGCGTGAAATATCTTAGATTTTACTGCCAACGTTCTCCTCTAGGATTTTAATGGTATCATGGCTTATATTTAAGTCATTTATTCACCTTGAATTTATTTTGGTCTTTGGTGTAAGTTGGTGCTCGAGTTTCATTTTTTTTTGTTTGCATGTAGCTGTCCAGTTCTCCCAACACCATTTGTTGAAGAGGCTATCTTTACTCCATTTTATGTTACTGTCCCCTTTGTCAAATATTAATTGACTGTAGAGAGTTGGGTTTATTTCTGGGCTCTCTGTTCTGTTCCATTGGTCTGTGTGCCTGTTTTTATGCCAGTACCAGGCTGTTTTGATTACAGTAGCCTTGTAATACAGTTTGGTATCAGGTATTGTGATTCCTCCTACTTTGTTCTTCTTTCTCAAAAGTGCAGCTGCTATTTGGGATCGTTTATGGTTCCATATAAAATTCTGAAGTGTTTGTTCTATGTCTGTGAAATATGCCATTGGTACTTTAATAGGTATTGCATTGAATCTGCAAATTGCTTTGGGTAGTATGGACATTTTGATGATGCTAATTCTTCCAATCCATGAACATGGTATATGTTTCCATTTGTTTGTGTCTTCCTTGATTTCTTTCTTCAGTGTTGTGTAGTTTTCTGCACATAGGTCTTTTACCTCCTTGGTTAGGTTTATTCCTAGGTATTTTATAATTTTTTTTGCTATATCAAATGGGATTTTTTTTATTTCTGGTTCTGCTGTTTCATTGTTGGTATACAAAAATGCTTTTGATTTCTGGATATTGACTTTTCATCCCTCTGTTTTGCCAAATTCATTAATTAGTTTGAGCAGTTTTCAGGTAGAGTCTATAGGGTTTTCCATAGTGTACCATATTTTTTAATGGACTCATTTACTGATGGGAAGTTAGGCTTTTTCACACCTTGCCCATTGTAAATAACACTGCTATGAACATTGGGGTGCATAGGTTCTTTTGAATTGGTGTTTTAAGATTCTTAGGTTATAATACCAGCAGTGGGATCATTGGATCAAAAGGCAGGTTCAACTTTAGTTTTTTGAAGAAATTCCATACCATTTCCATAGTGGCAGCACCAGTTTGCATTTCCACCAACAGTGTACTATGCCTAGCCAACAATTGTTTTTTGATTTGTTTATGATGGCCATTATGACTAGTGTGAAGTGGTATCTCACTGTGGTTTTAATTTGCATCTCTCTGATGGCTAGTGATCTTGAGTACTCTTTCATGTGTCTCTGGGTCCTGTGTATGTCCTCCTTGAAGAAGTGTCAGTTCAGGTCCTTTGCCCATTTTTTAAAATTGGATTGTTTGTCTTCCTGGAGTGGAGTTGTGTAAGTTCTTTATGTATTTTGGAGTTCAAACCTTGGTCCAAAGTATCATTGACAAATATATTCTCCCATATGATTGATTCTCTTTTCATTTTGTTGATGATTTTGCACATCTGTATTTTTGAGGGAGAAAGATACTAACTAATGAAGGGCCTCTCTTGACATATAGATGTGTGGTAGACATATGAAAAGATGCTCTAAATGAATTTTTTTAAAAAAAGATGCTCAACATCTCTACTCATCAAAGAAATGCAATTTAAAACCACAATGATATGTCATCTCACACCTGTCAGAATAGAATGGCTGTCATCAGTAAATCAACAAACAAGTGCTGGCAAGGATGTGGAGAAAGGGGAACACTTTTGCACTGTTGGTGTGGATACAGATTGGTGCAGCCACTGTGGAAAGCAGTATGGAAATACCTCAGAAAATTTTAAAAGTATCTACTTTTTGACTCAGTGGTCCCACTTCTGGGAATATATCTGAAGGAACCCAAAACACTAATTCAAAAGAACATAAGAACGTTCTTATGTTCTTTGCAGCACTATTTGCAATTGCCAAGATATGGAAGCAGCCCAAGTGTACACCAGTAGATGAGTGAATAAAACAGCTATAGGACATTTATACAATGGAATACTACTTGGCCATGAAAAATAGGAAAATGTTACCCTTTGCAACAGCATGGATGAAATTGTAGAACATTATGCTAAGTGAAATAAGCCAGTCAGAGAAAGAAAAATACCATGTGATTTCACTCATATGTGAAATCTAATGAACAATCTGAAGTAACACACAAAATAGAGACAGACTCATACAGGGCAGGATAACAGCTAAGGGGGAGAAGTAGGGGTGGAGAGATTGAGCAAAAAGGAAAAATGACTCATGGTCATGGACAACAGTGTGATGATTGCCAGGAGTAGGGTATAAGAGGACTACATGGTAATGAAAAAATACAATATAAATTAAAATTTCAGAAAACTAAAAAGAAAAAGGCCTCTCTTATGATTCTGCCTCCTCAGATTTGGGCAAATAATCTAGCTTTGGTTATATTGATATGTGTAGCATATACACGCAAAGTGTTTGCTAAATAAGTAAATGTCTTCTATTAACTAGCCAATGATGGTAAAAATGCCATCAATGAATCATGTCAGGTCAAAATTATTCCATCTAAATGGCCCAGCACTAAGTTTTCCTTCTTTCACAGATTTGCCAGTTCACTGTTAACAAAAGGCATCTACTTGTGAAACAAAAATGGATGTGAGACAATTATCTAAATATTTTCAAAAATAGTGAAATTTTGTTTCACAATATTTTTGGATTCTTCATCTCCTTGCCTTACTTTGCTCCTGGCTACAGCAAAATAGTTGGTAGAATTTGGAGATTCACTGCAGAGGGAAGAATAAGGGAGATATATGGGAAAATGGTTACTTCTTGCCCCCACAGTCAAAATGCACTATCTGTGGATTATTGTTTAGGTGTAATGAATCAATATGTTGGAATACTTCAGGGTGAACTATCTGTCTACTCAACAAATCTTAAGCTTCTTTAGGGTACAGTATTCTATACATTATAGAGACTCAATATATGTTATTTGGATTGAATTGAATTCTCAAGTTACTTGCATTAATTACCTGATGACCTGGAAACACTTGCCTAAATTTACACAATCCCCACCATTTTCAGGGGGGAAATACTAGTATAAATGGCTATCTTAATATGAAAAGCAACTTGGACATTTTCTAGTCAGGTCTTCATGTGAACTGTCAGCAGATTAGTATACAGGGATGTTTTACATGCATCCCTGCATCATATGCTCAACTTTTACCCAGGACCCCCTAAAAAATTATAGGCATACTCTCTCATAGAACCAGGCTCAAGTTTCATAGTACCATCTGATTTATACCTTTACCTTTTTTGACATGCACATCTTGATGGAATTAAAGACCAAGATTTTTCTTTTTTTAAATTTTTTATTGATTATGCTGTTACAGTTGTTCTATTCCCCCTTTCATTCCCCTCCACCCTACCCCCATCCCCACCATTACCCCCCTTTAGTTTATAACCATGTGTCTCAAGACCTTTAGATTCTATATTTTCCATGCTATTCTTGCCCCCCCCAAGATTTTTCATAATTTAACTTGCCTTGAGCATGCATTGAAACCAGAGCAGAAAAACAAATATTCAGTGGCATCAGAGCAGGAAGCCAAATACATAACTCAGAGGAACTCAAGCAAAGTCAAAGTAATTGCATGCTGGAGTGAAAATAGTTACTGATATTCAAATCCTTACAATACACAAAGAGAAAACTATTTTGAGAACAAAGGGCACCCAAACTACCCAATTTTAACTTCCTTGCATTTTGTTGGCATATGGATTAAATGATGACTGAGGGAAATGCTCCACCCATGTGGCTTTCTATGTACTTGTGTGTATACCTTAAAAGCATTAATTAGCATAACTTCAGATATCTTAGGCTAAAAATTTATGGCCCTGGTTTTCAGTTTCTTTATGACAAAGTTTGCCATTGCTTTTAGTATTAATTTAGGTTTAATGGTATTAAGTAACATTAAACAAGTAGACCATAATTTATGTACATAGAATTGAAACTTGGCATATAATAGATCATGCCTCAATTTATAGTTACTAAAAAACTTAGTTAATTTTGTCTATAATAATTTTTGGTGCATGTTACTTAAAATAAAATTCTCAAGACCTTAGCTGCTCTCCATATGAGTTTGAATCTAGTGAGGAAACATCATCAGTAATTTGAATAGGAAAGATTAGCATAAATAATTAATAACAAACAAAAAGAAGTTAAATACTATATTGGGTAAAAGAAGACTTTAAGGCATCTAGGGAGAGAAAATTCTAAAACAAACTACAATATCTAGGCTGAGATATTGGAAGAACAATAACTTAGTTCAGACCTCTTCAAAGAAAGGAGGATCAAATATTTTTCAGGGTGAAAGAAACTCGCCAGAGGTCACAGATCACAGCTGTTGGGCCACTGAATAGGGAGATTGTAGCCTGAGAGTGTGGCTGGCTGGAGGTGATCCATGAGGGCCACTAGATCCCTATGCTGGATAAATAAGAAAGGAGGACCATAACTTGAAATAAAATGTCTTCCTGCTGTTATAGCCTTGTGGTGTCCCTTAAAATTATTCTACTGTTGAAACTAACATCATGCCACTGGAAAAATAGAAATGTTTACAGGGTATGGCAGGGTATGCCTCTGATATCACAAAGCAAGGCAAAGATGGAGGACTGGGTGCTGAGAGTCAAGAAATAAATCATTGGTACACATAATATGACAAATCTAACTTGGGTGCCCAATTTTTTAAAAAATATAATGGCCAATATAACATTTATATGTTCCTTTCAACCTCAGTCAAGTAATAAACTTGACTGATCCTACTCATATAATCCTAGAATCCCGGAAGATAACTCAAATGAGTAAAATAGAGTATATATAAGGCAATAAGGAGTAGTATGAAATGATGTAAAGAGAATATGCTTTGCCTCATAAAAGCAATCCAGTTCATAATTGAATATCTGAATTCTGCATACAAACCCCACAATACTGTGTTAGTATTATAAAACTAAATAATTAAACTGTCTACAAACCAGAGATTTAGTTTTATTTTGTTTTTTTGGTATGGTAAGTGAGAAATACCATTCTCAAGTTTGTTATTGAACCACAGACTCTGTCAGTTATTCAGTTGATCAGAAGGATTTATCATTCATCCACTGTTTAAGTGTTATTCCATATAAGACTTCCAAATAAATACTTCATAGTACTTAACCAGATATATGTTTAGTCATTTGGGGGCTAATTAAAAGTAATCATTTTGATTTTGTATGGGAAAGAAATGAAACAAAGGAAGCAGGGATCCTTGTATCTCAATATTCTACATGTTATGCCTAATTTGAATTAGGATACATTTTCCACATTGGCTATTCCCTTGTTTATAATTTAAAAAGCAATGATAAGAATAGCATCAGACTTTATTACAATTACTTTGCAGAAGTAAGAAAAGAACCACTTAAAACATTGTAATTACATCAATGTTATTAAATGTCAAAATCCCAATGTTAATCACCATTCTGCACTGAAGCATGAAAAGGCTTCAAAGTCCTTAGGTAAACAAGGATTGTGACTATATTAGTAAGGGTAAAGGTTGAACCAGTGAGGAACAAAAAGATTTGGCCATAAAGAAAAGAAACTACGTTTTACAGAACCATATGTTTGGTATTTTCCAAGTGGACCATATTTCATGTGAATTTATTTTTCTTTTCAATTAAAGTGACTTGTTAAAAATATAATTAAATATATTTTATGTTTTATGTCTTCATAAGATTTTTCATATAAATGTGTACAAACTTGAAACTTTCTTTGTCAAACCTCAGGTTCCAATTTGTAATTTGGAAACTGTGCCCATTGTAATTATACAATGGCAACATAGGAACCACGAGATCTATCTATAGTCAAAAATCAAAAGTAGTCTTAGGTACCTGGATTTAGAAATGCAGACAACTGTAACTGAATAGCAATAAAGTAAATAAGTAAATAAATAGAAAGAAATTGGATGGCAACAGAGTAGGATGGAGCAGATTTTATTTCCCCGCACACATGGGAGAAAATCCTGGCCAATCTATGAAGGAATAGTGCAAACAGCCAACAGTTCCCCAGCATATATGAAAATAAGGTACCAGAAATCTTAATGGACACTAAAAAACCAGACGGTAAGGAGACAGCTGCAGTACAGTAGAGTCTCAGGTACTGGAGCAAAGACAGGAGCAGCAGCGGCCTAAGCTGGCACCCAGCGCCCCGCTCCCAGTGTGTCTACCGCTGACTCTTTGGGAGCCCCAGGCCTGCCGAAGGGTCCTTGGGAGAGAGCTCGGTTATCAGCCAAGCAAGGTTGGGCACTGGGAGAGACCTATTTGACTTTGCAGAGAGCGTACTAAAGACAAGGGCAGAGATCAAGCACAGACTCTGTGGTCGCCAGCTCGGGAGAATTGAGAGGCACAGTGTCGGACTCTGACTCTGATAGTCACCAGTCTGGCTGGGGGTTAGGCTGTGCTGAGATGCAGGCTTTCTAAAGGAGAAAGTTTTTTGGAAAGTAAACTGAAGGATTCCCCTGCGACAGCCACTTGGCCTGCTCCCCACCCAGCCTGGCAGTGAACCCGAGGTTGGGCAGAGGGCCTGGAATTCCCCCACAGAACTGGGAGGGTCTGCACCCAAACCCTGGGGCCCCGGGCAGCCTGGCTGTGGCTCGCACATGCGTGTCCCGAAACCCAGCCCATGGTAATGACCCCCGGAGAAAGAGTGCTATGATGAAGACCTAGATCCCATTCGTGGGGTGCTGAGGAGAGGCGCCGGGTTGGCTCTTGGGAGAGGGCTCGCAGGAAGAACACACCAATAGCCCATTAGACTGCTGTAGCCAGAAAAACCAGTTTGGCCAGTTTGAAGCCAACAAGAAATGTTTTTTTTTAATATTTTATTTATCTTTAGAGGGGAAGGGAGAGAAGTATCTTTCTATCTTTAGAAAAAGGGAGAGAAGTATCAATGTATGGTTGCCTCTCATGAGTCCCCTGCTGGGAACTGGCCTGCAACCCAGGCATGTGCCCTGACTAGGAATCGAACCATGATTCCTTGGTTCGCTCTCAGGCCTGTGCTCAATCCACTGAGCCACACCAGCCAGGGCTGTTTTTTTTTTTTTAAGTGATCTTTTATATTTTTAATTTTATTATTGTTTTATCCTTCAATACTTTTTTCCTCTCTTTTCTTCTTTCCTCTTTTATTCTTTCTTCCTCTCTTTCCAAACTGATCACTTTTTCTTTCTCCTGCCTTTCTTTTTCTTTTACGCACAAGTGACACAAACAACTTGGAACTGCGAAGAGACCAGAGTTGGACGCAAAGAGGGGGCAATCCCAACAGTAGAGACAGAGAGACAAATTTCACTTTGCTGAAGCAGAGAAGCCACAAGTTGCTACATATTTGTATTATTATTTTTTATTATTCTCACTTCTTTTGAATTTTTAAAAATATTTTATTTATTTATCTTTAAAGGGGAAGGGAAGGAGAGAGGGAAAGAAATATAAATGTGTGATTGCCTCTCGTGCATCCCCTGCTGGGAACTGGCCTGCAACCCAGGCATGTGCCTCGACTAGGAATTGAACCATGATCCTCTGGTTCTCAGGCCCGTTCTCAATCCATTGAGCTACACCAGCCAGGGCTCACTTACTTTATATTTTAATAGTATCTTTGTATTCCTCCTCTTCCTGTATAGGCTTCTTTGCCTTGGCTGGTTGTATTGTATCATTTGACAGGTTTCCCCTGTTCTCTCCTCCACAGTGTATTGCTAACTTTCTATACGTCATGCCACTTGTTTTCATTTAGCACACTACCCAAAGTCCTATACCCCCTATTCATGTTATCCAGATCACATAGAGTCTGTAATATGATTGTTGCTCTAAGATTATTGTAAATAATAGCTGTTCTATACAACTGTAAATAGTTCACAACACATCCCCTGGATCTTAGTCCACTTCACAGTTTTCTGAGCTCTATTACTGTAGTGATTAACTATTTGCTCACAAACTACACCTATTTACTATCCTTTACTATCACCTTACCTCAGAATCTGACTGCTCACAACCTCACTGCTTTACAGATCCAATTCACAATCCTTCCCTCCCCAACAAAAGACTTATCTTTTATCCATCCTCTCTTAAAAGTGGCAACTTGGGATGAAGATTACAGTTAACACTATAGATAGCCTAAAGATCTTCTATGTCTTCTCTACTGGCCGTGACTGTAAATATCATAAAATACTGTCCCACTGTCATAAACCATTTTGCCTCCCACTCCAATAGATCACACATAAAAAAAAAAGGAGTAGGTGGAAGCGGAGAACACCAGAATATCAGAAGGAGACTGCACCACTGAATTTCACAGGAATTCTACCACAAAAGTTCACACCATAAGGTGTGAACTCCCAGGGAGTTCTGACTCCCAGGGAGTCAGAACAGATCAATTTAAGAAGGTGAGAATAACAAGAAGATTCTCACAAACAATGGGAAGACAAAGAAACAATCCCCAAATGAGAGGAAAGGAGGAAGCCTCAGAAAGAATGTTAGATGAAATAGAGGCAAGTCAACTATCAGATATTGAATTCAAAGCACTGGTTAACAAGAAGTTCAAAGAGCTCCCAATGAGGTATGAGAAACTACAGGGGAGCTACAATGAACTCAATGAAAAGTATATCAACATGAAAAAGGAAATAGAAACTATTTGCAAGTACCAAGAGGAAATGAAGAATACAATTTCTGAACTGAAGAACACAGTAGAAGGTATCAAAAGCAGGATCGATGAAGCAGGAGATAGGATCAGTGAGTTGGAGGATAAAGTAGAAAAACACTCCCAGAAAGAGCAAGAAAAGGAAAAGAGGCTCAGAAAGAATGAAGAGGGGTTAAGAGAAATGCAAGACAATATTAAAGGTAATAATATCCAAATAATATGGATACCAGAAGGAGAAGAAGAAGAACAAGGGATAGAAAACTTATTTGAAAAAGTAATGAGGGACAACTTCTCTAATTTGGTGAGACAAAAAGTCATACAAATTCAGGAATCACAGAGAGTCCAAATCAAGAGGAACCCGAAGAGGCCCACTTCAAGACACATCATCATTAAAATGGCAAAATTCCAAGATAAAGAGAGAATCTGAAAGGAAGCAAGGGAGAAAAAAAGAGTAACATACAAGGTTAGCTACTGACTTCTCAATGGAAACACTCCAAGCAAGAAGAGAATGGCAAGAAATATTCCAAGTAATGAGAACCAGAGGCCTACAACCAAGGCTACTTTACCCAGCAAGGCTCTCAATCAAGATAGAAGGCCAAATAAAGAGCTTCCAAGACAAAAGAAGTCTAAAAGAATATGCCTCCACCAAACCAGCTCTGCAAGAGATGCTAAAAGGACTGCTTTAAGGAAAGGAAGGAAAACAGGGAGACAGAGAGGAACACAGGTACAAAAATGGCAATCAATAAGTACTTATCAATAATAACATTAAACATAAGTGGATTAAATGCTCCAATCAAAAGACATAGAATACCTGAATGGATAAGAAAGCATGATCCACACATGTGCTGCCACCAAGAGACCCACCTCAGGACAAAAGACCTACACAGACTAAAAGTGAATGGCTAGAGAAAAAATTTTTTCAGCAAATGGCCAAGGAAAAAAAGCCAGAGTAGCAATACTCATATCAGACAAAATAGATTTCAAAAAAAGGGCCATAAACAGAGACCCAGAAGGTCACTTTATAATACTCAAGGGAAGAATCCACCAAGAAGACATTAACATTGTACATATAGATGCATCTAACATAGGAGCACCCAAATATATAAAGAAAATCTTAGAGAACTTCATGAAAGATATTGACAGCAACACAATTATAGTTGGGGATTTTAACACCCCACTGTCAAAAATGGACAGATCTTCCAAGCAATATATCAACAAAGATATTGTGGCATTGAGCAACACACTAGATGAAATGAACTTAACTGATATATATAGAGCCCTTCATCCCAAAGAGGCTAAATTCTTTTGAAATGCACATAGAACATTATCAAAGATAGACCACATGATAGTACACAAAACGAGCCTCAACAAATTCAAGAAAATTGAAATCATACCAAGCATTTTCTCTAACCACAGGGGACTGAAACTGGAAACCAATCCCGAAGGAAACAACCCCAAACACTCAAAATCATGGAGATTGAATGGCATGCTATTAAACAATGAATGGGTCAAGAATGAAATTAGGGTGAAATCAAAAAGTTTCTGGAAACAAATGAAAATGAACTCAAGACAACCCAAAACTTATGGGTCACAGCGAAGGCAGTCTGAGAGGGAAGTTCATAGCCATACAGGCCTACCTAAGAAAGACAGAGACATTTCAAACAAACAACCTAACCCTACATCTACAAGAACACGAGGAACAACAACAAAGACAGCCCAGAGCAAGTAGAAGGAAGGAAATAACCAAGATTAGAGCAGAATTAAATGACATAGAGATTAAAAGCACAATTCTAAGGATCAGTGAATCCAGGAGCTTTTTTTTTTTTAAGATAAACAAAATAGACAAGCCTTTAAGTAGGCTCATCAAGAAAAGAAGGGAACGGACACAAACACAATCAGAAACGAAAGAGGAGAGATTACAACTGACACCACAGAAATGGAAGAGATTGGAAGAAATTACTATGAAGAACTGTATGCCAAGAAATTTGAAAAGCTAGGTGAAATGGACAAATTTCTAGAAAAATATAATATTCCAAAACTCAATGAAATTGAAGAAGTGATCAAAAAACTCCTGCCACACAAAAGTCCTGGACCATATGGTTTCACAGGAGAATTCTACAAAGCATTTAAGGAAGAGTTAACCCCTATTCTTCACAGACTATTCCAAAAAATTCGAAAGGATGGAAAACTGCCAAACTCTTTTTATGAATCCAGCATCATCCTAATCCCAAAACCAGATAGAGACACAACAAAGAAAGAAAACTTCAGGCCAATATTACTAATGAACATAGACACTAAAATCCTCAACAAAATATTGGCAAATCGCATCCAACAATACATTAAAAAGATTATACACCATGACTAAGTGGGATTCATCCCAGGGATGCAAGGATGGTTCAGTATTCGCAAATCAGTAAATGTAAAACATCACATAAACAAAAGCAAAGATAAAAATCACATAATCACATCAACAGATGCAGGAAAAGCTTTTGATAAAGTACAACACCCATTTAGGATAAAAACACTCAGCAAAGTGGGAATAGAGGGAGCACTCCTCAATATAATAAAGGCCATATATGAGAGACCTACAGCCAACATCATACTCAATGGGCAAAACTAAAAGCTTTTCCACTAAGATCAGGAACAAGACAAGGATGTCCACTTTCACCACTTCTATTCAATATAGTATTGGAAGTTTTAGCCACAGCGATCAGACAAGAAAAGGAAATAAAAGGCATCCAAATGGGAAAGGAGGAAACAACTGTCATTGTTTGCAGGTGACGTGATAGTGTACATGGAAAATCCCATAGACTCTACCCAAAAACTGCTCGACCTAATAAATGAATTTGGTAAAACAGTAGGATACAAAGTCATATCCAGAATCAAAGGCATTTTTGTGTACCAACAATGAATCAGCAGAAGTAGAAATTAAGAAAAAAATCCCATTTGATATAAGAAAAAGAAAAAGAAAATATCTGGGAATAAACCTAATCAAGGAGGCAAAAGACCTATATGCAAAAAACTACATAACACTGAATAAAGAAATCAAGGAAGATACAAACAAATGAAAACATATACCGTGTTCATGAATGGGAAGAATTAACATCATCAAAATGTCCATACTACCCACAGCAATTTACAGATTCAGTACAATGCCTATTAAAGTACCAATGGCATATTTCACAGACATAGAACAAACACTTCAAAAATTTATATGAAACCATAAACGACCCCGAATAGCAGCTGCAATTTTGACAAAGAAAAACAAAGTAGGAGGAATCACAATACCCGATACCAAACTGTATTACAAGACCACTGTAATCAAAACAGCCTGGCACGGCATAAAAACAGGCACATAGACCAATGGAACAGAACAGAGTGCCCAGAAATCAACCCAACTCTCTACAGTCAATTAATATTTGACAAAGGGGGCAGCAACATAAAATGGACTAAAAATATCCTCTTCAACAAATGGTGTTGGGAGAACTGGACAGCTACATGCAAAAAAAAAAAGAAAAGAAACTCGAGCACCAACTTACACCATACACCAAAATAAATTCAAGGTGAATAAATGACTTAAATATAAGCCTTGATACCATTAAAGTTCTAGAGGAGAACATTGGCAGTAAAATCTAAGATATTTCACACAGCAACTTTTTTACTGATATATCCTCTAGAGCAAGGGACATAGAGGAAAGAATAAACAAATGGGATCTCATCAAAATAAAAAGCTTCTGCATGGCTAAAGAAAACAGTATTAAAATAAAAAGAGAACCAACTGTATGGGAAAACATATTTGCCAATACCTCAGACAAGGGTTTAATCTCCAAAATATACAAAGAACTTACATAACTCCACTCTAAGACAAGCAACCCAATTAAAAAATGGGAAAAAGACTTGAACAGACACTTCTCCAAGGAGGACATACAGAGGATCCAGAGACACATGAAAAGATGCTCAATATCACTAGCTATCAGAGAGATGCAAATTAAAACCACAATGAGATACCACTTTACACCAGTCAGAATGGCCATCATAAACAAAGCAACAAACAACAAATGTTGGAGAGGTTGTGGGGAAAAGGGGACCCTAGTTCACTGTTGGTGGGATTGCAGACTGGTACAACCACTTTGTAAAACAGTATGTAATTTTCTCAGAAAACTAAAAATGGATCTGTCTTTTGACCCAGCATTTCCACTTCTAGGATTATATCCTAAGAACCCTGAAACACCAAACCAAAAGAACCTATGCACTCCAATGTTCATAGCAGCACAATTTACAATAGCCTAGTGCTGAAAGCAACCTAGGTGCCCAGCAGTAAACGAATGGATCCAAAAACTATGGTACATTTTCACAATGGAATCCTATGCAGCAGAAAGAAAGAAGGAGCTCCTACCCTTTGTAATGGCATGGATAAAACTGGAAAGCATTATACTGAGTGAAATAAGCCAGGCGGTAAAAGACAAACACCATATGATCTCACCTTTAATAGGAAGCTAAACAACAAAACAAACAAGCAAGCAAAATATAACCAAAGACACTAAAATAGAGAAGAGGTAGACAGGGACCAGAGGGAGGAGGGGATGGAATTTCAGGGGAAAAGGGGAAAGATTCACAGGAAGAAGTATAAAAGACACATGGACAAAAACTAATAGAGGTGGAAATGGGAGGGAGGTGGCGAGTGCCAGCGGGTGGGGTGGGTGGTGGGCTGGAATGGGAATAAAAGACTGAAAACTGTACTTGAACAATAATTAAATAAATACATACATACACACATACATATGCACATAAATAAATAAATAAATAAATAAATAAATAAATAAATAAATAAATAAAATTAGGTGTATTAGATGTATTTTATAAAGTGTCACAAATATGTTTAACATCTATATAGCTCCTGCAGCTAAACTGGAGACAGTGTGGCATGATGATAGGAGCTTAGACACTTTCACATACAGGACGGCTTTCACATTCTAGCTATGCCTGTGCTAGTGATGTTGTCTTGGGAAAGAGTGTTATAAATAAAACTAATCTTAACAGATATCAGCACCTTGGTGAAGTGTACACTAGAACTCCAGAACTGCCTTTCCTGTGCTGAATGTGAACTCTCATCCATCACCTGATTGGAGAATATTTGGAGCTTTCTCATGCTGGAGGGGCCTGCCAACCAACAGTTGCTATTTCTAAAGTTTTTCCATCTTAGCGTGTTCATAGCAGTGTTTGTGAAATATTTAAATAGTCTCTTGCCCTTTGTCCTTATTATTTTATTAGAAGAAGAATTTTAAAACATGGAAATGAAAAAAAAGAAGTTGAGGGTCATATTTAATACAATCAAGACAGAGATTGAAATAATTCATCACGAATGCCAAGAAAATACCCTCATTGGATTTGAATGCTGATTATGGGTTTAACCATTTAGGAAAAGAACATTTATGAATGCACATTAGTAACTGGATTTCAAAAGAGAATTTTTTCACATGTTTCTGCTGAGGCACAGAGAAAACAAGATGCTAAGTGAGGTTTAAAGTCATGAAACAGGAATCATGAAATTTACATGATTCTTAATCCCTCTTGCACATCAAGCATATAAAGCTATGGAAGTTGGAAGAGGAAAGGAATGTTTGAGAGAGCCGAGCCTTTTGTGCATTGAGGGCATCCCATAGGTAGAGTGGTGGAGGTGCTTCTCCTTTTAACATATCAATAAAAGCACTTTAAGGAGATGACTTCTAGAGTTAATCTGTACTGTAGTTTGGGGAACATCATGGATTAGTGTCTGATTCTCACCTGGAACTCTAAAAGGCAATAGATGGCTGAGTAAAACACGGAATGGCAGAGTGCAGAACATGTGGTTGCATGGGGCATCTTTTACTCAGACTTTGCCAAAGCAAAAAGAAAGTGTTTTCCTTCAAGAGTAAGGAAGAGAGAGAGAACATGCATGCTGATATAACTTTACCTTACATCTGTCCAGAAGATTTGCCTAGGGAGGATAAAAAATCTTAGTAGAAGGAGCTGGAGAGAAAAGCAGATATCTGGGGTCTGAAAAAGAAACACTGGAAGGAATACAGAAGCAGTTGCAAGAAAGAGAGAGCCCAAGAGATTGGGGATAAGGAAAAGAGGATGATTTGCCCAGATAATCTATACAAGTACTCACATGAAGAAGAGTTGACTCTAAAATCTGTATGTCCAGAGAAAACTACCATGGCTCAGCATTGGCCAGGTCAGAACTCTTCTGCTACCCTTATCTCTTTCTCCTTAATGCCTTCCAACCCTGTGAGTATCTGCAAATGTTGGTAGCAAGATATGGAAGTAAAACTAGATCTACATGGTCAGGGGAATATTAAAGCCCCTGTTGTCCCACTATAAGCAGTTAACTTGGGAAAGTTTCAAACTGGGAGAAAAATCACCTTAAATCACCTTAATCTACATCACTATAAATCACCTTGAGTGTGATTACAACTGCGTGTAAGTGCTGTGAGCCCTTCTGGAGAATATTTAAGTGTGGGGTGACCTTAGGAAGCTCCAACACAATGGAGGAATTTACTAGAATTACCCCAAGTCACTGAAATATAGCTATAGCATTATTTGGTAGGGGGAGAACAGGCAATGACAAAGCCCTGGTATGTGTGTGCCTATGGAGTCACCCATAGTATGAGACAGATGCTGAGCTGTCGTCTGCGGTCAGAGGTGAAAGTTACCATGGAATATCAAAATGATGTATACACCCCACCCCCACCAGGAAATTCAGCTCTCTGGATCCCAGGCTGCCTTGGGCCATTCAAGATAAAGTGAGAAAAATAGCTATAAAGCAAGTTATGCCTTTGTTTGTTTGTCTGTCTGTCTCCATTCTCTGGGAAGGGGAGGTAAGGGTCTGAACACAAAAATTAGCTTGAAGTAGATGTCTCCTCCAAGTAGGAAAGGGAAAAGGGCTAAGTCTGTTCCCAGAGCTGGAACAAGGCTTTAGATAAATTACAAGTGGAAAGAAAGGCAAAAACCAGTCTAGTCATTTCCTCAGCCTTATTTGGACTCAGAACACAGGTGCCTGGCCCTACAGTGTCCCAGCTTTGCTGCTACTGTGAAGAGCTCCTGGTATTTTTGGTCTACTGACTCCACAATTATCTGTACCTGATTCCACGCTAAAACCTGTTCCTGCCCACTATGGGTTGTTGCAGTGTCAGCAGGTGTGGGGCTGCGCTGACCTGAAAGTAGGCAGAGGCTCAGTGAACAGGACTCAAGACTCTGGGACTGCTGATAATTTATGATACCCTTTTGCCAGGTCCTAGTTCAGAAATCATGTTGATGCTAGATGGCTTAGTCGAATCACTTGCATATGCTCTAGGATAAGAGCTTGTTCTTGAAGAGGACTGCATGAAAGGGAGCTGTGGATGGGCACTAGAGTTCTGATGCAGAGGCTGATTGCCATCCTAACTCATGATTCCTATTAAAAGCTCCCCCTCTGCCCACCTCTGACTGATCAGGCTCCAGAATCCCTATGGGATAGAGTGATGTCTCACTGCTGTTGACAGATTAGCTGCAGTTTGAAGCAATGGATTGACAGCCCGACTCCAATTCCCTCACCTTTCTCATGATGCACACAACTTAGCAGGGCAGCTGGATCACTCAAAGCAGCTGTCTCCAGGAAGGGATTAAGTGTTTCAAGGCTGCTCGCTGCGTAAATGATCCGGACAAGAGGCACAGGGGATGAGGGATTGTGCAAACCCACTTTTTCAAAACTATGGAAAGAAAGAAAGAAATGATTAAGAAAATGGGGTTTATACTGAATACCTACTTTCTTTATGCGTGTTTGAAATTTTGGTACATGCTACGTTGAGGGTGCCTATATGACTAGCTCTCAATAAAAACGCTAAACTCTGAATCTTGAAAGGCTTCTCTAGGCAGGAATATGTCACACATGTTACTGAATTTCTATTGTTCAGAAGGGTGCACTCTGAGTGATTCCTCATAGGACAGGGAGAGCAGAATGAAGCCTGCATATGTATTCATCTAGACCCTGCCTTAGAACCCAGCCATATATCCTTACACATCTTTGTAATAAGTCTTAGCCCTGAACACAACTATATGCTGAGTTCCATGAAACCTTCTAGCACATTTCTGAGTGTAATGGTGATCTTGAGGTCCCCTAACACAGTAACCAATGAAAATCTCAGATATTTTCTTATCACATTGTACATGTAGTAGGTTATTCTGAAATTTCAATTATATTAATTACCACTTTGACATTAAGGTAGTTGATAGATCTGCCACCAGACGGTTTATTTAATGTGTCGACAAAGAAGCACATATAATATATATGCCACATTTGAGAACATTTTTAAAATTTAACTTTTTAAAAATATTTTATTTTTTATTTTTAAAGAAAGGGGAAGGGAAGAAGAAAGAGAGGGAGAACAACATTAGTGTGTGAGAGAAACACTGATTGGTTGCCTCTCACACGACCTGGCCTGCAACCCAGGTATGTGCCCTGATGGGGAATCGAACCTGCAACCCCCTTGTTCACAGGCCAGAACTCAATACATTGAGCCACACCAGCTGGGGCTAAAATTTCACACTTTTAATACACTTTGACATATTACCTTTGCAATTGTAACTATTTTATTTGCTGTGTTATTCTAACAGCCTGATTCTAAGATGTCCATAGGATTCACCAGACAGCCGAAGGGATCTACACAAAAGGAAGTTGAAGACTCCTTGCAGTGGGTCTAGATGTATGAATCACTAATGGTCAATTTATTACCTATAAATGAATAAACATTTAGTGTCCTAAATTTTATCCAGAGAGAGCTAGTTCTACAGATGACATTTAAAGAGGCAGCAGGAGCCAACAACAAAGTCACTTGATAAGTACCTCTATAATATATCTAAAAGGTAAGGTATAATTGGGGATTTATAATGATGTTGAGCCTGTGGAACTATAAAATGTAAGTTTCTTGTTGACCTTTATTTACTGTGTGAGAAAAATCCCAAACTAAAACTCTGAAAAACTCCTACTTCACTCTCAGATGTCTCTATGATTGCAGACTGCCACTTGACTCTGCTTGGTACAAAGACTTCCATACAGATGTTGGAAGTGGAAATGAAGGCAGAGACACGTTGACCCTCACTGGCCCTGACATGTCATAATGTTAAATGCTATAATGCCATCTACAATGGTAACTTAATTTTTGTTTATGTTGACTAGGTTTTAAAATCTTTTTTGAAGTCTTAAAACCTGATGAAACCTTTTGCAATCAAGTTAATGGTTAATACCTTAACATTTATTAAAACAATGTTACAAATTTGATTTTAGCAGGTTCACTGGGGAGTTATTAAACTTGTGAAAATAGATTAATGTCATACCCTGTTCATTCTTTAAAGATGTACAGAGATATGTTACCTGTTGCAAATGTTTTCCTTCACAGTGAACTACTATGAAACGGGATTTTCTGTCTTTAACTAAAGTTTTTCTTTAACTGAATACAAAAATACTATGCATGTAAAAATACTAAGAAAGTTTATTTTAGGCTATTTACACTCTTCTACACACAGTTCCTTATCATTTCTTCATGGCAAACTGCACTTCTGTGGCCCACAGATGCCTTTATAAATTCGTGCAAAGCATCTCCAGCATCATGTCATCCATGCTGACTGCGCCGATGATGGGCCTGAAGAACAGTTCAGCAATGGCAGTGGCACTGATGAATCGAAGCTCAAGAAGGACACTATTCAGTTCAGCAACTCTGGCATGGAACCCTCTGTGCATCATTCTGGTGTGTTCGCCGAGGATCTGCTGAGTTCCCCACTGAAGTCCCTGAACATACTTCACACACTGCAGACCTGGTAGATCTGGAGGAGAAAACAAGAGAAAAATCTCTTTGTTACTGACAGCTCACTCACAGAGTCCTTTGCTAGCTTTTTTATTTATATAAAAGTTTTTTTCTTTTATTGATTCTAGAAAGAGGGGAAGGGAGTAAGAAAGAGAGGGAGAGAAACATCCATCAGTTGCCTCTTGTATCCCCCCCCCCACAACTGGGACTGAACCTGCAACCCAGGCATGTGCCCTGACTGGGAATCGAACCAATGACCTTTTGGTTTGCAGGATGATGCCCAAGCAACTGAACCACACAAGTCAGGGCGTTTGCTAGCTTTTAAATATACCCATTCATGCCCCTTCCTAAATTAAACAAGAGCTCAAGCTTCCTGGTGAAAGGGGCTTTCTAGAGCAAGGATAAATGCTAAATCAGGTCTACATTTTCAGAAGCAATGCTTTCAAGAATGAAATATTATATAATTATTCTTATTTATTATCCACCATGTTTGTATCTTCACACTTAAAAACTGATGGCCCTGAGCCAATAAATGCACACTTAATTCAATGTGACTGGAGAATGTAGTTTAATGAATCATTGCTCCAGTTCACTATCTGTGTAAATCTGAAGAAAGTAAAATTAGATTTCCGCGAAGATGGAGGCATAGGTGGATGTGCCGTGCCTTCTCACACAACCAAGATTAGAGAAAACTAAATATTAGCAACAGAAAACACAGCCAGAACACGGAAAATTGAACTTTTCGGAAGTCCGTTAACAACAAATTCTTCAGCCTGACCGGTAAGGGGTGAAACCAGCGGCTGGCGGAGCAGGTTGCACAGGAGGACTCGGCTAGACGGACTCAGGCCCGCGGAATCTAGGCGCAGGGTCGGACCTAGTGAACGACCGAGCGAGCAACCAGGCGAACGACCGCAGGGGAGACAGCGGGGCAGCGGGGCTGCGTGTTGACTGAGGTCGCACATTTGTGCGCGGGTGGACAGGCGAGGGAGTGGGTGGTTGGACTGGGCCGGCAGGTTCCCATGGCAAGCGGCAGTGGAGGGCGCCGCCATTTCCCTGCTCTGACCCCAGCTCCACATACAGCATCATAACCCAGCGGCTCTGAGTGGCCCGGCCCAGGTGAACCACCTAAGGCACTGCTCCTCCACACCCAGCTGTGAGAAGCGGCAGAGGGGGTCGCCATTTCCTCGCTCTGGCCACGCCCCCACATACAGCGTCACAACCCAGCGACCTGGGAATCCAAGGCGCCGGCTTCTCACACTTAAAGGGCCCAAACAGACCAAGAATGGCGCAGGAGGATCTCAGAGCCCCAGAGCCAATAGATCTAAGCGATGAAGAAATAGCAAAACTCTCAGACGCACAGTTCAAAACACTGGTCATCAGCATCCTCACAGAACTGGTTGATTATACCCACAAATTAGACAAATATATGAAGGCGAAACTAATTGAAATGAATGGAATTGCACAGGACACCAATAGCAATGAAAAGGAAACTGGGACTCAAATCAATGGAGTGGACCAGAAGAAAGCAAATAATGGCCAAACAGAAAAGAGTCAAGAAGCAAGAATTCAAAGAAATGAGGAGAGTCTTAGGAACTTCCAGGACATCTTTAAACGCTCCAACATCCGAATTATAGGGGTACCAGAAGGGGGAAAGGCACAGCCACCAGTGGAAAACTTATTTGAACAAATAATAAAGGAGAATTTCCCTAATCTGGCAAAGGAAATACACTTCCAGGAAATCCAGGAAGCTCAGAGAATACCAAAGAAGTTGGACCCAAGAAGGAACACACCAAGGCACATCATAATTACATTAGCCAAAATTAAAATGAAGGAGAGAATCCTAGAAGCAGCAAGAGCTAAGGGGACAGTCACCTACAAAGGAGTCCCCATCAGACTGTCAGTGGATTTCTCAAAAGAGACCTTACAGGCAAGAAGGGGCTGGAAAGAGGTATTCCAAGTCATGAAATCCAAAGACCTACAACCAAGATTGCTCTATCCAGCAAAACTTTCATTTAGAATGGAAGGACGGATAAGGTGCTTCTCAGATAAGATCAAATTCAAGGAGTTCATCATCACCAAGCCCTTATTATATGAAATGTTAAAGGGACTTATCTAAGAAAAAGAAGTTAAAGAAACAGGAACAGTGAAGGGACAACAAACTCACAGTTATTAACAACCACACCTAAAACAAAAGCAAACTAAAAGGACAGAGAGATCAGGAGTGGAAACATAGAAATGAAGATCTCAAGGAGGGTTAGCAACAGGGGAGTGGGAGGAGGAGAAGGGGGGAGAAGGTACAGAAAATAAGTAGCATAGACAGTAGATAGAAAATAGATGGGGGGCAAGAATAGCATGGGAAATATAGAATCTAAAGGACTTGAGACCCATGGTCATAAACTAAAGGGGGGTAATGGTGGGGATGAGGGGTAGGGTGGAGGGGAATAAAGGGGGAATAGAACAACTGTAACAGCATAATCAATAAAAAAAATTAAAAAAAAAGAAAGTAAAATTATTTCAAGATGAGCACTTTACCATTTACCTGTGGGAAGCAGGCCATTGTACAATGACAAGAAGTTCTACCAGTTACAAATATTTTACCATCCTCCCTTAAGTTTCCACCATTATAATAATTATCCAGCCAATGGTGGTAAACTTCAGACACGAACTGTGGCTCACCATCTTGTTTCATGTAAGTATTTGCCTGCAGACTGATTTTAGTCTTGAGTCCCATAATAATTTAAGAGATAACACCAGCCACTTAGCTCATTTGCCATGATTTCTGTATTGGGGAAGATGGAGAAAAAAGAGTGATTCTAATGAGTGCACCAAAAGGCTCTTAAAAATTACTTTAAAATGAGAGGTCTTTGAAAACACTGCTTTACAGCCATTAAAAGGTTAAAATGTCAACATGAAAACATCATGGATTGCAACATGGTTCCAAAGTAACTTTTCAAATAGAGAACACATGACCCTCTTCCAGTGTGAAACCCAGATAAAACTGAGTGAAATACAATGAGGAAAGATGAAGTGCCTGTAGATTTAAGAAGGTGGTAAGAGGAGGCTGCTTTTTAAAGTCCTTTGATCCTCCATGATATTACTGTAAAGTTCTTCAACTTGTATTTAATTAATCACCAATTTATCATTCTGTTTAAGTGATGTCAGTGATAATTGCAATCATTTCCCTTCTCTTTTTCTACAAAATGCAACCGAGATGTATTTTAAAAGAACCATGCTAATCCTCACAGAGTAGCAGAACCAATGTCCTTTAAAAAATAATAATGGCAATAAATGAGTCATTCCTATTATAGGCTAATACCAAATTTTATAAATAAATTGAAAGCAAAAAAAGCAGCATCTCTAATCCATATTCCAATTCTGATTACCCCAGTCCACACATTAACATCCCCTACTACCTACAGATTATTATAAAGGCTTGGGACACAAGTTTATTGAGTCTGAATTTTACTGATGATGGTAAGAAGAGGTTTGCATGAAACTCCACAGCAACATAAAGCTCCTCTAGGTCAGATGGCTCATCTGAAACTTTGGCTCATTAAAACTTTGTCATGTGAATTCTACATTACTTTTGTCTGCTTTCATACCACACCTCCCCTTTTTCCATCTCACCACCGCTCTAAAATGGCTTTTTCCCCCAAAGAAGGCCTGCCTTCAAAGTAAATTCAGGGAAGAAAGAAAGGTAGGTAGATGGACTCCACAGTAAAAAAAAAAAAAAGTTAAACATAAAGATCAAGGGATCCAAAAGGATAAATAGCAAAGTAGCAAAGTACACACACTTAACAGGCTTCACTTTTCCTCCCAATACAGGTGCATTTGTGTTTTAAATACACTCAGCTGATTGGGAGGATTCTGAAAAGCAGAGCAAGAATAAGGGAGATTGGGTGTGTGTGTGTGTGTGTGTGTGTGTGTGTGTGTGTGTGTGTAAAGTGTGCAAAACAAAAAAATGAGGTGAAGGAAAAGAGGGAAACTAGTGAAATGTAAACTTCTTAAAACTGGCCCTAGTCTTATCTTTGTATCGCAACAGAACAAGGCACATGATAGATGTTTAATAACACAAGCTGAAGGAAAGAGTAAATTATTTCACAATGATCTTAAGAACCACCTGGGGCACTTGAATGCAGGTTTGCAGACCCTGGACCAGAGCTACTTAATCAAAATCTGTAGGGGCGGGGCCTAAAGAGACTTTAAACAAGCCTCCCCCCACCCAGCCCAAATGTTTCTAATGCACATGCAAGTTTGGAAGACAATGATGTAATCAAAATGTTACCTACAATGATTACTGGGATGAGCTGGCGTTTCTAGGTCCTCAAATATATTTGACTTGTAAATGAATTCTTTTCCCACTACACACTGCTCTATACCCCTTCAAAGATGCTAGGCAGGAGGTAAGGACATAACCTGAGACTCCTGGTGTCAGGAAAACAATGTTATGAAAACTATCCCAATGCAAGCTGCCTGGAAACTTCCTGCCCACTGTGGCCCTTTTGGAAGGACTCTGATTGAAGATGACTTTAGTAGTAGGACATACTTGAAACTAGGTTCTAGGCTGTCCAGGGAGATGTTCTCCCATGATTTGGTTGCACTGTGTGAAGGACAGTGTCTAGTGCCCAAAAGACATTGGGCCCAGGAGAGAGGAGGCCCATGCTCCACAATTCACTGGCCATTTATTTTTGCAGTAAGGTCCCTTGGGATTAGGCTACCTAATCTGCGAATGGGACAAAGGACAAAGGAACTTGATTAGGAGGTCTCTAAGGTCTTTTCAACCTCTGATATACAGTGCTCCTTCTCACAGTCCCTAGTGTGTCATTTCCCTGCCCCATTGCTAGCGCAATATTCACAGACACTTGAAGGATGACACAGTACAGCTGCTTAGGACCAAAAAATGACCATTCAGAGAAATACCCATGAAACACTAAGTCATGTCCTGCCTGACAGTGTCCCCAGAGGATGGTCTCCCTATGGGTCCTTCATAAATGTCTCATTTCTTGCCATCCTTAATAGAGTCCCTCCAACAGAAAGGTTCTAGTAAGTTTCAGAACTGAGTTTCAGAAAGAGAAGTTGCAAACTTTGCAGGAAACACAACCTTTTTTTTACAGCTATGCTACTGGATTTAAAAGACTAGATGAGGCAGAATACCCATGTCCCTCAAAGGCACAGACTTTTGTGTAGTAACAAAAGTTATAGAGAGATAAGTACAAACCTCAACAAAGTATGCCCCCTCTCTGGAATGAGTTACCCGCAGCAGCCCACCCGCAAGAAGTGGTTTCTGGAGCTCTCCCAACTGTGCTGAGTTAGTAGCCATTCTTCACTTTTGCCCAGACACATCCCTGACCACTGAACACTCTTCAGTGCCTGAGTCCTAGTAGGCACTGAGGAACCCCCTAATGAGCAGAGAAAACCCAGAGCCAGAGGCAGGTGCCCTTACCTGGGGTAAACAGCACGATCCCCTTGAGGTAGGCATACTCCTTGGAACTGATGCCCAGTCTCCAGCACTTGGTAAGGAAGCTCTTAATAGCTTGGACTTCGGTGGCTGACGGCAAACGCCTGGCTTCTGATGGTGGCACCAAGTGTTGCTGCAGGGTAGGGAGACTTGGCGGCTCTTCGTCGGCGGTCTCCTGCCGCCTGGCGGTGAGGATACTCTGCAGTGGATTGGGCTCGGATGTCTCCATGGTCTCGAAGTTCACGCAATCCTGGGCCAGCTCTAGCATGAGTAGTGGCGCCCAACCGCTGCGCACCAGCACCAGCTGCTGGTCCAGGGGCAGAACCTGGAAACAGGGTAAGTACTTGACAAAGCGCATGGTCTTCAACAGGCTCGCTGAAGCTGCCTCGCAGGTCACTTGTGGACTCTTGAGGGTCACCGGCCGCTGCGCGCCACTCGATGGGTTCCACGAGGGGGCCCCCGGCAGCACTCCCGGCTGAGCCGCGTGCGTTTGTTTTGAGCTTGTGAGCATGTTGTTGAGGATGTTACTGCCCTTCCGTGGGTGGTTTTCACCGCAAAAGCAGCAGCGGTATATGAGCGCCATGGCCCGCCTGCCCGGCAGTTCCTCTCTGCCCACCGGCGGCTCCGAGCCGCAGGAGCAGCCCCAGCACTTCCCCGCTAGCCGTGCCTTGGGTGCCTCCGAAGCTTCTTGCGTTTGTTTTGCGCTCGTGAGCATGTGGTAGAGAATGCTGCCTTGCCGTGGGTGGTCTTCACCGCACAAACAGCAGCGGTACAGGACCGCCACTGGCCGCCTATTTGGCAGCCCTTCTCTGCCCAACGGGGGCTCCACTCCACAAGAGCAGCCCAGGCATGCGCCCCTCAGCCGCACCTTGGGCTCCGCTGCTTCTGATGCTTCGGGCTTTTGCTTAGCGCTCATGAGCATGTTGTAGAGGATGCTGCCCGGCCACTGATTATCCTCACCCGCCATGACCGCGGTGCCCGCAACCCGGCTCTGTCCAGTGGCGGGCGCCTGGGATTTATTTATACTGAGCGCGCACGCACGCGCGTCAACTGTCTCCGCCTGGGCAAAGGCGTGGAGGGGGGCGCGGCGCTGCACACTAGAATGTTTGGTGGTGACTTCGGAGGTTCAAACGGGGCAGATGCGCCTTATAAGGCTGGAAGTGGAAGAGAAACGGAGGCATGAGAACTCCTGGACACTTCCCTTTTTCCTTTCATTACAACCTTCCCTGCTTCTGGAAGACCAGAGCAGAGAGCAAGGAACAGGTATTTGGGGCACTGTTCCAACTCTCTCCATTGATTCCTCATATTGGGAGGGTAGGGGTGCCTAAGAAGGGAAAAATTTCTATGCCATCTTTACAAACTTTCATTGAGTGGTCAAACTTTATATGACTTGTATTTGTATATGGACAGGAAAGTCTCATTTTTAGGGAACTTGAAAAATACAGACCATGGGAACTTGGTAGAAATGGCCAACCTCAGGCCCCAACCAGACCTTTTGACTCTGAATCTGCATTTTAACGAGGTTCCCAGGATATTTGCATGCACCTTCAATTGAGGAAAGCACTGGTCTAATGATGCAGTCATAAACATTTTTTATTAATTCAATTAATGCTTATGAGCACCCACTCTGTCTTAGGTGCTGTGTTAGAGAGCTGGGGGCAACACTCGGGATGTCAAAGTGGCTAATATTTCAGGATATAATAATCAGAAGGGGCTAAAGTTTCAGTGAAAACTTTGAATTCTTCTAGATGTATCATATTGGGCAGTTGTGTAATTCGAATTTCTTCTCCCACTCTAAGTGAGTAATGAGAAACACGGGTTTCAGGAACTTCGAGTCCTTTGGTCCTCACTTGCCTCCTTCTTTGGGTTCCATACAGGTGTTGAAATTAGTGGATTTCTCCATATTACTGCCTGCCCCTTCTGTAACTAGCTGATTGTTTCAACCCATTAGGTAACATCAAAATCACAACCCTTTAGTCCTCAAATTTCTCATCTTTATTTTTTTCAGATTATTTATTTATTTAGTTTTAAACAGAAGGGAAGGGAGAGAGAGGGAGAGAAACATTAATGTGTGGTTGCCTCTGGCATGCCCCCAGCTGGGTGGGGACCTGCCCTGCAGCACAGGCATATGCCCTGACTGGGAATCTAACTAGTGACCCTTTGGTTTGCAGGCTGGTACTCAATCCACTGAGCCACACCAGCCAGGGCAAATTCTTCATCTTTAAAATGGAATGTTTATTTAGTGACTGAAGATGTGGAGCAGTAAAAGGGACTGCTGTGTACCTCTGGTATAGGATCCTCTTTCTCTTTTTTCAGTTTCTCTTAAAACCTGGAATTCTGAGCACAGGAGGAAAATCTAGGAGACACATATTTTGCATTCAACCCAGAAATTTATTCTGCCTGTAAGAGGCCCTCTAACACAGTGGTTAAATCTCTAGCACTGGTGCCAGATTGCTTCAATTTTAATTTTGGCCCTGACACTTTGTAGCTCCCTGGCCTTGGAAAATATATTCGTTTCCTATTGCTGTTGTAACAAATTACCACAAATCTAGTGACTTAAGCAACAAATTTATTGTGTTCCAGTTCTGGAGGACAGGACTCTGAAATCAGTTTCACTGCACTAAAATCAAGGTGATATTTCTTCCAAAAGCTTTAGGGGATAATCTTTTCCCTTGCCTCTTCCAGCTTCTATAAGCTGCCTGCATTCCTTGGCTCCTAGCCACATCACTCAGACTTTGCTTTTATCTTCTTTCTGACTCTTTTAAGGATTTTTATAATTATGTTTGGTAAACCCAGATAGATAATCTAGAATAATCTCTTCATCTCAAATTTTTTCAATCACATCTGCAAAGTCCCTTTTACCATGTAAGATAACACATTCACAGGTCCTGAGGATTAGGGCATGGACATTTGGGGGGGGGGCATTATTTAGCCTTTCACCGGAAAACTACTGTACCTCAGTTTCCTTATTTGTCAAACATGGACAATAGTCTCTGTGAGGTAATGGTTGTATTGTGTTAATTTATATAATGAATGTTTACTTGGTACAAAACTGTTGGATGTATCAACCATTATACTCCCCTTTTTTTTTAATATTGTGGAATGATTTCAGGTTTAGGATGTGATACTATACATCAGCACTACCATTATTCTATCTCTTTTAAGGAAACCCACCCTCACCCTCCACCCAGAAGCTGTCTCATTCTCTTCTGCATGTCCATATTTCTTGGCCTAGACTCAAAACACTGGATGGGTTACCTGGTCCCCAACAGTAATATATATTGGAAATGGTGTCTCTTGCCCATTTCATCATTTGCCATGTCTATCATTCGAGCTACTATTTTGAGTATGGTTATTGTTGCTTGTACAGTCTTCCTGTTTGACGAAGCCACTAACCACCCTAGGTAGGATTGAAAATCCAGCTAGCCTCAGTCCTACCTTAAGTTACCAGTACTAATTACTTTTAATTATGTTACCCCATGATATTTTCTTCCTAACACTTATCACAATCTGATTTTATTTATTTATTTATTCATTCATTCATTCATTCATTCATTCATTCATTTGATGCTTATTGGTTGTCACCAATAAGTATCACTAGTAAAAAAAGTATAAAAGTCCCTTGAGGCAAGGAATAAGTCATTCTGTATCCCAGCAACTAGAACAATATCTGGTATGCAGTAGATACTCAAAAACATATTTGTTGGCCACCCATATCTTTACATAAAGAGGAGAAGGCTATGGTTTGTACTCTATATACACAGAGAACAAGCATTCCCACACAACTATTGGCTGCAGTAAATCTGAAGGGAGGAGAAGTTAGCAGGCCTCATTGAACTCAGAGCTTTCTGGGAACTTTTTTTTTTTTAAATACTCAGAGTGCTTCAGGCACTGTGGTAAAGAAGCAGGAGAATCTAGTTAACAGTCAGAAGACGTGACTTTGAATTTGGGCTTTTTCACTCTAAAGAAATATATTATATTGAATAACTCATTTAACTTCAGCCTTCACACTTGTGAAATGGGGAAAAATACTATACACCAATATAATTTGTACACCCTAAGCCCTTTCAAAGGTTGTTTTTTTCCTCTCAATATATTTCTTTATTAAATGTTTGCTGACCTCTTAATTACATTGAAAATATAAAGCAACTTCAGTTTACACGCATTCACTTTCTAATGATTTAACATCAAACATTTAACATAATATTAGCCTTTTTAGCTATGAAATTATAAAAACTGCTATATGTACCCTAAACCTCTATAATTCAAGGGTTTTTCTAAATCTCTTTCACATTATTTATAACTGTATTTTTTAAAGTCCTAGTAACTTAAATTCATTTTTGTCACTTTAATCATTCACACCTAGCACTTATTAGATGCCTTTGACATTGACTTTCAGACATTGTCTCAAACTAAAACTTCAGTACAGTGCTGAGAACCATGCACTTGTAATATATTGGTTATAATTTAAACTTCCCAGGAGCAGAGTCTTCTGACTTTTTTTACTTGTGGTTTGTTTATTTGTTTGTTTGTTTATTTGTATGAAGTTGTGAACTTCTATTTGCTACTCTGAAGGGTTTTCTAGGTTCTTTGGATTGACTGTTTCTAAGAAGAGATTGCCTGCTTGTCCTTCACAAGTATTCATCTTTGGAAATGTCAAGAGAAAACTGACTTCATCTTTACACTTCCATTTTTTTGCTCTGAATGAATAGATCATGAGAAATAAAATCATCTAAATACATCAGTAATGCCAACTTACAAGTTGCTACAGTGAAGACGTAACCTTCTAAAGCAGGCACAGGCTTCTTCATTTAATTCATTTCCTGTCATTAGAGCACTGTGACAGCTAGACAAAAAGACACTCATCAACTGCACCTGTCATGTGCCAAGTTTGTCCACAACTACAATTTGGGTATTTACACTGAGTCATTGTTCAATGACCTTGGTCAGTTGGACACCTGTTCTTCAGAGTCCATTATCTGTTCCAACTCAGGGTGGGGGTAAAGCTGCTCTGCCTGCCTGCATGCAACCTTCAACTTCAAAGCAATGCAGTTTTCACTGAAGGATGTAGGCATGAAGTACAGGTGGGGATAAATCCAGGTAAAATTGTAAAACTGAACTTTGCACAGCAAGCTGCTCTTGACCTGGGAAGGCTTTATGATCTGAAACCTGATATGAATTTTCAATCCAGGCTGAAAAGAGCTAGAATGCCTCAGAATTCAGCCTCTTCAGTAAACAAGTGACAGGGAGTAACACTAGAGTTTTCCTGATTTTTCAAGATAAATATTGGGTAAACACTATTGTAGAAGAATAGTGGCTGATAAAATCCAAGAGATAGCCTTCATCCTTTTCCTTTCCAAGACCCAGATGTCTAAAGTTCTTTTCTTGTGGATGAATTAATAGGCTTTAGTTGCCAACTAATGAAACCCCTGAAGACAATCTAGTCATCTTTATTTATTTCCTTTTGAATAAGCAACAAGAAGGCCTTAGGGGTCACGTAGGTGCTGAGCTGGAATAATGACTCTCATAGCCACAGTAATTCACAAATTTTCTAAAATCAGCTTTCCAAATCACTCAAGCAACCGCTCCATTCATCAAACCAATTTGTTTTACTGCATCTATCAATTTTGAATCTATCTCAATGCCACATGTTAATCAAATTGTCTAGTTAATAAATGTAATTGACTGACAGGTTAAAAATGATCGTCCCATTGGTTGACAAGATACTAAAACTGATTTGACTGGTCACTTGGAAAATCACTGCTCCCTTGGTCCACATAACTATGTCCCCTAATGGTGATAGTAATGTTAGTTATAGACTTCCATTGTATCAAAGTCTGGAGTGCTGTAATATCTCCCTCCCAGAAACTTGCTTTCTTTTCCCATCCAACTTCTCTTATAACATATTTCCCACAATCATTATACATAGAGTGCCTTGTATATTGCTTGAAATATCAAAGACACTCAAAAACAACTGTTAATAAAATAGTGAGTGAAAGGTTTCTTCCACTTCACTAGGTTGTTCAACAGTTGCTCCTCCTTTCCCATGATTGTGTGCATTTTAACAATCTTGCCAGCCTGGTGGAAGGACCCTAAGTCCCTTCTGCTAGTTTCTCAAAAACGAGAGCAAATATTTTTTCTGTGTACTTCACAAAGTTGTCAACTGCATAAAATGATTAACCAGGCCTCACAATTGTGAGTTATTAAAGTTACATTGCAATTTCTTTAAGTTGGAAGCATCAGACTTTGTGATGTGATGTGTTGCCCAACTGAATGCACTTGAAATAAGGGATCCTACAGTTGACAGTGAGTCACTCTAGTTTGGAGTTAAATATGCTTAACATTAGCCATGCCATTAAACCTAATTGCTTTCCCTGAGCTCACAATAACAAACATATGAAGAACAAAAAACTAAGTGAATGGATGTACATGAATTTCTTTACAACAGAACCAAATGTTGCAGATGCAGAAAAATCAAAATTTTATTTCCAAACTGACATTTTTTTCTGTGATGGGCATAGGTGGATTATTAAGAAGCAGCTGTCTTAACTTGGGTTCTCAGAAGCAGGGCACTACACAGAATTGTGTGCACATTGTGTGATGACCCCAAGAAGCAGTGGTGAGAATGCAGAAAAAGTGAAACTGGGAATGAGGAAAGGCCAATATCAAGGTGAATTGCTGAGGTCACTGTTGTGGGCAGTAGAGGTCATTCCTCCAGGGCTTCCCAGAATTGCCCATCAAAGGAAGTGCCAGCAATATTCATCCATTAGTTTCCATCTCCCAAGGGTGAATATTTCCACCAATATCTATGGTGTTACAAAGCACAGTTCTTATTTAAAAGGCCACTGCCCTCATGGAACTGTGTACCCAGCTGTTTGGAATCAAGGGTATGGGCAAGAAAATACAAAGCAGGGAATCTGAGAGGGACAGATTATCCTTGTTGAGCTGCCCTGAGATCAATCCAGTTGATAAGGGAATTGGTTGAGGTGAGACAATAATGACTGCAGCACTCTTTTGCTGAGCTTGCTCATCTTTAAAAACCAATGTTACCATAATGTCCCAGGCCTTTTAATTCTTTAGATAAGTAAGGCTTGAGTGGAGGAGGCTAGGAAGAACATTCACCCAGAATTGGATAATATTTGTCCTGACTCAGTCTTTATTCAACAGTGTTACCAGCCACTGTTACAGAGTGGAAAAACAAAAGCAAAAATTCCACTGTTTATCAGTAAAACAACCATATTTCACTGAATATCTACAAACTTTTTTTGCAAAAATAGGAGTTGTAGCATTACATATATCTTTTGGGCATTTCTAAGGACTGACATTCACAGCTTTTTAATATTTGATTGATCAAAGAAAGTTTAGCAAAACCAGAAACTTCACACAGGCCTCCTCTTCAGACCTGAGGTATGGCAGGATCCAGGTACTCTAACTACATTTCTAGAACCTATTTCTTGAAGTCTTCTGACATCTCATTCTAATGTGAGTTACCCTTGATTCATATCCTGCAAGCAGCCCAGTAGCCAATTTTATTAACTCCACCTTCAAAATGTATCTCAGATCCAACATTTTTCCATCACTATCATCACTATATTATGGCTGAAGCCACCATCTTTTCCAACCTCAATTCCTGCAATAACCTCCTCACTGGTTTTAGTTCTCCAAATAAAAAGTCATGCTTGAAGATGTGAACTTGTATAGCTTTTCATCACACTTAGAAAAATGCAGTGGTGTAGGCCCTTACTCTTAGAATACTTGCTCTTAGAATATCTGGCCATGGCTCTCTCTAACACCTATCCCTCACTCTGCTCCAGCTACATGACCTTCTTGATATTCCTCAAACCCGAAACCTTCCTCATTCAGATTGTTGCACCTCCTCCTGCAGATAATCACATGGTTCATTCTTTTAACTTCCATTTGGTTTTGCTCAAATGTCATGGGCTCAGAAAAGCCCTCCCTGTTCCCTGCCTAAAACAACACCTCTGCACTCCTTTTTAAAGACTTTATTTATTTATTTTTAGATAGAAGGGAAGGGAGGGAGAAAGAGAGAGAAACATCAATGTGTGGTTGCCTCTCACGTGGCCCCCATTGGGGACCTGGCCTGCAACCCAGGCATGTGCCCTGATCAGGAATCAAACTGGTGACTCTTTGGTTCACAGCCCACACTCAATCCACTGAGCTATACCAGCTAGGGCCACCTCTGCACTCTTTACCCTTCTTGCCTAATTATCATTATACATCTACGTGTATATTTATTGGATGATTTGTTTCCTCTTTGCCTCTTCTGTGAAAATACACAGTCTATAAGAGTGCAGACTGAGACATTCCTGCTATGTGCCTAGCACCAGCAATAGCACCTGGAACATGGTAAGTGATGAGTAATATGGAGTGGCTATTCTCCAGGTCTCCTGAACCTGACTGCCTGTGTGGAATTTCATTTTCATTCTCCTATTGACTGAGCAAGCTACTCTATGGGTGGTTCCTTAATTAATTACCTGAACAAGTAACTGTCCAGCAACTCACTCCCACTTTTCATGCCTTCTCTTTACCAGGTGGAAAATGCCAACCTTCTCAGTAGCTTTTCCCTGTGTTTTCTGGGTCATGATTTCCCCTGCCCTAGTTTATCAGTGTAAATATATCTCCCTTCCATCTTCCAAAAATCTATACAAATCTCCATTCCCATGTATTGTTTCCTTCTCAAAGCTGTAATAATAAATTTATCTTGTTTGTACTATTTACTGTGTCTTTTCAATAGGATTCTGTAAGGAGAGGTAAATGTTTGTGTTTTGCCTGATACCTTGAGCTACCAGCTCCTGGTTAACAATTTAGTAAACATGAAACTGTTAGGACTCTGTGGGGTGTGTGTGTGTGTGTGTGTGTGTGTGTGTGTGTTTTCTTTAGAATT
Organism: Artibeus jamaicensis; assembly: GCF_021234435.1. Classification (NCBI taxonomy): domain Eukaryota; kingdom Metazoa; phylum Chordata; class Mammalia; order Chiroptera; family Phyllostomidae; genus Artibeus; species Artibeus jamaicensis. The sequence continues at coordinate 6,434,924 of NW_026522028.1, read as the reverse complement.
TGTATAATGTGAGAACATATTCCAAGGAACTTAGACCAAAATGATCTGGAGCCCAAAGTTTTCAAAATGGTGGAATTTGGTTTATAAGCCACTAAAGCAAAACTGTCCACTACCACTTCTATGACCTCCCTCCAGCCGAAGTCTGATGGATGGAAGCAGAAGATGCCATTAGGGACCAGACCATTAAGTAACCTTTCAGCAGCATTTGAAGTGGGCATTCCACATATGAAAAAGGACACACACAAATAAGAAATAAAATTTTTCATAACAATTCTGCTAAAAGTACAAGTATTGTAAATAAAATATAACTTGCCATTTCTCTTGTATCTAGAACGATATGTATAAGAAAGGTTCTAACAACCTTTCTGCGTTTATCTCTCAAATTTCGCCCCATATTATAGATGCTCACACAGATATTAAACATCCCCAAACACATTGTGCTTCTTGCTATTTCTTTAAAAACTAAATTCTTCCAAAAATTGCCAGTTAATTTTTTAATTATGCAATTATATCATTAGTATAATTCACAATGCTGTTTTAGGATCAGAAAATGATTTAACTGTTAGGTAATTGCAAGCTTGTATATTAAATTAAATATTTGTGGATGAAACTGCTAAGCCTAACAAGCTTGGGGGAGGCCTGCGTGATGGCCTTGGAAACTCATGGACCTACCGTAATCACATAGGATGGTGTGAACTTGCCAACTAAAAATAGGTCATGGTAGGCAGTAATGTCCTAGGCTGGAATCTTCCCTGACAAAAGTTAATCTTTACCTTAATTGAGCCTATTGTGGGGTGTTTTTTTTTTGCATCTATAATAACATACATGGGGAATGTCAAATTTTATTTTTCTGGTTCCTCAAAGCACAGGTCCCATGGGGAGACCCCTCTGCACCATGGATCCCACAAATCCCCTAGTTGTTATTGTTATCATGTTAATTGTTGATTGCTAACTATCCTGTACCACCTATGTAAAAAAAAGTATGTGACCATCATTTTATTTTCTATTCAATCCAAGGGGCTTCCCTACTTTGCTTTCTCTGGCCTCCCTAATCTACCAGCAATAGATTTCATGTATTACAACCCAACTATGCCTCCTCTTTTGATTGTAATATACAAAATAAGGTACAAAACTGCCATTTTCTGGAGCAATTTCTTAATCTATTCAGGTTTTGCTTCCCAGCAATTGTCATTAGTTTGGCTCAAATAAACTCATAAAAATTCTTTAAGAAATAAAATAAAATGAATAAATTCTTTTTATACTTCTACACTTTTCAATATGGTATTTGTTTCCAGAATGTCCTTTTGTTTTTTTATTATTTTTTATTTTTTAAATATATTTTATTGATTATGCTATTACATTTGTTCTGTTTCCCCCCTTCATTCCTCTCCACCCTGCACACCCCCTCCCACCCACATTCCCCCCCTTTAGTTCATGTCCATGTGTCATAAGTTCTTTAGATTCTACATTTCCCACACTACTCTTGCCCTCCCCCTATCCATTTTCTACCTACCATCTATGCTACTTATCTTCTGTACCTTCTCCCCCCTTCTCCTCCTCCCACCCCACTGTTGCTAACCCTCCATGTGATCTTTATTTCTATGGTTTTGCTCCTGATCTAGCTGTCCTCTTAGTTTGCTTTTGTTTTAGGTGTGGTTGTTAATAACTGTGAGTTTGCTGTCCTTTCATTGTTCATCTTTTTTATCTTCTTTTTCTTAGATAAGTCCCTTTAACATTTCATATAATAAGGGCTTGGTGATGATGAACTCCTTGAATTTGATCTTATCTGAGAAGCATTTTATCTGTCCTTCCATTCTGAATGAAAGCTTTGCTGGATACAGCAATATTGGATGTAGGTGTTTGGATTTCATGACTTAATACTTCTTTCCAGCCCCTTCTTGCCTGTAAGGTCTCTTTTAAGAAATTTGCTGACAGTCTGATGGGAACTCCTTTGTAGGTGACTGTCCTTTTACCTCTTGCTGCTTCTAGAATTCTCTCCTTCATTTTAATGTTGGGTAATGTAATTCTGATGTGCCTTGGTGTGTTCATTCTTGAGTCCAACTTCTTTGGGACTCTCTGAGCTTCCTGGATTTCCTGGAAGTCTATCTCCTTTGCCAGATTGGGGAAATTCTTCTTTATTATTTGTTCAAATAAGATCTTTGAATCTTTACATAGATTTCCAAATTTAAATTCAGTGTCATTTTCTACATGAAGCATTCCCCAAATCCCTTAAATAGGGTTTGTCTCTCTTTCTCCAATGTAATCATATGTCCTACGTGTACTTTCCACATGTCCTATGAGCTTTTGACATATTGTTTATAATTCTTTTGATGTATTTATTTCCCTATTATTAAATGAGGTTCTTGAGAATGTAAATAATGTCTCATTCATTTTTGTAGTCAGTATCTTCTTCATATTGGGATCTATATAAGTAAATTTGAGTTAGTCATGCTATATAAGAATTAATCCCCCAGGCTTTGATAGTCTATAACAGCAAAGGTGTGTTTCTTGCTTATCTTATCATGGGTAGGTTGTGGCTCTGTTTCACGCTATCTTCATTCCAAGGCCCAGGCTGACAGAGCAAATTCCATTTGGAACATGACTGGTTTTCTAACAAATAGAAAAGAAATAAGGTAATTCATGAGATTATACACCTTCTGGGTATCTACCCCCAAAATTAGAACACTTATTCATAAAGGTATATGAACCCCTGTATTCACTTAACAATTATTCACAGTGCGCAAAACATGGACACAATTAAAGTGTCCTTTGATAGATGATTTAATAAAGAAGTTGTGGGAGAGGGTTTCAAGATGGCAGTGGACTAGTACGGAGCAGATACCAGTTCCTAGTACAAAAGAGACAGAAACCTATCCGATCGGAGGAGGTGAGGCCAGCAAGCCAGCAGTTGCCAAGGATATATGAAAATAAGAGACCAGAAACCTCATCGGTCACGGAGGAACCAGACGAGTCACAATCAACTTGAAAATATGAAAAGACCAGAGCTGGACCCATAGAAGAGGCCTCCCAATAGTAGAGTCAGAGAGACAAATTGCACATTGTTGTAGGAGAGAAGCCACAAGTTGCTGCATATTTGAGTAGGTGGAAGCAGAGAACAACAGGATAACCAAAAGAGGCTGCACCATTGAAATTCACAGGCATTCCACCACAAAAGTTCATACCATAAACCCAGGGTGTCAAAACAGATTAATCTAAGAAGCTGAGGCTAACAAGAAGAGTCTCACAAACAATGGGAAGAAAAAGAAACAATCCCCAAATGAAAGGAAAGGAGGAATCCTCAGAAAGAATGTTAGATGAAAGAGAGGCAAGTCAACTATCAGATACTGAATTCAAAGCACTGGTTATCAGGAAGTTCAAAGAGCTCACAATCAGCTATCAGAAACTACAGGGGAGCTACAATGATCTCACTGTGAACTATATCAACATGAAAAAGGAAATGGAAATTATTAGCAAGGGCCAAGAGGAAATGAAGAATACAATTTCTGAATTAAAAAACACAGTGGAAAGCATTAAAAATAGGGTGGATGAAACAGAAGATCGGATTAGTGAATTGGAGGACAAAGTAGAAAGCATCTCACAGAAAGAACAGGAAAGGGAAAAGAGGTTCAGAAAGAATGAAGAGAGATTAAGAGAAATGCAAGACAATATGAAACGTAATAATATCCGAATAATAGGAATACCAGAAGGAGAAGAAGAAGAACAAGGGATAGAAAACATATTTGAAAGAGTAATGAGGGAAATTTCCCTAATTTGACAAAAGAAAAAGTCACACAAATCCAGGAATCACACAGAGTCCCATTCAAGAGGAACCCAAAGAGGCCCACTTCAAGACACATCATCATTAAAATGGCAAAATTCCAAGACAAAGAGAGAATCTTAAAGGCAGCAAGGGAGAAAAAAGAAATAACATACAAGGGCGTCCCAAAAAGGTTAGCCACTGACTTCTCAATAGAAACACTCCAAGCAAGAAGAGATTGGCAAGAAATATTCCAAGTAATGAGAACCAGAGGCCTACAACCAAAGCTACTTTACCCAGCAAGGCTCTCAATCACGATAGAAGGCCAAATAAAGAGCTTCCAAGACAAAAGAAGTCTAAAAGAATTTGCTGCCACCAAGCCAGCTCTACAAGAAACACTAAAAGGTCTGGTTTAAGGAAAGGAAGGAAAAGAGACAGACAGAGAGGAACACAGGTACAAAAATGGCAATGAATAAGTACCTATCAATAATAACCTTAAATGTAAATGGATTAAATGCTCCAATCAAAAGACACAGAATAGCTGCATGGATAAGAAAGTATGATCCACACATATGCTGCCTACAAGAGACCCACCTCAGGACAAAAGACCATCACAGACTAAAAGTGAAAGGATGGAAACAAATTTTCCAAGCAAATGGACAAGAAAAAAAGCTGGGGTAGCAATTCTCATATCAGACAAAATAGACTTCAAAAAAAGAGCCATAAAGAGTGACCCAGAAGGTCACTTCATAATACTCAAGGGAAGAATCCACCAAGGAGACATTAACATCATAAATATATATGCACCCAACATAGGAGCACCAAAATATATAAGGAAAATCTTAGAGGAATTCAAGAAAGATATAGACAGCAACACAATTATAGTGGGGGATTTTAACACCCCACTGTCAAAAATGGACAGATCTTCCAAACAAAATATCAACAAAGACATTGCGGCATTAAACAACACCCTTGATGAAATGGACCTAACTGATATATACAGAGCTCTTCACCCCAAAGAAGCTAAATACACATTCTTTTCAAATGCACATGGAACATTCTCAAAGATAGACCACATGATAGGGCACAAAACAAGCCTCAACAAATTCAAGAATATTGAAATCATACCAAGCATTTTCTCTGACCATAAGGGACTGAAACTGGAAACCAACCCCAAAGGAAAAAACCCAAAACACCCAAAATCATGGAGACTGAACGGTATGCTATTAAACAATGAATGGGTCAAGAATGAAATTAGGGAAGAAATCAAAAAGTTTCTGGAAACAAATGAAAATGATCTCACAACAACCCAAAACTTATGGGACACAGCAAAGGCAGTCCTGAGAGGGAAGTTTATAGCAATACAGGCCTACCTAAAAAAAAAAAAGAAACATTTCAAACAAATGACCTTACTCTACGCCTGCAAGAACTCGAGGAACAACAACAAAAACAGCCCAAAGCAAGTAGAAGGAAGAAAATAACTAAGATCAGAGCAGAACTAAATGACATAGAGACTAAAAGTACAATTCTAAAGATCAATGAATCCAGGAGTTGGTTCTTTGAAAAAATAAACAAAATAGACAAGCCTTTAAGTAGGCTCATCAAGAAAAGAAGGGAACAGACACAAATAAACACAATCAGAAATAAAAGAGGAGAGATTACAACTGATACCACAGAAATAGAAAGGATTGTAAGAAATTACTATGAAGAACTGTATGCCAAGAAATTTGAGACCCTAGGGGAAATGGACACATTTCTAGAAAAATATAATCTCCCAAAACTCAATGAAAAAGAAGTAGAACACCTGAATAGACCAAGAACTGCAAAAGAAATTGAAGCAGTAATCAAAAAACTCCCATCACACAAAAGCCCCGGACCAGATGGATTCACAGGAGAATTCTACAAAGCATTTAAGGAAGAGCTAACCCCCATTCTTCACAGATTATTCCAAAAAATCCAATAGGATGGAAAACTCCCAAACTCCTTTTATGAAGCCAGCATCATCCTAATTCCAAAACCAGATAGAGACACAACAAAGAAAGAAAACTTCAGGCCAATATTACTAATGAACATAGACACTAAAATCCTCAACAAAATATTGGCAAAACACATCCAACAATATATCCAAAAGATTATACACCATGACCAAGTGGGATTCATCCCAGGGATGCAAGGATGGTTTAACATTCGCAAAACAGTAAATGTAATTCATCTCATAAACAAAAGCAAAGACAAAAACCACATGATCATATCAATAGACGCAGAAAAAGCTTTCGATAAGGTACAACACCCAGTTATGATAAAAACACTCAGCAAAATGGGAATAGAGGGAACATTCCTCAATATAATAAAGGCCATTTATGAGAGACCTACAGCCAATATCATACTCAATGGGCAAAAACTAAAAAGCTTTTCCACTAAGATCAGGAACAAGACAAGGATGTCCACTTTCACCACTTCTATTCAATATAGTTTTGGAAGTTTTGGCCACAGCGATCAGGCAGGAAAAGGAAATAAAAGGCATCCAAATAGGAAAGGAGGAAACAAAACTGTCACTGTTTGCAGATGACATGATAGTGTACATGGAAAATCCTATAGACTCTACCCAAAAACTGCTCAAACTAATTAATGAGTTTGGCAAAGCAGCTGGTTACAAAGTCAAGATCCAGAAATAAAAGGCATTTTTGTATACCAACAATGAAACAGCAGAAGCAGAAATCAAGGAAAAAATCCCATTTGATATAGCAAAAAGAAAAATAAAATATCTGGGAATAAACCTAACCAAAGAGGTAAAAGACCTGTATGCAGAAAACTACACAGCACTGAAGAAAGAAATCAGGGAAGACACAAACAAATGGAAACATATACCTTGTTCATGGATTGGAAGAATTAACATCATCAAAATGTCCATACTACCCAAAGCAATATACAGATTCAATGCAATACCTATGAAAGTACCAATGGCGTATTTCACAGACATAGAACAAACACTTCAAAAATTTATATGGAATCATAAACGAGCCCGAATAGCAGCTGCTCTTTTGAGAAAGAAGAACCAAGTAGGAGGGATCACAATACCTGATATCAAACTGTATTACAAAGCCACTGTAATCAAAACAGCCTGGTACTGGCATAAAAACAGGCACATAGACCAATGGAACAGAACAGAGAGCCCAGAAATCAACCCAACCCTCTACAGTCAATTAATATTCGACAAAGGGGGCAGTAACATAAAATGGAGTAAAGATAGCCTCTTCAGCAAATGGTGTTGGGAGAACTGGACAGCTACGTGCAAAAATGAAACTTGAGCACCAACTTACACCATACGCCAAAATAAATTCAAGGCGGATAAAAGACTTAAATATAAGCCATGACACCATTAAAGTCCCAGAGGAGAACATTGGCAAGAAAATCTCAGATATTCCACGCAGCAACATTTTTACAGATATGTCCCCTAGAGCAAGGAATATAAAGGAAAGAATAAACAAATGGGATCTCATCAAAATTAAAAGCTTCTGCATGGCTAAAGAAAACAGTATTAAATTAAAAAGACAACCAACTGTATGGGAAAACATATTTGCCAATGATACCTCAGACAAAGGTTTAATCTCCAAAATATACAAAGAACTTACACGACTCCACTCTAGGAAGACATCGAACCCAATTAAAAAATGGGAAAAGGACTTGAACAGACACTTCTCTAAAGAGGACATACAGAATATCCAGAGACACATGAAGAGATGCTCAATATAGTTACCTATCAGAGAGATGCAAATTAAAACCACAATGAGATATCACTTTACACCAGTCAGGATGGCTATAATAGACAAAGCAACAAACAACAAATGTTGGAGAGGGTGTGGGGAAAAGGGGACCTTAGTTCACTGTTGGTGGGAGTGCAGACTGGTACAACCATTATGGAAAACAGTATAGAATTTTCTCAGAAAAATAAAAATTGACCTGCCTTTTGACCCAGCAATTCCACTGCTAGGATTATACCCCAAGAATCCTAAAACATCAATTTCAAAGAACCTATGCACCACAATGTTCATAGCAGCACAATTTACAATAGCCAAGAGTTGGAAGCAACCTAGGTGCCCATCAGTAAATGAATGGATCCAAAAATTGTGGTACATATACACCATGGAATTTTATGCAGCAGAGAGAAAGAAGGAGCTACTACCTTTTGCAACAACATGGATGGAACTGGAAAGCATTATGCTGAGTGAAATAGGCCAAGCATTGAAGGACAAATACCATATGATCTCACCTTTGACAGGAAGCTAAAGAATAAAACAAACAAGCAAACAGAATAAAAACAAAGACGCTGAAATAGAGAACAAGTGGGCAGCGACCAGAGGGGAGAGGGGAAGGGAACTTAAGGGGAAAAAGGGGGAGGGATTTTGAGGAACAAGTATGAAAGACACAGAGAGTGAGGACTGGGTGGGGGGGAATGGGAGGGAGGGAGGAGACCGGGCGGGGGGGGAAGAGAAAAAAATGTACTTGAAAAGTAACTAAATAAAAAAAAAATTGTGGTACATATACACAATGGAATTTTATGCAGCAGAGAGAAAGAAGGAGCTACTACCTTTTGCAACAACATGGATGGAATTGGAAAGCATTATGCTGAGTGAAATAGGCCAGGCATTGAAGGACAAATACCATATGATCTCACCTTTGACAGGAAGCTAAAGAATAAAACAAACAAGCAAACAGAATAAAAACAAAGACACTGAAATAGAGAACAAGTGGGCAGCGACCAGAGGGGAGAGGGAAGGGAACTTAAGGGGAAAAAGGGGGAGGGATTTTGAGGAACAAGTATGAAAGACACAGAGATGAGGACTGGGGGGGGAATGGGAGGGAGGGGGAAACCGGGCGGGGGGGTGGGGTGGGATGGGAGAAATAGATTTTTAAAAAATGTAAAATAAATAAATAAATAAATAAATAAATAAATAAATAAAAAATAAAGAAGTTGTGGTACTATACATAACAGAATACTATTCATCTATGATTAAAGATGAAATACTGCCATTTGTGACAACATGGATGAGTCTTGAGAATACTACGCTGGGTAAAATAAGTCAGAAAAAATCAAGAACCATATGATTTCATTAATATGTGGGATATAAAACTGAAAGTAGCAAATAAACAAACAAGACAAACAAAACCTCACAGACAGAGAACAGTATGGTGGTTACCAGAGGGGAAGGAGGTAGGGGTGGTAGTAAAGGGTAAAGGGGGTCAAATATAGTGACAGGCGGTTCGACTTTGCCTGGTGAACATGCAATGCAGATTATAGATGATGTATTATAGAATTGTACACTTGAAACCTATGTAACTTTATTAATCAAGGTCATCCCAATAAATTTAACAAAAATAGAAAGGTTTGTTTTGACACTCAATCATTCAATACAAAATAATAGTACCTTAAACAATACAGAAGTTCATTCTATCTCATTCATAATTGATCTGGGGACAGAAATGTCATGGCTGTTAAGACATCTCCATGTCCATCAGGGATCCCTCATGGACATCATTCTATCTTCCTTTTTCTCTACAATTGTTAGCCTACTGCTTATGGTCAAGATGACTGCTATGCCTTCAGCCATTAAATTCACATATCAGCCATCAGAAAGATGGAAAAGACAAGGAATGATTGGTAATTTCTTTGAGCATGTTTACAAAGAAGCTAACGTGCTACAGTTTATATATCATGAACAGAGCTTAGTCACGAAGCCACACCTGGCTGAAAGGAAGAGTATAAAAGTAATCTTTACACAGCCATATACCCTGGTAAAAACTCAGGGGTTCTTTTACAACATAAGAAGCATAAAATGGATTTTTGAGTGTGACATGCCTCAAAATATAAAATAAACATGCTATTCTCTCTGACTTGTAAAATAATATATGCCTTTTCTGCCTTAGTCATTCTCCTTTCCCCTGCCCTAGCCACCCACCACCCAGCATGTAGGCCTTACCAGAAATGTTCAAGCTTCTCTATGATTTCATAATATGTGGCTCATCCAGAGAAGTGTGAGTTATATATTTAGTATATTTTGAAATAAGTGCTTTTTACCTAGAGTTCTCATTCTGAGCACCAAAGTATGAGTGGTTCTCACCAGGGTCTAACAAGTCACAATCTAACAAAAATGTTACTAAAAACAGGTTCATTTTATTGATGTAAAGTTTATATAACACAAAATTTACCATTTTAACCATTTTATAAAAAATGCATTTTAGTATATTTACAGCAATGTGCATCCATCACCACTAATTCCAGAACATTTTCATCATTTCAAAAAGAAACCCTGAACCCATCAAGCAATTACTCCACATTCCTCCCTTCCACCAAACTCTAGCAAGCATTAATTGCTTTCTGTCTCTATGGATTTACCTTATTCTGCACATTTCTAATAAATGAAATCATGCAATATGTAAGCTTTTGTATTTCACTTATTTTAATTTGCAGTGTTTTCAAAACTCCTCCATGTTGTAGGGTACTTCATTCCTTTTTATGGCCAAATTTATTCCATTATGTGAATACTCCACATCTTGTCTATCCATTCATCAATTAACAGACACTTGTTTTTTTCTGCTGTGAGGCTCTTATTACTAATGGTGCTATAAACATCCACATGCAAATTTTTGTTCAGACCTACTCTTTCACTTTTCTTGGGTATAAATATCTAGAAGTGGAATTGCTGGGTAATACGGTAATTCTATATTTAACATTTTGATGAACAGCCAAACTGTTTTCCACAGTGCCTAAACTATTTTACATTCTCACCGACAATATAAGGTTTACAACTTATACACATTCTCACCAACAGTTACTTTCTCTTTGTCTTTTTTTATTGTTGTTCTAGTACAGTTGTCTTGAATTTTCCCCCACCACTCCCCCCTGCACCACCCACCCCTGCCTCCCACCCTCAATTCTACCCCTTTTGGCTTTGTCCATGTGTCCTTTATATGTGTTCCTTGACAACCCTTCCCCTATTTTCCCCCATTATGCCTCTCCTGTCTCCCCTCTGGTTACTGTCAGTTTGTTCTTTATTTCAACGTCTCTGGTTATGTTTTGACTACTTGTTCTGTTGATTAGGTTCTTTGTTTTTTTTTAAAGATTGTATTTATTTATTTTTTTATTTTATTTATTTTTTAATATTAAATTTTATTTAGTTACTTTTCAAGTACATTTTTTTTCTCTCTTCCCCCCCCGCCCGGTCTCCCCCCTCCCTCCCATTTCCCCCCCCAGTCCTCATCTCTGTGTCTTTCATACTTGTTCCTCAAAATCCCTCCCCCTTTTTCCCCTTAAGTTCCCTTCCCTCTCCCCTCTGGTCGCTGCCCACTTGTTCTCTGTTTCAGCGTCTTTGTTTTTATTCTGTTTGCTTGTTTGTTTTATTCTTTAGCTTCCTGTCAAAGGTGAGATCATATGGTATTTGTCCTTCAATGCCTGGCCTATTTATTTTTAGAGAGAGGGAAAAGGTGGGAGAAAGAGAGAGAGAGAAACATCAACTGGTTGCTTCTTGTATACACCCTGACTGGGGACTGAATCCGAAACCTAGACCAGAAATCAAACTGGCAACCTTTCACTTTGTGGGACATTGCCCACACTAATGAGACATACCCATCAGGGTGTTTTTCTGTTTTTTAATTATAGCATCTCAGTGGGCATGAAGTAGTATCTCACTGTGATTTTAATTTATATTTTTTCTAATGATAGATGATGCTGAGAACCTTTTCATGTGTTTGTTGACCATTTGTATATTTTCTGTGGCAAAATGTCTATTTGGGTCTGCCCATTTTTTTAATTAGGTTGCTTGTATTTTTGTGGATAAGCAGCAAGTTCTTTGTATATTTTGGATATTTATTCTTTACCAGGTATGTAATTTGTGAATGTTTTCTCCAATTCTGTGGATTGTCTTTTCACTTCTTTGATAAGCCATTTGATGCATGAAAGTTTTTAATTTTGAAGGAATCAAATTTATCTTTCTTCTCTTTTTGTTTCTTTTGCCTTTGTTGTCATATTTATGATAGCACTGCCTAATTCATGGTCACAAAGATTTACACATGTGCCTTCTTCTAAGATGTTTTTATGGTTTTAGTTGTTATGCTTATGTATGTGATCCATTCTGAATTGATCTTTGTATATGGTATGAAATAGAAGTACAGATTCAAATTTTTGTATGTCGGTACAGTTAACCCAACACCCTTTGTTGAAAAGACTGTTCTTTCCCCCATTGAATAGTCTTAGCACCCTTGCCAAAAATCAATTGACCATAGATGTAAGAGTTTATTCCTGGAATCATAATTTTATTACATTTATCTATGTAGTTACTCCTATGTCAGTACTACATTGCTTTGGTTACAATGGCTTTGAAGTAAGTTTTGAAATCAAGAAATGTGAAGTCATCTAACTTTGTACTTTCTTCTCCGTATTGTTTTGGCTGTTTGTGTAATTCCATATGAATTTTAGAATTAGTTTGTTCATTTCAGACAAAAAAAGGTTTTGGAATTTTGACAGGGTTTTCACTGAATCTTTAGAAGAATTTGAAGAGAATTGCCATCCTAATATTAAATCTTCTAATCCATAAACACAGGATGTCTTTCCATTTATTTAGATCATCTTTAATTTCTTTCAACAATGCTTTATATTTTTCAGTCTAATAGTCTCCCACCTCTTTGGTCAAATACATACCTAAGCATTTCATTTTTATACTACTTTAAGTAGAACTGTTTTCATAATTTTATGTTAAGATGTTCCTTGTCTTAAGGGTTCAGTCTCCAAAATATACCAATAACTTATATGACTCCACTGTAAGAAGACAAGAAACCCAATTAAAAAGTGGGCAAGGGACTTGAACAGACACTTCTCCAAGGAGGACATACAGGGGATCCAGAGACACATGAAAAGATGCTCAATATCGCTAGCTATCAGAAAGATGCAAATTAAAACCACAATGAGATACCACTTTACACCAGTCAGAATGGCCATCATAAACAAAGCAGCAAACAACAAATGTTGGAGAGGTTGTGGGGAAAAGGGGACCCTAGTTCACTGTTGGTGGGATTGCAGACTGGTACAACCACTATCGATAACAGTATGGAATTTTCTCAGAAAACTAAAAATGGATCTGCCTTTTGACCCAGCAATTCCACTTCTAGGATTATATCCTAAGAACCCTGAAACACCAGTCCAAAAGAACCTATGCACCCCAATGTTCATAGCAGCACAATTTACAATAGCCAAGTGTTGGAAGCAACCTGGGTGCCCAGCAGTAAATGAATGGATCCAAAAACTATGGTACATTTTCACAATGGAATCCTATGCAGCAGAAAGAAAGAAGGAGCTCCTACCCTTTGTAATAGCATGGATAAAACTGGAAAGCATTATACTGAGTGAAATAAGCCAGGTGGTAAAAGACAAATACCATATGATCTCACCTTTAACAGGAAGCTAAACAACAAAACGAACAAGCAAGCAAAATATAACCAAAGACACTGAAACAAAGAACAGGCTGACAGGGACCAGAGGGGAGACAGGAGGGAATTTCAGGGGAAAAGGGGAAAGGTTTACAGGAACAAGTATAAAGGACACATGGACAAAAACTAAGGGGAGTGGAAATGGGAGGGAGACAGGGATCACTGGGTGGGGTGGACTGGGCTGTAATAGGAGTAAAAGACAAAAAACTGTATTTGAACAACAGTTAAAATAAATTTAAAACAAAAATAAATAGAAAAAGATGTTTCTTGTCTTTAACACATAAAAGAGATTAATGATACTTTATAAAAACTAATTCGTATTCAGATTGTTTTTTTCTGGTTTATAGAAATACGATCAATTATTGTATGTTGATCTTGAATTGTGCAACTTTGCTGAACTTGTTTATTAGCATAAATAGCTTTTTTATGATTCTTCAGGCTTTAATGTACGTAAGATCATATCATTGTGAATACATATCAATGTGTATTTATCTTTCCTTTTGAATACTGATAACTTTTATTATTTTTTTCTTGCCTAACTGTCCTGGGTAGAAATCCAGTACACTATTGAGAAAATTATCAGAACAGAGATTTTTGGCTTGTTCCTGATCTCACAGGAAAGTCTTGCAGTTTTTCATTATTATATATGATGTTAGATGTGGGTTTCTCATAGGCATTCCTTATCTAATTGAGGCAGTTCCCCCTTTACTCCTATTTTGTTGAGTGTTTTTATGTGTTCTTTCATTTATTTTATTTTATATTTTATTGTTCTTCGAGTATAGTTGTTTCCATTTTCCTCCCACCATCCCCACCCACACAAACCATCCCAACCTCCCACCCTCGATTCTACCCCCACTTTGGCTTTGTCCATGTGTCCTTTATACATGTTCCTTGACAACCTTTCCCCTTTTCCTGCCATTATCCCCTCTAAACTCACCTCTGGTTACTATCAGTTTGTTCTTTGTTTCAATGTCTCTGGTTATCTTTTGCTTGTTTGTTTTGTTGACTAGGTTCCACTTATAGGTGAGACCATATGGTATATGTCTTTCATTGACTGGCTTATTTCACTTAGCATAATGTTCTCCAGATTTATCCAGGCTGTCACAAAGGGTAGGAACTCCTTTCTTTCTGCTGCATAGAATTCCATTGTGTAAATGTACCACAGTTTTTTAATCCATTCATTTACTGCTGGGCACCTAGATCGCTTCCGACACTTGGCTATTGTAAATTGTGCTGCTATGAACATTGGGGTGCATAGGTTCTTTTGGATTGGTGTTTCAGAATTCTAAGGGTATAATCCTAGCAGTGGAATTGCTGGGTCAAAAGGCAGATCTATTTTTAGTTTTCTGAGGAGATTCCATACTGTTTTCCACAGTGGCTGCACCAGTCTGCATTCCCACCAACAGTGTACTAGGATTTCCTTTTCTCCACAACCTCACCAGCAGTTGTTTGTTAATTTGGTTATGATGGCTATTCTGACTGGTGTGGAGTGGTTTCTGATTGTGGTCTTTATTTGCATCTCTGTGATGGCTAGTGATGCTGAGCATGTTTTCATGTGTCTCTGGGCCCTATATATGTCCTCCTTGGAGAAGTGTCTGTTCAGGTCCTCTGCCCATTTTTAATTGGACTGGTTGTCTTCCTGGAGTGGAGTCATGTGAATTCTTTCTGTATTTTGGAGACCAAACCCTTGTCTGAGGTACAATTGGCAATATATTTTCTCATACAGTTGGTTCTCCTTTCATTTTGCTGATGTTTTCTTTAGATGCACAGAAGCTTTTCATTTTTTTATATTAAAGATTTTATTTATTTATCTTTAGAGGGGAAGGGAAGGAGAGAGGGAGAGAAACATCAATGTATGGTTGCCTTTCGTGCGTCCCCTGCTGGGAATTGGCCTGCAGGGAACCGGCCTGCAACCCAGGTATGTGCCCTGACTGGGAATCGAACCACGATTGTCTGATTCACAGGCCCGCGCTCAATCCACTGAGCTACAACAGCCAGGGCAGAAGCTTTTCATTTTGATAAAGTCTATTTATTTATTTATTCCTTTATGTTCCTTGCTCTAGGGGACATATCAGTGAAAATATTGCTGCATGAAATTTCTGAGATTTTACTCCTTACTTTCTCCTCTAGCACTTTTATGATGTCAGGAGTTATATGTAAGTCTTTTATCTATCTTGAATTTATTCTTATGTATGTATATGTCGGTTCTCCAGTTTCATATTTTTGCATGTGGCTATCCAGTTCTCCCAACACCATTCATTTAAGAGGCTTTTTTACCGCATTTATGCTTCTGCCCCCTTTGTCAAATATTAATTGACCACAGAGGCTTGGGTTTATTTCTAGGCCCTCTATTCTGTTCCATGGGTCGATGTGTCTGTTCTTTTTTTTTTCCTGAATATGTTTTATTTCCAGATAATTCATTATTTTTATAAAATTGGTAAGTTAGTTGATTTGAAGAATCAAAATGATAATCACATACACCTGCAGCTTAGCAATTTCTCTTTATCATTAATCAACACCTGCTACGAGTTACAAGTTATAATAGCCAAAATTATTTTCCTTACTATATTATTTACTAACTTCTAAAATATTGTTTTTGTTAAGTAAGTAATTTGCATTAAATATTTAGCAGATAGGCTGCACTTTTAAAATTGAGCATGAGTTATATAGGGTGTTTGCTGTTAATTAAATGATCTAGCAATGCATGCAAGTTCTGCACCATTTGAATAATCCAATGATTCTAAATCTGCTTATGTGCGTTATTTAGTAAAGAATACTGAAATAAAGTTATATGCTTAATGTGAATATTTACCTTCAGTACACAGTGTTTAGAGTTTACATGAACATTAAAAACAGTGAAAAAGCAAGTGGATTAAGTCAAAGCTTTTTTTATTTTTAAATTTTCATTTTATTGATTATGCCATTACAGTTGTTCTATTCCCCCCTTCATTCCCCTCCACTCTGCACCCCCCAAGCCCCACCATTCCCCCCTTTAGTTTATGACCATGTGTCTCAAGTTCTTTAGATTCTATATTTCCCATACTATTCTTGCCCTCCCCCTATCCATTTTCTACCTACCGTCTATGCTACTTATTTTCTGTACCTTCTCCCATCTTCTCCTCCTCCCACCCCACTGTTGCTAACCCTCCATGTGATCTTCATTTCTATGTTTCCACTCCAGATCTAGCTGTCCTTTTAGTTTGCTTTTGTTTTAGGTGTGGTTGTTAACAACTGTGAGTTTGCTGTCCTTTCACTGTTCATCTTTTTTATCTTCTTTTTCTTAGGTAGGTCCCTTTAACATTTCATGTAATAAGGGCTTGGTGATGATGAACTCCTTGAATTTGATCTTATCTGAGAAGCACCTTATCTGTCCTTCCATTCTAAATGAAAGTTTAGAGTGATCTTGGTTGTAGGTCTTTGGATTTCATGACTTGGAATACCTCTTTCCAGCCCCTTCTTGCCTGTAAGGTCTCTTTTGAGAAATCTGCTGACAGTCTGATGGGAACTCCTTTGTAGGTGACTGTCCCCTTACCTCTTGCTGCTTCTAGGATTCTCTCCTTCATTTTAATCTTGGGTAATGTAATGATGATGTGCCTTGGTGTGTTCCTTCTTGGGTCCAACTTCTTTGGTACTCTCTGAGCTTCCTGGACTTCCTGGAAGTCTATTTCCTTTGCCAGATTGGGGAAATTCTCCTTTATTATTTGTTCAAATCAGTTTTCCACTTGTGGGTGTTCCTCTTCCCCTTCTTGTACCCCTATAATGCGGGTGTTGGAACATTTAAAGATATCCTGGAGGTTCCTAAGCCTCTCCTCATTTTTTTGAATTCTTGTTTCTTCACTCTTTTCTGTTTGGTCATTTTTTTCCTCTTTCTGGTCCACTCCTTTGATTTGAGTCCCAGTTTCCTTTCCATTACTATTGGTTTCCTGTGTATTTCCCTTCATTTCAATTAGTTTAGCCTTCATATGTTCCTCTAATTTGTGACTAAAATCAACCAGTTCTGTGAGCATCCTGATCACCAGTGTTTTGAACTGTGCATCTGAAAGTTTTGCTATTTCTTCGTTGCTTAGAGTTATGGGCTCTGAGGCTTTGAGATCTTCTTGGGCCATTTTTGGTCTGCACCTATTAAGTATGAGGAGCAAAGCCTTAGGGGCGGGGCGGGGCCACCAGGGTGGGGTCGCTGGGCTGTGACGTTGTATGTGGGGGTTGGGTCTGAGGGTGGAAATGGCGGCCCCCTCTCCTGCTTCCAGCCGCTGGGTGAGGAGTGGAGCCTTAGGTGTTTACCAGGGCAAGGCGCTCAGGTCACTGGGTTGTGATGCTGTATGTGGGGCCGGTCAGAGTGGGGAAATGGCAGCCCTCTCTAATGCCTCCAGCCACTGGGGCATGCTTGGTCCCGTCTCAGTGCCCACTCCCTCACCAATCTATCTGCGCAGGAATGCGCCACTACAGTCAACCCACCGCCCTGCTGGTCGCTCACTGGGTCCGCCCTTTGCACCCCATGCCTGGGATCTGCGCACCTGAGTCCCTCTGACCAACTTTTCCTGTGCATCCCCGGTCCACCACCTGCTGGTTTCACCCCTCTTACTGGTCAGGCTGAAGAATTCGTTGTTATCAGACTTCCGAAAAGTTCAATTTTCTGTGTTCTGGCTGTGTTTTGTGTTGATACTATTTTGTTGTCTCTAAACTTGGTTGTGTGAGAAAGCACGATGTCTCCACCTATGCCTCCATCTTGGCGGAAGTCTCTATGTGTCTGTTCTTATACCAGTACCAGACTGTTCTGATTACCATGGCCTTGTATTGTATTTTGATATCAGGTACTGTGATCCTTCCTACTTCGTTGTTCTTTCTCAAAATTTCTCAAAGAGGATACCCCGCCCCTTTGCCAGAGCCACAGGTAAATGGCTACAAATGAAAATTTGTGCATC
Organism: Artibeus jamaicensis; assembly: GCF_021234435.1. Lineage (NCBI taxonomy): Eukaryota > Metazoa > Chordata > Mammalia > Chiroptera > Phyllostomidae > Artibeus > Artibeus jamaicensis. The sequence continues at coordinate 6,416,765 of NW_026522028.1, read as the reverse complement.
GCCCTTTCAATGGCTCTTTGCATCTCCAGCCATCCATCTCTGGTAGAGAGCAACGCTACTGCTTCTCACTGCCAGTTGTTATGTGTACTGTTTGGGCTCTGGTGTTCTAGGCTGGTGATCCCAACTTAGGGTTTACGCTCCATTCTTCTCCAACCAACTGCTTAATTATCCCTACAGCACTGCCACCTGTGGGTACCTGGCCAGCCCTCTCGAGTCTCCACCACACTTCTTACTAACAGGTTGTGCTGAAGCTGATTCTTCTGTCTGTCCAAGGTTATAAGGCTTCTCTCTTGCTATTTTTCAGTTGTTTGTTCTTGGCGATTTCTCCAGAATTTAGTTGTAATTCCAGATTGGTCCTGGGAGAAGGTTACTGTGGCTTCCATTCACTCCTTTGCCATCTTGTCTGTCCTCTGTTGAGTGTTTTTATCACGAAAGGCTACTAGGTTTTACCAAATGCTATTTCTGCATCAGGTAATGTGATCGTGTGTCTTTTTCCCTTCATTCTATTTATATGATATATTACATTGATTTTCATATGTTTAACCACCCTTACATTCCTGGGATAAGACCCACTGGGTATGATATATAATCCTTTTAATATGCCTTTGTTTTTACTCATGGGTGACTGGACGACCCAAATGGTTTAAACTAATGCTAATCAATACAAATTATTTTTGAGAAAAGATGATATATAAAATATAAGTAATTAAATATTTAATGGTTAGAATTTTCTGTTTTGGAATGTCAACGAAAAAATGTTTATAAATAGGAAAATGGATGTGCAACAGTACAGAATAGCAGTTTTTTCCAATGGCAGTTATCTGTGCTTGAAGATACATTATCACATTTTACCATAGGAGAAATTCTACACTTTTTATCACTTGCTTATGCAAAAAAATTGTGGTAACCACTACATTTGAAGGGTTGATTGAACCATTATCTTTTAAAATGCACAGCAATAGTTTTTTCTAACAGAAATTCAGAATGAGTTTTAAATAAATATCTACAGTGATGGAAGGGTATACACAGCAAGTATGTTCTGTTCTCAAATAATATTTGGTTATTTCCAAGATTCATATATATACTAATTTATTTACTATCAAAGATTACTTAAAGGAAGGGAGAGAGGGAGGGAGAGAAGGAGGAAAGGATGGGAGGAAAGGATGGAAGGAAAGAGGGAAGAAAGGAAGCAAGGAAGGAAAAGAGAAAGGAAAGAAGGAAGGAAGAAAAGTAAGAAGGAAGGAAAAAAATTAGAAAATCCTCACCCTTGAAGTCAATTCTAAGAGATAAATCACACAAAATTTTTGAATAATTTAAATAAGTGGTTTACATCCCAGGTCAACTATGAAGAATATTTTGAGATATGTTGTTGGTGTTATTACTTAAATATTTGTTATTCTATATGTACATGTAAGCTATTAAAGCCCAATGACCCAGGGATTACAAGAGACAAGCCTATAGTCTGACAGAATCACATTTATTGCCTTAATAAAGTGAGAGGGGTGTACCCTAGGGGGACTTTGGATTGCTGCTCTGAACAAAAGAAAGGATGGAGGCATCTTTTGTAAGGTTTGGATTTCTGTTACAGAATTCAATAGAGCATCTCAGTGAAGTGTTTCTGAGGTCTGATCATGGAAAGCAGGCATTAACTAAGAATTGGGTGATGTATTCACTCAATGGCAGTTTGGCAGCTGAGTATCCCCAATAACAGAAAAGAATAGCAGAATATATGTGGGAGCATTATTGGTAAGAAAGCAACAAACATTCAAATTGGGGCAGGGAATGGGGGAAAAGTGGTACATAGTCTTGAGTGAACCAGTGTTTTCTGCTAATTTTGCAACTACTATTATTTGTGTCTGTTCTCCCAGCATAATTAGCAACAGAGCTGCTTTTCTTCTGTTTTAATCCAAGACAGTTTTTTTAGTGTCAGACGGATTTTTACTATTATAGTGCATATACTCTAGCCATCTGTTGAGTGTCATATATAATTAAGAGCTTTTTAAAATGCTATTAAGTCTTTAAAGGTACTATTTAGTATAAAAGCATGAATAATATCTATTTTAGGGGGTTAACTTTAAATTCTCTTTTAAATATTGACTAGAAAGTAAAAGTTTCCAGGATCTACTTTTCTGTCTTGATTACTGAGTCTTTTTTTTTTTGATCAGAGAAAATTTTTATTGTTTTATCATGGACACTTAAGGGACATAAAACAAGAGGGTTAATCAAGTTTTGCCTCCAGCAGCTATGCCATCGATTTTTCAATGAGGACTAGTTTCATGCAAATCTTGGTTATAAATAAATTGTCCCAATGTATCTAAAAACTCCTTGGGGAAAGGATGTTGTTTTATTCATATTTATACACCCTCATAGCTTAACACAGACATTTTCTATATGACTCTCAGTAAATAATTCTTGGATTGAATACTATTTGAAAAAGAACTTTGAAAGCAATACATAAAAGATTGAGTATATTTATAAGAAAGAGGGAAATTTTTTTAAATTTTTATTTACTTATTTTTCAAGTACAGTTTTCTGTCTATTTCTCCCATCCCAGCCCACTCCACCCTGTGCTCCCCACCTCCCCCCCACCTCCAGCCCCCCCCAGTTCTTCTCCCTGTGTCCTTCATACTTGTTCCTCCAAATCCATCCCCCTTTTCCCCCTCAGACTCCATTCTCTCTCCCCTCTGGTCACTGTCCCCTGTTCTCCATTTCAGTGTCTTTGTTTTTATTCTGCTTGCTTGTTTGTTTTGTTGTTCAGCTTCCTGTTAAAGGTGAGATCATATGGTATTTGTCTTTCAACACCTGGCCTATTCACTCAGCATAATGCTTTCCAGTTCCATCCATGTTGTTGCAATGGGTAGGAGCTCCTTCTTTCTCTCTGCTGCATAGAATTCCATTGTGTATATGTACCACAATTTTTTGATCCATTCATTTACTGACGGGCACCTAGGTTGCTTCCAACTCTTGGCTATTGTAAATTGTGCTGCTATGAACATTGTGGTGCATAGGGTCTTTGAAATTGATGTTTTAGGATTCTTAGGATATAATCCTAGAAGTGGAATTGCTGGGTCAAAAGGCAGGTCGATTTTTATTTTTCTGAGAAAATTCCATACTGTTTTTTATAATGGTTGCACCAGCCTGCAATCCCACCAACAGTGAACTAGGGTCCCCTTTTCCCCACAACCTCTCCAACATTTGTTGTTTGTTGCTTTGTTTATGATGGCCATTCTGACTGGTGTAAAGTGGTATCTCATTGTGATTTCCATTTGCATCTCTCTGATAGCTAACGATATTGAGCATCTCTTCATGTGTCTCTGAATGTTCTGTATGTCCTCCTTGGAGAAGTGTTTGTTCAAGTCCTTTTCCCATTTTCTAATTGGGTTGGGTGTCTTCTTAGAGTGAAGTCGTGTAAGTTCTTTGTATATTTTGGAGATTAAACCTTTGTCTGAGGTATCATTGGCAAATATGTTTTCCCATTCAGTTGGTTGTCTTGCTAATTTAATACTGTTTTCTTTAGCCATGCAGAAGCTTTTTATTTTGATGAGATCCCATTTGTTTATTCTTTCCTTTATATTCCTTGCTCTAGGGGACATATCAGTAAATATGCTGCTGTGTGAAATATCCAAGATTTTCCTGCCACTTTTGTCCTCTAGGACTTTAATGGTTTCATGGCTTATATTTAAGTCTTTTATCCACTTTGAATTTATTTTGGCGTATGGTGTAAGTTGGTGCTCGAGTTTCATTTTTTTGCACGTAGCTGTCCAGTTCTCCCAACACCATTTGCTGAAGAGGCTATCTTTATTCCATTTTATGTTACTGCCCCCTTTGTCGAATATTAATTGACTGTAGAGGGTTGGGTTGATTTCTGGGCTCTCTGTTCTGTTCCATAGGTCTATGTCCCTGTTTTTATGCCAGTACCAGGCTGTTTTGATTACAGTGGCCTTGTAATAGAGTTTGATATCAGGTATTGTGATTCCTCCTACTTTGTTCTTCTTCCTCAAAATAGCAGCTGCTATTCGGGGTCGTTTATGGTTTCATATAAATTTTTGAAGTGTTTGTTCTATGTCTGTGAAGTATGTCATTGGTACTTTAATAGGTATTGCATTGAATCTGTAAATTGCTTTGGGTAGTATGGACATTTTGATGATGTTAATTCTTCCAATCCATGAACAAGGTATATGTTTCCATTTGTTTGTGTCTTCCTCGATTCCTTTCTTCAATGTTGTGTAGTTTTGTGCACATAGGTCTTTTACCTCCTTGGTTAGGTTTATTCCCAGATATTTTATTTTTCTTTTTGCTATATCAAATGGGATTTTTTCCTTGATTTCTGCTTCTGCTGTTTCATTGTTGGTATACAAAAATGCCTTTGATTCCTGGATCTTGACTTTGTAACCTGCTGTTTTGCCAAATTCATTAATTAGTTCAAGCAGTTTTTTGGTAGAGTCTATAGGGTTTTCCATGTACACTATCATGTCATCTGCCAACAGTGACAATTTTGTTTCCTCCTTTCCAATTTGGATGCCTTTTAGTTCTTTTTCTTGCCTGATTGCTGTGGCTAAAACTTCCAATACTATATTGAATAGAAGTGGTGAAAGTGGACATCCTTGTCTTGTTCCTGATCTTAATGGAAAAGCTTTTAGTTTTTTCCCATTGAGTATGATGTTGGCTGTAGGTCTTTCATATATGGCCTTTATTATATTGAGGAATGCTCCCTGTATTCCCATTTTGCTGGAAAGAGGGAAATGTTTATCTTAACTGTATCTTAAAATGTGTATGTCATTTTATTGCTTTCCCAAAGGCTAAGGGGTAATCAATATCAATGAGCAAAACCATGCTCTTTTTTTCCAAAGGAAAAGTGAGTTTCCCCATATATTTAGTGAAAGAATGTCTTATCCTTTGCTGAATACTTTAAAATCATGGCTTAGTCCCATTTTATTTTTTCACCAGTTTTTCTTTTCTTTTTTTATTTAGTTATTTTTCAAGTACAGTTTTTTTTGTCTATTTCTCCCATCCCAGCCTCCCCCGCCCCTTGCTCCCCACCTCCCTCCCATTGCCACCCCCCTTAGTTCTCGTCCCTGTGTCCTTCCTATTTGTTCCTCCAAATCCCTCTCCCTTTTTCCCCTTAATTTCCCTTCCCTCTCCCCTCTGGTCACTGTCCCCTTGTTCTCTATTTCAGTGTCTTTGGTTTTTTTTTCTGCTTGCTTGTTTGTTTTGTTGTTTAGCTTCCTGTTAAAGGTGAGATCATATGGTATTTGTCTTTCAGCACCTGGCCTATTTCACTCAGCATAATGCTTTCCAGTTCCATCCATGTTGTTGCAAAAGGCAGTAGCTCCTTCTTTCTCTCTGCTGCATAGAATTCCATTGTGTATATGTACCACAATTTTTTGATCCATTCATTTACTGATGGGCACCTAGGTTGCTTCCAACTCTTGGCTATTGTAAATTGTGCTGCTATGAACATTGTTCACCAGTTTTTCTAAACTTTATTAAATATAGAAGTATCTACCAAAACTTAGAAATATAATAATGGTATTCATCTTTATAGTTAACATATCAACCATTAACCTATAACTTAGTGTTTATTTTAGAAACAAAGTTTTCCCTAAACACAATAACATCTATTGATAACAATGGTAACCTTTGTTATTTTTGTATCTTGAGAACCCATGTCTTTGCTTCACAGAACAATAGATAATAATTTGTATTTGTTTTGTTTCATTTTTTAAAAATCAATTTTTCTTCCAGCCTGCTTCCCAAACAGTGGAAAAGCTTTGTTTAACCACAGTTTGAGCAACTCAGTTATATTGTAATTCCATTTATGATTTATGCACATATATACATAAAAAAGAAATATACAAAGAGCTATGAGAGTTCAGACAATCCAGAGATTTTTGGTTTTGGTCTAGAGAACACTGGATTTTAATGGGCAGCAAGGATTTTCTAAGGAAGGGGAAGATGAGAATTGAATCGTAGATTGGGATAAGAAAATTCTCTGTGAATTTTAAATTTTCCAGTTTGTTGTGGAGTGAGTTGAAGGTTAGTTTCAATCAGATATAATGAATGACAATTATAGTTTGGATTCCCTTCAAAGTTAATTCTGCAACAAGAACTGGGGTCCTGGCTGGCGTAGCTCAGTGGATTGAGTGCAGGCCTGCGAACCAAAGTATCGCGGTTCGATTCCCAGTCAGGGCACATGCCTGGGTTGCAGGCCAGCTCCCAGCAGAGGATGCATGAGAGGCAACCATACATTGATATTTCTCTCCCACTCTTTCTCCTTCCCTTCCCCTTTCTCGAAAAATAAATAAATAAAATATTTTTTAAAAAAGAAGTGGAGTCCATGCAGGTGGCTTTTTTAGAAATCACTCTCATGAAGAGTAAATGAGGAGCTGAGAAAGTAAAGGGAGAAAAGCCCCACGAAAGGGTTCATTGATGACCAAGTTACCTCTGTGGACAACAGGGGCCCAATCCCTTTAGAGAATCCCCTGATAACCAATATGGAACACAGTGAAGAATTATTCCACTGAAGGAGGGGAAAGATGGAGTATTTATTCTTTGAAGTCTTATTCCTCATTGGTTGAGAGTTGGGGAGTAAGGGTTACTACACCAACATACTTCTGAGTTGCTACTACAGGCAGCTAGTCAAACTTCCTGCTCAGGAAATCCCTCGGATAAGGAAGAAGAAACACAGGAACCCAAGATGCAAATTTGACAACAGTTTGGAAACTGTCTCCACTTGCAGTTTCATGTGAACTCATGAGAGCTGAGAGTATGGGAAGGGGCATCAAAGGAGTCTACTAGAGTAAACTTGGATGCCAAAGTGAAGATTTTTCAGTAGATGATGGAACTCTTGAAACTAGCTGGAAAATTGAGGAGTATGAAGATGAGTATACCAGGAAGATGCATACGGAATTGCTTCAAGGATAAAACACAAGGATAATGTGGTGAATGTGGCCATCCTTGTCTTGTTCCTGATCTTAGTGGGAAAGAGAAACTTTCTGTTAGTCTTGGGGATGTAAAATACAGCAGAGGAAATCTAGTCAATAATATTGTAATAACTAGGTATGGTAACATTTGGATACTGGAGATATCAGGGGACCACTCCACAAAATATATGATTGTCTAACTACTATGCTGTACACCTGAAACTGATATAAAATAATATTGAATGTAAACTGTGACTGAAAAAATTAAAAAAGAAAGAAGTATGCAACTTTTTTAGTCTAAATCATTTGGAGATTCTTAGAAAGCCAAAAATATGCAGCCGGGAGCAGGTGATATAGAGAAATTATGAAGGTAGTGTTTATCCAGTCAATTCAATATTATAAGGCCTCCCTATTCCCTCCAGTTTCATTTGTACCTCTGGGACAGATTCTGGTTTGAGTTATGGTTCTGAATTTTGCTATCCATTAGATTTATCTAAGGAGGCTTGTTAAAATCCTGATAGTCTGGCCACTCCAGAGGCGAATTAAATCAGAGTAGTGACATCTAGGGTTCAGTAGTTTTCAAAGCTCCCTGGATGACTCCAATGTACAGCCGTGATCAAGAACCATTGGGTTATAGCTATAAAATATTAATAAGTTCTACTTTCATACTCAACATCAAGTCACCAGTTCTAATTGTGCTTTTGTCCTGGTCACTGGGTTTTTTGCTTCTTCCTAGAAAGCATTATCTTTCTTATTCAACCACTATGGTACGTAGATTCTGCTCCCTTGTTAATATTCCCAGCACCCATGTCCTCCATTTATGCCAAGCTTCTCCAGCCTTGATCAATATCTGAACTTTAGTCCTAAGGGTAAAAGTTTGTTGGCTGGTGTTTCTGATACCAGCAGCCTGACAATATGAATGTCCCATCCCTAGCCAAATAAAGTCTCTAAGCCTAACAGAGCTGAGATTCCTCTAAAGTTCACAGCTAAAGTATGGTTTGTTTTTCCTAATTATTTCCTATTATGTAATTTTTCTATTATGTGATAAGAACCCATTATGCTTCCCTTTTCTGAAAGAGCTGAGTGAAGCTCTAGTTTAGATTTTGGAAATGTAAAATTAAAATGTGTGGAATACTTGCTATCAAGAAATTGAAGCAAGTTGACAAAGCAGCCCATTTCTTCTAGCCTGCTCCCCCACTGTCACAGACAGTAATGAACACAAAAGATATGGCCTCCCACAATGCCATAACTATTCTTTCCAACAAATGTATCCACTTTTACTGCATCTGTGACAAACTTGGTTCTTCCCTGCATCTTGAGGCTATGAAATGTTTTTCTCCTTCCCCCAACCTAAACCAAGCCCTTATGCTATGGCTTTCATATTTGCTTCATTAATTCACTTCTCCCTCCAATTACTTGGATCTCTAAAAGGTTATTTATAGCTTCCATCTTTAAAACAAACAAAAAACTAAAAAACAACAATCTCTTCTTTGGCCCTAAAATTTCCTCAAAGCAATATTACTCTTTTGCCTTCCCTTCACTACAAAAGTAGTTAAGAGTAGTCTACACTCAATGAATTCACTTCCTCAACACAATAAAATCTGACTTATGAGAGCTCTTCTTTACTGAAACTGTTATTGCAGAGATTCATAATGACCTTCTGGTTGCTAAAACTAAAAAATGTTTCACTAATTGTCTGATAGCCTTCTTACAACATTTAACAATTTATTTTCTCTCCCTTTGAAACCTCTTTACCACATGGAGTGACATCATTCTCTTGCCTCTCTAGCCACTCTGTATCAGTCTCCTTTACAGGCTTAGCTCTCCCCATGCTGGCTTTAAGCACAATTTTTACTACAATCCCAATTTCGACACACTTGTAAACTTCATGTTTTCCATGAGTTTATTCTTGCTTCTTTTTGATTCCAAGATCGTTATATCCCACATAAATATCTTGTCTAAGTTCTAGACATGTATTTTCAACCTCCATCCACATACACCACAGATATCTCAAATTCAACCTATTACTTTCCAAGCCATTGTCACTTGGCTGCTACCTCTATCACGCTACTGAACGTGCTTGAGAAAACATCTCTAATGTTTTCCTAGTTGAAAAAAGGAAACTGAAATTCCCTCCTTAGGAAATATTTTTTACTTCCAGACTACTGTGTTCTCCTGTGTCATACATATACTTCCTCTCTGAACATTTTTTTCTGTCTCTTTATGCACTTCTTTTCCAACTTGCTCTATAGGTCTTGTCATTCCTCTAGATTCTGAGCTATGGTACAGGTAGCAGCTAGGTAGCACCTACTGAGTGAGAAGAATCCTCATGCTTAGTGTACTGGAGGAGGAGCATGCATAATAGAAAGTTACAGTTTATTTTTTGTCCATTCAGTACTCTATGTCTTTTGATTGTAAAGTTATGATTCAAAATCTTAAGGAAGAAGTAAGAGAATGATTTTGGCATGACAATTTGTGAAGGGATGTAGAGTGTTCTGTTCAAGTTTAGTGTAAGTGGAAACACTTTTCGAACTAAGTATAATGGCAAAGTCACTGCCTCCAATCTTTCAGTTTTTCCAAACTACACTAAGTCATGGCTATTAAGAGAAAACTAGGGCAACAACAAAATACATATAATTTAGTATTTGTTTCTGAGCCAAATGAAGGTAGAACTGAATTTCCAACATCTAACACACTATCTTATCATTGTAAAAACAAAAATAATTTTTTTGAAAATGAATGATACAAAAGCCCTCAGGACACAACCTTGAGACATTATGCTTTTTGACCTACACATCTTTTCAGAAGCTCAGTGGCAATGGGAGAGAAATACAGTGGTGGGTATGTCCAGTAATTGGTAATCTCCAAGGTGGGCCCAATGGAGGATTAAGCAAATAGAACCAAAAGGAATGTTTTTAAATAAGATGAGTTGAGTTCCAGTGACAGAGGAAAACATGCATCTGATAGGAACATAAGTGGGATAAAGGTAGTAGGAGAGTGGATTATGGCAAGAAGAGGACATTCAGAGTTTCCAGTCTTGGGTGAGGATAGAATTGAGTGATAATAAGTCTCAATTTGTGACTATTCCAGAATCAATTGAAGCTATGAGGAGATGAGGCAGGGCAAAAATCCATGATACCAAGTATTTGATGATAGAGTGGCAACAAAGGTGGGGAAGATCACCACAATCCAAGTGCTAAAGAAAGAGAGAAGTTTCTGTCTGAGAAAGTGCCACAGAGTTTAAGAGTACAGAGTCTGGATTCAGAACTGTGGTTTCACTGATACTTCTATTGTTTACCAGCTGTATAACCCTAAACAAGTGACCTTGGGCAAGTTATTTGACCTAGCCAAGCCTAAATATCATCTTCTGTAAGGCAGACAAAATAGCATCTATCTCATAAGGTTGTTATTCTGATTAAATGAGATAATACAAGTGAAATGATCTAACAAACAATGGCTAATATATAGTAAGCCTTCAGTAACTGTTAACTGAAAAACATAAACATTGGCCATGAAGACAGGGTAACAACAATATGAGAGTTAGTTTGACTTTCGAAAGAATAAAAAGTGATTTAAATTCATTCTAGTTATTGAGCCCTGGCTGATGTGGCTCAGTGGGTTGAGTGCTGACCTGCAAGCCAAAAGGCTACCAGTTTGATTCCCAGCCAGGCCACATGCCTGGGTTGCTGGCTAGGTCCCCAGTAGGGGGAGTGCAAGAGGCAACCACACATTGATGTTTCTCTCCCTCTCCATCTCCTTCCCTTCCCCTCTCTCTAAAAATAAATAAATAAATACATAAAAATCTTTTAAATTCATTCTAGTTATTGAGTCCAAGTACTTCTTTCCAGGGACCTGAAAAAAATCTACTAATGTAATCACGGAACTATTTCTAGTAATCTTTGAAGAGTAGCTTGATTTAGCCTGAGTTCCATAGAAAATAAATCATAAAGCAAATGCTTAATGCTAATACTTTAAAGGCATTCAGTCTCAAAAATGAAGAGTGAGAGAAAGGGGTAGTGAGGCATAAAGGGAAATCAAATATATAGAAGCATGCTGCCTAGTTGATCATGATAAGTTAATTGCTTCATCTTGCCAGATGACTTGAGAGCAGTACTGCCCTTAGACCCAGACAACAGGGGATCCTTGCTGTCAACCATGCATGATGCGTGCACATACACATTTAAAGAATACATGCATACCTCTTTCACTAGAGATACAGCACTCAGTAGTTCTGGCACAGCCATAGTATGTGTTGTAAACATCTGCTTTCATGACTAACACCATCCCAGGCCTCAGGAAAATATCTCTCAATATCTCTTGCCTTGTACTCTGATGCCAATGATGGGTTGCACCACGATGTCCCATTATGGCAGATGGAGTTGTTATCCACTCCACACTGCAGGAAAGATTTGAGTTGCAGAAGTGCTTAGGCAAGAGAAAAATACAGTAATAATAATTTACTTGTATTTGTTCCCTTGGCCTGAGTGAAGTATATTCTTGCTTTCTCTAATTGTGAAGAAGCCTGATAGATACTCCTTTTAATCTCACTTCTGTCTTTCTATAGTCGTTCCATCCTCCTTCCAAAATTCCCGCAAATTTTTTCTCTTACCTTCTCCAGTACCTCATACTTTAGAAAAGAGGTATGTTCCTGCTTAGAGGAGATGAATGGTGGAAGCAGGAGTTTCCATCACTCATATTCCTCAGTTCAGCATCCCCACCAGTGAGAACCTCACTACTTACCAAAGAAGGAAGCTACTCTCACCAAAGTCAGCAATAACGTTTTAACTTCCTGAGGGCCACTAAGGCAAAATCTTAGGAACAGAGAATTTTCTTCTTGTTGCTATAATTCTGTTCCTAGCAAAACACTAAGAGTGATATAGTAGTGTTTGGTGGCATGTGGTTCTTCTAGAACTAGATTTATATAACAGAGTCCACCACATTAGCTGTAAATGACTCTATCACACTGATCCTGTACGGGTGTTACCAGCCCCAAATGAATTCTTAATAGCACTTATAAATTATTCAGACATCTTAATATAAAATTAATAAAAATTCTACAACAAATATTTTCATTTATATATTAGATATAACCCCCAAAAGCAAGACAGAGTATATTTTCTCAAGAAGGTTCTAGAAAATATTTATGTCCTCCTCTTTGTTTTCTTTAAAGCAAGTATATCCAAACGAAATGACTATAATAACTGTATGTTGTTTCCATTTGCGCAAAAATAAATTTAGATTCATGAAAAATTATATATACGTCTTAATTACAAATGAACAAACTATTAAGAATTTCTCTTTTTTCTTTCTTTTTTTATTGTTATTCAAGTACAGTTGTCTCCATTTTTCTCCAACCACTACCCCCATTCCACCCATCCCCTCCTCCCACCCTCCATCCTACCCCTCTTTGGCTGACTATTGTAAATTGTTGGAAGCAACTTACAAAAATGTTTATGTCCATGATTTTCCAATTAGTTAGTCCATTAAACCCTTGTTCAAATAAAACTTTGTAAATGGAACCTCATCAACAAAACAAGCAAGCAAGTAAAATATAACCAGAGACATTGAAATTGAGAACAAACTGACCAGAGGGGAGGTGGGAGAGGGATAATGGGGGAAAGTGGGGAAGGGTTGTCAAGGAACATGTACAAAGGACCCATGAACAAAGCCAAAGGGGGGTAGGATCAAAGGTGGGAGGTGGAGATGGCTGGGGTAGCTGGGAGTAGTGGGGAAAAATGGAGACAGCTGTACTTGAACAAGAATTTTAAAAAATAAATTAGAATTAAAAAAGGAAAGTCTGAACAGTCAACCAAAAAATAAAATAAAACTGGTAAAAAGCATATCACTGTAGTTGAAATAGGGTTGTAGCTCTGATAACTGTTCATTACCTCTGCCATTGAGGCACTTGGGGTTGGAGATAGATTCCAAATTCCCTAGGGTTTTACCCATTGTAGTTGAACCATATTTCTCATGGTTTATCTGCTCTCTTGGAAGGCCCACAAAGTAGTCAAATTGTGGAAAAGTGGATGCACTACTTCCTAACTAATCATTTAGTAAGATGTCATTTGTCTCCTAAATATACAAAGAAGTGAAATATAAAATTCAATCTTAGCAATAGAATCTAAGTCATATAATTTCTAAAATACACTAATTCTTCAATCTTTTTGAGAATAATTCATGTTGTTTAACAAGCATATTAATTTATCCTATAGTCTTCTAGTGATGAGATTTCATGAAAAGGAAGACAATAGTAAGGTTTTTTTGAGAATTTAAAAAATATTTTATTTATTTGTTTTTAGAGAGAAGGGAAGGGAAGGAGAAAGGGAGGGAAAGAAATATTAATGGATGGTTGCCTCTTGCACACCCCCTATTGGGGACCTGGCCCACAACCCAGGCATGTGCCCTGACTGGGAATTGAACCTGTGACCCTTTAGTTCACAGCCCATGCTCAATCCACTGAGCTACACCAGCCAGGGCGAAAATAGTAAGTTTTTAAAGCCAACAAAGAATAAATGTTATTCAAATCCAGAAACTTATTCTGTCTGCCAAAGATGCTTATTGTGTCTAACTTTGTCAACAAAGTTAGACTACATTATCAACTTTATCCCTGTCTTCACACTCTTTCCTTCACCAAACCATCCTTCAATCATTGTTTGAGTAATCTTTTTTTTAAGATTTTATTTATTTATTTTTAGAGGGGAAAGGGGGAAGGGGAGAGGGACAGGAACATCAATGTATGGTTGCCTTTCGTGCGTCCCCTGCTGGGAACTGGCCTGCAGGGAACTGGCCTGCAACCCAAGCATGTGCCCTGACTGGGAATCGAACCGCGATCGTGTGGTTCGCAGGCCCAAGCTCAATCCACTGAGCTACACCAGGCAGGGTGCTTGAGTAATCTTGAAGAACCCTTGTAATTGCATAATTTTCCTGCTGTAAACACTTGTAGGGACTGCTCCCTTTTTCCCAGCAGAGTTTAAAACCCCCCATAAATGAATGAAAATGCTGTCATCAACAAATGTGATATAAGACCAAACACATGAAGCAAGATTGTCAAAGATTGTGTGATCTTTGTCTTGTCTGTGTTTCAGAACAAAATTTAATGACTGTCATGGTGGTCTTTTCACTATGGATAAAAACCAACCATCAACTAAGACTTCTTTTTTTCTTTAAATGGGCAATTTGTATTTAGAGCCAAGAATGGGGTACATTCTGAGAGTAAGGAAGAGTGTGAAGGTAGAAGAGTTTTCTCTGCACCATTCAGAGGGAAACTGCTACCAGGTCAGGGTAGAGTCAGGTTTTGTAACACCTAAAACCTTTAAAAGGTGGGGAGGGGATAGGGTTACTTAAGACAGTAAGTATAGAATTACATGTATACAAATTGGAGTAGGGTTTGAAAGGGGCTTATGATATGTGGGGGACTAGAACTGAAATTTCATTATCTTCATGGTAAATCTACAAGTGAGTCAGGAAAAAACCACGTTTGTAGCTATGATCTATCTATGGTACCCTTTTCTAGCTATTTTCTGTACTGGGCTTAAATAATTTTTTTAATCTCTTAGTACCCTCCCCTTTCTGAATGTCATGTTGGTCCATATGCTTCAGTTATGTCCTAGAAATATATAGCTGTAACTCATGATCCAAAACTATTTAGGCATTACAAATTTTAGGTGGTTTATACTTGAAAGTCTTTTCTTCTTCCTGTTAGCCATACAGTGAGTAGTTTTGCTGCTTCCCATTTCCCTGTTTGTTATTAATACAGGAACTATATGATGTAGTTTGCTGAGATAGTCCAGTTTATGCCTGTTCTCCTGGCATAATTATTAAAACTGCCTTCTTGCAGAACTGTACTTGAACATCAATTAAAATTTTTAAAAAGGAAAATAAAATAAAATTTAAAAGAATAAATCATTTTTAAAAACTGCCTTCTTTCTGGAGCTCCACTGAACCAGAAAATACTAAAACAATAGTGGAGAGGGAGGATCTTGTTAAAGAGATCCAATACCATTTGTAGCAGCAAGGGTGAACCTAGAGGGTATTATGCTAAGTGAAATGAGTCAGACAGAAAAAAAACAAGTAACATATGATTTCACTTATGTGTGAAAGTGGAAGAACAATATAAGTAAATAAACAAAGCAGAAACAGACTTGTAGATACAGAGAACAGACTGATAGTTGCCAGAGGGGTGGGTGGTTGGGGGACTCGGTAAAAAACGTGAAAAAAATTGAGCAGTACAGGCTAATATTTATAAAATGGTCATGAGGATGTAAAGTACAGCATAGGAAATAGAATCAATGATATTGTAATAACTGTACATGGTGCCAGTTGGATACTGGAAATATCAGGAGGAACACTTTGTAAAGTGTATGATTGTCTCACCACCATGTTCTACACCTGGAATTAATACAAAATAATATTGAATGTAAATTTTAATTGAAAGTAAAGCTAAAACACAAACACAAAAAAGAGATCCAATAAAGCTGTTTTTAAACTTTTAGTTTCACCCTCAGCCTATGCATGCATGGATCTGATCTTAGTTACCAGATACCTTACAGAATGAGCTATGATAGACCTTCATCTAGTTCCCAAACTGACCACTTGGTGGTATACATAAGGGACAGTTCCAAATAACCAGCAAAGCCTTCAACAAATGAACTGCCATTGGTACCAAAACTCACAAGAGGTAGGTTGAAATTTGCAGCCTAGATCAAATCAGGTCAAGCACATGCTATTGTAAAAATAGTCTGACCTATTCAAGTACCTACTAAAAAATATTAACACCCTTTGTATAATTTAAACAAGACCCAGTCTCACAATACAATATTCAAAATGTGCAAAAAAATCCAAAATTACTCAACATATGAAGAATCTCAGAAATCTCAACTCACCTGGAAAAAAACAATCAACAAGTGCCAAGAAGATGACACAGATAATGGAATGTCCTGACACAGACTTTAACGCAGTTATAATAGAATGGTAGAAAGAGCAATTACAAACCCTCCTGAAATGCAAGTTAAAATTAGAAGTATCTGCAAATAAATAGAATATGTAAAAAAGAACCAAATGAAAAGTTTAGGAATGAAAAATACAACTGAGATTTTAAAACCTTACTTGATATTGTTAATAGCAGAATCAAGGTGACCAAGGAAAGAGGTAGTGAACATAAAGCCATTTCAACAGAATTTATCAAGTATGAACAACAAATCAAAATAAATTTAAAAATAAACAGAGCCATTATTATCAAACTGCTAAAAACTATAGACAGCCCTGGCTGATGTGGCTCAATGGATTGAGTGCAGGCCTCCAAACCAAAGGGTTGCCAGTTCGATTCCCAGTCAGGGCACATCCCTGGGTGGCAGGCCAGGTCCCCAGTGGGGGACACATGAGAGGCAACCACACATTGATGTTTCCCTTTCTTTCTCCTTCTTTTCCCCTATCTCTAAAAAATGAATAAATAAAATCTTTTTTAAAACTATAGACAAAAAGCTTGAAAGCAGCCAGAGAAAAATGATGCATTACTTATTTTACAGCAGTTATTTAAATGATTTCTCATCAGAAACTATGGTGGCAGGTGGGTAGAACATTTTTTAAATGCTGGAAGAAAAGAGCTTTCAATTCAGAATTCTATATTTAGAGAAGATATCCTTCAAAACAGAGGGAAACTAGACTTTGGGTGGTGGTCACACAATGCAATATACAGATGATGTGTTATAGCATTGTACACTTGAAACTTTTATAATGTGTTAACCAATAACACCCAATAAATTTAATTGAAAATAAAAGTGAATGAGCCCTGGCTTGTGTGGCTATGTGGATTGAGCATCAACCTGTGACCTAATGGGTTGCCAGTTTGACTCCCAGTCAGGGCACATGCCTGGGTTGCAGGCCAGGTCCCCAGTAGGGGGTGTGTGAGAGGCAACCACACACTGATGTTTCTCTCCCTTTCTTTCTCCCTCCTTTCCCCTCTCTCTAAAAATAAATCAAATAAATAAATAAATAAAATATAAATATAAATAAATAAATTTATGTATAAATTTATTTCTCTATAAATAAATAAAATTCTTTCAAAAGATTTTTTAAAAAGTGAAGGAAAGACATTCTCAGCTGTAAGAAAAGTCAGATAATTTACAGCCAAAAGACCTGCTCTAAAACAATTGGTAAAGAAGTTCTCTAGATAAATGGGAAATCATACCAAAGTAAACCTGGAACATCATGAATGAAGGCATCAAAAAATCTAAATATCTGGGGGGAAATAAGAGAGAAGACACAAATTACCAACATCAGAAATGAAAGAGAGACTAGCACTGAAGACCCCACAGACATAAGGAGGATAATAAAAGAATATTATTAACAACTTCACACACATAAATCAAACAATTGAGATGAAGTAGTCCAGTTCCTTGAAAACCACAAACCTCCAAAACTCACCCAATATAAAGTATATAATCTGAATAACCCTATAACTATTAAATAAATCCAACAAAACATGTACATAATCTGTATGTTGAAAACTATAAAAATCTGGGAAAGAAATCAGAGAAGACCTAAATCCATGGAAAGACATACTGTTTTCACAGTTAGAAGACTTAATATATTAAGGGGATAGTCTTAATATATTAAGAATGTATTAATATATTCTCCCAAAATTGCTCAATAGTTTTAAAATAATACCAATATAAATTCCAACAGTAGTTTTGTAAATATAGGCAAACTGATTCTAAAATTTATATGGAAAAAATAAAGTATAATAGTTCAAACAATTTTGAAAAAGAAAAATAAAATGGGAGGAATTACTATAATTGATATTAAAGCTTACTAAAGAGGAAAAATGGTGAAAGTGGCAGCGGAGTAGGACAAAGAGGATTCTACTCCCCCCCATACATGGGAGAAAAACCTGGACAATCTGCAGAGGAACACAGCAAATAGCCAACAGTGCCCCAGCATATAGGAAAATAGGAGTCCAGAAATTGTAGCGAACATGGAAAGATTAAACAGTGAGGAGACGGCTGCAGGTCAATAAGGTCCGAGGGACCAGTGCAGACGCCACAGGCCAAGGCTGCCTCCTCTACCGGGCAGGGCGCCAGGGGCCCAGGCCGGGACTGCCTTGGACTCTTTGGGAGCTGAGGGCTGGCAGCAAGGTCCTTGGGAGAAAGCCAGATCATCAGCTCTCTCCATACCGGGCTGAGCACAGTTTGAAAAACATGAGAGAGACCTGTTTGCTTAAAGTGTCAGAGAGAGGAATGGGCATGAGGAAGCAGATAAGGGGGCCTTAATCACCCATGGAGTCTGTGGTCACTGGATTGGGAGAATTGAGAGTCACCCTTCTGTTCCCCGGTAGCACTGGGAAAGGTTCGCACCCAAGCCTGAGGGACCAGGGAAGCCTGACCAGGTGCACGTGCACACAACCAAGCCCAGGGAGGTGACTCCTGGGGAAAGCTCTAAAGAGGACCTGGATTCCCTCTGTGGGGCACTGGGGAGAGGCACTGGTCTGGATCTTGGGAGAGTGCTTCTGAGACTGGCTGAGTACACCGAGAAGGGAGAAAGGCCACTCCAATCGCCCCTCAGCCTGCTGCAGCCAGTGAGACCAGAAAAACCGGTTTGGCCAGCTGGAAATCAACAAGAAGTGTTTTCTTTCTTTCTTATTTTTATAATTAATTTTATTTAGTTATTTTTCAAGTACAGTCTTTTGTCTATTTTTCCCATCCCAGCCTCCCCCACCCCTTGCTCCCCACCTCCCTCCCATTTCCACCCCCCTTAGTTCTCGTCCCTGTGTCCTTCCTATTTGTTCCTCCAAATCCCTCCCCCTTTTCCCCCTTAACTTCCCTTCCTTCTCCCCTCTGGTCACTATCTTTTTATATAGTAATCTTTTATTTTTTAACTTTATTATTCTTTTGTCTTTCAATACTTATTTCCTCTCTTTTCTTCTTTCTTGTTTTATTCCTTCTTCCTTCCTTTACAAACTTATCACTTTTTCCTCCCTTCTGCTGCCTTTTTCCCCCCACACAAGTGAGACAAAAAACTTGGAACTGTGAAAAGACCAGAGATGGACCCAAAGAGGGGGCATCCCAACAGTAGAAACAGAGAGACAAATTTCACTTTGCTATAGCAGAGAAACGACAAGTTACTGCATATTCCTATTATTTTTTCATTATTCTTACGTCTTTTATTTTAAAAGCATCTTTGTATTCCTCCTCTTTCTGTATAGTCTTCTTTGCCTTGGCTGAATATATTGTATCATTTGATAGGTTTCCCATGTCCCCTCATTCATAGAGTATTGCTAATTTACTGTCCTTTACTTCTCCTGTGCTCCATTAGCACACTATTGAAAGTCCAATACTCCCTATTCTTGGTACCTCATAGATTCTGTCATATGATTGTTGCTGTAATATTATTGCAAATAAAAGCTATTCCATACTATTGCAAATAATACACAACACCCTTCCCAGACCTTAGCCCACTTCATTGTTTCCTGAACTATAATACTGTAGTGGTTAACTCTATTCTCTCTCAAACTACACCTATTTACCATCCTTTATTCTCATCTTACCACAGAACCTGACCTCCCAAAACCTCCCTTCTTTCTAGATCCAACTCACAAGCCTTCCCTCCTCAACAAGAGCCTTATCTTCCTTCCAACCTTTCTGAAAAGTGGCTAGGTGGGTTGAAGATTGCGGTTGTCACTGTATATAGTCAGGGGAGTGCCTATTTCTTCTCCACCAGCTGCTACTGTAAATATCATAGGATACTCTCCTGCTATCACAAACCAGTTTACCTTCCCCCCCAACTGATCACGAACAAACAAACAAAAAAAGAATAGGTGGAAGCGGTGAACACCAGGATAATCACTGGAAGAGTAAACCCAACAACAAAGGAACCACCAACAGATAACAACAGAGGAAGGTGAAGGAGAAAGTAGAAATCACACAAATATCAATCCAAGACCTATCTGGAAATACAACTAAACAGAGGAGAAACTACTCAGTGCAAACAACTGAACAAGAGCAAAACAGAATCCTCAAAATCCTGTACACACAGAAGAACTAGCTTCAACATAACCTGCTCTCACAACCACAACAAATAGAAATGGGTGGTGGACAGGGGGACCATCAGTTCACCAGCTGGTGGGAAGGACCCACAAAAGAAAGACCCCAAAACAACCAAAACCCAAAGACAAACTCAGAGCCAACATAAAGGACAGCCCAACACCAGTGAGCTAGGGAGATCAAGGAGACTACACCACTGAATCTGACAAGTGTTATACCACAGAAGTTCACACCATAAACCCAGGAAGCCAGAAAAAATCAATTTAAGAAGCTGAAGCTAACAAGAAGAGTATCACATACAATGGGAAGACAGAAAAACAACCTCCCAATGAAAGGAAAAGAGGAAGCCTCAGAAAAAATGCTAGATGAAATAGAGGCAAGTCAGCTATCAGATACTGAATTCAAAGCATTGGCTATCAGGTTGTTCAAAGAGCTCACAATGAGCTACCAGAAACTACAGAGGAGCTACAATGAACTCACTGCAAACTATATCAACATGAAAAAGGAAATAGAAACTATCAACAAGGGCCAAGAGGAAATGAAGAATACCATTTTGGAGCTGAAGAACACAGTAGAAGATATCAAAAGCAGGACTGATGAAGCAGAAGATCGGATCAGGAAGTTGGAGGAAATTGTAGAAAAAAATTCCCAGAAAAAGCAAAAAAAAAAAAAAGAGGTTCAGAAAGAACGAGGAGGGATTAAGAGAAATGCAAGACAGTAGGAAATGTGATAATATCCGAATAATAGAAATAGCAGGAGGAGAAGAAGAGCAAGGGATAGAAAATCTATTTGAAAAAGTAATGATGGAAAACTTCCCTAATTTGATGAGAGAAAAAGTCACACAAATCCAGGAATCACAGAGAGTCCCAATCAAGAGATACCCAAAGAGACCCACTTAATGACACATCATCATTAAAATGGCAAAATTCCAAGACAAAGAGAAAATCTTAAAGGCAGCAAGTGGAAAAAGGAAGTAACATACAAGGGAGCCCCAATAAGGTTAGCTGTGACTTCTCAATGGAAACACTCCAAGCAAGAAGAGAACGGTAAAAAATATTTCAAGTAATGAGAACCAGAGGCCTGCAACCAAGGCTACTTTACCCAGCAAGGCTCTCAATCAAGACAGAAGGCCAAATAAGGATCTTCCCAGAAAAAAAGAAGTTTAAAAGAATATGCCTCCACCAAACCAGCTTTGCAAGAGATGCTAGAAGGACTGCTTTAAGGAAAAGAAGGAAAAAAAGACAACAGAGAGAAACACAGGAATAAAAATGACAATGAATAAGTACCTATCAATAATAACCTTAAACATAAATGGATTAAATGCTCCAGTCAAAAGACATAGAATAGGCCGTGGCTGGTGTAGCTCAGTGGATTGAGCACAGGCCTGCGAACCAGAGGATTGCAGTTCAATTCCCAGTCAGGGCACATTCCTGAGTTGCAGGCCGGTTCCCTGCAGGCCAATTCCCAGCAGGGAGTGCACAAAAGGCAACCATACATTGATGTTACTCTCCCTCTCTCCTTCCCCTCTAAAGATAAATAAATAAATAAATAAACAAACAAACAAATAAATAAATGACATAGAATAGCTGAATGGATAAGAAAGCGTGACCCACACATATGCTGCCTACAAGAGACTCACCTTAGGACAAAAGACCTACACAGACTAAAAGTGAAGGGCTGGAGAAAAAATTTTCCAGCAAATGGCCAAGGAAAAAAAGCCAGAGTAGCAATACTCATATCAGACAAAATAGATTTCAAAAAAAGGACCATAAACAGAGACCCAAAAGGTCACTTTATAATACTCAAGGGAAGAATCCACCAAGAAGACATTAACATTGTACATATAGATGCATCTAACATAGGAGCACCCAAATATATAAAGAAAATCTTAGAGAACTTCATGAAAGATATTGACAGCAACACAATTATAGTTGGGGATTTTAACACCCCACTGTCAAAAATGGACAGATCTTCCAAACAATATATCAACAAAGATATTGTGGCATTGAGCAACGCACTAGATGAAATGAACTTA
This sequence comes from Artibeus jamaicensis, assembly GCF_021234435.1. NCBI lineage: Eukaryota > Metazoa > Chordata > Mammalia > Chiroptera > Phyllostomidae > Artibeus > Artibeus jamaicensis. The sequence continues at coordinate 6,394,770 of NW_026522028.1, read as the reverse complement.
ACTGATATATATATAGAGACCTTCATCCCAAAGAGGCTAAATACACATTCTTTTCAAATGCACATAGAACATTATCAAAGATGGACCACATGATAGGACACAAAATGAGCCTCAACAAATTCAAGAAAATTGAAATCATACCAAGCATTTTCTCTAACCACAGGGTACTGAAACTGGAAACCAACCCCGAAGGAAAGAACCCCAAACACTCAAAATCATGGAGATTGAATGGCATGCTATTAAACAACGAATGGGTCAAGAATGAAATTAGGGTGAAATCAAAAAGTTTCTGGAAACAAATGAAAATGAACCAAAGACAACCCAAAACTTATGGGTCACAGCGAAGGCAGTCTGAGAGGGAAGTTCATAGCCATACAGGCCTACCTAAGAAAGACAGAGACATTTCAAACAAACAACCTAACCCTACATCTACAAGAACACGAGGAACAACAACAAAGACAGCCCAGAGCAAGTAGAAGGAAGGAAATAACCAAGATTAGAGCAGAATTAAATGACATAGAGATTAAAAGCACAATTCTAAGGATCAGTGAATCCAGGAGCTGTTTTTTTTTAAAGATAAACAAAATAGACAAGCCTTTAAGCAGGCTCATCAAGAAAAGAAGGGAACGGACACAAATAAACACAATCAGAAACGAAAGAGGAGAGATTACAACTTACACCACAGAAATGGAAGAGATTGGAAGAAATTACTATGAAGAACTGTATGCCAAGAAATTTGAAAAGCTATGTGAAATGGGCAAATTTGTAGAAAAATATAATATTCCAAATCTCAATGAAGAAGAAGCAGAATGCCTGAATAGACCAATAACAGCAAATGAAACTGAAAGAGTGAACAAAAATCTCCCGAAGCACAAAAGCCCTGCACCAGATGGTTTCACAGGAGAATTCTATAAAGCATTTAAGGAAGAGCTAACTCCTATTCTTCACAGGCTATTCCAAAAAATCAAAAATGATGGAAGAATCCCAAACTCTTTTTATGAAGCCAGCAGCATCCTAATCCTAAAACCAGATAGAGATACAGCAAAGAAAGAAAACTTCAGGCCAATATCACTGATGAACATAGATGCTAAAATCCTCAACAAAATATTGGCAAACCACATCCAACAATACATTAAAAAGATCATGCACTATGACTAAGCGGGATTCATCTCAGGGACCCAAGGATGGTTCAATATTCGCAAATCAGTAAATGTAATACATCACATAAACAAAAAGAAAGATAAAAATCACATGATCATATCAATAGATATGGAAAAAGCTTTTGATAAGGTACGACACCCATTTATAATAAAAACAATCAGCAAAGTTGGAATAGAGGGAGCATTCCTCAATATAATAAAGGCCATATATGAGAGACCTACAGCCAACAACATACTCAATGGGCAAAAACTAAAATCTTTTCCACTAAGGTCGGGAACAAGACAAGGTTGTCCACTTTCACCACTTCTATTAAATACAGTATTGGAAGTCTTAGCCACAGCGATCAGGCAAGAAAAGGAAATAAAAGGCATCTAAATCAGAAAACAGGAAACAAAACTGTCACTGTTTGCAGATGACATGATGGTGTACATGAAAAATCCTATAGAGTATCCAAAAAATGCTCGACCTAATAAGTGAATTTGGCAAAACAGCAGGATACGAAGTCAATATTCAGAAATCAAAGGCATTTTTATATACCAACAATGAATCAACAGAAGCAGAAATCAAGAAAAAAACCCATTCAATATAGCAAAAAGAAAAATAAAATATCTGGGAATAAACCTAACCAAGGAGGTAAAAGACCTATGTGCAGAAAACTACACAACACTGAAGAAAGAAATCAAGGAAGACACAAACAAATGGAAACATATACCATGTTCATGAATTGGAAGAATTAACAACATCAAAATGCCCATACTAGCCAAAGCAATTTACAGATTCAATGCAATACCTATGAAAATACCAATGACATACTTCACAGACATAGAACAAACACTTCAAAAATTTATATGAAACCATAAATGACCCCAAATAGCAGCTGCATTTTTGACAAAAAAGAACAAAGTAAGAGGGATCACAATACCTGATACCAAACTGTATTACAAGGCTACTGTAATCAAAACAGCCTGGTACTGGCATAAAAACAGGCACATAGACCAATGGAACAGAACAGAGAGCCCAGAAATAAACACAAATCTCTCCAAGAGGGCAGCAACATAAAATGGACTAATAATAGCCTCTTCAACAAATGGTGTTGGGAGAACTAGAAAGCTACATGCAAAAAAAATGAAACTCGAGCACCAACTTATACCATACACCAAAATAGATTCAAGGTGGATAAAAGACTTAAATATAACCTGTGACACCATTAAAGTCCCAGAGGAGAACATTGGCAAGAAAATCTCAGATATTCCATGCAGCAACATTTTTACTGATATGTCACCTAGAGCAAGGAATATAAAGGAAAGAATAAACAAATGGGATCTCATAAAAATTAAAAGCTTTTGCATGGCTAAAGAAAACAGTATTAAAACAAAAAGAGACCCAAGTGTACGGGAAAACATATTTGCCAATGATACCTGTGACAAGGGTTTAATCTGCAAAATATACAAAGAACTTACACAACTCCACTCTAAGAAGATAAGCAACCCAATTAAAAAGTGGGCAAAGGGCCCTGGCTGGTGTAGCTCAGTGGATTGAGCGCGGGCCTGGGAACCAAGCAACCACGGTTCGATTCCCAGTCAGGGCACATGCCTGGGTTGCAGGCCAGTTCTCTCCCTCTCTCCTTCCTTTCCCCTCTAAAGATAAATAAATAAAATCTTTAAAAAAAAAAGTGGGCAAAGGACTTGAACAGACACTTCTTTAAGGAGGACATACAGAACATCCAGAGACACATGAAAAGATGCTCAATATCACTAGCTATCAGAGAGATGCAAATTAAAACCACAATGAGATACCACTTTACACCAGTCAGAATGGCCATCATAAACAAAGCAACAAACAAATGTTGGAGAGGTTGTGGAGAAGAGGGGACCCTAATCCATTTTTGGTGGGATTGCAGACTGGTACAACCACTGTGGAAAACAGTATGGAATTTTCTAAGAAAACCAAAACTGGACCTGCCTTTTGACCCAGCAATTCCACTGCTGGGCTTATATCCTAAGAACCCTGAAACACCAATCCAAAAGAACCTATCCACCCCAATGTTCATAGCAGCACAATTTACAATAGCCAAGAGCTGGAAACAAGCTAGGAGCCCCTTGGTAAATGAATGGGCCAAAAAAATTATGGTACATATACACAATGGAATTCTGTGCAGCAGAAAGAAAGAAGGAGCTCCTACCCTTTGCAACAGCATGGATGGAACTGGAAAGCATTATGCTGAGTGAAATAAGCCAGATGTTGAAAGACAAATACCATATGATCTCACCTTTAACAGGAAGCTAAACAACAAAACGAACAAGCAAGCAAAATATAACCAAAGACCCTGAAATAGAGAACAGGAGACAGTGACCAGAGGGAAGAGGGGAGGGAATTTCAGGTGGAAAAGGGGAATGATTTACAGGAACTAGTATAAAGGACATAGGGACAAGAACTAAGGGGGGTTGAAATGGGAGGGAGGTGAGGAGCACTGGGGGAGTGGGCTGGAATGGTAGTAAAAGACAGAAAAGTGTACTTGAACAACAATAATTTTTTTTAAAACCTCACCATATAGCTACAATAATCAAGAAAGTATGGTATTGGAAGGGAGGTAGACACATAGAACACTAAATAGAATACAGAATACAGAAAAAGTCAAGTTTGGCTATTTAGTTTTGAGAAAATTGTAAAAGGAACCAATAGAAAAAATATAGTCTTCTCAATAAGTGGTTTTGCGAAATTAATCTGCCATATACAAAAAAACCCTTAAACCTACTTGGCACTTTATACAAGACCTATTTTAAAATTAATCATAGGCTTAAATATAAACATAAAATTTTAAAACTGTTAAAACAAAACAGAAGAGAAATCTTTCTTATAGAAGTTTAGTTGACAAGTTCCTTAGACATGACACCAAAAATACAATCCATACGAGAAAAAAATTGATAAATTGAAGTGTATTAAAATTCATTAAATTTCTCTGTGAAAGACACTGTTACGAGGAAAAAAAGAGAAGTTATACACTGGGAGACCATATTTGCAAATCTTGTATCTCACAAGGATATCCAGAACATATCTACAAAGGGTTATCCAGAAGAAACAAAGAATTCTCAAAGTTTAGTAATAAGAAAATGTACAATCTATTTGAAAATGGGCAAAAGACTTGAGCAGGCACTTCACCAAGGAAGGTGTAAGGACAGAAAATAAGCATATGAAAAGATATTCAATGTCATTAGTCATAGGGAAATGCAAATTATACCCTAATAAGATACCATTATACAACTATTATAATGGCTAAAATAAAAAAAATACAATCTTCGGGTAGTGAATACACAGTGCAATGCACAGATCCTGTGTCATAGAAATGTACATTTGAAGCCTATATGATCTTATTAACCAATATCACCCAAGGAAATTTAATAAAAAGTTGAAAAATATGGACATTATCAAGTGCTAATGAGGATGAAAAGCAACTGGAATTCTCACACAGTCTTGGCAGAAATACAAAATTGTCTAACACTGAAAATCAGTTTGACAATTTCTTAAAAAATTAAACAGCTACCATATGACCCACCTATACCATTCCAGGGTATTTACCCCATAACAAGAATTGGAAATATTTTTCTGCGAAGAAGTGGATAGTCAATATTTTAGGCTTTGCAGGTAATACAGTCTCTGTCTATCCCAGTTTGGATAATAAATTATTTGATCAGCCTATTTATCAACAACAACATCTACTCCTAGTTTTATTCATTATTTACATGATGGAGGCCCATGGTTGTTTGATTATTGGATGATTGTGTCAAGAGCTTTAAACTATGATATATTAATGCAAATCCTGAACTTTATCCAGCCTTCCATCAGATGGCTGCTCATCAGATCAGCTGCCATGCAGTTGATCTGGTTACATCAGGTCATCCTTTATGGAAAAATTTATCAATGAGTTCTGATATAAGTTGGGCAAGGGAGTGAACATTTCAGACATAAATGAAAAGAGGAAGTGAATTATGTGCATTTCAATGGTAATAGTCATTACAAATACAAGGAATATCAAGTGAAACATTTGAGGCAAGATCAGATCTATGTGTTCACTGAGTAGCAAGGTCAGTGTGTCTCAGGAAAAGAGAGTGAAAGGGATAGTAGTAGGATACATGCTCAAAGAAGTAGACGTTGCCCAGATGATATGGAGCTTTGCAAGTCATAGTGGGGACTTTGAATTTTAATTTAGGTATATGGGAAAACTGCTGAAGGGTTCTAAATAGGGAAGTAATTCATCTGACTTATGCTTTTGAAATTGCACTATAAGAAGGCCAATGAAAGTGAAGCTGGGGGACCAGTTAGAAGGTTATGGAGATGAAAATGACTTTGTCTAGAACTGTGGTAGATATGAGAAACAATGGAATTCAGGTTATATTCTGAAGATGGGTTGCCAGGATTTGCTGATTTAAATAAAGAGTGTAAGAGAAAGAGACATTTTCCAAGTTCTGTGCTAAGCACTATGCGAGCAATGAGAAGTGGTCAATTCAGGGATGTATTTTGAAGAAAAAGATCACAGAACTTCATAATAAACTGGAAAATTGGTGGAAAGAAGAGGAAAAAATTAAAGATTACTCCTAAGTTTTATATCTGAGCAAATGAGTACACAGTATCACTATATAATAAGGTAGGAAACTTTGATGAAGCAGTAGGTTTGGAAGGAAATTAAAAGTTATGCTTCTTAATTCAAGTAGAACTATAAAGCATGTGGTTCCATGTATGAATCTGGTATTCAGCAAAGAGATCAAGGCAGGAGATATAAACTTTGGAGTCATCAACATCTAAATAGTACTTGAAAATCACAAGAGTGGGTAATATCTTCTGGGGATAGTGCATTGATTTCAAAAAGAGGGACAATGGCTGTGTTCTATGCCACTCTCTTCTTTAGAGGTCAGGAAGAAGGGGATAGGTTAGCAAATGAAATTTGGAGGGAAACAAGCCAATAATGTAGGAAGAAGATCAGGAAACCCAAATGAAGAAAGGGTTTCAAGGAAGAGAATATTATCAAGCGTCAAATGTTGCTGAGAGGCAAAGAAGGTGGGGGCTGAAATTGATCATAGGGCTTGGTATTAAGTAAGTTGGTCACTGGTGACCTTGATAAGAACCTTTTCAGAGTAGAGGGCATAAAAGTCTGAGAGTGGGAAGTGAGAAGGTGGAGACTAACTCTTTTATGCTAGTTCTCTTTTATAGGGATGGAATAAAAGGGGTATTACTTCAAGTGAATGATTTTTTAAGTGGGTTTGCATATATAGTTCACAGTTGATAAGAATGTCTGGATAGTTATCATGTTCCAAGGACACATTGTTGGGGAGCCCTATTGTAATTGGAGTTTGAAAATCAATAAAAGATTTCTGTCTTGAAATATAAATGTGTATTAAATGATGGAACTGAATCAAGTTAATATTTAATTCAATATGAGGATAATCTTTGAGGTCAATTCCATACATTTAAATGAAGCAAATGACTAGCTCCCAAGATAGCTTAATAACTTTACATCTTTGAGAGTCATCTCTAAAATCACAATAGTTGATATAGCTATCTTTGGAGCTAGTCATTTAATACATGGCATTGACCTACTTTCCTCTTCAATTATTTAAGTTAGCTGTTCAGTTGAATCTTGTCCTTGCAATTTGAAGAAAAGAACTGTAATTTGCTGTACTTTTTTTAGTCAAAATTATAATGTTCATTTGACAAAGGGATTAGTTGCAAGTAAATGTAAAATAAGTTAAAGGATACCAAACTCATTTTTTAAAAATCATTAATTTGCCAGTATGAAGAAATGTAGATTACCATTTTACCATTTTTTATGTTAGACAAATCATCTTCCAAGTTATTTACTTGAGTATTAATTTAACATCTACACTTGCATAGGCAATTGTGAAGATTGAGATTTCTCTCATTTTTCTTTTCCTTGGTAATACAAAGTAGTTTTTTGGTAAAATCAGAATGAACAGAAAGGCTGTGCTACCTATCAAAATATGACTGCTCTCTTGTATGGTATTAAGTGCTATGGTTTTCACACGGTATTTTGGAAGCCTGATTTCCTTCCCTTTCCACTAGATTATCTGCTTCTTGATTTACAGCAGATAATGACAAAACACTGCCCATATTGCCAAAATGAGATTTGAGCAAAAATTCTACTAAAACAGCAAGCACCTTCTCTCCCTTTGCCCAACATTGAGCCACTCACTTATAAATTATCATAACAAGTGTCAGATATTTTTCGAAGTGAGAAACACAATTTTCATAAAGCCCCAAAATAAAGTAACTGATTAAAATTTTTGCAAAGCATCAGAAATTCTGACACGGAAACCACACAATAAATGTTTTCAAGTTGTTTCTAGTTTGACTCTGAAGACAAACCCAAATAGAGATGTATTTTTTTAAAAAGAAGACAAAGAATCACACAATAAATATAATTCAGGACATGGGAACAATAGTTAATTTTAATTAATCATCACTATGTCAGATTCATGGATGTTGTGAAGATTCATTTTGAAGCCACACTTGAACATTTTCTAAAATGCTTCCATTTCTAAAGCAGACACATAATGATCTTACCCTGAGGGACATGCTAACTTCTTAGTATAATTCAAGGTTTTCATAAACATAAATGTATATGAAACTGTTATTTTTTCTTTTTTAAGTATATTTTATTGAGTATGCTATTACAGTTGTCTCATTTTTTCTCCACTTTTTCCCCCTTCACCCTACACTCCCCTCCTTCAGCATTCTTCCCCATATAAAAAATTTTAGTAGCACAGCAACCATGATCTTTATATCAGTAAATTGTAATCTAACTTGAATTATATACAATATCATTGTCTTTTGATTCTTTCATTTTTGTGCCTAGCATGTTTTTAGTATATTTTATTAATTATGTCATTACAGTTGTTCTATTTCCCCCTTGATTCCCCTCCACCCTGCACACCCCTCCCCCACCATTCCTCCCTTTTAGTTTACCTCCATGTGTCTCAAGTTCTTTAGATTCTATATTTCCCATACGACTCTTGCCCTCCCCCATCTATTTTCTACCTACCATCTATGCTACTTATTTTCTGTACCTTCTCCTTCTTCTCCTTCTCCCACTCCTCTGTTGCTAACCCTCCATGTGATCTTCATTTCTATGGTTCTGCTCCTGATCTAGCTGTCCTCTTAGTTTGTTTTTGTTTTAGGTGTGGTTCTTAATAACTGTGAGTTTGCTGTCCTTTCGCTGTTCATCTTTTTTATCTTCTTTTTCTTAGGTAAGTCCCTTTAACATTTCATATAATAAGGGCTTGGTGATGATGAACTCCTTGAATTTGATCTTATCTGAGAAGCACCTTATCTGTCCTTCCATTCTAAATGAAAGTTTTGCTGGATAGAGCAATCTTGGTTGTAAGTCTTTGGATTTCATGACTTGGAATACTTCTTTCCAGCCCCCTCTTTCCTGTAAGGTCTCTTTTGAGAAATTTGCTGACAGTCTGATGGGAACTCCTTTGTAGGTGACTGTCCCCTTATCTCTTGCTGCTTCTAGAATTCTCTCCTTCATTTTAATCTTAGCTAATGTAATGATGATGTGCCTTGGTGTGTTCTTTTTTGGGTCCAACTTCTTTGGGACTCTCTGAGTCTCCTGGATTTCCTGGAAGTGTATTTTCTTTGCCAGATTGGGGAAATTCTCCTTTATTATTTGTTCAAATAAGTTTTCCACTGGTGGCTGTTCCTCTTCCCCTTCTGGTACCCCTATAACTCGAATGTTGGAGCGTTTAAAGATGTCCTGGAGGTTCCTAAGTCTCTCCTCAATTTTTTGAATTCTTGTTTCTTCATCCTTTTCTGTTTGGTCATTTTTTTCCTCTTTCAGATCCACTCCTTTGATTTGAATCCCAGTTTCCTTTCCATTATTATTGGTTTCCTGTGCATTTCCATTCATTTCAATTAGTTTCGCCTTCATATGTTCCTCTAATTTGTGACTAAAATCAACCAGTTCTGTGAGCATCCTGATCACCAGTGTTTTGAACTGTGCATCTGAAAGATTGGCTATTTCTTCCTTGCTTAGATTTATCAGCTCTGGGGCTCTGAGTTGTTCTTGAGCCATGTTTTGATGTGTTTGTGCCTGTTACTTACAAGGAGGTGTTCACCAGGGTGGGGCCACCCAGGTCGCTGGTTTGTGACGCTATATTTGGGGGCAGGTCAGAGAGAGGCCACCCAGGTCACTGGTTTGTGACGCTATATATGGGGGTCGGTCAGAGAAGGACAATGGTGGTCCCCTCTGCCACTTTCCGCCACTGGGGCCTTCATGGTCTGTCTCACTGCTTCGCTCCTTCACCGGTTTATCTGAGCTTGACTGTGTGACTTTGGTCTGCCCTCGGTGAGTCCACCGCCTTGTGCCCTCAGTGGGTCCACCCACTTCTCCACACCTGGGATCCGCCCACGGCTGCTGGCGCACCTGGGTTGCACGCCCAGGTTGTTCCGGTGGATCTTTACTGGCCGACCCCGCTCTGCTGCTGGCTCTGCTCCTCTTACCGGTTTGGCCGAAGGGTTTGTTGTTGTCATACTTTTGTGTAGTTCAATTTTCTGTGGTTTGGCTGCATTTTTGTTGCTAAAACTCTGTTGTTTTTAAACTTGGTTGTGTGAGAAGGTGAAGTGCTTCCACCTACGCCTCCATCTTGGCAGAAGTCCTCCATTTTTGTGTCTAGCATGTTTTGAGTGCCCTAGGATTAGTATGAAGTCAACAACTGACAAAAATATGTAGAATTTGAAGATAATTTAGAGAAGAGCAAAAATAATAAGAAGGATGAGTTCTTGGGAATTCAATATTTTGAAGAAATTGAGTGTTTCCCAACCCCCCCCAAAAAAGACAGGATTTTAATTTACTTTTATTCTGCTTGTCTGTGGAATACAAAATTGAATATCGTACTGCCAGGTGACATTTAAAATTAAAAAGAAAATTAGTAAAGGGGATATAAGAACAGAAAAAGTAAGACAAAGAGGCCACCATAACCAAATCAACAAAGAACAAATGCTGGGGAGGATGTGAATAAAAGGGAACCCTAGTACACTGTTGGTAGGAATGCAGACTGGTGCAGCCACTGTGGAAAACAGTATGGAATCTCCTCAGAAAACTAGAAATGGAACTGCCTTTTGACCCAGCAATTCCACTGCTAGGATTATGCCCTAAGAACCCTGAATCACCAATCCAAAAGAACCTATGTTCATAGCAGCATTATTTAAAAGAGCCAAATGTTGGAAGCAATCTAAGTGCCCATCAGTAAATGAATGGATCAAAAAACTGTGGTATATTTACACAATGGAATATTATGCAACAGAAAGAAAGGAGCTCCTACCCTTTGTGACAGCCTGGGTAGATCTGGAAAACATTATGCTGAGTGAAATAAGCCAGGCAATGAAAGACTTATGCCATATGATGTCACCTATAAGTGGAACCTAGTCAACAAAACAAACAAGCAAAATATAACCAGAGACATTGAAATGAAGAACAAACTGATAGTAACCAGAGGGGAGCTGTGAAGGGATAATGGCAAGAAAAGGGGGAAGGGTTTTCAAGGAACATGTATAAAGGATCCATGAACATAACCAAAGGGGAGTAAAATCAAGGGTGGGAAGTGGAGATGATTGGGGAGCAGGGGAGTGGTGGTGGGAAAATGGAGACAACTGTATTTGAACAACAGTTAGAAATGCATCTTTAAAAATTAAGCAATAAAACTTTGAAACATATATAATAATATTATTTGAAAAAAAGCCAAAGAGATCAAAAAGTAAGATAAGCAACACAACATAACCAAAGGGGCTTATGTGCTAGTAAGAAATATACTATAAGAATATAGTATGTGCTTGCAGAAGATAGTCACCCATTTGTCTTCCTTAGAAGAAAATGCAAATATGTAACACAGTAAATTATATTATGCAGACAAGCTTTTTTAGAACAACCATATCTTTTCCTAATATTGAGGCCAGAATAATAGGATGTTATGTTACACAATTATCAATGCCCTCAACAACTTCCTTTCAGTAAATATACCCATGGATTTCATAGGGCTGCTTCTTTTAAATTTCTTTAGTAAATAATGGTGACATAATATCAAAGAACATTCAAGAGAAACATTTGTAGGAAATACTAAAACATAGAGCAGTAATGTCTCATGGTTATTCTGACATAATATAGAGTGAGTATTTAGACCTGAGCTGTCTAATAGAGTGGCTACTAGTCATGTGAGACTATTTACATTTAAATTTAAATTAGTTAAAATTAAATACAATTAGAAACTCAGCCCTCAGTCAAGTTCTCCATGGCCATTTGTGGCTGTTCCTATAATATTGTATAGCACAGATAGAAAATATTTCTAACAGTGTAGTGAGTAGACAGTACTGATTTAGCCTTATAAAAAAGAATGCACAGAATATTTATAGAGAAGCCTGCGAACTTGTGATTGCTCAGTCACTGAGCAATTGTGAGTTCACGGTTATGCTCTCACAATCACCAGTAAGGCAACAATTTACACTGTGAAAGCCAATACCATAGTTTTAACAGGTAATGTATAAGTCTTACTAATTTCATCCCAGGACAGGAATGAATGGTGGTGAGACTTAATGCTTATTGAACAAGGCTGGAGAAAGGCAGTTTAGAGTAATAAAAAGAACAAGGTGATACAAGAAGAAACACTTTAAAAAGTTGAGGAGAGTATATTATATAGTTGTTCAAAGACGAGAATACAAAGAACAATTATCTTTGTATTACGAATAAGTGTCCTCCTGCCCTTTGAAATGCCATGAGCTTGAAGATGTGATTATATACCTAATAATAGTTCAAAAAGTGACCATTATCTTTATTTCTGAAAGTTTTATTATCAGCTTGAGCAGAATATTTTGGAAATGTAGAGGATGGAGATCTTTTACAACTGATGTTATTACAAACTCACCAGCATTTACAAACCTAGATAATATTTGAAATTATTCACATCTTCTAACATGCTCTTCACAAAACGCTTTTGTAGTCCTTTTGGATCAGCTTCATAAACACTCTACAGAATACATAAGCAAAAAGTGGCATAGTCTCACTGTTTCTACCTTTGTTCCCCAAGGTTGTAAATATTTTCAACATAGCAGCCAGAGTGATCTTTTTTTTAATATTAAATTTTATTTAGTTACTTTTCAAGTACATTTTTTTCTTTATCTATTTCTACCATCCCACCCCACACCCCCCCACCTGGTCTCCCCCCTCCCTCCCATTCCCCCCCCCCAGTCCTCATCTCTGTGTCTTTCATACTTGTTCCTCAAAATCCCTCCCCCTTTTTCCCCTTAAGTTCCCTTCCCTCTCCCCTCTGGTCCCTGCCCACTTGTTCTCTATTTCAGTGTCTTTGTTTTTATTCTGTTTGCTTGTTTGTTTTATTCTTTAGCTTCCGGTCAAAGGTGAGATCATATGGTATTTGTCCTTCAATGCCTGGCCTATTTCACTCAGCATAATGCTTTCCAGTTCCATCCATGTTGTTGCAAAAGGTAGTAGCTCCTTCTTTCTCTCTGATGCATAGAATTCCATGGTGTATATGTACCACAATTTTTGGATCCATTCATTTACTGATGGGCACCTGGGTTTCTTCCAACTCTTGGCTATTGTAAATTGTGCTGCTATGAACACTGTGGTGCATAGGTTCTTTGAAATTGATGTTTTAGGATTCTTGGGGTATAATCCTAGCAGTGGAATTGCTGGGTCAAAAGGCAGGTCAATTTTTATTTTTCTGAGAAAATTCCATACTGTTTTCCATAATGGTTGTACCAGTCTGCAATCCCAACAACAGTGAACTAAGGTCCCCTTTTCCCCACAACCTCTCCAACATTTGTTGTTTGTTGCTTTGTCTATTATAGCCATCCTGACTGGTGTAAAGTGATATCTCATTGTGGTTTTAATTTGCATCTCTCTGATAGGTAATGATATTGAGCATCTCTTCATGTGTCTCTGGATATTCTGTATGTCCTCTTTAGAGAAGTGTCTGTTCAAGTCCTTTTCCCATTTTTTAATTGGGTTCGATGTCTTCCTAGAGTGGAGTCGTGTAAGTTCTTTGTATATTTCGGAGATTAAACCTTTGTCTGAGGTATCATTGGCAAATATGTTTTCCCATACAGTTGGTTGTCTTTTTAATTTAATACTGTTTTCTTTAGCCATGCAGAAGCTTTTTATTTTGATGAGATCCCATTTGTTTATTCTTTCCTTTATATTCCTTGCTCTAGGGGACATATCTGTAAAAATGTTGCTGCGTGGAATATCTGAGATTTTCTTGCCAATGTTCTCCTCTAGGACTTTAATGGTGTCATGGCTTATATTTAACTCTTTTATCCACCTTGAATTTATTTTGGTGTATGGTGTAAGTTGGTGCTCAAGTTTCATTTTTTTGCACGTAGCTGTCCAGTTCTCCCAACACCATTTGTTGAAGAGGCTATCTTTACTCCATTTTATGTTACTGCCCCCTTTTCGAATATTAATTGATTGTAGAGGGTTGGGTTTATTTCTGGGCTCTCTGTTCTGTTCCATTGGTCTATGTGCCTGTTTTTATGCCAGTACCAGGCTGTTTTGATTACAGTGGCTTTGTAATACAGTTTGATATCAGGTATTGTGATCCCTCCTACTTTGTTCTTCTTTCTCAAAAGAGCAGCTGCTATTCGGGCTCGTTTATGATTCCATATAAATTTCTGAAGTGTTTGTTCTATGTCTGTGAAATACGCCATTGGTACTTTAATAGGTATTGCATTGAATCTGTATATTGCTTTGGGTAGTATGGACATTTTGATGATGTTAATTCTTCCAATCCATGAACAAGGTATATGTTTCCATTTGTTTGTGTCTTCCCTGATTTCTTTCTTCAGTGCTGTGTAGTTTTCTGCATACAGGTCTTTTACCTCTTTGGTTAGGTTTATTTCCAGATATTTTATTTTTCTTTTTGCTATATCGAATGGGATTTTTTCCTTGATTTCTGCTTCTGCTGATTCATTGTTTGTATACAAAAATGCCTTTGATTTCTGGATATTGACTTTGTATCCTGCTGTTTTGCCAAATTCATTAATTAGTTTGAGCAGTTTTTGGGTAGAGTCTATAGGATATTCCATGTACACTATCATGTCATCTGCAAACAGTGACAATTTTGTTTCCTCCTTTCCTATTTGGATGCCTTTTATTTCCTTTTCCTGCCTGATCACTGTGGCCAAAACTTCTAATACTATATTGAATAGAAGTGGTGAAAGTGGACATCCTTGTCTTGTTCCTGATCTTAGTGGAAAAGCTTTTAGTTTTTGTCCATTGAGTATGATATTGGCTGTAGGTCTCTCATAAATGGCCTTTATTATATTGAGGAATGTTCCCTCTATTCCCATTTTGCTGAGTGTTTTTATCATAAATGGGTGTTGTACCTTATCGAATGCTTTTTCTGCGTCTATTGATATGATCATGTGGTTTTTGTCTTCGCTTTTGTTTATGTGATGAATTACATTTACTGTTTTGCAAAAGTTGAACCATCCTTGCATCCCTGGGATGAATCCCACTTGGTCATGGTGTATAATCTTTTGGATATATTGTTGGATGCGATTTGCTAATATTTTGTTGAGGATTTTAGCATCTATGTTCATCAGCGATATTGGCCTGAAGTTTTCTTTCTTTGTTGTGTCTCTATCTGGTTTTGGAATTAGGATGATACTGGCTTCATAAAAGGAGTTTGGGAGTTTTCTATCCTTTTGGATTTTTTGGAATAGTCTGTGAAGAATGGGGGTTAGCTCTTCCTTAAATGCTTTGTAGAATTCTCCTGTGAATCCATCTGGTCCAGGGCTTTTGTGTGATGGGAGTTTTTTGATTACTGCTTCAATTTCTTTTGCTGTTATTGGTCGATTCAGCTGTTCTACTTCTTTTTCATTGAGTTTTGGGAGATTATATTTTTCTAGAAATGTGTCCATTTCCCCTAGGTTCTCAAATTTCTTGGCATACAGTTCTTCATAGTAATTTCTTACAATCCTCTCTATTTCTGTGGCATCAGTTGTAATCTCTCCTCTTTCATTTCTGATTGTGTTTATTTGTTTCCGTTCCCTTCTTTTCTTGATGAGCCTACTTAAAGGCTTGTCTATTTTGTTTATTTTTTCAAAGAACCAACTCCTGGATTCATTGATCTTTAGAATTGTACTTTTAGTCTCTATGTCATTTAGTTCTGCTCTGATCTTAGTTATTTCCTTCCTTCTACTTGCTTTGGGCTGTTTTTGTTGTTGTTCCTCGAGTTCTTGCAGGCGTAGAGTAAGGTCATTTGTTTGAAATGTTTCTGTTTTCTTTAGGTAGGCCTGTATTGCTATAAACTTCCCTCTCAGGACTGCCTTGGCTGTATCCCATAAGTTTTGGGTTGTTGTGAGATCATTTTCATTTGTTTCCAGAAACTTTTTGATTTCTTCCCTAATTTCATTCTTGACCCATTCATTGTTTAATAGCATACCGTTCAGTCTCCATGATTTTGGGTGTTTTGGGTTTTTTCCTTTGGGGTTGGTTTCCAGTTTCAGTCCCTTATGGTCAGAGAAAATGCTTGGTATGATTTCAATATTCTTGAATTTGTTGAGGCTCGTTTTGTGCCCTATCATGTGGTCTATCTTTGAGAATGTTCCATGTGCATTTGAAAAGAATGTGTATTTAGCTTCTTTGGGGTGAAGAGCTCTGTATATATCAGTTAGGTCCATTTCATCAAGGGTGTTGTTTAATGCTGCAATGTCTTTGTTGATATTTTGTTTGGAAGATCTGTCCATTTTTGATAGTGGGCTGTTAAAATCCCCCACTATAATTGTGTTGCTGTCTATATCTTTCTTGAATTCCTCTAAGATTTTCCTTATATATTTTGGTGCTCCTATGTTGGGTGCATATATATTTATGATGTTAATGTCTTCTTGTTGGATTCTTCCCTTGAGTATTATGAAGTGACCTTCTGGGTCACTCTTTATGGCTCTTTTTATGAAGTCTATTTTGTCTGATATGAGAATTGCTACCCCAGCTTTTTTTTCTTGTCCATTTGCTTGGAAAATTTGTTTCCATCCTTTCACTTTTAGTCTGTGATGGTCTTTTGTCCTGAGGTGAGTCTCTTGTAGGCAGCATATGTGTGGGTCATACTTTCTTATCCATGACGCTATTCTGTGTCTTTTGATTGGAGCATTTAATCCATTTACATTTAAGGTTATTATTGATAGGTACTTATTCATTGCCATTTTTGTACCTGTGTTCCTCTCTGTCTGTCTCTTTTCCTTCCTTTCCTTAAAGCAGACCCTTTAGTATTTCTTGTAGAGCTGGCTTGGTGGCAGCAAATTCTTTTAGACTTCTTTTGTCTTGGAAGCTCTTTATTTGGCCTTCTATCGTGATTGAGAGCCTTGCTGGGTAAAGTAGCCTTGGTTGTAGGCCTCTGTTTCTCATTACTTGGAATATTTCTTGCCAATCTCTCCTTGCTTGGAGTGTTTCCATTGAGAAGTCGGTGGCTAACCTTATTGGGACGCCCTTGTATGTTATTTCTTTTTTCTCCCTTGCTGCCTTTAAGATTCTCTCTTTGTCTTGGAATTTTGCCATTTTAATGATGATGTGTCTTGAAGTGGGCCTCTTTGGGTTCCTCTTGAATGGGACTCTGTGTGATTCCTGGATTTGTGTGACTTTTTCTTTTGTCAAATTAGGGAAATTTTCTCTCATTACTCTTTCAAATATGTTTTCTATCCCTTGTTCTTCTTCTTCTCCTTCTGGTATTCCTATTATTCGGATATTATTACGTGTCATATTGCCTTGCATTTCTCTTAATCTCTCTTCATTCTTTCTGAACCTCTTTTCCCTTTCCTGTTCTTTCTGTGAGGTGCTTTCTACTTTGTCCTCCAATTCACTAATCCGATCTTCTGTTTCATCCACCCTATTTTTAATGCTTTCCACTGTGTTTTTTAATTCAAAAATTGTATTCTTCATTTCCTCTTGGCCCTTGCTAATAATTTCCATTTCCTTTTTCATGTTGATATAGCTCACAGTGAGATCATTGTAGCTTCCCTGTAGTTTCTGGTAGCTGATTGTGAGCTCTTTGAACTTCCTGATAACCAGTGCTTTGAATTCAGTATCTGATAGTTGACTTGCCTCTGTTTCATCTAACATTCTTTCTGAGGATTCCTCCTTTCCTTTCATTTGGGGATTGTTTCTTTGTCTTCCCATTGTTTGTGAGACTCTTCTTGTTAGCCTCAGCTTCTTAGATTAATCTGTTTTGACACCCTGGGTTTATGGTATGAACTTTTGTGGTGGAATGCCTGTGAATTTCAATGGTGCAGCCTCTTTTGGTTATCCTGTTGTTCTCTGCTTCCACCTACTCAAATATGCAGCAACTTGTGGCTTCTCTCCTACAACAATGTGCAATTTGTCTCTCTGACTCTACTATTGGGAGGCCTCTTCTATGGGTCCAGCTCTGGTATTTTTATATTTTCAAGTTGATTGTGACTCTTGTGGGTAAAAGAAAGAAATGATAAGGAAAGAAATAAAAGGAAGAAAGAAAAAAATGGTAGGGAATGAAAGAAAGAGCAATAAGTTTAGAAAGAAAAGAAAAAGAAATAAAACAGAAAATCTGGGAAAAGAGGACAAAAGTATGGAAAGATGAAACAGTAATAAAGTTTAAAAGAAATAACAGTTTACTTTAAAAAAGCAAAAAGATAAAGAAAAGGAATGGAGAAGGAAGAAAGGTAAATAAAAAAAGAAAGAATAAAAATAAAATAAAGTAAAAAAACAAAAAAAAAAAACGCACAAAAATAATCTCTCAAAAACAACCTCAGAAAAAGGAATGTCACTTGTTGGCTTCAAACTAGCCGAACCGGTTTTTCTGGTTGCAGTTGGCTGAGGGTCGATTGTTGTGATTTTTTCAGCCAGCCCCTCTCAGGATCCAGACACTTGGCGCCTCTCCCCCAGCTCCCTACAATGGGGAACTAGGACTTTCTCGCAGTGCTCCCCTCCTAGGGGTTACCGTCATAGGCTGGTTTGCTGTGTTTGCGGGCACCTGCACTGGCCTAGTTGCCTGGTTCCCTAGGCAACTAGGGATTGAGCACAGGCCTGCCCCCGTTCAGTTGGGAGGCCCCAGACCCTCTGCCCAGTCCTGGGTTTGCTGCCAAACTGGGTGTGAAGCAGACCAGGCTGCAGTGTCTACTGGATTCAGAGCCCCAGGCTGCACCTCTGAGTTCTCCTGGGCTGGCAACCACAGAGTCTTTGGTTGGGGCCCTTTGTCCTCCGCACCCTCTCTGTAAACTCTATCAAACAAGTCTCTCCTGGCCCCCCACCTTGCTTGGCCAGAAAGGGAGGGGGTTGAGGGTCTCAGCTCTTCTCCCAGGACCCCTCAGTGTCCCGGGCTTCCGGATAGTCTGAGGGGGGTAGACTGGAAGCTGGGAGCCGATCTGAGGACTGGGTGCAGACCTAGAAACTCTGTGTGCTCGTCATGGCATGCTGCGTGGTGTGTATCCCTTCTGCTCCTGTGTTTGTCTGGGTCCCCTGGCCAACCTCTGGCAAAAAAAAAACCCTAGGGATGTAGCAGCACCAGGCCGGGTGCTAGACCCAGAACTGTGTGCAGGCTGAAATCTCCTCTGCTCCCCTCTGGTTGGGTCTCTTGGCCGGTCCGGGCCCAAAAATCCTAGGGAGGGAGCTTTCTGGGCGCTGAACGTTGGCCTAGGCTCCCTCAGGCACTTGCCCAGACACACTGCGTGTGGAGCGACTAGTTCCCCAACTTGTGTGCAGGCTGAAGTTTCTTCCACACCTCTTTGCCTGGGCCACTCAGCCTGCCTGGCAGAAAAATTCCAGGGAGGGAGCCGTCCGGGCGCTGAACGCTGTCCCAGGCGCCTTTAGGCACTCTCCCAGACACAGTTCCCACCAGGCGCTGAACCTCCGAGCTATGCACAGACTGAAATCACCTCTGCTCCCCTCTGGTTGGGCCACTTGGCAGGTCCCCGGCCCAAAAATCCTAGGGAGGGAGCTTTCCGGGCGCTGAATGTTGGCCTAGGTGCCCTTAGGCACCCGCCCAGACACACTGCGAGTGGAGCGACTAGCTCCCCAGATTGTGCGCAGGCTGAAATTTCTTCCACACCTCTTTGCCTGGGCCACTCGGCCTGCCGGCAGAAAAATCCCAGGGAGGGAGCTGTCTGGGTGCTGAAGGCTGTCCCAGGAGCCGTTGGGCTCTCGCCACAGGGCGCTGGTTCCCCTACCCTGCACCGGCTGTTTCTCCCTGCTCCCTCCCAGAGACTACTGTACCGCTGCTGTCTCCCTACCGTCTGGTTCCTCCGTGACCGATGAGGTTTCTGGTTTCTTATTTTCATATATGCTTGGCAACTGCTGGCTTGCTGGCCTCACCTCCTCCGATCGGATAGGTTTCTGTCTCTTTTGTACTAGGAACTGGTATCTACTCCGTCCTAGTCCACCGCCATCTTGAAACCCCCAGAGTGATCTTTGATAAATGTAAGTCAGATCATAGAACTCATCCATTCAAATCTTTGCAGTGGCTCCCATCTCACTCAGAATAAGTGCCAAAATCCTTATAATGGCCCATCAGGCCTTCCATGATCAGCCTGTTACCTCTGTCAGCTCTTCTCCTACCACTTGCTCTAGGTTCAGTCAGCTCCAGCCACACTGGCATCTCTGTAGTTTCTCAATCAAGGGCCTTTGCTTTAGCTGTGGGGTTTGTCTGAACTATTGTTCCACAAGACATCATTTGGTGAACCTCATCTCCTTCAAGTCTTTGCATAAGCCTCACCTTCTTAAAGAGATTGGTTCTGAACATTCTATTTAATAATGCTACCTGCCCACCCCTTTCCAACCCTCTAACCACTGTACTTCCCATGCTGCATACCTCACTCTTTTATGTTTTCCATTGTCCTTGTGCAATAGCAGATTGTATTACTATATAATTGACATTTATTGCACTCATTGTCTATTATCTATCTTTTCCATCTAGAATTTAATTTCCACAAAGACAGAACTGTTCATTCTATTCACTAAGAAGAGTGGCTGGCACAAAGGAGGCCCTCAAAAAAATGTTGAATGAATGAATGACTTTATAAGAATTTCTACTTCTAAGCATATAAAATTATATTTCTTCAGTTTCTAGATATCAAGTCACAAAACTATATAACTTTAGAGTTGAAAGGCCCTTGGCAGAAATGCAGCACAATTACACCTTTATGCATATAAGTAAACCATGACCCAGAGAGATTAAGTGACAGCATAAGGTCAACCAGCTAATTTACAGCAAATCCATAGGACTAGCGATTCTCAATCCATCTACAAAATACGATTTTCCAACACTGATTATATTCTAAAATAGGCCACTGTTTCAGAGTTATACCAGAAAAATAGATGCTAATGTATTTTCAGCTAATGCAGGATCATTGTAATAAGTGTATATCCTCATGAGCAACAGAAACTTGAATGAATAAATTTAAGGATCTTTCTCTAATCTAGAATCACATACCTTAGTAATACCTCATAGAACCCCTCACCAAATTATAGTTTTAAAATGCTTTACATGGAGTAAAAATTAAGTGTTTCAGGAAAAATTGGGATCTGATCATAAATACATAAATTGAACCTTGATCATTTTCTATTTCCTTTATATTTTCTGCCACCTGGACTCTACTATATTCCATTGCTGACAGCTGCAGTCTTAATGTGGTTTTTTTTTTTTTGAGAAAATAGGTGCTTTTTGATCCAAACCACTTTTATCTTTGGCTTATCAGAAGCATCCATATACCATAGCCTGGGGAAAGAAGATAAAATAGGGCATAGTTCTTGCATATAAATCATGACTTGTGGATCATCGCTGTTAATTAAAAATCTTTGCAAGGCTAAATTCAACATGATGGAAGCTTAGAACATCCTTGCTAAAGGACAAACCTGCAAGAAAGAGTATCTCCAAATTTCTATAAGAAAAAAAGTTGGATAGGGTCATTAAGGATTCTGCCTCTGCATATTATACTGCACCATAATTTGTTGCAGACTGCATGTAAACATGCTAATTCTTTGGTGTAATTGGGTTACATTTTTTGTTTCACTGATATTTGCTTGTTTTACTATTATCTGGCAACTTAATAATCTTAGTATTAACCAGAAATAGAAAACACACAGCCTTGGTCATATAATGTGAGAATTTTACAAGGTCAGAACAAAATAAGCAAAGTTTTCGCTATACTATTTTAGTGACATATTAAAAAACAAAGCCCATTAGCCTTGA
This sequence comes from Artibeus jamaicensis, assembly GCF_021234435.1. Taxonomy (NCBI): domain Eukaryota; kingdom Metazoa; phylum Chordata; class Mammalia; order Chiroptera; family Phyllostomidae; genus Artibeus; species Artibeus jamaicensis. Next base: position 6,373,369 of record NW_026522028.1, on the reverse strand, counting down.
GTCTGGTTTGCATGGTTATTTGATACCCTTAATGCATACAGGAAAATGGTTAGTATCAATGTCTTTTCAAGGTATGAATGGATATTTATTTTAGGGTTGTGATTACTTGTGCTCTTGGTCAGTGCCAGTCAGGTCAATAGGATTATATTCCAGAAATTGATTTTCCCCCAATGAGTAAATAATGAAGTAATTTAACCTCATCTGCTTCCTAATCTAAAACCTTTCACTTGTACTGTGAGGAAAGGGAGCTGCCTGTACTTGAGATGTGTTCATGCACAAGGCCAATAAACACCTTTGGGTTTTATATGAAGGTCATGCAAAGCTGATCATTTGGGAAATATGTACAGCTGAAGTGCATCTTCTGCTCCTTGTGCCCATCAATCCTGGCTTTCAGAGATATCTTCACTTATGTTAAAGGGTGAACACGATACTGCATTAATCATGGACATGGTTGCTGCGCTGAGAATTTCTCTTTCATTTATTTTTAAGTGTTTATTCAAATACTAGCATGGAAAGAAAACAACACTTAGCTGGAAATGAAAATGAAAAGGCAGGTGGAAAGTAGTGATTGTTCAGAGTATGAATTGTTTGGGGTTGCTTTATGCCATATCTGTTATTTTATTACTGCGCAATCTGTGGCTTCTTGAAGGATCCTACACTCACTCCTGGAACTCACAATAGACTTAAATATTTGACTCTCTTTTCATAGATGAGATCACCTAGTGGCCTAAGTAGTCCCACTTTCTTTCGTGATTCACGTGGCTGATAATAATCATGGTGTCCAACATTAACACATAAGTACTCTGAGCCAGGCAGGACACTAAGACTTTACTTGCATTATCTCATTTAATCCTTTTAGAATCAGAAATCTAGCTAGCAGTGGTTTCGGTAATCAAAGTCAGTCCATTGGATTCCAAAATCCAGGTCTTTGGGCATTGAACTTCACATACTTCTGTGCCTATAGTTACTGGGAGCAACAAAAAATCATTATTCCCCAAGTCATCCATTAGCTGGTTATGTCTCCTGAGGAGATATAGGATTATATTAGAGAGGCACTTCTGTGGAGTTTCCCATTCATTTGAGGAAATAAAAGATAAAAGGGCTGAAAAGCATTATAAAAGGTGATAACTTAACCGAAAAGTATTTTTCTTTTCCTTCTCTGATGTTTTAGAAATTGGCACTGTCTTTCCTGTTTGTTAAAATTTAGAATTTTAATATAAATTTGATTATTCCATTTTATTTTCAGCTGTGATTGTTGATGAAAAATATGTTTATGACATTAAAAAAAAGTGGAGGTCTGGCTGGTGTGGCTCAGTGGATTGAGTGCAGGCCTGCAGACCAAAGGGTCTTCAGTTTGATTCCCAAATCAAGGCACATGCCTGGGTTGTGGGCCAGGTCCCCAGTAGGAAGCGTGCAAAAGGCAACCACACATTGATATTTTTCTCCCTCTCTTTCTCCCCTTCTTACCCTCTCTCTAAAAATAAATAAAATATTTTTTAAAAGTAGATAAAATCTGTCTTATCTTTAAGACAAAATTTCAGTATACAGGGTTGAGGTTAAGTGACTCACATGAAGAAAGTGCAAATTCTAAGAGGAGATATGCGTAAGTGGTCTTAAAGATATTTCCTTCATTTATTCCCCCAAACATTTGTTGAGTGCCCACTGTATACCAGAAGATGTGCTAAGCACTGAGTCCCATCAGCTCTAGGTTAATCGCTTTTTTTATGTACTCCCAGAAACTATTAGACGGCCTGCTGGGAAGAGACTCCCATTCATAAGGCAAGAAACTGGGTGAAGTCAACGATTGTTCCCTATTCCTGGAATTGTAGCACACCCACCTCAGCTTCTAAGTTCTCATCAAAGAAATGATCTCAGGCGAAATCACACTGGAAAACACTTAGTAAATGGGAAGGCTCTATGAAAGGGACAGGATTTGCTACTAGGAAAGGAGACAGAGTAAGGATGAGTAACCATCTTGGGAATAAGAAAAGCAATGTAAGAAGCTAAAATGAATGAAGCTCTGCTTTGCTTTTAATTTTTCCCTTGTTTATTTTCTTGTTATTTTGGTTGGAATATTAAAGTATCCAGAAATTGAGGAAATGATGTGTCCAATATTCACCTGGATATTGCATAAGCAGTATTCACATTGTGTATGACTTCCCGTGCCCTCTTCACCAAGTTCGGAGCCAAGAACATCCTCCTTGAGTACTTTCTGTAGCTTTCCCCATGGTTTCCTGACATACTGGACAGTGATTCCTAAAATCAGGTCTCTTCCCTTCACCTCCACAAATTACATAGCTCCTGTCAGCCAGTATGGATTTTGGAGATGTCGGACAAGGAGTTCTGACTTTAACTGTCCATGAGATTATATCAGTCCCTTTTGAAACATTGACCTGGCAGTGTGTGGGTTATGACTCAGTTATAGTATTATTGGATATGGTTTTAACACAGAGCTTTTGAAAGACATTTGGCAAAGACTAACTCTTTCTGTAGAGCTCAACTGGAAATAAAGCAAAGTTCACTCCTTCCGTGGCCTTGTTCACTGCTGGGTCATTAAACTTTTTGTTACTTTAATGGATGTCTTTTGTTATTGTTGTTGTTGTTGTTATTGTTGTTGTTCAATTCCTATTGGAAGCATACCCAAAAATGTAAGAGAAAAAGATCTCTTCCCTCCATAACTTAGAGCCCTATACTGGAATCCATGGTGGAGGGAAAGATTTATTGAAACAAGTTGCTACATTGCAATGAGATGGTTCTCAAACTGATTCCACTCCAGGAATGATCTATAGACATAATTGGGTTAGGGTTACTTGAGTTCTTGAAAACTACAACTTTAATACATCTCTTATTTCACCTTGCTATCCAAACATTGTCTGGCAATGCTAGTAGCTCTTTGTGTTGATTTAATATGTTAAAGTTGATGGTTTTTAAAAGGCTACCTTCTGAATGATGGTAGCAATTCAATTCAAAGTAATGTGTCAAAGAGGTGGTTCTAACTCAATTCCTTTACAGAAGTTGGAGAACAGAAAATTTTTAAGTTTTAACCTTCCTTGGAAAAATGAGGAATAGAATTCATACTCTAACCCATAAACAGCAGGTAGTTACTTTGACTTTCCTAGACAGGTGTTTCCTAACTTACTCAATTGCCTACATCTCCATTTTACCTTTCATGTAGAGCAGATCCCAACCAAAAATTAATACTCTTGAATATCTGAATTTGCCACCCTTATATCATTTACATGGCAGGGTGAGGGAAGATGAGAAAATAGAAATGTGGGTCAGAGCTGCCCTCACTGCTTTACTCCAGGGTTGTTAAGTATGACTATTCAATCCATGTACTGCACAATAGTGTCAAGCCCAGAAATCCAGTCCATACTTCTTTAGCCAAGTCATGTACCCTAGCATGGAATTGCATTCCCCCAGAGGAAAGGCTGGCTTTTTCTCCACAAAAGGGCAACTACAGCTTACTAATCCAGATGCCAGTTGGATTGTTTTAGACTAGAGGGGTGCCTTCTTCTAATTGACACAAGAGTAACCTACAGTCAGCTGGAACCCTGCCCAGTTCTTAACACCAGACCACCAACCTCCTATCTAGTAGGTTACAGCACACTCACAACCCTAGCTTATTCATAATGTAAGTTGAAGACTTATGCAGATTACTTAGAGGCAGAGCCTGAGACAGAGATTGTTGTTCATGTGTAGAGTCACCAACTATCCCAGGATCAAGGGATAGTTGCCTAGCATGTGAGACTTCCAGCGCTAAAACTGGGAAATTCCTGGGCAAATCAGGATAAGTTGGTCATTATATCAAGTAACATATTTAGAGACTATTTTCAGGAGGAAGGATTAAGGTAAATAGGAGTAAGGGAAGAAAGCTAAGCAAGGAAGTAGTCTCAGCTGGAGAATTGTTTCAACGTGGTCCATGGGGAAACTCTGAGGCACAAATTGATTGGTTCCACCTTGAGGCAAGAAGGCTGACTTCTGTAATTTGTGTCAATCAGTAATTGATCCATTGCCATTCCTACAGGGTGGAGGATATGTTATTTTTTTTGCCTGGGGCAGCTCTCCATAGGCAGAGAGCAATGAAGACAATTCTACAGAGAAGGGGACAGCTGCGGGTCATTAGCAGTTGACACTCAGAGAAACTGGGTGCAGCAACCCAGTGGACGAAATACATGTGGGGTCCAGCATCCACTACCACTAATTATTCATACCTACACTGTTCATCTAACAATGAACTCCAGGGAGAGAAATAGTGTAACACAGAATCCATATCACTTACTGCCAAAGAGAAGGAAGGCTTTGGATAAGTAGGTAGTTCCTGAGGATCAGATCAGGAGTAAAAACATCATCAACAGCAGCAAAAACTCCATTTTCTTTCATGAAGAAACCATGGCGATATCATCTTCACAAGGACCAGAACTCTCTACTCCACACCTGTTGTGTCTCTCCTTGTCTTCTCTATCTAAGAATGGGAGCAAGAAGGGTTTACAATGCTTTCGCAGTGTCTTGGAAAACCTGGAAGCAGCATCCTTAGTGGTGTCCCAGACAGGTTGGCCAACTCATCCTGGTTTGCCTGGGATTTCTCGCTTTTAGTAAAGAAAGTCCCATATCCTGGAAAATCCCTCAACCCCAGGAAAACCAGTTCCATTTGTCAATCTAGTTCCCAGAGGTTAAACAATAGAATTATTACACAGGGAGAAGATTTTCATCACCTACATAATTTGTCAGGTGAAAAAGTCAACTGATTGTATTGAATTTGTAATCCTTTAGGAATTGTAGTACTAGTTTATGTTGAATGCCAATAAAACATTATTGTAGTTCCTGGACGGTAGAGTAAAAGGGAAACATCAGATAAATAAAACAAGAAGCATAGGGCAATGAATTCTAAGATGGGATGTTTGGAGTCAATATAGCAGATAAGTGAGAGATCTTTGGAAGACTAGTTGACATGACTGGAAATGCACATTAGGAAGATTCATGTCAGGATGGTGTGTAGAATGTAGGAGGAAAGCACCCATAATTAATAATTAGTTGTTAATAATTAAAATATTAATTATTTTCTCTTTGGGTGATGTTTGTCTAGTGGGTTGCCAAGAATATTAGTCAAACTCTGTTTCTCTTGGCCTCACTCGGATCTGATCTTTGGATTTCCAGTTACATTATAGAAGCTGGATGTACTTGCATAATATATTACTGGAAAGAAATATGGGAAATTGAAACAAAGACTTATTTCCTCTGGGGGAAAGGACTAGATAATTGGAGAAAATGGCAGTGAGACAGTTTGAAACTGTCCTTTGAAACTTTGGAATTTTTAAAAATACGAATGTATTACCAACCTGCAAGTTTATCATACAATTTAAATTAAAAAAACAAAAGTGGGAGGGAGGGGGGGAGGGCTGGGGGGATTGGCTGGGATTGGAGTAAAAGACAGAAAACTGTACTTGAACAATTAAGTAAAAAAAGAAGAATAAATAAAATAAAAAATAAATTAAACAAGCAAAATAAAAAATAAGGTAGAGAGAAGGAAAGACTTACAGTAAATTAGGCTGAGCTACATTATATTTATTTTATTTTTTATATGAGGTGATGCATGTTTTTTATTTTAATTTTAATTTTTATTATTGATTGTATTGATTATGCCATTACAGTTGTTCTATTCCCCCCTTCATTCCTTTCCACCCTGTACCCCCCCAACCCCACCATTCCCCCCCTTTAGTTCATAACCATGTGTCTCCAGTTCTTTAGGTTCTATATTTCCCATACTATTCTTGCCCCCCATCTATTTTCTACCTACCATCTATGCAACTTATTTTCTGTACCTCCTCCCATGTTCTCCTCCTTCCACTCCCCTGTTGCTAACCCCCCATGAGATCTTCATTTCTATGTTTCCACTCCTAATCTAGCTGTCCTTTTAGTTTGCTTTTGTTTTAGGCGTGGTTGTTAATAACTGTGAGTTTGCTGTCCTTTCACTGTTCATCTTTTTTATCTTTCTTTTCTTAGATAAATCCCTTTAACATTTCATATAATAAGGGCTTGGTGATGATGAACTCCTTGAATTTGATCTTATCTGAGAAGCACTTTATCTGTCCTTCCATTCTAAATGAAAGTTTTGCTGGATAGAGCAATCTTGGTTGTAGGTCTTTGGATTTCATGACTTGGAATACCTCTCTCCAGCCCCTTCTTGCCGGTAAGGTCTCTTTTGAGAAATCAGCTGACAGTCTGATGGGAACTCCATTGTAGGTGACTTTCCCCTTGTCTCTCACTGCTATAGGATGCTCTCCTTCATTTTAATCTTGGCTAATACAATGATGATGTGCCTTGGTGTATTTCTTCTTGGGTCCAACTTCTTTGGGACTCTCTGAGCTTCCTGGATTTCCTGAAAGTGTATTTTCTTTGCCAGATTGGGGAAATTCTCCTTTATTATTTGTTCAAATAAGTTTTCCACTGGTGGCTGTGCCTTTCCCCCTTCTGGTACCCTATAATTCAGATGTTGGAGCGTTTAAAGGCGTCCTGGAGGTCCCTAAGTCTCTCCTCATTTTTTGTTTCTTCATATTTTCCTGTTTGGTCATTTTTTCCTTCCTTCTGGTTCACTCTCTTGATTTGAGTCCCAGTTTCCTTTTCATCACTATTGGTTTCCTGTGCAATTCTCTTCATTTTAAATAGTTTTGCCTTCATATGTTCCTCTAATTTGTGACTAAAATCAACCAGTTCTGTGAGCATCCTGATCACCAGTGTTTTGAACTGTGCATTTGAAAGTTTTGCTATTTCTTTGTCACTTAGATTTATGGGCTCTGGGGCTTTGAGATCTTCTTGAGCCATTTTTGGTCTGTTCGTGCCCGTTAAATATGAGGAGTGGAGCCTTAGGTGTTCACCAGGGTGGGGCTGCCCAGGTTGCTGGGTTGTGACACTGTATATGGGGGCAGGGTCAGAGCGGAAAAATAGTGGCCCCCTCTGCTGTCTCCTGCCACTGGGGTTGGTTCAGTCCTGCCTCACTGCCCACTCCCTCACCAGTCTACCTGCGCACGAATGGGTGACCATAGTCAACCCCTCACCCTGCGCCCTCACTGGTTCTGCTGGTTGCTCACTGGGTCGTTCACTGGGTTCAACCGTTGCAACCCTACGCCTGGGATCCACACTCCTCTGTCCATCTGACCAAGTTTTCCTGTTCAAACCCACTCCGCCAACTGCTGGCTTCGCCCCTCTTACCAGTCAGGCTGAATAATTTGTTGTTATCAGACTTCCGAAAAGTTCAATTTTCTGTGTTCCGACTGTGTTTTCTGTTGCTAATATTTTGTTGTCTCTAAACTTGGTTGTGTGAGAAAGCACAGCGTCTCCACCTATGCCTCCATCTTGGTGGAAGTCTGCATGTTAACTCAGGCTGAACTACATTTTTGAACTCTGCATTGAATTTCCAGAGCCAAACTGACTGATTCTGGGTGTAAATTAATTCTATCTGTGTACATTAATAAACAAATGGATTTAATTTGATTTTGTTAGTAATAAAAATGTGAAATTACATAGTTATTCTCCTGCTATTTTTCCTGTATAAAACAAACAAACAGCTATAAGAGAAGAGGAGGAAGGTTGGGACTATTTGAAAAAAGGTGATTAAGGGATTAGTCAAATAACATACATGGACCCATGGACATGGACAGTGGTGTGGAGAATGACTATGGAAGTGGAGGGTGTGCTGGGTCGAGGGGTGCGAGGGGGGAAAATTGGGACAACTGTAATAGCATAAACAATAAAAATGAAATAAAACACACACAACCACGTAGAAGTTAAATTTTGATTTAAGCAGCATAATATAGTGAAGAGTGCATGGATTTGGGAGTGGGTCAACTGGTTTCAAATCCAAGTTGTATCATTTAGTAGTAGCTATCAGATCTTTAGGCAAGTTAAATAATCTCATTGAGCCAATTTTCTTGCCTGTAAATAATAATGACAGCTACTTCAAAGGGCCACCATAGAAATGAAATGATAATTTATATGGAAAAATTCATAAGAGGTGTAAAGGAAAGTTCACATTCCTCTGCTAAAGCATCTAGCAATATGCTCTGCACAACACTGATGTTAAATAAGCATAATCCGAGTAATAAAATGTGACTAATACTTTGATGATAATTTTTTAAACTTTTTTATTGATTATGCCATTTCATTGGTTCTATTCCCCCCACCATTCCCCTCCACCCTGCACACCCCTCCCCCACCATTCCCCCCTTTAGTTCATGAACACATGTCTCAAGTTCTTTAGATTCTGAATTTCCTCTACTACTCTTCCCCTCCCCCTATTTTCTATCTACTGTCTATGCTACTTATTTTCTGTACCTTCTTCCCCCTTCTCCTTCTCCCACCCCCCTGTTGCTAATCCTCCACGTGATCTTCATTTCTATGGTTCACTCCTGATCTAGCTGTCCTCTTAATTTGCTTTTCTTTTAGGTGTGGTTCTTAATAACTGTGAGTTTGCTGTCCTTTCATTGTTCATCTTTTTATCTTCTTTTTCTTAGGTAAGTCCCTTTAACATTTCATATAATAAGGGCTTGGTGATGATGAACTCCTTGAATTTGGTCTTATCTGAGAAGCACTTTATCTGTCCTTCCATTCTAAATGAAAGTTTTGCTGGATAGAGCAATCTTGGACGTAGGTCTTTGGTTTTCATGACTTGGAATACTTCTTTCCAGCCCCTTCTTGCCTGTAAGGTCTCTTTTGAGAACTCAACTGACAGTCTGATGGGAACTCCTTTATAGGTGACTGTCCCCTTATCTCTTGCTGCTTCTAGAATTCTCTCCTTCATTTTAATCATGGCTAATATAATTATGATATGGCTTGGTATGTTCCTCCTTGGGTCCAACTTCTTTGGGACTCTCTGAGCTTCCTGGATTTCCTGGAAGTCTATTTCCTTTGCCAGAATGGGGAAGTTCTCTTTTGTTATTTGTTCAAATAAAGTTTCCACTCATGAATGTTCCTCTTTCCCTTCTGGTACACCTATAATTCGAATGTTGGAACGTTTAAAGATGTCCTGGAGGTCCCTCAGTCTCTCCTCATTTTTTTGAATTCTTGTTTCTTCATTCTTTTCTGTTTGGTCATTTTTTCCTTCCTTTTGGTCCACTCCCTTGATTTGAGTCCCAGTTTTTTCCATTACTATTGGTTTCCTGTGCATTTCCATTCATTTCAATTCATTTAGCTTTCATATGTTTCTCTAATTTGTGACTAAAATCAACCAGTTCTGTGAGGATCCTGATCACCAGTGTTTTGAACTGTGCATCTGAAAGATTGGCTATTTCTCGCTTAGATTTATTGGCTCTGGGGCTCTGAGTTGTTCTTGAGCCATGTTTGGTCTGTTGGCGCCTATTAAGTATGAGGAGTGGAACCTTAGTTGTTTACCAGGGCGGGGCCACCCAGGTCGCTGGTTTGTGGTGCTGAATGTGGGGGCGGGGTCAGAGAGGGACAATGGTGGTCCCCTCTGCCACTTTCCACCACTGGGGCCTGCACGGTCTGTCTCACTGCTTCACTCCTTCACCAGTTTATCTGCGCTCGACTGTGTGACTTTGGTCAGCCCTCAGTGAGTCCACTGCCTTGCACCCTCAGTGGGTCCACCCGCTACTCCATACCTGGGATTTGCCTACAGCTGCCGGCATGCCTGGGTTGCATGCCCAGGTTGTTCTGGTGAATCTTTCCTGCCCAACCTCACTCTGCTGCTGGCTCCGCCCCTCTTACCAGTTTGGCTGAAGGGTTCATTGTTGTCAGACTTCCGTGTAGTTCAATTTTCTGTGGTTTGGCTGCGTTTTTCTTGCTAAAACTTTGTTGTTTTTAAACTTGGTTGTGTGAGAATGTACAGTGCTTCCACCTACGCCTCCATCTTGGGGGAAGTCAGATCATATGGTATTTGTATTTCAACACCTGGCTTATTTCACTGAGCATAATACTTTCCAGTTCCATCCATGCTGTTGCCAAGGGTGGGAGCTTTCTCTTTCTTTCTGCTAAGGTTATTATTGATAGGTACTTATTCATTGCCATTTTTGTACCTGTGTTCCTCTCTGTCTCTCTCTTTTCCTTCTTTTCCTTAAAGCAGTCCTTTTAGTATTTCTTGTAGAGTTGGTTTGGTGGAGGCATACTCTTTTAGAGTTCTTTTGTCTTGGAAGCTCTTTATTTGGCCTTCTATCTTGATTGAGAGCCTTGCTGGGTAAAGTATCCTTGGTTGTAGGACTCTGGTTCTCATTACTTGGAATGTTTCTTGCCATTCTCTTCTGGCTTGGAGTGTTTACATTGAGAAGTCAGCAGCTAACCTTATTGGGGGTCCCTTGTATGTTACTTCCTTTTTCTCCTTGCTGCCTTTAAGATTCTCTCTTTGTCTTGGAATTTTGCCATTTTAATGATGATGTGTCATTAAGTAGGTCTCTTTGGGTATCTCTTGATTGGGACTCTCTGTGATTCCTGGATTTGTGTGACTTTTTCTCTCATCTAATTAGGGAAATTTTCCATCATCACTTTTTCAAATGGGTTTTCTATCCCTTGTTCTTCTTCTTCTCCTCTGGTATTCCTATTATTCAGATATTATCACATTTCATATTGTTTTGCATTTCTCTTAATCCCTCTTCATTCTTTCTGAGCCTCTTTTTCTTTTCTTGCTCTTTCTGGGAGTTCTTTTCTACTTTGTCCTCCAACTCGCTAATCCGATCTTCTGTCTCATTTATCCTATTTTTAACGCTTTCTACTGTGTTTTTCAATTCAGAAATTGTATTCTTCATTTCCTCTTATCCCTTGCTGATAGTTTCTATTTCCTTTTTCATGTTGATATAGTTTTCAGTGAGTTCATTGTAGCTCCTCTGTAGTTTCTGGTTGCTTATTGTGAGCTCTTTGAACTTCCTGATAGCCAGTGCTTTGAATTCAATATCTGATAGTTGATTTGCCTCTATTTCATCTAACATTCCTTCTGAGGCCTCCTCCTTTCACTTTTGCATTTAGATAAAGACATGTGACCAGTTCTGTACAATGGATTGTATGCAAGGTTATATACCCTCAACTGGATGTTATGCCCCTAAAGTCTCCAGTGAAATCTGATAAGCTCTCTTTGCTTGCCTCCTTTCTGGATTTAGAGCATCCAGTGGAGGATTCCAAAGTTAATCTGTGAAAAAGAAGACAGCTTGATCCTAGAGTCACTACTTAGAGTGAAGTTGCCCACAATAACTGCTTAGCCAGAAACAGCTACTCTGAGGTTTGTATTGGCAAGAACTGAACTAATTGAGTCTTTGAGGTTTAGAATTGATTTTTATAGCACTATCTTAAATAGTATAATCCCCTCCATTCTGCAATTAACCAGAAAGTTATTATTTTGCTCAATTTGATTTCCCTTCTAGTTGAAGGAACTGGACAATGAAACATGGTAACAACTGATTTGAAATGGTTAGATTTGGGATGTGGAAACATGGACTGAAACTTATCTTCAGAATTCAGGTTCTAACACTGCTACACTTTTATAGGTAGATGAGCAGAAAAAGAAAAGGTTAAAGAGGCACTACATATCATTAAAGATGCCTCATATTTCATCTAGAGGCACCTAGGCAAGTATTTTAAACATAGATTCATGAGGCCGGCTTACTAATTTACATATAACTTTGAAAATGAAAAGTTAGTGTTACCCTATTAATGTGAACTCTTCTAAATTGTGTATTACCTCTGGGCTAAGGTCAAGTGGATGTAGCAAAGCCTCAATTTTAGGATGTAGCTAAGAGGAAATTTCCATAAAATAATGAGAAACTGAATAGTGTTTTATAATAGAAACCTGTAGAAACCTAAATTATAGTTTTAAGTTTTTCTACAGAAAGGGAAAATACTTTTAACCATTAGAGGAAATGTGTTTCATTCCTAAGGAATTGAAGCGTGAATTTGTATATTTGAATACTATTATTATTTATTTTCCAGTTATAATATGAGAATGTTTATTTTTAGAAGTATATTGTGTAGTTTCCAAATATTTTGGAATTTTCCAGCTAAGCTTCTATTATTGATTTCTAGTTTCATTCTATTGTGGTCAGAGAGCATACTTTCCCCAATTTCTATATTATAAATGTGTTAGTATTTTATGGCCCAGAATGGGATCAATTTTGGTAAAAGCTCCATGTGAGCTTGAGAAAAACATGTATTCTGCTGTTATTGGGTCCCATATTCTATAAATGTAAATTAAAGCCAGTTGATTAATGGTGCTATTCCGTTCAATTATATTCTCATTGATTTACTATCTGTTGTATCTGTCAATTACTGATAGAGAAATGTTGAAGTCTCCAACTATGGTTATGAATTTGTAGATATCTCCTTGTAGTTTGATCAGTTTTGCTTCATGTATTTTATTGCTATGCTGTTAGGTACATACATATTAAGGATTCTTATTTCTTCTTAGAGAATAGACTCCTTTACAGTTATGTAAGGCCCTCTTTATCTTTCATAAATTTCCTTGCACTGAAGTCTACTATGTTTGAAATTAATGTAGCTACTTTAGCTTCTTCTTGACTAGTGTTTTACACTTTTCTCCATCCTTTCACCTTTAATCATTCTGTGTCTTAATATTTAAAGTGAATTTCTTGTAGACAACATCTAGTTGGGCTTTTTAAAAATCTATTCTGATCAGTCTCTTTTAATTGATGTATTTAGACCATGTACATTTAAAGTAATTATTGATAGAGTTAGATTAATATCTCACATATTTAACTGGTTTTTATTGTCCTTATTCTTTATTTCCTTGTATGTTTGTGTATGTTCTTCCACAATTTTCCTGCATTTTGGGGTTTTATGTGATTCCATTTCTCTTTTCTCAAGTGTATCATTATAGTTCTTTTTATCTTATTTAGTTGTTGCCCTAGAGTTCACAGTACAGATTTACAACTCATCTAATACACTTTCAAATAATACTATATCACTTTATGGGTAGTACAGATACTTTTTAACAGAATATACTCAATTTCTCCATCCAATCCCTTATTACATGACTGCTGCACATTTCAGTTAATAAGATACAGTCACCAACACACTTTAACTGTTATTATTTTGGAACAAACTATTATCTGTTAAATCAATTAAGACTAAAAAGAAAAGATGAAAAGTTAGAATATTGTTATATATCTTTCCAATTATTTTTCTATCTATATATTTGTTTTATGTAACTTTTAAAAAATACAGAGAACACTGATAATGCTATAATTACCCATATACCCATGTTAATTGTTTGCTACCTTGTTTTCTGGGTTTCTTCTATTTAAGAAGTAAAATGTAACAAGAGTTGATGCCACCCTTTGTACCCCTTTCTTTTTTTAATTTATTTAATTATTGTTCAAGTAGAGTTTTCTGTCTTTTACTCCCATCCCAGCCCACCCCCTCAGTGCTCCCCACCTCCCTCCCATTTCCATGCCCCTTAGTTGTTGTCCATGTGTCCTCTATACTAGTTCCTGTAAATTCTTCCCCTTTTCCCCCTAAAATTTCCTCCTGTCTCACCTCTGGTCACTGTCCCCATGTTCTCTATTTCAGTGCCTTGGGTTATATTTTGCTTGCTTGTTCATTTTGTTATTTAGCTTCCTGTTAAAGGTGAGATCATATGGTATTTGTCTTTCAATACCTGGCTTATTTCACTCAGTATAATACTTTCCAGATCCATCCATGCTGTTGCAAAGGATAAGAGCTGCTTCTTTCTTTCTGCTGCACAGAATTCCATTGTGAAAATGTACCATAGTTTTTGGATTCATTCATTTACTGATGGGCACCTAGGTTGCTTCCAGCTCTTGGCTATTGTAAATTGTGCTGCTATGAACATTGGTGTGCATAGGTTCTTTTCGATTGGTGTTTTAGGGTTCTTAGGATATAATCTCAGCAGTGGAATTGCTGGGTCAAAAGGCAGGTTCATTTTTGGTTTTCTTAGAAGATTCCATACTGTTTTTCACAGTGGTTATACCAGTCTGCAATCCCACCAAAAATGGATTAGGGTCCCCTCTTCTCCACAACCTCTCCAACACTTGTTTGTTCCTTTGTTTATGGTGGCCATTCTGATTGGTGTAAAGTGGTATCTCATTGTGGTTTTAATTTGCATCTCTCTGATAGCTACTGATATTGAGCATCTTTTTATGTGTCCCTGGATCTTCTGTATATCCTCCTTGGAGAAATGTCTGTTCAAGTCCTTTACCCACTTTTTAATTGGGTTGCTTGTCTTCTTAGAGTGGAGTTGTGTAAGTTCTTTGTATATTTTGCAGATTAAAACCTTGTCAGAGGTATCACTGGCAAATACATTTTCCCATACACTTGGTTCTCTTTTTGTTTTAATACTGTTTTCTTTAGCTGTGCAAAAGCTTTTAATTTTGATGAGGTCCCATTTGTTTATTCTTTCCTTTATGTCCTTTGCTCTGGGAGACATATCAGTAAAAAAGTTGCTGCGTGAAATATCTGAGATTTTCTTGCTAGTGTTCTCCTCTAGGATTTTAATGATGTCACAGGTTATATTTAAGTCTTTTATTCACCTTGAATCTATTTTGGTGTATGGTGTAAGTTGGTGCTTAAGTTTCGTTTTTTTTTTTTTTTTTTTGCACATAGCTGTCCAGTTCTCCCAACACCATTTGTTGAAGAGGCTATCTTTACTCCATTTTATGTTGCTGCCCCCTTTGTCGAATATAAATTGGCTGGAGAGATTTAGGTTTATTTCTGGGCTCTCTGTTCTGTTCCATTGGTCTATGTGCCTGTTTTTATGCCAGTACCAGGCTGTTTTAATCACAGTGGTCTTGTAATACAGTTTGGTATCAGGTATTGTGATCCCTCCTACTTTGTTCTTCTTTCTCAAAAATGCAGCTGCTATTTGGGGTTGTTTATGGTTACAAATAAATTTTTGAAGTGCTTGTTCTATGTCTGTGAAGTATGCCATTGGTACTTTAATAGGTATTGCATTGAATCTGCAAATTGCTTTGGGTAGTATGGACATTTTGATGATGTTAATTCTTCCAATCCATGAACACGATATATGTTTCCATTTGCTTGTGTCTTCCTTGATTTCTTTCTTCAGTGTTGTGTAGTTTTCTGCACATAGGTCTTTTACCTCCTTGGTTAGGTTTATTCCTAGGTATTTTATAATTTTTTTTGCTATATCGAATGGGTTTTTTTTTTCTTGATTTCTGATTCTGCTGTTTCAGTGTTGGTATATAAAAATGCCTTTGATTTCTGCATATTGACTTTGTAACATGTTGTTTTGCCAAATTCATTTATTAGGTTGAGCAGTTTTCAGGTAGAGTTTACAGGATTTTCCATGTACATCATCATATCCTCTGCCAATAGTGACAGTTTTGTTTCCTGCTTTCTGATTTAGATGCCTTTTATTTCCTTTTCTTGTCTGATCACTGTGGCTAAAACTTCCAATACTGTATTTAATAGAAGTTGTGAAAGTGGACAACCTTGTCTTGTTCCTGACCTTAGTGGGAAAGATTTTAGTTTTTGCCCATTGAGTATGACGTTGACTGTAGGTCTCTCATATATGGCCTTTATTATATTGAGGAATGCTCCCTCTATTCCCACTTTGCTGAGTGTTTTATCATAAATGGGTGTTTTACCTTATCAAAAGCTTTTTCTGCATCTATTGATATGATCATGTGGTTTTTGCTTTTGTTTATGTGATGTATTACATTTACTGATTTGCGAATATTGAACCATACTTGCATCCCTGGGATGAGTCCCACTTGGTTGTGGTGAATGATCTTTTTAATGTATTGTTGGATGCGGTTTGGTAATATTTTGTTGAGGATTTTAGCATCTATGTTCATCAGTGATATTGGCCTGAAGTTTTCTTTCTTTGTTGTATCTCTATCTGGTTTTAGGATTAGGATGCTGCTGGCTTCATAAAAAGAGTTTGGGATTCTTCCATCATTTTTGATTTTTTTGGAATAGCCTGTGAAGAATAGGAGTTAGCTCTTCCTTAAATGCTTTATAGAATTCTCCTGTGAAACCATCTGGTGCAGGGCTTTTGTGCTTCGGGAGATTTTTGTTTACTGTTTCAGTTTCATTTGCTGTTATTGGTCTATTCAGACTTTCTGGTTCGTCTTCGTTGAGTTTTGGAAGATTCTGTTTTTCTACAAATTTGTCCATTTCACCTAGCTTTTCAAATTTCTTGGCATACAGTACTTCATAATAATTTCTTACAGCCCTTTGTATTTCTGTGGTATGAGTTGTAATCTCTCCTCTTTCATTTCTGATTGTGTTTATTTGGGTTCTCTCTCTCTTTTTTTCTTGATGAGCCTGCTTAAAGGCTTGTCTATTTTGTTTATCTTTAAAAAAAAACCCAGCTCCTGGATTCATTGATTTTTTAAATTGTGCATTTAGTCTCTATGTCATTTAATTCTGCTTTGATCTTGGTTATTTTCTTCCTTCTACTTGCTCTGGGCTGTCTTTGTTGTTGTTCCTCAAGTTCTTGCAGGTGTAGGGTTAAGTTGTTTGTTTGAAATATCTCTATCTTTTTTAGGTAGGCCTGTATTGCTATGAACTTTCCTCTCAGACTGCCTTCGCTGTTTCCAGTAAGTTTTGGGTTGTCTTCAGTTCATTTTCATTTGTTTCCAGAAACTTTTTTATTTCTTCCCTAATTTCATTCTTGACCCATTTGTTGTTTAATAGCATGCTATTCAATTTCCGTGATTTTGAATGTTTTGGGTCTTTTCTCTTGGGGTTGGTTTCCAGTTTCAGTCTCCTGTGGTCAGAGAAAATGCTTGGGATGATTTCAATTTTCTTGAATTTGTTGAGGCTCGTTTTGTGTCCTATCATGTGGTCTGTCCTTGAAAATGTCCATGTGCATTTGAAAAGAATGTGTATCTAGCTTCTTTGGGATGAAGGGCTCTATAATATATCAGTTAAGTCCATTTCATCTAGAGCATTGTTCAGTGCCACAATATCTGTGTTGATATATTGTTTGGACGATCTGTCCATATTTGACAGTGGGGTGTTAAAATCCCTTACTATAATTGTGTTGCTGTCAATATCTTTCTTGAATTCCTCTAAGATTTTCTTTGTATATTTGGGTGCTCCTATGTTGGGTGCATATATATGTACAATGTTTATGTCCTCTTAGTGGATTCTTCCCTTGAGTATTATGAAGGGAAGTTTTGGGTCTCTTTTTGTAGCTCTTTTTTTGAAGTCTATTTTGTCTGATATGAGAATTGCTACCCCAGCTTTTTTTTTTTTTTGACTGTTTGCTTGAAATTTTTTTCTAGCCCTTCACTTTTAATCTGTGTAGGTCTTTTGTCCTGAGCTGGGTCTCTTGTAGGCAGCATATGTATGGTCATGCTTTCTTATCCATTCAGCTATTCTATGTCTTTTGATTGGAGCATTTAGTCCACTTACATTTAAGGATAGTATTGATAGGTAATTATTGATAGCCATTTTTTGTACATGTGTTCCTCTCTGTCTCTCTCTTTTCCTTCCTTTCCTTAAAGCAGACCTTTTAGCATTTCTTGCAGAGCTGCTTTGGTGGAGGTGTATTCTTTTAAACTTTTTTTTTTGTCCTGGAAGCTCTTTATTTGGCCTTCTATCTTGATTGAGAGACTTGCTGGATAAAGTAACCTTGGTTGTAGGCCTCTGGTTCTCATTACTTGGAATATTTCTTGCCATTCTCTTCTTGCTTGGAGTGTTTCCATTGACAAGTCAATAGCTAATCTCTTTGGGGCTCCCTTATAGGTTACTTCCTTTTTCTCTCTTGCTGCCTTTAAGATTCTCTCTTTATCTTGAAATTTTGCCATTTTAATGATGATGTGTCATTAAGTGGATCTCTTTGGGTTCCTCTTGATGGGGACTCTCTGTGATTCCTGGATTTGTGGGACTTTTTCTCTCATCAAATTAGGGAAATTTTCCATCATTATTTTTTCAAATAGATTTTATCCCTTGCTCTTCTTCTCCTCCTGCTATTTCTATTATTCGGATATTATCACATTTCCTATTGTCTTGCATTTCTCTTAATCCCTCCTCATTCTTTCTGAGCCTCTTTTCATTTTCTTGCTCTTTCTGTGAGATGCTTTCTACCTTGTCCTCCAACTCACTAATCCTATCCTCTGCTTCATCTATCCTACTTTGGAAACTTTCTACTGTGTTCTTCAATTCGGAAATTGCATTCTTCATTTCCTCTTGTCCCTTGCTGATATTTTCCATTTCCTTTTTCATGTTGATGTAGCTTGCAGAGAGATCATTGTAGTTCCCCTGTAGTTTCTGGTAGCTCACTGTGAGCTCTTTGAACTTCCTGATAGCCAGTGCTTTGAATTCAATATCTGATAGTTGACTTGCCTCTGTTTCATCTAGCATCCTTTCTGAGGCTTCCTTCTTTCCTTTCATTTGGGGATTGTTTCTTTGTCTGCCCATTGTTTGTGAGACTCTTCTTGTTAGCTTCAGCTTCTTTCACCGCCTGGCTTATTTCATTTAGCATAATGCTCTCCAGTTCCATCCATGCTGTTGCAAAGCATAGGAGTCTTTCTTTCTTTCTTCTGTATAGTATTCCATTGTGTAAATGTGACACAGTTTTTGATCCACTCATTTACTGATGGGCACTTAGGCTGCTTCCAGTACTTGGCTATTGTAAATTGTGCTGCTATGAACACTGGGGTGCATAGGTTCTTTTTAATTGGTGGGAAGCAACCAATTTAAGAACAAAAAATAAGCAGAACTGCCAGAAAATTGAACTGTATGAAAGCCCTGCAACCAATGAATTAAAGAAGAAATATTCATCCAGACTTGTAGGAAGAGTGGAGATAAGCAGCTGGGGTGAAGAGGACACAAGGCAAGGCAGAGGCTGGTAGACTGGATGGTCCCACATTCACGTGAGGATAAGCTGGGAGAAACAAGTAGGGAGCAAGACAAACCATGCAACCCAGAGTTCCAGCACAAGCAAAATAAAACCTCGGAACCTCTGGCATTAAAACCTGTGGGGGCAGGACAAATTGCCAGTCTCTTGAAAGCAGGGTGAGAAGCTGAGCAAGCAGCATTGTTCCCTCTCTGACCCCTCCACCACATACAGGACCTACATCCTGTATGTAGGCAAGGACTTATGTCCAAGACCATTCTATCCAGCAAAGCTATCATTTAGAATGGAAGGGCATTCTGACACCATATACAAGAATAAGCTCAAACAGGATTAAAGACCTAAATGTAAATCTCAAAACCATAATACTCCTAGAAGAAAATACAGACAGTAAAACCTCTGACATTTCTCACAGCAGTATTTTTCTGACATATCTCCTCTGGCAAGAAACGAAAGAAAACATAAACAAATAGCACTACATCAAACTGAAAAGTTTTTGCACAGCAAAGAAAACCATCAAGAAAACAAAAAGACCACCTACTGAATGAAAGAACAGATTAGCCAATGGTGCATTTGGTAAGGGGTTAATATCCAAAATTTATGAAGAACTGGTACAAACTCAACACCAAAAAAACAAACAATCCAGTTAACAAGTGGGAAGACAACCTGAATAGATACTTTTCCAAAGAGGACATAAAGATAGTCAATAGACATATGAAAAATACTCAATGTCAGTAACCCTCAGAGAAATGAAAATTAAAACCACAAAGAGATATCACTTGCCAGAATGGCTATCATCAATAAATCAGCAAACAAATGTTGGTGAGGATGTGGAGAGAAGGGAACCCTAGTGTACTGTTGGTGGGAATGCAGATTAGGGCAACCACTATGGAAAACAGTATGAAGGGTCCTCAGAAAATTGAACTGCCAATGGCCCAGCAATTTCACTTCTGGGTACAGTTCCAAAGAAACTCAAAATACTAAGTGAAAAAATATATGTGCCCCTATGTTTATTGCAGCATTATTTTCAATAGCCAAGATATGGAAGCAACCCAAGTACCCCATGGTAGATGAGTAGATAAAAAAGCAGTGGTACATATGTACAATGGAATATTACTCAGGCATAAAAAAATGAAATCTTCCCATTTGTGACACATAGATGGACCTAGGGGGTATTATGATAAGTGAAAATTAAGTCATAGAGAAAAGCAAATACCATAAGATTTTACTCATACATGGAATCTAAAGAACAAAATAAATAAACAAAAAATAGAAAAAGACTCACAGATGAAGAGAACAAACTGCTGGTTGCCGGAGGGGAGCGATGTTGGGGAATGGGTGGAAAAGGCAAGGGAAATAAAGAAGTACAAATTGGTAGTTACTAGATAGTAACAGGGATATATAGCATAGCTTAGGGGATATAGTAAATAATATTGTAATAACTCAGTATGGTGCCAGATCTGTACTTGAATTATCAGAGGGATCATTTTGTAAATTATATCATTGTCTAACCACTATGCTATCCACCTGAAATTAATGTAAAATAATATTAAATCTCTACTATAATAGACAAATAATAAAAAAACATAAGACTAAAAGGAAGGCATAGATTCAAATCCCAACTTTCCTACTTGTAAGTTGCATGACCTTAGGATAGTAGTTGTTTAACATTTTCAGAAAATCAATTTCTTTGCACATCAAATGGAAATAATAATACACTAATTTATCTCAAGAATTAAAAGAGTTAACACATTTAAAGTACCTACTATGGTATCTGGCATCTAAAAAAATATTTAATCATAGCCCTGGCTGGTGTGGCTCACTGGATTGAGCATGGGCCTGTGAACCACACAATCGAGGTTCGATTCCCAGTCAGGGCACATGCCTGGGTTGCAAGCCAGTTCCCAGAGGGGGACTCGTGAGAGGCAACCCTACATTGATGTTTCTCTCCTTCTCTCCTTCCCTTCCTTTCTAAAGATAAATAAATAAAATATTTTTTAAATTAAAAAAAAAAGAATGGAAGGGCAGACAAAGTGCTTCCTAGATAAGGTAAAGTTAAAAGAGTTCACAACCACCAAACCCTTATTGTATAAAATGTTAAAGGGACTTATCTAAGAAAAAGAAGAAGATCAAAAGTATGAACAGTAAAATGACAACAATCTCACAACTATGAACTGAACCTGAAAAAAAAAACAAACTAAGCAAACAACTAGAACAGGAAGCAAATCACAGAAATGGAGATCATATGGAGTGTTATCATCAGGGAAGGGGAGGGAGAGAATGGGGGGACAGATTCAGGGAATAAGAAGCATAATTGGTAGGTACAAAATAGACAGGGGGAGGTTAAGAATGGTATGGGAAATGGAGAAGCCAAATAACTTATATGTATGACCCATGGACATGAACTAAGGGGGGCAAATGCTGGAGGAAGGGGGATACTAGATAGATGGGTGTGAAGGAGAGAAAAAAGAATGGGACAACTTCTAATAGCATAATCAATAAAATATACTTTAAAAAGAAATATATAGATCAACTTGATTTAACTATTCCTGATTCTTATACTATATATGACCTTAACCAATTTGCTGATTCTTTTTTATATTATTGGAAAGCTAGATTACTTATAGGTTCTGACTCTTGCACAGAATGCTACAGTGACCATTCTTACATGTATCTCTATGTGTCCATGTAAGTTTCACATGAGAGGCTATATGGTACAGCAGCAATTTTCAACTGGTATGCTGTAAGAAGCACTCTGGTATGTTGCAAGAAGTTTTAAAACATGCAGTACCTGACTGTTTAGTCAGGGGCACTGGCCTCTTTTCCCTTGGATTGTCAAATTAAAACATGGCAACAGTCAACACAATAGCCGTCCTATGTGAGTGAATCAAAATTATACTTATTTTTGTCAGATCAGCAAAAAATATATACTATATTTTCTGGTGTACCCCAGAATATTAGTAATTGGTTTATGGGTGCCATAAGATGAAAAAGATTAAAAATTGCTCTGGTATAGGATGAAAGGGCACAGGCTTCCAAGGCAACACTGCCTCAATTGAAATCCCATCTTAATACTTACCAATAATATTTTTATAGGCAATCTGTACATTGAGGTCATATTATTCAGTGCCCAGAATGCCAGAATCAGGATTGAATACTTGATTTAATAAGCAATAAGGATAACTTGACGATTTTGATTAGGGGGTGATAAGATCAAATTGACAGAACCTGAAAAAAGTGTAAACTATAAATTAACTTGGAACATTGAGACTGGGGAACCAGCACACTCTAACCTGTATTACTGCATGTGTCAGCTAGGTTCTCAAACCATGAACTATTTTAAACCAGATGGAATTTTAAACCAGAAGGAAAAATTCTGAGTAATAAAATAAAAATTCTTATTTACCAATTATTTTCAACCTCTTGATGATTCTTTTCGTCTTATCTTCCCCTATTTCTGGATCCCATAATCATTTTCATTCTCACTTATAATTCTCTCCTTTCTTTTTCTTCTCTCCAAAGTAGGAGCTGAAATCATTCACACCAAGAGGATTAGAGTTGACCATCTCCCCAAATAATTCTTACTTTTAAAACTCCATATTTTTATATCAAAGTAGTATATACACATGGTAAGCAACTAAGCAGTACAAAAATGATTACAATGAAAAGCAACCATCTCTAAGCCTAGCCTGTCACACCCTTAGGGGCATTCTTCAAGGGCAGCCCTTTTAACCTTTTTAGTTCTTTGGATATTTATTTTAGTAACTCTAATTAATATGCTTATGTACCTGTTTATTGATTTATTAACTTTAAATTATATCTATTTACAACCTTGTATGAAAAAATGAAGACTTCCCTCAAAATTAAGACCAATTTCCCATCCCTTACTTCTATTTTTACTTAATTGTGCTAACATTGGAGTAGTCTGGTGGTTGCTTTTATAGCTTTATGTAATATACATAAAGCTCCATATTCTCCATATTTTCCTTCTAACTTATCTAAATTATATTATTATTTGATTTTTATATTGTTTTCTTTTATACCTTTAAATAATGGACATTAAATTATTTTTATGTTCTATCAACTTTTAATTGTCATCTCTCTACTGTCGACCATTGTGAGATGAAGGGATCCCTCTTTTTCCATCTTTCCTTTCATCTCTTACCTTTCATCATTTTCCCTTTTTTTTTACATTGTCAAGGCTTCTGTATTTAGGTATCTCAAACTAACGAACAAAATAGAACCACAGCCATGGAATCAGGATACATGGAACAGACTTAAAGTGACCAGAGGGGAGGGGGGAAGGGGATAATGGTGGAATGAAGGGGAGAGGAGTAGACAAAGAACATGTATGAATGATCCATGGACATGGACAAAAGGGTGAGAACTGACTGTGGGAGTTGGGGGGTGGACTGAGTACAGGAGGGCAAAGGGGGGAAATTGGGACAACTGCAATAAATAACAATACAAATGATTTAATAAAAACAATAATGTAAAAGCTAAACACCAAATATATTATTTTTTTTGTTTTTGTTTTGCAAAATATAATTTAATTCTTTTTTTTCTTTTTTAAATTTTATTTAGTTATTTTTCAAGTACAGTTTTTTTGTCTATTTTTCCCATCCCAGCCTCCCCCGCCCCTTGCTCCCCACCTCCCTCCCGTTTCCACCCCCCCCTTAGTTCTCGTCCCTGTGTCCTTCCTATTTGTTCCTCCAAATCCCTCCCCCTTTTTCCCCTTAACTTCCCTTCCTTCTCCCCTCTGGTCACTATCCCCTTGTTCTCTATTTCAGTGTCTTTGTTTTTGGGTTTTCTTTTTTATGCTTGCTTGTTTGTTTTGTTGTTTAGCTTCCTGTTAAAGGTGAGATCATATGGTATTTGCCTTTCAGCACCTGGCCTATTTCACTGAGCATAATGCTTTCCAGTTCCATCCATGTTGTTGCAAATGGTAGTAGCTCCTTCTTTCTCTCTGCTGCATAGAATTCCATTGTGTATATGTACCACAATTTTTGGATCCATTCATTTACTGATGGGCACCTAGGTTGCTTCCAACTCTTGGCTATTGTAAATTGTGCTGCTATGAACATTGTGGTGCATAGGTTCTTTGATATTGATGTTTTAGGATTCTTAGGATATAATCCCAGCAGTGGAATTGCTGGGTCAAAAGGCAGGTCGATTTTTATTTTTCTGAGAAAAATCCATACTGTTTTCCATAATGGTTGTACCAGTCTGCACTCCCACCAACAGTGAACTAAGGACCCCTTTTCCCCACAACCCCTCCAACATTTGTTGTTTGTTGCTTTGTTTATGATAGCCATCCTGACTGGTGTAAAGTGATATCTCATTGTGGTTTTAATTTACATCTCTCTGATAGCTAATGATATTGAGCATCTCTTCATGTGTCTCTGAATGTTCTGTATGTCCTCCTTGGAGAAGTGTTTGTTCAAGTCCTTTTCCCATTTTTTAATTGGGTTGGGTGTCTTCTTAGAGTGGAGTCGTGTAAGTTCTTTGTATATTTTGGAGAATAAACCTTTGTCTGAGGTATCATTGACAAATATGTTTTCCCATACAGTTGGTTGTCTTGCTAATTTAATACTGTTTTCTTTAGCCATGCAGAAGCTTTTTATTTTGATGAGATCCCATTTGTTTATTCTTTCCTTTACATTCCTTACTCTAGGGGACATATCAGTAAAGAAGTTGCTTCGTGAAATATCTGAGATTTTCTTGCCAATGTTCTCCTCTAGGACTTTAATGGTGTTATGACTTACATTTAAGTCTTTTATCCACCTTGAATTTATTTTGGTGTATGGTGTAAGTCTGTGCTCAAGTTTCATTTTCTTGCATGTAGCTGTCCAGTTCTCCCAACACCATTTGTTGAAGAGGCTATCTTTACTCCATTTTATGTTACTGCCCCCTTTGTCGAATATTAATTGACTGTAGAGAGTTGGGTTGATTTCTGGGCTCTCTGTTCTGTTCCATTGGTCTATGTGCCTGTTTTTATGCCAGTACCAGGCTGTTTTGATTACAGTGGCCTTGTAATACAGTTTGATATCAGGTATTGTGATCCCCCCTACTTTGTTCTTCTTTCTCAAAAGAGCAGCTGCTATTCGAGCTCGTTTATAGTTCCATATAAATTTTCGAAGTGTTTGTTCTATGTCTGTGAAATATGCCATTGGTACTTTAATAGGTATTGCATTGAATCTGTATATTGCTTTGGGTAGTATGGACATTTTGATGATGTTAATTCTTCCAATCCATGCACAAGGTATATGTTTCCACTTGTTTGTGTCTTCCTTGATTTCGTTCTTCAGGGCTGTGTAGTTTTCTGCATACAGGTTTTTTACCTCCTTGGTTAGGTTTATTCCCAGATATTTTATTTTTCTTTTTGCTATATCAAATGGGATTTTTCTCTTTATTTCTGCTTCTGCTGATTCACTGTTGGTATACAAAAATGCCTTTTATTTCTGGATATTGACTTTGTAACCAGCTGTTTTGCCAAACTCATTAATTAGTTTGAGCAGTTTTTGGGTAGAGTCTATAGGATTTTCCATGTACACTATCATGTCATCTGCAAACAGTGACAGTTTTGCTTCCTCCTTTCCTATTTGGATGCCTTTTATTTCCTTTTCTTGCCTGATCGCTGTGGCTAAAACTTCCAATACTATATTGAATAGAAGTGGTGAAAGTGGACATCCTTGTCTTGTTCCTGATCTTAGTGGAAAAGCTTTTAGTTTTTGCCCATTGAGTATGATATTGGCTGTAGTTCTCTCATATATGGCCTTTATTATTTTGAGAAATGCTCCCTGTGTTTCCACTTTGCTGAGTGTTTTTATCATAACTGGGTGTTGTACCTTATCGAAAGCTTTTTCCGCATCTATTGATATGATCATGTGATTTTTGTCTTTGCTTTTGTTTATGTGATGTATTACATTTACTGATTTGCGAATATTGAACCATCCTTGCATTCCTGGGATGAATCCTACTTGATCATGGTGTATGATCTTTTTGATATATTGTTGGATGCGATTTGCCAATATTTTGTTGAGGATTTTAGCATCTATGTTCATCAGCGATATTGGCCTGAAGTTTTCTTTCTTTCTTGTGTCTCTAACCGGTTTTGGAATTAGGATGATGCTGGCTTCATAAAAAGAATTTGGGAGTTTTCCATCCTTCTGAATTTTTTGAAATAGTCTGTGAAGAATAGGGGTTAGGTCTTCCTTAAATGCCTTGTAGAATTCTCCTGTGAAACCATCTGGTCTGGGGCTTTTGTGTGATGGGAGTTTTTTTATTACTGCTTCAATTTCTTTTGCTGTTATTGGTGTGTTTAGATTTTCTGCTTCTTTTTCACTGAGTTATGGAAGATTGTATTTTTCTAGAAATGTGTCCATTTCCCCTAGGTTTTCAAATTTCTTGGCATACAGTTCTTCATAGTAATTTCTTACAATCTCTTCTATTTCTGTGGTATCAGTTGTAATCTCTCCTTTTTCATTTCTGATTGTGTTTATTTGTGTCCTCTCTCTTCTTTTTCTTGTTGAGCCTACTTAAAGGCTTGTCTATTTTGTTTATCTTCTCAAAGAACCAACTCCTGGATTCATTGATCCTTAAAATTGTGCTTTTAGTTTCTATGTCATTTAATTCTGTTCTAATCTTGGTTATTTCCTTCCTTCTGCTTGCTCTGGGCTGTCTTTGTTGTTGTTCCTCAAGTTCTTGCATGCGTAGGGTTAGGTTGTTTGTTTGAAATGTTTCTCTCTTCTTTAGGTAGGCCTGTATTGCTATAAACTTCCCTCTCAGGACTGCCTTCACTGTGTCCCATAAGTTTTGGGTTGTTGTGAGATCATTTTCATTTGTTTCCAGAAATGTTTTGATTTCTTCCCTAATTTCATTCTTGACCCATTTGTTGTTTAATAGCATACCATTCAGTCTCCATGTTTTGGGGTGCTTTGGGTTTTTTTCTTTGGGGTTGGTTTCTAATTTCAGTCCCTTGTGGTCAGAGAAGATGCTTGGTATGATTTCAATTTTCTTGAATTTGTTGAGGCTCGTTTTGTGTCCTATCATATGTTCTATCTTTGAAAATGTTCCATGTGCATTTGAAAAGAATGTGTATTTAGCTTCTTTGGGATGAAGGGCTCTATATATATCAGTTAAGTCCATTTCATCTAGGGTGTTGTTTAATGCCACAATATCTTTGTTGATAATTTGTTTGGAAGATCTGTCCATTTTTGATAGTGGGGTGTTCAAATCCCCTACTATGATTGTGTTGCTGTCAATATCTTTCTTGAAGTCCTCTAAGATTTTCTTGATATATTTGGGTGCCCCTATGTTTGGTGCATATATGTTTACAATGTTAATGTCTTCTTGGTGGATTGTTCCCTTGAGTATAATGAAATGACCTTCTGGGTCTCTCTTTATAGCCTTTTTTTTGAAGTCTATTTTGTCTGATATGAGAATTGCTACCCCAGCTTTTTTTCTTGTCCGTTTGCTTGGAAAACTTGTTTCCAGCCTTTCACTTTTAGTCTGTGATGGTCTTTTGTCCTGAGGTGAGTCTCTTGTAGGCAGCATATGTGTGGGTCATGCTTTCTTATCCATTGAGCTATTCTGTGTCTTTTGATTGGAGCATTTAATCCATTTACGTTTAAGGTTATTATTGATAGGTACTTATTCATTGCCATTTTTGTACCTGTGTTCCTCTCTGTCTTCCTCTTATCCTTCCTTCCCTCAAAGCAGTCCTTTTAGTATTTCTTGTAGAGCTGGTTTGGTGGAGGCATATTCTTTTAGACTTCTTTTGTCTTGGAAGCTCTTTATTTGGCCATCTATCTTGATTGAGAGCCTTACTGGGTAAAGTAGCCTTGGTTGTAGGCCTCTGTTTCTCATTACTTGAAATATTTCTTGCCATTCTCTTCTTGCTTGAAGTGTTTCCATTGAGAAGTCAGTAGCTAACCTTATTGGGGCTCCCTTGTATGTTATTTCTTTTTTCTCCCTTGCTGCCTTTAAGATTCTCTCTTTGTCTTGGAATTTTGCCATTTTGATGATGATGTGTCATTAAGTGGATCTCTTTGGGTTCCTCTTGATGGGGACTCTGTGTGATTCCTGGATTTGTGAGACTTTTTCTCTTATCAAATTAGGAAAATTTTCTCTCATTACTCGTTCAAATACGTTTTCTATCCCTTGTTCTTCTTCTTCTCCTTCTGGTATTCCTATTATTCGTATATTATTACGTTTCATATTGTCTTGCATTTCTCTTAATCCCTCCTCATTCTTTCTGAGCCTCTTTTCATTTTCTTGCTCTTTCTGTGAGATGCTTTCTACCTTGTCCTCCAACTCACTAATCCTATCATCCGCTTCATCTATCCTACTTTGGAAACTTTCTACTGTGTACTTCAATTCGGAAATTGTATTCTTCATTTCCTCTTGTCTCTTGCTGATGGTTTCCATTTCCTTTTTGATGTTGCTGTAGTTTGCAGAGAGATCATTATAGTTCCCCTGTAGTTTCTGGTAGCTCACTGTGAGCTCTTTGAACTTCGTAATAACCAGTGCTTTGAATTCACTGTCTGATAGTTGATCAGCGTCTATTTCATCTAACATTCTTTCTGAAGTTTCTGCTTTTTCTTTCATTTGGGGATTGTTTCTTTGTCTTCCCATTGTTTGAGACTCTTCTTGTTAGTCTCTGCTTCCAAAATTGATCTGTTCTGAAACACTGGTTTTATGGTGTAAACTTCTGTGGTATGTTCCTTGTGAAGTTCAGTGGTACAGACTCCTTGAAGTTTCTTCATGTTCTTCGTCTCCACCTACACTCACGCTGGTCCTCGCGCTGGTGTCTGCGTTGGTCGCCTACCACTGCTGAATGTCCCAGCTCTAGTAGGCGCCTCCTCAAGCACCCAGGCCCGTTACTAGGGCAGTGGCACAGAGGCTGGGAATGTCCTGGCTCCCGTATCTGGCTCTCTCTGCCGCCCAGGGCCGTCACAGGGGCTTGGAGTGTCCCGGTTTCCGTACCTGACTCCCAGGCGTCCAGTCCCGTCTCCATGGCTGTGGCACAGAGGCTTAGAAAGTCCCAACTCCTGTACCTGATTCCCCAGTGTCCAATCCCGTCGCTATGGCAGCAGCACAGGGGCTGAGACCCTCCCAGTTCCCGTAGAAGGATCCTCTGCCACCCAGCGCTGTCTCAGGGGTTTGGAGTGTCCCGGCTTCCGTACCTGACTCCCCCGCGTCCAGTCCCATCGCTATGGCAGCGGCACAGGATTTGAGAGCTTCCCGGCTCCCGTAGCTGGCTCCTCAGGGTCCAGGCCTGTCTCTATGGCGGCGTCTCAGGGGCCTTTGGTGTCCCAGCTCCTGCAACTGACCCTTCCATTGCCCAGGCCCGTAGCTATGGCATCGGCACAAGGGTGTCCCCGCTCCGGTTCCTGACTCCTCTGTCTCCCAGGACCGTCACAGGGGCTTGGAGTGTCCGGCTTCCGTACCTGACTCCCCGGCTCCCAGGCCTGTTGCTCTGGCGGCAGCACAGGGGCCGCGTGAGACCCAGCTCCAGTAGCTGACTCTGCCGCCGTCTGTGTTTCAGCATCGGTCACAATCTCTGGTCTTTTAATTTCATAAATGCTGGGTAACCGATGGTTTATTGTGCTGTTTCTCCATAGATCTGCCAGGATTTTCACCCATGAGTACAGGAGCTAGTATCAGCTCCCTCTTACTCCGTCGCTATCTTCCCAGCATCCCAAATATATTATTTTTAAAAATATTTTATTGATTATGCTATTACAGTTGCCCCAATTTTCCCCCTTTGCCACCCTCCACCTGGTACTCCCCTTAGCCTCTGCCCGGTACTCCTCCAGCAATCCTCCCCTTAGTTCATGTCTGTGGGTCATATGTATAGGCTACTCCTTTTCCTATACTGTTCCTAACATCTCCCTGACTATTTTGTACCTACCCATTATGCTTCTTAATCCCTGCACCATTTTACTCATTCTCCCCCTTCCACCTCCCAGCTGATAACCATCCAAATGATCTCCACATCTATGATTCTGTTCCTGTTTGGCTTGTTTGCTTAGTTTGTTTTTTTAGATTCAGTTGTTGATAGTTGTTAATTTGCTGTCATTTTAATGCTCATAGTTTTGATCTTCTTTTTCTTAAATAAGTTTCTTTAACATTTCATATAATAAGGGCTTGGTGGTGATGATGAATTCCTTTAGCTTTACCTTGTCTGGGAAGCACTTTATCTGTCCTTCCATTCTAAATGATAGCTTTTCTGGATAGAGTAATATAGGTTGTAGGTCCTTGCTTTTTTTCACTTTGGCTACTTCTTGCTAGTCTCTTCTTGCCTGCAATTTTTTTTTTTTGAGAGCTCACTTGACAGTCTTATGGGAAGTCCTTTGTAGATAACCCTCTTCTTTTCTCTTGCTACTTTTAACATTCTCTCTTTATCTTTAACCTTTGGTATTTTAATTATGATGTGTCTTGGTGTGTTCCTCTTTGAGTCCAATTTGTTTGGGACTCTCTGTGCTTCCTGGACTTGTACGTCTATTTCCTTCACCAAATTAGGGAATTTTCTTTCATTATTTTTTCAAATAAGTTTTCAATTTCTTGCTCTTCCTCTTATCCTTCTGGCATCCCATATCCTATGATTAGGATATTGATACATTTGGAGATGTCCCAGAGGCTCCTTATACTATTTTTGCTTTTTTTTTAGTTCTTTTTGCTTCTTGATGTTCTGGTTGAATGCTTATTTCTTCTTTTTTTTATTTTTATTTTTATTTTTTTTTATTTAGTTACTTTTCAAGTACATTTTTTTTTATCTATTTCTCCCATCCCACCCCCCCCGCCTGGTCTCCCCCCTCCCTCCCATTCCTCCTCCCCAGTCCTCATCTCTGTGTCTTTCATACTTGTTCCTCAAAATCCCTCCCCCTTTTTCCCCTTAAGTTCCCTTCCCTCTCCCTTCTGGTCGCTGCCCACTTGTTCTCTATTTCAGTGTCTTTGTTTTTATTCTGTTTGCTTGTTTGTTTTATTCTTTAGCTTCCTGTCAAAGGTGAGATCATATGGTATTTGTCCTTCAATGCCTGGCCTATTTCACTCAGCATAATATCGTTAGCTATCAGAGAGATGCAAATTAAAACCACAATGAGATACCACTTTACACCAGTCAGGATGGCTATAATAGACAAAGCAACAAACAACAAATGTTGGAGAGGGTGTGGGGAAAAGGGGACCTTAGTTCACTGTTGGTGGGATTGCAGACTGGTACAACCATTATGGAAAACAGTATGGGATTTTCTCAGAAAAATAAAAATTGACCTACCTTTTGACCCAACAATTCCACTGCTAGGATTATATCCTAAGAATCCTAAAACATCAATTTCAAAGAACCTATGCACCACAATGTTCATAGCAGCACAATTTACAATAGCCAAGAGTTGGAAGCAACCTAGGTGCCCATCAGTAAATGAATGGATCCAAAAATTGTGGTACATATACACAATGGAATTCTATGCAGCAGAGAGAAAGAAGGAGCTACTACCATTTGCAACAACATGGATGGAACTGGAAAGCATTATGCTGAGTGACATAGGCCAGGCATTGAAGGACAAATACCATATGATCTCACCTTTGACGGGAAGCTAATGTTCCAAATCATTGATTTGAGCCCTGGCCTCATCCCTTCCACTGTTGGTTCCTGTATATATTTATTTATTTCACTCAGGGTGCTCTGGGAACTGATTAGCTCAGTCTCAAAATGAAGAAACAGATGAAGGCTATCCAAAGTGAAATAAAGTAAAATATTCAGGGAACCAACAGTGAAGGGAAGGAAACCAGGATGCAAATCAACAATTTGGAACAAAAGGGAGAAATAAACATCCAACTGGAACAGAATGAAGAAACAAGAATTCAAAAAATGAGAAGAGGCTTAAGAACCTATGAGACAACTTTAAGCACTCTAAAATTAGAATTATAGGGGTGCCAGATGGAAAAGAACAAGAGAAAGAAGTTGAAAATATATTTCAACAAATAATGAAGGAAACCTTCCCCAATCTGGTGAAGGAAATAGACTTGAAAGAAGTCCAGGAAGCCAAGAGAGTCCTAAAGAAGTTGGACCTAAAATGAAACACACCAAGGCACATCATCATTAAGTTACCCAAGATTAAAGATAAATAGAGACTCTTAAAAGCGGCAAAAGGAAAGGAGAGCATTACCTACAAAGGAATGCCCATAAGATTATCAGCTGATTTCTCAAATGAAACCTTATGGGAAAGAAGGGGAGTAGAAAGAAGTATTTGAGGTCATGAAAAGCAAGGACCTACATCCAAAATTCCTCTATCCAGCAACGCAATCATTTAAAATGGAAAGCAAATAAAGAGCTTCCAAGATAAGCTAAAATTAAAGGAATTCATTGTCACCAAGCCCTTATTATATGAAATGTTAAAGGGATTTATCTAAGAAATAGAAGATCCAAAACTATGAACAGTAAAATGACAATAAACTTGTAACTATCAACAACTAAACCTAAAAAACAAAAACTAAGCAAACATCTAGAACAGGAATGGAACCAGAGTAATGAAGATCACATGGAAGGTTTTTAGTGGGGAGGGGGAGGGGAAAAATGGAGGAAATGGTACAAGGAACAAGAAGCATAAATGGTAGGCATAAAACAGACAGGAGGAGATTAAGAATAGTATAGGAAATGGAGAAGCCAGAGAACTTATATTTACAACCCAAGGACATGAACTAAGGGGGGTGGGTAGGTTGGAGGGTTGGGAGTACAGGGCAGAGGAGGGATAAAGGAAAGAAATTTGGAAAAACGGTAATACCATAATCAATAAAATACACTTAAAAATAAAAAGTAGGGCCTGCGAACCAGACAATCGCGGTTCGATTCCCAGTCAGGGCACATTCCTGGGTTGCAGGCCAGTTCCCTGCAGGCCAATTTCCAGCAGGGAACGCATGAAAGGCAACCATACATTGATGTTTCTCTCGCTCTCTCCTTCCCCTTTCCTCTAAAGATAAATAAATAAAAAATTTTAAATAAATAAATAAATAAATAAATAAAAAGTGGAATGTTCTACTCTCTGTTTAAACTCTCTGAGGATTTTCTACTACCTTTAGAATAAAACCCAAATATACTACCTACATGATCTAACTTCTGTCTATACACTATTCTTATTCCCAGCTCAGCGTTGGTATTCCTTCTGCCTATAATATTCTTCCCACAGATTTTTTTTATTGCTGGATCTTATAAGTGAGAATTCAACTCAGGGATAATCAATTCCAAGAGGCCTTCAAAAGTGACACCCCACCTCTATGGCCAGTCTGTCTATATAGCAGCACCTGGTTTTATTTTGTCTGTAATTATTAATCATTTAATTCTGGAGCTAATGTTTGTTCCCATAACTCTTACCCTACACTAGTTTATAAACTCCATTAAAGTAGCCACTTTTTATACCTTGAATTCAGCCTATTACTGAGTTGGTTCTCAATAAAATATTTGTGGAATGAATGAGTAAAAATAGCCAGTTTAATAAATGCTATCATTAATAAGGGTCCTCACTCAAAATTGCCACTCCTTTATCACACTGTTACCTTAAAAAGATGCTCTTGTATATAATTATACATTTTACTATTTGACCATTGTGTTAATTATTAATGACTGTAATGGATTACTGCCCCTCAAAATATGGTGGTTTAAAACAGCAAATATTAATTATCTCATAGTTTCTGTGGGTTAGGAAACTAGGAATAGGTTAACTGTGTCCTCTGGCTCAGGATCTTTCAGGCTGCAATCAAGATATTGGCCAGTGTAGCAGCCATCTCAACGTTCCAAAGAGATGATGTCTTAGCCACAGTGGGACACCCTCTTCCCAATAGCACACTATATCCTCTCTCTTTGTCCTTAGCACTTATCACTATATCCTTATTGAGAAAATGCCCTTTGTAGAACAACCTGAAAATATCTGGGGGAAATTATCCAGGCAGGTAAAATAGTGGATACAAAGGAGAGTCCAGGACTGCTGTGTTCGGGAAGTAAAAAAATTCAGTGTATCTGAAATGAGTGGATAAAGAAAAGTATAGAAGGAGATAAAGTTGGAAAGGAAGGCCAGATTTTGCAAGGCCATGCAGACCATCAAAACTTTTATTTTTTCCTCTGAGTGATGTGGGAAGCCTTTGGAGGATTTTAAACACCTGAGTTGTTATGATCTTTCATAATATTTTAACAAAGTCATGTTGGCTGCCATGTTGAAAATAGATGAAAGGGTATGTGAGAAGAAAGAAATGAACAGACCATTTATGTGGCCACTGCAATTAGCCGGAACAATATTGGGGACTCAGACTGGAGTAGTAACAGTGGGGGTGAATGAGAAGTGATCAAGCCCTGTGTATATTTTGAAGGCAAAGTTGAGAGAATTGATTGGGAGGTTGGTCAGTATATGTGGGAGAAAGGTAAGTCAAGTATGACGCCAAGAACTTTGGCCTAAACCGACAAAGAATGAAATTGGCATAAACTCAGATGGGGGAGTCAGACTATAGGAGGAGAATATTCAGGGGATAAGTTTTAGACATGTTAACTTTGAAAAGCCTACTAGTCATCTGAATGAAGATGTTGAACAGGCAATAGTTTGGAGTCAGAAAAGAGGTTTGATCTAGAGATACATGTTTGCAAGGAGTTAACATATAGAAGGCATTTAATGCAATGAGACTAGATAAGATCACCTAGGGAATGAAGGTACCCAGAAAAGACAAGAAGTGAAAATAAAAGCATCAGAGCAAAAAGCATGATTGTTGAACCAGCTCTGTGCTCAGGTCCAATGAAGGAGTGTTAAAGGGCTTTGATGCTTAAGAGACAGCTGGGGTGCTCTCCCAGGAGGGTCCTGCTTATTGGGA
Organism: Artibeus jamaicensis; assembly: GCF_021234435.1. Lineage (NCBI taxonomy): Eukaryota > Metazoa > Chordata > Mammalia > Chiroptera > Phyllostomidae > Artibeus > Artibeus jamaicensis. The sequence continues at coordinate 6,338,715 of NW_026522028.1, read as the reverse complement.
TTTCTTCTGGTCAGAACTAACATGACTCAGATCAGATCTCCTTGATCTGAGGCTAACCAGGAAAGCCTCAATGTAAGCTCTAATCTACAACTGGGTTTCAAAAAAGCCTATTATGTCCTTTTCCCATCACTGACCATCAGCTTCCTCTGGAGTAATGGTTCTAAAGCATCAGTGTGCAACAATTCCCAGAAGAACCTGTACTTCACTGCCTCCAGAGTTTCTGTAGGTAGGGCTGGAAATGTTTAATCTTAGCAAGTACTCTGGTTAATCTTGATGAGGGCACTTCACTTTGAGAAAGATACATCATCATAAAAAAAGTTGAAAACATTCTACTACTCTAGAAAGATAAGTTTAAACACAGTGGCTATTGACTTTAGCTTTCTGATGATCATATGGCTTTTTTCCTAAAAGCTGTCATAGATTTTAAGCCTAAAATTATATGTAATGAGGTAATTACCTGCTTGAAAATTTATATAGAAAACTTAAACACTCTGCCTCTTTTTAAAAATAATTTTTTATTTATCTTTAGAGGGGAAAGGAAGGAGAGAGGGAGAGAAATATCAATGTATGGCTGCTTCTCGTGCATCCCCTGCTGGGAACTGGCCTGCAACCCAGGCATGTGCCCTGACTGGGAATCAAACCATGGTCCTTTGGTCCACAGGCCTGTGCTCAATCCACTGAGCTACACCAGCCAGGGTTGGCTCCTTTTTTTTATTTGAGCATCTTCTGTACTTATTAGAAGGATCAAGACCAGTGGAGGTAGATACTATCTTGCAACAAAGGTTCCCTAGCATACATTTTACAGTATCTCTAATCTTGCCATTCACATGAAAAAAATTGTATTTCTGCACAAAGGGGTATGCTAACAAGCATGACTTCCCAATTAGTATATTTCCTGGAGGGCCGAATATATTTTGACTTTATAGCTGTTTACTTCCTATACTGCAAATTGTCTTTGCAAGTACTTTGTTTTTATGTACTTGGGTTTAATGTTTTTATTTTTATTTGCATTCTTTCAAAAGGTAATTGCATTTTTCACCTAGTTTGCTCTTTTCCATTTAATTCTTGTGTGCACGTAAAGATGTATTTATGGCATTGTGTGAGAGTTTATAAATTTTGTATAGTCTAACCTGTTGGTTGGTTACATTGTGTTCCCTTATTACCTTTAAACATTGATTCTATTTTTTTCATTTGGAAAGAGTACCCATATACTATTATTGATTTGGAGAGTTAAGTCTTTGAGCATACAAAAAGGCATTTCTACTCTAAGAAGACATCTAACCCAATTAAAAAATGGGCAAAGGACTTGAACAGACACTTCTCCAATGAGGACATACAGAATATCCAGAGGCACATGAAGAGATGCTTAATATCATTAGCTATCAGAGAGATGCAAATTAAAACCATAGTGAGATACCACTTTACACCAGTCAGGATGGCTATCATAAACAAAGCAACAAACAACAAATGTTGGAGAGGGTGTGGGGAAAAGGGGTCCTTAGTTCATTCTTGGTGGGATTGAAGACTGGTGCAACCATTATGGAAAACAGTATGGATTTTTCTCAGAAAAATAAAAATCGACCTGCCTTTTGACCCAACAATTTCACTGCTAGGATTATATCCTAAGAATCCTAAAACATCAATTTCAAAGAACCTATGCACCACAATGTTCATAGCAGCACAATTTACAATAGCCAAGAGCTGGAAGCAACCTAGGTGCCCATCAGGAAATGAATGGATCAAAAAATTGTGGTACATATACACAATGGAATTCTATGCAGCAGAGAGAAAGAAGGAGCTACTACCTTTTGCAACAACATGGATGGAACTGGAAAGCATTATGCTCAGTGAAATAGGCCAGGTGCTGAAAGACAAATACCATATGATCTCACCTTTAACAGGAAGCTAAACAACAAAACAAACAAGCAAGCAGAAAAAAAAAAGACACTGAAATAGAGAACAAGGGGATAGTGACCAGAGGGGAGAAGGAAGGGAATTTAAGGGGGGAAAAGGGGAGGGATTTTGAGGAACAAGTATGAAGGACACAGGGATGAGGACTAGGGGGGGAGGAAATGGGAGGGAGGTGAGGAGCACAGGGCAGGGGGGCTGGGGAGGGAGAAATAGACAAAAAACTGTACTTGAAAAATAACTAAATAAAATTTTAAAAAAGACATTTCTATCTAAAGGCTGGTGTGGTAGAGACATCTGCATTCCCTCATATCCAGTTTTCCTTTCCTTCTAGACACAGAGGAGTACCACACCTTGGAAGGACCATGTAAGTTAGCTCTGGCCAATAGATTGGGAGCAGAAATATTTTCAAACCAAAGTATTTCATAGCTATTGTTTAACATGTCAGTATTTTCTCTATTTGTCATACCAATTGTGGAGGATGTCTCATGTTGACTTAATAGACATAAAAGATCAAAACAGCCTGCATCTCTGGTGATCTCATGGCAGTATTTACCTTAGAGAGTATCTGGGCCCACAGCAGATTTTGTGAGTGAAAAATAAATTTTGTGTTGAATCACTGAGATTTTTATTTGCTTTTTGTTACTTTGGCGTAAGTCTATCCTATCCTGACTCATCATATAGTAAGGTCTTTGTAAAAATATAGCTATGGGGATTATTTGATTATTATAAGTTCGTAACTGATTTTCACATATTGAAATGCTTTCCTCATTGTAAAAGCAAGCATCACCAACCATCAGAGAGATGCAAATAAGACCACAATGAGATACAACTTTATACCTGTCAGAATGACCTTCATAAACAAATCAACAAACAACAAGTATGGGAGAGGTTGTAGATAAAAGGGAACCCTGGTGTGCTGTTAGTGGGAATGCAGACTGGTGCAGCCACTGTGGAAAACAGTATGGAATTTTCTCAGAAAACTAAAAATGGAACTTCCTTTTGACCCGGCAATTCCACTGCTAGGATTATACCCTAAGAATCCTGAAACATCAATTCAAAAGAACCTATGCACCCCAATGTTCATAGCAGCACAATGTACAATAGCCAAGTGTTGGAAGCAACCTAGGTGCCCATCAGTAAATGAATGGATCCAAAAACTCTGGTACATTTACATAATGGAATTCTATGCAGCAGAAAGAAAGAAGGAGCTCCTACCCTTTGCAATAGCATGGATGGAACTGGAAAGTATTATGCTGAGTGAAATAAGCCAGGTGGTGAAAGACAAATACCATATGATCTCACCTATAAGTAGAACTTAATCAACAAAACAAACAAGCAGACAAAATATAACCAGAGACATTGAATTAAAGAACAAACTGATAGTAACCAGAGTGGAGGAGGAAGGGGATAATGGGGGAAAATAGGGGAAGGTCCATTAAGGAATATGCATAAAGGACTCATGGATAAAGCCAAAGCAGGTAGGTTTAAGGGTGGGAGGCAGGGATGGGTGGTGGGAGAGCTGAGGCGGGGTGAAAATGGAGACAACTGTACTTGAGCAACAATTAAAAAAAGCAAGTATACTGCGAATCCAAGGATTGCGGTTCGATTCCCAGTCAGGGCACATACCTGGGTTGCAGACTGCTCCCCTGCAGGCCAGTTTCCAGCAGGGGATGCACAAAAGGCAACCATACATTGATGTTTCTCTCCCTCTCTCCTTCCCCTCTATAAATAAATAAATAAAATCTTTTTAAAAAAGCAAGTATATCAACTCTGCCATAACAGTTCTTTGTCTGTCTCATGTCTACAATTTCAAATTACTTGCTAAATGTAACATGAAGCTTTGCTGTGTGCATATTCCAAATTATTGCACTTTTGTATTTATATTTATATTAAGAAACTGAAACAGAGTACACTCCATTTTCCAAACAGTGTTTCCTTTAGGAGCCATTCCCTGTTCTTTGCTCATCTCCCATCCCTCAAAACACCATCACCACCTCACCATTCTTTTCACTTCCCCTTTTACACAGGCTATCCCCAAATGCTCCCATAATGTTCTGTGCATACCTCTCACCACATAATCTTACATTTTGCTGTTTATTTCATATTAGACTTGAACTCTTTACTCCCAGCAGCTATAGCTCATTTGTGCCTAGTACCTAGCACACAGAAGGTACTTAAAGAATCTTGTTGAATTGAACCTAACTGCTTAAGTCACATATGTAGAGAATATATGTAGCCCCTAAGATGACATCTGTTTCTTCACCAACTAACACACCCTTAGAAAAAGAGATGTTTCTCTGGATCCTTAGGGATGGCTCTCATTCCAGACTTCAGATAATGTCCTAAGTTTCTCTGGTGATAATCATAACAAACCCTTCTTCTTAAAAAGAATAGTAAGAGTTATAAAAGACCTGGTATACTAATTGATTGTTTCACATTAATATATCAGAAGAATCATAAAAGCACAAAGAATGCAGCCACTATTTTAAGTAGTCACTGGATGCAATGAATACTGGCTCATTTCTAATTCGTAAAACTCCTATTATCTGTCTTCTGAAAATGAGTTAGGAATCTACTTTTAGAGACATCCTAATTTTATTTTATTAGATTAAGATGGAAAAGCATGAGTTAATGGTGTATTGTCATTCCCATGTTGTAGAAAAATGTGTAAATAAAATATAATTTGCAAGTATTCCATATGTTATTGTGAACTATATGTGAAAATTTGATGTGCTTTTCTGCTCTAGAAAATATCTTGAAGGGGCTTTTATGTATCTTACAGCTAAGTCATAGATCTCAACTACGGCCAAGTCAAAGTAACTTGACTTTGCATTGTTATCTAGCTTAAAGTGATTATCATTGCAGTTTGAGAGAAGTGAACATTTTTTTCTAAACTGTGACTTATAGAACATCAGCGAGCTTTGAGATGTTAATAAATCCTGTGAGCAAAAATTTTGGAAGTACTACATAAAGCCAAAGTAAATAGTTTTCTCTTTGCAATATTTCTGCGGGCATTTACTGTGCATTATGAACAGGACTGATTTATATACTATGCACAGTAGGCATAGTGCCTAGGGCCCATGATATATTTAGGAGCCCACAAAAATATCTTAATTTTTTTAACATAAGAAAAAATGAAAATGTAATTATGAATATACAATGATGAATCCAGCCTGTATTACATTAATCTTTATGCCAATGTAGTCATAAAATATATTTTAATAGTTTTCTATGAAGAAAGTATCCCACAAAGGCAAAAGTATCTAGAGTTTATGAATACCTTAGTGCAGCCCTGGTTATGATCCTCTGAAAGGTGTGTTATGCAGGATTTTCCATAAGTTGCTTGTGCATGGATATCTTTGTGTAGGGCTTCTCAAGGGACAGCAGTTAAGACTTGTGGAAATGGGACTTCCGCCAAGATGGAGACGTAGGTGGAGGAACGACCTCGCCTCTGTGCACAACCAAATCTAAGAACAACTATTTTTAACAGCAGTCACAACCAAGCCACACGAAAAATCGACAATACAGAGTCCAAAGGACAACTAGATACTCAGCTGGACCGGTACGAGGAGCGAGGCCAGCAGCGGAGCGGGTTAGCAAGAAAAAATTCCCGGGGCGGTGCGCGGTGCGTGCAGGCAGCAACTGAGGATGCTGATCGCGAGCGAGCTGGCTGCCGGAGCGCACAGGGAAGAGGCACGGCGGTCGGTCGGTCGGTCGGTCGCGCGCATTTACGTGCGGAGAAGCCGGTGAGAAGGGAAGCCGGCGCGGGGCAGCAGGCTCGCACAATTCCGATCGGATAAACCCCAGGCGTGCGGAGTGACTGGATGCGCTGGGCTAGCGGAGGGGACCGCTATTGCTCCCTCTCTGACCACGCCCACACACACAGTGTCACAAACCAGCGACCTGGGTCTCCCCGTCCTGGTAAACAACTAAGGCTTCACTCCGCTCACTTAACAGCACGAATAGACCAAAATGGCTCTAGGACAACTCAGAGCCCCAGAACCGATAGACCTAAGTGATGAAGAAATAGCCAGTCTTTCAGATGCACAGTTCAAAACACTGGTTATCAGGATCCTTACAGAACTGGTGGATTTTAGTCACACGTTAGAGAAACATATGGAAGCTAAACTAATTGAAATGAATGGTGATACAAAGAATACCAATAGTAATGGAAAGAAAATTGGGACTCAAATCAAGGGAGTGGACCAGAAGGAAGAAAAAAATGATCAAACAGAAAGGAATGAAGAAATAAGAATTCAGAAAAAATGAGGAAAAGCTTAGGAACCTCCAGGACATCTTTAAACATTCCAACATTCGAATTATAGGGGGTACCAGAAGGGGGAAAGGAACAGCCACCAGTGGAAAACTTATTTGAACAAATAATAAAGGAGAATTTCCCCAAGATGGCAAAGGAAATAGACTTCCAAGAAATCCAGGAAGCTCAGAGAGTCCCAAAGAAGTTGGACCCAAGAAGGAACACACCAAGGCACATCATAATTACATTAGCCAAGGTTAAAATGAAGGAGAGAATCCTAGAGGCAGCAAGAGCTAAGGGGACAGTCACCTACAAAGGAGTTCCCATCAGACTGTCAGCTGATTTCTCAAAAGAGACCTTACAGGCAAGAAGGGGCTGGAAAGAAATATTCCAAGTCATGAAATCCAAAGATCTACAACCAAGATTGCTCTACCCAGCAAAACTTTCATTTAGAATGGAAGGACAGATAAAGTGCTTCTCAGATAAGACCAAATTCAAGGAGTTCATCATCACCAAGCCCTTATTATATGAAATGTTAAAAGGACTTACCTAAGAAAAAGAAGATAAAAAAGATGAACAGTGAAAGGACAGCAAACTCACAGTTAGTAAGAACCACACCTAAAACAAAAGCAAACTAAGAGGACAGCTAGATCCGGAGCAGAACCATAGAAATGAAGATCACATGGAGGGTTAGCAACAGGGGAGTGGGAGGAGGGGAAGGGGGGAGAAGGTACCGAAAATAAGTAGCATAGACAGTAGATAGAAAATAGATAGGGGGGAGGGTAAGAATAGCAGGGGGAAATACAGAATCTAAAGAATTTGAGACACGTGTTCATGAACTAAAGGGGGAAATGGTGGGGGAGGGGTATGCAGGGTGGAGGGGAATGGAGGGGGGAATAGAGCACATGTAATGGCATAATCAATAAAAAAAAGTTAAAAAAAAGACATGTGGAAATGGTTATGTAGTATAACAGACATTGGAACAAAAATGATAAGAATTAGATTTTAGTGATATCTGTGACTAACTAACCACACATGTTTGAGTAAGCCATGCAACATCTCTGTCCCCCAGATTGTTAAGAAACAAAATGATGGTGTTCAACTGGATGTGTCAAGTATGCCTTACAGCTAATTGTAATGTGATTTTATATTTTGAATATCTTTGTATGGTTTGCTGATTTTTTAAGGTTTATGCATATAGGTTAGAACATAAGTTCCAAGAGGAAGAGTACTATTTTGGGCTAAAAGTCAGAAATAAAAATTTTAGCCCTTGGGTGAACAGTGAGCTCAAGGAAGAAATCAAAAGTTACCTTGAAACAAATGAAAATAAGGACACAACAATCCAAAATCTGTGGGACATGGGGAAAGCAGTCCTAAGAGGGAAATTCACAGCATTACAGGCCTATCTCACACACACACACACACACACACACACACACACACACACACACACACAAAAGAAAAAGCTCAAATAAACAGTCTAAATTTACACCTAAAGTTAATTGAAGAAGCACAACAAAGTTCAAAGTGAGTGGAAGGAAGAAAATAATAAATATCAGAGCAGAAATAGACAAAACAGACTCTAAAAATACAATACAAAAGATCAATGAATCCAAGACCTGGGTCTTTGAAAAAATAAACAAGGTTGACAAACGTTTAACCAGACTCATCAAGAAAGTTTAAGCCCTGCCTTTAGCTGTAACTAACTTCTACCAATAACAAAATGTACCAAATGTTTCTCCTTCAAACAAGAAAAACAACAAGAAATTTGAGAATATTCCTCTTTGATATGTTCTCTACTTAGGTGTCTAGCAATTAAACTTATTGTCCTCTCTTCTTGTCATGGTGGGCTATGGTGATGGAGTTGACCAAGAGAGAAAAGGCAAGTATATCTCCCAGGTTTTAAGTTTGGGTGACTCTTTGGCTGGTTGTAATCAGATCATTTTTTGATGATGCAGGTTGAGTGTTTGGTTATTTATATGATAACCCCCTCCAAAAAAAAGCCCTACAATTGGATCTATACATCAATATCATATTCAGGAGAGAGGCCAGGTCTGATGTTTTGTACTTAGGAATCTTAAGCCTAGTGAAAGTAGTTCATATTATTGGAGTAGAAGAAATAACCCTAGGGGATAATAGAGTGAGAAGAATGGTGGGCTAAGTATATAACTATGGAGGGAGTCAACTTTATGGACAGTTATAGGAAGATAAACTCCCAAAATAGGAACTCCCACAGAAAAGTCAGAGAGGTACAAGGGGAACTAGAAGAGGGTATTATCATGGAAATAGAAGAAAAAACATTGCAGTGGAAATAGAGTAGAAAGTTTTATGACAAAAAAAAAATGGGAAACAGGTACTCGTTGCAATTGAGAGCATGAATCACTACCAATTTCCTGGGAGTTAATTCAACATTGTGCAGCAGAACCTCAAAAGTATTTATACCCTTGGATCCAATAATTTTTCAATAATTTATTCTAAAGAAATAATCCCCCCCAAAATTGTCAAAGACTTATGTACAAGAATACACATAGCACCTTTATTTATAATAGAAAAGTTTTAAATGTGAGTCAAATATCCGGTAGTAAGGGAATGGCTAATATATAATGATTTCTCCATTTTATAGAATACCATGCAGCAGTTAGAAGCATTTTCTTTTTTTTTAAGATTTTATTTATTTATCTTTAGAGGGGAAGGGAAGGAGAGGGGAAGAGAAATATCAGTGTATGGTTGCCTCTCATGAGTCCCCTGCCGGGAACTGGCCTGCAACCCAGGCATGTGCCCCGACTGGGAATCAAACCACGGTTGTCTATGGTATTTTGTTATAGCAGCCTGAATGGACTAAGAGAGTAATGAATGAGTACTGCTTTTATAATGAGGAAAGAAAAATTACATTTTGAAAGGAGAAAGCAATTTAGCAGTGTCAAAGACAAAGCAAAATCTGGTTAGTTAAGACTGGAAAACATATAGTGGATTTGTTAATTAGGTCATCATATATCTTAGAGAAAATTGTTTCAGTAGAGGAATTGAAGAAGGCAGATTTCAGAGCTCAATTAGTAAGTTTGAGTTAAAAATACCAAGAAAGCAAATTTTTCTACACTTTCAAAAGTTCTGAAAATGGAAAAATAGAGAGAAGCTGTGGAGTAGTTGAACAGGATACAGTTGTAAGGTCCTTTTAAAATGGAAAAGTCTTAAGGTGTTTATAGACTGAGGGGAGAATCCAATATAGATGTTGAGAAAGAAAGGACTACAGAGCAAGGACAAGGCAAAAACACAGAGAAATTGAGTTGGGTCACCTGCATGGGTTGGCCTCGAACTAGTAAGGAACACTGCATATTTCCAGAGTGAAGGAAAGAAAATGAAAACCAATGAATATATAAATGTTTACAGAGAAATTGAGGAAGATCTCCCCGATGACCTCAATTTTTCATTGATGTAAAGGCAAGGCTATATGCTGAGATTGAAATCAGCAGTTGTTTGGAGGAAGGACTCAGGTAAGTTTTGATGTTTTGGAACGGTCGTTGAGGGCAATGTAAAAGAGAGCTGACCAAGAATAAGTAAAATGACTGGTAGGCTTACAGGGAAGCCAGTCAAATTTGGAGACCATAAATGTATGTGAAACCATCGTATGTGAATATTTTAAAATTTCTTTAACAGAGTAAAGCTACCAGGTGGGAATAAGGTGGTGAGAAAGATACAAAGTAGGGAACTGTGGTCAGAAAGTGGGGATCTTAAGTGGAGCAATTTCTAAACCATGACAAGATACTGTACATGAGCTTTTGAATGGGGAGTTAAAGGAATTGCAGAGCCATTAAGGTGGATAAGTTGTCTCCATGAATGTTAAAAATATCCTAGAGTTATGCCAGGAGAGGAAGACTAGGAGTCTGGGTTTTTGGTGAGGGAATAGATAACCAGGTGGCAAGTAGATTGGACACAATTAAAAGGAATTGAGGGTGAAATACTTACTGTAGAGAATCTGCAAGGAAAATGAGAATTTACAAGAGGAATGAAAAATGTCAGGAAGCAACATTGATAATGCATTGAAATGCCAACTCATCTCTTGGATTCATGGATCACACTGTTTTGGAAACCTGGCAGACTCTACTAAAATGAGATAAAGGCAAGGGAGTAAGGAACTGAGGAAGGAGCTAGATATAGTTAAGTCAAGAAGAGCGATGGCTTTCTTACCCAAAAACTTAAGATGGATAGGAGTTTGTTAACAGTATAATCAAGTTTGCGATGCAATCCACAGTTGAACTGGGCCAGTAGTTAGAGGAATCAGGAGAAGAAAACATAGAATGGTAAGAGGGTAAAGTTATGAGAGAATAAAACAGGCTTCTTTATATATTTTGGAGATCAAACCCTTATCTGAGGTATCACTGGCAAATATGTTTTCCCATACAGTTGGTTCTCTTTTCATTTTAATGCTGTTTTCTTTAGCTGTGAAGAAGCTTTTTATTTTGATGAAGTCCCATTTGTTTATTCTTTCCCTTATGTCTTTTTCTTTAGGGGACATATCAGTAAAAATGTTGCAGCGTGAAACATCTGAGATTTTCCTGAAAAATGTTCTCCTCTAAGACTTTAATGGTGTCATGGCTTATATTTAAGTCTTTTATCCACCTTGAATTTATTTTGGTGTATGGTGTAAGTTGGTGATCAAGTTTCATTTTTTTTGCATATAGCAGTCCAAATCTCCCAACACCATTTGTTGAAGAGGCTATTTTTACTCCATTTTATGTCTCTGCCCCCTTTGTCAAATATTAATTACCATAGAGACTTGGGTTTATTTCTGAGATCTCTATTCTGGCCCACCAGTAAATGAATGGATCAAAAAACTATGGTACATTTACATGATGGAATACTACACAGCAGAAAGAAGGAGCTCCTACCCGTTGAGTCAGCATGGATGGAGCTGAGAGCGTTATGCTAAGTGAAATAAGCCAGGCATTGAAAGACAAATACCATATGATCTCACCTTTAAGTGTAACCTAATTAACAAAACAAACAAGCAAGCAAAATATAACCAGAGACATTGAAATTAAGAACACACAGACAATAATCAGAGAGAAGTTGGGAGGGGATAATGGGGTGAAAAGAATGAAGGGTTTTCAGGAACAACTATAAGGGACACATGGAAAAACCCAAGGGGGGTTGGGATCATGGGAGGGAGGTGGGGATGGCTGGGATTGGGGGGAGAGTGGAGAGGGGAAATGCAGACACTTTTCTTAAACAATAATAAAAATAAATGTAAAAATATATAATAAAAACAACAGGCTTCTTGTTCAGAAGGTAACCAAGGAATATATAAGGTAAAATAACTGGCCTTTGGTGCCCTAAACTTCTACCAGGTGGTATTGGCACCAAAACTAGGTGACTTCCAGGCAGTAGTATCTGCCTCAACAAGGTGATGAGGAAGATCATGTATGCACATATCCATAATGTGCTTATACTAAATCAAACAAACAGGGGACAGAGTAATAGGTATGGTATGCTACCACTTGCATAAAAGTTGAAAATCTTTGTGTGCGCACATGTGCATTTGTGTATTTTATCTTATAAGTATTAACCATCTCTGGAAGAGTCCTCAAGACACTGGTTTGGGGGGTTGGGTGAAAAAGAAAAAGGGATGGAGAAGCACAGATTGGCAGTTACAAAATAATTATGGGGATGTAAAGAACAGCATAGGGAATATAGTCAATAGTATTGTAATAACTATGTATGATGCTAGGTGGGTACCAGAATTATCAGGAAGAACACTTTGCAAAGTATATAATTGTTTAGCCATTATGATGTATATCTGAAACTAATATGAAATAATATTGAATGTCAACTATAATTGGAAAATAAAATAAAAACAAGTAACTGTCTTTGGGAAGGTAAACAGGAAGATTGAGGGACAAAGTTAGAAAAAAGAATTTTACTTTAGACCCTTTAAATAATTTAAATTTTGAAGCAAGAAGATGTATCATATATTTAAAAAGTATATTTAGAATTGTAATTATATCTATAACCAAACATGGAGCTCCCCAGAGTAGTATATAAGCAGTGCTTAGAACTAAATAAATCAGGATTTGAGGGTCTCAGTTTGTTTGTTCCTTTTGGCTGAACACTTATTTGACTTGTGTTTCAGATTCTTTTTTTTTAATTAATTTTATTTAGTTATTTTTCAAGTACAGTTTTTTGTCTATTAGATTCTTAATCATGTACGAAAGTAAAGATATACCTTTGCTCCTTCTCGGCTCTTTTGAAAGTGGCATAATAGGTGAGTGTGAAAAGCTATTATTTTTTATGATGAAAAGTACTTCTACATGGCATAATAAAATATGACCCTCTTTTTCTACCTTTCTTTCTCTCCTTTCTAATTAAACATAACTACTGACTTTCTATGTCTAATTCCTCTTTTCTCAAGACCTCCCAAATACCAGTTATCCACAATATGAAGAGCCTCTGCTACTTCCAAGGTATGCAACCCTAGGCCTAAAATTTTGTGTGCTTGTCCAAATGTTAAAATACTTACAGATTGCATCATAGAGACTTAATATGTTTGTAATGAAAAAAGGATAAATCACATGAAATTCAGGAATCCCTTTCTTAGGAGAAATTCCTTAACAGAATTCTAAACATCATGAATGAATGGACTAAGTAAAATAAGAAACTCTTCCCATAAACATTCAGTATTTGGAAGGACTCTTGCTTTTATTCTATCTTGGCTTTGTTCTCCAGTGCTAACAGAGCCAGAAAGTTAATCTCTGGACATCCTATTTTATTATGGAATTTGAGGAATGGCCCGTACTTTGGAAAGCTCAGTATGCATTATTTTGGCTTTTCAAGACATCGGGGACAACTATAAAAGACACATGCAGAAAACCAAGGCAGGGTGGAGGCAAGGGAAGGAAGTGGGGATGGCTGGGGTAGGGGGGAGTGGTGGGAGGGGTAAAAGCAGACAACTGTAATTGAACAACAATAAAATAATTTATTTTTAAATTGTTGTTAAAGTATACTTTTCTGCCTTTTCCTTCATCCCAGCCCACCCCCAGCCCTCCCCACCTCCCTCCTGTTTCCACTCCCCCCTAGTTATTGTCATGTGTCCTTTATACTTGTTCCTGCAAACCCTTCATTCTTTTCCCCTGAAATTTCCTCCCCTCTCCCCTTCGGTCACTGTCAGCCTGTTCTCTATTTCAGTGTCTTTGGTTATATTTTGCTTGTTTGTTTGTTTTGTTGTTTAGCTTCCTGTTAAAGGTGAGATAATATGGTATTTGTCTTTCAACACCTGGCTTATTTCACTTAGCATAATGCTTTGCAGTTCCATCCATGCTGTTGCAAAGATTAGGAGCTCCTTCTTTCTTTCTGCTGCATAAACTCCATTGTGTAAATGTACCATAGTTTTTTTATCCATTCATTTACTGATGGGCACCTAGGTTGCTTCCAACTCTTGGCTATTGTAAATTGTGCCTCTTTGAACATTGGGGTGCATAGGTTCTTTTGGATTAGCGTTTCAGTGTTCTTAGGATATAATCCTAGCAGTGGAATTGCTGGGTCAAAAGGCAGATCCATTTTTAGTTTTCTGAGAAAATACCATACTGTTTTCTATAGTGGTTGCACCAGTCTGCAATCCCACCAACAGTGCACTAGGGTTCCCTTTTCTCCACAACCTCTCCCATACTTGTTGTTTGTTGATTTGTTTATGATGGTCATTCTGACCAGTGTGAGGTGGTATCTCATTGTGGTTTTAATTTGCATCTCTATGATAGCTAGTGATATTGAGCATCTTTTCATGTGTCTCTGAATTCTCTGTATGTCTTCCTTGGAGAAGTGTCCGTTCAAGTCCTTTGCCCATTTTTTAAATTAGGTTGTTTGTCTTCTTATAGTGGAGTTGTGTGATTTCTTTACATATTTTGGAGATTAAACCATTTCTGAGGTATCATTGGCAAATATGTTTTCCCATATGGTTGGTTCTCTTTTTATTTTAATACCATTTTCTCTAGCCATGCAAAAGCTTTTTATTTTGATGAGATCCCATTTCTTTATTCTTTCCTTTATGTCCCTTGCTCTAGGGGACATATCAGTGAAAATGTTGCTGTGTGAAATATGTGAGATTATCCTGCCTATGTTCTCCTCTAGGACTTTAATATTGTAATGACTTATATTTAAATCTTTCATCCACCTTGAATTTATGAACAACAATAAAATATTTTTTAAAAAGACATCAGTTAGTACAACAGTATATATTGAGGCAAAGCATTATCACCATCTACAAATTAATCATTCTTTTTTAATAAGTGAGCAAGGTTACTTAGTGCTTTACTACATAAAGGCTCTTCCATATGCATATGAATGAAAAAATTGTCCAAACTCAAGAAAACTTGCAACCTACCAGGGAAGACACATAAACAGGCACAAGTGGCTGTCATTCTGTCACATTAGATGCTATGTTACAGAATCCAGTCTTCAGTTATTAATCAGTTCATCCATCATTATTTACTCCTTAAAACATAGTTAGTGCAGTAATAAAACCATTTTTTATTATTAGGGACAGAAAAGGGATCAGAGAATTAATCATTCTGCAGTTTTCTTTATGCTGCTAAGACCAAACTAAACTGCCACCTTTTTCTTGCCAGATGAGCTGGTACTCCAGTACTTATTAACATTTTATTGATATTATTTATAATATAGGTAGCAGTGTTTCCTAGGAATGGGATGACAGACATAATCCAGGTTTAAAGCTACCTATGTGTAGTATCATTCCCAAGGTCTCCTTTGAATCTATACACGATGACTTCTCTCTCTCCTCCCACACCATCACCCTGACTAAGAAAATAAATCAGAAGTTCCAAGTCCTGTCAGAAGGCTGCTGGGGAACTGTCTTTCTGGTCCTTACTGCTCTCTTTCTTGGAGGTTTCAATGTAATTTTTAGTTGCTGTAAGCTCTAAGAAGAAAAAAATTAACACTATATAATAATGAAATCCATAAGGACATTTTCAGTTGCCTCCTTAGAGCTTGGTCCTACAGGTTGGAATGGAGCGTGACTCAGTTATGAGTCCCCTCAGTTCAGATGGGGACTCATAACTCACTTTGGGATTCATGATGTGTCAGGAGAGCTTGGGCTATAAGAGCACGTGTTAAATAAAACATAAACAGGTAGTAACACTGGATTCCTCCCTCTGCAAAACTAATCAGGCATCCCTGAAAGGCCTGGCATTCTTTTTATAATTTTTTTCAGTTATAATTGATATACATTATTATATTACTTTCAGGTGTACCACCTGGTGATTAGATATTACAAATCTACTAAGTGATCATTCTGATAAATCTCATACCTATCTGACACCATGCATAATTATTAGGGTATTACTGACTATATTCCCTATTCTGTATTTTGCATCCTATGACTATTCTGTAACAACCAATCTGTGCTTCTTACTCCCTTCACCTTTTTCACCTATCCCCCCCCCGCAAATCCCCTCCCATCTGGCAACCATCAAAATGTTCTCTATATCTATGAGTCTGTTTCTGCTCTGTTTGTTTATTATGTTTTTTTAATTTAATTGACAGATACATACTTATTGCAATTTTATTACTTGTATTTTTTATCTTTTTTTCTTCTTCTTAAAGAATACCCTTTACCATTTATTATCATACTGGTTTTGTGGTGATAAGGTCCTTTACCTCTTTCTTGTCTGAGAAGCTCTTTATTTGTCCTTCAATTCTAAATAATAGCATTACTGGGTAGAGTAATCTTGGTTGTAGGTCCTTGCTTCTCATCACTCTTAATATTTGTTGCCAATCCCTTCTGGCCTGCAAAGTTTCTGTTGAGAAATCAGCTGAAAGTCTTATAGGAGCTCCCTTATAGGTAACTACATCTATAACTCTTGCTACTTTTAAGATTCCCTCTTGTCTTTAACCTTTGGTGTTTTCATTATGATATATCTTGGTGTGAGCCTCTTTGGGTTCATTTTGTTTGGGACTCTGCACTTCTGGGACTTGTATGTCTATTTGCTTCACTAAGCTGGGGAAGTTTTTCTGTCATTTTTTCAAATAGGTTTTCAATTTCTTAGTCCCTCTCTTCTCCTTTAGACACTCCCATGATGCAAATGTTGGTATGCTTGAAGTTTTCCCAGAGGCTCCTTACACTATCCTCATTTATTTGAATTCTTTTTTCTTTTTACTCTTCTGATTGGGTGTTTTTTGCTTTCTTATATTCCAAATTTGTGATTTGATTCTCAGCTTCATCTACTCTCCTATTGATTATCCATGGATTATTCTTCATTTTAGTGAGTATATCTTTCATTCTGGTTGGTTTCTTTTTATGTTGTTAAAGTTCTCACTTTAAGGTCATTGAACATCCTTATCATCAGTGTTTTGAATTCTGCATCTATTAGAAAGCTTATCTCAATTTTTATTTTTACTTCTCTTTCTAGAGTTTTGATCTGCTCTTTCATTTGGGATGTTGTTTTTTTTTAATCTCTTCACTGTGGCAGCCTCTCTGTGCTTATTTCTATGTGTTAGGTAGAGGTGCTATGTCTCCTAGGCTTGGTAGAGTGGACTAATGTAGTAGGTGTCCTGTGGGGTCCAGTGGCACAGTCTCCTTGATCACCCAAGCTGAGTACTCGAGGTGTGTCCTTTGTGTGGGCTGAGTACACCCTCCTCTCACAGCTGAGCCATGATTGCTGTTGGCACGTCAATGGAAGGGATTTACCCCCAGGCCCATCTGCTGCAAGGACCAGCTGTGACCACTGATCATGAACCTCCAACCATCATAGAGGATCAGTTGTGCAAGGGCCTACCCCACAGAGTAGTACTTACTTCAGCAGGGTTCTAGTGCTCTGTGAGTCCCTTGACTGTGTCACTTGTGGAGGTGGTTGGGTGGTTGTGCTTTGACATGGTCTGTAGCTGCCCACTTGGTACACTGACTCTGGGGCCTTCAGGAAGCTTCAGGCCAAGCTCAGCCTCTGCCTGTATTCTGCCCAGGGCCATGCAACATAAGCTACAAAATGATCTTCAGATGGCTGCTATTTGTACTGGGCTTGAAGGTGCCCAAGTGCGGTCAAGCTGTGAACCAGGCCAGCTGCTGCTAGCACCAGGCCTGGGCCCACTTACCTCACTTAGTGAGGTATGGGGCATGCTGAGGCCAGGTGCTATTTGAGAAATTGTAAAAAAAGTCTGAAACATGAGTTAAGACATGCCAAAACAGGCCATTGGAATGGAAAAGCCTCTTGCAATGGTTTGGGTGGGCCCACAAGTTGGGCAGGGCAGGGTCTCAGGGAATCACCACAGTGGAGCAAACAATGTCAATCGGCTTAATGGAGACTCAGATATGGCATCTGTCAGCTGGCTCTGTGTGGAAAGGGCCAAGAAAAGGAATAGTAGCCTCTGCCAGCACTTCTTTCTGGGAGAAACTGCCCACACTGGCTCTCGCCCTAATACTGAACAATTTAGTTTCTCCTCATATACATCTGATGCCTTTCAAGCTGCTGTCCCAGTGCTGGAGTTCAGAGGGAGTAAGTCCATGCATTGCCCTTTTATGAGGAACTGCCTGGGATTTCAGGAGCCCTCTGTCTCCCTCAGCCTCAATCCCTACTGGTATTTACAGCAAGAAGTTATTAGGACTTCTCTTCCTGGCACTGGGAACCTAGGTTTGGCCCCTTACTCCTCAGGGGAGATCTCCACAGCTGAGATATTTCTCCTGATTTTTATCTACCACACTTGGGTGTGCCAGTAGCCTATTGCACATCTCTGCCCATCCTACCAGTCTCAATGTGGTTTCTTTAATTCCTTAGTTGTAGGACATCCATTCAGACAGATTTCAGGCCATTCTGAATGATGGTTGTTTTGTAGTTTACTTGTAATTTTGATGTGGTTGTGGTAGGAGGCAAGTAGCACATTTACCTGCACTGCCATATTGCATAAAAGTCTACAAATTAATCATTCTTATTAAGCACTTGGTCATCAGCTTGTTTTCAGATTACTCTATGTCCTGATCACATCAGGCCTCCAGTATACAAAAAGAATTTTCCACTTTGTAGTTTCGTTTAAAGCTCTTTTTTAAAAAAAATTTCAATAATCCTGCAAGCAGTCACACAGGTTTACATAATTGAACACAGCATACAGATATAAAAATGTTTGGAAACTGGTATACTCATCAAAATATGTGCATGAATATATTTTAAATGATGTTGAATGGGAACTGAAATGTTTGAACAATATTGGGAGCAGTTGGCAAGCCTATTGGAATTGATGAAGTTGGTGCAGAAAAATGTGTCATAATGGAATCATCATACTGGCAGAATTTTAAAACTATGCTGTCTTATCATTTTGAGTATTGCTTTGACATTTTTTTAGTATGGCTCAATGATATTGCTGTTAATTTCAATTCTTTTTAAATAGTTGTGCTTTTTTAGAAGTTAACTTTTTATACTTCTAGAGATGTGTTTATTTTTTAATTTTTATTGAGGTTTAAGATATATACAGTAAAGCACACAAATCTTTTTTATTGGATTTATTGGGGTGACACTGGTTAACAAAATTATACAGGTTTCAGATGCACAAATCCACAACACATTCCAACACATCATCTGCACACTATATTGTGTGTTCACCACCCCAAGTCAAGTGTCCACCTATCACAATTTATCCCCCTATAACATCAATCTTAAATTCACAACTCAGTGAACTTTAGCACACACACATACAACAGGGTAACCACCACTCAGATCAAGATATAGAACATTTACAGTACTCCAGAGAGTTCCCTTAAGACTTTGCTACTTATACCATACTCCCAGAGGGAATCGCTCTATTGACTTCTATCACCATACATTTGGCTTGCCTGTTATTGAAACACATATAAATGAAAGCTACTCTATTTGGTCTGGATTTTTTGGCTCATCATTATGTCTACGACAGAAATCTACATTGTTGAATATAGCAGTCATTCACTCTTGTTCATTGCGGAGTACAGTCCACTGAATGAAAGTACAACTATTTGTTTATTCACTTTACTGTTGAGTGGCATCTGAGTTGTTTCTAGTTTGGGCCTATTGCAAATAAAGTTTTTAAAAACATTCTCATACTTAAATTTTTCACTCATTTTCTTGGGTATAAATCTGAGATTGTAATGGTCAGCATTATATTTAACTTCATTACATACTGACAAACATTTTCCCGAAGTGGTTGTTTCAATTTACATTCCTGGCCCTGATGAATGAGAGTTCCAGTGGTTCCACATCTTTGTCAGTACTGAGTGTTGTCAGTGTTTTTAATTTTAGGTAGGTGTTTAATGGTGCATTAATAAATTTAATTTGCATTTCTCTGAGAACAATAATCACATTGAGATTTTTTATTAAACCACTTGGATATCCCTCTTTGTGAAGTAATAATTCAAATCTACTGTTTATTTCCAAAATTGCTACATTTATAATGTGCTTTATTACATTAGTAATCCAGTAGGTTTTCATCAAAGCTGTAGAAGTCAACTAAGAAACAAAATAGCCCTGGCTGGCATGGCTCAGTGGATTGAGCACCAGCCTGAAAAGCAAAGGATCGCAGGTTGGTTTTCCACTCAGGGCACATGACTGGGCTGCCGGTCAGTTCCCCAGCAGGGAGCATGTGAGAGGCAACCACACACTGATGTTTCTCTCCTTCTTTCTCCCTCCTTTCCCCTCTCTCTAAAAATGAATAAATAAAATCTTTTAAATAAATAAAAAGATATTAGCTATTAAACCATTAGAAAGATACAAAGGGACTCTGAATGCATATTACTAAATGAAAGAGGCAAACCGTACTGTATGATTCCGAATGTATGACATTCTGTAAAAGGCAAAACTATGGAGACAGTAAAAAGATCAGTGGTTTTCAAAGGCTGAGGATGATAGAAGAATGGGTAGAGTAAAGAGGATTTTAGGGCAGTAAATATATTCTGTATGATATACATGATGGATATACATCATTACACTTTTGTCCAAACACATAGAATGCACAATACCAACAGTGAACCCAATAGTAAACTATGGACTGTGGATAATAATGATGTGTCAGTGTAGGTTCATCCTTGGTAAAAAAAAAAAAAAAAAAATCTTGTCAGTGATGTTGATAATAGGGAGACTATGCATGTGTGGGGGCAAAGGGATACAGGAAATCTTTGTATCATCCTTTAAATTGAGTGTGTAAACCTAAAACTGCTCTAGAAAACAATCTTTAGAAATGAGCCAAATTCTTCCAAAATTTTCTGCCTCTTGCATTTTACTTCTAGAGCCTGAGATCAAGACATAGAACCTTAATTTGGTAAATAATAATTACACATATTGGAATAAATAACAGAAAGTCTGCTACATGACTTTGTTAATTGTGTATTCTTACCTACCAAATGTACAAAAGGTGCAAATATACATAATTTACAAAGTAAGCTTTACAGAATGATACTTAGTTATATTTGGAAGAAACAATAATGGTAGTAACAATGTGAAAACACTTAATTCTTTAAAGTCCATTTATGCATATTATTTTCACCAAGAATGGCAATGACCTGTGGTAAGCATAAGGTGGGTATATTATTTAAAATGTGAAATTGGAAAAGGTAAGTATAGAAATAAGTGTGGTTTGTACAAAGACATGTTTCTCCATTTCAACAGTACTTATACATATCAATAATGAGATATTCATCCACCAATGAACCATTCCCCTTTATCATCTTAATTTGCTTCTCAGTTGAGACAATAGCACAAGATGGCATCATAGGTAAACATAGTTTGCCTTCTTGCACAACCACATGAAAATTACAACTAAACTATAGAATAACCATCACTTGGAACTTTCAGAAATCAAGTTAAATGGAAGACTGACAACCATTAAATTAAAGAAACCAGATCCATCCACACTGGTAGGGTGGATAGAGATGTGGAAGGGGCTAATCTCTCACCCACATGTGGTGGATAAAAATTTAGGAGTGAAATCCAAGGAGCAAGCAGGCCCAGCTCCACACCAAGCCACCCATCAAAGGGTTCCAGTTCTAGGAAGGTAAATGCCCACAACTTCTGGCTGCAAAAACCAGAGGAGATTGAGTTGATTGAAAAAAAAAATTCTGGACTCCCAAGCAGTTCCTCTTAAGGAATGCACACACAGACTTACTCAGACTCATTCCCTCTGAGCTCCAGCTCAGTAGCAGTTTGAAAGACACCAGAGGCATACAGGGAGAAACTAAAGTGTCTGGCATCAAGGTGAGAACTTGGGGACAGCTTTTTCCAATACAGAAGACTGGGCAGCAGCCATTGTCCCTTTTCTGAACCCTCCTCCCACAGAACCACAGTGCCGGCAGGCTGGTACTATATCTGAGACTCCATCAACCTGGCTAACACTGTTTGCCCTGTCCTGGAGATCTTTTGAGTCTCTGTTCCACCCAACTTATGAGCCCACCAAAGCTATTAAGAATGACTTTTCCATATGAATGACTGGTCTTGGGTCATGCTTCACAACTTCCTAAATCCTCTTAAACAAGCAACAGTCAGCCTCAGCAAGTCACCAGTTTCTGTACTTCCTGCTACATGGCCCCAAGTCTGATGGTAGTAGCAGCCAGCATAGATTCACAGCTTGGCTTTCCTGGGAATCTCCAAGCCAAACACAAGTAGCAGCCATCTCATCCTGCTTTATAGGACATGCAGTGTGGCACTGTGCAAAACATAAGTGGGGGCTGACCTTCGCTTGTACCACCTGGAAAACTCCAGGGCCAGAGCACCCACTGGACAGCTCCAGGTCATATTAGAGTACTACCACCCTGGCCCTGCAAAGCTGATCCTCCACAGAGGGTGAAGGTTGGTGGTCAGTAGTCACAGCCAGTCCTTGTAGCTGACTAGCCTGGGTAAATCCCTCTATTGACCTACCAACAGCAATCTGGGGTCAACTATAAGAGGAAGGTGTATTCAGCACACACAAAAGGCAAATCCTTGAGTACTCAGCTTGGGTGGTAGGGGAGGCTGTGCCACTGGACCCTACAGGACACCTACTACATCAGGCCACACCACCAAGACAAAGAGTAACAGAAGTTCTACCTGATACATAGAAACAAACACTGGGAGGCTGCCAAAATGAGAAGATAAAGAAACATGGCCCAAACAAAAGAAGAGATCAAAACTCCAGAAAAAGAATTAAACAAAATGTAGATAAGCAATCTATCACATGCAGAGTTCCAAACACTAGTTATAAGGATGCTCAAGGAATTTAGTGAGGACCTAAACAGCATAAAAATGATCCAGTCAGAAACAAAGGATACACTAACTGAAATAAAGAACAGTTTACAGAGAAACAACAGTAGGGTGGATAAAGCTGAGAATCAAATCAATGATTTTACACATAAACAAGCAAAAAACAACCAATCAGAACAAGAAGAAACAAATCTAAAAAAACTAGGATAGTGTAAGCAACCTCTAGGACAACTTCAAGTCTTCCAACATTTGTATTATAGGAGTGCTAGAAGGGGAAGAGAAAGAACAAGAAATTAGAAATCTATTTGAACTGTGTTGTAAACAAATGAATAAACTGAATTTTTACTTTTGAAAAAGAAAAATCTATTTGAAAAAATAATGAAAGAAATCTTTGCAAAAAAACAAAAAAAGAAAGAAAACTTCTCTAATTTGGTGAAGGAAATAGACATGCAAGTCCAGGAAGCACAGAGAGCCCCAAATGAGATGGATACAAAGAGGCCCACTCCAAGATGCATCATAATTAAAATGCCGAAGGTTAAAGAGAGTATGTTAAAAGCAGCAAGAGAAAAGCAGTTAGTTACCTACAGGGTTGTTCCCATAACACTGTCAGCTGATTTCTCAAAAGAAACTTTGCAGGCAAGAAGAGACTGGCAAGAAGTAGTCAAAGTAAAGAAAAGCAGGGACCAACAGCCAAGATTGCTCTACCCAGTAAAGCTGTCATTTGAAATCAAAGGGCAGATAAAGAGCTTCCCTGATCAGAAAAAAACTGAAAGAATTTATCAGTACAATCCATTATTATATGAAATGTCAAAGAGACTTATTTAAGAAAAAGATAGAAACTATGAACAGTGAAATGACAATAAATACATATCTACCAACAATGAAATCTAAAAAACAAACTAAGCAACCAAAAATGTAGATAGAATCATGGTTACAGAGAGCATTGTGATTGTTGCCAGGTGGGAGGGGATGTGGGGGAATAGGTGGAGAGGTGAGGGGATTAAGGAGTACAAATAGACAGTTACAGAATAGCCATGGGGATATAGTGTGCAATATAGGAAATGGAATAGCCAAAGAACTTACATGCATGACCCATGGACACAAACAATGGTGGAGGGATTGCCTGAGAGAGTGGGGGGAGTGCTGGGTAAAAGAGAGCACAGGGGGGAAAACTGGGATAACTGTAATAGCATCATCAATAAACTAGAATTTCTAAAAAGAAACAATAGCAAATGTTACTTCTTACACTCACCCCCTATTACTGAAAGAACCAAATCAATGGACAGTTGATCTAAGTATTTTCTTGAGTTAAATCTAACCATCTCAAAATGAGCACAAGATTGAATATTATTTGGTGGCCTGTGACATCAACTGAACAACATGAGTGAATTACAGCTGCCATGTCCTCTGTAGGGCTATCTATTTATTATCCAATGTGTCTTGTTTAATTTTCAGTTTCAGGAAGGCAAATTGACCGTATATATTTGCTTGTGTCAATAGCTAATTTTAGATCACTAATCTAATTGAAAATGGCATGGCCCTTTAGCTTGTCATGTAAAAATTCACATTTTATGATTAATGTGATTCATTTATATTAGAATTGACTTGACAGAATGGCAATGTGTAATACAGGATGCAAGTATGACAGGATTTCTTTCTTTCTCACTCAGCCACACTCTATGAGTGATCCAGTCAAGGCGTCAGCCTACAATATTTTCCTTTTAATGAGATAAATTTTGAAGTTGCAACTATTTTGTTTTATTTTTAGATTTTATTTATTTATTTTTAGAGGGGAAGGGAAGGAGAAAGAGAAGGAGAAAAACATTCATCAGTTTCCTCTTGCACACCCCTAACTGGGAACCTGGCTTGCGACCCAGGTATATATGCACTGACTGGAAATCGAACCAGTGACTCTTTGATTCACAGACCAGCACTCAACCACTGAGCCACACCAGCCAGTGCATGAACTCTCACCTATTTTAATGTGACTTTTTTTGTGTTTTCTCACAAGTAATGGAACCCTTATCAGAAGGGTGACAATTTTTCTATAGCCTACATTTACACTCATTTATGGCAAATGGACAAACTGCTATGAGAGAAATATTGCTCTTCCATTACTGTTGTGCATTCATGTTTGTGTCAAACTGCTGACAGGTTAGATAAAGCTGGACATTCATGGGAATTTCTGTGTACTTGAATTAGAAGCATGTTTAGTTAGGTGAAGTTCTCTATGGAATATTATTTTTAACTGAATTTATTAGAGTGACATTGATTCATAAAACCATACAGGTTTCAAGTGTACAACTGGACAAAACATCATCTGCACACTGCATTGTGTGCCCATCACTCAAAGTCAAGTCTTTTTCCATCCCCATTATCCCTCTTTTGTCTACCTCCACCTCCTCCCACCCCCTGCCCCTCTGGCTATACCTCACTGTTGCCTCTGTGTGTGTGTGTGTGTGTGTGTGTGTGTGTGTGTGTGTGTATAGCTTAATCTTTTAACCTTCTTTTGTCCAGCCCACAAACACCCCTCCACTCTGACAGCTGTCAGTCTGTTCCATGTGTCCATGCTTCTGTTTCTATTTTTTGTCAGTTTATTTTGTTCATTAGATTCCACATGTAAGTGAGAGCATATGGTATTTTCTTTCTCTGACTGGCTTATTCTACTTAACATAATATTAATACTTTGAATCCATTCATGCTATCACAAAATGTGAAACTTCCATCTTTTTTACAGCCACATACTATTCCCTGTGTAAATGCACCATAACTTTTTTATCTATTCATCTACTGATGGGCACTTAGGCTGTTTCCAGATTATGGCTATTGTAAACAATGCTGCAATGAACATAGGGGTGCATATAGTCTTTTAGATTACTGTTTTGGGTTTCTTTGGATATATTCCCAATAGAATCATTGGGCCAAAATCCAGTTCCATTTTTAATTTTTTTTTAGGAAACTCCATACTATTTTCCACAGTGGCTACATAGGCAGAAAAATTTCAGACATTTCTCATAGCAATATTTTTGCCAATATATCTCCTTGAGGAAAGAAAATAAAGAAGAAATAAGCAAATGGGACTACATCAAACTAAAAAGGTTTTGCACAGCTAAAGAATCCATCAACAAGGACTTCCAGCCAAGATGGAGGCGTAGGTGGAAACACTGTGCCTCCTCGCACAACCAAGTTTAAAGACAACAAAGTTTTAGTAAAAAAAAAAAACACACACACACACACACAACCAAAACACAGAAAATTGAACTATACGGAAGTTCGACAAAAACGAATCGTTCAGCCAGACTGGCAAGAGGGGTGGAGCCACGGACCGGTGGAGCAAGGTTGCACAGAAAAACTCAGCCAGACCGACCCAGGCATCCGGGCGGTGGTTGGCAGATCTCAGGTGTGGGGTTGTGATGAGCAGACCCAGTTAGGATGCAAGATGGCTGGCTGACCGCGGTCACACATTCGCATGCAGATAAATTAGACGAAGGAGCGAGCAGTGAGACTGATCACGCAGGCCCCAGCAGTGGGAAGCAGCAGAGGGGACTACTATTGCCCCTCTCTGACCCCGCTCCCACATACAGCATCACAACCCAGTGGCTGAGTTGCCCCACCCTGGTGAACACCTAGGGCTCTGCCCCTCGTATGTAACAGACCAAAACATTATGGCTCAAGAAGAACTCAAAGCCCCAAAGCCAATAACTCTAAGCGACAAAGAAATAGCCAACATATCAGATGTGCAATTCAAAGCACTGGTGGTCAGGATTCTCACAGAACTGGTTGATTTTAGTCACAAATTAGAGAAACAAATGAAGGCTAAACTAATTGAAATAAAGGGAAATGCACAGGAAACCAATCGTGATAAAAAGGAAACTGTGGCTCAAATCAAGGGAGTACACCAGAAGGAAGAAAAAAATGACCAAAAAGAAAAGAATGAAGAAACAAGAATTAATAAAAAAAAAATGAAGAGAGGCTTAAGAACCTCCAGGACATCGTTAAATGTTCCAACATACAAATTATAGGGGTACCAGAAGGGGAAGAGGAACAGCCACGAGTGGAAAACTTATTTGAACAAATAATAAAGGAGAACTTCCCCAATCTGACAAAGGAAATAGACTTCCAGGAAATCCAGGAAGCTTAGGGTCCCAAAGAAGGTTGACCAAGAAGAAACATACCAAGGCACATCATCATTACATTAGCCAAGATTAAAATGAAGGAGAGAATTCTAGAAGCAGCAAGAGATAAGGGGACAGTCACCTACAAGGGAGTTCCCATCAGACTGTCAGCTGATTTCTCAAAAGAGACCTTACAGGCAAGAGGGGGCTGGAAAGAAGTATTCCAAGTCATGAAATCCAAAGACCTACTTCCAAGGTTGATCTATCCAGCAAAACTTTCATTTAGAATGAAAGGACAGATAAAGTGCTTCTCAGATAAGATCAAATTCAAGGAGTTCATCATCACCAAGCCCTTATTATATGAAATGTTAAAGGGACTTACCTAAGAAAAAGAAGATAAAAAAGATGAACAGTGAAAGGACAGCAAACTCACAGTTATTAACAACCACACCTAAAACAAAAGCAAACTAAGAGGACAGCTAGATCAGGAGCAGAACCATAGAAATGAAGATCACATGGAGGGTTAGCAACAGGGGAGTGGGAGGAGGATAAGGGGGGAGAAGGTGCAGAGAATAAGTAGCATAGATGGTGGGGAGAAAATAGATAGGGGAAGGCAAGAATAGTATGGGAAATATAGAATCTAAAGAACTTGAGACAGGTGGTCAAAAACTAAAGGGAGGGAATGGTGGGGAAGGGGTGTGCAGGGTGGAAGGGAATGAAGGGGGAATAGGACAACTGTAATGGCATAATCAATAAAATATATTTTTAAGAAAAATATTAACAAGATGGCAAGGGAACCAACTGAATGGGAGAACATATTTCCCATATTATATCTGATAAGGGGTTAATTCATAAAATACATAAAGAAATTATATAACTCAACACCAAGAATACACACAACCCAATTTAAAAATTTAAAGAGGACAAATAGTAAGAGTGGTGAAAGTGGGCACCCTTGTCTTGTTCCTGATCTTAGTGGGAAAGCTTTTACTTTTTCCAATTGAGTGTGATGTTGGCTATTGGTTTTTCATATATGGCCTTTATTATGTTGAGAAATGCTCCCTCTGCTCCCACTTTGCTGAATGTTTTTATCATAAATGGGTGCTGTACTTTATCAAATATTTTTTCCACATCTATTGATCTGATCATGTGATTTTTGTCTCTATGTATATGGTTATTAATTTGTGAATATTGTACCATCCTTGCATCCCTGGGATGAATCCCACTTAATCATGGTATATGATCTTTTTAATGTATTGCTAGATGCGGTGTGCCAATATTTTGTTGAGAATTTTAGTGTCTATGTTCATCAGTGATATTGGCTTGTAAATTTCTTTCTTTGTTGTGTCTCTATCTGGTTTTGGGATTAGGATGATGGTGGCTTCATAAAAAGAGTTTGGGAGTCTTCTGTCTTCTTGGATTTTTTGGAATAGTCTGTGAAGAATAGGGGTTAGCTCTTCCTTAAATGTTTTGTAAAATTCTCCTATGGAAACCATCCGGTCCAGAGCTTTTGTGTGCTGGAAGTTTTCTGGCTACTGGTTCAATTTTGTTAGTTGTCATTGATCTGTTTAGGCCTTCTGCTTCTTCTTGATTCAGTTTTGGAAGATTATATTTTTTCTAGAAATTTGTCCATTTCACCTAGCATTAAGCTTGAACGTTATATATATAAATTTTTTAAAGTAAAAAAAATGAGCAAATGAAATCCTGTAAACAACCTAAATGCCCAAATGAGTGGATCAATAAACTGTGGTACATTTATGCAATGGAATACTATGCCCCAGAAAGAAAGAAGGAACTCTAACCCTTCACAACAGCATGGATGGAACTAGAAAGAATTATGCTAAGTGAAATTAGCTAGGAGGTAAAAGACAAATATCACATTATATTTGTCATATGATAAACTATAAGTGGAACTTAACCAACAATACAAACAAATGAGCAAAATAGAACCAGAGACATGCAAATAAAGAACAAACTGGCAGTGATGAGAGGGGAGGGGGCAGGGGATAATGAGGGATAGAAGGGGAAGGGTCAAGTCAAAGAACATGTATATAAAGGACCCATCGACAAGGGGGATGTAATTGAACAACAATAAATAAAAAAAAGTTTTAGTAAAAAAAAAAAAGTGGGCAAAGGGCTCAGGTCTCCAAAAATGACATAGAGATGGCCAATAGGCACATGAAAAAATGTTCAACATTATTAATCACCAGAGAAGCAAATCAAAATTACAGTGAGATATCACCTTACACACATGAGAATGGCTATCATCAAATCAACAACAACAAGTGCTGGCAAGGGCGTGGAGAAAAGGGAACCCTCGTGGACATTCCTGTTTTAAATGCAATTTACAGATAGTGCCAGGAGACTTCTGGCCAAGATGGAGGCATAAGTAGACATACTGTGCCTCCTACCACAACCAAAATTAAAGACAACAAAAAATTAGAAACAAAAAAGCACCTAGAACTGACAGAAAATTGAACTGTGTGGAAGTCCAACAAGCATACATCCAAACCAGTAAGAGGGGCAGAGTTGGTGGCTGGCATAGAGGGGTCACGGCAGGAAAAAGTGATGGCTGGTGGACCCAGGAGCACAGGAGGTGGCCAGCAGACCCCAGGCATGGGGTGGCAACAAGCACACCCAGTGAGGCACACAAGGTGGTTGGCTGACCTTGGTCACACATTTGCGCATGGATAAACCAGGCGAAAATGGGCAGCTAGACAGACCATGCAATCCAGCACCCCACCGCTGGGAAATAAAGCCTAAAAGCACCATTTGAAAACACTTGTGGGGGTTGAGGTGCGGGGAGAGACTCCCAGCCTCACAGGAGAGTTTGTTGGAGAGACCCAGAGGGTCCTAGAACATACACAAACCACCCACCTGGGAACCAGAACAGAAGGCTCAATTTACTTGTGGGAAGTTGCAGAAGGGACTGAAATCCAAGAGAGAGCAGAGCAAGCACCATTATTCCCTCTGTGGCCCTGCCCCCACATACAGTGTCACAACCCAGTAACTGGGTTACCACACCCTGGTGAACACCTAGGGCTCTGCCCCTCATATGTAACAGGTGCTAACAGACCAAATCATTATGGCTCAAGAAGAACTCAAAGCCCCAGAGCCAATAACTCTAAGTGACCAAGAAATAGCCAACATATCAGATGTGCAATTCAAAGCACTGGTGATCAAGATGCTCACAGAACTGGTTGATTTTGGTCACAAATTAGATGAAAAATTGAAGGCTATGCTAAGTAAAATAAAGGGAAATCCACAGGAAACCAATAATGATGGAAAGGAAACTGGGACTCAAATCAAGGGAGTGGACCAGAAGGAAGAAAGAAACAACCAAACAGAAGAGAATGAAGAAACAAGAATTTACAAAAAAATTGAGGAGAGGCTAGAACCTCCAGGAGATCTTTAAACATTCCAACATCCAGATTATAGGGGTACCAAATGGGGAAGAGGAAAAGCAACAAGTGGAAAACTTATTTGAACAAATAATAAAGGAGAACTTCCCCAATCTGGCAAAGGAAACAGACTTCCAGGAAATCCAGGAAGCTCAGAGAGTCTCAAAGAAGTTGGACCCAAGAAGGAACACACCAAGGCACATCATAATTACAATAGCCAAGATTAAAATGAAGGAGAGAATTCTAGAAGCAGCAAGGGATAAGAAGACAGTCACCTGCAAAAGGGTTCCCATCAGACTGTCAGCTGATTTCTCAAAAGAGACCTTATAGGCAAAAAGGAGCTGGAAAGAAGTATTCCAAGTCATGAAAGGCAAGAACCTACATCCAAGATTGCTCTATCCAGCAAAGCTTTCATTTAGAATGGAAGGGCAGATAAAGTGCTTCTCAGAGAAGGTCAAGTTCAAGGAGTTCATCATCACTAAGCCCTTATTATATGAAATGTTAAAGGGACTTATCTAGGAAAAAGAAGGTGAAAATATGAACAGTAAAAAGACAGCAAGCTCACAGTTATTAACAACCACATCTAAAACAAAAGCACACTAAGCAAACAACTAGAACAGGAATAGAACCACAGAAATGGAGATCACATGGAGGGTTAGCAACAGGGGAGTGGAAGGAGGAGAGAGCAGGAAAAGGTACAGAGAATAGATAGCATAGATGGTAGGTAGAAAATAGACAGGGGGAGGGCAAGAATAGTATGGGAAATGTAGAAGCTAAAGAACTTATGACACATGGACATGAACTAAAAGGGGGAATGTGGGTGGGAGGGGATGTGCAGGATGGAGGGGAATGAAGGGGGGAAATGTGACAACTGTAATAGCATAATCAATAAAATAAAAAAGATAGTGACAGGAATTGTGAATCATATAAGTCAGATGTGATATAGCAATTAGTCTGAAAAGGTAACAATTTGTAAAATGAGACTAAACTAAAATTAAAAAGAATATTAAAAAGACTTAAAAAAGGAAAACATCAACTTAGGAATTCTTGTTAATTAACAAAGGCAACTTTAAATATCTTATGAGTTTCACGAATTCTGGGCCATGCCCTTTGATAATCTTTTCTTACTATAATAATTAAATTACTAATTCTCAGAAGAAGTGAAGGGGGTGTTAACCTATTATCAATTTATTTAGGTAGAAAAGGAATGAGTTCCATGGGTAGCATCACTTAGATTTAATCTTTAAAATATCTATGGCCTTATGTTTGCCTTCTCTCTACAGCTAATTTTTTAAAGAAATTTCAAAAGGATGGAAAACTCCCAAACTCTTTTTATGAAGCCAGCATCATCCTAATTCCAAAACCAGATAGAGACACAACAAAGAAAGAAAACTTCAGGCCAATATCGCTGATGAACACAGACTAAAATCCTCAACATAGACTGTGCTAAAATCCTCAACAAAATATTGGCAAATCAAATCCAACAATATATCAATAACATCATACACCATGACCAAGTGGGATTCATCCCAGGGATGCAGGGATGGTTCAACATTCACAAAACAGTAAATGTAATTCATCTCATAAACAAAAGCAAACACAAAAACCACATGATCACATCAATAGACGCGGAAAAAGCTTTTGATAAGGTACAATACCCATTTATGATAAAAACACTCAGCAAAATGGGAATAGAGAGAGCATTCCTCAATATAATAAAGGCCACACATGAAAGACCTACAGCCAACATCATACTCAAGGGGCAAAAACTAAAAGCTTTTCCACTAAGATCAGGAACAAGACAAGGATGTGCACTCTCGCCACTCCTATTCAATATAGTATTGGAAGTTTTAGCCACAGCGATCAGGCAAGAAAAAGAACTAAAAGGCATCCAAATTGGAAAGGAGGAAACAAAATTGTCACTGTTTGCAGATGACATGATAGTGTACATGGAAAATCCTATAGACTCTACCAAAAAACTGCTTGAACTAATTAATGAATTTGGCAAAACAGCGGGTTACGAAGTCAAGATCCAGAAATCAAAGGCATTTTTGTATACCAACAGTGAATCAACAGAAGCAGAAATCAAGGAAAAAAATCCCATTCAATATAGAAAAAACAAAAATAAAATATCTGGGAATAAACCTAACCAAGGAGGTAAAAGACCTGTATGCAGAAAACTACACAGCACTGAAGAAAGGAATCAAGGACGACACAAACAAATGGAAACATATACCGTGTTCATGGATTGGAAGAATTAACATCATCAAAATGTCCATGCTACCCAAAGCAATATACAGATTCAATGCAATACCTATTAAAGTACCAATGACATACTTCACAGACATAGAACAAACACTTCAAAAATTTATATGAAACCATAAACAAGCCCGAATAGCAGCTGCACTTTTGAGAAAGAAGAATAAAGTAGGAGGGATCACAATACCTGATATCAAACTGTATTACAAGGCCACTGTAATCAAAATGGCCTGGTACTGGCATAAAAACAGGCACATAGACCAATGGAACAGAACAGAGAGCCCAGAAATAAACCTAACCCTCCACAGTCAATTAATATTCGACAAAGGGGTCAGTGACATAAAATGGAGTAAAGATAGCCTCTTCAACAAATGGTGTTGGGAGAACTGGACAGCTACATGCAAAAAAATGAAACTTGAGTACCAACTTACACCATACACCAAAATAAATTCAAGGTGAATAAAAGAGTTAAATATAAGCCATGAAACCATTAAAGTCCTAGAGGAGAACAGAGGCAGGAAAATCTCAGATATTTCACGCAGCAGCATATTTACTGATATGTCCCCTAGAGCAAGGAATATAAAGGAAAGAATAAACAAATGGGATCTCATAAAAATAAAAAGAACAGTATTAAATTAGCAAGACAGCCAACTGTATGGGAAAACATATTTGCCAATGATACTACAGACAAAGGTTTAATCTCCAAAATATACAAAGAACTTACACGACTCCACTCTAAGAAGACAAATAACCCAATTAAAAAATGGGAAAAGGACTTGAACAGACACTTCACCAAGGAGGACATACAGAGGATCCAGAGACACATGGAAAGATGCTCAATATCGCTAGCCATCAGAGAGATTCAAAACCACAATGAGATACCACTTTACACCAGTCAGGATGGCTATCATAAACATAGCAACAAACAACAAATGTTGGAGAGGTTGTGGGGAACAGGGGTCCTTAGTTCACTCTTGGTGGGATTGCAGACTGGTACAACCATTATAGAAAACAGTATGGAATTTTCTCAGAAAAATAAAAATCGACCTGCCTTTTGACCCAGCAATTCCACTGCTGGGATTATATCCTAAGAATCCTAAAACATCAATATCAAAGAACCTATGCACCACAATGTTCATAGCACAATTCACAATAGCCAAGAGTTGGAAGCAACCTAGGTGCCCATCAGTAAATGAATGGATAAAAAAATTGTGGTACATATACACAATGGAATTCTATGCTGCAGAGAGAAAGAAGGAGCTACTACCTTTTGCAACAACATGGATGGAACTGGAAAGCATTATGCTGAGTGAAATAGGCCAGGTGCTGAAAGACAAATACCGTATGATGTCACCTTTAACAGGAAGCTAAACAACAAAACAAACAAGTAAGCAGAAAAAAAAAAAGACACTGGAATAGAGAACAAGGGGATAGTGACCAGAGGGGAGAAAGAAGGGAAGTTAAGGGGAAAAAGGGGGAGGGATTTGGAGGAACAAATAGGAAGGACACAGGGACGAGAATTAAGGGGGGTGGAAATGGGAGGGAGGTGGGGAGCAAGGGGTGGGGGAGGCTGGGATGGGAAAAATAGACAAAAAACTGTACTTGAAAAATAACTAAATAAAATTTTAAAAAAACAATATGGAATTTTCTCAGAAAAATAAAAATCGACCTGCCTTTTGACCCAGCAATTCCACTACTAGGATTATATCCTAAGAATCCTAAAACATCAATTTCAAAGAACCTATGCACCACAATGTTCATAACAGCATAATTTACAATAGCCAAGAGTTGGAAGCAACCTAGGTGCCCATCAGTAAATGAATGGGTCAAAAAATTGTGGTACATATACAGAATGGAATTTTATGTAGCAGAGAGAAAGAAGGAGCTCCTACCCTTTGCAACAACTTGGATGGAACTGGAAAGCATTATGCTGAGTGAATAGGCCAGGTGCTGAAAGACAAATACCATATGATCTCACCTTTTACAGGAAGCTAAACAACAAAACAAACAAATAAGCAGAATAAAAACAAAAGACACTGAAATAGAGAATAGGGGGACAGTGACCAGAGGGGAGAGGGGAGGGAATTTAAGGGGAAAAAAGGGGGGGGATTTGGAGGAACAAGTATGCAGGACACAAGGACAAGAACTAAGGGGGGTGGAAATGGGAGGGAGGTGGGCAGCACAGGGTGGGTTGGGCTGGGATGAGAGAAATAGAAAACTGTACTTAAAAAATAAGTAAATAAAATTAAAAAAAGAAATTTCAGAAACATGTATTGAAGTATAATTTACAAATACATTTACTCCTCTGCCATCTCGGATCTCCAAATAAAATTGTATATATTTAAAGTGTACATATTGATTATTTGATACATGTATATATAATGTGAAATGATTGCCACAATCAAACTGATTAACATATCCAGCACTCTAAGTACTACCACTTTTTGCATGTGGTAAGAACACTTAAGATCTAGCCCTTTCAGGGATAGGGAGCTGGGAACAGTGGAAGAGGGCATAGGGGGAAATAAATACTAATGGATGGAGACTTGACTTGAGGTGGTGAACATAGAATACAGTATACAAATGATGTGTTGTGGAATTGTGCACCTGAAACCTGTATCAGTTTGTTAACCAGTGTTACCCCAGCAAATTCAATAAAAAGGAACAAAAGATCTACTCTTTTATCAAATTTCAAGTATACAATACAATTATTATTAACCATAGTCACCATGCTGTACATTAGAACCCCAGAACTTCTATATCCTATAACTGAAAGTTTGTACCCATTGACTAGTATCTCCCCATTTCCTCCAACCCCTCAGTCCCTGGCTGCCACCAACCATTCTACTCTCTGTTTCCACATATGAGTGAGATCATTCAGTATTTGTCTTTCTGCCTCTGGCTTATCTCACTTAGTATAATGTTATTCAGGTTCATCCATGTTGTCACAAATGGCAGGATTTTCTTTTTTATCGTAGCTTAAAAAAAACATTCCATTGTACATATATGCCACATTTTCTTTATCCATTCATTTGTGTTGTCTCCATTTCTTGGCTATTGTGAATAATGCTGCAATGATCACAAGAGTGCAGATAGCTCTTCGAGATACTGATTTTATTTCCTTTGGTCATATACCCAGAAGTGGAATTTCTGTGTCATATGATTGTTCCATGTTTAATTTTTGAGGACCCTCAATATTGTTTTCCATAGTGGCTGTACCAAGTGAACATTCCTACCAACAATGCGTAAAAGTTTCCTTTTCTCCACATTCTCGTCAGTTCTTTTTATCTCTTGTCTTTTTGATAACAGCTATCCTAAGGGGTTGAGGTGGTATTGCATTGTGGTTTTGATCTGCATTCTCCTGAAGATTAGTGACATTAAGGATACTTTCATATATTTATTGGCCAATTGTGAATTTCCTTTGGGGGAAAATGTCTATTCAAAGATGGTACAGGTAACTTCATTTATCTAAAAATTGTTGTGAGTCACTGGTGACCTTCGCCAAAATAAATTTCTTAAGTCATTTGTATATCTTCTTGAAGTTATTTTGTTTATATTTCTGCCCCATTCATCTATGACCTCTGCTTTGGCAAGAAATTGGGGTACATACCTAGAGACTTAGAATAAGAATGAGAGATATTTTATGGGTATGGGTAGTGTTTATGAAGCAGTCCCAGACCCTTATCATATTTGCTTTTTGGAAAACACAAAACTCTCAACCACAGACAGTCATAGAACCAGAAAGAAGTGTAGCCAGGAGTTGAACATAAGTCTTCTGATTCTAAGTCTGATTTTTTTAAGACTCAAAACCCCAAAATGTACCATAATTATTTGTTGCACTTTACTACTATTGGGGGTGCCAAATGGAAATTAGAACATATATATTCCCTAATGTAGCCAGTTGTTCATGTAAATCTAGAGGGATTTAATCACTTATTATAAAATTAGGTGTTGCTTTAAGCATTCTTTGCAATTGTGTATTTCCATGAAGGCAGATGATGATGGAATTCTATAATCTTGTTGGACAGTAGTTGATGTGCTGGTTGACAATCAATGATTAGTGAACTGATTTTCAGCTATTTGTTCAAAAAAAAGGAAAATTATTCTTGGCTAATAATAATATGTATTATATCATTCAATGTTTCCTGTCTGATTAAGAATTTTGTCTCTCATATTTACTACTAGACTTTGGAGCTGTCATTAATATTAATACTGTGTTTGTGTGTATATGTGTATTGACATAAACTAAATGCTGACTGCTTATCCTGAAATTGGAGGATATATCTTCCCTGTATTCCATGCAAGTTAGTGCCTATCATTATATTTTGTATACACAAGCTCAATGAAGTGCATTTATTAAATTTGAATTATTACTGAAAATATAAAAAATAGAATAGTATATTGGTTTATGACACCACAGAGGGCACTATTCACCTACCTTTAAGAATAGTCTTTGGGACTTCCGCCAAGATGGAGGCATAGGTGGATGTGCCGTGCCTTCTCACACAACCAAGTTTAGAGACAATTAAATATTAGCAACAGAAAACACAGCCAGAACACAGAAAATTTAACTTTTCGGAAGTCCGTTAACAACAAATTCTTCAGCCTGACCTGTAAGGGGCGAAACCAGTGGCTTGTGAAGCGGGGTTGCACAGGAGGTCTCGGTCGGACGGACTCAGGCGCATGGAATCCAGGCGCAGGGTTGGACCTAGTGAGAGACCGACCGCTGGGGAGACAGCGGGGGAGCGGTGCTGCTTGTTGACTGTGGTCGCGCATTTGTGTGCGGGTGGACAGGTGAGGGAGTGGGCGGTTGGACCGGAGCCCAGGGGGGTCCCCGCAGCAAGCGGCAGTGGAGGGCGCTGCCATCTCCCTGCTCTGACCCCACCTCCACATACAGCGTCATAACCCAGCGACTCTGAGTGGCCCGGCCCTAGTGAACCTCATAAGGCTCTGCTCCTACCCAGCGGTGCAAAACAGCAGAGGGTGCCACCATGTCCCTGCTCTGACCACGCCCCCACATACAGCGTCACAAACCAGCAACCTGGGAGTCCAAGGTGCCCCTTCTCACACTTAAAGGGCACAAACAGACCAAAAATGGTGCAGGAAGATTTCAAAGCCCCAGAACCTATAGATCTAAGTGGTGAAGAAATAGCAAAACTCTCAGACACACAGTTTAAAACACTGGTCATCAGGATCCTCACAGAACTGGTTGATTATAGCCACAAATTAGACAAATATATGAAGGCGAAACTAATTGAAATGAATGGAATTGCACAGGAAACCAATAGTGATGAAAAGGAAACTGGAACTTAAATCAATGGAGTGGACCAGAAGAAAGCAAATAATGGCCAAACAGAAAAGAGTCAAGAAGCAAGAATTCAAAGAAATGAGGAGAGTCTTAGGAACCTCCAGGACATCTTTAAACGCTCCAACATCCGAATTATAGGGGTACCAGAAGGGGGAAAGGCACAGCCACCAGTGGAAAACTTATTTGAACAAATAATAAAGGAAAATTTCCCCATTCTGGCAAAGGAAATAGACTTCCAGGAAATCCAGGAAGCTCAGAGAGTCCCAAAGAAGTTGGACCCAAGAAGGAACACACCAAGGCACATCATCATTACATTACCCAAGATTAAAATGAAGCAGAGAATCCTAGAAGCAGCAAGAGATAAGGGGACAGTCACCTACAAAGGAGTCCCCATCAGACTGTCAGTGGATTTCTCAAAAGAGACCTTACAGGCAAGAAGGGGCTGGAAAGAGGTATCCCAAGTCATGAAATCCAAAGACCTACAACCAAGATTGCTCTATCCAGCAAAACTTTCATTTAGAATGGAAGGACAGATAAGGTGCTTCTCAGATAAGATCAAATTCAAGGAGTTCATCATCACCAAGCCCTTATTATATGAAATGTTAAAGGGACTTATCTAAGAAAAAGAAGTTAAAGAAACATGAACAGTGAAAGGACAGTGAACTCACAGTTATTAACAACCACACCTAAAACGAAAGCAAACTAAAAGGACAGCTAGATCAGGAGTGGAAACATAGAAATGAAGATCTCAAGGAGGGTTAGCAACAGGGGAGTGGGAGGGAGGAGAAGGGGGAAGAAGGTACAGAAAATAAGTAGCATAGACAGTAGATAGAAAATAGAAGGGGGGGGGCAAGAATAGCATGGGAAATATAGAATCTAAAGAACTTGAGACACATGGTCATAAACTAAAGGGGGGTAATGGTGGGGATGGGGGGTAGGGTGGAGGGGAATGAAAGGGGGAATAGAACAACTGTAACAGCATAATCAATAAAAAGTTAAAAAAAAAAGAATAGTCTTTGGCCCTGGCTGGTGTAGCTCAGTGGATTGAGCTCGGGCCTGCAAACCAAAGGGTTACTGGTTTGATTCCCAGTCTGGGTACCTGCCTAGGTTGTGGGCCTGGCCCCCAGTAGGGAGTGTGTGAGAGGCAAACATATGTTGATGTTTCTCTCCCTCTCTTTCTCCTTCCTTTCCCCTTTCTCTAAAACTAAATAAATAAAATATTTTTTAAAAAAGAATAGTCTTTGCACAAGGTAGATTTCACATGCTATTAAAATATCCACCAAGAAGAAATCCCAAAAGACAACAAATATTTCAGAACTTAGAGTGCAACCCTTTTCCACCATTCCTTTGCTTTGCCATAATCCATAATTTTATATATCAGCCTTCTAAAGTAGTTTCATGACTAGCTTTCCTGAGTCTGGTCTTTGGCCAGCCAGTTTTCTTGACTGTCATTACCAGGAGTAATTTTTCCTGAGGCTACTATAATTTTGCTACTTTCCAGCTCAACAAATGTCTTACCACATAGAGTCTCAGTACTTCTGCTCTGTCATGTTTCCATAATCATAAGAATTGTGCAAATACTTACAATCTTACACATATTTATTGACTCCTCCTCAAACATGTAATTATACTGATGGAAAAACTGAGACTCTGAGTGGGCAATGACTTGTAAAACATCACAGCCAACCTGTATTTTGCAAAGTCTGAGTGTGACTTCAGGTTTTGAGCGTCTAATCACTGTCATTGCTCTTTCAACGGATTCATATTGCCTAAACTTACCTTTCTAACCTTATTTCTCCTTACTTTTCTATACATATGGTTTACACTGGTTGTTCAGCTGTCTGCACACTAGCTCCACAAGTATGTTTGTACTTTGTTTATCCTAGCCCTTTATTAGAATGCCTATGCTTCTTCCTTTAGAGACTCAAACTCCACTCATGTTCCAGGGTAGCACAAACCCCATTTCCTCTGTCTTCATTGACCTCCATCTGCTTTGAATTTCTATGGCATATCATGCAAATCCCAATATTAACATAGTCATAATTTATAGATGTTAATCATTCCTACCAAAACATATTGTGAGCTGCCCAAGGACAAGTATGGATGTTTTATATGCTTTCAGTGTTTCTTGGCATGGTCATCGGCCCATCATAAATAAGAATAACTGTTATTTTTGCTTTAAATGAGCATTTCCTTTTTTGGGCCTATTCTCTTTTTTTTTATTGTTGTTCAAGTACAATTGTCTCCATTTTCACCATACCACCCTCCCACTGCCCCACCCATTTCTGCCCCCCATACTCAAACATACCCCCTTTGGCTTTTTCCCTGTGTCCTTCATGCATGTTCTTGATGCCCCCCCATTATCCCCTATTACATCTCTCCCCCTGCTCTTTGGTTACTGTCAGTTTGTTCTTTATTTCAATGTCTTTAGTTGTATTTTGCTTGCTTATGTGTTTTGGTGATTAGGTTTCACTTATAGGTGAGATCGTATGGTATTTCTCTTTCATTGCCTGGCTTGTTTCACTTACCATAATGCTCTCCAGTTCCATCCATGCTGTTGTGAAGGGTTGGAGCTCCTTCTTTCTTTTTGCTGCATAGAATTCCATTGTGTAAATGTACCATAGTTTTTCAATCCATTCATTTACTGATGGGCACTTAGGTTGCTTCCAGCACTTGGCTATTGTGAATTGTGTTGCTTTGAACATTCGGGTGTATAGGTTTTTTTTTTTAATTTGTGTTTCAGAATTATTAGAGTATAATCCCAGTAGTGGAATTGCACAGTCAAAAAGCAGTTCCACTTTTAGTTTTCTGAGGAAATTCCATACTGTTTTCCACAGTGGCTGCACCAGTCTGCATTCCCACCAACAGTGCACTAAGGTTCCCTTTTCTCCACAACCTCTCCAACACTTGTTTGTTGGTATGTTTATGATAGCCATTCTCACTGGTGTGAAGTGGTATCTCATTATAATTTCACTCTCAATGAGAATAAAAAGGACTTATTCATAAACTATAGTTGAACTGATACCATCAGTCATTCTGCATTTTAGTTTTGCAATGTAATAATAGCGATTCTTATTAGGTTGACTTTTTCCCATTTAACATAAAACAGTAAATGTAAAGCATGGGAAATAGATTAGTTTAAGAAGTATTCTGAATGCCACTTGGAATTTTCAGGTTGACCTTAATAAATTATATGAAAATGCTGGCATCATACATTTCAGTGTCCCCAAAATGGTTTATTAAAGTGAAATAGTTAATCATTTATTAAAACCAACACAGATCATTTAGACCCAGAACATGTAGCAGACAATGTAAGATTAGCCCCTTTAGTTCCTAATGTCACATTTCACTGTCTCAACAACACTGTTATGGAAAGTAACTCTGATGTGGTGCTGGCTAGGATGTGTACCCCAACTTGCTGCTTCCTCCCTTGCCAGAAGCCACATTTCTTCCCCAAGTCCTCTTCCTCTACCTTGCACATCTTCCTACTTCCCCTTTCCCTGCTCTGCCAAACATCTGAACATTTCTTAGGACTAATTTAGTCTAAAATTTTTCATTTGCATTTTATTAAAGTGATGTTAAGAAGTTATTTTGCTTTAAATAATTTTTTTCTGAATTAGTATATATCTCAAAGGCATAAAAGAAAATTATTATGAGAGAGAGAGAAAGAGAGAGAGAGAGAGAAAGAGGGAGAATCTCTATAATACCTCGATAGAATATTTGTGTAAAAATACCTAGTGATGACTCCTTAGATGTAAACTTTGTACCCTTTTTGTATCTTTTTATTCCTACATCACTCTTTCCTCAACTTTCTCACACATTAATGATCCTGGTATAGGCATTTTCCAAGATTGATGGATGACTAGCTAAAAGGTTTCATAGCCCAAGGCAAGGGAGAGGTCCATTAACTTCACATGGTCAATAATTTCCCTGGGTAATGCCCTCTTCTGAAATTTTATTGCTCATAAAACTCATGTTTTAATGTTCAGAAAAATTAAATATCATTGTAAGTTGCTCATTCTTAAAATTATACGTGTCCTTGCCTTTTTGCTGTGTCTTCATTCCTCAAATATGTTGCAATACTCTTTTTATATACTTCTTTAAAACTTAAATTTCATTTGCTTTTTATGTATTGAGTTCCACATTTAGAAACAAATATTTGTTTTCATTGGATACATTTATATAATTCCTTTAACTAAATAAATTAAGTATATTATTCTGAAATGGGGTATCTGTAACTAATATCTTTAGTCACAGTATTTGATGGGTCTACTGGGATTACTAGGATGCCAAATCACTGGCAGAAAAAATAAAAATTGAAAAAGGACACTCACCATCAATTAGGGGGAAAATGACATCACTTTGTTTTGTTGCTGTGTTGTCTAATGAATTGGCTGGCTCAGACTGAATGTAAGGTCATCTTTCCAGTAGACCTTCCTTTTCCATCCAAAGAAATCCTCTGTGGGCTATTACTGGACTTTTAGTTTAATTTGGCAACCCACCTGAAATCATTAACTGTTTTCATTGCTTTTAATTTTTAAACCTCCTCAGATTAAAAAAGGTGTCCTTTGTATTTTCTGAAATATGTCCAAATGAGTTTTCATGTTTACTAAATATAGAGCTAAATGTATTAAATGGTCAATTAAAAGTGAGAACATTTACTTAAATACTTTTCACTCATTTGCCGAAATTACCAGTAACCTATAATCTTGGGTACATGAAATCTCATCTGGATTGTATCCAAATACAGAGGGCAGAATTTTCACTCCCAGTTTACTTTCTTTCAATGATGAAATTAAAAGGCACAGAAAGAGTGGGTTGGGATTCAGAAATCTTATTCTGAGCTCACTCAGACCAGCCAAGTGACCTCTGGAAATTGTTTAACGTGTTAGTGCATTAGTTGTACATCACCTATTAGAAACAATGTTTGCTGGCAATATTTGCCCTGACTTATAGGGCTGTGGTGAGAAGCAATGGAGGCAGTGTGGGTGAAAGCACTTTAAAATCTAAGGCACCAAACAAAAAGGTGCTATTAAGATCATCCACCAAATGGGAATATATTTATTGGCATTTCAACCTTGCTACTTCCCTTAGCATAAAATGTTTCTGTATAAATTACTTTGTCTGCCATTGGACACTTGTGAAAGAAAAAAATTCAAGGTCGAGAAAATATGCTCAGGAGTTATTCTTCTGTATGTTAATAAGTGAAAATGGTACCATTATGGCCCTATAAGTTGTAAAACCTGAGGGAACCCACTTGGCTAATTATGTTATAGATTCTGGAGATGTTGAAGAATCTGTACATAGAATTAGTCTAATCATCCATTCCTTACCTGCCAATCTGTTCCAACTACTACTCAATCAGGCAGAAAGCACAGAACTCTAGCCATTAGAAAACAAATGGTCACACATATTTAAATACCAATGGGCCTGAATCCTTCATTTTTTATGAAAATATATTACCTGTGATAGAATCACATTGTAAATATTTGCTTGACCTTTTCAAATATAATGAATTTACCTTTCTATATGGAGCTGTATAATAAATGCATACATTAAAATACCTTTCAATCAGGTCAAATACTTTCAACAATATTATTCTTATAATCTGGTCTACAAAACCCACTTCATTTTCTAACTAATAAGATAGAGGACTGAAAGAAGCTACTTATGTGAAGCAGTTTAAAATGGGCTGGGGGAAATTAATAAAATCATTAAAATGTTGTGCAGGAAATCTTCATCTCTAGAAATTTATTAGGTACGAAAATCCATATTTCTTTTTTTTTTAATTTTATTTAGTTATTTTTCAAGTACAGTTTTTTGTCTATTTTTCTCATCCCAGCCTCCCCTGCCCCTTGCTCCCCACCTCCCTCCCATTTCCACCCCCCCCTTAGTTCTCGTCCCTGTGTCCTCCCTATTTGTTCCTCCAAATCCCTCCCCCTTTTTCCCCTTAACTTCCCTTCCTTCTCCCCTCTGGTCACTATCCCCTTGTTCTCTATTTCAGTGTCTTTGTTTTTTGGGGTTTTTTTTTTCTGCTTACTTGTTTGTTTTGTTGTTTAGCTTCCTGTTAAAGGTGAGATCATATGGTATTTGTCTTTCAGCACCTGGCCTATTTCACTCAGCATAATGCTTTCCAGTTCCATCCATGTTGTTGCAAAGGGTAGTAGCTCCTTCTTTCTCTCTGCAGCATAGAATTCCATTGTGTATATGTACCACAATTTTTGGATCCATTCATTTACTGATGGGCACCTAGGTTGCTTCCAACTCTTGGCTATTGTAAATTGTGCTGCTATGAACATTGTGGTGCATAGGTTCTTTGATATTGATGTTTTAGGATTCTTAGGATATAATCCTAGCAGTGGAATTGCTGGGTCAAAAGGCAGGTCAATTTTTATTTTTCTGAGAAAAATCCATACTGTTTTCCATAATGGTTGTACCAGTCTGCACTCCCACCAACAGTGAACTAAGGACCCCGTTTCCCCACAACCCCTCCAACATTTGTTGTTTGTTGCTTTGTTTATGATAGCCATCCTGACTGGTGTAAAGTGGTATCTCATTGTGGTTTTAATTTGCATCTCTCTGATAGCTAATGATATTGAGCATCTCTTCATGTGTCTCTGAATGTTCTGTATGTCCTCCTTGGAGAAGTGTTTGTTCAAGTCCTTTTCCCATTTTCTAATTGGGTTGGGTGTCTTCTTAGAGTGGAGTCGTGTAAGTTCTTTGTATATTTTAGAGATTAAACCTTTGTCTGAGGTATCATTGGCAAATATGTTTTCCCATACAGTTGGTTGTCTTGCTAATTTAATACTGTTTTCTTTAGCCATGCAGAAGCTTTTTATTTTGATGAGATCCCATTTGTTTATTCTTTCCTTTACATTCCTTGCTCTAGGGGACATATCAGTAAAGAAGTTGCTGCGTGAAATATCTGAGATTTTCTTGCCAATGTTCTCCTCTAGGACTTTAATGGTGTTATGACTTACATTTAAGTCTTTTATCCACCTTGAATTTATTTTGGTGTATGGTGTAAGTCTGTGCTCAAGTTTCATTTTTTTGCATGTAGCTGTCCAGTTCTCCCAACACCATTTGTTGAAGAGGCTATCTTTACTCCATTTTATGTTACTGCCCCCTTTGTCGAATATTAATTGACTGTAGAGAGTTGGGTTGATTTCTGGGCTCTCTGTTCTGTTCCATTGGTCTATGTGCCTGTTTTTATGCCAGTACCAGGCTGTTTTGATTACAGTGGCCTTGTAATATAGTTTGATATCAGGTATTGTGATCCCCCCTACTTTGTTCTTCTTTCTCAAAAGA
Source organism: Artibeus jamaicensis (assembly GCF_021234435.1). Classification (NCBI taxonomy): domain Eukaryota; kingdom Metazoa; phylum Chordata; class Mammalia; order Chiroptera; family Phyllostomidae; genus Artibeus; species Artibeus jamaicensis. The sequence goes on along the minus strand of NW_026522028.1, from coordinate 6,293,968 downwards.
GCAGCTGCTATTCGAGCTCGTTTATGGTTCCATATAAATTTTCGAAGTGTTTGTTCTATGTCTGTGAAATATGCCATTGGTACTTTAATAGGTATTGCATTGAATCTGTATATTGCTTTGGGTAGTATGGACATTTTGATAATGTTAATTCTTCCAATCCATGAACAAGGTATATGTTTCCATTTGTTTGTGTCTTCCTTGATTTCGTTCTTCAGGGCTGTGTAGTTTTCTGCATACAGGTCTTTTACCTCCTTGGTTAGGTTTATTCCCAGATATTTTATTTTTCTTTTTGCTATATCAAATGGGATTTTTCTCTTTATTTCTGCTTCTGCTGATTCACTGTTGGTATACAAAAATGCCTTTGATTTCTGGATATTGACTTTATAACCAGCTGTTTTGCCAAACTCATCAATTAGTTTGAGGAGTTTTTGGGTAGAGTCTATAGGATTTTCCATGTACACTATCATGTCATCTGCAAACAGTGACAGTTTTGCTTCCTCCTTTCCTATTTGGATGCCTTTTATTTCCTTTTCTTGCCTGATCGCTGTGGCTAAAACTTCCAATACTATATTGAATAGGAGTGGTGAAAGTGGACAATCTTGTCTTGTTCCTGATCTTAGTGGAAAAGCTTTTAGTTTTTTCCCGTTGAGTATGATATTGGCTGTAGGTCTCTCATATATGGCCTTTATTATTTTGAGAAATGCTCCTTGTATTCCCACTTTGCTGAGTGTTTTTATCATAAATGGGTGTTGTACCTTATCGAAAGCTTTTTCTGCATCTATTGATATGATCATGTGATTTTAGTCTTTGCTTTTGTTTATATGATGTATTACATTTACTGATTTGCGAATATTGAACCATCCTTGCATTCCTGGGATGAATCCTACTTGATCATGGTGTATGATCTTTTTGATATGTTGTTGGATGCGATTTGCCAATATTTTGTTGAGGATTTTAGCATCTATGTTCATCAGCGATATTGGCCTGAAGTTTTCTTTCTTTGTTGTGTCTCTATCTGGTTTTGGAATTAAGATGATGCTGGCTTAATAAAAAGAATTTGGGAGTTTTCCATTCTTCTGAATTTTTTGAAATAGTCTGTGGAGAATAGGGGTTACCTCTTCCTTAAATGCTTTGTAGAATTCTCCTGTGAAACCATCTGGTCCGGGGCTTTTGTGTGATGGGAGTTTTTTGATTACTGCTTCAATTTCTTTTGCTGTTATTGGTGAATTTAGATTTTCTGCTTCTTTTTCACTGAGTTTTGGAAGATTGTATTTTTCTAGAAATGTGTCCATTTCCCCTAGGTTTTCAAATTTCTTGGCATACAGTTCTTCATAGTAATTTCTTACAATCTCTTCTATTTCTGTGGTATCAGTTGTAATCTCTCCTTTTTCATTTCTGATTGTGTTTATTTGTGTCCTCTCTCTTCTTTTCTTGATGAGCCTACTTAAAGGCTTGTCTATTTTGTTTATCTTCTCAAAGAACCAACTCCTGGATTCATTGATCCTTAAAATTGTGCTTTTAGTTTCTATGTCATTTAATTCTGCTCTAATCTTGGTTATTTCCTTCCTTCTGCTTGCTCTGGGCTGTCTTTGTTGTTGTTCCTCAAGTTCTTGCAGGCGTAGGGTTAGGTTGTTTGTTTGAAATGTTTCTATATTCTTTAGGTAGGCCTGTATTGCTATAAACTTCCCTCTCAGGACTGCCTTCGCTGTGTCCCATAAGTTTTGGGTTGTTGTGCGATCATTTTCATTTGTTTCCAGAAATGTTTTGATTTCTTCCCTAATTTCATTCTTGACCCATTCATTGTTTAATAGCATACCATTCAGTCTCCATGTTTTTGGGTGCTTTGGGTTTTTTCCTTTGGGGTTGGTTTCTAATTTCAGTGCCTTGTGGTCAGAGAAGATGCTTGGTATGATTTCAATTTTCTTGAATTTGTTGAGGCTCCTTTTGTGTCCTATCATGTGGTCTATCTTTGAGAATGTTCCATGTACATTTGAAAAGAATGTGTATTTAGCTTCTTTGGGATGAAAGGCTCTATATATATCAGTTAAGTCCATTTCATCTAGGGTGTTGTTTAATGCCACAATATCTTTGTTGATAATTTGTTTGGAAGATCTGTCCATTTTTGATAGTGGGGTGTTCAAATCCCCTACTATGATTGTGTTGCTGTCAATATCTTTCTTGAAGTCCTCTAAGATTTTCTTGATATATTTGGGTGCCCCTATGTTTGGTGCATATATGTTTACAATGTTAATGTCTTCTTGGTGGATTGTTCCCTTGAGTATAATGAAATGACCTCTGGGTCTCTCTTTACAGCCTTTTTTTTGAAGTCTATTTTGTCTGATATGAGAATTGCTACCCCAGCTTTTTTTTCTTGTCCGTTTGCTTGGAAAACTTGTTTCCAGCCTTTCACTTTTAGTCTGTGATGGTCTTTTGTCCTGAGGTGAGTCTCTTGTAGGCAGCATATGTGTGGGTCATGCTTTCTTATCCATTGAGCTATTCTGTGTCTTTTGATTGGAGAATTTAATCCATTTACGTTTAAGGTTATTATTGATAGGTACTTATTCATTGCCATTTTTGTACCTGTGTTCCTCTCTGTCTCCCTCTTATCCTTCCTTCCCTTAAAGCAGTCCTTTTAGTATTTCTTGTAGAGCTGGTTTGGTGGAGGCATATTCTTTTAGACTTCTTTTGTCTTGGAAGCTCTTTATTTGGCCTTCTATCTTGATTGAGAGCCTTGCTGGGTAAAGTAGCCTTGGTTGTAGGCCTCTGGTTCTCATTACTTGAAATATTTCTTGCCATTCTCTTCTTGCTTGAAGTGTTTCCATTGAGAAGTCGGTAGCTAACCTTATTGGGGCTCCCTTGTATGTTATTTCTTTTTTCTCCCTTGCTGCCTTTAAGATTCTCTCTTTGTCTTGGAATTTTGCCATTTTGATGATGATGTGTCTTGAGGTGGGCCTCCTTGGGTTCCTCTTGATTGGGACTCTCTGTGATTCCTGGATTTGTGAGACTTTTTCTCTTATCAAATTAGGAAAATTTTCTCTCATTACTCGTTCAAATACGTTTTCTATCCCTTGTTCTTCTTCTTCTCCTTCTGGTATTCCTATTATTCGGATATTATTACGTTTCATATTGTCTTGCATTTCTCTTAATCCCTCTTCATTCTTTCTGAGCCTCTTTTCATTTTCTTGCTCTTTCTGTGAGATGCTTTCTACCCTGTCCTCCAACTCACTACTCCTATCCTCCGCTTCATCTATCCTACTTTGGAAACTTTCTACTGTGTACTTCAATTCGGAAATTGTATTCTTCATTTCCTCTTGTCTCTTGCTGATGGTTTCCATTTCTTTTTTGATGTTGCTGTAGTTTGCAGAGAGATCATTATAATTTCCCTGTAGTTTCTGGTAGCTCACTGTGAGCTCTTTGAGCTCTTTGAACTTCGTAATAACCAGTGCTTTGAATTCACTGTCTGATAGTTGATCAGCGTCTATTTCATCTAACATTCTTTCTGAAGTTTCTGCTTTTTCTTTCATTTGGGGATTGTTTCTTTGTCTTCCCATTGTTTGAGACTCTTCTTGTTAGTCTCTGCTTCCAAAATTGATCTGTTCTGAAACACTGGTTTTATGGTGTAAACTTCTGTGGTATGTTCCTTGTGAAGTTCAGTGGTACAGACTCCTTGAAGTTTCTTGATGTTCTTCGTCTCCACCTACACTCACGCTGGTCCTCGCACTGGTCTCTGCATTGGTCGCCTACCACTGCTGAATGTCCCGGCTCTAGTAGCTGCCTCCTCAATCACCCAGGCCCGTTACTAGGGCAGTGGCACAGAGGCTGGGAATGTCCTGGCTCCCGTATCTGGCTCTCTCTGCCGCCCAGGGCTGTCACAGGGGCTTGGAGTGTCCCGGTTTCCGTACCTGACTCCCCGGCGTCTAGTCCTGTCTCTATGGCAGTGGCACAGAGGCTTAGAAAGTCCCAACTCCCGTACCTGATTCCCCAGTGTCCAATCCCCTTGCTATGGCAGCAGCACAGGGGTTGTGACCCTCCCAGTTCCCGTAGAGGGATCCTCTGCCACCCCGGGCTGTCTCAGGGGTTTGGATTGTCCAGGCTTCCGTACCTAACTCCCCGACGTCCAGTCCCGTCGCTATGGCAGCGGCACAGGATTTGAGAGCTTCCCGGCTCCCGTAGCTGGCTCCTCAGCTGCATCACAGGGGTTTGGAGAGTCCCGGCTTCCGTACCTGACTCCCCGGCGTCCAGTCCCGTCGCTATGGCAGCGGCACAGGATTTGAGAGCTTCCCGGCTCCCGTAGCTGGCTCCTCAGCTGCGTCACAGGGGCTTGGAGAGTCCCGGCTTCCGTACCTAACTCCCCGACGTCCAGTCCCGTCGCTATGGCAGCGGCACAGGATTTGAGAGCTTCCCGGCTCCCGTAGCTGGCTCCTCAGCTGCATCACAGGGGTTTGGAGAGTCCCGGCTTCCGTACCTGACTCCCCGGCGTCCAGTCCCGTCGCTATGGCAGCGGCACAGGATTTGAGAGCTTCCCGGCTCCCGTAGCTGGCTCCTCAGCTGCGTCACAGGGGTTTGGAGTGTCCGGGCTTCCGTACTTGGCTCCCCGGTGTCCAGTCTCGTCGCTATGGCAGCAACACTGGATTTGAGAGCTTCCCGGCTCCCGTAGCTGGCTCCTCAGGGTCCAGGCCTGTCTTTATGGCGGCGTCACAGGGGCCTTTGGTGTCCCAGCTCCTGCAACTGACCCTTCCGTTGCCCAGGCTAGTAGCTATGGCATCGGCACAAGGGTGTCCCGCTCTGGTTCCTGACTCCTCTGTCTCCCAGGACCGTCACAGGGGCTTGGAGTGTCCGGCTTCCGTACCTGAGGCCCGGGCTCCCAGGCCTGTTGCTCTGGCGGCAGTACAGGGGCTGCGTGAGACCCAGCTCCGGTAGCTGACTCTGCCGCCGTCTGGTGTTTCAGCGTCGGTCACAATGTCTGGTCTTTTAATTTCATAAATGCTGGGTAACCGATGGTTTATTGTGCTGTTTCTCCATAGATCTGCCAGGATTTTCACCCATGAGTACAGGAGCTAGTATCCGCTCCATCTTACTCCGTCGCCATCTTCCCAGCATCCCCCGAAAATCCATATTTCTTAATAAAAAGGAATCTCAAGTGTGTATAGTGCTTTCAACTAGGGTAGTATTGTCATTTGGGGAAGAACGATTCATTATGAGAGCCTGTCCCTTAGAGGGCAGGACATTTAGCAGCCAGGCCTTTGCCCTCTAATGATCCTACCCACTGTCATTGTGACAAATGGCTTTTAGGATATAAATAGCCAGCTATTGAGAACCACTGGAAGGAAAATTCTACAGTCTTACTGTAAGGGATTGTAGACTTTTGTGAGAGGGTCAAGTCTAAAAAGAAATAAAATAATAATAAAAATGACAGACAAATGGACTTTTGGAGATAATGTTAATCAACAGTAGTAAACAAAGTAATCTTAGTAGTACTCTATTATTATATCTCTAGATGAGTAGCTTCTGTTGAAATCAACTTTTAAGTCATACTTCTTAATCACTTTCACTTATTTATGATAAAATACCATTTACACATGAATCATTCATTTTATTCATAAAATAATAATTTCCTACCACTGTCTTTAATATTTTCAGTAAAAACAATTTGTTCAAATTCTCTCAAGAACTCCAGCTGTGCTGTCACAGCTACTAATACACATCACCCTGTCCTCACATGGCATTGACTCCAGGCAGTTTCCTGTCGTATTCTTCTCCACATATTTATAGACTGGCTAATAAGTGTTATATGTTTTCCTTAAAATATACAGTCAACTAAAAGCTACAAATACCATCACTACTTTAGATAAAATCTTTATCATGGCCTGTAGGTTTAGTGTGATTTGGTTTCTGGTAACCTCTGAGACTTGATTTCATACTCTTTAGCTGTTCACTTTCTCTTAACTACATTGGATTCCTTACAATTCCTAAAACTCTTTCCACCTAACCTTTCACATGACCCTCTCCTTTTCTTCTTTCAGATATCTACTCATCTCTTCAGTGGTCTTCCATGACCAACATATCTAAATGTATTTCCCTTCTTTCTATGCCCCTTTGCCTTCTCTACTTTTCTGCAGAGAGCTTACTGCCACCTGCCCTGTTCTCCATAGTAATTCAATAAATCCTTTATCAATAATAACTGAGGCATACCTGAATTCGTTATTGGGTAACATATTCAAGAGTAGGCTGGCTCTGTCTGAATTCCAGTCCTGTGTTTTAATAGTGGGGTGACTTTTGTCAGGTTACTTAAACTTTCATTGCCTCAATGTCCTCAACATCCACTTCCTAATGCTGTTGTCCCATCTCTTTCCTCGGCATTAAAATATATTCAGGTTAGGAAGAACTTCAGAGAATATTTACTCCAATTTTCTATCCCAGGCAAAACTTTCTTCTCTCTTCCAGTCTTACGTTCCCTCTTTATTCTTAATTTTATCTTTTTTATGTTACTCAAAATCACAGAATGATGAGGAAGGAAAATCACCTTCAGAGCTCTGAGCCATCTTGATATATGTACCTTTTTATAAGACTCCCACATGGAAATTTTCAGTGGTCCTAATTGCATCTCTAATCTAATTTTCAATGAACACAGCTCTTCAACATAACTGATTTTCTATATCACACTCTACAGCGATAATTATAATTTGGTTATTTGACTAATATCAGCCTCAATAAATATCTGCATTTTATATCCTCATTAGAGGTGATAGGTATTTGGAGTAAAGGGGGAGATTGCAGGAAAAGTTTAGATATAGCTCATGCCCTTACAAAACTTGCAACATAATTATGAATGTAAAAATTGATGCTCATCAAACAGGGAATCTTACTATATTGAGTTATTAAACATCTGGGGGTGTTTCATTGTTGGTGGTGGTGTTCACAAAAGAAACTTTTTCTTGCTGCATATGTTTTAATGAATATTTTAGTAAAGTCACAAAATTCAAAGCCCAGATTTTCTCAAGCATTTAAATTCAATTACAAATCTTGTATTGCTTACAGATATAGGGCTTTTAATTTAAAATGTAACAATCATTTATACTTATTCATTGATTGATATTCATTAGCTTGCATTTGATAGATTAAATTACCCTAAATATTTAACCTCAAATTAACTTAAGTTCCCTTAGGAATCATAATCTACATTTACAAATTTAATATATGTGATTCTTACAAGTTCTTTGAAAGCCTCCCAGAAAGGCACTACAAAACCGACAAACAAAATCTTTCTGTTCACTTAAGCAACTCCTATGATTCTAAAAGAGGAGAAATATTAATATAGTAAATCAGGACCACTCGTAGATTTAAATACTTATAAACTCAAAAATGGATTCTCTTATATCTTTTAATTCAAAGTCACAAATCTAATATTAGTTATCTCAAATTAAAATCAATTCACATGTCAGATTCTCCAGTATGTCAGATTCTTTTAAATATGTTAAGCATATTAAAAAGAAAGCATAAAGAGATCATCACTGAACTGGCAAAAGGTAATTCTAAACTTAGTACAAGGTAATATTACTATGATTTTATTTTAATTATTTTTTTCTGCTTTTATAGCTGCAATGATGCAACTAGAGTCTAAGACTTAGGCCCATATTTTCAAGGCCAGGACATAGAAGCCCTCCCTCTCTTATAATATTGGGTCTCTCCCACCTGATCTAATGCAGATAATCTCCTTACCACCTAATTGAAGGCCATATTGTTTTTGTACTCTTTCCTGGCTGGTTCTCATCAGCCACGCTTTTTAAAATGTTTATATAACACTATATAGCATATAAGAGTTATAGTATAATATCAATAGTTACACTGTGCCATAGACACCATGCACAAAAGTAAACTATTGTCATCTTATTTTGAGAATTTCTGCAAGTAAGTATATGCCAGTATTAAAAGATAAGATTCTGTTTTAGCTCATGCTGAGGTTTCTTTCAGAAACACACAATTGTTAATTAGCAGATCTTAAACCAAACAGGATAGCAAAAGAAAAATAACAAGCCAGTATTTTAAGTTTGAGCAACGTTTTAGAGTGAATGAAAAAAGTTTATTAAAAGATAAAGAGGGAACTAGTTGGTGTTTGTGGGGATTTCACATATAACTTTTCAATATTTTTAAAAAGTTGTTTTTAAAGCGTAATCCACATATGACCTATTACACATGAAAATATGACCAATGGCCAATTTCACTGGATATAAATGTGTATTCAAATCAAATTTTATTTATAGCCCCCTCTTTCTTTTCTTTTAAACTGCCTCAGTGTATTGTATTAATGGCATTTTAAACCCAGGGCTAAACAATAGAACATGAAGACAAGCAAAGAAGTTGATGAACTTTAAAGTAGTCTTCACATTATCCTTTAAAATCTCTACCTGTCCAAAAAAATTTTTTCCAAAGTGTGACATTATTTAAAGGAAATTTTCAAGTGTAGGCATTTGCAAAGCTGGCTGAAGAAACTATAAGCAATGAAGTAGCCGAAGGAAGAATGTCAGAATGAGCCTCAGGTTTCCATGGGAAGGCCTTGCTTCCTAATTGTTATTACGCTTACAAGGACACTCTGTAAAAAGAAAAATGAATGCCTTGTTCAACACCTGCTGTAAAAAGATGCTGGGACCCTGTGGCTTGCTTAAATCATTTTTTTCTCCTGAAACAAATTGCCGAACAAGCCCTAGGCCATTTAATTTCCAAATACTAGTAATTAAAATGAGTAACATCATCAGAATTTGGCAGGGCCACAGCTTTCTTCTCCCTTTTCATTTTCACATAAATTTCAGTGAAGGTCAGATTTGTTGAAGGGAGGAGAAGGGGCCGAAACCTGCCGGCCGTGTGCTCATGGGAGGTTAAAATATGACTTGTTCACAGTGTCCCTCATAGTTCAGGACTTAATGGTCCTTGACGGGGATAACCTAGAAGTTAATTTTACTCTGTGTCCCAAAAGCAGTCATTGTCAATGTAATCTTTCTTGTGAGCTGAAGGCTATCATCAACAAATGATCTGACTTTCAATAGCAATTGACCAGCAATGTCTTGGACTCAAAGACTCATGGATTTGACTCCCTATAGATCTGTTTCCTAGTCATAGTGGTAAAGATATTTTTACCTTCTTTCTTTTGCTTTATCTCTTATACAGTCCATTTTTACATATTTCTCCCTAAGAATTAACCCATAGTAGTTTTTACATTACCATTATTTTTACTTACGGTCATAGTATATCCAGCTCATAAATTTTAAATGCTTCAAAATACAGTGTACACTTAACTTATATCAAGAAAGAAACCACTTTTTAAATATTTGGCCAGCTCTTCATTTGAGAGAACTGAGGTGGCAAAGTGCAGAGAATATGTGCTTTGGTCTCAGTCTCGGTTTCTCATCTTAGGTCTGTTATTTCCTGGATGGGCAAACTGGGTTGAGTTGTTTCACCTCTTGTGGTCTCAATTTTCTAATCTGTAAATTGGAAAGACTAACTCTTGCCTCAGTAAAAGTTCACCAAAATGAACCATGCAAGGCAGGTTAACTTTCTGAGTTAATCTAAAATTAGGTTATAGTGATAGTTGCACAGCTCTGTAAGTATACTAAAAATGTTTACTTATATACTTAAAATGGGCAAATTTTTTGGTATATAAATTATATTTCCATTTAGGCTGTTTTAAAAAAAAACCCTAGTTTTTCCTTTATTTTGCTAGGGCCATGCTAGAAAAGCAAGTGTTCTGTGGTAAAAAGACCAAAAAAAGTCAATCTGCTGTTTGACATAAATGAGTGACCAGACTGATACCCTTCATGGTGATGGTTGGAAAGGCAGCATGGTAGAGGGAGAGGCAGTGACAGTCAAGTAGTGAGTTTTCCTATCCTGCTGATTCCCTAGTGAGCCTGGTGACCAATCTGAGCCTTACTATTGACTGGGGAAAGGAAAGGCTTAACTGGATAAATTCCCAGTCACTAACAATTGTATATATTCTATGTAGCCTGTCAATATATTTAAAAAATCACAAAAATTACCTTTGCAGTAACCAATTATACCAAGATATCACTGAAAAATGTTCATATCTTGACTGTTTCAAACCAGAAAATTTATTTAAATTCAAAAGTGTAACCAAGAATGACCTCCAGTATTTCATATGACTTCTGTGTCACCTATTGTTGATTTTAATGCTAATTTATAGTAAGAATTTTATACAAACTATTTGTGTCTGTAGCACAATGTGTCTTAGGTTTCCTAGTAATATTGTTTGCTCTTATTTTTTAACCAAATTGTTTTCAAAACTTTTAAAAATTCATTCTAAAAGCTTGGAAATGAGGAAAGAAAAGAGCACAAACCAGTTGAATGTAATGAAAAAAAATATTTTGGTTCCACTTAGAACATTCTAATGGCTTCCCACTTTCTTTGGTCACCAAATACTCACAAGGCCTTATTATATTATTGGTTACTAAGGTAACCCAAAGCTGGCAGCATGTTGACATACTTTTCAAGGCCAAGAGGTTTTGCAGTATTTCATACGTAATGTCACATTAACCTCAAACTTGTCCTTTTCACAAAGGAACAATAATTATTTGAATGAATCTGTTATAATTTTATTCTTTGCTTTTTAAAGGGACTTTTTGCTGCACTTTTCTTCAACTCAAGTACTATTTATTTTGTTTTTTAAATAATGTAGTAACAAAAGTCAGGTATCTTTATTGGTTGCTACATTAATCCACTGATTTGTGCCTTGTGCAGGTTACGCACAGCTTGAAACAAAATCTCTGTAGTCATCCAAATGGTTCTCAAAAAATAAGACATTTTTTAATTTACCTTTGTAACTCCCATAACAAAATACCTAGTGAAAATCAAGGCAAAGAGGATGTAGTGGAGATAAAATTATAAAAATGGAGTCTTTTTGCCTTTTTTTGTCATTAATTACAATGTCTAAACTCAAATAAGAGAAGCAAGATTTTCTGTCCTCATATTAAGAATGAGGAGTTGTAGCCAGGAATCAAGTGTATTTCTGCCATAGCCCATCATCACAAAGTCAAGGTAGGTGTGCCACAGATTGCTTCTAAGAACCATCTACTTTTTAAAGGCTAACATACTGGTGAGAGTTCATTAGTCTTTTCCAAATAACCTAAAGTAATAGTTATTTTAGATAAATATAAATTTGAGTAAATATATTAAATATTAACAAAATCAAATACACTGGTACCAGATTATTTCCCTATTTAACAATTATATGTCCAAGAAAAATTTAAGATAACTCACAGATAATAAATCTGATCCCCCCAAAATGCCTGGATCTAAAATCTTGGTAGTGTTCAACTACTTGCAAACTCTCCCCACAAATCAAGCACTAACATTTCTGGGTGGTGAATTTGTATCTCTTCTAAATTCCTTTAAGTTCTGATACATTCAACAGTTTTGAGGAGCTCTTAAATTTATTTACTTTCAGTTTAGTTTGTATTCAGGCATCCTTAAAGATGACCTTATTTACCAGTACTTAGATTCTATAAAAAAGATAATTATTATTTCTGAACATTGCCAATTATATCCAGGTCATATTGAATTGATCGAAGAGCTTAATAAAATGATTTAGAATAAAATATTTTCTCTAAAGTGATTGCACTTCATTTAATTTAGCAAACATTTAGTATATCCCTATAATAGTTAAGATGCTAAACTAAGCACTATAATTAATTCAGTGGTTTATTTTATTTACTTGTGTAACTGTCCATTTAAAGTTTCTTTCATTAAAGCTGACTTTTATTATTTCCCTGTGGCAATCTAAGCTTTATCTAAAGAATGGGGCAAATTATCCACCATATACATATTTTGTACTTTATTAACATTCAATTATGTTCTGGTTAATTTGAAAGTGTTGGGAAACAAATGACATGTTTTGCTTACTGAAAGAAAACCTTGTCATTGAAAAATTCAAAATTGGTAAATACCCCATTTTTTTATTCATGATTATAAGCATACCAATTTGCATGGCATTTATAACTAAATAGCAGTATGAAATTAGAAGTTAGGGGATATTTTTTATCATAATACTTCTCAAGAGACATTTTGTAGCACATAATCCTGTACTTTATGCTTAAAGTTGCTAACAAAATAATTTTTTATTTTTTTAATTATATTTTATTGATTATGCTATTACAGTTGTCCCAATATTTTCTTCCCTTTATTCCCCCCTCCCTGTACTGCACCCCTCACCTTCCATCATCCCCTCCCCCATAGTTCATGTCTGTGGCTTGTAAATATAAGTTCTATAATAGTATAGTATTTCCTATACTATTCTTAATCTCCCCCTGTGTATTTTGTGCCTACCTATTCTGCTTCTTATTCCCTGTACCTTTCCCCATCATTCTCCTGCTCCCTACTGATAACCCTCCATGTGATCTCCATTCCTGTAATTCAGTTCCCGTTCTCATTGTTTGCTTACTTTTTTATTTTGTTTTTTAGCTTCAGTTATTGATAATTGTGAGTTTGATGTCATTTTACTGTTCATAATTTTTTATCTATTTCTCAGGTAAGTTCTTTTAACATTCCATACAATAAGGACTTGCTAATGGTGAACTCCTTTAACTTTACCTTATCTGGGAAGCATTTTATCTGCCCTTCCATTCTAAATGATAGCTTTGCTGGATAAAGTCATCTTGGATGTAGGTCCTTGCCTTTCATACCTTCAAATACTTCTTTCCAGCCCCTTCTTACCTGAAAGGTTTCTTTTGAGAAATCAGCTGATAGCCTTATGGGAACTCCTTTGTAGGTAACTCTTGATGCTTTTAAGATTCTTTCCTTACATTTAATCTCAAATAACTTAATTATAATGTGTCTTGATGTGCTCTTCCTTGGATCCAAATTCTTTGAGACTCTCTTGGTTTCCTGGAGCTCCTGGAAGTCTATTTCCTTCACCGGATTCGGGAAGTTTTCCTTCATTATTTGTTAAAATAAGTTTTCAATATCCTGATCTTTTTCTTCTTCTTTGACATGCCCATGATTCAGATGTTGGAATTCTTAAAGTTGTACCAGAGGTCCCTAAGCCCCTCCTCATTTTTTGCATTCTTGTTTTTTCATTCTGTTCCAGTCGGATGCTTATTTCTTCCTTTTGTTCTAAATCATTGATTTGAGTCCCAGTTTCCTTCCCCGTACTGTTGGTTCCCTGTATATTTTCCTTTATTTAACTTTCTGTAACCTTCATTTCTTCTTTCATTTTGTGACCAAGCTCAATCAGTTCTGGTAGCACCCTGAGTTGATGTTTGTGTTTTAAACTCTGCATCAGACAGGTTGTCTATCTCCTAATCTCTTAGATCTTTTTCTGGAGTTTTGATCTGTTCTTTCATTTGGGCCATATTTCTTTATCTTGGCACACCTGTTATATGCAAAGGGCAGAGCCTTAGATATTCACCAGGGTGGGGCAACCCTCTTTGGTGTGTTGTGGTGATGTCATCTGGATGAATGTTTCTTTAACTGCTTGGTTGTTGGACTTCCATGCAAAGGTTCTTCTGGCAGTCTGGTTGTTCTTTGTTTTCAAATTGGTTGTTATCCTGTTTTTGGTTGTGCAAAGAAGTGAAGCATTTCTGCCTATGCCTCTATCTTGGCTGGAACTCTGAGAATAAATCTTAAATGTTCTCACACAAAAAAAAGAAATGGCAATTATATGAACTGATGAAGGTGTTAGATACTGCTATGGTGGTAATCATTTTCCAACCTGTAAGTGTATCCGATCAACATGTTGTTCACCTTAAATTTACACAATACTGCATGTCAATTATATCTTGATAAAGCTGTGAGAAAAAGAAATATTTTGTTCATTGAAATGCATTGTGAAAAATTTATAGTTTGAAAGTGAATAAAAAGCTATAAGACAAGTAGGTACATTTTGCATAGTTGTATATTCAGATTTGTCTAGGTAAAAATACCTTCCTTGGTCTTTTTCCTTGTTTTAATTATTTTTGCTGCTTATTTATAGTTCATATTGTCTCACTATGCTAATGAAGGCCTGAAAGGGCACAGTCAAGTGACATGAAGCTTCATTTCATCAAGTAGCCCTTGGTTTTTTAAAAATAGGTTCAAAATTCAATTAAGATCACATAGAATGTTAACAAATAAACTGCCTTAAATAGAAAAAAACATTGACCATAACACAGGAAGATGTAAAAACATTTGGAAAGAGCATTTGCTGGCAAGAATTCTGAAACTTAAGGGAAAAATGCGGTCTTAGAATAAAATTGAAATTATAGTTTTGTGGTTTTTTATATTTTATTTATTTTTAGAGAGAGAGGGAGGGAGGGAAACATCAGTGTATAGTTGCCTTTCATGGGCTCCCTACCTAGATTATATTTTCAGACAACAAAAAGTTTGCCTTTCCTTGGGTTTTTTTGAAGAGGTGATACATGGAGGGTTTTGTTTTCCATATTTCTGAGCTCCATGTGAGTAACTTTTCTGATTTTTTTTAATTGAATGTATTTAACATATAACATTGTATAAATTTAAGGTGTACAATGGGTTACTTTGATACATTTATGTACTGTAATATTATTGCTGTGGTAGCAATATCTATCGCACTATATAATTATCATACAATATTGTTGTCTATATTCATCATACTGCACATTCAATCACTGTGGCTTATTTACTACTCATTGTAACTTTGCACCTTTTTCATTGTTGTTCTATTACACTTGTCCCAATTTTTCCCCCTTTGCCCTCCTCTACCCTCCTACGGTCAATTCCCACACACATCAATCATATCTTCCCATGCACCATCCTCTGGTAACTACCATTTTACTCTCTCTCTCTCTTTTTTTACTACTTTGACTATTTTCAATTCCCCATATAAGTGGTATGTACTACTTGCCTTTTTCTGACTTATCTCATTTATTGTAATGTACTCGAAGTTCATCACAAACAGCAGGATTTCCTCCTTTCTTGTGGTTAAATAATATTCCATTGTATATATACATCACATCATTTTTATCTATTCATCCATTGATGGACATTTAGGTTATTTCCAATCCATGTTAGTCTGATTCTTTTCTCTTTTTTTTGTATTTCATTTTATTTTTATTTTTATTTTTTTATTGATTATGCCATTACAGTTGTTTTATTCCCCCCCTTCATTCCCCTCCACCCTACCCCCCTGTCCCCACCATTACCCCCCTTTAGTTTATGACCATGTGTCTCAAGTTCTTTAGATTCTATATTTCCCATACTATTCTTGCCCCCCATCTATTTTCTATCTACTGTCTATGCTACTTATTTTCTGTACCTTCTCCCCCCTTCTCCTCCTCCCACTCCCCTGTTGCTAACCCTCCTTGAGATCTTCATTTCTATGTTTCCACTCCTGATCTAGCTGTCCTTTTAGTTTGCTTTTGTTTTAGGTGTGGTTGTTAATAACTGTGAGTTTGCTGTCCTTTCACTGTTCATCTTTTTTATCTTCTTTTTCTTAGATAAATCCCTTTAACATTTCATATAATAAGGGCTTGGTGATGATGAACTCCTTGAATTTGATCTTATCTGAGAAGCACTTTATCTGTCCTTCCATTCTAAATGAAAGCTTTGCTGGGTAGATCAATCTTGGTTGTGGGTCTTTGGATTTCATGACTTAGAATACTTCTTTCCAACCCCTTCTTTACTGCAAGGTGTCTTTTGAGAAATCCACTGACAGTCTGATGGGAACTCCTTTGTAGGTGACTGTCCCCTTAGCTCTTGCTGCTTCTAGGATTCTCTCCTTCATTTTAATCTTGGCTAATGTAATGATGATGTGCCT
Source organism: Artibeus jamaicensis (assembly GCF_021234435.1). NCBI lineage: Eukaryota > Metazoa > Chordata > Mammalia > Chiroptera > Phyllostomidae > Artibeus > Artibeus jamaicensis. The sequence goes on along the minus strand of NW_026522028.1, from coordinate 6,278,193 downwards.
TGGTGTGTTTCTTCTTAGGTCCAACTTCTTTGGGACTTTCTGAGCTTCCTGGATTTCCTGGAAGTGTATTTCCTTTGCCAGATTGGGGAAATTCTCCTTTATTATTTGTTCAAATCAGTTTTCCACTGGTGGCTGTGCCTTTCCCTTCTGGTACCCCTATAATTCGGATGTTGGAGCATTTAAAGATGTCCTGGAGGTTCCTAAGACTCTCCTCATTTCTTTGAATTCTTGCTTCTTGACTCTTTTCTGTTTGGCCATTATTTGCTTTCTTCTGGTCCACTCCATTGATTTGAGTTCCAGTTTCCTTTTCATCGCTATTGGTTTCCTGTGCAATTCCATTCATTTCAATTAGTTTCACCTTCATATATTTGTCTAATTTGTGGCTATAATCAACCAGTTCTGTGAGAATCCTGATCACCAGTGTTTTAAACAGTGCGTCTGAGAGTTTTGCTATTTCTTCATTGCTTAGATTTATAGGCTCTGGGGCTTTGAGATCTTCTTGAGCCATTTTTGGTCTGTTCACGCCCTTTAAGTGTGAGGAGCGGAGCCTTGGACTCCTAGGTCGCTGGGTTTTGACGCTTATGTGGGGGCATGGTCTCAGCGGGGAAATGACAGCCCCCTCTACAGTTTCCTGCCACTGGGTGACGAGCAGAGCCTTATGAGGTTCACTAGGGCCGGGCCACTCAGAGTCGCTGGGTTATGACGCTGTATGTGGAGGTGGGGTCAGAGCAGGGAAATGGCGGTGCCCTCCCTGCCATTTGCCACGGGGATCCACTGGTTCCCGGTCCAATCGCCCACTCCCTCGCTTATCTATCCACACACGAATGCACGACCACAGTCAACCGCAGCTCTGCTCCCTCGCTGTTTCCCCGCGGTCGCTTGCTTGGTCGCTCACTAGGTCCAACCCTGCGCCTGGATTCCATGCACCTGAGACCGTCTGACTGAGTTTTCCTGTGCAACCCCGCTCCACCAGCTGCTGGTTTCGCCCCTTACCAGTCAGGCTGAAGAATTTGTTGTTAACAGACTTCCAAAAAGTTCAATTTTCTGTGATCTGGCTGTATTTTCTGTTGCTAATATTTAGTTGTCTCTAAACTTGGTTGTGTGAGAAGGCACGGCATATCCACCTATGCTTCCATCTTGGCGGAAGTCTCCTCTGATTCTTTTCAATGTAAGAAAATTTCCCCTTAAGTATTCCATGGCGACTGCTTTACTGAAGAATGAACATTGTACAATACAGGGTGAGGCAAAAGTAACTTCACACTTGTGAGTATGTGAAACATAAGTTTACTCTTGTATTATGTGTTAGTTATTTTCCATATGCGTGACTGTAAACCTACTTTTCCCCACCCTGTATATTGGAAGGTACAGAATAAACATTTAAATTCAGTTTATCCTGTTTGATAAAACGTAGCCATATATAGCCACTTATAATATCAGATAAATAATAACTGAATCATAAACTTTTAATCATTTACTCAATGTCTAGCACTGTCTCAGAAGTTAATGAATACAGATTAGTTAGACATTTAAAAGAAATGTAACCTTACTTTGTAACTAAGCTGGTCAAGCAGGATATATTGATGACATTATCATGTCTTATGTTTCCTCCTAAAATGTAAACAATGTAGGATCAGGAACTGGTTCTTATTCATGTTTTTATTCTCCACATTTTATATCACTGAATCCCAAATTCATAATGTGAAGAGATGTAGTTATCAAAACCAGACTTTTTCTTCACAATTTAATCTAAATCCTGGTTAAAAGGCCCTAATGATTATGATTTCTCTCTAACTGACCCCATTTGTCCCTACCAGAGCACACAATCAGTCAAGTTAGTATACATACAACAAACAAAAGAATAGATTGGTTCCCAGCTGTTTCATATCTATAAAAATGTGTCTTATTCATACAGTCACCTCATGATTTTTTAGCTCTTTATAGCTTTTATGTGCTTTAATGAAGACCCATAGACACATCATTTCCCTTAAAACCATTGTCATGAAAATACAAATAATATATAAAAGCACTTTCTAGTTAGTTTCCACCCTTGGAGCCCAGCCAATTGTAATGTTAGTTACCATAATCACAACTCTTGATTCAAATCATTAAAAATTGCACTCTTTTCGGTTGACCTTTTTCACAATAAAGTTCATCATTTTAGTATTTGAGCACTAAAAAATTTTATTCAGGACAACATGCAGCTTTACCCATAAAGCATTTTAAACTTTTGAGAAAGACAATGAGGGGAGATAGAGGGAAAACATGTTTTGTGTAGTTCTCATCAATTATAAAGATTGTATGAAAAAATCAGCTATGATTACTAAGGTTTGGGGAAAAATGCAAACCTGTTCAACCAACATGCTTAACACAGAAATCAGAAAAATTATTGTCTTTGACCTGCAGTCCTGCTCCATCCTTGAATTTCTGATTCTTAAATGAGTCCAGTTGACATTTTACCTTAGAACCTGTGTGATGATTTAAGTGTAGGGTTGGCCAAAAAGTCCACTTAGTTTTTTTATGTAAAATAAAGGACATGTTTTTCATTTTCACCAATAACTTTATTGATTTGGAAATGTTGAGCATGTTAGCTATCACCCACTATTGGCTTCTAGTAGGTAGAGGCCAGGGCTGCTGCTAAACACCTTCCAATGCGTAAGACAGACTCAGAGCAAAGAATTATTTGGCCAAAATGCCAATAGCACCAAGAAACTTTTCAAACCACTTTTGACATGTTTGATCATTCACAGCACCTTCTTCATACACTGCACAAATCTTTTTTTGCATTTCTGTTGTGTTTTTACCTTTCTTGAAATGATAAAGCATATTACACTGAAAATGTTACATATTTTCTTCATCTTCAATATTAAAATGGCTGCACAAAAGTTCACTAATTTTGATACATTTTTAATGCACGGTGATATTACAGCTGTCACAATACAATCTAATAAAATTGTTTCAAATGAAGTTAAAGACAACTAAACACTACTAGAGCCATCGTACAAAAAAACTAAGCGAACTTTTTGGCCAACCCAGTATTTTTGTATCCACATTCTGGCAAAACCTTTTACCAGAGCTTTTGTCTATTGATGCCCACCCTCAAAGTTTCTATCCAAATGTTCTGGATATTATTAGAAATGCTTACAAATCATAATTTATATAATATTGCCAATATATCATTTATAAGAGAAGCTGGTTCACTTCTACTTTTTCTACTCTTTAAAATACAACTGATTAATGTAAAAATATTAAGAAAATGTACTTGAATGACAATAAAAGTGTTTAAAAAAGAGCAGCTACCATTACTGCATACATAATCTGTTCTAGGTACTATATTAGGCATTCTACACATGTTTCTTAGTGATAGAGAAAGTTGTTTCTTTCAATATATTATGTAGACATTGCTTCCATAGTTGGTTATCTGGCCAAGGTGGTGAGAACCTTTAAACACTTGAGGTTACAGAATGTTAAACACCCCTAATTTATTTTGTTTGCCTCTGAAATGATGGACCAGACCATACACTCTCCACAAGTATAGAGCTGAAAGAAAGCCTTCCACCTGCTCTCACCAGTGGCTTCGGGCCTTGGTTTCACTCTTTATGCTAGCTCTAAGATGGTACCCTGTAGAAAGTTATATTCTTAAATTAAAAATTGTAAAAATCAAAATTGGGCATGAGTTACTGTTAAGTAAATTCCCACCACATACAAGGAACAGATAGAACCTCAGTGGATATCTTCCTTCCTTACCCAGTCCACTAAGTGACAGAGTACATGCTCACACACCACCTGAGTACCTACCATAGCATACCAAAGGGCATGTAACCCCCAGGAGCATCACTGCTTGCCTGGGAACAATGTTGGCATTATCAAGACAGCATGGTGTGGTACTTTGGCATCTAAAATACTGCCACAAACTTACTGGGTAATGTCAGGATGTTGGCTCCCTTTCTCAGGGCCATAGCTTCTTCATATAAGATGAAAAGCTTCTGTTCAAACTAAGCAATGTGTAACTGGAACTCAGATAAAATGTTTTACTAAATACGTCACCACTACTACCGCCATACCTCTAAGCTACTCCCAATTGAATAAGAGGCTAGCACACTACAGAATTATTAATGCAGGCAGACTTAAGAAAGCAAAAGGTGGTCCTGCTTTATGCAACTCTATGCTGTATCCAAGGAGTGGGCTCTTTGAACCAAACCATAGCTCTTTGCCAGAGGTTGGACAGTGACTGTTCCCAGGCCCTAGAGCACATACTCAAAGACTAGCTGTTCTCATTTCACAAAAGCACACTAACCTTCCCTCAGTACCTTTTTACAGTATCTAACTTCTTCCTCAGATTAGAAAAAATTGATATTTATAGTTATTTGTTGTTTAAATGCTGATAAAATGTTTTCATTATCATTACGATGTTTTTCTCTCCTGTTTTAGCACTTTTGCCCAAATCCCACAGTCCTGCTCTAGCAAAGGACATATGTTTACTATATCCTATTAGTGAAATGTGAAAGCAGTGAAATGGTGTCTATTATTTAATAACTGTCTCCTCAACCCTGGAATAAGTTTCTCTTGTAAAGAATCAATGGAACTGAACAGTAAATATCGTGAATGGAGCAATACCAGGTCACTGACTGCAGGGATTTGTCCCTTTAACCTCTTGAACACACAGACCCACACGCATCAGGTGATGTGCCTAAGGTTTATAAGTAAAATCTTTGGTTTAATCCTCAAATACCAAGATTTATCAAACATTTAGTTTTCACATTGCTAATAGATAAGTCACTTAATAATTTTATTTTTTCTAAAAATGAGATGATATATATTCACTGTAAGAAATCTTGAAAATATGGAAAATACAAAGAATGCAAAGCTAGCAGATTATCCCACTAACCAGAGAAAATTACTATTAACATTCTATCGCATTACTTTCTTGTTCTAAATTACCCTTAACATTTTTTGACTTATTCAACAACTATTTATCACAGCTACACAGTAGAATTACCTGGGGAATTTAAAAGATACTGATGTAGGGGTTCCCCCTTGTGTATTCCAGTTTGATTGGATGAGGTAAGGCCTGAGCATCAAGATTTTTTCAAGATTCTCCCTCGGAAGCCAAGATTGAAAACCACCAATGTTGGCATTACCAATTGACCAGATTTCAGTGATGTCTCAGACATTGCTTACTTAGCATGGAAATGCAATGACAAAAGATTTAGAGTCCCTCAACAAGCTTACAGTCTTGTGGAGGGACAGACAAATGAACCAACAATTATAGTAACCTAAGATAAATAGGATTATAATGGAAGATTCCACAAAGAACTGTGAAAACATAGAAAAAGGAACCCTTAAATCTGCCTTAGAGAATTAAGCAGCCAGACAAATAAGATGAGCATTCTAGTTGTAGAGGCATAAGAGAGTATACAGTACTTAAAAAATTTCAAGTGCTTCCACTGAATGTGACAAGGAGTAATGCTATCTAAGCAGCAAGCAGGTCCTGATGGGCCTTGTAGGTAGTTGACACGATGAGCACTTTTGAGCCAAGCAATGATATGATTCTCTCCGTGCCTAATTCACTTTCCTCTGGCAACAGTGTGGACTTAAAGGCCTGGGTGACACTCAGTGTGGCAAGTCTAGAACTGGGTCTATAACAAAACTCTAAATGAGCAAGTATGACTGTTTCTGACTCCCAGAGCCTCCTGAAGATTCACTGTTAACCTTACTTATCACAATAACTTGTATTTGAATACTAGGCAATCATGTCAAAGTTTTGTTCTGTTTTGTAGAAAACAAGATTCTTATAAGAGTCTAATATTTTTCTTCCTGGGAATTATAACACTTTTCAAAGAAGTTTTATCAGTCAAGACTCCAGTAGGAAATATAATTAACCTACACATGATTCAAAATTAAGAGATTTTAACACAGAGTTAAGGGGGGAAATTAGATAACAATGAAGTACCCAGAGACTAGCAACAGTGGGGAGAAATTACCACCTTTAGATTTGAAGAGGTAAGGAAAAGAAACAGAGCCCAGTGAGAACTGACATCAAGGAAGGGATACTGCCAACAGATATACAGGGATGCAGCTACTGCTAGAACCATAGCCTGAAGCAGGAGTGAAGCAAAGAAGGAATGCCCTGACCTTATTCTCTTTCTTCTCCTAATCTTTGATCTGTTGATAACCCCCATTGGCCAAACCCAACCTGAAGCCTCCAGCAAAAGAGCCCAGGAGATCCCTTTCATTCACATTGATTCAGACTCTTAGGGTCATGAAGTAGGTCAGTAAAGGACAGAAGATGAATTTGAAGGGACAACAGAAAATAATCAGCCTACAGATGAATGTGATATCATCACAAAAATATGTTATACATAATCTCCATTGTCATTTTTAATAGATACCTAAAGAAAATAGTATATAATACATTCACTGGCAATAAAATAGAAACCTTCTTTCCATGAACCTGACTAGCAAGAAAGTCCTAACAGCCAATAAAGATTTTGATGGGAAAAAAGTCACAGTTGACGAATCAAGTACATTTTAATTAAAAGCTAAAATTAGAAAATTAGGTAATGATCTGGTGTTGAATTTTTTGATACCTACTCAAACCTTTATTATGTATCCAATTATTCATCTAAGATATAGCAAAATCAAGAACACATAAGAAATACAGCTAAGAGAAGTATGATATGCCAGATACTGGATATATAGTTAACTAAGAGGCACTCCTTGAGTGCTTATAATAACATTCTAAAAGGGGCACATAGTTACTGTGAGCAAATGACTGAAGACTGTCCTTCCTCCAACTGGGAATACTGTCCTCTTTTATGCAGTTTACAGCTTTGGGAGGGTTCAGAGGTTCACAGAGAAAGACACTACCAATGTAGACAACCAATCAGAAAATTAGTCCTGGAAATAAATGGAATATAATTTGCCACAAACATCCCCTTGTTAAAACATCTTGTCCCTCCTTTCAGGGGGTTATTAATGATCAGATATCAGATGTTAAATTATAAATCTGAGTATTTTATTAGCCCACAATTCAGAGAAAAACTGAACCACTGGAGTGGGTGAGACAGTGTTCTTCACATGAAGTATTGCAACATTTCTGAGATTCTGCAGCAGTGGCTTGCACATAGTTTAATATATTTATTTTAAATATTTTCATTGTAGTTACCTGTGTACATATTTCACTGCCCCATCAGATTGTGAAGGCCTGAAAGATGTTGTCCTGCTCTTTTTGTAGCTTTTCTATAACCTACTGCACTTTCTCTCATATTGTAGATGCTCAGTAAATCTATATTAAATGATGAAAGGAACTTCTACCTCAAATCTGTCTTTAAAATGGTATTGCTCATTAGCCAAATTATCTGTTAAGTTGAAGGTACTATACTCTTGCCCCATGCTTGGATACTTAATTTTAAAAACATTTCAAATAGGAGGACACAGGGACGAGAACTAAGGGGGGTGGAAATGGGAGGGAGGTGGGGAGCAAGGGGCGGGGGAGGCTGGGATGGGAGAAATAGACAAAAAAACTGTACTTGAAAAATAACTAAATAAAAATTTTTTAAAAATTTCCCAGGCCATTCACACCAACCTCTGTGAGAAGTTCTTAATAAACTAACTTCAAACTAGGAAAAAAAAAACATTTCAGCCCCAACCGGTGTGGCTCAGTTGGTTGGACATCATCTCATAAACTCAAAGGTCATCGCTTCCATTCCCAGTTGGGGCACATGTCTGGGTTGCAGGTTTGGTCCCCTGTCAGGTGCACAGGAGAGGCAACCAATCGATTTTTCTCTTTTACATCATGTTTCTCTCCCTCTCTTTCTCCCTCCCTTCCCCTCTCTCTAACATCAAAAATAAAAGGCAAAAAAAATTAAAAGTATTTGTATACTATAAAATATGTTTAACATTCAAATGATACTGTCATTTCATATTTCTTTAATAATTTGGGAAAGCTTTCAGAATGTTTTAGGCCTCAGGGTCACTAGTGGATAATCAGTTTTCGATGATCTGCATAGAAGAACCCATTCATAAGAATTTCTAGTTGTTAGCATACCAGAAAAACTAGACTTTGCTGTATTTTATTATAGTTGGTCTTCACTGAGGTAACTGGAATTTGGCCTATTGACCTTTATAGTTAAAAAACTCTAATCCTATTAATACAAAGTTAGTTCTTGGTATTCAGAATTCCTTGCCTCATCCTGCTCCCCATAGTCCATTCTGTAAAAAGGGAACTATGTCATTAAATTCTCCCAAGATGACTGAAGTTGACCCCCAGGCTTGAATAAAAGAGACATGTCTTAGCTCCAAAGGAACTATGTCAATCCTTCTAAAGACCTGCTATTGTACTGCCAAGGTCTAAAAAATAACTTTGTAACATTCAGTTGTCCAGCAGGGTTTAATGATTCCACTAAATAAAACCTTTTATTTTGGATTTAAGCAAAATGTTTCAATCACCCATGAGTATGCTACAAGACTATGAAATTCCTCATACAGTTGCAACAAAGTATGTTTGAATAAAAAATATGTACTTTTTAATAAGTGAAATTTCTTACAACCTTCATTCCCACACATATTTAAACTTGCTGAAAAGTTCTACAAAATTAAATTTCATAAAAAGTTTCAACTTCACAGACTTTTCACTTGTTTCTTTCAACACAAAGCATTTTTCTGTATACCGCCCCTACATAAATCAGTTTTCACAATTTTATTTCACTCAAAACTATTATTTGCACTAGAGTGATGGTTATAGGTCTCTTTCAAATTCTTTTATGTGAGGTTGTTTCTTTGCATAGTAGAAGAATTCATACATGCACGCACACACTCACTCACTTTATAGCTATTTCCCCACTAATTGGCAGGAGAAAGGAAGATCCTGGCTCTAATTTTTGCCTCACAATCTTGCCAGTATGGGTTGGTACATACTAATAGAAGTAAGCGCTCTATGCAGTACCTTACTTCCTGGAAGTAATCTGGAAGGTTCTCTATGGCCATGAGGTAGAAATTCATTCCATCAATTGACCTCAGCAAGTGTGGGGGTGTTTGTTTAGCCAAAGAGAGAGAGTTTTAATGAAGTTAATAATGACTATAGCTTTTATCAATTGTCACAAGTTATATCCAGCTTTTTCACTTTCCACTCAGTCCCAACCCTCAAGCAAGCACATAAATTATCATCTAATTTAAGAAATAGTCTGGGGACCACCGAAAGGGAGTCTCATTATAAGATTCATATTATAGCCATAGGGAAAATACAAGGCCAGAGATGTGTTTTAGGAATTTTCTCCGGTTAAACATGCCATTTACTGAAAGAGGTGAGTTTAGATAGAACAATTTGGAAATTACTTCTATTTATACCATGTCAGCAAGTCTGTATATTTTATTTTATTTTTTTAAAGATTTTATTTATTTATCTTCAGAGGGGAAGGGAAGGAGAGAGGGAGAGAAACATCAATGTATGGTTGCCTTTTGTGCATCTCCTGCTGGGAACTGGCCTGCAGGGAACAGGTCTGCAACCCAGGCATGTGCCCTGACTGGGAATCGAACCGCAATTGTCTGGTTCGCAGGCCCGCGCTCAATCCACTGAGCTACACCAGCCAGGGCCAAGTCTGTATATTTTAAAGATAGAAATTTTAAGCTGAGAAAATATATGACCCAATTTTTTTTAAGATTTTATTTATTTATGTTTAGAGGGAAAGGGAAGGAGAGAGGAAGAGAAACGTCAATGTATGGTTGCCTTTCATGTGTCCCCTGCTGGGAACTGGCCTGCAGGGAACCTGTCTGCAACCCCAGTATGTGCCCTGACTGGGATCGAACCACGATTGTCTGGTTCACAGGCCCGCGCTCAATCCACTGAGCTACACCAGCCAGGGCTATGACCCAATTTTTAAGTTAACTATGAATATGAATTTTTTGTCCCAATTCTAACATAGTAGAACCCACTTGAAAGTTGAAAGAAATATTCAGGGGTAATAAAAGCACATAACAATTTAAAAGGTGTAGTACAGACTGAAAAATCAAAAGATTGGTTCCTGATCTTTCTGATGTCAGAGAGGACAGGTATAATCTCATTGGTCCCTTAGACACTGAAGATCAAACTGGTCATTTATAGCTCTGATCCACTTGCAGAATCTCACTCTTATCTAGTTTTTCTTCTGTCAAGTGTATAGAATTTGCCCTGGTAAATCATACCTGCTGTCTTGAAGCTCTTATAGACTTTCTCTCTAACTACTGGAGAAACAAGAGATTAACACCATTATGAAGTCAAGAAGAGCATTACACGAAAAACAGTGAGGGAGCCACCACCCAAGATATCTTAAGTATAGAGTTAAGGGAATTTTTTAGAAGTCGTACCTAAGAAAAGTCTTGGTGTAAGTCTAGGAATAAGGCAAGTAAAGAAACTGGAAAAGGTGTTGTAAACAAGAAACAACAAAAGGAAAGGCACAGAGGCTTCACACAACATGGCTTGTGCAGAGAAGTCTGATATGAATCCAGGAAGCATTAAGTGAGAGGTAGTAGGAAATAATTTACAGAGGCATTCTGGCCAAGGACCAGATCATGCACATGTATGAGTATGTTGTGCTAAGAACTGTTTTGCTAAGTTATTCAGCAGAGAAGATGAGTTTGAATGACATAGGACAAGAATCAGGGCTGTTTTTTAGGTGTCCGTTACTTTAGTTAAGGCAGAAGCTTCTACATCAAAATTGCCAGCAAAAATCTGTCTCAGAATACTTCGATGACACTTGTTAAATGAGCTATGTCAAAAATGAAGATAAACACACTGCATTGGAATTTAATCCTTAACCTAATAAATCTGAGGTAAAATTTTGCACCAATAATTCATAAATTGACAGATAATTTCCATTGGGCTGTGGAACACTTCATGGAGTAAAAGAAGAAATTAAGACTGCCTCTCAGAACCATTAGTTATATAAACAAACCATTTTCTTATACCATATGTCCTAGAAAGAAGATCACCTTTGGACAAAAGGTTGACTCTTTCTTCTTAGATATTTTTAATAAAGATTAAAGTAGCATAGGTTTAAGTAAAGGCTTACCTTTTTAATGTTCTTTTTGTTGTTCATACTATTATAGATATCCCCCTTTCCCCCTCTTTTGCCCACCTCCATCCAGCCCCCAGCCCCCTTCCCTCAAGCCATCACCACACTGTTATCTTTGTCTATGGATTATGCATGTATGTTCTTTGGTTAATCCCTTCACCTTCTTTCATCCAGTCCTCCCTCCCCCTGTCAGTCAGTTCCATGTCAAAGACTTACCTTTCTAGTCATGAATAAACACAGCCATATTATGAGGGCATGTATATGTTTCCCATGATCATACCACATGACCTCCTCTTAGCACCTCAGTGGTACATGGTGGGCTCTATGTGCCTGTTTTGAAACTTATTTCCATAAATGGCTTTCTTCCTTATCAGTAGCTATTTAGTTTGAAAAACAACTGACATAGTTAGGCTTAACAATATCCCAATAATTGTGTGAGAAACTGTGTATTATGAGGATCCTAGACTGAAAGGCAAAACAAGGAATAATGGGAGGATGTCTGTGATAATATGTGGCTATTTGAAATTTGCCTGACTTGAGTTATCCATATCTACTTTAGAAATCTGTTTCATAGCATTAACTTAATTGACATTTATCCTATACAAATTACCTCGTAGTGCTCATTACTTCTGTTGATATCATGTTTGGTAGGCAGAATACTGCCTCTTCACCCCCAACAAAGATATCTATGTCTTAATCCCTAGAATCTGTGAATATCTTATGTTATAAGGCAAAGATAATTAAGTTTGCAGGTAGAATTATGATTTCTAATCATCTGACTTTAAGAGACGATTCTGGATTATCTAGGTGGGCCCAGTGTAATCACAAGGGCCTCTTAAATGTGGAAGTTAGAAACAGAGGATTCAAAACCAGAGATATAGTAACATGGGAAAGACGACTAGTCATTACTGGCTTTAAAGATGGAAGAATGCCACCAGCTAAGAAGTTAGGTGGCTTCTAGATCCTGTAAAAGGCAGAAAATCACATTCTACTTTATGGTCTGCCTTCAGAAGGAAAAGAGACCTACCAACACCTTGATTGGAGTCCGGTGATACCCATTTTGAACTTCTGACCTCCAGAACTGGAACAGAATAAATTTGTATTGATTTAAACCAGTAAGTTTCTGGTAATTTGTTACAACAGCAATAGGAAACTGATACATCATGCATGTGACAAATGTCATTTAGGATTATTAGCTAAAACTGGACATTGATGCACAAAGAGGCATCTAAAATACTTAGTGTCAGGCTGGTTTTAACTCAAGTGGTTACTTCGTCATGGCAGACTACTAAAATAGTTTCTACTCAATTAACTCTTGTTAATACTTCAAAGACTGTATTTTTGACAAAACAATAGAGACACAGAACACAACAAACTTTGGAGAGAGAGGAAAAAACATGCTTTGTATTTTTCATTAGCTGATTAGATAAGGTTTCACACAAATGTTTTATTTAAACTCCTTTGTAAATACGATCACATTCATCCCTTGGTAGATTTATCTGGAGTAATTTGGTGAGTGATTGTGTGGATTGAAAATTATTTACAAAAAATAGGTCAGTGTTGAATTGAGGCCTGAGTTCCTTTTACCTTGACCAGATTCAGTGTTTCACCTGCTACTTCTCATCTTTCATTTTATTTCTTCTGTTGACAGCAATTTGCATTCACTTCCAAAGAACAAATCATACAGAGTTAATTCCCCATTTCCAGGTTATCAAAGGGGACCTGGCCCTAAGGTCAGCACCTTGAAGCACTGATTAGAATTGACCTTAGGCAGCCATTGCTACAGCTCCACCCCTGGGAAGGCCTTGACAGCTCTGTGACCCTGTCCCCTCCAAAGACCTTCCTCCTCCCTCCCCCTGTTGTGCTGCTGCCTGAACAAAACATCACATCAGCACTGTTTACCACAGGAACCCAGCCAAGGAAGTCATAACAGGACAATAGACATACAATCTGATAACCTTGTTAGCTCAAATCAAAGCTCCTAACAAGTAGAAGAGGTTAGTGAATTAGAATAAAACTATTGCAGTATTTGCATTTATTGTCAAGTGGCTTTTCAGATTTTTTTCTCCCTTAAAAAAAAAAAGCATTTCTCATCCCTTTATTTAGGATTAAAACCAGGCACAAGGACACTAAACAAAACAGCATGTACAAGGCTAAGGTTAACTTTTAAAAGAAAACAAATGAAGAGGGATATATAAAGTTCATAATTATCTTCTAATGGAAAGTAGCATAAAACTACTTTCTTTGTGTTGCTAGATCTCTGCAAAAGTAGTAAGTGTGGAATAGCATTTATCTTCCAGAAAAAGTTACAGATGTCAATTAATTTGTGTAAAGGATAATCAATAATGAACTCATTTCAGATAACAGGTCAAGGATGATTAAGGTCTTTCTATTTTCTGTTTTATTTGCCTCACATTACAGGATAGTATTTCAACATACAGAGATTTTGCCAGGTTTTATTTTAGCCTTTTATTGCATTGCTCATACCCACCTCATGCTTCAGGAAACATTTCAACCTTTAAAAATATACTTTTAATTCTACCATTGTCTCCCTGTGTTTGCAAAAAATATTAACATATACTGTAGAACTGTCTAAAATGCAGTTCTTTACACAGAATTTTGTTTGTCCTCCTCCCACCTTCAGTTTCAGAGTTCTTGCCATTTCCATGATCCTGGAAAAATAGCACTAACCTTAAGTCAGGACTTGGCACTGTTCAGGCCTTGTGACTCAGTTTCTTCATCTGTAACAAATGACAAAGTTATACATCAATTCAACAATTCAAGTAGGTGTTTAGATGCATTTGAATATATCATTTTTATATTTTGTATCCCTTCATAGTTAAAAACAAATGAAACTTTATGGTTTGGCATGGCTTCTGATTTATCTTTTGCTCTCGTGTTTCCCTGAAAGACTAATGAACCATAGCTAAGTCCATACTGGTGTAGTATTCTGAATCTAGTTACAGAGCTCTACTGTGAACATTTTGTTCAGTCATAGTTTACTGCCATACTGAATGAAAGTCAAAGAACAATTCAGTTTGTGTAAATATGTGGGTGATTGCAACCTTTATCTGGGAAATAGTGCTGCTTTTATAGCAGTTGGAAAATTGTAGTGATCAACATAAACCATTTTTCCTTTCTCATTACCCTTTATTTGTGAGGGGTCATAAAGCAGCATTTCTCCAATTAATTATGACTTGGAAAATTTGAAAATAATAAAAAGTTTGGCATTGTTTCCTTTCCATCTTGTATCTGACTTGAAATCTTAAAAAATATTACAAATAAAATTTGCAGAGGAGAAAAATCATGATTTTTATGTGTATGGTGCATAAGTAGTTTCCATTCACCAAGATGACAATAATAAAGAAGAAAGAAAAAGCAGAGTACAAAGAAATGTATTTTCTGCCCTGGCTGGTATGGCTCAGTAGATTGAGTGCCAGCCTGTGAAACAAGGGGTTGCTGATTCGATTCCCAGTCAGACCACATGCCTGGGTTATGGGCCAGGTCCCAGTAGGGAACACATGAGAAGCAACCACACATAGATTTTTCTCTTGCTCTCTTTGTCTCTCCCTTCCCCTCTAAAAGTAAATAAATAAAATCTTTAATATATATTTTTCTATATATTTGGCAGTTGCCTACATAAATATGTAATATATCTCAGGGTTTACCTAACAATTACATAAAATGATAAGATCTTATCAGTCAGATGTTAAATACAGATTTTCTAATTCCTACCTTTCAACGTTTTTAATTTTAAAATATTTCTTTATATATAATTCTAGGCATTCTATTAGTGAGACATCTATAAACATATTTTTTAAAGTATTTACTGCCCCAAATCTCTCTCCTACTGGTATCTTCTAGTACCTGAAATTTCTAGCACTTTTACACCTTTGTGCAAGGTCACTAAAAGATCATTATACAGTAATCTGTTTGGGGGATGGATACATCATTATTACTCATCAACAACAGTAGCATGAAATAGTTGAAGGGGTATGCTATTTCTTGAGTTATTGCTCTTTATGAAGTCTTAAACTTTGGACTTGATAATTAAGACACAACTGATTTTAAGCTTATTTTCCTATACCCAACTCAAGTAGAGGCTTGGATTTGATAAGCATGCTTTCTGGTATTAGACCTACTCTACCTATAATCACTAAATCATCTTTAGTAATATGTTGAAGAAAGAAGTACTATTACTGATAAACATCTACATTTACACACTACCTCCAGTTCTTTTTGTAAGTCAAAATAACAAGTGAGATTCAAGTACCATATCATCCAAAATTAAACACTATAAAAGAACTACATACCATGTCTAAAGAGTAGCCATTGCCTAAAGTATCGCAGGGCAATTAAGATGTCCATAAAATTGGTAGTTGCAAAATAGTCATGAGGATATAAAGTACAGTATAAGAAATACAGTCAATAATATTGTAATAACTATGTGTGGTGCCAGGTGGGTATTGGAATATTAAGGGGACCACTTTGTAAAGTATATGGTTGTCTAACCAGTATGCCATGCACCTGAAACTAATATAAACTCATCTTGAATGTAAACTTTTATTGAAAAGTACAATTTAAAAAAAGATGTCTGTGTTCTCCTATCCAAACTCCAACTCTAAATAATTCTAATGAGCTAGCTATATGTTCAAATGAAACTGATGTGTCACTACGCGAATATGAATTCAGTTTAGCTCACTGGAAACTTGTGAAATTCAGGCATACTATGGCAATTCAATTTTTTTCTAGTAAGAGTTCTTACTGACCTGTAATCAAGGCATAGCCTGACATGTCAACAATTAGCTTGAGTATTTGAAATATAAACAGAAGACAATCTATTAGCTTGTTAATTGTTGTCCCTTAGAACATAGACTATAATTTGATTTTTATCCATATCCATATGCCAAATAGTAATGCAGTTGAGAATGAGAAGAGATTGTCAGGATCCACCGCTTGGTAAAGGCAGATTTGTTCAATTGAATTGATTGTATATGTACTTGAGCTTTCATCTCTGAAATCCTACCAATTCAGAAAAACCAACTAAAAGAGATTTCAAGAGAGGGCTCAGTTCATGTTTATCCTGTATTTCCTAAATTCCATTTGGTTGTTACTGAGGGCATTTGTATTTCTCCCCAAAGTTGATTCATTTTGCGCTTCAGTGGCTAGCATTGCCACATTCCATTTTCTGCATCAAAACATTCAGATTTTCTTGAAATGCCATAAGATCAACTTAGATGATTCTAGCATTGGTAGTTATTACTCAGATAGGACTTGGACTAAGTTATTTTTTAACCCAAGAAAAAAATATTGTGTTGATTTTATCCAACAGGTTATTTAAAACAACAGATCATGTTTTTAAATGAGAAAATTATCTGGTAATGCAACAACTAGAAAACACAGAGATAGTGGATATTTTATATGGTACTTAAATATAGTGTATATTACTTTTATAATTAGTATAATTCCAATTGTGCCAGGTTTTTATTAAAGAAGTCACATGAACTAGAGTGGCAGGATCTAACGCCTTCAATTCAGATGCTGAGAAGACAAGTTACATGGTAGGAACTACTTCTCAGAAAGCAAATTTACCTCCAAACTGAAATACACCTTATTAAAATAAAACATACTTTACATTTGCTGCTGTTTTCACTTGCCCTTGATTGCTCTGTTCCAACACTAAACTTACAACTGCTGCATGTGTGTGCATGTCTTTGTGTTCCTGGAAACACTGGTACCCTTAGTTAAGCATATAATCTTTTAAACTAAGATGTTTGGGGTACAAATTATAGGGTAATAACAAAAGTGAAGCTGTATCTTTTTTATTACTGATACTATTGCAGATGTCCCCTGTTCCCCCACACCTTTGCACCCCTCCACCTAGACCCTGCCCCCTCTCAGCCTTCACCACATTGTTGCCTGTGTCCATGGGCTGTGCATATATGTTCTTTGGCTGTATCTTGATTGAATTTCAAATGTGATCTGAATACAGTTGAAAAATAATGATCCAAATTTATTTAGAATCGGAGTTATGACCTTGTAAATAAGGTAGCTTTGGAAATGACATTAACTCTTTTAGGTTCTTATTTTACTTCTAAATAGCTTTGCCTATAATTCACAAATTGAAGTTAGCAGCCCCCTTGTTATTTAACAAATGACCCCAGGATCAAAACAACAACAGAAATAAGAACCACATATCCACTCTGGAAGCGGGACTGTCTCAGGGCTTTCTCATCATAGCACAAACTGCAGGGAAATGACACACATTTTCATGATGTCTTGCCATCTTCAACATTTTGGGTCCCCACTAAGAGGGTAAAATTAATGGATTCAAGTGATGCTCAAACCTCTTTGAGTATTCTGTGAATGCTAGAGTGAGAGATTTGAATAAGAAATATGAGATTGCACAGAATCATAAAATTTTATGGAGGAAGGAACCTAAATAGTTATCTAATTAAATCTGTTAGTGCCACTTTCCTCCATAATCATAGATTTTCAGCATTTTTGCTTGTGACCCAAGATAAATCAAAGAAGTACATATAATACATGATCCAGTATATACAAACTAGATCCTAACTGAAACAGAATTTCCATTAAAAATACTTATTCTTACTATGTTCGATGAATTCAGAAAGTTTCCTTTTGTTTTATTTAAAATCTGTTTTTAATCTATACAACAATCCATTAAACTGATTTCATAACCATTAATTGATTGAGACTTGCTCTACATCCTTGCTACATAAGATGTGGCCCATGGACCAGCAGCAGCAGCATCCCCTAGGAGTTTCTTAAAATGAGGTGTCTTAAGCCCCAGCTCAGACCTACTGAATGAACATGCACATTTTTACAAGATCCCCAGGTAATTCTCAGCACCTTAAAATTCAAGGAGAATTGCTGTACATCATCCCCAATGGTGGTCAAATAATAAACTTTTCCTTGAATCTTTTCAGTGGTGAGATCAGTGGAGAGATGTTTACTTCCGCCCAAGGTGATACATTTTATTTTTAAAAAATTGCCCTTTACAAAACATCTTTGTTATATTATGTGGAAATTAGTATACAAAGAATCAACTTGGAGACCAGCTCAGAAACCGCTTTCCACAAATTATTAATCCCTTTCTTTGCCCACATCGGTTCCACCCACTGGCATTAGTGTACTTTCTGATGAGTTAATCTTCTTATAATATTAATTTAAGCTTCTTTGCAGCTGAAAATAGAAGAATCTTTGTGACTCTTCACCTCTCTCACCCTATACCTAAACAATCAGCAATCATAATGAATTTGCCTTCCAAATATTTCTCCAATTAAGCATTTACCAAACTAGCATCCATCAATCCTAAGACAAGGAAGGAATGATCAATAAACACAGAAATTCATGGCTAAAAAACATTTCAACAGTCTGTTGGGAACATCTCTGCCTGGTTTCAGGAGTTGTAACTGCCCCCATGGCTAAGGCTGAGTGAGCAACCTCTGGAATGCAAGCCACTGAGGAGACAAAGCTTGTCTCTGCTTCATCCCCTGCCCCCAATGCTTGGTCAGTTAGTCTATGATTGGTACAACCTCTCAGAGGGGGGCAACTTAAGCCAGACAAGATCACTTGTGAGAACATCATGGAAGGACTCAGGAGGCTGCAACAAGTGATGGACCCTCACCCCTCAGCTATTCTGACATAGCCCGAGTCCCCATGTCCTCTGGGAGAAGCTTTTCCTGGCTCTAATCCACTTAAGCCTGAAAACCTGCGATGGGGGAGGCGGTGCAGCCCTTTGCCAGCTAGAGTGGGATCCAGGGTGATAAGGCATAAGAAAGAATTCCTAAAAGTCCTGTGAAGCCTGCTTTGCTGAGTGCTTTAATCCATATGTTAAGGGTCTGAGCAGGAAATGAGTATGTCTCCCAAAGTTTTTGCAACCCCCTTAAACCTGACAGACACTGACTCAGAATAAGCCCTCAGATTTCTTTGAAATGTTATTTACTGTTCGATCCTTGCCGCCTGTATTCCTGTGTATTACAACCCAATAAAAGCTGTTGAAGAAGGGGCTCTTAGCCTTTCTCCTCTGAGAGACTGGCCACCTCTCCTCTACAAGCAGATTATGTCTTGGTAGTGTTACTTTCATCCATGATGGATGGGGGACTTGCTGAAAAAGTTGCCCCCACACAGTCTGTATGTTTATATGGTGAGACATTTAATCCACATTCTGAAAAAACAAAGACTGGTATGGGTATGTTTTGCTAATAAAGAGCTATTATTTTGATGTCAGGAGGCACTACTGCTCAATGGAGCACTACCACCTAGGTTACCCTACGGTCACCCATTTCTTGCCAGAATATTACCCACTTCTCTGGCTTCTGACTCATCCCTCTGGAAAATCTGGAACATTCTGTACTCACTCAAAATAACATGACTGTTCTTTTTCATGCTTTTCATTCTGCCCACCTGGAGCTGAATAACCATTCCCATTGTTCATTTCAAAGTGTGCCTCCCACTGTGTCAGCTCTTGAGCTGGGAAAAGGCTACTCAGTTATCCAGCTGTGATGTCAAATGTAATTCAGAATTTTCCCTGACCTGATGCATTTTCTCCTTTGAGACTCCACCGAGTGAAGTTAGGTTTACATACTAGTGTCAATATAAACATATTTCCCATATCTTTTTGACATTCAGAATGGCTTGTATTCTTAAGAACAAGAAAAGGACTTAGGATTCAAAAGGATGTCACTGGACTGATAAGGTAAAGTCTTTGGAATAGTTTCCCTAGACATCTTTCAGAAATGTCTAGGATGTATATTGAGAGGTAAGGGAGTTGTCAGCTCAGTTTTGTGATCTAATTACCTGAAGATGAAGTTTTCTTCTTAAAATCAGTTCTTGGCATTACTTATTACTTTTCTGCCATTGGGTCAAGGTAAAATGCTTTAAGTTTCTAAGCTTAGAATCTAAGGCATGGGGCTGTCTCATGGGCAGGAAGATGGAAGAAAGAACATTTCCCTACTGCTTTCTCTTTATGTAAATTCTTTTTAAATTTTTTTATTTTATTCTATTACAGTTGTCCTAATTTCCCCCCTTTGCCCTCCTTCATCCACCCAATCCCCCACTCTCACACTCAATTCCTACACTGTTGTCCATGTCCATCAGCCCTTTATACATGTGCTTTGACTAGGCCCCTCCCCTTCTTTCCTCCATTATCCCCATTCCTCTGGTTACTGTCAGTTTGCTCTTTATTTCAATGTCTTTGGTTATATTTTACAGGCTTCTCTGTTTTGCTGATTAGGTTCCACTCATAGGTGAGATCATATGGTATTTGTCTTTCCCAACCTGGCTTATTTCACTCAGCATAATACTCTCCAGATCCATCCAAGGTATTGCAAAGGGTAGGAGCCCCCTCTTTCTTTCTGCTGCCTAGACTTCCATTGTGTAAATGCACCACAGATTTTTGATCCACTCATTTACTGATGGGAACTTGGACTGTTTCCAACACTTGGCTATTGTAAATTGTACTGCTATGAACATTGGTGTACATGCGTTCTTTTTGATTGGTGATTCAGGATTGTTAGGACATATTTGCAGCAGTGGAATTACTAGGTCAAAAGGAAGTTTCATTTTTAGTTTTTTGAGGAAATTCCATACTGTTTTCACCAGCAATCACCACACTGTTGTCCATGTATGAGTCCAAAAATAAAAATAAAAATAATAATTCTTTGTTTGTTACAGACTGAAGGTCTTTGGATTCTCTGGCAACCTAGGAAATCAAACACCCTGGGTTTGGATTTGTTAGCCCTGTCCTCAGAGATGGTGCTGGACAAAACTGTGAAGTAAGTAAATCTAGTGTTTCTTCTGTTATTCTCATTTGCTGCTCCATAATTCATTACGTTACTGTTTGGAAAGCCAGTGCCTGCCTGAGTCCCCTGTTTACAAAGCATCTCCTGGCATGGATTCTACTATATTTCTTTCGCCCTCAGATCCACATATACCAGCCTGCTTTTTTTACATATATTTTATTGATTATGCCATCACAGTTGTCCCATTTCCCCCCACTCATTCCCCTCTACCCTGCGCACCCCCACACCCCCACATTTCCCCCTTTAGTTCATGTCCATGTGTCATAAGTTCTTTAGGTTCTACATTTCCCACACTACACTTGCCCTCCCCCTGTCTATTTTCTGCCCACCATCTATGCTACTTATTCTCTGTACCTTCCAGTCTCTCTCCGCCTCCCACTTCCCTGTTGCTAACCTTCCATGCGATCTCCATTTCTGTGGCTCCACTCTTGTTTTAGGTATCTGTTTAGTTTGCTTTTATTTTAGGTGTGGTTGTTAATAACTGTGAGTTTGCTGTCCTTTCACTGTTCATCTTTTTTATCTTCTTTTTCTTAGATAAGTCCCTTTAACATTTCCTATAATAAGGGCTTGTGATGAGGAACTCCTCGAACTTGACCTAATCTGAAAAGCACTTTATCTGCTGTTCCGTTCTAAATGAAAGCTTTGCTGGATAGAGCAATCTTGGACGTAGGTCTTTGTCTTTCATGATTTGAAATACTTCTTTCCAGCCCCTTCTTGCCTATAAGGTCTCTTTTGAAAAATCAGTTGACAGTCTGATGGGAACCCCTTTGTAGGTGATTGTCCCCTTATCTCTTGCTGCTTCTAGAATTCTCTCCTTCATTTTAATCTTGGCTAATATAATGATGATGTGCCTTGGTGTGTTCCTTCTTGGGTTCAACTTCTTTGGGACTCTCTGAGCTTCCCAAATCCAGGATTTCCTGGAAGTCTATTGCCTTTGCCAGATTGGGGAAGTTGTCTGTTATTATTTGTTCAGATAAATTTTCCACTTGTTGCTCTTCCTCTTCCCCATCTGGTACCCCTATAATTCAGATGTTGGAACGTTTGAAGATGTCCTGGAGGTTCCTAAGCCTCCCCTCAATTTTGAATTCTTGTTTCTTCATTCTTTTCTGTTTGGTTGTTTCTTTCTTCCTTCTGGTCCAGTCCATTGATTTGAGTCCCAGTTTTCTTTCCATTGCTATTGGATCCCTGTGCATTTTCCTTCATTTCACTAGTGTAGCCTTCATATTTTCATCTAATTTGCAACTGAACTGAACCAGTTCTGTGAGCATCCTGATCACCAGTGTTTTGAACTGTGCTTCTGATCAGCTAGGTATCTCTTGGACGCTTAAAAGTATTGGCTCTGGGGCTTTGACTCCTTCTGATTGAGCCATTTTTTGTGGTCATTTTGCACCTGTTACATATGAAGGGCAGAGTCTGAGGTGTTCACCAAGGTGGGGCAACCCAGTTGCTTCGTTGTGATGCTGTATTTAGGAGCGGGGTCAGAGAGAGAACAATGGCCCTTGCTCTGCTCTCTCTTGGATTTCAGTCCCCTCTGCCACTTCCCAGAAGCTAGCACCTTTTCAGTTGGTGCTTTTATGTTTTATTTCCCATCGCTGGGGCCCTGGGTTGCGCAGTCTGTCTTGCTGCCCATTTTTGCCTAGTTTATCTGCATGCAAATGTGTGACTGAGGTCAGCCCTGTGCCACCTGCACTCTTGAGTCTGGCTGCCACTGCCTTTTCCTGCTGAGATTCCTCTCCACTGGCTGCCAACTCTGCCCATCTTACTGGTCTGGTTAAATGGTTGTGGGACTTCCATACAGTTCAATTTTCTGTCTTTTCTGGTTGTGTTTTTGTTTCTAAATCTTTGTTGTCCTTAAATTTGGTTGTGTGAGGAGGCACAGTATTTTCACCTATGCCTCCATCTTGGCCAGAAGTCACTAGCCTGCTTTTGATCCTCTACCCCAATCCTATCTAAACTTACCTTAACTCTGAATGACTTTTTAGATAGCAGATAAATACATTCATTCAGCAAGCTTATATTGAATACATACTATGTGTCAGACACCGTGCTAGGCTTATAGATGGCTATAACATAACTCAGGCCCTGTAGTAAAATGGAGAATTTTAACAAAAATGCCAGTAATTATAAAACAGTATGAAAAGAGTGGGATATCAGCTATGTCACAGATTTGCTAGAAGAATTAAGAAAGTTAGTAGTCATGAAGTACCTAGAACAGTGCCTGGCACAGTATAAGTGTTATGTGCATGTTTATTAAATAAATTGCATGTCAGAAGTTTTTTCCCAGGGGGTTATAGGAGTACATACTAAGACCCCCATCCCAACCTGAAGCACTGAAAACCTGAGCTGGGTCTTGAAGATTATTAGGGTGTATCCAAGTTAAGATGTGGAAGTAACATGTTCTCTGTAGGGGGAACAGTATCTGAAAACACAAGGACACATGAGACAATACAAGTATCTCAAGAAGTTCAAAAGTTTCATTACAGCTAGAATATACATGAAATGAGAAGGAACAAAAAATGAGACTCAGTCTGTGGTCAATAAATTGCATCGATAGTCTCTATGAGCCTCTATTATATAAATCATGCTTTGTCAACAAGGAACACTGGGGAGAGGAATATGTGTTGGGTAAGTAAGCAGTAATATTTGCCATGGTAGACACATCAAGAAAGTTGTGGGGAAATAGTTTGAGACTTTAAGTATCGTTAAAGTTAACATTATGACCCCTGTTTATAGTGTTCTTTTTCTCAAACATAATTGAAATTGGATCAAGCCACAGCATGTTTGAAAGAATATAAAAGTTATTTAACTTTCTAGAACTTACAAGGACTCTTACAGTTGTTCTAGTTGAATGCTGTTTTTTTTCCAGGTATGGAGTTAATACTGTTGTTAGATCAAGGTGAAATGCTGAATAACATAGGGTGTACTGGTTTACTATTTAATGAATTATGCTTGATTACTTAATTAGTTCTCAGTGCTTTTTTGGGGAAAAAAGTCCTATGGGATCCTGTATAGGTGATGTTTCCAATATAAATAAGACCACCTTTCATTTCAATTTCAAAGAAATGCTTAAGGAATAATCTGTATATGTTAAAATGCTATAGATTTACTGTTGTCTATTCTCTGTGTCTATGAATCTGTTTCTATTTTGTTTGTTAGTTTATTTTGTTCATTGATACCACATAAAAATGAGATCATATGGTAGTTGTCTTTCTCTAACTGGCTTATTTTACTTAGCATAATACTTTCCAGGTCCATCCATGCTGTCACAAAAGGTAAGTTCTCCTTTTTTGTGGCCAAGTAGTATTTCATTGTATAAGTATACGACAGTTGTTTTATCCACTCATCTACTGATGGACATTTAGGCTGTTTCCCAATCTTGGCAATTGTAAATAATGCTACAATGAACATAGGGGTGCATATATTCCTTCAAATTTGTGTTTTTGGTTTCTTTGGCTATATTCCCAAAAGTGGAAATACTGGATCATAAGGCACTTCCATTTCTAATATTTTGAAGTAACTCCATTCTTCTTTCCATAGTGGCTGTACCAATCTGCATTCCTATCAACAGTACTTGAGGGTTCCCTTTTCTCTACATTCTTACCAAAACTTGTTTATTGACTTATCAATGATAGTCATTCTGACAGGTGTGAGGTGATCTCAATAGCATTACCAGAGGTAAAACAGGACGGAAGAAGGTAGAGGAGGATAAAGGCGGGAAATGGTAAAGGAAGAACCTTTGACTTAGGGTGGTGAACATACAATACAATATATAAATGATGTGTTGTAGAATTTGTACATTTGAAATCTATATGATATTACTAACCAATGTCAAATACAATAAATTCAATTTCAAAAGAAATTATAAAAAGAAATCAGAAAGGAGGGGAAAAGAGCTTCTGACATTTGATTGTTCAGTCATGAAACGGAGCATAGCTAATAGACAATTGAATAATTTTATTTTTTATTTTTTTCTACATGTGCTTTTCTATCTCTGACTTTGTATAGTAAAGATTTGCAGTAATCACAAAAATGCTATAGATTTAAAGTCAAATTTGTAGCAAAATACATGGCACTATCTTATTGTGATAAGCAGTATAATTGGCTTTTACAACCCCACCAGATGCTTTATGTGCTGCAAAAGGGCTTTAAAATCCATTAGTTTTCCACTAAAATGTGATTATAATTTGGGGGATGGTTGGCCAAACATTTGCCACTACAAAGCTGATGTTTTGTTTATCTTTTGGTGAAAATATTTTCAAAATAAATAAAATTTACTACAGTGTCTATTTTTCAGGACCAAGTTAATTATTTTGTTAAAATTTCTGTGGTATTATGATACCTCAGACGAAGGTTTAATCTCCAAAATATACAAAGAACTTACACGACTCCACTCTAAGAAGACAACCAACCCAATTAAAAAATGGGAAAAGGACATGAACAGACACTTCACCAAGGAGGACATACAGAAGATCCAGAGACACATAAAGAGATGCTCAATATCATTAGCTATCAGAGAGATACAAATTAAAACCACAATGAGATACCGCTTTACACAAGTCAGGATGGCTATCATAAACAAAGCAACAAACAACAAGTGTTGGAGGGGGTGTGGGGAAAAGGGGTCCTTAGTTCACTGTTGGTGGGATTGCAGACTGGTACAACCATTATGGAAAACAGTATGGAATTTTCTCAGAAAAATAAAAATTGACCTGCCTTTTGACCCAGCAATTCCACTGCTAGGATTATATCTTAAGAATCCTAAAACATCAATTTCAAAGAATCTATGCACCCCAATGTTCATAGCAGCACAATTTACAATAGCCAAGAGCTGGAATCAACCTAGGTGCCCATCAGGAAATGAATGGATCAAAAACTTCTGGTACATATACATAATGTAATTCTATGCAACAGAGAGAAAGAAGGAGCTACTACCCTTTGCAACAACATGGATGGAACTGGAAAGCATTATGCTGAGTGAAATAGGCCAGGTGCTGAAAGACAAATACCATATGATCTCACCTTTAACAGGAAGCTAAACAACAAAACAAACAAGCAAGCAGAAAAAAAAAACAAAGACACTGAAATAGAGAACAAGGGGACAGTGACCAGAGGGGAGAGGGAAGGGAATTTAAAGGGAAAAAATAGGAGGGATTTGGAAGAACAAATAGGAAGGACACAGGGATGAGAACTAAGGGGGGTGGAAATGGGAGGGAGGTGGGGAGCACGGGGCGGGGGAGGCTGGGATGGGAGAAATAGACAAAAAAACTGTACTTGAAAAATAACTAAATAAAATTAAAATAAATTTAAATTTTAATTAAAATTAAAATAAATAAAATAAAATAATAACTCACAAAAAATTTTCTGTGGTATTGTAAAAGGTTCTTGACTTGTCCCTAATCTACTTTTCCAATCTTATACACTTCTATCCCAAATATATTCTCTCTCCTACAGTTAAACTGAAGTACTCTCTTTTCACTCACCTATTTATGGGTCTTCATATTCTTTGTTCCTTTTTGCTCATTTGTTTCTTCCCTTCTTTAATCATTTGAATCCTCAGTTTTTCAGTATCCACTCATTCTAAGAGGCTCCACATTTCCTTCGGTCATAATTAAATGCACTTGTTTTTTTACTCCATAACACTACTTATTTAGCCCTTTCTGATCTGTTGCTTAGCTCTACATACTTCTCTGTCACTACTCTAACTACAGAATTCTCATTTCTGCCTCTTCTACACCACTGAGCCTGGCCTTATAAAATATTTACATTCTCCTAGTTGTCAAACCCAATAGAATCTTTTCAATCCCTGTGATACTTTAATATTCCCTCATTTAAAGCTTCACTTACTATCTTCTGCCCAGCCCTTTGAATGAGGACTCAGTTTCAGAATTGCTGTTCTTCAGCATTTGGGCATGAGCTCTCCTCTCTTGGCTTCAGGTAGTTCTCCCATGGGTGGGTAGAAAGTAACACAAGGTCATGGCCCACCCCAGCCCTGTAGCAGCCCTAACTGCACAGATGGGATATGTTATATGCTTATCTTATTACATCGTCAAAGTGGTGAGCGACCCACTTTCAGGAAAGGAGATGACAAAAATTGTAGCTCACTTAGTTCATACGCTCTTCTCCTGAAAAGTGAGAAAATAACTTTCACTTCTTTCAAGTTCTATGAGAATTATTGCTATCTAACATACTATGTGTCTCACCTATTTAACTTGTTTATTTTCTGCATCTCCACTAAAATATTAGCTTTATATAGACAAAGAATTTTTAAAAAATATTTTATTTTTATTATTTATTTTTAGAGGGGAAGGGAAGGAGAGAAAGAGAGAAATATCAATGTATGGTTGCCTCTCGTGGGTCCCCTGCTGGAAACTGGCCTGCAACCCTGGCATGTGCCCTGACTGGGAATCGAACTGCAATCATGTGGTTCACAGGCCCGCACTCAATCCACTGAGCTACACCAACCAGGGATATATAGACAAAGAATTTTACCTGTTTGATTCATTGTTTTATCCCTTGCACCTAGAACTAGGCCTGGCATAAAAAAGATACTAAACAAATTTGTTGACTGAATAAATGACAAGTAATTAATATACATTAGTCATTCAGTAAATTATAGCACTACAGAACCTTGGGGAATTCTATTCTGTTGTTAATTATTATCATTTATATAAAGAAGTTTATCTCGCCCCTTGGGGTAGTTTAATCTGTTTGTTTGAAATTTTGTGCCTTACTGTAGTTGCTTTTTTGTTTTCTCTTTTATACGTTTAGTATGTGTATTTTTAGCTTGGCTTTATGATAACTTTCTGTTATCTTATATTCTAAATGGGACATATATCAGGTTGTCATCTTAGAGAAGACTTGAAACTTTAAAAACATGTCTTAATCACTTCAAATTCCATTTGAAAGAAGTATAAATAGGTAAGAATATGTTGAATAAAATACAGAGCTCTATTTATAGGTAGAGGTAGATCTTCCTGGCTATTTTTAATTCAGCACATATTTTTGTCATTATTGAAAAACTTTGAATTCCAAATACATTTTGGAAGGCAACTGCATAGCAATTCAGTAATTCCTATGCTGACTACCTCATATATGAGATTAAGCTATCATCCCCCATCTTCAGAACCTGTTTAAAGTGTAACTCTAGTAATGACACAACCTCTTAATGCATTGGCTTGTTAGGTGAGACAAGTGAGGACAGGGA
The DNA here is from genome assembly GCF_021234435.1 of Artibeus jamaicensis. Classification (NCBI taxonomy): domain Eukaryota; kingdom Metazoa; phylum Chordata; class Mammalia; order Chiroptera; family Phyllostomidae; genus Artibeus; species Artibeus jamaicensis. The sequence goes on along the minus strand of NW_026522028.1, from coordinate 6,250,114 downwards.
TGCCACTGTTGTCATAAAACAGAAATAAACCAAGTGAATCATATGGAAATAAAATCATGCTGTTGTCTTCATAAATGTTTTATTATTTTCAGCCAACTGATCTGCTTTCACTGGCCACTTTCTGGCTGTTCACATATTTATTCAATAGCTATTTATTGAGCATCTGCTATCAATTTGAGCTCTAGCTTCATACCAACAAACTTCATATTCTCGGGCACTGTTATGTGCCTCAATTTCTTTATCTGAAATACAGAAATAACAATAGTGCTTGCTGCATGAAAGTGTGGACAGATTAAATAAGCAAATCATCTTAGAATAGGCTTCAGCAAAGTTCTCAATAGATGTTAGTTATCCTTACAATATCCTAAAGACAATGAATTTCCTTTTCATTTACACAACTTTACATTTAATTTCTATTACTTACAAACAAGAACTTTGACTTGATGAAACTGCAGCTCAGAGAGGTAACATAACCTGTCTAATATCCTACAGCAAAATAAGTGGCAGATATCTCCAGACACCAGAATGATTGATGCCACAAATGTGGTGCTGCAAACAGATTATTGAGTTCAAGCTTCCTATATACAGCTGGAGCCTGTGCAGTTCCTACTTGTCAGAGCAAGCCCATCGGATATGGGGAATGTTGGCACTCTCAGCAGTGCTGACATCCACTTCCTCATCGATAACTCATTTTACAGTGCTGCAAGTTTGAGGGCCCTGACAGTCACACTCCTCACTCTCTCTTTCCCACCCCAGTATTACAGCGCCCCACAAATATACTTCTAGACAAAAACACTACAGTAAGACAGCCCTTTCATGTCTCAGCTCTTTCAAGTTGTGAAGAACAGAGGATGGGGGCATGTCTGTTTCTCAGATGTTGGCCCAACAAGTTGCCTTGCACGATGCTGTGAGTGGCACCTTCAGATGTTTCATTGAATAAATCAGTACTCTTGACAGAAGAAAACCTTCGGTCTCCACAAACAGATTTGCCTGGAAGTTTAAACCATATTATCCCTAGAAATGTCGGTAAAGATGTAAATGTATTTACAGATTTAGAGACATATTATAGATAAATGTAGGTATTTTAAAGAGCTAATTATATCACCCTATTTCACTGTATATGTTGTGTATATACTTGGTATCAATTACATATATATATTTCTCATTGGCACATGTGTATATATGACAAACATATATGTCATTATTGACATATACATTTGCCATCAATTACATATATCTGACCATAAATATATATGTGTGTGTGTGTGTGTGTAAATCCCTGAGCCTCAGAACCTAGCACTTTAGTGCCAAAAGAAACCTATATATTTTTTTCATTTAAAACACTCATGTTAGTGATGATTATATCTGTCTAGTGCCTCTATAGATAGTCCTAATTTATGTTTTTTTATTTACCAAGTTTTCTACATTGAGCATATATTATTTTAAGATCAGTAAAATGGTTAAGGACATGTTTGTTATTTCCCAGGAAATAATCCATCTTAAGTTAAACATTTACGAAATTCCTGATACTTTTCCAGAGCCAAAGTCTAATTATTTTGTACACATTATTTTATTTAGAAGTTCCATGAGGTCAATCACTATCTCTAAGTTTTACAGAATGAGGTTCTTTGGAGTTACTCATTCAAGGACATACAGTAGCAAGTAGCATAATCTAGTTTTTGAAACACACAATATCAAAAAAGTATAAGAAAGAAATAAAATTATAAAATTTAGATTCATTGTTGGCAAATCTGGAGATGAAGGTTGAATATGTTTGCTAAAAATTGTTGTTATAATGGTACTTATAGCTTTAATATCACCATCCTCTGAAAATAGAAAATATAATAATAATGATATCTGAAGGGGAATAGTCATGGCTGACAGGACACGTAAGCAATTCAAAAGTAATTTAAGTGGAGTTGAAACCAGTCTGAGTATATAGCCATAATTCTGTTCACCTTAGAGTTTGCTAGTCATGATTAATTGCAGAGGAAAACATTTGAAGAATACATCCTTTGAAAAAGTGGCAGAGGTAAATAAACTCAAAAGAGAGCTAAAGATGATTCACATTATTGGGAAATAAAATTCTCATGATCTCCCAAGGCAGACTTCTACTCCTTCCAAACAGGTCAGATACTACTAGAGCTGGCTTCCTGCCTGCTTAACTAAGACTCCACACTTGATACGTGTTTACTATGTTCATATATTCTTATAGTTCCAGAGATAATTTCTTGCAACTATTCATACTGAAATCCTAACAATGAAGGTTATCAAAAAATAGGTTTATTAGTGAGATATTTGAACAGAAAGAGGAAATAACTCTAAGATGATCTCCTTTCCACCTCAGCTGCAGACTTAAGAAAATTATTCACATAAATACAATCAGCTACCCTCAAATTTACTCAAAATTCAAGTAAAGTTTTTTGATGTTGTAATATTATTAGAAAGTTTAAAACAATCACAAATATACTTACTTACAGCCTACCCACTACAAGTAAAAAAGAAAAAGTATTTAGTGCTTTTGTGTGATTAAATTATAGGAAAATAAAATTAATGACACAGCCCCAGGGTATTCAATATACCCCTCCAAAGAGAACTACTTGAACACTGTCCCAGAACCACTATATATCTAATTGCACTGTTTCAACTAGGAAAGAAGGCCAAGTTCACAATCTTCAGTGTCTTGTACCATTTTAATTGTTACAATGGACACAAATGAGATGTTCAGAGTGGCAGAATTTCTCTTTTTTTAATTTTTAAAGGTTTTATTTATTTATTTTTAGAGAGGGGGAAGGGAAGGAGAAAGAGGGGGAGAGAAGCACCAATGTGTGGTTGCATCTTGCACACCCCCTACTGGGGACATGGCCCACAACCCAGGCATGTGCCCTGACTGGGAATCAAACCAGTGACCCTTTGGTTCACAGGCTGGCACTCAGTCCACTGAGCCATAACAGCCAGGTCTGAGTGGCAGAATTTCTGATACCAACATAAGCAATCAGGTTCTTCCTATTTCAGAGGAGAAAAAGATAGTTTCCAGTACAGAATAAATAGCTATAGGAATTGATATATCACACTTAAAAAAATTATGGTGAAGATACTGCCCTGCTTCCTTCATGCCTGCTTTACTTTCTAACTACTGCCCCAACTCTATATATTCTTTCACAGTGAAACTTCTCAATAAAGTTGTCTACATTTGCTTGACGCATTCTCATGTCTCACTTTCTACTACACCCATTCTGTCTGGCTGTTGTCCAAAACTGTACCAGAATCCCTCTGGTGAGGTAATCAATGACTTCCATTATTACATCCACTTACATTATTTCCACCCTTACCTTGATCTGTCATTTCTCCCATTGATATTGTAATACCTACTATTTGCCAAGCTCCATGCTAGGTGCTGGTGAGAAATGCTCATCAATCAATCATGCATCATCAACTAGGTGGTAGTGAGTAAAACACTCATTGTTGTTGCCTTCATGAAGCTTACATTCTAGCAGGAAGACAGAATTATTATTTAAGTAATCATATTTGTAAATTAGAGTTACAAACCAAAATATAAGTGATATGAGAGAAAAAAATGAAGTGGGCTGTGAAATTCTTGAATAAGTACAAGATAGTTCTTTCTCTCAGTAGTTTTTGGAAAAAAATTTAAAAAGTTGGTTGGTTATTTCCTCCTTTCTGAAATGCTCTTCCCTTGGAGTTCATGACACTATCATCTCCTGGTTTTATTCCTATTTCTCTGAATATTTCCTTCTATTATTCTTAGTTAACTTATTTTCAACCGTCCATAGTATAAATGTCCTTTCCTGAGCCAGTCTTAGGCCCTCTTTCTATTTCACCAGATGTTCTACTCATTGATGATCTCCCTCAATGCCCAGGGTCAGTTTCCATCTATGTCAGAGGTGTCAAACACAAGGCCCATGGGCCAAACCCAACCCTCCACCTTGTTTTATCTGGCCTGGCACCTTGTTTCTACCTGGTGGCAGCACCAAGCTCCTTGCCCCTAGTTAAGGAGTAGTTACATTTAAACAGTCCTAAAGTTATATTCAGCCCTTCGAAGGCAACTGTGAGGCTGATGTGGCCCCCAATGAAAATGAGTTTGAAACTTCCGCCAAGCTGGAGGCATAGGTGGAGACACCATGCTTTCTCACACAACCAAGTTTAGAGACAATAAAATATTAACAACAGAAAACACAGCCAGAACACAGAAAATTGAACTTTTTTGGAAGTCTGATAACAATGAATTCTTTAGCCTGACCTGTAAGAGGGGCGAAGCCAGCAGCTGGCGGAGCGGGGTTGCACAGGAAAACTCAGTCAGACGGACTCAGGCACAGGGAACCCAGGTGTAGGGTTGCAAAGGGTGGACCCAGTGAGCGACTGGCAGACCCAGTAAGGGCGCAGGGCGGTGGGTTGACTGTGGTTGCGCATTCATTCACAGACAGAACTTCGAGGGAGTGGGCAGTGAAACAGGACCGAGCAGGCCCCAGCAATGGGAGGCAGCAGAGGAGGCCACCATTTTCCCGCTCTGACCCCGCCCCCACATACAAAGTCACAACCCTGCGACCTGTGCGGCCCCGCACTGGTGAACATCTAGGGCTCCACTCCTCATACTTAACGGGCACAAACAGACCAAAAATGGCTCAAGAAGATCTCAAAGCTCCAGAGCCCATAACTCTAAGTGACGAAGAAATAACAAAACTTTCAGATGCACAGTTCAAAACACTGGTGATCAGGATGCTCACAGAACTGGTTGATTTTAGTCACGAATTAAAGGAACATATGGAGGCTAAACTAATTGAAATGAATGGAATTGTGCAGGAAACCAATAGTAATGGAAAGGAAACTGGGACTCAAATGAAGGGAGTGAACCAGAAGGAAGGAAAAAATGACCAAACAGGAAAATATGAAGAAACAAGAATTCAAAAAAATGAGGAGAGACTTTGGAACCTCCAGGACATCTTTAAACACTCCAATATCTGAATTATAGGGGTACCAGAAGGGGGAAAGGCACAGCCACCAGTGGAAAACTGATTTGAACAAATAATAAAGGAGAATTTCCCCAATCTGGCAAAGGAAATACACTTCCAGGAAATCCAGGAAGCTCAGAGAGTCCCAAAGAAGTTGGACCCAACAAGGAACACACCAAGGCACATCATAATTACATTAGCCAAGATTAAAATGAAGCAGAGAATCCTAGAAGCAGCAAGAGATAAAGGGACAGTCACCTACAAAGGAGTTCCCATCAGACTGTCAGTGGATTTCTCAAAAGAGACCTTACAGGCAAGAAGGGGCTGGAAAGAGGTATTCCAAGTCATGAAATCCAAAGACCTACAACCAAGATTGCTCTATCCAGCAAAACTTTCATTTAGAATGGAAGGACAGATAAGGTGCTTCTCAGATAAGATCAAATTCAAGGAGTTTATCATCACCAAGCCCTTAGTATATGAAATGTTAAAGGGACTTATCTAAGAAAAAGAAGATAAAAAAGATGAACAATGAAAGGACAGCAAAGTCACAGTTACTAACAACCACACCTAAAACAAAAGCAAACTAAAAGGACAGCTAGATCAGGAGCAGAACCATAGAAATGAAGATCTCATGAAGGGTTAGCAACAGGGGAGTGGGAGGAAGAGAAGGCGGGAGAAGGTACAGAAAATAAGTAGCATAGATGGTAGGTAGAAAATAGACAGGGGGAGGGCAAGAATAGCATGGGAAATATAGAATCTAAAGAACTTGAGACACATGGTCATAAACTAAAGGGGGGAATGGTGGGTGTGGGGGGTGCAGGGTGGAGGGGAATGAAGGAGGGGATAGAACAACTGTAATGGCATAATCAATAAAATTTCAAAAATTAAAAAAAAAAGTAAATGAGTTTGACATCCCTGATCCACAGGTTCTGGTAGAAGTAACACCTGCTTGAGTGTAGTTGGTAGGGTAATAATATGGGTGTAATGATTTTTAGTTTTAACTTGAACATTTCACCTAAAATGTCATATGGTGTGCTTGAGTATGATATATTATGTTACAGAATTACACGCTTATGATTTTTTAATAAAAAGGGGGCTTTATTTGTGCCAAACCCTGTATTTGCTAATGACTTCCAACTGTGAGTCTTTAACACAGGTTTCACCTACTAGCTCTACTTCTGTATATCCAATGGCCTTGTTGGCAATTAATCTACCTCATACAAAGTGTCCAACTTGACTCCTCTGGCATCACTCCATTGTTTTCTCACCCAGACTAATGAAGAAGCCTCCTAATCCATTTCTTTGTTTATACTCTCATCTTCCACAATTTGTTCGCCATGCCGTAGCCACAGTGATTTTGTAAAGAATGTCATTGTTCATTTCATAAGATATAACAAACATTAAATAAAATTAATGAAAAGCACAAATTGTCTGATACACATGAAATGTTGTACACAGCTTTAATTTTACCATGCAATTTATAATAGCAAGATTGAAAACAATGTTTTCACATGTATCTATTAAGAGGGGATCAGGCTGGCCAGTGTGGGTCAGTTGGTTGGAGCATCATCCCATACAATGAAGGGTCACTGGTTTGATTCCCGGTCAGCACACATACTTAGGTTGCAAATTTGGTCCCTCATTGTGGAGTGTGCAGGACGCAGCTGATTGATGTTTCTCTCACATTAATGTTTCTCTCTCTCCCTTCCTCTCTCTCTCTCTCTCTCTCTGGAGCCAATAAGTATATCTTCTATCTTCTTTTAAATTTTGAAGTATAGGGAGTCAGCAAATGAAATTATGGTATATCCACCATCCAATGGAATATAATGAAACCATTAGAAAAAATGAATCAATACTATATGTAAAAGTGTGGGATGGATTGCAAGATATATGGTAAAGTGTAAAAAATTAAAGTACAAAACAGTGTGTGTAGTATGGTTCCATTGTGTTTAGTAAGTATAAGTCCAAATACTTCTGGAAGAAGTTGATTTCACTTGTTGACTCTAGGGAGGGGAACTGAGTGGTTCAAGGAGAGAAAAGCTTTCTATTTTATAACATTTTGTGTCTTTGAAGTGTCTATTTCAAATATTTTTAAAAGTTTAGTTTCTTAAAAGAATCAAAAAGTGTACAAAATTCTATCCTTATAATCTGTAAGGACACACTCATACACAAATGAACACACAAACACATATGTTTAGCCTGTTAGGCAGAAGCTATACAACCAGCTGTGCAAATTTTACTACAGATTCAAGAGGTAAATCTAAAACTTTTTTAGTGCTTTCACTATTTACTACATGACTACCTCTGTGCTTTGGATGTGGACATGCCAGAAAAATCCTCTACAAACAAACTGCATTATTTTTTTAATTTAAATTCCCACTTGTAAGCCCTGGCTGGTGTAGCTCAGTGGATTGAGCTCGGGCCTGCGAACCAGTCAATCGCGGTTTGATTCCCAGTCAGGGCACATACCGGGGTTGCAGGCAAGTTCCCTGCAGGCCAGTTCCCAGAAGGGGAAGCACGAAAGGCAACCATACATTGATGTTTCTCTCCCTCTCTCCTTCCCTTCCCCTCTAAAGATAAATAAATAAAAAATCTTTTAAAAAATCCCACTTATAGCATATCTTCAAAATAATAAGAGTATATATCTCCACATAACTCCTGATTGAAGTTATGTGTTTTTGCTGTACAGAGCCCACACTTGATTTGCTGGGTCCTGGTTCTTTTACTTTCCCTTTTCTGTTCAAGGAATTCTGTCAAAGAATCTCCTAGAACTCTCGGATCTTGCCCAAAATGTTCTTGATGGAAGAACAATGCAATGAGAGATGCTAATGTAGAAACAAACTTAAATGGGTCAGCCAGAGGCTTTCGAAGGAAGTAAAATTTAAGCAGAAATCTGAAGGAGAAGTAAGAGTAAATCAGATGAAGGAGGTAAGGAATTAACATAGTTTATGTACCACATACATTTAACTCCCTCCTTCCTGAAACGACTCTGAAATAGCTATGAAGAGATTAAAGTGACATAATCTTCAAGAACAAAGGGAAAGGAAGAGAATACAATAATAGGTGAACAATTACAACCCAGTCTGGAACCTGGAAAGAAGATAATGAGTAATAACTGACTGAGAAGATCAGAGAAAGGTAAATGTGGGCAGTGGGTAGCAAGATCCAGAAACTAACTAATGCTATAAAACTCCAGAAACATTCAGAAATTATAGGCCTGAGGTGCTAATGAAGGCATAGACACAGGCAGGACTGAAAATGAGAGAATGTGTAGAAGCTGTATAGACACCTAGATCCCCTTTATACTGTACACAGCCAGAACCCCTAGATGACAGGAGCTTCACTTTCTGGTGAGGATGAACTGAAAGGACTTTCTGTTACAGTGACTCTCAACCTTGACTGCACATTAGAATTATCTGGGAGAGATGATTCTAAGCCCACATTGGACTTAGCGGCAATGAGAAATCAATTTTGTTGTATTGTATCACTGAGATTTCTAGGCTTTATTGATGTCAGCATGCCTGTACTCTCCTGACAATATGCCATTTGAAATACGTAAGTAATAGAAGAAACTATGAGAAAAGTTGAAAAGTGGTTATTCTTCAAGAGTGGGAAATGAGGATGGGGAGGTTTGGGGCAGAAGACTGGTGTTTTTTATACTTAGAATAACTTGACCTTTTTAAACTGAGAATGCCCACTTGGGTGTCTAATAGACTTCTCAAACTTAATGTTTAAAGTGATATTTACCCACAAGTCTTCCCTACTTCATATTGGATAATGGCAAGTAAAATCTTTTGGGTTTTAACTTCATTATCCCACCCCACCTTAACAATTTACATCTGATCACAAAATTCTTCAAAATATATTTGGAATCTGACCATTTCTCACTTTCTCCACTGTCATCACACTGGTTAATGCCCCCATCATCTCTTGCTTGGATTGCTGCTAATTACCTCCTACTGGATCATGTCACTTGTTAGCTCATAACACATCAATGGTGTCCATATCCCTCAGGACCTACATGAGCTGGTTCTTGTTATCTCTTTGACCCACTGTCCAATACATAGAGGGCTATCAAGTGGATGGTGGTATAGACATAAATCTCAGTGTGATTCCTTTAAAGGACAGAATTGGGACTAATGAGGGGAATAATTAGGTCTCAAGGTAAGGAAGAACCATTACAAAATTAGAAATATCTTCCAGTAGAATAAGTTTCCCCCCAAAGCAGTAGGTTCCAGGTCACTGAAAGTTGGCAAGTATTCCAAGACAGAATATGCCAGAAATTCCTTAACATGGGGGTAGAGTTAGAGTGATGTATTCTCAGGTCCTCTTTCAACTTAAAGTTCTATTATTTTAAAGTTCTTTCCTTTTAGTTTCCTTAAGTTGATTAGGTGCATATTTTTCCCATCACTAAGTTTTTATCTGCATATCAAAGGCAATAGATGGCCCTGGCTGGCATAGCTCAGTGGATTGAGCGCGGGCCTGCGAACCAGAGTATCGCGGTTCGATTCCCAGTCAGGGCACATGCCTGGGTTGCAGGCCAGTTCCCAGCAGGGGACTCATGAGAGGCAACCATACATTGATATTTCTCTCCCACTCTTTCTCCTTCCCTTCCCCTCTCTCGAAAAATAAATAAATAAAATATTTTTTAAAAAAAGGCAATAGATGCCCTTGGTCATTATTTAGGTAATTACCTTTTAGTTGATATTCTCTCCGAAGATGTCAAAGATACATTTAAGTGCCAGAATTAAATGTTATTTTGCTTTTACTGTTCAATGAGTGTGTGATATAGTTAATAATATTTGCAGCCATACTGATTAAAGCCCCAGCTTCTCAAATATGTTATTCCCAGAGATTTTTCCCAGGCCTACTCTTTCACCTTAGAAATTGGATTAAAATTTGGACATTGCTTAGCAGCACCTAACAGTGTAATTAACTTTCCTTCTATTTTCTACTGTTACTTCTTATCTCTTAGGTCACAGTATAGTTGACCCTTGGTCAATGAGATAGTTAGGGGTGCAAAAGACCATATAGTCAAAACTTCACATTCAACTTTTGACTTCCCCAAAACTTAATTACTAATAGCTACTGTTGACCCCAAACCTTACTGATAACAAAATTGTCAATTAACATATATTTTATATGTCATAGGTATTATATAATGTATTTTTACAATAAAGTAAGCTAGAGAAAAGAAAACTTTATTGAGAAAATCATAAGGAAGAGAAAATACATTTACAATTTTTTTTGAGAAAAATCCACATATAGGTGGACCCACACAGCTCAAACCTGTGTTGTTCAGGGGTAAACTGTATTGATGTTTGATACCTTTCTGGGCCCCTAAAAAGAAGATAATTGATCTGACACTCATAATCATAAGAAATGTTTCCCAAAACTAAAGTGAGGAGTAGAATAATAGTATTGGCCAGGTAATGTGCACCCTAAATCTGCTATTTCTATGAAGTATCAGGCTAGGACAATGAGAAGAACACCAATCTGTGTACTTTGTTTTATACTTCCAGCCTACTTATAATCTAGCATGATCTTCCCAGTGCTGAACCCAGAGAGCAAAGGTGGTATTAGTTTCTCATTTTTATAGGTGAGAAAACTGAGGTTCACAATTATAAATAAATGGCCAAACAACTCATTTAACAAGTGGAGAAACAGAGCAGTCCTCCAAACACTTGTGCTTCAGAACACATTTTTTTCCTTCCACATCACACTGCTTCTCACATAAAAATGCCTCTTGTGCCCTGCGTTCCTCACTCCCCACTTAATTTTGGTGAAGACGAGTTGGCTGCACACTGCCGACTCAGTTGCCTAGTAGTTTTTCTCTGACTTGAACTCCTTTTTCAAAAGTAAAAAATCTGTCAGTTTACCTAAATTGTCTGAAAATAAGCTTATATAAATTTTCAAAATATGCAGTTATGTGTCACACTTAATGGCTCATGATTCAAAGATTTTCTTATGGAAACTTCAGGATTTCCATGTAAATCCACAAAATTATCACCCTTAACAAAGTATATTTGAAATAGAAAATATCAGTAGTCTTTCTTATTATCTTAAAAAAAGGTACTAACCCTGACCAGTGTGGTTCAGTTGGTTAGGCAACATCTCACAAAGTGAAATGTCACCAGTTTGATTCCCCATCAGGGCACGTGCCTGGGTTGCGGGTTTGTTCCCCTGTTGGGGCACATGAAGGAGGCAAATGATTGATGTTTCTTACATCTGTTTTTCTCCCACTCTTTCTCCCTCCCATCCCCTCTCTCTAAAAATAAATAATTACAATCTTTTAAAAACTTTTTTAACTGGTACTGGTAAAATTCATGTACTAAAATCTTATATACTTTATATGAGTTTTTTTCCAAATTTTGCTGTACATTGGAATCACCTGGAATCTTTTTTAAAAATGTACCTACCTCTAGACATTTTGATTTGATTGTTCTGACATGTGGTTTGATCATCAACATCTTTAAAATCTAGACTTCCGCCAAGAGGGAGGCATAGGTGGAGATACCTTGCTTTCTCACACAACCAAGTTTAGAGTCAACTAAATATTAGCAACAGAAAACATAGCCAGAACATAGAAAATTGAACTTTTTGGAAGTCTGAAAACAACAAATTCTTCAGCCTGACCGGTAAGAGGGGTGAAACCAGCAGCTGGAGGAGCGGGGTTGCACAGGAAAACTCGGTCAGACGGACTCAGGCGTGCAGAACCCAGGTGCAGGGTTGCAACGGGTGCACCTAATGAGCGACCCAGTGAGTGACCGCGGGGAACCAGCAAGGGAACAGGGCTGAGTTTGACTGTGGTCACGCATTCGGGCATAGATAAACCAGCGAGGGAGTGGGCAGTTAGATGGGACCCAGCAGGCCCCAGCGGCAAGCGGCAGCAGAGGGCGCTGCCATTTCCCCGCTCTGACCCCGCCTCCACATACAGCCTCACAACCCAGCGACCTGGGTGTTGAAGGCTCCACTCCTCATACTTAACAGGCACGAACAGACCAAAAATGGCTCAAGAAGATCTCAAAGCCCCAGAGCCTATAAATCTAAGCAATGAAGAAATAGCAAAACTCTCAGATGAACAGTTTAAAACACTGGTGATCAGGATGCTCACAGATCTGGTTGATTATAACCACAAATTAGACAAACATATGAAGGCGAAACTAATTGAAATGAATGGAATTGCACAGGAAACCAATAGCGATGAAAAGGAAACCAATAGCGATGAAAAGGAAACTGGGACTCAAATCAATGGAGTGGACCAGAAGAAAGCAAATAATGGCCAAACAGAAAAAAGTGAAGAAGCAAGAATTCAAAAAAATGAGGAGAGTCTTAGGAACCTCCAGGACATCTTTAAATGCTCCAACATCCAAATTATAGGGGTACCAGAAGGGGGAAAGGCACAGCCACCAGTGGAAAACTGATTTGAACAAATAATAAAGGAGAATTTCCCCAATCTGGCAGAGGAAATAGACTTCCAGGAAATTCAGGAAGCTCAGAGAGTCCCAAAGAAGTTGGACCCAAGAAGGAACACACCAAGGCACATCATAATTACATTAGCCAAGATTAAAATGAAGCAGAGAATCCTAGAAGCAGCAAGAGATAAGGGGACAGTCACCTACAAAGGAGTTCCTATCAGACTGTCAGCGGATTTCTCAAAAGAGAGCTTACAGGCAAGAAGGGGCTGGAAAGAGGTATTCCAAGTCATGAAATCCAATGACCTACAAAGACCTACAACCAAGATTACTCTATCCAGCAAAGCTTTCATTTAGAATGGAAGGACAGATAAAGTGCTTCTCAGATAAGATCAAATTCAAGGAGTTTATCATCACCAAGCCCTTATTATATGAAATGTTAAAGGGACTTATCTAAGAAAAAGAAGATAAGAAAGATGAACAGTGAAAGGACAGCAAACACACAGTTATTAACAACCACATCTAAAACAAAAGCAAACTAAGATAACAAGCTAGATCAGGAGCAGAACCATAGAAATGAAGATCACATGGAGGGTTAGCAACAGGGGAGTGGGAGAAGGAGAAGGGGGAGGAAGGTACAGAAAATAAGTAGTATAGATGGTAGGTAGAAAATAGGGGGGAGGGCAAGAATAGCATGGGAAATATAGAATCTAAAGAACTTGAGACACATGGTCATAAACTAAAGGGGGGATAATGGTGGTGATGGAGGGGTAGGGTGCAGGGGAATGAAGGGGGGAATAGAACAACTGTAATGGCATTATCAGTAAAAAAAAAAAAAGAAAAGAAAAAATATAAAAAATTTGCTGTTTTCACACACACACAAAAAAACCCATCTTTAAAATCTCCCAAGTGATTTTAATGTACATTAAATTTTGGAAAACATTGCTTTGTCTACATTTGGAAAGTGAAATTATAGATCTCTTAAAATAGCATATCTTTGGCTCTCTTTGATTTAAAAAATAATTCATTGGTATATGGTAATTTCTATTGATTTGTCCGCCAATTTCAGGTTAGAAAATAAAAATGTCACACACAACTATGCATGATTATACATTAATGTATAATTTGTTATAAATGTAGCTTTGTTATTCTTTTTATTTCATGTTATATATAAAATCTAACCATTATAAAATCAAATATTTTAATTACATTATATAAAATTATTTATATAATCAAATCATATAAATCAAAATCATGGATCTCATGAACCATTTGGGAAAGAACTAAGTGACAGTTGTGTATTAATAAAATCTGTAAAACTAACTATAAAACAGCGTACTTGGATACTTGCATGGAAAAAAAGAAAGGGCTAAATATTTAAGTAAAAAATTGCACTGAAAAGCATAGTCTTTCTTCAAATTCCTATACCATTTCAGGGTTGGGCTCAAGTTTAGGCATTTGTTGAATCACTATTTTTAGTCTTATCAGTACTGCTGAAAATAAAAAACATGATGGAAAAATCAAGTCTTTTTTGACAATTTGGCATTTAGTATCTATTTTCATTTTATTAATCATCAAAGCAAAAATGCACTCAGCTTCTTTATTTCTATGCCAAATGTCTGAAGTAATACCATTAGTAATTTTATATATAAATAGAATAGAATGTGTAACATATATTGTATAAATATACTATTAGTTCTTGTTTACTTGGCCCATTAATGCTTGCTTCACACAAATACCAGTTCTAAAGAAATGGAACCATTGTTCCCAAATGTCTGTCACCAGTCTTCTGACATTACTAGGAAAGTATTTAAAGTTGCTAAATATAGAAAGAGGTTATTGCTCCTACTCCCTACCCAAATGTTTGCTCATTATTATGTCAAACCAGAATCTATTAATGCAGAGCTGTTACTTTTTGTCTACGAGGACATAAGAGTTTCTTTGTAGGGCAGAATTTGTAAAATGTTAGAATCATTAGTGTGGATTATTGCATTGGTTTGTTAAAATTGGGGATTTCTAGTGAAGTATTTTATTTTAATATACTAATAAGCTGTTAAGCATTCCTAAAGTATATTACCAACCAAATGTGGTATACATATCCCTTAGAAGAAATGTAAAATATAATATGCAGCCCTGGGTGGTGTGGGTCAGTGGATTGAGTGCTGGTCTGCAAACCAAAGGGTTACCAGTTCGATTCCCAGTCAGGGTACATGCCTGGGTTGTGGGCCAGGTCCCCAGTAGTGGGTGCAGTAGAGGCAACCACACATTGATTTCTCTTTCCCTCTCTTTCTCCCTCCCTTCCCCCTCTCTAAAAATAAATAAATAAAATCTTGTAAAAATAATAATATGCAGTGGATATACAGGTGTTTTTCAAAATACAGAATTCTTAACTTATGAAAGTAGGTAATTTGCCCAATTCTACCAACCTAAAACTATCAAATTTTGATGTTTCTATTTCAGTTAAATCAATGTGTTTGATTATTATAGGAGATTCCCAAGTAGGTCATCAGTTATTTTTCAAACATTTATATCACTTATTGCTAGGCTAGCATAACAGACAATATAGTCAAATAAAAGCAAAGATTTGTGAGTGTGAGGGTGATGAGGAAACTGACACAAGTTGGGAAAAATGAATGGCAAAGAACCAGATTAAAGAAAGGACTGGCAGTATTGCAAAAGCAAATTAAACACTTATCTGTGCATTCATTCTCAATTGAAGTACATATACAGCTTTTCTCAAATAACATTGAACCTTTCATGAAGTTCACCACTGTGACTAGGAATTTCATACAGATGAAAAACATTAGTTAATCTTTTCCCATTTTTAAAAATCATTTCTTATTGTTATTCTGTTACAGCTATTCCAATTTTCCCCCTTTGCCCTCCTCTACCCATCCCACCCCCAACTTCCACAGTTAATTCCCATACTGTTGTCCGTGTCTGTGGGTTATTCATACCTATTCTTTGTCTAATCTTTGCCCATGTTTAATCCAGGATTTGTTGTGGGGTTTTATTTATTTATTTATTTTGCTATTGCATTGTAGGAGTTCCTTATATATGTTGAATATACATCTTTCAGATACATAATTGCAAATATTTTCTTTCATTCCTTATGTTGCCTTTTTATTTTGTTGATTGTTAGCTTTGCTGTGCAGAAGCTTTTTAGCTTTGTTTTGTTTTGTTTTTATTGTCTGTCCATATTCAAGAAATCATTGCCAAGACCAATGACAAGAATCTTTTCCCCTGTGTTTTCTTTTAGGTTTCTAATGGTTTTAAGTCTTACATTTAAGTCTTTGATCCATTTTGTATTAATTTATGTGTATGGTGTAAGATAAGAGTCCTTTTCTGTGCATGTGGATATCTAATTTTCCCAACACCATTTATTGAGAAGACTATCATTTATCCATTGGAATTTTGATATGGGTTGCATTGATCCTATAAATTATATTGAATAATATAAACATTTTAACAGTATTAATCCTTCCAATCCATGAACTTGGGATGTCTTTCCCTTTATTTGTATGGGCATATGTTTTCATTTCTTTTGGGTATATATAAACCTAAGAATGATATTTTTGGGTCACAAGGTAACTACATGTAATCATTTGAGAAACTGCCAGAATGTTTTTTAAGGTGTATAGGAGGCTTTTCACTAATTACTGTAATCTTTGCCATTGATGAAACCAAAAGACACTTCCAGATGTATAACCTGCACATTTTCTATAACAGGTTACAGATGTGTAACCTGCTTATTTTCTGGCAGGAAAAAAAATTCTCAGATAGGAGAGCATACTGTAGTCACAGCCAAGAGACTTAGGTCACAATCCTGGCCCTGCTTTTAATGATCTATATGACCTTGTGTCATTCATCTTCAGGGGGAACTGTTTCCCTGTCACTGTCTATAACTTAAGCAAAGAAAAGAGATTAGATATTAACCAACTGTAAATTTCATTCCTGAGAATTAAAGCAATGTGATGTTCTTTTTTTAACATTTTCTTTTTAAATTTTATTTATTTATTTTTCAAGTACAGTTTTTTGTCTATTTCTCCCATCCCAGCCTCCCCCGCCCCGTGCTCTCCATCTCTCTCCCATTTCCACCCCCCTTAGTTCTCATCCCTGTGTCCTTCCTATTTGTTCTTCCAAATCCCTCCTATTTTTTCCCTTTAAATTCCCTTCCCTCTCCCCTCTGGTCGCTGCCCACTTGTTCTCTATTTCAGCGTCTTTGTTTTTATTCTGTTTGCTTGTTTGTTTTATTCTTTAGCTTCCTGTCAAAGGTGAGATCATATGGTATTTGTCCTTCAATGCCTGGCCTATTTCACTCAGCATAATGCTTTCCAGTTCCATCCATGTTGTTGCAAAAGGTAGTAGCTCCTTCTTTCTCTCTGCTGCATAGAATTCCATGGTGTATATGTACCACAATTTTTTGATCCATTCATTTACTGATGGGCACCTAGGTTGCTTCCAACTCTTGGCTATTGTAAATTGTGCTGCTATGAACATTGGGGTGCATAGGTTCTTTGAAATTGATGTTTCAGTGATGTTCTTCATTTATTCCTACAAACCATTTTACTCACATTTAAGATTTTGTCTGGCAAAGAAATAGGGTAGGATGGAGGCGTAGATGGGAACACTGTACCTCCTCACACAAACAAATTTAAGGACAACGAAGATTTAGAAACAAAAACACAACCAGAAAGGACAGAAAGTTGAACTGTACAGAAGTCTGACAACCATTTAACCATACCAGTAACACGGGCGAAGTCGGCAGCCAGTGGAGAGGAATCTCAGCAGGGAAAGGCAGTGGCAGCCAGAGCCAGAAGTGCAGGCGGCATGGGGCTGACCTCAGTCACACATTCCTGTGCAGATAAACTAGGCAAAAATGGTCAGCAAGACAGACTGCGCAACCCAGGGCCCCAGTGATGAGAAATAAAGCCTTAAAGCACCAACTGAAAAGGTGCTAGCTTCTGGGAAGTGGCAGAGGGGATTAGTGGCAGAGGGGACTGAAATCTGAGAAAGCAGAGCAAGGGCCATTGTTCCCTCTCTGACCCCACCCCCAAATACAGCATCACAACCAAGCAATTGGGTTGCCCCACCCTGGTGAAAACCAAAGGCTGTGCCCCTCATATGTAACATGCACAAACAGACCAAAAATTATGACTCAAATGGAAGAATAAATCAAAGCCCCAGAGCCAATACTTTTAAGTAACCAAGAGATAGCCAACCTATCAGATGCACAGTTCAAAACACTGGTGATCAGGATGCTCACAGAACTGGTTGATTTTGGTCACAAATTAGATGAAAAAAATGAAGGCCACACTAAGTGAAATGAAGGAAAATACACAGGGAACCAACAGTGATGGGAAGGAAATTAGGACTCAAATCAGTGGAGTGGACCAGAAGAAATCAAATAATGGCCAAACAGAAAAGAGTGAAGAAGCAAGAATTCAAAAAAACGAAGAGAGGCTTAGGAACCTCCAGGACATCTTTAAACATTCCAACATCCGAATTATAGGGGTACCAAAAGGGGGAAAGGAACAGCCACCAATGGAAAACTTATTTGAACAAATAATAAAGGAGAATTTCCCCAATATGGCAAAGGAAATAGACTTCCAGGAAATTCAGGAGGCTCAGAGAGTCCCAAAGAAGTTGGACCCAAGAAGGAACACACCAAGGCACGTCATCATTACATTAGCCAAGATTAAAATGAAGCAGAGAATCCTAGAAGCAGCAAGAGAGAAGGGGACAGTCACCTACAAAGGAGTTCCCATCAGACTGTCAGTGGATTTCTCAAAAGAGACCTTGCAGTAAAGAATGGGCTGGAAAGAAGTATTCCAAGTCATGAAATCCAAAGACCTATAACCAAGATTGATCTACCCAGCAAAGCTTTCATTTAGAATGAAAGGACAGATAAAGTGCTTCTCAGATAAGATCAAATTCAAGGAGTTCATCATCACCAAGCCCTTATTATATGAAATGTTAAAGGGACTTACCTAAGAAAAAGAAGATAAAAAAGATGAACAGTGAAAGGACAGCAAACTCACAGTTATTAACAACCACACCTAAAACAAAAGCAAACTAAGTGGACAGCTAGATCAGGAGCAGAACCATACAAATGGAGATCACATGGAGGGTTAGCAACAGGGGAGTGGGAGGAGGAGAAGGGGGGAAGGTACAGAGAATAAGTAGCATAGACAGTAGGTAGAAAATAGATGGGGGAGCAAAAGTAGTGTGGGAAATGTAGAAGCTAAAGAACTTATGACACATGGACATGAACTAAAGGGGGGGAATGTAGGGGGAGGAGTGTGCAGGGTGGAGGGGAATGAAGGGGGACATGGGACAGCTATAATGGCATAATCAATAAAATATATTAAAATTAAAATTAAAATAAAAAATGTTTTAGGCCTATTAAAAAGGAAATAGGATATTATTTTTTTTCTCCAGATTGTCTTAATGCTATAGAAAAACAAAGATTTTCTATTGCTGCTTATTTTATTTTTTCCTCGGGTAGACCATATGCTGCTTAGTTCCACATAGAAAATTACCATAAACTAGAAGTATTTCAAATATCTTTTTGAGTATATATCTTTTGTTGGTTAGAAAAAATCTGCATGGAACTGAAATTGGCTTATAAGAATGCCCAATTTGCATATGTTATTCATTAACTGTTTCTCATCTGTACTATTCAGTGTATGGGTCACAGATGAGTAGCACTGGCATCACACAACAGCTGATTATAAAGGCAGATTCAAGGGCCCCACTTCAGGCCCAATGAATCAGAATCTGGGGCTGAGGCCCAGCAATGTGAGTTTTAACAATATCTCTGGGTGAATCTTATCCACACTAACCTTTGAGAATCCCTGACTCTAAATAATTGCTTCAGACCCAATGCATTACAGGCTTCCATGTTAGTATACCACATTTCAAACTTATTTCTATATTTAATTTTTAAACAGTTTTGAAACAGAAGATTTGGGTATTTCCCAAGTGTCTTCCATGAAGGATCTGGAGCTAAATGTGCTAGATTTAGCAGCTGACACTTAATCCATGCCAAATAGACAATGTCTGGTAGTGACAGCTGAATCAGTAAACCCTGGTTGACTTTTATCTGGCTCAGAAGAAAAATCACTTCTTCACTGGATAGTTTGTAAAGGTCAGCCTGCCTATTTCTTTATCAGTTATTTTTAACAGCAAGGGATTATGAAAACTTCTAACAATCTGTTTCCTAACCATTGTAATGTATTTGTTTCTCAAGGAAGAAAATCTCTTTATACTACAAACAAAAATATTTGAATAATGTTTTATAATTTCTAACATGTCTTTATGCACATTTAATCATTTAATTCTCATGGGGACTCTATGAAGTAGTATGATAATAGTGTGACTTTACATATAGTATGCTGAAAACTCTAAGTGGATCCAGAATACATGAAAGAGTAGATTTAATAAGATTGGGACTAAGAGAGGTTGGCTTAGGCCATGGAAATAGCCCCCAACTCTGACCCATTCACATTAGGGTTCACAATCCAATTCAGGCCAAGCATCAACACCCAAGGATTCCAGTGGAAGTAACATGCAGAAGCTCACAGTCTAAGCAGTCAACATGAATGATACAGGCAACTTTTCCCTCAAGTCCCCCCATCCGCCACAGATGAAAGTAAACACTACCAAGACATGATCTGCTTGGGGAGGAGAGGTGGCCAGTTTCTCTGAAGGAACAAAGGCCTTGAGTGGTGGCCAGTTTCTCAGAGGAAAAAGGCCTTGAGCCCCTTCCTTCAGGGGCTTTTATTGGGTTGTAATACACAGGAATACAGGGCAGCAAGGATCAAACAGTAGATAACATTTCAAAGAAATCTGAGGGCTTAGTCTAAGTCAGAGTCTGTCAGGAAGGGAGTTTGCAGAAACTTTAGGGTTTCCTGCTCGAACCCTTAGCATATGAATAAAAGAACTCTCAGCAGAGAAGGTTTCACAGGATTTTGAGGAATTCTTTGTGATGCCAGATTCCCCCCCCCATCCTCTCTGGCAAGGCAAGGAGCTGCACCCCTCCCCATCAGGTATTCAGGCTTAAATGGGTTAGAGCCAGGAAGCGCTTCTCCCAGAGAACATGGGGGCTGAGGCTATGTCACATAGTTGAGGGGCAGGGGTCCATTGCTCCCTCCTTGTTAAAGCCTCTGAGTCCTTCCATGATGGCCTCCCAAGTGGTCGAGTCTGGCTTAGGTTGCCCCTTGCTGTGAGGAGTCTTACCCGTCTCTGCCTTCCAACCATGCTTTGGGGGCAGGGAGGAAACTGAGGCAGCATTCACTACCAGAGACAAGCTTTTGTCTCTTGTGGCTCACATTCTGGAGGTCACTCACTCATCCTTAGCCATGGAAGGTAGTTACAATTCCTGAAACTACGCAGAGCAGCCCACAACAGGACATACCAGAAGAAGAGCCCTAATGAGCTATAATGTGTCGTCAAAATACTCATAGGAAGATATGGCCTCCCAGCCTGACACCTGGAGACTCAGATCTGGGAAATGAGAAAACAGGGTCATAGGAGTCATTTCTCCATTCACTCCACAAATTGAGTTCTATTTCTACTCCAGTTACTGTGTCCCTGTCTGGGAATACAAACGAGAGAAAAAGTACAGTTGATCTCTGCAACCATGGGACTTTCAATCTTGTGAGAGGGACAGAGATTAATGAATTAATTATGATAGTTAATGAATAATCATAATCACAAGTCAAGATAAGTGCTAGGAGCACAAAAGAATCACTGGTCTATGAAATGGAAACTGACCTGGTTGGAAGAAGAAAGACTTCCATGGAAGTGACTCTTAAGAACTGAAGGATTGAATAAGTGTCAGCTAAGCTAATATTCTTCAAAGTAATGTTTATTTACTTTGAAGGTTTAAAGTAAGGTTTATTTACCTCCTCTGTTTGTAATGTCTAAATTTGTGGCTGTGTTATATTATATATAACATATTAGTATAACTATATATGCCATTCATAAAATAATAAATATGCATATATTTGGAGGGATGTTCCTAGGCCTTTTTAATTTGTGAGGCCCAAGGCACTGGGCATGAAAAGATTTAATAGGAATATGCATAGGTGGGTTGGGACAAAGGACAAAACAAGTATCATGACTTTCATATTTCTGCCTATTAGAAAAACTGAATCAGTAGGACTTCTGCCAAGATGGAGGTGTAGGTGGAAGCACTCTGCCTCCTCCCACAACCAAGTTTAAAAACAACAAAGTTTTAGCAACAAGAATGCAGCCAAACCACAGAAAATTGAACTTCACGGAAGTCTGACAACAACAAACCCTTCAGCCAAACCGATAAACCGGTGAAGGAGGGAGCGGTGAGACAGACCGTGCCCCAGTGGCAGAAAGCAGCAGAGGGGACCGCCATTGTCCCTCTCTGACCCTGCCCCCACCTACAGCGTCACAAACCAGTGACCTGGATGGCCCCGCCCTGGTGAACAACTAAGGCTCTGCTCCTCATACCTAACAGGCACGAACAAATCAAAACATGGCTCAAGAACTTAGAGCCCCAGAGCCAATAAATCTAAGTGATGAAGAAATAGCAAAACTTTCAGATGCACAGTTCAAAACACTGGTGATCAGGATGCTCACAGAACTGGCTGATTTTAGTCACAAATTAGAGGAACACATGAAGGCTAAACTAATTGAAATGAATGGAAATGCACAGGAAACCAATAGTAATGGAAAGGAAACTGGGACTCAAATCAAAGGAGTGGACCAGAAAGAGGAAAAAATGATCGAACAGAAAAGAATGTAGAAACAAGAATTCAAAAAAATGAAGAGAGGCTTAGGAACCTCCAGGACATCTTTAAACATTCCAACATCCGAATTATAGGGGTACCAGAAGGGGAAGAAGAACAGCCACTAGCGGAAAACTTATTTGAACAAATAATAAAGGAGAATTTCCCCAATCTGACAAAGGAAACAGACTTCCAGGAAATTCAGGAAGCTCAGAGAGTCCCAAAGAAGTTGGACCCAAGAAGAAACACACCAAGGCACATCATTACATTAGCCAAGATTAAAATGAAGCAGAGAATCCTAGAAGCAGCAAGAGATAAGGGGACAGTCACCTACAAAGGAGTTCCCATCAGACTGTCAGCAGATTTCTCAAAAGAGAGCTTACAGGCAAGAAGGGGCTGGAAAGAAGTATTCCATGTCATGAAATCCAAAGACCTACACCCAAGATTGATCTATCCAGCAAAACTTTCATTTAGAATGGAAGGGTGGATAAAGTGCTTCTCAGATAAAATCAAATTCAAGGAGTTCATCATCACCAAGCCCATATTATATGAAATGTTAAAGGGACTTACCTAAGAAAAAGAAGATAAAAAAGATGAACAGTGAAAGGACAGCAAACTCACAGTTGTTAACAACCACATCTAAAACAAAAGCAAACTAAGAGGAGAGCTAGATCAGGAGCAGAACCATACAAATGGAGATCACATGGAGGGTTAGCAACAGGGGAGTGGGAGAAGGAGAAGGGGGGAGAAGGTACAGAAAATAAGTAGCATAGATGGTAGGTAGAAAATAGGGGGGAGGGATGAGAGGAAGGAAGATGGCCTTGGAGTAAGACGGAGCAGATTCTAGCTCCTGCACTCGTGGGTGAAAATCCTGGCAGATCTATAGAAAAGCAGCACACTAATCCATCAGTTATCCAGCATTTGTGAAATTAAAAGAACAGAGACTGTGTTGGATGCTGAAACACCAGAAAGCGGCAGGTCAGTGGGGTTTCGGGGACCAGAGTAAAGACAAAGCAGCGGCAGGGCTGGCGCCCCAGGCCAGGTGGCTCCGGTGCTGCCTCTACAGCCGGGGTCCAGAGCCATCGGTCTGAGACCAACACCAGAGAGGTCTACCACAGGAGCTTGGGCACCCAGCGGCCCCAGAGGCCACCAGCGCGAGCCAGCAGCTCCCCCGCTTCCCGTATAAGCAAAACTGGACAACACCGGGCAGAGACCTGTCTGCTTGCCTGCTTGCATTTTTGGGGAGGGGTACAAAGACACAGGGCCCGGTTCAACTGCAGACTCTGTGGTCACAAGCCTGGGAGAATCCAGAGACGCATTGGCCTCACGGGTCTGGTTGGGGACTGAGTGGGAATGAGAGACAGGCTGTCTGGAGAGTTTCGTTTTGTTTTTTTATTGAAAGTGGACTGAGGTGTTCTCCTGCCAGGGCAGCTTGGCTTGCTTCCTATCCGGCCTTGCAGCGAGCCAGGTGGAAAGTGGAGGCAGTTGGGGACTAGCCACAGGAATGGGAAGCGCCCTGCCGGTTACTCCGGGTCCTAGAAGGCCTGGTGGAAGCGGAGGCCTCTGAGCCACCACCAGGGGACTGGGAAGCCCACAGCCGGTTACGCAGGTCCCAGAAGGACCAGCGCGCACTGGCCCTGGCATGGGGCCGGCGCCACAGGACAAAGAAGCTCCCTGCCGGTTTCTTGCTCACAGGTGCGCTAGGGGCGCAGAGACTTTGGGGCCTGCGCTTAAGGTCCAGAGGAGCACATTGCCAGATTCTTGCGCGCACTGGCACAGAGATCTTTGGACCGGTGCTACTGGACTGGGAAGCACCAGAGGGTTTCTCGCACAAGCGAGGGAGCAGAAAACTCTGGGCTGATGCCACTAGGATCGAGAAGTGCTTTGGGGCTGGCGCCAGAGGACCGGGAAGCGCAGGTTGCGCAGTCCACTGCACCGGGAGTGTGCCTGGTAAGTGTGCAGGCGCCCACACCCCAATCTGGTAGCCTGGCTGGTGTGCGCACTTGCGCCGGCATCCCAGCACACAGAGAGATCCTGCGACAACTAGAAAAACCAGTCTGGACAGTTTGAAACCAACAAGGGAAGGGTTTCTCTGTTGTCGTTGTTATTGTTTGTTTGTTGGTTGGTTTTTTTTTTTTTTGCTGTTTGCTTGTTTGTTTGGGGGTTTTATTTTAATTTGGGGTTTTTTTTTTCCTTTTTTTTAGTAACTTTTTTGTGCATTAGTTTAGTAACCTTATATATTTTTTAAAATTTTATCACTGCTTTATCTTTCTATACTTTGTTCCTCTCCTTTCTTTTTCCCTGTTTTAGTCCTTTTCCCTTTCCTCTTAAACTCATTGCTTTTGCCTCTTCTCCAGCCTTTTCGTTTGATTGTATGTTGCTTCGTTTCCTTTTACCTGCAAGAGACACAAACAACTAGGAACTGTGAAAGGACCAGAATGGGACCCGAAAAGGGGGCATCTCAACAGTAGAGACAGAGAAACAAACTTCACCTTCCTATAGCAGAGAAGCCACGAGGAGATGTATATTTTTTCATTATTTTCACCTCTTATATTTTAATAATATCTCTGTATTCCTCCTTTTTCTGTAGAGGCTTCTTATTCTCGAGTATGTATATTGTATTATTAGACAGGCTCCCCCTGTCCTTTCCTCCACAGTGCTTTGCTAACCCTCTAAACTACACGCCACTTGTTTTCCTTTAGCACACTACCTAAAGCACTATACCCCCTACTCAGATAGATCACATAGAGATTGTTATACGAGTGCTGCTCTAATATTAGTGTAAATAATAGCTGATCTCTACAACAGTAAGTACTTCACAACACATCTCCCGGATCTTAGCCCATTGTACAGGTCCCTGAATTCTATCACTGTAGTGGTTAACTCGATTTGCTCACACACCACACCTATTTACCGATCCTTACACTCACCTTACCTCAAAATCTGACCATCTAAAACCTCACTGCTTTCTAGTTACAACTAACAAGCCTTCCCTCCCCAACAAGAGGCTTATCTTTTGTCCATCCTCTCATAAAAGTGTCAAGTTGGGCTGAAGAATATGGTTAATACAATATACACTCTAAAGATCGCCTATCTCCTCTCTACCAGCTGTGACTGTAAATATCATAAAAAACTCTTATGCTGTCATAAAGCAGTTTGCCTCCTCCTACCTGATTACACATACACAATAAAAGGAGTAGGTGGAAATGGAGAAAGAACATCAAGATACCTGAAGGAGCCTGCACCACTGAAATCCAAAGGTATTATACCACAGAGGTTCACAGCATAAAACCAGGGAGTCAGAACAGATCAATTTTAGAAGCTGAGGCCAACAAGAAGAGTCTCACAAACAATGGGAAGACAAAGAAACAATCCCCAAATAAAAGAAAAAGCAGAGGCTTCAGAAAGAATGTTAGATGAAATAGAAGCTAATCAACTAACAGATAGTGAATTCAAAGCACTGGTAGTCACGAAGTTCAAAGAGCTCATAATGAGCTACCAAAAACTACAGGGGAGCTACAATGATCTCACCACAAACTATATCAACATGAAAAAGGAAATAGAAACTATCAGCAAGGGACAAGAGGAAATGAAGAATACAATTCTGAATTGAAGAACACAGTAGATAGTTTCAAAAGTAGGATAGAAGAGGCAGAGGATAGGATTAGCGAGCTGGAGGACAAAGTAGAAAGCATCTCACAGAAAGAGCAGGAAAATGAAAAGAGGCTTAGAAAGAATGAAGAGCGATTAAGAGAAATACAAGATAATATGAAACGTAATAATATCCGAATAATAGGGATACCAGAAGGAGAAGAAGAAGAACAAGAACAAGGAATAGAAAACCTATTTGAAAGAGTAATGAGAGAAAATTTTCCTAATTTGATGACAGAAAAAGTCACACAAATCCAGGAATCACACAGAGTCCCAATCAAGAGGAACACAAAGAGACCCACTTCAAGACACATCATCATCAAAATGGCAAAATTCCTAGACAAACAGAGAATCTTAAAGGCAGCAAGGGAGAAAAAAGAAATAACATACAAGGGAGCCCCAATCAGGTTAGCTACTGACTTCTCAATGGAAACACTCCAAGCAATAAGAGAATGGCAAGAAATATTCCAAGTAATGAGAACCAGAGGCCTACAACCAAGGCTACTTTACCCAGCAAGGCTCTCAATCAGGATAGAAGGCCAAATAAAGAGCTTCCAAGAAGCTCTAAGGGAATATGTCTCCACCAAACCAGTCCTACAAGAAATACTAAAAGGACTACTTTAAGGAAAGGAAGGAAAAGTGAGAGACAGAGAAGAACACAGGTACAAAAATGGCAATGAATAAGTATCTATCAATAATAACCTTAAATGTAAATGGATTAAATGCTCCAATCAAAAGACACAGAATAGCTGCATGGATAAGAAAGCATGACCCACACATATGTGCTGCCTACAAGAGACCCACCTCAGGACAAAAGACCATCACAGACTAAAAGTGAAAGGCTGGAAACAAATTTTCCAAGCAAACAGACAAGAAAAAAAAAGCTGGGGTAGCAATTCTCACATCAGACAAAATAGACTTCAAAAAGAGGACCATAAAGAGAGACCCAGAAGGTCACTTCATAATACTCAAGGGAAGAATCCACCAAGAAGACATTAACATCGTAAATATATATGCACCCAACATAGGAGCACCAAAATATATCAAGAAAATCTTAGAGGACTTCTAGAATGATATTGACAGCAACACAATTATAGTAGGGGATTTTAACACTCCACTATCAAAAATGGACAGATCTTCCAAATAAAATATCAACAAAGATATTGCGGCATTAAACAACACCCTAGATGAAATGGACTTAACTGATATATATAAAGCCCTTCATCCCAAAGAAGCTAAATACACATTCTTCTCAAATGCACATGGGACATTTTCAAAAATCGACCACATGATAGGACACAAAATGAGCCTCAAAAATTCAAGAAAATTGAAATCATACCAAGCATTTTCTCTGACCACAAGGGACTGAAATTGGAAACCAACCCCAGAGGAAAAAGCCCAAAGCACCCAAAATCATGGAGACTGAATGGTGTGCTATTAAACAACAAATGGGTCAAGAATAAAATTAGGGAAGAAATCAAAAACTTTCTGGAAACAAATGAAAACGAATCACAACAACCCCAAACTTATGGGACACAGTGAAGGCAGTCCTGAGAGGGAAGTTTATAGCAATACAGGCCTACCTAAAGAAGAGAGAAACATTTCAAACAAACAACCTAACCCTACGCATGCAAGAACTTGAGGAACAACAACAAAGACAGCCCAGAGCAAGCAGAAGGAAGGAAATAACCAAGATTAGAGCAGAATTAAATGACATAGAAACTAAAAGCACAATTTTAAGGATCAATGAATCCAGGAGTTGGTTCTTTGAGAAGATAAACAAAATAGACAAGCCTTTAAGTAGGCTCATCAAGAAAAGAAGAGAGAGGACACAAATAAACACAATCAGAAATGAAAGAGGAGAGATTACAACTGATACCACAGAAATAGAAAGGATTGTAAGAAATTACTATGAAGAACTGTATGCCAAGAAATTTGGAAACTTAGGTGAAATGGACAAATTTCTAGAAAAATAGAACCTTCCAAAACTCAATGACAAAGAAGCAGAAAATCTAAACACACCAATAACAGCAAAAGAAATTGAAGCAGTAATCAAAAAACTCCCATCACACAAAAGCCCAGGACCAGATGGGTTCACAGGAGAATTCTACAAAGCATTTAAGGAAGAGCTAACCCCTATTCTTCACAGACTATTCCAAAAAATCCAGAAGGATGGAAAACTCCCAAACTCCTTTTATCAAGCCAGCATCATAAAAACCATGGTTTATTAGGACCAAAAACCATTGGTCCTAATTCCAAAACCAGTTAGAGACACAACAAAGAAAGAAAACTTCAGGCCAATATCGCTGATGAACATAGACGCTAAAATCCTCAACAAAATATTGGCAAATCGCATCCAACAATATATCAAAAAAATCATACACCATGACCAAGTGGGATTCATCCCAGGGATGCAAGGATAGTTCAACATTTGCAAATCAGTGAATGTAATACATCACATAAACAAAAACAAAGACAAAAACCACATGATCATATCAATAGATGCGGAAAAAGTTTTCGATAAGGTACAACACCCATTTATGATAAAACACTCAGCAAAGTGGGAATAGAGGGAGCATTTCTCAAAATAATAAAGGCCATATATGAGAGACCTACAGCCAGCATCATACTCAATGGGCAAAAATTAAAAGCTTTTCCACTAAGATCAGGAACAAGACAAGGATGTCCACTTTCACAACTTCTATTAAATATAGTTTTGGAAGTTTTGGCCACAGCGATTAGGCAAGAAAAGGAAATAAAAGGCAGTCAAATATGAAAGGAGGAAACAAAACTGTCACTGTTTGCAGATGACATGATAGTGTACATGGAAAATCCTATAGACTCTACTAAAAAACTGCTAGAACTAATTAATGAATTTGGCAAAACAGCAGGATACAATGTCAATATCCAGAAATCAAAGGCATTTTTGTATACTAACAATGAATCAGCAGAAGCAGAAATCAAGGGGAAAATCCCATTTGATATAGCAAAAAGAAAAATAAAATATCTGGGAATAAACCTAACCAAAGAGGTAAAAGACCTGTATGCAGAAAACTACACAGCACTGAAGAAAGAAATCAAGGAAGACACAAACAAATGGAAACATATACCGTGTTCATGGATTGGAAGAATTAATATCATCAAAATGTCCATACTACCCAAAGCAATATACAGATTCAATGCAATACTTATTAAAGTACCAATGGCATATTTCACAGACATAGAACAAACACTTCAAAAATTTATATGGAACCATAATCGAGCCCGAATAGCAGCTTCTCTTTTGAGAAAGAAGAACAAAGTAGGAGGGATTACAATACCTGATATCAAACTGTATTATAAGGCCACTGTATTCAAAACAGCCTGGTACTGGCATAAAAACAGACACATAGACCAATGGAACAGAACAAAGAGCCCAGAAATCAACCCAACTCTCTACGGTCAATTAATATTTGACAAAGGGGGCAATAACATAAAATGGAGTAAAGATAGCCTCTTCAACAAATGGTGTTGGGAGAACTGGACAGCTACAGGCAAAAAAAATGAAACTTGAGCACCAACTTACACCATACACCAAAATAAATTCAAAGTGGATAAAAGACTTAAATATAAGTCGTGACACCATTAAAGTCCTAGAGGAGAACACCGGCAAGAAAATCTCAGATATTTCACACAGCAACTTTTTTACTGATATGTCCCCTAGAGCAAGGAATATAAAGGAAAGAATAAACAAATGGGATCTCATCAAAATAAAAAGCTTCTGCATGGCTAAAGAAAACAGTATGAAATTAAAAAGACAACCAACTGTATGGGAAAATATATTTGCCAATGATACCTCAGACAAAGGTTTAATCTCCAAAATATACAAAGAACTTACACGGCTCCACTCTAAGAAGACATCTAACCCAATTAAAAAATGGGAAAAGAACTTGAATAGACACTTCTCCAAGGAGGACATACAGAATGATCAGAGACACATGAAGAAATGCTCAATATCGTTAGCTATCAGAGAGATGCAAATTAAAACCACAATGAGATACCACTTTACACCAGTCAGGATGGCTATAATAAACAAAGCAACAAACAACAAATGTTGGAGAGGTTGTGGGGAAAAGGGGTCCTTAGTTCACTGTTGGTGGGATTGCAGACTGGTACAACCATTATGGAAAACAGTATGGAAATTTCTCAGAAAAATAAAAATCGACCTGCCTTTTGACCCAGCAATTCCACTGCTAGGATTATACCCCAAGAATCCTAAATCATCAGTTTCAAAGAACCTATGCAGCATAATGTTTATAGCAGCACAATTCACAATAGCCAAGAGTTGGAAGCAACCTAGGTGCCCATCAGTAAATGAATGGATCAAAAAATGGTGGTACATATACACAATGGAATTCTATGCAGCAGAGAGAAAGAAGGAGCTACTACCCTTTGCAACAACATGGACGGAACTGGAAAGCATTATGCTGAGTGAAATAGGCCAGGTGTTGAAAGACAAATACCATATGATCTCACCTTTAACAGGAAGCTAAACAACAAAACAAACAAGCAAGCAGAAAAAAAAAAGACACTGAACTAGAGAACAAGGGGACAGTGACCAGAGGGGAGAGGGAAGGAAATTTAAGGGGGAAGGGGGGAGGGATTTGGGGGAACAAATGTGCGGGACGCAGGGACGAGTGCTGGGGGTTGGGGGGAGGTGGGGAGCGTGAGATGGGGGGGGCTTGGATGGGAAAAATAGACAAAAAACTGTACTTAAAAATAACTAAATTTTTAAAATGAGAATCAAAAG
This sequence comes from Artibeus jamaicensis, assembly GCF_021234435.1. NCBI lineage: Eukaryota > Metazoa > Chordata > Mammalia > Chiroptera > Phyllostomidae > Artibeus > Artibeus jamaicensis. Next base: position 6,219,525 of record NW_026522028.1, on the reverse strand, counting down.
AAAATAGCGGGGAGGGCAAGAATAGTAGGGGAGATATAGAATCTAAAGAACTTGAGACACGTAGTCATAAACTAAAGGGGGGAACAGTGGGGGAGGGGTGTACAGGGTGGAGGGGAATGAAGGGGAGAATAGAACAACTGTAATGGCATAATCAATAAAATATATTTTAAAAAATAAAACCCAACTGTAAAAACAAAAAGAAAGAAAAGAAAAACTGAATCAGATGGAATTCCCAAGTAGCAAATACTGTTCTCACTAAAGGATCTTTAAAACCTTCTTCCATTTCCACTACACACACAAAAATGCTAAACATGCAAGGGAAACTGCTCCTTTGAGCAGAACTGTATATAGAGACAGAACTGCAGTCCTGTATTTGTCATCTGTTATGGCATAACAAATTTTCCCCAAAATTTGTGGTTTAAAAAAAATTTATTATCTCATAGTTTCTATGGGTCAGCAATCCAGACATGATTTCTCTTTCAGTCTCCCACAAGTCTGAAGTTATCTCAACTACCCACATAGTTGGTAGCAAGATTCACTTCCTCATGGACTCTTGGACTGAGGTCTCAGTTCCTCATGCGCTGTTAGCCAGGGGCCTCCTTTGGTTCCTTGCTACATGGGCCTCTCTTCTAGACCATTTCACAATATGGCATCTGGTTCCATCAACCAGAGAGCAAGCAAGTGAAAGAGCAAGAGAGTGATGAAAAAAGGATGTATGCCAGGAAGACAAAAATCACAATCTTGTAACCTAATTGCAGAAATGACATTTTATTACTTTTTCCCTATTCTCCTTGTTAGAATCATGTCTCCTTGTCTAATCATGTCAAATTCATGTTAGAATTTGAGGGGTAGAGATTACGCAAGAATTTGAATACCAAGAGGCAGGGGTAACTGGTAACCATGTTTGGAACCTGCCTACCCCAAGTCCCAAAGCAATACTTGGAAAACTCAGCAGATATGAAGTAGTTAGTGCAACAATTATTCCATTCACCATCTTGGATTAAGTTTAAAGTCTACTTTAAACTTTTCTTAATTTGATGCATACACATGTGCACTGTGTTTCATGCATAATTCTCATTCAAGGGCACTGAATCCTGGCTACTTCACTTAGCACATTGCCTAAGAGTCCACTCACTTAAGGCTTGCCAGCCACACTGGCAGCCTGCCCAGGATCTCATCTCATCTATCTAGAATACTTCCTTCCTCTATTGGCCTCTCTGTCCCTTGTCATCTTTCAGTTCTCTGCTCAAATGCCACACCCTCAGAGAGGTCTTCCTTGACCAACCCCCAAATTTTTACCCACTCTGCATTCTGTTCTACTCTGCTTTATGTTGTTCCTTAATCCTTATCACTACCTGATATTCTATAATGTACTTTTCATTTATCTGTTTATTGTCTGTCTCCTCCAACAAATGTGTACTTTTGGACTTTTGGTCTTAAATTCCAGAGCCTAGAGTGATACCTGGCACAGAATAAGTATTCAATAACTATATGTCAAAATGTGAAGGACTATTTTTTATTTAACACAGAAAGCTTTTACAGCAGATCCTTGGATAACATTGTTTGATTTGACGTTATTTGGTTATGGCATTCATGAAATACCGTAGGAATGTCACCTTTGTTTATATCAGTTAGCCTGTGGTAAAACTGTTGTTGTTATATGTTGTTTCACTTAAACTCATAGAACCTATCAATGATGTTAACAGAGAACTTATTGTATTTCAGTTATGTTTGTACCACCTTACTAATATAATATATATCCACCTCTGGTTATGAGGAATTATGCCATCATTTTTCCCACCTTTGATAATGAGGAAATGAATGATTAGAAATGGGAGTGTTGTCAAAAACTTCTTTTGGAAAAGAAGTTGACATTTAGCCATTTGAATTCCATAACAGGATGTACTTTTGGTCTTCACCAATAAATTTACATTTATTGAGAAAGGAAGGAGACCTTTACAAAATACTACATGCAGGGAATTATTGCAATAATTTTCTCTATAAGCTTTGTTGTGTATTTGTTTACTTATTTCCATCATGAAGAGCAGCTATTGAAATGACAACACATTGTCAAGATAGGTTTTTGGTGGTTTTCACAAACTTGTCTTATTCTGTACTGAAAATTCACTTGACTAAAACAAAAGAACCAAAAGCATATTCAGTACCCATCTTGAATGAATGACAAAAAAAGTCCTTAGGTCTAAAGCCTCTGAATGCTGTCTTTGATCTGATTAACTCAAGTCAATATTTTAGGGAATATAATGATATATGAATTAAGAGCTATGTGCAAAGTACTGTTAAATATTAATGAGGAACACAAAGATAAGTAAGGCTCATGTGCAAATGGATGGGCTGTAGTATAAAGTATAATTAAGACTGTGTGTTCTGCAGTTAAATCTCATATGTGAGTTCATCATACACTTGTTATGTGTCTCAGTACTTACCTCGTAGTGTTGATAAAATGATTAATTTTTTTCAGCTTGACTGGGCCGCAGGGCACCCAGATATAAACATTATTTCTGGGTGTTTCTTGGTGAGATTAACATGTGAATCAGTAGATTCAGTAAAGCAAATTGCCCTCCCCAACGTGGGTGGGCCTCATGTAATCTGTTGAAGTCCTGAATAGAACAAAAATGCTGAGTAAGGGAGAATTAACTCATTCTAAGTCATTGTCCCTGAACTGAAACATCAGTCTTCTCTTGCCTTTGGAATTAGACTGAAACCAGAACTGATACCAGCAGCTATCCTGCTTGTTATGCTTTTGGACTTTTACCAGAACTGTGTCATGGGCTCTCTCAGGTCTTGACTTCTTAGCCTGCATAATCACATGAATCAGTTCCTTAATTCCTTACTCTCTCTTCCTTTCTTTCTCTCACTCACTGTTTCATCTACATATTAAATATATTATATATCATATCTATATAATATATCATGTTATATATATATATGAGAGAAAGAGAGACCTCATAAAACTCTAATACAGTTGTTGAATTAATTAAATGAGATAACATATGTGAAGCTTTTAATGCAGTACATGGCACATAATTAGCACTCAGAAATGTTATCCAAGAAAAGGGACTAGAATTAGGTAAATCTTCAAGAGACTGAAAACCCAAACTAACAGTAGCTTAATTTGAAAAAGATGGCCTGCGAATCAGACAATTGCGGTTTGATTCCCAGTCAGGGCACATGCCTGGGTTGCAGACCAGTTCCCTGCAGGCCAGTTCCCAGCAGGGGACGCATGAAAGGCAACCATACATTGATGTTTCTCTCCCTCTCTCCTTCCCTTTCCCTCTAAAGATAAATAAATAAAATATGTTTAAAAAATTGAAAAAGATGGTTAAACCACGGTTAGGTAAATGAAGTCCAATGTATGGTATATTGCACAGGTGGCAAACACAAGGCCTGAGGACCAAATCTGGCCCTCCACCTTGTTTTATCCAGCCCAGCACCTTGTTTCTACCTGGCAGCAGCACCGAGCTCCTTGCCCTTAGCTAAGGAGTAGTTACATTTACACAGTCCTAAAATTACATTTGGCCCTTTGAAGGCAACTGTGAGGGTGATATGGCCCCTGGTGAAAATGAGTTTGACACCCCTGGTATAATGACTGCTCATCAACCAGTCCTGTCCTGGTATGGCCACTCAGTAACCATCAGGAACCCTGGTTCCTTCTATCAAACTACTCCCCTATGCTCAAAATTTAACTATTAACCTTTGCCATGCCCACTCTGGGTGGTTTGGGGATTTGGATAACAAAATCATATAACTACAATGGGCCACACTTAGCTTTACTTAGAAGAATAATGATCCCATTAAGTCTCACCAGCAGTATGCAGGAGTTAAAGCTGCTCCACATCCTCACTAACACTTGGTATTGTCAGACTTTAGATGTTTTTTTCCAATCTCATGGTTATATTATGGTATCTTATTATAGCCTAAATTTGCATTTTCCTAAATGTAAAGAGAACTGAGAAATTTTTCATATGTTTGTATCATTTGATGTCTTTTTGTGCAGTGTCCGTTCACTACTATTTTACAGTTGGGTTGTTTGTATTACATTTAACTTATTTGTGAAAGTTCTTTATATATTCTCAGTATTAATCCTTCATTGGTTGTATGTATTGCAAATCTCTTCTCCGACATGCTGTGCTCTTCCTTTTCCATGCTTGTAGTGACTTGATAAAATTCTTAATTTTAATTTGACAGTCATTTTCTTTATGTTTAATGGTTTTAGTATTTTGTTTAAGATCTCTTTCTACCCTAAGGTCATGAAGATACTCTTCTATATTAAGTTCTAAAGTTTTATTAATTTGGTTTTCATACTTAACCTATTATATATCTGGAAGTTATTTTTATCTATGGTTTGAGGTAAAATATTGTTTCCTTTTTGCCACATGACTTCCCAGTTGTCCCAGTTCACCTAATGCCCCGTTTGTCAAGAATGAAGTATTCATTTGTGCTTCATTCTTTATCTGGATTTTCTAAACTGTTTCATTTTCTTACTTATCTATCTGTATACTGATACCATAATTACTGTAGCTTTACAAATCTTGAAATTCAGTAGTGAAAGCCCTCTCATCTTATAACTACCCTTCAAAATAATTTTCTATTTTTTTAAATTGTATTTATTTATCTTTAAAGGGGAAGGGAAGGAGAGAGGAAGAGAAACATCAATGTATGGTTGCCTCTTCTGCATCCCCTGCTGGGAACTGGTCTGCAGGGAACTGGCCTGCAACCCAGGCATGTGCCCTGACTGGGAATCGAACCGCGATTGTCTGGTTCACAGGCCCGCGCTCATAATTTTTTCTATTTTTGTCTCTATGTATATAAATTGTAGAATAAGTTTCTCATGTTTCACAAGACAAGTTGTTGAGTTTTTGATTGGCATTTTATTTAATCTATTAGTCAATTTGGGATATTTTATGTATTTTAAAATATATATATTTATGCACACACACCATATCTAGCTACTCATCCATGAATGCTATATCATTTGATATATTTGAATCTTCTTTCAATTTTCTCATTAAGGTAGTGAAAGGGGGGTTAAATTTATTCCTAGGTACTAGATAATTTTAATTATAAATTATATCTTTTTATTTTCTATTAGTTGCTAGTACAAAGAATCATGATTTTATAAACAACACAGTTGATTTTTAATGTTCATTGTATGTCCAAAAATCTTTTAGATTCTACCAATTTGTCAGTTTTTTAAAAAAAAATTTCTATGTATACACAATGATATCATTTGTGAATGGCACTTTTATTTCTTTCTTTTAAATCCAGCCTAAAGGATTCCAAGATGTCTATCCTTCCAGATACTTGCTATGTCTTTGTTCTTGTATACAAATGCCTTCATTTTTTTATGGTTTACTTTACTTCTCTTTTTTAATTTATTTTTTAAATTATTTTACTGTTCAATTACAGTTGTTTACATTTACAAATGTATTTCATTTTTTAAATAAGGGGCTTTTTGTTTTTCTTATTCTTTTTTATTGAATTTATTGGGTTGACATTGGTTAATAAAATTACATAAGTTTCAGGTGTACAATTCTATAATACATCATCTATATATTGTATTATGTGTTTACCACCCCAAGTGCCCTTCCATTGCCACTTATCCCCTTTACTTTCCTCTACCTCCCGACAGCCCCCTTTTTCTCTGGTAATCACTGTACTGTTGTCTGTGTCAATGAGGGTTTTTTGTTTTTGCATTTCCTTTCACCTTTTTAACCCAGTCCCATAAACCTCCTCCCTCTGACAGCTGTCAGTCTGCTCTCTGTGAGTCTGTTTCTATTTTGTTTGTTAGTTCAGTTTGTTCTTTAGATTCTACATATGAGTGAGATCATATGGTATTTGTCTTTCTCTGACTGGCTTATTTCACTTAGCATAATGGAGTGATGACACATGTAGAAAAATGCATAAATCATAATTTTACAAGTTGATGATTAGTCACAAAGAAAATACACTCATGTAACCACCACCCAAATCAAGAAATAGTCCAGTACCAACATACCAGAAACCCCCTCCATACCTCCTCACAATTCTTAACCTAAACTTTCCCCCCAGAAGTAACCAGTATCCTGTTTTCTAACACTATAGTCTGGTTTTACCTTTTTAAAACTTTTCATATGTGTAAATCAATAGTACTTAATCTTTCATGTTAGTTTCTTTCTCAATATTAGTAAGTATCCATGGTACTATATATAGCTATTCATTTCCATCACTGCACAATATACCATTGTAATATACCATGTTGATGACATTTTGGTAGTTTCCAGTTGGAGATTAATCAGAATAATGTTGTTATGAGCATTCTCATACATGACTCTTGGTGAACATTCATACATGTTTCCATTCAATAATGCCTAAAAATAGAAATTCTGGGTCAATAGAACAAAGTGGAAAATAGAAAATATCTGAATAAGTTCACTATAAATATTATAAAATAATGACTGAGGTCATAACAGGCAGAGTCATCATAGACATATGTCTCTAGGCATGTGTAATCAGTTATCATCAAGGCCTTGCAGAAGCTGTGCAACAGTCCTGACCATGGAGGTTAATTAAGTAACTTGTTTAATAACTACACTCATTCAACAAATATTTATAGACTTTCTATTATGAGCCTAACATTGTTTTAGACTTGGGATCCAATGATGAGTAAAATGCTGTGCATTGCTTTAAGATGTTTACAGCCCAGGGTTCTTTCTGTAAGGGGCCTTTGTAGCTGTCCCACTAAGGAATACAAGCCAAAATATACTGTGTGTAACTCCAATCATATATTTTCTAACCTCTTACACTGTCTCCAGGTATAATAACAATTTAATTTTATCAAGTAACTAATGATTTAAAATAGGTCAGCAATGTTACATTAAAAAAATTATAATACCAGTGTCAGTTTTTAGGGATATGTAATATTGAAAAAGAAAAATGTGAAAGAAACAAAGAAATGAGGAATATAAGAAACAAAAGTGATGCCCTGGCTGGTGTAGCACAGTAGATTGAGCATGGGCCTGTGAAGCAAAGGGTTACCGGTTTGATTCCCAGTCAGGGCACATGCCTGGGTTGCAGGCCAGGTCCCCAGTAGGGGACACATGAGAGGCAACCACACAATGATGTTTCTCTCCCACTCTTTCTCCTTCCTGTCCCCTCTCTCTAAAAATAAATAAATAAAATATTTTTAAAAATAAATGCAGATCATGATCTCTAAAAAAAAGTGAGACAAAGAAAAAGACCATATTGTTTTGAAAAAGATTTTAAAAGATGAGAATTTGAAAATATCGAGAACATTCTGTTCTGTTAACCTCCTTTGTTGCCAGATGAGATACAAGAAAAATGAGAAAGATAAAAATTCTCAGATGATGATAAACAGATTTTAAAGAGAGAGAATAGGAAGATTGTGTGTGCTCAGTTTAGTACCTATTTGAATGTCATGAGTTTGGAAATTCTGATGTAATCTTAGATACTGTTTATATTTCTATTTTCAAGTCTCTGATTTTTAGAGAAAAAAACTATTGAGGTCTTTCTAAAAAGTGCAGATGTCTGAATAACTTTTAAATGTTATGTAAAATTTGGATAAGTTTAATCTTTAAAATCTAAATTGTTCAATAAATACATAGACTTCATGCTTGAGTCAAAGGATCTTGTCAGAATACGGTCTACCCAAAACTTAGAATAAATTCAAAATCAGATCTGGAGCATGGTATTTATTATCAGAAGCCTTTAGGTTAGATTTTTCTTCTAAAACTACCAACTTTTGAAATAACTACAGGGAACTTGATATGCCTATGTGTAGGTTGTGTTGTCTCTAAAACAGTATAGTCCCTCAAAAGGTTGTCATTTTTTAATGGATTCAAAAACAATTGTGCTTATTCACAAAGTGTGTGTGGTAACAATATCACACAAATTTAGCAAATTAAAGCCACTAATGTGCTGGTAAGGCTCGGGACCTCTCCATCCCTACCTCCAGTGACTTAATGGAAATTCTGAAGGTGGTTCTTTCTTCATTTGAAAAGGAAAGAACTGCAACAAAGCACAAATTCAAAACTACCCTTACCAATCCCTCAGGGTCTTGGGATTTTTCTATGCCAATCGGGGCCCACCTATACATACTTTATGTAGACTGTGGAAAATGTCACTCTGAGGTATAATGAATGTTGCTGAGTTGCCACTTTGACTATCAATTGCTCAAAATTTCCACAAGGGTTGATTTTGTTCATTGCATGAGTCCTTGTGTGAGAAACTTATAGAATAGATTCCTAAGAAATGCAATTCTCTTTTGTATACTGTTGATGAAAATAGAAACTGGTGCAATATTTCTAAAAACCAATAGTCAATATATGTCAAAATTTAAATGCACGTACTCTTTGACCCAAAAAGTCTAGTTCTAGAAATTTATCTTATAGATATCCTTTAATATGTTCACAAATATATATATGCTCAAAAATGTTTTTGCAGCATATCTGTAATAGCAAGAGAACAAAACAAGGTATATGTTTATTCTCAGAGGATTGGCTGAATCAATTATGGTAATCCTTAAATTGTAATATCCTGCCATCTTTAAAAAGCATGAGGTAGAGCCATATGTAATGGCAAGGAAAGAGGTTATAATGTAATATTTTAAAATAGATTACAGAAGAGCATATGTGGTCTACATATCCATATATTTACTTATGTCTGCAATAGACAACATTCATTATCAACAGCTCTATTTGGGGTCAGGATTTTGTGGGAGGTTGTTACTTTCTATTGCATATGTTTATACATTACTTGAATATTTAATTTAAAAAGGTCCCATGATTTCTATAATATTGTTTTTAAAAGGCCTTTCCTTTCAGAAAAAAAATTTTTTTGAAGATCATTATTCCAATTTGTCATGGCCATTTAAAAAACAGATCTTGTTTTTTTCTTTTTAATATATTTTATTGATTATGCCATTACAGTTGTCCTATTCCCGCCTTCATTCCCCTCCACCCTGTACACCCCCTTCCCCACCATTCCCCCTTTTAGTTTATGTCCATGTCTCACAAGTTCTTTAGCTTTTCCATTTCCCACACTACTCTTGCCCTCCCCCTGTCTATTTTCTACCTATCATCTATGCTACTTATTTTCTGTACCTTCTCCCCCCTTCTCCTTCTCCCACTCCCCTGTTGCTAACCCTCCATGTGATCTCCATTTGTATGGTTCTGCTCCTGAACTAGCTGTCCTCTTAGTTTGCTTTCGTTTTAGGTGTGGTTGTTAACAACTGTGAGTTTGCTGTCCTTTCACTGTTCATCTTTTTTATCTTCTTTTTCCTAGATAAGTCTCTTTAACATTTCATAGAATAAGGGCTTGGTGATGATGAACTCCTTGAATTTGACCTTATCTGAGAAGTTCTTTATCTGCCCTTCCATTCTAAATGAAAGCTTTGCTGGGTAGATCAATCTTGGATGTAGGCCTTTGGATTTCATTACTTGGAATACTTCTTTCCAGCCCCTTCTTGCCTGTAAGGTCTCTTTTGAGAACTCAGCTGACAGTCTGATGGGAACTCCTTTGTAGGTGACAGTCCCCTTAGCTCTTGCTGCTTCTAGGATTCTCTCCTTCATTTTAATCATTGCTAATGTCATTATGATGTGCCTTGGTGTGTTCCTCCTTGGGTCCAACTTCTTTGGGACTCTCTGAGCTTCCTGGGTTACCTGGAAGTCTATTTCCTTTGTCAGATTGGGGAAGTTCTCCTTTGTTATTTGTTCAGATAAGTTTTCCACTTGCTCTTTGTCTTCCCCTTCTGGGACCCCTATAATTCGAATGTTGGAACGTTCAAAGATGTCCTGAAGGTTCCTAAGCCTCTCCACATTTTTGTGAATTATTATTTTTTCATGCTTTTCTGTTTGGTTGTTTCTTTCTTCTTTCTGGTCCACTCCCTTGATTTGAGTCCCAGTTTCCTTTCCATCACTATTGGTTTCCTGTGCATTTTCCTTCATTTTAATTAGTTTAGCCTTCATTTGTTCCTCTAATCTGTGATTAAAATCAGCCAGTTCTGTGAGCATCCTGATCACCAGTGTTTTGAACTGTGCATCTGATTGGTTGGCTGTCTCTTTGTCGTCACTTAGAAGTATTGGCTCTGGGGCTTTGAGTTGTTCTTCTTCTTGAGCCATAATGTTTTGGTCTATTTGCATCTGTTATGTATGAGGGGGCAGAGCCTTAGGTGTTCACCAGGGCGGGGCGACACAGTGTCTGGGTTGTGACGATGCACATGGGGGTGAGGTCGCAGAGGGGTGATGGCATTTGTTCTGCTCTCTCTCGGGTTTCAGTCCCCTCTGCTGCTTCTCACAAGCAAACCGGGCCCCCCTGGTGCTGTGTCCCAGGTGTGTGGGCCTGTGCACCATCCAGGACCCTGTGGGTCTCTCAAAAAAACTGTCTGTGAGCCTGGGAGCTTCTCCCAGCACCTCAACCCCAAAAGTTTTTCCAATTGGTGCTTTTAGGCTTTAATTCCAGTCACTGGGGTCCTAGCCTGCGCAGTCTGTCTCACTGCTCACTCCTTCGCCTGGTGTATCTGAGTGTGAATGTGTGACCGTGGTCAGCCAGCTGCCTTGCACCCTCACTGGATCTGCCTGTTGCCACCCCACACCTGGGATCTGCCAACCAAATCTAGTCAGTCTGGCTCTGTCCAATTGCAAGGTAGCCAGGAAATACAGGTGAAAACATGAATATTTGACAAGAATCTCAGGCCACCTGCAGGCCTGAGTCGGTTTTGTCACTTTTTCCTGCCACAACCCCATTCTGCCAGACGCTGACTCCGCCTCTCTTACAGATCTGGATGAATGGTTTGTTGTTGTCAGACTTCCGTACAGTTCAATTTTCTGTGTTTTTGTTACGTTTTGTTACTAAAACTTTGTTGCTTTAAACTTGGTTGTGCAAGGAAGCACAGTGTTTCCACCTACGCCTCCATCTTGGCTGCTAAAAACAGATCTTGTTACAACCACACAGAAATCAGGAACACTGACAGATATTCTCCTTGATCCAGTTCATCAATTAAGATTTATTCCACCCATGTGGCTTCCTCCCAGTCAACTATCATGGACTCCTTGGGACACTCAGGAGCACTTTGACACCATCCTAGCTCATGCCTTTTACCCACCATAACCTCTTTCCTGTTGTTTCTTACCCACTAACTCTTAATTCCCATCACCCACTATTGCTCTGACTGGCTTTATTCGAGAGCTCATGAACATTCCAACCCATACCTTTTTACTTCCTTTGGACCCAAATGATTCAAATTACATGAATATAAGTACATCAAATATATAATGTACCAACCTGTGGCACAGACATGTCATTCTTGTCAAATATTCATGTTTTCACCTATATTTCCTGGCTACCTTGCAACTGGGCAGAGCCAGACTGACTAGATCTGGCCAATGGATTGTGAGCAGAAGTGGTTATTTATGGGCTGAGACAAAGAAAATTTTCTCTGGGACTTTCACCATTCTCATCTTCTCTGATGATGATCCGGGACAACAAGATGACAGTGGACCATTTCTACTCTTCCAGATTTCAGACAGAGTGCAGATGCTCTGATGAAATCTAATTGAAACCCTATTCCCAAGAGAGTCTGGGAAATGTAGTTTCCAAGATCCCACCCTTGGACTATGAGAGAGCGCTTAAAAAAAAAAACAGAATATTCACCAACAAAAAGTTTTGCCCATGAGTGTTATCTTTCTTATAAAGATAAGAAGTTTGAGTATATTTCTATAATAACAGCATTCTCCTGTGTTTGCATGCCAAACATCCCTGAGTGAGGAAAGAATAATGTGATGTTATAGCAAGCAGGCTGGGAACTCACATCGGAGAATGTTTACTCATGAGATCATTGTTGAGACAGAAAAAAAATGTTGAGAACAATTGGACTAGAGAATCTGGAAACACATCTGCAGGTTTTCTACCCAGCTCCAAAGCAACAGGAAAAGCATCATGTTCTCAATACATGCTAATTGAATGAAATAAAATGTAATGAGTGTACTTTATTTTTTGTAATGATTGTACTTTAAAGATGAAAGTGAAAGCTCTGATTATCATCCCTAGCACAATATTTCAGGCCTTGGAACTGAGATCATTTCAGATTCTTGCAAAATGAGTGGCTTCAGGTTAATCTTAATTTACTTTCTTGACTAAACTAACACTGGAATTGATTCTTTTAACTTACTTCAGAGCAATTTTTCATTGCATTATGTAAGCATTCATGACTTCTCAGCTACCACTCTTAGAGTTAGCCATGTCAATAATAATACAATGGGTCTTCACTTTTTATAAGATGATAAGAATTAATCAGTCATTTTCAGGTCTACATTGCCCTTCTTCCAGCTTCTGAAAGGCAGTATAAAATAAAGCTTTCTTTTTCCCCTTTTCAAATGGATATTAGCAAATTAATTTTTCCCGCATTGACTGTGCCATTTTTCATTGTTTAAGCTGCTACAGTTGTTCCTACTTTCTCCTCTTTCTCCTGCCTAACCCAGCCCCACCCTAACCCCCAGCCAATCCCCATATTGTTCATGTCCATGAACTGTGCATAAATGTTCTTTGGTTAATCCCTTCACCATCTCTCATCCCATCCTCCTCTCCTTTCTGGCAGCTGTCAGTCTGTTCTATGTATCTAGGCTTCTGTTACTATTTTGTTCATTAGTTTATCGTGTTCATTAGATTCCACATATAAGTGAGATCATGTGGTATTTTCCTTTCACTGAGTGGCTTAATTCACTTGCCATAATTTTCTCCAGGTCCATCCATACTGTTACAAAATGTAAGAGTTTCTTCTTTTTACTGCTACATACTGTTCCATTGTATAAATGTACCACAGCTTTTTTATCCATTCATCCATTGATGGATACTTAGGCTGTTTCCAAACCTTGGTTATAATAAATAGAGCTGCTATGAACATATATTTTTGTACTGGTGTTTCAGGATCTTTAGAGTATAATCCTAGAAGTGGGATCACTGGGTCAAAGGGCAGTTCCATCTTTAACTTTTTAAGGAAACTCCATATTGTTTTTCACAATAGCTGCACCAGTCTGCATTCCCACCAACAGTACAGTAGGGTTCCCTTTTCTCCACATCCTTGTCATTGCTTGTTGTTTGCTGATTTATTAATGGTAGCCATTCTGACAGGTGTGAGGTGGTATCTCATTGTGATTTTAATTTGCATCTCTCTGAGTGCTAGTGATGCAGAGCATCCTTTCATATGTCTATGGGTCCTCTGTATGTCCTCCTTGGAGAAGTGTCTATTCAGGTCCTTTGCCCATTTTTTAGTTAGATTGTTTGTCTTCCTGGCATTGAGTTATATTAGCTCTTTGTATATTTTGGAGATTAAACTGTTCTCAGATATATCATTGGCGAAAATGTTCTCCCATACAGTGGGTTCCCTATTCATCCTGATGATGGTTTCTTTAGCTGTACAAAAGCTTTAGTGCCTATCTTACCTTATTATTATAATGACCAAATGAAACTTTATATATATATATATATATATATATATATATATATATATATATCACTAAGAACAGAGCCAAGCAGGTAGTAAGAGCTCAATAGTATTAGTAATCATTATTATTCAGTGATATAGATCTCCTTGAGCCTATTCAAAACTGTTGTAACCTCTACGTGAGGCTTCTTTACTCCATACTATGGCAGTGGCTCTAAGAATCTCTCCAAGTATCATGGTGTGAGATTTGCATTCCCGGTATGGATTGATTGCCAGGAAACTTTGTTTTATCTGAAAAATAAATTTTAAAAATTTCATTCACAATGAGATAAAAAACATAAGATACTTAGGAATAAATTAAGCAAGGAGGTAAAAGACCTCTACACTGAAAACTACAAGATATTGATTAAAGAAATCAAAGACACAAATAAATGGCAAGGTTCCTTATGTTCATGGATTGGAAGAATTAATTAATATTGTTAAAATATCCATTAGACCCAAAGCCATCTTAAATTTAATGGGATCTCTATCAAGATTGCAGTGGCATTTTTTGCAGTAGTACAAAAATCAATCCTAAAATTTATATGGAACCATGAAAGACCCTGAATAGCCAAAGCAACCCTGAAAAAGAAGGACAAAGCAGGAGGAATCACTCTTCCTGATTTCTGATATATCTTATGAACCCTGTTAAGCATAAAATGCTTAGGAAGCACTTTAAAAGCCAGATCATTTCCCCACACAAAATGGAGGTTCAAAGGCTCACTGAATTACATGCATGCCAGGCTCTTTCACCACTCAGTGGCTTTACATGTGCTGTTCCTATGTCTGAGATGTCCTTCATTCATCTGCATCTGGATGATTCCTATTTATCCCTTAGGACATGGTTTAGGGTGGCTAGGGCAGGGGAGAGTAATGGGGTAAAAATGGACACAACTGTAATTGAACGACAATAAAAAGGGCATGGTTTAATCATGCCTCCTTGCAGAAGCTTTTGCTAACATGCTGCTACCCACTATCTCTACTGGGCAAATCAGTACCAAATCAAGTGACCTAGCCATCACTGCCCTTCCACTGGGTCTCTGTGCACTCCCCTGTCATTGCTTTTATCAACTATCTTTACACCATTTTCTTGACTCATTCCATCATCAGGCCATGCATTCTTGCAGTGCAAGAATAATAACTTTTACCTTTATCTTTTGCATCTAGAAAAATGGTTTTATGAAATAAAGCAGGAGTTTGGTATACACTTGTGAATGAATGAATGTCTACCAAACATATAATTCCTTCATTGTTCTGGATGTGTGCATATAAAGGAAGGAAAAAATGTGATCGGTGTTCTGAAGAATATATAATCTAATTAGAACAAAAAGGAACATGAAAATGTAGAAGTGAAAGATAGTGTGTCAGCAATTGTTGCAATAAGGCTACATAATAAACAACCTCAAAATCTCAGTGATATAAAACACCAGGCATTTTTTCCACTCAAAGGTATGTTGTTCTGCTGGTCAAATTCATGACTCATTGCAAACTGGAGACATATTTGTCGTCTCAGCAGGTAACTCAGGTATATCTTCTCCTGGTGAATCCCTAGACAACAAGAAGCCAGCTGACCTGCCCACATACACTTAGGCTTCTGCTTACATTCCATTGGCCAAACCAAATCACATGACCAAGAACAGCATCCATAAACAAAAAAGTATTCTCTACCCAGGTAGGGAGTGAATATTTGCTGAATGATAAATTATCATGCAGAATATCAGAATATCCATTCTAAATGCTTGGGAATGCCACTAACTGTTCTGAATGTACAAAGAAGAGAGATTTTAATGAGTTGGGGCAGTCTAGGAAGATTTGACAGATAAAATATTTCAGTTAGGTCTTTAAACAATAGGTAAAACTAAATGGGGGGAAGCATTCCCTGGGGGAGGAACTGAATGAGCAGAGGTGAAGAAATGGCATATTCATAGTACAGTTGATAGTATATTTAAGATCAGCTGAGTGCAGTTAAAAGAGGAAAAGAGTAGACTACAGAAGTTATAATTTATCCTTCAGCATTTGTTTAGTTATTGACGTATTTGGAGCAATTATATGATGTGACTCCTGACTCTCCTTTCCTCATTTTGCCTGGGTAGCCTCCCCGCCCCCAAATATCAATCAGAATTCCATAGTTGCAAGCACAGAGAAAGTAGTGCTTGCAGGCTTAGCATAAATAGAATAGCAAGGAAAATGAGTAAACCAAAATAGGAAAATGGAGGTTGTGTGGGATCCATGGCCACAGTCATATCATATCCCATAAATCTAGCAAGAGCAGCACTTGTGCTGTTAAAAACTAGATTCAGAATTCACAGCATCACCAGTGCAGCACACTGGGACATAGGATCCTGGGCCTGACCATCAGCATCACTGTTTCTATGGCCCTTCAGCAAGGCTGGCATGACTGCTAATGCTTCAGCCACTGTTCATCCTCAATTATAGTCTAATATAGTTAAATATAGTGCAACTGTTCCGGATCTAAACTTTGGTATGTGTGCACCTAATTGGTTGAGCTGACATCAGCCATCTGTATCTTAGCTACAGGGGCTGCTGGGAAATCAAGTGTCTAGTACATTCAGCATTTATACAGGGAGATAGGCCCCTGCTTTCCATGTATAAGGCAGAAAACTATTCAGAAACAGGAAGTGGATCACAAGCTCTACCTCTAAAAACTTCCCCAATTTTTTAAACTATTAACATTCCAGTCACCCATTTTCTTCTTCTGAAGTGCTAGAGCAACTTGTTCTGGAACCACTCCTTTGATATTTGTCTCATGCAGTTTTGAATTTTCAGAATGCATGTATTTGTCTCTCTAGCTTGCTTGTAAGCAAGGTAGGGGCAGTGACCATAAATTCTATTCCTATAAATCCAAAGTGCTTGTCCCACAGAATTGCTCAGAGAGCCTGTGTGGTTTTTATTAATTGACTGATAAAAGCAGTGAGTAAGTGCTGAGAAACAGAAGGAGCAAAAAAATTGTGACATTCTAGTGTTATAATGTTTCAGGCAAGCAGTAATAAAGGTCTGAATTGGGTGTTCAAGTGCAGGGGAAGAGACAGATGCAAGATATTAAGACAGTGGAATGCTAGAGCTGCTCGCACCTCTGCTGGGAGAGCCAACAGTTCATGTCTTCCCACCTGCCCCAAACCCTAGGTTCTGGTGACTTCTTATCAGTAGCTTGAAATAGGCCATGGTGGTAATTTTTACACCACAGTATTCTGCAAATGCTATAAAGCTAGGCTTTTTTTTTCTATTTCCAAGCTTCTTTTTTTTTCTATTATAGTTTATGTTCAATGTTATTCTGTGTTAGTTTCAGATGTATTGCATAGTGGTTAGACAATCATGTAATTTACAAAGTGACCCCCCTCCCATGTTTCAAGTGCCTGCCTGGCACCATTCATAATTATTATGATATTATTGACTATATTCCCTATGCTGCAATTTACATCTCTGTGACTATTCTGTAACTACCAATCTGTACTTCTTAATCTCTTCACCTTTTTCACCCACTCCCCCAAACTCCTCCTTCTGTCAACTATCAGTCTGTTCTCTGTATCTATGAGTTTATTTCTTTTTTAAAAAATTTACTTATCTATTTTTAAAGAGAGGGGAAGGGAAGGAGAAAGAGAGGGAGAGAAACATCAATGTGTGGCTGCCTCTCATGCCCCCTATTGGGGACCTAGCCCACAACCCAGGCATGTGTCTGGGAATCAAAGACTGGGAATCTAGACTGGCAGTCAAACCTGTGACCATTTGATTTACAGGCCTGTACACAATCCACTGAGCCACACCAGTCAGGGCTATGAGTTTATTTGTATTTCATTTGTTTGCTTATTTTGTTCTTTAGATTCCACATATAAGTGAAATCATGTGGTATTTTTGTTTGTTCAACTTATTTCACTCTGCATAATACCTTCTATGTCCATCCATGCTATCACAAAAAGTAAGATTTTTTCTTTTTTATGGGTGAGTAATATTTCATTGTATATATGTACCACTTTTTATACACTTGTCTACTGATGGGCACTTGGGTTGCTTCCGTATCTTGGCTACTGTAAATATACTGCAATAAACATAAGGGCACGCATGTTCTTTTGAATTAGTGTTTTGGGTTTTATCAGATATATTCCCAGAAGTGAAATTACTGGATCATAAAGAAATTCTATTTTTAGATTTTTTAAGGAACCTCCACACTGTTTTCCATAGTGGTTGTGTTACAGAACATACACAGAGGGGCCCGGACTCCAGAGGACGATATACTAATACCGTCCAGACCACCTACTGGACTCGACTGTCTGCCGCCAATTGGAAAAACATCTCTCAATGCCAGATATTTGTGAAAAGGAAAGGAAATGTTTATTTAATGCTATACAGACTTAAAGTACTGACCTAACATCTTCATTAAAATATCAAAGTGTTTTAGGATATCCACGGATGCACACAGTGCTCCCTTCTCCCCCTGCCCTAATTCAGGGTATCATAACTCAGGAAAAGAGCAAAAGTCTGGTATCCAGGTTCCTGCCACCATCCACTGTGTCACCATCCAGGCAAGATCTCTAATTAGTCCAAAGTCATGTGGCACCTTCTCATGGTCTACTGGCAAGAGTTCTTTGTACCCACTTTTCAGGCAAAGTCTCTCCTGCTTCCCAGGCCATGTGACCAAAGGGAGCACCCCAAGGCCATGTGGACCTCTTCTACCAAAGCTGCAGGGGTCTGCACTCTGGCCAAAACCCCATGGTTCTTTCTTCCACCAGAGCTGCAGGGGTCTGCACTCTGGCAAAGCCTCATGGTTCTTTCTTCTACCAAAACTGCAAAGGGGTCTGCACTCTGCCAAAAGCACATGGCTCTCTCCCAATGGCTACAGTGTCTGGTTTTAAATCCCTGCGCCAGTCTTCCTCTGTACCCCCATCTCTGACTCCTCCCACAATCAGTCACACCTGTCAGCATTTCTGTATTATTCCAAGTTTACCGGGCTGCCATTAGCACTGTAACTCAGGGGACCTGCCCCCCAGTCATATCTTGCGGGGAAGTGACTTCCATCCCCCAGCTCCAAGCCTAGCCACAGCCATTTAACATATCCAAGTGACCCGCCAAAGGTTATAGATATGTTAAATGGCCATGCCATGGATTAGCTGCAAGGCTGTGGCTGTACAAAACAGCCCTGCATGTTCCTGCTCCATGTGTCCCTTCCCCCAACTCACACCTGTGGGGGAAGAGGTGAAGACATCTTATATGTCTTTCCAATATTTCCTAGACACCTTGAGTTCTGAACTCCATTCCAAATCCCTTTTGGGGGTCCCCCCTCTTGGCTGCACCCTGTATTAGTTGTACCAATCTGCATTTAGGCTTTTTTCCCCTCAAGGAGCCAGTCATTAAATATTGACTGGGATACCATTACACTGAGGAAAAAGAAAGACTCTCTATACCTCCTTCATTTTTTAAATCAATATTCAACCACTTAATCCCTATTGCACATATGTTATTCATGTTTTGAATGCAACTCTTCCTGATGTGGAGCTGTATGAATAATTTTATTTGCCTGTAAGGAAATAATGAGAATGAATGAGAGGATGATAGAGTTTGTATATTCATGTATTTGATTTTTTAAAAACTTTCAGTTTAATTTTTAAGATACTTATTGCATCACATAAAATAGTCAAATAACAATTTAATAAGTGTGATTAAATTTTAAGAGATTAGTTAGGTAATAATGCAGAAAAAAGAAATTAACAATGAAGAGCAAGTTCCCAACTCAATCTTCATCCACTGCCCTTTTACCGCACTCTACTAGACAACTTCCATCCTCAATATGGGTATTCTCACCTCGTGAGGGAGGAAAAAATTGTCATTTAATTCTGTGGGCAAAGGATAGCCATGACACTGCACCTTCCAATGAAACACTGGTATATGGAAATGGAAAACAACTCCCCTGGAGTAGAAAATAACATATGCATCTCCATGAGGGCATGATTGTTTTACAGGTTCGTAAGGCTCTTATTCAAATGTTAATGAAATGCTTTTCAGCATGCTCTAATAGAATCTGCTCAATGAAAGCAGCACTGTTAACCAGTCCATTCGGCTGTGTTATGCTCCCTAGACTGTGTGGCCCCTGCTGCCATGTGTCCATCAAAGAGAACACGGCGTCAGGAGCAGTGGGGGGGAGTGTCTCCAGGCAACAACTCTGGCCAGTATTAAGTGTCATAATGGCAACCTTTCCCTTTCTGAAATGAAGGATATTTGTACTTAAAAGTCTTTAAGAAGAAGAAATATTGAGAGCAGTTTCTGCAAAAACTTGAAATTAAATGTGTGGTTTTTCTCTATTGTGCTGCATCTGGTGTCTGCAGAATGAATCTTGTTGATGCCAGTTTCAAGGTTGCTGTTCTTTGTGCTTTTAAACCAAGGTCAAGCGAGAGGCAGCTCAGAGGCCTTGAGATTGTCATTGACAAGGAAAATAGAAGCTTTATAGCCAGAGCACTAATTAATCTCTTCTAGAAAAATATATATACACATAAAATTTTGAATGTCAACAGAAAATTGGTTTTGTGGTGTTCTGCATGTAATTACATATGTATAAGCCTACTTTAAGGCACATTAAAATATATGCTGTGTAACTAGACAGGTTTAGGGAAAAACATAAAGTAGTCTATATTACAATAGCTTTCCAAATTACTATAGTCGAGGCTGCCCTTTAGGAAGTCTGAAATTTAAGTTAACTGTCTCAGTTAAAATAAACTTTAACCTTTATTGCCAATGTGCTTCATTGGATTCCAATATGTCAAAACTAACTTAAGACAAAGAATACTGTTAATAGCATATTTATCTTCACGTACAAAAGGTAACACTTAACAACAGAACAATCCACATATGAAGCATTTCTCAAAATAAGTATTTGAAGTGAAAACTTGCACATGAAAATTTGTTTCATGGCCCTGGCTGGTGTGGCTCAGTGGATTGACCACTGGCCTGCAAACCAAAAGGTCGCTGGTTTGATTCCTAGTCAGGATACATGCCTGGTTTCCAGGCCAAGTTCCCATTAAGGGGTGCGTGAGAGGCAACTACACATTGATATTTCTCTCCCCCTCCATCTCTCTAAAAATAAATAAATAAATCTTAAAAGAAAAACCAATTTGTTTCCAATCATAGTTTACTAATTCTGAGCAGTTGTCAGCAAACCTTTAATGACTACCCATTATATGTCAAGTATTGTGAAATGACTCTACTACAGAAAAAAGTATATTTCAAATATTCTTCTGAAATATCTGACATAGTGTGGAGCTTCTTCGTAGTAAATTCATAATTAACACTTTTTGTTCATTGCTAGTTTGAAAATTTGATTATTTTGTTCCTTAAAGATGTTTACCTTAAATGTAAATTTAGAAATTGATTTTAGGAAGAAATTATATTTTATTTTAATACAAATAAATAGCATTGTGCTTCTATAAGAAAGCAGACTCTTCTAATTTTTTTAGATTCTTCCAAAAGACAATGTAAGTAGAGTAATAGTTCACTCTTCCATAATGTTAAGATATCAAATATTAGCCCTGGCTGGTGTGGCTCAGTGGATTGAGTGCGGGCTGCAAACCAGGGAGTGGCTGGTTCAATTCCCAGTAAGGGCACATGCCTCAGTCGCAGGCCAGGTCCCCAGTGGGGGCCACATGACAGACAACCACACATTGAAATTTCTCTCCCTTTCTCCCTGCTTTTTCCTATCTCTAAAAATAAATTAACAAAATCTTTTTAAAAAAGATATCAAATATTATATAAAATCCATTTCTTCATTATACAAACAATTAAACATGTAAACGTTGGAAACTGACTGTGAACCAGGAATTTTATCAAGTTCTAAAGATACAGCAATGTCCAAAACATCCATCATTTCTGCTGCAGAAAGATTTAGAAAGGGCATTCAACCCAGAAAAGGGGTTCAGGCAGGGTTCCACACAGGAGATAGCCTCTAAACAGAAAACCAAAGGAGGGAAAAGGTTTAGCAGGCTGAAGAAAATAGTAGTATTTCCAGTAGCAGGAGGAGCAAATGTTCAGGGGAGAGAAAAAATCTTTTTTCAGTATGTTTTATTGATTATGCTATTACAGTTGTCCCATTTTCCCCCTTTCACTCCCCTTCACTCCCCTCCACCCTACACATCCTCTCCCACCCACATCCCCCCTTTAGTTCATGTCCATGTATCATAACTTCTTTAGCTTCTACATTTCCCGTACTATTCTCGCCCTCCCCTGTCTACTTTGTACCTACCATTCATGCTTCTTATTACCTATATCTTTTATCCCCATTCTCCCCTTTGCCCTCCCCACTGATAACCCTCCATGCCATCTCCATTTGTATGGTTCTGTTCCTATTCTAGTTGTTTGCTTAGTTTGTCAGATCTTGAAGGGATAAAAATTCATTTAGTTTTTTTCTAGCGTTTAACATTTGAATTAAAAAATTGGTGAAGGATAAGGTTCTGAAAGGTGAGCCTGAGCAAAATCAATGTGGTTTTCTATGGGCCCTGATAAGGGTTAGGGATTTGCCCTGAGGGCAGCAACCCCATGCCATTAAAGGGTTTCAGTACGGTGAGATTCGAGTCTTAAAATGATCATTCTGCTGATGGAATTGAGAATATAATAAAGGATGGCAAGACTGGCAGGAGAGAGATGAGACCCTCATGGTATCAAAGTGTGAGGACGCACTGTCCCAAACTAAAATGGTGACAGTGGGGACAGAAAAATGTGGTTTGATTGAAGTGGTGATTAGCCAGTGGAATCAACAAGACTGGCGATTGACTGTACAAGGAAAGTGAGAGTGAGATGGGCCTATGTCAAAGTTTCTCAGCCTTGGCACTATTTTGGACCAGATTGTTCTATGTTGTTGGGGACTGTGCTGTGCATTGTAGTATGTTTAGTAGCATCCCTGGTCTGTACCCATTAAATAACAGAAGCCCTCTCCTCCTGGCAGTGACAACCAAAAATGTCTCCAAACATTATATCAATGTCCCCTGAAGGAGCAAAACCACCCCTGGTTGATAACTACTTGTCTGTTTGACAGTGTTTTCCAACCTTGGTATCTCATTAGAATCACCTGGGAAGCTTTTAAAACATACCGATACCCTGCCCTCATCTGCTTCCCGCTAGATCAGACTCTCAGAGGGAAAGAACTCAGCAAGTCTATTTTCTGAAATAAATTCTAATGCACAGCTAAGCTCAAGAGCTGCTCATATACATAGCATTTAAATTTAAAAATCCATATACAGGGTGGGGCAAAAGTAGATTTACAGTTGTGAGTATGCAAAGCACAGAGTTTATTTTTGTATTGTTGTTTATTAATTATTGTATTACTTTTCATATGAACACCACAACTTCTGTTAAATTTTAAACACCACACCTTCTCTATTAAATTTTAAACACCACACATTCTGTTAAATCTTAAACATTTTGAAGTAAACTTTTTAAATGTCCTACTCTACATAGTGAACATAATGTATATGTTCCCTTATGAATCATATCTGTTAGGTCAGAGTCACTGAAGAAATGCAGCAAGCGTGTGAAGACAGACACAGCAAGCCAAGCAGCAGGGTTTATTAGTGAGAATAAGAAGGAAAGTGAAGCTAACCTAGGGAGGCTGGGGAGCCAACCAGGGAGGTTAAGACTCACTCGGTTGTTCTTAGGGCAGGGTTTTTAAGCGCAAAACCCCACAAAGGGTAACTGGCTGGGGTGTCGGAGTCTGATTGGTTAGAGCCAGTTGCTGGGTGCCATTCCTGCTGACCGTTGTTCTTGATACATCTGGTCAGGCTCAAGTTAGAGCTGCCTCCTGTTATGCTAGGTAGGCTGACCCCAGACCCCAATCTTAGCTGGGCATCTGTTTGTCCTTGGCAGGGTGGGCAGGCAGTGTCCCAGGCAGGCCTTTTCCCAGGCTACAGTTTTCCATGGTGTACTTTCCCTCTTGGTGATTTTCCATTCCTGCTAGGCCTACCTAGGTCTGTCAATATCCATAATTAGGAACATTTGAAAATATTCATATGCAATTTCAGAAACTGCTATTAGGCATCATTGCAATGGGTGGCATGCCTAACTCATCCACCAGATGGCCCTAGACTCTGATTCACTGCTGATTTTGTCTTTGTTTTGAATACCTCTAGCAAGTCCAAGAAATTATGACATTCAAAGGTCCTTTCTTATCAACTTTTCTATAGTTATTTCTCCCTTTTCTTATGCTCATTCAGCAACCTTTATTCACTACATTTTCACTCTAATTTGGAGTTTTAATCAACTATAAACAGAAAACCTCTAAACTAGATTCTTATAACTGAGTTTCATAACAACCACAATGCTTTAAATCACAGGTGGCAAATAAAAGCTCTGCAAAATTTATGCCAAGAGCAAAATAATTCAGCATTGGGAAATATAAAAATGAAATATAATACATAGAAAAAAGGGATGAAAAGCACATAATCATCTTTTTTAACATTTTATGTATTTATTTCCAGAGAGAGGGGAAGGAAGGGAGAAAGGAAGAGAAACATCAATGTGTGATTGTCTCTCATGCTCCCCCTACTGGGGACCTGGCAACCCTGACTAGGAATCGAACCAGCAACCCTTTGGTTCGCAGACTGGCACTCAATCCACTGAGCCACACCAGCCAGGGCTCATCTTTAATAGATCAAATTCAACAACCATTCTTGTTTTTAGAAAAAACTAAAATTAGGCATCAGAAGTACAAGACTTTCCTAAACCCATGAGACAATGAGTACAGAAACCACCAAAAAAAAGTTGATGGAATTTGGCAAATGAAAGTGGAAAATTTTTATATCACAAAAGAATATAAGTAGAGTTAAAATATATACAAAAACTAAGGGGAAATATTTTCAAATAATTTTGAAATAACAAAGAATTATCCACAATATTTTAAAAGCCCTAAAAACTAAAAATTACAAACACGTAAGAAAAAAATCAGCAAAAACATGAGCAGATGGCTTATAAGAGAAATCTAAATGGCCAGTAAGTACACACAAAAAACTATAACCTCACTAATAATTTTGATTATTGATATATCACTTTTCCCAAAATGTAAATACCAATCATGAGAATTTGCAAGTATATAGAGGAAAAGGAGAACTTTCTTATATGTTGATGATGGTGGTGTTACAGCCTTTTAAAAGGGCATTTTGGTAGAAGTTACCAAGACTTTAAATAAGTTGGATCCAGCCAACTCCATTCCTAATAATATTTTCTACAGAATAACCATATCTGTGCCCAAAGAAATATGGATGTTTTGTGAACTTCTTTCAAAAGTGAAAATTTGGTATCTACCTATTAGGAGCATTAGGAAACATTAAATAAGTGCTGGTGTATCTATATCGTGGAATAGTGGAAAACTATGTAATTAGGTAGCAGGATGGAAATAGCTCCAAGATATACAGTGTACAAAATAAAAAAAGATTACATTTTATACTTAGTTTCTTACCCTTCTTTGTCTGGCTTCCCTCAGTATCTTATCAGTTTCCCCAGGAACAGTGCCTTAATAAATCACTAGCACATGAATCTTCACTTCAAGGTCTGTTTCTAGGCCAATCAACCAAAGATACACTCCTACAGGAACATGGTGGAATGGAAGGGAAACTTCCACACTGACCCTTAGGAGCTACTGAACAGAACCAGCACTAGATGTCCCTGTTAAACGAAACACTCCCTTGTGTCCATAGGCAAATGACCAAACATGTGGGAAAGATTACAAAGCAAATCATTAAAAAGTAGTTATCCCTGGGACTTGGAGTTGAAGGAAGGTGAACAGAGATTTTTACCTTTCATTTTGTATACTTTGTATCTGAATTGTTTGTTTTTGCAATGAGTATGAGTTCAAATATTACAACTGTAGTTAAAAGGAGGGGTCTTTGTTTGATTCCCAGGCAGGGTACATGCCTGGGTTGCAGGCCAGGTCCCCAGTAGGGAGCATGTGAGAGGCAAAAACACATTAATGTTTCTCTCCCACTTTTTCTCCCTCCCTTCCCCTCTCTCTAAAAATAAATAAATAAAATCTTTAAAAATAGATTTTAAATGATGGGTCTTTGTCACTGCCATTTTATGTGCATAACCATCTTAAAACTGGAAACTCAGTCTGGTTATACTGGGAATACATAAAGCCTTCCCAAGGGATATGTGAGCACCAGGAACTTTAGGAAAATCGATACTACTTAATCTCACTTACATGTGGAATCTAATGAACAAAATGGACTAACAAACAAGATAGAAACAGAAGCATAGATACATGGGACAGACTGACAGCTGTCAGGTTTGGGGACACTGGATGAAATGTGGTGAAGGGATCAGCCAAAGAACATATATTTATAACCCATAGATAGTGACAACTGATGTGGCGATTGCCTGGGGTGAGGGGGGCTTACTGGAGGGGGCAAAAGGAGAAAAAATGGGGACAACTGTAATAACATAAACAACAAAATTTTTAAAAGAAAGAAAAGCAATTGCTAGATCCTAACTTCTGTATGTACTCTTACCTTAAACTAATTATATGGACCCCCTTCTAGCCTGACTTTGCAAAATTACATTTCTGTCACTTCAATTCTTCCCCATTCTAAATATTATTGTAGTGTATTTCCCTCAGAGCATTAAAATATCTGTGGTGCCAAAAAATAATAATTAGAAATAATTTGAACTATTGCTCTTGGGAAACTAAATGAGTCTAATGACTAAAAAACAAATTCTTCAGCGAGACAAATTGTTAGTTTCCACTTTTTTGCTTTCAACAAACAGGAATACCTAATTGAATTTTTGGCCAATAGATCAATAAAATTTAGTTTTGATGATGTGTCACTACCTTGCATTTGGCATATATTTCAGAAGGAGTTAAAAGAATTGAGTATTATACATTTAAAAGAACTCCTTTTAGCTACTACCCTTTGCAACAACATGGATGGAACTGGAAAGCATTATGCTGAGTGAAATAGGCCAGGCACTGAAAGACAAATACCATATGATCTCACCTTTAACAGGAAGCTAAACAACAAAACAAACAAGCAAGCAGAATAAAAACAAAGACACTGAAATAGAGAACAAGTGGGCAGTGACCAGAGGGGAGAGGGAAGGGAATTTAAGGGGAAAAAGGGGGAGGGATTTTGAGGAACAAGCATGAAAGACACAGGGATGAGGAATGGGGGGGAGGAAATGGGAGGGAGGTGGAGAGATGGGGCGGGGGGGCTGGGATGGGAGAAATAGACAAAAAAATTTACTTGAAAAATAACTAAATAAAAATTTTTAAAAAAAGAACTCCTTTTATTGCCATCCATCTACTTATTTATGTGAAAGTTTATTGGTACTTACATCTAAAAGAGCAAACAATGGGAATAGACTTGATGTTAAATTCTATTTGTGGGATGAATTAACATTCATCCAGAAATATAAATGAATTAGAAAAAATCTCTAGCCATTTTATCAAGAGATGAAATTTTAATAAATATTTAGTTTTAATGTTTTATAATTATTTGTGAAATTATATGCTAGATTTCTAGTGTTTTTGGTTAATTGTGTCCTAAGTGTGACATAGAATTCAAAAAGTAAGAATTTAAAAAACTAACAATGATCATATTAATTTTTAAAAATTCATTTTGGCTCTACCCAAAAGCATCCAGAGGTGACCCCTGAAGATGATTCACTATTTATTTGACTCAGGAAACCCCACAAAATCTTGAAAATCAAGAGGTTCAAATCTTTATGTTCACTTTAAGAACACTCATGAAATTTCCCGGGCCATCAAGGGTATGCATATTTGAAAAGCCACCAAGTATCTGAAAGATGTCACTTTAAAGAAGCAATGTGTCACATTCTGTCCATACAATGGTAGAGTTCGTAGGTGTTCCCAGGCCAAACAGTGGAGCTGAACACAGGGTTGGTGGCCTAAAAACGAGTGCTGAGTTTTTGCTGCACATGCTTAAAAATACAAAGAATAATGCTGAGCTTAAGTATTTAGATGTAGATTCTCCCATCATTGAGCACATCCAGGTGAACATGGCTTCCAAGGTGCAGCACAGAACTTCCAGAGCTCATGGGAGGATTAACCCACACAGAAGCTCTTCCTGTCACACTGAGATGGCCCTACTGAAAAAGAGCAGATTGTTCCTAAACCAAAAGAGGAAGCTGCACAGAAGAAAAATATATCCCAGAAGAAGGTGGAGAAACAAAAGCTTATGGCCCAGCAGTAAATTCAGAATAAAATAAATACTAATAAAAGCAAATAAATAAAATAAAATAAAATAAAAATTAATATGTATATTGACCCATATGGATATCTCTGTAATGGAGATATATAGTATAAAATTGTGTGATAGAAGAATAAAAATTCAATTTCAAGGAAAAAAAGAAGAGCAGGGCTGGTGGAGGTGGGCAAAGGGAGGTGAAATGGGGACATCTATAATAATATTGATAATAAAAATTAAGACATTTTTGGAAAAGAAAAAAGGAAACAGTAAAACTCTGCTGTTATAAAAGAGTTTGGGCATTCATTTTTAAATTGATAATGGTCAGTATCAAATGACTATGATAATCTACATACTATGATATAATGTAACAATTTTATTTCTATAAGTGTAGCTAATGGTAAATAGCAAACTTTAGTTAAAGTAAGCATAGTTCTACTCTGGCTAGTGTGGCTCAGTCAATTGAGTGCTGGTCTACAAATCAAAGGGTCACAGGTTCAATTCTCAGTCAGGGCACATGCTTGGGGTGTGAGCAAGGTCCCCAGCAGGGGCTTCATGAGAAGCAACCATACATTGATCTTTCTCTCCCTTTCTTCCTCCTTCCCTCTCTCTCTAAAAATAAATAAATTAAATCTTTTAAAAAATAAAGTAAGCATAATTCT
Source organism: Artibeus jamaicensis (assembly GCF_021234435.1). Lineage (NCBI taxonomy): Eukaryota > Metazoa > Chordata > Mammalia > Chiroptera > Phyllostomidae > Artibeus > Artibeus jamaicensis. Next base: position 6,191,179 of record NW_026522028.1, on the reverse strand, counting down.
GTGTTCAGAGCAGTGTTTCAAAAGGTGGGGCTTGTAGAGCTCCAACCTCTACAGAAATAAGAATTGACCATGTGACATTTTGAAAGAAAAGAAAAATCTCAAATTATTTTAGTCAGTGCCAAGAAGGCACAGTGTCTTCTAAGATGTGGGCTCTTCAGTTGATAGGTTTGGGTACCAGGGTGACCCTGCTAAGCTGTGTTCAAAGTATCAGATTGTAGCAGTAAAGGGGCAGGAAATAGCTGAACAGGTTAGGAAGAAACTTAAAGAACATTCTGCTCTGGAAACAAGGAGTCTGTATTCTCTGACCAATAACTCATGACCTTTAGAATCTGCTTCTTGGAACTTGGATAATCTTCCACTTTGTGCTTTGAACCCATTCCTTATCTTGTTAACTCCTGGAAAGACTGTTACCGATATTGAGTAGAATGCTGAAATTAAGATTTTCTAAATGCCTTTTTGTCTGTTGGAATAACTATATAAAGAAACCCAAATAGACATTCTCTAAGGAATCTAAAAATTGTCACACTAGTTCACCTGGTACCTGGACAAACAGCAGAGGAATTTTTCTTTTTTAAAAATAATTTTTATTTTTAATTAACAATGATATTCAAGGTAATATTAGTGTCAGATTGTCAGATGTATAGCATAGTGGGCAGACACTTGTATGACTTACAAAGTGATCCCCTGATAAGTCTACTTCCCACCTGACACCATACAGGGTTATTATAATATTATTGACTGTATTTCCTATGCTGTACTTTACATCCTCCTGACTATTCTGCACCTGCCAATTTGTACTTCTTAATCCCTTCACCCAGCCCCCCACTGATAGCTATTTCTAAAAATGTTCAGTAATCAAATATAAAAACTTCAGTCCAGTGGGGAGAGGGGAAAGAATTTCAGGGCAAAAGGGAAAGGGTTTATAGGAACAAGTATAAAGGACACATGGACAAAAACTAAGGGGGGTGGATATGGGAGAGAGGTGGGGAACACTGGGGGGCGGACTGGGATGGGAGTAAAAGACAGAAAACTGTACTTGAACAATAATTAAAATTTAAAAAATAATTTAAAAACCCTTCAGTTCATACAATAGCTTGGTTCCCCTCCATAATCCCTGATATTACTGAGCACTTAGTATGTACTAGGCACTGTGCCAAGCACTTTACATAGAATGTAACATTAATCCTCATAACCCTATGTAAAAGGTACTATTTTATTGTCATTTTACAGATAAGGAAACTTAGACTCAGAGCACTTAAGTAACTTGTTCCAAGTCACATAGCATTAATACCCAGTATGTCAACTTGTTTATCAATGACATATCTGGAATTTGCTGGTGTTCGCCATGCTGTTACTGGTTGAGAGCAGGTCATTTACATTTCCATTGCAATTTATCATCCACTGGCAGCTCCCAAGATAATTTATTTTATAACTTTTTTCTCCAGGATTCATAATGCAAGTGGATATTCTTTATATAACCTTTATTGTATGTTTTCTATTACCATTTATCCCTTTAACCCCCTCTGTTGGGAACCACTCTGCCTGGTTTCAAGAGTTGTAAATGCCCCCCATGTCTAAGGCTGAGTGAATAACCTCCAGTATGTGAGCCACTAAGGAGACAAAGCTTGTCTCTGGCAGCAACACTGCTTCTGCTTCCTCCCCTGCCCCCAATGGTTGGTTGGTTAGTCAGAGATGGGTACAACCCCTCAGAGGAGGGGCAACCTAAGCCAGACATGATCACTTGGGAAGCCATCAAGGAAGGACTCGGGGGGCTGCAACAAAGAGGGAGTGATGGACCCTCGCCCCTGGCTATTCTGACATAGCCCGAGTCCCCATTTCCATCTGGGAGAAGCGCTTCCTGGCTCTAATCCACTTAAGCCTAAAAATCTATGATGGGGAAAGTAGTGCAGCCCCTCACCAGGGGTCCAGGGTGATTGGGCATAAGAAAGAATTCCTAAAGTCCTGTGAAGGACTTCCGCCAAGATGGAGGTATAGGTGGATGTGCCGTACCTTCTCACACAACCAAGTTTAGGGACAACTAAATATTAGCATCAGAAAACACAACCAGAACACGGAAAATTGAACTTTTCGGAAGTCCATTAACAACAAATTCTTCAGCCCGACCGGTAAGGGGCGAAACCGGCGTCTGGTGAGGAGTTGCAAAGGAGGGCTCGGTCGGACCCGGGCGCGGAATCCACACGCGCGATTCCAGACGCACGAGTTCCAAACGCAGGACTGGACCTAGTGAGCGACCGAGCAACCCACCGGGTGAGCGACTGCAGAGGAGACAGTGGGGAGGCAGTGCTGCATGTTGACTGCGGTTGCCTATTTGCGGGCGAGCGGACAAGGGGAGTGGGCGGTATGAGGAGCGGAGCCTTGGACTCCCAGGTCACTGGGTTGTGACGCTGTATGTGGAGGCGGGGTCAGAGCGGGGAAATGGCGGTCCCCTCTGCTGTTTCTCGCAGGGGTCAGGCTGAAGAATTTGTTGTTATCAGACTTCTGAAAAGTTCAATTTTCTGTGTTCTGGCTGTGTTTTCTGTTGCTATTATTTAGTTGTCTCTAAACTTGGTTGTGTGAGGAAGCACAGGGTCTCCACCTATGCCTCCATCTTGGCGGAAGTCCTAAAGTTTGCTATCTTAGTGAGCTTTTTAGTCATAAGATTATTTAAAAGCATACCTGGTTACCTCAAGTTCCTGCTCTTCGTACACTGTAATGCTTTCTGACATGTTCTTCACATCCCTTGTTAGGACTCAGTCAGGCTGAAGAATTTGTTGTTAACAGACTTCCAAAAAGTTCAATTTTCCGTGTTCTGGCTGTGTTTTCTATTGCTAATATTTAGTTGTCTCTAAACTTGGTTGTGTGAGAAGGCACGGCATATCCACCTATGCCTCCATCTTGGCGGAAGTTAGAAATCATTTTAAATGAGGAAAATTTGGGGGGGGAAATGAGATATTTATTCTAAAAGATTCTTGGAGAAATATGATACTGACCTTCAGATCTGAAGAAGTTGTCATGTGGAAGAAAGAACAATCAACCTTGACATTCTAGCAGCTTCATCAACTAGTAACTAGAAAGTTACAAGGAGGTGAGTTTTTGCTCCATATAAGGTCTACCAATGAGACACAAATGAAATGGAACAGCTAGATAGAATTAGAACATGCTCCCCTCACTGAAATTATGTAAGCAAACACCATCTGGCCAGGGTTCAGGGATGCTGCAGGAAAAATATGTATTTTTTAATTTGGCATGAGGTTGATGTAATGCCATTTAAGTTCCCTACCAAATCCAAGGTTTCATCTTGTGCTTTGTATGTATGGGAGAAGGGGCAGGTTTGAGGAGGGAGGACTGTTGGAAATATTAGAAGAGACTCACTATTTTCACTTGTATATGAACTATTTAGAATAATGATGTTGCAGAGCAGTACACTAAGTAGAAAATTAGTTAAGGTTATTTTCTAATTGAAACTGAATTACTGACAACAATTGCCAAAATGAGAGTCACAAAATCATTTCAAATAAAGCAGAACTAGAAATGTCTTACTTTAATTATTTTCTATACAAATTTTATTGTTAGCACACTCATGAATTTGCCCTCCAATTCCAGTAAAATATGTTTTCTTCTTTTTTCCTCTTTTCTCAATGTTGCAATTTTTATCATTTTATTATTGACGGAAGTAAACATTTATTTTTATTTTTAAGTTGTAAAACCATTATTATTATTATCCTTCCACTAATTAATTCTATCTTTGTGGTTGTGGTTTGTAAAGTACTGCTTTTCTGCATCTTGATGTAAAAACAAAACTGTTTTTAAACTGTTCCCTGTGATGTTAAACACAAAATATAAAATAAATTCTGTTCATTATCAAGATTTATCTGTCAAATCTTTCCAAAGTACAAAGCTTTATTAATGAAGCACTGAACATTAAACTCCCCAACAGCCTGGTATTAAAATGACAACAATAATCTACTAGATAAAGATAACACGGGAATTAGTTTTCAGTGAGAGCAGGGGAGAGATTTACGTTCTTTTAATAGAATTTTATAGCTTCCAGTTCCATACTGTGTCAAAGATCTGAAGAAAGGGAAACCGAATAATCATTTTAATTGACTCCAAAGAGTTTAGAAAACAATTGAGGGGGTTTGGGAATGAGTAAGAGTGAGTGGATGAGAGCAAATTTTCTTATTAAATTTGCAAGCTGAGCCCCAGAGATACAAAGGAAGAACTGAGCAACAAAAATTAGAGAGCATCTTGCTCCTCGCTGGTCCAACTGCAAAAGGGGGACAGTGCCAGGAAAGAGGGCTGGCAGCGAAGTCAGAATTAGGAACCCATGGGATAATCTTTGTTAGTAGAAGAAGGGATCTATCAAGGCTGTCCCTAAGTGAAATGGAGTTTGTGCCAAAACCTGCTAACAGAGTGGGGGAGGCTGCTTTTTGGAATAATAATCAAGGAATTTCAGATCAAGAGAATGTGTTTGAGAAACTATGAGGTATGTCTTTGGGAACAAGAAGCAACAGAATAGAGAATAAGAATCCTTCATTATATATGTTGTTAGAAGTACATCAAAGTTTTCAAAAGTCACATTTTATATTTATCCTTTTGCCTGTTTCATGGTCTCCATCTATATAGATGATGCCACTGATTTACCTGTCAATAAAGATACATATATAGAATCTTTACTTTTTCGGAGTTGGGCTGGACTGAGCGACATCTCAAATCGTATCCCCCTTGTGGCCAAGAACAGATATGTATGAAATGACTGCCTGTATTGTTTGTTTGTTTTTGTTTTGTTTTGTTTAATTTTATTTTTATTGTTTATGCTGTGACAGTTCTCACTTTTTCTCCCTTTCCTCACCCCCACCCACCCCTGCCCTCTCCCCTTCTCAAGCCAATCCCCAAATTGTTGTCCATGTCCATGAACTGTGCATAAATGTTCTTTGGTTAATCCCTTCACCTTCTTTCATCCCATTCACCCCTCCTTCCCCAGTCAGTCTGTTCTATGTATCTAGGCTTCTGTTACTATTTTGTTCATTTGTTTATTGTGTTCATTAGGTTCCACATATAAGTGAGATCATGTGGGGGTTTTTTTCTCTCACTGACTGACTTAATTCACTTAACCTAATAGTCTCCAGTTCCATCTGTGCTGTTGCAAAATGTAAGAGTTTCTTTTGTTTAGTGTTGTATAATATTCCATTGTGTAAATGTACCACAGATTTTTTATCCACTCATCCGCTGATGGGCACTTAGGCTGTTTCCAAATCTTGGCTATTGTAAACAATGCTACAATGAACATAGAGGTGCATATATTTTTTGTATTGGCATTTTGAGATCCTTGGGATATACTCCCAGAAATGGAATGGGCAAAGACCTGAACAGACACTTACCAAACACCCAGAGGGCCCATAGACAGATGAAAAAATGCTCAACATCACTAATTATCAGAGAAATGCAAATTAAAAACACAATGAGATATCACTTCACACCTGCCAGAATGACTATCATCAATAAATTGACAAATAACAGACAAGGATGTGGAGAAAAGGAACCCTAGTACACTGTTAGTGGAAATACAGTCTACTGTAGCCACTGAGGAAAGCAATATGGTATATTCTTTAAGAATTAAAAATAGAACTTCCTTTTTTATCTGGCTGTGGTTTAAAATAGCATTTGCCTCCCAAGAAACCTACTGTCTTCATTTAAGAGATTTATTGAACTCAAGAGAAATCATGAAATTAGTATAAGTCCTACACATACAGAGCCATAGAAATATCACCCATTTTACTAGATATTAGCCTTATATGAAAGATTTTCTTTCCACAAAAAGTAATATGTTTATTGCTGAAAAATCAGATCTAACTGTCAATAACTGCCAGATTCCAGAATTAATATGATCTTTGCACTGGACATCACCCATTTGTGCAAAGTATCTGCTCCTCCTTCCCCCTTTTCCAGCCTGTTGTCACCCAGAAGAGTACCCAAGATGAGTTGCATCAGTGGGATTCCTTTTCCCTCTAGTTTCAGGTTCAGTTTGGCCTTAGGGCTTACTGGCAGAAGATAGGAGAGAGAGGAGCAAGACGAGAGAATTTGGTCACCCAGCTCCCTCTCTGCCCAGTCACCTAATCTTGGCTGCTTTCTTCCATCAAAGGGTAGAGCTTCTATCACCCTACTCCCCTCTTCACACTGCCTTCTCTCACTCCAAGTCCCAATACCAGTTTCCTCTCCTCATGTTTTAAGGCTTAGGGATGGTGATAGCATTCAGTAGTTACTAGCCCTGGGGTACTCCATATGCTTTGTGGTTTTCCTATACTCTGACTGTTCATTTGTTAATGTATTTATTAAACTAGCCTCAAGTGACCCGGGTTGATAGTGCCATGTTGACACTAAATGATTTCGATATCTAGCAAATTTACTAATATAGGAGAAACAGAGGCCATCCATAGGAAGGTAAAACTTTTATATTTGGGTTTTCTTATTGAGTAACTACTATAAAAATAACAGGTAATATTTACTGAGAGCTTAATCTATGCCATCAACTGCTCTGAAGAAAATTTATTTGTTAACTCATATAAACATAATTAAACCTATATGATGATGGCACAGGAAAGTTAAGTGGCTTGCTCATTGGATATTGTGATTTATAATAAAATATATATATATTTTGTCTTTATCCCAGTTTCTGCCACAGAGCTCCTAAAACTCTTGGATTTTCCTAAGTGATAAGAATGATGAAGGTGTGTTGATATTCATAACAAACCCCGTTCAACTGCACCTGAGTTGTTATTGAGATAACTTTTGGAAAGCACCTACAGATGGGAGCTTGATCCCAAGGGAACCAACCAGTGGTTGGAGTGTTGGAACTTTCAGTTCCATCCCTGACCTCTGGGAGGGGAGAAGAGCTGGAAATTGAATAGATGGCCAATGGCCAATGAGTTAATTGGTTGTGTCTATGTAATAAAACCTCTATAAAAACCCAAATGACGGGGTTTGGAGAGCTTCCTAAGTGGTTAACACATGAAGATTTGGGGACAGTGGTGTGCTTGGAGAGCATGGAAGCTCCTTGCCCCTTCCCAACACCATGCCCTATGCATCTCTTCCATCAAGCCGTTTCTGAGTTATATCTTTTTATAATAAACCAATAATGTAATAAGCAAAATGTTTCTTTGAGTTCTGTAAGTTGCTCTAGCAAATTAAACAAACCCAAGATGGGGCCTGTTGCAATCTCAGATCCATTGCTGGTAGATCAGAAGCAAAGGTGACAGAAACCTGAGCTTGTGATTGATGATCTCATGTTGGGCAGGCAGTATTGTAAGACTGAGCTTTTAACCTGTTGAATCTGATACCGTCTGCAGGAAGATGGTGTCAGAATTGACTTGAATTGTAGGATACCCAACTAGTGTCAGAGAATTGCTTGGTATGGGGAGAAAAACCAACATGTTGGAGTTAGTACCATAATGGCACTCAACTGCAGCACAACTCATTATACACAATTAATAAGTGGCAGAGTTGGTTGTGAACCAAAGAAATCTGACTTCTGAGTTCATGGTGATAACACAGAACAATACTGCCTTTATACATAAGAATGCCAAAAGAGTAATTCAGGGAAAGTGCATGTGTTTCAAATGGAAAATTACAATTCATTGAAACTTTCAGAATATATATAATTGCTAAATATTAAAATTAAACATATTTGCTTTAATTTTTAGCAGATACAAATTAGAAAATATAGTATTACACAAGGAAAAGCCCTGTGAGAAATGGCATTTCAAAAAATGTAGATTGGAATGGAAATTAGTGTTTATTAAGCACCTACTCTTCCACCTAAAAGTTTACATACTAGCATACAAACTAACATACATATTTTATTTATATAATCCTTATAACAATCCTGTATGGAAGCTGCTGCTGATCTTATTTTATAGATGAGGAAACTGAGACTCAGATTGAGGTCCCACTGCCACATGTCATTGACTTCCTTGGTTATCATGTGTTGCCCACCTCATCCTCAGGGGTTGGCAGTCTCACCCCCAATATAGAATGACCTGAAAATTAGGGATATATAACAAGACCTACATGAAGCCTAGAATTTTGAAAAGTTCTTTTAAAAAATGTTTATAATGGGCCCTTGATAAGGGTGAGAGGTCTCACTCTAAGTTTTAAGACTTTGTTTATTTTTTAGAGAGAGCATAAGGAAAGGAAAGAGAGGGGGAGAGAAACACCAATCAGTTGCCTCTCACATACCTCCAACTTGTGAACTGGCCCCCAACCCAGACATGTGCCCTGAGTAGGAATTGAACCAGCAACATTTTGGTTCCTAGGCTGGAGTTCAACCCACTAAGCCACACCAACCATGGCCTGGAAACTTCTTAAAATGCAGTCCCATATTACAGTGAATGACATCATGATGACGACAAAGATAACAAAAAAGCCACTATTGCCATATTTCCAGCTGGTTCTATAGAATCTAGCTATGCTATCAGTCCCTCTAAAATAGTTTTCCCATCTAAGGCAAAAATCAATTTAGTCTCCTTCATTTTCATAACCAAATGTTATCTTTGCTGACACAGGGGGTACCTTCATTCAACAATTTTACTCTTTACAAAGCCCAGTTTTGAGTTGATAACTGTCTGTTCTTGCCTTAAGTACAGTTTAGACAACTGGTAATTGAAAAACTCAGACTTAGGAACATTGGTGATGTGTTACTTGTTTTCCCTCTTAATAATTGAATTCCCACTTTGTTTTCTAGGTCGTACAGATCCTGAATCTCTCAGGCATTGAACTGGAGTGGAAGAGCAATAAAATGTCTTCCTATCTTGCCCCTGGGTTGCTCTGTCTAACAAACCAAAGCATGGGTAAGGAATTATTTTTTTAGCTAGTTCCATAAGCCATAACATTGTGAGAAATTCCTCCAAATTTTGCCAGTAACCTATCTGTTCATATTTATTCTAAGCTCTTTTTCAGTTGTTATTATGTATGAATATTCATGAGTTTTTTGGTGAGATATTAGGGGGGTCCACAATGCAAGACACCTCTTTAAACTCCCCCATTGCTTTTTTTATATTTTAAATTATAAACCTAAGTAAAGGAAGTTAGGGAATAAAAGCAAAATTGGCACCAAGCAAGACATCAGGTCATATTATGATATCTAAAATGTTCTCAGCTTTTTGTTTCCTATTGCCTATCACATGGAACAATTTGCCCATTTCTAGAGACTTCTTGGTTATCCAGAGCTATTTTATGTGGGTACTGTAGTCTTAATTAACAAATTTTAAAACTAAAAATTTTCACTTTCACTTACATTTTTTAGCTCCTCCAAACTCTGTTCTTTTTAAAGATTTTTATTTATTTATTTTTAGAGAGACAGGAAGGGAGGAAGAATGAGAGGAAGTGAAATATGGATGTACGAGAGATACATTGACCTATTGCTTCTTGAACGCACCCAACCAGGGACCGGGCTTGCAACCCAGGCATGTGCTGTGATTGGGAATCGAACTGGTGACCCTTTGGCTCACAGGCTATACTCAATCCACTGAGCCACACCAGCCAAGGCCAAACTCTGTTCTTAATAACAAGTTAGCATTATATATAACTTGTACTATATAAACTCAGTTCTATAACTAGCTACATAATTTGTAGGGCCCAATGCAAAATGAATCTATGGAACCTTTAGTTCAAATTTTTTTAACAATTTCAAGATGTAAACCACAAAGCATTAAACTAGCCCTTCTAAACATGGCACCCTACTCAGTTTCTTTGATATATTTTTAGTGCATTAACATATTTTAATGTTGCAACCTTTTTGGATTATTTTAAAGCAAGAGCCTCCATGACAAATGGCCAGAAGGAAGCTTCCTGCCATATGAAAGCTATTAATGTGTGCATTTAATTCCTTGTATTTAAAAAATATATATGAAAAAATTCTAACATTTTTCTTCTAGTATTTAATTCTGGGGGAAAAGTCTTCACAAATACATGTGCTTTCTTTCATTATTCATTTCTTTATTTACAAATACTTATTGAGTAGCCATTCACTGCAAGCACTGCACCAGACACTGGGCTAAATCAGTGAACAGATGCACAAGGAAAAATTCCTGGCCTTTGTGCAGTTTATAATTAATGGATGGAGTTATGATCAATTTCCTAACCTTTCAGGGAAAACTCTACTGAAGGCTGACAGTGTTTTCAGTCTCCTCTTCCACCATATGTTAGCACATTTTACACACTATATTAAAGAAGTAAATAAATATTTAAAATTTGACTTTGGTGCACAGTAGGCATGAAATGGGGAAACCTCATTCTAACATACAACCTTTCTGTATTTCATAGAACTTATTTAAATGTAAGAGCAAGTGCAAACTTCTATATAACTTATGTGGATTATTTAGGTATGAATTAAAAATATGTTTCCATGTAACTCAATGATGATAAATAATAAGTTTTTTGTGGCAATTTTAGGCTTATCTCAGTCACCTTATTTGATAACCAGGCATTGGTGTTACGTCTAGTCCCAAGTTAAATAAAAAGGGGAGAAGGGAACAAAAAAAGCTAAACAAAGCTTTTCATTGACTGTGATCACTAAATAGCAAAAATAGAAAATATATTTAAAGCAGGCACTCTGAAATTTTACAAGCTTATATTCAATAAGGGGACTAAATGGTAATGGGAAAATACAATAAAGATTAAATCAAAAAATAAAATAAAATGAAAGTTGAAAAAATAAATAAAAGCTTATATTCAAACCCTGGCCAGGTAGCTCGGTTTGTTGGAGCATCATCTCAATGTGCCAAGGTTGCAGGTTTGATCTCAGGTCAGTGCACATGCATGAGTCAATTAATGAATGCAAAAATAAGTGAAACGACAAATCAAAGTTCTTCCTCTCTTCATTTCTCTCTCTAAAAAAAACAATTAAAATATGTATATATAAAAGCTCAGATTCAAACAAGTATATCTGAAATTCCTTGAACTGGCTGCTGGGCAGGATAGTATTTATTGACGAAACAACAGCACATAGTTAGTAGGGGAACTGAGCTTTGTATCAGACATTCTGCCATCCTGCCACTAAAATCAACCAGTTCTGTGAGCATCCTGATCACCAGTGTTTTGAACTGTGCATCTGAAAGTTTGGCTATTTCTTCATCACTTAGATTTATCGGCTCTGGGGCTCTGAGTTGTTCTTGAGCCATGTTTTGATCTGTTTGTGCCTGTTACGTATGAGGAGCAGAGCCTTAGATGTTCACCAGGGCGGGGCCACCCAGGTTGCTAGTTTGTGATGTTGTATGTGGGGGTGGGTCAGAGAGAGGCCACCCAGGTCGCTGGTTTGTAACGCTGTATGTGGGGGCGGGGTCAGAGAGGGACAATAGCGGTCCCTTCTGCTGCTTCCCGCCACTGAGGCCTGCAGAGTCTGTCTCACCACTCGCTCCTTCACTGGTTTATCTGCGCACAAATGTGTGACCGTGGTCAGCCCTCAGTGAGACCACCGCCTTGCGCCCTCAGTGGGTCAGCCTGCTACTCCACACCTGGGATCCGCCCACAGCTGCAGGTGCACCTGGGTCGAGCACCTGGGTCGGTCCTATGGATCTTTCCTGCCCAACCCCGCTCTGCTGCTGGCTCTGCCCCTCTTACCAGTTTGGCTGAAGGGTTCGTTGTTGTCAGACTTCTGTGTAGTTCAATTTTCTGTGGTTTGGGTGCATTTTTGTCGCTAAAACTTTGTTGTTTTTAAACTTGGTTGTGGGAGAAAGCACAATGCTTCCACCTATGCCTCCATCTTGGCAGAAGTGTTCTCCTTCGATTTTAAATAATAGCCTTGCTGGTTGTAGGTCTTTGCTTTCCATTGCTTTTAATATTGCATGCCAATCTCTTCTGGCCTGAAATGTTTCTGATGAGTAATCAGATGATGATCTTATGGGAGGTCTCCTGTAGGTAACTAACTGTCTGTCTCTTGCAACTTTTAAGATTCTCTTTGTCTCTAACCTTTGGCATTTTAATTATGATGTGCCTTGGTGTGGCCCTCTTTGGGTTCATCTTAGTTGGTATTCTCTGTGCTCCTGAACTTGTGTGTCTTTTTCCTTCACCAGGATAGGGAAGTTTTTAGTCATTATCTCTTAAAATAAGTTCTTGACTATTTGCCCTCTCTCTTCTCCTTCTGGTACCCTTATGATGTTATGGATGTTATGGTTCATGTTGTCCTAGAGGTTCCTTAGAGTATCTTAATTGTTTTAAATTCTTTTGCCTTTTGATGCTCTTATTGGGTATTTTCTGCTACCATGTCTTCCAAATCACTGATTTGACCTTCTGCTTTATCTAACCTACTGTTGATTACTTGTAGTGTATACTTCATTTCAAAAATTGTAGTCTTCATTTTTGACTGGTTCTTTTTTATGGTCTCTATGTCCTTCTTTATGTTTACTATCTCTTTGTTTAAATTCTCACTGAATTTATCCATTCTTCCTTGACCATCCTTATAAAAATTGTTTTGAAGTCTGTTTCAGATAAATTGTTTGCCTTCATTTTATTTAGTTCTTTTTCTGGGGATTTTTATGTTATTTCATTTGGGTCATGTTTCTTTGTCTCCCCATTTTGGCTGCTCTTTGTAATCATTTTTGTGTATTAGGTAGGTCTTCTATGTCTCTCAGTCTTGGTATGGTGGCCTCAGGTAGTAGATGTCCTCTGGGCCTCAGTGGCTTAGTCTCCTTTATCATCTAAGCATGGTGCTCCAGGAAAGGCTGCTGTGTGGGTTGTATGAGCCCTTCAGTTTTAGTTGAGTCTTTATTGCTGTCATGCCCAGCATGAGTGGAGTTGACCCTCAGCCTGGCTGCCTGCAGAGATCTCCTTTTGGATATGCCACTTGTGGAGCTAATTGGATCCTGCTCTGATGTGGTCTGAAGCTTGCCACTGGGCCTGTTGGTTCTGAGGCTTTTCAGAGGGACTGTGGTACAACTCAATGTCAAATGCTGCCTATAGCTGGCCCTGGGCTACCTGTTTGGAGTTACAAAGCAATCCACAGTTTGTAGCTATGTCAGCTGGGCCTGGGTGTGTATGGGAGGGGCCAAGGTGTACATCAAGGTTGGCTTTTACCAGCACCAAGCCTGGGGAAGGTCAGTAAAAGGCCCAAGGCACCCCAAGATCTGCATATCTGCATTCACCTTATTCCACCTGCCCTGCCTGTCAAGCTGAGTCACTGAAGGAGCCTCTGGCAGTACTCAATGTACATGAAGTAGCTTCTCAGTGAGTCACCAGGTAGGAGTGAGTGGTGTTCACCAGATTAATATATGTTCAAACTCAGTGCTGGTGCTAGACCTGAGGCTACTCAGCAAAAGTCCCAGGGTACACCAAGGACAGCCATCACCTGCTGGGCACCTGTGTACCTTTATGGTTTGGCATGGTCTCAGGGAGTAATCAGGGTAAAGCCAGCATAATTTTTCAGACCTAAAAAGGCCAAAATTTGGCTATGCGAAAGGAAGACCCAGCACCAATTGGGCATGTGTGGGAAAGTGGCCCCTATCCTAGAGCCACACAACTCAATCTGTCCCCAATTCTGGCCAGACCTCCTAGAGAGCCCTAGTTCATCAGGGAAGGGCCAGCAGAAGTCAGGAATGTGGGGCTAGTGGATATCTTGTGGAGGGGCAGCACCAGTCAGGTTCGTGGGAAGTGAAGGAATGGCCCTACCCCAGAGCCACACAACTTAGTCTCTGATACCTCTAAGTCTGCCTAGACCTCTACACTCTGAACCTAGGTAGCTGACTTCTCCACAGGACATGAACTTGATAGGTCGGGGCAACAGGGAGTCAGGAGGGTTAGGCTATCGCATTCCCCCAGACTGATGCCATATGGAGGGGAGTTCTTGACCCAGGAAAGATGGCATTTGTGAGCTCTGTGGGAGAGAAATTCAGCACAGAGAACCTGGTGGTTGTCCCTTCAACTCTCCCCAAAGCCACATTATGAAGATTCTGACTCTCCCTGAGTTTGTCCCCAAGATTTCTTTATGAAAGTTTATACCACTGGCTCAGGCAGAAGACTCCTCTGCAGGGCGTGAGCTCAACAGGGCAGAGCAACAGAGAGTTGGGAAAGTGAGGCTATTGCATTCCTCTAGGATGATGAAGTTTGGAAGTGTGAGAGGAGGGATTGACCCAAGAACTATGGTATCTATGGGCAGTATGGGAGAGAGACTCAGCACAGGGACCCTGGAGTTGGTCCCTTCAGCTCTCTTCCCTATGACATGCATCTCAGTTTCTCCTCATACAACTCTAGTCTTCTCCAAGCCTCTCTCTGCAAAATCCCAGGGTGAGTGGGTGCTAATGTAATTTTGTGCATTGGCCCTTTAAAAGGGCACCCAGCTTTCTAGCAGATGCCCATCTCTCCCTGGCAGACAGAATCCCTGATGATTTTCACAGCCAGATGTTATGTGGACTGCTCTTCCCAGCTCTGGTGCTCTGGGCTGGAGAACCTGGCATGGGGTTGAGATCTCTCATTCTTCAAAGGGAAACTTTATAACTGAGATATCCCTCCCTATTCTCAGTTATAAATGGTATTCAGGCTGCTTGTTTTATAATTTAGTTATAATTCCAGTTTGGTCCTAGGAGGAAATGAGTGTACCTTCCACCTACTCTGCTGCCATCTTGGGTCTTCCCAAGTGGCACTTGATTTTTAGTGGACAACCCTAGCTGGAAGAGAAGTGGGAAAATAGGCACTTGAACTATTTGGCCAAGCACCTTCCAGACAAAATAAAATCAGTGTTTGTGGTTACAGGAACAAGGGAAGAATGGATATCGGCTATCCATTGGTAGGTTCAACCACAGCACGAAAAGTGTACATACACAGACACACACAATTTCTTGCACAATTTCAAGGGATTCACTAGCCTTCACTGGATCCCATTTTATCTGAATTCTATGTTAAAAAATTATTAACCTAGGCCGTTTGAGCAACTAGTTATTATTAAACACAGTTAATGAAAAGTGTGTGAATGGAAAATGGTAATGGACATTTAAGAGACACCACATTGCATGGAGTGTACCATGCTCACCCACCCGAACTAAATTCTATTGCCTATGTCTCTCCAAAGCTGCAATCCATTAAATGGCCTGTTCTTAACTGAGCAGTATTTAATCCTGCTGCCATTGTAAATATACAATATGTAAATGTAGGAAGATAGGCCACTTCATTTAAGTATACATTCTACTTACACACTTGATTTGATGACATTAGCTTGCAGGTGTCTCTACTTCAATTAATTGCATATTGGTAAAATGCATAATTTAAACTGAGTACAAAACTGAATCATTCAAGTGATAGTCTCTTCAATATAATTATTCCACAAAAGTTGGAGTGCTGACAAAATGTTGTCCTTTATTTTCTTAAAATAATAGTTTCAAGTATGTTCAAGACTAGATGACACAGAAAATGTCAATAACATATGAGAAATATAATAAAAAGAATAAAATTACAACTTTATATTTTTATCCAAGTTTCCTCTATAGATTCACAAACAATTTTTCCTTATGAAATCAGGTTACCCAATATCCTATGTAGTTTTCAGCTCAAGTTGAAGAACATGTAGTTTTCAGCTCAAGTTGAAGAACAAGTTCTTTCAAAAAGGCCACATAAAGCCCCCTCTGGTGTGGCTCAGTAGATTGAGCACTGGCCTGTGAACCAAAGGACTGCAGGTTCAATTCCCAGTTAGGGCTCATGCCTGGGTTGCAGGCCAGTTCCCAGTTGAGGGTGTGCAAGAGGCAACCACACATTGATGTTTCTCTCCCTCTCTTTCTCCTTCCCTTCCCCTCTGTCTAAAAATAAATAAATATGTAAATAAATTACTAAAGGCTGTATAAAGACACAATATTTCTGCTGATCAGTAAGTTATATGCTGATATGTAACATATGCTGCCTTTTATTCTAATACAAAGAAGAAAATGATTCAATTCAACAGAAGAAATATACAGCTTACTGTACCTGCTAAATAAATAGCTTTATTTTTTATAATCAACCTCTTCCTTGAGAGAACTTAAAAATAAATGTGTATGTCCTTTCACTAACTCCAGAATGTGAAAAAATGTCATATTATCACCAAGTCATTCACTGACAGAGCACCATGCTGCTAAATTAACATTTCATGTCCTATCATAATAAAAATAGTTCTATTTGTTGAGTACCTAATTAGTGATGGGGACTTCACATATAATATTTCTGTGGTTTGTTGAGTAACAGCTCCCTCACGTCCTAATCCCTCAAATCTGTCAATGTTATTTATATGGCAAAAGGGACTTTGTAGATTTGATTAAATTAAGGGTTTTAAAATGGGGAGATTATCTTGGATTATCTGGGTAGATTCAATGAAATTAAAAGAGTCCTTATTAAAAAAGACAATGTAAAGATTCAAACAAAGAACTGAAGATGCTATTCTCTTGGCTTTGAAGATGTAAGAAGAATTTAAAAAAACAGAGAAGATAATGAATTCTGGCAGCCTCTAGAAGGTGAAAGAGTCAAGGAACCAATTTTCCCCTAGACTTTCCAGAAGGAATCAGGCCTTTTAATCCATTGTCTTTAGTCTAGTGAAACTAATTTTGGACTTCTGGCTGCTAGAACTATAAGAGGATAAATTTGTGTTCTTTTAAGCCACTAAATCTGTAGTAATTGGTTACAGCAACAATAAGAGACTACACAATTTCTAATTTTAAAACTATTGTGAAAGAGTGGTATTATTGCAACACATACACACACTTATCAGATGAAGAATATGAGACATGAAGAGAGGTAAAAAAATCTTATTAACCAATGTCACCCCAATATATTTAACAAAGAAGGTGAAGGAATTAGCCAAAGAACATATATGCATAACCCATAGACACCAGAGTGTGGTGTTGGCCAGAGGGAAGGCAGTGTATGCTGGATGGAGGTGAGCAAAGTGGGGAAATGGGGACATGTGAAATAGTGTCAACAATAAAAATAAAGAGAAAAATAGGCAAGTGTACACAGCTAGGGAATGACAGAGAGAAATGGCAACTAGGTCTGACTTGAAGCCCACAGACCATTCTTGTCTACCATGGTAATTCATAAGAACCACCAAGGC
This sequence comes from Artibeus jamaicensis, assembly GCF_021234435.1. NCBI lineage: Eukaryota > Metazoa > Chordata > Mammalia > Chiroptera > Phyllostomidae > Artibeus > Artibeus jamaicensis. Next base: position 6,174,120 of record NW_026522028.1, on the reverse strand, counting down.
ACATTTCACTGTGTCTTATACCAAAAGTTTTTCCCTCTGTTTAGAAATAAAAGGCAGCAAACCCCAAATTATATGCATTTCAAAGAGAGAGTATTTGTTCTCAAGGGGGAGGTGAATGAATCAATTATTGGCAATGCTCTAGTCTGTTTCCATAAGGGGGCTTTTATACTCCAAATTAAACTCACTTGTGCCTATAGGTTTGAGAAATACAGTTATAAAGCAGCTATCAAATGGATTCTGCATGAGAACTCCTTGGAGAGAGACTATAAGCCTAAGAATGGCCACACTTAATGAAGTCATTGCACAGTTGTGAAGGAGTCCAACCTCTACCCGAAGGTTTAATAATTCCATGTAGCTCTTTATAGTATACAGGTGATACACTCTTCATCCACACTTCAGAAGAGCCCACCTTTTGTTAGCTAAATTGAAATTCAAAAGGAGTTTTCCAGAAACACACCATTAGCAGTTTTATTTCAAAATATTTGAGAAGTGTTGAGTTAAAAGACAGCTTTGTAAATCTTAAAAGCATAAAATAAAGCAAATAATTAAAAAGTAAAGCATTTCATTTAACCATAATAATTGTATATATCCAATGTGTAGGGGGTGGAGGAGTGATTATTTCAAAGTCCCTCTAAGTTTCTGGATTCTGTGGGAAAGGATCAGATCATTTGTGATTTGATATTTATTTGAGTGAAATTTGTAACTTTCTCTACCATAAAAACGTTGACAATTTCAGCGGATGTGTTTCAAGTAAGTTAGGGAAACATCAGCAAAGGAGGTATTTTTAAAAGGTTGAAGAAAAAGCACTTAGATAATAGTCTGGTAACATGGTGACATCTTGTGGTGAGAATTAGCAACAAAATCCCTAAAGTTAGAAAAAGTTAAGGTCGGGGAACCCACGTTTAGAAAATAACAGCAACAACAACAACAAATACCAAAACCAAACCTGACTAAACCTTTGTTCTTGCAGATACAATGAATTTTTCTTATTCTATCTTTTGGCTGTGAGAAGAAAATTCTGGATTTCTGCCTTATATGCCCATACCAACAGAGACAAAACAGTTTAGTTTAGAAAATAATAAAACCCTTATGGAAATAGACTAGGACCCTGCAAATATTTCCTTCTATACACTTATATTTTTTAAGAGTTTATTTATTTATTTTTAGATAAAGGAAAGGAGGGAGAAAGAGAGGGAGAGAAACATCACATTCTCACATGCCCCGACTGGGGGCCTGGCCTGCAACCCAGGCACGTGCCCTGACTGGGAATTGAACCTGTGACCTTTCAGTTCATAGGCGGGCACTCAGTCCACTGAGTCACACCAGCCAGGGTCCTTCTATAAATTTCTTGCTTAAAATAAAAATGTTTTACATTTGAAATTTATTAAATTTATGGAATATGAAAAACTTTGTTTCATTTACACTTCAGCTAAAACTAGAAGAAGCATGTTTCCCACTGCCTGCAACAGATGCTCTTGGCAATTTTGCTTCCTTATGCTAACCTGAGTCACCTACAGCCTGGGTGCACAGTTCTATAGCATATGCCTTCTCTTTGCCTAAGGTCTATCTGTGGCTGCCAAAATAAGTCTAGCCTGTGCAGGGCACTGTGGAAATGCCTGGAATTCAACACCCCCATGAGCCACTTTCAATCAAGAGGGCAGGGCACAAAGGGTAAATACCTCAGCTTTTTAAACCATCAGTGGGACAATTCTGAGTGTGTTCCTGTGGTCTTTCACAGGGTCCCCAGTGGGACTGGACACCAGTTTTCTATATTAATAACTCATTCTTTAATGTACCTTTTCTTTCTTTTTCGAACTCCCTCACCATGCTTCCAGGAGTCACCACCCAATAAACTACAAGCACCCGAATCATTGTCTCGGGGACAACTTTTGGAGAAATCCAAATGAATATAGGTACCTACCCATGCTGCATACATATGTTTCAAAAAGGAAAAAAATAGTTTTAAGCATTTTTACTAGTGTCATTAGCAAAATACCAACATGGAAAAAAAGCAAAGACAAGCCTAGCACATTTTGGTTTAACTGCAACCAGAAAGCCTTTTTCTCTTTGTGGGAATGGAAGTTCAACTTACAGAAATTGCCTCAGTAGGGAAAGAGGGCACCTCCACTGCTGGGATTTTTGTATCTATTCTCAAGTCCATGCAAGAAAAGTTGAACTGGGTGCTAAATGCTGGGTGGACAAATTGATTTACTAATTGGTTAGGAAATAATATATTAAAATTGTATACTTGGAGACCCAAGAATTAGAAATGTATTTTATAAAACATATTTATTCATTAGGAGTTGTTTTTTTCTTTTCAAACATCCAATTTAATCAGCTACTTTTCTTCACATTTAAGGTTCTGTGAGAGGCAGAGAGACCAGAGAGTATCTCAATATTTTACACAAGGCAGGTCTCAATCCAGGAGGTGATATACAAGAAGGGGGAGGATGCATCTAATCAGCACTTTGATCGTCAGTCACATGTAAATTTCATCCCCTGGCCACAACTTTGCCTCAAGAGTCTATTCCATCTATTCCATCTTGATGGCAATAGAGAGGCCAAAAAAAGCTGTTATATACTGGCATGTTGAAAATTACAAAGTAAATCTCAAATGTATTCACCGGAACTCTTGGTCACAAGTCAAACTGCTAACTACAGCATGTGAATAATAGCACTTTATACACTAAGTGATGTTGGTAAAGTCATGCTTTTATTTCCCTTTGAAATAAAACCATCATCAAGCCAATTATTAATTACAGTAAATTTATGAAGTTTAATAGGCATTAAACTAAAGAAAAAGGACTTATATGCTCCATTTCAGAATAAATGCTTTTTAACCATCATATATTCTAATATCTAATCCATATGTTGAAACCCATGCACATCTCCTACTTCATTGCATTCTGAGTCCCAAAGTTTCTTTGTATTTGTAAATGTAATAATACTAATAGCGAGGCCCTGGCTAGTGTGGCTTAATGGGTTAAGCATTATCATGCAAGGCAAAAGGCTGCTAGTTCAATTTCCAGTCAGGAGGTTGTGGGCCAGGTCCCCAGTTGGGGGGCGTGTGAGAGGCAACCAATCAATGTTTTGCTCCCTCTTTTTTTCCCTCTCCTAACCCTCTCTCTGAAAATAAATAAATAAAATATTTTGTTTTTTAAATAAAAAAATTTTAAATAATACTAATAGTCACTCTGCCTAGTATTTTACATATACTAATTTATTTACTGCCTATAACACTATGGTGAGAATACTGAATCTTTAGGGAGGTTGCCCAAATCCTGATCTGTCTGAAAACTCAAGCTCTTACTTATGGTATCAGCCACCTATTGCTACCTAATAAGCAATCACAAAATCGCAATGGCAAACGTATAACTCTGTATTTTTCACATGTCTGCACATTAGGTGAGGCAGTTCAGCTGATCTTGGTTGGGCGTAACCAGATGGCTCCAAGATGCAGGTTAGATCTAGTTCTGCTACACATATCTCTCAACCTTCTTGGATCGACAGATTAGCTGGACCATGGCCTTCTTGTGGTGATGACAGAGTGTAAAGGGTGAGTGGAACACACAAGGCCTCATCAGGCCTAAACTAGATTCTGGTACAGTGTTGTTTGCATCCACATCCTACTGACCAAAGCAAGTCATGTGGCCAAGTTCAAAGTTAAGGGGCATGGGAGTGTATTCCTTTTTCAGTGAAAGAAAGAACATGCAAAGTTACATGGAAAAGAGAGTAGATACAGGAAAGGGTGAAAATTGAAAACAGAATTTGAATATATCCCATTCACTGTGTCTGTGAGCTCCCATAATCTTTCATAAATAATTGAGGTGTCTGTATTTGCAGTGAGGTAAGAAATGAGCTATCTTTCTGATACCTTCAGAGGTGCTGACAGAACATTAAATGTGATCAATTAAGCAAGACTCAGATGATCTGTCTCTAAGTTCTGAAAATCTGAAGTCTAACATCATTGGCAGGACCCATCATGGGTGAAATCACAAAGCAAGCAAATTTGCCTTTGACGCTCCTTAATCTCACCTCTAATTATCCCCACTTTCATGCCTCTGTTTTATCTATTTCTCCTGTCTCCATACAAAATATTCCACCCCTGTAGCCCATTCTCCCTAAACCTATCCTCTGCATTTCAAACCTTAAGTATCTGGTAACTAACACCCCTAGATAGTGACAGCTGAATAGGTTTTTGCTTAAAGACATTTCGACTAGGGATTTCTGAGGCATACAGTGTGTGAGCTTAAATAGCAGTTGTCAAAAAACTTGGAAGTTAAACTTATTTTATGTTCAAATAAACTTAATTAAAAATCTAATTTATTAGAGGATAATAGTGGTACTATACAATTATCTTATTAGTCAAATATTAATATAATTATTGATAGTCAACTAGTATTGGTTCATGAACAGAGCAAGAAAGAAACAAACCCACTTCTTCATTTGGTCTGCTTGTCATGTCACTTTGGTGATCTCTGAAGGTCTTCCACAGAATCCCCAGGTACTGAGAAACATAATTTGAAAATCCTTAACATAAACTGTCATGTTAGATTTGTCTTATCTTTCAGACCCCACAGAGCCTCCCACAGCTGTGAAAGCATAAAACTGTCTTAGTCCCAGGGCCTTTATGATGTGGTCTGAGGTGCATGTGAAATTTTCTTTCTCTTCAGTCTGCCACAGTGTCTGAATATCTATGATTGGAGGTGCTATTCCTTTGGTCTAAGGCATTTTCTTGCCCAGGAGTCCTTTTAAAAGTGTAAAACCTCTTTAGAGAAACAATCCATTAGTCCATGAAGACCTCAGCTTGAATAGGGTTGTTGTTGTTGTTGTTGTTATTGTTTTGGATGGCCCGTAAGCAGCACATGTAGCCAGAGTAAGAACTGTGAGACCTAGATACCCAAGAGTGAAAAGGGGCCAGGAGAAGCTCTGAAAACAAATGATCAGAAAAAAATATAAAGGGATAGCCCTGGCTGGTGTGTCTCAGTGGATTGAGTCCTGGACTGCAAACTAAAGGGTCAGTGGTTCCATTCCCAGACAGGGCACACGCCTGGGTTGCAGGCCAGATCCCCAGTAGGGGACATGCGAGTGGCAACCACACACTGATGTTTCTCTCCCTCTCTTTTTCCCCCCATTTCTCTAAAAATAAATAAGTAAAATCTTTTTTATAAAAATAAATAAATCTTAGCATAGAAAAAGATAGAAACAATAAAAAGGGAGATGAAAGTAGAGAGGTGAGGTGACTTCAAATCAGAAGTAAGCCTTGTCTCAGAAATGCTTTTTCACTAAGTAAGCTCCAGCAAGTACCATATAAGAGACCATTTTCTCTGAACCCAGAGCTCTTAGGAGGTTCACTTCCCCCTCCTTTTGTGGGCAAAACCAGGTAGGTGGGCTTCCTACAAATGCCACTCTTACTGTAGGATTTACTAAAATTCTGATTGATCCAGAGCTCAAAACATCAATTTCAAGCCATACCTTTTTCAAATTAATTGCCCAAAGATGAACTGTATCAACATTATATCATATATTTTGTAGATGCTGGGAAGGAGAAATAGGGCAAAATTGGCATAGATGGGGGTTATCACTTGTTTATGTTACATCTTCTAAATTCTATCATATAGTAAGTCATCAACTGTGCCTCTTCAAGAGGAAAAAGATAAGAACTCATTGAATTACTATAAGATGACATTATTTGGACTTAGAATATACTACCAAGTACCAGGTAGTTGCTGAAAAGGTACAAATTTATAAGACATGAAAGGAATTTAATATTTCCTGTGAAATTCTTCAGAACTTCACTGGGAGCTTCAGTGTATTTGTCTAATTCAATTCAACAAATAATTATTGCCTATTTTATGCCAGGCACTCAGTGAGATGCTGAAAAGACAAAGAGAAATAGGATATTCCTTCTGCTCTTCAACATGCTTAAAATCTAAGTGAGGAGGACAGAAATAAAAATGGGTGTGCTACTGTGTATAAATGCTACATTGACAGTATAAAGAGAATGGTATTGGAATAAGCAGGGGAAAGAATGATCTAGGTTCTAGCTCTCAGATGGAGGGAAAAGGTCAGATCTTGAGAGGTTCTGTAACTAAGGTAAGCCTTGAAAAGGCATTGGAGACTTAAGGCTGGAGAGAGGCATGGTTAAATCAACTTTCTCAGAAACATCACTGAGGTGGAGGGGGAAAGGCAGTCAAACTAGGTAAGTGGTTCTTAAAATCAGTCAGGCCCTGACTGGTGTGACTCAGTTGGTTGAGTGTCCTCTCACAAAGTGGAAAGCCACTGGTTTGATTCCTGGTCAGGGCACAGACCTGGGTTGCAAGTTTAGTCCCCAGTTGGGGCTCATGCAAGAGGCAACTGACAGATGTTTCCCTTTCACGTTGATGTTTCTCTCCCTTTCTTTTTCCCTCCCTTCCCCTTTCTCTAAAATAAACAAAATATTTTTTAAAAATCAGTCAGTCAACAGCTATTAAGAGACCATATAAAATGTGGAGTTTGGAGACAGGGCAGGGATTTTTTCCAGGTGACCTCAGGAGATAGAAATAATGAAAGTTCAGTACTCAAACAAGAAGTATGTAAAAACCAATCACTTTGTAAAAAAAACTACAACAATCATTTGTTCACATATAAGACACTAAAATGTGCCAATGCTTAGCATGCATTGTGGTATTTATGTGAATAACTGTTCCCCCTAAGAAAGAAACCGAGAACTTTTTCATGACTAGTCAAGCAGCTGCTAGAGACAAGGCATGAGTCCTATCATAGGGCAACTCACATTCTTAATACAAACAGGACTACTGTGTTATTCTTCATGGAAACCCTTACTTGAAATAGCTGCCCTCTTGGCATGGGAAAGAGAAACTTCCATGTGCATTAGAATTACATCTTCACACCATGTAAGTTTCTGAGAATCACTTTGTCACACATGTACTAGGCAAAACACTGTAACAACAAGTAGAAATACATTGTTAGAATTCCATAATCAGTGCTGGATATCATGTAGTAGGTAAAGGTGACAGAAGAAGTGGGGATTTCACCCCTTCAATTAAGAAACCACTATTTTTTTTAGAGAGAGAAGAAGGGGAGGAGAAAGAGAGGGAGAGAAACATCAAGGTGTGGTTGCCTCTCACATGCCCCCTACTGGAGACCTGGCCCATAACCCAGGCAAGCGTCCTAGACTGGGAATCAAACCAGTGACCTTTTTATTTGGTAGTCAACCACTGAGCCACACCAGCCAGGGCAAGAACCCACTAGTAAATGCCAAAACAGAAAACTCTACCTGGCACAGAGTGGTACTCAGAGGATATTTTATGGATAGATGAATTAAATGAATAAAAGAAACAGGACAAGTAGATATCAAGAAAACATAAATGACTTTCTTATGATACTTTTCTCTGAAATGCTAAGGAAATACTAATGACATCCCTCATGTGGTTGCAATAAAAAAGAATAGTAAATATTTTATCATATTATCTGGGTTTTCTTTCCCACTTTTATTTCTGCAGTTCAAAGCACTATTCAGTTCCATCAGAAGTGGGAACATGTTTCAGTTCTTTAGAAGAGCATATACATTGAGTTTTTGCTTCTTCTTGTACCTAGCGAGAAAGAACTATTTTTAATGAATAAACAAAATGTGGGATTAGATTCATACACTGTGAAAAAATAAAGTGGGGGAAAAACCCTGGGAAATTATGGCAAATTGTGGTACAAGTAAGTGGTTATGAATACCCCCACTGCTAAGTAGTTGGGTATAATCCTATCCACAGAAAGACAGCTGAATGCCAAAATCCAGCAGATATAAAATTAAAATGTGACCCAGTATATCAAAACTCAGTGAACATTTTTACGACCCATCAGTTGTATCATTGCAAGTCATTAGAGAGAAGATTTTGATTAACGTCAGTTTCTATATCAAGAAAAATAAATGAGCCTCCATTTCCTTCCTTATCTTTGTTCTCACCTTCAAGTTGTTAAGGTCTTTGAGAAGAATAAAAGATGACACTTCAGTAGTTCACAAATCAGACTTAACTGTTCCCATGTCGGTTTGAGTTTAGAAAAGATGACTTTCATCTAACAGCCCTCTCAGATATAATACTACAATGGCTGCTATGTCACCTCCAGAAATGATTTATACTTCATCAATCTAAATTTTAAAATATTAGAGAACACTGCCTGATATCTCTCTTCATTCTTTGGAAACAGCTTCCAACAGTGCCTTAACAGCAAAAAGAAAAAAGAAATTTTCCTATTCTTTAACTACCTACAATCCTAAATTAACTTAGTGTGTAGAAAGAAGTTCAAGACACACATACATACAACTATTCTCCAATTTTCCAGTTACCATAAGAGAAACCATCCAAACCTAAGATTTAATAACTTTTCATTTTTTTAAAAAAAGCATAAACTAAATGTAAGGAGCCCTTCAAAAATGTGGAGAAAAGGGAACCATTGTGTAGCATTGGTGGGAATGCAGTTGATGCACCCACTGTGGAAAACAGTATGTATGGAGGGTCCTCAAAAAATTTAAAATGTATCTGCCTTATGACCCAGATTTTCCACTCCTAGGAATATATATGAAGAAACCTAAAACACTAATTCAAAAGGATGTATGCACACCTATGTTCATTGCAGCATTATTTATAATAACCAAGCTCTGGAAGCAGGCCAAATGCCCATCAGTAGATGAGTGGATAAAAAAGCTGTGGTATGTTTACACAGTGGAATATTACTTGGCCATAAAAAAGAATAAAATCTTAGCATTTGCAACAACATGGATAGACTTAGAGGGTATTATGCTAAGTGAAATAAATCAGTCAGACAAAGACAAATACCTTTTGATTTTGCTTATTTGTGGAATCTAAATAACAATATAAATGAACAAACAGAACAGAAATAGACTCATAGATACAGAAAACATACTGATGGTTGCCAGAGGGGAAGAGGGTTGGGGGACTAAGTGAAAATAGTAAAGGTATTGAGAAGTACAGATTGGTAGTTATAGAACAGTCACAGGGGTGTAAAGTACAGCATAGGGAATATAGTCGATGATATTGTAATAACTACATATGGAGTCAGGTGGGTACTGGAAATATTCAGGGGGGACTACTTTGTAAAGTATATAATTGTCTAACTACTAAAGCTGTGTACCTGAAACTAATACAAAATAATATTGTATGTAAATTGTAATTGAAAAAATAATCAAAAATATAAAAAAAATGTAAGGGGCCCTTAATAAGGATTGCAAATATAAGTAATCCCTTTCCTCAGAGAAATCCCAATATAGCAGGGACAATAAGAGATGTGCACAAATACTTATAATATGGAGAATGGTAAAATAACTGTCTTAGAAAGGAGTCAAAAGTGCCAGAAATGCTAATAGAAAGAAGAAGTAACTTCAAAACTAACCAGGACTTGAAACATGAGACCATTCTAATCAAAGAAAATGGGATAAACTTAGGACCAGGGGTTTTCAAGAAGAGGAAATGAGTCCAGCTCCCCTGGAGGTGAAGAGAGCAATGGAAGACAGTCTAAAATACAAAGTGTAAACCAAATAATGGGTGACCTTGTGTGTCAAGGCCAAGAATTTAGATTTTATAAAGTAATCACTGAGAATGCTTCAAAACAAAGAAATGACGTGGAGGAACCTTAAGTGCATATTACTAAGTGAAGAAATTCAGTCTGAAAAAGCTACATACTGTTTGATTCCAACTATATAACATTCTGGAAAAAGCAAAACCATGGAAACAGTGAATTCAGAGAAATAAGAGAAGGTAAAGGAGGAAAGCAGGGAAGAGATGAACAGCAGAGAACAAAGGATTTGGGGGGTCAATAAAACTACTCTATATGATATTATAATAAGCATATGTCACTATACATAGAATGTTCAACACCAAGAGTGAACCCTAACACAAGGTAGGGTTAATCATCTTTAGATTATTAGGATGTGTTGATGTACGTTCATCATTGGGGGAAGAACAGTAGCATTTTGGTGAGTTATATTGATAATGAGAGAGAGACTATGCATATGTAGAGGATATCTGAGAAATCTTGATATCTTCCTTTCAATTTTGTTGTAAACTTAAAAATGACCTTTAAAAAAAAGTCTTTAAATAAAGAGAGACACACTCTCCAGTGTATCCGAAGTGCTGGGATGTGAAGACTAAATGAGTAAAGACAAATATGAATTAATTAGCTGTAAAGTCTGTGTGAGTGGGAAAATGGTGTGAAATTAATACAAAGTAGAAACCAAGAAAGTAGGACATATGGAGGAGCGCTAACTAGTTCAAGTTTAAATGTGTTGAATTGAGGCCCCTACAGAACAATCATCTAGAAAATCCCAGTAGAGTTCAGGAGCATGAACTTCAGTAGACCCATTCAGTCTTGTGGTTTCTTTTTGGGGTGTGAGCAGAAATACTACACCAGGGGTATCAAACTCATTTTCACCAGGGGCCACATCAGCCTTGTGGTTGCCTTCAAAGGGCAAAATGTAGAGCTCCTTGCTTCTAGTTAAGGAGTAGTTACATTTATACAGTCCTAATATTACATTTGGCCCTTTGAAGGCAACTGTGAGGCTGATGTGGCCCCTGGTGAAAATGAGTTTGATACCCCTGGCCTACACAGTAGTTTTTCATAGTATGAGAATTGTCAACCCCCTGATAATGAGATTCACCTGGAATGAAGTCCAGACCTCATTGAAGAACAAGACCCATCTGGTATGAGGTCAAGAAGAATATTTCAAATTACTAGCACAAGTAGTATTGAATGGCTGATCAGAACATAGGCTAAACAAGACAAGTAAAAGAGACCTTGTGGTTTATTTCCCTATATCAAACCTCCTCACTTCCCCAGATTTCCATGGCTTTTTATTTGTTACCTAGAATTACTGCATCTTTTTCTTCAAGCCTCTCAGATCTATCCTAGTTTGTCTGTCACCTTGCCACCAGCCCTTGTAGATAACTATACCCAATGGTATAATTGAATCAGAGTTTCCAAAATGCAGTGTGTAAAGTGAACTTTTTTTTAAGTTCACTTTTGTCAAACTAAGGAATAAAATAAAATTTTGACAAGTTACTAAAGCAATATTTTCCCTGTCCCACATAACCACCACAGACAGGAAAGAAGAAGGGGAAAGAGCAGAAGAAGGAAGAGGAGGTGGTTGAAAAATGAAGGATAAGAATAAGCAGGGAAGGAAGTAAAGAAAGAAGAATGAAGAAAAGAATGTTTTTTAATTGTTGTTCAAGTACAGTTTTCTGTCTTTTACTCCCATCCCAGCCCAACCCCCCCAGTGCTCCCCACCTCCCTCCCATTTCCACTCCCCCTTGTTATTGTCCATGTGTCCTTTATACTTGTTCTTGTAAACCCTTCCCCCTTTTCCCTGAAATTCCCTCCCCTCTCCCCTCTGGGCAATGTCAGCCTGTTCTCAATTTCAGTGTCTTTGGTTTTATTTTGCTTGCTTGTTTGTTTTGTTGATTAGATTCCTGCTAAAGGTGAGATCATATGGTATTTGTTTTTCACCACCTGGCCTATTTTGCTTAGCATAATGTTTTTATTGAATTCATTGAGGTGCAATAGAATCACATAAAAATGATTGTTGTCAATAATTTCAGTTAACCTAAAAGCAAGAAATCCACATATGCCAGTCCTCAATACTCATTAATTAGATGAAGTTATACTCATTATTCTGCTTCAGACATATAGACCCTATTTAGGTCTATTAGAAGCAGAAAACAAGGTAGAAAATAGAGGATCTTGAGTCCTGGAAATTTTTATATTAATCCAAGCTTTGCCTTGTATTAACTATGTGAACTAAGATATTTAAGCCTTAATTTTCTTGTCTATAAGAGTTATAATAGCACTCATCTTATTATGTTAATTATGTTACTTTAAATTGAAATATATTCATGTACATGTGTTTATGCCTCATGCACCATAGAATTCAGCATAGTCTCAATAATTTCTGGTTCACTTCCTTACAGAATTTCTGTTAGAATTAAATGAAACAATGTGCTTAGAGGCACCTGGAAAGCAGTAGATTAGCTTGACAAACTTACAAAGTAATAAAATAATACTTGAAAAAATAGCTATAGCTATGTACATGTACTCATGATTCTTTTTAAGATAACATTAAAAATGAACTTATTTTACTTTTACTGAATAATACCTTATAGCCCTATTGAAGTTCTAAGTATTCTACATGCTAAAATAAAATTGCAGTATGTTCCCTGGAGCATTTTCAATCACTGTAAAACATTATCTAACTGCAGTGCATATTTTTTAGATGCAAGCCATATTTGACTGAAACTATGCTGAGAGAAAATTTGGTGTTGATTAGCTTTCTAAGCCCCACTAGATTTTCAAGATAATCGCCTTCTCTACTTTTTAGTTGTATAAATGTGATCTTAATCTGTATCTATGTGACCTCTAAAATTTAGATTTAAAAGGTTCCAAACCCAAAGGTATCTGACCCCTTGTGGTAGTCAGTTGCCAAAACTCTTCACGTTCATATATACACACAGAATGTTAATTTCTCATTCACAAAATAATATGCCTCATGAATATTTGTGCCAATATTTTATTTTATTATTTTATTTTTTTATCTTTAGAGGGGAAGGGAAGGAGAGAGAGAGAGAAATATCAATGTATGGTCGTCTCTCATACATCCCCTGCTGGGAACTGTCCTGCAACCCAGGCATGTGCCCTGACTGGGAATCAAACTGCAATCCTCTGGTTTGCAGGCCTGCACTCAGTCCACTGAGCTACACCATCCAGGGCTTGTGCCAATATTTTAAATATTGCTTGCTCTTAGGGATTAATAAATGTCATCTCAAAGCATTTGTATTAGCAAAGACTCTTGCTTTCAAGTAGGGAAAACACAATTTAAACTAAAAAATGATATTCATAGGCTTATATATCTAAAAAGTATATGAATAAATCTAGGCATGAATAGTTCTAGGGACCCAAACCATGAAAATGGTACTCTATCTCTTTAAATATAGCAATCAGCTTTATCTCCTGTCATTGAGCTTTATTCTCATGCATACTTATCAATTGTGAAGGTGGTTGCCAATAGCTACAGGCTTATATACTATGCACGCAAATCCTGGCAGCCCAAAACAAAAGGGACTGCCTCACAACAGTACCAGTAAAGGATCAAAGACCATCTCAAATTGGGTAGTTCATGCCCATTCTGAAAGTTTTTACTGTGGCAAGGGAAATGGGATGCTTTGATTGACCAGGCCTGGGTTACTTGCCCATACCTAGAACCAAGAATTGAGTCAAAATCAACTTATATGAATGGATTGAGAGTAGAAAAATAATGATGGTTCACCATAGGAAAATTGGAGTTCTAGAACAGATGCTGACCAGTAAAATTAATGAATAGCCATTATAGCTTTACAAACTTCATAGTCATAGTTTGCGATAATGTATTTTTCTCAACCTGTGTGGATCTTAAAATGGTTTGGTGCTTAAAAAGGGGTCCTTGCATTTGAAAAGCTTGAGAATCTCTAATCAACTCTTCTTTCTATAGGAATATGTAAACTGGTATGATATAGATCAAGTACATGGATAACAAAAGTCTCTGTCTCTCAATTTAGATGATTAGTGCAATGAGTATGATGCCTTAGGTGGCTGCTTTGGGACTTCCTGTGCCTGTAAGTCAGTAGCTCAGTGAGTTTTCTTGGCCTATTAAGAAACTTCACAAAACATTGCATTTTCCAGGGAGCAGGAAACACTATGAAGGAAAATTATTCAAAGCACATTTTCAGCAAGAATTTTCTTTCAGTTGAGGTGTTTATTCTTGAATCTTCTGAGGTATCCAGGTTAGCTGCTTACAGAATGAGTTTATAAATTTTCTTAGAGCTAATTTGAAATTAGTTATGCATTCTGCATATGGAGGCTGTTAATCTAGTACTTTTTTCCATAAGATGTCTTAGCTCAAAGTAATTTATGAGATTGATCATTATAGTGCACTCTAAGTGAGCACAACTGTAATAATTACATACTCATAAACAGCAAGTGCACCCCCTCCACTTGTGTACCCTTCTAGATACCTGGATGTTCATCCTTCCTTGGAAGGAGCATTTCTAGTGTCATAACAGACTACTTCACAATTCCTATATGCATAAATTTTTAAAGTAAATTCCTGCATGATAAGCCCATTTTAATCATACATTCTTTCAGCAATGCAGAGTCCTGTGGTTTAAATTTCATATAATGCTATATAAATGACAAAACTCCAATCTATTCGTTAAATTATTCTGTCTCAATTACACTGTAATGCTTAGACATCCTCCGCCACATTCTCTTCCCTAACAAGTTGCAATAAGTTTTTTGTTAAAGAAGATTCTGATATATTTTAACTTTTAACAAGTTGGTTGTTCAAACCAATAAACTAGATTACATTTGAAAATAACCCAAATTCTTTCTGTTTTCATCTTCCTTCCTGTGTTTTACCAATTACCTCTGAAATAATCTTTCTTTTTTTAAAATTTTATTTTACAGTTAACATTCTTTCTTGATGCTATACATTGTTATTTATGTATATGAGGTCTGTCTGGGAAAATACAGCCATTTTTAATATAATGAGAATGATTTGTGTGACATCAATGTAACCTGGCAGCTAAGGCGAGTGGACTGGAATGGGCATGTGTGAACAATGACAACTTCACTGTACTAGTCACTGGGAGAGGTAGGCACCACTGAGTAAGCATGTGTGCTGTGTGGCTGTTAAAATGACTGAGCGAGTAGAGCCATGAATCTGCATCAAATTCTGTATGAAGTTTGAACACTCCTCTGTGGAAACTATTCAGATGATTCAGAAGGCTGCAACTATGGTCAACTGGTGATTGGCAGCTTCATCATGACAATGCATGTGTTCACACATCAGGCCTCTTGTAGGGATTTTTGGCAAAAACATCAAATCACCCAGGTGACTCAGGCCCCCTACAGACCATATTTAGCACCCTGTGCCTTCTGGATTTTCCCAAACTAAAATTATCTTTGAAAGGGAAGAGATTTCAGAACACTGATGAGATTCAGGAAAATACCACAAGGAAGTTGATAGAAATTGCAAGAACTGTGTGAATTCCTAGGGTGCCTACTTGGAAGGGGACAGAGGCATCATCGTTCTATGTACAATGTTTCTTGTATCTTGTATCTTCTTCAATAAATGTCTCTATTTTTCATATTCCATGGCTGGATACTTTCTGGACACACCTTGTATATTTCCAAGATTTTATTTGAAAGTCCAAAATTATGTAGTCTGACTTCCAGTTATAGTAATCCAAAAAACTTATTGTTCTCCCTACTCACAATATTTTTAAATGCATTATTTCAAATCTCATTTGGACATATAACATTTATTTTGTCATCTATCATCCGAATCCCCACATGTGTGTTAGTCTTACCTCTACAGTTAAATACATTTGATGCTCACCACTAGTCCTTTTTCTAGTCATCTACTGGTTAGCTAAAGTTCATCCTCTTATAGTACTCTCAAGAAAAGCTCATGATAACAATAACCCCTTACATTCTTGCATATTCATAATTATTTTCTGTTGCCTTTATGCTTACAGGACAGCATGCCTAGATATAAAATCCTTGGCTCATTTCCTTGTTCCTTGAGTATTTTGTAGGAAGCTCACTGTTGTCTTTTAGCCTGGACTGATACTACAGAGAAATTTGAGGCCAGGCTGAGTTACTTGATCTTTTTGTCTGGTTTCCCAATGCATTCTTTTTTTGAATATATAGAACTAGAGTACTGAAAGAATTTTCATAATATACTTATGAATTTTCATTTGAAAAAGTATTTTTGGTGCAGGTATGTATATATTAGTAAAAGTAGTCATATTTCATAATTTTAATCATGTGGGGTGGGGAAAATCCTCTGTGGATAGTCATTATTTGTCCATTCTGGCATCTTCTACTTCCCCTCTTTATTTCACTCTTGTCTCTAGTCATCAGTCTACACAGATCACTTCTACATCATCTTTGGCTAATGGCAAGCAAGGCCTTTACAAGTGGATTAGCTCTCTACCAAGTCATCTTGGCCATAGTAGGTCCTATGTGGTCATACTTGAATGTTATAAAGATGTCTTAAGTAAATCCACCTGTATCCCATTAATAGGTGGATTATAAAAGTTTCCCCATTTCAGGCACACCTAATTATTTGACCCATGATCTAACTTCTTGCAACCCTAACTCAAAGGATATATAGAAGCATACTAGATCCAAGGTAAACTAGGGTCCTATGGAGGTTGCTATGTACTGAACACTGTTGTATGGACAAGCTATACATGGTTATTGAGGTTGTTCATCAGTTAATTGTGTAATCTAAGATTGATGAGATTCCGGAGCATTGGAGAATGTACTCTAGTCATGTACTCCTAAAGGTTTACAATACTATAAAAATATAAATGCTCATAAGACCACAGAGCATCCTTGGTATCAGGTAGTCTCTATATACTCAACCTTATCTCTTGTGACTTTGCAAGTCCCTGAAAAGACATTAGAATCCATGCCTGGGAGTAGTGCTGTCGGTATGAATGCTGTTTCCCTTGCCCTACATCCTTTGGTAAAGCCAGATAAACTTGATGCTTAGTGAAGCTGATAATACCTTTTGAATGTGATTGTCAATCTAAACCTAAACACCCCGTAGTGGTTTTGGAGAGTTCAAGTCTCTCTCTCTCTCTCTCTCTCTCAAAGACTTGTCCCAATTTTCACAGGAATTGGCAGGGCCAAGGTCATGTTTACAGGAACTGCAATGATGCTCAAGGTCCTTCCTGTTTTCTGACTTTATCTCCCTTATCATCAGGCTTTAAATCTCTATCTAGGCTCAGGGGTGAAAACAACTATTGCTGATTATATAATCTTCAAAATATTTTGTCTTAAGCTATATCTTTGGCTTTGCTTTCCAAATCAAAAACCATGACTCTGTTATCTGTGTTTCCTGGAATGTCAGTACTTCTATAAGGAAGTAAAGGTAAAATGCCTTAGCTATCTTGGTTCTTTCTCTAAGTATTATCCTGCTGTCAAATATTATATTGTGGGATGAAAATCAGCTTTGGTAGCAAACATACCTTGATTCACATCTCAGCTTCAGCTCTTAGAAGCTATAAAACATGCAGCAAATCAATTAACCTCTCTGAGTTATTTAGTAAAAGCTAATGGTTTTAATTACTCATTGGCTATGCCCATTCTTCTTTCAGATCCTCTTAATTCTTTTTCTCCAATGCCACAAAGATTTCACTTTTCTTGCATTACAGTAAGAGGCCATATTTAAGTAGCCATCCTTCCCTTCACCAATTTTTAAAATGAAATAGCATATTTGTACCTCCATCACCTCTTCTTCCTAGTGCAACAATTTTTAGGAAACTCAATGGCACAATAGATGCAGGTATAAAAAAACACACACCTGTATCACTGAAACAATTTTTATCTTATTTTCCTAAACTTCTCCAATGTCTAGCAATGCCAGATCACAGATCTTCTACCAGTGCACCTTTTCTTTAATGTCATAATTTCTTCAACCTCTATCAGAGTCTGCTTATCAGGAAATCAGTGCCTCTCTCTCTTTCCATCAACCTCTCTTTCTCTCCTCTTGCTTATATTTTCTTTATATCTGTAATCACAACATCCTTGAAAGAAGAAACCAAAAGTTCTCCTAAAAGTGATGATAATACCTACCTCACAGGTTTTAGAAAATATTAAGGTAAGCTCATTGATTGGAAATTCCCTTCTAAATTATAAAATGCTATACACATTTATGTATTATTGTACAGAGAGTAGCCATAGCAACCATGGTAGTAATATTCCTGGCACCAGGTAAAACCAATCAAGGATACAAGCCTGCCTGGTCATGTCTGGCTAATTGTTAAAACAGGTGGTCAGAAGTTTATTTTCATAAGAGACTGAGATGCTCCTGGGAATTACCTCATTTTGAGGATAGAAAGAAGCACAGTGAATTTGACACAGTAAGAAAGCTACTGAAGATGATTAATTAATGTTGCAGCAGCTGGAGAACGTGAAAACCTAATCTCAATCATAAAAATTTGAAACTGATACCCAAAGCTTTGGTCACTGAAAGGCAGTAGTAATTCTAAGTATAGTCATTTAAACTTACCCCTTCATCTGAAGGATTCCTGGGTCATTAGCAGGAAAAGTAGCTGTAATGAAAATCTAAACGATTGTTTTTAATTCTAGAAAACATTGGACCACCTGGACCGTGCTTTTTGTATCCTTCCAGTGGAGGCAACACACACAGTGGAGATTACAAAATGCCAAGAAGTAATGCTACATTAAAGGCTCCAGGAATATTGGGGGTAATGGGAAAGTAACTGGGGGAGCATACAAAAATGAATGAGAGTGAGCCACTGAATTGATTGGTATATTAGCTTAGGAGATAGCATTAACATTGAAGAACCATTGAGAAAAAAAATAAACACAGATCAATTAAGGCAAATCTATACCAAGAGCCTGAACTAGTTATAACTATTTTTTGACTGAAAATAATTTGCAGACCACCAGAGATTTATAGGCCACAATTTGAGGTGCTACGAATTTGAAAATAAGTAATTCCTATTCACACATTCATGTGTGTGCATATGCTCCTATCTTATGAACTTCCCTGTATTGCTACACTGAAGTTTCCAGGTATTTATATCTAAAATACATGGTCTGGCTGGCATAGCTCAGTGGATTCAGCGCGGGCCTGCGAACCACATGGTCGGGGTTCGATTCCCAGTCAGGGCACATGCCTGGGTTGCAGGCCAGTTCCCAGCAGGGGACTCACGAGAGGCAACCACACATTGATATTTCTCTCCTTCCATTCCCTTCTAAAGATAAATAAATAATAAAAATCTTTTTAAAAAATTTAAAAAAATAAAATACCTTCCATCCTTAGTGAGAAAACATAGGCAGTAAAATCTCAGACTTCACTCGTAGCAATATTTTTTCTGATCTATTTCCTTAGGTAAGGGAAACAAAAGAAAAAATAAACAAATGAGACTACATCCAACTAAAAAGTTTTTTTCATTTTTTAAAAATTTTATTTAGGGACTTCCGCCAAGATGGAGGCATAGGTGGATGTGCCTTGCCTTCTCACACAACCAAGTTTAGAGACAACTAAATATTAGCAATAGAAAACACAGCCAGAACACGGAAAATTGAACTTTTCGGAAGTCCGTTAACAACAAATTCTTCAGCCTGACCAGTAAGGGGCGAAACCAGCGGCTGGTGAAATGGGGTTGCACAGGAAAACTCGGTCGGACAGACTCAAGCGCGCGGAATCCATACGCACGGAATCCAGGCGCAGGGTTGGACCTAGTGAGCGACCCAGCGAGAAACCAGGTGAGCGACCACAGGGGAGACAGCGGGGAGCGGTGCTGCGAGTTGACTGTGATCGCGCATTTGTGCGCAGGCGGACAGGCGAGGGAGTGGGTGGTTGGACCGGGGCCGGGTGGGTCCCCGCGGCAAGCGGCAGGGAGGGCGCTGCCATTTCCCCGCTTTGACCCCACCTCCACATACAGCATCATAACCCAGCAACCTGGGAGTCCAAGGCACCGCTTCTCACACTTAAAGGGCCAGAACAGACCAAAAATGTCGCAAGAATATCTCAAAGCCCCAGAGCCCATAGTTCTAAGCGATGAAGAAATAGCAAAACAATCAGACGCACAGTTTAAAACACTGGTCATCAGCATCCTCACAGAACTGGTTGATTATACCCACAAATTAGACAAATATATGAAGGCGAAACTAATTGAAATGAATGGAATTGCACAGGACACCAATAGCAATGAAAAGGAAACTGGGACTCAAATCAATGGAGTGGACCAGAAGAAAGCAAATAATGGCCAAACAGAAAAGAGTCAAGAAACAAGAATTCAAAGAAATGAGGAGAGTCTTAGGAACCTCCAGGACATCTTTAAACGCTCCAACATCCGCATTATCGGGGTACCAGAAGGGGGAAAGGCACAGCCACCAGTGGAAAACTGATTTGAACAAATAATAAAGGAGAATTTCCCCAATCTGGCAAAGGAAATAGACTTCCAGGAAATCCAGGAAGTTCAGAGAGTCCCAAAGAAGTTGGACCCAAGAAGGAACACACCAAGGCACATCTTCATTACATTAGCCAAGATTCAAATGAAGGAGAGAATCCTAGAAGCAGCAAGAGCTAAGGGGACAGTCACCTACAAAGGAGTACCCATCAGACTGTCAGCTGAGTTCTCAAAAGAGACCTTACAGGCAAGAAGGGGCTGGAAAGAGGTATTCCAAGTCATGAAATCCAAAGACCTACAACCAAGATTGTTCTATCCAGCAAAACTTTCATTTAGAATGGAAGGACAGATAGGGTGCTTCTCAGATAAGATCAAATTCAAGGAGTTCATCCTCACCAAGCCCTTATTATATGAAATGTTAAAGAGACTTATCAAAGAAAAAGAAGTTAAAGAAACATGAACAGTGAAAGGACAACAAACTCGCAGTTATTAACAACCACACCTAAAATAAAAGCAAACTAAAAGGACAGCTAGATCAGGAGTGGAAACATAGAAATGAAGATCTCAAGGAGGGTTAGCAACAGGGGAGTGGGATGAGGAGAAGGGGGGAGAAGGTTCAGAAAATAAGTAGCATAGACAGTAGATAGAAAATAGATGGGGGGGCAAAAATAGCATGGGAAATATAGAATCTAAAGGACTTGAGACACATGATCATCAACTAAAGGGGGGTAATGGTGGGGATGGGGGGTAGGGTGGAGGGGAATGAAAGGGGGAATAGAACAACTGTAACAGCATAATCAATAAAAAATTAAAAAAATAAATAAATAAAATTGAGAAAACCAAAAAAAATTTTATTTAGTTATTTTTCAAGTACAGTTTTTGTCTATTTCTCCCATCCCAGCCCCACCCCCGCTCTGTGTTCCCCACCTCCCTTCAATTTCCTCCCCCCCCCCAGTCCTCATCCCTGTTCTTTCATACTTGTTCCTCGAACTCCCCTTTTTCCCCCTTAAATTTCCTTCCCTCTCCCCTCTGGTCACTGTCCCCTTGTTCTCTATTTCAGTGTCTTTGTTTTTATTTTGCTTGCTTATTTGTTCTGTTATTTAGCTTCCTGTTAAAGGTGAGATCATATGGTATTTGTCTTTCAACACCTGGCTTATTTCACTCAGCATAATGCTTTCCAGTTCCATCCATGCTGTTGCATAGGGTAGGAGCTCCTTCTTTCTCTCTGCTGCATAGAATTCCATTGTGTATATGTACCACAATTTTTTGATCCATTCATTTACTGATGGGCACCTAGGTTGCTTCCAACTCTTGGCTATTGTAAATTGTGCTGCTATGAATATTGTGGTGCATAGGATCTTTGATATTGATGGTTTAGTATTCTTAGGATATAATCCTAGCAGTGGAATTGCTGGGTCAAAAGGCAGGTCAATTTTTATTTTTCTGAGAAAAGTCCATATTGTTTTCCATAGTGGTTGTACCAGACTGCAGTCCCACCAACAGTGAACTAAGGTCCCCTTTTCCCCACAACCTCTCCAACATTTGTTGTTTGTTGCTTTGTTTATGATAGCCATCCTGACTGGTGTAAAGTGGTATCTCATTGTGGTTTTAATTTGCATCTCTCTGATAGCTAACGATATTGAGCATCTCTTCATGTGTCTCTGGATGTTCTGTATGTCCTCCTTGGAGAAGTGTCTGTTCAAGTCCTTTTCCCATTTTTTAATTGGGTTGGTTGTCTTCTTAGAGTAGAGTTGTGTTAAGTTCTTTGTATATTTTGGAGAGTAAACCTTTGTCTGAGGTATCATTGGCAAATATGTTTTCCCATACAGTTGGTTGTCTTTTTAATTTAATACTGTTTTCTTTAGCTGTGCAGAAGCTTTTTATTTTGATGAGATCCCATTTGTTTATTCTTTCCTTCATATTCCTTGCTCCAGGGGACATATCAGTAAAAATGTTGCTGCACGGAATATCTGAGATTTTCCTGCCTATGTTCTCCTCTAGGACTTTAATGGTGTCACAACTTACATTTAAGTCTTTTATCCACCTTGAATTTATACTGGTGTATGGTGTAAGTTGGTGCTCAAGTTTCATTTTTTTTGCACGTAGCTGTCCAGTTCTCCCAACACCATTTGTTGAAGAGGCTATCTTTACACCATTTTATGTTACTGCCCCCTTTGTCAAATATTAATTGACTGTAGAGAGTTGGGTTGATTTCTGGGCTCTCTGTTCTGTTCCATTGGTCTATGTGCCTGTTTTTATGCCAGTACCAGGCTGTTTTGATTACAGTGGCCTTGTAATACAGTTTGATATCAGGTATTGTAATCCCTCCTACTTTGTTCTTCTTTCTCAAAAGAGAAGCTGCTATTCGGGCTCGATTATGGTTCCATATAAATTTTTGAAGTGTTTGTTCTATGTCTGTGAAATATGCCATTGGTACTTTAATAAGTATTGCATTGAATCTGTATATTGCTTTGGGTAGTATGGACATTTTGATGATGTTAATTCTTCCAATCCATGAACACAGTATATGTTTCCATTTGTTTGTGTCTTCCTTGATTTCTTTATTCAGTGCTGTGTAGTTTTCTGCATACAGGTCTTTTACCTCTTTGGTTAGGTTTATTCCCAGATATTTTATTTTTCTTTTTGCTATATTGAATGGGATTTTTTCTTGATTTCTGCTTCTGCTGATTCATTGTTAGTATACAAAAATACCTTTGATTTCTGGATATTGACTTTGTATCCTGCTGTTTTGCCAAGTTCATTAATTAGTTTGAGCAGTTTTTTGGTAGAGTCTATAGGGTTTTCCATGTACACTATCATGTCATCTCCAAACAGTGACAGTTTTGTTTCCTCCTTTCCTATTTGGATGCCTTTTATTTCCTTTTCCTGCCTGATCGCTGTGGCCAAAACTTCCAAAACTATATTGAATAGAAGTGGTGAAAGTGGACATCCTTGTCTCGTTCCTGATCTTAGTGGAAAAAATTTTAGCTTTTGCCCATTGAGTATGATATTGACTGTAGGTCTCTCATATATGGCCTTTATTATTTTGAGAAATGCTCCCTCTATTCCCACTTTGCTGAGTGTTTTTATCATAAATGGGTGTTGTACCTTATCGAAAGCTTTTTCCGCATCTATTGATATGATCATGTGGTTTTTGTCTTTGCTTTTGTTTATGTGATGAATTACATTTACTGTTTTGCAAATGTTGAACCATCCTTGCATCCCTGGGATGAATCCCACTTGGTCATGGTGTATAATCTTTTGGATATATTGTTGGATGTGATTTGCCAATATTTTGTTGAGGATTTTAGCATCTATTTTCATCAGCGATATTGGCCTGAAGTTTTCTTTCTTTGTTGTATCTCTATCTGGTTTTGGAATTAGGATGATGCTGGCTTCATAAAAGGAGTTTGGGAGTTTTCCATCCTTTTGGATTTTTTGGAATAGTCTGTGAAGAATGGGGGTTAGCTCTTCCTTAAATGCTTTGTAGAATTCTCCTGTGAAACCATCTGGTGCAGGGCTTTTGTGTGATGGGAGTTTTTTTTATTACTGCTTCAATTTCTTTTGCTGTTATTGGTCTATTCAGGTTTTCTGCTTCTTTTTCATTGAGTTTTGGGAGATTATATTTTTCTAGAAATGTGTCCATTTCCCCTAGGTTTTCAAATTTCTTGGCATACAGTTCTTCATAGTAATTTCTTACAATCCTTTCTATTTCTGTGGTATCAGTTGTAATCTCTCCTCTTTCATTTCTGATTGTGTTTATTTGTGTCCATTCCCTTCTTTTCTTGATCAGCCTACTTAAAGGCTTGTCTATTTTGTTTATCTTTTTAAAGAACCAACTCCTGGATTCATTGATCCTTAGAATTGTGCTTTTAGTTTCTATGTCATTTAGTTCTGCTCCGATCTTGGTTATTTCCTTCCTTCTACTTGCTCTGGGTTGTCTTTGCTGTTGTTCCTTGTGTTCTTGTACACATAGGGTTACGTTGTTTGTTTGAAATGTCTCTGTCTTTCTTAGGTAGGCCTATATTGCTATGAACTTCCCTCTCAGGACTGCCTTGGCTGTGTCCCATAAGTTTTGGGTTGTTGTGAGATTGTTTTCATTTGTTTCCAGAAATGTTTTGATTTCTTCCCTAATTTCATTCTTGACCCATTCGTTGTTTAATAGCATACCATTCAGTCTCCATGATTTTGGATGTTTTGGGTTATTTCCTTTGGGGTTGGTTTCCCATTTCAGTCCCTGGTGGTCAGAGAAAATGCTTGGTATGATTTCAATATTCTTGAATTTGTTGAGGCTTGTTTTGTGCCCTATCAGGGGTCTATCTTTGAGAATGTTCCATGTGCACTTGAAAAGAATGTGTATTTAGCTTCTTTGGGATGAAGGGCTCTGTATATATCAGTTAGGTCCATTTCATCAAGGGTGTTGTTTAATACTCCAATGTCTTTGTTGATATTTTGTTTGGAAGATCTGTCCATTTTTGATAGTGGGGTGTTAAAATCCCCTACTATAATTGCGTTGCTGTCAATATCTTTCTTGAATTCCTCTAAGATTTTCTTTATATATTTTGGTGCTCCTATGTTGGGTGCATATATATTTATGATGTTAATGTCTTCTTGGTGGATTCTTCCCTTGAGTATTATGAAGTGACCTTCTGGGTCTCTCCTTACGGTCCTTTTTTTTTTAGTCTATTTTGTCTGATATGAGAATTGCTACCCCAGCTTTTTTTTTTCTTGTCCATTTGCTTGGAAAATTTCTTTCTAGCCTTTTACTTTTAGTCTGTGATGGTCTTTTGTCCTGAGGTGGGTCTCTCATAGGCAGCATATGTGTGGAAGCGTCATGCTTTCTTATCCATGACGCTATTCTGTGTCTTTTGATTGGAGCATTTAATCCATTTACATTTAAGGTTATTATTGATAGGTACTTATTCATTGCCATTTTTGTACCTGTGTTCCTCTCTGTCTGTCTCTTTTCCTTCCTTTCCTTAAAGCAGTCCTTTTAGTATTTCTTGTAGGGCTGGCTTGGTGGCAGCATATTCTTTTAGATTTCTTTTGTCTTGGAAGCTCTTTATTTGGCCTTCAATCTTGATTGAGATCCTTGCTGGGTAAAGTAGCCTTGGTTGTAGGCCTCTGGTTCTCATTACTTGGAATATTTCTTGCCATTCTCTTCTTGCTTGGAGTGTTTCCACTGAGAAGTCAGTAGTTAACCTTATTGGGGCTCCTTGTATGTTACTTCTTTTTTCTCCCTTGCTGCTTTAAGATTCTCTCTTTGTCTTGGAATTTTGCCATTTTGATGATGATGTGTCTTGAAGTGGGCCTCCTTGGGTTCCTCTTGAATGGGACTCTGTGTGATTCCTGGATTTGTATGACTTTTTCTCTCATCAAATTAGGAAAATTTTCTCTCATTACTCTTTCGAATACATTTTCTATCTTTTGTTCTTCTTCTTCTCCTTCTGGTATTCCTATTATTCGGATATTATTATGTTTCATATTGTCTTGCATTTCTCTTAATCTCTCTTCATTCTTTCTGAGCCTCTTTTCCCTTTCCTGTTCTTTCTGTGAGATACTTTCTACTTTGTCCTCCAACTCACTAATCTGATCTTCTGTCTCATCTACCCTATTTTTAATGCTTTCTACTGTGTTTTTTAATTCAGAAATTGTATTCTTCATTTCCTCTCAGCCCTTGCTAATAGTTTCCATTTCCTTTTTCTTGTTGATATAGTTCGAGGTGAGATCATTATAGCTCCTCTATAGTTTCTGGTAGCTCATTGTGAGCTCTTTGAACTTCCTCATAACCAGTGCTTTGAATTCAGTATCTGATAGTTGACTTGCCTCTATTTTATCTAACATTTTTTCTGAGGGTTCCTCCTTTCCTTTCATTTGGGGATTGTTTCTTTGTCTTCCCATTGTTTGTGAGACTCTTCTTGTTAGCCTCAGCTTCTTAGATTAATCTGTTTTGACTCCCTGGGTTGATAGTGTAAACTTCTGTGGTGGAATGCCAGTGAATTTCAGTGTTGCAGTCTCTTTTGGTTATCCTGTTATTCTCTGCTTCCACCTACTCAAATATGCAGCAACTTTTGGCTTCTCTCCTACAGCAAAGTGCAATTTGTCTCTCTGACTCTACTATTGGGAGGCTTCTTCTATGGGTCCAGCTCTGGTCTTTTCATATTTCGAAGTTGATTGTGACTCTTGTGGGTAAAAGAAAGAAAAGACAAGGAAAGAAATAAAAGGAAGAAAAAAGGGTAGGGGAATGGAAGAAAGAGCAATAAGTTTAGAAAGAAAAGAAGAAGGAATAAAACAGAAAATCCGAGAAAAGAGGACAAAAGTATCGAAAGATGAAACAATAATACAATTTAAGAGAAATAACAGATTACTTTTAAAAAAGCAAAAAGATAAAGAAAAGGAATGGAAAAAGAAAGAAAAGTAAAAAAAAGAATTAAAATAAAATAAAATAAAGTAAAATAAGGAGAAAAAAACCAAAAACAGCAACAAAAAAAGAAAACGTCACTTGTTGGTTTCAAACTAGCAGAACTGGTTTTCCTGGCTGCAGTTGGCTGAGGTTCGATTGTTGTGATTTTTCTGCCAGTCCTCTCTCAGGAGCCATACACTTGGTGCCTCTCCCCAGCTCCCTACAATGGGGAACTAGGACTTCCTCACAGCACTCCCCTCCCAGGGGTTACCGCCATGGGCTGGTCTGTGGTGTTTGTGGGCGCCTGCACTGGCCTAGTTGCCTGGTTCCCTCGGGATTGAGCCCAGACCTGCCCCCGTTCTGTGGGGAAGCTCTAGGCCCTCTGCCCCATCTCAGGTTCTCTGTGAAGCTGGGTGTGGAGCAGACCAGGCTGTTGTGTCTATTGGATTCAGAGCCCCAGGCTGTACCTCTCAGTTCTCCTGGGCTGGCAACCACAGAGTCCTTGGTTGGGGCCCTTTGTCCTCAACACCCTCTCCGCAAACTCTATCAAACAAGTCTTTCCTGGCACCCCACATTGCTTGGCCATAAAGGGAGGGGGTTGAAGGTCTCAGCTCTTTCCACAGGACCCCTTGGTGCCCGGGGCTTCCAGATAGTCTGAGGGTGGTGGAGTGGCAGCCGGGAGACGATCTGAGGACTGGGCGCCTACCTAGAAACTCTGTGTGCAGGTCATGGCATGCTGCGTGGTGTGTACTGATCCCCCAAACTGTGCGTGGGCTGAAATCCCTTCTGCTCCTGTGTTTGTGTGGGTCCCCTGGCCCACCTCGGCCAAAAAACCCTAGGGAGGGAGCAGCTCAGGGAACCCGTCTGGGTGCTGAACGCTGTCCCAGGCGCCATCAGGCACTCGCCCAGACACACTGCGCCAGGTGTTGGACCCTCGAACTGTGCACAGGCTGAAATCCCTTCCACTCCTCTTTGCCTGGGCCACTTGGCTGGCCCGACTGAAAAATCCCAGGGAGGGAGCCGTCTGGGTGCTGAACACTGTCCTAGGGGCCGTTGGGCACTCGCTGCTGGGCGCTAGTCCCCCAACCATGCACCGGCGGAGATCCCTGCTGTTCCTCTTTGCTCCGTCCCTGAGACTACTGTACTGCTGCTGTCTCCCTACCGTCTGGTTCCTCCGTGACCGTCGAGGTTTCTGGTCCCTTATTTTCATATATGCTTGGCAACTGCTGGCTTGCTGGCTTCTCCTCCTCCGATCGGACAGGTTTCTCTCCCTTTTGTACTAGGAACTGGTATCTGCTCCGTCCTACTCCATCGCCATCTTGAAAGCCCCTCCTCCAACTAAAAAGTTTTTGCACAGCAAAGGAAACCATCAACAAAATAAAGATACAATCCACTAAATGGGAGAATATATTCACTAACACGTCTGATAAGGAGTGAATATCCAAAATTTATAAAGAACTTATACAACTCAACACTAAAAAACAAACAATCCCATTAAAAAATGCGCAAAGGACCTGACACTTCTCCAAAGAGGACATGCAGATGACTCCACAGTCATATGAAAAAATGCTCAGCATCACTAGTCATCAAAGAGATACAAATTAAAACCAGAGTGAGATATCACCTCACACCTGTCAAAATGGCTATCATCAATAAATCAACAAACAACAAGTGCTGGCAAGGTTGTGAAGAAAAGGGAGCCCTTTTGCACTGTTGGTGGGAATGCAGACTGGTGCAGCCACTGTGGAAAGCAACATAGAGTTACCTTAAAAAATTAAAAATGGAACTGTCTTATGACCCAGCGATTCCACTTCTGGGAATTTATCTGAAGAAACTGGAAACACTAATTTGAAACAATATAAGCAGCCCTATGATCATTGCAGTGTTATTTACAATATCCAAGATATGGAAGCAGCTGAAGTGTCCATCAATACATGAGTGGATTAAAAAAAACAATGGTACATTAACACAGTGGAATACTATGCCGCAGTAAAAAGGAAAAAAAATTAACCTTTGTGATAGCATGAATAGACCTGGAGAACATGATGCTAAGTGAAATAAACCAGTCAGAGAAAAGACAAATACTCTATGATTTCACTCATATGTGGAATCTAATGAAAAAACTGCACTAGTAAGCAAAATAGACACAGCTAGAAGGGGGTGGCTTTGTGGTGGAGGGATTGAACAAAAAAGGAGAAGGACTCATAGACACGGACAACAGTGTCCATGGGAGTGGGGGGTGACTGTGGGGGGGAGGTGGGTGGGTGGAGGTGGAAGAGGATATAAGGGGAGAAATGGTAATGGAAAATATAATAAAATTTAATGATTAAAAAATATATTATGTTGCCTATGCTGAGTCACCTTACAATAACTATTTTTTTAATAACTGGTATATTCCTCTTCACTCCACAAGATTGAATAAAAATTAAATTTTAGTCCAGCTTGGTAAGTTTCATTAATTCTAATGATTTAAACAGAGTTTCATTCAGATAAGCCCAGGTTTCAGGGTTTGTTTGTTTGTTTTGTATCTCCTATTGTTTCTAAGAAGCCTACAGGGCTGACTCTACCTCATGGAACTAGGGGAAGAAGATGGAGTCCGTAAGGTGGTATTGATCTGATTCCATCCATGTGTTTTCTGCAAGCATACACTGCTGAAATTTTGGCTGATGCTATTTGTGACCTGTGTTCCTGACAACCTGGCCTGATCTTGGTTCCTAGCAGTGCCTAAGATACCTCTGAAGTCTTGATATGTGTGTTAGTTTTAGGTGCACAATAAACCACCCTAAAATCTAGTGGTTTAAAACAGCTATTTAGCTCATGATTCTGCTGGGAAGTTCCTTGTCTGGGCCAAACTCAAGTGATTTCAGCTGGGCTTGCTCATGTGTTTATGGTCAGCTGTCAGGTCAGCCGGGGATTGGAGGGCCTCATAAGGCCCCATTCACAAGTGTGGTGGTAGACAGGGGCTATGAGGGTTACTAGCCCACATATCCCTTGTTATCTAGCAGGCAAATCCAGATGTTTTCATATAGCAGCTGAGTTCCAAAAAGCAGAAAGAGGGCAAACTCCACTGCACAACTGTTTTTCAAGCCAATTTTTTCATAATGCTTGGTAATGTCCCATTGGCTAAAACAAGTGTAAGAGTACACTACCAAAGGGCATGTATGGGGAAAGAAATATTTTGCAGCCATTTTCATAATCTACAACATGCTGTGATTGTCATTCAATTTAGACATCAGTGCTATAGCAACCCACTCTGGTGTGCTATCCAATTAGACTCTAGGCAGCCCACTGAGGCATGCAGCAATCTCTAAATTACCTGATGCCATTTAAGAATCAAGGGCAGCGTTGGAATACTAGCTCTAGTTATCTCTACCTAACCATTCCATTGTCCCTTGTTTTGGGGGTAAGTGGGAAAATGACCCTATCTCAGCTTTATCTTCAACCTCTCTTAACCACCTCCAGTGTCTTCCAGGATTCTTGGTTGTAGAGAATAGGAGTCACAAACTAATCTGCCACAAAATGTGTATTAAACTATGTTAGATATTCTGAATGGACCTAGATGCTATACTCTCAAGATCAAAACATAAAGATGCTATGCCCTCAGGATCAAAGTATCAGCAGTTAATGCAGCCTAGGAAAATACATAATTTTCTCCCAGACTCACCACTCAGATCTTTGACAATGAATACCAGAAACTCCCCCCACAGGTGAGGACAGAATGTATCAGCCCCTATACTTTCCAGATGATCAACACTTCCCACATGAAACCATTAATTCATGTTGCTGCCTCTAAATTGAACACTGATTTAAGAAACTGGGTCACATACGGAAGTCCAGAGGCAAGGAACTGTGAGAAACGTTGTTTTTTAATTTCCAGGTTTGCTTGTAACAGGAAAGTAAGCTAGAAGGTGGTTGCAAAGGATGCTAAGTGATCTAACCTGCAGTGTCTCTTGTAGCTTCCTATTATAAATTCCAAGTTTACAGAGGGGTGATCAGGATGCATGACTGACTACATGCTTTCCCTCTATCCACCTTTCTTACCCTTCCTACAATCTCATGAGCTTGAAGCGAATGGCTTTCTACTTTCTCTTTCATGTACATTCGATGTACACATAGGGGCACTGAGCCTTAATGGTGGGTGAGACATTTTGGGTTTGGGTTCTCTAGAAGCATACCCTGAGGTGAACATCCACGTGCAATGTATGAGGAAATTCATTTGGGATACACTTTTTCAAAAGTGGGAACAGAAAAGCAGGATAAGAAAACAGAAGGCAAAAACAAGACTGTAATTGGTGGCAAAATCCTTAGGAAGACAGCTGCAGCCTGATCCCACAGTGAAACTGAAGCGTAGTGCCCCCTAGTTTGTCCCAATTGGAGATAAGGAGGCGAGGCTTTCCTACCAATGCACGCTTCAGTTGTTACTGCCTAAGGGCGATGTCTTAGTTCGTTCAGGCTGCTATAACAAAAATACCATAGGCTGGGTAAATTAAACAACAAACATTTATTTCTCTCAGCTTTGGAGACTGGGAATTCCAAGATCAAGGCCCCAGCAGATCTGGCGACTGATTGAGGGCCTGCTTCCTAATTCGTAGACAGCTGTTTTCTTGCTGTGTCCTCACATGGGAGAAGGGGTGAGAGAGCTCTCTGGGGTTTATAAGGGCACTGATATGATTCGTGAAGGCTCCATTCTCATGACCTAATCACCTCCAAGAGTCCCACTTCCTAATACCATCACCTTGTAGGTTAAAATTTCTCATTATCAATATCATGCAGTCCCCTAGACCCAGATTTTAATATATGTGATGGTATAGTAGCTTGGCATTCAACATCCATTTCACCCACTTCCTGTTCTGCAGTGGCCAGAAAGAAAAACCTAGGCTTCCTTGTGATTACAATTCCGGGTGTGATTTAAAATCAGGCCATCAGATGCATCCATGCTTAATTTAGAAAGTGGAAGTAAAACAGAGGCTGAGCTTCTGCTGCTTATGCCATTTTGGGTAGCAAACATGGTTTTGTAGGCATTTGGTTTCCTGTGGCAGCATTAACAGAGGTTTCAGGATTCAGTCATAGTGTTGAAAGACAAGATGCAGGGCATTCACTTTGCATGGATCATAGCAGGAATGATGCAGCTGTGGAGCTCACAGGAGCAGTTTCCTGATCATGGTTGTGGCAATAACAGCAAATTTTGGACCCAGGACCCTACTGGTTGTATAAGAGGCAGCAGATGTCTTGATGGCCAGGTTCAGTGGTGATGAGCCTGTAGAAGTTGTTCCGGTGAGCTCAAGGTAGAGTGTTTTTCTTCAGCTCTTCCTACAAATCTATCATCTCTTCCTGCTTGAACTAGTTCAAGTGCAGCCTGTTCTGTACAACTGAACACTGACCTAAACGATATATTAAAGAGAATAATAAGAGTTTAAAAATCTTTTTCTCTTTCAAAAAATCAATGTGCTCTTCTTTTTTTGTATTTATATATTTTTTAAATTTATTTATTTACTTATTCAAGTACAGTTTTCTGTCTTTTACATTATGTGACTTTTGTTCTACTTGGCCTGGTGATCAAACCAACATAAAATTTTTCTCAACTCAAAATTCTATTTTAGTAGCCAAAGCATGAAGATTGATTTTTATTTTTAATCTCTGCATTCCTGCTGCAACAACCTTACCTCCTCATCCTTATCACTACACATATAGATGCATCAGGTCAACTAAAGACAGTCATATACATACAAACAAAAAAACCACATTGATATATTTTTAAAGTACTCTCTCTGTTATATACACTTTAAAACTATTTCTTTAGGATACGTTCCCAGAAATGAAATTGTGACATGGACATTTTTTTCACTCTGAATACTTACTTCATGTCATTTCATAAAGTTTTGAGCCAATGTATTTCTCTCTCACAATGTAAGATTCCTTTTAAGCAATCATCCATTGTGCATGTCCCCCAAGTAGGAATCCTAACAAAGGTTTGGGGTTTTTTTTAAAGATTTTATTTGTTTATTTTTAGAGAGAAGAAAGAAGGAGGAGAAAGACAGGGAGAGAAACATCCATCAGTTGCCTCTCGTATGTGCCCTGACTAGGGAATCATCCCACAACCCAGACCTGAGCTCTTACCAGGAATTGAACCTGTGAACTTTTGCTTTGTGGGATGACACCCAACCAACTGACTCACACTAGTCAGGGCAGGTTTGGGATTTTTCTTTTGTTTTGTTTTGTTTTGTAAATTGATTAATAAATAATGGTCTCTTGTTGCCTCTATTAGCATTTTTGGTCACTGGGATACTTTAACTTTTACAATATTTATTTGATTAAATAGATTTCTATTTCTTTTTTAATATATTTTATTAACTATGCTATTACAATTGTCCCATTTTCCCCCTTCATTCCCCTCCCCCTGTACACCCCCAACCCACAATCCCCCCCTTCGTTCATGTCCATGTGTCACAAGTTCTTTAGCTTCTATATTTCCCACACTATTCTTGCCCTCCCCCTGTCTATTTTCTACCTACCGTCTATGCTACTTATTTTCTGTACCTTCTCCCACCTTCTCCTCCTCCCACTCCCCTGTTGCTAACCCTCCATGAGATTTTCATTTCTGTGGTTCTATTCCTGTTCTAGTTGTTTGCTTAATTTGCTTTTGTTTTAGGTATGGTTGTTAATAATTGTGAGTTTGCTGTTCTTTCACTGTTCATATTTTTAACTCCTTTTTCTTAGATAAGTCCCTTTAACATTTCATATAATAAGGGCTTGGTGAGGATGAACTCCTTGAATTTGATCTTATCTGAGAAGCACTTTATCTGTCCTTCCATTCTAAATGAAAGTTTTGCTGGATAGAACAATCTTGGTTGTAGGTCTTTGGATTTCATAACTTGGAATACTTTTTTCCAGCCTCTTCTTGCCTGTAAGGTCTCTTTTGAGAAATCAGCTGACAGTCTGATGGGAACCCTTTTGTAGGTGACTGTCCCCTTATCTCTTGCTGCTTCTAGAATTCTCTCCTTCATTTTAATCTTGGCTAATGTAATGATGATGTGCCTTGGTGTGTTCCTCCTTGGGTCCAACTTCTTTGGAACTCTATGAGCTTCCTAGACTTCCTAGAAGTCTATTTCCTTTGCCAGGTTGGGGAAGTTCTCCTTTATTATTTGTTGAAATAACATAACTTTGCCACTTGTTGCTGTTCCTCTTCCCCTTCTGGTACCCCTATAATTCAGATGTTGGAATGTTTCAAGATGTCCTGGAGGTTCCTGAGCCTCTCCTCATATTTTTGAATTCTTGTTTCTTCATTCTTTTCTGTTTGGTTGTTTCTTCCTTCTGGTCCACTCCACTGATTTGAGTCCCAGTTTCCTTCCCATCACTATTGGTTCCTTGTACATTTTCCTTCATTTTACTTAGTGTAGCCTTAAGTTTTTCCTCTAATTTGTGACCAAAATCAACCAATTCTGTGAGCATCTTGATCACCAGCGCTTTGAACTGTGCATCTGATAGGTTGGCTATCTCTTGGTCACTTAAAAGTATTGGCTCTGGGGCTCTGAGCTGTTCTTCTTCTTGAGCCATAATGTTTTGGTCTGTTCACTCCAGTTACATATGAGGGGCAACACCTTAGGTGTTCACCAGGGTGGGGCAACCCAGTTGCTGGGTTGTGATGCTGTATGTGGGGGCGGGGTCAGAGAGGGAACAATGGCGCTTGTTCTGCTCTCTCTTAGATTTTGGTCCCCTCTGCTGCTTCACACAAGCAAATTGGGCCCTTCTGGTGCTGGTTTCCGGGT
Source organism: Artibeus jamaicensis (assembly GCF_021234435.1). Classification (NCBI taxonomy): domain Eukaryota; kingdom Metazoa; phylum Chordata; class Mammalia; order Chiroptera; family Phyllostomidae; genus Artibeus; species Artibeus jamaicensis. Next base: position 6,139,957 of record NW_026522028.1, on the reverse strand, counting down.
ATGTGGGCTTGTGTACATTCTAGGACCCTGTGGGTCTCTCCAACTAACTCTTCTGTGAGGCTGGGAGTCTCTCCTGGCACTTCATCCCCCACAAGTGTTTTCAATCAGTGTTTATAGGCTTTATTTCCCATCGCTGGGCCCTGGGTTGCTCGGTCTGTCCCGCTGCCCATTTTTGCCTGGTTTATCTGCTTGCGAAGGGGTGTTTGAGGTCAGCCAGCAGCCTTGCGCACCTCACGGGGTCTTCCTCTTGCCACCCTGTGCTCAGGATCTGCCAACCACCGCTTTCTCCTGCCTCGACCCCTCTACATTGACTCCACTCCTCTTACCAGTCTTGATGAATGGTTGTCGGACTTCCATACAGTTCAATTTTCTGTCACATCTGCTTGGTTTTTTGTTTCTAAATTTTTGTTGTCCTTAATTTTGGTTATGCGAGGAGGCATGGTGTGTCTACCTACACGTCCATCTTGGCTGGAAGTCCGGATTTCTATTTCTTAATGGAGACTTTAAAGCCTGCGACACTTTTGTGTGTATAGTAAAAAAAATACCACCATAGCCTAGACTTCACTCTAATGTTCAGTTTATCAAATGTTTATGTATAATGAACAAAACTGGGAAAGTCACTTTTTGTTAAAGACATAGAGATTAAATGCTGTCTTAATTAAACTTCCTTAAATATTTTAAGCTGCAATAACAAATTCAGTGTAACTAATGCTTTTGAGTACTTCAGACACTTTATCAGCAGTTTGAACATTTTGAACAGTCTAACAGCAGACAAAAGATGAATAAATACAGTGATCATAAAACTTATTCCTACAAAATGATCCTCAAGATCATTTTGAATATCAGTGAAGATGCTGAACTAGGACAACTGGCTCCCTTAGCTAAGATCAGTCTCTGAGAAATAATACTATCATATAGAGAAAATTATGAGAAACCCTTCAGAGGTTCAACCCCCTGGTATGGGTGTTTTCAGAAGTGAAATCAAAGCAGTGCATAAAGAGTGCTGAGGATCTGAGGAAAACAGGGGCACATCTCCAGTAGTCACTCCGCCCCCAACCTTTAGGGCTGGTACCTTCTCTGAATGTTCTGCAGTTGGTAGAGAGAGTTGTTAAGGGGAAAGCCTTGGCATGAAATAGCTTGCCAAGGGGGTGTATTCAGGGGTGATTAAACATGGGGCTCCCCACTCTAGGTGGCTTATGTCCTCCATAGTATGTCCTCATAGAAACTGCTAGAACTCATTTGAGCTTGCCCAGATTGAGACCTGGTTGCTGACCGTTTCTGCATAGCCAATGCTGGGAAGTAGCCTGTATTGCAGGAAATATGAGTGCACCGGCTATACACAAGATAGCTGAAGATCTCAATCTTCATACATATTACTAAGAGAAAGGAGCCAATCTTTCAAGAAAAGAATATGTACTGTATGATTCCAGCTATAAGACATTCTGGAAAAGGCAAAGCTATGGAAACTGTAAAATGATCATTGATTGCCACAAATTGGGAGATGTAAGTAAGCAGAGCACAGGGGGTGCTTAGGGCAGTAAAACTATTCTGTATGGTACTGTAAGGATGGACACACATCATTGTATTTTAGTCAAAGCCCATAGGATGCGCAACACCAGAGAGAAGCCTAAAGTACATTATGGACTTTGGGTGATTATGATGTGTCAGCACAGGTTAATAGACTGTAACAAATGTACCACTCAGATGCTGGATATTGATAGTGGGGTAAGTTGTATGTGTACAAGCCCAGGTGATATATGGGAACTCTGTCTTTTCTGCTCAATTTTGCTGTGAACCTAAAAATTCTCTTAAAAACAGTCTAGTTTTTAAAAGATTTTATTTATTGATTTTTAGAGAGGGGGAAGGGAAAAGAAAGAGAAGGAGAGAAACATTGATCGGTTCCTTCACGCACACACCCCAACCAGGAACTGGGCCTGCAACCTAGGTACGTGCCCCAACCGAGAATCGAACCAGTGATCCTTTGCTTTTTGGGGACAACGCTCAAACAACTGAGCCACACAAGTCAGGGTCTAAAGTCTATTTTATTTTTTTTAAGATTTTATTTATTTATCTGTAGAGGGGAAGGGAAGGAGAGAGGGAGAGAAACATCAATGTATGGTTGCCTTCGTGAGTCCCCTGCTGGGAACTGGCCTGCAGGGAACCGGCCTGCAACCCGGTATGTGCCCTGACTGGGAATTGAACCCCGATTGTCTAGTTCACAGGCCCGCGCTCATAAAGTCTATTTTAAAAAGAAAAAAATGGCCCTGGATGGTGTGACTTAGTGGATTGAGCACCAGCCTGTGAACCAAAAGGTTGCCAGTTCGATTCCCCGTCAGAGCACATGCCTGGGTTGCAGGCCAGGTCCCTAGTAGGGGATGCATGAGAGGCAACCACACATTGATGTTTCTCTCCCTCTCTTTCTCTCCCCTCCCCCTCTGTCTAAAAAATATACTTTAAAAACAAAAAAGAAAGAATATTAAGTGTAATTAAGGACAGAATTTTCATTTCTGAAGAAAAATGGTGAATATGTTAACTTTAGCAAAAATGTTTGTCAGCATTCATCATCAGCCACAGCAATCACAGTATTACCCAACTACATGAAAACACAAATCTGCTGAAAAAGCACCCACATCTATGACAAAATGTTATAGTTATTTTAAAACTGTACCCAAGAAAGATCAAAGGTATGTTATACCTCACTTTTCCTTGAGATCAAATACCCATTCTAAATTAATTTTCTATTTTTGTTCCAACTTTTCTTGTGCTTGTATAAAAAAGCTAATGTAATCATTATAAATAAGCTTGTGCCATGAACAAAAGAGAAATTTCTTGTGAAGTTAAATGACTCCAGATGCTTCAAAGAGAAAATTGGTTTATTCCAACAATGGTTCATTTTTTCCCATTCAATTTATGTAATTAAAATAAAGCTTTGAGTGCTCATTCTGTTGAAGATAAAACATCTGACATTAATATCAATGTTATTTCAAATTCAATTAAAAAGTTAAACTTTTGGGGGGGCTTGATTGTTGGCAACTTTATAGGATTATGGGTTTAATTGGCTGCCTGTATTTTACTAGATGTAAGTGAAATTAATGGCTGCAGAGTTTGTGGTGACAAGGTTTACCTCAGTCATTGTTTCCCAGGCCAGACGGTGAGATTCACCAGCCAATCTGAGGAGCTCCAGGGCTCACCTGCAAGGAAGGCAGCTCCAGGGGCTGCCTGCATACTGGACCACAGGGAGAATAGACAGACCAACTGAGAAAGCAGCCAGCAGCTCAAGCTGCACACACAAAAGCCCTCCCACCCAGCTCTCTGGCCTCATCTAATGCTAAAAGTATTGGTCATGGATTGGCACCAGGTGTTAGACTGGTGGAATCAGACCAGACCTTAGTTAAGCAACCTCAGTACTTGAGTTCTAGCTAGGAAAGAATTCAGAGCTAAAAATCAAACTATAAGAGATAGTTTCTTTTTTAGCAAGTTACATAGGCAGAAGAAGTGACCCATAGAAGAAACTGGCTCAGGAGACAAGTTACAGAGGCAAAACAAGAGCCCCTGGAGCTTAGGAGAGAGACAGTCAAGGAAAACCCACCTGGGAGAAGGGGATGGGAAAGGGTGGGCATGCTTATAGAAAGAGCCACCAAAGAGTTAAACTTTGAAGACAAGGTTTTTACCTTTGAAAGGATAAAATGATTACTAATTTTGGTAGAGCACTACATCATCGTGAAAGCAATGTTTTCACTAAATTAAGAAACCTTATAAAGCAAAAAGATATTCAGAAGAAGTCATAGTGAACACAAAATTCATAATTGTATCCAAATAAAAAGTAATAGTCTACCAATGGAAATAAAAGCCGCAAATATTTTAAATGTATTGTCACAAATTGATGTTTCAGAGGGTAATGTGTCCCTGAGAATGACAGAAGCTTTCTATTTGAAACCTTCTCAGACCTTGCTTGTGTTCTCTGCCTTGGACGGGTTTTAATCTGTACCTTTTGCAATAATAAAACTGTAATAATCATAAGTACAATTTTAAAGGGACAGAGAGTATAAACTATAAAATGTTTGTTGTGAAGGTGATATTGAAAACTGAAACTTCCACAACGAATGCAGCCCTGCCCACACCCTGATTTTAGCCCAGTGAGGATGATTTTTAACTTCTGACCACCATAACTATAAGATAATGCTTGTGTTGTTTTAAGCCATTAATTTTGTACTAACTTGTTATAATAGCAATAGCAAATTAATGTACTGATCAGTCATGTATTCATTCAGCTCCAGTTATAATTATCCACCTGTCACACCAAACCTTCTCATTCTTCAGCCTGGAACATATCTCCCATCCATTTGCTGAGATCCAATCTTGTTCTTCAAGAGTAATTAGACACATCACTACTTGGAATCTTTGCCTGTGCTGGGATCTTTCTCTGTCCAGTGCCTTCTAACATGTCTCCTTTTCAGCACTTACCACACTTCAGTTGCCATCACTGATAATTGTATTCCTGTTTGTACCACTTTGCCTAGTTCTTGATTAATAAGTGGCTTTGGTATTGTTCTCTAGTTATTTGCTAGGCCTCATCAACAACATAGTAAGCTTGCAAAGAACAGAGCCTACTTCTCTCTGTGTGTACACACACAGATGTGTCTTTCCTACATAAGTTTAATACTACAGTGTTCCAACACCACCCCCAAAAAACCCAACATCAAATAAACATTCATTGAAAAAATGAAACAGTCTACAGGTATACCTCATTTTATTGCATTTCTCTTTATTGTGCCTCACAGATGTTACATTCTTTACAAATTGAAGGCAAGACCCTTCACCAGCAAGATTATGACTCAGTTTATTGTGATATTCACTTTACTGTGGTAGTCTGATACTGAACCTGCAATACCTCCAGGGTATGTCTGGACTTTTTAACAAATTATTTTTCAGTAAGTAAGCAAAAGGGAAAATATCCATGATAATATTTTATTATAATACATTTTAATATTTACTAACTTGCTATAAGAAATTAAGCTAATTTATTCAGTCAAATTTCTCCTAGAGGGGCAACTCTTAATAGCACTCTTTTCTAGTTACAATTATCAGGTTTTCATAATTTGGTCTTGCACTTCAACCACCAGATACAGTACCCAATACAACCAAAACTCACTCATCCAGTTGACATATATTGATTGGGTGTCTACTATGTGCAAGTGCTGTTTGGGACATGGTAAAACAAAAATAAATCAAAGCTTATCTTCTGGAGTGAAGAAGATATGCAAATAAATATCATCAAGCAAAACACTATAAAGAAAAAGTGAAGTAACATGAGATTGAGTATTTTCCCCTAGGAACAGAAAACACAAAGAATGTAGTCTTTAATGAGACAAACACAGTGGTCAACACAAGAGTAAGTGGTAGTAGTTAAGAACCAGAATCTTCAAATCCAGTTACACCAGTTGCACCACATAATGTATGTCTTTGTAAAAATTACTTAACTTCCCCTGAACCCAGCTGACTCCTCTGTTTTAAAAAAAAAAAAAGGCACTCTCTCTCATAAGGTTATTTTGAGAATTATATAAGATAATCCATGTGAAATGCTAAAAGTGGTGCCAAACACATAGAAAGTAATTAAAATGCAGCAGCTATTGTGACATATTTAAAATAGTGAATAACATTTCTAAATAATTATTTAATCAGGTTTCCTTATATAATATTATATATAAAGAAAATCATTCACTCTACAGATACACTTGCTGAGACATGTAGAGGATGCTGTTTGGCTCCACAGGTCCCTCCTTCTGGATGATGAACTTATTCCCCCAGCAGCTTTCAGAACTTGGCTGCAGAAGGCTCACCCATGACTTCCACTGTAGGACTTTTGCCCTCCACTGAACTGCTTCAGCTAAGTCAATGCCTCCTACTGTAGAGCTGGAGAACCAAAGCCAACCCTCCAATTTTCATTTGGATCTATTTTGAAGGATCACCCCAACTCCAGAGCTCTCTGAGGTGGCCTGAGATAGAAACCTCTTCTTCTTTCCTCACTTCAACACAGAGGTTGTTCCCAACAGTCCCCAATAAACTTGCTCACCAGTCTCTACCTCAGTCAGCTTCTCTAGAAAAGCTGAATTACGTCAAACACCCATTATATGAGCAAGGCACTGCTGTGATGCAGCTTTGGCGAACTTCTCTAAAAGGGTAGATAGCATGCTAGGGTTTGGTGGGTCATCTGTTCTGTCAAGTTTATTCAGCTTAGCCATTCTAGTGTGAAAGCAGTCATAGAAAATACATAAATGAATGGGTGTGGCCGTGTTCTAATACAGCCTTATTTTAAAGACACCGAATGTGAATATCATAATTTTCTCATGTCACAAAATAGTCTTATTTTGATTGTTTTTTCCATTTTTTAATGTCTTAAAATTCTTAGTTCATGGGATTTCAAAAGAGATGTAACTAGATTTACTGTGGTGATCATTTTGTCACATATATAAACATCAAATCATCTTGTACACCTGAAACTAATATAATGTTATATTCTATCTCCAAAAAGGTGGCAGGCTAGATTTGACCCATAGCCATAGTTTGCCAATCTCTGAGCTACAGGAAGGGAATAGAGTAGGGTGACCCTCATAAAACTACCACTTTGGTACATGAATTTAAAGAATTTGGCATCAAAGGATCCTAGACCTTGTAACCTTGTTTTCAGGATACAGAAGACCCCTTCCTGGCTTCAGAAGGGTCAAAAGAGCATAGAGAAAAGGATAAAATATGAGGAAAAGAAGATTCATAATTCTGTATTGCCAAGAAAATCATACGTAGCAAAATCAAAATAGTTTAACATTCACTGTGTGGTGTTTTCCACTTGGAAAACTTCATCTCCACTAGAAAACAGAATTAGGAAATTTGAGTGGGTGCTTTGTGGCTGTAGCTATAGCTAAGTAATGATTCAAAACTAAAAATACAATTTGCAATTTGCTACTGTTTTTATGTTTATAAAGAATATATTTTAAGTGATCTAGTGATACAGAATAGAAAGAAAAGCTAAATGTATTTTGAAACTTTTTGAACATTTCTTTTTATTCAAACATACCAGCCTTCCACAGTTCATTTCCCTCATGAAAAAAAAATCAATTTGGAGAAATTTATTTGAGTAACAAGCATATCCTTAATTTGTTACCCTGAAACCTTTGGCTTTTTACTTTTGCCAGGATGTGTGCTCTTCTTTGGTTTTTCTTCTTTTTCAACTTCTATACTCCTTGAAATGAATTCTACCTTTCCTTTTTTTTGGATCATTTTTGTTTTTTGCTTTGTTGCTATACAACCCTTGCTCTGAAATCATTCTTTATAGCACCTCTTTCCAGATTCTTTCATCATGTGTAATATGAGATTTCCTCTTAATTCACACCTGACCTCCAGCCAACATTTACTTCTCTAGCTCTTGACTCCTTCCCAAACTCCTCCTCCACATTCTCAGAATAAGTGAACGAAGTATTGTTTTAGCTGTGAGTAATTGAGAAAGAGTAATGGAAGTATCCTCTCTATGGATTCACGTTGCTATACTGTGAAATATGGAGACTAGGAGTGCTGATTTCAGTGGATGCCAACTGTAATAGGCGGTTAATGACTATATCCTTGGCTTTTGAGGCCTCCAGGTTCTTCTCTCTAGACACCTGGAGACTAATTTGGTCCACACTTGTCATGATGAGTTCAGATGCCAGAATCTGGGTAGGGGAATTTTCATGAAACACAGTGTCCATAATATACTGCTTATATAACTCCACCACTTTCTGTTCCAGGTATTCATTCAGCACAGCATTAGAAATAGGCTTCTGTATTTGCAGGCTGCTTTTTTCCTTGATACTGGTTATTCTCCAGTAGGATGAATATCGCTGGATAGGTTTTTGGGGAAAGTCACTGGGCTGAGTAGATATGGAATCTTCCATTGGTAAAGGGATCTCAGATGATTTCAGCAAAGGGCCATATTCAAAACTGGTCTCAGAGGGAAAATCTGTTGTCTCTGAATTAATGGCCATCACCTGGCCTCCTGCAATATGTAAGTCATTGTAATTCTTGCAAATACTTTTGCAAGAAGGGGGAACCAAGTAGGTCTCTCTGCTGGGATCTCTACATATTTCAACTGCAGCCAAGTTTGGGCTTTCAAACACAGGATTGGGGTTTGTCTGTAGCACTGTCATTCTCTGGTTTCTACTGTGTTGACTCTCTCTTGAATGCAGTGAAGAAATGAACTTGCCAGAGGATTTACAGCTCAGGTAGAGACTTCTGACCTGTGTTTCTTCCAAAGAGGAATATGAAAGAGCAGTAGAATTTGTCTCTTCTTCCTTTTCCTCAGCCACCTTCTCATTGTAAGATGCATAGCTCCAAGGGATGTCATTCTGGTAGGCAAGTCCACTGAGGTACCCTTCTGACAGCATTCTGGAAGGAGAATTGGTGAGTAACAATAAGAAAAATGAAGACTGGAATTTTTTAATTGGCAGTTGATGTATCAAAAAAGTAAAGGAAATAAATGAAATCATTTCATTCATTCAGCAAGCCATCATTAATTCTGAGCCTGCTGTGTACCAGAACTATTGCATGTGCTGGAGATACAAAGATGAATAGGACACAGCCCTGGCTGGTGAGGCACAGTTGGGTGGAGCATCATCCCATACACAAAAAGGTTTCTGGTTGGATCCCCAGTCAGAGCACATACCTAGGCTGCGGACTTGGTCTCCAGTAGGGGCTTGTATGGGAGGCAACCACTCAATGTTTCTCTCTCACATTGAGCTTTCTCTCTCTCCCTCTTTCTCTCTAAAAAACAAACAAACAAATAAATAAAATGTTCTCAGGTAAGTGTTAAAAGAATAAAAATAAAATAAAATGTTCCTTTAAAAAAGATAAATAGGACACAGATGCATCCTTCAAGAAATTTCCACTATGGGAGAAAATAAACTATATACAAACAATTCCGATATTATATCACTGCAGTTTCAAATAGTGATAGTTACAAAGGAAGTACAGAAGAGGATTCCCTAATACCACCTGGGTATAAGGGGGAGGATTTATGGTGTGTGTCACATAGAAGATGACATTCAGCTAAATTGTGAAGACTAAGTAAGAGTTTCAGCCATAGGCACAGAGTTGTAAGAGAATATAATGGTGTGGTACATTCATCATCTACCAAGATGCTAAGCATAAGCAGAAAGGGTTGGGAAAATAGGTTGAAACTGGGTTGTAAAGGGCCTTAGGAGTGAAGCAAAGGCATTTGCATCCTGCCCAGAGGAAATGGAGACTGAGAAATTGCAAACTGGGGAAGCAACATAGCTAATAGGTTATGAGAAAAACAATGAGGCAAATTCTCCTGAAAATAGAGCAGTGTTTTACCCATCTTTGTATTTTATCCCTCAGAACTAGCATAGTTGTTTGCATTTAGGAGGGACTACAAAGATATTTGTTAATTTGAACTCAATAACTGACAACAATGGCATGGTATGAAATTAATTCACTATCAACCCACTATGAGGGACCACAAAGCCACACATACCCTTGTAGCCCAGGATGAATTTCTTGTTCTGCCTGCCCACTTCTCACAGTAAGTCTTGGAGATGTCTCTGTACCCAACTGATGTGTTTACCTCTACTCTAGTTACCAAACAGCTTTTCTGTTGATGGGCTTTCGCTACACCTGAGTCCCCTCTCCACCCTCAACAGTTGTCACCTGAGTCTGAAGTGACTTGAATTGGCTAGAAACCAGCAGCTGTGTTTTCTAAAAAAGGAACACAGATAGTCTTGGTGCTGGGAAACAGATGACAAGGAAAACTAGTCCTCTTTGTCCTTCAAAGCTGGGTTTCTAAGAGACCCATGAACATGAACCTGCATTGAAAAGTCGAATTAAAAAGGATTATTTTATTGTTGGGAAAATCGATTCAAACATTAATTATAAAAAAATTTAAATTAAAAAGGATTATTTTAACTATACATAAGGCTCCTTTTTAAATCTTAGCATCTTTTCATTATCAATGCAGTTATTTCCCAAGTAAATTTGTTAATTGTATAAGGTAGATTTTATAAATATAATTAATATAATTGCTTTAGTTGTATACACGTAATATTTTCAATGTTAGTTTTCTCTTTGGGGAACTTTTCCAAGATATAGTCAACAAATTTATCAATTCTAGACATAGTGATGTGCCACAAAGATACAAAATTAAAACTCTTCAACAAATCCATGAAGTAATTCTTATATGCTGGGCACACTTATAAGGATGGCAAAAAAAATTTTTTTAATGAAAAAACGTTTTAAGTATGTTCTGCCCTCAAACAACTGAACCCCCAGGTAGGAAGGCAAATATTTATACACATGAGAAGAGAATTAACAGAGCAACAAAGTTTAGCATAAAGGCTTCATAGGGAAGCAATGCTGCCCTGACCCTACCACTCCACCCCTCCCAGGCTACAGCTAGGGCCTTCCCCCTTCAAGTCCTCAGTATATTCTTGTAGAAAACTAAAGCAGAAGCACAACTCTCAGCTTTTGGGTTGCTAAACTGGCTTCAGAAACTCTCAGCAGAAACCATAGTTTTAGAGAAATGGCTTCTGAGATACATAACCTGAGCTTTAAAGCTTCAAAATCCAGAGACCTACAAAGCTTGGAGCATAATATGTATGTCTGCATTAGCAATACACTCAGTGGATAGAATCCCCCATGGAGTCAAAGAGTATGGCTCCAGATAGATTTGGGAGCCCAAAATAGAACAGGTATGTGCCCTATGTGCCAGGTATAATCTGAGGAAGCAGGAAGTCTCACAAAATTCTCTCCTGCTAGGCATGGAGCAGGAGCAGGAGGAAAGCCAGCCACATGGATTACCTGGGAGCACAGATCAAAGCCATTACCTGGCTCGTCAAATGTGCTCAATACCAGCATGCTGCCCAGAGCCCGCAAGCCTGGAGAAGACCTAGATCTGGAATGGGAAGATTACAAACATGATCTCTCCAGACCATTCACCAGGGGCCAAGAGAAGAATAAGAAATTACCATTGATGCTAGTGTGAGTGCATGATTACAACCAAAAATGCCTCCACTCGCACATCCCCAGCTGACCCTATGGCTCTATGGAAGCAAGCTGGAACTTAATAAATCCAGAGAGGACAGAGCCCTGAAGTGACTGAGGAAATCCTGACTGACAGTGATTATTCAGGAGAATGTGAGCTAAGCTCAAAAGTAAGATCAAATTGAGGCAGAGAAAAGCATAGATTTCCAGAAAAAAAATAGCTGGTTAAGAATATTCATGTATTTCCCACCCCCTAAAGTTCACTAAAACAAGAGTAAGTGGTTTTTTAAGATAACACACACACACACACACACACACACACACACACACACACAAATGGGGAACAGAAGAAGAGACGAAAGCACATATTTTAGAAACTGGAAAGTAGGAGGCTGAGAGTTAATGATTTAGGAGACCTGAGAAGGAGGAATGTTATAAGACCCATGGGCTATGAGATACCAGTTGAGGGTAGAATTACTAAACCAATAATAGATTAAATAAACATACATTTAGATGCTCCCACTTTAAAACTAGAAAAAATATAAGGTGGAAAATAGTAGAGAAAAGGTAAAATTAGGAAAGCAGTCCAGAAGATCCATTATCTGAATACCAGAAGGTTCAGAAAGAGGACCAAGTAAACAAAGGGGAAATCCAAAGAATTCAACAATAATTCCTAGAACTGAAGGATGTCAGTTCCCAAAATACTGGGTAAAAATAGATCATACCTTGTTTCATTATTGTGAAATTGCAGAACACTTGAGACAAAGAAAAAATACTGGAAGTTTCTGAGAGGAAAAGGACAAAAAAAAGTCCAAGAACCAGAATCTTGAGACTTCTTAACAACATGAGAAACAAAATGATTATATATCAAAGTCTAAAACAAAATTTTTTTTAAGATTTTATTTATGTTCTGGCTGGTGTGGTTCAGTGAATTGAGTGCTGGTCTGTGGACTGAAAGGTCACCAGTTCGATTCCCAGTCAGGGCACATGCCTGGGTTGTGGGCCAAGTCCCCAGTTGGGGGCATGTGAGAGGCAACTAATCTATATTTCTCTCACACATGTTTCTCTCCCGCTCTTCCTCCTGCCCCTTTGTTGGGGCTGTGGACTGAAACTGGATATGTGGGCTGAACATGAGGTATGGCTGAGACTAGGAAGAGAAGATGAAAGGGCTGCAGACTAAGGCTCCCCTTTCTTTGTCCTAGGTCCAGGAAGTGTCAGAGAGAGTCTGAGCCATAATGAAAGTAAAAGGACATTCCAGGATGAAAGCTATGTAATAGGTTCAAAAGGCGACCTGACAGGTTGTTACAGATCTGAAGCTTTCTGAAGATACAGATGAAATGGAAGACAACTTAGTAAGTCTGCCCATCATGAAGTAAGATTTATACAATTGCCTATAGACTTTAGTGGTGAATTAGGAAAAGGTAAGAAAATGAAAAATCTAAACTAGCACTGTCCAACAGAACTTTCTGGAATGATGGAATGATCTATATCTGTGCTGTCCCAAATGTTAACCAACAGCCACATGCGGCTACTTGAGCACTTGAAATATGGCTAATAAAACCAAATTTTAATTTAATTTAATTTATTTTTTAAGATTTTATTTATTTATTTTTAGAGAGAGGGGAAGGGAAGGAGAAAGAGAGGGAGAGAAACATCAATGTGTGGTTGCCTCTTGCACACCCCCTACTGAGCACCTGGCCCACAACCCAGCTCTGACTGGGAATCAAACTGGCAACCCTTTGGTCTCAGGCTGACACTCAACCCATTGAGCCCCATCAGCCAAGGCATATTTAATTTAAATTAATTAAAAACACCACATAGCACTACACTGAACAGCACAGACTTAGAAGATAGTAAAGCTGATAACATAAAGGATTGTAAAATACTTAAGGCAGGTAATTATAATTGCAATTTACAGTTCACTGGATGATCATTGTCATTGCAATAATTTTAGAATGACATCTGATTAATTCATTCATTTATTTGTTTCTTTCAAGGAGTATCAAAAAATGGGTATCTGCCCTGGCTGGTGTGGCTCAGTGGATTGAGTGCCGGCTGTGAGCCAGAGGATTGCCGGTTCAATTCCCAGTCAGGGCACATGCCTGGGTTGCAGGCCAGGTGCCCAGTAGGGAGCACACAAGAGGAAACCACACATTGATGCTTCTCTCTCTCCTTTCCCCTGTCTCTAAAAAAAATTGAGAAATAAAATCTTTAAAAAACATATGGGGAAACACAAGCATAAACTTTTAGATGTGTGGTAATGAAATGGGACCCTTAGCTAAAACATTTTGTTTTGCTATTTTGAAACAGTCTCTTTATAGAACTTCCTTTCTTTTCTTTTCTTTGTTTTTTCCTTTGGTTTCTTTTATTGGGAGAAGTCTAGAGTGCCTGTGTGAATGGTTCAAACAAATTTGTGTTTTAATTGTGTGGTTCTGCAGGTTGTCTCTGAGGTGATGAAAGTGCTGTCCATACCATTTTGTGTGGTGATGAAATGTTCACTACTTGTGCTGTCCAGTGTCATAGCCGAAAACCACATGTGACTAGTGAGTACTTGAAATGTGGTTAGTGTGACCGAAGTCTTAATTTAATTTAAATTGCCACATTTGGCTACAATATTACACACCACAAGAGCTGGGCAATTATAACTTCCAACCCATAATTTAAGAAAAAAAAATGTGCAGCAAAAAGCTGTGGTTCACTACATGGCTGCATTGTAAATAGCTTTTGTGTAGTAATAACAATATATAAATCACTGAAAATGGATGTAACCAAATTTAAAGTATAACCACAGGGTAACAATAAAGTCAGGGAAAAAATGATAATGTGTTATCATTTATGTCAATGTAATATCAATAAAAATGGTCTCGGGTATTTGCTTATGGGTCCAAACTGGATAGCCAGTCCACACAGTAAGAGGATGTATGTACTCAGTAAAAGCCTGGGGAGAAAGGGAACTAAATCCTTATTTCATGGTGACAAGTCAACAAATAATACCGCAAACTGAAAAATCCAAAAGTTGCAACACACACATGCTATTTAAAGAAATGGTAGTAAATATTAAGTAGTCAAAGGAGATTAACATACTTGCTTTTGGGAAAGGGGTGGAGACCTGTTTCCTAGCAAACATCTTAGAATTATTGGACCCAAAATGCATGTATAACTTTGCTTAATGTTTTCATTAAAATAAGAATTAAATATTTTTCAAGTAACTAAGAGGGGGGAGGAAAGTGAATTTCCTACACAGCTGAGTTTATGGTTAAAGATACTGCATTTTTCTCAGGGCAAAGAAGAGAAAGAGAGATCACTATGGAAATGGTGAGCTTTTATTTGGCCCTAAAGAACAAGGTGAATTGAAATGGGCAGTGAGAAAGGAGGAAGCATTGGAGTTGGAGGAGAGAAGGTCGACAAAAGTAAGGAGGCCTGTGTCATCATTCTCATGTAGGTGAGTAATAGATGCCAGTCTGGGCGGGGTGCAAGTGGAATTTCTCAATCATAGTCTCCTAAAAGCCTTCACTGAAGTGTTACAATTTGCAGAATCACTCTTTCTTACTCTTTGGTTCCCCTTCAGACATATGCCCAAATCTACCCCAACTTATCTTATTTGTTTTCATAATAAATAATCAACCCTAGGGGATTCTTCTTTTATTTTATGTGGATGATGCTTATGAGTACTTGAAATAATCCCCACTCCTTCACAATGATGAGGTTAAAAAAGGTCTGGAATTTTGGTTTGACTAATGGATGCTTTGACCTATTTGTCATTAACTGAGAACTTTCTTGGTACTTTTATTCTGATAGAATAAGAACCCTACCATTCTGATATGTGGGGATCAATGTGGGTCCGATGATGGGAAGGCAGAAAATGTGTCCTGATGTGTAAGGATAGACAAACTGATAGCTAAAAAACAAGATTCCTGTGAGGGAGGAGTGAGAGATAAGGTCAGAGAGGTGAATAGGGTCATGCAAGGCTGAAGCCATTCTATTTACCCTGCAGACAATACAAAGCTCTGGCAGATGACTAAGCTGATATATGGCATGATGTAGTCAATCAGTAAAGTGCAAGATGAATTTTAACAAAGTGAGATTGGGATTAAGGACTCAAGTCAGGTGAGGATGAATCCAACAGTATCCTAGGATGATTGGGACAGGAACCAGGAGGAAGATAGCAGAAAACGAAGAGAAGGAATGAACTTGAGAGACCAAGACTCTTGGACCTGGATATGAATGAGAGAAGGGAACCAGCTGAAAGTAACTCTGAGTCTAGGCATAGTGGGAAATGGTACCAGCATTGACCGAAATGGGGAGATTGGGAGAAGGAGCTGGAAAGGGAGCTGTCAGGTTTAGTTTAGTTTCTCTTGAGTGTGATGCAAGGTACACTCTCTGAGTGTAAGTGTCTAGTTGTGTGTTGGAGATTCAATCAAGGAGCTCATTAGAAAGGTTACTTAAAGTCAACAGTAAAATCATCCTCCAAATGCAGGCAGTAGCTTGTGAGTGTTTGTCATCATTTCTGTGGGGAGCCTGCCTTGAACTGTACAAGGAGGAATGAGTGACAACAGCAAGAGCTGCGGTATTACATAGCTTTGTGAAGATCACAAAAGCTTCAAATGTGTTAAACAGGTCACATTTTTAAAATTCACATTTATAGGTAAAATGCACTTATGCATTCAGACTTACTAGAGCAAGACAATTATTGAACTGGTTGTCAATGGACCAGAATTCTAGTTCTGACCTTGTCACTAGCTGTGGTTTTAGTCTAATTAAGGGGCAAGTTTATAAAGTAGCTAACATTAGCTATGACCCAGATACTATCCTAAGTGCTTTTTATGTACTAAGTCAATGGATCCCCACAAAGTCTCTAAGGATGTAGGTACTATTCTGTCCATTTCATAGTTGTCAAACTTAAGTAATGTGTCCAAAGTTACCAGACATTCAAACACTGACAGTGAGAAAACAGAGACCACACTCACTTGCTGCTTAACCTCTCGGAGACTCAACATCTCATCTGTGGTATTAAAGTATCTATAGAGCCCCCTCAAGCTTTCATATTGCAGGGGTTTATGACTATATTAAGAAAAGAGAAAGAGAGTGAGCATTACTCAAAATTAAAATTCATTTCTAAAAAGTTAGCAGCAGAGGGCAGCAGAGAGCAAGCTAAAGCAGCTTTTTAAAGATTGTTCTAAAGGTATGACCAGAGTAAGAAATACTGGGTGAAACTCATAAACAAAAATTATACATGTTAACTAATTTAATCATCATTAAAACTCTTTAATGTACCTTTGCAATGAAAACAGTGTTGTAAAGCATGGCACGGAAAAATTTAAAAATAGAGAAATACAGGACTTCCCACCAAGATGGAGGCGTAGGTTGCACTTTACTGATTGCACTTTACAACCATATGTAAGGACAACAAAGATTTAGAAACAAAAACACAACCAGAACAGACAGAAAACTGAACTGTATCAAAGTCCGACAACAACGAACCATTCATCCAGACTGGTAAGAGGAGTGGAATCAGCAGCAGGCAGAGAGGTGTCCCAGCAGGAGGAGGTGGTGGTTAGCAGACCCAGGCGCAGGGAGGAAACGAGCAAACCCAGTGAGGCACGCAAGGTGGTTGGCTGACCGCAGACACACTTTTGCACACAGATAAACCAGGCAAAAAAAAGGGCAGTGACACAGACCACACAACCCAGGGCCCCAGCACCAGGAAATAAAGCCTAAAAGCACAGATTAGAAAAACTTTTGGGGGTTGAGATGCCGGGAGAGGATTTCAGCCTCACAGGAGAGTTTGTTGGAGAGACTCACAGGGTCCTAGAACATACGCAAGCCCACATATCCGGAAATCAGCACCAGAAGGGCCCAATTTGCTTGTGTGAAGCAGCAGAGGGGACCAAAATCTAAGAGAGAGCAGAACAAGCGCCATTGTTCCCTCTCTGACCCCGCCCCCACATACAGCATCACAACCCAGCAACTGGGTTGCCCCACCCTGGTGAACACCTAAGGTGTTGCCCCTCATATGTAACTGGAGTGAACAGACCAAAACATTATGGCTCAAGAAGAAGAACAGCTCAAAGCCCCAGAGCCAATACTTTTAAGTGACCAAGAGATAGCCAACTGTGCTATCAGATGCACAGTTCAAAACACTGGTGATCAGGGTGCTCACAGAATCGGTTGACTTTGGTCCCAAATTAGATGAAAAACTTAAGGCTACACTAAGTGAAATGAAGGAAAATGCACAGGGAACCAATAGTGATTGGAAGAAAACTGGGACTCAAATCAAGGGAGTGGACTAGAAGGAAGAAAAAAACGACCAAACAGAAAAGAATGAGGAAACAAGAATTCAAAAAAAAAAAAAAAAAAAACTGAGGAGAGGCTTAGGAACCTCCAGGACATCTTTAAACATTCCAACATCCGAATGATAGAGATACCAGAAGAGGAAGAGTAACAGGTCGAAAAGTTATTTGAACAAATAATAAAGGCGAACTTCCCCAATCTGGCAAAGGAAATAGACTTCCAGGAAGTCCAGGAAGCTCAGAGTCCCAAAGAAGTTGGACCCAAGAAGGAACACACCAAGGCACATCATAATTACATTAGCCAAGATTAAAATGAAGAAGAGAATACTAGAAGAAGCATGAGGAAAGGGGACAGTCACCTACAAAGGAGTTTTCATTGGACTGTCAGCTGATTTCTCAAAAGAGACCTTACAGGCAAGAAGAGGCTGGAAAGAAGTATTCCGAGTCATGAAATCCAAAGACCTATATCCAAGATTGCTCTATCCAGCAAAGCTTTCATTTAGATGGAGAGGCAGATAAAGTGCTTCCCAGAGAAGGTCAAGTTCAAGGAGTTCATCATCACCAAGCCCTTATTATATGAAATGTTGAAGAGACTTATCTAAGGAAAAGGAGTTAAAAAGTATGAACAGTGAAAGAACAGCAAACCCACAGCTATTAACAATCACATCTAAAACAAAAGCAAACTAAGCAAACAACTAGAACAGAAACAGAACCACAGAAGTGGAGATCACATGGATGGTTAGCAACAGAGGAGTGGAAAGAGGAGAAGGGGGAATAAGTAGCATACAGAAAATAAGTAGCATAGATGGTAGGTAGAAAATAGACAGGGGGGAGGGCAAGAATAGTATGGGAACTGTAGAAGCCAAAGAACTTGTGACACATGGGCATGAACTAAAGGGGGGAAATGTGGGTGGGAGGGGTGTGCGGGTGGAGGGGAATGAAGGGGGGAAGTGGGACAACTGTAATGGCATAATCAATAAAATATATTTTGTAAAATGTAAAAAAAAAACTTTAAATATAGAGAAATAGCCCAGGCTGGTGCAGCTCAGTGGATTGAGCACCAGCCTAGGAATCAAAAGGTTGCCAGTTTGATTCCTAGTCAGGGCTCGTGCCTGGGTTGTGGGCCAGGTCTCCAGTAGGAGGTATGCAACCATATATTGATGTTTCTCTCCTTTTTCTCCATCCCTCCCTCTCTCTCTCTAAAAAATAAGTAAATAATAATCTTTTTTAAAAATAGAGAAAGTTATTTTGGTTTATTTTGATTAATTGTTGACATATTTTCTTAATACATTTTGGTGATTTTCTATGAAAGTCTTATGAAGTCACTCAGTCTCTTTAAAGGTACTATAAAGTGTATACTTTAAACAAGTGGTAACATTTATTAAATTTCATTTCATCTGAGACACTAAAACTGGACCCAATATCTTACTTTAATTGTTCAAAAATATTTTATCACTTGAATTTTTGTTTCTCATCACAGAAAAGCTATGTATGTGTATTCACAATATATGTAAAATATCTAAATATATTTAGAATTCTGTGTGACTGGTTAAGTGTGATGGAAAAGACACCCAAGGACATTTGCAGATGAGATGTTCTAAGAAAATTTAGCCTGCATTAATCATTACTAGACAGGGGAATACCAAAATTAACCTTAAGTGCAAATTCACAACTTAGAAATATGTGCTGAAGTACAGCACTTTGTTAAATCATTTACTTGGATTTCAGGAGAAATTGCAATATAAATTCATCCTTCTACACTAGCATTTACATAGTTTCTTGGAAAACTGTTGTTATAGCTTCTATACATAAACACATTTTTAATTTACACCCAAACAACACAAGCATGAATTCAAACCTAAAATGAGAAGAACTTAAAAAACCTAAAGAGGGAACATTTGGAAAAACCTAAGTTGGGGATCAACAAACGTGTTTTATGAAAGGGCAAGTATTTCCTATTTTAGATGTCTATTACATCTACTCTGCCATCATACCAGGAAAGCCACCAGAGACAATCAATAAACAAATGGATGTGGCTGTGTTTCAATAAAAATTAATTTGTACAAACAGGAAGATGGCCAATTTGGCCCATAGGCCACGGCTTCCCTGCCTTTGACCTAAGTCAAAAGGCAGATGCATCCCTGGCTGCTGTGGTTCAGCGGACTGAGCACCAGCCTGCAATTCCCAGTCAGGACACATGCCTGGGCTGTGGGCCAGGTCCCTGGTTGAAGGCGTGTGAGAGGCAACCAATGGATGCATCAATGTTTCTTTCCCTCTCTTTCTCCCTCCTTTCCCCTCTCTCTAAAAATAAATAAATAAAATCTTTTTTTAAGAAAGCAGATGCAATAAGTTGGATAGGGCATACTAATAACACCAGTTGTATCAGGTGTTTTCTACACAATAACCCCAATCTTCCAACAGTACTTTGTTTTAGGTATATAGGGTGGGGCCAAAGTGTTTACAGTTGTTCATATGAAAAATAATACAATAATTAATCAATAAAAAAGAGAATAAACTCTGTGTTTCACATTCTCACAACTGTAAACCTATTTTTACCCCACCCTGTATATCATAATCTGGATTTTTCAAATGAGAAAATTGAGATTTGGATATGACAAATGACCTTCCCAAGGTCACAAAGCAGCTCAGCACTAGCAGTAAGATGCAAGTCCAAGTTTACAAACTCCAAAGCACGTGGTCCAATCTTAAAGCACATCACACTACTGCACAGTTGAGAGCAGTTCATTTCACAGTCATGACAAGCAATTAATCCTTCCAAGAAAAGGATATCAGCCCTGACTCCATTTATGAACAAGAGTACTGCCAAATAAAGGAAGGAAGACTCAATGAAATTCAGAAAGAAAAGCTCCATGAAGACAGCCAGTGCCCACCCCAGAGGGTGGCCCAGAGGGCTACATATATGCCCCAATCATGTAGGAATATTTATGTCTTTGACATATGCAAATAATTTATCCTCTCACCTTTTAATCTAAGCATATGAATACTTTCCTTAACCATTTCCACTGCCATAGCCTGGTATCATCTCACCCTTAATTTTATAATCAGAGTAATTTAATATTACAGATGCCTTGTTTAAATATTAACAACTCCCATTCACCTCCAGGATAAAGTCCATGTGTGTTAGGCAATCATGATATGTGATCCTTATCTGCCTTCCCAGTCTCATCTCTGCCTATGTCCCACAGGACAGAGACCTCCAGCCACGCTGAACTTCTCCCACTTTCTCCCAAACCCCATGTCCATTGCAGGTATTTATGCATTTATGCTTCTGTCCTGAGAGTTCTGGTTCCCTAGCCACCACCCCATCCCACCACTCATATCCTTCAAGTCTCACCTCATATATCAACATTTCAGAGCCCCTAGCCATCCATGTGGAACCCATGTCCCTCAAATAGAAAGTATTTCTAGGTTTTTCTCCCCCTGACCCCAATACACAGATTTACAGTTGTGAGTAAGAGAAACAGTTACTCTTGTATTGTTATTTATTTATTAATTATTATACTATATATTTGTATTTGTCTTCTTCTTATTATTATTTCCTACTTTTACTTATGATTTATCTTTTAGGTAGTGATGGCTGGTAATTTAACAAACAACCAATGCAAGTGGATTCTTAAACAATTCTGGAAGACAGAGAATGCTGAAAAGTTTTGACAGGAATGGGCTGAAGAACTTGATACACCTTCGCTAAGTAGACAAGCAATTTACAGAATATGCAAGAAATTTGATGAAACTGGGTCTATCTGTGATGCTCCAAAAAGTGGTCAGTATTACCGCCCAGGACAATGAAATGTTAGTGAGTCAGGCATTTACAAAGAGCCACGAAAAAATCAAAACAAAGAGCTACTATTGAGTTAAGCACTTCCTGTAAATCTCTGAGTCATCTAATGCAATGTTTAGATTTGAAAATGTGTCTGCCACCATGGTATCACGGGTTATTACAGGATGATCTAGATCAATGCTTACAATTCTGCGAAGTGGTTCTCAATAAAGATAGACAAGGCAATGGCATCATCGATAAAATTACATGGTCCAACAAAGCTCATTTGAAACTTCCAGGTGCTGTAAATAGGCACAACTCTGCCTGCCATTCAAGAGAAAATCCCCGTATAATGATAGAAAGACAGTGAATCAGCTGCAGATAACAGTTCAGGCCTGTCTTTTGTGTAAAGGGCTACTTGGACCTATTTTTTCCATACGGCTGTTACGCACGACCTGTATCTTACTATGCCAAGGTGCACCGTTTTATCACAATTATAGAGACAGCATGATAACAATGACCTGTTCTTTCAACGAGATGGAATTCCTCCACATTATACCATTAACTGTGTGAGTTTCCTGATGAACAATCACTCAACAGGTGGGTAGGTTGACGAGGGCTGGTGGAATGGCTACCACCATCACCAGACCTCAACCCGTGGACTTCTTTCAGTGTGTTGTCAAAGATGAAGTCTTTTCCTAAAAACCACACATGCTGGGTGATAGGATTCACTGCCTAAGAGAACCATGTCAAGAAATTAATGGCAATAAAGAACTCTATGCCAAAGTGTGCTTGAGTACAGCAAGTAGACTGCAGAAATATATAAATAATGCAGGCCAGAAATTTGAACTCTTATGAGACTGTACCTAAGTGTTCTGTGCCATTATGATGTTCTTTTGAGTTAATAAAGCTGCATGTGTTTTTCCATTTGAACAACTGTAAACCTACTTTTGCCCATGCCTGTATTTATCAAGATTATGTAGAACTTGAGCAAAATTCAGCTGCTACCTTAAACAGTGAAATAAATCACTGGGACAGTCCTTTGAATAAAGGAGTAGCTTGGCAATAGCAAAAGGCAAGCGGGAAGATTGGGGATTGGCAGCCAGTGGGGGAGGTGGAGGAGATAAGGCAGCAGAACAGACCCAGTCTCTGGAAGAACAATTCGTGTGCAAACTAAGACATCTGAGAGGCTAGGTTGAGAAAGGGTGCAAGGAAGACTACAGCCACACAAAAATGGAGGCAGTGGGATGGGGCTGCCTCCCCCATCATGGGATATAACTTTATGGAACCAAAGACAGGAAGATGGCATCTGCTGTTCCATAGAAGATCTTGGGCCTAGCCAGCTGGGGTGCAATTTGTTTCCCAACTGTCAACATGTCTGCTTATATAGATCTGCCCTTTAACAGTTACAAAATCATACACCTACAGGCACAGCTTATGTTAGCAAATCATTTCTCATGATGAACATTCTGAATTTTCTTACATTTTTATTATGTGTAATCACTGCATGTGCTTCCATGAGTGTTTCCTTAGGCCTGATTTGGAAAAGCCGAATTACTAGATTATAGCTATTGTAAATTGTCTTTCAAGTAGCTTGGGCCAATTGATTCTCTCACCAGCATTGTTTGAGATTAACTGCTTCCACTGACATTCTCTAACACATTATCATTATTTTTTAACTTTGCAATCAGGTAAGCAAATTTATTTTTTGCCTTAAAGTTGAGGGTGAAGCAAACTGTCTTATTAATGCTATGCGTAGGCAACATAAGAGAAACATTATTTTTTTAATACGTCTACCTTCACAAAGTACTCTATTTCATCTCTCTACTTCCCCTATAATCTAAATTCTAGATTCTATCATTCCAACCTCTGTTTTTCAAGAGCTTATTGATTTGGGGGCCTTGCAGATAAACCACTGAAAGGTTATCATTGAAAAACTTGAATATTGTTTTGTTCATAATCTAGTCATAATACTGTAACCAAATCTGTATTACACGTTTTAAATTTTTTTTAGTGAATGATATAAGAACTTTACCCAAAACAAACAGTTTCCTTAGGAAGGATCTCCCTGTAGAAGAAAAAAAATCTGCTATTTCCTCGATCTCTGAAAGTGTATGGTCTTTATCACATGGAGGGTTATCAACAGAGAGGAGGAAGGGAGAATGGGGGAAAAGGTACAGAGAATAAGTAGCATAATTGGCAGGTAGAAAATAGACAGGGGGAGGGCAGGAATAGCATACGAAATGAAGAAGCCAAAGAACTTAAATGTACAGCCCATGGACATGAACCAAGGGGCAGGAATGATGGGGGGATACAGGGCAAAGGGAATAAAGGGGGGAAATGGGACAGCTGTAATAGCATAATCAATAAAATATATATTTTTAAAAAGAAAGTATATGGTTTTTAAAGCTGGAAATAACCATTCATTTAATCATATACCTTGTCTTATATTCCTAGTATTAAATCTTTTGTGGCATTTCTTGACAGATGTCTAAAGTGTCACTCATCCATATTTTAATTCTTGTTACAAAACATATAATTTGGCATTATCTATTCTTCTATCAAATGTTAAGTGATTTTTACTTAATGAATTAATTTCTCAAAGTGAAATTTGATGGCTAAGATAATAAGGTTAAAAGCCTCTGTTTTCCACATGATCATTAAATAAGTAAATAATTTTGTTTGGTTCTACTTAGATCTTTATAACCAAAGGTAACAACTGCTTCCAAGGGCTTTATCTGGATATGTAAATTTCCTTATTTCAGAACATGTAAATTTTGGTACAGAGATGTTAATAAGTGCATTTTTTATAGTTTGAATTTATCTTCATATTCTATCTTTACATCTCACAAATGGAAATATTAAAATTTAAGATAATTTAATTGTGTGTAAAATATTTTGACACAAAATGAGAGGACTATAAATATAAGAAAAGTGTTCATAATAATATTGACTAGTGTTAAATTTCTTTGGTTTTATAATTGTTAATCACCATTAATTATATTGTCAATTATGTCAATTAATGTTAACATTCACTTAATTGTAGGCATGTAAGGCAAATGCAATGCAAGATACTTTATTGAATCCTAGACTTTAAAAAATAAAAACTCTCGAACAAACATGTGGGTAACTGGGGCAATTTGAATATGAATTATATGTTATAGAACAGGATTATATTGATGTTAAATTTCCTTAGCATGATAATTATATAGAAGTCTGCCCTTTTTCATAGGACTTACATGCTCAAGAATTTGGAGGTGTCATGTGCCCTAAAGTCAATAATATGCCTTCAAACAGTTCAGGAAAAAACTGTGTATATGTGTGTGTGTGTATACACACACTCACAAGAGAAAAAGAAAAATATAAATATGGCAAATAGCTACAACTAATTGACCTACATGATGGAAATATGGGTACTCATTGTACTATTCTTTCCATTTTTATATAGGTCTAAAACTTTGCACAACAAAAATTGGGGGGAATAGTAACTATTGTTGGCAACTCTACATTCTATCATGTTTGTGAATAGCTTAGAGGGACAATATGTTAGCTATCTAAGATAATCATTAGGTATGCGATTGAAAATTATTCAGTAACTTGAAGTAACTATTGAAAACATCACATCAAAGTGATATTAGAATTAGTGCACTACCTTCGTATGTCTCCCAAATTACCATTCTGATGTGAATGAATGTTTTACACAAATTTTAAATATTCTCTACTCCTTCAAAAAACTTCTTAAGTACAGAAACACAGTGTTTCTACACTGACTATGCAAAAAATATTCTAAAAATATCCATATGAACATATTGACCAAACCAGGTCAATTCAAGCACAGATAGATATGCACACAAAAAAAGAATGAGCAGCTCTAAAGACAATTCAAACAATTGCTTCCTGGTCTTTTGACTAAGATCAAATATAAAGATAATTCAAACAAAAGCCTGCATGTGCATGCACTGAATTTAATACCAACGAGTAGGTTTTCCCTAATCACCCATATGACAATTTGAAAAACATCACTGAAATCACATTCACTTTGAGTACGTCCTGCTATGCAGGAAAACTCTTATTACAAGCTCGCTGGATGAATAATTGAGAATCAAATCCAATTGGAATTTATTGTGATTGTATTTCTCTGTTAAACTACATTACTGTAACTGAACTCGTGTTATGCTGTCCCTGCAAAATTCTGCCTAAGTTTTTCAGCCTTCTTTATTTTTTTAATTTTTTATGGAAGTACAGTGGACTTTCTTTTCAAAACACAGTAGCTAAACCTGTGTAGGAATTATTGAACAAAGACTGAATAAATTTCACAACAGATATTTGATTGGACCAGTCAACTTGGAGGGTTAAAAAATATTTTAGAAATGCCCCAAATGTGAACATGAGGAGATAAGAGAAAGAAGTGTTTGATTTAACTTCTCTTAATGACCAATTCCGTTAAACGTTCACTTAACTCCCACTCACCTTGGATTTGGTAAACTAAAAAAAAAAGCATTTTACATGTCGTAAGATTAAATCTGAGTTCTGATGTTAAAGGAACTAAGTAAGTGTGAGAAGAGAGATGTCAGAAAAAGTTAGCAGTTGCAGGGCCTGTTGCCTTCTTTTTCTTACCTTCACTAACCAATCTGCTCCTTTGGTCCTGCAGAAACACAACGATTGACCATACAGAGATGAATAAACCAGCCAGTGCTTTATCCAGAAATGTTCTCAAGCCTTTGGTGAGTGAGTACAGCTTTCACTCCTAAAAACTAAGAAAGTAAGCTGCTTGTTGCATTTCCATTTTCTTTATAACTGATCCAATGGAAAAAGACTTGTTTTTGCTCATCTGATTTGTTCTAAAGAACAGTGGGAAGTCCCGGAAGGGGGGTTGGCAATAACTGACAAACCCACACTGAGCCACAGAATGGTGTTTCTTCCCCTTTTTCAAAAAATGAAACCTATCTATGAAACTGTCTCCTGTTAAAACAGTTTATTACTACACATTATGCAAGAACCCTGTCAATATAAATTTACTCCCATAACTAAATTCTCTGGGACCCCTCTCCCAAAAAAGAGCCAAAGTCAGATACGACTTAGAAAATTCTTGGTTTCATCACTAAATATAATATTTAAGAAGTATTGTTTCTCAATTGTACTCATACTTTTTTGAAATGCAAGTTAAGATAGTTTTCTCTCTCAAATTAACAAAAGTGAAAAAATTCAGTAATATGCTTTGTGGCCAGGTTTTGGAGAAACAGGCACTCTCATATACTGTTGGTGAGATTGTAAACATTTTTAGAGCAATTTCCCAGTATTTGTCAAACATTTAAAAATATTCATATGCAACAATTTCATTTCTATAAATTTATCCATGTGATACATTTGTACCTGCACACATATGAAAATATATTTGTTGCTGCATTAAGAAAGTAAGCAACTGAAAAAAATCACACAGGATATTGGCTAAACAAATGAAAGAATATCCCTATTGTTAGAGTGAGGTAATTTAACATTGAATAATAAGAAAAGATTTCCAAAATACATTCTTTAGCAAAAATATAACATGCTCCAATTTGTATTTTTAAAAGTATATATATGGGGGAAATCTATATATTTTCCTAGAATATTTCTACAGGCATACACAGACAAAAAACTTGAAATAAGCAATTGCCTTTTGAGTCTTACTTTATACTCTATACTTTTTAAAATTTCTCCTATGTGTATGTTTTACTTTTTCAACTTAAAAACTTGTATTATAAGTTATATTTTGCAGTGGCTTATATGACTCAGTAGAGCGAGCACCAGCCTGTGAACCAAAGGGTCAATGGTTTGATTCTCAGTCAGGGTACATGCCTGGGTTGCAGGCCAGGTCCCCAGTATAGGGTGTGTGAGAAGCGACCACACATTGATGATTCTCTCCTTCTTTCTCCCTCCCTTCCCCTCTCTCTGAAAATAAATAAATAAAATCTTTTTTAAAAAGAAAGATGAACTGTTATTATTTTTAAGTCATATTTTTATTTCATTTTTTATTTTTTATTACAGTTGACATTCAATATACTAGTTTCAAGTTTACAGGATAGTGGTTAGACATTTATATAACTTAAGAAGTAACCCCCTGATATTTCCAGTACCTACCTGGAACCACACATACATAGTTATTACAATATTATTGACTGTATTCCCTAAGCTGTAATTTACATCCCTATGACTATTTTGTAAATACCAATCTGTACTTCTTAACTCCTTCACCTTTTTCACCCAGCCCCACAAACTCCCCTGCCATCTGGCAACCATCAGTTTGTTCTCTGTGTATATGAATGTGTTTCTGTTTTGTTTGTTAATTTATGTTGTTTTTTAGATTCCACATATAAGTGAAATCATATGGTATTTGTCTTTTTGTGCCTGACATTACACTTAGCATATTACCCTCTAGGTCTATCCATGTTGTTGCAAATAGTAAGATTTTATTCTTTTTTATTGCTGACTAATATTCCATTATATACTTATATGTACCGCTGCTTTTTGATCCACTCATCTATTTATGAGCACTTGGTTTGCTTCCATATCTGGGTTATTGTAAATAATGCTGCAGTGAACATAAGGGTGGATATATCTTTTCACATAAATGTTTTGGATTTCTTTGAGTAAATACCCAGAAGTGGGATTGCTGGGTCATATGATAGTTCTATTTTTAATTTTATGAGGAACCTCCATACTGCTTTCCACAGTGACTGCACCAGTCTGCATTCCATCAACAGTGTATGAGGGTTCCCCTTTTCCACATCCTTACCAGTACTTGTTGTGTGTCAATTTATTAATGATAGCAATTCTGGCAAGTGTAAGGTGGTACCTCATTATGATTTTAATTTGCATTTCCCTGGTGATTAGTGATGTTGAGCACTTTTTTTGTCTATTGGCCATCTGTATGTCCTCTTTGGAGAAGTGTCTATTCAGGTCCTCTTTCAGTTTTTAATTGGATTGTTTGGTTTTTTGGTGTTAAGTTGTATGAGTTCTTTGTATTTTTTGGATATTAACCCTTTATCAAGTGTATCATTGGCAAACATGTTCTACCATTCAGTAGGTTGCCTTTTTGTGTTGTGGATGGTTTGCTTTGCTGTGCAAAGATTTTTCAGTTTGATGTTGTTCCATTTGTTTATTTTTGCTTTTGTTTCCCTTGCCCATGAAGATATAGTCAAAATATATTAATAAGAGCAATTTCAGAGACCATACTGCCTATGTTTTCTTTGAGGACTTTTATGGTTTCAAGCCCCACATTTAAGTCTTTAATCCATTTTTAGTTTATTCTTGTAGATGATGTAAGAAAATGGTGTAGTTTCAAATTTTTGCGTGTATCTATCTAGTTTTCTCTA
Source organism: Artibeus jamaicensis (assembly GCF_021234435.1). Classification (NCBI taxonomy): domain Eukaryota; kingdom Metazoa; phylum Chordata; class Mammalia; order Chiroptera; family Phyllostomidae; genus Artibeus; species Artibeus jamaicensis. The sequence continues at coordinate 6,111,506 of NW_026522028.1, read as the reverse complement.
TACCATCTATTGAATACACTGTCTTTATCCTATTCTGTATTCTTGCCTCCTTTGTTGTAGATTAGTTGACCATATTAGGCATGGGTTTATTTCTGGGCTCTCTGCTATGATCCACGGATCTATGTGTCTCTTTTTAGTCTAGTACCATGCTGTTCTGATAATAGTAGCCTTGTAGTATAGTTTGATATAGGGTAGCATGGTACCTCCAACTTTGTTCTTCTTTCTCAAGTTTAGTTTGGCTATTCAGGGTCTTTTGAGGTTCCATATAAATTTTAGGATTATTTGTTTTAGTTCAGGGAATATACCATCAGTGTTTTTATAGTAATTGTATTGCGTCTATAGATTGCTTTAGGTTGTACAGACACTTTAACAATGTTAATTCTTCCAATCCATGAGCATGGTATATGCTTCCATTTATATATTTGTATCTTCTGTTTCTTTCTTATGGTTGTCCTAGCTCAGGTCCTTCACCTGCTTTGTTACATTTATTACTAGTTGTAGTTTTTTCCATGCAGTTGTAAATGAGATTGTTTTCTTAATTTCTCTTCCTGAGAGTTCATTATTGATATATAAAAATGCACTTACTTCTGAATATTAATTATTTATCTGCTACTTTACTAAAGTCATTTATAGTTTTAATAGTTTTTTTGTGGAATCTTTTAAGGTTCTTTATATACAGTATCAAATCTTTTGCAAATAATGATCATTTTACTTACTCCTTTCCAATTTGGATGGCTTTTATTTCTTTTCTTTGTCTGATTGCTGTGGCTAGGACTTCCAGTACCATGCTGAGTAAAAATGGTGCAAGTAGACATCTTTGTCTTGTTTCTGATCTTAAGGAAAATGCTTTTAGCTTTTCACCATTGAGTATGTTAGCTATGGATTTGTCATGTATGGATTTTATTATATTGAGATATGTTCCCTCTACTCCCACTTTGCTAAGAGTTTTTTATCATAAATGGTTGCTAGATTTTGTCACATTTTTTCTGCCCCTATTGATATAATCATATGAGTTTCATTCTTTATTCTCTTTATGTAGTATATCATGTTAATTGATTTACAGATATTGAACCAACCTTGTATCCTGGGAACAAATTCCATTTGACTGTGGTGTATAATCTTTTCAATGAATTGTTCAATTTGATTTGCTAATACTTTGTCAAAGATTTTTGCATCTACATTCATCAGAGATATTGGCCTATAATCTTTTTTTGGTAATGCCTTTGCCTGGTTTTGGAATCAGGGTAATTCTGGCCTCATAAAATGAGTTTGGGAGCCTTCTCTACTCTTCAGGTTTTTTTAGAACAAGTAATATTTAACTTTATTTGAGTCTTCAGCCCAAATATATTGTAATCTATGTCTTTTTTGGAGGACAGACAAGTCAGTTTTTGTTGCCCAAAAGCAGAAAAATGTTTAGAGTTCTGAGAATAATTAAGCTCCTTTACCCTGATTGCTTCAAATCAACAAATAACTTTGCCCAAATAACATCTAATTTTATTCTTTTTCTGCCTAACTAATCAAAGCTAAGTTCAAAACCCCAAATATATCAACATTTCCACTTAATGGGTTTGTTTTGTTTACCTTTGTTTTATGACATCTTAAAAAGCTGTATCTGCTCCGGTGGTTTGGCACAGTTGGTTGGAGCAATGTCCCTTAGACCAAAAGGCCACAGGTTTGATTCCCAGTCAGGGTATATACCCAGGTTGTGAGTTCGGTCCCCAGTTGGTGCATGTATGAGAAGGTGACCAATCAATGTTTCCCTGTCACATCAATGTCTCTCTCTCCCTTTCTCTCTTTCTCTCTTTCTCCCTCTCTCTCCCTCTCTCTCCCTCCCTCACCCTTCCTCTCTCTCTAAAAGCAATTTAAGAAATGTCCTCAGGTGAGTATTTTTTAAAAAGCTGTATCTTTAAAGTGTACTGGTAGTTTTACTTCTGTTGGAGTCCTTCAGGATTTTCTGCATTATTTCATGGATTACTTAGATTCTGTTGAAAAGGTAGGTTCCCACTTATAAGCCATAATGCTGACAGTTTCTCAATTATAGTGCTGCATCTCACTTGACCTGCTACCACAAGAATAACCAGATTCATTGCCCAAGCAGCAGGTTTATTTGCAGCTATAATCCTATAAAATCAGGCCCAGGTATGTTTCCAGGCTTTTGCAGCCCATCAAGATCTTAACTGTTAAAAAAAGGTTGTAGTGATTTCAGTGCCAAATATTGTTTTATTTCATTCTCATGTAGGTTCAACCATAGCCAAGTATGTATTGCTATGTAGTATAGTATTGCTGATTATAATAAAACACAATTATGTTCTTTGTAGCTCAAAACTTACATGATTTTGTATTAATCTGTTGAATAGAGTTATTACCTTGATTTCTGTGCCTCCAAATGCATGTAATTCCTATTATTCAACTACCTTTCCTGATGTCAAAATTTCTTCAAGCTATTTCCATTATGATGTCATCTATACTTAGCTTATCCCCAATCCTCACCATATTTTCTCCACCCAGTCTACCCTCTACTCACCTTCAAGCACTCTTACCAGCACTCTCAAATTCCTCAACAGTTTTCTTTTTTTCATTTTTTAAATATATTGTATTGATTATGCCATTACAGTTGTCCTATTTCCCTCCCTTCATTCCCCTCTACCCTGCACAACCCTCCCCCAACATCCCCCCCTTTAGTTTATGACCAGGTGTCTCAAGTTCTTTAGATTCTATATCTCCCATACTATTCTTGCCCTCCCCCCTATTTTCTACCTACAGTCTATGCTACTTATTTTCTGTAACTTCTCCCCCCTTCTCCTCCTCCCACTCCCCTGTTGCTAACCCTCCATGTGATCTTCATTTCTATGGTTCTGCTCCTGATCTAGCTTTCCTTTTAGTTTGCTTTTGTTTTAGGTGTGGTTGTTAATAACTGTGAGTTTGCTGTCCTTTCACTATTCATCTTTTTTATCTTCTTTTTCTCAGATAATTCCCTTTAACATTTCATATAATAAGGGCTTGGTGATGATGAACTCCTTGAATTTGATCTTATCTGAGAAGCACTTTATCTGTCCTTCCATTCTAAATGAAAGTTTTGCTGGATAGAGCAATCTTGGATGTAGGTCTTTGGATTTCATGACTTGGAATACCTCTTTCCAGCCCCTTCTTGCCTGTAAGGTGTCTTTTGAGAAATCCACTGACAGTCTGATGGGAACTCCTTTGTAGGTGACTGTCCCCTTATCTCTTGCTGCTTCTAGGGTTCTCTCCTTCATTTTAATCTTGGTCAATATAATTATGATGTGCCTTGCTGTGTTCCTTCTTGTGTGTGTGTGTTCTTTCTGTCCCATCATACTTGCCGGTTGCCAGTCCCAGATAAAATTCATTGTTGCCTTTCCCATAACTAGAGAAAGGCATATGTGTATATATTAAATATATGCATATATGTATATACATACAACTGATTGGCTCACAAATTTAGTCCATCAAACCTCAACTATTTCAGGAAAAATTCTCTGTCTTCCTAAAATATGCCCTCTGGCCACTTATAATACAGTTTTCTCTCAAAATATCAAATGACTCAACTAAACCTACTTTCTCAAAGATACCAAGGCCCCTTAGTCATTAAGTCTAACAATTTTTTACCTCCATCTATAACTTGTCTGACATCTCTGTAGCAGTTTACACTGTTCACTAATCTCTTCTCTTTTTAATAATTTATTTTTTAAAGTTTGTATACAGGTAAAAGGTATAAATGCTACAAAAAGGTATGCAGTGAAAATGAAACTTCTCTCCCTTATCTGATCTCCAGCTCTCAGGTCCCCTCCCCAGAGGCAATTACAATTGTCAGTTTCTTGTGTATCAATCCAAAAAGTACATCTATCTTTTTTTTTTTGTATATAAATGTTAGGATACGACATATGCTATTTTGTCTCTTATCTTTTTTGTATCAGTTCTTCAATGTCAGATTCTTAGAGGGGAAAGGGGTTGGGGTGTAAAGAGTGAAGGGATTAAGAAAAAAACCTCATAAACACAGATAACAATATGTTGATGACCAGAGGGAAAGAGAGATGGGGAGAGGTAGAAGAGGGTAAAGGGGGGTAAATGGTCATAGAATGAAATGACTTTGGATGGTGAACACACAATACAGTATACAAATGATGTATTATAGAACCCTGAAACCTATATAATTTTATTAACCAAATCACCCCAATAAATTCAATAAAAATATTTTTAAACGTCATTACATGCAGATTGACCTCAACCTTTTTGATAACTACGTAGACTTCCAAGGCATGGATGGTCAAGTAATAATGTATTTACCCAGTTCTTTACTGGTGTAGCCCTTCCTTTAGGAAGATCTCCCTACCACCACCCAGTGGATTTTGTGTCATTGTACACTGATAGTTATTTTCCTGCCTCCCCACTAAGCTCTTTCATTGATTTCCTATCAACTTTCTATTTCCTAGAACTGAAATTTTTACTTTTTTGCCCCAGTATCTTATTAGTGAACCCATCATTTTCTATACCTTCTATGTCTTCTCTGGATGATCTGTGAATCTGTATATCCAATATAGGCATCTTCTAGTATCATCTTCAAATTCTCATTAGTGGATATTTGGCTGTTTCACATATACAAAGTTCATATAATTTCTTTTTAAAAATTTAATCTTTTAACCCCAAAATTTACGGCCTTACTTATCTTTATAGCATTACCCAAGCTCAGTATGCTGAAGTATTCTCTAATTTCACCTTATCCCTGATCTGTACAGTTAGTGACCAATGCTTGCCAAGTTGACTCAACAAACCAGAGTAGTTTATAACTGTACCCGTAGGAAAAGTGAGCAAAGCAAAAGCTCAAGTTCCTATAGAACAGTATACAATGGTATAAAAATAAATTTTTGCTCTGGGTGGTGTGGCTCAGTGGATTGAGTACCAGCCTGCTAACCAGGGGGTCTCGGTTTGATTCCCAATCAGGGCACATGCCTGGGTTGCAGGCCAGGTCCCCAGTGGGGCCGTGTGAGAGGCAACCGATAGATGTTTCTCTCCCTCTCTTTCTCCTTCCCCTCCCTTCTGTCTAAAAAATAAAACAAAGAAATTCTTTTCAAAAATAAACTTTTTCACTATAATGTATAACTTATAACATCTTTAAAAACACAATTCCATTTTCCCATACTTACTTTTCACAGTTTATCTTAGTCATTTTTATAATCATTATTTCCTGCAGATACAATTATAGTATTATATATAAAATTTTAATGTATTTCCTCTGCAGAAGATTTATTTTACTTGATACACTATAAAAGTTAACTTGAACAGATTGGAGTTTAGGAACATGTTACATATTCCTTAGAGTAAAATTAATATGACATTTAAGAGTCTTGGTTATACTTCAGTAGGTCTAATTTATACCAAAAAAAAATCCATAAGGTAAGCTCCAGGGCAGTACTGCTTATCTTGAGGAAGGGATGACAGATTATAATTGCTTTATTAACTACAACATTGTGATTTCCTATGAAGCTGTCATGGCTTGTTGTGCACTAGAGATTTTGTTACTTAGAGTATAATTAATTGTAATATAGACTGTTTGTTCTTGAATAACTACCATTTTCCACCTTAGAGATTTTCATTTGGCATCAAATAATATGATTACTGCATTTGTGAAGTTTCTGAAGCATTTTGAAATTTTTCCAGTTGAAAAATAAGTCAAAATTGAAATATGATGTAAATTAAAGGGGCAAATTGAATTTAATCTCTTATATTTCATTTGGAGGCCATGAATAGTGTATAGCATAGCTCATCCTTGTTGGTTGTTACACTGTAGTTAGCATTAAGCACAGCAAGTACCAAAGGCAAGTACCAGAGTAAGGCAAGTACCAAAATACTTGAGGAATTAACAAATTTGTGAGCCAATCAGTTGTATGTATATACATATATGCATATATTTAATATATACACATATGCCTTTCTCTAGTTATGGGAAAGGCAACAATGAATTTTATCTGGGACTGGCAACCGGCAAGTATGATGGGACAGAAAGAACACACAAATAGTTGATTTTGGTTTCTGCTTTCTAATTCTCAGTCTTTGCTATACTTGACATTCTCTGCCTTAATGATGTAGCAAAACTTTCTAACACCAAAACTCAAATCTCTCTAATTAACTCTAAAGTAAATTACCTCTGGAAACACTTGACAGAGCTTTGCTATAAGTTCTTGTTTGGTTTTTTCTTTTGCCCATTTTTATACACTTCTCCCCTTCTTTCCTAGTGTTATATTTTTCTCCGTTAGCCCATTATCTCTCCCTGCCATCTAATGTTCAGGTCTTAGGAACAGAGACACTTCCCCCTCAAGATAATGCTTCACTTCCTCTCTTAGAAATTGGTCTTTAGAGCGAAAAAAAAATTAGTTCTGCTCCTTAGTTGAGCAATTGAGAATTTCTATTTTACTGATGTTGTATGTTTACCTAGTCTTTACAGTTCACACAAATAAGTATTTGCATGAACTGTGCTTTAACCTCATAAGAACGTATTTCTGTTAAGACCAGGAGGCCAAAGACTTAACCAAATCTGTGGACAATCTGAATTTTCATGCATCATTTTTTATCCTAAACCCAAATCTATGTCTTTATCCTTTCTTTTGTCTGCCTTTCAGATTTTTAAAAGAAAGAAGGCAAAAGGTAAGTTGAATCTCTCAGTATCCCTTCTTATTTGTGCCTACCTAAAAAACTGAGTTAAATAAAAAGAATATATTAGTTAATAGGGTAAAACTTGATTTTTTAATTTAATTATTGTTCAAGTGCAGTTTTCTGTCTTTTACTCCTATCCCAGCCCACCCCCCCCAGTGCTCCCCACCTCCCTCCCATTTCCACCCCCCCCCCTTAGTTTCTGTCCATGTGTCCTTTATACTAGTTCCTATAAATCCTTCCCCCTTTCCCCATAAATTCCCTCCCCTCTCCCCTCTGGTCCCTGTCAGCCTGTTCTCTATTTCAGTGTTTTTGGTTATATTTTGCTTGCTTGTTTGTTTTGTTGTTTAGCTTCCTGTTAAAGGTGAGAGATCATATGGTATTTGTCTTTCACCACCTGGCTTATTTCACTCAGCATAATGCTTTCCAGTTCCATCCATGCTGTTGCAAAGGGTAGTAACTCCTTCTTTCTTTCTGCTGCATAGAACTCCATTGTGTAAGTGTACCATAGTTTTTTGATCCATTCATTTACTGATGGGCACCTAGGTTGCTTCCAGCTCTTGGCTATTGTAAATTGTGCTGCTATGAACATTGAGGTGCATAGGTTCTTTTGGATTGGTGTTTCCGGGTTCTTAGGATATACTCCTAGCAGTGGAATTACTAGGTCAAAAGGCATGTTCATTTTTAGTTTTCTTAGAAAAATTCCATACTGTTTTCCATAGTGTTTGTATCTGTCTGCAATCCCACCAACAGTGAACTAGGATCCCCTTTTCCCCACAACCTCTCCAACACTTGTTGCTTTGTTTAGGGTAAAACTTGATTTTGATATGAGATGGATTCCATTCTCCTTAGCATCCTTGTTTCTATATTTTTGATAATCTGAGCTATAATACAAAGAATGAGCATAGTAAAACTTCAATCCAAAGGTGATAGTGGCTCCTCAAATTCATCTTTCTCTCCTAGCCTGACTAATTTAGGACAGTGGTTTTGGGGGCAAAGGCCCAAGGCAGTTTATACTGGCCCAACACTGCTCTACACCCATGCTTTTAATAAAAACGTGAGTTTCTATCACCAAGCAGTGCTTAGAAGTTCATAGGATACTTCATGAGAACCAACCAAACAGCTCTTAGAAGACCCTGGCCCAAAGGTAAAAGGGCCTAGAAAAAATAAATCTGCATGATCTTTTGAGTTCTAATCCCACCAGACTGTACAGTTTGGGTAGATTTCTAAAGAAAGAACTACATACTCCAAAGCCAAGAAGAAGTTTCTACCACCCCAGAGAAAGTTCCAGACTTTTTTTAAATGGGTGGGTTGTGATGAGTACTCATGCCCCAAGCATATAACTTTTCTAAGATTATATTTATTTATTTATAGAGAGAGGGGAAGGGAGGGGAAAAAGAGGGAGAGAAACATCCATGTGTGGTTGCCTCTTAAGTGCCCCCTCACTGGGAACCTGGCTCACAACCCAGGCATGTGCCCTGCTCGGGAATCAAACTGACAACCTTTCGGTTCACAGGCTGGCGTTCAATCCACTGAGCCACACCAATTAGGGAAAGTTCCAGATTTTTAAAAATTGACATTCTCTTTGGAATGATTCTTCTTAGTTTTTTCCCCCCTTGATTCTATTTTTATCACACCACTGTACTGACTCATGTCTATAAAAGTAACCAGGGACACATGAGACCTAAGGAGAAGAAACTAAAACTTCAGTCCAAATAACATTATTTCACAAATCAACAGGGAAGTGAAAATAGTGCTGTTGAGCCCTTAAGTTTCCAAATTTCCTCCCTTTGTGTAGAGACTTCTGGCATAGAAGTTTTACACCACTATCTCCTGCTGGCTGTATCAAACCCTCCTTTGGTTCCTGTGCCTGTAGAGTAAATGTCAAGCAATGTATATATTGTATGCTATCAATAGATTCAAGAGCTAGCTGTGTTTAAGCAACTTCTGTTTACAGGTACCGTTTGCAACAACAAAGTAATTTTCATTCTTTTTAACTCTTTCCCTTGCTCTTTAACTCCTAGGGATGAAAAGAAACATATTGAGGCCAATGGAAAAAAACTTTTCAAAATAAGTTTTAAACCTACAAGTCCCTTATATTCATATTTAATAAAAACCAATCCACTGGTTTTGAAGTTTAGAAAAAGAAAGAAATATTTTCTACCAACTCCCTTGGAGGAATTACATGATGTGCATAATGATGCAAGCTTTCTTTTTGGGGTTCATTATCAGAAATTCCCATCAAATAATGAAACTACGTGAGAATCTAATCCATGGGATATGACTGCTTAATTGCCTAGATATCATGTCAAATCAATGTACAGGTCTCTTGGCTTGCTTTGTTTTTTAAGGCAGTGCTTCTTGAACTTTTGGCATGCAAATGAATCACCTAGGAATCTTATTAAAATTCAGTAGGTTTGAGGTGGGGCTTGACATTCTAGTTCTCTAGCAGTCTCCCAAGGGATAACAGTGCTACCCATCTGCATGGGACCACACTTTGAGTAGCCAGGTCTCAATGCAGCTGTGTTTTGCATCTTAACATGAGGCTTTATTCATAGCAAAAGTTTTTATGTAGAGTATACCTACTGTGTGGGTAGTGCTGACTAGAATGCTTTATTTATGTCACTTAACCCTCAAAATAATCCTATGAAGTATGATTTTTTTTTAATAGAGAATGTTTGGCTTTCAGAAAAGTTCATTCTTTTGCCTAACATCACACAGTCATTGCCAGGCATTTGGACCCAGGTTTTTCTGAATCCAGTACAAAAATAAAAACAAAAACAAGAGGAAAAAATAAAACAAACCTAGAACACTGTTCTCCATGCATTATAAAAGATCTGTCTGGGAAAAGTCCAGCCATTGTTAATGTAACAAGAACCATTTGCACCACATCAATGTAACCTGGCAGACAAGGAGAGTGGACTGGAATGTGCATGTGTGGACAGTGATAACTTCACTGTATTAGTCAGTGGGGGCGGTAGATGCTATTGAGTGAGCATGTGTACTGTGTGGTGATCGCATTCAATATGACTGAGTGAGTAGAGCCATGAATCTGCATAAAATTTTGCCTTGAGCTTGAACATTCCTCTGTGGAAACTATTCAGATGAGTCAGAAAGATGCAGCCATGAGCAGCTGGTGATTGGCAGCTTCATCACAACACACCTGCTCATGCATTACATCTCGTGGAGAGTTTTTTGGCTAAACATCAATCAAATCACCCTGGTGACTCAGTCCCCCAACAGCCCATATTTGGTGCCCTGTGACTTCTGGCTTTTCCCAAAACTAAAATCAGCTTTGAAAGGGAAGAGATTTCAGACCTCTAATAAGATTCAAGAAAATACAATGGGGCAGCTTATGGTGATTGAGAAAGTTGCGTGAGGCCCCAAGGTGCCTACTTGGAAGGGGACTGAGGCATCATTGTCCTATGTACAATGTCTCTTGTATCTTCTTTAACAAATGTCTTTATTTTCATATTACATGGCTGGATACCTTCTGGTCAGACCTCTATACTAGGTCCTGTACAGAGCACTTTGAGAGAGACATGAGGAAGAGCTTCCACTCTTTGGAAGTCAATAGTAGTATAATGGTAGGAATTGGACATATACAGGGTAGGCCAAAGTAGGTTTACAGTTGTAATACAAATAATATAATATAATAATTAATAATTTTGCATACTCACAACTATGAACCTACTTTTGCCCACCCCTGTACATAAGAAGGTAAATAAGTTTTTAAATGTTGTGCAAGTATCAAAGAAGTATAGACTATTGAGTTAAATAGTAATAAAATTGGAAAAGAAAAATTAATCAACAACATATTTCTGTAAAATTACTTTGGATTAACTCTCATTAATTTCTGTTGTGTTAAACCACAGAAATATTTCTAGAAGTATTTAAAAATTAGCACCGGCATACTTAACAGATATAAAGCATATTTCAAGAGTTTAAAAAAGAAAGCTCTTGGTCATGGAGAACTGAAGATAACCTTCAAAGAAAAGAGATAGGTGTTGGATAAAGAGTGAAGACAAGGTAGTTCATTTAGGAAAGGGTATGAACAAAGACACATGAACAATGGTTTGTCATGGAGATTGACTGGACCTATTAGAATGGAGCAGAGAATTCTTAATTTGGAGGCTGTATTAAGTTACTGATTACTCCATAATAAACCATACCAAAACTTTGTGGTTTAAAATAACAACCATTTATTCAGTTCACCATTCTGTGGGAGTGTTCTTCTGGTCTGGGTGAGACTTGAATGACCTCATCTGGGATTGCTTATATGTATGAGGTCAGTTGGATGGGGGCTGACTGGCCTTTGGTGGCCTTGCTAGTGTGTCTTTGATTGGTTAGAAGATAAATGGGACTTTGTCATCAACAGGCTAGACAAGTGAGTGACAAGGGCACCAAGGTAGAAGACCCCAGTGGACCAGTGTATTCCAAGCCTTTGCTTGTATCACATTTGCTAACATCCCATTCATCAAAGCAAATGACAGGGTCCATGCTCAAAAGTTTCTGCATCTTAATAGCCGATGAGAATTGTAGGCATTCCAACAACTACCACTTGCAAATAATAGTGAAGAGGAAGTTGGAACTATTCTGAGAGTTGCTCATGATGGGGAGAGAGGGGTCTCCATGGTCACTTCAAATTCTCCACTTGTATGATTATGTAATTCAAAATTTAAAGTTGTTATTTTAAAAAATCTATAAACTAGCTGCTCATGGTTAAAAAGCATGCTAGTAGAGAGCTATAAGGGAAAAAGTCTCCTCCCTCATTTCCATTCCCCATAGGAAAATGCTGTTTTCAGCTATATGTTTATCTTTTATGGCAGAACTAAGTTTTTCTTATAGGTTTTTACAAATTTTCACTGCCAGCCTTGTTGAACACATTCCATTAAAGAAGTATCTATATAGAAGTATTAATATTTTGTACATTTTTCCCACTGAGCTCTAGACAAGTGATCACTACTATTATTGAGCATTTATTATGAGCCAGTCATTAAAGAGTTAGCCCATAAAAACTACTAAGTCTCAATCTCTACCTCCACTCACTTGTGTTGTTCAGTGATTTCTCCATTTCTATGATCAGGAAAAAGAACAACTGTGGCACTGCAGACAGGAAATTACTATTTAATACTGGCAGAACCTTCTTCCTGTTTCACCCAAAGATAAAAAGTAGGAATTTGAGGGTATATTCTCTTCAGGCAAGTTTCACTTCTCCACTGTGATTCTTATAAACCACTTTCTGGTCTGCACTCCAAGGTAATTCATTTGAAACCCTGCTTGGATCTATTTGCCTTCTTATAATTCATGAGGAAATAAAATTGTATTTACAGGATAAAGTTTTGTCCTGGATACAAGACAATCCAGAAAAACTGGTTCTTGCAAACCCTCTGAAATAAGTACCTCTGAACACTCACTCAATCCAAATTTATAAAGTTACTTCCCACAAAACTGTGGGAAACTTGAGTGGCCTGGGAGAAATGTCCCTCCATACAAGAATAGTACATAATCAACTACTTTGTGTTTATTTCTTTACATTTTAAAGTCATTTCTGTATGCAAAATCTTTCATTAAAAGGTAATTTCCCAGGGAAAGTTTTAAGGTGTGTACTCTAAACTTGGTGGGTTGAATGTAGTTGAGTAATGACTTTGTTATTGATGAGTGCCTTAGCTAACCCCCATCAAAAATGAGTGGGTTAAGAAGAGAATGGTTCATTGTTTACCAAAAGTTGTCTCATTTTTTTTCTTTTTTTAAAATTTTTTATTGATTATGCTGTTACAGTTGTTCTATTCCCCCCCTTCATTCCCCTCCACCCTACCCCCCATCCCCACCATTACCCCCCTTTAGTTTATGACCATGTGTCTCGAGTCCTTTAGATTCTATATTTCCCATGCTATTCTTGCCCCCCCATCTATTTTCTATCTACTATGTTACTTATTTTCTGCCTCTTCTCCTCCTCCCACTCCCCTGTTGCTAACCCTCCTTGAGATCTTCATTTCTATGTTTCCACTCCTGATCTAGCTGTCCTTTTAGTTTGCTTTAGTTTTAGGTGTGGTTGTTAATAACTGTGAGTTTGTTGTCCTTTCACTGTTCATGTTTCTTTAACTTCTTTTTCTTAGATAAGTCCCTTTAACATTTCATATAATAAGGGCTTGGTGATGATGAACTCCTTGAATTTAATCTTATCTGAGAAGCACTTTATCTGTCCTTCCATTCTAAATGAAAGTTTTGCTGTATAGAACAATCTTGGTTGTAGGTCTTTGGATTTCATGACTTGGAATACCTCTTTCCAGCCCCTTCCTGCCTGTAAGGTCTCTTTTGAGAAATCCGCTGACAGTCTGATGGGGACTCCTTTGTAGGTGACTGTCCCCTTAGCTCTTGCTGCTTCTAGGATTCTCTCCTTCATTTTAATCTTGGCTAATATAATTATGATGTGCCTTGGTGTGTTTCTTCTTGGGTCCAACTTCTTTGGGACTCTCTGAGCTTCCTGGATTTCCTGGAAGTGTATTTCCTTTGCCAGATTGGGGAAATTCTCCTTTATTATTTGTTCGAATCAGTTTTCCACTGGTGGCTGTGCCTTTCCCCCTTCTGGTACCCCTATAATTCGGATGTTGGAGCGTTTAAAGATGTCCTGGAGGTTCCTAAGACTCTCCTCATTTCTTTGAATTCTTGCTTCTTGACTCTTTTCTGTTTGGCCATTATTTGCTTTCTTCTGGTCCACTCCATTGATTTGAGTCCCAGTTTCCTTTTCATTGCTATTGGTGTCCTGTGCAATTCCATTCATTTCAATTAGTTTCGCCTTCATATATTTGTCTAATTTGTGGGTATAATCAACCAGTTCTGTGAGGATCCTGATGACCAGTGTTTTAAACTGTGCGTCTGAGAGTTTTGCTATTTCTTCATCGCTTAGATCTATAGGTTCTGGGGCTTTGAGATCTTCCTGCACCATTTTTGGTCTGTTCTGGCCCTTTAAGTGTGAGAAGGGGCACCTTGGACTCCCAGGTTGCTGGTTTGTGACGCTGTATGTGGGGGCGTGGTCAGAGTGGGGAAATGACGACCCCCTCTGCTGTTTCTCACAGCTGGGTGATAAGCAGCGCCTTAGGTGGTTCCCCTGGGCTGGGCCACTCAGAGTTGCTGGGTTATGACGCTGTATGTGGAGGTGGGGTCAGAGCAGGGAAATGGCGGCACCCTCCACTGCTGCTTGCCGCGGGACCCGCCAGGCCCCCCCGGTCCAACTGCCCACTCCCTCGCCTATCCACCTGAGCACAAATGCGTGACCACAGTCAACACGCAGCACCACTCCTCTGCTGTGTCCCCCGCGGTCGCTCACCTGGTCGCTCGCTCGGTCGCTCACTAGGTCCAACCCTGCACCTGGATTCCGCGCGTCTGGATTCCGCGTGTCTGGATTCCGCGCCTGAATCCGGCTGACCGAGACCTCCTGTGCAATCCCGCTTCACCAGCCGCTGGTTTCGCCCCTTACCGGTCAGGCTGAAGAATTTGTTGTTAATGGACTTCCGAAAAGTTCAATTTTCCATGTCTGGCTGTGTTTTCTATTGCTAATATTTAATTGTCTCTAAACTTGGTTGTGTGAGAAGTCACGGCACATCCACCTATGCCTTCATCTTGGTGGAAGTCCTCAAGCTGTCTCATTTTAAGAATCACCTGAGATGGTTATTAAAATGGAAGCTTTGCTCTGGTTGCTGTGGCTCAGTGGGTTGAGTGTACTCCTACAGACCAAAAGGTTACCAGTTCAGTTCTCAGTCAGGGCACATGTTTGGGTTGTGGGTTCAGTCCTGGTCGGGGGCGTGCAAGAGGTAACCAATCTTTGTTTCTCTTGCACATTAATATTTCTCTCCCTCTCTTTCTCCCTCCCTTCCCCTCTGTCTGAAAAAAATAAAATCTTTAAAAAAGTAAAAAGGTATGTTTTTCAGCCACTTGCCCTAGATATTTGGTTCATTAGATCTAGGTTGGCAACTAGGACTGATACATTTAACAAATGTCTCAGACAATTGTTATGATTGGGCAAGGTTGGAAAACACTACACTAGGGCAATAGTTTTTCAACCCTGAATGTACACTAGTACTACCTGGAGAGTTTGAAAACATATACACATGTATATTAATGCCCAGACTCTAAACCCAGAGATTCTGATTTAACTTATCTATGGTGGGGCCAGGCATTCATGTTCTGGGGTTTTGTTTGTTTAGTTTTTTGTTCGTTGGTGTGTTTACACATTAATATTTTGGAAAAGCTCCTCAGGTGATTCAAATGTTCAGCTCTTCTAGTGTTCAGAAATAATGGTCCAAATCAGTAGTTCCTAAATTTTGTAGTGTCAGGATCCCTTTACACACATAAAATTATGGTGGATGCCAAAGAACTTTTGTTTTGGTGGGTTATGATGATATTTTTCCATAATATAAATTAAAACTAAGAAAAATTTTAATACTGTAACACCATTTTAAAATCACAATGATAGACACATTAGTAATATAAATAAGTTTTTAAGAAAAATTATTTTCTAAAAGCACTAACGAAAATAAAATTGTTTTCTATTTTTACAAATCTCTTTAATGTTGGCTTATAGAAGACAGACAGCTAGGTTCTGCATTTAATCTATTGGGGTGTGTTGTTTGAACTGAGAATTTCAATTTGAAGTATATGATGAAAATGCAGCCTCTCAGAAATATGCAGCTGGAAAAGGGAGACTATTTTAATAGGCTTTCAGATAATTGTGGATATTCTTTGACACAACACCAAAACTCAAACAATGATAATTTCTTAGAGCTTATTTGTGATGTGGAATCTGAAACCATATCAATGAACTTATATTAAAATCCATTGATCTACCTTATACTTTCAATGTATCTTTTATTCATGTGTGATTGTTTAAGATTGTGTATTCATCATTTGAAAAATTACCGATTCACTTGTTACAGAACATGTGGGGTCCTGCTACCTGAAGAAACCTTCTTAGCAATTCCAGAGGCAAGGGCTTGGTGATAAAGGAAAGAAGTCTTTATTCAAAAGGTACACAATTTTGGAATAACAGCTTTCCATGTGCATTAGTCATGTAAGCCTATCAATTAAGGCTAAACTCTTTAACTCTTTAGTCCTAGCTTTAATCACCTAAGCCTATCAGCTAAGACTAAAATCCTCAATTCTTCAGTTACAACTTTAATCACTTACACCTATCAATCAAGGCCAAAATAATTAATTCCTGAGTTCACCTATCATTCGCCCTGATAGTTTTCAGTTATCTTATTTCTATAGGATTAGTTTACACACTAAAATAACATAGGATAAAAAAAGCTACACAATTCTGAGAGAATGGCAGGCTTCTGCCTCAGAGTCTGTCCCCTCTAAAACACCCAATGAAGAATAACTCTGCCATCCTCTGCCAGGCCACCCAATCCTAGGCTGCTTGCTGAGTTTCTTCTCCCATCCAAAATACTGTCCTTTGGGAAATGCAGGCAGCTGCACCACGATCATCCAGGTATCTTCAAGGAGAAGAGCCCAAGAGCCAGTCTCTGCCCTCTTTTTATTTTAAATCTTTGGGCCCATAATTCCTTGTGCTCTGGAGGCATTCAGCTTCTCAGCCAATGTTGTAGACTGTTTACCATTGCCTCGGGCAACCTCCACCTACAGCCCCCTCCCCTCTCCTCCCCAGTGATCTGATCAAGTCTCTCTGAGTTATGCAGCCCTTCCAAATGCTGACACATTTCATATTGTATGATCAGAAAAATCACATTTGTTAATGTCATGAGGAATCTCATCAGAAAAGTATTTCAGTGTTGGGAGCTGTCAAGATCATAAGAGTAGATCGCTTTCCAAATTTTCATTTTCATTTGAAAACTTCAATTTTATCATTGACAACATGTACTGTCAATTGTTTTCATCAAAGTGACACACTCCCTTCCTTCATTTGTAAGATGTCTGCCAAAATCCCAATTTTCTAAATAGCCATAGTGTGTCTGGTCATTGTCCTTTCAAGCAGACATTGTGTTTCATGAGAAAATCTGCTAGTTCCACTTGTAGCTCAGTTGTCCCAGTGCTTTTGCCAGAGGCATCAATTCTACCATATGTACCAATAGTGTTTTAGTGTACTTCACATTTCAGTACAAAGAATATTTTTTCAAGTGTACTCAAGGACCAAGATTTAATAAAATTAATGTTATTTTGCTGCTTTCTCAAGGTGGTAAAGAATCAAATGACTACTAGTAGAGTCTAGTGTCAATGCCTCGACTTGTGTTCCAGAGCCGGAATGTTTTTTTCTTGTTTTTGCACCATCAGTCAAATGTTAATGCAGTGAAAAAGGCAAATAGCATCTTGAAGTTATTATGAAAATGGTGTTTACCTCATGGACCTCCTGGAAATGTCTGAAGAACCATACTTTGAGAACTGCTGACCACATGGAGCTGCCTTAGTAGGAGAGTTGCATGTGACAAGTTTAGCATTCATTTGCATATGTATTGCTGAGACTAGAATATCTGCCACATGTGGGTTATTTATGTATCATTATCTTATTTAAGCCTCACAGTAACATTCACAAAGTAGAATTGAAGCTCAAAAAGGTTAAATAATTTTCTAGCTCAAGCAAGGACCTGGACTTACAGATGCAAATCTACACCTTACTGATGTTAAGCTGGTTCTGTTGCCACTACACCAAGTCATCTCCCTTGCATTGAACTGTTTTCGGTTTAAATAGCAGCTACTAAGAATTACTGAGGACTAATTGTGCACTAAAAACTGTTCTGAGAATCTTAAATGTATTTACTCATTTAATCCTCTCAACTGGGTCTATGTTAGCCCTGTTTTATATGTGAAGAAAGAGACACAAAGGGGTTACTTAGCTTTCCCAAGGATGCAGAGCTAATAACTAGGGAGCTTGGATTTTAACCCAAGAAGACTTCAAAATCATTTTGCCAAAACATCCCCTAACGAGAAACCTAAAATTATATTTACACACACACACACACACACACACACACACACACACAGAGCATGCTTGTAATCATGACTTGACTAAAAGAAGTACTTAAATACATGAAACAGAGACTTTTGCCAATTTGCATACAAAGTATCATGTGACCAAAAGGTCTTGGTTTGTTTCATTTCCTCAAGGAGACGCAAAAGCCTGTGTGGAAAAACCTTCCTAAGTGTGTGGAAATTTAGGCAGGAAGTTAATTCACATAAATCGCTAAGAATAGAGTCCTGGAAGAAGCATCATTTGGTTTACATTTCAGATTTTCGAGATCAGGATGTGGTGACCAAGTCTGCAGATGGGAAAATGATGTGGTCTATGCCATCCTGAGCATATGACACACACCCGTCGAAGAGCACACCTGCTGCTGGAGGAAAGCAGGGCACTGGAACAATCGCGAGTGTGACAGTAGAACCATTTCCTTCACCATCTACCACCACAAGCATTAGTCTTCTTGGGGTGCATTTTCTTTTTCTAAAAATAGTGGCAGTGGTATTGTTAATCCAATAAAATGAGTTTTTAGGTTAACTTCCAAGACAAGAGCCTTTTTTCCTAAGTGGAAACCCATTTCTCCAGCCCCTGGGAGACTCCTCATCTAGAAAGAAATGTTATTTGTGTTTACCTATGACTTCCATAAAAATGCAAACAGGCTCTTCACCTAGCTCTTCCATTTGTGTTCAGGAAACTGCCACCCTCTGGACCCTAGGGTTCCTTTCCTGTCCTCTCCCCCTCACCTACTGCAGCACCTGCTGTCTGATGCTGACTCTACTTCCCTGCCACACCTCCATCTTTTCTCACTCTCTGTTTCCAAGTTCTGCTTGCACCTTTTTGCCTTTCCCAGGTCAAAGAATGGTAGAAGGTCTCTGCAAGAAGGTAAGGGACTTGGTGTTGTCCACCAAGAGAGGAAAAACATCCCAACATTGGGCCAGCAAGAAAGAAAGGAAGACCAAAACCCCATTCTGTAAATAAGGACTCCAAGCTTTTCAGCTGTTGTTTCTCCTCCTCCTCTCTCTCTCATTCCTCTCCCCACCCAGAGGTTTTCAGTCTCTGCTTATCACACACAGGAGCCTCCATGGTGATACAGATGAGAAAGGAAGACAACCAACCTGTCCTCTCTGCCGGAACCTTCCTTTCCTGGGTCTCATCAACTCCGTCATGCCCACTTCAACCACTAAGCGCCAAACCCAAAGTGAGTTTCTCCCTCCTAAGGCCTTCCCACTCCTCATTAGAATCTCTATTCCCCAATCTTAGAATTCCAGTCCCTGTCCAGATGGACTCTACCTAGAGCTAGGTACTGGAAGGACCTACCATCCCATTTAAAGCTGCCTCAAGAGGTCAGGAACCTCCGAAGACATTTCCCTTCAACCTATTGCTACAACTAGTGGGTCTCATCTACAGTTGTCTTAACACTGATTCTACCCCCATTCTGTTTAAATTAACTTTTCTGTGCTAGCCTGGGAGCCTGGGAACCTGGTCACATTTCTATATGCTCATTTCTTTCTACTCATTATCTCTATCTACTCAATATTTTTTTTAACACAAGAGCCTAAGAACTGTTTTAGGCATTACACAATACAAAGTTCCTAATTTGATAAAGGAGACCAGTCCATTGCTCCAACTCAACTCGATGGCTATCACTGGAGGTAAATACAAATCCCCACCTGAGCCCAAGGATTATAATGCAAAGTATAGCCTGGGACCCTCAGAAGGGTGACAGAAAACCTGTTCCCTTAGAAAGCAAGGAGCGGCCATTAATTCTTAAGACTTCCCACCTCTAAGCAAAGAACAGAGGATCTCTGAACAACAGAAGCTCTGGCACTAGCAAAAGTACTGAGCGACGGTTCTGGAACCCTTGAGAGAGCAGGAAAAGACCCTCGAGGGATAAGGAAGTTGATGCCCTCCTAGCATCTGTCCCACACATGGTAAGGAAGTCACCTCAAGCACTGCCACACAGAACAGTTCCAGAAGGGCCTTGAGAGTCCCTTCATATCAGGGCAGTCCTGAAGTGGAAAGGAGGATGGCAAGAGACAGGACAACCAACTAGGAGAGTGACTGGAAGAAACAGGCTGTCAGGATGTGCTGTGAAGCATACACTGGGGTTGCCACTAAGCAGAAATTTCCCCTTTGCACATACAAAGTAAAACAAAACCAAAGATTCTTCTGGGTTTCAATAGTTTTTTTTCCTCACTCTTCCCATAAATTTTTCTTTCCTTTCTTATCTCTAGTCTGTGAATTGACCACTCTCATTCTGGCCAGCCTTCTCTCTTCCCAGCTACAATTGAGCAACTCCTTCTCTACCAACCCTCAGCCTCTTGCCAATTCCCTACCATCCACTCCATAGTTCTTGCTCTTTGCCTAATCCCCATTCTCTGTGCCTCCTGATATTAGTAATTCTGAGTATCATTCAAAAGGCATGAGTTTCTCTTACTTGAAAAAAGATCTCTTTGACTTTAATAGTACTTGACACCTAGAAAAAGTATAGAAAATTTCAGTGAACTGAAAGGTGATAGATCTCCAAGCTCTATTGTAAGTAAAAAAGAAGATATTGAATAATGTTTGCCTCTGGAAGTGTATGGAAGAAGCTGCATACCCTTTGGTAATTTTTGAAACTTCTATAATGTATATTACTTTTTCTATGAAAGAGAGCAAATCTTTAAAAAAATAAAATTATGAGAAAACTGTAGGTGAAAAGTTATTTTCCACTCAATTATGTTATAAGCAAGGTTATTAAGAAAAATGTTTATCTACATTAAGATAGCCACCAAAAATTAACAGTAGTTATCTTTAAAAGATGTTATTTGATATTGACTTTGTATCCTGCTGTTTTGCCAAATTCATTTATGAGGTTGAGCAGTTTTTGGGTAGAGTCTATAGGATTTTCCATGTACACTATCATATCATCCGCAAACAGTGATAGTTTTGTTTCCTCCTTTCCCATTTGGATGCCTTTTATTTCCTTTTCTTGTCTGATTACTGTGGCTAAAACTTGCAATACTATATTAAATAGAAGTGGTGAAAGTGGACAACCTTGTCTTGTTCCTGATCTTGGTGGAAAAGCTTTTAGTTTTTGCCCATTGAGTATGATGTTGGCTGTAGGTCTCTCATATATGGCTTTTATTATATTGAGGAATGCTCCCTCTATTCCCACTTTGCTGAGGGTTTTTGTCATGGATGGAATTGGAAAGTATTATGCTGAGTGAAATAAGCCAGGTGTTGAAAGACAAATACTATATGATCTCACCTTTAACAGGAAGCTAGAAACAAAACAAATAAGCAAGAAAAATAAAAACAAAGACACTGAAATAGAGAACAGGGTGACAGTGACCAGAGGAGAGAGGAGAGGGAA
The DNA here is from genome assembly GCF_021234435.1 of Artibeus jamaicensis. Taxonomy (NCBI): domain Eukaryota; kingdom Metazoa; phylum Chordata; class Mammalia; order Chiroptera; family Phyllostomidae; genus Artibeus; species Artibeus jamaicensis. Next base: position 6,090,516 of record NW_026522028.1, on the reverse strand, counting down.
TTTCAGGGGGGAAAGGGGAAGGATTTACAGAAACAAGTATAAAGAATACATGGGCAACAACTAAGGGGGTGGAAATGGGAGGGAGGTGGGGAGCACTGGGGGGGTGGGCTGGGATGGGAGTAAAAGACAGAAAACTGTACTCGAACAATAATTAAATTTAAAAAATTTAATGTTGTAACTAAGGGAACATGTTACTAAATAAAGATAAGTTACTATGTTATTAGGAATGGTAAGATTTTTTTTTTAAAGATGGTATTTGAAAATTTTTTTCTTCCCCTCTCTTTTCACTTCTCTGAGGATTTTATCTTTTATAATGAATGTTTTTCTTGCATATTAAAAATAATAAAGTGAAAAATAAAATGAACACATGTGAAGGCAGAGAGTAAATGGGAAATCTCTTCACTTTCTGCTTAATTTTCCTGTAAATCTAGAACTACTCTAAAAAAGTCTTAAAAATGATTGGAATATCGCCATATATAAAAGACAAATTATAGAAATTCAAGGATCAGGAAAAGAGACTGTTAACAGAAATGTACCATATACATTGCTATACATATCTTCCTAGTAGCTACCCAGATTGAAGCTAAAGGTATTTTCTATTATTTACTCACTCAGTATACTGAGTGCTTCATTTGTTATTATAAATATATATCCATAGAACACAGCTTTGTGTCTATCCAAACATTCTTGAATTTCCAAGAGATCCAAGACCAGAGAGCCACTTCTCAGAGTAGTCTCAGTTCAGGATCATCTAGGACATTCCCTCCTAAGTAGCTAGTATACAAATATCTTCAGCCTACTGCCCAGAGTGGGGCAAGTTCCAGTTTCAGAAACTGTACCTCCTCCTCTTGAATGTGCCTTGATCAAAGCACCTTGAGCAAGAAGTCAAGGATTCCTTCTTAGGAAAGAAGGGGGTCTTTCTGTCTTTGGAAAGAAATTGTAACTCCCAGAGGAGGGCAATGCTTTTTATTTCTACATGCCCTCAGCGGTGGTATTGCCATTTACCACCTGTATGCCATCTTGTCTTCTACACCATTCCTTCTTAACCTATTCAGTCATTTCATCATTAATTTGCATATGCTTTTTTTTTACCTTACCTTCTATGCCAGAGGCTAGGAGATAGCTCCTACCATCAAGGAACTGTCTGTGTTTGACTGCCCAGTTAGTGACTGCCAAGGCTGACTCACAAATAGTTTCAAGTCCGAATATCATAGATACTATAATGGGGAACTTATTTAAAAGACGCTACTTGCGTAAATAGTTATGGCCAAAAGGCTTGAGGAAAACTTGGCAGGTGACTCAACATTGGAGTTGAGTCAGGAAGAATGAAAAAGCAATCTCCAAATACAAATGGGTGAAAGAATATTCCAAGGAGAGAGACCAGTGTGGGGGAAGTTAAGAAGACATGAAAGCTGGTGCACACTGAAGGAAAAGCCAATAATTCACTGTAGTTAGAGCACAGAAATCTGAGGCCAGGGTAATGTAGGGCAGTGAATATCGAGGGAGCAGGAGAAGAGCCAGGAAATAGTAATAGGGACCCCCACTGCGAATGACCTACCACACCTTGTAGAGCAATTACCCCAGCCTCCCCTGAGCTGGGATTGCCTGACCTACTGGTCAGTAAGGTCAGGAGGACACTTTATGCACAAGGATACCTTTGGTTAATGGAAAGGAGAGTCCAATGTCTGCCCCACATATGAGTTTTCTGCCCCTGGACTCCTGGCTTACCTTGGAAAATATGGCTTGTAGACAGAAGCTGAGGATTTGGTTTTAAAAAAGAAATGTTGGCACAGAGGCACAAGCAGGCCTGCGTCAATGCCTGGGAGATAAAGTACAATGTTGAATCGGGGACGGCAGACATCCTTCCCACCTCAGCATGTAAAAAGCACCTTGCTTTAGTGCATCAGGGTCTCTAGGGAACAAGAAGGGGTATTGATAGCTTGAGGGTTTGCAGCATTAAGAACCTAAGAAGAGAGTTCTCTTGATGCAAACATCAGTGTTCTCATGGAGTGGGGATATCACCTTCTGTGTTAGGTGGTAGACACCACCCTGCTTTTGTGGGTAACAGATATCCACAAAAGTACAGAAGAGGAAGAACTTGAGATGACAAATGATGAGCATATGCGAGAACCCAACAAAGGCTCAAAAAAATGAATGACTGGATGTACATTTAAGATTATGGAGGATTCCAGAGGCCTTTGCCATGTGGAAAAAGATAGAGCCAGTCCAATGTGAGTTGATGAGGTAAGGCATAGTAGATCAGACATAAGCCATCTCAGCTGAGAAGTCACTTGGACAACAGCCTGACCACTGTCAGTAAGTAAAGACATCCTAGACCACTCAGCTTCCAGCAGATCCTGGCCAGAGAAAGAACAACTGCCCAACAAGTACACAGAAGCATGAGAACTCATAAATAGTAAACGTTTGTTGTTTTAAACCAGTAAGTGTTGAAATGGTTTGTTACACAATAAAAACTAATTAACAAAGGCCCAAGATGAAAATTGGTGGGAAAAGCTACTTAAGTATGATTGACAGCTTGGTCCAGGTCTCCAAATGCAGGGAACATAAACATGAATGACAAGGATACTTCAGAAGGGAGTGGAGGATTTGTATTGTGTCAATTTAGCTAAGTTGAAACTACATTTCCCAGAACTCCCTTCCCTACATAGTTCCAGTTTAGCTGGAATCATGGGACATTCTGCACTTCATTCACAATAGCAGTCCCCTTCTCTTTAATTCAGAAAGTTGGAGTGGGGTGTGAGGTACTGTTGTAGCTCGTACATGTGTCACCCATCTGCTGGATCTCCTGGTTGGCATGGAGCAGCAGATCCCACCAATCTTCCAGGTTTTACCACATCCTCTTCCAGTTCCTCTGACTCCCAGGCCAAGTGTGTTAAACTCTATGCAAAAGGGGCACCCCTGTCATCAAAGTCAGAAGCTTAAAAATTGAGAAAATAGACTGATAAGAGTTCCAGTCTACCTTCCTGGGTTCCAGCTCAGCCTCACAAGTTCTAGTTTATTTTTGTTTCTCCCACTTCTTGTTTCCTTCCTAACTGCCTGCCTGGAATCTTCAGGCTCTGTTATCAGTAGTCTCCGAAACAATCTCTGTATCCATAACAAATGAAGGAAATCTTACCCTTTTCAACAGCATGGATGGGCCTGAAGAACATTATGCTATGTGAAATAAGCCAGTCAGAGAAAGGCAAGTACCATGTGGTTTCACTTATATGTGGAATCTAGTGAAAAAATAATTTAGCAAACAAAGTAGAAACAGAAACATAGATAGAGCAGACTGACAGCTGTTGGAGGGGAAGGAGATTAGGGGGGGCTGGGTGAAAAAGCTGAAGGGATTAAGCAAAGAAAAAAATATATATGTATATAACACATAGGCACAGACAACAGTGCCAGAGGGAGAGGGGGGTGGGGGTAGGTGAAGGTGGGCAAAAGGAAGATAAGTAGGGACAGAAAGAGACTTCATTTAGGGCAGTGGGCACATGATGCAGTGTGCAGATGCTGTTTTGTTGAGTTGTACACTTGAAACCTGTGTGGTTTTGTGAATCAGTGTCACCCCAATAAACTGAATTTAAAAATTGAAAAATAGCGGGGGCCTACAAACCAAAGGATTGCCGTTTGATTCCCAGTCAGGGCTCATGCCTAGTTTGCAGGCCAGTTCCCAGCAGGGGACGCACAAGAGGCAACCATACATTGATATTTCTCTTCCTCACTCTAAAGATAAATAAATAAAAGCTAAAATAATTAATTAATTAATTAAAAATTTTTAATTAAAAATAAACAATCACCTTATATTGATTTTTTAACTATTTTCTAAAATTGGATAAGGTCAAATCCCTGTAATAAACATATACTATTTATAATATGATATATAATATATAAATTATACATAATATTCAAATTATGCTCAAGTCTTTAATCCATTTTTAGTTAATTTTTGTGTATGGTGTAGGAGAGTGGTCTAGTTTCACTCTTTTGCATGTGGCTTTCCAGTTTTTCCAACACTCTTTATTGAAAAAACTTTCATTTCTCCATTGCACATTTTTGGCTTCTTTGTTGAAAGTTAGTTACCCACAGACTTTGGGTGGTGAATGCACAGTGCATTATGCAGATGATGTGCTGTGGAATTGTACACTTGAAACCAATGTGATTTTATTAACTGGTGTCACCACAATGAATTCAATTAAAACATTTTTTAAAGATAACACTCCATGTACACGACAATAAAAAAAAAAGAAAATTGGTTGCCCACATATTTGTGGGTTTATTTATGGCCTTTCTACTCTGTTCCATTCATTCATATGTCTTTTTTTATGCTAATATCATACTGTTTTGATTATTGTAGCCTTGCAGTATAGTCTAAAGTCAGGGAGTGTAATACCTCTGGCTTGTTCTTTTTTTTTTTCCAGAATTGCTTTGGCTATTCAGAGTCTTTTATGGTTCCATACAAATGTGAGGATTTTTTTTGTTGTTGTTCTTTTTCTGTGAAAAATGCCATTGGGATTTTGGTGGGAATTGCATTAAATCTATATATTGCTTTGGGTAATATGGCCATTTTAACATGTTAATTCTTCCAGTCTATGAACACAAAATATCTTTCCATTTCTTGGTATCTTCCATTTCTTTCAACGATATCTTGTAGTTTTCAGTATACAGGTCCTTTACCTCTTTTATTAAGTTTATTCCAGACTTCCAGCCAAGATGGAGGCATAGGTGGAAACATTGTGCCTCCTTGCACAACCAAGTTTAAAGAGAACAAAGATTTACTAACAAAAATGCAACCAAAACAGACAGAAAATTGAACTGTACGGAAGTCCAACAACAACGAACCATTCATCCACACCAGTGAGAGGGGCGGAGTCAGCAGCTGGTGGAGAGGGGTCCACAGGAAAAAGTGGCCGGACCGACCCAGGCACGCAGGCAGTGGTTGGCAGATCTCAGGTGTGGGGTGGCAATGGACGGACCCCAGTGAGGGAGCAAGGTGGCTGGCTGACCGCAGTCACACATTCACACTCAGATAAACCAGGCAAAAGAGCAAGCAGTGAGACAGACCACACAAACCACAGCCCCAGTGATGGGAATTAAAGCCTAAAAGTACCAACTGGAAAAATTTGGGGGGGTCAAGGTGCCGGGAGAGGCTCCCAGGCTCACAGAGAGTTCGTTGGAGAGACCCACAGAATCCTAAAAGGTGCACAAGCCCACACACCCAGGAACCAGCACCTGAAGGGCCCAATTTGCTTGCAGGAAGCAGCAGAGGGGACCGAGGTATGAGAGAGAGCAGAGCAAATGCCATTGCCCCTCTCTGATCCCGCCCCCTCATATAGTGCCACAACCAAGCAACTTGGTCGCCCAGCCTTGGTGAACACCTAAGGCTTTGCCCCTCATACCTAACAAGAGCAAACAGACCAAAAAACATTATGGCTCGAGAAGAAGAACAGCTCAAAACCCCAGAGCCAGTACTTCTAAGTGACCAAGAGATAGCCAACCTATCAGATGCACAGTTCAAAACAATGGTGATCGGGATGCTCACAGAACTGGTTGATTTTGGTCATAAATTAGATGAACAAATGAAGGCTAAACTAAGTGAAATGAAGGGAAATGCACATGGAACCAATAGTGATGGAAAGGAAACTGGGGCTCAAATCAAACTGGGGCTCCACTTCTTTCTGGAGTGGACCAGAAAGAAGAAAAAAATGACCAAACAGAAAAGAATGAAGAAACAAGAATTCAAAAAATGAGGAGCATCTGAGGAACCTCCAGGACATCTTTAAACATTCCAACATCTGAATTATAGGGGTACCAGAAGGAAAAGAGGAAGAACAACAAGTGGAAAACTTATTTGAACAAATAATAAAGGAGAACTTCCCCAACCTGGCAAAGGAAATAGACTTGCAGGAAATCCAGGAAGCTCGGAGAGTCCCAAAGAAGGTGGACCCAAGAAGAAACACACCAAAGCACATCATAATTACATTAGCCAAGATTAAAATGAAGGACAGAATTCTAGAAGCAGCAAGAGATAAGGGAACAGTCGCCTACAAAGGAGTTCCCATCAGACTGTCAGCAGATTTCTCAAAAGAGACCTTACAGGCAAGAAGGGGCTGGAAAGAAGTATTCCAAATCATGAAATCCAAAGACCTACAACCAAGATTATTCTATCCAGCAGCGTTTTCATTTAGAATGGAAGGACAGATAAAGTGCTTCCCAGATAAGGTCAAGTTCAAAGAGTTCATCATTACCAAGTCCTTATTATATGAAATGTTAAAGGGAATTATCTAAGATAAAGAAGATAAAAATATGAACAGTGAAAGGACAGCAAACTCACAGTTATTAACAACCACACCTAAAACAAAAGCAAACTAAGCAGACAGCTAGATCAGGAGCAGAACCATAGAAATGAAGATCACATGGAGGGTTAGCAACAGGGGAGTGGGAGAAGGAGAAGGGTGGAGAAGGTACAGAGGATAAGTAGCATAGATGGTAGGTAGAAAATAGACAGGGGGAGGGCAAGTATAGTAGGGGAAATATAGAATCTAAAGAACTTGTGACACATGGACATAAACTAAAGGGGGGAATGGTGAGGGAGGGGTGTGCAGGGTGGAGGGGAGTGAAGGGGGAAAATGGGACATCTGTAATGACATAATCAATAAAATATATTTTTAAAAAGTTCATTCCCAGATACTTTATTCTTTTTGCTGCAATTGTAAATGGGATTTTCTTCATTTCTTTTTCTGGTACTTTGTTGTTATTATACAAGAATGCAACTGATTTTTGTACATTGACTTTGTATCCTGCAACTCTACTGTACTCATTTATTATTTCTTTTTTAATTTTTTTAATTTTGTTATTGTTTAATTGTTTATTATTTTTAATAGTCTTTTGGTGGACTCTTTAGGGTTTTCTATATAGAGAATGTCAAATGATATATACTCAAATTACATATACAAATTATATATGTGTGTATATTAAATAATCTAGTAGTTCTGTTTCTCTGAATAACCAACACAGAAAAACTAAAAGCCTTGGCCAGCCAAGATGAGTGCAGGAAACTTGTAGTGGCTTCCTTCCACAAGGGGCTGAAAATACCATAGCCCATAACTAGAAAAAAACTGAGATAATACCACTGAATTGGAAGAGAGGAAACTCAGAGTACAGAAGCAATAGCGATGCTATGCCATGTAGGATCTCACTACTAAGGTCACTTCAACCTAAGAGCACTCAGCCTCTTCTCGCATCCCTAATCAGGCATTGAAAGGAGGAGAATATTTGAGAGCAGTGATTTTCAACCTTTTTCATGCCATGGCACACATAAACTAATAACTAAAGTTCTGCCATACACCAGAAAGTATATTTTTTGCTGGTCCGACAAAATAGGTATAACTTTGATTCATTCCCACCAGACGGCTTTGTATTGTTGATTGTTGTCATATTTTTATTTGACAATCTAAGGGAAAAGAGGTCAGTGTCCCTGCCAAAATTGACAGGTATTGCACATTTAAAAAATTCTTGCAGCACAGCAGTTAAAAATTGCTGCTCTAGAACATTGGGGAGTTTGTTCAGAGTTGGGAAGACAGCAGCTGAATATCCGATAAAACAGTAGGCATGAAGTCATTGTAAAATTTGCTGAGAGATGTTCAACTTCTGCATACTCAGAGAAATGTAAATTGAAACTAGTAAGTGATTTCATTTTTTCCTCATAAAAATGGTCAACAATATCTATAAAAATTTAATTATAGAAACCCTCTGACTAAGCAGCTTTAGTCTGTTATTTATCACAGAAATATCATCACATGTGTGAAATGATGGATGCATAAGGATATTCATTGCAGCACTTTTATTATAGTAAGAGATTAGAAATTATCCAGGAAGCAATTTGATAAATAAATAATGGACCATAATGCATCTATTTAGAAGAATGTAGCCACAGTATGTATACTTATATAAAACAATCTTAAAGATGCATTGTTAAGTTAAAAACAAGACTTGCATAATGTGAATACAATCTATCCCCCACCCCTTCTTTCCCTAGAACATCTCTGGAAGAATTAACATGAAACCTACAACCTTGCTAACTTTTTAAAAATTATTTATTTATTTTAGTGAGAGGGGAAGGGAAGGAGAAAAAAGGAAAGAAACATCAATGTGTGGTTGCCTCTCATACACCCACTACTGGGGACCTGGCCCACAACCCAGGCATGTGCCCTGACTGGGAATCAAACCAGCAACACTTTGGTTCCCAGGCCTGCACTCAGTTTGCTGAGCTACACCAGCCAGGGCTGATTTTGCTAACTTTTTACCCTTTTGTAAAAAGGCCCCTTCACTTGCCAGATATTTAGGCTAATTTTGAACTACTGGTGAATCTGGATATGGTAGATTGTTTTTAAAGATGACCATGAAAATTAGTACTACCTCATGTTGGAAGGGGCATCAAAAGGGAGCAAGGCACACTGGAGTTTAAGACAGAATCATCCTCACAGGGCCAAGGACACCAAAAAATAGCTTACCTCCACTTGTTATTTCCTCAGGAAAATCAGAAATTTTTCATCTTTATAAAACCTCTGTACCCCCTTGAAAACATCCCCAGTGTTCTTGGTTTTAATATGAGGCAAAAATATAATTTCTTAAGCACTTGGCATGTGTTGGGCATACTACTAAGCCCTTTACATGTTTTATTTCAGTTATTCATTTTCATGGCCCCATGACTTAGATACTAATCATATCCCATTTTTTTAAATGAGGAAACTGAGGCAAATAACAACGCCAATATTTAAATTCAGGTCAATCTGAAACCAGAGCTAAAGTATGCTATCTTGTTAATACCTCTTCAAACTATATTGCAATTCTAATAATAGTCTTTTGAGCAGAAAAGTTTATTTGCTCCATAAATATTAAATTGTGGAAAAATGGAAAGTCCATTGAAGGAAAATGTGAGTCAGGAAATCCCAGACTGATATAGACAACCATCATGCATATAAAGTGCTGTATTAATTAATGTACACTGGTAACTGAGATTCCATTCTATCCAAAGGAGATTAAATTTAAGATTCTCAAGAAATTGTAATCATAGCCTACATTCGGATCTGTGTCTAAGAAAGTAGTTAAGTGTGACTAAAGCAGAGAATCCATTCACACGCTTCCCCCAGAGGATGCTCAATTCCACATCATTAAAAGTTTGTTATTGTAGCCCTGGCTGGTGTAGCTCAGTGGGTTGAGTGCCAGCCTGAGAACCAAAGGGTCGCTGGTTCAATCCTCAGTCAGGGTACATGCCTGGATTACAGGCCAGGCCCCCAATTGGGGGCAGGCAAGAGGCAACCACCCATTGATGTTTTTCTCCCTTTCTCCTTCCCTTCCCCTCTCTCTAAAAATAAATAAATAAAATCTTTTTTTTAAGTGTGTCTTTTTTATTGCAGACATGAAAAGAGGTCTCTAAAGGAAGCTACTGTAGTAGTGTCTTGTTCCTGCTGGGCTTGCACCTTCAAACAGATCCTGAGGCAGTATATCAAGACCTTTCTAAAAGAACCATTATGTGAATTCACAAAATAAGCATTGAAAAGTAAAACTGAACTAAAGTTCCCTAGGAACAAAAAAAAAATGAATAGTCTAGAACAATGGCTCCACAGTTAATTAGGCCAACATAATTCTTAAAGTTTTGTGTCTATCAATGCAGTATTGAATTGCTGACAAATTAGGGAGACATGGTCTTCACCCACAAGCTTCTGTTTATAAATACCAGATGTTTCTGGAACTGCTACATTTGCTAGGGAAGTTTAATTTTGCTTTGCAATGTAATAAGAAGAATTGAAATGGTTGGAATATATTCTCAAAGCTAAAGTATTCCTGGATTTATGGGACAACCAGTAATAAGTATACTTATCTCAAAAGTTGAAGTTTTGTGGATGAACAATTCTGTGACTATTAAATGTCTTTTTAACTTATAAGGAGATACAACCCTTCATTAACTTTTTTGGAAACCCTAGGTTTACTTTAAAGGATTTCAGCTGAGGTATACCAATTGATATAAAGAATTTTTGCTTATTTTACATTCACTATGTCTTCCCATTCCTTTGTGTGTTTGGTGGGGTGGGGGAGGGCATGTGTATGCACAGTCACCAATATCTTCTCTTAGAATAGAATCTTGGATATACTACCAATAAAAGATGAGCTATTTCTGCTTTCCTTATAAAATATGTTTAGTTTGTTGTTCACATAAAAGAGTTAGCAACACTATCCTGTTGAACAGTAATAGTCATGAATTACCAAATGACAGAGAAGTCACTGTGGTTTAATGCCAGCAGAACTTGCTGGAAACCCACTCTAACCTGCTGTAAAAAATCAGTCCCCTATAATTCCTGTGGAACTGTTCACAGAGAGGAGTCTCATGAGAGGCACTCTGCTCTAAAACCACTCAAGGTGGTTCTTTTCCTTCCTGGCTGCTTGAAGATTGGCCCTCATCATGAGGTGCACAGGAACTACCCTCTGGAGCAGGAATTTTATGACCAACAGGCTACTTTAGCAGAAATAAATAGTCATTGACGTCCCTCGCCCTGGAAAAGCAACAGTACCCAAGACACAAATTCAGGAAAAATTAGCCAAAATGTATAAAACCACACCAAATGTCATCTTTGTGTTTGGATTCAGAACTTATTTTGACAGTGGCAAGACAACTGGCTTTGGCATGATTTATGTGATTCCTTGAGTTACACAAAGAAAAATGAAGCCCAACATAGACTTGCAAGACATGCTCTATATGAGAAGAAAACCTCAAGGAAACCGAGAAAGGAATGCAAGAACAGAATGAAGAAAGTCAGGGGTATGGCCAAGGCCAATGTTGATGCTGGCAAAAAGTCAGCTGGAGATTGGACAACAGAAGGAGTAAAGATTCCTCAGTGACTTTATCTGTAGTGATTGTGCAGATTTTTCAATGAGAAGATTAATAAACCAAGAACTTTTTGGTCCCCAGTAGGGGGTGTGTGAGAGGCAACCACACACTGATGTTTCTCTTCCTCTTTCTCCCTCCCTTTCCCTCTCTCTAAAAGTAAATAAATAAAATCTTTTAAAAAAACCAAGAACTTTTATGCAAAAAATACAAATACAACCACTCAAGATGGCTGCCCAGGGAAACTTCTGCACAACAGATGCTGCTGGCTTCTGTGCATCCTGGGACCTGGATACTGAAGAAGCTGCACTGGTGAAGCCCAGCATCCTAAAGGAGCCTGCTAAGCAAGCACATCAGCCTATGGTTTGAAACCCTTTCTCCCTTCATTGTCTCTCCAGCATTTTCTACTGACAAAGCTCAACATTGTGCCACTGGAAAAGCAAGATTTAAAGGGTCCCAATCCATTTTCCCCTAAACTAGGCAAAAAGAGTAGAGAGAGTTCATAAATCAGTAACTGGCACAGGAGGTGAGAAAGGAGAGGAGTCAGTGAACAGGGTGACGAAAGCCTGGAAAATGTCTACGTAGGACACCTCTCATATGCCAACAAGGTTCTGAAGAACAAAGCTGGCTGCTGGTCTGCCTCAGTTCTCTACCCAAAAGGTTTTGGATCAGCTGCTAGCTCTCCACAGATAAAAACCATTTAATATTTGCTCTGAGTCTCTGTGCACTTCCTTCAGAAACCTGTGGTATTTCAGGCAGAAAGATATACTGTATCTCCATTCTCCAGTGACTTCAACTTGCACTGGTTATATTTGTAAGGTGTTACTAAAGGCCAAGGAGCATTTATTTTTTTTTAATTGATTATGCCATTACATTTGCTCTATTCCCCCCCCTTCCCCTCCACCCTGCATACCCCTCCCCCACCATTCCCCCCTTTAGTTCATGAACATGTGTCTCAAATTCTTTAGATTCTGTATTTCCCCTACTATTCTTACCCTCCCCCCTATGTATTTCCTATCTACTGTCTATGCTACTTATTTTCTGTACCCCAAGGAGCATTTAACCAAAGATGGTGGCTTGAACAGACTGACAATATAGTCATTTCCCCAGCTTGCCCTTCCCCAACAGGGTAATGTAAGAAATATTTATCAAGTCTTTATCAGACTTAATAAATTAAGTCTTTATTAGACTAATAAAATAAATTAAGTCTTTATTAGACTAGGTACCTTTATATATATTATATGTACATATTTTATAGACATTCATTTTACCAGAAAAAGGCATCTGAAAATTAGTGACCTGCCCAAGTGACACAGCTGTGACCAACTCATACCTTCTAACTCAAGTTCCAGAGTTCACTCCACTAATCCACGTGGAATACTGGCCATCCCATAAATATCACCAAAACAACTTGTTGATAACACAAAGCTGCCCTAACCGTTGTACTTCAGTGGGTTGGGTATTGTACCACAAAGTGAAAGGACTCAGGTTGGGTTCCTGGTCAGGGCATGTATCTGGGTTTCAGGTTTGGTCCCTGCTGTCAGGGTGTGTATGAGGCAACTGGTCAATGTTTCTCTCTCACATTGATTTTTTTTCTTTTTCTCTCTTTCTCCCTCCCTTCCCCTCTCTCTAAAATATAAATAAATAAATAAAATCTTTTTTTAAAGACAAAGCTGAGTGAAAAAGCTGCAAATGACCTTGAAAGTATCTTGGATGGGGAGGGGAAAGTCAAGATATTTATGAGATTTAGAAGTCTGTGCTAAGGAAGGCCTTTCAATGAGTAATCTTGCTTAAGGTTAGGTCAGGATCATGATGTAATAGTTTAGGATTGGTGGTATACACAGAAAGCTGAGGATTTTTATGAAAGGTTTTATTTATTGACTTTCAGAGAGAGGGGAAGGGAGGGAGAAAGTGAGGGAGAGAAATATCAGTGTGAGGGATATTGTTTGCCTTTCACAAGCCCCCCAGCCAGGGACCTGGCTCTCAACCCAGGCATGTGCCCTGACCAGGAGTTGAACCAGTGACCCTCTGGTTCTCAGGCTGGCACTCAATCCACTGAGCCACACCAGCCAGGGTGATATGTGGCAAATTATTTATACATTGATCATTAACCAGTTTCAATATTGAGACCAATCTTAACATAATAACTAACTCTTACTTGTACTGTCTGTGTGTTCTTCACATACTAGCTCATTTAATCATCATAACTATGAGATAGGTGCTATTTTTATCCATATTATAGGTGGTGAAGCTGATGCCCAGAGTGGTTAAGTAACTTATTCCAAGTCATAGTGCAATGGAAAATTGAACTGGGATTTGAACCTAGGCAGTCTAACTCCAGAGTCTTTTCTCAAGACCTAATTATTCCAGGTTAGGGTTTTACGGCTGACTTTCCTTCAATTCATGCACAACTCATATAACTTAAATGTGAGAGGTGTTTCAGATCAACCTGTTCCCCAAGGTCATTCTGTTAATAAGTTATGGCCTTAAAACTAAATGGTTTGGAGTTTCTAACCTGAGTTTTCCCTATCTCCACTTCTGTAACTACCTATTAATTTCCAAAGACCAATAAAAAAATCATTAAATATTGCCCAATAAAGGGCCCTAGCTGGTGTGGCTCAGTGGATTGAGCATCATCAGCCTTTGAACCAAAGCATTGCTGGTTCGATTCCCAGTCAGGTAATGTGCCTGGTTTGTAGGCCAGGTCCCCAGTAGGGAGCGCTCAAGAGGCTCAACACTATGCATTGATGTTCCTCTCCCTCTCCCCCTCACTTTCCCTCCCTCTAAAAATAAACAAAATAAATAAAAATTTTTTAAAAATACTGCTTCCCTGGCTGGTGTGGCTCAGTGGTTAAGTGCCAACCTATGAGCCAAGAAGCCAATGGTTCAATTCACAGTCTAGGGCACATGCCTGGGTTTTGGGTCGGTCCCCTTTGGGGGGCACACAAGAGGCAACCACACATTGATGTTTCTCTCCCTGTCTTCCTCTCTCCCTCTTTCTAAAAAATAAATAAATAAACATTTTTTAAAATATTATTCAACAAAGACAAAAATATCAAAAAATATAGTTCTTATAAAATTAGGGGTCTCTTCAAGTTAGAGCATTGACTGAACTTTGATTCCTGGTATAAAATAGAGTAAGGAAACAACACAGAATTTTTATGTTCCAATTGCTCTGAAGGGTTTTTCCTAAAGGACTTTCATTAAAAGAGGTGATTAAAAGTAACACTCTTTTACTGAAAACAAATATTTAACTCCTACAAATAAAATGTAAACAGCAATGATCTGTGATTCCTCAATATGTTCTTCTTTGCTGAAGGACATTTAACTACTTCTGATCTATAGTCAGGATAAACATAGAACAAACTTTATTTTTTAATTATATTTTATTGATTATGCTTTTACAATTGTCCCAATTTTTTCCCTTTTATGCCCACTCTGACCTCAACCCAACCTTCCAGCATTCCCCACCCTTAGTTTATGTCCATGGGTTGTACATATAAGTTCTTTGACTTCTCTGTTTCCTATAACATTCTTAACCTCTCCCCATGTATTTTATGCCTACCGATTATGCTTATTCCCTGCACCTTTCTCACCCATTCTTCCTCTCCCCCTCCCCACTAAACCCTCCATGTGATGTCCATTTCTCTGATTCTGTTCCTGTTCTAGTTGTTTGCTTTTGTTTTCATTTTTTTAGGTTCAATTGTTGATAGTTGTGAGTTTGTTGTCTTTTTACTGTTTATAGTTTTTGCTCTTCTTCTATTTCTTAGATAAGTCCCTTTAACATTTTATATAATAAGGGCTTGGTCATGATGAACTCCATTAACTTTACCTTCTCTGGGAAGCACTTATCTGCCATTCCATCTAAATGAAAGCTTTGCTGGATAGAGCAATCTTGGATTTAGATCCTTGCCTTTCAAGACTTCAAATACTTTCGAGCCCCTTCTTGCCTGTAAGATTTCTTCTGAGATATCAGCTGATAGTCTTATGAGCACTCCTTTGTAGGTAACTGTCTCCTTTTCTCTTGCTGCTTTTAAGATTCTCTCTTTATCTTTAATCTTGGGTAACTTAATAATGATGTGCCTTGGTGTATTCCTCTTTGGGTCCAATTTCTTTAGGACTCTCTGGGCTTCCTGTACTCCCTGGAAGTCTATTTCCTTTGCCAGATTGGGGAAGTCTTCCTTCATTATTTGTTCAGATAAGTTTTCAACTTCTTGCTTTTGTTCTTCTTCTGGCACCCCTATGATTCTGATGTTAGAGTGTTTAAAGTTTTCCTGGAGTTTCCTAAGATGCTCCCCATTTTTTTGAATTCTTTTTTCTTCATTCTGTTCCAGTTGGATGTTTATTTCTTCATTTTGTTCCAAATTGTTTGTTTCAGTCCCAGTTTCCTCCCTTCACTGTCACTTCCCTGAATATTTTGCTTTATTTTACTTTGGGCAGCCTTCATTTGTTCCTTCATTGTATGACCAAGCTTAATCAGTTTTGTGAACATCCTGATTACCAGTGTTTTAAACTCTCCATCAGATAGGTTGGCTATATCCTCTTCACTTAGCTCTTTTTCTGGAGTTTTGATCTGTTCTTTCATTTGGGCCATCTTTCTCTGTCTCAGGACACCTGTTATGTTGTAAGGGGATGGGGCCTTATTCACCAGGGCAGGCAACCCTCTTTGCTGTGTTGTGTCTCTGTCTGTAGGGGAGGGGTCAGAGAGGGAACAATGCAGCTCACTTGCTTAGCTCTTGCCCCACTTTCCACTGAACTATCTCATGTGAGACTGAGAGTTTCTCCTGCTGTGGCAATCCCTGCCATAGTTTACAACTAGCGTGAGTCTTTAGTTACTCATTCAGCCAGGCCTGCCTTGCTGACACAGTCTACTACCTTGCCAGGAGTCCTCTTCTCCATCCCTACCTCGCCTGCACAGTCCGTTGCCTTGAGGTGCGTCCTCTCCACTTGGCTACCCATCTCCTACTGATCTGGGTGAATTCTTCTTTAACTCCTTGCTTGTCAGAATTCCATGCAATTTGATTTTCTAGCACTTCTGGTGGTTTATTGTTTTTAGATTGGTTGTCATCCTTCTTTTGGTTGTGTGAGGAAACAAAGCATTTCTACCTACACCTCCATCTTGACCAGAACTCAGAACAAACTTTAAATTTCCAACAATAAGGATACACAGGAAAGGTAAAGCCATGACATAAACCTCACTTAAAAGAGAGAAAATAAAGCGTGGTGCCATTAAATGTCTAACACTAATGATTTTTTTCCCCAATAACTCAGGAAATTGAGCTTTATAAAAGTCACCATAGTTTATCTTTTTTGGATTTTTAAAAATTTAAATTATTTTATTGTTGTTCAATTACAGTTGTCTATATTTTCTCCCCACCACTCCCCCCACCCCCTCCAAACCCACCTCCCTCCCTTGCTTCCACCCTCCCCCTTGGTTTTGTCCATGTGTCCTTTACAGTAGTTCC
The DNA here is from genome assembly GCF_021234435.1 of Artibeus jamaicensis. Classification (NCBI taxonomy): domain Eukaryota; kingdom Metazoa; phylum Chordata; class Mammalia; order Chiroptera; family Phyllostomidae; genus Artibeus; species Artibeus jamaicensis. The sequence goes on along the minus strand of NW_026522028.1, from coordinate 6,074,166 downwards.
TGAAAATCCTTCCCCCCATGGTCCCCTCCCCCTCCCCTCTGGCTATTATTAGATTGTTTTTCATTTCAATGACTCTGGTTATATTTTGTTTGTTTTTGTCTTTTGTTGATTATGTTCCAGTTAAAGGTGTATCTTTTTTGGATTTTAACAGAATAAAAATTATTCTGTCTTTCGGTTGTCATGCCCGTTTTTTTTTCTGGATTCCAAAGTTGATGGGCAAGTTGATACACATTCTGAGTGAATGGGAAGAAAGGTAGGTGTGCAACTTACTTACAATTGCCAGTGAAGATATTACCTTTCTTTGTTGTACATTTCACAAGCAGATTACATAACCTCAGGATATGTTGTCAGCAGCAACATTTTTAAATAACATATACTAACTACACGAAGGTACTTGGCTTCTTGAACAGAGGTAGTTTGAAGTGGGCTTCAATGTTCCTGTCTTTCCTCTTGGTGGGTAGAGTGATAGGAGATAGGAGAGAGGAGTAAGGGTGATAGCAGTGTTCTGTAGGCTTGCTTGGAGAAAGGCACTCATGAGTTCCCTATTTATCCCTGCAACCCAGCACACACACATTACATAAAGAGCCCCATGCAGATGAATGAAGCACTTTATAATGCTTTGAAAATGACACAGCAATTGTGCTTCTCTCAGCAGCCTTTCCCTGGATTTCCATGGCCAAAGTCATGCATAATTTACATTCCTTATCCTACCCCAATGCCTCTTGATCCCACACTCTCCTGACATCACTTCCTTGTGAACCAACCACTAAAGAAGCTATCTGATGTGAACTCCAGCCAGTGGGGTCCATGTGTTGTGGCTGCAATGAACAAATTCACATGGACTACAGAAATCCTGTGGAGAAAAAGGGATGGCGTGGCTATTTTCTGAGTGAGAGAGCACCCTGACCCCTGCCTGGACAGGCTTTTATTGCTTTTCTGGGTACATTACATTGAGGATTGTCCTCATTTACTATGCACGGGTTGGCTTTTGGTGATTACCTTTTACAGATAACAAAGGAGAGAATGTTACTAATTATTTCAAAGAAAAAAGATATTTGCAAATGCAAGGGGAAAGGTGGTTGAACTGGTTACACTCCTCCTTGGGAGGTTCAGCATAGATTTTACGAAGTTACTTTAAAGATATGCAGTAAATATTTGCTGCCTCAATTCAAGGTGAGGGAGTTTTAGCAAAAAGCGAGGCTCAAAGTAGCCTAGGTATAATGCAGGCCTGATTCCCCACAGGAAAACCTATCTGTCAGCTCAGTACCTATGTGCCAACTTGCTCCCCACTGGTTTTCTGAATCAGGGACTGGGCTACATTCGCCACTGCCACATGGAAAGATTCCCTATAGCTATCACCTGGTTTCTAATATTTTGCACCTTTCCGCCAGGTTAAAAAGAGTATTATACTACAGAAGAGACCATGTCAAGCAGCAAATAGAACTTGCTAAGAGCCTGCAATGGGCCCACACCTTTAGCCAATATCAAGTAGAGCAAATATAGGAAGAGCCCTCCCATACAGAACACTCTAACCCCGTCCTGTGCTGACAATAACAGATTCTCCTATTTGCCCAGCCACCTCAGCCTTGAAGTTTTGCTCATCTCTCTGAAATGCAACAAATCAGCATTTTTGTCTCCGCTTTAAAAAGTAAAACTTCTAGAACCGAAAGTCAGAAGCCCTGCACTTGAAGTTCTAGTTTAGTTCCCTCTTGACCCTCTTAACCTATACCACCTCCTTAGGTGGGTCACTTATTCATGATTAATCTCCCTCATTTTGATTCATTTTAGCTGGTGATGTTTTTTTCTGACCTGGTTTTCAAATTCTGAATTCTTTAAGCTGGGCTAATGACGAAATTACCAGAGGCAGATTAACAGAAGAAAATGTCCAAGTTTATTACACAAATGCACACTTAAGGATGCCATAAGAATGTGACCCAACGTGGCACTGGGCACTTGAGGTTTATATGCCATTATGGACTAAGGAAGAAGGGGGACAGAAGTCTGAGATTTTGAAAAAAAAAAAAAAAGCAGGGGGAAGTCAATTGACAGGTAGCTGAAAAGAATGGCAAACAAATTCTTGTTAGACACCCCAGAAACAATGGGACACAGGAGGGGATCTAGCCAGCAGGCCCTGGTCGGAGCCTCCCTTACTAATGCTAAGGTGAATATGCTGAGTCCCTTCCTGGAGCTGACTTTTCCATCTGAAAAGGGGGGAGGGAAAAGGTCTGTCTTGATCTTTTGTTTCTTAATCAGCTTAAAATCAGTATTTCAAGGAGAGCATTTTGGGTGACAAAATTTTGGTCCCCTTCACCATGACATCAGAAGGGAGGATTAAGCTGTGGAGGTAAAATTACATAATTGTTCACAAAAAGGTACACTTGGGACCCTAGACAAAAATTGATATTGCTAAACAGTATGATTTTGTTTAATTATAGAAGCAGTTTTCCTTATTATGCCCAAATTAACTTTTACTTCTGAATTTTTTAATTGAATTTATTGAGGTGATATTTATTAATAAAATTATATAGGTTTCGAGAGTACAATTCTATAATACATCATCTGTATGTTGTATTGTGGGTTCACCACCCCAGGTCAAGTCTCCTTCCATCCCCATTTATCCCCCCTTTACCCTCATCTCTCTCCCCCACTCCCTTCTCCTCTGGTACTCACAATACTGTTGTCTGTGTCTATGAGTAGTCCTGGATTTTGTATGGGGTTTCCATTTCCAGTCAAATTGTATTCTTCTTTTCTTTTCCTATAACCTGCAGAGTGAATTTTGTGTATGTGTGTCTATGCCACAAACATACAACTCAAATTGTTAGCAGCAAAATGGCACTAGAGTGTTACTAGTGATTGGACCTCAGTTCAGCAACCTTAGTACTTGAGTTCTGGCTAAGAAAGAATTTAGAGCCAACACTCAGACACAAGCAAAAAGTTTATTTAGAAAGTCACATAGGCAGAAGAAGTGAGCCTTGGAAAAAGTGAGCCAGCTGGGCTGTGTGGGCTCAGGAAACAAGTTACAGAGGCAAAAGAAGGGCCCTTGGAGCTTAGGAAAGAAAAAGCAGAGAGATGCCTAAAGACAGAAGGTGCTGGGCAGCTCTAGAGCAGCAATTTTCAACCTTTTTCATCTCATGGCACACATAAACTAATTACTAAAATTCTATGGCATACCAAAAAATATTATTTTTGCCAATCTGACAAAAAAAATTAGTATAATTTTGATTCATTCACACCAGATGGCTGTTGTGTTGGCTGTTGTCATTGTTTTATTTGACAGTCTAAGGGAAAAGAGGTCAGTGCCCCTGACTGAATAGTCAGGTATTGCATGTTTTAAAAATTCTTTGGGCACACCAGTTGAAAATCACTGAGAGAGAGAGAGAGAGAGAGAGAGACACTGAGTTCTTCTTCTTGAAAGCTTTTATCTGCTTTCCAAAGGTGAGGATTTCAGGGGAGCTCCCAGGGAAGGATCTCAATAGAGAATTCATCAACTTTTCAGGTATGTCCTCTCTGAGTCCTGGTCTCTACAGATTGGTCAGTGTTAGGACTGGGGGCATTGTTCAGTATATCTGGTCCTGACGTCAACCATGGAGTAGGTAGGCCTGGCCTTGCTGCTTTTCTGGGCCTGAAGCTGGAACACAATGGAAGCCTAGGTATTATCTAGTTTATCTAAAACTCTGTCTCTGCGGCCAAAAGACCTGAGGTTTGGTTCTTACAATTACTTCATGTATGAGAGTGGGCAAGGTCGGGGAGACCAAGGGGGGAAAACTGGGGCAACTGTAGTTGAATAATAATTAAAAAAAGAGTAAAAAAATTAATGTGGGTCAGGACCTCATTGTCTTGAGGGCTTAATGCTTAAGGGAGTGGTCGTGCAAGGGCCAGTATGGGAGTTGTGTGAGGCTATTATTTTCTGGCCCCCTTGTTCCTCCTCTGAGGGGGTCTACCACATGACTAGCGACATGCTGGGGAGAAAAGGCCATGAGAGATTCCAAAGTGCAAGACTAGCGATATGAAAATTCAGGGGGTCTAAATCACATGACTGTCAATATAATATGCTAGGGGAAGAAAGGTCACCCTGGGGCAAGGTCCCAACCTCAAATTTTCCATTGCCAGGTACCCAGAGCTAAACTCAAGACTAGTGATAAGCTAGGGGAGGAAAGCTTACCCTAGAGGTCTTTGTTTTTCAAATTTTGCCCATTCCTAGGTACCTGGGGCTTTCTGCCCTCATTCCATATTGGCCTATCATTCCTACTCTGCTCCTGTCTAACTGCCTACTACAAAACCAGTGATACTAACATACTTATCATATATGCAGAGTAGTGATGGTAAGTGTATTTCAGCAGGGGCTCTGGTGAGTGGTAAAATTTGCATAGGAAGTGTGCTAAGGGCAGAATTCTGGGCAGCAGTCTCCCACTGGGGATGTGATTGTCTTGGTGGATGAGAGACTCCACAAAAGGGCAAAAGCATTGATGCAGATGTAGCACCAGCAAATATATCCTAAAATTTAAAAGAGGGGAGAAAAGGTAAAGAAATTAAACAATTGGGAGTTTCATACTCAACTCACTAGGAAACTAGTGTAATAGGTTTTCCTGCAGGCTACCCCAGACTGAGTATTGTCAGCATGAGATTATAAAGCCACATTCAGCCACTCCAGATGTATTACTAGCATTCCAGCCCCTCTGGCTCACATTAGGAACATCCCTGTACAGTCCCAGAAGTGACCCTGTCCTCCTGTCCTGTGGTAGGCAGAATATGGTCCCTCCAAAATGTCCATATTCTAAATCCTGGAGTTTTTGAATATATATCCTTACATAGTAAAGGGGATTAAATTAAGGTTGCTAATCAGTTAACCTCACAATACAGGAGTTTTCCTAGATAATTTGGTGGGCCCTATACTATCAAAAGGGTCCTCAAAGATTGAAAAAAGAGAGCATCAGAATGAAGCAATGTGGGAATGGCTGGCTTGGCCTCCACTGACTTGGAAGATAGCCTGAGTCAAGGGATGCAAGCAGACTAGAAGCAGGAAAAGGAGAAAAAACAGATTGCCCCCAGGAGCATCCAGAGGACAGCAGCATTGACAGTCCTTCACGTAAGCCCAGTGAGATTCATTTTGGGCTCCTGACCTCACAACTGTAAGATAAATACATGTGTGTTGCTTTAAGCCACTGTTTATGGTACTTTGTTACAGGAGCAGTAGGAAACTAATACAGGTACCCTATTGCTTCATGGTGAATTTCTTAAAAAGATTTTATTGCTTTATTTTTAGAAAAGGGAAAGGAGGGAGAAAGAGAGGAAGAGAAACATCAATGTGTGGTTACCTCTTGGGCGCCCCCTACTGGGTATCTGGCCCGCAACTGAGGCATGTGCCCTGACTGGGAATCGAACTGGTGACCCTTTGGTTTGAGGTCTGGAGCTCAATCACTGAGCCACACCAGCCAGGGCTCATGGTGATATTTTTCATTTAACTTTTTACTTTATTAAATTTTTATTTTTTTTTAAATAAAGGCTTTCTGCCCTGGCTGGTGTAGCTCAGTGGATTAAGTGCAGGCTTGTGAACCAAGGGATCATGGTTCAATTCCCAGTCAGGGCACATGCCTGGGTTGCAGGCCAGTTCCCAGCAGGGGCCAGTTCCCAGAAGGGGATGCACCAGAAGCAACCATACATTGATATTTCTCTTCCTCTCTCCTTCCCTTCCCTTCCCTTCTAAAGATAAATAAATTTAATAAATAAATAAATAAAGGCTTTCTGTTCTTCCTTAACAATTCTGCCCATCTAAAGTTATAATGTGATTATATCCTAAGAATCCTAAAACATCAATATCAAAGAACCTATGCACCACAATGTTCATAGCAGCACAATTTACAATAGCCAAGAGTTGGAAGCAACCTAGGTGCCCATCAGTAAATGAATGGATCCAAAAATTGTGGTACATATACACAATGGAATTCTATGCTGCAGAGAGAAAGAAGGAGCTACTACCTTTTGCAACAACATGGACGGAACTGGAAAGCATTATGCTGAGTGAAAAATAGGCCAGGTGCTGAAAGACAAATACCATATGATCTCACCTTTAACAGGAAGCTAAACAACAAAACAAACAAGCAAGCAGAAAAAAAAAACAAAGACACTGAAATAGAGAACAAGGGGACAGTGACCAGAGGGGAGAAGGAAGGGAAGTGAAGGGGAAAAGGGGGGAGGGATTTGGAGGAACAAATAGGAAGGACACAGGGATGAGAACTAAGGGGGGTGGAAATGGGAGGGAGGTGGGGAGCAAGGGGCGGGGGAGGCTGGGATGGGAAAAATAGACAAAAAACTGTACTTGAAAAATAACTAAATAAAATTAATTTTAAAAAATAAAGAAATAAATAAAAAATAAAGTTATAATGTAATAGTTATCCTTTCCTAGCTTTTTTAATAAAAAATTTCACTTTGCAACTTGCTTTTTTAAATTAAATCATGGTTAATATGCAACATTGTTAGTTTCAAATGTACAGCATGGTTATTCAACATTTATATCCCTAACAAAGTGATCACCATTACAAGTCTAGTAATCATCTCTCACCATACAAAGTTATTGCAATATTATTGACAATATTCCCTATGCTATATATTACATTGCTATGATATTGACTTTATAACTGGAAACTTGTACCTCTTATTACCCATCCATAAAAAATGAAATCTTGCCATTTTCAACAACATGGATGGACCTAGAGGGTGTTATGCTAAGTGAAATAACTCTGAGAACAAATACCATATGATTTCACTTATGAGGAATCTAAAAAACAAAGCAAATGAACAAACAAACCAAACAGAAACAGACTCATAGATACAGAGAACAAACTGATAATTGCCAGAGGGGAAAAAGGAACTTACTTTTTTCACTGAAAATTCTTTGGACATTTTTCCAGGTCAGTTCACATGGATATAACTCAATATAAAAGTTTAAATATTTATTCTATTTATCAGAGAAATATAAATAAAATATGCAGAGGAGTATAAAGTTGCAACAAAAAACACAAAGAAAAAAATATTGACCCATGATTCCACACCTATATAAATTCTGTTGACTATTCTAAAATATCAGTAACAGATGTAACTAGGTACAAAATCCATTCTGTACAGATCGGCACAAGATATTAAGTGAATGCTATCCATTTTCCCTTCCTCCATATCCTTCACTCCAAAGGCAACTACTGTTCAGTTTCTTTTCTTTTATTCTAGAGTTCATATATACATGTGTGTCTATGTGTGTGTGTGTATGTCCCATTCATGATTGTACACCTTCCTTTTTCTCTCTTCATGATTTACCCTACAGACCTGTCTCAATTTGACATACACAATCCCATTTTTAGTGGTTGTATAGTATTCCATGTGAAGGAATAGTATCCCAATTTACTTAAACAGTTTCCAATTACTCAATGCATTTGTGATTCCTTTTTTTCCTATACAATAACGTTATAATAAACATCCTTTGGAACAAACTTTGAAGAACCTCTGCAAATCTATTTCTGGGGTAAATTCCTAGCAATGTGATTTCTGGATGAAAAGTGCATTTAAATGATTCGTAGCTATTGCCAAATTGCCCTCCAGAAATCATTGTGTGGATTGACACCCCGTCCAACACAATATGGCAATGCCTGTTACCCTAAACTCTCATCGTCACTAGATATCATAATATAGTTTTAATTTATTACTAATCTTAAGTGATGTATAGCATTTTATTATTTTAATTTTCATTTTTTAAATTATGAGCAAGGTTGAGGTAATAATACTTTTAACATTGAGTTACTATATTTGATGGATCATATGCTCATTTTGAGATATGGCAAAGCTGTTCATAGAAAATAAGTAATGCCTGTACATCATCTAAAAATTAATTTGCTACTGACAAGTTCTGTGACTTTGAGCAGTCCCTTTGTCTCTCTGGGCCCCAATTCCCAAAATGAGAAGGGTGGACAAGATAATCTCTAATATTATATCTAATTCCAAGTCTACAAATTGAGTTGAATAAGAAAAAAGTATCAAAAGTATCAAAAGATATCGCAATTGTAAATAGTTGGGCTGCAAAATCCCATAGACTGGGTGGCTTATAAACAATAAACAGGGAAAATCAAGGAACCAGCAGACCTCTTCCTGGTTCATATCTTCTCACTATAACAATACATAGAAGAAGGGACAGGGACTTTTCTGGGGACTTATTTGTGCTTAGAGAGAGGGCAAAAGAAAGAAAAACTTCAGTTGTGTGATTGGATGCTTCTCCCATGCCCCCAACTGGGGACCTGGCCCACAACCTAGGCATGGGCCCTGACCGGGAAGCAAACCCCATTCTACATGATGACTAATCCCATTCCTGAGGCCTCTGCTGTTACAACCTAATCACCTCCTAAACACCTCACCTCCAAACACCATCACATTGGAAATTAGGTTGTGGCACATGAATTTTGGGGTACACAAACATTTAGTCTATAGCAGTAAATAAATCATAATATACAGATGTGAAAAATTTTGAAGATAATGCACAATCCTGGGGAGTATTTTATTTATTTCTGACTTTTTAATGTATTTTCAAATTTTTGTTTTTAAGTTTTTAGATACACAGTATAAAACAAAGTCCAATCAAAATATTTAAATGAGCCCTGGCTGGTGTAACTCAGTGGATTGAGTGCTGGCCTGCAAATCAAAGGATCACCAGTTTGATTCCCAGTCAGGGCACATGCCTGGGTTGTGGGCCAGGTCCCCAGTTGGGGACATGTGAGAGGCAACCACACATTAATGTTTCTCTCCCTCTCTTTCTCTTTCCCTTCCCATCTCTCTAAAAATAAATAAATAAAATATTTTTAAAAATCTATTTAAGTGAGGGGGAAAATATTTGTTTTAAAGTTATTTCTTATTTAGCAACAGGATCCCTTCCAACCCTACTGCTTATGCTATAAATTTTATAAGGCCAATATCAATGTATGTACATCATTTATGTTATTTAACAATATTTTATACATGTATTTTCACATATTTATATGGTCCTAACATTTGTCATTTCTAAGGAGAATATTAACCCATTGCCCAAACACACCACAATTTGCCTAGCGATTTCTCTGCAGTGGTGTTTCAGATACTTTCCAGTTTGTCCCAGAATACAATATGCAAATAGAAGTGTCTTTGTACAAATGGGTCTTTTTCCTTACTTTGGAAGTATTTCCTTGGTAATGATGGCTCAAATTCACTCAGTAATATATAAGAATATCTTTTCCCCCCACAAGTCTGTCAACAATAACCTACTCAAATTGACTTATTTTTACTAGTTAAATATAGTTGACACCTCATAGTTGCCTGAAGTTACCAAATTTTAAGTTCTTCTGAAAGCTAAACTTTTGAATAACATTTGATTGCTCCATATATTTCTTCTTACGTAAATGTGCATTTATATTTTTTTACCTATTGGAAAGTAGTTCCTGCCTTTATAAATGTATATCTGACTTGCTTACATATATTAGGGCTAAAATTTCTGTTCCTACATATGAATTACAAATATCTTTTTTCACTCATTTGTTTTCATTTTCTTATTCATTGTTGTGGGAATACATTGCATTTCTTTTTTAAAAAAAATTTTAATTGGTTCTAGAGAGAGGGGCAGGGAGAAAGAGAGGGAGAGAAACATCTATTGGTTTCCTCTTGCACATGCCCTAACTGTGGACCCAACTGTTGGGAACCACTCTGTTTGGTTTCAGGAGTTGTAACTGCCCCCCATGGCTAAGGCTGAGTGAGCAACCTCTGGAATGTGAGCCACTAAGGAGACAAAGCTTGTCTCTGCTTCCTCCCCTGCCTCCAATGCATAGTCAGTCAGTCAGAGACGGGTAAGAACCCTCAGAGGAGGGGCAACCTAAGCCAGACATGACCACTTGGGAGGAGATCAAGGAGGGACTCAGAGGGCTGTAGCAAAGAGAGAGTGATGGACTCTCGCCCCCCAGCTATTCTGACATAGCCCAAGTCCCCATTTCCGTCTGGGAGAAGTGCTTCCTGGCTCTAATCCATTTAAGCCTAAAACCTATGATGGGGAGGCTATGCAGTTCCTTTGCCAGCTAGAGTGGGATCCAGGGTCATCGGGCATAAGAAAGAGTTCCTAAAGTCCTGTGAAGCCTGCTTTGCTAAGAGTGCTTTCATTCATACATTAAGGGTCTGAGCAGGAAATGAGTATGTCTCCCAAACTTTTTGCAACCCCCTCACCTGACAGACACTGACTCAGACTAAGCCCTCGGATTTCTTTGAAATGTTATCTATTGTTTGATCCTTGCCACCTGACATTGATTGATCAGCTTTACCTGTATTCCTGTGTGTTCTGAACCTAATAAAAGCCATTGAAGAAGAGGTTCTTGGTCTTTCTCCTCTGAGAGACTGACCACCTCTCCTCCCCAAGCAGATCGTGTCTTGGTAGTTTCACTCTCATCCATGGCAGAAGAGGGGACTTGCGAGCAAAGTTGCCCCCACACACAACCAGCAACCCAGGCATGTGCCCTTTTGGGGAATTGAACCGGCTACCTGTTGGTGTGCAGGACAATACCCAACCAAATGAGCCACACCAACCAGGGCTGTTTCATTTCTTATTATATCCATTTTATCACAAATATTTTTTTTACTTTAATTACCAAGAAATTATCTCTCTTCCACAACCCGTTTAAGATCTCTGATTCCCCTTTCTTCTAGATTTGTTTGCAGATAATTTTTACATGTAATCCTATAACTAATTTAAAATATATTTAGGACGTGATACAAGATATTGCTGCACATTTATTTTTCTCCATATTCATATCTGTTCTCTTTAACACATTTATTAGTGATTCATTTTTATTACTTTGTATCATTTGATGCCATGTGTTAATATTTTTAAATGTTATTAGTCATTTTTATATCTACTCTACATCATCATTCTGTTTTCTCTACTTAAGATAGTAGCAGAAAATTGTGACAATCAGTTCAAAGTAAATCCTGTGCTATTATCGTATTTTATAAAAATATTGCTTGGATGAATGTTTCTCAGTAAATGGTTTACAAGATAGTCAAGTTCTGTTAAGTACTCTGTTGGGATTTTAATTGGTAATGAATTGATTCTGTAAATTAGCTTGCAAAATACATTCCTTACTATATTGTCTTCCCAAACAAGAGCACGACTATTTCTTTTTGTGTTCAAGATGATCATTTCTGTGGTTGAAGTTGTTGAATCCTCCTTTACAAGTTACAGCTATCCCTCATTAGATTAGTAACCAGACAGTGTTTTTTATCCCCTATATTTCTAAAGCTTGGTTCATCCAGAATTGGTTTTCACCATCTCATCACTTAACGTTTTGTTGTTTACACAGTGCTTTGCTTTCCCAATCATTATCTCAGTGGAGCCTCACACCAACCCAATGAAACAGGTCAAGTTTCAGGCTTGTGACTTCAGAGAAGAACCCATGTAAGAAGTTAGCCCAAGGTCACTCAGCTAGTAACTGCTGGAAGTAAGTCTCAAGCTCCAATCCAAAACACTTTCCACCTCCTTATTGGATCATACAAGGAAACAGTGAAATGCCAAGTGTTCCCTTTGTTATTATTCCTTACTATTGTTTGCTTCAGAATGAAAGTTCATGAACGGTCATATAGTACAAGGAAAAAGCACAAAAATTCTGGCACAGTCATTTGTTACCCTTATGCTAATCACCAAGGCTTAAACTCTTCGAGCTTTGTTTTCTTGTCTGCAAAGTTGGAGAGCACCTGTCATTTCTACTTCACCAGGTTTCAAAGATAAAATAGCATAATGTATATATGAAAATCTCAAAGACATGTTAACTGGCACAGTCACCAAATTTCTCTTAATTTAATTTGTAATGTAGAAAATGTTGATTTTCTACATTAAAATGTAGAATGCTAATCCAAGGTTACTTCCAACACAAATATTCCATCATTCAAAGCTGCTAATTTAGAGGACCAATTTGCATTGAATTTAAGGCTACTGTAGTCCAACTTGATCATGCAATTTCCACCTTTTACTGAAGGTGGCAGTGCTAGTCTCTGTAGAGACCACAATTTTTGGAATTTCAGCAATCTTAGATTTTATAAAACCCTTATTACCTCTCCTAAATATCATATGTGGCACGTTTATATATTTTAAGTGGAAACAAAGGGAAACTTTGTTTCAAATTAGAATATAGTACCATTGGGCCAAGATGGAGGCAGAGGTAGACACACTGTGCCTCCTCGCACAACCAAAATAAGGACAACAAAAATTTAGAAACAAAATAACAACCACAACTGACAGAAAATTTAACTGTATGGAAGTTGGACAGCCAAGGAGCTGAAACAGACACATTCATCCAGACCAGTAGGTGGGGCAGAGTCGAGCAGCCAAGCAGAGAGGGGTCATGGCACAGAAAGCAGTGACACCGGGCACGCAAGTCACCCCGGGCAGGTGAACAAGATGCAGCAGGTGGACCCTGGGCATGTAGGTGGGGGCTAGCAGACCCCAGGAACAGGGTGGCAATGGGCAGACCTACCGAGGCAGCGATTGAGAAGTGAGGCACTGCACACAAGGCAGCTGGCTGACCGGACAACGGTCCCACATTCGCGTGCAGATAACTGGGGAGAGAGACAGACCAAGCAATCTAGGGTCCTAGTGCTGGGAAATAAAACCTCAAAACACTGATCGAAAACACCTGTGGGGGGTGAGGTGCAGGGAGAGACTTCCAGCCTCACAGGAGAGTTTGTTGGAGAGATCCACAGGGTCCTAGATCACACAAAAGCCCACCTACATGAAAATCAGCACCAGAAAGGCCCAGTTTGCTTGGGGGAAGCAGCAAAAGGGACTGAAGTCTGACAGAGAGCAGAGCAAGCATCTTTATTCCCTCTTGGACCCTCCCCCACATATAGTGTCATGACCCAGCAACTGGGTGAACAGCAACCCAGTTCACTGGGTTGCCCCACCCTGGTGAAAACCTAAAGCTCCACCCCTTATACATAATAGGAGGGACAAGACAAAAAATGGCCAAAAAGGAAGAACTGATCAAATCTCCAAAAATAATACAATTAAGCAACCAAGAGATAGCCAACCTATCAGATGCACAATTCAAAGCACTGGTGATCAGGATGCTCACAAAATTGTTTGAATTTGGTTGCAAATTAGATGAAAAAAAATGAAGGCTACACTAAGTAAAATGAAGGAAAATGCACAGGGAACCAATAGTGATGGGAAGGAAACTGGGACTCAAATCAGTGGAGTGGACCAGAAGGAAGAAACAACCAAACAGAAAAGAATGAAGAAACGAGAATTCAAAAAAATGAGGAGAGGCTTAGGAACCTTCAGGACATCTTGAAACATTCCAACATCTGAATTATAGGGGTACCAGAAGGGGAAGAGGAAAAGCAACAAGTAGAAAACTTATTTGAACAAATAATAAAGGAGAACTTCCCCAATCTGGCAAAGGAAATAGACTTGCAGGAAGTCCAGGAAGCTCAGAGAGTCCCAAAGAAGTTGGACCCAAGAAGAAACACACCAAGGCACATCATCATTACATTAGCCAAGATTAAAATGAAGCAGAGAATCCTAGAAGCAGCAAGAGCTAAGGGGACAGTCACCTACAAAGGAGTCCCCATCAGACTGTCAGCTGATTTCTCAAAAGAGACCTTACAGGCAAGAAGGGGCTGGAAAGAAGTATTCCAAGTCATGAAATCCAAAGACCTACCACCAAGATTGCTCTCTCCAGCAAAGATTTCATTTAGAATGGAAGGACAGATAAGGTGCTTCTCAGATAAGATCAAATTCAAGGAGCTCATCATCACCAAACCCTTAATATATAAAATGTTAAAGGGACTTACCTAAGAAAAAGAAGATAAGAAACATGTATAGTAAAATGACAGCAAACTCACAGTTATTAACAACCACACCTAAAACAAAAACAAAGTAAGGCAACAACTAGAACAGGAACAGAACCATAGAAATAGAGATCACATGGAGGGATAGCAACAGGGGAGTGGGATGGGGAGAGAGGGGGAAAAGATACAGAGAATAAGTAGCATAGATGGTAGGTAGAAAATAGTGGAGGGCAGGGATAGTATGGGAAATGTAAAAGCTAAAGAACTTAAGACACATGGACATGAACCTAAAGGGGGGAATGTGGGTGGGAGAGGGTGTGCAGGGTGGGGGGAATGCAGGGGGGAAAATAGGATGACTGTAATAGCATAATCAACGAAATATATTTAAAAAAAGAAAAAAAGAATAGAGTACTATCTTTTTCTTTTTTAATGGTATAACATTGAGTGTCACTGGTACTAAGGTTCAAATTTCACTCTGGTGATTTGTGCAACTTCAAGCCAAACCTTTACACTTGAATGTTATGAAATTTTTGTGGGCTATCTTCACTGCATCCACATTGGTTCTTTAACTAGATTAAAGGTCATCCTGTACCTTTCCCCTTTTTATTACCTGTGTGAATGCCAATGTCAACCATCGAAAGTAGAAGAGAGTCCTTGGGAACAATTAAGGCACTCCGGTCTACCCGCTTGTCATTGGACTTTGTATACTTCACTAAGCAGAATTAGTCTGGGGCAAAAACTGTGGGAGTCATGTCATTTATTCTCCAGTTCCTAACTTTTCTTTTATAACCTCTTCTTGACCTTTTGCCTAGTTGTCTCCCACCAGGAGGAGCCAGGTCAGGAAAGCAGAATGTAGAGGAAGGAGAGTGGCTTTGGCATCAGAAAACCTATGTTGTCATCATTACTCTTCTGCTTTGAATTTGATTGACTCCTGATTAATCATTAAACCCTGAGCCTGGTTTCCTATTTATACATTGGGATGAATGATAGCTTCGTGAAGGTTTTCAGAAGACATAATAGGAAATTATTCATGTAACATATACATTTAGGTTATGAATTTACCAACATCTACCATAAATACTTAATGTGTTTCTCCTTACAGTAACTTGGGAAGAACCCCAGGACCTTTGTACGTGCTACTGACTGTTGGAACGACTTCTGCCCTTTACTCTCAGGATTCTGACTCTAAAAGGCTGGTTAAGGTTGCCCTTCTTAGAGGCTCCAATAGCACTTACACTTCCCTCTGTTTCATGTTTACCACATGTTACAATTCCCATTTACCTGTCTGCATCTCCTTTTAGACCAACTAGAGTCTTTTGAGAGAAGAGATTTTGAGTACATGTGTCTTTATAGGCCTACAGAAAATATCGGATGTCCAAGACATAATGAACACAGAGGGAAGAGGAAGGAAAGGATAGATAAAACAAGTACAGGTAAAATGATAATACAAAGCAGACTGTGGGTTGGACTGTGGGAGTTAAAGTTGGAACAGGTCATATTTGCTTGAGTAATCCCCTTCCTGGGAGAAGTGGAATTGGCGATCGGCCTTGAAGGATAAGCCTCTGATAGGCAAAAATTAGAAAGACAGCATCCCAGGTGGCAGGAACAGCACAGTCAAGGCACAGAATAGGGGAAGAGTAGGATGACTTTGGGGAATGGAAAGCCCGCTCATTGGCAGTGGATAGAGTACAGATGGGGAAGTTGTGGGGGATGAGGCTGGGCAGATAAACAGGAGCTTACTCTGAATTCAGAGATGAGGAAGTTTAAAGAGTTCCCACTGCTGCTTTGGCCTCTGTCCATTTCTTCCCCTAAGTGCTTGGAGGAAGCTCCTCCCCCACTTCTCCTAACACTTCCAGTCAGGTCACGGCCTCTTTTTGGGCCAAAGTGACTAGCTTGCATTAGGAACCTCTTCCAGAGCTCTCAGAGTAAGACCCCTGCTGATTATTTACTTTTATTGCCTATCCTTCCTACCATCAATTTACACTTACTGGGTCTTCTGACCTTGTTATCCTGATCTCTATACCTTAAACAATCAGAATCAACTATGAGAACATGGGCCTCCTCTGAATTTTATTCTTTAAAACAGTTATATGATTTTGCACATGATTCACACATGACAAATTAAGGAAACAGATAAGGCAATACATCAGGAATTGCCAACTGAGTCATTTAAACAAGTGGTATGGTGGGTTAGGGGGTGGGAGGCAGTGACTTTACAAGCCAGAAAAGGCACTGTGAGCTAGCACGATCAGTCCATGGTTGTTCTTTCTTCTCAGGCCCTAAGGACCTTCAATCAGCTTTCATCTCTGGCCCTAGCCAAGCCTGACCAAAGCAGAACTTCTGGGACCTGAACTAGTCTTGTTCTATTAGTCTTGGGCCATTGCTTGCTGTTGTGCTGACACCTTGCCTCTGGCCTCTTCTGTTGGCCAGATATGTAACTGTGTGTCTGTGTTGCTTTCCTGATGTGCTGAGCAGTTTTCTCATTCTAGGGAGTACAGCCAGGAGAACAACCTGGCAGGTTCTCTCCACTATTGGGCCGTTATGGCCTAGAGATTACAGTTACAGTGCCAGATTGGATGTCCTGGAATATTAACGTTGATCCAGAGCAAGCCCATATCCATCATGTCCCTTTAAACTCTTGTCATTTTGACAATCTTAGAAGCCATGCGTATACACGAGTTAGTTTCTGTAGTCCTAGACCCATCTCTTCCAGCTCTTCAACATTAGTCAACAACACTACCATCTCCGCTCATCCAAAAATGAGCATATCAAAGACACAAAGGCCCTTGCTAGGTAGCTCAATTGGCTAGAGCATCATCCCAATATACCAAGGTTACAGGTTTGATCCCTGGTCAGGGAACATAAAAGAATCAACCAATGAATGCATAAATAAGTGGAACAACACATCCCACTCTCCTCTCTAAAATCAGTTTAAAAAAAAAGAATATGTAATGCTTATTTTTTTAAAAAGATATAAAAAAAGGAAGAAAGTGTGCTAGGTTGCATTGCTGGTCCTAATTCTTCAGCCCTACCTATGGGCAGACACTTGCCATGGTCTCATCATGGGTGGAGTGGACTTCCCTGCTCCTTGACTTGAGGCTTGGCCATGTAACTCATTTCAGTGAATGCTATCTAGAGAGAAATGCCAGTGTGACCATTTCTAGCCCAACCCTTGATAGGCCTTGCATGTTTCCATTTGTCCTCTTGTACTTTCACCATCACCACAAGATGAAGATGACTAAGAACCAGCTACATTACTGGACTAAGGACAACAATAACACACATGGAGCAGAGCCACCCTAGCCAATACACAACCTGAAGTAATTTTAAAAAACCCACCCTAACTGCCACAGACTGAGGCAGGGACACCTAGCTGAGTTCAGCCTAGATCAGTAGAACTCCAGCTAACCAGTAAATGCACAAAGTCTTCCTGCTCACCCATCTGTTCTATGTTACCCCTGCTGTCTAGATCGAGGTCATCATTTGATTCAATGGTAGCAAATGAATTGAGCCAACCAAATCTTCTTTTTGTGTTTAGAAACAGGTTGTAATTGATAAGGGATAGAGTCTTCTAGACTTAGAGACTAAGTTGTCATTTGGAACCCTGTGCAACTTGATGAATAAACAGAAAGCCAGTCTTCAGAATGAAGTAGGAAAGAAGAATAGATGTTCAAAGAGTTTCAGAGTCCTAGACAAATACATACACACACATACACAAATGGTTAGAGTAGACTCAGTTCTCAGAGGCTTCCCAATACCAGCAAATGTGAAGCCTGGCCCGGGCTGGTGTAGCTCAGTGGATTGAGTGCCGGCCTGAAAACTAATGGGTCACTGGTTTGATTCCCAGTCAGGGCACATACCTGGGGTTGCAGGCCAGGTCCATGGTTGGGGGCATATGAGAGGCAACCACACATTGATGTTTCTCTCCCTCCTTCTCCCTCCCTTCCCCTCTCTCTAAACATAAATAAATAAAATCTTTTTTTAATCAGAAAAAAATGAAATAAAAAAACATGAAGACTCACTAAGCTGCAGGCCTCAGGTCTTCTAATAAATTGTTTGTTATGTCATTAAAACCATCCCTTACCTCCCACTCAGCATGTGAACATTCATACACACATACACACATAGAATTTAGTTTTTAGCTAACTCAAATGGGTTTGGTTCCTTGTAACTAAAGAACTGGACTACTGTATTTTCAATAATGGAAGAAAAAGAAAGATGAGCAACCAGTTGTGTAACTGGTATCACATAGCTTTTCCTGCATAACAAACCACTGAAACTTAGGGGATTAGAATAATAAAATATCTTATTTAGCTCAGGGTTCTGTGGATTGTGTTGTTGGGGACATTTGGTACATCTGTGATGGCCTTTCTGGTCTTGGCTGGCTAGGCTGGAGTTAGATGGTCTGAGATAGCCTGGCTCACATGTCTGGTGATTGTCAAGCTGGTTTTTCTAGTAGGGCCTTGCTTGCAATGATGTGTCTATGTTCCATGGGGTCGCTCATCCTCTGGAAAGCTAGCCCAGGCTCCTCCATGTGGTGGTTTCGGGGTTGCCATAGGAGCAGCAAATGGGCTAAAGCCCAAATGAGGAAGCTCATTTTAAGTTTCTGCTCACATCATAGTTACTATTGCTCCCTTAGGCAAAACAGATCACCTGCTCAAGTGTAGACCAGGGTGATGGAGACTAAGCAAAGGCTTGGATACAAGGAGGAGTGAACACATGGAAAGCCATTATTGCAACAAGATACCACAAACTACAGTGGATGGTGGGAGAAATGAGTACTGGTAAAGAAGACCCTGTGAGCAAAAGTCAAAGGCCAGGGGAGTGGTATTTTTAAGGGAGTGAGTCTAACAAATCTTTTAGTTTGCTGTAACTTGACCTACATACCTTTGGAAAAGTACAGACTTCAATTGAAAGACTCACAACTCCAAAGCTATAGAAATATTGGTCTAAATAGTTATAAAATATACAATGAGTATCTATGATATTTTCACTCTTGTTGGAATGTATAATTTGCCTTTCCTCTTTTAGAAAAAAAGAATTTCAGTAGAACTAATGAGGAAAATAAAAAATGAATGAAAATAAAGTCTGTCCTGAAATACAATCCTCATAACAAGCTCTCTTATACTTGATAGCAGAAAAGGTTCCTAAATAACAAACATAATTATAGGGAGCAAAATTATTTTGCTGCAAAATATTTTACTGTGGGGGGGTGCAGGGCTGGTTGGTGTGGCTCAGTTGGTTGGAGCATCATTCCCTGAACTGAAATGTCACAAGTTCAATTCCCAGTTAGGGCACACGCCTACATTGCGAGTTTGGTCTCCAATCCAGGTGCCTGCTAGAGGCAACTGATCCATGTTTCTCTTTCATGTTGATGTTCCCTCCCTTCCATTTTCTTTTTTTTTTTAAATATTATTTTATTTAGTTACTTTTCAAGTACATTTTTTTTTCATCTATTTCTCCCATCCCACCGTACCCCCCCGCCCGGTCTCCCCCCTCCCTCCCATTCCCCCCCCAGTCCTCATCTCTGTGTCTTTCATACTTGTTCCTCAAAATCCCTCCCCCTTTTTCCCCTTAAGTTCCCTTCCCTCTCCCCTCTGGTCGCTGCCCACTTGTTCTCTATTTCAGTGTCTTTGTTTTAAAAATATGGAACGCTTCACGAATTTGCGTGTCATCCTTGCGCAGTCCATTTTCTCTAAAAATCAATAAGTATGTCCTTGGGTGAGAATTTAAAAAAAACGTTTCACTGGGGGTACCACAGAAAGTAGCAAACCCTTACTTGAAATGGGGCTTGTTCCTTTAAGCTTCAAAACCACAGAGCCGTGAATCATAAGTTAAAAGCCATCACTCTGTTCCTTTTTCCTGAACATGTGTGCCAGTCAGGGTGTCCATAGACATGAGATTGGTAGATTGGAGATTTCCCAAGGTCAAAACAATAGGGACTTTGTCACACCTGTGGGGTATGCAGGGATCCCAAAATGTCTAATCATAGGCACTACATCAAAGCCAATTCTCTCCAATAGACAGAGAGGTCATATCACCCCATCCGAGAGGAGAGGGAGTCATGAGAGTCATACTAACATGCTTTCTTCATTATACAACTGCTAATTGACCAATAGAAGTCATTTGCCCTTTAACAAGTTTCCTCTTGCTATGTTGCCTAACTGCCAACCAACGATTGTGACACCACCATCATTTCTAGGCAGCCAGACAGACACAAACTACAAAGGAAATGTTTGTTTCTTCAGAACTCTAGAGTCATTCACCAGCAAGTAGGGAAATGGGCATGAAGAGGAATAGAGAAGTTAAGGCATATTTGAAAATGTTAGTACAAAGCTTACATAAAATTTCCCTAAAGAGAAGGAATTTTGGAACCAACTCTTTTTAAAAAGACAAAAAAATACAACCCTATTACCCATAAGTTAGTGCTTTCATGTTGTGCCAATTGTTTTTTTACAAAATATTTAAAATAGACTTAGCTTTAAAAAGTATGACATTCATAAGCTGATTTTAAAATAACTGAAAATTCTATTAAAACTTATTTTATCATAATGCAAGGAGATATACCAATAAAAGCAGTGTGGTCAAAAGGAAAGGATGTCAAGACCAGAGAATCGAAATGGCCAGGGGAAGGAAAGAGTGGTCATATCTCCACCAAGGTCATGCAGGCCCAGTATGTGCAGTCAGCTGAGCACAATAAGTAGTGGACAAATCTATCCAAACTATCCAAATTGTCTCTACTGTTCTTTTAAATAGATTTTTTTTTTAGAGCAGTTTCAGGTTCACAGCAAAATTGAATGGAAAGGTCAAAGAATTCCCATATGACCCCTACCCCAATACCTAGAGCCTCCCCCACTCTCAACATCTCCCATCAGAGTGGTACATTGTTGGGAACTGCCCTGCCTGGTTTCAGAAGCTGTAAACCTGCCCCCCCCCACCATGGCTAAGGCTGAGTGAGTGACCTTGGGACCATAAGCCACTAAGGAGACAAAGTTTATCCCTGGCAGGGGTGCCACCACTGTTCCGTTTACTTCACCCTGCCTAGCCCCCAGTGTTTGATTGGTTATCCAGTGACTCGTAAGATTTCTCAAGGGAATGAAGACCTAAGACAGGCATGATCATGAGGAGGCCCTCATTGAAGGACTCAGGGTGGCTACAGAAAAAGGGGGTGATTGACCCTTGACCCTCAGCTTTGACATAGCCTGAGTCCTCATTGTGTCTGCAAGAAGTCTCCTAATCTCTTGGCTGCCTTACTTCCCCTGCCTAACTTAAGCCTGAAACAATGCCGGAGGCAGGGTGCAGCCCTATGCTGGAAAGGGCAGGTTCCCTAGGGTGCTCAGGCCTAAGAAAGAATGCATAAAATCCTATGAAATGTACTTTGCTAATACCCTCAATTAAAATAAGAGTCCAAACATGGAATGAGTTTCTTTCACCAAAGTTTTATGGCCCTTTAACTATCTGACCCTGACTCAAAATAGGCCCTCAGTGTTCTTTGAATGCTATCTATTGCTTAATCATTTCTGCTGACAATGATTGATGAGCTTTATTCCTGTGCAAATTGAACCCAAGAAAAGCCTGTCAAGGCAAGGTTCGGGGAGCTCTCCTCTTGAGAGGGTGGACGAAGCGATACGAGGCTTTTTCTGCTCTTGAGAGAGAAGCTGCACCATCTCTTTTCTTCCACAGGACTCGGTAGTCCATGTGAAATAGTCTCGTATCTCATCCACAATGTCGTGGACCCCACGAGCCGGGGTCTGCATCAGTACATTCGTTACAGCTGATGAACCTACAGTGATTGACACATTGTTATTGCCCAGAGTCCACAGTTAACAGTAGGGTGCATTTTCAGTGTGTGCCTTCTATGGGTTTAGACAAGTGTATAATGATGTTTATCCACTTTTGTGGTATCAACACAAGAGTACTTTCACTGCCCAGAAAATCCTCTGTGCTCCAAGTCTTCCCCACTCCCACCCCAAAACATCCCCTGGCAAGCACTGATTTTTGTACTGTCTCCACAGTTTTGGCCTTTTTAGAATGTCACAGTTGGAACCATACAGTATGTAGCCTTTTCAGATTGCCTTCTTTCACTTTGTAATGCGAATTTAAGATTCCTCCATGCCTTTTCATGGCTTGATAGCATACTTCTTTTTAGCACTGAATATTTCACTGTGCATGTGCCACAGCTTATGTATTATCTACCCACTTACCAACTGAAAGACATCTTGGTTGCTTCTAAGTTTGGCAGTTATTTTAGAAAAGGTGCTATAAACATCTGGTGCGAGTTTGATGTAAACATAAGTTTTTGACTTCTTTGGGTAAATACTGAAGACTGCAATTGCTGCATTGTATGGTAAGAGTCTGTCTAGCTTTGTAAGGAATTGCCAAAGTGTCTTCCAAAATGGCTGAAGCATTTTGCACTGCAAGCAGCGGTGACTGAGAGTTCCTGTTGCTTAACGTCCTCACTAGCTTTTGATGTTTCAGTGATGGCTTAATTATTTATACACATAATGTTTATATATTTATAGTATAGTTGCAAGAAGTGTACTGTTGATTCACTGTAGGTTGGATTTTACTGAGTTCTTTTTTTTACCCTATTTTTTATTTAATTATTTTGCAATTACAGTATTCTGTCTTTTACTCCCATCCCAGCCCACCCCCTGTACCCCCCACTAAGTTCTTTTTTTAGAGAGAGAGAGAGAGAGAGAGAGAGAGGACAGAAGGGAGAAACAGAGGGAGGCAAACATCGATGTGAAAAAGAAACATTGATCAGTTGCCTCCTGTACGTGCGCTCAGCTGGGGATGAACCTGTAACCCAAGCATGTGCCCTGACTGTGAATCAAACCAGTGACCTTTCAGTTTGTGGGATGACATCCAACCCACTGAGCCACACTATATACAGTAACAAAAGACAGAAAATAAAAAGAAACATGTAACTTTGTGTCTCTGCTATTAGTCACTGGAAGCTTAGAGGCATGTAAAAAAAGGAAGACAAGATAAACAAGTCCACATGCCCTGGGTGGTATCCTCAGTGGACTGATCACCAGCCTGTGAAGCAAAGGGTTGCCAGTTTGATTCCCAGTCAGGGCGCAAGCCTGGTTGCGAGCCAGGTCCCTGGTGGGGGACCCATGAGGGGCAACCACACATTGATGTTTCTCTTTCTCCCTCCCTTCCCCTCCCTCTAAAAATAAATAAAATCTTAAAAAAAAAGAAGCCCATGAAAGAGACAGTGTGATGAAAATAAGAGGAATGTGAGACCAGAAAGCCAAAGGGATGCTGAGGGAAGGAAATAAAAACAGCCAGTGACAATGGTCTTGCCTTAAGTACCACTTTGTCCTTAACAAGACCTCAAGGGCATTTCAGGTATCTCCCAAGCCCCAGAACCCTGAAAACCTCTCAACTTGCATCAGCTGCAAGTTTCCAAACATGCTTGAAAAATGAGAGAGGTTCTGGATGCTCATATTGTGATTTTCCCAAAAGACCCAATGTCTTGGTTGTAACCAAAAATGGCCATGAATTAAATTTTGTTAGGAATAGAGATCACACCAAAATGTACTCATTGTATCATTTATTTGTTGCTACATAACATACCACTCCAAAACCAAGTAGCCCGAAACAACCATTTATTATTTCTTATGACTCTATGAACAAGCTGGGCTTTGCTGGGTGATTTCCCTGTGATCTAGATGAGATTGGCTAAGGTCACTCATTCAACTAAGCCACCCATTTAGCAGCTACAATCAATGGCAGCTCTGCTGGGGCTGGTCTATCCAAGATGGTTTATTCACACATCTGGAAGTTGGTGTTGGTCAGCTAAAGTGCCATTGTTCTCCTCCACAGGGCTTCTTATCTACTAGTTGATTCGGTTGGCTTTCTTGCAGCACTGCAGCTGGATTCCAATAGGGAAAGACCCACTTTCATACAAGCACGTTTCAAGCCTTTGCTTACATCGTGTTTACTAACATCCCATTGTTCATGCAAATCATGTGGCGCAAGCCCAGTTTTCTCTGCACACATAAAGGGACAGACATTGGGTAGTAACTAATAAGGGTGGTTGAGGCTAGACCAGGTAAAGCAGTTACAAGGAGCTGGGAATGTGTGTGAAGTAACAGATGGATTTTGTCCGCTTTTCAAGGGACATTTTAGTGTTTTGTACCCAAAGGATTCACATGGGTAGCCTTTGACACAATGTACTCCAAAAATCAAGTTTATATTTTGGAGTGGTTATTACAGCTTAAGATTTTATAGGTACAGCCCTACTTGTGACAGCTGTATGCCTTTATTTAGTATCCAGCAGCCAAAGGCTACAGTAAAACTTGACAACAATAAAAAAAAAATGTGGGAGGGTACAACACAAGGACATTATTATCAGAAAGCATGACTCATCAGGAGTCATCATATAAGTCTATCACGTTCATTCATTCATTCATTTGATTACTTATAGAACACGCAGACCCGAGGGATATAATGATGGTCCAAGCAAAATCCTTGGCATTGGGAAGCCTAGTTCCTTGCATTTGAGGGGTTGGGGTAGGGAGAAAGTAGCAGGAATCTGCATCCTTAACAAGTATCCTAGGTGATTCTGACATAGACAAATGTCTTCAAGCTTGTGCCTTAAGCCTTTCTCTATCAATATTCTAAGTGGATTACTTGATTGTTAGCAGAAAATTAAGATTTGTGAGAAAAGAGCACTAACACAAATTGTAAGACAGATTTCTCTTACCGCTCAGTTTTGTCAACTCTTTTTTTTTTTAAAGATTTTATTTATTTATCTTTAGAGGGGAAAGGAAGGAGAGAGGAAGAGAAACATCAATGTATGGTTGCCTTTCGTGCGTCCCCTGCTGGGAACTGGCCTGCAGGGAACCTGCCTGCAACCCTGGCATGTGCCCTGACTGGGAATCGAACCGCGATTGTCTGGTTCGCAGGCCCGCGCTCAATCCACTGAGCTACACCAGCCAGGGTAGTTTTGTCAACTCTTATGTCAACATTATAAATGTCCAAACCTGTAAGAATTTTTATGAATTTACTTGAGCCAAACCAATGACAATTGCCAGGAAGCAAAACCTCAATGGATTGAGAAACTGTTCTGGAAATGGCAGTTTTGCACAGAATTTTATAACATTACCATTGAAAGGACGCATAAGTGGGTTACATGAAATCCATTGGTGATAGATTAGGGGAGCAGGAGAAAGCAAAGGGGGGGGAACCTCTGGGATTGGATAAAAAGTAAAATGATTGGCACATACTTCTTTTAACTAGGTGGGTACAGGATGGTTAACAGCCAAAAATTAACATAATAACAGTGAGGGGATTTGTTGTCTCTGCTCTGGTGTGGCTGTTATGTTGAGAGATGGTGGGGTGGAGCAGGAAGGTACTTTGCTATTTCAAAGGCTTGTTTATCTGGTATATTATCCTAGATTCCAAAAGACAGCAGACAGTCTCAGTTAAAGTAGAGATTGTGTGTTTCCACTTGCAGATTGACTTTTGTTAGAGAAAAATACTGCCCTAGGACAAAACTGCGCAGCATGAACTGCTTTTGTTAAAAAGTTTTCATTTCAGACCATCCTATGTGGTTATTTCAGGTCTCTGAGTTTGTAATGCTACCTCCCCTGAGCTTGTTAGAATGTGACCCCTTCTCATTCACAGCTAGGAAAATAGGGATCGCTGTGGAGCCATAGCCCAGTGGTTCTCAAAGTGCAGTCCCTGTACCATCAGTATCAGCATCACCTGGGAATTTGTTAGAAATGTAAATCCTCAGATCTCACCTACGGAACCAAGATATCTGGGGTTGGGGCCCAGCAACCAGGTTTTAACAAGCACTCTAGGTGGTTTTGATGCAGGTGAAGTTTGAGAATCATGGCCATAGTCTAATTCTGTTACAACTGCAACGTTGCATGAAGTGATACAGAATTTTAGATAGTTACACTGAAATTTTTTAACACACATGTGAGTAGATTCTCCAGTTTCCTGTGGAGCAGGGAGGGAGGGAGGCTATTTTTAACATGCATCTGAGTAGATTCTCCAGTTTGCAAGTGTGTGGGGGGGAAACTTGGCTATTTCTATCAAGTATATTTAAATTCTTAATCTGTCTTTAACTCTGCTACCTTGAGCAAATCACTTCTTATATCTGCCCAAATCATCCCAATCCCATAAAATAATGGAGTGCCTGTGCTCTTCATTGTCATCTTTCCAGCACTAACTTTCCATGTTATGCTTTCCACATCCATGTCAATCCATAGCCAAGTTGTCATTAGCATAGCAAAGAGAGATTAAGGAAAGGCAAGTTTACCAAATAGACTAGACTAAGCAGAATAAGTCAGGCAAATATAAGAAGACCAAGAAGTGTTACTCTACCACACACACACACACACACACACACACACACACGATTCTCTAGGGAAACGTAGTGTTCCTGCTTACATAAATTATGTTGCGTAAATTAAAAAAGAACAGGAAAAGTCAGAGAAGTAAATGGGGATTAACATTGATTTCTTGCTCTACCAGTCAGAAATCATCACAGTGAGCTTCAGATGATTCAAGCTAAGCTACTTAAATCATTTTCATTAAAGATCTTCATCTTCTCCTTTGGCTTTCTTTGGTGAAAACAAACTTGCCAGTGAGAATGCATCTTGCCTTTCATGATTAACCATGCTGCTTGTAGAATGATTTCACAGGCATTATGTCACATTAACCCACCCACATCAGAGATGTTTTCCCCATTTTACCAATGAGCAAAAAAAAGCCATGGAAGGAAATGAGTTACTTAAGGTCAGGAAAATCTACATTGAATGGCAGGGCCAAGATCAGACCTTCGCTTTCCAATCCAATGTTTCTTCCACTGCTTTGCCTTCAGATCTGGCTTGGGTGGCAGGGAGATCAAGGTAGACCAGCATCCTACTTTCTTCCTCTTTATCCACTTTCCTTCCTAATATTTCTCATCTTTCATTCCCTCAGGCTGCTGGGAAGTACACTAGGCTTGATGTCAGGTGATCAAAATTCTAGTTCTGGTTCTGCCACACAGGGCTGAACCTTTAGACAAGTCACCCAGGCTCTCTGGCCTCAGGTGCCCCATTGATACTTCCAACTCTGCCTCAGTGGTAGCATGATAAATGAAGTGAGAATGTTACAGAACCGACCCAGCAGGGGGTGAATGATATACTATTACTGAATACACCTACCCTTGTGCTCTGAGCATCCTCCACCCCGTACTAGGTTCGCCTTGCCCACCACCAGGGAAAGACCTCTCTCAATGCCAGAGATTGGTGAAAAGGAAAGGGATTATTTATTTAAAGAGTTATACAAACTTAAGAGTAATAACTTAATGTCTTCATTGAGATCCCAAAGTCCTTTAGCATACCCACAAACGCAGAGTCCTTCCTTCCCACTCTGCTCAGTCTGGGGTACCATATCTCAGAAAAAGAAATGGAAGTCTGTGGTTCTTCTCTGCCCAAGCCATGTGGTCCTAAAAAGACCCTGCATGGATGCCATGCCTGAGTTTAAATCCCAGCACCAATCTTCCTCTGTCACACCATTTCTGACTCCGCCCACAATTGGCCACGGCTGCCAGCATTCCCATATTTTTCCATCTTTACTGGGCTGCCATAGTAAGTATGGGCAGGTGTGGCCCTGTGGTGTGGAGCCAATCATCTCCAAGCTCTCATGTAGGCGCTGTAACCAGGGGGAGCTGCCTCCCAGTTGCATCAGGGGTTGAATTCGCTCCCATCCCCCTGGCTCAAAGTGTGACCACAGCTATTTAACATATCTATGAAACCAATTAAAGGTTATAGATATATTAAATGACCATTCTAGAGGTGATCTGCAAAACCGTTGCTACTCTAAACAGCTCTCAATGGCCCTGCTCCATGTGTCCCTAGCTCAGACTCGTGGGGGTGAGGACATCATATATATTTTTTTCTAATATTTCCTGGACATTGAGTTCTGGACCTCATTGCAAATCCCTATTTGCTCCCCCCCCCCCGCCCCCGTTGGCTGCACCCTGTTACAAGAACATCTATTGACTGATTTTTACATTTATTTAAATTTGAGTCTTCAGACTGCAGATGTAGCTTGAAGAAATGAGAAAGAGCAGATAAATGGGAATAATTCCAAAAGGAAAAAAGAAAAATGGGTCTATGAGAGTCAGAATAAATATATAGCATGTGGAGTTGAGGTAGGCTGGGTTAGACTCTTCCCATTTAGGACCATTCCCTTTGACCTTCCATGATCTCTAAAAGGAAGTTAGGTGTATGTGTTTCCTGAAAGCTCAAATAATGTTTTGGCCTGCCAGTTTTGTTTTGGTGAAAGAAATGAACATGTGGAATACAGATTATTGTGAAGACCACAAGATCAATATATTAGAGAATCTCTCATGTACATCTAGCCAAACTTATTCTGAAATGTCTGAATTCCAGTCCCAGTCTACTGCCAAACAAATAATTTGCTGTCCTGTTAGAATCTGAGAGTCAAAAGTGTGTGAAAGTTCAAATAGGGTCAGGAATTTTTTTTAATGAAATCAATGTCGTAAGTTAGAAGGCTTTCAGAGTCTCAGAAATCCTTATCCACATCATTCAATTAATACCTTTCACGGTGTTTAGAGGCACATTAGCCTACTTCCTTTATAAGCCTGTATGCCTATCTGTGTTTTTTCCTCTTCCAGGAAATTCAGAAATACTGATTCGTCTATATCCCTGTCCTAAAGCAAGCCGGTTTATCAGTAGTTATCAAATGCAACATCTCCGTAAGCAGGCCTCATCTGAAACACCAGAATCTGATTTCTAAACAGAGTCTAGGAAAATTTACTTCCAGAGCAAGTGTGGTAAAACTATAAACACAGAGGTGGGCAGATGAGGTAGTGTAGAGAGTAAGGCTAGAGGGAAAAAAGAACTGATGTTTCAGAACACTGAAAGATTGGGGAAAGGGATGGAAAAAATTGAGAGAGTGGGAATAGTAGAGTGCTTTAGAAATTGATAGAAAGCATGGTGGTTTACAAAATCAATGTAGCGGTTTTCAACCAGCATTTTTTAAAAATGCTATGCAATAGAATAAAACAATGTGGAACACATAGCACGGAAGAGTAAATATTGTTTTGGAAGCATTTTTAACATGTGAATGAAGACTTTTGGGACAGTCTTCCCCCAGGTGTGACACTTTGGCACGTGAATTATTTTATTTTTAAAAAGATTGTATTTATTTATAGTTAGAGATGGGGGGGTAGGGTGGGGCAGAAGAGATGGAGAGAAACATCAGCGTGTGCTTGCCTCTCTCATGCCCCACACTGAGGAACTGGCCTGAAATTTAGGCATGTGTCTGGACCCGCCAGGGATTGAACCAGCAGCCCTTTGGTTTGCAGTCCCGCACTCAATCCACTGAGCCACACCAGCCCCGGGTGAATGACTTTTATTTGTTTTTTATTTTAAAAAAATGCTTTGTTCATTAAGCTTTTTTTACTTTGATGTAAGTATAGTTGGTATACAATACTATGACTCAGGTGTACAATATAGTGATTTGACATTTATCTACCTTACAATGTGATCATCCTACTAAGTCTAGTAATCAGTGTGCAAATCTATCACAATGTTATTGATTATATTCCTCTTAACCTTTTTCACCCATGCCTCCACCCCCCTTTCACCCTCCCCTCTGGCAACCATCAATTTGATCTCCGTTTCTGTATCTTTGTTTTGTTCATTTTTTCCAGATTCCACATATAAATGAAACCGTATGGTATTTGTCTTCCTCTGACATGTGAATTACTTTTGGCTGAAGGTAATGGAGACTCTGCTAGCTCAGGAGAATCATTTACCCCTCCCTTAAATAATTCAGATTGGGGTTTTGTCCCTTATGAGTTACCAGAAATTACTTTGTATGAGCTATCTATAGGGTAGGGCAAATTTCTAGTTACACAACATCTGCTCTTCTTATCACCATAAGAATGACCTTCCTCCCCTCTGAAGCCTCAGGTGCTTCACCTCAAACTTAACCCAGAATACCATATAGACCTCATTTTCCCTTTCTGTCTCTGAACCTCTCATGCATGTAGGTCTCTGACTCTGTCATGCATGTGGGGTTCATCTCAATACGTATGCAATTAAATGTAGTTATTTTCTCTTGTCACTCTGTCTCTTGTGGATATTATTATTAGACCAGCGGAAAGAACTTAAGATTGAGAAAAGTTTCTTCCTCCCTCACATAAATAAATAAATATATATACATATATATATGATGTATTTTTGTATATGTAACTGTAATGTATATTATAAATAAACGCACGTGGCCACACGCCCAGGGCTCCTTTATAAACTATTTCCTACAGTGGGCCTTGGTCCAAAGTTTTAAAGCGCCTGAAACACAAGACTGGAAAGGAGCTTGGCAAGGAAAATTCAAGGTCAAGTGAGAACCCCTTGACTCTGCGTTTGTACACCGAAGCAGTTAATAGGAGAGGAAACGACATGTGAGGGAGGGAGCAACAGAGTGAGGTCAGGAGAAGAGGAAGAGAGGGCGCTTCGGGACAGGAAGGTGCTTTCTGCCAGGACAGTCAGTTGACGGGACCTAGGGAGGTTAATTTTGAGCGCCTCCTTTAAATGGTAAATCAAAAGAACTTCGGCGTCCCTTGTCCCTGAAAAGCCAACAAATATGAGAGATTCGCGCTGCCTTTGGAGGTGACACTACTTGGGGTCAGTCCCCGTAGAGGGGATTATTATCGTTATTCCAGGGCCAAGAGCTGGTAAAGTGGGCGGGGCATCGGGAGCGCGGGAATGCCGGGCCGGTCGCTCACGTCTAAAGACCGATTCACTCCGCACACGGCACAGAGCCTCAGAGAAACGAGCAGTTCTGCACTTTGGGACCCATCCGCAGGCAGTAGGCCCAGGGCGCGGGAGGCGCTGGTGGGGCCGTGTCCTTGTAGCAGGGTAGTGGCCCTCCTTGCCAATGGGCAGAACCCGCCTCTGCTCCCGGCCCCGCCGCAGGTTGGCTCAGCCTCCGCCGCCGGCTCCCACGTGACCTACTGCGCGGGCCACCGCCCCCGCCGCGCCCAGGCCCCGCCCCCGTGACGTCCCGGAGCCCTCTGATTGTCCCGACGTGCACTGTCTGTCTGCGTTTGCCAATTGGCCGGTCTGCTAGACAGCGCCCCTGCCGCCACGCCTCTGGAGTCCTGGGCAACACGGTTGGGGACGGGCTTGGGCCGGAGGGGCGGAGTGAGAAGACTCCGCGCGGGTAAAGGGGCTGTCTAGAGCACCGACTGATCATTTTGCGGTCACAGGCTGCTTTCCCCTCCTCCGCTGGCCGCCGTCACCCGGGAAACCGGCCACGATCTCCCGCTGACCCGAACCTGGTTTCATGGCAGCCGCGAAGAAAGCAGTTTTGGGGCCGTTGGTGGGGGCAGTGGACCAGGGCACCAGCTCGACGCGCTTTTTGGTGAGCCCCGGGTGACATTTGAGGAGCTGAGTCAGGGCGGGAACCCCGGGACGCCGGCACTCGGTGTCGTGTCCCCATCCCGCACCTCCCTCGGCCCCCCGAGTTCCCTGCCTCAAGGCAAGGGAAGGAGGCCAAGGCCCCCAGAACAGGAGCTGCCCAGCCTGGGCCTGGGGACCTCGGCTTCTGGAGACCCCAGCGGCCGAGCTGAGCAGCCCCGACCTCCGTGGTGGAGTCGGGTCACCTACTAACAGGGGACTCCTCCAAAAGGAACTAGGAATCGGCGAGCATCCGTGCGGAGCCGCCCGCCTGCAGCCAGGGACAGGTGGTCACATTGACCGCTGCTGCGGTCTTCCCCTTGAGCATTTGGCTTGTGGGGCACAGGACGTCCTTGGATGGGGGGAAAGCTGTGTCACGGCTGTGAGAGCCTAACACAACGTCGTCCTTTGGAGCTGTAGAACAAATATAGTATTAGCGTGATGATGCGTTGTCATCCTTTCTCACAGAAATTGTAGAAGGTAGAATGCTACCGGGGAGTGGGGGCGGGGGGGGGGGAGGGAGGCGCAGAACACATCAGGAAAGACTGACTGTACCTCGCCTTTACCAGAATCTTAATGTTAGACTAGCAAATTTCAGTTCTCATACTTTGCCTATTACAAACGCTTCATGCTTCACAGCGTAAAGTGACAGGGAAATTCTGCTTCTTTTTTTATTTACTGTACCAGGCTGCTATTTAAATGACTTTATGCTAGGAATCTTACTCTTAAAGTGATCGAACTGGCTCTGAGTTCAGTAAGGTAATTTTTAAATAATTTAAATAAACGGTTGTTGGTTAACCCATACTTCAGTGGGCATTAGACTAACCTGGCAAGTTCACGTGAATGTTTAATGATTCTTTAGCTCCATCTTCATTACGTTACCTCAAATCATATTTTCATGCATTATTTAGTATGTATGTATGCAGATGTATACTATATGTATACACTATACATACAATGTACATGTTGTTCCAAACTTATGTTTAGCTGACCACTTGACTAAAACCTTCATTTGCGCCTTTATTTGGATATTGCGCTCGTGTCTACACTGGAAAGCTTTCCATGCAGTTTTAGTTTGAATCTTATTTCAAGAATTACCTTATTTTGAGCTGCCAAGACACAGTTCTACAACCTTACATTGTTTATCTTTCGATCACCCAGGGCAGGTTTCACTTTGTCTTATTTTCATAAATGTTTATAAAGTATTCCTAATTCAGATGTAAGAATGTTTGCCTAACTGGATTTGATTAATATATACAGGCATCGTGGTCTATTTAAAAGGAAGAAAGGGCCATTAAGACATGTGTACTAACTAACTCGTGGGTTGAGTTTTGACACCATATTCAAGAATCACCCATGCAAATGCCTGCAGGGACCCAGGCAGGTAGAGGTTAGGCGACTGGACTGGAGAGAGCAGACCGGGCCAATGGAATAGCCTATAGTTGCCAAGCAGCAACACAAGCCCAGGGTTCCCAGATCTTCGAAGTCTTTATGAAAAGGTGGTCCTGTTGAGTTTTCAGTGAAAGCTTCCTATTCTTGAATGTTGGCAACTACTTCAGAAAGCCCCCTGGGGGCCAAATCAAACATGATGATTGTTCTCAAGTTTATACCGTCATTGCCTTCTATGAAAGCCTGTAAAACGTTTTATAACTTTATACGCTTTGTAGGAGCCAGCCTAACTGTGTTTGTCTCTTTCTTTTTTTTTAAGATTTTATTTATTTTTATAGACAGAGGGGAAGGGATGGAGAGGGAGAGAAATATCAATGTATAGTTGCCTCTTGTGTGCCCCCTACTGGGGGCCTGGTCTGCAACCCGGGCATGTGACCTGACTGGGAATTGAACTAGCAACCCTTTGGTTCACAAGCCGGCACTCAGTCCACTGAGCTACACTGGACAGGGCATGCTTCTCTCTTCTTTCGACTCTTCACTCTTGTTCTCCACATGGCCCAAAAATCTTCTTTATTCACTGAAGGCTGTTCCTGGTCCCTCAGATTCTGTTGCCCAAGAGATGTCTTTCCATGCTGGTTTGGAAAGAATAAGTCAACTTCATATTGTTGAAATCAGTTGCTCAGTATGTGACGTGAACAACATGAGCCATCGAAAGTAGGTTTCTGTTTATTGGGCTCTGTCGGCATGATCTCAATGAGGAAGCTAAGGTACAAATTCAGGAGATTCCCACCCTGCTTATAGTATGATGTGTAAAAGTCGATCAGTTAAGTTTCTGCTTCCTAACAAACAACTAAAGAAAGAATGCTTCATAGGTACATAAAGGATGTAGAGATCCTCTGCAAAATCAGGAAAAACTTAGGAATGAATGGTTTAGCAAAGTCTTTTTTTCTTTGTTTATAAGGGAAGGGCTTGTTAAACCACTCCCTGCAAAATGCAGATAATAGAATTGCTGAATAAGTGCTTCAATCCCAAGGCGATTCCCAGAAGTCGTCCCAGTCATATTGTTCCAGGTTGTAATTATGACTCAAAAATAATTGCTCGCTTTCTCACCAAGACTACAGTAGATAAGAACTATCTTAAGGAAGCTCATAAAGTTAAAGTTATTTAAATAACTTCCTGGACATTGCTCATTCAATTTACATATCCAGTTCAACTTTCAAAAGACCAATAACATCTCCAAGCTTCTCACCTTTCACTCATAAAGGACACAAGTTTTCTTTATTCATGGTCTTTTATCCAATGGAAACGCCTCCTCTATGCCCCATACCGTCTTGAAATTCTACTCTGCCTCCAAATAGTAGCTCAACTACCATCTCTTAGTAATCTTCTTCAACCCCTTAGTCAGAATTCCTCCCCCTTTCTATAGCACTTTTCTTATGTCTCTCTCTCAGTAGCTCTTACTACTGGCTTTATGCTAT
This sequence comes from Artibeus jamaicensis, assembly GCF_021234435.1. Lineage (NCBI taxonomy): Eukaryota > Metazoa > Chordata > Mammalia > Chiroptera > Phyllostomidae > Artibeus > Artibeus jamaicensis. The sequence continues at coordinate 6,040,022 of NW_026522028.1, read as the reverse complement.
AATTCTATGCCTGTTGTACTTGAGAGCAGGGAACTCCTTTTAAGTCTACTTCATCATTGTATTCTTTAAAACATCTTGGTCAACACAGCAAATACTTGTTTTGTCTACAGGGAGCACTTTACACATACTGAATAGATTTTATTTCTTTTTATAGGTCAGCTGAATTTTAATTCTGGTTATCTTCTTTACATGTCAAAAAATCTTAAAGCTACCCTGGCTGGTGTAGCTCAGTGGTTTGAGCATGGGTCTACGAACCAAACAACCACGGTTCGATTCCCAGTCAGGGCACATGCCTGGGTTGCAGGCCAGTTCCCAGAAGGGGATGCATGAGAGGCAACCATACACTGATATTTCTCTCCCTCTCTCCTTCCCTTCCCCTCTAAAGATAAATAAATAAAATCTTTTTTAAAATAAACTCTTTTTTAAAATCTTAAAGCTTTCTAACTTGGGTATGTTTGATTACTTAATTTCTTCTATTTTAGTAGTAGACCTGCAACTTTAGAACACATTATTAATTTCTTCCTCTAGTTGTCAAAGAATTACTCTTGGCAACCTATGAATGAATATGCTTTGTAGAAAAGGAAATTTTCCAATTTGTCCCATAGGAAAGCGAACTGCGGTTGGTTAGCAGGTAGTTATTCAGAATAGTGAGTAACAACTTCTTGGAAAGAATTACTGTAACAGCTTTTAAGGAGGGGCCATTTCTGTATAAGACAAAAGTTGCAGCTTAAACAGTCAACTTCCTTCTCTCATTTGGTAACTTTGTTTTTTTTCCCCCATTAAGTTGAATGTTAAAGAAAAAACAAAGGCTTAGAATGTGCTGTAATTGGAAATGTATCAGGTATTATAGAAAGCACTTTCCCAGCATTACCTCATTTAATCCTTATAACAACTGGTAGTATGATTAAGCTCCTGCACACAATTAATTAGACCCTCCTGGGGATGGTGCCCAAAGTCCCAGAGTAGCTGGTGGAACTAGGATTCAAGTACAGGTCTGGAGCACTAAGAAGCCTGGCCTGACTCCTTGTCTTGGCTCCCCGGCTGCCTGGAGTACGTGGAGGGGAAGGTGGGATGCCGGAAAAGGCCACTTACCCATCTATCACTCAAATGTCAGTTCTGATTATGGTCATAAATGATTCTTCACCAAGAAAAATATACTTACAATTTGGTTTTGCAATATGTGAAAAACTTTGCCTTTGAATAAGTACTGATGACTTGATTATCTTGTAACTTGGGCAGGTCCTGGGCAGGGCTCAGGTGTAGTCACCAAGGATATGGTTGTGTAACCATTCCGTTCCAATAGCCAACATCAAGAATGAGTAGAACTGAAGTTCTGTGCTTGTTTTGGCAAGAAACCCTGCCTTGGCCCCAGGTGTCTCATTATATGTAGAGACTTCATAAGGCTCAGGGATGGATTTCCGCTTTCTCTCGTTTCTTTATTCAACACACTTATTAAGCAGCCATTAGGGGCCAGGGACTAATGAACAGTAAATTTGGTAAAAACTAATTTGATTCATAGCTGGAAGGAGACCATTCTTTTTTAAAAATATGTTTTTATTTCTTTATTTTTAGAGAGAGAGGAAGGAAAAGAGAGAGGGAGAGAAACATCAATGTGTGGCTACCTTTCACATATCCCCTACTGGGGACTTGGCCTACAATCCAGGCATGTGCCCTGACTGGGAATCGAACCTGTGATCCCTTGGTTCATAGACCTGCACTCAATCCACTGAGCTACACCAGCCAGGGCAGGGGACCACTCTTGTGACAACTATAGTTGTGATTTTTTTTTTTGTGAGATGCTTTCCCCACTAAATTGGTTTGTTTTCTTGACTGTTCCATTACACAAAGGGCAAGGACATGTTCTCACCAGAGATCTGATACCTTCTTTTGTCCTCTTTCAATTTTGAGCTTTTAATTTTGAGCTCCTTGAGGGGCAGAATGGTGTCTTTTTTTCCCTCCCCCAAAGCCTAATACAGCATCTGGCATGTGGTAGGTGCTCAGCACATGACTAGATCTTCAAAGAGAAGGACCTTACGGGGCTCAGAGGTGTTGACTAGAAATCCTGTATTGGAAGACTAGGAAGGTAAACCTTGTGGAGTCTCAGAAAGAGCGAACTCCTGCAACTATAGATATATTAGATATATGTCTAAAGTATTTGACACAATTTCATTTTGAAGAACAATATATACAGTGTCATTTGCTGTGTTTCCTTCTGTGGCTTGTTGCAAGATGCCACTATGCTTTTTTAAAAAAATAAATTACTTTATTGTTGTTCAATTATAGTTGCCTGCATTTTCTCCCCCCGCCGTCCCCCCCACCCCAGCCAAACCCACCTCCCTCCCTGCTTCCACCCTCCCCCTTGGTTTTCCCCATGTGTCCTTCACAGTAGTTCCTGAAAACCCTTCTCCCCACTGTCCCCTCCCCCTCCCCTCTGGCTATTGTTAGATTGTTCTTAATTTCAATGTCTCAGCTTGTATTTTGTTTGCTTTTGTCTTTTGTTGATTAGGTTCCAGTTAAAGGTGAGATCATATGGTATTTGTTCCTCACCGCCTGGCTTATTTCACTTACCGCTATGCTTTTTGTGGTCAAATTTGCAATGTAACATACTTTTATTTTAGGTCATTTAAATTTATGTAGCATCACAGTGTCCTAGAGAGGAAATTTACATTCCTGAGAATAGTCTTATCACATAGTAAAGTTGAGTGTGGCATTAAAGAGTCAGCTAGTGGGGAAATCACATGGGGAGGGAAATGAATGTGCATATTTCTGATGGGAGGGCTGCATTAGTCATAGGATGAGTGAGACCAGCCTAAGAGTCAGTTACTTAGTGGGCAGGGAGAGCATTTTGTCTCTCCACTACTCTTCTTCTAAGAGAGGGCATGTGTTGCTTCAGAAAGTTATTTTTAAACAATTCTTTAGAAAAATAATGTTCCTTCTTTGTTTAGTTTTCTAAGTATCCCCCTCTTCCAAATCAGGAATTGAGTCATGAGTTAGCTGTAGAGGTGGATACAGAGCTGGTGACGACTCCTAATTCTAATCCTACGATTTACAAGGACGAGTCCTGGTAGTAGCAGCAACAAGAACAAGCCTCAGCTTGTAGTAATAGCAGCGGTAGTGGTAACATCTTTTGGGTGTATGGGGTGTGTCTACACGGTGCTCGAATCTTTTCCTGCTATGACTTTCCTAACACTATCACTTATCGGTGGTGGTGATGATAGTAATAGTACTAACAGTAATACAAATAGCAGTAATAGCGGCCATAGTAGTGAGTCTTTTGGATGCCAAAACTTTTTCATCAATGATTTCATTTAAATCTTTTACACATGGAAAAGTCGAAGTTCAGAGAAGTTAAACAGCCAACAGGGGCAGGGCTGGGGTTTGACTCTTCTCCCCCAGCTCTGCACTTCCCCTCTGCCGCCCCCCCCCACGAGTCTGTGCTCTGTGCTCTTAGCCTCCCTGTTATACTCAGCATGAAGTTCTCAAGTCCGCTTTATTAACAGGTCCAAAATGTATCTTTTAGTTTACCTGTAATAAGAAGTCAAGGATAAACTTGGACCTATTTCACAACGTTTTAGTATTTTATCATATTCGGAAGTGATTTACATATTCAATGAATTTAGCCTGACTCACCATTCAACTTGGCAGAACTCGAAGGTTTCAAGTTACCAAAAGATTTCGGGAACCTGTTTAAGCAGACTTGTCATAAAGCAAATATTGCTGACAAGTTCACCTAAAAAAGTTTTTGCCCATCTACATCTATTTGTTTTACTTGTTCTCAACAATTAGGTTTAGGTTAGTTATGAAATTTCATCAGACTGAGTTTTTTTGTTTTTTGGTTGTTTTTTTTTTTTTGGCTGGCAAATTTTGGAATGCAGAAAACATGGACTTAATTGACAAAATAAGCCCAGGCAAAGTAAAACTTCAAGATGATACTCTAAGGACATGCCTATTTAACCAAACCAATCTCAAACCAGCCTCAAGAGCAAATGTTTACTCATATCACATGATCCTGAAAAAGCATTTGGGTTAGTTTTCTATTATATATTTTTTAGATTTATTATTTTCAGAGAGAGGAAGAGAAACGTAGTTGCACGAGAGATATACACTGATTGGTTGCCTCCACCCCACATGCCAACTGACACATGGCCTGCAACCCAGGCATGTGCCCTGACTGGGAATCAAACTGGCAGCCTTTCAGTTCACAGGCCGGTCACTCAATCCACTGAGCCACACCAGCCAGAGCTCTATATTATGTTTTTGAGAATTTTTATATAAGCATTTAATTCCTTTAAGCTGATTAAACAGAGCTCTTTGCAAACCAGTTCTAGTAATATTCTCTGGAGGTAGACATATATACACTAATATTAGATATAACCTGATACCTGATGGTTTTGTTTTTAAAATTTTAGCCATGAGCCCTGGCTGGTGTGGCTTAGTGGGTTGGAGCATCATCCTGTAAATGAAAGGTTATGGGTTTGATTCCCTATCAGGACACATGCTTAGGCTGGGGTTTGATCTCGGGTCTGGACGTGTAAGGGAGGCAACCAACTGATGTTTCTCACACTGATATTTTTCTCTCCCTTCCTCTCTCTCTCTAAAAGCAATGAAAAAATGTCCCCGGGTGAGGATTTTTAAAAAAAATTATAGCCATTGAGACAGGTACAATAAGACAATAAATCCCCTGATTTATAACAGTTGGAATAAATTAAGTTTATTTGTTCAGATGGTGAAGGCTTTTTCTCATTAATATTTCTTGGCAAGGAGCCTAGGACCCAAAGCAGCAGTTTGGGTTTTAAAAACATGCGAATAACCCTTGGGCTTTAAAAACAAGTACAAGAATAATCCTCGTTTGCTATATTTTATTTTCAGTCATAGGACTTGAGGATGGTAAAGATAGGTGGGCTTTGAACTGCTTCTAGAGTTGCAAGACCAGTTTCCTAAAGATGTATAAGTACACTTGCTCTCCACTCCCCAAGGATTTGGTTGTAAGTTATGTGACATTGTAGGCTGACCTATCAGTCTAAGTACGTCATTACAAATTTGCTTCTTTCCCTCTGGATACCTAGTTTATTTTACCTTCAAGGGAAAGGCTTTAAAATTTTATTTCTATTAGTCTCTGAATCTTCAGCTTCCGATTTTGCCAAGTGTCTGATTAAAAGTTAAGTCTGGTCAAATATCTTGTCAGGTTTCCGGTAAGAAAAACAAGGAAATTTAAAATACTAGTCCAGATGCCAAAAGTTTCTTTTAGGAGCATTTTAAAGCTGTTTTGTCTTTTCAAGTCATTTTGTCTCTTAAAAGCTTCTGCATATCAATCAAAGAATGCAGTCATTGTCCCCAAGAGGTCTGGAATCTTCCTCTTTAATAACGCTGGGGAGGGTAGCCTGAGGTGAACTTAAAAGGAAAAGTTTAAGTTTTAAATTCTTCTGGCTAAGTTGGTCCATCTTATTTAAAAAAGCAAGGAAGGAACTTTTTAGAGGGTGCAGATCCCGTGTTAAAGATAAATTCCCCTGAAAGCTGTCGGGGACCCACAAAACAGCAAAAGAGATGATAATAAAAGACCCAGGTAGTGAGCAAACTCTCAGCACGAGAGAAAAACTTTATCTTTTTTTTTTTTTTACATGCACATTAACAGCTTTAGTAAGACTTAGGTCTCTTGGAGTCAGACTAATAATACCTAAGGGGGATGTGCCCTCAGGATTGGGGATTGTGTGCCATTTTCTAGTGTTCCTGGGTGCACAGTTTTGTTTTGTTTTTTGATGGTGGTGGGTGACCTGATGTCAGTCTAACCCGTTCTGTGCTGAGACTCCAAAGACTAAGTACTAAAAAAAAAATGTAAAAGCCCTCATTAATAATTTCATATTGGTCATGTGTTGAAATAATAACCTTTTATTGCCTTAAATAAAATTTGTTATTAAAATTAATCTCATCTGTTTCTTTTTACTATTTTTTTAATGAGAAGATTGAAAACTACAGATGTGGCTTGCATTTGTGATTTGCACTAATTATATTGTAATTGGATGGTGTTACACTAAGAAAGTTGCACATTCTAAAAACATTAAACCTGAAAAGTGTTGAGCCCTGGCTGGTGTGGCTTAGTGGATTGAGCTCCAGTCTATGAACAGAAGCGTCACAGGGTCGATTCCCCCAATCAGGGCACATGCCTGGATTGTAGGCTGGATTTGCAGTGTGGGGCTCACAAGAGGCAACCACACATGGATGTTTCTTTCCCTCTCTTTCTCTCTCCCTGTCCCTCTCTAAAAATAAATAAATGAAAATCTTTTTCAAAAAAGTGTTGACAAGCCTGGGAGTAGTGCACACAGTCCAATTCTAAACATCTAAAGATGGGATCCACTTCCTGCTCAGATTCAGCACTCTGAAGAAGTAGGGAGGTCCGGGCTCCTTCCTGTTTGTGTCCAAATGCTGTGCGATCAGACGTCGTCATGCTCTTATATAGCAAATAGAATTGACCAAAATCTTTCCTTCTTCTTTGCCTATTTCAAAGGCCTATAAGTCCATTTTTAGTGTGAGGGTTCTGAAGTTAGCCTAGCCAAAACTAGGAGGTGATGAAAGAAATGTCACATTTCATTCATAGCCCTTTAAGTCTAGTTACTGAGATTTTTATGAATCCAGCCGGCAAAAAGGGACACATTGGTATAGCCCCAGAGTCCCTTGGGGATTTGAGAAGAGACCTTGGGAGCAGCAGTAATATAAATAAAAAGAATACAACTGTGGTTTCCTATTAGAGTTTAGGCGACATAACTGTTTCTTATTTGCTAATTTTTGTTTTAATAAGTACCCGATAGACCAAATTTTTTCCCACATGCAACAAATATCCATTGAGTACCAACTCTGTGTCAGACAGAGAGATGCCTCAGCAAATAAAATAGAACAAATGGAGCAGATACGCTAAAGGCACTCTAGTGCTAAGTCACCCATGGGGTTTTAATGTTCTTTTTCACCCATGGGGTTTTGATGTTCTATATCAAGGGTCAGCAATTCTGCCAAGTGTCCTTTACTTATGTGTTAAGTTAACCTTTGACCTGTAAGATATTTTATCTCCTCCAGGGGCTTGAGAATTTGCCTTGTTTTTTAAAAAATGGACTTAGCAAGTTTTGTTATCTTTAATTTGTAGAGAGAGATGAAGGGATGGGACGAGAGGGAGAAAAACACCAATGCGTGGTTGTCTCTCATGCACCTCCTACTGGGGACCTGGCCCCCAACCCAGGCATGTGCTCTGACTAGGAATTGAACCGGTGACCTGTTTCTTAGTCCGTAGGCCTGTGCTCAATCCACTGAGCCACACCAGCCAGGGCAAGAGTTTGTCTTCTTGCTTTCATTATGTTTATCATTTCCTCCCAAAAAGGAGGTGTGGGGGGGGTGAGAGGGCAGAGCAGCAACTCACCCTGGTGTGTTTTCTCTTCCTTCTCTTTCTTAGTCTTCAGTGCTCAAGTAATCTTCTCCCACAGGACACCTAAGCATGGAAGTATGTTCTTACCTAATTGTATGTGACTCTACCACTGCAATTACAGTGATTTTGGAAGTTAATATTAATGAAAATATGAATCCTTACTCTGAAAGACTTTAGTGCTTTGGTACTTCAATAAAGCTACTCCCAGGTGAAAACAATATCCAGTTGACTCTTGGAGAACAAAGGTTTTCTTTAAGTGGTCCAAGTTCAATAGACCCAGGATGTTCAAGGGTCACCTCCGAAGTGGGGAGTCCAAGTATGTGGGTATAGCTACACGTGGACTTTCGACTGCATGGGAGGAACACCCACCCCCCTGAGTTATTTAAGAGTCAATTCCATATACAACAAAGGTTGCTAAGTTTTTTAAACTGTGGTTTTAGTAGCATTAAATTTGTGGAGGATGGTACAGCCCTTCTTTGTTAGCTTTCACCCATGGGGTTTTAATGTTCTGTATCAAGGGTCAGCAATTCACGACCAGGATATCACTGAGAGCCCTCAGCTGGGTGCCAGGATATAGTTCCATTTACCTCTTATTGCCAGATGTACTTCCCTTTAAAGGAAGTTCCGCAGTACACTTCCCTGTGAGGCATCTGTCTCCACACCCACGATGGATGCCAAATGGAACTTTGAGCCGTCACTACTAGAACCTTGCCAGCTCTCCCTTATTCTTGGTTTTCCTACTCTCAAAAAGAAATCCTTGCTATTAATTGCTTGGTGCCTACATGTGGAGCCATTTTGGTTTTTTAAAGAGTAAGGAATGGCCTCTTTAGCTTATCTTCGATAGGTTTTTATTTACCAAAAGGGAAGTTATTAGTTCGGAAGCTACTTTATAACTTTTATGTTATGGCAGTCCATCTGATTGGACTCTTTCCATCAGTAAACAGGAACCTGAGTTGCTGAATAACTTTAAACATCTTCACTCCTTGCCTGCATTGTGACCATAATGTTGCAATATATATTTCAGGTTTTCAATTCAAAAACAGCTGAACTACTCAGTCATCATCAAGTGGAAATAAAACAAGAATTTCCAAGAGAAGGGTATGTTTCCTAATTTCATATGTAAAGATATAGCACATTGACTAGCCCATCTCACCCCACCTGCTATGGTGCTTTCTAAAGTAAACTTGACCTAACACTGTCCTGAGAAGGCTTGAGGGATAGGTATTGATCAGGAAAAGGAGCAGTAATTTTGTAGCTCAGCAAAATATCTGGGTATATGAGGCTTAGGAATTCAGTGACAGAAAAGAAAGGGATGATCTATTACTAAAGCAAAGATGTATAAAATATTGGAAATTCTGCATTAATTTTAAAGGCATTTAGTTCTGTGTCCTCATTGTTGCTAAACTGATGTTTGCTCATTTGATGTTTTTTTATTTAATAAAGATATGTTTTTCTAAAAAGCATTCATATATCTTATCGTCAATACTAAAATCATCCTTTTCGAGAATAATATTTGTATGTGGTAATTCTGATTAAATAGAATGTTAAATATATTACTTAAAACGGCGATTTTCAACCAGTGTGCCACAAGAATTTTTAAATGAGCCAATACCTGACTATTCAGTCAGGAGCACTGACCTCTTTCCCCATAGATTGTCAAATTAAAAAAAAAAATCACCATCGCCAACACAACAATAGCCATCTGGTGTGAACAAATCTAAATTATGTATTTTTTTTGTCGGATCCGCAAAAGAAAATTTTTTTTGGTGTGCCACAGAGTCTTAGTGATTAGTTTATGTGTGCCATGAAGTGAAAAAGGTTGAAAATCACTTATTTAAAATTTAATGATGTGTATTACACAACCACTTTGAAAAATATATATGGCAGTGTCTTACAGCTGTAGTATTGCAGTGCGCCCTTAGGAATTAATCCAACAGTGGTGAAAGCATATATCTAAAGAATGACTTATACATAAGTGTTTTTAGCAGCTTTAGCCATAATAACCCAAACTTGGAACAACCCAAATGTCTGTCATTGGTAAAATGGGTAACAATGAAGTACTGTTTAGCAGTTTTTAAAAAATGAGCTGATATACTCAATAACGTAGATGAAGCTCATTGATATTGTGGAAAGTGGAAAAGGCTGCACAAAAACGTGCATACTGCATGGCTGCACCTGAGATTCAGGATGAAGCTAAACTAATTGAGGATGACAGAAATCCACAAATTGGTTGCCTGTGGAGTATGTGATTGACATGAGGGAGGCATGAAAGAACTTGCCAGAATGATGGCAACATTTCATATCTTCACTGGGTTGTTTGTTAGATGGGTATGAACATTTGTTAAAACCCAACAAATTGTCCACTTTAGATCTGTTCATTTCACTATGAAGTTTACTTCAATTTAAGAAAGCGAAAAGATTGGTGTCTTGTCAAATTTTATATTTTCTTTCTATGAAAAAATGTTCTGATTTTAAGAATTCCTTTGTTTAATGATAAAAGCTATGGATATGTTAGCAGCATTAGAATGACTGTCCATGGGCCTGATTGCAATGCAGTTTGGAGAGAGGATACCTGCGTGTTGTGTGTCTTGGAAAGATGAAAATTAGAAATATGTGGGAGGAGATTGCATTCTTGGAAATAAAGAGTTTAGAGACAGTACTCAAAGCCCAGGAAAGCCAGGCAGGCCTGAGGAAGGCAGAGAAGAAGGGCCTGTGGAATTCTCTTGTTACTTGCAGATCCTATCCGAGGGTAGAATTCTTTTAGTCTGTCTCATTTCTGCTTTTGGGGTTTCCTCAGTTACCATTTGTTTCTCCCATGTTTCCCTTCCTCATTATTTATTATGAGCCTTTCAGCCTTCTGAGGCCTTAGTACTGTCCCAAAATTATGCTGGGATTGGATATAAAAATCGGACCGATCACTTATCGATTTGAAATTGTTACGAAAACAAATTTAAATTATTTTCCAAATACCAAACAAAACATTTGAGAAAAATGACAAAAGACATTAGTATACTAACTTGACTTTTCAGCATTTCTTTTTTAGATAGATAGATAGATAGATAGATAGATATAGATATAGATATCAGTCTACTTAGAAATAATTTTTAAGAAAATAACTACTGACTAGTGAAACACGTAGGTAGTTTATCACTTTATCGAACCCACGGGTATAAAGAATTGGGGAACTTAAATATTGGATATGAACAAATGATTTAAAAATAGGTAGAATATTTGCTATTTTGTGATCTATTACTTGCCTCCTTTCAAATGATTAAATACTGTATAAAGAATAATACAAATGTAAGGAAAATAAAATGGGATTTTCTTTAAATCATTTCCTTAGAGTACTGAATATGCTTTGCGCATCTGATTTTAATTTATACACCAGCCACATCCTCATAAGTGAACATTTCTAGAGATATAAATTAAAATTGTATTGCTTTCTTATGAACTAACCAAATGCATTCTTTTTGTTCAAAGATGGGTGGAACAAGACCCTAAGGAAATTCTGATGTCTGTCTATGAGTGTATAGAGAAAACATGTGAGAAACTTGAGCAACTCAATATTGACATTTCCAACATAAAAGGTATTTTTAATGGCATATTTTTCTCCATGGTATGATTATGTCAATCAAATTCATTCAGTCATTCAGCACATAATTGAGTGTCAGTGTAGCACCAAGCATTTCTGTGAGAACTGAGGATGCAACAATGAACAGGAAGATTAGGTCCCTGTTCTCATGAAGCTTTTATTTTAGTGGGTTTGAGACCAACAATTAGTGCAGATACATAGAAGCTAATTTTAGATACCAATACGTTCCATGCAGAAAATGAAACTGAGTAATATGGTAGGGTGTGCCCAGAGAGGCTTACTTTAGATTGGATGGCCAGAGAAAGCCTTTTTGAGGAGGTGACACTGCTACTGAGGTCTCAAAGACCAAAAAGGGGCCTGCCATGCAAATAGCTGGGGGAAGAGTATTTGAGGAAAAGAAAGCAGCACATGCAAATGTCCTGGGGTATGAATATGCTTGCAGCACATTTCTGGGTCAGAAAGAAGGCCAGCGTGTCGAAAATAGAGTAAAAGAGGGTGAGGGGTAAGGGTGGGTAGGTAAGAGGTTTCAATAGGAGCTGAAACCAGGGAAGTAGACAAGAAGTAGCACCAGTCAGAAACTCGAATGCTATTAGTATCACAGAGAGCCATGAAGAGGTTTTAAGCAAGACAACAAAGGATGACAGAATCTGACTTGTGGTTCGAAGACAACTCCCTGACTGCCATGTGGAGCCATGTGGAGAGTGGATGGTAAAGGCATAAGTGTGGACACAGGGACACCAGTGTAGAGGCTGCTGTGAGAGTCCTGAGAGAAAGACAGTGAAGGTGGGAAGAAAGGGCCAGAACTTCCTGATGGACCAGATGTCAGAGTAGTAGAGAGAGTAGTGGGATGAGGGGAAGATGGGTCAAAGATGATGCTCGGGTTTTTGCTGGAGCTGCTGGATAGGTAGGGACGCCTTTTCCTAATGAGAAAAAGGCGAGAATGAGAAGCAGGGGAAAGGGGAGGTTTTTTGAAATCAAAACACTTGGCTTGTAAAATCTCCCTGAAAGGACTGTTTGAGAGTGTTAGACTGTTACAGATCTCTTTGTTAATTCCTAGTAGGCTTCATAGGATATCTGTCTAAGTTGGACTTTGCATCATTTATACAGGGAGAAAGAAAAATAACCCAGTCATCTAAAATCAATAAGATGGTATAAAGGGCAGCAGCGTAATGTGGTAAATGCCATATCTTTATAGTTTAAACTTTACAAGTTCATCGTTCAAAGCTGTTTGTTTTCTTCATTAAGTAGTTTGACTCAAAGTAGGGGGAAGCCATCACTGGTGATGGCAAATACCTTAAGATTCACATCATCTCTCTTGGCTCTTGAGATTTACCAGCACTCCCGAGATGAAACTTTTATTTTTTTCAGACTGTTCCCTATTTGTATAAATAAAACTCACTTTAAAAAAGACTAGACATAACCAAAACCATTCACTCAGCAAACATATAAAGTGCCTACTATGTGCTGGGTGTGCTAGGGAAATAGTGGAGCACGAATAGGGTTGTACATCTCATGGTCAAGTGGAAGAAACAGACATTGACTCAATAATCACAATAATTGCCAATTAATGGAAAATTGTAACAGTAACATAGTTATTTCTATTACTGCAGATTTTTAAGAGAAACACCCATGTGGACTTGATATTTTGTTGACAATTTAAAAATATCCTACCCTTACTTTATCCCTACAACTAAGTGGAAGTGTTTCAACCTTCTTTTAGAGTTGCATCCACCAAATTTCAGATGAGTTGTATATCACAGTGATTGCTGGGTATTTCCTTGAATTGTTCTCTTAGCTTTCACAGTCTAAACAGCATCCTTCATAGCACAACTCTGTTGTCAAAACATTCATTACCAGTGACATAAATCATCTAGGTGGCTTAAAGCCATGTACTGGATGTAGAGTCCAGGGTGACTGGCCATGGTTTTGACATCATTTACCTACTTTACAGGTAAGGTGGGCTGCAACATGTTGGCCTTCTGTTCCCACTTGGAGACCATGCCCTTTTCTCTTGTTTGTGGTGTATATGGAGATGACATGCAAACTCCAGTCCAAGTGACTTGTCTTTCACTTGAACTAACTGGTCTGTAAGAATACAGAACATGCTGGTCTCTGCTCTACACGCCTCTATCCGGCCAGTCTGAAAGCCATACCTGAGCCAGAGCGATCCAACACTTCCTTCTTGGCACTGCCAGTGCATGTCCAAGGCCGAGAACATTCCACAAGCCACTCCATACCAAGCCAATTGTGCTAAATGTTCCCCCAGATGATTTATTGACTGACTCTGCCAAGGACCAAGATTCTGCTTGCCTATATAGAACTCTACACCGCAAACACTAATGCTATTAAGGATTTTTGGTCACTAGACCTAGCTGCAAGAGAGGGAAGGGGACTTACTACAGGCCATGTAGCTGTGCAGTGTGTTAGGTAACACTGGGTAGATAACAGATGCTCCCTGTCTCCTAATTCTGTGCTCTCTTCCCTGAGCCACACTGATGATAACCTCCCAAACCATTTCAGTTTTTAGTTCCAGTGTTGCAAATACATAATTTGTATTCCATCTCAAGAGCAATTTGTTATTCACACAGCCTTACCTGATAATCAGTAAGGGTTCATCAGAGCTGGTTGTATTTCTTTTGCAAATCCCAGTCTCGTTTTTACTTGTCCTCATCTTTCAGAAAGTTGGTTGATTTTGGGTCCCAATGAACAAGGCCTGCAGAAATTAAAGTTCACTCTCTAGCTGAACAGCGCAGGTGAACACAAGACAAGTAGATAGGCTGCACCTTTCCTTCCTGACTTAGAGAGTTAGGTAGCTCTGTTTGCCTGTCACTGGACTGAAGGAGCTATAAAGTGCGGGGGGTGAGCAATAGGAATTTTACTGCTCTCAGTATGTGAAACAGTTTATTCTTGTGTTTGTATTATTTTTTCATATGAATGACCGTATACCTAGTTGTGCCTACCCCTGTATAAAGAAATACTTTATTCACTTTATTTTAAGAAAGAGTGCATATTTCTCCTAATCAAAGCCCATAATATTATCCATTTGAAAATGATACCAGATTAAAATAAAATAAAATTTATATTATGTTGATATATTCTTTTTTTTTAAGATTTTATTTATTTATCTTTAAAGGGGAAGCAGAAGAGAGAGGGAGAAATGTCACTGTATTGGTTGCCTCTTGTGCATCCCCTGCTGGGAACTGGCATACAACCCAGGCATGTGCCCTGACTGGAAATTGATCCGCAGTTGTTTGGTTCGCAGGCCCGAGCTCAATCCACTGAGCTACACCAGCCAGGGATGTTGATATATTCTTAATTTACAACTTTCACATCTAAAGTAGCATTTCTAACCATCATTAAGCCCATATAGTATGATTAAATTAGAGTAGTGTTTCAATCAGGGAGTGACTAGTCTAGATAATTTAAATAGTTATTCTTCAGAAGAAAAAATTATACTACTAGATACTCTTCATTTATCCTCTCATGTGATAAAATCCAAGGACAACATAAACTGTCAAAGATGAGAGTATAACATTCTCAGCAATTATAAAAGTAGTCATCTCAGTGTGTTAAGCAAAAGGAAATGGTTGCATTCATTTCTCTACTGCCTGGCCCTGCCCTGCGAGGTCACATGCATTTCTGTCACCTGCTTTTCCATCACCTGAGAGTCTCAGGGGTCTCAGAAAGACCTCTCATTCTCCTAAATAACTTTCCAGCAGTGGCCACATCTCCTTTGCAATGGTTAAAACTTGGCTCAAGCACACAACATCCAGATACTATTTCCTTCAACCTTTATACCTCCTCCCACAGGGCACTTTCATTATTTTGCTCTGTGTGTTTTTACTTTTTTAAATGTGTGTTACAATTACAAATTAAGTTTTCAATTTTCTTAAAGATTTTATTTATTTTTAGACAGGGGAAAGGAAGGAGAAAGAGAAGGAGAGGAACATCAGTGTGTGGTTGCTTCTCACGTGCCTTGTACTGGGGACATGGCCCACAGCCCAGCCATGTGCTCTGACTGGGAATCAAACCAGCAACCCTATGGTTTACAAGCTGGCACTCAATCCACTGAGCCACACCAGCCAGGGCAAGATTTTTATTTTTAAATAAGGATGTATATCATTCATAATTCTACCAAGACGATTATATAACATCCTGGAGGGTTTCCAAAGGTTTTTTCCTAAGTATATTTCCTTAATTGATGATAATAACTTTTT
Organism: Artibeus jamaicensis; assembly: GCF_021234435.1. Classification (NCBI taxonomy): domain Eukaryota; kingdom Metazoa; phylum Chordata; class Mammalia; order Chiroptera; family Phyllostomidae; genus Artibeus; species Artibeus jamaicensis. The sequence continues at coordinate 6,024,805 of NW_026522028.1, read as the reverse complement.
ATAAGGACTTTCAAACAAAATTGAACCAGAGATGTTGAATGCAACATTTAACTAGTGAATTTCATTAATTTCACAAGATATACTCAGTTAACAAAAATTCCCCCTGAGACAGAATGTATAAGTGAAGCATGAACCTGAGATATAAGAGTACTAAATTGGGTTTACATATGCCAACGATTATAGCATCTGTAACTGAAAGACTTTGAGGCCAGGAAATACAGTGACTTTCATATGCTCTTAAATGGTAAATGAACTAGTGTGGAGACTCCCAAAACCTGAATGTGTTATTCTGAGAAAGAGCAAGTTAAAATAAGCACTATTAAGAGAAGCACATGTACTGGGATTAGCAATTAGTAAAGGTTTCTTTTAAAGAAAAAATAGGATTTCAGGGTAAAAGTGACAAGAAGTTAGAACATTGAAAAAGTTTGTAGGCACTGGATGAGGCCTATGTGCTCTGGGGAGAAACCAGTAATAGGCGTGTTTATGGCTGGAGGAGAATCCTGAGAAGCTCTTTCACTGGACTTTGCAAGAAAAACAGTTTTACTTGGCACAAAGGAATTAAGATAGAGGGGAAAGAAGGAGTGGGCAGGGAGGAGACTGTGCCCAATGAATTAGATGGAAATAGCTCTAGATTGCATTCTCAATACAGGTTAGAATGAAGCAATAAAAAAAGTATTGTGCAGAGCATAGAGTAGTGATTCCTAGATATTGGCAAAGGGAGCCACCAGCGTATTTGTGGAAAATTCATGGAGTGGGGAGGAATGGGAGATTTAGTAAACCATGATTTTATTGTTAGCCCACCTTGTAAAGTTGTCATGGTCACAATATTCCACTTCAGCAGCCTGGGATCAAGGTCCCACTGAGGTCTCTAGCCTCTGTTGTACCCACAGTGCTGCTGGGGAATTCCTTCAGGGGTCCTGCTTTGCCCACTCCCATTCTCTGCAACTTTTACTCCACTTTCTCCTCAGTAATGATGGCAATGAATGGCGGCAGTAAGTGCTTACTCTGTGCCAGGCACTGATTTAACATGCATTAACTCAGGGGTTCTTCGCTGTAACCCTGTAAGGTGGAAACTATTATTATCCCCATTTTATGGAAGATTAAACTGAGACCTGACGTCACGCTACTAGGAAGCAGAGGAAGCAGAATTTGAATTCCAGCTGTTTGGCTTCAGAGCCTGAGTGCTACCGAATGCTTCCCCAAACTTGAGATCCAACTTTTTCTGTTCAACAGATAACCTTATGTCCTTCACAGAGCATGCTGAGGCTCTCGGCCCTTAATTCCCCAGCTTGCTCTTTCTGTACTTAATGTCTGGATCTCTTGCTGCCTTTCTTCCATCACAAGGAGAACTGAGGCCTTCTACCCTCCCTCAGGCTCCTCCCTCCACCTGTGTATTAATCTCCTTCCCTCCTGTTACTATAAAGATCAGGACTGTGTCCCACTGATACCAGCCCCCCACCACCACATTCTCCTTTCTCTTTAGTCCTACAAACATGTGTGCCTTATATATATTTAAAAAAACACTCCCAAATCTCTTCCTTTTATCCCATGCCTCTAAGTTTCCTCAAAACAGAATCTCCATCATCTTTGTACCTCTAGAAAAGGTATCAGAGTAAGTAAATCTGCATTGGATAAAGAAGCTGCTCATCCCCTTCAGCTCTGTGTTGGTCAGAATATTCTTATTATGTTTTATTCTGGGTGTATGATCTGAGTAATACAGATAGCTGCGTGTTCCTAGGAGAGGAGGAATATGGCATATGGAGGCGGGGGCAGTGGAAGGAAACTGGATTGTTTAGCCCAGATAAGGGAAGAGAAGACTTGAGAGACAAAATAGCTGCTTTGAGTAGGAAAGAGTAACGTGTGGAAGAAGGATTAATCTTATCCTGTGTGTCTCCAAAGACTACAGATAAGATCTATAGGTAGAAGCTGTGAGGAAAAGGACTTGATTTTTCACAGCAAAACTGTACCATAGAGATTTTTCCTCCTGGAGAGAGGTAGTGAGTATCTTGTCACCAGTAGGGCTGTCTGAATGGTACACGACAGGTGATTCTAGAGATTTGGGCACAGGATGTGTCATTGGTTATATAGCATTTAAGGTCTGCCTTGATCTTAAATTCAGAAAGAGCTCAATTTATTTTTAGCCCAGGATGTTCAACCAGGGCTATACAGTAAAATTATCTGGTGAATTTTAAGACAAAATAATAATACTCAGATCCTATTTCAGGTCAATTAAGTCAGAATGTTTGGGCCAGGTCCTGGGCATTGATATTTTTTAAAAGCTCTGTAGCCAATTCTAATGTACATTCAAATGTGAGAACCTCTGATGCAGCTGAATCAAGCTGAATTGAATAAGGTGGGATGGATTCGTATTTCACTTATAATAACTTACTGTAACTATAGCACTTGAGTTGTATGTAGGTCAGTGTAGTGGAAATGCCGTCACATGGTGTTCTTATGTCTGACTCAAACTCCTATGTCTTATATTATATTATTAAAATAACAGGAATCAAATTGAATTTCTAATTAACCATAATGTGCATTTGCCCAACATGAGGGATCTTACCTGTGGCTATTTTCTTAAAACACAGGTACACACACACACACACACACACACACACACACACACACATACTCTTGCATGCACATAAAAGGAAATTTCTTGTAGCAGTGAGTAAATAAATGAGTGAGGTGATTGTTGGTCTCCTCAGAATAATAACATGGATATTAGAAATTTGGAAAGTTAATGCATTTCCGTTTTATAAGGCCACCTGGGAGCCTTGCATTTGGATATTGATCTGGGTCCATGTCATCATGTGCTGGTAGCGAAGCAGGGAGGAGTCTGTAGTATTAACGAGAAACACTTGGCACCAAGTGAACACTTGGTGTTCACTTTTCCTGGGGCCACTCAGAAAATAAACTCAATACCACTTCAGATGTTCCAAATTGTTTTTGAATTGTTATGTTTAGTTGTGCCTATAAAAAAAGAGAGAACTGCTCTGAAGTAGTTTTCTCCACGTTTAATATTCTAGTCTCTTCTGTTTAACTTTCTCTTTAAAGCTATTGGTGTCAGTAACCAGAGGGAAACCACCGTAGTCTGGGACAAGATAACTGGAGAGCCACTCTACAACGCTCTAGGTAAGCTGTTGTGCATGGATGGCACATGCAAGGCCTTTCTCCCCTTGCAGGTGTTGTCATACTAAAAATCTCTGGCTAAAAAAGCATGCATCGTGATTCCCATAATTTGATGGGATGGGCAGAAGAGTCCTCTAAGAAATTCATTGTTTTATATGCCACATTTAGCCATTTATTCCCATCTTGATTCTATCTTGAATGAACTCTTTCCCGTGCTCCCCCCTTTCCTGATTATTTGTATTATACAAGTGGGTCAATGTTGCCAAAATTATTTTATAATCGCTGCTGTTTTCTGACACCTAAAAGAGATTTCAGTTCCTCCTCTCCCCTCAAAAATCAAAATTAGAAATATTCGTAGTCATCTCTCGGCAAAGCACCTGTGTACTTGGTCTTCCCACCTAGGATTTTGAGTCCATTCTTCTGAGGTTATGAAAACAAAATCTCAAAATTCTAGCTCCTTCTGCTATAAATGAGGCTATTTTGGTAGGAGTTCAAAAATCTCAAATATACCACCATTAGATATCACATCTTATTTAAGTGTAAATGATCATGGGTATATTTTAGTATCACTCTTAGCACATGCCAATTAAGCACCGAATGATACTGTCACTTGCTAAAAGGAAAATTTGGTTCTAAATATATACTCACCAAAAGGCATCATTCTGTCACAAGTGGCAAAGCACAATGTTTGTCAATAAAATGCCAGGTTGTGGAGTGGGGAATGGAAGCAGGAATAGTCAGAAATTGGATGATTTATAGAGTCAACTATTTTTACTTAGTAATAGAGTTACTTCAGTAGCCATTGGAAGAAAGTGATATTGAAGCAAAAAATATACTAAAAAAGGTGCCTTGTAAAAGTAGCATAAATCCTTTGGAAACTTTATTAAAAACTAAGGCATTGAATGTTACTGTGTTATAAAAAACCATTTCATATTTCTTCTGCACTCATGATTTCAAAAGACTCAAAAACTATTGAAGAATTGCAACCAAAGTTTCTATTACACAAAAGTACGGCTTTTAAATCTTTATTTTGCCCTTATGCTCATGAGCAGCTCATTTTGAAAATTAGTACAGCAGGATATTACAATACTAGTGACGAGTACCTAAGAGAAGTATTCTTTCACAGATCAATTTTAGCCAACTGCTAGAACTAGTCTGGGTTTTACTTTTTTCTTTTTCTAATGAAAGGAATAGCCTAGTCAAAGGAACCAATAATTTCTTGTTAAACTCTAAACTTGAATTAAGTGACAACTCAGAATCAACCTCTGGACTTTGAGTTGTCATTTTAAAGTAATGCAACTAGGTTAGTTGAAGTTATACTTTTAGTGAGGAATTCAAGTAACTGTTTTACAGGAAAAACTTTGTGATATACTTATTTACTCGTTTCCTTTTCTCCTGTGTCCCTCTGCACCCTTCCCCCATTCTCTGTGCTTTGAAGTATTAATTCAAACCGTACCTCTGGAATATGAACTTTTTCTCTATATTGAGCCAAATGCATGTTTTGAGAACTTTTTGCGTGTTTAGTGCTGTACTGGGTATGTTATGGAGGATGGGGATTATTGGCTGTTGGTGTAAAGACTTTATAATTTTGTTTTGGAAAGAGACTAACACAAAATTAGGGAATAGTTGATCAACTGTGTGTTGCTAAGTTGAAGGAAAATTAGAGCAAGTAGAGGTTAGTCCGGATGTTGAGTTTTTGGCATATCTTTGGGAAAGGTTGAACTCCATTGTAGGCCTCAAAGAATGTATTGTATTACATTAGGAAAAGGGAGAGTTGGAGGATAGTGTACATAAGCTGTGAAGGTAAAAATATGTACACTTATTTCACCAAAGAATGAAATGATGGATCAAATTCAAGCATAGGGTGACTTTATTTAAAAGAGTTTTAATAGAACTAAGAGTGATAATAATGCTCAATAAGTGCTAACTGCTATTATTGTATACTAGGCATTGTGCAAAACACTTTACTCATATTAATCTCAATGAGCCTGAAATAGGTTTTACTAGCCCTGTTTTCTAAATGAGTTATGGAAGAGCTATATAACTTGTCTAGTGCCATAGAGCTGTAAGTAGTGGTAGGACCAGTTAGAATGTAAACCTGTCCAACCCCAAAGCCTGTGTTCTAACTTGGATAGAGAAGGTTGATGAGAATGGAGAGGGCCTTGAAAGCCATGCCCTGAGCAACATGGGGCACAGTAGGAGAAAAGTAGGGGGAATGGGTTCTTTCAATGCACCTGTCTGCTGAGAATAGCTAGAGAAGTAGAACAACAAAACTATCTGAAGGCCTGGAAGGTTACCAAGGCAGTGAGGAATGATGGGACCAAGATCCAGGAGAGAAAAGAAGCCCAGACAGGTGGGCCAGGCATTTAGTGTTGTTTATTCCCTGGAAATATCTATAGATTCTGAAAAGAGTATCCAAGAAGCTAAGCAGCACTATAATAGATTATGAAGATAGGGAGGCAAAAGATGGAGTCAGGGGCTACTAAGGTGGAGAATGAATGTTGGTAAAATCACAAACCTTTGAATGGGACTGTGAAGGGCCAATCCTAGAAGTGAGGGAAACTGAAAATATACCAACCTTCCCAGGAATCGAAGCCCAGGTTCAGATCATTTTAAACCCCAGTTAGATTAAGATGTTCTGAAATTGCTAATGCCCTTAGTCTAACTTCTTTTAGAGTTTTCGTATACAATTTCTAGTTTTCTATAAAAGAATAGTGAGGCATAGAAAATAACACATGACTAAAAACCAACAGAAATGAGTGGCATTACAGACAGACCTCGAGGAAATCCTGATGTTAGAGTCATCAGACTTTAAAATAATCATGATCAGCATGTTCAAGCAATTCATTGACAAGATTGATAACCTTAGGAAACATTAGAAATTTAAAAGTGGAAATTCTAAAACCATATTTAAAAACTCAGTTGGTGAGTTTTACATTATGTTAGACAGAGGTGAAGATGAATTAGTGAACCAGAAGAGAGATCAGAAGTAAATATCCAGACTGAAGCACAGAGAGACAAAGGTTTAGAAAATGCAGAAAAGAATCTAAGGGAAAGATGGAGTAAGGTAAGGTGGGGGTCATATTTGTATTGGAGTCTCAGAAGAAAAGGAAAGAGGGATGATCAAGTTTCTGAAAGGGGATGAAAGACATCAAGTCACAGAATCAAGAAGCACTTTGATCCCCATGCAAGATGCATACAGAAAGCCAAACATAAACATATGCTGAGACCTGAAGATAAAAAGACAAATCATAAAGTAAGCAGAGGATTCATCTCTTTGCAGTAAAAAAGGATGCTACGAATGAATTCCTGGGATTAGCGCATGGGGATAGAGAATAGAGAGAGAAGGCAAATTGGCAAGACCTTTTGGAGGGAAGATACAACGTGTGTGTTTATGAATTGGATAGGGCATAAAGGTGAAGGAAAAATAAAACAGGACTACAAGATTTTTAGCCTGAGAGAACAGAAGGAAAGTAAGTAATATTTAAGGAGTGCCAACCTGGGAAGGAAAAAAATGGCTTTTGGGGATAAGGTGAGTATCAGCCTTGCATTGAAAGCTAATTTCTGGGTAATTAGAAACTTGTGGTTCTATTAGAAAGAGATTGTTCAAAATGTATACTTAAAAGTAGGTTATATAGAGGGGATAGTCTTAGTTTATTAGATATAAATTCACATAGGAATGAATGTAAAAATAATTAACACAATAAAAAATGTAAGTGCCTTTCTATGTACCAGGTTGTGTGGTGACCGACCCCTAAGCATACAGTACCAAACCAGGGATGCACAGAAGGCTAGGGAAAGGAATTTGGAAGAGAGGAGCAGGGGTCATAGTAAAGGAAAGGAGCCATTTAGTAATGACAGGGATAGATTCTGTCTCCAACTTATTTCGCCAGGAAAACACTAAGCTGTCCTATCTCCATGCAAGTCTTCAGTTGAGAATATCAACATAATATTAAGCCGATCACAGCTTTATCTTAAGATAGCACGAGGTACAATTGATGGAAACAGAATCAGACTTTTACATATCCATGTGAGCTCCTTTGTTTATAACACAGTCTGGGTTTTGCATTCTTGTGTGTGTCTGTGTGTGCTCTTTCCTATTCCCTTTCTCTTGTAAATCTCTGTCACTCTAGGCCTGCCCTGCTCTTCATTTTCCTCTGTTTACTAAGTTACATAACTGATAAGCAGTATTTGCTATAGATGAGCATATGAGAGTCTACATTTCGCTTTTTTAAAAATTGCCTTTTTTGTGACCTGTTTTGTGGGTCAGCAGTCCTTGATAAGCAATCTGCCCACTCACCCCCAGTACAGTAAGAGATAGGAGAATTTCAGGGTACTATTAGTGCACACGAAATACGCTGGTTGAAGAAGCTGAAGACTGAAGGCTATTTGTTTTTGCTTGCCATAAAGATGTGGTCATATACTGACCCTTTTTAGATGCAATTATAAGCCTATAAAAAGGTTTAAATAGGTCCATTGAGGCACAGGTAGCCCATGTTAGTAGTTTCATACACTTTTAGAATCTGTGTGTTAATTCATTCTCCAAGCAAGGTAAACATTGGTGTGCCATCTAAAAGGAAGAAGTATCACTTCACATCACTGATTCCCAGTCACTGGGCCACACTGCAGCCATTTGGTACTATGACCTCACCAGTGGATTGCCAGGATCTCGGTGGCCCCGGATGTGAAATAGGGCTTCGGCTGCTCTTGCCTGTCTTTGGTTATCCTCAACCCTCTGGGACTTTTCTCCCTCCCTCTTAGCATTATTTTCATCAATATTCTTTTCTAAAGAGTTCCCGCCACCCCAGTCCCTGCCATTTTTTGAAGCCCTTTTCTTTCAAGACCAACTTTGTTAGTGGTCTACATACCTTAGCGTCTCCATATTACTGAAAAAGGTTTGGGTTCATAAATACACCCAGACTAAACTGGGTACAAAGAAGTACAAAATCGGCCAAGCGGCTCTAACGTTGAGTGGGGAAGGCTAGAATCAACGATATCTATTGTGTTCCTATGCACATTTCCCTGATGCCACTAGTGACATGTTCCGGCCTAAGTCGGAGAGAACACAGTAAGGACTGATATCCAGGGAGGCAAGGGCCGTCGCCTAAAGACTTTCAGTGTATTAAAGAGAACCACCAACCGAAACATTTGACTCTGAATACATTTTCCTTATTGAAATTATAAGGTGAAAAAAAAACATTTTTCCCTAAGATGTTGGATTTAAAGGTCCCTATGACCCATAGCTCTTTAGGCTGAGTGTGCAATTTTAAACATTGCTCATCGTCTTCACCTTGGGTTTTTTTTTAACATATTAGTTAACCCTGGGACAATGATTAAACCTGTGTAATCATTTGCTGTGATCTGCAAGAACCTTGAGCTCAATTTTTAAAATCTTTTCTGGACTGGGTTATCTTTCAAAGTATCAGCACAAATGGCAAACCATAAATGGCAAAGCACCAAAAACTCCTAAGCACATTTGGCCTTAAACAACAAAAGTGTGGTTTTATTTTGATTGCTTTACAGATTTTAAAAATTTTCTTTATACATATTTTTTATTTTTAAAAATTGTATTTATTTATTTTTGGAAGACAAGGGAGGGAGAGAGGGAGAGAAATATCAATGTATGGTTGCCTCTCGTGCATCCCCTGCTGGGAACTGGCCTGCAACCCAGGCATGTGCCCTGACTGGGAATCAAACCGCGATCCTCTGGTTCACGGGCCCGTGCTCAATCCACTGAGCTACACCAGCCAGGGCTGATTTTTTTACTTTGGTAAAATCTAGGATATTTAGCTTTGTCAAGATCCACTTGTTTTTTCCTTATTTCAAGTCTTTTATGACACAGTTCAGTTCTTTGAGTGCCTTATGTCTCCTTTGATCCTGGATAAAGAAACACTGCCGTATTTTGCAATGGTTGATTTCTTTAACTCTGACCAGTTCAAATTTAAAATAACGGCGTGAAAATAATATTGAATATAAACTGTCATTGAAAAAAATTAAATTAAAATGGCAAAATAAAATAACTGAATTAGATTTTAATTTTGAGGTCTCTGACCTCAAAAGAAATATGAGGTATTTCTTCATATTCTGTTTAATAAGAGTACAAAGTCATCCTGGCTTATACCTATGTCATAGAGGTTTAATTCTGGATTCAGATTCTGGGGTCAGCCCCTGGCTTTTCCACTCACTACCATTGTGTGCCTCTTCCCTCAAGAGTTAAACTAGAGAAATTCAAAGCGCAGACCTCATAGGTCTGAGGTGAAGATCATTGACCTAATACATTCAGGGTTTCCGTAAGCATTAGCCATGACCACTGCTCTGAATTGGCTGATAGCCTTTTTGATCCAGGAATGCCAGAGGAAAGGATTGATTTATACATGACAGATGTTCTTAGGGGAAAATGCAGAGCCTACCCGGGGACACACACGCTTCTCTGAGTCATTATTGGCATTTTGGCATCTATACACCTAACAGCTGAAAGAGGTTTCAGCCCCCACATTTTGGGCACATACATATATGCATTTTAACTCATCCCCTCCCCAACTCCATTTTTCCTTTGTCCCCACCTGACTTCCGAAGATGTCATCAGGGACAGTCATCAATATAATCTCTTTCCCTTGGCAAATGACCTCTTACTCAGCTTAATTAATAGCTTAGCTTTTGGCAAGTGGTAACATGTGGCAATTAAATTTGGTTTACTATTACTGTGCCTCTTGTGGGAGAAACCACTTGATAACCCTTTGTGTAGCCATCAGCAGTCCTCGCTTAGGGCGTGTTCCATAACCTGGAGCCTCCCATTCGTCTCAATTCCTGTCAGGCCAGTAGCTCATCATAACAAACCATCTCGGAGGATATATTATTTGCCTTTGTTTCTAGTCCCCTAAAAATAATTTAGATGACCTCTAGTGTATCGGTTTCCTTAGATAATTTCCCCTTCTATTGTCATGACTAACCAAAAGTAACACAAATCTCTAAATAATCTAAAAATAATTTTTCCCTCTGTGCTGTCACAACATCACTGAACTAACCCTGGTCCATGGGCACTCAGGCAACTGCATTTCTCTTCACTCTTAAAGCTTTGTTTTTCAGCGCAAACCAAATCTACCAGACTTTATTTCTTTATCCTCACCTGAGAACATTTTTTTCATAGCTTTTAGAGAGAGCGGAAGGTGGGGAGAGAAACATCAATTGGTTGCTTCTCATACACGCCCTGAAGGGGGACTAAACCCATAACCCAGGCATGTGCTGTGGCTGGGAATTGAACCTGTGACCCCTCAATCTATGGGACAATGCTCCAACCAACTGAGCCACACCAGCCAGGGTGGAAGTAAGTTTATTTAATGCAAGTGAAAGTTTTCAGTCATCCAAGTTGTTTTTTTTTAAGTTACCTATTCAATTGATGGCCTGCACAATTTAATACCAATTTTCTTGGTCTAAACGAGGGAAATACCTTCTAGAAGTATGTTGTATAATATTCTGGACTCCTTAGCATCTACTTTTCTTAGTTTGTTTTTTTTTTTAATCACCTTGGAATTTAGCTATTCCCGTTCCCTCTGGACCTGATGTTTCTTTGTGGCGATGGCCTTCACTTCCTGCTGCTGTCACAGAAAAGTACTTTCTTGGGGCTGTGCCTTCCTGCAAATGGCCTCAACAGAGATCCTGACATTTCCTTAGCATTAGTTTCTAGCACCCCCCCACCCCCATGAACGTGCTCACTCACTATTTCATACAGCCTTTCAATTCAGGGGTTGAGTGGGTGGCCAATAACCATCTGAGCCACTTTTCTAACTAGGTCACAGACATGCGGCCAGGTAGGGAAGAGGCATCCTGAACAAAACATCAGGTCTATACCTGGTCTCTGTTCAAATGAAAATAATATTGAACCAGAGACTCTGACTGGACTGCTTTTGTTCCCCTTCTGTACTCTATGTCTCTTCTCTTTCTACGCTTAAATGTGTAGAAAAAAATGTTCACTGTGATGAAATTGCCCACAATGTGAGTGAGCTACCCTTTCCTAAGTGGTCGACAAGAGAACACAGACCTTGAATCTGGCCGTCTCTAGCAGGAATTGCCATTATTTCTCCTAATGCTCCAGCTGCTCCAGTTTCTCCTGGCCCTTCAGATCCAGTTGCCGTTGTTCCCTCTGGCTCTTCAGTTCCAGCTGCTGGCCCTTCCTCAGGTATTGGTGCACTGGCTCTTGCTCACTTCCTAGCCTTCCAGCTCAGACGTGCTGGGGGAAATTGACCACTGCTGCTGGATCTGGATCTGGCACTTCTTCTGATTGTTCTCAGAAATTACCTCCAAAGGGGCTTAGTTTTCCAGCTTGGGGTCTTCTCTTTGGCTTTTGGTCTCTTATTCTGCAAATCTAATTCTGCTGTCTTAGCTTCTTTAATGAGTTTTCTAACTTTTTTGTGTTCTTAATTTAATTAATTTTGGGCATTTTGCGAATCGCTTGGTAGTATACCAGCCACTGACATTTTTTTTCCTCTTTGGCAGTCTTACTAATTAATTGTATGTATTCTAATAGTCTTAAACTTGTGGACCATTTAAAAAAAAGTAAATATTATGCCAGCCCTCTGTGATCATGGACTAACGAAAGGAGAGAACCTTTAGAGAGCACCTAGTTCAACTGCCTTATTTTCTATTCAGGAAATCCAAGCCACAAAGGCTAAAATGACTTGCTGGAGTCTCATAGCTCATTGGTGGCAAAGCCAGAATACAGAACTTTGGTCTCCTGATTTCATTTCACACCAAGTGCTTTGAGTGTTTCTGGTGAGGAATAAATTCTTTGGATATGACTGTGGCTACTTGCAAGCTTTCAAGTGAGGAGTAAAGTGCCCAGTTACCTAAGTGGCCCTTGTCAAGGAGCAACAGAGTCACTGAGACTCAGGAAACTATTTATCCGGTTGTCAGTTTGCCTTTAGTTTTGTTTTCTTAATAAATGATTGGAAGAAATCCAGTATCCTAAAGAACATGACCTTGAAAAGAGGTTCTCAAATTCTAGTATGATACCTGGGATACTTATAACAAAAGTAGAAAGACTCAGGCCTTCCTTGCCCAGACCTGCAACCAGAATCCTGCAAGGCAGGGCCTGAGATGTGTGATTTCAAACTTTTCCAGGTGGTTCTGGGTGTGCTTTCTGGTAGGAACAACTGCTCTGGAGTCTAGCAGTGTTTCTTAAAGAGGTGTATTTAAAAGGTGTATTTCTAGGCCCCCCTCCCCAGACCAATCCTAGAATTTCAGGGGCTGGAGGATCCTCTTTAAGCTCCCTAGTGATTGTTGTGCCCATTAAAATATAGAAGAAGGCTGATCTAAAAGGCTTTGAATCATTAAACAAGTGGCCTAGAGTGATGGCTTTCATGTCTCTTGTTCATTTCCCTTGGTAAGAAATATATTTTGCATCATGATTCAGCAAACCCAGAGAACTAAAAAGTTTCACCAGTCAATACTATCTCACCAAGTTCTGTGAACTCTGATATTTTTCCATTCTAATCCATCCTCTTTTTTTTTTTTCAAAGTAGGTCATAGAAACTCACTAAGTTGCTTTGAAACCCCTAACCCACTATAGTTTGAAAAACCGAAGGTTGAGATGGGCTTTTTAATTATTCTACCTGTCACAAATGTAAAACTTTTCTTTCCAATTCCTCTACTCTTCCCAATCACTCCTGTTAAGCCATTAACGTCTGCTTGCCCCATGAGGAAAGTCTGCTTTTGTCAGTCATACAATACTTGCACTGTGTACAAAGTGGACTGCCCTTGTTCCCCGGACGTGGGACGCTTTGCCAACTCCTCGATGCTGCCGCTAATGGCCTATGTCAGTCACAGTGCAAGTAATAGAAAATTCAACCACACTAAAAGGAATGTTTTTTAAAAAGGAATTCTTTGGCTCATGGAACCAGCGATCCAAGAGTAGCTTAGTTCAGGGGCTGATTTATTCCAGACTCAGACAGTCACCTGGATCCCTCCAAGTCTGTCTTTTCCAGGACAGCTCCGAATGTGGCTGATTCAGTTCTCTCTTCACGAGAACAGCAGGGCCCAGTCACGCACCGCCAGCCTGAGTTGAGAAGAGGGGCCTCCTGCAGACTGAGCACAAATCTCGGTTGAGCTGATTAGACCCCATGCTCTCTCCTGAAGCTGCCACTGGGGTCAGGACAGGATACTGGAGATGGGGGGTGTTAGGGGTGTAGTTGAATCTCCGGCAAACCATATGGCTGAGGGTGAGAGGAGGAGGATGGATCCCTACAGAGAATAGGAGCTACTGCTCCCAGAAGCAAAATGAATGGATGCTGGACAGCAAATGCAGATGTTACCTATAGGCTGTGCATGTCTGTCGTCTTCCTCTTTGCCTCCCATTTCCTTGGTCATGACAAGCCTTTTCTTGCTGCTTTGCACATCTGTGGAAACCACCAGAGTGTCCTAAAGTTCATAATTCACATCTCATGTATAGGAGCCACTGTCAAAATCAAACACAGGCAGCATTCAAGGGAAATGGCAGTTTCAGTAATGAGAAAGAATTGATGAAAGTTCGCTACAGGAATTTTACTAGTTTTTTAATTGAAGGGAAAGAAATAGTATAGTTCAGGGTGCCCCAAACTAGACAATAACTGTTGGTATTCACAGGTGTAGTGGGCCGGCCTGTATAATCTTCCCTGGTGTCCTTCAAATAGGCTGTGGGCCCGAATCTTTTCAGGAGCCATCTGAGCACAGTCAGTATCCAACAATACCTAGTGAGCACTAATGCACTAAAAGTTATAAAGGTTAAGTACACAACTTAATTCTGGCAAACAAAGCTCAACTGATCCTGTTGGTTACCTTCCACAATTGCTTTGTGTACCATTTAATGCTTTCGCTTCCTCAAGCCTTTGTCATGGAGCAGAACAAATACTTTCTACTAGGGAATCAGAAAGTGGATGATAGTTATTTAGTTAAAAATAACGTTGGTTTGTTAAAATGGAGATGTTTGTTTTTCACAATCCGCCATGGAGAAAGAATGGTGAAGTAATTCTTTTAATGATTCCAAGTTCTTGACTACTTTGAAAGAATTTAGTGTAGATAAGTATGTCATATGTGAGAGACTTAATCTTATTTTTTTCAATAATAGTATCAGGTTCTCTATGTAACAAATTGCTCCCAAGTTTTCAAACATACATACTTTATATATGGTATGGTGATCCTGGGCTGTGCATTCTGCCCTGGTGACTGGACTGCCTAGCATTTACATTTTCTCTGCATTTATGTATGCTTTGAAATTGCATATCCAAAATATTTTGGGGGTTTTTTTCTATAAAATGGATACAAAATAAGCATCCTAAGGTTTGTATTGTTCTAACTTGGTCTGTGATTTTGCATAAAAGCTTTAAAAGCTCCCTCATAAATTTATTCTCTTCTAACAATATACCCATTCATCTCTAATTTTCTAATTACTGTCTTTTGAAAGCTATAGCATTTTAATTGCTTATGGAAACTAATCAGTCTCCTATCCTTGACAGTGATTTCATTAAGGTCTGATTTTATTTTAATGAAGATTTTCATATATATTATTATATTTTGGTCTATAGTGTGGCTTGATCTAAGAACCCAGTCTACCGTTGAGAACCTTAGTAAACGAATTCCAGGAAATAATAACTTTGTCAAGGTAAGAGAGCTCTTCTAAAGTATACTATTAGAATGGTCATTTAAAAATGTAGAGATTTCACCAAAAAGACTTTTTGGGCCCTACATCTTATTACACAGTGGTTATCTGATACAATTCATAGAGTATTTCTCCACAGATAATTGAGGACAACTCAGGTCTTTTGTGTCTTCTTGCCCTGTGGTTGATTGGAGGAATAATATTCCAAGGTTTGTAGGCTAGAGGGGTTACAAAGTATCCCCGTGGTTATGGCATATTCCCAGGGGGGTGTGCTTCCTGTGATTGAACTCTGACTTTCAGAACCATCCCTCTTGATTTTTACTATCCATCCAAGAAAGTTCTGGGTGCTTTTGAGTGTTCAGGCATCTGGATTCAGGGAGAGAAAGTAGAAGACATTTTATTGAACTCTTTATTGAACACTTCTACTCTCTTCATATGAAAACGGCTAATAAAAAAATTGCCTAGTGTTCAGTCCTTATATAGATCTCTCTTTGGATAAATGAAGGGAGAGAGAATTTTGGAAACCAAAAGGTATTTTTCTTAGCAAGGTCAAGACCAAATTCTCGTATCAAAAAAAAAAAAAAAAGGTTCTGGTGTTTGGTTTTATCCCCTTTATATTTTTCAGTGGGATTCTTATGACAGTTGGTTCTTGGTCTTGAAACTGGTGTTCCAATTCTATTAATTACAGCAGTTTAACAAAGCATTCCTTCTCTGACCTGTTCTCATAACTTCAGGCTAGTCCTGAATATACCCTTACCATTTTGTATTCCATTCTCTTTCTCACCCTGTCCAATCTTCACCCCTACCTCCAGCTACACTTCGCTTCAAGAGATGCATGTTTTTTTCTCCATGCCATTTTGGGCAACTTTTACACTTTTTACCTAAGTCATGAAAATGAGACAATGCGTACTACCTCACTATTAGTGTTGTGGGAGAATATTCCAATCAATTATTTCTGTTCATTATGTTTGATCATTGGTGTATTTTTTTTAAGAAAGCTAGAAAACCAGTGAGTTGCATTAAACTATTAAATCCTTTGGTTGAGTTATATTTTTTCTTAGATTTTATTTATTTATTTTAGATAGAGGGGAAAGGAGGGAGAAAGAGGGAGAGAAACATCAATGTGTGGCTGCCTCTTGCACACCCCCTACTGAGGACCTGGCCTGCAACTCAGGCATGTGCCCTGACTGGGAATCAAATCGGCAACCCTCTGGTTCACAGATCGGTGCTCCATCCACTGAGCCACACCAGCCAGGGCATGGTTTAAGTTTTCTTACCAAACATATTCATAGGAGATAAGAAGGAAAACAGTAATTACTTTCTGTAGTTAGGAGATAAATGTGGACAGTAGGGATGGGGAGGGGAAAGATAGTTGCATTATTTTGATGTATGTATTTTCTTAGCCACTTTTGTCAGCCCTAATAAAAATATTGGTATGTAATATGTAAATAAAAGTAAGAGTTGGACCTGATCCATTCTCAAGGAAGATTAATAAGCCCATATGTGTTTTATTATTATACTTTAATCTTTATTCAATCCACCCTCCCTTTGTTTAATCCATTTGCTAATTTAGACAACTACTTTCTTACATAGAGCAGCTCTGTTTTGCTTTCATCTGGTGTGTCTTAGAGCTCTGCTGTATTCCACACTAATTTTACATTATATTATTTGAATATGAATGTATAAATATTTGTAATATATATTTTTATACACATATATGTTAGGTCTTATATGTTTTAAAACAAATTTTTCTGGGTTCAGTCATTAGTTTATAATCTGATATGCTCTCTGATCGCAATAGTTTAAATATTACTTTCATGGAATCTGAACTAAACGGGAGAGCTTTGATCTAGGTGAATACTAAGCCATCACAAGAGTCTAGATAACGGGGTGCTGTGCCATATAATTTTCTCTTTACTTTGCTTCGTGGATGCTCTTTGAACTGCAAACATCACACTGATCTTTGTTCACGAGTGCACTTTCCTGTGCCATGAGATGGGGCAAATATTTTTTTTATCCATCATATTGTGGGATTACCTTTAGGACCACTGAGTATTTTGTGATTTGTGGAAGGTTTTGGTTTGGCGTTTTGTTCCATTTCGAACTGTTATGAATTTAATTTGCAATTGTTTTTAGTCCAAGACAGGCCTTCCACTTAGCACTTACTTCAGTGCTGTGAAAGTTCGCTGGCTCCTTGACAACGTGAGAGAAGTTCAAAAGGCTGTTGAGGAAGATAGAGCTCTATTTGGGACCATTGATTCCTGGCTTATTTGGGTATGTTTCAGTAGAATGCGTGTGTGGAGCAATTTTTTTCAGAAAGTTTTCTACTGCCTTGTCTGCTATCTGGTTTCTACTCTACTAAGAGTTCACACTTTTTAATTGGCAGCATTATTCAGAAAAGCCACTCAAGAAGTAGCAGAACGTTTCGGCCTCCAAAATTGAGAGGGGCATTTTTTGCCTACTTCCTATTTATTTTTTCTTACCTTATTGCAGTAAAAATGGAGGGTGATTACCAAAACCATATCTGTTGTCTTTAGAGTAAGTAATTTAGGTAATTAGTACTTGGTAATTTAAGCAGCTTTTCTCTCTTGCCTATCATGAAGTTTTCCACTAGGCATTGTTTAGTAGAAATAACTATTTCACATGGCAAAACACCTAGACTACCTTTTTTAGCTGTTCCTTATTTAATTAAGCCATAATATGAAAAATCATAGCGGACATTTCTGATCCATAATCTTTTTGCCCAAGCTGAACATGGATAACTGGAAGCTAATATTTCAAACATTTCCCAGGTAGGTCTTTAAAATTCATGTTCTTCCCTGGCTGGTGTAGCTCAGTGGATTGAGCATGGGCCTACAGACCAAAGGATCACAGTTCGATTCCCAGTCAGGGCACATGCCTGGGTTGCAGGCCAGTTCCCAGCAGGGGATGCATGAGAGGCAACCATACATTGGTATTTCTTTCCCTCTCTCCTTCCCTTCCCCTCTAAAGATCAATAAATAAAATCTTTTAAAAAATAAATAAAGTACATGTTCTCTCTCTCTCTCTCTCTCTCTCTCTCTCTCTGTGTCTCTCTAGTATATCTCTCTCCCTCAATTTTTAAAAAGATTTTATTTATTTATTTTTAGAAAGAAGGGAAGGAAGGGAGAGAAACATCAGTGTGTGGTTGCCTCTCACGTGGCCCCCACTGGGGACCTGGCCTGCAACCCAGGCATGTGCCCTGACTGGGAACTGAACCGGCAACCCCTTGGCTCACAGTTCACACTCAATCCACTGAGCCACACCAGCCAGGGCTCTCTCATTTTTATGATAACTATTTTCAAATATACCCCAAAGCAGAGGAAATGGTGTAACAAACCTCTACCACAGTGAGCCAGCTACAGCAATCAACTCTGGCCATTCTGGTTTCAACTACACTCACATGCTCTGTCTCCCCACAGATCATTGTAAAGCAAATCCCAGACACATAATGTCACTTGTAAATACTTAAGTATTTTGTAACAATCAGGGAGCTTCAAGGGAATACTGTCCCTAACCTTACTAGCCAGATGCACACGGCAGGTCTCGAAAAGCACCATTAGCAGGCTGTGCTTTGTGCTAATAGCAGTTTTCACACACATCAGTCACCTTTGAAACAGTTCTGACAGTTTGACAATTGCCTGGAAGCGGTGTAAGACATGAGGTGGGAACTGCGAGCTGTGAGGGAGCTTTCTCCATATTTGTTCCTTTCTTACCTCATTGCTTCAACGTAAAAAGAAAGCAGCCATTCAAAAAAATAAAGTAAAACAAAAAAATTGTAATAACAATAAATAGTTTTTAATCATTTAAAAAAAACTTTAAAAAGTAGGCAACAGTGTTTTCAGTTCCGATCGGAGGGTATTAACATCAGAAAGAGTTTTATGTAAAACTGTACAGGCATAGTCCAATGAGAACTCTTATTCCAAAACAAACCAAAAAGAAACAGCGGCAGCAACTCAGGGTTTAGTAAGACCCTGAAGAGGCAGAGATTTCAACGTGTTTCACTTTGCCAGATTTAGTGTCTGCATTTTCCAAAGATAAGAGGATGAAAACAAAGCCGGTGTTTTCTTTAACTATCGGTTCATTAGAACCTTGCTGATAATATGGTAGCCACTTTTGCCATGAAATGTAGTTAGTCTGAAGTGAAATGTAGCCAGTCTGAATCAAGATGTGCTGTGAGTATAAAACACACACTGTATTTCAAAGAGTTAGTACCAACAAAGGGTTAAATGTCTTGGTGTTGAAAGGCTATTTGGATATATTGGGTTGAAATAAAGTATATAGTATTATTAAAATCGATTTCACCTGCCTCTTTATACTTTTTAAAAAGATTTTATTATTTATTTTTAGACGGAAAGAGAGGGAGAGAAACATCAGTATGTGGTTGCCTCTCGTACACCCCCTACCGGGGACCTGGCCTGCAACCCAGGCATGTGCCCTGACTGGTAGTTGAACCCATGATGCTTTGGTTCACAGGCCAGTGCTTCATCCACTGAGCCATACCAGCCAGGGCTGCTACTTTATACCTTTTAAATGTAGCTACTAGAACATGTTAAATTACCAGTGTAGCTCACACTATATTTCTATTGGACACTATTGAAAACTAGAAAATCAAGTCATTAAAACATGCCACTCTCCTGGTTTCTACGCCGTGCTGCTGATTATGGCCCTTGACAAAATGTGAGTGAAATGGCAAGTAAGAGCACATGTAACATGTCCTTTTCCTCCTGTTTAGAGTTTGACAGGAGGAACCAATGGAGGCGTCCACTGTACAGATGTAACAAATGCAAGCAGGACGATGCTCTTCAACATTCACTCTTTGCAATGGGACAAAGAGCTCTGCGAGTGAGTTGTGTTTGCCCCTAAGAATAGCTTAACAAATTGTTACCTATTTGTAACCTGAATCTTATTCTTTGCAGATATCAGTGAAGCACCACACTTTAAATGTTGGTATTTCAGCCACAGTACACACATCTATGTTGTGTATTGTGTTAAGAAAGACTATTACATACACATACCCAATAAACATGGCCAATTAAGGCATCGCCTTGATTATTCTGGATTATTGCCTTGATTATTGCTTTAATTTCAAGGAAGATTAGGTTCCTTCAGCAAAGTGCTTTGGTTTCTGTATACTTTTTTTTATCGATTGATTTGTATAAAATTAGAATGTTAACTATCTAGTCACGCAACTGTGTTCTGCTAGTGTGTTGATTTGTTACTATTTAATTTTATACTCAAATACATCCATTTACTGTTATTTACATTTTTTACCTTTAAATGCATATGAATGTTTTCAGATTTTTATATACTTATAACAGTGTTAAATACCCAATCTTGTCTTATGTTTTCTCAGATTTTTTGGAATTCCAATGAAAATTCTTCCAAATGTCCGAAGTTCTTCTGAGATTTATGGCTTAATGGTAAATATACATTTTTGTTTTAAAAAACTTTATTATTCATAATTTAAAAGTCAACTGTTACACTTAATAGTTTGAGAGTTGTGACTTCATAAATGTTGGTAATATGTAAAGTAATAATTTAGTATTTAAATAGTTTTATAACTTAAAAATGGTAGAGTCCTTACCAATTCATTTCACAGTTTATAAACTTGAATTGGCTTTTCTTTGAATATTATGCTTTTGAATTATTACTGGGATAATCTAACTACTGAAGGTGGCATGGGAATATTTTGAGCCATTTTATTATCCACATAATTGTTTAGTAGTTGCTGTGTCTGCTTCTAATTCATAAGAAGGTCTCATCACATTTTAGTGGTGTTCTTTTTTCTGTTGATTCTCTCTTTTTCATTTATTTTTTTCATTTAAATATAGTGGATATGCAATCTCTTTTACTGGCCAAACCGTGTTTTAGATTACTTCCTTTGTTAGCCTGAGCAAAATTTTAGCAAAGAAACTGAAAGCAAAGAGTCTGCTTCTGATATGTGGTTGCTAATTAAACTGGGCTCCATAATGGATGTTTTTACCATTGCTTTCATGGAAACTCAGAGAAAAAGCAGTTTCAGCAAAACATGTGCTTAGCACCATTGAGTGTCTCTGATTGCACATCAGGGATGAAAAGCTCAAGGAGGGTTTGACCTGATGTTTAAACACCCAAACCTGGAATTTATGATAAAACTTCAGATCACAAAAAATATAGGCATTTCATGGCAAATATTAGAAACTCTATGTATAGAGTTAATAATAATGGAGTTAAACACTACTGGCTCTGAATAAATCTGGATCAAGAATTCTTGAATGTTTCATTCATAATAAAGCCTTTTAAGGCAGCCTGGAGCTTTTTAAGAGATAGGTAACTGCTTATCTACAGGTAAAGTGCTCTGATGAGTTTATCGCTGTCTGCAGACTGACCTGAGTGAGAGAAATAAAACAATTCTTGAGAAACCATTTCAGAGGATGGTTGAAAAAGCATTTAACTGGCCTAGTTTTCTCTTGCATTTCAAACATTATGCTTCTGTCCCCCTTTTTCCCCCTTGCTGACTATAGAAAATCTCTCATAGCCTGGTGAGTAGGTTGCCCACCAATTATTCTACCCATTCACTCGGAAAAGATACAGTGCATTTCCATTTAGTTTGAAACAAGCAGAAGTCCATTTACCAAACAGACTGATCCAGAATCATGGCTCTTCAAATTATTATAAGCTCTAGTGAAGCTGTAGGTTTTGTTTAAATTTCATCTTATTTGTTTTTAACTTTTCCATAAGACTGAGAGCAGTGTTTCAACATAAAAGTCTGTGGTAGTTTCCTGGCATGAGAAATTCTGATGTCCCCATTACAAAGTACATTTGTGATGTGCTTTGGACTTTAGCATAACAGGGAAATTAGATAGAGTTTTTTAATGTCCTAAACATCTACTTTGGCCAACCTTTCAGACCAGTTAGTTGGAAATGCACTGTCACTTTTTCTGCATGCTTCACCGGAGGATGTTCCCAAGACTCTTCCAGAGACCCCTCCCTGTGACAAAAAAGGAACGTTTTCCATGCCTGATCTCACATACTAGATCCTGCTGGTAGTTGGAAAATAACATCAATAGTATAAACAAAGACTTCTTTTAGTACTTAAATAGACGGAGCTGGACAGCCTCTACGTTTCCTTTTGTGACATTTATTTTTCACTTAATATCCAGGTTCAGGTTTGCTAAGCATATATACAGAAAATAAAAATAGCAGGTCTTGAATGAATGAGAAAGCATGAAAGAAAGAAAATAATATCCACTATCTGAGGGTGTTTTCTATTCTGTAAAGGGTTTCCATGTGTATGCTATTATTTCCTTATCATCAGAGCTATGTGAGGTGGCTTCTATTCTTACCCTCACTCTAACAGATAGGAGGCCCCAAGCTCCCAGCGACCAGGAGACCTGCCCACAAATGACAAGCTGAGGGGTGGGTGCTTTTATTTGGTGCACTTCCTAGGACATCACACCTACCTCAGGGATCATATTCCTTTCCCTTAGGACAAATTGCTTTGTGTGTTTCTTTAAAAAAAAAGTTTGTTGAAGTTCACAGTCAGCCACTTATATCTTATTTTTCTTCCTAGAATGCTGGCCGTACTTGATCAAAATAAAAACCACTACTCAGGACACAGATTAGCTCTTTGCTTATCTAAACTTGAAGAAAGATGTTAGCTATGAACAAATAGTACCCAATACCTGAACACTGTCGTGTTTCTCATCTTAAGAGCAGTTTGGGTAGGAAGAATAGTTGGTAAAATGCAGCCTTCCAAAATAAGTAAGTGCCATGCTGACATGATAGCTATTTATATATGTTCATTTTAAAGAATGTGTTGATGTCTTCTTAGTAATGACGATAATGGCAAAGAGCTAATGACTTCGGCATTCATGTAGCCCAGGCTCCGTTTTGTAGATCAATAAATCGAGGTGCAGAGAAGTTTCAGCAGCCTGCTCAGTGGCTTAATACTAACTAACCAGGAGTAGAGCCCATGTCTCCTGACTCTCAGCCCAGTGTTTCATGTCCATTCTCCAATGCCATGTCTCTTCTCGTTACTTTAGGAGTACTTCTAATATCTGTCTTTAAACCACTCATGTAGTCGAAACACTTGCTTTGTCTTGTCTGCCCCACATGCTCTGGCATGTCGCTATTCATGTTCGTTCCTATTGCAATTATGTTAATAGAGCCAACAGATTCTGATTATTCATAATCCTTTTTAAATTTGTATTAGAAAGCTGGCTCCTTGGAAGGTGTGCCAATATCTGGGGTAAGTTTCATCACCTAACATCTCCCTGCTACCTCCCCACCCTCGCCCCTTGCATGTTAAGGCTTTCTTCCTTTGTCTTAATTAATCTGCTCCTACTGGAAAAGAAGTAAGAGCAGGAAAATTGACTAATTCTTGTCCCTGCATGGGTTGAGAATCTTTTAAATAAAGTAATTCTAGAACTCCCACTCCCTTCCCATACCTATTATGTCATAGGGGTATTAACAAATAGGAAAATGGTCAGATGGAGGCAATGTAAAAAAAACACACACACATAAATCAATTCATTCCTTGATATATAGAAAACAAAAAGAAAATCCTATGGCTCTTGTAAGAAGGAAATCAGTAATGTTGTCTTAGTGTCCTATATTGCCATTTACTTGCAGTGTTTGGGGGACCAGTCTGCTGCGTTGGTGGGACAAATGTGTTTCCGAGATGGACAAGCCAAAAATACGTGAGTTTAAGAAACAGACCTTAGAACTAATGGTGTTTTGTTTGTTTTCCCTTTGGTGCTTTAAATGAGGAAAAGCTTTATCTCCATCAAATAAAATGCACTATGCCTTGTGTAGACACATTGATGAGGTTTGTGAAGACCTTAATCTATAAAATTCATTGCCTTTTCTGTCCAGAAACTAAATTTTGGTTTATAGTATTCATACCTTTTGCGGGGAGGTTGGCAGGGAGGGCTGAGCAGAGAGGAGGAAGAGCCATGTTTAAAACGACAATATTCAATGTGCTCCTGCCCTAGATGTTCTCACTGTAACTCGAAAGTCATAGTTTTGTGGATTTTTGGTGCTATTCTCCTGGCACTGCATTCTCTCCAGAATCTGGAGTTTCTCCTTAGACAAGAAGCAGAAGGAACGATAGAAGTGGAGATTTGGTGCATTTTTCTCCTAACCTCATCTCTTAACTACTCACACAGATGGAGTCTAACAAGCCCCATATGTAAGAGCAATAAGGTTGCTCCCACTTTAGAATGAAAAAACAGATGCTCGGAGAGGTTAGGCTAGTAAGTGGCAGAAGCCATCTTTCTACCCAGATCCATCTGATTCGAGTTAGCCAGGCTCTTAACCTCTGCACTTGACTGTCCCCCTGTGTGGTGAAGATTTCCATAGGCCTGGCAAAAGACTGTCTACATATAATTGTTCTTTGCTTGAGAATTTCCTAAATCCCTCATCAATGTTTAACTTCACTATTAAGTTTTGTGACTGATGGAATGTCTAATTTTTTTTTTGAGATTTCATTTATTTATTTTCACAGGGAAGGGAAGAAAGGGAGAAAGAGGGAGAAAAACATCAATGTGGGATTTGTCGACTGGCTGCCTCCCGCACACCCCCTACTGGGGACCTGGCCTATAACCCAGGCATGTGCTCTGACTGGGAATTGAATTGACAACCTTAAAGTTTGCAGGCCATCACTCCATCCACTGAGCCACACCAGCCAGGGTGGAATGTCTAACATTTTAGATTAAATGTTCTTGTAGTCTAGCAGGGTCAGCAGTCCCGGTGTGAGAGAGAGTTTTAGGGGTAGAGGGGAGATAATGAAAATTCTTTGCAGATCATGGTATCCTGAGGTTACTGGGAACAAGAGAGTTTGAGTCAGCATGGGTCTGGAAACATATTCTTTAAAGTCTGGGTTTCAGCCAGCTGAATCTCAAGAGTCAAGAGAAATGATAGAAAACTGGGCTCTTTTCTTTACTTCTCCCACCCCACCCCCACCCCCAGACAAAAACATGTTTGTTCCTTTTTGGTGGTCACGTTAATGCTAGTAAAGTGGATGCTATCTCTATTTGTCAAGTACTTAACACAGTACCCAATAAAAATTGCCTGGTTTTCCTTTCTACTCCCCTCCCCCTTAAACATTATCAGCCAAGCTTTGATGGTGAATTTAAGTCAGGGAGGGCTTGTTGAGAATCTCTGCAGCCACTGCAGGTTGCAGGTGGGAAGTAGCAGATTAGAAGTTTTGGGGGGCTGCGGCAGCAGCCATGAGGCGAGGACTGGCGGGTCTCCGGCTTGGGTTCATCAGGGCTCCGGGTGGATGGCGAGACCCCATACCGGGGCCCCGGGTGGGAGAGATGAGACGGAGGCACCCCTGAGGCGACCAGTCCCAGAACTTGAGGTTGGCCACAGCACACTGGGCCCTGGCCTCCGCCTCGAGAGGATAGAGTAGGGGAACCATTCCGAGAACTTTAGGCCGCGGAAAATTCAGGCACCGGCGGCGCCGCACACGTGTTCCAGGCGACCCACTTGGGCAGAGGAAAGGTAGCAGCGCTGACTGGGTTTAGGCCCCGCACCTGGATCCAGGCCAATCTCTGCCGAGGTTTGCTCAGGCTTCAGAAGAGGCTTGCCTCCAGCATCCTCTGCTGTGGCAAAAAGAAGGTCTGGTTGGACCCCAACGAGACCAATGAAATCGCCAATGCCAACTCCCATCAGCAGATTCGGAAGCTAATCAAAGATGGGCTGATCATCCGGAAGCCTGTGACTGTCCACTCCCGGGCTCGATGCCAGAAAAACACCTTGGCCCGCAGGAAGGGCAGGCATATGGGCATAGGTAAGCGGAAGGGTACTGCCAATGCTCGAATGCCTGAGAAAGTAACCTGGGTGAGGAGGATGAGAATCCTACGCCGGGTACTCAGGAGATACCGTGAATCGAAGAAGATCGACTACCACATGTACCACAGCCTGTACCTGAAAGTGAAGGGGAATGTGTTCAAAAACAAGCGGATTCTCATGGAACACATCCACAAGCTGAAGGCGGACAAGGCTCGCAAGAAGCTCCTGGCTGATCAGGCGAGCCCCAAGGAAGCTCGCAAGCGCCGGGAAGAGAGACTCCAGGCCAAGAAGGAGGAAATCATCAAAACTCTGTCCAAGGAGGAAGAGAGCAAGAAATAGAGCTCCCCCTCTCTTACCCGTACATAGTGGCCTTGGCAATTACATGGATCGGCCGTCGAATAAAGTAGCCTCATCTGCAAAAAAAAAAAAAAAAAAAAAGCAGAAGAAGAAGAAGAAGTTTTGGGGGGCTCACATTTTTCTTCCTGAGGGGGAAGAGCACAAATATATGATAAATCAAATTATAAATGAGAACGTCAATGCTGTAAGAAACTTTGAAGTATGGCTGTTGGGTTCCAAAGGGAGGAAAGAAAACTTATCACAAAAGATCATGTTAGTTATACGATGTTTTGAGGAATGAGCAATATTGGCAAGTGCACAGAACACTGAACAAAGATGCAGATGGGGAAATGGAAGACTTTGTCTAAAGACTATAGAGAACATTCAGGTAGGGACATGGTAGAAAAATAGGTCAGGATCATATTATGAAGCCCTGAAATCTGGACCTAAAGAGTTTTTTCCCTCCCCTCCCCCCTTTCTTTTTTTTCTTTCTTTCTTTTTCTTTCACAAGAGAACAAATCCGTTTTATTTATCCACTCTTGAGTAAGTTCTGATCTTTGAGGGGTACAGCATGACACTGATTCTGTGTGCAGTGGCCTTAGTAGGAAGGTTGCTTCAGAATTTAGCAGGAACCAGCCACGGTTCCGGTTTCCATGAGCACAACTTCCTTTCCCCAGATGACACTGGTTTTGTTCACACTGCCACCATGAGTCAGTGTTGTTCCTTCCCTTGTGCACAGAAGCACCTCTTGCCCAGATGGAACTCAGTTTCATCTCAAGCACAAACACCTTCAATTCTAAGAAGAGCTATGTGCTCCCTCTGGTTCTAGAGAGACCCCACTTATACCAGCAAAAAATGGCGTCAGACCACAGCCTTCCAGACAGACGTGTTTGTCTTTATAGGGTCTTGTTCCCAGCAGGCTCCACAGGCTCCAAGATAGTGGAAAGAGCCTGAAGACTTTTTCTTAATAGGCGGTGGGGCACTTCTAAAGATTTGTGAGTTGGTGTTCAGAGATGACTGGAGCTATTTATTTAATAATACGACAATTCTAGGTCAAAGTGAGGAGAGACTAGAGGCAAAGAGGCCAGAGAGGAGGCCACTACAGTGAACTCATAACAAAGGCAAGGACTAGGAAGGATGGGGACAGGAAGGCTGCAGGTGGATGTCCGTGGCACTGCAGAGGGACAAGATATAGGAAGCATATAGAGTCCAGTCACCTGCCCTGAATAGTTAGACTTAGCGAAAATAAGGAATGGATCCAAGTAGAAGAGTTTCTGTTCGGGAAATATTTGCGATACTGGTAGGCTCTATACTGCACATATTTGGAAATGCGGAATGAGTTTAGTATAAAAGTAGAGATGTTGAATGCCCCCTATTTACAGGTGATTTTTTGAAGCAGAAGTAATAGATGAAATTACGAAGATAAAGTATACAGGTGGAGGAGATATTTAGAAGTAGGAGACACAGATGGAAAATTCGGAAAAATAGAATGTAGCTATTCATTCTCGTGGATATCCATGGTAGAGATATTCAGGAGGGAGGCTTGGTCAGCAACGCGAAAAACTACAAAAAGGTCGTTGAAGCGGAGAACGAGAACAGACCATGGTACATGGAAATTGGGTCCCATGGGACTTCCAAAGATGAAACTTTAGTTAGCATGGAAGCCAGCTTGCAAATGGTCCAATAGGTGTTGTGGGTAGGTAAACAAAATCAATAAAGACAGCCAGACAGAATATGCCTTGCAAACATGCAGCCATCCAGGAATGATAAGATCATTAACGGGATCATAACCAAGGTTGGAGAATTTCGTTTGTGTTTTTGGTCACAGCCAGAATAGAGAATGTTTCTTTGGAGTCTGAGCAGAGAACAGATGGAAGCTGTCAGATAAACGAGAGATAAGTGATAAGCAGAACAAAGTCCTAAGAGGTTGGAGAGATTGGGACTGAGAATGTAGCTAATCTCGCTGAACCTCAGCAGGGAGCTACCGATGTCAGCTGGGATGTCAGTGCAAAATCCATCTGTTTCTGGATGGAGGAACCGATGATGGGGGATGCTGATTTTTCTTCCAGTTTATCTGTATTTTCTAATTTTTTAGAATAAACATGAGTTATTTGAACATCAATTTTGCTTTAAGAAAACGAACCTAAGATAGATGCCTCCTCTTCCCAGAGGTACTAAAAGTAATAAATGGGGCCCTTTCCCGCCTTCACAGCTTTGGCCAGGGCCATCTTGGCACACTTCCCCCAGAGGGATAGCAAGCAATCTGTACCTTCACTGACATTAGAAAAGTCAGACATCTTTTGGGGATGTTTGAACACAGGATGGCTGTAAGGAAAAATAGATAGGCCATATAAATGCTAAAAGCGCTATATCTGTTGGGTGACTGGGAAGAAAGAGTAATTAAATGTAAGAGGAAAAACATTGCCTGTGTACTGCTTTGAAAGCTGTGGTCTCAATGCAGCAATAGCGTCTCTTCATATATTGCTAATGTTCATGAATTACTTATTAAGCGTACTAACCTAAGGACTCACTTTTACTAAGTGCCTTGAGTCTTCACATCACTTTTGTGCTTTAAGACTTGGGTACCACTATTCGCACAAACAGGGTTTATATGGGTGCTAAATTGATACAGATTTCTCCTCTTAAAAGTATGAAACAAATCACTAAGTTCCATTTTATGAATATTTATTAAAATGTATAACTTCACCCTGGCTGGTGTGGCTCAGTGGATTGAGTGCTGGCCTGTGAACTGGAGGGTCGCTGGTTTGGTTCCTATTCAGGGCACATGCCTGGGTTGCAGGCCAGGTCTCCAGTGCGGGGTGCATGAGAGGCAACCACACATTGATGTTTCTATCACTTCCTTCCCTTCTCTCTAGAAATAAAGAAAATCTTTTTAAAAAATGTATAACTTCAAATGCATAGCCTTTTCAGTGTTGCAGAAGTAAAAATGTATATGTGACTTGGATGTTTTCATTTGTAAATGTATTATTAACTGTACCTAATGTTACTTGACTGGTGTTTTTATTTTTTTTTTAAGATTTTATTTATTTATTTAGAGACAGGGGAAGGGAGGGAGAGAAACATCAATGTGTGGTTGTGTCTAGTGTGCCACTACTGGGGACCTGGCCCACAACCCAGGCATGTGCCCTGACTGGGAATCAAGCCTGTGACCTATTTGTTCGCAGGCCAGCTCTCAATCCACTGAGCTACACCAGCCAAGGCTGACTGGTGTCTTTAAAAACTTAGATATCCATTAATCCCATCTTCCTTGAATGTATCTTCTGTGCTTCAAGGAGGCTGAGAATTTATTTGGTTGAGAAGAAATAGAATGCCTTGGGCTAATTCTTATTCAGAACAATGGTATCTGGGGAAATGTTGATGGGAAAAAATTGCCCTTGGTTTCTGTTTGCTCCACAAGACAGGCAGCAGATGGGGTCTGTTGACATAGTGCTGACTGGAAGTAGCTTCTGCTGGGGTCCCTCTGCCAGCCCTGGGACTGAATGCTGCCCATTCTCCCATCTGCCAGAATGTCACAGAACACAGCAGCAGGGTCTGTTGGGAGGCAAGCCTGAGCTCAGGCAGGACAGCTTGTGGAAAAGCAAGGTGATGGTCGCAGCCAACTTGGTTGAAAACTGTTTTCCTATGACCCTTACTGGTAACAGTTTGGGCTGCTTATCTGCCAAAACTACTCAAGTCCACATGTCAGACTTGTTGCAGAGTCCGAAGCTTGTGCTGATAAAGCTGGCACAAAATAAATTCAGTTCTTGCATGACAACCATGTTACAGTCTCCCTGCACTCTTAGAATGCCCAGGCCTGGCCCTGGCTGTGTAGCTCAGTTGGTTAGAACATCGTCCCAGTCAATAAACCAAGGATGCGTGTTTGATCCTGAGTCAGGACACATACAAAAATCAACCAATGACTGCATAAATAAGTGGAACAACAAATTGATGTTTCTCCCCTTCTCCGTTTGGCTAAAATCAATCAATCCATCAAAGGATCAATAAAAAGAATACCGAGATGGGAAAGCTAGACCTCAAGTAGCCTTCCCCTCTATGCCGCTCCTGTCCCCGTAGCCCAGCTACACTCTCTCGCACTCTGCACTTGGCCTTGGCAGAAGATGGTGGCATTTCTGGTTGTGGCCGTGTTCTTCTAGACTGATTTTTAAAATGTAATTCCAAAAGGAGTATGTGATGTTTGTTAGCTTTTGGAACTTTTCCGAAACTTTAATATAATGACTTTTGTTGTACTTAGTTAAATGTCAGTTTAAGTAATTTGTATTATTAATGCTTCACCACTTTTAATAAAATTGTCTTACTGTTTATTCTTCCCCTAATTATAGGTATGGAACGGGCTGCTTCTTACTATGTAATACAGGCCCTAAGGTATGTTTTTCAAAATAAAAAATTGGTGAAAGTCTTCTTTAACTTCGTATAAATAATGCACCCAATGATGAATGCCACTAAATTTGAAGGGTTCTAATAAGAACCACTTGAGGTTCTTTGAATTTTATATATGTTTTTATTTTTTACATTTTTAAAAGAGATTTTTATTTATTTATTTTTAGAGAGGGGGAAGGGAGGAAGAAAGAGAGGGAGAGAAACATCGACCATTTGGGCACATGCGCCAACCGGGACCTGGCCCGAAACCCAGGCGTGTGCCCTGAGGGTTTGCAGGAGGAAGTCCAACCCACTGAGCCACACCGGTCAGGGCATGAATTTTATATATATATGTATATGTTTTTAATTGTGTTAGTGGGATTTGTACACTAGGACCTTGTACCTTGTTAGATTTTTTTGGACCTTGTTAGATTCTTAATGCAAATCTAATTTAGAGCAAGGATAAACTTTTTATGCTGTTTAACTGTATTGTTCCTGATACTATTAATTTTCCTAAGAGTTATTTTCAGAATTGTTATGTTTATTAAATTATTTTGTACCTAGGTTATTTTAGCTTTAAAAAAAAGTTGTCTTAAAAAAAAAAAAGGCTGTCTTTTTATTTTCCTGACTACTGAAGTCTTGTTCTCTTTCCTATAGTGCGTATTTTCTGAACATGGCCTTCTGACCACAGTGGCTTACAAACTCGGTAGAGACAAACCCGTATACTATGCATTGGAAGTAAGTACTTTTCAGTCAATATGGATAATACAACAAACATTCAAAGTTAAGGAAATCATGGTGTTTTCTAACACCTTTTCTGGTAAATTTAAATACATAGGACTGACAAACCTCAGCTTTCTTCTTGACATTTGGTTGAGTGGAAGGAACGAAGGCCTGAGCTCTGGGGCTCACGACTTCCAGATGACCTTGAGTATATCAGTTCCTTAGTTCCTTTGCCAATTAATTGTGGGACCTTACCCATTTTGCTGTTACTTAGCTGCTTTGCAGTGTAAGAGTTTTCTATTTCTAAAGTTTAAGGAGGCATCGATTCACTCTAATATTGCTTTCCACGTGAACATGCTGTTTTTGTGGCCACAGTGCGCCAGTGTTCCGAAGAGAAACCCTGGGCACGACAAGGCGGGGCAGCTCTCTTATGTGTCTCTCTATAAAAGTAGGAAACGAAGTGAGAAGATTTATGCCATCTTTCACTGAAAGCATTTGTTACAAAGCATGTTTGTCAATTCTAGTAGGAATATGTCAGCCTATAGGGCATGGTAGGTGTGTATTGTTATATCCACCAGACGCGGGAATAATTTTCGAAGACCTTTCAGGGTTTTGATCTTATTTTATTGGCCAAGCTTAACCTGTGCAGGGACAAACTCTCAGGGTGTCCAGAGGCACGGTGCCCAAAAGGGCTGCAGAGGAGAGTCACGCCGAGCGCTTACAGCTAAGTCCTTATATAGGGGCGCACAAGCAAGCGTTGAACAGAAGCAGACGTGGCAGTTAGCTGTTTGCTGACAGAGACTGTGCATGGGAACAGGGTGGGGTTTCAAAATTCAAAGCTAAGCAGATTACAATCAGTCTGTTTTGCTGTGGTCAGGCTATGTTCTCAATTTCCCAGGTCTCAACAGTATTAAAAATATAGAAAACATTTACTGCAAAAGTCAAAGAAGTGGTATAGTACTCTGTTTCTTTCACATATATTTCTTTTCTTTTTTTGGCTAATATTTTATTTACATACTTTTAGGGAGAGGGGAAGGGAGTGAGAAAGAGAGGGAGAGAAATATCCATGCGTGGTTGCCTCTCATGTGCCCCCTACTGGGGACCTGGCCAGCAACTCAGGCACATGCCCTGACTGGGAACTGAACCAGTGACCCTCTGGTTCATAGGCTGGCACTCAATCCACTGAGCCACACCAGCCAGGGCTCAGGTACATTTCTTAAAAGCATTTCTTTACAATCTATTTTAAATGGCTTCCTTATAATATACAATTACAGTATATGATCTAAAACCTTACTGAGTCTTGTTTCCTCGAGTAGCTAATAATAATTTGCTTAAAAGTGTTAGACTTGTTTTTAGTTAAAACATTTTATTAGCTGTTAAGCCTAGAATATGAGGAATTTTACTTTATTTGTTTTTTCTTGCCCTCTCCCTATATAAGCACTTTAACTTCGGCCCCAATCCCTTTTTTGTGGGTGATAGGAGCATTTGTGAAAACACTTGGACTGTGTATTAAAGGTATCTTAATACTTCTTGGAACTTAAACTCCTACCAGCCTTCTCTCTGTCCCCCGCCATAGAAAGTATTTAGCACAGCGCTATGCACACTGAATATGCGGCATTGAACAGTAAGCTGTTCTCTTTTTTTTCTGATACGGGAGAAAACCAGCCCTTTAGAATTTTAGATTCCGTAGACTTGAAAGGGGCCTGAGGACTGCAGGTTACCTGGCCTTAACTTCCCTCCCAGTATGAAAAGCCTTCTCCTCTATCCTCTGCCCATATCCTTCTAAGTTCTGTTTGCAGATAACACCAAATTTGCTTCTTACTAACCATCGGACCTAGATCAGCTGTCATTCAAATACTAGGAGGCTGCTACCAGTTTGTCTGGGTCTTCCTACTCCCAGATAAACTTCCTCATGCCCTGATGTCACATGATTTCTAAATGCTTTTCAGTTCTGGGCTGCCTTAGTTGAATGCATTCCAATTTGCCAGGGACTTCTACAGCAGAGTAGAATATTCCCCATGCAGCCTGACCTGTACTCACTAGAGTGATTTGGGCATCTCTGACCATAAACACTGCTTCGGCTGTTCTAGCCTGAGAGTTCATGAATTGAGTCCGATGACTTCATCAGAGCCATAGTTCCAGGAGCACGTGTTAGAGTATCCAGTGCTTTTCCAAACGAATCATTTTAAGCCCAGTTGGCTTCATTCTGTGTTTGCACAGATCTTTTGCTAAATTCAGGTCTTTGTTTCTTCCTGGTAAATTTCACAATAGTGATTTCAGCTTATACCAACACAGACTGAATTCTTTTTCACTCTATTTTATTACTCTTTCAGTTTTGTCTCGTTTGGAGACTGAGCAAGCATGTACTTTCTTTCTTTTTTTTTTAACTTTTTTTTTATTGTTCAAGTACAGTGTTCTGCCTTTCCTGCCCCCCACCCCTCCTTTCTGATTTTGTTTCAAATCATGTAATTTTGCTCACATTCATAACATTGTAAAGCTGAGGACAATAGATTGGATGCCCACAGGCTTTGCTACACCCTGCTCTGCCCTTGTTTTACACACACGGAATCTGAACATAGACAAGTGAAATTGGAGTCACTTGGCCGAAGTAACTTTTGACAGTTAGTGAGTAGCTGATCCAGGAGGGAAATCTCCAGGCTGCTGGGCTTCAAAGTCTAGATGCCTAAGCCATCCCATTGTGCCTTCTCCTTTGTAAGTCTGAATATTCAGCACTCCAGTCTCCCAAGCCCAGTGTTCTTTTCGCTGCATCTCACATATGTCACTTCTTTAGTCCGCTAGCCTAGCAACTCATCCACTACACACACACACACACACACACACACACACACACAGAGGAATGATGGTATAAGATTTTTTCCCATATTTTCTAATTTTTATAATTAACAAATATTTATAAAAATTAAAACAAATAAAGAAAGATAGCAGGAATAATGCTAGATTGGTAAGGCTTTCTCAGTAAGTTCCTGCTAATTGCACTTGGTCATGCTGCTTCCTTTTTTCTCTAAGGGCTTACAAAGGCTGTGTTTAATATTCATTTCTTTCATCGGACAGATTCGTGTTAGGCTTGACCATCTGAGGTATGGAAATTTTACTGTCTGCCCTTTTAAAACACTGAAACTGGCCCTGGCTGATGTGGCTCAGTGGGATGGAGCGTGGGCTGCAAACCAAAGGGTCGCTGGTTCGATTCTCAGTCAGGGCATATGCCTGGGTTGCGGACCAGGTCCCCAGTGGGGGCCTCATGAGAGACAATTACACATTGACATTTCTCTCCCTCTCTTTCTCCTTCCCTTCCCCTCTATAAATAAATAAGCAAAATATTTTTTTAAACTGAAACTGTAGCTGTCCGTCTTAGTTTTGAGACTTTTTGTTCTCCCTCAGCTGATTTGGAAGCAACAAAATGCACTTCTGACTTTTGTTGTTGTTGTTTTGGGGTTTTCATTTGTAGTGCCTTTAAGCTTTTACAGTATTATTTAATTAATTACATATTTTCCTAAGAGAGTGTACAGATGTGTAGTATTTTTAACCTCCTGGCCATGATGGGAACCTCACATGCTTTACCGCTACCAGCCCCACCAGAGATCATGTTATTGCGTTTAGTTTTCATTTCCCTTTTTTTTTAAACATGCAATAATTAGTACTATTTCCTTTTCCAGTCCACAGTAAATCTACTTTATCAGAGTTTGGGGTGGGAAAACAATGTAAGATTAACAATCTTTCCTACATCCCCTCTGGCTGTTTTTGATGCTGATAAGACCTCAGCTGCTGGCTGTAACTGATATCTTTGTAGATAATCTTGTTTATTGTCTGAAATTTAATATTATCTCCTTATCGTGGACATTCTCTCTGGTTTTACTAGAATGTTTGGGTTTATTTTTACATATCCTGTTAAGTGCTTGGATATAAGTCTATCTTCAATTCTAGAAAATTCTCAGCAATGATCTCTTCAAACATTGCTTCTTTACCATTACTGCCATTCTCTCCTGAAATTGCTATTGTATGGAAATTGGAACCTTTCACCTCACCCTCCCTACCTCTTAACTGCCCTTTTGTATTGTTAAAGTCTCTTTGTTTCTCTCTGCTATGTTTCTGGGGAGTTTCTCATTATCTATGTTACATTTCCAAATTCTCTCTTTCAAAAGAATTAAACAGAACCAACCCTTTTTTACTATGAAGTATAAGACACATACAGAAAAATACATGAAATATCATGTACAGCTTTATCAATTATTCTAAAGCGAAGACCCTGGTAATCTCACCTGGTATTTCCTGACCTGGTATTTCCAGGTTTCCAGGTCAGGAAATAACATAACTAACCCCCAAGAACCCCCTCTGTACCCCTCCCATCACAGCTGCCTCCGCCCCTCCAAAAGGCCAACACTGCCCTGACTGTTCTTATAATCACTTCCCTACCTTTTGGAAAAATTAAGTTATTTCTTGTCAATTATAGTGTACATATGATATTATTAGTTTCGAGTGTACACCCCACCAATGATTTGACATTACATAACTTGCTAAGCGATTTGTACCCATCTGACACCATACGTGGTTATTAGAATATTTCCTTAGTTTTCTTTATAGTGCTAACACTGAAATGTGTAAGCAGTAGAGATTTGTTTTGCGTGTTTTAAGATTTTATTTATTTATTTTAAGAGAGAGGGGAAGGGAGGGAGAAAGAGAGAGAGAGAAACATCAATGTGTGGTTGCCTCTCACACGCCCCCTACTGGGGACCTGGCCCACAACCCAGGCCTGTGCCCTGACTGGGAATTGAACTGGACCCTTTGGTTCGCAGTCCATGCTCAATCCCACTGAGCTACACCAGCCAGGGCTAGTTTTGTATGTTTTTAATACACTATATATTTA
Source organism: Artibeus jamaicensis (assembly GCF_021234435.1). Taxonomy (NCBI): domain Eukaryota; kingdom Metazoa; phylum Chordata; class Mammalia; order Chiroptera; family Phyllostomidae; genus Artibeus; species Artibeus jamaicensis. The sequence continues at coordinate 5,988,926 of NW_026522028.1, read as the reverse complement.
AATGTAAGAGAAAGAGAAGAAAGTGAGAGAGACTGGGTCATATAGTATGTATTCTTTGAACTGGCTTTGTTTACTAAACATTTTATTTGTGAGATTTATCCATGTTATTAAATATAGCTGTTTCGAACGTGGATGGAACTGGAAAGCATTATGCTGAGTGAAATAAGCCAGGTGGTGAAAGACAAATACCATATGATCTCATCGTTAACAGGAAGCTAAACAATAAAACAAACAAGCAAGCAAAATAAAAACAAAGACACTGAAATCGAGAACAAGGGGACAGTGACCAGAGGGGAGAAGGGAGGGAATTTCAGGGGGAAAAGGGGAAGAATTTACAGGAACTAGCATAAAGGACACATGGACAACAACTAAGGGGGGTGGAAAGGGGAGGAAGGTGGAAGGTACAGGGGGGGGTGGGCTGGGAAGGGAGTAAAAGAAAGAATACTGTAGTTGAAAAATAATTTAAAAAATAAATTAATTAATTTAAAAAAGATATATAGCTGTTCCATTTTTTTCATTGCCATATAAAAGTACCACTAGCAGTGTATGGTAACACTAATTTATTTATCATCTGTATCCTACAGTTTACCCCATCTATTATATTTTTAAATTCACTCAGTGATTTTACTTCTAGGATTTTTTAAATATTTATTTTTAAAGAGAAGAGAAGGGAGGGAGAAAGAGAGGGAGAGAAACATCTATCAGTGCCCCCTGCACATGCCCCAACCTGGGACCTAGTCCACAACCCAGGCATGTGCCCTGACCGGGAATTGAACCAGCAACCATTTGGTTTGCAAGTTGGCCCTCAACCCATGAAGCCACACCAGCCAGGGCAATTTCTAGGATTTTTAATTAGTTATTTTTTATACCCACCGGATTTTATTTTATTTCCCTTTTCTTTTGATTCCTAAATACATGATTTTTTTAATGGAAATCAGATCTTAACTTATCCCTTTGAGGATTACTTTTAGCACACTTATTTTAAAGTCTTTGTCAGACTGGAGTGAATTCTATTCCAACTATTAACTATTGTTGGCTGATGTCTTAATAGATTTCTTATATTTTGGAACTTTCACTTCCTGTCTCTTTATAGCCTTAGCAAGTAGACAGTTGTTTGCAAGCATTCCTACAGTAGTAGGAGAGCGCCACCTAGCTCCTGGCTTCAAGCACTGAAGCTGATTCTGTTCCTTGTCTTACACAAAACATTTTAGATCCCTTCCTTCCAGGGGAGCCAGTTTCCCCTCCACCACTCCTACTCCCTGACACATAAACAGAAATTAGTCAGAACACATTGTGCTTGCCCTGGCCAGGTAGTTCACTTGGTTAGAGCATTGTCCTGATACACCAAGGTTGAGAGTTCTATTCCCAGTCATGGCACATACAAGAATCAACCAATGAATGCATAAATGAGTAGAACAACAAACCTCTCTCTCTCTCTCTCTCCCCCCCTCTCCCTCCCTCTCTCTCTCTCTTCCACCTCCCCCCTTCCCCTCCCTCCCTTCCTTTCTCTGTAACAATCAATCAATAAGTAAAATTTTAAAAATAAAATGAACCCTTCTTGCTGTGTCTTCAAGTTCTGCCTGGTCATGCATTTCTGTTTCTGTCCACATCGACACCATTCTGGATGTGAGTCAGCATGTGTTGTTTTGGTTTTCTCTTTTTACATTTTATCTGTAATCCTCTGTGTTTAGTATAGAGGGGATTTTTAAAGTGCAAACTCACCATCTCTGTTGATGTGAACACCTATTTTTCTTTTTCATCACCAACAGAATTCTGTTATTCTCTCCCTGAGGCCGGCATGTGATTCATCTAGGCCTGACAGGGTAGCATCTCCAGGTTCCTGGTTTCGTTCTCAGTGAGAAGGAATTGGGTCATATAATCCTTTACCTGTTCTAAGATTTTAAACTCATATTTAACTGCTTAAATTTGTCCCACTCTTTCTAGTTGAAAATGTTTCCTCAGTGATGGGAGAGACTGAAGCGAGAGAACAATTGGGTAGTTCTGCTTTCCCTCCGATGTCTATTAATAGTGCACTATCTTCCCTTGTTCATCTGTTTCTGAATATGATCTCGCTGAACAGAAACCTTTTGGGGCTTCTAATATGATTGATTATGAACTTGAGTTTATTTAAGACTTGGGACTTCTCTGTTCTGTATTCTGTCCCGAGTATATAAATACCCTGAGGCCAGGGTGCATGTCTGTGTTTTTCACCGCTCCATCCCAGCCAGCTGGCATGTAGCAGACACTCAATAAGTATTGTTTACATACTAAATCCTATATTCTGCCATTGATGTCTACTTAAGCATGAGCTTTAAAGAGTGTTCCCTGTATCTCCCCGCCTCCTTGGTTTCTTTAGATGTCCTTTCTCCCAATCTCTTCCTTTATATGATTTATAATTATAGTGTTAAGATGTTGTTTTGTATTTTCCAGACCTCTCAAGCCAGCTATTCAATTTTAGGTATAAGCCTATGTGTTACTTAACTGTTGCTGTGTAATAACATTACCACAAATGCAAGTGGCTTAAAACCACACCCATTTATTTTGTTAGCTCTCAGTTTCCATGGGTCAGGGGCCTAGGCACAGTTTAGCTGGGTCCTCTGCTCAGGCTGCAGCCAAGGTGTTGGCTGTGGATGCAGTCTCATACGCACCTCCATCCTCTTCCAGGCTCACTTGGGTTATTGGCAGAATTCAGTCCCTGCAATTGTAGGACTGAGGGGTTCAGTTCCTTGCTAGCTGTCAGCCGTAGGCTCCCCTGTGTTCCTAGAGGTCACCTGCAGTCCCTTTCCACCTAAAGACTGCTGATATGACGTTCTGATGCAACGTAATCATGTACATCCCGTTACCTTTGACATGTGCTATTAGTTAGAAGCAAGTCATAGGCCCCACCATGTTCAAGGGGAGGGCATCATGCGAGGGCATGACCACCAGGAAGCAGGGATCCGGTGTGCCACCTTAGTTAAGAATCTGTCTGCCACAGCCAGTGAACATTGTTTATGGACTTCTGCGATGTACTTTCTTGGAAAATATACCATATGTTGCTGTGTATAATGTGCACCTTTTTGCCCACATTCTTGAGGGAAAATAAAGATGCACATGATACGCAGGCATATGAATCCTGTGTATAATGCATGCAAAATGCAGGTGCACGTTATGGCAAAATATGATACTTTCTGAGCAATAAATGCTTTCAGTTTTATGCCCTAATTTGTTGCTGAATCATTAGTGATATAGATTACATTTCAAAGATAGTGTTCTCCTTGTTGAACTGTGCTCTATTTCTGTTTTCTATGTGATTAAAAATGCTATTGAGTTAGATTTTGCATTTGTAATCTTTTTATTTTATTGTTGTTCAAGTACAGTTGTCTGCCACTGCTCCCCTCCCACCTCCACCCCCTGATCCCACCCTCCCTTGGTTTTGTCCATGCGTCCTTTATAGTTGTTCCTGAAAACCCTTCCCCCTTTCCCCTCATTACCTCTCCCACCTCCCCTCTGGTTACTGGCAGTTTGTTCTTCATTTCAATATCTCTTGTTATATTTTGCTTGCTTGTTTGTTTTCTTGATTAGGTTCCAGTTAAAGGTGAAATCATATGGTATTTGTCTTTCACTGCCTGGTGTTTTTCACTTAGCATAATGCTCTCCAGTTCCATCCATGATATCACAAAGGGTAGGAGCTCCTTCTTTCTTTCTGCTGTGTAGTATTCCATTGTGTAACTGTACCATAGTTTTTTGATCCATTCATTTACTGATGGGCACCTAGGCTGCTTCCAGCTCTTGGCTATTGTAAATTGTGCTACTATGAACATTGAGGTGCAGAGGTTCCTTTGGATTGGTGTTTCAGGGTTCTTAGGGTATGATCCCAACGGTGCAATTTCTGGGACAAAAGGCAGTTTCATTTTTAGTTTTGGGAGAAAATTCGATACTGTTACCCTTTTAACTACTCCCTTCCCCCTCAAAATTATTTACCCCAACCCTAGGCAAACACTAGTTTACTCTTCTTCCCTATGGATTTGCTCATTCTGGACGTGTCATATAAATGGAGTCATACAATATATGGTCCTTTATGACTAGCTTCTTTCACTTCACATGTTTTCAGAATTCATCCATGTTGTGGGAGGACTTCATTCCTTTCATGACCAAATAATATTCCGTCATGTGGATATACACTACATTTTATTTCTTTTTTAAAGACTTTGTTTGTTTGTTTGTTTGTTTGTTTGTTTAGGCAGGGGAGAGAAACATCAATGTGCAAGGGAAATACTGGCCAGTTGCCTCTCACACCTGCCCCTACCAGGGCCTGGTCTGCAACCCAAGCATGTCCCCTGACCAAGAATTGAACCAGTGACTTTTTGGTTTGCAGGGATGATGCCCGACCTACTAAGCCACACCAGTCAGGACTATGTTATTTATCCAATCATCAGGCAGAGGAAACTTTTTTAAAAACACTTTAAAAAATTAAAGAAGCTAATATTTATATTCAGTAAGAGCCTTGCAGTATATTCTCATATTGGGCCTCATAGCAGTCTCTTTAGAGGTAGGTATTGCTATAGTCACAACCAATTTGTAAGTGAAAAATTGGTGGCTCAGAAAGCCTAACCAATGTGTCTAAGATCACAGCAAAGAACCAGAAGACAGACTCAAACCTGGTTCATCTGACTCCAAATCATATTTTTTTTCTTTATTGCCACAGCTGCCTCCACTATGTCTTGGTGATTTTGTTATAAAAAATAATTACTTCACAGTTATCTTCTTTGCTAACTTTTTTCTTGCTGTTCCCTGAGTTAACACACTGTTAGGTGTGGGAAATAGGCTGGAAAAGAACTTATAATGCGGCCTCCCCCGATGCCTTTGTGGATAAGATGGGAATGTATTCTAGGTGGTCATATACCTCAGCAGCTTAGCAACAGGTAGAACAATTGTACCAGAAGCAAACTGCTCAACACGTTGATGTCCACCTGTGGGCAGGCATTTCCAAGGGTGTATTGGAGGGTTCTCTTTTCCTCGGCTCATGAAAAACTATGACCTAGATAAAACTATGTTTGTATCAGAAGACCTAGGCTATTATATCTGTGCAAGTCCCAAAGCTGAAACTTTTGCATTTCACCCATCTGGTAGTGCCATACACAAAGCATTACGCCCAATAAAACTTTTTAGAGTGCTAACATGTATTTCTCTTGGATTCCTTTTTTTCCCCATAGGGTTCTGTAGCTATAGCCGGTGCTGTTATTCGCTGGCTAAGAGACAATCTTGGAATTATAAGGAGCTCAGACGAAATTGGTGAGTCTGTTCTAACAAAGGGTTAAAACCTAAGTCATGAAAACTCTCTCAATGTTTTACCTTTGCAATCTGTTAATATGTGTGCTTTTGCCCCCTGTGCAACATTAAATTATATGGATCCCTATTAGGAGTTTGATTTATACGTAAAAGACTATTTTGTGAAGATTTATAAAATGAGTTGACATATTTAGTGGTGGTTATTAATAAACTGACAAGGTAGGGCATAAAAATTACCCAAGAGTAAAATTGAATACCAAAGGTTGCCAGAACTGGCAGGCGAGTAGTCCAGTTAAATTTACCTGAGGAGAAAGAGCTTTAACTCTTAGATTAGAGGGACCATGAAAACTCCAGTACCTGTCATTTAAGTATTAATATGGATGTTTTCAGTTTATGGATAATCATTTTGAACTCACCTCCCCACTCTTTTGTCTGAAGGTGAGATCATCAGAAACACGTTTCTGATTAGGGATGCACTGGGGGCCACTCATTCATCTTTTAGTCAGCAACCTTACAAATGGTGGAAATGAGCTCAAGTACCTTAACAAAATGAATCCAGTTCCTTAACTTTGGAGGGACTGGGCTACATTTCAGTGGTGGTATTCAATGCAGAGCAGTGTATTTGTTTTGCACCTAGCATACTGCTGTAATTAGGAACATTTTAATTAATTCATTTATTTATATGTTTTTAAATCTTTTTTTAAAAATTGCATTTATTTATTTTTGGAAGACAAGGGAAGGAGAGAGGGAGAGAAATATCAATGTATGGTTGCCTCTTGTGCATCTCCTGCTGGGAACTGGCCTGCAACCCAGGCACGTGACCTGACTGGGAATCAAACTGTGATCCTCTGGTTTGCAGGCCCGTGCTCAATCCACTGAGCTACACCAGCCAGGGCTGATTAGGAACATTTTGCTATATTAATGAATAGGAAACCAAAAGGCCTGTCCTAATTTTTTTGAAATATATGTGTTTACTGACTAAAATAAGTGGAATATATTAGAGTGAATTTTGTTTCTATTTCTCTCTCTCTTGTTTTTTAAATGTTAGAAAAACTTGCTAAAGAAGTAGGTACGTCTTATGGCTGCTATTTCGTCCCGGCGTTTTCAGGGTTATATGCACCTTACTGGGAGCCCAGTGCAAGAGGGTAAGAATTAAACATAAGGTATGCTTGGTGGACCGAATAACTAAGCAGTCAATAGTTGCCTGTGTATTTTGAAATGATTTTAAAGCATAACTTCATAACCTTTCATTTCCAAGAAGTTATCACTCATGTGACAATAAGGCCCCACCACGTTCATATCTGTGTTGTGTTATTATCTTTTATCTTCAAGGCATCTGCAAGTTATGTATCAAAGGGACATCATTCTAAATTGATGCTGATTTGGTTGTATATTTTTGTCATCTATTCAGATGGATCATGTACTGTTTCCTATATGGATGCAGGATTATGGACCACAAAGACTTCCTAAATGACTTAATGTTTTTGTCCACTTTTGTGGGGGTGGGGGTATGTCTATTTTCTCCCTCTGCACATTTCTGTCTACCAAATTCAGCCTTTCTATATTCAGAACATTTCAGATTGATGACTCATTTGTTATCACTCTGACCACTCTCACCTTAAAACTCTTTGTATTTTCAGAATCATCTGTGGGCTCACTCAGTTCACCAATAAATGCCATATTGCTTTTGCCGCATTAGAAGCGGTTTGCTTCCAAACCCGAGAGGTAATCAATGTGCACTTGGTTTTTTTTTTTACTTAATCTGCTTTAATTATGCTTAAACAAATTATGTCTGAGTGTCAGAAATTTATTAATACATTTAATTCATTAAATACTTAAAAATTAAATGTGCCTAAACACTAATCTAATAAATGTAAGGTTTTGTTCTATTTCCAGCTGGCATTACCATCTGAGTTCCTATCATCTGCCTGGCACTGGGCATTCTATGGTGGGGGGGCGGTGCTGAGTAGCTCTACTCAGGAAGGGGAATACTGTTTTGGGGAAGGGGAATAGCACTAACAACCACCCATACAGGAAACCTGAGTATAAAATAGTTGTTTGGCTGGATGTAAGGGTGAAGACAGAGGTGTGGGGAGAGAAAACGTTGTTTGTGACCAGACCAAAGAGGGATTAGAAGACCAGAATAAAAAAGTCTCAATTTTATCCTGTAGGCTTTGAAAAGCTCTTGAGCATTTTTGAGGAGAAGATCGTCATTTTGGGGGATGTTACTATGAAGTAGTTTACTTAGGATCATTACATTGCTTTTTCTTTAAGATTCTGGATGCCATGAACCGCGACTGTGGAATTCCGCTCAGTCATCTGCAGGTAGATGGAGGAATGACCAACAACAAAATTCTTATGCAGCTACAAGCAGACATTCTCTATATCCCCGTAGGTTAGTAAACCTTCATTTGTCTCAGTTCTGAGACTAATGTTTCTTTATGGAAGAACTGGGTTTTTTGAGACATATGTAAAATAAATAAATACGAAGTTGTTGATGTAGCTGTCTCCTCTTAGTGAAGCCCTCCATGCCGGAAACAACTGCCTTGGGAGCCGCCATGGCAGCGGGGGCCGCAGAAGGCGTGGGCGTTTGGAGCCTGGAACCCGAGGATCTGTCAGCTGTCACGATGGAGCGGTTTGAACCCCAGATCAATGCTGAGGGTACATTTCAACAATGAAAACCTTGCATGTTGTACTGTGAACACAACCCCAGTGAGAGAGAGCTTCCCTTTCTGTTCATTCATACGCTAAGCAACTAAATACAATAGCAAAATGCTACTCTTTCAGGTTTGGCTACTAAGCATGTTGGGCTACACTGAATGAGTTTGGATGAGAGAAATCATTCCCTATTTTTTAAAAAACGTAGAATCACAATTTTACTGTTCACATATTTACAGTCCTTTTGTGTGGGAGGATAATACTGCCACACTATCAGGTGTAGCTTGTTCAAAAAGCCTTTTGTAAAAGGGAGGAAGGTGGTATATCAGCCACCCATCCCTAATGCCCACCCGGGATCATCTTTGGAGCCAATGGCCCGGTTTCAAGACATGATTAGCTGGGCTAAGGGACATTCTGGTAACTTTTAAGCACAGCAGGGTTAGCCAAAGGCAGCAACAGTTTAAATAAATGAGCATTACTTCCTAACAAACTAAGCTAAGGCCCAAGCTCTGAGCGACACCTTTATTAAAATAGTATAATGATGCATCTCTTACAATGAAACAAATGTGAGTACAAAAATAAGGATTTATCTGTATCGAGTTTGGTTTTATAACTTCGTAAAAACCTACGCATAAAATAGCATCAAAGTAGATTTTGAGCTATTGGGAAATAAGCTTCAAATGCATTTTTTGTTTTCTAGAAGACCATGCTAGTGCTTCTTAATTTAATCGATTCTTTTCCATACATCAGAAAAAAGGATTGTAATACTAATGGTTTTCTAGCCAGACAGTATGCCGTGGACCTTGAAGTAGAAATGTGTTTCAAAATTTGATCTTCTGTCCGTAAATAATTTTTCACTTTTGGAAAATTGGATAAAATATAAAGTTCAACACTTTTTCTAATTCTGAAAAAAATCAACTTTGTAATAAGCAAATAATGTTTAGCAAGTATATCGTCTTGAGATGCTAATCCTACCTTTAAAGCAAGGAAGTTTTGTGTAAAGAGTTGAGGGTTACTGTTTCCAGAGAGAGCCATCTTTGCGGTTTTTAAAGCCTTAGCCCAGAGTTGATCAGTCGTGTCAACTGTTCTTCCCTCTGCCAGCCCCTCCCCTCTCCCCACAGCACACACATGCACGCACATGCACACACAGGCACATAGATGTAGATAGTTCATTCCTAGAGCAAACATTTGTTGAGAGTCCTGGCTGGGTAGGTAGGTTGATTAGAGCATTGTCCCCATACACCAAGGTTGTAGGTTCAATCCCCAGTCAGGGCACATACAAGAATCAGCCAATGAATGCATTTAATACGTAGAACAACAAATTAATGCTTCTCTCTGTCTCTAAATCAGTAAATTAAAATATTTTTTGAAACATTTGCTCAGCGCCAACTACAGAGCACACACTGTCCTTCCATGGCATAGACTCAAATATATTTGAGACTCAAATATGTTGGGAGAGGTAGACAAAACCGTGAAAATTCACTGTAGTAGCTAATACCCTGAGATGTGCGTGAGGTGCTGTGGGAAGTTGGGTGAGGGGCCAGAAGTGGGCACGTGGAAACCTTTCTGAAGCGAGTGATATTTGATCAGTATGTCCCTGGAGTTGCAGCCTTGAGGTACTGTGGAAAGGCTGGGAAGCTTCAAAGAAGGGTAGCTTCGTGTGTGTTGCCTATCGTTAGGAGTGCTGTGTGTGTGGATGCACCAGTGCCCATTTTTTAAAAATGTTTAAAAATATGTCTATTGATATTAAAGAGAGAGGAAGGGGGAGACAGAGAGAGAGACATCAATCATTTGCCTCCCATATCCACGCTGACCCAGGACCGGACCTTGGCGTGTGCCCTGACTGAGAATCAAACCCCCAAACTTTTAGTGCATAGGGCAACCAGTGCCCATTTTTGTTTAGTCCTTTTATTGTGGATTTCTACATTAAAGAAATTCTGTATCAGCCCTGGCCAGGTAGCTCAGTTAGAGTGTCATCCTGATAACACCAAGGTTGCAGGTCTGATCCCCATGTCAGGGCACATACAAGAATCAACCAATGAGTACATAAATGAGTGGAACAACAAGTCGATGTTTTTCTCTCTCTTCTCTCCTGTCTCTCTAAAATCAATCAATAAATGAAAATAAAAACATTTTTAAAAAGAAATCTTGTCTCACAGGAATGCAATTTGAATCTTGTGAGAAGAAATCAAGACTTGTCAAATCCTTTGACTGGACCCAAAATAATTATCCTTATAGTCTTTCCACATTATAGCATACCCCTTCCTGTATCTTAAAAACAACCCTCAAAACAGAAATCAGATTAAATGAGATTCCCCTTTCTAGTTCATCTCCACCTGCTTGCAAATGGCCTGGTCTTTATAGGCAGGCTATTTCCCATTCTGCCAGTCACCCTGTAGACCAAGGTTATCAAACTCATTTTCACCAGGGGCCATATCAGCCTCATGGTTGCCTTCAAAGGGCTGAATGTAATTTTAGGACTGTAGAAATGTAACCAGTCCTTAACAGTTAAGCAAGAGCTCGGCACTGCTGCTGGGTAGAAACAAGGTGCCGGGCCAATAAAACAAGGTGGAGGGCCGGATTCAGCCCCTGCGCCTTGTGTTTGCCACCTGTGCTCTAGACCATGCTGAATTTCCCCTCCGGCCTGCAAACTTCTCTGTCCCAGTCACTGGGCATCAGTAGCAACCGTACTCTCCCAAATCTGAGTCCTTGTGAAGCCTTGTATCAGCTTAATATGCATAACAATTTGTCACGAATGCTGAGTGAACTTAAGTATGGCACCTGGAGCATCCCAGTAACCTGCCCTTCGTATATGTATGTTTCCTGTCTTCTCTTTCTAGAAAGTGAAATTCGTTATTCTACCTGGAAGAAAGCTGTGATGAAGTCAATGGGTTGGGTTACAACTGAGTCTTCCCAAAGTGGTAACTATGTTTTATTAATATTATTATTATTATTATTATTATTATTATTATTATTTTATTATTACTGCCACTTTGTCTTGGTATGTTAAATAGCTTAGTTAAGTATCTGACCGTTTATACTTAGTAAAGGTGCTCTGAAGAAAGGCATTATCATATATCCACAGTTTCTAACATTTTGAAAACACTTTAAAGTTCTAAACATAAAATGTAGATTATCAGGTTGATTTGCATATGTCCTGCCACAACTTTCCTTCTTAGTTTATCCCTAGTACTTTGGTTTATAGCTAACTTTTCTAAAAGTAAAATGACTTCCAGTTTATTTCTGGTTTTTTTCAAGTTTCTTTTTAATGGAAAAAAATCAACTACGATTATTGTTGTTTTTTTTCTCTCCATGTTTTACTTGACCTTTTTGGGGGGCTGTCCTCATGACCTGAACCAACCAAAAGTTATATTAATTCCTGAATATATTCCTCTACTTCCTAAACTGAGTCCAAGTTCTTAGCAAGTGTACATTATGGGAATTCACTGGAATCAGAGAGGGAAAAATGTAGCAACTATAGTAAATTAGAAACGTCATAATAGATTAGGAAATGCTCTTGGGAGAAACCAGAGGAGTGTTTTTTAAATCATTCGGGTAGGAAAGTATTCAGCTTAAGTAAACCATTTAGTTATAAACAGCTGTAAGCTTCCTTTAATATGTCTGTGCTATTTAAATAGCTTTAAACAGGCCTTTACTATAACACAATATTTTAATTATTTGCTAAATGCAAGGTTTGGAACATGAATGGAACAGTGACCAATAATATGTTAAACATATACTGTACTGAAGAAGAGTTTATAGATGAAATAAAAATATTTATAAAGTAATTTATTTTATAATAAAGGAGGGTATAGAACCACTTTTTTTCTCCCACTTCTACCCCCTAGAACCACTTTTAATGTATCTGGCTTTTAGGAGAAGCTTCTGGAACTATCCACTACCACAGATCACCATGATCTATATTTTTAGTCCTGGATGTTCCTACTTGAAACGTTTGTTCTTTTTTTCTCCTAAAGAAGCTTCATGTCTTTTTTTTTTCTTTCAATTCTGAGACTCATTCAAGAAAACATCAAAACAACCATGTTCTCAGGCAATATTTTAGAATGTAGATTAATACAATTTAGTGTTTAAATGAGAGTAATCTTTTTTAATTTAATAAATGAGAGTAATCTTAATATTTGAGTACATCTCTTTATACACTGAATTCTATTTGAAAAAGAAAACAAAACCAATGGACTTTGATATTTATTTTCAGTGGGCTAATATAACTTTTCTGATAGCCAAAGGATCTATACATTTGAATTGGAGGGGGAATTGAATTGCTTATATTGTATCTTTTGGGGAAGAATCAAGAAAGCTAAAAGCAACAGCCTCCCAAAAATGTTCTTCATCAGCTTTCTTTGGCTTTGCCAGTGGAAGGCTTGTGGTCTATATGCGTTCTGTTCTTGGCTACTTGTGGCATGCTCTCTGTATTGTTTGTTAATTGTCATAAACCTTCAATATTGATTATATTTTTTCGATTTGAAGTAATAACTCTTTGCTAGCTTTTATGAATATACTATTTTTATAACTTAATTTGTTTTGCTATCATGTGATTCTTAACACAGATATTGTAATTATGTGTCTCTCTTTTGGTTTGCTTGACTGGAATTCCTTCTTCTTGGATGGCCACAGGTGACCCTAGTATCTTCTGTAGTCTACCCTTGGGCTTTTTTATAATGAGTAGCATGGTAATGTTAATCGGAGCAAGGTACATCTCAGGTCAGTTACTCTTTAAATTAGACAATTTTTATTAGTTAGCGTTAATGTATTTGTATGTAACTCAGCAGAAAGTTTTCAGTGATTTTCATTCTTCCTATGCCTAGGAACCTGGAGAATCTATTAAAGGTCTAATTAGACTAATTAATCTTTTGCAGCAGTCAGAGTTAAGGACTGTGGCTCTGCTTAACTTCTATTTTTAGTAAATGATGGTTTCTTGGAGGGGCGGCTACCTTCTGCTGTCAACTATAGCAATGAACAAAAGTGAAAGTACTACTGTTCATGCTAAATGACAGGACTTTCAGAGTGACAGATTTTTGACATTAATTAAATTGGCTTTCAAACGTACATAAGATGTTTTCCATACATCTTCCTTACTATGAAAGTTTGCTATGCATGGCCTAAGACTTTAACTCTGGTGAGAGTTTTGGCCAAAGTATGTGAGCAGAATTTCTATAAAACTCTAAAACTGGGGGAATTTTATAGTCATATATGCTTTAGTTAAAAGAATACATTTTGTGAACTGAAGTATTTAAAGTTTATTGCTTAAATAAATTGGGGTTGAATTAAAACTGAATTATTATTTTTGCACCTTAACTTGTACTGAATATTCTCATAAGTAAAATTGCTCAGCATGTGATGAAATACATTGCATAACCTATATTAATATAAGTATAGTCATCATTTTAGAAAGCTCTTCCTTATGATAGCTCCATTTTACTTCAAAATAGTGGCTTAAATGGAAATAACTTGTTTCATATGTTGCCAAGAAAGTGAATCATTTTTAAAAGGCTTCATGATTAGGGAAAGAGTTAAGTTATGTCTTTTAACTAATCAGATGATGAGCTGGGTTTAAAATGTAAAATTTAAACTTTATTGATATGGAGGAGCCATCTGTTTGTAGAAATCTGATCAGCCTTAATTCATCTTGCCATCATCAACTTAGTGCTACATAAAATAAGGAATGAAAGTTATTTATATCAGGACATTAGGTTATCCTTTTTAAAAAGATTTTATTTATTTTTAGAAAGAGGGAGACAGACATGGATGTGAGAAACATCCATTGGTTTCCTCTCCCACACCCCCAACCAGGGACCTGGCCCACAACCCAGGCATGTGCCCTGACTGGGAATCAAACCAGTGACTTCTCGGTTCACAGGCTGGCGCTCAATCCACTGAGCCACACCAGCCAGGGCACTTTATCTTTTTATTAATGATAAAATATGGGCTACTTGCATGAGAATTTAAAACCAAGATTGCCTTTTTCTGTACTCTTCATATTTAAGATAAAGTCATTCAAACCTTCTGTCTCCATAATAGCAATACCTTATGTTGGCATTAGTGCTTTGCACCTTAAAAGGGCTTCTATATGCATAAATCCATAGTGAATTAGCAGATGTCTATTTTCTTAGTAGAAGAGCCCAAGTATTCCCCCCGAAAAACTGTAATTTAAATTTATAGAGAAACTTATATGCCACTTGGGGGAAAGTTCTCCTATTTGTTCAGTATGCTGAGGTTATTTTTGGCTGCATAACGGTCATCTGGAAAAGGAAGGAATATTGCAGCTAAATGTTTTTGTTGAGTTTTCCCATTTCCCCTTTGGTACCACGAGTAGATCACAAAGCCTGGTCCCTATGAAAATTGAGGCACAGAGCATACCTCTAAGCTAAAGGGTACATTAAGTTTCCAAATTCCTAGGCTTCCAAAATGGATGTGATTACCATTTTCAGGTTCTCTCTTGGTAACATATGCTGAGATTGGAACAGTGGGATTGGTTTGCCTTGGTTAAACAATTAGCAATAGTGTTAATATTTGCTAATTTTGGAATTGGCCAATATATTTGTTGCATTTTTAACCATGAAGCAATACTGAGAAACCCATATGGAATTTCTAATTTGATAAATGATTACATAGTCTTCATTGCTTTAACCCCTGAATTGCACGTGTGTTGTTATTGACCTGTGGTTTCTGTCCCCCTGTTTTAGGTATCCCTTAAATAATATCAGCTCGTGGATTCCAACAATGTGAGCTCTTTACCTAACAAGAGACTCCAGCGAACCTATTTCTTAATGTGATGACACTATTCATAGACTCTGATTTTATTTATAAGCCACTTGCTGCATGACCCTCGAAGTAGACCCTCCAGGCTTGAAATAAAGAAAATGCAGCCGAATGAATGCTATAGAAACATTTGGTGTGTTTTTTAACATCAGCCGTTCAGATTGGACCAGCCACCTTTGGAGCTGACCCCTCCTTTGCCATCACTTCCGGCCCATTTCCTGTAAGATCTGGGAAGAAGCCAGATCCTGTCCACTGGCAGCTTTCCGAGAGCTTGGTCACACGCTGCCGGGCCAGGATTTGGTTCTCTGCACTACACACACTTGATCACGGGGCTAAGCGTGAGTGACTTTGTGTTTCCCTTTAGCAGACCCCCAGCAGTCCCCTTCCCTGCCTGTGAGGGAGACCACAGCGTCTTCACTGAATGTCAAAAAGGAATCCTCCACTAAATTCGCGAAGTGGAAATTTAGTACTCTCATAGCTTAGATATTTTTCTGAAAAGTATTTGCCAAAACTGAAATTCTTCAGACTTTTTACATGGCCTCAGTAATTACACGGAGTTGCTGTGTGGATCTTCCAGGGAGAGACACATCTTCCTTTTCTTTTCCCACTTCTCCTCCTTTTTACACTTTTTACTTGATATGTATAACATACATGTCTATATATTTTATATACTGAGGGTAGCCCATTTATAAATTAAGAGTACATTTTACATGGCCTCACTATTGACACTGAATTTCTGTCTGGATCTTAATAGGAAAGAACACTTTTTTTTTTCTTTTTCTATTTCTTACTTTGTACTTAATGACATACATGCCTATATATTTTATATACTGAAGGTAGCCCATTTATAAATTAAGAGCACATTGTATTCAGCAGATTATAATGGGGCTGGTCTTAAGTGGACCACTATGTGCATAAATATTTTGGGGAAAATAGCTGTATGTTTTAGGGCAACGGTTATACATATTATTTAGCAGGAGAAACTTTTTCTTAAAGAGCCAACATTTAAAATTTAAAATATGTGTTCTATGTCAATAAAAGAAAATATACTTTATTGTGACTTCAACTATATTTCTTATACCTTATATTTTTATTTAATTTTTTTAGCTGGATATCCGCTAAAGAAAACAAAACTGTGAAATACCACAGTAAGGACTGTTTTTAAACACAAGTACTGGTCCACATAATGTTATTTTCCGTTGACATAATTTTTAACAGTTTGGGATCCTTTAGAGGGGATGTCAAAAAAAAAGGTGAAAAAAATTAAAGAAACACTTTAGGAATAAAGCCAAAATCACTTTCCATTCGAATGTGTTATTAATTGTTGATATGCAATTATAATTTCTATTTGGAATGCAAAGGATTACCTCTGCTTACCGTCATTACAACTGAAAAAAGGGTTTAATGTTAGAAATGGCTTCCAATGAAACCAAGAACTTCTCCAAATATTCAGTATTATGTGTGCCTAATCTAGCTTCTCAGTGTTGATTTTTAAAGTACCTTAAAATTACTGTTTACTACAATTGAGAATATACTGCCTCCTAATTATTTTCTGCAATCAGTGCTGAAAATGGAAAAATATTTATATATTGATATAAAAAGTTCTGTTCTGTTTGAAATGAATGCTAACTTGGACTTGCAGTTTGCACTGTGCTGTTTCTAAACTGTTGCATCCCCTGGGTTTTATAGATGTGCTGCCGCTTTAGGGACATAAATATCATAGAAAGGTACTGTGAAATTACTACTTTGTGGCAGGGTACTTTAAAACATAATTATGTTTTGACAAAGGTAGGGTAAGTTAATTGTAAATAATTGTGAAAATCACTGTTCAAATCATTTGAAGATTACATTAATTTTCTATAAATTGCAATATTTATAAATGTGTGAAATTGTACGCATTGGTATTTCGTGATAAATGTACTTAAAATAAATTGACCCCTCATTCTTACTTGCATTTCTCATTTACAGGCTATAACTTAGATCCAAGTTAAAATAACAAAGATGTTTAGGAAACAAGAAACTCGGCTGTTAACACTTGATCAGGCACATTCTGAAGAATTAACCAGCAGCCGAGGAAGTAGTTTCTAGAATGGTGAGCAGTACCTCAATCATTGTATTATGAAAGACTACATTGTCCCATTTCGGCATAGAGAAAATACCCTGGCAAGGTCAACAGCTATTAGCAATAGGGTCTCAGGTAATAACCATGGCCTCCTGGTTTCATGCTGTGGTTGTTTCTCTCTACCTGGGTTAGTGGGTGGAGTCGAATACATACCATTGTTCTCTCAATTCAGTAGCAAACACCTTAATCTTTTGTTTCCCAAACTAATAAATAAGTAATGCATCTTTGCTTCTGTAATGCTATCTTAGAATTTTTCAGTGTGTTTCCTTTGAAGTGCCCAAAGTTCAGTTCTTTGGTTTATGGGTGTTTTATGTTGTTTGGGAATGAAGAATGATAGCTACTTAGGAGAAACCACCAAGTGAAAGATGTCACAGGAAAAGAACGAATAACAGTGATGTTAGAGTAGATAGTATTTACCTGATAGTGTCTACCCAATAGTAACTAGAAGTATAAAGATTATTTTTATAGACTTAATGAGATATATAATTAATATATAGAAAACTGCACATATTTAATGTATGCAATTTGATGAGCTTGGACATACACACACACCCATCATACCATCACCGCAATCAAGGTAATAAATATATCACCTCCAAAAGATTCCTTGTGTCCCTTTGCTCTTTGTGTGTGTGCATATGGAAAGAATGTTTAACACAAATGTACCCTCTTATTTTTAAGTGCACAGTGCCATATTGTTGACTATAGGCACTAAGTTGTAAGCTGATCTCTAGGATTTATTCATTTGGTATAACTGTATCTATACCCACTGAACAGGTCAGCATCATGTATTCCAAGTCCATCCATGTTGCTGCTGATGGTAGGATTTCCTTCTTTCTTAAGGCTGAGTCAGACTCCACTGTATGCCCACACCACACTTTCTGCATCCGTTTAGTAACTATCATCATTTCAGTCACCACAAAAACATCCATCACAGGGAGGGAGATTGGTTAAGTAAACTGTGATACAGTCACAAACAGAAAATGTGTAGCTTTAGAAAAAAATGGTGACACTGTCTATAAACATGGGAACACCCAGGATAAGTGAAAATGCAAGGTGCAGAGGAGTGCATGTGTTACCTTTATTTTAAAAGACAGAGAGAGCCCTGGCTGGTGTAGCTCAGTGGATTGAGCTCGGGCCTGCGAACCAAAGGATTGTGGTTCGATTCCCAGTCAGGGCACATGCCTGGGTTGCAGACCAGTTCCCAGCAGGGGATGCACGAGAGGCAACCATACAGTGATATTTCTCTCCCTCTCTCTTTTCCTTCCCCTCTAAAGATAAATAAAGAAAATAAAAGACAGAGAGAGCTAGGATGTTTGCCCATGCTGTAAGGACATATATAGAGCTGATAATAGTGTTTATTGCATTATATGCCATTGAGTCGGCTCTGACTCCTGGCGACCATATGAATGAGTGACGTCCACACTGTCCTGTCCTCAACAGCCCCACTTGGCTCCTATACACTCATGCCTATGGCTTCTTTCATGGAGTCAGTCCATCTCATATTTGGTCTTTCTCTTTTCCTGCTGCCTTGTGTTTTTCCTGCATTATTGTCTTTTCCAAAGAACTCTGCCTTCTCATAACTTGCCCAAAGTAGGACAGCTCAAGTTTGTCACTTTTGCCTCCAGCAATATTTCAGCCCTGATTTGCTCTACAACCCACTTGCTTGCCTTCCTGGGGGTCCAAGGAATCCAGGGAGCTCTCCTCCAACACAATAATTCAAATGGATCTTTTGTTTTTTTCCTATCAAGCCTTCTTTATAGTCCAGCTTTAGTATCCATACATGTTAATTGGGAATAGAAGCCCGTGGGTGACAGCCTTGGTCTGTAATGACACATCTTTGCTTTTGGTGATGTTCCCTAATTCTTCCATTGCTACCCTTCTGAGTCAGCCTTCTCTCGATTTCTTGGCTGCAGTCTCCATTGGAACTAATGACTGAACCAAGGTAAGCAGAACCTTTAGCAATTTCTATTAACTATTTACAAAGCTAAATTTAAGTTCTGAGCTTAAATTCAAAGGTCAACCTGAATATTCATGACAGCATTATTCATAATAGCCAGTAAGAGGTGACAGCCTACATGTCTATCAATTGGTAAATGGATAAACAAGGTGGTCTATCCGCACAATGGAATATTACTCAGGTATAAGAATGAATAAGGTACTGAGACATGCTACGACATGGGGGACCTTGAAAACCATGCAAAGTAAAGAAAACCAGACACAAAAAGCTACATAGTGTGCAATTCCATTTATATGAAACGTCTGGAAGAGAGAAATCCATAGACACAGAAAGTTGGTTAATGGTTGCCAGAGTTGGGGGGATGGGGAGTGACTGCTAAGAGTATGGGGTTTCATTTGGAGTGATGGATGGCCAGTTCCTTGATGGTGTGTGAGCTTATAACCCCTGAAATGAGTCCTCTCTGATGGAAATGAGTTTTATGTCATCCTTGAAAGTAGAGGTTAATCCATTTTACTCCCTTTTCATTGTACTTCCACTGTTTTCAAGTGTTTAATAATTGGGAAAAAATACTTTCATCACTCATACATAAGAAATGGAGACAACAAAAGATCCTGTGTTCTGTTCACCTTCTCAGGCATTTTCATGGTCTGTCCAATAGAATGTACTGATATTAAAGGCTATGGTGAACTTGTTTCCCACCAAAGACTTGATAAATGAAGAGGCAGTCTTCTGAAAGCATTAACCCAAATATATGACCATAATTATCAGTAGCTTAACTTTTCCCTAAGTGCACCCTCTATGCCATTTTGTAATCTTAAAAGTTTAATTTCAACTTTTCACCATCATCTTTCTCCCCAAACTCAATTTAAACCATCAGCTTTAAAAAAAAAAGAGCACCACAAGTTTGCAGGTCATCCTCATTCAGGGGCCCTGTCAACCTCTGTATTGTCCAATGTTATTATATGTGCTGCTGAAGTGAGCTCTAAGCCTTCAGCTTTTGATTAATTTACCAGCGTATCGTTTTCTTTACTACAAAGCTTATAGGAGGAAACAATAGGTCTGGATACGATCCACATCTTCAATTCATTGGAAATGTAATTCAAATTGCAATAAATCCTTGCACGTTCACACTACATCAGCAGCCAAGGGAGCCCTTTTAAAAACAAGCACTTCTAAAAAAAATAATAAAACAAGCACTTCTGTCTATTTGTTTTACTCAAATTGTTTGGAAAGAAATACTACTGCTCGCAGAATTATTGGAATATATAATAAGATTAGAAAGAAGAGTAGAAAATCATCCATAGTCTTAAAGTAATGCCTGTAGTTATTTTGATTTTTCCCCCTTAAGCTTTTAGGGAGTATTTTTGTCTAGATTGTGAACGTTCATAAAATTGACATTAAATTTGTAACATGCACAACAGTATGAAGTGTCATGTATATGAACACATACAGGTGGACTAGCCATGCACAGCTTCCATCGGGCTGACAGATACCACGTTAAGGGGGTTGGTTATCTCTGGAAGGGAGACGATGAGATCAGGGAAAGGAACTTCAGAGGAACCTGAAAAGTCATGGTTTTTGAAAAACACCTAAAGCAACTGTAGTAAAATATTAAGATTAGGCTGAGTGGTGATACACATATATTTACTGTATTCTCTACTTTTCTGTATGCTTGAAATATTTCATAACAAAAAGATGAGGTGCATTGGCAGCCTAATTGTATCTAAATCCATAACTCACTGTCCATTAGCTAATTTTTATTATCCTGATAGCTTTCCCAATTAAAAGGGTTGAAATCTTAATGATCTTCTGGCACAATTAAAATCTTTTTACCGGCTTGCTAAAGGACATGTGCAATAGGCTCTAGTAACTAACTTGAAAAGCTCTTTTCTTGTTAGAGACTAATTTAACCCTAGGTGGCGCTGTTTTTCACACTCAGGCTTCTCTGTCTTCCCATCAGGGTGTACTGAGGAAGTTGCTAGGGTACAGGCTTTCTGGTAATCATAATGAAATTAAAGTATTGTAGGGACTACAGGAGATGTCCAGGATGCTTTCACGCTAGGATCATAAAAATCAAAGACTGAAGTGAACCCGTCAATCCACTTACACCTTCCTGCAGCTTTGATTTTCCTTAGACTTTTCAGCTCATGATAAGTCAGATTTATAGATAATTGATAATCTTCATAATCTATAATTGAACAATTTAGAAACCGGGATATCTCTGCTAGTTACATCTTTGTTTTCACTCTTGGGAGATAACATAGTAAAATCAACCAATCAATTCCAAGGCCCACATTCTTTTTCCAAAACAAACCATGTAATTTTCAGTATTCTTTACTTTCTGTTTTTGCCTTTCATTATTTAGGTACTAGAGATTTATAAAGAAATAATCTCTTTATAACAATCCACAAACATGATCAAATCAAGACAAAATTATGTTAATTATACCTTAGGTTGGTACCATCATTACTGTCTCAGTGCTGAGCAAATCTTTTAAAATTCTATCATCATTAGCTTTTTACATATTAAGCTTTATGAAGTTATTAAAAATATATTCTTTATTACTACAGTCCATCAGCATTTTAATCATGTTCTAAAAATCATAAGCACTTTAGCATCCAAATATAATAATAAAACTTAACTAATTTGAAAAATGGTGAATAATCTAACCGAGTATTTTATGGTGAAAACATTTTCCACATACAGTTGAATTAGGCAAAGGGTATACTTTAAAAAAACAATCACAATAGATTTATTTCAATGTTAGTAAGCTACAAATAGGGTTAAATTTCTTTAATCATAAAACAATTATGGAGCCAAAGCTTTTTTTAATATATTTTATTGATTATGCCATTACAGTTGTTCTATACCCCCCTTCATTCCCCTCCACCCTGCACACCCCCTTCCCCACCATTCCCACCCCTTTAGTTTATGACCATGTGTCTCAAGTTCTTTAGGTTCTGTATTTCCCATACTATTCTTGCCCTCCCACTTGTCTATTTTCTACCTATCATCTATGCTACTTATTTTCTGTACCTTCTCCCCCTTCTCCTTCTCCCACTCCCCTGTTGCTAACCCTCCTTGAGATCTTCATTTCTATGGTTCTGCTCCTGATCTAGCTGTCCTCTTAGTTTGCTTTTGTTTTAGGTGTGGTTCTTAATAACTGTGAGTTTGCTGTCCTTTCACTGTTCATCTTTTTTGTCTTCTTTTTCTTAGGTAAGTTCCTTTAACATCTCATATAATAAGGGCTTGGTGAGGATGAACTCCTTGAATTTGATCTTATCTGAGAAGCACTTTATCTGCCCTTCCATTCTAAATGAAAGCTTTGCTGGATAGAGCAATCTTGGATATAGGTCTTTGGATTTCATGACTCGGAATACTTCTTTCCAGCCTCTTCTTGCCTGTAAGGTCTCTTTTGAGAAATCTGCTGACAGTCTGATGGGAACTCCTTTGTAGGTGACTGTCCCCTTAGCTCTTGCTGCTTCTAGGATTCTCTCCTTCATTTTAATCTTGGCTAATGTAATTATGATGCGCCTTGGTGTGTTCTTTCTTGGGTCCAACTTCTTTGGGACTCTCTGAGCTTCC
Organism: Artibeus jamaicensis; assembly: GCF_021234435.1. Taxonomy (NCBI): domain Eukaryota; kingdom Metazoa; phylum Chordata; class Mammalia; order Chiroptera; family Phyllostomidae; genus Artibeus; species Artibeus jamaicensis. The sequence goes on along the minus strand of NW_026522028.1, from coordinate 5,966,550 downwards.
TGGATTTCCTGGAAGTGTATTTCTTTTGCCAGATTGGGGAAATTCTCCTTTATTATTTGTTCAAATAAGTTTTCCACTGGTGGCTGTTTCTCTTCCCCTTCTGGTATTCCTATAATTCAGATGTTGGAGCGTTTAAAGATGTACTGAAGGTACCTAAGCCTCTCCTCACTTTTTTGAATTGTTTCTTCATCCTTTTCTGTTTGGTCTTTTTTTTTTTTTCCTCTTTCTGGTCCACTCCTTTGATTTGAGTCCCAGTTTCCTTTCCATTACTATTGGTTTCCTGTGCATTTCCCTTCATTTCAATTAGTTTCGCCTTCATATGTTCCTCTAATTTGTGACTAAAATCAACCAGTTCTGTGAGCATCCTGATCACCAGTGTTTTGAACTGTGCATCTGAAAGTTTGGCTATTTCTTCATCGCTTAGATTTATTGGCTCTGGGGCTCTGAGTTGTTCTTGAGCCATGTTTTGATCTGTTCATGCCTGTTACATATGAGGAGCAGAGCCTTAGATGTTCACCAGGGCGGGACCCCCCAGGTCGCTGGTTTGTGATGCTGTATGTGGGGGCGGGTCAGAGGGAGGCCACCCAGGTCGCTGGTTTGTGATGCTATATGTGGGGGCGGGGTCAGAGAGGGAAAATAGTGGTCCCCTCTGCTGCTTCCCACCTCTGAGACCTGCACGGTCTGTCTCACTGCCCCCTCCTTCACTGGTTTATCTGCGCTCAAATGTGTGACCATGGTCAGCCCTCAGTGGGTCCACCTGCTACTCTACACTTGGGTCTGCCCACGGCTGCTGGCACACCTGGGTCACACGCCTGGGTTGGTCCAGTGGATCTTTCCTGCCTGAGCCCGCTCTGCTGCTGGCTCTGCCCCTCTTACTGATTTGGCTGAAGGGTTCATTGTTGTATAGTTCAATTTTCTGTGGTTTGGCTGCGTTTTTGTTGCTAAAACTTTGTTGTTTTTAAACTTGGTTGTGTGAGAAGGCACAGTGCTTCCACCTATGCCTCCATCTTGGCAGAAGTCTCTGGAGCCAAAACTTTTAACACCCTAATTTCTTAGGTATCTTTTGGGTAAAGTATATTTTTAAGTGGAATTCTTTTTATATAAAGTAAGACATTATTAATTAAAGTTTTTTTTATTTTTACAGAGAGAGGAAGGGAGGGAGAAAGGAAGAGAAACATTGTGGATCAATTGTCTCTCATATTTGCCCTGACCTGGGACCAAACCCACAACCCAAGCATGTGCCTTGGCCAGGAATCCAACATGTGACTTTTCACTTGTGGGTTGATGCCCAATCCACTGAGCCACACCAGTCAGGGCAATCGGTGTGTCTTTTTTTTTAATATTTTATTTATTTATCTTTAGAGGGGAAGGGGGGAAGGAAAGAGGGAGAGAAACATCAATGTATGGTTGCCTTTTGTGCGCCCCCTGCTGGGAACTGGCCTGCAGGGAACCGGCCTGCAACCCAGGCATGTGCCCTGACTGGGATCAAACCGTGATCATATGGTTCTCAGGCCCACGCTCAATCCACTGAGCTACACCAGCCAGGGCAGTGTGTCTTTTTTAATGGCAGTCCCATGCTGTTTAAGTTACTATAACTTCTTTTTTTACTATAGCTTACTGTACAGTTTGAATTCAGGAAGTGATGCTTCCGGCTTTGTTCTTCTTTCTCATGATCGCTTTGACTGTTTGAACTCATTTGTGGTTCCATACAAATGTTATAATTGTTCTAGTTCTGTGAAAAAGGCTGTTGGACCCTGGCTGGTGTGGCTCGGTGGATTGAGTGCCGGCATGCAATTCAAAGGGTCACTGGTTCGATTCCCAGTCTAGGGCACATGCCTGGGTTGCGGACTGGGTCCCTGGTGGGGGGTGCACAAGAGGCAGCCACACATGGATGTTTCTCTCCCTCTCTTTCTCCCTCCCTTCCTTTCTCTAAAAATAAATAAAATGAAATATATTTTTTTGAAAAAAGGCTGTTGGATTTTTTTAAATAGTAAGTTTTTTCCACACTGGTCAGGGCTAAAGCAAGACATTTTTAAGAAGAAATTTCTTTGAATGTACTACTGTTAAAAATCATTAACTACTTTGGAATTTAGTAATCCAAATTAATTTTTAAGCAATAATATTTTGTTTTGCATTGTACTACTAGTGAGAAATTTAACTGTAAATGTATAGATGCTAAAAATACACAGGGAAGAAGGCATAGTGAAACATCGCCTTGCTTCCGGAACTCTTTTTGGGAATCTGCTATAGAAAGATGTTAAAAAAAGGTTTTTATCCATCCTGGCTGGTGTAGTTCAGTGGATTGAGCACGGGCCTGTGAAGCAAAGGGGTGCCGGTTTGATTCCCAGTCGGGGCACATGCCTAGGTTGCAGGCCAGGTCCCCTGTAGGGGACACATGAGAGGCAACCACACATTGATGTTTCTCTCCCTCTCTTTCTCCTTCCCTTCCGCTCTCTCTAAAAATAAATAAATAAAATATTTTTTTAAAAAAAAGGTTTTTATCCAAAACAGTGAGTGGGATGTTAACTTGCAATAAAGTGAGTGTCCTTAGAGTTTTAGTATTCCTTTCTCTGCCTTTAGGTTTCTAGGTTAAGGAATAATGAGTTTTGCTTCTAAAATTGCTCTTAGCAGAGTGAATTTTAGTTCCGTTGGGGAAAAGGTTGGAGAAAAGAAGGTAGACTTTTTCTTGCACACTTTAGTGGTCAGCCGACTGTAGTACTGTATATTCAAACAAACTTGGCCATTCTAACCAACTATGCTTAAAAATTTTCTGAAATCAAAAGGAAAAAAGAAAGAATCCAATTCTACCATCAAATATTTGGTTACTAAAGTAAAATATATTTAGATTGTTACCTTTATGTAGACTATCCTCTCCAAATAAGGAATAACAAAAATTGACATAGTGATGTTCTTAGTATCAAAATTTCAGTTTTAGGGACATTATAGTTTTTGATAAATAGTGAGTTGCATTCAGTAGAGGTTTTAAGAGTTTCTTCTCCCCAACAATTCCACTACTAGGATTATATCCTAAGAATCCTAAAACATCAATTGCAAAGAACCTATGCACCACAATGTTCATAGCAGCACAATTTGCAATAGCCAAGAGTTGGAAGCAACCTAGGTGCCCATCAGTAAATGAGTGGATCAAAAAATTGTGGTACATATACACAATGGAATTCTATGCTGCAGAGGGAAAGAAGGAGCTACTACCCTTTGCAACAACATAGATGGAACTGGAAAGCATTATGCTGAGTGAAATAGGCCATGCATTGAAGGACAAATACCATATGATCTCACCTTTGACAGGAAGCTAAACAACAAAACAAACAAGCAAGCAGAATAAAAACAAAGACACTGAAATAGAGAACAAGGGGACAGTGACCAGAGGGGAGAGGGAAGGGAATTTAAGGTGAAAAAGGGGGAGGGATATGGAGGAACAAATAGGAAGGACACAGGGATGAGAACTAAGGGGGGTGGAAATGGGAGGGAGGTGGGGAGCATGGGGCGGGGGGGGGGGCTTGGAGGGGAGAAATAGACAAAAAACTGTACTTGAAAAATAACTAAATGAAATTTGAAAAAAAGAAATAAATGTGAATCTTATTGCAATGTTTTAAGGTTGAAGTCCAAAGAGATCTCGCCAAAACCCACTACTGAATGATTATATTCTCCCTTAAGCAGAAAATCCCGGATGCACCATGCAATGTGCATCTGCTGCAATGTGTGTCTGCTTCTCAGTTATTTGCTCTTTGATAAACAAAGATCCCCAGAAATAAAAACAGAGTCACTTTATTACCTTCTGTACACATTAGTGTCTTGAATTCAACTTTGCTGGTTCTCTAGAATTTTCTGACTTTTGAGCATAATTTTGATGATTGAAAACTATTTTGGAGAGGATGGGTAAGGTGCTTTGCCTCCATAGTCTGTTAAAGTGCCTGTATATGAACAAAGTTTATATGGTTCTGTAAAAAAGGAAACCTGTTCCATTTTTCAAGTATGCTTTGTTTTAAGCCATAAATACAGATTTTTTTGTCACGTCCTTCCAGCCAGAATTTTCAAGAAGAGGTAAAGCAAAAAGACTGTTTAGAAAGAGAATGACATTGTTCAAATCTTCACGTTTCATTTATAAAATTGTTTCTTACTCCTTCCACGCAACCCCTTCTTTGTCTTTAAGTGCATGCCTTCAGGCATGCTTAGTTATTTTTATTGTCTCAAGGTACCATTTAAAATGTGTAATTAAAGTAAATAAATCTACATTTTTGAGTTAAAAAAAGTTTCTTTTCTTTAAAAAAAAAAAAGAAAACAGGAAGAGACAGAAATCTGCAGACCACACAGTCTATGTGAATGGGGATGGTCACCATGGGAAGTGCAGGCTCCTGTTACAATATCTTCATTAGCACAATCCTGTGCATACAAGGCAGACATTTGGGAAATAAGAATAGACTACAGTAATTCAGAAACTCTTGGGTGGTAGGTTACCAAAGCTCAAAAAATATTGCATGTCCTTAAAAAGGAGGAGCCAGAATTTGAATCTAGATCAGTCTTCAGGGGAAAATGCCTATGAGGATTAATATAAACTATTAACTCTCTGGTTTATAAAATGTTGCTCATGTGAGGCGATAGACAAGCAAAAATCATATTTATTGAATTGTTACTATATATTCAACCTTATTGCTTTACTTCCTTTATTATACATTATCACAGTTAATTCTCGTAAATGCCCTTTAAATTAGGTAATACTATTTCCACTGTGCCTAGGTAATTTATTGATCTATTACAATATGCTTTGTTTCTACTGTATATTTTCCACCACAAGGAACACTCAGCTTCTTCTCCCCACAGAGACTTGGGAAGGAAACTTCAGAAGCCTCTCAGGTGGGCAGGAGTGGGAAGGAGCTGTGGTTGGTGTTCAAGGAGGCTGATCCTAGGACTAGTATCTTCCCTAAGAACAGACAAGCTCCCTGAATCCCTAGACGTTTCTCAGAGAAGTTGAGTGACTTTCCCAAGGTCAAAGACCAAGTGAGTAACAAAACTGAGACTCAAGTCCAAGTGTGTCAGACTCCAAAGCCAATGCTCTTAAGCAGACTTCTTAATATCATTGGCTCTCTTCTGATCATGAGTAACTGTGGTTCTTCCATATGCATTTCTGGGGCCAAAAAGTACAGAAGGTAACCACTTCTTGGTTACTTTCAAAAATGGAACCAAGAAATGGCAGTGGGACAGTAGATGGTGATGTGGAATTCAGCCACCTGCCCTGACATCCTAATGCATTAGCTCTGATTCCATATTCTAATGAGTGACACAGGCTTGCTTCCCAGAAATGTGGCTCACTTTCACTCACTGAGGTTGCTAGGATGCATATTTGCAGGTATATTTATTTGCAAGCCTTTATTTTCTACTTCAGTAACCTCTGCCATTAATATTTATTATTAATCCATAAAGCATACATAATTGTACCTAAGTAGGTGACCCTAAATTAGCAAATTCCTATCCCATCAACCACAGAAGATTTATCTGTTCTAGAAATCATTCATTTTTTTCACCACTGATTCTCTGGGGGGATTTCAGAGGTGCTTTTCATGGCCATTGCTTCTCAGATAACTGGAAAAATAGCCTGAGCAGCCTTTGAAACTGCTGAATGTGTGATGAATGTCTAGAACTTCATGTAAAGTTGGGGCTAGAAGGTGATCCTTCCTCTGTGAATAATAAGACCAGAAAAGGAAAGAATGTCTTTATATACTCAGGATAAAAAGGTCACAGTGAGTAATACACTTGATAGTTTAGTGAACAAATATCTTATCCACCTATTCTGGCAACTGACAGGTGTAGAAATAATAGACAAACTAAAATGTCCCTATAAATTACATACATAAAATGGATAAAAGAAAAGGCATCTCAGATAAACAGCCATCATTTAGGGAAAAACTGGAAATAAAAAGTTGAGTAAATAATCTACTGTGTCTTAAAACTTTTTATAACCCACATTTTAAACATGGAGGGGAGACAGAAAGAGAGAGGGAGAGGGAAATTAAAAAACAAACAGGGAAACCCACTAACCCAGAACCTCAGTGTGGCCAGTAGATTTAAAAGATAAGTCACTGAAGCCCCTATTAGCTAACCCTTTATAGATCAAGGACAGTGAGAGACATGTACAGATGACCCAGGTTGAACTTAGCATTGCAGATTCCCTAGCTGCCCTACAGACATGTAGGTAAAAATCAGTGTTTATTGTGTGCCATAGAAATGTTGTGTTTTCTTAACATTAAAAAATTTTATTGATTGATTTTAGAGAGAAGATGGGAGAGGAGAGAGAGAGAAACATCAATTTGTTGTTCCACTTATTTATGCATTCATTAGTTGATTTTCATATATGCCCTGACCCAGATGGAATCTACAACCTTGGCATATCAGGAAGGTGCTCAAACCAACTGAGCTACTCGGCTAAGTGAAATGTTGTGTTTTTTGTCATTACAAGTCAATAGCTGACTGATATAATCATAATGTTTGTTAGAAAGGACATTGTTAGCCCTGGCTGGTATGGCTCGGTGGATTGAGCACCAGACTGTGAAGCAAAAGGTCACCAGTTTGAATTCCAGTCAGGGCGCATGCCTGGGTTGCAGAAAAGTCCCCCAATAGGGGGCGCTTGAGAGGCAACCACACATTGGTGTTTCCCTCACTCTCTTGCTCTCTTGCTTCCCCTCTCTCTAAAAATAAGTAAATAAAATCTTTTAAAAAGTAAAAGTACATTTTAAAAATGAAAAGCAAATGTATAGTGACCCATGAAATACTCAGAGTCAAATACAAGATATTTGAGACCAGAAAATACAGTGATTCAAAATTTCCTAATTAAAAGCACAAAATTCACAAGAAGTGATCCTGCAGCAGCTGGAGAGTTGGTTACAGAATCAATGCATCAAAGCTGTGGTGATTCAGGAGAGCCAAGGCATGCACTGAGCGTCAATCAGCTCTATGCTCTGGTCTTGACCACTGAGGACATACATCATGTCACCACAGCTAGACACTAGGTCAAGAGCACTAGGTCAAATAGTGGTGGTGCCTAGATCATAATCTATTGTTTCTATATAATCTACTGAGATCACAGGAAATCCTCCCACAAGTTTTCAAGTCACGCATAGTTAAGGAAATGAAACCATGCGCAGCAGGTTGTTTCAGTAATTTGTCCCAATTTGGTCACAGCTCCCCATGTCCATGCCCCTGAGAGACCCTCTTATGCAACGACCCTGGGAGAGCCGAAGTGACTCGCTTTGTCTGATGAGACAACAGTAAATGAAATGCAAGCAAAAGCTTGAAAAGTGATTGTACCTAAGGAATCACTACTGCTGTTATTCCCCGGAGCCCTGAGACCACCAGGTATAGAGGTCAGGCTTGCCCGCTGAAGATGAGACGATCACGAGGGAATAGTCAGTCATCAGCTGAAGACTCTTAGGCAGCAGAAGGGACAGCTGACTGCCTTCACAAGCGTGAGCCCAGAGGCTAGAAGCAGAGGAACCACCCATACAATGGATGATTGTTGTTTTAAGTCATTACATTTTTTCGGGGTGGTTTATGACACGGGAAAAGCTAACTGATACGCCATGGGAACAACCTCATGGAGCCTTTGCAATTCTGATCCAAGAGAAAGTGCGCCTTGTTTCCACTTCTGACAAGTTGGTAACCTGATATTGTGATTTACAATAACAAAAATATATTTAGTCTCCGTTTGGGTTCTCTGCACAGGGCTCCCAAAGCCCTTGGCATTTCCTGTGTTGAGAGCCTTAAAGGTATCTTCAGTTATGTTAATGAGGAAACTTTGGGAAAGCTCCTAAGTCACCAAGGGATGGGGCTGGTTGCCGGGGAATCCAACTACGTGATCAGAGGGTTGAAACTTTCAGTCCCACCCCCAGATCTTTGGGATGGGAAACAGCTGTGGGATGAAATCAATCACCAATGGCTAAAGACGTAATCATTCGTGCCTGGGTAATGAGTCCCCCATAAAACCCCAAAGCCATTTGGAGAGCTTTCGAGTTGGTAAATGAACACGTGGAGGTGGGTGAAGAATGGCGCTCTGGGAGGCCAGCAGCCCCGTGCCCTTTCCCCAGGCCTCGCCCTGCGTCTTCTCCATCTGGCTGTTCCTGAGTTACATCTTTTTATAATGCCCCGGTGAGTTAGTAAGTAAAATGTTCCTCTGTGTACCATGGCCGGTCCAGCAAATGAATTGGACATTGAGGAGGGGGTCTTGGGAACCTCTGAGCTGCAGCTGGTGGGTCAGAAACACAGGTACAACTTGGACTTGGGATTGGCATCGGAGGTGGGGGCAAGAGGGTGTTTTGTAGGACTGAGTCCCTAACCTGTGGGATCTGTCGTTGTCTCCAGGTACACAGTGTCAGAACTGAGTTAAATTGTACCCCATTCGTGTCTGAGAGAATTGGCGTGGTGCTTGGGGGGGGAACCCACACACTGGAATTGGATGCAGAATCGTTGGCAGAAACTTTACTAAAGGTTATTATTGAACCACCCGGAGACTTGGGATTCAGTTGATACCTCTCTCTCCCTCCGCTTTCATATACCCAAGACCAAAGTCTGTTTTTACCGCCTTTAAATCTGAAATCCTGGCCTAAACAAGGAATCCTACCCATCTTCCTGAATCCACCCTGACTCCACTCCGATCTGTTCCCTGGTGTAACAGAACAGTCATTTAAAAACCTGTCCAACTATGTCCCCCTCTCACTGAAAACCCCTGAGTCTCTTTCATTTATAACCATGACCTGCAGTCCCTCACAGCATGAGCCGCCCCCCACCCCCCACCCGGCAGCCTCATCTGTATGACCTCCCACACCCACAACTGCCCCAGCCCTTCTGTTCTGCTAATGGGCAGTGGCCATGTTCCTCCTGCTGGGGCCCTTTTGCGTGCTCTCACTTTGCCATTGATTCTATTCCTCTTGCTTCCACCCCCCACTGAATCTTCGCAACCTCCTCTTACCTCGGGTCTCACTTACTTAGGGAAGCCTTTTCTAGGTCCCTAGTGCAGATTATAATCTTTTTCGTTATTGTACTTAACTCTTTTTTCATTTTGTGATTGATGTACTCGTGCTGGTGTGGTTTTCAGTTCAGGGTCTGTTTTCCCAACTACACTATAAACTCCAGAAAGCAGAGAATGCGAAGCTTTGCTCGCCCTGGGAGTTAACTGTCTAGCACAGCGCCAGGCACAGCGCTGACAGTGTATGTTTGCTGACTGACTGAATGAGTTTAATATGCAGAGCTGTAACTGTGCTTGGCATAAATCACAGAGACTCAATACGGAGTTGCTGAATGAATAAAGACTGGACGAATAAGCCTGGGATAGGAGGCAGATAGCAAAAGGAAAAACCATATCTTGCATGGCCTTGTGTTCCTTGCACGTAAGCTAAATAACTAGCAATGTAATTGGAGGATTGTGAAGAGGTAAATAAGGATATGGACAAAAAGAGGACAAAAATTTGTTTCCTTTATATTTGAAGTGTCCAATTAAATGGTCTTTTGTGTGGAGATGGAACTAATTTGTAAAACAAATTAATTAATTAATTTTTAAAAAGATTTTATTTCTTTATTTTTAGAGGGGAAGGGAAGGAGAGAGGGAGAGAAACATCAATGTGTGGTTGCCTCTTGTGTGTCCCCTGCTGGGAACTGGCCTGCAACCCAGCATGTGCCCTGACTGGGAATCGAACCGTGGTTACTTGGTTCCCAGGCCCACACTCATTCCACCGAGCTATACCAGCCAGGGCCGTAAAACAAATTAATTTAAATGAGTGCTTCTCTGGATGTACAACTATAAACAACCGTGTGATTCTATGGGCTATCACCTTGTGGTCACAATTACTTAGCATGCCTAGGGTCTGCACAGCAAAGGCAACCATCAACAAAATAAAAAGACAACCCACAGAATGGCAGAACATATTCACTGATACATCTGATAAGAGGTTAACATCCAAAATTTACAAAGTACTTACAAACCTCAACACCAAAAAACAAACGACCCAAATAAAAAATGAGCAAAGGACCTGAGTAGACACTTCTCCAAAGAGGACACACAGATGACCACATGGACATATGAAAAGATGCTCAGCATCACTAATCAACAGAGCCATGCAAATTAAAACCAGAGTGAGATTCCACCTCACAACTGTCAGCATGGCTAATCAATCAATCAACCAACAAACAACAAGTGCTGGCAAGGATGTGGAGAAAAGGGAACCCTGGTGCACTGTTGGTGGGAATGCAGACTGGTGCAGCCACTGTGGAAAGCAGTATGGAATTTCCTCAGAAAATTAAAAATGGATCTGCCTTTTGACCCAGCAATCCCACTTCTGAGAATATACCCAAAGGGATCCAAAGCACTAGTTTGAAAGAACATAGGCACCCCTATGTTCATTGCAGTGTTATTGACAATTGCCAAGATATGGAAGCTGCCCAAGTGTCCATCAGCAGATGAGTCGATAAAACAACTATGGGACATTTACACAATGGAATTTTACTCAGCTGTAAAAAAAAAGAAAATTTTACCCTATGTGACAGTATGGATGAACCTGGGCAACATTATGCTCAGTGAAATAAGCCAGTCAGAGAAAGACAAATACCATATGATTTCACTCATATGTGGAATCTAATGAGCAAACTGAACTGACAAGCAAAACAGACACAGATGCATAGATGGAGGGCAGATGGCAGCTAGTGGGGAGGGGGAGGTGAGGGAGTAGAGGGGCTGAGCAAAAGGAAAAAGGACTCGGGGATGTGGACAACAGTATGGTGGTTCCTGGGGGTAGGGGGATGTAAGGGGACTAAATGGTAATGGAAAAATACAATAAAGATTAAAAATAGAAATAGAACACATGACAATTGGGTAAGAAAGTAAAATATTTAAGAATCATTTCAAAGAAATGATAAATACTATAAACATTATGAATTCAGATGAACAGAATGTTTTTATTATTACCTAACACTTGCTACAATATTTTTTCTACTTTTAGCTGCATATTTTTCATTGCCTCTTTGAACAACAATTTCGTTATATAATCTTCTATAAGAACAGTAAAGTATACTTCAGTCTTTCTTCAAAAAATTTCTATACTCTAAAGGATGAATTCTCTTGGTTTGTAGAACATAATTTTCCCAGTGAGTTGAATTCACCCTTCTTAAACATAAATAAAAATCAAAACAGAACATATCGTCCTGCCCCCTGATCATCCACCTTATTAACCTTGTTTAAAGACTCATCGTCTCACCCAGGCTGGGTGTCTCAGCTGGAGCATCGTTCTGTAAACCAAAAGGTTGTGGGCTCCATTCCTGGTCAGGGCACATGCCTAGATTGCGGGTTTGATCCCTGATGGGTGCACATACAGGAGACAACCGATCTATGTCGGTGTTTCCCTCTCTCCCTAAAAAAAGAAATAAACATATCCTTAGGAGAGGATTAAAAAAAGATTTATTCAGGAGTTTGATTAGATCTGTCTTCGAGTCAGCCAGTGAAAGGCTCAGTATCCATGAAATTACATATCTTTCTGTAGAGTCTAATCTAGGGACCACTTTTTTTACCTTATTTTGAACATGCAAAAAGAGTCTAAAATATGGAAACACAGATTGGGAACGTTTTGCCACACGTGACACTGACTGAGAGTTAGTCATAGGGAAGGAGAGCTGTTGGCAGTCATTTCTCCTTGTTGAATCCCTTCTTGCCTTGCGTACTCAGCATCCTAATGCAGTGCTCGGGTTAGGATGCAGCTCCCTTCACATTGTTAAACAGCGATAAATAGGTCCAGCTGCTTTACATTAGAAGGACATTTTAGTTAATGTTCCTTGAGGAGAAGCAATAGTAACCAGTGTTGCCCATTTGTCTGGTCATTCCGCGCTCCAGATGGCCTCATCGGTGCTTGAGGAAATAGGAATGTTTTATTGAGCTGGAAGATTAAGTAATAAGTCCTGAGTCACTTACACCACTTTGGGAGGGGTTTTAGGTTTAAGCCTCCAGCATTTCTGGTGAAATGCACACCCCGGTGTGAAAAGTAATCGAAACTGCTCTTGCTTGCAACAGGATGACTAAGCTGTTGTTGTCTTTTCCACAAATAAAGATTTATAGAACTGTCCCTCCTTGCCTACTAGGAGAAAAGCACTTTGGAACATTATCAGCAAAGTTTACAAAGAAACTCTGGCTGGTGTGGCTCAGTGGATTGAGTGCCAGCCTGCAAACCAAAGGGTCCCCAGTTTGATTCCCAGTCAGGGTACATGCCTGGGTTGCAGGCCAGGTCCCCAGTAGGGGGCGTGCAAGAGGCAACCACACATTGATGATTCTGTCTCTTTCTCCTTCTCTTCCCCTCTCTCTAAAAATAAATAACATCTCTAAAAAAATTTACAAAGAAAGTAGTTTCATATATATATGTATATATACAATATGATTTTGTATTTTCCAAAATTATTAAATATCCTGTACAAAGTTTTTTAAAATTTTTTTAAAGATTTATTTCTTTTTAGTGAGGGGGAGGGAGGGAGAGAAACATCAATGTGTGGTTGCCTCCCTCGTGCCCCCTACTGGGAACCTTGCCTGCAACCCAGGCATGTGCCCTGACTGTGAATTGAACCAACGACCCTTTGGTTATCAGGACAGCACTCAATCCATTGAGCCACACCAGCCAGGGACAAAGCCCTTAAAAATTAGATTTTTACCCTGTTAAATGCCAGTAGGAGACAGCTTTGAAGTCACTGTTGGTTTATAAACTTCAAATGTATTTCTGGTAATGTTTGCCTGATTAGTTATATGACTGTTGTGCCAATGAGATATAACTATAAACTTTATCCCACCTTAACACTTTGTAAAAATTAAAAATAGCATAAAATGGTAGTTGATCACAAGTGATGGGAACCCAAGTGGAACTACGATGGTAGATTGTAAACATGGCCAAAATTTTCTCTCCCCCTTCACAAGGTGCAGTCTGCTTATCCATCCCTTGCCTTGCTTTGGACAATGGGACACTAAAAACTGTCACGCAATCAGAGGTTTGAAAAGTGCCTGCACCTTTGGACTTGCTCTCTCATGGACCTACCTCAGGGAACCCTTTGATTGTCCTGTTGACCTGGACTGCTGAGCTGGACAAGAAACCACATAGCCCAGTCATTTCCATAGTGTCCCAGCCAAACTGCATCCCACCTGCCTGACGATAAGGTCATCTTCTAGATCATGCAGCTGTTGGCATGAGTGGTGCATGATTGAACTCATGTCAGATCAACTAAGGCAGCGCAGCTCATAGTATCCTGGGCTCAATAAATGCTGGCTTTGGGCCACAGGGTGTTGCAGTAGTTATGCCTTAATCGCTAACTGCTCTGCAGCTTCAGCCACAAAAGATTCATTGGAAGACCTCTGTGTGTGGTGAGGCTGAACCAAGTGAAGGGAAGGACATGATAAATTGGGGTTCAGAACAAGTAGTACCAAAGATTTGAATATCAGCACAAAATAACACCATCATCCAGGGTGAAGATATTTTTAAAGGTATCTATAGATAGCTGGTAAGCAATTTTAAAATTAATGTTGACCCAAATACGACTCCAAATCCACCTTTTAAAATACTCCCTGGCCCTGGCTGGTATAGCTCAGTGGCTTGCGAACCAAGAGGTTGCAGGTTTGATTTCCAGTCAGGGCACATGCCTGGGTTGTGGGCCAGGTCCCCAGCATGGGGGATGCATATGAGAGGCAATTGATGGATGTATCTCTCATACATTGATGTTCCTCACTCTTTTTCTCCCTCCCTTCCCCTCTCTCTAAAAGTAAATCTCAAAAAAAATATTCCCTGTATGATTACTACAAAAAAAACCCACCTGCTTTGATGGACCCTTCCAATTTTCCCTTCCCAAGTTCACCAGTGCAGGTACTACCTAAAATACCATGCAAGCAATTCCAACCTTCGTCACAGGGCTTGATGCTCGTTTGGTTATTCATGAAAGGTGAATGCATATTCACTGCAGAAGCTATTGGCCCCTCAGAATGTTTTCTTTCAATCTTCTCCATGAATGAACACAAGTCACTGTATGGGCCACATAGACTCTTTAAAAAATGTATTATGCTTTCAAGGACTGCCTCATGAAAGGATAAAACATACATCATTAATGTACATTAATGAATACATGCGTGAATACTTAGAGTATGACTTTATATATTATTTCTTTTTTAACTTTTTAAAAAGATTTTATGTATTTTTAGAGAGAGATGAGGGGAAAGAGAAATGGAGAGAAAAAGACAATGTGTGGTAGCCTCTCACACACTCCCTACTGGGGACCTGGCCCGCAGCCCAGGCATGTGCCCTGACTGGGAATTGAAGTGGCGACCCTTTGGTTCACAGCCCGCACTCAATCCCAACTGAGCCATACCAGCCAAGGCTTATAATTTCTTTCAAAATTTTTTTATTTATGTAATTGACATATACTACTCTGTAAGGTTAAGAAGCGCCATGTGTTCATTTATATATTGCAATATGATTACCACAACATTGGCTAACACCTTCACATCACATAATTGTCATTTTTTGGTGGTGAAAACAATTAAGCTCTAGTTTCTTAGCAACCTTGAAGTTTACAATACAGTATCATTGTCTATAAACACTGTGCTGTACATGAGATCTTCAGGACTCATTATGTATAAGTTGCAAGTCTGTATCCTTAAATAACATCTCCCCAGTTCTCATATCCCCAGTCCGTAGTAATCACCATTACGCTCTGTGTTTGAGTTTGGCTTTTTTAGATGCCATATAAGTGATACCATACAGTATTTGTCTTTGTCTTTCTCTGACTTTTCATATTTAGCACAATGCCCTCAGGGTTTATCAATATTATTGAAAATGGCAGGGTTTCTTTTCTCTTCCTCATGGCTGAATACTATTCCATTGTGTGTGTTGTATGGATGAATAAACTTCATCCACTCATCCATTGCCAGACACTTAGGTTGTTTCCATGTCTTGGCTATTATGAATGATGCTGTGGTAAATGTGGAAGTGCACATCTCTTCAATGTTCCACTTTATTTCCTTTTTGTTTTTTCTCAGGGAAAAAAGTTTGCCTTATTTTGTTCCATTTCCAATGCTCTTCATTCATTGTGTAATTGAATATATTTGACATTGCATGCACTTAAGGTGTACAACATGTTAATTTGGTACATTTAAGTAGTGTAATATGATTGCCATTGTAGTGATAATTAGCACCTCTATAACATGATGTATTATTCTTTCTTTTTAGTGGTTGACATGATTAAATTTTAGTCTCTTAGCAAGATGTTTTGATTTCCTCTGGCATATGGAAGGTTTTTATTTTTTGAGGAACCCTTGTGCTGTTGTCCACAGTGGCTGCACCAGTCTGCATTCCCACCAACAGTGAACTAGGGTCCCTTTTCTCTACATTGTCACTGGTACTTGCTTGTTGATTGGTTCATGATGGCCATTCCGACAGGTGTCAGGTGGTATCTCATTGTGGTTTGCATTTGCATCTCTCTGATGGCTAGTGATGCTGAGCATCTTTCCATGTACCCATTTGCTATTTGCATATATTCATTGGAAAAATGTCTATTAACTTCTCTCCATGTTTAAATTGGGTGATTTTTTTTTGTTCCTGAGTTGTATGAGTTCTTTATATATTTTGGATATTAACCCCTTATCCGATATGATTTAAAATATTTTTCCCATTCTGTAGCTTCCTCTTTATTTGCTTGTGGTTTCTTTTGTTGCAAAGAAGTTTTTTTTTTTACTTTGGTGTAGTCCTACTTTGTTTTTAAAGATATTATTTACTTATTTTTAAAGAGAGGGAAAGAGAGGGAGAGAAACATCGATCGATGGCACCTCGCATGCACCCTGATGGGGACCAAACCCACAACCCAAGCATGTGCCTTGGCCAGGAATCCAACCTGTGACTTTTCACTTGTGGGTCAATGCCCAATCAACTGAGCCACACCAGTCAGGGCAATCGGTGTGTCTTTTTTAATGGCAGTCCCATACTGTTTAAGTTACTGTAACTTCTTTTTTTACTATAGCTTACTGTACAGTTTGAATTCAGGAAGCGTGATGCTTCCGGCTTTGTTCTTCTTTCTCATGATTGCTTTGACTGTTTGAACTCATTTGTGGTTCCATACAGATGTTATAATTGTTCTAGTTCTGTGAAAAAGGCTGTTGACCCTGGCTGGTGTGGCTCGGTGGATTGAGTGCCGGCATGCAATTCAAAGGGTCACTGGTTCGATTCCCAGTCTAGGGCACATGCCTGGGTTGCGGACTGGGTCCCTGGTGGGGGGTGCACAAGAGGCAGCCACACATGGATGTTTCTCTCCCTCTCTTTCTCCCTCCCTTCCTTTCTCTAAAAATAAATAAAATGAAATATTTTTTTTTGAAAAAAGGCTGTTGGATTTTTTAAATGGTAAGTTTTTTGTTGTTTAGGTGTAATTGACATGAAACATATTAGTTTCAGGTGTATATCATGATTCAATATTTGTACACACTGCTAAATGATCGCCACATAAGCCTAGTTTCCCTTTTTCCCTGTCACATTATAAAGTTACAATATATGCAATACAATATTATTATGATTATTTTAATGCTTATCTGAGGATATACTTATTGAGTCCAGAGAAAGAGGGACTCATATGTGCCCCAACCAGGGACTGAACCCGCAACCTAGGCATATGCCCTGATAGCTAATCAAACCTGTGACCTTTCGGTTTATTTACGATGGTCCAACCAACTGAGCCACATCAGCCAAGGCAATACAATATTATTGACTATAGTCCTCAAGCATCCTCATGACTTACTTATGTGCCATTGGAATTTTTATAGGATTGCATTAAATCTATACAGGGCTTTGGATAGTGTGGAAATTTTGACCATATTCTTCTAATCCATGAACGTGACCAATCCACTGATAGCCTTACTGGGTTCCTTTGTAGGGTAAACTCTTCTCTGGCTACTCGATGATTTTCTTTCTTTGATTTTTTGACAGTTTCATTGTAATGTCTTGGAAAATGCCTTTTTGCATGGAGATAACTGCCACGTCCAGTTCCAGTTCCAACCATGCTGTCTGACAAAGTCCAAGTGTGGGGAATATGGCTTCAAAGAAGCATATTCAGGCCTGGAGGGCGTGGCATAAATGGATATATAGCATTGATTCTGTTCTTGCTGTCTCTTGGTGTTCTGACATTAACTTCTCTGATAATTTGGAATCTCCTAGAAATGATGGCCATTCTCAGAGCTGATCAACAACTAGGTCAGACTGAGAACTATGCCACCTCGGCCTTTCCCCAAAATAATACCCTCTCTGGGGGCCCAGGAGAGGAAAGGCCCACAATGTCCAGTGAATCCCAGGGGAAGAATATTTCCTTCCCTGACCCAGTTAAGCAGATGCAGAACAAGTTAATACTAGGTAGCAGGGAGCCAGAATTACCCAGAGCGCTCCCCCAAGTTAATCCCCTCTAATAAAATAGCCCCTGAATAACTAAAAGTTGTTGGAGTAACAGCCCCTCCTTTACCTTGAACAGGAATATATATTAATTAGAATTTAGTAGACATAGGAACAGGAGAAGCTTGTTAGATACTATAAACTAAACACGTAGATACAATTACCAAGGAGTTAGAGTCCATAGTACATAGAGAAACATTTTAGACAGAAAGATAAATAGCTAAGTTAGACATCACAAAGGCCTTATAATAAATTTCCTAACCTCTGCTTGGTCTAGCGTACCTTTTGCCCCATGCCAAATTTTAGACCTTTAATAAACAATAAGATATTCAAACTCTGTACATAGAGTTATTTCAAATAGTCTGATTAATGGTTCTCCTAGTCAAAACAATTTTTGTATAATATAATTGAAACTAAGGAAATTCTTGTACTTTTCCTGGTTACCAAAACTATGGAAATTCTTGTACTTTTCCTGGTTACCTTTGTATTGATTTTTTGTGCTTAACTGATCATGCTATACACCTGCAAATGCTAATCACTACCTAAAATGAAGATATAAAAACCTGCTTGTACTTGCAGTAAACGGAACAGAGCTTCACTGTCCTTTGAGGCGTGTTGTCATCTGTTATCCAGTGCCGACGCCTACCCTCACCTGTGGGACCTCTTGACCCGCTGCGGTAGGACCGCGGCAGATAACAGGGTGATTTATTACCATCACGGACTGGAATGTCCAATTCTCTCCCCATGTTTGGGAAGTTATTTCTTATTTCTTTTTTGCTTTGCTTATTTTTATTGAGTTCATTTTTTGTCATGGATGATGATGGTATGTAACTGTGTTTACTTACCCCACTGAAATGAGTTTCGATTCGTACTTCTTTAGTATGAGGCACACTCCTAAGAGTCCTCTATGCCTGTGGTTTCCCAAGACCGTCCATTTTGTATACTTTAAAAAAAATTGAATGTATTAGGGCAGCATTGGTGAATAACATTTAAATTTCACATGTACAACTCTATAATATGGCATCTGTATACTCTATTGTGTGCCCACCACCCATAGTCTAATCTCCTTCTATCACCATATATTTGATCTCCTTTACCCTTTTTGTTCTCTCCCCACCCCCTTCCCCTTCTGGTAACTACCATTCTGTTGTCTATATACAGGACTGTTGTTTGTTTGTTTGTTTGTTTGTTGCTTTTTATTCCACATATGAGTGAAATCATATATTCTTACTCTTTTCCAGCTGACTTATTTCACATAGCACCATACTCTGTCTATTCCTGCTGTCATAAATGGCAGTATTTCATCCTTTTATGGCTAAATAGTATTCCATTGCATATATGTACCACATCTTCCTTATCCAATCATCCATCAAAGGACACTAAGGGCTCTGGCTGGTGTGGCTCAGTGGATTGAGTGGGGACCTGCAAACCAAAGGGTCTCCAATTTGATTCCCAGTCAGGGCACAGGCCTTGCTTGCAGGCCAGGTCCCCAGTAGGGGGCGTGCTAGAGGCAACCACATATTGATGTTTCCCTCCCTCCCCTCTCTCTAAAAATAAATAAATAACATCTCTAAAAATTTTTTAAAAAAAGGACACTTAGGTACACTTAGGTCGTTTCCATGTCTTGGCCATCATGAATAATGCTGCAGTGAACACAAGGGCACATATATCTTTACAAATAAGTGTTTTCAATTTGGGGAGGTAGATACCCAGAAGAGGAATGTCTGGGTCATATGGTAGTTCCAGTTTTCATTTTTTGAGGGCCCTGCATACTGTTTTCCATGATGACCGCACCAGTCTGCATTCCCACCAGCAGTGTAGAAGGATCCCCTTTCCCCCACATCCTCGCCAGCCCTTGTTGTTTATTGATTTACGAATGTAGTCATTCTAACAGGTGTGCGGTGGTCTCATTGTGGTTTTGATTTGCATTTCTCTTATAACTAGTGAAATCGAGCATCTTTTCGTGTACCTGTTCTGTATGGACATGTCTTTCTTGGAAAAGTGTCTATTTAGGTCATTTATCCATTTTTTAAAATATTTATTTATTTTTAGAGAGAGGGGAAGGGAAGGAAAAAGACAGGAAGAGAAACATCGATGTATGGCTACCCCTCAGAGGCCCCCTCCTGGGGACCAGGCCCGCAACCCAGGCATGTGCCCTAGACTGGGAATCAAACCAGCAACCCTTTGGTTTGCAGGCCTGTGCTCAATCCATTGAGCTACACCAGCCAGGGCCATTTATCCATTTTTTAATAGGATTGTTTGGAGGCTTTTTGTTCAGTTGTATGAGTTCTTTCTCTATTTTAGGTATTAGATCCTTATCAGAGATACTGTTGGCACTGCCTTTTTTGTTTGGTTGTTGGCTCCTTTTGCTGTGCAGAAGTTCTTTTTAATTTGATGTAGTTCCATTTTTTTTATTTTTATGTTTACTTTCTAGCTATTGTTTCCTCAAATAAGCTTTCTGCCCCTTTTCCCATCTTTTCTTCTGGAACCCTGATTATTCTAATACATATGTGGGGTTTTTTTTGATGGAATCACACAGATCACATAGGCTTTCTTCTCTTTTTTATTCTTTTTGTTGTTCTGAGTACTTCCAAATTTCTATACTCTCATTCTGTCTTCCATTGCTTTTCTCTCCTGCAGAAGATGCTCTTTATTGCCTTTTCCCCATTAATTATTTTTAACTCCAGAATTTTTGCTTGGTTTGTTTTCATGATTTCTATCTTTTTGGTAAATATCTTATTTAAAACATGTATTTTTAAATGTTTTTTTTGGTGATTTCACTGAATTTTGTCTGTACTTTCTTGTAGCTCCTTGAGTTTCTTCAAAACAGCTCTTTAGAATTTTTTATTAGCTGGATAGCCAAATTTGTGCCTTTCAGGTTATTGAACTACTACTCTTTTGGTGATGACATGTTTCCTTGATTTCTCATGTTCCTTGTACTTTTGCATCATTGTTTTTATTTTTGAAGCCACAGATACCTCCTTAAATATTTGTTAGTTGCCTTCGGACGGGGGATTCTGTTCCTTGGCATTGTTATTTTGTGGAGTGTTATCTGCTTTTGTATGCGTGCACCAACTACACTTTTCTTGCTCCCTCTTGTGGCAGAATTCTTAAGCGTTTATGTCGTTTCTGGTTCATACAACTAACCAGGCTGGCTACTAGCAACCTCTTCTGTTTTCCAGGAGATGGCGCTACAGCTCAAGTTTGTGGTTTCTCCCGTGCCCATAAACCCTGTTTTCCTGCTCTGCCTGCTGCTCTAGCTGCTTGCACTCTCTGTGCACAATGAGCCAGCGGCCAAGTGCAGGGACGTATGTGTTTAGAAATCAAGGTATTGGGGGTGCGAGTGGATCTTGTAGGGAGTTCCCTGAGTATGGTACCCCCCCCCCAGGCTCTTGGCTGTACTTCCTGCTGGGTGTGGTCAACAGAACAGTGTCCCTTTAATGTTCTTTTATGTCCTTATCTGTTTCCTTCGCTTCACTCCCAGTCGTGGAGGTCCAGTCGCTGTACTCTGGGTGCTGCTCCAGCTGCATTCCGCACCACTGGACTAGCTGGGCACTCACTCACTGCCCTCCTTCCCCGCTGCAGGAGACGTTGGCACAGCCCTGTACAGTGTTGCCTGGCGGGGAGGTGGTGCTGGTAAAGTTCTTACTATCTCACCTGTATCCTAATTTTTAGACACACACACACACACAGTATATATATATATATATATATATATATATATATATATATATATATATATATTTAGTTCCAATAGCACTTTGCGGTCTCCCCTTTGAAAGGCTGGACTTGGGCAATTTCTCTCTCTTCCTTGGGTGTCTGCCCAGGTCAGCACTCTCCGGGTTTTTTCTCAATTGTGACAGGAGGGCTTAGGGCAGGTTTGCTGTTCCACTGGTTCTGTAGCCTCTGTACTGATGTCCAATGCCTAGTTCCAAAAGCGCAAATGGACAAGAGCCCCCCCCAGGTCACTTGGTGTACTGGCACTGGGTCCCACAGCTCCTACAAAAGGCTTTTGTTCATGGATATATGTCTAATTTTTTGTTGAAAATGGGAATAGAAAGGGGGAACATCTTATGCCATCATAATGCTCTTATACTTAATAAAAATAAATTTAAAAGCTTTATTGATTTGAGAGAGAGAGTGATTTGTTGTTCCACTGATGCATGCATTCATTGGTTGATTCTTGTATGTGCCCTGACCAGGGATGGAACCCACAGACTTGGGCGTATTCAGTATAACATTATAACCAAGTTAGCTATTTGGCCAGGGCAACACAAATAAGTTTTAATGGGAAAAATATAAATGTATCTGTCTTCACAGTTTTGAGACACAGGTGTTTAGGTTGAGCTTTAGAGGACCATAAGAAAAGTATGGGCTCTGGAGTCTGACAAAGAAGGTTAAAGATTACCTATGTCACTATCTAGTTCAGGGGTGTTAAACTCATTTTCACTGGGGGCCACATCAGCCTGGCAATTGCCTTCAAAGGGCCGAATGTAACTTTAGGACTGTGTACATGTAACTAGTCCTTAACTAGGGGACAAGGAGCTCGTTGCTGCTGCCGGGTAGAAACAAGGTGCCAGGCCTGATAAAACAAGGTGGAGGGCCGGATTTGGCCCGCAGGCCTTGCGTTTGCCACCTGTGATCTAACTCATTGACATTGGGCATTGTATTTACCTAACCAAGTTACAGGTTTGTTTAACTAGCATCATTTCTTTTTTTTTTTTTTTACATTTTATTTATTTATTTTTCGAGAGAGGGGAAGGGAAGAAGAAAGAGTGGGAGAGAAACATCAATGTGTGGTTGCCTCTCTTTAGTCCCCTGCTGGGAACTGGCCTGCAACCCAGGCATGTGCCCTGACTGGGAATCGAACCGCGATACTCTGGTTCACAGGCCCGCGCTCAATCCACTGAGCTATGCCAGCCAGGGCTACTAGCATCATTTCTAAAACAGTTAATACTCAGTATTTCAGCTATTATATTAATTAGGGCATTAATAAAGGAAGCTTTAATCTCTGAAATGAAGGAAAAACCTCATAGTGTATAAGAGCATGCATTAAGATAACTCAGAAGAGAAGGGGTCTACGTCTCCACGTGATTTGTTTCCTTTGGAATGAGATGACAGTGTACATAGTGTACATACTTCAGTAATATACAGGCCTGAGTCTGTGATGGGAGCTCACTCTGCTTAGCAAGGAGACACTCGGATTAAACAACATTTTGATTTTGTAGAAAAAACTTTTGGTTGTAAGCGACAAAAACTAGGTCTAGCCCCCAAAAAGCAAAACACAAATGCATTCACTGGATAGACTGTAGGTTATATCTTGGATCCCAAGTACAGAAAGGCAGCTCAGTCAAGATCTAGGTCATCTTCATGTCCCTGTCACTCTTTCATCTCTCTGCAGGCAAAGATCCTTCTTCTCTGTCACTGCAGACCAGCATTATCTGTTTCTGATTCACACGGTTCAAATTACAACTACCACAACTGCCCAAGTTTCAGGTTGCATTTGATAACCATTGGGAGACACTGCCTCGCTCTCCTGCCCTGCTGTCCTGATTGTAGCACCAAGTGTCCTGATGCAGCTGCTGTCACCCCAGCCCCAGGTGGCCATTCTGAGTAGAACTTTTGTTGTATTTAGCCACTGAGATTTGGGAGTTGTTATTGCAGTATAAGCTAACTATCCTGGCTAATAAAAGATGTTTCATATGCAGGGCCTGGTAGATTTTCTCCTTATCTTTCCATGACAAATACACAGGTGATTCTGGAAAAGAGAACTTACAAAAGCTAAATGGTGTCCTCTATACTAAGGCTTGCATTCTTAGGTATCTTAACACTATGAATAGCTAATCTATTAAGTACAATTAGCTAAAAACTGCTAAAAATGTTCTTTCCTAGGAAATACTTTGCTTATTGCTTATAAAAATATCACTTTTAGGGTATTTTTTAAAATGTATTGATTTGAGAGAGAGAGAGAGAAAAAAAACATCGATTTGTTGTTCCATTTATTTATGCATTCATTGGTTGATTCTTGTATGTGCCCTGACCAGGGATCAAACCTGCAACCTTGGTGTATCAGGACAGTGCTCTAAGGAACTGAGCTACCTGGCCAGGGTTGTATTTAGTGCATATTCTTGATTTACTAGTGTAACAGTCAATGCAGGTGTTGCTTTAAAGAGATAATAAACAGCAAATTTAGGTATATATTTCAGTGATTTTGGTTTACCTAATATTCCTGTAGTAAAAACTGAATGGATGGAAGGGACCAGGTTTAGAAGCACTTAGGTCATGCATTTGACTGCTAGGTTCAAGTCAATACTCTGGTATAAAGTAGTCTAACAACTTGCTTCTCTTCATCTCGTTTCTTTCTTTCAGATACAATATAAAGCCAAAACTAAAGGACAGGGAGAATATAATTATAAACAAGAATCATTAGAATACCAGATCTGGGCTCATAAATACTTGGTCATGCACCATGACCATAAACAAGAGAACAAGAAAATGTTATTTTTAAAGTCAGCATATTTACCAAAACGTCTTCTTTGTTTAATTTCTTTAGTAAATTATTCTTGGATTAAATGTGGAATACTAAAAGACATAAATCTTATTATAATTAAAAAGCATAACATACTATGAAGTTTATTTAATAGTGTGCTAAAGAAGTATTTTGCATAAAATAGTATTTGAATTACTCTTAATATGATGTGAAAAGTATCTGTATCTGTAAATTTTGAATATGGTTTAAAATTGGTGATTATGATTCTGTTCAATAGATATATCTTTTTGAAATAGGCAATTTGGCTTCGAAGGGCATTTTCATAATTGTTATTTGTATGCATTATGCTACCAATAAATTAAACTTTGGCCTCTTCGTCGATACACTGAGTACAGAGTTTACTTATGGGAAACTTTTTTTTTTAGATTTTATTTATTATTTTTTTAGAGAAGGTAAAGGAGGGAGCAAGAGAGGAAGAGAAACATCAGTGTGTGCTTGCCACTTGAGTGCCCCCTACTGGGGACCTGGCCCACAACACAGGCCTGTGCCCTGACTGGGAATCAAACCAGTGACCTTTTGGTTTGCAGGTTGGTGCTCAACCCATTGAGCCACACCAACCCGGGCCGTTTGCCCACTGGATTTTTTTTCGCCATGAGTAAAGTCTGCAATGAAGTAGAAATTGGGTAAACTGAAACAATTTCAACTGTATTCATGTGACTCGTGTGTATTTGTAACAATTTTGAATGGGAAAGACCTCAAGGACACACCAATATACTTGCTGAAAGTTCAATGGGAAATCAGTCAGGACAGCCAAGAGCGGAATAAGGAGCACACGAAAAACCGGAAGCTGCTGATAGAATAGAATATAGTCTGTGAAAAAAAAAAACCTTTAAAAAAAAGCGGAGTTGCCTTTCACTTGCATGGAGGAGTATTCTTGGTGCAAGGCCCTTGTAATGAGTCAAATAAAGAAATATTTTTGATTACATGAGCATTTTAATTTATTTTTTTAAGATTTTATTTTTTTAGAGAGGGGAAGGGAGGGAGAAAGAGAGGAAGAGAAACATCCATGTGTGGCTGCCTCTCATGTGCCCCCTACTGGGGACCTGGCCCACAACACAGGCATGTGCCCTGACTGGGAATCGAACCAGCAACCCTTTGGTTTGCAGGCTGGTGCTCAATCCACTGAGCCACACCAGCCAGGGCTATATGAGGATTTTTAAAGAAAGAAAATAAAGCATATTTATGTATAACATGTCAGTAGTTGTTAGTGTGATAGCTGTGACTTCTTGTTCACTGCCAAAGGAGCTTGTGAACACTGTGTCTTCATGGTGTCTCAGCCACCATTCCTTGGGTCCTATTAACACAAATTTAAATGGTATGTCAGTTAAGTTGGTTTTTCTTCCAACACACAAATGTCTTTTACATTTTTTAAGTAGAGGATAGTTAAATCCATTCTTTTCAGAAGATATTTTACCTTTGGTTGTAAATTATTAACAAGATTGAAATCCACAGGACAAAAAAATTCATAGAAAACAAAGTTGAAGAAACATCTGATTTTATGAGTGGTTCCCTCTTAGGAATGCGATTTTACTTTGATGTTTGTACATTCCTATATCTTTCTACCATGAAGTTATATTTCAAAATCAGGAGAGAAACAGACATTAAAATGGAAAACATGTCTGACAAAAGCCGTATTAAAAACCAGCCCTGCCCCAGCTGGTGTGGCTCAGTGGATTGAGCTCCGACCTGTGAACTAAAGGACACCGGTTCAATTCCCAGTCAGAGCACATGCCCGGGTTGCAGGCCAGGTCCCCAGTAGGGGGCATGAGAGAGGCAACCAATCAATATATCTCTTGTACATCAATGTTTCCATTTCCTTCTTTCTCCCTCTCTTCCCCTGTCTCCAAAAAATAATAAATAAATGATCTTTAAAAAAGTTTTAAAAACCAGTTCTTTTCTCGGGGCATTTATTTCACTTATATAAACAGCAGATATTTACTGCTACCTTCTATTTATCTTGATATCCTCCACAGTTCCTACTTGGGTAACATGAGAAAGGGTTAAGTGTAAGGCACAATGATAAAGCAAGCACTGCAAGCGATACAAAGGCTTAGTATATAGATACATATAAAAAATTTTAAAAAATTTCTTTACAAGGACTTTATGATATAAACATTAGCTGTATTGTTACAGATTAAAGAAACTAAATCCCAGACCCTAGTCGGGGTGCTCAGGTGGTTAGAGCATTGTTCTGATACACCAAGGTTGTGGATTCGATCCTGGTCATGGCACATATGAGAATCAACCAATGAATGCATACCTAAGCGAAACAACAAACTGATATGTCTCCATCTCTCCCTCCCTCTGTCACTCTAAAATTAACAAAAATTTTTAAAAAGAAACAGAAACTACAACTTGGTGGGGTAAATGACATGCCCATTGTCATATAACCAGAAAGTGGCTGGGCTCGGTTGTTGCAGTAATGGTCCCCAAAGAAGCGCATCTTGTATACGTACCCTTTTATCCACATTGATGCCAGGCCATGTGACTTGCTGTGCCCAGTGGGACATTAGCGAAGAAGTGCAAAGGCACTGTGGGATGTAGAAGATGGGCTTGGAGATCATGAATGAATAGGTTTGATCAACACACTAAGAATGGTATTTGATTCAACAGAAAAACAGAGATAGGTTTCTAAGCAAAATTGTAAGATGGCTCAAAAAGCAAGCAGTCACCACTGGCTGGTGTAGCTCAGTGGATTGAGCGCAAGCCTGTGAAGCAAAGGGTTGCTGGTTGGATTCCCAGTCAGGGCACATGCTTGGGTTGTAGGCTAGTCCCCGGTGGGGGCCACATGCGAGGCAACCACACATGGATGCTTCGCTCCCTCTCTTCCCCTTTCTCTAAAAATAAATAAATAAAATCTTTTTAAAAAGCAATCAGAAAAAAGAAGAGGTGGGGAATCATTGCAGCCATTTATGGAAGAATCACAGTGATGACTAGCCACATTGATGAAAAGGATGCACCAGATCAAAGCGTGCTGCAGAAGCTGAATGATCGGGGCTTAGTGACTAAGGAGGTGTGCAGGGGGAAATCCAGGGAAGAAATGTGGGGGACCAACATTTTGAAAAGTGTATGGAAAGGGAAGTAATTTTTTGTATTTGCTGTGTGCCACGCACTTCACACTCAATGTCTTAATTTTTTACACCAGTGCAAAATGAGGTGAATCTTATACTTCCTGTTATACAAAAGAGAAAACCCAAGCGTGAGAGAGTTTGAAAAATGTGCTTCATTTCACACCAGAACTGGGACCCAAGCCTGTGTAACATCTGTTCGGGTGGGGGAGTAGTGGTATCATGAACCTGGGACACTGAGGGAAGGGTTGAGTTGAACTTGAAACCTACTGCGTCTGAGGCACAGGCAAGCATTCAGGTGTGAACATCAGAAGGAACAGAGACTCCAGAGGATCTTGGGAGAGGCCAGAAAGCAAATTGGGGTCACTGCATATGACTTGCCATCCTTTTTTAAAAATTTTTTAAAATTTAATTCTAAGTAAAACCATGCATATCTTGGATTCTAGGGAAGTTACGAAAAAATTTCATCTCAAAGTCATCCAAGTCAAATTGTAACCGAATGCAGGTCTGGCTCCCTGCTGCTTTGAAAGCCAGTACTTGAGAGGCAGATGCTGATGTAAAGGAAAGTGGTTTATACAGATGCCAGCCACTTGGAAGATGGGGGACTCATGTCTCAAAGCCCATCTCCTGGGAAGATGGGAACTCCCATTTCAAAGCTCATCTCCACCTCTCAGTGTAGGCAGAGGTTTTTATAAGGAGGGGGAGGGGAATGGAGCAAAGACATCAAGGGCGGGGTTGCTAAGTCCTCTACACTCAGACCAGCACAGTCCATTCCAATAAGGCGAGTGATGGTCCGGTGTGCATCACCCTGGCTTAGTCATCTTGGATTCCCGTCACCCTGGGTTCATGCCATCCTAACTTTACATAACCCTGGCTCCAAGGTTGAAGGTCGGCAAATCTCCCAAAGCTGGAGTGACTGAAGGTTGGAGTCTATCTTTTGAAATTCATTCCTAGGATTCTTATACAAACATGCTGTTCCTTTGCAAGCTACATAGTAGCATCAGCACTTACAGAAACAATGTCCAGAGAATGGTGGGGTACATTACAATCCCGTTACAATTTTCCACTGTTACAAAATCTTTATCACCTTGAGCGGACTGAGTTTATTTCTCTCTCAACCAAAAATAACGCATGTTAGTTGAAGCATTCTTTTAATGTTTTCCAGGCAACACCAGCGCAAGTAATCAAGGTCTTATATTACTCATGCTGATTTACTGTCTCCTGAATTTGCAGGAAGCCAAAATCAAGCATCGCATGCAGGCAAAACATTTGGAGGACATGATGAAATAAATAACAGTTATCTATATTTTATATAAACATTTTTCTTTTTCCCCTTAGGTAAGGAGTTGGCAAACTTTTTATGTAAAAGGACGGATAGTAAATATTTTAGACTTTGCAGGCTCTACAGTTTTTCCAGAACAACGATTGAATTCTGTTGCAACTGCTCAGTTCAGTCACTGTAGCACAAAAGCAGCCGTAGATGATATAGAAACAAATGGGAATGGCTGTGTTCCAATAAGACTTTATCTATCTCCAGACAATAGCCTGTATTTGGCCCACAGGCTACAGTTTGCTAACCTCAGCCTTAGCTAATTATAGAAGCTAATAACTAATAGTTACATTTTTTTATTTACATGTACATTCTAAACCCATTCTTGGAATAGTTACTTTAATGTTTTTAAAAGTTAGTTTACATGATCTATGAATCTGGAATATTAGCAGTCATTCCAATTTTTAGGGAATAAAACCATACCTTATTCATCCAGGTATCTCCTGCATCTTGCTCAGTGCATAGAATATATTAAATGCTCCATTAATGTCCTGTATAAGTTGCTGAGTTAATTGCATCTAGTCGACCCCACTGTTTCAGAGGCGAGGCTATGGCACCTTTGAAGAAGCACAGTGTGGCTACTGGGCGATGCTCAGAACTGCATGGTGAGAAAGCATAGGTTCCGGTTCCGGTTCTGGCCCTAACACTGGATTGCTACAAGTCCCTTTCCATCTCTGGGCCCATCTTCATCATCTGTGAAACAAGGGAGTTGGACTGTAGCCTACTCTGTTGGTTCCCTAGCTGACCGCCATTCCCAGCTTCCTCCTTCCTCACCTCTCCTCTCCCCAACAGAGGCCGAATTCTCACTTATCCAGCCAACTCTGCAGTCAGAATTAGCCATGGGAGTCATTTCTGGCCAATGAGATAGAAGGAGAATTCTAGGAGGTTCTAGGAAATGGTCCCCTCCCCCAGGAAAGGAACAAGACATGTAAGGAGGGTAACGCCTGAGCTATGGCAGCCATATCACAACCATAATGCCATTATTAGCCTTTAAGATGCCACAGACACCTCTAGTTTGGTGCTATGGTTTATCCAAATTTATTTGAACAATATGATTAATTTAAGAGTGCCTTTGAGATCTGTGACTAAATCCACATGTGCAGTTAATCAAGGAACTAAGCCTTGAACTCAGTAATCTTAATTCATATGCTTTTGCTAGAATATAAATCTGCCTCTTAATGTTCCATTTTATATTTTACTCATCTGGTCATTAATTGAATTAAATGTATTGGGACTAGTCTACAATGTAGTCATTTTCTTAAGCACATTGATAACCACAGATGATATTTTGCATGAATGATCTCAGAGAGAACCTGCAATTGCCCCAGCTGGTATGGCTCAGTTGGTGGGAGTGTCATCTTGCAAACCAAAAAGTTGTGGGTTTAATTCCCAGTCAGGGCACATGCCTAGTGATTGGTTGGGTATCTGCTCTGGACACGTATGGTTCCCAGTCTGGGAGCATATGGGTTGATGTTTTCCTCTTACATAGGTATTTTTCTCTCAATCCCTTGCTCTCTAAAAGCAACGAAAAATGCCCTCGTGTGAAGTTTAAAAACAATGGAAAATATACAATAAACAATTAAACTGCTAAAAAAAAGAAGGTCCCGCAATCAACTCATATATGCCTCAATTAGGACTGAGGGCTTTGTTTGTTTTTCCAGATATGTCATCCCATTACGAAATCATAAGTGATTTTGTAAAATGCAAGTTGAAACACAGTGAGCACTATCACCTAATATTTGGTGAAAACCAAACGGTTTAGTTCTAATTAGGGCAAACAGACTGCTGTTACTTTGGCTGAAGAAAAGTCTCTGTGACAACCTCAGAAACAAATACACTCAGGTTATACCACAAACATTAATTTTTTAAAAACCTTTTTTATAATAAAATTGTTTTTTAAGATTTTATTTATTTTTAGAGAGAGCAAAGGGAAGGAAGAAGAGAGGGAAAGAGATATCAGTGTGTGGTTGCCTCTCGCTCACCCCCTACTGGGGACCTGGCCTGCAACCCAGCCATGTGCCCTGATTGGGAATCGAACTGGTGACTCTTTGGTTTGCACATCAGCGCTCAATCCACTGAGCCACACCAGCCAGGGCCTATACCAGAAACATTTAGAAGCTATATGCTAATCAAAGTTAGTTCACTTGCCCCCAATTTAGAATAAATGTTTTTCATTAGGTGTTTTCTTTCTTTTTGCTATAAAGCCAAGTCTACCCCTTGTATAATATAAAACATTTGAGACCAAAGATTTAGGGAAGATTCAGTTCATGTAGTGAATGGACCAAAGAGGATTTTAGAAAACAAGGGACAAATCTGAGAGCTAGAGCAAAAGTAATCAAAATCTGATAATCTGGGCCATTAATGGGACAGATGGCAACATCAGGAAATTAGAATATGAAAATAATATTAAGAATTAAGCTGTTTCGTACTATGGAATTAATGACAATATGGCATCTTGGAATCATTTTACAATTTTTAATTGTAAGAAATTTATGAAATAGAAACAAAAAATAGAAAAACTGAGAAAAAAGAAAGTAACAAGTTCATGATATAAGTAGGAGTGACAAGGTAAATGTTCTTTCTTTTTAAGATTTTATTCATTTATTTTTAGACAGAGGGGAAGGGAGGGAGAAAGAGAGGCAGAGAAACATCCATGTGTGGTTGCCTTTAGCGCGCCCCCTACTGGGGACCTGGGGGCCTGGGTTGCAGGCATGTGCCCTGCCTAGGAACTGAACCAGCGACCCTTTGGTTCCCAGGCTGGCACTCAACCACTGAGCCAAACCAGCCAGGGCTGTTTGTTCTTTCTAAAGAATAAATTATTGTCCTGGGTGGGTGGCTCTACTGGTTGGAGTGTCACCCTATCCCATACACCGAACAGGTTGCAGGTTCCATCACTGGTCAGGGTATATACCTCCTTGGTTGCCGGTGGGTGGGTGGTGAGAGGGGGTCGAGCGGTGTGCATTTGGGAGGCAACTAGTTGATGTTTCTCTCTCACATCAATATTTCTATTTCTCTCTCTCTGTCTCCTCCCTCTTCCTCAAATCAAACATATCCTCGGTGAGGATAAAAAAAAATTATTTAGAAAAAAACATTTTATTTTAGTAAAGAACAATTTTTTGGTGAAGAAAATGTCCTAAGCAGTCTGTCTTTCAAAAATGACTCAATTTTATGATTATAATGATAAATAATTACATTTTTAATATCTCAATTTTATATTTTGTATTTACTATAGACCAAAAATATTATTTTGGATATTCCTCTCCCATATCATTTGTAATTATTAGAGCATGTCTCACTTTCAAATCATGCAACTAACTGAAAGTTGTGATGTTCTGGCCTCCTGGCTCAGCTGGTGAGAGCATCATCCCAATACACCAAAGTTACAGGTTCGATCCCTGATCAGGGCACATGCAAGAATCAGCCAATGAATGCATAAATAAGTGAAACAACAAGCTGATGTTTTGATGTTTCTCTCAAATCAATCAATAAAAATGTTTTAAAAGTTATGATCGACTAACATTTTCATTGCCACTGATATTTATTCTTATACTTACTGGTCCCTGGATTTATATGGCAGGTTTCCATTTCAAAATTTATCATAGAACTTTCAAAAAGTAAACTCTAGACATCATTAAAATGTTCTCTCCATGTTACTTACAAAAATTCATGGATTTTAAAAAAGATTTTATTTATTTATTTTAGAGAGATGGGGAAGGGAGGGAGACAGAGAGGGAGTGAAACATCAATGTATGGTTGTCTCTCATGCACCCCCTACTGGGGACCTGGCCTGCAACCCAGGCATGTGCCCTGACTGGGAATTGAATTGGCAATGCTTTGGTTTGCAGGCCTGCACTCATCAAGGATAATTTTTTAATTATTGGCTTATAATCTTTAATGGTACTAAACGAATACTGTTTAAGCTATCTAAATTTTACTCCAGATAATTTCGTTACATAGGTAAGGTTCTAAGTGCCTTCAATTTTATTTTTATTCTATTGTGTTTATGCAACAGAGTCTAAAAATGGCCACAATATTTTGCAGCTCTTCCCACCAAGAGGTGAAGTTTCTTTCCTCACCCCTTCCATCTGTCTGGGCTGGCCAAGTGATCTGTTTCATTGAATAAATGCAGTATAAGAGATGTGCAAAGTTCTGAGCCTAGGATTAAAGAAGCCTTACAGATTTTGCTTTCTTTCTTTTTTTAAAATACTTTATTCATTTATCTTTAGAGGGGAAGGGAATCAGGGAGAGAAATGTCAATGTATGGTTGCCTCTTGTGTGTCCCCTGCTGGGAACTGGCCTGCAACCCAGGCATGTGCCCTGACTGGGAATCGAACCATGATCCTCTGGTTCTCAGGCCTGTGCTCAACCCACTGAGCTACACCAGTCAGGGCCAGACTTTGCTTTCTTGTGGCTCTTGGAACCCTTTCACCACCATATGATCAAGCCAGGGCTAGACTGCTAGAGAATAAAAAGCAAAGGAACAGAGGTAAGTTGTCCTAGCTGGTGCCCCCCAAACCAAATAGCTCTGAGTCACCCTGGCAGCTAATCACAGAAACGTGAATGAACCCAACCAAGAACTTCCCTATTGAGCCCAGTCCAAATTACTTACTCATAGAATCCTACACTAAAGGAATGATTATTCTTTTAAATTAATAAATTCTGGGGTAGTTTGTTACACAGCAATAGCTAACTGGTACAATCTGCTTCTAAGGCACTAAAGTACAATACATTAGTTCATTTTGTCACTTTTATATTTCCATTTCTACATGTTTATTTCTTTTAAGGATTTGGTGAGGCTTAAAGATCATGAAAATGATTCTGAAAAATCAGTCACTTAAATTATAGTTGGGTATGACAAAAAATAGATTGTGCGTTAAAGTTTAAGGGAGATTAATAACAACCTCCTTCCCTTCAATCTCCCACTCAAGTTTACAACCAATTAAGTGAGTGGCCCCAGAGTAAATGAAAAGGAGAATAAACTCTCACTGTAATGGAGGGAGTGCCCTAAATTACAAACCTGGTGCTACTGATCTACAGACTGAGAATTACACCTCACTCGGAGCCCCTGGCTGAGTTGAAAAACTCTAGGGAATGCAGAATGGGAAGGCAGCCACTGTGAAATTTAGAGCAGGTAGGAGCAAGAGTAGAGCATATGCCCTGTATACAGGAAGGAAGTACCTGAGGACAGGGAGAAAAAAACATGTCAAGACGAGCAAGTTCCTTCTCACATATTTACCAACAGATAAGTCACCACCCTCAGCAAAAGGCCAGGAATATTGCTTTAATGGACTGATTCCTCCAAATGTAAAGGTACATCAGGAGCATTGGACAAGCACTCCTGTCTAACACTCTCATGAACTGAAAACAATGGGTAACCTGAACATTACTCAGAAGTTAGGAGATTTAAAATTAGAAATATACCATCTCGAGAAAAGTAAAAAAAAAATTATATGTAATTATAACAAAAATAATAATAGTAATGGCAATAGCTAATGGTTTTTGAGCATTTATTATGGCCAAGTGGTATCTCTTTTTTAAATTTCCTTTTTAATAAATTTAATCAAGTGACAGTGGTTAACACAATTATACAGGTTTCTCCCTAACCCGTGCAGCTGGGTTTGGCAACATCCCCAGAGCAAGGGGTTGCTGGTTTGATTCCCAGTTGGAGTGCGTAAAAGAGAACCGGTAGGTGATTCTCTCTTGCATGAATGTTTCTTTTTCCCTTCCTTCCCCCTCTCTCTAAAGAGAAATAAGCAAAATTTTTTAAAAAATTATAAAGTTTTACCCTGGCTGGTGTAGCTCTTGTGGATTGAGCACGGGCTGTGAATCAAAGGGTTGCTGGTTCAATTCCCAGTCAGGGCACATGCCTGGGTTGTGCGCCAGGTCCCCAGTCGGGGCCATGTAAGAGGCAACCACACACTGATATTTCTCTCCCTCTTTCTCCCTCCCTTCCCCTATCCCTAAAAATAAATAAAATCCTTTAAAAAAATTATACAGGTTTCAGGTGCATGATTCTGCAACACATCATCTGTACACTGTAGTGCATACTGATGGAATTCTGGCCAGGCTGTATTTTCAGTGAAAGTATTTCATTTCTTCTTCACGTGCCCTATGGTATAGACATTCTCATTATCCCCTTTGTCAGATGCAACAGCCTAAGGAACTGACTCCACAATAAACAAGATGGAATGAAGTTGGAGTCTTTTCTGAATTGTTTCCATCCAAGAGTAAAACGTATTTTGAAAAACATAACAAGTGTTGGCAAGGATGTGGAGAAATTGGAAGCCTTATGTATTTCTGATGGGAATATAAAATGTTGTGATTTCATTTCCTGCAGATATAAACTCAGAAGTGGAATTGCTGGATCATATTTTTAATATTTTTTCATCCTCACATGAAGATCTGCTCATTGATTTGAGAGAGAGAGAGAGGAAGAGATTGGTTTGTTGCTCCATTTATTTATACATTCATTGGTTGAATCTTGTATGTGCCCTGACCAGGGATCAAACCTGCAACCTTAACATATTGGGACGATGCCCTAACCAACTGAGCTACCTGGCCAGGGCCTTATTTTTAAGTTTTTGAGGAAACTCCATACTGTCTCCCACAGTGGCTGCACCAATTTACATTCCCGCCAACAGTGCACTAGGGTTCCCTTGTCTCCATCCACATCCTCGCCAACATTTATCCCTTGTCTTTTAAAAAAACTTTTTTAGATTTTCATTTATTTATCTTTAGAGGGGAAGGGAAGGAGAGAGAGAGTGAAACATCAATGTATGGTTGCCTCTTGTGTGTCCCCTGCTGGGAAGTGGCCTCAACCCAGGCATGTGCCCTGACTGGGAATTGAGCCATGATCCTCTGGTTCACAGGCCTGCGCTCAATCCACTGAGCTACACCAGCCAGGGCCCTTGTCTTTTTTATAACAGCCATTCTAACCAGTGTGAGGTGATATCTCACTGGGATTTTTCTTTGCATTTCCCCGATGATTAGTGACACTGAGCACCTTCTCCCGGATCTGCTGGCCATTGGTGTGACTTTGTTCGCCCAGTTTTTAACTGGAGTATTTGGCAGGGAGTGTTTGTTTTTGTTTTTGCTTTTGAGTTATGAGTTTCTTCTATATGTCAGATATTAACCCCTTATCGAATATGTGGTGTGCAAATACTTTCTGCCCTTCCGTAGGTTGCCTTTTCTTTTCGTTGATGGTTTTCTTCACTGTGCAGAAGCTTTTAAGCTTGATGTAGTCCCACTTATTAATGTTGCTTTTGTTGCCTTTGGGTTACATTACATATTATAAACTACAAATTGGAAAAGAAATTGTTTCTAACCATTCTGAAAAGTACAATAGTTAATCATTTCTTCTCTTTGAAGGTTCACTTTGGCCAAAAAAAAATTGATAATGGCTTATAATGATCCAATCTTATATCTATAACATTGTCAATATTTTATTTGGGCAGAACTATTTTTCTCCTTCTTTACCATTTTTGTCTTTAAATCTTTCTAATTAAAGTTTCTATTTTGAGACAACTGTAGATTCGCATGCGGTTGCAAGAAATAATTGCGAAGAAGCCTGGGTAGACTTTGGCCAGTTTCTTCCCCTCTTGCAAAACTACAGTTTGTACAAGTATGTCGTAAATGTGTCATATTGCTGCAGTCAAGATACAGAACATTTCCAGCATCACAGTGATTCCTTTTATTACCACACCCACTTCCTCCCACGCTCACCCCTCCTTAACACACAGCTATGAGCATTATTTTCAACGTGTCTATATATATATATAATGAAACCAGCATCTTTTCAAATGTGTGATCCTACCATAAAAGAAGTAAAGGATCCTACCCTGGATGGCATGGCTCAGTGTATTGAGGGCTGGTCTGTGAACTGAAAGGTTGCTGGTTCAATTCCCAGTCAGGGCACATGCCTGGGTTGCGGGCCAGGTCCCCCTGGTGGGGAGTCACACGAGAGGCAACCACACATTGATGTTTCTCTCCCTCTCTTTCTCCATCCCTTTTCCTCTCTCTAAAAATAAGTAAATAAAATATTTTTAAATGAAGTAAGGGATCCTTTTGTATTCCTCCCTTAACATCAGTGAGTAAAGTGATTAGAAAGTCAAATTCTTCTTTTTTTTTAAGCAGTGAATACCCCAAGCTTATTATTCTTTTTTTAAAAATAATTTTATTTATTTATTTTTTAGATTTTATTTATCTTTAGAAGGGAAGGGAAAGAGAGAGGGAGAGAAATATCAATGTATGGTTGCTTTTCATGTGTCCCCTGCTGGGAAATGACCCCCTGCTGAGGACTGGCTTGCAACCTAGGCATGTGCCCTGACTGGGAATCGAACCACGATCCTTTTGTTCGCAGGTTCGTGCTCAATCCACTGAGCTACACCAGCCAGGGCCCCAAATTCTTCTTAATAAGGTCATAGACATGGCAAATGTTCATGATCTTCTACAGCAAAGGCTAGTAGGGCTTACTGGTTTATTAATTTTTAAAAACTTTTTATTTCGGGCCCTGGCTGGTATAGCTCAGTGGATTGAGTGTGGGCCTATGAACAAAATAACTGTGGTTCTATTCCCAGTCAGGGCACATGCCTGGGTTGCAGGCCAGTTCCCAGCAGGGGATGCACAAGAAGCAACCATACATTGATATTTCTCTCCCTCTCTCCTTCCCTTCCCTTTCCCTTCCCTTTCCCTTCCCTTTCCCTTCCCTTCCCTTTCCCTTCCCCTTCCCTTCCCTTTCCCTTCCCTTCCCTTCCCTTCCCTTTCCCTTCCCTTTCCCTTCCCTTTCCCTTCCCTTTCCCTTCCCCTTCCCTTCCCTTCCCTTCCCTTCCCCTTCCCTTCCTTCCCTTTCCCTTCCCTTCCCTTCCCTTCCCTTCCCTTCCCTTCCCTTCCCTTTCCCTTCCTTCCTTCCTTCCCTTCCCTTCCCCTTCCCTTCCCTTCCTTTCCCTTCCCTTCCTTCCCTTCCCTTCCCTTCCTTCCCTTCCTTCCTTCCCTTCCTTCCCTTTCCCTTCCCTTCCCTTCCCTTCCTTCCCTTCCCTTCCCTTCCCTTTCCTTTCCCTTCCCTTCCCTTTCCTTCCCTTTCCCTTCCCCTTCCTTCCTTCCTTCCCTTCCTTCCTTCCTTCCCTTCCCTTCCCTTCCTTCCCTTCCTTCCCTTCCTTCCCTTCCCTTCCCTTCCTCTTCCCTTCCTTCCTTCCCTTCCTTCCCTTCCTTCCCCTTCCCTTCCCTTTCCTTCCTTCCCTTCCCTTCCCTTCCTTCCTTCCCTTCCCTTTCCCTTCCTTCCTTTCCCTTCCCTTCCTTCCTTCCCTTCCTTCCTTCCTTCCTTCCTTTCCTCTTCCCTTCCTTCCCTTCCCTTCCTTCCCCTTCCCTTCCCTTCCCTTCCTTCCTTCCTTCCTTTCCCTTCCCTTTCCTTTCCCTTTCCTTCCTTCCCTTCCCTTCCTTCCCTTCCTTCCCTTCCCTTTCCTTTCCCCTTCCTTCCCTTCCCTTCCTTCCCTTCCCTTCCCTTCCTTTCCCTTCCTTCCCTTCCCTTCCCTTCCCTTTCCCTTTCCTTCCTTCCCTTCCTTCCCTTCCCTTCCCTTCCCCTTCCCTTCCTTTCCTCCTTCCCCTTCCTTTCCCTTCCCTTCCTTCCTTCCCTTCCCTTCCCCTTTCCCTTCCTTCCCTTCCCTTCCCTTTCCTTCCTTTCCTTTTCCTTTCCCTTCCCTTCCCTTCCCTTTCCTCTTCCCTTCCCTTCCCTTCCCTTCCCTTCCCTTTCCTTCCCTTCCTTTCCCTTCCCCCTTCCCTTCCCTTCCTTCCTTCCCTTCCTTCCCTTCCTTCCTTCCCTTTCCTCTTCCCTTCCTTCCCTTCCCTTCCTTCCTTCCCTTCCCTTCCTTCCCTTCCCTTCCCTTCCTTCCTTCCCTTCCTTCCCTTTCCCTTCCTTCCCTTCCCTTCTCTTCCCTTCCCTTCCCTTCCTTCCCTTCCCTTCCCTTCCCTTTCCTCTTCCCCTTCCCTTCCCTTCCCTTCCCTTCCCTTCCCTTCCCTTTCCCTTCCCTTTCCCTTTCCCTTTCCCTTCCCTTTCCCTTCCCTTCCCTTCCCTTCTAAAGATAAATAAATTAAATTTTAAAAAACCTTTTTATTTCGGAATAATTTAGAAAAAATTCTCACCTGAGGATTTGTTTTCTAAGATTTATTTATTCGTAGAGAGAAAAAGGGAGGGACACAGAGATAGAGAGAGAAACATCAATCAGTTGACACTTGCATGTCCCCAAATGGGGACACACAACCCAGACACGTGCCGTGACTGGGAATTGAACTGGTGACCTTTAGGTTCACAGGCCAGTGTTCAGCCCACTGAGCCACATCAGCCAGGGCTGTTTTATTTGCATTGATTTTTGGAGAGAGGGAGAGAAAAAAAAAACATTGATGCGAGAAACACTGATCGTTGGTTGCCTCCTGTGCTCACTCCTACCGGGGATGTAACCTCAGTATGTGCCCTGACTGCCATCTTACCCGCGATCTTACCTGTGATCTTTTGTCGTGCGGGGGCAACACTCCAACAAACGGAGCCACCAGGCCAGGGCTGGAATAATTGTAGATTTACAGAAAAGTTGTAGAGAGAGTATGGAGTTCCCAAGTACCTTTCACCTGGCTTTCCCTAATGTTCTTCCCCCTCTTTTGGAAAAAGCTATAAAATTTACGGAGACGAACATCCAACATAAGAACAGTCTGCATGTGTTTTCAGCTCATCTTCCCTTGAACCTGTGCTTGCCCTTCTCCTGGAAGATAGACATAACAGTTGGGAACACTACTTAGCAGAATTTGACTTAGAGTCCGTTAAAGCCATACAAAGGACACTGCAGTGTTGGTTTTATAAGACAGACTTCCAAGCATCTATGTTACTAATATTTTTTTCAATTACACCTTACATGCCATATTATGCTGTATTAGTTTCAGATGTGGGGCTTCCCGTAAAGCTAACATCTTATATAACTAAATACATTTGTCAAAACTAAGAAATGAGTATTGGTATGTTATTATTTACTGAACTGCAGATTTTGTTTGGAGTCCACCGGTTGTTTTGTCACTCATTTCCTATTTCTGTCCCAGAATTCAGTCGAGGATACCACCGCATATGTAATTGTGGCGTTATTTTAATTACAAGAATTCATCCAGTGTGCTCGACAACAAAAAATTTATATAGCAATTTCGTTCTGATCCCGAAATACTTGCATGTTGAGATGATCTCCAAATGTAGCCATTTAGTAAACAATACTGGATTATATTTTCCCAGGAAAATCTGCCCTGGTATCCAGAGAAAATATGGAACCAATAAACAGAGGGGCCATTAGGTATTTCAAAAGTGCTTAGGGAATTGCATTCATATTGTTTTATGGTTATTTGCTCGAGAGAGACTTAGAGCTGGGATATTTTATAAAAAAGCTTTATAAAGCTTTTGTCCTTCAGCTTGTTCCCACTTTCTGGGTGGTAGAAACATAATACGATAATTATTTTAGTAGAAGTCTTCCTTCCAAACTTATTCATTATTCATTTAATTCAGCATCCTTTTAGCAGGTGGTGGTTGAATGCCCATATGGTGAGGGAGGAAGAAAGATTCCTGTTCCCATCTACGTTTTACTGGGCAGTCTGATGATGAGATCTACATTAAACAGATTAACAAGAGAAAAGAAACAAGTTTAATTACATATCTATGGTAACCCCACCTACGTGGGGGGTTCAGGGAGGGCGAAATGAGGTCTATGTAAACATTTTAAGTTGAGGATGAGACAGGGCACCTGGGGAGGAAAGTGGTTCTCAAGACGAGAGGAAGATGTTTAGTAATCAGAAGTTTGCCCGCCCCATAGACAGGGCATAAAAAGTTGTTTCCGGTGATAACTCTTATTTTATGAGCAAGGGCCCTAATTTAAAGTCTTCTAGATCATCAAAAGGTTCGGAGCCAATGTTTCTCTTAAGCCCATGGGACTCAGTTGCCTTTCACTCAAAATAATCCACACGCCACGGCCCCCGGGTGAGTCGTTGTAAACCCTTACAATGCCAAGCACTGTTGTAAACCCTTAGGACTCACAGGTGCGGTATGGACATTCTGATTCCGAAGGGTTCTCGGTCTCCACTCATAAATCCCACCAACTGCCTGAATCGCTCTAGTTTATTGATCCCATTGCCTCTGCAGATAGATGATGGTCACACTGAAATATTAAACATTCACTCTCCACCAACCAGACTATACTCATGACTAAACCCCCTTTTTCAAATGAGCAGTGGTGTCCTTAGTGACTAGGAGAAGGGATTTACAGCTCACCCCGGCTTTGTTTTTTGTTTTTGGAGAAGAAGAATGAGTCATGGAAGTGAGTCACTTCCAGGGTCGGTATGACTTGGAAAAGGAGCGCTTATATTCTCTGTTTTTTTGTTTTTTTTTTGTTTTTTTTTTTTTTTCAGAATCCCGCCATCAGATAAATGTCCTCTAGGCCAGGGGTCCCCAACCTCGGGGCAGTGAACCTGTACTACAGGTGTGCTTGAATCATCCGGAAACCATCCCTCCCCCCTCCCCACCCCCCCATCCCTGGTCTGTGGAAAAATTGTTTCCCACGAAACTGGTCTCTGGTGCCAAAAAAGTTGGAATCACTACTCTAGGCTACAGCAATCTTTAAAATTTTTTTAATTTAGTGATTGATTTAAGAGAGAGAAGGGAGGGAGAGAGAGAGAATATAAACATGGAAACATCCATGTGAGCGAGAAACATCGATCAGTCGCTTCCCATACCCACCCCAACCAGGGATGGAACCAGAGCCGTAGGAACGTGTCCTGACCCAGAATGAAACCCACAACCTTTTGGTGTAGAGGATGACCCTCTAACCAAGTGAGCTACCCTGCTAGGGCCCTATGATTTCTTTATATAAAGGTTAAAATGGGCAGAACTGATCTATAATGATAAGTTAAAATGATGGTGATCCTTTGGGGGTAACTAACGAGGCTTGTTTCTAAGAGCGGGTAATGTTTCATACCTTGAGGCCCTTACACAAGTCTCTACATATTGTAAAACTTTTCAGGCTGTGTGCTTCATATTTAGGTACTTTTATATACCATCAGTAACTTCTGTAAGGAAACAACCCCTTATTATTATTCTCTCTCAATAGAGTAATTCTTTTCTTGCTTCCTGTGATATTATGATTGATAACAAGAAATATAAATTTGGTCTTTGTCACTTGCCTGGCACAGAGTTCCTAAAACCCTGGGAATTTCTTGAATAATGAAAGTGATCAAGGTGTCTTTGTTATGTTAATGAGGTGACTTTCCGAAGCCCCTAGGTCACCAATGATGGGGGCTGGTTGCCAGGGGAACCAACCACGTGAATAGAGGCTTAGAATGTTCAGTCCCACCCCCTGGCTTCCGGGGAGGGAAGAGGGGGGCTGGAGATTGAGTTTAATCAGTTGTAATGAAGACGCCATTAAGACCCAGGAGGATGGAGTTTGGAGTTGGTGAACCCGTGGAGATTCGGGGGAAGGACATGGAAGCTTCGTGTTCTTATGCATCTATTCCATTTGGCTGTTCCTGAGTTAGTTCTTTTATAAACCACCAATGATCTAGTAAGTAAAATATTTCTTTGAGTTCTGTGGCTGTGGCAGCAAAGTGATCAAACCTGAAGCAATGGGGATATGCATTGAGTTTTTCTTTGGCTCCAAGTTGCTCCTCAACAGTGTGTAAACCAGAGGATGGAATTAGGTGGTAGAAAGATGTTGCTTAAATCGAACTATCAGGAGATTCAAGCCCCAGCCGCAAGTCAGTGAAAATGCCATTACATTTTTTCCTTTTCTATCTTGAGATTTACTTTTGAGAAAAAAAAATCCTCACCCAAGGAGATGTTTATTGATTTTGGGAAGGAGGGAGGGAGAGACAGCGAAAGAGAGAGAAGCATCAATGTGAAAGAGAAACATGGATCAGTTGTGGTTGCTTGCCATAGGCGCCCCACCTGGGTTTGAACCTGCAGTCTTTTGGTGTAAGGGACGACACTCTAACCAACGAAGCCACCTGGCCAAGGCTACATTTGTTTTTAAATAAGAGAGGAAACCTAAAATGTCCCATGGGGCAAGTCTGCCCATGACCCAAAGGTAATGCATTTATAGAAGTCCCAATAAGAGGTTATCAGAGAACAAGCTAGAACTCTGAAACTAAAATTTAAAAATAGGTGCAAGTGGAGAGGGAGGAGCGAGAGAGCACTCTTTTCATGTGATTTTCTAGTGCCAAAAATGGTGTCACAAAGTTTGTCAGAGTTGAAAAAGAATTAATGATGTAAGGCTACTTCAGGCCAAATATATATATATATGTGTGTGTGTGTGTGTGTGTGTGTGTGTATGTGTATATGTATATATATATATGATTATATTTATTTACAGAGAAAGGGGAAGGGAGGGAGAAAGAGAGAAACATCAGTCGGTTGCCTCTTGTATACCCCCACCTGGGGACCTGCCCCGAAACCCAGGCATGTGCCCTGACTGGGAATCGAACCAGCTACTCTTTGGTTTACAGGCCGGCACTCAATCCACTGAGCCACATTAGCCAGGGCAGGCCAAATATATTTTGATGAATATGTGATTCAGACAAATCTGTGAGTCCCTTCCAGTGAGGATACATGTAAAAGTCTCCCAGGGAAAGAGCCCCACTCCCGTCGGATTGGCAGTCAGATTGTCAAGACAATTCATTGCTTCAGGTATTTCAGGATCTCGGGTATGTCCCAGAAGTAGGTGATGTGTCCAGAGGAGAAAATCCTAGTGCTTTAAATGGACTGGTCTAGTCCAGTGATTCTAACCCGTGCTTGTATTAGAATTACTTAGAGAGCTTTGTTAAAATATTGATTCCTGGGTCCTGCCATTCATAAATTCTGATGCCGGCGGACTGAGCAAGAAAGAACTAATGCTGTAGAGCATCGCTGTGCTTTAGCAGGTTGGGAAAAGAATACTTGTCCGTTTGGTTTAAAAAGATAACCCTGGCTGGTATGGCTCAGAGGACTGATTGATTGCCGG
The DNA here is from genome assembly GCF_021234435.1 of Artibeus jamaicensis. Taxonomy (NCBI): domain Eukaryota; kingdom Metazoa; phylum Chordata; class Mammalia; order Chiroptera; family Phyllostomidae; genus Artibeus; species Artibeus jamaicensis. The sequence continues at coordinate 5,923,153 of NW_026522028.1, read as the reverse complement.
CCTGTGAACTGAAAGGTTGCGTCTTTAATTCCCAGTTGGAGGCTGTGTGAGAGGCAAACCATTATCTCTCACACACTGATGTTTCTCTCCTTCTCTATCTCCCTCCTTTCCCCACTCTCTAAAAGTAAACAAATGAAATCTAAAAAGAAAAAAAAAAAGATAATGAAGGGGCCTTGGCTAGGTGCTCAGTTAATTGGAGGGCCCTGTACAGGTTGCTGGTTCAAACCCTGGCTGATGTAACTGATTATGTTTCTGTCCCCTTCCTCTCTCTCTCAAATCAATATCCTCTGGTGAGGATTAAAAATTTCTTTTAAGATAATACATCGAATAAGATAACAATCAACTGAAATTGAACTGAAATTCCTTAACTCCAGCAATCTAAGGGAACCCAAATTCACGTATCACGTTCCAGGCAAGTATCCTTAAAGACTAAACCAAGGATAAAGGTTATCTGCTCGGAGCTGGCTTACAAATCTTATCTCTATAGAGATGGGCAAGTTCTACCCCATTGATAGAGATGAGACATGGTCCACAACAGATCTAGGAACCAGAAAGGGGGTCAGCAGATGGTTTTGTCATAATACCCACTTGTGAGAAAGAGACTGAACTCAGGAATGTTAAAAAGCAGTCCCCTGGAGAGTTCTGCCTTCTGCCAAAACATGCCCCATCCTCCCCCCATAAACAGTCATGATCCTTTTCAGCTTGGGTTTTACAACCGTGCACTTTAGCCGCAGCTTAGAATTTGAAACCTATATTTTTGTATGTGACACAATTAAAAAAAAACAAAACCCAGATTAAGCACATTTTACAGGATAGCATTTGAGATGCACATACATAATACTCACACACTTTAATACCTACAACACATACTGTTTCATTTGTGTTATTCCAGCTCCCTTCAAAGAGAGTGTGTGGAAGAATTAATTTCCAGTTGAGGGGTAAGGCATGGTCTGTGGGAATTTTTATCAGGGTGCACATAGTGATTCGGGGGGAAGGGGGAAATCTAAGCAGACAGGGTCCCTCTTTTCTTGTGTCCTTAACATTTCTATGAATGGACACAGATTGATATCCCCAACAGCACAAGGACACGTGATGATTCGGTATTTGTATCTGTAAAGTGATCACCACAGTCAGTCTGTCACCATATGTAGTTACAGAGGTGTTTTTTTTTTTCTTGTGATAAGGATTTTTAAGATCTGTTCTCTTAGCAACTTTCAAATACACAGTACAGAATTAACCATAGTCACCATGCTGTACATTCCATCCCCTTGACTTACTTACTTTATACTTGTTTATAAGCGGAAGTTTGTGCATTTGATTACCTTCACCCATTTGGCCTCCCTGCCCTCCAATCCCCCACAATGTGACATCTCTTTCTGTGTCTCACTTATTGCACTTAGTATGATGTCCTCAAAGGTCCATCCGCACTGCCACAAATGGCGCAATTCTACTTTTTTATGGTTGAATAATTTCCCATTGTTTATATATATATACTATCTTTTTTTTTTAATTTTATTTAGTTATTTTTCAAGTACAGTTTTTTGTCTATTTTTCCATCCCAGCCTCCCCCGCCCCTTGCTCCCCACCTCCCTCCCATTTCCTCCCCCCCCCTTAGTTCTCGTCCCTGTGTCCTTCCTATTTGTTCCTCCAAATCCCTCCCCCTTTTTTCCCCTTAACTTCCCTTCCTTCTCCCCTCTGGTCACTATCCCCTTGTTCTCTATTTCAGTGTCTTTGTTTTTTGGGTTTTTTTTTTCTGCTTACTTGTTTGTTTTGTTGTTTAGCTTCCTGTTAAAGGTGAGATCATATGGTAATACTATCTTTTCTTTCTTCCTTTCTTTTTCTTTTTCTTTTTTTTGTAAGGGAAGGTTTATTGATCAAGAAGGCCTAGCTAGCTCCGGAAGATGGGAGAATTAAGTCTCAAATCCATCTTAAGAGCTCAAAATTCAGGTATCTTATATATAAAAGGAAAGGAGGGGGTGGGGGCGGAATGGGAGGGAGGGGGGAGACCAGGCGGGGGGGGGGGGGGGGGGGATGGGAGAAATAGATAAAAAAGATGTACTTGAAAAGTAACTAAATAAAATTTAATATTAAAAAAAAAAAGGAAAGGAGGGTGAGTGGGTGGGGGCTACAAAGGTAGACCCCTTTGTAGACGGGCAGCAAAGGGGTCCAAGGAAAAGTTTCAACATTTCTAATGATCACCCCCCCCCATCTGAGTCAAGTTCTAGAGTCCTTTGTGCTATTTCCCTACCTCTTGCCCACCTAGGGTCTGCTAACGCCTCAAGCAGAATTTGTGCTGTTAATTAGCATATCTATAGCAGGAGCTGTTGGCCTAAAGGCTGTAGGAGAGAGGAAGCCTTTCACTCTTTGGGACTTCAAGTTGAGGGCCAAAGGGAATAATGGACTTGAGAGAGCCCCCTGGTGGACAGGAACTGAAACCGGAGTGGGGGCCGGTAACGGGTTGAGGGGAGTGGTCCCACCAGGTTGTGGTAACCCTTTCCCGCCTTGCCCCTGCAGGGCCTAAGGACGGAAAGAGTTCCCACTGATGCTAGCTGGTCCCCAGTGGCCGCACCAAGCCTACGTGGCCCCCTTAACCTAACCCACAGTTCTGGAACCGGCCCCTTTATTGAACTCTCCTCAAATACCCAGCTTAATAAGAATGACTATTTTGGACTGAGACCTTTACATACAGCTTGGGGCCAAGCGGTAGACAGGAATTCTGCATGGGGCTGGCCAGCCTGAGCCAACACCCAGTGATGCCCAGAAAACAGTGCAGGGCAGGGTGTGGGCGGCAGGGCCTGGATTGGACCACCCACCCAGGATTGACCCAAGCTAACATAGAACACAGAGCCCTGTCCATTCCTCTCCACTGAGCAGCTTGAAGGCAGAAATTTATTTCTACTCACTTCTGCAAGGGCTGGAGCTCAGCTGATTAGATGTACCCTCTCCGGAGTTTGCTGGGGGCTGGTGATCAGCAGCCGGGCTACAGAGGCTGCTTTGGCAGCAGCCGGCCAGCAGCACGTGATGTCTGGGCCAATGTGAATGCTGTAGGCGTGTCTTCTTTACCCATCCATTTATCAGTTGATGAACACGGGTTGTTTCCATAGCTTGGCTATTGTGAATAATGCTGCAATGAGCATGGGGTGCAGATGTCTCTTCAAATTAATGTCTCTTTTTGGTAATAGTCATTCTAACAGGTATGAGGTGCTAGTTCATCGTGATTGTATTTTCCTCATAATTAGTCCTAGTTCTAATGTTGAGCATCTTTTTTATGTACCTGTTGGCCATCTCTATATCTGTATGCCTTTAAGAACATTTCTATTCAAATCTACCCTTCTTTTTAAAGATTTCATTTATTTAATTTTGGAGAGAGGAAGGGAGGGAGAAAGAGGGAGAGATACATATTGTTGATGCAGAGAGAGACAGATCAGTTGCCTCTCACAGGCCCACAGCTCACCCACAAGTGGGGATGTGGCCCACAACCCAGGCATGTGCCCTGACTAGGGGTTGAACTGGCGACCTCTTGGCTCAATCCACTGAGCCACACCATCCAGGGCCAGATCTACCCATTTTTTAATTGTGGGGTTTTTTTGAGGGAGCTATTGAATTGTATGAGGTTTTAATGGTATATATTTTGAATATTAATTCCTTGTCGGATATATGATTTCCAAATATTCTTGTTTTGGAGGTTGCCTTTAACTAGTTGCTAGTTTCCTTCTCTGTGCAGAAGCTTTTTAAAACAAATTTTAAAGGTTTTATTTACTTATTTTTAGAGAGAGGAGGGGGGTAGGGAGGGAGAAAGAGAGGGAGAGAAACATCAATGTGTGGTTGCCTCTCGCACCTCCTACTGGGGACCTGGCCCGCATCCCAGGCATGTGCCCTGACTGGGAATCAAACCAGCAACCCTTTGGTTCTCAGACCTGCACTCAATCCACTGACCCACACCAGCTAGGGCTAATTTACATTACAGAGCACTCTTATAAATGAGGGTTTGTCCCAACATCGTGAAAACTAGAAGATGTGGTGTGGATGCAGCATTCTATGAATCACTGGGAGAGCAGGATTGTGGTTTGGTACCTAAGACAATTCGATGGTTTGTTCTTATTTTAATGTTATGGCATGTTATAGATCATATTGCGGTTACCTGTTTGCATGTCTGTATTCTTCTTGATTCTTTGTTGTTTTTTTTCAATGACCATTGACATAAAATATTATTGGTTTCAGGTGCACAGCACAGTGATTAGATATATATCGGCACATAACTTACAAAGTGATCACCCTAAGTCTAGCACCATGTGACACCATACACAGTTATTACAATGACAATTTGACATCTTTACAAACCTTTATGATTTTTAAACTTTTTTTTACTTTGAAATAATTATGAACCCATAGGAAGTAGCAAGGCCCCATGAACCCTTCACACAGCTTGCCCCCAATGGTGACATATAACGGCAGTATAACACCATGACATGGTTTTGTGTTAATAGTGGTTTTGAGTTAATAATTAAAACAAATAGACAAATTGGATAAAATAATTTACTCTTAGGTGTAATTTCACCTGGCTTTACTAAAGATTGCATAGAAAAGGGTGGTGGCATGCACAGACATATAAGATAAATAACCTTTCATCGTATATGAGGTGGTAATTCCTGTATGTACATATGAGAATGCTTCAGTGGTTAGAGTGTGTTATGCTTAAGTTTCATCTGCTTGAAGCTTAATACAGTGCAGAATCTTTAGCTGATCAACCTTTGATTCTTTTCAAATTCATACGTCTTCTAACTTATAGTTGAACCACTGTCTTCTATACTCAGGTTCCTATAATTAATATATATGACAATTCTTAAGTCACATCATAAGACACTTAATTCTGTAGAATAAATCGTGCTATTCTAAGAGATATATGGCAGTTAAAAAACCTAATGGCACTCCTACACATTAATATGTCAATATAAAGCCCTGACTGGTGTAGCTCAGTGGATTGAGCATGGGCCTGAGAACCAAAGGATTGCGGTTCGATTCCCAGTCAGGGCACATGTCTGGGTTGCAGGCCAGTTCGCAGCAGGGGGACACATGAGAGGCAACCATACATTGATATTTCTCTTACTCTCTCCTTCCCTTCCCCTCTCCTCTAAAGATAAATAAAATCTTTAAAAGAAAAAAATCTCAATATAAATAATTATTAAATAATTATCTTATTCACTACTTGCTACCTGCTTAATTGAAGTGTATACAAATATTTTGGCAAAGAAGCCCATCCATGTGGATGGAGGAACAGAGCTAAGATTTCCTGTAGCTGAGGTTTATAGTCTATTCTGTGGGCATCTCACACTTGCCTTCCAGGCGTGCCGACGCCTTGAACCTGTGGACTAGTATCGTGGAAGAGAAGCCGAGAACCATCAAGGCCAAGATAAATTAAAAAAAAATAAACAAAATAAATAAAATCCTTATAAAGAAGACTTTTAGGTGTTAGGTCCTGTGAAGGAAGAGGCCCAGGTGATATTTACAACAGAGGAACAATACCAGTGTTTCTCAAAGTGAGATGTTTGGGCTCCCTATATCAGAATCGCTTGGGAGAAGAGTCACTTATTAGAGTAAAGATTCTGGACCCCTCTTGTGATCTACTTACTGAATCAGAATTTCTCAGAGTGGGGGCTGATTATGTGCATTTTAAAAATAGAGGTCCCATTTAAAAACTTTTTAAAAAGATTTTATTTATTGCCCTGGCTGGTGTAGCTCAGCGGATTGAGCGTGGGCCTATGAACCAAAGGATCGAGGTTCAATTCCCAGTCAGGGCACATGCCTGGGTTGCAGGCCAGTGCCCAGCAGGGGATGCACAAGAGGCAACCATACATTGATATTTCTCTCCCTCTCTCCTTCCCTTCCCCTCTAAAGATAAATAAATAAAGTCTTAACAAAAAGATTTTATTTATTTTTAGACAGAGGGGAAGGGAGGGAGAAAGAGAGGGAAAGAAACATCAATGCATGTTTACCTCTTGTGTGCCCTCACACTGGGGACCTGCCCCACAACCCAGGCATGTGCCCTGACTTGGGTTTGAACCGGTGACCCTTTGGTTTGCAAGTCCATCACTCAATCCACTGAGGCACACAAGCCAGGGCCCAAATTTATTCTTTTATGTGGAAATCCAGTTGTCTGTCCAGCACCATCTATCACCATCTATTGTAGAAATTATTCCTCCCTCCCTCCCCACCGCCCTACTGTTGAATGGATGTGGCACCCTTGTTAAAAATCAATCTTACATAGAGATGTGGTTTTTTTTTATTGGACTCTTGTTTTTATTTTACTGGTCTCCTTGTCTGCCCTTGGACAGTACAAGACAATGTTTTGAATACTGTACCTTTGTAGTAAGTTTTCAAATCTGGATGTTGAGTTCCTCCAACTTTGTTCCTTTTCAAGATTCTTTTGGCCATTCAGGCTCCTTGAAATTCCATATGAATTTACAAGATCAATTTTTGCATTTCTGCAAAAACCAAGTTGTTGGAATTTTGAGAGGGATTGCATTGAATCTGCAGATCACTTTGGGTAGTATTGCCAAGTTAGCAAACAGTATTATCTTCTTAACCATGAACACAGGAGGTCTTCCCATTTATTTAGGACATCTTTAATTTCTTTCAGCAACGTTTTGTAGTTTTCAGTATTCGAGTCTTTCGCTTCCTTGGTTGCATTTATTCCTTGGCAATTTCTTCTTTTAGATGCTATTATAAAATGAAATTCTTAATTTCCTTATCAGATCGTTCATTGTTTACATACAAAGACAACAGATTTTTGTGTGCTGTTCTTGTACCCAGAAACTTTGCTGAATTGGTTTAGTAGCTTTCGTGTGATTTCTTTGGCATTACACGAAATCTTAAGAACACTGCCCCAGCCACTGGGCCACCTCGGTCAGGGGCTTTATTTTTCTTGATTAGAAATTGCTTGATTACAGAGTGCAGGGAAGACCTGGGAGTTCAAAGCTTTTGCTAAGCATTACTTTTTGCTCCTCACTGAACAAGCACTAGGGGGCGCTGCTGCTATAGTTATTTACGATGTGGTTGAAAGTTCATCTCTGGAATCCTCTGCTAGGCCAAGCAAGTGTTCACTCCCTGTTCACTCTGGCAGCTTGCAGTTTACTGGGTGCATTGCACCTCTTATCTGTGTGGTCAAACCACTCCCACTCCCAACACGTAGGATTGTGTTTTCTGAGAATAGAGACAGTTTTACTTCTTCCTTTTCAATATGGATGCTGTTTATTTCTTGTCTATTGCTCTGCCTAAAACTTCCAGTACAACGTTGAACAGCAGTGGTAAAAGAGGGCATCATTCTCTTGTTCCTAATCTTACTGGGAAGAACCTTTTAGTCTCACCATTGAGTATGTATGATGTTACTTGTGGGTTTGTTTCTTTTTAGAGATTTTTTTAAAAATCATATTCTTAGAGGGGAAGGGAGGAAGAGAAGGTGAGAAACATCATTGTGTGGTTGGTTGCTCCTTGTGCACCGCCTACTGGAGACCTGGCTCTCAAGCCAGGCATGTGCCCTGATTGGGAATCCAACCAGCGACCCTTTGGTTCACAGGCCAGCACTCAAGCCACTGAGCTACACCAGCCAGGGCAGCTGTGGGTTTTTCATAAATGCTCCTTATTGTGTTGAAGAGGTGGCCTTCTAAGCATAGATTCCCTAGCGTTTTTATCATGAAAGGGTGTTGGTTTTGTCAGATGACTTTTCTGCATCAATTGAAACGATCGTGTGAGTTTTCCCCCTTTGTTCTATTAATGTGATGTATTACATTGATTGACTTTCTTATGATGAACTACTCCTGCATTCCTGGGATAAATCTCATTTGGTCATGGAGTATAATTTTTTTAATATGCTGTTGGATGCAGTTTTTGTAAGGTTGTTTTTTGTGTGCATTAAGATTTTATTGATTTACTTTTAGAAAGAGAGGAAGGGAGGGAAAAAGAGGGAGAGAAACAGCAATCCATTGCCTCTTGTACACCCCCAAGTGGGAACCTGACCCGCAACCCAGGCCTGTGCCCTGACTGGGAATTGAACTGGCGGTCTTTTGGTTCACAGTTGAGCACTCAATCCACTGAGCCAACCAGCTAGGGCAGTTTTCTAGTGTTTTGTTGAGGAATTTTGTACCTGTTGCATAATGGATATTGATCTGTAATTTTTGTTTCTTGTGCTGTCTTTATCTGGGCTTAGTATGTACCTGGCTAGCCTCACAGAGTAAGTTAGGAAGTATTCCTTCCATTCCTTTTTTTAGAAGGGCTTGAAAAGGATTGGTTTGATTATTTTTTTCTTTTAACTTTTCCTTAAACTTTTGCTAGAATTCAGCAATGAAGCAATCTGGTCCCTGAGCTTTTCTTTTTTGGAAGGATTTTGGTAATAGACCTATAACAAGCAAAGACATTGAATTAATTAAGATTTTCTGTTTCACCCTGGCCGGAGGGCTCAGTTGATTGGAACATCATCTCGCACACCAAAAGTTGGCATATTCAATTTCTGGTCAGGCAGCATACAGGAGGCAACTGATCTCTCTCTGTCTCTCTCTCTCTCTCTCTCTCTCTCTCTCTCACTCAAATAAACAAAAGCATATCTTCAAGTGACGATTATAAAAAAAGATTTTCTGTTTCTTTTAAACCAGTTAGCTATCTTGTTTCTAGGAATTTTTCCATTTCATTTAGGTTAGCTAATTTGTGGATGTGTAGTTATTCCATCAGTAATGTCTCCCCACTTTTATTTTTGATTTTAGGTATCGGTATCTATTCCTTTTATTCTTTTTTCTTTCTAAGTCCAGCTAAAGGTTTGTCAGTTTTGTTTTTCTTTGCAAAGAGCCAACTTTTGGTTTCAGTGTTTCTCTCATTTCTCTATTCACTATTTTGTCTGTCTCTGCTCTAGTTTTTATTATTTCCCTCCTTCCGAAAGCTTTTGGTTTAGTTTGGTCTTTGTTTAGTTCCTCAAAGTGTAACATTAGGTTATTGTTTTGAGTTTTGGGTTTTTTAAAAGGTTTTATTTATTAATTTTTACAGAGAGAGGAAGGGAAAGAGAAAGAGGGGAACATTGATTGGTTGCCTCTCGCACGCCTCCAATTGGCGACTTGGCCCCGCAACCCAGGCATGTGCCCTGACTGGGAATCGAACTGGCAACCCTTTGCTTTGCAGTCCTGCACTCAGGCCACTGAGCCACACCAGCCAGGGCTACAGTCTTCTTGATTATCTGTGTAGATCCTGTAATTTTTCTCTCATGGATTTTCAATTCAAGATGCTCCCGTGAAGCACCTCTTCAGTCTTCCTCAGATATTCCTAATACTTGTGATTGATTTGTTTTAATACTTTTTCGATTTAATGTATGACAGTCATAAAAATGTGGCCTGTATAATTGTTTAAAAATTTGAGGTTGCCCTGGCTGGTGTTGCTCAGTGAGTTTTAGTTTAGATGTAAAATTAGAAATTAAAATTTTCTCTTCTGCTCTGATTCTGTGGAATGAGGCCCTCCTTTTAGAATGCTAACTTTTTCCATACATTCATTGATTTTTAAGAAATTTCTAAAACATTGTGTGGGTCACTGCTTAACTATTTTAATCCTTAACAACAGATTTTATTTATTTCTAGAGAGAAGGAAAGGGAAGGAGAAAAAGAGGGAGAGAAACATTCACGTGTGGTTGCCTTGCACATGCCCCCAACTGGGGACCTGGCTGACCACCCAGGCATGTTCCCTGACTGGGTTTTGAACCATCGACCTTTTGGTTTGGAGAACACTGCCAGAGCTACTGGGCCACCTCGGTCAGGGGCTTTATTTTTCTTGATTAGAAATTGCTTGGTTACAGAGTGCAGGGAAGACCTGGGAGTTCAATGCTTTTACTAAGCATTACTTTTTGCTCCTCACTGAACAAGCACTAGGGGGCGCTGCTGCTATAGTTATTTACGATGTGGTTGAAAGTTCATCTCTGGAATCCTCTGCTAGGCCAAGCAAGTGTTCACTCCCTGTTCACTGTGGCAGCCTGCAGTTTACTGGGTACATTGCACCTCTTATCTGTGTGGTCAAACCACTCCCACTTAAGCACTTGCTTATTTAGTGAACCCTGCTGTGAGTCAGAAAGCAAATGCCACAGTCTTAGTGCTCCCTGTCCAGCACCCTGATCCTTCCAGTTGCCTGCGGTTCAGTTCTTTGGTTTTCATGGGCTTTGTTGGGGAGTCCTATACACCCGCTTTTTGCAGGGTGACCTTCACGGGTGACTGGAATTTGGGGCTGGCTGACACTTGTTGCTACTGTCCTCAGCACATCTTCATCTGCATCCTGTCAGTTTCAGTCTCCTGAGAACACGCTTCCCTGTTCTCCAACCCTTAGACATGTTTTATTTCAAAATTGGGGTAGAAAAATTGTAATTTTGAAATAGGAGCCCCCTGACACATGTGACCATTTGTCCAAGTGAATAGGGAATACAATTTTTTAAGGTTTTATTTATTTTTAGAAAGGGGAAGGGAGGAAGAAAGAGGGAAAGAAACACCAATGTGTGGTTGCCTCTCACACGCCCCCTACTGGGGCCCTGGCCTGCAACCCAGGCATGTGCCCTGGCCAGGAATCAAATCGGCAACCCTTTGGTTTGCAGTCCAGTGCTCAATCCACTGAGCCACACCAGCCAGGGCAGGGAATACAATTTTAATATGCTAACTTAGTTCTGCCCCCTACCTCACATGCCTTAAATTTTTTTTTAAATTTATTCACTTTTAGAGAGAGGGGAAGGAAGGGAGGAAGAGAGGGAAACATCAATGTGTAAATACACTGATCAGTTGCTTCTCACATGCCCTGACTTGGGGACCTGGCCTGCAACCCAGGCATGTGCCCTGACTGGGAACTGAACCGGCAACCTTGTGGTTTGCAGGCTGGCACTCAAGCCACTTGAGCCACACCAGCCAGTGCTAAAGATTTTTTCTTTAATTGGACACACCCAAAGCAGACTGTTCTTAGTAATTTAAATCAGAAGTGGGGGATGGGATTTAGAAATAGCTATACATGTTAGTGGTTCTTGATCAAGGGAACAGAACTACCTGAAAACAGGTTCAGTACCCAAGACAGTAAATTATACAAGTCAGTGCAATAAAAGCAGAGTATGCAACACAATATGTTAACCAGCATTTTGTTCCCAAACTGCCATGCAAAACTTCAGAAAACTAGGCTGTATCTATCACTGAGTTTTCTCACATTTGATATTTCTTAACACCAGCAAGCCATGGAGGGGTGGTCCAAAGCACACCCTCCTCCATCCAGGAGGCAGGCAGCGGCTGACGGCTCTGGGACTGGAGAACCCAAAATCTCACCCATATCCTATATTCCCTATTGAAACCTTTGACACCAAGCGTCACCTGGGTAATGTCCTGGCCTTAAAGGCCAGCAGGCCCAAGGCAGAAGTGTTCGTAGAAATGCAGGTGGCAGACACACACTGGGTATCCTGCACCCAATAGTCCCCCACAATTGTGTGTGGAAAACTGAGCTAGTCACTACCTTGAGAAACCATTATACTGATTACAGACACTGCAGTTCTCATGGATGCCTAATGACCAAAGTGAGCACCAGCAGATTTGAAGTCATTTGCTACTTCAAAATAAACTAGTTGTTTAGAGGGGGAATAAGGAAAATACCTCATTTACTATTTTTAAATTTCTTTGATGTTCTTTCTTTTTTTTAAATTTTTTTTATTGATTATGTTACAGTTGTTCTATTCCCCCCCTTCATTCCCCTCCCCCCTCCCCCACCATTGCCCCCCCTTTAGTTTATGACCATGTGTCTCAAGTTCTTTAGATTCTATATTTCCCATACTATTCTTGCTCCCCCCATCTATGTTCTATCTTTGCAGTACTTAAAAGATGTGGTAGAAGGTAGTTATGAGGCAGCTTCCTTAGGATTTCTGACAGTAAGAGGAGACTGTGTAAGTGGACAAGATGTAAGAGACTTAACAATTTCCAGTGTTCCATTTACACCCTAATTGAGACATACTTGTAAAAAAAAAATTTGTGCGACTTGGGCAATTTAACAGTAGATACTTAATTATAAATTATTTCGTAAGGTGTGATGTGAGTATATGGTGCTTATGTTAAATTTAGATGACTTGCGATGACAGGTTTGTTTCAAAATAATCATGGAGGTGGATGAGAATATAAACAGGAAATAAGATTGCTTTATATATGAAACTTTTTCTGTAGTTATGTTTGCAAATTTTCACATAATGCAAGATGTACAAATTATTTTGACTTTAGGTATATATTTTTTTAATTTACTTTTATTATTTTTTTAGATTTTAAAAAATTATCTTTAGAGGGGAAGGGAAGGAGAGGAGAGAAACATCAATGTGTGGTTGCCTCTCATGAGTCCCCTGCTGGGAACTGGCCTGCAACCCAGGCATGTGCCCTGACTGGGAATCGAACCTTGATCATGTGGTTCGTAGGCCCACGTTCAATCCACTGAGCTATGCCAGCCAGGGCTGATTTTACTTACTTTTAGAGAGGTGGAAGGGAGAGAGGGAAGCACCAACCTGTGGCTGCCTCTCATGTGCTCCCCACTGGGGACCCGGCCCACAACCCAGGCGTATGTGTCCTGACTGGGAATTGAACCTGCAAGGCTTTGGTTTGCAGGCTGGTGCTCAATCCACTGAGTCATACCAGCCAGGGCTAAATACATATTCTTAATCACTGAAAAGCATCTCCTATAATTTACCCGTGGTGATATCCGTGCAAAAGTTGGCAAGGCTGGCTCCAGACCCTAGCAAAATGAAGTTTGGAGCCTCTGTGATTTTTTTTTTTTTAAATTAGCTACAAATGATATAAAAATCATTTTAAGTTCTAACACATTCCACCTTTTAAATAAAATGTGCTTATCCATCCTTTAACCCAATTTTGAAATTAGAGATTAGAGTAATAATGTATACTTCATACCTCAAACTTAACATCACTACTTGTTCTAACAGAACAAATGTGATCAACGATTACATTTTTGGGGCAGCATATTTCAGTCCAGAAATGATGAGTGTTGGAGCTACGATGTGTTGGAACACTGTAAGGTATTTCTAACTACACAGAACAGATGCCAAATGTAATGTTTGCTTTTAGTTTATTAATTTATTTTGAAGGAATCATTGACTTTCCGAATAGGTACTGTTTGGAGGTACGATGCATGCATAGCCTTTTAAAATACCTTTGTACAATTTCACTTCAAAATAATTTGATTCACAGCATACACAGAAATCTAAGAGACATGGTATTTACAAGATGTAGTAAATTCTTGCTGTTTTAATGAAGAAACTGATCAATTCTTTTACAGCAGGGAAACATGGACATTGGGTATCATAAGTATCATTCAGTCTCACTTTTCATGGCTTTAAAAATTAAAATTGAGTCATTCAATCTCTGAATGCCCATGCCATGCAAAAGCTACTCGTTTTAAATATTTGGGGATGCACATACTACAGGAAAAAATGTATGTCTGGTGAATGTGAAAATGTCATCACAAGGAACTTTTACAATAAGAAAATACTGTGAATTCTTCTGGAAACATACAGTAGCGGTGCAACACAGACAGTGCCCGATTTATTGATTGTTTTTAAAGTAACATTTCAATGATCATTTCCCCCTTCTCTACAGATATACATACACACACTGTAACATAAAGTCATTCAAAGTCTGCGCAATGACTACAATATTAAAATAAATCAATATTAACTATAAGGGGACATCTTCACATTCCAGGATACATTGTTGATATTTTCAAAGAACAATTTCCCTATGCCTTATATTCTTTTTGTTTATACCATCAGACATTACAATTACCTTGAAAAATACTATATAAAACTTGAGTTGCCACAGAAAGTTGGATGCGAACCCTAGAGAACTGGGACAAAGCAATGACAGAACTTAAGGAAATAATTAAAAAGTACTAAAATTGAGACCAGCTCCTTAAAAGTTATTAAATTGCTCATCACATATCCCATTTCTTTCAGGGAAATAAACAAATTAGCAACACTTTCCCCAACATCATTAATCTGCTCTAAAAACTACTTTTTTTTTTCTATGCAGTTTCTTTAAAACTCCCTGCCTCTACCCTCTCCCAAACAAGGTCATTATCAATTTGAAACATTTACAATGCCTAGAAAGTTTCTGGGTCCTCTATTACCTCTAAAACTCTTAAGACCTCCAAAATTTAGAAGGCAATGTACTTTAACAAAATGGTAAATGTGCTTTCTACAAACCCAGTTTACAAAAAGTGAAATCATTTCAAAGGTGTAGTTAGGTCTGTGTACTAGGAACAAAACTTTTAAGAGAAACAAGTGCACCAATTGATCCAAAGAGCATAGCCCCCCCCCCCCTCAGCAGGCAGGTACCAGCCAGTTTGTGCCCTACCGATTACATGCCAGTTGCCTGTGCGTGGCAATCTGACCAGGAGATCCTTTTGAAAAGGCACCTTGAAAGCTGACCTAATTCTTCCAACTGGTCACAGGCAAGAAGTAGTGGACATATGGGACACAGTGAAATGTATCAAATGTATCTGTGTCAAATTACTTTGCTTAGTTCAAAAATGGAATACAGCCTATGTGGGTGTATGAAATTGTTGTGCACAGTCAGGAATGAACAGACCAAAAAAAAAAACTCCCTCAAAAGCAGTCTGATGTCTCATACACCATCCTCTACAACTACTGAACAGACTGGGTTCTCATTTTCCCTGGCAGGTGAAAACAGTGATTGACTAGATAGATCACCAAAGGGCTGGAACCATGCATGTACTGTATGATAGCAGCTTGTAACTTGGATGTATGTTCACATGCAATAGTTTTAAAGTCATCTATGTGGTTTTAATAAAAGCATCAAACTGTTTTCTTCATACATGCTACTTCATTTTCAATTGACAACTGCCAAGTTAATTACTGCCACTTCAGCTTATCACTAATACTGGTAAACCTTTAGCTAGAACACCAAGCAGTATATATATAGTTCCCCCTAAATTGCTACTAAAGACCAAGTGGGGTCCACCATCCTGAAAGAGATATGAAACCATACAAAGGCAAAGGCACTGGCCTATTACGGAACAATAGGACTGGTAGGCTGTTATCGGAGACTGACAGATACTAGTGTCACAAGTCTTTCAAGAATGCTGTTCTCGGGTCAATGCTTTGAAGTCCATCTGCTTTCTCACCATTATTACAGTTTTGCTACAGCTGTTGTATGAGATGTTTATCAGAGTAATTACATGGCCACACTTTGGAGAGTATGAAAGTATGATTTTGATGGAAAACTATGATATACATTGTCATGCCTTTGGTTTCATTATGCTATCGAGTGCAGCTTCTTTTTCCAGGTTTGCCAGTTTACTGCCAAATTCGAATACACTAACAGCTTGAAGTATGTGGGGGGGGGGCAGGGGAAGTAGGTATTCCCTACAGTCATAACCACAGGTTTAAAAATCCTTAAGGATTAGAAAACCTAGCGATTTTATTGCTCTTTATATTTACCCACATAAGGAAAAGATTCCAAAACCCAATTCTCAACAATGGTAGAGACCTTAATGAAATGTCTTGTTAGTCATTTTCTACTGGTGCATTCTAGTGAATCACACGGTTTTCTATCTCTTCATTTATGCACACCCAAAAGTTCTAGTTTCATAAATACGGGGTGCTTCGGTCTCACGTGCACTCCTTGAACAAACAGTATTATTTCTGAACATGGTATGTTACATTTGAAAAGCTCTTGGTTTCAAAGTCCTTTGTGTTCACCCTTTTCCGAACCCTATTCCTTGACTAGCCTTCTCCTCCTACCCAAGGGTGTGACTTTGACATCCGCTAACTGTTAACTGCCCTCACTGGTTTATTAACGTATGTGCAAATAAATAGTTATTGAACTGATATTGATTTTCTTTCAGCTAAGTTAGGATTATGGCACAAAGTATCATCTGTGCTGTAAACATCATGAATTCCTCACAAAACTGAAAGGGAGGTGGGGGGTGCGGGAGGGAGACCCTATGCACTGCAAGTATTTCTTGCAGAGAACCACAGTTGAGACCAAGATTTCCAAATGGATTTTGGAATGGCTTTACATTTGGCATACATTCACTGTGCTACTGGCAAAGCACAGTTTTATGAGAAGGTCATTCATGAAATCATACTTTGTAAAGGACTTGTTATTTTGAAAACCGATGACCTCATAAAAGCATGCAATAACTTAAAGAAAATCTATTTACGTGGTGTAATTAGGTCTTATTTACCAGTGTTGATAATAGCTTGCTGAATCATTGTACAAGCAAAAGGGATCTTGTCACCTCTGATTGTACTTCCGACAAAGGGCACGCAATATGCCTAATTCCTGACGACTACAAAATCACATTTTAAAGCATCTTGTGTGTTGGAAATTCCCCCTGAAAAAAAGCAGCAATTACAAACACTCTTACTATTTTGCCACCCCACCTCCCACCCCAAATCATATTCTGAGTGCTTTTTCCTGTCCTTCTCTTCAGTAGGGACAACAGGAAAGAGCACTGGGGGCCTCGGTTTTCCAGAGAGCTGTGACCAGGGAAGTCTGCTCTGGGGATTCACAGCTTGTCTGCAGAGCCTGTAACGTGTCCTAACTATGACCCAGAGTCCTGGTTTATAAAATAAGGGCCACTCAGCAGTAACTTGAACAACTGGGATTCCACAGAAGACTTCTGGACTTCTCTGTGTACATTCTTTCGGGAGTGAATCCTTCCCCAGTTTCAAGTATCCCTTTGTGTCTCTGTAATGAGTTAAGAAAGGGGAAAAACCCTCCCGATTATTGTTGTAGTGAGCACAGGCAGCGACAGTGCTGTTCTCCCCCCATGTCATCTGAAATGAAAAGGCCCGACAGATGAAGATTCCCACGGTTTCCTTTTCCTCTAATTGGCGCTCGGTTTCACTGGCAACGTGGTGCCGACCCTTCGGCACTCAGGTGTACCGGGGCATCTCACACTGCTCGCAGCGATTTAGTGCCGGGTGGTTCAGAAAGGTGCAGCTGTCACAATTCCAAGGGGCCCCTTCATAGTCTTCATCTCGGGATGATGTCCAAGAAGTCAGTGTGGAACCAGGTAGATGCTCTGAGGGAAGTTAGTGTGAAAACAGAGAAGAGAATGACTTTTTCGCCAAGTAGAATCCAAACTAAAATGAAAAACAATCTCCCTTCCCCCCACCAAAAAAAAAAAAAAAAAAAACCCAAGGGAGGGAGGGAGCTTCACATCTTAAACCTAATGTGAAAGCCAGTTAGCATACACCGCTGCTGGAAATGCACTACCAAAGAAGAAGTGTACGGTATGTAACTGACTTTGTTCGAAACAATTTACTTTTCTGCTTTAAGATCGAAGTCCAGCACGGATTGATTTACCTGCCTAACTCATTATCCACAGGCAGAGGGTAGTTATTCCAAATGACAAAATGAAATGTTTCACAGCAGGTGCCATCTTTAGCCCCCTGTGACTGCCCCCCCTACGCACACGCGCACGCCATGCTACATTAACCCTCTGATCAGAGGTGCACCTTCCGGGGGGGCCTGCAGTCTCACAGCAGGCGTGTGTCCAATAATGACAGCAATGAAAGTTCATAACCAAGTTTCCCCCAGTGTGGTAAAAAGTGAAAGATAAAAGACTGTGCAGTTAGTTTTTCATTAAGCTAAACTGATGCAATATAAATGATTATCCTTTATTCTCAGATTCTTTCCTACCTATTAGTTTTTTTTAAATGTCTACACCTGGCAATACGAAATGCTGGCATTCTTATGTTGGTCCCTGGGATTTCATGTTTGAAATTTTTGAAACTTACTATTCCTAGGTCCTCATTCTCTCTGGGCTTGTGTTCAAAAAAAGATCTTTGCTTCCAGAGTCAATTTGTAAATCCTGCCTTTCAGGAACAGTCCCTACTGGAAGTGGGGTCAGGAACAGAGGCTAAAGATCAGCGGGTGGAATTCACCCTGGAATCTGGAGCAAGGTCAGGAGTCTGCAAATTCAGCGTAAAACACAGGACAACCTTCAGTGTCTACTGGAGATGAGATCATGATCTAAGGTAGGCAGCCTTCTAAAGCAGGTAATGAAAGAAACTGGGATGTGGGGAAGTTTTAATCAGTGACCATTTGGGGGTGAAGCGTACCTTCCATGGGAAGTTAAGAAGCTGACTGGTTTACCAATCTGTCTTTAATGATGAGTGGCTGCTGTGAACGTTCACCAAGGGGTTAAGAGAGCTGGGTGTTAAACCCTGAATGTTACCGCAAGCGAAAGGCTCAGGCTCCATGAGGAGGTGATTTCAGCCTCACGATGGAAGAGAAAACCACTGGCTTCCCCAGCCTATTCCTGTGACTATAAAAAGGATATAGGCTTGTTCCTCTGGAATTATCACCCTTTAGTAGTTTTCTTTTTTTGTCTCATGGAGGAATGAAAAGCACATTGTCAAAGCCTTCTGTTGGAGGAAAAATGTTCTACATGCCATTCATTTCCAGAAAAGATCCTCTCTCATACAGTCATCTCCACCATTTACTAAAACAAAATGCCCTGAAAACGGAACACTTCCAGTGCATTTGTCACAGAGTGAGACAACTGAAGATGTTTAACCCTTAAACTGTTACATTCCATTTTGGTATGCTAAACTCTACACGTAGCCTTCAACTTTAGATGGTAGTAGTGCAAATGTTTTAGTATGAAAAGGTTTTTCAAAGTTCTCTTTTCTCTAAGGTACAGAAACCTAATTAATCCAGGATACCTGGGGGCTCTTTTCACTATTTAGTCCAAGGGAGGAAATTTTTTCCCTCTACCTTTCTTAGTTCTTAGCTGAGGCCCTCTCATTCATTATAAACGACAGATTAACAGGAGAAAAACAAACCCAAGTTTAATAACATACCTCACAGATACAGGGGGGAGACCCGGGAAAACTGAGTAACTCCCCGAGATGACCCAAACCAATTTCATTAACACCTCCAGCTAAAGACAAAAAAGATGCTGGGGGTGGGGAAGCCAGTTGTGGAAGGTGTAACTACGGAAAGCACGGTAAACGAGGGGAAGGTCTGTGATGTAGATTGAAGTAGTAGTAGCCTTTCTCCACCGATACAATTCTCCGGAGACGGAGTCACGGAGACAGCCTTACAAATGGAGATTGCCTTTGTAAATGTAAATGTCCCTCACAAAGGGGTCACTTTCGGTCTTCGAAGCTTCTCCTGCACCTGCAGTTACTCAGAATAATCCTAATGCCGGAGGCATGCTTTGGGGTGGTGTATTTGCTACCCTTCAGTAACCTAACACTTTCTTTTGGAAAAAGAAATCACTCTGAAGTAACTTTTCAAAAAATGTATTTAAAAGTCACCTAATTTAGAATTATTGTTGGCCCTAAAAAAAGACACTGCTCATTTCATCACAAGGAAGTACTGTTTAAATAGAAGCATCTAAAATCCAAAATACATTTTAGATGTCTATTTTCATTTGACTTACAGGTGTGAAATCTTTATGGGATGGTTTACAAATTAAGATATTTCAGGCCTCATGGAAAATAAAAAAAGAATAAGAATATTTATACACAATAAAAACTGAGGTAAACAGGTTTTCCTTTAATAGGCTGAATTTCCATAAAATGATCATCCTCCCAAATAGCACTTACCAACTTAATCAATACTGTTTGTATTATATAGTAATTAGCATGCAGAAGATAAAGTGCTCAAAAAGGATGCAACTGAAATTTACCAAGATTCTGATTATCTTCTACAGTTTCAAAGATAGCTATTATTTTTCCAACGAGGGACATAGGCCAATGGTAAAGAAGAATTCTGGTTTGTTTGGTTTTTTTAACTACATGAAGTGGAATGTACTTTCATGATTGGTTTGTTGTTAGGTTGGGGTCCTTCCACCTAGTTAATATAATATTAAGAAATATCAAGTAGAATACTTGTAAAATTTCAAACATGTACAATATTTTTACTGAAGCACAGGATAAAGTTCAATGAACATTATAAAACTTCAGTGAGAAGTTATCAAGTCCACTTTCGAGTTGACTTTACTTGACCTTGCTTTCTAGATCCTATTATTACCTTAGAGCAACTGTCCAGTATGGAGACTACTCGAAATGCAGCCACTCTGAATTGAGATGCAGTGTAAAACATACGTGAGATTTTGAAGACGTTGTATGGAAAAAAAGAATGTAGTCCTGACAAGTGTGACTTAGTTGGTTAGGCACCCGTCATCCCCCAAAGCAAAGGTCGTCAGTCAGTTTGATTCATGGGATTCGTGGTTGGGGCACATGCCTGCATTGTGGTTTGGTCCCTCGATGGGCACGTATGAGACGCAACCAATCCACGTTTCCTTCTCTTTCTCCCTCCCGCCCCCTCCCTCTAAGAATAAATAAATAATTCTTATAGAAAAAAGAATGTAAACTATCTCACTAATAATTTATAGATTTCATATTGAAATGATAACATTTTTTACGTGATTAAGGAAAATACATTAAGATTCATCTCCCTTGTTTCCTTTTTAAATGTACTTCCCAGAATATTTTAAATTATGTATGTGGCTAACATTTCTATTGGACAGCTCAGTCTCAGATGTTCACTGCAGAGAGTATTTAGTAAAGTAAAAAAAAAAAAAGTTGGCCTTTACTTATGAGAACTCTACATGGGTTATATAACACGTGTTTTTGGACATTCTGCACAAACTCAACACGCAAGTACAAACCATCTGCAGCTGCTGCCTGGGTGTCATGGACGTCAGCCTGTACTTTGGAGGTCACACTAATTCTTCGGGCTTTCCTCTCAATGGTGCAGGGGTCTGATGAATCTGCATGAGAAAAAGGGAAGCCACGAAGAAGGGATCAAGCCATTCATTTAGAAGAGTGGAAAGGCTCACAAAAACCTGGAGGAGGAGGTGCACAGTTGAGTGTATACCCCCCTTCCATTACCTCGTGTTCCCTTTAGTACTATGAGGGCAAGTGCCTACACAGAGCAGTGGCTCTTACCACTTTTTCCATCCTCTCCAAATACATGGAACAAATGCCTTACTTCACCAGTTTCACACTTTCTACTGGGTTAAGGGTACAAACTCAGTAATTAAATGTCAAAGTGAAAAGCATATTTCGGGTATCATACTTCAGCAATTCCCTGATTAAGCAATGTTTTGAAAGTAAATTGCCCACATAAAGCTAAACAAGAACCCATTACAATAATATTAGACTACAGCATTTTATAATTAAAGGATAATAGGAGCACTTGAAAAACCAGAACCAATTCAAAATAATACTACATACTGACAATACTTGCTCCCCAAACATTTCATAAATTCCAATTACCTATGTGTGCAAAAGCTCTCAGTGAAGACTCTCCACATGGACCGCAGGCACCCTAACACCTAGCTAGTATATCGTGTCTATCAACTTACATGTCATTAGTTAAGTAAAAACGAGAAACAGCACACTTCACATTCTTTGCCCCTAAGAAACAAAAACAGATGTTGCACTTTCTAACCAGCCCTTAGCCCGGAAATTTCCCCTTAGGCTCCAAAGACTATAAGGTAAAGCTCCACTTCTTAGATCTATAAAGCACTTTATAGCATCACATACCTCCTTTTTTGCTGACCCTTACTTAGCTTGTCCATTTTACGGCACTGATCACTGATTGCCTCTGGCACACAGACTGGGGATTTCTGAGGAGTTTACACACTCACTGTATTGCTTAACTACAAAATCCAGTGCAAATTTCTGTCTTCCTTTCTATTTCTCATTCTTTCTCTTTAATTACCACACTTTTCAATCAGATGAATGTCTATATTTCACTTGGATTTCTTGCACATAATTATAATAACACTAAGACCTTTATTCTAAATAAAAAATAATTCTACTCATTACTTGCTTTTTAAATGTAAGTGGTACACAAGATGACTTGCATCAAACCAGATAAAAGTCAATTTAGTTTTTAAAAATTTATACTTTTTAAAAAAGATTTATTATTTTAGAGAGAGGTGAAGTGAGGAAGAGAGGGAGGGAAACATCAGTCAGTTGTCTCTCGCAAGCCCTCATTTGGAGACCTGGTCCACAACCCAGGCATGTGTCCTGACCAGGAATCAAACTGGTCACCTTTCAGTTCCCAGGAAGCCAAATTTGACTTCATAGAGAAAACCAAATAGCCTACTAAATCTGTTATGAAAAGGCTTCCTAAAGAATGACAGAATTCACATTGATGTTTCTCTCCTTCACTCCCTGCCTCCCCTTCTCTCTAAAAATAAATAAAATCTAAAAAATAAAAGAATTATAGAATTTAACCAAGTTCTATTTATAAATTTTAACAGAAAACAGTGAAAGGTTTAAAAACCGGAAGGTATATATCACAGCACCATTTTATACTCTTACCAACAGTGTATATTATTATATAATTAAAACCCAATTAGATTTCTAAGTAGAGATTCAGTTATAGTGATGGTGTTACTTGAGATGGCTTTCTAGCCTTTTAATTAAAACTATACTGGAGAGTACAAACTGCTTGCATGGCCCTCATGTCTTACCTTTGTGACATCAAGCATCTATCTACGTAATCCGTAATCCATCTGGTATTTAAGGAATTGACTGTAATTGGAATCCTATTACAACTAACTCTAAATGACTATCCAGTATCAGTTTTAGAAAGAGCCTTTTTAATGTAGAAGTACTTGTCGGGAGCTAGAGGAAACTTGATATTAATAGCATATTAATGCAAGCCCTGCAATTCTTAGCTGAGAAGTATATCAAACAGGAACTTCTCACCTCAAATACCTGGTGCTGGTCTCAAAGACAGAAGGCAGAATGACATTATCTGCAAAAATGCTATCACCACTGCTAGAAAACCGACTTATATGGGCCCTGAACCTCAAAAAGTTTTCCTTTTATTTCTTTGTACATTTTTGAGGTAAAATTTATACAATAAAACACAGAAACCTTAGGTGTACTATTTGATGACTTTTAACAAATGCACCTGGATAATCCAAATCCCTATCAAGATTTAGAACACTACCAACAGCCCAGAAAATTCTCCCCATTCCTTTTCTCAGTTAATCTCCAACCACAGTTCTGATATATATAATATACACACACACACACGTAATTACCATAAATTATTTTAGCTTGTTCTATCTGAAATTTCATACTAAACAGAATCATGTTGTATACGTTCATTTATATTTGATTTCTTTCATTTAGCATTATGTTGAGATTCATGTATTAGTAATCTAGTTTTTTGCTGAGTATTATTCCATGGTATGACTACATCAGTTTGTTTATCCACTCATCTTTTGATGGACACTTGGTTTGTTTCCAGTTTTTGGTTATAGTGAATAAAAATGGTATGAAACTCCTAAAAAACCAAGTCATTTTGCAGACATGTGCTTATCTTGTATAAATTTTTAGAAGTACAATTGTTGATGGATGAATGGTTTTACAACAAAATGGCCAAAATGTGGGGTTTTAGCCATTCCGGTGGGTGAAAGGTGGTATTCTCAGGATTTTATTTTGCATTTCCCAACTGTCTACTCAAGTTCAGTATTTTCATGTGCATATCAGCCATTTATATATTTATATATATATATATATATATATATATATATATATAAATACTTTTGTGAAGCATCTGCTCAAATGTTTTGCCCCTTTTTTAAATTGAGCTTTTTAATTATTCTCATAGATCTTTATATATTCTTGATATCAGTTCTGTACCAGATACATGTTTTGCAAATATTTTCTCCCAGTTTGTGGCTTGCCTTAATAGTGTCTCTTAACAAGCAGAAGGCTTCAATGCTTCCTATGTCCTGTTGAAAAATCTCTATCTACATCTGAGTTGCAAAGATATTGTTTTATTCTAGAAGCTTTATAGTTTAGCTCTTACACTGAGGTGTGTATGACCTGTCTCAAATTTTTGTCTACAGTATGACATAAGGATCAAATTTTGTTTTTTTCCTCACGTGGATGTCCAGTTCTTCCAGCACAGGTTATTGAAAAGACTTTTCCTTTTCCATTAGTTGCTTAGGTGCTTTTGTCATAAATTTAATGACAGTGTGAGGGTCTACACCTGGGCTCTCTATTCAGTTGCAATTATCCATTTTTTAAATCCCCATGCTAGGGTAGCTTTATAGTAAGTCCTGAAGTTGGTTAGCATAAGACTTCCAACTTTGCTGTTCTTTTTAAGACTGTTTTCAATGTTCTAAGTCTTCAGCATTTCCACGTCAATTTTAGAACTGGTTTACTAACTTCAACCAAAAAAAAGGCCAAAGGCCTAGTGCAGTTACAATCAGTATTGCATTACAGCTACAAAATCAACATGGAAAGAATAGGTATCTTAACAATATTCATTTAATCATGAATATGGTATATTACTCTATTTAGGTCTTCAATGTTTCCTTTGCCAATGTGCATAACTCAGGTTAAATTTATTCATGTGTTGGTATTATTGATGGTACTGTGGTTATATATCAGCAAACCATCGGAAAATAACATGAAAAAGATAAATAGGGATTTTTGTATGGTGACCTTACATCCCAAGACCTTGTTAAATTCATTAGTTCAAATGGTTGTTTTTTCAGTGCCCTTAGATATTCTTTGCAAATGATCGTGTCTCCTGCAATTGCTGCTGAATTGTTGGATGTTTTGTCAGCTGCTCCTAGTGAAATGACTATACGCTTTTTCTCCTTTAATGTTACATTCCTGAGCTAAACCCAACTTGGCCATGATGTATTATCTTTTTCATATATTGTAAATATTTAATGAAGGCTTTTTTGCTTTTATGTCCGTCGGTGATATTGATCTGTAATTTTGTTTTCTTTTGGAGGCAGTAGGTAGGTAATGTCTTTATCGAGTTTTGGAATCAGGGTTCTGCCAGCTCCATTAAAAAAAAAAAAAGAAAGAAAGCTTTCCTTCCTCTATTTTCTCAAAGACTTTGTGTAAGACTGGTATTATCTCATCCTTAAATGTTTGATATTCTGGCGTTCTCTCCGTGAGAAAATTTTTTATAATAGATTCAGTATTTTATCAATGTATAATATAGCTATTAATACTTCCTATTTCATCTTGTTTTTGGTTTTGTCAGTTACATTTTTCAAGGAGTGTGTCAATTTCAACTAAGGTGTCGAGCTTATTGGCATAAAAACGTTCATCATACTCCTTTATTATTTTAATGGGTAACCCATTACAGTTATAGTAATATGTGTTCTTTTTTTTAAATCAGTTCACTTTCAAAACTTACTGATTTTGTTTCTTTCAGAAATCAAACTTTTGGCTTTGTTGTTTCTGTTTTCTATCTCATTGGCTAGTCTCATCTCTTTGAGGTGGAATATTAGATCACTGATGTTAGATCATGTCTTATACTACTAGCATTTAAAGCTATAAACCCCCTTTTAAGCACTGCTTTAACACCTCGCCCAAAGAGAGGTCTAGCTTTGTCCCCGGCTCCTTGGAGATAACCTCTAAAATCCTGAAGCTTCCCAAGTGATAGAAGTCTGTTATTTATGGTGGGCCTTCCAGACCACACCTGAGAATGTATGCTAATAAGGTGGCTCAAGGTGGATATACAGTCCACCATTTCTTGCCAACTTGGTCTTCTGTTCTGAGGGAACAACTTTTCAATGCACTCCCTTAAATAGGGTGATTCCTCCATGACAACCCTTGAATCAATTAACTGAAGTTTATCTATTGGATTATCAGTAAGTAACCCTTCCTTAGTAGACACTGAGGCAAAATCAAGTTTACAGATTCATATGTTAGCCCTGGCTGGTGTGGTTCAGTGGACTGAGTGCCAGCCTGCAAACTGAAAGGGCACTGGTTTGATTCCCAGTTAGGGCACATGCTTGGGTTACAGGTAACTCTCTTCCCCCGTCTCTAAAAATACAGAAATAAATTTTTAAAAATAGTGATCAATAATATAACTCAGTGACTTTTAACTTGAAGCTGTATATAATGACACCATAGTGCCAAATCTGGTACTTGGCATTCAACCACTAAAATTTTTCTTTGTGCCCTTCTTAGAAATTAGTGGGCTATTTTAAATGCACATCAGATGACACATCCATGGTAGCATTAAACAGTAAGAAGAACAGCAGATAGCATGTTGCAACCAGTAAGTGAAATACTTAAAATACTCTGTACTGAGCTTTAAAACAAATACTTAAGTAATTTAGGTCAGGCAATATTATTTATTTAGAATTTATACATTCTCTGATTAATAATGATTCTGGTGAGGTTTTAAAATATACCCTTAGATAGTATTTTTTAAAGTAAGACATTCCAAAAAAATGTCTTCATGATCATTCTACTTTGAGTTGCTTAAAGCCTTAAGGATTAAGATCTGAAATGCATACTTTAGCTCAGTCTTGAGAATTATATTTATAAAATAACATACATGGACCATTAATAAGAATGGGGCAGAAAACCTAGCTAGTGTGGCTCAGTGGATTGAGCTCTGGCCTGCGAACCAAAGGGTCACTGGTTCAATTCCCAGTCAAGGCACAAGCCTGGGTTGTAGGCCAAGTCCCTGGTAGGGGGTGTGTGAGAGGCAACCACACACTGATGTGTCTCACCCTCCCTTTCGGCCTCCTCTCTGTAAAAATAAATAAAATCTTTTAAAAAATTAATGGGGCATAAAAAGTTTAAATTCAATGACTGATTTAAATTTAATTGAAATTAATTTTTAAGATAATAAAATGCCAATTAAACATTTGGTACATAAAAACTATAAGATTTGATACCTTCAATATTACATGAAAATGATTTAAAATTATTGAAAACTGATTCCTCCAAATCTTGGATGTATGTAGGATCTATCATGGTCGCCTGCTGATCACCCAAGGATGCTTTTGTGGCCTGTTAAATAATCTTAGATCTACTCAAATCAAACTTTCCATTCTAACACAAGACCTTTAAAATTCTCATTATTTAGTAGGAATTATCTTTTAGGATTATAGTTTTTACAGTGCAGTATAAATTTTAACTATGTAATATAATATGGTTTCAACTCAAAAAAATAAATTATATACCTTATAATTCTAGGAGTTATAAAGTTTAGGGGCATTTTATTATTGCCATGAACAAGTTAATGAATATCTCTAATGAAAACTGTTTCAGCTGTAAATGTGAACTCCCAAAGAATTTTCATATTTATTTGTATGTTTGTGATATTTCACTACTCACCTTTCTTAGATGGCTTGGGTGGTACCACTGGGCCAGGTTCTATGTTATCATAAAAATTATTCATGGCTTTCGGGTCAAAGTTTCCTATAAGAAAAATAACATCACCAGGCATTTAGAGTTATTTTTCCTGTTACTTGAATTGTTATGAAAATTAAACTTGTAAGAAGGAAAACTGTTCTCCAGGGTTTTAAAACTCATTATATTATCTTCCTACTTCACACTGAAATGATTTTATCATTGTGAGAAAACACCCAAGCAAACTAACACATCATTGTCTATCTAGTGCTCACCTAAAGGAATTATTTTTCTTACAGTAAACCTAGTATGTTTTGGCAAATTTAAGCATATGGCGCATTTAGGGAGGTAAATGAAGGCGACAAATGTAAGAATGGCTGAACTGTTTTCTCTGTTTGTTTTGATTTTAGTGAACAAACCATAAGATTTAAACAGTGAAAGCTCAATTCCATATCTTTCTTTATTTACCTTAATATTTAATCTATTGTAAATTCAACTATTAAAGAACCCAAATATGTACATTTACAAAGATTTTTCAAGTGTTGATATCAGCAGCTCATGGATTCCTATCTTCAAAAAAAAAAAAGATGTCACCTACAGATTTATCAATGATAAAAGATGATAGAGTGCCAATTTGAGAAAAATAGAACAATCCCTGAGAATTCTGTCTTGCCACAAAATTTCCTCCTTTCTGAAAATGTTCACTCCCTGATCTAGTGTTTACTTCAGCCCCATCTCCTGCCAGGATTCATCCAAGGTCAGTTTTGATCCAGGGCCAGCTTTTGGTCCTACCTCCACTTCTGTGAACCTACCACTGCAATCTCCTCATTCTGTACAACACTAATTAAGCTTTATAACTGTACCCACGCTTATTTCCAGAGGATGTTATACAGCATTGATGAAGTTCAAACATAGGATCTCTTGATTTCTAGACCTACTTTTTTCCCCAGCAAAATTTTTCCTCACCAAAACAGACAACAAAGCTGCTTTTCAGCAAATCATACACTGATTTGCATCTCATCTAAATGTCCCCCAAATGTCTACATTCTTTGTCATCTAAAAGTTTAGATTAGAAATTTATATACAGAAAATTTTCCCAGAGCATGGACAAGTAGAGATTTAGAAATGCGTAAAGCACCAAAAAGAGCTCTTTGTTCTCCAATGGAGACCAAAAACAACAGCTCTTCACTTATAAAATCTTAATAGTGGTTTCCCTTGCAGGTCCTATTACAAATGCTTTTATCCATTTGTGTACGCTATTCTAAGATATTTTCTGAAAATAATTCCCATGACTGCTCATAAAACCCACAATGCTATTTGGTATATTAATTGGATCTTTTGATGCTTCATATGTATTTCTTCAATTACTTAAGTTACAGCTGGTGTTCTAATTTCTAGATCCTATTAGATGTTACTATAAATACCCTAACCAAATGTTTGTTTGTTTTGCTTCAAAGAACACAAAAGCAAAAAAAAACTTTTTAGAAATCAATGCTATATTCTAATATAGTAGGAATAGTTTATATAACCACTACATTATGCACAGTAACTCTTTCATTGCTCAAAGCTACTAGGCTCTAGAGTAACTAGGCTTCTGAAAATAACGTTAAGGGCACCTAACTAGATCCTTCAACTTTCACATTCAAACTTACTTGTGTTCAGATAGTTCTATGTCTTTTAGGTTCCCCTGCTTCTACTTACATAACCTTGCCTTACACAAAATGGCAATGGAGTAATTTTATATATACCTCTTAAAACACAGTAGAAGCTCTCTTAGCTGCCGTAATTAAGAACAAGTAAGGTGGGAGCTGATTAAAACATGGAATCATTAAGAAAAATTACACGTCAACTTTAATGTAGCGAAACATATAATCATGGCAATATTTTAATGCTGGACCAAGAGTTTTCTACACCTGTCTATTGACTGAAGGTTCTATATTGTCTTTTCTACACTACACCTGTGATGAGCTAAAGTGTAGTGGGCAAACTGTTTCCCCAAGTGAGATGATATAAACACCTGAGACATTGTGGACCCATAATACCGTCACTGTTGTGTTGCGAAGCCCGCAACTGTGTCACCGAAGCACAAAAGCAGTGCAGGGCAATATGTAAACAAATGGAATGGCTATGTTCCATTAAAACTATTTTGAAGAACAGGCAGCAGGCTACTTTGCTGAACCCTGATATTTATTTTCACTTCTTCAGGATGGAGCAAGAAAGACACTAAAACCATTTAATCTGATGACTGAAACCTCTTAAATTTTTAATTTCCCCCTTAACGCTTTACAGTAGCCGTCACCCATTATCTAACTCACAGTCCCTATTGGCTTTGCCTTTGGGTCTTTAAAAAGGTTTTGCCTTTGATTTTTATAGGAAAAGCAGCGGCTTTTCCTGACTTTACATCATGTTGATAACGGGCACAAACAGGTTTAGGAACAGGCACAACTGAGACTCGGTGAGCGGACAATTCCAATTGCACGCAGACATGCCAGCATGTGGCTTCCTGTCGGGACTGTGCAGTGGCTGTGGGCTCTGTCAGCACCGCGTACAGAGGAAATGAAGGACAGCTCTGCCCTGGTGAGCTGAGTAAATGAAAGGCAGTTAAGAGAGCTTCTGCTGTAGTGTCGAAAGCCAAAAAAAGAAAAACAAAAACCCCTAAAAACTCTAAGGTATAGTTCCATGCTTTTATGTAACATAAAATAAATTGCCATATGGAATTTTCTTTAACACCAGAAATCTGATATTCTGACTTGGGACCCCTATTTTTACAAATATTTTAGATGACTCACATAAAATGAACCTACTAAAGTTTTAGAATTAAAACCCATCATTTAGAGTAAATGCCTAAAAGAGGATAAATGCAGAGTAACAACACAGAACAGACTTAATGGTGAAATTACCAAAGTAAAACTATTTCTTGATCCCCACCCTGACCTCCAACCATGGGGTGGAGGGATCTGTTTACCAGGATTGTAATCTTATAATGGATAAAAACGCTGTCTTAAGTCTATAAAACCAAAATGATTGCTATTTAAGCAGCTTAAAACACCACACTATTACTTATGGTTTACCAAATAATCAATTCTATACCTCTAGATTGAAGGAGGTCAACTTCTTTCAGTGTACAGTCAACATTTATCTGGAGTTGTCTGTTCATGCTTCTCAATCTTGTCATTTCCTCAGGCTAGTAAGAAAGGACCCAAAATAGCAATTGTGGGAAAGTCATTATCAAGCCCAACATTTAAGAACTGCTATTCATGTTAATCGTTCTGATTGGTTATTACCAAGAGAATGGCCTTAGTCCATAACAGGGCATGTTTAAGAAGTCCTATGTGTTATATTTTTCAAGGAATAGTCAGATACATTGGGGACATCAGTGTGGCCACATATAAACAAAATCTGCACATAATGTGGGCTAAAATACTAGACTGTTCTATCATACAAAATACTACCACTTTAGTCACAGAACACTGAGAATATCTTCTATGTTTTCATGACAAGGGAAACTAGTAAGTATGAACCTTTTAAATAAGCAACATCCATTATTTTAGTCTTGTCCAGGATTATTGGAATCACAACAGTACTAATTTTAATTAACACTTAGTGGCAGACACTGTGTTCACCAACATTTTCCCATTCTTTCCTTAAAACACTTTCAAGGTGAAGTACTAATATCACTCACAATTTACACATGAGGAAGCTGAGGCACAGAGATTATATAATTTCCCCAAGGTTATAAAAGAGACAGAATTTGTATCTAAACGTCTTCTCTATACATAGAATCAATTAATCTAATACACGAAAACTTCAGGAACAAATGGATTCCATTCTTCCTCCAACTGTGTTTCCTTCTGCCTCGACCTTTCCAGCGCAGCCTACTCTGTAGGCCTTTCGGGGCACACACACAACACTGAAATGTGAAGAGAGCCCTATTCAGTTAAATAAAGCTTTCTGGAAGCCTTCATTTCCCCTGACATTCTGAATTCCTTTGCTACTTTACATATATGTACAGTAAAAAAGTTAGTGTTTAGACTCCAGAGGTATGAGTACTGAAGCTTTCGGCAGAGCCTAGACACTGACTCAGTTTCTAAGGTGATTCTATAAAGTAAAAGATAAAAATCGGCTATGACAGGAAGACAAAATAAAATCCCATTCTGTTAAAAAAAATGTAGTTTGCTAAAAACCAAATACTATGTTATTGTAAGAGTGAAGAAAAATGAGCAAAAAGGTTATTTTAATTCACTACAATGCAAGATCTTATGCTGTTAGGAGATATTACTATAATAACTGGGAAGGCCCACTCAATTAGCAGCTATCAAAAGTTTAAAATAAGGCCTGGATTGGTGTGGCTCAGTGGGTTTGCGTGTCATCCCGCAAAGCGAAGGGCTCTCATTCAATTACAATCAGGGCATGTGCCTAGGTGGTGGCCAGGTTCCTTGCTTGGTGGTGTACAAGAGGCAACTGATGGATGTTTCTCTTCCTCTCTTTCTCCCTCCCTTCCCCCTTTCTGAAAATAAATAAAATCATTTTTAAAAAGGTTTAAAGTAAGTGCTATAACGGGCAAAATAGAGTAAAAGCTATAATCCCTAAGAATGCCAGGGAACATAAAAGTCTTTTAGAAATATTTATTAGGGATTGCTTCTCTTTTCTCATTCCCATTGGTAAACCATGTGACGTTAACACGTAAAGTTGCTTATATGTTGCCTACCAGGTAATATTAAGATTTGAGCTAAAGCAGTTGTTCGAGCTAAAGCAGTTGTTCAAGGATGTCAAAAACTGATGCTGTCTTACTAGGAATATGTGAAAGAACCTATTATCTTTGTAGAATCATATCAGCAAAGTCAAGCACCTGAAGAAGCTGATCATTCCTATATATTGGTGGGGGGGTGGTGGTGGTGGTCTCAGCCACAGTATTCATGAATAGTGAAGCTCTATAACTGAGTATGAAAATATTATAATACTGCACATTTGCTTATAACAACAATTTCCAAAGACAGTGGAACTGTCTGATCTAACAGTTTTATTTATAAGGTTACTATGTTCTTTTTCATAGCTTTTGATTGAGGGGAAAGTTGTTTCTGAAAGTTACTACCATTTATACAAAAATACAGTTTTTTCGTGGAGAAGGAGTTTCTAGAGTGCCTATGTGTAATTTACAGTTGTCTGTAAACTATCAGGATGTTTCTAACCATTATTTCAAAGTGAAAAATTCCAAACTTAAAAAAAAAAGTGACAAAAATACCAAATCCACTGTTTCAGCACTTTAAGAAGCTGTGTCAGAGAGACCAAGGCTGAAGACCACTAATGCTCTTTAGTGTCTTGGCCCCAGTTACGCAGTTGGGACTCAAAGTGGTAGGTTAATCCAAAAACTCAAATTAGTTAGAACAAGATGAATGGGAGAAAAACTTTGGAGGCGGGGTAATTGGCAGCTCTGCCTATTAAAATTCTATGTATCTTTAAATTTCTCCCTCCTCCATGAAATTGTCTCATCTTTGAACCCTACCAGCAAAAAACTAACATTTGTATCTCCAAACTCCGAAGGCATTTAATAGAGCTACCATTCAGTTGGCCGGCACTTCTGATTTACTGTCCTACATCATCTCCTGTCACACACACACACACACACACACACTCTCTCTCTCTCTCTCTCCTCTCTCTCTCTCTCTCTCTCCCCTCTAGAAAGAGATGACATCTCCCATGGCATTTAATACAATGCTTTGCAAATGGTAAGAAAAATGATGGTGGTAATGCACCTTGCACTTCTGCCCTCCCTGGTTCCTCTAAGTGTCTGCAATTGTGCACAAGCTGGTCACAGATGTGCACTCCAGTCTCATTACGCACACTTCTAACCAATTTTTCATACACTGCTTTATAAGAAATAAATGTTTGATAACCTGAAGGTAGCAATATGTGCTAAGTACCAAAAAAGTCCATTTTCTATTGCATAACCTACACGAGTGGGACAGTGATAAATCTGGATAGCCACTTAATGTCAGACACTTTATATACATTATCTCTTGATCTTAACCAAAATATTAAAATGAACTTGTTATATTCCTGTTTTTAGTAAGGGAAAATCAACTGCAGAGAAGTCAGATATAACCAGTCAGCGCCGGAACTGTTCTGGCTCCAGAGCCCATGTGGGCACGCTTTCAACTATGCCATGGTGCCTCGAAGGAACCTCTGAACAAAAAGGGATTTCCGACAAATCCTTTGTTTTCTGATTAATTTCCTACATATAATATACCCTGGTGTTCTGCATGTTCCGAAAGTTAAAAGGCAATCCGTTTTACAAAATGCTTCAGATTTGCGTGTGTATCTCAAGTGGATTTTTTCAGTATCTTATGACCAACCTTCAACTTACAAGAATACTATCTGTTGGGCATTATATATTGTTTAATGTGTTGTTATTTAGTCCTAACAAAAATCTCATGAAATGGACACTCACATATATTATAGATAAGAAAACAAGCATAGAGAAGGTTTCTTAGCCAAGGATATACAAGTAACATGAGATCAGCAGAGGCAGAATTCGAATTCACACCTGAATCAACAGGTCACTGTCTTAACTATAATTGTCCCTCAGCCATGCACTCCAATAGTCCCCCATTTTACTATAGGCTTGGCAGCAGAAACATGTGGGAATCACGCACTCAGATTTCTCACTTCTTAAATATTATCGCCCATATGAGCTACTGATTTTCAAAGCTCGATGGCGGCTACATGGGAGTTCATTATACTATTCTGCCTATTTATCGTTGAAATCCTCTTAGTAAAAGGTTTAAAATAAATTAGAGCCCAGAACAGCAGTTTTACCGACTTCCCTCCTTTTCTTTTTCTAAAAAAGTCTCATCAATAAAAGCTCTCAACTAAAACGTGGGTTTTGTGAAAGACTAACCAACCTATGCACAGCACATGAGACAATTCTCTACTTCTAACAACAAAGAATCAATAGGGCTTTATTTAGCAGGGATTACCACATGGGAACAGGCTGCTAATCAAATCTTATATGGTTATGTTAGAGAAAATAACTTCTACGCTAAGAAAATTTGTTTTTGCCGTACAAGTACCTAAAGGACTCCAAAGTGTCCAACCACCACAGGTGGTTTCCCATGTATCTCCGCCCTCATCAGAGGATTCCATAGAGATGTCAAGTGAGCCCTGGCTGGTTGGCTCAGTGGACTGAGAGCATCAGCCTGCAAACTGAGAGTGTGCTGTTCGATTTCCCGTCAGGGCACATGCCTGGAGTGTGGACCAGGTCCCTGGTTGGGGGTGTGGAACAGGCAACCAATCGATATTTCCCTTCCCCTCTCCCTAAAAATAAAAAAGAGATTAAAAAAACTTAAAAAGAAATAAAAAATTAAAAAAGATTTCAAGTGAGAAAAAACAAGGCAGAAATACCACTTTTCCAAGTGTTTTCAATATTAGGAAAAAATTGACTAAATTATCTTTTGAAAAACATCCACTGGGTTCCCATGATCAGCAGAATAAAGGTTAGTGTTCAAGGTCTAAGCCCCATTCCACCTATGTACATTAACCTGTTAAAACATCAGAAATCTCTGCTTTAGAGAGGGAACAGTAGTTGCTGCCTGCTCACAGTCTGTCTTGACTTCAAGTCTTCATGTTCTTTTTTTCTCAAATGCCTTCCCCTTTCCTCTACTGATACGGCAATAGTACCCTATTTTAGGGCAATGGTTCCTCACCCTTTTTTCCTTCAATCTAATAATAATAACCTTATAACAATCAAATGAAAACGATGGATCTGCTTCCCACACAAATACACATAAGAAACTCTGCATACAATCTCAGGCATTCACAGATCTCCTTTGAAGCCATGAAACTCAGTTAAAAACTTTTCTATAGGGCCACAGCTGCAGACATACTATCTGCAGGAGGCCTGGTATTGTGCTGTCTTCTCTAAACTTGTAAGAGAAGCTCTCAAAGCTTCTCTTTGCTTTGAAACAGAGAGAGAGAGAGAGAGAGATTGGTTATCTTTACTTTAGAGAGGGTAGGAAATGAGGAATGGCTCTGGAAAAGGTAGAGACTGAGTTGAGCCCTGAAGAACAGACAGAATTTGTATGTGTGGAGCTTTAGAACAGCATTTCAGAAGGAATGTGAGACAGCAGAGAAGTGCACTG
This sequence comes from Artibeus jamaicensis, assembly GCF_021234435.1. Lineage (NCBI taxonomy): Eukaryota > Metazoa > Chordata > Mammalia > Chiroptera > Phyllostomidae > Artibeus > Artibeus jamaicensis. The sequence continues at coordinate 5,887,846 of NW_026522028.1, read as the reverse complement.
ATATAAACAAACGAGCTGGCATATAAATTCTCTTATCACTAACTGTGAGCATACTGAGTGCTTACCCCACTGTACTATCTGTTGATGGATCTACTGGACTTCTCCCACTAAGCACCTAGCACTGGACCACATTCATTGTAAAATCCACTCGTTGACGGAATAAATGTTAAAAGGCAAAATGACAGGTGGTTGGATCAGAGAAAGTTTGTGATGTCTCAAGATCTTAAAGACTTGGTTAATATTTAATAAAGATCTTAAACAAATTTGAAACAAGTCTTTAAGATCTTGAGACATCACAAACTTTAACCAACATGTTAAAATATATTATCCAAATCTTTTCATTTAGAGCAGTTCCTGCCAGGACCGTTGTCAATACTGTTATCTTAGTTTCTATAATTATTTACACTTAACAAAACTGCTCTGCCTTAAAATAGTCTAGAGTCAGCACTCCCCAAATTCATATTAATCTCATTGTAGCTAGTGTGAATTAATATATTTAGAAAAATAATTTTCCTAATGTTTGGGAAAATATAAAATATGCTTAGGAGAATACATGAGAGCAATTTACACAAGATTTGCGAGGTAAACTTTTCATTTCTATTTGACAAAGCAATGTATTGTAAATGAGATCTATACCTTGATTATAGTTATCAGAATTTGAAACTATCAATGAGCCTCTGGAATTCACACATGTGAAAAAACAAAGCATCAAATTATTTTGATGAGAACTACGGAAGGCAAAAGTCCTTCATCCATTGTATAAAAATAAAAACACTGCCAGAAACAGAACACCTTCCTATCAATACATCCCCAACAGATCACTTACCGTTGGAATTGGTGTGGTGCAGCTGACCCTTCTGAGACGTCTCTGCATCAGGTCATGCTCCATACTGTTAACTTCAGCCTTCAATCGCTCTAGCTCCTCTTTCTCAAGTTTCAATTGCTTTGCTAACCTCTCCATCCTTGCTCGCTGATGTAACAGCAAGGCTATAGCATTACAGATAAAGTCATTGCAGAGAATAACATTGAACGAGTGACCAGAAAATTTCTATATGCATTGCTAATGTATAAAATACCTGTAAGAAACCCTGTCATTCAACTTGAGTTGGCATTCACTTTCATGTCTCTCTAATGCTATTCTGTCTCCATATCCGTTTTAACTTAGCTTGTAACTGTTGCCAAAATGACGTCATCTATACGTCCCTCTTGTTGTGCCATCCTTAGTTTCCCTAACATTCTCCTTAACTGCCTTTTTTAAACAGACTCAATACCAAGCATACTGAATTACAATCGATTACTTTCATTATATACTAAAAGAACACTGAACTCTCAGATGTCTTGAAACAAGCTCTATTCTCCTTTATATTTAGTTGGATCTATTTTTAACCAGTCTAACAATGTTCTTCAGTATCAACCTAACTTCTTATAAATTACTTATAAATATCATTGCATCCTTCAAGTCATCCTCTCTGAGACAAGATTCAAATACTTTTACCTTGGTGAACTTTAGTCTACTCTTTTTCCCACTCTCTGGTTTGTATTTCCCACTCTCTGGACAGTATCAATTTCACTTATCTATATTTTTCTCCCAATGGCTGTTCTTCCAAAAAAAATTTGTCAATATGTCATGTCTACATTTTCATATTTTAAAAGAAACTCTGGATGACTCTCAAGCACTAGTCCTATTCTTAATAGCAATGCTATCGGCCAACATTTAATAAATACTACTACTAAACACTTAATTGAAACTAAATAACTAATATAAATGATTTCACTTTAAACAGGAAACTGCCATCCCACCACAAAGATTAAATTTCATAAAAGGGATTTAATTACCTTGTGTATAGGCATAATCATCTGATCCAGAACTAGAACTCCTGTGATACTTATGGCTTCCCTTTTCTCCCCCAGAGCCTGGTATCACTGAAATGGGCTGAATAGGTTCTGGGGCTGCAGAATGTTCTTCTTGGTCCACTAAGTTTAAAAGATTTTCAGTCGTTGCTCGGCCTACGGTAATTTTGAAAACTGTAGTTGGGTTTGGCATCACTCGAGGAGATGGTGATGGAGCACATGAAGGTCCAGGTGGCTGTGTATATGTGATATACACAGGGTTAACACTAAATGGAGGTTTTGGTTGACTGGCTATCCCTCTTGAAGGAGAACTTGAAGGTGGAGTGGTGGCTGTGTACAGTGAATGCTGATTCCGTGGAGACGGCTGGTTACTGATAGGTGAAGTACTCCTTTGAGAGGGTTCAACTGTAATTTCTATCTTCTTCATGGATCCTTTGGGTAAGTTAGATGGTGTGTACGGGAGATAAGCTACTGAATGGTTTCCCTGTTTGTGATAGCAAGGAGGTCCTTGTTGGTATAGATGGGGTGGAGTAGTTGAAGGACTAGGTGGCATGAAGACATGGGAACTCGGGTGACCCAACTGGGAAGGCTGCACTTGATGCTGTGGAGAGCTGAAGGGTGAAGCACACTGAGAAGGAGGTGGTGAATGGTAAGGAGGTTGAGGGATCTGTTGCTGTTTGGGAGAATACTGAGAAGGCTGATAGTTCTGTTGATGTGGATAAACAGGTAAAGGACGCTGGCTATAATGAGACACTGGGCCCTGTGGTGAAGACTGCCACGGCACACTTTGAGGAGTCTGTCTTCCCGATGAACTCTGAGATGTCTGTCTAATATAAATAGAACCAGGAGACCCATAGAGATTGCTTGGAATTTGTGGAAGAATTTGTAAAGCTCTTGGTACAGTCTGTCCAGAAGGGAGGTTTTGGGATACTGTAACAGTAATCGGATTTGTACTATACCGAGGTATGTGCATGTATGAAGGAGGTGGCGGTGGTGAAGGCCCTTGCATAGCAGATGGATTCATTGCCGTTTGCATGGAAGATGGCTGTTGAGGTGGCTGTGAAGGAGTAGCTGCACTTCTGTTCTGTTCATTCATAAAAAATGGATTGTAGTTGGGAGTAGCAGCCACAAGAGCTGGAGCTGAGTGTGGTTCCTGAACTAAACATATCAGCTGTTTACCTGCCGCATGCTGTGGATCAATATGTCCATCACTTGAGCTATGTACCAGTGTTCGACCACCATTAAGTTGGGCTCCGTCTCCTGGATGGTAGCCACCAGGAGAATGGATGCCCAAGTTAATATGCAAAAGGCGATTTCTATTCATCCTGTTGTCATCTGGACTATGGTATTCCATATATAAGTATTTGCTACTCTCCTGGGAAAGGGCTCGGCAACAGGCTTCAAGATTGTTGTTATTCTAGAGGAGAAAAGCGGTAAAAGTAACATTGGCAAGATGAACATATCCTAATAGTGGAAGGCAAGCTTTTGCCAGAGAGTTATGCATATATGACTGTCATAGAACAAGCGGAGGACAATATTTTAAGCACAAAAAGCTTCATGGTCATCTATCCTGAAAAGGAGATCTCAAACAATTCATACTATTTTACAGACATGTATATCACATAACTAGTACTACCGCTACTGCTACTGCTACAGAAATATAAAGTACCTACTAATGAACATTGTGACTCAAGCCCAACTTTTCTGACTCCAAATCCAGGACTCATTTTATACTTGCTGCATCTCAACAAATTAAAATGTTGGGCTAATCTTGGATTCACCATAATTGCTGCAATATACAAGTATAAGTAATAGCCATCATTAATATTTAAACTGATAAACATGGAACTAATCATGCTTTAGTTTTCTCAAGGCACGGAAACCACAAAAGGAGAAAAAAGATATAGTAAAATTCCAAGAGTAAAAAAACAAAACAAACAATAAAAATTCTAAAGCGGCTTCACTTTTCTTTTAACCAATGTTATGCCTGTATCATTTTGAAAGCTTAGGCTGAACGAAAAAGGAAGTTAACCAAAAAAGTCCACTTTTGAACTATGTCTCCACGACTTCACCAAAGTTATGGTGATTTAATATGAAACCAGGTCTTGACTGACTTAATTCTGTACATTTCTACATTCTCGAGTTTTTACCCAATGAAAGGTAGCTTAGTATATTTTCAAAATCATTTAAGGATTTGAAATTTTTAAGTTATACACACACATGCAAAGATGGTAATAGCAAACAAACATGTCAGAGGTTCCAATTGATAGTAATGAAACTCTTAACAGGTTCCCTCTTTTTTTTAATTTTAAATTACAAAGTAATTTTCCACAAATACAAAATTTAGAACTATTTTATTAACCCAAAACACTGTTATTCATTGCCTTTGAAATAATCTATTAACACTTCTCAATTATCATCAACTTCTCTGTAGTTCATAGACATATATACAAATATGAACATACATACCTATTACCACGTATTTATTTTAAGGAAAAGTATATTTTACATTAAAAAAAAAAACATTATACTTCTGCTGGGAACCAAATGAACCTAAACCTAAGACAGGACACACACGGCTGCAACTTCAGAGCTGGGAGAACTCATTTACGGATAAGGAAAGGGATGCCTGGGAGGCTGCGTGGCTTGACAACACGCATTAAACTAGTTTACTGGACAGCCGGGGCTAGTCTTGGTCTGCTGACTTCCAGTGCTCTTACCCCTGAACACAGAAATTCCAAAGGAGAAAATGCTGGGCCAAAAGTACAGTAAAGATGTGGTTATTTGATCAAGCAAAAAACCTCTGCAAAATGAATTTTCAGAAACTTAAAGAATTGGCCTTACCAAAATTCCATAGATAATTTTATCCTTTTTCTTATGTAAAGCTTTTGATACTCAAATTTAAATACAGAGCCATAGGCGGGGAAAAACAATGTTGAAATTTAAGAAGAAAATAATTAGAACTCTCAAAGACTGTTTTTTTTCTTATCCTTCTGGGAAATTATGCTTATCAAGAGAGAAAAGCTAGTATTAAATAAATTTGGACTCGAAGGATTCAAATTGCTTGCCAACTAGAAAATGTTACTGATATAGCTGAAGGGAAAAAATATGAAAAGTGAAAATAAAACTATCTCCTTAAAGTTTTTATAAACCAATGGTTTAAGGGCAGAACCCAAACTAGAGTTTTATTTGAAACAGAAAGCAGTTTTCTACACTGAATTAGGTAGCCTAATTAGTATCATATCAGAATTCAAAATAGGATGACAAATCCAACTTTATATCATTTCAAATGCATGCCTACAGTGACAAGTTCAGTAAATTTTCCTATGGAAAATAATTTACAAACAAAAAGATATTTAAGTATTATGTTTACAGAAGTATTTTAAAACAAAAATACCACAAGAATAGATTTAAGTGTCACATTTGACCTGCTAAAAGTCTAAAAAATTTCAAACAGTAAACATGAAAAATAAAAAATCAAAATTGTTTAAAGAGATCAGAATTTTTATGAAGACCTATGAACACTCCTGAAAGAACCAATGCAAAAAAGCATTATACTCTCAAAAATGATCCTAAATTGAGGGATGATAGCCCAGAGAGAGGCTGTGAGGATTATGTATTAAATGCAAACTACTGAGTCTCATATATTTTAATGCAAACAGAGAAACTTTCCAGACCCAGTAGGTGGTAAATTCCATATGAATTAACTCTAGTAATCCCAAAGGAACATAAAAAAAAAAAAAAAAGTAAAAGACTAGTAAGGACAATGTAAATTATCACCAAATGTTCACTGACAGAGTTGAATTTACAGTTCCATTCCTTCCATTGGGTGAGGTAAAGACACTAAGCCACGAAAAAAACATAGGTGGTAATAGGCTAAATAAAATAAGTTTCAAAACCCCCCCCCCAAAATCAGAGCTAGGTGGGGCCCTAGGAGATTGCCAGGAAGGAAGTGCTTTAGACCGGAGCCTCACTCAGCGTCACTCCAGTGGGAAATACCTTTGTTCTACCAGAGACCAAAATGAGAGGCTCAAGTAAAGAGCAGAGATTCAAACTGGGAATGTGTGTTAAAAATGAATAAATAAAACAATACCCCAAAGACCGACTATGACACTAAAATCATAAGCCCAAAGGTCTAGATCTAGTAGAAGGGCCTGCAAACTAAGGAAGCACCTCTGTGGCCAGCACTGTTGTGTGAGTCTCAATTGTATACAGGTTTAGGTGATGTCCTGAGTCACTCACAGGGCAGTAAGGGTAGAGGGTGAACTGATTGCTTGAGGGAGTCCAGTGGGTGAGACAGAAGCACTGCTCCCAAACGTCAACCAAAAAGGGAAATGCTACAACCCAACACTCTGAGATCCTGTGACGGATGATATAAGTCAACGGGGCAGTGTCAGGACTGTTTCTCCGTTCCCTCTTGAGTGGGAAGACATGGTCTGTCAGAGATGAAATATCTTTATTTTAACAGAAGACAAGACAAAAGGAATGTGAGTAAACAAAAGAATTTATATATATTAGAAAGCATTCACCAACCAGGAAAACAGTAAGAAAGGGAGTAAATGCTGCAAACTTCTAAAAATAGGCTCAAAAATATATAGTAGTTATAAATTTGAGATTCAAAAATTCAACTCTACAGATTTGGGGTCGGTGACACAGCCCAGGCAATTTGAGAAGTGAAATGTGAGGATCTTTTTTCCTTTTTGCTACATGTACTTTTCCCTCTAAATCAGTGGCTCTTAATGGGGGGAGGGGTTGCCTTCCATCAGACATTCCATGTCTGATGTCTTTGCCTTCCATGTCTTTGCCTTCCATCAGACATTCATTCACCCAGGTCATCAAGACATTTTTGGCTGTCACAAGTGTGGAGATACTACTGGCATCTAGTGGGGTGGAAGTCACAGATGCTGCTAAACATTCTGCAATGCACAAGGCAAGACCCCCCCCCCAACAAAGATTATCCAGCCTAAATTCTGCTCTAAATGTCACCACCCAACCCCTATACAAGAAAATTTAACCAAGTTCTACTCGCCACAACACAAAGCCCGCTCTGAAAAGGAAAAATTAGCTCAACATCACTGTCATCGGTGGGTAATCTACCTGTAACATGCACTGAGACACCACACCCTCTGGAATCTCAGGGAAACGTTGTCGGAGGTCAAGGAGAACCTGCATATCAAGCTGAGGACTGCTTTGCGCCATGCCAGAGCAAGTGGTGGTCAAGTTTCTCTCAGGAAATGGATGCTAACCGGCCTTCCAATAGTAATGTTCTTCCAACACCGCAGTCATTTTCTAGTAAAAGAAATTAAGGTACGGTTAAATTTAATTACATAGTTCACTTTATTCAAATACAAACCATTAATATTTTCAAATAGGGACCTACATAAGTATACCCAATTCCAATGTTGGAAAATTGACACATTCAACTTAGCCAAAGACTTTTCTGATGTAATATGGCCATCACTGGTTTAAAAAGAAAGAGAAAAAGCCACCCCCTCTTGAGTTTCATTTAATTGTTCAAGCAAAACAAAAAGAAGCAGGTAGATTTAAAGTATAAAATTTTATTATTTGGCAACCATATTTTTCTAGCCTTCAGAAAGCCTACTTATACATAATCACTCATGTCTTCCCAGGGACTATCACATCACTTCTCTAAAACAGAATAATTATTTTGGTGTATGAGATAATAAAAGAAAGAAACGAGGACTTGATAATATCACCAACAAAGCACACTTGTCTTGTGTGCCTTCCATTCTCCCTGTACTTTGAAGCCAAAAGGTTTAAATTTGAATTCTGAGTGAAGGAAACCCAATGTCTGAATGAAACACCTGGGCAAACAAAAATGGAAATGTGGAATCCTTTGTTCTCAAAAATGTTGTTGGTGACCCATCATTAGCCAGACCTGCCCAGCTAAGCTTTCCCCTAGTTCTGCCACTGGCGGGATGTGGGAGTATCTTTTGAGTAGACAGAGGACTCTGATTCCCAATCCTACTGGCACTAGTTAAGTTAAGCACCCATGTAAATAAAACAACTAACGATATATAAGGAAATCATAAATCAATGGCAATAGCAAGGGTCAATTAACCAATCCACTCTTTAATCTTTATTTCCCATTTTTAAAAGAGGAAAAATCATACAGTGCATACCATACAATCTCATAGTATTATGTCTGTGCTCACTTGCTAGATAGTCAAATATTTTCAAGAATGAGAAGTAGCCCTGACCAGTGTGGCTCAGTGGGTTGGGCATCATCCTGCAAAGGGAAAGGCTGCTGGTTCAATTTCCTGTTAGGGCACATGGCTGGGCTGCCAGTGTGGGTTTGGTCCCTAGGTTGGGTGCATACAAGAGAGTCAACTGATCAATGTTTCCCTCTCACATCAATGTTTCTCTCCCTCTCTTCTCTCTCTCAAGATAAAAACCAAAAAGGAATGACAACTAATCACCTGCATCTTCAGAAGATTCATGGCAATCATAATTATATAAAATACATGTCTAAACCGCACACATAAGGGAATCATCCCACAACAAATTTTCTATTCTTGCAAACAGGCCTCAGAACTTTACATCATACCACTACTTAAAGCAATGTAGAGAAAAACAGGAAATAATTTAAAAATAAAAAGTATTTAAAGAAAATACTTACTTTTGCTGGCTTATAATTCCACTAAAAAATAAATACCATGCAATCTCTAATTTGATTTTAATCATAGTCACGGAATTTCATTTTGCATGCAATCTGTGACTTATACTGGGCATCTAGCTGTCTGTCTTCTTCCTTCCGAGACCAAGACTATCAAAAGTTACATATTCTTACAAAGCCCTTATGTACAAGACTCTGCCTAACCATAGGTAAAAAGAGCTATTAGGGACTGATCAACACAGAAGGTGTCTAAGGAATATGAGGAAAAAGTAAAATGTGGATGAAGAATACAGATAACTTCCAGTGTGCATACATGGGCCTTCTGGCCACCATGTACTTTGCTGATCCCTGCAATTCACTCCTTAGTCTATTAGAATGTGGCACATCTCACTTCCACTGAAATACTCTCTCCATTATCTCTCTGCTGCTAAATCCAGATGATACATCTTCTGGTCCCTAGGCCCCTTGACATCTGAAGCATCTGACACGCAGCCTCTGTGACATCATACTAGCCTGGTTTCTTCCCACCTGTCGTCACATTAACATTTCCCTCAATTCTGCCCTAACCCTAACTCTCTTCTTATTCTACCGGGTTTTGCCCAGTGATCAGGCCCCACTACTAAGGTTTCAAAAACACTTAAAGGCTGATGATTCCCAAATTGGTATCTTAAGCATCATATTCTCTCCGAGAGTCCAGACACAGAGCCAACTGCCTACAACACAGCATCATAAAGATATGCCCAAAGATACCAGTATGCCCAAGAAGGAACTCCTTACCACAGTCCTTCCCCGCAAAGGCTCTCTGTTCTCTCCATGAATGTTACCACTCAGTTAACAAAATTAGAAGCTAGGGTGTGATCCCTGACTTCCTGTTCTTGCACAACCAACTAAACAGTGTGTGAAATCAAGTGGGTCATGGTTTACAACCCTGTTTCTGCTATTTATTAGTCTCTAGGAAAGATATGCAATCCTTAAGACTTTGAAGCTTCATCTATAAAATGGAAATAACAGCAGAATTTAAATGGAAAACAGTCATAAGTTAGGAAACATTAGTTATATTCAGGGTATGTCTGACACTCATCAACTTCCTGCTGGTCTCCCTGCCCCTGGTCTTGCCTTCCTCCACATTACAGCCAGAGAATTTATTTTCTAAGATGCAAATCTGATCATGTCTCCTTACATTCTGTGTATCCAAACCAAACAGCCTTATGTGATCCTTTGCATGGATGTCCTATGTTGCCTTTTCTCGGGGCATTAGCCCATCATCAGCCCATCATCATCTATCTGCCTGAGATACTTTCTATCTTCCTTTCTCCCCTCTGCTTCTCCAGGCTATATTGATCCCTAAATGTTGGCACTGGTGGCACCTCCCACTTACCCATCCCCCCCCCCTCCTGCTGCCTGGCCTCTCCTCCTACACTGGGCTAAAGGACCCTCGGCTATGCTTAAGCTACCAGAGCAGGCTGTGCTTATCCTAACGGGAGAACCACACATACTATACTGAAGCCACCTGTGTACCTGAAGGTCTCATATAAAACTATAGCTCCACCTAAAATGTGCTGTTATGCCAGAGAGTAAGGAAGTACTCAAAAAAGGATGGGAATTGGTGGTAGGACCCGTGAGCCAGCTTAAAAAGGCTTCCCCTGACCAAATCTGTGACACTTAGAGCACCTAGCAGGGAGGGCTTTTGCTTACAGTTGAATCCAACTGGTAAACATTCAGGGAGTGCCAGAGCTGGGAAAAACATTTTGTAGCCATCACACTGTACTGGCTGCTTCAAGCAACAATCATCAGTGGATGCTAAATCTAGAGGGAAATCTGAAGGACGAGTAGGATATATAAATGGTCATAGAGTATTTAAGAGGAGATTTAACTATACAGTGGATAAATCGAGCAATATGTTGACTGGGTGATTAAATGAACATCACCAATGAAGGACAAATGGACAGTGTACAACCCCAGATGTGACATCCTGAAAAAAACATATTACTTTTATAGTAGTCCAGTCATGAATGCATAATAACCTGAAACTACTCATGAGGAAATAGACAAAGCCCAAATGAAAAAATGTTCTGTTAAAAATAGTAAGCAGGGGGTAAAGGGGTTGAGAATGTCATCTTAAAAATACCGATGTCATAAAAAGACTAAGGTTAGAAAAAAGATCACAAATCAAAGGAGATAGAGCCATGAAAACAAAGTCGAATACCTGATCCTAGATGGAATCCTATATACTGAGGAAAAAGTATTCTAATGTTAAATGTATTGGATTTCCTAAGTTACTGACTTGATAACTAAGCTATGGTTGTATATATGAAGGTCCCTATTTTTCAGGAATTAGGCAGTGAAGTATTTGGAGGTAAAAGGCATGACATGCAGCTTCTTCTCAAATGATTCAGGAAGAAAATATGTAGTATATGTGTGTACATACAAACATGCATGCACACGCACACAATGAGAGGCAGAAAATTATAAAGCAAACAAGAAAAAATGTTAAAACAGGTGAATCTGGATAAAGGGTATATGGTGTTCTTTTCTACTATTTAGAAAAGAAATACAAATGCAAGAAATTGCATTTATTCTTGCAATTTCTAGAAGTTTGGAATTGTTTCCAAATTAAAAGTCAAAACAAAAGAAAACACCAATAGAAGGGCCTGTGTTCACCACTATATTTCCAGAGCCTTACGTAGTACCTGCTCAAATGTTTGTCAAATGACAAAAACTGATTTCACTACACAAACCCAAATCTAGCTAGTAAGACAGAAAAGTACACAGAGAAATCTAATTTAGATGAACCTTATCCCCTACCTCCTGCACACCCACCCCAATAAAATATTGGGGGCCAGGGATCTCTATGTAGAACAATTTGTGAATGCTTAAGGAGAAAAGAAAAATAGGTTTAGGCTACTGAATCAATGGGTACATTTTACCAGTTTGACCCTTTAAAACATCCCAAATCCAAAATGCTAAGAGAGTCTACCAGATTAACAATTTAGACTCTGAAATAATTTACATTTTAAGAGAAGTTCTTAGTGTTTAAGGCAATCTCAAATTTACAGTAGTCATAGGAGTCCTACCTTGGCAAGTCACTGAAACTCTAAGGTATCGCTGTCCAATCAAAATATGTGAGTCATTGTAAATGTTCTAGTAGCCACACTAAGAAAGTTACAATTATGTTCTGCCCTGACTGGTGTGGCTCATTTGGTTGGGCACCTTCCTGCAAACCAGAAGGTCACTGGTTCTGTTCCCAGTCAGTATGTGTTTGATAGGCAACCAATCAATGTTTCTCTCCCTCTCTTTCTCCTTCTCTTCCCCTCTCTCTAAAAATAAATAAATCAAATATTTAAAAAATATTGTTTTAACGTGTAATCAATGTAAAAATCACTAATCCAGTGTGTATTTCATACTTATAGCACATTTCAAGTGCTCAGCAACCACCTGTAGTTTCTTGTGGCTACCTTATTGGACGGCATGGCTCTAAGGCTTTAGGATTTGCATTTAGATGACAGGAAGTCCTACAGCTCTTAGATTTCCTAATTCAGTATCTCCTTTGAGGGCATACAATTAAGTAGGCAAAGGGTCTAGCATAGGCTAGATGTTTAAGAAATATTGGTTAGACCTGGCTGGTGTAACTCAGTGGATAGAGCGCGGGCCTGCGAATCAAAGGATCAAGGTTCGATTCCCAGTCAGGGCACATGCCTGGGTTGCAGGCTGCTTCCCTGCAAGCCAGTTTCCAGCAGGGGATGCACGAAAGGCAACCATACATTGATGTTTCTCTCCCTCTCTCCTTCCCGTCTAAAGATAAATAAATAAATAAAATCTTTTAAAAAAATAAACAGCCAAATTATCATACACTTTAAAAAAACAGTAATTCATTGAATTTGATGATAGGAAAGACCTTAGGTAATTGAATCTGCTTGTATTTATGGAAATGATAACAGCTTTTCTAGTAGGAAATAACTCCTTCATATTTCAGGGGCTAATCACATTCCGAACACTTGGTGGCTATTTAATCATCATCAATAAAGAGCTTCTGAAGAACCCAAAAGCTTAACTTGAGCTTTCCTGGTGGCCTCAAAGAATAATTTGATTCATTTCTCAATCCTAATTTTGTGTTGAAAATACAAAGAGCAATGCAGACGCCATTTTATGAGAGAGAAGAAAAGGTAACAAGAGTCAATAAAAACAAAAGCTTCACCTAAGAGTCTGCGGTCAGCAAACTCGAGAACGTTTTGCCGGCCCTCAGAACCTCTGGGGCTGCCTGGGCCTAAGTTACCGTTAATTTTTATCACGGTTGGTCTCTGCTAGCAACTGAAAGGTCACTAGGATCATCTCCTTTCTACAAATAAGAAAACAAACTGAGAATGGGCACATGGCAGAACTGTCACTGAAATTCAAGCCTTCCTTTTCCAAAGCCTGTGTTCCTTCCACAATGGCACTGGCAGGTATCATGGGTGTTCTCAGGAGAGTGATGATGTAGAGTGATGATGTGTGCCCTTCTTTGGATAGGGGGAAAAGGCAGCAAACTCTCAACAGTTTATCATCCAAATAGGGATTACAGGTATGTGGAAGATGGAGGACTGAGAGGAAAGGAATGAATCCTTGTACAAACAGCTGTTTTAGGACATGTGAGAAGCAGGGAGCTAAAGGGAAGAAACTGCCTTTTAAAAAAATTGCTGCAAATAGTTGTCTCTGAAAAAAACATTTGAAAGTATCTTTAAAATTGAATCCAAAAACTTACACACCCTCAAAAATGGCTACCATCTGAAAAGATGATTAAAAGTAGATCTACTTTTCACTAAGACTAGGAATCTAAATGGATTTTAAAATGTCTTCTCTTCTCTGGCTGGTGTAGCTCAATGGATTGAGTGCTGGCCTGCAAACCAAACAACCGTGGTTCGATTCCCAGTCAGGGCACATGCCTGGGTTGCAGACCAGTTCCCAGCAGGGGACACACGAGAGGCAACCATACATTGATATTTCTCTCCCTCTCTCCTTCCACTCTAAAATAAATAAAATCTTTAAAAAATTAAAATGTCTTCTCCTTAAGGATCTATGTATATAATTTTTTTTTAATCCTCACCTGAGGACATTTTTCTTTCATTCTATTTTAGAGCGAGAAACATCAATGCAAAAGAAAAGCATTGGTTGACTTCCGTATGCATCTGGGATGGATGGGGAACCGAACCTGCACCCTTTCAGTTACAGGGGCAATGCTCCAACCAACTGTGCCACACTGGCCAGGGCATGTATGTAATCTTAATGGTGATTAGCACTCTGCCCTGTATACTCACTCACATAAGCACTAACGGACGTTTATTATCATTAAGTATTGCACAACATATAGCACTACCAAACTTAATAATTTCTTGTTGATTATAAAATGTTAAAATACTTTTTCTTAAAGCAATTTCCTTTCTGCTCACTGGGAGGTTAAGGCAACAGATAAAAAAACAATCCAGCCAATAAGATGAACCAGTTTCCTTTAAAAACACTTAGTGTCAGCCGTGACTGGTGTAACTCAGTAGAGGTTAGGTGTTGTCCCACAAACAGGAAGGTCACTGGTTTGATTCCGAGTCAGGGCACGTGGCTGGAAGTGTGCAAGAGGCAAGTTTCTCTCCCCACTTCTCCTTGAAACAGTTTTACAGTAATGTACCACACTGCATTTTTGTATTTAATCCCATAGATAATACAACTAAAATGAAGTACTTGTCATATGGTATCTTACAGATTTGGATATGACACAGATCAAAACATACAGTCTTCCTGTCCATATACAATTGACCACAGAACATGGGTTTGAATGGCGCAAGTCTCCTTATATGCAGATTTTTTCAATAAACAGACAGTTGGCCATATATATCCCCAGCTCTCACATATGCAAATTCAACCAACCACTTATTCAAAACAGTATTTTTGAACCTTGGTTGGGAATCCAGGGATGCAGAGGGCTAACCGTATGGATTGTTTTCCGCCATTTGCTAGAAGAAACTTTGATATAAGAAACAAAATACATATGGACTTTGTCGCCTAACATTAATTATATTAAAGTGATGGGTGATGATGTGACACCTTAAAACCAAGCTGAGGACCCAGGCAGTACCTTGACTGTATTAGCTAGGCTAGGACATGACTAAATTCCTGGGACGCCCACGAACACCCCCACGAAAGCACAGATGGCCACAGCTGTGGACTGTGGAGTTGTGTAGGCGGTAAGCCTAGAATCAAGAAAGAAGAAACAGTGAAGGCATAAATCACAGTTCCAAAGCCTCAGAACCCAAGATCAGATCAGTAGGGTCGAGCCTTTACTGCCTATTAGCTTTGCAGGGCTCCTACTTCTTCAGGCAGGATGAAGGTCTGTAATGATATGCTTTGCAGTGGAATCACTCTGGCTTCCTCCGGTAGTGCATCTACCCCACCTAATTCAGGAGTGCAGGCAGCTCAGGATGCAGCAAGCTGCTGGGATTTCTCCCGATAGAATTCCCCCTAAACAGGGAATGCTCCCCCAGAGCTCTGCTCTGAGGCTATGATTCTCCAAACTTTAGAAAATGGCCCCGACACCTAGTATTCTCCTTCCACAACCTTTTCTAAATTCAGCAAATATGAACGGTGCTGTTATGGCCCTGCCTGTTTACCTCTGCCAGAATTTTAGCTCACTCCTAAAACAATTAAGTCACAGGTTACAAACCAGTGGTCTATGAGCTGAATCCAGTCTACTCATCTGCTTTGGTAGTGTTTAAAAAAAAAGGTTGAGCCACACTTTAAAATAAGTAAATTTTACATAAAAATTTGGATATCTAGCTTTCCTCTGAAAAAATCGGAGGTCTAGCAACAGCAGACAACAACTGGTTGAAGCTGAGGAGTCACTCCCTGGTTTAGAAAGGATATACACTCTCTGGCTTGCCTGGTTTCTACATCGCTCCAGACACAGAGGCCTGGCCTTGCTTTGTTCATCGACACATTTGCTGCATCTGTGACACCCAAAATGTATTCGAAAGACAAGCTTAAAGATAGACCTTGGCTGGGTAGCTCAGTTGGTTAGAGTATTACCTCAATATGCAAAGGCTGTGGGTTCAACCCCTGGTCAGGGCACATACAATAAGCAACCAATGAATGCATAAACAAGTGAAACAAAATGATGTCTCTCTCAAGTCAATCAATAAAATAAAATATATTTTTAAAAAGAGAGTACTGTAAGTATCAGTCTAATCTACTGGATCTTTTTTTTTTTTTTTCTTTAAAAGGGAGAGAAACACTGATGGGTGACAGAAACATCAGTTGGCTCCCTTCCTTACACATCCTGACTGGGAACTGAACCAGAAACCTCTGAGTTTGCAGGACAATGCCCAACCAACTGAACCACACGGACTGGCCAGGGCAGTCTAGTGTGAATTAATGGTGTGCTATTAATGTGGTAGTTTAAAATACAATACATCTTCACCATGCAAGACTCTTCCATGTGTCACAAGGTCTTTAACATCCTGGCCTGGCCTGTAAAATCCCAAGAACACCTCCAAGTGGTACCTAGGGAGACAATAGTATCTCCATGCTGACAACCAGTGTTAGCATTTTAAGTTTGGTGAGGTGAGCATTTCCCAGGTTTGAAGAACAGTTAGCCTTCTCTTGAGAGGACTTTTTTTAAGACTGAAAAATAAATCATTCACCTTTCTGATTGGTCTGGTCCAAATAATAACTGTTGAACAAAGAGATGCATACTAGTATAAACCTTTAAAAACTTTTGTCCATTTTCTTGCTGTTCATAGGGTTTTTAACTAATCATCCTGGCTGGTGTAGCTCAGTGGATTGAGCATGGATCTGTGAAGCAAAGGGTCACCAGTTCAATTCCCAGTCAGGGCACATGTGTAAGTTGCATGCAGGCCAGGTCCCCAATAGGGGAACACATGAGAAGCAACCACACATTGATGTTTCTCTCCCACTCTTTCTCCTTCCCTTCCCCTCTCTCTAAAAATAAATAAAATATTTTTAAAAACTAGTCAGTCTTTTTAAAAAAATTTTTATTGATTATGCCATTACAGTTGTTCTATTCCCCCCTTCATTCCTTTCCACCCTGCACACCCCCTCCCCCATCATCCCCCCCCTTTAGTTTATGACCAGGTGTCAAGTTCTTTACATTCTATATTTCCCATACTATTATTGCCCTCCCCCCTATTTTCTACCTACCATCTATGCTACTTATTTTCTGTATCTTCTCCCCCCTTCTCCTTCTCCCACTCCCCTGTTGCTAACCCTCCATGAGATCTTCATTTCTATGGTTTTGCTCCTGATCTAGCTGTCCTTTTAGCTTGCTTTTGTTTTAGGTGTGGTTGTTAATAACCGTGAGTTTGCTGTCCTTTCACTGTTCATATTTTTTATCTTCTTTTTCTTAGGTAAGTCCCTTTAACATTTCATATAGTAAGGGCTTGGTGATGATGAACTCCTTGATCTTATCTGAGAAGCACTTTATCTGTCCTTCCATTCTAAATGAAAGTTTTGCTGGATAGAGCAATCTTGGTTGTAGGTCTTTGGATTTCATGACTTGGAATACCTCTTTCCAGCCCCTTCTTGCCTGTAAGGTCTCTTTTGAGAAATCTGCTGACAGTCTGATGGGAACTCCTTTGTAGGTGACTGTCCCCTTAGCTCTTGCTGCTTCTAGGATTCTCTCCTTCATTTTAATCTTGGCTAATGTAATGATGATGTGCCTTGGTGTGTTTCTTCTTGGGTCCAACTTCTTTGGGACTCTCTGAGCTTCCTGGATTTCCTGGAAGTCTATTTCCTTTGCCAGATTGGGGAAATTCTACTTTATTATTTGTTCAAATAAGGTTTCCACTGGTGGCTGTTCCTTTCCATGTTCTGGTACCCCTGTAATTCGGATGTTAGAGTGTTTAAAGATGTCCTGGAGGTTCCTAAGTCTCTCCTCATTTTTTTGAATTCTTGTTTCTTCATATTTTCCTGTTTGGCCATTATTTTCTTCCTTCTGGTCCACTCCATTGATTTGAGACCCAGTTTCCTCTTCATCACTATTGGTTTCCTGTGCAATTCCCTTCATTTCAATTAGTTTAGCCTTCATATGTTGCTCTAATTTGTAACTAAAACCAACCAGTTCTGTGAGCATCCTGATCACCAGTGTTTTGAACTGTGCATCTGAAAGTTTGGCTATTTCTTCATTACTTAAGAGTTAGGGGCTCTGGGGCTCTGAGATCTTCTTGAGCCATTTTTGGTCTGTTTGCGCCTGTTAAGTATGAGAAGCGGAGCCTTAGGGGCGGGGCGGGGCCACCTGGGCAGGGTCACTGGGTTGTGATGCTGTATGTAGGGGCAGGGTCAGAGTGGGGAAATGGCAGCCCTCTCTGCTGCCTCCTGCCACTGGGGTCTGCTTGTCCCGTCTCACTGCCCACTCCCTTGCCAGTCTATCTGCGCAAAAATTCGCCACCACAGTCAACCCGCCGCCCTGCCGGTCGCTCACTGGGTCCACCCGTTCCAACCCCATGCCTGGGATCTGCGTGCCTGAGTCTGTCTGACCGAGTTTTCCTGTGCAACCCCACATCGCCAGCTGCTGGCTTCGCCCCTCTTACTGGTCAGGCTGAAGAATTTGTTGTTACCAGACTTCTGAAAAGTTCAATTTTCTGTGTTCTGGCTGTGTTTTCTGTTGCTAATATTTTGTTGTCTCTAAACTTGGTTGTGTGAGAAAGCACGGCGTCTCCACCTATGCCTCCATCTTGGCGGAATTTCCTGATATCCAGCCTTTTTTTTTTTTTTAAAGATTTTATTTATTTATCTTTAGAGGGAAGGGAAGGAAGGAGAGAATGTCAATATATGGTTGCCTCTTGTGGGTCCCCTGCTGGGAACTGGCCTGCAACCCAGGCATGTGCCCTGACTGGGAATCAAACCGTGATAATATGTTGTTTAATAAAGAATGCTGAGTTGGTATTTTTTGGAAAATGGTATATAGGCTATTGAAATCAAAGGTTGTCTTTATAAAGTGACTTTTAAAGTATCTCAAGAACAGCCTTGGCTGGTGTGGCTTGGTTGGCTGGGCATTGTCCCACAAGTTGTAAGGTCACAGGTTCAATTCCCTGTCAGGGCACATGCCTGGGTTGTGGGTTCAGTCCCTGGTTGGGATGCATGCAGGAGGCAACCAATCAATGTTTGTCTCCCCCTTTTTCTCCCCACTTCCTCTCTCTCTAGGATCAATAAAAGAAAAAAATCTCAAAAACATTCTGGAAAGGCAAAACTTATAGAGACAGTAAGGAGATCAATAGTTGCTAGAGGTTCATGAGGAGGAAGGAAGGGTTCACAGGTGAAGCACAGGAGAACTTGTAGGGCACTGAAATTATTTTGTATTATATTATAATGGTAGATATGTAACATATACACTTCTCAAAACCCATAGAACTTTATAATACAAAGAGTAACCTTAAAAGTATGTAAATTAAAAAAAAAACCTTTTAGAAAGTCAGGGGAAATCTCAGGAAGAAATGGGCACTGTACGACAGGAGTCTAACTGTATTCAAATGTATAAAACAGTATCCCTGTAGGTGATAGAGGAAAAGGTGCTGATCTAAATAACTTTGGAAATGAGTGGAGTCTTTAAGATCAAAGGCAAAAGGAACTGTACATAACACTGTACTTTTTGTTGATAAAATTGTTTCCCATGGGAGTACAGGCTACAAAAATTTCACATAGTTACACATGGGAGTATTGGGTTAATAAAACTGATATGCATGTATAGATATATACCCAGATTGAACAATTAAGTAAATGCTGGTGAATGGTGGCAGCTATGGTTCTTGCTCTTGGGAGTGGCAGGTTATACACAAGCAAGGGAAGAAGACTAGAATGACCCATGTGGGAATGAACCAGAGTTGGGAGACATCAGTATGAATTCAAGTTTAACATATAGATATATAACACAGATTTATAAATGGATACACAGGAAGATTTATAGATATGCATAAATACACAGATTGTATATACACAAGACTTCAGTTACGAGGGTTGAGAAGTAGCAACCCTCCAGTAGCAAAGCGCACACCTAGCACCCAGATCTTGATTTCCAAAAGCAATTCTGTAGTAAAAGAAACCAGGGCTTTGTGGAGACACTGCTTACTCCAGAACTGGAACAGGAGATATACAGGATGGGCCCGGAGTGTCTTGTAGTACAAGTAAAATGCTACAAACAAAACCAAAAACCCTATGACAATGGGGACATGTTAAAGTGACTTAGGAGTCAACCAAAAGTGCTCCCAATGCTCAAAGGTGGACAAATTTGAGCAACAAAATAAAGTGGTATTGGATTATGACCTAAAGTATAAAATAAATATCCATGAGCCTATAACTGATATAAAGAAATTGCTGAATAAACAAAGAAATAAATGGGGGAGAAGAGACACAATCTCCTGTGTAGAATTCCCAACACCCTCAAGGGGATAAGCATAACTTTTCACCTCTTAAGTGTGGACAATGCACAGTGACTTCTTTCAAACAGCACAGTATGGAAAAGTTTTAAAAAACAGAGTAACTTTACAGCAGAGAAACCTGATAAATACCTTCTCAGCCAAGTGAACAAAGTCAACATTACCAGTGATAAATCATGTTGACAGTTTGTACTCCTGATAGGATGTGGTGAGAATGACACTTTGCCTCTGTGGTCTTCCTCCCACAAACCCCTAACCCCAGCCTAATCATTAGAAAAACGTCAGACAAATCTCAATTCAGGGGCAGTCTACAAAATACCTGATCAGTTCTCCTCAGAACTCACAAGGCCATCAAAAGGAGAAAAGTCTGAGAAACTGTCACAGCTAACAAGAGCCCCTAAGGACACATGACAACTAAAGGTAATATGGGGGGCTCCTGAGACAAAAAGATATACATATATTAGTAAATAAAGTATGAACTTTGGTTAATAACAGTGTCAATACTGGTTAATTTTAACAAATGTACCATGTTAATGTAATAATAGAAGAAACTGGGTGCATGGTATATGTATTCTCAATTTTTCCATAAAATTTAAACTGCTCCAAAAAATAAAATCTATGTTAAAAAAAATTTTAATGACCTCAGAGCCCTGACACAGTGGTCTTATTCACACCTCCAGCTCTGAAAGCACCTTCTTTTGAGTAGTCTGGGAGTCTGACAAAATGAGATAGGTACCCTTTTGCTAACTTCCAAACTTAGTACTGGAGAATGACAAAAATTCAGACTTCTAGTGCCTTCAAGTGAACAGGAGACAGAAGAACCATTTCTAGGGCAGGTGGTGCAAGCTGAACTACTTTTCCTTTAGGTCACAAAAGCCTTCGACAGTAATTACATCCTACATTACCCCGCAGAAGAGAGCAGCAGTTCAGAAAGGCACAAAGATAGTCCGCCACTCATTTCTTAAGGCTTTTTTGCAGCATGCCTGGTTGTGACTTGCCCTCCCCTAAGCTACCCCACCCCCCCACCCCGCCCGCCACCGCCCCACTCTTTTTGGATAAGAAAGAATGAGCCTGGGTCTATCAAGCATGTGCAAAATTGTCGATTGCATAGCCAAAATAGCATATAACTTTTCCAAAAATGCTGTTATATAACCCATTTCTGTTCCATGAAGAAATTTATATATAGTATAATAGTAGCTTTATTGCCTTATTTTGACAAATGAGTATTCTCTCTCCCCATCATTTAGAAGCTATTTTTATTCCCCATAAACCTAGTAATCCAATGTTAACTTTATCATTCTAGGGCAAATATTGGCTTATATCAGAGCCATCATGCACACAAGTTTCTAATTAATCTCCTGACTCAACCTTGTTTTGTAACTAGAGTTAAATAACATATCTTGTTTATATTGTATAATTTTGGTACTTTACCAGATTTTATCTTAATTTCTGTTAATCTAAAATATTACCCCCAAAATGAGGTTCAAGTATGAGTAAGAAGTACTCTGCACCTATATGAATGCTGTCTTCTGCCACGTGTTGTTGCTTTTCCCAATCTCCTGACACATGACAATGCAAAATCCACCCCCATCCAAGTTAACCTTCTCTCATCAGCTTCAACCAACACAGCTTTCTACCCCTCTTAAATGCCTATTAAAAGTCACTGTGTATTATTATCACTTAAAATGTTTATTAATTTTTATTCTTATCTAGGTTTTATCACTATATAAATCTTGAGAATGAAAACCAAACATCTCATTCACCTATAGTGCCTTGTGCACCCTAAATACTTAGTATAAATGACAACATGTATAGCTTTTAAATAATTGAAAAAGTAACTTGCTCTGGCTGAGATGTTCTGAGGTCTTTGATGGGTCAATTCTTAAGTGACATTATTTAAAAAGACACGCCCCCTGGCTGGTATGGCTCAGTGGATCAAGTGCCAGCCTACAAACCAAAGGACTGCCAGTTCGATTCCCCGTCAGGGCACATGCCTGGGTTGTGGGCTGGGGTCCCCAGTGGGGAGCGTGCGAGAGGCAACCACACATTGATGTTTCTCTCCATCCCCTCTCCGCTCTCTAAAAATAAATAAAATCTTTAAAAATAAAATAGAAAGACAACCTATTGATAACAGATGCCAAAGGCAGATCATCTGCACATTTTATTACTTAGATATTACTTAGGAACAGTGTTTTTCAAATGGTGGGTTGTAACCACTTAGTGAATTATGTAGTAAATGTAGGGTGATGACAAGCATTTAAGGAAAAAAAAACACAACAGAAAATATTACAGGGCTTCACACATAGTAATGGTAAATACTGAATCAACTTATCTGAGGGTGTGTGTGTGTATGTACTAGATCATGATTAACATATATTTCTTACTATGGGTTGCTTTTGAGAAATGCTGACTTCTATAGATATGGTGAGGTTTTCTAGGTTATGTGAGAAAAATATTTAGCACCTTTTCTTTTTACTTTTATCTGAATAAATGGCGGTTTTCAATTGAACAAAATGGAGTTATCTGAGAAACTTCGGGATATGAAAGTTGCAAACAACTCTTTGTCATAAGTTTTTATATAACTTTTTTTCAAATTCAGCCTCAATGTGTTTTGTGCAGCACCCTCGCATGCTATTGGAGACACCCGTCTTAAAAGATTTTTTTTAAATCAGTCATCAGACTCATTAACCTAGAAATAGAAGATCATGAACTGGGAATTGCCTACGGTAAGGGTTTGAAAGATTTACAAAAATGCCATTAATAATCATTTATTTAACGAGCCTGACAATACTTCTGGATCCCTGTTCATTCAGTTAATAAAAATTGAGTATTCTGCTTGGAGACACAGAGGACTCATGCCCTCAAAGTGAGAGAAACACACTGATAGTTATAACAGAGTGGGGTTAAGTCCTATAATAAGTTGTCAGAAAAAAAATCAATTAAGGTAGGACAATGAAAAGGAGCACTGAGGAAAGCTTCGTCAAGCTGGGGTGCAAAGAAAAGCAGAATTGAAAAAATAAAAATAATAAAAAGGCAGCCCTGGCTGGCGTAGCTCAGTGGATCGAGCACGGGCCTGCGAACCAGAGTATCGCGGTTCGATTCCCAGTCAGGGCACATGCCTGGGTTGCAGGCCAGTTCCCGGCAGGGGACGCATGAGACGCAACCACACATTGATGTTTCTCTCCCACTCTTTCTCCTTCCCTTCCCCTCTCTCGAAAAATAAATAAAGAAAATATTTAAAAAATAAAGAAAAAGAAAGAGAGAAACATCAGTTTGTTATTCCACTTACTTGTTCATTAATTTGTTGATCTTTTGTATGTGCCCTGACCAGGGATCAAATTCACACCTTGGTGCATTGGGACATTGCTTATAACCAACTGAACTATCTGACTAGTGCTCCTTGTTTTTCAATTAGTCTATTTGTCTCATTGATATCAACTCTTCTGGGTTCTAGTCCTGTAGAAATTAGTTACTGCAGGTATCTTCAAGTTTATCTCTTATGGTGTCTCGTACAGAATTTCTTATATTTGATGTAGTTGATTATATTGGTCTTTCAAGGTTTGAATTCTTGTTGAAGAAATCCTATCCTACACTAATGCTATTAAAATACTCTGCATGCTTCTAAACATTTTAAACATATACTTGGAGTTGATAATGTTTGGGGGAATAGGATGGGGCCCGCCTGGATATTTAGTTATATATAATGAATAAATAACCAGTGGTCACAACTCAAAAAAAATAAAATAAAAAAATAAAAAGGCCAGGAAGATGTTAAATGTCCTATAGTACACAAGATAGCCCCTGACAACAAAGAATTTTCTGGCTCAAAGATCAATAGTGCCAAGGCTAAGAAACCTTGAATACAACCTTGTTTTCACAAGGAGGTAACTGAAGGCTAACAGGGATTTAAAAACTTGCTTAAAAGTCAAGTAGGCCTCATAACACCTTCTTCAGTGTTTAAGTCACAACACACACCCATGTATGTTATTATACTAGAAAACAGCTGTTAAAAAGTGTGGGAATACCTTCATCAGGTGGCAAGACAAGCTATCTAAAAATTAAAGCTGACATTGTTTAATAGCCTTTCTTGATATAGATCTACCAATGGCTCAAAGCAAGAATTACGGTAATTTTAAAAATTGTACCTTGATTTGTTCATAATACTAGATTTATCATCCATACAGCTCAGTTTCTGAACATGTGTCTAAGAAGAAGAATAATTACCAAAAACATAGGAAGTTGGAAGGTCAGCTTATGCATGCACACCCAGTTACTCCTTAGCACAATTCTTTCAAGCTCCACCAGCTCCAGCCACTGGGGTCTGGGACCTAGGTAGAACTGATTAGCCCCCTTTATTCAGTTATCCTTCCATTTGCTGGTGAGCTTTCTAATAACAAATGAATTGTACAAAAAAAACTTGCTCAGGGTCCTGATTTAGGGCCTAACTCTAAATACATGAAATCACCTCAATGTCTTTTCCTTGCTCTTAAATGCAAAAAACAGACTGAGGAGGGGGTGGTATTAACAACAAGGATTGGTTTTTAAAGAAGTTTTTGCTCTAATGTATTACAGGAATATGTAGACACAGATATACACTCCTTACCTCCAATTTGTCAACTGGTAAAACTTCAACTATGATATCTTGTCTACTTTGACATGCAGTAAATCACAATAAAAACCTTCAAGAAAAGGCTGAAGACACCGTCCTAGAAACAATAAAAGACCAAAAAAGAAAGATTTAAACTATGAAAAGTTTTGTTGTTTTTTTTTAAATTTTATTTATTTATTTATTTATCTTTAGAGGGGAAGGAGAGAGGGAGAGAATCATCAATGTATGGTTGCTTTTCATGCATCCCCTGCTGGGAACTGGCCTGCAGGGAACCTGCCTGCAACCTGGACATGTGCCCTGACTGGGAATCGAATCGTGATCCTCTGGTTCGCAGGCCTGTGCTCAATCCACTGAGCTACACCAGCCAGGGCTAAACTCTAGAAAGTTTTAAAAAACAGTATAAATGACACAGTACGCAAATAAAAGGTCAGATAAAGAATGCAGCCACTTGTGTATCTATCTATCTCCACTACTGGAAATGTCAATGAGTGAATTGTATGTTGCTAGACACTAACAGAAAGCTTATCTGAGTGCCCGAACCACACTGCTCCCCCCCCTCCCAGGCAGTCAGTCACCTGCAGTACCTAAGTCAGAGCTGCCAACAGCAGAGGGGACAGCTAAAGCTTTTCCAAGGTTTCAGCTTCAGAGAAAGCTAGCAAGAGGAACTTTAGTTGCATCCCTGGCAAATCATTAGGGGTCCCCACAGCTCCCCATGATATACTAGTTATTAAATTTTTAAACAATTCTCATCAGAGGACATGCTTACTGATTTGAAAGAGAGAGCCCTGGCTGCTGTAGCTCAGTGGGTTGAGCTCGGGCCTGAGAACCACACGATCGCGGTTCAGTTCAATTCCCAGTCAGGGCACATGCGTGGGCTGGAGGCCAGTTCCCAGCAGGGGACTCACGAGAGGCAACCATACATTGATGTTTCTTTCCTTCTCTCCTTCCCTTCCTTTCTAAAGATAAATGAATAAATCTTAAAAAAAAAATTTCCGTGTAAGTTTAAATAAATAAATAAATAAATAAATAAATAAGAGAGAGAGAGAGAGAGAAGGAGAAAGAGAAATATCAGTCAATTGCCACTAGCATATGCCCTGACTGGGAATTGAACCCATGACCCTTCAGTTTATGTGACAACGCTCCAACTAACTGAGCGATGTGGGCCAGGGCTAGTTATTAAATTATAATGGGGCCCTGGCCGGTATGGCTCAGTGGATTGGGTGCTGGCCTGCAAACCAAAGGGTTGCCAGTTTGATTCCCAGTTAGGGCACATGCCTGGGTTGTGGGCCAGGTTCCCAGTAGGGGGTGCGTGAGAGGCAACCACACATTGAGGCTTCTCTTCCTTTATTCCCCTCTAAAAATAAAATTTAAAAAATCTCTTTAAAAACTTTTAGAAAATCGTAATGGCTTTGATCACAAAATTGTGCCAAAGCCCTTAAAAGTCTAGATTTCAGAGAGGTGAGCCAAGCAATCCAGAAGAAATTAGAGCACAGGTAGCAAACACAAGGCCCATGGGCCGAATCCAGCACTCCACCTTGTTTTTACATGGCAGCGCAGTGCTGATCTCTTAACTGTTAAGTAGTAGTTACATTCATACAGCCATGAAATTACATCTGGCCTTTGAAGGAAACCTTGAGGCTGATTGGCCCCCAGTGAAAATGAGTTTGACACCCCTGAACTAGAGGTTTTAAACGGTATCTGACAGCCTGCTAGGTGAAGAGGAACAAAAGGAAAACCCACTTCCCCCACTTTCAGGTTAGGAACCCGAAGGGCTGCACCTTAGGAACAGGAGTGAACCAGAAATCAGTCAGGCCATCCACTGAATGCAACTTGGCCTTGAGTCATTGGGTTGGCCCATAAAAGTCTCAAAACAAATTTAAAAAATTTTTTAAAGATTTTATTTATTTTTAGAGAGAGGGGAAGGAGGGAGACAAACATCAACTGGTTGCCTCTTGCACACCCCCACCTGTGGACCCTGCCCAAAACCCAGGCATGTGCCCTGACTGGGGTTTGAACCAGTAACCTTTAGGTTCGCAGGCCAGTGTTCAATCCACTGAGCCACACCAACCAGGGCTAAATAAATAAAATCTTAGGAAAAAATAAGACTCACAGGCATTCTAAATATTTTTTTAAACATTTTTTATTTATTTTTTGAGAGAGGGGAAGGGAAGGAGAAAGTGGGAGAGAAATATCAATGTATGGTTGCCTCTCATGTGTCTCCCGCTGGGAACTGGCCTGCAACCCAGGCATGTGCCCTGACTGGGAATCGAACCGCAATACTCTGGTTCGCAGGCCCGCGCTCAATCCATTGAGCTACGCCAGCCAGGGCATCTAAATATTGAACTATCAAATAGATTCTAAATTATTCAAAGAGGTGAAAGCCAAACTTAATGATCTCAGCAATGACGTAGAAACCATAAAAAGTGACACAGCAGATTTTTAAATGAAGAAGAGCAATTGTATAACTGAAAAATACAAAAACCGAAATTAAGAATTCAATGAACAGGCTTAACAGTCAATGGACACAATTGAGACAGTGACTCAGAAGATGGGTGGGTGGAAAAGGCTCAGAATGAAGAGAGGATAAGAGATATGAGGAGGCCCTACGTGAGTGATCAGTTGGTTAGAGCATCATCCCAATATACCGAAGTGGTGGTTTCAATCCCAGGTCAGGGCAAGAATCAACCAATGAATACATAAATAAGTGAAGCAACAAATCAATGTTTCTCTTACTCTCTCTAAAATCTACTTTTTGAAAAAGAAGAAACGTGAGGACACAGTGAAGAGGTCTGACATCCAATGCAGTCATTTGGATTCTCAGAAGAAAAAGAGACAGAAGCATCATTCCAATGGCTGAAATTTTCCAAAACTGATGAAAGGTGTCACACAACAAAGTAAGAAGAATCTCAATGAATTCCTAGTTGAAAATCAACAAAGAAAAACTTTAAAAGTATCCCGAGGGTAGAAATATTACTTCCAAAGAAGCAACAGTTAGGTGGATAGCTTAATTCTCAACAAAAATGGAAGCTGAAGCACTGTGTAATGGTAGCTCCAAGGAGCAGAAAGAAAAACCACCACTAACTTACTATTGTACTGCAGAGAAAATATCCACTAAAAATATAAAAACGAATACAAACTTGAAAAATATTCTCACAAATAAAAACAGTTCAGCCCTGGCTGGTACAGCTCAGTGGATTGAGCGCGGCCTGCGAACCAGAGGATCGTGGTTCAATTCTCAGTCAGGGTGATATGGGAAACTTTGAAGAACCTTTGTTTAACCTTTATTTGCCCAGGCCCCAGGTGCCCTGGGGAGAATGACGAGGTGTCTGGGATAAGTAAACAACGGTGCATTAGCTAGGACTGAGATTACACCCCTGCTGTTAAAAATTGACCTTCGAATTTAGCCTTTATACTCTACTTTTGCCTCGTAGCTAGGACTAACTTCTGCATTCCTGCTTCTGTATCTTGCTTTACTACTCAGAAGGCTATATAAACCCCAAGAATCCTTTGTTCGGGGCTCAGAATTTGGAGACTTCACTCCTCTGGGCCCGTGCACGTTAATAAACCTTGTACTCCAGAAACCCTCGGTGTCTGGTTGCTTCATTTTCCTGCAACAAGGGTGCATGCCTGGGTTGCTGGCCAGTTCCCAGCAGGGGACAGACGAGACACAACCATACATTGATATTTCTCTCCCTATCTCCTTTCCTTCCCCTCTAAAAATAAATAAATAAAATCTTTTAAAAAATTACTTTAAAAAAAAAGTTCACATTCAGTACACCCCCCACTAAGTAGTCATAAAGCAACAGAAAACTGACCCAAAATGGGAGGTTACATATGCAGAAATGAAGAACCGTAAAAAATCTAATGGAACATTGTGTAAAATAACAATTTTTTAAATTAAGTTATAGACATTAAATCTGTACAGCTTTTGAATAAATATATGAACGGGGGACCAAAAACCCCTGAAATTTATAAAAAATCATGTATTTATTCTTACACGTGTAAACTTCAGTCAACTTCAAAGTACTCTCCATTTGATGCAATATATCTACCAACGTTTTTTCTACTCATCAAAACAGTTTTTCAACTCATGGATTTTGATGCCTTTTAGTGCTTCTGCTGTTTTTTGTTTAACCTCTTCCACGTGGGCAAATCGTTTCCCTTTGTGGACTTTTTTCATCAGGGAAACAAAGAAAAGTTGCTCAGGGCAAGACTGGGTGAATAAGGAGGGTGGGGAATGGGGGTCAGGCAGTTTTTTTGGTCAAAACCTGCTGAGCACTCAGCCTGGTATGGGCAGGTGTGCTCATAAATCACCACCCATCATGAAATGGGCAAATGTGTTGAAAGAATCTTCAAAAAATTCACTGAAGCCAAATACAGCCTCTCTCACAACATCAGCTGGTGCGTTGACACAGATGGGATCCTGGAACGCTCACCTAAAGGGTGAAGGAAGCCTGTACTACAAGGGGACCCACCCTCTGCAGGATAAATCTGGTTTTTTGGGGTCCCCCCACTTGTGTGTGTACATACATAGATACATAAAATTAAATTACAGGATAACAGCATGTATATCAGGAGGTAAGTAAATGGAACTTAAAGTATTTTTAATGTTCTTGCTTCAATCAGGAGGAAGGTAAAAAGTATTGATTAACATTAGAGTTTGGTAAGTAGTCATGAAAAGAATTAAAATGAATGGGCTATCTGAATAAAAAAGGAAAAATTGATATTATAAAAAAGTCATTCAAATGAAGGGAAAAATAAATACAGAATAGGTAGGGAACAATGTGATGCTATACACACTCTCATTGTTAAACTAGATTTTTAAAAATCTACAAATATATGTTGCTTTCAAGAAACCCATGTAAAACATAACAGAAAAGTTAAGTGTAGAAAAATACATCATGCAAACTTTCACCAAAATACAGTATAGCTAAATCAGTTTCAGAAGAAACAGAAAAGCATCACTAAAGTTAAAGGAGTCACATTAACAATAAAATGTTTACTTTCACTAGAACAATGTAATCAACTGAATTTGCATGCACTTGATAACATGGCCTCAAATTATATATACAGCAAAAGTTGGCAGAACTACTAGGAGAAATAGACAAAACATCAGCCTCATAAAGGCAGATTTTAAGATATCTCTCAGTAGTTGAAAGAATAAGCAGACAGCCCTGGCCAGTGTGGCTCAGTTGGATGGAGCTTCGTCCCATATCCCAAAAGTCACAGGTTCAATTCCTGGTCAGGGCACAAGCCTGGGTTGCGGGTTTTGTCCCTGGTTGGGATGTGAGAGGCGGCCAGTCGATGTTTCCCTCTCATATTGATGTCACACTTCCTTGCTAAAGTGAATAAGCATGCCTGGCTGGTGTACCTCAGTGGATTGAGTGTAGGCTGTGAACCAAAGGATGGCTAGTTTGATCCCCAGTCAGGGCACATGCCTGGGTTGCGGGCCAGGTCCCTGGTGTGGGCCACGTGAAAGGCAACCACAAAGTGATGTTTCTCTTCCTCCCTCCTTCTCCTCTAAAAATAAATAAATAAAAATGTCCTAGGGTGAGGATGGAAAAAAAAAAAAAACCTCCCAACAAAAGTCCAGGACCAGATGACTTCGCTGGTGAATTCTACTGAACACTTCAAAGAATGACTAATACCAATCCTTCTCAAAGTCTTTCAAAAAACAGAAGACTTTAAACTCATAAGGCCAGTATTACATGTGCTGGAGAGGATGTGAAGAAAAGGGAGCAAAAGCCTTGTGCATTCCTGGTGCGCAGCCACTATGGAAAACAGTGTATAAGTTCTTCAAAAAATTGAAAATAGAACTACCATACGATCCAGCAATTCCACGTCTGAGTATTTGTCAAAAAATAAAATGGCCCTGGCTGGTGTAGTTCAGTGGGTTGAGCGCAGGCCTGCAAACCAAAGGATCGAGGTTTGATTCCCAGTCAGGGCACATGCCTGGGTTGCAGGCCAGTTCCCAGCAGGGGATGCATGAAAGGCAACCAGACATTGATATTTCTCTCCCTCTCTACTTCCTTTCCCCTCTAAAAGATAAATAAAATCTTTTAAAAAATAAAATAAAAACACTAATTATCAGAAAAATAAATACACACCCATATTCATTGAAGCATTATTTACAATAGCCAAGTTATAGAAACAATCTAGGAGTCTATCAACGGATGAATGAAAATTTTTAAAATAGATATTTAAAAAAGATTTCATTTATCCATTTTAGAGAGGGAAGCAGAGGGAGAAAAAAGGAGAGATACATCGCCTCTTGCACACCCCGCAGTATGCCCCCCAGCAGGGACCTAGCAGGCAACCCAGGCACATGCCTAGACTGGGAATCGAACTGGTGACCCTTTGATTTGCAGACCAGCACCCAATCCACTGAGCCACACCAGCTAGGGCTGATGAATGGATTTTTTAAATGTGGCATACATATACAATGGAATATTCAGCTGTAAAAAAGAATGAAATCTTGTCATTTGTGACAATATGGATGGACCTGAGGAGCATTAGGCTAAGAAAAAGACAAGACAGAAAAACCAATACCATATGATCTCTATTATATGTGTTGTCTAAAAAAAAGAAATAACAGGTACATTCCTTAACTCATTTTACAAGTCTGCCAAAACCTGACAAGAAAGGTACAAGAAAACAAAATAAAGGCCAATCTCACTCAAGAACAAAGATCCAAAATGTCTAAGCAAATAAAAGGAAACTGTGATAATGACCAAACAGTTTCTTTTTGGAAGGCAAAGTTGATTTAACATTAGGAAGGCAATCAATATAATTTGATTCAAGGCGCAACAGTAGGAAAAGCATTTGATAAAAATCCAGTATTATTCATCATGTAAGCTCTTACCAAAATAATAACAGAATGAAACTTCCTTAAGCTAATAGAGTAACTAGGAAAAAAATTAAAGCAAATATCTTACTTAATGGATCAAAGTTTTCCCTTTGACAAAGGAAATAAGACAATCAACCCTCTATTCTATTCAATATTTTAAGTACTAGTCAAAATAGACAAGGAAATACCTGACACTTTTGAAGAAATTCCACCCAAAACAGTTAACAAAAGCACAAACCTCAGTTACCTAGAAGATTGTTATAAATACTGACCTTTTCCCTGAGATTTACATATTTAAAATTTTCCTATATGTTAACATTTTTACAAAATTTTAGATGTCCATATTAAACCAGTTCTCCCATGCCTTCTCTAGTTAGAGCTCTAAAACAAAATTTAAAAGTCCTGTTTAAGAATGAGAGCAAAAGCTTTTAAGTTGTTTCAGGTCAAAGCACAAAAACCAACTAACAAAAACTTAAAAAGCAGGTATTACACAACATGCTAATTATCAAGAAATATTCACAGGTCTCAAACCAACTAGTGACTCAAACAGTAAATTGGTTTGAAACAGATTCTAACACCCTCTCCCTGAAATAAGATGACTTATATCTACATTTAGTAACCAGTGTTGACTTATAAAGATCTTAAGATTTATTAAATAAGAGGCTGTTTCTTTCAAATCTCAGAAATGAACTAATGGGTTGACACATCTAGTCAAGTCTCTCAATTTTACTAATGAAGAAACCAAGGTCCTCTGCAGTTGGGTGATTTGTCCAAGGTCATAAGCCGCTCTTGATAAGTAGAAACAATTGAAGTTATTTAATTTCACCCCTCTACCAATTTTCTGAAAGTTCTAGGGGATTTCCACCCACCAAGAGTTTGTTTACTGATAATGTCCCTCAATACATAACATTTGGCACCCAAATGTTACCAACTCAAAATTAATTTCTTTGCCATCCATGACTAATAGCCAAAAACTATTTCTGGGACAGAAAAGATAAGACTTTTGAAAAGTAAAGTACATGATGTGCAACCCAACAGATAACTTTCTGTTTACACTAAATGACAACTTTGACATCCAATTTAGGCATATGTGATAATTTAGAATGACAATGGCACCTCTAGCATACAGTAGCCCTAAAAGACACTACAAACCAGTACATATAAACAATTGTGCTAATTAGTGACAATAAATTATTACAGTAACAGTATTAATCTTTTTTTTCCTTGAAAGTATTTTACTTCAGATTGAAAATGAACAGCTTCCATACTGTTTATTGCAATAATACACAGTATTCACGAATACAATGCTGGTCACTGAGGAACAATATTAATTGCTTATTAAATCAATCATAAGTACTAAAGAGGCAATTTCTCCAACTCATTCCAGTTATCTCCAGTATGAAGTATGCTTTCTACATAACTTCAACATTTTTAAAAGAATGTTGTTATTTTGAAGCTAAATCCATCAAAAGTGAACATTACATACAACAGTTCTTTTATTCCTGTGAAAACATTTTTAACTATAAAAATGCTCTAGTCTCCACTCCATGCTCATACCATTCTGTCCTCTATTGTAGGACTCCCTCCTTTATTTCAAACTAAAGCAGTGACAAGATGATCCCCTAGACCTGCCACCCCAAGGGAAACACATGGCCTTTCCAGGACATGCAGAAAACTTAAACCAGAAAGAGGTTTTATGGTCACAGAAATTTACTTACTAAAGAACTGGAGGTCTTGCCCTGGCTGGTGTGGCTCAGTAGATTGAGTGTGGACCTGCAAACCAAGGGGTCACCAGTTCAATTCCCAGTCAGGGCACATGACCGAGTTCCAGGCCAGGTCCCCAGTAGGGGGAATGTGGAGGGCAACCACACACTGATGATTCTCTCCCTCTTTCTCCTTCCCTGCCCCTCTCTCTAAAAAAAAAAAAAAAAAAAAAAAAAAAAGAAATGAAAATAAACAAACAAACAACAACAACAAAAAGAACTGGAGGTCTCAATGATATAAACACAAATAATTAAAAGTAACTTAAAAACTAAATACAACATGGCATCCTGGATTAGATCCTGAAACAGAAAAAGGGTATTAGTGGAAAAACTGGTGAAATGGAATAAAATTGCAGTTTGCTAACAGTAATGCACTTATGTTAGTGACAAACGTACCATATTTATCTATATCTGAGTGAAGGGTGTAAGGGAACTCTGTAGTATAACTTTGCAACGTTTCTGCAAATCTAAAATTATTCCAAAATAAGAAGCTTTATTCAAAAAGACTTAGTGAGAGCCATGAAAAGTCAAGAAGTTTGTACCTCCAAATTCTGACTCAATTAAATGTCCCGAGTCAAGCATCTTAGACCAGTAAAGTGTCTCTATCCCAACGAGGCCAAAGGAGGGTTTGGGGATAGTTCACAGAAGGGACTCTAAATGCTACCTATTTCTCCAGTACTACTATAAATAAAATAAACCCCAGAAAAGCCTCCCAAAAATGCTTACTTTAGGGAGGAATGAAAATGAAAAACTATGAAACCAGTTCTCAGTGGAAAAGGAGAACAATAAATCCTATTTAAGTCAAACAGATTTGGGCAGTGGGCCACCCGTAGAGAGAGGGGTATTCTAGAGCTCTCAGAACAGTAAAGCTTAATAGTAAATATATAACATTTTTCATATGCACTCATCTATGAGCCAGGTGCTTTTTAAAGTACTTTATATAAACACATTTAACCCTCCCAAGAACCCTGTAAGATAGGCAGTACCTATAACTAATTTTTTTTTTCTTAATGTTTGTTTGCATAAACCCAATAGGAATCAGATTTTTTTCTTTTTAAATTTTATTTATTTTTAGAGACAGGAAGGGAGAGAGGGTGAGAAACATCAATGTGTGGTTGCCACTTGCGCTTCTCCACTGAGCCACACCAGCCAGGGGACATAACTGAATTTTAGATGAGGAGTTCTGTAAGTGATAACAGAGATTTGAAGGCAACCACTATACCATACAGTGTTTGCTAGGATCGTGAAAGGAATGGGATTCCACCACCCATTTTTAAAATTGTGTTCATAATCTTGCAAACCTGATGTACTTAGTGCTATTCTTGTTGAAACACTGTTATACACAAAAGCTAGTTTTTAATAGTATTATCAGTTTTCGAGTTCAGATATATGTTGGGCCGGCCTGGGACACTGAAGGCCACAATGTGACCTTATTTCTGTGGGAAAGTGGAGTTGATTTTAAAAAAAAAATCTTATAAATGGACCATTTAGAAATTGAGGATCCCTCTACATAGATCCAAAACCTCAAAATAATATAAATAAATTTTAATAAAGACACTGCAGGTACTCAAATAAGCCAGTTTTGCTCAAAGTGGCACAGTTTCTCTCATACCTAACGTAATAGGAATGGTGTTACTGAAAAAAATTAGCTGAACAGTTTATGGATTTCCTTCACTGTGGCCAATTTTAGATACCCAACAGTTAATATACTTCTCTGCCTGGACCCCCAATATGCTTTGTGTGCAAAAATTACTACTGAGTAAATAAACATCTTTCACATACACCCAAGACAGAAGGGGTATCATCTCAGAAGGTAGCCAAAATAGTAATAGTGCAGCAATAACGGCGACAACAAAGTAATAATGTCAAAAAGAACTGAGCATTTGTGATTGTTAGGCATGCTCTAAATATTATACATCCTCTGGCTCCTTTAATCCTCACAAAAATCCTGTGAGGTAGATATTATACTCTCCTAATTTCAAAAATGAGGAAACGGGTCAGTGATTAAGCAACTTGCCCAACATCACGGAGCTCTAGTTAGTGTCAAAAGTAAGATTTGAACATTTGAGAATTTTACCCTTGGAGATCATATTTTTAACCACTGCATTCTATGTGTAGTTAAATAATTTGGTGAACTCTCGAAATAAAGGGGGCTGACTCAAATTCATCTTTAAAACAACAGTGGTTCGGAGACACCCCCTCAATAAAGAATCTCATCTTGACTTTTATTGGGAATATATCCTTCAACCAAGCTAAAACAGAACACATTTATGGAGAATAAATTTAAAAATATATTATGCTTTGCTTTTATCACTTTGAAATCCTTTACTTAACTGAACTCTACAAACAGTGGTAACTGCATGTAACTTCAACAACAAATAAAACTTTTATTTCTAAAGTCTTCAGGTAAAGCATACTGCCCATGTTTACCACTAAGTAAACTAGGGTAAAATAACCAAGAATCCCAATACTCCTGAAAAGTTTCAAAACAGCAGCAAGATATAGTGGGGAACAAGATATTCCTTTTATGACAAAGAAAAACTGTTCTTTCCACAACACTAACATCTGCTTTAGTGACAAACATTAACCTGGGCTGGACTGAAGGCAAAACCTGTGCCTCAACCCAGAAATTCCTTACTGACAATCCATAAAGGCTATCAGCTTATCTCTCGAAAGAGCCATCTGATCCACATACCACATCTAATTTTGGAGAGCTAAGGGTGTGCTCCCTACCCTCCCACTGAGTAATTAACAAAAAGCATGCTAACCCCCCAACTTGTGGAGCACAAGCTGATTTTTAAAATCATCTATTTGAACCTCAGAACTTCCCAGAAAACAAAGGTCTATGTGCCAGGTTTCCACAAAAACTTAAACACCCATAAGGTTACAGAAGTATAATAAATTACCGAATCTGTAGGAAAACCCATTTAGCATTCGACTCAGAATAAAAGCAACTAGTCCTGCCCCCCTCAGCCAACTGGGAGTCTGGGCTTCCCCTAGGACCAAAGGTCCAGGCTTCCACAATCAAAGCGGAGTACAAGGAAAGGCGTGAAGGAGGGTGGTTGGCAGTGCATTAGGCCTCAGAGTTAGGACAAAAAGGCAGAGCTGCGGTGAGGAGATCCTGGGATGAGGGAGGCAAGACCTACTGGAATAGAAAGATGAAGGGTGGGATGGCAGCTGAAAGGAACAAGGAAAAAGTGTGTGTGGGGGGGGGTCGGGGTGGGCTGCAGAAAACGACAAAGGGAACAGTGCCTACTCCTGCAGTACGTGAGTTTTTGTAAACTTTACTCTTTAGTATGAATACTTAGGAGAGGGAAGGAAAAGAAAAACCGTGGCAAGGGTTTTGATACTGTCTCCCTCTGGCTACTGTCATTCTCCTTTCAAGACAGAAAGGGTTAAAGACTTCTATGTTAACTGAAAACTGCGGGAAGACTCCAGGTACCAGAAGGAACAGTGTCAGAGAGGAAGGAAAGGAGAGAAATTTGAAGCAGGAAGGAAGTGGGATGTTTCAGAGTCAAACTAACAGACCCGCCAATGAATTAAACTATAATAAATGTTCTTAAGTATTTAGGATTAATTCCCTTTGACAGTTCCAAATATTTCATCAGATCCATTTCACTTTTAAACAAATTGGCCATGGTAATAAATTGAGGTTTATTATGCAGAAGGTATGGGGATAAGCTTCTAAAAACAGAAGACAATTTCCTGGTGTCTTTTATTTAGACAGTGGCAATATAAATCATTTCAGAAAAGCTCTATTTACTTAATGAGTACTCAGTTACATTACCATTTGTAGATTTTTCTGCTCCAATAGCCCAAATACCATGAGCAATTACCTTTACAAATAAGTGTATTTAACTCTTTCTTGGGAGTATAATTATATTGAAAAACTTGCTAATTCAGGCCAAACACTGCCCATCAGGATTCCAAGGTTTTATTTCCGGCAAAGCTCTAAACTGCACATAACACACACATGCAGATGCATCCTGAGGAGCACAGGACTACTTTTTTCCTTGGCCTCCAATGCCCATGTTTCTGTGAGACATGGCTACTTAACTGAAGGCCCCAAATGACTTCCTAAAATATGGAGCAGTAAATCCCTAATTCCATAATGACTTCTCCAGAACTTCCAGCCACAGATAATTAATTTGACAGGTAAGCCTAACCCAAGGACCTGCTGGAGGATGAGTGCCAGGATCTAGCACCCCTTTGATTTTTATTTTTGTAAACTTTCAACAGTACTCTTTTAGTTGAACTCTCTCAAGGAGAGACAATGGCCAGGATGGCAAGCTCAGCAAGCAGTCAGCACATCAAAGATACCAGAGCAGAGACCCGTGGAAGACAAAAGTGACCAATGACCTGGCCTGTCTAGCCAAGATGTTCTTGCTGTTGCAACTACATCTAAGATACTGCCTGGAAACCTGGACGGTCTTTCACTCCCTAGCTCCACAGAAGATTATGCTGGATCCCAGAATAGCTACTGTGTTTTCTGCAAACCACGAACTAAGTCCAAAACTTCTGTACTAAATTAAAGAGGAGAAAAACAATATCTTATCAACTACTCCACTTGCTGGAGAAGGTAGGTGGGTGAGGGAGTTAGGTGGGTGGGTATGTATGTATACATACCTCCAAGCTATGATAAAACAAGTTCAAACCCCTATAAATAGCTGGTATTTTATTTTAATAATATAATTTGAAAAACTATTCAGGATCAGAATAAAAAAATATTAAAAGTATCTTGGACATGCTGAAACTGGAGGCCAAGTTACTGAAAACACCTGAATTTCAGAGAGAACACTATGGGCTATTGGGAATCTCCTTACTAACCACCAAACCTGCGAAAATGTTACCTCTGGCCAGAAAATGAAGACATCTGGGGGGAAAAGAATCTTGAGATTATCTTTAGCCAAGAACACTGAAAGCTTTCAAGATTACCAACAGAATTGAAAGGTCTCTTTGTGGCAAAAATTTCCATTTTCATATAATTTGTATTAGTCAGCACATACACTTATGCAGAGCATAGTAGGAAAAAACACACTGCAGAATAAGACACACAAGTTGGAGTTCTAGCTCTGCAATTTACCAGTTATATGACCTCCTCAGGAAAGTTACTGAAGAGTACAGGAGGTTAAGTGTCGTTATCTGTACAAAAGGGATAATGCTACCTTAGGCTCAGAAATAGCTTTGAGGATTAAGTGCAGAAACACGTTAATTCTCCAAGCCCAGTCAGTGCCTGAATATAATCAATGTTAACTCCATCTGCTCCAACACAAACTGTACAGAGTGTGGGATCTATCATTGAGAAAACTGTCAAACATGTGGAAGAAAATCTAGACTGGCAGAACACAGATTAATCAAATATTTAACATTTATGTTCACTAAAGTCTCTCCCTTGATTAACCTAGTTGCAGGCAAATTGGGTGAGGGTGGCGGGAGCTAAAGTTAAAAAACTCCGCATCACACAGTGATTTAAAATGATGTATGTGTATATGCTTGCAATCTTCCAGTGTTCATAGAAAGACACCAGCACAAAACATACCATGGTTAACGATAAACTTTAAAATTTAACACTGAAATTTTTAACTCTCATCTCAAAGCCCTTTTTTGATGTAAATGTTTCTTCTTACAAATGTTCTTGTATACTACTGTGAAACATTTGCAAAGGGGGAAAAAAGTAAATTCCCTTATCCTTCCCAAATAAAAAAAATGTGCAAAAGAAGCTTTTCCGATTGTCAAATTGCTCTTTCCCATTCAGTCTTGTTTTTACAAACTAGAGGTAAATACATCACATGCCAAAATTGTCTAATTTGACAAATGTCACTGAAGAATACACGGAATTGACAAGCCCTGTCTGGACCAAAGGTGACAAGTTTTCTTAAGCAACTTTTAAAAATTACTTTTCAGCAAGTACAGAAACGCTTTTCATCAGCATTATGAACTTCTGACTTTATATTTAGCTTACTTTATAACCCATCTTGTTCCCCATGCCACCCCCCAAAAAATCCTGCTTTTACGAACTTTAATAAGCTGGTACGCAGTACTAAACTACAGAACTCCAGTGGTAATAACTCTAATCTGTTGGACTTCAGAGGACTGCTCGTGGGATCTTTAAATGAACGTAGACGATGTTCTCTCCGTACTCCACACCTGCCCACAATCATTTGCAAACCTCTTTTAGAACAATTACTACTAATCTTCCTTATAATTCTCAACAACACCAACCTTGGTGCATTAGTTCTCATCCCCAGGCGCATTGCTGGGACTTGAAGCCCATCCACAGCGGTTCGCTCTTTTCAAAGTCCAGGGTCCGGTGAGGAAGGACATCTTCCCCTCCGTTCGAGGGGCGAAGGCTAACCCAGGCCCCCGGCCACTCCCTCTCTCCTCGGCCGTCCGGGGCCGCCACGCCAGGCCCTGCGCAGACCTCCCGCACCCCAGAGCCCCAGGCCAAGCAGCCGCGCGCACACACCCACCCCCGCGGGCGAGGGGTCACGATGTCGAACCCCGGGCCAACCCTGA
Organism: Artibeus jamaicensis; assembly: GCF_021234435.1. Taxonomy (NCBI): domain Eukaryota; kingdom Metazoa; phylum Chordata; class Mammalia; order Chiroptera; family Phyllostomidae; genus Artibeus; species Artibeus jamaicensis. Next base: position 5,848,215 of record NW_026522028.1, on the reverse strand, counting down.
TGCCCCCATCCGGGCAGGTGCCGGGCCTCCTTCGGACACTCACCCGGCAGCCGCTGCTCGCTGCTCGCCGCCGCCTCCTCGCAGTCACTCCCGCAGCCTATTCCCGCGGGGGGTCTGTGCCGGCGCGGCTTCCCCGACCGACCCCCCCCTCGGGTGCGCGCCGCGCAAAGCCCGGATACGGTGAGAGCCACCGCCACCGCCCCCTTTCCTCCCTCCTCCCTTAGTGCGTCCCTCCCACCGGGGCCCGCCTCGTATTTCCTGGATCCGCTCTCAGCAAGAGCTTGGCTCGCGAATCGTCGGCTTCAGGTCTCCCAGCGGGCGCCGTCGTTCGCCAGACACAAAGATGGCGCCGCCGGAGACGGCTGGCGGCACTCTCGCGAGTCTTCCCCGACAGCAACCGGAGGGCGGGGACCCACTGGAAAGGTGGTCAATTAGAGTAGCCTGAACTGGCCTCTAAACAAACACTCCCACGTATAGAACGGGCGTACTGCTTATGGGAGGTTATTGCGCTTGCGCAGGAGCGGCCGGCGTGCCGATAGCGCATGCTCAGAAAAAGCCTCTTCGACAGCGCCCATTGCTCAGTGTTTTACCTGTTTCTACTGGAGGCGCGAGTGAAGGAGGGGGCGGAGGAACCAGAATGAAACTCCGGAAAGGGCTGGGCAGGAGCCGGCTGCGAAGTGAGAGGCGTCGCTTAAGGCTGGGTCATCCCAAGAGCCTAAAGGGCCAATACGCTTTGGCGTCCCCGGGCGTTTTCCAGGCTTTTCCCTCTCTTTACCCTCCCTGTCACCGAGTATTCTTCGTAGAGTCTCAGCTGTCCCTTCATCGTGTTCTCCATTTGCGTTATTTATTGAGACCTTACTGTGTGCTCAGCTGGGCTCACAGCTGACAGTCACAGTCCTCTGACAGTCACAGTCCTCCTGTTTCTCACAGCCCCATCTAACTTTCTCTTTCATTTTGTCGCTGTGTGAGCCTTCCAAGTCTCATACTATTACCGCTTGTGTTCCTGTTGTATTTTCCCCCACTCATTCACTTATTCATTCATTGAAACATGTGTTGTTGAGTTTCCTATGTGCCAGGTGCTGAGGAAATATGTGCTCTGACTTCAGGGAGCTTTTGGTCTGAGATGGAGGTGGATGAGGGGAAAAAAATGATGACAATTCACAGTAAATTCTGTGATAAAAATGAGTGCAGATACTGGGGTGGGGTGTCCTGAAATATAGCAAAGAGAAAATTCTTGAGGTGAGTCTTAACAGGAATAGGATTTAGTACGGTAAGTGAGGATGCTGGCAGGAAAGAAACCATTCCGATTATTTTAACAAAGAATTTAATATAAAGGATTGATAATTAGATAACTGAAAAGTCAAGAAGAAAACTCAATATATAGCAGAGATAGCAACTGTGGGAAGCAGCTACTATGCCTGGAGCTGGGGAACTAAGGAAAGAGGTTGGCATCATTACAATTTAGATATTTCCAGGAGGGGCCTTGTGGAGCTGAAACTCAGACTTGCGGGGAGGGAGCAGCATCTTCTGGTACTGGTGTTTCTGAGCAGGGCTCAAGATGCTGTGTCCACCAGTGTGAGCAAAACTGCTAACTGGTTCCAGGTGCTTCTATGGGTAGGAACTTCTACTGCCCTTCTGAGAGCTTCTAATCTCCCTCCAGCCTGGTGATAAGAATGACACACGTAGAGCAGAGCTGAATTTGACCCATGTCCTGAAGCAGAACAGCTTGGGTGTTAAGAACCACTCATTTTGGAAGCTGAATGTGGTCAGAAAGGGAGCCATTCTCTTCTGTTGCATATCCCACATAGTAGGGACCATCATGTTAAAACATTTGGAGAAAGCCTCCTTCAAATTCAGGTTTCATATCGAACACAACTGCCCCAGCCAACCCACAAAACCATGAATGAGAAATAAATGTGCATTGTGATGTGGCACCGAGACTTTTACCTATTATATGGCAAAAGTGGACTAATACAGCGGCTCTGTTCCACTAAGTGAACAAGAGTTAATCTCCTGTCTTGCTCCACCATCCCTAGAGTGTTGTCCTAGTATATTTGGTCCAAAATGGCTCAGTACCATATCACATTCCAGTCCTCAAGAAGGAAGAGGCTGCCCTGGCTGGTGTAGCTCAGTGGATTGAGCACGGGCCTGCAAACCACAGAATTGCGGTTCGATTCCCAATCAAGGCACATGCCTGGGTTGCAGGCCAGTTCCCAGCAGGGGACACACAAGAGGCAACCATACATTGATGTTTCTCTCCCTCTCCCCTTCCCTTCCCCTCTAAACATAAATAAAGTCTAAAAAATTTAAAACTCTGAAAAAAAAAAAAGAAGGAAGAGGCTTACCCATTTCCTTCAACAACACAACCCAGAAGATGTCAACATAACTTGTGTTCACAACCCATTGGCAAGAACTTAATCACATTACTATATTTACCAGCAAGGGATAATGGAGAATGTGGTCCTAATTCTAAGTACTCTTGTACCTAACTAAAAATCTGTGACTTTAGAGAAAAAGTTGGGGAGACAACCAGCAGCCCCATAAAATGATCACAATTCAGAACTTGATTTAAAATTATACCTTGTACTGCCCTGGCTGGTGTGGCTCAGTGGATGGAGCGCTGGCCTGTGAACCAAATAGTCCCTGGTTCAATTCTCAGTCAGGGCACAGGCCTGGGTTGCAGGCCAGGTCTCCAGCGGGGGCACGTGAGAGGCAACCACACATTGATGTTTCTCTCCCTCTCCTCTCTCCCTTCCCCTCTCTAAAAATAATTAAATAAAGTCTTGAAAAACAAGATAATTAACACATCCATTACCTTACAGTTAAGTTAAAAAAATTATACCTTGTTCTCTCTCATCAGTGAGGAGTTTAAAATCAAAGAAGCCAGTGTAATCCTTTTTCTGTTCCTTAGGTTTCTACATCTCCTCCTGCATTTTGCTAACCAGTTTCTTCTACTCCAAGGAAGAAGAGGGTGGGAATGGAGGTGGGCAAATTACTGCTTTCCAGGTGCCGTCATAGATACCTTTGTCTTTTTTGCACATGGCGGGTACCTAAACTTGGCTCTTTCTCTCTTGGTTTAATTTGGAGGTTCTTCTTTGGCTTCTACTGGGAAGATTTGATAGTACATTTGAGGACACAAATAAATAATGCTCTTTTATCTGGCCTCTCTTTCCTCAGCCCCTGGTCTCATTTACTTTTTGATGCTGCTCTAAATCCTCTTTTGGTTGTCAGTGCCTTCTGTGTGACTGGCACCCAAATGCTGGCTCCCTCATTGGGTGAGCATGATTCTTCAGCACCCTCCTCAAGGTACAGTTCTTTGATAAGAACTCAACCTTTCCTTTTATTTATTTTTTTTCTTTTTTTTAAATTTTTTATTGATTATGCCATTACACTTGCTCTATTCCCCCCTCCCTTCCCCTCCACCCTGCATACCCCTCCCCCACCATTTCCCCCTTTAGTTCATGAACATGTGTCTCAAATTCTTTAGATTCTGTATTTCCCCTACTATTCTTACGCTCCCGCCTATCTATTTTCTATCTACTGTCTATACTACTTATTTTCTGTACCTTCTCCCCCCTTCCCCTCCTCCCACTCCCCTGTTGCTAACCCTCCCTGTGATCTTCATTTCTATGGTTCTGCTCCTGATCTAGCTATCCTCTTAGTTTGCTTTTGTTTTAGGTGTGGTTCTTAATAACTGTGAGTTTGCTGTCCTTTCACTGTTCATCTTTTTTATCTTCTTTTTCTTAGGTAAGCCCCTTTAACATTTCATATAGTAAGGGCTTGGTGATGATGAACTCCTTGAATTTGACCTTATCTGAGAAGCACTTTATCTGTCCTTCCATTCTAAATGAAAGTTTTGCTGGGTAGAGCAATCTTGGTTGTAGATCTTTGGTTTTCATGACTTGGAATACCTCTGTCCAGCCCCTTCTTGCCTGTAAGGTCTCTTTTGAGAAATCAGCTGACAGTCTGATGGGAACTCCTTTGTAGGTGACTGTCCCCTTAGCTCTTGCTGCTTCTAGGATTCTCTCCTTCATTTTAATCTTGGCTAATGTAATTATGATGTGCCTTGGTGTGTTCCTCCTTGGGTCCAACTTCCTCGGGACTCTCCGAGCTTCCTGGATCTCTCGGAAGTCTATTTCCTTTGCCATCTTGGGGAAATTCTCCTTTATTATTTGTTCAAATAATTTTTCAACTGGTGGTTGTGCCTTTCCCCCTTCTGGTACCCCTATAATTTGGATGTTGGAACGTTTAAAGATGTCCTGGAGGTTCCCAAGCCTCTCCTCATTTTTCTGAATTCTTATTTCTTCATTCCTTTCTGCTTGATCATCTTTTTCTTCTGTCTGGTCCTCTCCCTTGATTTGAGTCCCAATTTTCTTTCCATCACTATTGGTATCTTTTGTATCAGCATTCATTTCAATTAATTTAGCTTCCATATGTTTCTCTAATTTGTGACTAAAATCCACCAGTTCTGTAAGGATCTTTATAACCAGTGTTTTGAACTGTGCATCTGAAAGACTGGCTATTTCTTCATCACTTAGGTCTATCGGTTCTGGGGCTCTGAGTTGTTCTAGAGCCATTTTTGGTTTATTCGTGCTGTTTAGTGAGCGGAGCGAAGCCTTAGTTGTTTACCAGGACGGGGCGACCCAGGTCGCTGGTTTGTGACGCTGTGTGTGGGGGCGGGGTCAGAGAGGGAGCGATGGCGTTCCTCTCCCTAGCCCATCACATCCAGTCACTCAAACGCCTTGGGCTTGCTTATCCGATCCTAATTTTGCGAGCCTGCTGCACCGCGCGGGTTTCCCTTCTCACTGGTTTCTCCGCACGTAAATGCGCGCGACTGAGCGACCCACCGCGCCTCTTCCCTGTGCGCTCCGGCAGCCAGCTCGCTGGCGATCAGCCCTCGGTTGCCTGCGCGCCCCGCGCACCGCCCCGGGAATTTTTTCTTGCTAACCTGCTCTGCTTCTGGCCTCGTTCCTCGTACCGGTCCAGCCGAGTATCTAGTTGTCCTTTGGACTCCGTATTGTCGATTTTCCGTGTGGCTTGGTTGTGACTGCTGTTAAAAATAGTTGTTCCTAGATTTGGTTGTGCACAGAGGCGAGGTGGACCCTCCACCTACTTCTCCATCTTGGCGGAAGTCCTGCAAATTTCTAATTCTCCTTTTATTTTTTTAAATATTTTATTTTTATTTATTTTTAGAGAGAGGGGAAGGGAAGGAGAAAGAGTGGGAGAGAAACATCAGTGTGTGGTTGCCTCTCATATGTCCCCCATTGGGGACCTGGCCTGCAACCCAGGCATGAGCCCTGACTGGGAATCGAACCAGTGACTCTTTGGTTCACAGGTAGGCACTCAATCCACTGAGCCACACCAGCCAGGGCCTGTGATGTTCATTCGATCCATGGGGAACTCACATGTCTTTGCCATGCTGCACAACAGACATGCCGCCCTGTCCTGCTGCTCCAGCAACCTCTTGTCTTCATAATTCCTTTGGCAGGTGACAGGCAGCAGTCTCTCTGCTGATTCCAGTCTCCAAACTTCAAGAATATGTGGTCAGTTCTCCCAAAATGCTCTGCCCGGGTTGGACCTCCAGATAGCCACTGCTCAGTAACCAAGCAGCTAGAAGGTGATACATCTCGAAGGTGCCCCTCACTCAGCTCTCGGAGGTACCCATACTTGGCTTTGCCCTTCCTTGTAGGAGAGAAAATCTACACTTCCTCAAAAGTGGTAAGTAATACAAATCTCCCTTCTGGTCTTTTTTTCCCCCCTGCAGAATTTTATGGTGTTATTAACACAAAGGCAGTGTGCACGCAAGCTGTATATTCATACCCTTTGCTGTGCAGCCTGACATTGGGATTGGTGACTCTGATGGCCTGCTGGGTTGTTCTTTCCACAAGGGCTTTGTGGTTCTTTCAGGAAATGTGAGCAATATCAGCACAGTGACATTTGCTGCACATCAGCACCACTTCAAACTTCTTGGCCTTGTGGACCAGGAACTTCTGAAAGCCACTGGGCAGCATGTGATTTGTTTTTTTTGTTGTTGCTCCCATAACCAATGTTGCACATCAAGACCTGGCCCTTGAATGTTCTGCACATACTATTGTCAATGCCTGTGGGTTTCTGCCAGGTATGCGTAATTTTGATAGATCGGTCTGATTGATGCTGGATGAACTTCTTGGTCCTCTTTGGGTCTGAGGGCAGCCATGATGCTGAGTAGGAGATGGCTGCCACCTGAGTAGGTGGTGCCAAGGAAGAGCTAGCCTTCTCTTCTTCAGGCTGTGGGAGGCGTTCGGGCGATAGTCATAGAACCGGTTTTGCTGCCTTTTAGTGAACCTTTAGGGAAGGGCCTAGGAGCTCTCTTTAGAATGTGATAGAACCTAGCTTGTACTTTTTTCAGCTGCATCAGATACATCTTCTGTCCCATTTCAGTTATTTTGGCTTCACTTGTATCAATAATCTTTTGCCACATAAACCATTCCAAAACATAATAGTCTAAAATAACAACCATTGTATTTGCTCATTATGCAGTGTGTTAGTAATTTGGGTTGGGCTCAGCTGGGCATCTGGTCTCACCCAGGGTCACTCAAGGTGACAAAGGTGACAAGAATAGAGGCTGTGCCCTGGCTAGTATGGCTCAGTGGATTGAGTACCAGCCTGCAAACCGAAGGGATGCTGGTTCGATTCCCAGTCAGGGCACATGCCTGGGTTGCAGGCCAGGTCCCCGGTTGGGGACGTGTGGGAGGCAACCAATCTATGTTTCTCTCTCACACATTGCTGGGTTTTTTTTTTTTAATTTTTATTTATTTATTTATCTTTAGAGGGGAAGGGAAGGAGAGAGGGGGAGAAACATCCTTTTGTGCATCCCCTGCTGGGAACTGTCCTGCAGGGAATAGGCCTGCAACCCAGGCATGTGTCCTGACTGGGAATCGAACCGCGATTGTTACCGCGATTGTCTGGTTTGCAGGCCCGCGCTCAATCCACTGAGCTACACCAGCACACCAGTCAGGGCTCACATTGTTGTTTTTCTCCCTTTCTTTCTCCCTCCCTTCCCCTTTCTCTAAAAATAAATAAATAAAATCTTAAAATAAAAAAGAATAGAGGCCGTGCATGAGACCAAGAAGGCCTGTTCTTAGCAAGTCAACTCCACTCCACTGGGTATGATCTAAATGCTAAAAAGTTAGCTGAACTTTTAATGGGCCATTTCATTAGACTGTCTGCTTCTGAGTGGTGAGGTTTATGTGATGAGACCAGCGGTTCTCATGGTCATGTGCAACTCCTTTGCAGTAGTAACACGGGTCCATCAGTTTTAAGCAATGCCGTATGCCGGTGCCGCTGGGGGAACTGTGGGGAAGAAAAGCAAACTCATAACAAGAGTATGAATCAGTTCTGGAAAGAATGAATCTGCCCCATAGTCACACCCCATGTGGAAAGGATCCAAAGTAATCAATTTATCCAAGTGGCTGGCTGGTTTCCTTGAAAAATTATGCCATACTGTGGCTCGGTGTTGGTTTCTGCAGGTGGTGGGTTGGGCCAGTAGTAGCTCATTGAACTTTGGTGAGAGGGAGCCCTTGTCGGGCCTAAAGGGTGATCCTGAGTTCACCCTTCTTGTAAAGCAAGTCTATGAGGAACCTTGTGGGTGATGGACCGCTTGGGCTGCTTGGTGCCAGTCTATCTGGATTTAGGGTACCAGATCTCTATAGGCATTGTCTGGGACCTTGAGACTGAGTACATGTTACATTCCTCCTGTAGGGGAAGGAAGTCACATGGGAAGCTGAGCTTATGTGCAGAACATCCCTCTGGGAGAAGAGCAGATCTCTGGTTCTAGTTAACTTTTAAAATTTTTTTAAATTTATTTATCTTTAGCGGGAAAGGGAAGGAGCGAGGGAGAGAAATATCAATGTATGGTTGCCTCTCCTGTGTCCCCTCCTGGGAACTGGCCTGCAACCCAGGCATGTGCCCTGACTGGGAATCGAACCACGATTCTCTGGTTCGCAGGCCTGTGCTCAATCCACTGAGCTACACCAGCCAGGGCTCCAGTTAATTTTTTGCCTGCAACCTAGCATGATTTCTCAGGATCACATTCAGACAGATGTGCTCTTTGTACTAAAATATTCGGTTTAAATTGTGTTAATTTTTAACACAATTTAACACTTCTGTGTAGACCCTTCTATTGATTTTTGCCTTGCAATTTCGTGATTCTCAATGGGAGAGGGGTTCCTCATAATCTAATTTTCCCCCCTATATTCTATGCCCTACGCTGCTTGCCACCTAACAACTTTCATTTAGCACTTGCCCCTATACTGGACAGTACCCTAAACAATGAGTGTGTCAAAATGCGTTCTGAGTTTGCTAGAACTAAAGGCAGCCTATTTTAATTTTCACTTTATAACCACAAGGAACAACAGAATCGAGCCATCTTATACCAAGACACTTAAAGAGGGGAAATACAATTATTAAGTGCAAAGGATGAAGCAGGAAGAGACAGCAGTTGCCTATCACCCCACCCTTTCACCCATGGGGACACGCTCATTATCTCCTGGTTCAGCATTCTCTGACTTGGGAATTGTGTGTCTGGTGATGGATAATGGGTTGGTGTTGCTACTAGGACATGACTCACCTGTATTCACCAAGACTTTTTGGGAACAAGCCAGAGGAATTGGGATGGGATAATGGGTTGGTGTTGCTACTAGGATATGACTCACCTGTATTCACCAAGACTTTTTGGGAACAAGCCAGAGGAATTGGGATGGGGACTGGCCTGTCATCTGAACTGAATGCATATAGTACACCAATCTCAGTGAGTGCATCTGGTGACCAGCATCAACCCTTTCCCAGCTAGTTCCCTACTCCTGAACATCAGTGACCCTGGCTAGTGGTCAGCTTCCCACTGGCTCATCTCTGTCAAAGCTGTCATCTTGGGAGTGGTAACCGCTCTCAGAAGAAAGAGCTTAATTGAAATTGGCTCAACATCTTTTTCTTGTTTGGAGTCAAAGTTTAATTAATAATAGGACTAAAAACATTTAGAGAGTCAGTTCTCTTGACCAATACAAAGGAATCCCTAATTTCTTTTCCCAAAGAGTTCATTTCGAATAGAAAACATGCTCGGTATCCACCTCTAAATAAATTCATTGTGCTCTCAATTTAGCTTTTCTTAATGCTACATAAGCTCGGTGATGCTCTAAGAGAATCCTCATACAGAGACTGACAGTTGCCCACCCTCCTGAACTCTCAAGTTGAGAGAATTACAAATAAATTTCTTCAAAAATGTCTCATCTCAGACTTCCGGCCAAGATGGTGGTGTAGGTAGACACATTGGGCTTCCTTGCACAACCAAAAGAAGGACAACGACACATTTAAAAACAAAAAACAACCAGAACTTCCAGAAAATCGAACTGTATGGAAATTGGACAACCAAGGAGTTAAAGAAGAAACATTCATCCAGACCAGTAGGAGGGGCAGAGGTGACAGCCAGGCGGAGAGGACTCGCAGCAAGGTGGCTGGTGAACCAGGTGGTCCCACATTTGCGTGCAGATAAGCTGAGGGGAACAACTGGGAAGCAAGACAGACCACGCAACCTAGGGTTCCTGCACTGGGAAATAAATCCTCAAAGCCTCTGACTGAAAACACCCGTGGGGGTTGAGGTGGTAGAGGAAACTCCCAGCTTCACAGGAGAGTTTACTGGAGACACCCACAGGATCCTAGAACATACACAAACCCACCCACCTGGGAATCAGCACCAGAAAGGCCCAATTTGTTTGTGGATACCAGGGGAAGTGACTGAAAACCAGCCAAGAGTGGTGCGAGTAGCATTGTTCCCTCTGGACCCCTCTCCCACATACAGGATCACAAAGCAGCAATGTGGGTTGCCCCGCCCTGGTGAACACCTAAGGTTCTCCCCCGTACATGTAACAGGCGCACCAAGACCAAAAAAAAAAAAGGCCCAAATGAAAGAACAGATCAAAGCTCCAGAAAAAATACAACTAAGCGACGAAGAGATAACCAACTTATCAGATGCACAGTTCAAAACACTGGTAATCAGTCTGCTCACAGAATTGGTTGAATATGGTCGCCAAAAGAAATAAAGGCTATACTAAGTGAAATAAAGGAAAATGTACAGTGAAGGAAAGGAAACCAGGATTCAAATCAACGGTGTGGGTCAGAAGGAAGAAGAAACACTTAACCAGAACAGAATGAAGAAAATGAAAATTCAAAAAAATGAGGAGAGGCTTAGGAACCTCCAGGACATCTTTAAATGTTCAATATCCAAATCATAGGAGTGCCAGAAGGAGAAGAGGAAGAGCAAGAAGTTGAAAACTTATTTGAACACATAATGAAGGAGAACTTCCCTAATGTGGCAAAGGAAATAGACTTCCAGGAAGTCCAGGAAGCTCAGAGAGTCCCAAAGGAGTTGGACCCAAGGAGGAACACACCAAGGCACATCATAATTACATTAACCAAGATTAAAGATAAGGAGAGAATCTTAAAAGCAGCAAGAGAAAAGGAGATAGTTACCTACAAAGGAGTGCCCATAAGACTGTCAGCTGATTTCTCTAAAGAAACCTTGTAGGCAAGAAGGGTCTAGAAAGAAGTATTTGAAGTCATGAAAGGCAAGGACCTACATCCAAGATTACTCTATCCAGCAAAGCTTTCATTTAGAATGGAAGGGCTGATAAAATGCTTCCCAGATAAGGTCAAGTTAAAAGAGTTCATCATCACCAAGCCCTTATGTGAAATGTTAAAGGGATTTTTCTAAGAAAAAGCCGAATAAAAATATGAACAGTAAAACGACAACAAACTCACAGTTATTAACAACCAAACCTAAATAAAAACAAAAACAAACTAAGCAAACTACTAAAACAGGAACAGAATCACAGAAATGGAGATGGCATGGAGGGTTATCAGCAGGGGAGTGGGAGAGGGAGAGAGGGGGAGAAGGTGCAGAGAATAAGTAGCATAAATGGTAGGCAGAAAATAGACAGGGAGAGGTTAAGAATAGTATAGGAAAAGTAGAAGTCAAAGAACCTACATGCATGACCCATGGTCATGAACTAAAGTGGGGAGATGCATGTAGGAGAGGGTATGCAAGGCAGAGGAGAATAAAGGGGGTAAATGGGACAACTGTAATAGTATAATCAATACAATATATAAACAAAAAAATATCTCTTGTCTACTGAGCCAGCAAGGGAAGTTTGCTATAGATCCACCGAGTGGTTAGCAGTGGTAGTAGAAGACACGAGAGGAAAACACTGTTTTTTGGCTAAGCTGTTAGAAGAAAATGAGTGGGTAGGTGAATTAGAAAGAGTTCACATGGCCCTGGCTGGTGTGTCTCAGTGGATTGAGTGCCAGCCTGTGAACCAAAGGGTCACCGGTTCGGTTCCCAGTTGGGGCACATGGCCAGGTTGTGGGCCAGGTCCCCAGTGAGAGGTATGTGAGAGGCAAACACACATTGATGTTTCCCTGTCTTTTTCCCTCCCTCCCTCTCTCTCTAAAAATAAATAAATAAAATATTTAAAAATAGACAAAGAGAAAGCGTTCATATACAGTGACCTTATTTTTTTAAAACTGAGGCTTTTTTTTTGTTTGTTTTTAGATTTTATTTATTTATCTTTAGAGGGGAAAGGAAGGAGAGAGGGAGAGAAACATCAATGTATGGTTGCCTTTCATGCATCCCCTGCTGGGAACTGGCCTGCAGGGAACCGGCCTGCAACCCCATTATGTGCCCTCACTGGGAATTGAACCACGATCGTCTGGTTCGCAGGCCCGCGCTCAATCCACTGAGCTACACTAGCCAGGGCTTACAGTGACCTTATTAAGATAATAGCAAAGAGCACTGGCTGGTGTAGCTCAGTGGATTGAGCATGGACCTGCGAACCAGAGGATCGTGGTTCAATTCCCAGTCAGGGCACATAACGGGGTTGCAGGCCAGTTCCCAGCAGGGGACGCAGGAGAGGCAACCATACATTGATATTTCTCTCCCTTGCTCCTTCCCTTCCCCTCTAAAGATAAATTTAAAAAATTTAAAAAAAAAGATTATAGCAAAGATAGAGAGTATTTGTAGTGGAAACTGTAGTGTTCCCCCAAGATCCCCTTTTCAGGGCAATGCACCTATCCCTCAGTTGTTGGGGTTGTCAGTTCCCGACAGCTGACATTTTCCGGGCTAGCAATTGCCTTTGCCTTCAGGGATCTGCCTCACACTGGTTAGGCACTCTCTCTGTAGGTGGCCCTCAGCTAGTGACTTGCTGCTGTAGAAATACAATCTTGGCGTCATCGCATTAAGTTGGGACAACTGTGAAGGCCCATTCCAGCTTCAGAGCTTCATGCGAGATTGGCTGAAGCTTTGGCTGCAGCTTCATCCTGGGTCAGTGTCTTCCTCTGTCCAGTTTTGTTTTTGTTAGTTCTTTACAGGTGATTTTTTTCCAAGAGACTTTCCCCACAAACCTTCTGCACACAGCTCTTCATCTCCTTTTAGTACCTAAACAGATCATTTTTTTAGTTTCAAATTTCATGCTCCCACCTAAATACATCAGTTGTTTCCTTTCCCATTTCATGCTCCCAATCAGAGTGGTATCACAAGAATTCTTTCTAAACTTCTCACTCTATAATCTTCTGAGCCATTGTCGTGAGCATAGAGATGTGGGAGGGGAAAACTGGGAGATGCTACGTCACATTGCATGCAAGTAGTTCATTGTAAAGTTGTGATTTATAATAAGAAATAGCCCCGGCTGGTGTAGCTCAGTGGACTGAGCGCGGGCCTGCAAACCAAAAGATCAAGGTTTGATTCCCAGTCAGGGCACATGCCTGGATTGCAGGCCAGTTCCCAGCAGGGGATGCACAAGAGAAAACCATACATTGATATTTCTCTCCCTCTCTCCTTCCTTTCCCCTCTAAAGATAAAGAAATAAAATCTTTAAAAAAAAGAAATACATATATTTGTTTTTTGTCCACATTCCTGGGACAGAGCTCATAAAACCACTTGAATTTCCTAAGTGATATGAGTTATAAGAGTGCCTTTTGTTAGCCATAACAAGCCCCTTTCAACCACACCTGAGTTTATGTGATTGGGGTGACTTTTGGAAAGCTCCTAAAGATGGGAGCTGATTGCCAATGGGGACAACTCTGTGATTAGAGGGTTGGGATGTTCAGGACCACCCTTCAACCTCTGAGGAGGGGAGAGGGGCTAGAGGTCGAATGAATCACCAATGGCCAATGATTTAATCAATTGTGCCTTCTAATGAACCCTCCATTAAAATGCAGAAGGGAGGGGCTTCTGGAGATTCTGGGTTGGTGAGCAGGTGGAGATACCAGGAAGATGGTGTGCCAGAGAGGGCATGGAAACTCTATGCCCCTTTCCCTATACTAGGCCCTAGGCATGTCTTTCATCTGGCTGTTCTTTGGTTATATCCTTTTACAACAAACTGGTAATCTGGTAAGTAAACTACCTAAATTCTGTAAGCTGCTCTAGCAAATAAATCAAGCACAAGGAAGAAGTCATGGGAACCTCCAATGTATAGCTACTTAATCAGAAGCAAGGTTACAAACTGGACTTGCACTTGGTATCTGAAGCCTAGAGGGAAGGGGTAGTCCTGCAGGACTGAGCCCTTAACCTATGGGATCTGACGCTGTTGCCAGGTAGATAGTGTCATTGACTAGAACTTAGTCACAGGACTATATGTAAGTAACTTCATATGCTCAAGAATCACATTAGAATGGATTTGGGTGGATCAGTAGCAGATTCCACCACAATACTATATATAAAACCTTTTTGTAGATACTTACTTTCTATAACATTATATACAACATTTTCCATATTTCTTTATAGTCTTGATTATTGTGGTAGATTTTACTACTGTTGAGTATTTTTGCTACCCCCTTTCCTCTGGAACCATGTCTACAGGGCCATTTCCTTGTGGCCCCCCCTGTAGGAGCAGTATCTGCCTCATTGATATCAGGCGTGGTCATGTAGCTTGCTTTAGCCAGTGGAATTTGAACAAAAATGATATATCCCACATCTGAGCCTAAGCTTTAAGAGTCATTGTGTAATTCTATCCTTGTTCTTTTTCTACTGCCTGGAGACCAACATGGGATGGGTACTCCCAACAGGATCCTGGAATGAGGCAGAGCTGCAGCTAACCTGCAAAGGACAGGTAACTGAGTGAGAAATAAACCTGTGATAAATCAGAAATTTGGGCATCAGCTGTTACTATGACACAATCTAGCAAAAGCTGACTGGTACAATAATTATAATGGTGCACATTATTCCATTATATTATGTACCCTGAATTTTTTAGTCCATTCCCCCAATAATGAACATTTGGTGGTCTCCCATTTTTTGGTTAATGTAAATAATGCTGAAATGGACATCCACATGCTAATTTTTGTTTAAATTATTTCCCTAAACTACAGTTTTAAGGGTTGAAAAGTGGCTCAACATGTATGATTATCATTATTGCTCTTATTCCCCAAAGGGGTGTGTTGTCTATATATTAATTCAAGTTCTACCACAGAAACTGTTACCGAACAACAAGAGGTCCGAGGGAGGGGCAATACAATATTCAGCCCACCTAGGGATGCCCAAAACTGCTATACAACAGGGGCCCCTCCCGAAAACAAAATACTAAAATCTACTGGGCCCTTCTGTCCGCCGCCAATTGGAAAGACATCTCTTAATGCCAGAGATTTGTGAAAAGGAAACAAAATGTTTATTTAATGCTATTCAGGCCTAATGCCACCACTAAAATATCAAAGTCCTTTATGTATACACCTACACCCACACAGCGCTCCCTTCTCCCACTGTCCCAACTCCGGGTACCGTAAATCAGGAAAAGAGCACACGTCTGTGTTGCAGGCCGCTGGCACTGTCAGCTGTGTCACTGTGCAGGATCTCGAGTTAATCCAAAGTACTGTGGTACCCTCTCATGGTCCACTGGCAAGAGTCCTTTGTACCCAGTTCCAGTCAAAGTCTCTCTTGCTTTTTCAGGCCCCGCAGCCAAAGGGGGCACCCCAAAGCCGCGTGGGCCTCTTCTACCAAAGCTACAGGAGTCCGCACTCCACCAAAAGCATGTGGCTTTCTTCTTCACCTGGCTGCAGGGATCTCCCTTCTGGCAAAGCTGCGTGGTTCTTCCCTTTCACCTGGGAAAGAGGGGGTCCACACCCTGCCAAAACCACGTGGCTCCCTCTTTCACCTCACCTAGAGGGGGTCCTCACTCTGCTGAAACCGCGTGGCTCTTTCTCATCTGGCCAAGCGGGGACCCTTCATGTCCTAGAGCCAGTCTTTTTCAAGCTCTCACACAAGCCTTCTTACTCAGGAGCGCAGCCCCTCATTCCATCCTGAGTCCAAGCCTTTCTCACTCAGGAGAGCAGCTCCTAGTTTCCATCCTGAGTCCCTGCTACTCCCTTCTCACTCAGGAGCGCAGCTCCTAGTTACATCCTCCTGAGTCCCCAAGCTGCTCACTACTTTCTCCCTGGCTCCAAACTTGGCCACTGCTATTTAACATATCTATGAAACCAGTTAAAGGTTATAGATATGTTAAATAACCATTCCTCCAGAGGTTAGCTCCAAAACTGTTGCTATGCAAAACAGCTCTCAATGGCCCTGGCTCCATTCATCCCTTCCCCATGGGGGGGGGGGGCGGTGAGGACATCTTATATGTCTCTCCAATATTTCTATACACTTTGAATTCTGGACACCTTTCCAAATCTTTTTTTGGGGGCCCCCCTGGCTGCACCCTGTATCAAAACCACTCTAGTACCTTTAAGAGAGGGAGAATAAAACAGGCTATTGTTGTTCAAAGTAATAGAGAAGCTGAGAATCTGTCCGTGGTGAAATAACTCAGAGATTGGCAACAGTAGAAAGATGCTCTTGCCCCTCAGGTTGGAGGGACACTTGGATAAGAAACCAGGGCCATCCAAAGGGAACTAGAACTATGAATGGGTCTGCCGAGTCAGGACTGTCTAATACTAGCTAGGACCATCAAGGGAGATTTAGTCTGGCAGAAGCTGGATCCACAGAACACATGTTAAGAAGCAGAGAGAGAGAGGGAGAAGGGTACGTTGAATTCTTTCTTCATCTTGTTCCCTAATCTTCTGTAAGTAGTGTCCGTTGGGCAAAACTACCCAGAGGCCAGAGAACAAAGGGACCTGGAAAATTTAGTTTTCTATGATACAGAACAGACCCAGAGAAGGACAGTGGGGTATCTGAGAACAACTGGACAGTAATGAATGAGTAAACCACTTTACCAGTCTTTCTAGCATTGTGTGTTATCATTATAAATGTTCTTTTGTAACCCTGGCTGGTGTGGCTCAGTGGATTGAGTGCCAGCCTGCGAACGAAAGGGTCGCTGGTTCAATTTCCAGTCAGAGCATGTGCCAGGGTTGTGGGCTAGGTCCCCAGTTGGGGGTATGTAATGGGCAACCACACATTATTGTTTCTCTCCCTCTCTTTCTCCCTCCCTTCCCCTCTTTCTAAAAATAAATAAATAAATAAATAAATAAATAAAATTTATTTTATTTTTAAATTAAAAATTTAATTTATTTTATTTATTAAAATTTATTTTAAAGATTTTATTTATTTATCTTTAGAGGGGAAGGGAAGGAGAGAGGGAGAGAAATATCAATGTATGGTTGCTTCTCACGCGCCCCCTGCTGGGAACTGGCCTGCAACCCAGGCATGTGCCCTGACTGGGAATTGAACCATGATCCTCTGGTTCACAGGCCCGCACTCAATCCAATACACTAGCCAGGGCTAAATAAAATTATTATTTTTTAAAGTGTTCTTTTGTTATGGGAAGCAATACAGTTTAGTAGCTGAGAATAGTGACTCTGAAATCAGACACCCCTAGGTTTGAAATCCTGCTCTGAGCAGTTCCTAATTATGTGATCTTGGGTGATTTGCTTAACTACTTCAAGTCTCAGTTTCTCATATATAAAATGTTGTGAAGATTAAATAATATAAAACACTTAGCATGGTGTCTAGCATGAAATAGGTCCTCAATAAGCATTAGCTAATATAATTATTAAATGTAATATAAAAATCTTTAGTTTTCATTCCTTTGATGTTTGTATAGGATAATCATTTTTCAAATAATTTTTCCTTCGCAATATGTATTTCCTCAGGAATTAATTGACTGTCTATTCTATTAATGACAGGTTTTAGGTATCTTTCTTATACATTTGAATAATTTGTTAATGTGATGTAGTTATTAATCCTTTGTCTATCACATTTTACATTTCATATTGTTCAAAGCTAAAGAAGTTGTCCTTCTTTTACAAAGCTGAGAAATATTCTCTTTTTTGGTGTCTATAATTAGAGTATGATAATTACTTGTTAAGCTATGACTATGTATAAAAGATAAATAAAATCTATAAAAGTCTAGGATAGTATGGTGCTCTATAGTGTCAGAAAGCCAGGCTCCTTCTATTTTGTTCTGCCATCCATGGAATGCTTCTGTGGTTTATTGATTCCAGATGGCTCTCTATATTCTTACTAGTGGGAAGGAAGGAAGGAAGGAAGGACCTGTGTCTTCTCTTTAAGGACATAACCTGGAAGCTGCACACATTACTCCCTCTCACATGCCATTGGACAGAACTTAGTTCCATCTAATTATAAGGGAAAGTAGGAAACAAAGTTTTTATTTTAGGTAGACACATACTCAGCTCATAATTCTATTATGATAAAAGAAGGGGCAAAGAGACATTGAGAGAAAACTATTAGCCTTTGCCATTCTCCTATTCTGGCCACACAAACATCTATGCATGCCCTCCTCCCCACACACTACTTATTGCCCTGGAGAAAACTCCTAAGTAAGGCAGAGAATTTGCCACCCGCCAAATATGCCTGTTTGGCCTTTTGATGATCTTAAGCTGCTTGTTTTTATTTTTATTTTTATTTAGTTATTTTTCAAGTACAGTTTTTTGTCTATTTCTCCCATCCCAGCCTCCCCCGCCCCTTGCTCCCCACCTCCCTCCCATTTCCACCCCCCTTAGTTCTCATCCCTGTGTCCTTCCTATTTGTTCCTCCAAATCCCTCCCCTTTCTCTTCCTTAAATTCCCTTCCCTCTCCCCTCTGGTCACTGTCCCCTTGTTCTCTATTTCAGTGTCTTTGTTTTTATTCTGTTTGCTTGTTTGTTTTGTTGTTTAGCTTCCTGTTAAAGGTGAGATCATATGGTATTTGTCCTTCAATGCCTGGCCTATTTCACTCAGTATCATTTAAGCTGCTTATTTTTAAAAAACAGCAGACAGAGAAGTTCTGCAACTGAGTGGAGTACCGGTTACCCTTTTGTTAGGAGACATTTACATTTATAAGGGAAATCTCCATTTGTAAAGGGGTCTCCTTCCTTTACTAGGAAAGGAAGGATGGCTAAATTTCTAGAAACTCATATTAAGAAAGAAGGCAAGGATTTAAATCTGCATAACAATCCTACTCCTGTTTTCCGTGCTTTCCTGATAACCTGCATAACTGGCCTCCTCCCACCTGCAACATCTTCTTTTGTCTTTAGCTGAACGTAATTAAGTTTGGTGGCTGGGACCATTTGGGGGAGTTTTCCTGGGTATCTCCCACGTCTACAGGAGGTATACACATAATTAAACTTTTGTTTTTTTCCTGTTAATCTGTCTTTTATTACGGGTGGTGGGGAGGCCTCAGCTAAGAACCTAAAAAGGCAGAGGGAAAATTATTTTTCCTCTCTTATACTACATACATGTCAAAGTCCAGAATCTCTGAATGATGTGTGATCCCCTATGTCAGGTTTAGATATGTCTCCTTATTTTCCTGCAGTCTATAAAAAGTAGAACAAGTGAGGTGCTTCATCCACAACGTAATGGTGTAGTAAGATACAGGTGAAAAGAAATGCTGATACTAAAAAGAGAGAATTAGAACTACTCAGCAGTCCTCAGTTCATGGCAATTATTGAGTCCTCCTGGCTTGGAAATGCAAAAGCTCCTTGTGCTAGAATTGGATTAAATTCCTCAGCTCACCAGACAACCCTGAGCTCTGCTCTCTTAAAGGTACCCCTTGTCCATTGTCCTCTATGGCTTTAGTCTCTGCTCTCTGGAAGGTTCATTTCCATAGATTATTGTGGCCACGTATCTGCAGGGGGCCTTTCCTGGGGAGTGCTTGGCTTTCACAGCTGGTTCCCTGTTGAGCATTTTGGGCACCTTAACAGCACTTGGTGGTGAAGGGGAGCAGAATTTGCCACCCCGATGTATGCCTCCATGCAAAAAAGGTTACGTTCAGCTAATTATTTTAAAGAAACAGCAGATACTGAAGAAGTTCTGCAAACCAAGTAGAAGTTATCCTTTTCTAGGAGATATTTACACTTGTAAAGGAAATCTCCACTTTGCAAGGCTGTCTCCCTCTGTATGACAGAAAGAGAAGGATGACTTTAAATGTCTAGAAACTCTTGTCAATGGAGAAAACAATGACTTCAGTCTACACAGCGACCTTAACTTAATTTGCTGTGCTGTGCCTGATAGCCTCCCATTACTGACTCCCCACCCTCAATTCTTCGTTGTCTTTAGCTAGAAGTGGTATTTGAGGTGGTGGCTTGGACAATTCAGGAAGTTGCTTTGTTTTCCTGGGTCTCTCCCTTGAATACAGGAAGTATACATGTTAATAAACTCCTGTTTGTTTTTCTCCTGTTAGTCCGACTTGTATTAAAGAGTGGGGTGGAGGTCTTAGGTAAGAACCTAGAAATGTAGAGGGGGAATTATTGTTTCTTCCTTTCAGAGGCTGTAATCATCACAGGTATTTGCATGCCAAGTTTTTAGTTTCTTAGGCTTTCAGATTCCCTCTAACATTTAGTAGGCTTCTGGTCTATTTGCTGCATTTCAGTTACATGTAGAAGTAACCTTGCGCTGGCTGGTGTGGCTCAATGGAGTATGGGCCTGCGAACCAAATGGTTGTTGGTTCGATTCCCAGTCAGGGTGCATACCTGAGTTGCAGGCCAACCAGTTCTCCAGTAGGGGGGTCCATGAGAGGCAACCACTTATTGATGTTTCTCTCCCTCTCTGTCTCCCTCCCCTCTCCCCTCTAAAAAAAATAAATAAGTAAAAATCTTTTTAAAAATTTAAAAAAGAAGTAACCATCGTGCAGGGTCACTGGCCAAGCAGTGGGAGTTTGTCTTGGCCATGAACTCCTGTGGAGGAAGGAAGCAGGAAACAGCAGGGCCCAGAGGTGCAGAAGGGCTCATAGAACCTAGGAACCTGACCAAGCTCTGCACCATAGTCCCTGAAGCTGGGGCTTCCCATGAGGGTCAATAGCTTTGTGTCCCTAGGCGCCCTCCTGCCGCTGCCCTGGTTTCAAAATTTTTCAGCCAAAGATGTGCAGTGCATGGTGGACAAAAATGACAAGCAGCCGTTTGTCCTGCTGCGGGCGACCCCAGCTCCGGCTCTTTCATCCAGGCCAATCAAAGTCACTCCCTGTGTAGGAGGCCACTTAAGGAGTCAAATCCAGGGAAAAGACACACCCTTGGGTGGAGACCTAAGATGTTAACGAAAGTTGCGTGTTAGAGCATGTAGCCCTTCTGCACCTGTGCGAATCACAGCCAGTTCACCAAAAGAAGGACTGAGGAACAAAGAAATCTATTCTGCGCCTGTGCAAGCCAGTGCCAGCCCGCAGGTGAGGGAAAGCCAAAGAACAAAGGGATCTGCCTTGTGCCCACGTGAGTCAAGTGCCAGCCCACCAAAGGGGGAGGAGGAAGTGTGTGTCTATATAAGGCAGACCCCAGCTGTAAATTGGGGTGCCATATTTTCAGTCCAGTATGCATTTCCTTAGTGTACTCAGCTGTCCCACCATGTCTTGAATAAACTCCTTTCCTTCCAAATGTGTTTCACTTTCTCTGTTGATTTCAGCTCCTTCTTTTATTCCTTTATTCCTATCCTGGGAGGAGCAAGAAGCCTCCAGCTGGTAACACTTGCAGGTAACTAGCTGAGTTAGACCTGTTACCTCTGAAAACCCCGCAGGCAGGGTCCGTGATATTCATCCACGGCACATGCTGGCGGCACTGACCATCCATCTTGCTCAAGGGCTTGTCCTGCTGGGGAAGACTACACATCCATCTGGCCCCAGGACTGCCCAGGAGCACTGGCGGCGTCACTGACATGAAGTAGCCATGCTCATCAACAGGCCTCTGATCCCCACTTCTGCTCTGCCAGTGGGGTGATCCTGACTGCAGGGAATACTGATAGCTTCCTGCTTCCTAAGGACTTCAAGGAGGTGCTGCAGAGCCCCTCTCCCCGACTGTTAACCAAGAGACGAGTGTCAGAGTGGCTCCAAGCACAGCTCCAGAGGAAGAAGGATGATCCAACAATAAGATACTCTTTTTTTAATGTAAAAAGATGACAAAAGGCTCTGGCTGGTGTAGCTCAGTGTATTGAGCACAGGCCTTCGAACCAAAGGATTGAGGTTCAATTTCCAGTCAGGGCACAACCCAGAACTGGCCTGGGTTGCAGGCCAGTTCTCAGCGGGGGACGCACAAGAGGCAACCATACATTGATATTTCTCTCCCTCTCCCCTTCCCCTCTAAAGATAAATAAATAAAATATTTTTTAAAAATGACAAAAGCTCTATTTTGAAAAAAAAAAAGAAGTAACTGTAGCCCACGATCTCTTTCAGGCATAGTCTCTTGCTTTTTCCACTGTTCTCTGTGCTGACTCATCTTCCTATCATTCAACCTGCTAGTTGCTTCCTGAAGCTCTTCTTAATAGTTTTGGGTGGGAGGTTGACATTCTTAATATGCTCTTTACCTCTACTCTGGCTCTCATTTACTGGTCAAGAAGGAAAGTGCTTGCAGAGCCCAATGTTATCTCTTACCAAGTTTTTCTTTTTTGTAGCCTCTTTAAACTGCTTCACTGAGGAGTCGCAGAAAGCAGTTGGCTTTTGCAGTTGTGTGGGGCTCTGAAATCTCAGGCCGCAGATAAAAATGACTCTTAATAGAGCTATGTTCTCTTACATTTTTGGTTTCTGTCTAGATAGTTCTGACTGGGGTCCATCCCTCTTGTAGGATGCTGCTAGGAGGAGCAAGAACCAGCAGACACTGCTCAATGTTATACGTCTGTCTTATTCACCCCAATGCTATTGCTTTCAATGGCCATGAGCTGCTTTCCAAGATCTCACCTACCTTTATGAATGCTGTGCCTGGCTACACTTTCTCTTTCCTTAGAAGAAACAGAAAATGGATGTTGGGGGGAGAATTAGCACTCTGTGCTACAAATGCCTGTTGATTCAGACAGGATCTTGATTCCACTCCACAAAATGAATCAGCAACTTGTAGGAGGCATGGGGCCAGGGCAATAGAAAACTTGCACCCTCAGATTAGTATCAAAGGACTCACTTTGAAAAAGGAAACCCAGACAGGCCACCCCTCCCCCAACAATTGCAGCTAAACTTTTGCTAGTTTTGATATGATTGGTATAAATGTTCAAAGATTATCTCGTAACTCGCAATGAAGCTGACTTTCTGGGCCCTGTCAAAAAACTTGATTTTGAAAGTATAGTAAAACAACTAACTACAAAGTGACTTTTAAAACTGTAAGGAAAACAAAACCCATGCCCTGTTATAATTTTTCACTATGATAGATTGCTGACGTTACCCTAAAATTCTTTTGTTTTAGATATATTTATTGTGGATTTGGGGCTTGTTATATATTATAAATACCTCATGATGTTTCCTCCCTTTTTACATTGTAAAATAAATCTTTAAAGAGAATGAAAAATTAATGACTGTCACAAAGGGATTTTTCTTTCCCTTCTTACCATGCTCATTTTTTAAACTATGTGTCATTTTCTTGATCTCCATTTCATCTGATAAACTGCACATTAGTTCATCTCTAGCACTAAAGATTCCTTCGTTAGTTTGCACTGTCAAAATATGAATTAAATACCTACTTTATTTGAGAATGGAGACAGTGACCATTTTAATAGGAGTTCGGGAACAAAGCCAGCGGACTTTGAGAAGTTTATATTATTGTAGTTATTTATACTTGTATGAAACATAAGGGACTTTAGTGTATTTTGTTCCCTGCTGTATACCTGGTACCTAGAACAGTACTTAGTGGACACTCAAATATTTATTGGGTTAATGTATTAATGGATTTTTTCATTTAAATAATCCTAAAATCCACTGGAAAATATTTAGTCAAAGTAGTTGCAAGAGGTTTGGATCCTTTTGATTCTAATAGGGAGAAGGCATGGTGGAATTATATAATTTAGACTATTAAAATTTGTGAAAGCAATGCAGACTGTGTGAAAAGACATTTAACCTTGTTTTACATCTTCAAATATTCATCCCAGGAGACAGGAGGAGGGGCACACACTGTGGGAACACGGTTATGTGACACAGTGTCTCCGATGTGTGTCTCAGTGAGAACACCCTGATCCAAACGATGAGCAACATTAATATTGAAATCAACATTTTCAATTGTTCTTCACATAGTCTCACAGTCTCATAACAAATTTGAGAAATGTTTTATATTACTCTTCTCATTTTATAAATGTGGAAATTGAGCTTCAGAGAGGTGAGTAATTTGCTGAAGTCCCACAGCTGATGATGGATAGGCAAGACCTGAAGGTCTTTGACAGTTAAGATCACATTGGATAAGAAGTCTTGTCTTTGTCCCATTGGCATTCAGCTACTCTGGGGTTCTTTCTCTGCCCTTCACCCCGCTTCTGCAGCACGTCTCCCTTTCTTCTGGGTAAGTATCTAGTACTAATGTTGCAATGGCATTATCTGCCCTGACTTAATAAAGAGCTTCTTTTCTGTTGTTCAAACTGATGCATCACATTTGCTGGGTCTTCAGGAACGAAATAATGATGACTGGAATGAAAGTCCCAGAATTCTCCACAAGCAACCTGCCATGTTATTTTTTTAAAGATTTATTTATTTGTTTATAATTTATTTTTTAGAGAGCGGAAGGGAGAGAGAAAGAGAGAGTGAGAAACATCAATGTGTGGTTGCCTCTCACGTGCCCCCCACTGGAAACTTTGCCTTCAACCCAGGCATGTGCTCCGACTGGGAATCAAACTGACAACCCTCTGATTCGCATACTGGTGCTCAATCCATTGTGCCATACCAGCCAGGGCGCAACTGGCCATGTTAAAGATTTCTGGGAGAGCTATTTATTATGAAGACTCTATTATGGGCCAAGGGTGTTGTGTCCCCCACCTCCAATTCACGTGTTGAAGGCATAACCCCCATTGTGGTATTTGGAGATGGGTAATTAGGGTTAGAAGAGGCCATGAAGGTGGGGACTTCAGGATGGGGTTAGTGGTTTTATAGGAGTAGGGAGATTTCTCTCTTTCTCTCTCTCTGTCCACTCACATGCACTGAAGAAAGGCAATTATGAGGATATAGTCAGAGACCGTTGATCTGCAATCAAAGAAGAGGGTCCTTACCAGGAGCTGAATTGCCCAGCACCTTGATTTTGGACTTCCCATCGTTCCGAACTATGAGCAAATACATTTTTTGCTGTTTAAAGCACCTAGTCAGTGGTGTTTTGTTTTAGCAGCCGAAGCAGACCAGTGTACCCTCTGTAGTGCTTTGGACCCCAAAACTCTAAGTGGACACCTCAGATCAGGTGACTCAGACTGGATCACTAGTGAGGAGTGAGCACTGTGTTTGCCCAGACTGGAAACTGGCCTAAATGGCCTTTCCCATGTGTTCTTTCTCCTGAGTCTGAAACTGGTCTCTGCTCAAGCTTCCAGGAGAATGCAACTGGAGGTAGGGAGCTCCTTCCTAGCTGAGGGGTGAGTGAGCGAAAGAAGGAATGTGGCCTATTTGCCATTACCAGTCAGCAAAAGAGATCAAAAGAAAAAAATCTCAAAAAAGAGAATCCAGCCCTGGCTGGTGTAGCTCAGTGGATTGAGCACAGGCTGGGAACCAAAGGATCACCAGTTCGATTCCCAGTCAGGGCACATGCCTGGGTTGCAGGCCAGTTCCCCAGTACGGGGAGTTCAAGAGGCAACCACGCATTGCTGTTTCTCTCCTTCTTTCTCCTTCCCTTCTCTCTCAAAATAAATAAATAAAATCTTAAAAAAAAAAAGAATCTGAAGGAAGACAATTCATGTATAGGAAATCTCTTTATGTGGCTTGTACAAGTCATTTAACTTCCCAGCTAATCATGGGAGCTGAGGTCATTGATTTCAGACCTTTCCTTTTTTTGGAAAATAGGTGTATAGTGCTATACATCTAAGCATGGTCTCTAAGCCATGGCCTTTTCCTCTAAGCATGGCCTTAAGTGCATTCCACAAGTTATAATGTCCTATTTCATTTCCATGCAGTTCAAACTACTTTCTTACTTCTCAGTCCTGGCTGATGTAGCTCAGTGGATTGAGTACCAGCCTGTGAATTGAAAGGTCACCAGTTCGATTCCTTGTCAAGCAAGGTACATGCCAGGATCACCGGCCAGATCCCCAGTTAGGGGCACACAACAGGCAACCAATCCATTTTCTCTCACACATCAATTTTTCTCTCCCTCTTTTTCTCCCTTCTCTCTCTGAAACTACATAAATAAAATCTTTAAAAAAAAAGAAATAGACTGGAGTATGAGACAGGGCCTAGACATCACACAACTGTAGTTGAGTGGCACCCTGTGGATCTCATATGTGAATGATACTTCCCAGAATTATGTTAAGTTATGGCTTTTGCCAGAGGATCCATTTGGAGGAAAGAATTATAGTCACATGTATAAAGGCTGTGAGGGGTTTGTTTCTAAGTGTACACAAGGCCAGGCAAACTGTCCCAATGTACATCATTGCTCGTGTAGGGGAGAAGATCATTTCCTCTCTCCTCTTAGGTTCTTGATTGAAACCCCCAGTAATAAAAGACAGATCAACAAGAGAAAAGCAAACGGAAGTTTAATAACATACATACCTCCTGTACACATGGGAGAGACTCTGGAAAACTGAGTAACATGCCAAAATGGCCCATGTCACCACCTTAAATACCATCATCTCCAGCTGAAAACAACAAAGGGATGGCTGGGTGGGGAGGCAGTTATGGAAGTTTTTCCAGCAAAGCACAGTAAATAAGGGTAAGATTGTTATGTCAGTTTCTAGGTTTCGAGTCATTGACCTCTCCCAGGTACACAGAGGGAGATGCCCCTACAAAAGATTTCCCTTTTAAGTGCACATGCCCTGGCTTTTAAGTCTTATGCCCTGGCTGGTTTTGCTCAGGGGGTTGAGTGCCAGCCTGCGAACCGAAAGGTCACTGGTTCCATTCCCAGTCAGGGCACATGTCTGGGTTGCAGGCCAGGTGCCCAGTAGGTAGCGTGCGAGAGGTGACCAATCAATGTATCTTTCCCTCTCTTTCTTCCTACCTTCCCTGTGCTCTAATAAGTAAATAAATAAAATCTTTTTAAAAAATTTAAAAATTTATTTATTTATTTTTAGAGAGAGGGGAAGGGAAGGAGAAAGAGTGGGAGAGAAACATCAATGTGTGGTTACCTCTTGCGTGCCCCATACTGGGAACCTGGCCTGCAACCCAGCCATATGCCCTGACAGGGAATCGAACCTTGATCTTTTGGTTCGCAGGCCTGTGCTCAATCCACTGAGCTATACCAGCCAGGGCAAATAAATAGAATCTTAAAATAATATTAAATGTACGTGTCTTACAGAAGAACAACTTCTGTTTTCAGAGATTCTCTTGTGTCTGAAACCTCTAAAAAATGATCAGCCCCAAATCATCAAATAATCAACAGAACAGAATCAATAAG
Organism: Artibeus jamaicensis; assembly: GCF_021234435.1. NCBI lineage: Eukaryota > Metazoa > Chordata > Mammalia > Chiroptera > Phyllostomidae > Artibeus > Artibeus jamaicensis. The sequence goes on along the minus strand of NW_026522028.1, from coordinate 5,821,519 downwards.
CCAGATTATGGGGGGCATATTCTGCTTCTATTCACCCATGAGTCCAGAAAGATTGTCCAGTGAAGGGAGTTGTATATGCCAGACAAAGTACTGGAGAGGAGAGTAATAAACAGAAAAGATACAGAAACCCTCTTAGGGGTCCCTTTGATGTTTGTGGCTGAATACAAAGCCATACACATGTAAGGGTTAAATACACAGTGTGCCCTGAAGTCATGAAGACCTCTGAAAAGGATTTATAAAGCCTAATGCTTATGAAACATGCTATTTCATGGGTAAACAAATACATTTTGCTTAAGGATGTTGGGAATCACGTATTTTAAAAACGATAGTTTTAAAGGCTAACTGGGTATGTAGACTGTCTAAAGGTTACCTCACTCAATATCAGGATTCTTGAATTTATTTTGTGAACATTTCCAAGCAATCTAAAGCCTGATACTTTCTGAGTTGTGGATTGAACGTACGAATTCTCCTCACTCAGCCCTGGTAAGAAGCACTTTTGAATTCATTTCCCTGACATGAGATTGCTCTCCCCAAAGCAATTTTGGAGGGAACATTAAGTGCTATAGAACTGGAATTGGAAAAGTCGGCCCTAGAAAATGTTTTTAATCAGGGCTGTGTGGGCACCCATTTAATCACTATGTAATAGAGGATGTTAAAGTCCCTGGCCAAGTTGCTCATTGGTTAGAGTGTCGTCCAGATAAGCCAAGGATGCAGGTTCAATATCCAGTCAGTTGCACATACAAGAAGCAACCAATGAATGCATAAATAAGTGGAACAACGAATCAATATTTCTCTCTCTCTTCCTGTCTCTCTAGAAAAAAAAATCAATAAAGAAAGAAAGAAAAAGTGTTAAAGGAATAATGCCTTTAAGGCAGTTAGTGACTAAGAAGTTTGTTTAAACTGAGTCCTTTCTTCTGTGGCTTCCTATTTGGAACTGTTTGGCCCAAAATGAACTCAATATTTCTCTTTGGTAGCAGTTCTGTAGCCCACCCTTACCACCTGCCCCCAACGCCCTCATCTTTTGAACTATAAATGGAAATTCACATGTTTTGGGTTTTGTCCTTACAAGTTATAGTGGTCTCTGACAATTCCCTTTTCGTTTGAAACACACCAAAATGGTGCTATGTATTTTCAGTCAGTCACATTCTCTCTGGTATCAAATGGCACAGCTGAGTTGCAGAAAGGTTTTTTTTTTTGCATTATAATAGCATTTCCTTCAGACCTCTAGGGGCCTCTATCTCTAAAATCACTTGTCTGCAGTAACTTCAGGGAGAATAACTTGACCTTTTTAAAAGTAAACTTTCCAACTGAATATCTCCCTCTGGATCTAGGTTCAGATGGTTCTGTGTGTGTGCCTGTTATGTTACTTGAGCTTTTAGGTTAATGTAGATTCTGACTTTTAAAGTGATATACAATGTCTTTCTTTGATTTCCCAAACAGAGAGATCTTTCGCTGATTGCGATGATGAGTAAACTATTAAGTATTGCAGCGGCATGGTTTATTGAGGGTGACAGGGAGAAAATTCCAAGATGTCCTAAATTAAATTACAGCAGGCTGGAGGGTGGAAGGAAGAGACAAAAAAAGGGGTTCATCAGTTAATGGCAGCGCAAAACTGCCGAAAGACTGTGCACACTCCTTAATGTATGGTGGAATTATTAAAGTAACTCCCAGGTGGCTGTTTCTGAGATTACCTAAAAAGAGAGAAGAGCCAGGCACCATTGAACCCCAACAGCCTCTGCTTTTGTTTACACTCGAGCTGCATCTATCCCAGAACTAACCCTGCTTCACCTTCTCCCACCCCTTTGTCTACAGCTAACTTGCAAAAGGGCTTACGTATTTCTCCCGCTACTTGATATATGAAATCTGCTTGCAAAACTCCAGGACCAAAGACCTGTTGTCTTTTTTACCTTCCCACGCTGCCGGAGGTTTAGACCCCAGGCCCTAAGACTCCGATCCTTTTTTCCTTTTTTGCTAGCAATAGTCTAATAAATGCTTTCTTTTAAAAAGACTTTCAGTTGTGGAAGTCAATTTTTTTTTGTTTAACAAGGACATAATGCCTGTTCGTCCTACTACTATTTCAGAAGGTTAGTCAATACTTTGTGCTCTTTCCCTAATTTATATTATGCAAGGTGGGGCCAAAGTAAGTTTACAGTTGTGAATACACGAAACAGAGTTTGTTCTTATACTGTTTTCCATAGGAACAATCCCTGTATTTGTAGGCAGAAATAAGGTGACCCACTGTCCCAGTTTGCCCAGGCCTTGGGGAAGGGGAGGTCTTGGCATGTGGCCCTTTCAATACAGAAATGGGACAAAGTCTTGGGTAAACCAGGACAAGTTGGCCACCCTACTCAGAAGTCATGTACAAACACCTACCATCCTGGAATTTTTTTCTAAATCCTCAGTTCGCTGAAGAAAAGTGCCCCTAAGGGCAAACGAAGAGCAGGATACTATAGTAATGTAAACTTTTAGTTTGGAATACAACATATAATGCACAAATCATAAGTGTATATAGCTCTACAAAATTTCACCAAATGAACACACATATGTAACTAGTATCCATATCAAGAAAGAGATATTTTCAGAATTTCAAAGCCTCCTTCTGTATCCATTCAGTCATGTCCTGCTTGAATAACCTGGAAGAGGAAAATTAATTTTCCCTCTACTATCCTGAGCTCTTGGCTGATACCCCCTTTAATAAAGGACAAATTAACAGGAGAAAACAAAAAACAAGTTTAATAACATGTCTTTCTCCTGTATATATGGGAGATAGCCAGGAGACCTAAATAAAACTCTCTGAATTGGCCCAAGATATCACCTTAAATACTATCTTCAGCTAAAAACAAAATAGAAATGTCAGGGTAGGGAGGCCAATTATGAGAGATTTTCAGGAAACGTACAGATTGTTATGTACATTTAAGTCCACACCTTCTCTATTGATAAGAGTTTCTTGTGATTTACCTTCAGCCTCCTCTTCCTGGTAGAGAGGGGGGAGGCGCCCTTACAAATGGAGATTAACATTATAAATGTAAATTTCCTTCACAAAAGGGTAAATAAAATCTACTCTGTTTTCAGAGCTTCTCTTATGCCTGCTTTTCCTCAAAAGCATGCTACCTCAAAATAATCCTTATGCCAAAGAGGCGTATTTTAAAGTTTCATATTCTGTTACTCCTCACTTTTCTTCTCTTTTTTTTTAAAGAAACACGTGCTCTTCCTAGCACATAATAGATGATCAATAAAAGTTGCTTCCTTTTTTAAAAAGATTTTATTTATTTTATCGTTAGAAGGGAAGGGAAGGAGAGAGGGAGACAAACATCAATGTATAGTTGCCTCTCGTGTGTCCCCTGCTGGCAACTGGCCTGCAACCCAGGCATGTGCCCTGACTGGGAATAGAACTGCAATTCTTTGGTTCGCAGGCCCATGCTCAATCCACTGAGCTACACCAGCCAGGGCTCTACTATGAATACTTTTGATGGTAGGGATATACAGGGGGCAGTGATTTGGCAGAATCTCAGGGAGGCAGCAACACTCAAAGAGATTGGCGCCTAATGGACATAGACACTAGCCATGGGGGTCCGCACCACTGCGCATTCTCTGAGCCACCTAGGCAGGGTACAAAAGCAGGAGTAATACCACACTCCAAGGAAAACTCGGTCTTTCACAACAGAACAACTAGGCAGGGGGAAATAGAGGTTAGGGACCTATATAGAGTCCAAACTTTGAGTTTAAAGGTAGAGTCCTCTGGACTGATGTCTGCCTAAGAATTCTGACACCAGTTACTAATGCATGGGTTTCTTTCTTTCCTTTTCAGTTTTATTGAGATATAATGGACATACAGTATTGTATAAGTTTATTGTGAAAAGATTACCACAGTAAGTTCAGTTATTATCATCCCCTCATATAGTTACAAAAGAAAATGATATTTTCCCCTTGTGATGAGAACTATTAGGATATACTTTTTAAATGTACTATGATAATAATGTTAAATATACTCATCAGGTAATACATTACAACCCCCCAGTACTTATTTATCATATAACTGGAAGCTTGTACCTTTCTGAAGCTTACACCTTCATCAAACCCTTGGTGCCCTACTCCCTACCTCTGGTAACCACAAATCTGTTTCCTTTTTCTAGGAATTTCTCTTAAGATTCTACATGTAAGTGAGGTCATACACTATTTCTCTTTCTTTGTCTGACTTATTTTACTAAGCATAATGCCCTGATGATCCATCTGTGTTAGCACAAGTGGCAAGATTTCCTTCTTTTTTTATGGCTGCATAATATTTCATTACCCATACTGTAGTCCCCCTTGTTTGCGAGTTCACTTTCCATGGTTTTGGTTATCCGCAATCTGAAACTGTGCTCTGAAAATATTAAATGGAAAATCCCAGAAATAAACAACTCATAAGATATATACTGTGTGCCATTCTGAATGGTGAGATGAAATCTCGTGCCATCCCGCTTCATTCATCCTGCCCAGAATGTGAATCATCCCTTTGTCTAAAATAACCACACTGTATACACTCCCTGCCCGTTACTCACCCAGTAGCTGTCTAGGTTATCAGATATTTTCAGAGAGAGAGATAGAGACTACATTCACATAACTTTTATTACAGCATATTGTTATCATTGTTCTATCTTGTTAATTTATAAATTAATATATTATAGCTATGTGTATATAGCAAAAAAACCCATAGTATATATAGAGTTTGGTACTATTTATCTGCAATTTCAGGAAGCCACTGGGAGTCCTTGCATGCAACCCCTACAGATGATGTTTTGTTTATCCATTCATCCACCGATAGACACTTAAGTGGTTTCCATGTCTTGGCTATTGTGAATAATGTTGTAGTGAGCATGGGGGTGCAAATATGTCTTCAAAACAATGATTTCATTTCCATCAGCTATACTCCCAGAGATGAAACTGTTACCGAACAAGAGGAGGTCCAAGGGAGGGGCAATACAATATTTGGCCCACCTAGGGATGCCCAAAACTGCTGTACAACAGGGGCCCCTCCCAAAAACCAAAATACTAAAATCTACTGGGCCCTTCTGTCCGCCGCCAATTGGAAACACATCTCTTAATGCCAGAGATTTGTGAAAAGGAAACAAAATGTTTATTTAATGCTATTTAGGCCTAATGCCACCACTAAAATATCAAAGTCCTTTAGGTTATACACCTACACCCACACAGCGCTCCCTTCCCTCTGTCCCAACTCCGGGTACCGTAAATCAGGAAAAGAGCACACGTCTGTGTTGCAGGCCGCTGGCACCATCAGCTGTGTCACTGTGCAGGCAGGATCTCGAGTTAATCCAAAGTACTGTGGTACCCTCTCATAGTCCACTGGCAAGAGTCCTTTGTACCCAGTTCCAGTCAAAGTCTCTGTTGCTTTTCAGGCCCCGCAGCCAAAGGGGGCACCCCAAAGCCGCGTGGGCCTCTTCTACCAAAGCTGCAGGAGTCCGCACTCCACCAAAAGCATGTGGCTGTCTTCTTCACCTGGCTGCAGGGATCTCCATTCTGGCAAAGCTGCGTGGTTTTTCCCTTTCACCTGGGAAAGAGGGGTTCCACACTCTGCCAAAACCACGTGGCTCCCTCTTTCACCTCACCAACAGGGGGTCCTCACTCTGCTGAAACCGCGTGGCTCTCTCTCATCTGGCCAAGCGGGGACCCTTCATGTCCTGGAGCCAGTCTTTTCCAAGCTCCCACACAGCGGCCCTTCCACTCAGGGGCGCAGCCCTTAGTTACATCCTGAGTCCAAGCCCTCCTCACTCAGGAGAGCAGCTCATAGATCCCATCTTGAGTCCCAGCTACTACCTTCTCCTTCCTCCTTGGCCCCAAACTTGGCCACTGCTATTTAACATATCTATGAAACCAGTTAAAGGTTATAGATATGTTAAATAACCATTCTTCCGGAGGTTAGCTCCAAAACTGTTGCTATGCAAAATAGCTCTCAATGGCCTGGCTCCATTCTTTCTTCCCCCTGTGGGGGGGGGGGTGAGGACATCTTATATGTCTCTCCAATATTTCTATACACTTTGAATTCTGGACACCTTTCTAAATCTTTTTTTGGGGGGCCCCCCTGTCTGCACCCTGTATCAATTCCCTCCTTTCAGATATACACGTTCTTTATAATCATATAAAGGAAAATGGACGCAGATCTCATCTTCTTGTAACTGCTTCGAGCTGAAAATGGACGCTGTCCTACATACTCCGGGGTCAGGGCTGCCCTGAAAGGGGAGGGGGGTGCAGCACGGAGGGAGTCCTTCCTGTAAGGGAAAGACCTTACAGGGTCTTGGTCAGTTGGCTGTCACCTGGACGTCGCAGGCTTGGTGTCCAAAGGCTGGCATTACTGAACTGTTGGCATTCTGGTCAGGTCACATTCTGGAGGTGACAGATTAGGCAAGAAATTGGAAGCACAATTAAATCATAACCATTAATAGACAAAGGCAGACACTTCAGTAAAGAATGGCTTATCCAGTGGAAGGTGTACAAGGCATGCTACACCTATCTAAAAACTCTTGTGCTCCACTATACTTCACTCAGGCTGAGGGGAATACATTAAGATTTCCCTCCTTTCAGATTTCTGCGCCCTTTCTGCCCAAGCCATCGAGACAGAAAAGGGAAAATCAGTTTCAAGTGAAGCCCACAGACTGCCCCGCCCTTCACCAACCCAACTACTTAGTTCAGCCAAACCGTTGAGTCTCAGGGGGGGCGATGACGAAGATGGGCTCCTTAAGTGAGGCCTATATTGCAACCAATCACTCATAGGCATAGGCAGGTCATAGGCATACACTCTATGAAAACAGAACGCACAGGTTAATTCACACAACAATCCCCAAACCAGTCTCTGCGTCTGTGAGACTGTCTTTTGGGAAGACATTCCATTGCAAGATCCTTTGCACCTGTAAATTGTACGTCTTCGGTAATATCACAAACCTGGTTTCAACTTTCAAATGAAAACAAATTCTCAAGACAATTAGCTGTGCCATTCTGATGTGTAATACTGAGCATTGTGATTTTCCTTGAATTATAATTTTTCTCCTTAAGATCACCCTCACTGTTATTTACAGGGACTACTTTAGGTCCCGCTTTTGATTTTGACTGTTTGTTTGCATAAACACACCAAGAGCAGCCTGGATCACTTATGATCCCTAAGTCTACTTTGCTGGAACTGACACAGGGAACCCTCAGATTGACTTCTCACTCTGCCCCTCAGGGCACAAACGCAGAGCCACACACCTGCCATCTGGCTTTGCCTGTACCAGTTGTTTCACTCAAGTCCTTGAGCCTTCATTGTGCCTACAGGTTCCTTTTTAGCCATCTTTCAGGAAAGCAACCTTCGTTTCTCCCCCTGGAAATACTGGCACGAACCGCACAACCAACTAAAGTACCAGGCTTTTCTTGTGGGCTTTCGCTAGCTTCAGAGGTCAATCCCAGTTCCTCAGGGCTTTCTGGTAACGTCCAGAACCCATACATGCCTCCTTCAGGCGTGACATTCCAGTCAAAGTCCTGGTTAACAAAACCACTATTAAAGACTAGTCTTATTGGTTTTATGCAAAGAAACTTTATGTCATCACTCATTCCTTTAGAATGCCAAATTCTGGAGAGATTAGTTAGGGAGAAAAATACAAAGCATAATGGAAAATCCTTTTCTTTGTTCACTTTCTTACAGAGTATGAAGTTTTAACCTTTCTTGGAATCCTCAATTTCCTTTTCAGAGCAGATACAGAGCAAAATCTGAAACACAGTGTTCCGAAACAATACAGGTAGAGACATTCTCTCGCACCAATGCTTCCACTGGTGCCTCACAGAGACATGCTCCTTCAGGCCCAGTCTCTTGGTGGAGACATGCTGCTTTGCCTCAGGCTGAAGCACTTATCAGCCCCAAATGACCCTTCCTGGGTCCCGGGTGGCAAAGGCACTCTCCCCAACTGGTTACAGTGACCTTCACTAGGTCTTATAATACAGGTACGGAGACATGCTCCTTCAGGCCTGGTCTCTTGGCGGAGACATGCTCTTTGCCTCAGGCTGAAACACCTATCAGCCACAATTGACCCTTCCTGGGTCCCAGGTGGCAAAAGCATTCTCCCCAACCGGTTACAGGTGACCTTAAAAAGGTCTTCAGATACAGGTTTGGAGACATGCTCCTTCAGGCCCGGTCTCTTGGCAGAGACATGCCGCTTTGCCTCAGGCTGAAACGCTTGTCAGCCCCAAATGACCCTTCCTGGGTCCCGGGTGCAAAGGCATTCTCCCAACCGGTTACAGTGACCTTGACTAGGTCTTACAGTACAGGGTTTCTGATCAGATGCAAAACCAATGGCAGAGACTTGCTCTCTTCCAATCCAGTCTCATGGCAGAGACATGCCCTTTGCCTCAGGCTGAAACGATTGTCAGCCCCAAATGACCCTTCCTGGGTCCTGGGTGGCAGAGGCATTCTCCCCAACCGGCTACAGTGACCACTAGGTCTTACAATACAGGTACGGAGATGTGCTCCTTCAGGCCCGGTCTCTTGGTGGAGACATGCTGCTTTGCCTCAGGCTGATACACTCATCAGCCCCAAATGACCCTTCCTGGGTCCCAGGTGGCAAAAGCATTCTCCCCAACCGGCTACAGGTGACCTTTACTAGGTCTTCAGATACAGGTTTGGAGACATGCTCCTTCAGGCCCGGTCTCATGGCAGAGACATGCTCTTTGCCTCAGGCTGAAGCACTCGTCAGCCCTAAATGACCCTTCCTGGGTCCCGGGTGGCAAAGGCATTCTCCCCAACCGGCTACAGGTGACCTTAAACAGGTCTTCAGGTATATACAGAGTTTCTGATCAGAAACAGAACCACATGTGAGAAATTTGCTCTTCTCCCATGAAACCAGAAAAAAAAGTAGTTGAGGTTTTCCTTACTCCAGGTTTAAAACTTTCATATCCTTTATACACATTTCTACTTATCTAGATTTAGCTATTACTCTCTTTTACCCTTGGTCCCTTTCCCACATTGGGAAGGACTCTACTTAAGCTCAGTACTTAAACTCAGTATGTGGCAGCTAAAGTCCATAGCACTACAGGTACCTTCCACTAAAAGTCCCTAGGTTTGCAGGGACATTTTACAACTTTCTGAAGCTTAGACCTTGCAAATACCCTATAAATCAGATGGTCACTCTTGGACCTCAGTTCATGACCTTCAAAACCAGAACCATTACTATCAGAACCAGTTACACAGAGAACCTGACTGCTGCATTGCCCACACAGCAGCAGCGTACAGCCCATAAATCAGAAGAGAAGCCTTATCCAGTTCCAAGATGGTGGCGCCCATGCACGTGGGGTCATCCAACATGGCGGCACCCATGCGTGCAGGGTCATCCAAGATGGTGATGCCCGTGCATGCTCTGTCCTCCATGGTGGGGCACTCACGTGGCTCATCCATTTTACCCAAAATGGCAGCACCCCGACTCTGGTTCCCCCCACCTGGGAAGGTTCCAGGACTCCGGTTTCAGGAGCCCCGGAAGCCCCCAAGGCCCCTTCCACCAGCGGGCAAGGGGACACCACAAAGCCACCCTCTACCCAGTGGGGGTGGTGCACTGAGGCTGCAGTCACCAATGCAGGTGGAGAGCAGGCTCCACTGCTCTCCTGCTCCACCTGTGAAGGTGGGGGCTCTGCAGCTCCGTTTTCGGGAGCCAAAGAGGCTCCTGGCAACCTCTGCTGCAGTGGGTGAGCAGAGCCCACTTGCAGAGGCTGCGAATCCATGGTGGAGACTTCTCCCACTTGCAGGGCAGGAGAAGCCGCAGTGGGCCTCACCTCCCCAGAAAGCAGTGTCACCACGGGAGTTACCGCTGTCTGGGGTCCCCCATTCCCTGGGTTCAGGACATTGATGAGGTTTCTTTCCTCATCATCTCTCTCCTCCTGTGATCTACTATCAGGGAGGGGTTCTAAGACCCCTTTCTCCTTCTGAACCATTACATACTTTTCTGTAGAACTACTCATACAGTTCCAACAAAGCAAACAAAGGTTCAGAACAAAAAGAATACAGGTGGCGTAAAGACCAGGTATTTCCCCTGCTATCACCCACCATTCCAGCTCCATTATTGCAAAAGAGCAGTCAGAAACCAAGTTTTTCAACCCCGAACACTTTCACGTCTCTGCTCCCTTCCCTCTTTGTTTCCTTTTCACCTTTCCAGGCGTGATTAGGCGGCCGATGCCCTCAAGAGCGCAGAGAAATCCTCAGAGACTCGGAAAATTCCAAAGCCTCACTCTCTCGCACTTGAGGGGGTCGGTCTGCCACGGACAATTATCCCACCAGAGTCGCCAAAAACTGTTACCGAACAAGAGGAGGTCCAAGGGAGGGGCAATACAATATTTGGCCCACCTAGGGATGCCCAAAACTGCTGTACAACAGGGGCCCCTCCCAAAAACCAAAATACTAAAATCTACTGGGCCCTTCTGTCCGCCGCCAATTGGAAACACATCTCTTAATGCCAGAGATTTGTGAAAAGGAAACAAAATGTTTATTTAATGCTATTTAGGCCTAATGCCACCACTAAAATATCAAAGTCCTTTAGGTTATACACCTACACCCACACAGCGCTCCCTTCCCTCTGTCCCAACTCCGGGTACCGTAAATCAGGAAAAGAGCACACGTCTGTGTTGCAGGCCGCTGGCACCATCAGCTGTGTCACTGTGCAGGCAGGATCTCGAGTTAATCCAAAGTACTGTGGTACCCTCTCATAGTCCACTGGCAAGAGTCCTTTGTACCCAGTTCCAGTCAAAGTCTCTGTTGCTTTTCAGGCCCCGCAGCCAAAGGGGGCACCCCAAAGCCGCGTGGGCCTCTTCTACCAAAGCTGCAGGAGTCCGCACTCCACCAAAAGCATGTGGCTGTCTTCTTCACCTGGCTGCAGGGATCTCCATTCTGGCAAAGCTGCGTGGTTTTTCCCTTTCACCTGGGAAAGAGGGGTTCCACACTCTGCCAAAACCACGTGGCTCCCTCTTTCACCTCACCAACAGGGGGTCCTCACTCTGCTGAAACCGCGTGGCTCTCTCTCATCTGGCCAAGCGGGGACCCTTCATGTCCTGGAGCCAGTCTTTTCCAAGCTCCCACACAGCGGCCCTTCCACTCAGGGGCGCAGCCCTTAGTTACATCCTGAGTCCAAGCCCTCCTCACTCAGGAGAGCAGCTCATAGATCCCATCTTGAGTCCCAGCTACTACCTTCTCCTTCCTCCTTGGCCCCAAACTTGGCCACTGCTATTTAACATATCTATGAAACCAGTTAAAGGTTATAGATATGTTAAATAACCATTCTTCCGGAGGTTAGCTCCAAAACTGTTGCTATGCAAAATAGCTCTCAATGGCCTGGCTCCATTCTTTCTTCCCCCTGTGGGGGGGGGGGTGAGGACATCTTATATGTCTCTCCAATATTTCTATACACTTTGAATTCTGGACACCTTTCTAAATCTTTTTTTGGGGGGCCCCCCTGTCTGCACCCTGTATCAAAACTGCTACATCGTATGGCAGTTCTATTTTTAATTTTTTGAGGAACCTCTGTACCGTTTTCTATAGTGGCTGTACCAACTTATATTCACAGCACCAGTGCACAAGCAGGGGTTGCTCAGAACCACCTTCGGGTTGAATAATTCCTTAAAAACCTATTATACTTACAGTTCCATTTTTTACAGGGCAAAGATACAGTCAAATTAGCCAAAGATGCATAGGCCTAGTCTGAGAGGCCTCCAAAGGGTTACAGCTTCAAAGCTTCCATTTTTCTCAGGATGCACATTACTTTCCTGACATTGATGGGTAACAGTGCACTCAGGAGTATTGCAACAGCATTCCGTGCGTGTTGTTAGTTCGGGAAGCTCACTCCAGCTTTGGTGTTCAGAGTTTTTACTGGGGCTTTATTATATAGGTATGACTGATTGAATTGTGGTTGAATTGAATCTCTAGCCCCCACATCCCATCACATGGTTAGTCTTTCTAGTGTGGCCAGCCCACACAGAAAGCTTGTCAGGTGTGGCTGGCTCCATCCTACGTCATCTCATTAACGTAACCTGCCAGGTGTGGTCTAAGGAGCTCACTATAAACAACAGAGACACTCCTAGCACTTGGGAATTGCCAGGTGTTTCAAAGGTACCTCCAAGAGCCAGGACAAATACTAGACCACTCTTTTAGCAAGGCCAAGTTCTTTATTACATAGGGCCCTTTCTCCTTTTTTCTATAACATTGCTAGAATCTGATGTAACAGTGACAAGGGAATTGTCCACTAATGATTGAGCTTATCTGCCCAGTGGGTGGGAATGGAGACTCAAAAGAGACCTTTTGTTTATTAATTGTTCAGTTACAGTGGTCCTCATCTTTCCCCCATTACTCTCCCCTCCCCTCCCCTCCCCCCATCTTCCACATTCAGTCCTCCCCGCCTTGTCTTTGTGCATATGTCCTTTATACATGTTCCTTGACTCATCCCCTCCTTTCCCCCATTGTCCCCTTCCCTCAAAACAGAATGTAAGGTGATTTATAGAAAACAAAGCAATGCCAACTTTCCTATAACAAAATAGTGTTTGGAAATGCAAACTAATTTGCTTTTCATTATTGGTGCTTTCTTTATACCCCCACATCTCTTCCCTTATTAAAATGGACCAAAAAAGCCCTGGCTGGTATAGCTCAGTGGATTGAGCTCAAGCCTATGAACCAAAGGATCAAGGTTCAATTCCCAGTCAGGGCACATGCCTGGGTTGCAGGCCAGTTCCTGGCAGGGGACTCATGAGAAGCAACCACACATTGATGTTTCTCTCCTTCCCTCCTTCCCTCCTTCCCTTCCTCTTTAAAGATAAATAAATTAAAAAATCTTTAAAAAATGAGCAGAAAGAGAGAAAAGATAATAATTTACTTTTGTGTGACAAAATATGCTTTTGAAGCTCTTTGGGAACCGCTTATGAGAGGAGAGGTTTTCGGATTGCAAGAGTCTGAGTGGTTTGGGTATCAAAAATGAAGGCTTCAAGTTTGACAGAAAAATCTGGAAGAAGATCAGATCAATCTGAACCACCTAAAGCGATGTAAGAGCATCCCAGGACTAGAAGAGTGGAGAGTCAGAGGGAAAAAAGGGGTACACAAATGTGTTCCTGAGAAGAGACTCTGTACTCTGCCCGCATTCTCTCCACCCCTACCTAGTCAAAGAGAATAAAAAGGCAGAGACATAAGAAGTTGCTTGTCGTTGACACTCAGTGCCCCATGCGCAGCCCTCCCACCTTAATCGTTCCGGTATGTGGTCTCTGACTCCCACTGGCCAGTAGCTTTGTGTCTAGAGGTTTTTCCCCCGGGACTACTCTGCTTGCTACAGCAGTGCAGAAGTGCCAGGGAGTCAAAGTTCTGAGAGCAGCCCTTACCCAAAACTCTTATTATAATTACCTCCCATTATAGATCTCATTATAAATACCCTAGGTCTGGCCCCGCCCCTTGGGTGGGATAATTTGGAGGTGTGTATTTTATACCATTTCACCAGAGTTGTCCCATGGGGTTTAAGTCCCTGGGAATCCACCACAGCATTTGACTTAATAATGCACCTTATCTGCCTTGCCTTCTCTGCATCACTCCCCACTCCAAGGTGATTTCTGTATAGTGCAAATGAACTACTTGCCCTTGAATCCTGTCTCAGAGTTGTCTTCTGGAGGTGTTGATACTAAGGCACAGCTCTTTCCATTGTTTAATGAGGCAAATGTTCTTTTTTTTTAGAGCTATTTTTTAAGGATATTGTTTTTTAATTTTTTAAAATTAATTAATTTATTTATCTTTAGAGAGGAAGGGAAGGAGAGAGGGAGAAAAATATCAATGTATGGTTGCCTCTTGTGCATCTCCTGCTGGGAACTGGCCTGCAACCCAGGCATGTGTCCTAACTGGGAATCGAACTGCAATCCTTTGGTACGCAGGCCCACACTCAATCCACTGAGCTACACCAGCCAGGGCCAAATGTTCCTTTTTAATAGGTTCATTAAGAATAAGGGAAAAGGAGAGGATGGTTCCCCTCCATGTATCAGATTTCTCTGTGGTTCTTTGCAGTGGATTTTCTGATTAATTGCATCACTCAGGGTAGACATCCGGGAAAGAGAGTGTCCTCATGTACTTTGTAATTTTTGTGTTGTGAGCTCATTTTTATTAGGTATTTATCTTTTGTGAGAGTGCTGTGTGTGCACTAGGCTGAGGAGGTATCTCAGTTGGCTGGTTAACCATTTGCTTATTTGACCTTGCAAACTTAAGATCAGTTTCAAGTAAGTTTCTAAGCAAAGGAAACTCATACTCTAAGGTAGTGCAAACCTGTACCTGCCTCCAGGCCAAGATCATGCTTGGGGTTCCAGTTTCTTAGAGTGGTTCTGTTTCCTCCAGTGGCCCACAGTGGACGTGGTGTTTGTGTACATTCCACTTCTACTTTCTGCCTAAGGACAGAGAAACTCTTCCTAGTGCCTACTGTTACTTCAAGAGCCTATGTTTGGTTTCCTGGTTTGACTTGCTCCCTTAGCCTGGATTCCAGTCCTATTCTTCTGTCAGTTGCACAGCCTGAGTTCTGTCTCCAGGGCCAGGACTCCGAAAGTTGTCTGGCTTCAATTCCTCCTCACTGCTTTGATTCTAACATCCCTTGTTCTTCTGACACCTGGGGATTTGCTTTTGAGCACAACTATGTTTAAAAAATTTTTTTTTCATATCTCATCTAGCATTTCTGTGTTTTAGGAGTAGAAGGAGGAACTCCAGCATCTTGTTGGGCAACTGTAGTTACCATGACACGAAGCAGCATAAACATGACACAAAGCAGCATAAACTCTCAGCAGGTCACCCTGCCCACAAAGAAGACAATTTGTTGCATTATACAGATTAGATTAGCTCTTCCCTATCCATTCTGGAATAGGATCTTGGCTTTAATGTATCCTAAAGGCTTCCCAAAGCAAAAGAGCCCTCAAAGAGGAATTTGGGCCTTTGTTTTGAAAACTTAGACTTTGAAGATTTCAAACATCTCAGGAACAGCTTCTTAAGCAGATGTCATGATCAGTGTACCCGAGCTATTCCTTTTCCCAGAACTTTCTGCAAGAGAAAAGTTGTTCTGGCTCAAGATGGGGGCCTATCCTTGACGTGAGCAGAGATAAGCAGCAGAAAATATCTCTCAATTCTAGAGAAAAATTAACCTCAGGGGTCACAGCTCATTTTCTGTTCCAACATCCCCATCTTAGAAGGTCAGCTAGTCTAAGGAAAGGCCAAGGACTTTGAAGTCAAACATCATGGTTGCAAAGAGTGATTTTCAAAAGTTAAAATCATGGCTCTAATACAAATATAGAATGGGCATATGTCAAAGATTTTATTTAACTCATTAATGAGGAGATCAATAAGGTGGTAGTGCTGGTTCAAAGAGCATTTTGAGGACTAGCGTATTTCTAATCCACCAGGATTCAAAGGCAGTTTGAAATAAATTTTCTAAGTCGGAGGCAAAACTGATTAATGTCTAGAGGGCAATGAAAATGTACTTTGGGGCTATGTCTTCTATTGCACAGAACAATTACCATATAACTTTGCAGTCCAAGCCCTTAATTAATAGTAAATGGCAGTTGTACATAGATATGTCCCCTAGGTAATTAAATAATCACACGATCCTGTCCACATCCCAAGATGGCACTAAAAGGACATACAACCCATTTTTTTCCTTATTTTTCAAATTTTAAATCATATCTCCTAGCAATAGCTAAGACACCTAGCTATGCAATACTACCTTTGAAGCAATTATCCAAATTCTCTGGGAATCAGTTTCTTCATCTGTAAAATTGGGGTGGTAATATCTATCTTGCCTAATTATTTTATTTTTTCATGCTCCATAACTAATGGAGACCAGAGATGACTCCTGGGTAGACGGAGTTGGACTGGGTGTTTTTTACACTAAAGACTAGTAGCAGAGACCTTCGGATACTAGGGTGTGGGTCAGAAAAATGGACATAAGCCTGGATCACTGTGTCTGAGGATGAGAGCCTAGAAGGAAAACTAAGTGAAAATGAGCAGCAAATCTAAGGAGTAGTAAGAAGGAGAAGAAACCCAGAGATAAAACGAGCAACACATGTCAGCCAAAGTCCCACTAGTTTGGAGTTCAAAACATAAAGCAGTGTGAGAAAGAGGACAAGAGTGAATCTGAATCTGAGTCAGGGAAGGTGGCAACTTTTGTTGTATTCAGTTTTTTCAATTGTGTGGGATGGCCTAGCCTTGGAGATTAGGGTTATCCTGAGACAATGAATGAGGTAAAGGTTAAAGAGAATTTCTACCGGGCACTTGGTTTGGTATCTAAAAATAGAAAGTGGTTAATAAAATGTAGTGATTATACTTTTTATCTACTTTTCTCTCCATGGAGGTTGTGGGTGAGGCAGTTTTCTTTAAAAAAAAAAAAAAAAAAAACGTGAGCCCTGGCTGGTGTGGCTCGGTGGGTTGAGTGTGGGCCTATGAAACAAAAGGTCACTGGTTCAGTTCCCAGTCAGGGCACATGCCTGGGCTGCGGGCCAGGTCCCTAGTAGGGGGCATGTGAGTGCAACCGACCAATGTATCTCACACATGTGGGAGGGACTTTGCCCGAAAGTTCCCCCGTCCGCCACGGATGAAAGTAACACTACCAAGACATGATCTTCTTGGGGAGGAGAGGTGGCCAGTTTCTCAGAGGAAAAAGGCCAAGAGCCCCTAACTCTAAAGGCTTTTATTGGGTTGTAATACACAGGAATACAGGTGGCAAGGATCAAACAATAGATAACATTTCAAAGAAAGATGAGGGCTTAGTCTGAGTCAGTGTCTGTCAGGAAAGGGGGTTGCAGAAACTTTAGGAGACATACTCATTTCCTGCTCAGATCCTTAACATATGAGTGAAAGCACTCTTAGCAAAGCAGGTTTCACAGGACTTTTAGGAATTCTTTCTTATGCCTGATTAGGGATAAGGCCCTAGCCGACAAAGGGCTGCATCGCCTCTCCCATCACAGGTTTTCAGGCTTAAGTGGATTAGAGCAAGGAAGCGCTTCTCCTAGAGGACATGGGGACTTGGGCTATGTCAGAATAGCTGGGAGGCGAGGGTCCATCGCTCCCTCTTTGTCACAGCCCCCGGAGTCCTTCCATGATGGCCTCCCAAGTGATCATGTCTAGCTTAGGTTGCCCCTCTCTGTGAGGAGCCGTACCCATCTCGAACTAACCGACCAAGCGTTGGGGGCAGGGGAGGAAGCAGAGACAAGCTTTATCTCTTTGTGGCTCACATTCCAGAGGTTGCTCACTCATCCTTAGCCATAGGGGGGTAGTTACAATTCCTGGAACCAGGCAGAGTGGTTCCCAACACACACACATGGATGTTTCTCTCCCTCTCTTTCTCCCGCCCTTCCCCTCTCTCTAAAAATAAATTTTAAAAGTGTTTAAAAAAATATTAAAAAGAACCATGAGAATAAAAGTCTCTATAACTTACTTGTTTAGTACAGAAGGTATTCATATCACTGATGAAAATGAGGTGGACATTTGGTAGTTTTGATTGCTATGGCAAAAAAGATGTACCACTTGCATCTTCCTTCAAGAAGGAACTTGTAGGCCGTGGCTTGGTAGCTCAGTTGGTTAGAGGGTTGTTCTGATACGCCAAGGTTGTGGGTTCAATCCCTAGTCAGGACATATACTAGAATCAACTAATGAATGTAGAGATAAGTGGAACAACAAATCAATATCCGTCTGTCTCTCTTTCTCTCTCCCCTTTTCCTCTCTCCTGAAAGAAAGAGAGACAGAGAGAGAGAAAGACAAAGAAAGAAAAGAAAGGGAGGGAGGAAGAATGTGTTCATCAGTTGTCAGGAGTGCAGTTAGCTGACAGCCTTCAACTGCAGTGTCTTTAGGACCTACCTTAGAACATAATTGTGAGACCTGGCACTTCCCAGGCAAGGCCTAGCCAATGACTGAGCTTAAAGTGTCTATGAAGGCCTGGCCTTTCCTGCCCAACACAGGGATTCACTAATGGGCAATCTTTGCTCAGCCCCCCTCCCCGCCCCCACTGGGTTGGCAGTGCAGTTGGGGGCTTTCTCTGCCCCTTTCTACTTTCTCCTCCATTTTTTCATCGATGCCAGATCTTCATCACAGTTTGAAAGACTTCTCTGTTGCTTCTCTTTCCCGTCCCTTCATTTTTCCCAAGTGTTCAATTTCCCCAATAAACTTTGCACTCGTCACTCTATTTTCACCATTTGCTACCCAGAAGACCTGCACTGACATAGTTGGTACTGTGAATGGTCTGAGAGAGTAGGAAAAAAGATGGGGGTTGGTGACTGGTCACTCACCCCCTGACTGGCAGTGAGGACCTCATTCTGGGTGGTAGGTAGGATATGGAGGATCCCTGGATAATGCTGTGTCTAATTGCTAAAACTTACTGAAAGGTTTTTCTCAGGCTCCGCCAAGGAAAAAATGCCCATCAGCCACAAAAGTAGGCACAATATAGAGCTTTATTGAGGTAGATGCGCCCGGATGAGGTTCTGTGTTCTTCAGAGGAGATCAGAGAACCTCATCCTCTGAATAGGAAAAATGGCCGGGTTTTATTTCCATTGGCTTCCCGCGGGAGCTGGGGATTGGTCTCCTCTGAACAAAGCCACGATACAGGATTGGTGTTTTCTGCCTCGAACTCAGGTTGCTGTGCGGATGTCCCTTTTGGCAAAGCCTGCCCTTCTGGAGGAGGGTGGAGTACTCTCGGGGCGAGGGGGGGTATGGGCGGGGCGAATATCAGTAGTCAGAAAGAGGATGGGGTGTGGCGGGGCTTGTGCGGTGAGTTCTCCGGCTGCAGCATCCACCCAGGCATTGCCGCCAGAAACAGGGTCCTGTGAGGCTTGGTGACCCTTACAGTGGACCTTACCAGGTCTCTGCTGATCAGAGAACCTCATTCGGGCGCATCTACCTCAATAAAGCTCTATATTTTGCCTACTTTTGTGGCTGATTGGCATTTTTTCCTTGGTGGAGCCTGAGAAAAACCTTTCACTTACAGTGGTTGTAATTTGGCAGAAGGCTCTGATGGAGGGGAAATGGTCGGGTGCAGGGATTTGAGAAGTCCAGGAGGTGGGGTGGGGGAATGGAGGAGGTGTCAATGCATATAGGAACAATGGAATTGTTTGGTTGCTGTTAAGTTTCAATGACATCCTACAGAGAGATAAGGAAAAATTGAGGGCAGTTAATAAACAATCAAAAAATGGGTGAGGCCCTGGCTGGTGTAGCTCAGTGGGTTGAGCACGGGCCTGGGAACAGAAAGATCATGGTTCGAATCCCAGTCAGGGCACATGCCTGGGTTGCAGGCCAATTCCCAGTGGGGGATGCATGGGAGGCAACCATACATTGATACTTCTCTCCTTCCCTCCTTCCTTTCCCCTCTAAAGGTCAATAAATAAAATCTTAAAAAAAAAAATGGATGAGAAACCCAGAAGGCCTCTTGGCTGGATTATAGAGGCTTTTATCTCCTGCACTGGGAGAGCAGAAAAAGCTGAAGACTAAATGCAAAATTTAATAGTTATATTCACTGACCTTCAAAGATGGTGGGATTTGCTCAGCTGAGGCAGTCTATTGTGTCAAGGTCACGGCCCTGTCAGGGACACCCTGGGACTCTGATACATGGGATGAGGACATGTGGGTGGATGCCCCTGAACAGTTTGGCTTCTCAGTTTTAAAGAAACCAGATTAGGCCCCAGATTGAGTCTCACTCACGCAGAGGCACATGTCAGCAAAGCAAAACTTTATTAAGTTTTTATGCTTGGCTCTCCCAAAAAAGGAAGGCCTAGCTTAACCAATCAGAATTGGCCTGCATAGCACAAGTCACCTGACCTGGCTCCAAGTCTTCCCTTCGCTCCACATAAGGAGAGTAACCCTGTTTTAATGAATCAGCAAATGCCCAACATAACTTCCTTGTTTCTGCTTACTTTAGTCTATAAAAACCCTCTTGAATTGTACAGCTCTTTGGAATTCCTTTCTTTAAAAAAAGATTTTATTTCTTTTTAGAGAGAGGGGAAGGGAGAGAAAAAGAGATGTGTGAGAGATACATCAATTGGTTGCCTCTTGCACACCCCCAAGTGGGGACCTGGCCCACAACCCAGGCATGTGCCCTCATGGAGACTCAAACAGTCAACCTTTGGGTTCACAGGCTGAGGCTTAATCCACTGAGCCACACCAGCCAGGGCTATAACTTGTTATTCTTTTTTTTTTAAAAAAGATTTTATTTATTCATTTTTAGACAGAAGGAAAGGGTGGGAGAAAGAAAGGGAGAGAAACATCAATGTGTGGTTGCCTCTTGCATACACCCTACTGGGGACCTGGCCTGCAGCCCAGGTATGTGCCCTGACTGAGAATCAAACCAGCGACCCTTTGGTTTGCAGACTGGTGCTCAATCCACTGAGCCACACCAGCCAGGGCTATAACTTGTTATTCTTAGCAGATGCTACCAAAAATTATAAAAGAGTGTGTTATTAGCTAGTCATGCCCATGTGTAGTATTGTATGTACAATCTCAGACATGAAGTTTGTCAAATAGGAACGAATATTGAATTTAAATTGAGTGATCAGCAGACAAATAGGTCTGTAGTTTGGAATGAATTAGAACACTGCCCATAGAAATTATTTGGTACTATATGGAGAAGCCTTAACAGGACAGTTTAAGAGAGCTTAATACAATTATAGGCAGTTGCCCTTGGAGTATAAAAACTGAGCCAAGGAAACTTTCTGAGTGTCAACTGAAATCTGAGCATGCAGCTTCTACCTCATTCAGCAGATTCAAAATAGGAATGTATTAGGTCCTCTAATCTATGTTCGGTAGTGCTAACAGGGGTCTAAACTAGGGTCATGGTATAATGTAATAAGAATGTATTTTACGTACATAATGTTTTTAAACTTAAAACATGTTTAAACTTATTATTTTCCCTAAGCAATTTCTTAGGCAGGGAGAAGTGTGCAATAAGGAGGAAGAGTTAACTTGAATAAGATCATCCGAGGTGACCTCTTCAGTGACTTGTTTCATATGGCACCACATTAACCTGGTTAAGGTTTTGTTTTGTTCTGTTGCATCCCAACGGTACTCGTCAAACCAGAAACTGGAAGGGCGAGGCCCACGTTTACCAAGACCTGGAACATGATTTTAATTTTCATTGGTCTGTTGTTAGAAACGAAAGGGGAAGTGTCACTTGGGCACTTAGGCTGATTTCGAGAAACAGCAGGAAATTGCCAATGGAATTAAAAAAAAAAACAACTTTGCTCCGGATTACTCTTCTCAAACCTTTTCATCTTCTCATCCAATTAGACTTCAGGACAAGTTAAGTCACCTGCTGAAGTAGAGGAGAACTGTATACTTTCTGCAGAGTTCAAAATACCTATGATAAAAATATATGACTCTGGACTCAAGAGTAGAGACAATATTTTCCTAAGACTTGTTGCATTTCCTATGACTCAGCAAAATACAATTTATGGTTGTAGGTAGTTTGTTGAGAAATGTTCCATTTAAGCAAACACATGTAGGACAACTAGCTTATGGAGAAACAGTCCTAGCTGCCCTCTGTAGGCTGGGAAGTTTAGGTTTTCAAAGATCCAGAAAGATGATTAAAACTAGAAAATACTAAAATAGAGAAAAACACAACCTCAGACACACTGGAAGTATAAACTGGGATATATTTTTCAGAAGGGCAACTTGGCAATATATACTGAAGCTTTAAAAAGTGCATTTCTTGCCCTGGCTGGTGTAGCTCGGTGGATTGAGCGCGGGCCTGCGAACCAAAGGATCACGGTTTAATTCCCAGTCAGGGCACATGCCTGGGTTGCAGGCCAGTTCCCAGCCGGAGACATAAACGAGAGGCAACCATACATTGATATTTCTCTCCCTCTCCCTTTCCCTTCCCCTCTAAAGATAAATAAATAAAATATTTAAATAAATAAATAAAAAGAAAATTTTTAAAGTGCATTTTTTATGTAAATATCTTCATTTAAAAATTTTTCATAAGAATATAATTACTTAATTGAGGGGAGGGAATTTCAGGGAAAAGGGGGAAGGATTTACAGGAACAAGTATTAAGGACACATGGGCAACAACTAAGGGGGGTGGAAATGGGAGGGAGGTGGGGAGCAATGGGGGGTGGGCTGGGATGGGAGTAAAAGACAGAAAACTGTACTTGAACAACAGTTAAAAAAAAAGAATATAATTACATAACTGAACAAAGACCTTTGTAAAATGATATCTATTATACCTTTGAAAAATTGGAAACAAATATATGACAATACAGGATTGATTACAAATCATGATGCAAATGTATAATGAAGTATTAAAAGCCAATAACATATTTAAAATATATATTCATTAACATAAAAGATATTCATGTTACCATGGAGTGAAAAAGTCCTATGGAGCCTGTGAGCTCAATATTGTTTACGACCTGATTTTATATTTGCATATATAAACACACACATGCATAGAAAATGTCTGGAAGTTTACAGTAGACAATATTAACTATTGTTAGATACTTTATTATGAAATATTGAAAGCATACAAGGTCTCCACCCCCAAATACCATCACCTTTGAGAATTGGAATTCAACATACGATTTTGGAGAGATGGATTCAGGCCATAGCAAGAGCTAAATCCGAATAGTGCATTTATTGACTCACAGAGTTCCAGGGTGTACCTGGGCCTCAGGAATATCTGGAACCAGGAACCAGGGGTGTGATTGCCAGTATTTCTTTCTCTCTCTCTCTGATTCTTATCTTTGATTCTCTCATTGCTTTTACTGGAGTTTCTGTCATCACAGATCACTTCTCTTCCTCTTTCTCATCCTGATGGCTAATGTTTATTTGGCTTCTATAATGTTCTCATTGCCTCACGTGAAATATTTCATTTTATGCTCACACAACATTGCGAATTAAGTGCACTCATCCCCATGTTTCATCTGCGTGATGGATCTTGGGCAAGTCACCTAAATTCTCTGGGTCTTACTTTTCTCATTTATAACGTGGAGACAATGAGGGTACCTAACTCATGGAGTTGTTGTGGTGATTAAATCAATAATATAAGTGCAAGATTAAACACAGTGCTTGGCCCACAGTAAATGTTCCATAATATTAGCTACTGTTGTTAGTATTGGTTGTCATCATCAAAGTAGAGCGGGTAGATGCAACAAGCCCTTCTGCCTTCCATGCAGTCACTTTATGATAACATTTTGTTTTCTTTAAGGCTGTATCTAATTTTAAAAAAATCAGATTATATCAGGGTAAAATTGTTCTATGTAGAAGGAAGGAGCATAAAATATCAAGCATTGTGGATCCAACTGCCCTAGGGGATAGCCTGATACATATCAAAAGTGAGAAAGGACTATTTGTAGAATCTCTCTGTTACGTCCTGGTCACCTTCTTTCTTTCTTTTTAAAGATTTTATTTATTTATTCTTAGAGAGGGGAAGGGAGGGAGAAAGAGAGGCAACTATCAATGTGTGGTTGCCTCTCACACACCCACTACTGGGGGCCTGGCTTACAACCCATGCATGTGCCCTGACTGGGAATGGAACTGGCAACCCTTTGGTTCACAGGCCAGGGCTCAATCCACTGAGCTACACCAGCCAGGGCCTGGTCAGCTTATTTCTGATTTCAAGTTGAATTATCACACATTTTCCTCTTCATTTTAATTCAAGACCATGGGCTGTTTGGGCTGTGACCTGAATATGTTAATAGGGTGGTCGGTGTTTTTTTGAGGAACTTATTTCATAATTAATTGTGTGTGACACAAGAAGAAAAATGAAGCCTGAAACTAGTTTTGATGCCTAGAAGAAAAATCAGCGGCTGTTATATAGCCAATGCAAATTTCTGTAAAACAGTATCATGCCCTAGAGAAATGAGGTATTTTCTTAAAGAATATTGTGTCCAAGCTACTTTATAAATTCAGATTTTAATATCATCAATTGTGAAGTGCTTTGTTTTTCTTTTCTTCCCAAAAGTCGCAAGAAATGCTGAGTTCGAACTAAGAAGATATTATCCATTATGAACACATTGTTGGAATGTCACTTTATATTTTGAAAGAGCTTTCGAGTTTTCAAAGAGCATTTTTTCCCATTTTACTCTCTCTATCACCTAAGTGAAGTAGAACATGAGAATTACTCATAAAGAACAAAGTGAGTAAGAATGTGTGATGATGTAAGAGTAATTTCTGCCCCCAACCAGGTAAAGACCCCATTAGGGTGAGGAAGGGCTGGAATTTGGAGAGGAGACAGGAGAGTCACACATCAGTGAGTGTCCCTAAGAGAGTATTGGGGCCTGGTCCCCACTCTCTAGGATGGGTCTAGAGGGTGATGCAAGCAAACCTCAGATGGAGTCTGAGGAAGGAAGTGTTACCGAATAACAAGAGGAGGTGGAGGGAGGGGCAATACAATATTTGGCCCACCTAGGGATGCCCAAAACTGCTATACAACAGGGGCCCCTCCCCAAAACAAAATACTAAAATCTACTGGGCCCTTCTGTCCGCCGCCAATTGGAAAGACATCTCTTAATGCCAGAGATTTGTGAAAAGGAAACAAAATGTTTATTTAATGCTATTCAGGCCTAATGCCTCCACTAAAATATCAAAGTCCTTTAGGGTATACACTTACACCCACACAGCGCTCCCTTCTCCCACTGTCCCAACTCCGGGTACCGTAAATCAGGAAAAGAGCACACATCTGTGTTGCAGGCCGCTGGCACTGTCAGCTGTGTCACTGTGCAGGATCTCGAGTTAATCCAAAGTACTGTGGTACCCTCTCATGGTCCACTGGCAAGAGTCCTTTGTACCCAGTTCCAGTCAAAGTCTCTCTTGCTTTTCAGGCCACGCGGCCAAAGGGGGCACCCCAAAGCCGCGTGGGCCTCTTCTACCAAAGCTACAGGAGTCCGCACTCCACCAAAAGCATGTGGCTTTCTTCTTCACCTGGCTGCAGGGATCTCCATTCTGGCAAAGCTGCGTGGTTTTTCCCTTTCACCTGGGAAAGAGGGGGTCTGCACCCTGCCAAAATCACGTGGCTCCCTCTTTCACCTCACCTAGAGGGGGTCCTCACTCTGCTGAAACCGCGTGGCTCTCTCTTCATCTGGCCAAGTGGGGACCCTTCATGTCCTGGAGCCAGTCTTTTCCAAGCTCTCACCTAGGCGCTCTCACTCAGGAGCGCAGCACCTTGTTACATTCTGAGTCCAAGCCCTTCTCACTCAGGAGAGCAGCCCCTAGTTCCCATCCTGAGTCCCTGCTAGTTCCATCTTGCGTCCCCTAGTTCCATCCTCAGTCCCCTAGTTCCATCCTCAGTCCGGAGAGCAGCCCTTAGTTACATTCTGAGTCCAAGCCCTTCTCACTCAGGAGAGCAGCCTCTAGTTCCCATCTAGAGTCCCTGCTCACTACCTTCCCCCTGGCTCCAAACTTGGCCACTGCTATTTAACATATCTATGAAACCAGTTAAAGGTTATAGATATGTTAAATAATCATTCCAGAGGTTAGCTGCAAAACTGTTGCTATGCAAAACAGCTCTCAATGGCCCTGGCTCCATTCTTTCTTCCCCCTGTGGGGGGGGGGGAGTGAGGACATCTTATATGTCTCTCCAATATTTCTATACACTTTGAATTCTGGACACCTTTCCAAATCTTTTTTTGGGGGCCCCCCTGGCTGCACCCTGTATCAGAAGCACATATGCTATCCATTTCAGGGGTAGTCAGGGGACTGCAAGCCTCTCAGAGAAGCCCCTCATTTAGCAAGGCACCAGAACAGAGGATACCGATGCTGAGAGAGGCCCCCCAGCAGATGCACCTGAAGTCGTCTCACAGGGGCCCATGCACATCAGCCTGGTGTAGGGAAAGCATCTGAGTGTCCCTAAACCTCTGAGGGTCTGAGAAAGAGCACCAGCAGGCCTGAGGATGTGTGGGGACAGGATAGAGAAGAATTAGAGCTGTGTCCTGGTAACCACAGGCCAAGATGGGATTATAGACTTCAGCAATGAAGTCCAGAACTCAGTAACAAACACCAGATGAGCAAGTTAAATTCCGATTAATTTTAAGTGAAAGAGAAGACCTCTGTATCTAGAAACCCTGTTCATTTTGAAGTCCAATTTATAGCAAGTCATGCAGAAAGAACCTAGCCTATTTCTGAGGAGAAGAAGGGATGGGGAATACTAAGTTACTCAAAAGAGTTAGTTTCAAGCTAGAAATGGTTGAGTTACCTTAAACTGGCAAAATTAAGTTTTGTAGTGCTGACCACCTTTATAATGGTTCAATAGCTGGATTAAATATATTTAAGGAGAAAAGAAAGTTGCATTCTTTAGGTTATTTGAAGGCTTATTTTATTTCTATACTTTTAAAGATTTTGTTTATTTATTTTTAAAGACAGGGGAAGGGAGGGAGAAAGAGAGAAACATCAATGTGTTGCCTCTTATGTGCCCCCTACTGGGGACCTGGCCTGAATCCTACACATGTGCCCTGATTGGGAATCAAACCTGTGACCTTTTGGTTCATAGGCTGGTGCTCAAACCACTGAGCAACACCAGCGAGGGCTGAAGGTATATTTTAAATACCTTTATTATTTAAAGGAGTCCTCTAGTGATCACTCTGAACTGTGAATAACTGTTTAATTTGCACATCAGATTGAAAAGTTACATTTTTACACACTCAGATTTGGGGATTATGAATTTACTATCCCCTACCTATGTGCAGATAAGTTGCATATTTCCCCACCTCATGGAAGGTCTTCTGCTCTTAGAGGGACTGTAGGCAGGATATAGCTGTATATGTGTATACATCTTCATCTCTGTTGGTTCATAAGCTCTTGAGCTTCCTATGTGAAATCTGAAATGGCCTGCCCCTCTTCCCTGAATACGTGGAAGGCAAGGAGAAATGGGAGGAAGAGGCAGGCTACTGCAGATTGCTTGGTGGCAGGTTTAATAAAGAGGAGAACTTATATACAAGGCTTGTGTTAGGTACTGCAAGACAAGTAGATCTCTGTACCCACCTGCTGGAATCCTAAATGTCTATCTAGAGGCCTAATAGGATTTGGTCATATATACTGTTCAAATGGTCTCAACAAAACCTTATTTTCTCAAGGTGTCCTTAGCGTAGCTTCTAGTGTTGGACAGGTAATCGGAACACACATTCCAAGGGGGGATGCTCAGCAGTCCAGCTGAGAAACTATGAGATAATAAATGTAGATTGTTTTAAGGTGCTACATCTGTGATAATTTGATATGATAATTTGACACACAGTAATAGAAAACTAACAGGCTAGCAATACCCTTCATATGCCAGATGATGTCCATTGTCTCTCAGCTCTAGTACATTCATATTTTTATTTTAAAAAATATTTTATTTATTTATTTTTAGGGAGGGGAAAGGAGGGGGAAAGAGGAAAGAAACGTCAAAGTGCTGTTGCCTCTTGAGTGCCCCCTACTGGGTAACTGGCCCACAACCGGGGCATGTGCCCTGATTATGAATCCAACCCATGACCCTTTGATTTGCAGGCCACCACTCAATCCACTGAATTTCAACCAGGGCAGAATTTCTTTTTTCTTAACCAGGGAAGAATTCCTTTTTTCTTTTTTTAAGAAAATTTATTGATGAGAGGGAGAGGGAGAAAGAAGGAGAGAAAGAGAGATTTGTTGCTCCATTTATTTATGTATTCATTGCTTGATTCTCGTATGTGCCATGATTGGGGATCAAACCTGCAACCTTGGAGTATGAGGATGATGCTCTAGCCAATTGAGCTACCTGGCCAGGGCTGCAGGTTAGAATTTCAACATGAGTTTCAGTGACTAAAATCAAGATGTCAGCAGGGCTGCCTTCGTTTTTTTGGAGGCCCCAGGGGAGTATCCATTTTCTTTGTGTTCTCTGGCTTCTAGAGGCCACTGCATTCCTTGGTTCTTCGTCTCCTTCATGTGCAAAGCCAACAACATCGCGCCTCTCTGACCTTTCTTCTGTAACTCTATTTCCCTCCAACACTATTCTTCTGTCTTTATCTTTCACTTTTAAGGGCCCTTATGATTACATTTGACCCACCCGGGAAATCCAGAAAGATCTCCCTATCTTTAGGTCAGCTGCTTAGCATCCTTCATTCCACCTGCAATCATAATTCTCCTTTTCTAGGCATTAGGACATGGATATCTGGACAGGACATTAATCTTCCCACCATGTAGAACTGTCATTTTCCTCAAGAATCAGCCTAGAAATGAATTAATTAATTAACTAATTAACTAACTAATTAATTAATTATTTTTAGAGAGAGGGGACGGGAAGGAGAAAGAGTGGGAGAGAAACATCCATGTGTGGTTGCCTCTCATGTGTCCCCTGCTGGGGACCTGGCCCACAACCCAGGCATGTGCCCTGACTGGGAATCGAACCAGGGACCCTTTGCTTCACAGGCCCGTGCTCAATCCACTGAGCTACACCAGCCAGGGCTTATTTATTTATTTTAAAAGATTTTTATTTATTCATTTTTAGAGAGAGGGGAAGAGAAGGAGAGAAATATCAATGTGCGGTTGCCTCGGATGCCTCTTCCGAGCCCCGCACTGGGGACCCGGTCCGCAACCCAGGCATTTGCCCTGACTGGGAATTGAACTGGGATCCTTTGGTTTGCAGGCCCGCGCTCAATCCACTGAGCTATTCCAGCCAGGGCTCGACCTATAAATTTAATGTGATGTAAATTAGATCTTTTTTTTTTTTTAAGATTTTATTTATTTATCTTTAGAGGGGAAGGAAAGGAGAGAGGGAGAGAAACATCAATGTATGGTTGCCTTTTGTGCATCCCCTGCTGGGAACTGGCCTGCAGGGAACCGGCCTGCAACCCCGGCATGTGCCCTGACTGGGAATTGAACCGCGATTGTCTGGCTCACAGGCCCGTGCTCAATCCACTGAGCTACACCAGCCAGGGCTGTAAATTAGATCTTGATAAAGTGATTTTAAATTTAATGTAAAAGTGATAATGTGCAGGAATAACAAAAATGTTTTTGAAAAACAGGAATAATGACAGGGGACTTGTTTTATCAGACATAAAATGTGGTATAAAGCTAAAATAATAAAAATACTTTGGCATTGGTGAGTGATAGAAGATAGTGTTATGAAAACTAGCAATTCATACAAAATAAATTCCAGATGAATTGAATATCTAAATGTTAAAAAACCTTGGACGTGCACACACACAGAAGTTCACAGGGGGAAAAATTATTTTTATTTTTCTTTTTTAAAGATTTTATTTATTTATTTATTTATTTATTTATTTTTAAAGATTTAATTTTTTTATCTTTAGAGGAGAAGGGAAGGGGGGAAAGAAATATCAATGTATGGTTGCCTCTCGTGCATCCCCTGCTGGGAACTAGTCTACAATGGGAACTGGTCTGCAACCCAGGCATGTGCCCTGACTGGGAATCGAACTGCAATCCCTTAGTTCGCAGGCCCACACTCAACCCACTAAGCTACACCAGTCAGGGCTTACTTATTTATTTTTAAAGAATGGGGAAGGGAAGGAGAAAGAGAGAGAGAAATATTAACATGTGGTTGCCTCTGATGCACTCCCAACTGGGCACCTGGCCTGCAACCCAGGTATGTGCCCTGACTGGGAATCTAACCAACGACTCTTTGGTTTGCAGGCCAGCACTCTGTCTATTGAGCTACACAGCCAGGGCAATTCAGAGTGGGAAAAATTATTTTAAAAAACTTATAAGCTATACAGGAGAATATTGACATATTTGAATGAATGCATGCAAGTTTAACATTTCTGTATATCAAATCATAGCATAAACCAAGATAAAAGGTAAGTGATGGCCTGGGAGTATATTTTAAATATATACATCAAGGAATTAATATTCATTTTGTACACACACACACACACACACACATATACATATATACACATACACAAAAGAAAAACAATCCAATTGAAATGAATATAGGAAGTACAGTAATCATTCATTGAAGAAAATGAAATGTCCAATAAACATAAGAACTTATGCTTGTAGGAAAATGGAAATTAAGAAATAATAATCTGTCTCTAATCACATTAGAAAAAATAAAAAATATGCATAATTTCTGATATTCACTAGAGTGGTGGGAATGGGCCCTCATTACACTGTTGGGAATAGTATTTTTTTGAAGAGTAAATTTGGGAGTATGTTTGAAAATTAAAACTATGTCTACATCTGTAAGTAGAAATGCTCTTGTGCTTACAACACTATAGTTATAGTTATATTTGTTGAGACAGTTTTTTTTAAAAAGTATTTGCACTCTGGCTCGTGTAGCTCAGTGGATTGAGTGCCGGACTGCAAAGGAAAGGATCACTAGTTTGATTCTCAGTCAGGGCACATGCTTGGGTTGCAGGCCAGGTCCCCAGTGGGGGGTGAGTGAGAGGCAACCACACATTGATGTTTCTCTGCCTCTCTTTCTCCCTTTCTTCCCCTTTCTCTAAAAAAAAGTATTTGCATGATTATGTTATTACAGTAAAATATTGGAAACAGTCTAAGTGTCCATGGATAACAGGAGAGTTAAATTAAACATGGTACCTGCCTGCAAGAACAAAGACACACAATTCCCCGGTCATCACATGAAATAACTTTAAATTCTGTTTCTTGACTCTGTGCCTTCAGTTCTTCCCAGGGATCATCTCTCCCCTTTCCCCAAGGAAGAAACAAAACTAGTTGCATCTTAAACCATGGCTTTCCTCAGAGGCTTAAAATAGTTTTTAATGCAATATATCTTATCGCACAAATCAAATTCTACAAAAGTTGCAGTGAATTTTATGTGGATATTTTGAAAAAATGTGGTACATGCATGCTTTGCATAGTTTTAAAAATTGGGGCAGATCTGTATGTCCTGATATGGGAAGATCCCCAGACACATTGGTAAATGAAAGAGGAAGTTGTAACGGATATGTCTAGAATTATGCCATTTATGTAAAATTTAAAAATGACAACATCTGCATAAATGTAAGACATAAATTATTATAATATAATACAATCTTTCATATACTGTATGCTTGGAAGGGTACAACCAAATTGATACCTTTTTTATTTTGCAATCTTTTTTGATTCTGAATTTTTAAAAAAGATTTTATTTATTTATTTTTAGAGAGAGGGGAAGGGAGAGAGAAAGAGAGAGAGAAAAATATCAGTGTGTGGTTCCCTCTCATGTGGCCCCCACTGGGGATCTGGCCCACAACCCAGGCGTTTGCCTGACTGGGACCCGAACTGATGACCCTTTGGTTCACAGCCCACGCTCAATCCTCTGGGCTGCACAAGCCAGGGCTGATTCTGAATTTTTATAATAATCGTGTTCATATATTACCTACGTGATTTTAAAAATGGTAATTAGACCTGGCTAGTGTGGATCAGTGAATTGAGTACTGGCCTGTGAACCAAAGGATCGCCGGTTCAGTTCCCAATCAGGGCATGTGCTTGGTTTGCAGGCCGGGTCCCTTGTTGGGCATGCACAAGTGGCAACCACACATTAATGTTTCTCACCCTCTCTTTCTCCCTCCTTTACCCTGTCTAGAAATAAATAAATAAAATGTTTTCAAAAATAGTGATTAGAATGCTTTTTTTTTTACCCGATTAAAGAAAAATTCAGTGTAGAAAAAATAGGTGGGAAAAAAAAGGTCCCAAAATTTAATAGTAAATGGTTGGGGACAACAATATCTTAGAGGCATGGATAATACTTTTATGACAGTTTCCCCCACAGGCATGTATTTTGTCATAAGAGAAAAAGTACTCAACAATAAGAAGTAAGAAAAATATTAATGATAACTAATTTAAGTTTGACTCGGCTGAATGGCAGCAGCTGAAGCACTGAAAGGAAATAAATACCTTAGGTTTTGACGTCCAAAGGCCTGTGTTCATACCCTAATTGTTATGTCCTCCTTGTTTGAACTTGGGCAAATTAGTTACCGTATCCAAGCCTTAGTTTCCTCATTTGTAAGATGAATTGATAATAGCACTACTTTATAGGATCATTTTGAAGGTTAAATGAGCTAATGTGTATAAATAACCAGGAACATCGCAGGTGTTCAATAACCATTAGTTCCTTCTTCTCCATTTTTCAGGCTGACTTGAAGATGGCCTTCATTTATATTCCTTAGACTAACTTGTAGTCCTAATTTGTGTGTAATTACAATAACAGCTTAATTTTGTAGAATGCCTTCATGTTTACAAGCATTTTCACATACTATACTGTACTATACACCTTGATTCCTGTATATAATTGTGTGAATCTCATTTTAGCTTCCTTCCACTTGGATGCTCAGGAGTAAACAGGGTGGTAAAGATATGACTGAGAATGTTTTTACAATGAGAAAATTCTAGTGCTACTTTGACCCTCTCATTATACGGAGCCCAGTGAGCTTAAGTGTTCTGCTTAAGGGCTACTGTATCAGTTAGCTTTTGCTGCATAACAAATACTCTAAAACTTAGTGGCTTAAAAGAACAACAATTTATTTGGCTCCTCATTGTGATAGCAGCCCTTATGGTCCGAATCAGGCTCAGCTTTTCTTGACTGGGTTCACTTCTATGTCTGGGACCTTGGCTGGGATGCCTGAAGTAGCTAAAGCATCTTTTCACATGGCCTCTTAACCTCTAGCAGAGTAACGCAGGTCTGTTCACACAGTAGTGTCAGGTTCCAAGAGCAGTGAGAGAGGAAGCTGCAAGGCCCCTTGTGACCTAGACTTCAACTCACATGTCACATTCTCTGCATTCTTGTGGCCAAAATGAATTATGACAACAGCTATGATACCAAGGGCTGGGAAATAGACTCTGCCTTTTGGTGCTAGAAGCTGTCACAGGGAAAAGTGAAGGACTGGGGGGATTTTTTGCAGTCTATCCCTGATATATAGTTAGCGAGTGGGTATGCATTGATGAGAAGTCAAACTTGATGACTCTTTATCCAACAATTCCACTTCTCATTAGGTATCAGAAGGAAACAAAAACACTATGTTGAAGAGATATATGCACTCCCATGTTCATACCAACATTATTTACAAAAGCCAAGACATGGAAACAGCCTAAGTGTCCACTGAGGGACGAATGGGTAAAGAAAATGTGATGTATATATACAGCGGAATATTGTTTAGCCCTTTGTGACAAAATGGATGGACCTTGGGGGTCTGAACCTAAGTGGAATGAGTCAGGCAGAGAGAGATAAATACTGTATGATCTCACTTACATGCGGAATCTAAACAAAAGCGAAAAAAACAAACTCAGAAAAAGAGATCTGATTTGTGGTTACCAGAGGCTGGGGGTGAGTTGGGGTATGGGAGAGTTAGATGAAAGTGATCAAAAGGTACAGATCTCCAGTTATAAGATAACTAAGTACTGGGAATGTAAAACAGAACAAAACAAAAGCAACACAAATCTGATGACTGTTGAGTCCAGACCCACTGCAGTATATTTTTGTAATAAAATTATACACTGAAATCTGCATACATTCTTTGTTTTCTCTTGTTCTCTTAATGTCTTTAGAAATGCATGACATTCAGCTAAAAAACTAAACTGGAGTTTTGTGGTTTTTTTAAAAATAAGATTTACTAATCATGGAGTTAGCTGTCTCAGAAAGGGAGAATGACTTCTTAGTGACATTCTTAAAGAGTGACGGTAAAACTTGTCTTCTATAGGCTGAATCTAGGACAAAATTTGTTGAAAGAGATGAGGGCGTGATGGCAGTACACATAAGGACTTTAATGTCCCTGAATCAGTCACGAATGGAAAGTTTAAAAAAAAAACCCACAACACTTTAAAAAGTCTGCCTCAGGCAATCTCAAAACTTTTGACATTTCATTTATTGGAAAAATGTAGCTTTTTGTAATTAAAAAAGTTTTGACAACTGAAAGTGACTTTAAGACCTGTTGAAACCAGGTCAGTGAAGCTGCTGATGATCTGAGTTTTTATCTTAACAGCGAGAGGCTGCAGGCTGTGAATTTTTAGCTGCACATGTAATAGGTACTGCAGAGGGCAACTGCATCCCAATGAAACATTTTTAGATTGCAATGATGCACAGGCTTTCGGAAGCCCAGGGACTCCAAAAGAAGGTTTATTCATGTCCTACATTTATATAGTAACTATGAAAGAAATGAGCCCTATTAAGGTAGTATTCTGCTGGAAGTAATCCTCATTTGACTTGTCAATTCTGTCAACACTATCTTGATTGCACTGGTCACTAGTGTCCACTGAATCAAGACAGCTGCCAACAGCAGTACATGAGGACAATAGGAGGATTAATTATGCCGGTAGGGTTCTCTCTTCACCTCTTCTGTGTTGTCTGGGTTCAAAGCATCTCTTATTGTTTGTGTCCATGCTAGTGGATGCTGGGATGGTTGAATCATTCATTGCTCCTAGTTCACTCTAGATACATAGCCTATGCAACAGTAATTGTTAAGGAAAAAAATCGTCTGCTTCTCAAACCGCCTCTGATTGATTATCAGGCAGTAGCTTCATTTAATTTGCAGGGCTCTGCTGTCCTCAGCCTCCTTCATTAGAGCTCTGCCAAGTCTCTCATTGGCCTCCTGTGTTCTACCTGTACATGGGCGGGGCGGGGGCGGGGGGGGGGGACAGCGCGGGCTGTGAAGGTAGTGTTTCGGCCTCTTTTCAGGCGGTGGGAAAGTCAATTTCCAGTTTGGATTCTTAACACATATGAAGTCTCTTGAATGCTCAGTTTCATTTAAGGTTTTTTTTTTGGTTGGAAGGAAAGTAACTGTTTCTTGTATACATAAATGAACAAGGACGTTATTAGAAGGATATGGCGGTCCCCGCCACATCAGAGGAAAGGACAAACTAGTAGGCCTTAGGAAAGACTGGATGGGGTGTGACACTCTGGGGATCAGGGAGGAAGAAGTCCGGAGAAACTCTCCACGATTAAAAGTCCAGAGATGGGAGAGGGAGGGAATTGTATGGGTGTGGCTTGTATCCCATTGGCCTGGGCAAGGCTCGGGCATCTTGATTGACAGTCGGTGGAGACTTTAGGCAATGTGGCAGGGGGTGACGCCTAAGGAAACTTGAGATACTACTCTCCGAAGGAGGTGGCAGAAATGCTGGTTGGGCGAAACCACGGACACCCCTACACTTGAAACATAGATGCCATCGTGCTTATGGGCAAACATTTTCTTTTGGTGTAGAAGTCCAAGGCTTTGCTTTTTATTTTTTATTGTTTTAATTAAAAAAAGATTTGATTAATTTAGTTTTAGACAGAGGGGAGGGGAGGGAGAGAAACATCAGTGTATGGTTGCTTCTTGTGCACCCCCAACAGGGGAGTTGGCCAGAAACCCAGGCAGATGACCTGACTGGTGCTCAATCTACAGAGGCAGGGTTTTGGTTTTTAAACATTCCAACTCTGAACTTCACAGAACTGCTCTGGGTTGCATTTATTTGGATTCTGGAGCCAGACTGCCTGGATTTGAAGCCCAGTGCTGCCATTTCCTAGCTGTGTGTGCTTGGAATGGTTACTTAACCTCTCTGGTCCTCAGTTTCCTCATCAAAAAAATGGGGATAATAAAAAGTATTTTCATCATAGTGTTGTTATGATAAATAAATTATAACACAATGGCTCTGGCTGGCGTAGCTCAGTGGATTGAGCACAGGCCTGCAAAACAAACAACCGCGGTTTGATTCCCAGTCAGGGCACATGCCTGGGTTGCGGGCCAGTTCCCAGCAAGGGACGCACGAGAGGCAACCATACATTGATATTTCTTTCCCTCTCTCCTTCCCTTCCCCTCTAAAGATAAATAAATAAAATCTTAAAAAAATAAATTATAACACACTGAACACCCTTAGAATAGTGTTGACATCTACTAACTATATTCTTAACCATTATTAGGGAGAGAGAGTGAATTCTTGAATTGTTTGCGATCTTTCACTATGGTTTAAAATAGTAATTATACTTATTAAGAAATTGCCTCCCCTTCTTGGCTTCACAGGTCACAATATTCCTGTTGGATTTTCCTTGTGATGGTGCCATGCTTATAAACTGTCACTGTATTAGTTTTATTGGCCACCGTGACAAATGACCACAAATATAGTAGCTTAAACATACAAATTTACTATCTACTGTTCTGGGTGTTATTCTCACCAGGCTAACATCAAGGCGTCGGCAGGGTGCATTCCTTCTGGAGTTTCTGGAGAGAATCTGTTCTTTGCCTTCTTAGTTTCTAGAGGACGCCTGCCTTCCTTGGGTAGTGGGCTCTTTCATATTCAAAGGCAGCAACTACCTTACTTTGATTTCTTTTGCTTTATAGGTCCTGGGGATTAGGATAATTTTTGGGGGGTGAGGATTATTCTGCTACATTAAAAATTCTAGTCCTGGGCTGGTGGCTGGGTTGGTGGAGCATCATGACCGTACACCAAAAGGTTGTGGGTTCTGTTCCTGGCCAGGGTGCGTGCAGGAGGCAACCTATCGATGTTTCTCTTTCTCTCACTGAAATCAATAAACATATCCTTAGGTGAGGATTAAAAAAATTTTCATTTCATCATGTCTTACCAAGAATGGTTGAGTTTGCTCACTGAGAGCAATATAGTTCCTTTGTTGTTCTTAGATAGTATTTTCTTAGAAGCCAAAATGGAAGGGTCAGTGTTTTGATTGAAAGAATATATTAACTACTGAAAGACAGACATGTTCTGTCACATACCTCTTGGCTAGATTTCAAAATGCCATCAAGAAAAGAATTTGCTCCCAAATATAGTATCGGCAAGTTTGACACCTTTGAAATTAAGAAAAATCCAGCCTTTGGGGTTTGGATTAGGGGAAAGGCCTGTGTATTCTGTCCCGTGTTCTAATTTACAGACTCTGTCTCATCTGTGAATGGCTTTGTGTCTCCCTCTAATGCAGTGGTTCTCAACAGGGGATGGGGAAGTGGGGTGATTCTGCTCCCCTCTCCCACCCAGGGGATATTCTGGTTGTAGATGACTCGGGGTAGGTGGGCGCTGCTGGCATCCAGCATGTAGAGACCAGGAATGCTGCTAAACATCCTAGAGTGAATGGAATAGCCCCGCCCCCACAAGAAAGAATGATCCTGCCCCAAATATAAATAGTGCTGAGGCTGAGAAATCCTGTTTCAGTGAGTGTCCCAATTGTTTTCCTCGATTATTTAACTCTGAGATAGTACCTTACGGATTATAGAAAGGTTTTTCTAGCCAATTGAATTTGCATTTTACCAAACCATGGTTTCCTATCATTAAGCAAGTAGAATTTGGTTCGTGGAAAAAGATAACCAAAACGTCATGATAATTCTTTTAGAAATGTAATGATATGACAGGGAAATTCTGGAAATAAGAGACAAATTCATTTTAGACTCGGTGTTTCAGCTTTTGTTTTTAAGTCTTACGTAACATTGATTTAAATAAAATGCGTCTTTTCTTTTCTGTGGGAGGAGAGCATGACTATGATTGCAAATGTTTTCTCAATGGAGAGTTTGCGAATCCAATTTTCTACATCGATCCATCATGCAACTCCCTAGGTTTGTACAGACAGTGTATATTCTGGGAGTTTTCTTGGGAGGTTATAAACTCAGAACT
Organism: Artibeus jamaicensis; assembly: GCF_021234435.1. Classification (NCBI taxonomy): domain Eukaryota; kingdom Metazoa; phylum Chordata; class Mammalia; order Chiroptera; family Phyllostomidae; genus Artibeus; species Artibeus jamaicensis. The sequence goes on along the minus strand of NW_026522028.1, from coordinate 5,784,043 downwards.
TATTCCATGTAGATGAGAGAGCAGTGTAAAAAAACAGTCTTCTGGTCTCTGCCTGACTGGAAGACACAGGGTGTGCGACACCATTCTTGGGCACCTGAGAGAAAAGAAGAGGCAAATGAGCTCTCTTTCACTTCATTGATGAAGGTGATTTTAATTCAGAGCCGTGACTTTCTCCTGGCAGCTGGAGGCCTGCAGCTGTGTGAAAATCAGCCAGTCCCCTGGAGATGGCAGTAGCAGGCAGGGATAGAGATCTTTTGCCAACCAGCCACAGCCAGGACTGAGCCGCAGGCTTCTGCTGTGGATCTTGGTCTATCCAGACAGGCAGCATGATAGATCCTTGTGGCTGCAGAGGGCTGATTTTGCTGGCGGCTGTTGCAGTGAAATTCCACCTTTTATTTTTCTGAAGTTTAGTTCTCACGTGCTGCCTTAAGTCCTTTCTGAACAAGGTCTTGTTAAATGAATGAATACATAAATAATATCCCTAGTGCCCTTTAAGCCTTACCACATCTGCTTTATGGTTGAGCCCTACCACATTAAAAAACCTCTTGAACTGCAGGTACAATATTGACAGGCACAATATTAAGGTACAAAGGATGGTAAGAGTGAGTTATTGGGCAGGAGAGGTTTTAAAACACACAAATCAATAGTTTCAGTATAATATATTACGACCAAATAATCCTGTGCTATGAAATATGAAAGCCAGTGGGTCAACTTAACCCAGCCTGGGGGCTCAAAAACACTTTCCCTATGAGATGGCGCCTGAACTGAGCTGAAAGAATAAGTAAGAGTTTGCCAGGTAAAGAAAGATAAAAAGAATGTTTCGGCCCTGGCAGGTGTGCCTCAGTGGATTGAGTGCAGGCCTGTGAACCAAAGGATTAAAGTACTGGTTCAATTCCCGGTCAGGGCACTTGCTTGGGTTGTGAGCCAGGTCCCCAGTAGGGGGCACGTGAGAGGCAACCACACATTAATGTTTCTTTCCTTCTCTTTCTCCATCCCTTCCCCTACTAAAAATAAATAAATAAGCCCTGGCTGGTATAGCTCAGTGGATTGAGTGCGGGCCTATGAACCAAACAACCACGGTTTGATTCCCAGTCAGGGCACATGCCTGGGTTGCAGGCCAGTTCCCAGCAGGGGACGCACGAGAGGCAACCATACATTGATATTTCTCTCCCTCTCTCCTTCCCTTTCCTTCTAAAGATAAATAAATAAAATCTTTAAAAAAATTAAAATTTGGACAAAATCTATTAAAAATAAAAGTTAAAATAATAAATAAATAAATAAAATCTAAAAAATAAATAAATAAAATCTTTTCTAAAAACTTAAAGAATGTTCCAGGCAGAAGACACAGCATGAATAAAGATGGAGGAGGTGAGGCAGGGTGGATGCGGGTGGGAAACATCACGACATTTACTGTATTACTGGACTGCCAAGTGTAAGGTGGGGTGCCTGGCAAGCTAAGTCGGGGCCAAATCATGGAAGTGCTACAAAGTGAAAATGCTTTGGGATTCAAGGTGTCAGTGGTGTGCCCGAGAATCTTCTGGCCTCTTATATTCAGTAGGTTTCCTGACTCACCCGCAGATATTTGTACACACTCTGCCAACGACAGACCTCCTGTCGGAGTTGACTTCATCCTATTTCCTAGTTCAAAGCACATTGTTTTCTCTGCCTGCGGAAAGCTCGTCTCTTTCCCGCTTACTTGTCTGCTTATTATTTGCCATTTCCCCCCTTATCCTTGGTCCTCGCTCCCGTTTCATTTCTTCTCTGGTAACTTCTCTATTTATGGATCTTTATTTAGAAAGAAATAGTGTATTTGAAAAAATGCATTTTAAAATACATAAATGGCAGTGTGCTCTAAATTGAGTTTCTTGCGTTTTCATCCAGCTCTTTGTGTTTTGCTCTTGTCACACAGCTCCATGGTACACCTAGCTTGCTGCCCGTAACTGCAGTATGCCTCCACACATTTTGCTCATCCAACATATCATGGTTTCTGTTTTCCAAATGGCAAGCAGCTCTTTGGTGAGCATTCTCATTCACATCCTTTTATGGACCAGATGAACATTTTCTACCCTCAAAGGTTCTGATTTGGGTCTGAGTTGGTGTCCAGATAATTTAAATACAATGTGGCTGCTAGTGTAATGGGGTGATCTACTGAGAAGAAAGGAAACAATGGTTCTCTAACTCTGGGGTACATCATGGAGGTCTTAGAAGACACCGCGGCCAGACTCAGGTGCCGACCTTGCACTTGCGTGACTCAGAATAGGTGCCTCCTTCAATTTTGCCTAATCGTAAGCCCTGGTTGAACTGGACCCCGTGCCCAGAGTTTCTGATTCAGTAAGGAGGTCTGGGGGTAGGATCTTACAGTTTGCAATTTTAACAAGTTCCCAGTTGACACTGCCCTAGGGACCACACTTTGGGAATCAAAGGACCTTGCTACCCAAACTTTGGCCTGCAGACCAGTAGCGAGACATCACTTGGGAGCTTGTGAGTAATGCAGAATGCTGAGCCCCAACCTAGATCTACTGAAGCAGAATCTGCATTTGAACAAGATCCGCAGGTGACTGGTAAGCACAGGAAAGTTTGAGAAGCACCGCTTTAGGAAATATAGGGAGGCTACATCTTTCTACCAAGAGAACTAATTACAAGGAGGTTCCCAAATGTCCTGAAAACAACCAGCGGATATTTTTCAGGGAAGTGAAGGGTTCTCACCTGTGGTATCCCATCTGGAGGCCCCCCCATGTCTGTTTGCCCCTTACAGGTGGTGTTAATTTTGATCACCTGACTAGAGTACGGTCTGATTTCTCTATGAAAATATGTGTTGAGAAATCATGTTCACTTCTGGTTTGGTGCAGTTACTGGACAGAGACTGCCCCTGGGTGAAGCACAAACGTGAGTTTGGCTGTCCTTTGAGCCCTTCATTTCTGCCCCAGGACAAGTAATAAAATGGTCAGAACATCTCCCACCTTTCAGAGAGTGTACCAGGCAGGCCTATGTTAAATATCCAAATATGTTGATGAACATTTGTTTCTAGTGTGGGGATATTATGAATAAGTCACTCTCACAACTGACACAAGTCTTTCTTGAACACAGATTTTTTTTTTTGGTAACTTTAGATTTTATTTATAAGTAGGTTTTATCTATGAAAAGAATGGAGACATACACAACAGCATAACTACAGCATTATTAAACATATTTCGTGATTATAATTTTCTTAATAAATAAAAGTAAGCTGTGGACATTGCGAACACAGATTTTCATTTCTCTGGGGTCAGAACTTCTGGGTCATAAGGTAGATGCACGTTTGAACTTGATGAGAAACTGCCAAACCTCTCCCCAAAGTGGTTGTGCCATTTTATACTTCCACCAACAATGTATCGGAGTGCCAATTTCTCTACATCTTTGTCAACACTTGGAATGGTCACTCCTAGTACAAATTTATTTCTAAAAAAAAAAAAAGGAGAAGAAGAGGGAAGAAGAGGAAAGGAGAAACAGAAAGAAAGGCTAGGGAGGAAGAGAGAACGAAGAAGAGGAGTGAGAGGAGGAGAAAAGACGTGAGGAAAAGAAAAGAAAAAAATGCACAGTGTCTAAGAAGTGGAGTCAGAAATACAGTCAGGTTTTCCGGTGTCTGCTCTGATCTCTTATCAGCTACACTGCATTACCTTTCAAGGGAGAAATATGAAGCCATATTCTTCCTGTTATTGCGGGGGTGGTGTGAGTTGGACACTGCATAGAGCCTATTCTAAGGAACTGGTAGTTTTTCAAATATAATTTGGACTGGAAATACTGCAATTCTGGGAGAATTATCTGCATGTCAGGAACTGGCAATAATCGTGAAGTTCTTGTTCCTGTTGGGAAACCTAGCTGTTTTGTACTCACAGGAAGAGATTTTTTTTTCTTTTGTGAGAGAGTAAAAATGAAGGCTTTATTCACTGTAGATACATTCAAACTAATAATCAGCAAAGAGGCAAAAGCCAGTTGCTGTGACAGATCACATGGAGAGAGGGAAAGAAGGGCAGGACATCCGTTCTTCAACTTTCCTTCTACTTTTAAAAGCTCAAAGTTGATTTTGCTCAGCAGGAAAATATAATGAACGTTATTAGGAAGTATGATTCCAAGAACTAGTCTTTCAAGGGTAGAAGTATAATCTTTCTGAGAATGATGATTGAATATAGAAGCAAAAGAAGGATTCTTAGTGAGGACAAAAATGTGAAGTTAGAAGAATTCATTAGAAATGACCATCATTATGAATATCTGTTCAGCATAGCAATCGTTCTCCTCATTGAGACATAATTTAATGCTACTGTTTTGTCACACACTCCTCCACTCTCTGATGGGAAATTCTGGATCAGTGGAGAAGTGCCCATCAGCTTTAAACCTAGACAGCGTGAATGAGAAGGGTGTTCCTAGCTCTCTCACTTTGGGATCCTCACTGTGGATTTAGTGGGCAGTGTCTTACAGGGACACTTGGCTAGGAAATAGAGGCAGCTACCCCAAATTTGCTTTCAAAGAGACATGTTTGGGTACTGCAAAGGAAACTATCAACAAAATGAAAAGACAACCCCACTGAATGGATAAAGATAGTCACCAATGATACATCTCATAAAGGGTTAATATCCAAAAATTTATTAAGAGCTCGTACAAATCAACATCAAGAAACCCCAAACAATCCAATTAAAAAAATAGGCAAAGGATCTGAATGGACACTTTTTAAAAAAATATTTTATTTATTTATTTATAGAGAGAGGGGAAGGGAAGGAGAAAGAGTGGGAGAGAAACATCAATGTGTGGTTGCCTCTTATGTGTCCCCCTACTGGGGACCTGGCCTGCAACCCAGACATGTGCCCTGACTGGGAATTGAACCGGTAGCCCTTTGCTTCACAGGCCCGTGCTCAATCCACTGAACTATGCCAGCCAGGGCTGGACACTTCTTCAGATGGCCCATAGACATATGAAAAGATGCTCAATGTTGCTAATCATCAGAGAAATGCAAATGAAAACCACAATGAGATATCACCTCACACCCAGTCAGAATGGCTGTCATCAATAAATCTACAAACAACAAGTATTGGAGAGGATGTGGAGAAAAGGGAACCCTTGTATACTCTTGGTGGGAATGCAGATTTGTGCAGCCACTATGGAAAACAGTATGGAGTTTCCTCAAAAAAATTAAAAATGGATCTGCTTGTGACCCAACTGTTCTGCTTCTGGGGATATATCTGAAGAAACCCAAAACACTAATTTGAAGGAACACAGGGGTAGGCAAAAATAGGTTCACAATTCTGCTGTGACATTTTTTTTTTAGTTAATCAAGCTATTGTAATAATCATAACCCGCCTGCCTTTTTCCATACAGACAAATGTAAACCTACTTTTGCCCACTCTTGTATATAAACCCCTATGTTCACTGCAGTTTTATTTACCATAGCCAAGCTATGGAAGCAACCCAAGTGCTCATCAATAGATGAATGGATAGAGCAGTGGCGATACATATATACAATGGACTATTACTTGGCATTGAAAAGAAGGAAATCTAACCATTTGCTACAGCATGGATGGACCTAGGAGGTATTACACTAAGTGAAATAAGCCCATTGGAGAAAGAGAAATGCCATATGATCTCCCTTATATGTGGAATCTAATGAACAAAATAAACTAACAAAACAGAAGCAGACTCATTGATACAGAGAACAAACTGATGGTTGCCAGAGGAGGGTGGGAGACTGGGTGAAAAAAGGCCAAAAGGGTGGGCTGCCACTGTTTTCTTTCACCAATACCACTCATGTCGCTCATTTGTGATCTCTTTTCTTCTAAAAGCTATTGTTAACTTATTTTTTAAAAGATTTTATTTATTATGTTTTAGAGAGGGGAAGGGAGGGGGAAAGAGAGGGAGAGAAACATCAGTGTCCAGTTGCCTCATGCATGCCCTCCACCAGGGACCTGGCCCGCAACCAAGGCATGTGCCTTAGACTGGAAATCGAACCGCAACCCCCTGATTTACAGGCTGGCATTCAACCACTAAGCCACATCAGCCAGGGCTATTCTTAACGAATTGAATTAAGGTGCTCAATGCATGGTATACACACAGCAAATATGAGCTTCCATTCATTCTCTCATGTGATTACTTTTTCTTGAAGTCCTGCTGTATACCAGGTACTGTTCTAGGTGCTGGGCATATACAGTGGTGAATAAACAGACAGAAACCTCTGCCTTCATACCAGTAGGGGGAGACAGATAATAAGAATCATGAATATGTAAATTATAGAAAGTATTAGAAGTTTGTATAGAGGAAAAAAGCAGGATAAAAAGAATGGGGAGAGTTCAGGACAGGGAGCAGTGTGCCACTGGCATAATAATAAGCTATTACTTCTGTTGATGTTTATTGGAGCCCTGGCTGGTGTGGCTCAGGGGACTGAGTGTTGGCCTGCGAACCAAAAGGTGTCTGGTTTGGTTCCAGGCCAGGTCCCCAGTTGGGGGCATGCGAGAGGCAACTGATCCATGCGTTTCTCACATCTCTCACACATTGATGTTTTGTTCCCTTTCTTCCTCCCTTCCCTTCTCTCTGAAAGTAAATAAATAAATTCTTAAAAAATATATTTATTAAAGCCAGATCTTACCTGGCCCACAAAGTGGCATTTATCTCACCTCTTCCTATGCTACTACTACCTATGTCAAAATGGTTCTAGATGATATATTTCCCATTCTAGAGTGGAGGCTAAATTGGGATAACATTTTGTTCTGCATAGGTGATGACATCACTGTCATGCATCTTAGTATCGTGTGTAAATACTCATCCAAATTCTCTTCATCTTCTCTCTCTGTATATTTTAAAGATTTTATTTGTTTATTTTTAGAGAGAAGGGAGGGGAGAGAGAAAGAGAGGGAGAGAAACAATATGTGGTTGCCTCTTGTGCACCCCCCACTGGGGACCTGGCCTGCAACCCAGGCATGTGCCCTGGCTGAGAATCAAACCAGTGACCTATTGCTTCACAGGCCAGTCACAGGCCAGTGCTCAATCCACTGAGCCACACCAGCCAGGAATGCAGTTCATTTTTTGGGGGTGTGAATTGATGTAAGGCTTCTTTTGTGCTTTTCCCCAAATGCTTGTCTAATACTCCCAGGGCCATCTCGAAAATAATTCCTCCTGTCCCCACAAATATAAAACACCAAATCCATCATATACTAATTACTTATAGGCACTGTATGAGGCTAAACACTATATAGTTGCTATTTTAGGGTCAAAGGTAGCAGAATACTAGTAATTCCACATGATTCAAGCTAATACTAGCTTTTGGCAAAAGTGAGATTTCTTTTTGTTTAAGGAAGATGTAGAATATTTGTATGGTTGACAAAATAAGCTCAGTTAGAAAAGAATTCAGATGTGTGTCACCAAGAAATTTTAGCTGGCAAGAATAAATGAGTTGAAATGAGATGAAGTCAGTGGGTGGGGTTGACTCTCGAGCATTTTTTCCCTGAAAAATAAGAGTAAATGCTGCACATTGCATTTTTAAAAATATAATATTCTTTTCCCCTGGTGGACTTTTGGGTCCGCTCCACACCAGCTGAGCTGGCTCCCTGAGCAGAGAGCTTTCCTCGTAAGGTCTTTCCTGCTTCCCCATCTTCTCCCTGCTGGTCTCATTATTAAAAATGTGCTACTGTCAGATATAAATGATGTTTCTCACTAAGTACACTCAATAGCATTTTCCTTTCACTCTGTTTTTCCTCCAAATCTAACAGTAAGCCGTTTTGCCTTGGTGAAAAAGATCCCAAGCCTCTCCGACTATTCCCAGGCTTGCAACTTGCCGTGACTGGCAGTGATTGATCCATAACCTTTGGGCACTCAGGCAATTATAAGCTGCCCATAAGCTTTGCTGTGCCAGCAGAGCAAATAAAAAACTTGGGCTTCTAGTTCTGGGTCAGCGAAGTTCCCTTTTCATGATGTTATATGAAATAGGGATTTTACCTGTAAGAAGGAATTCTTTAGAGAACAATGAGCATTATTTATATTGTCCTTTGTAATCACCATGAAACATGACAGCGATTACATCTTTTTTCTTCTTTGTCCACGCCTACATTTTTTTTCTATTTTCACGCTGCAACATTTCTTCTAATGCCTTTCTACTTATGTAGGAATGAGGGGAAAGAAACCCTAGTTTCTGGTTCAAAGAGAAACGAAACTCAGAAATGGCCCTTGTGAACCGAAGATTCAATATTTCTATTCCCATAGTTCTGGAGTTGTCAATGATTTGTATTTTCACTAATGAGGCAATAACTCGAGAACTGGTCTTCTTCAGGAGACAAATATTATGAAACAGAATTGTCATTTGTCTCAGAGCTCTGCTTTATGCGGAGGCGTATGTGTATGTGCTTGTAGGAAAAAAGGGCATTTTTCTCAGCCAAGATAGAACGAGCTGTAATAGACTGATTACTAGATGGTTTATCATAAAATCTCAGTACTGGAAAAGAACACTAAAGGTCATCCGGTTCAATCTCCTGTATACAAATATTCTTATTCAAAGCGTAAGAGCAAAGTTCACCCATTTTTGAAGCTGCTAAACACTATCATCCTCTAATTGTATGACCGACCTCTCTCTTTGCGAAATGTTTTATGACACATGTATTTTTAAAATTGATCGTCTTTAGAATTTTGTGACATTGAGAGAAATTACAAATGTCCTAGACTAGGTTATAATACTCTCTGGAAAATGATGTTTTCCCTGAAGGATAACTGGTTCACTTTTCTATTTCGTTCTAGCTGCTATTTACTGGTTGTAGGAAGAGAGCACACCACTCCTAATCTCCCTGTGGTCGATGGTTAAAATTACTGGCCCTCAGGTACCACACATTTGTGTCTGTCCTTGGTAGTCCCACATCCCCACTCCATAGAAACTAGGCCTGGCCATGTGATTTCCTTTGGCCAATGACTTAGATACCCGGTTCACCACACTTCACTATACACATTCTGCTTTTTGACAGTTAGTAGAGTCAGAAATAAAAATAGAGAAAAATTGAGTGATTAAATCATTTCACGACTACAAGTTATGTTAGAAAAGATTCTCTTTAATTGGAAATGCTTTATTTTTTAAAAAAGATTTTATTTATTTATTTTTGACAGAGCAAAAGGGAGGGAGAAAGAGAGGGAGAGAAACATCAATGTGTGGTTGCTTTTCCCACACCCCTAGAGGGGACCTGGTTTGGCCCTACCTGCAACCCAGGCACGTGCGCTGACTGGGAATTGAACCAGTGACCCTTTGGTTTGCAGGCCCGTGCTCAATCCACTGAGCTACACTAGCCAGGGCAGCTTGTATACAGTTTTAATTTTAAAACTCATATTGTTTCTTGATCGACTGAAAAATATATTGATTCACTAAAATAAACATTTATGAGATACTATGTATCAAGTATAGGTTTCAGTTATGAATAAAAGGTAGTTCTTAATCTCAGGAAACTCTTAGGGTGGAGTGGGGAGGGGGCAGGGAGAAAAATGTAACAAAATAGCACAATAATATAAATTTGATAGGGTAATAGAATAATGCACACAAGAGAGATAAATTATTTTAGGAATTGTTTCTTCATTTATTACCCAAGACTTAATTATATAGCTCATTGATAATGTAGAATCTCTTTATTTAAGGGATTGATTTATTTTTTTTACTCTATAATTTTTAGTGTTATTTTTTACTCTATAATTGATTTTTGTCCTAATTTCATCTACATGTTTTAGTTAGTTTTCTGTTTTTAAATTAAATGTCACCTGCTCATAGTCAAAAGCAGTAGTTCTCAAAATGTGGTCTGCAGACCCTGGGAGTGTCCAAGACACTTTCAGGGGTCCCACAATGTCACTATAGTAACAATACAAAAACTTTTTTGGCATTTTTCTCTGTGTTGCCATTGCATTAATGATGCAAAAACAAAGGTGGGTAAAGTTTCTGACTCCTTAACACAAATTAAGGCCCTGGCATCAAACTGTACTAATAGCCATTGTATTTTTCGTCTCTACACAGCTGGGGGAAAAAGTCAGTCTCACTTAAAATGTCATTGAATATGCAGTAAAAATGATTAAATTGTGATCAGGCACCCATATCCTTTTAATAGTCTGTGTGATGAAATGACTATTATGCAATATATGAAAAGATGATGGTTGTCTCAAGGAAAAGGACTCATGGGATTATTTGAGTTGTGAATTGAATGAATTGCTTTGTTCAGAGAGCACCATTTTTGCTTGAAAGAAAAACCGATAAACTGTGGTGTTTCTGATCCGGGTATTTGGCAGACATTTTCTCAAAAATGAATGAAGTGAGTCTGTCACTGTAGGAAAATCAGCTGACAGTATTTGCTGCAGATAGAAACTTACTAACTCGCCTTCTTGTTCTTTTTTTAACATGTCAGAATCTCACAAATGTTAAGAATTTGTGACATGCATTGGACCCAAGACCTTTGGAATTTGTTGACAGATAATTCAGTTGCCATGAGAGACAAAGTACAAAAATTAGTGTGCAGTTCTGGGTATTTTTGTAAATAAATCTAGATGCGATTACTTTCACAATCTGTGATTCATAACTAAGGTTTGCAGGCAGTTAAATGCATTGTGAATTTACCCACATATTCTGTGGCTTTTCTTGGAGGGACTTCCCTTGTTAAGGCAACTGAGCTCACCACAAGAATGAAATAGCTTGTTTACTATCCACCATTACCCATGTCTACTATTGTTCTAAATGGCCCAGAAGTGTAACTGCAGATAACATTTACACCTTTATAACAGGATGGTCAAAGTATGGGAATAGGGCTTAGGAAAACGGGCTGAGCTATTTTGGTCGACAAACTAAAAAAAATAACAATGCATATTACCTTTGTCAAGTTAGTCTTACAAAATTTTCTAGTTTAGAACATTTAGGATATTTACAAAAATGATGTGCATTCTCATTACATAAATAACACATACTCATTCTAGAAAATTTGGGCAAGAAGGAAAATCATAGCACAGAAAATGAAAATCCTTTCTAATTTTAACATCCAAAATTAAGCATGATTAACCAGTGGGTGTGTCTTCTGCCAGGCTTTTTCCTAATCCTCAGCCTGGCAGAGCTGGAAGGGACCTCACAAATTATCGAGTCCAACCTACTCATTTTACAGATGAAGAGACTCCATTAAAAGGTTGCCTCTCTTTCTGGTTTTGTTTCAAGTCCTTTAAGCAAGAACAGTAGACCCTCATGATAAGAGACTTCATTTTGCAGTGCAGATATATTTGGAAAAACCCTGGGTTAGATCACGGGCCCCCAAAGAGCTGGCCCAGACAAAGAGCCTGATATAACCCAGTTGGCTTCTAAGGCCTTCCTGCTTTGATCTTCGCCTGTGAGGATGTGACATTTGGAGCTGCAGCTGCCTTTTGTGACCTGAAGTGACAAGCCTAAGGACAAAAAGCTCACACGCTGTGGGAGACAGAATAAAATGATAGAAAGAACATGGGCCCTTAATGACATAATTGAGCTGCCAGACCAACCCGAGAATCGTCTACCCTCAGATCTCTTAGTGAGAAAATCAAATGCTTCTATTGTTTAAGTTTCTTTAAGTTGGATATTCTGTTACTCATAGCCACCAAGATCCAAATTCATAAACCCTGTGACCTTGAGCACATAAGGTATTATCTGTCCTCTATTCTTTGCCTACGTGCCTTTATTGGTAAAATAGAGATAATATATACACATATTTTACAAATTGATACACAGTTTTGTGTTCTACTTCTATCATCTCACATATCATGAGCCCATCCTATGTTCTTTAAAAGTTTTCTAAAAGGCAAAGTCTTTGATGGTTACATGTTTTTCTCCAAATGCCCTATTGTTGAGTGTTTAGAATTTTAGCAAATTTTCTTGTATATAACCAAAGGTTGCAATGACTACTCCTTGTACATGACTTTTTGGTATCTTCAATTATTTTCTGAAGATAAAATCCTAGAAGTGGAAATACTGTGTCACAATTTTTAAGACTTGTATTATCAATGGCCATCCTGGCTCCCTCTGCCTGCCACATACTTGATATTGGTGCTCAAAGTGGACAAGAGCCTTGGCCGGAGCTCAGCTGGTTAGGGAGCTATCCCCACACGCCAAGGTTGCAGGTTTGATTCCCCGGTTAGGGCACATAAAAGAATCAACCAATGAGTGCATAAGTAAGTGGAACAACAAATCAGTATTTCTCTCTCTTTCCTTTCCTCTCTCTCTCTCTCCAATAATGAATTTTTTAAAAGACTGTATTTAAAAAGTGCACAAAAGCATGGAATACTTGTTTTAATAACTAATGCATTTACATGGTTCTAAGAGTATTTCAGTGTGTTCGAAAGTACACACTGGCAACTTTTCCTCCCCTCCCTGTCCCTAGCATCCCAGTTCCACTCCCAACTATGTTCAAAACATATATGGGGCCCTGGCAGGAAATAGATGGCACAGTCAAATGAATCAATTTCAGGAAAGGGATTACTTATGAAGAGCAGCGGGGTACTGAGAAGCCCAAAGGAACAGCGTATCACCCTGGAGCTGGTAGCAGGGGCTTCCTAGGACTAAAGGGGAGACACTGAAATGGAGGCAGGAAGGCTGCGTGGGTAGGGCTGGCTGAGAGGTGCTTTGAGAGAGGAGAGCAGCCAGCCCGTGGAGGGGCTGGGTGAGTAAAGCGCCTGAGGTCACCACCCTCCTGCTGGTGCCACACTCCTGCAGCTCCACAGGACAAGGGAGCCACCCCTTCGGTACTGGGGAGCTTGAGTTCGTGGCAGCCTCTCCTACGTTCAGTTTCACTGTACAGAAGATGGCCACACTGAGTGTCTCTGGGATAGGGTTGCCCTTCTCACCAGTGCATTCCTTATTCTTTCCATGAAGGAGGTGTCCTGTGGGCCCTCCCAGAGAAAGGTAAGGTGCTGTGATCCTCTGGCCGCACATACGAATCTACTCTTACATCCTTCCTCTTTCACCATGTGACCTCTGGGCTCCGGCAGTAGTTCCGGAATCTGTGAGATAGGCTCTCTCCTGTCTTCCCAAGCTTCAAGGACCCATCCCAACAATGCAATTAAGACCAGTCCCAGCCCTGGCTAGTGTGGCTCAGTAGACTGAGCTCAGGCTGTGAACCAAAGGGTCGTGGGTTTGATTCCCAGTCAGGGCACATGCCTGGGTTGCAGCCAGGTCCCCAGTGCGATCCATGTGAGAGGCAACCACACACTGATGTTTTTCTCTCTCTTTCTCCTTCCCTTTCCCTTTCTGTATAAATAAATAAATAAATAAATAAATAAATAAATAAATAAATAAATAAATAAATAAAACCAGTCCCAGCAGTCCCTGCTATGAGTTCATTTCTGAGTCATGGCACAATGCTCCCATGACAGTACATCTTTCTCCATCTAGCCTTATGATCCACTCTGTGGTCCATTCCCACTGCTCCCAATTGTCATACTAGGAGTCTTTAGAAAGCAGAGCCCAACTCAGTGCTTAAATCCTAATGCTTTACTGAGACTGGGGTTTGCCTGGGGCTGTCCAGGTTTTAGTACTGATTGCCCCACATCTTGGCAGTGCCCTCAGTCCTAGGCAAACGTGGGTGATCTGTCAACCTAATTGAGAGGCGCAGTCCCTGGGCAGCGAGAATCAGGAGAAAGGGGCATCAAGACAGAGAAGCAGGAAAAGCAAATACAAGGTGATGTATTAACAGGCTGGCTAGACCTTTAAGAGAAAAATACAGTTGCTTGCTTGGTCATGCAACTGATCTCCAGAAAGGCTGCACCAAGCCACTGCTCCTGGGAACAGTCCGTTGGAAGGAGGAAGGAAGAGGGATGTGTCTGCCAATTTCTTTCTGGCTCATGTCTCTCACTGGTCAGAGTTCACCATATGGAGTGTTAAGCCCTCTGCCATTCTGGGCTCTGTCACCTAGCCTTTCTGAAGGGCTGCTGGGGAAGTCACATTGCGTACTTCCTGCTGCAGTACAGTAAGTCCCCACTTAATGCCACTGATAGTTCTTGGAACTGCAGCAAAACGAAGTATAATGATGGCAGTTTTACTATGCATTAGTTGATATAAACAAGAGTTAGGTTCCTATGGCATCGCATCAACATTGTAACAAAATGATGTTGAATGAAACGGCATCATTCGAGGGCCTGCTGCAGTTTTTCCGAGTCTGTGGTTCTGTTTACGTCAGGCCTCTGGGCAGCAGAGCTCTATGGCTCCCACTGTGATGTGTGCAATGGAGGCCAAGACCTGGCCCTCCCCTGGGGGCCAATAAAAGAGCGGGCAGTGGTAGGAAGTAAGGCAGATGAGGACTTGGAAGGCAGGTGTCTGTAGAGCAAATCAGGGGAGGTGTATAAACAGGTTACAGTACAGTAGATATATGTACAGATTTGTCAATGTGTGCTAATATTTTGAACTGGTATGAAGGCAGCATAATGTGGTGGTATAATACTTGCACTCTGCAGTCAAACTTGGATTTGAATCCTAGCTCTGCTACTTGCCAGCAGCATTCTTGGGCAAGTTCCTTAACCTCTTACGTAAAATGCAGATCACAGTAGCACCTTCCTCTATATGTTTGTCATGAAGAGCAAAGGAGATAAAGCCTACAAGGTGATTGAAAGAGTGCTTGAAACTCAGAAGTATTTATCAAGTGTTGGAAATTATTAATTTGTAGCAGTACTTCTTTTTTTTCATTTTTAAAAAAATTTATTTAATTATTGTTCAAGTACAGTTTTCTGTTTTTTACTCCCATCCCAGCCCACCCCCCTAGTGCTCCCCACCTCCCTCCCATTCCCACCGCCCGTAGTAGTGCTTCTATAGGTACATTACATAGCCACTTAGAAAAATTTCATTCTGATTTCCTTTTATTTCATTTAGAAAGGCTAATCATAATAACCACTACCACTTTCTGAATATTAGCTATATATCAGGAACTATGCATTTAACATTCAACCCCATGTAACACTCTGAAGGAGGTGTCTTCATTTTCCAGAGTAACTCAAGGTTTAGAGAACTATGCAGTGTCTCCAAGACTGTAAGAAGCTGAAAGGATTTTGAAAACATTACTTGCATTTTATTATCACTCAAGGTCCCTGTAGAAAACGTATAGCACATTGAAACTGGGTAATTGACTGGTGTTTAAAAAGCTGTAGGTGGGACAACAAATATCGTTGTGCCCACCTATATTGTTTGGTTAGATTGGGGCTTATGGAAACCAACAAAGACGGGATGGAACCCTACGGTGAGCAACAGTTGAAAGCTGTAATCACTCCTAGTCCTGAAGAAGAAGGTAACTGGAGAAAGAGACTGTGACATAGTCACAGGACAGGTTACTTGGTGTACCTACTTACCAGGCCCATCTCTGAGGTCGGATGGACCTCTGCTGGGCATTTGTGGGGACACCAACATCTTCAAACTTGCTTTGTATTCTGAGAAATCCATCCATATACCTCTCCCCTGTCCTCCATGGCCTCGGTTTTTCAATCTTCGTCTTTCTAAGTCTCTGAACAGCCAGCCAACTTACTACTTATTCCCCTTAGTGTAGTCCTTATTTTAGGCTGCTGCAGAAAGTGGACAACCAGAGTTATAAACTGAAGTCAGGCCCTCTGGGTGGATGCATTCCCCTTCACCAGTGTCTCTCAAGGCCAACCATACAGGTGGCGATGGCTTCTAGCTGGTGCTCACATGCTATGCAGATCCATTTCTGAATCAGGCCTCAGCTTTTACTGCTTCCATTAACGGGTCACGGGGAACTCCTTACAAGGCCCTAGGTGTGGATTGAAGGCACTATGGTAAAGCAGGAGGAGCAGGTGCCGTGTGAGTGTGAGCCATCAGCTTGAGCAGTTCATTTGTGCCTTTTCTAGCTTTGCTTGAGTCTAGTCCTGCACACACCACTTTTATTTTACAATGGAATGCTGTCGTCCAATTTAGTTTTATGATCATGCGGGTGGGTTGATATCCAGTTCGTGGTGGGCTGTTTACCTTGCTCGGACACACAGTCTCTACCAGGGCCTAGTAGCAAGCCAGCTATTGCTTTTCAAATAGAAAATTATTGGTAGACGCTTCTTCTATTGAGACATGCCCGAGGCTCCATGCAGTTCTGCTGACTGTCCCTAGATATTTCTCAGTGGTTTGTTGACCCAAGATAAGGGACTGGACAATTAGTACTACAGCTGGACCTGCCACCGAGGCTTATCTTGCTCCAGGCCCTACTTAATGGGTTCAAGAAGCATGAGCAAATGTAGTCTTTGTTGACTCTAAAATCACTGTGCCTCTTTCATTGTGATAGGTTTTATAAGGAGAGGTAGCTTATGTCATTGACAGGTGATTTCCCAATGTACTCAAGGCCACTAGACCCTTAGAAATCTAAATGATGTACTAGGTCCCTGAGTCCTTCCTGCTTGTCTCTCACGTTCTGGCAAGCATTTATCTTACTTCCTATGTCTACTTCCTGTTCACTGGGTCCAGTTACCATAATGTCATGATTATACTGTGTCAGCATGTTACTTTGTGGGAAAGCAAAATGATCAAGGAGTTCTCAGACTCTATAATGGCAGAGAACAAGAGAGCTGACATGACCCTGAGTATACCAGGTATACTGCTGTCCCTGTATGTGAAGGCAAATGGCTTCTGATAATCTCTTGATAGAGATAGGTTAAACAATTTTGTTAGCTCAGTAGCTACAAGCCAGGTGCCGGAGGTTCTATTTATTTGACCATATGAAGGCACTATATCCACAACCACAACCGTGATTAGAATCATTATCTGATTGGAAGAGAGTCTAGAGGGTCTGCCTCGTCCAGCAAGGGGGGTTCAGGGAAATTTGGGGTTCAAAATTCTCCGTCTTGTCTGCGTCTATCCAAATGTCCATTTCTATTGTGTATCTCAGGGTCCCACTTAGTGTCTGTGAGCTTGGTCCACAGCCCTATGTGCCCTGGAACTTCAGGAGGTGACCAACTACTTTAGCTGCCTTCAAGGCTTTCTAATTTTGCACCTGTGCCCTGAGTTGAAAACGAAGCTTTCACTTCATTCTACCTTCCACATACTCTTTCTAGGATAATGAAAAATATCAGCTGACCCACAATCTTTATAATCACTACTAATCATTGCGCGGTGACCAAACGCCACAACTATTTGCTCTCACAAAATCTTGTCCTCCATCTCTACTATGTTGTAATTTGAATTATTGCAATGTCACTGAATTCACAGAAATTACCAGAGTCCCAAGGGAGTTATCCATGCACTCTTCAAATTTGTAATCCATTGTGTCCCAGAATTTCATGTTAGCCTTCTGTGTCTTGGGGCTAATTCTGGTATCAATTACTGCATCTTTCAGAGTCCCAGAATGAACCAAATTGCACATTCAAATCGAGTAATTAGGGTGAGTTAGTAAAGGGGCCATTTACAAAGATGTGGGTTGGATTTAGACAAGGGATGTGGTAATACTCCAGGGCTAGCAACAGTGTGGAGGAGCAAATGGAGGGAAGAGGTACCAGAACCAGGTAGAGTAGTTGTATGGAAAGGACCCCCGGATAGAACCTATGGCCTTGAATAGGATTTGGACAACCCCCAATCCACCAGGGAGGGAGTAAATACCCTCCCTTTGCTCTCCTCCTGCCTTCCAATCTCCCGCTAATGCTCCCATTGACTGAACACAATCTTAAACCAGAAGAAGTGATACTTTAGCCTTGGGGGCACAGAACAGAATATTGATAGGCGGAGAGGAGATTGGAGGATCAAATGAAAATGTCCAGCACAACTCAAAATCCTGTGCTTCTCATCACTGTATATGGAGATATAGCCTGAATCTGTAGAAATAGGAAATCTCAGAGAATTTTAGGATTATTCTGTTTTTATCACTCCAGGATTTCATTATGTCTGTTGAGATGAAGGAACCCAATTCCTTGGAGGCACTGACCTTCCAGATGACAGTGACCACAAGGAGTTTCAAGGATGATACCTACATTTACTAATTTTTTAAAGACATATGTATTTCATGCATTTTTATGTATTAAAAATATTTAAATAAGAAAATCACAATATGAAGAACATAAGTGCCTATGCAGCCATTTATTCATTTTATGACTCATCAGTCATTCATTCAATAAATTCCTATTGAAATGACTATTGCCAACAAACAAAATTCATGAATTTCATTCTAGCTGGGGAGTGACATACGTCAGTGAGGAAGGCAGAGAGGCTGGATTATACAGTGAGGAGTTTGTATTTTATTTGTGGTCCAATATAAAATCATTGGAGGATTTAAGGGAAAGGGAAATATGATGTCTGATCTGTGATGAGTGCTTTTAAATGATCATTCGGCTGCTGTGCGTTGAATAAACTATAGTGGAGAAAGGGCAGAAAGGGGACCCATTTAGGAGCCTACTGTAGTAACTTAGAAAAGAAATGATGGTGTTTTGAACTAACATGTTAAAAGAGGAGGCAGAGAGCCTGGCTGGTGTAGCTCAGTGGATTGAGTGTGGGCTGCAAACCAAGGGATCACTGGTTCGATTCCCAGTCAGGGCACATTCCTGGGTTGCAGGCTAGGTCCCCAGTAGGGGGAGTTCAAGAGGCAACCACACATTGATGTTTCTCTCTCTCTCTTTCTCCTTCCCTTCTCCTCTAAATAAATAAATAAATAAACAAACAAATAAATAAATAACAAATCTTTTTTAAAAAGAGGAGGCAGAGAGAAGAGGTTGTACATCTGATGGATTTTGGACATAGAATGAACACAATTTGCTAATGGATTGCAACTAAAGAGAGAGGAAAGGAAAGAATTGAGGACAACTTCTATCTTCCTGTCTGTTAAACTGGATGACTGGAGATGCCAGTAATAGCGGTGGGAAGGGAATGTTGGGAGTCCAGGGTGGGGCATCGAGAGTCCTATTTTGGACATGTCAGGTTTGATATCCACGTGGAGACGTCTAGTAGGTAGCAGCTATAGGAACCTGGCATTCAGAAGAGAGGGCAGGGTTGGAGATGTAAGTGTGGGAGCCATGATTATACAGACGACATTTCAAGTTATGGGACAGGATGAGTTATCTATGGAAAAATGTAAAGTAGAAAAGAAGAGCCAGAAGCTCAACCTTAGAAAATGGGAAGAAGAGATAGAACCAGAAAGCAGACTGAAAGGGGCAAGAGTGGTAAGCCAGGGGAATTTGGCATTCTAGAAGCAGGTTCAGGAATGGATGCAGACAGGTTTCCAATGGCAGATTAAAGGTATTTAGGAGAAAGGAAGTGGAGAAAATGAGTGTACCCACTCTTTCCATACATTTTACTGTAAATGGAACAGAGGAACAGAGCTATAAATAATTTAACTTCTTGCCCTGGTTGGTGTGGCTCAGTTGGTTTGAGTGCCTTCCCATGAACCAAAAGGTCATGAGTTCGGTTTCTGTTCCGGGTGTGTGAGAGGCAACTGATGGATGTTTCTTTCCCTCCCTTCCCCTCAAAAAAATTTAACCTTTTCCTCTCTTTATTAATGCAATGTTTAAAGATGACACCTTTTATAACATTTGGCTTTTGCTACAAAACAAATAACCCAAAATTCAGTGGCTTCAAAGATATTTTGAAAATACATAAATAGCCTTAGCTGGTGTAGCTCAGTGGATTGAGCATGGGCCTGCAAACCAAAGGGTTGCTGGTTCAATTCTCAGTCAGGGCACACGCCTGGACTGCAGGTCAGATCCCCAGTAGGGGGCATGCGAGAGGCAACCACACATTCATGTTTCTCCCCTTCTTTTTCTCCCTCCCTTCCCCTCTGTCTAAAAATAAATGAAAAATATTTAAAAATACATACATATTTATAATTTCTTATGATTTGACTGGCTGTTCTGATCTGGGTAAGCTTGGCTGAGGTTGGCTTATGTCTGATGCCTCTTTCATGCATCCGGCTCTATGTCAGGCGAGGCAGGGGATGACTTGGCCATGTGTCCCTCATCCAGCAGGCTAGCCTGGGCTCATTCAGCTGGTCATGATTATAGAACTCCCAAGAACAATGCACAAGTACTTTTCAGGTCTTTGCTTATGTCACATTTGCTATTGTCTCCTTAACCAAAGCAAGTCACATGGGCAAGCCAAGAGTCAGTGTGGGAAGGAAATGCTCAAGGGCAGAGAGGGAGGAAATGATTATAGTCCTTTTTGCAAATAATCTTCTATAACTATTAATGTATTTCTAATTATGTGAATTCATCCTAGTTGCTCATGTTAGAAATCTCAAAATTATTTTCTACTTCTCTTTTTCTCTCCTGGTATAAAATGGGAAATTATTTAATTAGCTAAATAAAATGTATTTTGTGGGAAATCACTTTCAGTACTTTAATAATCAAAATATTAATATAAACTTAGCTCACAGACCCATTACTGTTTTAATTAGTTATTTTCAGAAACTGGAGAGAAACAACATAATTGGCAGACTAAAATACCACATTTATTTAAATCTCTTATTAAAAAATGTGGCTCAATAACCTAGTAATGCATTCCATTTTATTTGTTTTCTTGCAAATATGAAAAGAGGTAATCACCAATAAGTGGTAATATTTAAAAACCTAGAAAAGATATTAAGTGATACTCCTGTGTTAGATGATTGTGTATATGCTTCTTATCTGAAGTTGGAAGCAAATGAAATAAAATGGTTTTCCAAATGACTGCATTATTAATCCACCTCCTCTCAGCTAATTGACCAGTCTTTGTCATTGCTGCTCGCCAGGTAGGGGACTACTGACAATCCCATATGGCACTAAACCTTCCTACCACCATTGGTTGGTGGAACCCTGGAAGGGGCCTTTTAGAAAACACTGCACAGTGATCCTTCCCCACTAGGGAAGGTGGAATGGGATATAAGCATGGCATTGTAGACAGGCATAATTTTGATCCCCACTCAAATGAGCTTTGAAACAACTCTGGGCCTCAGTTTACTCATCTGGCAAATAGAGAGTGTCTTTAAGATGTTCCATCCACCTGGGGCTCTCTGAGTCCCTGTGAGCTCTGTGGGTGCAATAGAAGCAGCACTCTCTTAACCATAGAAGCGGAGGCAGGGGCCCCAAACACCCCCAATTCTGCTTAAAACAGGAGGCAGGAGCAATCACAGCCAGTATCTAGTAATTTATTTATCCATTCTGCAGATACAAATCCAAAGTTCAAGTGACACAAGTATAATAGCAGGGTAGGAATTCAAAACGGTATGTATATCAAAAGGTCACAGTCCGTGACTAGTGTTGGTTCCAGAACTGAGCCTTGATTGTTGTTTTCATGCGTGAGGAAGTGTCTGTGGAGCATGCCCTTGTGGCCAAAATAACTGCTCACCGTTCTGAAATCTGTCAGGTTGACCAGCTCAGGAGAGTTTCTACCACTTTTTGGGTCCCAGGTCTCTTTGAGAATCTATTAACAGTTCTAGCTGCAATCAGTCCTCAACATAACGTGGATAGGGACATAGATACACCTCATATATGCAAATGATGAAGAAGGCTGCCTGGGTCTCAGGTCCATGGGAGACCTGCTTGTCTGGCTAACCACTACTCTCCTCTTCCTGTTTCTGACCTGTGTCATGACGTTGCTCCTCATTATCTCAACTCCAACTAGTACCCATGCCAGTCAAGCCACTCAACTGGAAAGTACATTTGACATCCCTTATATTTTCCTCCCTCCATCAGATTTCTTTTTCTCCCTACTCCTCAGGGCTTCTGTGTTGGGGAAAAACTGTCAATCTAGTGCCACATTAAAAAATTTTTAGATAGATCTGGGGATTCCAAGTCTCACAGTTTTAACAAGTGAGTCCTAAACCGTGATCTAAAATATCCTTGTCCTGCCTTGGCTGGGTGGCTCAGTTGGTTGGAGCCTTGTCCCATGCACCAAAAGGTTGTGGGTTCCATCTCTGGTTGGGATTGGAGGCCACCCATTGATGCCTCTCTCTCTCTCTCTCAATTCAGTAGGCATACATATCCCCAGGTGATTTAAAAAATAATAAAAAGTAAAATAAAATACCCCTGTCTCTTTCTTCCTCCCTGCCCCCTGATTTTAGAAGCACGTAGAGCAAAGGGCCTCCAGTTCCCCAAATTTCATGTGAAACAAGTTTTTTCCTAACTGCATAGGCCCTCGATGGCCTGGTTGCTCACGACTCTTCGTATTAGCAGCTAAACAAGAGCAGTGGCTCTCATGGGGAAAGGGGAGTCCATCATGAGCCCACTAAGCTGCAAGTAGCATAAAACCTATCTTACAGCAGCTTGAATCAAAGCAGGGCTCATTTTCCCCTCAGAAAGTGTGAATGTAGGTGGTTGCTGGCGTTGATCCAGCAACTCAGGGACTTTGGAGCCAGCCTCTCTGTAACCTTCTGAGCTTTTCCTCATGCTTGACTTCTTGTGTTTTTTTTTCCTCCAGCTCTGTTGAGATATAATTAACATAGCATTGTTTAAGCTTAAGGTATACAGTGTGATGATTTGATACACACACATTACAATGTGATCACCACAGTAGGGTTAATTCTTACATAGTTACCTTTCCATTGTTTTGTGGTGAGAACATTTAAGAACTACTACTCTCTTAGCAACTTTCAAGTATATAATACAGTATTGTTAACTATAATAACTGTGCTGTACATCAAATCCTACAACTCATTCATCTTATAACTGGAAGTTTGTACCATTTGACTGACATCTCCCCACCCCCACCCCTTCCTCTGGCAAATCACTATTCTACTCTCTGCTTTTATGAGTCCAACTTTTTAAGATCCCACATATAAGCAATATACAGTATCAGTCTTCATCTCTCTGACTTATCTCACTTAGCATAATGTCCTCAAGTTCCATCCATGTTGGCAGGATTTCCTTTTTTCTCATGGCTGAGTAATACTCCAGTGTGTGTGTGTAAAAATATATATGCTATATTGTCTTTATTCATTTATCTGTAGAGGATAATTAGGCTGTTTCCATATCTTGGCTATTGTAAATAATGCTGCAATGAATATGGAAGTGCAGATATCTTTTTGAGACCCCGATTTCATTTCCTGTGGATATATTCTCAGAAGTGGGGTTGCTATAACATATGGTAGTTCTACTTTTAATTTTTTGAGGAACCTTCATACTGTCCCACAGTGCCTGCACCAATTTACATTCCCACCAATAGTGCATAAGGCTTCCCTTTTCTCCATATCTTTGCCAACTCTTGTTATTTCTTATCTTTTTGATAATTGCCATTATAACAGGTGTGAGGTGCTAGCTCATTGTGGTTTTGATTTGCATTTCTACGATAATTAGTGACATTATGTATCTTTTCATGGGCCTGTTGGCCACTTGTACACCTTCTGTGGAAAAATGTGTATTTGGTTCCTCTGTGCATTTTTTAAAGATTTTATTTATTTATCTTTAGAGGGGAAGGGAAGGAGAGAGGGAGAGAAATATCAGTGTATGGTTGCCTCTTGTGCATCCCCTGCTGGGAACTGGCCTGCAACCCAGGCATGTGCCCTGACTGGGAATCGAACCGTAATCCTTTGGTTCACAGGCCTGCACTCAATCCAATGAGCTACACCAGCCAGGGCCTCTGTGCATTTTTAAAAAATGAACTGTTTATTTCCCCTCAACCTTTTTTCTGTTTGTAAGAGTTTGTGGAAGACCAGCTTAATTAAGGCTGCTCAGTGGTTGTTCCTACCTATTTTGTGGCCTTGGGGCCTGTAGGACAGTCTTTTATAGGAACTGCTGAACACGCGCAGAGGGCGCCTGAGCCTTTGCACCAGTCCACAACCTTGGACTGAGTGAGTGAACTTGGGAGCCCAAGAAGTCCATCCACCCTGAAATTCCACCTTGGTCACAGCCTTTTCGAGAGTGACCTGCTCTTCTTCCTTCGCATCTCTTCAGGGTCTCTGTAGTAGTAGACCTCAGGCAGAACCTCCCGAGGGTGTTTACAGGGAGATGGTATCGCACATGCGCAGTGCTTCCCAGGCCTGCATGCACCACATCAGACCCACTGAGTGGGACCCCTTGTTGCAAAGAACAGCAATGTCCATCTAGAGCAGAGGAGAGTCTCTGTTACACAGAACAGTGCTATAGGCAGGTTAACCTAAGACACCTCTGTGAGAGGCTGGTGGTCATCCTGGGATCAGTGGCCACCAGAAGTCCCCACTCCTGGAAGGCTGCTAGGATGTGGTTAGTGAAGGTGCCAGGAGTGATGTGGCCAGCAATAGGTGGCCTCAGGGGCAGCAGCAAACTGCTCAGCTTGCTGGCCGGTGTTCCTGGATGGTGTGACACTGACATCAGCGGGGTTTTTAATGGCAACAATGGCAGGAGATGCCATCAGAATCTTATCCCTGGTTCTCTTCAAATTATGATGCAGATGCCGTCACGTTCCCTTTAAATTATGTGGGAGTCCAGAACAATGCCATATGGGCCTCTCTAAGGGTAGCACAGAATTTTTTTTAAATATTTTATTTATTTATTTATTTTTAGAGAGATGGGAAGGGAGGGAGAGAGGGAGAGAAACACTGATGTGAGAGAAACACCAATCAGTTGTCTCTTGAATGTACTCTGATTGGGGACTGAACCTGAAACCCAGGCGTGTACGTTAAACTGGGGATCCAGCCCATGACCCCTCGCTTCTAAAGACAACACCCAACCAGCTGAGCCATACTAGTCAGGGCTCTCTGCTCATATTTTAATTGATTTTTTCCCTTTGAATTGTCCGAGTTTCTTATATATTTTGGGTATTAATCCCTTATCAGATATATGGTTTGCAATATTTGCTGTCATTCTGTAGGTTACCTATTTGTTTTGTAGACTGTAGTCCTACTCATTTATTTATTAATTTATTAAAAGATTTTATTTATTTATCTTTAGAGGGGAAGGGAAGGAGAGAGGGAGAGAAATATCAGTGTATGGTTGCCTCTTGTGCATCCCCTGCTGGGAACTGGCCTGCAACCCACGCATGTGCCCTGACTGGGAATTGAACCATGATCCTTTGGTTCACAGGCCTGCGCTCAATCCACTGAGCTGCACCAGCCAGGCACCTACTTATTTATTTTTGCATTTGTTGCTTATGCTGTATTGGTGTTATACCCAAATACATTGTTGCCAAGACCAAGGTCAAGGAGATGTTTCCCCTATTTTTTATTCTAGGAATTTTAAGGTTTCAGGTCTTATGTCTAAGTCTAATCCATTTTAAGTTAACTTTTTTGAGTGCTGTAAAATAGGGGTCCAAGTTTATTCTTCTTGTGTAGTTATCCAATTTTCCCAGCACCATTTATTGAAGAGACTATCCTCTCCCCATTGAGTATTCTTGGCTCCTTTGTCAAATATTAATTGATACATGCGTGGGTTGATTTCTGGGCTCTGGAATCTGTTCCATTGGTCTATGTCTCTATTTTTTTATGAGTTACTTTTATTTTATTTTATTAGAAAAAATTTTTTCTTCTTTTTAAACATTTTTATTTAGTTATTTTTCAAGTACAGTTTTCTGTTTATTTCTCCCATTCCAGCCCACCCCTCCCCCACGCACACCACCTCCCTCCCATTTCCACCCCCCTTAGCTATCGTCCCTGTGTCCTTTATACTTGTTCCTCTAAATCCCTCCCATTTTTTCCCTTAAATTCCCTCCCCTCTCCCCTCTGGTCGTTTCCCCCCTGTTCTCTATTTCAGTGTATTTGCCCTTATTTTGCTTGCTTGTCTGTTTTGTTGTTTAGCTGCCTGTTAAAGGTGAGATCATATGGTATTTGTCTTTCAACTCCTGGCCTATTTCACTCAGCATAATGCTTTCCAGTTCCATCCATGTTGTTGCAAAGGGTAGTAGTTCCTTCTTTCTCTCTGCTGCATAGAATTCCATTGTGTATATGTACCACAATTTTTTGATCCATTCATTTACTGATGGGCACCTAGGTTGCTTCCAGCTCTTGGCTATTGTAAATTGTGCTGCTACGAACATTGTGGTGCATAGGTTCTTTGAAATTGATGTTTTGGGGTTCTTAGGATATAATCCTAGCAGTGGAATTGCTGGGTCAGAAGGCAGGTCGATTTTTATTTTTCTGAGAAAACTCCATATTGTTTTCCATAATGGTTGTACCAGTCTGCAATCCCACCAACAGTGAACTAAGGTCCCCTTTTCCCCACAACCTCTCCAACATTTGTTGTTTGTTGCTTTGTTTATGATAGCCATCCTGACTGGTGTAAAGTGGTATCTCATTGTGGTTTTAATTTGCATCTCTCTTATAGCTAGCGATATTGAGAATTTCTTCATGTGTCTCTGGATCTTCTCTATGTCCTCCTTGGGGAAGTGTCTGTTCAAGTTCTTTTCCCATTTTTTAATTGGGTTGGTTGTCTTCTTAGAGTGGAGTCATGTAAGTTCTTTGTATATTTTGGAGATTAAACCTTTGTCTGAGGTATCATTGGCAAATATGTTTTCCCATATAGTTGGTTGTCTTTTTAATCTAATACTGTTTTCTTTAGCCACGCAGAAACTTTTTATTTTGATGAGATCCCATTTGTTTATTCTTCCCTTTATATTCCTTGCTCTAGGGGACATATCAGTAAAAATGTTGCTGCATGAAATATCTGAGATTTTCCTGCCAATGTTCTCCTCTAGGACTTTAATGATTTCAAGGCTTATATTTAAGTCTTTTATTCACCTTGAATTTATTTTGGTGTATGGTGTAAGTTGGTGCTCAAGTTTCTTTTTTTGCACGTAGCTGTCCAGTTCTCCCAGCACCATTTGTTGAAGAGGCTATCTTTACTCCATTTTATGTTACTGCCCCCTTTGTCAAATATTAATTGACTGTAGAGAGTTGGGTTGATTTCTGGGCTCTCTGTTCTGTTCCATTGGTCTGTGTGCCTGTTTTTATGCCAGTACCAGGCTGTTTTGATTACAGTGGCCTTGTAATACAGTTTGATATCAGGTATTGTGATCTCTCCTACTTTGTTCTTCTTTCTCAAAAGTGCAGCTGCTATTTGGGGTCATTTATGGTTCCATATAAATTTTTGAAGTGTTTATTCTATGTCTGTGAAATATGCCATTGGTACTTTAATAGGTATTGCATTGAATCTGTATATTGCTTTGGGTAGTATGGACATTTTGAGGATGTTAATTCTTCCAATCCTTGAACAAGGTATATGTTTCCATTTGTTTGTGTCTTCCTTGATCTCTGTATTCAGGGCTGTGTAGTTTTCTGCATACAGGTTTTTTACCTCCTTAGTTAGGTTTATTCCCAGATATTTTATTCTATGTTTCTATTTTTATGCCAGTACCATGCTGTTTTGGTGTTTGTAGATTTATAATATAGTTTTGAATCAGGAAGTGTGATGCCTCCAACATTGTTTTTTTTCTTTTGGCATTGCTTTGACTATTTGGGATCTTTTTGGGTTCCATACAAATTTTAAGACTGTTTTTTCTATCTCTGTGAAAAATACTATTCGAATTTTGATAGAGACTTCATTGATTCTGTAGGTGATTTGGGGTAATATGGACATTTTAACAATATTAATCCTTCCAACTGATGAACAAGAAATTACTTTTATGGGGTCTTCAATTTCTTTAATCAAATTCTTATGGTTTTCAGTGTACTAATCTTTCACCTCTCTGGTTAAATTTCTTTCTAAGTATTCAATTGTTTTGATAATATCATGAATGGGGTTGTTTGTTTTTCAGATATTTCATTGTACATGTATTGAAATGCAACTGATTTCTGTATGTTTATTTTTATCCTGCAACTTTACTGAATTGAGTCATTAGCTGTAACAGTGTTTTGATAGAGTCTTTAGGATTTTATATATATAAAAGTATATAACCTGAAAACAGAGGCAATTTTACTTCTTTCTTTCCAATTTGGATGCCTGTTGTTGCTTCTTCTTGCCTAACTGCTTTAGCCAGGAATTCCAGTACTATGTTGAATAGAAGAAGGGGTCGTGGGCACTCTTTTCTTGTTTCTGCTTTTAGAGGAAAAGCTTTCAAACTTTCACCGTTGAGTATGATGCTAGCTGTGGGTTTGTCATAAATGTTCTTTATTACATTTAAGTACATTCCTTCTATAACCAATTTGTTGAGTGTTTTTATCCTAAAAGTATGTTTATTTTATCAATTATTTTTCTTTATCTTTAAGATGATCATGATTTTTATCTTTCATTTTATTAATGAAGAGTAGCATATTGATTTGCATATGCTGAGTCATCCTTGCAATCTGGGGATAAATCCAACTTGGTTGTGGTGTATAATCATTTTAGGTGTTGTTGAATTCAGTTTCCTAATATTTGGTTGAGAATTTTTACATTTATATTTATTAGGGATATTGGTCTCTAGTTTTCTTCTAGTGTCTTTATCTGGCTTTAATATCAGGGTAATTCTGGCCCGGTAAAATGAGTTTGGAAGTGTTCATTCTTCTTCAGTATTTTTGAAGAGTTTGAGAAAAATTGGTATTAATTCTTTAAATGTTTGGTACAGTTGCCCAGTGAAATCTATCTGATCCTGAGGTTTTCTGTGTTAGGAGTTTTTTTTAATTGAATTAGTAATCTCCTTACTCATTATTGTTCTGTTCAGATTTTCTATTTCTTCATTATTCAATCTTGGTAGGGTATACTTTTCTAGGAATTTATTTATTTCTTCTAAGTTTTCTAATTTGTTAGAACGTAATTGTTCATAGTAGTCTTGTGTGATTTTTCCTATCTCCATAGTATCAGTTGTAATGTCTCTTTCATTTCTGATTTTGAGTGCTGTCTCTCTTTCTTAGTCTAGCTAAAGTTTTACCAATTTTGTTTTATTTTTTTAAAAAGCCAGTTTTCAGTTTCATTGACTTAAAAATTTTTTTTCTGGTCTCTGTTTCATTTATTTTCACTCTGATGTTTATTTCCTTCCTTCTGCTAACCTTTGAGCTTAGTTTGTTCTTTTTTTTTTCCAGTTCCCGGAGGTGTAAAATTAGGTTGTTTATTTGAGATTTCCTTTTTTTCTTAAAGTAGGCATTTATCACTATAAATTTCTCTCTTAGAACTGCTTTTGCTACATCTGTTAAGTTTTGGAATGTTTTGTTTCTATTTTCATTTGTTTTAAGATATTGTTTGATTTTCCTTTTGATTTCTTCTTTGATCCATTTTTTTTCTTCAGGAATGTGTTAATTTCCAAGTATTTATGAATTTTTCAGTTTTTCCTCTTCTTATTTACTTCTAGTCTCATGCCATTGTGGTCAGAAAAGACACTTGGAATGATTTCAATCTTCTTAAATTTGCTAAGACTTGTTTGTCACTTAATGTATGATCTGTCCTGGAGAATGTTCTGTGTACACCTCAGAAGAATGTATATTCTGCTGCTGTTGCATGGAATATTCTGGGAATGTCTGTTAGCTACATTTCACTTAAAGTATAGTTCAAGTCTAATGTTCCTTAATTGGTTTTTTTAATGGTCTGGATGATGTATCCATTGTTGAAAACAAGGTATTGAAGTCCTCTCCTATTACTGTGTTTTTATCTATTTCTCTCTTCAGATCTGAATTTATTTAGGTGCTCATATGTTGGGTTTATATATATTTATGATTATTATACCTTCTTGATGAATTGACCCCTTTTATCATTATATAATGACTTTCTTTGTTTCTTATTACCATTTTTGGCTTAAAGTCTATTTTGTCTGATGTAAGTATTGCTACCCTTGCTCTTTTTTAGTTTCCACTCGCATGGAACATTTGTTTTTATTCCTTCACTTTGAGTACATGTGTGTTGTTAGAGCTGAAGTGAGTCTCTTCTAGGCGGTAAAAACCAAAAACAAAGCAAAACAGAAAACTTTCTTTGGTTCAGAGCAAATTGTAGAGGTAACATTTAGGCACTAAATCAGATCCATCTAGCCACGCTGTGCTTTGATTGGATAATTTAATCCATTTATCTTTAGAGTAATTATTGATAAGTAAGGACTTACTAATGCCATCCTATTAATTGTTTTGTTTTTTTCATCGAGTAAATGAGATCTCCATGTCCTTGAGGTTGGTTACTGGAAAATTGTTATGATCCTTCCATGGTATCATGATTTCTTGATTTACCATGTTCCTTGAAGTCTTGCATTGTTGTCACCCCATTTGAAGTAGCATTTACCTCTTCTAGTCTTCACTGACTGCCTTAGGGAGCAAAATACCTTCCATCAGCCTCAGGAGGGATTCTGAGGCTTTCCCAGATCTGTGGATACACCTGCTCCAAGCCTCTTGCTCTATGCTTCTTGCTCCCTCTTGTGGCAAAATTCTTAAGCTTGTGTGCCTTCTGTTGATCCTGCAGTGCTGACAGCCTCCCTCTTGCACCAGCCACAGGGTGGGGTGTGTGTAGTAGGAGTGGCACAAAGGGCTGGATGTACCCATAGCCCCATTGAGGGGATCTCCAGATGAGGTGTTTCCAGCTGCTCATGGGAGGGCTTCTTGATGGAGTCCTGGACAATTGGTAGGGTCTGCATCTTTTGAATGCCCTCTGAGTGTCCTATCTGCTGCTCTCCGAGTCATGTCTGCTCCCTAGTCTTGCATCTTATAACTCAATGCTCTGAATGGAGTGAGAGAGAGGAATGAGTTTCTCTGGCAGCATCCTGCACAGCTTGGGAAGCTAGGTGCTCACTCATGTACTCCTGGAGGGAGAAATCATGGGCCAGGAAGGTCTCTCTTAGTGCTGAGCTGTGCTACCCTGGGAAAGGGTGATGTGGGTGAAGTCAAATTGTTCCCCTTACCCTCTCTAATGCATTCAAACATATATATATATATATACCTATATATGATCTCCAACAGTATGCTGCAACGTCTCTGTTGGAATCCTGTACTTCCACAAAGGCTCTCTTATTCACGGTCTAAGACTGTGTTCTTCGGGGGCTCCTGGACCACGGCTGCGACGGGCTGGAGTAGGTTCATGGGCCCTGCACTATCCACAGCCAAGACCGAAATCTGTCTATTGCCGGGAAAGCATGATCTTTAGAGTATTATCTACATCTTAGAAACAAGAGATTTGAGTTTGTTCCTAAATATTACCTCCATAATTTGTTCTGGGCCAAATGAAGGGTTTTTTTAAAATCCAGGTAAACAGTGGTTTAGGTAAAGATGCAGATAGTCCGTCCACATGGTTGGTAACAAAGACACTTACCATGAACTGCTATCCCCGGCCTCCCCCACCGTCTCCTCACTGAAGTCACACTGAAACCAGGCAGAGCCAGGAGCTGGGAGGTTCCTGGCCACCAGAGCCAAGCAGCTAGCTGAAGTCAAGAACTTCTGAGCTGGAGCATGCTGCTTCTCACGTTATGAGTCCAGTTCATTCAAAATGAGGAAAATGAGGCTAGAATGTTTTTTAGGAGGAAAGACATACAGTTTCAATGTATACCACAAAGATGCCTCTGGTTTTTAAGATTTGCCA
Source organism: Artibeus jamaicensis (assembly GCF_021234435.1). NCBI lineage: Eukaryota > Metazoa > Chordata > Mammalia > Chiroptera > Phyllostomidae > Artibeus > Artibeus jamaicensis. The sequence continues at coordinate 5,752,744 of NW_026522028.1, read as the reverse complement.
AGACTTTCCTGAATGTCAGTCTTAAGCAAATTAATCAAGTAGAATGTGTCTTTGGGGTATGTGTCCATGTCCTCTAAAAGTCCCACGTGTTCCTTTTAAGCATAATGCTTTCCTTCCTACCCATCCCTGTTTGAAATAAAAAAACAACTTTAAGTGTTCTTCCCCCACCCCCGCCAACTGTTTGATTTCCCAGAAGCCATTATGAATGTCTTGCTCCTTCCTCACTTCTCTTGAGGCTAAATACCCTGTCTTTTTCTAGTACTTGCTCTAGCATTTGCTCCTCTCTTCCCTCTGGGCTGCGAGAAGGGGAATGGAGGGAGGTTCTTGTGGCCCTAGAGAAGATGGGAAAGAATATGGGAGACAGCATTTTCCAGATGAACACTGTGGTGTTGTACTCTGAGATTTTGACATTAGATGGAGGGGCCCCTCTGCAGTGTTTGTTCTTTGAATTTTAAAGGATATTCTCTTTGATCCCTGGATGGTGTAGCTCAATGGATTGAGTGCTGACCTGTCAACCAGAGGGTCGCTGGTTTGATTACCAGTCAGGGCACATGCCTGGGTTGCAGGCCAGATCCCCAGTAGGGGGTACACAAGAGACAACCACACATTGATGTTTCTCCCCCTCTCTTTCTCCCTCCCTTCTCCTCTCTCTAAAAATAAATAAAAATAAGGTCTTTTTATTTTATTTTTATTTTTATTTATTTTTAAAATATTTTATTTATTTATTTTTAGAGGGGAAGGGAAGGAGAGAGGGAGAAAAATATCAATGTATGGTTGCCTCTTGTGTGTCCCTTGATGGGAACTGGCCTGCAACCCAGGCATGTGCCCTGACTGGGAATCGAACCTCGATCCTTTGATTTGCAGGCCCGTGCTCAATCCACTGAGCTACACCAGGCAGGGCAAAAATAAAGTCCTTTTAAAAAAGGGATATTCTCTTTGAGAAAGAGACTTAGAAAATATATACTAAAGTATTCAGAATCACAGTGTATGCAATCACTCTTCAATGACTCAGTGTACATATATATGCACATATATGTATGTATATATTTCTATATACTCAATTATTTGAGAGTGATGGAGAGAATATGTGTATGTATGCATACACATACACACAGTATGTCCTTAATGTCATCAGTAGATTCTGTGACTTTAAGAGAAAGTCAAACCAATTTTACTATAGGTTACTTGATATAAACAAGCTTCCTACAGCATCTCATTAACATTATAACAAAATGACATTGAACAAACAAAATGGTGTTAGTTGAGGACCTGCTCTGTGTGTGTGTCTCTCTCTTTCTCAATATATATAAAATATATATTTATAAATATAAATATAAATATAAATATAAATATAAATATAAATATAAATATAAATATAAATATAAATATATGTATATATATAGGGGGGGGCAACAGAATGAGAGTACAAATAATAAAGCAAATGAGGCAAGATGACAACAGTAAGTGACCAATGACTGACTCCGACTATGGATGAAGGGTCAGCTGTCCTATGTCCTATTCATATTCTTGCAGCTCTTCTGTATGCTTGAAACTACCTCCAAATAAAATGTTAAATAAAAAATGTTAACACTACTCTTTAAATGAAGTTTTTGTATGCAGTCATCTACTTTTTTATACCGCACCACTCTCTTTTTCAAGAAGCACGGCTTCCGAATGACTGTCCCCCCGAGCTGTTAAATGCAGGGAAGGAAGGCGTTGAGGCAGCCTGGGCCTTCTGTGTCTCCTTTCTCACCCACTCAGCAGCCCACTCCTCAGAAAATGGGTCCCCTGCCCTCCCCCATCCTGTCTCCAGACAAATAGACCTGGATGGAGCTTTCTTGCTCCCCAGCATCTGCTTTATCTCTTCTTTCCAGGTCTTAGCTTTGCGTGCCTTCCAAGGCGACACACAGCGAACCCAACAAGGGGCCAGTGTGAAAGAGCTCCACAAAAGGCTGTCAGTACTGCCTTCTTTTCTCAGCCACTTGTTTTTCTGCTCTTACCATCTATGAGAGTGACAAAGAAGAGATCATTCAAGGGAAAGGAAAAGGTGGTGAAGGCTAGGACCTGTAGTACAATACAGTGTGCGGCACAAATAACGCCCTTCTTTCTTACAGACTCTTTGATTACAAAACCATAAGCATGTCATTCTGTAACATAACAATATCACACTCAAGCACACCCTATGACATTTTAGGTGACATGCTCTAATTAAAACTATACATTATTACGCCCATATCATGACCTTACGAACCACACTCAAGGAGGGGTAACTTCTGCCGGACCCTGGATTGTGCAAAAGCTGCCACGGATTCTTCCCACATCTGTATGCATACACCTGTTCAATGTGGTCTTGCAGATCCTCCCACTCAGAGGGGCCTTTGTTTCTTCACCCCTGGGCTGGCTTTGTGACCCAGCAACCTGATCTCAGCAGAGGCCCGGAAGCCCATGTGCTAGGACTCCTTTCGCTGTACTTGGAACCCTGAGACCACCATGTGAGCGAGCCTGAGCTGGCCTGCTGGGTGATGGGAAACACATGTGTGGCAGGGTCATCCCCATTGCCTGGCTGACGAGCCAGTTTCGAGACATGTGACTGAGGCTGTCCCAGTTCATCCATGCCCTGCTGAGCCACCAGCTGTCCCCAGACACAGTGTGAGTTCCACAGAGGTCACTAAAGTGGCCCAGGTGAAAAGAAGTGCCCTACCAGCTCAGAGAAGAGTGACAAGGAATACCTGTTCATTGTTTTAAGTCACTCCATTTTAGAAAGGACAGGTTTGCAGTAAAGCTAACTGTAACAGGGCTGGTCCCCCACCAGCACAAGTGCTGTATTTAGACTCTGAGGCCATCACTTCAGCATCACAACCCATGGAGAGCTGCCTTGCTTACCTAAATGTTTGGCTTTCTCTGGCTTCCCTCTTGGTCAGTTAGGCTTCCACCCAGTAGTCACTGGTCAGAAAAAAAAAAAGAACAGGAGAGTTCTGTGGCATGGAACATTATGACTAATTTATTTCCGAAACTTCTACTTTGTCTGACCTACTATGCTTTCTCCCTAGGCTGGAAAATCATTGTCCTGAAAGGAGTAGTCAATTTTATATTACAGACTGTCATTCTCTTTAAGAAATCAAACAGTTAAATGTGCATGCAGCCTGCTTGTTTTGATGACAGGTTCTATCTAGAGGGCAATATCTTTATCAGGAAGTAGTCAAGATGTAGATGAATACCACAGGGATTCTGGGAAAAGCACCCCTCTGCTGTGTATTTCATAATAGCAATGGTCCCATCTATCTCCAGAGAGGGAAGGAGGCGGCAGCTGGAGAGGGTTTTGTAGTTCTGTGAATAAAGGTTTATTACTTTCCTGTACCTTCCATCAATCAGCTCAATGTTAGGAGAGCTAAAAAGAAAAGAGCAAACCTAATGTTTGTATCTGCTCAGAAAATAAAACGGGCAGAATATTCCTTCATTCCTGACCTTGAAAGTAACTTTCTTAAAGTTGGGTAAAACCGGGGAACATTGTGTGATTTGAAATGGAAACTGGAAGGGAGGATCCCTGGCTTTCAACATCAGCTTCAACATTTCTCCAACTGTACAATTCAAGTGAGCAAACATTTAGGGGCAGGCACCTCCTTAGTGCAGGGAGTGAGGTCAAGGATGCAGGGAGCAAGGTGAAGGATTCAGGGAGCACAGTGATGGCCAAGACACTGTGTCTGCCCTCGCTAGATTCACAAAACAATAGGGAATATAATACACAAGCAATATGCAACAGAGGGTATTAGAATCAAAGGAGACAAAAATGAAGGAAAGGGACCGATTAATTCTGACTTTGGGGCCAGGGTAACTTAACAGAGTAGTTGGGCATTTTGCAAAGGATCTTGGTTTTCACAGGCAGAAATGTGGGAAAGATGGCTTCCTGAGAGAGAGGAGAGCTGGAGCAGCTGCCTGGAAGATAGGTGGAAGCTGTTTCTTTAGGAAGCCCCAGACTTTTTACCCTTGGACTATTAGAGGAGAGAGAAATAAATTTGCATCTTGTTTTAGCCATTGTCTAAAAAAAAAATGGTGGGCCCTAGGTGGTGTGGCTCACTGCATTGAACATTGGCCTGCAAACCAAAGGGTCATGGATTTGATTCCCGATCAGGACACATGCTTGAGTTTTGGGTCAGGTCCCCAGTAGGGGGTGCACAAGAGGCATCCACGCATGGATGTTTCTCTCCCTCTTTCTCCCTTCCCCTCTGTCTAAAAATAAATAAAATCTTTTTTAAAAAGTATAGGTCAGATATTCTGTAGAATGCCCCTCAATTTGGGTTTAATCTTATGCTTCCTTATGATTAGATTCAGCTTATGCATTTTTTGACAAAAATACTGCCTAAGTGATATTGATCCTCTTTGGTACTTAACAAGAGGCATATGATGTCTTTACCATTCTCAGTGTAAAATGGTGGTTTTCTAAGTCAGCATTTCATCTAGATTTATTAGTTGGTGTTAGTTAGCATGTCAGAACTCTTTCTTTCATCCATCAATCTATTGATCAATAGGGATCCATTGATTTTTAATTTTTTTAGTGGGTTATAATTCATTGCTATATGATCTATTTTGACATTAAATTTTCCCAGATTTAGCTAGTGGAGTCCTCTTCAAGGTGACTTCTGTGTACTTTTGATGTTCACCATACCTTTCTGAGCAATTTCTCATTTTCTGACACACACGTAATAATGTTTCGGGCTCATCTTATAGTTTCTATATCTTAGCCCTGGATCAGCCTTTTGTCCAAGGATCCTTGATCCTTTCAGTGAGAAGTGATATTTAAAGACAAAGATTTGGTGCTAGGTGTTTTCATTGCTATCGTGGCGTGACCTTTTGCACTTGTAGAAGTTGGTAAACCGTGTCTGGAAGTCTATAGTCTTTACATTGGATTCTCGAGCTTGAAGTCAGCAGCACAGGCAATTGGGAAGGGAAGATAACTGCAAAATGGGGTGGAGCAAGGACAAATAGGAACTCATGAGAAAGGACTAGAGCCCTTGTTGGTGTCTCATGGCCTAAGACTACAACTTTGGTGATGTGGGTGTTCTGCAGCAGGAGCTAACATTCTCTGTTATGGAGCAAATCATGTACCTGAGCCAGGAGTCACAGAAGCAGAAGGTAGATAAGGTGGAGCAGCTGCGGACCCAGCTGCTGCCCTCCAGCAAGCAGGTGAGACGACTCATAAGGGACAATGTGCACAAACTGCAATATCACCTGGTGCCCCTGCACTGACCTTTCAGGCATAATAAAATATCACTTTCCGACTTTCACAAAAATGTCTCCCATGATCAACCCTAACCAGAAAGCTTTAAAGAAAGGAATTCTGGGAAATAGCGATTAGCCTAGGCAAGTTGACACATGACAAAGCCACTACACTGTTCAAAATTAGATTCATTATTTTCCTATGCCCTGTTCCTCAGAAAAGAGCTCTTCTTACAACCATCTGTATTTTGGATATACCGTTACCATCACCGAAGTTGTCTAACCCGGGAATTTCTAAGTCACCTCCACTTCTTTTCTCTCACCAACTGTCCCTCCCTCCCACTCATGCCACATCCAGTCAGTCACTAAGTCTTGCCAATGCTAAGTCATTAACGTTTCTCACATTTATCCTCTTCATGCAATCCTGTATCCTAACCATGTCTTGTCCAGTCCATGGACTAGAAGCACTGGTTCCTCCCCACCACATTCATCTTCCACATAGTCACCAGGATGCATTTTCCAACATTTAAATCAATCCAGTCGTATCATTTCCTTAATATATCATGGATCTTTCATGGATCTTTTTTACCTACAGATAAATAAAAATACCCCAAACACGTAGATTGGATTATTATTACTAATTCTTCAGTCTTTATAATAGAATGATACATCCCCAGGCTTTGCCACGTGATTCTATAGTTCTTGCTATAATGTGAACACAGTGTACTTCCCTATCCCGTGCAACTTACATTTGGTCAGTGGAACTCTGGCTGATGTGGTGTGAGCAGACTTTAAATGTGCTTACATGGTTTGGACCCCTTTCTTTGGCTTCAGCTATTGTCAAGACAAGTGCATGCCCAGAAACCTATGCTCCGTACAGATAGCCACAGTTCCGAAAATGAGAGACATATGGAGTAGAACTTGGTCTGCAGCCTGGAGCCAAGCTAGGCTGAACCGAAACAGGCCCAGCAAAAATCACCCAAAATAAGCCCTGACTGGTGTGGCTTAGTGGGTTGGGCATTGTTCTGCAGAGCAAAGGGTTCACTGGTTCTATTCCCAGTCAGGGCGCATGCCTGGGTTGCGGGCCAAGTCTCTGGTTAGGGGCATGTGTGTGGGAGGCAGGCGATCAATGTTTCTCTTTCTTTCTTTCTTCCTCCCTTCCCCTCTCTCTAAACATAAAAGAAATAAATAAAATCTTTTAAAAAATCAACCAAAATTAGCCAAACATCAGCTGACTCACCTGTGATTTAGAAAATAAATGCTGTTGTAAGCTACTAACATTTCAGGGGGCGTTGTTTGTTACACAGCATCATTGCATCAATGATTGAGTAATACATGTAATGTACAAACCCTCCACAATCTAAACTCAGCTAGACTTTTAGTTTCAATCTTGAGTCATTTTTATCCATGCACCTACAGCGGGGTGTCAAACTCACTTTCACCAGGGGGCCACATCAGCCTTGTGGTTGCCTTCAAAGGGCCAAAAGTAATTTGAACTCCTTAACAGTTAAGGAGCAGTTACTTTTATACAGCCCTAAAATTATTTCAGCCCTTTGAAGGCAACCATGAGGATGATGTGGCCCCCGGTGAAAATGAGTTTGACATCCCTGACGTATAGTGATCCTCATTCTTGAGTAGTGGACACCTGCTGTTTTCATGCCAGGATGACCTGCTCAGGCACCCAGGCAGTGAATGGGCTGCAGAACTAAGATTCATATATGTCACAGTCCAGAGCAGAATGTGTTATTCTCCCATCTCCATTCTGTTCCTCTGTTCTCCAGCCACGGAGTGGGGTTTCCCACACATGTTTATAAAGGAAGACTGCACTTCTCCATCTACTTTTGTAGGTCAAATCTCAGGCTCCCTTTTATGTATAACTGACAGTATAATAATGATTAATGTTTGTCGAGTGCTATGTTCCAGACACTGTTCTAAGTTACTCACTTATTCTTCACAATTACCTTATGAGATAGGTACCATCATTATCACTATTACAGAGGAGGAAACTGAGGTGTGAGAGGCAAATAGCTTGCAAGGTCAAACAGTGAATCACAGATCTGAGATTCAAATATGCTCCTAAGTGCTCTGCTGACTTCCCATCCATTGTCATAGGGCCTCTGTGTCACTGGACTACTCTGCCTGTGCCTGTATTACAACTCTGCACGTTTCGTGATGATTATTTCTACTACTATTTTCCCACTTCACTGTGAACTTTTAGAAGTCTGGAACTCAATTGTAGGTGTCCTTCTCTGTCTGGTATCTAGTAAGGTGGCTGGCCCAGAGCTACTTCTCACTGAATGTTTGTGAATGCTATTTGAACTGCCTTGTCATCAGTCAAATTTCCATTACAAATTGCTGGAGAGCTGGTCCAAATTGCCTTTCTCAGAAACATGAAAATGATACAACGCATTTTGAGAGTGATTTATAGAAAATCATGTATTTCATACAGTTGGAAAGGATACAGTGATAAGAGAAATTTCAAATTTCCCCTCAGGCACTTGCCTTTTAAACATCAATCAAACAATCAACATATCATGATTTAGCGCTTCCCGTGCATCAAAAACAGGTCAAGCACTTAAACTAGAGGTGGCTAACTAATTACATAGAGCTCTGGTGGCTGTATTTTGTTTGTTTGTTTGTTTTAGATCCAGTCTCGTTTTTGTGTCTTTGAGCAGCTGGGATCAATGAATATGGAAAGAAGTTAAGATAAAATAAAAAATTTTATCTGACAGCCTTTTCTGGAAGCTTCAGTGGCCCCAGGAAAGTTTATTGATTCCTAAAGAAAAATTACAATTCTCTTTCAAGGAAGGGTGAAATAAAGGAGGATTTAGTGAATAAAAGGAATCAGAGCCATTAGCATAGCCTTTTAAAATCTTGGATTAGCTCCATTGATAGGATAGCTTAAGAATTGTTGAAGGTAATAGAAATTACATACGTGAGCTAAACAGGAGTTAGACCTTCCAAACAAGACCCCCTTTTATATATATATATATATATATATATATATATATATATATATATATATATATATATAAAATTTACTTATTTTTAGGGAGAGGGGAAGGGAGGGAGAAAGAAGGGGAGAAACATCAATGTGTGGTTGTCTCTCATGCACCCCTTACTGGAGACCTGGCCTGCAATCCAGGCATGTGCCCTGACTGGGAATCAAACCAGTGATGTTTTGGTTCACAGGCCCACTCTCAATCCACTGAGCCACATCAGCCAGGGCAAGACCCTCCTTTTTGAAGGAAATAGCCCAGAGTTGAGACTCAGTCACGATAATGAAAGTGAGGATTTCTGAAAGTTTCAAAGTGTTGTAGGAAAAACATCATTTTTTCTTTATAAGGGTTAGGTATTCATAGGCATGTGTTGAGATTTGGGGGACCACGTACAAGGTACCCTGTTAGGACACAATAATCAAAACAAAAAGAGAAACTAGAGGTAATATTTATTCACCCTATTACACCTGTGAAAGGGAGCAGAGAGGGTGGCAATGGTAAGTAAAGTCTTCTCAAAGTTCGAGGTTTGTTGGTGGGTTATCTGCTTTCAGTAAATGTATGATTTTCTTTGGTGGTGGGACATTTTCGGCAGATTCATTGTCCTATCCAAAGTGAAAAAATGAGTACAATTATGATGCAAATGTTTCAGCCCAGTTCATCAAGAAAAAAAATAGGTGAGCAACATTTTCTTCCTTAGCATTGACTTCTTACCGGTTCCATGTGAATACACTCAATGAAAAAAAGTGAATTTTTGAATGGCCTAGTGATTTCTTTGGTCAAATCTTGCCTGGGTTTTAGAGAATTAAAACAGATGCACATTTCCCTTATCATATGCATTTGCTGTATCAACAGAATGGTTTGTAGCCCAGATGGGGAATGCAATTTGAGAAAAGTAAGTCTCAAGGTTGAAGAAGGAATATAATGATGAAAAACATAATTGAGGCAAGAAAGCACAGAGCTCAGTATTTTGTCAGTTGGGGTGATTTTAAAAATCATATAGAAAGAGGAAGACAGAAGATGGTGCTTTGGTGGTTCTTTGTATGGTGTGATGGCACAAGATGAGCAGTACACATTTAGGGTACATGCAAAATCACATGGTAATGAACAGGCGAGAGACCTGACTTTGAACTTGGGCCCCCACTCCCCGTCTAAGTCAGGTATTTCATCAAAACACATGCTCTCATCTATTCCATTGTACAACCACTTGTTTGCTTTATGTGCATTCATTTATTCATCAGTATGTATTGAGTCTGTGCAATGTGCTTGGCTGGGGACCTGATAACTCTTTTCTGTCTGCAAATGTTTCACTCCTGCCATCTTTCCTCTTGGGTAGATGTCACCATCTGTTTTGCCTCTAGACCCAGGCACAAGGTGCAGGGTTGCTGTCCTCTGGAGGGTCCTTTTTGGTCATAGCCCTCACCAGCCGGTGAGGAGTCCATGGGACCAAGGTCATCCCACTGAGATATTGTGTTCACCAAGAGACTTTTCGCTCACCCTTCTAGACCAAACTCTGGGTCAAGGCCAGTTTCATGGGCATGCAGCCTGTGTAGTCACAATAGGGCTCCGTGCTCAGAAAGACCCACCCTTAGTTCAAGGCTCTGCTGTTACTGTCTTGAAAATTTTAATAATTTTATCTTTGAGTTTAGTAAATGAAGTCTGATGTGACAGTTTACATGCAGGTGAGCAGAGGAGAAACGCGCTGTCCCCTATATGCTTCGTCTCTGCTGATCATTGCCGCCCCTTTAGCATATAGGGTTTGCAGTGCCCCGTGAGCAGAGAATGCTGGTGGAACCACACGCGTGGGAGTTTAGTGAGACTCAAAGCAAGCACAGGGTAAGCTTGTTACATCTATGACTGAGGAAGTGAGCACGCAAACTGCTTTCCATTTCCATTAGAACTTGGCTTTGAGTGCAGGAAGAAGGTAATTCTAAGAAAGTATGAATGACCAAGGAACCCTATCATATTCTTCCTTACTCATTGACTTGCCTGTGTTAACTAACGGCTTTTGTTGAAAAATGAAGATACGGAAGGTAGGGGAAACACGGACTAAGACGCGATTCCTGTTTCTTTCTGTTCTTCCTTACTCATCAGTACACTGGAGGTAGAGAGTATTGATAGGATGTGCACATATCAAGAAGTGAAGTAGAAACAGTTAATTTGTACAGGCTTCCCATTGTTCTGGTAAGAATGAAATACAAATGCATATATTGGTTACAAAATAGGAGTTGTATACTTTGGGTGATTTTTTAAAAAAGATTTTAATTATTTATTTTTAGAGAGAGGGGAAGGGAGAGAAACATACATTTGTGGTTGCTTCTTGCATGCCCCCTACTGGGGACTTGGCTGCAACCCGGGCATGTGCCCTGACTGGGAAATGAACCGGCGACTCTGGTTCACAGGCCAGTGCTCATTCCACCGAGATACATCAGCCAAGAGAATTGGTGATTCTTCATATGAGTTAAAAGCTCTTATGTTTCCATTTGAAACTTGCATTGCATAATATAAAGATGAACAGTAAAATTCATGCTAATAATTTAATTATTCCTTACTTAGAATGGCATTACGTAGTAAAGAAACAGCACCATGACAAGTTGAGAGAGTCCATGGAAGAGAGGAAGAAGCTTTATATTTTAGTAACTTTAGCAGCGCTTTCCCCCCACTTTCAGAACAAGGGGGTTTGCATTTTCATCTTGCACTGGGCCACACAAGTGTGATGTAGCCAGTCTTGCTCAATGTATCTGGGGCTCAAGATTCCCTTGCTCAAGGGGTCCTTACCCCACTTCCAGACCTTCTCCCCAAATACATCCTTCTGAGGGCAGACAGCATCATTGCTCTGTGCACTCCTAGGTGAGGGGATGCCCAAAAGGCCACTGTTGGCACAGCTGCAGAAAGAGCTTGAACTTGCAGCCTGGGACACCCACTACATGACACTAAGTTTGGGGTTGTCTCTTACATGGCAGTAGACGCAAGAACACATAGACTGTCTTTTTCTTTTCTGTTTCCTGTACTAAACTCAGAGCATGTGGCACCCCGTTCACAGTTACATTCCCAACTACAGCAGCAGGTCCTCAGGTAATGTTGTGTTGTTCAACATCATTTTGTTATAATGTTGGCGAGATGCCATAGGAACTTCACTCTTGTTTATATCAACTAGCCTATGGTAAAACTGGTTTTGTTATTTGTCATTTTGCTTAAAGTCACGGAATCTGTCAACATTGAGTGACAACTTAACTGTACTAACACATAGCCTGACTCCTAAGAGGTCCTTAAATAAGTATTTGCTAGGTTAGTAATTGAATGAAGGAATAAACATGAATAGAAAAGTCCCTGCCTTTGATGGTTTAAAATGTATAGCAGGCAACAGGCAATAATAGTACCATGAAGTTCAATTTGGTAACACAAGTAATAAAAAATAAGAATGAATGACCAAATAAAGATAAGGTACTATGGGTCCACCTAACTCAGCTTTGAAACTGTATAGGCCAGAGGTGCTCAACTTTGGGTGAATATTAGAATTATTTAGGATTTCTTTTAAAGCTAAGTAATTATGATTTAATTGGCCACCTCCTAGATCAATTAAAACCAGAATCCCTGAGAATGGCACCCTGATAACAAGCGCTTCTTAGAGCTCCTCAGGTGTTTCAAAGACGAGGACGAAAGTGTTAGGCTGGGTTATGAAAGATTAGCAGAGTGCGGGGAAACGGTGGCTGGCTTAGCCAGGGTAGGACGATGCCGTAGTAAAAGGAGATGGATTAGAGGGTAAGTAACTTCCTTGAATTTTTGGAGCCTCATTGATCTCATCTGTAAAAAATGGCTAAAAATATGTAGCTCATCAGCTTGTAAGGATTAAAGAGATGATTCCTATAAAGTGCCCAGTTCATAAGAGGTGTCCATTAATACAGAATTTACAGCTTTTATCTACTTAGTTGCTGATGATTCATTTTTTGTGTGTATGTTGCTTCGAGTGTAGGCAATCTGTCACCAAACCTCTGAGCATTTCTCCAGGGAGGCAAGGCACGCTAAAGGGCTCCTTCAAAGTGCTGTGTGGAAGCAGAATGAAACCTCTCTCTCAAGGCCCAACAGGTTTCTGGCCTATTGTTTCCTATTGGCAAGATTCCTTGTCACTAATCACTAGGCTCTGCTCAATTTTTTATTAACGTTTTTCTTTGTGAACTTGATTTTCAGTCTACCTCCTCTGCCTTGGCCATATGCATTGCAGCTATGTCCTCAAAGGGACATCAGAAGAGATATGTCCATTAGCATTTCTCAACAGCTGAAGGACTCTATCATGCCTTATTTCACTTTGGGGTCCCAAGATAGGACTTAGGGATTTCAAAGGTCTCAGAAAGTTGAATCTACATGAACAAGCCTGAGAACATGGATGCCGGGGAACAATTTGTACTAAATACTTTGATCCAAACCTTGTAGGATTCAGAGAGGGAGGTAGATCAACTCAAGTTGTTCCCCGGCATCCATGGATGAGATTGAGATGGATTGAGATGGATGCAGATTCCTCAGTGGGCCAACATGGCCCCTAAGTACAGGCAGTTAGGACAGAGCTTCTCAAGCTATTTGTCGTCATGATTAGATATTTAAAAAATTTTTCAGTCAATGGAGTAGACCAGAAGAAAGCAAATAATGGCCAAACAGAAAAGAGTCAGGAAGCAAGAATTCAAAGAAATGAGGAGAGTCTTAGGAACCTCAATGACATCTTTAAATGCTCCAATATCCGAATTATAGGGATACCAGAAGGGGGAAAGGCACAGCCACCAGTGGAAAACTTATTTGCACAAATAATAAAGGAAAATTTCCCCAATCTGGCAAAGGAAATAGACTTCCAGGAAATTCAGGAAGCTCAGAGAGTACCAAAGAAGTTGGACCCAAGAAGGAACACACCAAGGCACATCATCATTACATTAGCCAAAATTAAAATGAAGGAGAGAATCCTAGAAGCAGCAAGAGCTAAGGGGACACTCACCTACAAAGGAGTCCCCATCAGACTGTCAGCAGATTTCTCAAAAGAGACCTTACAGGCAAGAAGGGGCTGGAAAGAGGTATTCCAAGTCATGAAATCTAAAGACCTACAACCAAGATTGCTCTATCCAGCAAAACTTTCATTTAGAATGGAAGGACAGATAAGGTGCTTCTCAGATAAGATCAAATTCAAGGAGTTCATCATCACCAAGCCCTTATTATATGAAATGTTAAAGGGACTTATCTAAGAAAAAGAAGTTAAAGAAACATGAACAGTGAAAGGACAACAAACTCACAGTTATTAACAACCACACCTAAAACAAAAGCAAACTAAAAGGACAGCTAGATCAGGAGTGGAAACATAGAAATGAAGATCTCAAGGAGGGTTAGCAACAGGGGAGTGGGAGGAGGAGATGGGGGGGGAGAAGGTACAGAAAATAAGTAGCATAGACAGTAGATAGAAAATAGATGGGGGGGCAAGAATAGCATGGGAAATATAGAATCTAAAGGACTTGAGACACATGGTCATAAACTAAAGGGGGGTAATGGTGGGGATGGGGGGTAGGGTGGAGGGGAATGAGGGGGGGAATGGAACAACTGTAACAGCATAATCAATTTAAAAAAATAAAAATAAATTAAAAAAATAAAACCAATTAGGAGACCACAAAAAAAAATTTTCCAGTCCATAGGAAACTGACAGTTTTGTAAAAATACAATAACACTAAAATGCTACAAAAATAAAATAAGAAACAAAGACATAAAATTCAAGCTTAACTGTTTTATGAGATTCAACAGATATCAAATTACATTTCACTTCAAAAAATAAAAATGCATAACAAAAAATAAATACAATCAAAGCAAATATAATATAAAAAGAATTACAGAAATCATGTTTATGAATATGTACATATAGGCGATTAATGTAATCATTACTACACCTAATTTTTGTTATTCCACAATCGCAACTAAAAAAAATGAATGAAGTAGCAATTCCCTATACTAAATGCCTATGTGTTTTTATTATATCTTATTTATTACTTTTTTATTTTTTATTCATTTTTAAAGAGAAGGGAAGGGAGGGAGAAAGAGAGGGAGAGAAACATTGGCTCACAACATAGGCATGTGCCCTGACCTACACTGAATCCAAGATCCTTCTTTTCGCAGGCCAGTGCTCAATCCACTGAGCTACACCAGCCAGGGCTATTTATTACTTTTTAGAGAGAGGGAAGGGAGGGAGAGAGAGAGGGAGGGAAACAGCAATGTGTGGTTGCCTTTCGTGTGCCCCCAACCAGGGATGTGTCCTGCAACTCAAGACAGGTGCCCTGAGTGGGAATCGAACTGGCAACCCTTTGGTTCATAGGCTGGCACTCAGTCCACTGAGCCACACCAGCCTGAGCCATTTTTTAATTTTTATTTAAAGACTAAATTTTTTTTAAAGATTTTATTTATTTACTTTTAGAGAGATGGGAAGGGAGGGACAAAGAGAAAGAGAAAAATCAGTGTGCAAGAGAGATACATTGATCAGTTGCATCTCACTCACCCCTGACTGGGGACCTGGCCCACAGCCCAGGCACGTGCCCTAGACTGGGAATCAAACAGGCAACTGTTCGGTTCACAGACTGGCATTCGATCCACTGAACCACACCAGTCAGGGCCCTATGCATATTTTTGACCAAACAGTATTTGAAAAAATTTTAAATATTTTATTTATTTATTTTTAGAGAGAGGGGAAGGGAAGGAGGAAGAGTGGGAGATAAACATCAACATGTGGTTGCCTCTCATGTGTCCCCTACTGAAAACTTGGCCTGCAACCCAGGCATGTGCCCTAGACTGGGAGTCGAACCAGTGACCCTTCGCTTCACAGGCCTGTGCTCAATCCACTGAGCTACACCAACCAGGGCGTATTTGAAGTTTTGATGTAACAAATAAACTTGCTTCTTGCTTCTTAACTAATGTAGACACCACTATTCACAGGGCATAATGCATATCTAAAGTGTTTCTATGTTTTGTTTTAATAATGCTCATAGTAGAGAGATGGAACTTTTTAAAAAATGTTTTATTTATTTATTTTTAGAGAGAGGGAAGGGAGGGAGAGAGAGGGAGAGAAACATCAGTGTGTGGTTCCCTCTCACGTGGCCCCACTGGAGACCTGGCCCACAGTCCAGGCATGTGCCCTGAGTGGAATTTGAACCGGCAGCCCTTTGGTTCACAGGCCTGCACTCAATCCACTGACCCACACCAGCCAGGACTCATAATAGAGAGATGAATCTTACATAAGTGTGGTGAGGGAAGCAAATGTTTTAAGGCAGTTTCACCATGCTCAGGGTTATTTGTTTTAACTTTTATCCAAAATGAACTAAGCAATGCTGTGTTTTCAAAATTCATCTTCACTCTTTCTTCAGCAGCCAGTTATAGCAATCTTGTAAAGTATAACTGATTTTAAATTGTCTTTTTAAACATTTAAATAATTTTATTTTTCAATTGTAATTGACATATGATGTTATTAGTTTCAGATGTACACCCCAGTGATTAGACATTATATAACTTACTAAGTGATCATCCTGATAAATCTAGTACCCATCTAACACCATAGTAGTTATTAGAATATTACTGACTATATTTCCTATACTGTACAGTCACCATGACTGTTCTGTAACAACCAATTTGTACTTCTTAATCCCTTCACCTTTTTACCCATCCCCCCAACATCCCTCCCATTTGATAACCATCAACATGTTCTCTATCTATGAGTCAGTTTCTGTTCTGCTTGTTAATTTTTTTAAAGATTCCTTTGTTGATATGTATTTGTTAACATTTTATTGTTCATTTTTTTAATCTTTGTTTTCTTCTTTTTCTTAAAGAAGACCCTTTAACATTCCACATGAGACTGGTTTGGTGGTGATAAACTCCTTTAGCTTTTCCTTTTCTGGGAAACTCTTTATATGTCCTTTAATTCTAAATGATAGTTTTGCTGGGTAGTGTAATCTTGGTTGTAGGTCCTTGTTTTTCACACTTTGAATATTTCTTGTACTCTCCTCTGGCCTGCAAAGTTTCTGTTGAGACATCAGCTGACAATCTTATGGGAGCTACCTTGTGGGTAACTAACTGCTTTTCCTTGGCTGTTTTTAAAATTCTCTCTTTGTCTTTAACCTTTTTCATTTTAATTATGATGTGTCTTGGTGTGGACCTCTTTGAGTTCATCTTGTTTGGGACTCTTTGTGGTTTTTGGACTTGTATGTCTATTTCATTCACCAGGTTAGGGAAGTTTTCTGTCATTATTTTTTTGAATAGTTTTTTAAATTTCTTGTTCTCTTGCTTCTCCTTGTGGCACCCCTATGATGTGAACGTTGGTATGCTTGAAGTTGCCCCAGAAGCTCCTTATACTATCTTCATATTTTTGGATTCTTTCTTCTCTTTGCTGTTCTGATTAAGTGTTTTTTTGCTTCCTTATATTTCAGATTGCTGATTTAATTCTTGGCTTCACCTACTCCACTGTTTATTCCCTGTAAATTATTTTTCATTTCAGTTAGCGTGTCCTTCATTTCTAACTGGTATTTTTAATGATTTCCATGTCCTTTTTTATGCTATTGAAGTTCTCTCTAAGTTGCCTTACTCTTCCCCTAAGTTCTTTGAGCATCCTTATAACCAGCGTTTTAACCTCTGCATCTAATTGCTTGTTTCTCTTTTGTTTCATTCTTTTTCTGGAGTTTTGTTCTGTTTTTCCATTTTGGACATATTTCTTTGCCTCCTCACTTTTACAGCCTCCCTGTGTTTGATTCTATGTATTAGTTTGACCTATTTCATCTGCCAGGCTTGGTAGAAGGGCCTAATGTAGTAGATGCCCTGTATGGTTCTGTGGAACAGCTTCCTTGTTCACCCACACTGGGCCTTCCAGTTGTACTCCCCCATTGTGTGGGATATGTACACCCTCCTGTTGTAGTGAGTCTTGATTGCTGTTGGCACATCAGTGGGAGTGATTTACCGCCAAGCCAATTGACTACACAGATGGGCTCTGACCACTGAACACTGTGGTAGATAAGCTGTGCGGGGGCCCACCCCACAGAGCAGGACTTAATTCAGTAGAGCTCTGGTGTCCTCTGAGTCCATCCTTTAAGTGTATTGCTGAGGAAGTGGTTGGGTGGTATTTCGACGTGGTCTGCTGCCCACCAGGTGCACAGGCTCTGGGGCCTCCTGGGAGGTGTAGGCCAAAGTCAGCTGCTACCTGTGTTCTGCCCAGGGCCACCCAGCTTGAGCTACAAAGTGATCTGCAGATGGCTGCTACTTGTGCTGGGCTTGAAGGTGCCCAGGAGAGGCCAAGCTGCATACCATGGCCAGCTGCTGCTGTGCTGGGTGTGGGGCCACTTAGCAAGGGATATGGGGCTTGCTGAGGCCAGATGCTGCTTGTTTGAGAGAATTTAGAAAAGTCTTATGTATGAACCAAGACAGACCATCTGTATGGAAAAGGCACTGGAAGCAGCTTGGGTGGGCCTGCAAATTTGGTGGAGTGGGGTCTCAGAGAATCACCAGGGTGGGGCAAACAATGATAGACAGGTTGATGGAGACTCAGATATGGTGCCCTACTGCTGTCTCTTAGCGGGGAGGGCTCACCAAAGGAGCAATGGCCTCCACCAGCACTTCTGTCTGAGAGAAAGTTGTCCTCACTCCAGCTTTCACCCTGATGGCCAGATCTCACTATGCCTCAATTCCTGCTGGTTTTTACAGCTGGAAGTTATGGGAACTTCTCTTCCCAGCACTGGACCCCGGCTGGGGAGCCTGGTATGGGCCAGGACTCCTTGTTCCTCAGGTGGCACTTTTGCATCAAAGGTATCCCTCCTGATTTTCATCTACCATACATGGGTGTTGGACCAGCCTGTTCCACATCTCCACCTCTCCTACCAATCTCGATGTGGCTGCTTCTTTAATTCCCTAGTTACAAGTCTGCTATTCAGCTAGATTTCAGGTGGTTCTGAATGATGGCTGTTCTGTATCTTAGTTGTAATTTTGATCTAGTACTGTGTTTACCTATGCTGCCTTCTTGACTGGAATTCTAAGGATCATTCTTTTAAATTATCTTTTTATGAAAGAGGTGGATTAAAAATTCAGGAATTTACTGTGTGTGAATTTATTGAAGTACAATAAAGTTCAAAGTGCTCTATCAGATTTGAAAGGTATTCAGAAAAAACTGCAGATATTTAATATTAAGATCATTATCTAGGTCAATGATAAGTGCAAAATTATGGACTGTGTCATAAGAACCTGTAAAAACTTTGTTCTTCCAAGGTTCAAAATTTGGCTTTGGGTTTTAGATCTTATGTGTCAATGAAAAAAAAATCTACTATGTATCCCCTTGCATGGGATAAGTACAGAGCTTAGATAAAAAAATATATACTGAAATTATAACCAAAGCATCAAACTGCTGCCTAATTTATATGTTTAAAAAGTTGGGTTAAGCTGGCTTTTTGCACAGCAGCAACACTGAGAGTTTAGTCTGCCATTCCAACAATCTTCACAGAACTTTCCTGTTGATTATCATCACGCCCAGCATGCAATAATCATTGTTTATGCTCGGCTTCTATGTTATCACAGAATATAGAGCATAATCTGAGATGTAATGCATCAGCTCTTACATAACTTTCAGATTTTAGCACGTCAGTCAGCACACTGTTTCATTCAGTTGACATTATTTTTGTGGCAAAAGAATCTTGATGAAGGAAAGAGCAGTGCAGTGATTTGCATTCTGGAGACACCTTAATCTGAGTACCTCCTCGCAAGGTTTTCTTGTAATTGCAGCTGAGTCATCAGACAGTGCTTTTACATGAAACCTAAACTTTAAACCACATTTGTTGACAGTATTTTATAGAAAATATTTGTCTCCATAGTTTTATGCAACACTATGCTAGTGGCATTTTCAGCAACAAGGTTGAAAAAAGAAGTCTTCCATAATATTTCTATTATATTGAATTTGTACATATACTAAAAATTGCTATAATCATATTTGCTAATGATACCAAGTTGCCATGGGAAACACTTTGCTAGCTCTGTGTTTTGTATGAGTCGGTCTTCCATAAACTAGCTTGTTCCTGTTGTTGCAGAGATCCTGGGGCTACCAGCTTTGCCAGTAATTCACCCAACGTTTCCAAGCAGGTATCTCGGTTGCATCTTTCTCTAATGCCTTGGCAATTGGATGTGGCTTTTTAGTCTTAGCAAACAGAAGGGCTACTTTATCAGAAGCCTGCACAGCACTAATGTGTGTGTGTGGAAAGTCAAATATCTGCTTCTGTCAGTTTATTTGAACAAATAAAAAGTCCTTCTTTCAAAGATTCCCTCCCACCCCCAGTTTTGAACTTATTTCTTTGTGCTTTTTATGTAAATGCTGCTTATATTTTTATTTTTATTGCTTTTTTTAAGCTAGAAAATATCTACTGGTAATATACCAGTTATGGCTACAAAGTTGAACTCAACTATTTGAAGGAAAAGACTTCTGAAGAAAACTAGTAGAAACTCACTTGGTCTTCATTTTTCCGGACTCACTTTCATCAGCATCATTTGGCTTACTATGACTGCTGCAATCAGCAATTGTTTGCTTTCTTTTTTAAAATATGTTTATTGAGCCCTGCCTGGTGTAGCTAGGTGGGCTGAACACAGGTTGCAAACCAAGGGGTCGCTGGTTCGATTCCCAGTCAGAGCACATGCCTCAGTTGTGGGCTGGGCCCCCAGTTGGGGGTGTATGAGAGGCAACCATTTGATGTTTCTCTCCCTTTTTTCTCCCTCCCTCCCCCTCTCTCTAAAAATAAAATAAATAACACCTTTTTTTTAAAAAGGTGATATGTTATGGAAAAATGTACACAGTAGAGCATGGTTAAGGTAAATCAAGAGTGTGGGACAGGGGTGGTGGAAATAAATTGCAGTTTTAATAATACTATGATCGGGAAAAAATGGACTCAATTCAATAATGCAAGCAGCATCACTAGTACAGAACACAGCACTTAGTAAATGGTAGCTTTTATCATTATTAGTTCATGATGACTTAGTGTTGCCCTTAAGGAAGTTAAAATGCCTTTATTTTGGGGTGCTTATTACAAATGAGTGTGTATACACAGGTATGTGTGCACTCATACATACATACTCACATGCCATAGACATTTTATTTGGATTCGACCAGCTCCTTCCAGAACACGTTTCCTATTTGTGTTCATGAACATTTGACAGCCCAGATAAGTGGAAGTTAGATTGGTTTGGGGGTAGAATAGGATGAAATGAGGAGCTCACAATATTTTTGCTATCAAAAGGCGAGGGCCAGCATTTGATTCCACCGTAATTCTCTGTGTGTCTAACTTGACTGTTTTTCTCTTTGTTAAAGTGTCACTGTCTCCTTTGAACCTGTAAGATATATTACATTTGGCAAAAGCCACGGGAGAAAGTATATCAGGGAAGTGAAAACTGTTGTCATCAACTAATCTTGCAGTTGATATTTCTCGAAGATTCAACTGACCTTCACTACCTTTATAGGAAAAACTTACTCTGGGGATTGTACACATAGCGTGATAAAACTTTCATTAAATAAAAAACACTATAGATATCTTCAGAAAAAAATGGTTATTTTAGAGTGGTGGGGTCATGGATATTTTCCAACTTTCTACAATCCGTATGTATTTAGAAAAAAATCAGAAATAGCCAATACGGTTTTTTTTTTAAGAGGGAAAATAACCCACTCTTACTAATACAAGGAGGCTTGCTCTTTTGTGCTTTCATTTTCATCATGGGGGAGGTGGGGGAGTGGAATTTATTGGTTTGGGGATTGTTTTGAGAATTTCTCTTTTGGATTTTTATCTCTACATTCTCGGAAAAACTCTACGTGAATTTACTACTCAAGCTGCTTTGCTGTTTTATTATTAGACCATCCTCCTTTAAACTTGGCCGGAAATCAAAGGCCCATCCAGATAAGAATCTCCACAATGTGCATTTTCAGAGCAAGTCAGAAGCTGCTTTGTTTTAACACTCCAAGAAAGCTTTTGTATTTTCAATTTCAAGCACTCTGCAGTAAACCAACAGTCTATATAGATTATACAAAAGGGTCAGATGTTGGTTTGAGCCAGTTTCTCGGGGGTGGGGTGGGGTGGGGAGAAAATCACCACTGAGGAAGAGCAAGTGTTTAAACAATGAGCTGACAGCTGCCAGTCCATTAGATCCCTCCACAGGCCAGCTCCTGGGCTTTTCAATTTCACTGTGATCTGTCGATACGACTCCTCATAGCTGAGCTGGTGGTGATGATCTATGTTCCAACAGCACCTGCACTTATCAGACCAATACCTTTCATCAGAGGACTCTCACATAAAGTCCTTTATAAGGAGCAGAAATAGTGCAGGAAAGAGAGAAGAAAATACACACCTATTTCAAGTTCTGTATTGGCCACTTAAGTACCTGTAGAGTTAGAACTAAAAGCTTGAAACTCTTGATTTATACTATATTCTCCTGGCCATTCTCGGGAGTATCAGGATCCACCCTTAGCTGGAGTTTAATCCAAATAGTTAAACCTCATAGTTTGCTAAATGAAGTGCTGATTTAATAATGGTGTCTGTCTTTTTAAAAAAAAAATACCTTCCTGGTGATAGGCTTAAAGAAGCCACATAAAAGAATATTTTCTTCAGTTCTGCTTCAGGGAACTATAATCCTCTTAATTTTCTCTTTACTGGAGTCAGGTGTTCATAATCACCAGCCCTTTGCAACAGCCCAGGGGTTTGTTTAGTCCAGGGTTTCGCTGGAGGTAAAAAGTCTCAGGTGAAGACCAGCTTTTGATTCTTTCTACCAAGGTTTTTCCTTCCCTTTGATTTAATTCTCTGCTGAATCACTCCTCTCCTTTTGTCCCTTTGAATGTCTTCCTTTGGGATCTCTGGTTTAGACTTTTGGTGTGGGCCCACTGCTTGCCCTGACCACATCTCAGATCTGCCAAAACTTGATTCAGTTCTTAACCCCAGTATGTCCTCTCATTTGGATCCTTACTAATTGTGTGTCTGTTCTCCTAGACATAACTTTAACCTGCAGCCTGCGCTCAGGCTGAACCTAACTAGGTTTTAGCTCCACCGGTTTGAACTGAGCAGTCAGTCCAACCAAACTGTTCAATTCGATTTACACCCCCAAAATCAGTCACACCAGTTCTTCAATTCAATGGATTTGCTTTTTCATAATTAATCAGTGGATTTTTGACTGCACTAAATGATCAAGTCAAAACACGACATTGGTCATGTCTCCAATGACATCTTTTTTTGTAGCCTTTTACTCCCCTGCAGGAATACTGAGTTGATTTGATAGGAATGAGCATTTTTAATTTCATAGTTTAGCCAAACTTCATAGTTTTACCCCAAAGCAGAAAGAGGCTGCTGCCCGATTGGTCAGATTAAGTGGAAAATAGTGGGCAGTACTTTATTATAGACAGCAAAGGAGACTAAAATTGATGCTCTGAGGCCTGCAGTAAGTAATTTCTCCATTATCTAAAACCCTCCACCTTAACCCCAGTGCGCATACTCTATTCCATTTAGTAGTTATTGCTATTTGGGCTCTTCTCCCTCAGGCTAAGTGGATAAATGTAAACACCTTGAGATTGGGCATGGTCCGCTCAAATTTGTACCTTTCATGATACCTGGCAGCAAATCCAATGCCCAGTTAAGTCCCCAACAATCACGGAATTGAATTGAATTCATGGTTAACCAGAAAAAGGAAAAGGCTTACCCTGAAAAACATAGAATTGTGCAACTTTTTAAGTTGGTAAATATTTATATTACAGGAATGGAAAGAGGATGTAAATAATGCCTTAGTGGAAGTGCCTCAAAAGAACCTCAGGGGGGCCTTTAACCACTCAGAATAGATTCCTGTCATATCACCTTAACAATGGAAAAAGAAAATCAAAATAGTTTTACTATTCAAACAGCCTCTTTGAAAGTTAAAGCTGCTACTAAAAAAAATCTAGTATAATATTTTTAGCCCAAAAAGTCTTAAGGCATTGGATGGCAAGATAACATTAAAAGATTCATTAGACTTGCTTAATCCCTGCAGAATGAGATGAGCTATGGAGCACTTTTATCTGGACATGGACGCATCCAGCCTTCTCTGTATCAGACAGAAACATTCAATCCAATGAGATAAATGCAAACACTGTGAAACATTCTCTATGTATCACCAGAATAAAGAGCAACATAAGTTAGAAAGAAATGCTGAACAAAGTCTGGAGTACTACCGCTGTCAAAATGCTGACATTGATTCTATTCACTTCTTGAGATCTAAATTGGAAAATCAAAAACGATCAGATTGAACACAGGTCTTTATGATATACTATAATCAAAGACAATGTAGGACTAGGACTACAACGCCCAATGGACAGGCGTGAAGGATGGAATTTGCTGATTCTGGGGTGGAGGAATGAGCTGCCGTTATCGGAATGGGTTTTGTCCCACAACTTAGTGATTTATTACTCGTGTTGCCGATTCACAGATCATTGTCACGTCACTCAGAGGAAGAAATCTGAAGCTTTGTAAAGAATAAGTGAGGAAAAGGGAAGACCTAACCCACAAATAAATGTGCAACTAAAGAAAGAGAAAACTAATTTGTGGTCAAATGGCTTTTATCTTCACTTAAAAAATACAGAGGCACAAAGAGGCAGTTCTTCCCTGTGGTTATGTATAAAAGCAGAGGTGCTTAAAAATTGAAAGACATTAGCTTTCATAGAGAACTGTGTTTATAGAGAAGCGCAAATGGAATTGGAGAGCTCAAGTCTGAAAGGTCTGCTTCCTTTGTCAGATGATCATTTCCTTAATTAAGGCACCAGGTCAGGCATCAGTAAACTGGTTCACAGGTGAAACCTGACCCACAGCCTGTTTCTGTACCAGCCCAGGGCTGAGTGGTTTTGATATTTGTAGGTGGTTGTAAAAAATTTTTTTTAAGTAGTATTTCCTGACGTGTGGACATAAAATGAACTCAGAATTTGGTGTCCATAAATACAGTTTTATTGGAACACAGCCACATCCACGTGCATACAGATGGTCCGCGGCAACTTCCACACAACAGCGGCAGAGTTGAGTAGTTCTGAGAGACTGTTTGGCCTGCAAAGCCTAAAATGTTTATTTTCTGATCCTTTATGGAAAAAGGTCAGCAACCCCTGTATTATATTATTAATGATGTATGTATTTAAACCCAGAAACAGGACATGTTTAGATGGAGGCTGGGACTTCATGTAATTTTACATCTGAAAATAAAAATATCCTCTGCAGATACACTTACCTCCAAGCACACACATATGGGACATCTACAGATGATCTATAAGGGCAGCTAATTCAGCTCATAGATGCTTTCGATAGAAGGGTGAACTCATGTATTACTTGGAGAGTTACTTATGAGAGGAGGTTAGCCTGGAACACATCCCTGGAGGTTTTTCTTTGTTTTCTTTATGATTGGAATACATGGGCTGCATTTGACTGAGCTACTTCATAAAATCCTAGACCTATACAGTGAAAAGAAATACCAAGGTTAAGCCTTTCCAAATTTAAATACATCGAATGTTACCAGAATTGATGAGAACCTAATTATTCTTAGAAACTTGCAACATTAACAAAGAAATTGCAGTCTCCTTGACATCATTTACTTCCCAGACCCCAGAATACATGCTAGGCTGTATGTTTTCTGAAAACGTGAGGTCTTGGCCAGAGAGAAAATGGAGCACGCACAGGAAAATGTATTGTTGAATTTCTTGGTTATGGCTTTCTTATTTTAGACAACTAAAGTGTAAATGCAATCCTGACCTTTAAACATTCACAAAATGATGTGTGAAAAATATACAATATAAGCAATAAACAACCAGCCAACCATTATATTTATAATTTAGTCTGCTACTTTCTTATAGCATGTTGATTTGCTAAATATAATTTGTAGCATTGCTACTGGGTAGGAGAAAGCCACTGCCCACAAGCAGGCTCTCTGGGTAAAATTGTCCTGTAAAGTCTCTTTCACAGAGAAACAAATATATTTAGCAAATTTTTTACTTGTATGTATGATCTGAGAAGAAAAATAACTAGTGCTATGTAATGTATAAATCAGTGGATACTGATTTATATAAATAAGAAATATATAATATACTTATATATTATATATATATTTATATAAAAATAGCTGGAACACCAGCTATTTTTATTGGAATTTTATCATGCTGGAATATTCTGATGTCTCTCTGAGACCCAATAACTTAAGAGGTAACTCGAGTGACCGCAGGAAACAAGGAAGAGAAACACTATTGTTCACAGGGTGAGAAAGGTGGTTTATGCCGGCAGGGCTTTAGACAAAGTGCTTCTAGAGAGCATTTCTTCTGTCACAGACAGTGTGGTTGATTGTAAAAAAAAAAGGCCACGAATTTCTCCCATCTTGTAAGTATGCCCTATTCAAATGAAAACCATAGATCCAAAATGGCGTCACTTGTGCTAAGGCTCAAAATACCAAACCTAGATTTAATACCTGACCTAGTTACTATTTCAACCTGTCCCAGAAACATAGTCTTAATTAACCAGTCTGGAATTTTCTGGTCAATAGGTAATCTGTCATGTGGGCCTTCTCTGTCCCCCATTGAAAGAAGAGACAATCTGCATGATTTAAAAAAAATCCTTGCTGTTCTTTTCCCCCCCACATGAAGATATTCTGGTATAAAAATAATCCTTTCTCCCCCCCCCCCCGCAACAGTACCGTCGCTCTTCTTCCTGTAAAAACCATCCATTTGTACAACCCCTAGGAGTGCCCTTCTATGGGATGTTGCCCGACTCAGGAATCATTTGATAAAGCCAATTAGATCTTGAAATACCCTCAGTTGAATTTTGTTGTTTATCAGCCTTTGGGTGTTAACTTTGCTGCTCCTGCCATCAGGAGGTGAAGCCTATTTTCCCATCCCTTGGCTCTGGACTTGGCCATGGGATAGGTGCACCTATGACACAAACAGAATCTGAAATAGCCCCGGCCCTTTAGAGTCTGCCCTCTCTCAGTGCTCTTTGCAGCCAACCCTGAGTCCACCATGTGAAAAAGCCTAGGCTAGCCTACTGGACTCTATAAAGCAGAGATAAACCTTTCCATCTACGACCCCTCAGACCAACCTTCTTGACAGCTACCAGACATGTGGGTGAGATCATTCGAGGCAGCCCAGACCAGAAGAACCTCTCAGCTGCCCTACGGAATCAGAATTAATAAATGCTTGTTATTTTAAGCCACTAAATTTTGGAGTGACTTATTATGCAGCAAAAGTTACCGGAGGTGCTGGGGTAGTGGATCCTGAGTTGGGACCCTTTGGGGGTCCAACTGTATTGCTCTTGCCCAGCATTTGTCTGAATGTGAGGGCCAGTACTTCCAAGTCCATTGAATGCTGCCGGGCTACCTGCTGACTGCTGGGGCTGGTTTATGGGAGCTAGGGTTGTCCTAGAAAATATGGGATCATGAGAAGTTCCGGAGGACCTTCTTGGGCTGACAGCCACCTCTCTGAAGGTTGTTAGAAACGCTGGTTCCGTTGGGTTTCCTGCTGGTCTGCTGCCATGGTTCAGGCCCATGAAGTCAGAGGAGCCCTTGGAAATTCCCCACCAGCTGAGAGTTGGTTTTACTACGTATCCTCTAGGGGCCCGCTGACATTTACATATGCTTCCTGGAGTTGCTCTGACTCTAGTGAGAATCTCTGGGGTAGTCACAGAAGTTCCAAGCACAGCGACAAGGACAGACATCCATCCAGACTGCAGGCTCAGGGGGTGGGATGGTGCCAGGCTCTCTGGAGGCAAACTGTATTCAAGAAGAAGGGCTTTGGTGCTCCTTAGACGATAGCAAGTTTCATTGAGGGCCTGGGTTCTGGATGGAACTCTGGGCCACAAATTAGCTCTACATCCCTGACCCAAAAAATAAATAAATAAATAAAAATAAGAATAAAAAAACAACTTCACTTTTCTGGGTTTCGGCTTTCTAAATCCATGCAGTGGGGAACCTGTGTTGAATGGTATTTCCCATCTTTGCTGGAGTCAGCAGTCTTTGGGGGGTTACGCCCCTGATTTTGCCCCATGTCCTTCTCCATCTCTCACTTCTTTTGACTCTACACTGTCAGCCCCTCACCCAGAGTTGTGACTTTGAGGGAGAAGGGAGGCAGGCCCTTTTCAAGGTGAGGACGAGAGCCATGCACACAGACTCGGAGCTCATCTAACTGATGTTGAGTGACTTCTCTTGGGAACATTAGGGAGGGTTTGGCCAGAAAGGACTCAGGAGAGGTATTGTTGGAGCAGGGAGAGGGAGCAGCCCAAAGAATCCTGGGAAGAGGGTGTAGTGTAATGGACTAACTACTTTCAGCTGATGCTGTAAGAGGTTTTCTGTTTGTTTGCTTTTTTAACGGGGTAAGGGAGTAAAAAAAAAAACCAACCATGAAAAACCACCACAATTTTGATCAGGGCTTAAGTATTTTATACTGAATGCTTACATACCAGTTTCCATTAAAAACCCACCCAATAGCTTCCCATTGAATAAAATCCTCACTAGTCCCGACAGCCTGAAAGTTGCTGTGGAATGGCCTCTCTTGCCACTTCACCTCCCACCACTCTGCATCGCTCAGTCTTACCTGCTGTTCCTGGAATATGCCAAGAATGTTCCTACCTCATGGCCTTTGCCGTGGCTCTTCGCTGTGCCCGGAATGCTCTGACCCCAGGTCCTCTTGTGATTTACTGTTCTACTGGGAACCAGGACTTTTCTAATTCTCCAGAATGTTCTAATGTACAGCCAGGGCTGAGAAAGTTAGAGTGTCATTTAAGCTCAAAGCTCCTCGACCTTAAAAGATGGGTGGCAACCACGTGGAAATTCTATTCCAATGCAGATTCTTTTTTAAAAAATATTTTATTTCTTTATTTTTAAAGAGGGGGGAGGGAAGGAGAAAGGGAGGGAGAGAAACATTAATGTGTGGTTGCCTTTCACATGGCCCCCACTGGGGGACCTGGCCTGCAATCCAGGCATGTGCCCTGACTGGGAATCAAACTGTGATCCTTTGGTTCAGAGCTTGCGCTCAATCCACGGAGCTACACCAGCCAGGGCTGCCAATGCAGATTCTGATTCAGGAGTGGGAATGGGCTGGAGGTTCTATGTTTCTAACAAACTCCCAGGGGTTGCCTACCTCCCATCCTAATGGTGAGTTCCCTGAGGCCAGAGAGCATACTCCAATGTGTGCCATCTGTGAAGCAGGCACCCTGAGAACATTTGCTGACTGAAAAGTTTGCAGTTGCCACACCTTTCTTTTACGGCGCCATGCCACCATCAGTAAATTCTGGGGACCTAAAATAAGATGGGATAGATTACTTAATCAAGATGTCAGGCTTTAGCCCTGGTTGGTGTAGCTCAGTGGATTGAGCGTGGGCCTGTGAACCAGAGTA
Organism: Artibeus jamaicensis; assembly: GCF_021234435.1. Classification (NCBI taxonomy): domain Eukaryota; kingdom Metazoa; phylum Chordata; class Mammalia; order Chiroptera; family Phyllostomidae; genus Artibeus; species Artibeus jamaicensis. The sequence goes on along the minus strand of NW_026522028.1, from coordinate 5,724,144 downwards.
TTGTGGTTCGATTCCCAGTCAGGGCACATGCCTGGGTTGCAGGCCAGCTCCCAGCGGGGGACGCACGAGAGGCAACCATACAGTGATGTTTCTCTCCTTCTCTCCTTCCCTTCCCCCTCTAAAAAGATAAATAAATAAAATATTAAAAAAGATGCCAGGCTCTGTGATGTACATATGGGTGTTGTAAAAGGGCTTTACATTGGGAAAACATTTTGTATTAAACTTTTACATTCCAGAGCCATAACGATTTTATTCTGGACCAAGAACGAGGCTTTCAGCCCTGCTGCTATGATAAAATGGGCTCTTGTCCTTTAAATCCTTCCCTATGGCTATTATTATCCCCTCAGTTTTGCTGGGTTTGACATGGAATGAGGTAGACTTCAGCTAGAGAGACTTTCTCAGGGAAAAAATGGGAAAGTAAAGATGCTGCTTTCCTTTCAGTCCCCAATATCCTCTGGACGTCCATAAATAGCACCGGTGCCTGACATCCACACCACATAACTAGGTTTCCAAGTCTCCGTTCCGTCAACAGCTTCATCAATTGCTTTTATAGCATTTTATTCTGAAGTCTTCTTTGTGCCACTTTATACATCTTCCACGCCCAGAGTGTCCTCACCCGAAAGACATCCCTGCGGCACCCCATTTAGTCACCCGCTAAATCCCAAATGAAGTTGCCCCTGGTCCTGTCCCACCTTGCACGAGCAGAGAATCTAATTTCAGGGGCTGCCTCGTCTCTTCTCCCCAGAGTATAAGAGAATGGAATTTCTTCCTAACGAGGTTAACAGGGAGGGATATTGTGGTTTCAGGGTTTGCTGACAGGCTGAAGATTTATCTTCTCCACTCTTTTTTCCTGCCTCTGAGGAGAATTGCAGACCTGGAATCTGCAGTGCCTCTGGGTCATTTGGTAATTTAAAACTGATGGCTTGGAAAGAGAATGGAGATAAAGATGCTGTCCTGGGATGTGTCCTTTTATAGAGCGGCATTGTAATTTGGGGATGATGTTCTCTCATGCAACTCGTTTGGAAAAAAATCACCACGGTGTAGGAATGTACTTTGATCAATGACCTCATCAGCCAGACCCTCACGGCTACCCTTTCTGAGTAGAGAGACAAAGATGTACAATGTACTGATTAGAAAAGGGGAGCACGAGGTTCTAATTAAAATCTGAGGCGTACAATAGTGTGTGACTCCATTCTGTAATGCTGGAAACCACACAAAACTACCATGCTGTTCGAAATCGAAATGGGTGGGAGCATAATGGGTGTTTTCTGGGCATCTGGCAGTGTTCTACTTCTTGATTTTTATTTTGCTTGGGTGTTTTCCCTTCGTGAAATCCTGTTGACCTGTACACTTGTGATTCGTGCACTTTTTGGCACACCACACTTCATTACAAAGTTCATCAATAAATATCAGCCAGCTAGAAACACTCTTTTAAATCCAGTTTTTTACTTGTGAGTAAGTCGTACGTTCAGGAAATCATTGTCTGAAAAGGAGTTTGAAAATCCATTGTTCAATTAAAGGACAGATTCCTCCCTTCTCCAAAATTCACATTTTCCCACTCAGCCATTGGTGCTGTGTATTAGTCCTCTTCCCGATTCTAACAGTTTTGCTTTGATTGTGCTTAATGCTGGGAAAGCCATGACTTGGGGGGAGCTGTAACCTTAACAGGCTTCTTGATCTTGCTGACAAATTCTATCTTAAATACATGCTTTTGTTGAAATATGCAGCCTGCCATCAGTGGTTCGTCCCTGAAATGCCTTAGATCTCCATGACAGCGCTCACTATCAACACCTGCAGGACCCTTGTGATCAAGCCCAGTGCTTCCTGGATACTAATTAAGTCTCCACACAATGGAGCTGGCTTTGCTTACCACATTAAGGAATGAATCAAAATGTGGAGACAGATTCATATTGGTGCCTGCTTTATGGCCTAGGAACAAACCAGCTAGAATAAATGAATTCTTGATTTCCCCCCTCTCTGTTATACATGGATTTATTAAATTTCTGGGATGGGTATACCTTCCCATGGCTCATGAATCACAAAGCAGCTGGTATACATACGGGGAATGGTATTTCTCCCACCTCTGTCTTCCATCAGCCAGTGTCCACCCCTACCTCATTGTTGATAGTGTCTTTGTATCTTCTAGAGACTATTAATGTATACATGAATACAATTTGAAACCATCAATAAGAGGATTCTGTCAGGCCCCTCGGTTCACGAACAGATCCCTTACCACTCTAAGTGTGGTCCGCAGGCCAGCAACATCAGCATCCCTCGGGAGTTGGTTAGAAATACAGACTCTCAGGCCCCAGCCCAGACCTGTGAATCAGAATCTGTGTCCTAACCATATGTCCTGGGGGTGCAACTGGTGCACCCTTAAAGTGTGAAAAACAATGCTTTAGGGGAAAGGGACCTTAAGGGATGTCAAGATCGGTGGGTTACAAAGGCACCCAACTTATTCCCAAAGTGGTTCTTTGTTCTTTGGAGGAGAAGTTAATTCAATGTAATTTCATCATTGTCGTCATAATTTCCTCAGAGAGTTTTGTCTTGTATATGTATAAAATGGTGTGCAATTGTCTGAGGCATCTGTGGCTCTCTGAATGCTTCCCCCGTCTCCTTTATCTCTAGTACTTGTGGACCGTCACCTGAGTCTGTCTGGACCAGAATGTTGGTGACATGGCCCCAACAAGGAGCCGGTGGGCCCCAGGGCCTGCCCATCAGGAGAATTTGGCAAGTTGCTGGCTTCCCCAAACTCCGTTTCTCACCCCCTCCCCCTTTCATTGCTGACCTCTACTTGCCTTGCAATAGGCTTTGGCCCGGTACCCTCAGTTGGAGGCAGCCTCAGAGCTCTTCCCAGCCACCATCCTCATAAACCTTTGTCGTTTACCTGGGTGGTTCCTCTTGGCTTCAGGGATCCTACGCACAGCCCTCAGATGCATTGTCCTGTTCTGTGTGAGGATTCGGAGCCAGGGAGTTAGCAACGTGAGGAAACAAGGGAAAGAAATTGCTTTCACTTCTCATTGCTTCTTAGGATAAGAACACAACGATACTGCTTATGACTTTTAATGAGGGGAAGATATCCCATGGGTTGGTTGCTTACCTCTCTCATTGACATGTAACCTCTTTGCTAGTTAAGCCCGTTGGTGGGAGCCATGTTTTTTGCCTTGGTGTCTTCTGCTTTTCTCCAAGAAGGGTCATGCTAAAACTCGACACACTTTCTCACTTTGTTTCCTCTACTTTTCCAAGTTCTTTCCTCAGGAGACAGATATGAGTCACAAAGCACATCATTATCCTTCTCAACCATGCACCTCTCCTCTAGATCTCCTGCACTGTGATTTACAGTCATTAGGCATCTGTCAGAGTTTGATGCTCAGGATCTTTTCCAGTGATTTAAAACATTTTAAAAAATGTGTTGTGGTAAGAACACTTAACATGAGGTTGACTCTCCTAACCAATTTTTAAGTGTAAGATACAGTATCGTGAACTATAGTCACACTGTTGTCCAGCAGATCTCTACAGCTTATTCATCTGGCCTAACTGACAGTTTATGCCTGTCAAATGAGTTTTTATTAAATTAGGATATAAATGCAAAAAAAACCTACACATGTTGTAAGTCTACAGCTCAATGAGGTTTCAAAGACTGATGATAACCCATGAAACCAGCATCCAGATAAAAAACCAGAGCGTGTCCAGCACCTGGGAAGCACCCTCATGCCCCCACAGGTAACTGCTCTCTCGGCATCTAGCAGCATGTTAAGCTAACATTGGTAAGCATGATGTAAGTGATATGTGTAGCTGGTATGCCAGCTACACAATGTACTCCTGCATCTGGCTTCTCTTACTCAATGTTATGCTTGTGAGATCCTACTGTACTGTGTGTAAAGTTGGAGATCACTCATTCTCATTGCCTGATTATTTATTCATTTTCCTATTGATAATTGCTGGGTGGTTTCCAGTTTGGGGCTAACATGACTAGCACTGCAATGAAAATTCCTGCACGTGTCCTTTTATGCAAATACATAAGCCGTTCTCTGGGGTACACACCAAAGGGGAAAATTGCTGGGAGATGCTGCTTTTTAACGTATCAAGGCTGATGAGTTAGTGCACATCAGTGCCAAAGAAGCAAGGTATGTGTTTAGGTAGGTTTGCACGCGTTCAGGCACCCAAGCATAAGAATAGGAGCCAAAAAAATTTTTTCCTCCATGTGAAAAAGGAACTTTCTGCCTGCCAGCAATTTCTGAGCTGCTGCCTTATTCCAGCCTTCCAAGGATGCAGTGTTGATTGCTTTAGTTTATTTTATGTTTTTAATGAGATCAGCCCACTGCTGCAATCGCTTTTCCAAGCATGACACATCCTGGCTCCATAGTGAGAACCGAGTCAATTCTCAGCTGTGTGCCAGAGGCAGCTAAGAAATTGCTATTCATGATTTTCTGCTTTAGAATCTCCATCGTGCAGGGTGACTAGCGGAGGCAGGACAAGCCATAAGCAGAGGGGATGGTTGCCTGCACACTGTCCTTGGAAGCCCTGCCTGTCCCTTAAATAGCTCTGCCATAAATGCCCTCTTCCGAGAGGACCTAGAATCCCCCATCAACCAAGCTAGCATTTTAGGTTAGACCACTGAGGCAGGGCACATGTCCCTGGAAGGCCACTGCTGACATGGGCTGCTTTCCTACAGGAAGGGAGAGGGTTTTTAACAGTCTCCCGGAGGGTTAATAAGTCATAAACTTGGCAGTAAAGGGAAGTCAGTGCTTGAGGCGCAGGAATAGAGGGTTTGATGGAGGCAGCAAGGCTTGGAGACCGCAGTGGTGAAGACTGAATTGAAGGAACAGAATCTTGGGAGGAATCTAAGGCCTGGATGGCCTTCGCAGGGAGGGCCCCGCTGGACCACCTAGAAGGCAGGGCTGGGGGTAAGAGAACACCCAGGAGCAGTCTGCTGAGAAGTCACTTGGATCCTTAATGATTGGTCTGCTCCTGGGATTCTCCGATTTCATCTGAGGATTAAAAAAAATATTTTGATCTTTATATTGAAAAATCTCTGCTGTTTGTACTTCCCCTGTTATGCTAATCTGATTTGGATATGTTTTAGCTACGTCTTGTGAGAGAGGGTAATGGGGCCATAATTTGATGCTGTAATCTCAGCTGCAGGCTGTTCAAGATTTTTTCTGTTAATGGCATTTTTCTCTCTATTCATATATAGAATATATATTATATACATATATGAATATTATCTGGGTTTATACACAGAGTTTGAGATCTTTAAATTCTATCCAAATGGTGATTTTCAGGGAGCGGAGGCACATTCTTAGAGTCTCATCCACATTGAACAGACTTTAAAAAATCTTTATTGCTGTTCTGATTATAAAATAATGCATGCTCATAAGAAGTGCAAAATTTACAGAAATAAAGTAGAATGTGAATGCCCTATATCCCTGGAGTGTATGTTAAAGATATAGTAGGGGTTCTTAATGTCTGTTGCACATATTTTTTTGATAATAAAGGGCATATTTTAAAAAATGTATCCTGACTACTTCTTTTTTAATATGTTTTTTAAAAAATATTTTATTTATTTATTTTTTTAGAGAAGAGAAGGGAGAGAGAAAGAGAGGGCGAGAAACATCAGTGTGTGGTTGCTTCTCATGCCCCCCCACTGGGGACCTGGCCCGCAACCCAAGCATGTGCCCTGACTTGGAATCGAACTGGGGACCCTTTGATTCACAGGCCAGCACTCAACCACTGAGCCACATCAGCCAGGGCCTGACTACTTCTTATACAACAATATTAAATACACATATTAAATACATTCCCTATAACAAATGTCCTGCTTGGGAATGGAATGTGGTAGGCCTTCTGGGGAATAGAGCAGAGCCCGGCCTTTCCCTTCACTTCTTTCTGGCTCATCCCCCCACCTTCCATTAAGATTTATGAAGCAAAGAGAGACTACTTAATGAGATAACTCCACACATGCAAAGAGACTTTAAAACATTAGAAACTTATAGCCCTGGCTGGCGTAGCTCAGTGGATTGAGTGCGGGCCTGGAATCCAAGCAACCGCAGTTTGATTCCCAGTCAGGGTACATGCCTGGGTTGCGGGCCAGTTCCCAGCAGGGGACGCATGAGAGGCAACCATACACTGATATTTCTCTCCCTCTCTCCTTCCATTCCCCTCTAAAGATAAATAAAATATTAAAAAAATTAGAAACTTATAATAATGCCCACAAAAGATTATACAAGAATGCCTATAACTTTTCTTCATAACAGCTCCAAACTGGCAGTAACCCAAATTCCCACCAAGAGTCAAATAGATAAATAAATTGTGGTGTGTTCATACAATGGAAAACTTCTCAGCAATCAGAAGGAAGAAGATATTTACTGATCATGCAACATCGTGAGTAAATCTCAAGAATGTTTTGATGGGCAAAAAAAAAAAAAAAGCCAGAATCAGGAGTATGTACTATATGATTTAATTTATGCCCAATTCTAAAATAGTCTAGCCTCATCAAAGGGATAGAGATCACAACACTGGTTGACTGGGGTGGGGATTGGAGTTGAGGGAAAAGTGGGCAGGGATTGGCTATACGGACACAAGGGACTTCCTGGGGTAATGGAAATATTCCTTATCTCAAATGAGCTGGTGTTTTCATGGGCATATACATTCGTCAAAATTCATCACTGTGTCTTCTTATAATCTGTGCCTTTTATTGCATATAAACTATACTTTAGCAAAAAATTTTTTTGAAGAGAATCCCATAGTTGGTGAGAGGGGGCACACAGCACATGGTTCCTTCGTGCGGGTTATGCTCCCTATTTCAGCTGCAACTGCTTTAGGGACAGTTCTGACTCACCTCTCGCTGCTGCTTTCACCTTCTGTCCCAGGCCTTCTCCAAGGCCAGGAGCACGCTGAACCCACACTAAAGCACTGCCCGTGAGTTTTCGCCTCCCTGGGGGGCCAAGTGATGGGGAAGAAGAGCTCACGAATAAATACTGTAGCCTGTCAGGTGGAGAGTTCTGGGAGGTCTTTTATAGGCTCTTGAGAAGTTTGGGTGCAATCTAGTCCCTGTGCCCTTACAATGGTTAATCCTTTCTCCGAATCTCACCCTTCCTTAACTTTCACTCCTGCACTTTGGGGTGCCCTCCCAAATTAACGGCCTGAGCCCCCATCTCAAGCTTTGCTTTCAGAGGATCCCAGACTGAGAAAGGCAACATAGTGGGCAGTGGAGGAAGATGCTGTGGTCCTTACTCCAACATTCCCCTGCTTCCTTGTTCCTCTCGCTCTCTCCTCCTGTTTCATTTCAACATTTTCTGTGACTGTATTTTAGGAAAAATAGAAGGGAAGGAAATGAGGATTAGGAAGAGTAATCTAGGACGAGAGAAGAAGTAAAGGAGAGAGGATTTTATATATGTCTGTTTATTCCCCATAATAGTACCATAATCTAATTTTAGAATGTTTTCATCATCCCCAAGAAAACCTTGTACTCACTATAGTCAGTCACTCTACTGCCCCTCTACTTGCCCCCAGTTCCTCACCCCCAGCCCCTGGTGATCATTAACCTACTTTCTGTCTCTATGGATTTGCCGATTCTGGACACTTCATATAAATTTTGATTAGCTAAGAAAGTGGAAGCAACCCAAAGAACCACGAAAAGATGAATGGATAAAACGAATTGTAGTCTCTACTTATGATGGAATATTATCCAGCTATGAAAAGCAGTGAAGCTCCGATTCATGCTACAGCATGACTATGCCTTCAAAATATTGTAATAGATGAAAGAAGCCAGTCATAGAAAGACCACATAATGTTGTTATCTCATTTATATGAAATGCCCATTTACTTGAGTTGTTTCTACCTTTCGGGCAGTGTGAATAGCATTTCATAAACTTTGCTGCACAGGCCTTTGTTTGAACACCTGTTTTCAGCTCTTTGGCAGTAGTGTATACCTAGATGTAGGATCGGCGAGTCCTTCAGTAGCTGAGTTAATTGGTAATTCTGTGTTTAGCTTTGTGAGGAACCACCAGGCTGTTTTCCCTAGTGGTTGCGCTATTTTGCATCCCCACCAGTAATGTATGAGCATTTCAACTTATATATTGCCTTTTTCAAAAACCTGTTTCTTCCTCAAGCTCTCCCTCAACATTTATGGGGAACATATACATATACATTCACAGTCATCTCTCCTTTACTTCTTCTGTGCTACATTTCTCTTGCTAACCTTCCTCCAATGTACTTTCCTTCCCTTCTCTGTTTTCTAAAATGCAGTCCTTCCCCCTGACAAATCTCCATCCGGGACCCTTCCTTCCTTCCTTCCTTCCTTCCTTCCTTCCTTCCTTCCTTCCTTCCTTCCTTCCTTCCTTCCTTCCTTCCTGATTTTATTTATTTATCTTTAGAGGTTAAGGGAAAGAGAGAGGGAGAGAAATATCAATGTATGGTTGCCTCTTGTGCATCCCCTGTTAGGAACTGGCCTGCAAGCCAGGCAGGCATGTGCCCTGACTGGGAATCGAACCTCAATCCCTTAATTCACAGGCCCATGCTCAATCCACTGAGCAACACCAGCCAGGGCTCCATTTGGGACCATTTCAAACCATGAAGGGAGAGAAACAGATCACTTTCTTTTCTCCCAGGACATTCTTCAGTCCCATTGCCCATCTCCTCCCCAGAAACAGCTCTATGTTGTACCCACTGTTGGGAAAGACACCTTTTGCTAGGACCTAAAGTGATAACTCAGAAGTTTCACATGTTTTGATCTCCTCTCTTTCCCCTTCTCAGAATATTTTATGTAGCTTTAAAATTTTTTATTGTAAGGATGTATTATTTAAAACTGGAAAACAATAAATCAAAGGAGAAAAAAATGTGAGAGCTTAAAAAAAAATCCCCAGTGGTGGCTCGGTATTTAAACAAGCAATCTACTTAATTATGCAAACTTAAGATTGCTTATCAAATTCCCTGTAATTTATGACATTCTGAGCTGACATGGGAGTCCGTACCTACTAAATTGGAAGAAAGCCTGCTTTTTAAAAACATTTTATTTACTTATTTTTAGAGAGAGGGTAAGGGAAGGAGAGAGAGAGAGAAACATCAGTGTGTGGTTGTCTCTGGTATGCACTCTACCGGGACCTGGCCCGCAACTCAGGCTTGTGCCCTGATCGGGAATTGAACCAGTGACCCTTTGGTTCCCAGGTCTGTGCTCAATCCACTGAGCTACACCAACCAAGGCTGTTTTTTTTTTAAATTACCAAATACTCTGAGTATCTCTAGGGATGCTTATGGTGATTATTGCACAACTCTGTGAATATACTAAGAACTGTTGAATTAGTGCACTTGAAATGAGTGAACTTCATAGTAGTACGTAAGGTATCTATGAATAAAGCTGTTAAAAAAATTAGCTATGGCCCAGGGAAGGCAGTTAGCACTAATTTCAGAAACAGATTTACTTCTATTTTAAATTTAGTTGGTAAGATTCCAAGGATCATAGACAGAGGAGAGAGAAATTATATACCTTTACTCATGTATTTTCCCCAGATGTCCAGTTTCTCAAATTAATTCATTATCTAAATTATTTAACAAATATTTAAGTATTAATTAGTATTGTGTGAATGTAAAGATGCAAGGGTGAACAGGAAGCCACTGTCCCCGCCTCATGGAAGTCAGAGTCTAGTGGAGGAAACAGAAAAAGGGACAAGAAATTAAAGAGGGTGAGAAATGCCTTTATAGTGTAAGTAGAGTTCTCAATTCAGAAAAAGAAACGGGGGGGGGGCGGGTACTGTGCCTTGAGGGCCTGTGCTTTCTGTGGGCAGACTTGGACAGTGTCCCCCTCCCTCCCTATTGAGGTTCAGTGATGAAGAAACATATCTAGTGCATCAGGATGGTCTCTATATTTTTGAATGTTGTTTATTCTTAGAGTTCTGGCTTCTGGGGCCTTGGATGAGAGCTAATCATGAAGGGATTGTCCTTGGCAGGGTTAGCTAATTCCTGGAGATAACAAAGAACTCACCCTGAGTGTGCCTTTCACATGCAAATGAACCAATCCACAGCCCACACTTCCTCCATCTCCTCTGTCTCACTCTTCCACACCAGGCCAATATTCCCTGCCCTAATTACCCCAGGGCCAGGTAGTAAGTAGGAGACACCTCAGGACAGCCTCTGTGCCCAGGAGCCTGCAGAGCACATTCAAACTAGCCAATCCCAACCCTGCTTGCCCTGCCTCCCCTGTTCCTTTTGAAGGAAACCACAGTAAAGGCCCTGCCCACCTTTTCCACCGGGCTCCCTCTGCCTCCTCATCAACCTAGCTTCCTCTCTGTGTGGCCCTGCATGGCGAGGCATGCCCCTAATCCTGGGATCTGTGAGGAACAAACCAGCTTTTCAGTGGTGGCCACCTCCCGATCTATTGGCCCCATCACATAAGTACGTGACTCATAATAAACCCTGTGAAGCCTTTGAAAACAGCTCTCTGTAGTTAAGAGCAAGTCTTCACAGAGGAAAGGAAGCCGGTGGCTCTACTCCGCCCAGGGCCTAAACATTGGAAGGGAAGATTTGTTCTTCATGTAAAATACAGGAACTATGAAAATGGATTCACAGATGCTAGTAAGCATTCCTGGAGATCCTTAGATGCACTTGATAAAAACCAAAGGTGGGGAGTCCCACATCAACTTACCATGTCATGAATTACAGGGAATTTGATAAACAACCTTGAGTTTGTAGAAATCATCACCAGGGGATTTTTAAAGAAAGCCCTCACATTTTTCTCCTTTGATTTATTGTTTTCTAGTTATAAATAATACATTCTTGGAGTAATAAATTTAAAGTCTGCACAACATATTCTGAGAGAGAGACCAACCATTTTAGGTCCTGGCAAAATTTCTCTCTCTCAATACTCTGCACAACACCGAGCTGTTTCTTGGGTAAGAGGGCACCCAGGGACCAAAGAATCTCCAAGGAGAGAAAAGACTGTGACCTCTAATGCATGTCTTTAATGGTTTAAAATGGTCCCGACGAAGGTTTGCCACTGGCCAGGACACAAAAGACCTCGAAGGGAATCCACAATAGAAGGCTCGATGGGTGATAGGGCCCAACCCCAGGCCCTACGTGTAGGTAGATGAATTCTTTCTGATACAGTGGGTGGTCCAGGCTGGAGATCTGTCCTGACAAAAGGTGCTTTGGGGACAATAACTAAGGGTGTGAATGTAAACCTGGTTAGAGTTAAATAATAGGCTATTGTCAGTGGTATCATCCTTCCTCGAGGAATAGCTGTGGCCTGCTAGGGTAACTGTCATGGCTTCCAAATGACACCTTATGGGTGCTACAAAGGTGATACCAGCAAGAAACAGAAGCATATTAGGGGTGGAACAAAAACATATCTGACAGTTTGTTCCAAGTCTAAGTGCATCACATGCATTTATTTATTTAGCCCTATTTACTTATTTAACCCTTACAACAATCCAATGAGATGGTTACAATTTAAAGTCACTGGCCTTTACAGATGAGCAGGAGGGGCACGGAGCGCTGAAGTAGTTCCTGATGTTAGTGACGGACTGTGCTGACTCGTACCATTGCTCAACAATATTTAGTTCCCTCTCATGGGAGAAGGGTACTGCTCTGCTACGTTTACTTGGGGCTTGACCAATGCACTTCACTTATTCGTTGTTGCAAAACTAACTACCCCAAAAGTTAGCAGCTTAAAATAACACTTCATTGCCCTGGTTGGTGTAGCTCAGTGGATTGGCACAGGCCTGCAAACCAAAGGGTTTTGATTCTGAGTCAGGGAACATGCCAGGGATGCGGGCCAGGTCCCCAGTAGGGGGCATGTAAGAGGCAACCACACATGGATGTTTCTCTCCATCTCTTTCTTCTTCCCTTCCACTCTTTCTAAAAATAAATAAATAAAACCTTTAAAAAATTGGGAAAAAAAGAATGTGGTGAACCACATATGATTTTTAAAAAATACCACTTTATTATTTCTCACGATTCTGTGGTTTTGCCAGGAGTTAGTGGGAGGTTCTGCTGGTTTAAGTTGGGGTCTCCCATCCACATCAACTGGGATCTAGCTGAGGCTGGAATGTCCAGGATGGCCTCGTGTCCTTCAGGTCCTTCCCCCTCACGTGGATCGTACTCATTCTGTAGTCCAATCTGGGATTCCTTCCAGCATGCCAGCTGGCTGCTAAGACAGAGGAGGTGGGAGCTGCCAGCCTTCTTAAGATCTGGGCTTGAAAATCCTAAAATGACACTTCCTGACACATTCTGTTGGTCAAGGCCGGTCCATAGTCAATGGAAATAGGCCCTGCTTTTTGATGCATGGAGCAGCACGTGCATACAGGAAAGGGAGAAATTGATGATTGAACCCATAGCATGGGACTGACTTTAGCCAAAAGGATATGAATGGACATGATATCCAAGGAGAAGTTTTAAGAGTGTTAGAGTAGTATGGCTTAGTCTCTTTTGTCTTGCACTAGAACAGGCATTTCTCAGATCAAGATGGTTTCTTCAGGCGAGGAGACACATGGACCAGACTCTACCATAACCCAGAGTTAGGAGCATAGTCAAAGCAGTTTATCTGTAGCTACGCACATGCCAAATGAAGGAGAAACATGTATTTGTTTGTTAGGCAGCATAATTTAGTGACAGCTGACTAATACGGAGGTAGAGCTTGGATTTGAACTCAAGCAGTGTAGTTTGAGAATCCAGGCTCTTAGCTACTGTACTATACACTTCACCTGGAAGCAGTATTTCAATTTTGGACTAAGAAGGCCTTGAGGGTTCTGAGACAAACTGGGAGTCTCAAGGGGGTGCTAAGAGAGACAATTTGGCAAATAAAGAGGTAGGAGATATAGCAAGAAGTTTAACTGTTATAGGGAGATGTGATCAAATTCATATCAGAAGCTGGACAAGTGGGCCATTCTGCTTTTTCCACTAATACATGTAACACGTCTCTCACCTCTGTCATACCTTTATCCCCACCTTAATTAAAGGGGGCCTTTACTTTCTACTTTCATTATTTATAATTTTTAAAAATTAAAAAATGATATTAAAACTAGATTACTCTGTAAGGGAAAAGCATACCTTTTTCCAAATCAACATGGTAAGAATTTTTTTTACTGATATTAAAGATGGAGACAAAGAGAACTGATGACAATGTAGTTGTAAATACTGAGAGCTCCTTGTACACCAATCCCATGGTCAACTCTCCATTCTTATGATACCCCACCTGTCAGTGTTACGAGACAGAGCTGAGTACTCATCTATTAATCACACAGCCTTTGTGTGGCTTCTGAGATTGAATTCTTGAGTTTTCTTCTAGCCCTGCTGGTCGTTCCTTCTCAGTCTTTCACCTGGACCTCCTTCTCTCCCTGCTCTCAGCAGTGAAGTGCCCCAATGGTCTGTTTCCATCATTTTCTCTCCTCTATCTACACTCACTGCCTTGCTAAACTCATTTGGTTTTTAAATACTAAAATGCTGTCTGCACATCAGCAACTCCAAAACTTACCTGTAGTCCAGACCTCTCTCTTCAACTCCTATTTACTCCATACACACACCTCCAACTGCTTATTTGACATCTCCTTTTGGATGTCAAGTAGACATCTCAAAGTCACCATTCCAAACTGAACTCCCGATTTCTTCCCACACTCTACTGCTCACAGCTTTTTTTATCTCAGTTGATGGCAACTCCATCCTTTGGGGAGATCCCAAGGCTTGGAGTCATCTGTGTTCCTCTCTTTTATATTCAACATTCAGTCCATCAGGAAATTCTGCTTATTCTACCTTCCAAATACATACATACTTCTCTCACTTCCCATTACCTCCCTATGACGATTTTGGTTTGAGTCCCCATCATCTCTCACCTGGCTTATTGCAGTTGCCTCCCTATGGGTGTTCTTGCTTCCACCTTTGCTCCTGTTTAGTCTTATCAACATAGTAAACAGACTGATGCTTTGAAATGTAAGAATAGGGTACTTTTCTGCTTTGGTGGTTTTCATTTCATATTAAAAGACAAAGTCCTTATTTTGAGTTTTAAGACTGTATTTGTGACCTGGCTCCCACTAGGCAGAGAGCACCTCATTTGGACCCTGAGGGCAGACACAGATCCAGATATACGAGGTCTGTCCAGAAAAAGTCCAGCCATTGTTAACATAATGAGAATGGTTTGTGCAACATCGATGTAACCTGGCAGCCAAGGAGAGTGGACTGGAATGGGCATGCGTGAACAATGACAACTTTTCTGTGCTAGTCAGTGGGGGTGGTAGACGCCTTTGAGTGAGCATGTGTGCTGTGTGGCTGTCGCATTCAAAATGACTGAGTAGAGCAACAAATCTACATCAAATTTTGCATTGAGCTTGAATATTCCTCCGCGGAAACTATTTGGATGATTCAGACGGTCACAGCTATGAGCAGTTGGTGATTGGCAGCTTCATCATGACAACATGCCTACTCATACATCATGTCTTATGAAAAGTTTTTTTGGTGAAACATCAAATCACCCAGGTAACTCAGTCCCCCTACAGCCCTGAGTTAGCACCTTGCGACTTCTGGCTTTTCCCAAAACTAAAATCAGCTTTGAAAGGGAAGAGATTTCAGAGCATTGATGAGATTCAGGAAAATATGACGGGGCAGCTGATGGCTACTGGGAGAACTGTGTGAAATCCCAAGGTGCCTACTTTGAAGAGGGCTGTGGCATCATTGTCCTATGTACAGTGTTTCCGGTATCTCATAGCTTCTTCAATAAAATATCTCTATTTTTCATATTATGTGGCTGTATACCTTCTGGACAGACCTCATACAGTAGGTATATCAGTATTTACTGACTGAATAAATGAAGGAAGCCCACTATAGGGAAATTCTTTAAAACCCAAGTCCTATATAAGTTAAGAAGTAGAATAGAGGATTTCTTTTTTTAGTTGGAAGTCCTGCAATGTGTATTCTTTTTTTTTTTCCCACAAAAGCTGGTAGGAGAGTAAAGATAGGGAGGAGTTTGGCCTACCTCACCAAATTCTTTATGTGCTTCTGTTCCCAGGACTGGGTTGAATGAATTCAGCCGCCCTCAGCTATGCTTTAATGGCACATGGCCACATCTGGCTTCTCTGAGCTCACACAGCTGTTCTGTCAACTCCCTGTGGGTTTATGTCCCCTCCTCTGCTAGGAAATTGCACTGCCTATTGGCAATTAGCCCTAATGAAGCAGCAGGAATTTCCTGAGAGGAATGCATTGCTGACAAGTATAATTACTGTTAGCAGCTGTGGGGCCTCTGGCTCCATGAAAGTAACCCATCCACCTGTCAGAGTGTGCAGCAGGACCGCTAAAGCTGCACCTAGGAGCCAGGCCAGCACTCTAAGCCAGGCCACTGAGTGATGAAAACAAGAGAATAGCATTTGGAAGCCAATGGAGAGCATTTACTTCAAATGTTCCGATTTCTGCAAGTCAGCTGCATGAGTTGTGGAGCCATAGCGAATCGCCAATTTGCATCTTTCACTTCAACACGATCGTTGTCTCTTTCAAGCATCCATAATGCCTGCCTATACTTAGAAAGGAGTGGGTGCCCCCACAGGGATGCAGGAATTTGTAACTGTACTTATTTATTTTTATCAAAAAAGAAAGGAAATGAGCTTTGCTAGTATGTTAATAACTAACCAACACTGGTTTCTTTCCTGGGTCAGTGTGAGACCGCCAGTCCCACTTTGGGGGGAAGATTTGTAGTTCTACAGTGAAGAGGGTTTATAATTGCTCCCTTTGGGTGATATATGTCTGTGGAAGACTAAATATGGCTGCAGAATATTTTGTATTCCTGACAGGTGGAATTTAATTGTCCTGCTGTTTGAATCTGGGCTGGCCTTAGTGACTTACTTGACCAATACTGTGTGGTGGAAGTGACTCTATGCCAGTTATGGCTCTAGCCTATAAAAAGACTACCAGCTTCTGCATTATACTTTTAGAATCTTTGGGCACCCGTGCTATGAGGAAGCTGGAGCTAGCCAGATGGAGGGGCTGGGTGGAGAGACATACCTGGCTGGCCCTACTGTTCCAACTCCCAGACAATCAAGTTGTCCCAGCCGGGGTCCAAAACCTCATGAAGCAGAGATGAGCTGTTCTCACTGTGCCTTGTCCAAATTCCTGACTAACAAAATTGTAATATTTAATAATAATGATACGAAATTATTATTTTAAGCATCTACACTTTGGAATAGTTATACAGCAGTAGATAGTAGAAACAATTACAGTTTTTGTAAGCCTAGCTGAGAAGATTTATAGATTACATTGAGAAGTTTAAATGAACTCTTGAGACACTGATAAGGGCCTCAAGAGATACTTACAAAGAATCCTCAAATGGATAAAAATACTAATTATGCGATACAAGACTAATATTGGGTTGACCAAAGAGTCCATTTCATTTTTTTCTGTAAAATAAAAGACGCATTTTTAAATTTTCACCAATAACTTTATTGATTTGGAAATGTTGAGCATGTTGTCTGTCTCTCACTGTTGGCTTCTAGTGGGTAGAGGCCAGGGCTGCTGCTAAACATCTTCCAATGCACCAGACAGCCCCACAGCGAAGAATGATTTGGCCAAAATGTCAATAGTACCAAGAAACTTTGCCAATCATTTTTCACACATTTGATTTGATCAGTCACAGCACCTTATTCATGCACTGCATACATCTTTTTTGGTCTTTCGCTTGCATTTTTCCCTCTTTTGAAATAATAGAGCATCATGCACTGACAATGTCACATATTTTCTTCAATGTTAAAATGTACGACAATTCAACAATTTTAGGTTTTTAAAAAAATTTACGCTGATATAACAGTTGTCACAGTACAGTCCAACACAATTGTTTCGAATGAAGTTAAAGACAACTGAGTGCTATTAGAGTTATCATATGGAAAAAACTAAATGGACTTTTTGGGCTGAGCCAATACAAGTAAATAGAGGAGCTAACACTCTTACACTCAGAACTAGGGCTTCACCAGCCATAGTGTGAAGTAAAAAATCATGACAGTGTTATGAAATCTGACAAGAAGTGGTACAAAAACCTGAAATTATTAAAGAGTATTTGAAAAATGAACATATACCCACTAACATTAACAAAATACATCACCCTAAGTGTACATTTAGTGATTAGCAAGACATTAAAAGCTAAGCGTTCAAAACATGAAGCCAAACTTTTACAATCCAATAGCAGAAGTATGGGGGGTTTTTTTGGAACCACATTAAAATAATATTTATTTTATCTTGCCCCACCCTGTAAAAGTGCTTGTAGTTATGTGTTTTATAATTGATATGCACACTACTTCCAGATACAATGTATATATGGTTATGTTCATTAACTTGAAAAATCATTATGACATGTCATATACATAAATTATACACATAAGGGTATAAAATGCACACATACAAATTAAAGAATAGCAATAAAGTGCGCACACCTGGACTTAGCACCGTGAAACAGAGCATCACAACCTTAGAAGCTCCCTGGAGACCCTGCCTCTGAACCCCCAGGTGACCAGTATCCTGGATTTTGTATTGATAATTAGCTCATTTGTTTCATAGGGTTTTATTTAAATCGCACATGTTGCATCTCTGAATAATATGTTGCTTTGTTTTCTCCGACTGGATCCTGGAATGAAAGCTTTCTTCTTGTTTACTACAAAGGACACTATTGGGACAATTGGTTTGTCTGGAATATACACTGCTGATTAAATCAAAGTATTACATTAATGTTTAATTTCCTAAATTTGATCATTGAGTTTTGGTCATGTAAGAGAATATCCCTGTTCTTAGGATATACGAACTGAAATATTCAGGGCTTCAGAAGCATCAAGGTGCAGCCCGCTCTCAAATGGTCCAGAAAAAATGAGACCACATAATAAAGCACATCTGGCACAATGTCAAAAATTCTTGAACGTGGATTAAAAAAATATGGAAGTTTTTTTTTGTACTCTTGTTGGTGGTAACTCCAGTTGAAACTTTATCCAAAGTAAAAAGTAAAATAACAACACCAGCGCTAACAATGCAGCGCCATGAGATTAAAGCCTGGCCAAGGACATTTCCCATTCAGCTCCACGCAAATCACTATGGAGTAAGCTCTGACAAGTTTCTCTTTTTTTTTTTGTAACACAAGTGCCTGACTTAAGCTTTGATTGTCAAGGCATCCATTTCAAAGAGGCATCCACTTCAAGAGAGCAGTCTTGAATCAACACATTGCCAACCTGACAACTAGACGAAGAGCCAGAAAGCCAGCAAATTCAGCAAGCTCGGGGGACCCTGCCTTCCACATCCACTGCGAGGTTCCTTTGTTTCGGAATCCCAGTTGATTTAGGTAACTGACCATTTGGGCCACTTCAAATATCTGCTCTTATGTTTTAAATTCACCAAGAAAGAGTGAGCCTGTGAAACCCTAGGCCTCCCCCCCTTGCCCTCCACCCCAATTAAAGCAGGACCCTCCCCACAACCTTGCTGTGCGGGCCCCAGGTGTGCGGTGTAATTTCCAGGTCCTGTGAGTAATACACCTTTCTTTTCTCAAAGTTTCCTGATGGTTATTGCTGAGGGGCGTCTTGCAGTCATAGTAAGAACCACAAAGGCTGGTCCAGCCACAACATTGGTTAATAGGCAAAGACCTGCACAAAACAGCCAACCTTACCCCGTGACTAAGCTTTTTCTATAAAAGACTTTATTTGTTTATTTTTAGAGAGGGCAAAGGGAGGGAGGAAGAGAGGGAAACATCAATGCACGGTTGCCTTTTGAATGCCCCCCCACCACAGGGGGCCAAGCCCAAAACCCAGGCATGTGCCCTAGACTGGGAATCAATCGAACCAGTGACCCTTTGGTTTGTAGGCCAGCACACAAGCCACTGAGCCACATTGGCCAGGGCCCATGATTAAGCTTTTACCGTGTGTAATGCAGTGAGACAAGGACCCAGGAGATGAAGGAGGTTCCCAGGCCTCACTGCACTTCACTCTGGGACAGTAAAACCCCAGTTCCCTCTCACCAGTCTAAATGCCGCCACTTAACTTGCCCAGGGCCTCACGGGCAGCCGTGGTACAGCTTAGCTGGGACCCAAGCTTTGGTCCAGTGCTCCATTTATTCATTCATTAATCCATTAATGTAGTTATCTAAAAACTCATTTCACAAGAAAAAATTGTATGGTGACGGATGTTAACTAGACTTATTATGATCATTTCACAATATATACAAATGTTGAATCATTATGTTGTACGCCTAAAACCAATATACAGGGCCTGGCACCAGTGATGCCCCTTTTTATCACAAAATCATAGGCATGTCATTCTGTAACGTAACAATATCACACTCAAGCACACCATGAGACATTTTAGGTGAAATGTTCAAATTAACACTATACATGATTATACCCATACGATTACCCTACCAACCGCACTCAAGCAGGTGTTACTTTTGCTGAACCCTGTACATCAATTATACTTCAGTAAAAAATATTTTAAAAAACTGTATTGAGTGATCACTTACTATATATCAGGCACTGTTTTAGGTCCTTGGGATATAGCTGTGAACGAAACAAACAAGATCTTCGCCGTCATGGAACTTAGAGGGGTAGGGAAGACAGTTAGTACACAGATAAGTAAATAAGAGTGAGTGAAAAAGGATTTCCAGAAAATTAAAATAGAGCGATGTTTAGAACAGCGTACGTCTGCATGACTATTTTAAATCGGGAAGACGAAAACAAACCTTGAATGATGACAAGGAGACAGCCATGGCAGTTCGGAGAAGGACATTCCTGGCCGAAGATTGGCAAATGCAAAGGCTCTGAGGCGAGAACTCTCTTGGCCTTTTCAAAAAACAAAAAGAAAGCAACGTAGCTGGGTATCAAGTGGGAGGAGAAGGAAGGGAAGGGGAAGGGAGAGGAGGGGAGACAGAGAGTGAAAGAAGAATGAGGAGGAGGAGGAGAATAGGGGAAGAAAGAGGAGGGGAAGGGAGAGGAAAAGAAAGAGGGAAGGGAAAGGAAGGAGAAGGTGAGAGAGAAGGGAAGAAGGAAGGGGGAGTGGGAGAGAAAGGCAGAGACACAGACAGACAGAGAGCTTGTTCTAACAACAGAGGAAGCCATTTGAAGGTTTTAAGTAGGTCATTGGCATTTGAAAGGATTGTCAGGGAGTAACAGACGGTGGTGACTTGGATTACATCAGTGCTAGCGGAGATGGAGAGAAGAGGAAATGCGAGGAAGCAGTGGCAGAATTTAGTGATGGACTGGCTGTAAAGGGGAAAAGAACCAAAGGAATCAAGAATAGTTACCAGAATTTTGACTTGATCCACCCTCTGGAAGGCAATGCTATTTACTGAGTTGAGGAAGGTGGATGGAAAGGTGGGGGTGGGGGGAGCTGACTAGGAGGGAGGCAGGGAGTCAAGAACTGCTTTGGACCTTGTTAAATCAGGTATCCGTCAGCCACATGGAGCTGTCAAATAGTTGCTAGGACAGGTGAGTCTGGAGTTCTAGTGAGCGGGCAGAGCTGAGATTTAGAGCTGGAAGTCCTCAGTATGTGGGGGACCTCAGCGCATACTTGGAACTGAGAGAGGTGGGCCTATGCTTCTCCGTCTGGGTGTGCTGCCTGCAGTAAGCAGCTGGGCAGAGGGGCAGGAGCCAGTGACAGAGACTTCATGGGGTAGGAGGAGAACCAGAAGCCAAGTGAAGAAACGCTTTAATCAACGCACTACATCCCTGGCTGGTGTGGCTCAGTGGACTGAGCACTCACCTCTGAACCAAAGTGTCACCGGTTCGATTCCCAGTCAGGGCACATGCCTGGGTTGCGAGCCAGGTCCCCAGTAGGGGGCGCACGAGAGGCAACCACACACTGATGTTTCTCTCCCTCTCTTTCTCTGAAAATAAATAAATAAAAATCTTTTTAAAAGTATATTTAAGGAGGTATACTCTCTGCCACTCCATCTATGGGAAAACTCACATACATTCTCTCACATTTACATTAGGTCATAAATTCGAATAGCACTTTAATCAAGGGGTTTTGCACAAGTCTTCTCATTTCACCAGTACAACAACCATGTGAGGTGGTGCATTATTATCTTCATTTCACATGTGAGGAAAGTGCTAGCAGACATGTTCAGCGAGTGGCCAGGGTCCCAGTGCATCTGGCACTGTGTTCCCTAGAAGCCAGATTTTTGTTCGGGTGGCTTACGGATCAAGTTCTCTCAGGAGAAGGGGAGAAGGGTTCAATGACAAGGATGCAGTCTAGACTACAGGCTGATTTCTGCCCGGCCCCAGGGACGCCCTGGAGCACAGACAGTATCACAGAATCCGTCCCACCTTGAGGTGGGTGGCCTTTTGGACACGCGTGTCAGTCTTTGGCGCCTGGGAGTGGCTGGAGTGTTAGCCTCCTGGGAGAAGGGGCTCCCATTTGTCTGAAACCAATTTCCTGGAGCAGAGCAGAGGAGAGCTGTGAGCTGTGAGCTGCCTGCCCTTCCACCAGCTAGAAGACGAGGGTACCAGCCAGGGAAAAGGGTTTGTGGGCATTGCATCAACGACATCGACTGCCCAGTGCTAATGGGCATTAGGATTTGAAGCCAAGTCTTCTGGACTCGATCCCGGGGAGTGTCCTGCCAGCCTCACACTGCACTCTGAGATCAACACTGGGTCCCTAATGGAGTGCAGCTTTTTACCACGGGAGCCGGAGGAATTAGACCTGCAGAGTAGGAAGAGGGCAGTGTAACAACTGAGAAGTTCAAGTGAAGTGTGGGTAAGGAAAGAGACTAGAAACAGAAGATAAATTTGATCCTTTTACCAACATTACTTGTATTGATTGAAATTAAGGCCTGCGTTCCAAGTCTGTGACCAAATCCTTTCATTCTTATTGTCAGCCTCATTACCCATGTCTTCCATATTAGAAATTTAATTTGCAAAACTGGTAACATGAGGGAAAAAAGTGTGCAAATTTGGGATAATCATCTTGTTAGAGATGGAGGGCAGGGTTGGTTGACCAAATTGTTTCTGTAAACGTTTCAAACATCTTTGTCTGTACATAACACCTAACTCGATTTCAGATGTTTTCATTGTCTCCTTTTCATGAGCTGACTTTTAAGATAATGCCGAGGTTAGTTATACTTTGCTATAAAACCCCAGCACCTTTTCATGTCCATTTTCCCTTCTTCCGTGACCTCAGGATAATTAAGTGTCTTTTTCTCCCAAGATGAAATGTGAAGCATGTGGCAAGCCTGCTGGTCTATTTGCTGATTTATGGGTCAAGTCTCCAGTTATTACAGGCTAAATTTGAAAGTCTCTGATGAAGAAGCCCTGCTGATTTAAGGATCTCCCCAGAAATATGTGCATAATGAATTATCTGCAGATAATAATTCAAATTGTCCCTGGGTGATTCATATCACCCTCCTTTATCACATTATCCATTTTCTGGGGCATAGTCGGGTCTGCACAAAGTAAGATGTAGGGACGCAGTGATATTGTAAGAGATTGACCAAGAAACAGTTTTACTGCAGGAGAGCATTCACATCAAATGTAAAGCTGATTCTCACAAGGCAGTGAGTATGTGTGTGTGACAGGCGGATTTTGAAAGAATGCTCCATGTCGCGTGCATGCTTGAGCACCCAGCTCACTTAAAAACGGTTTCTGTGAAAAGATCACCATTTCCTCATGAGTGGTGGTGGAAAGAAACAGGATAAAAATAATCAAATTATTTCTTGAGGAAAAAAATGGCAACTGCAGTCACTGGGGTCCTTTTTTAGCCAGACACACGGGCCTGACAAGGCATTAGTTAAGAGAATGTGTCAGCCTTAAATATGTGGGTTTATTTAACAATGGAATCAGTAGATATATAAAGAACAGAGCTCCAGTACTGAGAATTCAGAAAGACCTATTTTTTTTCCTCCAGGAATGAATTTTTTTAAAAAAAATCTCTCTCTTTTTATAGAACAAAAGGAGGAAAAGAAAACCCTCACAAAACAGATGCATCACTGTTCAAGGAGGCAGATGCCAGATTCAGAAAAGAGATTCCCCATGTCTGTGCCCTCTTCTGAGGGAGCCGGGGGCAGGACCCGGTTGGGGGTGACAGGTTTAAACAGGGGCTAGATGCGTTTCCATCCATCTGAGAACCTGAGTGAGGTCTGCGCTTAAAGCACCTGGCTGGAAATCTTGAGGGGGAGGAATTTAAAGCAAGCATACAAACCCTTCTGGAAGCTCATCGATGCCTTCTGCTTCTCCTCCACGTTTTGATTTTTCAGGTTATTTTAAGGTTTTCATACTTCAGGCAAGGTGATTTATTATTATTGGGACTTTATATAACTCTTTATTTTTGCAAAGTGCTTTACAGTCATTTTTCTCTCCTTATTGTGTGCCATGCCTTCTCTCTCCTGCCACTATCATTGGTTTTGGGGGAGGCGACACTTCCTTTCCCAGGGAAAAGAAGATGCTGTTTCTGATATGAGGTGCTTGCTGAGGTTTTACCTTTGTTTCTCCTTTGCTTTCCTCCTCCTGATCTCATTCCCCGCGGCCTCCTGTCACCTTCTGTTCCTTTGCTCCTATTCGGACCTGTGCTCATTCGTTCCCCACCTCTGTCCTCAAATCCCATGCAGCCCTCTTGTTTTTGTCCCACATCCTCAGCTGGATCATTCTGTCACCTCTGGGCTCCAGCTTGGTGTCTGTCCTTGGGACGTGGGCATCCATTCCTCTCCTGCACGCCTGCTGCTGAACACCCTGGGCCCCAGAACCTGGTATGATGCTAGCGACGAGCGCTCCCTGCTGTGATAATGTAAGAGACCAGAGTTGCCACCTCTACTTGACACTCCTTCTATTGAGATTTTAAATTAGCAGGAAGTTGTAGCCCATTAGTCCCAGGCCATTGCCAAAAAATAAAAAATCATTCCCTTAGTTTGCAGACACTCTTAGGTCAAACCACATGGCATTGTCATTTTTGTAGGGCAAAAATAGTGGACAGTAGCAGTTTCATACACTTAAGACGAAATGTTACTCACAGGTAACCTTAGAGCTCATCTGCAGGATGCCTTCTCCGCAGCCACCAGAAGAGATCTGGGGTAAATTCTGTCGAAAACTTTGCAGCCAGCCAAAGCCTCCATGCCAGTTTTCTCCGGTCCCTATCTGCTGTGATGTGTGAATCCTTCTAGACCTTTCAGTTTTCTTTCCTCCCCAATCATACTGCATCGTTTCTACTGAACCATTTGCAACTTCCATCCAACAGTACACATCTCTGCATCCTCGTTCACTCCCCAATCAGCCTTAACTGAAACCCCTGTTCCTTGTGGGTCTGTCAGCTGGACGTGATCCATCTGTCACCCGCAGAGTATCAGGTTGGGAGGTGGGGCATGTCCTGACTTGACTCTTCATGTTCCTTCAACACCATTTTTTCAAAGAATTATATATTTATTTTTAGAGAGAGGGGAGGGAGAAAGAGAGGGCGAGACACACGGATGTGAGAGAGAAACAGCTATCAGTTGCCTCTCGTATGTGCCCCAACCAAGGACTAAAACCATAACCCTGGCATTTGACCTGACCAGGAATGGAACGAGCGACCTTTCACTTCGCAGAACAATGCCCAACCAACTGAGCCACCCCAATCAAGGCTCTTTCACATCATTCTTGACCCTGTGGGCTTTCAGGACGCACATGACATAACTCTGCCACTCTATACCACAGGTGGCAAACACCTCCACCTTGTTTCATCCAGCCCGGCACCTTTTTTCTACCTGGCGGCAGTGCCGAGCCCTCGCTTAGCTGTTAAGGAGCAGTTACATTTCTACAGTCCTAAAGTTACATTCGCCCCTTTGAAGGTAACCTTGAGGCTGATTGGCCCCCGGTGAAAATGAGTTTGACACCCCTGATCTATACTCATCTCTGTCAGCTTCCAGCTTAGTGGTCACCCGCCCTCAGTCAGTGACCACCCATTGTTTCTTCTCCACCCCAGGCCTGCCATTGTCCTAGGAACTTCACCACCCATGAAGACAACAAAGCACAGCTATCCTTTCGAGTCGTGCATCTTCCCTTCTTCCATGACCTTCACCTACACTTCCCTCCATGCACTCACTCCATGGCCTTGTTCTGGGACTTGTCGCTCTTAGAACTGTACCACTTCTAACATCTTATGCTCACACAGTTCACACACTGACCACAGTTTCCTGAATGTCCTCCCCTCCGCTCAGTTGCTGCCATCACACTCGAAGTTGACATCTGTTGGTCCAGCTCAAGGGAGCTCTCCGCATGGGGCCCACTGATTTCTTCTTACATAACATCAGCCCCCTCCCACCTTCCTTTTTCCGTCTAGCTTATATTCTCTGGCCCAACCCTCTAATCTCTCTCACCAGTGTTCTGACATCTTTGTTCCATCCCTTCTATCATATCCGTGTGCCAAGCCCTCTTCTTGAATGGATCTAACTTCTGCCTTTTGTTTTCATCTAGACAGCTGAGCACTGCTGGGGAAAATCACACCACTGGTGTGACCATAATAAGTCCGTGACATCTGACTCCACCCTCCCCACCCGAGGTCATCCTCCATGGTGCCTAGGCAACCCTCTGTATTTCCATAGTCAAGTCCATTCTTTTGTTTCCGCGGTGACTATTTCAAATCTCACATCACCTCCGATTTGTCCCTTGCCCCTTCAGTGTCTGCAAAGGTACCTCGGTTGCTACTTCACTGAGGGGAAAAAAGAAAGAAAGAAGTCATCAGGTGGGATCACATGAAATTTCTGCTCACCGGATGTACCAATATCTCTGTAACTGTACCCTTCTCTTCAGTTCCCTCCTGTGGGGATGACAGACGTGTCCCTCCTTCCTGTTGGCGTTTAAAAACACTCAAGCCTTTCTACACCGAAGCCTTCCTCATCCCATGTTCTCCCCCGCAGGAGCTTCTTCTCTTTTCTCCATTCTCTCCCACATGTTTCTAGGCTAAACGTTTTAAAAGGATTGTCCATGTTGCCGTCTTCACTTCCTACTTACCACGGACTCCTTGATGTCTGTCCTCACCACACCACGAAGACTGCTCTGATCAAGGTCATTTTTCTTCTTGTTAAATCTGATAAAGCCCCTTCCCTTCCTTCCTTACTTGCTCCCTTGCCATCCTCTTTGTGTCGACAGACTCTGTGCCTTCAGTTTGGTGATATAGGCCACTCCGGCTTTTCCTCGTGTCTTCCCGAGTGTCCTGCTCAGCCTCTACTTTTTCTAAAAGAAAGGTTTTGTATTTATTAATTTTTAGAGAGAGGGGGAGGGAAACATCAATGTGTAACATAGGTTGGCTCTCGCATGCCCCCTACTGGGGACCTGACCAGCAACGCAGGCATATGCCCTGACCTGGAATCGAACTGGTGATCCTTTGGTCCACAGGTCAGAGCTCAATCCCCTGAGCCACACTAGCCAGGGCTCAGCCTGCACTTTTAATATTAGTGGTCCTTGAAGTTATTTCTCTCCTTGGCAACGTTGTATTGTTATTCTATACATGTCCTTGGGAGAACTCATCCATACTTATGTCTTCAATTATCATTCGCATGGCCTTCTCTCTCTCTCTGGTTCTGTTCATGTGATGGTTTCCTTCTTCTTTATTCTCTACTAATCATTCAGTTCCGTCATCATTTCATGCCTGGACCATTCTCAGCCAAGAACTGTGTCTAGCACCTAAACATTTCTAACATAACTTTACTTAGTTTTTATCATCTATTGGCCAAGGAAAAGCTTATTATTAGCAAACTACAGTTCAGTGGCAGTTGATCTAGTATGAAAAAACTTCCGTTAAGATCCTGGTTCTAGAACTCATATTAATTGACTTAAATGGTGATCATTTAATGGACTCATTTTGATTTTTTGAATGAGACTTGAAATTCTAAATTATATCCAGAAAATCTGTTCAGCTTTTACAAAGACATTTGAAATTCTTCAGTGCAAATGCATATATCTGAGCCTGTGCATAATAAGCAGAAGGAGCCTGAGACTTATTTTGGGTTACCCAGTGGCATTCTGAGGTGTCCCCCTGATTCATTACAGCTTGGAGATAGATTTAAGAAAATGGGTTATGTGGTCATCCTCAGCCAATAATAGCACCATAACCATTTCATAAAATGTGTGTGGAAGGGTACAGAATGAGTATGTGATTTGAATATAGTGTATCAGCCATGCAAATAGTCACTTACTCCCAGAGCGAGTTGCAATTTGCTGTATGTCAAATGAATGGTAGAACGGCTATATTCATTCACTGCACAATTTCTAAATCTCTTGGGGGAAGAAAAGGAAAGTTTAAATAATTCTTGGTTCTATACTTACTTTTCGGGTTGCAGAATATGGATTTGAGAGACGAACGTTGCACCTTGTTCCACTGAATGAGGCTCCTCAGAAAAGGTTTCCGGATGACAAGTCTTCTTTTGCCAAACATGTTTAGCAAGAGGAACAACACACTTTGAAAATGCCTATCAAAGGAATTTAATCATAGTATAAAGACTCCCAGGGTTAACCTGGGTAGCAAAATCCTGCCCTGCTCATTGTTGCAGGTTTATTTAATGTATTCTGCAAGGTAACGCTCCATATGGCGGTGAGGATGCTTGATTTGGGCATTAGGATGTTTCTGATCCCCTAGGAAGCTTTTCTGCCTCAACAGGTTGCAAGCTTCCATGGCTGCCTTTGATGAAGCCATTTATCTTGGTGCCAGCAGCAGGACGCTGAAAGAGTGCACCTGGGAAGGTATGCGGCGGATTAGGCACGCATTTATGGAGTCAGAAGATTATTATTGACAGTCAGCTTGGAGAAGATTGAGGTTATATGTCCTTCTGCACAAGGCTGCTGAGCCACCTTTCCGGAAACAATGAGAGGTAGGGGAATCGGGAGGTTTTTTTCATCTCAGCCCCTTGCCACTGCCAGAGCGTGTTTTGGTTGGGAGAGACTGTAAAACAATTTCTGGTGGGTATTGTACCCATGTGATGAAAGCGCTTGACTGGGAATTTGCACAATAATGTCTGCTCATCTGTGGTCTGGCCTTCTAAGCAGCATCTTAGAAAACCACAGAAGACATGCTCAAAACACTAAACAACCCAACTAGCAGCATGTGCACAGAGCCTGTATCAGTTAGCTTTTGCCACATGATAACTAACCCTTCCAAAACTTGGTGGCTTTCCTAGTCATTATTTAATGCTCAATTTGGTGGGCTGCCTGGGCAGTTCTTCTGGTCTAGGCTGGCTCTGCTGATTTCTGCTGGTTTCCTTCATGAGTCTGCAGTTAGCTGGACGGTCAGCAGGTGGCTAAATGATCCAGAATAGACTCGCTTACGGGTCTGGCAGTTGGCTGGCTATTGTCTGGTTGCTGGCTGACTGTGGTTCTTCTTCATATGGTGTCTAATCTTCCAGAAGGCTAGTTGAGACTTAATCACACTCCAATATGCAAGGGCTTTTTAAAGCCTCTGCCTGGGTCCCATTGGCCAAAGCAAATCACATGGCCCAGATTCAAGGAATGGAGGAAAGTACACCGCACATCTCCATGGGAAGACTTGTGATGTCAACATTACGAGGTTGTGGAGTGGTGGTGGGAGGAGGATTTTTGGCCATTTTTATACTTGGCCACAGAGCCCTTTAGCATTTACAAAGTGTTGCCTCCCATGCGTTGCTCTTCACTCCAACCATGTGAGGCAGAAGCTATGATTCCCATTTTACAGATGAGTAAACTGGCCCAGAGAACCCGAGTAGCTTAACCAGATAACAAGGAATAGCATTCTTGGCCCACATCATTGCATCACAAGCTGTAAAAAATAGAGAAACTGGGCAGCTTTGGCGGTGGGAGGCGCTTCCTCAGGATGGACGCGTGCACTCCAGGTGGTGGGTGGCGCAGAGGGAAATGAGCTGCCAAAGACAAGCCGGGAGAGCCTTTCCCAAAGTGTATTCTGTGGAACTAGCACCTACTGTGTTGTCGACACCGTGCCACCTCTAGAACATGATCGTGGGAGCAGCAGCAGTAGTAGTCATGTAAAAATGTTTTCACCGAAAAGCTGCTTGACTGCCGAAATGTTCAAGTTTACCCAAAGAGAGGCATCGCTGAAACACTAATGAGAGATCGTAATGCAGCCATCCTTTTGGGTTTCTTTTTAATAATGTGTGACCTTTCACCTTTGATCCCTGCCGTGCATTACCTTGGTAACCATTGTATGTTTAAATTTAATTTAATTTTTAAATTTTGGTGTACAAACTGTAACATCTCATATCCCAAACCGTAACACACTGATTACCTCAAATACAGAGATCCCTTTGAGTGATAGATTTGCGAAATGCTGTTTTCATTTGCTGTATTACAATTCATTTCAGGTTTTTTTTTTAATAGAGAAGTCATTAGCTCTAAATCATGCTCTTAGTGTCTCAGCATTTTTGTATCAGGTGGTTCCCAAATTTAATCAGAATCAGAGTCATCCCTGCCACTTATTAAAATTCAGATTCCAGGGCTCCACCAGCGGGTCTGGATCACTCAAGTCTCCTGAGAATCCAGGATGTGCATTTTTAACAGACAACCTTGACCCCTGGAGATCCTGTTGCAACTCCTCCTGTGAGAAATACTGGCTTGTATTATGATATTGGTATTTCTCATTACAGTCCATTTTCACGCTGTAATAAAACCCCACACAACTACAATTCCTGTGGTCAGTTTTCCAGATCCACAAGTTAGTAGCATTAGAACAATTATTTAACTACTCTTAGCCTTTGTCTTGGTATCTGCCAAATAAGGATAAGAAGAAAGACCCCCATAGGGCTGGTGTGAAGATTAAATGAATAACTGTGAAGCCCTAGCCTGGTGCTTAGTAGATGCTCAGTAAGTGTTTCATTCTGAGAAGTGGTAGGATCCATTGATAAGGCAAGTCTATGAAAGGTGGAAAAATTGTTTCTGGAATGCTTTGCAGACTGGCACTGTCGATGCCTATAAATGAGAAATGATGGTCAAATATTCATCAGCACCTTAGAGAGCACATAGCTCTGTTGGAGGAAAAAAGGTATCAGATTCTTCAGAATCCTAAGACTCATGACCGGAAACACTGACAGGCCTGGTAGGCAACAGCTGTTGTCGTTAAAGACCAACTACATTGCACAGGAGGCACAGAAGGGCTGGTCATGCCTGAACCCCTCCAGCCTTTTCCAAACTGCTGTGAAATTCTGGCATCAGCACTATTGTCTGTGTGTCTTCAGACAGTGACAAAGTGTATAATGATTCTACAGGGTCCAGCAGAACCAAGGCCTCCTTGAGTGTGGTTGGTAGGGTAGTAATATGAGTGTAATAATGTATAGTTGTAATGTGAACATGTCACCTAAAATGTCCTATGGCATACTTGAGTGTGATATTGTTATGTTACAGAATGACACGCTCATGATGCAGTAATGAAACAGGGGCGTTATTTGTGCCAGACTGCCCCCCCCCCCCCCCGTATATTAAAGCTTAGCCTTACCCAAGTCAGTTGTTTCAATTTGGATAGAATCCCTACCAAATACTTTCCTGTAATTATTTATTTATCTATCTATCTATATTTTAAATATGGGAACATCATTAATTTTAGAAAATAGATACTTGAGTATCTAGGGGTAAATGGTAGTTCTGTGTGTCACTCTAAAATGATTCATAAAAACAAACTGGGAAGATGGGTGGATAGATGGCTAGATAGAGCACACAAATAATAAATTAAGTGGGGCAAAGTGTTAACAATAGGCGAATTTGGGTAAAGAGCATAAGGGTATTTTCTAATATAAGTAAGTGATTTTACAACTGTGAGAAATTCAATAAGATGATTCCAAGGGTTAGGAGATTTTATAATGGGCACAGGTGGTCAGAAAAGGCTTCCTTAGGGAATGGTGTGTAAGCTGAGGCAGGCAGGAAGGGAAGGTATGAGTTGGGAAAGGCTGAAGTGGGAAAAAGGCTGCTGTGTTTCAGGAGCTGCAAGAATTGAGGAGCAGTTAAGGCACAGAGAAAGAAGAGGGAAGCATGAGATGAGGCTGGGTCAGGCACCCAGGGGTGGAGAGAACCAGCTCTCAGACAAGTTCCTGGGACCCCGGGGTTGGCCTTTAAGGCATAACTGTTTGGGGGAGTTTTTTGCATGGAGCATCAGAGCAAATGAAGATGGTGTTAATTTTCCCCATGAAATATGTAAGGGTCAGGTTGTCTTTTTTACAGTCAGGTTTCTTCCTCCAGATAGTGAACTTCTGCCAGGCAGGAGTTCAAGTTCATCTCCAAATCCTCAGCTCTGGCATGGTGTTGGTGTGGGCACATAGTAGATGCTGTAAAAGACTCACGAGATTCTGCAGATGAGCTAGGGTTTAGTGGGCCAAGGCCCAAGGTGTCCAGGTCTGGACAAGATACACTTTCAACTTAATGTCTGTTTGTGCCATCAATATGGCCTCTGGGGTAAGCTGTTAAAGGAGGATCAGAAATCCTGGTGACTGGAACTGGGCATCTCCCTCTTCAGGGACAGGGAGCTCCCCTGAGGTGGATGTGACCTGGCTCACCATTCAGGCCACCCATATAGGTATTCTGTGAACTGTTCTAGTTACTTTTCTGTAAGTTTGAAATGATTTACATATTAAAGTTAAAAAAAACTATGTAAAAGAGAAGAGTGTAATATCAGATAACATTTCTAAAAGATAGTATCTGAACCTCCATGCTGCAGCTAGTGAAAAGAATTACTAATTGCATGCTTTATATGTAGTCCAGAATTGCTGTTTCAGGTGCAAAAATATGGCATCCTTTCCCTGGAGAATACTCATACTGGTGTAGAAGGCCAAGATGGCTACCGGCACACGAGGCTGCACAGCACCTTGACCAGGGTGGAGCACGTGCGGCCCCTTCAGCATGCGCTCCACTAGGCGCTGCCATACGTAGTTGGAGTTGCCGTAAAACATCATGGCCACGACGGCCACGCGCCGCATCGGCTGTCAGTTGGCAGTCCGCAGTTGCCAGTTGGCGGTTGGGCATTGGCCATTGGCTGTTGGCCGTTGGCAGTTGGGCGTTGGCCACTGGCAGTTGCTAGTTGGCCGTTGGGCGTTAGTCAAACCGCCCTTCCTCCACCGTTGCCTAGCGACAGCGACCGAGAAGAGCGCGCGGGGAGCAGGTTTGTGAGCCACTGGTAGTGCTGGGCCGCGTGCAGCGGCCCTGCCACCAGCTCAACTTCATTGTAATAATTCAAATGAAGTATTAAAACATGGTACATAGTATGCTATTTCCAGATTGTATGGGGACATTTTTTAAAAATATTTTTTCAATTTACATTTGTTGAATAAATTGAATAAATATTGAATAAATGTTTGTTCACTTTAAATTTAATATCATTTGCTACTACTTTCAGGTGTACAACATAGTTATGGGGGCATTCTGGAAGCCTGTGATAAAATGATGACCAAATAGCATGTTTCTTATGGTTTTGTCATTTTAGCACTTTCTTCCCTATTTTTTATGCTGCTTCTCCCACTGTGTCTCTGTCTAGTCTGTTTCTCTTTTTTCCTTCCTAGCTTCTGTCCCAGTAAATTTCATGGTTTGTTGTCTTGGTTCCTTCTTTCTCATTTTTTTAAAAGCCCTTCATTTAAATGCAAGCCACCAGAATCCAATTTAAAATATGTGCCTTGATTCTGTATCATGGCATTTGCATCTCTATCTGTGATTGTTGCCTGTACCAATAGATGGAGCACATCTCCTATTTTACACTGCACCCTCCAAGGTAGGGTAGGCTGTTTTCCCCTTGCCTGTCATTTTTGCTGCAGTGAAATCGTAGTTGAAAGCCAGTATAACACAAAGCAAAACTCTTAATCTTGGCTAGACTGGAGCGTATGCTTTTCTGACTCATGTCAGCAATGCAGGGCTTAACTGCAGCTGCTTTAGATAGGTGGTAGCTGAAAAATAATGAGGGTTTGTGCATGCGTGTGATTGTTGCTTTTTTGTTTTGAAGAGTTAACTTACTGCCAAACATACCCTGTCTTTCCCTTCTCTCCAATCTTTCCCACCCCATTCTTCTTTCAGACATGCAGCCCTCACTGCTCTGCTGTTTCTTCTTAGGGTCAAGGTTCCCAGTACATAGCATTGTGCACTTGTCTAAAGGCCTGAAAGTAAAATTATAGCTTGTTGGAATTATAGCTGGAAGGAAACCTAAACATCTCTTAATACTGAAAGCAATAGGGCCCAGGTGAGCAAAGGAGTGACGTTGGGGTTTGGGACAGCCTTTGTCTGTGAGCAGACTGTTGTGACTGTCCTTGTTATTGTTGTCATGCTGGCATCCCTTAATGGTGGCCACGTGGCATGGAGAATTTCCCGACCTGCCTATTTTGACTAAAGTCACCAAGCAGTGCTGTCAAACAGCTGATTCAATCTTACTCATCAAACCAACCAGCTGTTGTCACTTCGTTGTACTTTGGGGGAAGGTGCAAGTGTCAGCTTTTGAATGAATTTGTTCTGCCTGTTGCCTGCTGCAGTATCATGTGCATTTGGGTACTTTTAGACATTCTCAAAGGCCTGTCAGAATCAACTGGGGTACTTAAGAAAACACATACCTTCCTGGGGCTTTGTTCCTGTTCTGTAGCATCAGCATCTTTTAGCTTAGGACTTGGGGAGTTGCATTGTTCACCAGTGTCCAAGGTGAGTCTCATGTACCTGAAGTTTGAGAACCTAGGACTAAAGAGATGTTGATGAGCATGGCTTCTTTAGTGTATCTCACCTGTTTGTTTGGGCTTCCTTCACTTCCCACCCTCATTCTGGGTAAAGCACAGCTTAGGGGCCATGTTCTATGCAGAACCTGGCATTGGGAACTGATAAGGCCAAGTTATTATACATTTTTATGAGGACTGGAATTTTCTTTTGTAAGAATAGGAAAAAAATAAAAAGCTTAGTTGACCTAACTTCTCTTTGAAGGAAGCCAACCACTTGCTTCTACAATGATCAAATAAATAAAGGTCATTTGTCCTGAAAGTTTGTTGGAGCCATTGGCTGGCAGATAAGTGGCATAATACCACAAATAACCTCTCATTCCATATGTTTGAAGACTCTAATGTTTATGATCAGGGATTTTGTACCAAAAAGCCAAAATACTGACTTGAATAGAAGATTAACATAGAAATGTAAAGACTTGCCTGATTCCAAGATGTTTTCCAAGTGTCTCAAATTCCTCCAGCTGCATCTTAAAGGCTTGTGGCAGAGGCTTCTACATGCCATCTGATATCAATTCTCCCATTTTCCTCAGTTCCAGAGCCCTTACTGTGTTCAAGGTGTTCAAATACTGCCCCAGACCCAATGAAAGGCCACATTTCCTAGCCTCCTTTGCTCATAGTTGTGGCCATGTAACTACATTTGGGACAGTGCAATGTAAACAGAAGTAGTGTGCAGGATTTCTGTGTGAAGTTCATTTGGGAGGCATGGCCTTTCATCTTTTCCCTTTTCTTCCTTCTTTCTGCCTTGAATATGAAATGTGAAAACTAGACTTTGAGTGGTCATCTTGGACTAGGAGGCAATCTTGAAAATGGCAACTAGCACTGAGGATGGCAAAACCCAAATACAGAGTTCTGGTTTCTGATGGCTTTGGGGTACCACCAAACCAGCCCCAGGCAGACCATCTTGAGACTTCTACAATAAAAGGATAAATAAATCTGATATGTTTTGCCACTAGTACTATTTTGAGTTTTACCCTTGATATGCAGTTGAAAGTAGTCCTGACTGGTACACATTATAACCTTCGACTACAGGGGTTCCTGTCATCGAGCCTGTGTCAGAATCTCCTGGAAGACTTTTAAAAACAGACTACTGGGCTGCATCCCCAGAGATTCTGAGTCAGTAACGCTGGTGTGGGGTCTGAGAACTGGCGTTTTAAACCACCTGCCGTATGATACACTCCTGCCGCTGGTCCTTCCTGGAACTACACTTTGAGAAGCACTGTCTTACCAAGATCATCTTCAGTTTTAAGGTAGGGATGTGCCCTAATCATTGAGGATCAGCTGATTTCCCATTCCTTGGTTGATGAGCAAGAGCTTTCTCCCCACCTCAGTGAAATGAATACAAGTGCCATTTTAAAACAGAAGTAAATGGCTGGGAACTACTGTACTATCTTTTTTTTTTCTGGGGTTACCAGCTGAACTAGTTTGGTTATATTACAATGAGGCCTCAGGTAGAGAAAGTAAAATCTCTATCAATTATCCGCTGTCTATAGGACCCGCCTCTGGGCCTTCATATATGTTGTTTCCTCTATTTGGAATACTGTTTTGTCCTTCTCTCTACCTCAGACTTCCCCTCTGCCCTTTTGAGTTAATTTTTATTCATCTTTCAGAAATTAATTCAAAACTTACTTCCTAAAGGAAGCTCTAGCTTAGATCAGGTCCCCTCATGCTCTCTTCTGGCATCTGGGACTTCTCTTTCATGGCATTTATCACAGATGTAATCAAACAATTGTTTGATAGTTAATTTTCACATTGTGTCTTTTCTAGTACACTGTGAAGTCCACAGGGGCAGAGAGATATCTGATTTATACAGAACCATATCCCTAATACCCAGCACAGTGCCTGGCATACAGCAGGTACTCAACAAACATTTGTTGAATAAAGTAAAGAATGAATGAAGGCGCCCTGGCTGGTGTGGCTCAGTGGACTGAGTGCTGGCCTGCAAACCAAAGGGTCGCTGGTTTGATTCCCGGTTAGGGCACCTGCCTGGGTTGTGGGCCAGGTCCCCAGTGTGGGGCACACAAGAGGCAACCACACACTGATGTTTCTCACCTTCTCTTTCTCCCTCCCTTCCTCTCTCTCTAAAAATAAAGAAAGTCTTTTTTTAAAAAAAGAATGAAGGCAAAATAAAAGCAGGGAAATGGTGATAATCATAATATCCACATTTATTAAGCACTTGCTATCCATAATGCTAGGCATTGTGGTCATTGCTTTGCTTACGTTTCGCCATTTAGTTCTTACAACCCTAAGGCAAGTACTGTCTCCCTATCCCATTCAACAGATAAGAAAACAGAGGACTTAGAGAGTTTAAATGTTATCATAGCTCTGGAACATTTTTGAATCCCATAACAGCTTCTCTCATATTCCTTTTCACTCCTTGCTGCCTCTTCTGTCCATTTTATATCTCCACTCACCTTTTATCCGTGGAGAAAATTCCTGATGTCAGTGATGGAGAGAAGTCACTGTGTTCTGGTCCTTGTTTGAGGACATTGCTCCCTAGAGAGAAGCTGCTTCTAGAGCATGTATTTGATGGGGTGGCCAAGGGCAGGGCAGGTTGTCTGACATTGGGCTCCAATAGATGTCTGTGGCAGTCTGGGTGTATTTGGATGAGACGCCGGGGCAGGCTCAGAAGCACTGTTCTGCTCATTCTCATACATGTGATGATAATAATACAGGATGATTCTTTTTCACCAAAGGGTCTAAAACTTCTTTTTCAATGTGTCATTAAAAAATGATATAGTTTTAAATACTGACTCATAATGCTATTGATGATCAAACATGTGAGCCAAAAGCTGCCAATATTTAATTTTTTTCTAAATCTGACTCATGGTCCTCTCCCCACCGATGCCAGCTAGTGCTATAATCATGACTATCACGGTTTAGCAGTTTTAAAATATACGCTACATACCAAGTAGGCTGCAGAAGCTGTCTCAGTGGCATTTGGAAGCACATTCAAAATACACAGTTTGACTTTTCAGCCCCTTCACACCCTCGGCATTTCCCTTTTGGAGAGCTCAGAGGGAGGCCTGGTGGGAAGAAAAATCAGCCCAAGTGAAGCCAAATAGAATTGTACCCCCCCCATTGAAAACAACGTGCAAAACCCAAGTCTATTGTTCTTAATTTAGGTTCTGCTTCCCCTGCCTGCCTGCCTGCCTGCCTCTTTGTGTCTAGCATTTTGTTTTTGTTTAACAGTGATTTTTCTACTGGGGTTGGGGGTGTTATTTTGTTGACCTCTCCTTGTGCCTGTCTTGATCTCCTTCTGTCCCATTTGGTGCCCCAGCTTCTATCAGTATTGTTCCTGACGGGTCTCACTTTGCCTTCCCCACGTTTATTCACTTTATCTGCACCCTTTCCCAATTCTCCACTGTCTCTCATTTTCCCAGATCCTAGACATATCTTTGTATTTTCAGCTCCAATGTGTTGTATCTAAACCTTGGCCTTTTTGGTTATCTATTTTTGTTTCCTTAATTAATCCCTATCGGTTTTAATTTGAAAATCTCTCCACAGTTCTCTCTAATTGAATTTCCAGCTCCATATTTGCTTTTGAGGTTTACTTTGGACAGAGCGTTTGCCTGGTTTCTGTTTCTCTTTCATGACTGAGTTTAATTGGCAGGGCTTTTCATCCCTGGTTTTGGCCTTCAGATGTATGTGGACTAAAGAGTTTGAAGCAGTGAGTGGGGACAAGTGGAAGGAAGCACGGATTGAGAGTTAGAAGGTGTGTGATCAAGTCTAAACTCTGCCACTTAAGCATCAGAACTTCATCTGTGAAATGGAAATAATAGTATCTGCTGAGAGATCAAAGGAGATAAAATAATGTAAACAGACTGCAACCGTCTCCTACTCAAGGGACTTTACTCTTTGTGGAATTGTGATTTCCATGAAATGGTACCTCTTTCCCAGGTAACACAAAGCCAAAAGAAAATGATGGGGAATGTTAACTTAAGCATTAGAAAGGGAGGGGCCATAAGGGGACTGAATGGTGATAGAAAAAATATAATAAAGATGAAAAATATATTAAAAAGTCTTGTCTAATTCTCCAAAAGGTTCTATCTAGCCTCTTGGTAAAAATATTGTGGTAATGTTGGCACAGAGAATGCCAACTGTATCTGCACCTTTCATCTATAGCCTGCACCCCAAGAAGGCTGTGGAGGAAAGGGCAGCATCTGAAAACTTACTTGCAATATTAAAATTAAATTAAAAGGATATAAAAAGAGTTCCTAGGCTCTAAGGTCCAGAAATTATTATCCAGGTGTCTCATGCAAAGGTGGAATCTTAATCATTCACTGAAGTAGCTTGTGCAAACTTTGCATCAACACTTTTAGGCATGGGCGCTTGCGGTTTTGAGAAGCAACCCATTTCATTGCCACATGTCAAATTACACATAACCTTCACTCACTACTTCCAGTGACTCCGTAAACAAGATAATTCTCCTTGCCAGTGACAGCTCTTTGATGTTTCTCAACAGTGCCTGAGTTATCCTTTACCTCAGGCCAATATTCCTGTCCCTTTAATGGTTCTCACGTAACTCGGTCTTTCTTATTCTTCATGGTTCCAGGCTGCTCCATTTGTCAAAGGCCTCCGCAAAACTGGGCATCCAGAGCTGGCTGCAGTCTTCTAAACTTCTTCCCACCACAGAGATCTGGACAGCATGATGATGCCTTCTTTGTCGTTATTTTGAACCTTTATTGAGCTTTTATTCTGCTCTCTGCGTGTGAAATGTTTTGCATCTATACCAGCCCTGTGAGGTAAGACAATTATTATTCCCACTTACAGATAGAGATACCGAGGCACACAGAGGTTTATTAATTTGTCCAAGATCATCCAGCGAGCCAGTGGATCTGAACCCAGGAAGTCTGATTCCAAAGTTAATATTGCCTCAGCTCCCTGGGCAGGGCATAATGTGAAAATATCACTTATGGTAATTGATTGTTTTTCTCTAAAAGAGAAGATCTGAGCAAGACCTCAGCCTGAAGTGCCTTTTTCCTGTGTTGTAGCCTAAGGTGGTCTGAGGGGAGAAAAACGTGCTCCCATGT
Organism: Artibeus jamaicensis; assembly: GCF_021234435.1. Lineage (NCBI taxonomy): Eukaryota > Metazoa > Chordata > Mammalia > Chiroptera > Phyllostomidae > Artibeus > Artibeus jamaicensis. Next base: position 5,685,505 of record NW_026522028.1, on the reverse strand, counting down.
TTAAGGGCCGTGTAGCCACTTTGGCCATGCTCTGCTATAGCCCAATTCAAATGTCAGTGACAGGTCTCCATGAGATGTTATACATGAGAGCAGTTTGCAGATGCTGAACACATTGTGCCTCGTCATAGCCTTTCCATCTACCCATGACTCTTACCTGCCTGAAAGTGTCATTCAAGACACTTGCTTCTCTGATGATTAACATTTCCTTCACAAACGGTCTTAAAACTTGCTTAATGTATGGTCATCAGCAGTTGCAACACACATAATAATGAACAAGAAAGTCTAAGACTGTTTTAACAAGGGGACCAATGGTGGACGCTATGATAGAATTCTGAGAAGCAGAAATTCAGTTAAGCTCAACAGTCTGTGATGTTTAAAGGTGTGAGGAGGAGAGATTTACATTAGTTATGTTGGGTCACCTCTGCATACACTTAAATAACAACCCCAGCAGCGACCGTGAAGCCCTAATGATACTTAGATGTCCTCTGAATTTACACTGTGTCTTAATGGGACAACTTACATGGATACCTTAGGTCCATCTTTCTTTTAACATCTTAAACTTATTTGTTAGCCAGCCTTGTTTTATCCATTTTTGTTCCCTGTATGCTGTGAATATTTCTGCAGTTACTCTTACCAGTTCTCTTCACACAATATATATACTAAATTATCATGGCCCAATTAGAAGCGTCACTTTGGGAAACAAAACAAATTCAGTCCATTCAATCTCTTTGTGTAAATGACATTTTCAAAGACAAGGTGAAAAACAATCAATCCATTTAGTATAAGACACAATAAAAATGTCACAAAAACCGGGTGTAAAGTCAAACCAAGCAAGTTTGTACATTATTATAATCTTCCCCAAAGGGAAAGGAAAATAGAAAAATAGAAGAACCTTAATTTTTGAGACCAGTCTGGGAAACTGTGATTACATTAGCAATATCCAACAGTGTTATCAACACTGAGCAATTTCTCTCATCTCAACACAGCAGCCGACTCAGAAAATCACACCTTCCAGCTCATGGGATTTGTGACATTTAGTAATACATGTGTAATTGGGTAAAAATAGTCATTACTTCAAGCTTTATTTTCATTTGCTTCTGTATGTCTTCAGAGGAAAAAATACTCATGGAGCTTCTCAATCATCTCAGGTATCTCTCACTGGGCACCCTCATCCCCCAGGATATCTCTAAGAAGGGATTTGCCAACCCACTTTTGACGTCCAGGTCCAAAGCTACTGTTCCCTCGAAATGTCTTTAACAGAAACACGAAAACTCTGTGTTTGGCCTTCAGCTGTCCTCCAAACTTCTCCTTTTATCATCTGACATTGAATTGGACTCCTTCTTCCCTTCATGCCACATGAACTTGGCCTTCTCCTCTGATCCCACAGGCCCTGATCTGGAAGTCTGTCTTGTGTTGTTTTCCCCTCCACATCTGTCAAGCCAGCTCTTCCTCCTCTCTCGAGGTTCAGCTGAAAGCTACCCATCTCTCAGAGAGTAATCTAGATGGTGGCTTTCTGATCAGTTGCATACCCTTTCCTTCCCTCCTTTTGCCTCTTTTTTTTTTTTAACACATGTCCGCATACTTGTAGAATGGGGAGAGGGGGGAAAAAGCAAGCCAGTTTTTGGTATTAAAGTTGCTTTCTTCAATGTGGACCGATCATATTTTATATGTGAAATTCTCTTGGACAGAGCATGCATTTCTGTCAGCCTTAATATGTATATGAGTTAGACCATAATGATTACAATTATGATTGGGTTTTCCATCTTCCTGCCACCTTCAGGTCTCCACTTCTCTCCCTAACGACTCACAAAAGTTGGCTGTTTTCTTTTTCTCTCAAACTCCTTTCCCTGAAGGTCACCCTCCTTTGCTACCACGGACAAATCAGGTAGGTAAAGTGGGTTTTTGTGCCTTGCTCAGGGGAAAGCCCTCCATCTTGCACAAACCCACTTCTTGTAACATCTTTATTTTTCAGTAAGATGTAGATGGACAGATAGCAGGGAAATGCTAGTGTGGGTGTCCCTGTAAATATCAGAGGCTCCCTGGAATTCAGTTAGTGTGTAAAGGCTTAGGAGCCTTCCCACAAGGCCCGTGGGTCTGTGGTTGACTTTGTCAGGATTTCCGCCCAGACTTGGCATCATGGCATTTCCCCATGCCAGCAACTCTTCTGCACTGAACATCTGCTGCATCGTGGATCGGCCCTGACCAAGGAAGCTTGTCAAAGGCTCTCCAGAGTGGGGACAGCTCCCAAACCCTGCAGGCCTCCAGTCTTCTTTTCCATGTTTTCCAATAGGTTCTCCTCCTCTTGGGAGTCTCCAGAGAAAGCAGTGGGGGGTACTCCCTGATCAGAGAGAATTCCGTCTGCGAAGAAAAGATTCTCCCAGAGCAAATTGTGACAGCAGGTTGTTCAAATGTCTGGTGGTGAAGCCCACGAAGTGTCTTCTGATTTTCAGTTGCTACTTACTAAAATGTCTATTTTTACACTTATTTAGACATAGATATTTCTGTCATTGGGTCGCTGTGCGTGCACACAAAAAAGGAAGCTATGTGCTAAATAAGTCGTTGAAGGTAGGGCTAGAACTCCTTCAGATTCAAACGTCAGCTCTTCTAAGGTATCTGAACCCCCACGTTCATTGCAGCAGTATTCATTCATCATAGCCAAGACATGCAAGCGGCCTAGGTATTTATTGACATATGTGCAGATAAAGACACACGGCATATACATACAATGGAGAAAAGAAGGAATCCTGCCATTTGCAATGAAACGGATGGATCCTGAGGACATTATACTAAGTGAAATAAGTCAGACCGAGAAAGTCATATTCTGTGTGATTTCACTTTTATGTGGGAAATGCAAAAACATCAAACTCATAGAAACAGAGTATAATATAATGATAGCTACCAGGGTAGAGACATTTCAGGAGAAATTAACAGCTGCTTTGTACTGCCTGTCACACACGTCTGAGGGAAAAAAACATACTTTTTCTTTTGCTGGCAAATGCAGTACAAGTTGTCAGTGACGACCATCTATTAAGAAGTTTCCTTTTGTGATTAGAGTGGGATTTTTTCCCCCAGAGGTAAATTATTCAACACAATTAATTTGAATCCGTGTTTGAGCCTGAGATAAAGTTATCAATTTTATCATTATCCCCCAGTCTGTCCTGATATTATCCTTGCCTGAGATTCGGGTGCCCATAGCAACAGCCACTATTTCAGACAGCACCCCTCCCAAGTGACACAGCACCGCCAATGACTGACAGTCATCCAGGTGTGTGTTGCAAAGGGGCGTGTTCTAGGGCTGGAAGACCAGCGTCACAGCTCACTTGCATGCATTGAAAGCTTATCAAGAAGTTGGGGAGGCTGCAAGTATTCAGGGAGGTGGTACACCCGCATGAAGGTTGCTTAGCCCTTTTGAGAGGTTTATGGCTGAGGAGGGTGGGGACATGAGGAAACTTCCAGGGCTGGACAAAGGTCAAGCCACCGGAAAGTGCAAGGGGGCTGACTTCACCAGTCTGTTTCTCACTTCTTTCCACCACTACCCCACACACTTAAATGGCTGTTCATGGACCCCCAAAAGGAACCTAAAGGAGGGGATTTAGAGCATTCAGTTTTGTCTCACAGAAGAACAAGGAGAGACACAATTGAGACGCTGCTATATCTTAACTTCCCTGGCAGGGATTCTTAAAAGAAAACCTGTGAAATGTGATACTGCAAGTAGTAGCTTGTAATAGGCCCGGGAGTGTAATCACAATTCTCTCTGAGTCTTGGTGGGTGAGGAAATCCTTTTTCCCAGGTAAAATAAGAGGATATAGGCCTAAGTAGATTTCTCTGCATTATCCTGGGGAATCCCTCTGAATCATAGGAAAGGAAAAGGTGGGATAAACAGGGAGCCCGGTGGCCAAGACAGAACCAGACCGGGTAGCTTTAGATCCTAGTACAGAGACCACAGAAAGGCAATGATTCTGTATACAGATGACAATACCTTGTGCATGGGGGAAATACAGGCTTTCTCTGTCCACAGGAGCTGGATTTGCAGGCAGAATATGTGTATTTGGCAGGCACCCCCTTTACCTATTGCCTCTGAAGAGAAGTCACTGAGAGTTGAAGCCACCTGGGTGGATGGTGGACTCCCTGGGGAATTTTTGTCCTGAGGTGTTACATGTATTCAGTGTCACCTCAGGTCTTGACTTTGCTGCATGTGTGGGACAGAGAGCCTGAACAGAGGGATTCCGGTGTGCAGGTGTGGACTGCCTTCCTGTGAGGCGGCCTGCTGCCTCCAATCCATTCTGTTGCTAATTCGCAGAACTTCTGTCCTATGAAAAACTAAAAGCCGAGGTTTAGAGGCCATCCCCATCCTGGGCTGGAAGGCACACGTGCGATCAGGGGAGAGACCACAGTGGTCAGGGCTGTCTTTAGGAGTGTTGGGGATTTCCCTCCATTCTGGGGCTGGCTATCTGGCTAGATTCCAAGTCTACCCACCCTACCTTGCTTATTCCATTGATGTACCTGTGGCCTCACTGGGCAAAAAAATGGAACCATGGCATCAGAAGATCTACATTCCTATCTGCATTCCATAACTTCTTCCCTGCGTGGCCTTTTTTTTTCCTCACTGGTGAACACACGGTCATAGCACCTGCCCTTTTTCCTTCCTGAGATTCTTATAAACATTAAATACAAATGGTAAAGGGAAAAATCCAATAAAGGTTATTAAATAAAAAATATGATAATGTAAGGACTTGGACTCACAACATGCCATTGTTACTGTTTCAGTTGATCAGTTTTGAACCTCTGTGGAAGCCAGCCTGAGGCTCATTCCCTGTTATCACTGTTGCCCATGGTGAGCTTGTCAGAGAGGTACAGTGCCATGCTGGCTTCCAGAACCCGAAGCTTGCTACTCTGAATTAACATGTACTAACGTATGTATAGCTGGATGAACTAAGACATTTCTAGTAAAGCTCAAGACCCCCCTCCCTTTTTATTGAATCCTTCCTCAATCCTATTCCCTTCCTTCTTCCCCAGAGGCAACTATTATAAACTCTAGAACATTTTCAAAAACACTTTTACTATGCATATGTACCTTCATTCACCAGGACCCCAGACCATGCACCTCACCCCAACCCCAAATGCCAAATGGTTTATAAGGGGAAGATTGATTTTGTGTTTTCCAGGGTCCAGGGAATACCCACTCCTTCCATCCAGGGTCCCAGGGAATACCCCCTCTCTCCATCCAGGATCTGGGGAATACCCCCTCCCTCCATCCAGGGTCCCAGGAATACCCCCTCCCTCCATCCAGGGTCCTAGGGATACCCACTCCTTCCATCCAGGGTCCCAGGAATACCCCCTCCCTCCATCCAGGGTCCCAGGGATACCCTCTCCCTCCATCCAGGGTCCTAGGGATACCCCCTCCCTCCATCCAGGGTCCCAGGGATACCCTCTCCCTCCCTCCAGGGTCCCAGGGAATATCCCCCCCTCCCTCCATCCAGGGTCCCAGGGATACCTCCTCCCTCCATCCTTGGAGATCACGAGGTACACGTGATTGGGGCATGGGTGGATAGACAGACTCTGGATACTTGTTTTAAATCTTAAAGGGTAAGGGTTTTGCATGCACCAATCAACAAGAAACCTTTATTTAGGAATCAATAATTTTATTGCAAGATGATAAAACTATAAGGGCAATCAATATTGCTATATGCATTCTTGATGGGTGACAGGGAAGTCACCCCATGGCTATGGGGAAGACAGTCTAGGCTCAGTTCTTTTTGTCCCCGTGGGAGAACTTGTCATGGAGGCTTTCTGCCCTGGGGGCTTCTGGTTGCTCCTGAGTGTATAAGGAGGCGGGTTGGTCTCCAGCCTGGTGGGTAGATGCCAGCTGCTCTTGCAGGACGCTGGACTGGAGGACGTCGTTGTTTCCCGTGGCTGGCTGCTGGAAGTTAAGCAGGGTTTGGTTGATGCTCATTGCCAGGCACAGGGCGCAGGGCTCGGCCGTCGGGGTGCTGCTGTTTGCGTTGTTTCCGACCGGGTCGTTGAGGTCGGGCTGCTGGGTGAGGTCCCCATGCTGGTTGTGCAGCCACATCTGCTGAGAGGACTGGCCCTGGAAGAACTGGGTGACTTGGCTCAAGGTAAGGTTGTTGCCATCGAAATAAGAAGCCACCGACCTGTACACGTAGGCGGTGGAGAGCTCCAAGTTGATCTGGTTGTTGAGGCCGATCTGGCAGTTAAGGAGGTAGCTCTGCTGCAGTTCCCACAGCGATGCCATCATCGTGGCTGGAAGCCCAAGCCCGGGCGCTGCTGTGGCCGTGGCTGAAGGCCCGGGTGTGGGTGATGCGGCTTGAGGCCCAGGTGCAGGTGAGCCGGTCGCTCCGGCTGGAGGCTCAGGTGTGGACGATGCGACCGTAGTGGCTGGAGGCTCACGCTCAGGCTCAGGCTCAGCGACCGTGGTGGCTGGAGGCTCACGCTCAGGCTCAGAAGAGGTGACCGCCGTGCCTGGAAGCTCAGCCGTTGCGGCCATTGAGGCCAAGGCAGCGCGATGGCGGGAGCTGCCCCGCACGCCGTGGCGGCGGCGGCGGCGGCGGTGGCGCCGGGGTGCTTGAAGGGACCCCAGGGTGAGCGACTAAGGTGGCCAAAGACCAGCAACTCGAGTTAGGTCGGAGCTAGAAAGCTCAAAGGCTCGGAGATAGGACAACAGATAGAGTCCGTTAAAAGCTGCGTTTCAGGAATGAAATGAGAATCCAGTACTCGAGGGCGGGGTAAGGCGCAGTGTTCGAAATTCCGCGCGAGCCTGTGTGACGTAGGTAACCCGGGGCAACTCCGCGCGACAGTGTCTTGCAACCGTTAGAACAGTAACAGCTGTTGAGATATGATTTATAATCTATAAAATTAACCTTTTGCAAATGAACATTTCCATGCTTTTTAGTATTTTCTTGGAGTTGTGCAACACCACAGTCTCATTTCAGAACATTTCCGCCTCGGCTGGTGTAGCTTAGTAGACTGAGGGCCAGCCTGAGAATCCAAGGGTCGCAGGTTCGATTCCCAGTCAGGGCACATGCACGCATTGCGGGCCAGGTCCCCAGTAGGGGACTCACAAGAGGCAACCCTACATTGATATTTCTCTGCCTCTCTCCCTCTCTTCCCCTCTTTAAAATAAATAAATAAATAAATAAATAAAATCTTTTTTTAAAAAAAACAACATTTTCATCACTTGAAAATGCAGTTCCCTACCCATTAGCAGTCAATCCCCAATCTGCCTCACCTCAGGCAGGGCAACCATTGATCTACATTTTTGTCTCCATAGATTGGCCTGTTCTGAGTATTTCAAATAGGTACAGTCATACCATATGTGGCCTTTTGTGTCTGACTTCACTTAACATAATGTTTTTAATATTTTTGTTGCTGAATAGTATTTCATTCCATGGGTATGCCGCATTTTATTTATTTTTTCATCAGTTTATGGACATTTGGGATGCACTGTGGCTTTATGAATAATATTGCTGTAAACACTTGTGCTGCAGGTTTTTCTATCCACATAGGTTTTCAGTTCTCTTGGGTATATACCTAGGAATGGAATGGCTGGGTCATATGATAACTCTGTCTAATATTTTGAGGAACTGTCATAATGTTTTCCAAAGCAGCTGTACCGTTTTATACCCCTAACATTTCACATCCCCACAACCTATGCGTGAGGGTTCTAACGTGGCTACTATCTGGTTGTTTTTTTAATGCTTTTAGTCACGTTAAGTGGATGTAAGCTGGTATCACATTGTGGTTTTGATTTGCATTTTTTCAATGACTAATGATGTTGAACATCTTTGTGTGTGCTTATTGACTATATGTATATGTCTTCTCTGAAGAAATGTCTATTTTTTAATTTTTTTAAAATTTTATTTAGTTATTTTTGAAGTAATGTCTATTTAGATCCTTTGCCCATTTTTAAGTACAATTGTCTTTTTATTGTTGAGTTGTAAGAGTTCTTACATGTATCCTGGATACAAGAGCTTTATCAGATCTATGATTTGCAAATACTTTCCCCAAGTCTGTGGCTGTCTTTCACTTTCTTAATGGTGTCCTTGAAGCACAGAAGTTCTTCATTATGATAAAAATTTGAACTCCTCAGTTTTTTATTTCATCACTTGAGGTGTTGATGTCCTATTCAAGAAACTTGCTTGCTTCAAGGTCAAAGGTTTATACCTGGGTTTTCTACTAAGAATTTTATAGTTTTAGCTCTTACATTTGGGTATGTTTAGGTCTCTGAGTGATTTTGAGTTCATTTTTACGTATGATGAGAATAGGGGTACAACTCCATTCTTTTGCATGTGGCTCTCCAGTTATTCCAGCACCATTTATTGAGAAGGCTATTCTTTCTCTATTGGATGGTCTTGGCACATTTGTTGAAAATTAGTTGACCATAGATACACTGGTTTATTTCTGCACTCCCAATTCTATTTTGTAAATCTATATATCTATGCTAGTTCAACACTGTCTTGATTACTATAGCTTTGTAGTAAGGTCTGAAATAGGGAAGTAGGAGTCATCCAACTTTATTCTTCTTTTTCCAAGATCATTTTGGCTCTTCTGGGTCTCTTGTATCTCCATATGAATTTTAGGATAAGCTTGCAAAGTCCTTCCAAAAAAGGTAGCTGGGCTAGTCATAGGGATTGCATTGAAACTGCCAGTAATTTAGGAGAGGATTTATATGCTAACAATATTAAGTCCTTTGATCCGTAAACATGAGACATCTGGGACCTCTTAAAATATAGGTTCTGATTTAGACTGGTGCCAAGAATCTAAATTTCTAAGCAAGCTCTCAGGTGATGGCAGACTACACTCCGAGTAACAATGCTCTAAAAGGATGGCGTCTTCCGTCCTCGCTTGTATCAATCCATTCAAGCTGCTAAACAAAGTACCACAGAGTGGGTGGCTTATAAAGAACAGAAATTTATTTCTTACAGTTCTGGAGGCTGGAAGCCAAGATCAGGATCCCCACGTGGTTGGGTTCTGAGAGCGATGCTCTTCTGCATTGCAGATGGACATTCTTGCCATGTCCTTACATGGCCAAAGGGGGAAGGGAGCTCTCCGGAGTCTCTTTTATGAGGACACCAATCCCATTCATGGGGGCTCTCTTCTCATGACTTAATCACTCCCCCAAAACTTCGCTTCCAAATAGCATCATATTGGGAGTTGGGGTTGCAACGTATGAATTGGGGTCGGGGGAGGAAAGCAAACATTCCATCTGTAGCATTTGTTGAGATTTGGAGATAAGGAGAACGTGTATTCATTGGTCTCCGCAAGCAGAGATTCCTGTTCCTTGACAGTGTTTTCAACAGTTCCAACAGTTTCTATGGGGAAGAGGACAGGCCTTCCTCCACCCATCAGGCGAAATCGCGAAAGACTTTAAATTTGGCAAAGAAAAAGTTTACAGGGTGTCGTTTTAAGAGCAGCCTTCACTGATTTTGAGTCATTGTATAACTCTGTAATTTGTGGAAAACTAATAATGCAAATGATTCTTGTCTCTGGGAATGCAAATGAATTGTGTCTGGTGGAAGGCAACTTATTTTGGACTCATTTTACATCTATCTGTGCATCCATCTCCACATTTCTCAGTGCCTGGCTCTTAGAAATTTTCTTTGAACCATTTGTGACATCTCACTGGTTTCCTCATTAATTATTGAGTGAAATAAAATCTTTGACAAGTATTTATTTAATTTTTACACTATAGTCATGATTTTACTTTATTTATCTTTAATAATCCTCTATCATTCCTTAGTCTCATCCCAGCCCTACTGGGAACACACTCAAACCCTACAGTTGTGCTTACTGCATCACACACATTTATGGACTGTTCACCAGAGATGGGATTCTAGGAAAGCATGTGGGAAGTAAAGGCATAGAATTCCTGACCAGATGGGACCAGAAGGATAGCATCTCGGAGGAGAAGGAGGCAGGAGATGCTCTGGGAAAGCAGGAAACCAATGCAAACCAGCGGAGGAAGGGGGGGCATCTGGAGAGCAGGCCACAGGAGGGACCCCATCGGCACAACACTGTAGCCACTGTGGGGCCGAGGCTGACCCCGTGCACATCAGAGAGGATGGAGAACCAGGCGTGACCAGTGAAGACCCATAGAAAACCAAAAGCAGCTGAGAACGAGGGAGGGGAATGGCAAGAGCTCCCAGGCAGGGAAAGTAGTCAACGGCAATTTGCAGAGTGGAGGACTGACAGATTCACAGGGCAATCTGACAGGCTGAGATGCTCCAGGTGGGTAAAATGGACCCTGAAAGGAGGTACAAACATGAGCTTTTAGAACCGGGAGAAAGGATCCTTCATCAGCACTTTTGTATTCCCTGAGTCATACCACTGAAAGGGCTGTGGGGACCCACAAATACTGAGGGTGTGGGGTATTCAGAACTGGGCCACGGGCTCTACCTTCCCGCTGGTGATCAGAAGTAAGGAAGCTCTAATGCGATCTGGTTGGCTCCACCAACAGGCATCATTTTAGCACAAAGGCCACAGGAAAGTTTCGTACTGGTTTCTGTTTGGTTAGGTGCTAATAAGGCACCTGGAACACCCACCAACATTGTATTCTGAAGAGGAGAATGCTCCTTCCCATCTTTACTTCCTCTGTGTTCTGATTTGAGGATATAAAGGGGCATTGCTACCTTGAGGGCCAAAGGCAAGGCCTCTAAACTTGAACATGTCCATCGTATGTATTGATGTGTTTAAGTTGATGACTGATAGTAGAGTTCAGTTAAATATAAATTTTCTTTAAACTTACAACCTTTCAATATTATTCAGTGTGCCGGATATCCTCCATTTGCCTCTCCAGTATTGTTCTCTGTCCTTCTTCGTTCTTCATCTTACTCTTAGCCCTGGAGGCTGACCTCTGTCGACAGCATCCACCTGCCTCTTTGTCCTCTGCTTCTGTTTGGGTTCAGCCAATGGCACTGGCAGGACGTGTTAGGGCAAGGGAGAGTGAGGCTGGGGGATTTACCCTCACCTCAGGGCAGAAACTTAAGAGGCAAATCTATTGCTTTCCTCTCCTCAGGGCAGAAAATTAAGAAGCAAACCTATTTTCATTTTATAGATTTTGCTCCCTGAGTGTGGTAAGACCACTCTCAGCTAGGCCTTCTGCAAACACTCCTCCCTTCAGAGGAACTGAATCCAAAGAACAGGTGTTCTTTGGCTCAAGTCTAAAGCACAGTGTAAGAAATTCATGAGGCCCCAGAAACTAGTATGCAGCTATGCATCCCTTCAGGCCAGAGAAGAAATGGAGCTGATGGAAGAAATAAAGGATCTCATCTAGGACAGGCTCAGGCAACAGAATAATGGCTTCAGTGGAGCTGCCAGCCAAGGTTCAGGCTTCAGGTGTCTAGCCTGTGGATTTCTCTGGCCCCTGGCTCCCTTGTTTCCTGAGATGGGGGACTCCTTGGTTACCTCTTATCAAATTGGCAGGCCAGTGAGAAAGGAGCGCAAAAGCAGAAGCAGGGAGAGTCATTTTCTACTTGTTAGGAGCCCCATTAAAAAGTCTGGCTAGGGAAGATGTTGATTTCATAAGGTTTGAGGATTACCTGTTTATTTCACAGCAGCCTTTGTCCTCCAGTGCTCACCTTCTAGCGCCCAGGATTTCAGCTTCTGCAGAGTGTTCTGCACAGCACTGCATACGTGAGTCCACTCCATGTAGATAAGGGATTGCAGATGCTATCTGATTAGACACCTCTTAATTATTGGCGCCTAGGCAGGAAAGCATAACCCTCAATTGCAGATAGCCAGAAGTGTATTTTAAAAGTTCATCTGCTGGTTCTCTTTCCTAAATAGAGGATAAATAATTTTTCGGATGTGACATTCAATTCTTTCCTAGAGAACATTTGGTAGAATAGGACACAGTAAGCTAGGCTACAGCAGCAAACAAAACCTAAAAATCTCAATGGCTGAAGACAAGATGTATATTTCTTGCTCACTTCACAGTCTGAGGCAGGGAAGATGACTCTCTTCCATGGCCCTTCACCAATGGTTAACTTACAGATGCAGGCTCAACTCCATCCTGCAGTCTAATCATCTGAGAATGCTTCCCTTCCCACTGCACCGAAGGAAAAGGAGAAGCCTGGAGACCTCCCACTTTTTCTTTATTGCCTTGGACAAGAAGTCGTAGCATTTCAGCCCAAAGTAACTTCAACAGAAGCTGGGAGATGCAGGCAAAAACATGAGGTATTCAGTGAGAAATATAACCTTTGCCATGCATGCTTTATCTACTTCTCCTAGTTTTTTCCTATCCTTACCTGAGGACATTTTTTCCCCATTGCTTTTAGATTGGGAGGAGGGATGGGGCAGGGAGAGAGAGAAAGAGAGAAACACTGATGTGAGAGAGAAACATTGATTGGCTGCCTCCTGCAGGCATCCTGGCTGAGGATCAAACCTGCAACCCAGGTATGTGCCCTGACCAGGAATCAAACCTACAACCCTTCGGTGCATGGGATGATACAACCCACGGAGCCACACTGGCTAGGGCACTCTCCTAGTTATTTTTCTAAAAAAATTATGTAGCCTTGGCTGGTGTGGCTCAGTGGATTGGGTGCTGGCCTGTGAACCAAAGGGTCGCCGATTCAACTCCCAGTCAGGGCACATGACTGGGTTGTGGGCCAGATCCCCAGCAGGGGGTATGTGAGAGGCAACCACACATTCATGTTTCTCTCCCTCCTTTTCCTTCTCTAAAAATAAAATTTAAAAAATAGAGTAGCACAAAATAGGAGCTCAAAAACTTTGGTCAGATTTCATCAGATTTAATTGGATTGCTGGAGTCAGCAAACACGTGTGAAGCATCTAAGTAGCCTGTTCTAGGATCTGTACTAAGCACTGTGGGCAAATACAGGATTCAAACGTGGTGGCTATCCTCAGGAGGCTTTCAGGATTTTAGGGACAGACTGAGCACAAACCAAACAAGCTGCCAAGCCGGGGTGTGGTAGCCAATCTCCAAAGATGGCCCCAACAACCCGTTCCTTCTCTGTCTGAGCGCGCTGCTCCTCGTTTATAGAGTCGGCACTTATTTTTCCTGGCCAGTGACTGCCTTGACCAATACAATGTGGTGGAAGTGGCATTCTGAGACTTCCAAGAAGATGGGCAGAAATTTTTCTTTCTTTTTTTTTCAAATCATAGGAGAAAGTTTATTTAAAAAGTTACAGAGGTAGAAGGGCCCTTGAAGCTTAGGAGAAAGGCAGAGGTAACGCACCTCTGGGGGTGGGGGGAGAAGAAGGGGAAGGGGAAGGCATAGGCACACTGGTTCTTCATCTTGAGGGGTTTTTTAATTTTAAAAGTATGTTTATTGATTTCAGAGAGAGTGGAAGGGAGAGAAAGAAACACCTATGTGAAAGAGAAACATCAGTTGGCTCAAACCCACAACCCAGGGATGTGCCCTGACCGGGAACGAAGCCCCCAAACTTTTGGTGTACAGGATGACGCCCCAACAACCGAGCCGCCTGGCCAGGGCCATCCTGAGAGCTTTAAAGGCTAGGAGTTCAGGGGAGATCTTAGGGGGGGATCTCAATAGAATATTCACCAGTTTTATGTTGATGCACCAAAATGAGATTGATTCCCCGTGACTTTATCTGTCTGTCCATGTGTGTGTTGGCACAAATGGCCATAACTGGATTTTTATTATCTGTCTCCCTGAGTAAGGTGGTTTAAGCTACATATTTCCTCTCTGGTTGGGGAGAAGTGTAAACCATTTACTCTTACGCATCCTTGGCTGGTGAGGATAGGATTTTGTGGTTTACGAGATGGCCATAAGTGGCCTGGCCATTTAACTCTGTCTCAGTTTCCCTAGTCCACTTGCCCCTGGCTCACTAGCCTGTGTCACAGTTCCCCAAACCCCATGGCCTCCTTAAATCAGATCATTGTTAGAGGCAGGGTCGGGGGCTCTGTCCCAGGGCTGCTTTGCAGATCCATAAGGCAAAGGCCAGACAGACTAGAAAAGGGAAATGCGGCCTGTGGGCAGGGGACGCCGAGGCCAGGCTCCCCTCCAGCACCCCTCAGTGTGCCTCGCCGCCTTTCCTTGAGGCTGGTGGTAAGACAGCACTGGCTGGGGGTTAGGTGCAAACCTAGCCCCGAGAGGAACTGACCCAGGAGCCGGAGGAGTCGGGTTGTGCTAGCTTTACCCTGGCTGAGTTCCCATCGTGGGGCTGGCTGTAGTCAGATGGGAGACGCAGGGGAAGAGCCTCGTTCGTGCAGCGGGCAAGGCTCCTCCACACTGAACATGGAGCTGAGATCAGGAGAGGGATCTGGTTTTAACAGCCAAGGTAAATGGAGTCCTGGCTGGGCTTGAGGGACCCTCAGCCCTGCCGTTTGCGGGTCCTGTCTGTGCTCCAGTTGGCACCTGGCCGGGCAGTCAGTCTGAGGGGCCCTGGCATGCCTGACAGTCCTTCTTTTCCTCAGAGTTGTCCTCTATCTGCATGGTTATGTTGTGAAAGTGGAACTGCCCCTGTAGGCGGGCACTGGCTGCCTTCAGCACAGCCTGGGCATCTGCATTCTGAGAGATGGTGATGTGGACAGACAGCATAGGCTGAGCTACAGTTAGCACCCAGATATCCAGGCTGCCCGAGGCTTCCACCCCTTCCACTGACAGTAGCAGATCCCGAACAGCCGTGAAGTCCACGCCCTTGGCTGTCCCCTCCATTAGCACCAGGATCATGTCTCTCAGGATGGTCACAGTTGTCCCCAGGCCCAGGATGGAAAAGAGGAAGGTGCAGATGAGGTCTACACACTTGTACTGTGGCTTGAAGTATAAAATTTAGGCTGCCACCAGGATGCCCAAGCTCTGCAGCGAGCCTCCTATCATGTGGATAAAGGCAGCTCAGACACTGGGGTTCCCCTGCTGCTGGCTGGCGCCATGTCTACGCCGGTGGCCAGACTGGTGAAGAGTCAACCCCATTACGATGTTCACGGCCACAGCGCAGCCTGCTGTTATCAGCATGGTCCTGCCCTCCATCTCATAGTTCCCAGAGATCAGCTGCTCCACTGCCAGGTACCCCAGTACCCCAGTCATGAGCCAAATGGACAGCACAGAGAGCAGGGCTCCCAGGATCTCAGCTCGCTGCCAGCCGAACTTCATGGCCTTGGTGGCTGGCAGGAGGACATCTAGACAGAGAAGAGGCTGATGAGTATGCTGGCAAAGCCAGTGAGTGGATGGGCTGCATCAGTCATGGTCGCCAAACTATGTGCTAGGTACCATCCAAATAGTTTCCCCAATCATGAACATTGGGCAGATGGCAGAGGCCACACAGAGCTGGCGACACACCCACTCCTTCTTGGGGTCACAGTGACTGCCAGGACCCTTCTGCGAGTGACAGTAATGGTTGCTGTCCATGGACAGTTCAATGGATGGCAACTCCGAGTCAGGTGGGGACACAGAAATCCAGCCAGCACCATCCTGCCACAAGAGACCCAGTGTAAGACCGGCTCTCGGTGTGGTGTCCAACAGATGCTGCTTATCTGTGGCCTTCATATGGCCCAGCGTGCCCCGTTCTGTGTCAGGAAGCCGTGCGCAGATGCTCTGCCTAGTGAGCCCTGGAAGCTGCGTGCCAGGTGCTCTCGGGACACACTTTCGAGGAAAGCCCTGTGTGCCTCTCCCATCCCCTCTTGTGTACCCTTGCACCCCAGCTCCCTCCTGCCACGGCCCTTATCTGGTGTGCTGGGGCCGTGGTGGGACAGTCCCACGGCCTTGCCGGCCTCCGCTTGGTGCGCGAGGAACTCTTTATCTGGCTCCTGCCACGCATCGTGTGCAAAAGCCCGTGGGGGAAGGGGAAGGGGTGGCCGGCTGCAAAAGATGCCCAGGAGCTGCCCCAGAACACCCATCCCCTGTGTCCCAGGGGCCCTGGGAGTCCACCTGGCTGGTGACAAAAGCCTCTACTAAGTTAGAACTGGGTGACGGCTGCGTGCGCTCTTCCCCAAGTGGGGCTGGCAGTGTCCCACAGAGAAGGTCTCAGATCTTGGTTTATAGAGTTTGCCTTGGATGCCCGGAGAGCAGGAATATGGCTCCTCAAGCTACAGTCGTGACTTCTTCTGGGGCTGGAGCCTGAGAGTTTGGTAGGTTTTCGCCCTCGGCCTGGGTAGGGGGTCCTGTTGGCAGGCTGCCTCCCCTCAGGCTGGGGCGGTGGCCCTCTTTTGGCCTGGTTGGGACTGCCAGAGCCATCCTCGCCACTGAAGCAGCTGGAAATTTTCTTCCTTCCACTCAGAAACTTCACTCTTCTAGTTGCCCCCTCTGAATCCAGCCACCATGCTGTGAGAAAAGCACACCACACGGAGGAAGTGAAAAGAGGCAGAGTTCCCAGACAGTGGCCGACACCAACTGCCAGCCACGTGGGCGAGCCATTTGAGACATTCCAGATGACCCACCTCGGCCCCAGCTGACCTCCCCAGGAGCAGGATAGCCGCGGCACTGCAGCCACCCACCCGCAGAATTCTGGCCGGCAATAAAATGGTGGTTGTCTGAAACCATTAGGCTTTGCAGGAGAAGGGGCTGATGTGCAGCAGCGGATCACTGAAACACAGGCTCACAAAGTTTTGCCAGCGCAACAGGTTCACAGAGGAAGGGCAGGGATGAAGGAGATGAGGAGTAGAAATTCCCCAGGCAGAACTTGGAGGTCAGTTAGTGACCCCAGGTGCGCTGAAGGCACGGAGGTGTGGACCTGTGGGGCATGAACAGAAAAGTACAAGCAGTTTGTGATGGATGATGTGTGAATGCAAAGGGGAGCTCTAGTGTTCTGCAGCTGTTCAAGGCCAGGCAAGTTCACAATGGATTTGGGCAGACGGAAGAAAATTCAGGGAGCCATTGGGATATCTGACAGGCCTTATTCCGGGGTGGGGTGATCCACGCACACTGGAAGCCGTGTGTTGTACTGTGGGAAGTCCCAACTCCCTTATATACTGAGTGCACACAAATACTGACCTTCAGTTGTATAACAGAGCTTCATTCTACACACGGCTCTTTACTCAAGGCCACATGAACGCAGCCTAGGGCACAGTCTCCTGGACGATCCGGGAGAGGGAGCCTGACTAGCTCTGCTTTCCCTGCATCTAGGCATTCCCAGAGAAATGTGGAAGTCCAGGAGCCTGGCTCTGGGTTCATTCTCTCCCCAGTGGGGCACTTGGGACTTTGGAAAACAGGGGAGAGTCAAAATCAGATTCTGACCTGACAGATGACTTTGGCCCGAGTGAGCGGTAGACTAGTGGGGCATAAGACTGCAGAGAAGGAGAACATTCGACAGACTCTTCTGTAATGATATAGCATGAGAAGACAAGGCATGGAGTGGGGCAGGGGCAAGGGAAATGGAGAGGAAGGGTGGGGTGCAACTGTGATGGAGGTGGAAAGTCAATAGGCTTTGAAGATGGGGGTGGGTGATGAGGGAAAGAGAGGAATCTGGGACTCCCAAATTTCAGGCTCCGATTCACCATTCTCGAGACTGGCAACACAGGAGGCCAAGCAGGTGATGAGGAGGGAACCGTGTGAGTCCTGGGACACCCAACAGATGGGGCCCTGCAGGACAGCACCTACTGGGTTCAGAACTCAGGAGAAAGGGCTCAATTGACATAACGGTTAAAAAAAAGGTGTTTGGGACCTATGCTGAAATGAAGCTCCTTTGTGGGTATTTATTCAGTTAGAAAGTAATAATATTTTTGCCAGAAGCATGTCTGAAAGCAAGCGTGTTATTCGGCAGGACCCTGGAGAGACGATGTAACCAATAAGAAGAGTGTTAGGATTTATTTTTCTATTAGCAATAATGGGTTGCGGGGAGCGATCGACGTGCTCATCCAGGCTCCTTTGAGGCTAATTTGACAGGATTTGTCTTGAGACCCCAAAGGTGGGCGTAGTTTGTGGCTCTGAAGGATTTTCTCTGTGTGAAGCTAACTGGCCCACCTGGGCTTGAGCTCGGTCTTGGCTGTATTAGGCCCACTCTCCAAGCACCTGAGCAATCTTCCAGCCCGAGGCTGCGGGATATGCCAATCATCCTAATTATAGGTGGTATCTAAAGGTTTGCAGCGAGGGGAAGTTAGTTTGATTTTCAAGAAAAGGTCTGAAAGCTCATCACGGTTCTGTGAGCCCAAAGAATCCAACTTTGGGCCACATGGCGCTCAACGAGGTCATTATTTTGAAGACAAATGCAATGCTCTTAAGCCGGCATCTACGGCAATAAAGAGTATTATGGGCTATGTACACAGAGAGCTTGATTTGACCCCAGCAGGTAAATTTGTGGAAGATCTGTGTGAACGTTATAAGTGGAATTTTACCACTTTTTTATTTTAAACATTTTATAAGATTTTATTTATTTATTTTTTAGAGAGAGGGGAAGGGAGGGAGAAAGAGAGGGAGAGAAACATCCATGTGTGGCTGCCTCTTAAGTGCCCGCTACTGGGGACCTGGCCCGCAATCCACGCATGTGCCCTGTCTGGGAATCCAACCAGTGACCCTGTGGTTCGCAGGCCCGTGCTCAATCTACTGAGCCACACCAGCCAGGGTGGAATTTTACTACTTGTAATGGACCCTGCGAAGAGCAGAGTGGGCATTTGATCCAAATCTTGAGCAGCCTGTTTCCCTTTTTACTTGCCATTTGTATACAATCGCCCTGCCCTGGGACAATCCCTGATCATCTTGTTACCTTGCTCATTTTTTATTCTTCTGGCCATGCCCTCACCTACAGGAAGATCTGTCAGTTCACTGAATTTGATTACTTAGTATGATTTTATTTTCCCACACATCACGGCTTCCTTATGAATCACAATGAAAGGGATTCTAGAGCTGGGGCATCTGCATCGTGGAAAGCTCAGGCCCAAGGCTGGAGTCTGTCTGTGCTCCTCTCCCACTCTGAGACAGGCACGTGTCACCAGTCAGAATGGGCTGTAGAGCGCTGCAGTGACAAGTACTTCCCTCCCCGCCCCCCAAAATCTCAGTATCTTAACACAAAAAGAGCTTAATTCTTGCTCAGGGCCAGCGAGGCAAGTGAAGTGCTTAGCACACAAATTGAAGGGGATACTCACTCTTGGGGGTCACGATAGCACAGGGTCTTGCTTACACCAGCTGTCCCTTGTGCATCCAAAAGATGCCCCATTCATGAATGCCACCCAGGGATCCAGACTGATAGAGGCCTCATCATACTCCGATGGTCACCAGAGCAGTGGGACAGAAACCTGGCACATTGCACACTGGCTCTTCAAGCTTCCACTGGGAAGTGACATGTCACTTCTGCTTGTCTGGCATTGGCCAAGGAACATGACGTGCTCTGCCTTCAAAGGGGACAGAGAAATGCCACCTCACTGTATGCCTGGAAGGTGGAGAGCTGAAAGTATTTAGAGAATACTCTGAATGATTTCCACGCATACACTTCTCTTCCTAAGTTCTCCAGAGTAGAAAAGGTCACTGGGCCCATAGCTTTCACAACTTGCAGCCTAGAAGTATAATGAATTCTGGGGACAGGTCGCTGGTGGATCATGGCTGCTTCTGTGTACACAGGATTAGGTAGGTGAGCTATGCTCCTGTAGCATCATCTGCTCAGCCAAAGATGGCTTTTGCGATGTGCCACGACAGCAACATCCTCCAAGCGTGGCTCTTTTCTCCCCAGTGTGCTGTGCACTGCGGCTCTAGTTACCCAGGCTTGTCAAATCTCGGCTGAAGAAGGAGCGCTGTGCCTCTTTCTTCACCTCTTAATTTCTCTCCTGCTATCTCTCTTCCATTTCTTATTATTTAACTCCAGGAAGCTTTGGGATGTATTCTGCAAAGGAGATGTTATCCTAAATAGAGTTGCTCTGTGTCCTCGCTCGGGGGAAGTGAAGAAGGTTAGTCAATGCACATCGTTTATTATTAGCTGTGGGCTCCAGAAATAGTTGGGTGAAAAGGACGAAAGAGAAAACAGAGAAGAGCAAAGCAGGGGGCTCTTGTCTTTGATTTTTATTATTATTTTTATTCTCCTTGAAGTGTCAATTAAAGCATCGTTGGGAGGTAAAAAAAACAAAAGCTTGTATTTTCTAGGAAATCTCTTTCAAGGAAGTTTGGCTATTTTTCACATGTAATCAGCTCTCATAAAATACCTCTGGCCCTCGGATTTGGCACACCCATTTTGTAGATGAGGCTGCCTAAGAGACGTAGTGAATGACTGTAGTTTGAGGATCACAGTCTTTTGGGGTTTCCAAATGACCTTTTAGCTTTTCCTGGGGTACAGGCCCATGGGTTTAATTTTTGCAGTGAACTTGAACTTGGTTTTTGATGTCATAAGTAACTGAGATTTCAGTCAGGTTCTATCTGGGTATTTGTCAGTTACACATCACAGATTTGCTTGAAGATTTATGTGGAGGTTTGAGGGAGAACAGGGAGGTAAAGATGGAGGCTATCTCAGTTCTAGTGAATACAGTATGATCTTGGCTTTCCACAAAGCGTCTTTTGTTTATGAAATGTCAAGTCCATGGTGACCCAGAGTGGCAGGTGAGTGAGGCCGCAAATCTGGGCCCACATCCAGGTTGAATGGGAAGTATTTAGGCTGACACTTACCTCGCATCCAGCTTCCTGACTCCCTGGATTTTGAAGGTCATAACTCATTACTGACAGTGAGATAACACTGCGGCTTTACAATGGCTAAGGCGTAAAATGCCAAGTATTGCGAGGATGTGGTGAGGAGAGAAAATGGTATGACCACTTTGGGAAGCAGTATGCCAGCTTCTTATGAAGTGAAATCTGGACCTATTTTATGATCCAGAAATGGTACTTGTATGTTAATGTGAAAGAGGACATGTGTGCATTAAACAGACCGTAAAAGAATGTTCATGACCTGGCTGGTGTAGCTCAGTGGATTGAGTGCAGGCCTGGGAAGGATTGTGGTTTGATTCCCAGTCAGGGCACATGCCTGGGCTGTAGGCCAGTTCCCAGCAGGGGACGCACGAGAGGCAACCATACATTGATATTTCTCTCCCTCTCTCCTTCCCTTCCCCTCTAAAGATAAATCAATGAAATCTTTAAAAAAAAGAATGTTCATGGTAAATTTATTTATAATAGCCCAACACTGGAAATAATCCAAATAGCCATCAACAGGTGAATGGATAAGTAAATTGGCATATAGTCATAAAATTAAGTAATATTCAACAATAAAGAGAATGAGCCACCAATACACTCAACGACATGTATGAATCTCCAAGACACTTTGTTGAGTGAAAGGAGACTAAAGCAGACACAAAATACTGTACATTTCCACTAAGCTATGACAATAACCATCAGAAAGCGGTTGCCTCTGGCAGGGGGATTGACTGGAAAGGGCTGCAAAGGAACTTTCTAGGGTGATGGGAATGCTCATAATTTGATTAGGATGGTGGTTGCAATGGCATTAAAGCTCATCAAGCTATATGTTTCAAATGTGGGCTTTTATGGTATGTAAATGATAGTTTGATTTTAAAAATACAAAAGAAACTCAAGGTATCAGACTTACAGGATCCCTGATCTAACCTACACTGTCCCCAAAGGGTCTTACTTTATTTTTTCCCCTTAGGAAATATTGAAAAACTCCATCCTCCCCTGTGTTCCCTTGATTTAGAGGAAATCAATCCTAAGTGTCTCAAATTTACTTTCTTCAAGGGAGACTGTAAGAGCTCCGCTGGGGTCTTCGTCACCACGAGGGGTTGGCCAGCCTTTGCTTAGCGCTTGTTAACAGCACACTGTCATAATAGCGGCAGGGTACAATTATGGAAGAGCTCCCTCTTTGTCTACTTCGAAGCCGTAGAAACACATGATGCCCTGAAAGATTAAAGCCAAACCCCTGGCCATGCAGGTGCCGAAAATGGAGCGCATCACCTGCTATTCAGCTTCAATGTGTCAGCATGGTTCTGACAAGCGAAAGAAGCTGCATCAGATAGGGCAGAGCCGTGCTGACTGCAGAGGTCGGTGTGCAGAAAGAGGACAGAAGGGACGGAGAGGTGACAAATAAATATATGTTCCCTTTTAATGCCATAAAGGATTGTATTGCAAGCTTGAAGTGCCGCTGGGTTGGTATCTCATCTGCACGTACCGAAATTTGAACCTTGCGTGAGACTAGAAGGGAAAAAATCCCACCATTGTGTGATAGTCTGCCTTGGAATATCGTTAACCATTATGGGATTATGCATTTGCCTTTTTTTTTGTCCCTCATGCTTTCTAATCAACAACCACTGTTATGACGTGCTATGCATTTATATTAAGAATGTACATTTTTCTATTTTTATAACTGCAGAAAATATATTGGCAAAAGGTGGATGTCCTGGGTACTAAAAAGAAGTCTATGTAGTTATTTTAAATGAGGGGATTTAAAAAAATGACCCTGTTTTGAGTATTCCGGCATATTCTACTCTTTGACTATTGGAAAGAGTCCTTTTTAATTTTTAATTTTCTTATTTTCTTGTTTCTAATAAGGTTGCATGCTTTCTTGTAAGTTTTGTGCAGAAGTATAATGACTGAAAAATATAAAAATTACAAAGCGGTGAGTGAAAAAAATGAAACAAAAAAATTTTCATGATCTTAAAATATTGCCCAAAACCATATATACTAAATATAAACAAATCAAAAGGGTTTTTCTTTTTACCTTAACTTTTGTTGAAGTGTAACATACACACAGGAAGCGCTTCCTAGGTCGGGCAATATTGGGTGCGCTCGGAGTGGTGTGGCTACAGACTGGGGCAAGTCTTCTTAAATCGGTGGGTTTCTGTTAAAAGTTTTCTTAAAGTTTGGCTTGGTTTGGCTTTTTTTCTTTTGTTTTCCAAAGATTTTTTGAAACAGAAACAAATTGGTCAGAGACTTATTGGGAAAAAAGTTCAAATGCTATTCAAAAATACTTTAAAAAAATATTCCAGCAGAAAACTTCTTTGTAAACTAGATTATGTTGTAAACTTTTTTCTCAGTCCCTTAAGAGTGTTGGTTCTGCCCTGACTGGTGTGGCTCAGTAGATTGAGTGCGGGCCTGGGAATACAGGGTCCTTGGTTTGATTCCCAGTCAGGGCACAAGCCTAGGTTACAGGCCAGGTCCCCAGTAGGGGGCGTGCGAGAGGCAATCTCACATTGATGTTTCTCTCCCTCTCTTTCTCCCTCCCTTTTCCTCTCTCTAAAAATAAATAAATGAAATCTTTTTAAAAAAAGGAGTGTTGGCTCTTAACAACTAGAGTTTATCCCTATTCCAAATCTATCTCGTGCTCCTGAAAAACTGCAGAAAGACACTTGAAAGCTGTTTCTTTAAGACTGGGGTTTCCAACCTCTGGGCTGTGGATCCATACTGGTCCCAGTCCTGGCCTGTTAGGAACCAGCCACACAGCAGGAGGTCAGCTTGAATGTAATGTACTTGAATCATGCTAACTGACCCCCACACACATGGAAAATTGTCTTCCATGAAACTGGTCCCTGATGCTAAAAATGTTGGGGACCGCTGCTTTAAGATATAGATTTCTTTTTTTTATTCTTGTTGGTAATACAGTGCCACACCAACTGTGTGCAATTTTTGTTCCAGATCATCATGATGCTGAGAAGTGTCATCAATGACCTGCCCCTCTCGAGTTTCTGCTGTCTTAATCAGCGGTGTCCTTTTTGAGCGGGTGTCAACCAGGGGGGCTGACTCCAGAGTGCTTTCCCTCGGTCGGGTTCAGGGAAGAAAAGTTGGGAAGTGGCAGAGCAATCCTGCTGGCCACACCTTCCAGCAGCTTTCTGTAGGCAGTGATCTCAATGTCAAGAGCCGTCTTAACATTCAGTGAGTCTGGGTATTCATGAAGGCAACAAGCCATTTCTTCCTTCATGTTCTGAATCTCATCCTGCAGGCAGCCAAGAGTGTCTTAGTAGTTAGCAGTTTCAACAGCAAAGTTCTCTTCCATTTCATGCACCTGGCACTCCAGAGACTCTTTAGTTCCCTTAGGCATGTCCACATTGCAGGTGAGGGACTGCTCCTGTCTCCGGTATTCATTTGACTCCTGCTTTGCCTGGTGCAGGCATTATTGTTCCATTAGCAGCCTCGGAGACATCAGCAGACTTGGACTTGTACCATTCCTCAGCTTCCTGAGGGTTCTTGGCAGCCACGCTTTCACACTGCTGACGTATGTCACACAGGAAATCTGTGAGGTGAGGCCCGGATGTGCTGTTGCTGAATCTGGGCCCACAGCTCCTGGATTTCCTCATCATGGAGTTTCTTCAAGCAGGCGATCTCTTCTTCCAATGATTCCACTTGATGTTCAAGGTCAAGACATGCCAAAGCAGCACTGCCAACATCTTGTCTGAGGGGCTGCAGAATGCCCTGGGCTTACTCTCTCTGAAGCAGCGCCCCCTGGAGCTGCAGAATGCCCTCAGCTGGCTGGCACGCTCCACCTGCATGTGGGCCTGGTCACTGGTGAGCTGGTCCACCTGCCAGTACAGTGCCTGCATCTCCTTGTCATAGGCACACCTTGTCCTGGCCCTTGAGCTGCTGGAACTGGGCCAGTAGGATCTTGTTCTGCTGTTCCAGGAAGTTCACCTTGTCTGTGTAGTTGGCGAAGTGGTCCTTCAGCGCCCGCAGCTCTGACTTCTCGTTGGTGTGGGCGTTCTTGAACCCGGTGGAGCCAGCCAGCGAGAAGTGTACAGAGTCCTGCATGCCCAGGACAGTGCTCCACAGGTGCACATGGAGTGCACAGCATACAGTCCACCTGTCACCCAAGGACCAGGTGTAGGTGCTGTCACTGGTGCTGGGGTGCAGTGCACTGCCCAGGCTGTAGGAGGGGGTGGATGTGGTCATGTAGCTTCCTCTGGAGCTTGGTCAGCTGACTGCCAGGGCTGCCAAACATCCTACAGTAGGTGACGACAACACAGACCTGGTGTCCATAGCCAAGGAGGGTGGCAGTGGCTGTGCTGCGCAGTGGGCACATGGCTAGGTCTCTGGCACAGGGACACCTGAGTGCTAGTGGCAGAGAGCTGGCTCTTGTTTTGCTATATTGTTGACCAGTAACAGATTACACCTCCCAGTATTCAGGCCCTGATGTAGTCCCCTCCACTTTAACTCTGGGTTAGGCCATGTGACTAGTTTTGGACAATGGAAAATTAGCCATGTGTGCCGCACGCTGAGGCTGGGTGAGCACTTGTGCACTATGAGAACACAGCAACCAGCCTGTGAAGAAGTTCAAGCAGCCATGTAGAGTCCCACATGGAAGACAACAAAGGCCCCTGGCTAACAGCTAGCCCCTCTTTGCTAGCTGTGTGAATGAGGTCATGTTGGGAATGGATCCTCCAGTCCCCGGTGGGTTCTCCCCAGCTGATTTCACATGAAACAGAAATGCGCTGTCTCCACCAAGCTCCGCCCAAATTGCAGACTTGTGAACAAATGAGTGATTGTTGCTGTTTTAACGCGGTAAGTTTGGGGTGGTTTCTGACATGAATGAAATAGTACCTCAGCAATTTGGGGGTGGTTTCTTACATGAATGAAATGATACCTAAGCAATTCTTTTTTGCATTTTATCTAGGTGTCTATCACAACCTACATTTAAGTTGGTATATAGATTTTTAACCCTGTTTAATAGTTCAAGAACTCTGTGTTCGGGAAGATCCTGAGATTTCATCCTGATTTAGCAGGAAAGTATTCGAATCCCCCATTTAATCTATTCTCCACATAGCAGCCAGAGGGATCTTTCAAAAATCAATGTGATTGTGTCACTACATTGCTGAAATCCTCTGGGGCCTTTCCACTGTACTTACAATGAAAACCAAACTCCTTAGCGTAGTTTGCAAAACCCGCCATATGCTGGTCTTTGCTTCATTTTTTTTCAGTCTCCTGTCGTGAGACTCTCCCAAGCAGCCCCTTGCATAGTCTGGCCTGTTAGGTTGGCTTTCCGCTCCCTGAGCCTGCGGGGCCAATTCCTACCTTTGTGTCTTTTTACCCATGTCAGGTGTTCTCTCTGCCAGGAATAATGATCACAGGACTGGCTTCTTATCATTCAGATCTCAGCTGAAATATCAGCTCGTCAGAGAGACTTCCCTGACTATGGTGATCAGCCAGCTGTTGCTATAATAATATTTCATAATAAACCACCTGAAAAGTCAGTGGCTTAAAACAACAGGCATTAGTCTCATATGCACAGGCTTGTGGGGTGGCTGGGGGCAGTTCTGCTCTGCCTCTCAGTCTGGGGTCCAGATTGCCTCCCAGATGAGCCAAAGAAAACCCTCAGGCTTCTATGGCCCAGACTCAGAGCTCACACACTGCCCCTCTCCCCACTTGTCCAAACCAATTCACACTGCCAGCATCTGTCAGTGGGGAGGGAAGTCCTCTTTCCACGCAGCGGGTGTTTGCAGAACAATAATCGACCACACTAGCCAATCTAAAGCAGTTACACCATCAGCCCTTACCTCCATCTCACCCAATTTTAATTCTCTGCAAATAATTTATTGCTCTGATATTTTCGCGTTTATTTATTATCTGCCTCCCCTTGTGAAGGTATGTGTTCTGTGAGAGCAAAGACGTTCATTTGTCTTTTTCAATGCCCTGTTCCCAGCACATGGAACAGTTTCTGGATGAAAACAAATGTTAGCTGCAGATATTAGTACAGGGCGAAGGAGCTGGAAAGCTAATTTTTCCTCCAAACACGACTACACAAAAGCTTGATCTTTCCAGCGGTGTCTAACCTGAGGCCCGTGAGCCACATGTGGCCAAGGATGGCTTTGAATGTGGCCCAACACAAAATTGTAAATTCACTTGAAACATTATGAGATTTGTCTGTGATTACATGTCCCAATGTATTGAATGTGTGGCCCAAGACAACTGTTCTTCCAGTGTGGCCCAGAGATGCCAAAAGGTTGGACGCTCCCAAACCAATGGTCCGTCTTGTAATTTCTCCATCTCTTCCAGTATTGTCTTCTGATGATTTAGGAGAGATCATTATGTCCTGCCTTAATGCTTTGTTTTTTTATTACCAATCCATCTTTGTGAAATATTTTTTTGTGCCAGATGTTAGCTTCAGAAACTGTGCTTTAACTCAGAGGGGTCTTGAGAGCCAGTGCCCTAGAACTCAGATCTTCAAATCAATCTCTTCTTCCAGTTTCTTGCAGGTGATCCTCACCAGAGCTTTGACCCTGTCTAAGCTGGGCTCCCCAGAAGCTGACCTGGGTCCAAGGATCGGAGTGCATGTAGTTTATTTGGGTGCATGGACATGGGTCGTGGAAAAGTGATACAGGGAAAGAAATACAGTCCATCAATGGGTTCATTATTAGGCCAGCCACCACCGGGAGGAACTGGAACTTAATCCCACCAGTATTAACAATTCACTTCAGAATTACCCTGGCCAAGAGTCCAGGGAACTGGACATCTACACCCTTGTACTTGCCAATCTTTAAAAGCCGCCCGAGGGAGTTGGGGCAAAGAGGCAGGCGAGGTGGGAAATGTAACTCCTAGGCACCTTCACCCAGTTGGTAGGGCAATTGTGGGTTTTGGCAGCCCCAGGGCAGACTTCTAACAAAGATATGCCAGCCATTGAAAGTCAGGCTGGGTGAAGGTCAAGTTTAAGGACATCAGAGGGGATCGCATGAAAGACACCAATTAGCTTTTTAGAATAACAGTTTTATTGTGGTATAATTGACATTAGAATACATTGCACATATTTTTAAAAAGATTTTATTTATTAATCTATAGAGGAGAAGGGAAGGAGAGAGGGAGAGAAATATCAATGTGTGGTTGCCCCTCATGTGTCCCCTGCTGGGAACTGGCCTGCAACCCAGGCATGTGCCCTGACTGGGAATTGAACCTTGATCCTTTGATTCAGAGGCCCACTCTCAGTCCACTGAGCTACACCAGCCAGGGCATATTGCACATATTTAAAGTGTACTATTTGATGAGTTTGGACATATGTGTACACCCATGAAACTATGAGCACAGTCAAGATAATGAACATAGCTACCACCTGCAAGAGTTTTCTTCTGCCCTTTGGCCATCCCTCTTTCTGGCTCCTGCCCATCCCCCAAGAGCTACCAATCAACTTCCTGTCACAATAATTTGCATTTCACAGAAGTGTATATAAATGAAATCATAGAGCACATGCTTTTATTTTGTCTCTTTCATTCAACATGGTTATTTGGACATTCATCCATGTTGTTACATGTATCAATAGTTCATTCCTTTTTATTGCTCAGTAGTATTCTATTGTATGGATATGTCACAATTTGTTTATCCACTCTCTAGTTAATGGATATTTGAATTGTTTCTAGTTTTGGCTATTATGAATAGTGCTCTGAACATTTTTGTACAACTCTGTGTGTGGACATGTTTTCACACCTTTTAAAAATATTTTATTTATTTATTTTTAGAGGGGAAGGGAGAGAGGGAAAGAAACATCACCATGTGGTTGCCTCTTGAGCACCCCCTACTGGGGACCTTGCCTGAAACCCAGACATGTGCCCTGATTGGGAATTGAACTGGTGACCCTTTGGTTCACAGTCAGGTGCTCAGTCCACTAAGCCACACCAGCCTGGGCTCACATATTTTGATATTACATTGATAACTTGAAAGTGACCACGATAGGAGTATTTACACCATGAAAGTTGGCAGGCACTACAAATTCAAGGTTTTTCCTCCAGAGATCCAGCTGTTAAACATTTACCACCACACCATTAGAGATAGCCTAGGATTGAAAGTAATGAATAAAAGACTATGCACTTTTTTAAAAAGTTTAGCCCTGGATGCTGTGGCTCAGTGAACTGAGCACTAGCATGCAAACCAAAATATCAGTTCGATTTCCAGTCAGGGCACCTGCCTGGGTTGTGGGCCAGGTCCCCAGTAGAGGGCATGTGAGAGGCAACCACACATTGATGTTTCTCTCTCTCTTTCTCCTTCCTTTCCCCTCTCTAAAAAAAAAATAAATAAATAAATAAATAAATAATTTTTTAAAAGTTTAAATCAAATTTTTATTTAAGGATAGTTGGTATACAATTTTATATTGGTTATATTAGTTTCAGGTATACAATATAATAATTTGACATTGTTATAACTTACAGTGTGATCACCCGACTAAGTCTGGTAACCCTCTGTCGCCTTGTAAACTTCTCCCCTATTACCACCCCCTCTTTCTGGTAACCATCCCTTTGCTCTGTTTCTATGAGTCTGTTTTGTTTTGCTTTGTTTTGTTTTTAGATTCCAAAAGACTATGCACTTTTTAAAAAGCCATTGATAGATATTGTCAAGAAGGTGTTTCAAAAAGGTTGTCACTCTCTGGTTTATTCAAATGCGTAGACCCTTTATGCTATTTTAAAATGCTCAATTCCCTCTAAGTAAAAAACCCACACAGTCTAAGTTGCTGGTCTTTCCACAGCAAGATATTGCCATTTTTTCTTATTGTAACAAAGAACAGTAATTTCTGGGCATTTCTAAAGACTTAAAAGACATTTCTAGACTGGTGCATGTACATATAAAGCTTTTATATGTACATGCATGCATATGTACATGCAGGACAAAGAAAACCTTTTTAAAAAAATCAGGCCAGAAAGATGACATAATCAACCAAGGGGATTAGTGGGGGGGGATATGTGACATTAAGTTCTTGTTGTCTAAGGCATTGTTTATAAAGACATATTTTCATACAGGTAGAACGCAGTGAACATGCACCGTTTCTGCTTTACTCATTTACTATCATTTCACATCACATTTCTACAAATGGATGTAATCATTATTTTCACTTGAACTACTTCATAATATTCTATTATTATCCTTCCTCTCTTATTGAGCATTTGGGTTATTTCCAGGTTTTCGGCGTTATGAATAGAACGCCTTCTTGCAAATTCCCTCTTTTGCTTGGTAGGCCATTATTTCGTCGGATTAGCGTCCCTAAAGTCCTCTTCTTCCCTGTTCACTACTTGTTTATTTTGTTCCGCACCGTCACTTCTTTTCTTCTCTCAGCGGTCTCGGTGCCGCACTTGTCAGGGTTATGTCCTGTCACGGCACCCTGCGTTTCCCACACTACAACCTACCACACTTTCTTACAAATGTTTTTCCCCCAGCTAGATTGTACGTTCCATGATGGAGGGGCCGTACGTATTGCTTTTTCCTTTTCATTGATTTCTTATTGCTTATACTGTAGGTGCTCCATATCTCTCCATTATCTGTCTCTCTATTATCCATCCATCCATTCATCTGTCTCACTTCCTCTTCCTTCTTCTTTCTTCAAGTCTCATTGGACAGTAATTTTCTCAGAAATGAATACAAAAGCAACCCTTTGTGTCTTACCTGAAACCGATTGACCTTGCTGTGGGTAGATCATTGCTGACCCTGAACTAAAACCTCTGTGTGGCATCAGGCCCTGTCTGCTATAATCATGAGTCACCAGTCAAGGCTAATCAGTACTTCCTTCAGAGATGACTTAATTATAGGTAATAAAAATTTAAAAGAAACTAGGTGAACCTGCAAAATTATCTTTCTGACTCTTTCAAAGTCCAAGTAGCCTTGTGTTAGGTCAGAGTGGCTCAAGAAATCAGATGGATGCAGCGAGCCAAGGAGCAGGGTTTATTGTCGGGGAATAAGAGGGAAAGTGGAGCCAACCTAGGGAGGTTGGGAAGCCAACCAGGGAGGTTAAGACTCACTCAGTTGTTCTTAGGGCAGGGTTTTTAAGTGCAAAACCCCACAAAGGGTAATTGGCTGGGGTGTCGGAGTCTGATTGGCTAGAGCTGGTTGCTGGGTGCCATTCCTACTGACCGTCGTTCTTGATACATCTTGTCAGGCTCAAGTTAGAGCTGCATCCTGTTATACCGGGTAGGCCGACTCCAGACCCCAGTCTCAGCCGGGCATCTGTTTGTCCTGGGCAGGGTCGGCAGGCAGTGTCCCAGGCAGGCATTTTCTCAGGCTACATTTCCCAGGGTACAGTTTTACTGCCTGGTGATTTTCCATTCCTGCTAGGCCTACCTGGGCCTGTCACCTTGTACTTGAAATGAGTGTGTGTTAGATTAAGTTCCCTGGAAACAGGCTGTGACATGGAGATTAGTGCACAGGAAGTTCATCAAGAGCTACTTGAGGAGGTGCCTCTGTGGATTGCTGAAGGCAGCAGGCCTGGGTAGAGGGAGATGAACTGTGATACAGTCTCCTCGGCCAATGCCATGCGGGTTCTAGACTGGGGAGGCGCTTCAGTGTTGTCTTAAATTGGGGTGAGGGAACTGGGACCCCTCATCGGCCAGTGGTTGAATGCAGGCTGCACCCAGAAAGTGGGCATAGTTTAGGATGAGCAGGCAACTTTCAGTGGAGGGTAATTCCCAGAGACGGAATGAATGAGCCACGAACAAGCGCCAGCCAACTCTGCCAGTATTTGGGAGGATGAGTCCCTCAGTCCTGCAGGGGGGAAGTGGGCCATGCCACAGCCCTCAGCACAGCGGGGAGGAGTCCTCTCAACGTGAATGCGAGGACCATAGATTGGCAGTTGTTGCAAGAGGACAGAGCCAGTCCCCCTTCCCCTTTCAACTGAATTCCTATTGTTACCCACAAGCTCTTAAGTTCAGAGGAGGTAATGGCTGAACAGGCCCCAGTGTGTGTGGTCTCAGGATGTTTTTAAAAGAAACAGAACAATCGGCCAGGCTCCTTTCCCTTGAGGTGTTTTCCCCCACAATCCTTCCCCCACAGCGGGGTTTCTCATTTTGAAGCCCCAGGAGGCAGAGGCAGGAAGGTATCAGACTATAACCAGGAAGTCTGGCCTCAGAGTCTGAGGGTCAAGGATGCCTCAGGCTCCTCCCCTCCCCAGGACGCTGAGGTTGGGCCTGAGTCTGTGCTATTCACAGATCCCTTCCCCTCACCAAACTGACACCCCCGAAACAGTTTCAGAGGAAACAGTGGACACGAATCCAATTACACAAACCTATCTACAAGGTTGATTAGCTCATGTCTACGAAGCACTTTGAGCAATTTGGGTAGACTTCCTAAGTTGTTTACCTGAGATTTTACCTCATCCTTGAGTCAACTTAGAGGTAGGATGGGCCGAACACACCTTCCATTAGAAAATCTTAAGAGATCCAAGATGGTTGCACAGTAGGTGCTTAAGGCAGAGTTAAGTTAACTTAACTTATTTCTCTTTTGTATGTAGAAGAACATATATATTTTCCTTAGTATTTGAAAGCTTTTAAAATAAATTATTAAGCAAAAAAAAAAAGAAAGAAAGCAAACCTCAGGTACAGACAACCATATGGTGATGACCAGAGGGGAAGGGGGTTGGGGAGGTAGAAGAGGGTAAAGGGGGGATGAATGGGGATGGAAGGAGACTTGGCTTTGGGTGGGGAACACACAGTACACTGTACAGATAACATATTATAGAATTGTGCACCTAAAACATACAATTTTATTAATCAGTGTCACCCCAATAAATTCCATTAAAAAGAAAATAATCTCATGAGCTTTCCCCACATCTAACATGGATTCTCATTAGTGGTTTTGTTACCGAACAAGAGGTCCGAGGGAGGGGCAATACAATATTTGGCCCACCTAGGGGTGCCGAAAACTGCTATACAACAGGGGCCCCTCTCAAATACAAAATACTAATATCTACTGGGCTCTTCTGTCCGCCGCCAATTGGAAAAACATCTCTCAATGCCAGAGATTTGTGAAAAGGAAACAAAATGTTTATTTAATGCTATTCAGGCCTAACGCCTCCACTAAAATATCAAAGTCCTTTATGTATACACCTACACCCACACAGCGCTCCCTTCTCCCACTGTCCCAACTCCGGGTACCGTAAATCAGGAAAAGAGCACACGTCTGTGTTTCAGGCCGCTGGTATCGTCAGCTGTGTCACTGTGCAGGATCTCGAGTTAATCCAAAGTACTGTGGTACCCTCTCATGGTCCACTGGCAAGAGTCCTTTGTACCCAGTTCCAGTCAAAGTCTCTCTTGCTTTTTTCAGGCCCCGCGGCCAAAGGGGGCACCCCAAAGCCGCGTGGGCCTCTTCTACCAAAACTGCAGGGGTTTGCACTCCACCAAAAGCATGTGGCTGTCTTCTTCACCTGGCTGCAGGGATCTCCATTCTGGCAAAGCTGCGTGGTTTTTCCCTTTCACCTGGGACAGAGGGGGTCCGCACCCTGCCAAAACCACGTGGCTCCCTCTTTCACCTCACCAAGAGGGGGTCCTCACTCTGCTGAAACCGCGTGGCTCTCCCTCTCAATGGCTGCGGTGTCTGGCTTTTAAATCCTAGCACCCATCTTCCTCTGTACCCCTATTTCCGACTCCTCCCAAGATCAGTTACACCTGCCAGTATTTCTGGATTAATACAAGTTTACTGGGCTGCCATCGTTAGTCCGGGCAGTAATCATCCCATGTCCTCGAGCCAATCTTCTCCAAGCCCCTACGCAGGCGCTGTAACTTGGGGGACCTGCCCCCAGTTACGTCTTGGGGGAAGTGACTTCATCCCCCTAGCTCCAAGCCTGGCCACAGCCATTTAACATATCCAAGTGACCGCCAAAGGCTATAGATATGTTAAATGACCATGCCATGGATTAGCTGCAAGGCTGTGGCTGTACAAAACAGCCCTGCATGTTCCTGCTCCATGTGTCCCTTCCCCCAACTCACACCTGTGAGGGGGGGAAGAGGTGAGGACATCTTATATGTCTCTCCATTATTCCTATACACCTTGAGTTCTGGACACCATTCCGAATCTTTTTTTTTGGGGGGGGGGCCTCCCCTGGCTGCACCCTGTATCAGTTTGATGTCAAGTTCTGCTCGTTGAAGCCAGACCATTATTTTTCATGTATTTTCTGTGCATTTTTATTTACTGTCTTTTAAGAAAGGATTGTGATTGTTGTGCTAAAAACTATATTTTGGTGCAGACCATATTTAAACGAATAGTTCTGGGCTAAAAGATTCATATTTTCAACAGAAGGTGACCAGATGTCTCAATTACATGTGTGTGCATGTTGTAGCAAGTTTCGTGTTGGAATTCCAGCTCCCTGGATACTATTTAAGCACCAATGTCCTCCAGAATCGCTGGCACAAAAGGCTTCAGGGGCACAGACTTGGAGCCAGTTTCATGGACGTTTGGAATATTCTCATGTCACCACAGTAGTCAAAGAATTGTTTTTTTTCAAGCTGGTGACAAGGAAATCTGATTCCTGTTGCTCTGGCTGCTGCTGCAGCTTCGGTGAAGCCAGAGAATGGTTCTCTGTCCTTTCCGCTACTATGCAGTGGATAAGAGTTTCACAGTCTGTGACTATCAGTGAGTGGATTGGTTTTGGGGGATGGGAGGCACGGCTTGGCAGGTACGATCTGGCTCTCTTGGCTCCCAGGCACAATGAGAACCGCTACAGAAGAGCCCCTACCAGGGTCCGATGCTAGGGTGAGCGTTCTCTGCCTTCAGGCCTGCCAGGCCGGCGAGATCAACCTAGATACCCATTGCAATGCGGTAATGCGTTCTGCAGCCACTCCTGACCCTCTTTGTGTGTAGTTCAGGTTTCTTACTCACAAACAACAAAACCCCTCTTGCCAGGTTAAACTAGAAAAGAGGTAACAAACTTCACATGCTCTCCAGGAGGGCTG
Source organism: Artibeus jamaicensis (assembly GCF_021234435.1). Classification (NCBI taxonomy): domain Eukaryota; kingdom Metazoa; phylum Chordata; class Mammalia; order Chiroptera; family Phyllostomidae; genus Artibeus; species Artibeus jamaicensis. Next base: position 5,651,038 of record NW_026522028.1, on the reverse strand, counting down.
GAACCTTCCAGAGAAACTGCTCCAGTGGAGACAATGCTGCCACCATGCCTTGGGACAGAAAGCTCTGATCGCATCACTAATGCTGGGGACTGGATACAACTGCTAGGAACCGTGCCATTGATGTTTCTGGAAATGGTGTACCAGCTGCTGCCCACATCACACTGACTCAGGTGGGCAGTGCCTGCTTGTTTGAGTCAACAACTTCTTTTTTTATTACTTATTTTTAAAATGTTTTAATTTGCATTTATTTATTTAAAAATATTTTCTTTATTTATTTTTAGAGAGAGGAGAAGGGAGGGAGAGAACCATCACTGTGTGGTTGACTCTCATGCGCCCCCCCCCCCACTGGGGACCTGGCCTGTAAACTAGGCTTGTGCCCTGACTGGGAATCGAACCAGTGATCCTCTGGTTTGCAGACTGGTGCCCAATCCCCTGAGCCACGCCAGCCAGGGCTGGTTTCTATTTATTTTTTAAATTTGACAAGGCAGCACTTGGTGAAAGGGTCACCGACTTCCGGGTCGCAGGCTGTCATCAGTGCCTCTCAGTGGTAAAGGTCAGGCTTCTGTATCTGTATCCTGGTATCTTCCGGCCCCCCTGGCTTCCACATTTATCTCCTCCTCTGTTTTGAATTTCTTATTCATGGGGACGCGAGGGAGAAGACAGGAAAGAAACAAGAGACAGGAGAGAGAAACTGTAAAGCAAGGTGGCCAAATTTCACAAATTACACCCAAAACCATTTTTACTACTTTATTGTCCCATCCGAAAGGCAATTTTAAACCTTTAAGTATTTTTCACAAACCATTAAACGTTTAGCTATTACGTTTTTTTTTCTAAGAAATGTGTGAAACAGTTCCTCTTACCCTTAGAAAAGGATTTAAGTGATTATACGATCTTGAGGGAGAAATTTCTAAGCATGACACCAAAGCTAGAAACTGTAACAAAAGACATTGATAACCTTTATTACTTCAGAAAAAACCCCTCTATAAACAGTGTTGAAATATCTGACAAAAGGGAAAACATTTGCAACTCATATGGCAGAAGACTAATATTCTTAATATAATAAGCTCTCTTTCAAACCAATAAGAAAATTTTTTTTTTATTTAGTTACTTTTCAAGTACATTTTTTTTCTTTTCTTTTCTTTTTCTTTTTCTTTTTCTTTTTCTTTTTTCCTTTTTTTTCCAATAAGAAAAATTTTAATACCACCAATAAAAATGGGCAGAGGATATATACAAGTAATTCACAAAAGAAGGAGGCAAATAGTCAACAGCCATAGAAAAAGCTAATCTAACTATTAATGAAAATTGCAAATGAAACAATAAGGCATAGTCATCCTTTCAGGTACGCAAGATGTTGCAAATGGACCTAAGCCGATTTGGCAGTCCAGCAAAAGTCCTTCAGTGAAAATGGTAAAGCTGGGCAGTGACTAACACACCCGCCCTCACAACCTCGGTGGCGGCTGCTTTATCACTCTGAAATGGAGTACAAGCCCGCATTCCTCAAACATACAGTGATTAGCAAGCAAGCACAAAAGAGGACGAAAGGTGTATTTTGTAGTAGATGTCCCTCTCATCCCAATAATGTGACTGGCTGGTTTTGTAGATGAGTTGGGATCTGGTGGGATCAACAGGACTTTGGAGCTAGCACTACCTTGGGTGCGTGCAGGCACACTGTCAGTATAATGAATGAAAATAAGTGGGGAGACTTGACTTGGAGGGGGGTGAACACACAACACAGTGCACAGATGATGTGTTGTAGAATCGTACTCCTGAAACCTGTATAATTTTATTAGCCAGTGTCGCCCCAGTAAATTCAATGAAAAAGACAAAAGAAAGAAAAGAAAATAAGGGGAGAAAGTCACCACAGAATGGTACCTTTCTTTTTTTCTAATATTTTATTTATTTATCTTTAGAGGGGAAGGAGAGAAGGAGAAAAACATCAATGTATCGTTGCTTCTCGTGAGTCCCCTGCTGGGGACTAGGCTGCAACCCAGGCATGTGCCCTGACTGGGAATCGAACCACAATCCTTTGGTTTGTAGGCCCACGCTCAATTCACTGAGCTATACCAGCCAGGGCAGAATGGCACCTTTCTGAAAGGTAGTTTTCAACATGTATAACAATTTCAAGTGAACATAGTCTACAAATGAGCAGTCCTACTTATCCTTATCCTGAGGACCAAAGGGTCGCTGGTTTGATTCCCAGTCAGGGCACGTGCCTGGGTTGCGAGTCAGATCCCCAGTAGGGGGCGTGCAAGAGGCAGCCACAAATTAATGTTTCTCTCCCTCTCTTCTTTCCTCCCTTTCCCTCCATCTAAAAATAAATAAATAAAATCTAACAAAAAAGTATACATGGGGAAAGATATGCCAATGTGTACACTGCATATGTTAACAGCAGTTTTCACCAGGCACTGAATTATGGGTGATTTTTACTTTTCCTTTGTACCTCCTTGTATTGTCTGAATATTTCATGATGAGTGTATGATCAGAAGGAGAAAACAACAAAACAAATTTTATTTTGAATATGGAAAGAGAAAAATAACAAAGCAAAAATAAAATGAAAAGAGAATGTCTAATGACTTGGGTTTTTTTTTTTGTATGGCCTAGAAATTAGCCCATGTCAAAATGTCCCGGTCAAGGTATGTACATCAAAAGGTCCTTAATGGCAAAAGAGTAACAGCTTCACAATGGCCACAGCCCTTTCCATCCTGTCCTGCTAGTCCATTTTCCGTGCAGCAGGCAGTCGGAGTTGTCTTTCAAGAGCACTCAGCAGGTTGCTACTCCTGCGCTTCAGTTCTTTCAATGGATTCCCATTGAAGCCCGTATTGTGTCAGCGTGGCACACAGGATCTGGGTCCTTGGCCACTGCTGCACCTGTCTTTTCCAGTCTGTTCCAGCCAACTGATCCCTCTCCAGTTTCTGGAAATGGCCTGCTTCTAACCTTGGTCTGACAAAAGTTAGTGACGTTATTGCCACTGAGGGCAATAGCTAGATCTTGTCTTTTTTTTTTTTTTAGTGCCTAGAATAGTGCCTACCACAGGTAGGCAAAAGAAATGTTTGCTAAATGAAAGATGAATTTATGTATAGAATGCAGAACCTCTAATATGACTGTTAATGAGTTTTCAACTGTGGTACTGGTAGATGAGATGGCCAGAGAGATGACATTCAGGTGTTAGTCTAATTGCATTGTTCTCCGGTTGCATTTTGGGTGCATTCACTTGGGACTCTAATCATCATATATAAAATTGCTGGAATAAACATGTGTACTTTAAGTTCTGTCCCTGTGTGTCAAAGATTAGCTAGATGTTCATCAATCCACTTCCTTTTCCTGGGCACCCAGAAAAACAATATCTCTTCGTCTTCCTTGCACTTAAGTTGGGAAATTGGGACTGAATTCTGGACATTGAGAATGTGAATGGAAATATTCTTTGACTTCTGTAAATGTGCCTTTCGTTTTCTGGTCCATGCTGCTCAACTCAAAGACCTTTGAAATGGTGGAGTTGCAAGACGGAAGGAGGCTGGTCCCTGATCTGTGACGTGGACTAGAAATAAACCTTTGTTGAATTCAGCAACTGAAATGTGGGGTCCATTTGTTACTGCAGCTCAACCTAGCTTCTCCTGACTGCATAGTCTTCCAAAAAGCTTGTAAAACTCTACTTGTTTTTGAGTGAGGCAGGACTTATACATTCATTTCAATTTGACATTTCAGGATGCAGATGTCGAAGCACATCTCCTCGTTCAGCTTCTTCATTTGTATTTTCCAAATGATTTGAAAGAGAAATATGGAGTAAGATAATAACTATTCAGTAGAAAGCAAAAAATAATACAGAGTGCAAATAACTCACAATCAGCATAACAATCCTTGCTATTAATATGAATCTTTCATTTCTCTACTTTTTTCAATAGTTTACAAATCTGCTATGTTTAATAGAAAGCTCCAAATATACTGCCTTTTTGATGAAAGAGGGTTGTATAAATCTATCAAACTCATGAATATATTATGTATTTCATTTGTTGATTCACTTATGAAAGAATGAAATTAAATGAGAAATTAATTAAGACCTACTATGCGAGTTTTCTTGTACAGCATTGCTCTGTTCGGTTGGTATTCAGATGGGGTGGTTGGCAGATTCAATCTGCTTGTAGTAATGCTGATCTGTTGAGTAATCTTTGCTAAATGTGACCAGAAAGATGGAATGTTTTTATTGGCAATTATAATCCTTGGGCGGTATGTTACTGGGTGAGGCTTCTGGCTGCTGGTCCCACACAGGACCATTCATGGCTGTCACATACTGCTGGGGACATTGATGTCCTCCGAAGAGCAAATTAATGGAAAAGGTCTTTTCCAAACAAAATGCATAAAACGATGTTAGCAGAGCGCTTGCGAATGTAATTTTTTGACCCATTTGTAGGAATCTTCTCTGTGAAATTTTGCCTGATTCCCCCATTTACTTAGTACAGCTTCTTCGTGCTCGCTCTTTAGCCTGTGGGAGTCTTATATCATGACCTATAGCAGTTATTTCTAACTGTCTTAGTAGACAGTGAGATACAGGAGGGCCCGCACCAACCCCCTTGTCACCTCATATCCTAAGTGCTTTGCCTGAAGTAGAAACCCAGTAAATGCTCATTATTTTTTTTCTTTTTGCACACTGATGTGTGAGAGACATATTGCAGACCTCTTGCACCTGGCCCGGAACCCAGGCATGTGCCCTGACTGGGAATTGAACCGGCACTCAATGCATTGAGCCACACCAGCCAAGGCAGTGCTTAATTTTCAATTAATATTGATACAATTGTTTTAGACTATTGTGCTTTTAGAGTTACAAAAAGCCCTTAAAGAGAAACAATTACACACTTACTTTACATTTACAATTTGTCACTGATTTATTTATTTATTTTAATATACATTTTAAGATTTTATTTATTGACTTTTAGAGAGAGGGGAAGGGAGGGAGAAAGAGAGGGAAAGAAACATCGGTGCACAAGAAATATACAGAGAGACATCAATTGGTTGCTTCTCACACGCCTCCAACTGGGAACCTGGCCTGCAACCCGGGCATGTGCTCTGGCCAGGAATTGAACCGGCAGCCATTCAGTTCGCAGGCTAATGCTCAGTCCACTGAGGTGTACCTGACCTTTAAATGTAGCACATATATATATAAATCGGTCAGGTTTTGTATAGTCACCACATCAGGGTATTTTATGCAGTTTTAGGATACCCAAAAAATTATGAAAAACAGAATTTACCATTACTTACAGGTGCAAAAGTTGACCAGCGTTTGAGCAAAAAGAATGCCAGAATAGGCCACAGGGTGGTAATGCTTGTGACTTGGGGCGGGACACCCTGTCATACATAAAAGAGACCAAGCTCAAACGGGATGGTCGGCCAAGCAAGGCAGTGACGGATAAGCCAGAGTGTCAGAGGAAAGAAAGGCTTGTTTTGAGGCCATTTCACATTCTTGTTTTAGCTTTTTACCCAGTTTACGTTGCTATTCAATGGCACCTGACCTGAAAGGAAATCTGCTTTATAAAATCTTCCAGAGAAAGACGAACCCAGTGCATGCAGTATTAGGCAGAGCACTGGTTATTGAATTCGTCCTTGTGCATCACTGCAAACTCTTCAAGGTAAAATTTCCTAGAATTTAAACTTGTTTTCTTTTTTTATTCTTCTCTCAGTAGAGCTGGAGGACAATTGGCCTGCACCGTCAATGTAAGATGCTAAATCACTCCAGCTGTTTTCCTTTTGTATGAAATTTCAGTTCTCTTATTTCTTTTTTAAAAATATATTTTGTAAATATTGTATCTATTTTTAGAGAGAGGGGAAGGGAAGGAGAATGAGTGAGAGGAACCTCAATGTGTGGTTGCTTCTCATGCACCCAACACTGGGGACCTGGACCACAACCCAGGCATGAGCCCTGACTGGGAATCAAACCAGCGACCTTTTGGTTCACAGGTCGGCACTCAATCTACTAAGCCACACCAGCCAGGGCCTCTCATTTCTTTTAGGGTCTTCTTTCCTTAGGAGTCATGTTTCCGACTCTGCCAGGGTGTCTGCGAACTGTCTCTTTCATCCCGATGCTCTGGACATACAACGAACATGACTAATGCCCAGGAAAGTAAAGCTGGTACACGAAACCTGTACACGTCACTTTCCTTGTGTAGTTTGCCTCCCCCCAGTTCATTCACTCACTCCGAGCACATTCTGTGTCGGGAGTTGTAGATGCTTTGGGATATCATAGTGAACAAAACTGACCTAAATCTCTACCCTCACAAACTTTACATTCTAGCCGGGCAGACAGACAATACACAAACATGTGAGTAAAGAATCATAGTGTTGCTGCTGATAATAAATGCGATGTAGAAAAATAGAGTGGAGGAGGGGAAAGACAGTGTTAAGGGTTGCAATTCTCATAGTAGCCAGGATCGGTTTGACTAAGGTTGTTAAAAAGCATTAAAGAAGACATTTCAGGTGATGCAAACTTTATTCAACACTTTATGAAGTGGGCACTCTCAGTTCCCAAGGGTCCAGAGAACTTCAAAATGGAGTGGAAGGCATGAGATTTTTACAGGATAAAGAGTAAAGCACAAGCCCTGGCTGGTGCTGCTCAGTGGATTGAGCACTAGTCTGCAAACCAAAGGGTTGCTGGTTCCATTCCCAGTCAGGGCACATGTCTGGGTTGTGGGCCAGGTCACCAGTAGGGGGCGTGAGAGGCAACCACACACTGATGTTTCTTCTCCTTCCCTTCCCCTCTCTCTAAAAAAAATAAATAAAATCGTAAAAAAAAAAAAGAGTAGGGAACAAGGAAGTAAATGCAGAGCCCAGAGTTACCTTGGCCTTTGGGGACTGGCTCACTGGGTATACTGTCAAGTGGAACATTGACAAAGACGGAAAAGCTACCTAAGCTTTGGTTTGCTGACATGGCACCCTGGGCAGGGGTGGCTCCATCTTGGGCCCGGAAATTATTTCAACAAGGTGAATTCTGAGTAAAGACCAACAGGAGGCGAGGAAGCCAGCCTGCAGTAGAGCCCACAAGGCCCAGAAAACAGCAAGCATGAGGGCCCGAGGTCAGAACTGGCCGGCGTTTCCGAGAAATAGTAAGGTGGTAGTTAGGTAGATGGAGCAGAGTGAACAAGGGGAAGGGCAGGGGGGCTGGGGACAGAGGTACCAGTCAGATTGTTTAGAAAACAGGTGGCGAATACAAGGCCCGTGGGCCGAATCTGGGATTGAGCGCTAGCTCCTTGTTTCTACCCGGCGGCAGTGCTGAGCTGCTGGCCCCTAGTTAAGGAGTAGTTTACGTGTACACAGTCCTAAAGTTACATTCAGCCCTTGAAGGCAACCGTGAGGCTGATGTGGCCCGCGGTGAAACTGAGTTTGGCACCCCTGCTTTAGAACCTTGCAGAATGCTACAAGGACTTTGGCTTTTACTCTGAGGTGGAGAGCCGCTGGTGGGTTTTAGGCCAAAGACTGGCCAGCTCTCATTATGCCTTAATAGGATCACCCTGGGTCGAGCACAGACTGAAGGAGGAAAGTGTGGCAGTTGGGAGACCAGCTGAAGGCTGTGGTCATGATTCAGAGGTGTGATTATGATGTCTGCAAACAGTGAAAGTAGAGATGGGAGTAAGTGGCCAGATTCTAAATATATTTTGAAGGGAGGGCGAACCGAACTTGCTGATGGGATAGGTGTGACTATGAAAGAAAAGGAGGAGTCATGTATGAGTTCAAGGTTTTCGGCCTGTACAACCAGAAGGATGCAGTTGCTTTTCACAGCTGCGGTCAGGAACACGTTAAAGCACAGGTGGCAAACAGAAGGCCCGTGGGCAGAATCCGGCCCTGCACCTTGTTTTATCCGGCCCGGCACCTTGTTTCTACCCGGTGGCAGTGCCGAGCTCTCGCTTCACTGTTAAGGAGCAGTTACATTTCTACAGTCCTAAAGTTACATTCGGCCCTTTGAAGGTAACCGTGAGGCTGATGTGGCATCTGGTGAAAATGAGTTTGACAGCCCCACTTTAGATAGCGGCAGTGAGCTGGGTAGATCAGGAGCCCAGTTTTATTCATGGTGAGTTAGAGAATATCATCAGACCTCCGTGCAGAGATGTTGAAGAGGCAGCTGGACCTATGAATATGGAGTTCATGGATGAAGTTCAGGCTGGAGATACAAATCTCGGAGTCATGATCCTACTGAAGGTACATATGGTCCTGACACTTAATGAGATCATGGGGGGGGGCGTACACATTAAAGAGAAGAGGTTCAAGGATTGAGCCTCAGGGCTGGGGAATGGTCTGTTTGTAAAAACATAAGCACATGTACATCCACATCAGACATAAGCATTTGGGTGGAAGCAACCAGGAGTGAGTAAACTTTGGAGAAGCAGCCCTGGCTGGTATGGTTCAGTGGATTGAGTGCCGGCCTGCAAACCAAAGAGTCAGTGGTTCAATCGTTAGTCAGGGCACAAGCCTGGGCTGTGGGCCAGGTCCCCAGCAGGGGGCGTGCAAGACGCAGCCATGTATCTCTCACACATTGATGTTTCTCTTTCTCCCTTTCCCTCTCTCAAAAAAAAAGTAAATAAATGAAATCTTAAAAAAAAATCTTTGGACAAGCAGGGGCATTCGGCTCAATATGGAGGAGGAAAATAAACTGATGTGTGGAACATGGCTGCTCAGATAAAAGCTTGAGGGAAAAAAGCGCAGCAGGGAGTGAAGATGAAGAAGGCCGGGCCAACTTCGAGAAGCAGATGAAGGGACTGTGTGACTGGAGCAGGGAGCGGGGTGGAGAGACAGGCAGAATGGTTTGGGTTACTCTTTGCTTGTTTTGTAACTCTGTTTGCCCCCAAAACTAACAGCAATGTTTTTGACTGGGCTGCCTGGAAACAGCCTCTGAGTTGGAGCATTGGCTGCAGGTGGAGTGGTCACCTGTGCTCCCCTGCAGACGGTCGGCCTGGGAGTGAGTGCTCATGGGAGATGCATTTAAGGACGTACAGCAGACAGGTGGGGCAGAGAAGCTGAATTGGGATGTGATTGTGACTAAGGCTTCAGCAGGTGCCACAGGGAACTCTGGGGCTCCAATGTTTCAAAACCGTCCCAAATTGAAGCAAGGGGACAAACTGAGGTTTTTGTATCATTACCTCAGCCAGTCACAGGCCCAGGTTCTGCCCCCATGAGAGGCCGTGTTACCTTGGGTAAGACAGTCCCCTGTAGCCGTGGGGAACTGATATTCTCACAAGCTGGCGTGTGGGTGTCCTGACCCAGAAGACAAGAGGGGACGTGACGTGAGGAGCACCTCGGTATCCGCTATGAGCATCTCCAAGCTGAAAATTCATGAAGAGGTCAAAGGTTGCTTCTATTTCATTGTAGTTTTTATTTTATTCCTGAGGAGGCATTTGGAAATGTGTTGGGGTGGCTTTGTCATCACAGTGACTGAATTCGTCGCACAATGAATTGTCGCAACCCAAAGGCCGTAGCATCTTTACTGAGGGACACTGTGTGGAAGGAAGTTAGGTACAACCTGGTCATAAGTAGGATGGCCAGGTAATTTGTCCTATGAAGCAGGGCATTTTTTTGAGAGTGAAAGGGGTTTATTCATAATTATGTCAAGACAACGGGCATAGACCGTGAGAGAAGCCAGTGAGCCGGGACTTCTGGGATTCCCAGTCCTTGGGGAGTCTTGCATTTGGGTACCCCGCCACCCCGAGAACCCTGTGCATAAGAAGAGTGACTCATCTTAGTCACAAATTTTGGACTGATAAAAATTGTCAACATGCCTAGGATATTTACTTTTCAAATGGACAGGAATGGTAACCTCAGTTCTGGTGAAAAGAGTCCCTCAGTTCAGTGTTTCCCAAATGCTTTCACATCATGGCGTACAGAGAAAGTGATTTTTAATCGTAGGGCATCGTTGAGTCACTGCAGAAAGCTGAAGGTTACAGGCTCCAGCTGGTCATCCCCGAGGTGGCAGCTTCCAGGACACGGCACTCCTGGGACCCGTCAGGAGAACGTCTCTGAGCAGCTCTGCCTCACCAAGTAAGTCTTTTCTGTTTTCCTCCCCCAAGTTAAGCCTTGAAAGCCTAGGAAGTTTGGAATAAAATGAAAAGATGGTGCAGTGAACCTAATCCGTGGTTTTAATACTTTTATGTTGAACTGAGGAATAACTTGTGTTTGTTTAAGGTACTTAAAGTGTTTGTGGCCACTTGGCATATTGGTGAGTTGGAGAGATTAGCCTTAGGTTCTACCTAAAAATGAGTATTTTTACAAATAGCATTTCAAAATGAATGCTCCAAGAACAGACTTAGCTCATCTAGTAAGAGGGAGCGGAATATTTTTGAGAACTTGCAGCCTCACACACAGTTTACCGCCCCCCACCACCTCGCCCTTCTGTGGGTGGGGGGGGGTAACTCATCCCGATGTGGGGGCAGGGAGATGGCAGGCGGGACACACTACCGCCAGGACCCCTCTTCCTAAGAGGGCCCAGTCTCACGGGATCTCGGAGTTCTACGGGGTTGGCGGGCGAGCCCTGGATCGGAAACACCTGAGTTCCCTGCGTGCACAAGGCTCCTCACTGCAGGCTGGTCCTTAAGCAGTCTGGCTGGTGCCAGCGATCAAGCAAAGGCCGATCATCCTTCTTTGAGGCCCCATCAGAGTCACAGTGTAATTGTGCCTGGCTGGAGGGGTCCCAGCAAGTGCTGGAGACAGGATCCGGCCCAAGGCCCTTCAGGGATCAAGGCCAGAACAGGGGATGGAGCTGCGCATGCTCAGGATGAAAAGCCATCATGCTGGAAAGGTCAAAAGCCCCGGAGGAAGGGACCAGGGCTTCTGGCCAGAGACCCTGGGAACCAAATCTGACCACCGCCCTAATCCAAAACCTCAGCAATTCAAATGCACAACAAACCCCAGTGAGTTTTTTCTCTATTTTTTTTTTAATTTCCACTCCTATCTTCCCTCCACCTTTGGGCTTTATTTGTTCCTTGAGGTGTAAAGTTAGGGTTTTTATTTGAAATCTTTGTTTCCTGTTGTAGGTGTTTAGCACTGACCTTCCCCCCTTACAACTACTTCTGCTGCATCCTGTACGTTTTGGTAGGCTGTGTTCTCATTCTCATTGGCCTCAAGATATACTTTGATTTCTCTTTCATTTGCTTTGGCCCATTGGGTTATTCAGTAGCATGTTGTTTAATCCACATGTTTGTGAATTTTCCGGTTTTCTTTTTGTGACTGATTTCCCGTTCAGACCATTGCAGTCAGAAAAAATGCTTGCTATGATTTAAATCTTGAAACATATTACGGCTTGTGTGTGGCCTAACGTATGAGCTGTCCTGGAGAGAATGTTCTAGGTACACTTGATAAGAACGCATACTCTGCTGCTTTGGGATAGAATGTAAATGTCTAAGTCCTTCTGGCCTAATGTGTTAAGTTCAGAGTTTCCTTATTGATTTTTCTGTCTGGATGATCTGTCCATTGATGAAGGTGAGGTATTAAAGGAGTGATCGCATGTAGAAGATGGACCTTAGTGTTCAAACCTGCGCAGCTCTAACTGGTCTCTCAAACCTCTGTGACTGTCTAAGCAAACTTCTTTATTCTCAGTGGCTTCCAGTCGTTGAGGGTGTGCCACCATCTGTCACTGCCCCAAAGGGGAGCATGTCAGTCAGCACCCGGATGCAGGCTAATTGGAAGGTGGATCCTGTCTTTCATGGGAAGACTGGAGGTGGGTGCTTCCGTCTACTGCATCTGTGCTGTGCCCTGAGCAGACAGCCAGTGAAGAACTCTTCCTCTTTTGTTACAATCCTGCGGGACCATGAGGATAAAAGCTTGACTGGCCACCGGAGCCAGGTGACGAGGAGTGTTCCCTGGGCAGTCATTGTACAAACCAGGGCACCAGACCTGTGCACGAAGAGGCTCACCCAGTTGGTGGGGTGTCGTCTCTTAAAGTGAAAGGTTGGGAGTTTGATTCTTGGTCAGGACACATGCCTGGGTTGCGGGTTCAGTCCCTGGTCAGGGTCAGTACTCATACAGAGACTACAAATAGATGTTTATCTCCCTCGCTCTGCCTTCCTCCCCTTCTCTCTAAAAATGAATAATTTTTTTTAATTTCTGGGAGATCAACCAGCGCCCTGGAGTGAGGCAGAGGGAGAGAGCAAACATGGTGTCCACCATCTTCTGGGGACTCTGGGAGTTGCCCCCTAGATGTACGTTAAATTAGAAGCCTGCCCCTCAGGCCACAGCTATTTTTTTAAGATGTCATTTATTTATTTTTAGACTGAGGGGAAAGGAGAGAGGGAGAGAAACATTAATGTGTGGTTCCCTTTCATACACCCCCTACTGCAAAACCCAGGCATGTGCCCCAACTGGGAATTGAACCGGTAACCCTTTAGTTCTAAGGCTGGCAGTCAATCCACTGAGCCGCACCAGCCAAGTCAGGCTGACATTATTAAGACAAGCAAATAGGCCTCTTGCAAGGGAAGACTGGGTATTGCCAGCTATGTGCTGCGCTCTGAAGGTTTAGCCATGTGAGTCTGCATGAGCCCTTGAAGAAGTATGTCGCAGTTCACTAAAGCCTGTGGGTCCCATGGACACAGGCCCTGTTGGCTTTCACAGCTACATGTTTTCAGGGCCCATGTCTCCGGTGGAAACTTAAAGGTTGGGGTACCAGATGTGGGGTCCAAATCCTTCACTCCTCAGGGAGACCTTTGGAGTTGTGAGTTCCCTCCTGGTTGTATGTTGCCGTGACAGGGGTGGGGTTTATGGTGACATTGTGTATCAGCCTCTTCTATCCATTTCAATGTGTTTTTTTTCCTGTTTGCCTGATAGGTGTAGGAGTCACTCAGCTGCTTTCTGGGTCCCTTTCAGGAATTGTTCTGTATGTAGCTGTAGATTCCATGTGCCTGTGGGAGGAAGTGAGTTTGGAAGGGGGTTCAGGAACCTCCTGTGTTGCTGTGTTGAACTAGAACTTTCAGCAAGTGACTGTTCTTATACAAATCATCTACCTTATACATATGAAAATATTAAGATTTCTGAGTGGAACCCAGAGGATTAAGAATAATTAGGCTTTAAGGGGACTAAACGGTAATGGAAAGAAGTACAATTAAAAAAAAACAAAAAAGGAATAATTTGACTTTAAAATGTATACCAAGCAGAGCCTTGACCAGTGTGGCTCAGTTGGTGGGGTGTCGTCTCTTAAAGTGAAAGGTTGTGAGTTTGATTCTTGGTCAGGACACATGCCTGGGTTGCAGGTTCAGTCCCTGGTCAGGGTCGGTACTCATACAGAGACTACAACTAGATGTTTATCTCCCTCTCTTTCTGCCTTCCTCCCCTTCTCTCTAAAAATTAATAAATCTTTTAAAAAATAAAAGTAAAACATTACCAAATTCCTCCTGCTATGATGTGCTGAGGACACATCATCACTTGTGGCGTATTCTTACCAAAAACGCAGGAGTCTAAGCCTGAGGTCACATCAAACCGAAGTGAAGGCACGTTTTACAAAATAGGTGGCTTGTCCTCTTAAACACATCAAGGTCTTTGAAGACAAAGAAAGGCAGAGAGACTGTTGTTGGTTAAAGGAGATGGAGGAGACATGACTGAGTTTCATGTGGTCATGAATTACATACCGGACCAGACCGGGGAAATGCAGAACTTAAAATAAAATCATTGCACAATTGACACTTGACTATGGTTGTGTGCATGACACATTTGTGTAATGTTAAATTTCCTTATGCCTATTGCTTATCAATTTCCAGTGATAATGGCAATGTGCTCATGTAAGAGAATGTCCTAGTGCTCAGGAAATATATATATATATGTATATATGTGTATATATATATGTACACATATATATGAAGTACTTAAGTGTAAAAGGGCACAGTTCTAAAACTTATTGTTGAGATGCTTGAGGAAGAAAACAGCTGAGAGAGTGAGAGAAATAGAAGTGATTGTTGAATCTGGGTAAAGGGTGTGTGGGGTTTCTTTCTACTCTTGCAACTTTTCTGTAAGTTTGAGTTATTTCAAAATAGTTAAAATTTATCCTCAATATATATAGCCACCCCCCTGAATTTTTCAGAGTATAAGATGCAACCTCCCACCCCCAAATTTGGAAGGAATAATGGTTGTTAATGCTGCCATTTGGTTCTGTTTACATTTACATCGGTGAAATATTATTTGTTATTAAATATTTTACCACATTTCCCCCCTATTTTCCTCCTCCAAAACCTAGATGCATCTTATGATCCAAAAATACGCTCTAAGTATAGGCTTTCAGCCTCCAGTTACTGTCCATTACCTTCTCCGTACACGACAGCCATTCTCAGACATCTGCACACCACGCACACTCACACTACATTATTTATGGAATGTCTGGCGTGTTACCGCTCTCAGCGCTCTCGTGTTGTCAAATAAGTCCATGAGATCACAGCAACTCTGAAATCCAAGGAGCAATGGAGAACGTGTTTGTGGTCCTTACACCAGGGGCTTTGCTACTGTGGGAAACAGCTCGATTCATGTCCTTCCTATGCTCAGTCTGGGGGCAGAGTGTTTGCAAGCGTGCCAGCGCTCGCCTTTGTATTCACTCCACCGTCAGAGCATTACGAATGCAGGGGAAATCCCAGCGCGGCCCCATAGAACACATCCGTTAGTCTTGATGCTTCCTCCCGAACACACATTTTGCTTGCTGGGGCACAGTCTGCACCAGCTTGATCCATTTTGATTTTTAACTGCAATAATTCCTTCCCCTCCAGCCTGTGCCAGGTGTGAAATGGAAAGCGAAATGCCCTCCTCAGAGGCATGCGTGCACAATTGTCTTAGGCACTGGGAAGTGTTAAAAAATTTCTCAGTTCCCTGGTTCAGTGACATCTAAACCGCCAGTCTGGTGGTTCCAACAAAGGCAGGTGTGGGCAATGGCAGGATGGACGAATGATGTGCTCATTTAAATAGGGCGAAAATTAATCTTGGTATATGTGGACTTCCAGGAAAGTCTTTTTTTGCTTAAATGAGATGTGCCCCCTACTTCCAGAAAGCTACATTTTAAGATTTTATTTATTTTTAGAGAGAGGGTAAGAGAGGGAGAGAAACATCAATGTGTGGTTGCCTCTTGCACGCCTTCTGCTGGGGACTGGACCCACAACCCAGGTGTGTGCTCTGACTGGGAATCGAACTGGCAACCTTTTGGTTTGCAGGCTGGCAGTCATGCACTGAGCCAAACCAGCGAGGGCCAGGGCAGTTTTTTCATGTAACCATTGCTTAGGCTGACATTATCACCTCACCCTCAAAAACTTCCCAAGTGAGTTCATCAGACACGCCACACTCACTTAACATTAGTGTTAATGAGCTTGACCATCTGGTACTTCCAAAATCATTAGAATAGGCTGGCTGAAACTAGTGAACTTTCGTAATTTCTTTGGATCCCTGGCATTTGAACCTTGTTGGGGAGCGCCTCACCAGGAATCTTGGTGGGAGGCAAAGACAGCCTTTTGTTTGAGGAGCTGAGCCCCTAGTATCCTCGTTTGCAGCTGGAGCAGAGGCAGAGCAGGGCTGCCCCCTGGTGGTGGTCATGACTATGTATGTTGGGGGCATCCTCCCCAGGACCAGTTCAGTGGCACTTTTTTTTTTAAATCCTCACCCAAAGGAGGACACCTTTTTCATTTGAGAGAGGACAGGAAACACAGAAGCATCCTCTGGTTGCCTCCCGTATGTGCCCAACCCAGGGTTGTAAGCACCTGGACCAGGGATCAAACTCCCAACCTAGGTATATGCCCTAATGGGCAATCGAACCCAAAACCTTTCGGTTGCAGGACAACACTGCAACCAACTGAGCCACACTGACCAGGGCTTCATCATTTTTTTATATGAGACTCCTACTACTTAAACTTCCCCTTAGGTACAGTAGCATTAACAATAACAGAATTAATAGGAAAATCTCAAAAAGCAAATGTGTCAATTGCCAAGTGGGTAATTCATATAGTACTTACTACTAAAATAGAAAACAAATGCCATGACAGTTGCTGCACAAAAATGGTCTCTCAAGCTACAAATGCTTGCCACCTTTGATCCAGAAATCTCATTTCTTGGAATGTGTCACGCAGATATCTTTTTGTACCAGTGAAGTGAGAAATGAGCAATGTGCAGTATTGTTTATCACAGCAATGACTGAAAACCCACATATCCCACCAAAGGGGACTGCTTAAACAGCCCACGAATACATAGTGGAATATTATGCAGCTATAAAAAATGGGAACGCATTTCGTATATTGAATTGGAAAGATCCATTTTAAGTTTCAAAAAGCAAGGAATGGCGCTGACCAGTGTAGGTCAGTTGCAGGGGCTATGCCCTGCAGAGGAAGCCCACAGGCTCTGTTTTGGTCAGGGTGCATGCCCAGGTTGTGGCGCCTACGAGAAGCAACCAACTG
This sequence comes from Artibeus jamaicensis, assembly GCF_021234435.1. Classification (NCBI taxonomy): domain Eukaryota; kingdom Metazoa; phylum Chordata; class Mammalia; order Chiroptera; family Phyllostomidae; genus Artibeus; species Artibeus jamaicensis. The sequence continues at coordinate 5,634,662 of NW_026522028.1, read as the reverse complement.
ATGTTTCTCTCACTCTTTCTCTATCCCTTCCCCTCTCTCTAAAAGTGAATAAGTAAAAACAATCTTAAATAAAAAAGCAAGGTATATAAATAGAATGTGATCTTGTATAATAAAAGGGAAACAAGGAGGAACGTGTGTTTGCAATTGCTTATATCATAATAAAGATACGCCGGTAGGATACATAAGAAATCTCATCATAATATTTATTCATAGGGTTGTGAGGTTAATGCGGGTGGGTCAGGGTCCATTTACTGTTTGCCTTTTGAGATTTTGTGTTTTCCCCACCATCTGCATGAATGACCTATTGGAAAATTAAATAACTACGCGACAATAAAAACAAAGTACTGCAGTCCGGCCAATGCCTTTTTGTAACATAACTGCGTGCTTTATTGAGATACACAGTAAAGCAGTAATATAATACAATAGTAAGGCATATATTTGGTGAAGTCTGATATGTTGTGAAAATGCAGTAAAACTGAAGTTTAAAAAAATAATTAGTAAATGTTACAGTGTTGGTGTTAAAACACAATATATTATGATACTCAAGTAAGAACTCAGTACCTGAAAACAATGACGTCACATGCCATGTGATGTTTGCGCTTCAGTTACACTGATTATGATTTACAGTTTAACACTCAGTGGTTATACAGAACACGAAATAATGTCCAAATTATACTTAAAATGTAGCAATAAAGCTCTCAACGTGTATTCATTTATTTTTGACAGACTCACTCCAGAGCTAATGTCTACAAGAGAAAACAAAAAGTTTAAAACAAAATTATGCACTCGATCTCTGATCTTAGAATGAAACTTAAACTTCTTAGTAGGAAGTAAAGTAACCCCTTGATTTAAGTTGTGGTTAAACAAAATAAAATCCTCAGATAAGGGAAAAGTCCAGTGTTATTATGTAAAGGAAAAAATGCAAGACTAAAACCACATCTTAACGTAATTTGTTACCATAGAGCTTTGGGTTTTCTTTTGGAAATTATAAAGGAAAACAGAAAATGGGGAGAAATGTTCACAGAACGAACAAGTGGTGAAGCCGTGAAATCAGGTGTGCACAATTATTAGGGACACCCCAAAACCAAAGTGAGGTAGAAATAGCATGAAAAGCCATGTTTGATGTTAATTATCATTAATAAAATAACGGACAAAGCCCACTCTCCAAAAGTTAATTACACTTGATGTAAGAGGTAACAGATTTGCAAAATAATAGGTCATACGCGGTGATTTCTATTGATTGAATATTTAAAAAAAATCAAAGACTAATCAGATGAAATGAGAGAATAAAGCTTTTTCCTACCATCTAGTCCTCCTGACTTTTTTCCTCCATTTTTTGAACAATTGAAGCTGTGTAATCCACCCGAAAGGGTCTGGAGTACCTTTTGGAACATCTGAGTCAATCTGTGTCCCGACTCACCAACCTGTGTGGAATTACTCACAGCAAAATGCCAAGGAGGGACGCACAGTTCACGAACTTCTGGGTGGGTATGTAACAGTACCACAGTGTGGTGGGGCCGCTGCCTTACGTTTTCCCAAGGCTCATTTTAAATCAAGTCTTGTGGCATTTAAAAACTCACTGCAGTGAGAAGAAAAAATCTGGAGGAAAAAAAAAAGCCATAACACCCACTGCTGTTTGCGAGAAGAGGAAGAATCGTTTAGTTGCGATTAGACAGAGTTGTATGCATGGTTATGAACATCCATCCAATCCTTTACTTCAGGCGCGGCCTCCTCCCTCAGAGGGGAGCGGCTTTGAACCCAGAGCCCTCCTCGTCTCTGGGAGTGAAATTGCCTCCCGTCGCTCGGACTTGCACTGAAGCATCTTTCAATCTGAATCGTGGCGTTGGCAACAGCAGGAAGCTGAATATGTCAACCAACGGATCAGTCTGATATACTAAGCCCCGTGTACCCATCCCTATGTTCCTTTTAAGAAAAATTCAGTACTCTAGTTGTCAGTGGAAAGTTTGAAATGAGAAACATCTGGAGCCCCAGACGACGATTTAGTGTGGTGGTCCTTTCCCTCTGGCTCCTGGGCCATTTCATTCTAGACTGAGCAGGTGAGCCTGGTTGACCAGAAGCACTTTCACACCATTAGCAGGTGGCAGGAACATTTGAACAAGAAATTTAAAAGGTCTCTAGAAATTTCTATCTATTTGTCTATATACCTACAGTATCTACATACTTATAGACATATAGATGTATAAAACGAAAACCCATGGCCAGTTCCACTCAGTCAATGATTCTCAAAAGAGCGACGTGACGTAGTCATTGGTAGTGTTAGAGGAAGTCCTATCTTGAATGCGCAAGAAAAGAAAAAAGCCATGGATTTCACATGGAGATCACGCTGAAAGGATGCAAAACAATGCGCTGCCTCAAAAGTTTGTGTGTGCGTGTGTGCGTGTGCGTGTGTTCGTTTTTAGGGGTTTTTATAAACAACTTTTTTAATAAAGCACACTTTAGTTTACAATCTTTCTGTATAACTGTTATAAATTTTAAACAACCCAAAATGCGTTCCATATAAAGAAATGGCAAGTTATTTAGCTATCAAGATTTTACATGTAGTTTTCTTATAACTTTTTTTTTTGTACAATTGCATAGACGTGTAAAACCTGCCATTGTTAACAAAACAATAACAGACTTAGAAACTACTGAAATCTACAGTATAGTACCACTACCCTTCACAAAAATATAGAATTTTTTTTTTCTTGTAAACTCTTACTGTCTAATCCTCTTTGTTGTATGAATATTATAAAAACCATGCGGGAATCGGGAGTTGTAAAACATTTATTCTGCCCCTTCTTCATCTGTCATGACTGAAACTAAGGACTCCATCGCTCGGCCCAAGTCATCTGCCAAGTGGAAAAGGTTTCCTACATTCTGTCCTGGAAAACAGAGAGAAAGAGAGGCTTTTTACACAGTGCAGGGATCTACACCCCCCTCTTGGCCATTTGGGAAACCGCTCCCCGTGTCTTGGTGAGGACAACACAGAAGCTGCATCAAGGGTATGCACAGCAGGGCTGGATTTTCCCCGGTTTCCAGGAAGAAGCAAAGCCTTGTTGTTAATGAAGCCATTGCATGTTGTTAGTATCAGCTCAATATCGGACCAGCCTACTGTTTGTCACTTCAGTGGAACAATGTCTGAGACTGCACTCATCTTCCAGATACAGACCGAAAGGATCCCACGGGGAAGCACAGCATTCCTGTCATCCCAGGAATAGTCCGTGATGGGTTGCACCTTGCACCGTGCTGTGAGAGATTATTTACTGTGTACTTGAGCTGAATTTTTTGGATGACCAAACAGCCATCACCATAACTACTGCCACTCCCACCGCCTCGCCATTGCCATCACCGTCACTACCACCATCACTGTGACATGACATTGTCACTTCACGACTGTTTGAAGCTGCTGCCTCACCTCTGAGGCTGTGGTGGAGGTGCCGATTTGCTTTCTGCTTTTCCTTGGCTTGAAAAACAAACAGTTGAAGGCACCTCTTTGCACACTGTTGCCATTAGAAGTAGAAAGTGTCAAATAAAATCACTCTGCATTCCAAATTACCCTGGAGCCTACGTATAAGATGACCCACATGTTTAGCATGGAGTTAGGTATCCTGTGAGTCCATTTTTGATCTCCTCCTAAATGAGGGTTAACTATCAGGACAGCCTATTTTAATAAGAACATGACATGACCCGGCATCAGTGCCCAACACAGGGCAAAGGCAGCACAGTATCCCCTGGTCCTCAGTGGCACAATCCCGATGTAGCGTGGAATAATTTGAGACACAGTGTATGTATGGCTTGACTTTTCATATATGTCCCGTATTTTCATATGGCTTATTTGAATTCTTGGACATCAGTAAATTATTCCACTATTCGAGTACTGCCTTTGAAGCTAAAAATGACTTCCTAGGTAGGCTATTCTTACCTTGCCATGTAGCAACTTTACAGATTCACATAATATTGGCTAGAATCTCTATAAAATTAAAGATGGACTACGGCAGGTGTTCTGTTCTCATATTTAGTTCAAGAGCCATCGTTTTTACACATGTGAGAGGCTCTACAAAGGGTTCACAGTGCCGGCACCAGATCCAGTTGGGACATCAAAAGGGTGACGCTATCCGGCCATTTATATTAAGGGGAGCAACTGTGTAAACTTTTGTGCTTTGTTAGTGCAGAGAGTTTCAGTGAGAACTAAATAAAAAGAAACCCACGCTGGATTTTGATTGAGACCACAAACAAGTTGTAACAAAGCCTATGTACTGCCTGCTGGAGTGGGCCCTCCAGGGGGCTGAAAGTGTCTTGGGCTTTTCTAGCCCATAATAACACAGGAAGACATTGCGGGCCCTTTGCTGTTCCTTTGAGCTGAGAGCAGAAATACGTAACCAATGCCACCAGGCGAGAGCTCTTCTCTTGTGTCTGTTTCGGACTGCCTGGCAACCTTGGCAAGTCACAATGATTCATACAAACGTGAAAGTGGATGGACTAGCTGCAGTTTTGATGACTTGCAATCTTAATGGCAATGAACAAAGCCAGTAAAAACAAAACTGGAGACCCTTGCAACCCAGTATCTGCATAGAATTTCAACTATTTCTCATAACCCACCCATGACTATACTGTAGTCCACCTTGTAGACAGAAAACATATTATTACAACCCATAAAACAGGGAGGGGAAGAACTCAGGTTTCCCCCATTGGCTCGTTGGTAATGGTCAAGAGCTGCCTATTTCAGACTGTGTGCTGGGGGTAGGGACCGCAGTTCTAAAGATAATAAGGACAAATGAACGCAGTTATAGGGTACAGCAGTCTGCGAATGACATCGTTTTGTTCATGTCATTTCATTACAACATCCATGAAATGTCATAGGTACCCAAGTCTTGTTTGTATCAGCCTATGGTAAAAGTGGTTTTACCATATGTCATTTCGCTTAAAGCTGCAGAACCCATTGATGATGTTAAGTGAGGGCTTCCTGCCTATATCCAAGTGGTGCTTCTGCTCCCTTCAATGGTGTTCAGTTACTACCCACACAGAAAACTCATGTCTCAACAGCCGTGACTTCCAGGGGTACCTGCTCTTTAAAAAGTTACCAGGTACAGTTATTCTTCATTACCCTTAATCTACCATATACACCCCCACAAAATGATAGGTGGCCTTGTTCATGCTCACAAGCGACCTCATGGCAGTCCCTATGCTAGAAAGACGATGTTAAGTCACCTTTCCATATCTACATTATGCTTTTGGTTACTTTCTTTACAAATACCTGCTTCATCAGAATAATGATTCCAATCATTATTTTCCATGGATGTTTTCATTACAGCCAGGGGAAAAAAAAATCTGACAAAATGTGGCCCCAGAGAATCGTTTACCTCAATCCACCAGAGGCATAAAATTGTGCTGTGACACCAGGCCATGGGTACGGAAAAGAGAGCAGTACCCCAATTCCACTGTCCAGGTGTATAAAGCAGAACACGAGGGAGGTCACTAATTGCACCTGACAGATAAGTCCAAATCAAAAGCTGATACTATGAGTACGAAAGGCAGGATTACAGGCACGTGGAATGAGCTTCAGGCACAACTCAACGCAAAAATACATCTGTAGAAAGTGTTCACTGAATCCCTTCTAAAGCGAGACCCGGTGAACCGCGGCACCGTGCGCTGCACATCAGGGCCGCAGTCTGTTTTTCCGCACCAGCGCTAACTGCGGCGCATTCTGCCTCACACGCCACCGCTGCCTGAGGGAGCCGTTCTCCGCAGTGATTGGAATTGAGACTTTCTGGCAGCGACCCAAGACCTCAATAGCAATCTGGCACTCTATTTTTTAAAAATACAATTCCCAAATAAATGGTTAGCATTCAACTGGCCAAAGCGAAGCCAGAATACCGCAGTGAAATGTCCTTATCTTTTCTTCTCTATAATTTAAAGCTTTCAGAGAAAAAGCTCTGCTCTACTGTATATTTGGGGTATTTTCATAGCATAAAAAGCATTATTATTTTGATTCTCTGGCTCTCTGAAAACTTATCTGACTATAATGCACCTCAGGTAGTAAACTTTCCAAATGCCTGTGACTTGAATGATATGTTCTGGCCTTTTCTAAAATTCCTTCATGAGAGCAATGTGTTTCAAGGTGGTCAAAATTGTGGTGCAACATTTTATAAAACGTTAAAATAAATGTTAAGGGGCACTTACCATAAGAACGAACCCAAGAAGTCTCACTAAGAAGTATGTGAGCCAGGCAAGCTGTCAGGAGTATTCAAGGCTTCACCGATTCAGGTGTCGTCAGTTTCTGCCCCCAGCCCCCCTCGCCCGCACTCCTGGGGCCCCACTGCCCCAAGCCTTGGCGGGAACCCTGGCGTGGACACACTGAAGCACTGTTCAACTCATTAGACTTGTGTGGCACGGTGTTGGCAGAATTGCCGATGTGACCCCTTTGGTCTAAACAAATCTGTGGCTATTCTCGTCCATCCTATCGCTAAGGATCCAGAACCTTCCCTTGTAAGGACTCTCTACCTGTCCAGCCTGTATCCCAGATGACTACACGCTGTGGCTGTCCACGAGAGAGCTTTCCTTCTCGTGTCCTTCACATTAAACTCTTGGTAAGAATGTTTTTGTTTTACTTGAGCTGTTACTGGACATACTCTCTCACCAAACAGTCATTTGGTTGGGTAATTCAATGGTGAGATAATGTTCCTGGTAGAGCAGAAGTGTGAAGCAGCTTTCACCACGAAACCCCAAACCACACTCAGTGATAGTGCTGCACCCTACCCCCGCTTAACCCAAAGAGAGGCACTAAAAAACCCTCAAGACTCCCCACATTCCTTTTTATCTCGAATTAGTTAAGGTTCTCTCTGGCTGCAGATGCCAAATAAAACAGTATCATCTGAAGGGCAAGCTAAGATGATATGAGCCTTTCACATGCCATTATCTAAAGTGGCAATAAAGCAGACGAGTTAGAGTGGCTCTGTACCCAGGCTGCCTGGACTGAAACGCTGGCTCTGTCACCTTGGACACACGGCTTACCCTCTCACTGACTCTGTAAGTCAGGGTTAGTATCAGTTACCTACCTCATGGGTTTTCAGTGCAGATTACATAATGAAAAAAGCGGCGAGTGCTGACAGCAGTGCTTGGCACACAGCGCGTGTGCACAAAATATTAGCCAAAGTGGGAAAGCAAGAGTGCAGGAGCCCAGGAAAAAAAAAAAAAGTAAAACAAAATGAAGTCATCCCGGAAGAATACAAACCAAGTGCACTGGCAGAAAAATGCTAGGGTCCTGGAAGTAGAAAGAAGCTTTATGACTCATCAAGTATGTTCAAAGCTCAATTTCTTTAGGAGACTTTGTTTGTGTTGCAAATGGCAACAGATGATGAACTGCAGGATTCCAACCCAGAGATTCCTGCTTCCCCCCCGCCCCGTGGTCCTGTTGTCATGGTGATGACAATGGCCGTGAACATTCGAGGAATGCTCCTCATGAGCTGGAAGTGGAGAGGTGACTACCGTCCTTACATGATGACGCGTGTGATACAAACATGCGCGTGCACGCACACAATTCTTACACAAACGCCAAACATAGAAAGCGGGATGAGACAGACAGAAGCCATGGCCGTGAGCCTGAATCTCACTAACCTCTCTCATTGGCTTCCCAGGGGTATTTCTTCCTTTAATAATAGAGAGAGGAAGAGGCAGAGATATCAGAAAGGAAAAAAATCATGTGCATAAATATATATATATACACACACACACGCACAGACAGTTTCATACCAATTTGCTTCTTTTACCAAACTAATGTTGAGGTGACCGTTTATTCCCTTCTGGAAAACAAAACAAAACAAAAAAAGACCCCAAAAGACACATCCAGTCAAATCACTTTTACATACACTTAAAACCAGTGTCGACAGAGTTCACGGGACCTGGGGAACATCACTTATAGAGTTCATGGAGTTCATGTGGTAAAATGGGACGAAAGCAGGCACAGCATAGGAATCTGACAAATCGAACATTGTTCTCAAGAGCAATGGTACAATCTCAAGCTTCATGTCAACAGTGTCAGAATCTCTTTATTCTGGACTGGACAATGGACACACCGAAACAAACAGTGGTGGCCTCTGTGTGCCACACTTCTGTGCCCCAGATGCAAGGCACAGTGTTGCCTAGTGGCTAGCGTCCACCCCCTGGGAGAGTTTGTTCTGTCTGGTAGAAGCTGAGCATGCCGTGACAGGACTGGGGGCAAAATAAAAGGGGGAAAGGAGATCAGTCACAGACGCGGATCCAGCCCTCAACTTCCTCGTAATTCACCACGTATGGGAAGCCTTAAGAATCAGTGGCTAAGGACCCGCTGGCTTTGTTTGCTTCATAGAATCCTCCGTCTGTATTGCCTACCTTTCTTTTTGAAAAGCAGGGCCCTCTGACCATACCTAGCATGCCTCAGATGTGCGATTTCCTTTCAGCTCCTGAGTCTTTCTTGAAAATGACAATGGTTTTTAAACTGTGATTTGAGCAAACCCTTGCTATGGGATCCCAGGATTTAGAGCCGATAAAAGCAGAACTGGGAGAGGTTCCGTACATCGTCCCCACATCCCCATGCCCATGACCTGCCACCCTCAGGGGCTTCAAGAACACTGAAAACTCCCTGCAACAATTTGAGAGCCACTAGTGTGGAGTGAGGAAGTATGGAGCGAGTCCTCAAAAACACATCTTTCAAAAACTCAAGTTGAGGCCTCAAAACTTCTAGCATACATTAGGTTTTCTACGTATGAGTTTTCCTCCCTCCCCCCCTTGTCTTTTCCTTCTCTCTGAACTTTCCTGAGTCAGAGACCCCGTGGGAGTAGAGATACTGCCTGCCGGACCGTGTCATCCTGGGCCTGGCACTCAGGACCCCGCTGCAGTTGGGCAAAAGAGAAAAATGGGTGCCTGCTTGTCAGTTGGGGGGGGGGAGGGTGTTCTCTGGGGTAGGCCCGTGCCAGATGGCAGGAAAAAGGAAAGAGAGAACATTTTTTTCATCCTGATGACTCAAATAAATGCCAGCGTGAATTACTCACCCGCTCCTTTTGACTCCTTTAGCGAGTTTTTTTTTTTAAGTCTTTATATTCATAGTTATACTGTCTGGTGGCAGAATTCATTCCCTTCCCCTTTAAGATGATGACAGCCCAGAGTGCAGGGGCCCACATGTGGCTTCCCCACCCCTCGGCCCCCAATACCCTGTGCTGTGCTTTGACACTCTGGGTATTTGATACCTGCCGGCTGAACTGAGGACCCTGGCCACTAGGTCACGGCTGTGAGTCCTTTGGTGTTTTAGGCAATGTGGCCTTGTCTGCTACCCTCCAGCTCAGATGACAAAGGCTGGGAGGCCTTGTTCCGGCTTGTAACTCTGACCTACTTTTAAAACTGCAGAAAGCACTTAGGACTTAGTTTTGGAGTATAGCTGCGATTCTGAGAATGACGTTGCATATTTTATTCATTCGACACCAAGCCACATTCAGAGCTCAGCACTGACTGGTCGGTCGGTGGTGATGCAGCAAAGGATTTGGGTTTTGTTTCAGGTACTTCTCCAGAAAGCAGATTTTATGTAAATGAACCTCCCAGAGCCATGTTAACCTGAATCTCTTCCAAAACCCTCATCACTTGGGTGCCAATGTGGTCATTAGCATAGTAGAAAAGGAAGGTCCTTTTTTGTTTTAAAAAAAAGTCTACGAACTACTGTTTTAGACTGTACTGATTAGGAACAGTTCTACCGTGATGAGATACAATATTTAAGAAAATTCTTTATTCGATCGGTACATACAAGTACAAGGTATCAGTTTTATTTCATAAATGCATTCTGTGGAAGTGAGTTTCTGTAGACATCCACTCACAGTGTCCATCTGGCAGTGTGGGATGCTGGCAGGAAATGAATCAAGAGGAAGAGGAAGTTTGCTGGGGAGCCCTGAGTCTAAATAAAGGGCCCGGTCAGGTTTGGGGAAGTTACACTTCCTCAGACAGTGTGAACTGAAGCTGGCTGGTTGTAATCCTTCATGTCACGTCAGTTTTCGTGTCCCTTTAGCTTCTCCATGGCAGTTCGCTGACCTTTTTAAACTTAAAAAGTTTAGAATGAGTCCCTTCCTTAGGATTTCTGTTTCAATACAAGTGAAAGAAGATTCAAGTGGCCATACTTTAAATATTGAAACATTTTTCAATATTTCAATATCGAAAATATTTTCCCAACATTTCAATGGATGGAAACATTTCAATCCAAACTGAAATGTGGATAGAAATGCATGAGCCAATTCCAGCGCACGGTTTTGCTGAGCTCAAAGCTGATCAGCACTGCCGCCTGGGGCTGCGTGTATGTAATGAGCTAGAATGAACAATGAAATGACAGCGTAAAGTGGGGACTGGCAAACTTTCTCTGTAACGACCACAGAGTAAATACTTCAGGCTTCGTGACCCACACAATCTCTATAGCAACTATGCAGCTCTGTCATGGCTACTCTGTCACTGTAGTAAGAAATAGCTCTAGATCACAGAAATGAATGGGCATGGCTCTGTTCCAATAAAACTTTATTTACAAAGACAGGTTGTGGCCTGGATCTGACCTAGGGACTGTAGTTTGCTGGTCCCAGGTATAAAGGAACAAAGGCTCAAATCCTGTGTGGGAGCAGAGAGGAAACCCAATGGCGCCTGAAAGGTGACCCAGGATGCTCCTGCCCTAGTCTTTGAAGTTGCGCTTCCATGAAAGACCCACAGATAAGACTTGAATTTGAAAGGATGGCAGGTTGGGCACTGCTGCTGGGATGGTCAGTTAGAGGCATTTAATAGAACATGTGTGCCCTGGCTGGCATAGCTCAGTGGATTGAGCACGGGCCTATGAGGCAAAGGGTGGCTGGTTCGATTCCCAGTCAGGGCACATGCCTGGGTTGCAGGCCAGGTCCCCAGTGGGGGACACACGAGAGGCAACCACACATTGATGTTTCTCTCCCTCTTTCTCCTTCCCTTCCCCTCTCTCTAAAAATATTAAAAAAATAGAACATATGTGGGCTTATTTGGAAGCGGGTGGTTTATGAGAGGGAAAGGCTGGTAGGGGCTGTTGGGGATAAAATTAACGTGACACAGGTCGGCAGGTAAGAGATTACGCAGGTAGCAGAAATGCCTGCATAGTGCCGGGAACTGCTTTCTGAATTGCCTTACTGCACAGAGGGCTTACGCTGGATCCTAGCACTCGTGAATCTGTGCACCCTGGCACCTCGTTTGGAGAGAGCCGGACACCATCCAGCTGACTAGGGAAGCATGGCTTTCATGAATGAGCATCCTTAGAAAACCACCTTTGTTCGACTGTTGAATGATCAGAGGTGTATGGAGAAACCAATGAAACAGTTTATTTTTCAATTGTGTCCATCCATGTAGTGTTCTTACAGAATAATGGTGGAGGTTTCAAAAGTGTCTTATAGGAGAGAGTGATTTTTCATTATAGTGGAATTCAACTTCTACATATACTTACAGACAGATGGACAGATTATAGATGGATAATAGATTAGATAGAAACTGGCTAACATTCTGTGCTGCATGTTCACTGGGCCACTCAAATCCCCCGAGTGGCTGTGAACAGAGCTATCTCTAGTGATGAATCAGGAAAGATAAAATCGCGAAGCTAAATGTGTACACATTCACACCCTGGACACCTTACATTTTATACGGGCCATTAGGCAGGGCGGTGTGGCCATTAGTTGATCAATGGAGAACCGTGTAACCCCTATATTAATTTTTGGGTAATAGTTTAATAAGGCCATTGAGATAAGATCAGAAGGCTAATTGAACTTGCTGAATGGCCATGAACCAGGCACTTCCCTTCTTTGGGCTTCCAGGTACTTTTAATGCAAACGAAAGATGAAGGTTGGCCTGTCCTTTAAGACTTTAGCTCTGCCCTGGCTGGTGTAGCTCAGTGGATTGAGCGCGGGCCTGTGAACCAGACAGTCGTGGTTCGATTCCCAGTCAGGGCACATACCCGGGTTGCAGGCCGGTTCCCTGCAGGCCAGTTCCCAGCAGGGGATGCATGAAAGGCAAACATACATTGATGTTTCTCTCCCTCTCTCCTTCCCTTCCCCTCTAAAGATAAATAAATAAAATCTTTAAAAAAAAAAAAAACTTTAGCTCTAAGTGAAAACTGGGGCGGGGGGGGGCAACGGAGATATTGTACATTTACATTACACAGCAACTCCCCGATCCACATATTTTATATTTATGGACATAATTCCCTTTTTTTAAAAGTCTTTTCCTCTGCGGGCAATTATCTAGCAGGGTTAACGAAGCCATGAGATGGCATTTGAGAGCACATTCCCACTAAATGTCAGACCTCTGGCTCTGACATCTGTTCCGAGTTGCTCAGACAGCTGTCCGAAACAGGTGTAGCAACTGTGCCCTGCAGTTTTTGTGACACGGGAACAGGAACATGGACGGAAGACTTTGAATAAAAGCACCATGTTCTCCAAGACATTAGCAAGGTCTTGGTGGAAGCTACCATGTAAAAATTCTAAAATGTAATTTAAAAAGTATCCACCTGGGTAAGAAAAACTAAGATTGGTTCGATGAGTAGTTTTTAAACCACTGGATCAGAAAATCCACTTAGTGGCCTGCAGCCGGCAGTGTGTGTTTCAATAAATAACACAGAGAGATTGTGTGAATTACATGTACTGTGAAGAGGATTGCTTCTTGCAACATCTATTTCTGATCTTCGTATATACATGGTAGTAGGGCAAAGTAGGTCTATCGTTGTTCCCACGAAAAAGAATACAATGATGAATAAGTAATCCAAGAATAGACTCTGGGCTTCGTGCATTCACAACTGTAAACCTACTTTTGCCCCACCCTGTACCTGAGGCCTTTGAGGGAAAGCTTGGCGTCAGTGGAACGTGTTCCAAAGTCCCTGCCCTGCTAGCAGCTGATTGATTTTGAAGAAGACACTTGCTCGGTGTGAGGCTAACCTCCTAATTATCTAAAAAGGGTGCCTCTAGGCTTCGTCGTGTCCTAGATGGCTCCGTTATACTCATGCTGTTACTGTGCTGTGAGACGTGAACTTTGGGAGTCTGCATCTGTGGTTGACCACCAACCCCTAGAAGGCCAGGAACGTGGCATTTCTTGCTCGCACCCCTAACCCCTCTGCTGGTACCTAGTCGGGGCCAGTAGAAGCTGCCAGGATGAAGGTGAGAGCATGTGATTTCTGTCAAACTGGCATATGGTCTCATTATGAATCATGGCCTCCGGGGAGAGAAGATGGCTAAGACAGCCTGGCGATGAGGGTGGTGGGTGTGGGGTGGGCGGAAGACAGATAAGATTTCTATCTGTTAGAATCAACACATCAGAGATGCTCGCGGTGAAAGGATGGCTGGTGCAGGCATTTAAAATTAGCTTCCCCTGCGGTTCCTTAGCAACCCTCTATCAGAACATTATTGCCTTTAATGTGCATGGCACAACATTTACTCGTGCATCAGAAAGCTAGGAAATGGCCTCTGTTAACCGACAGTGAACAAAACGAGAGGAAAAACAGAGGTCTCAAAACAGCCTCCTCATTGCCCTTACAGCGAGGAACCAACAGCCCGCTTTGCGCGGCCCTTCCCTCCAGGGCTCCCATTAGGGGTGCCAACAATGGCCATAAAGCCCCATGTTTCCCCTCTCTGGTCTTGCCAGTCTTCCCTTTGTGGGCTCACAGGCCACTGCTGCCATCCTTTTCTTTTGCTGAAGAGAAGTGGCTCGGTGACTCTGTTTGATGTCAGGCCAGTCAACTTAAACTCCAAAAAATGAACAACAGCAACACAATACCTCCTTGGATGAGGGGACACCATCTGAAGCTCCCACTGGCTGGTGGGAAACCGTGCTGGGGTCAAATGCTATTTGTGTATGAGGGGCAAAGTGCACAAGGTCGAAGTGATGGGGAGAAATACATGAAATTATGTCGTCTCATTAAAATGTTAATAGCTCTCTCTGTGAAGATTTCACTCCATCTATGGAAATGAAAATATAACAAGCTACTATGTAAAGATTTAAGTGTACCTATATTTACAGGACGGGATAACAGACCATTTTTAAATGTAAAGGGCATCACATTGCAAGCCACACCCCCCCAGCACCGCGCACTGGCCATTGCTATACCGTGTGGTGACCGTGTGTCCCTGGCAAAGGCTGCACGAATTCCCTTCTTTGTAAGTCTTATCATAATTGCTTTCACAGAAAGGCCATCTCATAATTAACTCTTCCGTTAATGCTAAGCAAGTAAAATACTTCAGCAATACAAGCTGGAATTCTGTATTTCTAGAACACCTTGAGTACACAAGTATTTGAATTTAACCAGAATCCAAGACCAGAACATTCATTCATCCAAACCAGAAATTCCCCTTTAAAAAGAAAATCATCTCACAGGGACCCCAAAGTGGCATTTTCAGCATGTGTTTCTTTAAATATGGAAAATAGACACGCTAGTTGGGTATGGAGATGAGTGGCCTAGCCCCGGGAAGTCCGAGTCACTGCCAGGCGGTGCTGCTTACCTCTGGAACTGGGGAAGGAGTTGTTGAGCTGCTCCATAACTTCCTCTAACCCTGTGCTTGTGTCCTGGGGAGGACTGAGAAGATCCTCCTCTCCTGAAAGAAAGCAAAGGCAAGTAATGGCCAGTTACACTTAAGGAAGAAATGACAGACACTAGCGAGACGGTCCACAATTGCATCTAAAAATCCATTACAGCCCTGAGTGGTGTGGCTCAGTGGATAAAGCATCAGTCTGCGAACCAAAGGGTCACTGGTTTGATTCCTAGTCAGGGCATGTGCCTGGGTTGTGGGCCAGGTCCCCAGCAGGGGGCGTGCAAGAGGCAACCACACATTGCTGTTTTTCTCCCTCTCTTTCCCCTCTCTCTAAAAATAAAATCTGTAAAAAATGATTCAAGGATTCTTGAATTATTTCAAGGGTCAAAATCTGAAGTATGAACCCAGTGATGTCAGCCAAGTTCATCTCTACACGTAAAGTATTACCTGTAAGTCTCAACTGTAAGTGTCCAGGTATAAATGTAAAATTGGTTATCTGTTGTAATGAAAAACTTTCATAGCAGTGATGAATGTGCCCATTCAAACATTTTTGAGTGCCTATTATACCTTAGGTAGTACATGCACAAATACAGTATCATCTTGTGTTCTTATTGCCTTAGTAAGTAAAAAGAAAAATCCTTTGGGTTTAACTAATCTTTTAAGATTCAAAATGAGATTTATCACATATATGCATGAGTAGAGGTGAATCAACTCACTAAAAATCCTTAATCCCTTATGTTTTCTGCATCACAATATAGTGGAAAAGTTAAAAGAGCTAGATTGTAATCGTCTAAAAGAACTTATCACAATTTAACAACAGGAAGATTAGTTTACCTATTCAGATATTTATTAAAAGTCAACCCTATGCCAACCTGTGTTCTGAGTGCCCCAGAGGCCCATTTCCATGGAACTTGCACTGTTAGGCTGGCACACAGGTTAAACAAATACACAAGGCAGTTATATATGTATGTCAGGCAATGGTCATGGAAGAGCCTTCAGAAAGGGGGGGTCAGCCTTGGCTGGTGTAGCTCAGTGGACTGAGTGCAGACCTGGGAACCAAAAGGTCACTGGTTTGATTCCCAGTCAGGGCAGAAACCTGAGTTGTGGGCCAGGTCCCCAGTAGGGGGTGTGCGAAAGGCAACCAGGCATCGATGTTTCTCTCCCTCTCTTTCTCCTTCCCCTCTCAAATAAACAAACAAATAAATACAATCTTTAAAAAAAAAAAAAAGGAAAGGGGAGAAAGAAGCCCTCGTGGATGAGGTGCAGTTGAGCAAACACCTTAAGGACATGAGGATGCGAACCATGTAGACGGCCGAGGGAAGAACACGTCAGATTGAGGGAACAGCGAAGGCCCCCGCAGAGACAGCGTGCTGCTGACAGTCAGGGGACTTCAAAATCAGTCAGTGGCAATTCTTTAGCATCGACACTTCCATTCGACTCAGCTCTAAGGGGATTCCCACCAGCATGCGTAAATATCCTTTTTGGATCATTAGCTGTCACGGCTTCTGTGAGGTTGGTCCCCACAAATGACTGAGACAGTTTTGAAATGAATGTTTCAAAATCAGCAAAGACATCACCAAAGTTAAAGTGTAAGTGAAGGAAAAAGAAGTGAAATGACTTAAATTCAATCTGCGAAATTACAAACCATAGTGTACTAGGGGCGAGATATATATATATATATATATATATACACACACACACACACACACACACACGTTTAGTGATTTCACATGGGGGGGGAGAGAGAGACACACACACACACAAGACAGACATGGAAACATCGATTGGTTGCCTAGTGTATGTGCCCTGACTGGGAATCGAACCTGCCACCCAGCCAGGGCTGGGCAAGTTACTTTTTAAAGTCTTTTGAAACTCAGCATGATTTTAGGCTTTCTTGAAAGGACGATATCCCATCTGACTCACTTCTCTTTTTCTCCATTCAAACGATGACTTTCCTACTTGCTTAAAAAGTGACTTGAGCCAGAACCTATGTAGCCCATGTAGGAGACACAAGAAACCTTAGTCCTGTATCCCCTACATCTAAGCACATGATTTCCTCTTTGTACAAAAGGGAACTAGGCACTAGGAAATTATTTTCTCTTAAAAAGGAGGGTGTGTATGAACAAATATGCCTATCATTTATTTGTCTTTGGACTCCTTGGATTATGTTTTTAACCAATTTCCAACGTGACGTGTGATTGCCTCGTGACTTATGTCTTTCCTGCCTTTCTCCAGTTTCTCAGAAGGAAAAAAACAAGATATATCCAGTGCCTGACATTAGTCTCAACCACTTTTTAAAAATTGTATTTGGGGTAGTTGGTTTCCATTTCACATGAAAATGCTGTGTATAAGTTCTTTAATTAATTACGGCATACAATGTGATCCCGACCATTAGCTGGTCACTGTTGAACGGTGATGAAAGATATTAAAATTAGTAGCTAATATTCTTGCATCTCATTGTGGTTGTGATTTGCATTCCCCTGATGAGCAGTGATGTTAAGCACCTTTTCATGTACCTGCTGGCCATCTGTACCGCTTCTCTGGAAAACTGTCTACTCAGATTTCCTGCTGATTTTGCAATTGCTTTTTTTCTGTTGAGTTATTATGAGTTCTTTCTACATTTTGAATGCACCCCCCCCCCATCGGATAGATGATTTGTAAATACTTTCTACCATTCCATAGGTTGCGTTGCCTTTTCATTTTGTTGGCGGCCTCCTTTGCTGTGCAGAGAGCTTTTCGTTCAATGTAGTCCCACTTCTTTTCGCTTTTGTTGCCTTGGCTTTTGATGTCCTCTCCAAAAACTCATCGCCAAGACTGACATCAAGGAGCTTACTGCCCATGATGTCTCCCAGGGGCTTTAGGGTTTCAGGTCTCATGCTCAAGCCTTGAATCCATTCTGAGTTGGTTTTTCTGTATGGTGCAAGGCAGTGGTCTACTTTCATTGTTTTGCATGTGGATGCCTAGTTCCCAACATCACTGACTGGCGAGACTATCCTTTTCCCACCGTATGTCCTTGGCTCCTGTGTTGTGGGTGAATGGACTATGTGCACTGATTCATTTCTGGGCTCTACTCTGTTGTGTTTGCTCAATAGGTCTGTTTTTATGCTTGTACCATAGTGTTTACTATGGCTTTGTAAAACAGTTTGAAAGCAGGAGGCACGACGCCTCCAGCTTTGGTCTTCCTTCTCAGTATTGTTTTGGCTGTTTGGGGTTTTTGGGGTTGAACGGGAAGGTGGATTTGGAATACCAGGCTAAGGAATGTGAACTTTACTCTGTAAGCAAACAGACATTACAAACAGATTTAAGGAGAAGATGAATGTGCAGTTGGAATGTTAGGAGAGTAACTGGAAACATCTAGAAGAGGGCTTGGAAAGGGAGAGAGACCAAAAACAAAGAAACCAATTAGGAGAGTACTCTATTGTCTGTTCAGCTGATCATCTGATGAAGGCTAGATTTGGACAAAATCAGCTGAAGAGTTTTGCTTAAAGAAATTTTTTTTATTATCATCATTATCATTATTCCCCATCCCCTGCAACCTGGAGGACATGCATATTGATTTTAGCGGGGACAGGAGGGAGAAAGAGAGGGAGAAAAACAGTGAGCGTTTCTCTAAGAGAGGTAAGAGACTGACCTTGATGAGTGAATTGATGGTTATATTGGCTCAAGACAGTGAGGAAAGGGCCCTGGCTGGTGTGGCTCAGTGGGATGAGTGCTGACCTACAAACCAAAGGGTTATTGGTTCGATTCCCAGTCAGGGTACGTGACTGAGTTGCAGGCCAGGTCACTGGTTGAGGGCCCAGGAGAGGGGAAGATCAGTGTTTCTTTCCTTCTTTCCCTCTCTCTAAAAATAAATAAAATCTTAAAGTAGAAAAGGGTTGGTTTTATAGGTGATGGTTACTTGTAGTGATCCTATCGTGGGGTACATACATATGTCCAAGATCATCCAGATGCATACACTAAGTGTATGCAATTTTTTGTATATCAATTACATTTGAAGGAAGCTAGAAAGTAAAAAGAAGGTCGCTAAAGGAAGAAAATGTAGAAAATGACCGCCTTTGTGAAGTTTGGAAAATTGGTTGAGATGTTCTGGAGACGGACCAGGATTTCAGACTGGGTTCTGTTTTGACCCAGAAGACACTCGGGAGAGAGGTGTGGAGATATGGGCTTACGGTTATCAACATGTCCGGAGCCCAGGCGTGGCTGTAGTGCTCAGGCGGAGGGAAAGGGACAGAGAGAGAACGGAGGGAAAAGCCTTCAGGGGACGCCCTGAGAAAGGCACTGCATCACCTGTGTGGTAATTGGCCACAGAGTATTTAACTTCACTGCAATCACGAGGAAACAAACTGGCAGATGCAAATTGAGGAACCTACTACAGAACAACTGGCTTGTCCGCTTCTAAAATGCTCTACAATGGCATGGAAAATGTAGGGAGGCTGGGGAAGTGTTCTAGAGTAAAGCCGACTGCAGGACGTGGTAACTGAGTGCACACAGCATGACCCATTTCTTGAATGAAAAAAGCCAAAAGCTGTCTGTAGTATTATTGGAAGGAGTGGGGCTATTTGAATTTCAGTTACATATTACATGATAGTATTGTATAGCGTTGGATTTCCTGAGTGTGATAATTCTATTGTGGTTATGTAGGGGAGTATCTTTCATCTTGGAAGAGACATGTCCAAGGACTTAGGGGGAAAGTGTCATTATGTATGAAGCATAATCATTAAATAGGTTAGTCCAATGAAAAACAAATCAACCAGATATGGACATGAATATAAATAAATATGTACATAAATATACATAGTATTTATAGAGATGCTAACATTACAGATATGCATGAGTGGATGTGACTGGAGATAAAGCAAATGTTAAAAAAAATGCTCAATTAACTGCAGTTCTGCCATAAGTTTGAAATTGTTCTAAATCAGAAGCTAAGGAGTCACTACAAGGAGTCGTCAAAGTCATGAGGCCTGTGTGTGGAGCTCAGGAAAGCCGAGAGGACGTAACTGTTCATTCATGCCTTTGTCTGTCTTCTGCGATGAATGGAAGCTTCATCAGGACAGTCTCCCAGTAACAAAAAATGTTTAAACACACACATGGCCCACTGAGACAAGCTTATCAGAGATAAGTATTTCATGGTGTGAGGAAGTACTGCACTCACTATTAGGTAGATCATCTAGTATGAACTCACCCGCACTTCACTTTAAACAGTCACTGGAATTATGTATTTAAAGAACACAACTGTCTGGAGTTCTGCGAACCCCAGCTGTATCATACATACACACCTTCAGAGCATGAGGCTACCCATTGCATCTATTTATTTTATTTTTTATTTTAGACAGAGGGGAAGGGAGGGACAAGGATAGGGAGGGAAACATCTCTTGGTTGCCTTCTGTACACACTCTGGGCAGCAAACCCGGAGCTAGGCATGTGCGGTGACCGGAAATTGAACCCATGACCTTTCATTTTGCAGGACAATGCCCAACCCACTGGGTCTCCCTGGCTAGGGCTACAGTGCATTTATTTAAATACCTCTATGCATCCTTCCAGCAGATGGCTGGGTTTTTTTCCTTCTTGAACGAAGTCAGCCTATAACAGCTAAAAAAATCTCCTTTGAATTCAGTCTTTTCTTTCAGAGAACAAACTTAACCACAGAGCCTATCCACTTTATCTCTCAGCCCATCTCACCCCCTGGAATATAGCACTTTCGTCCTTGTGTTCAGTTCTGCCGCCATCCTCTCAGCTCCACAAATCATCAGGACCGCAGGCTGATATGTACTTTACTTGGGGCACTTTCACGGGCACACTGCCTCTTTGCCAGTGTTGACAGGCCGAAATAATGAATGCTTCTAAGCACCCAGGGCCCTGCATCTCACCGCAGAAATATGCGACTCGGTTTCACAGGCTGTGCTTACTTCAAAACAAGGGGAACCCCCCCACAGTAGGAAATAACAACAGTGGCACTAAACCTCTCTTGTTTTTGGAATTTATAGACTTTTCAAAGGCACAGAATATTTTTGTCACATGCTCTGTGACCTTTTACAGTCCCGACTGTAGTCCCTTAGCTCTATTCAGATCCCATTTGGAGACAGACTCCGATGTGGAGATCGCCCTAAATTACCAAGATGTGGGAAAGCTGAGAAAATGTCAAACATTTTCCTTACTTTCATGAGAGACACAAAACCTGGCTTCCCTATCAGGTTTGATTTCTGTGGAGGATATGCCTCTGGTGCCCTGCACAGGGTTCTCGAAGTTCATCAGGTTTACTTCTCTCCCTCCTCAGACACACCCATCCCTCCTCGGTGCCCTCAGCTGCCTTCCCCAGTCTTTGGTGATGCCGAAGGGCCTCACCAGCATGCAGGTGAGCCCATCACACCTGGCCTGATCCGCCCCGGGAACCACAGCCCTTTCTCATCTCCCCATCCGGTCTTTAGCAGCTCACTGGGAGGCTACCCCTTAGATGTGGGCATCGCTTGGCAGTAGGAGTTTACTCCCAACTTTTTAATGTATTTGTAGAGAGGAGGAAGGGAAGGAGAAAGAGAGGGCAAGAGACATCAATGTGTGGTTGCCTCACATGTACCCCCAACTGGGGACCTGGCCAGGAACCCAGGCAGGTGCCCTGACTGAGAATCAAACCGGTGACCCTTTGGTTCCCAGGCCGGCGCAGCCACGATGCTCAACTTTTGAATTTTCTGGGCTGTGGCCCCTGATGTCTACGTATAACTCACTCACACCCTTGGCCCTTTTTGCCCCATCAACTTTGGTAAGGTACTTTGTCTTTCTATATTCTACTCTCATGGAAGATTTTAAGTATAAAATGAATTCCTCAACACTGCATGCTGCCAGGGAAGAGAGCTTTAAGTGTGAGGAGTGAGGGAGCCACAGGTTTTTTCCTTTCTGCGAGGGGAGATCAGGAGGGTCAGGTATGACCAGTTTAGGGCCCAGGGAACAGGAAGTAGAGCCTGGGGCTGACTCATAGGGCGCAGCCTCACAGGAGAAGGAGAAACACGAAGAATGGACCAAGTATCGTCGGCCTTCATAGAACCCGCACTGCCTAGCCTAGCCTGGCAGGAAAAACCAGTAAGCCAACGGCTGTCGACCCGTGTGATGCCATTTGAGCAGTGGATTCATCACCACTGCGAAATGCTTTACTTCTTTTGACCATCTTTTACCACCTATGCTCGGCGAGCTTCAGTTTTCCTTGAACAGAGTCCTAAGCATAGAACACTAGTGAAGAACGACACCAGACCTCATGGGCCATCCCCTCAACAAATTCATCTTTTCCCTCAGCCCTCACTGTTCCTTGGTCATATTCCAAATGCTTCTACTTTCCTCAAGCCTCACTCATTTTCAAGATTACCGGGTCTTTTATTGCATTGAAAAGACAGAAATCCTCCAATTTCTCTTCTCTTGGCTGAAAATGCTTTTTCACCAGAAGCTAATGCAGTCACAGCGATCTGGTGAACTGCGATTTGCTTTCACTTCCCCCGAGCCCTTTCAGCGCTTGACTCGTTGCCCGCATCTTCCTTGACCCCAGGCCTGCTCCCTACTCCTCCTTCCCTGCCCGTCACCCACATCGAGGTCTTCCCTGAGGCACTGTACCCTGGCACCTTCATTATCTGCTTCTCCTTTCACACCCTTCAGCTCTCAATGTGCAGAACTCATTCATTGTCATAGCTCTCTGGCCTGCGCTTGTACCCCTGCTCCAGCCCTGGATTTTAACTTCTGGATGTGACTTAGACCTGCCACTTCGTCAAACACAACGTGTCCACAGTCAAACCAAATCCTTTCTGCTCGTTTCCTGTCCTCACATTTTCCAGTCGGTCCTCTGGGCCTGGGGACTCCATCTTCCCATAATAGTCTCACAGTCATCTCCTCCCAGGCCATTGCTGACCTCTCTCAAGCTGAAGCCCTCAGAACTCCCACAACTGGTCTTCCCCCCTATGGCGGTTTGACTTTGGGCCAGACACAGCTGTCAGAATACAACTTCTAATATATTTCTTACCTGGTTTAGGACGCTCGGTTCATGGCCCCCGGACGCTCACCAAAATGAGTCTGATGCCTCTGCCCAACATTCACGTCACTATCCCATGACCGTGACCTTTCCTGTGCAACCTGATTTTGCTACCTCCTGCTGGGAGACCCCATCTTTCCAATAACTGTTGGCTCTTTCTTGCCCTTGGCTCAAGGTCTTCATCTCTACACGTTCAGTTACACTATTCTGTCCTCCAGGTACGTTTGGTTTCTACTCCATCCTCTGGGGCCCCTCACAAATATCAACTCATCACAAAGCCTACTGGGGCCTCCAGAACGAACGCAACTTGAATACTACGCTGCCTTGTTGTTCCACATAACTGAACGGATGGCCCTTTGGGGGTGGTTAGGAGTATGTCACTCATCTTCACGCCCCTAAGGCATTTATAACAATGCCTCGTCCAGAAAAGATATTAGATAATTTAGCTGATGATTTGAACCTCCCAGCAAACAGTCCACCCCTTCCAGACCTTAAGACATAACATGCAGGAGTAGCTCAGAGATTCGCTTACCCATGGATTCGGAAGTCTGACTGCCAACCACCCGGAGCAGCATAGGCTGACTGCTGTCTGACCTCTGAAGAGAGGTCGAAGGGGAGGAGACCGTTGTACCATTCACCTTGGCCTCTGCTTGGGGCTAGGTCATCCAAAAGAAAACAGAGTTACTTTTCCTAGTGAACACTCAGACACGTAACTACGAAAGCATAATAGACATTCGGGACTCAGAAAGTATGACCTTTCCTACTCTGGGAAAGGTGGTTCACTCTGGAAAATTTCATGGTTGATGGGATCCTTAGATACTGTCTTTGTATCTGAACTGTGCCCCTGACACGTCTGGGGAAATTATAGCCACAGTGGAATAAGACATGTAGAATCATTAGACTCTAGAAGATTTAGGACAGGGGGGTCAGACTCATTTTCACCGGGGGCCATATCAGCCTCGTGGTTACCTTCAAAGGGCCGAATGTAATTTTAGGACTGTAGAGATGTAACTACCCCTTAACTAGAGGCAAGGAGCTGAAATTATACTCAGCCCTTTGAAAGCAACCGCGAGGCTGATGTGGTCCTCGGTGAAAATGACTTTGACACCCCTGGTGTCAGAGGTCACGGGAAAGTGGGGAAACCGTGTGCGAGCATAGAAATGTAGTGGAGAACTTGTATTTTGTGCAGTATCAAGTGGCAAGAGGGAGAGAACATATCCTTACATTTAACATTCCCAGAAAGGCAGGACCATGTGCAGGTAGGGTCCGCTGTGATGTAGCATCTTACTAGGTTTTCAATGGAGGCTTAAAAAATTCTCTTTTAGAAAATGTAGGCCAAATCCCAAAGGTATATCAGAAAATAATGCTAATTGCTAAAAAGGGAGTTCCATTTCAAGAGGTAAAAGTTTCACTTTAAGAAAACTGGTGGAAACCTTTAGGTATTTGTTTTTTTACAGTGCATTTCAAATCAAACAAAAAACACGTTTGTAGGCAACAAATCTTGAACCAATATGAATCGGCACACTAGTTTTTCTCCTCATATCCCTCGATATCCAGCACTTTGCTAGGCACACACTAGGTACTTGACAAATCGATACTTGTTGCACTTTTAAAAAAGGAGTTCTGATCCTGGCCAGGTAGCTCAGTTGGTTAGAGCATCTCCCTGATACACCAAGGCACAGACAAGAATCAACCAATGAATGCATCAGGAAGTGGAATAACAAATTGATGTTTCTCTCTCCTTTTCCCCCTCCCTCTCTAAAAATCAATGAGTACATTAAAAAAAAAAAAAGAAAGGAGTTCTGTTTTTTTAGTTTTGTTGAAGAGGGACAAGTAAGTTTTCGTGAATGTGCCAACTTGGGGGGGGCTCACTTGCTCCAGCAGCTGCCTCAGCCTGTGTAACTGGGACTCCAGCTGTTTGTTGTGGTCTTCCAGGATTTGCATCCTGGCCTCCAGGCGGCCTTTGTGCTGGCGCAGTAGCTTGGCCTCAGCAATGAGCTCAGCGTCCCGGGGACTCTGAGGAGAGGTGGGCATCATTTCAGGAGGAGACGGCAGTGGGGACAGGCCTTTGTGTTCATGCTGCTGCTTTAGACGATCATACTCCGCTTGCAGATTTCTGTTGGCATGGAGGGAGTAAACAAACAGACAAGAAAAAAGAAAGTAAGTTGAACATCAGCACCAGATTTCATATAAAACGGCCGAGAGATGCACCTGACCACCAGCAAACACAAGAGCAAGCAAAAGAGAGGCACCTCATGAATGGATTTTAGGATGACGGTCTTAGCGATGCTACAGAAACCAACATAATATCAGAAGCGTCTGCCCGGTGTGCAAGGGGGGATGCTTTTCAACCTCTTATTTTATACCAAAGGCCTTATGAGTGCTATGTTCAGACAAGTCAGCAGCAAAGGATTTCATCATTTCGTACATACTTCTTTGTAATGTCGTCCGATCACAATGTTCATACCTCTATCAACCCTTTGGTTTGCTGTAAAATTCATCAAATCTTTTCAGCGGCAATGTGTAAAGAACATGGTAAGAGTGTACCCATGTGCCCAGCACAGCGCTTTCATACATGTGACATGTGCCATGTTTTCTTCAAAAAGGTTTTTGAAGAAATAAAATATGACAGGTAAAGGTGAAGCACCCCCGCATGCCCTGCTCAACAGCGTCCCAGCCCCTCCTCACCATCGCCCCCATCCTGCATTCCGAGTCCATCATTACCACGAGCGTATCCACAGATATCAGGATGAACTTAATAAAGATGCTGCCATTCAGCTGTTTTTTTTTTTTAACCTACAAAAATAGTCACTTCATGGAATTCAATCCAACAGCATTATTTTTCACGTTCTTAAACTTTATGTTTAAGAACTTAATGTTTAAGAATGTACATACCATTCTAAGAGTTGCTTTTTTGCCTTCAACACCGTTTTGGAGAGGGAGCCATGTTGACACATAATAGTTCACGATTTTACGTGCTGTAAGGTATTATTCTGCTGCTTGAATATGCCAACAACAGTCTCTTGTCAATGGACATGTAAGTTTCCACCTTGTCAGTTACAAACAATGATGCAATGACCTTCCTTCTACCTGTCTCCTTGCGTACCTGTTTAAGAGATTCTTCATAGAACATACCTAGACGTGGCATTTGAGGTCCAGCAACACTAACATTGCTGCATATTTAGCAAATCACTCTCCTAAGTGGTCTGACCGATATACTCTCTTACCAGTAGCGAATGAGGTTTCCCATTAACCCGCACCTTCCTCAAATACCTGCAGTTACTGAACATTTAAGTATTGGCCAATCTGATGGGTGCATTTTAATTTGCATATGCTGATTATTGGTGAGGTTGAACTTTGTGTTAATTGGCTTTTTATGTTTCATTTACCCACTTCCCCCCGGATGGTCTTTTTCTTATTAAAGTCCTGGATATACGGTCGATGCTTATTCCTTTGCTGGCTATGGGCACGACAAATGCCACCTCCTACCCATGTCTCTGCGTAGCTTCTCTTTAATCTGCCCATGGTGTCCTGTTGTACAAAACATTAAATCTCACCGTATTCCTCCATGTTTTCTGCTTTTCACGTTTTGCTTAAGGAAATCTTCCTTACCCTTACATTTTACAGTTGAGAATGTTGCTCTTCACATTTACAACTTTACCCAGAATCTGTTGAGCTTGGTGTCAACACACAGTCTACGCTGACTTCCCTCACAGGTAACTTACTAAGTCAGCCCCATTCATTGCATGGTTCTTCCCCCAGTGATTTCTAATCAGCAACATGTCAAGAGTCTACATGAATACACAAGTGTGCCTCTGAGCTCTCTAATCTCTTCCACTGCTTTCTTTGTATGTCTCCTCGTGCAAATGCTACACCACCCCTCTAAAGAAGCAGGAGTCTGGTAGGCCCTCCCCTGTGATTTTAGCGTCACCTTTTCAGATGAAAATTCTTGAGGAAGTCTGGGGTTTGAATTACACTGAGCTGGGAATTACATTAGACTGGGAAGAAACCGACTTCACGTTTTGGAGTCTTCACAGCCAGCAATGTGGCGAAGATGTTCACATCTTCCGGGCTCACTGCATGTCCATTAATAAAGTTGTGAAATTTACTGTGCCTTTTCCTCTAGCTTTTCAGGTTTAATGCTTAACTCCTTAGTTTTTATCCTTCTTAATGAAATACATTTGGGGTTATGGATTTCCTCCTTGCTGTGGAATGCCTGGGAATGCAGTTCCGGGAGGACACACGCTCTTTGATATCTGGTGACTGACTGGGTCCGATTGATATCTTTCTGCCAGTTACAGTAAATACCAGCAGAAGGTGACAGCTTTCTGTTGTTCATAGGTGATATTTTATCAGGTGAGAAAACTTCCTACCTACAGACGTGGGTGATGTGTATCCATGAGAAAAGACATGAGATGCAAGTGAGGCAAGCAGAGTTTTCTCGTTGTTCAGCTGGAGAAAGAAAATCTCATGATCAGGTTTCCTATTTAGGAAAATAGCTCCTGTTATTCAACATCTGGGACAGGGACTGGCATGTCTTCCAAAATGCTGTTTCTCCACATTAAAGAAGAAAGAAAACCCAATCTATCTATTTTTTGAAAGAGCTCTACCCTGTACCTAACATTACAAGTTTTCTATGAGTTTGTTTAAAGCCATGCTGGAAATCAATATAGGAGCTTTTTCACATACAGAAATATAACTTCCTATCTGTCTTGCTTTGAGACCCCATTGGTTCTCAACATTCAAGGACAGTTGTGTGAGTAGTAAGTTTCATAGCAATCTGCTTTGACAGAGTGGTAATCGGTAGAGATTTATCTACATAAGTTTACCCCCAGCCAGATTCCGTCTGCCGGTCCTCTGGGTGCAAACCGAGGTATGCAGTCGTCCTCATGAATGAAATCCAATCTCTGGCCACTTAATGACAATCATCTAAATGTTTCTGTGAACCTGAAGCAGCATCCAATGTTCACGAGGTTTCACTTAACAGGAATTCTCTTATATTGTTTTCCCTCCTTGCAGTGAATTTCAACTTGCAAGACATTCGTCTGGGTTGAAATGTCCCAACTGATAACACCTTTTTATGTAGAACCCTATAGAAGATTCTTCTTTCTCCTATATCGCGTCACGTGCAGTGTTCTTTTTGACAACATCGTGATACTATCCGGAAGTGCATGTCTGAAAACAGATGATTACCGTCTTGCCATCTACTTTTCACAAAGGTACTGGCATTTTCTAGAGAAGTCTTCCTTGTTGTCTTGGTCCCCTGGGCCTACTTGTCTATGAGTCTGTCCTTTGATGAGTTATTTCTAAGTGCCTTTGTTCAGAAGTCATGGTTTAGTCTACACAACACGTCACATTTCTGTTTTTATGTTTTCCAGTGAAAAGCCGAAAAGGTCATTTGAATCAGCCAGGGCTTCCCGAAGCCGAGCCGTGAAGAATACCAATTGCTCCTAAGTAGGGCTTCCGTACCTTCCCAGATGTTTGAAGTTTCTCTCGGGAGACCATTTCCTTAAAAACTCACATCCTTCTTCAGTTCTGGAAGATTTTCAGCTGTTATAGCTTCAAACAGTGCTTCTCTGCCATTTCCCACCATTCTCTTCTCCTGAAATTTCTATTATGTATATTTCAGAGCCTTGTGGTCAATTTCCAGCTGTAACCGTGTTTATATTTCTTATCTTTTCCTCTTGGTGCTATGTGTAGGAAAGGCATCAGGGAACCATCTTTTAGTTCCCTTACCTTCTGTGACCAGGTCCACTCCAGAATGTACCCCCCGTCTATTGTGTTTCGTAACTTCAATGATGATAGTTTTTATTTCCAAAGATGTCTTTTCCAAACCCATCTGTTCTTCATCTATGTCTGTGTCTCAGTTTCTTGTTATTTTTAAATAAATGGTGTTTCCTTATTTATGCCTTCAAACATCCTTCATATACTTACATGCAATTCTTGCTGCTTTATCATCTCACCCTCGTCTAGGCTTACATCATTTATTTGATGGTCCGTGTGCAGGGACCCTCTCACCTCTTAATGTGTTTTGGACTTTGGTTTGAGCCACGTTTTGAAAGGGACGGAGTGTGTGCATTTCTCTCTCCTGCTGAACCCACCTCTCTCCATCAAGTGCTTGCCACTGGCCGCTGAGAGGCTTCTAGCCTGGAAGAGCTAGAGCCTGTGCAGGTCATCTGCAGCAGCCACACTGAACGATATGCGAACACTTCATGTGAGTTTTATCCCGAGGGAGCATGGTTCGCGTCCTGGTATTAGGGCTGATGCTCTCCTTCCGCACCGCACTCCTCGCCTCTTCCCCAGGCTCTACACGGGAGGTCCCTGGCTACCTATGAGCTGGAGTCCCCTGCAACAGTCCAAATTGTTTTTCCAGTTTCCTTTCAAGTGTAAGTATGCCTCTGCACGCCTCTTTCCAAGTATGTTTTTGTGGGGCCCTGATTTCAAATGCCTGGCTCTTCCCCACCCCCTTGTCAGGGGATCAAAGCCCACTCTGCCCCGCACACCGCTCCCTCTGCCGCCCCTCCCCCCACCCAATTTCTGGTCCACAGAGATGTTCATCTTATTTTAAAGCCAAACAACATCATTTTCATGTTTGTATCACTTCCTATATTATCTACCACTGGATAACTTGGTAGGAGCCAACGAAGATGCCAAAAGCTAACGTGATCTTAATCAGAAGCCTACTAGGACATGTTGATTTCGTAAGTGTGTGATCAGTGTTCTCAGTATCCATTCAAACATAAAATCACCAGGACAGGATTAAATGAGCCAAACAAGTACCTTTCTCTTAAACAAATTTGACATACCCAAACCTCCTCCTACACTCAATAACAAACTTGATTTTGAGGGACTAGTTTTTCCTCCTGAAGCTGTCATATCGGAAGTCTGAAAAGTCAGAAATGGCTCAAAAGAGGTATCTTGGCTAGAAACCAAGTGAAATACAAAGTTCCTTAAGTCTAAAATCTTTTACAGGTATTTATGAATGTTCACAAAGGTTATCAAGAACAATTGCTGTTCTTGCCAGCAATTGTTCAAGGGGTTGAATGAAAGAAAACCTTAGTAAGTGTCACTTAATAAATGTGGTCATGGTTGGCAGAGTCTTGCCAGGGCCTCGGAAACTGTCATTTAACCCTCATAAATGAAGTGATTTGCTTGTATTTCAAACACGTATGCCAGTGCCTTTAACAGTACATCCTAATGCTAGGCCGTTTTGGATGCAGTATTTGTACAGCACGGGAGATCATGCCCATAAAAGATCAATGAGATACTTACGCTGTTCCAAAGTGAGCTGTTTGCAGGCTTAACCACACATCCATATTTTACTCATCTTATTAGCTGGCTATCCATTTATGTTGTTACCAATGTATATTTTGCTTTTCCTGAAGTTCTACGTGTACATCTCACCCTGACGGATTCTCTAATTATTAGAATGTAAATGGAGTCATTTCAACACAGATGAATATATGTCAGCGATCAGACCATGGCTCCACAGAGAATCTATTTACGTTCTTGATGATGTTGTAAATTACATTTCTCTGGTAGCTCCCCAAAGAACACTCATTCAAATTCACAGCACATGGCTCTGTCACAATTTCTTCCTGCGGCTAGCCATCCTTAAAAAAAGGCTCCCATCCATTATTAATTTCTCATTCTCCACAGAGCTTAAAAAAAGCCCTCCACTCTCCACTTCTGTAGATGTATCTGATTAAAAGTTTGTGCCGTCAAGTGTATAAACGTGGTTGTCCAAATACAAATTAAAGATTTAACTTATTTATTTTTAGAGAGAGGGGAAGGGAGGGAGGGAGAAAGGGAGAGAAACACTCATGTGTGGTTGCCTCTCACACACCCCCTACTGGGGACCTGGCCCGCAACCCACGCATGTGCCCTGACTGGGAATGGAACCAGTGACCCTTCACTTCACAGGCTGGCACTAACTCCACTGAGTCACACCAGCCAGATACAAAATTACATAAAAAAAAAAATTCTAGTCAACTTAGAAATTTTCCTAACCAAGTAATGGATAGAAGAGATGACTCAAATTGCCCTGACTTCCAACTGCTGAAAACACAAACTCTCTTGGCCCTCCCAGCAGTCCCTACTAGCAATGTGTTAGTTATGATAAAGAGCATTAGAATAACCTTGGTGTAATTCCTATTAATTTAGAGAGGCCAATTGTTTTCAAACTTATGTCATCTACTGCTTAAATGCAACTTTCCTACTATGTGTAATTATATAGTTATGGAATGGTATCTTGAAGTCAAGAACCCAAGGTCACGTTCCACTGACGAATGCCTTCTGAACAGTATTACCCATTACGGTGTGCGCCAAAGCGCGGGCACCCACAGCGCCTACTTCCTAAAGCGGGAACAACTATCATCGAGTTTTACCCTCATGCAATATTAAAAGCAGCTGAATCATATCCACCAATCTGGACACGGGCAAATGTAGTAAATCACAGAGCATTATCTCAGCAACTGTAAGTCTAGCAAATTAGCAATGTCTAAAATAAAAAGGATAAAGACAAATTTTGCAAGCACAATGTAGTTTCAAAACTGGGAATGGCACAGAGCCTTTTCAATTGTGATGCAAATATTTAAGCTACCCTGCAAAATGGTATCAAACGCAAAGTTGAAAACACCCTTCAGCTATTTGGGACAAGACACGAAAGCACCTTGGCATTACCAGTGCTATTTAGGAGAGGCTCATAGGGCAAATGCTACAGTCGCGTATTTCCAGGCTGCCTTTAGCAAAAGAGGAGTAAACAAGGCTCCCCCAGGCTCTCACCTCCAATCGTTTTCTCAACACTGTCCTCCTTGCCTGCATTCAGGGCTCCTAATTCCAACCCCTTTCCTACTGAAATTTGCTCAGTATAAAGGTGCTATATAGTAGTCTTTTAAGCCTTACTGGGATTATGAAATAATGTGCCATTTCTTCCAGTGATACCTGCATTTTATTTTATTTTTATTGATATCTGCATTTTAAAAGAGACCTTGAAGCATGAAAGGAAAAAGAAGATAATTTTGCATGCCTTGCACCACCCCTGACTGAGGAGGGACTTGGAAGAGGGTTGAAGAGCATGGTTTTGCACCCAGAGAGACCTTGAGTCACAGTCAGGCTCTGCCACTCTCTGAGGCTGGGGACCCACTGAAGTGTTCCTGCCCCACGGGAGGACCCATGAGCCAGTGTGGTTTGTACTCCATAGGTACAGCTTTCTTAGATTGTGCCCAGCCCCCACGTATTCCAT
Organism: Artibeus jamaicensis; assembly: GCF_021234435.1. Taxonomy (NCBI): domain Eukaryota; kingdom Metazoa; phylum Chordata; class Mammalia; order Chiroptera; family Phyllostomidae; genus Artibeus; species Artibeus jamaicensis. Next base: position 5,602,882 of record NW_026522028.1, on the reverse strand, counting down.
AAATGTTGGTTATTATTATTGTTTTTGTTGTTACTTCTTTCTCTATATATTCTGAACTTTTTAGATTTGGAAACTCAGGTGTGCTGAACATTTCCTGTTAAAAGAAAGCACTTAGCCCTAGCTGGTGTGGCTCAGTGGATTGAATTGAGCACCAGCCTGTGAACCAAAGGGTCACAGGTACAATTCCCAGTCAGGGCACAGGCCTGGGTTGTGGGCCAGGTCCCCAGTAGGGGGCGTGTGAGAGGCAACCACATGTTGATGTTCCTCTCTCCCTGCCCCTCTCTCTAAAAATAAATATTTTTAAAAAGCACTTAAATAAAAGCCATCTACTAAGACTTACTGAGCTTGGCAGAAAATATATAGTGTTCAGAAAGGAATTGCATTCAATATTTGCTCTCTGTATATATATGAGTTATAGCCCTCTAGCCCTTATTAGAGATACCGTTGAATTTGGAAATTACAAAGGATTTTCCATCCTCTGTACCAAATGCAATCACTGACTTAAGGCTATGAGGGTGAGAGTTCCTAAGATTTGACAGAATCCCCTGGGCATGCAAAATCATCAAAGTAGGTGTGTAGATTACTGCTATAATGAAATATTTGGACCGAGTGGACAGGTTTAACGCATCGACATGTATTCTCTGTTGGGGATATGCCTGTGACACATCCATCTATTACCTTGTGTGAATTCTCAGAGACAGAATCTGACAATATCAATTAGCTTTAGTTTCTTTATCTTCACTGACTGAGATATTTTGCACAAATTCCTGATCGGGGACGAACACATCATTGTCTATACACTAAATGTATTAATCAGAAGTTCAACACGGGAAGAGAAGAATTCATTAAAGCTCCTAACTGTTGTTACACCTGGGAATAAAGCAGACAAAGAAAACCCAAAGCTAGCCTTCACCATTCCAAAGCACTCTGGGATTGGACAGGTTTAAAAAATGAGGATGTCTAGTCCTGAGGAATAGTACCGCTGGGTAAAGTGTGTTTCAGCTTTCAGACAAATACAGTAAGTATCAAACGTCCATTGTCTGTGGTCAGCAAAAAGCTAAGAGTCTCTGGGAGGATCATAATTTCATAAGCACTGTGTGTCCAAGGCTCGAGTCCCTCATGAGCAGTTGGAGTTGGCCTTCATTCTCCTGTAAAATTCATCTCGATGGCCTGTTTTTCACTTCCTGGAACACACCGCTGTACATGCTTGCCATATCTGATCCTACGGCCTCATCTATTCCAACGACAAAAGCTACAGAATCGCTCTTTTACAATAAGTCTCTGTACTTGCACACGCGTGTTCACAGCAGCAGCATGCATAATAAATAGCCAATAAGTGGAAACAAGTCAGACGGCCATCAACTGCTGATGGATTAAGAAAATGTGGTCTAGCCATGTGATGGAACGACACTCAGGAATAGGAAGAATGAAGTATTAATACATGCTCCTGCGGCAGGCGCTCTTGAAAACACTATGAAAGAAGCCAGTTACAGAAGACCGCATACTGTATTATTATTCATTTACATGGCATGACCGGAATAAGCAAAGAAAAGCGTATCAGTGAGTCTAGGACTGGGGCATGGTTGTTTGGGACAAATGGAGACTGATTGAAAATGAGTGCAGGGTTTCTTCCTGGGGTGAGGAAAGCATTCTAAAATTCATTCTGTGATAATGTTGCATGACTCGGTGCATATCCTCATAACCAGTGAATTAGACACTTGAAATGGGTCAACTGTATATGGTATGTAAATGACATCTCAAGAAAGCTCCTAAACAAAATTAAAAATAAGTTCTAGGGGCGGGGTCAATATGGTGGAGCAGGCAGATCCTGAAATCCCCTTCTCCCACAGACACATCAAACTTTTACAATTAAACTTAGACCAACCACCACTGAGAATCACCCGGAGACCAGCTGAACACAATCCTAAAACTGAGGCTGTAAAGAAGCCGTGTTCGGATGGGAGGAGGGGCAGGGCCACAGTCCGGGCAGGTCCCCCACCCACAGAATGGTAAGCCACAAACAGGAGCGATGTCTCATCCATGGAGGACCCCCTTGAGGAGCGAGCCAAAAGAGGAGCCCCAAGTGGAATGTGCCTTTGAAAACCCTCAGGGATCATGTCTGAGAAAGAGGAAGGGCAGTAGGGGCCAAGATGCTGCTCTTACAGGATTCAAGCACACACTCACTTGCTTGCTCCACATTCCAGCGCAGATGCAGCAGGTTGAGAAGTGGCTGGGTCATATGGGGAGGAACTGAACTAACTTCAGGGTGAGGACCCTCTGTGGGGAGAGAAGCAGCACAGGCGGGCACATCTGTTCCTTTTGTTGTGCTTTCCTTCCACATGGCTGGCCTGGCTAAGGGGGTCGCCAGGTCTGTCACTCTCCGTTAACCTGGCGGACACCACTTGGCCCACCCTACCTGCTTGCCCCAAAAGGCTTCACACCTCCCACACACATGGAAGCCTATTCCAAGGGCCCCCCAAGCTCAGCATGGGCCACTGTTGGACTCAGCAACATTGTAGCTGCTGCCAAATGGCCCTGAGCCTGGCACAAGTGGCATCACAGCTCCCACTGCAGGGACCCAAACCCTGCACAAGCAGTCGTCAGCTTGGGCCCAAACCAGATCCCCTCCTAAGCAGCTTCGTAAGGAGACACTGGGTGGCCTTGGCCCCACCCAAGTGACTCCAGTGCAGTGGGGCCAGCCCTTACACACCAGACTGACTATCTGTGGCAGTAAAGTCTTTGGCAGAGCTCTTAGCAATATTTCTTTGGATGTCTTTTAGGGCAAAGGCAACAAAGAGGAAAAATACGGCTACATCAACCTATAAACTTTTGCACCACGAAGGAAACCAACAAAATGAAAAGGCAACCTACCAAATGGAAGAATCCATTTGTAAATGATACATTTGACAAGGGGTTAATATCCCTCATATATAAAGAACTCATGGAACTCAACACCAAAAACAAACACCAAACAATCCAATTAAAATATGGCAGAGGACCTAAACAGACACTTCTCCAAAGAGGACATATAGATGGCCAATAAACGTATGAAAAGATACTCAATGTCAATATCCATTAGAGGAATGCAAATGCAAACCACAATGAGCGATCACCTCACACCTGTCAGAATGGTCATCATCAATAAACAACAACTGCTGGTGAGCATGTGGAGGATATGGAACTCTCATGCGCTGCAGGTGGGAATGCGGATTGGTGCAGCCGCTTTGGAAAGCAGTATGGAGATACCTGAAAAAATTAAAAATAGCCCTGGCAGGTGTGGCTGAGTGGATTGAGCACGAGCCTGCAAACCCAGAGGTTTTGATTTTTTTGATTCAAAAAATCAAAAGTCACTGGTTTTATTCCCAGTCAGGGCACATGCCTGGGTTGCGGGCCAGGTCCCCAGTAGGGGGTGTGAGAGAGGCAACTGTTTCGTTTTCACACAATGATGCTTCTCTCTCTTCTCTCCTCTCCTCCCTTTCCCCTCTCTCTAGAAATAAATAAATAAAATCATTAAAAAATTTAAAAACTACCATATGACCCACTTTTCTAGATATTACTCTGAAACAATAAAAAACCACTAATTTAAAAAGATATATGCACCCCTATGTTCAATGCACCATTTTTACAATAGCCAAGATATGTAAGCAACCTGGGTATCCATCAATAAATGAGTGAATAATGATGATGTGAGATACATATATGTATCATAGACTATTACTCAGCAATAATAATGAAATTTTGCCATTTATGACAATATGGATGTTCTAGAGGGATTATGCTAAGTGAGATAAGTCAGACAAAGACAAATACCTTATTATGCCACTTATATGTGAAATCTACAGAACAAAATAAACGAACAGATAAAACAGAAACAAACTCAAACTAAAACAGGGAACAAACTGATGGTTGCCAGAGAGAAAGGGGGAGGGCTGAAAAAGGTACAAACTACCAGTTAGACAGTAAGTCACAGGGACATCATGTACGAGGAGGAATATAAACAATGTCACAGTAACTACGCATGGTGACATGGTGACCAGACCTATTGTAGCGCTCACTGAGCTACATTAATGTCTGATCACCGCTGTATACCTGAGACTAGTATCATATCACATGTCCACTATAATTCAAAATAAATGAAAAGAAAAACACCAAGAAATTGTAACTAGACAAAAATGAAGGGACTGATATGTGGGTTAATGAATATGTTTGTGGAAAAAGGTTAAGTTCTGGATTCAAAATCATATTTCTCATAGCACAAAAGGTGATTTCCCCAGTGGAGACAATAATTTCCCAATGCTCTTTCCTATGACAGAGGAGTGAAGTTTAACCCATGTACACAAAAGAAAAATGGTCTGTACATGCCTGCAGATTTATCTGTGCAAAAACACTTTTCAATATTTTCAGATGATGAATTTTTTAAAAAAATAGCCTAAAAGTAAGCCCCCAAATGCTCAAGTCTGGGTTAACCTAAGCAACTTAGATGGTTTCAGTAGAATAGAAAATGACATGGCACCCTAAGCAGGTGTATTAAGGGATGTAGGGAAAGAACGATCACATAAGAAACAAGAGAAATAAAGACAAGCCCTGAAACTCAGCCAGAAGGCCCATCAGGAGGAAACCTACAAAGTGTATTCATCCATTCATTTCACCAACCTGTATTTCTATAGCCGGCACTACAAAAATGAAGCTGTGTGACATACTGTCCCCTGCCCTCGAAGACCTCACCTGCTAGTGTGTAAGGAACCATTTTGCATGCCGTGGAAATGTAGCTCAGCATCCACGTGGAAAACCAGTGGGGAGCGAGTGGCACACAGGACCACAGACAGGTTTTCCTGTGGGGAATCAGGCCTGCATTGTACCTAGGCTGCTATGAGGCTTGCTTTTGCTAAAACTCCCTTACCCTGAATTGAGGCAGAAGTGCTTATTGTAACTTGCTAAAGTCTGAGCTAAACCTCCCAAGTATGGAGTGTGACTGGAATAACCACTTTTCCCCTTGGTCTGCAACATCCTTCTCTTTGAAGTAATTAGCAACATTCTTTCCTTTGTTTTCTGTAAAAGGTGGTCCCCTGCAGTGAACCTGTGCATAGTAAATGAGGACCACCCTCCATGTAATGTACCCAGAAAAGCAATAAAAGCCTGTCCAGGAAGGGACTGAGGGCTCTGGCACTCTCCCCCCTGCCCCCCACAGAGAGTGGCTGTTCCATTCCTTTTTCTCCACAGGACTTCTGTAGTCCGTGTGAATTTGTTCACCAGCAGCCACAACACACATGGATCCTGTTGGCTAGGATCCGCATCACTAATGTGTGGGATATTGTTCAGTTTAACCATGGTGACAAACTTTACATTCATGTAAAAGGACTGGGGAGTATTCTCACTGCTAAAGCTAAAAATACAGGCTGTTTCTATCTTCGAAATCATACTATGAAATTAGAGGAAAAGAATCAGATGGATTTACTTATGACCTGTCTTTAGCAGACAGAGTGGTGATCCAGAATTTGGAGATACAGAAAAAGGTCGACTTTTATTATTTAGGTTTTTTTTTTTAACAAAAAAGGATGAGTTTAGACATCTGCACAACCAGGAAACCATTTCTAATGGGGCGTGAATGATTATACTCGAGTATACACGCAAGCGAAGTTCTTGGTCTTCCTTCCATATACTGGACATAGAGTCTCACAGAGGACCCAATCCTCCTCATAAGCTTCCCACCCCTCGCCAACCATTACTCCTCAATCCAGATAGACTTCCCTTTTAAACCCCTTATCTGTCTTTTCAACAGTCTCTTGGGCGTTTCCATGAGTCATGGGCTCTGTGAACTGGAGCCTGCTAAGCACCAAACCCCACGAGGTTAATGTATTATTTATCCTCTTTAACACTTCAGTGCCAGAAAAGGCATCAGCTTACTCAAGCAGCATTACACAGGACCATCTACTAGCTCTCCATCTTTTGAGTGCATACCTTCATCTTCTGTTGAGATGAGCTATGTAACAGACGCTATACCTGTTATAAAGGGGGAGAAATACCTTCCCGTGTGTTGGTAATACATTTTCATATCGCAGTGCAGGGGCAGCCTCAAGTAAAAATTGGCCTTTGCGTCTAAATACTGAAAGAGACTCAACAGTAATTGTCACAGAGGCAAAAGTTGCTGTCTTTGGTAGACATCCTTCAAAATTCACTTAACAGCCATTAAGAAAGCCATCCAGCAAGTTCATTTTGTCAAGTTATGGGCGGAAACTTCTGCTGGTGCTTCGGGAAGCCAGGTTATTCGGTGCGATATTCCATAAAAAGAGTACAAAGAATTTTCTATGTTTACCGGGAGAGGATTTGTTGGCTACCTCTGGATTTTCCGGAATGAATCATCCTGGTCTTTATAGGGCTCTACTGCTCCAGTATATCAAAAGTTACTTTTGTGAGAAAAATCCAGGCCTCATCCGCAGAGATACCTGTCAGAGTGATTCCCTCTGGTGTCCCCAGAAGGATAATGGCTAGGCTCCTCAACACCCAACTACACTGTCTCCTAGCCTGGCTTTCAAAGTTTAGTATGAACTTGAATTTCTCTTTTATAGCATTTATTGGGGTGACATTGGTTAAAAAATTATATAGGTTTCAGGTGTACAATTCTATAACATATTGGTACACCGTACTGTGAGTTCACCACCCCACGTCAATCTCCCTCCATCACCATTTAGCCCTTTTCCCTCCCCTACTTCCTGCCCCTTCTTGCAGTCACCATACCGTTGTCTATTGAGGTTTTTATTTTTCTTAATCCCTTCCCCTTTCTCACCCAGCTCCCCGATCGCCCTCTGCTCTGACAACTGGCAGTCTGTTCTCTATGAGTCTATTTCATTTATTTCCTTCATTCGATTTCTTACCCAAGTGTTTTCCATAGAACGTTATAATTGGTCAAATATGTGTAAGCAACACCGGCCAAAGCTGCTCATGTTTCTTTACTTTTAGACTCAGCGCTCAATTACTCACGGATTTCCAATACAAGTGTTCCTAAGGCCCATCTGGCCTTGGAATCCTGTCTCGAAGGCATCTCTTAGTGTTCTGCAGAACACATTTTGGCCACCCGTGACCTTTATTCTTGGAGAACTGTAATCATTTCTTTGGTTTTTTAATGATAAGCTTTCCACAATCATCAAAGGCCACTGGAAGCAGCTACATACAATCTCCTTTGTTCTTTGCTATAAAAATACCAGTGAGGACACTAGCTGATAATCAGATCAAGTATAACACCGATTAAGAGTCCTGGACTGCCTGAGTTTGATTCCAGCCCCCATTCCCCTTGAGCCTTGTGACATGCCCTTCACACTCCTTGCCAGGGAGTCTGTATTCTGGAAACGGCCTTTCCTTCACAGTGTCACTGTAAGGATTAAAGAGGCTCTCACACATACTCACAACTGTTCCTGTCTACAGCGAGCACTCGGAGGACAGCTATTCGTTTCTGTTGTTGTTATTTAGAGTCAGGAAAGACGTGGTCTTTTCTGAGAAACTGGCATGCGCCTTTCATGCAACATTCAATAGACAAAGCATCGTATTTTCTCTTATGCCCTGGCTGCAGAGGAGAGCGACCAAATCTGCAGCTCAGTTATATCAACTATGCTAATCCCTACTAGGTTTACTGATTTACTATTAACACTGCAGGAATCTTATTGCTCTGTTCCCACCCCCCCACCCCCACCCCCACCCCCAAACACTGTTTGGAAAGTGAATACGTAAAATACAGGAAATTTCCACTTGAATGTCTTTCAGCCCCCACAGCACACTGTATGTCTCATACAGAGGTCTTTTTCTCTATTCACTGACCTTTGCAACTGGGCAGCTTTTCCTGTATGTACCATGTTGTTTTGTGTTTTCATGATCATTTCCCAGCTCCCCAATTAAAAAATGTCCTATCACCCGACTCTTCCTCCGCTTTTCTCCCCAGGCCTCATTCACGTAGTTGGACCTTCCCATTTCTCCACCCTACCCCCACCTACAGCTGACAGCCTCAGTTCGGAATCTGACCATCTTTTCAACACGCCATCTAACTGTCCTCCTCCCAATCACCATGGCCTTAGCACCCTGCCTGCAATTCTTTTCTCAGTCTTCCTCTCCTCAAAAAACTTCATTGTGAATTGCTCATCAGATAAAACACAAATTCCTCAGTATAACTTGCAAACTCCTTTAACTAGTGGTCCCCACCTACGCTTCACTGCTCCGTTCATCTCGCTCTGCTCTGGCTACACATTCCTCCCTGCCCCACTGGTAGGGAAAGGTCATTCTCTGCCGCCCCACCCTCAGCCCCAGTAAACTCCTATTCAGTCTTTACCATCAGTTCTCTTTGTAATGGTCTCTCCAATCTCTGAGACGGTTAATCGCTCACTTCTGTGCCGGAAGAGCACTTGTAACACTGGGTTATAACTGCATGTTTATATTTTAGTGCCTTTTATGACATTTGGCACTCTGGGAGAGTAAGGACCAAGGCTTCTTTGGTTTTGCAGTCCCGGCAGTTTGAAAACCCCACTAAGCATTCACCAACTAGCTACTGAATTGAATGGAATTATATCCTTAGGCCTGGAAAGTGACTCAGGAAGTGATGAGCACAATCAATCAATCCTGGAGCAGGAACTGAATGCAAGTCTAAGGAAGTCTAGGCCTTCACGGGGGATCTACAAAGGGAAACAAAGTAAGAACTTTGGCTCTCATCCAGCCCATTCTAGAGGGACCGCAGCTCTGCCTGCAAGACGCGAACGTTCTGTTCACCAGAGGGGTGCTTTTAACGGTCCTCGCCACTGTCCACAATTTCCTACACTGAGATTCTGGGCTCACAGGACAACAATCTGATTTCTATTTTTATTTCTAACAGATCTGATTCTAAGATACAGGACCCTGGGATGAAGTAACAACTCCAGTCTCTAAATAGGTATTTATTTCCCATTTTCATAGATTTAGTATTGATACTTAAACCCTATCCTGTTCCCGAAAAAGGTTTAAGGCAACACTGGTGTATTTAGTATAACAAGACAGCTTGAGAGAGAGAGAATTGGGATAAAGAGGGAAATAAAATTGTCATTCTTGGTTACCCATTTATTTCCGTGAATTGCATAGCATAAATCGGTCCCCTCGGGCTTTGATTAACTCTGGGTGAAGCAAAGGAAATTGAGTTATTGGGCTGGTTAGTTAGACACCAAGCCTTTGAGTCATGGTGACCTCACACTGTGTACCTGTCCCCCTTTCCTGGGTGACCCTTGCACAGCTTATTAAATGCAATGTATATACCCGAGGGCTTCTCTTTCTCTGATAGGTTCTCTTGCCATAAAAGATCTTGGCTGTCTGATGAATGTGGGAAGTGAGCCCCCTTATCTAAACGGGCTCTGCAGCCCTTTGTTTTGGGGGCTCATGTTCTCAAGTGTCGTGAATGCCTAACTTTCAGTACAGTTCTCAGGTACCACACTTGCCCCACCCATTGAACTTAAAGACAAAGTGTATGGATGACCCGTGGGAATCAGTGTCTACCGATTACTGACATCTACTGGACATTTCACATCCACTGCCTTATCCTCCCCAGTCCTGTTCCTTACCCTAACATCCTCACCCATCCTCACACTGTCCTCGGAGGTGGCCCTTCTCCCATCCACGGCCACCACGCCTTCTCCTGTGCCCTTAACCCCTGTTCCTCCCACCACCTCTGGGAAACTGCCCCCATCATTCCCCAGCTCTCTTCCCCCAGCATGAGGAAAGTAACGAGATCCTTGAGTAAGAAGAGAAGCCCAGAGCGAACACTACACAGCACTGCGTGAAAGAATCCTGACCACTACAAATAAATTTGCAAAATTGTGCACATGTAGAAAATATCTCTGAAAGGATACACGAGAAATCAATACAGGGGACAGCCTACAGAACTGGGAACAGAACAGCCAGGGCAAAGAGCTGGAGAAAGATTCACTTTTCTCTACATGCCTTTAAAAATTTTTTTTAAATATTTTATTTATTTATTTTTAGAAAGAGGGAAAGGGAAAGAGACATCAATGTGTGGCTGCCTCTCACACGCCACCTACTGGGGACTGACCCGCACCCCAGGCATGTGCCCTGCCTGGGAATCGAACCAATAACCCCTTGGTTCATAGGCTGGCACTCAATTCCCTGAGCCACACCAGCCAGGGCTCTACATGCCTTTTTAAACCCTTTAGAAGATGTTATTACCTATTAAAGAATAAAAAGTATTGAAATAGACGTTTTAATGTTCACATCCTCCAGAGTTCTCACAAGCCCAGCGTTCTTTTGCCACATAATCCCTGGCCAGGTAAATCCACTGTCCCAGTTTCCACGACTGTTTGTGAGCTGGTGACTCGCAGAGCTGACATCTCTGTCGCACACCACTCCTGCGAGCTTCCAAGTTCCATTTGTCACTGTCACACATCTACACGTGAGTAGGTCACCAGCACCTGAAGCTCAACCTCTTCCATACCCCACTGACCATCTTTCAGCTGCCTGACCCTTGAAGAAACAGTATAAACACTGTAAATTTACATTCATGTAAATATAAAGATCAATATAGAAGGGCCTTGCTCCTACTCATCCTGAACTGTCAGTCCCAGCTGTGACCGGCCATCCTGCCACGTGCCCATGAGAACTGTGACTCATTTTCCCCCTCCCCCAACCCAGTGAGCCCCCCAATCACAAGGCCCTGTCCCTCCCCTGAAATAGCTCCTAAATTCAGCTTGTCTTTCCCATTTCTATTGCTTTACTTCACACTCTAATCATCGCTTGTCTGGGTGTGCATGCTACCTCCCATTCAGATTTCCTTCTGTCTGTAGTACTGCTCTTCTCAAAGTCACCCATCTCACGGTCGCCCGAGTGATGTATGTAAGCAAATGCTGAGCGCAGCGCTCCTGGCTGCCGCACTTGAGTGGCTACCTGTGCTAGGGGAGGAGGCACCAACTCCTGTTCGGGCCACATCTGGCCAGCCTCGTGCCCTGGCCTTTCATTGCACTGTTGCAAAAGTAACACAACTGTGTGCAGTTCCCCACACGTTCTCTGCTGTTCCTCACCTGCTCCATCCTCTGCTTGGGAGGCCCACTCCTGACCCCCTGCAGTGCCCTTCCCTCTTGGCTATGTTCTCACCATCGCTGGAGACTCACACAAAGGAACACATGATAAACACAGCCTGAATCTGTGAAGACTGAAAACTACTAGCCCTGGGCCCGAAGTCATGGCATCACTGACAAGGTAAAGCAAAGATCATGATTTCCAGCTCATGGAATTCAGTGGTATAAGCAATGGATCTACAATTTGACTATAACATTAATCATGTTGCATAATCGGCCCTGGCTGGTGTGGCTTAGTGGATTGAGCGCTGGCCTGTGAACTGAAGGGTCACTGGTTCAATTCTCAGTCAGGGCATGTGCCTGGGTTGTGGGCCAGGTCCCCAGTAGGGGGTGTGTGACAGGCAACCACACACTGATGTTTCTCTCCCTCTCTTTCTCCCTCCCTTCTAAAAATAAAAAAAATAAAAATAAAAAAGAATTATGTTACATAATTTTTGGAGGAATGAAGGGAGCAAGAGAAAACTCAAATTTAGGCTGTAAAACATCTGGTCACCCAACAAAAAAAGACATATGAAAGGTACTGAGCAAGGTACTAAAAATGCACAGAATTGCCTGTTGTCATGTAACATCTACTAACAACTTTAATTACCTTTAGACTTCACAGTGAATTAGGTTACCCTGCCTTTAAACTTGAGAACAATCTAATCAATGTGCTAGGCGGGCAGCAGAGTAACAATCCGTGTGTGCCTGCCATAAAGGCGACCTTTTCATTGCTAGGATCACACCTAGCATTTCACAGTGAGTCTCGTTTCATTTAGACAGCACAGAGAAAAATACGTCAGAATTGGACATTGCAGATTTAGTGCCCGAGATTGCAGGCTTTAATATATGCGGGCGGGGGGGGGAGCAAACTGAGTTTGCAATGTTAAGGACAGACAATGGAACAAATTCTCAACATCCAAATGGTCTTGACCGAATAAAGGCGACTCTGAATTATCTGTGGTATGAGGTGAACACATTATGCAGAAACGAAATGCTAAGGGCTGCATAAGGCCCTTGTCCCCCTAATTCATGACGGACACTATTGAGAAGATTCAGAGCCAGATGTAGCTTTGCTCAGAGGCTTCACCTTATATTTGTGGCAAAGAGCAAGAATGAGAGAATGCCAGTGGCGGAGACATACAGGGCCCAGAATTTGATAAATGAATTGCAAACATTCTAAATTTACGACAAAGCAATGCTTGGCACCAATCAGGGAGTTCTGGAAAAGGGAAGTATTTTGAAAAGGAAGCAGAAGAAGAGCTTTTGAAAGGCTTTTCTCTATGAAATTAGGTTTAAAAAAAATTTTTTTAAGTCAAAAGTACATACACAAGCACTATAATTAAAGCAAATTCAGCTTCATTGCAATCCATGTATTAATTTATTCAACAAATATTTATTGAATGGTATGTGCAATAACTGAGAGAAATGACATTCTAAAGACAAAGATAAGATGCCCCTGGGACACTTCCACATTAGCCACTATCTGTTTTCCAAAGGAATCGAGGGGCGGTGTCATGGATAACAATAACGAACAGAAGTCAGTGACACAGCTAGTCAGGAACGGGGATCTCCAAGCCTCTTTCTTTTGCCAACAGGCATTTCAAGATGTGGTAGCTACTGAATAAATGAACACAAAAAGATAATACTTGTAGTAAGCACACGTCCAAAAGACATGAGGCAATCTTGGTTTTATTTTTTAGAAGTTTTTATGCATTTATTTATTTTTAGAGAGGGAAGAAGGAAGGGAGAGAGGGAGAAAAACACCCATGTGTGGTTGCCTCTCGAGCGCCCCCTACTGGGGGGGCCTAGCTCACAACCCAGGTGTGTGCCCCTGACCTCACTGGGATTCAAACTGGCCATCTTTCTGTTTGCAGGATGACACCCGACCAAGTGAGCCACACTGGCCAGGGTGGGTATTCTCAATTTTAAACATCTTTTCCCCATTTTCTCTAAAAGTTTACTTGTATTTGTCCAATTATGTAGCCAGTTTGACTTGGGAAATACAGCCGCCTTGGCAGGCGCCGAGAGAGGGCATCTAATACTGTCTTGGGGACTGCCGGGGGGGGGTGGAGAGAGAGGAGGAGGAAATGGCAAACCGAAGGTTCCTTAAGCAACACTGAACTGAAAGACCAAGAAGGCTGAACTATGGCTCTGCAGGTCTTTGGGCAGAAGTGTAATTAAATAGGAGAGGACAGAGCAAAGGACGCCAGGCAGGCTATTTTGAGGGGAGCTCCACAGAGACATTTCTTTGGGATTTGGTAGGAAGTGGAAATGTGGCAAAGTACAAGGAGAAAGAAGACATCTCATCCTGACCTTTACTTGAAGGTCAAGCTAACTTATAGAAAGACTTGCATCAATACCCAATTCTTCATTTTGGAGCTCTAAGCAGCGGGGCATAATTTTTATTTTTTCTCTTAGAGAAGAAACCATCTCGTTTTTTAGAATGGTCTTGGATATTTTCCAGAGAAAAATGGTTTATCGCTGGTACCACAAGTTGATAAACTGGTTTTATCATGTCTATTCCTTTAAAATACCCCTTCAAATTAAGGTATGTTCCAAAGAATATGCCACAATTCTATGGAAATGAGATTTAAAGTGATGCACAATTTTATGTAAGTGATATTTACAAAGAATGCACAATTCTATGTAAGTGATATTTATGAAGAATGACTTTATTCTCTGGTATAAGGTAGAGTTGGCTATTTTGAGTCAGAAAATCTGGATTTCAACTTGGGTCTGTCAGTGGCTGACTGTGAAATCTGGGTCAAGCCATTTGAATCTCTCTGAACCTGCATTTTATTTAAAAGAAAACAAAGTATTATCTCAGAGAGAAGAAGAGGGGGAGAGAGAAACATTGCTTCATTGTGCCACTTATTTAGGCATTCACTGGTTGTCTCTTGTCTGTGCCCTGACCGGGGACTGAACCTGCAGACTTGGTGCAGGGACGACGCTCTAAGTAGCTGAGCTACCCGGCCAAGGCTGAACCTACATTTTCCTTAGAGATTTTGGGAAGATTAAAAGACCCAAAATACATTAAGGTACTCTGAAAATGATTAAATTATATATATATGTATATATATATGATACATATATGATTACATCGGTACCCCGCTCATGCTCTATGGCCCGGTTGTCATGGCGTGGACAGAAACAGGACAAACCTCTTGACCAAAGAGATACAAAGCTATGTTACGCAATGGCAACAATTACATAGTACAAAAATATGTTTACTCCTGGGTAACACCAAATTCTATTAATAATGCCAATCTCGACTTGTTTTCCTATTTGACTTTGGCCCCTAAAATAAGTAGATTTAATGTAAATGGATACTGATAGTGATCTTCAATGAAGCAGAGAGCAATATCTTAATTCCCACGGTCTTCACTGCCAACCAGTGTTACAAATGAGGCCAAAGGTAATGTTACCAGTAAAACCAACAAAATGTTCAGTATTACCTCCTGGTACTGGTGTGGCATCCTAGCTGTATTCTGAACTTAGCTTTTTACCAACGCTTTCCTGAATACGCACTAAGTAGTCACACTGTGCTAGGCACTATATAGAGGAGACATCGAGAGGATTACGACACGCACAGTCCTCACCCCAAAAGCATTTGCCATCACATGAGAGGGAGCCACTAGGAGTCATGGATAGAAAAGGCAAACTGTTGGGGAGTTCTGTGAGAAAGGCCCAAAGTACTGGTATTCTGAGAATGCACACAAAAGACAGATTCCGAATGCAAGGCTCGAACGGGGCTGTGTAAGAAAAATTATTCTGAGGAAGCTCATGGAGGAGGATGGATGGGTGACCTATCCTTGGTCAGATAGGGCAGTGGAGGAATGGCGGTTAGCAGCTAAGCCAAGAAAGCAAGCCTGTGCTGGGCCCACAAATGCTTGAGAGCAGGATGCATTCAGAAACAGTAGCTACAACAGCGTGGCCGGAGCACAGGTGGGAAGGAAGATGGAACTGCCACATAAGGTCAAGAGAAGAGTGTGGATGGTTTCAAATGCCCAGCTGAGTAGCCAGATTTCCTTCTAATTGCAGAAATGCAATGAGGGAAGAATGCCGTGACGGGTCTTGGTTCTGGAAAGATCTGCAACTAGAGTGAGTAGGGAGGTGTTACTGGAGGGGTAGGGAAGAGACCAAAGGGACAGCAGGTGACCAAGCAAAGGAGCTCTGGCTGTAGGTCAAGGGTACCAACAGCTGGAAAGAGGGATAGGGTGGCAGAAAGCACTGGATGAATGGCAGTTTGCTTTTTCATCTCGAGGTGACACACTCCCTGCAGGCATCGATTCTCAGATACACCGCATTCCTGTATGAAGAAGCCTCAGGGCCCTGGGCTAAAACCAAGGAGATGAAAGTACTCGAGTCCCACAAATTTCAGCTACTGCTCCTTTAAAGACTTGCCTGGTGGCATTTGTCTAAAGGCACACTGAATGAGAAGTGATCATGTGCAATAGCCTCTGTTAACCAAGGGACCTGTGATCTCACAAATGTAACACGGAAGTAAAAGTCCAATGGTTCGCGTTACCCTGACACCACACGACATCCCAGGGTTTTACATCTTTGTCCTCTCCGCGGTCACTGTGAATTGTCTTTAGTCTCTCCTACAATTTCTACTGTATTTACATGAACATCTTTTTCAGGTAATAGCTGACAACTGGAATCGTCTCACTAATTTGCTACGATCGTGAGCATAAACGGTACCCACAATTGACGACGAGAAATCAGAGGAACTAACCTGTTCCCGAGTATGACCAAGCCAATGAACCTACGTTCTTAAAAGCTTGGAGACAGATAATATGGCCGAACACATGCACAAATTGTATAATTATAAAACGAAATGACCTGCTTTGTTCTTACATTCTGTTCTCAAGTAGAAAACCAAAGTCCCTGGAGTGCATGCAACAAATCAAATAGCACCATCAGCATTCATTTCTTTCCCACCTAAAATATGAGTTCTTAATTATACTAGTGCATTCATTTTCTTCTTTCAGATAACAGAGAGAGAGGGGAGGGGAGACAGAGGGGAGGGAGAGAATATCTGTAAATGGAGCTAAACAGGTTATTGGAGAAAACAATCAGACATAGCGCGACTCTAAGTGAAGACTCCTGGCACTTTGCTGTGTGCAGGCGTATGCGCTCTGCATACCAACGACAAAGCTAGAAAGAAAACTCACCTGTTTTCTTCCTCAAGATCTGCTAGGATTCTCTCTAGCTCCCCTCTTTCCTCACTCTCTAAGGAAATCAAGATCTGGGCAGGACTACGAGGCTGGCTCAGGGGGGAGTCCTGGTTCAAACTTTGGCAGTAATGCTGGATTAACAAATGTTCATCATCTCTGGAAAATAAAATCAAAGGTTTTGGTTTTACCCCCCCCTTACTTGTGTTGGGGGTCAGGGACTCAGGTGTGTATTTCAAAATAGAAACATTTCTTTGCTTTTAACAGTTACTTAGACCCCCTTCTCCTGCTTCTAAAGACATGTGGGTACTGCCGAGGTTGTGGGCTGCCATCCTGTGGGTGAGAATTCGAGCCTCGTGCTCTTCAGTGTCTACTTTTCAGTTGAATTTGGCCTATTTACATGGGTCAGTTCATGGCAGAATTGGAGAAATGCTGAGACTCTCTGTTGACAGTTTAATCAATAGTTGGTTATGAATATTAAAAGACATAGTCATGGCTGTATAATGCTTTTGCTACCAAGCATGTCAACAGAATCTGTTCAGTAACCCACACTACTGTTGACACTGACCAGGGGAAAAACTGCAGTCCTTAAAAGAATAAGAGTAAATATTTTGTTAGGTGGAAGGCAATGTAAACTAAAAAGGCTGGCTTTGGTAGTAAGCAAGTTTGAACTTATAAAAGCCACAGAGGCAGGACAGTAATGATGATACGCTATAGACAGATGACTGTTTCATTCAATTATTATTTAGATTAAAAATAACCCAAACATTGGAAGAAAAAAAGCCATTAAGGTGACTTTGGGGACCAAAGAGGCAAAAGGCTTATATTTTGGGAGGCAGCCACAATCCTTTCTTGAACCTGACAATTCTCCACTACACAGAAAAAAAATTCCTTTTTAAAAAAATTTTAAAAAATTGTTCAAGTACAGTTGAGAAAAAAAATATTTTCTAAATGCATTGTTCCTAGCTCCTGAAAAGCCCATGTACCTTCAAGTTGTAAGAACTTCCCTCTGTTCTTAATGAGAGGCTAAAGCCATCTTTAGTTAAATACCATTAAGATGACAGGTTCATATTTCTCTCTCCACACCCACTAATTTCCTTTAAAAAAAAAACACCTCAGATTTTTAGGAAAAAATCCTCCTGATTTAAATGGGTTTAGTCCATCAAGCCAGGTAACTGGTTGAGACATGAGATGCTGACTAAAAATAATCACTGCGTCTTAAAAACATTCAAGGGAAGTGAACCAATCCTGCAAACCACTTCCCCAGACCTGCCCCTAAAACATCATGGCCTTACCCTCCAAGACTGAGTCAAAATGGATTTGACGTCCTAACGCTTTGCATGTCAAAATGAAACCAAAGCAGCTTTACCACCTCATTCATGGTCTCCCTTCCCAAATTCTGAAATTGTGTTACTAGCACTTCCTATGTTTAATTACAACAAATAGTTATAATTAAACTTCTCTTGCGGGTCTCTTAGGCAGTCACTGGATGGCAGCCATTATTGCTCAGATAAAACTTGAATTAATTTGAATGTGCTGGAGCTTCTAATATTAAAAGTGGTGACCAGGAGAAGCAAACCACTCAGGTTGTTTACATTTGGTTGATTCTTTGGCCACACGTTTTCCTGTCTAAGTTCTCTATATACTAACGCTTTCCCCCGTAGCTGAGAAAGTGAAGGGACCGCAGTTTCGTTTGGGGAAAAGGTGGTTTTGTCTTAAGTAACTAAGTCAAATACGATTGGTTAAGTGTTCACTTGACTCTTTGTTATTAACCTTAATTGCCTTTATTGTAACAGATGGCATGATTTATTCCCATGTCATCAATTACCAGTTCTGTATAAATGCCCCTTGGATACTAGTTCTGTCAGCCTTTTCTCGTCTGTGTGTAACTTTGCGTGCCATTTCAACTACATACGATCCATTCACCAATCGTCCCTTTGCCTACATGTTCCATGAAAAAGTGGTGAGACATCTGTAAGTTCTCAAACTGAAGACACTGTCGTATTTCGACTACATTTGTTCTCTCTAAATTAGCTGCTCAGTGAGCAGAGCTTTTCTTTTCCCCTCCCATTAGGTTCTTAATCTGCTCCCTCTACCTCGGGGCCTTGGTTCACGGGCTATCCCTCGTGCCCCTGTTGTGAATACTTCCCCTCCTCTGTAATGAAGCCTGTTTCCCTGCCAGAGCTCCGTTCCCGGCCACTTTTAACATCACTCTCCCTCCTTCCTTAAGTTTGACAGGCCTGGCTGATTATCCCACTAAAAACCTGTGACCTAAATGTGTGCTCTCTTCTGAAACCCTTTACGAGATTGCTTCCCTGTCTTTAGTGTGGGAAGATGCTAAATCACAAAAACTTACAGCTTCGGATCTCTGGAGAAAAATGCACAGCTAACCTACCGTATGGGCACACCAATACAAACTCTGCAAGATTATGTCTCCACTCCCCCGCGAATGGAAGAAAACGCTACCTAGCCATCACTTTGAAAATTAATATCCAATCGCTTTAAGTATTGGGCAGGTCTGGTCAAAAATGAAGCATTTAATAGAATTTAAGTATCCGGGACTCTGTAATTTGTGGTAATGTGGTAATTAAGTAAGAATAAGGCAAACTGTTTTTCCTACGCTGGAATACCAATAATGCCATAGTTTGGATGTGATCATTCCACATCAGGTTAAGAGTTAAGGGTGGGGGAAAAAAAAAGTAAATGAATCGCTTCTTGAAAGATCCAATGTATCTAATGCTAATTTCTATCTTCCGTGCTACCCTACCTCTAAATCCCTCAAAGCAATTTCATCTTCAGGAACATTTTGTAAAAAGAGATGGGATACTTACATGCTCTCATTAGGAGAGATGCTATCATTTAGATAAGATCCATTGCTGTTTTCCATTTCTGCTAGCCTGATAAAAAACGTAAAAGCTCATTAAAACTTATGTGACTTCTTAGAATCTATTCAAGACCTAATCGAACATTCCTGAAAACTAAAGGATAAATCATGTCAAGAGGAGAAAGGAACCCTTCACATTACAGGATGTGTGTGCTGGCCACTGGAGGCAGTGAGCGGGAGACCACAGGTACTTAGCAGCTTAACATTTATGCTCTAAATGATAAGGAAGTTGTCGTTTGCTGGTTTTCTTTTCTTCTTCGCAGAGCGATCTTCCTTTCACTGAGAACAGGCCTTTGTTTTCGTAAGAAAAGCTTCCCTGACAACGAATACACTCTGTCCCTCACACTACCCCTTGTTGTGGAAGATCATCACAGCTTCCCACTGACGACAGACAGGTTCGGCAGTGAGAATATTGATAAAGGACGACTTGAAAGTAAGTGTTCTACATATTCTGCTACCGGTTGTTACCTTTAAAAACCTCCTTCACCTCAGACAATAATAAAGTCTTGACAACAACTAAAACAGGGTTAACCAAACTCTTACAGGTTTATTTAACAAGCATAAGGTATCTTAGGATTAGCAATTCAATGTTTAGGTATAAAAATCATTTCAAACACAAGGAAGGTGAGAGAGCAAAGTCCAAGGAGCAGAAAAATCAATTATTCTCTTCTTTACAGCAAAGCATGGAAAATCAACACATACATGGGCAGCCAATGCTTTCTTATTCTCCACAGAACAGAGTGTCATTTCTTTACGATGTATGTCTGGCCTAGCAGTTTTCTAAAAAGGTTATACGGTTTCTAAGCCAATTTATCAAACGTGCTCAGTATACAAAACATAACAGAACTATCAGAAATGTTTAAAGGCTGGGCTCTGGGGAGACTGTTCTGGATTAATGCGCTTATTGGTGTCCAAAACCGACATGCAGTGGCGTGGCATGCACGTTAGGGGGCGGGTTGATTAGTAGAAATCAGACAAGTTGCGGGGCGGGGGATGGGGGAGAAAAAAAGAAAAGATCTGTTTCAAATTATTATAGGTTAGCTCTCCTTGGTTAGTTACTTTAATCAATATTTGCCTGGCATTCAACTAGTCTCATACCTGCTAGCATAATGTTCAATGCGTGAATGAGTATCATCGTGTGAAAGCTGGGGGGACGAGGCAGGCCTATAAGGCAGAAAATGTGATTAGTCATAGATACCATCCATTAATGGAGAAAGAAAAAAACCCCACCATACAATTACGTTATATACATGGCCTAGAATGCTTTTATTATATTTCTATGGATAATGTACACATTAAGTTGTCCCTGTCATATCATCCAGTTATTTTAAATCCGCGCTGGAGAGGGATTTAAAATACTCTCTCGTACTTCTACTTTTATCAAAAGCCATAAAGAGGGAGCGCAAAAACGTCTGTGGAAAGTTTCAACTCTAGGAAAGGTCAAGGGAAACCATCTCTGTGTGACATTTTGTCCTCCAGTCTTGTAAGTATCTCATATCGTAGAGTTCTGAACTTGGTTTGGCATTATGTGGTCTACAGTTTTTAACACTTTACACCTGTGCAACTTATTAGGTCCCTTTTTATTGAACGGAAACTGTCTGTTTGCCTAGAAGATTCACAGGCAACGATTTCACTTCCAGAGAGGCCACTCCAGTATATGACAGCTTAAGACTCTATAGCTCAAGATGTCTTGGTCTGTGCAGTTTTGTAAGGAAGGAATATGTGTACCAATTCAGCGGCAGGTATATATATCACTACTTCACAGAATAACACCGAATGACCTCAAATTGCACTGTAATGTTTTTTGGGAAGAATGACTAAATTCAACAGAATGTTACGACATCTGAAATATGTCTTATTAGGGATCCTGTGTGGTAATATACAGAGGGGAAAACAAGTGTGGGGGGGAATTAGCACCAATAGTCTCTATACTTTTTTGGATATTAAATCCTTTTTTTTGGTGGGGGGTGGCCCATAGACTAGAATTTTGGAAGGGTTAACATCCCCCCCACCCTTTCACATCTAATCTATTAACTATCCTTGAAGTTGTTATAGTATCTTTGGATTAACTTTAGGAAAAAAAATCCATCTGTTTTAAAAACCAGTTTGGACTTATGCTTTTTTGTTTTTATTGGAATAGGACAAAAGGTCTCCTCCATTGCTTTCCTCACACAGAAAGCCCTTTGGGAAAGGCATGGATCCAAAAGTCAACAGTAATCTGTTCATCGAGGACTGGTTTAGTTCAACATCCAAGTAGCATTCAAGGACTTGGTAGAAACACGAAGATATTTGGTTTCTCTTACATAAAGAAAGAAAACTATGTAGCTATCGAGGCTTACATAGGAAAGGGGCTAGAAATCCATATTTCTTAAAGAAGACATAGTCATAAAATGATTACAACATACTACAGCAAGTCACCGGGGAACTCAAGTCTTCCCTGATAGATAAATGTCTTCTTTAAGAAATTAGTGTTGTGTAGGTCAAGAGTCACCATAATCCAATGTGAAATGAATTATAAAGACATCCAAAGATTTCCACGTAAATCCTCACTGCTGAACTTTTGGAGATTTAATCTGGCAATTTCTTAGAGGCCTGGAGTAGCCCCTTATTAGAAAAATGCTAAAGTGTGTTTAGAAGTTGTCACTGCAAGTAATGATAATTTTGTACTTGGATTATTATAAGCCCTATCTTCTGCAACAGACCAGTCTTTCAATGATAGACTTTAAATATAGACCCACCATCAAGAAAAACACTTTAATGCCTTCCCTTATAAGACCTGCTACTCTGGCAGTGTAGAGAAGAACCACCTGAGCCCTTGAAGTATCAGTACGCCAAGGAAATGAGGCATGTAAATCCGAAACACTGTAATGAAATCTCATATAGGAAATCTTATGCAGAGCTTTAATTCTTAGCCTTGAGGATAATTCCATGTTGTTTTTCTTATTAATGCACACAGCACCTAACGCAGCATGCAGAAGCACAAGAACTCACAATAACCAGAAATCTAAAAAATATATACACTAAAGGAGGTGCTTATTAAGTCACAAAATGAGCCAAAAGGGAGTGCTGGTCAGAGAAGAATCACTTAAAAACCAGGAATGAGTCAAAGTACAAACCCGCTTAGTCCAGAAGCAAAAGTAAACATGCAAGGCCTTCTTAAAACACTTTTTGAAGGGAAGGAAAGACTCCTGTTCTCCCTTCCCACTTTCTAAATACAAAACAGTATACCCAGAAGGATCATGTCTTTTATCGTGGGTGGCCAATTCCAGTCCACCCACCACTGTGTTCTCTTGCGTGACCACTCCACTTGGTGCTCCTCCATGTGCGTTTCAAAGGAGACAAGCTCAAAGAATACTGCTTGTCTCCTTTGTGGACAAACGGTGTAAAAAGGTTTATGTAAATTTGTAAATAATGTAAATCTACTGTTTCAAATCAAATGTAAACAATGTAAATCTTCAGTTTCAAATCAAATGACAGATACAAGTAGATGCAGGTTTTGTCAAAGGAAAAAGAAAAGATCTGGTTCTCAGTGAACTTTCCCCGATCTGTGATCCATATGAAATGGATCCAATGTGGCCGCCAGCAAAGGATTGGTTAGCGCCTGACAGAATTCCTGAAAAATAAAACAGCTTAGGACCTGGCTCTGCTGCCTGAATAGAATTGTAAATTGTATAATCCCACGAGTGAGGACCTTAATACAATTATCGGTAGTGAAACACAGGACTTTAAAAGTCTGCTGGGTTTTTCCTTCTTTAAAAACCAAAACTTCCCACTATTTCTGAATAACCTAGTCAACTTTTATTAGAAGACAAAATGGGGGTATGTTTTGGTTATTAGAGAAAATATTTTAACAAAGACTGGTTTTAATTTGAAAGTTCTTTAAAGTTGAAAACAAACACTCCCTAGTTACAATTAGTTACATCAAACTCATTGTCATAATTTTTGATCATGAGTGTCTGTATAAAATAAACATCTTTTCTTTCAAGGCACTGTTCCTTATTATTTTGTGCTGTCTCTATCCATATATTTTTTAAAATTATTCTTTAGCCTATTTGCCTTTTGGATTTTTTAATTGGTTAAAATGTATTCCCACCCAGGGTAAATTTGTTTGTTTCACAGGGTCCAATCAAGCTGAGAATTCCAGTGTATCAATTTTTAAAAAGCCTCTTATTTGAGAAAGGGTCTAACTTCTCTGAACAAAGAAACTACCTGGGTTAGGGCAAACAGTTCCAATAATAAGGAATGTACCTGAATCTTAATAACTCCCCATGCTGTGTAAGCATGACGATTAAAGAAACTACGTAGTTCACTGCTTAGAGCTCCCCTATCTCGAAATGAAGGGGCACAATACTACAACTTAAAAACAAAGATGCCTTACAATTCTTTTAGGCCAAGAAAGACTAACCCTCAATTAATCGTTTGCATTTATCACTACAGGATTTGAAAAAAGGATCTCCTTTAAATTAAATTACATGGTGGAACAAAAAAAAAAAAAAAAGACCCAATAAAAGTAAATTGAATTCTGACATAAGCTTGTCTTCTAAATTGGTCATTTATCCCTTATGTATAATAGAGCTGTCTGATTTTAAGTACAGATTTTAATAAAGTACACTTTGAAATACCAAAAATGCCACACAATAACCATACTACATGTGCATTGTTTGCTAATATGTAAATTGCAGGCCCCTGAAATGAACCTTCTACCATTATAACTCTCATATCTGTTGGTATCTAATATTAGTATTATTAATACATGTCAATAGTAATGGCAAAGACTGCAGTCCACTTTCCTGCTTATGAGCTATATATTTAGTTTGGAGAGGAGAGCAAAGTGGGTTCAGTTAAAACACAAGCTCATGTACATAAATATTAGTCCATTAATGTGGCATTACCTGATAAAAAGTCCACACACCTCACTGAAATTATTCAGCACAACTCAACATCATACTATAAAACACATTCTGCTGACATGTAATGGTCTGCTTATAATAGGCCCTAAGGAATAAACCATCAGCCCCTTGAAAGCCCTAAAGCGTTGACTCCCAAGAGATGTGGCTAAAGAATGTTCTTATGTAATTGGAAAGCTCTTTCCTGCTTATCATCAAAGAACACAGAAACATGTCTCCCAGGAATACAACTAACGACCCAATAATTTCTTGGACGTTCTTTGGAACTCAAGGCCGGGACCTCTGCTGGTTCAAACATGCCTTGAACACCTCACTCTGGTTCTCCTGATCGATGTGGGCCATGGCCCTGCTCCACGTCTCACCAAGGGAAGGAAGAAAGTGGAAATGAAGAAAGGGGGCACCAGGGTGTCTTTCAAACAAAACAAATAAACCAAGAAAAATCAGCAAGCGAATGTGTGGGTGGGAGCAGCGCCCTTCAGTGCAAGTACTCACGCAGAATCTACCGGCCAGAAGTTGATCAGAGTAACCGGACTGCAAAACAAAAAATGAGGTGGTGAAGAGACACAGGCAAACTCAGCCGCAAAAGATCAAAATAAACAAACAAAGAATCAAATAAGTAAGTAAACAAATAAATAAAGTAACAGAAAGGTCAAAATAAATATAACCCAACCAATTTAGGAGAAACTATGGAAAGCAACAGCCAAAGAAAAGCAGAAAGTGATTTCAAAGGAAAACCAAAGGCGGTGCAGTGGCCACCAGAGTTATGGCAAAAAGGAGGCGTCACAGAGGTGAGGGCAGCCTCGCTTGGATCATGAGAATCGTTACTACTTACTGTGAAGGGGTATCCTGTGACTACCGTTTCTTTCAGTTAGAAAAAAGTGACTAGCTGTGACCACACAATCGGATCCAAAGAGACACACGCCTACCGATTTGCGAGAGAGGCAAATTCACAATGAAATATTGGAATCACTCATTTGTAAACAGTCCCAGATTTCTGAAAAAGCCTTGGGGAGGTCATTAGTGGCTGTCACGTGGCGTTTTCCCTGTGAGTTAAGGTTTAACGTTTGGGAAAGGTCAGCGTCACGGGACAATCGGCACGGGACATGCCGACTGCGCATCAGCCCGTTTTGCTCTTTTCTGCTAAAGTCAATCTAGAGAAAGAAATAGGAGAGACTGTTTGCACTTGGGAATAAAGGAGGGTATTCAGCTGAAAGGAGCTCACATATACAGCAAATGAGAGTCTGTTTTGCTCTTGCCACTACTCACGTTTCCATGTTGTCCCCCTCTAAGACAGTCTGCACTGGCAGGTAGCCCATTCGGGGATGCTTCGCAAAATACCTTTTGGTTCGAAATTTGTTTTTTAGTACCTTGGCAAAGTCGCGGACATCTTCTCCTGAAGTAGTCTGAAAGGGAAAGCATGTTGAGATCAGACTTGGGAGAGCGAGACCTCCACACAGAGAATGGCGCCAGTGGTCAGCCTCTCGGGGCATTTGTTTTTTCATAATTTCGGAGAGCGCAGGTTGAGCGCAAAGGCTTTGGAATCAGACCAAAGCGGGGTTTTGAAACCAGGCCTGGCATTTACTAGTGGGGTTAATTTGGGGGAGTGAGTGGTTTACCCATCTGAGGCTTGGATCATCCGTGAAATGGAGGCACTCAAACCTCAGAAGTTGGTACGATGACTAAAATGAAGGACCTCCACCCCTGGGCTACTCCAAGTCTTAAAGTCGAAAAGTTAACCTTAAGTTCTGCCATTCCTGTCGGTACTTTAAAAACTGTTGTCCAAGTGGATACCATATTTCAATTACTCACTACCCTGTTATTCACAGCATGGTTCCTTCTCCATTATCAAATATCTTTGCAAAAGAAATTGACATGAGAAAAGACAATGAAAACAACCAGGAGGGTCACTCTGATGATGGAGGAGGCAATAGTCCAAAGCAGAGATTCTTGAACTTTGAGACATGGGGGAACCACCTGCAGGTCTGGCTGACATACAGGTTTTGATGTAGAAAGTCCGGAGTGGGGGCCTGAAGTTCCGCATCTCTAGGAAGTAACCTCCTGGGTAACGCCAGTGCCACTAGTCGGCAGACCATACTTCAAAGAGCAAGCAACCAGTGTTTAAGGAACATCAGAGTTATACCCAGGTCTGCCTCCCTGCCGGGTCGAGACCCTTCACATCTCGCTGGTGATTTTCCAAAGTTCTATTAGCCACTGAACATTTTCCCAAGACAACATCTGAGGAGGAGGCTCTGCCTTTTAATTCCAGAGCCTTGGGCAATTATCCCTCAGAACCTCAGACTCCTCATCTGTAAAAAGGGGGTAAAAATAATACCTATTTCACACAGAGAGAGTCATTTAAAAGGTGAACACCTAGCATTTACTTGGCAGGTGATAGTATATAAAACAGATAAGAGATGAGAGCAAGAGTACCCGAAAGGGGTGGGTTGTGAATTTGGACGGAGCCTGCATTACACCTCCATACCTAGCATGCGCCATGGCCACCAAAACTCTCCACACGACCGCCAGGGCTATGCAAAAGAAACATTGTTTTCCCAGCAACCCATGCAAATGGCCGAAAAACCTACTTATTACCTGTGCCACCCTTCGCCCTATATACATGCTAGGAGTAAGGTCAATCCGGGCACCTATAATTTGGAGCCACTTTAGCTGGGGAACATTTGGGGGAACATCTGGGGGATGTAGACATCACAGCATCACGCACGATCTGCAATACTGCCCCCAATAGAAACTTGTCCCCGGTGAGCTAACTCATGTCGGGGAGGGGACTAACTTACCGGAGTGCAATATTCCACCATGGGGTAGTGCATTTTATGGCCTTTTGCAACTCGACCAGAAAAAAAACAACTTTGGCAGATGTCATAATTAAAGTGCTTTAGACTCCTGTACCTGGTGAAGAACAAAAACAAACACATATGTATTTCTTCAAATCAAATTCCCAAAGACCGCTCTTCAGTAAACCTTCTTCCGCACTGTCTTAATTCTAGAAACGGGCTTCGGTCGGCATTCATTAATTCCACAAGGTAAGCGATTAACTTCCTACTTCCAGAATTCTCTGGTGCTTCCCCTACAGTATCAAAACATTTTGGCAGAAAGATTATCCTATAAACATATATAACAACGGAAGAAAAACTCAGCTCTTACTAAAGCTCCACTAGGAACTCTTTCGGATTAAGTAAGAAGCTCCTGGCAAACTTCCAGTCTTTTGAAGACTGAATACTAGAATTCGAAAGAACTTCCAGGAGAGATAAATCTATGTATGGCAGTCCTCCGCTCCCCACCCCATAATGGGGATAGAAGTTTTCAGATGCAATTATTTAAAAAAAAAAATATATATATATATATAGAAAGATAAAGCCATTTCATTCGATAAAAGAAAATTCAACGGGAACTTTTAATTAAAATAAATCCTTTAAAATTACATTTCCTGATTGACGTGATTCATCTTCAGAGAGCTGCTTGCATAATCTCTTTCCTCTCTCTTCAGAAATCCCTCACCACATATATCCCCCAGAAATGATAACTGAGGCCCCCAAAGGACACGATAGGATTAAATGGGAGAGTGTGTCATCTGTGAGTACGGATGGTCCACCTCTTCCCTTTTCCCAGAGGAGTATGAGGATCCTTTGTTTCCTACACCCTCTGCCTTTTGCTCTCCCAGGTACAAATCTCAGCCAATTCAAATAAACATATTCCTCATGTCACATATGGGACTGTGGGGGAAAAAAGATGCCTTTTTTTAGATCCCAACCATCTTTCGGGGGAGAAGGAAGGAAAGAGAAGAGCTCCTTCCTAAAATAGTCTCGTTTGAGAAGGGCGAAAGAAGTGAACTCGAAAAAGCTCTTAGGTCCTCCAAAGCAGTCTCCTGTTTTGTTTTATAAAATTTCCCCTACGGGCGGAGGGGGGGGAAGAGAAAAAAAAATGTACTTGAAAAGTAACCAAATAAAAAAAAAAATTTCCCCTACAGATCTTACTAGGGAAGGGAGGCTGAGAAACGAAGGAAGGTGCTGCCCCTCCCTGCGCCCCTCCCCCCACCCCCAGCATCAGTAGCACCTGCCAAGACCAGCGTTGCCTATGGAGGCTTTAGATACCTCTGAAGGGTTGGTAAAACCTCTTTGTAAACAGCGGGAAGTAAGTAAGGACAGAGCACATGTATGACACAAAGCAGTTGTTAGGCAAGAAAGTATTAAAACAAGTCCAAGCATACCCAGGGACAGTATTTACTCAGAGGCGAGGTGGATTCTGGACAGGCACAGACCAAGTAACCAGGTTACCACGTTATGGCTTAGTCACCACTAAGGAAACCTTGGGGTGGTGTTGATCCAGGTGTTTAAATCCATCATTGTTTCTGGATTTGGATTTGGGATTGCTGTTCAATATCCTGCTTCCCCAAACAGGTCAATCAGGCGGAAGATTTCAGAGCCAGTGGTTTTCCGGGACAGTTCAAGAATATCGGAAAAACAAGCTGCTATGTTTCCTATATCCTTCAGTTTTAAAATTATAAGGAACATTTTTCCTTTTATAGCTGCTCTGTGAATCTTTCATTTTCTTGCATACTTTATATTCCCTTAGAAGTTCATTAGGAGACTATGCGAAGAGCATAATCATATTCACAGATAAAGAAATCCTAAGGTGCTTAAAACAAGTCTTATGACTTTAGGGGGGAAAAGCCGTGCGAAGTGAATATGAGACTGAGTTTCCACAAGGGGTCTTCCCAACATGGAATCATAGTTTCTTAACTAATTCTTGGACACTTTCTATCAACAGAAAAGACCGTGAAAGAAAAGCAACATGGTCAAAATGTCTTGGTTCCAGGAAGGAGGAGGCGCAGTTTATCGGTATACCGCTGATGGACAAGTATCTTGGTGGAGACAGACAGACAGCTCTGTCCACCCAAGACCGTGCCTCTGCACAGCTGAAGAGTGAAGCTCCTGGAAAAGGACACCAGCCTAATGACTCGCACCCACTGAAATAACCCAGTGATTGGGGAGTGACGGAGGTCCCCCCCCCACCCTGTCCCCATCACTTCCTCTCCCACTTTGAAGAGAAACAAACAAACAAACAAACAAACAGCAACTGGTACCAGAGGGAAAAGATCAAGGCGTACAAGGGAAAGGAACGATACGGGAAACAATGAATGACACCTTGGGGGTTCCCAATACCTGAATCCAATGATCGGACACTCCTTACAGATGTTGCACTTGGCCTGATGCTTGGCAGTCTCTGCAGCGGCCACTCTGTGCAGCACGGGCAGCCACACCATGGACTGGGGCTCCAGTCTCATCCAGTCCAGGAAGAGGGCTGCTTCGATCTCAGGCTTATTATTGGCCTGTGAAGACAGGGGACAGCGGGTGGGGGTGGGGAGGAAAGGTGACAAAGCATAGGAGGCATAAGTCAGTTTAGGTAATAAGTTAAAAGAAAGAACAAAACAAGAGTTGCACGGGGAGGCCCAGCTTTTGCAGCCATCTAGCCCTAAGGCTTTGCTGAACCGCCATGACTCTGTGCGGCTTCTGGATGGCGAGAAAACAAAACAAAATAAAACAAAGCAAAGCAAACCAAACCAAACCAAACCAATGGAAAGCAAAATACACACCTCAGTGAGACTATATTTAGCTCCAGTGTTTCAACAGATATGTGAGTTAGCCAGAAGTAAAAGGCAAGTGTTTACTGATGAAATTTCAAAGGAGGGGGAAAAAAAACCAACTCAGGAACTATTGATTCTTCCTCCTCCCTCCTAAAGAATCTATTTCTCAGTGTGCCATAGAATCATAATGAAGAGGCTTTACAATTCATCGGGACCCAAAGCTTCATTTCACAGACCAGAAAACAGACACAGATGAGAGGAGTAGCTTTTCAAAGGCCGTCCAACGAACGGGTGGCAAAGCTGGTACTAAATACAAACCTCCGAGTCATGGGGACCTGTTGTCTCTTCGTCCGTCCGTCTATCTGTCTCTATGGCCTGCTCTTCCCTTCTCTCTTGCCGAGCCTGCAGTTAATACACACCATTCCTCCCAAGTGGCATAATGAGTTGAAAAAGTCCAGAAAATATTAGTCATCACTTGATTTCTGTGTGATCACAGTCATGCATTGTAACTAGATCTTGGTTTTTTAACCCGTCGAGACTGTCTCTGAATTTTTTGAGATTGTTACACTGACCCATACATTGACCACTTGTTTTGGTTTTCATTCTCTTAGCGTCTGTTGGTAGTGAATTCCTCAGGCTTGGTCTGCAAATCTCTTTTTGCACCCATATTTTTGAGAGCTGTGTTGTAGGGCATAGATATGTAGGCGGGGGCATTGTTTCCACTTTGCTCCAGCACACAGAGACACCACTCCCCTTTTGTCTCACTGTCTCTGTTTAGAAGTCAAGAGTAAAGCTGACCTCTGCTCCTTTGGAGGGAATCTGTTTTTCTCCTGTCTGCTGCTGTGTCTCTAGGGTTTTATTTATATTGTCTAGGATTAACTGGGCTCCTTGAACCTGTAGGTTAGAGTCTTTAGTCAGCTCTGGAAACTTCTCAGTGCTGATCTCAACAAATAGTGCCTCTTGTCCATTCCCTCTGTGCTCCGCTTACAGAAGTCTGTGAGGTAAACACAGACTGTGTCAATCTAGCCCGCATTGCTCTGAATTGGATGCCCCCCCCCGCTTTATTTTGTCCTTTAAGCTTTGTTGCTAACAACCTCTTTTACCTGGGTATCTATTTCTCTCTTTAGCAGCATTCAGTCTGATGTAAGCTCAATACACTTAAGTTTTAAATTGTGGTTGCTGTACTATTTAATATCTAGAAGTTCGGTTTGGTCACAGTTAAGGTCACTTCTAAAGGTTGTGGCTCCCTATAGATACTTTTCAATGTTGTCTGTCATTTTCTCTTCAGCACACTAAACATAGTTTTCAAAAAATAATCTTGAATGATTCCAAGATATCAAATTCGTGCAGGCGTGCAGTTTCTGCTGGCTCTCACTCCCCTTGGTTTCTCATGTGCTTGATGTTTTTCCTTCACTATGTACTACATTGACCTGAAAATATTTCCTGGAGGTACTTTGAGCTCTTCACAGAACATGCCTTCTCCAGTGATGATTTCCGCCCAGAACCACAGGGCACTACCTATGCTGAGACCCATTTAAATGGAATGTATGACGGATACTTAGTATCATGCACTCCATGGGTATTTCAACTGCAAGCCCACTAGCTGCTTCTCTTGGAATGGGCTTTGCTGGTAAAGACTCCATTCACCTTACAGATGGAAAGGCAGTGGGGTTTTGACCAACAGGTCATCTGGCTCGCAGCACTCATGACTCCGGCAATACTCCAGTCATTATCCTGATTTCCAGTTTCCCAACATTATAACAAGCTTGAATTTTCTAGCTGCAAAACGGTGTCAATTCCAGCTCCTGATAAAAGCTGTTGTTGAGTACTTTTCTCTGTGTACAGTGCCAACACACAGGTACTTTGTGGGAAAAATTTTAAAATAAAAAAGAATTTGCCCTGGCTGGTGTGGCTTAGTGGATTGAGCTCAGGCCTGAGAACCAAAGGGTCACGGGTTCAATTCCCAGTCAGGGCACATGCCTGGGTTGAGGCCCAGGTCCCCAGTAGGGGGCGTGCGAGAGGCAACCACACATTGATATTTCTCTCCCTCTCTTTCTCCTTCCCTTCCCTTGTCTCTAAAAATAAATAAATAAAATCTTTCAAAAAGATACTTAATCATAAAATAAAAAACAATTCTAGAACCTAAAGATGAAAGGGACCACAGAAGTAAATGTGTCCACAGGGCTACTGCTATAAAAGACCTCCAGCAATCATGGAGTCCAAACACTCAACCAGTGCCTGGGCATTCTTATAGCCACTATATAAATACCACCCGTGCACGAGAGTGAACATCCTTAATGGATGCTCTTGAACATCTGTGTATAGGAACCCCTGTTTAAAGGGTTTCTTCGGCCTGGGCTGAAATCCACCAGCAGAGCAAATAGCATCAGGGGCTCCAGAGCCCAACCATGAGAGTTCAAGCCCCAGACTCCTCATTTACAGTCTGTGTAACCTTGGGAAGAGTAACTTTCCCAGTGTCTTAGTTTTGTTCTGCCACGAAATGGAACTATTAATAGTGCCTACCTGATAGGGTTGTTGTAAGATGTAAATGAGTTAACAAGTGAAAGGCACTTGGAACAGTGGTGCATAGCAAGGGCCATGTCTGTATTTGCCATTGTTATTGTCATTATTATCCAAATCGACCACAAACCCAGCAGTTTGGAGCCTTGACAAAGCGCGTGCGCTTGTACACTCGCATGCTCTCTCCCCGTCCCATCGATGTGAGAGAAACATCAGTCGGTTGTCTCTCACGTGCACTCCTACCCAGGGACTGAACCCGCAAACCAGGTATGAGTCCTGACCGGAAATGAAACTGGTGACCTCTTGGTGTTCGGGAGGATGTTCCAATTTACTGAGCTACACTGACCAGGGCCACGTAGCCCATGAAACATCTGACGGAGTTGTCACGTCTGTCCATGCCTCTTCATCCCTATTCCTTTCATTTCCGCCTCATATGACATGGCATGGCTTGTCACTGTCCTTTAGAAATTCTTTCTCCAAATACGATCTGCTGGGAGTGGCACTTCTGTTTCTCTGGGCAATATAGTTGGGTGACTTGCTTCTGTCTGACACTGCGGGCTCACATGGGTTTCCACTCAACTAAAATCTCTGAGTCAGTGTTTCCCAGTGTGTCAGGCAGATCAATCACCCAGCAAAATGCTTCATAAAAAGAAGGTCAAATTAATTAAGGAAATTTTGCATATTATACCTGCCTCTTAAAATTCTTAATGTACGCTAACCATATTAGAAGCTAGGAAGGTCACCCGTAAAGAAACACGTTCAACTTTGTTTGACCTCAGATTTTTCCACACTTGCTATTCAGCGGTCCCAAGACCTTAGTAAAACAACAACAACTTCTAAGACCTGTGAACACCACAAGGTACTAATACTACACGGGGCATGATGGGAAATGCTGTTCTGGACCTCTGCCAGAGATTCCTGCGTTCTGTACTTGTCCGTTTGGATTTCTTTCCTCTCAGTCCTGTCAAAACATGTCCTGTCAGTTTAATCCCACTGTACAATCTCATCAATACCCTTAAAAATCCAGACTCTTACAACCCATGAACCTGCCATTATACCTAATTTTCTGTATCTTTCCCATTTTAAAACATGTGTTCTGTCTTCATCACAAAGTCCCTGGTGAAAATATCAGCCATTTAGGCCAAGGTCAAACGTGATGCGCACCACCAGGGCCTGCACCTCAGGCCAACAGAAATCCGGTGTTCAGCCCTCTCTGCTTGTTCGACTGTGACTCTTTCCAGTTACTTACACCGTCGCCTAATCTCTATTGCACACGCTTCTCCATCTCATACACAAAGGCGCAGTGAGAGACTCTGTCAAAAGGACTACAAGTCTCAGTTACAATATGTCCTATAACAATCTCTTGCTCCACTGGTCTCGAAACTCAGTTTGTCAAAGTAACCCTTTGCAGTGAGGGGACAAACCATTACAGAAAGGCAGTAAACTGAAAAGCACTACTAATTCATTTCTATTTAAAACACGGGTTTATTGATGCTTCATCTGAGCCTATATACTTTTTTTCTGACTTAGGGTGAAATGATTGTTTGTTTGATGGTGGGTTCAAAGACATCATCAGAGTAAGACACGTGCAGAGTAAGAATTCATGCTTGATACAGAGAGTGTAATATAGGAGGAAGCTTCTTTGCATTCTGGAAGACAACAGAAATCTGACCCCGAGTCAGCAACCAATGTAGGTGCAAAATGCAAAAGAATAAAAGGCAATACCATGTCTGTGACGTATCAGTAAAGGCGTAGCAAGTATCGCATGAGGAAGTGATCTCGTTACACTCTGTACTGTTCAAATGCTTCATAGAAAACAGTGTCTAGTTCTGGTGGCTACAGCTAACCCAGAACTTAGAGAAGGCTTGGCAGAAAGACACGAGGATAATTGTAGGGGTTGAAAGACCTCTGAGAACAGTTTAAGAGACCTGAGATTA
Source organism: Artibeus jamaicensis (assembly GCF_021234435.1). Taxonomy (NCBI): domain Eukaryota; kingdom Metazoa; phylum Chordata; class Mammalia; order Chiroptera; family Phyllostomidae; genus Artibeus; species Artibeus jamaicensis. Next base: position 5,568,780 of record NW_026522028.1, on the reverse strand, counting down.
TTTAGCCATAAAAAGAAAAAAGAAAAAAAAAAAGAACAAGCAAGAAAGAGCAGCTGAAGGGGCAATTTAATAAGTTTTCAATTATGCAACTGGCTTCTGCATAGGGACCTGTGACCAGCTGTTTAATCTGTCCACTGAGGACAGAACAAGAAATAACGGGCTTAAGCAGCATGAAGAATTTGGGCTGTATTTCATATGGAAGAATTTCCTGATGCTGGAAGTTGTGAAAGCATTACTGTGAACTACCAAGGGAGGCCAGAGACAGGTCTCTTTCGAAATTTTACAGATTCTCCTGTGCTTCGAGGTTCTTTCTAGCTTCATCATTTGGGCTCCTTGGAAACCGCTCGCCTAGGCCCAATGCTGGTACTGAACACAAGACAGGGGAAGTCACATTCTCATTCTGTTTCCATCTTCCATTTTTACTACAAACCATTCTCTATTCCCTCTCTTTTTGTCTGGCAATAAAGGAAGGAAGAATAAAAGGCAAGCTTCTAGAAAGATCTAACGGAACAAAAACATTTAAAATCCAGCTCAAATTGCATTCTAGGAAAAAAATACGGATAGACAGGAACGGTAGGAAGTTGTTGGGCTGTAAAGACAGGTGCGGGCCTGGGCCGGGTAGCTCAGTTTGGTAAGGGCATTGTCCTGACACACCAAGGTTGCTGGTTCAGGGCACATGCAAGAAGCAACTGATGCATGCATAGGTACGAGTAAGTGGAACAGCACATCTCTCTGTCTTTCTCTCCCCCTAAAATGAATAAATGAATGTAAAACAAAAGACAGGTATGATGGCATTGGATTCACATCACCTTTGCAGGAGCCATTATTTGCTGACCTACATAAAGATTTCAGGTTTCTTCCCTCGGCATCAAGGATGACCTTTGCTCTCACCCCTACATGCCATTTTTGAACCATCAAGAACTCCAGGAATGGGCCATTTAGCCCTAGATTGTTTTTGTTCCTTGTTTCTGGTAATATCTTATTTTTCCTCTTCTGTGGCACGCACACATGAAAAGCAAAGCTATCACCGCTCCTTCTGCTGTGACAGCCACAGGTTAACACCACGCGGGGTTCCCACTGCTCCTATGTTGGTTTTCACTTGTCAGCAACTCTTCACCACCACGTGGAGGCCGGGGGAAGGACTCAGGTATCACTGCTTCCTCTCTGTGACAGCACAATGACGGGGTGCTTTATACACATGTCATCTTAAGTGCAAAGGTAGTTAAAGGAATCCCAATATCTGCAACTTCTAGCCAAAGGCTCTGATTCAATGTCAAAGGACAGTAGGTGGCAAGTTTGGAGGTAGGGCGTTGCCAGGGTTCACAATAGCTTTTGGGTTTCCCACAGGTTGTACTACCCATACATTCTTAGGCACCGAAGGACCACGCCCAATATGGCTGCCAGGGGATCAACCTGAATAGTTATTTTCCTCTTAGGATATCCGTTCGTGGCCACAGGAGAGGTGGGATGGTAAGGTCTCTCGGCAGGCCCTGCAGCACAGCTACCCTGAACACATACATTGTGTGTTTAAGAGAATGCAACTGGCCTCTCGTTTGTGAGGTTTTTCAAAATTGATGCCAATACTTAAAATATTGAAAGAAATAGTATAGCGCAAAGTAAACCCGCAAGGGATTGCACCCAGTAGTTCTTGGATGATGAACAGAAACTACTGTCGTGGACGCAAGACTTGTCTAAGCCTCCTTAGTTTCTTCCCTATATTGTAAGTACCTTGAAGGTAGGAACTATATTTCTATACCCTCCAAAGAGAGTTTGCCCAATTGAATGATGGGTGGGAATGCAGGAAAGATGATAATATCTAAATGAGCTTAAAGTGGAAAAAAAAAAGTCTAGTCATCCCAAAGAGTGAAAAAAAAGTTTTTAACTTACATGGGTTGTCTAAAGAGTAGAAGCCAAAATAAGCACATTCTTGAACTGTTCAAAGTTTACTTCTACAGTTTTTTTAAAGTAAAAAGGTCTGGCTTGTCCGTTACAATGTCACACACAAAAGGCCAACAGTCTATTTCTAGATTTGGAGCACGTGTTTGGAATATAGGAATGGCTTCAAATATAGGAATGCGCCAAATTCATGCGGGGGGGCCTTGAAGGGAATCCCGCAGGCCGGCAGCTACGTTCTGGAGCAGGGCTTCTCGACCAGGGACCATTCTGTACCCCAGAGAACACCTGACAATGTCTGGAGACATTTTTGGTTGTCATGACTGGGGAAAGGGTTGCTACTAGGGTCTGTCTAGTAGATAGAGACCAGGATCCTGCTAATGTCCAACAATGCACTGAATGGTCCTCCGCAACAAGGAATTATCCCGGCCAAACTGCCGGTAGCGACAAGATCGAGAACCCCTGTCCTAACGTCCACACTTTACATCCCAGGAGTCACACATTGAAACTAAGAAACCAACGTGAGCACATGACTGCTATCTAAACAGCAGACCTCCCCGAGAGCCTTGGTGGGGGCCTAGCAGGTAGGCTGCTCTGCTCTGCAACAGAGAAAGTGAGATGCTCTGGGAGGCCTGTTTGCTCACTGATGACAGTGAGAGAAAGGCTACCCTGGTTAAGAGACTGTGGATAGAGGAAAACAGGACTGAAACCAACAACAAAACCCAAGGTGGAAGTTACGAGGAAACATTCTAAAAGCATCCTGCCGGGTCTGAAACGAAGTTGCTCTTCCAATAGGCAACTCCATGCGATATATATTCCAGGACAAACAGCAGAAATGTATGTAATCATGCAAATACTCATCCCACGTAAGGTAAGGCAGGTTGGAGAGTAAAAGAGTGTGTTTTCATTTGACTTCCTAGAGTTCCTGCCCATTCAGAGGAAAAGCAATAACTAAACATGTGAATATTAAATACATTCATATGCATGAATAGGATTTCTAAACATTCCTATTGACAGAAGGTCAACTTTTTGAAAACACTGGGGACAAAGCAGATTTCTACAAAGGTTAATCTCTCCTTCCTAGCCATTTTCATTTGCTGTTTTCAGCAGTAAAATATTCCTTTCATAAATCCAAAGAACCATTTCGATATCCTTGCCATTGATAAGAAGTACCGGCATTAGCAGCTGACAGCCTTGCATTCCTGGCCCTGATTGTACGAAGCCCTAGTGTTTGGAGAGATTTGCTGAATTTAAATGGATCAAAACTGTGTTGTGAATTATAGCCTGTACACAAAGGTTTGAAGCTACAAGGGGAATGACTAGCCAGGGTCAGACGGTGTGGGACAGGCAGTTCCTGACTGCTCCCTGAGCTGTCGTTACAATTTCTTTAACAACCTCTAAATCTACCAAGGGCATCGGTGGAATATTTTACATAAAAGAGAAGTCTGCACTAGCGATGAACATAAAAGGAGGAACAAGAACAAGTTGTAAAGAATATTAATGACTCTTCTTCCAAACAATCCCAATTTTCATGAAAACCAAATGAGTGATAAAAAAATCTATAAAACTACACAACCTGCATGTAACGTAAGAGACTGGTGTTTTTACCTAAGACAACTAGAGCGCAGGGACACGAGGGATGATTTACATGAAGTCCCACGTAAAGTTTGCTCACATCTGGCTGCTGTTGTTCGGAGAACAGCTGGCCCCATGCAAAAGGCTGCACTATCCGTACAAGGTTGGATTATATGGCTTATATCTATCTCCGTTACGAGAGTTGTTATTGCAGAAGATAGGGTGGTCAGACTTTGCTGACAATGGCCAAGCTTTGAAATAAGTTCAGGATTCCAGTTCCCTTTCTGCCTTTTCCATTTATAACATTTAGCAAATAATCCAAGAAATGTGGGGATAAGTAACTCTTGAGACAAGCTGTTTATGGTACAGATGAAAAAAGGCTCAAAGAGGTTAAGGAAATGGCTCAAGGTTATCTGTTATTTTAATCCTAAAAATATGTATGCTTAAAGTAGTCTTACAAAGGTTAAGACAAAAGTGATTTCCTATGGGAATGTACCAGCTGATCCCCCAAATCTTTTCAATCTTTAAGTTGTTTGAGGGCGCTAGAGGCTCTGATAGCTAAGTAAGGCCCACCAGGGACCACAATTTTTAAAAAAAATTTTTAAAAAGATTTTATTTATGGTTTTTAGAGAGATGGGAACAGAGGGAGAAGGAGAGGAAGAGAAACATCAGTGTGTGATTGTCTCTCGTGTGTCCCCTACTGGGACCTGGTCTACAACCCAGGCATGTGCCCTGACTGGGAATTGAACCCGTGACCCTTTGGTTCCCAGGCCTGAGCTCAATCCACTGAGCTGCACCAGCCAGGGTGGGACCACATCTTGAACTGAATTCTATGCTGCTCTCCTAAGAGCTATATGAAAGTACAAGTGAATTTTCAGAAACTACTGTGATAACGGCATACTCAGCACCTGACCGTCTCCTGTCCCCCTTCTTTTTTGGCATGACATATCCTCCCTTCTACGGTTAGGTGCTATGCATATATGAGCTACATGAACTGACAGGTGCAAGCCAACATAAGTTGAGGTAGCAAAAAGGAAAACAAAAGAGAAAATCCTGTGAGTTTCTTAATCCTCATTGGCGCGCAGCTCATACTATATGATGTGGTCAACTTGTCATTCCCACAAAAGAGTTGGTTAACATGGAAAGGCACTTATCAGACATGCGTTTACATGGCTGTGAGGAAAAAAGGACTGTCAATTCTGTACGTTGACACTGTAAGCAAGGTCATGCATGGCAAACACAGAATCCAAAGAAACTGTTTCTTTAATGTGACCCGTTCTGTCCATCTGCTGCCTTCCTACATCATTAACCCCTTAGGACCAGAGTCGAACTATCTTAAGAACAAAACCCCAGGTGTGTTGACCACAGAAAGAGTTCTAGTCAAACTTCAGAGAACATGTTTTGGCCCCTGAAAGCAGACGACCCTAATGGACCACACCCTCCAGAAACCAGACAGAACCACGTGCTGGCTGACAGCAGGACCTGACACAACCATCACCTACTCCCTGCCCTGGCCCCAGCCAATCAGTAGAGGCCACGCCCCCAACTCCCTCAGTCTCCATGATTCATGATTTGCCCCTTGTACCACCCACGCCCCTGGAAGACATCGGAGAGCCAGGTCTGTGAGCACCAGCTCCCCTGGGCCTCCGAGCATGGCACCATTTCCTTAGAAATCAACCTTTCCTTTCTTGGCTGCAAACTCCTGTCTGCATTTCATAGGGTTATGATGCACACAGGCAAATGAACTCCTTTAGTCCAGTAACAATATTACTGAACTTGTGTTAAATTTAAACATGGTGATAGCACTGCAGTTATGGAGGCAACGGTCCTTTAAAAGAAGAAGCATTTTGAAGTCTCTTGGGGTTTCTGTTGTTTACTTTTAACTATTAAAGGGTAAAACTTGGGGTGTGTATATTCAAACACGGACATACACGGAGAGCGCGAGGAAGGGAAGGAAATGTAAATGAGGCAAAGCACGACCCGTGGCTATACAGATGCACAAGCCGTATGGGCGTGGATTATACTACCCTTTCTATTCTAATTGGAGGTTGAAGTTTTTCCACAATCAAACATTGGCTGAAAGCATTATTTCTCCCACATCTCCCCTTCTCGGGCGAGGGCACTCATGACTTTAATCTCTGACAGGGGCTGGGGAAATGGCATTGATATCAACCACATACAGTGAAAAACGCCTCAGAAAACACAAAGCTAACACCACACTGATTTCCTCCATTTGTTCGCTTAGCTTCATTGTTCTTGAAGCATCCCCTCGCATCCCGGGCCTTGAAGTGCTTTCCCCAGACATCTAACTGTGAATTCTCAGCCATCAAAGTGAGTTGGAGGATCCCCACAACCACGGAAATTTTTCTTGTTTCCAATAAGGGCCAAAAGGTCAAGAGTTGTATCCATGAGACAAGAAATAGTGAAAGGCTTCCCATAACTGCGGCCTTGGGTAGAAATCAAGTCTTTTCTTTTGAGTTCTGAAGATAAGGGAACAAGTGGGAGGCCAGCAGTCACTGATCTAAATATTCATCAGGATTCGCAATCCCCCCCATTAGAGATAAAATCAGCCCAAACACTAACACTTGGTGATTATCCCCTCCTCATTTACATGTTCAAGGACATCGTCTTGACCTTAGGCCTCTTCACTCCTCACTAATAAACCAATTAATTAACACCAGGGCTCCAGGAAACACTACCGCAATTTTTAAATTTATGCAGATCCATAAATACACTCAACGTCTTTAATTTCTGCTAAAGAGTGCTTCTTTCATTAGGCAAGTTGCTCGGGTAAAGCACACACATCTGTCCGTGGGTGTCATACTTTCTCGAGTATGAGTGAGGGCACTATGCTAAAGCCATTAACTCTTCCACTGCAGCCCCCTACAATCATTTAAGATTCAGTTGAGGAAAAAGCAAAAGTATCCGCACAGAAAACAGAGTAGTAATTTCCAGAGACTGGGTGCAGGCAGGATGAAAACAAAGCGAGTGAGTATTTAATTTTAGTGGTGGTGGGAATGTTCTGTGTCTTGATTGTAGTGGCAGTGACACAATTATATGCATTTGTCTAAACTCACAGAAGTGAACACCAGAATAAATTTGTAAAGTACGTTTTTTTTTTTGGTAGCTTAAAAAAAGAAGCAAGACAGAAAACAATTTTCAAATATTTCACCCAATGCTAAAAGAAAACCAAAACAACAATAACAAAAAAACACCCTCTAGCTGGTAGATTAGAGAATTAAGACATCCTAAGGACCTGGATAAACAGATAAGGCTTAACTGTTTATCTGTTTCTCCAAGGAAGAAGTTTTGCATTTTCCTTAATCTTCAATAATCTTTTTAAAAACTCCAATTCATAAATCAGTGGCAAATGTGGAAAAAAGGAACACAGGAAATGGTGAACCGAAAGCTCCTTGTTTCTATGAACTTTTGGGGTAAGTTTCTATGTACAGTGGATTAATGGCGAACCGATGAAAGGGAGTCTGCAACAGTCCCCCAACTAGGGATGGCTCTCAAAGCCATTGTTTTTCATTAGTATCTCTGCCTCAACTTTCGTAGGGAAGGAGGGAAGGAGGGAAGGAGGGAGGGAGGGAGGGAAGGAAGGAAGGAAGGAAGGAAGGAAGGAAGGAAGGAAAGAAGGAGGGAGGGAGGGAGGGAGGGAGGGAGGGAGGGAGGGAGGGAGGAAGGAAGGAAGGAAGGAAGGAAGGAAACCCGGCCCTAACAATGAAGTATGACGACTGGGGAATATAGAGGAGGGACAACAGAATGGTGTGTGCTTTTCCGTAGCACTAAGTACACAACTGAAACGGCTTTCAACTACAACCAAACCCTATTTCAAAAGACTGATGAAGACAATGATCTGTCGCTCCACCTTGCCAGGTTAAGCACACAAAGCACACTAAATGAAGTTATTATGAGGTTAAACCCACCATAACCTGTAGTTTTTCAAAAAATCCACAGCAATCGAAAATCAATAGTCAATGCCCGACAACGCTGATAATAGGTTAATAAAAGATCGCCCTGGAAATGGGCAGGAATTCTAATGAACTGTGCATTAGCAAGCCAGGGAGGAGCTTGGTGAGAAAACCTGAATATGAATATCATATTTGCAGTATTTCACTAGTATCATACTTCCTAACCAGTGGCCATCAGTCAAAAGGGGTAGAAGAAGGACATCTATGGAACCAAAGGAATTGTATTGTGATTACTGAACAAAAAGCCAAAGAAAACCTAATGAAAGCGGAATGTGGGGGAGTAATTTTAAGGATGGAAAATGAAAAATGTGATCCATTGTCATGGGGAATGCTATCAAACTGGTTAAGAAGGGTCCTGGCAAGGTATTTTAACACTTGTAGGGAAAACTCAATCTCCACTCTCTAAATTCTAATCTACAGATGCTTGGTTATACATAGAAGGAATTGTTAACCTGGGTGGGAGAGTCTTGATACAGAGATCTGATCAGATGGCTGGGGAAGGATAGGGGGGAGGGGGCTGTAGGCAGAGGTTGCCCCAGGCAACAGTAAACAGTGTATGACCACATTGGCTGAGAAACTGACCACTTCAGGAGTGCATGGAATTATGGGCCAGAAGATTTAGAATAAAAGGAGGGCAGAGACTGGCTCTCACACTCTCTTCCTGGAGCTGCCTGGATGATCGAGGTGCAGTTGCCTGCATCTCCCAAAGGACAGTACTTTGGATGGGAGAAGGAACTCAGCAGCAGCTCAGGATTGGGGGCTGGCAGAGGATGGAAGGGTTATTCTTCACTGGGTGTTTCAGAGGGGACAGACTCTGAGGCAGAAGCCTGCCATTCTCTCGGAATTGTGTAGCTTTTTTATCTTATGTTGTTTTCACTAATCCTATAGAAATAACTAAAAACTATCAGGGTGAAAGCTGGGGGAACTCAGGTGTTAAAGAGTTAGTTAGGCATTCATGGATAGGCTTAAGTGATTAAAACTGTAACTAAAGAGTTAAAGATTTTAGCCTTGATTGACGGGCTCAAATGACTAATGCATGCAGAGAACCGTTATTCCAAAATTGTGTAGCTTTCAAATAAAGACTCCTTTCTGTTATCAGCAAACCTTTGCCCCTGGAATTTTGCCTAGAGGCTGTGGTGGGCAGCAGGGCCCCCACTTGCTGTTCCGTAACACTACGTTACCATGACCTTTAGATAACCATAGCTAACTCTCAGGGGCACTACAGTGCACGTGCCCCATGGCAACTTTAAGTGCTCCATCTCTATTGGCTATTTAACCCAAAGAAACACGCCCAAGTTTGTACACCCAGCAAGTACCAGAGCTGGGATTTGAACCCACCCAGGCAGATGGTTCCAGGGCCTATGCACTTGACCACTCTGCCACTCACTACCCCAGGTACTCTGGAATGATTTCTTATGTATATACATGACACACACAGAGATAGATACAGTAGTCTCCCTCACCCACAGTTTCACTTGCTGCGGTTTCAGTTACCTGCAGTCAACTGCAGTCCAAAAACATTACGTGAAAAATTTCAGACATAATTCCTAAGTTTTAAATGGTGCACCAAAATCTCATGCCATCCCTTCCTGGACGTGAATCATTCCTTGTCCCGTGTGCAATGCTGTGTACACGCTTCCCACCCGTCAGCCACTTGGTAGCCATCTTGGTTGTCACACCCACTGTTGCATTACAACAGTGCTCGTGTTCAACTCTTCCTTATTTTATTGTTATAATTGTTCTACTTTATTATTAGTTTCTGTTGCTAGTCTCTTACTGTGCCTCATTTACAAATTAAACTTTATCATTGCTGTGTATGTATATGATAAAACAGTGTAATAGGGTGGACAGTGATTTTGGGTCCTGGGGGCGATTAAACCCATGTGGGTAAGGGGGGACACGACTGTATATACTTGTTCTCAATAGTTGAGAGTGGAACTTATTCCTCTGATAGTATATAGCGATGAGCAATGATATTTATTTTTGTCATATGAATATAAAGATTCAGAAAACAGATGAAAAAGCAACTTAGTCATTTTGATGCATGAATACGACAGGAGGCAGGAAACAGATGTAAAATAAACAGATTTTGACACCCAAGCTCTTGTAGTTGAGGCATATTTAATGTGAAGTTGGCGTCTCAATTGTATCTAAACAATAAAGTCCTTAAAATGTTTACAGAAGAAAACACAACAAAGACGACCATGGGGAGGGGACACTGCCACATACTAATTTTCAGATACAGCACTCTCTTCAGAGTCACTGAAAAGTGTTCCGTTTGTCACTTAAATGGAAATATTATTTGGTTTCATTTGAAGATAGGCGACATACTTGCCATTGGGATTAGAGTATTTTAAGTAAAGACCATGGGGGTGGTGCATTTGTGTGTTTCAGTGTGTTGGGGTAGGACAGTTCATTTATACACCTCATCCTCTTCTGGCCTAAAATTCACATAGGGGATCACATGACACTTCCTTAGTTCAGTCTAGCATTTGGAGCTGCTCAAAGCCCCCTGTATTTCTCCTCAGATAGTTTAGCAGAAGGAAGCACTGGCCCAGAACGTAGGGAACTGGGGCCTGATGTCCAGTTCAGCCATGACAGAGTCGCGGGACGTACAATGTATTCAGTGTATGGCTCTGGGCTCCAGTTTTCTCATGTGAAAAAGGAGAGGTGTGGATGATCTGCAGCGTTGCTTCACGTGGTCTGTGTGACTCATTGCCAGGGGCAGGCCTGGCCTGGCTGAGGTCACAGGGTCAATCTGCTCCGTCAACAGAGATGTTTCCATGGAACACGGGAGAGGAACGACCGAGGATACATGCAATGAATCTGTATCTCCAAAACAAAGTGGTTTCAAGACCTTACTTCTATTACTGCCCCAAAGAGTGGATTTCCCTGGAACATGTGTTGCCTGCAGTATGCTTCTAATGCGGAGCCGCATCCTGCTGCCTCATTTAATATCAATGAACATTCTGCTGTCCAATCCATACATTTATAGTAACTTTTCCTTTTTACTACCCACAGATCTAACTGCATTCCTGGCTTCATGAATAATTTCTGGACGAACTTACACTGATTTTTAAACAGAAAACATTTTATATGTATTTGAGAGTGATGTCCTTTCCCCTCTTTAAAAAAAAATTGGGGGAGGTTTTCCCCAGTTTATTGATTATGGTAAAATATACATACCATAAAATGTACTATTGTAACCATTCTCTATTTTAATTCTTTATTTTTTATTTTTTTAACCATTCTCAAATGGGCAGTTCAGTGGCATGAAAAACACTCAGATTATTGCGCAACCATCAGCACCATCCATCGCCAGAAGGGAGGGTTATGGGATGAGGAAACCTTCCAAAGACCGTCCAGCAAGTTTGGCACATGATTTCCTGTCCCTGCCAGGCCCTTGTGTGACTCAGAAACTAACCCTTTTCTAACTGCACCAACTGGAAAAGAAGTCAGTTTTCCTGCTATTGACACGAAAACCAAGGGGAAAAATGGACTATAGTCCCAAGTTGGCTTCTCCTGCGAGGCACTGGATGATGCATTTGAACAAGAAACAACTGTTCTGGCATTTCCTTAGGGTGCTAGAAACATCTGCCTTGGAGCACAAGCTTGCTCAAGGAACCAGCTGGGCCCCATTCGCAAGGTCTTACACTTCAAAGGGCAGGGGGCGTTTTCATGCCTGTTACCGTTCCCTGTAGACAACATCACATTTCAGGCACGGTGCACACAGCACAGCGAAAGGCAAGGGGGAGCACTCCCGGCCAGGATGTCCGTTCTGAAGAAAGCATTCACCGTGGAGCGGTTCAACCTGACTGCGAATCACTACCAAGTTGAGAGGGTCCCAACATCGAAGTCCCATAAACCTCACCTAGCTCTGCACGTACAAAATGTGCACGAAGTTCTGCTGGGAACATCCAGTTTGCCCTTGAACAACACGGGGTTTAGGGGCACCAGCTCCCCATGCAGGAGTGTAACGTTTGATGCCTCTAAGATGTAACTACTAAGAGGCTACTGTAGACCGGAAAAGCCTTGCCAATAACAACATGAAGAGCTGACTAAACAGATTTTGCATGTTAGATGTATTATATATTGTTTTGTAATATAGTAAGCTAGTGAAAAGAAAATGTTATGAAGAAAATCATAAGGAAAAGCAAATGCATTTACATTAGCCATTTTTTAAAAAAGGCCACATTTCAGCGGACCCACACAGTTCAAATGCACATTATCCAAGGGTCGGCTAGAGTATCAAACTGCGTATTTGGGGATGAGGTGGTAATGTGGAGTTGGGGTGGGGTGTGCATGCTGGACTAAGATGTGAACTCTACCACCAGCTGAGCAATTTTAGGGGCAAAGGTAAACTGTTCATTTACTTGACAACAATGAAAAGAAAAAAACCCCAAACCCTTCTTTTTCTATTCTCCTCATAGGGTTGGTAAGGATTGAGAGAATTCAAGTGAGCCATGGTAAAGTAGTATCATCAGTAGCAGTGGTCACAAAATTATTTATAAGTGTGGTCGGTACAAGTGGTAGGGGAAGGTCTTTCATGGTAGTGAAAGCAAACGGTGGGCAGTTATAGAAATAGATTACAAAAGGTCTGAGAGATGGAGAAGTCAGGATTTATTCCGTGGTCCATGGCAAGCAACAGTTCTAGGGATGGTGTGATACGGTGAATACATCTCTGTAAAAGCAGCGTAAGGAGCACCAAGGCCAATGAAAATTGGGACCAAGGTGCAGAGAGGAGCCTTGTGACAAAAAGGCCTGAAACCAGTGTAAGGATGCAATGAAAAGGAATCATGCAAAAGATGTTTCTTACCCTCTGAAAAACAACTAGCACTTTACTAATCTCTTTCTAATTCCACATGTTCGAAGGAGAAAATTCAGCAAATACGAAAGAGTAGCGAGAAGAAAATAAAAAACACCTGGTACCACCATAACTATCCTGACTGATGTGTCCCCCAGGCTCACAAAAGATATTCCCAGGAGCTTGGAGACTGGCTGGGCAGGACACATTCAGTAAGTATGGGAGGGCGGACTGAGTTCAAAGCCTGGACACTGAGAAGATAGCGCTGCTACTACAGAGACAGAGGTGGATGGAAACCAGAGACACGAGCTTAGGGAAGAAGGTGAACATCCAGCAAGAGGATGCAACGGGCAAACCTGGACCAGAGTGGGCTCCTCATTAGGGGACAGGACTGGGGAAAACTGGGCAAATCACAGCTTCTGTTCAGTGGCCCCTTCACTCACATTCGATGGCCGGAAACTAGACCTTACTTATTCCTACCACGAAAGAAGGATAACTATATGGCATGATACAAGTGTTACCTGTTGCTACAACAGCAATCATATTATAGTATATAAATGTATCAAATCAATGTGCTATATGGGAAGCCCTCACTCAACATCATCGATAAGCTCTGTGACTTTAAGCAAAGCAACTTACAATGAAATCAGTGTTACCATAGTCTAATCGACATAAATGAGAGTTAGGTTCCTGTGGCATCTCATCAATGTTAAAAGGAAACAACGCTGAATGAAATGTTGTTTGAGGACCTGCTGTTCATCTTCAATTTATAGTGTTGTATGTCAAGTACGGGGCCTGGAGCAAATAATGCCCCTCTTTCATTACAAAACCTTTTCCTACAAAATCATGGGCATATCATTCTGTAATGTAACAATATCAAACTCAAGCACAGCAGAGGACATTTTAGGTGAAATGTTCAAATTAAAAGTAGACATCATTACACCCATTTTATTTTACCCTACCAACCACACTCAGGTGGGCATTACTTCTGCCGGACCCTGTACATTTCAATTAAAGAGAGACAGACAGACAGACAGACACCAAGACCCAGAGTCCACAGCAAGGGTGGTGGTGGCTGCCTGGCACTGGTGGCAGTGGCACAGGCAGGACGGTGGGGTGACAGGACAATGGCTCCGGTGTCCCTGAAGCCAGCCCAGCTTACTCTGCAGCAGGAGCTGTCTCTGAACAGATGGCTCTTGGCAGGTTTGTTTTCTGACACTCACTCTCCACCCAAGTCACAGCGCACAGCGACTGTGGACATGTACATACAAATGAACGTGCCTGTGAGTTTCACACCTAGAACTGAAAAAGTAACTGAAACGACTAAAGCAAAAACAGTGCGGAAAAACACAACTCGCATCATCTCAAGTCGTCTCATAATTGGATTGTAAAAAAAAGAAACAAACACCAAAATGAATCTGGATTACTTGTGGTTATTAGTATTCATTGTGTGAAAGTTATTTGTGCCTGCACTGGAAATGGAAACAGTAATGCGGCGACATGCTAGAGAAATCTAGAGGTAGTGATAGTCCATTTGCATTTTGGGAGATGAGAATCCGCGGTTGAAAAATGCACTTGTTTCTCCACATGTATTTTGCGTTTACAGTTACTTTGCCACAATTTTGGAAAAACAATCTAAATAGTTTAACCACCTCCACAGGAGTGTGCTCACCACGTGTGTGATCAGTCCATTTGCCCACTCACTACTGAATGAATGCTCACACTAAACACTAAATGCTCACTAAACATTCACGATATTCTGCCCACAAGGCCTTCAATGGTTTTATCCTGGTCTGTGGTCAAAGACACAGCAGGCATAACCTGGTTATCTCTAGTTCTAATAGTAATGGGATCAGAATGGATTGAGAAACCCATATCAGAAAAATGGGTCTCAGCATTAAAAAAAAAAAAAGCCATAAGAACACTGTGAATAATGTGATAGTGCAACTACCTCACTCCTTCAGCACTGGTGGCTTTACAAATAGAAAACAACTTTTGAGACGAGGCACAAAACTCTATCATTTAGATTGGTAATCCCAGTCCTTAGAACTTGTCCTAAGGAAATAACTTTAATTAAAGAAAAGGGCTAACTGCTTGAAGATACTCAGTGCAGCGTCACCCACCTTATATCAGAAAACAGAAACAACCTAAATGTGTAGCAGGCATTTGGGAGAAGAGGGTGTTTCTGGGAACACTGACTTCCGTGTGCAAAAGGCGAGGGGACAGGATCAGAAAGGGAATGGACAAGACGGCGTTGAGCTAGTGATGGGCATTAGCAGAGGGTACAAACCTCCGACCTTGTGATAAGACTATGGGGAGGGTTGGGAAAAGTAGAGAGATGTCAAAGATACAAAAGGAAAACTTTCTAAAAAAAATGACAAAGCTGTGTCAACTCTTCACCAACAGCCATTGAAAGGAGGCTATAATACTGTTAGGTAAAAATAAAAGAAACTTGCGTATAAAAAGTCTTTTTCTTTTTTCTCTTTGTACTTTTGAAGATTTTATTTATTTATTTTTAAAGAGAGGGGAAGGGAAGGAGAAAGAGAGGGAGAGGAACAGCAATGTGTGGTTGCCTCTTGCACGCCCCCTACTGGGGACCTGGCCTGCAACCCAGGCCTGTGCCCTGACTGGGAATCCAACTGGCAGCCCTTTGGTGTGCAGGCTCGTGCTCAATCCACTGAGCCACAACCAGCCAAGGCTAAAACTCTTTCTCTTACATACAAAGGATTGCCATGGCTGTAGCTTTACTCTCTGCCCCATGGAACCACTGCAGACTCCCTTCCCTCCCAGCACCATAGTACCTGTTGGGTCCCAGCTGCAGATGGAGATTTCTTTTCCTTCCTCTGGGCTGTACTGTCCACCCCCACAAACCCAGCATTCCAGAAGCCACTGCCTAAAGAGGTTTCATATTTCAAAAAAACCCTGGCTAACTGCCAACAGAAGAGCTATGTAAGAAACTAAAGCTTGTTTTCAAAAGTGTGTTTTCAAAATTCATTTCTACAACACAAAACAATAAGTAGTTACGAAAGACAAATAGTTACTGAAGAAGGTGAATAACTTACAAATTGGAAGCAGCTTCTGACACTCGGCTCAATGTTACTGCCCCCAAAGGAAGCCACTTCACCCAACTGCCTGGGGATTTGGATGGAATCATGCAGGAGGAGGCCCAGCCGGCGCTGGTCACAAAATCCTGTGGAACTTGCCACCTGCTTGAAAAGGTCTATCAAAGGAAGAAGAGAATTGCAACAATTAAACTAGCAGCAAGAAGTAGATGCTAGCAGAACCTAATGGCCGACTCAATTCCAATACTAATTCTCAAGAGCAGCCAATATTCCCACAGAGAGCGGTTACCATATTTTGCGATTAGTATGCCCATCTTTTTGGCCCAAACTTTCAGGGGAAAAAAACTTTTGTTTTAATTTTTTAAAAGATTTTATTTATTTATCTTTAGCGGGGAAGGGAAGGAGAGAAGGAAAGAAATATCATTGTAGGGTTGCCTCTTGTGAGTCCCCTACTGGGAACCCAGGCATGTGCCCTGATTGGGAATTGAACCACAATCCTCTGGTTCGCAGGCCCACGCTCAATCCACTGAGCTACACTGGCCAGGGCTGTTTTATTTTTTAAAAAGATTTTATTTGTTTATTTTTAGACAGAGGGGAAAGAAGGGACAAAGAGGGGGAGAAAAACATCACTGTGTGGCTTAACAACCTGCCAGAGCTGTTTTAATATTTTCATTCAATTTTTAATTTATTTATATTTAGATACTTGCTCTTTGTTTTATAAATGAAGTTTAGCATTTATTTTTTGAACATAGTATGGAACAAGAAATTTTTTGTAACAAATAATTACAAAACCCAAGAACAGCTAGAAGGTATTTCAGGTACTACCCATGTATAATATACATCCTTATTTTTCTCTCAAGAATTGGGACCAAAAAAGTGCACAGTATATACAGCAAAAGATGGTACTTCTACTGTGTGTTAATCTAGACATTTAGTACTTTTTATGGATGAACTATAGCTCTCAAGAAATGAGTTTACATACAATCCTGATGCCTGAATTTTTCCTAAGCCAGAACACAATCCTTTGGAAAACATTTTATATATAGAATGTAAGTACTATAACAGAATTACTCTTTTAGCATTAGGAACCACATAAGTAGCCTAAAGCACCACCCTCTTTTGGACATCAGAGATTCAAACATGTCCCCAAATTGGGACTTCTTTATGAAGCCATAAGATCATTGAGTTTCTTCTTTGTTTTCCCCACAGGACGCTGTACAGATTTGTAATTAGCTCCTACCCCCTTTACATGGTCACTGGTTCGATAGGTGACTCTCTTTTTGGACGAAGAATGTTATCTCCTGGAGACCAGGAACCGTATCTTGGGCAACCAAGCGCTGCAAGTGTCTACAGAGCAGGTGCTGGACAGACAGAGTGGGTTCACAGAATCTCTGAGCACACCAAACGCTTGCGACGTGTTTTATTCTCAGAAATAAAGTCATTTTAGCCATACCTTGTATTCAAATAAAAGCGCCCTCCCCAAAATAAATCAAGAAAGCTTTTCCTACTCATCAGCACACTTCAAACTCTAAGACATGAAATAGTTTATTTAATGAGACAACTAAGATGGTAACATCCAAAATGAGACCGCAAACGCCAGTTTTTACCATCTCTACAACATGCACGGAGACTTTTCAGAATTCGGATTTGCACATATCCTAATTTGGAGTTAATGGCTTTGTTTCACCAACCTCAAAACACATTCTGTCTCAGTAGGTAGTTGAAACAGAGGCTGCAAGTTCCCCTGAAGATTCAATTGAGTGTTACAATGTGCTCACCATTGATAAGGTTAGATTATAAACTAATCTATAACAAGTAACAACAACATTTAAAGGGAAAAAACCCACAGAAAGATTCTATTTTACCCAAAATACGTTCTTCAATGGTTAACAAAATCTGTTCGGTTATTTTTCTTTGGTTTTTAGGATGAGAAAACTCAAGAGGAAAGTACATAAAAGTGAGAGCTAAAAAGGCTTGTGTATTTTGTGGCTTAGTCCTAGGGGGGAAATGAGCAGTAGGGCACAGTGTGGCTTTGGAGGAATTTAATCTCTTTTATCTCCTGCCTGTCCTTAAACTCAGCACATCTCAGTCCTGTGAGGCTTGGCCTTAGGGGAAAAGAGAAAAGACAAAATAGACTAGGTTTCTTTAATATTCCTACCAAAAAGACTTCTTGCAAGCTTTTAAAACGGGAAAACACATACAGTCCTTCACAATGGGAATGAGTGGTTGCTCAGTCCGATTTCCGCCATCACTCCTCTAGTGTTTGCTTTAAGCGTGGATTGACAACTTTTAAGCAGAAGAACCTAATGGCTAATCAGTAGGAAATTCTATCGGGTGATACTTGCGCCCCATAAAAAATGGCAAGCTATCTGTCTCTCCAATAATCAAATGTCAGTCACATCACAGAATTGGCTGTGTCGGTACACCTTGCAGTAAGATGATTATAAAATAAGCAGTGTTTTTGAACACCCATGCCAGGTGGTACTCTTTAAATAAGATTCCAAAACACTGGGCAAGAGCATAGATTAAACCTTCACATTTGCCCTGGCTGGTGTGGCCCAGTGGATTGAGTGCTGGTTTGCAAAGCACAAGATTGCTGGTTTGAGTCCCAGGCAGGGCGCATGCCTGGGTTGCAGGCCAGTAGGGGGCTTGCGTGGGGCAACCGATCGATGTTTCTCTCGCACAGAGATGTTTCTCCCTGTCTTTCTCCTTCCTTCCTCACCCCTCTAAAAACAAATAAATAAAATCTTAAAAAAGAAAAAAACCCTTCACATTTATTTTTCTGACTTATACAAAGGGGTTAGGGAAATGAGACATTATCCCTTACGGACATATGTTTTATTCAGACATAGTCACCATAATGTAAAATAATACTTGGACTGCAAAAGTCCTCATTCTCTGTTGAAATGTCTGCAATTTACTGCCTGACAGGGAACAGCACAAACCACATTTTATGACATTCTAAAAGGAGGTCTACATCTTCCATGAAGAACTTGCTGTCAAACGAGAACACTATGTCATTCTCCCTCCAGGACGAGGGTAATTAGCCAAACATTAATAAAAGAATAAGGAGTTACTATACATGACTTACATCTGTACTTGTCTTCCAAGTGCGCTTTACACAGAGAAATGATGCCAGTTTTAAAGGACAGGACCCGGATCCTCCCTGTTCGTCCCCTATTATAAATAATCAAATCAGAAAACAATTACTGACATTTTACTAGAAAGCAAACACTCTTCAGTGAAGAAAAAACCTCGGTATGAGAACTCTATTGACCGTTGTTTTTGAAGAGTAAGAACTTTTCTGAGTTCATTACCTATTTGGTGGATGACTTAGAATGTGATGGAAATTTGGCCAGCTGGAGCAATGAATATTTACTAAGTTTTCAATTCTTAAAAGCCCTTACCGGAATTGTGTGAGTGGCTCTACATAAAATAGGAAAAACATCCTTCTGTTGGACCCTGGAGAAACACCTGGGTTTAAGTCAGTGAGTGGATGAATTATTGCTATGCACTAAGCTATTTTGTTTACTGAAGCAAATTACCTACTTTGGGTTATTGAAGCCAAAAAAAAAAATTCCCAGCAACTAACTGCTCTGCTCTCTTCAAAACTCTTTAAGGTTTTCATCAGATGACCCTTATTCAGAAGAAAATCAACCACTTCAGGCCATGTAACACGTAATACAAAATATAAACATTTATCTCCACAAGAAAAATACAACGCACTCTATAAGAGAGCATTCAAAATGTGATCTTAAAGAGCAATTTAAAAATTTGCTCTTCGAAGTGCACAGGCAAGTGCACAGGGGACTTCGAAGTGCACAGGCAAGAAAGGGAAAGAGCCAAAGGCTACAGGTTGGCTCATTGTAAAAAAATGGGTATTTCCAGATTTTGTTTGTTTTCTGAGAGCGATCGCCGTTCCAGCTCTATTGCTATTGCTAACCTATTGCTATATTGATGCTTTAATATATATACTTTCAGTTGACATATGAAGCTGAAATAAAGCTTTCTACATGACAAACTTATTAGTGAGTTCATTATATCCATGGGAAAGTATTTTCTAATAAAAATTTTTTCATTCAGTAGACAATGTCTGTCAATAATTTTCAGCTTTTATTCTGTTATGGAAAGTAACTGAACCTCAGGTGCTGCTAAAGAAAAAAAAGACTGTAGACTTATTCTCTCATTTAGCACTTTTATTTTTGGTAAATAATGTGCTCAACTTTCAACTGGCACAATTTACTAAATCCCTTAGTCAAACACAAATCCTAGATTCTAAGGTGTTAAGAAAATTACTATGGAAGATTTTCCTTTCCTTTTGTACTCTTTAAATAACGCCAAAGTTTAACAAATAAATTTTAGACAGTAACTTGGGTCTTTAAGGAATTAAGTGGTTCCCAACTCATTTTCCAGCAGGTCAAAAGGAAGTTATATACTCAGAATCCATTCATATGTCACCTGCAAAGAAAACAGTGCTAAAATATACTCGAGGAAAGGCCTGAATACAAACCCTTATGAACGCAAATGTAAGGGTAATCCCCAATTACAATCCAGCAGGCTCAAGGGCATAGTGAGTATGATCAGGATCCAATAGCCTGGTGATCTTAGAATTTAAAAAGCAACACCTTATCAAAATAACAAAGAAAAAAGGGTCTATACATTTTAATCCAGGAGATGGTTGAAATTTCCAAAAAAAAAAAGCAAAAGGCAAAATAGTTGATATGGGACTCCTTTTCGACAACCTTGTCAGATTTCCAAATGGGGAGATTTCTTTCTTGACATGTGAAATGAGGCATGTAAGAAATCTGAGGTCAAAGAAGAATTCAGTTACAGTTAAGACCAATTCCTTCTGCTACCTTCCTCATTGTCTGCACTTAAGCTCAAGACAAAAACTCAACCTGAGGCTCTCTCCTGTGTGCAATCCCAGAGAAATAAACAAGTGCTGTCCAAAAAAGAGTGATGAACGGAGGTGCCAGGAAAACCATATTTAAGGAAAAAAAAGAAAAAACAAAAAGATAAAGCAAAACCCAAATGTCTTCAGTGTGAGGAGCCGAGTTTGCTGTGTGAAGGGCTTATTTTCATTTTGTTCGGCTCATCAACTCATCATCTCCAGCAGAACTCTCCTGACTATAAGCGAACACCATTCAGATCTGGTGACAGGGGTGCCAGCATCTCCGGGAAGTCTGTCCATTTCCGCCTGTGCAAGGCGGCCACCCCCACAGTGGACAGGGGACTTCGAAGTGCACAGGCAAGAAAGGGAAAGAGCCAAAGGCTACAGGTTGGCTCATTGTAAAAAAAATGGGTATTTCCAGATTGTGTTTGTTTTCTGAGAGCGATCACCATTCCAGCTCTAACCTACAACCTAATCAACACAAAATACTTTATGTTCTAATAACTGCAAACATGAGTTATCGCAGGGACAGCATTAGGCCACACAGCTTCAGACCTTGCCACCTGAGGACCGTATTTCTAGACTGGGGGCCTGGGGGGAAGCTAATGAAACCGCCACTGTTCTGCTCGCTACACCTCTTGTGACAGAGGCTGAGACCAAAGGTCGCCATACGTACGTGTCATAAACGTTCAGCAGCCAGTTGAGACACATATCCACGCAGAGAGGGACGTTCACCAGATTGTTGTGCTCTTGCTCCAGGCGGTCATACATAGTGGTCAGACAATTAATGATCTGCAGGATGTCCATGGGCTGGTCATTTTGCTTGAGGTTGTGCTGCTCCAAGGCATCGCATGCAGCAGACAGGCTCAAGAGATCCACTGCAAAAGTCATGGAAGATCACAAGTGATTCGAAGGAGGCAAAATCATGTGTTCATGTTTTTTCTTTTGAGATTCCTGCTTAGAGATGTCTTGTACCCTCTGGTAAATGCCAAATCTGGAATGAACGCTCCTTTCTTTTATTTATTGTAAAGATTTTATTTATTTATTTGAGAGAGATGGGGAAGGGAGGGAGAAAGAGAGGGAGTGAAATATCAATGTATGGTTGCCTCTAGCACACCCCATACTAGGAATATGGCCTACAACCCAGACATGTGCCCTGACTGGGAATCAAACCAGCAATACTTTGGTTCGCAGGCCTGCACTCAATCCACTGAGCTACACCAGCCGGGGCCATGTTTTATTTATTTTTAGTTTTTCAGTTACAGTTTCTATTCACTATCATTCTGTATTAGTTTCAGGTGTGCAGCAGAATGGTTAGACAATCCCATACTTTACATATTCATATATTTACATTTACGTAGTTCGCGTGCCAGCCTGATTTAAAAGGGCTCTGTTTTCATCCCTCGACGCTAAGTCTGATGACCTGGACGAGCATGCAGGATCTGCGGTGGTTCTCACATGTCCCTGGCACTGACTGGGTGAAGATGTGAGCAAAGACCCAGTTTTGGGGAATACTGGAGTGTTAAGGGGGCCTATTGCATTCTATATAAACCCACTCATTTCCAACTGAATGAGGACAAAACTATTTTACTAGAGATTTTTTAAAGAGTTCCTAACCATACTTGCTTGCATTCGTTTTAGAGAAGGTCAGTTTGATTCATCTGTTTGGTTAGGGTTGTGTAAACTCTCTTTCCAGTTATGCATTTATAATCATTAAGTGTTTTTCTCCTTGGAGTATCAGCTGCTTCATAATCTTTCTGCTACCTTAACATTGGGTGGAAAACATAATCAACTTCAGTCCAATTTTCCATGGGCAAACTAAAGTAACCACACAATCGATCCAGGTTGCAGGCCTGAGGCTGCCTCATTTCTTTCACCTTCAGATTGCGTTTTATGTTGTGCTTTTCAAATTCTCTAAGAACTGTATGAACGTGTATGTGTGTGTGTGTGGGGGGGGAGTTCCCGTGATTTGAGGTGGTATTTAATCTATGCTGCAAGACAAACATGTCACAGAAGTGAAATTGCAGCCACGTCCAGCATCAGCATCCCGCACGCTGTATTCCCAAGAGTCACGAAAAGATGCTTTTTCCTAAAGCCAGTCTATTAACCAAATTGGAAATGCAACAACATGCTTTTATAACACCTTACAGCCCTAAGCTGTGGTCTGAATGCTCAGTCCTCAGGGAGAAAGAATCAATGGTAATTAAGGAAATTTCTCACGCATCTCAGGGGAGGAGGCAATACAATTATAAATGTAACAGCAGATAAACACCAGCCAACCCAGTCAGCAAACAGCTTGCCCAATACTAATCAGATGTAAATTTAAGGCTTTAATGTATTTTACCAGCCATTTGTGGTTGATTCTAATTAAATGTTAAGGGGAAAAAACAAAAATAGTGGTTAATACCTATGTGGGTTAATACCTGCGTAGTACATATTGTTCTCTTTTAAAAAAGGAAAATGGTAACTTTCGAAGTTTCCCTGGAAGCATGGAGAGCAGGAGGGTTTTTTTTTTCCCTTTGTTTTCCACCCCAGGGAGCAAAGCCCTGTGATTCCAAATCCCAATTTCCCTAAAATGCCCCAGGTGAGCATTCTTCCCATCAAGGCAAAGGCCACTGGGGAGGAAAAATTTTTTTCTCTACCCTTCTATGTTCTTCTGACTGGTCTTAAGAATTAAATGGATATGAGACAGAGTCACAGAAGATCGATTTAATTCCGTGCAAACAGGGTAGCCACATCAATATGAAAATCCCAAAGATGGTCAGGCAAAATGAGGTCTCATGGTCATTCTGGACTGAGGAGAAGGAGACAGAGGTGTGGAACGTCAAAGGGAGAGTGAGGCAATTCACGAGAAGATGAGAAGAGTTCATGTTTACTCAAAAATGTGACTGCCGGGTCATACGGAAACTGTGGGACACAGAGGGGACTTGGATCAAACGGGCCTTGCTAGCTTCCTCCCTGTCTGTCACGCACTAGTTCATGTTAAACTATAGTTCTCTGTGATGACAGCTCCCTTCCTGGGGCAGCCAAGTTCTCTCTCTCAGTTCTTTCAGGCATAGTTAGAGGGATGGTCAGTGGTTCTTCCCGAGTCTTTGGGGCCTCAGTTGTTTTCAGTTCAAAGTGTTCCACGTGACAAAGTGACACATTTTGGAGTGGCGAATCTTGCTTCTCTCCAGGCCCCACTCCTTTTGCTTAAAAATACTTTCAGGATGATGAATACTCTCAGGATGATGACCTCTTCACATGGAAGCCGAGACTCAGCTTCAAGTGCCAGAAAGGAACGTAACTTCATTGGAGAGGGAGGCAGGTAGGAAAAGAATAAAGAATTTCAAAAATAACGACGCAAGTGGGCAGGAGGACACGACGATGGAAAGGCTGAGTGAGCAGGGACTGCAGGGGAGCCTGGAGGTTCAAGAACTCACTTTCACTTTCTCTTCTGTGTACCCGCTGTCCTCTGAGGACACAGTTTCGGGTGCAGGTAGAGCAAGCATCTAAAAATGCGGCCCACCGTTTCCATGAGCATAAGAGAGAAACGGATTTCTTCTAAAGACCGATATCCCCACTATGCTTCTTTATAGATTGAAGGAAGTTTTGAAGTTTCTCTGGTATTTTCTTTTGTTGTTACTCTGCCTTAGTCATAAATACCTTGCTTTATATGGAAGGATGAGAGAACTAACAGGTGAGGATTCTCAGACTAACTTTTGTATGGCATCTAATTTACCAGTGTGATGGAAAGAAGCTCAAAGACAGCAAAATCGAGGGAGTTTCTTTTCATTGGGTCTACTCTTATCTCTGTACAGGTGGACGCGTAACACGCAGAATGGAAAATCTGGAGTATAAATAGCTCCAGAGGGGAGCAAAGCAATTGCTCTGCAATAACAGGAGCAGAAGATGACACAGTTAGGAGAGAAATACGGTGCATGTGCTCTGCTAAACCCGCACGTGGTCAGACACATGCACGATCCATCTTGGAAGACCGGGAAAACACGCTTTCCCAAAACAGACAGAACTCACTTTCATGGAACAGTTTTTTACAAGACTTCGGTTTAGGTATGTGGTATTGCAACTATGGGCTAGAAGAGAGGTGAAAAAAGTTGATAGGGACAGTTTAATTGTCACACAGATACACACTTAACTGTTCAAAACGAACATCTTATAGGATGTAGTGAGACTTTTGGATGAAACATTAAAGATCACGATTAGCTGTTTCTAGAAGCCTCAACAAGCAACCGACAGATAGAACTTTGTGAAATTATCATTTTACCTCAAGCCAGAAATTTCCATTTAGGGGAAAAAGTATGTATCCTTTAGTCTATTCACTGGGGAATATATGTTAAAGCTGTATTAAAATCTAAGTATGTTCTAAGAGCTTCTCTCTTTCAAAAATTACTTTTATAGTAGAGGATGTCATAGGTTTTGATGGCACTAAAGAATATGGACCATTTGGTGGGGGTCATATAATGCGTGTAGGCTGTGGGGTGAGACAGGGCGTGGACAGGGCAAAAGTGACTGGCTTTGCAGTATCCTCTCTGCTGCAGTGGAAAAGCAGGAAATGGGGGGGGGGGCGGCATTCATGCATGTGAATCCCATTAATGGTTCCTGAGGCTTTGGTTGGGCTTCATCATCCCCTCACCATGCTAAGTTCAAATGCTGACTCCATTCCCCTTTCCATATGACAAATGAGGAGGTAAGGCAGGTTTTTTTTTTTTTTTTTGGTCTTTTACAGCATCCTAGGCTTTGAGGTCTAGAAGGCACCTCTGGAATCGTTTTGTAGCACAGAAAACCGAGACAAGAGATGAGAAGACTTGCTGTGGGTGTTACAGCGGGACACACAAGTTTTCAGATTCCTCATGGAGGGACGTGCTGAAAAGCAGAAGGTGTTCTTACAGACTTCACTGAAAGAGAAAACTACCCTTCATTTCCTACTAGTGATAACAGCCGCGGGAAAAAGCAGTACCACGAAGTTAGTTAGAATGAGTCCCGGGATGCCGACACGCCTCCAAGCTCACCCCGTGGGCAAGTCTGAATACACTGTGGCAATATAGAAATAATCCTGTAATCTAATGAGTGCAGACAGAAACAGAGGGGGGTCAGGAAAAGATAACTGCTATGTGTTTGCTGACCTATCCCCCCCCAGTCCCCAGGCAGCAGAAGGCACCCTGGGAAGAGGAGGCTGCAGGTGACACCACGCCAACTCGCTCAATAGGCAGCTTCCACTTGAGGTTGAAGGCCTTTGCAAGGACATCTTTGCCCAGCAGGAAAGTCAATGTCCTTTGATGCAGGTAATTGTGCGGTGAGTTAATCCAGAGCCTCTGGAAGGGGTATGACATGCTTTTGCTAGAACAGCTATGTCATGCAGAGCCTTGATCGAGACGATGAAAAGAAGTGAGTTTTCACGACGTATAGCCATGGGTTACAGGTTTTCACTCTTGGTTTTGTTTTGGTTTTAAAGATATTATTTATTTATTTTCAGTAGAAGGGAAGGGAGGGAGAGAGTAGGAAACCATCAATGTGTGGTTGCCTCTCCAGCGACCCCTACTGGGGATCTGGCCTGTAACATAGGCATGTGCCCTGACGGAATAGAACTGGCGACCTTTCAGTTCACAGGCTGCCACTCAATCTATAGAGCCACACCAGCCAAGGAGGTTTTAACTACTGTTTATTGCTAGCAGTAACACTGGCCATTTTCAGATGGTCTCAGTGAGACCAGCGGGAGTCCCGCTGCTGTCTTTGGGACTGGTTACATAGGCAGAATATTCCTGGGTACCAGCAGGCTATAAGAAGCCCTGTCTAAGGCTCTAGTATGTGCTCCCTGGTTTCCAAAGTGATTTGCACTCACACAGGTGGTGGGTGGTTCTTCATCAAAGAAAGAAAGTGCACCCTGGTGTGGCACTTACAGAGATGGGTCACTTGGAACTTGTATCTGGCCTCTCTGGACCCCATGATGTGAGGTAGCCTGTGGTTGTGATACATACCCTCAGTTTAATGTTGGGATATCGTAGACTTTTCCTGCAATGAATTGTGCATTTGTAAGCATGGTTATTTGGGTTCTGAGTCCAACTCCGCTGGACTTGTGAATCCAACGGAGCCCCAACTGCCACCGCCAGGGCAATTAATGTGAGAGGTACAATCACTTAGAAGACCGCCCCCAAGTCAATCTTGGCTAAACATATGGCTAAGACATTTAAGAAGAAGAAAGACAATTCTGATGGAAAGTATGAAAGTGAACCGTGGCTCCTTGCCACGCTACGTTTGAAGTGGGATGGGCTTTGCAATAGGGTATCGATGACAGAACTCCCTGGTGGCATCGGGAAATGGTGGAACCTGAACTCCCGGAGCTGAACAGATGGATTAGGAGGGAAATGAACACTTGTGGCAGGTCTGCTACAATTCAGTCCCTTGATTGCAATAGCCAAAGCTCAAGTTCAGAATCTCCTTCTGTTGAACTTCACCCCCTCTGGCCTGCAGGTGGAGTTCCAACCAAAGGAACTTGGGCAACCATCACTTTTGATGAATGGGCCCCACCAGTGGGACCAATTACAATGAAACAGGTCCTTCAAGTGGGGAAGCCTGTTAGCTGTTTCCCACTTGCCCGCCATTTCCTTTTTTCAATGCCATACCTAGTAGTTCCTGGGCTGGGGTTACGATCAAGAGTCTCGAAGGCTGGCAATATTCCAAAACAAGATATTAAGGCTATTCGTTGGAACGTAAGTGCGAGAATTCCACAGGGGTTGGTGGAACAGAGTACTCCTTCCCCACACCTCGCCTCTCTGGGTCTGACTGTCACACAGGTGTATTTGCCTACAGGACAGAATTAGTCCCGGTTTTTCTGTGCTGATCCTATCTGAGCTTCTACCACCAGGAAGAGACCGAAGGAGAAGCGCTGGCATATCTTATCTTGTTCCCGGCTAAATATGTACTAGACCAGAGGCCAAACCCAAGGGACATACTTCATGTGTGGGAGGGGAGTGTGGGGGGGCAGAGGTTTGGACTAAAATTTTGAATAAGGAAAGACTGCTGCCGAAGGGAAGAAAGCCACCAAATGCGTATTTAAAAGGGAAAACTGACATAATGTTGGTGCCGGGAAAGACGTTTCCACTAAGAGAACAATATGCTCCCTTAGCTGTGATTCAGGTGCCCTCTTCAAAGAGCCAAGAAGTGAGAGGACAGCTGGCCCACCTATTGGACACAGTAGACGAAGAGGTGGGAGTTCTGACTGAGACCGTGACTCCAGAGAGCAGCAGTAAAGGACCTACGTCCTTACGTTCTTGGTTCTGTTACTAAAGACCCATGTTGGAAAGTCCTCTGAGGGGATATTTACCCACAGTCACATGTGGAAAACACTGATGTATAATAATGTGAATAAACATTGTGTGGACATGAATTGGAAGGGTGAAGGTTTAAGGAAGGGACTGGGTATCCAGTAGAAGGTTTAGGACTCATCTGTCCTAATCTCATGTGTAAAAATACAGCTATTTGCCCCGTTACTATATGAGGAAAGCCAC
Organism: Artibeus jamaicensis; assembly: GCF_021234435.1. NCBI lineage: Eukaryota > Metazoa > Chordata > Mammalia > Chiroptera > Phyllostomidae > Artibeus > Artibeus jamaicensis. The sequence continues at coordinate 5,541,076 of NW_026522028.1, read as the reverse complement.
AAATGGAAGGGACAATTGGGACACTTGGATCAGCGAGGAAGAATTACGTTTCATTTGGTAGGCCCACGTCTCTGAAATTGAAAAGCGAGACATTTGACATAGACCATTAGAGAGAAAGTTCCGTGGCATGCCCAAGCCAGAGTGTATTCAGGAGTGACTACAGTTCCTATGATGTCAGCCTGGGGGAGTCAACTTTTCTGCATCTCAAATCCACTGCCAAGTTATAGTAAAGATGTTAGCACACAGTGGCAACAACACATCTGCTGGACCAAAGAGTGTGGGACCACTGGGCATTAAGGAACCTTGAGAGAATTTAGGAACTGGGTGAGGAGGACCTGGCCAGGTCGAATTTGGTTTGAATGAGACAAGGCAGACCGATGGAAAAGACCTCTTGGGGCAAAGAAAACATGCGCTTCAAGGGTATCCAATTCCAGGAGGAAGATTAAGGATGGAACACTTCTAGAATGATGACTGGAGAACGGAACCTCCAAGATGCTCCTTAACAGCTTCAACTGCACAAGGGAAGGCCGACTATCCCTTCCCCAGTGAGCAACTTAGTCACAGGCACAGGGCAGAGTTTAAACAGCGCTGCGGTGCTTTGCCGGGGAGAGACACGTGTCCTGCTCTAGGAACCCTCCCTGTGGGCACTGGTATCTGTCAAACCAGATAAGCTGAGAAAATTCATTTGGTTCTGTCCTCAAGATGTTTTGAATTCTGAAATAACAGAGACCTGGCCTCTAACATATGTGACAAATAATACATATAGTCCATGGGAAAAGCAGATGTTTACGGGGCAGGGACAGAATAATTACACTGGCCTCTCAGGCCCGCTTGCCGTGAGGCAGTCTCTGGCTGTGAAGGCATGTTCTGACTTTCATGCTGTTGTCTTATGTTTTTCTGAAAGATTTCACTTATTTATTTCTAGAGAGAGGGGAAGGGAGGGAGAAAGAGGGGAGAGAAACATCCATGTGTGGTTATCTCTCACACGCCCCCTACTGGGGACCTGGCGTACAGCCCAGGCCTGTGCCCTGCCTGGGAAATTGAACCAGGGACCCTTTGGTTCTCAGGCCAGCACTCAATCCACTGAGCCACACCAGCCAGGGTCATGCTGTTCTTAGTGAAGCCATTTCCTCCAAGACTACATTTGTAAGCCATGTTACCATGGCTCCTGGGAGTCTTCTTCAGCAACTGAACCCCGTCTAATGCCACCGCAGTGCACCCTTCAAGGTGAGGCGCATTTACCAAGAAGGGAGCGCATTTTTCACCTGGTTTATTGTGACTAGGGTATGCCTTTATTCAGACAGCTCCAGGCTATCTCAAATCTCTCCACTGTGTGATTTAGTTGCTGAACAGAAGCAAATTGTTCTCTGTTTCTCGTTTGCAGAGTCTTTGCCCCATTTATCAACTGCGGTATATGTGCCCGGGTTTGGGCTTTCTCCAACCCGCTGCACGCTAATAAACTCAATACACGCGCTTTGCTTAAGTGCAGTTTTATTCGTGCTCTTAGAAGCTGGCTATAATTTTAATTTTGGAAGCCACACACCTACAGTATGCCACCAGAACTACAGACGGAGAAAGAAGAACCTTAGATTCTCTCTCCTCCCTAACTTTGCACGGGGTATCAGCCATGTAGACCACTGTGCAAATCCTTCTTACCAAGACCTTCTCTTTGTCTCTGCTTTTCTGCCGCGTTGAATTTTCATTCCGAATGCACTGAAAGGCAGTGCGGAGTCACGCAACATTAAACCAATTACCAAGTTGGGACCTTCTAGGTTAATGGTGATGTTCTCAACTTCCCTGGCAAATTCTCTATACTGGATGAAATTGTGTTCTTCGGGTTTCTGCAAGGCCGGAACTTTCATGTGAAGTGGAAAAGTTAAGACCAAGGTGCTTAATGGCAGTGGCACCGCATATTTTCTAAGGTATCTGTAATTCGAACTCCTCACTGGCATCAGGAAATCACTGAGATAACATCATTCATTTTCATTAAAGTAGGAGTTAGCAGAAGCAACCTTCGCTTGGAAAAGCTAAGCCAGAACAAGTTTTCTTCGCCTGTCCCACAGACAATGGCTCTTTATCATGGCTTTGCAGGCACAAAAATGACAAAGAAGGCCAGAGGAGAAACCTAAGCAAATATGAAATGAAGAGGAATTTCTTAAATCATCTATGGAGTAGTTAGTTAAGTAATGAGATCACACATGTGTTCAATAATGAAAGGGTTGGTCAACTCCTCATTCTATATTCATACTTGACACGGAACCCTCCTGACCATTCTTGAGAATCCAGTACTGAATGTAAGTAAATACACCCTAATGTTGTTAGACCTAAGTCTTTTTCAAGTCTCAGAACAGTCATTCTCCGAACATAAATGCTGAGAATTTCAAATATGTTTAAATGCGAAAATCCTACATCCGCAGCTTAACTTTATTACAAGGTTACAACCTCAAACAGTCAGACATTTTTTAATAACAGCAAATAGCCCTATTTCTACAATGTTTTCTACTATTGGAAGTTTTAAAATAAACTGAAACGAGAGACAAGGAGACGCGCATGTGAACACAATAATTTTTGAACAGGAGAACTGAATAATGCTTGGGTCCAAGGTCCAGGGGAACTTTATGGAAAAGCAGATAAGTCTTTGCAAGGTTTTCCAATCTAGTCTATGTCTGGGCTGTTTCATAGTATAACTGGGCCCAGCTGATGGTGTCTTTTGAACTTTTGGGGACCTCTTGGGAATACACTATACCTGATAGCACTCTATAATAGGCAGTTCCCAACTACCCCATTATCAATGGAAAGCAGGTATCTCTGGAATGGGGCAGGGACAGAAGAAGAAAAAGAGGCGGAAGACTCTCTCCATCCAGCCCTCTGATTCTGCTCCACCCCAAGCTGCCTCTTTGCAGCTCTGGTTATGTTAACGGGTCCCTGAGGAAATCCTAGGCCTGGGGAGCCCTTTAAAACCACTTAAACTTGGCAGCTATATAGCTGGAGAAAAATGATAACTTCAGACTATAAGCTGAAGAAATAAAAACCTAAATTTACTTTCAGTCATGCATCCATTCCATGAAAACATATTCAACCCTGCTCTGTGCTGGGCTGTGTGCTAAGTATTGGAGAGACCAAAACGAAGAGGAAAAGCCTACTTGCTCCTTCCAAACAAATCCACTGCTAGGAGGTTTCCTCTCCAACGCCACTTTATTTATTTTTAGTTTTAAAAAGATTTCATTTTGTTTATTTTTAGAGGGAGGGTTAAGGGAGGAAGAAAGAGAGGGAGAGAAACATCAGTGTGTGGTTGCCTCTCACATGCCCCCTACTGGGGACCTGGCCCGCAACCCACGCACGTGCCCTGACTGGGAATCAAACTGGTGACCCCCTGGTTTGCAGGCTGGCATTCAATCCACTGAGCCACACCACCCAAGTCTCCATCTCCGTTTTAAAAAGCCCACGCCAGCGACCCTCCTTGACCATCTTATTGCTCACTTCCACAGACCCCTGGTCAGACCCTGGAGACTTGGCAGGCAGGAGTCACAGTCCTTCTCTCTCCCGCACTGTGGCTCCAGTTCTGGATGATTTCAACAATGGCGTGGATGACACGGGCATCACTCTAGCCTCTTAGTTCCTTAACTATTTCATCTGCACGGAAATTCACTTCTGGTCCACCTATGCTATCTACTCAAATGGTCATCTCCCAACCTAATCAACGGGAACGGCTCCACTTCCGAAATAATGGTGAGCTACGCTGCTACTCTCCAACCACAGCTTCTTGGCCTCCCCGTTACTTCTGCACTAACTCGTGCTCCACCTCCCTAGGCAGTCAGGCTCTTGATCTCTCTACTTCGTAATGACCAGGTTCCATCGGAATTCATAGCTTCTCCTACCCAAACGGACTCGACAGACACACTTTAACTACCTACCCCTTCTTTTGCCCAAATCCTCATTTCTCTTGCCCAGCTGTCCTCTGCCTACCCTGGGGCAGAACGCTGGGGCTCCCGGTTGCTGAGCGTGCCTGCAGCAATACCGCAGCCCAGCAGACCGGGGCGCTCGGCCGACTCTGGGCTCCATAATGCTGCACCTCACACTAGCCCTCTCTCTTGTTCTCCACGAAGATGAACCCAGTCTCAACTTCATCACCTTCCACAGTTAACTGCAGCATAGGAAGTCTCTTCCGCCATCATGCAGAAAACAGAAACCTCTACTTAGGCATCCTTCACCTTCCCGCCATCAGCTCTCCTTCATTACCAGCTCTCTGTAGAGGATCCTCCCCCACCCCCACACGTCACAGTGGGCACCAGGTGCCAGTCATTCCCTCGGACTCTGGATTACCTGCCCTTACCCTCTGTGCATTCGTGTTGTTTATTAGTTTTTCTTGAGGCAATACTTTCAATCTTGTCCCCTCTTCTCATGCTCATTGAAATACTCAAGTGTCTCTTATATGTACACATCATTCACTCCTCAGTCCCTGTCGACTAACTACCAGCCCTCTGCCCTGCCCTTCACAACTAAATTTCTCCAAGGATTATCTACACCAGCCGTCTTTACATCCCCACTTTTGGATTTCCTTTTAAGCCTTCTTTACCACCTCCACCGTGCCCCTAAAATCTCACCTAAGTTAACACACCCCATACAGACACTTACACTGACTTCGTGCTGACCTCCCAAGTGGTAAGCGGTCCTTGACCTCTTTGTATTTGCCTTCACCCCCTCTGGTCATTCTATGGCAGCCCCCCCCCATCCTAAATACTCTTTCTTCTTACTCCACATGCTACCTGAGCATCTACATGCTACTAATTCCTAAGTATTGCTTGCCTATTTGTCCTGATTGCTAAAGCGTTGTATCCAACTCGACTGGGCAAGTCTACCATTCGCGCCAGCTGAGCACGTAGTATTTCCTTGATCCCCCTGACCCAACACAAAGTAAGTATTTCTCAGTTCTCCCCACTTAGCTCCAGCCCCACTTTGCCACTTCAGGCTTCCAGGTTCTTGGTTCAGGTTCACTGAAACTTCTCAAGAGGTCTGTCTTGTCAGTTGCAAACCACCCCCCACCCCAGTCCATGCCCTATTTTACAGCCAAAATGATCTTTGTAAATGAAAACCCCATCATGCCCTCTCCCTCACATGGCTCACCAGTGACCTCTAAATACTTTCATTGATTAAAAAGCCTTTCGCAGTCTGCCTGTTTTTCTCATCAGCCAGACACAGGATCTGGCACAAGTAACGCCCCTTTTTATTACAAAACTTTTTACTGCAGAATCATAAGCATGTCATTCTGTAACATAACAGTCACACTCAAGCACACCACATCACATTTTAGGTGACAAGTTCAAATTAAAACTATAGGTTATTACACCCATATTATTACCCTAACAACCACACTCAAGCAGGCGTTACCTCTGCTGGACCCTGTCTATCACCATAGTCCCTTTTGGAACTCTGTGCATTAGCCACTCAGAAGTACTTTCGGTTCCTGGATACGCCCCTGGGCTCCATGACCTGGGACACTCTTCTGAGAGTGAGCTCTATGTACGTTTCTGCGCTCATGTAGCTTAAGACATCATCTCTACAAGCAAACCGTCTCTGAACCGCACCTTCCCCTACCCCGCTCAACAACTACCTGTTCTCACAGTACCCCATTCTTCTACTGTCACATGACTAAATGCATGACTTTGAAAATGTCACTTCACTTTTCCTCGGCTTGCTCGTAAGGATTGGTAGTATTTTCTTTTAAGATTGTAGATTTCTTGATGATTGTATATCCATTTACCCGTGACTCCACCCTAGGGACACCCTGCCTACCCCTCATTAGACTAAGTTGCATCAGGGTAGGGACTGTGCCTGTCTCTTTCACAGCTGTGTCATCAATATGCATGAGCAGTCAATATTAGACTGTAATGCACTTTGCTGATAACGGTTATATAAACTTTCTGATGAAAAGGAAGAGCTGTATGGCATTTCAGGATTTTCCTGTCGATGTACAGTATTTACCAAAAGCAGAAAATCCTGTCATCTTTCTTTTACCACAACATTTATCTGAATGTTAATTAGCATTCAGGCTAAAAAAACAACATGCGTAAGTGTAGTTTGCTTTAGATAATACAATCGAATACTCATACCTCTAATAATAAATACACTGCAACAGGAGGAGATAATTCAAGTTTCACAAAGATAATTCTGGATGCCAATGCCATTAGTTGGGAAACAAAAACAATCAATCTTTTAGTGATTTAATAGCAGTCACTGAGGAATGGTGATAGGAATGATTCGATACAACAGAAAATAGTCTAGGGGAACATAAGGCCAAAGATACTTTTACAAAATGAATCCTATGTTACAGATAGACTACTCACAGCTACTTACTTCTTCCTCCCGAATAAAAATACCCCTGACCTACTTTTTGTTTTTTACAGCAAAGGACAAGTGTCAAGTACTTCAAAGAAGTGGTTAATACTCACAGCAAAGAGCCTTCTGCAGTCTTCGGAGCTTCATGGCAGTTCTGTAAGCCGAGAACCTGACGTTGTTCAGGTCAGCTGGAGGGAAAAGGGGGAAACAGACACGATTTGTTATTTCATCAGAAAGCACAGGCAAAAACGCACCGTGATTGGCCAACACCGGCCACACTGACCAAAATACGCGAGGACAAAGACCTCTTGCACGTGCCCCAAGTTTGGGGACATGAAAATCTGTCAATGTGGGGAGATGAAGGAAAACATCTTTTTTTCCTCTTTGACAATCCAAACACCCAAGTTTTATGAAAGACTAGCGTGGCATAGTCTGCAGGCCGCTGTCCCAAGAGGGAAAAGAAGGACAGGCATTTTTTTCCCCGGACTGTAATCTTGGTTCGATCGTAGTGAATCTTTGCTACACACGATTAAAGAGAACAAGGACTATATTATGGAAACAGCTATTAGAACAAAGCAAAAATCAAGTGGCAATATAACGATGTTATCTGATTATGAAAGTGAAGTATGTTTGCTGTGGAAAACTTGGAAATTACAGGAAAATATAACACCAGGTGAACACAGAATCCATATGCACTGCTAACATTTGGAGGCTTTCTTACGCAACATGTGTGTGTGTGAGAGATGTATTTTCAAATATAATTGGGACTAAAATAAATATTTAGTTTCGATTCTCAGGTGCAATCATTCCAGTATTTAGCACAGATTAACAACGCAACAATTGCTGCTACTGTGGTTTCTATAGTCACCTGTTTATCACACTCCAACCCACCTTCCCTGGCAGGAAGCTATATTCAGAGGATACCCTTACTCAAGCCTATGCAAGCCTCAATATACTCTGGGCAATACGTCTTTTCTTGAGTTTCTGTGCATTTGTTTCAGGACCCTAGCTCCACAAAGCTCCTTGAAAAGAAGAGCCCTGTCTCCCACTTCTGTCATATTTCCCAGTAACTTAATATCCGAGTGCTCTCTAAAAAGGCAGGTGTAACACTGCTAGGGGACTGATTAACACACCGAAAGAATAAATGAACAAAAGAGTAAAAGAAGCAAAAAAAAAAAACCCACCCTGGCAAACATGACTAACGGCCATAATCTAACGGCACCCACAAAACTGATTCTAGTTGGAGCTTAGGAGCCCTGGTTGGTGAGGTTCAGTGGTCTGAGTGCCAGTCTGGGAACCAAAGGGTCACCGGTTTGATTCCCAGGCAGGGCACATGCCTGGGTTTTGGGTCAGGTCCCCAGTAGGGGGCGTGCAAGAGGCAACCACACATTGATGTTGTTCTCCTTCTCTTTCTCCCTCCCTTCTCCTCTAAAACTAACTTTAAAAAAAAATTTAGTTGAGGGTCAGGAAAAGGGAATAATTAACTCCACATACAAGTCACTTGGATCAACATTATTAGCTTGATGGCATTTGCAGAGATCAACTATAAAAACCTGAATTGAAATCAGGGGGAAGAAAACCAGTGCCTGTAGTTAACTTTATAATATGCAGTGTAAAAATTTTTTAAAAAAATCACTGACAATACTAAATGTTAGCAAGGATGCAGAGCAACCGGGACTCTCATACACGGCTGGTGGGAAGGGAACACAGTATGACTACTTTGGAAAACCGGTTTAGCAATTTGTTATGAAATTAAACATACACCTTATAACCCAACTATTCTACTCCCAGATATTTACTCCAAAGGAAAAAAAATCATGTCCACAAAAAGATGTGTGCGCAAAGGTCCATAATGGTCCCAAACTGGAAACAAACCAATAGAAGAATGAACAAACAAATTGCGGTACAGTCATATAATGGGATGCTACTCGGAAATAAAGAGGCAACTAATAATGCAACAATGTGAACTGAGCGGAAAAACCTAACGATGGGTAAAAGAAATCAAGCATGAAGAATAACCACTGTGTGATTCTGTTTACGTGAAAATCTACCACAGGCAGCTCTCCTCTACTGGGAGAGAAGACGGATAGGTGGTAGCCTGGGGTGGGTTGGGGCTGGGTGACTGACCGCAAGGGACACAAGGGTGTTTTGGGGGGGTGAGTGAAATGTTATGTGTCTTGTCCATGGCCATACCACCCTACATGTGCCCGATCTTGTCCAAAATGCTCCACATCTTGATTGGTGTGGAGGTTACTGGCCACAGATCCAAGTGGAATGGGCAAGGACGATCAGTATCTTCTGCCAAGAGTGTATACATCCTGCCAAACTGAAACTGACCCTTAGAATGTGTGCATTTGATTGTGTTTACATGATGCTTTAACGAAGCAGCTTTTAAAAGCGTGAAGAAAACCCTTCACGCGGACAATACTACAGTATGATGGATGTATGTGTTAGCTTAAGCGACACTGCAGAGGCGGTCAGTTGTCTTAATCAAGAACGCACACTCCAGCGGTGGTTGGCTAGCAATTAATCAAAAGGTCTCACACTCCAGAGGCGGCCACTGTAAGTGCTTCAGCTATATTTAGCTTCTATGACACCAGGGGTTTCATTAATTATCCTAATTAATGCTAGATGGGCTTGTACTGGTGATCTTACTGGTTTGCAAAATAGGAGAACTATCAAAAAAGGCTCAGAAACACGTCCTGCCCTCACATTAACAGGGTGTGGAAACAAGCTAGCAGGTCCCCCCTTTAGAAACGGCGCCCTAGCTCGGACTCCCAAGTGTCTGGTCCTGGTTCACTGGATTCTTAGGCGCCTGAATTCAATTGGATGGCTAACAGAATCTTGCTGTTACAGCAGTGGTTCTCCACCCTGAGTCTTCTATCAGAGTGGCCTGGAGGAGTATTGAAAATACAGACTCCTAACCCCCGCCCCCACCCCTCCCTGAGATCTGCTGATTCCTTAGGTCTGGACAGGAACCGAGAACCTGCCTCTGTAACAAGTTTCTAGGTGATACTGCTGTTCCGGGGAACACACTTTTGAGAACCACTGAGTGAGACGCCCGTGGTTACAGGTATGGATTGCGAGGCAAGAAGGCAGCACTCTGACGGACTCTGTTGTGCCTTTGGCATAGGTTTGAGATCGTCCTGTGCCCGGGAACTACTACTAAATGTTCACATGTGACAGAGTTTGCTCAGAGACCTGCTGGCATGACAAACTTGTAGCCCACATGAGTGAGAGGACAGGCCCTAGTCGTCCGTGCCTAACCATGGGTGCTAGCAACACCTACCACCCAGAACCTTGTAACCTCGCAGGTCCTTGTAACCCAAACTGTGATAGAGGCCCAACAGCATCAGTGAGTCTTTGGAGCTTGTCAGGAATGCGGACTCTCAGGCCCTACCTGGATCTGTAAATCAGAACCGACATTTCAACAAGATCTCAGGTGATTCGTGTGGACCTTCCATAGTGCAGCCGAGTCTTTAACTGCACATGTTCATAACGTTTCTTGCTCCACGTAAAAAAGTTCAAGTGTAACTTCTGCATAAATCTGTCCTGTCTTTTGTTTTTATATCTTTCTCCATTCCATTTTGTGGGCATTTAGGGGATTAATGACCCTTATAGTCATTTAGCACAGAAACTCACCCCTGGAATATATTCGTGGGTCTCTTGTTTAGGATGAATACCAGTAAAAGTTCTTCCATAAATTAAAAGTGGATAAAAGTATCTTGAAACACCAGAGTCCTTCTTGAAGTGAATTCACTTCTCCCCGGACCTCGTTCTCTGGTGGGTAGAAGTTGGTTGACTGGGGTCCCTCTGATCATCCTTCATTCTCCCTCAAGAGTCTCGGTTTTTCCCTTGACTCCCCTTTCCAGGCGTTAGCGCTTATCTTCCTGGGTGGTCTCAGCTGACTCCGGGAATGAGTTGTCTTGTGGCTCCAATCCATGAGAAGCCAATTGCTGTCCTCCTCTCCAGACCGGTGTTAACACCCTTCATCACTTCCATCACACACACTTTCGCAATGCTTGCCAGGGCGGTGTTCCTTCGCCCAGAGTCATAAACGAGCCCCTTTGGCTCTTTGCAGCACAGAGAGAAAGAATTGCACTTCTAATCAAGGACAGTTCACTTTCCCCTAATTCCAGGGACTAGGCCTCCGACTCCAAATCTCCTTTCATTCATTTACTTACACGAAAGTGTGCAGCGTGAACGACGCGCCAATCAAAGGTCTTGGCAGATGATACTGGCAAAAACTTTTTCTTCCCTTTCCTTTTTTTTCTAGTCCTCCTTTTCAAGTGCCTCTTAACTGTTCAGTCTAGTTTCCTACTATGCTCCTTCGTTCACACACGAATCTGTCTCTCATGCCCCCAATTCCTGTCCCCTTTCCAGTTTTCCTGTTTCTATTCAGAATTCGGAACAAATGGTCTAAATGAGGCCACAGGAGCTCCATCCAAATCTCACAGTTCATATCAAGAACTGGCAAATTCCAGCAGCCACAGACCCAAGTGGGAGAGGCAGGGATGATCGGATTCTTTCAGGGTGTGGTTCGCAGTGGAATACTATCAGAGACAAGCATCTGGAACATTCCTCCTCCAGCCGTGCTCTCAGCTTCCCTGAAGCAGTTCGAATTTTCTTCCCTTCCAAATCCTTCTAATTGTGGCACATTCTGTCTGGAGTTCATCTTCCCTGACACCCTTTCCAGCCTACCTCTGACCTACCACCAAGAACAAGCCTTTTGCCACGAATTTTCGATGCACCAGAGTCCAACTAGCTCTCCACCAGTAATTCAGGGATATCAGGGAAAAAAGCAGCAGGAAATGTGCCTCGCTTTCCTCAAACCGCACGAGAAGCCATACAAATTTATATCCAGTAACCATCAATGAATTGCAACGGCAGAGTTCTGGTGCCTCGGAGTCCCCACTCAAGAGAGTTAACCATCTGTGTTGTTTGAGTCTGCATGTGTTGCTAGGAATCTCTAGCACCACTCCCTCTGGTTTACTGCTGGAAGAGACAAGTCCCTGCCTTGTGAAAGCGTGTAGGATGCACACAGAAACCTCACGATGTGGTACAGCTTTGGACAATGCGACATTGTCCTGGGATGAGGCTGGAGCTGACCTTGTAGCTAAACTATGCATGCGGAATAAGGCTAAGCATCCCCATCCCCATCCACATGCCCCGTGGGAGGCCGCCCTCTACCTCCCTCCCCACCGCGGGAGCTGCCGGCCCAGGGCTCTGATCCAAGTTGTAATGAGCTCACTAGCTCTCACAACCGGAACTTGAGGAGTGAGGCTATCCAAAAAAGGAGTTACACAATGTTGCCATGGCAGCTGATAGAAAGCATACTTTAGAAGGATAAAAACGCTGAACTATACACTCCTCTTAATGACTTCAAGTATTTCATCCGGGGCTGGTTCTAGCCTAAAAATAGAGAAATCTAGAAATTTAAGGAACACGGGCTAATATCAAGCCTAGATCTATCCTCTCTGGTGAGCTAGCTACTGCAGTGATGGTTCATTTGGCTTTTAGTTTCACGCACAAAACACGGATTAGGGTTTCCCCCACTTTGTTTAGCCTATGACTTTCTCTGGGCTCTGGTACATATTTCCATTTTGCAACTTTTACTTCCATTCTGTGGAACGTATTGGGGGAAGGTGTCAAATCACCAGAAAAGAGAAATGACCTGATCAACTCTGAGTCACAAATCGTCACATGTTGGATAGGTTCTTGCAAAAATAGTGAAAAACACCTCAGCACTTTAAACTCCTGGGAAACTTTGGGATATATTATAGAAATAAAACATTAAGCCCCTTTGTTCCAATTTTACAGCTGGTCTTTGCCTGTAAATCATACTTCAAAAGTCCTGCTATCTGTGACTACACTGGGGTCTAGATTTTAAAGCAAAGGATATTTTAGCCCAGCTTTCCAATGGCTTGTGGAGACTAATGGAAAGGCCTGGAGTTTCATTATGTTTACATATAAGGTAAAAAAGAACGATAATGAACTCATAAACTTAATGAGTGGAAAGAGCTGGATGCCTAAAGATTATTCCAACAGATAAATTAGTGGTGTGATCTTTGTTTCCTCCTACCAACGCCATTACACAGAAGAAATGTGATCCAAATCGCGCAGGTGATCATGACTCAAAAATAAAATGTAGAGGAAGTGTGATATTTTTTTGATACAGTTCCAACTTCAGTGCTTGGCATACAGTGTACATTAAACTACTACTGCATGTCTATTTTCATAATTTTCCAACTTTTCCAAATAAGCCAAAACAAGGCAGTCTCACTCCACGCCCCTTCTATTATAGGAAAGTGGTGGATTTTGAAATATAATAATACAGCTCTAATTCCCCAGCCTCACTCTTCCTATGGTGCTCTAATGGACTCTCCACATGGCAAGTATTATTCTTAGCAGCTCAAGCTCACTAGCCTACAGAAGAACCATGGGTCTTAATGAGGCTTGAGATACAATGAGTAATTTAAACCAAGTCTGGCTTGAAAGCAAATTAAACCAAGATGTCCTTTCAGAAGTTTTAGAGTAAAATGTAGAATTATTGTGAACTCTTCAAGAACTCCTTAAGAACAGGAAAGGTTCCTGGAAAACTCCTTTAATTGTATTTATTTATTTTTAGAGAGAGGGGAATGGAAGGAGAAAGAGAGGGAGAGAAACATCAATGCGTGGTTGTCTCTCATGCACCCCCTCCTGGAGACCTGGCCTGCAACCCAGGCATGTGCCCTGACTGGGAATTGAATCGGCAATTCTTTGGTTCGCAGGCTGGTGCTTAAGCCATTGAGGCACACCAGCCAGGGCTCTGGAATACTGTTTAAAGAATTAGTCAGTGATGGCCCTGGCTGGTGCAGCTCAGTGGATTGAGTGCTGGACTGCAAAACCAAAGAGTCGCAGATTCAATTCCCAGGCAGGGCACATACCTGGGTTGTTGGCCAGGTCCCCAGCAGGGGGCGCTCGAGAGGCAACCACACATCAATGCTTCTCTCTCTTATTCCCTCCCTTCTCCCTAAATCTTTAAAAAAATTAGCCAGAGGTATAGCTGTTTCTCTCCATCTTACCCTTTCATTAATGTTTCTCTCCCTCTTTCTCTCTCCCTTCCTCTCTAAAAATAAATAAAATCTTTAAAAAAATGGAATTAGCCAGAGAAGAGGTACATGAACACATGGTACTTGGCCTATAATTTTTTAGATATATATGAGGCCTTTTAAACTCTAAACTCATTAAAATCTCATCATCAATGTAGTTTCAGTTATATGGGGAAAAATAAACCTACTCAGAGATAAATAAGATTTATACATTCATATCTGCATGAATGGCAAAAAGTCAACTCTGTGAATTTATAATTACTATCAAGTTATGTTTGCAGATGTGAAATGGCATTATTTATTTGCTACCAGTGACTCTAGAATTCTTCTAAAAAAAGAAAAACAGGAGAAATGAGGTAATCAGTGAGGCACAAACATGGAAGACTCGGTTCTGCAAGAGAGGGACAGGTTATAAACCAAAAATAAAACACCGAAAAGTTCAGCTGTGAAATAAAGGACAGCAAAATGCCCTGACTCTGGGTTGTCCAAGGCCTTTCTGGCTCCCTCCTCTTGCTTGGCCTTCCTCAGCAGAACGTCACTACTTCTTAGCAACACTGTTCTGTGAAAGAGTTGAAATTCAAATTGGTTTTGCTCTGATAAAAGGTTTACTGAGAAAGCAGCTTCTGCAACAAATAGTCAATGTCAAGTTTTGGGGTGGGGTGGGAGGACTGTATATTCTAAATACCATTTCTGGAGCCACAAATCTTCCCTAGGTGAGGCGGAGTTGACTCGCATTGACATTGCTATGCCATGTTCCTCTTCCTTAAGCTTCAGATCAGAAAGGACTTGGTTCTAATTCTCAAAAATCTGCCCCCCTCCATATATATATATATAACTAATGATTTAAAAAAGAGTAGGCAAAACTGCTTTATAGCATTTCAAAAGACATCCCTCTATCAATAATCCTTCCATCTATCCTTTTGATACCTACTGAAAGTATACACATGGAGACATGGGGTGGACAGGCGAGCAGGCGTCTCTGGAAAAGTGAAGTTCAAGCCAAGGTCTGAAGGGTAATGGGAATTAGCCAGGTGAGGAGTGGGAAGGGCACAGCAGGATAAAAGTCAGTACAGGCAAAAGAGGCTCTTCAGCAGAAAAGAGTGGGGACTGTTAAGAATCCTAAGAAGGCCCATAGTACTGGAATCACAGAGAGCAAAGGGGAGGAATGGCCCCGGATTAGCCCTGAGTGCTTGGCAGGGAGAAGCCCATTGCATCATGTTAAGGACTTAGGTCTGGAGGCTTACTAGTTAGACATGGCAGATGGAACAGACTTGTTTATCTCTCCTTATTCCTGAACCTCTACTAGGATGACAGAAAAGAATTAAAAATAACATCTACCCTCCAAAAAAAGAGAGAAAGCTGCAGAGGAGATGAGAACAGACAGAGCTCCAGCATCTTGGAAGCTTGGAAAATGATCTGGTGGTAACTGATTTAGGAGACCAGACAAAGCCCCGGCCTAAATTAATGTGCGGGCAAGAGGGGGAAGGCAGGGAGGAGGGCACCTGACAAGAAGTATGCCAATGTGCAGAGCAGAGAAGTCTCAGAAATTAGAGGCTCCGGGTTTCCCTGAAGGCTGTAATGTGGCTGAAAATATCCCAGGACTGGTTACAAAACTGTTTTTAGTTTTTAATCCTCACCCAAGGATATGTTTATGGATTTTAGAGGGAGGAGGGATGGAGGGAGAGAAAGGGGGAGAGAGACACACAGAGAGAGAAATCGATCCATCCATTGGTTGGCTCCCCTACATTGCCCTGACCTGGGGATCAGAACCACACCCTTCTGGTGCACAGGAGGATGCTAAAACCAACGGGACTGCTAGCCAGGGCTGGTCGCAAGTCTTTAGAGCCCTAAACACCTTCTCCAGCACCCTGCACGGCCAAGCACCCTAGCTAGCCACCTCCTCCTTTACCCTCAAAGGCTGGACGTTTATCTCAGAACCTGCGCCAGATGCAGGGACACCAGGTGCAACTAAGCTTGGGAGTGAGATAAGGCACTAAAAACAGATTAAATGCCACCACATAGGTATGCACTGCAAAATCCATCACTTCACTCCCTACTCCCAAACTCCGTATTCAGTCCGCCTTTCTTTTATCAACTCACCACCGCAAAACCTCTTCTACCCTCCTATGCCGTCCTTATCAATCAGCAAGGTCACTAAATTGGGCCTCCGTCTCTGAGCAGCCTGACTCTTCTTCTTCAAGCTCCAATTATAATCACACCAAATCCAGCCAATGCTCTTTCTTTCTAATCTCCCTCTTGACAAGAAACTTACAGTCACGCAGTCCACTCTCATGACAGGGACGGATGATAGGATCTCCTGTCTTTGATTCAGAAAGTTCCGACACTGCTCTGCTGTGTTCATTACTGCTTAAGAAAGCCACTCAACTATGGGCAGAACTACACGCACTTAGAAACTCTGCCCCGTCCCCCGTCAACTCTATTCTACACTTCATTAATTAGCCGATCTTCACCCCCTCTCTGTCTTCAGAACGGAACCCACATTCCAGATTCTCTAGGGCAGAGACAGCTTAATTAATTTTTACTCCTTATCATAAAGGTGACACCTGAAATGATCAAATACCTGTGGATATTTCATATTTTCATATAACCAAATCTTTTTTAATTTGTCCCCCCCCCCTTTTTTTTTTACATTGGAAAGGCATACTTGTAATATAGTTGACATTACCTATTTTAAATCTATCGGGACCCTTCTCACAGGGGAATTTGTGGAAAAGCTACTTTAATGATGGAAATACGCAGCTGTGAATTTCCTCACGGCCTTTCCTGCCAGCCTCATGTTTGCTGGTTTCCAGTTTAGAACAACTCAACCAGATTTCCTGAAAGCCCAGCATTCCTACCGTGGTGTCACCGTCTCAGTTTACTTATTTCTCCAGCCTTATCTCCAAAGATTTCAACCTATGATGTTTCTCCCCAAACTCTGATCTCTTTCCATCATTTCTCCGGTAACCATAGCGCGAGAGGTTCCAAACTGGCTGAATGGAGCCTGCAGACTGGCTTTTTGTTTTTGTTTGTTTGATTGGTTTTGGCTCACAGGAGGGTATTTAAAATTGTAGGATGATTTGCCAATAGTTAAAAATCTCAAAGGACAATGGGAAAAGCTGAAGGCCCCTTTGGCGCTCACAGAGGCTTTTCAAGTTGCCCCAGTTCCCACCCATCTATCTTCAGTTATTTAAATGGCCAACTTGGCCCCAGGAGGCATTTCTTTTTAGACTCTAGCCTCAGCCTGACCACTTCCTCATTGTCCCCCAAACTTTACATTTACACTCCTTTTCTGGCCCTTGAAAAGCACTTACTGTGGAGTCCCTCCAATAACTGGCTATTATCTGGATTTCACTCAGATTACTCTATGGAAAAAGTTCTCACTGGGTTTTCACAAAAATTTCCAGCTATTAATTCTTTGGACTCCACCCTTTTTTACTTAACACAATCAAGCTAAATGCTTGTGCCACCAAAAATACTGCCTTCGTACACTTACTTTTCCGGGAGAGGGATGGATGGGAAGACTGAACCGAAACCCCTCATCAATTTAATGACTATAATTTATTAAGTGGAAATTACGTGTACATTGAAGAAATCATCAATTAATATTTCTTTAAGCACCTATTATGGGCTTCAATGTGTACTAACCTCAGGGATTAAAGATTCAGGATTAAAAAAAATAAGGGAAAACAAAAGGATAAAATATTCAGTCACACAAAATCAGTACGTGTGTCCCGGGTGCTTGTGATGTGCCAAGCGATATACACACAGAAAACATGATGTTGATATGAGAAATGTCCAAACCTGCAGTCAGTTTTTAAAAACTTTTATAGATTTTATTTATTTTTAGAGAGAGGGGAAGGGAGGGAGAAAGAGAGGGAGGGAAATATCAGTGTGTGGTTGCCTCTCACACACCCCCTACTGGGGAACTGGCCCCCAAACCAGGCATGTGCCCTGACTGGGAATTGAACCAATGACCCTTTGGTTCTCAGGTTGGCACTCTCTCTTTCCCTTCCCCTCTCTGTAAAAATAAATAACTACAACCTTAAAAAAAAAAAACAGTAGCTTCCAACATGGTATCAGTTGTATTCCAATGCACATTTTTAGGGTTAATGAATTGAAAATTGTCCATATAAGCCAGGTTACTTATGAAACTAGTGATTAATTTCTAAATTAGCCCTCACAAGTTTATTTAAGGTCAATTTAAATAATAAACAATAAAATCTACAGCAATGCTGATAAAAAGGAATGATCCAGCTAATTAGAAGCAGCCTTCCGGTTTAATCTTATAGGAAGAGAAGATGAGATAAGGAAATGAGTACTTCTGAAGCAATTGCGCTGTGTTTATCCGACCTAGGGCAAAAAATGTCAGTGCTCACTAAATGTGGTTTGAATTGAATTACACCCTGAAAGGAACTGCTCTACTTTGGCCATGTTTAAGCTGTGGATGACACTGATTCTCCATGTGAGTTTTCTGCAAATAATATTCCCCACTGTTAAGGGCGAATCACTAATGAGTCTCTTGCTTACCCCTTGTGGTCTGAGCTTGGACTTTTTTGAAACACAGATAACAAAGATATCCTGACTTTCCCCAAGATAAAGAGGTTGGAATAAAAGAAAAAAGGTAAACTAAACAGAATGCTTATCAGCCAGAAAGATGACTCAGGTGTATTGAATTGTGGCCGATTCTCCAGGTTGGTTTACTCAACGCCATTTTCAAATTCTTTCTCCCTGGCCTTTCTCAACTACAAAGGCTGTAGGATCTCAATACTTCTATCTAGCCAGGGGCGGCCATGTGGACACAGTTTGGGCCAATGTTTGAGCAGATAGCTGTAAGAAAGGGTTTATTTTTCCAAACTGAAAGACAAAGTGTCTCCAAAGAAGAAAATCCTTTCTGCTTCTTCCTGCCAGAGGGGCAGCAGTCATCATAGAACCACGAGGTCACAGGTCACTCACTAAGGATGGTACAGCAGATCTCTGATGGCATCATGGGACTCTTCCTTAGCTCTCTATTTTTTTTTACAGACTTCTTGTTATCCAAAACACATCAGCCCTTATGTGGTTAAGATACAGTTGGTCAGATGTTTTATTACTTGCAGCAAAATGCATTTCTAACTGACATGTTAATTGGGCTGTAATCAACAAAATTGCAATCCTCTTTAGGGTGGAGGAAAAAAGTTAGCAGTAAAGATGTGTTAGATCAGAGTTCCCCGTCTTTGCTACCAGGTGATGACACTGATGCAGGACAGCTTGACAGTTTAATGTTTAAAGCTATTTAGAATAGAAGGCTGTTAAAAACAAAATGGAGTCACTTATGCTAAGCCTCATATCACCAAACCAAGAATTAACGAATTACAGTTTCTGCTTTCCCAGGAATGGAATCTCAAACCTGTCAATCAGGAATCACCTGATCAGCACTAGCGAGGTGGTCATCTGCCCCAGCCACCCTTGTCATCCCCTAGGAAAGTGACCTTGCCACGACCAATATGCTTTTTGCTAGTAGAGGTTTTTCACTTTGTATACCTCCTCAGAGCTCCTTTCTGTCTGCTAGATGGGATGCCACCTGATTCATGAATCACTGAATAAGCCCGTAAGACCTGCCCTGACTGGTGTGGCTCAGTTAGGTGCACAGCTTTCCACAAAGCAAAAGGTCACTGGTTCCATTCCCTATCAGGGCACGTGCCTGGGTTGAGGGTTTGGTCCCAGGTCAGGACATGTTCCAGAGGCAATCGATCAATGTTTCTTTCCCCCTCTTTCTCCCTCTCCCTTCCCTTTTCTCAAAAAATAAATACGTATAATTTTTAATAAAATAGATAAACCAATTAAGATATTTAAAATGTCCTCAACTGAATTTGTTATATGGATATGGCGCTGTAGACATAAATAGATCTGAAGAGGGTCTAACTACACATTTGTTTTGAATGGGATGCTCATGAGTTTGATGCTCCCACATGTAAGATAAGGATTAAAAAATTTAAATATACATGTTATTTCTCTGGAAATTAATGTCTACATATATACGAACAGTTATGAGAAGCTAATTTTTCATGAACTTTCAGACATGTTTCTATTTTTATCTCTTCATAAATGCATAATCTCCTTAAAGCCAAGTAGCACCTTTTCTCACTCATAGCTCTTAAGATAAATGTTCCTTTAAAAAAAAAACCTTTGGTACCTTTCGCTTATTCAGAAGTTTTGAAACTCAAATTAAGATTTCTAAATCTATCCTTTCTCTAACAGTATAAGTTTTAGGTTCTGACTGAGAATGATTCGCGTCCTCTGCCTGCCTCTCTCCGTTTTTTCTGGTCCCCAACCTCTGTGCTACCCAGTATCCATTCCCCTCCATACTTTCATGCGTGCGGGTGCCAAAATGAGCAGCAGTGGAAATCTGACCACAGTTACCCTGGAAAAAACAAATGAACTGTCTAGCAAAAAACCTTTTAGCAATATGTTTCTGCCTTAGGCTGGTACTCACACTTTCGTCTTATTAGGGGAAAAAAATCACTTAGGTTTTTGTTGTTTCACTGTCAGTTAAATCCTTATGCGTGAATAATTAGTCCAGGATAGTACAGAATTCAAACACAGCAAAATTTGCTCATTCTTGCATTTCGTACACTCTGGGGGTGTGGGAGGAGGGGCCAGGTGGCGGGACTGAAACTGACCATGCATGCAGAAGCCTAGCCAGAGTGGGGTGTTTATAACAATGGAGTATGCGACAGAAAATGCTTCCTTTTAGTGCTAATTTTTCTGGACACTATAAACTACTGGTTAGATCAGGATAAAATTGCTAACATGTACATTATTCTATTAAAAAAGACCAATCAGCCCTGGCTGGGTGTGGCTCCGTGGATTGAGTGCTGCTCCGTGATTCAAAGGGAAGAAGGTTCGATTCCCAGTTCAGGGCACAAGCCTGGGTTGCAGGCCAGGTCCCCAGTAGGGGGTGCTGGAGAGGCAACCCCACACTGACGTTTCTTTCCCTCTCTTTTTCTCTCCTTTCCCCTCTCTAAAATAAATAAATAAAATCTTAAAAAAAAAAAGATTAGTGTTTTTAAAAAAGATCACTTAGCAACTGCAGCTGTTAAAGAATTAATCAGTGGTAGGAGCTTTTCATTAGATAATGGGCTGCTTTGTCTCATGACACAGACTGAAGAGCTTTTAAAAAGAAAGGATGCTTTCCAGAGGGATGAGTCCATATTCACCCGTCAGGTGTCGGGGCAAATCACTTGAATCAAGACAGGGAAATTATCAGTGTCAACTAGGAAAAGGCTCTTGTTTATCACCTCAGAACTATGTTGTACTCGGAAGTTGCTTATGATAAGGCATGTACTCTCTCATTTGACCAGTTTTGGGGGGTTCAATTAAAGAACTAGGCACATAAGCATGGCTCACGAATGACCCTGAAGCCGTGGGAATGAGTGTCCTCCCTTTCCCTCCCAGGTGCAACGTCCAGGGCTTCCTCCACCCGACCTTTGGGGCTGACTCCCACTTCACAGCAGGAGGGAACCATTCCCTCTTTCTCTGCCTCTTTGTGTCTCTCTCCTCGGATCTCAGCTTTCACTGGATCTGACTGGTCCTTTATTCCCCTCAGACTCCTCAAAAGAAACACTTGGGGCAAGCTTCAAGCAGTCTTCTTTTTTAAAGCTTAGGGAACTCTTACTTGAGCCCTTAGCAAAAGGAGTACTGACGCTCGCTGGGCGTCAAGGCCAGATGCTGCTCGCACCTGATGCCACACACGGTGCTCTGACTTCCAGCCCTGTTCCAGACAGGTGAAATGGGGCTCGGAGGGGTTTAGTAACCTCCCTCGGGTTGCATCCCAGAGCCTGGATTCGAGGCCAACTCTTCCCAACACCCAAAGCCCTTCATGGCTTTGTCCCATTCTTCAGCCATGGGAGAAACAGGTCTTCATTTGCCCAGTGTGTTTGTAATCCCAACCAGCATGAGGGCGATGGGCAGTGCCCTCAGACAGACCATGACTCAGGGCGGGGGTGGGGGGTGGGGGTGGGGGGCAGAGGGGCTGAAAGATCATAGATACATTCACACAAAGAACACTATGGACCAGAGAGGGAAACTGACGTGCCACTGGGGTGATGGGAGTGACCAGGAAGGTAACGAGACCCTTTATCATTAAATGTCCAGTTCCTCTTATCCAGAGAAGTCTTGGGAGTAGAGGAATCAGCTACAGCAATGTGAACTTCTACCCACAAAGCATTTTGCTCCCATGGAAATACATAGGTGCGATGCTAGTTATACAGCGCAGGGTTAGGTAAGATTCTGTGATTTGGGGAGCTAACCACCATTTATAACATGTTATTTCAAGCTGTAAGCAACTAACTTATAAAAGAGCCTTTGGAACACAGCCGGAGAGTGCATTTTGAAAGGACTCAGCTTTGTCTCAAGGCAGGAATGTGGTTCTTGCCAGACCGCTGAGGGATTTCACAGTTACTGGGCAACCAGGAATTCAATTCTTTTTTTTTTTTTTTTACTTAACATTGATCACCTTTAACATATTAAATGATTAAGTGTATGAAATAACTACTATATAGAACTAATACATGTATTAGTTCCATAGATCTATGTGTGTCAATGAAGAAAGTACGGCAACCAAATAATTACATCTGCGTAGTGCTTTGCACTCTGCAAACTCTTATGGTAGCTTTAATTGATCTCCACCTGCCCCTTATGGGTATTCTTTGGGGGATTTTTTTTAAAGCCAGAATTTTATAAAATTAAGAAAATGATATGATAGCATCTAAGAACTAGGTATCTCTCATTCTAAATCTTCCTTTTTCCAAATGAAAGAGGAAAAAAAAAAAGACTACAAAGTTCTTAGTAACTTGTCCTGGGTTCCCCAAGTCAGCTAGGAAAAAAACTGGAAGCCAAGCTTTTCTCTTCTCTTCTCCCCTACAGGGGGAAAAAGGGTGCTTTAGTTGAATTAGTAAAGTAGCCAAGGAAAGCTCTTAAACAGGTATATGCCCACAAGTTTTACATGAACCAGAAGCAGCCTTTTCCTGTGCAATCCCGTGTCTGCTTTTATTTATTATTCTGTTTTGTCTTACGACCATGTCCCTTCCTTGACGGAGTCAGGGAACCAAATACAAAGGCTCGCTCTAACGAGGACTTCAAAACGACCCTTTTGGCTTAAGGCTCCCACCGGCTCCCAATCTGAACACAGACACCACGAATTTCTTGAACCTTAACAAGTATTTGACACCACATGAAATCTGAAAAACAAATTTTCCCAGAGGCTAACGAGACCTAATTTCCTCATTGGAGGAGTTTCTAAACCAGAGGATGTCCAACCTTTTGGTGTCTAGGCCACACTGGAAAAAGAGTTGTCTTGGGCCACACATTAAATACATTGGGACATGTCATTAATTACACACACACACACACACACACACACACACATCTCATCGTATTTTACGCAAATTTATGATTTTGTGTTGGGCCACAGCTTGGACAGCCCTGTTAGACCTTGGGATCTTCTTAAGTTTTAGATTCTTAAGCACCCTGAAATATAAAGTCATGATCGTACTGAAGTGAGTATGCTACAGGGGGAAGACAGGATGTGAATTTCTTTTGACCAGCAGTCCAAATCCTGAATTAAGAAGATAGGTCGCGGACACTTCCTTAAATGTGTCAGCATATAAAATGGTTTATCCTTCTTGTACTTCCGCCAACCATCTTAATTTCTCTATTTAACAGTAATGACTTCTTGGTTTGTTTTGGAAGCCATAAGAACTAGTTAGCATTTATAGTTTTGAATGGTTGTCTAATTTCCCTGGTTTTACATCTCATAGCAGTACTAACATAACTCTGCAGACAGCAAATTTTCGCTCACAATCTGTCATTTGTTTCTCTTCTGAAAAAAACACCTTAGTTTAGATATATAAAAGGCAATGGCCTCAAAGAACAGTGTTGTGTCTATTATGCTATCAATGTGTAAAAAAAAAAAGCATATTTATATACATGTTGGCTTCTATATGCATAAAATATCTACAGAAGGAAAGAGAGGAACTGTACTATTAATTGCCTCTGAGGATTGATATTAGGGCTAAAATTAAGGCTTATTTTCCATACTACTGTTATTTCATTTCAAAAAATAATGTGTACATATTACATTAAAAAATGACTGAATATTAAATCTGTCTTCTTTTTTAAACTTAAAAAATTATCTTTGGAAAGAGGGGAAGGGAGGGAGAAAGAGAGAAATAGCAACCTGTGGTAGCCTCTTGAGCACCCCCTACCGGGGACCTGGCCCACGACCCAGGTATGTGCCCTGACTGGGAATCGAACCGGCAACCCTTTGGTTTGCAGGCCCGCACTCAATCCACTGAGCCATACCAGCCAGGGCTACCTATCTGTCTTGTTTTCCACACTTCTCTCTGATTTCTTCCAAACTGTTTTATTCAGCATCTTCCAGAAGAGTAATACGATATAATAAAAAAAATATGATGGATAAAGAAAAATTGAAGGGTTCTACGGTATGACTCTGCAGTTAAAGGATAATAGTGACTTTTACTTATTGGTGGCTTACTGGATGTTAGCAATAAATACACAAATTCTTATACAGTACCCCCAACTTTGATATTGTTACTTCACTCCACCTTACAGGCAAGGAAACCAGAGGCCTGAGGATTAAAACTCAAATCTCTTTGACATGAACGCTGTTCCTAATAACTACGATGCACCTTCCCAGTGTGCTTCGGCAGACAACCTTAACATCCCTGAACCTTAAAGGTTCCGTTTTTCCAGCTGTAAAGGGACCAATAACAGTACCTGTTCTGAGGGCTGATATAAAGGCTACATGTGATATTGTATCTTAAACCTCCTATACTTGCTCAGTAAAAGGTACCTTACCTTGTCTTTATCCTTTCATCCATAAAGGGCATTAAAAATACAAGGAATCTTTTTTTTATCATGTTGATTATTCTAAAATATTTCTTTAGTTCTCCTTTCCAAATGGCTCCAGGATACTTCCTCTTCAAAAGCCACTGTCACTTCCAGGAAGATTAGCTCAGGGGCTGAGGCACTGGTTTAGGAGTTTAAAGTACATTTAAATCCCAGCTAGGCTCTGTGAGCAAATGACCTATCTTCTTTGAGCTTCATCTGCACCACGGAGATAATATACTCCACGGGCTTTTGATAAGATTAGTAAGAAATGTATGCTTATGGTACGGAAGTCCATACATTTAAAGGGATTTATTTATTTATTTATTTTTTAGAAATAGGGGAAGGGAGGAAGAAAGACATGGAGAGAAATATCAGTTGGTTGCCTCTCCCACGCCCCCAACTGGGGACAAGTCTGCAACCCAGGTGTATGCCCTGACCGGGAATGGAAACCACCACCTTGCAGTTTGCACCCAGGCTAGTGCTCAGTCCACTGAGCCTCAATGGCCAGGGTGAGAAGTTCGTACATCTAGATGATTGACCCCAAATAAACTTTCACAAAAAGATCAACTATATAAATAAATCCACGAGTATGTAAATCAATATAGTTCAGATCTATTTCCTACTGCCTCAATCAATTTTTGATTTCCCCTTTTTTGCTCATCACCATCTCTGTGTTGCCAGGGTTGAAAATCTAGAAGGCGTGTTGTGATTCTTGTTAAAACCCATACTATCTGCAGCTACTTTCAGGGAATTCTACCTTGGGAAGAAAATTTCTGGAGTCCTGTCCCCCTTTTCTGTCTCCCGTTGCTATTCTAAGACCCTCATCATCTCAGCTGCCACAAAGCAAAACAAAATTACTAATCTCTAAGCGTCCAGAAACCATCTCATCAGATTCCTATCCCAAAATGCTGAGCGCAGACCACTTCATCTCTCTCTCCTGAGGATTCAACCCCGTTTCCCCATTGCCAATAAAATGAGATTTAAATTTCTCATTCTATACTAATGTAAGGTATTTAATACACCCTTAATATAATGGCAGTGATTTAGGGTTTTCTTCAAAATTCTGGAGTAGCTTTTCAAAGAACAATGTCCTCACCAACCCTCAAAGAAGCTATTCTTTCCGTTTGACCTTTGTTTATGCAGTTCCACCCTATTTGCATTATCTTGGCCCATATTTTAATTTACCCAAGTGTTACAAAATTCCTTCCCAGAACAATGTTTTTTTTTCTACTTGCCAAATACACTTTCCCAATGATTCTGATCAATATTGCTCTTTCTACCTATATACAGTACCATACATTTGACCTTGACATTATGTAAGTTAGTATGCATAGCTGTATAGCACGTATTAACTATTCCATGTTTGTCAATTATATTCTCCAAACAAGATAGTATGGTGTTTTGTGAAGCTGATATATGCTTTTTTAGAATCCAGACAAAACAAGTAGAAAAATGCCAGGTAATGATAGGCTCTACATGTGTAGGCACAGGCGTGTGTTGTTAGTATGAATTTAAACCTTCAGTCATGCCTTGCCCTGGCTGGTGTGGCTCAGTGGATTGAGCAAGCAGCCTGAGAACCAAAGGGGTGCTGGATGGATTCCCAGTCAGGGCACATGCCTGGGCTGCAGGCCAGGTTCCCAGTGGGGGGCATGTGAAAGGCAACCACACATTGATGTTTCCCTCCCCCTTTCTCCTTCCCTTCCCCTCTCTCTAAAAAAATAAAGTAAGTAAACAAATAAATAAAATATTTTAAAAAATAGATTAGGGAAGAAAAGGCTAAGGAATCGTTCAAAAATTGTACTGATGCAATCAGGAGTCTCAGTTGCAACACAATCAGAAAAGTTTGGAAGAGTTTTCTTTGGTTTTGCTTTTACACAGCTCACGGCAGAGAAATGCTTGGTAGACATTAAAGTAAACCGTCATGACCACTGGTAATCAAAGACATGGAAATAACGATGAGATGGTTTTCTTTGCCCGATTGTAATAGCAAAACTAAAAGTGATGCTCCATGCTCGCAAGGGCATAGTTAGATGGGCAGTTTCATGTATTTAAGAGTGTACATGGGCACAGCATTTTTGAGACAATTTCAGGTAACATACACGAAGAAACTTACAAGATTAATTCCCTATGACTCCGTGATTACACTTCTGTTATACAAATCAGATACGGAGAGGCTTTAGTCCACAAAGATGTTCCTTGCAGTCTAACTTAGAGCAGTAAAAAAAAAAATTGAAAGCAACTGTGGCAAAAATTATTAGCTCCATACTCTTTAATTGCATCTTGGCCAGAAAACATAACCAAGGCCAAGAAGCTACAAGCCTTAATTGACAGTGCAGTGGAGAACCCTGAACAGAATACGGTAATTGCAGGCATGGATGTTTTTGAGAAGATAACGGTGATCTGCTAGCCATTCTATTTCCAGAGAGAAGTTACAGCTAAGTGCATTTTTACATAGCAGTTAGTGTAAAAATGAAAACTTACAAAAATGTATAGAGCTGAGTTACTGTCTTGATTTGTTTGCTAAGAAGGGCAAAGAGTTTTCTGTAATATTGGCAGTTACCAAGGACAGTTGCTTTGTCATCTTGAGACCATGAATATTTGGTAAAGAAATTTTACCCATTAAAACATTTGTGGTAGAAAACTGTTCACTTAAATTTATAAATTATATTTATCATAGGATCAACTGAACTTATCAACCTTCTAATTTTCAAAAAATATTTTATTTATTTATTTTTAGAGAGGGGAAGGGAGGGAGAAAGAGAGGGAGAGAAACATCAATGTGTGGTTGCCTCTTGTGTGACCCCTACTGGGGACCTGGCCCGCAACCCAGGCCTGTGCCCTGACTGGGAATCAAACCTGCAACCCTTTGATTGCCAGGCTGGCACTCAATCCACTAAGCCCCACCAACCAGGGCTCAACCTTCTGATTTTTTTATTTCTTTTTTTCCCTTTTTTAATTTATTGATTTTGGAGAGCGGGGCAATGGGGGAGAGAGAGAATGGAGAGAGAGGGAAGGAGAGGGAGCGAGAGAGACAAAGACAGTGATTTGTTGTTTGGCCTCTTCACGTATTTATTGGTTGACTCTTCCATGTGCCCTGACTGGGGATTGAACTTGCAACCCTGGCACATGGGGACAATTCTTTAACCCACTGGACTACCTGGCCAGGGCTCAACTTCTGATTTCTGACTGCCTATTTCTGACCACACTGGCTTTATTATGTATTATCTCCAATACAGAAGTAAGTAGCTTGTTGCACGGAAACATCACTTTCCTTGGCTTTATCTCAGAAGTCTATTTATAGTAAGTTTCCAGAATCTTCAAGATCTATTTCCATAAATTCAACCCAAATTTAAGTTTACTTGGTCACGAGCCAACTTTTGAAAAATAGGAAGTTACTTTTCAAAAGTGGCACTCTAAGAAAATGCAACTTGGAAAAATATAACACCCCTGAAGAATTGTTAAAAATGAGCAGAAAGTTATGACATTTGATGAATAAAGGCTACAACATTATAAAACTAACATTATCTCACACAAAACCATAAAAAATGCACAGAAAAAAATATAAGATTGGAAGCAATGCTTTAAAATGTAGATGGTGGTTATTTCGGGGCACTGAGATTTGAGGTGATTTATATTTTCTTTTTACACCACTTCCAAAATTTCTGAAAAAAGCAGATGCTTTAATGTTCAAGAAAAATAAGCTTCTAAAACATTATTACCTTCAATAAGTCTTATTTTTCGTAATATTCTAGCCTGTTGCCCTAAAGTTGAATATTCACAATGAGGAACCAATGAATAAGTGAATCTATCAGCATATCAAATTGTTTTTTATTTTAACTTTTTATTGCATTCACGGCGATGACAATGTTCATAAAAACATCTAGGTTTCAGGTGCTCAATCCAACATCATCCATACATTGTATTATGTATGCACCACCCAAAGTCAAGGCTCCTTCCACCACGATTTTCCCCACTTTTACTTCCTTCTGCCTCCCCACACCCCCTTTTCCTTCTGGTAATCACCACACTGTTATCTATGAGGTTTTATTTGTTTTTGCCTAATCCCTTCACCTTTTTCAGCCAGCCTCCAACCCCCTCCCATCTGACAGCTGTCAGTCTGTTCTTGGTCTCAGAGTCGGTTTCTATTCGTTTGTTTGTTTTACTTTGTTCATGAGATTCCACATATGAGGGAAATCCTATGGCACGTGTCTTTCTCTGACTGGCTTTTGCACTTAGCATAACAATCCCCAGGCCCATCCATGCTGTTGCAAAGGGTAAGATTTCCTTCTTTTTACGATCAAGCAGTATTCCACTGTGTAAATGTACCACAGTTTTTTTATCCACTCATCTACTGATGGGCACTTAGGCTGTTTCTAAATCTTGGCTATCGTAAATAGTGCTACTATGAACATAAGGGTGCATATATTCTTTCGAGTTAGTATTTTGGGTTTCTTCGGATAAATGCCTACAACTGGACTCACTGAGTCATAAGGCAGATCCATTTTTAGTTTCCTGAGGAAATTCCATACTGTTTTCCACAGTGGCTGCACCAGTCTGCACTGCCACCAACAGTGCACTAGGGTTCCCCTTTCTCCACAACATTGTCAACATGTTTGTTGATTTATTTTATTTGTGTTTTTTTCAATGTGTGGTTGCCCCTCACACGTCCCATACTGGGGACCTGGCCCACAACCCAGGCATGTACCCTGATTGGGAGTTGAACCGGTGACACTTTGGTTTGCAGGCTGGTGCTCAATCCACTGAGCCGCACCAGCCAGGGCTTGTTTGTTGATTTATTGATGATGGCCATTCTGACAGGTATGATAGGGTATCTCATTGTGGTTTTAATTTGCATTTCTCTGATGATTAGCCATGTTGAGCATCTTTCCATAGGCCTATTGGCCATCTATATGTCCTCTTTGGAGAAATGTATATTCAGGTCCTTTGCCTATTTTTTAATTAGTTTGGTTTTTTTGGAGTGTTGAGTTGTGTAAGTTCTTTATAAATTTTGGATGTTGACCCCTTATTAGATATATCATTGGTGAATATGTTCTCCCATTCAGTAGGTTGTTCTTGTTTTTGTTGGTTTCCTTTGCAAAGGGAATTTCGATAATCCCATTTGTTTATTTTATTTTCCCTAGCCTGAGGTGAGCTATCAGAAGAAAATAGTGCTACAAGAAATGTCCAAGATTTTACTATGTTCTCTTCTAGGATTTTAAAAAGAGATTTTGTTTCCTTTTAGAGAAGGGAAGGGAGGGAGAAAGAGAAGGAGAGAAACATCAACGTGCGGTTGCCTCTTGTGTGCCCCCTACTGGAGGTCTGGCCCACAACCCAGGCATGTGCCTAATTGGGAATCGAACCAGCGACCCTTTGGTTCGCAGGCTGGCACTCAGTCCACTGAGCCACACCAGCCAAGGTTCTTTTACGATGTTTATGGTTTTGAGGCTAACAAAGTCTTTACTCCATTTTGAGTTTATTGTTGTGTACAGTGTAAGAATGTGGTCTAGTTTCACTTTTTTTTCTTTATCCTCACCTGAGAAAATGCTTACTGAGTTTAGAGAGAGGGGAAGGGAGGGAGAGAGAGAGGGAGAGAAGTATCAACATGAGAGAGAAACATCACGATTGGTAGCGTCTCATACATGCACCAAGTAGGGACTGAACCCACAGCCTAGGCATGTGCCCTGACTGGGAATCGAACCACGGCCTTTCAGTTTGTGGGACAATGCTCCAACCAACTGAGACACATGGGCCAGGGCTAATCTCTTATTTTTGCACATATCTGTTCAATTTTCCCAACACCACTTTTTGAATAGACTATATTCCATTGCTTGCTTTTGCCTCCTTTGTCAAGTATTGACTGACCATAGAGGTGTTTATTTTTGGCCTCTCTGTTCCGTTCCATTGATCTATGTGTCTGGTTTTATGCCGGCACCATGCTGTTTTGATTACAATGGCCTTGTAGCAGTTTGATATCAAGCTGTGTGATTCCTCCAACTTTGTTCTTCTTTCTCAAGATCACTGTGGCTGCCGTGACCAGTGTGGATCAATTGATTGTCATCCTGCAAATCAAAAGGTCACCAGTTCGATTCGCAGTCAAGGCACATGCCTGGGTTGTGGGTTTGTTCCCCAGTCAGGGCACATATGAGAGGCAACCAATCGATAGTTCTCTTTTTCTCTATCCTATGTGTTTTTCTCCCTTTCTTTCTCCCTCCCTTCCTCTCTCTCTCAAAAAAAAAAAAAAAAGATTGCTGTGGGTATTGGAGTCTTTTGTGATTCCATATACATTTTTGGAATATTTGTTTTAGTTATGTGAAATACATCATTGGTATCTTGATAGGAACTGTATTGAATCTATAGATTGCTTTGGGTGGTAAGGACATTTTCATGTTGTCAATTCTTCCTATCCATGAACATGGTATGTGCTTCCAGTAATTTGTATCTTCTTTAATTTCTTTCTTCAATTTCTCATAATTTTCCAAGTACATCCTTGACTAAATTTATTCCTAAGTACTTTTTGAAGCAATTGTGAATGGGATAGTTTTCTTAGTTTCCCTTTCTGACAATTCATTGTCAGAATTGTCATTCAATTCTGACAAATCGGTTGTAAAAATACAACCGATTTCTGGACATTTATTTTGCATGCTGCTACTTTACTGAATTCATTTATCAGTTCTGGAAGCTTTTTGGTGGAATCTTTAGGGGTCTCTACGTATCATGTCATCTGCAATTAATGACGGTTTTGCTTCTTCCTTTCCAATTTGGATGCCTTTTATTTCTTCTTGTCTGATTGCTATGGCTAGGACTTCCAGTCCTATGCGGAATAACAGTGGTGAAAGCAGACCTCTCTTATTCCCAAGCTTAAGGGAAATGCTTGTTGGTTTTGCCCACTGAGTATGATGGTGGCTGTGGGTTCGTCATATATGCCCTTTATTATGCTGAGGCACATTCCCTCTGTTCCCACTCTGCTGAGAGTTTTTATCATAAACGGACATCACATCAAATTGTGTTCAGTGTTTCGTTCCCTTGTTATTTAAATTCCAGATCCATAATGACTTTTTTTTTCCAAGGGTCTTACATTCTGGATCATCAACTGGTTATTTAAAAGAAATACAATTTATATCTATTTTGTCCTAAAAGAGGACAAAAGTAATTCCAGAATAGCAGGTCACCTGGTTTCTCTAATATCAAATTGCAAAAAAAAAAAAAAAAGAGTCTATTAACTTAATTGATACTCCCTAGTTTTATTATTATGAGGTTTTATCTTCTACATTCTGGAAAGTATTCATCTCTCCAGAGAGTTCCATGTTGCGAGTTTAATAATCTGCCTTAGGAAAATATTACCTATAGCCTTCCGCCTTCTTGAGTGGCATTTGTTTTCTTCCCCAGCAAAATCATAATCTCTTGCTCTATTGTGTTCCATTCAATGAGCACCTATTCCTTCAGAGGCTACTACACACCAGGCACCAGTGACCAAGAGGAGAAAGACAGTTTTGGCTTTAAAGCAAAAACTTGGGGGACTTGAGAATAAACAACTATAAACAATACAAGTACTTTAATCCAATGAATGAGAGGTTCTCTTGTGTTTGAAATTCCATGCAAATAACTTTTATTTCTACTTCCTCTTTTCTTGTTTTTAGGTTAGTCTCCTTTGAACCCACTGTGCCCTTCTACTGCCGTATCTAAGGCACGTCAGACTCAGTAAGCACTATGAAAGCTTCTAAGGCTTTGTGTTTCTCAGCCCTGCCTATTGGCAACAGACGGTTGGCTGCATCACCATGCATGAGGTCTCCCCGTACTTCAGCGATGCGATTTGCTTGCTGGTTCTCAGATCCATTCTCTGGCCTTTTCCCCTGCTCTGCTCTTTATTACAGAGAAGGGCAATTTTCTATGCTCCCTTACCAGTTGGCTTCCAGGCAAGTTTGGCCAATGGGAGTCACTGGCAGAAGACCAAAGGGCAGGAGAAAAGGAGAGGCCAGGCTATTTCTCCCTTTTTCTCTCTGCCTTCAGCAAATGCTCTGCCAATAGCTGTGTCACCTTTCGGGCTCCAGCTGCCTCCCATCAGCCCATCCCCCAGCGGTCCCCAGTGGCCACTGATTCTAGTTCCACCTGATGCCCCTGACTGCTGGGTATGGCAGAGGCTCCTTGTCGTCTGTTTGGCTTCCTGCCTCCTCCATCCATCACTGGGTCATCCATTGGTGGCATTAAATTCCCTCTTTTTGAAATAACTAAAGTGCTTTCTATTCTCCTACTGGATCCTGATTGATAGGTCACCCCAGTCAAGAAATCTTGGCATCAAAACCTTCAGGCCGTCATGTCCAACTCTGTATGGGCTCATCCCTCCTAACCCTCTGTGGCCGTTCGCTGGATCTCTATAGTGCCGCCACATCTGTTACGTGCTTACTATGTGTCAGTCACTTTTCTAAGCACGTCACATTATTTTACAGGCTTTCTCCCTTCTTTTTACTTATGAACCATTGAGCATGTATCTCTCCCCGTTTGTTTTTATGACACATATTTGATTTTGTACTTGATTTAAACTCTTCAGATCTTAAAGACATACATAGAAAGAAAACCATCCATTTACACACATACATGTATTAATAAAGTCACTGGCATTTGTGATTAAAGATTATGGTGTATATTATTGTCTATGACAAAAGGTATATTACCTCGGAATAGGGAGAAGGTAAAGAATATAGTCCGAAGTTTGTTATTTTACTTTGCATTTCAAATTCAAGTAAGTGTATACAGGGCTGAGGTTGGGATAAATTGTGATTGTGTAAACCTTGGTACTTTGGTTAAGAGGTGAACTACTTTAAAAAAAATTAAGTGGCTCTTCAGACCTAAAGACCTGAGTGTCCCTCATGATCTTAACTGTTGGTATCTGAAATCGGGAACCCAATACTTTAAAAAATTCTATTTATTTTCTAGAGAGAGGGGAAAGAAGGCAGAAAGGTAGGAAGAGACATTGATGTGTGAGAGAAACACCTATTGGTTGCCTCTTGCACTCCCCCTACTGGGGACCTGGCCGGCAACCCAGGCGTGTGCCCCGACTGGGAATTGAACCAGTGACATTTCATTTCACAGGCCAGTGTTCAATTCACTGAGCCACACCAGCCAGGGTGCAATAGATTTTGGAGAAAAGGGGCATGATATATGATAACAACACTAATAATAATAGACAATGCATCATTGTAATCATCATTAATAGCAATTATAATTCCTTGAGCAGTTACTATGCTTTGTCATTTTCCATACATTATGTCTAATGCCCACAATACCTCCCAAGGAAAGTAGTATTGTAAGCACTAAATAAATCAGTAAATTGGGGTTCAAAATTGATAGTGCCTTTGCCTTTGGCCACAGAGAACTGGTGGCAGAGCCAGAACTCAAGTTCATGTAAGGCCAGTCTCAATCAACTGCTGTATTTTGCTACTACATGACATTATCTTCTAATCTGAACCCATAAAGTGACAGTACTAAGGTCACAGTAAAGTCAACCCATTCCCCATTGCATTCATCACATCGTGGAAAGGGTGCACATACCCCATTTTATATTCTAGATAGATGTAAATTTGTATTTGACAAATATCATATTGTATACTTTTTTTTTTGGTTTTATTTATTTATCTTTAGAGGGGAAGGGAAGGAGAGAGGGAGAGAAACATCAATGTATGGTTGCCTTTCATGCATCCCCTGCTGGGAGCTGGCCTGCAGGGAACCCGCCTGCAACCCCAGTATGTGCCCTGACTGGGAATCGAACCGCGATTGTCTGGTTTGCAGGCCTGTGCTCAATCCACTGAGCTACACCAGCCAGGGCTACATTTTCTTTAATTATATGGGTGAGGGAGGCATTCAACTAGACAGGAGAGGCCCTGCTACTTCACACCCAGCCCTTTCGTACAATGGAACGAGATTTTTAAATATATTTATTTATTTATTTTCAGAGAGGGTGGAAGAGAAAGAGAGGAAGAGAAACATCAGTGTGTGGTTGTCTCTCATGCGTCACCTACTGGGGACCTGGCCTGCAACCCAGGCATGTGCCCTGACTGGGAATCGAACCTCGACCATCTGGTTTGCAGGCCTGTGCTCAATCCACTGAGCTACACCAGCCAGGGCTGTAACGAGATTTTATTTTGACCTCCCAAATAATGGCTAAGAAGGCCTGTGAAGTGAGTAAGAAGATGGGTCCCTCCTTTGCCTGGGCTTGTCACAACTGGCAAAAACCTAAAGTTCCATAAATAACATTTCGTCAGGTGTTCCTGTATGGTGTCAATTAATTATCTTCTCCTCAGCCAAGGTCACTTGATTTGAGTTGGCATTTACATCTTCAAAAATTAAGTGTTCTAGAACAGTGCTATTCAAAGCCTGATCTTTCACAAGGGTAGAGACTGGGAGTGTGTTAAGCTGTTTCTGTAGCGATTGGACACTGCCATGACACGCGCATGCGTGGTCAATGGGCTTGTTTCACAGAACAGAGTACTGACCGGATCGCGCCCTGCTGAACTTGGGCAGGGAGTCAAATGTGATATGAGTGCATGCTAGTCAGTTTCAGGAGGGCCACCTAACAGTCTGCCACACCCTGTAGGTTAAAAAAAAAAACCCAACCCAACCTTACAGAGAAGCACACTGTAAAGCCAGCAGCCTCTTTAGTAGACTAGGAAGAATAGAAAATAACTTTTCCATCAAGATTCATACCTGGTTAAAAATACATGTGCAATTATATGTGTACACACACACACACACACACACACACCCATGTGTAACATATGCCCCAGTTACGTAAGCTTCCATTTACGAGGGGGCCCCCAAGGACTTCCCTGGAGGTATGCCAGGGATCGAGGCTTGGTGAAATGGCAAACTCGGACACAGTCTCAAAGAACATCCCCAATTTGGAAATAAAGCTAATGATTCATCCACTATGTCATGAGAGAGACTTTCAGAATATTTTTAGGTCACTGTTATTACTACTGTAGAGGGTGTGGACTTTAAAAACTCAGTATCTATTTTATGCGCGTGTTCTGACTGTTCTGACTCGCTTTCCAGCAAAACTGCAGCTCCCAGGAGGCGTACAGAGGTAATCAGACTGGTGTGCTTAAAAAAGAAATACTGGAAATGTCTGAATAAGAGCAGACACGTTTCTAGATGCCTTTACTGCGCGTGCAAAAATCGCCTTCAACAGACCCACCTATAGGAAATTGCACACATGCAGCATTTTTTTCACAGCTGCAGGCCAATGCTTCTGTTATTTAGCTCAAGTAAACTACAATTAGGCAGCTCCTGTAAATTGCACACCAGACTAAATCTGAGACAGAATCCTTCCGAGTTGCCTTGTGAAATAAGCTTTGGTAGATGCAATTCAGAAATATCTATTTATTTATGCTCTTCACTTAGAAGCTTTAAATCATTTTACTTGAACAAGAAAAAAATATTACAAAAGAATGTTCCAGTAAAATGTCATAAATTTTGATTTGAAGATTACATTTCCATTTCACAAATGAGACAAATCAATTGATCCTAACTCAAGCTAATAGAGCAGATTATTCCTCTTTTTCTTTTATAAGCAGGATAGAAGTAAAGGAGGAACATTTGTAACAGCCTTAATGTCTTATGTCTTTTATTTTGCAAATCTGAGCAAATCTCCTATGTTAACTTTGTCAGCTAGAGAATAAAGAGTGTCATTTGAATTCCATAGCTTAATTATGCTGATAAAGCAGTTTTATAAATCACACTCCGAGTAATGGATATTCCTTTGAGAACAGTGAACTAGCGGCCAGTAAATGTGCACTCTGGACTTGGGCCCTCATCTTCTACCCATATGTCAGTAAGAAGAAGTCCACACAAGTCTGGAGCCTCAGCCTGCTCAAGTCCACAAAGAAAGAAAAAAAATAGTTGCCCCACCCAACTGATACGGTAGCACTACTTTCCAGATCAAAACCACGAAGTCTACTCAAAGGGATGGCAGGACAGAGATTTGAAACTAAAATTGATAGAAAATTCCGGTCATATACCAACTCTATACCTCATCTACAGCTGTGTTACAGATGAAACATGGTTATTTCTGCAAACTCTTGGCACACTGTAAATGGCTATACAAATGAAAGTGCAATTATTATACATGTGAAGACACTAGTGTTGATATCTTTGAGGCTGGTGGCGATGAAGTAAAGCTGGAAAGTTGGGCATAGCATTCATAAACCCAAGCCCTGATGTAGCTAGAAGTTCAATCAAAACCAGACATTCAGAGATGGAAGATCACTGCCCAACTGGGTTACGTCAGCAATCGAAGACCAAGAAAATGCAAAGGACTAGCTCAAGGTCACACCCAAGGTGGCACCTGCATTTCAATACTCTTTCTACTTCAAGGCATTATGCTAGTGAAAAATGGAAAGGCAGAGGTTTTAATACTTAGCAATACTTAAGGAACTTGATTAAGAGACAAAGAAAGGAATGTGCTAAATACTGACCAGCTTCATTGTGAACAGTTGAGTTTACAAAATATGCCAAGGAAAGCAACAGGATCAGCTCCTGATGCAAAAGGAATTCGTCATTCAGAATCCTGCAGTTGCTAATCACAGAACATCCTCAGGAGGAAATACTTAATAGAAAACATAGAAAACCTAGCAACACAGACGGAGAATAAGCTCTCTTATTCTCCTTCCCCTTAGCACACTGAGGACAGAGATACAGGATTTGGACAGTGGTGTTTCTGACTTGTCTTGACAGGTGCAATTAATTAATAATATTCATGCATCCTGAAGAAGCTCTTAGCTTCTTGACTCTAACTGGGATTTAACTAGTCTTCTCAACTAAGACTGCTGAAGAATCACACCAGCCTCAGACTACAGGACCCTAAAACTAAACCCTCATTTCAACCTTCTGAAGTTCTTTTCGGGCAACAGACATGACATTCAGTGTCACATGTTGAGGGAATACCATCCGATCACAAAGGGTTGTAAGACCACTTTTTCCGAGAATTCCTAAAACACTCATAAGTCTATTTTTTGAAAAGTGAGAGCTTATGCATCATTCTGCTGAACATCATGAACAGTGAGGGCCAAAACTTGGACAACAGATTAGAGGGGCAACATCTTTCTAAGGATGCCAGGCTGCAGGAGAACGAATACACCCAAGGCGAAAATCCTGCTGGTTGAAGGGGCTTTGATGAGGGCAATGGAAATTGGGTTCAGTCCTCTCAGATCCCATGGCACATCTAGATTTTAGTCAATGATTAGAAATAAAGTCAGTTCACCCGAAGCTAAATGATTATCTCTTCACCTTATTCTATTTTTACCTAGGTGTCTCCTTAGCAAACTGCTATTTTGGGGCTATATCGCTGGTATCGCTAATGTAAACACCTCCTACTGTAGTTCAGAAAGGGGCTGTGGAGGGCGCCCATAAAGATTTTATTGTTTTTATAATGAATACACTTCCAATAAGACAGACTCAGAAATAGTTCAAGTGTTTTTAAGCAGCACATATATGTGTGGGGAGGGGGCTTTTTATAAAATGTCGATACAAATTTCAGTGATGAACTTCAGAATCTAGGCAGGAACTGTGAGAGAATTATAGGCTTTTAATTACATAATAGCACCTCATCCACACCAACACTAGGTAAGTATTTAAAAATAAATTTCAGAGCACGTTACTAATGTATACTGATTTTGTAAATGCCTTTTGGGGGCTTTCCGTTTTCAATTACCAAGATAGCCTATTAGAGCAACAATATTTCCATTCCATTTGTAAAGATGCTAAAAGAAACCTGAAATTCACCTCATGAATTGAGTATGTTATTACTTCAAAGAAATGATGACGAATATGCCTTCTCAACCACTAATGGATGACCCAGGGGGCTTGTGGGAAATATCTCCAGAACTCCCCTACACGATAACAGCTTGTCTCACTCAGCCTGTAAGACTCTATAAGACTCAGCTGGGCGGCGCAATCGCCTCCCTGTTGTTTCTTTTTCCCAGAATGCGCATTTTTAAAAATAGAAATGATTAAACTTTTAGAAACCCATTTGTCTGCAGAGTCAGCCAAAGGTAATTCTTGCAAATATATGATCGCAGCAAGTTGTGGGAGCAACCTGCCCCAACCTCAGCCCAAAGGAAAGAGAAAGACAAAATTGTGAAGACGCTTTGGTCCAATACCCTTATTTTCAACAGAAGGATACTGAGGTCCATACGTAAATAGACGTGGGAAACTGGTTTTTATATACCATTCGCCCCACCACAGTGGGGGCAATCAGAAAAAAATGTTGAAAGAAAACTGTTTTCGAGCGATTCTTATTGATTTCTTCCCTGTGAAAACAAGACAATGCTTCGGCCAAGCAGTTAATGTTGCGTAAACAAGTTTCTGGGGAACTTCTAGTGTTCAAATTCTCAACGACTGTCAGGTACTCACTGTAAACATTAAAATTATTTCCTTACTAGGCTTTGTGTTGTGTTTGTGTGGGAGCCCAACAGTGTTTTCCCCTCATAACTTGGAATTTTTCGACTGGAGACGCAGCTTAAAAGTAAGGGAAAGACAAAACTTTTTTTAACATTTGATAAAAGCTCACTAAAAAAACCCCCCATTTTTAGATCTACTTATTGGTAATAATCTGGAATTAATTTCTACATTTTTTAAAAAACCCAAAAAGGTTACCTATGTCTTCTCTAGCACTAAAGATTTTGAAGCCTACTTTTTTGTGAATGGACATATTGAGAGAGTAACGGTGCACAAGATCTCTTTGTGTTTAAATTTACCCAAAAAAGTTTATGGAATCAGGGTTATTTAAACATCAATTCTGTGTCTGTGTTGCTATGGTAGTTTTCTGTCACAGGTGCTCACTGGTTACTAAATTACTGAAGAATGGAACAGGGAGTTCTGATGATGAAGCTTTTTGGCTAAATATGTAATTGTAAATAATATAAATTCAGCCCTGGCTGGTGTGACTCAGTGGATGGAGCACTGGCCTGAGAACCAAAGGGGTCGCCGGTTTGATTCCCAGTCAGGGCACAAGCCTGGGTTGCAGGCCAGGTCCCCTGTAGGGGGTGCTCAAGAGGCAACGACGCATTGATGTTTCTCTCCCTCTCTTTCTCTTTCCCTTCCCCTCTCTTTCTCTTTCCCTTCCCCTCTCTAAAATAAATACATAAAATCTTAAAAAATAGTAATATAAATTCATTGCAGAAAACTGGGAAAAGAATGAAAAAAAAAATCAGCTGGAATGCTATTAACTAGAGATCTCCAACATGAACATTTCAAGCAATACTGCAGTCTTCCCATCAGTTAATGCTGAAGTGCTACTTTTTCAGTCCTTACAAAATGTGCGTGCCTTCTGATCCTATGCTGTTCAGACCAGAGGAAGAAGGAAGAGAGAAACACTTGAGCAGGGCAGGTAACAGAGCACGTTGAACAGGCTGGTTGGGGATTTTGGTAAATCAGACTATGGAAACCTCCTCAGGAGGTTTGCGCATATTTAGGAATGTCTAACATTTCACGCATATTATGAACCACTGAAGTTTCCACAGTAGAGATATATCTGATGTGGGGAGGGGGTATGGTGGAGTGGCCACGTCTTGATAT
This sequence comes from Artibeus jamaicensis, assembly GCF_021234435.1. NCBI lineage: Eukaryota > Metazoa > Chordata > Mammalia > Chiroptera > Phyllostomidae > Artibeus > Artibeus jamaicensis. The sequence goes on along the minus strand of NW_026522028.1, from coordinate 5,501,189 downwards.
TCTGAACATGTCACCACAGACAGGTTCAGGTTCCATTAGGAGAGGGACCACCTCAGTATGGGCTAAAGCATGTAATACACGAGACAACAACACTTGTGCTTCTGTGATACCTTTCATGAATTGAGTGCAATGGAAGGCTTCTAACCATTTCATCCAGCTCAAAACAGCAACTTAGACCTAAATGGCTACCTCTTGAGGAAAAAAAAAATAAGCTAATACATAGCAGTGTCAAAGAAATGAAAGATTTCTTATGCTTGTATTTCAACTTTGAAACACTGTAACTTGGGGGTGAGCAGGGCATGGTCCTTAATCTTGTAGGTTACCTTAGGGAAGTAGACACATGACAAGCTAAATCAATCACTCCATGTGCACCTGGCAACAGTGACAGGCGGAGTGTCTGCTGTCCAGGAACCACCCCCCCTTCTATTATTGCTGGAAATATAATGGTTTGTTCCAGAAACACCATTCAAGTAACTGTCTATCCATAGGTGAAACTGTCAATTTGTACGTATTTGTAGCAGGTGCACAGAATTGTCAATTTGTACTATTTGTAGCAAGTGCACGGCAACCTACATGGACATAGTTTTCTAAGCTAATAAACTCAACGAGATGCAGTGAAAATAACAGAAGACCCAGGGAAAACCCCAGTGTAGCCCCTTATGGCTGTGTAGTCCTGACAAATGCTTCCCCTGCACCAGACTTTGCTTCCCTGTGATGCACAGCGGTGGACAGCACCCACCGTGCATGCTGGCTGCTGACAGGTTATACATGCAGCACATACAGCAGACACTACTACATGCACGTGTTATATGATATGAGTCACCATTAGGGAAAAGTAGTAGTTGACTGCAACAAAATGACTGGATTATTAGTTCTGAAAGCTGAAGAAGAAATCTGGCCCCTAATCCATTTCTAAAATGTTACTTATTAAGATAGCAAAAGCCAGAATTTCAAAGGGGGTTGGAATTGACTAGGCATTTGTGATGGCTGCATTTTATTATATGTACATTATCCCTTCAAAGTTGATTTCATCCAAGAAGGAGTTTGTAATAGATGAGCTCTAGATTCCCCTGCACAATTCCATTAGGTTCCAAAGTCAGGTGATTTGCCCAAGATTACAAAACATGCTGGGTTACCAGTAAGCTTTGCATTTACCATCACATTCCACCTACTGAGAAAACTTTAGAAATATGATAAAAGTGTACTTAATGCTTATTGAAGGTAGAAACACCTTTTCACTGACAATTCTCAATTAGCTTTTCATTAACCATGTTTGTGATTTCTCATTACTGAGTGATTAAAAATAAGCTGGTAGAGAATACAAGGCAATGAAATGGAAATATGGTCATGGTACATTTACTTGTAGGTGAAAACTGATTATAAAACAGAATGATCAAATTTTGTAAAAAGGTGTGTACAGAAAGAAAGGTTTGACGATACCTACTAGATTATTAAACATTGGTGAAGACTAAGAGGTGGGTGATAGAGGATTTGTCTTTTTCTCTTTTTTCATTTATTAGCTTGTGTCTATTTTTAAGCTAAAAAACAACGACACAGTATTGACCCCACAATAATAATTCCCCAGTAAAAGTAAATGAAAAGATTGCACCTAGACATCCTGCGATTAGAGTAGAAATGACGAGTGGGCTGAGTCTCTGTAAGTCAGAGGTTATAATCAGGAGGCCCACGGACAAGACGAAAAATTAGCTCTTCATTGACAGAGGTCTAGTCTCTCTTGAAAAACCCAAAGTCCCGAGAGCACTGGCCAGGACCCTCAGTTTCCTAGCACAGCCCACTTCAGATGAACTCTCCATTTTCTTCCCATTTGCCAAAAGATATGCATTCAAGTTTTCCACCTGTGATCTAAACAGTGCAGCGTCGGAAGCCAGAAACAGCTGATTCCCATTTTGTTTACATTTTAAAAGTGGGGGGTGTGTGCACGCATGTGTACACACTTATTGCTGATTGAAATGACAAAAAATTACCTGAAATGTAATGAGTCTGGCTGGAATTATGTGACTTCTGTTCTTTTCCATGCTGCTTATTTGTATTTTTCAGGTTTTCTAGGAATAACTTACATCATTTTAGATGAAGTTTAAGAAAACTATTTTTTGGATGTTTTCTACCCCATTCCCTAATGTCTCGATAGCTGCAATTCATTAACTGATGGGAACCTATGAAAGGTAGTAATAGCTACAGACAGACAAATACACTTAAATAGTCCATATACATTTATGTATACAGAATTAATGTTTAAGAATCTTGAGTCCCATAACCCTTGTCATGTAACTTGAAACCCAAGGAGTTCACCTCGTGCATTTTTATCTGTAGCTATATCCATTCACAAAAAAAAGCAGACCTAAAAATTTTTAATAAGTTAAGAACACATAACTATCTTTCATTAGACACAACAAGCCTTGGCTGGCATGGCTCACCGGCTTGAGCGCCTGTGAACTGAAAGGTTGCCGCTTCAATTCCCAGTCAGGACAGGACACTTGCCTGGGTTGTGGGCCAGGCCCGCAGTTGGGGGCGTGCAAGAGGCAACCCATTGATGTTTCTCTTGCACATTAATGTTTCTTTCCCTCTGTTCCCCTCTCTCTAGAAATAAAAATTTAAAATCTTTAAAAATTATTTTAAAAAAGTAGTTTGACATAACAGAATTCATTTCAGAGTATTCCAGACAGAACTTAAGTGGTATCAAGTGGACTTCTACCAATTGTGAAAAAGACGGAAGTTTTCCCTTTATTTGGAGGCTGTGTATCTCTTTTTATTATTTATTTATTTATTTATTTATAAATGTTATTTATTTTTTTTAAATATTTTCTTTATTTTTCAAGAGAGGGGAAGGGAAGGAGAAAGAGAGGGAGAGAAACATTAATGTGTGGTTGCCTCTCATGTGTCCCCTGCCGGGAACTGGCCTGCAACCCAGGCATGTGCCCTGACTGGGAACTGAACTGCGATCCTCTGGTTCGCAGGCCCGTGCTCAATCCACTGAGCTACGCCAGCCAGGGTTGTGCATCTCTTTTTAAAAAATCCATGTTATGAGAATAAAAAGAACTGTCATGCCTTGGCTGGGTAGCTCAGTTTGTTGAAGCACTGTCCCTGATACGCCAACATGGCAGATTCAATCCCTGGTCAGAGCATATACAAGAATCAACCAATGAATGCATAAATAAGTAGAACAACAAATTCGTATTTCTCTCTCTCTCCCCCCCATTCTCCTCTCTCTCAAATCAATCAATAATTTTTTTTAAAAAAAGCAAAATTATCAGGCTCTCACATACAGAACAAGCCATAGGAGAGAAGTCATTTAACTGTTCACAAGGATGACCTGACAGGCTTAGGAATTATAAGCACTGGAAAGACCTGCCGAAAATTCCTTTACACAACATTTGTGGTTTGGCAAAACAATGTCTCGGTTTTGCAAGAAAGAAATCAATAAGAACAATTCGAAAGAGTTTTCTTTCTTGTTGGGGGGAAAACTGCCATAAATTGCAAGTATTTTTTCCATCCTTTTAGGCTGCAAAGAAAACTACAAAGAACTTTTGGACCTGCTGGGTTATGTTGAATTTTCAGGAATCCATGAAATTCTAAAACTTATTTTTAAGGAATCACTGAAAAAAAGTAAGCTGATAGTCAATTTCAGATAGAAAGGAGTCATTTTCACCCTTTAAACAATCCGGTGATATATTAAGATAATAAATGATTTGCATACTACATACAATGTACTCTATGCTGAAAGGCATCTGTCATTTAACCCAAAAGAAACATGGCCGCCTCCTTACCTAAAGACTGGTAGAGCTCTGTCATTTTCGGATGGTCCCAGCAAGTTGTTTGGGTCTCATGGCTAAAACATCAAATACAAAGAGAGACGTTAGAATGTCTAATAGATAGTAGAGAAAAGGAGGGAGGTGGAAAGGCCAGGTTTTCTTTTGAATCATTCGGCACCATCTGTACTTCAAAGGACTTTCCTGCATAGCATGGGATATTTATCTTACAAGCAAAGAAGCCCCCACCCTCGCTTTCAAAGGTAAAAGCAACATGAATATTATTTGGGTAACCAGAGTTGGTTTCTTTTGTGCGCCCACAAGTCAGTTGCCCTTCTGTTATGATAAAATGACCTTGTTATATAATCAATGCTGGAAAGTCAGGATTCTTCACCTGCCCAATGGGGAACATTCAGAAAGGACAGTGATGAGTGTTAGTCAACTCTGTCAGAGAGAGCTACTGAACATCCGTCTCATAAATAAACCGCCTCACTTCTCATTTGCTTTAACTGCCCTTGATGTTTTTCTATTACTCTTTCTTCTCCATATCCAGATCTCCCAACCGTGATAGCTGTATTTCATTTCAGCTCAAGGTGCACATCCATTGCCCGACTAATGTATCATGCCTTCCCTCTTCCCATTGCACTTAGAATGTGTTTTTACATCGGGACGCTATACACCACTGTGCCTTTTCCTATATTTACTTGGGCCTGAATGGAGCATTCACAGCTCTCTTCCATTTCTTGAAGTTTAGCTAAGAGTGGTTGTTGGCTATCGACTCCTGCCACCAAAAAAAAAAAAAAAAAGAACAAACCACCCTTGTTCCTCCTTCAATTACATGAACAAACCAGAGAGAGATAACTACATATACGTTTCCTTACTTTGGCCCATCTACATAAATCACCATAGCATCCTATTTCCAGTTTTCAGGGATTACATGACTGGCTTTGATACAGTAAAATGCAGCCTGGAGTGATATTTCGGAACTCATACTCAGGGCTTATTTGTAATCTTTGGGGGAGGGCTGGGGGTGGAGAGAACAGAAAGGGCTGAAATGTGGACACTTCAAGGGGAACAGAAAGTACTCAGGCCTTGCCTAGATAGAGGAGTTTGGGGAGGCAGCAACTGCCCAATGACCTCAGCCTGGGTTTTAAATCTCAGCGTTGGCTTCTGGCCCCAGGGGCCTACTAGCTGTGAAATTTGGGGCAAGCCTGCTCACCTGGATTAGTTGATATAAATAAGTGCCTGGCACCTTCTAATGTTCGATACATGGTTATTTTTTTTATTGTGTGGCCCTCAACTTCGTGCCCACTAAAAGCAAACCTTTTATCAGTTGGTGATTAAAAAAAGGCAAGCCGGCCAAGCCCAAGATCCTACATAGAGAGCAAAACCAACAGTCAATGTGATTTACCTCTGTTTTGAAAACATAAACACATAGGAGAAACATTTACTGTGGTTTGAGAAATCAGAAACAGTCGTGCCACAAAAACATGTGGAAATTCCCCAAACGGTACAACTTGGAAGGGAATCCCATCCCTCTGAGAGTTCCCATTCAGTGACGGAGCAGGACAATGTTCACTTGGGAAGGGCTGCTCCAGTCTTTTCCAAACGCATTCATTTCTGTTCTACTTTTCCACAGTGACAATTCGCGCTTGAACAGTGTGACAGGGGCTTCCCAGTCGAGGGAATGTGCCAGAATGACATCCAGGTGTTGAAGAGCAGAAGTTGCAGTCCATGCTCTATGGGGTTTCATGAAGGCCCGGGACCAAGCTGGTTTACGATCTGGACCAGGGGTGGGCGGGGCTGGTACTTTACATGCACAGCACAAGGAGCCTGCAGCTTGCAGCTTCATGGGAAAAGTGTTGCTTGTTCTTGGGTGTTTTTTAGCTTAGAAAGGGATTGTGTACCGATTCAGCACACAAGTGCCCAGCAAGGAAAGGTCATCTGCTACAGAGACCACCCTGCATTCACGCCTTGGCATTTCCAAACTCCGTTCATATGCAAGCACCAGAGAGGGAGGACGAGAGAAGAGGGGAAAAGCACCATTTGTACACATCGCAGGCCCTTATTATACAAACTGAGGACTAATAGCGTCCGGTCTCTGCGACATGTGGGTGGATTGTAGCATCTTCAATGGATGGGCAGCAAAATGTCTGTCTGAGCTGATAAACCTAACAGACAGAATCACTCAGAAAAGCCACCGTCTGCAAAAGGGCTTCAAATCGGAGGAACGTGGGCAAGAAATAACTTGTACCAAATGCAATTCCAACATAAAAGGGAAACTTGCACACAAGTGACAGGAGAGTCCCCACGTACAGCAAATGAGGGCTTCATGCAGCTTCTTCCCTCCTTCCAAAAAGACCCCCCTCATGACTGTCAATAGTCTTACATTTCTATCTGTATTTCAGGAACTGCTTCCAGTGGTTAAAAATTATGAAAAGCATTTTACATATTATCCTTTACGTCAATGGTCCTTAGCTCCACTGAAATCCTTTACTGGAAGATGAAAGAAATATGAAGGCCTGGCTTCTATGTCCCCTTCAGTGTTACCAGATTAAATACTAGTCCTTTCTAGGTACCTGCTGTCCCAACTACCTATGGTTATGGTTCTGGGGAACCCGAATAACCTAGATAAATGTCCTCTGACAAATCCAAAAGCCAATCTTCTTTTACCTTCTTCCTCTCCGCCTAGATAACACACAAACCTTTTTTTTTAAAGCAAGACAAAGTAACTAGAAAAACAGATTTCTATTTCACCTTTGCAGACTTAATTTCACTTCATTTGCAAAGCAGTACCAAGCAAAAGAAGCTAGCACAGTGGAAAGAAGAAATAAAGGGCGTGACTAAGGCTCAAAACTAGAAAACCATGGTTTCACTGCTTAATGCTAAAAAGTGATTGGTAACATAGCTGAAACCACCAGACTTCTTGGTAACTGTATGAACCAAAGAGTCACTTCACTGTATGTGGGTATTTTCAATCTGTGGTGAAATCTAGGTCCTAGTGAGCCAGTATTAAACCACGCCCCCCCCATAGACAGGAGAGATGAATATGAACGGGATGAACTGCTCGGCACAGATCTGCATAATTCATATCTATACTGTACCTTACGGGACAAACACACCGACTGCTCTGCTGTGACCAACACAGATTTTACAGCTCTAGTTATTACCCTACGTCTGTCTTCACTCGCAGTAGAGAATTCTCAGTAGCTCCATGAGAAGCAGTTCAGGTTCACCTGGGATGTACAGACAATATAGAAAAATATGCTGTGCTGGGGAGGTGGTGGTGGAAAGGTAGGTGGGACTATTTTTGGAAACTGTCTTTTTTCCGTGCTTCATTTTGCATATTGGAAACACACTCCCCATACACCATGCCCAAGCAGAAAGGAAATTCTGAAACCTATTCCCATGCTCATGGGTACATCTTTGTCCAGTCTTCCAGAGACCAGTGATGCTCAGCGCTGATCACAATTCTACGTGTACATTAACACAGAGACCAGCTTCAGAAACGATCCTGAAAATGATCTTGATTTTGGCCCTGATGCTTCCAAAGCCTGGCATCAGAGACCCCTCTCGCAACCTCCTTGAAACTCTGACTTCCTCTCTTTTACGGGTACAAACTTCAATAATCTCTCTTTTCCCCTCTTGTTGAGGCTGTGATAAGAACCTGATGCAAATTAAAATACAAAATCACTGAAAGTGACAAAAGACCCCGGCAACACCTACTTGTCAATAATAAGAAATTAATGCATTACTCTACTGAGCCCAGGGCTGACCTCATTTCCTACAATACAATTTAAATTTTCTCTCACCTTCTTCAGTTTCAAGTGCAAGGTTATAGTCGCCTCAGAGCTGTTCCTGCTGTCAGTGCTGGAATAGTCAGACTTATTGAGACTGCTTTTTTAGTTTCTTACAAACAAACATTAAACACTTATAAAAAGTAACAAATTTCTACTGCTTTTGCCGGGAAATGGCAGTTGCCTAATTAAAATAAGATTTCTTCTGCCACCATGGTTATTTGGTACTGAAAATATTCCAAACAGCTGCCTTAAAAAAATATATATATATATATCTTTCCATTACTTTCCAGGGAAGAAACTAATCGATAAGCAGCGATATAAAAAGGAAGCGGTTCTCTTGTGATTTGCAGAGGATTAGAGTTTGGCTTCCTATATAATCTGGAGGCCACTGATCCACACACACAAAATCATCATTTCCCTTTAATCTGGGGATCAGTCTCCTTTGCTAGAGGAACCTTGGCATTTGCACGCTGAATGTTGAACTTGGCTTGCATTGCTGGAATACTGGCAGGGTGGGAATGGGAAAATATATTTAAAAGTTTCTGCTACTGTGGGGAGTGGGTTAAGAAGGGTGGGTGTCAATCAAAGTATCAGAAATCCTGTTCTAGTCCCCATTTCTTTACCCTGGGATATTTAGCATGTTAGTCTGCTTGGCTCAAACCAGGGCAAAGATGATTGTATTGGTAGCTGTTCCAGCTGTTACTTGTTCTCCGTTCTATTTGCTTTTCAGGGCTAGTTGCCACCCACCCTCAACTTTGGCCAAAACAATTTCACTTCAGGGTCGTGTCCAATGCGAGATCAAACAATGATGACTGAAACCAATTCCACGGTGATCAAGGGTCAGAGACCTTTCATATACACTGCGTTGTTTCATTTGCTCTTCCGGCTTCTCCAAGAACAACTGTATCCTCCAAAGAGGGGATAGATAACAAGGAAATGTTTACAAATCTAAGCGAAATAAGAAGGGGCATGAGGGGTGACAGGAGAGGTGACAAGATCTAGAAGCAAAGAGACCAGGAAGAGCTTGTTGGCCAAGGGAGAATGTAGATTTCACTGAAAGACTTTGGTTCACCACCTCAATCAGATGAATGTTTTTACCTTAAAGCATTTTATAATTAATAAGGTGCCTCCCTAGGGCAACTAAAGCCCTTTGATTTAAGCGTCAAACTTAACTTCAAATGTAACTGAAATAAACAAAGTATCCTGCCCTTTTCTTTGGCACGATCGGATCGGGAACGACAAACTTTGCTTAAAGACAAGTACAGACACCTGGGGAAACGCGAGAGAAGGTCACTCAGAAATGACTCCACACTCAACCCCAGAGGTCAAAGAAAAGAAAAGGAAAAAAAAAAAAAACCCTCGATCCTCTGTGTCAAATCCTGGAATGCTAACCTTTAGATTGTTTTTTTCTTTCTTTCCTGATTTCTGCAAGTCTTGGGGCATGAGATGAACAGAAGAGAAAATGCAGCTAGGGAAATGTCAGTTGGAATTCTCAGAAGAAATCAGGCAGAAAGTTGACCTTTTGGCACTTGCAGTGCAGAGGGAGGTAGAGCCGCGCGCCCCGCTTCCTTCTGCGAGGTCGAGCGAGGATTTAGGAACAGCCTGTTTGGCTCACGTCCACACAGACAGCCCGGAAAGGAGTAAAAAGCTCTAGCGGCCCCAATCCCCGCGTGGGGAACGCACTGTCCCCTCTGGGTACGGTGAGAAATCAGCTTTTTCTCTCCCAGCCCGTCCCAAAGCCAGGGGAAGGGGGCTCCCCGCGAGCCCGACGCCAGGAGAAGCCCCAGGGGCGCACCTGCCGCGGCGCCGCCGGGGACTCGCGGGAGAGGTTCCCCGACGTCCGCTGCCTGCAGCCCGGGGTCCAGTCGCCGCGCTCACCCAAGTTTCGGCCCCCTTGGCTTGCCCCCTGTTCGTGCCACAAGTGCATGGACTGCGGCGATCCGAGGGGGCCGCGTTGCACTTACCCTTTGAGCTGTTCCCTCATGGCTGCAAGTGTCCTCGGTCGGGGGAGGGCAAGCGTTGGAGTGAGCTTCCCAGAGCTGCCGAGCTCCCGAAAGTCGAGCGCCGCCGCCGCCCAGGCTCGCAGCTGAAAGCACTGCGGAGGAGCCGGCGCGGGCTGGCAGGCGGGCTGGCAGGCGGCGGTGGGGCGGGCGGGGAGGGGGCGCTGCGGACGGACGGGGCGGGGCCGGGCCAGGCTCCGCCCCCAACCAGCGACCTGGGGAACCCGGACTCCCGCAGACCCCGCACTCGGGGCTTTCCAAGCGGAAAGGAAAAAGAAAAGAAAAAGAAAGCACAACAGAGAAGGGGATTTAAGGTAGTCCCAGGAATCTGGAAGGCACACACCGCCCTGCTAGCAGTCCTTAAAACCTCCAGTAACACTACTTGTTGCCTAAATAAATGACCTAGGTGCAAATGACCTCATCGCAGACCATTAAGTGCGGGAGCTCAGTTTTCCTTTTAGAGAGTGAAAGAGAAAAATCATAAGCATAATTCTACTTCACCCCCCCCCCCCAATTGAACATTAAAGTGGTGAGGCTGTAAGGACCTGAAATTCAGGTTACACTCATCAGGAGCTAACAGGCTGCTTGAGAAGCATTTGTACGTGTATTTGTGATACGGCAGTGGTTCTGAGTGTCGTTCTGGGACCAGCATATCAGCATCACCTGGAACTTCTTAGAAACGACAATTTCCAGGCCCCAGCCCAGACCTCCTGAATCAGAAAACGCAGCACGCTGAAGTCTGAGAACCACCAATACAGACTCTCGAAATAAAACACCACCACCAATGGGGTGGCACAGTTTGGTCTTTCAGTATTCTTTTAGAGAAATCTGAAAGGAAACCATTTCCAATGGAAGATTTGGTTGGGAAAGTTACAGAGCCTAGAGAATTCCGGGATTTCTAATCTTAGAGTTTGCAATATGATGACACAGGTTAACTATGCAAAATTATTTCAAGCTTGTAACTACTTCGAAGAGAAGAAAGCCTTCATTAGCACGGGCATTTTTTTTTTTTTTTTGCAGCCTCCATATATCTTCCATTGGAGTCCAAAGAGAATCTTAAGTTAAACTCCTTTCGTGGTTTCTTTGTCCCTCCTTCTCCATTTATTTTGCTGGCCTGCTTCACTTATCTTCTTTCAACCATTTCCTTTTCACTCTCTCTGCTGGCTGATTCACGCCAACTCAGTGCAGAGTTCAAAACATGCCCCCCCCCCCGCTTAAATATCTTTTATTTCTCGTTCAACATTTTTCCTGTGGAATATAAAAACTGAAAGGACTCTAAACATCAATCCGTCTTTTACCGTCTGCTACAGCGTGGCACCAGAGACAAGAAATAAAGTTTCTTTGGCCAAAGAAAGGGAGAAGGAGAGCCCAGTTTCTTCCTTACCCTGACAAACCAAATAAAAATATAAACGTTATCACGAAAGACATGTGCATGTAGGTATGACCGGTATTGCTATTTTAAAGCAAATAGGGCATTTCTTCAGGCATTTTGCTTGATAGGCTGACATTCATTAGTGCTGCCTTCTAGCGATTTTCAGCCACTGAGCTGTGGAGGCAGTTGCTATAACGGTCTGAGGGGGGCACACTAGGACTCCATTCGCTTGGGGTCAGGTTGTCCCTGGGTCGAAGTGGAGACTCTAGGTCTGGTCCTCTCTCTGATTGGAGGACAAGTGTTCTGTGATGAGCAAGTGCAGGCCTTTGCAATGATCAATGATGTAATCTCTGTGTCAATATGGCAAATGACTTAGATACAGTTTATGTTGATTTCCGTGAAAAGGCACAAACGTCACAGCAGGGGCATTTGTAAATGTTAGAAATCAATTGAATTCAGGTTTGCATCCCCTGTGTGGTGAGTCAGCGTTGCCTTTTCTTTTCTCTTTTTTTTTTTTTTGGTTCGGTTGTTTTACGCTTTTTAATTACCTACTTAAGATTCTAGATTTCTGATATGTTTCTATAAAATATAAGAGCTTGTCTATTTTCTCAGGGTCCAATTAGGAAACTACTAGAAACCACTTAGAAAAAGGGAATGGAAAATTTTAAAAATCACTATTCAGATTTTTTTCCTTAAATTTGACAGATGGCAATCCTCAAAAATAGATCTTTAAGATCTTTTTTAGACTACAGTTATAGGAACTTGAAGACTTGTTCCTGAGTCTTGATATTATTTAAAAAATTAAATACTGAAAGTCTTATTAAGAAGTGACATGGGCATCACCATGGCTGTTAGCAACTCATTCAGATTATGACTTCTGCTTATTAGGGAAAGGCATTAAGAAGGGAACATAACTTATGTATCTTCATTTATATAGTGATACCATGTATGATAATACATTAATGGCTTATTTATAGTAGCCCCTTCCCTTATTGTATTATTCCTGTTTTGATGTGAATGCAGGCAGGAAAGGGCTCTGCCACCAAACAAAAACTTACGTTGAAATCCTGTGTCCAGAATCTACCATGAGCCATTTGTCCCCAGTACCCCCTGGCTAGAATGTGGCCGTGCCAGGATTGGAACTCGGTCTGGCTGCAAGACCCATGCCGCCGTGGCGAGGCGTGGCTTCTTTTATTTTCAGGGGAAGATCGGTGTTGTCCTTGTGTGCTCATAAGCGATTCGTTTGCTGGCTGAGAGCAGCGGATAGTGAATTTGCTCGAAATAGGGGTAAGGAAAGAATGAGATGGGATAAGGTCTGGGGAGGCGACCCCATACATTTTTCTATATCCCAAACTCCAGTCTTTGAACCACTTAAATGTTGTAAGTATTTCAGAAAACCGAGCACCTCTCTGACCTAAGGGGCTGTGCTGGACATTCCCCCATTCTCCCCTCTAGCTCTATCCTTTGCCCTTCTCCGTTCTCTCTGTGCCCCAGGGGGCTGGACCTCTGTGGATGGCATCAATCAGGCTAGCTTGCCTTTTGGCTTCCCTTTGCTTTCAGCCAATGGGAGGCAATGATGAAAGGCCTATTGCAGGAGATGAAAGGGCAGCGGGAGAGAGCTGTTTGGGTATTTATTCTATAAGCTCCTTCTCGTTGGCCTTGAGCCTGGCCATGTCCGAGTTCCTTTATCCACAACCACAAGTCTTATTCAGTGGTCATTTCTACTGCAACAGCATTCTCCAGGTTCCTTAAACCACTCCGTCTTCCTGCTCGAGTTCTTTCCCCTACTCTGCCCAGATTTTGGTAAATACGCTTTTTACCACACTCTCCTCAAGTACCACGTTTGAATGTACCATCTGTTTTGCTCAGGGCCCTGAGCAAACCCACCCAGTCAAATCCACCCTCTGAGGCAGTAGATGGGATGCTGACTATGGACCACCTGTTGGAGTGGAAAAGGAGACTAGGCTCATTCACTGGACAGGTATTTCTAGAAGCCTCCTCTGTGGAGGTCCCAAATGGAGCTTCTGGCTGTTGGGGGATAAAGGCAAGTCAACAATTATGGATGGTGGTAACAGCAGGAGTTATCGCCATTCACATAACAGCAAAGGGGCCCAAAGCTGCAATGTTCTTGTTGCCCTTTGGGAGACAAGGTGGAAGATGGAGATTACAGAGGTAGGTGGGCAAATTGAGGACCTAGTGTGATGGTCCAGAGTTGGACCTATCTCATGAAAGATGTGGGGGAGCTTTTTAAAGGACTCGTTGTTGTGAAAAATGGCTCAGGCAGTGGTGTGGGGCTGGATCAGAAGAGTTTGGAATTCAGAACCCAGATCCAAGGTGCCTGCGCTCCTGATGGGGACCCACAGGATGGCTGTGGCAGAGACAGTGAAGAAATAATAAAATTCATTCAAAACTACTGATTGCATGTAGGAATGTGAGAGAGGGAAGAGCAAGGGTGATGGTCCTCAAGCTGGGCCACCTGGGGAGTGCTAAAAAACCTATCTGCCTGAGTCTCACCACCTGGGCATTGGGATCTTTAAGTCTGATGGGATGATGCTAATGCACAGGTGAGGTTGAGGATCACTATTGTAGAATGAATAGTATTCACCAGGCTAAGAGGAAGAGGCAGGTTCAGGCAGAAGAGGATCTGGGGGAGATGATGAGTTTGAGGTGGCGGCATGCTATTTAAGTGAAGGGATCCTACAGGCAGTTGGACATCTAAGTCTGGAGCTCTGAGGGAAGATGTCTAGATTGGAGCTCTCGATTGGAAATGTCAACATTGTGGAGTCACGAGTTTGGATGAGCCCATCTCGTGGACAGCGTCAAGGGCCAAGGGCACAGGCCAGGCAGCTCTGATCTTCTACAAACAGCACTTTCCCTTTCAGGCTGCTTGTGGTTTCAATGTTAGCCTGATTTTACCAGTGTCAAAATGAGGAGCAGAAAAACAAAAAAGACTGAACAGTGTGCAGTTCACTGAGGGACTTGGCCCTGGGGATGGCCCTGAGGGACTTCACCACCCCCCTCCGAGGGTCCAGCTTCCCTCTAGCTCCAAGAGCCTTTCCCTGAACTGCTTTTTGTTCCTAACCAATTGTAGTGTCATTTTAGAAACCAGTATCATTTTAGAAAAATCCATTTGGAATATAGATACTGCTTCGATTAAGCATAATACAATGCATAGTTTATCATAAGGTTTCAACATTTGGATACACAGTAAACGCCTACGGACTCCATGGTTTTCATTGCGTAATAACAAGAACTAGCCCCGGACAGTGGAGGAGACATCTAACAAATGCTTACAATGATGGTGAGTCATTTCTAGTTAGGGCAAATACCACGGTGTACTAATTAAAATACGTGTAACAATCCCTTTAGATAAATCTGAAACCAATATCTTCGGGATATAAGAATATCCAGTCAGTTTGCATTAACTAGTAAACGAAGAGTCCTCTACATTCAGACACAGGGCACTTCACATGCACACAAGAGCCTATTTTTCCAGGCCCTTCCCCTGCAGGGGGGCAGAGTAAGCCGGGCTGAGCAAAGCTCTCCGAGCCAGCTGCCATCTATACCAGGGATTTCACCAAACAGGCCCCAGATAAAGTCAAACTCAGTCTTCCTCTCATGTAGTTTTCTTTTAATAAGATTTTTCAAAGCTTCACAGAGCCACGTATATCAACCCGAACATCTAAAAAGATGTGAAGTTTAGCATCTTCACTAAAATAAAGCCACACTTCATTAACCTCAGAGGCCGGTGGTTGCTTCATGGGAAAGAATTCCAAGTACCTATTAGCCTGCCAGCTATATCCCTGCCCCATAACCACCTCCTGCTAAAAATGGATAACTGGTTAAGGTGGTTCAACACGATATGACAACAGCGTTCCCGGTCCACCTTAACAACAGCTCAAAGCTGTAACTATTTGCCTGCCTTTCCAGAATTGTGCCAAATAACAAGAATTTCAAAACTAGGCAGAAATTCTGACACTCTGCATAATCTCCCTTCCTCTTCAGCTACAAATAAGGCTTTGTATTCGATTAGACTCACAGCAGGTGAAAACCCCAATTAGTGAATTCATTCTGGGGCCTCTTTCTACCTTCCTCCCACACACCACAGTAAAAAAAAAAAATAAGGGAAGTCACAGTCTTTTTCTGAAATCACAAATTAACCCTTTGATCTACCCAATCAAGCCATTTATCACTGGAAGAATTTTCACAGGAACATGGATGTTGAAAGATTTGTCCTTCTTGACTTCATGAGGGGGTTACAAAAATTCTATTTTGCCAGACTTTGTTTTCTTCAAATCCATAAATATGCTCAAGTTTTCTGATCAATCTTGAAATTACAGTTTTTCTTTTCACCTGAAAACTCACAAAGCCAATAGTATCTAAGGAATGATTAATGGATAGTCTGCTACAACAGAAAATTATTTTTAAGTTATGTTCTTATATTCATGTATTGGAGGTCAGAGAAAATATTAAATTTTAGTTTAAACACTATTCTTAGGCCTTAGGAAGTGCACAAAGTCCATATTTCATACTTTGTGAATATGTATTTGCTGGAGGAAATTCTTCATTGGACAAGGATAGAGGTTTGGTTTGAACACTAAAGAAAAAAAAAGCAAGACAGTTTTACTTCTTTGAGTGATTTACTTGTACTTTGTCAATTGCTCCTCCAGAAATAATTCACAATCCAGTTTTATGTATGAGCATATGATTAAAAAAGAGCAGCTTTGTCTTTTTTAATTGTTTTACTCCTGTCACTTTTCTTGAAACAAGTCGTAGGACTTATTATCCACAAGAAAATATTGAACATACATCAAATAGGACCGCAGAGCTTTTAGAAATAGTCATCTGTTACTGTCAGAGGTTCATTTCATTTTGAGGGGATTTTTTAATTAAAATGCAAAATTCTACATACACGCCTGCCTAAATTACCCCTTTCTGAAATGCTGGAGTTTTATAAAAAAATGTTAAATGCTAATGTAACCATTTTTAATACTTAGGACTGGGTTCTCGACGTTTGGAGAAAAGTAAACAAAGGAATTACCACTCAATTAAGTGAACAAGGAAGTCATCCTAAATTGAAACAGATAAGGAAAATTAATATTCAAATGCTACTGAATGAAGACACCAAGGTTCCCCCCCCCAACGGGAGATGAGTATGTACCAGAATCAAAACCAGCTTCTTAATCTTTAGCAAGCGTCGCTGTATATTACAGCAGAGGCATTAAGGAAGCCAAGCAGAGAGCTCCAGACCAATTCTGTTCCTTACAGTCAGTCAGTCACTTAACCCTTAGAGGGCAGTCACCTAACCCCTCTGGAGCACTGTTGACTCATCTGTAAAATCCGGGTAATACTGTGTGAGGCCATCGCTGATTAAAATGACATAATGCCTACGGACGTGATTCGGAGGCTGGAATGCAAAGTAGCCTGTCGTGCAGGTATAATTCCTTAAAAGAAAATCCAATATGTTCAGGAATACAGTAATAAATATAGTGCAAAATAAATCCAGCAGTCCCTTTAACTTTTCATTTTGTGGACCAGGCGTGTGAGGGGAAATGAGATGTCGAGGAGTTTCAGTTTTTCCCCTTCAGCAGTTTGCAAAAGGAACCTTTCCTCCTTTTGTTTTTTCACACATTTAAGAAGGAAGCAAGTGGGTAAAAGAACATTTTTTTTTTTTTTGCAAGTTAAAGTGCTAACCACAAGTCTGCCATAGGAGTCAAATTCACGCCATTAGCTCTCATTCTTTGGGGTCCAGGTTAAAATATATGCACCATTCACACATGTTAAAAGCTGTATTCGCATTCGTATCGTCAGAGAGCAGAACCCCGGGGCAGTGACAAAGTAAGTGACTATTGGTTTTGTGGGGGACGATGGAAGAGAAAGATCTCCTGCACCCTGGTGGGGCAGTTCTCTTGGTGGGAAGTTCTACGTGCCTTGGACAGCATGTAGCAGCAATGCCCCACAAAGACGGGAATCCATCAAAGGGGAAACAGAGGTAAAAACCACTTTAACCAATGAATGATTCGCCAAGGCCTGAATCTTTCCTTCCAGCTCTGGTTTATTTTGTCAAGGGGTTTGTTTGTTTGTTTGTTTGTTTGTTTGTTTATTTAAGATTTTATTAATTTATCTTTAGAGGGGCAGGCAAGGAGAGAGGGAGAGAAATAGCAATGTATGGTTGCCTCTCTCCTGAGTCCCCTGCTGGGAACTGGCCTGCAACCTAGGCATGTGCCCTGACTGGGAATCGAACCACAATCCCTAAATTCGCAGGCCCACGCTCAATCCACTGAGCTACACCAGCCAGGGCCAAGGGGTTTATTTTTTTTGAAGATGAAAGGAAAACATGAATGCAGGGAGTTTTGATGAATTCACAAATTTCCGAGAATATTTTCCATGTACTGCACCTAGACTACGTACGCTTCTCCGTTAAGTAGTTCCCTATTTCATCTCTTTAAGTGAGTGCAATCATGCTGGATTTATGGAGCACTTACCTAGGTCTTTGCTTATCAAGCTCTTTATTTTTCTTTGCTATTAGTAGACTCTGGGAAGTGTTTGCAGGGTGGACTTGGAATGATATGAGACATTCAACACTGTCATCAGTTCCCTTCGCTGGGAGGGACCCAAATGTGCCTTTAACTTTAAGACGCTTACAAGCTAGCATGGGAGGGGGAGAAGACTGACTCATACGTGACTCAATAGGTACACTGTCAGACAGATTATAAGTACAGATATAGGGAAATGTTTTAAAGCATAAAGGGAAATGTGCTTAGTCTGCCCTCTTGGGATTAGGGAACACTGTTTCCATTAAAAGCTAACTAGAGTTAAATCACCAGGCTTTATGCATGGGATATGAAGAGAGCTGAAGCAGTTTCTTAAATTTGACTCTAAAAGCTGGCACCAGTTTTTAAAAATGTTAACATACTACTGTCTTATCAAATAATATTATGCTTTTTGGGAATTCAAAAATGTATCAGGCCAATATTGGGTTTTGTATCATATGCAGAAAATACTACTGTCCCCATTCAAATATCAGATCATATTCTTGAGTTAATATCAAGACTCTAGTGTGAGAATCTAGTTTCTAATAGCTTGGCTTAATCTCATCCCTTAGAAGTCAACAAAGAATTGAAAGCCTCTTGTCATATGATGGAAAGAGAAGGAAAAATAGGTGTCTTCAGTGCTTTTGAACATTTTTTATTTTTATTATTTTTATATTTATTTTTTAGAGAGAGGGGATGGGAAGGACAAAGAGAGGGAGAGGAACATCAGTGTGTGGTTGCCTCTCATGCGCCCCCTACTGGGGACCTGGCTCATAACCCAGGCATGTGCCCTGACTGGGAATTGAACCCATTACCCTTTGCTTCACAGGCCCGTGCTCAATCCACTGAGCTATGCCAGGCAGGGCCATTTTTAATTTTTATATAGAATTAAATTGAGTGAGGGAAGAAATAAGCACGGATCAGAATGGGAATGTATGCAAAAATTCTTACAATAGCCCAGGTAAGTGGATAAAGGCGTGAACCAGGGAAGTAGCTCGGGGAATTGGTGCAGAGCTTGAATTCAAGACAGGTTGTAAGAGAGAATCAATGCTGCTTTTCAACCATCTGAATGTGAGAGCTGGATGAAAGCCAAGACTCAAGGATTTTGGGTAATGGCACCATTAGCTGAGGATTCTTATTGGTGTCCTTATTGTACTGTGTATGTATTTATACCTCACATTGTTCCATAAAGGCTTTAAGGCAATTCATAAGACTGTATAAATTTCAAAAATTGATAGATAAAATCCAGGATTAAGGATGTATTAATAGAACATCAGCACACATGCACACCCCCCAGAGTGAGAAAGACAAACACCACAAAGTATTGGGAATGATATGGAGCAACTAGGACTCTCGGGCTCTGCTGATAGGAATGGAAACTGGTCTAACACATTGGAAGACTGTGTTAAGAGTTTTTTTTTTTTTTGGCAGAAGCTACAAAAGCTGGATACGTGCATACCCTGGGACTCAGCAATTCCCCTCCTTGATATGTTTCCAGAAGAGATGCATACATATATTCAGCAAATGACAAATTTTAGAATGTTTATAACATCATTCTTTGTACCAAATGTCAATCAATAGTAGAATATATAATACACTAGAGCACAGTCACATAATAGAATATTTCACAGCAATGAGAATGAACAACTTCATACAGCAGTATGGATAAATCTGAGTTTTAAAAATCCAGACACAGCCCTGGCTGGTGTGGCTCAGTAGATTGAGCACTGGCCTGAGAACCAGAGGGTTGCTAGTTCGCTTCTCAGTCAGTACACATGTCTGGGTTGAGGGCCAGCTTCCCAGTAGGGGGTGTGAGAGAGGCAACCACACATGAATGTTTCTCTCTGTCTCCTCCCTCCCTTCCCCTCTGCCTAAAAGTAAATAAATAAAATCTAAAAAAACGGGAAAACAGTTTGATTTTTTTTAAATCCAGACACAGGAGAATACATGCCATATGATTCTACTTCTATAAAATACAAAACCAGGCCAAATTAATTTATGGTTTTTGAACTCAAGATAGTAGTTACCCTGAGGTGTTGGTAAGGAATGGAAGGGCACAAGGGTAATATTCTATGTCTTGATCAGGATGCTGACTCCATGCATGTGTTCAGATTATGAAAACCCACTGTAGTCTATACTTAACATGAGACCTTTTTTTCTCTGTATCTAACATATTTCAATAGAAGGCTTTTTTTAGAAGTGCAGAGGGTACGTTAGGTAAAGGATGCAGTAGCAGCACAAGCATATGACTGACTTTGAGGAGTGGTGGAGTGAGGAGAGTGGCCAGTGTCGGGGAAGATGAGTGAGTGAGCAGTGTGTGCACTTGAGAATCTGATCACTGAAGCCAGAAGAAACACTGTGAGCACAGCTTATTTTACAACCTTTATACTATGCACGAGTGATGCAGCCCCTGTTCAACTAAGTGTGGAGCTAGGAACACAAAGACTATGATAAGAAACCAGGGAACAAGCCATGTGATGTATCCCTGCTAAAAATTAGAATGCAATACATACTTATGTAAAAACATTTTTTTTTAATGCCCTGGCTGGTGTGCCTCAGTGGATTGAGTGCCAGCCTGCAAAGCAAAGGGTCACTGGGTTTTTTTAAAGACTTTATTTATCTTTACAGGGAAAGGGAAGGAGAGAGGGAGAGAAATATCAATGTATGGTTGCCTCTCATGCATCCCCTAGTGGGAGGCGGCCTGCAACCCAGGCATGTGCCCTGACCAGGAATCGCACCACGATCCTCTGGTTCACAGGCCTGTGCTCAATCCACTGAGCTACACCAGCCAGGGCTAAGGTCATTGGTTTGATTCCTAGTCAGGGCACATGCCTGGGTTGCAGGCCAGGTCAGGTCCCCAGAAGGGGGCGCACGAGAGGCAACCACACATTGATGTTTCTCCGTTCTCCCTGCCTTCCCCTCTGTCTAAAAATAAATAAATAAAATCTTTTAAAAACTGTTTTTAGAAAAGGTGTATAATTTGGCTGTGGGCTTTCTGCAGGCCAAAGAAAATGAGAAAAACTATAAAAGGAAATAGATTGATAAGGGGAAAAGAATAGAATTCTTTAAGTGAAGCAAAGCAAAATCTAAATTCTGCTCTTGGAGCTACATACAATTATTGCATAGATTTTTCACACGGTGGGGGGACACTGCGTGATGTCAACCTTCAGCAAACTCCCTTTAGTAGTTGTGTTCAGAGTGGCCCTCAACATAAGCTACGGGTATGATGCACCCGAATTCTAGCAATCTTATGCAGAGCAAGGCGAGGTGGGCCAAGGAGGCAGCTTTGTGGTGGGCAGGCCTAAGGTGGGGATGAAATGTGGTGCAGTGCTCACCAGACTGCAGGTCCTGAACCTTTAGTAGGTCATGAAATTTATGTAGTGGAGCATCACTGATATTGTTTTTAATGAACTAGAAAAGAATGGAAAATATGAGAGGGGATTACCTAGGGTAAGTAAGTAACCTTTTGTGAAACTCTTCTTCCTATTACACAAGTATAGATAAATATTTATAGATATAGATACATATGTATGTGTGTGTTTATACTGGGATGATATATAAAATGCAATTTTCACTGTGGCTTGGTAAAAGATGATGAGAACTAGCCCTGGCTGGGGCGGCTTAGTGGATTGAGTGCTGGCCTGCGAACCAAAGGGTCACCGGTTTGATTCAGTCAGGTCACATGCAGGCCAGGGCCCCAGTAGGGGGCATGCGAGAGGCAACCACACATTGATGTTTCTCTTCTCTTTCTCCTTCCCTTCCCCTCTCTCTAAAAATAAATAAATAAAATCTTCACAAAAAAGGAAAGCTAGAGAGCTCTTCTGCACAGAGGAATGGATGACTGCATGCCTATTGAACATTTATGCATAAATGTAATCTCTAGCCTGAGATTTGCAAGCAAGCTGGTGGGAGTCTGCTTGTAGTTGTATTCCCTGGTAAAGGCTGGAGCATTACAAGAGGTGGGAGAGGGATTCGCAGCTTCGGGATGGGGAACAAGCTAGGGAGGCATTCATCAAGTCTGGAGTTCTAGCCACACGAGGTTCTGCAGGGGCTGAGAATACACTTCAAGTTTTAGGGAGTGCCAGCTGTTTATTTGGGCGGCGGTTTGAGAGTAGACTCGGAATCACCAGCCTTTTCTTTTCATTGCAAATGGCATGGTGATATTGCCACATCGCAGAAGGAAAGACATTGCTGCTAAATGTATTGTCAAGGGAAGTAACGAGTAGCTCACACTACTATACACAACTGCGTGCTGCCTGTCTGGGCCACACACATGTCAAAACACAAACTGAGAAGTAAGCCTTCTGCTCCCACCCTGCAGCAGAACCTCATTCAAAACCCTTGCTGGGGGGGCCCAGGCCTAGGCCACAGAGCGTGGGCAAGTCTGTGCCATATACAGAAAGGTGACACTTGAGGGCTGAATAGTCCCCCTTCTATTAATACCTATAAATTCATTGTATTAAACATGTAGGGAAATTTATATGAATAAGTGTTTATGAAAACTAATAATGATGACACTTATAAAAAGAAAGAAAAAGACTCTTATATTCTTATGTGACTGACTATAGAAATATTTCTGACCATTGATGGCTGTGGGGACATTAAGCAGATTGAGAGTAAAAATCACAATAGCTTTAATAATACACTTCATTTTATCCTTAAGAGTGACCAGCTAGGAGAGGAATTAGAAAGGGAGTCACAGTCTTTCTTTCTTCAGTATTTAATCACAGCAGCATTCGTTAAATTCCCAGTAGAAAGAAGTGGTTAATTAACTATAATTCTCATCAGTATCTTTTACATTTTAAAATCACCAGACTATGGATACTGTATTTCTACCATTGCCTGTTTGAAGCTACGAACCCACAGTGTAGCCCAGCGATAATTACTCACAAAGCAAGAATTATCATAGCATATCTCATTTTATCTACACTGAAATTCAAACTCTTCAGTCCAGAAAAGAACCTGCCAATGACTTTTCTCAAATACTTAGTGACATAGTGGGAAAGACCACACACCTGGCTTCCTCCCTGGTATCTTCTTCTTGCCGTGTGACTTTGTATCTCCTCCCACCAAAAAGGTAGAGTTTTCCCTACTCTTTGCATCTGGGATGACCCTATGATATGACTTGCTTTGGCTAACAGAAAGTGAAATGTGCCCTGGCTGGTGTGGCTCAGTGGACTGAGTGCCGGCCTGCGAACCAAAGGATCGAGGTTTGATTTCCAGTCCAGGGCACAGGCCTGGGTTGCGGGCTAGGTCCCCAGTAGGGGGCGTGTGAGAGGCAACCATACACTGATGTTTCTCTCCCTCTCTTTCTCCCTCCATTCCCCTCTCTAAAAACAAATAAAATCTTTAAGAAAAGAAAATGAAATGGGACACAAGAAGAAACTTGACAAGTCTCGGAATGAAGAAGCCTGGGCTAACTTGTTGGATGATGAGACACACAGACCTAGTTGCATCTGTTCCTAAGTGACAGCCTGCCAAGCATCCGACATGTGAGCTAGGCTATGACAGCGCATCCAGCTGCTACTTGACCACAGATGCATGGGCAGGCCTGGCAAAGGATAATAGCTGGTGCAGACAACAAAAACATCACGGTCCATCCATCAACTGGTGAGGTAAATAAGTATTTCTGTTAAGGGATATACAAACCAGGGCTCATGGGCCAAGTCTAGCCTATGGCCTGTGTTTGTATAGCCTCCCATGTAAGTATAACTTTTACATTTTTAAAGAGCTGTAAAAAATACTTAACAGAGATCACATGTGACCAACAAAGCCAGAAATATTTACTATCTGGTCCTTTATAGAAATGTTTGCTGACCCCCATGTTAAATAATACGGCAATACAGCTGTGTTTGTTATATAGTGAAAGAGAGCTGATATACATGTACTGTCAAGAAGGAATGTTAGAGCCCTGGCTGGTGTGGCTCAGTGGAATGAGTGCGGGCCAGTGAACCAAAGGTGGCTGGTTTGATTCCCAGTCAGGGCACATACCTGGCTTGTGGACCAGGTCCCCAGTAGGGGGCGCTTGAGAGGCAACCACACATGGACGTTTCTCTCTCTTTTCTCCTCCCTACCCCTCTGTCTAAAAATAAATAAGTAAAAAAATAATAATAAATAAAATCTTTAAAAAACCAAAAGAATGTTAGAGACTAGGACTTTCTCAGAGGACTCAGTTGACACCTGCTGCATTTACCTTTGGCTCTTGTCATCTAGTTGCTTATAAGCTGACACCTGAAATGAATACAATAAACGAATACACACAAAACCTGTGGACTTATTTTTGCAGTGTGCTTCTCCAAATTAAGATTTCTAATGGTAGGTTGAACAAGTATACAATTTTTAGCAGCTTTATTCAGAATATCCCCACACTGGAAACGACCCAGATGCCCACCAATGGCTGAAAGGATAAACAAACTGCGGTGTATCCACATCCTAGGGAGTTCTCTGCGATCAGAAAGGGACAAAGTACTGATTTTCAAACTCCTGGGATTCAAAATCATTACACTGAGTGTAAGAAAACAGACAGGCAAAAAATACCGTACAATTTCGTTTATACAGAGTTCTAGACAATGCCAGCTAATCTGTAGTGACAGCCGACCAGTAGCTGCCTGGGGCCAAGGGTGGAGGGGAGAAGGGCCCTGCAAAAAGGCACCAGGAGGCTTTGCGGGGGGAGGGTGAGAATGTTTTGTACTTTAATTGTAGCAGTGATCTCCTGGGTACATGTCTGTCAAAATTAGTGATTTCTACACTTCAAATGAATGTCGTTTATTCTATGTAAGTTATTCTTTTGTTTTTTGTTTATATATTTTTAGAGAGAGAGGGAGGGAGAAAGAGAGGGAGAGAAACATCAATGTGTGGTTGCCTCTCATGCCCCCCTACTGGGGACCTGGCTCACAACCCAGGCATGTGCCCTGACTGGAAATCGAACCAGTGACCCTTTGGTTTTCGGCTGGCACTCAACCCACTGAACCACACCAGTGAGGGTGTAAGTTATTCTTTAATAAAGTTGATTTTTAAAGGTTTAAAATAGCACTTGCTCTAAAAGCAAATTCAACATTGAAAAATGTATACAACTGGGCGGAAAACAAGGTGCATTACACAGGATGTTTACATAAATATAGGACAGATTCAGGTCATGCTGTCAGTGCCTTCTGATTAATTCTGAAAATATCCAAACACTGGATTCAGAAGTGACCTCAAAGGTTAATGAATTACATCCAATATGGAAATTGCCCGTAGGGGTGAGACAGGCATTTCAGCCTCGAATCTCTACCGTACGGGGGGTTTGCTGCTTCTCAGGGTGGTAGATTCTGCTTTCTGGTAGCTCCATTACAAAATGTTCTTTAATGTTCAGTTAAAATTACTTTCTTCTAACTTCCACATATGCAGCGGAATCTGTTCTCAGGGCAAAACAGAAAACACAACAAAGGAAGGAAAAAACAAACAAAACGACAACCAGAATATAATAAAGCACATCTCATAACTTTTTAAATATTTGAGGCTCCCTGTTAGATTCTCCTTAATGCCACTTCTGTCTAAGCTAACTCTAAATACCCACATTTCCCCTATATATTTTTTTTAAGATTTTATTTATTTTCAGAGAGAAGGGATGGGAGGGAAAAAGAGAGGGAGACAAACATTGATTGGTTTCCTCTCGCACCCTCACCTGGGGACCTGGCCTACAACACAGGCATGTGCCCCGACTGGGAATTGAACTGGCGACCTTTTAATCTGCAGGCTGGTGCTCAATCCACTGAGCCATACCAGCCAGGGCTATTTTTTCTTATATAATATGGCTGATGGGCTCTTGGTTATTCTGGTGACACTTTGAGAAAAAAGATGTATTTAAAATGTGATTTCCAGAACTGAGTAAGTGGGACATGTATATCCCCTTCTTTGCCACTATTGCTACCTACAACTATAGTAACATTTTAGTTTTGTAACTGCTGTATCATCCTTTCTGTTAATACTGTACTTGTAGATTACTGGAAACCCAAGGGTTTTTAAACATAATCTGGTATTAATTAAGGTTTCTTCCCTCCTGTGTTTTGAAGTTGATTAGTTCAGTCTAAATGTGAGATTTATGTGTTATTTAAATATGCTTTCATATTCAAATTTTCCATATTTCATATTTCAACTGGTAATAGGAACTCATCTTTCTAACTGATTTAAATCTATTAGAATTTTGATATATTTGCCCTATAAAGTACAAACTTGTCAATTTCGAGTGTATTAATAAGTATAGCTATTATCTACAATCATTCCAAGCTATTATCTACAATCGTTGCATCAACAATTGAATACCTATTATGGATTCGGTTAAATTAGGTAGTAAAGAGATGTAAATGAATAGAAGTGTTCCTTATCTTCTTGGCATTTACAGACTAGAGCAGGAGACATAGGTATACACAAATACTTACAATTTAGTTAGATAAGTGCTGGTGTGCAAAGACACACTTTAAGGATATGCCTTTGTGTATCTTTAATATCTTAAATACAGGACCAAGGACAGAGACTCCATCACATATTAATCTTTAGCTGTCAGTTGGCTTTCTTTAGATGTCTTTGTTTATCAGCTGCAAATTCATTCCATTACCCAGCCCACTGTTCTTTATCTTGTTCCCAAGACTGTCAAGAGGGAACTTGAAAAATATGGTGTAAAATCAAAAGGTACACTGTTCATAACAGCCTTCTCATCTAGCCATTGAGTAGCCCTAAGAGAAATGAAAATGAAGTGAATTTGGCATGACAAATTTTGAGGATAGCATGTTCACTCCCAGGAGCGTGTTTTTCTAAGCATTGTTATTAATCTCTTCCATGGTGTTTTCCGGGATGGTATCGCTTGTCAACATCAAGCTTATTTGTAATTTTTAACATTCATCTTCTCCTTATATTTCAAATGTCAAAACAATGCCTTCTTATCTCCTTGTAGGATGCCACCAGTCCCCTTCCCATGTTTTCTCCAAACCTATCACCAGCTGCTTTTTGCCTTGAGAGGAGGAGGAAGGTTTTAATTGCTGTCGGGGGAGAAGAACACACTCCTTTTGAATAGAAAAGAGGGTCTCTGCACTCAAATAGAGATTGGATATTAGAATCACACAATAGCATTTCTAACAAATTAGATCTGATCTCTGAGTTGATTTTATTTATTTTACAGCAAAAATACTGAGAGCTGAGATTGTTTCCAAGACAGAGTAGAAAAGGATCCTGTTCTCATTAAACTTGAATACAATTTTGGATTTAAGTCATTTGAAAAGCTGGTATGCCCTGGCTGGTGTAGCTCAGTGGATTGAGCACTGGCCTGAGAACCAAAGGGTTGCTGGCTCGATTCCCAGTCAGGGCACATGCCTGGGTTGCAGGCCAGTCCCCAGCAGGGGGCACTCGAGAGGCAACCACGCACTGTTGTTTCTCTCCCTCCCTTCTCCTCTCTTTAAAAATAAATAAAGAAAATCTTCAAAGCTGGTATACTTTCCCAAAAACCAAGTGATTTGCATATTTCAGATGGTATTAAGTTGTCCCTTTCTTATCTGTGGCCCTCAGAGAGTTTGCGACCTTTCGTAAAGGAGTGGTTGTCTATTTCTGACTCGGACGTTGTGGCAATGGCAGTGGATTTGAAGAAGGTTACAAGAAATTCGTGTCACTGCTTTTTGATGGCTGTTTTTTCATTTGGCAAGTAAACAGGATAACGTACCTAAGCTGTCTTTTAGGCATATAGCAAACACAAAATGTACTTTTCGGAAATCGCACCCTTAATCTATAAAAATCTGTAGTTTTCATCACATACAAGCCAAATATTTCATCATATTTGGGCTGATTTGAACAAGAGCTAAATCATTGGCATATATTTCTATTTTATTGTAATCAAATGTAAAGGCATGTGTACAAAACACAGACTTTGCTCAAAGCTCCCTTTATAGATGACGTGTGATAATAGAATTTGACAGGGGATCATCACTAGGGGGGAAGTGGTTGATGTGCTTCTCCTTGCCTCTGCTTTTCTACCCTTGGTGACAATGGTTATATTTCAAGGTTCTGAATGCAAGAAAAATGAGTACTTTACTGAAGAAGCATCTCTACCCATGGCCTAGAAGAGAGGTGTTATCCAAGACTGATAAAGTCGCTTATGAGTTTCAATGAAGAGCAAATGCAAATGGTAAAAATTTTATTCTTGCCCTGGTTGGTGTAGCTCAGTGGATTGAGTGCAGGCCTATGAACTAAACAACCGCAGTCCAATTCCCAGTCAGGGCACATGCCTGCGTTGCAGGCCAGTTCCCAGCAAGGGACGCACGAGAGGCAACCATACATTGATATTTCTTTCCCTCTCTCCTTCCCTTCCCCTCTAAAGATAAATACATAAAATCTTTTTAAAAATTCCATTCTTTATTGGCAGTAAATCCAACATTGTTGGGGGGGGGGGGTACAACGGTTGTCCTAGAAGCTCTACCTATGTTAGCTTTTCTTAAACTTTGCTGCAAAGTTTCAGCTCTTTCTAATATATAGTCAAGGGAATTTTGTGTGGGGAAGAAAACATCTCATTTTTGGAAAGGACAGTTAGAGGAGAGTTAGGGAAAAACAAGAACGACTGCGCATGAGAATTAAGTGTGAAGGTATGAACTGAACGCATTTGACGCTTATACAGATGACTTATCTGATAAAAGGTGTTTTTTGAATCAAGTGGATTCTTGATTTGCAACTTTAGAATCTTTTCCAAATTTCATAATAACATGCATTACCCTGAAAATGAAGGCAGATACACATAATATCCATAAGTAATTTTGAATGAAATATATGTACTAATTTTTCCTCTTAAATGTCATCACTTTCTGTATAAATCTATCAATTTGTGTTTTCTTTTCTAACTAAAAGAGACATCAACAAAGTTTAGTGGTAGTAAATTTCATCGAAATCAAATTTTTAAGAGAAATTTCTCAATGAAAGAGCTTGCTTAGGTTGTGCTTAAATGTTCACTTTTTACATAAAACTTAAAATCTCAGCAATTGAAATTTGACCCAAAAAGATCGTTCAGAAGAATGAACATGGTTATATTTTTACAGATAGAATTTACATTTAATATGTATCTCTTCAACCTGGAAAATTTATTTTTTAAAATAGATTTTAGAGAGAGGGATGAAGTGGGGGTGGGGGAGAGAGACACTGATTTGTTGTTCCACTTATTTATGAATTCATTGGTTGATTCTCATATGTGCCCTGACCTAGGATTGAACCCACAAGCTTGGTGTATAAGGGTGATGCTCTAACCACCTGAGCTACCTGCCCAGGGTCTCACTGGGGCAAATTTAAATCTAGGCTATGAATTCAGATGTGAATAGTGTCCAAATAGTTAGGAAAGCCCCAAATATGTCTAACTCTACTTGCCCCACTGAATTAAGTTGATTTTTGCTTAAATTATATTTTAAATAAAGCCCGGGAGAGTTCTCTCTCTCTTTTTTTTTCTTTTTTTCTTTTTCTGAGGTTAGCTCTCTGAAGCAAATGCTTTCCCATTTGTTGAAATAATAATTGTAAAAGCTTTGTAATGTCACAAAACCTCACTCTTAATTCGGTCCTCATAACTGCTCTGGCTTGGCCTACTTTCACCTTAGTCCCCATTTATTCTCTGATAGGAGAGTAATGGTAAGATCCGTGAATATTATGTAGAGAATGATAAAACATGTGGGCTAATTTCTGCAAAGAGCTTACCAGTAGAGAGAAAAAGAAAATGAAAATATCAAGCAGATGAAGAAAGTAATATTTTGACCGCATCTAAGAATGGTAGTGTTGGCCAAAGACTCATGATACCTTCTTCCCCAACATGAAAGCTAGCCAGGAGAGGAACACGCTCACAGCATGCATGATCCAGCTGGGCAAACAGTTGACAAATGGAGGAACTACTAGCAATACTTCCGCTCTGACCCAGAAACTTTATTGACAGTTTCCAGCACAAGGGCCTGCATTGGGTGGAAGAATAGAGAAGAGATAGAAAGTGATGAAGAAAAAGAATCCTTGGTGATAGGATCTTAAGAAATATATATATATATATATATATATATATATATATATATATATATATACACACATATAACCAATTAGAGAAGCACTGTGGAGCTCAGAACTCTGGAATCTCACTCTAGAAACTGAATATATGTCAGGCCATAGAAAACTCAATGGTCAGTTTGGTTATCATTCCATTTCTATCAGTGTCATGGTAAATGAATTGTCAGAAGGAAAATGTAAGCAAACTCCTTCAAGACTTGCAATAAAGAACAGTTTCTTAAAATGAAGCTCTCTTTTTCCCATTCCAACTCCCCTTAAAGATAATGCTGATGTCATACATACATTCTTTTATTTTAAAAAATGATTTTATTTATGTTTAGAGAGAGGGGAAGTGAAGGAGAAAGAGAGGGAGAAAAACTTCGATGTGAGACAGAATCATGAATCACTTGCCTCTCACATCCATGGGCCATGACTGGTACGGAACCTGCAACCCAGGCATGTGCCCTGATCGGGAATCGAACCCATGATCTTACACTCGGGGCTACTCCTCACTTTTAAAATCACTCTCCCATTCCTCTAACACTTGGCTTTGGAACTGACTGGTGTTTTGCATCTCCAGTCATTTCTCACACATTGTATAGACCCGAGGTTTTAGATGTGAAACCATTCAATCTGTCAATCTACGTCGGAAGCACCCTCAATGTCTTTAAAATGCTATTCCGAAGCATTTAGAGAGGGCCATCTGCAATAAGAACCATCATTAGATCATGATAAACAGTACTGGGTCACAGATGGAGAAAGTAATAGTATTTGAGAGCCATTTTCATGTTAATGTTATAGAGTACATATTAAAGAAATGTGCCAATAATGAAGCAAAAAACAAAGAGGGCCATTGCAGAAGAACAGTTATGCTATTGAAAGCAATGACATAATAAGGAAAATGGCCCCAAGCCATCTGCTTTTAAAGCCTACCATATTTAAGCTGTTAGGACCATCTCATTGTCCGTGGAGGTGCTATTCTGAGATAACAAGGAAGTGGGCCAAGCTAATATGAATTAAACTATTCTCAATAATACTTAAAGCTTTACTATAAATTACCCCCACCCCTAAACAAATCTAATGCTCTCAGAGCATACCAGTGGGCTCATAGAAACTCTTCCTCTAGAGTTGGTCCTTTGGCCTCAGTGTATTTAGGGTACTTGGTCTTTTACTTACCACACCCCACCCTCTGTCCCGTCCATCCTAGTTTGAAGCTCTTCTGTAGGCCATAAGACAGTTA
This sequence comes from Artibeus jamaicensis, assembly GCF_021234435.1. NCBI lineage: Eukaryota > Metazoa > Chordata > Mammalia > Chiroptera > Phyllostomidae > Artibeus > Artibeus jamaicensis. The sequence goes on along the minus strand of NW_026522028.1, from coordinate 5,470,447 downwards.
TGCCTACTTGAGATAGTTACTATATGTGGTAAAAAAAAAAAAGCAAATTCTTAAACACATAGATAATTGTGAGTGAAGAGACAAAAACTTTAGCTGGTTCCTTCAATGTTGGAAGCATATATATATATATATATATATATATGAATATTCATATGATATAATGAACATATATAACTATAAAAAGAAAATAATTGAACAAATGGAGAAATATTGGAAAATATCTCAATTGCCACCTCTCTAATAAATGATCACCATAGGCACTACAGAATACATGATGGGTTGGAGGGAGTAAATTTTTCACATTTTGAACTATTTTCTTTTACATTTCTTGATGTTAACTTATGCACAGTACAACTCTGAAGAGACTAGAAAAGAAGTATGGACTATGGGGCTCCCAGTCTTAAAATTAGGATTTAGATACAGATTTTCCTTAGAGCTCTCCTTTAAAACAGTTTCAGTCATTGGCACTTCCAAAGTGAAAACTTTGTCCTTAAGTTTTGCAATTTGGATCTTGTAAGGAGATAAAGAGGAGAGAAAAAAAAGTTTATGATGCAGGGGTGTAATAAGCGCCAGCTGGCAGATCATGAGCCTAGTTCTGTCAAAATAAATAAATGATCAAAAATAATCTTGTTAAAAAAGAAAATCATATTGGGAGTTCAGAAAATAAATTTCGGTAAAACAGGTGAAATGAAAATAGGAGAGAGATTTAAATTCAGAACGTGATTGATTATGTATTAGCCAGATCAAAGCTTCTGGGCGATAATGAGGCACTGAACTGGGATTACCACCTGTCCTGTTCAGCTAGCAGCTGGACCTACCAAGAACAGCTGGGCAAGAGCCCTTATATAAAATTAGCCTTTAGAAGCACAAGCTAAGTTTTTTTTACCTGCTCCTCAGCTCGGCATCTTTATCACTCCTGCCAGAAGGGAAAACCTTTGTATATTTTGATGCTGTTTTTGCCTTAGGGCAGACACAGCTTTGAGCGCCATTATTCCCAGCAGCTTGCTACCAAGTACTGGAGGTTGTCTTCTAGACCTGTGAAGCTAAGATGTCAGCTGCACTTAGGTTTTCCTGTCACTGGCCTATCTGGTGCTCTTCTAGTTAAGCCACTGCAAATTCTTTCAAAAGCAAGGAGAAGCAGCCCTGGCCAGGTAGCTCAGTTAATTGGAGCATTGCCCCGATACACCAAGGTTGCTGAGTTCAATCTCCAGTTCAATCTCCAGTTCAATTCCACGGACAATAATCAACTGAAGAATGCATAAATAAATGGAACAACAAATCAATGTTTCTCTCTCTCTAAAATAAAGAAATAGCCCCGGATGGTGTGGCTTAGTGGATTGAGCACTGGCCTGTGAACCAAAGGATGGCCTGTTCAATTCCCAGTTGTTAGGGCTCGTGCCTGGGCCAGGTCCCCAGTAGGGGGCGTGCGAGAGGCAACCACACACTGATGTTTCCCTCTCTTTCTGCCTCTCTCCCCCTCTCTCTAAAAATAAATAAAATATTTTTAAAAATTAAATAAAGAAATAAAAATATTAAAAAGCAAGTAGAAGCAGAAGTTCTAAACCAAATCTACATTTTAATTAAAGTTTATTTATCCCTATACACTTATAAATTATCATTTCACTGGATCCTACTTAAAACGACAATAGAGTGGCGCAACTGGAAAGCTTATCAAATAACTTGGATTCAAGATGGCAGGTTACAAAATGAGGCACCTGCCAATCTTTATTTGGTGCTCTAAAGCAAGCATCGTAAAGTCAGCAACCTGTTTGAGAGTTATCATGGAACAAGTAATTGGGTAAATAAAAAAGAATCTACTGCTCTGCTGTTCAAAGCACAGTCCACAGATCAACAGCAGCACCCGGATCTCCTGAGAGGTTGTTAGGAATACAGAATCTCAGGTCTCGCTCTAGACTTCCTGAGTCGGAGGCTGGATTTTAACAAGATGCTCAGGTGATTCGTGTGCGCATTAAAATTTGAGGAGTGATGTTTCTCTGTGTTCAGTCAGAACCTCTCTTTCTTTGTTCAATTTGTATGGGGATGGTTTGGTTTGAATATTACATTTTAGCACAAACCAGAGCCTAGGAAGCCTGGGTATGAAACAACCAATACTTACAACATGCCTACTATATATCAGCTTGGCCCGTACAGACTGCACATATAAAGGAAGTTCAGCATCAGAGTGTTAGAGAAGGTATCGCAATGTTAGGACATCTGTCCATCTGTATAATGGAATAGCTTTTCCCCCCCAGTAGACTCTAATCTGAAAACATCTCTGTCTGCCAAAAGGAATGGAGAATAGAATCCTTCCACTCTCATAATGCAAGGTAGAATACAGAAGGGAAGGGGGGACAGAGAGAGAGGAGAGGGGAGGGGAGAGGAGAGGGGAGGGGGGAGGGGAGAGGAGAGAAAGGAAAAGAGAGAACATTCTAGATGGCAAGTAACTAGCAGCAGGCACTTTGTATAACATAGTGCAATGAGCATGCCTTAGCCAGTTGACCAGGAGTCCTTACTTCAAATCTGCACTTGGAGCAACTGAAGACAGAAAGACCAAGACTTCTCATCAATGAGTATGAAAAGCTCTGATAAAAAGCAACCTATGGGGCTGGAATAAAACACAAAGAAGAGGCTCGATCGATAATAACTGGGTGTTAGAGAAGAAAGTGTAATCTACAGCAGGATCAGGATAAAATCTCTTTTTCTGATTTGTCCAGTCCTTACTGCAAAGGGATTGAAAGCAGATGTTAGGATGCCTTGGTATGCACCTAGGCATACAGGTATTTATTTATCTATGCATTTATTTAACTTTTTAGTTTGATGCTTTTATATCTACTCAGGCTTCAATTCAGTGTATATAGCAAACAGTAAATTCTCATAGGTATAGCACAAGCTTAGTTATTTTCAATGAATTTGTTCTGATGCCTTAAAATCTCCAGGTAAAGACTCCTTCATATACTCCAATCATGACCCCTGATTACGGACTCCTAGTAAAGAAATATAGGAACCAGACAATTTTCAAAATGATGACTACTGTCAGGATTCTGGTGTTCAAAAAAGAGTGCAGCTGCTTTACCCTTGGCTGATGGGAGAGAAGAGGATTGCTTTGGAGCAGTGGGGACAATGGCGGAGATGGAGGAGAAGAAAAAAGAGGGCGGAGCGAGATCTAACCGACAATGGGACAATACGTTTGTAACAGCCTTTGCCTCTGGGAAAGGGATCTGATTGACTCAAAACAAGAATGGAAAGGAGACTTAAATTTTCACATAAGTAAACTTTAGAGCTTTTAAACTTTGTAACATGGAAAAAAAAAAAAAACCCAGAAGATATTGTGTGACGGTTTGAACCTGGACTCAAGTTAGGCAACAGAATGTCAAAAGAACACAAGAATGTTTTTGTGCCTCTCAAAATAGAAAATTCCAAATACCTTAGACAAGCACTTCAGCAGTTATGTCTGCTGGTATCACGTACTTCTGGCAGGTAGGCCTACTGGTATCTTTGATCTTTTCAAAGCCTTGAAATCTAGGTGTATCCAAGGAGTAAGAAAGCCTTCCCTTCACTACTTACAAGATAAAGCTGGTCAATAGCAGAGTGAATTTTATGTCAGTTAAAGGAACTAATGTGGGTAGGTTGCCAACAATTTATCAGATAAGCAAATACAATCCCATTAAGATAATGGTTAGGGCCTTAAACTGAAGACTTATAGAGCCATATAGAGGTAGCTTTTGTCTGGAAAGGACAAAGGAGCTGAATAATGTCCTCAGTTCTTTGCTACAGAGACACGGAGACAAACTGAGAGATTTTATGTGTGCTTTGCTCGTTTTATCAGAAACAAGTGATTTCATTACACAGAATCCTGTCCGAAATGCTAAGAATAACTAACAGCTGCCAACTTTGGAGAAGAGATTCTTACCAGAATTGTCACATTTCTGCTTTTATTTATTTAATTAGCCTAGGGTTTAAAGCAAATAAACAATAGAAAATTCTGGAGTTCTGGCGAAGATGGAGGCATAGGTAGAAACCCTTTGTTTCCTCGCACAACCAAAAGGAGGATAATAACCAATCTAAAAATCAATAAACCACCAGAAGTGCCAGAAAATCAAACTGTATGGAACTCCAACAACCACGGAATTAAAGAAACATTCACCCAGACTGGTAGGAAGGAGAAAGGCAGCCAGGTGGTCAGAGAAAACCTGCAGCAAGGACGGTTTGCCTTGCCAGGGTGAATACCTAAGGCCCTGCCCCCTTACTACTTAACAGGTGCACCGAGACAAAGAAATATGGCCCAAATGAAAGAACATATCAAAACTCCAGAAAAAGAGCTAAGTGAAGAGGATATAGCCAACCTATCTGATGCAGAGTTCAAAACACTGGTAATTAGGATGCTCACAGAACTGACTGAGCTGCATTGAAAAATGAAGGAATGAATGAAGGCTACCCAAAGTGAAATAAAGCTAAATATTCAGGGAACCAACACTGACAGGAAGGAAACCAGGACTCAGATTTGGAACAAAAGGAAGAAATAAACATCCAACCAGAACAGAATGAAGAAACAAGAATTCAAAAAATGAGGAGAGGCTTAGGAACTTCTGGGACAACTTGAAATGTTCTAATATCCAAATCATAGGGGTGCCAGAAGGAGAAGAACAACAAGAAATTAAAAACTTATTTGAACAAATAATGAAGGCGAAGGAAATAGACTTCCAGGAAATCCAGGAAGCCTAGAGAGTCCCAAAGAAGTTGGACCCTAAGAGGAACACACCAAGGCACATTATCATTAAGTTACCCAACATAAAAGATAAGGAGAGAATCCTAAAAGTAGCAAGAGGAAAGGGGACAGTTACCTACAAAGGAGTGCCCATAAAACTATCAGCTGATTTCTCAAAAGAGACCTTACAGGCAAGAAGGGGCTGAAAAGAAGTATTCCAAGTCATGAAAGGCAAGGACCTATATCCAAGATGACTCTATCCAGCAAAGCTATCATTTAGAATGGAAGGGCAGATGAAGTGCTTCCCAGACAAGGTCAAGTTAAACAAGTTCATCATCAGCAAGCCCTTATTATATGAAATGTTAAAGGGAATTATCTAAGAAAAAGAAGATAAAAAAACTATGAACAGTAAAATGACAACACACTCACAACTATCAACAAATGAACCTAAAAGAAAAGAAAAACAATGAAAACAAAAACTAAGCAAACAACTAGAACAGGCACAGAATCAGAGAAATAGACATCGCATGAAGGGTTTTCAGTGGGGGAGGGGGAAGAATGGTGGGAAGGTACAGGGAATAAGAAGCAGAAATGGCAGGCACAAAATAGATGGGGAGAGGTTAAGAATGGTATAGGAAACAGAGAATTCAAAGAACTTATATGTACAACCCATGGACATGAACTAAGGGTGGGAATGCTAGAGGGTTGGGGGTGCAGGGCAGAGTGGGAATAAAGTGGGAAAACTGTAACAGCATAATCAATAAAATATACTAAAAAAAGAAATTTCTAAAAATCTTATTTTAGGCTTTTGGATACATAACTAACACATTCTCTATCAACTTTCTCAAAACTTTTTAACAGGAACTATAAGGTCATAAAATTTGAACATGGTGATGCACAATTATAGTTAAATGTCAATTATAGTTGACAACTCAGATGAAGTGTTGATTTGGTTGTTTTGACAGTTTTAGATGGAGAATAATTATAATTTTTGTTAGTTTCATATCAAATTTTAAAAGGAAATAAATAGAACTTTTAAAGTTATGTTTCAGTTCTTAATTCGCTTAATAGAACCCTTGAAAAAAGGCGAACAGAGAAGTACGTGCAGTTTTGAAAACCAGGCCTGAGCCCCCTTGGCTGTTTCCTCTATGCACCTTTGGAGTGTCTTCCATAGAATAAGGAGAGAGAGTTCCAGATCTGAGTTAGAAAATGCTGGCTTGAACCTAAACCCTAACGCTGCGATGTTGGGGGAAAAAATCGCTCCTATGGTCTGAATGATTATCTCCTTAAAATTTATATGTTGCAATCCTAACCCCCAAAGGGGATCGTATTAGGAGGTAGGGTTCTTGGGAGGTGATTAGGTCATGAGGGTGGAGCCCTCATGAATGGGATTAGTACCCTCATAAGAAGAGACCTGACAGAGCTCTCACCTCTTCTTGTGAAGACATGGCCAGAACTTTCAATACAGAGGGCCCTTACAGGACCTTGTCAGCACCCTAACCTGAGGCTTCCAGCCTCCAGTACCATGAGCGGTAAGTTTCTGTTGTTTATAAGCTACCCAGTCTGTGGCAGGTATCTTGTTATAGCAGATTAAGACAATCACATAAATAGCAGTGTTGTTGACCACAAAATGCGAACAATGCGACCCAGCTTACATACTTTATAGTGTTCTTTTGAGATTAGATGTACTTTACAAACTAGAAAATTTCATTAATTTATGAAATAAATAATATAAAAGTATTACTTAACTTTTTTATATGCTAAATATAGTCACTTATTTTATTTTATTATTTTATTATTTTTAGACAGAGCGGAAGGGAGGGAGCAAGAGAGACACACACACACACACACACACACATCAATGTGTGGTTGCCTCTTGCATGCCCCCTACTGGAGACATGGCCCACAACCCAGGCATGTGCCCTGCCTGGGAATCAAACTGGCGACCCTATGGTTTGTGGGCTGGCACTCAATCCACTGAGCTACACCACCCAGGGCTCACTTATTTTATTTTATTTCTCTTTTGTTCTAATTTTTTCAAGTTTCCCGTGAAATACAGATAAATAGGTAATGTCTGTGAGGATGGTGGTAGTAATGAAATAGTAACCAATTCTGGGAATAACTAAAAATTACCTTAGACAAATACATATTGACTCTCAAAATACATAAACTGATGTATGTCAAATAAATACAATTTGAAATGGTTTGATTATTCAAATTTCTTGTATTTTTTAGTGGACTACTTTATTCTTGTGCCTATATTAATACGCACTAAGGCTACAGGTTACATGCACAGTAGCCATTATGCTTCTTTGCGGCCTCCGCCTGCCGAGTCCAATGGCTATCAATGCTTGTTGAACTAACGAAAATAATACTCTCAGAAAGATGTCCCTGTGAATAATTTGTCTTTCACAATGCTTCTGTCCAATGCCTCTTATCTGTAGGATCTTAATCGAAAGCAATCTAAATTCCCTAAAAAACGTTAAAAGGCACCTGAGATTCCTTCACCATATAAAACCTTGGAGAATAACTAGGATAAATCCCAGCAACCCTTTAGGATAAAGGAGGAGTAGTGATTGGGAAGGGTGTGTGTCTGCCGTACTAACGTTTTATCTTTCTCCCCACCTTTTTCATGCTGCAATTTTGAAACCTCCCCCACAAGTGAAAAGAACATTCATAAACCATTAACCTAGACTTGCCAACTGTTAACCTTTTACCATATTTGTCTCCCTTTCTCTCTCTTTCCCAGACAGGTAGACAGGTAGACAGGTAGGTAGGTAGGTAGGTAGAGTTTTCTTCTGGGGTGCTGCTACTGTTGCCAGACAGATAGATGATGGATAGAACCTCCTTTGGGGACACTGATAATGTTTTATTTAGTGTTCTAGATGGAGGACACGCATGTGCTCATTTTGTGATGATTGCGCTGTGGTGAACATTTATCATCTTCTGTACACTCTTTCCATGTCTTACTCTTTGGGTACCAAAAAAAAAAATCTGATTTGAGCAACTTGTTTTGAAAATGCCCTTGAAAACAATTCATTCAACACAACACATTACTGAAATCGGACTGCCTACTGATTTTTTTGTTGTTGTTGTTTTGACAGCCTTCGGGGAAAATGACCTCGTATTTTCGGATCCATTTATTGAACTAAGATACTTTAATGTGGCATGAGAGTTAAAATTATAGTGTCGCAGCCTCACCTGCTGGTTGTTTTCCATAGCCATATTATACGTTTACTTCTGTGTTATGTGAAGATCAAGGATTTCCCCAGGCTTGCTGCTTTAAGAGGTATGCAGTGCAGGACTGTTTAGGGTACAGTGAGACACCAGGCAGGGTTGGGGGTTTTGGAGGCAGTGTGGGGTGGACATCAAGGACTTATATCAGTTAAGTAACTGTAGAAAACACAGTTCTGACCCCCAAACAAATGGTTAAAGCTGCAGACTAGCAACATATTTTCCAAAGCTTAGGAACAAAGTGGAATGCTGGCCTTCGCATTGCTTACCAACAGGAATGAATGAACAATTTGGTATAATAGAACAAGCCTTTCACTTCGAAATCAGATGACTTAGGCCCCATATTTTACTCCATGTTAGCTAATCTTAGGTAAATTGAAACATCTCAGAGCCTCACTTTCCACATCTATAAAAATGAGGATAACTATACATGCTATTCAAACCCTCCATGGAACATTGCAAAAATCAAACAGGATAACAGATGTGTTTTATGAAGTGCTATAGAAAAACACATGGGCCCTGATTTGTGTGGCTCAGTGGATTGAGCACCGGCCTGTGAACCAAAGGGTTGAGGGTTTGATTCCCAGTCAGGGCACATGCCTGGATTGTGGGCCATGTCCCCAGTAGGGGGTGCATGAGAGGCAACCACACATTGATGTGTCTCTCCCTCTCTCTCTCCCTCCTTTCCCCTCTGTCTATAAATAAATAAATAAAATATTTAAAAAATAATAGACACACGTGGGGCTACCTGTAAATTCCCTACTTGCACATGCCTTCTTCTCCTACAGCCACGGCTTGTAGAAGGACCTCAGGACCAGGAGTCATAAGATCTGGTTTTCTAGGCTAGTTCAGCCACCAAAATTATTTTCCCTTTCTGGACTTTTGTTTCCTTATCTGTAAGATGAAGAGTTTGTGATAGAGTATTTCAAAGATTCTTCTTTCCTCTCACATTTCGGTGATTTCATGTCTTCACACTAGAGGACACCCATTCCTGCTGTCTTATTAGCTGACTGTAGATACCAGACTGCTGACCCATTAGAAAGGTATGCTATCTGAGGTAAGTTAAGGGACAAGGCTTCAATCCTAGGGTACTCCCAAGGTCCTTGAAGAAGGCCTGAGTCCTGAATGATCACAGCAGAAATTGACCACTGAAGGAAAAATGAGAATGACCTGTTTATGGTACACTGAATTGATTTCTTTACATAGAACTCAAATGTAAAATCCCTCTGCTGAGTGAGGTAGTGTTGACTGGGCAGGGCTGGCCTAGGAGATGCTCTTAGTGTCCAGGGTGCATGTATGTTTCAGTACAGTGTACTTGGAATTGAGTATTTGCGTTTGTAAGAGACATTGTAAGTTTGCTTTCAATATACAGAATCCAGCACAAATAACGCCCTTTTTTATTACAAAAGCATAAGCATGTCATTCTGTAACATACCAATATCACACTCAGGCACACCATAGGATATTTTAGGTGAAATGTTCAAATTAAAATTATAGATTATTACACCCATATTATTACCCTACCAACCACACTCAAGCAGGCGTTACTTCTGCCGGACCCTGTACTTTCAGGGTTGATGAATAGGTATTGTATATTGGTGATATATGCAATTGATTCAAATTTTTTGCCCGCTCGAATTGAGGGTGAAATATGCTAATATAGAGACCTATATAGTAACCAAAAGGCAGGAAACTTAATTATGGATGCTGAGAATAAACGTATAAGAGAAATTTAACTTTGATGGTGTCACATTCATTTGCAATCCCTAAAGCTCAAAAGTAAAAGCCAAGTGTCGAGCACAGAGCATGTACTCCGGGTATGAGAAAAGCAATCCAAAAGGTAACCTTTCACAATGGGAGATAGTAAAAAGTTGGTAACTAATTGTTCAGTATGCCCCGGAGAACAAATCAAAGATTTTAGATCGATAGAGGCTATTAAGAAAATCATCCTGAGGTATTAAAGATTGAGCATAGATTACCCACGATGGGAAATCTCCTTTCTGAATTTGAAGAGACTGGACTCTTGTGGATCTGGAATGGTTCAGTTTAGCGCCACCACGGGAGTAAACAACATGATTGCTCTACAATTGAATCATCCTTTAAACCTATTTTATAAATTCTGTAACTACCCATATGTATGGAATCTAAAAATCAAACTGATAGCTGGAGGGCTTTTGGTTGTGAAAAACTACTGCAACATCACTGAGAAGGCCTGACTTTTTCCAATTTCGAAAAGTGGATGGTAAGTTATTTTTAAATCCAATGGATGGCATCTTCACAGTAAAGACAATTTTGACACAAAAATTTCTATGAAGACCTGCAGCATCCTGAACGATTCCCCTGAGAAAACTCTGTTTGCGGCTCCCTTTACAGTGGGTCAGGAGTCTCTGATTTCCAGCACAGAACTGTTTTACAGGCACCTTTCTAAACCCCATCTAAAGGTAGACAGGCAGGTTCTAATGTTACAAAAAGCAATTTTGAGCTAAGTGAACGATACAGTGGGGCAAGTGACAGCAAATAACAGGGCTTACAACCACGATCATGGTTCACACAAATTTTACTCACAGTAGTCCTAGTGCTAAGTTTTAAACACTCTCACATCTCATTCAATTGGTAGAACTTGCTTATTGGTGCCAGAGTCCCAGGCGGTTCATTAGCTTTTAGGTTTCATGCCTTACACATGGATTGACAAGTCTCTAAATTAGATTAAACCTTCGAGTACCAGCGGTCAAGTAGGATCTTTCTAAACGTTTAGCTCTGCGTAATCATTTGGAGCTTCTACATTTCAACACACACCTTGACATTTGTAGAGTGATTTACTTTTAAGAAAACTTCATCTTTCCTAAAAGCCTGTAATTCCCTGCCCCTGATGTAATTGTGTACGTAGGAAGCACGGTCACTTGCAAATACTAATATCTCGACCAGAGAAATTAGACTGATAGAAAACTGCATGGAAAAGCCCCAACTAAAGTCTGATTATGTGCTACATCCGTAATTGGACTACCCAGATCAGTTTACAGCCCACGTTCCTCATGCAGTGGTAAATGAAGTGTTGTCTGATGCTCTGTATGCCTAAAAAGGAGAAGGGTTGAAAAGGAGCAAAGGGTACAGATGCAATCCAAAGGCCACTGTCTTCACAGTGGCAGGACAAGGGACTGGTAGTGAATGGGAGAACCTTCGGTTTGTGAGCTTTCTCTGGAACTCTGTAGCATGCATCTTCTTTGAACTTATATGCATAGGAGAAAATGGAAGGTTGAGAAGAAAAATACGATGTTTGGAAGTTACTTCCATGGGAATTCTATTTAGTTTTTTGGCTTTGTAAGATCTGTTGGGATGAAAAGCTAACTTTGAAATCTTTCCCTTATGGAAGAGATAATGAAAGATAGGAGGTGCCAGTACCTTGAGACCAGAGGTAGTTTTCATGCTAGTCAGTCATAGATCCCTGCCTAACAGCTTTGCGTCATCCTTACATAGTGTCTGTTATGAATACACGCATCTCATTGGTTTGTATTGCCTCTCACAGGGGTCATGGCAGATGGCAAAGCTAAAGTAAAAGTTCTCCTCTGGTCACTATTTGCTGACTGGCCAGGGATCAGGCAAAGACTGAGTATAGCATCGGAGAAGTGAGGGCGCATGCGTATGTGTGTGTACTTATTAGTTCTATGGTCCCGCTGTTCTAGAGCACGAAGTGGAACTTGTGGCTTCTGGGGGTTGCTGCCTTTCAATATCACTAAAACACGGGGTGACCGCCTATTGGCTGAGTAATTGACTTAGGCGTTCGAGAGACTCATTCACTGGGAGACAGAACTGATAATATCACAAATGCATCCCCATTTGAAAGCCGTGGACTTTGCTCCAGTTTGTTTTCTTAGCGTGGGCCAGCACGGGCTTGTCTTTAGGCGCCTGGGTGGAATGCACTACATCTTGTCCTTACACGTAATCGGGATAACAGCTATGATTCATGTTGAAAAGTGAAAGATGCAGGCATACCTGACCACATCCAAGCTTGGGGCAATACTTCACGCTTTGAGCCATGAAATTTTTGTGTAATAAGTGGAAATGAAACTTGATTTGAATTTCATAATTATCTACTACTGGTGTGATTTAGAAGCAGCTGGTAGGTCAATCTGATGCTCTTCTTTATGCATTTTAGTGCTGAGAAAAAAACATCAATGCTAGATCTACCACTGTTAAAGTTTCTCAAAATATTAAAATGCAAATAACGCACACACATACACATCGTAATAGTGTGATACCATCGCTTGAGACTCAGCTATAATAATATTGGTCTCTATCTGACTCAATTTTTAATTCCATCTAAAGATGAATGATAATAATCATTGACCTATATCTACAACATGGTTCTATTTTTTCCCCTTAAATGAGTTTGCTAGAGGATCTACCAGCATAAATCTATTTCCCACAAATTAAATGTAAAACTCATAAATGCATATAATGTCTTTAGATTCAACCAAGTATTTTTATGAATACAGAGTCTCTCAATCCACATAGAAAACCTTACTGGTGAGCAGCGGGTTAGCAATAAGTAAATGCTGCTCAGCAGGTCAGACATGTACAGCTAGGGAAAGACCATGAAACTTAGCTGGTATACAAATTTAGGGAAAACACAAATCTGGAAAGGAGACGATCCACACTGCAATTTAAAAGATTCTATCTAGATTTAGAGGTCTAGCGCCATCCACATCAACACAAGAAACAAATATCTACCAAAAGCGCTCCATTAGGCTTTGCCTTTGAAGATTTTCTTTCTTTTTTGAGGAAACAAAAACACAACAAAACACCTCCTGTTGCCCTGAATGCTAATGATGGAAGACTGTTGCTATAGTGATGCTAATTTCAACACTGTTGCCTGTGGACTTCACATGAACTCGCTGTTTTAACTTCTGCAAATGTCATTTACAAAATGAAAACCCATTAATGATTAGCGAGGGCACAATGTTCCACTTTCATTAGAATAATAAGGAATGCTGGTGCATAAAGTACAGGTTTGTGAATCGCTACGGAGCCTACACTGTCAAAATTAATTACTACTGGTGAGGATTTCGTTCTACTTTTTTAAAAGGAAGCTTTAGAATATAACAGTTGTATTTTGACTTGAAAGGATTTTAAAACTCCCCCCATTTTAATTTGAAGCTTAGAAAGAAGAATATCTCTCAACAGTACACATAAAAGCTCACTGTAAAGAGCAAAATGGAAGTTACAACCAAGGGTCAGATATTTCTAACTGAAAAAGAACTGAAGAGACTTCAGTCAACCTGTTGTCAGTTTTGTTTTTAAGATTTTATTTATTTTTAGTCACAGGGGAAGGGAGGGAGAAAGAGAGGGAGAGACACATCAATGTGTGGTTGCCTCTCGTGCGCCCCCTACTGGGGAACCTGGTCCACAACCCAGGCATGTGCCCTGACTGGGAATTGAACCAGCAACCCTTTGGTTCACAGGTTGGAGCTCAGTCTACTGAGCCACACCAGCTAGGGTCATTATCAGTTTTTAAAAGGAGAGGAGGAAACAATGGAGATAAGTTGTTTAAATAATTAAAAAGTAAATCTCTGAAGAAAAAGTGCTACATAGGACAAATATTTTGATTTATGTGTTCACAGGAAGAAACGTGGAGGCTGCTTAAAAAAACTGGAAGTAGACAAGAGGAGACAAAATGAGTTCAATTCTCTGATAGCAAAAGATGAATGTATCTTGAAGCAAAGATTTTTATTTTCACCTGCACACATTTTGAGGCGAAATCTAAAGATGGACCGAGAGGGGTATATGCCATATTTAAATTTGTTTTCACATGGTTTGCCGCAGAGACTGTCTTGGACAACTTTATTCTTGAGGCTTTAAATTGCCATTCTGGGTCATCCTCTAGTCAATGAAATCATTATAGGCCCCTGGTGCAGCCAACCAAACACTGGTGGTTTTACTGGATGTAGAAAGAGCAAAACACATTTTTCAATATTAGACAAATCTTACCGAGGCCCGCAGATTGTGGGTTTTGGAAAGATGACAGAGGAGAATGACACTAATACTGTATGTAGTGTGTGGAGTGATCCTTGAAAATTCCTATCATGTTCTGGGTGTTGAGCCAAGCGGTATGATAGGGTCTGTATAGAACTGTCAAATTACCTGCGTTCTCAAGGTGAAAGCAGAATTTGTGGTGGCTTTACTTGCCTACCCAATATTAAACCAAGTATATTTCACTGGGGGAGACAGCTAACATCTGTCTTAAAAGTGAGAAGTCAGGGCACCTTTGTATCTAAGTATAACTTGCGCTGCTCAACCAAAGGCGGGGTACAAAATTAAATGAATTAAATTTTCTATACTTTAGTAGAAAAACTTCAAAAATTGAAAGAAGGGATCACCGGTACGTTCATAGTAGTTCTGTGGGTGGCGATGGGCGATCAGTATGTTTTCTTTATTCTACTCTACGTTTCCACAGTGAACATTTATTATTTTCATCACGAGAGGAAGAGCTTATGAGGATTCATTATGCAAAATATTGCTCAGACTTCTAGTTTCACCTGAAAGATGTAGACAGCTGCAAAGAGGCAGCTCCCATAGTTCTGCTAAGAAAAAAAGCTGCACAGATAACTGCAACTTTCTATCAACCTTTCAGAGAAATGAGGGCCCAGAACAGATGGCCACCCTGAAACCTGGAGAGTCATCTTGGAAAGACACAGGGCCTGAGGATTTGCACACCTGGGTCAGAGACCCCAGGAGCCATGTGAACTGACAGGGACATTATATTCCTGGAGGCGACAGGAGGGCCTGAGAGTGAGAAGCTCCTGGGGCCCAAAGTCACAGGAGCATTCCTAACCTTGCCCAGGGCTTTTCCTCCTGGAACAACGCAGAGATGGTAGGCTGGATCTGGAGAAAGCTCCTCCCACTCTTAGCAGGAGACAGACACTGTGAACCTGCCCAAACCCTCCTCCCTTAAGGAGGCAAAGGCTTTAATCTGCAAAGGGAAGCTTGTCACATGAGGGCCCTGGGGGAATATCAGGGCAGTTGGGGGAAGGGAATATCACCCAGATCTAGATTTGGCTTATCACCTAGGTGGGGGGAAGAAAGTCTTAATCTGCAAGGGGAATGGGCTTCAGGACCACAGACAGAACACTAGTGGATACCCACCATGGGAAGGGGAAGGGAAAGGGAGGCTGAGGGAGTTCTACCCCTGGAGGCAGGGCAGAAACTACTGTGAAGGTCAAATCCCCAAGATCCAGGCCAATCGTGTGTTCATCGGCACATGCAAGGATGCTCCTGGCCCTATGCTCCATTACCACAGTAACAAGCTTCCAGTAATAAAACAAGGTTACCAGAGGAATTTCAAGGCTTTGGTGCCCATAGTAACACTATACCTCAACAATGATAACCATGGCAACAAACAAACTTGAAATGCCTGTCTCCCAGCTGGATTAAAATAAATCCTCACACTAAAAGTCTCTTCAGCTCACCATCTACTAATCTATACAAGATGCCTGGCTTTCACACCCAAAATACAAGGCATGCCTAATGGAAGAAAGCTGCCAGTCCAAAGAGACAAAGCAATCATCAGAAGCAGACTCACATATGTTTCAGGCATTAGAGCTATCAGGCATCTTCACCATATTTTGTATGTTCAAAAGCTTTAATGGGAAAAGAAGACAGGATGCAAACTCAAGTAGGTAATTGCAGCAGAGATAGAAACTATAAGAAGGAATCGAATGAAAATACTAGAAATTCAACAGTCACAAAAATGGAGAGAGGGCCTTAGATGGGCTCATCTGTAGATCTGACACAGACGAGGGAAGAAGCTGTGAACCTGAAGACAGGGCAATAGAAATCATGCGAACTGAAAAGGAAGACGGTGAACAAAACCCTGCAATTCTAATACAAATGTAACCGTTTTTCAGCATTAGTTCTGACTCTTGACAACAGCTACTTGTCAGATTAAGTCATTTTGGTACAATGATGCCGATCAAGTATAAATAATTATGAATTAAAGACTTTACTCACAGAACTAAGCTTTGTTAAGTATTTAATGGACTAGTGATATTCTGGTTGTTAATCATGATGCATTTTTAAAATGTGTTTAAGAGTTTTAGGAAATAAAAAAGTCCAGGATACCAAGTAAAAAGTCTTTTATTTTTTCCACTGTCCAGAATTAATAATGGCTAAGATTTATCTTTGCAGAAAACGCTTTTTTAAATCAAAGGCCCCCTTTGATTCCCTCTCCCCTACACTACAACCATTATGATAATGTTGATGTGCATGTTTCTAAGCTGTTAAATTATTTCATTAAGGAACATGTATAAAGGACCCATGGACAAAGCCAAATGGGGGAAGGATTGAGGGTGGGAGATGAGGATGGGTGGGGGGGGAGTGGTGGTGGGAAAATGAAGACAGCTGTATTCAAACAATAAAAAAATGATATAAAATTGGTTATAAAATTTTATTTTTAATATTAAAACTGTACTTCAAAAAGCAAAGAGCTGTAAAACTGCCCTTGTAAAATCTGGCATTATTCTCATTCATCCCTATGGTTTCCATCATCAGTTACATGCAAGTGCCACCTCAGTGAGTAACTCCACCCCAGGCCCCTCTGCCTTTCTTCTAGACTCTAGACATAGGTTATTTGTCAGCCTGGCAGGGCTTTCAAGATGCCACAAACCACCTCTGATTTAAATGTCCACAATAAATGGCCACCCCACATCATCCTTTGTGTTCCCTGTCTCACTATAAAGTGTCATCGACTGCCCAGAAGTCTAGGCATGTCCCTTGATGTTTCTTCCTTCTCTTTTCAACCCATGCTCATTTTATCTGTTGTCAAGCCCTTGGGACTTTCACCTCCTTAATCTCTCTCAAACCTCTCCCCTTTCACTGTCTCCAACCCACCATCATCATGGTCCAAGTACCATTATCTCTCACCTGGATTTCATCAATAACCTTTAAAATATGTGTATCCATAGGGACCTCACCCAGTTCATTTGAATTAGCCACAGAGCTTTTCAAGTTTTCTCTCCACCCCCTCCAGTCACAGTGTCATTTGAATTCCTTGTATTGACAAGTTCCCTCCTGCTAAAGTGCCTTGGACATGACCTCCCCACTTTTCCACATTCGCACATTCATACTCAGTATCACAACTCCATTATCTGCTCTCTAGCTACATTTTCCGGATGACCAAGGGTAAGCCCCTGCATCTAGCATAGCACATGGTGCACGTACTATGGTGAATAAATATGGACCGAATGAATGAAGGAATCAATCTGTCATGAGTGGATCTTTAAACAATGATGCTTTTAAGAGTTTTTCTTGGGCAAGGAAAATCCATTCCTTAAGTATGTACATTAGAATTAAAGAACATTTTGGCATTTCCATGGAATTTTAAAGCAGTAACAAACAGCAGTTTGTTTTTACAAATGTTACTGAGGTTAAACGAAATATACCAAGTAAAAAAAATAACTTCATACTAAATTGGCTAATTACGAGTGAAATTGGCCATTTATGCTTTGACAATGATCGGAGGCGTCCTTATGAACTATGCCTCTTTAGTGAATAATAATACATTTTATAATTTGATGCTTTCATTTTAGTGTTTCAGAACAGTTCACAAATATACCAATTAATCCCTGCAATGGTATTATACTCACATATTACAGCCCAGTTCAAGGAATTTAATCGCACAATAGATTTCAAAAGCATAGGGAAAGATTCTTGGATGCCTAAGGAAAAACTCTCTCCTTCCGATCTTGTTTATATACTTCAATGCTTTTGTATAGATCTTTAAAAATAGAATTACAATAAAAATAGAGATTATTTAAGCTATCTTATTGAAATCATAAACACCTTTACTCCTTAATTCCTTTATTTGGTGGGCAATTTTTTATTGTGGGAAAATATGCATAACGTGAAATTCACCATTTTTAAGCTCAGAATTCAGAATTCAGTGGCAGTTAGGTACATTCACAAGGTTGCACAACCATCACTATTTTCTATTTCCAGAACTTTTTCATCCTCCCAAAGAGAAACTCTGTATCCATTAAACTATATCTCCTTCCAGGTCATCCCACTCCTTAGTAACCACTAATTTAATTCCTGTCTCGGTGACCTTGACTATTGTAGGTACCTCATACAAGTGCAATCATACAATGTTTGTTCTCTTATGTCTGGTGTATTTCACTTAGCAAAGCATTTTCAAGATTCATCCATGTTATATCATTATCCGAATTTCATTCTTTTCTAAGGCTGGAGAATATTCCATTGTACATATATACTGCATTTTGTTTATGTGATCATCTGTTGATGGAAATTTGGGATGCTTCCACCTTTTGAAAAATATGAACAATGCTGTTATGAACAGTAGCATACAAGTAGGTGTTTGAGTCACAGCTTTTAATTCTTTGGGGTCTAAGATGTATCTTAGAAGTTCAATTGCTGATAATATGGTAATTCCACGTTTAATGCTGTGACAAACTACCAATGGTTTTCCACAGTGGCCGCACCATTTTACATGCCCACCAGCAATGTATCAGGGTTCCAATTTTTCCATGTTCTCATGAACACTTTCTATTTTCTGTTTTTTTTTTTTTTACAACAGCCATCCTTCTGGGCACGAAGTGGCATTGTGGTTTTGATTTGCGTTTCCTTAATGAATGGATGTTGAACTTCTCATGGGTTTCATTCCTTTTGCAGGTTGTGTCCATTCTACATTTCCATTCAACATTTTCAATAATCAGTTTTATTTCTCTTAAAAAATATGCCATGTCAAAACATGTTACACTAATTAATAGCAACTTCCTGCCTCATCGGCTCGCCTTCCACCCCTATTTGTTTGACGTCTGTTTCCCCTGCTAGAAGGACAAGAACTTCCCAGGAGTTGCAGCAGGGCAGGAGCTATGCCTGTGTTGCCCATTTTCATATCTCTGGTGCCTGACACAACACTACCTGGCACAGCAGCCCCAAGTGGAAATAGTTTGATTAATTAAACAAATCTGTTAATGCATTTGCCTCTAGCAGAGCAGAAGCAAGTTTAGTATTCAAAAGTCCTAGGGTTTTCTCTTTCATGCCTGCAAGATGGCATTCTACTCCTTGACTCTATATATGTTGATGACTTCAAAAGTTATAGCCCTTGGCCTGACTTCTTCCTGGAATCACAAAGTTGTATTTCCAGCTACATGCTGAGACACCCAATAGGTACACAAATTGAACATTCCTAAACATTCCTAAACAGCCAGTGGGCATTACTGGAGACCAAAAGCTTTTCAAGTCACTCCTTGGTGCCAAATAGTGTCTCATAGATCTCTTTAAAAAAATATTTTAGTTAGTTATTTTCAGAGAAAGGGGAAGGGAGGAAGAAAGAGAGGGAGAGAAACATCAATATGCGGTTGCCTCTCACATGCCCCCTACTGGGGACCTGATCTGCAAGCCAGGCATGTGCCCTGACTGGGAATTGAACCAGCGACCCTTTGGTTTGCAGGACAGCACTCAATCTACTGAGCTACACCAGCCAGAACTAAGACAGATCCCTTGATTTTTCCTACTGAAGTTGTTCATCTTCAGGTACCTGGTCCAGCCAAAAGCTCAGGAGATATCTGCATTGCTCTCTTTGCCTTACCCCTAACCTCAGCAAGACCTGTTGTTTCCAAAATACGAGTATATCCCCCTCAACCTGTTCTCATGATCTTCACTGCTACCATTACCTACATCTCATCCACCACCAGTGCTTTCCACACACCTGTTGGTCCCTCGCCTTTCACTCCGGCTCTTCCTATTTCCCGCCCCCATCCCATAGTTTCTATCAAGGATATTCCCAGCAGGCAATGTGTCCTGCCCATCTAGTGTGGGCTCCACAGCTACTATAACAAAGCACCAGTGCGGGGTGGGGGGCACAAGGGGACTCAATGGTAATGGGAATAAAATACAGGAAGAATGAAATCATAAAATGTTTTAGTGAATTAAAATTAAATTAGAACCATTAAAAAAAAAGCACCAGCATAAAACAAAACACTGCTATCAGACTTGCCCTGGGACACTGAGAAAGGTCAGTGTTTGTATTTCAAAAGTTTTCCTCTTTGAGCTTGCAGAAAAAGTATATTCAGGGCTCAACTTCCAGAACCTTCTTGTTTACAAACCAGGGACGCTTCAGTAATTTGTAACAAAATTGAAAGGAAGATTGGGCAGTAAGTGCACTTTCTGTTGTGAACATTAAAATAAACAAAAGAACCATATTGTCCGCCAAGATATTTTTGTGGTTGTTCATGGTTGGATGATTTGAACTAGTGTAGAAGAAAACCACGGGAAGTCCTGGGTGGTTAGGCATTTAAAGGATTATCTTCTTTCTTTGAAAAGGATACGTGATACTTGGACATCAGAAAAATGTATTTACTGTAATACTCAAGTCAAAGTAGCAAGAATTGCCCGATTAGGATTTACATGAAATTAGTTTTTCAATGTTAAAACATGGATGAAATGATACCTTTATAATGTATATTATACACGTAAGAGAGGACTTTTATATCCTCTGACTGATTTATATGCAGAAGTGATGCAATTGTGTTCAGGACTGCTGTCCTTATTTTCCAGAGTAATGAAGTTCAAAGAGTAATACAATTATGTAAGGGCAACCATATGATTTTATAAGATCTATAGAATTTATATCTTTGTACACTTGCACCTAAATTTAATTTTCTATTGGTTTATTATTTCATCTCTGCCTTACTTTGGTGTTTTATTTCCCAAATTAAATTTCTCATGCATTTCCTTCGGTACATTATTAATCTATACAATGACAACAATCTGTTCACTACAGATACCACTATTTATTATCTTTGTAATTATTTCACCATGTCTCCATTTTCATTTTGTAACACAGATATTTAGGCAAAGACAAGCAAAAAAAAAAAAAAAGAATCCTAAATTGACAAAGTACTGTGAATAAATTCAAGAGAAGCCAGTATTGTCAAGCATGAAGCTCTGAATAAAGTTACCACCTCTGGGAAGTATATCCAAGAACCCATACTCCATTCTTCATTCTGCTGTTTATAACACTTGGTGATAAAGGTGTTTGTTCACTATGGAACCAGACGTCATTTGGATAAAAATATTGCTGATCTGGGATTCATGCTTCCTCAAGCAATATTGATCTACTGGGAGATTTTTTTGCCCTGTTCTTATTCAGTGTTTTTAATTTAAAATATTTTATGTTTACTTTGGGCTTTTCCCAGTGTCTTACTGAATTAATTCTATATTTTTCAAGCCACAGCAACTATGTGTGAATGTATGGCCCAACTTGCCAGACGATATTACTCAGTGTTCCTCGGCTCATCCCAGACTCTGCACAGGTGGCTATTTTTATGTATTCTATTAGATATCAGGGTTTTTAGGTTTTAATTTTAAAGAAATGTTCCACATCTGAGTCCTCTGATACCTCCTGAATTATAGTTACAGTTATAGTCAGATAACTTCTCAAGAAAAGTGACTTTGTAGTTGGGATATGTTTTCTTTATCCTTCTATATTAATTTTTTCAGTGCATGAGTCAAAATACGATTAGTATGCTTTGAATCTACCAGCCGGTAGAGAAAGATGAAGCTTCTGCCTCCACAGTGAGCGGCTTCCTCTTCGCTTATACATCTTCTCAAGCAATGCATTCAAGGACTTGGAATATAATTGGCAATTTTGGTGATGATGAATGAGGCTGAGCAGAGTGAGGACGACTTTTGCTACTCTGCCGTGCTTCCAGTAAAAAGAAACGGCTTGGCAGCTGAGTATACAAAACACGAGTTAGATAAACAACTCCACGTTCCTTGATGACAAAGTCTGTTTAAAAAGATATAACGAGAGGCTTTCCCCTCTGCCAAAATAAAACAAAACTGTATTTGGAAGAAAAAAAAAAAACACCCTGCCTATCTTTTAAACATGTATTTGCTTTTTATTTAAAAAATATATTTAAAAAATTTATTTTTAGAGAGAGGGGAAGGGTGAAAGAGGGGGAGGGAAACATGGATGTGTGAGAGAAACATCAAGAGAGAAACATGGATCTCTTGCCTCTCATATGAGCTCCCACTGGGGACTGAACCTGCCACCCAGGCATGTGCCCTGATGGGAAATGGAACCAGTGACCCTTCGCTTTGCAGGATAACATCCAACCAACTGGTCCGCACCAGTCAGAGTTGGCTGCCTTTTTAAAAACATTAACATTAGGCATGCAATGTATCTATTTTCTATGTGGTCGAGAATGACAACTAATATTTACCAGAGAATGGCACAAAATAGTTGAGTCTATAACTAAATATTTCACTTTGGGTCTTTTCTTCCCCACTGGATGCCACTATGGCTCTGTCTCAGTTGCTCAGATTCTATCACCTACCTCATCCCAACTTCTTTCAAAATTGTTTAATGTTAAGTCATAGGCCTATATGCAGTCACCGAGCAACCTTAGCTAGTGAAGGCAGCCTGTGCATTTTGATAGAAACAGGATTTGAAGGCACTTTTGTAAGATATCCTCACAATAGTTTTCAAAATAGGAGCTGCTCAAAGAATATATTCACTTCAAAATGCTTTATCTATGCCCTGACTGGTGTGGCCCAGTGGGTTGGGCATCGTCCCACAAACCAAAGGGTTGCTGGTCTGGTTCCTGGTCAGGGCCTGGGTTGTGGGCCAGGTCCCCAGTAGGGGGCGTGTGGGAGGCAGCCGATTGATATTTCTCTCTTACATCAATGCTTCTCTTCTTCTATTTCTCTCTCCTTTCCCCTCTCTCGATAAATCAATCAATCAAATCTTTAAAAAGTAAATGAAAAGAAATACATATTGTTTAAGTAGAAAGGGTTGAGTTTGAAGCTGGACTCATTAATTTCAGACTCCGATGTAGTACCAATCTTTCCTAGCCACTGAAAGGGTTATAGGGCAACACCAGGCACACATCATTCTTTTCCTGGAAAAACCTCAAATAAGCAGACATATCTCCCTAAAATATCCCTGTACTTTTATATGATGATATGTTTTGGTTTCATATTAAATGAAATGTTTTTTAACAATGTATGCAGAAACACTGACATTGAAAGGAAGCCAGTTCATTTTTCCAGAGGCTTCCATTTTATAATCTGTTAATGACAAAAATAGAAAAGTGCTCATGTGACCATACCCTGTTTTCCATGCAGTTATTACTCATAAATCCATAAATTCCAGATTTACAATAAGTAAAGGACTCAGACCAAGTGTAGCTTTATAAAAACTTTTTATAGATAGGGACTTTCAGGTATGTTTCTGTTCGTTAAAAGCCATCAACAAGATTAAGAAAAAGGTCTGGGGGGTCGTTAACATGTTTATAAGGTGGTCTGCTGAGTTGAGGTCATTTACTACCCTCCCATGCCCCAGGGAACCAATCACAGGCCTGCTGTTCATATCCTTTCCTCCCCCCACACCCCGTCCTTGGTTTCCTCTCCCTCCTTTCTCTCTTTCTCTTTCCATATGTTTCTATCTGTCTATCTATCTATCTATCTATCTATCTATATCTATCTACCTATCTGTCTACCTATCTATCCACCCTATATACATACACATATACCTGTAATATATTCACAATTTTTCTTTTAATTTTAGCTCTAAAGATATTTATACCTTTGATTTCTGCCCTATGTATGCTCAGCCCATCCTACTTTATCTAGGACTCATTCTTTCCTTTTATTTGATTTTTGGGAGGCGGGGGAGAAAAGTACCTGTAGCACTGATATAAAGGAAAAGTGAAGAAAAATAATTAGAGACTTCTGCCAAGCTGGAGGCATAGGTGGATGTGCCGTGCCTTCTCACACAACCAAGTTTAGAGACCACTATATATTAGCAACAGAAAACACAGCCAGAACACGGAAAATTGAACTTTTCCGAAGTCCGTTAACAATAAAATTCTTCAGCCTGACCTGTAAGGGGCGAAACCAGCAGCTGGTGGAGTGAGGTTGCACAGGAAAACTCGGTCAGCCGGACTCAGGTACACGGAATCCAGGCGCAGGGTTGGACCTAGTGAGCGACCGAGCAAGCCACCAGGCGAGCGACCGCGGGGGAGACAGCGGGGAAGCGGGGCTGCGTGTTGAGTGTGGTCGCGCATTTGTGCGCGGGTGGACAGGCGAGGGAGTGGGCGGTTGGACCGGGGCCCGGCGGGTCCCCACAGCCAGCGGCAGAGAGGGCGCCGCCATTTCCCCGCTCTGACCCCACCTCCACATACAGCGTCATAACCCAGCGACTCTGAGTGGCCCGGCCCAGGTGAACCACCTAAGATGCTAATCCTCACCCAGCTGTGAGAAACAGCAGAGGGGGCCGCCATTTCCCTGCTCTGACCACGCCCCCACATACAGCGTCACAACCCAGCAACCTAGGAGTCCAAGGCTTCACTCCTCACACTTAATGAGTGTGAACAGACCAAAAATGGCTCAAGAAGATCTCAAAGCCCCAGAGCCTATAGATCTAAGAGATGAAGAAATAGCAAAACTCTCAGATGCACAGTTTAAAACACTGGTCATCAGGATCCTCACAGAACTGGTTGATTATAGCCACAAATTAGACCAATATATGAAGGCGAAACTAATTGAAATGAATGGAATTGCATAGGAAACCAATAGCATTGAAAAGGAAACTGGGACTCAAATCAATGGAGTGGACCAAAACAAAGCAAATAATGGCCAAACAGAAAAGAGTCAAGAAGCAAGAATTCAAAGAAATGAGGAGAGTCTTAGGAACCTCCAGGACATCTTTAAACGCTCCAACATCCGAATTATAGGGGTACCAGAAGGGGGAAAGGCACAGCCACCAGTGGAAAACTTATTTGAACAAATAATAAAGGAGAATTTCCCCAATCTGGCAAAGGAAATAGACTTCCAGGAAATCCAGGAAGCTCAGAGAGTCCCAAAGAAGGTGGACCCAAGAAGGAACACACCAAGGCACATCATCATTACATTAGCCAAAATTAAAATGAAGGAGAGAATCCTAGAAGCAGCAAGAGCTAAGGGGACAGTCACCTACAAAGGACTTCCCATCAGACTGTCAGCGGATTTCTGAAAAGAGACCTTACAGGCAAGAAGGGGCTGAAAAGAAGTATTCCAAGTCATGAAATCCAAAGACCTCCATCCAAGATTGCTCTATCCAGCAAAACTTTCATTTAGAATGGAAGGGCAGATAAAGTGCTTCTCAGATAAGATCAAATTCAAGGAGTTCATCATCATCAAGCCCTTATTATATGAAATGTTAAAGGGACTTACCTAAGAAAAAGAAGTTAAAGAAACATGAACAGTGAAAGGACAACAAACTCACAGTTATTAACAACCACACCTAAAACAAAAGCAAACTAAAAGGACAGCTAGATCAGGAGTGGAAACATAGAAATGAAGATCTCAAGGAGGGTTAGCAACAGGGGAGTGGGAGGAGGAGAAGGGGGGAGAAGGTATAGAAAATAAGTAGCATAGACAGTAGATAGAAAATAGATGGGGGGGCAAAAATAGCATGGGAAATATAGAACCTAAAGGACTTGAGACACATGGTCATAAACTAAAGGGGGAGTAATGGTGGGGATGGGGGGGTAGGGTGGAGGGGAATGAAGGGGGGAATAGAACAACTGTAACAGCATAATAAAAAAAATTAAAAAAAAGAAAAATAATTAATCTGGTTTCAAATTTGATAAAGCACTTATAGTTATAGATTAATACATGGTGACTATATATTCAGATACAGATTTTTCTTAATCTTCTGGAAATATGTTATTCTCTGTCCTTGAAAACATATGAATAGCCATGGGAATGTAAAGTGCAGTGTAGGAAATGGAGAAGCCAAAGAACTTACATGCATGACCCATGGACACGAACTAAGGGGGGACTGCCTGAGGAAGTGGGGCGTGCTGGGTAGAGGGGGGCAAAGGGGAAAAATCAGAAATACTGTAATAGCATCATCAATAAAAAACAATTTTAAATAAATTTTCAAAAAAAGAAACCATATGAACTGCCCAAATAGGTTTGCTGATTTGTAAGTCATTATAAGAGAAAATAGAAAAAAACACTTCTTTGCCACCATGTAGTTATAACAATGAAAAAAGATATTCTGCCATAAGGTCAGATTTTCTACTCATAATACACAACACTCAATGCCTGGGGAAGTCAGGACTTGCTGCCATAGGCCATATGTATTCGCCTTGCCAAGCTGCCGCCACAGGCCTGGGACCTGTGGGGGAGATGAGAGTGCAGCGCTGGAAGGAGGGGATGGTGTCAAACTTAAGGACATGCTCTATTGCTGAAGAGCTGTTTAGTTCACCTGAGTCGCTACATTAGCCTTCACAAAGCCTTAGAATTGGGAGTATGAGGATAAACATGTTCTGTGGCACCTAGTAGGGTGCTTGTAGCCATACTCTCATCTTAGCCCCGATGATGGAGGTCGCAGGAAGTGAGCCAGAGATCCTGTGCTTTCTCCGCTTCCACAGAAGACAATTGACCAAGTTTATGTTTGTTTGTTTGTTTCTTTGCTTTGCCCTTTATTGCCAAAAGCAGCCCAGAGAAGCTTAGGTATCTGCAAGAGTGTAATGGCAGAAGTTGATTGAGTCGGGGAAACCCTAACCATGCAGGGAAGGACTAACAGCATAATGTCGGCAGTCCCAAGGTGCTGGACTGGTCTCCCCTGGTTATACTAAGGGCAAGCTTCTGACCAGCAATGCTATGAGCTGGCTGGGAGCAGCAGGTGACATCACATCAGTACTACTATTAGTCATTATTACTATTATTATTTTAAATCTCAATTCTCTACCTTTTTGTGAAATTTTTTTTTTCTCTCAATCCTTAACAGCCCCGCCCCTCAATGTCTGTTCACCCTTATCCTCCAGTCTCCTGGTTAAGCTGGGCCTCTGCCCTCAGGGGGCAGGCGACCAGCTCCCACCCTGAGGGGGTGTGCTCTAAGCAACTGTGATCCTGTGTCTGTGGTGGGGGGTGGGGAGGAGATTGGGGGTCCTAGTCTGGGGGTGAGGTGGTGGAAAACCAATTAAGGTCACCGGGTTGGGGAAAACAAGGCACTGCTGGGACATCATTAGCAGGACTTGAGTAAGCCAGTGGCCTCTGAGTCTCAACTATTTCTTCTTTACTGGATGGCAACTGGTAGTATTATCCCCATAAAGGGAAGGATCCAGCTAGCCTCTCCCTTAGCACGTAGTAGGCACACATTAAACTCTGCTTTTGTCCTGTTTGGGAGATAATATGGACAATAACCATGAGCTCCTCCTTTTATAGAAAGCTCAAGGGCAAGCAAAAGCGATCACACCAAAAGGAAACAAAAGAAAATCCTTCCGAAGCAATGAAGAAGCCAGTTCAAAATTACTCTCTGCACTGACTCTCTGACATGCAGTGGCTTTGGGGACCAAGATGGATGTTGATAAGTTGAGAGAAAGAAAAACCAGCAAAAGCAATTGAAAGCTTCAGGACGAGTAGGGAAGCTGCTCCCATTCATCCACCGAGGAGTTAATGATGTCACAGAGGATTCGATCATTGGCTGAATGCTGACAGCAGGCTAAGCCCCATGTAGGACCTGCTCTTAGGAGCTTTGCAGACTGCTGAAAGCAGAGGGGCTTTTTTTCTATCATGTACCAAGGTTTAACATTTTTCGAAATGTTACAGCACTGAGCTATACTAGGCACTCAGTTACTTTTTTTAAAGAACAACATTACATGTGTATCTGCATGCTAACATTTCCTCCAGAACAGCATTTAATCCCTTCCCTCGCCCCGCCCCTCCCCCACGTTATCCCCTAGAATGAGGCAGAGGGACACTGAATGGGATTTGGTGTTTTCCCGCTGCGAAAGGACATTTTCTGCAGCTGGGCCAGTGTTCAAAGGACTAGGGCTCTAAGGAAATTCTCCAAAGTGGGGAGGCAGTTCAGGGTTATTCAGTTATTTTCCAATGCTGTTGGGACTGCTGCTGACCTTTGTGAAGACCACAGGACGCTGCTTCCCAGGGGGACAGGCTAAGAAGCAATTAGAGGAGCCCCAGAGAGCTTGGGAATGTTTGGGAATTCACACATACCCCAAATGATGTGGGAACTCCAAGAATGAAAATAAACTAATTTGACCCAGGTCCTATTTCTGTCCTAGGAACTATTCCAAATGTGTAGCTAATAGTGCAAATATCCGCATGAGTGTTTCCCTAAAAACCCCATTCAGCATCTAGTAAACGTCCATCATACTTCAATTTCAGACGAGGAAAGCTAATCAACAGTGCTCATGTGCCAGAGAGGGGAAGGGGTGTGAAGTTAAGTAAATTTTTCAAATTACAGCGTCGGAATATGATAAAGCTGGATTTCAAATGCAGATCTGTCGGCTGCCACAGTCTGTTCTTTTCTGCCACATGACTATGGAAGAAAGAATGTGTTTAAGAAAATTAGAAAATGAAAATAAAAGAAGAGCTGAAATAATTGCCTCCACTTCTGCGGGAAAGACGGACCCAAATAAATTCTCTGTAGACTTTCACATTCCCACAAGTACCATGAATGAGGCAGGGGACATCTGTGCCACACATGTGGAATGCTGATGTAACAGATTACGGGTCTATACCCAACATTATATTTTAGCTGTCCCATATATGTGTATATGTACATATGTCTTAACTTTTAAGCATTACATGTAACATACAGGATGTTACAAAATTTTCTATAATGTAAACACTTAACAATGCCATTCTCTTAAGATTCAATGGCTATTTTTAAAAATATATTATATTTATTTATTTTTAGAGAGGGGGAAGGGAGAGAGAAAGAGAGGAAAACATCAATGTGTGGTTGCCTCTCATGCGCCCCCTACTGGGGACCTGGCCTGCAACCCAGGCATGTGCCTTGACTAGGAATTGAACTGACGACCCTTTGGTTTGCAGGCTGGCATTCAATCCACTGAGCCACACCAGCCAGGGCAGATTCGACAGCTGTTAGATCCCAGGCCCCAAAGTAGATGGTATACACAAATGGTTAGTGAAACACAGCGGTTGATCGATTTAAAGCTCACCCAACCACTGGAAAACCAAAAGCGGCATCATGGGCGCCATTTAGACAAAAGAAAAAAAAAGACAAAGACTCCAGTTGCATTGAAACAAAGAAAGCCATAACTCAGAGTGACCTCAGGCATTATATAGTTCTAGTTCCTTATTGTTGATGGGGAAACTCAGTCCCAGATTGGCTGACATACACCCCAAATCATATTGCTTAGATAAAGACAAGAGAACTCTATACACCCCAGGACTTGGTATGTACCGTTCAGACACACATGCTAAGGATTGGCTCCTTTGCACCAACTAATAAGAGACATGAGAAACTCTACAAGACACTCAGCACTCTTTCTAATATTAAAGTTGACGTCCAGAGAATATGAGAGACACAGTTGGGTGGTAGATCTACACTGACACAAAGACAGTAGAAGAATTTCGGAAGGAGTTAGAAAACTGCAAAGCATGCAGAATTGCTGGTGTGTGTTCATTCATTCATTCAAATATCTACTGAGCATGTGCCATCTGTGAGGCACTATGCTAGAAAAAGAAATACAGCACTTATCTTTTTGGAGTCTGTTATTTCAGCCGAGGTTATATGTATCGGCTTATAAAACTGTAAAGAAGGTTGAGAGTTTTGTTACGACCCTAGGAGACGCAGGAGACAGCAACATCTACATCTACTAGCAAGGTCCACACAACCAAAGGTTACAATCAGGCCTCCATGTAACACTACGGCATCTCGTTCACCTCTCTTTCAGCTAATATCTTCAACCGAACTGTTTTCCCAATTCTATCATCAATATGCATTACCGACGATTCCTTCCTTGTGGTTCCAGAGCTTTAATGAGGCTCAGCTAATGTGACCTTTGGAACCATCCAACTGTGGAGGAGAAAGCAAGGCGGCGAAGACTGACCTCTGGGTTATCTTTGTGTACTAAAGCCTTTTGAAAAGTCAGGACGCCAGGCTTTTGGCAGCAATTTCACAAATTGAATTACCCAGAGATATTCACCAGTGCCCTCCCAAGACAGACAGCTGAAATTAGGCAGCTGGTTCTCTGTTACAGCCGCTTCCTGTTATCAGTGGTGCTAAACAGTTAAGTAAAAAGTTTAGTATTATTTGTCTTTTCTATCCCAATAAGATTGATGGGACAATAAGAACCCTCAAGGGCAATATGAAGATGCATTTTCACTCCTCTGGAAAACTGCTAAAAACCACTTCTGTTTCAAAGTCAGTATTTATAAAATAGCAGAATGTCAGGACCAGAAAAGACTTGTAGTATCGTGTGATGAAAGATGGAGAAACTGAGGCCCAGAGAATATAAGTGATTCGCCTTTGGCCAACTAGCTATTTAACAGCAAAGCTGGAAGTAGACTTCCACTCTTCTAATGCCTGATCTAGTTACTATTTCTGCTATTTTGTAATGTCTTGTCAGCTGCTAAAAGGTATATTTTGAAGGAAAATATACATGTGAAGGATCTCACCAGAAACAGGGCAAAAATGTATACTACAGTACTGAAAGCTTCCCAAGATTTAGCAACCGCAGGGTCTTTGCAGGAAAAAAAGGACTGGCTTCCCTAAAAACCAGACCCTTCCTGAGGGACAAATAATGGAAATATAAGGTCAAACACTTCAGCTGCTATCACAAAAGTAGCAGCAAACCAGCCTTCAGCTAGAATTAATAATATACAGGGTCCGGCACAAATAATGCCCCTCTTTATTATAAAATCTTATAATACAAACTCATAACCACGCCATTCTGTAACATAACAATATCACACTCAAGCACACCCTATGACATTTTAGGCGACATGTTCAAATGAAAACTATACATTATGACACCCATATTATTACCCAACCAACCACACTCAAGCAGGCGTTACTTCTGTGGGACCCTGTATGTAGAATGGGTTATGATCTCAATCGCTTTCTCCATTCCTGCACCAATGGGAAACAGTGAATAGCATTTACTTTCTTCATGACCGAGTGGAGACTTAGAGATAGTGCTAATGAATCGAATAACCACTATTTGGGCCATTCCAGTCACAACATCCCAAGGAAGATGTAATAGGAGGAAAAGCAGCTAAGATGATCAAGGGGAACGCTTATCTGTCATTCAGGGACAGATTAAAAACCTAAAAAGGCTTACAGTTTCTCAGACTGGGAAGATGCAGATAAAAAGGGGTTAGGAAGGGATGTAAGATTCAAGTGTACTCTGGGTAAGTATAATTGTATTCACCGAATTCCATAGCTTTGAATTGGAGCCATGCCTTGAGGTTTGAGGATGTAGATCGAAGAGAAAGGGCAGTAGACCTCTATGTATTCATAGGAAAATCAGTACATTTATAAAACTTACATGCCTACAACAAAGCTGAAGTAGAGAATGGGAAAAGTTACAGAAACCATTGGATATGCTCCATGCTGACTGATTTGCAATGCATCCTAATTGGTAAAAATGGACACTGCCAGGTTAACTGACAAACAGTCATTGGCCCTGTATCTGGGACAGAGGTCTGGGCTCGTTGCCCTGGTGCTCTGACCCAGGCTGCTATTTCCCGTGCTCTTATTATGGCATCCACACAGGAACACCCTGCACGCTAGCTGGGCATTCCTAAATTCTTCTGAAAGTCCAGAATACCGAAGAATAATTTTCTCACTGATTAAGAAAGTGAGGGAGTCCTGGCTCTTGGCTCCCTTTGGCTTACCCATATGGGAGTCTGCAACATAAAAAGGTGAAAGAAATCCTAACAGAATGCGGCAGCTGGTTAAAGGCTATTATATTGAAATTTTCATGAGCTTGACAGTAGGCCAAAAAAACTACAAAATGGCAGAGTGTGGAAAAGGCAGTTGTAACAGGTTGAACATTGCTGGTGATTATTTCTTCAGTGGCAATGAAAACTGTAATCAAATAACCTGAAAGAGATGCTGGCAGAAAGAAGAGAGCCCCAGGGGAGAGGGAATATGAAAACTGTAACAATGATGTATGCTATGGCCTAATAAACTAGACAAACACATCGTCTGAAGTCTCGAAATCAAGGTTCTTAGCGCCATCTGAAAAGCTGGTGTCAGGATGCGAACATAAACACTGTCTGATTTGCAATCTAGAGCAGAAGATGTTGTTAATGACTTACAACCTCAAGGATGAGAGCACAACTCAACAACTAACGGGAGCTGTGCTACTTGTGTAGAAACTTCTTGTTATTTAGATGATCAGTTTCTCCCAGCGCTGCAGAGGCAAAATCTATAAAGCATTAAACAAAATATCCAGAGAAGACACCTGGCTTTGCAGCTGGAAAGGCATGCTGAAACCTCTTGAATATAAGGCAAGATAGACAAGATGAGAAAGACAAAACATCGGGATTGCCTGAAATAATGCCAGTACATATATACTTATTAGTTTTGTTATTTGTGGACCAACAAGGAATCTCAAATTGTGAATGGCATTTGTCACGGCACGAAAGCTACTGGGTGCTCATATGTCAAAGGAATCTACTTTAAAGAGAATACCTTAGACAATAGTACTGTGGAAAAATAAATCACGAATGCCATTAATAATCCAGTCAATGTATATTTTCTGAATATGTGCTCTCTCTCTATTATAGCCTAATGTTGTAGAGGTAAGCTTGAGAAATTATATAATGCCTATTTTCAAATGGATTACAATTGCAGAGAGACTTGGTCTTCATAAAGTTTCAGAGGTATCTTTGAGAAATTATGTCATTCCTCATTTCAAGGAACTGATCAGCTCAGAGGCCTTTGAGGTCTCCATGCTCCACTTTTACTGATTTTTTTCTGTCTATTGTTTCATGTCTCTTGCCATTATACTAGGGAGTATAATAGTCCTTAATTATACACCAAGACTTGAGCTCTTTAATAGGTACCCAGAGAAATTAGACTTGAGAGGACATCATATTTGATCCTAATTAAACAGTGGAAAAATAGAATTCCTGCAGTTTTTTAAACTAAGTATTTATACTATGTTAATGATTAAAATAAAAACATTTTAAATAAAGATAATCTGGAGAAAAAGCTGAGATCTTGAATTTTTGAATTTCGACAAGACCATGAAATGAGTCACATTCATTGATTCTCTGCGCTAAAAAGAATCTTAGGTACCATCAAGTCAAACTCCTTTATTTTACATACATTTTTTAAAATGTTTCTAAAATATAAATACTGAGTTTTTCTTTTTTTAAAAAAGATTTTATTTATTTATTTTTAGACAGAGGGGGAGGGAGAGAGAAAGAGAGGGGGAGGGAGAGAGAAAGAGAGGGGGAGAAACATCAATGTGTAACCACACATTGTGTGCCCTCCATCAGGGACCCGAACCACAACCCAGGCATGTGCCCTGACTGGGGATCAAACCGGTGACCCTTTGGTTCATAGGTCAGTGCTCAATCCACTGAGCTATACAAGCCAGAGCTACATACATATTTTTAAAGATTTTATTTATTTATTTTTAGAGAGGGGACGGGAGGGAGAAAAAGAGGAATAGAAACATCAATGTGTGGTTGCCTCTTGCACGCCCCCTACTGGGGACCTGGCCCACAACCCAGGCCTGTGCCCTGACTGGGGGATCAAACCGGCAACCCTTTGGTTCGCAAGTCGGCACTCAATTCATAGAGCCATCCAAGCCAAGGCAAATTCCTTTCTTTTATAAATGAGGGACCAAGATTTGTATAGGTTAAGTGACTTGCTCAAGGCCACGCAATCAACTAGTGACAGAGCCAGGACTAGAAATCAAGTTTTCTTTTTCCCAGGTCTGTGCCCTCACCAATACCACTACCATGATGTTCAGGTTGGTGGAGAGCACTGGGCAAGTGAGCGGACAGACAGAGCGTAGCTGCTCTCTCATTTCACCAAAGAACGGCAAGAGATTAATTTACAGGGGGTGGGCGGGTTACAGCTTTTCTGGAATTTTTCTCCTTTTGACTTTTTGGTTTGAATTCATTTTTACTTCCCCAATGCAAGGTACTGGGATCTTTTGTAGTAAGTATAGCATCAAAGAGGAGATAAATATTTAAGGATTTAAGGAAAGGATGGTGAAACTTGGGGTGGGGGAGAGGGGACAAGTGTAGGAATCTCCAGGAGACCTTCAATGAGCCCCAAACAAGTAATGATTTAGAGAGTAATGGCTTAACGATGTCTTCGATTCTCAGGCAGGCTTTATTTCAGCTCATAAAGATTGGATAAAGTGAGAGCTTTATAAATGGGTTGAAGAAGTAGCAGTTTGCAAAATCTGAGTTAGAAATAAGTTTGTCACGGCAAAGACATTGATGTAGATGATAACTGGAAAGAGTCTGAATAAAATGCTTTGAATAAAATACAGGGTCTGGCAGAAGTAAGGCCTGCTTGAGTGTGGCCAGGAGGGTAATACTATGGGCACGATAATTTATAGTTTTAATTTGACCATTTCACCTAAAACGTCCTGTGGTGTGCTTGAGTGTGACAGTGTTATGTTACTGAATGACATGCTTATGATTGTGTAATAAAGACTTTGTAATAAAAAGGGGCGTGATTTGTGGCAGACCCTGTGTCTATGGAGGATGTAAAGCAATATAGTGTGTATCTGAATCGATATGTTCTTTAATAAAACAGGTGATTTAAAATAGGTATTTAAAATATGTAGAGCAGCTCAATCGATAATTCTATATAATAAAAACAAAATAAAATTTTAAAATAAGAAAACTAAAAAGCAGAATCAAAGCATATTACAGGAGAATGTTAAATATAAGAGGCATGCCGTCTGGAAACATTTAATAAGACAAACCCTTCCTACAGGGTGTATCTTTCCTTGAAGAGCCAGGACCCCCCTCACCCCCATTCTTCTGAGTTAACAAAATTAAGGCATGAAATCAAATTTCTTGAGAAGTGTAGTAATGAAGATCTAGGAGAGCTGTTATTGCTTTAGAGCTGAACTATGAAGGATTCAGTGGAAGAATAAAAACAGACGTGATAAAAGATGGCAGGCCGACCAATTGGAAGGACATTTAATATTTTAGTCAGATGCACTGCAGAGGTATGTTAGGAGACTGTCGTTGCTATTGATGTCTATTTCATGAATGTGATTAATTTCAATTGTTGTCGAGGTAGCTGATTCCAAGTTAAATTTCAGTTGGACTCGCACAATTGATGAGATACTGTTAAGGTATCCTGAAAACATAACATCTCCCTTGCCTCCCTCTTCCACGTGGACCCAGCGTATCCTAATGTATTTCATGCAGCATCCTGCAGAAGGTGCTTCTAAGCACCTGCGTTCCTTTGATGGACAGTAATCGCCCCAGCAAATGGTATGAATCTGTTGTGATGTGAAAAATGCTGAGCGCTATATTCTGCGAATGAACACTTCAGCCCCACAAATCCAGGACTGCTGCTGACTGCCTTTTTGGTTCATAAAGTATTTATTTACCTAAAACAGCTTGTGTACATATAGGGGCAGAAATCTTCCATCTGTGTTTGAAGAAGAAATGTAGGAAAACCCCTCAATCTATTCAGTTGTTCTTGTAGGTCCTCACTTCCACTGTCAGTGATATTCTCAGCAGTTCTCTGTTTCTGTTGTGAAAAGTTCACACCACCTCCAATCGCAAAACAACACGTAGGCTGCACGAAATGGATTTTTTTCCTACAGGCAGCTCCCTATTGCATCAGCAAACTTTCACTGGTAATTTAAGCATGAGTTGATTTACCAAAGCATCCTTGGGGAAGAAAGAACTAGGTATTATAGGCCAGGTTAATGTCATGGTTTAAAAACAAATTCATTTGTGAATACACAGATTAGCCACGATAAAAGCTCCTTAAAGAATATGATGCTTCCAACTTACTTGATATAGTAGGGCACTTTGTTTGGTGAGATGGCTCTCTCCCAGGGACCCTGGACAGAAGCTGAAAAAGGAAATAAAAAAAAAGGCAAGGAGGTCAAGTTCACTGCAAACAGGAAAGACAACATTAATCTCCAGAATTACAATTTTACTCTGATATTGGTCTGTTTGCTCAGTTGCCCGTGAAGACAGGATGGATTAACTGGCTGCTCTGAAGTTTCTGTCCTAATCTAAGTGAAACTGAAGTCATTCAGGCAAAAGATAAATGCAAAGAGGGGCAAAAAAAAAAAAACAACAACACAAAAAACGTCCCACTGCCATGCAGATAAGGAAGTGAATGAGAACACTGACGGGTTTTCTCTTATGTGTCTCCATTGGGTGCTTGTCTTATAATACTTCCTGTTGTTGCTTCTCCGTATCTTTTACTATTTGATTGACTGGGTTTTATTAGTTTAGCAGCTGAAACATCCCTCTGTGATATATTTACACCCCAACTTATTGAAGCTAAAGTGCTCCACTTATCAGTCTGATGTGTTTGTTTTTCTCTTTATTTGGCTTTTGCCGATTTCATTTACTTGTTATCAGTTTAATTGGAGTCCTAAAATGTCAGCCGACCAGCGTGATCTTATTAGAGAAGATAACAAAAAGTGAGAAAATGGCATGTGATACCAGAATGTAATAAAACTTCTGTGATGAGTGATGAATCCTATAGGTAAAATGAAATTTCACATATGGGGATTTTGATTTATAATGACTTTATTGTGGATTAGGCCAATCAATCATCTTTCAACTATGTTTTAAACGTTTCACTTGTAGCTTTTTTTTCTTTCTCAAAGCCGGACTCTAAAAATGCCTTTCCTACACTGTTTCCTCTGTGGCTTTTTCATTCTTTTAAACAAAATAATCGTGTTAGGAGGTACTATAACATTTCCTCAACAATAAACTCTTCCTCCTGAATAGACTTTTAAGAAACCGGAGTTCGAAGAGACACAGAATGTCATCGGGAATATAAATATAAGAAGCATTCTTCTTAACATCTAGCAATTGCATGTGTATGTCCATTTTCCCCTGAATTTTCATCCTGCTTATAATTTGAAGCACAGCTGATGCCGGCCATTATTTCTTGCTATGAGAGGCTCCCTTCTAAATTAGTTTCATAGTAAATCCGTTCCATAGTGTATTGAGATATAAGAAAACGTCAAACTGAATATATTCCCAACTACGCTGTATAATATGAAAGAACAGCTTCTGAAAAAAGTTAACTTTGCCTACTGCCAGACAAATTTAAGGGTAATGAAACTACAGATTCTCTACTTTATATTGAGTAATAGAAGGCTCCACTCATCCAGTATTCAACCAGACATGCTGCTTTGTACCTTGGCGAAATGTCATTAAAAAGGATACAGAACATGGATTTGAATTTAGCCCCTAATTATTCCTTTTCATTTTGCCAGCTAAATTTTTAAGATGGGGAAAAAGACATTTGTCTCCTGATCTGAAGTAGTCCCTCGCCTTCCATCTCTGTCCTCCTTTTTCTATTCCTCTCCCCTCTGTCATTCTCATTCCCTGGCTTACTCTCTCCTCTTGTCTGTTTTTCCTGTCCAGGTCTCAGCTCTCTTGCCCAGATTAGTTGACAAAGTAAATAAGACCAGATTTGAAAATGTTAGGCTGAACTCCTTCATGTACCTGGGCAGAGTCTGACATTGCGGAAACCTGAAGACCCAAGCCCTCTCTCTCAGGAAACAGGGTGCAGAGGCAGAATCATAGCCCCACGCGGCTCAGCACACTTTCTTCTTAAAACCATGGCATCATAATGGTGATGGATGTTACCTAGACTTATTGTAGTGATCATGTTGCAATATTTACAAGTATTGAATCATTATGCTGGTCTCCTGAAACTAGTATAATGCTGTATGTCAATTATAACTCAATTTAAAGAAGCTCCCCCAAATCATGGAATCATAAAAAGAAGAAGAGAACTCCAGAGAGCCTTTAGGCCAGCCCTCACTGGCGGAATTGCCAAACCTAAGAATGCCTAATCTGAGAAAAAGAATGGCTGCTTTTTTCTTACAGGTCTCTATAGGCTGGCCCCGCCCCCGCCCCTGCAATTTCTTTCATTATCCCTTTCTAGTTCTTTATTATTCTAATGGTCCAGAAAGCCTTTCTGACTCAGAGGATGCTGGTATGTTGGCTGGCACTGGAAAAGTCAGTTCAGAGTTTCTACATGCTTCCTAGGCGTCTCTGAGAGAGAAGTATGCTGGAGACGTCTACTGGCCAGGGGCTCTCTGCCTGAAAGAAACAACCTTCTATCAGAAATTCCAGGAAGAACCCGAGGAAAAGCAGCGGTGCCTAGGTGAGCAAATGGCTAGACCTGCACGGAGTATCTACAGCTGACTTTGCATTATTAAACAGTAAAAGCAAAGCAAAACAAAACAAAACAAAAAATAACCCATGCCAGAACAGTAATCAGACTATGCTTGAACTAAATAGTTGAAAAGATTTTAAGAGATATTCCAAAACATTATAAGTTCCACATCAGTATGAAAGTTCATGCTTTTATAAATGGAGTTCCTAATTGTTAAATGTGTACAGTGTATACAAACTGGACATAAAAATTGTTATGTTTGAAAAGCCTTTTGTCTTTATGTCTAGCTATCAAATAGATCCAATGGGGAGATTCACTGAATTTTCTTTTGTGCGGAAAGGTGTTTTTTGCCATTTGACTCAGCTTATAAATGTCCCTCAGTAACTGCCCTGCAGTCACTATCTGAAACCCTAAAATTTTCTACTAATACTAGTCCTTGGTGCAAAAAAGAAGAAGAAGAATGGCCTGCCCCTCCCTTCCCAGCCTCATCGCCTCCACAGACACGCGCACTGGAACTACTTCCTTCAGAAATAACACACAATCGGACGAGGGGACGAGGGTTCTATTCGGTTGCATTCAGCGCTCCTTCTCAAGACTGTTAAACAGTTGTCGGGCAATTTTGCTTGGGGCTGCCACATCATTCTGGTTTGCATATATTCAAAGCTGATCAAATACATGGTAACTGTCATCGGTGAGTCCCACAATTACCATTTCATTTCTTGCAGGAGGGCGGATGCCAACAACTGCTGTTTCTTATCTCAGTCTACCAGGGGAAGTTTGTCATCCTTCACAAAGCCGGCCTATGTAACAGACACACACATCATGTGTGCCTGATGTGTCCATTTTTAGTAGCCCATCCAAAGCAGATTTATTGGCAAATCGTTTCATATGAGACTGTGCTGCACTACCGTATTTTCTTATGGAGATGTTTCTATAACCACTCCGTGCCCTTCCAACACAACTTTCTGATTCAGATTCTTGAGTGTAAAAGCCATTCATTATCATCCGGCAGCAGCATCATGGGGGTATTGTCTGTTAAATTTATGTTTTTAAGGATTTTATTGATTTAGTTTTAGAGAGAGGGAAAGGTAGGGAGAAAGAGAAGGAGAGAGACATTGATGTGCAAGAGATATGTGCCCCCTACTGGGGACCTGGCCCGCAACCCAGGCACGGGCCCTGACTGGGAATCGAACCCGTGACCATTCCGTTTGCAGGCTGGTGCTCAATCCACTGAGCCACACCAGCCAGGGATGTCTGCTGAATTTAAGTAGCAAAGCACACATGTGTTTATTTATTCCAAAACCAACCTGTGAATTTCCCCCACACAGTTAGTTATTAAGAGCAAGAAAGAGTAGCAATTCTACCTTCAAATGCTTTTCGTCCCTGGAGATGACAGGACCCAATATCATGCCCAAGGTAGTTTTGAAAATTACAAACACAGGCCACCATTTGTTTAGTTCTTATTTCAACCATTTTTTAATGCAGGATGAACAGAATGTGCCGAGCGATGCACCCCAGTGTTAAGCCATATTTCAATCGACACAGGGGCCTAACCAGAAAATTAAAAAGAATGTTAATGTTATTCAAACGGTGCCAAAAGAGCACTCTCTGGAATTCAGACCCACACAGAGGCATTAATCTTTCACTTTTGTTATATTTTGTGGATTTGCAGTTTGATAACATAGTTGGGTCAAAAAAGTGGAGGCAGATTATGAAAATAAATAATATACCATTCACTGGAGACAAAATAGAAACTTCATTTATAGGGTTAAGAGAGAGCTGTTAGCAGAAATGGAGATCACATGGAGGGTTATTGGCAGGGAGGGGGAGAATGGGGGAAAAGGTACTGGAATAAGAAGCATGAATGGTAGGTACAAAATAGACAGAGGGAGGTTAAGAATAGTATGGGAAATGGAGAAGCCAAAGAACTTCTATGTATTACCCAATGGACATGATGAACTAAGGGGGGGGGATGATGGAGGGTGGAGGGGTGCAGGGCAGAGGGGGATAAAGGTGAGGATAAAATGGGACAACTGTAATAGCTTCATCAATAAAATATCCTTTAAAAAAAAAAGGTGTTTGGAAGGGGTAACTAGGCACTGTTGCCTGGCTCCCGAGAAGTATGCAAATTCCAGTAATGGTTTTATGGACACATTTTTGTTTGTTTGTTTGTTTGAATTTCCCTTTCTTTTAATTTTGAAATTTTAGAATTTTTGCATTTTTTATTGTTGTTGATATGGACACATTCTAGCAAGGAGACAGACTCTGTAGCAATGACCTGCTCTCCACTGTGGCCCTCCACGCCCATCCACACCTAGATATCTTTTTAGGCACTTTTTCCTCATCTCCCTACCCCACTGCAGGAAATTTTAATATCGCACATAATTATATATATCTGGTTATGTATTTTCTGTATCT
Source organism: Artibeus jamaicensis (assembly GCF_021234435.1). Classification (NCBI taxonomy): domain Eukaryota; kingdom Metazoa; phylum Chordata; class Mammalia; order Chiroptera; family Phyllostomidae; genus Artibeus; species Artibeus jamaicensis. The sequence continues at coordinate 5,429,933 of NW_026522028.1, read as the reverse complement.
GCGCTTTACCTAAAAGAGAGTAAGATTGTTTCTTTGTTCCCCTGTTGCCACCCCTAGGGGACAATATCACTACCACTGAGGAAGCTGGATCTAGGGGAGGGGTTGAAGGAGGAGACAGGACACCCTCTTACATGCTTGAAGCCAGATCTCAAGCAGTTTATTTGATCCTTGTCCTGACCTGTGACGTAGGTATTACTATCATTTTCATTTTGCAGATGATGAGACAGTTATGATCACATGGAGTACACAGCGAAGGTCCTCAGTCAGGAATTTTTGTTTATGACTCACACAGAAGTCAGGGCATTCGGGAGATGGAGAAAACACACACCTTGTGTGTCTACTAACTGCCGTGCACTGCATGATCCTTAAGGGGATCCCCAAGCACCCTATGAGGTCATGAGATTCCATCATTCTACATGAAGCCAGTCAGGCTTGGTAATGGTTAGTAAACTCGCCCACGTCTGGCTAGCACAGATGGCATTCAGGATGGCAATGAGGTCTGTCTAGTCTTTCTTTGTACTTTATGTTTTCGTGTGTGGTACGTTAACAGGCAGTCTCTAAATATCTGCCCAACAACTGAATCAATAAATACATCTTGAGCCCTGGCTGGTATAGCTCAGTGGATTGAGTGCGGCCTGCGAACCAAAGGGTCGCTGGTTTGATTCCCAGTCGGTGCGCCTGGGTTGTAGGCCAGGTCCCCCAGTGGGGGCCACATGAGAGGCAACCGCACACTGATGTTTCTCTCCCACTCTTTCTCCCTCCCTTCTTCTCTCTCTCAATAAGTAAATAAAATAAAAATACATCTTGAAAGGGATTAATGGTGATGTCATCTACTCTAAGCTCTCTAAACTATCTGCGATACCTAAATTTACCCTCTACGCCATTGCCACTAGAGCCACCAAATTATTGCCCGGAGGCTGTTTGAACACTTCATTGTTGCCAGATCTTGGGAGGGTTGTTTTGAATTTCCTAGGGCTTTAGTGGTGGTGAGCCTCAACTTTCTTTTATGCTGGTAAAAATCTGCCCCTCTATGCTCTGTAATCTGCATCGCCATCCGTCCTGTCCTAGATGTCTAAGTTAAATCACCTGGTCAGTTCAGAGAAGCTATTTTGAAAGAACTAAGATGACACCTGTTTTCATCTAGAAGACGAAAACAAAGTCTCAGTTCCCAGAGAAACAAAACAATACCTGACGTCACATGTTAGGCATCATGCTTGTACGGGGCACCTACTACATCAGACATCATGCAAACCGCTGGCGCTAAGGCAGCAAACAAGAGTAGGCAGGGCGTGGTACACAAAGAGGCTCTGTGCCCTCAAGGATGTCAGTGTTTCATGAGGGCAGGTGTTATGTTTATTTATTTATTTTTTTAGAAGTATTTTTTAAATTTTAATTATTATTCAAGTACAGTTTTCTGCCTTTTCCTCCCATCCCACCCCCACCCCCCGTGTCCTCCCCACCTCCCTCCTGTTTCCACCCCCCACCTTCTTTTTCTCCATGTGTTCTTTATACTTGTTCCTGCAAACCCTTCACTGTTTTCCCCTGAAATTCCCTCCCCTCTCTCCTCTGGTCTCTGTCAGCCCCTTCTCAATTTTGGTGTCTTTGGTTATATTCAGCTTGTTTGTTTTGTTGATTACATCCCTGCTAAAGGTGAGATCATATGGTATTTGTCTTTCAGCACCTGGCTTATTTCACTTAGCATAGTGCTCTCCAGTTCCAACCATTTTGTTGGAAAGGGTGGGAGCTTCTTTCTTTCTGCTGCATAGAATTCCATTGTGTAAATGTACCATAGTTTTTGGATCCATTCATTTACTGATGGGTACCTAGGCTGCTTCCAACTCTTGGCTGTTGTAAATGGTGCTGCTATGAACATTGGTGTGCATAGGTTCTTTTGGATTGGTGTTTCAGGGTTCTTAGGATATAATCCTAGCAGTGGAGTTGCTGGGTCTAAAGGTAGATCCATTTTTAGTTTTCTGAGGAAATTCCATACTGTTTTCCATAGTGGTTGCATCAGTCTGCACTCCCACCAACAGTGCACTAGGATTCCCTTTTTTCCACATCCTCTCCAACACTTGTTGTTTGTTGCTTTGTTTATGATGGCCATTCTGATGGGTGTGAGGTGGTATCTCACTGTGGTTTTAATTTGCATCTTTGTGATGGCTAGTGATGCTGAGCATCCTTTCATGTGTCTCTGGACCCTCAGGAGGGCAGGTTTCAGATGAATGTATATTTCTAATGGGAGTGAGTGTACCAGCCGGAGTCCTGGCAGCAACCAGACGTCACATTCACACAGCTAGCGTGAACAGAGTTTAGTAAAAGGGCTGGTCACACAGGCCTGTGCAGGTTGTGGGCAATCCCAAAGGATAATATGAATAAGAACAGGAAGCCATTACCACTCTTAAGTCTGAGGGGCTGGGCGAAAGAACCATGGCCGGAACAGCGAGACAGGGAGGGAAGGGGGAGGAGGGAGAAAGAGGAGAGAGCAGGCGAGCCTCCGCTCTGCCCAAAATGAACAAATATGCATGTGCTCTGGTGAAGAGGGTCATGGGACAAGCCTTCTGACCTGTTCTCCATCTCCCCACTCATCTCTTCCTATGGCTGTCCATTGGCTGAGCCCAACCCGAAGCTGGAGGGCTTGGGATTCCATTCGTGAAGCCCACACAGGTCAGCCTTTCAAGGCCCAGAGCAAGGCAGGGAAGTGTGGAGCGTGTATGTGGAAGGGCGAAGTGCATCAAGAGTGGCTGACTCCATGGAGACGCAGCTTTGGCCCTTTTCCCATCTATCTGCCTGCTGGGAACGTGCATGTGATGATGGCTGGTGCTGTAGAGAAACCAGGAGAATGGAAGCCATTCTTGGTTGCAATCCCTCAGAAGCAGATATGGAGGCAAAGAAGTGAGTACAAGTAGTTTGAGCAGTTATTCAAGGAAGCACTGGTACAGGAACTGGAAGTAAGACAGCGAAGGGACAAAAACACGATGGAAGATGAATGACTGCTTTGGGCACCTGGGGTGCAGTCCGGCTGAGGGTTCTGTGTAGATTACACTTCTGAGTTATCTGCCCCCATTCCCAGGGGTGAGGGAATTGGAGTATTGTTGACTTTTGCTTGAGGGATACTCTTGGCGTATGGAGGGGGGGTCATTAACCCCCTGGCCCTTCTGGCCTGCCTCTTGCACTGGTGAGCCCGCTCTAATGGCCAGACAACGCCATGAGGGCAGAGTCGCAGGTGTGTGTAGTTGGAAGTCTGGGTTTGGCGTGCCTGGGTGCAGTGAATTTGGGCAGGGCCTTGACAACCTATGTTACAGAAGGCACGCACTAAGAATGAGAAAAAAAATGGGACGATGTGAGAAATCTGGGCTCCCAATGAATACGTGTTTACCATTCCAGCTTATTTCTGGATCCCTAGGGGAGAAACTTATAAATATCTCTTCTGCATAAGCCTGTATTGAGTTTTCTATTACATGCAGCCAAATCTGCTTCTTATTGAACTACTCCCACTCACCCAGACCACCTAAGGCCACTCACATCATTCCAGGCTCACATTGCAAATGGCTAAACAGTATTCCACCCTTGGATGCACCGTGATTTATTGGAGAAATCAATTGTTTCCAGTTTTTTCACTGTTATAGGTGAGGCTGCAATGAAAATCTTGGTAGATGAAGCTGTGCGTGTTTTTTGTTAATTTTCTTAAACACAATTCCTAGAAGTGTAATTATTTGATGAAAGCCTATGAACATTTAAAAGGCATTTTATAGAATTACACTGGTGCCAGCAGGAGTCTTTCTCTATTGATCTAGGTGGAAAGAGAAAAATTCCTTTTCTGCAGGTCCATGGCAGGTACTTGGTATAATTCTCAAGGCACATTACATATACTGCTTGATACAGGGGATTATTTGAGAACATGTGTCTCATACCCCCACTTCCCATGATAGATTGTAAATGTTTTGAGTTCAGAAAGGCACTCAGTACCTTGGCTTTCTATCTCAAAGACCAACCCAGAGTCTTGAGAGGTAGCAGGTGCAAGCAGACAGTGTCCAGAATGCAAATTCAGAAGAACAGAATTTGACTCCTGACTCCACCATTACTGCTTGAACTTAAGCAAATCTTGCCTTCTCCGCGAGCCTTATTTTCTTTATAGGCAAAATGGGGATAATGATGTCTCCCTTCCCTAACTCTTGTTGGGAAAAAATGAGAAACTAGAAAATGAAACTGCTTTGCAATATGTTAATAGCATGCAAATAACGCCTGTAATCACATACCTATGGGATGCTATGTGAATGATGGTAATCCTAGAATCCACCTTTCTGCTTTACCTGGGCAGCATTTGTCTTCAAACCTTGCATCCACTCCTAGTTACTATTAACATGCCACGTACAGTCTAAAGTGTGGCAGAGAGAAATGCCTTTGAACTTGACCTAACTGCCTGGGCTTATGGTACTTCTTTATACATTTCTGTGTGCCTAGTTCAATGGTGTCTGCTGAAACAAGCCTTCACCCTTAGGTAGACCAGCTGAACAGTATTCATCAGCATGAATGAGGAGCAGATTAGTTCATATGTGATACAATGGGAAATAGAGGATCACAGACTATTTTATAATCAGAGGATTATGATGATGAAAAGATAAAAAAAACGTTCCTATGATACGATATCCAATGGATTAGAGGTAGGAGAATGGAGTTCGAGAGTTAATTCATAAGCAAATTTGGTATCCAGTGAAAGTGAGAAAGCACAAATGACTCTAAACTTCTAAGGCTTAGTTACTAAGCAGTTGGGAATTGCACTGGCAGAAAAAAATTAGCTGGGAGGAAAATTTCAGGTAAATTATATATTAATATTTAGGTTAAGATATTTGGAAGGTGGGTCTCTTCGCTGAAACTCAAGTGAAAGAACAAGACCTTGAGTACTAGATGATAGCTGAAGCAATGAAAATGGATGGACTCTTGCTTTTTCCACCATCTTGTATGTAGCATGGGGGTCATGCTGGGACAGGACCCTATAATGACAAATTCATCTGGAAGGCTGTGGTCCAAGGCCATTTTTGCTGGTATAAGTGGGGTCTCTGGAACAAGAGCGAGCACATGATGCTTCTTAAAATTGAAGGTGTTTGTGCCCGAGATGAAACTGAGTTCCCTCTGGGCAAGAGATGTATTTCTGTGCCCAGGGGAAAGAACAACACTGACTCCTGGTGGCAGTGTGAACACAACCAGTGTCATCTGGGGAAAGGAAGTGGTGCTCACAGAAACCGGAACCCGTGGCTGGTTCCTGCTAAATTCTGAAGCAAACTTCCTGCTAAGGCCACTGCACACAGAATCAGTGTCATGCTGTACCCCTCAAAGATCAGAACTTACTCAAGAGTAAATAAATAAAGTGGATATGTTCTCCAGTAAAAAAAAAAAAAAGAGAGAAAGAAAGGAAGAAAATGGATGGACTCTTTAAGGAAAGAGGGCTATTAAAAGAGACCTATACCCTGGGGAATGCCCTGAAAAAGCTGGTAGTGATAGAAAAGCCATCAAATAAAAACAGTGCATAAACCAGAGGAAAGTAGGGTGAAATGCAAGGACGGCCAGACGGTGAGGTGTGAGTGCTGAGGGGTTCCAAAAAACTAAGAAAAGGAAGATGTATTTGGCCACAAGATCCCTGGTGATCTCCACAGGGCAATTTCACAAGAGTGGTGAAGGTTGAACCAGATCACAGAAGTTGAAGGAGGGGGTAGACAGAGGGAAAGTGGTAAGATTAGGCCCTAACCAAGCATTTGAGAAGTTGTACATGAAAGGAGAAGAAAGTAAATGGAGAGGGAGAATATGTCAGGGTTGGCCATCCCTCTTTCCTGTTCTGAAAATGAGCTCGTTCAATTCATTTACTATGGAATTTGCTTATGGTCTTCTTTATAATGTTAAATTACACAAAACACTTATTTCTTCTGTTTCTTTTACTTCCTAAGGTCATAATTAAGATAATAATACAGTGTTTAAATTTTCATGTCATTATTAATGCTGCATATAGACATATATGTGTATATATATATATGTATCATATTTTTCCATTGCAATTGCTTTCTTTTTTAAAGAAGACTTTATTTAATTTTAGAGAGAGGGGAAAGGAGGGGGAAGGAAAGGGAGACACATTGATCCATTGCCTCTTACATGTCTCCGACTAGGGACCTGGGCTGCAACCCAGGCATGTGCCTGACCCAGACTGGAACCAGTGACGTTTCGGTTCACAGGCCGGCACTCAATTCACTGAGCTACACCAGCCAGGGCTACAATTGCTTTCTGTACAATTTCTATTTCCTTTAGATGTGATGCCTATAGTTTCTGTAGCAAGATTGCATTTCCTGCCATTTAACTGAAAGGCCAAGTGAAACTGAACACTTTTCGAAACATTCAATTAAAATAAGAATAGTGCTTTATATGTCTGTATCATATATCAAAAGTAGAGAGCCAATGAGAACTCTCAGATCAGTTACTAAACTTGCAAAGATGGGAAGACTTTTCCATAAAGATTTCAACAGCAGAGACAGATGGGCTGCATTCCAGAGGGGAAGGTCACCGACGTGATGAATGGGGTCTCCAATGTCTGCCATAGCTGTGAAAATTGTTACAGCTAACTAAAATTCCTCACAAATAACAACCGGTAAATATTATATGAGCTGTCAGACAGATAACACTAAGCTCTGAGACCATCACGCAGGGTGAACGGAATACAGATAGTCCTCCACTTGCGTGGAGGTTACATCCTGATAAACCCATTGCCAGCCTAAAATATCACAAGTCAAAAATACATTTAATACAGCTAACCTACCTAAGCCTAGCCTGGCTAACCTTAACCATGGTCAGAACATCCTATGTTAGCCTACAGGTGGGCAATGACGCAGACCTTCATCTCTGCAGTCATTGTCTTCTTTTTCTTCTCCCCAGAAGCAGGAGACCTGGATGGGCTTTTGTGGAGGCATAATGGGATGCAAAAACACAGAAAAACACAAGCTCCAAAGATTTCTGGCCACACAGTATGCTACAGAGTACTGGTTGTTCACCCTTGTGATCACGTGGCTGACTGGGAGCTCAGCTCCCTGCCATGGCCCAGCCCCACCAGAGAATATTATACTGCATGTCGCCACCCAGGAAAAGGTCATAACTCAAAATTTAAACTACGGTTTCCACTGAATCTGGGTTACTTTTGCACCATTATAAAGTCGAAAACACACAGGTCGATCCATTGTAAATCAGGGACTGTCTGCACCACGGCACTGGCCTTGTCAGTGCGTCACCAAGTCATTTAGAGAATCAGGTTTACGTTTGATCTGGGAAGTCAAGAATTCATACTAAACCACCTGGCAAGCTGACTGAGTTGCAGAGATAAATGCAACATCTAATACCCAGTGCTGCTGGCTGTAAGCAATATTTGGTCGTATTAACCATGAAAGAAACGGTCCTTCCAATGGACTTCCACGAAATTCCAAAGACCAGATTGTAATTATTAGGACATTAGGGAAGCAACGAAGCCTCATAAGGACAGATGCAGGGTAGGTGTCTGTATAAACAGCTGCGGCTGAATTATGCTCATGGAATTTCCAACAAACTTCGAACAGAACTGGCTGACTCGGTTACCACTGAACTTCCCTCCAGGTGAAAGCAGCTACAGTCTGTAGTCCATCTGGGTTAAGTTGGGTTACTAACAAGTCAGAGCAATATTGCCAGGTGCCTTCAGTGTCTCTCCGGATGTGCCTTTTAAAAGACAGCAGGTAGTCAACACCATTTGCTGAACGCTCTCTGTGTGAATGGTATTGTATTAGGCACCAGGGAAATTTCAAGGAAAGTAAAATTTGAAATCTGAGACAGTAGGGAGCAACTCGGATATTAAAAACCAAATGACTATAGATGGGATGTGCATCCATTTAGAAAGCAAGAGCCAGGGAGAGCTAAGAATACGACAACAATGAGAAGAATAAGAGGGTGGGAGAGAAGAAATTTTGGTCCCAATTCTTTATGCCCTCGTAGAAGAATTACACATCTATAGTTGACCTGTAGACCCATGAGTGTGAGAATGGAAGCTTTTTATTCTCCTATGGGAGGGAGAGGAGGAGGGAGGGGAAGATAAACATAGTGGCAAACCTGAAGGTATTAAACTCCTCCAGTCTCAGTTTTCTCTTCTGTAAAATGGATGCAATAGAAATCCTTATTCTAAACCCACAGGACTGTCGATGAGGATTAAGCTTGTACAATGCTTCCTCACTGTTAAGAGGAAAAAGTGCTCAGTAATTTGGATATTCCTATTCTGAGCCCTACTATTATTGGCATCAGTATAGTGAGTCATCGGGATCCTTATCCAGTGTGAGGAATCCCAGGTTAACCAGGTGAAGGAGAGAGACTCTAGGGTTCCGGCGGTCCACTGACTATGAAAAGCTACTACCCAAAGTGATAAAAACGGCCATGAAAACAAAAGCCTAGAAAACCACACCAGTGAATCATCCCCCTTCCCTCTCCTCCAGCCATTTTCTGATCCTTAAAAAATTTCATGCAGTTCTCAGAGTAGTGAAACATGAAAGGAGACAGACCTTCCTTGGGCATTCTGATGCCGCCGTCAAGGGCGAGTCAGCGGTGTTTTATCATTTTATATCAGTGTTGTTTAGGAACTCAAAATAAACACTGAACAATTTTTAGAAGAAAATAAACTAAGACATTTTCATTTTCACTTACATATTTAGTTCTGATTTTTAAATTAAATCTCACCTTACCAAATGTACTATCTTTTTTTTGTACTTAAATGAGTGTGATTGGCTGTTAGAAGAATTATCTAATCTGTCCTGTTTAAGACATAAACCTTGTTGTCCTTTATTTCATCCTAAGATAGCAAGGTTTCTTTTTTTATATAAGATCTTTAATTTATTTATTTTTAGCAAGAGAGGAAGGGAAAGAGAAAGAGGGAGAGAAACATCAATGTGTGGTTGCCTCTCACATACCACCTTCTGGGGACCTGGCCAGCAACCCAGGCATGTGCCCTGACTAGGAATTGAACCTGCAACTCTTTGGTCCACAGGCTGGTGCTCAATCCACTGAGCCACACCAACCAGTGCAGATAGCAAGGATTCTAGTGAGCTTTTGTATTGCGCTCCGGGAATAACTGTAGATTTGGTTCAATACTTTCCCTCTTCCCCTGACACTGCTAATAGATGTATCTGCTCCAGGCCTCCTGGGCCAAGTCTTTTGAATCAAGTCTCTTTCCCTTGATAGTTGGCTTAGGTCAAGTTCCACAATGTGAACTCTCACTGTTTTACCTTTTGAGAATAAATCCCTTCTGTCCTTAACTCACACCATAAATGAGCTCATTCCGTTCCATTCTTCTCATTTTTTCCTCCGACATTTCCTGCTCAGATTTTCTCTTTCCAAGTCAAATTGCCCCCATGTTGACTAATCCTTCAATTATTCTCTCTCTTGTCTGCCTATTTCTAGCTCATTAAAATATTAGCACTCTGTAAAACCTATATTTATATTCATTATACATACATAAAAAATCCCTTTTCTGGACAAAAGGGCTATAAGGAAGTGATGCATAAAATCAGAAAGGGGGATATTCATCATACAAGAATGACTAAGGAGAAGGGAGAACCTGATTCTCATCACCAAATACATCTTGTAACACTTGCCAAGTGAAATCGAGGGCCAGGTACTCAGAAGCACCCCTTGCTAGATTCCAATCAGATGAAATACCTTCTACCTTGGATTTGCATATAAGCCTCAGGGACAATGTGCATTAATACTAGTCTGTATAGACCTTGTCCTCTCTTTTGCTATAGAATTAATTCCCCCTTCCCCTCTACTCCCATGACACTATTTACCACAACTATAGAAGGTCATGATTTTCTTAATGTCTATTTCTTTTGGTTTGAGCTTGAGTATCCCAAGGCCAGGATTCTGTCTTTCTCATCTTCTTTCTCCAGGGGCCTAGTGTTGGGTAATAAATACATGAATGAATGCGTGCTAATAGGCACAGCCTATCACATGTCACATCTTAGCTCAGAATCCTTCTGTCTTCTCTTTTTTCTTTTTTTTTTATCTTCTTATTTTCTTTATCTTTTTTATCTTCACCCGAGGTTATACTGATTGAATTTTAGAGAGAGGGGAGGGATGGCAAGAGATAGGGAGAGAAACATCAATACACAAGAGAAACATTGATGGTCTGCCTCATGTACGAGCCCTGACTGGGACCCAACTCGCAACCCAGGAATGTGCCCTGACAGAGAATTGAACCCTCAACCTTTCAGTTTATGGGACGACGCTCCAACCAATTGAGCCACACCAGCCAGGGCAGTCTTCCCTTGTTTTTAAGAACAAATTCCAAAGTTTTTACACCACAGTCAACAAACCCCTACCTGGCCTGGCTCTTGGTTGCTCATTGAACTACCATCCACCATCTCGCCTCCTTGGCTTTAGTCACACTAGCCTCCTTGTTGTTCCTCCAACCCTCCAGGGGTGTCCAGCCCGAGGTCTGAGGCCCACATGCAGCCCAGGATGGCTATGAATGCAGCCCACACAAAATCGTAAATTTACTGAAAACCTTCTTATTGCTCATTAGCATTTGTGTATTGAATGTGTGGCCCAGAGATGCCAAAAGGTTGCACACCACTGCTTAATCCATACTCCCATCTCAGGGCCTTTGCACGTACTATTTCCTCTACCTGGAACGCTTTACCTCCTGCCTCCCTGCCCTGCATCTGCCTGGCTTGCTCTCTTACTTCTCTAGGCAAATGTCACCAGTCTGACCATTGCATTTAAAGAGTTTCCTTCACTAATTTCTCGTCTGCTTTACCAAACTTACCATGACCTCACTGCCTTCTCCTATTAAAATTAACCACATGACAGGGGATTTTCTTTCATTTCCTGCTGTTTCTCCAGTACCTAGAACAGAGTCTGACTTGTATTGTTCAGTGAATAGACATCTGTTGAATGCCAGAATGAATTGATTCTTAGCTGGCTGAAAATGAAGTGAAGTTCGTAACTTTTTCAGGATATTACACTAGGCACTAGACTAAGTTCTTTCCTACTGAATTAGAGTGGGAATAACCTTTGGAGTGCCCAGTTCTTCATTTAATCAAGGCATATTCTGCATCTATCTGCCAGGTGTTAGAGGCATGCGATGAAAAATAAAAAGAGCAATGCATGCCCTTTACCCTCGTGATATGCACACTTCAACCCATTTCCTTTTATGATATGCTATCGACTATCCTTCACTCAAACTCCTGCCTGTCATTGGTATGTGTGCTGCTGAGCTTAAGGTGTAAGGCAAGAGGATGACGTAATTTATGCTGTCCCTAAAGTCCTTACCTGTTAATGGAGGTCATGAGGTCAGATGCCTTAAATAGTGATCACTACTCCATATACTGCACAGAATCATCAACCTCATTATGAAAGCAAGAGTAAATCAGATTTCCCAGGGACTAGAATAAGCTGGTTACAATGCCTTTTTCTCAGATGCTTGTCAATGTCTGTCAGTTACACTGTCGGCTCACAGACTGGGTTTCCGAGGAAGCAGCCGTGGGATCGACACCTGTGGAAGGGCGACTAAGGAAGCAGGAATGGCAACGGAAAGAAGGCAAGCTGGGACACAGGCCTGGTGACAGTCTTGGTCAACCCCACAGGTGCTCTTTAAAAAAATTTTTTGTAATCCTCACCCAAGGACATTTTTTTCCATGGTTTTTTAGAGAGAGGAAGAGAGAGAAAAACATCAGTGTAAGAGAAAAGCATTGATTGGTTGCCTCCTGTAGATGCCCTGACCAGGGATCAAACCTACAACTTAGGTATGTGCCCTGACCGGGGATCAAACCTATGATGTTTTGGTGAATGGGATGATACTCCAACCAACTTAGCTACATCAGCCAGGGCCCCACAAGAGCTCTTGAACTAGAATAATAGAGTTCTCCTAAGTTGGGCCAAAATGGCCAGGACTTTATATTCCTGTGTTGCTCAGGACTTGCCTGTGGAAGAGGGATGATCTTGGCCGAGGCAGCTGAGGCAATTCCTGAAGGGACAGGCAGTGAGAGGGTGTCTGCTGAGGACATTCCTCTTCATTGCAGGGACTGGGAGTTTAGAAAATTAGTCTCAGATGATTCCTCAGACACAGGTCCTTCTACTTAGTGTTCCATGTGACTCAATTGCCACGGCTACACGCTGTCCAGGGGTTCGTATACAGCAGCGGTTCTCAACCAGGGACAATTTTGCCCTCCAGAAGACACCTGACAATGTCTGGAAGCATTTTTGGTTATTGCACCTGAGGGAGGGTGGTTGCTACTGGCCCGCAGTGGGTAGAAGCCAGAGATGTTACTAAGCATCTTACAATGCACAGGGCAGACCCCGCAACAAACAATCGTCTGGCCCCCAATGTCAATTGTGCCCAGGTCAAGAAAACCTGCTTGACAGCCCAGCTTGGGGCCTGTATGAGGTGGCCTTAAATTTTCAACAGATTGTAAACAGCTGACCCAATTGGGCGCTGCTTCTCAGAAACGTGGATGGTGACCTACAGAGAGAAAGGTGGGTGGCAGGGAGTTGGGGAAGAGAAAAAGTCGGAGAGCTAAAGAAGAAGCCCGAAGCCACAAGGTGGAGAAGAGGGAGTAGCCATTACACTGCGCCAGTCGGAAGTCTATAGCAGCAGAGGGATATAGGGAGAGAAGCAAACATATGCTTCGGGGTGACTGGTGTTCCTCGTCCTTCCTATATCTCCACATATCCTTAAAGTACCTCTCGTCCCCTAAGCCAATCCCTCCCTGTTCTTTACAGCTTTAAGGAGACACAGCACATAACACAGCAGCATCTGCAGTGGACTGAAAACAAGAAGACTCTGTCATTGCTGATATCTGAAAGTATATTTAAAAATCCCAAGACAATGGTTTTTAAACCAGGAACAGTTTATGTAAGTCTGCAAAAGAACACAAATGCCTTTTGTCCTCACCTCAAAGTTCTCCCCGAAAAGGGTTTTGTAATCCCAAACTAGTTGTGCTCTCGAGGTGGAAAACATCCAAATGGAAAAATGAAAGTAATGACTTTTGCCCATAGGGATGTGCTTCTACCATTTATGTTGTGCAAAGCATTTTGGGACAGATGACAAAAAAGCTACCCTAGGCCAAACTCACAAATGCCTTTATTTTGTGGGAAGTGTAAAAATATACCTCTCAGAGTCAGCATTCCACTAAAATAGTGCCCGCGTGCCATGAAACTGCTTCAGAACTACGGTGCTGCTCTCCCTGTCCTAGGTCCCCGTGAGGCCCAGAGGAACCCACCACATGTAGGAAAATGAAATCAGAAAGAAAGAGGCATGCCCTGCCTGGTGTGGCTCAGTGGATTGAGCGTTGGCTTATGAACTGCAAGGTTGCTGGTTTGATTCCCAATCAGGGCACATGCCTGCGTTGCTGGCCAGGGCTCCAGTAGGGGGCGCATGGGAGGCAACCACACTTTGGTGTTTCTCTCCCTCTCTTTCTCCCTCCCTCCCCTCTCTATAAATAAATAAGAAAATAAATAAATGAGATCTTAAAAAAAAAGAAAGAGGCATTTGTTTCATCTCTGCCACGCCACCAGACTAATTTCCACGCAGGTATGTGAAGGAGAGGTAGTTAGTGGTCGAGCTAAAGTCACCATTTAGCTCTAGAGCCAGATTGTGCGTGGGGTACCAGGGCAGCTTCATAAAGTCTAGGAGAGGTTAAATGCAATTGGTATTCCACGCACATCCCCTTTCCCCATGGGCACACCCATCTCCAGCAGCTGTGAGTGCCAGCTGGTATGGGCCCGCTGTCCCCAACTCCAGAAATGCCCCCCACTCGGTGAAATGGCAATTGCCCTTGCTGCCCCCTACTCCCCAGAAATCTGCAGCCAATGACAGGTTGGCATGGAGGAGCAAAAGCCCAGCTCCCTTGCCTAAAAATGGGGCTGCCTCTGTGGTACAGCGTGTGCTCCAGAGACCTCTGTGGGACAGGCTGAAGTTAGTCTCCATCTCCTTGCTTAGCTTTACTCCCTGACCAGGAATTCCTCTGCCTTATCCTGCTTCCTTTACTCTGCGCCTGAGAGCCGCCCTCCTGACGCATTACTTATACAAGAGTCTTCGCCTAGGGTTTTTCAGCCAAGGAACTTGACCCAAGGCTAGAGTGACCAACAATCCTGGTATGCCTAGGATGGAGGGAGTTTCCTGGGATATGGAAATTTCAGTGCCAAACCCAAGAACACCCCAGACAAACCAGGACCACTGGTCATCGTACCTAAGGCAGATAGGTATTTGGATCCTGAGCTTTGCCTCCAGGGACTTGGGTGATCTGAACAACAAATAAATTTGGTTGTGCCCTGGCTGGGTAGCTTGGTTGCTTGGAGCATCATCCTGTGCACCAAAAGGTTGCAGGTTCGATCCCCAGTGAGGGCACACACCTAGGTTGCAAGTTCAGCCCCAAGTCCAGGGTACGTATGGGAGGCAACCGATTGATGCTTGTTCCTCCCTCCCTCCCTCCCTCTGTCTCTCCCACCACACCTTTCTCTCTCTCTGAAATCAATAAACATATCCTCGGGCGAGCATTAAAAAAATCAATTGGGCAGTGTCCTAGCAAACCAGCTATGCAAAATAGACAAAAAAAAAGCCTTGATTTGCAGTATTTGCCAATTTTTGAGGGGTAACTATTCCCAGTATGGCTGACGTCAGGCTACCTAAGTATATTTAACAATGGGCTCTCTCACGCCAGTATATAAGCCAGCTCCCGAGCACAGGTTCCCACAGCAGAAACTGAGAGTCTTCCTAATGTTCCTCAGCATGCTCAAATAAATGGATATGTAGGATGGACGATGTAAAATTTTGTTACCGAGGATACCCTGAAGCAAATGAATCTAAGGTCTTACTGAAGAATATCAATTTGGGCTCAAGGAGAAAGGGTAATAGAAATAGGTTTAGAGAAAAGAGTTTAATTATTATCATTATGATTGCTTTTTGTGGGCATCTGAAAGGCTATCTTTGAATTTATGGAGGTGATACCAGAAGCACTTATAGCAGGGGTGTCAAACTCATTTTCACCGGGGGCCACATCAACCTCGTGGTTGCCTTCAAAGGGCCGAATGTAACTCTAGGACTGTAGAAATGTAACTACTCCTTAACAGTCAAGTGAGAGCTCGGTGCTGCTACTGGGTAGAAACAAGATGCCAGGCTGCATAAAACAAGGTGGAGGGCCCGGCGTGTGGGCCTTGTGTTTCCCACCGCTGACTTATAGGCTAGATGGCATTTGTCCCAAATTCCCAACACCTGGGACAGTACATGACTGGAAAAAATTGGCCCAAATGATTTTGCCCTGAGATTTTACCTGATAGAGAGCTTAAGGCTGAAAATCATCTCACACTGTACCTTTAAACTTCTTCCCAACTTTTATCCTGATGGCTTCTTTAAGCCAATCTGTGGCTTTAAATTATTGGCCCACTCGTATTTCAAATTTATCCATCCCCTGAGGATCACAGTAGCATAGATTAGAGCACTGTTAAGTGAAATGTCAGCAATTATTAGATGTGCTTCAAGTTTTTCCTCTACCTTTTTTTTTATGAAGTGTGTGAGTTGGGGGAGGTGGGGTGAAGTTGGCAACTTTTTAGCGCTATGTAGCAAGGAAAAACTGGAACCAGTCTGGGTTACCTTAACGAGGCAGAGAGAGTTAAGCAAGGATCTGATTATGGCAGGCAACATGATAAAGCCTACAGGAAGTAATCAGTTATTTCTTTTTACAGCATCTTGTATTCTGAAAATGAGATGACCACTCAATGAGACTCACAGATTTTAAATTCAGAACAAATAGTAAGAGGGAAATACGTCTTGCAGAGTTCCATAGCTAGCAATAGAGTTTCCTACTGCAAGAGGTCACTGGGTTAAAAACTAGAGAATAAAGTTTTTGACCTTTAGTGTTGTCTTTCCATTATAAAAGTAATACATGCTTATTACAAAAATTCTGCAAAAGTCAAAAGAAAGAAAATCACGGTAGTCGTTTGTGTTTTGATGTATACTTTGAGCCTTCTCTTTATGTGTACCTTTCCGCCGTTTCTATTTCATTTTCTAATCTAGATATGATCATTTGTAATTCTGAAAGCAGCTTTTTTCTTTAATATGTTACACAGCACAGTCGAATTTTATAAAAGGGGCCATATGTGATTATGAATGCTATTAGTCCTTGCTGAGAGGTAACATAAAAAGTCCCATTATTTATTGAGTGTCTATTATGTGACACTATGCTAACTGTCGTGCCACTGTGCATTATCAGTGTCAAGAGAAAATTTACCTCTTCTTTTGGGTGTAAGACATAATTCATTCTGCAAGTAATTTGATTAAACACCTACCAAGTATCAGATGTCATGTTAGGTACTTGAGAATATAACTGTGAACAAGACTCAAACCACCCTGTCCTTACAGAGATTAGGGTCTACCCATTGATTATTTGCCTGTTCATCAGTTACACTAATAAATGGAAAGGTCTTATAATGGAAGACCTTATAAGGTCTTCTAGTGGAAAATACTAGACTTTCTGATTCGATCCCTGAAAAACACCCTCAGAAAAAGAGAGGGATTACTTCCACTGCAAATTAAATACGAGAGAATGAATGATATTTTCACGTCTAGTTTGATTACAATATTAAGTGATACGATCAAGTTGATAGTGGCGGTGGCAGGAATACTAATGCTAACAGCAAACACTTAGATAGCATTTCTTATGGGTTAGGCACTGTTCTAAGGGTATTACACATATTAACTATTTCATCAGAACTATAACCCTCTAAAGTAATATTACCATATTTCGTGGAATTCAAAACTCTATTGGTCATAAGGTGCATTCTGACTACAGAGTTGTTAAAACATGGGTGGAACGTCTTAAAATTGATGACATATGTTACTATAATCCTCATTTTGTAGATGAAGGATAAAGATATGAAGTACCTGAGCCAGTATTTGAGTCCAGCCAATCTACTTTCAGAGCCTATACTCTTTTTTTTAAATTATTTTATTTATTTATTTTTAGAGAGAGGGGAAGGGAAGGAGAAAGAGTGGGAGAGAAACATCAATGTGTGGTTGCCTCTCTTGAGTCCCCTGCTGGGAACTGGCCTGCAACCCAGGCATGTGCCCTGACTGGGAATCGAACCGCGATACTCTGGTTCGCAGGCCCGCGCTCAATCCACTGAGCTACGCCAGCCAGGGCGGAGCCTATACTCTTAACCAATACCCAATATACCACTGGGGAGACGGCACTTGGCTCAGGCTTTGAGAGAAAAATTCAGACTCAGTACATCACCTTCGTATGGGCCAGAGCATGAGGACTAGAAGAGAGAAATATCTGGGACAATCTCTAGGTGGACCAGGCAGTTACTGGCCTAGGCGTTTATTCTTTGTGGGTAAGGCAGTGTGCGGTGCGCCTCAGAAATGCAGAAGCTGGTTTCCAGCCCCAGAGATCTATTGTAACCATCTCTGTGACCTGGGCTATGTCCCCTGATCTTCCTGCATCTATTTTGTCATCTGTAAAATAAGCGAAGGCCCAAGTGGTTCAGTGTGTCCCAAACTTAGGCTGCAACGCACAGAAGGAAAACATTTTACATGGTGACATAGCACATGTGTGTGCACGCACACACACACCTAACTGAGACCACAGTGTCAAAACAGCACTTAACTGTGCTTGTGCAATCTGATAATTTCTGGTTGGTTCTATTCCATTCGATTAAAAAGTGGTTGTTTGCAAGTCATTAAAGTGATTCTAGAATTCGCTAATGAATGGTCTGGAAACAACTCATACAAATATTCTCTATGTTTCTCTCCAGTCAGGCAATTCTGCAGCACGGTATGGGGCGGGTGTGTGGGGAGGGTGAACTGAGAACCTCAAGAAAGAGAGAGTTGATCCAATTGCCTTAAAAATATTCCTTTTCTGCATGGACAAAGTCAAATTGGGTAGGTTAGAGGGTGGGAGGCAGGGATGGGTGCAGTGGGAGGGTGGTATAGGGAGGTGAAAATGGAGACAACTGTACTTGAACAATGATACAAAAATAAATGAATAACAATTCCTTTTCTTTTTCACTGGATCGTGTTCTTACTGCCTTCGAGAGAAAGTTCTTGCCATGAAACCATTTGGCAAATTCCAGTTTAGAGGCAAGATTCCCATACTATGTTCTACGGCATATTTAGTGAGAAAGTAATTGGTGCACCTGAAAAAGGCTTCCGTAGTCACCTAAGTATGGACAAGAGCTACTGACTCTGTCCTCATTTAGAGGGTGAATGTATATTAAAGGGTTTAAGAATTCCAACAGGAAAAAACTGCCTTACCTTTACAGCCCTGTTTGTTCCCAATCTTATTGACTCCAGAAATAATTTTGTTTCAAGGGAGAGTTACTAACATAATACAGAACATTAATGGCTGAAGGAACTTGGCTTGGAAATGCTCCTTTAGGGAATTCTAGAACTTGTAAAATATTAAGACAACTGCAAGTTCTTCTTACTATTACAGAAAGATTTTTAACCTTTACCCAAACCTACAGTTACCCTTCTTGATGAGAAAAGTAAAATTTTGAACAGAAGCCCAGAGAGTTGAGAAAATGGCCAGAAAAAAGATTTTACATTCTTTTTTAAAGGTCTTGAATTCTTGAAAATAAAAAATGGATAATTTTAAAACTAGTGTGCTGATGAATACTATAGTACTTTCTTGGTCATTGACATATGAAGAGATCAACACTGTACCTTTCAACTATATATATATGTACCTATATTTTGATACATATAATATGTATATAATATTTACACATGTGTATAATATACCATAACATTTCTAAGTAATAAATTAAAAGTATCACCCAGTTAGAATTTCTCCTTTTCTCTTGGTTTCCGTGGCAGAAGTCAGTAAGAAGTGGTAGAATGTTAAAGAGAGAAATAAAGGCAAGCTAGTATGTATCAATCAATATAAGTGCTACAAGTGTGTATCAATGTTTTCCTCTTCTCATTTGCTCTTAGATTTAAGATAAAAGAAATGACTATTTTAACAAATAGAGGTTGGGCTATAAAAAGAAACAATGAGTACTTTTCTTTAGTAGAAGGAGGCCTCTCTCTACTGATAAAAAACAAAGACAGCCCTGACCTGCGTGGCTCAGTTGGTTGGACATTGTCCGGCAAGGTGAAAGGTCGCCCATTGGATTCCTGATTGCAAGTCAGGGCACATGCCTGAGTTGTGGGTCAGGTCCCCAGTAGGGGGTGCACGAAAGGTAACTACACATGGATGTTTCTCTCCCTCTCTTTCTCACTCCCTTCCCCTTTCTCTAAAAATAAATACATAAAATCTTTTTTTAAAAACCAAACAAAGAGAGACAGTAATGAAACAATCAAAGGGGAGTGTGTGTGTGCGTGAGACAGAGGGACCAAGAGAGAATAGGATGAAAAGACACTGAGCACGTTTGTGTGGTGGGGCAGCTGCTAGTGGCTCTTCTTTTTCTTTCATTTGTAATTTCTAAACCTCAGAAATCACCCTATGATTCGTTCTAGGAACCTGAAAGCAAATTACCAGACATCTATCAATTCCAACTCATTTATGCTGACCGTAGTGGTATTTTTTCAAACGCATTTTTATTTGCTGAAGGGAAGCTGTTTTTCTTTTATAGAGCACCATTTAACAGCGGACCAGTGACTTCAGAGACGGCCTGCCTCAGACATGGTTTTGATGGTGCGCTCCATTTCTGGTGCAACTTTCTAGAGGTCATTTGGCAATACAGATCAAAGGCCTCGCCAATGTAAACATCCTTTAACACAAGAAGTTGCATTGGGAGGCATTTACGTTGCAGAAAGAATGTGAGGTGTTTGCAAAGGTCGACAAAGAATGTTAGTCACAGTTTGGGATTTAATAGTGAAAAATTGGAAATGACCTTAACATCGAGTGACTGACAACTGCCTTGGTAAATCTGGCAAAGCCACAAGAGGGACTACTACTTGGCCATTAAAAAAATTACTCTGAGTGGAATATGCAAACACACAAAAATAGTTCTATTATAGCTCTAAGGGAAAAAAATGCAGGTCATAAACCTGTACATATAAGAGGCAGCCAATTGATGTTTCTCTCTCACATTGATGTTTCTCTCCCTTTCTTCCTCCCTCCCTTCCTCATTCTCTAAAAATAAATAAATAAAATCTTAAAAAAAGAAAGACATTGAAATGAAGAACAAACTGAGAGTAACCACAGGGGAGGCAGGAGAGGATAATGGGGGGCAAAGGGTGAGGGGTTTTTAGGATCAACTATAAAGGACACATGGACAAAACCAAGGAGGAGGTGGGATGGGGGAGGGAGGTGGAGATGGCCTGGGTGGGGGGTGGGAAATGCAGACAACTGTACTTGATCAACAATAAAAAAAAAGACAGAACCCACTCCAGAATCTGAATACACACATGAACATACACCCAGACAAAGACATAACGTTTATAAACCACATTTTTAATAGTAATTTCTCTTTCCCTGTTTGTACTCTCTGCTTTCCAGAAGTTCTTTCAGGGGTATATATTACCTCTGTAATTTTAGAAAGAACAACATAAGCAAAATAATCTTTATCTAGTCTTCAGTCTCACCGTCCTATTTCTCAACTACCCCTTAAACTAAGTCAGTATTTTCCGATATGTGCAAGCAAAGCTTCTAAGTGGAGCTAGAGTATACTTAGTATACTCTACGAGAGTATCCAAGAAATCAGTGACTTCTAGCTCTGGCTCCATGTAGGAGGGTACATGACTGTTTTCATAAGTATGTTTCTTCAAGCCTGACCTTTTGTGAAGTGGGTGCCTCTGTGGCGTGGTTTGAAAGGTGTGAGGATGCTCCATGTGGCCCCTCAAAACTCTTTCCTCATAGCTCACAGATTACAGCTGATGGTACCATCTCCCTCAGAGAGCCATTGCTCAGGTTTATGCTCTTGCACCCTATTAAAATGCAAATAGCCCAAGAGAAATGTGCATTAAACTTTATCGGTCACCTGGGTTAAATGAGTATAATGCAGCATTTTCTGAGGCTAGCTTTTCATGGGGAAGGCATGGGACTTCGGGTGGGGCGCACAGAAGGAATGAAGGATGAATGAATACGCATGGTGCCTGAGGAGTAATTAATATTCCTAATGGTAATATTTATATTTATGGTTTATGAGTCACTTGCAAGAATGTTATTGCATTTAATCTCAATGAAATTGAGTAGAATAGCTGTTACCAAGGCAATTTAGGCAGACCAGAGATCTGGAAAAATACACAAGACAAAATCTGCAGGCTTTATAATTGTTCTAGAGCAGCGATTTCCCACCTGTGGGCTGCGGCACAGTGACAGGGCGCAAGAGGCCCACTGGTGTGCCCCCAGGAGTTTTAACACACGCAATACCTGACTATTTAGTCTGGGGCACTGACCTCTTTTCCCTTACATTGTCGAATAAAAAAATCACAACAGCCAACACAACCATAGCTGTCCAATGTGAATGAATCAAAAATACACCTACTTTTTTGTCAGATCAGCAAAAATGTATTTTTTGGTGTGCTGATGAATTTTAGTAATTAGTTTATGTGTGCCGTGAGATGAAAAAGGTTCAAAATCGCTGTTCGAGAGCCATTCCTACAAGCCATAATCCCACTCAATGACATACATAGCTTTGACCTGCCTCATTTATCCTGGCACCTTCAAAGCATGTGTGATACTGTTCATGTAACAATGGTAGGCAAATAATAAGGTTAGCCCCAGTCAGAAACTAAGACAACTTCTGAATTAATGTGCTGTATAACAAAAAGACAGGACTGTCACCATCTAGGAATTTTTGTTCTAAAAGACAATGGCGAACAGGGATGAAAGCATCTAGTCAGATACTTTAAAACGTTTGTGAACATGGATCTTTTTATTAATCTATGGAAAGTAAAAAACAAAGGACTAGCAAACAGCAGTAAAAAAGTCAGAAAAGTGAAGGGAGATCCTATAGACTTACTTCCTCCCTGTAATATGTAAATCAGGTAAAAGACAGTTGGGGCCAGGGGTGGTGGTTAAAGACAGACTCTGCGGCCGACTTCTTGGATTTGAATACACACTATGTCACCTGCTAGCTGTGTGACTGTACCGGGGGGGGGGGGACCCAGAAAACCTGGAATGTACTTATAAAAAATTGTGTATTTATTCTTACACGTTAAAGTTCAGTCACCATCAAAGTACTCTCTACTGATGCTACACCTATTGAAATGTTCTTTCCATTGCTCAGAACAGGTTTTGAACTCGTTGACTTTGATGCCTTTTAGTGCTTCCATTTTTTGGTTCACCCCTTCCACGTCGGCAAAATGTTTCTCTTTGAGGACTTTTTTCATCCAGAGGGGGAAAAAAGTCACTCAAGGTAAAACTGGGTGAATAGGGAGGGTGGGGCACAGGGTCATGACGTTTTTTGGTCAAAACTGCTGAACACCCAGTGTGGTGTGGGCCAGTGTGCTTGTAAATCACCCATCATGGAACGACAAAAGTGTTGAGTCTTCAAAAAAAATTCACTGAAGCCAAATGCAGCCTCTCACAATAACACCAGCTGGTGCACTGAAACAGATGGGATCCTAGAACACTCACCTAGTGGGGGAAGCTGTACTACAAGGGGCCTGCCCTCCGGAAGGTCATTCCAGTTTTTTTGAGTCCCACCTCTTATGCTTCCCTTTTCTTATCCTTGGAATGAGTATAATAATGCTATCTATCTGATAGGTTGTTATAAGGATTACATTAGTTCACATTTGTAACATTGCCAGGCACAAAGTAATTGCTTTAAAAGGATCATTAAACCCTCATACAGACTCATGCATGACCAGGAGGAAATATACCAAAATGTCATCATAGATTAACTCCATGTGGTAGAAGTATGGTTTTTTAAATATCAAACAACTCAACATATGTACTGTTGCAATGAAAGACTCACTGATATAAATAAATAACATGAGTCAGAGGAGAACAGGAGCTTGACAATTTAATATGGATTTTCATATGATTAGGGTATTCCAATATTAAACTTTCCTACCCTGGCTGGTGTGGCTCAGTGCATTGAATGCCGGCCTGTGAACCACAAGGTTGCTGGCTGGATTCCAGGTCAGGGCAGAGGCCTGGGTTTTGGGTCAGGTGCCCAGTAGGGGGCACGTGAGAGGAAACCAGTCCATGTCTTTCTCCTGCATGATGTTTTTCTCCCTTTCTCCCTCCTTTCCTCTCTCTCTAAAAAAATAAATAAAGTCTTAAAAAACCCTTTCCATCAAGATGGTCTATTCCTCTTAATATTAATGATTAAAAACACAATATTTTTAAAGGATATATATAAATAATGAATTACGAAAACATAACTGATAACATAGTAAAACTGGAAAATATACACAATGAATAGAGGTCAAGAACTGAAGAGCGGCCAGAAGAATTAGGGAAAGGAAACACAAGCTGAGGTTTCAACTTGGAGGCAGAGAGTAGTTAGTAACTTACACGGAGATAAAGAATTCTAGATTGATTCATGGTAATACATATTGAATTATGATATAATTATATGATAGCACAATTACCAGCTGTATTAAGCAAACTGCTCGAAGCCGGACTAACAACTCAAAAATCTCACCCAAGTTAGCACTTGAGAATACATTGCAGGAAATGATCATGCATTCGCTAAAGACTGGACGAGATAGTCAAATTTGTCTTCTTCTTCCTAACCTTCCGAATGTACCCACCAAGGTATTTTTTAGGATGATTTATGCCCGCAGTGCATTTAGCAGCAATGATTGTAATTCAACCCTTATTTCTTAGCCACCAAGATGCAATGAAGAGGTTAAGCAATGAAAGCTGACAACGACTTACTGGAAAGAAAGTGCTGGGACGCCGGGCCAAAATCCCTGTGAGCTTCGTGCAGCTGCCTGATGCGGTCCTCAACGGCCACCTGGGAGGAAGAGGCGAGAAATGATGGTCTGTCATCATATCTAATGAGGAACAATGAAAACAACGTGTCCTCTTTGGTAACGTCTTTTTGGGCTTCTAAGGCTGGAATACTAATGCAGCAATTTATAACCCTGGTTTTAATATCCACTTATGGTAGGGGGCCTCAAAGATCCATTTTTATTAAACCAAGGCCAAACAAAAAAGATTTGCTCTCTTGACAGTGTTAAAATGAGAATTTCTGAAACACTCATTGGCAGCGACAGATGAACTACGGTTCCAATTAGTACCAACAAAAATGCCAACTCTAAATCTTTCATGAAAAGATTAAGGAGGGAGGTTGCCATTTACTATGATACTAGGTGAGTAAAGGACCTCAGAAATGATGTATTTTGTCTTAGTCTTTGACTAAGTCTATTGTTTTTTGGCTAATTTTTTTGAATAGTATTAATCAATCATTAATGGATCATTGAGTCATAATTAATCATTGATAACAAGTAACCAAAAAGTTTGTTAGTAGCAAATACCCTTAAATTCATGGTATTTGTAAGGTGGATAGTGAGGTAAAAGAAATCTTCAGATTTTAGTTTTCAGTGGACCTGGAAATTACTAGGAAGTATATTTTTAGGTGGCATGGAGTAAAAATGACCATTGTTTCCTTATGTTCTTCTAAAATATATTGACACAATATCCTGATAGCTTAGGAAATTCTATTCTGGGCAGAGAAACAAGGAAGAGTTTTATGCGTGAAATGGTATACTCTGTCATCTGGCACTTTGCCAGCCCGGTCCTTGTGATGGCCCCACACACCCACATCCTAGCTACACGACACTGGATCTTGACTTGGTTCTGAACAGCCCAGCCTAAACCAGAGGTTGGTCAGTGCTTGCCCAGAGCCATCAGAGCTCGAGTGGGTTTGCTCTTGTGAAGTGGATCATCCCCCAAGAGGTAAAATAGGTCTTAAACTTATCCCCAAACTGGCTCAGGTAGTCTGGTTCCAAGCCAACTCTGACCTTCCAATATCAATCAAGTGCCTAGCATAGGTTCGGAACGATCTCTTTTTTCACTTTCTCCCCAGCCTTGTCCATCTTTGCTTGGACTAAATACTTGGGAAACCAAGTGGAGTTACCCCAAATGTAGGCTTGCACAGAAAAGCAGGAAGAACATTTCAAAGCTACCTTTCCAGCCTTAGGACCCTGCATTCTCAGCCAAACTCTCCCCTCCAGTCCTGTGCCATTCCATCCAACACAACAGTATGTGATTAGCTCCTTCTCTCTGCTCCTTCTCTCTGGAATGCTCTTAGTCCCCTTCTCTCCCCGTTCAAAGCTTTTATCTGTTTTGCTGCTTACTTTCCAACCCCTCAGGATGAAGCGATTGCTTCCTCACCATCCTCACAGCACATGGTTTCTACCTGCAGTACCTGTATTGTGTCATTCATTGCAAGTACATGCACATGAGTATCTCCTGCAATGGATTGTAAGCTCCTTGATGGCATGGACCATTCCCTGCTTCTCTCTCCTCTCCCACCCTCCACCCCGCAGGATGCGCTGAACCCGGCATATAGTAAGTGGATATGTGTATGTGTGTATGAGAGAGAGAAGAGGGAGAGGGGGAGGGGGAGGGGGAGAAGGAAAGGGAGGGGGAGAGGGAGGGAGGGAGAGAGAGAGCAAGAACAAGAATGTATACTCACCCTGAGTGCAAACTGCACATCACTGAGTGAATAGTCTTAACTTTCCTTATCAGGAAAATAGGACGACAATATAACCTACCTCACAGCTTTTTGTGGGAATTAAATACACTGATACATGTGTAACATTTGGCCTAGTTTCTGCCACATGATAATTGCTCAGGATATGTTAGAGTCTAGTGTTATTCTTGCTATTATGGCTAATAAATGGAAGAGAGTAGGTCAGAATGCATAAAGCACCATGTACAATACAAAAAAAAAAGTCTAACATTTATGAAACACTTCACTGATGACAGTCTGACTTAATTTATTTACCCTTTGCAATCACTCTGGAGTAGGAAGTAAGGTTATTTTCCCACTTCATTAATGTAGAAACTGAAGTATGAGAGGTTAAACAAAACAAAACTTGGCTAGCTTAAGCACTCAGTGAGCTGGCAGAGCCAGATTTCAAACTTGTTCAGTCTGGCTCCGGCTCTTAACTGCTTGCAATTTTGGCAATGAAGTTTTAAAAAGTATTTTATAAATATTTCCTAAGCGTCTAGCGCTGTCATTTATTTCTTTTAATCAATTAATAGAGCAAATGCAGATGCAATCCAGAGCCATATCTATGGCATTTTTGTCATCAGTGTATTTTATGGGGCCACACGAGGTCAGTTTCTGGTCATGAAGGATGTGGTACCATAATATTAGAGAGAATGATGGTAGAAGAACACACGCAAAGAATGCTTACAATATGTACTTATTTCTAAATGTTGAATGGGCCATTTCATGAACGCATTCAAGAGGTGAATGTGAAAGTTTGGGGGTGAGAAAGAGCGAATGAGGAGGCCGTATGGGAGAGGACCCTGTCCACAAATCTTTTCTTATATTGGGAAAGAAATCCCAAGGGGAAATATGCCGAAGTTGCAGGGGGATGAGAGCTCCACAGGTCGCGTCCTCTGGCTGCATGTTAGGCACCTCCCACACACCACGTGGATGCAACACCTGAGACCATTATAGGCCACGATCACTGCAGTTGCTTCCTTCTTACCCAAGGAGACTCTCAGTAGCACTTTCCAGTGTACACTCGACATCGTCAAGAATTTCAACATCGGCAGGGAAATGCAAATCAAAGCTACAATGAGCTATCCCCTCACACTTGTCAGAATGACTATTATCAGAACAAATAAGAAGTGTTGGCAAGGGTGTGGAGAAAAGGGAACACATGTGCACCGTTGGCGGCGGGGTGGGGGGGGGCGGGGAGATGGTGAACTGCTGCAGCTTCTGTGGAAAACAGTATAAAGGATCCTCCGAAAATTTAAAACAGAACTATGATATGACATAGCAATTCCACCTCTGGTCATCTGTCAGAAAAAAAAAATCAAAATCCTAATTCAGAAAGATAAATGTACCCCTATGTTCTTTGCAGCATTATTTACAACAGCCAAGATAGGGAAGCAACCTAAGTGTTCAACAACAAATCAACGGATAAACATGGTGTGATACATATGTACACACACACACATATATATATGAATAGTACTCAGCCATAAAAAAGTATGAAATCTTTTTCCACTTGTGACAACATGGGTGGACCTAGAGGGCGTTATGCTAACTTAAATAAGTCAGACAGAGAAGGACAAATACCATTTGGTTTCACTTATATGTGGAATCTAAAGAACAAAATAAATGAACAAACAAAATAGAAACGGACTCATAAAGAATGGACTGAGCTGTCAGAGGGGAGGAGGGAGAGGGGGATGGGGGAAAATAAGGGAAGGTGATCAAGGACCATGTATAAACATCAAGGCACATGGAACTTAGTACTGAAAGCAGCAAAGAGAACTTCTGACTTTCTAATGCGAAAGTCTGGGAGAATGAGGATATTGCTGATGGAAATATGGATATTAGAAAGATGAGGAATGGCATATGGTTCTATGAATTCACTTGGAGCATGATATATTTAACCTAACAGTGGAACCTTTAACTGGAGACATCAGGTCTATAGCCAGTTAGAGAGGAGCAATCTGTCTCAGTCGTTAAGAGAAAGGGAAGTGAGAATAAAGGGGGGGGGGTGGCGCAGATAGGACTGAACAGGAAGGTGAGCCGAGAGCTTAAACAGAATTATTTAAAGAGACAGAAAGAATCCAATTTCCTCAGAATTACTAGGCAATACCACTGTTTCCTTTTATAAAAGAAATACAAATGTAACATATTTTTTGGAAGCACACATCCTGTTTCTACTATTAGATCAGAGATCACGAAAGCTTAGAATGGGAAGAAACCACTATCTATTATACACAAGGTCTATTCTTTAGAACTCTCCCAGATGGGGAGAAAATTGCCATCTGCTCCATGAGTAACCATAATCTAGTTTGCAGCAATTTTTCAGTAAAAACATGACAGGGAAAAATGAAATCTTTTTTATATGCTCTGTAAGGACAGGGACACACTTTCCTTTCCCTCTATAACCCCCATGACTGGTGTAGTACCTGGCACATAGCAGGTGCTCAACTAATGTTAGTTGAATGAATTAATGTACCACTTATTCAAGAATCTTCACCATAACCACTACGTTTTGAATAAGAGATTTCTTTTTCAAGATTTCCAACACAAAGTTGAAAAAGACTTTCCCCCCTTCCATTCCTCTCCCTTTCCTTCCATTCCCTTGCCTCCCCTCCCTCCATCCCTATATTCCCTCTTTTTTCTTTGCTGTTCAAAGTGATACACAGAAGAGAAGAAAACCATTTCTGTCACCATGCCTACAATACTCGGTCTTCCAAAATTTAAGAAGCAATAATCTGTAATGCAAACCAAGAGCCCAAATCTCCCCCACATTTGTTTTATTCTAATTTTTAAGCAATCATAACCAAAGTAAATCATAACTAAATCATAACCACCCATGAAGGGGGGCAAAATGTGTTGCCCCCAAACATACCACTCTGCCATACTGATTATTCTGAACTGAAGTTCCTTAAGAAACAGCTGGTACAAGGACTCTCTGAGCCCCCTCCGTCCCCCTGAAAGCAGAAAATGAATCCCCCATGTGGAAGGCACCCTGCCTGTTACCTGGAGGGTGGGGGGCATCCTTGTCACCAGAGACAGGGAACTCAGGGCACACAAGGCTGAAAACTTGTCACTTCCTCACTAGTTTACTAGCCCAAGCCTCAAAAACCCTTGCCTTGTTAATTCTTCACACATGTATTTTTTCTTTGTCTAAAAGGTACAAAAGCTTCCTGCTTAGATCATTTTTCTGGGTCTCATATTGTTATGGGCTCCTGTATATATGAAGTTAAATTTGCTTTCCTTCTGTTAATCTGTCTTATGTCATTTTAATGACTAGACTAGCCATAGAACCTGGAAGGGAAAAAGGGAAAGGTTTTCCTCTCCTACAAAAGCTCTGAGGACTAATTATTATTCTTCTTGGCTCTGTCATTTCAGATGAGTTCTGTAGGCAGTATACCGTGTGCAGAGACCTCCCTTCTTTCATGCCATTATGAAAAGCTCCACATTCACATAAACAAATTTATTAGAATGCAAGTTTCTCATCCAGGAAGATAGAGACCTTGTCTGTTTCATTCACAGACACATAGTGCACATAATACCTAATACATAAGAGGTGCTTATTTCAATACATATTTGACAAATGGGCGAATGAAAAGACTCCTTGAGTTCCTGTTCCCTGTTAGGCACTATGGTAAGTACAATTATGATAGAGCTGAAAGGGTAATTTTGGGGATAGTGAACGAGCACCAAGTCATTCATCTACATGAATGAGAACATACTTCATTCCCAGCTGTGACTGTTTCCCAAAGCCCAGTGCTCTGTGCATTTTGCAGACTATCTTTATTGCATTTTTTGTTTCTTTACAACTGCATTAAATAAGTCAGAAGGAAAGAGCAGAAAAGAACAAAGAAAAAGGACAGGCAACAACGTTGTGGCTCCCTGAAAAGATTTGAAATCAATTTCTCTAAATGTTTGTGACATAACTTTGTTTTGAATTGTCAAAGGCTTCCACTTTTTCCTTTGACCTGTTGGTTAATTACTTTGAAGCGTTCACCCTTCTTAAAGGTTTATCAGGGCCAAGGATTCCTTTCTGATGTCGAAATGCATTGCTAATGTAATATCCTTCCGGTGTCCAAGTGTTCTTCCTGGCACTACGTATGTGCATAAATCGCGTTTGCCCCAATCGTGGGAAAAGATATCATCGGGCATGCACATTTGGATGTTCTGGCTCTCAGTCTGTCTAGACACATGACAAATACCCATGTGCATGCCAGAACCAGACTTCACAGCTACGCTAATGAGCCCATAAAAAAACCAGCTCTCCTTGCGCTGTGATGCTAGTGAATAAACAACGCACATGCCCACAAATGACCCTCTATAGTCTGTCCATGACTTTCTGCCCGTAAATGATGCAGTTTGTATGGTTTTCTGGATGCGTGTGGCAGTGCTGCGGGAGGCCTTCATCATTCATTCTTACTTCCAAATCCTTACTCGTAAACACTCATAAATGCATGGCCAAGCAGTATCCTGGAAACCTTTCTGAGATCATTACAGTTTTAGTCACAATCCTTTCACCTAATTGTAATCCTTTACGGTTAAAATCCATTGCCCTTCCAATTTTTGATTTTTCTGAGTTGGGACTGAAAAAAAAGGTCCGAGGTAAGGTGTGGAATGAGGACTCGTGATAGATAAAGCTTTGAGGTAAAACAGTCGGGGCTTGTTGACTGAATTCTATTTTGCTTGGATTTCCAGAGGCGTTTTCTTGACATTGAGACACTTAGGAGTTAAGCAGAGTTCCTTGCATTTGACTGCAAGTGAGATGACAGGAAAAGCAACTCGTGCTAACACAGTGCTCACTCTGAGTGGGAGTATAATTATCCGTTGATCTGGTGTGATTTAGGGCATGGGTGCTAATGTAGGCCATCTGAGGCCATCATTAATCCACCTTTGTATGTTCCTCTCTCAGAGCTTCCCTATAGGAGACCGTTCTGCGTGGCATGGGCCCAGACAGGACCCAGGCCCACAGACAGGTTCTCCCGTGGGGAATCAGGCCTGAAGTGTACCTAGACTGCTATGAGACTTGCTTTTGCTAAAACTCCCTCACCTTGAATTGAGGCAGAAATGTTTACCGTATATCTTTAAAGTAAGTTCCTAAAATTCATGCTAAACCTCCCAAGGATGAATGTAACCAGTTCAACCATTTTTCCCTTTGCGTTTGTAAATATCCTTCTTCTGTGATATGATTATGGGCATCATCTCCTTTGTTGTCTGTAATAGGTAACCACCTAAAGTGAACCTGTGCATGGTAAATGAGGACCATCATGTAATGTGCCCGGAAAAGCAATAAAGGCTTGTCAAGGCAAGGGCCGAGGCTTTTTCTCCTCTTGAGAGAAAAACCATGCCGTCCCTTTTCCTCCACCGGACTCGGTAGCCCATGTGAATTTCTTGTGCCTCATTTACAATGTGGCAGACCCCATGAGCTGGGGTCCGTATCACTTCCCCCCTTTTATTTTATATTTCTGTACTGATTCCCTTCTTAATCTCTCACTCCTTTTATTATTCCCTCTTTTCCCTTTCCTCTCTCCTCCACCCACCCCTTCACTCTCACCTGCCCTCCCCAGTGAGGTTCCGTACAACCTGCCAGAAGAGCACAGACGTGCTGCCGAGGCAGACATGGAGTGCCTCAAGTGAAGCTGCTGCGTGTCCTTGCAAGACAGGTGAGGCGTGATGGGAGCAGGAGCCCTGGCCTAGAGCCAACCCAACACTTCTGCAGAAACCTTAGTCCTCTGATTCTGACACAGCCTGCCAGCCATCGGAAAGCAAAGGGGCACAAGCAGCAAGTCCTCTGTCCGTCGTTAAGCCTTCAGCTTCCATGTTGCTGATTTCTAAAATGCACCTTGGAAGTTTGTTGATTGGTTTTCCTGCTTTTGCACCCGCCTCATTCTGCGATAATGGAGTCAGGCTATATCAATGTTAAGTCAACTTCATACAATCAAGGACCTTAAGGGTATCATTAATTCCAATTTAGAAAAGCAGCAATCAAGTTCCTATCCTGCTTCATTTGTCAAAATCTTTAGTTTTGGTTATATCTGCAGACTGTTACGTGACGGGAGGGGAAGAGATCATAGGAAACATTTCTTCTGTTTTTTTGGGGGAGGCGGGGGTCTCAAAGCTATCAGAGGAAAGTTGAATTACTCTGCTTGGGTGATGTAACTGATGAAGATTTTTATTTTAAAAAATAGGTTCCCTTTTAAAAAGCTTTCCTAATGTATCTCGTGATTTGCAGCAGGGACCAAAGTCAAGTGGCTCTCACCTTGCAACACCATTACATTAAATCATTCGCAT
This sequence comes from Artibeus jamaicensis, assembly GCF_021234435.1. Taxonomy (NCBI): domain Eukaryota; kingdom Metazoa; phylum Chordata; class Mammalia; order Chiroptera; family Phyllostomidae; genus Artibeus; species Artibeus jamaicensis. Next base: position 5,398,019 of record NW_026522028.1, on the reverse strand, counting down.
TTTGGCCTCAGCTATTTATTCCTGAGCTTTATTTATCCCACATTTGGAAGATATCATTCTCTCAAAAACTGCTGTGGCCATTGGAGCATTCCTTTCTAGGGGCAATTTTTGGGCCATAAGGAGCATAATGCTCACATGGTAATTACATAATTATGCCTCCTGGTATTAGAACACAGGAGTGTTCCCAAGGACCACAAGTGGTGATCTGAAATAATTATCAAGGGGACAAATGGAACTGGTATCGTCTGGAAAAAAAAAAAGGAAATGTATGTAGCAGGTAGCAAATTCATACTCAAAGATGACTGAAGCACATGAAATCTTGAAGATAAATGAGAAAAGACAAAGCACCAGAAATCAACCATTTTTTTGGTTCCAATAGTGAAACTTATATTTTGGGTAATATTACACGTTTAGATTTTCAGTTCATTCTACTGATCACCTGGGTAATGATGGTTGGGAGGGGGAATTTGCTGAAGTATGCACGCAATAATCTTTAACCAAGCAAATCGAAGCTCCTGAAATTTCACACTATCCTCATGGCATTTCCAAAGCTTCCTGACCTTGACTCCCTTCAAAGTCAGTTTGATTGCGTAGCAAAGAACCTTGGATGCAGGGAGCCCCTGTTTCCAGGTGCCAGATCTCCTCCTCTGGGCCTGTTAGAAAAGCGCCTTTTTTTTTTTCTCTCTCTGACTCCGAGCTGCCAAACCAGTTACCTGTTATTTACAAGTCAGTAAATTGAAGAGCTCATCTACTATACTTCCAAATCCTGTAACATCCAGTCCTCTTCCCTTTTTCCCATAAGGAGCCAGTGAAATAAATAAGTATACTTTCTGTTGCTTCACAAAGGACATGGGAAGGAGCAATGAACTTCTACTGGTTTTCAGGGAAGATCTGTCAGAACTGAAGGGAAAATGGACAGGATTCACTTCCTGTCAGCCTATATAGTTTCTCTCCCCCAGGCTCCTTCTTACTCTTTAGACCCAGCTCCTCAACTCCTCTCCACCCTCCTCCGCTCTACCTCACTCCACCCCCAAAGTGGTCTGTAAGCTTCCTGAATAGTCGCAAGACTTTCTTGAACTATTACAGATCGTTTCACCTCAAATCTAAAGTAAAGCTATTTTTAAAACATGGCTTTGCATTGTCCAGAAAACTACAGGGGAAAAAAACCAAAATACAATGTGATCTTTTCTAAGAGAAACAAAAGATTGCATTTCTAGGTCATCAGGGAAGTAGGCATACTTTCTCCAGCAATAATCTGAGGTGTTTTATGAGATTCTCCCTTTCACTAAAGCAAGAAATCCTAAAATCCACCAGGATACATGCACTGTACCTTGACTTTCTTTTTAATCCTCAAGTGAAAACCAAGATACTAAAGTGTAATAAAAATGCATATAGCCTCAGGCTTTGTGCCTTAGCAAAGAGAGAAAAGATAAGCTTCTCGACTTAATGTGTCTACTGTGAATAATCAGCCACTGCATTTCAGGGTCTTGCTTTATAATCTTAATGTATAGCACTGAACTCCATGTTTGTGGTGTGACAAGAATAAAGGACATTTTGACTTAAAAAACAAACAAACCAGAGATTACTCCTCTAATTTCCAAACCAGATACATGTGTCAACTTAAAAGAAACAAAAGCAGGAAGGGGGGAAATCTCTTGACTTTCAGTAATTGATTTTTTGCATTTTACGTGAGGTTGTCCGTGAAGTGTGGGCAAGGTAAGAAAAGGGGCCCAAGGCTGTGCAATGATGTGGCTAACATGTGGTTTGGAGGCCTTCTCAGTTCTATTCTCAGATGTTTTACCTGTCCTCAAGTACTGGTTCTTGCCCTGGCTGGTGTGGCTCAGTGGATTGAGCACTGGCCTGCAAACCAAAGGGTTGCCGGTTTGATTCCCAGTCAGGGCACATGCCTGAGTTGTGGGCCAGGCCCCCAGTACAGGATGCACAAGAGGCAACCACACAGTAATGTTTTTCTCCCTTCTTTCCCTTCTCTAAAAATAAAGAAATAATCTAAAATTAGCTGATTAATAAATATCCCCAGGAAGATCAATGATAGCTCATAACAGGCTTCTAGTACCACAGCTGTTTGCATTTAAAAAGCAACCTTAATTATATAATTAAGCAATTAATTACTCAAAGACTTATTGGTACTTATAAGGTACTCTGCTACAAGAGGAAGGAGATGAAATACAAATAAGAAAACAAGGAACCTATCTTTATAAGGAATTTAGGAATTAGGTGTTTACAACTAGGCAGAATAAAGGAGCACAGGAAATAGTACATCACAGCTACCCAGAAGGTTTTCAAAGAATATACATTCTCAGCTCACCTCTAAAAGTGCTGACTTAGTTCACTTGGGGCTGGGCTTGAGAATGTGCTGTTTCTTTAAAGCCTTGCTCATAATTCTGACATACTGTCTGTTTTGGGAGCCCACTGTAGTAAATAGACAGGCCACCCATTTGATGGGCCAGGAAGACCTGAGTTGGAGTCCCTTACTGGCCATTTGACCTTCAGCACTTGATGTAATAATCTAGGAGCCTAAGTTTCCTCATCTCTACATAGAAATAACAAGAGTGGCAACAATACTGATGGCTAACATTTATACGGCACTCGTTATGTTCCAAGTGCTGTTTTAAGAGCTTGATGCCTTTAAAAAGGAAACTGAGTGAGAAAAGGCTCCGTCTAGTTCATTTTATCACTGGATCCCAGGACCCAGAGCCGTGCCTGCCTCATGGAAGGTGTCCAACTAAAGATGTGAAAGCAGACGCAACCTTATGAGAAAGGCATCCCTACCTTGACCATTTTACAGATGAGGAAACTGAGGCCCAGAGAATGGGATGCTGTAAAGAGCTTGGATGAAGAAGCTACATCCTGGTGCTCAGCAGGCGCTTACTCCTTTTTTTGCCATGAGAACTGTGCTAAAAGCGCTTAAAGCAGCATAAAAAGCTTCTGGGGTTATAGACTCTCTGGTCTGTTTAATGGAAGAGGTTGCTTTAAAGCTGGGCCTTCAAAGTTGGGTCAAGTTTTGATAACCAAAACAGAGGAGATATTCCATGTGGCAAGAGCAGAATGAACACTTGTTTTTGGCGTTCCTAAAGGCCTGAATGTGAGGTATAGCCAGAGAAAGAGCCGAATACTATCGGGCTGGAGATGTAGCTTGGAGTCAAACGAGAGCAGTACCTGCGTGTTGGGTTTAAGAATAGAGATTTCATGTAGTTGTGCATGAAAAAGCATTCAAATATTTTTAAAAATAAGGGAATACTTTCAAATTTTCATTCTGTTTACTTTTAATGCATTCGCATACTGCTTAAATTCAAGAAGAACAAAAGGAAACCTTGAAAAAGCGAGTCTCCTTTCACCATCGTCTTTCAGACATCTTGCTCCCACCCAGGTGTACCTAGCGCTAACACAATTACATTCCGCACAGGTTGTTTCAAAGACGGAAACACCACAGGTGGAGCAGTGTTGCAGGGTGACCTGAGGCACTGAGAAAGTGAAGAAAACAATAAACTGCCAGAAACACGAAAATGGCGAGATGGTGTGACAGGACATGATGGGTTCCATGTAAGGTGACCACGAAGAGGCAGATTCAAGGAAACCTCAGATCTCCATCCTAGGCGATGAGATGTGTAAAAAAGCAGGAGGAACCTCTGGCGTGTTGGGGTTTGAGATCATAACCCAGAGCAGTAAATTCAGAATGGGGGGACAAAAACTAGATGGAATGCCCTGGCTGGTGTGGCTCAGTGGACTGAGTGCTGATCTGTGAACTGAAAGGTTGCTGGTTTGATTCCTGGTCAGGGCCCATGCCTGAGGTAGCTGGGGATGTGAGAGAGGCAACTGATTAACGTGTTGCTCTAACATTGATGTTTCTGTCCCTCTCTTGTTCCCTCCCTTCACCTTTTTCTAAAAGTAAATAAATAAAATCTTATAAACAAAAAACAAAAACAAAAACGGCGCCCTGACTAGTGTGGTTCTGTGGATTGAGCACCATCCTGTGAACTGAAGGGTCACTGATTCAGTTTCCAGTCAGGGTACACACCTGGGTTGCTGGCCAGGTCCCCACTAGGGGGCGCTCAAGAGGCAACCACACATTGATGTTTCTCTCCCTCTCTTTTCTTCCTCCCCTCCCCTCTGTCTAAAAATGAATAAATAAATAATCCCCCAGAAGAAAATAAAATGCTATAAAAAAACCCTGGGTGGAAAAATGATGAGGGGTGGCAGTGAATGTCTTCAAAGCCCCTCCCATCATTCATCCTGATGGTTGGCAAGATTTCCACTATAGCTTGGGCATAATGACTATATTTTAGTAAAAAAGAAGTAAGACCTTTAAAGCACTCAATAGCACATGCTATGAGGTAAGCACTGAGTAAATGCTAGTGGTTACTTCTCTGTGTTAAAAGCTAGGTGAATTTGGCAGACTCCTCCCTGGGGAAAGTTCCATATCTAGCTTGCCTCTTTGACAACAAATACTCTAGCTGGCCAGCTGGGGAGAGCTAGGTGATTTCTATCCTTTAGCAGGACCTAAGCAAGTCTAGCGGGGAGAGTATGAGAGGCGAGTTCAAGAATCACTTATTCCCCAAGCCTTTTAAAGTGCTGTCATGTACACTGTACTGTGCATTCGTCCTGTGGTGGTGCCAAGGATGCAACGTGAGCAATTCCTGTTCTCAAGAACCTTGGATCTTACTGGAAGAAGGCTGCGCCTGGGACAAAAGAGAGACTTGAAGTCCTTGTCTCTTTGTCACTGACCAATAACAGCATTTGGATTTCTAGAAGTGAGAAAGCAATGAGGTGTGGAGCAACCTGGGAGGCTTTGGGAAGGGGTGACACAGGAACACCAAGGACCTTGATTGGACCCAGAGTCTAAGTAGCATAATGTATCTCACGTCCAGTGATGAGTGCTTTTTGAATGGCCAGTTTCTATGGCACAAATGACACTATCTTAATGGATTAGAGATACCTGAGATTTCAAAGAGTACCACTTAAATACTGTTGACTGTTATTTTGGCAAGCAATATTTCACCATTATGTTCCCTTCTTTCCACCACTTTCCATTTGTTTGCAAAGAGCTTGCAAAATATAGTGATTACACCCGGCTGGTGTAGCTCAGTGGATTGAGCACGGGCCTGCAAACCAAAAGATTGAGGTTCGATTCCCAGTCAGGGTGCATGCCTGGGTTGCAGGCCAGTTCCAAGTGGGGGACACATGAGAGGCAACCACACATTGATGTTTCTCTCCCTCTTTCCTTCCCTTCCCCTCTAGAGATAAATAAATAAAATCTTAAGAAATATATAGTGATTATTAATGGTTTGTTTTCTTGCCTTTTCCTCACTAAGTCATAACTGATGTTTTCATAGTTATATGAATATAGATAGTTGGATATGAAATCACCGAATGATTTTGTGTTCAGCCCCAAATAGTAGATTTTGCATGAGCTGGTGCATCATGCAAGTAGAAAATGCATGAGCTTTTGCATCACTACAGCTCCTGCTGGAAAATGATTTCATGGCACTGATAGACTTTCTTCTAGACTTTTCCACAGTAATGTTAAACCTCATACATAAAACTTTGAACGTCTAGTCCTTGATCTAGGATTGAACACACATTTCACATCTCAGAGCAAACTTTTTTTGTTGTTAGTTGATCCCTTTATCCCTCCAGGCACTACCTAGTCTTTTTATTCTCCTAGTAGCAGTTCTGGTGCTAAATTCCCTGAAGGTGAAAGTATTTATTGGATGGCTCAAAATGGACAGTACTCAGAGTTTCCTTTTGTTGTGCTGTTTTTTTTTAAGCAGAAATCCAAGAAAGAAAATATGTTCTTGCAGATGAAGGTATATTGCAGGAAATTTTCATTGATTTCAATCAAATTTTGAACTTATAATTTTTCAGTCTGAGGTGACATTGCTTTCAACTCAGTAATATATAAAAAAGAAAGCTACAGTAGGGTCCAACTCTTGGCTATTGTAAATTGTGCTGCTATGAACATTGTGGTGCATAGGTTCTTTGAAATTGATGAGTTGGAAGCAACCTAGGTGCCCGTCAGTAAATGAATGGATCAAAAAATTGTGGTACATATACACAATGGAATTCTATGCCGCAGAGAGAAAGAAGGAGCTACTACCCTTTGCAACAACGTGGATGGAACTGGAAGGCATTATGCTGAGTGAAATAGGCCAGGCATTGAAGGACAAATACCATATGATCTCACCTTTAACAGGAAGCTAAACAACAAAACAAACAAGCAAACAGAATAAAAACAAAGACACTGAAATAGAGAACAAGTGGGCAGTGACCAGAGGGGAGAGGGAAGGGAATTTAAGGGGAAAAATGGGGAGGAATTTTGAAGAACAAGTATGAAAGACACAGGGATGAGGACTGGGGGGGGGGGATGGGAGGGAGGTGGGGAGACGGGGCGGGGGGGGCTGGGATGGGAGAAATAGACCAAAAAAATGTACTTGAAAAATAACTAAATAAATTTAAAAAATAAATAAAAAGTTAATTCCCTTAAAGGCAAATTACAAAAAATTCAAGTCATCTGCAGGCCAGGGATATTTAAACGGATCAGTAACAAACTAGTACTTTTGAAAAAACACTTTCAGAAGACAATTTGTAAGCTAAATGCAGATGGTTCTTAACTAGTCATCAAATCTAAGTCTATAAAGACTCAAAATATAAAATAATACACAAGTAAATTCAAATTAGTGCTTGTCTTAAACATGTCATTTTCTAAAAATCCAGGACTTACACATTTCACTAATTCAATCTAGCCTTTGTGTCCAAAAGTTAAATGAGTTGGACGGACTATCAATAACAAGCATTAATAAATGCAAATAAGAACAAGAACACATTATTAAGAATTGGTCAAAGACAAACTCTGTTACACACATTTTTTAAAAAGATTTTATTTATTTTTAGAGAGAGGGGAAGGGAAGAAGAGAGGAAGAGAAACATCAGTGTGTGGTTACCTCTTGCACACCCCACACTGGGGACCTGGCCTGCAACCCAGGCCTCTGCCCTGACTGGGAATTGAACTGGCGACCCTTTGGTTTGCAGGCTGGCACTCAATCCACTGGGCCACACCAGCAAAGGCTATTATTCCCTGCATTTTCCCTCCAATGTCCTTTTGTCTTTTGTTTGGCATTGCAGTTCATTCCTATCTCTCTTTGACTATGTTTCTTCTCTTCAAGCCCCTTGTCTCCTCTCTAATGCTTTATTTAATGTTTCCCTCTTGTTACAGCGTGACCACCTCCTTTCAGCATTTGTATCTCTAAATGAGGGGTGCTCTCTTCCTTTTCTATGCAGCCTCCTCTCTTCAGCATGATGCCTTCAGCTTTCCCTATTGTACTCTCTTTGGTGATTGGCTGACAGCAAAGAGAAACTTACTAGATTCCAATTCTGAAAGCCCTTTGGAATGGTGGCATCCTTTCATCTTCGCCCTGGATCAGTATCATCAATACAGTTGGTGCAGAACAGCATTCCATTTTGGGGCTCACAGAGTTCAACCTGGCGGCCATAAAAAATACCTGGGGAAAGTTTTTGGTTCCTTTCCTCCCTGATAGCTCAGAACTCTGTGACTGACCTTGCTTCTCATTTCCTTCCTATTTTCCTGTGGGAAAATAATTTTTTTCATTTATATTATGTAGCACCAAAGATTTTCCTGGGCTTTTTAGGAAGAGCAGTACAATTTCATTTTTATCTTACAGACAATACAATTTAATTTTGGAAAATGAAACGATGTGCCCAACGAAGGCTTCAGCATTTCTGAAGAACCTGGTATTTTCTGTCCCTCCGAAGATTAAAGTTGGATCCTATTTGAGTGACTGTCTCTGCAACATGAATTCCATGTAATGAGAACACTTCCATGTTCGTGCTCACGGGCCTCTTACTACTATTTGCTGATGTGAGTCTGATGAGTTCTGACAGGCAACAATAATAATCATATAAACACGGACATTTATTGAGCGCTAGCTTGGTGCCAGACACTGTGCAAAGTGCCTTCTAACAATTGCTTCATTTGATGTTCCCAGTTACCCCATGAGTTAAGAATACAAATGCTCTGGCATATCAGAATTGTTCACGTTTGATGGCTAATTTAATGTGGATGTAAAAAACCATCCAGTGAGCTCTTAGAGCAGTTACTGCACTCACTCTCCATACCACTCCAATGATCTAAAGCCCATCCTGCTTTGGAGTCTGATGTTGCTGTTGCCTATATGGAGAATTAAAAAAACTGCCCTGGGTCCTGGCTGGTGTAGCTCAGTGGATTGACCACGGGCCTGTGAACCAGATGATCGCGGTTCGATTCCCAGTCAGGGCACATTCGTGGGTTGCAGGCCAGTTCCCAGCACGGGGTGCACCAGAAGCAACCATACACTGATATTTCTCTCCCTCTGTCCTTCCCTTCCCCTCTAAAGATAAGTAAATAAAATCTTATTAAAAAAAAAAAACGCCCTGGCTGGTGTGCCTCAGTGCATTGAGTGCAGGCCTGCAAACCAAAGGGTCACTGGTTCGATCCCCAGTCAGGACACATGCCTGGGTTGCTGGCCAGGTCCCCAGTAGGGGGCACATGAGAGACAACCACACATTGATGTTTCTCTCCCTCTCTTTGTCCTTCCCTTCCTCTCTCTCTAAAAATAAATACATAAAATCTTAAACAAAATAAAAAGTCTTCTAGTGACATCGAGAAGAAAGACTGACATGGCTGATGGCCTGGCCCACTCTGGCATTTGTAGCAAATGCCTTTGGTCATCAGCCTACTTCTGATTCCAAGCCTGACCTCATCCAGTGTAGCTAGCACCCCACCCTATGAATGAGCCCTAAGTTTTCCTATTTTCTTCCCCAGATTTTTTCCTCAATGTTGCCGAGCCTTGCTCCTGGGCAGACAAGCATAGCCACAGAGGACTTAACGCTTTGGCAGCAACCCCCCACCAATGGGGGACCAAACCAGGGGGATACCTGCTCTGGTTTTCAGCATTTCAGGCTCTCACTACCTATATTCATTGTATTGTATTCTGTACGCTTTTCCCAAGTCCCAGAGGATAGCTTATCTTCCTTTGTTGTTTCATTCTTCTCGATCTCTTACTCCAGCTTTGTACAATCATATCCCAAATAAACTTCCTACACTGAAGTCCTTGTCTCAAATCTGAGATGGGGCAACCCTGAGACACCAAGTCTTGAGACAGGCTTTCTTTCCATTTGACATGGATTCTAGAAGAATGCGTATGTGAACGCTACTCAAAACGTAACACGCAATGTCACGAATGGGAAGTTGACTTCCTCCATAATTTAAGGCACTATTAGTCAGTTAATAAGTATTTATGGTGAGTCAGGCAATGTATTTGGTGCTGCTGCTGAAGCTGGAGATTGAAGCTAGAGTCTGGTGAGAGGGCTTGTTGGTGGCTCTGCTTTAGGGCAGCAGGAAACAATAAACACACTAAAATAAGGAGAGTTACCTAATCAGGTCTGCCTTTTAAGATAGTTACTATAGCCTGGCTGGTGTAGCTCAGTGGATTGAGTGCGGGCCTGTGAACCAAAGGATGGAGGTTCGATTCCTAGTTAGGGCACATGCCTGGGTTGCAGGCCAGTTCCCAGCAGGGGACATATGAAAGGCAACCATACATTGATATTTCTCTCCCTCTCTCCTTCCCTTCCTCTCGAAAGATAAATAAATACTAATAAAAAAGAAAGATAGTTACTATAGGCGCACTGTGCGGAACATGTATTAGGAGGCCAGACTAGACCAAACTCAGGGAGAAAAAATAGAAGGCTGTGCAGCATTTGAGGCAAAAAGATGCTGGAGGCAGGGAGGTCCAAAGAAGGGAAGAGATTGGAGAGATGCTTTGGGGATAGAGTTGATGAGATTTGAGATTTGGCAATATATCCTATGTCAGGTTTAAGGGTACATTCTGGGAAAATGGCTTGGGCCATTGAGTTTCTGGCTTAGGCAATTGCAGGAAGCATTGCGTGACCAGAATATTAGGAAGGGGAAAGTATTGCGGAGGGGTTGGGAGAAGTGGGGGATAACGACGAGTTCTATTGGGGCCATGTGGAGTCTGGGATGTCTGCGTTTGAAGCCAAGGAGACAGAGACGTTTGATTTCATTTCAAACATCAAAAGCCAGCCTTTTGGACAAATGATGCCAGAGCAACTCAATCTCCATATGTAAAAAATCAACTCCAAACTGTATTTCACATGTTGTATAAAAAGTAACTGAGAATGGCTCACCGACTTAAATGTAAAACATGCAACTATATGGCCTACAAAACAGGAGAAAAATTCTGGGGCTCTAGGGCAAGGCAAAGAATTCTTAGACCTAGCACCAAAAGCATAATCCCTAAAAAGGAAAAATTGATAAATTCGACCTCACCAAAATGCAAACCTTTTCCACTGTGACAAATTCTATTAAGAGGATGAAGAGACAATGGAGAAAATATTTGCAAACCATGGAAGGGGTGATATCAAATATGTAAATAACCGTTAAAACTGAAAAAAAAAAAGAACATTTGAATTGGAAAATGGGTAAGAGACATAAACAGTTCACTGAAGAGGATATAGACATGGCAAATAAGCCCATTAAAAGTTGTCCAATACCTTAACTACTAGGAAAATGCAAACTAAAACTACAAGGAGGTATTCCTATACATACATCAGAATGGCGAACATAACCATAGTGATAACACCAAATCTTGGCCAGGATGCCAAGAATGCTGGTACAATGTAAAACAGTACAACCCCTTTGGAAAAGTGTGGTAGTTTCTTATAAAACTAAACATTCAACTACCATAGGACCCAGCATTTGCATTCTTCAACACTTACCCCAAGTGAACTAAACTTATGTTCACACAAAAATCTACATGATGCCCTGGCTGGTGTGGTTCAGTGGACTGAGTGCTGGCCTGGGAACTAAACGGTCACCGGTTTGATTCCCAGTCAGGGCACATGCCTGGATTGTGTGGCCACTGGAGAGTGGGGGGCGTGTGAGAGGCAACCACATGTTGATGTTTCTCTCCCTCTCTTCCTTCCTCCCTTCCCCTCTCTAAAAATAAATATGTAAAATGTTTTAAAAAAACATCTTCTTGAATGTCTCCAGCTTTATTCATAATACTCTAATACTAGAAATATCCCAGATGTCCTCCAAGGGGTGAATGGTTAAACAGATGGGGCAGATCCAAAATATAGACTACTACTCATTAATAAAAACAAAAACTATTGCTACAGGTACCAATTTGGATGAATCTCTAGGGAATTAGGTTGAGCGGAAAAAAAGTCAATCCAAAAAGATTACATACTACATGGTTCCATTTACATAACATCCTTTAAATGGTAACATTTTAGAAATGGAAAACAGATTAGTAGGGATTAGTAGCTGCTGGGGATTGGAAGTAGGGGGGGGCATGTGGGTGTTGCTATTAAAGGACCACAGGAGGCTATGTCCTGATGGATATGTTCTATATATTGACCGTATCAATGTAAATATCCTGGCTGTGACATTGAACTATAGTTTTGCAAGATGTATCATTGGGAGAAACTGGGTAAAAGGTACGTGGCATTGCTCTGTATTATTTCTTATAAATTCTAACGGAATCTACAATGATCTCAAAATAATAATTTAAAAAGTGTTGCAATTTGGTAGTTCTCAGTAATATGTCAAGGACAGAATTTTCATAGGATTAGTTATACTGAATCTTACTTATAAGGTTCTAGCTGTCTCTTCAAGAATCTACGAGCTTGGGTTTACTTTTGAAGCTACATATCATTCCTTTTCACAGTCAAATTCAGGAAGCCTCTATAGTGAACAATCTCTTGGGAACAAGAATAAAGAATTCAGAATTATTTTTTGTTAAAAAAACCCCGCACAGTTCTTAAGGAATTTATAAGCCAAACAGGACAATAGATGTGGATACAGTAAATTGAAGAGTGTCTGGTAGAAGGTAAGGGCCACAGCTTCTAGGGTCGTTAGTTAAAAGGCTCTCCAGAGGAGGCCGGGCTGGAGCTGAGTCTGCAATCACATCTGAATTGAGGGAATCCTTCCAGCACTTAGCAAATAGTAGAAGAAAGTGCCAGAAGCAGCAGGTGTCAAAGTTTGGAGACTTGCCTCCTCAGGGGAAGAGCATTCGTTTGGTTAGTTTGGGCACAGAAGGAGACAGGAAGGGCAGCGATATGGGGATATTTGGACCCGATCCTAAGGACCACAGCAAGTCAAGGTTTGTAAGCATGATGATGAAGCACTGGGGCTCTGCAGTCAGAATGCCTGTTTTCGCCATGCCATTTCCCGGCTGAGAGCCACCGGAGAAGGCAATTCACCCCTCTGAGCCCAGGTTTTGCAGCTAAAACTGCACACTCTTGAGAGGGTCCTTAGAGAGGGGTTGTTAGCATTAATCGAGATAATGTATGTCCGGCCTTCGGCACTGCGTCTGCCTAATAGCCTCACTCGGCAAGCATTAACTATTAGGAGCAAACGGTTACATAATGTTGTCTCTCTCCAAAGGTTGTAAGCAGTTTGGGAGCAGAAACCGTGGCTTATCTGTGACTGCCTGATCCCTGGGACACTCCTGGCCCCCACGATGAGTCTTGCTCAATTAAACTGGGAAAAAGGAGAGTTCTTGGAAGATTAATCTGACAGTAGTGGACTGATCAGTTGCAGGAAGCAGACATTTAGGCCTAGAGACCAATTAGAAGGCTACGAGAAGGATATGGCTTCCCTTCTTGTGACAAGAACCAGGAAAAAAGGCTGGTGCTAGCAGAAATTATAAGGAATCAGAGAATCATGAAAGATGAATTGAAGGACAGATATCATTTCTGGGCTTTGATTCTGTTTTAACCATGACTACATTTCAAGTTTAACTGCAGTGTGGATAATGGGTCTCTTTAGGACAGAAAGCCCAGTGTAGTTGGAAGAGCATGGGTTTCAAAGTGTGTCTTGCATGTCATTCACATGACCTTAAAGAGATACATGTATTCTCTCAGCATCTGTAGTAGATACTGTAGTGCTTCACAAAGAACCGCCTCTTCGGCCTCACTGCACCCAAGCTCCAGGTGCTGTCCTCAAGGAACTGCCTCCCAGAAGGTTACATCCCGGCTGGAGGAGGGAGGTCTGTGGCCAATGACAGGCCAAAGCACAAACACAAAGTCTCCATCCACTTGACTCATTTGGAACAACTGTGAAAGTCAAAACCAAAACCAAAACCAAAACCAAAAACAAAAAACCCGTGGAGTTCCCTGCAGGCTCCCACTGCAGCCGTAATTACAACTGCATAGTAGATCTGCTTTCTCCTCCGCCTAATCCTGCCCGTTCACGTCTTCTTTTTTTTAGGATGCTAAACCAAGACTACCTTTATTTTTTGTATTCAAGACTATCTTGTACTAGTTCAGGTGTACAGCAGAGTGGTTGGACAATCTTATAGTTCATAAAGTATCTCCCCAATATTTTCAGTACCCACCTGACACCATATATGAGGTCTGTCCAGAAAAAGTCCAGCTGTTGTTATTATAACAAGGATGGGTTGTGTGACACTGATGTAACCTGGCAGCCAAGGAGAGTAGACTGGAAGGCACATGCATGAACAATGACGACTGCACTGTGCTAGTCAGCGGGGGTGGTAGATGCTGTTGAGTGAACACGTGTACTGTGTGGCTGTCACCTTCAAAATGACTGAGTAGAACAATTCTGTATCACATTTTGGGTGAAGCTTCAACATTCCTTCGTGGAAAGTATTCATATGATTCAGAAGGCCACAGCTATGGGTAACTGGTGATGGGCAGCTTTGTCATGACAATGTGCCTGTTCATTCAGACTATTTTGGCCAAATATCAAATCACCCAGGTGACTCAGCCCCCTACAGCCCATATTTGGCGCTCTGTGCCTTCTGGCTTTTCCCCAAACTAAAATCAGCTTTGAAAGGGAAGAGATTTCAGAGCATTGATGAGATTCAGGAAAATACAATGGGGCAGCTGATGGAGGCTGGGAGAACTGTGTGAGGTCCCAAGGTGCCTACTTTGAAGGGGACTGAGGTGTCATTGTTCTGTGTACAATGTTTCTTGTCTCTTGTATCTTCTTCAATAAATGTCTCTATTTGTCATAGTACATGGCTGCATACCTTCTGGACAGACCTCATACAGCTATTACAATGTTATTATTTATTTAAATTTATTTTTAGAGAGAAGGGCAGGGAAGGAGAAGGAGAGGGAGAGAAATGTCAATATGTGGTTGCCTCTCCAGTGACCCCTACTGGGGACCTGGCCCACAACCCAGGCATGTGCCCTGACTGGGAATTGAACCAGTGACCCTTTGGTTCACAGCCCATGCTCAATCCACTGAGCTACACCAGCTAGAGTGTGTTATTACAATGTTATTGACTACACTCTCTAAGCTGCACTTTAGGTCCCCATGACTATTTTGTAACTACCAATCTGGACTTCTCAGTCCCTCTACCTCTTTTTCACCCATCCCTCTATCACCCCCTCCCAGCATCGGTCAATCTGTTCTCTGTATCGGTGAGTCTATTCCTGTTTTGTTTATTAATTTTGTTCTTTAGTTTCCACATGTAAGTGAAATTGGATGGTATTTGCCTTTCTCTGACTGACTTACATTACTTAGCTTAATACCCTTCAGGTCCGTCCAGGCTGTTGCAAAAGCTAAGATGTCCTCCTTTTTATGGCCAAGTAGTATTCCACTGTGTACACGTACCACAGCTTTTCTATCCACCTGTGTATTAATGCTGCCCCCTTGCGTCTTAGGGCATGAAGCCTGAGCACATTCCACAATAACAATCCTTCTGCAGGCAGTTCTCTAACTGCTTCTGAGCCTTGTCTCAGGAAGTGTCCTTCATTCCTAATCTGTAAAATAAAAAATGGTATGGCAGCCAAAGGCCATCATGGTAAGAAAGGAATGAGATCACAGTCTTGGCACAAAACTGTGTTCATGAAATTCTGGCTGGTGTAGAAACCTTGAGGACATTATGCTAAGTGAAAGAAGCAAGTCACAAAAGGACAAAAAACTGTAGGATTCCACATATGTGGGGTACCTAGTGTCGTCAAAGTCACAGAGACAGAAAGTAGAATTGGCACTTGTCAGGGGGCAGGGGCAGGGAGAAATGGACCACTGTGTCATAGGTATAAAGTTTTAGTTGGGCAGGATGAAAGAGTTCTGAAGATCCGCTGTGTAACAGTGCGAAGAGGCTTCACGCTACTGACCTGAACATTTAAAAATGGTGAAGATGGTCAATTTTATGTCATGTGTTTTTTTCACAACAATTAAAAAAAAGTTGAAATGATGGCTACCATATCGTTGTTTCTATTTAACCGACTTTAACAACAAGCAGCTTTCTTTCCTGGCTTCCTGTCTATCTTCTCATCCCCTGGAGACCTATAGTTGCAAACATAATCAAAACTCCCTGCCCCGGCTGCTGCCCTGGATATTTTGTCTCCACAATCCAATCTTTCCACCGATGCCTCTAATCTCCTTGCATCTCTTTAGACTCCCAGCACTAAAATGCTCTGAAATCACCCTGGGATAGGCTCTGAAGAACTCCATAATAGCCATCAACACCGTGGAACCTCCTTTCTCAAATGAAACAAACACTTTCAAATCATCGCCATAACCTTTAGAAAGCACATCAAATTGCACCAGGGGTTAAAGGAAATTATCCTGTGCCAGTGCCAGGTTGTTAAAAGGAAGGGGCTAAGATCGGGGAGCCTGGTGAAGCTGACAGATGTAATGATGTGGTTAGTAATCCTCATGGATTTTGACGCAGATTCTCTGCTCAGGGGTGAGCGTGATTACTATTTGTACAGAGAGCAGAGTCAAGGTCAGAAATACAGAAGAGGGCCCATCAAGCTCAAGGGAAGGACTTTACAGTGAGCAGGGAGTTTGTGTTATTTCCGAGTTCAAGTTGGTCAGCGAGGCACAGTATATACACAGGGTGAGGGTATGGGCAGGGGCCATCATCTAGAAATGAAGAGCAAACGTCTGAGTGTGGGTTAGAGTTTGGGATGAAGTTGCTACATGAGGAAATAGACACAATACAGAACAGCAGGGGGTTGAAAATACCAATGCAGGGTTTGGAACGAAAGAAAAGAGATGGTGCCCAGGACTGATCCCAAGCCAGTGGTTGTATTTTCTGCCCTAGTTTTAAGCAGCTTCCCTAGCAAGGATAAATGAGGGCTGACAATGCTGGGCTGCTCCCCAGAGTCTGGCAGGGTTCTGCAGGTTTTAATGATTACAGTTGAGAGCTTGGTCCCCGGGAAAGCCCTTGAGGTTCTAACTCAGCAAAATGCATTGAATCTGACAGGTCAGCATTTACCACCTCTGGTGGCAATGCATGGGAAAAACAAATGGTCCCATTTGCAAACACAGCCTATATATGGGGTTAGGGGTTGCTCTGCTTGTTACACACAAAGAATTTAATTAATTAATTAATTAATTAATTAATTTTATCTTCAGCTGAGCATCCATTTTCTTTGCTTTTAGAGAGATGGGAAGGAGGAGAGGGTTTAGAGAACAGGGAAGGGAGGGAGCGAAACATCGATGTGAGAGAGAAAAATCAATTGGGTGTGTCTTGCATGCGCCTCGATGGGGGGGGGGGGGGCAGCAAACCTGCAACCCAGGCATGTGACCTGCCCAAGAATTGAACCCATGACCTTTTGGTCTGTGGGATGATGCCCCACCCACTGAATCATACCGGCCACAGCAGATTTTAGAGCTTAATTGAAAAACACTTAAAATCCGGCAGTACATTTCAACTCTTTACCTGGTTTCAATTTTGATACCTGTACTCTTATTCTAAAGAAAGACATGGCAGTGAGTGTAGGATCAGGTTAAACTGGATGCTTCCAAATATTTGAAGGGCTGTGACTGCCAAGAGACTGGATGTTTACAGTATGCAGAGCTGAAGCGCACACAGAGATGGAGAGGCAGAGGGGACAGGAACATCAACTTCAGCCCAAGTCAGGAGGTATTGGCCCAGGAATTAGGGGGTTTGCAAGAGGAATGGCCTGCCATGCAAAGTAAGGGGTTCTCCATCACTTTGGGTTTTAAGGCCAAGGTAAGGGATTTTCTAGCAAAGATGTTGTAGAATGATGTCTGTAGTGGGAAAGGAATGAGCCCAGATCTTGAAGGCCCATTTTCAACCTAAGATTCTGTTTTCAAAAAAGATTTTATTTATTTATCTTTAGAGAAGGGAAGGGAAGGAGCAAGAGAGGGAGAGAAACATCCATGTGTGGTTGCTTCTTGTGCACCACCCCCCACTGGGGACCTGGCCCACAACCCAGGCATGTGCCCTGACTGGTAATCGACCTGGTGACCCTTTGGTTTGCAGGCCGGCACTCAATCCACTGAGTCACACCAGCCAGGGCTCAATCTAACACTCTATTCCTCAAACTAGTTAAAATGTCATTATTGCTAGCTTTAATAAGTGAATTAGTAGAGGCAACTGAACATCATGGCTAAGATCACAGGCTCTGACGTCAGAGGACCTGGTTTTGAGTCTTGACTGCTTTACCATCCGTATGACTCTTGGCAAATTAGTTAATCTCAATATACTATTGTCTTAAAAAAAACCTAGGAATTAAACAGTGCCTCCCTACAGGATTGCTGTAATAATTAGATTGGTAAACAATACTAAGTATTACTACTGCTGCTGCCACCACCACCAACCAGTACTGCCACCAGCAGCACCGCCACCACCACCAGTGTGAATTCTTTGGGTTCCTACATATCAATTCTGCCTTCTTGGTTGTGATTTTCTATTCTGATGACCAGAGAAAAGAATAAGGATGCGTGGACATAAATTTGTGCTGAAGTACTGATTATGATACCAGTTCTTCAAAAATCCTGCAACATATGCTCCTGTTCCCGATGTACCTTGTTGCTTTTTGGGGAGGAGAATTGCCGCCGTGAAACAAGTCTACACTGTGCTTCGTAATCCTGTGTGCACTGTACTGCTACTGAGTAGTGTCAAAGAGGCACGTCCGTGAGTCCACCTGGCAATTCCTACTGTTTCCTTCCCCTGCGGAACTGAAACCCCGGCCTGTTGCTGCTTTTGGTCCATAACCTGAAAGGCTGTGCCCAAGAAACCTCTGACCCAATCATTATGGGTCCACTTTTCTGATCTGCCTGTAAGGAGACAAGAATGTTCTCTCGGTGGTGTTCGCAAACTATCTGTATCAGAAAAACTACCAGAAACATGGAGGACTTCGAATAATCCTCAAGGAGTCTGTCCTGAAAATGGCAACTGTCAGAAGTCCCTTGAGAACACCCAGGTCTCAATGAGAAGAAAAAAAAGAAGCTGAGAAAACATAAAGCTTTCCAAAAAGTGTCCATTTCTCCTTAAAATCCCCCCACGAAGGCTCACAAGGTTTAGAGTATAGGTTCTTGGCAGCTCTAACAAATCTATCTCAAGAGAGTTAATTCACCTGAGGACCAATTTCTCCTCTGTTCATACATCCACTATTCACTTAGAAGCCCTGTTCAGATAAAGCCCAGAGCCATTTGAATAGCAGAAGGGAGGGATGGCTAGGGAGTTATCATCGGTCATTTATGCCCACACTGTTAACAGCACAATCAATAAAGCCAGGGCTATGAAGAGCACCTTCACATCCTAGTTAGGATGCCCGTGGTTGTCACAGGCAAGAAGTTTGGGAAAAGCATCTTGTTTCGGGAAATATTTAGGTAAAACATCTACAGGGCTCAGCCCCCATCGCTGTTCAGAAACATGGCAGACTTACAGATGTGTGTTGACTTATAAAGGTACTTAATATTGCTTTTCTTTTTCCTTAACTTCGTTTTTCAATGACGGTTGACATTCAATGTTATTTTGTCTTAGTTCCGAGCATACAGCGCAGTGATTAGACAGTCACATACTTTACAAAGTGATCCCCCCAGAAATTCCACGTATCCTCCTGGCAACCTACAGACTATTACTGCTTTTCATATTAAGAGGTGATGTTGATCGAGGTTGGTTTTTCTGTCTGCGTGAGGCTGAACGATTGAGGATATTTTCAAGTTTTTTTTTTGAAGGACACGTCTTCTTCTGGGATCTGTAGAAACAAGGTGCCGGGCTGGATGAAACAAGGTGGAGGGCCAGATTCGGCCCGCGGGCCTCGTGTTCGCCAGAGGAACACAAGGGTCCTAGACTGTATCTTGTATTTGATGTGAAAGAATTTCCCAATGATTAAAACAACAAACACGTACCGAAAATGGTTGCCCCAATGCACTCTAGAAGAATCCAAGAGGCTGCGAAGGAGATCACCACACAACATTCATTTTATTCAGTAAAAACACCCGAGACTGTTGGAGGATCAGAACTGCAGCATCATAGTAGGAAATTGGTTTGCCGGTCCAGGAGGTTTTATGAGAATTTCCTTTTGAGTCTTTACATGTGGAAACTTGAGATGTCCCAACTGACGTGACCACTGGCACCTGGGAAGTGTAGCTGATCTGAGTAGCAGGCATATTCTTCCTGTAAACCATTTCATCCAAGTGTACTAAATGGTTTAACAAGAGACCGACGCTTGGTAGGATATACTTCCTTCTAAATAGCAAAAGGTTCCTCAGTTCCGGAATGGCAGATAAATAGAATGTACTTTTATCATTATTTTCCGCTTTAATACCCAATGGTAGATGCGAATACTCAGCCTACGACAACGTTTTCTAGCCCTTTTCCATCTGCTTCCAGTTCTCTCACTGTACAGTAAGTACTCCAGGCAGCCGATACCAGTTTACCCATAAATGTGATGTGAGTTTACCCATAAGGTGAACAATGTTTACCATTCCACCTACAGTGTGAGGAGAAATGAGTTAAAAATTTCATACCCAGGTTATAATTTCAGCTTTCCTATGTGAGTTTTGGGATTCCAGTGAGTTTTTAAAAGTCATTTCAACATAATACAATATATAGATGATGTGTTTTAAAATTGTACACCTGTAACCTATGTATATAATTTCATTCACCAATATCACCCCAATAAATTCAATAAAAACATATAAGTCAAAATGAACAAAAAAATCATCTCTGTGCCTTCATTTCCTTATCTGAGAAACAGGAATCCTAGTACATGCTTACCTCACCTAGTTACCATGAGGGTTAAATAAGATAGCACATGCAAAGGTGATTTATAAGGTGTAAAGAATTATATACATAAAAGGTTATTTTATTCCGCTAGTCGACAAAAGCAATCACCGAAATGCATTTCTCCAACCGACTTCAATAATCTTCTGTTTCCCTACCATACACTCGGCCTTTCACACTCTTCACTCTTCCTCCCCTTTCCAACAGAAAGGAGGCTAGAGCGCGTGAGTCCTTATTTGGCCAACAGGTCCTCGAGTGGGCACGGGCTACGGTGCTGTCGCAGAGGCCTGTGACAGCAGAGCCCGTGACGCATTCCCTGCCTCATTTGTTCAAATCTCAGAGAACTCATGCTTAGAAGTGCACAGCGCTAGGGAAGACTGCTTTATGATGAAGCACCCATGGGTAGCCCCAGATAATTTGGGAGAGTACGGGACCCTTACCTGGGTTGCAGTCAAGCTGCAAATGAGAAGGGAAACAAATGCTAAGACCCAAAGCCGTCAATCAAATTGATTCACGCCTGTGGCTTTAGAGACGTCGTATTCTTCAGATATTTGTCTTCCTTCTCTTCTCTCCCTGATACCTCACTTCTTTTTCTTTGGAGTTTATCGGAGTTTGATTCTGGGCCCTCTTCCTTTTACTCTGCATGCTACATGATCTTCACCTTCAGTACTCTAAATTCCACCTGCATCTTCCTCCTTTACACCTCTAGTCTGGTCTCTCTTCCAAGTTCCAACTGTACTTGGCTTCTCCGCTTGGATGTCTCAAATTGAGCATGTGTAAAACTGAACTTTTGATCTCCCACAAATCTTCTTCCTCAATATTTATCACCTCAGTAAATACTGCAACAAATTGTTCAAATGGAAGACCTAGGGAGTCATTCTCAATCCCTCATGACTGACATCTAATCCATTACCAAGCCATGTAGATTTTACCTCCAAAAATACGCCTCAAATCTCTTCAAGTCTCCCTATTTCCAAAGTCACTATCTTAGTCCCAGCCACCATTGTTATTCAGCGAGACAACTGCAAATGCCTGTTAACTGGTCTCCTTCATTCTACTCTTGCTGCCTTCACTCTCCTCCAGAAAGAAGGTGCATCACATTGCATGGTGGTTTACGGGTACATCAGCTCAGGTGTATTTTACAAATACGTCAGATCATGTGACTTCCCCATAATATAAACTCTCCAGCCTCATCCTGTACCACTTGCCGTTGGTCATGACCCTCCAATCACACTGGGCTCCTTTTAGTTCAGAGCTTCGTAAACACTATTCCGTTTCCTTCACCTTCATATGAGTGACCTGACCTTCAGGTCTCACCTTAAATATCTCCTTCTCAGAGAGGCCTTCCTAGGCCGTGAAGAAGCTCCCACTGTTATTCTCTCAAAGTAGTCTATTTTTTGCCTTCATAACATTTCTCACTATTTGCAATTATAGAATAACATTAATCTTTATATTGGGTCCGGACTGGTATGGTTCTGTGGATGGAATGCCAGTCTGAGAACCAAAAGGTTGCCAGTTCGATTCCCAGTCAGGGTACATGCCTGGGTTGCAGGCTGACATTTCTCTCACACATTTAGGTTTCTCTCCCTCTCTTCCTCCCTCCCTCCCTCCCTCCCTCCCTCCCTCCCTCCCTCCCTCCCTCCCTCCCTCCCTCCCTCCCTCCCTTCCTTCCTTCCTTCCTTCCTTCCTCCCCTCCCCTCTCTCTAAAAATAAATGAATAAAATCTAAAAAAAAATAAAAATAGTTGTATTGGTTACCTTGCCTATCCAGATGTCAAGTTTCTTGAGGCATTAAAAAATATTTATCTCCTACTTTGTTCCAGGCAACATGCTAGGTGCTGGAACTATAAAAAAATACAAAGAAAGTTCCCCAAAGTAAGGCTACACATTTAGTAAGAAAGATCAACAAAATGTTTACAGAGTGATAAACACTGTTGGTTGCCTCCTCAACAGCCATTCCACTCCATCTTTTCCCTAGGGATAGAGTATACTTAAAAAAAAAAGTTTAAAAATGCCAGACACTTAGTTTCTTAGCTTATAGCCATGTGATCCAGTTCTGGACAAAAACATGTTAGAGAAATGTGAAGAGAGCTGCTACTCTCCCCTTTCTGTCATGATGTGATTTCTGGAGCACAGCAGCCATTTTATGACCATGAGGTGGCAAGCTCTAGCATCAAAGTCAAAGGTTAAAGGAGCTGAATGGAAAAATGGATAGAAACTGGGTCCTTAATGATACTGTTGAGCTGTTGGGCCAACTCTGGAAACATCTTTCTCTCAAACTCTTACAATATGTAAATGCACATCTATGATTTGCATTTTCATTATGTATTTTGCAGCTAGAAGTTAAAAGCCTCCAAACTGACAAAAGTATTCCTGCTGTTACAACAATATAGCCAGTACAAGTCCTCCTAAACTACAGATACCCTTCACCCTGGGGTCAACACTGAGTCTCCTAATCCGACATCTGGGTCCTCTAGCAATCTTTCCTAGGACAGAAGCGTGAATTATGTTTGCTGGAGAAAAGGGACCCCTCCAGAAAAATCAGTCCTCAATTGTAACTTAAAGATGAAGCTATAAGATGGTCGTATGTAATAAAGCAGTAAGCCACTATTAGGCTCCTGAAATCTAGTTTTGTGGTTTAGTGACGTTTTCATTATTTCAAAGACTCAGACTTCATTTCCTCCGAGGCATCACAAAAGCCTCCATAGAAACAGATAGAGAATGGATGTTACACCACGAGCAGAACAAGAGAAAGCAAAGGAAAAATGTGCAGTGAACTACTCATTAATGAACGGCGGAAAGGGAGGGTGGAAAATGTTAAGAAATCACACAAATGTTAGCAGAGTCTTCTGCAAGGAAGAGGTCAGTGAGCCGAAAGACTGGTAATGACAAGCTGAGCTCTCATTCAGCCCTATCCTATTGTCATTCCCACATACTATTGTTTTGCCATTTTAATGTGGAAAAGCAAGTGCATTCCCTCAAAAAACCTAGATTGCATTTAAAATCAATATATCTAAATGATTCTATCTATTTATTTATTTATTTTTAGAGAGAGGGGAGGGGAAGGAGAAAGAGAGGGACAGAAACACCAGTGTGTGGTTGCCTCTCGAACGCCCCCTACTGGGGGCCCTGCCCGCAACCCAGGCATGTGGCCTGACTGGGATTCGAACCAGCAGTGACCTTTTGGTTCACAGGTTGGTGCTCATTCCACTAAGCCACACCAGCCGGAGCTAAATGATTCTATTTCAAAAAGATTTTTTTTCTTAAAAATCAAATCTTGACATTAAAAAAAAATCAAATATTCCATTGGATGGTATGGTGAGCAAAGCATTCACTTATCAGGAGACTACATCATATTATTATTATAATTATTGTTATTACTACTACTACTACTACCAACAAGTATAATTTATTGAACACTGATCATACAACAGGTGCCCTACTGTGTAATTTATATTCATTATCTCATCTGATTCTCAGACAACTGAGTGAATGCTGTTATTATTCCCATTGAACAGATGAAGAAATCAAAGCACCGAGAAAAAGTCCATAAGCAGTGGAATCTCAACTTAAGCCCAACACAGTGATTCCCAAGCTCTGCGGAAACTATCAGAAGCAGCTTAAAAAGAAGAAAAAAAACCCAAATGAATAAACTAGGGTCTTTACCTGGCTCTAGAGAAGCCCTCAATTTCCGTATGTTAAGCACTGTCACTGTTATCCAAATTCCTCTTTACACAAAGCCTTCTGAGTAGAGGATGATATTTGCTTAGAAAGAAACTAAGGTGTTAGGGTAAATCCAGCTAGTTATGGCAGCGCCAGAACCTGCCCTCCCTGTTAAAAAAATTGCTAAAGCTACACGAATGCTTGCTAATTCTTGCTACTGGTAATATTACAATGTTCTTTTTTTTATGATACATGATCTCTATTTTAAAAAGATAAGATTATCACATTAGCATGCAACTTGAAGGGGAGGAAGTCATTTGAAAGAGGCTTGAGATAACAAGATGACAGAAGAATTGCTGTGTGACGAGAACACTGACAAAAAAAAGGTTTATGTGCACTCAAATGGGCCCTTTAGGATTGAAATCTCTTTGGAGAAAAAACTTGTAAAAATATGATTCTAGCCCTGGCTGGTGTAGCTCAGTGGATTGAGTGCGGGCCTGTAAACCAGAGGATTGAAGTTCGATAGCAGATAAATAAATAAAATCTTTAAGATAATATGAATCTAGCTAGCGAGACAGCTAACATTCATTCTTGCACTACTGACAGCATTTGAGATTTATTTATCAAATGATTAATTCAGGCATTTAAAACACTACCTGTTTTTCATTTAAAAACCTGGGGATAAACAAGACACGTTTTAGAAATGAGTACAGTTTTTAAGGTTTCTTTTTAAAAAGATTTTATTTATTTATCTTTAGAGAGGAAGGGAAGGAGTGAGGGAAAGAAATATCATTGTGTGGTTGCCTCTCATGCGTCCCCTGCTGGGAACTGGCCTGCAACCCAGGCATGGGCCCTGACTGGGAATCGAACCGCAATCCCTTAGTTCGCAGGCCCACACTCAATCCACTGAGCTACACCAGCCAGGGATTAAATGAGTACATTTTTTCATAAAATTGAAATGGTGTTCCCTTTCTTTTCTTGCAATTGAAATATAGACTTTTGATGACCTCAAAAGGGTCGCAGTGAATGTCTATGACTTAGTGTTTTATCATCAAATGTGACAAACAGTGACAGAGAGAAAGCGACAGAGAGTACAAGTGCACACCTAACCTTGGCGAGACAAACATATGCCATCTTCACACACCCAGGATCTCACCCTCCTTCTAACTGCTGGATCTTCTTTCCTTTGGAGGATTGCTCCCCCCACATTTCTTGTGCTTCTAGTAGAGCTGCCAGTCATAGTGGCCCTTTGCCTCCCTTAATTCCCTAAGGGGTGGGTTCAAGGACCCAAACTCTACTCAACTACTCACCCTTTGTCACCAGGGAGACTGACAGAGGAAGAAACGATATAAGGTTGAAAAGAGTTTTAAGATGAGTATTATTGTACAGACAACAGTGAAAAACAAGATGCATGTACATTGTAAATATAATTAATGTCACCTAATTGTACACTCACAAATGGTTAAAATGGCAAATTTTGTTACATATGAGGTCTGTCTGGAAAAAGTCCAGCCATTGTTAATATAACAAGAATGGTTTGTGTGACATCCATGTAACCTGGCAGCCAAGGAGGGTGGACTGGAATGCGCATGTGTGAATAACGAGGACTTCACTGTACTAGTCAGTGGGGGCGGTAGATGCTGCTGAGTGAGCATGTGTACTGTGTGGCTGTCACATTCAACACGACTGAGTGAGTAGAGCAACAAATTTGAATCAAATTTTGCGTGAAGCTAAAACATTCCTCCATGGAAAGTATTCAGATGATTCAGAAGGCCACAGCTCTGGGCAACTGGTGATTGGTGGCTTCACCACGACAACACACCTGCTCATGCATCACATCTTGTGGAGTTTTTTGGCAAAATATCAAATCACCTAGGTAACTCCGTCCCTCTACAGCCCAGATTTGGTGCCCTGAGACTTCTGCCTTTTCCCAAAACTAAAATCACCTTTAAAAGGGAAGAGATTTCAGACCATCGATGAGATTCAGGAAAATACGACAGGGCAGCTGATGGTGACTGGGAGAACTGTGTGAGGTCCCAAGGTGCCTACTTGGAAGGGGATTGAGGCATCATTGTCCTATGTACAATGTTTCTTGTATCTTGTATCTTCTTTAATAAATGTACAAAAAATAAAAATTTTCATATTATATGCCTGGATACATTCTGAACAGACCTCATGTATGTTATCACAATAAAAAGTTTGCCCCCTTCCAAAAATAAAAATAAAAATAAAAATAAAAATAAAAATAAAAATAAAAATAAAAATAAAAATAAAAATAAAAATAAAAATAAAAATAAGAAACATGTGTTCTTGGTTCTTGGAATTGTGCTAATTCATATCCTATTCCAAGACCTGGTTCTTAAATCATTTCCTTTATTCTATGAATGTCTTTTTTTAAAAAAAAATCCTCACCTGAGGACATACTTATTGATTTGAGAGAGGGGAGGAAGGGAGGAAGAAAGAGAGAAACATCGATTAGTTGCATCTTGTACACAGATTGGGGACCAAACCTGCAATCCAGGGATGTGCCCTGACCAGGAATTGAACACGTAACCTTTTGCTTTATAGGGCAATGCTCCACCAAGTGAGTCACACCAGCTAAAGCTATGAATGTCTTTTTAATAAATACCCCCAATCACCATCCTCTCCGTTTTCCCTGACTTGGATTAACCAGTTAGTTGCTGATATCTGCAACCAAAGCGTGGCAGACACCATTCCTTAACTCCCTCAATCTCCACCTGCAACTATTTCTCTTTAGCTAGCTGTCCATTGGCCACTGTCATGTGATACAGTTCCAAGGACACACGAGTAGAAATATTCTGGGAAAGGTTTCTAGAAAATCCTTGGCTTCATGATATGTAGCTTCACGATATACCCTTTTTGTCTTCTGTTTTTGTCCCTTGGAAATGGTGACTGGCAACGGCACCACAGCCATCTCATAATCATGAGGTGACAAACACACAGAAAAGAGAGGAAGAACTGTAAAGATGCCAGTCCTGACACATGGTTCCCTTCCAAGTTTCTCAATATTGGAGGCAAATAGAGCTCTGTCTATTTCAGCCACTACGGATAGATTTTATGTTTCTTGAGGCCCCTGCAGTCTTCATGGATACAAACCCCACATAATACAATGGGGATATGAAAGACAAACGAAACATTCAAAACATTGAGAAGTTAAGGGAGGAAGACAAGATATAGCCAGATGAATTTAGCCATCTCTCGTAGCACCTGACCTCTGTTCTCTTCCTGTTACTGTTGGTTAACAACCAACAGTACCATGGGGTGTGGTGAACTTTGGAGTTTGATAATAACGCTGAAATGAAGGACAGTGCCTCTTGGATGCAGGTGCGCTGATCCAGGGCTCTTAGCTTCCAAAGATAGGGATTTTGTGTGCATACATAAATACGTGTGCCCTTGTCCTGAGGAGGATCAAGATTAACCTCACCCAGAAGTCAACTCTACTTTAGACAAAGGAACTCCCACGATTTTCTTTTGTCTGTCCACGAATGTGATATTATAAGAAAATGCTACTTTCTCAGTGCCCTTTTCTTTGGCTTTCAATCCTGGATTGCAGGCAAGACCCTCAAATTCTCCTAAGAGATGGCAAAAGGTCAATAGCAGAAATGTTGTTTGCCTCCTTTTGCTAACTGATTAAATAACTCATGGGTATACCTATAGCTTACACATGCATTTCTAAAGAAAATCATTCAAGGGTTGCATGATTTCCTGGGCAGACCTCCAGGGTGCCAGAAAGTTAGAAAATATATAAAGTCTAATGTAGCCAATACAAAAAAGAATGTGTTAGGCACTTTGAGAGTTGTGGGGTGAGTAACAATACAGCCAAGGGGTGCAGTCCCTGGGAGAGGCAGGTGATGCATTTTTATGTGGCTTTTCTCTTGATGAGAACAAGTCTTTCTGAGAGGATAAACTCGATTTAGGGCTTGTCCTATGAAAATTATAATTTCCCCCCAGTTAACTCACTTGCATAATTTCAAGCCTTCAGCTCCGATGGGGCTACTTTATTTGCAGCATCTAGACTAAGTTAATGACTTTCCTCATAGCTGAGGGCAGTTGACTAGAATTAGGAGGTCACTGGCTATTAGCATTTGATTTCCTTGCTGATGCTAGAAAGATGAGTTGGGCGGGGGGAGTGGGCTCCATCAGTCATATTTTAATTTAGTCTCATTAGATGACAGACCCAAATGTGTCTCAGGGATGACTCAAAATTTCAGATGGGGCATATCTGCCTTCGCCCTGTGCCCAGTCCTTTTTGCACAGTGGGCACACCTAATGATAATACAACTGTCAGAGGCACATGCTTACCGTTCTCAGTCTCAGGGGAGAATGAGATCAGGCATGAATGAGCATTTATGGTGATTGAATTGCTTTTTGACAAGGAAGCCTCGTTCGCCTATGGCCTTTATGGACGGTGCTCTCAAAAATTAGCCAGTTAATCTCTTTAACTGTTGCATCTTTCCTAGATTCCACTGTCTCCTTCGTAAATGCTGTAAAATTGAAAAATGTAGCCTAAGCAAAATGTAAATGGGATTCAGGCTTAGTAGCTATCTGCAAAAGCCTGGGATGGAGAGAAAGACCGGGAACAGGATGGCTCTTTCTAGAATCGTGACATAGATTATGCGAAATCATGAAGCTGACCTAGGGGGATGGCAAGGATAATTAGTGAGAGATCCTCAAGGGAGACGTGCAGTTTGGGGACATACGTAGGGACAACCAGCTCTGGCTAGGCACCCTACCTGAGTACAGTTTCCTGCTTCCCTTTCAGGCTCAGGGATTGAGGATTCGTTTTACAAATGCAGATGGCAGTCCCCCTTGTAATGGCAGCTGTCTTCACAAATGTATGAACAAAGCAATGTGGAAACACACGAAAATGAGCCATTGGGGGAGAGGAAGTGTAATTTGAATTCTACATTAAGAATAATGAAAACTACAGGTGGTCCTGGGCACTTACGATGTGCAAGGAACCCAGGATGTGCTGTACTATGCAGGCGAGTGTTACATGTTTCATCTGGGTTCTTACTGCCACCCTGCAGGAAAAACACCATTGCATTATTATGCCCATTTTACTGATGAGGAAACTGAGTCACAGAACAAAATTTGCTTGAGGTCGCAAAGCTGGTAAAGGGCAGGAGTGTTGTTGGAACCCAGATCCCACAAGCTCAGTCACTGAAAGTGACCGCCTCAGATATCTGAACGAAGACTAGAAATTTCCAGGTTTAAGAGGAACTTCCAGGTATATGAAGAGCATGTGAAAGGTACAAGGTGGCAGAAGGAAATGGTGAGCGGGTCAGAGGTGGAAGAACAGACAAGGGGCGGGGGTGCGGGAGGAAGGAGTGTAACATGGGGCTGGTTAGGTGGATTGAGCCGCATCTTGACAGGCTGTGGAAAGCCACCTGGAGAGGAAGAACAGAACAGCAATAGAAGGATTTCACTTTATTTTATTATTATTATTCTTTTTTACCCAAGGCAGTACCAGAATCAGATCTGTGGTTCAGCAAGATGACTAGTAATAATGATACATATGGATAGAAGTTTGGGGGCAGAGAGGCTAATCATTAAAAGGCTTAATAATCGATAATCATTGAGAAAGGGGCAGAGTCCCCTTTAAAGAGGAAGATCTGGATCTGGATTTGGGTGAGTTTTTAAAACATGAGAATCAATCAACAGGATTTGATGGCTGTATAAAAATAGAGAACAAGTGGGCAGAGACCAGAGGGGAGAGGGAAGGGAACTTAAGGGGAAAAAGGGGGAGGGATTTTGAGGAACAAGTATGAAAGACACAGAGATGAGGACTGGGGGGGGGGGAATGGGAGGGAGGGGGGAGACCGGGCGGGGGGGGGGAAGGGAAAAAAAATGTACTTGAAAAGTAACTAAATAAAATTAAAAATAAAAAAATAAAAAAAATAAAATAAAATAAAAAATAAAACACACACACACACACAAAATGGAAGGTGATGGAAATGAAGAATCAAATATGACCCCAAATTTTCTAATGTGACATTATTAGTAAGAAATATAAAGTGCAAGTGTAAATGTCAAATGGAAAACTGTTTTGATTGTGACGTGGTAGGTAGGAAACAATATAATGCCCATTAGGCTGCAACTGGAACAATATATGTGCTCTAGGTAGCTGATATTAAAAGGGACCACTGCTAATTCCTGCAGAGAAAGACTAAGAGGAACATAAAAATCTATAGCAGGTATTATGGAGAATAACAGAGGGACCGAAGACACGCAATTAAATTGAAAAAAAAATTAAAAACTACCTTTTATTGATGATGCTATTACAACTGTCATGATTTTTCCCTCTTTGCCACTCTCCACCCAGCCCAGCACCCCTCAATCCCTCAGGCAATCCCCCCACCATTGTTCATGTCTGTGGGTTACAAATTCTTTGGCTACTCCATTTCCTATATGATACTTTTCGTCCCCATGGTTATTTTGTAACTACCAATTTGTACTTCTTAATCCCCTCACCTCTTTACCCATTCCCCCACACCTCCCTCCCATTTGGCAACCATCAAAATGCTCTCTGTATCCACAATTCTATCTCTGAATCATGGATCAATACACAGAAATTTAGGGAAAGCCAATTTGCATTTAACATAAAGACTGAAACAACCAGAGCTGTTCTCTGAGAAGGAGGTGATGTTTATCATTGATAACTGTACTCAAACTGGTTTTTAGAAGATAGGGACTTTACAGAGAGGAGTCCTGATTCAGGAGGGGGATGAATGATTCTGAAACTCCCTCAAATCTAAGATTAGATAGCAGAAGCTCGATGAAGATAATACCACCTGATAAACAGAGGATCTGATTTTAGGAATTAGAAGTCATGATTTCTCTGGCCCTCAGTTTCAAGAGGGGGGAAGGGAGGGAGAGAAACATCAATGTGGGAGAGAAACATAATCAACTCTCGGGTGCCCCCACCTGGGGACCAGACCCCGGCAACCTAGGCCTGTGCCCTGATTGGGAATCGAACTGGTGACCTGTCAGTTCTCAGGCCAGCACTCAATCCACCGAGCCACATCAGCCAGGGTGCTCCAAAAGTGTTTGAAAGTCACCATTAGATTATCTGGCAACCATGAGTAGACATAATTATGTCAGCTAACATTTATTAAATACTATTCCAGCAACTGTGCTAAGGACTTTATGTAAATGACCTCATTTAACTCTCCTAACAACTATAGAATATAGGTACTATCCACAGGACAGCTAAGACTGGGAGGGGTTAAGTAATTTGCTTCAGGTCCTATGGCTTATCAGTGGTAGAAAAACCCTGGCGGTCTGAATCTAGAACAGAGACTGACAACCTTTTTCTGCAAAGGGCCAGAAAGTAAATAGGTTTTGAAGGCTACATAGGTCCCCAACACATGTTCTTTTCTGCTTTTTATAGAACCTTGAAAAAGTAAAAACTTCTTTTAGTTTCCCTGCCATAACCCGCCCAGGCCCCATGTTAAATGTGAACTGCGACCTCTAGTTTGCGGACCTCTGGCTTGCTTTCTTACTATGATGCCCTATTGCTTTCCCCCAAATAAAATTTACTGAGAAATTATGGGTCAGGCACTTTGCTAAATATTACTACTTCTCACACACTATCTCACAGACTTCTCCTAAACAGCCTCGGGGCTCCTTTTATATCCTCATTGTATAGATGAGACAATAGAGAGCTGCAGTAGCATGTTCATAGTTGCCAGGCTGACGTTTGTATTCACTGTAACGGAGCCAGAGTGCTGCGGGCAGGCGCAGAGTGAGATTAGTGGAAGAGTTAGCAATAGCCTGGGCAATCAGGGCATGGTCTGCAAGGATGGCTTCCTAATTGACTGGGCTTAGCAACTCATTGGCAGCCAGGGCTGATGGATTGGTGGGAGATGGCTCTAAGCACCGAACTTGGATGACTCAGGGAACAGAAATAAGGAAGCCAGGGCTGGTTTGAGGGAATAAACAGACAGGATGAGAAAGCATGGAGAATAGTAGCAAGATCTCACAGAGCCTTGGCTGTATAAATTGCCCGTGTTATGACAGGCAAACAATTTACCATCCCTTACTTTCAATTTCCCAAAGTATAAAATGAGGGGGTGGAATTAGATGAATCCTAAGTTTCCTTCCAGTAATAACATTTTGAGTCGGTGAAGAGCAGAGGGAAGTTGTAGGAAATTGCCAAGAGAAAGGACTTAAAATGGGCTTCTTAGGAGAAAGATTTCAGAAAAGGAATGAAACAGAAGGATCCTACAAAGTAGGTTGATAACAATAAAAAGGAATGCTTGTGTTTGCAAGATCGAAGTACATTAGTGTCCATCATCAGAGGGCTGAATGACCCTTTAGTAGTTTAGAGAAAGATTAGCAAGTGCATGGGAGAAAACCAGTGGAAAAAAACAATTAATGTGATACTGTGCTATTTTTGGTTCCAAAGAACAAGGAAAAACGGGGAATGAAAAAATGCAGAAGTATGAGGGCCAGAATCAAAGAGAATATGAATGAACAGCTCAGTATGATTTATGTGGGCTTGTGTATGTAGGCGGGAAGAGAGGGTATCAATAACCCATCCAACTACCTAGTAAAATTTGGAAGAAAAATGAACATTAATATCCGTGGAGAAAAAGATAGAAGAATATATTTTATAATTGTAAAAAAAATAATAAACATGTAAAGCTTTTACATTAAGCACAGATGTGAATGTTGGGGAGCAAATGAAACCAGAATTATGAGAAAAACAGCAGTTTTATAATCTGCAACTTTTATAAAGTGTCAAAGAACAAGGACCTTGTTACTTTCACGTGTTTTGTTTATGTGGTACTGACACTGAACTTGGCAGGAAAGGAAGAACATCGTTTCTGATGCCGGCAGGTAGTCTCAGGCCATGTTCTCAGGTTGCTTGATTTGTTTTCAAGAATTTTAAGGAAAATATATAC
This sequence comes from Artibeus jamaicensis, assembly GCF_021234435.1. Taxonomy (NCBI): domain Eukaryota; kingdom Metazoa; phylum Chordata; class Mammalia; order Chiroptera; family Phyllostomidae; genus Artibeus; species Artibeus jamaicensis. Next base: position 5,365,367 of record NW_026522028.1, on the reverse strand, counting down.
TTGTCAAATCTATAATAATACCAATAATATTTTTAAAAAATCCTAATTTTACATATGTGAATAAAAACTACCTATTTGAATTTATTCAAGAAACAAACCCTCCAAGTTGGATAGCAAAGAGCTTCCTTTCAATCATCATTTGTTCCAGAGACATAAAATGCTGTTTCTTAATGTTGGATACAGAAAGGAAACAAAGATTGTTAGAAAAAGACAAATCAAATATACTTCATAGAAAATGGGAAGCTATTAAATGACATCAATTAAATAGAAATCTATTTGTCGGGTATAAAACACTATGAATGAGATCATCTTTTGTGATTCCATCTATTCCTGCACTTCCAAAGTTGTTATTTTGGAATCACTGCCTTAAGTTTCTTTTCCTTTGATTCTTTGATGATATTATGAAAATGAAAATATGTATAAGGATGTTTTGCAGAGAACTGATTAGATAAGGATAAATATTTAGCCCAAACAGTTTGGGGGTGGGGGGACTAGTTCTTTCAGAGATCATACAATGAAAATTTTAGACTGATTTAAGCATTATTTCATATGCCGGTTTAGGATGCTGAATAATGTATCTTATTTATTTATTTATTTTTAGAGAGGGGAAGGGAGGGGGAAAGAGAGGGAGATAAACATCCATATGAGAGAGAAACATCGATTAGTTGCATCTCATACGGGACCCCACTGGGTACCAATCCTGTAATCCAGGCATGTGCCCTGACCGGGAATCGAACTGGTGACCTTTCGTTTTGTGGAACAATGCCCAACCAACTGAGCCACACTGGTCAGGCCCTTCCTTATTTCTTTCCTCTTTTATTTCTTCAATGTTTTCTTCACATACAGAAGTAGAGCACCCTCTCTCCCTCCCTTTCCCCCTCCCTTTCTCTCTACCCCACCTTCTCCTTTCAAAGTAACTCCAAGGAGAGAAATGCTCAGGAGTTTATATGAAAAAGTTTGGATCTGGAAATCTCAGAGAGTTGTATACCTAAGCGCAGTGACACACCAATGTCATATAAAAATTAAGGCTTACCTATGTGTTATTTCAAATATTTAGGCCTTATATGTGAATGAATTTGCAAGAAAAACCTTTGATACATTCTAGACATTCTGTATTTTCTAGCTACAGTCTTCATTGGTAACTCTGACATGGCAAACTGCTGTTTTCTACATTTTATTTTTGTGGGTTCCTGCTACATATCGACATATATTTCCTCTACAACTATTTATCATGTATTTATCGCATATATATTTTCTAGGTTATCTTTTGCAAGTTCGAATATGGACAAAATGCAACAATATCATCTAAAACACTGCACAGATGTCCCGAAGAGCTTTGTAGCAATCAGTCACCAGGAGGCTGAATGTCTAAGAATTGTAATATGCATCTGGATGGACAAGTCAGGAAACAGTTTTAAAAAGTAATCAAATTCGTAATTTGTGATTTCACTTTGGTCATGGGATGAAGTTCAAGAAGAAGAGTAGCCAGCAATTTACATTTAAATGTAGAAAATGTGAAAGGCATCATGTATATAAGAGGAAAGGAGATATAGATGTAAAAGGGAGAAGACGAAGAATTCTAATGAATGATATTCAGAAAAAAAGGAATCAATGAAAAATACCCATCTGTGCTAAAATGCTTTCATATTGCCACTTATGCAATTGATACACAGAATAGGTATTTTTCAATGCAGAGAGTGCGAACAGGGGATTATTATGAAACAGAGCAGGATTCTCGCCAACACACCAAAAACTATACTTTCCAATAGTCAGGAAAACAGAGGGTGTGAAATCACATCAATTACAGAGACATGCCTGTTCCCGGAGACTCTTAGCACTTTTCCTGGAAGGGTAACCACCATGCTTAGAAACCCTGAGAGTTCTGGGAAAAGATGACCACAGAAACAAGACTTATTGATTGCAATGAACACTTTGGTTGTGTTTACGAAACATGTGATGATTACAGTTATATCCTATGACAAGAAAAATGGTATGTACATGCAGTAGTGATATTCAAAATGCTGTATAGAGCCATTAGCATGGGGTGGGCACAGAGCAGTTCGCCATGAGCTGTATGACTGAGCAGAATAGAGCGAGAAGTTTTGAAATGAAAAGGTGGGAGGTGGGAGGTAGGAGGGTCCTAGTGTGTGTTGACTGAATATCAGGGCCTGGGAGCAATGATGAATAGACTTTTCAATGCATATTTTTGAGCATCCCACTGCCCTATATTAGAATTTTAAGTTCCAGAAAAATCAAAAGCAGGAGAAATAGTTGAAAAAAATCTCAATTTTCATAAAGTCCCCTTCACACGACATTTGCCAAACAGCAGTACATTTTATTGACAATTATCTATAATTGCCAAGAAATGAGAGATGATGTTGACTCCAATTATGAAGAGCTACAAAAAAAAATCAGTAGAAAAGATTCCAACATGACAAAATTTTCCCCCAAGTCATTTGCTTAACCAAAATTCAGAACAGTGAATTATTAGTAATAATGCATGTGAATAGGTTTCCATCCATGGAATAAAGTGCCTTTTGTGACACATTTTTGGAAAAGTTAAGAGGCCATGATGTTAAACCTTACGCTAAAAGCAACCCATGACAATTTCCTAAAAACTCTGCAATCATTCTATGCAAAAGTACTATTCAAAACGGGAAGTTCCCACAATAGACGTCATGCCGTGAACAGGGGAATCATGAAAGACTTAAAGGTTCAATACCTAGGGAATGTTTAACTGCTAGAAGTTATCATAAATTACTCCACTAAAATAGGGCATGGATTTCAGCTTTCCAACTTACAAAAGATGTGAGCTAGAGGTAAACCATTATCAGTATGAGCCTGTGAGGCTTCAAACAATATTAATACCAAATTAGAGACTAACTAAAGAACACAGATTGTACCCATTCATTCAATAGAGATTTACTGAACATCCACCAAGTGCAAAGCCCAGAAAATACCAACATTTGTTCAATACATATATTGTTTTAAATTTCAGCTTTATTCAGGTATAACTGATACAGAAATTGTAAGATATTTAAATAATACATCCATCACCTGACATATTGTTTTTTTTTTGGTGATCACATTTGAGTCTCCTCTCTTAGCATATTTCAATGATATACTACAGGGTTGTCCACTATACTCACCATTTAAAATAGGGAGAGGATGGTAAAAGGGTACAAACTTTCAGCTATAAAATGTCCGAGTCATATTTTAGTTTTAAGAAATATAGAGTATACATGGGAATAAAATACAAGGAGGAAAGTAAGAAGTGCAAAAAATGAGAATTAGATATTTTCACCCAGAAGAAGCAGGGAAGGTTTCATGATGGAGCAGGGTCTTTCTTACTCTGGCTTTATTGAGGTGTAATTGACAAAAACTGTGTATATTTAAGGTGCACAACTTGATGATTTAATACATGGATACACTGTGAAATGATCACTACAATCCGGCTAATTAACATATTCATCACCTCACATAGTTACCTCTTTTTGGAGTAGAGTCTTAACATGCAGAGTTCATGGAATCGGTGTTTTAGGTGGGGTAAATAATATTTATACTAACAGCCCTGGCTGGTGTGGCTCAGTGGCTTGAGCACCGGCCTGAGAACCAAAGGGTTGCCAGTTCAATTCCGAGTCAGGGCACATACCAGGGTTGCGGGCCAGGTCCCCAGTAGGGGGTAAACCACACTAGAGGCAACCACACATTGATATTTCTCTCCCTCTCTTTCTCCCTCTCTTCCCCTCTCTCTAAAAAGAGATAAATAAAATCTTTTAAAAATATTTATACTAATAACGCTGCCCAAAATAGATAACATCTTGTTTCTGATATGCAAGATTTTTTTTTAATGAGCTGTGTAATTTTAATCCTCCAAAAGCCTCATGAAGACAGTTTTTATTAATTCCATTTTACAGGTGAGGAATCTGAGAGCAAGGATTCAAGGTCATATATCTGTAAAGGGGTAGACTGGGATTAAAACTTAATCAATGTGACTAAAGAGCCTTAGTTCCTAGACCGTCTTTCCATTAGCTGAGCAAGAGTAGAGGTGGGGGTGGGTGTGGCTTAGTTCGAGTACGGTTTCTATGGATACAGTTGGTCCTCTGTATGCATGAACTACCAACTGTGGACCAAATATAGTCCATACATTTACTTTAAAAAATCTGGGTATAAATGAACTCGTGCAGTTCAAACTTGTGTTGCTCAAGGGTGAACTGTACTTGGAAATTCTGAAACTGTGCTGATGAAGTTAAAGTTATCCTTTGCATATGATATATATAATAGGAAAGAAATGTCTTCGAGTTTCAACGATATCTTACTTGTGATACTTCATCTTATTTTTTTCTTATCACTCAATGCACAGGTCATCTTTTATAGTATCATTTTATTGAATTGAAGAATGGATTTGCCATTAGGTCTATGACTGCTGTTTTTCTCTGGACTTTATTTCTTATGCATAAAACATTTAACCAGAAGATAGGCCCAATAAAAAGTTATTAAATTTTAAAACAGCATAAAACTAGAAGTAATGAGTCAAATGCTAAAAAAAAAAAAAAACCTCCAAAGTGGTCCAACATCTTTCTCTTTAACAATAATAACATAACTTGCCATCCTTTATATATGAGAGAAGCCATTACCAGGGCATCAGCTTGGGAATAGCTTCTCCAGGAAGGGAAACAGAGCATTAGTCCAATCCTGCTCTCTCACCTGAGACCCTTGTTACCAGGGACAGGCATTTGTAAGTTTGGCCAGAGTTAGTAGGTGTGGGTCAGAGTAAAACCACGTGCCGTACAAGGATTCTACAATGACATCATGCTCACGCTAGCTACTTAGGGACTGATCAGGCAGTTTTAAAAACTGCGAATATTCACAGGGGCCGATTTTCTCCATGAAGCTTCCCTGTCTACTACAAAATGCTTCCTGAAGCCTGGAGAAATAAATGATTTTTCTTTGTCCTTCTTGACCTTGGCATGTCTTCATGTTATCAATTTCCATCCAAGGAAAAGCATGTAACCCAGTTTCCTTGACTTCTTCCGGGTGATCTAATGTCCACTTCTACATGTGAGGGGTCTCCATCCTCCAAGCACTCATGTGGGATATGGGGTCACAGCATTTTTGCCTGAGAAAATCGGCTTCATTCCCTAAAAAGTCATGACTGCCAGCGTTTATGCTTCCTCCCCGAATGACCCTCCTTTACCACACCAGGGGTTTCTTTTACCAGGTCAAAAATGACCCTCTGGTGTGGGTTGCAGGTTCTTCCTGTGACTTACTTGTCCCTTACTACTATTGTGGCAATTCGCCACAATAAATCAATAAAATAATAACAAATACACAAAAGAAGATGATTTAAAAGTGCTCAGTCCTAACTCTAAAGTGCAATGCAGATGTGAAGTATATTAATAGAACTGAAATATTTTATATATCCTTGAGTCCTAAAACAGCCATGATAAAACTGGCCATCTTGTACAGATAAAACAGCCTCTCCCAAAGACTTAGGGTGGGACCAAAGTCTCTGAGGATAAGTAGTGAAATTAAATTTCCCAATTATTTTTGACTCAATTTAAGTATTTCTTGGAATACTAGAGTTCATGTTCTTAAACCATTTTAAAATTATTTTTATTTTTAAAGATTTATTCATTTTTATACAGAGGGGAAGAGAAGGAGAAAGACAGGGAGAGAAATATCACTGTGTGGTCGCCTCTCAAGTACCCAGTACTGGGGACCTGACGTACAACCCAGGTATATTCCCTGAGCAGGAATCGAACTGGTGAGCCGTTGGTTCACAGCCTGCGCTCAATCCACTCAGCTACACCAGTCAGGCACCATTTTTAAAAAAGTGGCATGTATCTTTAACCTGCAATATAAATAACATGACCATCCAAAAGTATTCAAATTGTGACCGGATTCATGTCATGCTTTAGTTGTGAATTTCAACCTTGCGCTCTCCAACGACCCCCAGGTGCACACACACCACCATTTTCCTATCGAACTCAGCACCAGTAGGTATAATATCAACAGTCACTGAGAAGCAGTTTGCTGCACTGTGCTTCCAGCACGATACAGAGTTGCACAGTATTTAAGGAGTTGTTCATTATGTAATGGGAACTTAGTGCTTAGAGAACAGCTCCGTGGAGAGACGCAACAGAGCTAGATGTAAAATTTTTTCTCCATTTCGCAATGCCGAAGTTTCATTTTGCAGTACAGTTTTCCCTATATTATTACTTATTTACATGTTGGATAACAGCTCCCACAAATCTGAGGCTGCGGCTCCTGGCCTTTTGCTGTCGTTGCTTTGCTCTGTTTCCTTCTCCCGGAGTTTTCATGGAACAAAGGAATGAACGGTATGGCCTTCTTCAGATTTTGACCTACATTTTGAGAGTTTAGAGTCCTAGGGTCATTTCAAATTTTAATAATTTTACAACTTTTTCTATGGAGGTGCTTTAAGTGCAAATTGAGAAACAGAGCATCACCAGGGCAGAAACAATGCTCCCTGGACTTACCTGAGTTCATTCTTCCTCATTTACAATGTTTGTTCACCTCCCCGCAGCCAAGAAAGTTTTCTATGTACAACCTCCCATAGATAGCCCTACAGTTCTGCAGCATAGCAGAAGCATGACAATGAAGAACGCCACCAACCGAAGCCATTTGTACTTATTTTAGTCTATGCCGCCATTACTTGCTTAAGTGTGGTATGTTCTGAGTGCATATTTCTGTAGCATTTCATAAACACTATTAACACTACTATGTTCAAATGTAAAAACACAGTGAGAGTGTTGTGTTAGGACATACAACGATTAAGGCAATGAGACAGAAGCTTGTCTTTTGGAGAAAGCTGTACCTTGTACATTGGTCATTTGTGTATGTCATTTTGGCCATAGAAGTGAATGAACTTCCAAATAGCCTTTGAGAGGCAATTCTGTTTGTAGAGAGAAGTGACTCTTTAGAGTCGATACATTCAACGATCATAGAGTCTGAAGAGTCCATAGGATCTTAATGTTTACCTTGTGTATCTAGAGTAATTTTCTAGGAAACATTCTCGTGGCAAAGTCTTCTGGCTGCCTCAGATGCGTTCTGTCCCCTTCTCTCACAGCAGTATAAGCCCTGCTCTTAGTTTGGTATGTGGATGCCCAAAGTACAGAATGTATTTCTTAGCCTGCCATGCAGGTAGATATATAATCATGTGACAAAGTTCTGGCCAAGGAATTGCAACCGGATACTTTATACCTCATGGCAGTTCCTGAGACTTTTCCTTAAAATCACGATGGCACATGCCTTCCATGCTTTCCGCCTTCCTCGTGCTGGGGGCTGGAACTCAGACTTGATAGCTGGAGTTGGAGCAGACATGCCGGGCCAGATAGTGACAATGACAATTGAGGCCACCATGGCAAAATGACAAGATCAGGAGGGATGGGGGATGCGAAGCAGAACAGCCTAACGAGCCCTGACCTGTCTACTTCTACACTTTTACGTGATAGAGAAATACATTTCTACAATCATTAAGCTGTTGTTATAGCGCCTCATGTCAATTGTAACTGTGCGCAATGTACAATGCCTATTATCTGATGTGACTGAAAACTGATGGGGGTTTGTGAAGCAGCTCATGCCACTCAATGACAATGCTCATGTTTGGGTTTTCCTTCCTCATACCGAGCCCCCCTCTTACAGTTGCCCATGGGGCCCTTCCACAATTTCACTGTGTACTATCTCCCTTTCTCTTCCTTTCCAAATACATGAAGAAACTGTCCTGCACTGTCAAGTTATCTTCTTCCCGAGCATTCTATATTCTTTCCAATATGCCTCGTACAACCAGCTAAATACCCATCACAGTCGTTGGTGCCCTGCTATGCAGGTATTAAAGGTGGGGCTCATAGGCCAGAATGACACCATGGATGGGACTTAACCAGTGGCGGTATACTGAAACCTTTGTTAATGCCATGAAGCAGTCTAACAGTGTATTGCCCTGTGGTTACCTCCAATCCCAATTTGTTCTCATATTATTGAAAATAAGACAATAGGCCCCAAATGGAGTCACTTATGCTAGGCCCCACATCACTGAAATGAGACTCAGTTACAGGTTCGGCTTTCCCAGAAATAGAATCGTACACCAGCTAATCAGGAATCACCTGGTCAGCACGAGTTAGCTCGGCTGCCTGATAGGCCCCCCTGCCATCCCCGAAAGGGAAGTGACCTTCATAATAGCCAATCTGCTTTTTGCCTGGTAGAACTTCCTTGTTCCCATTCCCTTCTGCCTGTAAAAGTCTCTCATTTTTGAAGAGCTCCTCAGAGCTCCATTCTATCTGCTAGACTGGATACTGTCCGATTCATAAATTGTTGAATAAAGCCAGTAGGATCTTTAAAATGTGCTTTTTAACAATTTGAACTGCCACAAAGTTACATGTCCCTTACATTATATTTGTATAGAGGATTAGAAACATCTCAATAGCAGGACATTTTACTTGCTCGTTAAATTTTTTTTTTAATGTGGGTTCAGCATCCTAATCTGCTGTAACCTTACTTTGACTTTTGATTATGATCTTTCAGTGTGTGAACTACCATTCTCGCCTCTGTGTCATTTATAAGGTTAATAACTGCACAGTCTATGTTCTTGTCTTGATCATCGACAAAAATCTGGGTTGAGGTATTGGCAGAAAGCCTGCGTATGGCTGTGCAGGTTGCACGCTGCACAATTTTGGGGGAGCACCATTTACTGTAGATATGATCAGGAGTTCTCTGATGCAGGAGAACTGAATCCTGAGTGTGGCTGACACCACTACTAACCCCCAAGATTGATAGTTTAAGGCACAGGTGGCGAACTCAAGGCCCACGGGCCGAATCTAGTCCTCCCCCTTGTTTTATCTGGCCCGGCACCTTGTTTCTACCTGGCAGCAGTGCCGAGCTCCTTGCCCCGGTTAAGGAGCAGTTACATGTATACAGTCCTAAAGTTACATTCGGCCCTTTGAAGGCAACCGCGAGGCTGATGTGGCCCCCGGTGAAGTGAAAACCCCTGGTTTAAGACAATGGTCCTCCTTCGACAGCGTTATGGAAACACCTCCAAATCTACTTCGCTGCACTTCTCTCAGTATAATTCCTCATGCAATTCGAGGTGGTACTATGAGGGTCCATTTAGTCAAATTCATTGCTACAATTCAGATACACTGCTGCAGCATCATGCTGCTAAAAGAGGAAGCTGGCTGAGTTACAAAAAATCCGCAATATTAAAATGAAAACTTTACAGCATGACTCTAGTGACTACTAAAGTCTAAAATAAAGGAAAAGAAATATTGGTTCAAAGTTCCAATTATAATTTCTCCTGGATTTATAGCTCTTTAAATAAAAGTGACATGCCAAATTTATGTTTTCAGAAACTTGAAACAATAGGGGAAAAATTCAACAAGCTGCCAAGTGGCAGACATCTAGCTAAATAATAAAAAAAGTAGTTATGCGGGTGCTGCGTTTTTTAAAACCCTTTTCCTTCAAAGAGGAAGAGTGATAAATTATAAGGACTGTCCCAATACATTTTCAATTAAATGACTAAATTAATGTAGAGACATTTAATTAAAGTTCCACTAGTTTCTCCAAATGCTGTTAATTATACTGCTATCTAAAATTAAATCTCTCCCCAAACCCTTTTACATTTCTTCTGCTCATCTGATACAGATATAATTAAAATGCTGCAAGTTTACCTCACTGCATCCAAATATTATAAGAGAAATTATGAAAAAACGGAGTCCAGTAACTACTTAAGAAACTGGTATTTTAATGGGATTTCCATAATCCTTGGGGAAAACCAATAGCTGTTAAGTATGCGTACGCGCGCACACACACACCACACACAAAACCTGTCTCGAAATTCCTCTGAAAATCCATTTCTTTATATCGAAGGCACTGCAGTGAATACCACAGACAAATATAGTTTCAAAGGTTTTCTACCAGCAAAAGATAAGGATTTTTAAGACTCTGGGTAATTAATTTCAGGAACAAGGTGTACTCTAGTTATAACAGTTCTGTGCTACCATTTTCCAAACAATAAAGAGTCCCTAACGGCATCTCCTGAAGGTATTCTTTCACAGAAACAATTCAGAATCCAGGCTTCCCGGTATTGGGGCCAGACTCCTAGGAGAAAAAGAGCCAACTCAGACCATCGCAGCTGGGTCCCCCAGGCAAATTATTCTCCAGGAACAGAACCAAGGTGCATCCTAACTCCCATACTTATTTTAGTTTGTGTATGCAAGATGGGAATGCTCTGATTAGAACTACTCTGCCAACATCAATTTCTCTCACTTCCTTTCTCTCAGAATCTTACTTGATTTTGAAAGTTGTCATTTTCATTGTTCTGCAGTGGATAGTATTCAGCCACCTGAAACCTATTCATTCTGTATTTACCCCTAATCTGTCCCCCAGAGCACTTGAGGTTCATTATGCAAAAGTGTGTATGTGTGTGTATTTTTTTTTAAGAAATGACTCCTTTGGAGTCAAGAGGTGAGGCTGGCATCTTTTCAAAGTGACTGATCTCTTCCCGCAAATTCCTTTTATTTCTAGTCAACAGACCGGCAAGTTGGGAGAAAACTTTTTCTAACTCACCATCATAGCCATAATCTGGGTCTCAGAACTACGATTCAGGAAAAGTCCCTTGTATAGAGACATTTTGTTTACTAACGGCCTTCTTATTCTCAGTTTTGCTTTGCACAACTCTCCTCCAGTTTCCATACTGCAAGGATTCTCAAACCTGACTGCAGGACTTTGTAATGCGTGGGGAGCTGTAACAAAGACCGCTGCTTGGAGCCCCAACATGATCTTGGTCTGGGTACTGCCCGGGCATCGAGAGATTTCTAAACTCCCCAGGTGATGCTGATGTGCAGCTGTGCTTCCAACCTGTCAGGGTGGCAAAGCAACTTGATAATATAGGTTTAATGACTGATCAGTTAAAGGGGCTATCACATCTCTGCCCTGGCTGGTGTGGCTCAGTGGATTGAGTAATGGGCCTGTGCATCAAAGGGTTACCAGTTTGATTCCCAGTCGGGACACATGCCTGGGTTGCAGGCCAGGTCCCCAGCAGGGGGCGTGTGAGAAGCAGCCACACATTGATGTTTCTCTCCCTTCCTTCCCGTCTGTAAAAATAAATAAATTAAATCTTTAAAAAAATAAAAAATGGGTTTCCACATCTTCAAAGGGATGTTTTGTATGCTTAAAGGGCCACTAGTAGAATTTAAGTTAAATGATGATGCTAACATGCCTGTAATCAGTTTAAAATAGTGGAGAAAGGGGAACCCTTTTGCACTATTGCTGGGAATACAGCTACTGTGGAAAGCAGTATGAAGATACCTCAAAATGTTAGAAATGGATCTGCCTTTCAATGCAGCAGTCCCACTTCTGGGAAAATAGCTAACGGAACACAAAATGCTAATTTGAAAGAACATAAGCACCCCTATGTTCACTGCAGCATTATTTACAATCACCAAGATATGGAAGGTGCCCAAGTGTCCATCACTAGATGAGTGGATAAACAACTATGGGTCATTTACACAATGGAATACTACTCAGCTGTAAAAAAGAAGAATATTTTACTCTTTACGACAGCATGGATGGACATTATGCTCAGTGAAATAAGCCAGTTGGAGAAAGACAAACACCACATGATTTCACTTATATGTGGTGGAATCTAATGAACAAACTGAACTAACAAGCAAAATGGAGACAGACTCATAGATGGAGAGCAGATGACAGCTAGTGGGGGGGGTTAAGGAATGGAGGGATGGAACAAAAAGGAAGAAGGACTCATAGGCATGAACAACAGTGTGGTGATTCCTGGGGGGAGGGGTTTTAAGGGGATTAAATGGTAATGGAAAAATACAATAAAAAGAAAAAATACATCAACATAGATAGTGTGATAGCTTGTATATGCCGTTAGTGTAAGCTTCAACTTTGGAGACATCTGGCTACCTTAATCAAGAATTCAGCCCCAGGAGAGTACAGCCAACATTTTCTGGAAAAGTGCAAAGTTGAAAGACTGCTGTGACCATACATCTCTCTAAACCTTGGAGGGTTTTGTAACGCACATAGTGAACGTCGTGAATGTGCGTGTGCTGTCGAAGACAGGAGCCTGAAATGAAAGTTCTATATGGGCTCCGCACCTGCCTCTTGGGCATAGGATTATCTTGATCTGGTTATTTTTAAGAAAGAGTCCACACAGGAGCTCTGAAAACATAGTAGAAGTTACCCCTTTGGAAGAGACATTTACATTGGTAAGGGAAATCTCGATTTGTAAGGGTGTCTCCCTCTGTGCCACAAACAGAAGAGTGTCTAGATCATTAGAAATTCTCATGGGGGAGAAGGCAAGGACTTAAATCTGCATAACAACCGTACCCTTATTTAGTATGCTTTTCAGGCAACCTGGTAACATCCATAATACCCCCTCCCTCCAAAGTCTTCTTTTGTGTTTAGTGCGACATAGTATCGAAGGTGCTGGCGGGGGCTGTTTCAGAGTCACTCAGTTTTCTTGGGTCTCTCCCATGTATACAGGAGAATGCATGGTGTTAATTTTCTGTGCTTCTTTATTTTCCCATTACCATTTAGTCCCCTTACACCCCTTTCCCCCAGCAATCACTACACTGTTGTCCATGTCCCTGAGTCCTTTTCCCATTTTGCTCAATCCCTCCAGCCCTCATCTGTTTTTCTGGTGGTAATCTGTCTTTTGTTACACAGGGGGTCTCTCAGGTAAGAACCTAGAAGAGTAAAGAGAAAATTATTTTCCTTCCCCTACGGAAGGTTTCCATCTGAGGTTGTGTGGAGGTAAACACCCCTCATGCGTGTCAAACTCTTCCGTAGCTCTGCATTACTTACCCCAAACCCCCTAAGAGTTGCCTGTGACCAAACTGACTTGGGTCAGTTCACAGCATGTGGTTTGAATCACTGTGGCAGCACACAATGGTAAACAGATAAACATTTGGGGCCAGGCTACAACGATTAAATACCTCTAGGTGGTTTCCTAAGCTTCCCATTTATAAGAGTGGACCCAGCAAGAAAAGAGACTGAAATAAAAGGATTTTTTTTTAAGCCTTCAACTAATACTCTGCTTCCAGCTACTATCCACTGATTCAAAGATCTACTGAGAGGAAACAGAAGTCCATATTACAGCACAGGCTTTCAAATTTGTCAATATCAGGAGCCAGGAAATAAATGTCTTGTTCTTCTCCTGGAAATAAATGTCCAGGGCACTTTCAGTTGGCTTGCATTCCAGGAGTGTTCATTTGTTCTATGCAACATTAGAAATGAATGGGGTAAGTTCTGGGAAAGTGTTGGTGATTGGTATAAAGCCGGTCTTGAGTTAATCACTGAGAAATTAACAAGTTTATAATTTCTAAAGTCCTGCTTCACTCACAGTTTGAATGCAAAAGCACTAAGGAGGGCCATGGAGGGATGTCCTTAAAACATAGGTAAATAGTGTTTGGAACAGATCCTGACAGTACTACTGTATAACTATCTATAGCTAAGTTATACGGCAAATTATATGATCACATCTTATGTCTCTGTCGAGACCTCTGGGGACAAAAGAAGCCTGGTTTGAGAATAAAGGAAGTCCTCACTTAACGTTGTAGACAGGTTCTTGGAAACTGCAGCTATAAATGGAACAACATATATTGAAAAGAATTTTTGCACAGGCTAATTGATATAAACAAGTTATGTTTCTACAGCATATTTCCAGGCACAAAAACATAAACACACTTCTAACTATCCTAAATAGTTCTAATATTAAACACTGCAGTACATGTGAGCTAGAGGAAAGATGAGTAAAAACAAGCAAGAGAATTCTTTTCCAACCCACTTATTCCAGTTCAGGGTCACAGGTGGCCGGAGCCTGTCCCAGCAGCTCAGGGCACAAGGCGGGCACCCCCCCTGGACAGGACACCTTTCCATCGCAGGACCTCTCACACCCACACCCGCACTCACTCACCCTGGGACAAGGCAGACACGCCAGTTCACTGCACGTGCACACCTTTGGGATGGATGTGGCAGGAAGCCAGGGTACCTGGAGAAAACCCACGCCAATGTGGGGAGAATGCGCAAACTCCACAGACAGTGGCCTCAGCTAGGAATCACATTGACATTATGGCAAAATGGAGCTGAACAACGCAATGCCATTTGAGGACCTGCTGCAAGGTTGTAAATATAGTAAATGCAATACAGGGCAATTAGATTTAAGAGTAATGTGAGGGGGGAATTGTAGGATGGGAGAGTTGTGCCACTAATTTTAGAGAAGTTATTTAACCGCTCCGGGGTCATGTGACTTCATGTGTACCAATAGCAAGAACTTCTTTCAGTGCTTTACTGGTTAAAAAAAATAAAAGGCTTTTATACTTTTCCCCCCCTAATTTTGTGAATTGTGGAAAGATATGCATAACATAAACTTGGCCATTCTCACCCCTTTACACACAGTTCTGTGGTATTAAATGTATTAATAGTGTTGTGCAACCATTACGGCGACCGTCTCCATAACCCCTTTTATCTGGTAAGACTAGAACTCTTTGTCTCTTGAAAGATAACTCCCTTAACCCCTGGCAAGCACCATTCAACCTCTGTCTCTACTAATTTCACTACTCTAAGCACCTCATATAAGGGAGATCATTCAGCATTTGTCTTTTTGTGACTGACTTATGTCACTTAGCATAGTATCATCAAGTTCCATCCATGTTGTAGCATTTGTCAGTATTTCCTTCCTGCTTAAATGGCTAACATAAAAAAAACAACAATATAAGAAGTGTCGGTGGGGATGTGGGAATCTCTTGTGCATTAGCCCTGGCTGGTGTGGCTCAATGGATTGAGCACCGGTCTGTGAACCACAGGGTCACTGGTTCGATTCCCAGTCAGGGCACATGCCTGGGTTGTGGGCCAGGCCTCCAGTACGGGGCACATGTGAGAGGCAACCACAGATTGATGTTTCTCCTCTTTTCCTTCTTCTTCCTTCCCCTCTCTCTAAAAATCAATAAATTTTTTAAAACAAGACATGAAAAAAAAGGAATCTTTTGTGCATTGTTTGCTGGTGAGATATAAAATGGTACAGTTGCTGTGGAAAACAGTATAGAAGATCCTCAAAAAATTAAAAATAAAATTACCATATCGTCAAGCAATTCTGTTTCTGGGTAGACACCCGAAAGAATTAAAATTAGGGTCTTGAAGACATATTTGTCCCCCCCACCCCATGTTCATTGTAGCATTACTCACAATAGCTAAAACCTGGAAGTGATCCAATTGTCCTTGGACTAATGAATGGATAAACAAAGTGTGGTCTGTAAATACAAAGTTCCTACACTTACATGTTCCTAATTCCACTCGCTATTGCCCTTCCTCTCTTCATTTACAATAGCATGAGGACTTGAGCCGCAAGTGATTCCATTGAGTTGTAACCCTACTTTATCCACAAAGAGGTGTGGTAACATGCTTTGAATACCAGGTGCAGGCACTATGCACAGTTTCCTGCAAATGTTTCCCACCCTTAGCTCTTCCCCACAGAATGTAAGGCCTTCTGCCTTCAGTGACGACTGATGTGGTGTAAGTTCTCAGGCAGCTTCTCACCACTGACTTTTTTTACTAGAGGCTACTGGGGGAGGCAGGTGATAAAAAATGTCACATGATATCTACTCTCCTTGACATTATGAGAACAGTTTTCAAATTTGGACCATGACATATTGTAAGAAATGTGTTTATCATAACCACCCGGAATATATTCTGTGTGTGTGTCTAAAATAGTACTTTCCATCCTGACCAGTGTGGCTCAGTGGGGTGAGCCTTGTCCCACAAAGTGAAAGGTCACCATCCAATTCCCAGTCAGGGCACATGCCTGGGTTGTAGGCCAGGAGCCCCAGCTGCAGGTGTTTGAGAAGCAACTGATCAATACTTCTCTTGGACATTGATGTTTCGCTCTCTCTCTCTTTCTCCCTCCCTTTCCTTCTCTCTCAAAATAAATAAAATCTTTAGAACAATATTTTTTAAATCCCTTTTCTCAGAAACCTTCCCA
Organism: Artibeus jamaicensis; assembly: GCF_021234435.1. Taxonomy (NCBI): domain Eukaryota; kingdom Metazoa; phylum Chordata; class Mammalia; order Chiroptera; family Phyllostomidae; genus Artibeus; species Artibeus jamaicensis. The sequence continues at coordinate 5,349,355 of NW_026522028.1, read as the reverse complement.
GCCTACCAGATTGGGTCTGGTCCCTGCATTATACTTCCGGTTAGCACTCCATTTTTCCCTTATTACAATTGGAACAAAATATTTATATAATACAGATGTTGAACACATCTAGAGCTGGATTAGAAGGCTCAATGAAGGCAGGAGTCTCCTCTTTCTGTCAGACAGAACAGCAGTGGAGGGAAACTGGACCTGGAGCAACATTAGATACATAAGAGCTGTTTAATAAATGGTCGTGACTTGCTTAAATGGATCAAGGCCCCAGAGTGGTGCAGATCCCCAGGTTCTCTATGTTGAAACCTCGAGGTATAGGCTGAGTAAAGGCCCCACGTGTTCCCTGGTGCGGCTTCTACAATGGTGGCCCCACCGGGGTTGTGCAGGGCCAGGGCAATGCACAGGGAGAAGCGGAGGTGAGATACGGGAGATGGTTATATTGTTAAAAGGCCCATTTTTTCTCCTTTTAACTTTCTGAGAGCTAGGAAGTCTTTATGGTTGCTATCCACTCAGATTTATTGCCTCTCTTTCTCCCTCTTATTTCTTCCTTTATTCTGTCATGAACAAGTTAGTCTAGTCTATTCATTTCTTTTTCAACAACTTGTTGTCTGCAAAAGAATAACGAAACTTAAAAGACCGGTGCTTTCTAGAAGGCTGAATAAAAATATACTCTTGTTTTGCTGCTTTGTTTTTAAAATGTGTTTACTGAATTTATTGTGGTTACTTTGGTTGATAAAATTAGGTAGGTTTCAGATGCACAATTTTTTATAGCTCATTTTAATTTTTTTTTAAAGATGTTTTTTCTTTATTTTTAGAGAGGGGAAGGGAGGGAGAAAGAGAGGAAGAGAAACATCGATGTGTGGTTGCCTCCCGTGTACCTCCAACTGGGGACCTGGCCCACAACCCAGGCATGTACCCTGACTGGGAATTGAATCAGTGACCCTTTGGTTCACAGACTGGTGCTCAATCCACTGAGCCATACCAGCCAGGGTGGAAGCATTTTTTTTTTTTAATTTAGTTACTTTTCAAGTACATTTTTTTTCCCTTCCCCCCCCCCGTCTCCCCCCTCCCTCCCATTCCCCCCCCCATCCCCAGTCCTCAACTCTGTGTCTTTCATACTTGTTCCTCAAAATCCCTCCCCCTTTTTCCCCTTAAGTTCCCTTCCCTCTCCCCTCTGGTCGCTGCCCACTTGTTCTCTATTTCAGCGTCTTTGTTTTTATTCTGTTTGCTTGTTTGTTTTATTCTTTAGCTTCCTGTCAAAGGTGAGATCATATGGTATTTGTCCTTCAATGCCTGGCCTATTTCACTCAGCATAATGCTTTCCAGTTCCATCCATGTTGTTGCAAAAGGTAGTAGCTCCTTCTTTCTCTCTGCTGCATAAAATTCCATGGTGTATATGTACCACAATTTTTGGATCCATTCATTTACTGATGGGCACCTAGGTTGCTTCCAACTCTTGGCTATTGTAAATTGTGCTGCTATGAACATTGTGGTGCATAGGTTCTTTGAAATTGATGTTTTAGGATTCTTGGGGTATAATCCTAGCAGTGGAATTGCTGGGTCAAAAGGCAGGTCAATTTTTATTTTTCTGAGAAAATTCCATACTGTTTTCCATAATGGTTGTACCAGTCTACAATCCCACCAACAGTGAACTAAGGACCCCTTTTCCCCACAACCTCTCCAACATTTGTTGTTTGTTGCTTTGTTTATGATAGCCATCCTGACTGGTGTAAAGTGGTATCTCATTGTGGTTTTAATTTGCATCTCTCTGATAGCTAACGATATTGAGCATCTCTTCATGTGTCTCTGAATGTTCTGTATGTCCTCCTTGGAGAAGTGTTTGTTCAAGTCCTTTTCCCATTTTTTAATTGGGTTGGGTGTCTTCTTAGAGTGGAGTCGTGTAAGTTCTTTGTATATTTTGGAGATTAAACCTTTGTCTGAGGTATCATTGGCAAATATGTTTTCCCATACAGTTGGTTGTCTTTTTAATTTAATACTGTTTTCTTTAGCCATGCAGAAGCTTTTTATTTTGATGAGATCCCATTTGTTTATTCTTTCCTTTATATTCCTTGTTCTAGGGGACATATCAGTAAAAATGTTGCTGCGTGGAATATCTGAGATTTTCTTGCCAATGTTCTCCTCTAGGACTTTAATGGTGTCAGAAGCATTTAAACTTTGTCACAAATTGAAACTAGTAAAGGAGAAATAGAAATATAGCTCCAGAGCCTAAATTGTCATTAATTGAGGACCATACATTCTTGTTAGGTATTCTGCACTGTTATTCATGTATATCACCTTGGCTTTGCCAGGCAATGCGGTTTTACATGCACTTCTTTTTTTTTTAAATTTAATTATTTTTCAAGTACATTTTTTTGTCTATTTCTCCCATCCCAGCTGCCCCCCACCCCGTCCCCCCACCTCCCTTCCATTCCCCCCACCCCAGTCCTCATCCCTGTGTCTTTCATACTTGTTCCTCAAAATCCCTCCCCATTTTTCCCCTTAAATTCCCTTCCCTCTCCCCTCTGGTCACTGCCCACTTGTTCTCTATTTCAGTGCCTTCGTTTTTATTCTGTTTGCTTGTCTGTTTTATTGTTTAGCTTCCTGTCAAAGGTGAGATCATTTGGTATTTGTCCTTCAATGCCTGGCCTATTTCACTCAGCATAATGCCTTCCAGTTCCATCCATGTTGTTGCAAAGGGTAGTAGCTCCCTCTTTCTCTCTGCAGCATAGAATTCCATTGTGTATATGTACCACAATTTTTTGATCCATTCATTTACTGATGGGCACCTAGGTTGCTTCCAACTCTTGGCTATTGTAAATTGTGCTGCTATGAACATTGTGGTGCATAGGTTCTTGGAAATTGATTTACATGCACTTCTGATTGCTTGAGTTATGCCTGATTCCTCCTTCACACTGCAAGCTCCAAGGAAGTAGAAATCCTGACTGTTTCTGGTGATCAGTTAACCCCCAGTATCCAGCACAATGCTAGACATGTAGTGGGGATTCACTAAAATAGGTAATGAATGACTGAATTTGTGGATAAATAAGTGAATTAAATATGGAGTAGGAAGACAATAAAAAGGTAATTCATGATTGAATTCATAAAAGAATATGTGAATAATATACTTGGAAACTGCCCGAGTGGGAAGGGGGTGGGTAGAGATAATGGATTTTTGATTTTAGCTAAACTCATGCAAGGCAGAAGATCACTTGCTATTTCTGTTGTGTAGAATCTGCAGACTGCTGGGCATTTATGAGACTTTTTGCGAAGCTTAAAGATAGGTCAAGGCTACAAGTGGCAATTCCTGGACACTGAAAAAGTGGGCAATTTAAATTTTTTTGGTACTGCTACTTTTGATGATACACAGACACCTAGACTAACACAGGTAAGACCCTTGCTGCAAGGGCCCATGCATTTTCCTAGGAAAGGTCAAACTAAACTGAATTAACTGCTTGGTATCATGGTGTCATCTGCCTTCCATTTTCCACAAGGCTATATTCCATTTGCTCAGACTTGAACAATTTTAAAATTCGTGATCTTGATGTCCTCTGAAATGTACAGATTTCATAGCTTAGATTTGAAGAGACGCCATTACCTGACAGGGTAATGACGGTTTTATCTGCACGGGTGACAGTGTTCACTGCGATACTTAAATAATAATCCAAATCAAATGATAATTTCCTTGAGAGGATGTCAGGAAAGGAGAAAGAAAAGAGCCAAAATACGCAGAGCATTTCACTTGGTTTAAAAACACAACACATTGCAGCTTCCCATGATTTCTTATTTTATTGGGAAAAAAAAATCCCTGAGCAATTCGTCTTCCTTTGGGCCCATGAATGACATTTTACTGTGATGTGATTATAAGCAACAAAATCCCTCGGAGATGCTGCCTTAAAATATTTCTCTTTATAATGTTCTGAGCTCGACAAACCTTAGTAGAAAACAGAATACTCTTAATTATGAATAAATTAACTAAATTAGTAACATGAGATGGATATGCAATTAAGGGATTGTTAATTGAAACGGGAAACACAGCTGTATACGGCTTAGAGCTGAATCATCCAAGTAATGATGCAGATGTTTGTAAAATGTGATTATCTTTAGTGGAGACAGCACTGCATCTCCCAGGCCCATTCTTACATTGTGTCACGGAAATGCTTTTTAAACCCATGAACACCAGGAATCAGGATCTCAGGGACGGCAAATTAGGCTCCCTGGATATGGGAATTAGTGTTGTCTGAATGTCAGCAATTTGATTCACCAGCTTTGAAAGAATGTAGATATGGAGCCAACAGCAAACATCTGTTAGTTGCAGGGTCTTCAAAAACAACAACAACCAAAAGTTGCTGGCAACCCAGTCCCACCGCTGCACGCTGAGCGGGAGGCTGAGAAACATCTAGAGAACAGGGCCCCAGGGCCAAGCGCCTGAGAACTTTTGCACAGATGGTAAATGCACCCTCTGCTGGTGGAGGCTCTAAAACATCTTTTGCTCCTTTCCAGGCAATCAACCCAGAAGAAACAAAATCTTCAGAACTAAAGGAAGCAGTGGGGGAAAATGGTGTTATTCAACTTGCTGTGTGTTTAAGTGCACTAACATTGCCAGTGATTCTGCAGCATTGTGGAAGCTTCCATGTTTTTGCTCATCACACATTTTTGCCCCGTGCACAATTCACACCTGTCCCAGGGAAGGAAAATGTCTCTATGGATCTGAATTTTTTAAAAAAATGATTTTTAGAGAGAAATGGATTTTTAAGGAAGAGAAAGAGAGAGAGAGAGAGTGAGAGAGAAACACCAATTTATTGTCCCACTCATTTATGCATTCATTGGTTGATTTTTGAATGTGCTCTGACCAGGGATCGAACCCAGAACCTTGGTGTATGGAGTCAATGATCTAACCAACTGAGCTACCCAGCCAGGGCTGTGGATCTGCATTTTAGTGGAGTTGTTTGGCCTTAGCACAAAGTTCTCTTGGATAAAGTCAGGGGGAGTGGGGGCTAGACACTATATCTTAACCATAACCTGGTCATTATGGAACAGGGTGTTCAGCTAAATAGCCACAGTCTTTGAAGTCCAGCTCCATGGTCTCTGGACATGAGCCTCTGGCACAAAAACCAGTGACACCATCAGACTGGATGGGGCTTACAAATGTGGCAAACATCAGTTTTGTTATGCAAAGTGCAAACTTGCCACTGTAAGTTGTAGTAAAAAAAATAATAAATAGTTTTGGGTATCAAACAGCAGGAAATATATTTGTCACCTTAGCTTCTCTTTCCAAGTTATCAATTTTCTTAACAAAAGCTAGCTTCGGAAAGGAAACAAAACTAAAACAGGAGATAAGTCTCCATCAGTCACTACCTCCCACTATGAAAAGAATACAGAAAACTTAGGAAAACATTCTTATAATTCAGGGGAGATCTTTTATGCATTCTTTAATGAAGTATTTGGATGACGTGAAGCCCAAATAAATGACTTCATTTTCTGCTTTATGATGGCCGTGGGCATGGGGGCACAGCTGAGTTATGTGTTTGTTTAAAAAATACACTTTCGGGAACAAATGAGGAAGAAAATGCACACATAAAAAGACACACCACTATACACTGGTTTCTCTCTAGGCTGGATACCTATAAATGGGAATTTGTTAAATTTTGGTCACGAAGTCTTTCCATCCTATGCGCTAGTTTCCACAAGCACAGGCTTTGCCTATAACTTCAGTATTGATTTGCTGTTATAAGGTCCCAGCTTGTCTAAATTTCATTACCTGAAGGGGCAGCTTGCAGTTCCATACGTGGGTATAATAAAAGCGAGGTGAGCACATGTATACAGGACACCTTTCTCCCAGTATGTGGGGCCAAACTCTAAATGGGCCCATCAATCTGTCACAAATGGTGATGACAAAGCTAATAATGTATTATTTATTAGCATGTGTATTAACATTTCCAACCCTGAACCTACTTATAATTGTACTAGTATCAGAACTAGAACAGGAACAGAATCACAGAAATGGAGATCACATGGAGGATAATCAGCAGGGAAGGGAAGTGGGGAGGATGGGGGAGAAGGTACAGGGAATAAGAAGCATGCATGGTAGGCACGAAGTAGACGAGGGGTTAAGAATAGTATGGGAAATAGTACGGAAATAGTATGAGAAGCTAAAGAACTTCTATGTATGACCCAAGGACATGAACTAAGGTGGGGGAAGGAAGGATGCAGGGCAGAGGGGAGTAAAGGGGAGGAAAAAATGGGACAACTGTAATAGCATAATTAATAAAATATATATTTTTAAGAAAGAATCCATTTGTGCCCTGGCTGGTGTAGCTCAGTGCATTGAGTTCTGGCCTGAGAACCAAAGAGTCATAGGTTTGATTCCCAGTCAGGGCACATGCCTGGGTTGCAGGCCAGGTCCCCAGTAGCAGGTGTGCAAGAGGCAACCACACACTGATGTTTCTCTCCATCTCTTTCTCCCTCCCTTCCCCAATCTCTAAAAACGAGTGAATAAATTATTTTGGAAAAAAAAAAAGAACCCGTTTGTGACATTCCCAGCTATTCACCTACCTAACAGCCCTCCCCTTCTTATTCCTTGGTAAAGAATCTCAATTATGATCACATACTGGGCATCGATGGACCCAGTGCTGGGGGAAGAATTAAAATGTGGTCTAAACCAATCACAGTCATCTCACGCCTGTAGCCAGTGTCTGGTTTAAAGGGGAACAGGCAGACTCGGTTCTGGCTGACACACAAGGGGAAATCTACCAGGGAGCTGCTGAGAAATTCTTTCTTCTCCAACACACACACACACACACACACACACACACACACACACACACACACACACACACACACAGTTATCCTTGTATCTTCCTTCCTCCCTTCTTGCCTTGGATATCGTCTGAGGGTACATTCCATGGTGCAGTGGGTAGCCACCTAAGGGATCATGAGGAGAAAGCCAGGAAACCCCCAGGGAAGCTGAACTGGAGTCTTAATATAGTTCAGCCAATGAGTTAAGCGGCCCCAGGTCTGATGGCCTTTGAACTTCTGGTTGTGTCAGCCCAGTGGTTATTAATGTGTGGTGCTCCACCACAAGAATAGCAGTGCTACCTGGGCACTTCCTAGAACTACAGAATCTCAGACCTTCCTTACTCCAGACCCATGAATCAGAAACCCTGAGTGGAACCCATCAGCCTGTACTTGAACAAGCCCTGCAGATGATTCTGACACATGCTCAAGTTTGGGAGGCGCTATGTGAGGTGATCAGATGTCTCCATTACTTCAAATGCCATTTTCAAACCTTGCCTGCTTCCGCTGGGGTTCATGTTACACACATAGATTCCCAAACCTATTGAATGAGACTTGCCAGTGAAGGGGCTGGGGAATTTGTGATTTGATCAAGTGCCTTGGTGAGTCTTATGAACAGAGAACTTTGAGAAAAATAAACATAAGGCCCTTGAAGCCAGGTGTTGTGTCTCCGAAATCATTCTAATCAACATGCCACCTGCAATCCCCATGCTCCGGAACCGCATAGGTAAATAGACGTTAGCTGTTGCCTTGGCGAGTCTATTATAAAGTCCTAGTTTGGAGAGCCTTTGACTTCAAGGGAAGTTTACATTTCTAAGATGTTAGTTTCTTAACTGTCAACTTGAATTCCTGATCTTTTATATTCAGAACGCGTTTCCCTTAACTGCCCACGCAGCTCAACTCCAGTCCAAGTTGCTCACCTCTTTACATTCTTGACCCCTGCTAGCTGGTGGCCCTGTCAACCCCACCAGGGTTTCAGAACCGCTCGCAAGTAATTACAGGCATAATCATGCATTCCTTGACCCTTAGGCTACATTCTCAGAGGCCAGGTTCCTACCTGCTGAACTTGAACTTGCCGATGCCCATGAGACTAGCATGAAAGCAGCAGCAATTAGCCTGTGAAACACTAAACATTACATTTCAAAGTCCGAAGAAAATATTTCTGCTCACCCAAAGAGAAATAATGTAGGAATCTAAAATATTTAACATTAAATGGTCTGAAATCATCAATGTTCTTTCAGGTTGAATGACTCCTTTACATGAAAAACTTTCTGCCCCTTGTGTGCTTGGGCCAAATTAGCTGAAAAAGTAAAAATCATCCTAGTATAATAAAGGTTCCTTATGAATGACAAATGTGACAAGGAGATTTGAGGAAAATATTTAATTCTGTCTCCTCTTCCATAATTACAGGGAGTTCATTTGTTTACAGGGAGTATGTACTTTGCCTTTAGCTTCTCTCCCCACCACATATACCAGACCTCATCCAATTCAGATTTCCAATTACCTTAGGTTAACTCAGATTTCCTCAGACCTCGGCCAAGAGCTTTTTTTAAAAAAAATGATCTCCCTTCTTCTTAGAAAACCCTCCCATTTTTGTTTCTCTACCTTTTGAAACCCTCCTCATTGCCCAAGTCTGAACTCAAACGTCATCCCAGGGGCAAAATGCATTGCTCACTGTTCTGCGTGTTGATACGACTTCTCCCCCTGAAGTCTCTAGTGAGGCCCTCAAGGTGTTGACTGTAGCTCATGTATCAATCATTCTCGAAGGCCGTTTGTGTCATGAATATCTTTGTCTCTTCTGCCAAATAGAGTCTCTAGCATGACGTAGTTACTTAAAAGATACTGAACTGAATTTCATGCAAAAGTGATGTCTTGACACAAGCATGAACCAAATACGGATTTAATTTCCTTGCTTGTTTTGCCAGTTTTATACAATTTATTGCAAGGAGGAGGGTCATGAATAATGTTTGGTTTTTGCTATGTGGTGGGGGTTCCAGCTACATACAGTCTGAGAAATTCAGTTAAGTGTGGCAAGTTAGTGGGATGGGCCGTATACCTCACAGGGACTGAAAGAAAGCTGCACCACTTCTGAAGTTACTGTATTTTGCCACGTATGATGCGTATTTTTTTGTAAGAATGTTTGAGAAAAGAATTAGGATGTACATTATACATAGCTAGTACTACTTCTGTATCTGTATAAGCGTTTTTAATTCTTTTATTTAGGCTTATGCATTAAAAGTGTAATTCTAAAAAGCAATCACGATATCTGTACATTCAAAAATAAATGCTAAAATTCCTTTATAATAGAAAAACAGGTATCTAAAAATAAATAAATAGCCCAGGCTGGTGTGGCTCAGTGGACTTGAGTGCTGGCCTGCAAACCAAAGGGTCACAGGTTGATTCCCAGTCAGGGCACAGGCCTGGGTTGTGGGCGGGGCCTCCAGTAGGGGGTGCTGGAGAGGCAACCACACATTGAAGTTTCTCTCCCTCCCTCCCCCCTCTCCAAAAATAAACAAATAGAATCTTTAAATAGAAATGCATAAATTAAGTAATTAAAAATTAAAATGAAAGATTTTTTCCCCCTGAAAGTTTTGGCCAAGAACGTGGGTGGGCATTATATATGGCAAAACATGGTACATGTCCAGAAGCATATTATAGTCATGTTTAAGAGGCTGGTGGCTCTCCAGGCATCTCTTGTGGGGAAACCAAGGAGGTCTCTTGGGACAAGGCCTAAAGAAACAATGTATTATAAACCGCATGGTTTACTCAGTGGGACAGCCTCAGTCAGCAAGAAGAGTGGTTTTATCAATGTCACGGTGTCTGCCACTTGGATTCATCCTCTGGTTCAGTCATGTCTGAGTCCTACGGCTGCAGATTGGAATGACGTGAAAGAGCACATGACGGGTGGCATGCTTTCTGCCGCGGCTCATAGAAAACCCAGCGCACGATGGCTCGAACACTCAAGGAGTGTGGAGGCGAGGCTGTTCTAGAACTGGGTAGTTCAGAAGCACGGTGGCATCCCAGAACTCAGGTTCCTCCTGTCTTTTCACTCTGCCATCCTGAGGGGAACTCACCGTGCATTCAGCAAAGGGCTACTCGAGTTCTGGTTTGTTTGTTCACGTGTTCGTCCAACCGTCTGGTAAAACAAATATTTACCTTCCCGGGACTAACTCTTCTTAGGTGCTTTGGATACAGTAGCAAACAAAACAAAAAGACCCCGGGCTTCATGGAGCTTTCTTTCTCATGGTGGGAGACAGAGAATAAAAAGACATTAAGTATGTTAATTCTAGAGTGTGTTGTGTGAGGAAAAGATGAAGAAAAGGACACACGGGTCAGTTGTTACTACGGCTGCCTAACACACTGCCCTAGAACTTAGTGGCTTCGGACCCAGATTTATCCCTGTCATTCCTGGTTCTGTGAGTTGGCTCTGCTTAGCTAGGTGTTTTTGGTTTGGGGTCTTTCATGTGCTTACATTCAGATGGCAGCTGGAACTGGAATGATCTGAAGGCCCCACTGGGATGGACGTTCTAGAGGGTTTTTTTTTTTTTTTTTGCTTGCTTATCTTGTGCCTTACACGGGGTGGCTAAGCAGCGCTCTTTTCATGCAGCTTCTCCATGTGGCTAGCCTAGAGTTCCTTATGGTACTCTAGTGTGGTTTTACAGTAGACAGACTTCTTTCATAGCAGCTCACTTCCCCCACAGTGAGTGCTATGAGTTGACCAAGACAGAGGTTGTAAGATTTCCTCTGATCTAGCACTGGATCTTACGGTGTCCTGTCTACTGCCTTCCATCTGTCTTACAGAGCCAGCCTGGATTCAGTGTGGGAGGGGGCTCCACAAGGATACTGAGGCATGATTTATGGCGGTGGGGTGACCTCTTTGTAGAAGAACTACCAGAACAGGGGAAGGAGGATTGATTGAGAGGGCTGGGAAGGGAGAGGTAGAGAAGGTTGTTGTTTCAATAGGGTGGTTCATTTTCAAGGAGGTTACTTTAAGAAGATGAGATTAGAGCATGACTTGGAGAAGGTGACAGTTACTCACATTGCTATGTGGGAGAAGAGCATTCCAGGTACAGAGAAGTAGGCACAGTGTCCCAGGGAAGAAGAATGCCAATTTATCATAGTTCTCAGGGGGAGGAAATCTAACAGACTTCTGATTGTATTTTATTGCCTGTGATTATATCAGATGCCCATGACCAATCCTTGGTAAGCAGACCGGGCCCACCAGATCACCACGAAACAGCTCAGCCCTATTGTTACTCATTCCCTGGGGCTGAGGCCGTCCTCAGTGTGCATGGTCACCTACAGAAGGCTAGATCCCGACAAGTCAGATACCCTCCAGCAGGGGAAAGGGGAGCATGCGCACAGAATAGAGGGAGGAGATTTGGGCAGTGGGAAACAATAGTGCACCCTGGAGAGCAAATGATACTCTTTGGGCACCTGAGTAAAACAGGATGACTTATACTCAACCCATTTCCCAGAGATCCTGACGTCCAGCAGAGGACAGTCATGCTTGGTGCAGGAGCAGAAAAGGCAGGGAAGGAAGCTGTAAGGACAAGGGTCAGCATCTAATTTGCCCGGCAGAAGAGGGGCCACTCCCCGTGGAGAAGGAGAGGGTTGAACAGAGTATACTCCACAGACAGGGAGCATTCAGAAAGAGGAGAGGTGACTCTGAAAGGACAATTCTATGTATGGCACAGAAATAGACTGAGATAAACGCTGAATGATGGACTTCATTCAAAGAGGCTAGTGTTGGAATTGTCAAGTGCAGCACCACAGCTGTGGGCCTGTGGATAATATGATTGCCTCTAAAGTTTGCATCTAATGGGAAAGCCATGACTGAGAATGAAAGGTCCTGACTGGTGCGTAGCAATTCAAACATCTTTTTATGTTTCCTAAGTGCTGCGTATAGCAACCCACCAGCTTTTGAGTTTTCTGTGTTACAAAAAGAAAGCACATTAAGAGGGACTTCAGTAACTATTTATCGATGGAAAACAGAAAAGACTATTTAGAAAGACAGAGTAAAAAAATGAGATAACAAAGAAATGCAAGCTAATTCAGAGGGAAGGAATGCCAAAAGTGGGGTGGAAAAATCTGAAGTTCACAACTATGCTGTCATATCTTTTATTTCTCCTGCCAGTACAGGCAGCTGTGTTAGAAATTATTATATGAACCTGGAAATCTGTTCTGTTTTAACAAAGGGAAGCATATGTGATGCATCAGTTGAATATAAAACATATTCAAACAACTTCATTGCAAATATAGAAGAGCAAAAGTTAGCCCATCTAACCTTGGAAAGTACCTTTTCTTTTTTTTAAAATGTTTTTTAAAGATTTCATTTATTTATGTTTAGAGGGGAAGGGAAGGAGAGAGGAAGAGAAATATCAACATATGGTTGCCTCTCATGCACCCCCTGCTGGGAACTGGCCTGCAACCCAGGCATGTGCCCTGACTGGGAATTGAACCTTGACCCTTTGGTTTACAGGCCCATGCTCAATCCACTGAGCTACACCAGCCAGGGAATGAAAGTTCCTTTTTTTTTTAAGGATAAGATTAGTTCTGAACCACTGCCCTCCACAGCTTTAGAAAGAAATTTGGGTCTACCTTATCTGACAGGTACGTAGTGGGAACCCACTACATATATAATACTATAAAATATCAATAGGTTCTAGAAAGCAACAGAGCCCCTGCCTTTTCCAACCCAACAGGGAAGAAAGGAGCTAATTCTTATAATGGAAGGACGAATACATTAGAAAAGATACTGCATAATCATGTTCAGAAAAGTGAAAAGGTTTAGAAAAGTTTCACATAAATGAACTGCAGTTCTAAAATACAAGTTAACATTTTATAGCATTTAATAGTTTCTGAAGGGCTTTCACAGTCTCTATCTCATTGTTTCACATGGACCTTGCAAGACTGGTGGGATTTGGATATTTAATTCCTTAATTTTTTTAAAAATTAGAACATTTAGCTCTGGCTGGTGTGGCTCAGTGCATTGAGTGCTGACCTGTGAACCAAAGGGTTGCCAGTTTGATTCCCAGTCAGGGCACATGCCTGGGTTGTGGTCAGGTCCCCAGTAGGGGGTGTGGGAGAGGCAACCACACACTGATGTTTCTCTCCCTCTCTCCCTTCTTCTCCCTTCTCTAAAAATAAATAAATGAAATCTTTAAAAAATATATAGACCATTTAGACCGAAGTATGCTTTTTCTAGAGTAAAACTGAAGAATGTATGAGATGAATATAGAGCAAGTTTTTCATTCTGGTTCCATTATTAACCAGCTGTGTGAATTATGACATATCATGTGATGCCTTTGTAAAATCAAAGGTTGGACTTCTGGGCTCTAAGAACTGAAATCCTCTGAATTGACAGGCAGTAACAACATAAATAGGCCGTCTTTTCTAAAATAAACTTATGCGTGGTAATGCATTGATCATTAAATGATGCAGTATTCAAAATAATTAAATGGAACCTTTTAAAGAATGATTGCTGAAGGGTAAAGTTAAGAAATGAAAATATGCAGTCATTCAACGTAGATATTTTTAAAGCAACAAAAACATATCCACATAGTCAGCTTTTTCAGAAGTTGATGTAGCAGCTGTACTATTGCTAAGTCATGCTTGGAGCTCCTTGCTATATAGCCTTGGCTTTAGGACCTGACCAGATTCCTTAGATATAGGCTCACTCCTCAGGCATAGCCAAGTAAGTGGGCTGCAAAGACAAGGCCCTGAAATAAAAATGGGCAAAAATATGACGGGAACAGCGCAAAGCAATTACTGCTATTGTGCAAGTAAAACAAAGTAAGTGCACTGTAGGTTAAGTGACTGACAGGAACGCTCTTTAGGGAGGATTGCACGCTATCAGCCAATTACCTGTTTACCTGCAGTATTTTTGCATATGATCTCCAAGTCAAGGAGGAAAAAAAGCAACCCAGTGCTTTAAAAGCTATTTCAGGAACTCTATTACCGAACAAGATGGAGTAATGAGGACCACATTCGCCCTTCATACTGAAATAATTAAAAGATGCACAAACTATATGTAATGATGGAATGTGAGCTGATGAAGAACATCAGGTAAGGAAGGACAGTGACCCTTGAGAGATGGAAAACATATAAGGCGAGCCCCAGGATTATCCTAGTTACAACCTTGAGGGTTTCCGATGCTCAGTGTGGCGAAGAAGAACCCAGAAGGGCCTGGCAGACTCCCTGAGTTGAGGACACGGCCTTGAAAGTCTGGGAAAGAATAAGGTAGCGAGGACAGAAGCCCAGGGAGGAGAACGACACAGAGAGAGAACCCTAATGATCTATATGCAGGGTCTCCCTCAAGTATTCAGCTGAGTACTAACGAGCTTATGTGAGGAAAATTACTAGGGGCTGGGAAAGAGTCAGCAGGAAGGATTAGAGGTAACAGTGTCCACCACCCACACGTGGCACAGAGCAGCATCTATTCCCTACCAGTTGTCATGGAAACCTCATGATTCACAGGGCATTGTGTATGGCAGGAGCTTGCCTCAGTAGTGCGGAATAATTAGCCCTAGACTCAGTGTCAGTCTGTTCCCACCTAATCTTAAAAGACGGCAAAGGATCAAACAATAGCACATAGTTTGGATAAAAAAGCTGTGTTATATTTACACAATGGAATACTACTCGGCTGTAAAAAAGAAGGAACTCTTACCTTTTGTAAGAACACGGATGGACCTGGAGAGTACCGTATTTTTCGGACTATGAGATGCACTCTGCCCCCCTCAATTTGGGAGGAATAATGGTTGTTAATGCTGCTGTTGAGTTCTGTTTACATTTACATTGGTGAAATATTATGTTATTTATGTTATTAAATATTTTACCACATTTTTTGCTTCAATTTTTCCCCTATTTTCCTCCTCTAAAACCTAGGCCCAAAAAATACAGTATTATGCTAAGTGAAATAAGCCAGTCAGAGAGAGACAAATACCATATGATTTCACTTATATGTGGAATCTAATGAACAAAATAAATAAAGAAAATATTCAATTGAAACAGATACATAGATCAAAAGAACAGACTGACAGCTGTCAGAGAGGAGGGGGTGGGGGACTGGGTGAAAAAGGTGAAGGGATTAAGCAAAAAAAAAAAAAAACACCCCAAACCAACCCAGCAACTCTTGCACACAGACAACAGAATGGTGATGACCAGTGGGAAAGGCCCTGGGGGAGGTGGAAGAGGATAAAGGGGGGATAAATGGCGATGGAAGGAGACTTGACTTGGGGTGGTGAATGCACAATACAATGTACAGATGATGGATTATAGAACTGTACACCTGAAACCTATATAGTCTGATGAACCAATATCACCCCAATCAATTCAATAATTTTTTTAAAAAGGAAAAGGGAAGGTACAAAAACCTTAATTCCAAAAACACATGCACCCCTATGCTCATTGCAACATTATTTATAACAGCCAAGATATGGAAGCACCCTAAGTGTCCACCAATGGATGAGTGGATAAACAAAATGTGCTCTGTATATAATGGAATATTATTCAGCCATAAAAAGAGTAAAACCTTGCCATTTGCAAAAACATGGTTAGACCTAGAGGGCATTATGCTAAGAGAAATAAATCAGACAGAGAAAGGCAAACACCATATGATCTCACTTCCATGTGGAATCTAAAAACAAAAAGAACACCCCCCCCCCCGCAAATGAGCTTACAGATAGAGATGATTGGCAGTTGCCAGGAAGGGGTCAAAAGGTACAATGTTCCAGGTATAAAATAAATATGTCATGTCATGGGTTTGGAATGTACACCGTAGTGACCATTGTTAGTAACACTGTATTTTATTTTTAATAGTTGCTAAAACAGTAGATTCAAAAGTTGTCATCACAAGAAAAAGAGTCGTAAGTAGGTATGGTGATGGATGTTAACTAGACTTATTGTGGTGACAATATATATACATATCGAATCATTACAGTGTACAGCTGAAATGATGATCATGTTATGCGTCAATTGCACATCAATAAAAAGGGAGAAAAGAGAAGGAAGCTATTTTATCTCAGGTTCGTTCAAAGGTAACATTAAGTATACTGCATGTTGTCAGAACACGCAGATCATTATTTATTGATAAAAGGCTAGAATATAAGTACATCATGCTCACCACAGAGTAAAGGATGCACATCTAATTTCTGAAGTTATTTTTCTTTTTGGAGTTTTGGGAAGATTATTTAAGCATCAGTGAACCTTATGAATTCACAGAATAAGACATGATTACTGCTTCTTCAGAAATGAGTTTTGTTTCTGAATTTCCCCCTATGGTATAACATTCTGTTTATTGTATAGTTTCTAATAACATTTTTGCTTAATTTCATGCATTCAGCAATTCAAGAAATATTTATGGAATGGCTGCTATGTAAAAGATCCTGCCAAGTGTGTGTAGTGATGGTGTCTGGGGACTCTGCCCTCATGCAGTGGACATTCAAGTTGGGGAGACACTTTTAATAAATAAGTCAACAAACACACAGCTAGAGATTTTCATAGGCGCCATGAAGAAAGCAAATGGGATGCTGTCTGTGATCAAGAATGATAGAAAAATCTCTTTTTTAAATCCTTACTCGAGGACAAGCTTATTTATTTTAGAGGGGAAGGGATGCAGAAACAGAGGGGGAGAAACATCAATGTGAAAGAGAAACATCAATTGCTTGCCTCTTGCACGCTCCCAGCTGGGGATCTGGTCTCCCACCCAGGCATGTGTCCTGACTTAGAATTGAACCGGTGACCTTTTACTTTGCAAGATGACACCCAATCCATTGAGCCACACTGGTGAGGGCTCGAAAATCTGTTTGATATGACTTAATTACATGTCAACTCTGCAGTTCATTACTTTAAATGATTTCTACTTATTAAATTTATATACTGGAATATTACTACTCTGTTTAATTTGCTAGTCCCCAGCTTCAGGTCATTTAAAATAAAAGCTACATATAAATAGAAAAATCACTTAGTTAACTTGTCCTCATCCTTTTAGGTTTTAGCTGGAAGGCTACTTTCTCTGGGAAGATTTCTGAGTCAGCCTTCCCTGTCCCTTACTCTCACTATAGCATAGTCTCATTCATTCTCTCTCTCTCTCTCCCACTCAGGTCTTCTCTATATGCCCTGCAATTTCCTTTATTGCACTTAACACCACTTGTTATTATTACATCAGAAGATTTTTTTTTGGTATTAATGTCTGTTTTCTTAAGAAATTATAACCTCCATGAGGGCGGAGACTGTGTCTGTTTTTTTCCACAACTACATCCCTATTTTCTAACACTGAGTTTGGTGGATGGTAGGTACCAGAACAATATTTATTGAATGAGTATTTCTGCTCATTTCAGGAGGATGAGATTCTCATTTTTTTAACCTGTGAATGATCCAGGCTCTGGGTTAAGTAGGCTATTCCTGACCTTGTGCTCTGAGATTCATACAATCATTCTAATCTAAATCTGCCTTTCCTAACTCTTACGCAGGTAATTCCCGGCAAATTATTTTTTGTTTAAAGAATGGAATCATAAATGAAGAGGAAATATTTGTCAGGTCAATCTAACTTTATATTAGAGGTGGTATTCTGTAGTTAGCAGTTCTGACACATTCCATAGCTAAACTGCCTGGGTTCAAATCCTGGCTGTCTCACTTACCAGCTATGTGAACTCATTTGTCTCATCTGTAAAAGGAAGCTAAAAATTGTATCTACCTCACAGGGTGATAGTGAGGCTTAAAAGTGTTAGTGCACGTAAAAGTCAGACAACAGTGAATGGCATGCAGTAAGTGCTACATAAGTGCTCATTGTTAATTTCAGTAATGCAGAATACTCTTCAAAATAGATTCTTCTTGAATCTACATTGTGCCTCCAAAAAGTATGGCTCTGTGCTTAAAAAAACCCTGTATTTCTAATATTATAATCATTTTCTCATTTATTATGTTTTCTATCCACAAATCATCAATCTTTGGAATAAATCTATTAAATCAGGGTAGAATCTGTATCATAATGAGAATTGCTTTAAGGCCATTATAGAATTTGTAAGAATTAAGAAATATGAAGAGAAACGACAGCAATTTAAAATTCGCTCTGTGGTATTGACCTTTAAAGGTGGCATTTCTGACTTTCATAAGCTGGCTCGCAGTCCTACTTACAGAGTTGGCTTTAACATTCAGCTTTTCATATGGTCTGCAAAGGGGTTATTTCCAGAGGACTGTGCAGGGAAGGAGGAGCAAGGAGTCTTTCTGGGGGAAGTGTGAGAACAGCAGCTCTTTGAATGCTGTGCATGACGTAGCATGGGAAATGTGAGCAGCTGCTGGCGGGGTGTTTCACACGCAGCTGGGACAGCGGGCAAAGCAGAGCTGAAAACAAGCAGGGCAAACAAAGGCGGGAGGAGGGTGGGGCGGGGTCAGGCTGCTGGGGAGGGGAGAGGTCAGAGAGACACACTGAGAGGGAGGAACACTTAAAAGAACAGAGAATAGAGCAGTGTGAAATTTGAGGGGAGGGCAAAGGTCAGCTGAGGAATAAGGGAGAAGGAAAAGAAAACATGAGACGTGAGCATTAGAACAGGAGTGATTAACACTATGGCAATTTGAAATGGAATTCTACGTATATTTCTAGAAAGGAACTAGAGCGATCAAGAAACTGAAGAAGATACATCTGCAAATATATAAAATTCCTGTTTCAATATATTTAACAGGAACACATCACATCTTAACAAAAACAATAATGAAACACTTCCATAACTAGCAAAAATAGTCCCTGATTAAAACAGTCAGAAACCAAGCAGTATATAAAGATCAAGCAATCAGGCCTTCGACCTCCTACTTTATAATGATCGTTGTTCACTTTACAAAATCTCTGAAAAAATTAATATTCCTTTCATTCTCTTCAACTAATATTTCTTTGGCTCTACCTAGCTTCATTCTCATTTTGTACCTCATGTATTTGTTCCGGTTGCACTCCCTTCATCATTACGGTTTCTCCCTATAGTCCCACATATCCTGATGCCTTTTTTAGAAAATAGAGAATGCCCTTGAAAATGAGGCTGTTCTTCTTTGGGGTGAGGAGGACAGGCAGAGACACTGGGACATTGGGCCATGTTACTTTTAAGGTTATCTAGCCAATTTCAGTATCATTTCTTGTTTTTTTTTTTTAAATCCTCACCCAAGGGTATATTCATTGATTTCAGAGAGAGACAGACAGACAGACAGATATCAATCATAAGCACCTTGACCAAGGATCAAACCCACAACCTAAGCAGGTGCCCTGACTGGGAATTGAACCCATGACCTTTTGTTTTACTCATGATGCTTCAACCAACTGAGCCAAATGACCAGGGCAGTATCATTCCTTTTGAATAAAGTGCAATTAGCTGTGAAAACACTGAAAACCACACTGACTGAGGAACAGGTTCCTAAGCTTGATAGGATACTATGACCTCAGCATGTTCTAAGGGCTGTAAATATCTTGGGCATTTAGATTTATACATTCCTTCAAATCTTTAAGGGGCTTGTTCACTTCCTATTTAAAAAAAAAAAAACAAAGCCAAGGTTAAGCATAAATGACTGTTCTCTCCTTATTGAAAAGATGTTTTTCCTAGAATTTAGTTGCCCTTTAATCACAGGCCATTCTTTTCCTAATACCAACAAATCCTTCTGTGACTTAACCTTGACTAAGAAAAAACAAACATGTTCTTCTTTCCTTTGTTCTTTTCAATTCCCCCACCTTCAGCTTCTTACAAAGTCCTGCCAGTGGCCACATCAAACTAGATGTTATACTTAAAACCTTTTTATAAGAGCTGCCTACAGTTCAGAATGTGTTAGCGTAGTTTTCCCTACATCGCTGCAGTATCTTTGGATAGTGGCTTCCAGTCCCCAAGCCTCTGGATCCCACCTTAACAGTCCAAGAATTAGAGGGTCTCTACCCAGTAGAGGTACTACTTAAAAAGTGACCAGCTGATGAAAACTGGCATGAGTTTGGCAACACAAGTCCATTTACTTGTTTACGAAGAATGGTGGTGTACAAGCAAGACAGTTTTGTATTTAAGTCAGAGATGATGCTTCATGCAAAATCGTATTTGTAGAATAAACCCTGTACTCCAAACTGTAAACTTCCTTTCGCCCCACCCTGTATAACTGTCTGCATGACTTTGGGAGACTCTTATGAAACCTTTAAAAAACATACATAATGCATGATACTGTTCTTAAACATATTTAAAGACTGTCCTATCTGGAAATGTCTTCATATTCAATATTTTTCAAGTGATGATATGCTATAGAGTCCTACAGGCTATAAAAGCACGTACCCTTTAAATTAAAGTGTATTTGCAGCTTCCGACGCTACTCGTGGATTAACTCGGGACGCAGAGAAAGGGTTAGGGTATTCCCTGGCAAAACGTCCCTAAGGAAAAACCTTCCCTGCGCTTGGTGAATCGACCGCATGCCTGCAGCACTAAATGTGTGTGCAACGCTTCAGAATCAGACAGGTTTATCACTAGTTTACGTTTCTTCCCATTTGGTTTTCATACTCATTTCTACTGGATCAAATATTAGCGCTGGCATTGCTTTCAGAGATAACTCATTAAAATTACTCTGGTTGACTTTACCACAATTGCTGAGTTCTAGAGACGGCAAGGAGAAATAGAATGCTTTATGGTTTTATATTTGAAACATCAAGTGTGATTTTAAGGGGTACACTGAACTGGGCTCATGAATCCACTGGTTTGTGAAAGGAAGATTTCCAAGTTAATATCCCTGAGACTCATTTTAAGAAGAGGGGAAGCATGAAAACAGCGAAGCATTTCATACCTGCGTGGCCCAAAATAGCTTTAAAGGATGACTTTGTTAAGTTCAAACTTCAGAAGACTTTAAAAAGAAACAAAAAGGGCATGGATGCTGCAGCTCAGAAGAGCTGATTTAGGTCCCCACTGATCCTTACACGGTGTGTGACTGTCATTCTGTCACTTAATGTTTTTAAGTCTCAGTTTTCTTATTGGTTAATGGCACTATGATAATACATCATCATGACACAGCATCATGTTCTGAGGATTAAATGAGCTAACGTACACGAAAATTTGTAGCTACAAGCAATGATGGTTTCCTACGTCAAAGACACATTGTCAAGTGGTCTAGTAGCAACATCCATACCAATGTGTCCACAGAGAAAATATGATCTGATTTCACAGAGAGTTTCAAACGGACAAACCAATGTCTCTATAACTTCTGCGGGTGGCTTCAAACTACATACAGAATTCTCCACACACTCTATTTCTAGGTTCAGATAAATTGTACCTGCCTCTTATCTGCTGTTCACGTTCACATCTACACGGTTTGTCTGTTTCTAATGTTTTGACTGTTATCGCATACAGCTAGAAAAACAGCATGGATTTCTTTTACAGTAAAAAGTAATGGATCATGTAACTAAACCCAGGATGTTCTGATAGTGGACAGAGCCTGGTAGTATGTAACTCTACTTCTTTCAACTACACTATTTTGCCCAACTCGAAGACGGCTTTTCTTAGGTTTGTGTCTGCCTTCCTGCTACTTCAAGTCTCTAGTTCTTGATTTTTGTTGCTTTAGCAGACAAAGAAGCAAAGATGAATTTGTACTCATCTTTCATCATGAGTTTAGTAACTGACATAGCCCTGTGACCACATTCTTTATTTTTAGGAATACAATACATAATGACGGCGGGCTCCAACTTTCCTCCATAGAAGCCAGGTAACGCTTTAGTCTCATGTACGTTCTTCTAAATGTGAACTGTCCTCAGTATGAGCTGCTCTGCCAGTCATGAGGGTAAAGCTATTTGATGTGAACCTCATTTCCTGCTTTGTTCACTCTCTGAACAAGGACTTACATTTCTAATACAGCCAAGTGGTTAGAGTTATGGTCAACAAAGAGAAAAGAATAGAATCCTCTTGACTCACTCCTATGCAAACCAAAACCTTGGGTTTATCAGCTTTCTGTGAAAAACACTTTTTAAAGCATATCCTTAAGGTCATGTTCAAAAAATAGCAACAAGTGAAATCTGCCACAATAAGAGCATGTACCACAAACCAACCAGTTTAACATGAAAAGACCATGCGCATGTGGGTTTGGGGGCGGGGGGTTAAAAGGGAGCATTTACTGGAGGAGGAACATAATTCCAACAAGCCGCATCTGTATTATGAATAGAAAGAGCAACTCCACTGATTGTAAACTGAATTTTGTCATATGGTATCTCCCCCATCCATACCCAGATACAGAATCATATGACTGAAGTAGATGTGACCTTAGGCAAAATGGTCTGTCTCCTTTTATAAATGAAGGAATTGCAGCTGAGGGTGGTTAAATGGCTTTCCCAAGACAACACGGTCAAATAATAGCTGGGTTTCAATGTGAAGTTAGGCCTTCTAATATTCACCCCTGTGCTCTTTTTACTGCATCACACTATCTCCTTTCATGTACTTCCATATGTCTACATCGAAGTCCTTATTTCTTTGAGAGAATGGTAGAAATTAAGCGATTCACATTTCCTTCCACTTTACATCCAAATAGCACATGCTATAATGGATCCCTTAGCATTGGATCTTAAAAACATTTCCTATCAGTCATCATTTTTTGACCTCATCAGTAAATTTAGATGCTAGTGTTACACATCTTGTAGTACCTTCAGAAAGCTGATGTGGAATTCAGCTCTCTCAGAGAAATTTGACGATATAGTTCCAGTGTGCTTGCATGGAACAAACACGGCCATTGCTTTTCCTTGGACATTTATTACTTTCCTTATTTATGCTTAAAATAGAAAACATACTGAGATGAAACTGATAGGCTTTTCGTAGTGCTTAACCACCATGGAGCGAATAGACATAGGAACGCATTGCTTCAGTATATTGCCTTGCTTTAGTCAATGCCAGTTCTAACATTCTGTCACACAAATATTTCAAGATTATCGATCATGATAAGAATGAAATTATATCAGATCTCAAGAGGTCTTGAATTTGGAACTTGTTTTTATTAAAGATCTAGCAATTCCTTAAACGGGACTTTCAATTGCTTGTAAATGGACTGCCATTTGGAAAAGTAATCTGGTTTAGCAGGTTTTCTTTCTTATTAATCCTAAGAACCCTGAAACACCAATCCAAAAAAACCTATGCACCCCAATTTTCATAGCAGCACAGTTTAAAATAGCCAAGAGTTGAAAGCAACCTAGGTGCCCATCAGTAAATGAATGGATCCAAACACTACGGTACATTTTCACAATGAAATTCTATGCAGCAGAAAGAAAGAAGGAGCTCCTACCCTTTGCAAAAGCATGGATGGAACTGGAAAGCATTATGCTGAGTGAAATAAGCCAGGCAGTGAAAGACAAATACCATATGATCTCACCTTTAACAGGAACCTAAACAACAAACAAAAAAGCAAGCAAGCAAAATATAACCAAAGACACTGAAATACAGAACAGGCAGACAGGGACCAGAGGGGAGAGGGGAGGGAATTTCAGGGGAAAGGAGAAGGATTTACAGGAACTAGTATAAAGGACACATGGACATCAACTAAGGGGGGTGAAAATGGGAGGGAGGTGGGGACCACTGGGGGGTGGGTGGGCTGGGATGGGAGTAAAAGACAGAAAACTGTACTTGAACAATAATTAAATTTAAAAAAACCACTGAAAGAAATTATTTGGAAACATGGTTGCCTCTCTGTCCCCAGCAGCATCTCCTCTGCATCCTATGCAACTGGAAAAAGGAGAGAAAACAAGTCTCCAATGTGTGGTTCGATCGGTCTCAGGGTGTTAGGGTATAGCGCAGTGTTCTTCACAGATGGAACATAGAGACACGCCTCCTCCACCATCAGGTTTTCTGAGTTCTTACTACAAGCCATGTACTGTCCCAGCAACTCTACGTGAATTACTTCATTTAATATTAGAGCAAGCGTGTTAGAGATGAGAAAACAAACAATCGGAGAGGCCAAGTGTTTTCAAGGTCACTCAGTAAGACCGATTCCCAAACCTGTATGCTACAGTGGCGATAATTATAATTGCGATAGTACCAAGAGTTGGAATTTATACAGTGCTGCTATGGGACTAGTACTATTCCAAGGACTTTCTATATGCTTTGACTTACTTATCCTAGTAATTAACCAATATTTTAGAAACATTTAATGTCCCCATGAGAGAGTGAGGCATACAGAGTTTTGATAACCTTGAGCATACTTATATTCCTTGAATTTACTATGGAAACCTAGGAAAATCTCCATGTGTAGGTTTATGGTAGAATGCTCTTTCTTTCAAAGATTTTAGAATGTCTCGCCTTTGACTTTTGTATGAATTAGGATTCCAAAGGGAAAGCTATTTTAAGAATCCAGGCAATAATAGTACAAAGTAATTGCATGCCAGTAATTTAGTTTGTTAATCATGATTAAGCATTATTTCCCACATTTATTGCAAGCTATAGTAAAGCCTAACTTTAAGCCATTTATAAAAGTTAACTTTAATAGGATTGCAAACATTTATACAGGAACTTATCAAATAAGATATCCTACACTCACAAAATATTACTGTGACTATGATGTAAAAAAATTACTTTCTGGTTCCTCAAAAAACAAGCCTTATCTGTATATTTTTTTATTGTAGCAAGGAGCTGGAGTGCTCACAACGTGCCTACCTGCAGAAGCTTCCATCTGCTGTTCAGGTCTTCCAGAGTGCTGAGGTTGTACGGGGACAGCTGAATGCCCGATGCGGTGAGCTGGCGGGCAAGGTCATTTACGTGGCTCACGTTCTCTTTAAGAGGCACGATTTCTCCTCGAAGTGCCTGTGTGAAATAGACAAGGGCAAATTGGAGGATAAGCATATTTAAATCACAGGGACAGACACATGGGAGCTATGAGCTACTTTACCCCGTGTGGGCTGCAGAGTCAGCAATGTTCGCTCTGGTAGTGCAACAACAGACATTTGTTAATGGCGAATAACAAGACATATGGAGTGCTTCTTCCGTGCCATGATGAACTTTGTCCACACTGAATTTGCTTCTATTCCCACACAATAGCCCTATGAGCTTAATAGTTGGCAATTTCTCACCTTACACATGAGAAAACAAACTTGCAGAGCTTAAACATTGCCCAAGACCTGATGGCTCAAACCTGAGGAACCTGGGCCCTACCCAGGTCTGCCTGTCTCCAGAGTGGCGATTCTTCACAAATATATTATATACCTCTGCAAAGAAATTCTGGATTGGCAAAGGAACAGGGAAAAACGTAGTGCTCCTAGATCTAAATTCTACTCATCCCACAACCAGAAATAGATCTTTTTTTAAAACAATAAAAAGATATGTTCAGTCATACAATATTACATTCATACATTGTCCCAACTACATAATAAATAGATTCACTTAGAGATTAGGGTATTTTGTCAAGTTCTAAGAATGACTTCCTGGTCTCCTGGTACTTCAGTCCTCCTATCAATGACTGAAGAGGCTCCCATGGGGCTTCTCAGCTGTCTCTAAAGCACTAGACTGGGATTCTCTGATGCGATCCATCATGACGAACTGTTGAGCAGAAGAACCCTATGCAGATATGGGGAGGAGATTACTATGCATCATATCTACACTATTGAGAAGACATTTATGGATCTTTAACATGATGTATGTTGGCCAAATGTTCCAATGAGCAATTTCTAAGGGACAAACTCCCTCACTGAGGAGAACAATGCGTGTAATGTAATGTCTGTGCACAAGGACAGCATCACTGACTTGGCTGTAGTGCTGTTTTGACTCACTTGATCTGGGCAGGTGTTATTTCTCTGGTTCACTGAGTTGGTAAAAAACAGTTTACACTGACCTCATCTATAATTCCGGTTTCCTCCCACTCCCAATGGAAGGAACCAGTGTGTACATTCTAAAAGAGATTGTCTAATGAGATACCACCTCACACCGGTCAGAATGGCCATCATAAACAAAGCAACAAACAACAAGTGCTGAAGTGGCTGTGGAGAAAAGGGGACCCTAGTGCACTGTTGGTGGGATTGCAGACTGGTGCAGCCACCATGGAAAACAGTATGGAATTTCCTCAGAAAGCTGAAAATGGAATTGCCTTTTGACCCGGCAATTCCAGTGTTGGGGTTATATCCTAAGAACCCTGAAACACCAATCAAGAGAACCTGTGTATCCCAATGTTCATAGCAGCACAATTTACAATAGCCAAGTGCTGGAAGTAACCCAAGTGCCTATCAATAAATGAGTGGATCAAAAAACTGTGGTACATTTACACAATGGAATTCTATGCAGCAGAGAGAAAGAAGGGGCTCCTACCCTTTGCAACAACATGGATGGATTTGGAGAGCATTATGCTAAATGAATAATCAAGTTGGTGGAAGACAAATACCATATGATCTCACCTTTAACAGGAACCTAATCAATAAAACAAACAAACAAAATATAACCAGAGACATTGAAATTGAGAACAGGCTGACAGTGACCAAAGGGGAGAGAGGAGGGGATAATGGAAGGAAAGGGGGAAGGGTTTTCAGGAACAACTATAAAGGACACATGGACAAAACCAAGTGAAGGGTGGAAACAGGGGATGGAGGTGGGGAGGCTGGGGCGATGGGGAGGGGTGGGGGGAAAAGGCAGAAAGCTGTACTTGAACAACAATAAAAAATTCTTTTGAAAAAAAAAAAGAGGTTGTCTAATCCTCTCAAATCAATCTGAATATCTCACCACTAAAATGTGGTATTGTATGGAGTAGAAGACTCTTATATAGTTCTTAAGTAACACTAGCTACTGTGATAACCACTGTGTTGAATTTACAGTTCTTTTAAGTGGTCATTAAAGCATTAAAGCATCACGGGGTTCCCTTTGGGACTGATGAAAATAGTGTGGAATTAGACAGTGCTGATGAGGGCACAACCTTGTGGATATGCTGAACACTGCTGAATCATACACTTGCAAAGGGTCCATTTTAGGCTAAACTGTATGTCTATAGTAATTAAAACAAAGAAAAATAAAAGACACTCTTCTGACTGAACACACACGTGCAAAAAATCCTCTCTCATCTTTATATCAGTGGAATGTCATGGAAATCAGTCTGAAACTAAAGGTTTTTATAGGGGTTGATAGTAGATATTATGACTTCATTTCCTTATAAGTAAATGATGCACAATCACTTTGTTTTACATAACAGAGAAGTTGGAAAACATTTCTGAAATGACAACGGGGAACCCCAGACAGGGGCAATGATTCCAAAATGGAATCCCTCTCTTCTGGATAATAACATCTGTTTCCAGTAACCACAAATAAAGATCTGATGAGTGGGAAGTGCGAATGGGAAGCCACTGCAGAGATTACGGGATAGCCCAGCAGAATCTGACAGTGCTGCGGACCAGCCCTCTATGCTAATCATCTGCGTTCACTAGTGGGGCACTCAGCCATGAAGGTGAGTATCCATTTCACTTAAACCATATCTAGAGTTCAGCTCTCTTTGGATTACATAGCCTACATGCTCGAATGTCTCTTGTTAGAATATTTTGATTTTCACTTTCTCCCTCATAGCCCTGGACCCAGATTTTTCTTTTCTTTTCCTTTATTATATATTTTTTAAAGATTTATTTATTTATTTGTCTTTAGAGGGGAAGGGAAAGAGAGAGGGAGAGAAACATCAATGTATGGTTGCCTTTCGTGCACCCTCTGCTGGGAAGTGGCCTGCAGGGAGCGGCCTGCAACCCAGGCATGTGCCCTGGCTGGGAATCGAACCTGGATTGTCTGGTTCTGAGGCCCGCACTCAATCCACTGAGCTACACCAGCCAGGGCTCTTTTCCTTTATTATATTTTATCTTGTGGGCACAGATTTTTATTCTGCATCAACGATTTGGAGGACAAAGGGGATTAAAAACCAAGTTCCAGTACTCAGAATTCATCATGACACTCACTCTCCCTTTGCCTCTCCTCTAGTCCTCTTTTTTCCTTCTTTTTCCTTCTCCTCATTTCTTTTTCCTTCCCTCTCTTTCTCTCTCTACTGTCATGGGATCTGGTGGCTTTTTTTTGCATTCATATCTAGCAATTGTAGTAGAAGTTCTGTTAACTCATCTCCACTTAAGACTCACCAGATTAGCCAGAGTCTTCATTTCTCTGCGAAACACACTAGCTGGAACCTCTAACAGCCTTTAAATAAAATGTTACAGGTATCTGTCAGTATGCATGGTCTTCAGCTTTCATTACTTGAGCTGTTGGTTGTGTGTATGTTGCAATAATCAGTTGTGTTCTCAAACCCATTTTTGCAAGTTAGCATTGCAATCCCATAATTTCATTAAAGATTTCCCTAACCAAAGAAATACAAGTCTAAAAATGAGTTATTATTTCTGAGTTATTATTAACTGAGACGGATACTCAACTCTAAAAGAAAAAGAAATATTATTGAATTAGATGTACGTAAGACCATAAAAGATTGGAAAAATAATCCAAACAATTTAGAAGGATTCTGTATTCAGGATGCTTCTCATGTTGCTTGATGGACTCTCTACATTAAAGAAAGTGCAAATCAAAAAGTTTGCATTACCAGTGTGATATATGGAGAACTCTAATCAGTGAATCTATACTCAAAGAAAAAAACCCTTCATACAATATTAAAATGTTGATGACTGCTTTAAGATGGAATAAGATGTTTATGATTCCCTGATTCACCAGTCTTTTTCAATTAATGGTTGGACTCTAGGTTCTAATTGAATTGGAAGAATGAGCACCTATTAGAAACTTTTACTACAACTATTTTACTACCATTGCCACTGTGCCTAGTATTATCATCAATTAAGGATAAAATGAACCATCTGTCGAGTGTAATTTGAATGCCTAAATTTCTGTTAAGATAAATGGAGCTTTGGGGGAAGGTTAGTTGATAAGGAGATAACTTGGTGTGAAGGTTCAGTTTGGGCAAATGTGGTGATGGGCCCCAGCAGATTAAAGAAGTATAACCAGCAGAAAGTCATCATCGGGCACTAAGCACATGAGGATGGAGGGAAGGAGATAACTCTGATGGTAGAAAGAAAAAAAAAAAAAGGAAAGAGGCGGCAGGAGAGTGTTCCAGTCAGCAGTCATTTTGGCAGTTGACTTAGGTTCTGGTGACAACTCCATAGCATGTGGGGGTGGATCACTGCTGTGCATTGCCAGTGCCCAGAAGTGCACATAACAAGAAGTATGGTCCCCTCAACACTGAATCTCAGGGCACATTATGTAAACAGTGAACATAGGTACCATTTCAGAGGAACGACATTGCTTTTGGCTATATTTCAAATATTAGAGCTTTTAATATTGCACATATAAGTTTATCTTTAAATTATTAAACACTAAATGTAAAATGTCAAAAAGTACAGTTAACTCTGAACATTGTGATGGGCTGTTTAAATATTGCCAGCATTTCAGTAGATTTCATTCTAGTTTGAAAGCATGAGAAAACATTCAAGGAAGCCATTATACTGTGGGTTTTCTTTGAATCACTTAAACATCTGGAATCTGTTCTTCATGAAAGAGCAAACCAAGTCTAATTTTATTATGACTAGTTTCATGCAGGCAGAATTTTCACTTCATTAAATGTTCTCTGATTATAGATATAAAAGTACTGATTTAGAATGATATATTAGTCTGATGTGTCAAGTTTTTCTTCTTTTTATGAAATCAAATTGCTCATCAGATCTTTGCTTATCCTTGTGTAGTTAAAGATTTGTTCAAATATAGATTTAGAATTTTTGTAATCATCCACTTTGCAGCAAAAGAAAGGAATGGTTTATTAACAAGGGAACAATATTTTTAAGGGAGTGGCTTTAACGAGATAGGCAACGGACAATTCCACAAGGCACAGAAGAAGGTCAGTTTGGAGGACTGGAGTAAGTTAATTAACTTTGACTTTGAGGGCCTCCAATTCCTCTGTGAAGCATTAAGTGAAGGGATCAAAATTCTGTCACACTGAAGGTGCTTTTTGGGATATTGATTTAAGTTGTTTATTAAGAACAAAAGACTGACTTCCAGTCAAGATGGCAGTATAGGCAGACATAGTTCGCCTCTTTGCATAACCATGTCGAAATTACAATTAAGATATAGAACAACCATCACTCAGAACCATCAGAAATCAAGTTGAATGGAAGTGTAACAACTATAAAATCAAGCTGAATAGAAGTCTGACAACAACTGAATTAAAGAAACCATATCCATCCAGATTGGTAGCAGGGGTGTGGAATGGGCTGATCGCACACCCATGTGTGGTGGATAAAAATTCAGGAGGGGTATTTCAGGAGTGGGAGTCCCAACCACACCAGGCCCCCCAGCCCAGGATTCAAGTGGCAGGAAGATAAGTTCCCATAACTTCTGGTTGCAAAAACCAGTGGAGACTGAGTTACTGGAAGAAAATTCTGGAGTCCCATGCAGTTCCTCTTAATGAGCCCACATATAACTCATGGACTCAGACTCACTCCCTCTGAGTTCTAGCACCATGATAGCAACTTGAAAGGCACCAGTGGAATACTACTGGGAGGAAATGGAGTATCTGGCATCAAGGTGAGAGGTGGTGGATGGCTTTCTCCCAGACAGAAAGGTGGGCAGAGGCCATTGTCTCTTTCTCTTTTTTTTTTTTTTTGTTAAAAGATTTTATTTATTTATTTTTTAGAGAGAGAGAAAGGGAAAGAAAAAGAGAGGGAGAGAAACATCAATGTGTGATTGCTCCTCACATGCCCCCAACTGGGGACCTGGCCTGCA
This sequence comes from Artibeus jamaicensis, assembly GCF_021234435.1. Lineage (NCBI taxonomy): Eukaryota > Metazoa > Chordata > Mammalia > Chiroptera > Phyllostomidae > Artibeus > Artibeus jamaicensis. The sequence continues at coordinate 5,318,876 of NW_026522028.1, read as the reverse complement.
ACCCAGGCATGTGCCCTGACTGGGAATTGAACAAGCAACCCTTTGGTTTTCAGGCCTGTGCTCAATCTACTGAACTACTCCAGTCAGGGCTCTCTTCTGAACCCTCCTTCTACACAGCCGCAGAGCTGGCAGGCAGGTACCATATCTGAAACTCCATCAACCTGGCTAACATTCTTTGTCCTGCCCTGGAGATCCCTTGTGGCTCTGTCCGCCTAACTTACAAATTCACCCAAGCTGTTAACAGAGACTTTTCTATATCAATGGGTAGTCTTGACTCATGCTTCATGTATTCCTAAATCCTCTCAAACAAGCAACAGCCAGACTCAGCACCAGCTCCGGTGTGTCTTGCTAAGTGGCCCCAGGCCTAGCAGTGTGGCAGCAGCCAGTCTAGATTCACAGGTTGGCTTCACCTGGGGATGTCCAAGCCCAGCACAAGTAGCAGCCATCTCAGATTGCTTTATAGCTCAGGCAGGGTGGCCCCAGACAAAACACAGGTGGGGGCTGACCTTGGCCTGTACCACCCAGGAGACCCCAGGGCCTGCGTGCCCAGTGGACAGCTACAGACCACGTTGGAGCACCACCACTCTTCCCCTGCACAGTTAATTCTCCTTGGAGGGTAGAAGTTGGTGGTCAGTGGTCATAGCCAGTCCTTGCAGCTGACTGGCCTCAGTAAATTCCTCCCATTAATTTGCCAACAGCAATCAAGGCTCAACTACAAGAAGAGGGTGTACTCAGCCCACATGAGGGGTGCACCTCTAGTACCCAGCTTGGGTGATAGGGGACGCTGTGCCACTGGACCCTACAGGACACCTACTACATTAGGCCACACTACCAAGACAGGGAGTCAAAGCAGCTCTACCTAATACATACAAACAAACACAGGGAGGCTGCCAGAACAAGTGGACAAAGAAACATGGCCCAAATGAAAGAATAGATAAAAACTCCAGAAAAAGAGCTAAATGAAATAGAGATAATGAATCTATCAGAAAGATAATTCAAAACACTAGTTATAAGGATGCTCAAGGACTTAGTGAGGACCTCAATAGCATAAAAAATGACCCAGTCAGAAACAAAGGATTCCCTAATGAAAATAAAGGACAATTTATAGGGAAAGAACAGCAGACTGGATGAAGCCAAGAATCAAATCAACAATTTGTAACAAAGAAAAGCAAAAAGCAACCAATCAGAACAAGAAGAAAAAACAATCCAGAAAAAAATTAGTATAGTGTAAGCAGCCTCTGGAACAACTTCAAGCATTCCAACATTTGCATCATATGTATGCCAGAAGAAGAGAAAGAGTGAGAAATTGAAAATCTATTTGAAAAAATACTGAAAGAAAACTTCCCTAATTTGTTGAAGGAAATAGACATGCAAACCCAAAAGAGTGAATCTTAAAAGCAGCAAGAGAAGTTAGTTACCTATAGGGGAATTCCCATAAGACTGTCAGCTGATTTCTCAAGAGAAACTTTGCAGGCTAGAAGGGGTTTGCAAGAAATATTCAAAGTCATGAAAAGTGGGTCCTACACCCAAGATTACTCTTTCCAGCAAAGCTTTCCTCTAGAATCTATGTGCAGATAAAGGGCTTCCCAGACAAGGAAAAACTAAAGGAGTTCATCATCACCAACACCATTATTATATGCAAGGTTAAAGGGACTTATTTAGGAAAAAGAGATAAAAACTATGAACAATAAAATGGCAACAAATACATATCTATCAACAATTGAATTTCAAAGTCAAATGAAACAAGAAGAATAGAGACAAAATTATGGATACCGAGAGTGTTTTGATGGTTGCCATATGGGAGGGGGGTGTGGGGGAATGAGTAAAGAGATGAGGGGAATAAGAAGTACAACTAGGTAGTTACAGAACAGTCATAGGGATGTAAAGTTACAGCATAGGAAATGGAGTCGCCAAAGAACTTATACGCATGACCCATGCACATGTACAATGGTAGGGTGATTGCCTGAGGGAGTGGCAGTGCAGAGTGCAAAGGAGGAAATATCAGGACAACTGTAATGGCATAATCAATAAATTGTGAAAAGCCCTGGCTGGTGTAGCTCAGTGGATTGAGCACGGGCCTGTGAACCAATGATTGCAGTTCGATTCCCTGTCAGGGCACATGCCTGGGTTGCAGGCTAGTTCCCAGCAGGGGCCAGTTCCCAGCAGGGGATGCACCAGAAGCAATCATACATTGATATTTCTCTCCTTTTCTCCTTCCCTTCCCTTCTAAAGATAAATAAATTAAAAAAAATTGTAATAAAACAGAAACAGAAGAGTCAGAAAGAACTTTTGATCTTCCCCCTTTCCCGATCAATAGATTCGGCCAGAGAAACCTGTCTCAGGGAGGAGAATTTAGGATGCCATCTTAGCCTCTTTTAAATTAAGTATGGCAAGCAGAAGGGCTTCAGGCAGATGCCTGTTAGCTAGATACCTGCCATGTCCCATTGTTTCTGAGTTTCCTAGCAGGGATTTTGCCTGCCAGGCGTGTAACCCTCTTTCCTCAACTACCAACCAGTACATTGCCTGTTCTCACTTCTGAAATCTAAGACCTCTGTTTCCCACCACCCCTGCTTTTCTGCTTTGTCCAATAATGTCTTACATATCTAGCTTTGCCTCATTTTGTCTTTGGAATTTTCATGCTTATGGGAATTTCCCATGTGCACATATTAAAGTTTGATTTTCTCTTGTTCATCTGTCCATCAATTTGATAGTTAGCCCAGGTAGAAGAACGTAGAAGGTGAGAGAAAAAAGTATTGATATTTTTTCAGTCCCCACAGAGCAACAGACTTGGCATAGCATTGGTGTGTAAGCTGGACTGAAGCAGGATTTAAGGGTATGTGGGAACACTGCAATTAGTTGTAACAGAGACTACGAGATGGAGGTGACCTAAGAAACTCCTGAGGTTGCCAGTCAGGGTTGAGGGCCCATTTGAGGCTGAGGACTCACACGCTTTTACAGAACCAATCTGGCCAATTTTCTCTTTCCTGAATAGTGTCCCACGGAAGCCTGGAGAAGACAGTTGGTCCGGGGGGTGGGGGTGGTTTGTCAGAGGGTTGTGGCATGAACACTTAGGGACAAGGCAGTTTAACTTTGAACTGCAAAGTGATTGGAAAACAGACTGTGGAGTCTAAATTGGCTTAGGAAGAGAGAAGGCCAAGCAAAAGAAGGCTTAGGGATGGAGAGAAAAGACAAGGGTTCAGTGGTAGAGGGGCCAGACAACCCAAGAAAGACTGCTGCAGGGGAGCACACACACGACAAGGAGAGGGGATTCTCGGAGGCTTGAAAGAGCTCTGCCATTTTTGAGTTTGTTTATAAATTGTGATAGATGCATCTCTTTCTCTCTGTCTCCCTCTCTCTCTCACACACACACATATACATAGTGCTTTATTTGTGTATTAATAGTGCTACTGAAAGTCCGACCAACTTCCCGTCTTAGCAGTAGTAAACATTCTTCCTGAAACCTCAACCGAGTAATACATCACAGTCCTATCTCACCTGCTAGGAATGCAAAATGCATAGGGGCTGATGATGAAAGGTCATTCTAGGGTTCCGGGCACTGTGCAGAGAAATTGACCTATGCATGCTTGCTCCTCAAAAACTGAACTAGTGACGAACTGCGCTTCTCTCTACACAATGAAACTCTACTGAACGAATGTTTGTGAACTGAAAAAGAGCCTAAAAGGAGGAGGTGCTGGGAAAAATTCCCAGCATTCTTCATGCTGTAATAGTGAGAAGATGAGAGGGAGGAACTAGAAATCACGCCTACAAATACAGCTATTAGTGCTGGCACTGGCGCTCCTACACGTGGCTCAGTGAAGGCCTCATAGAGGCCAGGTACCTGGGATTTGGGGGCAGGTTTGGCAGCTTCTGCATTTCTGGATGAGTATATCATCCTGATGAAACTAAATGCCTGCCACTGGGGCCAAGATGGTCAAAGACCCTATTCTGCTCCAGAGGACTGGAGGCCTCTTGGAGCCTCTGAAACACGCGCAGGTATTTCAACTGTGCTCAACTGTGGTTGGACCAATAACAAAGACACATAAGATAAGACGTAAGCAAGCTTTTCATGAAATGCATCACGCCTGGACATGTCTACCGGTTGTCTGTAACTCTTGGTGCTTTATTCTGGTTGTTTCCTTGCCCAGTGTGGTGACTAGGCTGTAGGTTCAGCTTTTGTCTCTGACAGTTACTGCCTTAGGCTGGTTTCCGAGAAGAGTCTGAGTGCTCTTAAGAGAAGGGGAGGCAGCGAGAGGACCGGGTAAGAAAGTTAAGTAAAGATGTGGTCTTGGCTGGGGATCGGCACCAGCCTAGTCCCACGGAGAGTGCTGGAGTACGAAGTACACCCTAGTCGGCCCCGTCCTGAGACAAAGGGGATTGCCCTTTCCTACACTGATGTCATTAAGTTATTGGCCACTAGCTGCCCCCTGGCAACACGAACAACGTGAAGAAAAAAAGAGAAAGAAGCCGGCCACAGTTAGTGTGGTGAAGCTATCATTCAGCTTTTATTTTAAGAATGTTGGGGTTATAAGCTTCACGGTGAAGCCATGATCTAAAAGATGAAGAATTATGATGAGTGCAAATAGAAAAGGATTTTAAAAATGGAGGCTTTTTTGTATTTGGGTGTGCACTCTTTTTCGGTAATGTGAACGGAAACAAGATGATTTTTCATGAAAACATGAGCATTCTTTAAGGAAAACACACAGCAGTTAATTGCTATTCTTTTAGTGCCACAGATTTGGAACTGTGGTGACTCGGAGGGGAAACCTCAGTTAAAATATAATTACTGATAATTGCTTGGCAAAGAAAAGCACCGAATTGCTTCATGTCTTCAAAGATCACACTGTTTTTCTAAAGTCTATTTTTTTTATTTAAGCTACCCTAAGTCATCCTGATCATGCTACATCTAGGTCATTAGTTCTGTATCTGTTTCATTACTTATGTTCTTCTTTGGTTTGCTCATCAAAAGTAATCAGGCCTAAATATGAAAACATACAAGAATTGCCCTGAAATCTGAATGTAGGGAAGACAATGGAAAGAAACAGCATAATATTTTGCCTTCAGCCTATCATAATGAAAACGGATGCTGGAATAGATTGCAGTCGCATCTCTATTAAAAAAGAGTACATGCTTCAATGACATAATTTATTGTGGAGAATGTCTCCTCCAGAGACAAAAAGTGATACTGAAGACAAAGGGATGCAGTCATTCAATCTGCAGACTGTACCCTGTGTCTCAGCTCCACATAATAGTCCCTCCGTATTTGGCAGAATCGAGGATTCGATCTTACAGAGAGAGGGTACATCTCCGTTTTTGTTGAGAATCTATGCGATAGCCCCACAATGTTAGCAATGAGATAAGCCTCTTGCAAGAAAGATATTTGTCCAGAGCTTGAACAAAGTGTAAAAGGTAGGAAAGCTTAATGTGTCTGGGGAAAAAGCAAACAGTCTTTAATAAGTTGAAGCATAAAAGACGGGGCAGTTGTGGAAGCCAAACTGCAAGCATTTTCTTGGAGCAAGATTGTGGTGGATTTGAATGAGCTGGCTTGTGTGATGCAGATAATGAAAGTTTCTGCAGGGTTATGGCAGAGTCTCTCAGACACTCTTTTTGTTAGATTTAATTACTACTCACTTCAAAACACTTACTTTATATCAATTATGTACTATGCATATATGTAGTACGTCTGTTATGCACTGGGAAAATGGAACTTTGAACAGACTCAGAGTCATTAGCAGGCATGCACAATTTAGTGGGTTATTAAAAAAAAACTCAAAGCAATCTTGCTGTGAGAAGTTGTGTCATGGGGTTTGGAAAATGAAAAGAAGGATGCTGAGGCAGGTCAGGAGAGACGCGCTGAGGGGGTAAGGTGACTGAGGTCATCCACACAGGGCAACAACAGGAAACGCATGCGCATCTGGGTGTGGAATGTTCATCTGTGACATCTTCCAGGAGATCAGTGTAAGCTGGTGGTCATTTCACAAAGAAGTGGCAGAGTGTTAGCAGATTTGGCCAAGGAGTAACACTGGCCAGAAACAGGGTGGGATCACATGGCAGAACATTGTCAAATAATTTTTAAAGGTCTTATGCAAATGAAAGAGAGCATTTTCCCTTGTGCTTTTATGCATGCTTATTTATTCACCATTCAAAAAAACTCTTATTGAGTAACTATTATATGCTAGGAATGTTCCAGGCACTAGAGACAAAACAGTGCACTAAGCAGACCAAGTCCCCATGATCATGCAGCTTAACTCTAATGGATATAATTTTATTTAAATGATGGTTGTTATTACATAGGCTTTTAGAGGCTTACAAATTCCATAGTTATAAAATGCAACGTTCTGACCAAGAAAATGCAGGATAAAGTGTGGTATTGTAACAGTAGTTAGCAACAGATTGTTTTTTCCATTAAGACAAATTAAGCTACCTTTGCATGTATAACTCATGGTGAACACAGGAGTCTAGGGTTGTGAGTTACCTGTGCAATATGCTAGAATAAGTTTGCTTTATACTAGGCACATTTATTGAATTTGAGTTCTACGGGGAAGGCGCTCACTATTAAAACAAAATGGATCTTTGCTGACTTGATTTTCCATTTAATATACTGTTATCAATTTAGATATACTGAAGCAGAAATGAATCAGGGATGCATATAAATTTTCTAAGAGCTAAAAATAATTAAATGGAAGAGGGCTGAAAAGGATTATAGAGTGCCCTTCAATATTTACTTTTCCTTTCAGATTACTGTGGCTCTTGGATTTAATGCATGTTTTTATTTAGTCTTTCCAAAAAAGTCTTTCTACCTTACAAATGGAACAGAAGAACAATATACTCATCTACTTAAAGTCAAATGAAATGAGCATAAACTAGGTTTTCTTCAAATCTAGGCAAAGGCATGTTTAGAACTTAGACTGGTAATTTTAAACTAATGGCTCATCTTCCTTTCATCATATTTCTAGCCTGAAAACAAAGTCTTATGTATTGCTTCCAGCCAATGTCAGTGGTTATTATTTTTACCATGATGTGTGTATGCGTGAGATAAATCTAGCTTCTTAAGCGGCGGCAAGAGTTTACTCAGGTTTTCATTTTTGTCATCATCTATTGAGGACTTTTACTTTGAAATATTCCTCAAATCTTTCTGATCACATCTTAAGGTAAGACCTAACTTCATGTCCTATTATGTTCTGTTATGACAACTGCTATCATGATGATGTCCACTTAAGTACATGCAAATGATGAATTACTCCTTAAACAAATGGGTCTGTGTATCAAGCTGTCTCATCAGTGTACTCGAATGTTATTTCAAAATAATTCAAAGTCACTGGCCAAATCTACCCTTTAAAAAAGTGATGAGTATCCAACTAACAAAGATCTCATACTTTAATAGCCATAAATTTTTTTTCTTGTTCAAGAAGGTGGTATGATAGTATTCTCAAAGATCTGTGGGAGTAATTCTGTATTGGTTCCCTAAAGAAGAATACTATTTCAGTTGAAGGAAGGGTTTAACATCTTTAAAAAATAATCTTTTCACTATGAATTCAAGATTATTTTTTTTTTGAAAGTCAAAGTGGGTCAGATTTGACTAAGATCTATCTTGCATGTGACATTCAAGCCCAAACCCCAGGCTATTGTAACACGGAGACAACATGGAAAAAATCTTCCTCCCACCTTCATAGCAAAATGCAGGGTGGTTCCAGCAGTAATACTTTATTCCCTGCTGTGAGCCAAAGGATCAATAGAACTCATGCTCATTTATTTAGCTTATATTTCTTTTAATCTTATACTATAATGGATGCGCAAAAGTCATGATACTGGCTAACCCTTGTGCTGATTCTAGCATGGGATTTGTGTAGACTGAAAACAGTAAGGCGTTCTCTGTCCCTGCTAGAAACACACGGAGACCAACAGCCAGCTGACAAGTAGTAAGTGAAGTGAGACATTGTTGCGTGCGGCCTGTCTGTCCTTGGGTCCGACAAAAGCCTTGATCCCCAGAGCAATTAAATGGGTATTGCGTGATGTGATCTAATAGGATTTAGGTTCACAGCAATTGTACAGATTCCAAATTGGGTTAAAATGTTTTGAAGTAAGAAAATAAGTAAATGAAATGAAACTTGGTGGTTTGTCACTGGTTCTAAAAAAACCAATAAACCATGTATAAAGGAGCCATGGACAAAGACAACGGAGGGGCGCAGTTAGGATTGAGTGTGGGAGGTGGGGGTAGGTGGGGGGAGAGTGGTGGAGGCAAAATGGGGACAACTGTAGTTGAGCAACAATATAAAAATTTTAAAAATAAGCCAATATTATTGCTTTTTTCCCCCTTTTTTTAAAAAAAGGTTTTATTTATTTATCTATTTTTAGAGAATGGGGAAGGGAGGGAGAGAAACATCAGTGTGTGATTGCCTCTTGCACACCCCCTGCTGGGGACCCAGCCTGCAACCCAGGCATGTGCCCTGACTGGGATTTGAACTAGGACCCTTTGGTTTGCAGGCCTGCACTCAATCCACTGAGCCACACCAGCCAAGGCTTATTTTCCTTTTTCACATTAGTTTCTGTTTAGTTACTATACTTTGGCATATATTGCGGATAAACTGACTTTATTCTCTTTGTTACCTTGCTATGTGAAGATCAACAACAGGATTTAAATATTTAATAGGGGAAAGGTCTGAATGAGCCCACTATGTCTATAACACTGTGGAATCCCAGGGGAACATGACCTATAGAAACAAGTATGTTTTGAAGTGGGACTGGCAAGCTCTTAACTATGTGAAGGAAAAAAGTTCATCATAAAAATCAATTCTTTAAAAGGAAATAGAAATTTATCTTAATGTTAGATTCTCCAGGCTCATTCTGGTTAAGAGAGTTTAACATTTCAGGGTCAAATGCACTGAGGAAACTTAATAAGTATTGAAGTTCACAAACAAAAACATAACAATAATATGTGGGCCAATTTCTGGAAACATTGAAAATCGATGTCCCCTTACTCTACCTAATTCAGTCAACTCAATTATTTAGTATATACTCGATTTGAGTGGGTTTGCACATAGCTATTTCGATTTTACATTGAACACGAATCCAATTACTTTGAAGGTAAAATTTCCTTTCTTTCCATCTCCTGCCCGGACCCCACCCCCAGAATTCTAGAAAGAGAGGGGAAATTTGTTTTGAATGTTTCTTGTTCAACATTCAAGTACATTTGAAGACATTTGTTTCTATTACGTTTATCCCATAATTCTCATTCCATGCACCACTCACCACAGCTCTGAACTTTCCCACAGGCATTGAAACACAGTGATTTTGCTCCATACTTGGGGGAAAACACCCCCTTTCCCCAATGAATGCAGTTAAAACTCTTTCCTACTTGCTCTTCCAGCTTTACCGCACATCACTCTGCATTTCTACACAGAAACACATACCCAGGACACAGATCCGCAGTGGGCTGACACGAAAAGTCATACAAGGTAGGAACTCCTGGATAAGCTATCCAGTATTCATAACTAGTGAGCAGTTTCCATTTAAAAAAGTCAATCAATCTTAAGTATTCTAAATGTCCTGGTTTCAGAAAACTCTTCAAAGCACTTGTGTATAATCAGTCTGTTTAGTAGGAGATTAGGGAGAGAATTTGTCCATTTAATTGCTGCTATTGGTAAATATGGTAGCATTCAAATGGCATGCAGATTATGTGACCAAATACCTTCATTTTAAAGTATTAGCAGTGGGAAGGCAAGTTTAGCTCAAGGTCATCTGAAGCAAGCGCCAAATGGTAGCATTAACATGCCAATAGGGAAGTTGGGATAAGTGACTGAATGTCTTCCACAAGAGACATTCGGAAAGAGTATACTATTACTGATGCCAAAATTTCAGAGCGAAAGTATATAATCAATTCAGACACTTACACATTATATCCTTATAAAGCCCAAATAGCTTATAAAGCCATTTTCTTACCAATAATCATCACTTTCTGAGACCTTTTCATGAACTGTTCTATTACCAATTCCAATAGGTATGTAGGAGGTAGGGTCAGGGGAGGGTGGATTTTTCTGAAGAAACAAAATTCTCATCACTTGTGAAGAACTGCTGCATGTACAAGAAGAAAACAGCACTGAAAAAGGCATGCGGGGACATGGAGGCTGACCGGATTACTGGTTTCACTCGCCAGCTGTAGTGGGCATGTTTCCCAGCCTGGCATCTACCCTCCAGCTGCTGTGACTGTGGGCTGGCTATAAATGTCTCGCAGTTGCCTCTCTTCTTTAGAAAAGTGACCTCTGCTGATGGGAGTCCCCTGGCCCAGGAGGTACACATGCCCTTGGCTTAGGACGTAATTCATGTCCCCAGGGGTGGGCCTTGGCCCTGGGGTACTGGCGCAGAGCCCAAGAGTCAGTTATGTGTGTCCCTTCCCCATTCTGCATTCAATGAGATTCGGCCATTAGCTTGAATCAGCCATGGTAGGAGTATTTACACCACATGTGGAAAATGCTACAGATCAGTGTTTACCCCTTCTCAGAGGTAATTGATGCTTATTGACAAACTGCTGGCTACAGCCAGTGATTGGCTGGAGTGTGAAAAGAGAACGCTGCCCCGTGGTTTATACTCCAGAGCTCTCTCCTTAGGGATCTGGACACAAAGCAAGATTTTGCCTGAGGTGTTCTCTTGCTTGGCTCTTTCTTCTCTATTGTTATGTTCTTGAACTCCCCTACAGGCTGCTCCTGAAAGAGGACTGTCTATAAATCACCCAGACCCCTGTTCATAGGGTCTGCTTCCGGGGAACTTGACCTGTAACACCAGTGGAGCCCTTAATTAAGTGACGGCTGCACAGAAGCCTCAAAGGAGGCATGTTTAAAATTACAAAGAGCTCCAACTCATGGGCCTTTTGGGTCCCAAGGATCAGACGAAACTGCCAAAGGTGAATTTGAAATGGCAAGGATCTGCTCTTTGTGTGTGTGGACATAAAAGAAAGAAGGTGATGGAAAGAGCTCAAGCCTGTGTAAATTGGGTAGTTTTTCGCATTGTGCCTTTCGAATTATGCTTTCAGACCCCCGGCGGAATGTACTGGAGGCCTCATCTCACTTCACATGTTAGAGAAAAAGGTTTTCATATGAAAGCACGACAAATACACTATGAAGAAGGTCATAACACTGATGTGACATTTAAAAAATAAAACAAGGAATATCTGACAGACCTAGGCAAGCCTAGCAGAAATGGAAAATCACCAGGTGGTAAAACTGTACCCTGGGAAACTGCAGCCTGGGAAAATGCCTGCCTGGGACACTGCCTGCCAACCCTGCCCAGGACAAACAGATGCCCGGCTGAGACTGGGGTCTGGGGTTGGCCTACTCGGTATAACAGGATGCAGCTCTAACTTGAGCATGACAAGATGTATCAAGAACAACGGTCAGCAGGAATGGCACCCCGCAACCAGCTCTAGCCAATCAGACTCTGGCACCCCAGCCAGTTACCCTTTGCGGGGTTTTATGCTTAAAAACCCTGCCCTAAGAACAACTGAGTGAGTCTTAAGCTCCCCTGGTTGGCTCCCCAACCTCCCTAGGTTGGCTCCACTCTTCCTCTTATTACCCGCTAACCCTGCTCCTTGGCTCACTGCGTCTGTCTGGTTTCTTGAGCAACTCCGACCTGACAACATCAAAAGCTCCTGGAAAAATGGGTAAACAGGTGCAAGGGGAAGATTAACCAGGCTTCATCTCTTTGGCCATTAAAAGAACTGACCTCAAAAGTTTGAGGAGCGCTTCTTTTGGTAAAAGCAGTTGATAGAAAGATCCATGGTAAATGTTAACTGCAACTAAAATATTATGCAAAAGTTTAGTGTTTGGCCCCCTTACACTGCAAGGGCTACATTGGTATCACCGGCAGATCTGTCCCTGGAACACCAGAAAACTGGTTTACTAATCGTTCAGTGCCATCAGTTAATGTGGTTAATGTAAGGTTGTGTGAGGCATAACTTGATGCCAGCGGGAACTGTGTCATTTGGAAGATTGTAATTGCCAAGCATGACAGGGACATGGCAGAGGCCCACTCCTTGGGTTATCGGTTCTGAAGTCATTCCTTCTGTTCGTGGAAGGAGAGGAATGTGACCATGGCCTGGAAACTTGTTACAAGTTTGGTTGATATTAAAGGAAAATAGAAATACATATTGGCCATGTACTTCCATTTTCTAGGGAATTTCAGTTACATAAGGGACTCATACATTTAGAGACATTTCTAGTTAATAAGGTGCATGCACACAGAGACACACAAGCTAATAAAAATTCTTGTTCCCTCAGAAGATGTCATTCATACAATTCCCAGTACAATTTTATTCATGAAATAAATTAAACATTCACACTCTGTAATGAGATCAGACTTCTTTGGGTATAGGTTTTAACCTTATCATAAATGAATGAATGATTGAGATGTTAGATCTGTTAAGACTGATAATATATACCTATGTTTTTTTTGGTTTTGTTTTTAATAGCCTTTTATTACCTAAGATTCTTCAGGAATAGTGTTATAATTACTACCAGTCACAAACAAAGCATTTGGAATAAATAAATGCTCAGTAAACATGATTGGCATATTAAAGGATCAGTTTTTGATATGGTGGCTTTCAAACAGGAGGAAGAATGATATTCTTTGGAGAAGTTTTTATTATCTAATTAAATACTTCTTTAGCAGAATAATGTCAGATGAACTCATTAGTTGCACATTTTGATTAGCCCTGTCCTTCTAACTCTCCCGTGACCAGAAGGACAGATGTACACTTCTGACTTAATGCAATGACAATGGCAGCCAATTCCAGCTCCTTCTTTTATCACAGTTCATCAGAGGAATACAGAAAAGTCCACATGAAAATAAGTTCAATTAGAAAAAGAGCATGTTCCTTTTGCAACTGTTCGAAAGCTTTTTTCCCCTCTATCTTTAAGCAAAGTTCACTTAGTAATTACCTTATTTATGAAAGTAAAAGCAAAGGGATGATTCTCTTATTTAAGCAATGGCTTTAGGCTTTGAATGTGGAAGGCGCCTTGAAACAGGCCAAAAGGAAGGGTGCGGGGTGGCATTAACTCATGTCCTCCCACCCACTGCTTGAAATTGTTTGCTTGGTTCCAATGTATACCACACTTACATAAGTTGTTTATGAAGAGCCAAATTAATAGTCTCTGTGATTGTTTTTGTTGGGATTTGGAGAGCTGACAAATGAATTAGTAGAAAATGGCAATTCTACATGAATTAACTTTTAAGTCTCCCTAAGAGGCTGATGCAAAACTTAATAAGAGACTTATTAGGAGAAGTAGGACAACTTAATTCAGATTGATTACAGACTTCGGTGAAGACAGCTGGGGTTCAAGTGAAACTGAAAAAGAACTTATATGCACTTCAAAGTATGCTAAGCAGATGTCTGAAACAATTACTGCGCACTGTCTTTGCAGCAGTTTCAAAGGCAGGATGGGAATAGCAGGGTAAACGCAGGTTCTATTTGCCTACGTTGAGGTGGGGGCCTTTAAAACAAACACAGCATTATCTAAAATCAGATGCCTCGGGGAAGGAGCGAGTTGCCATTGCTGTCCTCAGGAATTTGCTCTTCGCTTTATAAACAAAAAAGAAAATGAGAGAGAGAGTACATGGGAACTCAGTAATAAGCTCTCCTGGCAATACAAACTTACAATTAATTTTACACTGAACAAATAATTTGCTCAGGAATTTTAAGATGACTAATTCCTATTTTAGTTGCTAAGCTCTATTAAAGCCAACAATGACCATTCTATTTTTAAATAATAAATACCATTCTTTTAAAGTATATAAGGGAGACTTTTAGCAGAATATGCTTTCTCATTACCCAGGTATCCAGGGCCAGATCATAGGCATTTAAACATCAAAATGGCATGCTTTAGAAACTAGATAAAACCTTAGTTACTCATGTGATGGTCATTACTTCCCTCTTTAATCCAGATTTATAAAAGACTGCATCTTTTCTGTTTGGATTTCTTCTTGATCAAGGGCTTATATAATACACATAGCATTTGTATGTGAACAACAACAGGAGTCTCCACAGAGCAATTCATTTCCGGCTAATGACAATGAACACTATGTTACTAAGCTTTCCTCTTCTTACTAAAGGTGGTGCAACTCATTATGGAGAAGTCATCCCTTTATGGAGAGTTGGGAGAGCTTCCACATTTTGCATCATTCTCAGGGCTGCCCTGTTTGTGATGGTTCTGTCTAACCACGCGCCCCCTATCTCTATAAGAAAGAATTACACACTTCCTTATACAAGTCCTATGTAAGAAAAGATTTAAGGCTGACTCAGATAAAATAACACATGGGACAAAATGAATAAAATAATAATCAGATATTAGAATGAGGGCTAAGACAGCAAAAGCAGTGAGGGAAGACAGAGTTGTGTGTCTGATGACATGAAGTGAAGATGACATCCTAGTGTGTTACATCCCATTCTAGATTTTTCATCAGGAGAAACTGTGCCTGGTTTTCTCAATGTCAGTTTCTGAGGTGGCATGCTTTGATCAATTTCTCAGATAGACCAAGCCACTTGGATTTGGGATGGTAGGCCTGAAAGGATGCATTTTCCGGGTTTCTTCTTAAATTGTTAGGTATAAACGTTGAACATAAATAAGTCAGGACAGCATGGTGGCTTCATCATAGTCTCTAGTCTACTACACACATTATCACATTGTTCTCAGTTGTAATTCTAAAAAGGTCTAGTCAAAATATTTCATGGCAAGAACTTTAGGGAGAAACTCACAGAATCCCGGCCCTTGACATTTTCCAGTGAAGAATGTAGGTTAAAAGTCTGACAGAGGACATTAAATTCATAGCCACATAGGTATAACAAATTTGCATATTCCAAGATGGCAGCCTGGGAGAATTTCACTATGGTGCGTGGAAAACCAGTTTCAAGTCAAGAGACCAACTAAAGGCAGTGACATATTCTCGGCTCAAGAATGACGTACCACTTTCTGTGTAAAGAAACTGTGGTAGGTTAGAACAAAAAGAAAAATTGGAAAAACAACTCCTGCAAATTATTTCATATAGGAATTATTCTTAAGAACAGAACTGTCATATGTAGACTTTAGGTTTGAAAGATAGTCTACTTTAGCAAAACCTGCCTACATGCCATTGACAGACCTATGCAGGGCACCTGGTGATTCAAGGAGCTATTCAGAGTCCTCATTATTATAAGGAGAGTAACGATATTTGTGTAGTCACATTAGCATTGGTATCACTTCCAGCACAGTGAGAGATCATGATTCTGCCCTTAAAATCTCTGATAAGTAGTATAAATCAGATATTTTAAAAATAAAGAGACACTTAAAATTTAAATTTTATTCCAGTGGTTATTCCTCTGGAAGCTTTATTTGGAAGGCTGAGATTCTCTTAGTCAACAATCACATTATAGTCCTTTCTCCCGATTTACTACACATATACTGTCCTGAAGATGATTAGCTAGCAATAACGCCCTTTCCAGCATCCAAGGACTTCGTTGTTATTGTTCGATCCATTCTCTAACCCCAAAAGGCACGTTTGCTAATGGAAATGATATAATGCCAAAACCTGCAGAAGCACACATTCCACAGTTAGTTCTTTAACAAATGAGATCAGAATGAAGGTGGATATTATGATAGAGTCACCAGGGGCGATGAAAATGAACTAAGATGGGTATATAAAATGTTCTTCTGGCCATGTGCCTAGCTATTAGTTTGCAGTTCCCTACAGTGTGGAACCTCTGAGGCCTTAAATTGCTGAGTAGAAAAACAGGAACGGTAGTTTTAAATATGCTTCCACTTCTTTTCAAAGTCAGCTTTAATCCAATTGACCCCTGATAAACTAGTGCTACCAAAGCTTCAGAGTTCCAAGCCTGGTGGCGTGGAAATGCAACTCATTTCTTTTATTTCCACCGTAAAATGAAGAGGAGCTAGTGAAGGGAAATAGATATCTATGAATTTATGTAATCCATAACTTTCAAATCCATAACTTTCATACAATACTAGTTTAGAAACCAAAAACAATCACATCTATTAGGACCAGTACCTAAATATTCTGAGAGGTATTATAACTTAAGTGTATCTATGTCTGAGAAAGATGAAGGATTATATATGGTATATATAATATATAAAAGCTCTTTTTAAAGGAATATTTAATGCATGCACATTTTGTTATGACTGGAATCAGAATGAATGGGAGTCAATTAGGGTATAGCAAACAGATTTGGTATTAGGATCAAGAGTAGGTAAGAGAGGGAAACGAAGAGGAAAACTGCAAATAGGGTGGGGTAAGGGCCAGCTGGTATTTTGGCTGCTCTACTTGAGTTGTTTTTTGTTATTAAATCATGCTGCATACATTCTCCATCTATACTCAATATCCTAGAAATGATCATGTGTGACAGGGCTAAAAAGAAGTCTCAGGTGTCTGCTCTAAAGCCTATATATTCAACAAAATAGAAGAACAACCCACAGAACAAGAGAACTTATTCACTGCTATATCTGATAAGAGGTTATATCCAAAAATTTATGAAGAACTTATAAAACTCAACATGAAAACCACAAACAAACCAATTAAAAAATGGGCAAAGGACCTGAACAGATACTTTTCCAAAGAGGACATACAGAGGGCCCAGGGCCATGTGAAAAGATGCTTGATGTCACTAGTCATCAGAGAGATGCAAATTAAAACCACAATGAGATACCACTTCACACCAGTCAGAATGGCCATCATGAACAAATCAAATAGCAAGTGTTGGAGGGGATGTGAGGGAAGGGGAATCCTTTTGTACTATTCATGGAAATGCAGACTGGTGCAGCCACTGTGGAAAGCAGTCAAGAGTTTCCTCAAAAAATTAAAAATGGATCCGCCTTTAGACCCAGTGATCCCACACCTGGGAATATATCCAAAGGAACCTAAAACACAAATTTGAAAGAACATAAGCATCCCTATGTTCATTGCAGCATTATTTACAATCTCTAAGACATGGAAGCAGCCCAAGTGTCCATCAGTAGATGATTAGATAAAACAACTATGGGACATTTACACAAAGGAGTACTAAGTGTCGGTAAAAAGAAGAAAATTTTACCCTTTGTGACAGTATGGATGGACCTGAAGAACATGATGCTAAGTGAAGTAAGCCAGGTGGAGAAAGATGAATACCACATGATTTCACTCTGACGTGGGATCTCATGAACAAACTGAACTAACAAGCAAAATAGAGACAGACTCATAGAGAGCAGGATGACAGCTGGGTGAAAGGTTAGGAGGTGGAAGGACTGAGCAAAAAGGGAAAAGGCCTCATGAACATGGACAACGGCGTGGTGATTGCTGGGTAGAGGAGGGTCTATGGGGCCTAATAAAAGGTAATGGGGAAAAATACAATAAAGATTAAATTAAAAAATAAACTAGTTACCAAGCATCAGCTGACTCTCCCATGTCCTGACCAAAACCAAAGAAACACAGACGAAAGGGCAGGTAAAAGGAAATAGCAGTAGTGAAATGGACAGACAGGAGTATGAATAAACTTGGTTTCGGCATGGTTGTAGTTTTATTCTAATGCATATGAGTTCGGAGATCAGAAAAAGATCCAGACTAGAAATTCAGATTTGTCGCCATGTAAGACATTTCAAACTGGGAGTGGTCATACAATAACAAGAGAATTGAATGAAGGTTAGAAGTTAGGGCGCACCAACATTTGAAGGCTAGGTAGAGTTTCAGTATTAAGGAAAATAAAAAAAGAAGAAAGGTGGATGGAGCAGAAGAAAGAATTAAGGAAAATAAAGAAAGAAGAAAGGTGGATGGAGCAGAAGAAAGGTGGGTGAAAGGCAGGGGGAAAAGACCTTCTAGACGGAGGGTGCTGGCAGACGGGCCAAGGGCCGGCGGGACTCACTCACTCTGAATTTGAATCAGGGAGAACGTTTCTTGGTTTGGACACTAGCTGAGTCAATAGAATATGTTTCAAGTGTTAGTTTTGACAATGACATTCCTAAACATATGTATTCTTTCTTTATAAATATATTTATCGACTTTGTGCCACAGGGAATGCAATTCTGGTCTCATGACAGTATTCCCGACAACAGTACGGTGGTAACCAGAGGGGTCGTGGGGGTTGGGGAGAAGATGAAGAGGGTAAAGGGGGTCAGATATATGGCAACACAAAGGGACTAGACTTTGCATGGTGGGCACACGATGGAGTATACAGATGTCATATTATGAAGTTGTACACCTGAAATGTAATGTTATTAACTGATGTCACCCCAGTAAGTTTAAAAATAAAAAGTATTTCAAATATATAATGACATTTCCTAATATCTATAGTGGACTAATACAACTCCAAATTATATTATACACATTGCCTTCTGAGGAAAGGGCAATGTTAATGGCCATAACAATACCATAAACTCACCCAAGCCAAATAATGTAGTTAGCAAAAAGGCCAAAATCTAGCCTCCTACAGCTTGCTTAAGTTTTGCATATTTTCCTTCTCTGGTACTAAACACCACAATGAAAGCACACACACACCTTTATTAAAAACACCTAAATTAATTTCCTAATAGCCAACTTGAAATAATTTTTTGCCCTGTAACTTTTTAATATTTCATATGATACTACTGCAGACTGATGATTCGATCCCTATCTTCTCTCAAACAATATCCCACATGCAGAAGGCCCATGCTGTGAAAGACAGACTGTGAAATAGGGTCCCAAGGGCCCTATTTTTAATGCTTTGAGAAGAAAATCCTGCACTGGAGTTCAGACTAGCATCTCTGTGGAGTCTCTCAAAAGGCCCTGAAGCAAAGTACAACAGCAGATGGTACCTTGACTTTTTCGAGGTGATCCTGAAGAGTGTCGATGAGGAGATCCCCCACAGGCTGCCAGGAGCCCTTGATCACCTCCGCCTGACGCAGTTTGAGATCCAGCTCATCGGCGGCCTCCTGCAGTTCCTGGAGTCTTTCGAGGGCCTCATCGAGTTTTCTCTGCCAGTCCGCAGAGCGCAGGTTCAATTTTTCCCACTCACTGTTGACCTCGTCAGACTGCTTTCGTAGGAGTCGGGTGACATTTTGGGCTTTTTCTTCAGGAGGCAGCTCTAAATTGGTAATATGGCAAGGTTGGAGGTCACATTCTTTTTTTTTCTTTAGCATTTAAAAACATTTTATTTGTTCATTTATTCATTCATATTTAGAGAGAGGGAAAGGGAAGGAGAAACGAGGGAGGAAAGACGGCAATGTGTGAGAGATAAATCGATTAGTTGCCTCTCGCACACCCCCAACTGGGGACCTGACCTGCAACCCAGGAATGTGCCCAGACTGGGAATCGAACCAGTGACCTTTTGGTTTGCAGCTGGCACTCAATTCACTGAACTACAGTAGCCAGGGCCCCTTCTTTCTTTCTTTTCTTTTTTTTTTTAAGACCACTGTTGAAAAGGTCATACGAGAAGAAAGAGACAGTACAGTTTAACAAGAGACCAACCTACAGACACATGGCTCTTTTGCACTTTGGCATAAATTTTTATATAACCCAATACATCCAAAGTCTGTCTTTCTGAGTGAATGTGGGATGTGTTCTACCTTCTCAGAATCAGATAATCCAAGATCCATTGAAGTTATTGAGGAGAAAGAGGTGAGGATGCACACCTCAAGCTCTCCTGGACTTCAGCCAGACTTTGACATTGGAAAATTAT
The DNA here is from genome assembly GCF_021234435.1 of Artibeus jamaicensis. Taxonomy (NCBI): domain Eukaryota; kingdom Metazoa; phylum Chordata; class Mammalia; order Chiroptera; family Phyllostomidae; genus Artibeus; species Artibeus jamaicensis. The sequence goes on along the minus strand of NW_026522028.1, from coordinate 5,299,216 downwards.
TTTGGGTCTTTGCAACAGTAGAATCCCTCCTTACAGATAATCTCATCTGTTTATTATTTTCTGCTTCAATAGCTGATCACTAATCTCTCTTAATGCTTATTTACAAATGTGCAAACCGATTTATGCACGGTGGCTGATAATTCCTGATTCTTTTTCAACACATATATGTGATGTGAATCAATCCTATTTAACCTAGAAAGTATGAGGGTCACCCAGACGCTGGCCGCTGGAATGGATGGGCTGCCCCGTCGCTACTGATCCTTCTGTCAATATGTTATTACAGTTCCACATTCAATTACCTCTGGGCTCCTGGTAGAGCTTCTCTAGTCCTTCCATAGGCTGCTCTGTCAGAAATATTCGTACAGTCTCGAGAGTACTCATGATTACAGGTTCTTTCGTTTTCAATTCCCTCTTGAAGGCCTGTGAAATGAAATGAAAAGAAATGCTTATTTGGCTTGTGACAGTCGTCTTGGAACTAATCCTAGGTACTTAGAGCTTGGTTATGAAATTCCCAGGTCAATTTCTGCATCCTTTATTTATAAACTGATAGTTAGGAAATGAAATAAAGCCTCCATGGATCTTCCTGTTAATCAGGGAACAACTGTGTCTGTAAACTATTCTAGAGAGACTGGGGAAGCTTTCAAGGTATATGAATGCCCTTTCATTAAGAAGGGGGGTGATTTATTTATATAACCTGACTGCCAAACTTAAAATCTAGAGCTCAAGTCACAAGATAGATATTGGAAAGCCCTAACAGGGCCAATACAAACTTACACCTATCCGAAAGAATTAATATCCAGAAGAGAATGCCAAGCCTGGGAGCTCTTTGGGAGAACTTAGGCTGCACTAATATACAACCAGTCCAATTCACAATCACCATTAATTTTGCCAAAGTATCTGACAATGGATAAAACAATATACTAACAGTAAATTGAGGAAAAACCTCAGTACTTAAAAAAATCCCCATTGCGGACTTCCGCCAAGATGGCGGCATAGGTGGAGACGCCGGGCTTCCTCACACAATCAAGTTTAGAGACAGCTAAATAATAGCAACAGAAAACACAGCCAGAATACAGAAAATTGAACTTTTCGGAAGTCTGATAACAACAAATTCTTCAGCCTGACCGGTAAGGGGCGAAACCAGCAGCTGGCGGAGCAGGGTAGCACAGGAAAACTCGGTCAGACGGACTCAGGCGCGCGGAATCCAGGCGCAGGGTTGGACCTGGTGGGCAACTCAGCAACCAATCGCGGGGAAACAGCGAGGGAGCAGGGCTGCGGGTTGACTGTGGTCGTGCATTCGCGTGTGGATAGACAAGCGAGGGAGTGGGTGATTGGACGAGGGCCAGCAGCCCAAGCGGTGGTGGAGGGCGCCGCCATTTCCCCGCTTTAACCCCGCCTCCACATACAGCGTCACAACCCAGCGACCTGGAAGTCCAAGGCTCCGCTCCTCAGACTTAATGTGCGCAAACAGACCAAAAATGGCTCAAGAAGATCTCAAAGCCCTAGAGCCTATAAATCTAAGTGATAAAGAAATAGCAAAACTCTCAGATGCACAGTTTAAAACACTGGTCATCAGGATCCTCACAGAACTGGTTGATTGTACCGACAAATTAGACAAATATATGAAGGCGAAACTAATTGAAATGAATGGAATTGCACAGGAAACCAACAGTGATGAAAAGGAAACTGGGACTCAAATCGATGGAGTGGACTAGAAGAAAGCAAATAATGGCCAAACAGAAAAGAGTCAAGAAGCAAGAATTCAAAGAAATGAGGAGAGTCTTAGGAACCTCCAGGACATCTTTAAATGCTCCAACATCCGAATTATAGGGGTACCAGAAGGGGGGAAAGGCACAGCCACCAGTGGAAAACTTATTTGAACAAATAATAAAGGAGAATTTCCCCAATCTGGCAAAGGAAATAGACTTCCAGGAAATCCAGGAAGCTCAGAGAGTCCCAAAGAAGTTGGACCCAAGAAGAAACACACCAAGGCACATCATAATTATATTAGCCAAGATTAAAATGAAGGAGAGAATCCTAGAAGCAGCAAGAGCTAAGGGGGCAGTCACCTACAAAGGAGTCCCCATCAGACTGTCAGCGGATTTCTCAAAAGAGACCTTACAGGCAAGAAGGGGCTGAAAAGAGGTATTCCAAGTCATGAAATCCAAAGACCTACAACCAAGATTGCTCTATCAAGCAAACCTTTCATTTAGAATGGAAGGACAGATAAAGTGCTTCTCAGATAAGATCAAATTCAAGGAGTTCATCATCACCAAGCCCTTATTATATGAAATGTTAAAGGGACTTATCTAAGAAAAAGAAGTTAAAAAAAACATGAACAGTGAGAGGACATCAAACTCACAGTTATTAACAACCACACCTAAAACAAAAGCAAACTAAAAGGACAGCTAGATCAGGAGTGGAAACATAGAAATGAAGATCTCAAGGAGGGTTAGCAGCAGGGGAGTGGGAGGAGGTGAAGGGGGGAGAAGGTACAGAAAATAAGTAGCATAGACAGTAGATAGAAAATAGATGGGGGGGCAAGAATATGGGAAATATAGAATCTAAAGAACTTGAGACACATGGTCATAAACAAAAGGGGGGGTAATGGTGGGGACGGGGGGGTAGGGTGGAGGGGAATGAAGGGGGGGGAATAGAACAACTGTAACAGCATAATCAATAAAAAATAAATTTAAAAAAATTAAAAATTAAAAAAAATCCCCATTGCATTACTAATTATGACTTCTTTGAGAATGGTTGAAATGTTTTGAGATATACTGGTGGTAGGAATTGTGGGTGCAAGTTTCTACCAATGGGTAGACTTAGAACAGTTTTCTTGAGGTCAGCTAGGCTAGTTATCAACTTTCATCTCCAATAGGTAATCTGCCTTGTTATTATAGGTGGTTAAAAGAAAATCAAAATGCATAGTTTCCTTCTTCAAGAAGTTTCTGGACCAAAAGAAGGGCGAAAACTCACACACTAGAAGAAAGAGTGAAAACAATCAAATTCATATGCAATTGAGTGCTAAGGGTTGTGCGATATCATGTGGGGCTAGGATATACTAACAGACACCCTGAGACCATCAAAGATAGTTATTGACCCAGACTTGGCAATATCAGAAATAAAGGTGTTAATGAAAGTAGGAAGTATCACATGAATGCTAATAGGTCAGCGTAAAAACTGCAGTAATAATAATTGCCCTGATGTAAGGCTTCATTATTCATGTCTTGTAAAAGTTCTATCCTATTTTAGTAGTGTTGCCTACTGAACTGAAGCTCTCTTCTGTTACTAGGAGAAAAATGAGCAGCTCCTTTAAAGAAGTAAACTGCAAATATGTTATAGGAGTTCTCCAGGACTGTGTCATATAACACATTTACAAATAAAATTCTACTGGTGTTCACCATTGAAAGGAATTCTCACTCTGATTCTTTGCAAAATGATTCATCTTCCTTAGTTATTTACAATTTAGTAGAGAGACTAAAGGTGTCTGATCCAAAATAATGAAATTCTATAAGTGGAATATTAGGATTCAGCCTGTGGACGGGGATGTCATTTCTATATAGCGGGGTATTCTTACACCCTTGGAATCATACAGAGTAGCTGGGTCATTTACTCTGCTGACAGGTAAGTCTGATTCTCCCTCTAATGTTTCATTTGAAATCTGGGTGTATGTGTGTGTGTGTGGGGGTATGTAAACAGTTCTTGTAGTCCTGAATTTTCTCACATATATAATTCCCCCAACTCCAAGAAAATTATGCAACGGATAGTGACATGACTAACTATAAAATTAGGAATGGCTCCTTTTATTGAACCACTGTGTCAGTGGTTGTACAAGAGGGTAGAAATACTAAGTTGAATGTAAAATAGCCCCTCCCATTTAAGGATGTATGGTATTTATATGATGGAACAGTCAAACCCATAGTGATTTCAAGATAATGTGGGACGTGCTATAGGCTTGCACTGTAGAGGAAAGGATATTGGGCAAAGCCTTCCAGAGAAGATAATATTCACAAAGAACTCTAAAGCATTGACGTGAGCTAGCCAGGGAAGAGCAGGTCAGAGGAAGAGAAAAAAAAAAGAAAAAAAATGCAGGTATGAAGACAGAGGAGATATATATGTCTCCTCAAGTCTATCTATCTCAAGTAGGCCAGTGTTTCTAGAACATAAAGTATAAGGACAGGACATGTCTAGAGATGAAGGAGGGTACTGTCATCTCATGCTACATTAGACCTTTAAAGCCAGAATTTGAAGCTCAAGCTATGACCCTATACGTCCTGCTAAGGAGCCTAGGTGCTGTGTTATAGGTAATCAGGAACCTTTGAGAGGATTTAAGCAAAGGAGTGGCATGAGAATGTGTATGTTTCAGATACATTTCCCTGATATTAATATAGAGTATGTATTTGAGAAAGGCAGAAAGGAAATCAGATAGAGCAGTTAGGAGACAATGGCAGGAATTCAGTGAGAGATTATGAAGCTCTGACTGAGGGCAATGATACCAGGAAGAAAAAGACAGAGAGAGAGCAGGGAAACATTTAGAAAGTAGAGATGTGAGTAAGAATTTGGTGCCTATGAAGATACTGGAGATAACAGAGCGGAAGGAGAAAGGATGACTCCTAGTTTCTAGGTTGATTAGAGTGCTGAGTGCAGTGAAATGAAAGGTGGGAAAATAAACTCTCCTGGATTTGGCAGGACACCCATAAAAACTTCCAGCCTCCTGAGAACCTTCTCAGACCCTGGGAATTAGATCTGTCCATTTCTAGTTAATTTCTCTGATGCAAGAGGACCAAATGATCATTGCCCAGAGTAGGTTCCCAGGTTGAGTTCCAAATTGTCAGAAAGACTGGAATGGTTACCCCTCCAGGAATGTATTTTTTTAAATTATTTATTTATTTTTAGAGGGGGGAGGGAGGGGGAAAGAAAGGGAGAGAAACATCAGTGTGTGGTTGCCTACTGGGGACCTGGCCCACAACCCAGGCATGTGCCCTGACTGGGAATCAAACCAGTGACCCTTTGGTTAGCAGGTCAGGACTCAATCCAGTGAACTACACCAGCTAGGATTCTAGGAATATATTAAAAAAAATGTCCAGACCTTGGAGATATTTCTAGGTTGTAAGACCTGAAGATACATGGGGCTAACTGGCTCCTGGAGAAGTTGAAATTAGGGGGGAGAGAAGAGATTTAAGAGTCAGTCCCTAAGCTAATATCCATCGAGTGCCTACCATTATGCATATAGGCAAGAATGAAAATTACGTAAGTAGGTAAAATTGCTCAGTCAGTAGAATGCGCTGAAGAGAAAATGCTGCAGAATATCAAAACTTAACAGGCAGATGGTGGAATTGGATCTCATGAAAGGCCCCAAAAGGAATGGATAGTTTGAAAGATTGGGGGAAATGAGGAGCATAGAGCTATTGAAGAGAGAGTGAGAGTTTGAATGGAAAAAGGGAACCAAGCATGTCCGCTCATGGCACACAGAGGTAAAGGAACATCAGCACTGGAAAGTGTACGTGGGACTCGGGAAGAGCAATTTCAGTGGAAGGCAGTAGCCTCAGAAGTAGGCTTAGCTGGGCAGTGAGTGGGAAAAGAAGGAGTAGTTATTTCAAATAAAAACTATTTTTGTGATATCTGTTTTTTTTGAAAATGCAAAGAGAAAGGTGGGGCAGGAAGAGGATCACAAGGTAAAGGGAAGATATTCTTTTAAGGGTAGAAATGGTTTTGACATAGATCGAAAGATAGAAGCTAGGAGGTGGGCACTTAACAGTCCTGCTCTGCCAGGACGTTGTGTGGGACTTCGAATGATGAAACCAGGACAGTGTCGGGCAGACCAGGACACCTGGTCACCACAGCAGAGAGGGATACATTAAAGACATAGACGGGAGAAAGTGGGAATAATTGTTGGAGCAAGGTCTGTAAAATGAGGAAATGGATCTTAAAGGTCCTGTCAAACTGGGTAAAAAAACAAAACAAAGCAATCCCAGCACACTGTCTGGTGACGCATTTCCATTGTTAAAACTGAACAGTGAATAATTCCAGGATAAGGACTGTCCGTCCATTGTGAGAGACCACTTGTTTGCCCCTCAGGCTGTTGCCAAGGGCTTAGCTCTACCACAGCTGCAGTTCATTTCTTAAAGATGAGTCATTGAGGATTAAAATGCGTCTATGGAAAAGACAAAGGAAGTTCTGTCCTTACAAAGACATAAGTACCATTATTTTCGCATCGTTGTCTGAAATTAAGAGAAGAAAGTAGATGGAAGAGAAGGTTAAGGGACTACATATTCAGAATTTGGGAAGATCTAGATAAAATACAACAAGGGCTAGAAACTGCTCCCTGCAAAAGGGAGAAACAGGTCATTGAAGAAAAGGAGAGGAGACAGAAAATGGTAATGCTTCTTCTTGTGGGGACAAAACTATAAATCTGTCATTTTAAATAAATCGCATAAACAATCCTCTTCCATTTGCTTATGTAACACATTTTGAGCCCTTCCTATGTACTGGACACTGTTCTAGGCCATGGGCATCCGTGGGCCTTACAGCATCAAGTTGCAAAGAGACAGCCTTCTGCAGGCAAAACAACAATGGCCAAAATAAATATATTACATAAATATGTAAATAAGTAAACAGCAACAAAAATCAACCAAACCATGAAGATTCTGCCTTAAAATTACGGAAAGTCAGTTTTCCAATATCTCACCAACTTACCATAAACTGCCTGTTTTAACAGGAAGTTCACTGCATTTTAAAAGGAAGGAAATGGAGACATTTTAAAACAAAGCCAAGAACATTCAATGTCAAGAGCCTTGACTCCTTGATAATAAATGTCTTGTCTTTCAAAGAAAGCCTGCCTATCTGAATGACATTTGGGAAAATGACACTCATATACAATACTGATTTTTGTCTCATAGGTTATGATTAGTGTTTTAAATCAGAGAAGTTGGTTTATTTATCTGCTGATGTAAACAAGGTATCATACACAGAGCCCTTCTCCCATACACATACAAAATGCATCCTTACTCTATTTAGATGTCAATATTCAAACATTATTTACTTCTTGAATCTTTTGAACAGGTACAATTATTTTAAAACCCATCCCCTTCCTCTTTATGAGACAGCCTGGGTCTGAAACAGTGATGTGGAAGAATCACAGGTAACCACACTAAAGACTTAGGCCACCTTTGTGAAAAGAAGATAATATGTTGCCATACAACTGAGAAAAAATTAGGCATACTAAACTGCTATTTTTCCTTCAGCTTTTTAAGGTCCACAACATAAATTTATACAAATCATATACTAGAAAATTACACTAGTGGTAAATGCCAAGGCAAGGTAAATCCATTGATTTTGAAGGTTAAATTATCTGATGGATAGTTTTTATATATGAAAAAGACAAACCAACTGGTTGACTTGACTGCTGGTTGATGAACTCATGAAAAGATATTCATTTTCAATCTATTATATATAAGGTAGGGGAAATGTAAGGATCTATTTTTGTACTGAAGAAGGCAACAGTTTGGGTGAGTATGTACATTTGTATAAAAATATACTTGCATATCAGGAATGATTTACCAATGCAAAGTGAAGTGCATATGCATTAGGATTTATCTAAGGCCATCAGTTCATTTGTCACTTAGGACAGAAATCTTTACATTCTTAAGCCAAACGGAAAGTGAGTGATAGCAAAACATAAAAGTTCCCTGGATTGTAATAATTTGGAAGCCGTGAAGGTGGAACATCCCAATGACCATGAAAGTGAATCAGAAACTTTAAAAACCTGGAAGCAATAGAGAAGAATCAAGTCACTGAATATTTGAGATATTTTTCTGTCCCTTCTTCTTGTCGGAAAAAGAGATGAAGTGAATATTACCACACATAGCTAATAACACCACAAACAGGAGTCACCTGAGCCACATGTACAGGGATAGGGGTAAGATGCTTCTTTGCTTGATGTATTTTGCAGACGAGACAAGCAGATGAGACCTCAGAGCACGGATATTGACATCATAGAAAGCAGAGCCACACTGCTCTCCCCCCACGGATAGTGAATCCTATTACTAGGGATGTAAGCGAAAGCCCTTGCTTTCCCAATGATGTCGTTCAAGGATGTACAGTTCCCATGGAGCTGAATTTTACGTGTCTTCCCCTTAGAGTGGCAAGGCTAGATTTCTGTTATTCGGACTGAAATCTGATGGAATGACCATGCGCTATTTCCATACCAGTCAGCAGAACTTGACTGAGCCATCCTGGGAGGTAGACTGAAGCAGTGAAAACAGCAAATGCTACCACGAGTGACGGAAGACCGAAAGTTCAAGTCCGGGCTGGGCCACAACTTGGTTGTGTGAGCTAGGACAGGTCACAGAGTCTCCCTGAGCCCTGATGTCCTCATTTGTAAAATGTGGGGATTTGTTAAATGCTGTACCGAAATTCAGAAATCCTGTCAAAATAGTCTCTGATCAACACATTTAGATCAGTTGGGTAGCCACAGGCCTGTGACAGGGTAGCAATTTGAGACTGTCCTAACCATCTTTACAGATGATAAAAAATTATAGCCATGGTTTGGCCTGTAGTACACACTCAGTTCATATTGTTAAATAAATAACAGAATGTCCAATTGGAAAACCAGAGTGTGGTATATGGTGGCCGGGTTGGTTCACATACATAACATGCTTATGGAGGTAAGCTTGGCCTCATGAATAATTCGAGAAAAAAATGAATGCTATCAATGGGCAGAATGGGAATATTTTGTTCTGGGCCTATTCTTATGTTACAGATCCAGAGGCTGAGTGTGACCGTGGAGTGACTGGGTGAACTTTCCTCCAGAGGGGACCTTATTAGTTCTGCCTCCCTAATCCCAGCCATGTCTTCTCTAGAGAAGATGTTCATGTCCAAACATTCAGAAGTTTCATAGTTTGAACAGCCAGCAGCAGCTTTTCATCTAGTCTGCAGCATTAGCTAGATGAGAGAATGCTAGACTGATGCAAAAATTTGAAGTGATCCAATATAATGGAAAAAATACACAAAAAATGAACTATTCAAAAATAAATGAATAAAGTGATCCTACAGTGCCATTCATTCAACAAATGGTTGCCGAATGAGCATAGGACAAGGACACTGAACAATCTGATCACCATTTAATAGTGTTGTCATCCTATATTCTCACTCCAGTTTTCATAATATATCTCCTTGTCTGTATGCCTCCTGGATTGCTTTTACTTCTTAGAAAGTTGCTGAGTACATCCACCCTAACGAACTTGCTTATTTAAAGAGCTACCACATTTACTGATTTCAAACCCGGCAGACATATTTTATTTACTAAATGATGATTTAGAGACAATCGGTGCCTAATTAATTAGGAACCAAAATCTGGGAAAAGGGCAAGATCCAGAAATGTAGTGAACCCGAGTAGCAGGAATTGGGCCTGTAAGAATCTGAGGTCAATTCATAGGCATTGAGGGTAGAAAGAATTTTGAAGGAAGCAGCACCAAAAACCCAGAAAGACAAAGGATTCCCTTCAGATTCATTTGAGAAAGCTGGTATTACAGGTGTTATGGAAATGGGGCATATGGGCTATAAAGGAAAGGTTATACTCATCTTTCTTTTGTTATTGTGCTAAGAACATTTAACATGAGGGTTAAGTACACAATACGGTACAAGTGGCAAACACAAGGCCCGTGGGCCGAATCCAGCCCTCCACCTCATTTTATCCAGCCTGGCACCTTGTTTCTACCCGGCAGTGGCACTGAGCTCCTTGCCCCTAGTTAAGGAGCAGTTACATGTATACAGTCCTAAAGTTACATTCAGCTGTTTGAAGGCAACTGCAAGGCTGATGTGGTCCCCAGTGAAAATGAGTTTGACACCCCTGCAATAGGGTATTAACTACAGATACTGCATTGTATAGCAGGGCCCCAGAACTTACTCTTCTTGCATAACCGAAACTCCATACTTGTGGAACCATCACCTTTTTACTCCTGCTTCTCTCAGTTTGACTACATAATCATTTCTCTCATTTTCATGCACCCACATCTGAATGAAAGTGATGATAAGGGATTGTAGTATCAGATACATCTAGCCATTGTTTCAGGTAGTCAACAACAGGAACGACATTTCTAAATGAGATCACATCAATTTGAAGCAAAGATGCAAGATCAATGGACTTATTTCAAGCCTGAAATTATTGTTTTTAAAAATCTATTTGACTTAGGGAGGTAGAAGGTGGGGCTGGGGATGTGGGGGGAGGGAGAAAAAGCAAGAACAACTGTAGCTGCATAAACAATAACCTGCCCCCCCCCAAATCAATAAATAAAGACCCAAAACACTAAAAAAAAAATCCATCCTATTTAGTGAAAAAAATTTTTTTGAAGGTTTACAGGGGAAATGTGTTTGTTTACCAAACTTCTCACTGAGATTTATTTTTTGGAACTCTTTCGAACTAAAAGTCGTATTCCCTGAGATCAAGGGCCTGGGCTAGCATCGAGTGCAGCCTCCTTGCAGATCTGTGATTCTCGGAAGGACGGTTTAGTGCTCACACAGCATCTTGAACAACTGTCTGACTTTCAGTCCTAAGGATGGGCTGGTTCCAATAACCACTGGAGAGGTCGCTTCCTACTGACAATAATAATGTGGAGTCCTGAGCTGACCTTGAGAAATTACTGGTGAACACTCAATCTGTTTCCCATGGTCATTTAGAGAATCCAGTTTGAGGTCATTGAGCCTAAACGCTAAATTTTGGAAAGTCCTTCTGAAGCAATAGTACAGATACATGAATTATTAGGAAACTCTGTGACAAATTAATTCCTATCCATTCTCAAGAGGCTCAGCCAAAATTTGAGTTTGTCAATTGTAAATGGTGAGTAATTTCTGAATCATACCATTTGTCTCTATCAACATAATCCAAAAACAGAATGCTCCTTTTATTCCATGTCCATACCCTCTTCCACAACCATTTCAAAATCTTCTCTATCTCCATAAATGGCATTATCATTTCCCCATTTGTTCAAACCACAGACTTCAGAGTCATCCTCGACTCTATGCTTCCTCTCGCATTCCGCATCCCATCAATCTAAAGGTCTATCGGCCCTACCTTCAAAATAGATCTTGGATCAACTAATTTTTCACCACATCTGTCATTTCCACTCTACTTCAAGTCATCGTTACCCCTTTCCCAGATGGCATCAACACCTCCCTAACTTTCTCCCTGCTTTCACTTTTGCTCCCCTACCATCAATTCTCCATGGACCAGGCAGAGTCAACTTCTGAACACATAAATCAGATCGCATCATCCCTGCTTATAGCATGTCTGTGACATCCTATTACGCACAGGATAAAATCCACCTTCAAACTACTGCAGACAAGACAATTCATTATTTGGCCTTCGCCTTTCTCTACAACCTGCCACGAGGCCATCGTGCTGTTCCTTGAACACCCCAAACCAGCTGTTATATCTGGGCTTTGGCATTTGCTGCTCCTTCTTCTTCCAAAGCTCTTCACTCCAGGCTTTGCTTGGCTCATCCGCTCACACAGGTCTCTACTCAAATAAGAACTTCCTCAGACATGCCACTGTCTCTCAGTCTTTAACTCTCCATGCTTTATTTTCCCTTCAGAGCAATGAACTGAATGCAATGATTTTTACATATGAATTCATTGGTTTACTGTGCATTTCCCTCACTATAACTTGCAGGTCCATGGGGCATACTTTCATTTTGTTCACTACTGTATCTTCAGCCCTTGGTGTAGAGTAGACAATCAATAAACAATTACTAAAAGAGTCGATAAATTCTAGGAGTCCTAATTATGCTAGTGTTCCCTAAAATATTTTCTTTAGGAATGTGAATATGCATAAAAATGCTTCATAAAGTTAAAACACCATGCAAATATTACTGTTAAGAGTATATGTCAGGATACAAAAATATTTTCACGTGGGTAGAATGAGGACTTGGGTAGAGAAATCAATTTGTAAATTATTCATATTTTATCTGATAGCCATTAAAGAGGAGCGGCGAATCCTAGATGACTCTGCTCGAAAGTTCTGATGAAATCGCCCATTTTCAGAAGACTTCCTCAAATGCCTCAAAATGTAATTCTAAAAATAATTTAAAATGTTTTCCATTCCTACAAATGACTTTCCCACAAATGAGTGCATAAACTATCAAACTTATACAGCAGTGGCTTCCTCCATTAGTGACGAAGATGAGATGAAAAAGATATGTTTCCTCCAGTAGAGCCGGGCAGAGTTTTCAGAGTGGGCACAGCTGGGTAACTGAGAGTGAGCTTTGCAGGGAAACCAAACTCATTTAGAAACCTCAAGAGGCCAGGCCATCAAGTATTGGGATGAGTCACTGCATGGTAACCTTGGTTGTTGCTGGTTTTCAGAGGTGATAGCGAATGATTCATTATTTTCACACAGAGCTGCCTTGAATGTTAACATTCACAAATGGTACCCCAACATATTTTCGGTTTCTGTATTAAGAAAACACAGGGAACTCATCAAGCTAACATATGTACTAAAATGTACCCAAAGGAAGTAGGTCAGCACTGCTAATCGCATTAGCTTAAATAAATGTATAATCTGCATCGTGGTTTCAGGATAATTTTATTGAATATCTGAACCTCTCCCTTACTTTGTGGTGACTCCTGAGGAAATTGAATATGCATAATATATGACCTGACAAATGAACAAGTAAACTACTTTATTCAAGCCTTTTCATTTGTCAACAGCATGCATGCAACAATAGCTTTCTGTCCACTGGTTTAATAATGTATGTATTGATTACTTCCATCTAAATCTTAACCAGAAAATCTGAGGAAGCTTCGAAGGTGTCCTTAGTGGTCTCCAGGGAAGGACTTATAGAGATGTTTTAACTGAAAGATGAAAACCCCATGAGAAAGAACTTCATTAGGAAGAATGGAAACAAAAGATTGTTATCTACAGTGTCCCTATAACCAAGACCTGGTCTGTACTTGAACTTGGGGTAGGGTGAAGGGAACAAAATAAGCTCACAGTTTATTGCAGTTCTCTGTAGAAATTCCCCACTATGATTTGGTCCTTTAAAACTCTCTCTAGGTTAATCACAGAAATAGACAAGTAATAAATATCACTTTAGTGACTGCTCAAGTAAAACAAAGGAAGTCAGTTTAAAAACTATATCTGGACCAGAATAATACACACTAATTGAAAACGAGTCAGTCTAGTGAGGCAAATAATGAGGAACTGGAAAAGTCAGGATAATGTTTTCAAAAGATATAAAAATTGGTTGGTTTAGATGTGTTAAGGCACATTTGAGCTTTAATTATTGGTAACACTTCACTGCGCATGGAACATTATTTTCTCGATCAGTCTGGAGAGCCGTCTTGGTCGTAGCTGACACGCTGTCCAGCTGGTTTGGGGAACCTGTGTCCACTTCCATGAGTATAAAAATGGCTTTGGGGAGTGACGCTGCGGTCCCCAAGTACCTGGGTGAACTGTCTTGGAATTTGAGCTACAGGGAAACCATGTACTTGAGACTGACTCTCTGTGAGACATATGACATTTTGCTGCACACTTTTATCATTACTCGACAATGATATACAAAGAAAATGTGCATTACCCGATTGATAAACATCCTGATTTATTGAAAAGTGAGAAAATATTTGAGGAGTTTCAACTTTTGACATTTTAATAGAACTTGTTTCCTATAAAAAAGCAACAACTAAGGCCAATAATAATTTGCATTAAGTAGTTACCAGGTGATTTTAAAAAAAGTGTCACACCAAATAAATACCTGGGGAATAAGTTTATAATAACAAGCGACTCATCTAAATAACAAGCTTTGTATACGAACAATATTTGAATCCAGAAACCCATAAAGAGCAAGATACTTTAAAATCCTGGAAACATGGCAAAGTAAAATGAAACTCTGCAAATACAAAACCTATCAAAGATGAGATTTCTTAAAAAACATTTTATTTATTTATTTTTTTAGACAGAGGGGAAGGGAGAGAGAAAGAGCAGGAGAGAAACATCAGTGCGTGGTTGCCTCTCGTGTGCCCCACACTGGGGACCTGGCCTGTAACCCAGGCCTGTGCCCTGACGGGGAATCGAACCAGCGACCCTTTGGTTTGCAGGTTGGCACTCAATCCACTGAGCCTCAAGAGCGGCTCAATCTTGAGCCTCAATCCAGTGGCTCAAGAGATCCTGACAGAGTTTTATATGAATTGTGTTTCCTTTCTCTCTTCCTAAGCGATTTCAGAACATCCCAGAGAGAGACCTAGCTTCAAAGGTTTTCTTTTGTTCGTTTTGCTCACAGGCAATAAGACCATTACTAAACAGCCATTCCACTGCAACTATAAAGCGTTACTGCATAAATATGACAACACTCATGAGTAAACAGGGTCCTACATTATTCTCTCATCAGCAATTAGCAGTGATGATGTGCTTTGTGGGAGGAGAATGTTTTGTGCCATGTATTTTTCTTAGGAATACAAAGAAAACCTCGTGAAAAGACTGGGCCAGACCACAAGCAAAAACAGTGGGCATCAGTGTAGCTCTACACGCTCTGAATGGATGCTTAGCTGGGAATAAATAGAAAAGTCCTACAAATGAGGAGGGAACATTGCTCTCTATTCCTTTTTCTCTTGCTCTTGCCCCAGCAGACTAGAGAAGAATGAACAAAATTGAGATTAGTGCAGTGGTTTTCTCCTCCTTCCTCCCTCCTTGTCTTCTTTCCTTAATTCCTTTGTTCCTTTCTCTGGTCAACATGCACCATGTACTAGACGCTTCATAAGGTGCTGGGTATAAAAAAATGACAATTCTCTCCTCCAAACAAAGCTTCTTGGAGCACATGATTGTGTGAAGGTGGGTGATACTAATGAAACCGTCCCAGAGAGCCATGATGACAAAGAACATGCAGTTCTAGAAGGAAAAGTTGATGGTATTCTGGGAGCTTATGAAGGGAGATCAGGTGAAACGTGGGCATCAGGACAAAGCTTGGTCGATGTCTAAGCCAAGATGTATAGGGTTACTAGACCCTAGCCAGGACACTCTGGAGAGGGAGGTGTGGGCGAGAAAGGGTTCTGGACAGAGGAACAGTATGTTCAGAGCCAGGCATGAGAGGAGCACAGAGAACTGGGTATACCAAACAGAGCAGTATGGCCAGTGTCCAGAAAGCAAAAGAAAGCGCAGTAACAAAAGAGAAGGTTGGGGCCAGACTCGCCAGATGAGGCTTTGTGGTCCTTGGTGAAGATCTTGGGCTTTTACTAAGGGCGTTGAGAAGCCACTGAAGAGTGTTCAGATGACACTGACATAATTCAACTTATGTTTTTACATGCATTGCTCTGACTGAAATGTAGGGTGGCAAACAGTAGATGGAGAACCCTGGTCAGTGTGGCTCAGTGGGTTGGAGCATTGTCCCGTACACCGGGAAGTCATGGGTTTGAGCCCCAGTCAGGGCACATACCCAGGTTGTAGGTTTGATCTCCAGTTGTAGAGCCTATGAGAGGCAACCAATCAATGTTTCCCTCTCCCTTTCTCTCTCTCTCAAAGCAAGGGAAAAAAAACTAAAAAAAAAAAAAAGAATAGATGCAGAAAGGCTGTCTTATAATGATGGTGATGACCGCAGTAGACAGAGTCAAGAAAGATTTTGGAGGTACATTGACCCAGTGATGTGTTATGGGCCCATCATCCTGAAAAGGCACTACCCTGCATTGCTCTGTTTTTTTTGGATAGAAGAAAGTATTTAACTAGATTCTCTAAGCTTTAGGGTTTGGGAAATTGCAGCAACCAAAGGATAATGGAGCAAAGATTTTCAGCGTCTTGGGAAAAAGTTATTAAAATGTTTGATGATTGAATGTAAGTTGGACTTGAAGGGAGGTGAAGCTAGATGGGCGGTGAAACTAATGGGTAGAACACAGAGTCACCAGCAGGCTGGAAGTTGTCATAAGTCAAAGGAAGATAACTGGTGGGGTATCTGAACAGGCACACCAGCCAAGTAGGGATTCATTTACTTCAGTCTGGTGCGTACTCACTCTAGCATCACCATCTCCCAAAAGCATGTTACTTGGTCATGAGATGCTTGAGTAAGAGGACAGAGAATAATAAGTACTAACATTTTGCCACTGCTGGCGAGCAACCAAAGCCAATGGCCAGGGACAGAGAGGAAGCATTTATAACCAAATGCTGCTAGAAGGGGCCGGGGAAATGATTTGGACCATATTCTGTACCCTGAAGCTGAAGAACAAAGTGACAATCAGAAGCTTACTTCTGGGAGATTAAGACTAGGAACTCAGTATCCTGATGCCTAGTGTATTTGTCCAATGATTCCTCTTCTTTGGTTTCTGGAACTAGAATAAGATTAGTCCTTTTGCAGGAATTCTGTCTCCTTTTATTACACCACATGATGCATTCTATTTAAAATGCCCATCCTTCTCAATGAGTGCTCTGCTACATACACACCAGAGTGTTTCAACTATTTATTCAAAGTTAGAATGTGCAAAAACAAATCACTATTGCATTCCACTCCCCCACAAAAGCCAATGTAATATTCTGAATTGTATGAAAGGGGATGGTTAGAAGACACACTGGCAATTTCCCTGGTAATTTTTTTTTTTTTTTGCAAAAGCTCTGGGGTCGTCCCTCATCTTCTCTTCCCCTTTTATAATCTCCTGTGCTCTTTTCTCTGGAATAATACAAACCCTTGACCTTTCTCCAATACGCCACCCTTGCCTGTGACTCCATAGAGCTTTTTCCTTTAAGTGCTGAACATACAAAAGCAGGACTGTCTTATGGAGCTTTTCTTGTTTGGTAGTAATTTTCTTGGTTTGCTACTCATTTCTGTTCCTACACCTCTTATTCTCATTTCAGAACCACTTATCCGGACCCGCTGTATGCCAGCCATTTTGCTAGTTATTAAGATCTTGGAAGTGAGCAAGACAAAATCTATCTCCTTCCCTGCTCAGAGCCTGCTGGAGAAGATGGAAATGGAATGAAAATGCCAAACAGCAAAAGTTGATCACTGATGGATCACGCCTGTGAACAACTTGGTATCCTGAGGCTGGTAAAGTAAAAAGATTTATGATGCCAATTCTACATGAATAGCATACTGGGTACCCAAGGAGTGGATGAGTGATCCTTTTTTTTTTTCCTGCATGGATGTATGTCAGCTAATAAATGAATAAGAAATGATAGAAATAGGCAATCATCACATTGCAACTTCTCTTAGCCATTGATCATTAACGGCTGCCCAGGTCACACTCAAAAAACAGAAAATAAGACATTATGCAAAATAAATAAATAAATAAAGGAAGGAGGGCCCACGGACATGGTCTACAGTGTGGTGATTGTAGGCAAAGGGGGTATAAGGGGGTTAATAGTAATGGAAAAATACCATAAAAATTTTAAACAGACATTATGTACCTCCCAGTAATGGGAGAATACGCTACAACCTATGACACAGTCAAACTCCAATGCGATCAAGCCTGCAGAACTGCGCTTTTCAGTGTGGAAGCCATTAGCTACAGCGGGCCGCTGAGCACTCGAAATGTGGCTGCTCTGAATTGAGTTGTGCTGTAACTATAAATGTTTATACTGATTACATGTTGAAATGAACACAATTATTGTTCCACAGTTAAGTAAGATGTAACCATTAGAGGAAACTGGATGAAATGTATAGGGAAACTCTTTGGACTACGCTTGTAATTAACAAGAATCTATAAATATTTCAAAATAAAAAGTGACAAAAAGAGGGGGATTTAAGAGACAAGTTAACCAAAAGCAATGCGTGGACCTTATTGCAACTCTTAAGCAAACAAACAAAAAAATAACCCAAACCAGAACAACCTGTTAAGCATTTAAGACGTGTGTGTGAGAAATGGAAATTTGAATACTGCCTGGATATTTGCTATGATAAAATTATTGATATTTTTAAAGTATTATAATAGTCCTGCGGTTACATTTAAAGAGTAAATCCTTACATTTTAGAGATACTTTTTCAAATACCTATGAATTTAATGATCCATGGCTGAGATTTGCTTGGAAATAACGGAGGGCAGGGAAGAGACATAGAAGAAGTAAAATGGCCACGCACTGATAATTGGTGAAGTCTTGGTGGGTATTTATTATGGGATTCTGTCTGCTTTTGTACATTTTTAATATCTTCCTTAATAAAATATTTTTAGCAACAACCAAAAGAGTTGGACGATTTCTCAAAGGATCTTATTAATGTAGACACTTTTGACATTTAAAATGTAATGGCTTAGATTATTTATAATTGACCCTTTAACTAGTGGAGTAAAAAAAATTTCTATTCAACCTCAATTTGAGTCAGAAGTATTTTTAATATAATCGATGAATGCTTACTATGAGCAAGAAACTTGGCTTAAAAGTGCCTTACCCTGTGTACATCATTCTGCTTCTGAACTGTTGGAAAATCACCACCCACAGGTGCCTGTCGGCTTAACTCATCATCTTTCAGCTGTAGCCACACTAGAAGTTCTTGGAGAGAAAGGTGCAGACGCTTCCACTGGTCAGAACTGGCTTCCAAATGTGATCTGGAAAATAACAGTAGCATGTTGTATCAGAATAGTTAGAAGGGTAATTGATGATTCTAAGAATCCCATAAGTAAGAAAGGTACTTTGGTGGTTAGTTCCATAGTGTATAAACCAGGGGTGTCAAACTCATCTTCACCAGGGGCCACATCGGCCTTGCAGTTGCCTTCAAAGGGCCGAATGTAACTATGAGACTATATAAATGTAACTACTCCTAAACAGTTAAGTAAGGTGCCGGGCTGGATAAAACAAGGTGGAGGGCCGGATTTAGCCTGCGGGCCTTGTGTTTGCCACCTGTGGTATAAACTTATTGTCAAATACACAGCAGTCCTCAAAAATAATTTGACTATTTGCTTTTGAGACCCATAAAATGGGGGTATTGTGTTGGCAATCTTGGGGAAAAGCAGCATTTAGCCATATGTTTATTTCTACATGCAGTATTCTGAGATTTTGGCATGAAATACACACTGAAATGGATTACTTTCCCATAGCGTTGCAGTCAATGATTTTTAATGTTTCTGGTAGAAAAAGAAAATGGACCCAGTGACTAATATAAACCACTCAGCTTTCATGTGACTCATGTTAGTACTGGAATTCTTCCTGCTTTGAGAACTGGAAAGGTCTCTCCCCACATTTTGACTTTTCCATTTCTACACCCTAGACAGCCTCTTCCATCGACTCCTTCCATCTGGCATCTGTCCCTTCTGCTCCTCTTCACATATGCTTCTCCTTTTCCTCTACCCCTCTTTATTCGTGCGCACCTGGGATTTGTTTTCACCAAGTTCCAACATTTTCCGCTTTGTTTCCTTTGTGTAAAATGTCCTGAGACAACAACTCACGTGGAAAAGTAAAAATCAGACATTTGTCTGCGAGCCTCCCCCAAACGTGAATAATTTAGGCAAGAGACGGGAGTTCTATCCCATCAACTGCATTTAGAACATGTTAATCAGTACGAGCCATTTAAGAAGACACAAATGAATGATCTGTGCTATAAAATCCACATTTCACTGGAGAACAAGAAGCTGAATTAATAAAATAAATCATAATCCAGGAAACAAAGAAATGCGAAATGTTGGCAAGGCTCTATCCTCAGGTACATCAAGAACTGTGCTGCGTTACTCATACGATATCAGCAATTACTATTTAATTCATAAAAATGAATGCTGCCAATAACGTAAATATAACGTAGTCTCTAATGCTGCAAAGATTGCAATGTAAAGCAACCAGGGACCAACATTTCCCTTTGCCGTTTGGTAATTTTGCCTGACATTTCAAATACAATTTTCCTGCTGGCCTTTAGTCAAACAGAATTCCCAAATGGTAACTATGTACTGCAATTAAATTGGTTCAAACTCCCCAAAGCATAATTTGATGACACATAAAAGTCTTTAGGATGTGCAAATACAATGACCCACATGCTTAAATTTGAGGAACTTACACTTAGGAAAGTAACTGGGAAAGCATGAGAAGATACAGGTGGAAAGTGTTATTTACAGCATCACTTATGATTGACACAAAGTAGAAACAACGTAAATATGCAATACTAGGGAATTGGTTACATACATAGCAGTGCATTCAGACGTATGAAACCTATGCAGTGTTCAATGTAATGACCACGGCGAATATTCATGAATATGGAAAAGATCACCTTTTCGGTTACTAAGTGAGAAAACAGGTTACCGAAATGTACACAATCTCTTCTTCTGAAACGTTTCTCTGTGTTTCTGTGTTTCAGTGCCCAGGCTTCACTATTCATGAGAACATTCTGTAATGACCAGTTTAACTCTCAGAGGCGGATTTATAGGGGATTTACTGTCAGAATATTTTCTATTATTAAGAATATAAGCATTGCAGGGTCCAGCAGAAGTAAGGCCCGCTTGAGTGTGGTTGGTAGGGTCATAATAGGGGTGTAACAATTTATAGTTTTAATTTAAACATTTCACCTAAAATGTCATATGGCGTGCTTGAGTGTGATATTGTTATGCTACAGAATGACACACTTATGATTTTGTAATAAAAAGGGGCATTATTTTTGATGGACCCTGTATATTCAGAAAATATATAGGGCATTTCCATCAGAGAAATTCAATTGTTCAAGACTCTACGGGCATTTATTATCTCATAAATAAATCATGAAATGCCCCAAATACCATTCATTAAACATAATAGTGCAGATTGCATATAGTGTGGAGGGCAGTTCTTTTATGTTTCTGTTCCCTCCTCCTCTTTCAGTTCTCACTCTCCCATGAGGAGCCTGTGTGGGAATTCCCTATGCAAGATTTTAGCTGTTTAATACCATATAATGACTAGTGGTTACAGGCATTCCCTGGGGTGTCTGCAATTGGAAACTTGGTCCCCTGGATGGTGAACGAAGCTGTCAAGCAGGACATTTTGAAAGATAGGGAGAGTGAGGCATAGTCTAGACATGGAAAAGCAGCAAATGGGGAAAGAGACACGGGTTAAATAAATGTTTATTGAGTGCCTCTAAGCCCCAAGGGAGCGTTGGGTATACAGAGACTGGAAGGGAGGGGAGACTAGAGAGATGCCTGATGCTTGGCTGCCCCCTCTCAGGGAGAGGACATTAAATACCGCTGTGGGAGGGGCCCAGGGGACAACAGACATGCAGAGAAGAGCAAGCTGCCTATGGAGAGGCCTCGAGCTGTTGCTTCGCTTACATCAGGCAGCGCCACAGCCCTGTTCCAGGTTAAACAGTGCTGGCTCATTATGGGCAGGTCAGTGAAACCCTTGAACTCCACGGAAACCAACCAACCAACCAACCAACCAACCAACAAAAACTGGCTCTGACACCCAGAATTAGCTCTAAAGGACCTAAGAGAAACTCCAAAGCATGAGACAGGGAGGCTGCTAGGAGCCAGGGACACGGGGCAGTCAAGGGAGTTAACAGAGGAACAGAAGGACCTGGGACCACATGTGACAAAAAGCTCTCACGTGTCTGGGTGAGGGGACCTTATGCGTCCATAAGGTATGAGAGTTAGCTAACATCTCGGAAGGTTTGATTACTTTAACGCCATTATCAAATGACCGTTTCATTCTTTTCTTTGCCAAAGCAGGAGAGTGAAAGGCAAGTGTGATGAGGACAAAAACCTAAGCAAGAGGCTCATAAAGAACTGAGGTCAAAGGGTCTGAGAGGAGAAAGGCAGTCTGATAACGGCTCCTGACTTAAAGTATCATTTGCAAAGATACCCAGACTGAGGCCATGGCTCTCAACCTGTAGAGTACGTGGGAAACATTTGAGGAGCTTGTAAAGTTTAAAGCACACATGCCTAGGTTCCACTTTCAGCAGGTGGGCTCCAAACCATTCTTTGAGAAAGAATGTCTGAAAGTATTTCCCATGTGCCCTAACCATTATTGGTTGGTCTCCACAGGGCAAGGGTGGTATATGTGAACGACACGATTTTGAAGGAGCTTTAAATGTAACAAAATGTTATGAGCTCAGAAAACCTTTTCTTTGCTCATGTTAAGCTTATGAAGGATTTTCAAGATACATTTCCAATGTGGTTCTCGGAAGCCACTGCCCTATTGCTATTTCTGTTTTCAAGACTGTATGCCAACTGTTTCTAAATAATTAACCTATGTTTGTATTTGGAATATCTCCTCCTGAAAATGTCTCCATTTGTAATGACTCCCCTGCCCCACACTCCCTTCCCCTCATTTTATCATAGGCTGTTAGGGGCTGGAAGGAACCTAGACGTTGTTCCTCGATCCCCTTGTTTTGCAAATGTGGAAACTGAGATGCAAAGGCAGACAGACAGCTTCTGAACCACACAGGTTGAGCTGCCACACAAGGACACAGAAAACAGCCCTGACAAAAGTGGCTCAGTTGGTTAGCCGATTTCCTACAAACCAAAAGGTTGTAGGTTTGATTCCCTGTCAGAGCACATGCCTAGGTTGTGGGTTCGGTGCCCAGTTGGCACATAGATGTTTTTATGTGTCTCACCCTACCTTCCCTTCTCTCTAAAAGTCACAGGAAATAGAAATGAAACACATTTTCTGAAATGACGAAATCCTTAACCTCAGTGATTTTTAATCAAATGTTTTGAATCCCTGAGCGAAAGGCTTTCTACTAATTGCCAGATGCACTTACCTCTGTCTACTTAACAGAAAATAGCAGAAGAGGCTTGAAGAGGCACTTAGCTTCTATCCATTTTCTATTAATCTTTATTAGTGACGACAAGAGCTTGGGGGCTTCTAGCTTTTAACAGGCAAGTGCTGATCTTTAATAAGCAGATAATTTCTACAATTTGTAAGGCTTAGGTAAAATGTAGAACCTTCAGGTATGTTGGGATATACTGCTTGGTCTTTAAGGAACCCTTTACTGTCAGGGCTCTAAGAATTATAGGGGCTCCGAAAGTGAATGTTATTTCTCTAGACTCAGACATTTCCAGTGTGATTTAGTTGATGCCTAGTTTGAAATGCTTAATAAAACTTGACTCTGCAAGGTATGTATTCTTAAAGCAAAATGTGTTATATTGAATTCATTTTTCACTTTGACTTCTTTTATAAAACTAATGATGCAACCCTGTATATCTTTGGTACCCTTGTGTAATAAGATGGCACTTTAGCATACAGAAAGAAAAAGTCAGGATACAGAAATAATAAGGAACCACAAAAATACAATGGGAGTGATGGGACTTTAAATAAAGAGAGAAAGTGAAGCTCAAAGAGAAGTAAACAGGTTTTTTTTTTTTTTTTTCCAGACGGGCCATGAACTTCAACTTTCAAGCATAATCAACATTCCACGAATAAGAGAAAGGTCAGAGATATTCAATGTGCAAGTTGCATTTTCCTCTCAAAGGTTGAAAGACTCTGCTCCCTTTTGCTCTTTCTTTGTTCTCCATTATAGAAAAACTTCTAACTACTCCAACTTCTAACACCAAGCAGTCCCGCAGTGCCTTGGAGATTTATTGCTGCTGCAGACTATATAATGTTGGTGTTCTAGCCTCTCAAATTAATGCTCAAAATCTCACAGAAGTTATTATTGATACAAAACACGTACAAATTTTTTCCTAAGTATAAAAATCTCACAGGATGTTTATTTGGCTGAAATTACCACATAGGCAATTTGCAGAGTTCACAACATAAACAATAATCTGGAAAGTATAATGTATCGATTAATTACACTGACATCTTGATACACATTTCCTATGTAAACAATGCACGACCACTTCTCACATTCTTAATATTTTCAGAATGAAAATCTAAGCTTAGCAGATATAGAACACTTGAGAATGAGGATCACTTTCTTTGACTGATCACCATCCACGTGTTAGATAATGCCATCAAAACCTATGTACGTATATGTGTACACGTGCGTGTATGTGCCCATGCTTGTCTGTATACATTTAAGTACAAGCTTTTCACTCTATGTTTCTCCCACTTGAATCAGTTCGCATTTCCTTTTGTTTGTGGGCTGTCAACTCTCGCTGAGTATTCTTCCAATGATACCTCTTGCACATAATACATGTGGACAAAATACACAGAAAACAGATGGCATGTGCGGCCCCTGAACTAAATGATCAGATAGTGCTATACAATTTCAATTAAAGTATTGTTTCCCCTCAAAGATATCTTATTTGCTTGTCCTTATACTGAGTCTTTGAAACTAATCAGCTCCATTTAAATGTGAAAAAAAACAAGGTAGACAAGTTCAAGAATAAGCTTAGGTTCATAACGAGTGATCACAGAATTCAAAGTAACAGCGTTGAAGAATGGCACTGGAAGTTGAATAGACCACCTCCGTTTCTGGCTGAACATCCTCATTTCAGTGAGGGAGAAAATTGAAGTCTGAACCTTGAGCTCAAGATTATTCGCTAGGTATTGTACATAGTAACAGAGCCAGAAGAGAAATTAGATCACCCAACTGCTGGTCCAGGACTCTTTCTGCTCTGCCTCCCTGACTCATTTAAAGCTTGGAATTTTTGGATTGATCTTTTTAGCTGGAGGCAGCGAGTATAGCCCTATGAAACAACTCATGAATACGTAAAGGGATTTGCCACCACATGTAAATGAGAATAGTACAGGGAAGACCTGATGAAGGAAGTGTCAGAGAGGAAAACATTTGAGTCACAATTTGGAGAATGAGCCCTGGCTGGTGTGGCTCAGTGGACTGAGTGCCGGCCTGCGAACCCAAAGGTTGCTGGTCTGATTCCCAGTTAGGGCACATGCCTGGGTTGCGGGCCAGGTCCCCAGATGGCAGTATGGGAGAGGCAACTGATTGATACATCTCTCTCACACAATGATGTTTCTCTCTCTCTCTTTCCCCCACCCTTCCCCATCTCTAAAAAAGAATAAATAAATAAAATATTTAAAATTTTTTTTGAATGAGAGGAGAGATGGTATTCCAAGGGTGAGAATCAGCAAAGGTACATACTCATACGAGAGTGTGAGAAAAGTATTGGTGAGTAGGCAGGGGGTAAGAAAGCTGCGTCTACTGGAGAGTAACTAGATCGCTGTTTGGTGAGGGAGGAACTGGGAGATGTGGGAAGAACAGAAAAGGGACGGTTGGCAGGGTCTGCTTAGGCATAGCTGGTAGAGAGTGAAGGGTCCGCTAGATTCTAGTGAGTAACTATAAACTTCACGAGGGCAGTGATTTTCTTTTGTCTGTTTTGTTCACTGTTGTATCCTTAGTGCCTAGAAGGGTGCCTAGTACATAGTAAACGCTCAGTACATATTTGTTGAATGAACAGATGAATGAATGAACGACTGAAATATGGGTCCTGCCAGGAGTGAAGTTCTTGACCAAAGGGATACTACAACAGAGACAACATCCAAGGAAGACCACTTTTGCAGATGAGTAATGGGAGGTCTTAATATGTAAAGGAACACAGACAGCTCTACCAATATGGAATGACACGATGAAGACCTGAATATGAATCATAATCATAGGATGAGAAAAGGCAGGGTGGAAGGAAGATGAATGGGGGTGAAAGAACTTAGTAAGGACTCGGATCTGGGAGCACAGGGATATGTTTCATGAGCTGGTGGAACTCAAGGGAAAACTTTGAAATCGTTTGGATTCAAACTCAAATTATTTGTCATTGAAATGGACACCTGTGAAATCATGCACTAATGCTTTTTATATTCTGAAATATAAAACTGGCCTCAGAATGCCTTATAAAACAATGAAGCAACTGGAAATGTTTAGTATACTATGTTATATTTTGAGTAAACAAAGGGCTGTTTTTCCAGGGCATCTTTGGAAGTATTTTGAAATTTTTAAAAATTTATTCATTTTAGAGAGCGGGAGGGAAGGAGATATATATATATATATATATATATATATATATATATATATATATAGAGAGAGAGAGAGAGAGAGAGAGAGAGAGAGATTTGTTCTTTCACTTATTTATACATTCATTGGTTGACTCCTGCAAGTTTCCTGACTAGGAATCAAACCCAGAATCTTGATGTATCAGGACAATGCTCCAACCAACTTAGCTACCCAGCCAGGGCTGGGCCTATTTTTCAATTGTAGTGACTTTTCACTAAAAAAATAATGTCAATGCAGAAACTGACTAGATTTGCCAGGGAAGCTTGTGCCAGCAATGGTTCTGCACCTGACTCTTCCAGCGTTATCTGTTCTATTTCATAACTATCCCAAACTACTACCTGTGCTGTGCTTCTCTCAGATGCACCCTGCCATTCTGTATGGACCGATTGACTGATGTCCTTATCTCAGCCAAGTGTCAGGAAATCAACTGAATTGCTGGGATGTGAAGAATGGTCTCTTTGCTTTTTATAAATGATCATTTATAACACATCCTGCATTATTAGAGAGGCATATTAAAAAGCCAAAAGCATTGATCTGAATATTTAAATTCCAGTATTCTCAGCCACTTAGATAAGCAAAGGTAACTGTTTTCTACTTGATTAATGACAGTAAGAATTAAACTGCGGTAGCAGGCATATGGGAAATCAACTGAGAATGAAGAGCCCCTATTTTGGCTGACATGCTGTTTGCCGCTTTCAATTCTCCTCTTATTTCATCAAGTTCACGTGAAGGAGAGAAAAGACACTGAGTGATGTGCAGAACAGTTACAGCACCTTTCTTTTTCAGGCCTGCAAAGAAGAATAACTTTCTCTTCTTTACTTCATGTTCCAGCCTCTTTTCCATCTCACAAGTTTTATTCCTTTCTCATGGCAGATGTTACAAAAGCGGCCTTTGTCATCACCCATACTAACTTCTCCTAGCGTTTAAGCTGTACAAAGAGAAGAGAGTCTCCCTACGTTTGAAAATGCCATTACCCACTGTTGCCCCCAACGCATCTCCAACTCACCGATACCAAATTCAGGGACCAAAGAGGGAGATGCAAGCAGATGTCTTGGAAGGTGAGGCGCAAGGTTGGGTGGGGAAGATCTTATGAAGAAAGAAAAGGAAATCCTTTTCTGCTGCTGGAACCTGCTTCTCTATTTCCTCCCTTCACTTATTAGGTACTTATGTGTGAAAGATAGGCAAGTCTTATCTTTTCCTTCTTTCTTTATGCTCCGTGGCATATACTATAATGGCTGTAAAAGCTCAGGCTCTGAAGCCAGACTCCCCATGTTCCGATCTTGGAGCTGCCACTTACTAAGTGACCCTGGAAAAGTGACTTAGCTTCTCCATGCCTGACTTTCTTCAAATGTAAGGAGAGGATAAGAATGGAATCAGTCTTTTAGGGCTGCTGAGAGCACTAAATGGGTCAAGGAATATAAAGTGCCCACGACATGGCATGGTATGAGATGGACCATAGTTTAGTTCCTAGTATTATTGCTACTATTATTTCATGCGAAATGCAGATTTTTATCAGGGCTGTGGAACTCATAAATTTCAGTTATATTTTTCCTCATGGTGGAAGTAAACATTCCATATGTCAATATTTGGCCAATTTAGAACTGTAAAGAAGAAGTAAAAAAGTCCCTTCTGTAATCTTACAGGCTAAAGGTAGTATGTACTCCCTTCGTTTCTGTGCTCCTTTAATAATTACTATGAAGTCCTCTTCTACCTCCCTCCCTGACCACCCCTCCGCTAGCGACAGAAGGAAGCACTGAATATTTTAATAAAATGATGTGAATAGGGAAAGCCTGTTGTCCACTCCCTGTGCTTCCTGTCATTCACTCCCTGCACTTCCTGTCATTCACTCCCTGCACTTCCTGTCATTTAGGTGATGTGGGGCATTTCACCTACTATTTCTGTTCTTCGCCGCAGCACTGAACTACTGTAAACCGAGTATAGCAAGACTTCCCCTCTGCCCTCCTTACAGCACTGCTGGAATACAGCCATTAGCTACTCAGGAGGAACCTGATGGATAGGCAGGAAGGGGCAAAGTACAAAATAGGTGCACACGGACCAGCTAAAGGCTTAGTCTACAGAGGTTGTGGTAAAAAAATCCAAGAGGCGGTAAAGGACAGGAAGTTGCTCTAATCTCTCCTTAGCTGTGGGGAGTTTTCCTCTAAACCGTTCATTATAATGCATTACGGTATTTTAAAAACTGCCTCCTTTTAGGTGAAGAGAGTGCATAGAACATTTACATTTCCTCTTTACTGCTTTGGCCTGGAAGTGATGCATCTGCTTATACCCTGTTTCACAGGACTCATCAAATGGTTCGGCCAAACTTTAAGGAGGCAAAGAGGTGAAAGACAGCACGTGGAATAGTTGGTGGGCATTACCATCTTTGGAAAGAGATCGGACAACTTGGGGGAATTAGGTGAGGCGACCAAGGAAACTAGAGTACTAGCACCAGTTAGCAACAATGAAATCCTGAAAATAGATCCAAAGATGGAAGAAAAATTAGTATCTGAAAGAAAAAAAACATTAAAATCCAATGTGGTAAAGACGTTGTAGTACAGTGGGAAAGAATTGTGCTTTTAATAAATGGTGTTGGATGATTTTCTAAGCACTGTGTTGTGTATCTGAAACTCACACAGTGTAATATTTAATGTAAACTGTAATTGAAAAATAAAAGTGTTCTCTATTATGCATTTAGAATGATGGCAAAGAAAGAATTCCATGTAAACAAACCAATAATTTTATCACTTTTTGCATAACCTGTGATAAACCAAGAAAGAACTCTGTGAAATTAGAATAGCTGTATTTCTCATTTAAATTCACTCTAATGTCTTAACATGCATCTCTCCCGTGGTTATAAAATACCACCACTTTAATCTAACCTGAACTCTCAAGTATCATCTCCATACTGAGCAAATGAATGATTCATTTATTCGAAATAAAATGAATCATTCCGAAATTGGGCGATTTACATAAACGTATGAGGTATTAGCTACCTGTGCTAGGAAAATGAGAGAAAGTTTGCCATTTTAATTCATTTTTGGCCTTTTTTTTTTGCCCCCGATCTTTTCCTACCTAATGTTGAGAGACTTTTTCCGCAGCTCGCTCCACTTGAAGTTCATGTTATCCAAACGTCTTTGTAACAGGACTGCGTCATCAGAACCTTCCAGAGATCTCAGGATTTTTTGGCCATTTTCATCCAGGTTGTGATAGATATCTGTGTGAGCTTCGATTTCTCCTTGGAGGCCCTACAGGGCAGCAGAGAGAAAAACACATGCAGAATTAAACAAACAGAAGAGGCCAGCTACACATATAAATATGGAGAACTGTACAAAAAAAAAACTATAAGTGCCAGAAACATTTCAATTGAGCCAACTGACAAAAAGATGCACTTCCTCCTCATTTTCCTTGGCACGTTCTCTCTTCACGTTATTATGTAGATTGAAAAGGGGCACCTGGTTAGGTATAATGCATGTATTCCTTGATATTCTGTATGGAAACATAATGATTTATGACTCTATGTATTTCATAAGTTGTATTTCCTAGTCCATGAACAGAACATACTGTTTTATGGAAGTGATACAAAATAAAATCCCATGATAAAGTGGACCCCAATGCCAAGCACTTCATTAGGCTGTGGGTCAAGCCATATTTCCCATGCGCATAGCACTCTGCAGAGCTGCCTCTGACTATAGAAGCATGGAGAGACTAATAAACAAAGCTGTACTCAGTCCACAGCACCGGCACATTAACAGGAGTCTAGCATAGGAGAGCATCTTCTTGGCAGTACACATCCAGTTCACCTTGGTGCTAGAAAATCCTACATTTATGATGGTGTCCTACATTTATTAGTAAGATCTCCTAGTTGCATTGCCACAGTATTTTTAGGCATGACAGGTGGAAAGTCCATAGAACCTTGACAGGAGTTAGAATAAGACATGCATTCAAGTTCATTTGTATAGACACAGATCAAGACAATTATCATAGTACAAGAATCTGACCTTTACATGGTATGTCTTCCTGTGTAACATTTTCAGCTTCAAGCGGGGACTACAGCACTGATCCTGTTGCATAGCAATCCTGCGAGAACCCAGCGACTGAAAGAGCCCTGCTTTAAAATGCCAACTTTGCTTACATTCTGTTGACAGGATGAATTTTGGAGCACAGGCCTCACCAGTCAATAATAATAAACAGCCACTTTGTACTCCCCACTAAACGGTAGCCAGGCCTGTGGATGTGGGAGGGACCTCAAAGAGAGGAGGCCTGGAATATGCGGCTGACAGTTTCTATGAAACAGCCAACTTTTCTTATCATTTTGCCATTAGAAGCCAGAGACATTATAAATTCATTTTATATATGTGTTTCCCTCCTTGTTCCGAGCAGAACGGTCAAAGCCAAAAGAACATTCCTTAGAGAGCTGCTCAGTACCAGCATTCCTTTCTGCCTACACAATGAATGAAGGCTTTGTATATTATCTGCCTTGCTTTTGGAGATTTGTATGCTTCTGTTCAACAAGTTTAAAAATTCATTCTGAAGCCCCGAACAATTGGATTGACCTGTGTAACTAGAAAAGTTTTTTTTTCCTCTCTTTGTAAAATTGAATTAAATTACTTTTCTAAAGTAAGGGGTTGGCTGCAATAACGTGTTAGAAATTCTGAAGCAGTGGCCTGTGTTTTGAGCCAAAGCCTCTTAGATGCAGAATTCTGAATGTTGCAGAAGTAAGGTAGATGGACAATGAATGTCTCCCGTCACCGCGTTTGGCAGCCAAAGTATCCGCGATGGGCTCTAAGGAGAATTTTGTCCCATTTTCTTTGACCGGAAGAGGGGAGGGGGAATATGGATAGAGCCACATCTGAAATCGAAAGAAGGGAAATACTGAAACAGCTTGAGCAGCATCTATCTCTATTCCATCAACATCTGTGTTCTAGAAGGGAATAACCTGATTCCGAAACTAGCCAGTGCAGTGGAAAGACTAGTGTTGGGCTTTTCGAGAAAATGGAGTTTAATCAAATAGACATCCATGTTTATGTTTATGCACCGACATGGGAAAACACACCCTGCTGAAGTTGCTACTTCTTCAACAAAAAAAGGGAGGTCAATTCATCTGAATAATTCACGACTCAAAAACCAAGAAGATCCCAGTTATCCAGATAATTAATTCACCACCTTCCCTCTTTGACTTTCCTTTCCGGCTTGTTGTGTTTGATTTGTACACTGCTTCAGACTTCGCCTCAGAGGACACACTCTCGGAGCATGAAAAGCACACCTTTCGTTGTTCAAGAAAATAAGACAGTTGAACTAACACAATCAGCTCTTTATACTAACATGCATATACATGATAGTGCATTTAAATTTTCATAGTCTGCTTTTATAGCAGAAGCCCACCTTCCAGAAACAGCTCCTGAAGGTTATGGACATCATGAATTCACCAGCACCCTGTTGAATATATAAGAGGTCTTCCCAAGCATAAACAGGATGTGGACTCATCCGTTTGCTAACTTTCCTCTTTGCCATTGACATTACGCTGCATATAAATTTCTTTGTGGTGTGTATCCTCAAAACTAAATGAAGCTAAAATCGATAAAGCTGTCTTTACTGAGGACCAATTATACCTTATCTTAGCACGGGGGATGATATAAGAGGAATGCAGGAGACAGCTCTGTCTTTACTTTTCCTAAAATGTAGTGTGCACGGTTTATCGAACTGACTCATATTACGAGCTATCGATGAGAATTGCCTGCCAAACCTCATAGATATTAGTATAAAAACTTTGCTTGAGAATTCAGAACTGTCTCAAGTCAAGTCTTAGCAATGGCATTCAGGAAACTCTGAGGCGGTGGTATTATGATGAACTCAGCATGACTTCTCTAAACCACAATGGTGGTTGACAGCAACAAGTGCTTCAGGCACATACAGTAAAGGGCTTTGCAGTTTACAAAGGGCTTACGAACACACCACTTTCCTTATTCTTCCTCCTGGCCTTGTGAAGTATGTAATGTTTTCTCTGTTTTACAGACCAGAGCGCTGAGACTCAGAGATGTTGAGCTGACTTGCCTGAGGTCACCTATCTTGGACTGGGCAATGGGTTTGGTCCTTGTGACCCTGGAAGGTCTTAACACTGTCTCCGCCACCCCGTTTGCTGTAAGCGTTGGTTCAGTCACTGAAGCTGAACAAGGCTACTACCAACAGGGGGGCACCGACACATTGTTGAAGAAAAAGCACAGAGAAAGACAGCATTACAGATTTTCAATCAAAATTTTGATGGATTGATTAATTCTGAATGAAACAGGGAATCCCGACTATCCTTTTTTTTTCTTTTCCACTTTTCATTTGGAAATTGGCCATCCGGGACCACCTGTGAGCAAAAATTGCTTGCACTGAAAAGGTCTCCTTACTACAAAATACCCCTGCTGCCAGAAACAGAAACTCTCCCATCGGTACTTTATTCCTTTGTCTATAAGAGCCATGTGAACATTACGCTAAGTAATGGCTTGACATATCAGCATAAATGGGAGTGCGGCCACATTCCTTTGGGACGGCAGGCTGGTAGGCAATCTATCAAGCCACAGGAAGGACTAAGCCGGACTGCGCTAACCTGGAGATGAGTATCGATGAGGAACACAAGGCTTTTTTCCAGAGGCTGGCATACGCAGGTGGTGGAGATTTTTCAAGACAAGCACGCAGCGTAACCCCTGGGGCTGGGGAGGAGACATCCACAGAGCAGGTTGGAATTAAAACTCATTTGCATAAAACGGCTCTGGC
Source organism: Artibeus jamaicensis (assembly GCF_021234435.1). NCBI lineage: Eukaryota > Metazoa > Chordata > Mammalia > Chiroptera > Phyllostomidae > Artibeus > Artibeus jamaicensis. Next base: position 5,266,658 of record NW_026522028.1, on the reverse strand, counting down.
GGCATGTACCTAAAGATGAACCGTAGACTCGGGCCACAGAGAAGCAGGGCATTGGTGCTGAGAATCAAGTGGCGTTCTCAGAGGATAGCCATTCTGGACAAGAAGTAATTTTTGCAGGTATTTGGAAGGAGTGTGGATGAGAAAACAGGCTCTGTGGAACATGACCTCACAGGGTGAGCTGATCATAGCTTCCCAACCCAACCAACCAGGCAGGTCATGGTGGGTAGTCGCACCCCAGGCAGAAACTTCTTTACTAAAAGGGTATCTTGGCCTTAGGCAAGCCCTGCCCATTGTTTCTGTGTATCTAGGTTAACACACCTTTGAATTGCTTCTTTTCAGCCCCCTCCTTCTAGTAATGAGCACCCCTCTTTCTAAGGTGGACCACTCTCAAGAGAGCACATAATCTCAGTAGCTATCTTGTAACTCGATCCCTGGCTTGCTTTCTGCCTCCTTCGGTAATCTTCCTTACATCCCCCCCTTTAATCTCACATGCATTAAAAAAAAAAAACCCTGCAGGCTTTTATTCGCTGGAGCATTTGAGATGTTGCTCCCTGGCATATGTCATCGGTTGGGCTGAAAGAAACTTTTACGTAAATGTTGTACATGTGTGGTCATTTCTCATGTTGGTAGTAGTGTTATTTCACTTGGGACCTAACTGGAAAAGATCATCCAAGCTTAGTCACTGTATTCACTGTGTGTTATCTAATTTTTCTCTTTTTTGTGTGCTTGTGTTCTTTAGAAAGAGCAATAACAAATGACTAGGACAAAAAGGTATCGGTTACATTACAGCAAAAGCAACAGCAGTAGCGAATATAACGCTGTATGTCAGGGGCTGTCCAAAGCACTATATGCACAGGAGTTCACTGAATCCTCTCAGTAACCCTCAAGGAATAGGCATTAGTATTATTTTCACTTCCCATACAAGAGAAGGAAATTACAGAGAGGTCAAGTAAAAACGCCCAAGGTCACACAGCTAATAAAGCACGTGGTCAGCTATGAACCCCAGGCTGTTGGCTTGTAGGGACTACGCTCCTACCACTGGGCTACTACCTCTGAGTTGTTCCCTATTCATTTCAATGGTTTTCCTATTAACTTTTCTTACTAATATTCCTGCCTAAATTTCTGCAGAAGTAGCACTGCCAATAGACAGTGCAGAATAATATTTGCACTGTTCAGAGTCATTTCATGGTTTTTTTTTTAATATGGAGACTGTTACACATCTGAAGCAGTGGATGGAGATATCTATGACACAACAAGACAGAACATAAAATAAATAAGAAAATAGGTGCAAATGGGAAAATGCTATATAGTCCTTCGTCCCCAAAGAAACATATAGGCAAAAGTTCTTTTTTTTTTTTTTTAAGAGAGAGGGAGAGAGAGAAATTTGTTGTGCCACAATTTACACATTCATCGGTTGATTACTGTATGTGCCCTGACCAGGGACTGAACCTGCAATCTCATATGTATCAGGACAATGTTCCAACTGACCGAGCTACCTGGCCAGGGCTTAAAGTTCTTTACAATTATACAGCCAATTTCAGCTGTGAGTATCAAGAATGTTCAGATATGAGGCAGTGATAGGTTCGCAGTGTAGCTGTTTCAGGAGTAGGGGGTATACTGTTTCCTGCAGAGGTTTTTCAAACTTCACATTTCCCTCTTTTCTAAGTCTAGGCCCATTTTTGTCATAAGTCCTCTCTCCCAGGGAAAACTAATGGGCAAATATAGTTAAGTAGACATGGTTTGAGTCTCCCCCTTTTCTTTCCCTTATTAGCTGCATAAGTTTAAAAACTCTTTAATCTTTCTGGCTTCCCTGCATATTAAATAATAATACCTACCTGCTGGGTTGTTTTGAATATTACATGGAATAATTCTCATAAAATACTTTGAATAGCATCTAGAACACAACAGGTCTTTAATAAGTAATAGCTCATGTAAGGATTTTTATTATAAGAGAATCCATGTGGAAATAAAGTGATAGAAATAGACTTCATGAAGTCAAAGGACTTGCTTTGAGCCTTGAAGGATGGGTAGGATTGAGGGAGATGGAGGGAAGCGCATGTTCCAAATGGGAAGAACAGCATGGAAATGGCTGAAAGGTGGGAATAAATTGGGTACATGAGCAGGGACCAAGAATTGTACAACCTGATTGAAGTGGATGAAGAGCTTTAGGGAGAAATAGGTAGAATAGAGTCTTTATCCTGACATTAAGTTGGATAAAGGTCTTCTCTTAGGCAGCCACTGAGAATAAAAGTTTATGAAGAAAAGTAAAGAACAAACATGAGGATATTAAATATTTAACATGTACTATCTTATTTGACAAGTAGAACGATCCATGGTGCCCATAAATAATAGGAAAACTGGGCAAGAATGCGAAAAGTTACAAAACTTTTCTTAGAAGAAAAATAAAGAAGAGAGATACTGGGAATTAGGGCTACACCTTTCTTTTATTATCCAAACAAGTGGTTATGATACTCTTCTAAAACATCACAGATAGTAGCATCCACATATTTTTTGCCTGTGTATGTAGAATTTTGTGTCTCCCAAAAAGAACACAGCAAAGAATAACCTTCCTATTTTGTGTCAAAGATAAACATCTCTTTGTTACAAACAAAAGGATGTATAAAGAATAAAACTAAGTAACCAAATTTCTCCAAACACATTCATCATGGACACAGCACCTCTAATCTTTTCTGAAAGCATCACTATAGGAACAATACAGCCATCAGTTCCTTTTCGCTGGTCATTTTTACCTGATTCAAATAAGCTGGATAAGAAAAAAAAAAAGGGATGATGGGATTTCCAAGAATTAAAAAGGTCAGATGAAAGAATATCCAAAATAGAAAAAACGTTATCCTTGAGGGATAATCAGAATAGCAAGATGTGACACTTGACAGAGAACCAGAAAGGCATAAAAGGAGCCTCAGGCGTGCGCAGTTCGCCAGGGTCACACGGTGTGGACAGCAATGGCCCCAGGTATATTATTAGCCCTTGAAGTCATCTCCTAGTTTTAAAGCGAAGCAAAATAATTAATGGTAATGATGATGATCTTGCATTAGCCAGAAAAAGCAGATTTATGTTCAGTAAACTCTATTTATGAAGAAAGCAGGGTAGGTTAAAAACTCTTAGAATAAATTGATCCAACCTAGTTATTCTGAAAAGGTGCTGTTGCTTTAAAGAAGTGAAACGGAAGCAAAGCAAACATACAGGTCAAATGCCCTAGCTTGGCTATCCAAAATGACCTGTTAACCAAGGGCTCTAAATACTCAAGGTTTTGGTCCTTGCTCTAGGGGACATACCAGTGAAAATGTTGCTGTGTGAAATATCTGAGATTTGTTTTTAGGTGTCCATCAGTAAATGAATGGATCAAAAAACTATGGTACATTTACATAACGGAATTCTATGCAGCAGAAAGAAAGAAGGAGCCCCTACCCTATGTGACAGCATGGATGAAATTGGAAAGCATTATGCTGAGTGAAATAAGCCAGGCGGTGAAAGACAAATACCGTATGATCTCACTTTTAACAGGAACAAAACAAACAAATAAGCGACATATAACCAAAGAAACGGAAATTGAGAACAGGCTGACAGGCACCACAGGAGAGAGGGGAGGGAATTTCAGGGGAAAAGGGGAAGGGTTTGCAGGAACAAGCATAAAGGACACATGGACAATAACAAGGGCAGGAAGGTGGAAATGGGAGGGATGGGGTAGGGCTGGGGGAGTTGGCTGGGCTGGGAGTAAAAGTCAGAAAACTGTACTTGTCAATTAAAATTAAAAAATAAAAATAAATATTTGAGGTTTTGGAGCGCACACACACACACACACACACACACTCCATTATGAGAACGGAAATTAAAAGTAAATCTTTAGAAACATTTATCGCAACCTATTAAAAGTATGGGATTGCATTTTGTGTGTCTGTTTTTTTTAATTTTTAAAAAGTCATTCATGTTTACTGCATGTTACCAGAGTATCAGCCTGTTATGGGCTGGAAATTAAAACTAGCAAAACAAAACAGAATTATCCTCCCTAACGAATTTTTCTGAGAACCACCCCCATAAATGAAGGGGACCCTAACTGTCCTGACTTTACAAGGGCTCTGATCTCACCACCAGAGGTTCTGATCTCACCCAGGAAATGCAGTTGGGCACAGACTTGCAGTGGGTGTGCGTGCCTTTATTTTATTTTTTTCCCTATTCTATAGTTGGCCTTTGCAATACTCTTAAAAGCAGCAGGGTTGTCATCCCAAGAGAAACAAGAGTTAATTTCAGGACTGTCATTTGGCTTGAAGCCTGGTTGCTCTAGGTAGATAAGGAGCATGTGTTCAGGTCCACTGAGTCGCAATGCATCTTAAGCGAACGGCTATGGATTTAAGAGTCCACGGGCTTTGCTTTAAAAATGGCTGTGATTATGGTCCTCGGAGACTATTATCCTGCAGGGTTTGTTGTCCGTGCTTTCATATCTCCTTGGAAAATTCTCACACTTAAGCACTGGAACAGTGGAGAGAAGGGATGTGTTCTCCAGCCTCAGTACATTCCCAGGCGCAAAGCTTTGTTTCACAATCTAATCTTTAAATCTGCCTGGCAAAGGGTGGATTATCCCAGAGGAAACTGAACAAAATCCCATTTGTCAGAGTGCCTTAAGCAATCCCTAGCTCTGGTGGCACGTGATCCTTTTTCTCCTTGTCTGACCCTCCAGTTTATTCTAGTCGTAAAATTACATTGGAAAATGAAAGAGTTCATTTCAGATATACTAAGTTGGAAGTACAAGTATCTTTCCTCTTCCCCTCCCCCGCAGTTTCTTTTTATTCGGTCACAGTGCAAACATGTTCTATTTATTCATCACACAAGCATGCATTAAGTGTCTATTGTGCATCTGAGAGGTCATTGGGAGCTATAGAAGCACATATAATGCAAGAAAGACATAGTTCTAGCCCTTAAGTTAATTTTTTCCTCCCTCCCTTCTTCTCTCCCTCCCCCTATTCTACCCTCCATCTCTCTCTTTCCCCCTTAGATAGGCTGAATTCTCTTTTTCACTAATGCATCCAAAATCGAAAAACCTATATTGTGTTGCAATATTATTTCAGGTATTGCTATACTGCTTCATTCCTCATCACTGAGCATTTTCTCCATGAGACACGGTTCAAAAGGTCATTGCCAAAGATACTCTTGAAAGGTCTTCACACAAACTCTAGATTGTACATTTAAATCCTAAAGACAACCACATATGAAAGATCTACAATGGTGAAGGTACTTTGGGTCTTGTATTATGATGTGCAGGAATCTGCCTGTTTGAAGATAACTATCCTCACTTGAGAAGGATCAAATGGGCCTTTCTGACAAAGAAACGTATTTACTACTGCAGAGCCATGATGAAGGCTGGAGGTGGAGTAGGGAGATGAAAGGAGGTGGGAAACTAATACTTACACCCCTTGTAAATCCTTTTCACCAACTCTGTGAAGTAGGCTTTCTTAGCCCGCAAACGAGGAAACTACAATTGGGAGAGGTGACGTAACTTGTCCGAGTGTCGCAGCTGTTATGTGGCAGAAGCAGGTCTAGAGCACAGGTCTTTTTGAATTTGAATTTCTATTCTTTTTACTCCCTCTCCCCATTCCTCCTCAACCTTTCAAATACAAAGCAAGTGACTTCTGAATCAGGCTACATACCACACAACACAATGATTAGCACCTTTAGGCCGTCATGACCTACTTGGGTTGAGAAATTTACCGTGATGCTCTGTGAGGGCTGGCCAGGCAACTGAGTTCTTTTCTTTTCTTTCTTTTTTTAAAAATAATTTTATTTAGTTATTTTTCAAGTACAGTTTTTTGTCTATTTCTCCCATCCCAGCCTCCCCCGCCCCTTGCTCCCCACCTCCCTCCCATTTCCACCCCCCTTAGTTCTCGTCCCTGTGTCCTTCCTATTTGTTACTCCAAATCCCTCCCATTTTCCCCCTTAAATTCCCTTCCCTCTCCCCTCTGGTCACTGTCCCCTTGTTCTCTATTTCAGTGTCTTTGTTTTTTTTTTTTCCCTGCTTCTTGTTTGTTTTGTTGTTTAGCTTCCTGTTAAAGGTGAGATCATATGGTATTTGTCTTTCAGCACCTGGCCTATTTCACTCAGCATAGAGGCATTAACTTATTTATTCTCCTCAGTCAATTTGGAACTAATACCTTTAATGATTTTGAATGGCTCTAAATGAACAGAATACATTCTTATTCTTAAAGCAGGCAATTATATCCCCATGAACAAATACACATCTGGTTGTATATATCTATACAATTTGTCTATCTTATATACAGTATACAGGGGTAAGAGTTAAGGAAGCTCTCATTTACTGAATCTCTCTGTCACAGAGCTATTTTTTTTCCTCTCAAGAGTTACTGTAGTTTAAGACTGTGTATTTGAAATAAGTAATTAGTTGATGTCAAGTCTCATCTTATCCTAGCAGCGACATGTAAGACGGCAAGAACATATGGCAAAGTGCCATAATTATTTTCGATAATACACTAGAAATCATAGCAACCATGTAGCTAATTTCTTGTGGCTTGTTTTAATTATGAATGTTGTAAATGCAGAACAACAACTTTATTTCATCTCTTCCCCACAAAAAAAACCCATCTCATTTTATCCTGACACAACCATAAAACAACCCTACAACTGAGGAATATTGTGTACAAGGGTTAGCAATGTAATAATAAGTCTAAAATGTTTCTGTATTTTTTTTCACCAGCAGGAGCAGGACAATTTCTACATAATTCACAAGCACAATTGGCACCACTGTACTCATTTGTGGGTATTTTTACTTTTTATGTTATTTTTTTAAGTTTCAAAATACTGTTTCTATGATTTTAAACACAATATAGAGCTGTACAAGATTCCAACGTTACCTGTTAAGAATGTGGGTACTTTTTAGCTTAAAGCTTAGAGACGTTATCTTTAAAATGTTAGCTAGGTATCCACAAAGTTTGAATGCTAAAGAAGGTTCTAGCATAATGATGGTAATAAAGTCCTGCTGGCATAATTATGACTGATTCCCTGGTGTTCTTTGGTGAGTTAATGTATGTCTACTACCAAGTAGAACACATTGCTTCTGGAGAGTGTAATGGTGTGTCTGTGTGTGTGTGTGTGTGTACGCATGCGCATGCACACTGAGGGAGTATGTCACTGTATTTTGCTTTTCTTTTCTTATGGGATAGGGTGGATGGTATTACACTTTCTTCAATGCACAAGGAAATGGAAAAAGAGGGACTATGCCTGTGGACACTAATATAAAGGTAGGCAACACTGGTATATCTGTCAAAGGAAACTAGACATAAATGAAACTGGTATAATAGTGAGGGCTGTTCCTTCATTTCTAGAACCCACTGTGCAGAGGCTGGAAACCCAATCATAAATTTTTTATCATATACCTACTTATCCTCCCCAATGCATTCCGTTGAGCTCAGAACATCCTAGAGAACCTAGATAGTGTGGCTGAGCAGACCCAGGGCATTCTTGCCCTTTGGTCAGGAGACGACGCTTCTTTCATCTGAGAATGTGAAGATTTGAAAAACTATCCACAGGAGAGTGAGCTTTGGGAAGGCTTAGGTTTCTCCATGCCCATGAGATCAGTTATATAAGTTTTAGTAACACAAATAGACAAAGGCTGCCCTTGTGTGGGGTCACATGGCTGCTGGACTTACTGGGGTGGTCTCTTTGTGAGTTATATGGGGGTCTGATTACTATGCTGTACATGTGAAATTGATGTCATGTTGCATGTCAACTGTAACTGGAAAATAAAAATGGTTTTAAAAAGGGAAAAGGGTGCCTTTATAGATTATTTTGCATCATAAGAATTTTGACATGGGAACTGCATTGTAATATCCATTATAGAACAGTGGAAAGCTGCCTCACAGTATCCTGTGTCAAAAAGGAGAAGTTTTAGTTGGATTTCATCATTTTCATTTATCTGTAGTATAAATTAAGAAGCCAGGCCACCCTAAGAAACAGAAGTAGTAAACAGGTCATGTCCATACTGCTTTTACTATGAATGAATGTTTTTGGCCCACTCTTTTCAGACAGGGGTAGAGGAATTATAGAGTTGTCAGAAATCCCTTAGAGTTGAAGAGAAAAAAACTCTCATCCACAAAGGACTGAGAAGCCAGTATGGCTAATACCTAATTATTCATGCTATCTCGAGTAGGAAATCAAGAGACTTGCTGAAAGACCGTCTGCTGGGTTCTCTCAGACTTCTAGTCCTTTCTGGCTTCTTGATTTTTCCCCTTTGTGGACCGGTAGAGAGATGGGGGCCTTCCCTAAACTGTATCTAAAAACATGCACAGAATCACGACATATGAGTTTCTTATTTCAAGGGTCCCACAGGCTCCTGAAAAAGTCTTGAGTAAACACACGACCCAGGTAACTTGCGATAATGTTAATGTTGACATAGCCCTCTGGGAACACAGACCAGTTAGCTCTCTCACCAAGATTTGTAGATGGTTATCACACAAGTGATGGCCCTTGAGGGAAGTCTTATGGCAGCGAAGGAGCTGGCAGGGAAAGAAGTGGGAGAATGAATTGGAAGTAGAGGCAAGAGCACTTGTAATGGTGAAGATAAGATGAGATAAGAATGTGCATCAGAGGTGAGGGATTCTATATGGCCAGGGGGGAAGGCCCGTGTGGGCCAGGGAAGAAGGTTCTTTTTGCTCCGTGTCATCCACATGTGCCTCTGAACATGAGCTTGCACTGTGTATGGGTAGTCTGTCTAGCACAGTGGTTGTTGAACCTGAGCAAGCTTGAGAATCACCTGCAGGGCTTATGAAAACACAGGCTGGGCCCCAGCCCTAGGGTTCAGGATTCTGTGGGTCTGAGGTAGAGCTCAGGAGTCTGCATTGCTAACAAGCTCCTGGGTGAAGCTGATACTGCTCCTGAAACCACGGTACTTCGGGAATGGACAGCTGGTCTAGCATATGGGTCCTTAACATCCTAGAGGTCATGACTGCCTTTGCAAAAGTGACCGATCCTCTCCTCAGAAACCTATACAAATATTCATAACCACATACTATGACCTATAACTACATGGGTTCCTGAGACCCACTAAAAAGAAATGCAGCATGCTGGCTGCTAGCCGTCACCTCCATCTCTAAGAAATATATTGAATTAATAAAGACAATGTAGAAACTGGGCCAGGTAGCTCCATTGGTTAAAGCATCGTCCTGACAGGTTGAAGGTTCGATCCCCACTCAGGGCACATACAAGAAACAACCAATGAATGCATCAATAAGTAGAACAATGAATCAATGTTTTTTTTCTCTCTCTCTCTGTCAAATCAATAAAATTAAAATAAAAAATAAAGATGGCATAGCTTTCAAGCACCATTTTAATGGAAAACTCTCAGGAAGAACAGCACACTGAAAAATGGCACTGAAGTGTGATTTTACTTCTGCATCATGGAATTAGTCACAGTGACCCTAGGTGCAAAATGATAAGGTTTGGGGACTGGGGCATATCAAAGGGCAGTCCCTGGGTGCTACAAGAAAATTCCTGTCACTCTAACGACGTTCGGGTAACCTAGCCCTTTCCTATTCTGAGCTGCCAACTTCTAGGGAAATAAGAGAGGTGTAGGTAACATGGAAGAAAGGGGTACATTTAGCCACAGTCCTGGGGAAGGACACAAAAGTTTGTGCCTTGGGGTAAGTGTAGCTATGGTTCTAGGGTCTCTGGCTCCTACACTTCAAGATTAAAGAAAGAGCCCTGGCTGGTGTAGCTTGTTGAAACCAGAAAAACAGAGGTTAAAATAGGGACTGCCTTAAAGAGATTTGGCTGGAGGCAGAAACCACAAGGAAATTAAGAAAGAACATAGGGAGTGGAGAAGGCGGAACTACAAAACCAATGGGGCTGAACAAGTAGAGGACCACCTGTTCAAGTGTCTAGATTAAAATTTTTCCATTACTCAAAACCCAGAAAGCTTAGGTCATGCTCGCGCCACCCGAGTAGCCAGTAGCTAACAGCTACATTTGCTTCTATACAATGCTTGCTTGCTCCCGTCTATAAAAAGACTTAGCTGTAAGCGCTTAGCGTGGCTCTCCTTTGCAGCTCTTATGAGCACCGCGTCTCCGGACACTCTGAGGGTCCGCCCCTGCGCAGGTTAAAACTTTGGCCAATAAAATAACATCTCTGAATCCTGAAAGTTTCTGACAATTTGTCTCTCGCGTTGGTGGATGCAACATAGCTCAGTGGATTAAGAGCCAGCCTGCGAACCAAAGGGTCACTGGTTCAATTACCAGTCAGGGCACATGCTGGGGTTGTAGGCCAGGTCCCCAGTAAGGGGCGTGTGAGAGGCAACCACACATTGATGTTTTTCTCCCTTTCTTTCTCCCTCCCTTCCCTTCTCAATAAATAAAATCTTAAAAAAAAGAGATCAAAGGAAGAGATAATTAAGAATAGGCTTGCCCTGGCTTGTGGGGAGTTGGTTGGAGCAACGTCCCGTACAATATAAGGTTGCAGGTTTGATCCTCGGTCAGGGCACATACCTAGGTTGTGGCATCAAGGGGTACATATGGGAGTCAACTGATCCATGTTTTTCTCCCACATGGATGCTGGTCTCTCATATCTCTTTCTCTCTCCTCCCCGACCCCCATCAATGGGCCATGTCCTTGGGTGAAATTAAAAAAAAAACAGAACCAAAGGAGAACAGGCTTAAAAGAAAACTTCAAATCAGCTGTGCTACACAAGGCTGGGAGACAGTCCCTATTGTAGAGAACGGAACCTTTTGACTTTACTCTTGACCTAAGAATCTACCTCACATGCCTTCTGGAACCCAGCAGTACAGATATTTTTAAATGACCCTGAAAAGAAAGCAGAGGTGTTCTTTATTTCGTGACAAGAAAGTCATCTTTCATTTAAAGAACATTAGGCCTGCTCTGCATGCATGCATGGAGTGAGGAACAGGAGGCAAATATATTATTATTCACTTTGGTGCCTACAAACTCAAGGGATCCTCTGAGGTCGAGGGGAAACAGGCCCACTGAGCTGGAGAGCAGAGCTTTCCCCTTCGCTTCCCCGAAGAAGTCATAGTGGCACAGACCAGGCACGCTGGACTCATCTGAGCAAAACACGCCTCTGAGCCAATGAAGATTTTTCTGTCATTGCACAGGCTGTTTTGCCCGAAGGCAGGAAAACTGTATCGGATGATAACGTTTTAGCTGCTGATCCATCTCCTCTGTCCCCAATTCTTCTCAGCAAACTTTTATTGGGTCTCATCAAGGGCACATTTACAGAGCAATTTCCATAATGATAAAATCTCTTCAAATGAGATTTAAAATGTAATTAAAGGGCAGATTTGATGTGGTAAAGGCGGTGCTATGCAGTGGCCATATATCATCATGCCACAGAGCGCTCATTCAGCTAGCCTATGGCATGACCCCAATTTCACTCTGGTAAGATTACATGTCCTTGTTTCATGCTAATGGCTTGATTAGAAAAATTAAAAACTTGGATATAAAAGCTTCTCTATTTGAGAGAGAAGTGCATGAACGTGAGTCAGATTTTTGCATCCTTCTCCATTCATTGAATATCTGAGACTTGGGGGACAGCAAGTAACGCCTGGCACACGGAGGCGCACACTGCCACGCTGATAGGTGAAAGGTGCAAGAGAAAGGGCCTGCTTGCCCTAGGAAGTTGATCTCTGGAAATCCCAGGGCCGGCTCCCGTGCTTTTAGGTGCAATCACTGCCAAAGGAGAAACACAGGTTATCGCTCCCTGCATGGATAAATGCTCGCTTCTGGAAAACGTTTTGGTGCTGGAGAAAGCAAGAGAATATTCCCTCTGGCAGTCCATTTCAGAAACTTTGAAAGTCACTTGGACTGTTCTTTGCCATACAATCAATATCAGGTTTTAAGCTTTGAAATTTCCCAAGCCCTAAATACCTCGCTACCAGATCCTCTATCATAAGTATCCTGATTCGTGACATTTACCAAAGGAAGCAAAATGATTTTTCACTGGGGTGCTGCTTTGCTAAATGATAGCTGATTCTATAATATGATAGGGAAATCATATATTTTTAAACACTTGGGGCAAGTCAAATCCTTCAAAAGATCAGATTTTAGATCTAAGGTCATAGTTAAAGAACAGGTTCTGACGCATTTAGAAGATCTGAGCCTTTTAAACGCCATCTACTCATTGCCTTTTCTTTGAAACATATCATAATGAATTTCACAGAAAAAAATGTCATATCGCATCTGAGTTATATAGAGCATTTAGATTCCACTATTTTTTTCTGTACTCTTCACTTTGCCTAAAGGAAACATTTCATTTGGCACAACACTTAGTCTATGGAACCAACTTTAGCCTTGTGATTTGGGGGGTTACAAAATAACTTCTATGTTTTTAAAAATTATTATTTATTGACTTTAGGAGAGGGAGGTAGACAGGGAGAGGGAGGGAGAGAGAAAGAGAGACAAAGAGAGACACATTAGCTTGTTGCTCCACAGATTTATGCATTTGTTATTTGTTTCTTGTATGTGCCCTGACTGGGGATCAAACCCACAATCTTGGCATATTGGGATGATGCTCTAATCAACTGAGCTACTCACCAAGGGTACTCCTGTGTTTTAAAATATCATTAAATGTATGTAATTAAATTACATATAATTAGTAAAAATAATTTTATGGTCTTTAATGTACTGATGATGAGAATTTGTCATCAAATGGTTGTGGAGTTTTAAGTGCAATGATGTTTTTGTAGGCAGAAGTAAGACACCAGGAAAAATAACATAGACTTTTGAAGGGAAAATGGATCCACTGCATCTCTGAAATAAAGCAACGGATAAGTCTCCTTTATTCAACCAAAGCTCACCGGTTAATCCACAAAGTTTGCCTCCCTTATCAAAGATGCAATGCTACTTTCAATTTGCTTTCATAGCAAACAATTCATGGAAAATTTGATTTGACTACAACAATAAGTTCTTTTAGCTAAATAACCCATGTCAACCCTTGGACCAAGTTGTCTGCCAATAATTCCCCTACTTCCCAGTTGCCACCAGAGATAAAAGGATCGAAGAGACTGCACCATTCTCTGTAGGACTATTTGCTTGCACTCAGTTAGCCAAACCTCCGGTGCTTGATTTCATTGCCATGGAAAGTCCTGCAGGATAATTTGGAGAGCAGCTACCTCTATTACTTCTCCCAACATCCCACTGCTTCCAATTACTACTGATTTTCTGTTACAATCAGTAGCCTTGAAACTTGAACTACCCAACTGTGTTAAATGCTGAAGAGAAAATCCCAGGGAAAATGGGGAATGAGAAAAGAGTTTCCGAGCTTCTGAAGAGCAGCATTGTGCTTGCATGATTGTTTTTCATCAGCCTTCACTTCTCTGAGAAGGCGGTATGTTGCGCCATGTTCTCGGCTGACATTTCTTCTCACTAAATAGTTAGTTAGCATGGTGCAAATCTGGCATTCTTCCTTTTCACATCTTTGCTCATGAAATAAGTAAAAGCAGTCCCTAACTTAGAAAGGGTTCTATAACCAGAAGTCATTTGCAAGTCAATGGTTCAGAACAAAAAAGTCAAATGTCCACTGAAACAATAGCCATAGATGTCTCAGGCCAGCACATGTACAGCTATTTGACCTCTGACAGGGATGAACTGTGTCCTTCTGACAGTATTACTTTGGCCTATATAGTTTGGGAAATGTGTATGTTTTAGGGGTACAAACAGGAGAAGTGCTGTAGGAAGTGCTGTATTTTGCCATGTATGATGCACACTTGTTTGCTCAAGTTTTTGAGGGAAAAATAAGGATGTGCATTATATATGGGTACAATGATTACATACCATGAGCATAATCCTGTGTGTAATGGGCATAAAAACATGGGCGCGCTGTATACACAGGAGTGCATTATACATGGCAAAATGTGGGTGTGCTCTCATTGAATCCTGGATGTGCTGGATGCAAACTATGCGTAGGAGATCTGAATGGGCATCTGCCTACCTCCTTCTACCTCCTGGGCCCAGTCTTTTCTACCCCTACATTTATTTGCTCAGGCCTAATAATCCTCTCTTACCTGCTGAAAACTCTATTCCCAGATCCTGGTCTGACCACTTTCACATTCTGGAAAGTTTTTACATTTCAAAAAGAGACAGCTAAGTTAAACCGAGTGAATCACAGATAGGGAGGATTTCAGAGAGCATAAGAATGTACAGTGAAAATATTCACATAGTAACAAAAGTGTCCGGGACGGGAAGGTTTTAGCCATTCGTGGTAGAAAATCTACTTTGGTTAATACTATATATAGCGTGGCTTACCCAAAGCTCCATACCACTCTCCTTCTAGTTGGACAGGCTGGAAATTGAAAAATGTGTTTGCCAGGCTTTTATGTATCTAGGGTTTTGGACATGAATTAGGTTTTAATGAGTTAGGGTGATAAGATAAAGTATGGGGTGCCTGTTAAATTTGAATTTCAGATAAACAATGGGTTTTTTAGTATAAGTACATGGCATGTACTATTTTTGTGTGCTAAGTCCCGCAACCCTACACCAAGTAGATGTACTTGTGAGGGATCTGAATGGTGGAAGTGAGGTATGGGCCATGTCCCTGCTCCTTTTGGCTATTTCTCTTGGCAAGCTTAGCCTTTGAAGCATGAGATTTCCCAAAGCCATGCTCCAGCTTCCTGAGTGGAAAGAAGCAGGTGTTAACAGCAGCTACAAAAATGGTGGTCTCTAGATGTCCATTTTCTGCTTCCTGGTTGAGTTACAGAGAATGTCCTTGAGTTCACTGCTTCAGTGGTACCTTGGAACTGTGAGTTCCCTAGTGGATCACTTCTACCTCGTTTTAGAAGTCTATCCAGGAAGCCGAGTATAGAATCTACTCCTCCGGCCTTTCCAAAGGTTTAGTATGCATCTAATCCACTAGATAAGATGTTATCTGATTACTAGAGGTAAGGTAATTTCTTTTTTCTGCACTGAACTATGAATGCTATATCAACCCTCAGGGTCAGCTTGTCTATTTGTTTTGAGGACCAGCAGTATCTTCCTTTACCATTTAAAAATCCACAAACAATTACATTCTATGATGTCATCAACATGGCTCTTTGTCACAGCCATGAGATCTCCTATCAAAGCGGGGTTAGAAGCCAGGAAGGCAAAGGGGTTTGTACTTCTGGACTGACATCTTGTTTTATTTCTACAGAAAATACAATACAAGATACTTTAGGTATCAGGTGCACAGCTCAGAACTGTTTGTAAGGATGCTCAAGGAACTTAGCGAGGACCTCAACAGCATAGAAAGACCCATCCAGAAATGGATACACTAATTGAAATAAAGAACAATTTACAGAGAAACAGCATTAGATTGGATGAAGCTGAGAATCAAATCAATGATTTGGAATATAAGGAAGCAAAACATGACCAATCAGAATAAGAACAAGAAAAAAACAACCCCCCAAAACCGAGAATAGTGTAAGCAACCTCTGGGACAAATTCAAGTGGTCCAACATTTACATCATAGGGGTGCCAGAAGGAGAAGAGATGGAGCAACAAATTGGAAGTCTATTGGAAGAAATAATGAAAAAAAAACTTCCCTAATTTGGTGAAGGAAATAGACATGGCAGTCCAGAAGGCACAGAGAGACCCAAACAAGATGGACACAAAGAGGTCCACTCCAAGACACATCATAATTAAAATACGAAAAGTTAAAGATAAAGAGAGAATCTTAAAAGCAGCAAGAGAAAAGAAGTTAGTTACCCACAGGGGAGTTCCCATAAGACTGTCGGCTGGTTTTTCAAAAGAAACCTTATAGGCTTGAAGGGATTGGTAAGAAGTATTAAAAGTCATAAAAGGCAAGGACCTACATCCAAGATTACTCTATCCAGCAAAGCTTTCATTTAGAATGGAAGGGCAGATAAAGTGCTTCTCAAACCAGAAAAACTAAAGGAGTTCATCATCATCAAACCATTATTATATGAAATGATAAAGGGGCTTATTTAAGAAAATGAAGATCAAAACTATGAACAATAAAATGGCAACAAATACATATCTATCAACAGCTAAATCCAAAAAAAAAACTAAGCAAACAAGAACAGACACAGAATCATGAATACAGAGAGTGTTTTGATGGTTGTCAGATGGGAGGGGGTGTGGGGGAATGGGTGAAGAGATGATGAGATTAAGAAGTACAAATAGGTAGTTACAGAATAGCCACGGGGATGTAAAGTACAGTATAGGAAATGGAGTAGCCAAGAGCTTATACTTATGACCCAATGACATGCAGAATAGTGGGGGGATTGCCTGAGGGAGTAGGGAGTACTGGGTGGAGGGCCGAAAAGGGGGAAAATTGGGGTAACTATAGTAGCATCATCAATAAAATATAATTTTTAAAAAAGATACTTTAGGTTGTGGCAATACATTACAACACCTAAATATTATATCACCATCCTTTACATAAATGTCACTATTGCTTATTTCTTTTGTTCCTCATATTTAGGTGTCAATTTTTCACTGACAACACAATTGATGCCTAGGGAAAAGATGTGATTCAACAGTTTCACAACATGATATTCTATTCATGAAGACATGATACACTGCCACTCAAGCTCCCTACCAAAAAAGCCCGGAAGTAGAATATCACAAACTTGATTCGCATATAAAATTATGGGGACAAAGGAGGGCTACTAAAGGAAGACAGTGTGCTTTCAGGCCTGGCTTGCACGCATGAGGAGAACTCTGTAGAACAGAGCTTATATCCCTGCTGTTGGCACTGGGCACCGCCCCGACCACATACTAGCCACCCGTTCAATTGAGCTGAAGTCATGAATCATTTAACCGCCTTCATCTATTCTGCATATATCTTACCCACAACATCGTTTCTTAATAGCATCAAGGTCTAGCATCAGGAAATACAGACATGGTAAGGAAGCATGGACCATCCCTAGTGAGCAAGGTTTTCTACTCTTGGTAGAGTATGAACCTCTCGGTTCATGTGAGGAGGGTGGCCCTGCAGTTTATTGCCCAAACGTAAGCACTTTTGAGAGTGTGTAGGGGTGCTATTAATGATCACACAAGAACAAAAGCCATGATCTGGGACTGTCCTGAATGAATCAGGGTGAACAAAGCCATAGCAATGAATAAAGTGGTAAGAAAGTCCTGACCGGTTCCTTACGTTTCCTTATATTTTCTCTCTATCAGCTAGAGGCAGCCTTTCTTCCTATGCATTCCCTCCAGGAAACAAAAGGTCTGTGACATGACGTCTCCTCCTGTTCAGGGGTGGCATGGGGGAGTCCGCTGAGGGCGGTGAATTGGTCCCTGTGCCTTACACTCAGGGGATGAGGAGCAGAGAAAAGCCAGAGGTTCACACCGCCGTGTGTGCACCTGGGTGCCTTCTCACCACAGGGAGTGGACACCTTCCGTTCTGTTTTCTATGGGAGGGAAGAGAACAAAGAGGGCCAATAACAAAATGCCCTTCAGAGAAAACTGTTTGTGAGCCTGTGTGTAATGGAGATAAGAGCTAGGACACTGTCGAGAGAGGTCCTGGAATAGCTTCTTGAAAGGAAATTTTTTTAAAAAAAGTGAGTGTAAGTGGATGCTGCTGCCACACCTATTGTGCCTCGTCTGCATACAATATTCCTGTCAGCAAATGAAGATGGAGGTTTGTGCATCTGCCAGCCCTGCAAATCGGCGAGGATTCACTTTCTTGAAATTTACTTTAAATTCTCCAGTAGGGAAAAGTAATTCATTCATTCCGTATGTATGTGATACCTGAAGTTTACTACCAAGTCTGCACTGGCAACTATGGCTTTGTGAGGCTCCTTTGCCAATCAAAAATTTCTCCCAAGTCATTTCTATTCCTATCTAAGGAGACCAGGCACATAATGAAAACAACAACAAAGTGAACAACAAAAGTCAGGCTTTTGATTCATAAGTCATGCATTAAAATCTTAATCATAGAACTTTAAAGCGATATGGCAAACTATACACATAGGCCTTTCCTTGGGAAGAAAAGCAGAGGGAAGACACTGGACTGGAAATGTCCTGCTAGTCGGGTTTCTCCCGAGGGAGCCATATCTGCTTTGCTTACTAATGCATCTCCAGTTTCCAGGTTGCTGGCTGGTATGCAGTTGCTTTGGTTTTCGGTCAAGACTTATTGAACAAACCATTGGGTACATTAATGAGTTGGTCAATTATGAAAAAAGCCAAGTAACTTCTGAACATCAAGAGGGTTAATAATGAGAGTGAAGGCATTGGTTCTGTGGGGCTGTAATGGATGGTAGGTAACCTTGGTTGGCACCTACATTGTGGAGCACTAGTTTCTCTGGACAGTCACCTAGTTTATTGTATGATGGTTTTAACCACTTTTTCCCTCCGAGTTTCCAAGTCACAGCAGGTCTCGTTGCTCCCCCTGGGATGATGATGAGATTATCATTTGCCATCGTTCAATCATTTATTCATTCGTTCAACAAATATTATGTGTTGCCATGTACAATGTGCACCCACATTTTCATGTGCATTGTACACAGGATTATTATACTCATGTATAATGCACATCCTTATCCCCCCTCCCAATTTGGGCAAAAATATATACATTATACACAGCGAAATACTGTACTAAGTACCCACCAGGTATCTGGCATGGTGCCAGGCCCCAGGGATGAACTTGACAGATATGGTCCCAGCCTGGACTAAGGTTTCCTTTCGTAAAATGATGATACCCTGAGCCCTGGCCGGTGTAGCTCAGTGGATTGAGCACCAGCCTGAGAACCAAAGGATCATGGCTCGATTCCCAGTCAGGGCACATGCCTGGGTTGCAGGCCAGCTCCCTGCAGGGAACGCACAAGAGGCAACCATACATTGATATTTCTCTCCCTCTCTCTTTTTCTTCCCCTCTAAAGATAAATAAATAAAATCTTTTAAAAAATTAAAAAAAAAAGGAATGATACCCTGGCTTACCTCAGGCATTATGAGTAAAAAGCACTGGGAAAGGTAGGCAACTCTAAGTAGGAGCCTCTAGTCTAGGACATGATGAATAAGCCTTCCGAGAGAATCTTTCTTAATTTAACACTTAGGAAATCAGCTAAAGGGGAAAACTGTTTGCACGGAAAACCAAACCATTTAAGAGGCTGCTGAGTAATTATTGGGTTCTTTTGATTAGGTAGAAAACCTATTTTGGGAGTTAAACTCTCAAGGTAGACTTCTCCCAGGCCTATATTATCTGTTTGGACTAGACACAGGGCCTTAAGTTGAAGAGTTAATTAAAAACTATTCTCCACTATAACCCCCCCTTGTTTTATGCAAGGTAGTTTTGTGGCCTAGAATGAATAACCACCAACAAGCCAATGAGTCAAAAATCATAAAAAAGATTTTGCAGTATCTTTGATCAGCAGATTTCATGGCAATGGATGTACACTTAATTTTACAAAATAAGGAAGGTTTAAATCGGGGCGCTGAGAAACGAAGG
This sequence comes from Artibeus jamaicensis, assembly GCF_021234435.1. Lineage (NCBI taxonomy): Eukaryota > Metazoa > Chordata > Mammalia > Chiroptera > Phyllostomidae > Artibeus > Artibeus jamaicensis. Next base: position 5,247,239 of record NW_026522028.1, on the reverse strand, counting down.
AAAAGAGGTGGAAAGAAGAAGTGCAAGAGAGAGTCTGAGGCCATTTCTATCAACTTAGCAGCGATGAGATGGATTGGAAACTGCAAATGAAAGGATGCCACCGCTCACGGATTCCTGATTCGGTAGTAAACAGTCGTGCATATCAATATTCCCAAATAGCTGTCTCAGATTGCCACTCTCCTTGAATTTCAGACACTAACACCATTCCTCTCACTTTGTATTTAGCTGCATCTTCCTCTTCAATGAGAAAAATAAAGCCAGTAGAAGGACCCTACCTTCACCTTTCACAAAACTTATAAAACTACGATTATCCTCCTCCTCCCCTGTAGTTGGAATAGAAGATGTGCCTTTGTTCCTATCTGAGGCTGCTGACGACCCCTTATTTTTTCCGCACGTCAGCCTCTCCTTCCTCTCGCTCTCTTTCCTGCGGGCATTTAAACATGCTCAAGTTCCTCTTGTTCTTCTTTTAAAAAAGAGTTTATTATTATTTTTTTTTTTAGGGAAAGGGGAAGGGATGGAGAAAGAGAGGGAGAGAAACATTGATGTGACAGAGAAACATCGATCGCTGCCTCCCACACAGTCCCCAGCCAGGGACCACCCCACAACCCAGGCATGTTCCCTGACTAGGAATCCAACCGCAGGCCTTTCATCTCACAGAATGACGCCTGACCAGCCAAGCCACACTGGTCAGGGCAAGGCCCTGTTGTCTTAAGAGAATTCATTTGTTCTTGCCCCTACATCCATTTTTTGTTACTATGTTCTTTCTCGTTTCCCATCACAGCCATAAGTCTTAAAATAATTGGTTTATTCTTGCTCCTTGATTTTCTCGATTCCCAATCGTGTCTCAATGCGCTGCAATTTTGGTTCCTTATTTCCCACTGAGTATTTACTGGGTTCTTCAAAATCAACACTGAAATTGCTCACATCAAGGTTAGCAGTACCCTCTTTGTTGCTAAATTAATGGAATATATTTTGATTTTATCTTTCATGTCTCTTTTGCAGCACTTGACAACTCTGAATGCTGCTTTTCCTTGAAAGCCTCTCTTCTCTTGGATTCTGGGATGCCACGCCCCCCTGGTTTGTCTCCTGCCTACTGCATTGTTCATTTCCCTGCCTCCATGGCCAATTTAGTTTTCTCTGTTCATTCTAGAAGTGTTAGTATTTTTCTGGGGCCTCTCCTAGGATCTTTCTTCTCATCTGTTTCCAAACATTTCTCTAAACCATTCCAAACCCTTACAAAGGTTTCATTACCTATGTGCTGAGAAAATACAATTAAATATCTCTAGCTCGGAACTTTTCCAAAAGGTACAGCTCACATACCCAGCTCCCTGGACATAAGCATTTGAACGTTCCACAGGCAACTCAAACTCAACAGGTGAGAGACTGAACTCAACATCTTGCCCCTCCTGTCTCACTGCCTTCTGTCTCCTTCAACTATACCCCATCTTTTGTATAAAACGTTGAAATAAATGGTACCACCATCTACCTCACTGTCTCAGTTCAATATTTGAATTACGTCTTCCCTCCAAGCCACCTATGATAACCTAAAAACCATAATAGCATTGATTCTACATTTTTAATATTTACTTAGTTTTTAATTAAATTTATTGGGGTGACATCGGTTAATAAGATCATATAGGTTTCAAGTGTGTATTTCTATGCTATGTGATCTGTATATTGTATTGTGTGCCCACCACCCGAAGTCAAATCATCTTTGGTCACCATGTATTTGACCCCATTTACCCTTTACTATCCTCCCATCCCATTTTCCTCTAGTTACCACCTTACTGTTGTCTGTGTCCATGAGTTTCAGGTTTATATCTCACACATGTGTGAAGTCATCAGTTTTTAGACTTGCTGACTGACTTATTTCGCTTAGCATGATATTCTCAAAATCCTTCCATGTTGTCATAAATGGCAGTATTTCATCTTTTCTCAAGGCTGAGTAGTACTCCACTACATATATGGACCACATCTTCTTTCTGCAGTCCTCCAATGAAGGGCACTGTGGTTGTCGCCATGTCCTGGCCACCGTGACTGCTGCTGCAACAACTGTTGTATATTTTGGATATTTAACCCCTTGTCAGAGCCGTAGTTTGCAAATATCTTCTCCCATTCGGTCTTTTTGTTTCATTGGTGGTTTCTTTTGCTGTGAAGACGCTTTTTAGTTTGATATAGTCCCACTCATTTATTTTTGCCTTCACTTCCCTTGCCTTTGGGGTCAAGTTCATAAAATCCTCTCTAATATCAAGGTCCTTAAGTTTAGTACCTGTGTTTTCTTCTATGTAATTTATTGTTACAGATCTTATATTTAGGTCTTTGATCTGCTGTCAATTAATTTTTTACATATGGACATACTGTCGTCTGGTTTCACCCTTTTGCATGTGACTCTCCAGCTTTCCCAGCATCATTTATTGACGAGGCTTTCTTTTCTCCATTGTATGTTTTTGGCTCCTTCATCTAAAATTATTTGCCCATATACATGTGGTTTTATTTCTGGGCTCTCAGTTCTGTTCTATTGCTTTGTGTGTCTGTTTTTTTTTTTTCTGCCAATACCATGCTGTTTTGATTTTCGTTGCTTTGTAGTATACCTTGAACCCAGGTAGTGTCATACCTTTGGCTTCATTTTTTTTTCTCAGGATTGTTTTGGCCATTTGGGGTCTTTTGTAGTTCCATACAAATCTGATGACTTTTTTTCTTTCATTTATTTAAAAATGATATTGAAATTTTGATGGGGATGGCATTATATCTGTATATTGCTTTGGGTAATATGGACATTTTAACTATGTTGAATGTTCCACTCCATGAACACCAAATATCTTTCCATTTTATTTTGTGTTCTGCTCAATCTTTTTAAATAATGCTTTGTAGTTTTCAATATATAAGTCCCTCACATCCTTCATTAAGTTTATTCCTAGGTATTTTATTCTTTTTGTTGAAAAAGGAATTGTTTTTTCCATTTCTTTTCCTGAAGTTTTGGTGTTAGTATATAGAAAAGTAGTGGATTTGTGTACATTTGTTTTGTACTTTGCAATTTACTGTATTTGTTTATTGTTTCTGATAGTTTTTTCTACCTTTTCAATAGCTATCAAGTGTGTATAGTTCCTACTGTACTCTATCACCATCAGTATACTGTATTTTTGGACTATAGGATGCACCCCCCCCTCTAAATTTGGGAGGTATAATGGTTGTTAATGCTGCTGTTGAGTTATGTTTACATTTACATTGGTGAACTATTATGATATTTATGTTATTAAATATTTTACCACATTTTTTGCTTCATATTTTTTTTCCTATTTTCTTCCTCTAAAACCTAGGTGTGCCTTATGGTCCGAAAAATACAGTAACTTTGTGTACATCATCATCGTTTTCACTTAGATAACTTCAATAGTGCTCTGAAGCTCTCTCCTCATCTCCAGTTTACTGAGCTTCTTTGGTTTCTTGAACTGCCATGTCATTTCTCACTTCCACGCCTTTCCACATACTATTCCCTTTGCCAGGAATACTCTTCCAAATCCCCACCTTGACCTGGCTAACTCTTGCTTCTCCTTAGGTCTTAGCCAAGGGGAGAGAAGTCCTTGAGGAACCTGTGCTCACTCCGAGAAGAGTTATCTTTATGTACCTTCATGGCACTGCTTTTACCATAAAGCACATCCTTGTTTAATTCCCTTCCTCTTTCATTAGACTACTGATCAGTGAAGACAGAGATCAAACTTACATATGGATGTATCCCTAGTATCTAGTATAGTGTCTGGGACATGAATAGATACTCACAAACTAAAATGTATAAATACAGGTATGCTTGCACTAAAAAGACTATTCCACCATACTCCCTTCTAATAATGGGCAGTTTAATTTTTTTGTTATTGTTTTACATGCAAGGGCTTAATGTGCTGTGAGTTCTCCATACATATGTTTCTGTTTAAATCAAGCAAATGAAGTTTATAAAATCCTATTATAATGAAAAGCATGGCACATCAAAAATTTCCCCTATAGTGACATTTTCCCTCTATCATAACTCTTCTGGAAATAACAGAGAAAATTAAGCAAATCCGAAGTCACGAGCTCACATAAAGCTATTCAGGAATGAATTTGCTGAGGCAGAGGGGCACGAACAGCTGCGCAGGCTGCGCGCTGAATGAACCAAAGCAGTGCCATGGACCCAGTGTGTTGTATGCTCTATAACCTGAACAACTCTTCACGTTGACCCTGAGTTTCAGAAATAAAAGAAAAGGGTTAAAGTTCCCTTTATTTTTTTCTCCCCCGACGGCCTCTGAAGGTGAGGGATGATGATGATTGTACTCTTGAATTTTAATCGATTTAACAGAGCGATTAGACTTTTAAAGCTGTAGAGTATCTTAAAGGTCATGTAGCCTAGGGATGACAAAGAGGTTTCCTTTCTGTGCTAACTACATTGGCGGGTGGAAGCTGCACGGAGCATTGTCTTGAGAAGTATTCAGATACAGGACTGACTGATGAGTGACATCTCCTATGGGAAAATGAGGGAGAAGTGGAAGGAACCCACTGATTTGCCTTCCTTGATCTAGTTCATCCTTTCATCTTCCATAGGAGAAAATTAAGGCTCGGAAAAGTAAGGTGACCTGCTCAAAGTTAACACTGGTGCTACAGCAGAACTCACGTTTGAATTTTTTAAAAAAAATTCTAGCCCATGTCCCTTCCTTCACATCTGGTCTCAAGATTCCTCACGAAGATAAATTATAAATCCCAGCCCTGTGATTTACTACCTTTCAAATTTTAACTTATTTTCAAGGTTAACTTCCTGCCTCGCATCACAAGCATAAATAAATCTGTTTGCCATCTGAGAACACAGCATGATTGCAGGAAATAGTCTTCAACATCATAAAACTACCACACAAAATGCAGTGACAAGTGCAGTCTCTAACAGGTCTATGCTGTAAGTCGAAGGGGCCGCTGTCAGTCAGGTTAGGCATTTCAGGAAGAAAAGAAATTGTGAGTAGGACAACAGAGATATCCTTGCAAAAACACTGGTCTTGGCATGAATAGGTCAAGAATGAAACTGATGAGACATCTATTAATGTTGTCAGCACGGTGCTAGGCTCTGGGGCTACACTGGTAAATGGAATGATGTGGTCCCTGACTTTGTGGTTATTACACTGATCTAAAGAAGTCAGGCATTGAACAACGAATGATGTGAGCATTTCAAGAGAAAAAGGACAAGGAACTTATGGGGGAGGTGGGTAACCCAGTAGACTCAAAGTTTTGGCTCCTGCTACTCAGAGACAGACTACAGAGAGCAGTTTGTGATAACTTTTGGTATCCGAACTGGAAACGGAAAACAAAGGCTAGATTGCTATGGAAAACTTACAAACTTAAGAGTCACAAATTGACATTTTTGAATAAGTAAATATAAATAGAAATGGCAAATCCAAACTGAGTAATAGTGGCCAGCATCCCTATCTACACTGGTTATAAAAAAAGGTACAGAACCTTAAATCAATGCCTCCCCTGAGGTCTAAAAGACGCTTATCACCACGCCCTAGATGCTTTTGCACTTGCTTCTCAAATCACTTTAAACATATCTGGTGATCACGATTCATTGTTTTTACTCACTTGAAAAGTCATAAGTACTTTTGGCCACTGAGATGTTGAAGAAAAAGTAAAACAGCACTCATTAGGAGATTTTATGGGTGCCTGAAGGTGTGCTTTCATAAACAGGAAATGATTTATGACTTATCAAAAGGCATACCTCCGAGTCTCGTACCTAATCTCTACATTCAGCTGACTTTCCCCATTTCTCTAACATGGAGTGTAGCGACAGGAGATGCTCTTGATTAGCCAAGAGCTACTGCTGCGCCTACATCAACCTCTACTGGACTCAGGGCTAGGAAACTGTGAAATCACCTAAGTGCAGAGCTTCCAGATGAAACCTGTGCTGATTATTTTTTTTATCATGCAAGGTGTAAGGAAAATGAGCAGCTTTTACAATTCTGTAAAATTAAGAAACCCTTCTTGGGCATATTACATGACCTTAAAAGTATCTTTTGTACAAGGTTTAAGAAACAAAGGAAGGTGGTTGTTGGTATAACTTAGAACGCTATGAAAATGCTGAGTCTGACAATTTGGAAAATGATTTTAATTTCTTTTTCTCTTTTTACAACTTGATAGAAATATGATTGCAGAAAAAACACATTGCACATCTTTAAATAATACCATTTGACCATTTTGGACATGTGTACATGCCCAAGAAACCATCCCCACAATGAAGATAATGAATATTTTCATTATTCCCAAGTTTTCTCAATCCCCATTTAATCTATTCCTCCCTATACTTGTCTCTAGGCAATTACTGATCTACTTTATGTCAGTATATGAGGTCTGTCTGGAAAAAGTCCAGCCATTGTTAATATAATGAGATCAGTTTGGGAGACATTGATGTGCTCTGGCAGCCAAGGAGAGTGGACTGGAATGCGCATGTGTGAACAATGAAGACCACGTACTAGTCAGTGGGGGCAGTAGACACCATTGGGTGAGCATGTGGATTGTGTGGCAGTCACATTCAAAATGACTCAGCAAGGAGGGCAATGAATCTGCATTATATTTTGCGTTAAGCTTGACCATTCCTCTGTGGAAACTATTCGGATGATTCAGAAGGCTGCAGCTAAGGGCAACTGGCGATTGGCAGCTTCATCATGGTGATGCACCCGCTCATGCATCATGTTTCCTGCAGAGTTTTTTGGCAAAACATCAAATCACCCAGGTGACCAAGCCCATCTATAGCCCTGATTTGGTGCCCTGTGATGTCTGGCTTTTCTTAAAACTAAAGTCACCTTTGAAAGGGAAGAGATTTAAGACCATTGATGAGATTCAGAAAAATATGATGGAGCAGCTATGGCAAGTGGGAGACCTGTGTGAGGTCCCAAGGTGCCTACTTTGAAGGGGACTGAGGCATCATTATCCTATGTGCAATATTTCTTATATCTTGTATCTGCTTCAATAAATGTCTCTATTTTTCATAGTACATGGCTGGACCCCTTCTGGACAGACCTCCTATATCACCTTGCTCTTCCATATTATTCAATATATAACCAGAACCATTCAGTATCATTTTGGGGGGCAGGGAAGGAGTAAGCTGGTTTCTTTCACTTATATTAATACATTTGAAGTATTTTCATATTTTGCAAATGTTTTTATTGATGAGTAGTCTATTGTGTGAAAATAACACTATTTGTTTATCATTTGCCTTTTGATGGATATTTTATCTCATTCCCTCAAAAATGATTTCACTTCTAACCTTTTTTCTGCCCGGAAAGAAACATGGGTCTCATGCAGTGATAGAAAACTTGGCTCTCTGGAGGATGGGGCATGGAATGGGCGGGGACCTATGAATTCAGTCATAACCACTGACAATCTTCCACATCACTATTTCCCAACCTAGTTAGTAAGCACTGGTTTGCATCCTGCCGTGGTCGAGTGTTCCATCCAGGACAAGCTGCAGGTGGCTACCGAGAACTTCCAATGGTGCTAGTGAGACGGAGCAGCTGAAATTTTTTAAATTGTAATTTAAATGTACTTCCGTATAAATTTAAAATCTAATACTTGTGCAGCTGTTGGAAAACTGCAGTATGTTTGGCACACCTTGGTTGTATGAACCTACTCTCTTCAAGTGTCCATTTTATGATCTCTAAAAACGAATCAAGTATTTTCAATGAAAACATAATGTCTGTACTGAGATGAAGTGTCGCTGTAAAATACATACCAGATTTCAAAGACTTAGAACAGAAAAATGGTCATTAATATACTGCATTCATTACATATTGAAATAATAATCCATATTGGGTTAATAAAATATAATAATCTCACTTGCTTCTTTTTACTTTTAAAGAATGTGTCTACTGGAAAATTTAAGACAACATATGTGGCTCTCCCTCTGTTTCTATTGGACAACGCTACTTTGCACACTGTGTGGACGCTGAGAACACACAGCTGAGCATCCCCTGCAGAAACTGTACAGAATGGTGCTAAACCCCTTGCAGTGGCAGGAAGAGGCAGGGGGATGCAAGGACACTATGGGGACAGAGATGAGTAGCAGCTAAATCAGGCTGAGGTCAGAGATGGCTTCCTGCAAGAAGACATGCAAACTTGAGTTGTCTCCTCAAGTATGAGTATGAGTTGGATGAAGAAAGAAGAAAGGCATTCAAGGAAAAGGGAGAGGCACGTGCAATAACATCGGGAGACACGGTGTAATATGGTGATTAAGAATCCAGCAGCCTCGCCTTTTGGGTTGTACCACTTACTACTAACTGCAGGGCCTCAGGCCAGGGACTTAATTTCTCTGGGCCTATTTCTTCTTCTCTCACATGGAATCATACTGTTGCCAACGTACTAGGGTTATTGTGAGAAATGAATGAGGTAATCTACTGGGCAGAACCCTGTCCAATGCCACATCAGTGTTTGGGGTTATCATTGTGAATTAGAAAAAGGAAATAATTCCATTATGGTTGGAGTTAAGGGTTTGTGGGTGGTAGCTGTTAGAGACGGGGCTACAGAAAAGATAGTCACTGAGCATTCCCCTAAGCTGTTTGACCTTTGATCCTTAAAGCTCTGGAGGATTAGCTACATCTTGAAAACAACATCCCAGGCTGAAGGTGGCAGAGAGCTCAGGGGAACTAAGACTCTAGGTACGAGATGAGAGGCCAGTTTAGCAAAACAGGTGAGTAGCGATATAGGGGTAGTGTCCGTGGAGGCCTGCCTGTGCACACCGTGGACGTGGGTGCTAATTGCTCCTGAAACCGTCCTCTGCTTCTTTGTAGGTCCTCAACTAGACTTCATTCCCCAGCCTCTCTGCTGTTACCTGTGGCCACAGGACTGAGTTCTAGCAAGTGGAAGGTAAGGGGAGGTGGACCATCTTTCACAACAGTCCCAGTGTTCGCTCCCCTTTGGACTACAGTATGTCTTTAGAAGGACAATCTTGGCAAGTGAGTACCACTTACTACTTGGCAGTAGAACAGGCTTCCTGGCCACCGTGGGGGCCCACTCCTACTTTCCCACATACACCTCGAAGCGACTAACATGCAATCACCTGGAACTGTTTATGTCAGAAAAAAATGCACTTCTTTTTTGAAAGCCATTTTACGGTCATACATTTGGAGGAATACTTGCTATAACAGTTAGCCTATCCTAACTAATGCAGTGTTTGGCAGAAGTAAAGCCTGCTTGGGTGTGGTTGGTAGAATAATAATATGGGTGTAATAATTTATAGTTTTAATTTGAACATTTCACCTAAAACAGAGGTGTCAAACTCATTTTCACTGGGGGCCACATCAGCCTCAAGGTTGCCTTCAAAGAGCCAAATGTAACTTCAGGACTGTGTACATGTAACTGCTCCTTAACTGTTAAGCAAGAGCTTGGCACTGCCACACAGTAAAAAGAAGGTGGAGGGCCGGATAAAACAAGGTGGAGGGCCGGATTCAGCCTGCGGGCCTTGTGCTTGCCACCTGTGACCTAAAATGTCATATGTTGTGCTCAACTGTGATATTGTTATGTTACAGAATGACATGCTTATGCTTTTGTAATAAAAGATTTTGTAATTAAAAAGGGGCATTATTTGTGCTGAACTCTGTATATATGAAAAGTGTTTAAAGAGTTAAAAGCATTGTTTAAGGAAGTAAGAAGACGTAATGACCAATAAAATGTGGGAACGATAAGGAAGCTGTCACCAAATTGAGTAGCACAGTCCCAAGTGTTATCTTGAGTGTCAGCATAAACAGTGGGCCAACAAGTATATCTTTTGCGACCTTGTCAAAGCATATTTTAGATCAGTCATGAAAGCAGTAAGGTGGGAAGGGACGAGAGCTTTGGTTAGGCTAAAGAAATTTGGTATATACTGAAACTTAGCAGAAAAGTGACGAAGTTTCAAAAGGAGCTGGGAAGAAGAAACCTGAGACAAGTCAGCTGGTTAAGGCAGTAAGAGTCAAGCAGGTTCTGAAATCCTAGATAGGCAGGTTTGAGTTGCTGGAAGACAGGCGTTAGCAAGAGCAGCTCTGAAATCCCTCAAATTTGCAAACTGGACCCTGATTCAAAAGGCAAGAGCATGGGATACTCCTAAGCAAACAGGCAAGGGCTTCCAGAAGGAAGGTCAAAGCCTGGTGCCTCTTCATCCCCAGAAATCTGGATGTGGCTTCCTCTTAGAAGGAAGAAGGGCTAACTCTCCCCCCAGGATCCAAGGAGACTCCTGCCTTGTGTAATGGAAAAAGAGAGAAGTCTTCAAGCGATTTTGACAAAATGCGGTAGTTCCATAGACTCTAATCCAAGATCAAAGCACAGTCAGACCCTGCTTTTCCCTACCCAGCATCAGGCCCAGAGCTGCTGGGCCACAGCCCATTCCCTGTCACACCCTTACCAATCCCAAGCAGCCAGGTGATTCAGCAGCAGCTCCCTCAGGGCCGGCGCGGAAGGCATGTGAGACGAATGTCGCTGCTGTCATTCCGATAACTGGTGGGAGCTCTAGACCTCATCACGATAGGATCATTCCTTCTGACACCAGTTTCAGGTTAAGAACCTCATTTCTCTCTACTACATTTCACCAACCATTTTCCGTATGCCCTCTGTTCACGGGAGGGATACATTTTTCCCTCATCACCATTTTTGAAAATGTGTTGTCAAGAAAAAAATACTGTGTGCTCTCTGCAGTAATTACTCTTTCCCTTACCTTAAAAAAGTATTCTAGGGGGAAAATACGACACATACTACAGGAGCTGGGAAAGTGGGCCTTTCTGACTTCTGACAAGGCTCCGTGAGCCCCTGGCTGCTGTGGACTTGCCCAGCCGCAGTTGCTAAAGACTCGCAGACTCAAAGATCAGCCCTTCCTCACTCCAAGTCAATGAACTTCTTTCACCTGCCCCAGAGCGTCTGCGAACCTGGGCACCCGCTAGCAGACGAGGTCTGAGATTTTTTTCCAGCATTCACTATGTGCCAAATACTGTCCTACCTGAGTTCAGTGCATTCATTCACTTCATTCTCATAACAACCCTATGAGGTCGGTACTGTTATTTCCACTGTATGTGTAAGGAAGCCAGGGTATAGAGCAGTCACCACGATAGAAAGTGGAGGGCAGAGATGAGCCCTTGCATTGGATGATTTTCTTGTAATGAGAAAAACAGCAACCACAGCAGCCCTCTCGGCAAACATTCATTGAGAACTTCCTTGTGTCATGCTGCTCGCAATAGCGAGTGCTTTCCACGTGTCACGTCAATTTAATTCTAGTATCCAGTGGGCATGAGGTGAGCTGCCTTAAGCTATAGTCTCTTCCACGGGCAGCCTCCTTAGGTCCCCAGTCATTTAGGCGGCGCTGCTCTGAGGGTATTTTATATACCTCAGGGCCCTGAGTGAACTCCAGGTAGAACTTGAACCCTGGGTACCTGACTATACTTTGCCAGTTCTCTCACCCCGAGAAACTGGACCCTAGTTGTTATCTAGGGATTGTGTCTCTCTGGAGAACACCTACCTTGCCCTCCCTTTTGCAAACCAAGATACTAACTGACACTGTCCTTTAGCTGTTCACATCATAGTTATCAGATCTACATTTCCACTTTTTCATTGGCCCTTGTTTTTGCGGTAGCTGGTCCCTTTCCTTGCGGACTTCCCACACTAAATAGCCAGGAGAGTCCTTGTAGCCTCTCCTCCCTACCAGTTAGCTGCTGCAGCTATTGTGCCCCTAGTCAAAGCTAATGTGGGTCATGTCTCCCCTAGGAAGAGAGTAGTTCCTTATCTGTGACATAGACTAGGAAATGCCTGCAGGCAGACAGGGGCCTGGTCTCATCTCACTGCCCCACACCTGTGCTTATTTCTGATCCGTGTTTGCATAAGGAATAAAGGAGTGAATAAATACAGGGGCACTGAAGGATATAAACTTTCATTTTCCATCCCACTGTTAAAAATCTAGGTGAGAATTCAAAATTTCTAGCTAGGCTAAAATGTACCAGTTCTAGTTGATAAACTGGCAGAGAACTTGACGCTGCAAGGTTCTATTTTTCCAGTAAGATTTCCCATCATATAACTGGAATGAATTTATTCCAGGATAGTAGACATGTATTGGTGCAGTATGAGAGGAAGGGGATTTAAAGAACATCATAAAAAGCACATTCAAATCTGCTTAATAGAACCTATCTCGGGGAAGATCTCTTTCAATTCACACAAAAACAGAAACCTGCAATTTGATATCTACGTATAGTCTTATTAAAAGTGAAGGTTGACTGTAATGAAATGTTAACACCATGCAAAAATTAGCACGGCTTGTGAAAGAGACAAACCACCCGTGGGGTGACATGACAGCTGGAGCGTCGTCGTTTACACGGAATTCCATAGCATAGTTTTTTAGTTCCAAAGTGGTCAACTCACACAATAGTTAGAGACATAATTAGGAATTGTGTTCTTTGAAAAAATCTGTAACAGAAGGTAATTAATATCTATTTGGAGAGGGCTCGATTTTTAATGAATCCGACAGGGCTCTGCAGAGAAATGCTTGCTGTTGCTCTCTATTCTCAGCATTCTCTCTGTAGCTGAAAACACATCAGACAAGGGGCCTCCTGGTGCATGGAATCAAGTTTTACATTCATAGCAGGAAGAAGGCATCTGCTGCCACTCCCGTAGCCCACTTGGGAGGCTGTGGAAGGACCAGAGACTTTCTGGAACGGCATGCTAAATTGAAAGTCTTGGAATAGGTACATTCTGAAAGCCACAAGTCATTTCCAGAATATATGAAAGAGATAAAAGATAAAAGTGTTGAAGTGGGGGGTCAAGAACCTTGAACGAAGAGCCACCTGACCCCTCTCCTCCCCATCCGTCCTCCGGCTTCTGAAGTGCCCTGCAGTACTTCCAGAACGCCTACAAGTGTGGTTTGAAAGCTGCTCAATCCAGAGCAACCCTCTTCCTTTTCAGCTGTGGGAACTGAGATGGAAGAATTAAGGGGATTTGGCACAAATTACAGGGACGAAAGGATTGACACAGAGAGAAGACACCAGGGTTGTTTTCACAGCGTCTGGCCTTGGTGGCTTTGACCTCCCTTTGTGATTGCCCTGTTCCCAGGAGCAGTGCTACGCCATGGTCCATGGGTCCTTGGCATGAGCATCGCCTGGGGGCTTGTTGGAACCACAGTCTCAGGCTCCGCCACACTAAATCAGGATCTCTGGGCATGGAGACACAGGCTTCTGCTTTTTGGGCAAGCTCTCCGCGTGATCCTCTAGCACCATGACACCTACACACCGCCCCTGCCATGTGCTTCATTCTGGCCCTTACTCTCTGACTTCCAAGTTCAAAAGGAGAAAATGATGAAGTTGTTTGGAATGAAAATGGTGCTGTGAAGGAAATGATACTGGGTAGAGGAAAAGAAAAAAACACTACCCCTGAGCACTAATCCCTCATGTCAGGACCCGTTTCAGTCATTTCTTTTCAATTTCAGCATCTTTGTTTAAAGGTAGCATTATGAAAAGGACACATACATTCCACTGGTCTTCTTTCTTATTGCTTCAGCCTTCGTATGAGCAAACGGGAAAATCATTCTTTTTGGAACTAAATGTCTTCCTGTTTCTTTTCTTTTTTTTCCCTTCTTTTTTTAAATATACATTTTTATTTTATTGATTATGCCATTACATTTGTTCTATTTCCCCCTCTGTTCCCCTCCACTGTGCACACCCCTCCCCCACCACTCCCCCCTTTAGTTCATGAACACGTGTCTCAAGTTCTTTAGATTCTATATTTCCCTTCCTATTCTTACCCTCCCCCTATCTATTTTCTATCTACCGTCTATGCTACTTATTTTCTGTACCTTCTCCCCCCTTCTCCTTCTCCCACTCCCCTGTTGCTAACCCTCCATGTGATCTCCATTTCTATGGTTCTGCTCCTGATCTAGCTGTCCTCTTTGTTTTTGTTTTAGGTGTGATTGTTAATAACTGTGAGTTTGCTGTCCTTTCACTGTTCATCTTTTATCTTCCTGTTTTTTATATAACATTTATTATATAAATTTGATATTTAAATGGAAGGGTTCGCGCATGCAGCTTTGTGGCGCCCAAAAGACAACACGCACTCACAAACATGCAAGTAGTGAAATCCTTAAAAACTGTGTCTCTTACTTCACGAAAGAGAAGCCATTTAGATTTTCACAAATAAAATCACCTATGAACTTGCTAAAGAAAGACACTATTTCAAAGTAATCTCTGGTAAGGTCTTTTGTATCATGAAGGCTCACAACAATGAGGACTGTATGGATCACTGAAATTGTGCGGAGTAAGAAAACTATGCAGAGGCCACATTTTCAGGAATGCAAAGAAGGACAGCAATTAGATGCAACCTCGTGGACTCATCCTTATCTGCTACTCTTGAAATATATATATTTCACTCGTTCATTACTTTCAGTTCAAGTAAATGATTTTCTGACTCTTCGAAAACATCTTTGGAATAAATTAAAGATGATCTGAAGTACCACAAAATGGAGATTGAGGATAAGTAGCCTGAAGGAATGGGTTATTTTAGAATGTGAAAGGCTAGCCAAGGTCTGTGCTAAGTTAGTTTTGCTTTGAATAGGAACCCGGAGTGCAATGTGTAAGAATACAAAGCTATTCTCAACATGCAAAAATTCTGTAGGCTTTTTTCACATGAACCCTTGAAGTCAGTATTTTAACTCTGTTACTGAGAGAACTGTGTGTGTGTGTTAGGTTTCCCAAATGGAATTCTCCATTCCCAGAACAATCTTTTCTGAAGCTGCAAAAAAAAAAAAAAAAAAAAAAAGAATCCAAACCCCCCAAAATCCCAAATAGAATTTAAAGTTCTTATGCTTGATATACCCTGACTATACCCTCTTTTATAAAATATATCACCTAGTTTTTATGTTTCTCTGCATATTATATATTGCTACAAAAGATACATTCCCCCCCTAATTTCACTTAAAATTTATGATTGGAAAAATAGAAATGAAAATTGTAAACACCAACCACATGTCAACATTGACACCTATGAAATGATGATTTGATGCAGCATAAGTTCCTGTAGGTATTTAACAAATCACTCACGGGGTTTTAACTTGATAGATCTTTGACAAGAGCAGTACCTGTGAACAAGGGCAGTACCTGTGAACAAGAGCTTGTGTGGGGTTATACAGTATTTTCAACTCAAAGTTCCAGTATTTGGCTTAACACATAGAGTACAGCATAGGTTACGGCTGAGATTACTTTGAAATCTCTGAACTTCTCAGCAGGTGAAAACAAGCAATGCAGCCCACTTCTAGCTCATCAGTCCTGGGCTTTGAGTCATCTGAGCTATAACTCAAGAAAGGTGAGAAAGAACATTTGCCACTCTCCAGGGTGGCACTTGAACCGCCGAGGTCCCCTGGAGATAGAGCTGATTAACTTGCCACCATGCTCTGCATTGACCCTCAACTGGCATTGAATCCGCAATGCAAACGTGCCACGCTTTTCACTCCAGTCCTTTTAGATACACCCTCCCTCTTCATATTCTTTTTGGGAACTGAATTAGTTACTGTTTCAAAGAATGGGGGCCCTGTGCTGGGGCAGGGTGGGGAATAATGACAAACAAGTCCATTTGTCTGGAATAAAATGGTCAGAAACAGAACAATAAACACACAAGTCCACTAGAACGGGCCTTCAGTTTTTCAACACAAAGAGTTTTCTTCATGACTGTCCTGGGCATCAGTTTCATGTAAAGATAGAGTTGCTAATAATTTCCTTTCCCCTTTACTTGTTTCATTATGCAAGCGGATATTAAAGCACTTGGCCAAACATCTTGCCCAATGTTAGCTATTTTAGTTTTATTTTAATTATTCCCAATATATATTGGAAATCTTGGTCAGTAAATACTCGTAATAAAGCACAGCTTCATAACACGCAGCTTATATATGCACACATAGTACAATTCCTCCCACATGTAACTATGTCCATTAGAGGCCCAAACTAACAGTATCTGTGCCCACCATGGCATCTCAGTCTGGGGTCCTGCTAAAACAAAAAAGGATTTGGGTACAAGGAGTTGATTTAGGAGGTGATTCTAGGAAACACTCTGGGTAATAGGAAGGTGAGATGGGACGGGGAAGAAACAATGGAGAATGCTTTATTGAGCAGATGACTGATATAGTCACTACTCACTATCCTGCGGATCCTTGGAGAACTTGTGGAACTTGCCTCCAATGACCCCAAGAAGGGAAAGAAAGCTGGAGTTTCTACTGACCTACTCTCATTCCTTATTGCTTATTGAGAAGGTTTGCTCCAGTTAGTACCCCGAAACTTCTGGCCTGGCCCACCTGTCCACCCACCACCCCAAAGCTCAGGGGATATGGACAGGAAACCTACAACAGCTCTGTGAAATTAGATGTTAGCCCTAATCTCTACCTATACAAACAGTATACCGGATCTTGTACTGCAAATGACAACAAAACAATCAGATGTACATACTGTACACACAGGATTGGATTGGACTTGCCAATCCTACCTTCTTTGCACAGAAACTAAATTTGCCCCTCAAATTTCCTTGTTTTCCATCCCTCAGGTGTGAACATAAAATCATACCTGCAGCTAGAAGACTGTGGCATAAAGATTCCTCAGTTTTAAAAGATGTGCTTTGGGTTCCATTCAGACTTCATGTACATAAAAGCATTTCTGTGTCAAAGGCTGAGGTAGAGCTCTTAACACCAAAACAGCAAGTCTCAAACCTCAGTGCATTTTCATAACTGGATGCTCCGTATTTATCGGCAGAAGTGTAAATGATTAACTGTAATAGAGCGTGTGAACTCATGAAAGAGGAGAAGTTTTCTTAAAGAAAACTGCCAATAACATGGTAATGTAGATGTAAAGATCTGCTCCTTAACAACAAAGCACAAAAAAAAATCATTGACACATAATCCAAGGTCTGAAGTTTTTCTATATTTCACATCATGAAGGCCCTCTTGACATGACATTTTATATTATTCCCATGAGATTGTGTAAATAGTATGTGAATGTACTCTGTATCTCACATTCATTCCCCGGAACAACCGCCCATACACTTGGCTGTCCAGCATAGAGAAACTTCTGGATCCTCTGAGATGCTGGGCAGGAGAAGGGATGGCAGCCAGGATGGCCCTGGAGAAGGAGACAAATCACCGTCTCCCCGCTTTAGTAGGATGCTCAGGTCCCACCTCACTGCCACCCTGTCAGCACAATTGGCAGCTCCCTCCGGTCCAACAGTCGCCATCAGCCTCATAATCAGCACGCTTTAGTTGTGAAAATCAGAGCACGAAATGGCTTATGGGGAACAAAGTAAGATTCTGGGCTTTGGAGCCAAATGGATATGGGCTCGAGTTTCATCTTTGCTATGTGGCCTCTGGCACTTGTTGTTTGGTGTGTTTCCTTATCTGCAAAATGGAGATGCCAGTAGTACCTTCCTCAGTTTGTTGTGATGAATGTACAGCGCCTAGTACTTAGTACTCAAGAGATGCTAGTTGCGGTTATGACAGTTATTATTATGAAAGGAAAAAAAGAAGCAAGCTAAAGACGCAGGGGGTCTCCTGGGAGCCTGCAAAAGGCTTAGGGAAAACTGACAAGCACAGAGATCTTTCCCTTTCTCCAGAGAATCAGTCTTCCAATTGTGGTCCCAGGACCAGAAACACACCCTGAGAACTTGTTTTAGAGATGCAGATGAGAAGGTTTCACGCCCGACCAACCAGATCAGAATCTCTGCAGGTGGGGTCCCGTAGTCTGTATTTTAACAAGATGCAGGCTCCAATTTTGAGGACCACCGCTTTAACCACGTGGCACAAAGGGTAAATGCTGAGCTGGGTGGAGTTCCTAAGGAACATTAACATCCCCTCCCTCATCAGTGGTCCTCTTCTGGGCATTTCCATCATTTGAAACTTTTCATCTACATTTTTCATTTACACATGGTCTACTCCAAGCATTGGTTCTTTTAAAGATGGAAGTAGTAACTACCTTCAAAGCGTTGTTTGTATTCTGTCCAAAGCGAGAGGGATACTGGAAAGACTCTTCTCAGGCCATTTTGAGTTTCACTCTTTGCTTTAAATATATTAGTATGTAAGAAATACGTAAGTGTTGGGAACTGCCCCGCCTGGTTTCAGGATTGTAACTGCCTCCCATGGCTAAGTGAGCGACCTCCAGAATGCGGGCCACAGGAGACAAAGCTTGTCTCTGGCAGCAAGTGCTGTTTCTGCTTCTTCCCCTGCCCCCAAAGCATGGTCGATGTCCATGGCAGGTATGTACCCTCAGAGAGGGTCAACCTAGGCCAGACATGATCACTTGGGAGGCCATCATGGAAGGACTCAGGGGGCTGCAACAAAGAGAGAGTGATGGACCCTCGCCCAACCCCCCAGCTATTCTGACATAGCCCAAGTCCCCATTTCCAAATGGGAGAAGCACTTCCTGGCTCTAATCGACTTAAGCCTGAAAACCTAAGATGGGGGAGGCAGTGCAGCCCCTTGCCCGGCTAGAGTGATCAGGCCTAAGAAAGAATATGTAAAATCCTATGAAATCTGCTTTGTTTAGAATGCTCTCATTTAAATGATAAGGGTCCAAGCAAGAAGTTTGTTCCTCAAAGTTTTATGACCCTGACTGAGAATAAGCCCTCATACTTCTTTGAATGCTATTTATTGTTTGATCCTTACCTGTATTCATGTGCAAATGAACCCAATAAAAGTCCTTTGAGCAGGGGACTCTTGGCCCTTCCCCTTTGAGGGATTGGCCACCTTTCCTTCCCAAGCAGATCATGTCTTGGTAGTGTTTACTTTCATCTGTGGCGGATGGGGGGGGGACTTGAGGGCAAAGTTGCCCCCACACATAAGTCCTTTAACCATATAATAACCATATAATCAAGCCCATCAGAGTATCATGTAATTGACATCCACAGCCAATAGCTTCCAGTTTAAAAAGCAACCAAGAGCCACTCTTCAAATCAAATTAGAAAGCATACACAGTTGTGTGATAAAGTGTACACATTAATGTAAAAAGTCAGACTTCAAATCTTAAGACTTATAGAATAACATTTTCTCAGGCACATGTTTGACATCTGTAAAGAAAAGATGTGTTTGTTGCTAAGAGAGTTGATTACAGAGGAATGTTAAGTACTGTCCTTCATTTAAATCTTAAACAACATTATTGTATATGTCCTTTTGATTGTAAACGCATACATATTTACATAAAATGTAGTCATTTCACCCACTTCTTCATTGTTGAAATTGCCTTCACCAACAGTTATGCGGTGTCAAGACGGGATCAGGATGTGTGGGAGGAGAAATTTTTTGCAGTCAAGCTTTGCTAACATATGCATCTATTCACAAATTACCAATAAAACAATATATGTGTCTAAGAAAAAGTGTGGAAATGTTGGCTGGGAAAATACTTTCCTTAATTCCCACTTACTTTGAAGGAGAGAAGATGAGAGTCAGAAGGCCTTAGTAGGGGCTCAACTTTGGCTGGACTGGATCCTTGGGAATTAAAAACAAAAACGAAAACAGATATCTGGGTTTCCTACCAAAGGTCTCACTCACATCACTGTCCTCAGATGCAGCCTGAGCAATTTGTAAGCTTCCTGGGTGATGCCAATGGTCTTTCAAACCATTGCCTTAGAGGTCTCCTTTAATCTAACCACTTCACATTTTAAAAATCTGGATATAATTTGTCCTAGCTGGTAGCTGGTAAGGAGAATCACCAGGCTGGGTCCTTGGTACTTATACCCAGCCATATATTGGTCCTATTCTATGTCAGGATTTTCATTTTTGTTTTTAAGATTTTATTCATTTATTTTTAGACAGAGGGGAAGGGAGGGAGAGAGGGAGAGGCACATCCATGTGTGGTTGCCTCTTGTGCACCCCCTACTGGGGACCTGGCCTGCAACCCAGGCATGTGCCCTGACTGGGAATCGAACCGGCAACCAGTGCTCACTCCACTGAGACACACCAGCCAGGGTTCTGTGTTAGGATTTTCTTAAAAGAGCCAGGCCAGGCAGTGACCCTGAGTTCCTTTCCCCATGCGTCTTCGTCCATTTGGACTGCTATAACATAACACCACAGACAGAGAAGCCTATAAACAACAGAAATTTACTTCTCATGGTTCTGGGGCTTGGGCAGCCTAAGATCAAGACACCAGCATAGTTGTATTTGCTCAGCATCTTCTTCCTGATTCCTACCTGGCACCTTCTCCTCTTTGTGTCCTCACATGGTGGGAGTGGCTAGGGATCTGTCTGGGGCCTCTTTTTTTTAGGGCATTATTCCCACTCCTGAAGGCTCCACCCTCACAGCTTAAACAACTCCTGAAGTCCCTATCTACTAAACCCATCACGTCAGGCATTACGATTTCAACATGAGTTTTGGGGGGATGCAAATATTCACACCATAGCACCATGCAAGGTAATATCCACAATGTATTATCATTTTCATACAAAATGACCCAGTATTAAATACTCATTCACTCATCCCATTCAGTTATTTATTTATTTGCTAATGTATTAATTAAACACTTATTGTGTGGGGGTATATAAAAGCACACAAAAGTATAAAAAGACCTCAAGAAGCTCTCACTCTAGAGGGGCACACGAATTCACAGACAATTAAAATACCATATGACCAAGGATAATATAAATGTGATGAGGACGCACATTAAAGGGACCCCATTTGGGATGCCCAGGAAGGTTTAAATGAGCTGTTGTATAAGGAGATTACAAACTAGCAAAGCAAAGGTGTGGAGGGAGGGACAGATTGTTCCCAAGGGAGGGAGCATGCATGGAGGGGCAGAAACTAGAAACATATTTTATTTGCTTGTGAGTTCAGGAAAGAGGGAAAAGGCTTTGGGGGGGGTCACATAGACTGAGACCATGAAGGGCCATGTCAGCAGTTGAATGCAGGTCATTGATAAATAACTGGGCCCAGGGCCAGAAAGGGGAGCCCTGACTGCAGCGCTTGCCGACTTCCTTGGCATACACACTCACACTATGGCCGATTTCAAGCTACCAACTTGGTGTCACTGAACGAGAAGTTCGGTGGCAAGAGGTGCACCTGACTGGCTCTTAGGAGCATCTATAAGCCAGCTCCAGGACAGCACTGGAAACTTATAAACCACTTTTGTCCTGAGAGCAACTGGGAGCCATGGAGGGTATAATCCAGGAAGAAAAAAAATAATATACGCCTGCTAACGGACCTACATAGCGGCGTGTTCCTTTGGCACACCCACACACTCGTGAATCCTCTGGTGAAGGTACAATGCCAGGCAGTCTAGTTCAGTAAGACCAACTCGCCCAGGTAGGGGTTAAAACTGGGATGGAGAGTTATCAGCATGATACCCTAGGTGGGTGAAACAATTAGAAAAGCATTCTTCATGCCCTCAGAAGGGTTGGTCAGGGTTGGGTAGGAGGTATCAGATCAGGCTAAAAAATTCTAGCCTTTGATTTTCTGATAAGCAAGGACTTCTGGTCAAAACGAAATGTGCAACAGAAATAAAGACCGGCTATGAGGGTATCCCGTGTATTTGTTTCTGTGAATATTCAATTGTGTAAGAGCTTCAAAGGAGACATGGCTGGTGGGAGGGTGGCTGAGGGACTGTGGGAGACCGCCCCTCAAGGGTTAGGGCCTTGGCAGGCAAAGGGTGGGGAGAAAGCCAACAGGGCCCGTGGAACTGCAGGATGTAGAAATGAGATGTTTCCTTATAAAAAGGTGAGGCAGCAGGTCATGGGGACCACACACTATTTCTATGAAGGTATCCAAAACTCCACAGGTCATTTTTATGGTAGTAGTAGATTTTCTCTGCATCCTTTCCCTTGCAACAATATGTAACTGACCACTAGGCCACTCAGAGCTGTAGCAGAGGCATTTCCAGCTCAGGTTATATAGGCTTTGGCACAAACCTCTGCTTTAATGCAGAACATGTTGTATTGTGACTGATTTGCCCATTTGTCACTGCGGCTGTACTCTAGTATCCTCGAGGCCAAGGGTTTTATTACTTTCGTCCTTCAATTGAATAGTTAGGACAGTATTTAATGCGTAGCAAATGCTCATTTAATGCTTATTGAATTAATGCATGAATCTATCAACCAAACAATGGAGTACCAAGATGGCTGCCCCAATCTGCTTATTAATAACTTCATGTTTCAGCTGGAGGAGGAGAGAAAAGAGAAAGAGTGGAATGTAGAAAAAAAAGGGAGGGAAGAAGAGATTTTTCTAACTGGCACCAAGAACAGATCTGAGGATCATATTTCTGTACATATAAAATCGTCACAGACATGAGAATCACATATCAATACAGATTTTAGCCCTGGCTGGTATGGCTCAGTGGTTGAGTGCTAGCCTGTGAATCAAAGGGTCGTTGGTTCAATTCCCATTTAGGGCACGTGCCTGGGTTATGAGCCAGGTCCCCAGTAGGGGGCATGCGAGAGGCAACCACACATTGATGTTCCTCTCCCTCTATTCTCTGTCCCTTCCCCTCTCTAAAATAAACAAACAAATAAATAAAAAAGATGTTAAAAATCAATTAGACAAAGAGGAGGTGGGGTTTCCACTTTCTCCTGATGTACATACACCCTACCTGCCCTTATGTGACTTCTCTTTGAAAGCTGCGTTGGACACTGCAGATTACAGCCACTGTGGAGATGGGAGATAGGCATACCGTGTGCTTTACCCCACCCCTGAATACAACCTGAATAGTTCTGCTTATAAGAATGACAGGAAATATTGGAGGATAACAAAGTGCCTTGTGAATCACCTAAGAAAGATAATATTAAGGTGCAATGAAAAGTTCTGAAGAGCAGCAATCTCTGAGTAATATGTATTACACAGATAGAGAGTGACTCTTTAGGCAAACACATAATTGAGTGGAATTTCACATTGCTTCAAGGTAGAGCTTTCTCGCTTTCGCTTTATATATATGTCCAATATATTATTGGGTCCTGCTGTTACTGTAATAGAAAGATCTTTCTTTCTAAGCTAAAATTCCTTTCATTTTGCTGCTTCCGTTCTTTCTTCTTCCCCTAGAGTTGCATCTCCAGATGTCCTCAAAATGAGACAATAAAGCAGAATGCCTGTGGACTCTCTAACAATGGCTGGCTACTGGTTCGAGTTCAAGGACGTAAATGCAAATCTCAGGGAAGCTGTCAGGGCACAATCACTAGAAAACCTGCCACAGGAGTTGGCATAAATCTTTAAAATAGGTAACAGGAGAGATAAAATGATCATATCATCTGCATGATAAGAAGAAAAAAGTCAAACTAAAAATAATTAGAAATAAGAACAAAAAGATGGCACTAAAGAACATCTCACTGCTGGAAGATGTCTTTCATATTTGATGATCTCTCCAAAATGACAAGACCCTTCTCTGCTATTACTCAGTAAGTGAGTGCACAAGTTCCTACGATAGTGTGAGTTTTGATTAATAGATCGTTTGCTCATGAATTCAAAATCTTAGCCATTCCATTGTTGGCGTGGTGGCTATGTGTATTCCTATGATTCTTTCTAGCTACTGCCTCACTTCTCAGATTCATTTCAAGTCTTCCTTTCCATCCCTTATCCCCGTTTCTGTAACCCTCAATTTACCAGTCAGACTGCTTGGCTCTGGTTCTACTGCACATTCTCTGATTATGTCATCATGAACCTTTCCTTGGAGCTCCCTTTGGCTGGAACTCCCAAAGGGTGGTGTTCACATCGAGGCAGACAGCTTCCTGATAGTCCTTGGCCACTCTCCGCTGATCTTTGAGTTTTTCTCCTGCTCAGTTTCCTATTTGCCTTATGTTGTTCCCTCCTTGGCCACTCCCCCTTAATGTTTATAAGGAACCCTTGTACTGTCTTCTTCACAATGTTCTTTTCCATTCTGCCTGGGAAACCACACCCCTTACTCTTAAGTAAGTAGAAAGTGTTCACAGTGTTAGGTGAGAGAATTTTGGGTGGCTTCTCTTCTCTTTTGAGGTGGCCTTCAACATTCCAGAATATAAATATTGCGGAATACTGTCTAGGGTCCATTTTATACCAATGAGGATGTTAAAAGTCACCAAAGTAGAGGTCATGCAGTCGTAAGCAATGTCCACCTGAGAGGTTCCAGTTTCCCATCTTTCTCTCTCTTTGGCAGTGAATACAATTCTGTGTGTGCATGTATGTATGACACTCGGGTGCTTCTCAAGCATTAACGTGCATGCAGATTCCTCGGAGATCTAATTACAATGAAGATTCTGATTCAGCACTTCTGGGATTTCACATTTTTAACACGCTCCCCAGTGACGCTGAGGCTTGGGGTCCATGAACCACAGTTTCCGTAGCAAAGTGGTTTTCTTTTGAGAAAATGAAGCAACTCAGAACAAATTGGACACACAGGCCTCTAATCATTACAGAACTCAGTGCATGCACATTTAATAAAAGAGTCACTCTGAAAGAAAACAACTATGTTGGAATGACCCAATGTTCATTGCAACGTTGTCCGAGGTGGCACAAAGAAAAACTCATCACGGAGCTGAATGAGCTTCACAATCGTCAGGGTGGTAGGAGTTGGTAGACCTGCAACTTGTTTTCACTTATGTCAATGGAAAGGATGGATCAAAAATCACATATTTTTAGGACTATAAGATACACTGGACCATAAGATGCACCTAGGTTTTAGAGGAGGAAAGTAGGAAAGAAAATTTTGAAGCAAAAAATGTGGTAAAATATTTAATAACCTGCGACCCTGCTCCACTGCTGCCCTCCCCGCCCCCACAGTGAGCCAGGTAAGCTACATTTGGACTATAAGAAGCACCCCCCTTTCCCTCCCAAATCTGGGGCATCTTACAGTCTGAAAAATATGGTAGGTTCTTGAAAGAGAAAGTACTTTGCTCTGTAAGAGTCCAAAAAAGATATTCATATTTAAACCTCATAGTTACTGACCAGAGCCCACATTTAAAATGAAAAAATACAACTTTGGTTCTACAAAACACAGTATGAAATTACGAAATCTGGAGGGAGCTAGAGGGATCTTGGTGATTATTTGGCTAAGCGATCATTTAGCTACACCTCTTCATTTGCTTATCAGGGAACGATGTTCACAGCACTTACTCAAAGTGCCTCAGCTAGTCAATGGCGAAACTAGTAGCAGAAGGTAGGTCTCCTGACTTTCATAGTGTTTCTTCCATAGTGTAGGGCCAATTATTTTAATAAACAGACTTCAGTGAATAATTTCAAGCGTTTGTGGTGTCAATATATTGGCCACAAATTACGCATTTGTCCATGGGCTCGGTGTATGTCAGGGTGACTGGTGGGGTCGTCAGGTACTGAGGAAGGAAGAAAGACTATTAGAAAGTACAGCCCTTTGTAATGGTTTCGCTTTGCCCTGTTCTTTGGCACAGCCCAGTGTGAATTCACAGTACTCCTGTTATGAGTCATAGGCTGTTTAACAAGTTGCATGCTAGTTATAGAAACTTTGGGTGGGGGGAGGAGTTAGAGTTCCTACTTCACAGGCTCGGGCAGTTACAGCCTGAGAACTCTATCCAGGATTGAGGGCTGGATAAAGTATGCCCACGTCAAGAAGCCAAATTCGCAGCTGCTGCCCTGTCACAAAACTTCCATTTTAGCTCAGTGACTGATGAGGAGGGGAAAGTCAATTTCCATGTCTCCTTCCCTTTGGGGTTGAAACTGATTATGCGAAAATGAGGTAAGGAGTCAAGAAACAGGAAGAGAGCGACCTAGCTCCTTGGAAAGGTCATAGGGTAGCTTGTCTGGGATGAGAATAAGACTTGCTCTAAGCACCACCCTCGTACCCCCAGTACACATATTATTAGATGGTGCTCCTTCAAAAGTGCTAGTTGTGGGCTGAAGTCTACAAGAGGTTATGTAATAGACATGATATTTGTGCTTAAAACCTAGGCCAACTCAGTGCTCGCCATCTGAACCAATCAAGATGGGTAGTGCTATATTATCACTCTAACGAGGATAAACAGCTACCATTTAAGTGAGTGGCCATAAGGCAAATACGGCAGAGGCCTTGAATAACGCGGTTTTGTTCAACATTGTTTCACTGTAACATTGATGACATGCCACGGGAACTTAACTCTTGTGAACATCAGTTAACCCACAGTAAAACTGGTTTCAGTGTCATGCCATTTTGTTTAAAGTCACAGGGCATATCAACAATATCAAGTGAGGAGTTCCTATGCTGTGTTTGCCAGGGCTTCCCCTCTACCCTGTATCTCTTTAGAGAATAAAATGATATTTGAAACCAAAGTCTTCAGTCCAACCACCCAATAATAAATTAACAGATTAGTTTTCTATGTTAATTTATAACTTTTGTCCATGCACATATCAATGGTTATATATTTGTGGTAATATTTCCATTCAACTCTTTTACTTTTATACAGTTGAATAGATTTTTCCCTTCTTTTTTCTTTCACTCTCTTTGAGTTGTTACCATTAAGCAGCCAAGTGAACAAGTACTAATAACCTGGTATATATCCTTTTGTTCCTCCCTCATGGTCATGTAATCCCATAGAATTAATTTTGCCTTTTCTAAAAAATTTTAAATGAGTGAATATGTTTAATAAAACTTGCTTTGTCTGCTACAAAGATATCATGGCTATACTTTTAGAACAGCACACACAGATCTAACTAACAGAATGCAAACAAAAAAGGGGTTACGTGACAAACCCAACTAGCTGGGTGGGGGCAATGGTAGGTTTGACAAGCTCAGGGACCAAAGCAACCACCCAGGACAATCTGATCCTAAATTCCTAGCTGGGCAGGTCATGGCGTGTAGTCATGTCCCAGGCCTCTAGCTTCCTTAGCAAAGGTCAGTCTTCACCTTAAGTGAGCCCTGTCATTGTTCTTATGCATCTAGGATAATAAAACAATATTAATGGAGGGCTTACGGCTTGGTAGGCATTGTTCTAAGCACTTCATACATATTAAGACCTATAATTCTCACACTAATGACCATATGATATGAGTACTTTCATTATCATCCTGGGTATACAATTGAGGCAACTGAGATACAAATATATTAAACATTCTCACTGTGACCTGGTTCACTGAAAATAGAGCCAGCATTCAAATCCAGGTAATAGCAGGATAGCATTTTATAAAACAGCCTAGAAATCATGAATGAAATAAGAACAATGTGGTTTATAAAAAGCAAACCTAGGGTTCAATCTAAAAGTATACAGAGCCTGTTTAGATTTGGTAAATATTTTGATATTTTCATTTTGCTTTCATTTTATAGTTTCTAAAAAACTTAAAACTATACCTTTTCTTGTTCATACTACTGTGAAATGAAAACAAAGCAAAATCAACAAAAACCACATACTAATCTGGTATATTCTTTAGTAAAACATGAGCATTTGCATTGAGTTTACTTTGTGTTTATGAAAACAAATACCCTCTGTTCCTATTTTTTAATTTATTGGGGTGTCATTATTTGTGATTATCGGTTTAATTTGGTACAAGTTCCAGATATAAACTGTTCAAAGAAATCACAAAAGACTCTGAAATGGTTAAAAGATTACTCTGTGTCTTATCAATGGAATCCTATACTTTCCCCAACAAGACCTTAAGGAATTACCAGATTCTTTTAAGGGTCTGCACAGTAGACAATGGCTGGGCTATTCTGCAACCTGCGGAGCTGCAAGTCAACCTGTGGAGGGCTGATGGCGAAGCAAATGCTCCTGGTCATAGAAGTGCAAATAAATGTCTCTTGGAATGCAACGGATTTCCCTCTGTGAGTCACCAGAATGGCATCTGTTACCAAATTCTCATTTGCATTCCTCATTGTTTATGTGTGTCCATTCTTCAGACTCCCCTTTGAACTGACAGTAACATCTTATGGATTCTTGCATTAGTTAATGACTTAATAAAATGCTTGTCACATATTCATTTTATATTTCTATCAGAGTCATACTTTGAGCTTTTCAGAAAATTAGCCTTTTATTCAAATGCAAACATAAATACTATCTGTTCGTTCATTATTCTGCTTAAAAATGGTATCTACGTATCTGACACTTTGGCGGGTGCCTGAGACACTTTTTTTTAAAAGATTTTATTTATTTATCTTTAGAGGAGAAGGGAAGGAGAGAAGGAAAGAAATATCAATGTATGGTTGCCTCTCGTGTGTCTCCTGTTGTGAACTGGCCTGCAACCCAGGTATGTGCCCTGACTGGGAATTGAACCGTGATCGTGTGGTTCACAGGCCCGTGCTCAATCCACTGAGCTACACCAGCCAGGGCGACACAACTTCTAATGAGAGTATGTTCTATATCCATGCCGCCTATATCTGAACATTTTAGATAAACACTGAAACAATACTATTAACACGATTACAGACTTTATTGAGATGTCACCAATTTTCCCACTACTGCTCTTTTTCTGTTTCAAGATCCAACCCAGGATGTCACCATGTATGCCCCTTTGGTCGCCTTTAGTCTGGAAGCTTCTCAGCTTTTTCTCGTGTTTCCCGACCCTGACAATTTTGAAGACAAACCAGTCAGGTATATTGTAGAACGTTTTTCTCTTTTTGTAAATTTTATTGTTCCATTAAAGTTTATACTCAACACTATTTTGTATGAGTTTCAGGTGTACAGCATAGTGGTTAGATAGTCATACACTTTACGCAGTGATTCCCCTAACATTTCCAGCACCTACCTGGTCCCATATACAAGTTATTACAACATTAGGGACTGTATTCTCTACGCTGCACTTCACATGCCTGGGACTACTCTGTAGCTACCAATCTGTGCTTCTCCACCCCTTGACCGTTTTCACCTAGTTCCCCCACATCCCCTGCTCTGGGAAAATCTCTCTTAAGTAGTGACTAAGGTTTTCTCATGATTAGACTGGGGTCACAGGAACTGCCCTTCCCATCACATTATACTGGGGGGGGGGATGTCATCACCATGATTGGCATTGGTAATGTAAAACTCGACCCCTTACTTTAGGTGGCGCCTGCCAGATTTCTTCTCCATTGTGAAGTTATCATTTCTCTCTCTTTATTCTTTGACAGCAAGTCACCGAGTCCAGCTCACACTCAAGGAGGGGAGGGGAAAACTAAACTCCACCTCCTAGAAGGGGACCACATATATGAATATACATATTTTGGAACTGTTCTGGAAGGAAGATTTGTCCCTCGGATATGGGTTTGCAATACACACTGTCATCTGACTGGCTGTGTGGCCAAGCTCATTTTTCTTCTTTTCTCAATTCATAAACTGGCTTTTGTCACTTTGTAGGGCATCGCAAGTTTATGTGTGCTTATCTTGTGCTATCATTAATTGACTTGTTTAGGTAACAAAAGATTTTTTTTGGCGGGCTCTGGCATTCAAGACTAATAGGGTTTCGCACATATTTCTATGGTTACAAATCACACCGGCGCTCTGGGAAGGGAAATGAGCTGGCCCTGTATGTGTCACTTTGAATCACTGGGTCCCCTACTGGGAATACCGAGTTACTTAAGCTTCAAAGAAAGATGTGACAATGGCTAATCATATATTAGATTCCGATTGTAATGTTCTCGCAGCCTAGGTGGCCCATCCATTTTTTATGATTATGATAAGTGGGTTTTTTTGCAAGTTCTCTGACAGTGTTTCTGAGCGAGTTTGCCTCCAGTGTAAGACTAATTGTGAGCTCGATTGAAATGTTAAGGGGATTGTCATGCGACTGTATGATCCTTTATGACAAAAACATCAATACTTTAATAGACTTCCTCGGTAAACTATTCTAAGAAGTTCAATGGGATGGTTAAACAAAGCTCAGCTCCCCATCAGATCCGTCTTTTATGTGTATTTTCTGACAAAAGGCTAAAATAAGGTGAAGCAATGAGGTACGTGACAAAAGATTATTTTTTTTTTTGCACAGAATACAGCTTTTACACTTCACGATGTTCCAAGCTAAGAGTAGAATTTTGCCTCAGAGAACTGTTAATTGCCTGAGTCCCCATGCCTCCAACTTAGCACGTTATTCATTCTCTGTTACAACACTTACCACATTCTTTTACAATCAATTCTTTTTAAGAATTTGCCTTCCCCCTTAGACTGTGAGCTCTGACTTTCAAGACTGTGAAGATATAAGTCATATTTACGTCCTTGGCGCATCACACCATACCTGGCACACGAGGCCGTGTTTCAAGGGTTCAGTAGCCGCGTGTGACTAGTGGTGTCAGTACTGGACAGCAATGGTATGAAATATTTTCATCATCCCAGGGAATTCTTTTGGATGGTGCAGGTTTCCAGCGTGGTTTCCCAACCTTGGACCTCTTGACATATTGGACAAAATAATTCTTTATCGCGGGGGGCTGTCCTGTGCATTGTAGGATGTTAAGCAGCAGCCCTGGCCTCTACCCACTAGGTGCCAGTAGCAACTCCACCCTCAATGTGGCAACAACAACAAAAAATGTCTTGAGACACTGTCATATGTCCTCTGGGGGTAAAATTTTCCCTGGTTGCAAATCACTGAGTTAGAGAACTACTGCTGGAACCGGAGTTCTCGAAAACCTTAAGTTGCCAAGACTTATTCCTAGGGATTGCTGAAAATTGCTTTCTTTTAAAAAGGATCCACATATAACTGAAACATTTCCTATAATTGCAGCCAGCAACGCTGTTCCATAGAAAGAAAATGTGGTAGAGTAGAACTGTGCTACAGTGATGAGGAGCAACCTTTCCCCAACTTCCCGTAATCCATACACCTCAGACGCACCAAAATAAAATTCTTGCCTATGAGGCTCTTCCTTAGATTTGTGTATTTAAATACAATAAAGCATCCTCACCGCTCAGGGCACACTGGCCTGGCTTCAAACTCGGAAGCCTCACATTATTTTTGTCTGCTGGCTTTCTCTGGCCATGGAAGCAGTTTCCTTACCCAGGTGGCATGCCAGAGCTGCTGGGGAGAAAACTCCCCCTTGAAAGCAGTCCTTGACCACTGGCTATCAGGAGTTGGTGTATAACATATCCCAGCTGCCTGGTCACGTGGGTAGAATCAGTCTGAAGCCCAGGTTTTTACTATACCCAGAGTCTGCCCGGTGGGGTTAACTTCCAATCACCCAGCAGCGGTGCCTTGATAATGCATCTATCACCATGTGCCTTCTCTTCATTGGCTCACATCCCGTCTCGCTATGCCTATGGATATTTTATTTTCACCAAAGTGGATCCTGGTCTCGGGGTCTGCTTTGATGCAGAGTTTGCATTATGTTCTTGACTCTGCGTCTACTGCAATATATTTATTAAGTCAATAACTAGTTATTCATAATTATTGATCTTCTTACTACATGGTAAATGGTACAGGTGCTGTCTTGTAATTAGAATAAATGAATATGCTAAAATTAGGAAAGGTGACTTTTAAAAAGGAATTCATATTTATTTATTTTTAAACATCCTCCCAATTTTTTTTGGGGGGGTAAAATGTACATAATGTAAAATGAACCATTCTAAAGCAAATGTTTCAATGACATTTAGTGCGTTCACAGTGCTGTGTAACTAACCACCTTTATCTGTTTCCGTCCCTCCAAAATAAAAGCCCATAGCTATTAAGCGGTGATTCCCCATTTCAGCCTCCTCATGCTTCTGGCAACCACCACTCTCTATTTTGTTTCTGTTGTTTTACCTACTCTGGCTATTTTATAAAAATAAAATATGTATTGTTTAGAGTTTGTTTTCTTTCAGTTAGCATAATGTTTCCAAGGGTCACCCATGTATCAGTACTTCATTCCTGTTACGGCTGAATAATATTCCATTGTATGTGTATACATCATGATTTCTTTATCTATTCATTGGCTGATGGACATCAGAGTTGTTTCCACCTCTTACAGTATCCACCTCTTACAGCGGCTGTATCACGAATACTGTTGCTATGAGCATTCATGTAAGGGGATGTGTTTGAGCACCTGTGTTCAATTTGGGGGGTATATACCTAGACTGAAATTATTGGGTATGCTAAGTCTATGGTTTAGCGTTTTGTGGAATTGCCAAACTATTTTCCACAGTGGCTGAACCATTCTACATTCTCAGTAGTGATGTAAAAGTTCCAGTTTCTCTGTACTTACCAACACGTATTATTTGGCTGTTTTGTTTATCGAAGCCATCTTCGTGCATGTGTGAAGTGGTGTCCCATGTGGCTTTGATTTGCATTTCCTTAATGGCTAATGATGTTGAACATCTTTTCATGTGCTTGTTGGCCATTAGCATATATTCTCTAGAGAAATGTCTATTTCAGTACTTTGCTCATATTTTCATTGACTTGTTTGTGTTGTTATTTTCCGTGTAAGCTGTAAGAGTTCTTTTTACATTCTGGATATTAGATACTTATCAAATATATTATATACAAAGATTCTTGCTCATTCTGTAGGTTATCTTTTCACTTTCTTAATTTCTTAATAACATACAAAGATTTTAATTTTGATAAAACCCAATTTATGTATTTTTTTCCTTTTTTGCTCACGCGCTTGGTATGATACCTAAGAATACATTGCAAATTCAAGGTCATGAAGGATTTTTAGTCCTACTGTGCCTTGTCAAAATATTTAGACATGCTCTTTTGCAACAACACAGAGTAATCGTAGATGTTTTTGCCAGAAAATTCTCTACAACTTCACACTGTCTACAACACATTCCCTTCTCAAGTTGAAATTCAATATGTAGTATTTATGAAAAACAGTGAATCCACTTTTCAGGTTACCACAACTGTATACATATAAACCATTTTTCTTGGGTCCATTTTAGAAATGCTTCTTATTTCATTGTAAAGTCTTCAGAAGACACTTCTTGCCCTTACTTGAAAAAAAAAATTATGGACATTCAGTCCCTTCACTTCTCAGGGGTTTTATGCCACATTGTTTTTCAGAGGGCAAGTGGAAAAGACCCATATTTCTTGTCTTGACAAGAGAGGTGGGGGTTTCTGTTTTATGAATAGTTACTGATTTTCACCTACATGCAAATACACACGCATCAGTAGAAGTTGATGTAAGTAAACACTGACTTAGTCTAATTTTATTGGCAGATAACATAAAATGGTATGCTGATCTTGTTTTCAGTAAGACAATAATACATTTACTTATTTTCTATATTCTAATAAATTATGACAGAGAAATAAGGAAAAAGAAAAATATGGGGGAAAGGACAAACAGTCACATACACAGAAACTCTGGTGTAAAGCAAGAAATAGCAAGAAAAAAGATAGAAAAAGAAGCAATTCACACATAGGCACATATATTCAGAGGGATGTATCTATTTAAAGGTGGTAAACACATCTACACAGAGGAAGAGAGGGTGGCAGAGAATCCCATAGGAATGCAGGAAGAGAGAGGGTGAAAGGAAGACACATGAGACTGAGAAAAATACAGTGCAGTCTAAGATGAAAACAGAGGTGTACTGCACAATGTCCGCATCCTATGACCCTTCAGGCTTTTGCTGAGAGTGTCTACTGAAGCTCCGTGCTGTTCCACGATGGCGAGCACCCAGGTCATAACCGTTCCTGGCATTGGCTCCTCGCATCATCAGCCGTCCAAGTGGAACGTGAGGCGTTGCCAGTTTCACTCTACATTGCTCTCCACCACTTTCTGAGATTTCTCCATGAAGACGAGATGCACATGGGTAGCTTTCAAATGGCTGAACAATTAGTCTTCAGCAGGTAGGAACATTCTTCCAATTTAGCGGTCCCTGGATGAAGTGAGGCTTCAGGTGGCTCTTCTAAGTCCTTTTAGATGATGATCTCTTCTGAGGGGGTTCTTTGGTTTATAGAAATAAAGTTTTTCTCATCAAAATGATAAGACAGGGATTTCATTAGCGAAGCATATCCTGACCCCTAACTATTGCTTCCTGGTTTGATATAAATGTTCTAGAGGATCAGGAACTTTCATTAGGATCTGTTTACATGGTGATGCTTTGATCAAGGCGAGGCCTGTCTAGTGCTGGCGTGGTGGTGCCCTGGCTCAGAATCTCCTATCTGTATTCTTGTCTCAACACCCTCCATCCTTGCACATCAAGTTGGGAGTATAAAAGTAGGAGAAAAATACATGGTATTATCAGCAGTACTTCTAAGAGAAAATGATGCAGAGACAGAAGCTTTTAAACAGAGAGACCTGATGGTGACAGTGAAGATAAAGGAATTAGCTACCAAAATGCCTCAGCAATTAGATCTGTGAGTCTTAAAATTTGTGCAATGCAATCACTTTACGGAATCAATATAAAAAGCCTACTTTCTGATCCCAGCTCAGGTTACAGTCTAGAATTCGGTTTAATAATAACTCATATATTTTATAATTTATTTTCAGAAGTCACCCAAGTATTGCATGTATACAACTCCAAACAATGAAATAAAACTATAAGACTCATCATGAAAAACAGCATACTTCTACCCTAACCCTTTCTACCTGAGTTTTTCTTTGCCCCAAGCTCTTTTAGCTATTCTTTGCTAATATTTGCATGCATCTGCCTAAATGTTACGCTTCTAACCCAATTTCTTTTTTTAAATAAAGTTTATTTTTTAATTGAAAAAAATTTTAAATTTATTTATCTTTGGAGGGGAAGGAAAGGAGAGAGAGAGAGAGAGAGAGAGAAATAGCAATGTACAGCTGCCTCTCGTGCTTCCCCCACTGGGAACTGGCCTGCAACCCAGGCATGTGCCCTGACTGGGAATCGAACTGTGATCCTCTGGTTTGCAGGCTCACGCTCAATCCACTGAGCTACCCCAGCCAGGGCCCAATTTCTTAACTTACGACTTTAGTCATTATCTATTGGTTTCCCATTATGAGAAGGTGGATCTAGCCTTCTTTTACTCGCTCATATTCTTGTTCCCACTAACGTGTGTATGTGTGTGTGTGTATAATCTCCATATTTCCCTGAAGATGATATATGGATGGTAAATAAGAAGATAAAAAACATTCAACATCACCAGTCATTAAGGTAATGCAAATTAAGACCATCATGAGCTATTACTACCCTTCTATTAGAACAGTTACCAAATGTTGATGAGGATTCGGGGAAACCGAATAATTGATACATTGCTGGTGGGAATACAAAATGTAAATGATACAGCCACCTGGAAAATAGCTTGGCAGTTTCTTTACAAACTAAGCCACATATTCACCATATGGCCCAGCAATTTCACTTCTGGGCACGTCTCCCAGAGAAATGAAAACTTACATCCGCACAAAAACCTGTTCATGGACGCTCATAGCAGCAGCATCTGTAAGAGCCCAAACTTGGAAACAAGCATAATGCCCCGCAGTAAGTAAATGTTTAAATAGAATTTGGGAATCCATTCCATGGATTACTAGTCAGCAATAAAAGGAATAAGCTGTTGGGATACACGACTTGGATGGATCGCAAAGATACCATGATGAGTGAAAAAAGTAATCCCCAAACATCATACGATTCCCTTCATATAATATTCCAAAACTGGCAGAAGCATGGGGATAGAGAGCAGATTAGTGATTGCCAGGAAGGTGGTGGGGATACTGGGGAGGAAAGGGGGTGGGTGGCAGGAGGAGGATATTTGTAGCAATGAACTAGGTCTGTACAACACAAACTGTCACATGATAAAATAGCATAAAACCAAACATACCCACAGTGGCATTGCCGATTTCCTGGTTTTGATAGTATACGATAAGTTGCATAAAATATAATCGTGGGGAGGGGAACTGGCTGAAGGGCACATGAGACCTGCCTGTACAGTTCTTGCTACCCGTGAATCTCAATTTCAAAACACAAAAGTTTCAAGGAATTAATAGTTAAGGTTACCTTGTTGTGACTAATCTGTTCGCTGTTGAATCAAATATTGTATCTACAATGATTATATTTCCTTTTTTGTACAACATTTTGTTTTTCCAGGAGTAACATATTCATTTGTTTGCTGAGTCTCAAATGTCTATAATACTTAGGCCTTCTCAATCACTTTTACAGAATTCTAAAGCCTCGCTAAAGATAGTTTTTCCTGTGCAAATATAGCACTTACTTAATTTGTTCCATCCTCCCCTCCATTCCCTCAAACCTCCCCCCCAAAAAAAAATTCTTTTGAGAGCCCTCTACCCGTATGCTATAACTTTGACAGCTTGCTTTCTGAAAATGGTTTATTATTATCTGTGATACCCTGCACAGCCTGAGTTGAACAATGGTGCATCCCTTCAAAAAGTGTTGGATCCTTACGGATCCAAGAATACGACCCAAGAAGAACATTTCCTATACATTTCTGAGTCTCCCATTTCTTTGAACCACAAAGGAAGTATCCACATGGACCCAAAACATGGGAGAAGTTCTGATTTGTCAGGTTCCACAAGGAAATGTTTTCTCAACTCAGGACCCAGGCTGAGTTGGACAAGTTTCATTGATGTCTCTCTTTGCTGATAGATGTCCTTCCCCCCCACCAAAAAAAAAGTTGTTCTTTCATTGTGGCTGTAGCTCTTTGAAGATTTTGATTTCTCATGGAGATCTCAAGGCTAATTCAACAAGCCCACCCTTTCGTCCTAGAGACTGCTAGAACCTAAGCTTCTTATTGATCAGTGAGCACCACCAGGGGGAGATTCTGGTTCCTCTTTTATTAGCTCCTGGGTATTTTACTTCTTTGCCGTTCAGCCCAGCTTTAAATGGATGTGTGCTATCTTTCCTCCTGCATTTCTTGTTGGTTTATATAAGAAGTTTGGTCAGAAAGGCTTGCCCATAATAGCCTCAGAAAAAGTCTGTTCTCTACATCTGTGGCGCAACTGTAATGCGAGTTCTTTCCATCATCTCTCTCTTGTCTTGTAGCCTACATCCCAGGTTTTTCTCTTCACTGTTTAATTCTTGAATTTTCACGAAGCCTGTCTCCTAGTAGCTTCTTGAGAAAGGGGTTCTGGAAAGTACATTTTCAACACCCTTCATGATGGATTATATCTTTATTAAATCTCAGCTGAACAGTCTTTTCCCTCAGAGTTGTAGAGATGTGGATTCTTTAGCTTCTGTCTTCATGAATCGCTGTTAAGGGGTCTGATACTGTACTGATTTTCATTCCTTCATTAGTGACATAGTCTCTCTCTCCTCTCTGGGAAGTTTCATCTTATTGCTGTACTGAAATGTCACCTAATATATGTCTTGATGTGAGTCTTTTTGTGCCAAGAACTTGGGGGACACTTTCAATCTGAAAACTCATGTTCTTCATTTTGGGGAAATGTTCTAATATATTGTTTTGAAAAATTCTTCCCCATATTTTCTCTATAATTTCTTTAGTCAGACATTAAATTTCTTGGCTTGATCCTTTAATATTGCCATCTTTCTTTTTTATTATTCATTTCTTACTCTTTATTTTTAGCAGCTTTCTGGGAGATTTACCTTCCACTTTCAATTTAATTTTATATCTTTGCCATTATAATTTTATTTTCAAAAAGTACATCCTTATTCTTTGAATTTTTCTTTTTAATAAAATCTTCTTTTGTTACATGGGTCTAATATTTTCTCTTCTCTCTCTAGGGATACTCATTATAGGTGTCTATTTTCCTGAGTTCTTCTTTGGCCTGTTTTCATATTTTGGTCTCACTTCCTTAAGTGTCTGATGATCCTTTGTTTCCTATCTATATTTAGGATTTAGGCACTAAAAAAAATCAATGCTAAGCATTGTAGGGCTTCTCGCCAGGTGAATTTTAGCCTATATACATTGTTAAAGATGCCCAAATAAGACTATCAATAGGCCTTTTCTCTAAGGCCATTCATTTTCAGTGGAGGAAAACACCTAACCTCCTCTCAGTAGATATTTGCTGCCTATAATCCGGGAGCCAACCAGGACTTGAGCCCTGGGGAAAGTGGGTGGCTCTATTCAGTATATGCACTTTTATTGAATGCCCATTTTCAGTGTGGAAACTCTCCCCTGCCTTCTTCTCTACCTAACACACAATTTCTGTGGAGAACAAACCTCCAGCCTCCTGGTTGGGTAGGGAAGAGGCAATAATTTTGAGTCTGTGGAAAGGGTTGAGAAGCTTGAGGATCTCATTGCTACTTAGACATATTTTTGTCAAATCCCCCCACTTTCAGCCCTTCCTTCTGCAGTAGCTGGATCCTCCATTTCCTAAGACTTTCTAGGTTCTAGGTGGTTGGTTTTCCCTTTTCCCAGAGATGCTAACTCCCCCCATTCCCGTTCCATATTCTAAAAATTTGTCATTTCTTGTACTTCATTGTTTCTATCCCATATCCTTTTTCCCTGTGAGTAAATATGATTTTGATTCTCTGATTCTCATTTTAAAGAAGTCTCATGATCCACCATTTCTAACCAGAAATCCCTGTACGTGATCTATGGAAAGGAAAAGTTGTTGACAAGATATTTGGTCAATTGTATGGGTCAGGGGGTAAAGGAGGGAGTGGGACTTGTGATCACTGAAATGTACCCACTAGGGGGCTGCCGAGAAGTCCTCCTCTAGGTATGAGTTAGAGTTCTTTCTGGCCCGAAACATCCCGGGTGTAATTTACTAGCAAGATTTATTGTCCACATTACATTTTGCTGTAAAATATGTGGGGAGAATTTGTAGCATTAAGTTGCATGGTTTTCTTTTAACGTTAGGTTAAAACATGCAAAAAAAATCCCACTAATTTTATAGGTCTGAAACATTCAAATATTGACAATTATATATTGTTCAAGTGGATATTTTAACATGACCTTCATGGACCTCCTGGAAATTGTACTGTGTAGGCTAATTGGTGAATCTGAATGATCCCAACTTGAGACAACCAAAATGTCCTTTGGTGCATGACTGGAGGAAGAAGACGTGGTCCATGTCTACAATGGAATGCTACTCAGCCTTAAGACAAGACAAGATACTGCTATTTGTGACAACGTGGATGGATACTGAAAATAGTACACTAACTGAAATCAGTCAGTCAGAAAAAGCTGAGAACCGCAATGATTTCACTTTTATATCTGACATAAAACTGAAATGCACAGACACAGACAATAGTGTGGTGGTCACCAGAGGGAAGGGGAGTGGGGGGTAGTAAAGGGTAAAGGGGCCCAAATACGTGGTGACAAAAGATGATTTGACTCTGGGTGGAGAGTTTGCATGCAATTTACAGATTGTATATCATAGAAATGTACACTTGAAACCTACTATATGGTCTTCTTAACCAATGTCATTCCAATAAATTTAATTTAAAAAGTAAGTCTGTCAGCAAGGAATCCGACGTTCTGGAAAGCCAGGTTATTTGTCCATGACTACCCAGCTACATGGAGGCAGAGCCAGAAAAGCACCCAGATGGCTAGCAGCTCACTTAACCACTAAAGTGAGCTGCACCAAGTCAAAGCAGAAATGACTTCTTTGAATGGCACTCAGGAGCTCTGCTTTAGATTTCTTTAATCATAAAATGATCTGTCAACTTGCAACCATCTATTTAGCTTCTCTCCTCTTTTCAGTCTTGAGCAAACTACATGTTGTAGTTAGCCCTATTAGATGTAAAACTAACTCACTGGTTCCCAGGAAACAAAAGAAAACTATGATTTTCTCAGCAAAGACATGTTCCTAATGATCTTTAGCCGATGTCGCCTTCTCTACAAAAATTTCCTGTCAACTGAAGTATGGAATATTTTGCTGCTCCTGTACAATTGCAGAATTCATATTCAACATCAACATAAATGAGATGCATGTTAATACATCTCGCCAAAGTAAATATACGCTGTTAGAATGTAAGATTCCCGAGGGTGAGGGAAATTTTCTCTCCACTTCTCCCCAACTTCCCTTTAAATGCCTGGTGGAGTTGTATACGCATGGTGCTTCAGTAAGTTCTTGATGATAATGAGCAAGATCGGGCTAATGATGTAGCTATTTTAAG
Organism: Artibeus jamaicensis; assembly: GCF_021234435.1. Classification (NCBI taxonomy): domain Eukaryota; kingdom Metazoa; phylum Chordata; class Mammalia; order Chiroptera; family Phyllostomidae; genus Artibeus; species Artibeus jamaicensis. The sequence goes on along the minus strand of NW_026522028.1, from coordinate 5,207,507 downwards.
AACCTTTTCTGCTCTTTTAACCTATTTATTTTTTAGATATATAATGGAACTAATTGATGGAATTTGTATTAGTTCAGTGAAATCTTCTTTTTTACTCAAAATTGGTGCTAGACAAGTAATATCTGTTTGCTTCCACTGTTGTCGAACATCTGAAGCTATATGTACGATTGCGATAGCTGCAAAAAAAAGCCATGGTATGAAATATGTTGAGTTTAACACTGCAATTTAATTGCAAAATTAATAAAATAAAAATAATAATCATCGCAGCGGGAGCTAAGCCATGCTGGTACAACCGCTGGGTTTGTTCTCAGACGTTATTAACTCTGAAGGCCATGTTCACCGTGGTTCTACCTTTTGGGAAGGGAGGGCACCTCAGAATTTTCAGTGCACGTTTGAGAGTTTTTCTTTGATATGGTACCTTACAATATGGGACAGTATCATCAAAATAAAATGTGCCAGCCTCTGGTGAAAATAAACGTGGGGCTCATTGCAAGGCGCTTCAAATCTGAAGCACACTTTTAAACTTCAGTTAATTTGCTTGGCTGTGTTCAATTTCATAATCACAGTAGCTTTCTTCGTAAACAGTGCTAAACGGACTCGTCGTAATGTGTCAAGAAATAATTAGCCTCTTGCATTTTATCTTATATATTTATATGTCCCATAACATATGTTGGCACACATATTCACTTACTAATTTAAGAATCATCAATTAAGCCCAGGTCAGAAATCTAATTAATTTAAGCAGTTCCTAACCATCTCTGCAAATTCTTGGAGACTGGGCAGTCAGCCACTGATTGCGGAGAAAAGACTGCATTTTCTTCAAATGCATAGTTAGTTTTATTAAAAATAAAATTTAACTTGAAAGGATTTAAGACTAACCAGAAAGTGCAAATATAGTACTGAGAGTCCCCATGCGCCATTCATTCAACTTCTCCCAGTGATAATATCTTAAGTGACCATAATTCATTACCAGAGCCAGGAAATTGACATTGGTACAATGTTATTAACTCAAATGCGGACCTCATTTAGGTTTCGCCGGCTTTACATGCACTCTTTTAAAGTCATAATTAGTTTAATCTAGTTCAAACATTAACACTCGTGTTAGACAAGTATGTTTTATAGCTCTTTTAATATCATTCTAAATTGTTCTAAACAATGTTCAATGTAGCAAAAATCTAAGACTGATATTCTGATCACTTAAGTAATGCAGAACTCTTTGCTCTCTCGTTTGGCTTTGTTGACATAGAAAATTTCAAAAATTACTTTTTTTTTTTTAAAGAAAGAAAGCACCTTCGCTGAGAGAGCCTGACTTTTTAATCCCCCTTGATAGGTTTATGCTCAATTACTCCTTAGAAATTATACAGGAATGGCTGGGTTCTGCTTCTCTGCTCCCAAGTCTCAGTTCCGACTAGGGTGTTACTCAACATCTGGTTTAGTATTCACAGAAGACCTGCTTTCAAATACTTCCAAAAAACCCCAGAAATTAGTCAATGTTACATGTACAATTTAGGACCCTTTAGAATATTTTATTAGAAATAAGCAAAAATGCTGAAAATGTATACTTTCAGATAAAAAGAGATGACTGTATATGCACATGCCAATATGTGCACACAGGTACACATGCACATATATACACATGCACATACGCACACACATATGCGCATATATACACACATACATATGTGTATATGTGTGTGTGCATATATAACACTTGGTATTATTTATCACTATACCTATGCTAATAAGTCACTCAAAAAAGCTAAATAACTGGCATAACTATTTAGCAAATGCAAACAAGTATTTCCTTCCTAAATATTTGAAATGGTTAGTCATTACTAATTTTTATAAAATGTATTATGATCACATTAATTCCAATAGTCTAGTATCTTTGTGATGGGGATAAAAGTAATTCAGTAGGAGTTCATTGTGATTTTACTTTAATTAATACTCACTTATTATAAAGTATTTATTCACCTTTTGATGGTATGCCCTTAATGATGACATCACTTTTGCAGTGTGCCAGGTGATTATTAATTCCTTTTGTATTCATTATAACGATATCAATCAGGGAAAGCTCATTTGCTATTACTGCGACTCTAACAGGTAATTTCATTCTAATCTAGTAGCGATTAATGTTCACTTGGTGAGTAATTACAATATCACCTTTCAAAGTGTTAGCATTGGACAATACTTATTTTGCTTGGCCTCTGAAAGGACCATAGCAATTTGTCTGAGCTTAGAGTTGAAAAGGTTCGAGATAGGAGATCAACCTATGGACAAAGAGGGAGGCTTCCTATGTGTCTGGGAAAAGAAAATCATGGGTAAATGAGGGGCTTGTAAAATATATTACCTTTTTTTTTGGTCAACCAGTATGCTTCAGATACACCCATAAGTATCACCACTCCATTTACGAAACAACGAAAAATGAAACTGATAGAGAGGTTTCAGAAGCCACTGTTTTAGTTCTATTATGCCAATGAATTTTCAAACTGTTGGGTCTTCCTGTCCTAAGTGACAGATTAGCTTCAATGCAAGGAAGAACTTGTATTTAAAAGAAGGAGCTCTTTTGCATAGGAAATATAGTCAATGATATTATAATAACTATGTATGGTGCCAGGTGGGTACTAGAAACATTGGAGGGAACACTTTGTAAAGTACAGTATTTTGCTGTGTGCAATGCATATGTTTTTGGCCCAAAGTTCTTGAGAGAAAAATAAGGATGCACATTATACCCGGGTATAATGATTACATACCATGGCTATAATAATCCCACGTATAATGTGCACAAAAACATGGGTGCGCATTATCCCTGGTGAAATATGATTGTCAAACCATTATGCTGTATACATGAAACAAATAGAGAATAATACTCAATGTAAATAAAAATATACTTTTGAGTAAAGGAAAAATGAAAATAAAGCTCTTTTGATGTCATCCTTTCATTTGTAAATTAATCCAAATTAGTCTACCTAATTTTGGACCAAGTTATCTTTATATCGAAAAAACAAATCTCCTAAAACACATCTATTGATGACACATTAATATTAGAGTTCTGACCTATGTTAGGTAACTACACCTAAACTATTCATATCAATAGCCAGAGAGACTCCCACACATATGACAATATACTATTATGTTAGATTGGATCGATATTGGCCATTGATTTTTAAGTCCTGGAAATATTAAGCTTACTGTAGGACACTATAGATCATCTGTACACATCTGAGATTTATAGGCTATATGGGGGGATGCATATGAACCTCAAAACAACCTTGAAGTACAGGCAAGATGGGTATCATTCATCTTACTTCAGAGATGAGGAGATTGATGCTGAAGGAAGTTAAAGAGACTCGCCCTGACTTCTATTACACAGCTTTTACTAGAACCCGGGGCTTCTAACTTTTAGTGTTGTGGTTTTCCCCATGCCACTCTACCTCTACTCACTTGTGACAGCTTTTGGAGAACACATGTAAGGGGAATTGCCAAGAGTTTAATAGTATTCAAATAGCTAAAACTACTGGACCAATAGGGAAGCCAGGGGAGAAGAAGAAGAAAGGAAGAAAGGCATCTTGGGACTTTAAAGCATTTGGGCACCCCAGGTACATTCCTAACATTGAATACCCAGTCTGTAAAGCCACAGAATTTTAAGTACAAATCCCACCTACCAGAGCCATTAAAGTTAATTCAGAAACTTCGGTGGGTCTGTACTATAGATATAGCCTATCAGTAGATACAACTGGCACTGCAGGGTAGCAAAGAGAAGGGAAATGAAGCTGCATAAATGTTTGACCTTGGACCAGTCACTTGCCATTCATTTCATTTCAATCAATGATTACTGACACTTATCATGTATCTTGTTATGCATTAAGAAGTGAGACCAGAACAAAATATTGCCTTCCAGAAGTCTGAAGTTGATAAATGCTCTGAAAGAGGACTTTCTGATGGGCGTGGTGGAATGCATGCTGTGATCAGGTTACAGGAATCTCAGATATTGACCATCCCCAGACCTGGGGCACAGGGGCGGGGGCAGGGGAGGCAGCTCAGAGCAGGACATCAATCCCCTTAATCTGTTCATCATGATATCAGAAGGAATGAGGAGCATCACTAAGAAGTTTAGGCCTTTTTTTTTTTTTTTTTAGAGAAAGGAGTGAGTGTGTATCCTAGCTGGGGGGCTGGGACTCAGAAGACATCCCCCTCCCCCACCAAAAAAAAAACACCTTAAACCAGCAGACTGGTGAGAGTCCTACTAAACATTTTAGCCAGAGGAAAGAACAATCCAGCAGCATTAAGACACGTCAAGAACAGCAATTTTTAAATTGCTCGATACAAATACAAATAGTATGTTAGGGCCATGTTGGATCACTTGTTTTTCTCTTCTGCCTTTGTCTGCCAGAAATTCTTCCCATTGGCCAAATGCTTCCTTCTCTGGAAAACTAGTTTTTACACAATCTTTTGCTCCTTTAGATTGCCTAAACTAGGGGTGTCAAACTCATTTTCATCAGGGCCACAGCAGCCTCACAGTTGCCTTTAAAGGGCTGAATGTAACTTTGGGACTGTATAAATGTAACTACCCCTTAACAGCTAAGCCAGAACTCCATGCTGTCGCTGGGTAGAAACACGGTGCCGGGTCGGGTAAAAGAAGGCGGAGGGCCAGATTCAGCCTACAGGCCTTTGTGTTTGCCACCTGTGACCTAGACCCAAGTTTCCCAAAATGTGGTTTGCTTAAAACTAGTGGTAGGGAGCTGATTTGTGGTGTGATGCAGGTGAACAGTTTGAACTTTAACATTCCTTTATTTTCATGTGTATTATAAAAAGACACATCAGCACATCAAACTATAATTTTACTTACTTAAGTAAAATTATACCTACTTAAGTAAAATTATACCTCAGTCTAAAAGCAAAAAACAAAATTGAGCTGATTTAAAAACATGAAGTAAGCAATAGTACAGATGTTACTGAAAAGATCAGACAATGAAGAGTATATCAGTTTCCTATCAATTACCACACACTGAGTGGCTTAGAACCATCCCAATCTATTATGTTACAGTTTGGAAGTTGAATCTAAAATGGGTCTTATAGACAGAAATCAAAGTGTTGGCACACCTACGTTCCTTCTGAAGAAGCTAGAGAAGACTGTTTCCTTGTCTTTTCTAGTCACTACAGGCATCCTCATTATGTGGCTAGTGGCCGCTTTCTGCATCTTCTAAGCCAGCAAGCAGCAAGGCGTCTGTCTTCATATCTCTTTCTGACTCCCACTCTCCTGCTCCTTCTTTCATTTTTAAGGACCCTGTGATCATTCTGTGCCCATTGGATGATTCAGGATCATCTCCCCATCTCAAGGTCTCCTGACTAACAATCTTAACTCCAGCCACAATCTTAACTCCCCCTGGCAGGGTAGCATGACGTAGTCACAGGTTCTGGGGATGCAGACGTGAACATCGTCGTGGGGGCCATTATTCCATGTACCATGGGGTGGGGCAGAGACACAAAACTTGCTTTAGCCAAGGGGATATTAGGAGGCTTGGTGTGAACAGAGACTTAAAAATTGCGTTTCTACTCCTGCTCTTCCACCTCTGCTTCTGCCTAGAGGCCATGCTTGGGCTAGCTTACTGGAAAAATGGGCAAGTTAGGAGTGCAGAGCAGAGCAATCCCGCCATCCTCAGACTCAGCAGCTCCCAGCCACAGTCTCGATGTGCAAACTAGCCCAGTAAGAGCAGACAAACTATCTACTTTCAGTCAAGCCCTGAGTTAGTGAACTGAAGACACACTTTTTGTTTTAAGCTATTGAGTTTTGGGGTGGTCTGCTACAGGGCATTATTGTGGCAATAGATAAGTAACGCAGGTATCAAATGGCAGTTTGGCCAGGTCCTCTATTAAAACAAAACCAAACTCACCATCTACTGTTACCATCATATTGTCATGGAAGGGACATTTGAACAACTAAAAGCAACATCAGAAGGACGTGGTCTCAGAATAAAGGGCAGGCTTTCCTAAGCAAAGCAGGTGACAAGCTTTCATGATTTCTCTGTCTACTCTCTCCCTCTCTTTCACTGCTTGCATTTCTTCTTTCTCTGCTGCTTGAGGAAATCTTCACAGATCATCTGCATTTGAGAACTTCTGCCATACACAACTTAATGGAATGCTTTTGCACGTCATAAAGCCTCAACAATGTTGTTGAATGAGTGATCACAATGTGAATTTTGCCACTCACAATGGTGTGCTACTAATTCTGAAACTGGATAATGTAGTCATTACTGCTTGCTTAGCATGGTGAAAATTTATAGAAAAGAAACATTTTATATTTCTTGTATTCTCCATTATTTTAGCAATACTGCTGAAGCATATGAAGTCATGCTGTGATTTTGTGGAAAGCTGTGTTGCACTAATTTAAAAGGACATATTTACGACATGCTGATTGGCTGGAAGGGGGGCTTACCATGTTGAATTGGTTTTTTCTTTTTAATTCTCACCTGACACTCTGAGGATTTTATTTAAAATGGTAATGGATAGAAATTAATCAATACGGTGTTATGGGGATTTAATGTAAAAGGAACTAAAAAAATCCAATTTCCAAACTGCCAGATCTATTTAGCACATGTCTACAGTGTAGCTTAACCCATGGTGCATTAAGAAGTATAGGTCAAAGTTAAATTTTATAAAGATGGGGAAAAAACAGTTCTCACAAAACATTCTGCTGGAATAGAAAACTTCAGGTTTTTTAATATATGTATTGGTAAGCCCAGACCCTTTAATTATAACAATTCTTCCAAATAGTCTACATCTAATCAGATACCATGGAATATTAATAAAACATGTTTTGTATTTTCTGGTACTGTTTTTAATGGATACCCCAATGTATTAAATTAGAAAGCACTATAATTTACGTTGCATTACAAGAAAAATATATTTTGCTTTACCAATGTAGAATTTTTTTTAAAGACAACTTTTTAAGGGTAAAAATATTAGAATACTAAAAATTTACTACATAAGAAAGGATGGAAAGATGGATGAATATATTATAAAGGAAGAATAGTAAAATGTTAACGGCAAAATATAGGTGGCGGGTATACATATGTTTGCTGTAAAATACTTTCAAGTGTGCTGTATGATTGAACAATTGGATATTAAAATATTAGAAAAAATTAATCCTGAATTGAAAACATTATGTCCTTCTGCATTATTATAGCAGTGGTACCATTTTTTGGCCATTTTGTTTTCTGTAACATATGATTATTAACCATTTCACGTTGAAATGGCTGAATAACAGTTTGTGGGGGCATGCTCATCCTGTACCACTTGCTTACAGAGAGATTGGGGGTTCCCTGTGGACCAGAAGCCCATTCTGGAGTTTCAGATTATTTTGAAGAGAGAGCAAGAATTTCTTGGGCTGAGAAGGGGAGATTCGGTGGGAGGCTTTCCCCATAGACAAAGTATGGAGACAGAAGGTGAGAAGTGTGCAGGCAGCCCTGAATTTTTGCTATGTACCTCTGTCAGGGGGAGTTGAAGAAATGGGGCCATGGAGGAGACAGGGGGAGCCTTCATGTTAGAAAGGGACACTGGCCAGAGAACTGACACTCGATACAGGAGCACCGTTTGAGTGACTACTGCAGTTTTCTCAGTGAAACTAATACCAATGGCATCATCGACAGCAATCATACTAACCACTCTTTATCAACTGCATTTCATGTGCCTGACTCTCTGTTCAATAGTCATTAGTAAAGCTGCAGGATACAAAGTCAACATAAAAAAAAAAGAGTTGTGCTTCAGTCCTGGCTGGTGTAGCTCAGTGGATTGAGCGTGAGCCTGCAAACCAAAGGATCAAGGTTCGATTCCCAGTCAGGGCACATGCCTAGGTTGCAGGCCAGTTTCCAGTAGGGGACTCATGAGAGGCAACCATACACTGATATTTCTCTCCCTCTCTTCTTCCTTTCCCCTCTATAGAGAAATAAAGTCTTTATTTAAAAAATGAGTTGGGTAGTATGGATAAATAAACTATTTAGTGTTTCAATAAACTATCTGAAAAGGAAATTTGAAAGGCCAGTTATATTTATAGTAGCCTATTCTTTTTACTTTTTAAAAAGAATAAAACACTAGGCATCAACTTATCTAGGGAACACTTACAATATGAAAAAACACAAAACATTAATGACAGAATATATGAACAAATGGAAGATATGCTGTGCTCATAGATTGGAAGACTAAATATTGTTAAAATATCCATACTACCCAAAGCAGTCTACAGATTCAATGCAATCCCTATCAAAATCTCAATGGTACTTTTTACAGAAATAAAAAAAATGGAACTACAAAAGATATCAAATAGTAAAAAAAAATGTGGAAGGTGAATAAAGCTGGAGGCATCTCTCTTCCTGATTTTAAAATATATTACAAAGCCAGAATAATTAAAAGTTTGGTACTTACATATAGACAGTGATAAGACCAATGGAAGAGAACAGGGAGCCTGGAAATAAATCAATATTGATCTTCCACAAGGATGCCAAGAATATACAATGGGGAAAGAGAGGGTCTACAACCAATGGTGTTGGCAAAACTGAGTATCCACATGCAAAAGAATGAAACTGGACCCTTATCTAACACTATCCACAAATTTCAACTCAAAATGGATTATAAAGATTTCACTGTGAGACCTGAAACTGTAAAAGTCCTAGAAGAAAATATAGAAAAACGTCTTCATGACATCGGCCTTGGCACTGATTTAATGGATATGACACCGAAAGCATAGACAAAGGAAGAATCTCACTGAATCCTTTCAGCAAGCCAAAGAAGAAATTTTATGAGGAAATTGAAGCTGGAAGAGATTATGAAATTTGCCTAAGGCTGTAAGATTTGAGGCAGGTATGTTTGATTCCACAATGGTAATGACTTGAAATGAGGGAAGCCATGGAGAAAAGTCTGTTTTAAGAAAGATTTTTGGAGGCAAAATTAGCAATTTTCTTGTCAGTGTAGATGTGTGTATGCTAGACAGAAGTCTGGCTGGAACCAGAGGCTTCTGGCTTGGAAAACTGGGTAAAGGGTGATACCATGTTCTGAAATAGGGAATAGAAGTAGACATGCAGAGTTGCTGCAAATTTTTGTTTGGGACATGCTAACTTTAAAATGACTGTGGGCAGGGGTAAGACAAAATATTTAACATCTGCTAGAGCAAAAGCCTGAGCAATCATAACAGCCACAAGCCAGTACATTCTACCTGTACAGGAAAGGGAGTTACAGAAATAAATACGTAATGGCCAAGAGAAAGATAGAGGAAGCGGATAACAATTAGGGAGTCATCTGCTTTAGGTATGGATTGGAGCTTTGGGTGAAGGTGAAGGGGTATAGGGTGGAAAATGAAGGTGTGCTGAAGAAAGGATGTGGGGAGTGTACATACTCACAGAAGGGGCAGAGGATGAATCATCTCGGAGAAAGACTGAAAAGTAGGCAGATAAGTCAGATCTAAAAAGCTGGGTGAGAGGACGTCAAAACTAAAGAAGGAAAGAATTATACAGAAAAGCCGAGTCGGGCAGTCTGGCAAAGGGTAGGAAACTGGTTTTGCTGGTGAGGGCAGTTTTCCTGGTGAGGGCAGTTTGCCTGGCACGCAGGAGTAATAACCAGATAATATGGGTTGAAAAGTGAATTGTGGGTAAGGAAGGGGAGTTAGCCAGCTGGGTGACTCTTTTATGAAGACTGGCCATGAAGTGAAGGAGAGAGGAGAAGTGACAGCAAAAGGGGATGCAAGAGGCAGGGTGGCAAGGTTCAATGCGTGTGTGTGTGTTTGTGAATGACGGGTAGCAAAGGGCAAACTGACAGTGGAGGACTGGTAAGAAGGTGACTTAAAAGTTCTGAAGGAAGGGGATTTTGGACAAAACAAAGCGCTGAGGAAATGGGACTTCAGAACATGACATGAGGTTCTGGTCAGCATCAAAGTGTCTTGAGAACAAAACCCAGGTGTGTTGACCATAGAAAGAGTTCTGGTCAAACTTTAGAGAACATGTTTTGGCCCCTGAACGCAGACGACCCTAATGGACCACACTCTCCAGAAACCAGACAGAACCACGTGCTGGCTGACAGCAGGACCTGACACAACCATCACCTACTCCCTGCCCTGGCCCCAGCCAATCAGTAGAGGCCACGCCCCCAACTCCCTCAGTCTCCATGATTCATGATTTGCCCCTTGTACCACCCACGCCCCTGGAAGACATCGGAGAGCCAGGTCTGTGAGCACCAGCTCCCCTGGGCCTCCGAGCATGGCACCATTTCCTTAGAAATCAACCTTTCCTTTCTTGGCTGCAAACTCCTGTTAGTGTTGGATGCAGCTTTGGGAAGCACATGAGAATGAACCCCTTTAGTCTGGTAAGTCTCTCCTTTGGACTGTGAGAGACCTGCCTTGCTGAAGCAGTCTGAGAAATTTCTAGTTTTTTCATCTCCTTCTTCCCCCAATGTACAACTACATGTTTGAGTCTTTTGCTCTTTTTTTTGTAGGAGCATTGTAAACAGACTTTTATTTCATAGAAACTTAACACGAATTTCATACAAACCCTACATTATGCAAAACTTTATCACAATTTGACATGTTATAGCTTGTGGGAGTTGATGGGATAGCCAATTATTACTTAAATGGGACAGAGCAGAAAATGTCACAGTAAAGGGCTACAAAACTGTTTAAAAATTTTCTCCCTCCTTACTCATCCCCACCTCCAAAACCAGTCTCAGCTTTTCCCAAAATATCCCTTATGACTGCTCTGAACATGAACTGAATCTCAGCTCTCCTGGTGCTAATTTGCCTTATAAGAAACTACTAACTACTGACCAAATTAAATGAAAATAACTCTCTATGTCCCCTTATGTAGGAGATTTTGCTGGCCTAGACTTTTTAAATGCTATTTTAATTAGTGGTTCACCAAATGCGCTCCTAGAGTAGCAACAGCAGCATCCCCGGGAATTTGCTAGAAATGCAAATTCCCAGGCTCCCTCCTGACCTCACTGATCACTGCACACCCTTTGATATCTCTTTTTCCACCTACATGTCTTCAGTGGCAAAAGACAATGAAGAACATTTCTGTATCTCGTTTTCCTTCATTGAATGGCTCTCAGCATTTGACCTGAGACCAGTAATATCCATCTTGAATGAAAATGCGCTAGAAATGCAAAGGAATTAGTCCCCACCCAGTCCTAACTGAATCGGAAACTCTTGGCGTGGGACCTTGCAATATGTGTTTTAACAGGTCTTCAAGTAGTTCTGATGCAGGTCAAGTTTACCCCAGAATAATGGATTGATAGCCTATAACTGATTATGCATATGTAGACCACAACTCTGTCAAGGGAATAAATAGAGCAAAGTTTTCTGTTCATGAATAAAGGTAGAATTCAAATGTGAAAGGAATCCCAGGGCATGGATTAGATAAAGTCCATACATAAAGCAATTTCAAAGTTAAAAAAAGGAAAATGACTGAAGGAAAAAGGAATGGAAGATGACTGAAGAGAACCTGAAACAGTACATCGTGTTTGAAACAGTGTATTTTTCAAGAACTATGTGTTAAATCTCAGAACTCTTCCTTCCATGTGTTAGTTTGAGGGCGATTCATTTCTGACACTGTGGCTGCGTGCATTCACATTAATCTGAGAGGCTTCTTGTAATGAGAAGGCAACACCTCGCATGTAGTCAACTGATTTCCAAAATGAGGAAGATGCCTTTCATGAATGAAAATCTTCCCCTGACTATTTCTCTGCACATTCTTCATAGCAGAATAGTTTGGGGGAAGCTCCTGAATAGGATTCTGAGTGTCTCTAGACAGGCAGGAACCATGCACCATGGGTCTCATAATGAACAAAGTTTGATTCAGGACATTCCTCAGAGCTTCCGACAAAGTTGTCTGCATCTATGTGAGACGCCTATCAGGAAAACAGACATGAAAAACAAATTGTCCAAGAACGCATGTACTCAAATCCATGTCCTTTAAGTAATGAGTAATTTAACAACTTAGGAACTAAACTCCTCTTTGGAGACTGCCTTCAAAGAAAGTTTCCCCGGGACATAAGACATTTTGCCATGTATCTCCTTTTTAATTGAAACAATTCAGGGCATCTAGAATTTATCATTTCAATTCTAGGTTTATCATCTAGTGATTTTATAGCCCGCAAGAGGCTTTTAAGAATGATGATGAAAATCAAATCTGCCCTCAAAATAAGAACATTTGATACCTCTGAGGACATCAGAAAAGAAGAAACCATTGGAAATGACCCCTGGAAAATGGTGTGAACAGTACCATCACCCTAGGAATCATTGCGCAGCCTCCGGCAGTGACTGCTTAGAGTTGTAATGGATGCATCTGACTTTTGTATTTAAAAATCAGTTGCATGATTTCAGTTGTTTATTAAAACAAATGCTTATAAGTATAATTAATATAAGTGATTACACAGCAGTTAATTCATGCTGGCAAATCAGTCACAAGAGCCTCTCATGTTGGCAGGAAATGGCTTCTCTCCTTGGCTTGCTAAGGCCCTTCTGACATTTCACTCTATCCTCAAGGGTCAGTGAGGCTTGGGGTTTAGTCTTTTTTACGTTTTTGGTACACAGACACCTCCCCCCATGTACTCTCAAAATTTCAGTGATCATTTTGATGCAAGTGACTCCCCTGAACTGTATTTCTAGCTGAATATTTTCTCCTGAATTTCAGAGCTGCATAGCCAATGGGGCAAGAATATTCCCTGCATTTATGCTCCCTTTGGAGGTTACCCAACTGTACATACCCTAACTCACTCTTCGCAGAAATGTGGTCCCTCACCAGCAATAGCTGCACATGAGAACTTCTGAGAAATGCAGATTCTCTGGGCCCTCTGCAAGTGATTCCGATGTTGAGAACCATTGTCCTGAATTATATACAGTATCTACCCTGTGTGTTAATCATGTTTTTAAAAATTTTCTGTGTTTTACAATGCTTTGATATCTTGGGGGCCTTCCTGGTCAGGGAGAGGCTGCCCCTTCCAGGCTTAATGACATTTATTTTTGACATCTATTTGTATTTTTTATTCTTGTTTATTCTATCACAGTTGTCCCAATTTTCCCCCTTTGCCCTCCTCCACAGATCCCACGCCCCCACCACCACAGTCAATCCCCACACTGCTGTCCATGCCCATGGGTCATTCACACATGTTCTTTGACCACTCCCTTCCCCTTCTTTTCACCATTATCCCCCTCCCCCCTTCCCTGGTCGCTGTCAGTCTGTTCCCTGTGCAATAGGCCATTCGGTGAAAGACAAATACCATATGGTCTCACCTATAAGAGGAATCTACTCAACAAAAGGAACTAACAAGTAAAACAGAACCAGAGACATGCAAACAGGGCCTAGTACACTTCACGAGGCAGGAAAAGACACACTCCTCTGTGAGCGTGCCTCTCCTAGGCAACCTGATCCAAAGCCCACATGCCCAACCACCTACTTTATCTAACTCTTACACACCAAGTCAGCATTTCCAGGGTCCAGTACCAGACAACCAGAGGCAACCCCTATAGCCCAGACCCTGCTGAAATTATCCAAACTACCCAATCCTCAATTTGCCCACCTTGCTTCACCCATTCCTCCCCAGGGAAAACGCAATAAAGAAGAAACCATGCTTCCTCCTTCCCTCCTTCTGTTTCCTGAACAACCCTGTTACTTTCCCCGGTAGTCCCGCAAAGTTCTGTGTGTCTCCTTTTCCTGGGAGGTGTGAGTAATAAAACTTCTTTCATGGCATTGACCTCTCTATGCCAGATTTTTGCCTCAGAGTTCATGTCCCTCCCACCTCACTTCAATTATTACTTTTTAAAAAAATACTTTATTTAATTTCAGAGAGAGGGAGAGGGAAAAAGAAAGAAGGAGAGACATATCAATTAGTTGCCTCTCACACATGCCCCAACCAGGGACCTGGCTGGCAGCCCAGGCATGTGCCCTGACTGGGAATCAAACTGGGGATCCTTTGGTTCACAGGCCTGCGCTCAATCCACTGAGCTACATCAGCCAGGGCAAAAGTAATATCTCTTGAAGGCACGACCAGCCTCAAGAGAGCACACATTCTTGCTAACTATCCTGTAATCCAATTCCCGCCTTGTTTTCTTCCACCTTCCGGTAATCTTCCTTCAATTCTCCCCTCAATTCCAAATTTGTAAATGAAGCTGTATGAAGCTTCCATTCTAGATCTTTCTAGATCTATATCTTTCATTCTAGATCAAAGAATTTGAGATCTTTTCCCCCACAACTGTCATCAGGTTTGGCTCAAATAAACTGTTATAGAAATTCTTTACAGGTTTGGACATTTCTTATGTTGCTAAAACACATAATTATAGAATTCTGTAAAAGTATCAAAGCATGTACCATGTAATAATACTCCATTTCCATTATTCTAGTGGAAAGTGGACACTGAGGAAAAACTTATAAATGACAGTTAAGTGATGCATACAGGCATATTAAAATGTAAATTGGACAGTTGAGGAAATTTCTAATAATTTATAATATTTCCCCCTGCAGTAAATTTATTTGAAATCCCAAACATCTTAATTATAAACTAACTTTCTGAAGAAAAAAGACTACCTATAAATTAGAGGGCACCTGATAACTGATACACACTTCCTAAAGGAACAATTGAGCTTGTTTTGCAGATTCGCAACGTATAAGTAATCTTCAGATTAGGTTTCTGCTTGCTAAGTAGTAGCTCTTTTCCAAAGTGTTGATAGTTTAATTTTATTCTGAATAATTTTTCCAATGCAAAAACGTCTGAGTGACTTTGCAAATATAGATGGATTTTACCTGAAAATCAAGAATAACTTCATTCTGGAACAGCAAGAAGAAATATACATTCAACTAAAACAGAATGAAGCAACAAGAATTCAGAGAAATGAGGAGAGGCCTAGGAACCTCTGGGACAACTTTAAATGTTCCAACATCCGAATAATAGGGGAAGAGGAAGAGCAAGGAATTGAAAACTTACTTGAAAAAATAATGAAGGAAACTTCCCCAATCTGGCAAAGGAAATAGATTTCCAGGAAGCTCAGGAAGCTTAGAGAGTCCCAAAGAAGTTGGACCCAAGGAGGAACACACCAAGGCACATCATCATTACATTAGCCAAGATTAAAATGAAGGAGAGAATTCTAGAAGCAGCAAGAGATAAGGGAACGGTCACCTACAAAGGAGTTCCCATCAGACTGTCAGCAGATTTCTCAAAAGAGACCTTACAAGCAAGAAGGAGCTGGAGAGAAGTATTCCAAGGCATGAAATCCAAAGACCTACATCCAAGATTGCTCTATCCAGCAAAGCTATCATTTAGAATGGAAGGGCAGATAAAGTGCTTCTCAGATAAGGCCAAGTTAAAGGAGTTCATTATCACCAAGGTCTTATTATATAAAGTGTTAGAGGGACTTATGTAAGAAAAAGAAGATCAAAACTATGAACAGTAAAATGACAACAAACTACCACCAACAATTAAACCTAAAACAAAACAAAACAAAAACAAAGCAAACAACTAGAACAGGAACAAAATCACAGAAATGGAGATCATATGGAGGGTTATCAGCGGGGTAGGGGGGAAAATGGGGGAAAAAGTAAAGGGAATAAGAAGCATAAATGGTAGGTACAAAATAAACAGGGGGATGGGAAGAATAGTATAGGGAATGGAGAAGCCAATGAACTTGTATGTACGACCCATGGACGTGAACTAAGGGGGTGGGAATGCTAGAGGGAGGCAGGGTACAGAGTTCAGGGTGAAGGGCAGAGGGGGATAAAGGAGAGAAAAAAATGGGACAACTGTAATAGTAAAATCAATAAAATATACAAAAATAAAAAAACTGATGACTCCAGCCACAAGGGGATTCTCTTGTCCAGTTGCTAAGAGTCATGTAACTTTCAGCAATTGAACAAATGTGGGATATATTTTCAGCCTAGTGTTTCCCCTATGTACCATTTTGATCTAAATCCATTTGCTATTCTTAAACAGACTTTCATTCTAGTTATCAATTTTAGTCTGGTATCTGATTCTTCCTCTTGTTTTTAAAGACTGCTTTCTTATCACAATACTTCTCACAATGTCACCAATACCCCTAAAACATACTCCAGACAGTATTCTCAGAGGTGATAAACGACTATGTGCTTCTAATGCCGGCTTGGAAAACGCCCTGTATTTTGTATGATGTGCATCATAAACTTCTAATTGCTCTTTTAGAGTATTCTGTAAAAAGAGAATGTCTGACATTTTAAAAAGAATACTATGACATTAAAACTGAAGCCCTCAGAGATGGTAAGGTAGAATATTTAAAATCTGTCAACTACCTTTGCAAATGCTCCTGAGTTAGCAGCAAAGAATTAATTTAACCATGAAAGACCAGCAGTCCTTTGCTTTTTGGATTAATAGGGATCTCTAGAAGTGCACTTTCTGATATAGTAACCACTGGCCACATATGGTGACTGAGGACTTGAGACGCAGCTCTCTGAACTGAGGTATACAGGGAAAAAAGAATAAAGTAGCTCATTAATAACTTGTGTAATGATTACATGTTACAATGATAATGTTGTGAGTATATTGGGTTACATAAAACACAGTATTAAAATTAATTTCACTTCTTTATGTTTACTTTCTAAAGGATGCCTCCTAGAAGATTTAAAATTCCATTTGTGGCTCACATTGTATTTCTAGTGCACAGAGCTGCCTGAGAAAAAATGAGGAGGACAGAGATGGCCCGATAGCAATCTTAGTTTTCATTTTATAAGTCAACAATGTATGAAAAACTTTTCTCGACATGATGACACAATTAGGGAGAGATCCCGTGTTGGGGATCAAAAACCTATTTTTTATTGGCTGTCGTTCTGGTCTAGTTTAATAAGTCTACCATTGTGTAATAGGATATAAATTATTTGTGCCCTTTATTTGTGAAAGTCAGCAAAATGAGCACTTATGATTAATGCACTATAAAATAAATGGCACCACCAACATAGAAATCTGAATTTCTAAGCATTGAGTCTATACATAATGTATTTTTGGCAAGAAATAATTAAACACAAGCAAACAATAAATAGTATTCCCCCCATCCCACCCCAGGGAGAGTATCTTTCATTACATTCATTTTCCTCCTTGGATCGACCCATTTGAAAAGACAATGACATAGATTCAAATTTTTCATTATACTTCTGAATTTTTTTTCTCCCGAAGATGAGAGCAAAGTACACTGGGTAAATTGACAGATGGTATTGATTTTGCACATCATTTATTTCTGGGCTTAAGGCAAGTTTTATTGAAGTAATTCCTCTTGAGTTTATCTCAACCGGTAAAATTTGACTCAGCTTTTAAAACCCAGAGTTAAATGTCACCTGCTCTAAGAAGCCTTGCCTGATCCCATCGGGGAGTTATCTACTTCACATTCTGCTAGAGCGGATCGCTTGCACATACTCTCCTTATTAACATGTCCCCCTCTCCCCCCAGTTAGAATGTGAGGTTTCCAACAACATAGCGGATGTTAAGCCATATTCTTCTTTGTATTATCAATGATTGGTCCATTGGCCAAGCCATATTCCTCTTTGTATTATCAATGATTGGTCCATTGGCTGGCATGTAACAAACAAATAAAATGGGTATATTTTTACTCAATGAAGTGGCATGAATACTGCCAAGTATTAGTGACAATGAGTATGACAGTATGTCTAGTTTAAACATGTGTATATGGGTCTTAGAAACACCCCAACGAGGAATTTGGTGACTGCCATTTCTCAATGACCTAATAATAAAGACCATTTTGGAGTCAATGTGTAAGTCAAGATTCACCTTGAAAAATGGCACCCACACCAAAAGAGGTGATAGAATAAGGGACCTTCTAACCACCAAGTTAAATACTTGTCTTCTCACTGCAACTCATTTTGGTTGCGTTTCTTCAAAGGATTACCCCAGGCCTTTTTCTTCTTTTATATAATTCTATGTGTGGCTCGGATTCATTCGTACACATCCATCTGATGTGTTATCAATTCTTCTCATCACCCTTTGTTGACCCAGTCTGCCTGGGGTCCCATCTCTAAGGCTTTAGGAAGAGAGGCTTTCCTACCTGATTTTCATGAAATTCCCCAGGGGTTTGCAGAAATGTTCTGGGGGTTCATATTATTCAAGTTAGTAATGCCCATTCTTGAAATGCACACACCTACATAATTAAACCACAATGCCAAGTACAAGCTGCACATGACTCAGGCACTCAGGTGGTTTCATCACTAAACACTGGTAGCTACCAAGTGCATTTTGACCATTATGAGTGCCTTAACATGCCTTTATCCTTACAGTTCATCTCCACATTTGGACTATTGATTGAAGACAGAAAACAAAAATAACAGTGAGGTTGAAATACAGAAGGTTACTGAGCAAATTATAAGTAATCATTCTACTTGCTTGCCACAAAAATGATCTTTAGGGTAAACTAATTTGTAAATGGCATATATAAATCCCAGAGGTACAGATTTTTATTGCCAACATTTGACAGATGACAAAACTGTGGCCCATGTTCTAAATAACTGACCCAGGGTCAAAAGGGTACTTGGTAGAGTTGGAGGGGGGTGTGAATCCAAGATCCCAAGCTACAGAACCTACCAACTGGGATACTGCGTATGCTCACCCCCCAGCCCCAGAGGTTCCCACAGCCCATCAATTCAGTGGGAATCTCCCAGTGAAAGTGCCCAGCTGTTGCTTAAAATGAAATCTGCCAACATGAGCTTGAGAATGCCAGCTTGAGCCACTCTTATCTCATGGTTTAGGGATGAGAAGAAACAAATCAGCTGATTTCCATTATACGTGGAACAATAACTAAAAAAAAAAAAAGCCAAGAATTCCAAATATCTGGTCATACAAGTTGTTTTATCTCTGACTCTATAGAACAGTTAAAGTTAGGTCTCTACTCATACATGAAGATATGTATTCCTGGAAAGTAGGATTCAGGTTCATTGCCCATACCACAGAGCCTTGTACTTAATAGGTGAATGCATCCTTTAATGGTGTATGTATTGGGGGAGAGAAATTAGTCAAATATTGGCCTCATTGTTGAAAGCTCCCTTAGCTTATTTAGACGTATATTCATATAAGCTCATCTCATGGGATTTTAAAACCTTAATTCATTGAATTCTTATATGGAAAAAAAAAGCCTCTCTAGTTGAGGGCCTCAAGCTGCTTCTACTTTTTTTTACTTTTGAACAGTTGTTCTGGCTCATAGTAAATACATCTTCAATGCTCTCTCCCACATACTATGAATGAATGAAGTACTGTTCTTTGTGAGGTGGCGGGGATATGGATGAATGTCTTCCATGCCCTTGATCCCATCCAGATGAGTACCACTAAGAAGCGACTTCTCTCACCTTCTTTGTAGTAGTTATCTTCAATTTAAAATGCAGTGGAAAGATTATAACTATAGAAAAAGGCATTGATTAGTACTTTCAGCTAATTGGCAGTACCTGCCTTCCAAAAACTTCAGAGGAACGTCCACTTCATAACTCCCCTGAATGAAGTGATCAGCTGAAATGTACTTTGCAGTTCCTTTTTTTTTATTGTTGTTCTATTACAGTTGTCCCAATTCCTCCCCACTGGTCTCCCCTGCCTCTCCTATCCTCTGTTGTCCATGTCCATGGGTCACTTATACCTGTTCATTGAAGGAGAAGGGTCTAATCTGCTTTGCAGTTCTTAATATAAAGTTGGGTCCATCATTAGCAAGAACTCTTAAAAAACCTGCGGTCAGTATGCCTTTCAATGAAACAAGAAAAAAGGTACTTCACTTTCAAAGGACCTATGTTATATCCTGCCCCCACCTTTTTTTGGCGGATTGCAACTCATCTATTTTATAATATAATGGCAATAATACTGCCTCTGAGTTAACTGTATAATAATTCACTTTTGGTACTGCAATAACTGAGCAAACAGAAGCTGGTACTAGAAGCATTCCTTTCCTTTATTTATTGTAATATTTTTCCATCATTTAATGAGAAACATTTCAAGAGCAACGTTTTTATCCTTTCATGTTAAATTAATTTACAATGCTATGAGAGATAATAAATGAGAGAAACCATCAGCAAAAAAAGCAAAAGTTAATAAAGACAGATATTCTCAAAGTTTCAAGGACTAAAAAAAAGATCAAATCATAAGAGTATTTGCTTTCTTCCTTTTTTGGTTTGGTTCAATTTGTCATCGTTTGTGCCCAATTATTTCACACTTACTGCTAACATAATATTGATGAAGTGAAAAAGATGCATTACTGAAAGAAAACATACATAATTAAAATCACCTAAGAAACAAACAAAAAAAACTTTGTGACGTGCCTTAGTAAGCTATTCTAGATTTATATAAAGAAGGTTCTGATGTAATTTAACTTTTACTTGTATAAACCTACTTGGGGAAAAAAATTCAAGGAATGCTGAATAAGGCCTAAGGGAAGTCATGTTATTGGAATGAAGTTCTATGTTTAGTATCTTATAGACACACAAATTCTAATCAGTATTCAGTCCACAGAAGCTGCTTCAGTATGTCTTAGGACATATTTATTCAGATGCTGAAAGCTGAACAAGACTTGAGAAGACCTGGGCTGTGGGATCTTCATTAAGCAACTCAGAGTCTCTGAACCTGTTTCTTTATCTGCAATGAATGGGATAGGACTCTATTAAGGAGGGAGTAGATTCCCCCAGATAGTGACGGTGATGGGGAGCTCCTGAGGATTCCACGGCCACACACAGCAGTAGGGATGACTGCTGCAGTACACGCAGCAGATATTTGTCATCCATAGACTATGTGAGAGCAAAGGTCCTTGCCAGTTTCGAAGCTCTGTGACTTGGTGAGAACATTTCCTGTTTCTCAGGCAGGCACGCATCCCTCTGTTGAGCAAATGTCTATGCACCTAATACTCTCGAGAGGTAGGACTTGAAGCGTGTGTGCCACAGATCAGCAGCAGGGACCCAGGGAATCAGAATCTCTGTGAGTGGGAACAAGAAATCCATGTTTTAAGCTCTCCTGAAAATTCTCATGTACACTAAAAGAACCACTGCTGCAGAGCACTGTGGAAAGAGCAAGGAAGATGCATCATCTCCAGTCCTTTGCCTAAAAGACCTTTTTCTTTTCGAGAAAAAAGATGTAGAACAATTTAGAGGAAAAGATGGCTCACAATAAAGTACCATGTTTTGTCGTGTATGATGCACACTTTTTTTGATGCCCTGATTTTTGTGGTACAAATAAGGATGCGCATTATACATGGGAAGTGCCTGAAATACCTTGTATCTGTTCTTGTGTTTTGCACTTACTTGTTACACCCAGTTTCTTATACCATAATATGTTCAAAATAAATGCTAAAATTCCTTTATAATACAAAAACCAAGTATCTGTATATAAATAAGTGAATGATTGAATTAAAAAATTCAAATGAGAGATTTGTTTTTTTCCTGAAAGTTTGGGCCAAAAACATGGGTGGGCACCATACATGGCAAAATACGGTACTATCTGAAGATCATGCATCCAACACATAGTGGGATCCTACTATATGTTAGGCACTGTGACCAGTGCTGGGGCTGCAATGGATCTTCTGCCTTTCTGGAGCTTCCAGTCTAGTGAAGGTGGTAGATAATAACAAAGTAAACAAACACATAAATGAAATAATTACAGCTTATGGAAAATACCACGAAAGAGATAATCATTGTGCTGTGGAAAATAACAGGGATGGCATTTAGAGGTGGAGAGGGACACTTTCCGTTTTATTTATAATTTGAAAGCTATAATAATACTACGTGTTAAGATTCAGTTAAATGATAAATCAAATGCCAACTACATATATGCCGTGAGCCCAGGCGGGCAAACTGGGGGATATAAGAGTACGCCCTGGAGGAGTTTATAACCTGTAGACGAGGCACAATTTAATCATCAGCTCTAATCAGTATGCAGTCCACGGTAGTGGGAGACTTTAGATTGCCCCTCTGTTGAAACTCGGCCTTCTCTGCTTCTTGGCTAATATACTCTTCTGGTTTTCCAATTCCTGGCTTTTTAATTCAACTGTGCAAGAAGCATACAGAAAAGAGAGAAATCAGCATCGGCTGAAACCAGTGCAGAGTGCTCTATGGAAGAGAAGTTTGAGATGGGCCTTGAAGGAATAGTAGAATGCATCAGATTAAAGATAAATAGGAAAGGCAGCTTAGAAACGGTGCTATGATTAGCATTCCTAATAGCTCCCTATGACCATTCTATTTCTGATAAGTGGCACTGTCATGGAAGATGATTTATTCATGCCATGTACCACACCTGAAGGTTTTGGTTCAGTCTGATACAGAATATACCATATGTTTTCACTCATTCCTTTGACTAATTGTTATTCTTTGGGTTTTCACTTTCCTTTCAATGACTCAGAGGGATTTGTGTGTGAAGGCAGAATTGTCCAAGAGATGAGTCAATATTCCTATATTGACAGTCATATTATAAGCACTCTGCAGTGGTTGTTACACATAAAAGTTATTAGAGTGAAATTAGAGATCTAAGCTACTCTGGTGTATACCTATGTCCTCTAGTATTAAACTCCTTTGGTAGAACTACTCAATATTTGGGTTTCAATTGCTTGCTTCTAAGAGCACAATGCTTTACTAAAGAGAGATCCCAAACCCAACTAGTTAAACAAGAAATATGGCTCATAAAAATATTTAATATTCTTAGTTAACGACCACAGGATAAAATGGAAAATGATACAGTGGGATGAGGAAAATGCCTTTGTACCAATGGCATCATGTGGGATTTTATATTAAGCAAATTGCATCTTAGGAACTATGCATCGTATGTAGGTGATCAGAAATTATACTTTACATAGCACAAAATGTAGCTAGCTAAGAAGCATCTCCAAGTAGTGAACTCTAAAAAAAGAAAAATACTACCAGTGGAGGGAGAAAAAAAATCCTTTTAAAAATAGAATATAGCTGCCAATAAAGCTTCCAATAATAAATTCTTGTGAAGTTTAACATGAAAGGGTTATAAAAAGGAGGTGTCATTCAAGAGAAAATCACATTTGATTTTTATTGTTGCAGTCTTTCACTGACTTTTGTTTCGTCTTCTTGGAGGCTTTTGACTTTTAACCAGATTCAAAATTGAAAAGCTTTTTTCAAGGAGGAGATTTATAGATTGTATAGAAATATGTCCTCAAGTTATGAAAGACTGATCACCAGATATACTTAGGAAATGATTAAGAAGGTTGAGTGATAAACAGATTCTGCAAATGCTGTAATTATAATTTTCTCTCTCTTCTTCTAATTGTTAAAGAGTTCCACTTCAGGTCTTAAATTTGCCACACTAATCCAAATTTACTAGTGAGAGGCATTCTTGAATTCTCCTTAATCTATTTAGTTACTTCTTGTTTACTACTTTCTAATCAAGAGAAACCTAGAGTCTCAAAGGCATAATGTTCCCTTCCCAAATTGGTTTAACTTTAGGTTATTTAATTGGAACTCTGAAGAAGTGGAAGTTCATTCTATTATCTTGGCATCCTTCATAGCACCTGGCACAGTATTAGGTACATATTCGGTAGTCGATAGACATTTTGTTTTAACTACTGGCAATATAATTGGATTGATCTATAATCATTTTTTATTTGATATGTAGAAGAAATATATTTATTTCATTTTATCACATCAGAGCTTTTTCTTTTTTTATTGCTGTTCAAGTATAGTTGTTTCCATTCACCCCCCCCCCCCCATATTTTTTGAAGGGCTCAAAGTTGCTTAAGAAGGAAATGAAAGGAATTATTTAGAAGATATTTAAACTAAGAAAAACTTATTTCTATTTTATTTACAGGAAAGGCAGGGTTAGAAAGTCAATTACATAAACTATGGTTTTGATAAAATCTACTTGCATTTTGCCTGATTCAATTCAACAAACTATTAATAAAATATGTTGCTTTGACACTGAAATGCTGAAGATATTTTCAACCAACAGAACATTTGGGAAGCTTAAAGTTTAGTAGCGGGTTATTTTGCAGGTGATTTGATTCTGTTTTTCACTTGTTGAAGGACAATGATCTCTGCTCAGTGCAGTACTGAAACTACTGTGGGTTCATGATAAATGGTTTCTGAATGATTTTATTAGCTCACTTGTAATTTCTTAAAATCTCACAGTCAAACATGGTCATTTGTTTCTACACTAGCATGTAAGTCCTTGTTTATTCTATAACTTACTGTGAATGAAAAGAGAGGTTGAAATAAGCATAACCACCCTCAAGAGAGCAGCTAACCTTACCTGTGCTATAATCCAACCTCAGCCACGCTTTCTCCCACCTCCATGTAATCTTCTTTAATCTCCTCACCTCCTGACTCTCAAATGGATAAAAGAAACTACAAAACTGTCATTCTCCAGAGCATTTCAGACCTCCTTTTCCAGCAATTGTCATCAGTGTTGGCTCAGAAAGATTCTTTTTAAAAATTCTCTACAGGTTTAGACGTTCTTATACCTACAATACAAACCGGCAGAGCAATGAACTAGCAAATGGCAGGTATACCGTGGAAAGATCAATATTAATCTCTTAATGAATAGTGACAGAAATCATGGTAGCAGAATTACACTTTTGAACCAAACCAGGAGAGTTAATATTTAAAGAAAGAGCATTATGATTAGGTTACTGAAAGTGTTAATAAAATAGACCTCAGTACATTTCTCTGCATTTCGGTATCATGCAGAAAAAAATGAACAAACTCAGCTTTGCCACCTATATTCTTTTAGTCCCTCCTGATCTACTCACTGCCCTTCCCCTACTCCCGCCCCATCTAGGGGGCTGACTTGTAGGATTACATCAGTAGGCTTCCATTCCCTCTGGTTTCGTGATTGGATCTGACTAATGGAGAGCGTTAGGCCAAAGTATCATTGCCTTGGTTTCCTTCCCTGGGTGTCAACTTAAGGCTAATTTTAACCTTTGAAAGAAGGCTATTGTTCCACCTAACGCAGTAAAAGCTACATGATCTCCCGTTTTCTGGGTTCTCAGAAATCTCTCTTCTGTCCCTGATGCCTTCAGGTCGAGGACAGGTGGCATTGCTCCTGCTGCTAGTCTAGGGCTGTTGTACTGTCTCCTGTGATTTCCACCCCCTCTCTGCCCACCCTGGGTGTTATGGCTTGTAAATCAGCACTTAAATTACTCTCATTAGAATGTGCCATCTGTTTTCCGTTGGTACCCTGGCTGAGATGCCAACACAAAGGGCTAGCAAATAAGATTGCAGGACAGGACAAAGGTTTCCACACTAAGCAGAATTATTACATGACTTGTGTTAATGGATGTGAAAGTGGTCATTTAATTCTAAGTGTAAAACAGAAGTTGGTTATTAGCATTCAGAGTGAAGCACAGAAATTTTAGATTGTGTCTACAGGTTTCCCGCCACGAAACTAGTTGACATGTTCTAAGGTGATAACGGATTGATGTAGCTGTGCTGTAGCAGTTGTACAATAGTCAAGTTGTAAATAAATTTCTAATCCATTCATAACACAGGGTGGGCAAAAGTAGGTTTACAGTTGTGAGTATGCAAAGCACAGTTTACCCTTGTATTATTATTTGTTACTGTATTATTTGTTTGTATTACGTAAAGCTACTTTTGCCCACCCCTGTCTATTACGTTGCTGCACAGGTAATTCCACCAGGTTGTCGGACTTAGGCAGTGCTTATAGTGCTCAGCATAGTCATGGCTTCCATACTCTGTTATCCACCTGTCTAAGATCACTAGCCACCTCCAAGTTTCCCTGGTCTGGAATCGATTAAGAAAAGTTCAGCTGTGTAAGGGGACAGGGAACATGGCCTTTGGCCGAGTTATTTGCGTAAAATTAGCCCTGCAGCAATTATTCAGTCTGGTTGGGGTTGAACTACAGTTACAGATCTTTTGTCTCTTCAGGCTGCGGAGAGCTTGCAGACATTTCCCTGGAAGAGGGTCTTATCGAAACAATTCTACCGACATGGTGTGCTCTAGAAATATTTGTAGGCTAAAAAGGAAAACGGTGCTATTCAATAAATTTGGCCAAACATCACTCTTAATGTCATATTTGGAAAGTAACACCTTATAATACACACATATTTTGGGAAGCAATTAACCAGCTCATATGGTAAAAATCGTATTACTTTGTTACTATTGAGACTGGCAATGCCCTACAAAAAGAAAAAAGCATGGAAGTAGTGTGAAATGATGCTTGAGGGCATCTTTTTCCTATAAAAATCTTCAAACAAGCTGTCAATAGGCACAACTGAGTTATTTTAATATACTGTAGGTCCATATAGAAAGAAAAGCTCTATACTTCTTTATAGGAATGGCTTATGTTGCCTTAGATGAGATTTACAGATCAACTTTTTAACTTTATGTCTGCCTGTTTCCCTTTTGGTGATTTTTTTCACAACAATGCCCTGCCCAGCAGTTAACATGGCTTCATGAAGAAAGACCTTCACATTCATGACCCATAATGCAATGCGTTCCCCCAATCTCTCTTGTTTTTGAGATCTCATCCTTCCTGGGTGATGCTGACCAGAGCTGTGTTTATTTGTTTTTGTTTTGCTTGCAGTCAATTTGCTGGCTTCATTTTCCCAGATTTTCTTAAAAGCTCTTTTGAAGCTGTAATCATTTCTGCTCATCAAAGGAAGTCATTTCATTACATAGCTGCATTGGTCAAAAAGAGCAGTCGTACAATTTGTATTTTCTTAACCAGAGACAAACAGGTTGTACAAATGATTACTCTCATAGCTCTTGAATTTTGGGCATTCCTTTCAAATTTAGGTCAAAAGCCAACCTGAACAGTTAGGTGGAGTAACTGTCACATGGAAGCGCTGCTCAGAAGGTAAGTTTAGAACTCTTAATTAGAGGTTAGCATTCCACATTTGTATTCCTAAACCGAAGAAAACAGCCATCTTGGCTACCATTGTAATGAGATGCTGTAGATTTCACATGCGAGATTCTGAAAGAGGAGCCATTCAGTTTTGTCTGATAGATGTTTCTAGGCTTCATCATAACTTGAAAGATGAAGCTAAGAAATTCAGGCATAGTCAGAGGGATCCTGCTTTTTTTTTTTTTAGGGGCTGTAAGGTCTATAAACATTAATCAGCCTTCCATTTCAGTAACTTGCTGAGCTAGTCTCCAGCAGACTATAAGCCAGCTGAATGACCTCCCTCAATTCTTTGGCATCCCTAAAAAGCATTATACATTCATACCCCTGCCATGGCCTCATATAGGTGCAAAGTATTTCCCCATTCCTTGATTTTGGGTTTAGCCACGTGACATGCTTTGGCCAATGGAACATAAGCAAATGTGATAAGAGCAGAGAGTTGAAATGTGTTGATTGGGTTTCTGTCCTTACCCTGAGAAGCTGTTGCCCCTTCAGCCTGAGTCTCAGAAAAAGATGTGGGGTGAGGGACAGAGCCAAACTGGACCTGTGGCCTGGAAATAGGTATAGTCAAGCCAAGCCTAGCCAACATCAGCCAAACCTTACTAAACTGCAAGAGGAAATAAATATTTGTTGCTACTAGCTAGTGAAATTTTTTGGTTGCTTATTCTGTAGCAAAATTGGCTGATACATACTATAAAATGACTGTGGTTTAAAAGCAATACAACCCAGAAAAGTTCTGCTGAATGGATATTCACTAGGCAAAGGAACAAAAGACCAAGTAATTAAGAAGTTATCAAATTCTTCTAACAAAGTTCACATTCATTCCAGGCACCAGGATTAGGTGGCAATAACTGGCTAGAGGCAAGGATTAAAAAGCAAAAAGCAAAATACTACTCAATTTTTAACTCACTAGGTCAAGTTTCCAGGTTTTTAAGAAGACGGTTCTAGATTGCAACATTTGAAACAAGCCCACTGTGCAAGCTAAAGGTCTCTGGAATACATCCAACCTGCTAAACTCAAGTTTAAAACAAAATTAGACTCTCGAACAAAATTTCTCATACAGAAAAGGAGTAAGTCCTCCAGTCTCAAAAGGAACAAGGAAATGGTAAGGCACCTTTCAACTTTTCTATTACTTATGTCACCCCAAACTGGTGAAACTGGTTCTCTCCTGTTGCTTAACCATCTGCAGATTTTATAATTGCTTCAATTATATTGATTATATATTGATATGAAGGTTATCTAAAATGGTAAAGCAGAATGGAAACTTTGTTTAGACTGTAAGCAAGACATTTGATACAGAAGTGAGTGCAAGTACAAATCTGAGCAGCCCAAACTCAAGGAAGTGGTGAGGAGGTCCCCGTCAGCCAAGGGCCCCTTTCTGTGGGCTTGGAAAAGTTTAAAGCTGGGTGGCAGTTTATAGTTCAGGGTGGGGGGTGGGGCGGGGCAGGTTGGCTGACAAGACTTCAATTCTTTCTCTGACCATGCTCTGCTAGGCCTATGTCCTTCGGGGAACCTTGGTGTTCAGACGAAACACTCAAGTTGTTGTGTACTCCATTGTTCCCCTTACTTTGAGATTTTTAACAAGCTCAAGTTAGCATCTGTACTTCAATATACAGACTGAATTCAAAGAACATGAAGCAATGCACAGATAACTTAAGAAAAACTATTGCTAGACTTCCAAAATAGATACTAAGAGAAAGATGCTAAATAAAACATTTTTTTAGTTTGGAAATCCATAGCTCAATTGATCTTTACAAAAAAATCTTTTTTCTGGACAAAAGTAAAAGTACAATAAATTAAATTTTAGTTCTTTTGGACATGGATGGATGGTGTTCAGTGAGATTAAAATGATAGAATCATTTCATAGGCTTTACTAATAGCCTTGTACACAAAAATATCTGTATTTCTTGCTCTGAATGAATCAGTTTTAAATATATCTGAACTGACTGTATCACTTGAGATCTTAAAGTGACCAAGAAATATGGTAATACCAGGCAGAGGTAATCTAGGTAACCTGATATTATTTAGAAAATACATGTCATAAGTTCTTAGCTAAAACCACCACAGTTCAGAAACTAAATCTTGAAAACAGATTATTTTGTTTGTTGAATGGAGCAGCAAAGAATGGATGTTGATGATGTGGTTTTATGAAGAAATGTCAGAAAACAAAGTCTTACTCTATGCAACAAAGAAAACAAAAAAAAGTATGTAGGTTGGTTTAAGGAACAAAAAGATACCTAAAAGAAGAACATTCAAACCTAACAATTTTGTAAATGGTATAGGCTGGTAAACTGATCTTACCAATTAAGGTTCTGTCATAGTTTTCGTTACAAACAGAAAGAAACAAGCAACACACAATGCACACTGATTAGTTCTGAGTTAGTTAAGAGGACTTCTATTGCTACAAGATTATACATACTGTTACAACACAGTTGCTTTAGTAATAAAAAATAAAATGTGTACCTTACCTGCGATTAAAAGACAAATGCTGAATATCTTCCTCTTCTTAGGATCCCTGAACCTAAACCTACACCTATCA
Organism: Artibeus jamaicensis; assembly: GCF_021234435.1. Taxonomy (NCBI): domain Eukaryota; kingdom Metazoa; phylum Chordata; class Mammalia; order Chiroptera; family Phyllostomidae; genus Artibeus; species Artibeus jamaicensis. Next base: position 5,178,124 of record NW_026522028.1, on the reverse strand, counting down.
TTTAGTTTTTGCCAAATTTTCTCCCTAATGATCCAAGAATGTAGCTTTTTATTTCCCCACCAAACAACAGGTAGATACTGACTGAAAGTATTCTGAAACTATCCTGTGAAACTAGCCTGAGTTATTTGCATCCATTGCTTGCTTGAAAGTCCTTCTTAACCTGGGAAAATGCTCCCTGCCATTTTAACTTGTGATATCCCAGGTCTGTCGCTTTCTTTTTTCAGAGGGACAAAAAATATTTTTAAGGACTCTTCCCGATATAAATCTCAGGAAGAGAGCATTCACAAATAAATTCTGATCAACAGATTGCATACATTTCCCAATCAGCTGGGCCGACAGAGTATTTTCACAGCTCCAGTCATTTTATAAAGATGATTCAGAGTGAATCAGTCCCCCTGCCGCTTTTATTATTTATATATTCACAGTATTGACAGATTTCATTTTCTTCCCACACTCTACTCCTCTTCTACAAGAATAACACCCATGACACAGAATGAGGAACAGCAAGGCACGTCATCTGACCTTCCTTCTTTAGGGTATCACTCAGCTAAGCTGGAGAACCCACAGACAATCCTGTGGGTCATCTAGACCCACGATGAACTTCCTCTCATTTCCTCAAGTGCTTTCTCTAGAATATGAAGCCGCTTATTCTGTAGGCTACAATAGAGGTATGTGAATAGCACAGTAATAACTATGGCTGGAATAATGCAGAAGTAGTTATGGCTGCCAGCGGCTGTAAATACTGGAACAAAATTCCCCTAGGAACAAGGACATCAGGCAGGCATGCCAAGGACCGATGTCCCAGCATTTTGAGCAATCATACCCATTGTGACATTCTAGAACGCACTGCATCTTCTCCTGGGATTTCTAAAAATTACAACTGCACTTAAGTCACCTAGCAACAGTTTATGTCACTAATTCATTTTAAAGATATATTAAACAGTACTCTTTTCAAGTGTCTCTTTGAATTCCTTAGACACTGTCTTTTGGAAGCCTCAAATTTGACTCCGTCAAAAAGGCAGAGGAAATTAATGTTATTCTCTTGTGCCATTTGCCTACATTCAGAAACGTAAAGAAACCCCAATTAAAAAGTAACAGACATGTCTAATAATAAATCAAGTGTGAGTACATAAAAAGATTGTTGTCAAGACAAATCCATTGCCTGACATCTGTTTTTCTAGACAGTATGACTTAGATTGGGGAACTAAACGTGAAGAGATACTGAATAATCCAATTACTCAAATGGCATATAAAAAAGTATTATTTCAAATACCTTTTAAAAGAATACTCTTGCTTTGAATGCTATAGCTTTTGAACATTTAATTAAATAGATCTATGGGTTTAGTGCCAATGATTATGCCAACGACATGGTAACACAATGAATCCATGTCAATTTTAGATGTATTTCTTATATTAAAGACAAAGGTAAATAATGTGGCTATGATTCCATATCACCACGAGGGTTAAACCAGATGCTGATGTTTAGTATTTTTCTCTCTCACACAAAACCAAATGCCATTCACTTTCTCCTGGGAATGCATGATGTATTACAATGAAACAGATGATTACGCAGTACTTTGATGTCAGAAGGTGTTTTAAAAAACTTAGTACAGAAATGTGTGCATCTCCTCAAGATTGCTAGTGTTACTTACAAAGAAGTTAACTGAAATAAATGTATAAATTTATGTATAAGCTTAAATAAGAACATCCCAGACAAGGGAAGATCTAATTATTTAAAAAATTTTAATAACCATTAAAAGTGAAATAGAAGCTTTACATTTTCACCACGAGATGGCTGATATTACTGTTTTTCAGGAGGTATTCGGAGGGGAAACAAAAGTTTCTTTGATATTTCAAGTAGCTATTGTCAAGGTAATGCAGAACAATACATGATGACTTCAAACAACAATCACTTATTTTCCTGGCTGCGCATGCCTGGTGCAGCCTTTCGTCACCTTTCTGAGACTGGCAGCTTAGATGGGGCACATTCTTCTTGTACATATGATAGAGGCACAAATAGGAAAGTGCAACGCCTCTTAAGGCCCAGCCTTCAAACTAAGACACAGTCACTTCTGCTCCCTTGCTGTTTGCTAAAGTAAATCACATGGCTAAACCCTCAGGCCAGGGTTTGGGTGGTATGCTCCATCCAATAGGAGGCAATGTCAAGGCTGTGATTGCAGAAAATGAGGAAGAACTAAGGTGGGCCATTCAATGTACTACAACTATATAATGGTTTCTTTAAAGCAGCTAATATACTGCAGAGTGTGAAAATGCTGTGTACTTACTGAAAACTCTGACTTACTTCTTCAGGGTGTCATTTTTGCCACATGTTTACCTGTGCTTGATGATTGATCTGCAGTATTATTAATGGCATCAGTGATCAACCTGCTACTAGCCTGCTTCTATTAGATTTAAGAAATAAATCATCCTATGCTCATTGTGCAGTTTCTTGTATAAGAACTCAAATGCACAGTTTCTTTGGAGCAATCCTTTTGTAGTGTTCTGTGAGTACGGACAAATGGATGCGATTTCTAGTAAGGGGAGCAAAGTGTGTCATTTGAACCACAAGCCCTGTGTTCCCCAACTCTGGAGTCACTGCTTTGAGTTTGAGTAAATTTATTTTCTTCTCCAATATCACATAAAAGAAAATATCCCACATCAGGAGAATGAGTCCCTTCCTGTGAGAAGGCTTGCTGCAGAGGGACTTCTCAATCAGACGCCCCATGCTGGCGAGCTGCTTTCTCACTATGTACGTGCATGTGCGTGTAATTTCTTTCCATCTTTCCCCTTAGAATCCCCCCCTTTTTTTCATCTTGTTTTCCAAATTTTTGTTTTTCTGACGGTGTTCCATTTCTCTTTTTTCTTTTCTTTTTGGTAAACAGACATGTAAAAGAAGAGTGTGTTTGAAAACCTGCTCGGAGAATGAATTCAATTTGGCTTCTCTATTAGAGGGGTAATTTGCTCTCTCTGTGCAATTGTGGCGTGATCACTGTTGCATATATTATTGGATTTCAAGTCCTATACCTCCACCTAAACTCATTTTGAGATTCTCCCATGGCAGGCCAATTGCCTGCATTTTATTGAGCCTAAATGCTGCCGCAACTCCTCTCAGACTTCTTGGTTGGTGTTACATTTGGTCAAACAGCAGGAGAACTTTCTACTATACTTCTTTCTCCTTGGTTTTACTAGGCCAGAGTAGGCCTTTCTCCCTTGGTTTGACAGATGTTATAGAAGGAAACCATGTGACCTTTATATAAGAAATTGTGCAGTTTGTGTTTTTTCTTGCTTGCTCTTTTTTTTCTATCAACTTATTTTCTCTTTTAGCCACGTTTGTAACACAAAATATTTTAGATGAAAGTTCAAATAAGTAAAACAACAACAACTTTTTCAGAATAAAATATTCTTTGGTTGAGCCCCTCTACAAAAGGAAAATAAATGCAAAGTGATAGGTGCGAAACTGTTTATTTGAGACAAATATGGTTAGGACCTTACTGATTGGTTGGTAGGATATAATTGAAAGGGTTAAGCCTTTCTAAGGGTACTTAGATAATCATTTCACCATCAAGTGTTCGTAATATCTTCCTGTCTACTCTCCTTCACATTTTATCTTATGGCGAGTCCCAAACAGAATCTATCTCAGTACCGTAAATGCATACAGACACACCTCCTGCCCCCAAATCAAATCAAAGCAAAACAACACCTTTTTCCCTTTCTTAACTTTACTTCTGAAAAATTGATGATAACCTAGATCCCATTGAACAAAATGCATTTCTGAGAAAGAGAAAAGATTACCTTAATCAAGGCTGAGGTATAATTACAAAAAATCTGACTAACAATCCAATTGGATTAAGGCATACGAATCAGCCTGAGAAAAGAAATCAGAGTCTAGATCTGCTGACTTGGAAAATAAGACACTTTGCACTCTGTGATGACATACTATTTCCAATGATGTCCCTCTAAAACTCTTTTTACTCATTTTTTCTTCCGGTATGATTGTGATACAATATACATGACAAAATTTACAGGTTTGTTCATTTTTAAATGTATATAGTTCAGCGGCATTAAGTACATTCACATTGTTGTGTAGCCATCACCATTATGCATCTCCAGAACTTTCCATCTTCCCGAGCTGAAACTCAGATACCCATTAAACAATAAATCCCCCAGCCCCTGGTAACCATTCCTCAACTTGCTGTCTCTACAAATTTCACTATTCTAGGGTATCTCGCATTAGTGGAAATATACAATATTCATCCTTTGACATCTGGCCTATTTCACTCAGTGTAATGTCTTCAAAATTCATCCACATTAGCTCATGTTTTGATTTGCTGAATCCTTTTATCTGTTTGCTCAAGACAATGGCTGGCCCTTAAAAATGAAGTTCTATCACTTGTCCAGTTTTAATAGATGGAGCCGGGCATAGAGAGATGAAATGCATTTTCTGCCTAGTTGAATGTCACTTGAAAAGAAAAAGACAAAGGCAAAGAGAGAGAGAGAGAGAAACTGAGACTAAGAGAAATGATAGGAAAGAGGGATTAAATTTAGAAAAACTAAGATCTTCTTAGGCTACCTTGTGGCCAGATTAGTCAGTTAAGCTATGCACATGAGGTTATTGACACGCATCCTCTAAAAATTAAATGGTGCATGCTCGCACAGATGAAACTTGAAGCCACTAAAATACCTTGGGGCAAACAGTAGCGGAAGAAAAGCAAACAGGAAAGTAAAAATATAAGCATCTGTATTGCTGTTTGAGAGATACTTTATTGTACTCAAGATATATTTTCATTATTCAAGTTACTATCATGATTATTTTACAGATTTTAAGAATGAAGAAAAGTAATTTATGCTCTGTTGTTGAAGAAAGCTTAAAATTTGTAAAACACCCATATATTGCTACCTATCCCTGTTTTCACTGGGGGCCAAGGCCAGATAATGCTTCCGAGAGAAGGTTTTGATCAAGATTTGAAGCACCAATAGGGGTTAGGCAGGTAGACAAGGAGGGAAAGGGTACTCTGGGCAAAGAGAGTATCTTCTCTTGATCACAATAATACCTCCTTGTTGTTTAATATTCAGTTCAGTGTTTTACACAAGAAGCTCTCTGTGCAGTCTTACAACATGACTTCCAAACTCCCTGACACTTTTCCAAGAAAAGGTGAAGTTTATGTCCCATCTCCTTGAATCTGGGCTCTTCAACTGCGTGACAAATAGAATATGACATAAGCAAACCCATGCTAGCTTCTGGCCCAGGTCTTAAAAAGCTGGCAGCTTCAACTTCTTGTCCCTTGGGATGGTGGCTCTTGGGACCCAGCGACTATATGCTGAGAAAAAGCTCAAACTGCCCCGCGAAGAGGCTCATGGGAAGGGAAACTGACAGCCAGCACCTATCTGCCAGGCATGTGAGGGAGCCCACTTGTGTATGCATGTCCCAGCAGCCAGTGGACTTGCCCCAGCTGCCATCACCAAGAGCAGAGGCAAGAAGCCCCAATGAACCTTGCCCAACTGATAGATTGAAGTGCAGAGCGAGTAACTGTTATTGTTTCAAGCTGTTACATTTCTGGCTGGTTTACCAGAATCGCTACCCTGATTTTTCCCTAGAAGGTCTACAGGAAGCAGCCCCTCCCAGGGGGACACCAAAGGACTCTGCACTAGTCTTCATCAATTCTCTCCCTCATCTCATTGGCTAGATGTCCCTGTCCTCCTCTCCTAAGTCCCACTACTGTCATTTCCTCTTTGGGGCCAAGCGCAGCTCTCATCAACCTTCAACTCCTCTTTACTGTTCTGTGGTAGATCCCACTTCTCAATGGCTGTCTCTGAAAGTCACATTCAGGAACCCACTCCAAAAGTATGGTTCTACTATGTGTATATATTGGATAAATACAAAAATTTCTTTTAGGTCATGGACAAGAAATAAATTTACAGTTGTCCACTCAATCCAATGGTTATATCCAAATAATGACAAGTGTTTTCTACTCTGAAAGAGAAAATGTCAACAATTTCTCAGAGTGGGTAAAAAATGCTATCTATACTTATTTTGGCTTTTAAAGCTGCAATGTACCACAGTTTTCCAACCATTTGTGAAACTACTGTAAAAACTAAAAATAGGATTTATGGCTAAATCATTGTGAGGAATGCCTGGTGGAGCAGTTCATAAATATCCAGGGCTCATTCTATTTGGGGCCACAGCCTTGAAGTGAGTCCAATATTGAACTGTGGGATGGAGAGCAAAGGACGGAGGTGAAATGTGGTTGGCTCCTGAGAGCAGGTGAAATGCTGTTCTCGGCAGAGAGTAAGTTTTTCTGTAACTCCCCCTAAATAACATAATTTTAAAAGATGTTGGAGGTGAATAGAAATTAGAGGGGAAAAACTGAAAGCTTTAGAGAATTAAAAAAAATTACACTTATAATGACTCAGATCATGGCAAGTTATAATAATAATAATAATATTGAATAATGAACTTGCTAATAGATCTCTCAAGGACAAGCACAATGCAGGAGCAAACAAAAGTAATTTCTTGCTTTCTCACTATCAGGAAATAGACATTCTTCCATCTAGACTAATATGATCTCCAGTGGGGAATGATTTATTTCTCTCCCATTCATGAAACTCTCTTTCATAACCAGGTATAATGGCTTCTTTTACCTCTACAGGGAATGGTTGATTTATGCAGAGACCTTTGTTCAATAACCTTTCTTCAAAGATTGATGTTGTTAAAAATGAAAAAAAGTGAACTTTTTGACATTTTATTTTAATGTAATTTAGAAAACCATGTAAACTGCAAATGGACCTCATGTGGAATGGAAATCACATGCTGATAAGCTAAATTATTTTGAATACTATTAATCTTAGACTAATACCTGAAATATTTTATTAGCAGAACTATGAAAGGCACAAGAGAGACACGAAGGAAGTTCATTTTAAAATAATTTGTAAATACAAGACTGCAGATCCTTTTATATGATCCCCCAATTCAGGCTTTCTGAATTTTCCAAAAGGAAAGGGCCTTGCCACCCAGTGCATAAAGGAATATCTTTTCTTCTTTTTTTTGGCCGAAGAAGTCTGATCTCAAAGACTTCTAACCTTCAAAAAAAACCTTTGAGTTTGGACAAAGGAAGGAGGAGAAAGTAATGTCAATTTCTGTGACTTCTGAGGTTTAACTTTCCCTGACATTTTCTACTTTTGTTTGGAGAATAAGACCTAAATGACATAGATCTTGTTCAGGTTGTAATAGAGAACAAAGAAAGTTAGTGAATAGTGCCAGCCTCTCACTGACTTCTGTGCCAATGCTTTAAGCACACATTTAAAGCAACTTTATTAATTTATTAACATATCCAGAAGCTAATGATGTGGCTTCCAATATTGGTAAGACTGTTGGAAAAAAAATAAGCTACTGTTACTGAAGTGTTTCTGGGAATCTCAATGTCTTTTGTCTGGCTGAAAGATAGGGGTAGCAAGTCAATTTATTTTCCCCAAGGAGGTTCTTACAAAACACAGAATATTGTTAATTTTCAGTGCAGTGTGTTTATTTTCAAGAATGAGAGTATTGAAGTTTGTTTATATGTGAAGAGTTTACAAAAGCTTTTAAAAAAAGAGTCATTATTGACATTTAAAAACTAAAATCTATGAAAGATTATGCATCTTTTCTTGGGTTGAAAAGTTAAAAAAATAGAATTCTACATACAAAAACAAAAAATAATCTGAAATAAACAATTTAAGGTTAAACTTTAAAGCACTACAAAAAGAACAACACATGTACCTCAAAGTGGGTAGAAGAAAAACAATAATAAATATCAAAGTACAAATTTAAAAAATAGACTTTAAAAAATACAAAAGATTAATGAAACCAAGAGATAGTTCTTTGAAAAGATAAATAAGATTGGCAAACTTTTAACCAGACTCATCAAGGAAAAAAAGAGAGGACCCAAATAAATAAAATCAGAAATTAAAGAGGAGCCCTGGTTGGTGTGACTCAGTGGATTGAGCACCAGCCTGTGAACCAAAGGGTTGCCAGTTTGATTCCCAGTCAGGGCACATGCCTGGGTTGTGGGCCAGGTTCCCGGTAGGGGGTATGTGAGAGGTAACCACACAATGATGTGTCTCTTCCTCTTTTTCTCCTTCCCTTCCCCTCTCTCTCAAAATAAATAGGTAAAATATTTTTTAAAAAAGAAATGAAAGAGGAGACATAACAACTGACACCACAGAAATATAAAAGATTGTAGGAAAATATTACAGAAAATTTATGCCAACAAACTGGACAATATGGACAAAAAGGATAGATTCCTGGGAACATACAATCTTCCAAAAGTAAATGGAGCAGAATCAGAGAATCTGAATGAACTGATAACAACTAGTGAAATTGTAGGAGTAATTCAAAAACTCCCAACCAAAAAAGTCCTGGACCAAATGGCTACACAGGTGAATTTTACCAAACATTCAAAGAAGAGCAAACACCTCTCCTCATATTATTCTAAAAAATTCAAGAGGGAAGGCTCTCAAACTCATTGTACGAGGCCAGCATTATCCTCATTCCAAAGCTAGGTAAAGACACCACAAAGAAAGAAAATTATAGGCCCATATCCCTGATGAACATAGATGTTAAAATCCTCAACCAAAATATTAGCAAACTCAATGCAGCAACACATTCAAAAGATCATACAACATGATCACATGGGATTTACTCTGGGGATGCCAGATTAATACAATATCCACAAATCAATAAACATGATATAATACATTAAAAATGAAAGCTAAGAACAACATGATCAGTTCAAAAGATGCAAGAAAACCTCTCAATAGAATCCCGCACTTATTTATGATAAAAACTCTCAACAACACGGGAATAGAGAGAACATACCTCAACATAATAAAGGCCATATATAACAAATCCGTAGCTAACATCATACTCAACAGGAAAAAACTAAAAGCATTTCCCTTAAGACTGGAAACAAGACAGGGATGCCTGCTTTCATCACTCTTAATTCAACATCATATTCGAAATCCTAGCCAGAGCAATGAGACAACAAGAAATGAAAGACATCCAATTTGGAAAGAAAAAAGTAAAACAGTCATTATGTCCAGATGTCATGATCCTGTACATGGGGAACTCTAAAGATTCCAACAAAATCTGCTAGAACTAGTAAATGAATTCAGTGAAGAATCGGGATACAAGATAAATATCCAGAAATTTCTATACACCAGAAATGAACTTTCAGAAAGAGAAACTAGGAGAAATCCCATTTACAATTGCACCAAAAAATATATACCTAGGAATAAATTTAACCAAGGATGTAAAAGACCTACACTTGGAATATTATAAGATGCCAAAGAAAGAAATGAAAGAAGATACAAATAAGTGGAAGCATATACTATTTTCGTGGACAAGAAGAATTAACATAATTAAAATGTTCATGTTATCCAAAGCAATCTACAGATTGAACTCAATTCCTATCAAGATACCATGGCATATTTCCCAAAACTGGAACACATATTCCAAAATTTTTATAGAACCACAAAAGACAACAAATAACCACAGCAATCTTGAGAAAAAAGAACCAAGTCGGAGGAACCATGCTACCTGATCTCAGACTGTGCTATAAGTCCACAGTAACCAAACAGAAAATAAAATCCAGAAATAAACCCACACCTTCACAGTCAATTAATAGTTGACAAAAGAGGCAAGAACATACACACGATGGGTTTAAGAGAGTCTGTTCAATAAATGGTGTTGAAAACACTGGACAGATACGTGCAAAAATATGAAACTAGACCACCTCCTTACACCATGCACAAGAATAAACTCAAAATGGGTGAAAGACTTAAATGTTAAACTCAAAAACATAAAAACTCTAGAACTGTAATAGCATAATCAATAAAATAATTTTAAAAACTCTAGAAGAAAACACAGGTGGTAAAATCTCAAACATTTCTCGTGGCAATACTGTTTCTGATATACCGTCTTGGGCAAGGGATTGAAAAGAAAAAAATAAACGAATGGGACCAATTCAAACAAAAGTGTTTGCACAGCAATGGAAACCATCGGTAAAATGAAAAGATAGTTCCCTGCATGGAAGAACATATTCACCAACAAGTTTGATAAGGGGTTCATACCCAAAATTTATAAAGAACTTATAAAACTCAACACCAAAAAAAAAAGAAAAAAGAAAAGAAAAGAAAGAAAAAGCCCCCAACAATCCAATTTATTTATTTATTTTTAAATATTTTATTTATTTATTTAAAGAAAGTGGCAGGGAGGGAGAAAGAGAGAGAGAGAGAAACACCAATGTATGGTTACCTCTCATGTGTCCCCCACTAGGGACCTGGCCTGCAACCCAGGCATGTGCCCTGACTGGGAATCGAACCAGCAACCCCTAGCTTCACTGGCCCACCCTCAATCCACTGAGCTACATCAGCCAGGGCCCAAACAATCCAATTTAAAAATTGGCAAAGGACCAGAAATAACTTTCTAACTATTATTCCTGGACAGGTCTAAATCCTAATTCATTCTCCTCACAGTTACCAGAGTGGTTTTTCAATAATGTTAAGTGTGGTTATTCCATTTCCTTAAAAACTAGGCCAGCTTCCCATAGACTACATGTACCGTCCAAACTCTTATTAAAGATAGGTGGCAAGAGAGAGGGAAAGACAGTAGCTTACAGACACTGAGCCCATTGAGTCCACCACTCTGCCCCTCTGGTGGGCATTTTACATGTTATCCTATTACTTACTCCTCCCCCAATCCTGTGAAGTGTTGTATTCACTACATAGAAGAATATAATTGAGATCTAGAGGTCAGGCAACAAGTGGTGCAATAAGTCGTCTTTCTGCCCACAAGTCTCATGTTCTCTCTACGATACTGTGCTGTCTGTCTGCATCATTTACCCCAGCTGATCTTTCCCAGCTCAGCCGGACAGAACCTTCAGATTCCCAAACTGCCATACTGTCTGGGGCTTTGGCCAGGCTGTTTTCTTTGCCAAAAATTCTCTTTTGAACTCTGTGTACCTAGCAAACTCCTCATTCTCCGACTTTCTGTGAACAGAGGTTCTCCACCTTGGCTACATGAGAATCATGGGCCGGATATGTTGTGGTCAGTCCAGTTGGGATCTCTGTGTTTGGAACCCAGAGATCAGCATTTTTAAAAAAAGATTTTAATTATTATATATTTTTTTTTAGAGAGAGGGGAATGGAAGAAGAAAGAGAAGGGAGAAACACTGATGTGAGAGAGAAACATTGATCGGCTGCATTCTGCACACTCCCTCACTGGGGACAAAACCCACAACCCAGGCATGTGTCCTGACCGGGAATCAAATTGGCGGCCTTTTGCTTTTCAGGATGCTACACAACTAACTGAGACACACTGGTCAGGCCAGATATCAGCATTTTTAAAAGCTCTTCTAATGTATGAGCAAGACTGGAAAACAGAGTTCTAGGTGAGTTTCCTGGTGTCTCTGGCAGGCTTACCTTAATAATCATCCTGTGTTTTTAGTAGGCCCTGTCAAGCCCTCTACTACAATACTCAGCATGTCTATCTTCACCTTGGGAATATGAGCACTCCAAAGGCAGAAATCATGTTCGAATACAGTGTCTCTTGAATGTATTTTACATAGTGATCCAGTAGGTACACACACATGCATGCATACATGTACGAATATACAAGATACTGAAAACAAAATTTCATAAAATAATGCTGATTCTTACTTAAGAGTGATGGACTCTATTTTCTATTCTATTAATATTACTCCTTTTTATTTAAAAAATGTGGTTGGACACAAGCTAGCCCTTTGCCTGAACTGCGATTGAAAAGCATCTCTCTAAACATGTTTACATTGCTAGCCCTAACATCGTGCTGGGCACCTAACAGAGGCTTAATAAAGATATGATGAATTAAAGTTCTTTGGAAAATAATACATAAAAAAGTTTCAAATATCTAAAATAGTAGGCAGTCATCACCAGGCAAAAGAAAAATACTTTCATATTCTATATTTATCAAAGTATACAGATTTAAAAATACATAGAAAACTCAAATCTAATAAATTAAAGCACCAGAAAAGAATACGCAAGGGGTTTCCTTTTCTTGGAGTCTGGAATCCTCAGAGTACTTCTCTATTCTCAGATGTCCCAAGAAATGTGACAATTCCATTTATTCATGATAGGAACTGTGTTACTAACACTGCGTTCTTCTTTCTTCCTTTGGAATTATCCAGTGGGCCAAGATTGTTGTAAGAAACACTGAAGAAGCTACTTCCTCAATCTGGAGAATGTCTGAGAAATCTAAGATATCTTAATTTGCAGGTACACTCTGCTCTACAATCCAAAACCTCTTAAACTTGTATTTCTGAATAGGTTTTGTTTCCTAGAAGAGGATTTTTATAATGAGAAAGAGGGTCTAGAGGATTCGTAGGTAAAACGAATGCAATCAGAGGAGGGAGGGCATTGAGAGATATGACTTGAGACATGAACCAGACCACAGGGGAAGGAATCTCAAGTATCAATGGCTCCATAGTTTCTCTTGCTGAGAAAAAAAATCCTAACTATGCCAGCTTTATGACCATCTCTCCCACTACATACCACACCCACAAACCTTCTCTTTAAGCTGTTATTGCATTTATCTCTTAGGGGTACTTAGAAAACAAGTTAAGAGTGGTGAAACTCATGAAACATTAGCAGAGATGCAGTCTTCCTATTTTCAGTCAGTTACCCACAGTTTTATGGCCAAGCTCGGGACCACAACCATCTCTATCAGTTCTCTGAGGCACAGAGTAGGGAATGTTTTGGACCCAGGAAGAACCTGATTCGATTATGAATATAGTTCTTCATTTTAAGGCTACATTTTCAATTTAAAAAATCTCACACTATCACCTCTTGGCTCTATGTAGTTGCTACGTAGTTGCTACTTTATAAAAATATATTGGCTTTAAAATTCTAGTTAAAGAAATAACAATACTTTTAAGAAATCTCTCATTGTCCTCAAGTAGCAGGACAGATATTATGGCCTTGCTTTTAGTAAGGAAAGTAACATTTTTTTTTCTAATTCAAGGAAGAAATTTTAAAGGCTTTCAGAGTGGAATTAATGAGGTTAATTCCAGTAAGGAAGCTTATGCTTCATAATACACAAATGCTTATAGTATGGCTGGGAGAAATAAATATCCTATGGAGTGGATGATAAACAACAGTGAGAGGTAGGTAGTCTAGCGAGAGCTGGAGCCTCCATATATAGAACGGCTGATTGACAGTCACAGGCAAAAACATATTTTGTGAAGGTTTTCACTCCCTGTCTCCATTTAGTAGCAATCATATAAAGTCAAATGCCACTGCTTTTGGGTGAACAGATATATCGGGATCGGATCTGCCAGATATGCTGGCAGAGCTGTTGCTCTGGCTAGGCATGTGGAGTTGCCTTTTTTTAAATATGTAAGAGCTACTCTTGCTGTACAATAGTCCCCTCTTACACACAGGCATATGTTCCAAGACTCTCAGTGGATGCCTGAAACCACAGTTAATACCAATCCCTAGATATACCATGTTTTTTTCCCTATATATACATGCCTAAGATAAAGTTTAGCTTATGAGATTAGGCACAGTAAGAGATGACCAACAATAATTAATAATAACATATAACAATTATAACAATAGACTAGAATAAAAGTCTTTTGGATGTGGTCTCTCTCAAAACATCTTATTGTGGTACTTTACTTTTTACTCAAAGGAAGCACTTGACAGCTTCTCTTTGGCATAGCAGAATTGCTAGCATGACTATTCTTGTGTTTTGGGGCCATTATTAAATCAAATAAGGGTAACTTGAATGTGTGTCCTGTGATACTGTGACAGTCCATATGATGACCTAGCTGGCTACTAAGTAACTAACGTGCAAGGGCTTCTACAGTGTGGAGATGCTGGACATGGGGATGATTCACATTCTGGGCAGAACGGAACAGGACGGCACGTGATTTCATTAAGCTACTCAGAATGGCACACAATAAAACTTATGATTTGTTTATTTCTGGAATTTTCCATTTAATATTTTTGGGCCATAGCTCACCATAGGTAACTGAAACTGTGGATAAAGGGGGTCTACTGTACAGCAAGAATCAAACAATGGTACCAACTTCTTCCAATGAAATGTAAAGGCAAACGATTAACACATTTTCCCTTTCTGCATATCATAGAAAATTCCTTTTGTTCAGAATTTTAAAATCAAGTGAAATAAGCCAGGCAGTGAAAGACAAATACCATATAATCTCACCTATAAGTGGAACCTAATCAACAAAACAAGCAAGCAAAATAGAACCTGAGACACTGAAATTAAGAAGAAACTGGGGGGGGGGGACTTTGGCAAAGATGGAGGCGTGGGTAGACACACTGTGCCTCCTCACACAACCAAAAGAAGGACAACAATTTAAAAACAAAAAACTACCAGAACTGACAGAAAAATCAAACTGTATGGAAGTCCGACAACCAAGGAGTTAAAGAAACGTTCATCCAGACCAGTAGGAGGGGTGAGGCGGTGGCTGGTGGAGTGGGTGGTCCCACATTCACATGCAGATAAACTGTGATAAACAATTGGGGAATAAAACAGACCACACAACCCGGGGTCCTAGTGCAGGAAAATAAAGCCTCAAAACACTGAATGAAAAGACCTGTGGGGATTGAGGTGGCAGCAGGAGAAACTCTCAGCCTCCTAGGATAGTTTGATGGAGAGACCCACCGAGTCCCAGGACATACACAAACCCACTCACATGAGAATCAGCACCAGGGGGGCCCCATTTGCTTGGGGGAAGCAGCAGAAGGGACTGAGATCTGACAGAGCATAGCAAGTGGCATTGTTCCCTCTCTGACCCCACCCCCACATACAGAGTAACAACCCAGAGATTGGGTTGCCTGCCCTGGTGAACACCTAAGGCTCCGCCCCTCACTATGTAACAGGCGAGTCAAGACAAAAAAAAAATGGCCCAAATGAAAGAACAGATCAAAGCTCCAGAAAAAATTCAACTAAGCAATGAAGAGACAGCCAACCTATCAGATGAACAGTTCAAAACACTGGTGATCATGATGCTCACAGAACTGGTTGAATTGGGTCACAAATTAGATGAAAAAGTGAAGGCTATGCTAAGTGAAATAAAGGAAAATATACAGGGAACCAACAGCGATGGGAAGGAAATGGGGACTCAAATCAACAGTGTGAACCAGAAGAATAAAGAAACATCCAACCAGAAAAGAATGAAGAAACAAGAATTCAAAAAAATGAGGAGAGGCTTAGGAACCTCTGGGGCAATTTTAAACATTCCAACATCCAAATTATAGGGGTACCAGAGGGGAAGAGGAAGAGCAACAAGTGGAAAACTTATTTGAACAAATAATAAAGGAGAACTTCCCCAATCTGGCAAAGGAAATAGACTTCCAGGAAATCCAGGAAGCTCAGAGAGTCCCAAAGAAGTTGGACCCAAAGAGGAACACACAAAGGCACATCATCATTACATTAGCCAAGACTAAAATGAAGGAGAGGATCCTAGAAGCAGCAAGAGAAAAGGAGACAGTTACCTACAAAGGAGTTCCCATCAGACTGTCAGCTGAGTTCTCAAAAGAGACCTTACAGGAAAGAAGGGGCTGGAAAGAAGTATTCCAAGTCATGAAAGGCAAGGACCAAATCCAAGATTACTCTATCCAGCAAAGCTTTCATTTTGAATGGAAGGGCAGATAAAGTGTTTCTCAGATAAGGTCAAGTTAAAGGAGTTCATCATCATCAAGCCCTTATTATATGAAATGTGAAAGGGGTATATCTAAGGAAAAGAAGATAAAAATATGAATAGTGAAAGGACAGCAAACTCATAGTTATTAACAACAACACCTAAAACAAAAACAAAAGCAAATTAAGCAAATAACTAGAAGGGAGATGGAATCACAGAAATGGAGATCACATGGAGGGTTATCAACAGGGGAGTGGGAGGGGGAGAGAGGGGGAAAAATACAGAGAGTAAGTAGCATACATGGTAGGTAGAAAATAGATGGGGGTGGGTAAGAATAGTATAGGAAATGTAGAAGCCAAAGAACTTATATGTATGACCCATAGACATGAACTAAAGGGGCAGAATATGGGTGGGAGGGTGTGTGCAGGATGGAAGAGAGTGAAAGGGGGGAAATGGGACAAATGTAATAGCATAATCAATAAAATGTATTTTTAAAAAAGAACAGACTGGCAGTGACCAGGGGGGAAGGGATAATGGGTGGTAAGGGGGAAGGGTTTTCAGGAACATCTATAAAGGGCACATGGACATCACCAAAGGTGGGTAGGATCAAGGGTGGGAAGTGAAGGTGGCTGGGATGGGGGGAAGTGGAGGGGAAATGGAGACAACTGAACTTGAACAACAATAAAAGAATGTAAAAAATTGTCTGCAGAGAGAAAAAAGCAAACGTTTCCATTTAGTTGCAATATAGAAATTGCATGTAATCTCCTAAAATACATGGTTTTATTTACTTTTGAAATTGGCATTTCCATTAGTTGCTTGTAAACCCCAGTATCTTGATTCAATTCCATCAGTTGAAATGTGCCATTACCAATAATGAATAGTTTCAGTACTTGAGAGTTTTTATCATGATACCTCCAAATGTCTCATCAAAAGACCATTACTGAGCCATCTACCTTAAAAATCAGAGCTGGCTATAAATGCCATTCTTATTCATAAAATGCAGTTTCAACCTGAGGGAACTGGAATTCACAGAAAAGACAGTATTAACCAAGAAGGAATGAGAACATTTTCTGTGTTTAAATGATGCTGAAGTCTTAGTCCTACTTTAGTAAAGGAAAAATTGTATGCTGAAGATTTTCAGGGGCTTTAAGGAAGTTTTATATAGTTTTTAAGAATAAATACTTTTAAAAATGAGTAATATAGCATAAGCCTAGAATGTTTCCTCAGCGTCATTTCCAACAGTATTTAAAAGAGAGATCAGCCCTTGGCCAGGTAGCTCACTTGGTTAGAGCATCCTCCTGATATACCAAGGTTGTACATTCCATTCCCAGTCAGGCCACATACAAGAATGAACCAATGAATGCATGAATAAGTGGAACAACAGGTCGACGTTTCTCTCTCTATCAAATCAATAAATAAAAATATTTTAAAAATTAAAAAAAAGATCAGAAATCTAAACAAAGTGTATTTTATCCTCTATTTTTTCTATTTATTTATTTATTTATTTATTTATTTATTTATTTATTTATTTATTTTTAGAGAGAGGGGAAGGGAAGGAGAAAGAGAGGAAGAGAAACATCAATGTGTGGTTGCCTCTCACATGCCCCAACCCCCCCCCCCTTCCTGCACTGGGGACCCAGCCCGCAACCCAGGCATATGCCCTGACTGGGAATCAAACTGCGACTCTTTGGTTCACAGCCCATGCTCAATTCATTCAGCTATACTAGCCAGGGCTCTATTCTTTCAATGTAAAAAAAACAAGCCAATTTTTTTCTTTAATGATTCAGAATCTTTGCAGTTTCTCAAGATTAAGAGTTATAAGTGAATTTTCATTGTATAGTACTGCAGATGTCAATATGAAATATATAGGAGATGGATGGACGTAGCTTTGCCCTGGACCAGACTTATGCACTAATTTAAGGGCTATTTTATTAAATTTCTATTATAAAGGTATTTTGAGTCATGAGAATTATTTTTTATTTTTAAACTAATGAGCTAAAACTAATGAGCTGATGAGAATATGTGAATCTATATAGTATTTACTAAAATTCTACGGTGGTGTTATGGGCATTTACAATGAGAAAATATTATGGGTGAAATATCATAAGTCAAGTAAGTTCCAGCAGCACATTTTCTAACCATTCAGGTAAGAGTGACCAAAAAGGTGTAACTTTGCATTGTTTTTACACTGTGAAGCCATGGGAAATATCTATATCTGCAAAGATAAAAGAGGCATCGTTCCAGCAAACTGCCTCCAAATGATCAGACCAACCCAATACATATTGAGGAGAGGCAAGTAGGGTCTGAGGAGAATGATAAGCCAAGAAGAAGAAATTCAAGAAGCTCTCCATTGCCATTGTCATCCACTCTATGCATCAGAGCAGCAAAGTAGATCGAATATCATTTCAAAACAGAAAAGAACAAGAAGAAGGAGGAGGGGAGAAAAGCCTTTGCTTATTATGATTTGATTTTGGAATTATTTTTCAACCCAGAGTGCACGATCACTCATGATTTCAAAATATGAAACAAAGAAACAAATGAAGTTAGTCCCCAAAACTGATCGTATTATTCTAACACTTCAAATTTTATTTGTGATAGTGGTAAAATTCTAATATCAAGCCAGAAAACCCAGTGACACATAAAACAATCCCATAATAGTTCAGGAAAATCCTATCAGGTACTGAGAATAACCTTGAAGTGTAAAATATGATTCTCACCAAGACTTCATTAAACACAGCTGCCCTCAGCTTCTGGTTTCAGTGATTCTGCATATGAAATTTTATAGCAATAATTTTTGTTTCTAGGAAAAACAATTGTCTGAAAATTGCATTATCATTAACTATGACAAATTTAGTCATCTCATTTTTTATTTTCACAGATCATGTTAAGAAGAAAGCTACAAAATGCCAGATTAGCATTTCAAAACGTATTTGAAAGTAATGAAGGGAAAATGATTCAGTTAGCAACGCTAAATAAAATAGACAATTCATACAGATGCTTTCCCTGTAAAATATTCAATAAACACTCAACAATGGCAACTTTTTCGATTTAATGAACAAATCCCTAATTTCTTTCTCTGAGCAAAGTTTCTCTCTGACAAAAAGACATGTACTATTTAGAAGATTGGTGATTAAAAAAGATAATAAATGACTTTTCCCTCTCCCTCTGCCTCACTTCTTCTTGCCCAAGTGCTTAAAGGAATCAGGCCATATAAATATTGTGCCCCCTGAGCATCAGTTAGAAGGACAAACGCGGAGACTTGTTTGAGTGGATTCTCAAGAGCGCAGCGGTAGAAAGGCTCAACTTACTTGCCATTGTTTCATCAGCTCTCTTACTCCCTTGGAATCTTCTAGGAGCCTTTCTTTATGGGTGGCATCCTGCAGGACGTTGGCAGTGGTTTCAGCTTCAGTCAGCCAGGCAAGAAACTTCTCAAGGTCCAGGGGGAACTGTTGTAGTAATCTGTAAGTCTCCTCCAGAGCAGCCTCTCGCTCGTTCACTCTGCAAAGGAAAAAATGTGCAGATGCAATTCTCCTCAAATATCCGGTGCACCCAGAGAACCCCAGGAAAAGAGCAAGGCTAAAGGGACTAACTTGTATCTATGAACAAAGAGGTGAGCTGTTGCTAAGGCTCCTGTTAAAAGCAACAAGTAAATTAGCAAACACACACATACACATATATACACACTTCTGACATATACACATGTATATTTGGACTTTGGAAAGTTTATTTGATTTTATTTTTTGAAAGTTTATTTTAATATGCTACAAAACTTTAAGCTCATGTTTACATGTAAAACCCTGAAAATCCTTACACCATGTTGATCCTCGATATCACTTGAGGCAGGAAACCAGGATTGGATAGACAAGAAGAAGTCAAGAAAATGTACAACTAGAATAGAAAGTTCAATGCTGGGAGACAAAAGAAGAGGGGGACTGGAGGGCAAAGGAGGACAAAATGATTAACAAATAGAAAACTAGATAAATCTTTCAGAGAAAGCATCGTGCAGAATATTATTTTGTGGAACACTTACTATGGTATTCATTATAATCCAATAGCATTAACCATTGTGTTAGCTTTCAATTGCATTACCTGCCTGTCGCACAACTGAGATTATTTTACAAAAGGAAATTTTAGGTGTATCGAAAATAGCAGAGCCAAAAAACCAGATAGATCTGGGTTTGAATCCCGATATTCCCTACCAACTATTTGATAGGGCAAGTTACTTAACCTGCTTTCTTAAATTCTCATCGTAATGCACACTGCTGTCACGAGAATGAAAATACAGTAATGTCTGTAAAGCCACACACATTATATAGCTATACATTACAGTTGTTCAAATTGTTAGTTCCCACTGCGCGCATCCCATAGTCTCACTTCCTGTTTCACAAGTGGTGCACCAAGCTCCCTAATGACACAAAAAACTCTAAAATAATATCCATATTTCCTGACCATATATATAAAATACATGCAGTGTAGACACACACATACATGCCTGCATGGAACATCTACATAATAATACCTTGGGAAGGAAAATAGCCTTAGGCGGTAACAGTCCCATCTAAAAAGATTCAGGTAAATTTTGTCTGCAATGAGGAAATTAGTACTCAATTTAAATGCTGTATTTGCCTTCCATTACTACACAAACACTTTCTGGGATTAAACATAAGCTAAAAATGGATTTAAAAAAATTGAACACTTGAATATGATACACACTGCTTGTTAAGATGTGATTGTCAATAATTATGCAAAATTGCAATTTATTTCAGCAGCAACTTCAGCATGGGATGTGCAAAGCTGGCAATAAACAACTCCTGCCGAGCCTGCGGCGGCAAAGCCCCCCCCCCCCGCCCCAGAAGAGCTGTTTATTCATCATGGCTGAGGTTTCTGCTGAGCACACAAGTCTTCTACAGTGTCATTTTGGTGCTCGTACTGGAGAAAAATCTTCTGTCTGCATTAACTGGTGGAGGGTAGAATAGGTTTATGAGGATGCAGCTATTGGGGAAAAGGAAGCATTTTACTGAACTATTTATCAACTCCTAAATAAACTTGAATATTGCACCACTGAAAGGTGGGTTGGCGTTCTGGTTCAGGAAATCAGTTAAACTTTGTGTAGTGCAAGGGCGGCCCTGCACTGCTGGCTGCCTGCTTCTCCAGTTCTCAGGCCTGCTACCGATGCAGGGAGGAAGAGCTGAAGGGTTGCTTATGTATCTTTTAATTCAGTGTTATTTCAAAAGTCAGAAACACGGCTACAGCACCAGGAATCATGTTGCCATCGTACAGGTGTAACTGCTGGCATTGGAGCATTTTCCGGCTACAAAAGCAGCAATGTCATCCAGTTCAAGCTAGTCTTCTAGGTTGGCTCATGCATTAGAAATCACGAAGACTCACTCCACCTCCAGCCCCAGGTTTGGGCTAGGAATTTTCATCCCGAATGAAGGGACAATATGAACCTCTCCTGTGGCAGAGCGAAGGTTAAAGAATGAGACCCTGTGCATTTTAGTATCAGCTTCATTTTCATGATGAGCAGCGAGCGCTTGATGCAGTGTTGCTCCTGTCCTTAAACTTGAAACACCACTTACCCTCTGCTTCCAGAGAAAGTAACCAGGAAATAACTTTGAGTTATTTGTGAAACCCAATGCCCATAAATCACATGAAAGGGTTCCAACGAGACAATGAGATTTCCAGCCAAATCCTACCAGTGAGTTTGCTGCTTTGTAAATTGGATCCTTAGGGAAGAACACTAACTCTTTCAGGACAGTAAGGCACCATTTTCCTAAACGATACCCTCATGGTCTGAAACACTGACAACATCAGGCTGAATATTTTCTAATTTGGAAAATACATTAAAAAATTCAATGGCAGCAACAGCAGAAAATCTCTTCAAATGAGCTCTGTTACAGGCCTCTTCGATCAGAGGGGAGATTGTTTTTCCTGCTTGTGTGGGAGTTTTAAGGCTCCATCCTTTCTCCTGAGATCAGTCTGTGTGCGCTGAATTCCTAAATTTGAATTGTGCCAAGGCTGGACTAGAAATAAGTCAGTGGTACTTGGATGCCATATTTGTGCTTTCGAAATAGCTCTGAAAGTACCTCATCCCTTTAGATTTTCTGGAACCACAAGGCTTTCAGTGGTTTATGTGATAAATAAAAATGTAGAAATTAGGACAATCAAATAGGAATTAAAAAAAAAACTTCCTTAGAACAAAACTAAAGACCTTACACATGGATTATTTTATAAATTCCTGTCTAGAGTATCAACCCTGGAGAATATTTGGTTGAATGTTAAAAGTAACACTGAGTATGTATTAGAAATAGTAATGATGCTTTACAAGTACCATCTATTTGTTAAGTAGCTTTTATATAACAGATTTCAATTCTCAGCAATTGCAGCTTTATAATGTACAAAAATAGCTGAGAATTTGATGGAGTATGGAAGGGGATGGTGACATCAAAAGGCTTTCTTGCCCTGGCTGGTGTGGCTCAGTGGATTGAGTGCCATCCTGCAAGCTAAAAGGTTGTCAGTTCGATTCCCAGTCAGGGCACATGCCTGGGTTGTGTGGGCCAGTTTCCTGGTCCCTGCACATGGAAGAAGCGACCAGTCAATCTTTATCTCACACATCAATGTTTCTCTCCCTCCCTTCTCTTCTCTCTCAAAATCAATAAATAAAATCTTTTACAAAAAAGGTTTTCTTTTTATTAAGAAGGGCACCACCTAGCATTTTCAGCATGTAAGCACAGGCATTGTGGCGCAGTTGTTCTCAGAGCAAGACCCACAGACCAGCAGCGTGTGTACCATCTGAGAACTGACTAGACATGCAAATTCTCAAGCTCTACCCTAGACCTACTCAGCCAGAAACTCTGAGTGTGGCTTCCAGCACGCTGGGTTTCAGCAAACCTTCTAGGCAACTCTGATATACGAGTACTCTACAGCTGGAGAATCGGTGACACTGAAGACCAAACTTGAACTACTGGTGCAGTGCATGCTGCACTGGGCTGCCCAGGCCCTCTTCAGGACTGAAATACGTTTTGTACTAATTTGGGGGAAAGTTGTTGCAGGTACCGTATTTTTCGGACCGTAGACACACCTAGGTTTTAGAGGAAAATAGGCAAAAAAATTTTGAGGCAAAAAATGTGATACAATATTCAATAACATAAATAACATAATATTCCACCAATGTATATGTAAAAACAGAACTCAACAGCAGCATTAACAACCATTATTTCTCCCAAATTTGGGGAAGGGCAGGGAGGAAAGTGAGTCTTAAAGTCTGAAAAATATGGTAGGTTGTAGCCAAAGACTAGTTAATGTGTGAGTTATGAAAGCCCGGTCCTTTCTATGGAGGGGAGCCCGTAACAGGGGAGGGGAGAGGAGGGTTGATTGATGTTGTGGCTATAACTGCATTGAAGCTCAGCTTCCCCTTCTGCCCTATTCTGTTTCCTTCCCTTTCTTCCCCTCATAGGTGTTCATCCTCACAGCACTCTGCAATAAAATTCCTGCATGTTAATTGCTTTCTTAGAATCTGCCTTCTCAGGAACTGACCTGCTGAATTGTCACACTATGAAGGCTTTAAAAACTATACTTGCTTAAGATCTGTATGTGGATGAATATATGACATCTGACCAGAAGGTACCCAGCCATGCAATATGAAAAATAGAGACACTTATTGAAGAAGATACAAGATACAGGACACACTGTACATAGGACAATGACGCCTCAGTCCCCTTGAAAGTAGGCACCTTGGGACCTCACACGGTTCTCCAGATCACCATCAGCTGCCCCATCACATTTCCCTGAATCATCCGAATAATTTCCATAGAGAAATGACTAAGCTTAACACAAAATCTGACACAGATTTGTTGCTCTGCTTGCTCATTTTGAATGTGACAGCCACACAGTACACTTGCTCATTCAGCAGCATCTACTGCTCCTACTGACTAGTACAGTGAAGTCTTCATTGTTCACACATGTGCATTCCAGTCCACTCGCCTTGGCTGCTAGTTTACATCCATGTCATGCAAACCATTGTTGCTATATTAACAATGGCTGGACTTTTTCCTGACAGACCTTGTACAACTACTTGCAGACAGTGGTCTCAAAAGGGCAGAGGATGGAGGATTCTCACACTCTGCAATAAGCCTGAAGAACTACTGCACTGCTGCTTGTCCTTTAAGGAGATCTATAGGCAATGGAGAGTTGCATTATTACCAGTTAGAAGTAGGAATCTACCGCGAGGCAAAATGCTGAAGCAATAAACCTTACTACAACCTGGCAGCTACCCAAGAAGGTGCCCATCCAGTGACAAGTCTGTATAAGGAGAAAGAACTGCAGAAGGGATGTCTTCAGCATCTCAATGTTCCTTTGAAGAACTCATTATTAATGAGGCAATCAGATAATACCCAGACATGTCACTAGACATTCATGCTTGTGCGTGTGCACACACACGCATATGATAGTATTCCTGAATAGAGATGCAAGACTCCAGATTTTCTATTAAGTTGACTATCATCAATTTTGTATGGATCAACCTAATACATAAAATGTGAAGGAGAAAGGGAGATTTACTACTTCCCCAGGTGAAGCTGGAAAGCTTAATTACTGCATAGATAATATTCCACTATTAGATACAGAGATGAACAATCTCAGTGCATTATTTTGCAGGATTATATATATTCTATATTACATAAACATAATCAAACAGAAAGCAACACATTGAATATTTTTAAGGGAAAAAGTTCGACTTGATATAGAAGGCTATTTTGCTCAGGCGTTTCTGTGGCAAATGGGGAAACTTCTCATCACTCATTCTTTTAAATAACACTTTCATCTGGGCCCTGGTACTGTCATGGACTAACCAAATAAAATACTCTGATTCTTTCCTTCCTGGCTTATTTGCATTGTAACCACTATCATTTCCTATGATATTGTTAGGGGATGGATTGCAGGATGACCGTTTTTGCCCCTTTTTTTGTTTGTTAAATATGAGATTGGAGATAAGGAGTGCCTTAGCAGCACCTGGACTTAGGAACAAAAGGTTTCTAGCAATGTCAAACACCACTCAGAGAACCCCCGTGAACCTGAAGTTCAAATTCCCTGCAACCGCAATAGTCTGTACTAATTTGCTAGTAGAGAAACTACACTTTGATTCTTTGGTACACAACTTAATATTGTTATTTGATTACCTATGGCTATACAGCAGTTAGTAGGAAGGATCTAGCAATTCTATTAAGAATTTGCAGTGATTAGAAGCAAGAATCTAAGCAAGACCCTTCACTAATGCTTCGGCTAGCATCCCATTAGTTGTCTTTCTAGAAACAACTCTGAGATTGTGGCTTTGATGCCAGGTGGCACCAGGGGAGGCTAAAGGGAGGCCTCAACCAATGTAGGTCCTTGTCAAGGAACAAGAGAGTGACAGAAAGCTTTAGCAAAGCACAGTAAAGTTATTGAAGCGACAGAATAGACATGAAGAGTGAGAGTGGGCAACTCAGAGAACTGGACACACCACCGATGGGGTCTGGGTGGAAGGTTTTTATTAAATATGGGTGTGGGGCTGGGGATAGGGGGGTCCTCTGCTTCTGAGCTGGTGGGGCAACTGTCTATACTGCTTGTCCTTGTCTCTCCTCTCCAGATAGTGAATTCTTTTCAGTCATCCCAATTACAGAAAACTTGGGAGGGGAGGCCAGGGTACAGGGGGTCAGTGAAGGTCACGCCTATAAGGTTCCAGCCAGGACAGAAAAGGGGAGGGGTAGAGCTGGAGGCCTTTGTTCCCTGTTCTAACTTTCCTGCCTCAGGTTTATCCGTTTTTGGCAACATCTCCCTATTAATATGAGCACGGAAGGGTCACAGCAATGAGAGGATGGTCCTCTTTCTTCCTCTGTTATGGAACTGTGATGTAAGGAATATACTCTGTTCTTTTAAGTGACACAGGGTGAGAGACACAGGCTCGAGGGTGGAGCACAGAAGATAAATTTTAAAAGCTAACAGCCATATAGGCCTTTAAATGTTTTAAAACGTATTCAGACTTACTCTGTCATCACTTCACAAGGTATTCCCGGTTGTTTCTATCTACAATTTGCATCTGGTTTTCTTTGCACCCTTCCAGTTGGATATTTCATTTGTTCCCCAGGGCTTCAACCTCTACACAGATGATCTTTCAATCTGAACCTCATTCTTATTTCCACACTTACCAACATCCCATTCATTGAGTCATCCCTGCATGTTTTCCATATGTATTAGGTGCCAGGATCTACGCTTGGTGATAGTGACACATAGGTCAACGAGGCATGGACTTTAGCACTGAAGATATCTAAGTCTGGTGGAGGAGACACATAGGTAAACATTTCACTACAGTTATGATGTTATTAGGACCATAATTCATCTGGTTTCAGGCATCACACTGTATTCATGAACTTCGATCTCCATTTCCCTCATTAGTACCGTATTTTTTTCAGACTATAAGACGTATCCCCCCAAAATTTGGAAGGAATAATGGTTGTTAATGCTGCTGTTGAATTCTGTTTACATTTGCATTGGAAAATGTTATGTTATTTATGTTATTAAATATTTTACCCCATTTTTTGCTTCAATGTTTTCCCTATTTTCCTCCTCTAAAACCTAGGTGTGTCTTATGGTCCGAAAAATATGGTAATAAATCTATGTTTAAACATTTTTTTGGCCTTTTCCTATCAAAGGAAATGGAGACAACCCAGCTAGGCTTTTGCTCAAAGCACACTGCAGGATGATCATTAAAAGGCTGCCTTGTTGAATTGCTTTTCATAAAAATAAGACACCTTTTAGACATGTGGTCCAGGTTATCACTGGGTTTGTTTTGCTGTTGGTGGCACTGATTCTGAGAGAACTCTAGTGACTTTCTCAGGGCGCCACACAAGTAAGGGCCAGAATTGGGATTACTTCCTGAATCTTGCCTCCTAGAAGAGGAATTTCCTAACTTTGAAAATACATATTGGTTCCCGCTCCTTTTTGATATATTCATTGTACTAAAAGGAAGGAAAAAGTGCAGGGGAGGTTATGCCACAGAATCCTGGTCTTCATTCTGGACCGCAAATTAACCTATTTGTTACTTGACCATAAGCAGGGTCTTTGAAGCACATGAAACCCTGTATACAAGGAAACACACGCTTGTGTAAAACAAGTCTCCTGCCCTAACTACTGCAGAAAGATCTAGCTGGCCCTTGCTTCGAAATAAAAAAATCCATTTTCAACGCAAATTTGCTGCTTTGCTGTTCACCAACATATGAATTAATGAGATTTTCATCCCCTCTTCTTGAGGTCTGGTACTAAATTACTCTAACTCTCCAGAGTTAATTGGAAACCATGACCTAAATGTTCCCAAAGTATTGCTGATTAGTTCTCAGAAAACTCATTCCCATCTCTCGTCACCCCAGACAACACAGGATGACTTTTTAACACGTGCAGAAGCAACACACTTGCACGAAAAATAGATTAGTCCCTTAAAGATAAACCGTGGCTTTGAAGCTATTTGTTTAAAGTGCCTTCAACGATACAGACATTTTGGTCAAAAAAATTGATCACCTACACTTACCTTTAGATACTGAGAGAGTAGAGGCATTATCAGTCATGTAAGGAATTTAAAAAATACACATCCCATCTCTTTCATTTTTTTTACTCTAGAAACATTTTTAAGATTGAGATTTGTACCATATATCATTAGGGAAACAACCATAATGAAATACTTTCCCTAAAACCATGAAGATGTTTCTGAAAAGAAAATATTGGGAGACAGCAGTAAAAAAAATATTTTCTATTATTTGTATTGTGCATTTCATTTGATTTGTGTTTCTATCCTATGTCACTGAGAAAAACTAGATGATAAAAGAAAGTTACAAACTATTATGTAGAGGGGAATATTCAATATATATATGTACACACACACACACACACACACACACACATATATATATATATATAGTCTGTTTGGAAAAAGTCCAGCCATTGTTAATATAATGAGAATGGTTTGCATGACATCGGTATAACCTGGCAACCAAGGAGAATGGACTGGAATGCACATGCGTGAACAATGATGACTTCACTGTACTAGTCAGTGGGGGCAGTAGACACTGTTGAGTGATCCTATGTACTGTGTGGCTATCATTGCATTAAAAATGACTGAGTGAGTACAGCAATGAATTTGTGTCCAATTTACTGTGAGGCTTGAACATTTCTCTGTGGAAACTACTGGGATGATTCAGAAAGCAGCAGCTATGGGTAACTGGTGATTGGCAGCTTCATCACTACAACGTGTCTGCTCATGTATCACATCTTATGCAGAGTTTTTTTTGCCAAACATCAAATCATCTAGGACTCAGTCCCCCTGCATCCTAGATTTGGCACCCTGTGACTTCTGTCTTTTCCCAAAATTCAAATCACCTTTTGAAAGAAAAGGGATTTCAGACCATCAGTTCGATGTAGGAAAATACAATGGGGCAGCTAGTAGTGATTAGGAGAACTGTGTGAGGTCCCAAGGTGCCTACTGTGAAGGGGACAGAGGTGCCATTGTCCTATATACAATGTTTTGTGTATCTTGTATGTTCTTCAATACATGTTTCTATTTCTCATAGCGCATGGATGGATACCTTCTGGGAAGACCTCATAGATTCCCGAACTGGATTGTTAACAAAGAGATTACTCTCCTTTAATCTAAGATGTGTATTTTATATTTTCTATTGATACAATACCTAAAGTTTTGCATTGTTAAACTGGAGAAGTTTAAAAACAATGTTGGAAGTAAATGATTACATTTGGCTTGATTTATATACAGAGACTCAAATTACTATTCTGGATATTTAGAGATTTGTAAAGAAATATTATTATTATTATTGTTGTTGTTATTATTATTATTATTATTTATATCTTTAGAGGGGAAGGGAAGGAGAGAGGGAGAGAAATATCAGTGTATGATTGCCTCTCGTGTGTCCCCTGCTGAGAACTGGCCTGCAACCTAGGCATGTGCTCTGACTGGGAATTGAACCATAATCCTGTGATTCACAGGCCCGCGCTCAATCCACTGAGCTACACCAGCCAGGGCTGTAAAAATTTTTTTTAGAAAAATGCAATTATGCCACCTTCAACATAAATAAAACTTAGATATGGGTTTCGCTTATAGTTGGACACAATTTCTACTCTAAACAAATTCTCAATGATTTGTATAATGTGTGTGTTTAAGTTGGTTTTGGTCCCTTCCAGTGTTAATCTCTATAAAAGATGTTTCCTAATGTTGATTAACTAGACTGAGTAGCTTTCTTCTCTCTGAAGAAATTAGAATAGAAACCAAATGAAAAGATGAACTAGGATCATCATTTGAGTGTCTCATAAGACTATGTAAACAAATGTGCATTCCGTCCTCGATAAGTTAGAGAAAAACAGAACAGTAAATTGTTAAATGTCGATACACAATATTCAGAAGACAGTGAGGTGGGTTGGCTCAACTTTTTAAGTTCAAAAGACAAATACATAACAGATTCCCTTTAAAAGGAAAGAAGTGGATGCCCTGGCTGGTGTGGCTCAGTGAATTGAGTGCCGGCCTGTGAACCAAAATGTCGTTGGTTTGATTCCCAGTCAGGGCACATGCCTGGTGTGTGGTCCGGGTCCCCAGTGATGGGCATGCAGGGGGCAACCACACATTGATGTTTCTGTCTTTCTCTTTCCCTTCCTCTTTTGAAAGATAAATACATAAAAATTTTTTTTAATGAAAGAAGTGGCTGAAAACATATAATCAACAGATGATCTGAACTTACAGTAGAGGTCTATTACTAGAACTTGTAAATATGAACAATTTCATTAATTCCTGATATGAACCTTCAAGTTCTGGTCTCTAAATATTTGTCACTTTTATTACCAAATTCCTCAATCATTATTATCTTGTGGTTCATAAACTTTTGAGAATACTTTAAATTCAACATTTATTGGCATAGTATTTTACACTAAAATAATGCTCTTCAGTTTTCAAGCTCTTCCACATATATCTCCTCCTTTGATATGTTGATGAGGTGAATGGAGTAGGTTTTCATTATCATCAATATTTTATAGATGAGAAACTTGACTTTTAGAGAGGATGGGTGAGTTTCTGAAATAAGTGGCAAAACTTGAAACACCAAATGTAGTCCACTCTAAGACATTACTTCTCAAGGCAGACTTCCTAATCTCCCCGTGAAGCAAATAAAATGGTTATTAATATACTATTCTCAAAGCTCTTTGTTTTGTGTGATTACTACATGAATTGGATTATGGTGTATATGTGAGTGAAAATAAAAATTATCACTCTTTTGTTTATCATCTTCAGCTGCCATCTAAGACATCTTTTTTAAAAAATATTTTATTTATTTATTTTTAGAGAGAGGGGAAGGGAAGGAGAAAGAGTGGGAGAGAAACATCACTGTGTGGTTGCCTCTCATGTGTCCCCTACTGGGAACTGGCCCACAACCCAGGCATACGCCCTGACTGGGAATCGAACCAGAGACCCTTTGCTTCACAGGCCCATTCTCAATCCACTGAGCCACACCAGCCAGGGCTAAGAGATCTTTTTGAATGAATAGCATACTTTAGACTTGAGGTAGGCTTGAGGATTTCATTTAAAAAGAGGGCATTACAGGCAGTAATAAAATAATAAAAAATTACAGACTGTATCTATGGCCTTCTTATAATGGAAAAAATAAGTGTTTGCTGGTGATACAGAGATTATCTAGAAATCTATATCTTCTCAGAAATGTCTTACATTAAATAGAGTATCTAGCAGGAAAATCAAACACTTCATATGTTTCTTTCCTAGAAATTTAACATAAAACAAACACATTTTATAAGGCCAACTGAGAAATAAGTTAATCTTTCCAAATGGCTAAGGATTGGTAGATTTTAAAAGAATTGTTCTTTTCATTTTGAACCTCTTTTTTTAATGGCTCCAGTATGATTTGAAAGATTTGTAAGATTAAAAATAGCTTGATCTATTAAAACTGGTGATTAAAATAAAGATTTAAAGTTTCTTATTTCTTTTAATTACTGGGGGGGACTGCATTTAAAAGAACTAGATGCCTGAAATACATTGATGGCCCTTTACAAAATCAAATTCATGAAGAATAGTCATAAAGTAATGGTGTCTTTTCTCAATTGAAACTACTTAAACTATAAAAAGGGATAAATCTGAGGGCTCCCTGTGCTTTCAGGAATCCTCTTACTGGTGAATGCAGCCCTCACAAAAAGTCTCTATAATATTTTTCTGCATTATCCTCATCAACTTATTGTAAATGCCTTGACAGCAAGGATTCATCTCTCTGGTTCCTGGTACTTAATAGGCACTCAACAAATTCAATGCAAATCAACAAAACTACTACAAACCAGGAATAGGTTCTAAGAGTTAGAAGGTCACAGTCTCTTGTTCCTTTTTTAAAATGATATTTAAATTTTTATTTTTCCATTTTTATTGCATCTATCAGGGTGACATTGGTTACTAAAATTATAGAGGTTTCAGGTGTGCAATTCTGCAATACATCATCAGTATATTGTATTATACGTCTGTCACCCACCCCAAGTCAAGTTTCCTTCCATCACCATTTATCCCCCTTTACTCTCTTTTACTCCTCTCACCCCACCCAGTTTCTCTCCAGTAATCCCATACTGTTGTCTGTATCTATGAAGGTTTTTTTTTGGGGGGGGGTAATTCCTTTATGTTTTCCACCTAGTCCCCTAACCTCCTCCCATCTAACAGCCATCTATATGTTCTCTGTATTTATAACTCTATTTCTATTTTTGCTTGTTAGTTCAGTTTGTCCATTAGATTCCACATATGAGTGAAATCATATGGTACTTGTGTTTCTCTGACTGGCTTATACCACTTAGCATAATGCTCTCCAGGTTCATCTATGCTGTTGCAAAGAGTAAGATTTCCTTCTTTTTTTATGCCTGAGTAGTATTCCATGGTATAAATGTACCACAGCTGTTTTACCCACTCATCTACAGATGGGCACTTGCGCTGCTTCCAAATCTTGACTATTGTAAATAATGCTGCAGTGAACATAGAGGTGCACATATTGTTTCAAATCAGTGTTTCAGGTCTCCTTGAATATATTCCCAGAGGTAGAAACACTGGGTCATAAAGCAAACCCATTTTTAATTTTTTGAGGAAGCTCCTTACAGTTTTCCACAGGGGCTTCATGCATCTGCATTCCCACCAGCAGTACAGAAGGGATCCCCTTTCTCCACATCCTTGCCAGCACTTGTTAGTTGATTTATTGATGATGGCTATTCTGAAAGGTGTGAGGTGATATCTCAATTGTGTTTTTAACTTGCACTTCTTGGATGATTAGTGACATTGACCATCTTTTTATATGTGTATTAGCCATCTGTATGTCCTCTTCTAAGAAGTGTCTATTCATATCCTTTGCCCATTTTTAAAATCAGAGTGGTTTTTGGTGTTGTTTTATAAGTTCTTTATAAATTTTGGATATTAAACCCTTATCAAATGTATCAGCAAATATGTTCTTCCATTCAGTAGGTTGTCCTTTCATTTTGTTGATGTTTTCCTTTGCTGTGTGAAAATTTCTTAGTTTAATGTAATCTCATTTGCTTATTTTTTTGTTTTGTTCCCCTTGCCTGAGGAGATATATCAGAAAAAATATTGCTCTGAGAAATGTCAGAGATTTAACTGCCTATGTTTTCTTCTAGAGTTTTTATGCTTTTGAGGCTAACATTTAAGTCTTTATTTGGAGTTTATTTTGCTGTAAGAAGGTAGTCTAGTTTCTTTTTTTTTTTTTTGCACATATCTGTTCAATTTTCCCTACACTGTTTATTGAATAGACTATCTTTACCCCATTGTATATTCTTGCTTCCTTTGTTAAATATTAATTGAATGTAAAGGCATGGGCTTTTTTTTTTTCTGGGTTCTCTATTCTGTTCCACTGATCCATATGTCTGTTTTTATGTCAGTACCATGCTGTTTCAGATTACTGTGGACTTGTAGTATAGTTTGATATCAGGTAGTGTGATTCCTTCAATTTTGTCTTCTTTCTAAAGATTTTTGTGGTTATTCAGGGTCTTTTGTGATGGTATATACATTTTTGGAGTATTTGTTCCAGTTCTGTGGCATATGCCATCGGTATCATGATAGCAATTACACTGAATCTATGCACTGGTTTGGGTGGTATGGACATTTTAATGATGTTAATTCTTCCTCTCCATGAACATCATACATGCTTCCATGTATTTGTATCTTCTTCAGTCTCTTTCTCAGTGTCTTATAATTTTATGAGTACAGGTCTTTTACATCCATGACTAAATTTGTTCCTGGATATTTTTATTCTTTTGTTTTTAATACAATTGTAAATGGGTTTGTTTTCTTAGTTTCCCTTCCTGATAGGTCATTATTAGTGTATACAAATGCAACTGATTTCTGGACATTTACTTTGCATATTGCTACTTTACTTAATTTATATTTCAGTTTTAGTAGTTTATTTGTGGAGTCTTTAGGGTTCTCTATGTACACTATCATGTCTCTGCAAATAATAACAGTTTTATTTTTTCATTTCCAATTTGGATGACTTTTATTTTTTCTTCTTGTCTGATTGCTGTGGCTAGGACTTCTAGTAGTATGTTGAATAAGAGTGGTGAAAGCAGACATCCCTGTGTTGTTCCCACTCATAAAGGAAACATGTTGAGTTTTTGCCCATGAATATGATGCTGGCAGTGGGCTTGTCATATATGACCTTCATTATGTTGAAGTATGTCCCCTCTATTCCCAG
Organism: Artibeus jamaicensis; assembly: GCF_021234435.1. Classification (NCBI taxonomy): domain Eukaryota; kingdom Metazoa; phylum Chordata; class Mammalia; order Chiroptera; family Phyllostomidae; genus Artibeus; species Artibeus jamaicensis. The sequence continues at coordinate 5,144,685 of NW_026522028.1, read as the reverse complement.
TTTGCTGTGAGTTTTTATCATAAATGAGTGCTGGATTTTATCAAATGTTTTCTCTGCATCTGTTGATATACCATGTGATCTTTATCCTTCATTTTGTTTATGTGGTGAATCACATTTAGTGACTTGAGGATATTGTAACAACCTTGTGTCCCTGGAATAAATCCCACTTGATTGTGGTGTATGATGTTTTTAATGATCCTGTTTGCTAAGATTTTGTTGAGGATTCTAGTATCTATGTACATCAGAGATACTGGCCTGTAGTTTTCTTTCTTTGTTGTGTCTTTATCTGGTTTTGGAATTAGGGTAATGCTGGCCTCATAAAATGAGCTTGGGAGTCTTCCCTCCTCTTGAATTTTTCTGAAGCAGTATGAGAAAGATAGGTGTTCTTTGAAAAGCTGGTAAAATTCACCTGTGAAGCCATTTAGTCCGGGACTTTTGTTTGTTGAGAGGGTTTTTTTTTTTTTTTTCCAGTTACTGCGTCGGTTTCATTAGTTGTAATCAGTTCATTCAGATTTTCTGATTCTTCATAATTCAGTTTTAGAAGACTGTATGTTTCTAGGAATTTATCCATTTTGTCCAGGTTGTTCCTTTCATTGGCATATAGTTGCTCATAATATTTTCTTACGATCTTTTGTATTTCTGTGGTATCAGTTGTTACTTCTCTTTCATTTTGATTATATTTATTTGGTTCCTCTCCTTTTCTTCATGAGTCTGGGTAAAGTTTTGTCAATCTTGTTTATCTTTTCAAAGAATCAGGTCATGTTTTCATGTATTATTTTTGCAGATTTTTTTTCATTTATTTCTGCTCTGCTCTTTATTATTTCCTTTCTTCCACTCACTTTGGGTGTCATTGGTTGTTTTTTCTCTAGTACTTTTAACTATAAAGTTAGATTGTTGATTTGATACTTTTCTTGCTTCTTGAGGCAGGCCTTCAATGCTATGAATTTCTCTCTTATGATTGCTTTTCCTGTAACCCATAGACTTTGGGCTGTTGTGTTCTTATTTTCATTTGTCTCATGGTATCTTTTGATTTCTTCCTTGATCTCACTATTGACTGATCCTTTGTTTACTAATATGTTATTTAGCCTCCATGTCTTTGTGTGTTTTTCAGTGTTCTTCTTGTGACTGACTTCTAGTTTCATAACATTTTCAGTGTTCTTCTTGTGACTGACTTCTAGTTTCATAACATTGTGGTCAGAGAAGATGCCTGATAGGATTTCAATCTTTTTAAAGTTCTTGAGACTTGTCTTGTGATATAATCCCTTTTTCTTAAAAATCTTACAAAATTATTTGTTGATGTGAATTTTCGGAATAATTTCTATTGGTATAGAATTTTAAAGGTTATACATTATTTTCACATCCATCATTTTCATTGATCCTCACAACAATTTGTAGATACCATCTTTGTTATAGAAATTTGTTTATATAACAGAATACTCTTCAGTTATAACTAAGATGTTTAAAAATGCGAATAAGCAATTCTGTGATCAAAATTGTGTTTTTCTCTATAGAAGCATAGACAGTAAGCCTTTGAAGCTTGTATCCTTCATCAAGTTTTGCACTAGCAGTGATAGTGATACAGTAGACTAAATCCCTGGGCAATAAATACACTGCATTTAATGGTCAATGACTATGTTTCTATTACTCATACATGAAAACTTATTTTCCTTTGAATTTTTAAAATGTATTACTGCAAAAAATGTTAATTCAATGCATTTTTAAGATGCAATGCAAAAACAGAGGGTACAACAAAACTTCTTTCAAAAATCAATTGACTCCTTTTGGCCAATTTTCTTATTGCCTGTAAGTTCGATCTTGGTCCAGAGTTATCAATACTGAAAGCATCTTATAAGTCATCCTGTGTACGTACTCATTAGCTCTGTCACCCAACGTCCTCCTACCTTCCCTGCTTTGCATCACCCATGAATTTGAATGGTCATCATCTCTGCAGCCCTCATGTTTGTTCAAAACATCCAGTGTGTCAGGGAAGAGAACAGAACCTTGTGATATACTACCAGAGATCTTCCTTTACTTTTTGACGTTGATCGATTCATCAACATCTGTTGTGCGAAAGCATGAAATGGTTTCTAAACCATCCAATTTACCTTGTGTCTAGCCAGTTCTTCTCCGACTTATTCATAAGAATATAATGAAAGGCCTTGTCAAATGCCTTGATGGAATGCAAATAGACTTCTGCATTTTGCTTACCTTCCCGTCTGAAATGTCTCCGGTGCAAAAATTATTTTTGCCTCAAACCTATAGATACTATAGGTTTTATTTATCTCTGTCTATGTGTCTGGGTTTGTTTCACTAAATCACCTGGCTGATCGTTTCATGAAATGTGTTTGTGCTTTTCTTACAGCCCCCATCTAAGTAGTGCTCATCATTTGAAATGTCTTAGGGAGTTGCAGGAGCTCCTGTGAGGTTTACATAGAATTTACCTGAGTTTGCCAACATCAAGTTAGGAGGAAATTAATATACCTATGGGAGGGATGTATTTATCATCCTTTGGAAGAGACCAAGCTATTCAATAAAGGTGATAGGAATAGATTATAACTGCAGTGGTAATCACAGAATTTTTTAAAGACTTGCTAGACAATCTAGCAGATGTTAAATGTTTGCTCATTTTATTCGGCCTTGAAAAAAATGGCCATTGTTATCTCCAAGAAATAGGTTAGGTTCTCGGACGATACTATTTCATTAATCCCCAGATCAGTTCTCGTGTGGAAAAATATTGAGCCAGATCTTATGTACTACACAACAGAGGCTTTCTGGAAATTAAGGGAGGATGTTTACCTAACAGTGAGGGAAGAGCGCTGTCGGCATTTCATGGGGAGCGGGTGGTTGGAGATGGAGTATATACAGAAAATCCTTTTGGCGAGCTTTTAATACATACTGAATTTTTCAGAAATGCAACAAACTACCATGAAAATCTGAGGAGAATTTTACTTTACGTTGAGAACTTTGCCAAGATTTGTTCAGCACTTTGGAAAAAAAGGTGGTGTCACTCTGCATTTGTTGGCGTTGCCTTCTGAGTATAATCATCTGAAAGTTTCGCTTGTTTGACCCTGACTGAATCCATGCATGCTGGAATACATATGATTTCATTGCCAATGACTGTTGTTTCTCTTTAAAATTAAAGCCAGGGCATCCATGAAAAAAAGTGTGTCACAAGGTTGGGCGTGTTACTGAGAAATTTTGGTTTCTGATAATACAGAAGGTGCTACACAGTATTTGTTATAACAATAGGAAGGGGTTACCATTGGAGCAGAGAAGGCTGAAAACCACTGATATATATATAGGCACAGGAACATTTCCAGATGAGAAATAGAATTTTTTTCAGGAGAAAATGAGGATGTTTTCCCCTCTGTGCCTCCAATCCCTGATCCTTACAGCTCCATAGAAAACTAAATCGCATTTTCAAAATTGCTCTCTTTACAGCCAGCTGTGACTACCGGTGAACCGGAGGTCTATTTCATACACGAACCTGAATTAAAAACAGCCAGCCCTCTAGTCAGTTTAGGCCCACGTCCTTGATTACATTTGACACAATAATCATCATCATATCTTAAGACTCAAATCAGCCTGACAGTGCTCGACTCGGGGCTGTTTCTCCCAATTAGTTGGAAATTGCAGCCCTGCTCATCTTCCAGGGAATAAGTTTGCATTTACAATCTTGCTGTGGTGAAGGGCAGCAAACACGGTGGAAGGAGCAAATCAACTTCCTAACTTACACAATAAAATTTTATTTTCAGTTCACCTAACTCTGGTCAACCTGTCTTCATAGGAATGAAAAAGTGCAAGTGTTTTCGTGGTCATTTTTTTTTGAAAAAGATAGCATGTGCTGGATCAGAAAGGGGAAATAAGCATATACTGTGAGCATTTTCCCAAATGACAGTTTTCAGAAGGGAGTCTTTTTTGTAAGAGATAGAGTAAGAATAAAATGCAGTTAATGGATAGGTGGTGCATATCATTTGAAAACCAAAAGGATCAGTGTCCTAAAGAATGCATTTCTGATAAGAGGCTAAGATGAGAACATTGTGTTCATTTGATACAAGTATCATTCCACATATCTACTTTCAAGTCATTTCTGCCTGTATTTCTAGGGGAAAAATAACCAAGGACACTTTTGTGCATTTCATTTCCTCAATGGTGATACCATTCTATACAGATTGAGGCAATTGGCACACACTATGGAAAAAACAGATGAGGGAAACTTAGCCCCACTTCAGGCAGCATTCCAGATGGCTGTGCTAAAGATTTGCTCAGAGAACAGTTGCCTGTAGGTGCCATGGTTTGAATGTATACCAGCACAGAGTCAGAAGAAAGAAATATACGGAGGAGACAAAGAGGAGTCTACAAAAGCAGGAAAAATACTGAGCAGAAGAACTGGAAAAGCAAAAAGATTCTGAAGGGACCTGAGACATAAGGCCTGTTGTAGCCACTGGGGATGGAGGAATACGTGGCCAGGAAAATGTATACATGACCTGACAGCCCTGGCCAGTGCAGTTCACTGGGTTGGGTGTCAACCTGCAAAATGAAAGGTCACCTGTTCGATTCCTGGTTGGGACACATTCTTGGTTGTAGGCCAGGTCCCAGGTCCAGGGGCGTGTGAGAGGCTACTGATCAATGTTTTTCACACATCGATGTTTCTCTTCTCCCTGCCTTCCCTTCTCTCTCTCTCTCTCTCTCTCTCTCTCTTTTTAAAAGATGAGAGAAACATCTCTCTCTCTCTCTTTATTTATGTATCTTTAGAGGGGAAGGGGAGGAGAGAGGGAGAGAAACATCAATGTATGGTTGCTTCTCATGAGTCCCCTGCTGGGAACTGGCCTGCAACCCAGGCATGTGCCCTGACTGGGACTTGAACTGTGATCCTTTAGTTCACAGGCTTGTGCTCAATCCACTGAGCTACACCAGCCAGGGCTCCTTCTCTCTTAAAAGAAATAAATAAAATCTTTTAAAAATAAAAGACCTGACAAAGTGCAAGAGCCATGAGAAGGAAGCAAATGTCAGAAATACTAGAGTAACATATGGAGGTTGAGGTGGAGATAAAGATGAATAAGAAGGGAGGCAAAGGTGGAAACAGGAGCATAGGGGACATGACGGAAATAACGAATGAGAGAGAAGGCACAGTAGGGGCGGTGTTTCTTTGAGTTTTATTTTTACCAAGCATCCTTGTTCACCCCAAGCTGAACATTTCTTTTAAGATACCACATTATGAATATCCATAACTTATGGGTGTACCTAAAGAAGAAATATTTCTTTTTCTTATATTTATGTGGAATTTAGGATGGATTTTAAAGTCTGTCTCCTTGTGCAAGTTTGAATCATTTTGTAGGAAAGAAGTCAACAGTGTTAAAACACATGAATATTCATCTATTACAAAGATCATAATCTAAATTAATTGTGCCTCCAATTTTTATGATATTTTATAAAATTTTAATTTATTTTTAGAGACAGGGTAAGGGAGGGAGAAAGAGAGGGAGAGAAATATCAATGTGAGAGAGAAATGTTGATTGGTTGCCTCATATACGCACCCCAAATGAGGGCCAAACCCACAACCCAGGCATGTGCCCTGACCAGGAATCAAACCAGTGAGCTTTTGCTGGGCCAGATGATGTCCAACCAACTGAGTCACACTGGTCAGGGCACGATATGCATTATTGAATAAAAAGATACTGTTAATGTTCCTGGATGAATTAATTGATGTCATTTCCCTTTAGAATTAGTCAACAATCTAAATATTGTAAGCAACATGAAAATGGGCTCTGCTCTCCTCTAGAAAATAAGCTTCACAATTTCTGTTATCGGAGTAGTTCAATCTTTGAAAAACTTGTTTTGACCTTTAGAAAAAAAACCGTCATGCAAGCCAATATTCTTTAAAATTATCCAGAGAAAGTATACATTCGCCTTTTTTAAAACTTCACACTCCATGCTATGAGCATCATGAAGTTAATAAATGCAGCAAAGTTCAGCAAAAATAATCACAAATGAGCTCTAGGAATAAAATCCACATATTTAACTCTACGGTTTCTCTATTACCTAAGAGAGTGTTCTAAATTCTACCACGCACGAATCATAAGGAAACTCAATTAGAAACCCTTTGAGTGACAACTATACTTTAAACTATGGATACTACGTTGTAAAGCACCTGGCTCCTTCTTGTGTGGGCACAATTTTCCAAAACAAGACAAAAAATTCTATTTAGATGTTGCCCTTTGAATAACCCTTAATGTTGAACCAACTGATTTGTTTCAGCTGGTTTTATTATACCAGCAACAACACTGATAATAGCATGACACTTACAAATCCCGCCCAAACAGATCACTGAACAATTTGGTCAATTCCCTATTTATTAATGGCCACGTAAATGCAGTTATGAATTACTTTTTGCTAGCTGCAGAACGAGATTTCAATTTTTTCATCCCATGCTTATTTCGCTCTGTGAGTCCTATGAGTGCAGAGAAATGAAGTTTGCCACATTAAAAGCAGTGCAAGGACATTTCTTTTGGAAATACCCTTGAAGATCATTTCCTTTGGAAACATCCTTGAGGGTGATCTGTGGATGCTTGATTGACAAGGGATGAGGCGGCGCGTCTAGGGAAGATAAATGCCACTCAGAATGACTGTGCTTCCGAGTTTGATCTGACTATCTGTTCACCTCTTGGTGTACATCAAATTGTTGAATTTAATTTCAAAAATGTTACAGTGCTTATTTAGGACATCACAGGCTTCCCAAGCAACTTCGAGTCGTACTGAGCTCTCCACTTCCCTGCTAGGATGAGAGAAAACATGCTCAGAGTTTACTGCTGCTCCCCACCTCTCTCAGAAGCTGCGGTGCACATCATTCACGCAGTGGCTTCCCTCAGTGAATGGTATCAGTAGGAAACAATGCTTTGTGGATAAACTATATTTTTTTCATTTTCCATTTCTTATTTATAACATTTGAACCATTCTATAACCAGATTCCAGGACTAAGTTTAATAATTAAGTAGTTTGAGTTCTTTTAGGGGAAAACAGCATTTTGGTTTTTTTTTTAGAGAGAGAAAGAGGAAGGGAGAGAGAGAGAGAGACAGAGAAACATCTAGTACTTCACCTACGGAAAAATAGCATGTTCTAGAGATGATTAGTTCATCATATAAACTGCAAAATCTGAGTGTTTTTGATAGGCAGAAACATTTCTGATCTCATTTGAAAATGTGAACATCATCATTTTCCCCACCTGATCATGTCTCTCCTGTAGCATATATTTTTAAGGTAGCTCTTAAAACTTGCAACATGTGACAGAGTTGCAATTATTTTACTCTTCATGAAAAAAGGATGGGGTCAAACTAAAAGTATTGGTGTAACTTTGGTTTCAGAACAAATAAAACTGCCTATTTGTTTTGAGAGTGAAATATATACTCGAGGAGAATTGTGTTAATTTTCAACACCATTTGCAGTACATGAGAAAGAGTGAGTGCTTCATTTTTACTGAAGCAATTAATTAGAAAATGGCAAATGTATGTCAATGTCAGTGCTTTCATCTTACTTTCATTACACAGCAATCACACAAGTGCACATACAACTGTCACTGTTTGAGACCCACTTTTTCCTTGCAAAGTTGGATTCGTAAGACTAATGGTTAACCCATTTTCGAAAGCAAAACTTGGCATAATGTTCACATACAGATAAAGGGGGGAAACTTGTTTTTCCAGAAAGAATGGCAAATACTTGCTTAGATGCCCTGTTGGAGTGAGTCACTTTAATGATGCTAGCAAAGGTAAAGAAAGAGTTAATAAAACTGTTTGAAATATAAGGAACAAGTAGCAAATCACCCGTCATGAGAAAATTCCCCCCAAACTCAAGAGCCCGGTACCATATAAATGATGCTGCAATATAAGTATAAAGAAAAGAAAAAGAAAAAGGTTTTCTTCCTTTTTCCAAATACAACAATCTCTGCATCTCCACTAACAGAAAAGCTTGGAAAAGTCTCGGATCTCCGTGCCTCACTACCCTCGTGTGAGTGATAAATGTGTTGATATTGAAGTCAGCAGCACATTCAGAAAAGGTTAACTCAGACCTGTAAACTGTTACATTCATTTGGAGTGTGGGTTAGCAAATTGTAAAGACTTCTGTCCACCTGCCTGTCATTTGACAAGGGAGAATGGAATTTAGCCTGAGCAAGCTGCCCTACCCTATTGAGAAGCATTCCCAAGCCGTGGGTTTGCAACAGAGTCTGCAAAGTCCCGCTAGAACTCTGAGCTTTGAGTCTGGTTCTCCAGACTGGTCTATGGAAAAGCCCTGCACTATCCTCAGAGCGGGCCACGTCTATGCGTCAGGAATGCTTGCCAAGTGAGGAGGGTGGGCCACTGCACATGAGAAGTACAGGGAGACTGATTCACACACACACCAAATGCTTGGCTGGCCTTCTAGAACTGTCTATCTGCCAGGATACTTTTTTTTTTTTTTCCCGCTGTTGTTACCAGCAGCCACCTAACAATTAGGCTAAATGTAATCATTAACAGGTTGTGGATTATATGTTTTATGTGGGAAAAAATTGTAAGAGTTCGTCCCATGCTATTAAAATGTTGACGAGCACTGAGTATCAAGGGGAGTTAACAGAGTATTGTTTCAAGAAAAAAAATCTTATTAGCAGACCCCAGTATTTATAATAGATTTTATTTATTATTATCTACTAAAATAGAGGCTTCTTTTTACTAAAGATACCCTAAATTACTTCTGTGATTTATAAATAATTTTCCTTTTATTATCATTGTGGAAAGTCTCAGGAAAACAAAGATTTGGTCAAATCTGCTGAGTCAGAGAATCAATTCCTCTTTCTGTTGTTGTCATCCTCTTTCTTTTCTTTTCTTTTCTTTTTTCTTTTCTTTTTTTCCTTCCTTCCTCCCTCCCTTCTTTCTCTCTCCCCTCACTCCCCACCCACACTTACTACCTTACCTCATTCTCCCTCTCCCTCATTTAGCTTTCTATTTATCTACCTACCTACCCATCTAATATTCCCAGAAAAAAAGTCCCGAAACTTCTAACAGAATAGGAAGCAAGAATAACAGTCCCAAGAGAATACTAGGAAAGCTACTGCAGTAGAGACAAAGGTACTCAACTTCCTTTGATTATATAGCAAATTCATAGGCATGTACTCAAGTAAAGAGTTGAGCTAATGGTACTTAAGAACACTATTCTGGCAAGTGAGAACTGATGATTGGATCAGATGCCTCAGTGTCATGTGAAGTTCTTCTTGAGAAACTGCATGGTTAAGTCTGAGAAGAGACACACACTAGGTATGTCTATTCCTTTCCCCACCCATTGCCAAACACACATGTACACGCTGTAATAAAAAGTCCTTAATTTTACAGAAAAAAAATTTGTCTACCTTTACTCAACCTATTGCCTAATTTTTTTTTTTTAACCATAGAAGCCTTTGTTGAGTGAACACTCGATAAGATATAATACAACCATTTCTGGTACGACCCAATTTGGGGAATAAAAGGAAACCACTTTAGATAAGGACTATATGAAGATGCTACAATCACGTATCCCACGATACTTCGAAATTTTTGTCCCCAGGCATTACCCCACCTGTTTTACCAAATTACTTCTACAACCTCACAAGGCAGCATGTTCCATTTTTGGACAACTCTACCACAAAAGTCCTTTCTCTAATAAGCTGAAATATACATTTTTAGGGCTAGATTACATTCTTAAATGTATCCATCCTAGTAGCCCCATAGTTTTCCTGTTCCATTACTCTACTGAGGTGTGTTTGAGTGTGTGCATGAGAGAGAGAGAGAGATTATCATCTCTCCATTTTGAATGCTTTCGGTTGGTGTAGCACAGTGGTTCTCAAGCTTTAGTATGCAGAGAAGTGACTCGGAGACTGGAAAGCTTATTAAAAGTTTTCTGGGCCCCACCCCCAGAAATTCTGATTCAGCAAGTTGGGGTGGGACCCACATTTGCAGTTCTAGCGTGCTCACAGGTGATACCAGGGCTGCTAACCCTAGGACCCCACTCTGAGTAACACTAGGGAAACATACACACCGGTGCCCTGCCACGACTCTACACCCTAGCTGGCGTGAATGTTGACCAACAGCTCACAGCTGCCTCTCTCACTGGACATTGCCCTCAGTTGCAGGTGACTGCTTATCTCAAGGTTGTCCTCTCCTACAGTGTGACCCAGAACCAAACACTGGAAGATATTAAGGCACAAAGACCCAGCCCCCTTTCCTCCATCCAGGCTGCCTCTGAAGGATCCTGCAGGTTTTAGAGCTCCCCCCTTAGAATTTGCTGAGTCTTCAGATTCACTGCAGCTTAGCGCCTCTCTCTGCACACCCCTGCCTTTCTCAAACGTGCTTACAAATGTATCTCACGGAAACATTCCCTAACACAGCTGCTGCACACAACTCTCCACTGTGGGGAGTTTTCTTCTCCTGGTTTCCAGGGAGCTCCAGCTAAGTCAGTTGGATTTTGCTTTTCTCTTACTTTTCTTTTGACTTCAGCCTATGCCTGCAACGTGTTGAAATCTTTTTGGCTCCCTATGCTCTCGTCTGCTGTATTTGCTATTTCCCCCTGCTTTGTGTCACTGGCAAATTTGATAAGAATGCTATCTACGTCTTCATCCAGGTCACTAATGAAAATATTGAAAGAGACAGAGATGAGATTAGATTACTGGGCAAAGCTGCCAGAACCTCCTTCCAAGTTGATATGTATCCATTAAACACCAACGAAGAGAGCACAGGCCTCAGAGCCAGAGATTTTGGGTTGTAACGCCAGCTTGAAGGAGAGGCCAATAGCTATCCTTCCAGCTAAAAATTAAAATGCCATTTTAGCATTTCTATTTTAACTGATAATTTAGGCACTACTTGCCCGGTGCAATTACTAGCTCATATCTCACCACGAAAACCCCATCAAATTATAAATAATCATGAATTCATGATTATTATTATCCATTCAATTTATCTCAGGATGAAAACTCTATTTGGTCACTTCTTTGGCGGACTTCATTTACATATTTTTTTACAAAGAGCCTGCGATACAGTTAATGTTCAATAAACAACTCGATTTCACAATGGAGATCTAAAGTATTTACAATATGGAAGCAAACCACGACTCCTGAGGAATTGTGGGACTGCCTATAAATCTAAGGAATGTAGGTGGCACTGTCTAAAGGTGTTTAGGTCACTTCTCTGTGATTGGCTTTGAATGCTCTGTGGCAGGAAGGTGCTGACTGGGCTGAGAGTGATATAATAAGTATCACATTAGGGATGCGAAGCTGGATGTTAGAAGATATTTAAAACCTGCAACCATTGCTTTGAGTGGGAAATTGATTTCCTGGCTAATTTAAATAGTTTCATCTCTTTGGGTGAATACCGATGCTAGACAGAGTGGCCAGAGCATAAATCACTGACTGGAGGCATGAGGCTGTTGCTTTTGTTGCATTTTTGTTGCTTTTGTTTAGGTCTCCATGTGAAATGCCCCAAGGATGAATTTCCCCTCAGATTTTCTGCTGAAAAAATAATACCTGCACATTACCTTACTAATAAAAATGTAGCAGGGATTTTTAGAAGAAAAAAAACTGGCTGAAATTGGGAGCATGTGAAATAAAAATAGGCAAAATATATTGACAAGAATATGATAAAAGGAAATGCTGAGATGTTAAGAGTGTTTATTTCTAAGTTAAAAAAAATTGCCACAGTGTCACTTTATAGTAGGAAAAATTATTCCAGAATATAGAACAAACTTCTAAACAGAGGAACAATGGTATATAAGATCTAACAGTAGAAAATAGGAAAGGGTATCATCTGGACTCAGGAACAAGAGAAATAGCTCTGGGGGTCAGAAATGGCACAGAAATGCAAAGCATGTGAGGAGCTAAAGACATGAGGCCCTTGGGTTTGGGACAGGAAGTAGGTAGTGGGTGCCAGGAGTTCAGATTCTGCTTGGTGCAAGAATCTGAAAATGCTCCATGCGATAAGAAGGACCTGAGCCAGGTTTTTCCCTTCAGGCAGCTAGAGGTGGTATAAGGTTTCCCGATTGTAAAAGAGGGCAGCAAAAAGAGCTCCTATTGACCACCACCTAGAACTGCTTAAATAACCTCCCTTTTCAGGGGAGGAAACTTAAAAGAGTAATTTTCACAAAGCTTTCTAATACCTACATGGGGTGGGCAAAAGTAGGTTTACAGTTATGAGTGCACTGAACGCTTTATTCTTATTTATTCATTATTATATTTATTTGTGTCACAACTGTATACCTACTTTTGGCCACCCCTGTATATCCTCCGTAATTTTTTTTAAGTAAGAAATGCAATTGGGTTAATAATTTTGAGAAAACAAAACAAAACAAAACAAAACCCTATTTTAAGTTGAATAAAGCCATTCTTAGGGTATATTCCCAGAAATGGAATTACTGGGTCAGAAGGCAGTACCATTTTTATTGTTTTGAGAAAATTAGATTAAACCAGAATAAAATTTTTTAAAGATAAATAAATTGAATAAAGCCAAAACACCCCCAAACTATATGAGTGTTAGGAATGGACAAATAAATTGCAAATAACTCACCTTTCTAAAAATAAACTCCAGCTAATTTATATATGTTATAGACTATTTTAAAGACTTTTTTGGAGAAAGTGATGCAAAGAAAAAAAAACATAAATATAACTGAAAAGTCATGTAATAGATGCTGTTGCCAACATTAATTGTTCAATTAAATCAGGTAGGGAAAACTTTCTCCCATTTGTTTTAATTTTAGACACTGTTAAATTAAATTTATAAATGAAGGTAAAAAAAGAAAACAATTATAAGTATTCTTTAATTTTAGAGCCTTTTCATGGGTAAATTATACAAGGGGGAACCCCTAAAAATGTAATTATCTTCTGCAGGGTGGGCCCCTTCTAGTACAGGCCTCCCCTACTAGGTGAGTGCTCTAGGAACCCGCCTGTATCAGTGTACCAGCTGGTGTTGTTGTGAGAGGCTGAGTTCAGCTTCAGTGAATTTCTTTGAAGACTCTTGAAACACGTTTGCCCATTTCACAATGTGTGATTAGCAAGCTCACCTGTCTACTACACGCTGAGTGTTCAGCAGTTTTGGACCAAAAATGGCATGACCCCCATGTCCCACTCTCCTTATTCACTTAATCTGCCCCTGAGTGAATTTTTAAAATTTCCCCAGATGGAAAAAAGCCATAAAAGGGAAAAGTTTTGCCAATGTGGAAGAGGTGAAACAAAAAACAGCAGAAGCACTAAAAAGGCACCCAAGTCAATGAGCTCGAAAACTGTTTTGAGCAGTAGAAAACGAGTCTTGATAGGTGTACTGCATCAAATGGAGAGTACTTTGAAGGTGACTGGAGTTTAAACATGTAAGAGTAGATACACCATTTTTATAAATAAGGTCCATGTTTTGAGCGCCCCCCTCATATGTAGGGGCACTTCTAAGCACACATTGTGTGGGGGGCTGGTGAGCCTGGTTTAGAACAATGGAACTAGGTAACAATGAAAATGGCTACTCAGCACTATCACCAGGTAATTCCCACCCCATGATATGGTTCTAGACGTCTCCCTCTGTGTGCAATTCCCGCAAGTTAGAAACAGCCTAATTATTTTAAAGGAGATGGCACAAAATGAAGCAGGCAGTTACCACCATGAACCTTTTAGATCTGTATGGAAAATGACACTCCCTGCCTGGCCCAGAGCTCCAGGCATCCCAGGAATTACACAGGTATTATATTACCTTATTGTACGATGGTGTGAATTCTTATGCTTCATAATCACTTGGGAATATTGGGTCTCAGCAGTATAAAAATGGGAGTGCCTTATAACATTTGTAATTTGCTCTTGAAGAGCCAAAAGAAACTTCCTCGTACTGCCAAGAGAAGTGTACCTCAAAAAGTCACTGGTGTATTGTATTTTTGAATGTACCAAACCCTTTTAGTCCTTTGCATGGCATAGAAGGTCTATTTTGCATGAGAGGAATTAAAAATCGGCTGCCCTAAATTGAGAAGTTTGAGCTGGCAGCTTTGAGGTCACTTGTAGCTTTAATATTTATGACTGTAACGTACTAGCAATATATCATAAGCAATCCCTTCGTAAGAGGTCGTATTTTAGACGAGCATCCTGGGAGCATCGTATTGCATTCTTTATACAGATTCAAGGGCAGCAGCACATCTCTACCTTTTACATTTTGGGAAATAATCCAAAGCCCTTAGGTACTCATATTTGATTGTTTCATTCCACTCACAAACCATGAACGGAGCGCAATTTTTGAGCAAACACAAGGTATGGTTAATCCAATAGTACAACAGACTTCTGATGATGAGAAATGGTCCCCATGTGGTCTCAGAAAAGGAATTCCAAACGTGTTTTGGGAAAGAACAGATTTGTGGATAGAGAATGAGACTCTGGAGTGAGGTGTGCAGGCCTGTCCCTCTGCTAAATACACAGGCTGACAAACACAAGTTTGTGATACTATACACTTCCCTTCCGTATAGGAAGAAAGGTCAAATTATTTATTTACTTGTTTATTTTTAAATGACATTTCTTGGGGTGACACTGCTTAATAACATTGTATATGTTTTGGAAGATTTGACTTGGGGTGGTAGGCATGTAATACAATATACAGATGATGTAACATGCTTTTGGGAGGATATCACATCACATATGTAAGTATCATCTATCGGCTCTCAGGAAGGGGAAAAAAAAGAGTGCCTGGAGCAAAGGGAAGCCAGAAGATTAGTTTTAAGAGAAACACCTAACTCTGAGGTCAGTTGGAGGTCAGTGAGTGTAGACACTCAATGGCTGGGAGCGCAGAGGGGGCCACAGTCTTCCAGGATGAATGTGAGGAAGCTTTTGAATGAGGTAACAATAGGAATGAAGAAGAGGAAATCATTTCTAGAGCAATTTTTGAAGTAGGATTCACAGAATTTAGAAGCCAATTTAATACTCGTACATGTATCAACAGAATAGAGAAGAGAGAGAAAAAGGGAGAAGGTGCTGCATTTTCCCATGTATAATGCATACTTTTCTGCCCCAATTTTTGAGGGAAAAAATAAGGATGAGCATTATGCATGGAAAGTACTAATTCCATATCTATGTAAATGGTTTTAATTTTTTAATTTATGCTTATGCATTAAAACTATAACTCTAGAAAGGACTAACAGAATCTGTATGCAAAATAATATCCTGGAACACAATAATCAGTTTGATATCAAAATGAAAACTTGAATTAAAAAATTACAACAGAAGATTTTTTTTCTGAAAGTTTGGGCCAGAAACGTGGGTGTGCATTATACACAGCAAAACTGGGTTTCCAGGTTTAGAAACAACAAGTTAGGCGATTAAACTACACTGAAAACAGTTAACCTAGCATTGTTTTCAGGGCACAGACTACATTCTATTTTAGACATTTTGCAGACTATAGTATGTGCACAGGGGGATGTACAGTAGGGGGCTGTATGTACAGTTCTGGAGGTCAGGAGAGAGACATAAGATACAAGTCAAAACCGAGGAGTCTTAATGGTAGTTGAAGCCAGTAGACAAAGGGATGCAGAGAAAAGAGAGAACTAAGACTGGAACACCAACACTTAGGGGTTGTGCACAGCAAAGAGAGCCTATATTGACTGTTGTTAAAGTTCCCAGATTTGTATCTCAAGTCACTACCGTCTCCTCCAGGACTTAGGATTTTATATCCAGCTATCTACTCTGCATCTCCCTGGATGCATAATAGGCATTTCAAATGGAATGTGTCTACATCTTCTCCCCCAAATATGTTGCTTTTGGAGACTTCCCCATCTCAGTAAATGGGTACCCTATTTTTCAGTTGCTTAGGCCCAAAACTGTAGAGTTCTTTGACCCTTTCTTTCATACCTAAGTCCATTCCCCTATAAAACCTTTTGTGTTCTGTCCTCAAAACACAGTGAAATCCAGTCACTTCTTCCCACCTCTCCTATTCTGGCACAAACCACAGTCATCTCTTGGCTGAATGACGACAAGCAGTTTCACTGCTTTCCCTTGGTCTATTAGAACAGAGGGGCCAGATAAGTTGAAGCATGCCATTTGTCTGCTCCAAACCTTCCAATGACTCCCCCTCATTCAGAGTAAAAGCCCAAGTCCCTAGTGGGGCCTATAGGACCCAATGTAATCAGATTCCACCACCTCTATGAACTCATTCTCTACTATGCTCCTGTTCGCTTGCCCCTTTCCTATCACACTGGTCTCCTTAAGGTTCCTCCAACTTGCCAAGCATAGTCTTGCCTCGGGACATTTTCACCTATAAGCATCCTCTTAGATGGTTCTTCCGGTTATCAACATGGCTCACGTCCTCGGGTTCTTTAGGTTTTGCTTAAACGTGAGACTTTCCATGAGACTTTTCCTAATGACCATATTGAAATAACAGCACATCTCGTCCACTTCCCTCTCTCTTTCTCAACACCTCTCCCTTTTTATCCTGATCGGATATGCCATTTATTTCAATGCTTTTATTTGTCAATGTCTGTCTCCTGGTCTCTCCTTTCCAGAATATAAGCTTCATGAGGGTAGGCGTTTTCACCACTGTATGCATACTACCAAGAACTGAGCTTACCTGGCACATGCGTGGCATCAAAACATACATTGAGTGAGTGAGGGTATTCTTAGGATGTTTAGGACAGAAGACAGATACTGAGCTCTTCCTATGTGCTAGGCATTGTGCCAAGCACTTCGCTTTTAATTGCATTGATCAGAGAAACAGGGGAACTGCACAATATTGTCATTCTGGAAACCAAGGAAGGGAATGTTTCAACTAGTAGAGTTCATCAACAAGATCAATGTTAAAATAAAGCAGGAGAATAAATAAAATAGGGCAGTTAGCTATTCTAACATTCATGGAGGAGCTTAGGGAGGCGCTGGTTTCAGGACAGTGGTGGGTCTGGGGAAGTCAGAGTAGAGTGGGCCAAGGCAGAGGCGGAAGTGGAAGTGGAAGGAAAAGCAATGGTAATGTCAATTACAGCTTCAAAGAATTCCACGCTAAAGGGAAACCAGCATAGCTGGATAGAGAAGATGGTATCCTAAAAAATAGTCCTGCTAGGGTGAGGGAGAATTGAGTGTGATGGTTGGCTGAAGGGAGGAGCAAGAAGAAAGAAGAAATTGAAGACCCCCAATAAGGAAAGCCAAACTGTTACTTAAAGAGTAGGTTGGAGAATGTGCAAGAGATCTAGTGTCCAGCGAGAAGAGCTCTTGGCTGTGCACGATAATAAGGATCCCTAGTTTTTTCTCCTTCCTTTTCTTATTTCTTTAATGTGAAGAAGAGAAAAGTCCTAAAAATAGAGACAGAAGTTCCTTCATGGTTTCCAAAGATGGAGAACACAAGGGATAATTTCTCAGTGTGTCAACTACTCATCATATCATTAAAATTGAAAATACATTAATGGGGGGGCAGGAGAATACTGCAATCTTACTGAAGGAATAGTGTAGTTTCACACACATGCTACATCTTTCTACGAACCTAGAGAGATTGTTCAGGTATCTGGGAGCTTTTGTGAGGAACTTTTAGCCACGTGGACACCTCTGATACTAGTGCCAGCTACCCATGCTCATTGGTAGCTATAGAAGCCCTCATATAGAAACAGATAGATGATTCGGAGTTAATGCTCATTTCTTGTTTAAAGAGTGATCCTAGAATAGAAATAAGGAAATGAAATCTTGTGACAGTGTCATCATAAAGTCATCAGCCAGATGGCAGTCCTTGAAATCTAATGCTTAGAGGCTTCTCACAATAATTTGTAATATCACATCAAATATTATCTCATTCACCAATTCATATCTGCTCATGGAGATTGGAGAGCAAGAAATGAATTTGCAGAGGCCCACATTTCTGCCTGGATGCATTAACATGTACTCTGTAAGAAATGGGGGCCGGAAAACAAAATATTTTCTGACACAAGTCACAACAATGATCTGTGTTCTCATCTGTGTTGTTAGAACAAAACATTTGCCTACATAGGTCACAGCACTGATCTGTCTTCATTGGAATTACTGAACTATGATATTGAATTGAGAAGCTACTTCTTTTTATTTTTTAAAAAAAATGATTTATTTTTTAGACAGAGGGTAAGGGAAGGAAACATCGATGTGTGGTTGCCTCTTGTGCACCCCCTACTGGGGACCTGGCCTGCAACCCAGGCACGTATTGTGACTGGAAATCGAACCAGTGACTCTTTGGTTTGCAGGCTGGTGTTCATTTCACTGAGTCACACCAGCTAGGGTGCAACTTGTACTTTTATTCATGAATGGTAGATGAAGTCTTTCTAGGTCCACTTGTGTATTTATGTAGCTCTATACAAAGTGGTAAATAAAGATCCTATAAAAGCCAGCATAGATTTTGAGGATTCCTCTGACCTATTCATAAACTTGAACACTAAAATATTTTTTAAAAATAGTTGACTTTTGCTTTCGATTTTTGTCTTGAAAACATAGTCTACTAGTGTATGATATTTTCCAAGTAAGGGTTTTTATATCTTATTTAACACTCAGCAATTTAAAATGGAATTGAAGTTTTATTACTTTAAACAGGCTTTCAAAAGTACAAAAGTTTTGCATTTATTTATCCATATAATGGAAAGTTTTATTTTAGGCAATGCATTAGTGTTGAGTAGTAAAACTTGAGCTGTGAGAAATGAGGCAATCAGAATGCTTTCCACAGAGTCCCTTCTACCTAAAAAGTCTTGGTGACAGATAATTTTCAAAGATATGAATTTTTTTCTCCATAACCCAAATGTCAATAGAAATAATCTCTTCTTTTAAAATTATGGAATTCACAATCAAAGTGCAAGTGTTTATATCCTGTGATACTTTGTAGTTTTTGAGACTTTAAAACTGACTCTCGAAAATGGATACACACAAGAAATGAGGTAGAAACAAGGAAATAGGAAAACAGGAAGCACTTTCTTTGAAAACGCTTTTTATTTATAAAATTTGGCAAAACTCCTTTTGAAGTAAGAGAGTACATGATTGTTATAAACATGCCCTAAACTGCTTAGGTGAATGCAGACAAAGACAACCCCAAGCAGGACTGTCTAAAATTTCCTGTGAAGATGGAAATCTGCTACTCAGCACTGTACAACAGGGAAGCTGGTAGCTACATGCGGCTCTTCAGTGCAAGTGCTAGGCAGCTGATGCAATGGAGAAAATACAATTGACATTTTGTTGTCATGAATTCAAATTTAAGTAGCCACCTGTGGCTAGTGGCTGCCCAAATCTAGAGGAGGAAGAGGAGGATGTGATTTCACTTCTGGGTGTAGCTGGGCCACATACTTGGATTCAAAGGTCCAAATGCAAAAAATCACATAAAGAGTTTTCTTGTTCTTTACCTATCTCATATAAGATCTACAAGGATGTAAAAGAAGGGAAGCTGTGGCCAAAGTTATTCTGTGCAGTTGACACACACAGAATACATAGGATATGAACTTCTTATGTAAAGGTATCAGTAGTTAATAGAGAATACAGTTCTTACAACCTCTCAGAACACCCATAAAGCCCCAATGGCCCATTATTATAACAACCCTATGTGAATATAGTGTATTAATGCACTGTACGTGAAACACGGTTGCGTGAATATATGTTATGAACTCAAAGCTTTGAGTGGTTATCTCTCCGGAGAACTTAATGCTGTCCAGCTACAGCGTGGCAGTTTAGCAGTTTATCCTTTCTGTGCCTTTTGACATTCTCTGTTGGGTAGCTCTGCCCCAATTCCTAGGAGCCACAGGTGGCTTTGTGACATAGTTCCAGCCTTAAAGTTCCTGGGAAAGCTGTTGCTTTCTTGATACAAGCACTGTCTCTTTCCCTTCTTCTTCTGGAATGAATGGTATATTCGGAGGAAAATGCCAAGAAGAACACTGGAAAGTTTAGGGATGCCACTGAGCTACTGAGCTATCGGCATCTGCGAATCTCTGATCTTCTCATTAAGTGAGACAAACAGCCATCTATTAGGCAAGCTACTGAAGTTGGGTTTTCCGTGAGTTGCAACTGAAGGCCATCCTAAAGGATCTATTTTCCTTCTGTGTTGAGTTACTGCCGTACAAAAGCACTAGCAGTCAGAGCAAACATAGTTTGTTTGTTCATTTACCTATTTAATCAAACAGGGTTGGGGGTTAGTTACTTTGTGCCCAGCTAAGTGCTAAGCAATCATGGGGGACTGGCAGCCAGCGTGCATACCGCTACAGAGCCAATGTTCTCATGGGAGAACAAGACCAGCAAACACTTAACTGCATGTAGGCAGATAAGCATGATAGGAAAGGGCTCAGGGAGCATGGGTTTTGGGGTTGGTAGTCAGAGAAGACTTCTTGTAGGAATTGGCATTTACACCAAGACCTGGTCATACGTAATTGAGAGGGCAGAGTGTGGCTATGAGGCAATGGAAATAGCTCCATGTTACTTAATTGTGTCGGGGTAGCGAAAGGGGAAGAGAGAGCTAGGAGAAAATTAGGCTGGACTTTTAAGAAAAGGCCAATTTATGAAAGACCTTGAAGTCATTTACAGCAGTGTGAAACGTCTTCAGATAACAAGAGATAAGCCAACAGAGGCTTTAAAAGTGGGAGGAGGGTGAGAGATATGAATATAATGTAATTAGGAAGATCATCCTGCATTCTGCATAGAGAATGAATGGGAAGTGGGAAGACTAGAAGGAGGGAAACCAGTTAGGTGAATGATGTCATTCAAGAAAGGACAGTCAAAGACTAGGGATGAAGGGAAAGGACTGCATTTGAAAGCTATGGAGGAGGTAAGTAGCTTTGTAATCATTTAGCTATTGGGGTTACAAAGAAAGAGTCAAGCAGGAGCTTCTGATTTGGACAAATGAATGGGTCGTGACAATGTTCACCAGAGAGGGGTCATATGAACAGAAGGAGGAGACATTTGGAGATAAAGGTTGAAAGAGGGCAAAGATGCGGTCATTTTGGGTCTATTCAGTTTCAAGTTCCCGAGGGACATTAAAATGGAAAAAAATCATTGGGATATACAGGTCTGAAACTCCAGGGATCATTCTCAGCTGCCAAGGGTATAAAATGGACAGTCATCAGCAGACAGAAACTACACAACTGGATGAATTTTCAGAGTATAGGACAGAAAGGAATGGGGAAGAACCCTGCAGGCATGAGTCAAAATTAACTTGGCAAATGGCACATTCTGTGTGGGCCAATGAAAAATGTGATTCTAGTTTACTTTCCCCATTAGAGAAATCACGACATATCTTCTTAACTGGTTACCTCCGTAAGTACCAAGTCAAAGAATATACACAGGAAGCCCTTCCTCTGAAGAATGCAGAAAACCATAGTAAAGTGATCAAAAGAACTGAGAGACCTGTTTGGAGATTCAAGGAGCATGAGTATGTGGGGATAGGAGTCTGCCAGGAAGACTAGGTCCATAAGAGGGGCCTCCCCCGAAGCCCTTGTTCAGTACCACTAACAAGCTTTTCCTTTTAGTCCCTCCTTAGTTTACAAGCCCTAAATCCATCAAATTAATTTCTGATCTTAATTTGCTTTTCCAAAGAGGCTTCTCTTTGAACAGCAAGTATTTCCCATTGCGATCTGACTATTGCCTCTGTGATACTGATTGGTTGCATATGAATACACACACCTTCCTGTGCCTACTAGGCCCTCATTGAATTGAAAAGCTACCGGGATCAGTATGGGGAGCAGAGTCCGAACCTTTTGCCTTTGAAGGGAGGCCCTATCTCAACCAGGGTCCTTTGGATGGAGCTGCAAATGGAAGTCCCCCTCAGGATGAAGCTTGTTTTCTGTGGTCACCTGAACACCCACTGTCCAGAATTCAGGACAAGAGCTGCTCTGTTCCCCCAGAGTCACCAGCTTTGATCCATTTTCACAGTCGCCGTCACTCTTCAACCTCCAACTCCATTTCAAGATTTACTTGGTCTCTTAATTTCCACACATCAACAGGCCATTACTCCTAAGTTTCTGCTCTTAGTTCAAAATCTGTTTTTGTTTTCTTCCCTCAATGGCGACCTTTTCTTCTTGTGAAAGGACACCTGGCTGACTTCTTCAGTAATTCACGTCATCATCTAGAACGCATGTACCTGACACTGTGGTCTTCCTCATCAATGTACAGGAATGATTTCTGCTGCTGTTTTCTCACAGAACTAAAACAAGTGCCCTATCATCCCAAAGTTATCAGTATGAATAAGCTAGTGCTTCATTGTGCAAAGAGAGTCATCATCATTCCACAAATATTTACCTGTGTCATATTATCTCACCTGGTTCAGGATCTTTCAAATAAGAAAGATAGCCCATATCCTCAGAGAGTTGAGACCAATGTGAATAGCAAACATTCAACAATTAGTTTCGTAAATTGGGTTTTCATTTATAATTAGGATAAATGCTCATGAGAGGCAAACACAAGGGATTAAGAGGGCAGACAAAGAGACAGGACCTACTTGGAGATGCTGTCTCTAAGAGCTGTTAATTTCCATAGATAGTTAATGGGAACTGAAGTTATGAGTGATGTTACGCTCCACAGATATTCCCACTGGGCATGTAGGGTGACACACAGTGGCAGCACTATGGACAGTTGTACCTCCAAAGTGACTTCCTGTAGGTTTAAGGTTGGGGCAGCGTATGCCATGATGGAACAGAATGATGTTTCTTTGGGTAGACTCTCAAAGCAGACTGACACATGCGTGGTGACTTTAGCTCCAAGTCAGTCTGTTGGTTTTGTGTCATCTCTGAGTTAGGTCAACACCTTTGTGACTGTGGGAAAATCACGTTATCTCACCAGGTCCCCCATCTTTAAAGTAAAAGGACTTAGGCAAACCTGTGAGTTTTATTAGTTTGGGCATCATGGATCCTCCCCAAGGCTGTTTCAGCAAGATTGGGAAAACCAATCTGCACTGGCCACCCAGTGTCCCCATGCCATCATGATAGCCAACGGCAATTTTCAAAGTGATGTCATTCCTACCTTTTCTGAATGCTTGCCCAAGAGGCATTGATGTTCTCCGTTATCATGTGCACTTTTTTGGTATCGTCTGCAGAGTAATCCCGGAGAAGTTTCAGTGCTAAGTCATTTGCCACATCGACATTTATCTTCCACTGGCGGAGGTCTTTGGCCAACTGCTACAGATACATGTGGGAGAGAGAATGCACGTCAGTCTTCCTTGCAATCTCTAACTGGAGTTTCTTTTTCTGTCTTCCTAAAAATGATTTATTGGATGTTTTTCAATTCATAACACATGCTTATTATTAAACAATGGGAAAAAAAACTTAGGAAACATCATTTGTATAATGCCTTGCATGCTTATTACCCAAAGTCAAATCTCCTTTTGTCACCATATATTTGGCCCCCTTTACCCTCTACTATCCCCGAACCCCCTTCCCTTTGGTAACCACCACACTGTTGTCTGTGATATGAGTTTCGCTTTTGTATCCCATGTATGAGTGAAATCAGATGGGTCTTAACATTTTCTGTCTGAATTCATTCGCTTAGCATGATGTTCCCAAGAGCCATCCATATTGTACAAATGACAGTACTTCATCTTTTCTTATGGCTGAGTAGTATTCAAATGTATATATATATATATAGCACTGTACACTTGAAGTCTATGTAATTCTATTAACCAATGTCACTCTAATACATTTAACTAAAAAATGAAAGGAAAAAAACAGTACAAAATAGTATGAAGATTAAACCTGAAGCCCTGGCTGGTGTGGTTCAGTGGATTAAGCTCCAGCCTGTGAACCAAAATGTCAGAGGTTCGATTCCCAGTCAGGGTACAGGCCTGGGTTGCAGGCCAGGTCCCCAGTCAGGGGCATGTGAGAGGCAACCACACACTGATGTTTCTCTCCCTTTCCTTCCCTTCCCTTCTCTTTAGAAATGAGTAAATGAAATCTTTTAAAAAAATCAGAAATGCCAAGGAGACAGAGCCAGTCTAAGATTGGTGTCTTTAAAAAAAATTAAACCTTAAAAATGATTCATAAGTAACTTCTGAATCCTTAGGTCAAGACATGTCTACATGACTGCTTTTAACCCACCATGTGATTTAATAAATCATGAAAATATAAGCTAATCCACTTTTCATGGCAAAATGTTTCAAGTGCAGCATGTTGAGTAGGAACCGTTATCAGGTATTTCAATTTAGCAGCAATTAATTGCAAATAGATTGAGTTTAATTGCTTTTATCAGGGGAGTGAAAAAACTATAGAAATAAGCCCCCATATGATTGTTGAGTATGCGACATACACCAAGTATGGACAGAAATCTCGGGAAATCCCCCCTGTATTTCTTTCCCTTTTCATTAACTTGTTGAATTGTTTATGTAATTAGTGCCATCTGCTGGCATTCAACTAGAGCTGCATACAGAAAACTGCACATCAAAGGAACAGTACTGTTATTCCAGGCACAAACTTTTTTGAAGGATCAGTTTATTCAATAATACTTTTAAAAATAACCTACTTTACAATTACAACAAAATTACAAATGTATAAATCTTGCTAAACCAAATGATCTATGTTCTCTTCTTTGTCTTTGGCAATTGAGTACTATCAAACTTTGTATTTCCTTACTTGAAATATCATACATCAAAGAAAAAAATAAACCCACAGAAAGATTATCTGGGAGCACAGTAGCCCCAAATTTCTGTGGAGCATTGCTGTCAGCTCATGGAGAATGCTTTTAAGTGTTCAGATATTATGAAATTGCTAAGACCATTATGTCAAATGAAACATGCTGAGTTAAGGCATTGCTAAATAAGCAAAAGAACAGGAACAAGCAATTCAGACAAGAGAGAGAGAGAGAGAGAATAAAACATTTTTATGAAAAAAAAAAAGGAAAAAGACCAACCCCCCAATGGATTTATGTCTTGGAACCAGCAAAAGACTAGCTTGATCCAATGTAGTAACCAATTTCACCTTGCAGTAACCACTAGCCTCATTGTTTGCTCATTGTAATACTAAACAACGCCATGTTCAGAAATGTGAAGCTCGTCTAAAGAGAAAACATGGCTGCCTGATGGCTTCCCAGAAGTCTCCTGGGAAAATCCTGCGTATTCCTCCCCTTTACTGAACACCCTACCTCTTGATTAAATGAACCTCATTAAAAGAAAGAAATGCCACTAGGAAGGGGCTGCTCTGTCTATGCAGTAACTTTCTCTCTGTCCCACTTCTTCGCTAATAAACTCCTTTTCGCTGTAAACTGTAAAAAATGAACTTTCAAACAAATAAAAATACTAGAACACTAAATCAAGATGGGTCAACTTCACCAATTAACTTAATAAAAAAATAAAATCCCAAGCTAGAAAGACTGGTAAAGCAAGCACATTTATGCACTACTGCTGGAAAGAGTACACATTGGGGAAACTTGGCAATACATATCAAGTGACGTACAAACCTTTCTCCCGTTTACCCAGTAATGTCACTTTTGGTATTTTGCCCTAATCAAATATTAAAGGAAGACAAATAAATACATCTTTGGAATAAAGATCTTTACTAACTTTAAAAAAAGGATAAATAATTTCAATGTTTAATGACAGGACATTAAAATAATATGATGATGCCTTGGCTGGTATGGCTCAGTGGATTGAGTGCTGGCTTGTGAGCCAGGTCCCCAGTGTGGGGTGCTCAAGAGGCAACCACACATTGATGTTTCTGTCCCTTGCTTTCTCCCTCCCTTCCCCTGTCTAAAAATAAATACATAAAATCTCTAAAAAATAATAATAACATGACACATCAACCTGTAAGAGGGTGCAGCCAAGAGGGGGGCCCCAAACCGGAATTTGGAATGGGGTTCAGAACTCAAGGTGCCCAGGAAATATTAGAAAGATATATAGGATGTCCTCCCCCTGGCCTCCACAGGTATGAGTTGGGGGAAGGGACACATGGAGCAGGAACATGCAGAGCTGTTGTGTACATCAACAGCTTTGCAGCCAACCTCTGGCATGGTCATTTAACATATCTACAGCCTTTACCTGGTTGCATAGGTATGTTAAACAGCTGTGGCTATGCTTTGAGCCAGGGGAATGGAAGTGACTTCCACCCAAGATGTAACTGGGGGGCAGGTCCCCCTGGTTACAGCACCTGAGTAAGAGCTTGGAGAAGACTGACTCCATGACATGGGGCCACACCTGCCCAGACTCACGATGGCAGCCCAGAAAAACGAGGGAGGGGGGTGGAATACAGGAATGCTGGCAGGAGTAACTGATTATAGGAGGAGTCGGAAATAGGGCTGCACAGGCAGATTGGCGCGAGGATTTAAACCCAGACACGGCAGCCATTTGAGGAGACAACCATGTGGCTTTGGCAGAGTGGGGACCCCACAGCTTTGGCGAGAGTGAGGACCACGTGATTTAGGAAGCAGGAGAGACTTTGCCTAGAAGAACAGGGGGGAAAGGACTCTTGCTGGTGGGCCATGAGAAGGTGCCACATGGCTTTGGATTAACTGGAGATCCTGGCAGCAACACAGCTGATGGTGCCAGAGACCTGAATCACAGGCTTCTACTTCTTTTCCTGAGATACAGTACCCCAAATTAGGGCAGAGGGAGAAGGCAGGACTGTGTGCATCTGTGGGTATCCTAAAGGCCTTTAGTATTTTAATGAAGACATTGGATCACTACTCTAAGTCTGTATAGACATTTCCTTTCCTTTCACAAATCTCTGGCATTGAGAGATGTCTTTCCTCTGGCAGCAGGCATAGAGGACCTAGTGGGGGGTCCTTTTGGTAATAGTATATTGTACACCCCCCCTGTTGGGTCAGTTGTTAAATAACCCACTGGACTCCTATGTAGTAAATGGGCCAGAAATCATAAATACTATGTAGAATATAATTTCCATCCATACTGTCTTAAATCTATAAGAATATATAGTCATGAGCTAGAAGGGCAATAGAGGAAATTGAAAATATTAATGTTTCTAAAAAGAGTAATCATTTCTGTTTTAATAACTGTTCTTATAGGTTACTGTGATATTTATATAGTAATAGAAATCATATGCTAATGCTTTTAGCACAGTTTCACTATCTGTGGGTAAATTCTTCTTCCTTGAAAATGTATATGTAATCTGACATTTCTCAGTTAACTAGAACATCCTGTTCTAGAATCAAGTGAAATAATTATATTTATTGCATGTAGTAAATAGGCCCACATAACCAAACTAATACTGAGTAGCTAAAGCCAACATCACTAACTTTTGGTATGAAAGCAAAAAAAGACAGTTTTTAAAGGCTGGACGACAACACGATTCAAATTTATCCTCTGGCAATGCTTGCCTTTCTTCATATACTCCTTTTATCAAACTCTACAGCTCCTATTTCTCACTTTTCAGAAACCCTCACACTATGCAAAAGCCTTTCTGGGGTGAACACCATACTCCAAGGGTGTTCCCTTTCTAGAAATTTCCTGGGGTCACGTTAAAGAGAAAACCACACACCCAAAATGGCATCACCTGTGCTAAAGGCCTGGATACCAAACCTGCATTTAATACCTAACCTGATTGCTGTTTCTTCTTCTCCCAGGAATATAATCTTAATCAATCATCTGGAATGTTCTGGTCAACACCAAAGAAGTAAACTCTCTTGTGGGCCCTCTCCATTCCCCTCCCCCTATAAAAAGAAGAGGCAATCTGCATGATAAAAATGCTCACCTGCTACCTTTTCCCCCCTAAAGAAGATGCCCTGCTCTAAAAATAACCCTTTCTTTTCTTTTGTTAATAGTGCCATTGCCCCACCCTGCTTCCAATGAAAACCTTCCACTCTGTACAGCTGCCAGCGTCCTTCTAGATGCTACATGAGATGCCTAGTTCATAAATTACTTAATAAAGCCAATTAGATCTTCAAATATACTAGGTTGAACTTTTTATTTCTAACAGTACGAAATTACCACTCCTTGCCTTCTCCTCGTCATCACTTGTGCCAAACCTACAGTGTTATTTGCATTTTAAAGGAAGTGCTTATTATCTGCCATCCATTCAATCTTGAATTGGTAGCATAACAATCCACAAAACTTAGACCAATGACTTGGTTACCACTTCCTAAGGTAATTCCTTTCTAAGCAGGAGGCAATTGTTAATGAAGTATTTGTTATGAACGAACATCACAGCATATATGTATAGAAGAGAATATAAAATATAAATTGAGAGGACTTCTGCCAAGATGGAGGCATAGGTGGATGTGCCGTGCCTTCTCACACAACCAAGTTTAGAGACAACTAAATATTAGCAACAGAAAACACAGCCAGAACACAGAAAACTGAACTTTTCAGAAGTCTGTTAACAACAAATTCTTCAGCCTGACCGGTAAGGGGCGAAACCAGCAGCTGGCGGAGCGGGGTTGCACAGGAAAACTCGGTCAGACGGACTCAGGCGCGCGGAATCCAGGCGCAGGGTTGGACCTAGTGAGTGACCGAGTGACCAAGCGAGCAACAGCGGGGAAACAGCCAGGGAGCAGGGCTTCAGGTTGACTGTGGTCGCGCATTTGTGCATGGATAGACAAGTGAGGGAGTGGGCGATTGGACCGGGACCCAGCCGGTCCCCGCGGCAAGCGGCAGGGAGGGCGCCGCCATTTCCTGGCTCTGACCCCACCTCCACATACAGCGTCATAACCCAGCGACCTGGGAGTCCAAGGCTCCGCTCCTCAGACTTAACGGGCACAAACAGACCAAAAATGGCTCAAGAAGATCTCAAAGCCCTAGAGCCTATAAATCTAAGCGATGAAGAAATAGCAAAACTCTCAGACGCACAGTTTAAAACACTGGTCATCAGGATCCTCACAGAACTGGTTGACAAATTAGACAAATATATGAAAGCGAAACTAATCGAAATGAATGGACTTGCACAGGAAACCAATAGCAATGAAAAGGAAACTGGGACTCAAATCAATGGAGTGGACCAGAAGAAAGCAAATAATGGCCAAACAGAAAAGGGTCAAGAAGCAAGAATTCAAAGAAATGAGGAGAGTCTTAGGAACCTCCAGGACATCTTTAAATGCTCCAACATCCGAATTATAGGGGTACCAGAAGGGGGAAAGGCACAGCCACCAGTGGAAAACTTATTTGAACAAATAATAAAGGAGAATTTCCCCAATCTGGCAAAGGAAATAGACTTCCAGAAAATCCAGGAAGCTCAGAGAGTCCCAAAGAAGGTGGACCCAAGAAGGAACACACCAAGGCACATCATAATTACATTAGCCAAGATTAAAATGAAGCAGAGAATCCTAGAAACAGCAAGAGCTAAGGGGACAGTCACCTACAAAGGAGTCCCCATCAGACTGTCAGCGGATTTCTCAAGAGATCTTACAGGCAAGAAGGGGCTGGAAAGAGGTATTCCAAGTCATGAAATCCAAAGACCTACAACCAAGATTGCTCTATCCAGCAAAACTTTCATTTAGAATGGAAGGACAGATAAGGTGCTTCTCAGATAAGATCAAATTCAAGGAGTTCATCATCACCAAACCCTTATTATATGAAATGTTAAAGGGACTTATCTAAGAAAAAGAAGTTAAAGAAACATGAACAGTGAAAGGACAGCAACTCACAGTTAGTAACAACCACACCTAAAACAAAAGCAAACTAAAAGGACAGCTAGATCAGGAGTGGAAACATAGAAATGAATATCTCAAGGAGGGTTAGCAACAGGGGAGTGGGAGGAGGAGAAGGGGGGAGAAGGTACAGAAAATAAGTAGCATAGACAGTAGATAGAAAATAGATGGGGGGCAAGAATAGCATGGGAAATATAGAATCTAAAGGACTTGAGACACATGGTCATAAACTAAAGGGGGGTAATGGTGGGGATGGGGGGGCTAGGGTGGAGGGGAATGAAGGGGGGAATAGGACAACTGTAACAGCATAATCAATAAAAAAAATTGAAAAAAAGAATCCAACAGATCAAAAAAATAAATAGAAAATATATAAATTGAAAATTTGACAAATTAAAATCATTTGTTTTTATCCAGGAAAGGTGAATAATCTTGGGAGCCACCCCTCACTTATTGGTTGCTACTTGAAGTCCAGATATAAGAGGATATACTCTTCTGGTTCTAATCTATAGATCTTAAAACATACCTGAAGGTATGTTTTAAAAGTATGTGAGACTTTCACCAAAGTCTCGAAGGAAATAGCATGCTAAAGTTAAATTAGAGACTTCACAGTAAACAAGTGGTAAAAGAGTCAGGCTTGGCGTCACACCAGAGCTTTCCCAGGTACTTTAATGCTTGAAAGGCAAACTCGTGCAGTATCTCTTTCTTCAGATTTGTATTCATGCTGAGATTTAGATTTTTAGACCTAGGAAAATCTTGCCTGAGTGCTAACCCTCACCGAATACTGCCTAGGTTTTTCGAGAATGTAGGATTAAAAAGAAAAAAAAAAAAAAACCCCACTGACCTTGACTCCCACTGACAGTGCTGAGGCCCTTATCTAAACTGAAAGGTCAACCGCAGCTAGGTTTCTTTCTGTCCCTTCTTAGAGAAGTTCACTAGAACAGAGGGCGTTTCCTTCCTCCTACAGTAATGCGCTCACCACCTTGGGCTTTAACCAAGTGTCATTCCTGCTAGGAACAATGACCTTGACCGGCTTTGCTTACTACTGTGAAATTTACTACTGGGATAACTCCAGACCACAGAAGGAGTGTAAATTCAAAAACACAATAGAATTCGCACACACTTTTTATTTCTGAATTCCATTTACAAAGGAATATATACTACAGGGAACTGTTTGCGTGATGGTCCTGGTGTGTGAAGAAATTTAAAATACTGTGAGAAGTAGCCTCTAAAAAAAAAAAAAGAGATGATTTTGTGTGTGTGTTCCATGGGGGACATAAAATGCTAAATCCCCAAACCGTGGCCCCAATCAGGAAACAAGTATTTTATATTCAAACTTAAAATGCTGCTGCTGCAGTATGTGCTGGGTATGTTAGGCAGAAAAATGATAATGGAATATGGAACAATGTCAATGAATTTCAAGAATTTTGAGTATTAAAAAATTTCAGTTTTAATGTTTATGTTCTCTCTCTCTCTTTTTGTAAGGATTCTTTTAGGAATACGGACCAGGCATGGGAGAAAACAATGGAGGAAGAGAAAGGTCTTTTACTTAATAAAAGTTAAAAGTCTAGGTGACAGAATGAGTCTGGTGGGTTTGAATCCTGGCCCGATGGTGTACTAGTTACGTGAGAAATGGGAAAAGTAATTACCCTGTCTGTGCCTCAGTTTCCTCCTTTGTTACAAAAGGTGAGTTAACGGTATTTACCTTGAAGGATGACTATGAGGAGTAATATAGAAAATCCAGGGAAAACACTTAGAATGTTGCCTGGCATATATGAAGCAGTAAATTAATATTAGCTATAATCATCATCATTACTACAAGTATAATTACTACTACTACTACTACTACTACTACTATTTTGAATGAGGCACATATCTTCACCATAGCGTGAACCTCTACTGAATGTAGAGCAAAGGACTTACAATTTTATATTCACTGTCTACAGCGCGGAAGCTCTAAAAGGTTCCCGACCCTGACCAGCATGGCTCAGTGGGTTGGGCATTGTCCTGCAAAGCAAAAGGTTGCTGGTTCCAGTCTGGGTCAGGGCACATGCCTGGGTTGCAGGGCCTGATCCCCAGTAGAGGACATGTGAGAGGCAGCCACACACTGATGTTTCTCTCCCACTCTTTCTCCTTCCCTTCCCCTCTCTCTAAAAATAAATAAAATCTTTTTAAAAACAAATCAAATTGCTTGGACAACTATAAAATATATTCTTAATATATTTATGGACAGAAATGTCTGCATAGTAGTTTCTCTCACTCTGTATACATGAACTAAGAGATTCATTTTAAAAATTTAGGTCTGTGATCTAACATCCAAAAGCCTATTTGCTCTTAGATCCATTTCCTGCCCATCTCCTACCCTTAGGGATGAGAATTTTCCAGGATTTCTTTCTAGCTGGCCTGTAGCTGGAACTGGCCAGTGAGAGGCCCTGGCGGAAGATGGAAGAACAGAAGGAAAGGTGATACTACGCTGTATCTTCTCCTCTTTCTATGTGGGTAGTACCTCCTTAGTGCCTCCTTTTCTCACTGCACAGACCCTCCCTCTGCGGTGTCAGTATCTGCTGTGCAGCCCCCACAATGGTTAAGTTAGCACCAGAGGGCTCTGGGTCCTGGGCTTTGGTAACACTGTCGACCCTCCAGCCCTTGAGGTGTAACAGCTTCCTGATGTTACTAAATTCTAGGTTGCCTCCCTATCTCCTACTGGGCTTCTCAACTCCTTCATCAGCCACAGAACCGTCCGCTGTATGGAATTCCCTCTGCAATATCTAGTATGGCTTCTCGACTGGATCCTGATGATATAAACTGAAAGAAATCTCACAGCAAATGACCCTACCTACAATTACGTGGGAGAAATGCAACATGTAGTTATGTGACAAAAGGGGAAGTTAACTATCCTCTCTGTGCCACAGTTTCATAAAATATCAATGTTTTATGAAGCATGCATTTTGCAAAATATCACACTTTACACCTTGCATCCTTCTCCCCAATCGCAAAGGGACAGGTGACTCTTGTACTGGGGGAAGGGGCTCTGGTATTTGGGCAGTCATCTGTTCTGGATCCTCCTGTACATGGAC
The DNA here is from genome assembly GCF_021234435.1 of Artibeus jamaicensis. Taxonomy (NCBI): domain Eukaryota; kingdom Metazoa; phylum Chordata; class Mammalia; order Chiroptera; family Phyllostomidae; genus Artibeus; species Artibeus jamaicensis. The sequence continues at coordinate 5,112,120 of NW_026522028.1, read as the reverse complement.
TTGCTGTCTTCCTCAGCAGCCTTTAAACGCAAGTCTCTCTCCCATTGTTAAACAACAACAGAGTCTGTTCTCGATCATTTTCCTTCCCTTCACAGTTCAACTGCTTAGAAGGCAACTAACTCTTCACTCATTACCTCCACTTGATTAGATTCCCAGAACTACATAATTCATCACAATCAGGTTTTTTCATCGCCATCCCACCTAAACTGTTCTGACAGAAGCCACCATGGCAAATTGGATTATTAGCCTCAGTTCTTTACCCTACCCTATGTCCATACCCTTTGCTATGTAACTTTAAATTTCCTGCTACCCAAGGCAGTTCGCTTCCCTGCCCTTGGCAATGAGCTTGGCCGTATGACTTGTCTTGCCTAATTCTAATGGGATGTTAATAGAAGAGACTCAAGCGGAGGTGTGAAATGGGTTCCTGCAGCGGAGCTGGCCCTTTTGTACTCCTTCCATCACCAGGAGACAAATGTGCCCTGGGCTAGCCTGTTTCTCCCTGCAGTAGGAGAGTAACACGTGGACAAGAGCCACCCCAATCAACCTGCAGCCTGAAGCAGAAGTAGTGCCACCCAGGGTGAAGCTGCAAACTCAGTTTGAAGTTGATTGTTACACAGCATTTTTGTGAAAATAGTTAACTGGTTCAGTCACTGATGTCTATGGAATGTTTTAGGTTCTTATTTACTTGAATTACAGGGTCTGCCACAAATAACACTCCCCCTTTTTATTACATAATCCTTTATTACAAAATCATAAGCATGTCATTCTGTAACATAAGGATATCACACTCTTTCTTGGCCCCTCCCCTTTGGGTCTTCTCTATGGTCTCTTATGGTTCAAGTTTTTCTTTTTCTGCCTTTACATGTGGGTGTTCCCTAAGGTTCTGTCTCAAGGTCAGTCTTCTCTTTCTGCAGTTCAAGTTCATCCTTAACTGGAGGAGGAGGCAGGGAGCATACCCATATTTTCACTTATATTTACATCTTCTGCCTCCATTGCCACTCCCTCTAATGAAGTCATCTCTTGCTTGGACTCCGCAATAAGCTTTTCATTGGCTCCCTCCCTCCAATCTCGCAGTGGCTCCTCCATCCGCAGACAGCTGCTAAAGAGATCTTTTTGAAACCACATTGCTCCTGCGTAAAATCTTTTAGTGGCGCTCTATTACCTACAAGACAAAGTTCCAACTTCTCTTCTCGGATTACACAGCCCGCGAACATATGACCCTTGCCTAGAGAATCGCTTTCATTGTGCATTATCGCCTCTCCTTCCTCTCCTTTCCTTTTGTCCAGGCCCGCAATTACCCACATGAGAACACAAAAACTCCAAAAGGTTAAGGGACTTGCCAAAGGTGACATGGCTAGTCACTGAAAGCGGTGTCGCAAAAAAGCAGGTTTCTTGACTCCAATATTCAGGGATCAATCTAGTTAAAGAAGATATGCTTCTGTATAAAAGAGTTTAAGGAAAATGACTGGGTTGATTATAATTGAACTTTGAAGAGTCTAAAATAATCTCCTCAATGAATACAGCAAGATTGGAAAATTATTGTGTATAATAAAGTAAGATATTGCCAAACAAAGGCAGCAGAAAAAGCACATATTCAGTTTATTAAAAAAAAAAAAGCCCACCAAACAATTTACTTCTAAGTATGAATTAATGTTCTATAAATCTTTATTGGCAAAAAGAAACAGAAGTTCTTTCTTGCTTGTGCAAATTAAAATGACCTATAAAGCTTCTTTATGGATTTATAATAGAAACGTTAAAGTATCTGTAAGGAAGCAATTTCAAAAGGAAATCCTCTCGCCATGGACTTCAAGAGTCATCTGTTAAACTCCGACATTACCAAACAGGAGGTAACACTACACGGGGGACACGATTTAAGAAACTGGCACTCATTTTCCAGTTTCCTGGAAATGCTTAATCTTTTCAATAGTATTGAGGACTACAGACTCCAGTTGTTTCTTTTTTGTCCTTTCAACAATGACTACAAGCCGAGAGCAGGCTAGTAAATGTGTTATCGGCCAACCCATTAGAGTTCCATTATTTTCTGTCTTACATGGCTTCATGTAATGAATTTTTATAATTAAACTAATGGCATACAATTTATTTTCCCCCCTCTTTACTTTCAGGCCCCATTTCTCTTTCAGCTTCTTTGGAATAAGTTTTCTAACAGAACGCAGAGGCAGGGCCCTCCGAGTGCTTCATTACCTTAATTTCATTATGACATTTTGGAAAGCGCTCTCTTTTTCTGGCCTCTCGCATTAATTTGCGGAGCTTATTAAAAGGCGTAAGCCGTGCTGTAATTAACAAATCATCCCGCTACCCCTGGCATCTAAGAGAAGTCGGGTTGAGAGGGCGTGGAAATGACTCCAGAGAGAACGTCAGAGGACAGATCCCCAGAAAGTGGCATTTTCTGGACTATTCTTGAGACCCCCTAAATCCACTCTGGTAGATTGCATGATTATTCACAAACATTCAGTCTCTTTTCATCCAGAGGATTACACATCTCTGCCCCATTGAATCAGGGAAGGCAATGTAACTGATTTTGGCCACTTGCCACTTCCAGGCAGAAAGCTTAAGAGCTAATGGCATTATCCACTATGTTCCCTGCCTCTGTGATCCTGAAGTTATGATTAACATGCACTGTTATCAGCCATGGTCCCTGAGTGACTAAGTTAAGTGGAGATCCCTTGTGAATCTACCAGGGGCATGTGACATGAATAACATACAAATTTTGTGTTAGGCCTCTAGCTTTGGTGACTACATATTACTGTGGCATAAGTTAGCCTATCCTGACAGGCATTGCTACTCAGGTATGACCCTGTCTCATAGAGGAGGGTGATTCTACAATCTTCAGGTATTTTGGAACCAGGGCCAGGGATAGAATAAGCTAGTATAATGTCACCTAAAAAAATAGGTCCTGTTAATCAATGTTAAAAAACTGTGTTTCTACAGCATTTTATAAATCTGAAGGAACGAGAAAAAAATCTGTAGCCTTAATGACATGTACATACACCTTTCCAATGCAAGTTTATTAAAATATAATTTGCATACCATAAAATTCACCTATTTAGAGCAGGGGTGCCAAAGTCATTTTCACTGGGGGCCACATCAGCCTTGCGGTTGCCTTCAAAGGGCCGAATATAACTTTAGGACTGTATAACTGTAACTAGTCCTTAACAGTTAAGCGAGAACTTGGCGCTGCTGCTGGGTAGAAACAAGGTGCTGGGCCAGATAAAATTATGTGGAGGGCTGGGTTCTGGATTCAGCCCCCGGGCCTTGTGTTTGTAACCTATGATTCAGAATATATAACTTAGTTGCTTTTAGTATGTTCTCAAAGTTCTGAAGCTTTCAACACAAATTTTGAAACATTTTCTTCATCGAGAGAGAGAGAGAGAGAGAGAGAGAGAGAGAGAGAGAGACTCCATACCCATTATTAGTCACTTTCCATCGTCCATTCCTTCTCTCCTGCAGCCTTTACAGGATATTTATGTAAATGGATTTAGTAAAACGTGGTCTCTGGTGACTGACTTCTTCGGTTCAGCATAATGCTTTTGTGGGTTCACTCATGTTATAGCAGTACTTTATTCATTTTCATTGTCAAATAATATCCCATTGTTGGATATAGCACATTTTTGATCCATTCATTATTTGAAGACACTTGAGTTATTCTACTTTTTGACTATTATTGACTATTATAAATAATGCTTCCACAAACATCTGTATAAAGGTCTTGCATAGACATATGTTTCCATTTCTCTTGAGTGAAGCAACTTTACTTTGTATAGTAATTCCATGTTCAATGTCTCCAGGAACTGCCAAACTTTATTCCAAAGTGGTTGCATCATTTTATATTTGCACCAACAATGCATGAGGGTTCCAATTATTCCACATCCTTGTCAACATTCATCATTGTCGTTTTAAAAAATTTAAGCATCCTAGCGTGAGCATAAAGTGGTACCTCACTGTGGTTTGCATTTGTTGTTTTCCTGATGACTAATGATGTTGACCATCTTTTCATATGTTCATCGGCCATGGTACATCTGCTTTGCAGAAGTGTCTATTAAAATTCTTTGCTGATTTGTAATTGAGTCATTTGTCTGTTTTGTTGTTGAACTATAAGAGCTCTTCACATATTCTGGATACAAGTCTCTTATTGAATATATTCTATGCAAATATTTTCCTCATTCTGTGGGTTGTCTTTTTACTTTCATTCTGATATTATTTGCAGGACTGTAGTTTTGAATTTTGATGAAATCCACTTTATGTACTTCTTTCTTTTGTTGTCATATCTATAAAACATTGCCTAGCTCATTGTACTCCTGTATTGTCTTATAAGATTTTAAGTTACATTCTTATATTTAGCTCATTGATTCATTTGTGAGTTAATTTTTGTGTATGGTGTTGGAGTAGGGTCAAACTTCATTATTTTGTATGTGGCTATCCAGTTATCAAAGCTTGAGGTGTTGTGGACTATTCTTTTCCTATTGAATTGTCTTGAAAGTCTTTTCAAAAATCAATTTATGATAAATACAAGGACTTTCCATTTTATTTCATTTTTTGTATGTCTATCTGCAAGTCAGATAGACATACTAATGGCTGTGGCTTGGCAGTAAGTTTTAAAATTAGGAATTGTGGGTCCTCCAACGATGATCTTTTTCCAGGTTGTTTTGGCTGTTCTTTGTCCCTCACATTTTATTATAGATTTTAGGGTCTTCTTGTCAATTTCTGCCAAAAATCCAGCAAGGATTTTGATAAGAATTGTGCATAATCTATAGATCAATTTGGGGGTATGGCTACTGTAACAATATTAAATCCTTTGATCTGGGAGCATGGGATATTTTCCCATTTATTTAGATCTTCCTTTATTTCTTTCGCCAATGCTTTCTAGTTGTCAGTGTTCAAAAGAAAAGTCCTGCATTTCTCTTTTTCCTAAGTAGTTTATGTTCTGATGTCACTATAAATGAAGTAGTTTTCTGAATTTTGTTTTTCCAATTATTCTTTACTAGTGTATAGAAGAAAAAGTGATTTCTGTTTTTTGATTTGCATCCTGCAAATTCGATGAATTAATTTATTACTTCTAATACTATTTAATGTATTCCTTAGGATTTTCTATATATGAGATCATGTCATCCGCTGACAGATACAGTTTTCCGTCTTCTGGAAAGGAAGAAGTAAAGCTCCTTCTATTTATTTTCCTGCCTACTTGCCAGGCCTGAACTTCCAGTAAAGTGGTAAATACAAGTGGTGGGAGCAGACATCCTTACTTCATTCCTGATCTGAGGGGGAAGCATTTGGTCTTTGACCATGATGTTACTTGCGTGTTTTTCTCAGATATACTTTCCCAGGTGGAAGATATCAAATTGGTGACATCTCCTGTGTTATGTTCATAGGACTGTCATGAAACCAAACAACTGACTGGGTGGCTTAAAATAACAAAATTTATTGTCTCAAAGTTCTGCAGGTTAGATCCCAAATCAAGGTGTCAGCAGGTCATGCTCTCCCTGAAACGCCCTCTTTTCAGCTTCTGGTGGTGGCTGTCAGTCCGTGGGGCTCCTCGACTTGAGGCTGCACTCCTCTAATGTTTGCTTCTCTTGTCATGTGATGTTGTCCACGTGGTTGGTGTCTTTCCAAGACATCCTTCTCTCTGTGTAGGCCTCTCTTCTCCTTCGCATAAGGACACCGGTCACATGGGATTATTGGCCCACCACACTCCAGTATGTCCTCATCTTAAGCTGACATCTGCAAAGACCTCACTTCCAAATAAGAGCACATTCGCAGGTACCAGGGTTTGGGCCTTCAAAGCCTTTTCTAATCTCAGGGGACACTGTGCAACCTACAACACATTCTATTCCTAATTCGAGGAGTGCCTTTTATCATAACATGGATTGGGACTTCGTCAAATGCTTTCTCTGGAACTACTGAGATGACCATGTGGTTTTTGTCCTTTATTCTATGGATACGGTACATTACATTGATTAAATTTTCTGTGTTAAAGCAACCTTGTATTTCTGAAATAATTCTTACACAATTATGGCATAAAATCCTTTTACTATGCTGCTGTACTAGGTTTGATAGTATATTCTTGAGACTTTCTGAGTCTGCATTCATAAGGCATGTTGATTTGCAGTTTTTGTTGTTGTGTGTTATCTCTGACTGTTAAATATTTCTGGTTCAATTTTTTGGAAGAGTTTGTGGAAGACTGCTATTAGTTCTTTATATGTTTGGTCGGATTCATCAATGAAGCCACCTAGGCCTCGCTCTTTCCTTGGCAAAAGCATAAATTACTGATTCAATTTCTTTACTTGTTAAGGTCTATGCAGACTTCCTGCTTCTTCCATCTATAATATCTATAACTGTTTCATTTCTTAGGTGAGCAGTTATGTACCCTTTTTTATTTCTAGCATTTGTAATTTGAGCCTCCTCTTTGTTTTCCCGAGTCAGTCTAGCAGCAGAATTGTGAAATTGTTCATCTTTTCAAATGACCAACTTCTGGTTCTGTTGCTTTTTTTCCCCTGGTTTCCTTTTCTCTGTTTCACTGATTTCATGTACCCTTTTTTTATTTTCTTCTGCTTCCTTTCAATTCCATGTTCTCTTTTCTAGTCTTTTAAGTTGGAAGGTTGTGTTACTTAGCTGAGATCTCCTTTTTTAATACAGGTATTTAAAGCTATACATTTTACTCCAAGCATGGCATTAGTTGAATCCCATAAGTTTCCTGATGTTGTAGTTTTATTTCCATTCATCTTAAAGTGTTTTTGCATTTCCTCTGTAATTTCTTCTTTGAACCGCTGGTTATTTAATAATGTGTTATATCATTCTTTTACGCTTACAAATTTCCCATATTTACTTTGGTTATTGAGTTTTACTTTCATTCAATTATGGTCAGAGAAACCACATCGTATGATTTTGATCCTTTTATATGTACTGAGATTTGTGCAATGGCCTAACATGTGGTCTAGCCTGGAGGATTTTTTCAGGTGTGATGGAGAAGAACGTTGTTCTGCTGTCATTGGGCAGAGTGCTCTACACAGCACTGTTAGTTCACAGTGGGTTTCCAAGTCTCTTATTTCCTTTTTGATCTTCTGCCTAGTTGTTCTATTTTCATGAAAGGTAGGGTGTTGAAGTCCCCATTCTGTTGAGTTTTTATTTCTCCCCTCAGTTCTCACCTCATGAATTTTTCTTAATGCTTCTCTTTCTTTACCTCAGAGTGGAATTACAATCTGTCCTCGAATTTGCTGATTCTTCTGCCACCTTAAGTCTGATGTTGAGCTCTTCCAGTGAAAATTCCATTTGTTATGTGCTTTTAAACCCCAGAATTTCTCTTTGGTCTGTTTATAAACTTATATCTCTTTATTGATATCCCCCGCTTGGTAAGGCACGCATGCTAGCCTTCTAGAATTCCCAGGACCATGTCAGAGCTCTTCAAATTCCCCCGAAGACATCTCATTCCCCAGGTCTTCCTTTGAAGCTTTTCTCCAGAACCTGATTATCTCCACTGGAAACGCAGCCTCGGACAGCCGCTATTGCAATGGCTGCTGCTACTGTTTTGCATAAACACTCTGGAGCTAGGCATTCACCCGCGGAGACAGCACAAAGTTGGGTCAAATGACAAAGCTTTGTGTATAGGTTTCTTTTACAGAGCTGCAAGCCAGATCACATCGCGATGATGTTCTGGGTATAAAATGGGTCTTTCTGAGGAACTCCAATCCTGGTCTTCCCTCTCTGGTGGCTGCAAGGCTGCTGACTTTCCAGCATACTGTGTAGCTAGGGGACAGTGATGGGACTAGGCCACGGGAAAGAGCCTCAAACCCCGCTGTTCTTCTGGAAGTGCCGCAGGTTACACTGTGTTGCCAACCTTGGTTAATTTTCAGAGTGCAGAAAGGGCAATTCTGACAATATTTACAATTTGTTGGTTTTATGAAGGAGTGGGTTTCTACAGTAGCCATATCCTATTTTCAAGCATGAAATGAGTTACACTGGGAAAAGGGAACGAGGCACGATATGGTGCAATCCAAGCATAATGCTGTTTACGTCTTTATTAAATATTTATACAGTGTAGCAGGAGCTGGGGAAACTACTCATTACTTTCTGTGCTCTATCGGTGATGTAGGAAGCACTCTCTATGCTTTGAGAAGTTGAATAGCTTTCTACCTGCTTCGGGAGGAAAAGTGCTATTAGGTTATTGATTCTTTCTCCTTAATCATGTAGGAGCTTTAGGGGAAAACAAAAGGGAAAAAAGAAAATGCATAAAGAAATGGCAGGTCCCAGCAAGATTTCTGATACTGCACTCATTATTGTATCAGAAATGCAAAACTTGAACTGCCAGTGTGGGTCAATTTGCTGACTAAATTTTGTGCAGTCTGAAAGTAAACAAAACATGCAGAAGAAGAATTCAGCTTCCATAACTGTACATATCCTTATGACAGATAAAGGTATTATCTAATACCACTCCCCCGCCCAGCAAATAATTCAAACTACAAGGCTCTACCTCCATATTTGAAACAGAACTTTCTCTGATTAGTTCCTTCCTGGTAAAATAATTTGAGATCCTCATATAGCTACCATATTTATTTATATATAACAAGTTCAGCTTCTTTAATTAGTTACGTGATTACAGTGTATCTAGGTTGCAAATTCCCTAAAGAGTGTCTTCAAAACACAGCTATTTTGTAGCCTTGGGCATGTTTATTTAATAATTGGATGAAGTATTGGAGTTCTTGCCTCAGATAGCTTCAAGTGTGATATAGCCAAATCAGCAAGGCTCGGAGAAGATTTTACCTCTCTATTGAATTCATGTACTCTTAGCTCAGTCAAGCACACAAGAACTAATGCTATCACATCTGAAAAACTTTTATGCTGAATTTGACACAAAAGCAATCACAAAGCAGACAAAAAGGAATTTCTCTTTCAAAAGCTAAAAGGGAAGAAAAGAAAGGGAAACTCTGAGTCTTGGTAAATCTTTCTTGACACTGGAAAAAGAAGTTTAAAATCACCAAGAAATAATTTTTCCCAGAATTCATTGCCAAGTTTGGAGCAATCTTAATAGTCTGGGGAAGAGGTTGTGGAGTCAACCATGGTACAGCCCAGTGACAGCCACTGCTGGGGGTTTTAGGTACCAATTGTTTGTCACCATGCCCTTGATGACGGTTAAGTGGCATCATGTCTCATAGGATGCTGTCATACTGTGGCAGGCAATTCGATTAGGATGGAAATCCTTTGTGAGTTTCCCTCATTTGTGCCTTTCCATCTCAAAAGAACGTTATTGGTTTACCAGGGTCACGGATAAGACCAAGAGAAGCCATGTGATTGATAAAGTCAAGTACTTACTTTATGCTTCTGTTTCCAAAAAACTAAGGGCTATATCAGAAAGAAAGTAAATGTATATTATGGGCACCTTTTAATGATCTGCTCATTAATCATTAACACATCAGGACATTGAGAGTCTGTTCTCTGACCAAATCTGAATTCTCCAGTTGTTACCTCCTTCCACCTTTCCTGTACTTTCTTCTTTTTTTAAAAGTAATTCTTTAAAATTTATTTATTTATTTAAAAGAGACTGAGAGAGAAACACATCTATTTGCTATTTCACTCATTTGTACATTCTTTGGTTGATTCTTACATGTGCCCTGACTGAGAATAGAACCTGCAACCTTAGTATATGGGGATGATGCTCCAACCAATTGAGCTACCTGGCCAGGACATCCTTTCCATACTTTCAAGATAGACTTTTCTCAGATGCCATCTCAGATTTGATTTCTATTTTGTAAAGAGTTTGTTATTGTTTCCTTTTTTTCTCCACTATTTTTTTAATCTCAGAAAGAAGGTTTTCTAAATGTCCAATGAATAAGAAATGATTAAAGATGGGACTTATAAACTATTACAAAGAATTAAAAAGGACAACTATTAGAAGTTATGCAGCAATGTGTATAAATACTTTGGCAATAATCCTTCAAAATCAGATATCCAAATTTTATCTGTATCATGAAGACAATTGAAATACGCAGATAAGAAATGGAAGAGATTAGAGATAAATATTAGTAATTATGAACACTAAAATATCAGAATTGTAGGTGATTTTTTTTCTTTATTTCGGGTTAGATGACTGGTTTAAATTCTCAAAGACTATAACATGGCTGGTGGTTACCTTTTGTGACAGCATGGATGGAACTGGAGAGCATTATGCTGAGTGAGATAAGCCAGGCAGTGAAAGACAAATACCATGTGATGTCACCTATAAGTGGAAGCTAATCAACAAAACTAACAAGCAAACAAAATAGAACCAGAGACACATAAATAAAGAACAAACTGACAGTGACCAGAGGGGAGAGGGGAGGCAGATAAAGGAAAAAGAAGGGGAAGGGTCAGGTCAAGACATGTATAAAATACTCATGGACAAAGATGAGGTAGGGAGTGGGTGAACCATAACTGAACAACAATAAAAAAAGAGCCCTGGCTGGTGTGACTCAGTGGATTGTGTGCCAGCCTGCAAACGAAAGGGTCAGTGGTTCAATTCCCAGTCAGGGCACATGCCTGGGTTGTGGGCCAGGTCTCCAGTAGGGGGTGAATGAGAGGCAACCACACATTTGTGTTTTTCTCCCTGTCTTTCTCCCTCTCTTCTCCTCTCTCTAACAATACATAATAAATTTTTTTAAAAAAAAGAAAGAAGGAGCATGAAAAAATAAAAATAAACAAAGTAAAAAAAAAAACCATTTTATGGTGACATTGAAGACCATCATCAGTGACGTAGGGGAGGCTGGCTGCTGTAATCACAGCTCCCTGACTCTGTAGACAGAGCTTGATCGATGATGGCCTTACCAGGGTCACTGACTCTCTTGCTAATCACAGGCACAAAGACTCAGAAAGAATTTATGGAGAAAAAGATCTGTGTTTAACTCAATCAATGTCCCTTTATGTCTATTTTCACATTTTCTTCTAAAAGAAGATTGTGTGTGATAAGCCAGCTAATATCACTTAGTAGTGACAACATATTAGACATAAAGTCCAGACCTCCATTTTATAGGCTCTCTTTTATAAGAATTAAAAGCAGTAGTTTCATTAAAAATGGAATCTAATTTCCAATGACTTTTTTAGCTTTTCATACTAAAACAGAATATGAAAACTTTTCCCCAGTGTAGTATTTCATTGCTCTTCTTTTCCACCTGTTGACTTATCAGTAATATAATCATATTTGCCAATTCATAATTATAGGTGTCTCCCTTTCTAATTCTCATGGTGTTTCGCGATTTGTTTTACCTCTGTGGACAATGGGTAGTAGACACAATCTGTGAGGTCATTTACAAGAGTAGCTGCTACGTATGTATTCACATCTGAACTCTGCTACTTGTGGGAGTTGTTACCGAACTTCTCTGGGCTTCAACTTTCTTCCCTGTGAACTGGGAAAAATAATAGTACTTTTCATGGAAGGTTTGTCAGAGCATGAAATAAGCCAATTTATGTAACGTGACTAGTGGTTTTTGACAAATAGCAAGTGAGTACTCACTAAATGTTAGTATTGGCATTGGAATTACTCTTAGATTTAGCATATGTCATTGAAGAAGTGACAGGAAAATCACAGCCTTGGTCATCCTTATCTGTATTATGAACTCACATTGAAATTGCAGCAATATGTATGATTAAATTCCTCACACAAACAAAAACATCAGTTTCCATAGATAACGGCTAAGCCATTTTTATGATGTAGTTTCAGCCTGGCTATTCAAAAGCAATTTTTAATCTCAAAAGTTTCACAAAGATAGCAATTACAATACAATCTTATCTTTGTTTTAGACATTTAAAACATCTTATTTGCTTTCACAGTGAAATTGGGTTCTTCTCCTTCCATATTTTCTTTCGCAATTTTTAAAAAAAATTTTATTTATTTATCTTTAGAGGGTAAGGGAAGGAGAGGGGGAGAGAAATATCAATGTATGGTTGCCTCTCATGTGCCCCCTGCTGGGAACTGGCCCGCAACCCAGACACGTGCCCTGACTGGGAATTGAACCGCAATCGTCTGGTTCAAAGGCCCACGCTCAATCCACTGAGCTACACCAGCCAGGTTCTTTTGCACTTCTTTCTGTCTCTTATTCAGAGCTCTTTGCATTTCTGAGAGCTACCAAATCCTAATGGTTCTTGCTGTCGCTTTAGAATTCTGGAAGGTTTTAAGACAATAATTTCTCATTTGCCAATTTCCAGAGTCTTCTCTTCCCCTAATCAAATCTGTCACTGTGTGCCTCTTGTCGCTCCTTCTCCTTGTCTAAGTCAACAGTCAAGGGCAAACTCCTTTTCCTTGTTCATTCCTCCTCACCTGCTATCTACCTTATTTCGTGATTTGCTAGATTCATAGACTCCTGCATTTTTTGAGAGGAGAAAGGAATAGTATAACATACTGAGAACCTCATGGAGAAGACCAGAACCTGTCAGAGTAAACCATACAGGTTCCACATTTCACATAGTCAGACCAGGAATTGGGAAGATCATCATAAGACATTCCTATTCATCTACGTTCATCCAAGTGAGAAAATCTTAGTGGTAACTAGTATCTCATGAAAGAATACATTTTCATTTGTCTACATGCTGCCTCTGAATGAAGTAATGATAAGTCTATAAAACCTGATGTGACTTTCTAACATTCTTGCCACACAAATAAATGCCTTGCCCTCATAGTAGTCAGGTCCTTTGGAACAGTTAATATGGCAGAGACTAAAAGTTCAGTAGCTCATGATTCCCATTTACTCTTCCTGAAGTTAAATTGGGAAGCACTTTTCCTCAATAGGATATGGGTGGAAGTGATGTATACAATCTCCAGCCTGGGTCATACAACCCCACGGATTCTACAATGTCTCTTCTCCTCCACCGACCTTGGGCAGCTGTGAGTTTAGAAAGCTGGTTGCATAACAGTGGAACAGCCTGGATCGCCACATTACCATTTGCGGGACAGCTCCCGAGGAGAGCACTTCAACCTCTATTGGACTACAAGACAACCATGCAATTAACCTTTACCATATTAAGCTATTGCGACTTCAGGGTTTCTTGTTCGAATGAACTTAGTGTAAGTACATATGCGCTAAAGCTTCACATAGCTTAACACTGCCTAGTGTAGAAGTGGAAGCCACTTCATCTAAAAAAACATGACTTTTTTCTCAGAGGATATAGCTAATCTGAGATTCAGATGTCTGTTTAGCAGAAGGCCTTTTTCTGCCAGAAAAAAAATATCTATAGAGGGTTTTGATCAAATACTCAGTCTGATCAAGTTCCCTCCAATGGGCTCCCTTATTTAAGATTTCCTAAAGGCTACCCTTTGGTTAACATTTAAGGGCTTTCCAAACTGACCCGTAAATACAAGGTTTGAAAGAATTAAATGCATGTAAAGTGCTCTGCACAACACTTGATAAAACATAGTCAAAAAGTATTGCCTTTCCCTTTTCTTTCTTTTATTCTGAAGAGTTATAGTCTAGTAAGTGGACAAAAATATAGTGCTGTGTTGGGGGACAGAGGAGGGAGACGAGGGAGGAGAGAGGGAAGAGAAGCTGGGCTGGAGGGCAGAGCATGGGAACATACCGCTTGTCTCTGCTGTGCACTTCTTCCCACCCTTCCCTTCTCCACTCGGGGCCCTCAAATAAAGAAGCAAAAAGTACACCTGTTACTTTTTCTGGGAAGGAATTAACTGATTGACTTTACGTTCCTACATAAGCGTGTCCATCAACTGTGAAGCAGTTTTAAAAGATGGTGCAATGTGAAAACTCAACTCATTTTATAGATTTACTTTTAAAGATTTTATTTATTTATTTTTAGAGAGCGGGGAAGGGAGGAAGAAAGAGAGGGAGAGAAACATCAATGTGTGGTTGCTTCTCATGTGCTCCCTACTGGGGACCTGGCTCGCAAGCCACACATGTGCCCTGACTGAGAATTGAACCAGCGGCCATTTGGTTCACAGGCTGGCACTCAGTCCACCAAGCCACTAAACTCAATTACTTTTAAGATCAATATTAGCCATCCATTTTCCTCTAATCTCTACTTGGCTGTTCATGTCAGCTTAAATGTAATTTTCTTTTCAAAAGTCTACATTAAAAATCATTACATTTTTATTCTTGATAGAATTGTATCCAGTGTACCCGGCATTGAATTTGAAGAATGTATCTTTGATGCTCACCTTGGTTTCTTTGATTTTCTTTTGGATTGCGTCCGTTGTGTAGGGCCCCTCCTTCCAGGAATCTAGCCTGGCTCTGGCCTGCCCCAAGACCTGCTCAGCTTCGTCCTTTGCCTCCAGCCATTGTGTTGAATCCTTCAACATTTCATTCAACTGTTGCCTCCGGTTCTGAAGGTGTTCTTGTACTTCATCCCACTGATTCTGAATTCTCTCAACTGGAATAAAAGGAAAAAAAAATAAATATACAGGATTTAGTCTTCAGAAGACATTTTCAAGTCAACATCCAAATAGCTCATGTTTTCTATTACTCATTAAAAACTGTTCACCTCGTTAGAGCTAGGGTGATGGCCAACTGCATTCCTTACTTGCTTTTCAATGACAAATATAAGCTCCCGTTAAATTATCTTCCTGAAGGTCACCTAGAACATTAGCAGTGTATGTAAACATTTAACTCAGTTTGTTCTCAATGCCTAGAACCAAATGTGAATAAACTTCTAGAAAGGTTCTATACCAGAATACACCAGACACCTCGCCCGTGCCACTTTGATACCCAGCAGTCTGACTGCCAATGCCGTCATTCAGGTTTCATTCCTTGAAGGCTGTGTGTTGCCATAAAGAGCTCGTTTTGCCATCTAAGTGGTGGGCTAGATGCACCAGCGAGCTGGCACTTCCCCTCTTCCCTCTCCGCCTCCCAGGAGCAGCCTATAACCAATGATGGATGGTAGTAGACGCTGGGGTATGAATCTTCTAGCTCCCATGGAGCTAAGGGAGGGAACAGTGAGGCGTGTGTTTTTCAAGGGTTCCAGAGCTGTCCCAGGGACATCAAGCCCCAGCAGACCACCAGGGTGACCTGCTGGGTAATGCACCATCCTTTAATGGCTGTCTTGCCACACCTGCCTCGCCTCCTCACTCCCCTACTGATATTTTTGTCAACTTCCAAATAAAGCACTTGCTCTCAAAACCTTTTCCAAGGGTCTTCTTCTGGGGCAAGTCAAGAGCAGACAGGCATTCTGGAAACTTCTTGTAACAATATCTAAAAATTCATGCCAATTATATTTGGTGAGGATGACAGGGTCATAAGTGAGGCTACTTTTTGGTATCATTGTGAGTCAAAGATGGAAGATGGATGGCCTACAGATTGTGCTCTGAAATACTTCATTTTGGAAAGTTAAACACAAATATGACCACACTATTTTGTCTTTTCCATTAATGTCCACATCATCTTTTCTTTATGCTGGTTTCATGAAATGGAAATAAAGCCATAGGAAACAAGTGCTTAACCAGCATCTATTTTATCCCTTTAAGTGAGACACCTGAAAGGCATTCTAAATCTTCCCTAAGCCTCACTGACTACCATATGTAATTGGTTACTAATTTGTCTAATCTAGAACTTCCCTCTTCCCACATAGTACCATGGCAAAGCTCTAGTATACTTTGCCCACACGTGTTAAATAGACTCCATATAGTCTCTCACCTCAAGTCTCTGGTTTTCACTGTAATGACTACACTTTTTTAAAACATATTTTATTTATTTACTTTTAGAGAGAGAGGAAGGGAGGAACAGATGGAGAGAAACATCCATGTGTGAGAGATACATAGATCGGTTGCACCTCCCAAACTGGGGACCTGGCCTGCAGCCCAGGCATGTGCCCTGACGGGGAATTGAACAGGAGACCTTTCAGTTCACAGGCCCGCACTCCATCCACTGAGCCACACCAGCCAGGGCTAATGTTTACACTTTAGACAGTAATAACTAATATAGGTCTGGCCACACACTCTCCTATTTAAACCCTTCAATGTATCTGCACCATCCTCTGGAGTATCTTAGATCGATACACATGCTCCTCTGTGGTCTGGCCCAAATAGTCCAAGAGACTTATTTACAAAAGAACAAGTGACAACACATTCAGGGTGTGGGATATTCATCAAAGGTAATACAAGAACTAGGCCTCACAGCAGCGGTATTGCTGCTACTACACCAGGCACAAGAAATGACAAGAGGGAGAAGCGGCCAGGAGCCGAGAGTCATGGGGAAAACCACCTTCAGATGAGCAGTAACCTTCTGTGAAGGGACACAGTCCGCCGGAGGCAGCTTCACGGGGAGGCAACCAGGAGAATAAATATCCTGACCTCACTCTGCCTGCTCTCTTCAATGTCCTGTTAGGGCTCCCCAGTGGCCAAAGCAACTGGAAGCCAAAGGGCATGGGAGGTCTGCAATGACACAGAGCAACCTCCAAGAGTATGCAGTAGGGTAGTGAAGGGCAAAGACTGGCTGTGGGTGGACAAGGGAAATGTACACAGCGTGGTGTTATAAAATCCCAGGTCTTCCTTCATCATGTCAGTTTAGGCCTTCTTCATTAACCCTATTGCTGCCGCTATAAAGTTTGGGAAGTTAGGACTTAAATGAGGACTTGAGGTGTTTGGCAAATGAGCGTGAAGCGTAGATACACACTACCAGACCAGGGATTGTGACATGAAATCAAGAATCGGATACTTGGAATATGTGAAGCCAAGTAAGTGATACCCATTCCTTTTATTGGGTTCATTTCTTTTTTCTTTTTTTTTAAAGATTTATTTATTTTTAGAAAGAAGAGAAAGGAGGGAGAAAAAGAGGGAGAGAAACATCAGTGTGTGGTTACCTCTCACACGCCCCCTACTGGGGACCTGGCTTGCCACCTAGACATGTGCCCTGACTGGGAATCGAACTGGCAACCCTTTGGTTCATTGGCAGGCCAGTGCTCAATCCACTGGGCCACACCAGCCAGGGCTATAGGGTTCATTTCTGTCTGGATGTTTGATGTGTGTTGCCAAACCAGTCAACGTATTGTATTCCAACTTCAGATAACACGGTCAGACCTCTGTGTAATGTCAGTCTCTCATTGCAATTGTTGAGCACTATTATTTTTTTCTGTTTGTTTCATTATTACTGTGGAGCCCACTGGGCAGTACAGCACCTGTTATAGCTGAGATTTAGAGTTCTTGATCATTCCACTTAATCTTGAGTTTACAAAATGAATAGTGTCAATGGTATTCTAAGGAACTGTTTAAACTATAAATAAAAATGTCGGTAAGTGTTCTGAAATATTTTTCTAGCACAGAACAACATAGAAGTGATTCTAATTACAAACCATTTCTTCATCCTATCATAGCAGGCTACTTTATTATGCATAATTGGCACTGTTTTCATAGCCTATTGTCATATACTATGTGTAACTGAAAATAATAAAATTAACTTCCCTTAAAAAATCTTTAATTCCAAGTTGCCTGTGCCTAAATCAGACTTAATTAGTGACATTACACTATCCTAACAACATTTTCAGAATGCTTAGTGTTTCTTACATCAACAGGGAAAGCCATTCATATTCATGCCCGTGAATTTTGTATACACCCTATGGCCCATTTCAACCAAGGTAGATATAAACCATATTTTTTAAATGGCCATTCTTGATATGAAGAAGTGGTTTTTCCTATTATGTGGGTAGATATTTAATGTGGAAAAACGAAGGAACTTTTATAGCCTAGACCATTATTTCAGACAAACATTCAATTAAAGTTTTCATCCCAAAGTGGGTAAGTGTGTGTAATGCAGTGACATAAACTGGTTCCCTGGTGATGTGCATCCCATGAAGAATCTACTTTTGCATCCTTGACCTTCAACTCCACACGATCATCAGATAATACTTCACTAGATAAACTTATAGGCTACAGACTCACTAGCAATCCTTCTACTCCTCTAAATCCTGCTACTCATCAATCCACCCATCTGGCCTGTGGGCCCCCATTCTCTATACCACCTACTAGATAACAGGCATTATGCAAAGCGCTGGCTGGGTAAACAAAGGAGTGTCAGATTCCCCGCCTTCTGGTTGGTGCCTGTTAGATGGAGGTATTCCTCATTCTCTATCAAAGAATCCAGGATGAGCAGCTCCAGGGAAAAGGATAATGAGTTCAGTCTTGGACCTACTCAGTGGGAGGTTCTGAGCACATTCCACACAGACCTATTAGTGCGGTCAGAGGGACCTGAGGTGCTGTCACAGAGCTGTACGGGGTGGGGCAAAAGTAGGCTTAGAGCTGTTCGCATGGAAAATGACACGATAATCAACAAATCATAATACAGGAATAATCTCTGTGGTTTGCATACTCACAACTGTCAACCTAATTTGTCTCTCCCCGTGTATTTTGAGAGAGAGACAAATGCAGGATGAGAAATTGTGTCGGAAGAGTAACAGAAGCCATCGATGTGAATGCATTCTCATCAGCATGGTGTACTGATGAAGCAGAACAGAATGTGAAAAACATAGAAACAGACTATAGCAAAAGTAGCCAATAAGATGAAACACGGCTAGAGAGGCAAGACTACTTGGAAAGTGTACTTTCGTAGAAACATGAACAAGAATGAATTTCGGAAACACTTTTGAATGCCTCAGACATCACAAGAGATGACAAAATTCATATACAAGAACATTTACTTAAATGCCTACTTTGTTTTAAGCTCTTTGCGTGTATTGTCTCATTAATCATTATGATGACCTTAAGAGGTAAGTATCACCGTTTCTGTTATTATTGCTGTTCTCGCATTGAACAGATGAAGAAACACAGGCGATGCTAAAGAGCTGCTTTAAGGTCATCCAGATAATGAAGAGCAGGGCCAGCACTTGCACCCAAGCAGTCAGGCTCCCCAAAGCCCATGCTGAAAGTGCCCACTGGCTTTGACCAACTGGGATTCCTTGAAGACCACACAGAAAAAGATTTGGGTTGCAGTGCTAGAAATCTGACTGCAAGAAGTGGACAAATGAATCAGTCAATGACGGATGAGAGTTGGAAGACAATTACCCCTAATGGGTGACAACCACTGTGAGGTGTATTTTTCTGTTTCTCTCAGACGTCACTCAGCAGGGTTGAATGGCAGTGGCCCACAGGGATAACCTGCTCAATAACTGGCTCCGGTACTGGCTTCTTTCCTTTCCCTGTTTCCCTGAGCCATTGCCCTACTCATCCTTCCTGGGATCGCCTGAAGCACCTTCACTCCAATCATTTGTGTGAAGGTCTGTTTCTGGGAGAACCTAGTCTAAGTTACAGTTCAAGTTAAAAACAAAAACCCTAGTGTACAATCCAGGGTTTGATTGCAATAACTATCCAATGACTTATGCATGTAGACTATTTCAATCACTCATGCTTCCTCTTCATAGAGATGTAAAAAATGCCACTTCCAAAGCTAACCCTTGCTGAACACCTGGAGTCTTTCCTCTGGCAAAGCAGTCACGGCCCCTTTGTTGCACTTCAGGTTTACATAATTCGAACTCTGGCTTACATCTTCTACATTACCCTTTTATTTCCCCTTTATTTTTCATGACCCCCATCAGAAATAAATATTTTCTGGATATCCTTTGTTTCTAATACTGCCTTTGCATCCCCCTCCCCTTTTTGTATACAACGTGTTCGCTGTCATGTTTACTGGTAGAAGATTCTCATCTGATAAGAAAAAGATAAATTAAAAGGCATGGAAGGGGAATCCTGTCAGCTAAATTAATCAATGATCTCTTACATTCTTTTTAAAAAAGCATTTCTTTCTTAAACATTTTATTTATTTATTTATTTATTTATTTATTTATTTATTTATGTCTCGAGAGAGGGGAAGGAGGGAGAAAGAGAGGGAGAGAAACATCGATGGGTTGCCTCTCACATGTCCCCCTGCCCCAGGGGGACCTGGCCCACAACCCAGGCATGTGCCCTGACTGGGAATCGAAGCGGTGACCCTTTGGTTCACAGGCTGGTGCTCAATCTACTAAGTCACACCAGCTGGGGCTCTAACATTCTTAAAGTGAATGTAGATCAGTTGGAATCTGTTGGCATGTCTTGTTGCTTCAGCTTGTCTTTTAAATGAAATTTTAGATGGAATAGTATTGAAAAGTACATGTACATATTGGGTAAGGATTTTTTAAGGGCACTTTCAAATTCTGAAACATACTGAGCTCTAGAGGATAATAACAACAATAAAATATCACATTGTTGTTAACATAAGTACAATTAGATGAATACTAGAAAGACAGTCAGCAGATGTACCTCCCCTTGTGAAATAACCAACCATATGTGAGCATTCATTTTGCATAGCGGAAATTATGGAGAGATTATTTCCTTTGCAAAAGGATTCACCATGAGATTTCCTCATATAGTCAATTTATCAAGTGTATTTAAAACATTATTTGACTTGCATTTCACCCCTAGGTATTGCACAGAGATCCATGCAATCACCAAAAGACATGTCACCAAAAGATATGTACTACCCTGGAAGAGTCCCCCAAACAGGAAACTAACCAAATTCCTATCTACTGTAAAACAGATAAATACCTTGTGGTATATTTCTCAATAGAACAGTATCTAGCAACAGGAATGAAATATCTACAACTAGATGCAATAATATATATTAATGTCACAGACATGCTGTTAAGGGAAAAATGCCAGCTGAAAAGGAGGACGTACTGTTTCGTTCTGTGTACCTGATGTACAAGACCTGGGAAAAGTAAGAACACTCTAGAAGTTGCAATAGCAGTGACTCTTGTGGGACTGGCAGTCACTGAAAGAGATAGGATGGGGGCTTCTCAGGTTCTGGGCATTTCTTGATTTGGGGGATGATCACACACATGTATTGTTTGTGCAAATTCACCAAGCTAGACATTTATGATGTGTGCCCTTTTTCTGATGCATACTGTCCTTCAATAAAAATTTAATAAAATATTGTTCGATCTGTAAAATGTGTTCTAATATAACTTTAGGAAATTCATCTTTTTCAAAAGGGTTGCAACCTGTGAAATATGCATCATGGTGGCAGATATGAATGAGAGTAAGAGATACATGGTTTTGCTAAGGACATGATACATCGTAGATGGGAGATCTGTGGGACAGAGAACATTTTAAAAATACTCATTGGACAGTGAACCAGACAAGGCTCATGGAAACAAATCAGAATAATGAAACAGCTATTCAGTTACTCAATGAAAGACGCAAAGTAGTGTCCCAAGAGTAGAACCTGCAGAAACGTATAGGAAAAAAATTTAGAAGTTTGATACATGTTCCATTTTGTCAGGGAATGGAAAGGAAACATAGTATCTGAAGATCATCAAAGAGAGGCTAGTATCTTGGAACTGGACCGCTGTGGTGGCTGGACTTCAAATAGACATGGTAATTGAACAACAATGCAAATGACAGAATTTTACCACACTTACAACCCTTCATCCAAGATATTATTATCAGTTTTTATCTAGGACCTGAATGATAGAGCAAAGATATAGTATGGCAATGTATTTGGTCCTTAGAGCTTATACTGTTAGATGTACATTTATACTACATTCATCTGACATACAAAAGGGAAATAATAAAATATATGCATATAAACTCAGGCAATCTGTGCATGATGGTAATTGAAGAGCTATCCAAATATGTCCATTTCTTCTCTCTGAGGTGCATCATGAAATGCTTCTCAACTGATTTGCGCAGTAAGTAGATGCTGGATAATGAAGGGAAATAAATAACTGTTGCTCAGACTCAGGATGACAGACCGGATCTCAGCATGTGTCCGGATTTATGGATCTCCCCAAGTGTCAAAGTGGAAACACAGCAATCATGTCGAGAACCACAATACTGTGGAGAAGGAAACGGTTCCAGTGATTGAGTACTCACCAATCTATCACCTCGGGTTTTTAAGCTACCTATGTTTGACCATCGATATACATTATTTTGATATAAATCCCCACAACATCTCTCCATGGGAAAAAAATGTTATTTTCGAAAGTGAAATGATCGCATTTTGAATGTTCATTGCAACAGAACAAAGAACAGCTCTGTAGCAATTTCTGCATGGAAGTTACAGCCTGAGAATTAGAAGTTACTGTGATTAGGTTTTAGAGAGACACCTTGACAATTCAATTTGCAAATGTAGATTCACCACAGCTTTAATTGCCTCCACTGAAACACTGAAATAATGATAGCTGTGCAACCAAAGCATTGCTGTGAAGGTAAAGTTCAATAATGAATAAAAGCATCAAGAATCACACTAAAGCGAGGTGTTACTGCTTCTCTCTACGGAGAAGCTTCAACAATGCATTACTGTCATTGGCAAAGGTGTGTGATCTGCTAAGGAGAGCACACTGTGGATTTCAGGGATTCCCCAGAGTACAGAAGAATTCAAGGTAGAACAGATTGAGCTGGAAGAGTTAAATTGCAGGGAAACCTTTGGGGTCATATGGAGAGGTGAAGAGTAGTGGATAGGGTCCGGCAGAAGTAATGTCTGCTCCAGTGTGGTTGGTAGGGTGATAATATGGGTGTCATAATGTATAGTTTTAATTAGAACATGTCACCTAAAATATCATAGGATGTGCTTGAGTGTGCTAGTGTTATGTTACAGAATTGCATGCTTATGATTTTGCAATCAAACAGGGGTGTTATTTGTGCCAGACCCTGTATTTAACTATGGCCAACTGTAGGGAAAATGATCCCAAAAGAAATTAAGACCATGAGCTCTGAACTATTTGTTAGAGTCAGAAAAAAGATGCGAGACTCACAACACACTGTCCCCCGAGACTAAAATAGTCCGCAAAATGTTAGGCATGATCGAGAAGGGAACTAGAATCCAAGAAACCACCATTATTCTACTTTTGTACAAAGTTATGATCCAATCATACCTTGAGAAATGGGAACCTATTTCAAAGTTTGACAGTAAGAGACTTACAAGGAGCCCTGGCTGGTGTGGCTCAGTGGATTGAGCATGGGCTTGTGAACCAAAGGGTCACCGGTTCGATTCCCAGTTAGGGCATATGCCTGGGGGGGTGGGCCAAGTCCCCAGTAGGGGGCGCTCGAGAGGCAACCACACACTGATGGTCCTCTCCCTCTCTTTCTCCCTCCCTTCCCCTCTGTTCAAGAAAAATAAATAAATAAAATCTTTTAAAGAAAAGGCTTACAAGGAGCCAAGGAAAGTGAAAGAAATAATAACCAAAATTAGAGGGAATAATAAGATTTGTTCCTCTTAATTCCCCATGGCATTTAAACATGGTTCTAGAGAAGACTCAGCTATAGTTAAGCTCTGCAAAGTCTCAAGTTCAACCCATTAAGAAGAGGAAGAAGTAGATACGCTAACCATGAAGTCAAAGTTAGCTGGTGGTAATGGGCATTCGCTTTATTTAGGAACAGGACAGGAGGCGTGCAGCTGCTGTGCAAACGCAGAATGAAATGTCTGAGACATTTGGGACCAAAGACCTGACACGAGAGGGCAGTTATAGGCATGTGATTAAATCCTAGTCACTATTCACCAATTTTAATATCTGATTGTTCTCCAAACCCCGAAAAGCTAGAATTTGGGAATACTCAAGCATTTAGTTTAAATTACTGGAAAGCAGAGCCAGAATCAATGACTACGTTGAAAATATTTTATGATGTTAATCTAACATTTATGGTTAATTTGAGATGACAAAGATCAGTCACTTCATGCTGTTTCCACACTCAGTTTACTCTCTGTAAAATGGGGGTAATAATGACAAGAAGATTAAAGAAATAATGGACACAGGGCTCTGAGTGGAACATTTGGCTGCTAGTGTTCCCTGGTTTATAGGGGTAAAGGCAGGCAGTCAAGTACTTTTGTAACCCACTGGACTTCTCAAATCCTAAGCTATAAAGCAAAAGTGGGCAGTAGATTGGATAATTCCTGGGGTTCTTTCTGGCTCTAACAGTCTGTGACATACATATTCCCTAATGCTTCTGTCAGAGGTAGTGGTTAACTTTGCAAGTTTCTTGGGAAGAACTTGTCAGCCCAGTCAGTGCCTTGATGAACAAATAGCATAGCAACAGCCATGTGTGTTTCCCCTGGATGGACCGTTGGTATGATTGAGCTTGGCAATCTTATATTCATTTCTGCTACAATTCAGTTAAAATAAACTCAAGGCAATCTAGCAAAAAACTTCCTCTTCCCTTTATTTTTTAATTAAGGTGCAGTTGACATGTAACATTATTTTAGTTTCAGTTGTAAAAGAGAATGATTTGATACTTGTACATACAGTATTACAAAATGATCGCCACAAGAAGTCCAGTTAACACCCAAAAGTTGTTTCCTTTCTGGGGTAATAACAGTTTTCTGTACCTTGGGAGGGGTGTGTATCACACAGGTGTACCCACTCAGGAATACTCGCTGGATGGTACTGAAGAGGAACAGAATTTGCCATCCCCAAAGATGCCATTTTGGCATATTGATAATTTTGAATTAGTTACTTTAAAAATCAGCCAGTATAAGAAGGACACTCTGACCCGCTCTCTCCCCCTGAAAGCGGGAAATGAATCCCCCATGTGGAAGGTGCCCTGCCTGTTACCTGGAGGGTGGGGGGCATCCTTGTCACCCTACTAATTTACTAGTGCACGCCCAACCTTCTTTGTCTTGTCAATTCTTCATGCATGTATTGTTTCTTTGTCTAAAAGGTATAAATGCTGCTTGCTTTGGTCCCTTCTTCGAGTCTCATATTTCTTTGAGCTCCTGTATGCACAGAATTAAATTTGTTTTTCTCTTATTCATCTGTGTTATATCATTTTAATTACTAAGCCAGCCAAAGAACCCAGAATGTAGGGAAATGCTTCCCTCCCCTACAGTTGATATAGGACTTGTGCATTTGACACTATGTAAATTTTGCCGCAAGCAAAAAAACCAACAATAACTGTGAATGAATATTGAGCTCCCATTAATGATGTGCATACTGAAGTGTTTAGGAGTCGAGTGGGGATGTTTCCAGACTTACTTTGAAATGCATCTGAAAATAACAGAGTTTGATAGGCAGCTAAATGGATGGAGTGATACAGCAGAATCTAGATGCTAGGTTCATGGACATTCACGTACGATTCTTCCAGCTTCCCTGTGCATTTGAATTTTTCATAATACAGTGCTAGATACAATGCTCTCTCACAGCCAGCACATAGCAGGATATTACTTAAGCAGCTTTCTAAGTCACTAAGATCACTTTCTAATTAAGAAAACAATACCATCTGTGGAATACGGAAGTTTACAGGCTAGTAAACAGAATTTACAGGAGTGGAAACGAGAAAATGTTTTATTCAAAGTCATACCCAGTGTGTATGAAGAGGAGTTAAAAATGGAATTCAGGCAGATCTCTTAATTTCCTAATCAACCGACTGTCAAAAACCATACTATCTCCTTTAAAATTTGCTGACTATGCTAATAGAGAAAATGAGCAAGTCCTCTGAAGAAAGCTCGTTCTCCTGTTTTGGTTAGAACACACAGGGGAATGTGCATCCCACACAGAGATGAATTACAGTAAAAGGAGGACTGCACTGCTGTCCCTGATTGGAGAGTCGGAGATTCTGAGCAAATGCCAATATCCAGTCACAGTGAAACACATAAGCTACTTTATTAATTACATGCAGAGGCAGCTTTTGAAATGTACACTCTGACCATTAAAAAATAAATAAAATAAAATAAAATAAAATAAAATAAAATAAAATAAAATAAAATAAAATAAAATAAAATAAAATAATGGCTTCCTTTGGCAGGGGCAAGCCATTGCTTGAGAGGAAAGCTTGAAATTGGGGGAAATGCTTGACCTACATTTGTGCAAACAGCATTGCAGTTTATAAGCTTAGGTCGCTCGCAAGACCCAGAAAAGAAGCTACCTAGATCCAATATAGACACAACATGTTGCTGGACCATCCATCCGTGTGGCCTGCTTTAGCCATCAACTAACTGAACGCCAAGTGTAGAAAATACGGTTCTCATTACTGGAAAGGGTTCAGCAAGACTCCATCAAATTGGAGCTAAGGGTGGTAGTGGTGTCAGGTGGGTACTGGACTGATCCAGGTGATCATTTCCTAAGTTACACAGACATCTCATCACTGTGTTGAACATCTGAAATGAATATAATATTGTAAGCTAATTGTAATTGAAGGAAAAATTTTCAGAAAAAAAACTTAATAGCTAAAAAAAAAGTCAATTGGAGTTAAAGAGTACCACTACAATTCCAGCAGCATAGATTTACTACCGTGTCACCAGCATGCGATGCAGACAGTAAAATGCACTCATCACTGTACATTTGTGCATCAAAAATGGATGCATTTTGTTGGGAATATAAATATCTGAAAAAGGCACTATTTTTCTCCCTGAACACACATTAAATTTCATCCCTCCACTTTGTCACTCAAAGTTTTATTGACAGGCACTGAACATTAAAGTTCTACCTGAGCCCTGGCTGGTGTGGCTCAGTGGACTGAGCGCAGGCCTGCGAACCAAAAGGTCCCCCGTTCCATTCCCAGTCAGGGCACATGCCTGGGTTGCAGGCCAGGTCCCCAGTAGGGGGTGCGAGAGAGGCAACCACACATTGATGTTTTTCTCCCTCTTTTTCTCCCTCTCTTCCTTTCTCTAAAAATAAATAAATAAAAAAAAATCTTTATTAAAAAACAAGATCTATCTGAAAATCAAAGTGGGTGCTTTCTCATATATATATATATATATATATATATATATATATATATATATCAACTCCTATATATATATATATATATATATATATATATATATATATGATAACTCTTTGGACAGAAACTATGGGTGAAGAAGCAAAATACCAGGTACTATGTTTTGATAGACTTCCCCATATTTCTAGTCTTTCTTACCTTCTGCTCTCCGGGGTTAGGTGTCTCTCCCGCCCATGCCTAATTCCCTCCTTACCTGACTATTCCAAGTCCTTCCACCACCTAAAAGAAGTGGTTCTGCTTTCCATCCATCCTGCATCTCCTATCTCAGTTTAGAATCTCATGTGAAAAGAAAACAAGGAACTAAACAAATTCTTTCTTTGGGCCCTACACCCCCTCTGGCCAATGCAATGTCTTTCTTCTTCATGGAATTGGTTCCTAGCCACGCTGCTTAAAAAATGGCTTGTGTCCTGGTAGCATCAGCATCACGTGGGAGTTTGCCCAAAAAGACAGTATCTCAGGCTTCAGCCCAGACCCATTGAATTGGAACCTGCGTTTTTAAACAGGATTCCAGAGGTGATCTGTATGCACGTTGAAGTTTGAGAAGCACTGGTCTACACTCATTATTTCCACTTTCATGCCTCACATATCCCTCTCAGTCGACTGCATTTTGACTTCTGCCACTGAAATTACTTGCGAAGATGATAGCAATGACTTCCAAGCTACTCCAGCATGGAAGAGTCATAAGTCTTTATCTTTCCAGCCCTTCCTTCAGTATTTTCCAGCACTGATGAGCCTCCCTTGAGGCCTTCTCCTTCTGATTGCCATGGCAAGATTTGTTTCAGATTTTATTCTGCTTCTTTGGCTACTTCCTCAGCCTCCCCTGCTCAGCTCCTAAATGTTACTATTCCCTCCGGGTCTCCTTCTGACCTTTTCTTTTCACTTTACATATTCTCTCTGGGAAGTACACTTGTTAATGCTGCTTCATTTACTACTTTTACAGTGATCAGAGTCAAATCCGTATTTTAAGCTGAATCACTTGCTTCTGAATTCCCTATGCACATTGCCAAACCCCTACTAAATTGCTTTTAAATATTCAATGTATCCAAAATTGATCACATCATCATCACCCTTCCTCTCAATCACTGACAAACATCAATTCCTCCAACTAGTCATTCTAGGCGAAACCTAAAAATCATACTTGATTCCTCTTTCTTCCTTATTCTTTAGCCAAGGTGTTAAGTCATTCGTAAAGCCTCTTTAATTGCTCACCTACCCTCTCTATCACCCAGTTGTCTTCCCAAGACTATTTCATTTAAAAGCTTTCCAATGTCCTTTCTTATTTAATGAATCACTATCTTGCCTGCATATTTGAACCAACTAAAGTATTTTATATCTTTGTTTTTAATTTTTTATTGTTCAATTATAGTTGTTACCATTTCCCCCCATTACTCTTTCCTGCCCCACCTGCCCCAATCTCCCACATTCAATCCTCCCCTCTCTTTGGTTTTGTCCATGGGTCCTTTATATATGTTCCTTGACTTGACCCTTCCCCTTCTTCCCCCATTCCCCCCCTTCCTCCATTGGTTACTGTCAGTTTGTTCTTTATTTCCATGTCTCTGGTTCTATTTTGCTTGCTTGTTTGTTTTGATGATTAGGTTTCACTTATAGGTGAGATCATATGGTGTTTGTCTCTCACTGCCTGGCTTATTCAACTGAAGTATTTTAAAAGATACCAATGTCCGGGCCCTATTCCCGAAGATTTTGATTTAAGTCAGTTGGGTTGGAGTCAGGTACGGTCTTTTTTTTTTTTTTAATCGACATCTGAGGACAGTTTTATCATTGCTTTTAGAGAGAGAGGAAAGGAAAGAGAGAAACATCAATGCAAAAGAGAAGCACTCACTGGTTGTCTGTCATACGTGCCTGAACCGGGGATCAAACCCACAACCTAGGTATGTACCCTAACTGGGACTTGAACCCTCAACCTTTCAGTTATGGGACAATGCTCCAACCAACTGAGCCATATCACCCAGGGCAGACACTGGCATTTTTTCAAAGCTCCCCCTAGTGATTCTACTATGCAGCCAGGACTGAGAACCGCTGCTCTAATACTAGCTTTTGCCCTCCCCATCCATCTAAAACTCTGGTTAGAGAAGATTTATAAAGATGCAAATCTGAGTCTGCAATCACTTCTGTAATTCCTTTAATAAGTGACCCTTCTATTGCTGTCAGGATAAAATCAAAACTCCTGACTTGACAGGATCTTCTGGAAAGTACCCCTTGTCTACTTTTCCAGCTTCTTGATTCTCATTGCCTGTTGTGAACTCTATACTCCAGTTTTAAAACTGCACAAGAGTCCTCTATGCGTGAGATGCTAGCACATCTCATGTGTATCTCTAGTTATACTCTAGCCAGAATACGCTCTCCCCCTTTTCACTCGGCAGTACCACAGGTCATGTTGTTCCCGAACATTTTCTTCTGTCCTACCCACGCCTTACTTCGGGGGCTTGGGTAGGGGACCCTGCCTTATGGTTTCCACAGCACTCTACTCTTGCCTTACCTCTGAAGGCACTGATTCCACTATTTGGCAGCTGTTGCTTTACTGTCTGCTTCACCCACTGAATGGTAATTACTTGAGGATGGAGAATGTGTTTTTATACTTGGGACTCAGCCCAAGTTTGGCATGTAGGAGGGTGTCAAGAAATGCATAGAAAAGGTGAACACAACTCAGGTCACAAACAAGAATTCCCGAGCTACTGCAAAAACAGAAATCATCGTGAACGTGAAATAGAAAAACGAAACAAATATATGCAGTTAGTCAATGTTATAAAGAATGTATACGGTGACTTTTTTTTAGACTTTGTGAAAACGGGGCTTTTATCCTAAGGGCAAAAAGAACAAATGAATTGATAGAGTAGAGCTTCGATGGATTCCTTTAAGTGCTTCTCCAGACGAGTAACATGTGAAATTAAAAATAAATACAGACCAATCAATTCTGGTCCATTTGACATATGTACTGTTATTAAGACAAACACAAGCTCAGTAATCTCAAACATATTTTATACTAGAATGTTGGCTGAAAAGCCAGAAAGGAAAAAGTATGCAAGACTTGAGCTGCTGTTCCCAGGCCACATTTTAAGATAATCTTTGCTTATTTAAACCTCAGCAACTCACACATGTTATGGTAAATGATGTGAAATATGGGGAAGATAAAAAGCAACTCCTTCCCTATCCTAATGATACCAATTCAAGGGAAAGAAAATCCTTTCACACAAAATATGTAAATCAACTTTGAACATTAGTATAGCAACTCCTAAAATAGGATAGAAGCTCCTACAGTGAAATGCTTGAGTTTATTAGGAACAACAAAAGGTTTTGTGTTGGCTCCAAATATTTCCATTTACCCCTGAGTAAATCATAAATACAGATCAGAGAAGAAAGAGCCGGAAGAGAGACAAAGCCTTGGCAAAACATATGGCTGAGAAACCCAGGAACAGAATAGTATAAGTGCCTTAATTTGAAATGGAAATTCTTCTTAAATAGAACTTCCACAATAAAAGAAGAAATAGGAAATTTTTAAATGAGGTAATCTGTGAGGAAAGTGCTTTATAAGTTGCAAAGCTGTCAGCAAACATAAGGTATTATTATTATTTTCTTTAAAATGAGATATAGAATAGCACGGTGACTATACTATTTCCAGCCAATGAATGGAATCATTTAAAACCATATAAAACTGATGCATTTTAACCAAAACAAAAGGAAGGACACGCACGCATTGCCTGCACTTGGGCTCAAGCAAGGTATGCTCTGGTTCTGATAAGTTGTTATCAATAAAGAGCCATCTGATTTTCTGATAATGATTTGTCTTTATATATTTATTTGTTCCTTTGTCTGTCCATTCACTCATTAAAAGCTTTTTCTTGATGATCTACTATGCGTTGAGACTGAGTTGGAACGTGTACAAAAATCAAAGCTGCATAAGGGGTAATAAACATTTCACACGGAAACTACCTAATTCAATATTCATATACATTTGGAATCTATGCCTTTAGGATAGAATCCACTTATTTGAATATGTCACTCATGATAAAGAAAAGCTAAAAGAGGGGCCTGTCACATCTGCCACTGGCCGTGTGAGTTATGGTAAGGAATTTGGTCTTTGTCAACAGTAATCGGCCACAAGTTTTCACGCATGGGAGTGGCATGAGCTGATCTGGGTTTGCAGAGATGAGTCTGGCCACTTACTGGAGAACAGGTCGGAGAGGAGGGCAAGAAAGGATACAGAAGCGCAAAGTAAGCTGGTAGGACAGTTCAAGCAAAACCTGATGGTGACTGGGAGATCGAAAGATAAGAACACATTAGAAAAAGATTTAATAAGGGTGTCAAACTCCTCTTCACCAGGGGCCACATCAGCCTTGTGGTTTCCTTCAAAGGGCCAAATGTAATTTAGGACTGTATAAATGTAACTACTCCTTAACTGTTAAGCAAGAGCTCGGCGCTGCCGCCAGGTAGAAACAAGATGCGGGGCTGGATAAAACAAGGTGGAGGGTGGGATTTGGCCCTCAGGCCTTGTGTTTGCCACCTGTGCTTTAGAAGATGATGTGTATAGGACTTTGCCTACATTCTTCCCTCTGTACAGAATGGTATATGCCTGGTATATGAGAGGTGCTCTGTGGACACTTCTGATGGAAAATGAATGGGGTTACAAAAATCTTGCAGCTCTTTAAAGGGGTTTTAGAAGCTCTGGTGTGGTCATAGAATGACTTTTCTCTCTCACAGGAAAAGATGGAACTGATAGATGCTGACCACTGTGGTTCAGTAAAGTCCCTTCTAGAATACAGGCTACATCAAATACCTGCAAATTCTTAGCTTCGAGCCTGTTTATCAGGAAATCTTACTTGCTTGAGGTTTTGTTCTTTTCAGCTGGATTTTTGAGTAACTTGTAGATAAATGAATGGGAGACAAAAGCGGACCTTCTTTGTATCACCCAGTGGTGAAAGAGGTTGCTGTTGGACACTGATGTGGACCTGCAATTCCACATTGAATGTAAGGCTATAGTGATCCACAAAAGGAAAAGTAACGGGACAGGTTGCCACGTGGAATGGATAAAACAGGCAAGCAGTCTGAGGTGTCAGTATGAGAGCTGTCATTCATGTAGTGATACATGACCAAAGCTATGAGTAGAGGGACTAATGCAAAGCCTTGGGGATGTTCTGGAGAGAGGCAGGCTGAATGCAGGAAACCAAATCGAGAGATTTGGGCAAAGCTTTATTATCCTTGTGTTCAAGGTAAAGGCTTTGGAGATGAAGCTGGAGAAGCGGTCCACCAACTAAGCAAAGCGAACGTCTTGGGTGGTCCCTGGTAGCTTAGGTGAAGTGGTTAGAGTGTGGACCACAAGAGATTCGGTGTAAAAGAAAATGGTGAAAATATTTGTAGAGTTCACTTTGGCAGTTAACAAAGCAAAATTGGATAGGAAAGTTAAGGGATGTGCGTTGCCCTGTTGTGGGAGCAAAGATGTGGAAGAAGAGTACAAGAAAGCAGAAAATTTGGCAACGTTTCCCAGAGCCCAGTGGGTC
Organism: Artibeus jamaicensis; assembly: GCF_021234435.1. NCBI lineage: Eukaryota > Metazoa > Chordata > Mammalia > Chiroptera > Phyllostomidae > Artibeus > Artibeus jamaicensis. Next base: position 5,079,948 of record NW_026522028.1, on the reverse strand, counting down.
AAAAAAAGGTTAGAAGGCTTCCGCTTGAAATTTAATTTACAATACAAATGCACACTAAAATGAAAAATGTTGAAAAATGACTAGACCAGAAAATTCTACTCATTAGTCAGTCAGGTTAGAATGCGGATCTGTATCCGTCACTGCATACTAATAATCTTCATCCAATTATTTAAAGGAGCTCATTACTTATGAAATCTCTAAAGTTTTCTTTTCCACAAATTCTGTAATCTTTCCTGCTTTTCAACTATTTCCACCAAAATGACTCTCCTCCTCTCTACGCTATCTTTGACTTCATCAATATACTGCTTGGCTACCTCAGACTCTCTAGTTTTCCTGTCTTCCAGCGTCCAATAGAAAGCACTTACTTAGTACAGGTAACCATTGCCAGTGCAAAGTTCCAGCTTTGGAACAAACTTATCTTTACCTTATACTGCAGGAGAACTAGCAGTGGCTCCAATGACAAGCATGCTCCCATGCCTTTCTCTTGGCTGGTGAGAAAGTACTATCTTATTCTTGAGAATTAGGAATAGTTGTGGCATGAGCTAGGAGAAAGCATGCCTGTTCATATGTTAGCTGCGAATCTGTATACAGATTCTCTCAATTTGAATACAGGTTAGGGAACAGCTTTGTCGTTAGGTATTTGTTTTGAAAGATTTTATTTACTTGTTTTTAGAGAGAAGGGAAGGAAGAGAGAAAGAGAGGGAGAGAAACATCAATGTGCGGTTGCCTCTCACGCGCCCCCTACTGGGGACCTGGCCCACAACCTAGGCATGTGCCCTGACTGGGAATGGAACCAGTGACCCCTTGCTTCTCAGTCTGGTGCTCAATCCACTGAACCACATCAGCCAGGCCTGTCCTTAGGCATTTTTGCACACACACATAAAGTATGTTAAATTTTCTCAAGAAAGGCATTAGCTAGAGGTTCAAAATAAAGTTAGTAACATTATTTCCCAAGACAAAAGATATGTGATATGAAACTGCCATGCTACAAGTCCCAATGGTATTAGGGAACTTTAATTTTATTGTTTTATTTTTTTAGCATTTTATTATTTTTTTAAACCAAATCCCCGTCTCTTGCTGCTTAATAAGCTAGCTATAATTTGGAACCTAATGAAAGGGTGTTTTTCCCCCTGAGTCTAAACCTTCCTATATTATCTCTTCATTATTCTATTCATTTTGAACATTTTAAAAAGTAAACAGATTTGAAATAGCTAATGTGAGAGGTTCATGAAAATCTCCATCCGGGACTTCATCATCCTAATTGGTTTATAGCCTGCTGTGCTGAATAGTTCTTCTACTCATCACAGTTTTTTTTTAACCTTAAAAATGAAAATTTCTATGTTGTGAAAACTAACCAGCAATAATAAGAGGCTAAAGAATTTTTTTAAATAGCTTCCACAGTGATCTTGGACTCCTTGGAGGCCTTTGTGTTTATGTTTGACTGGAGAAAATTATCTACCAGGTACCACAGCACACAAAGTTTTAGTTCACATTTTAGTAATGACAACAGAGCTGTGACTTCTCCCAGTGGGAACCGTGAGCCCATGCCTCCCCTCAGTTTTATATGACAGAAAAATTAAAGGAATAAACAATGATTAAAATGAAAGCCCTACATGGAAGTAAATGGTAGAAAGGATAATAAAGGTCCGGAAGAAAGATGAAGAAGAAACTGAATTTTACCACAGTTGTTCTGAACTGTGTTCAAAGGTAGATGTTCCTGACAGGAGAGGGGAAAGGTCAGCTCTTAAAGGCTCATAAATATGTAAAAATGTTTCATCATTGGTATTATTCCTACAAATACAGAGGTGCTTATATTTCAGGTTTCTGAGAAAGACTGGAATGACATTAAGTATATGCATTTACATGTTGCTTTTGAAACGGCTGCCCTCTATTAAAAAATGTACTTACTTTGTTCCTACCCCAAACTTGCTGAATACAATCTTCTGGCTCTTGGGCTAGTCGCATTCATTCTCAGCAGGGGGCAACAGTGCCCCAAGGGGGTGGAAATATGTTCCTGAAGGTCAAAAATTCTGAGATATATCTAAGGATCACTGCGGTCTGTGACCCTCCCAAGGGCTACAATATAAACAGATATTGAGTATATTTGTGGCATTAGAATTTAATGAGTGGTAATTAGCAAGAAAAGTCTAAGAAGGCTTCTTACAGGGTGATGAAGAACATAAGCTTGAGAAACAACGTACTAGTATAACATACTTTAACATTTTTTCTGTCTTTAAAGATTTATTTATTTATTTCTAGAGAGAGGGGAAGGGAAGGAGAAAGAGTTAGAGAAACATCAATGTGTGGTTGCCTCTCATGTGGCCCCCACTGGGGACCTGGCCCACAACCCAGGCATGTGCCCTGACTGGGAATCGAACTGGTGACCCTTTGGTTTGCAGCCCGCACTCAATGCACTGCACTACACCAGCCAGGGCAACATTTTCTGTATTTAAAAGGAATTCATTTTACTGCGTGGAATTAGGAAAACACAGAGGGGTAACAGAAGCAAAAATTAAGTTCACCTATAAATTTTACCAATGATAGCAGGGTAACCATTTCAAGTTACATACTTGGAATTATAATTGGTCTTGCTGGCTCTCCCTTTTCTTTTTCTTTTTGTCCCACAAAGTGAGGTTCACATGGCATAAATAATTTTATGTCCTACTTTAAAAAATAAAAACCTTAGCACTGATGTTGTAATCATTCGTTGCCTATGCCATTATGTACTATTTGAAACTACTTCTAATAACCATTGTGAAAATCTGCCATAAGTATGAACCAACCATTAATAACAAACTTCTCTAATACATAAGTTAATATCTTCAGAGTATTAGCCAGTTTTATGGAAATATTTATTTTAGATTATTGGTCATTTTCCTGTGGCGAATAACCAAATTACAAGCTTCAATAAAATAAAAGCTATACTCTAAAGTGGTGAGTAAACAAAATCACCATTCAGTTTCCATCTCCGCTCAAACAACACCAGTTCACCTTTTCTCTTCTCTCTACATCTCTGGTTTCCTGTCTCAATTTTGAGGAGGTCTTTCAAGACAAACCTTCTGGGATGTCTGTGTGTGAGTCATTTGCCTATCGTTGCAGCTCGAAAGAGTAAAAGCATGGGGTATGTGCAGAGGACAAGGGATTTGGGACTAAGCCATGAGATCTGGTTGTTTAATGAAGGTGTACCCTTTATTTGCACTGAATTCTCACCTGATTCTTTACACTGCTTTGTTTAAAGGGCAATAATACTTGTTCTTACATGTGATTACCATTGCATATTAATCTAGGGAAAATAATTCAAGATTGAGAAAGAACATAAGACTTTTGCTTTGTTTACCTGGGTTAGGACTTCGTTTTTACGTTATAACTCTGTGCCAAGTTGTAGAGCTTCGTGTGTGTGTGTGTGTGTGTGTGTGTGTGTGTGTGTGTGTGAGAGAGAGAGAGAGAGAGAGAGAGAGAGAGAGAGAGAGAATGGGAATTTGCTTATTTGCTTTCAGGGTCTTTATTTCATTCAAATCTATTATGCTATTTTCAATTGATAGCAAAAGGGTCAAGTGATGGAACATGTATGGGAAGGATCCATGGTCAAGGACAATGGGGCAGGCATGGTAGACACTGAATTCAGCAGGCTGGTGGGCAGGGCAGGGGTGAGCAGTAGGGGGAAATGGGGACAACTGTAACTGAACACCAATAAAAATAGTTTTCAAAAAGAATGTGCATATTTCTTTATGGTTTTAAACAATATTCTTATCTCTATTTATGTGTCCATGTATCTTTCTACTTTGTGTATGTGTCTATGTACCTATTAATCGATCTCTCTGTCTCTCTGACTCTGTATCTCTTTAAGGTTTTCTTCCCATGCACGAATTCGTAGAGGCTCTGAGCACTAAATTTCCATAAATTAGAAAAAAGCCAGAAAAAATTTTTCTTCTGAAATTAAAATTAAAAAAAGAGGTGGTAGATAATATTAGCCAACTGCAAAGAATAACCTGGCTGAGCTGTGGGTAACTTCTTAAAAGCGTAGAATTTCTTGTGGTGGGAGCCCAAGAGTTGCCAGCAGGGCTGGAAATCTTTGTGAAAGGAACTGTTTTGGAAGGGTTTTGGTGATGAAGTACGCCAGTTCAATCAAGTGAGTGATGAGTAGTAATGTGACTGACATTTACAAAGCCCCAAACTATTGATTTATATCTACTTAACATATCTTAGTTTTATATTGCTCTGTAATAGACAATAGCGGGGAGGCAGGAGGTAAATCTACATATGCATGTATGTGTGTATGTGTGTGGGACCTGTTACATGAAATCAAAAAGAAAAGTAAAGGTGGGCAGTTAACCCAGCTTGCCTCGCTTAACACACTATTCCTTCATAATACATTATTACTCTTCTTCCAGTGCTTTGGGTCACCATCAAACCTTGTAATTTGTAACTTGGCCTTCTGCATAGGCCTCACTGTGGAGGGCACCCTGAACAAATTTTCATTATTACTTTTTCTGACAGCCTTATGCTGTGTTATAAAGGAATAGCCTTTTCTCTCTTCTTTCAAATGATTTATAAATCATTCTTTGTGAGTTTATGCAGCATGGGTCAGTCCCCCCAGAGCCTGATTACCTCTAGTGCAGGGGTGTCAAATTCATTTTCACTGGGGGCCACATCAGGCTCAAGGTTGCCTTCAAAAGGCCGGATGTAATTTAGAACTGTGTAAATATAATGACTTGTTAACAGTTAAGCAAGAGCTCAGTGCTGCCAGATAGAAACAAGGTGCCAGGCTGGATAAAATGAGGTGGAGGGCCGGGTTTGGCCTGCAGGCCTTGTGTTTGCTACCTGTGCTGTAGATGAACTATTACAATGTATGCAAAGCTGAAGAGCAGATCTTAGATCTGTGCGGATACAGCACATCATCTGAATAGACCTCCTTACAAGAGTCTTCCTGAAATTATTTCTAGAAGTCACCATTTAAAAAGTCTTCGAGCAACAGATAATGAAAAACTAGTCCATAAACTCAAAGTGTATGTGTTTGACTCTTTGACTCTACCTATATGCTAAACTTTCAATCCGAACAAACATTCAGAATCCAGAAATCTTTGACCAGTGATAACCAGAGTCAATATAAAACCCTGGCTGACTGGCTACAGACCCAGAAAAACTTTTCAAAACCACGCCCTTTTGTATTTGCTTATGAGGTACCTAGATTTTATTTCCATTACTCTCAAAATATTTCCTCAGGGGAAATGAGTAAGATTCTGATCCACTTAAAACAATCACTAGTTAAGGACAAATTAGGTTTCAAAATCAATCGAAACACATGCTGGAGGAACAAACATCTGCTGAAAGATGGTTTCCTTTTATGTTCCCACTGCCATCTAAAAGTTATTAAGGAAAAGTCTGTCGCTATGGAAACATTAGATTTGACACCATCTGTATTCAAAATCTGACTGCTGCGAGCCTTCAGCCAATCTCCGGTTTTTAATTGGCAGACCTTCCCAGAGTGCTTTGCAAATCTTTTCCTAGGCAGCCAATCCATGGAGCAGCTCGCAATGTAAAGCATCACGAAGGTTCCCAGTGCAAGGCTCACTCCATTATCTTAAAATTGAATAACTACGCGTGGTGTCAGGTGGGTCTGAGTTTTATCAGTATGATCACTTAGTAACTGATGTCATGTGCAGTCTGTAGGGTCTATGCCTGAAACTAATATAATATTGTATGTTAACTGTAACTGCAAAAGAAAAATGATTTAAACAAACATGAAAAAAATGATTCTTGTGAGGTCTCAAAGCATGAGGCCTTCTGATAATTACTTGGCATGAAGTTAATGCCTATGGTTTACTGCCAAGTTGTTTTTCTCAGCCTAATGGATTTCGAATTCAAAGAAAGTGCTCATTTCACCTGGGACTTAAGTATTAGGTAGGCCCTGAAAAGGAAGCCAGTAGGCAACTCATATAGCAATACATAGTTGAAATGGAAAACAAATACAGGAAAGAGAGTTAAGAATGCATATTTTGGAATCAGCTGGGCCTGAGCTCTCATATTCATTGGAACACTTGTTATCTGCTTTTCTGCACATTTCTGGGTCCCACTTTCCTCCTCTGTAAAATATTTATTATGAGGGCTCTAAAGTATGCATTCTGGGGAAAATACATGCTTCCCACACACCGCAATGGCATTAGAAAATGTGTTGATTCACTTGGTCTTGAGGAATATTCCTCTGGAATATCAATGTCTGTATACATATAGTGTTCAAATGTACAGGAGGGCAAAAAAGACTGAAATTATTTCAAAAATTATTTTTAAGTAAAGAGGAAGGATGTGGATGGATCCTGGAAAAGCATAAAGATGTTAAAATGACCCAACAACATATGCGTGGTTGTGGGTTTGATTGTGGCATTTTGATGGGATAGGAAGGAAACTTGAGATAATTAAGCACTGGTATGGCTTCTTGGGAGGCTCTTTCGGCCCACCACATTATAATCATCTTACATGAATAGTGTCCCACGGCTAAATAGAATAGAATGTCACCCTCTGTCATTCTATAATGCAGCAGGCTTGCTCTTCCACCACTACCATCCTACTGGCTGGCCAGCCTTCCTTTTGGATAATCCATAAAAGGTGACGTTCCAGCTATATTGTGTATGGCTCCTAGGTTAGCACACACTTTCAAAGCTCCATGTCTTTGACTAATGGTTAATTTTGGTGTTAAATAGATTTCTACAGTCATCCAGTTAAATAATCTATTTCAGTGGCAATTGATTGTAATATTGGTTCCACTAAAAAAAAAAGTGTTACCTTCATGTTTATTTTGACTCAAATCACTTTATACTGTTTTTCTTTCCCTTTAAAAAAAATCTACAAAAGGCATAACTTGTATGTTGAATAGTCCAAACTTCTGGCATGTGGGCATAAAGGCAATTTTATCTACCTTCCTTTCTCCTTTTAATTCTGCTAAAGTGGGTGTTCTTCCTCTGTCCCTGGGTAAAAATATGGGCAGGTCCCATGTCCTTTCTGGCCATGGTAAGGTAATACAAGGCCCTGTTGTTGACTTTAAAATACTAACATTAGAATCTCCAGAGCAGTACATTCATGAATACTTCAAACTTAATCCACACATATGACTCCTCCCCCAACTAGGAGAGGCTGCGACTGAGCTGGGTCCCTTACGACCTTGAGTAATGGGGATGGTGAGCACCTGTACTCTCTCTCAACAATCTTTCCCTCTCTCATTGACCAACTGTTCTTTCTCACCCTAAGAGGGTTGGATGACAGTGAAGGAGCAGAGGGAAGGAGAGTAGAAGGTTCTTATTTCACTCAGTGCTGTCACAGTTAGAATGTGATTTTTGGCTATTTGGGTCTGGCTGAGGTTAAATATCACTGAGGGGTTTCATGAAGCTTGTCTAGAGTTGACAATCACTGGTGCTCTTTCGTTTACTATCCTCAATCTTGCTCTGGCTGGTGTGGCTCAGTGGACTGAGCACCAGCCAGTAAACCAAAGGGTCACAGGTTCAATTCCCAGTCAAGGCACATGCCTGGGTTGTGGGCCAGGTCCCCAGTAGGGGGCGCATGAGAGGCAACCACACATGGATGTTTCTCCCCCTCTCTTTCTTCCTCCCTTCCCCTCTCTCTAAAAATAAATAAATGAAATGTTTTTTAAAAAGTACATAGTGTCTCTACATACTTGTATTCCCCTAGATTATCAACTCTTTTACAATAGGATTCACATTTTATTCACTTTTCTATATTGCTCTTCCTCGATGGTCACTGAATAATTATTATTAAATGAAGTAATGATGTAGTAAATGCATGGATGTATAGAGAGGCAAATCCTAGATGAAAAAAATTCATAAAATTATGTATTATTTATAAAAATGTCATTTATATTTTTCTATGATATATATTATGCTTATTACTATAATATTTTTACTTCTTCTACTTAGTAACATGCACCTTATTGGAGTTGACTATATTATTGCTCTCTCGAAATAATGTATAATTACTAGTCTGATACCTGGCACACTATAAGTACATTTGATGAATAAATCTGTAAATAAAAATGTCAACATTTTAAACTTATTTCTGACCTTCACATACTTTTAATATTAATGCAAATTTTAAGTACAAGAGATTAGGCCAAGTTCAAAATATAATTCACCTATAGCTTTTCGGAAGTGAGTAAAATAATCTTTCAGTCCAGATTGATTTCTTTGTGTAAATTGGGTCCTTGCTAAATATTTGCAGACTTACACATTTATTAAAGAAATTCTTTGGCCTCATCAGTTCTGTTTCTTTTTAGAAGAGGGTCAATCTACATTTAATTTGCTTCTATAAGCTTCAAGGTGAAAACTTCCTCAGTTAGCATTTAATGACGGCCTGTTTTCCGGGTACTATTCTTAATCTAGATCCTGGAAGGGACTGTTATCATAGTCACTTAGCTGGTTATTAATAAAAGGAAGGAAGCAAAGGGAATCAGACACTGTTGACCATAATCAACCAGGGAGCATAAGCTTCATCACAAAGTTACAGCCTCGCACCCTCTTGGGGATCACAGTGTTGCCCTGCCAAGGATTAACACCCCTCCTTTCCCTTCTCTGCAACCAGATTGTTGGAGGGGAGGAGGAAGTAAGCACATGGGCAATAGAAATCAAAATGGCATGGGGCAGGGGAGTCAAACTCATTTTCACTGGGGGCCACATCAGCCTAATATCATTTCAGAACTAATAGATTCAACTATTCCTTAACAATTAAGGAGCTGAAATTACATTCTACCCTTTGAAGGCAACCTCAAGACTGATGTGGCCCCTGGTGAAAATGACTTTGACACTCCCGGCATAGGGGGAAATGACTGAACACGGTAGCCTGTCAGTCTAACTTGGGAAAGGGATCAACTGACTAGGGGGTGGACCCATTAGAAGCCTGCAAAAGCTTAGGAAGTTGGCTATTTTGAAAAAGCCCCTGGCCTGTCCTAAACCTGAGACAATATAACCTAGTTTATCAAATAATCAATATCTCTCAATCTGTCAGTCTCTCTCTCTCCCTCCCTCCCAGGGCATATGAGCTGGCTCCACGCATTTGTGCATTCTCTCCATAGTAACCATGCGATCTAGCAGCCATGCAGCTGGCATCCTCATGGATTCCAAATGCAGGCTCCAGGCAGGTGCCTGGGTACAGTCGTGAAGCCCCAAGCTCTTAATAAAGACTGAGCACCTAGTCTCTAAATCAAAGCATGGTTAAAGTTAATCTGTTCTGAATAGCCATGCAACTTGTTGGCATGTATATTTAGACCCAGAGGCCACAAAAATAATGAAATGTTACCAGGTAATCAACACATAAACAAGATGCTACCAGTACTGTGAAAATAAAGCAATGCACAAGTGCCCGTCCCAGATTTTGGTACTGGTGCAAACTATCACAGTCAGTCTGGTGGTTTAATCTTAAAATATGTGCAACTCATTACCTATCTAATGACAGGTGAAGCCGGTAAACGTAACATTTTTAATGCCTGCAGCACAGTTTGCCCTGTGTTGATGTGTATTCTACCTCGCCTAGGACAATAGGCTGCTTAGTCATATACTGTTTTCTTTACATAATACGAATTCACATTACAACATGACTTCCCGATGTGAGTTCTCTGAACCCTTTTAACAGGACATCATGATGCAAGGGAAAAGAAATTTTCCTTAAAAAAAGAAAAAGAGAAAGAGAATCCTAATCCAAATGTCTGCTTTCAAGATTAGAAGGGGATACTTGAGCTTCTGAAGATTAAGAACTATTTATATTTACATTTCATTTCCATTTTGCTCAAATCAGACAGCCTCCGAAAGTGAACTGAAGAACATTTCCGATGGCCTGGTACGTTTGTTTTCTGCTAGGATGAGGGATGTGAACTGGAATTGGGCTGTGGTGCTTTTTAAATCAATTCTGTTTATAAGAGATTGCACAAAAAAGATTCTTAAGCTCTTAAAATTGAAAAAAATCACTCGCCATTCCGAACTGTAGGTGTGTTTGCTGTGGGGTGTTGGGTTTGCTTGTTCGTTTGCTTTGCTGTGTGAGCAAGGCATTATTTCAGCTCTTCACGCTAATTCTTTCTAAGGGCAATGGAGATGATGACGGTAGTTTGTAGTCCTGCGCTATTTTCCAGCTACCCTGTGCGACGCTTCATTCAGTCAGTAAGCATTTATAACATGCCTGCTACTTTCAGAATAAAATGTTAGAATTATAGGAATTCAAATAGAAAGGAGTAAGAGTTTAAAGCTTACAGTTCAGCCAGGGGGATAAAACGTCTCAGAGAGACACAACGATGCTTGGAATTCTTAACCTCTGGCATTTAGTAACTTAGAACTGTGGCAACATAATCAGAAGGACACCTGTTCGCTCCACCCCCACAGCTCTACCTGAACTATTCATGGAATAGGGTAATGAAGTCTCCTGCAGCTAAAAATTTTTTGTTTGTTTTTTAAACACATGTGGGCTCTGTATTTTTCTAAGATGGTTGAAAAATGACTTTGCAGCCCTGGTTGGTATGGCTCAGTGGATTGGGTGCCGGCGTGTGAACCAAAGGGTTGCTGGTTTGATTCCCAGTCAGGGCACATGCCTGGGTTGTGGGCCACGTCCCCAGTACGGGGTGTGCATGAGAGGAAACCACATGTTGATATTTCTCTCCCTCTCTTTCTCCCTCCCTTCCCCTCTGTCTAAAAATAAAAATAAATAAAATCTTAAAAAAAGAAAGAAAAGTAACTTTGCTTGATGCATAAGAATGAATTCCTCTGAGGATCCCTAAGTCCCACGATTCAACAAATACCCGATATATGTTAAGTTAATTGAAGTAAACTATCACAAGTTAGTAAATAATTTATATAAATGTATCAGTAGAATATATATGATTTACACATAAGTATATATATATATATATGTGCATGAGTGTGTGTGTGTCTATATTAAACTTTCAGTAACTGACTCAAATGCTGCCTCCTTTCAGCATAGGGTTTGGAAAAGAACCTCCATCCAATACACCGTTTTAGAATCAGAACACGCAAGCTAAATTGTGGGTCCATACAGCATTTGCTTCTGTGTGACTTTGATCAAGGTATTAATAACTAGGATCCGTGGCTCCTTCATTTATTTAATGACAATTTAATTCTCGCTGATTCTAGGTGATGTTGCGGAAATTAGTCAACTCCTATATGTATTAGAGGTATTGGTCTAATTCATGTAAGACATAACACGGATCTCAAGTATTACTATTTATCAAGTGAGATATTTTAGAATCTGAATAATATTTGATTTTTTTCAAATGAGTAAGTAAAAACTATTGACGTCTCCACACTGTCTGAGCCATTTCATGCACGGTGGAGTTCTCCAGATGTTTTCAGTTACTGAAACACCTTGCTGTTGAGAGGAATGTGGGCATTTTGTGTGCCTTGCCAGATGCTAAGAAAACAAGCACTTCCATCCCATTTCTTGCTACATTCTCCCTACGGTACTATGCTCCCTATGTGCATGGATGCTATGCTTGGCACAGTACCCACTATCGAGAAACACATAACATGATGTTCTAAAAATCTGAGGAATTTATAAGTCCTGCTAATAATCAAGAGAAGTCTCTCTTTGTATAGTCCAACATGGCTGTGACTTCCCTTTTACTGGTGCTAGAACATATAAGACTAAACCAAACCCTTAATGAGGAGCCATTGTTTTAAGGGGACAACAAGAGCGTGTGTTTGGGGAAAAAAGGGGAGGGGTTTGGAGGAACAGGTATGAAGGACACAGGGACAAGAACTAAGGGGGGTGGAAATGGGAGGGAGGTGGGGAGCATGGGGCAGGGTGGGCTGGGATAGGAGAAATAGACAGAAAACTGTACTTGAAAAATAACTAAGTAAAATTAAAGAAAATAACTCATTAAAAAAAAAGAGCATGTGTTTTCCTAGGTTATTCGCATTACCTTATCTTTCTGCACAATTACACTTGATGTTCGCATTTTTTAAATTTTAATTATAATTTACTGATTATGCTATTACAGTTGCCCTGATTTTTCCCCTTTGTCCCCCTCCACCCAGAACCTTCCTCCCTCAAGCAATCCTTCTACCATTGTTCATGTCCGTGGGCCGTGCATATAAGTTCTTTGGCTACTCCATTTCCTATACTGTACTTTACATTCCCATGGCTATTCTGTAACTACCTATTTGTGCTACTTAATTCCCTCACCTCTTCACCCATTCCCCCACACCCCCTCCCATCCGACAACCATCAAAACACTCTCTGTATCCATGATTCTGTCTCTGTTCTTGTTTGCTTTGTTTGATTTTTAGATTCAATTGTTGATAGATATGCATTTTTGCCATTTTATTATTCATAGTTTGGATTTTCTTTTTCTTAAACAAGTCTCTTTAACATTTCATCTAACAATGTTGTGGTGATGCTGAACTCCTTTAATTTTTCTTGTCTGGGAAACTATTTATCTACCCTTTGATTCTAAATGACAGCTTTGCTTGGTAGAGCAATCTTGGCTGTAGGTCCTTGCTTTTCATGACTTTGAATATTTTCTTGCTAGTCCCATCTAGCCTGCAAAGTTTCTTTTTGAAAAATAAGCTGACAGGGCGGGGGAGGCTGGGATGGGAAAAATAGACAAAAAACTGTACTTGAAAAATAACTAAATAAAATTTTAAAAAAAGAAAAATAAGCTGACAATCTTATGGGAACTCCTCTATAGGTAACTAACTGCTTTGGTCTTACTGCTTTTAATATTCTCTCTTTATCTTTAACCTTTGGCATTTACTTATAAAGTATCTTGGAGTGGGCCTCTTTCTCTGTACCTTCTGGACTTGCATGTCTATTTCCTTCACCAAATTAGGGAAGTTTCTTTTCACTATTTTTTCAAATAGAAATTTCTTACTCTTTTTCTTCTCCTTCTGGCACCCCTATGATGCAAATATGGGAACAATTGAATTTGTTCTAGAGGCTACTTATACTATCCTCATTTTTTTGATACTTTTTTCTTATTGTTGTCCTGATTGGTTGTTTTTTACCTCTCTATGTTCCAAATTATTGATTTGATTCTCAACTTTATCCACTGTACTGTTGTTTCCCTATCAATTGTTCTTTATTTCAATTAGTGTTTCCTTTGCTTCTGACTGGATCTTTTTATGTCGAGATCCTAAGTTCTTTGAGCATCCTTATGAACAGTGTTTTGAAGTCTGAATCTCATAGGTTATCTCCATTTCATTAGCTCTTTTTCTGGAGTTTTGACCTATTCTTTCATTTGGGCCACATTTCTTTGTCTCCTCATTTTGGCAGCCTCCCTGTGCTTGTTTCTACGTATTAGGTAGAGCTGCTTTGACTCTGTCTTGGTAGTGTGGCCAAATATAGTAGGTGTTCTGTAGGGTCCAGTGGCACAGCGTCCCCTATCACTCAGGTTGGGTACTAGAGGTGTATTCTTTGTGTGGGCTGAGTACACACTCCTCTTGTAGTTGAGCCTTGATTGTTTTTGGCAGATCAATGGGAGGGATTTACCCAGGGCAGTCACCTTCAAGGGTTGACTATGACCGCTTACCACAAACCTTTGCTCTCCATGGAGGATCAGCTGTGTAGGGGTAGGGTGGTGGTGCTCCAACGTGGTCTGTAGCTGTCCACTGGGTACACAGGCCCTGGGGTTTCCTGAGTAGTGCAGGCCAAGGTCAGCCCCAACCTGTGTTTTGCCTGGGGCCACCCTGCCTGAGCTATAAAACAATCTGAGATGGCTACTTGTGCTGGACTTGGAGATTCCCAAATGAAGCCAAGCTGTGAATTTAGGCTGACTACTGCTAATGTTGGGCCTGGGGCTCACTGGGGCCAGCAGTTGCTTGTTTGAGAGGATTTAGGAAATTCTGCAGCATGAGCTAAGACCAGCCATTCTAATGGCTGGGTAAAAGCAGCTTGGGTATTCCTGTAAACTGGGTGGTGCAGAATCACTGAGGATCTCTATGGTGGGTCAAACAGTGTTAGCCGGGTTGATGGAGTCACAGATGGCACCAACTTGCTGGCTCTGTGGCTTTGTTAGGGGGGCAGTTTAGAAAAGGAACAATGGCCTCTGCTTGCCTTGATGCCAGACACTTCAGTTCCTCCCAGTATGCCATTGGTGCCTTCTAGCTGCTACCCTAGTGCTGGAGCTGAGGGAGTGAGTCTGAGTGGGTAAGTGCATGTGTGGGTTCTTTAAGAGGAATTGCTTGGGGCTCCAGCAGTTTCCTCCAATGACTCAATCACCACTGGTCTTTGTAGCTAGAAGTTGTGAGGACTTATCTTTCTGGCACTGGAACCCTGTGCTGGGGGCCTGGTGTGGAGCTGGGCTCCCTCACTCCCAAGATATCCCTCCCAAACTTTTATGTGCCACATGTGGTACAGAACCAGCCTGTTCAATGTCTGCGCCCCTCCTACCACTGGTTGAAGGATGTGGTTTCTTTAATTCTGTAGCTGTCAGACTTCCATTCAACTCTATTTCTGATGGTTCTGAGTGATGGTTGTTCTATATTTTAGTTGTAATTTTGATGTGATTGTTCGAAGAGGTGAGCCATGTCTGCCTACATTGCCATCTTGACCAGATGTCTTCAACTTCACTTTAATATCCCAGAATAAGTTTTCAGATAAGTCCCAACACACTTAAGGCTATCCCTTAAATTTGGGAATTCTCAACTGCATAAAGTCTTCTTGAGATTTCTTGATGCTGAAGTGTCCACCTAAGTAGTATTATATATTGTTGCCATCTCGGTTACCCCACATGGTGGTGCCAGTCCACCAGTGTTTTGGGACAAATAGCGGTCCCCAATGTTTGTATTTTCAGGTTTATTGGATTTTATCAATTCACAACACCATTTTCCATTTAATTATGGAAAGGTATTTTCATCTCATTCTTATTCTGTGCATTTGGGACTCAATTTTATCTTTTCCAATATCCTACTGGTTAATATACATTTTTGTGATAATAAGTGACTCAGGCTTATACATGATTCTTTGCCTTTCTTTCCGGCCACCAATTTGGCTTTCCTGAAATCCAGCTACAGCCCAAGGCAGCAGGTCTATGGCTCCTGTATGAAAGAGAAGAATCTGACCCCCATGGTCAGGCTTACTGTTCCCATCACTACCCTACAGACTTTGTGGGTGACTTACAGTGGCTTCACTCTTTTGAACCAAGGTTGCACTTACAGATGGTAATAAAGCAGACTTTGCAGTAGTGAAAACCTTGAAATTAGAATATTCTGCACATATATTTTTGCTTTGATCTTAATTTTGAAGAAATATTATAAAGGATTTTATTCATTCATTCATTCATTCAGAAAATCTTGACAGAGAACCTATTTTTTCCTAAGTTCCTAGACTAGAATTTAAGAGAATCAATGCTCTCAGAGGAAACAAATTTCTTGAGCAAGTAATAGAAATTTTGTGTGTAGACATAAGAGTAATTCCCAACCTTCATGTACCCATTGTCTAGGTGTGGAAACCTTTTACCCTTAATCAGGATTCTATCATCGTTGACATCCAGAAGACCTAGTGGAGCTCTCAATAATGAGGAGAGCTGATTGTTGGAATGACTGTGTATGCCATTCCATTCTCATAATAAGGCTCTATGATGGGATTGATGTCTTTTTAAGAAGAGGGAGAGGGCAGAGACTTCTCTCTGCATACCATGTGAGGACACAGGGAGGTAGCCCTCTGCAAGCTGGGGAGGGGGCACTGACCAGAAACCAAACCTCCTGGCATCTTGATCCGGAACTCACCAGCCTCCAGAACTCTGAGAAATAAATGCCAATTGTTTCAGCCACCCAGTTTATGGTATTTTGGTTATAGCAGCCCGAGATGACTGAGACACTGATATTTGTGTAGAGATTTACCATTTGAAAGGGCTTTGCCAATATGTCATTCCATTTAATCCTAACAGCAGTCTGGTATGGAATGCATCAGGGGCCCAGTTTAACAGATGAAAAGACAAAGGGTCAGAGAGATTAAATTATTTGCCAAGGGCTCTGTTGTCACTAAAGGGCAGAGCCAACACTTAAACCATGACTTCCCATTTTAGATTAATGGCTTTTGGTACTGCATTATTCTTTGAATGAAAGTAAGACATTCTTATGTGCTTGTCTCACTAACATAAAAAGAATGATCATGCCCTGGCTGGTGTGGCTCCATGGATTGAGCCCAGGCCTGCAAACCAAAGAAGGGTCATGCCTGGGTTGTGGGCCAGATGTGCCCAGTAGGGGGCGTGCGAGAGGCAACTACACATGGATGTTTCTCTCCCTCTCTCCCTCCCTTCCCCTCTAAAATAAATAAATAAAATCTTTAAAAAAAAGTAATGATGGTCATTGTTGCTATCATTATCTCACAACCAACTATTTGCTACCTAGGTCTTTCTGTTAGGCCTCCAGAACTCAAAAAACCCCCTCCAAAACCCACATATCCCCACGAGGAGCCAGGCTGAATAGACCTACGATAACTATTAACATGCGCAGCAACCATAGGAAAGGGCTTGGTGGGCTCTTGTCCCTTTCAATGTGCATACGCAGGAAAAACGGCACACACCGGTGGCCTGCCGTTTTCAGGGGAAGAGCAACAGTGACATTGGCTGGAGTGTCTGATGGAGACAGTCAAAGAGACATGGGGTTATGTTTCGGAATACTTTCCTGCAGAGACTTGATAAATCCCGTGGTAGTCGGTTCCCAGGTGGTCCCCAATGAGCCTCCCCTGCTGGTATTCATGCCCTGGTGGCGTGTTCCGTTCTAACCACGTCACTGCATTAGGGCTGACCTGTGTGACAAATAGTTGTCACAACTGAAGGAGTGATGGTATAAATGCTAAGTCTGGGTCCAAACAGGCATTACAGCTTCTGCCTTATACTCATGGGTTACTTGTGCTGGGAGAAGCCAGCCACAAAGTCATGGGGACATTCACACTGTCCTGTGGAAAGGCTCATGCAGGGAGACCCCCACTAGACAGCACCATCTCACATGCCTTTAGAGCCAGCTACCTTGTCGGGTTCCCACATCCCTGTAGCTGCGGTTGACTACTGACTGCAAGAAGGAACCACTTAACCAGGTGATGCCCTGCCCTACAAAACCTGTGAGAAAGAATTCACACATGTTTATTGCTGCTTTAAGGCACTAAGTTTTGGGGCAATTTGCTTTGCAGCACTAGGTAACTGCAAATTCCTTTTCCTGATGACATGAACTTGGCTTGTATAGAAAGGCCACAATGTATTAATCTTTCCTGCTTATTTATAACCATTTCCCTCAAGGCAGGTAAAGACTGGTGGCAAGCAATGTATTCTGTTGCTTCAAATTATCAATGAGAAAATGTTGGTAAACAAAGAAATGGTAGATCCAAAATAATCCCGACACTTCCAACACCCGAGGGGAGCTGAGAGAATCTTTTGGAAGTCCACGGCTTAGCTTCATCTGAACTGCATGGCATCACCGGGAAGCAGTAATATTCCTCTTTATGCCCAGAGGCACCAAAATATACCAGAAATTCAGGTCTTTAGTTGCGATGTCCTGGTAGCCCATAAGACAAAGACGATTGCCAATGGATATCTGGAATTCTCCCATTGCGCATGTCTCTTCCTATTTTGTATTTGTCTTATCAGCTCATTTTGTCTGACTGTAAGGTTCTTTATATTTATTCATCAGCATCTTTATTCTATCATGCCAAAAAAGAAAAAAATGTTCATTTTTTATAGCTTTGTTCATTATGTTTGGTTTTTAAAGTAGATGAGTAAAACATTTGCTAATTCATATATTTCCCTTAAAAGAAACAAAATGAAAAAGTAAGCTATTAGTAGCAATCTCTATTTATGTTCATAATTATAGCTATATCACTTTAAGTAAAGTATATTTGTTTTTCCTGTTATATATGCAGATGAAACACTAATTTAATATAATCATGACAGCTAATTTAGATTTTAAATCTTATTCAAATATGATTTGATTTAATCCTCTTATAGAATTAAAGAATGAGATACATTAAATCAGCATTATTTCATGATATACATTCAATGTTGATTTAACACAACATAAGTAAAAGTCTGTAGTGAAAGAAAAACATACAGTTATTTTTGTGGGTAGTTTTTATATATAAGTTATAATTATTCTGATGGAGCTCTGAAATTCATTAAGATGCCAAAGATCATTTCTAACGTTTAATATATATTTCCAGGTACCCTTCCAATTGGATGCTGATGGAAATTAAAGAAATCATGAAACTTATCCATGAAGAGACATATGCTAGTTTGAACTTCACTGTGATGGGAAATTTTATGTGTCAACTTGGCTAGACAATGATGGCTAGTTTTCTATTTACCACCTAGATGTTGTCGTAAAGGTGTTTCTAAGATGTGACTAACATAAATAAGTAGGCTTTGAGTAAGGTAGATTAGCCTCCCTAATGTGGGTACACCTCATCCCATTGTTGGTTCAAGACCTTCTGAGAAAAAAACTGAAGCCCCCAGAAGAAGCAGGATTTCTGCCTCCGGACTGCCCTCAGTCTCAAGACAGCAGCATCTCTTCTTCCGGAGTATCTGCCACGCTGGCCCCCCGGAGGATACCAGACTTGCCTGTCCCCAAAGTACATGAGCCGATTCCTTAAAACGAACTGTCTCTCCTTCTCTCCTCTTCTCTCTCTCCCTCTCTTCTGTCTTCCCCCCTCTCTCACCTACCCAGTCATGCAGCACTTCACAGCAGGGATGCATTCTATGAAATGCGTCTTTATGTGACATAGTTGCTGTGCAAACATCATAGGGTGCATTTACACATCTTTACATGCTAGAGCCTATGGCACACCTAGGATGTATGGTATGGCCTATTGCTCCTAGGCGACCAGCCTGTATAGCAAATTACTGTACAAAACAACACAAGATTAAATCAAGTACAAGGGAAAATGATGCGATCAAGAGACACTGTAAACATGAGATATATGAGGCTGCTGCTGGCATAACAAGGCACACTGCTTTTTAAAATTATTTTATTTTATTTATTTATTTTTAGAGAGGGGAAGGGAGGGAGAGAGGGAGAGGAACAGCAATGTGTGGTTGCCTCTTGTGTGCCCCCTACTGGGGACCTGGCCTACAAACCCAGGCATATGCCCTGACTAGGAATTGAACCAGGGGCCCTTTGATTTGCAGGCCAGCGCTTAATCCACTGAGCCATAGCAGCCAGGCTGGCACACTGTTTCATAGCAACCTTCTTTATGAGTAGAAAGAGTGTACCCTAAAATAACAATAACAAGTATAGTAAATACTTAAGCCAGTAACATAGTTGCTCATGGTCACTATCAAGGATCATGTACTTTACCCAACTGTATGTGCTATACTTTTACGTGACTCTTGCCAAATAAGTTCATTTACATCAGCATCACCACAAACACATGAGTAACGTGTTATGCTGTGACATTACAATGGCTGTGGCGTCATTAGGCAGTAGAACGTTTCCGCCCATTATTAACTTACAGGGCCACAGTCGTAGATGCAGTCTGCTGCTGACCAAAACGTTGTTCTGTAGTGTATGACTGTGTGTGTATGTGGAGAATGCTGACTGATAGAACTCTGATTTTTGTAGTAGGATTGGACACGGGGATGGTCTGTTTAACCTTGGATATGCCTTCAAGGTGCACTGCACCCAAGTTTACCTTTTGAGTTTCATTTTTGAGAAGGTCTAACTATCTGTAAACAGTTTAATTTTGTGACTTTTTTCCCCTCGTGGTCTATTAAAATCCAAGTGATATTTTACTTATTGTTGAAATAAATCCATTTTATTTTTCAATTACCATATGTGGGTCTGCTGAACTTGTTCATAAACCTAAGTTACACTGTGTTGTCTCAGTGATCACATTTTCACTGTATTTGGGAGCATTTTGCTATTTCATCATTATTCAAATTATCTTAATTATGCATACATGATTGGTAAATAAAAATATGATAGAATTATTAGAAAGATTGTCCAATAGTGAAATAGACCTTCACCCTTTAGTCTTTCCTTTCATTGCCTAAAACACCGCATCGTATTTTAACAAGATATAAAACAATACTGGAGACACCGTCTTCGGAGTCTGCTTTTTGCTTTCATTGAACACAGTTGAAAATTCTTTCCAGTTTACTCCCATAATGTCGATGATAACAAAATTGCCAGTGGAAGACATTTCACAATTATTAGATGTAGTGGAAGATAAATGCAGAGAGACAGAAACCAGCATTTTGGACTCTGATGATGATGGTGAAATTGATCATATAGGTGAAAGTTTAGACTGTGAGTCTTCAAACGGTAATAACCTAGATGGATTTTCCCCAAAGACAAGGTTTGATGAGCTAACAATATATTTATCAAGACAGAGAGAAAAAATGGTATTTTAATCCAGTTAGTCATTCAACAGGAAAGACTTCATCACATAATGTTTTGCTTGAAGAATCTGAACCATTGTGTTTTGCTAAAATGATATGGGATGCTAATCATTTATAATTTATTGTAAAATTTATTTGATCCACAGAAGTTTGTTGTGCTTAAATTCTTATTAAAGTGTCTAATACAGTTGTCTTTTTTACTATTTCTTTAGGCTTACTTCTGCAAAGTATTTGAAAAATAACTTGAACACGTAAGAAAAAAAAGCAAAGAGTTCATTAGACCTAGATGGCAAATGGCAATGACCGTCTGCCCTGGTATAATGAGGGTTTAATATACATAAACACAGCAATCTCACACTCTCAGCTAAAGAGTTTCGACGCCTCTTTATCATATTTCAAGTATCACTAAGAATGAGGAAGAAACTTACTAGACTGGTTGCACAGCAGAAGATAGAAAACCAAATACAGTGCAATACCTATAAACTCGTTGTTCAGTGGGTTTGTCCAAATGCACCTATACTGCAAGTTGCCCCTGGGAGGTGTAGTGCTGACTATTCTGAAATTCCTTAAATGTAGTCTCTTCCCTAGGCCTACTTTTCTTTTCAGCTGGCACCCTCTGTGTGTGCAGGCTCATCCACTCTGGGTAACTTCCCAATCTGGAGAGAGGTGACTTTGCTCCTCTGATCTCTCCTTGTGTTTTCAACCATTCCCCATCATGCTCACTGGCTGTATCTTAACCACATTTGATTGGACATTATCAGCTCCTTGGCCTGAGTTCATCTCTGGTTATGACATCACTATCTTCCAAGTCACTGAATGTCAAGATCTTAAGAGGAAAGCTTTCTCTTAGATCTTTGATCCCACATATCCAGTCAATGTCCAAATCCTGTTAATGGTAGCGCCCCTGCCTATTTTATTCAGTTTTTTTCCACTCTACCGCTACTGCTCTAGCTAAAGAGCAGTGACCCCATTTGAGCAGTGACTCCAATACCAAATGGTCTCAGTGACTCCATTTACTCCCTCTCTCTCTCCACCCCCTCCCACCCCCTCTCCCCCTCACTCCTGCACATTCATCCATTGTACCACTGCTAACCCAAGTCTAATTATGTGTCCTCCTGTCATCCTTTCATGAAATATCCTTCCTTCTCCAGCCTCCTTCTGCTTTTCAAAATCCTATCCATGACCACAAGAAACTGAACCTCCTGGGAGCATTCCAGGATCCCCTCATTCAGAGCCAATCTCCCCGTTTCTTGCTGTCTCTCAACATTTTCAAATACAGCTCTACTGAAGTTCTTATCCTAGACTGCCTTGTCTGAATATACTTGTACAAATAAATTTGACGGTGGTGAGTTTTTTTTTTTAACGGCCAAGGCTGAACCTTATTCCTCCTGGTACCTCCCTGCATTACCTCTGGTATTAATCAGCACAGAGTAAATATTCAAATATTTACTGAACTGAACTCTTTGGTTACCAGCAAGGGGCATCCTGGTGGATGCCAATTTTGAGAGCGGCTCCAAGTTATATAACAGGTTGACAGCAGGTGTTAGATGTCAAAAGAAGGGAATTTATATGGATGACTCCGCTTACTCTAAAATAAGTAACTCTCTAGTACACAATACCTGTGAGGAAGATATTGGCTGGCATTTCATTAGCAAGAGGGATTTCATTAAAATGTGCAGAACAACAAAGCGTTGCTATTTCACCATGATGGGCTTCATACATTTGGTTGCAGCCATGAATGATAGGTTGACAAAGCTGCTATACAACTGCCAGTTAATTCAAAAATCCCGTGAGAGTGTCTTTATTCTCATACAACAGAACTGTTCCCTTCTACAGCTCTGTACATCAGCTCTTTAAGTAGTAGGATATGAATTTATTTTCTTAAAATTTATATCTTGTCACCAGATTTCTCAAAGAATTCCAAACTGGTTTGAAAAAGCCTTAGCTGAAAAAAAAAGGTTCCAAAAGACACAATTCTGTCTTAAGACTTGGCGTTCTGTTTCAGAAATTCCTCCCCTGGTTCGGCTGATAAAAAGCCATATAGGGTCCGGCGCAAATAATGCCTTTTTTAATTACAAACTCATTTATTACAAAATCATAAGCATGCCATTCTATAACATAACAATAGCACACTGAAGCACACCATATGGCATTTTAGATGAAGTGTTCAAATTAAAACTATAAATGATTACACCCATATTATCACCCTACCAACCACACTCAAGCAGGCATTACTTCTGCTGGACCCTGTACATTACAGCTCCTGTATACTCTCCCATCGCCAGTTTCTATGTACCCAATTCATCTCACCTTCATGGTATGCACTATTTAATGAGCATGTAGAAGGTTACCAAGGTCCACTATCTGGTACATTCCCAATGCATGGAGAGACGAGCCTATAATTAGCCACCCAAATGTACAGAAGACAAAACTATAAATGGGAGCAGCAAAAAGTTATATCCAGATGATAGTGAACTGAGGTTATTCCTAATATTTTAAGTTCTGAAATTAGTATTCCTTCATATTTTTGACTAAAAAATAGTCAAAATATTTCAGCCCTTTCCACTTGATGTATCTCAGGCTGTAGAATCATACAGACATGAGCTTCAGTGCCAGTTCCTTTCTTGACATCTTACTAGGACCCTGAGCACATTACATAAGCTCTCCGAGTTTCAGTATTTTGTCTCTAAAATGAGAATCATATCTATACCTTCTGAGGTTCTAGTAAATATTTCAAATGAATTATTTGCTTTTTGTAGTATCACATAAATGTTTTTCCAAATATGTAATTCCATTTATGTATCTTATTCTATCTTTTCTGCAGCAAAGTTCTCCTTTTCCTCATTCATTCATTCTCATATTCATTCATTCATTCATTCATTCATTCATTCATTCATATTTCTCTCTCTCTCTTTCCCTCCCCCTCCTTCCTTCTCAGAGGAAGAACCAGATAGCCACCAAAGATCTTATTAAATGCTTACCCACTAAGCACTCAAACAACCCAATTAAATTGTAATGAAAATACCAAGTGTTAACATTCATTGAGCTCTCACTGTGGCTCTGACCTAAGTGCTCTTTATGTATTATCTAGTTCTCCCAATCTTGAGGTAGATACAAGTACCGGTAATGTTATCTAATATCCGAGGAAACTGAAATCAGTTTACTGAGACTGTTTGTTCAGGGTCACAAAACTGGTAAGTGGCCAGCCTGGGCGACTTGCTCTGAAAACCCTTTTGTGCTATCCCTACAGATCTTTAAAATGCTAATGGTGGGTATTATGGACATAGGAGCTACAGAAGGAAGGCTCTCAAATACAAATGCCTCATGAGCCATTTTCACCAATATTTTTTGTGGAATAAACAGAGCTGTAAAAGAGAGCAGTTCTTTCTTTCCTATCTTTTTAAAAAGATTTTATTTATTTACTTTTAGACAGAAGGGAAGGGAGGGAGAAAGAGAGCGAGAAAAACAGCAGTGTACGATAGATACAAGGATCAGTTACCTCTTGCACACCCCTAACTGGGGACCTGGTCCACAACCCAGGCATGTGCCCGCAACCTTTTGGTTTGCATGCTGGCACTCAATCCACTGAGCCACACCAGTCAGGGCAGTTCTTTCTTTCCATATCCTCCTCACTGCTATGAGCTGTTATGTTACTATGACTTACAGTAGTAATGAACATGAACAAGAATTTCGCCTAATTCAGAACAAGGATGCAATTAATTATACATCCTTTTTATCTCATCTGGTTTTGGCCTCCTGATCTACCCATTTTGGAGAAGAAAATGACCAGGAATGGTTGATACATTCAAGCAACCAATAAATTGAAGGAAAATGAGTAGACTGAACATCAGAAACGCATTGAGAATTTCTCATTTGAATACGATTAGAATGAAATTTACTCTCTCGCCTAGATTATTACAGCATGATTTCCATCAATATAATCACTTGAAAACAGATAGCATGAAAACAGTTTCACACAGTGAAACATGTTGGTATTTTGTGGACCTATTGAGATAGTAACCATGGATATTACCAGTAGAGAGGAATTGCTTTTTGCTGGACCTTTCTCCTGACATAATGTAGTAATTATGTATAGACTTCCCCAACTGTTCCGAGTTATGAACTGGGATTTACCGAGGAGGAGAACACATTGCAAAATAGTACGATACACCTATTGAATATATTTCTTTATTTAGCTGATTCCTAAGTATTCTAGAAGTTTCGGGACAATAAAAAGGAATACCAAAATTGTCAAATAAGAAAATACAATTTTACAAGCAAGTATTTTATTTCTGCTCATTCCCTGAAAACCAAGTCTATACTAAAAAATTTCTAGTTTGCACATGAGTGAAACTTCACGAGTATTGAACTTCCATCCCATTTCATAGATTACGAATGGAGAGAGAAGCTGAAGCCTAACTGTAAATGGCATCATTTCAATAAGTAATATCTTGTCAGAATTATCCAGGTACCAGCATTGGAGGCTCCAGGCATATTTCGAACTAAGGTTCTGGCTTAGGCTCTTAATAAGCAACATGACATGTCTCAACAACCACTTGTTTTTTTTTTTTTTAAATGCTCTTTTGGACCATTTGGATTGGAATCTTTCCACTGTGCTGCAAAGAATCGTAAAGGTATTCTGTTGCAGACTCTGCTAGAGTGTTGTGGTTGATGACGAGAATCAATGTATACGTGAAAATAATCTTGTGTGGAAAAAGGGAACAGGCACAACTATTCTCTTAAGGGGAGAGTGTTCATGGTGTCTTGGCTACTCTTTTAAGAGGGGAGCGCCCCGACTCTTGTCTAGACAGGCTTCTATTGTTGTTTTCTGGGGGGTCTTATATTAAAGAAAGATTTATTATCTATGACATAGAATATTATTGTCTATATTTTAGGTATAATTAAGGAAATAAAAATAACATGCAGAGGGGGATGGCAATGAGTTGATTAGCTTTATCTTTGGGAGAGTTTATATAGGCTTTGGAAGTTTTTTTTTGAGGATAAATAATATATATTTGTTGTTTTAGACTAGGTTGAGGGAGTTTTAGTAAGAGTAAGTCATAATAGTTTGTAAGTATTTTTTAGGCTTGACTTCCATGGGAAAACTTGGTTTGAAGGTCTGGCTCTTGCTCACTACTTCACATCTGTAGGTTTTCTATACAGAGCTGAGTCACATTTGCCAGGCCAAGACACACTGGTCACCTACAGTATTCATTCCTAAAAGACAAAAAGCTCAAAAAGTGGAACTATTCAAATTATTTCACATTAGCAGAGAGATACAAACCTGCCCTGCAGTCACTCGATTTTCATCCACAGCACGAAAGAAAAGTCAATACAATCTCCAAAAAAGATTGCAACAGATAATGAAAAATGTTTAGACGACATTGAATAAATACTGTAAAATAAATTAAGCATTATTTCCCTCTTAGGGAAAAAAACAGTTGTTTTTCATTAGTAAAATAACAAACGACTTTCTATATATTAATAAGTTCAGATTTGCAGGAAGATCTTTGCCAGATTTCCGTATTTCTCAGGCACGAAACAGAAGACTTAACTGTGTAATGGGAATGCAGCCTCCCACTCAACTCAGATGCACCCTTCAGGGCCCGTGGGTTGCAACCTGGTG
The DNA here is from genome assembly GCF_021234435.1 of Artibeus jamaicensis. NCBI lineage: Eukaryota > Metazoa > Chordata > Mammalia > Chiroptera > Phyllostomidae > Artibeus > Artibeus jamaicensis. The sequence continues at coordinate 5,053,987 of NW_026522028.1, read as the reverse complement.
GAAAAGGCTCATGGTTCCAGTTTGGGGGAGGAAACAGTCTACTGTCAATAGCAACCGAACAGCTCTCTCTAAGTTGATCTTCACAAGGCAATTTTTGCCCTTGCCCTGCTGGTTAGAGAAATCACATCCTGTAACTTACACACACTTCTAGGACTTCAGCGCATTCTTCGTGTACAAATCAGCCATGGAACAGACTGACTAGCTCCTTAACAAACTAGTTCCTCTTCTTCCTGGGTTCAACACCAGACAATATTTACTAGCTTCCGTTGATGTTTGGATGTGGCCATGTGACAAGGTTCAGCTAACAGACTTTGAGTGGGATAAACATGCACCACTTCCAGGCCTGGCTCATAATGAATTCCAATGAGCACTCATTGCTCATCTGCCCATTATGTGCATAGGAAGCTGATGTTCTGGACAGAAGAGATGGAGGGGGCTGGGGTCCCTGAAAGGCTTCATGGAGGGCTCTTAATTTTGGAAGGCACCAGAACATGAAGTAAACTTCTGCTATAGTGAGCCGCCAAAATTTAGGAGCTAACCTGTTACAGCAGCCAGGGCTATCCAACTAATACACTACCATAGATCCAAATACAATGTGCATCAATAAAGAGTTAAAATTCCAAAATCAAGAAAAGTCTATTTTAATTAACAATCACTGCCGCTGAAAGAGGAAATGTCTTAGGAAATGAGGAAAGACATCATAATTGCAAATCGAAAGAGTGTTTAATCCTACTCCTGGTGATTGAGGTCATTAACAAAAACAACGAAAAAGATGGGAAGTCCTAAGAGTAAGCGGACTAGAAGGAACATAGACTTTCAAGCCAGAAGGAGACATTTTCAAATTCCATGCTCTGTTATTTGCTTATTTTGTAAGTTTGAGTAGTTTGATTAACCTTTATCAGAAACCCTTTCTTCTCTATAAAATGGGAATTATGAAATTTAATGGACAGGATTTTGCAAAGATTTTACACACACACACACACACACACACACACACACACACACAGTCTCATTTAGGAGGTAGCCAGGCATTCAGCTTCCACTTCCTGAGGGGAGTGTTGATAACACAGAATATAGATTCTTGATTTTTGAGTTTCAAAAGCCTAGACCTGGTCTACCACCAAACATTCAAAAGGAAAAAAGGACATTTAAAGGAAGGTTTTCTTTACTCCTGCACCAGAGAACGTTCCTCAGATTGTGGAAAGGGAAAAGGGGGAAAGGGGCTGCAGGGCAATTACGAAAATTCACTATGGATTTGTGTCCCTGGGGGGAAGGCATGTGGAAGCGAGGGAAGAAACCCAGGGAGACCCAAGAGAATCTGAGTCCAGAGGTAAGCCCGGCCTCCTGGTTCCTGAGGACGGCCTCTGCCAGAACACCATGGGCAAGAGTCTCCCCTACTCCTCCCTCAGTCCCCTCTGCCTGACCTCATACACAGGCACTTTGTATATCTGGTGCAATATCTAGGCAGGTGGGTCTTCCGCAGCCTCCCAAAGTCGCCACCCACCCCAGTCTGGCCTAAGGGGCCGTATGTAGAGTGATTTCTGTATTACACAGTGAGGGGCATCAAAGCCGCAGAGAACTGCCCAGATCTGAAAGTGCCACTGCAGACGGGTATAAAAGCTGGTCCAGGAAGCAAGTGCCTGCATGGACCAACAACCAAGGACATGGCGGGGGAGACTGGCATCTTCACAGATGCCAGGTCCTATGAAATGACCACCGAGGAGCAGGTGCTCTGCCCCACCATGCTTACTGTGTGCATCACACCACGCTTTGCAACTGTGTAAGTCTGCAGTGACAAAACTTCTATTTCCTCCATTCTGTGAAATCATATTGTCATGGAAAGACAACCTTACGAACTGAAAATCCTAGTGTAACAGTGGTAATTGACAGCTCGTTGGCATTCTTTTTATCCATGTGATGGAGGTGCATGGACTTAAGTCATTATTGAAACTTTTCACACATTTTTCCTTAAGTTTCACATGCCTGTTAAAGGACTTACTTCGATCAGTAATGATTGTTCTAGCCTCTTGATTGCTGGTCTTGTTCTTCAAATTCTGGGCGGCAGTAATGAGTTCTTCCAACTGGGGGCGCCTCTGTTCCAAATCCTGCAGTGTGGCCTGAAGGAACAAATACAAGCATGTGAGATTCCCCAGCATCCTGCATCCCTGTCATGTAATACAAAGTAAAGTGTGATTTTCAAAGCAACCAGAGCACTTTTTAGAAATAAAGAAGACGTTATGGGATATAAATCTCTTTATAGAGAACAATTTAACAAGAGATGTGTTTCATTCTCAGATACATAACATATTTCAAATGAAAATCTTGATTATAGATTTGCTCCACTGTTTTAAGAGCTGAGACAGTCACTCCCGTGTACCTCGTTTTACTCAACCCAATATATGAGTGCCATGACTGAGAAATGTAATTTTGAAATATGACCATGTATTTAAGAGAGAGGTATTTATACTTGTAATCTCATTCTGCATGGTGTAAAAATTAAGGTGTATATGTTAGAAACAGAAAAAGCACAGAAGTGATTTAAGAGATATAAATGACTTCACTTCTTTGCACCTGAGATGCCTTACCTATAAAGGACAAGAGACAAATGAGCTAAATCAGTCTTTCTTCAAAGTCGCCTCCAATAAGAATCGCCTAACTCCTTTGCCTTGACTCCTCCCATAATGAATGAATTAGTGGGGAGGAGGGCTGGGAATCGGTATTTCTAACAGCTTCTCCGCTTAATTTTTAGGATTAGGCAAGTTTGGAAAGTATTCATAGTCTGTATTACACCTGACTTTAATTTAATACACTTTAGATAAAAGTACCAAATAGAATGAAGCCAAGAAATAGATGTCTTGTATTCATAGATAGCGATGTTAATCATTAAGAAATTCCTTCCTCCTTCAAGTGTCCATCTATTATCACTGTTATCTTATTCTCTTTACATAAAGGGCCAAAATCCCAGTGATATTTACAAAGAAGTTTGGGGGAAAAAACATATTTCCCTTGTTCTTATTCTAGAACTAAATATATTTTAGTTTTGGAAGTGTGACGAATATTGGTTGTTAGTTTATAACCACTGTGTAACAAATGATTCACACAAGTTTTCTCATTTTTATTTTAAAAACTACACTAATAACCAAGCCAGAATTCTTCATGGTTTTAAATCTAATAGTCTTCCTACCATCACATAGGGCTGATGAAAGTGAAGACATGAAATGTGGCAGGTAGTTAAGTTTCTGAAATTTAGTTACCTGCTACATCCTTTGCCTGCTGCAGACTTTGTAAGGATTTTTGTTTTTGGAAAAGCCAAATTTGGTCATTCTGGAGTGCTTCTTTGGTGAAGAGGCAGGAAGACAGGCCTTGTGATTTAAGCTCAGCTGCTTTTGGTACCATTAAAATAATGGGAAGAACTTATCCAAACATCGCACATGTATTTTGAACACTTTTCCTTTCTCTGTACTGAAAAATTGGAGGGGCTAACTTTTAACAAATTTTCCACATTAGTAAGCTTTGATTACTCAGAAGAAAAATCCAATTTTCAGGTTTCTAAGTTTTATGGTTTCTTTACACAAACGGGTGTTTGAAATATGGAACAAATTGCCAAAGACAGCTATTGAGGTAAGTGGCATAAGTCAGCTGGAGAGTACTGAACAAATTTTAAAGTAGGAACCATATATAGCAGTAGATTTTACAAAATAAGATGTTTTCCAGGGTTAGAATAGTAAACTTTGGTCATCTGTGACATAGCAAGCTGAAAGGGTGCTTTGGAATTTCTGACTCTTAAATGTCTAATACATTAGACTAAAACAAACAGACAACAACAACAAAAAGGACCTACTCAGATGCCTTATATATAGTCAAATCTTCCCTTCAAATTGAACAAAGAACTCTAAATACACATAGCTAGCAAAGAGTACGCATTCATTCATTCACTAACTCATTCTTCCATTTTATAAATATCAACTCCCAGGCACTCTTCTAAGTGTTACAACTATAGTAGAGAACGAAAACCTTAGGAACGCTTTCTATAATTTCAATGAAAATTTATGTTTATTTGATACCTGGACATTTTTACATAACAAAGATTACCTTTATTATTTTCCTTCAACTTAATATTAATTCACCCTCAAACAACTAACCTATTCTTTGCCTCTCACTTCTGGATACATTACTCAATGCAGTGGGCTATACTTTTTTTTCCCCTTCTTTAGGATTACAAAGTTTGTTTAAGAAGTGTGCTGTGGAAGTAACTTGATCAACTTTAATCTGAACCTTACCAGGCTCTAAATATTAAACCTGACCACAATGAACATCTTTCACCATTGAAATCAGCAAGCATGTCAGTTTAGACTTAAAACAAGACATTTTCCGCTGTAATGAACAAAGGAGGTCTCAGGGTATCACGAAACCTGTTCTCTGTTGGGTGATTCTGTAATTCCGCTGACAGGCACATGGTTTGCAAGCACCTGAGGAGATTATTAATGACATCCTTTGAGGCAGCCTCCTTAAAAATCTAAGGAGATTCACAATTGCAATGAAACTATGCTTTCCAAAGTACTTCAAAACAAAATCCTAACTCTTTATCCCGCACTCTTTAGTCAACCAAAACCAACATCCACTTCAAAAAGGAAATGGTAAAGAAACGATACATATTGCTATAGAATGTATAAGACACTAATGTACTCAGTAAATAGTGGTTTTTAAGTAGAACAGAATGGGCATTTTCTTCTTTGATTTTTTTTCCTCTGGAAATAAAGAGAAGGCTTTGAATATGGCGTACATTTAAGTGTTGTTTTCTTTAAGGTATTAGAAAAAAAACAGCGACTGAAAGACCTTCCCGCTAATGAATAGAACCCATACATGCTGTGAGAAAAACAATTTTTTTCCCTTTTCATTCGATTTTCTTTGGAGTGTACTCTGTTTATTTGCTATTACAATTCCTTTCACATGACAACGGAGCTTTATAATCCAATCACTTCTCAAGTACAGGGACCTGCATCTCTGTTCCACTAAACCGCTCACAGATGATGGAACACCTACCAACCTCCCAAGTGTCCACCTACAAAATTCTGTTCTCTGCCCCCAACCTGGTGCTCTTGGCAGATGCTACTGTCTCCAAACCTATGTTTCACCTCCGATCTCCATCCTCATAGGCCCTCTAATCCTCTTCTCTTCTTCAGCTTCTTCTTTCCAACTTTAGCTGTCTCTATGTGTCCCACTCAACAAGTAGAATGCTAATTATGCTGATTTGGTTTTCCGATGTGAGCCCAGCTACTCAGGGCACATCTAAACTGAAGCGAACAAGACTAAAAAGCATTACATGCTCAACCGCAAATAGGCATGATCATTGAGCATGTCCACATGGAGTCTACCATTCTAGAAGGAACAAAGACAAGAAAGATAAGGAATCAGTGCTATTTCTAAGGAATCATAAGCCAGCGAGGGGGTTTTACTAAAAACAGCTTACCCCTTGGAGATGAGAATTCATCATGGATTCCACTAGCTGAGCAAAGATGGAAGGGAAAAAAAAAACTTCAAATACAAAGTGAATCATAAGTCATTAATCCTACTAAGTCCCCCCAGGGTTAAAGGAAGTGGTTATAAATAGCAATCTTATGATAAAGGAAGTTAACAAGGAAGCCATACGTACTATAAGTAGGTCACTTTAGGCTCTTAGAAAGAATTGCATTTTGTTATTGTGTTTGTTAAAATGGAATTTTACCTAAATGATACTCAGAGAAAACTCTGTGTTTACTTGAATATTTAGTACCGAGCTATCTAAGAAAAGACCTTAACAACAGTCTGCCCATATTTTTTATATTTTTCTACAAAACTCCGTAATGTTGACGTAATTACATTTACAACAAGAGCCCGTGGTGAACTGCGGTTGCTGCCATTTTCAGAAGATAAACAGGAATTAAGTTTACACATAACATAAACATGTAGACCGTGTACCCTTTTATTTACAACTTTAACAATGAACGTGAGAGACCGACAAGGTGAAACGTTTATAGGACCACTTTATGTAAGGAAAAAAGCAAGCATGTAAGCCAAGTAGGTCCTAACCGTTGGGCTTTCTAGTAACTGGAAGAGTTTTACCTGTGAGGATGCTGATCATCTGTCTAGCTTTCAGCTGCCTCACTGAGCACATTCATTCTGGCTTCTGCTCTTGCATTTGGCTGCCTTTCCGAATAGATTGGCCAAATCCAAAGTTCTCTTTATTGTCCACTTCCTCATTTCTCATTTACACTTTAAACTGGCTTGGATATTTCCTGCCTGGCATGAGTTCTCTACTTCTCTGAATGTTCTACCATCACCTCTGTTGGTAATGTCTTCATAAAAACTTCCTAACTGGAGTTGGCTATCCTTTTGTCCTTCGTTCATTCAAAAATACATTTTTAACATGCATTTTATTTTTATATGGTTTTAAAATGACAGATGATCTACAAGAGTGGTCAAAGAAGCCCATGTATCCTTTCACTTAGATTTACCGATTGTTAAGATTTTGCCATATTCGTCACTTATCATTCTGTCTTTCTCTCTGTGTTTATATAATACCTCTATATGTAGTATTACAGATACCATTTTTTGAACCATTGAAGAATATTCTGTAGATATTATGCCCTTTATCTTTAGATACTGCAGTGTTTATTTCTTAAGAACAAAGACACTCTCTTACATAACCTCAGCTCCATTTAAAAGTCATGAAACGTAATGTAGTTTTAGTACTTTAATCCACATTCTTTATTCATAGTATGGCAATTATCCCCTTAATTGCATTTCATTTACTGATCTGGGCTCGTGCATTGTATTTAAGTTGTCATATGCCCTTAGTCTCTTTTATCTGAACTAGATCTTGCCTTTCTTTGAACTTCACATCATTGATTGGCTTGAAGAATACAGGCCAGGTATTTTGCAGAATGTCCTCCAAATCGGGTTTCAGCAACTATTTTTTAGTACTTCCACTGTGTCAGTCACTGAGCTAGGTACAGGGGATACAGCAGCAAAGGAGGAGCAAGTCACTATTCTCAAGGAGAAAATTAACTAGTAGTGAGGACAAGCAGGTGATAAGCCATTACAATAAACTGAAGAGAGTGTTATGGTAGGGGAAGAGTGGGAGTTATCAAATGATGTAGCAGAGATATTTAACCAAATACAGAGGTCAAAGAGCATCCTCTGAAGGAAGTGGAGCTATGGCACTTCCTTGTCTAAATCATACAAAATGTTTTTTTAATTGTCTTTCAGATTCCATTTTTTTTGTGTTTTTGGGGCTTTATTTGGGTTGATTTCGCAAATTGAAATTGTATATAAAGATGTACAACTTGATATGAAACAATCACCACAAACTAGCTAACCTATCCATGATCCTACATAGTTACCTATGTGTGTGTGTGTGTATGTGATATGAACACTTATGACCTACTCAGCAAATTTCAAGTATATAATATGTTATTATTAACTCTAGTTACCATGGTGTACAATAGCGGTCTAGAACGTACTCATCTGATAACTGAAAGTTTGTATTCAATGACCACCACCTTCCCAGTTCCCTCTCTCTACCACCCCACTTCCAGGACCCGGTAACCATCATCCTGCTCTGTTTCTCTGATTTGAATTCTTTTCAATTTCTCTCTCTGTGTCTGGCTCATTTCACTTAGTATATTGTTTATGTTATCACAAATGACAGGATTTCCTTCTTCCTTAAGGATGCTTCCATATCTTGACTACTGTAAATAGTGCTGCAATGAACATGGGGATGAAGATATCTCTTCGAGGTCCTCATTTCACTTCCTTTGGAAAGATGCCCAGAAGTGAAATTGCTGGATTACACAGTAGTTGTATTTTTATTTTTTGTGGAACCTCCATACTAATTTCCATACTGGTTGCATCAATTCACATTCCCAACAGTGTACAAGAGTTCCCTTCCCTACACACCCCTGCCAACACTTGTTATTTCTTGTCTTTTTCATGATAGCCATTCTAACAAGTGTGAGGAAGTGTGTCATTGTGGTTCCGATTTGTGTTTCCCAGATGACAAGTGATTTCGAGCTCCTTCTCGTACCTGTTGGTCATGTGAATGTCTTCTTTTAAAAAATGTTTATTCAGTTCCTCTGTCCGTTTTTAAATCGGATTATTTGCTTTCTTTGCTACTGAGTTGCATGAGTTCCTTATATATTTTGAATCTTAACCCTTTATCAGATATATGGTGTGCGAATACTTTCTCCCATTCCATTTATTGGCGTTTCATTCTGTTGCTTTAATCTTTTGCTGTGAAGAATTTTTTTTAGTCCAATACAATCCCACTAGTCTATTTTGCTTTTGTTGCCTGTCATTTTGGTGTCATATCCAAAACATCATTGCCAGAGTAATGGCAAGCTTTCCCCCCATGTCTTCTTCTAGTAGTTTTGTGCTCTCAGGTCTCCACACATCGCTACTGCTGATACCCACTGCGACAGCCATGAGTGCATGCAAGACTTTTATAGGCGGGACCTAACTGACCAGGGAACCCAGCTGCTGCCTTGGGAAAGCCCTCACTACACTGAACAGAAACCACCCCTTCCTCCCCACCAGTACCTCAAGGTCACTGAGACATTACAACCGAGCCGTTCTTTGGAGACGTGGAGCTCCTCTGGCTGACTTGGGCTCAATGACTCCCTAGTGACTTTGGGGAACTTGCCTGAGACTGCAGACATGGATGCTTGTATCCAATCTTCTATCATTCTTTCCTTAATTTGGGGCAACTTGCATTTTGGTCTAAGGGCTCTTCCACCTTCCCTGGCTTGCTTCTTGTTTCCTTTCATGCGTTCATAGATATTCCTTCTAATAAAATCATTTCCTGTTTAAACTTACCTTAGAACATTTCATCTTGGGCCCCAACTAATACACCCACTTTTGCCCTTCTAGACCCTAAGCTTCTTTTGTTTCATAGATTTTATTTATTTTTAGACAGAGGAGAAGGGGGGAGGAGAAAGAGAAGAAGAGAAAAATCAATGTGTGGTTGGCTCTTGCACGCCCCCTACTGGGTACCTGGCCCACAACTCAGGCATGTGCCCTGACTGGGAATCTAGCTGGTGACCCCCTGAGTCACTGACCGGCACTCAATTCACTGAGCCACACTAGCCAGGGCCCTAAGCCTCTTCATATCCATATAATATGATGATTCCATGATATTACCAAGCAGATGTATAACTCACAATTATTGAATATTATTAACACAACTCAAGATTCCACTCAAGTGAATTAATATTTTAAATTTGCTCTACTAAAAACAACTGTTGTTTTTTTCCCCCCTTTTAAAATTAATTCCTCCAATCCCCACCCCTCCCGCAACAAGGCTAGGGAGGTAGAGGGAGGTGGTGGAGGGTATAGAGGGGATACATGGTGATGGAAAGGAGACTTGACTGAGGCTAGTGAACATACAATATGATGTACAGATGATGTATTACAGAATTCTGCACCTGAAACGTGTATAATTTTGTTAACCCGTGTCACCCCAGCAAATTCACTAAAATGGAAAAGGATAATAAAACTGTAAGATGACAGTGAAAAAAAACCTGCTACCAAAAAAAAAAAAAAATGGGCATGGCCGTTAGTTTCAATGAGCCTAGAATTTGATAGGAGGAGAAGCAGACTGTTTAGATGATTCACACAGCAATGGCGTGGTTCCATTATACACATAGAGCTCGAGTACACTAGGGTACTGAAATGAGCCACCAGGAATTCTTTATGTGTAACAACCTCTAGGCTTCCTGGAAGAAATGCGAAAAGAACTTTGGGCCAGTTTTCAGATATGGCAGATAGCAAAGCTAAGACAGAAAACAAATTTCAACCTGTCTGAGTGAGAAGTGCCCTGAGCAGGCAGAGACCTTGATTATGGCCAAGTTCATGGGAATGCAGCCTACACCATGCCCTGGGCTCTGGACTTGGAAGGGCTCCATGCCTGGTTTTCTGTGCTGCCACTGCCCTTGCTATTCTTTATGAGTTTTTAAATGTGGGGACCTGAATTTTTATTTATAGTTGGACCTCATAAATTACGTAGCTGATCCTGACCTCAATCCTGAAGTTAGCAGAGAATAAAAGTTGTGTGCCCTGCCCGAAACACCAGTTAATTGGTGATGAGGAAAAACACATTTGAACCTGAATTAAATCACATTAATCACATGCCTCTGGCTGAGTTCCTGAGAATGGATTTTAAATTTCTGTAAGTAGCAGTCATGAAGCTGAAAAGTTCATGCTTTGGGGAAAGCAGAACAGGACAGTTAGTAGTCATCCAAGGTGGGCCCCTATCAAAACTATCGCTTCTTGGAGAAGCCAAGTCATTCAATAGCAGTAGAAGGAAGGCAGGGGACCTGCAAAGAGAGTGGTGAACCATCCAAGGAAAGAATTTGGGATTAAAAGGGGAACCTGTGATTCTGACAAGAAGAATGGCTGCTGGGATGTCAAGTTCATTTCCAGTTTTCCCTAAACATTAGTTGTTCCCAAGGATAGGGAGATCTTGAGAAATTTATGTGGGAGACAACTAATAATTAATTCCACAATTATGTACCTGCAACTATATGCCCAGCATTTGGCTAATACATATAAGACACAGAACACTTGGTGTCTTTCCTCAAAATAAACTTGTAATTTAGCAAACAATAAAACTTGAAAACAACAAATACAATGGGAAATCATAACAACAGCATAGTTATTTACTGAGCACTTACGTGTGCCAGAAGAATGTATCATAAAGTAGTGGGTAAGAGAATGGACTCTGGAGTCAGGCTGCCTGGGTTTGAATCCTGGCTGCCATTTACCGGCTTTAGTATTTTCACCAAGTTACTCCACTGCTCTTTTCTTCATTTCCACCACTGCAAATGAGGATAATAAGAGTATCTACCTCTTAAGTTTGTCCCGAGAATAGGTTAATATTCGTAAAATGCTTGGGCCATTTCCTATCACTTAATAAGAATGATAAAAGTTTTAAATTAAAAAAAATGATCAATGTAATTCTCACTACATTCCACGAGGTAGGAATTATTATTATCCCCATCTCACAGTTAAGGTCAACGAAAGAAAAAGAAGTCCAGCAATTTGTCCAGGATCACAGGTTAATAAGTGGCAGAACTTCTAACACAGACAATTTGGCTCCAGAGTCTACACACTTAAGAGCTATGATACAGTTACAAAGTACCTAGTCTATCCTGTGTATAATCTAGCTATGATATAGCAGGATATAATTATTACACAGGTGTGCATAAATGGGAAGATGAAACGGGAAATTAACTATGTTACTGATGAGATACTGAATCAGCCAGGGCCCCTGAAATACACAAATGACTCATTCAGACTGGAACTGGGAGCCTTTCCTCCTCAAGGCCTGAAAGGTTAAGTGGAGGGTGCAGTTAATAGAATCTGAGAAGTAGCTACAGGGAGAAGACTGCTTGACAGGCACTACTGCTGTCAGTCAGGAAAGGGGCCAAGCTGTCCTGAGTCGCTGTTCTTTCATGTGCTGCTCTGTGGGTTCCTTCGGTTAGAAGGACTCAACCAATGAGTAAGCACTGCCCACATTATCCAGACTCTCAGGATAAAACAGGAAGTTAGACAGCGGATCTGAGAAAGTATCCAGCAAAAGTGCCAAAGTGATTGTAAAGAAAGAAACAATCCTGGCTGGTGTGGCTCAGTGGATTGAGTGTGGGCTGTGAATCAAACGGTCAGCACTTCAATTCCCAGTCAGGGCACAGGCCTGGGTTGGGGACCAGGTCCCTAGTGGGACACACATGAGTGGCAACCACACATTGATGTTTCTCTCCTTCTTTTTCTCCCTCCCTTTCTCTCTCTAAAAGTACATAAAATCTTTAAAAAAAAAGAAAGAAATTCTTATAAAACTCAAAGTCAATATGATAGTCTGTGAAATGTATTTCTCTACCCATCACAATGTATTTCCTATTTGTTGGTAGTCTTATGAGCTTAAAAAATGTATCTTAAACCCCACAAGTTTGAGGCTTTTCTTGTAATAGAAAGCTAATCTACTATTAGTATGTTATTTTCAAAGTAATTCTTTTCCTTTGTTGAAAAAGAGATTATGATGACCATTTTCAAATTATCCTGTCACAGAAAACTTAAAGGATTGATTTGCTTGCCATTTCATGAAACTCTTAGCATGCAAAAATGAAAACTCCGTTCAGTTACATAAGCCAGTGAGTAAATAATGTGGTCTAAATTGGGGATCTTGAAATACAATTTCGAAGTCAAGAAGAAAGAAGAATTTTAGGCTACAATTTTAGATAATGATTTACAAATACACTTCTAAGCTGACAGAAAAGGCACTGATATTTTTGGCTATTGAACATTAAATCTGTTAGTTATTCTACATTGTTCACATTTCTTGAAACTATTGTTCTGTAAATTTAGCATATTGACAAAGGATAATTGTGGCAGTTTTAAGATGAATTTTTGCCACATGCATCATATTTTCAGGCTTTCAATAGTATGACCGAATGAAATAAGTGATATAATTTTCTCCCTACATGTATTTGAAGAAAAGGAAAATCTGAAATCATTTTATGATATACATATTTTGGGATTATTCTTGCTCAAATTTTCCATTATTGATTTCTTGTTGCATTTTGAATAACATCATTTTGGAATCGTTCTAGCTTCGATTGATCAAGATTGATTTCCTTCTATCAAATCAGAGTACCCTATTCAGCAAACTACATTATAAGTGAACTAAATTAATGAAATGGAGGATAGATTGTATGACATGAGTAGTAAAATATAACTAACTGAGGGCATTATTTATATTATCTTTCCTGGTACAGAACATCCTGATTTCTGCATCCTAAAGATGTCGCTCAAAGTCTGCAGAAATCCCAGATAAAGGAGGCTAGAGCTGACAAGTAATTGAGCACTGATCTCTCAAATGAGTCGAAAATATTTATTGGCATGGTACACTACAGTAGGGAGTGTGCTTTATGGGTGATAGAGGATGGCATGAAAGAGCCTGCTCAATGAAGTCAATGAACTTACAATGAACTTGTAAGGAGACGACCTTCAGGCCTGCCCATGCGTATGCACATGTGCGGTTAGGCAATAACAGAAGACGATATGCAAATGACAAACGGAACAGTCTGGAGACTGCAGACTATGCTAATGACATTCTGAAGAATGGAATTTTAATATGAGTATGCTCTGAGAAAGTGCCATAAAGGACCGGAAACCTGAACTATTACTTGGAGGATGGACAGGATTAATAATGACCCAGGAAAGAGAAAGAGGAGATTCTAGGACACGGATGGAGCTTAGTCCAATGTAGGGAGGCCTGAATACACCAGAGTGCTTAGGAAACAGTGGGGAGGACAGGTCTGTAGTGAACAGAAGTATGATGATGGTGATGAAGTTGGCAAAAGAGACCAGGGGCTCTGAACATCAGATGAGTGAATATTACATTGAAGGTAATGGGGAGTCACTGGGGGTTGTAGAACAGAGGAATACCCCAGTAAAAGTGGCATTTTGGAAATATTAACCCTGCAGTCTTGCATTCAAAGTCATTAAGAAGAGGGGCCTGGAAAACCAAATTGCAACAATCCAACAAAAACCTCATCTGTCCCCTTGGATTCAATATCCCATCAGAAGAACATGCAAAAACATTTCTAATTTAACCTCATGCATTATTTTATTTCAGGAGGAAAGAACTCTGCTGCGTGTAAGCAAAGTAATATAACTAACCCTGCTGATTATTTTTTTTAAAAAAAAGGGTCCCAGAGAATTACTGAACAGCTTTTGTAATCTCATTTATAATATTATATTAAATTGGGTGGGGGGAGAGAGGGACTATAGTTTCGGTTACCAGTAAAAGTAAACACTCACAATATTGTGTCCAATTCTTCCATTCCTGCTGTGAAGAAGAAATGGAAATTTTCAGACTATGGGGGAAGAACAGCATCTCTCCAGAAGTATGACTTCAAAGATCACTGCCAGGGTAATAAGGACTTGGAATATATCAGGATGCCATATTTTATGAACCTAGCTGTCCACGTCCTTTTCAAGCTATTACTGCATGAGACCTATGGTATTTCCTTTGGAAAATGAGTTTTCCGACAATGCCACCTGTTTGTACGGAAGGAGGAGCTTGTGATTTAACAAGCACCGCACTGATCCTCACCACAATGAAAAGTTGAAGCAAATGAAAGGTTATGCTAAAAATGCATTCAACCTTTTCATGTCTTCAAAATGTTTCAGAGAGGCTCCTGACTCAAGTACTGAGACAAGAACCCTGGTGTTGATTGCCAACTGCGGCCATCAATAAATTGAGGCAGAGTGAGAGATCTTACTGTTCTGTGACGCTACCTGTATGTGGCAAGTGAAGTGGAGAAACGAGCGATTCTCTAGAGGCAATTCAATTCTTGTACACAATCAATGGGTACATTCCAAGTCCCCAAAGACTCTTTTCCTGTCTTCAAATGGCGGATGTCGAGACTTGAATTATCAAAATAATTGGCACAGCTGTTCGATTCAGATTGCACAGAGAAGGACAGAATCGGACTCAGTTTATTCTTCTGTAAGAATGAAAATAATTACATGTATATCAACCAGTCTTGGGGAGATCAGAGCCAGAAGTCTATGCATAAGAATTCAACTACCTTAGGTAGAAACTAGTCATAGAGAGCTAGTCTGGGATTCTTTATACCAATAGCCATTAAGAAATCTGATAGGTGGAATACATTTAATCCATCCAGTCTCAACCCTGTGACCCCACCAAATTCTGAGCGCTACAGAGTGAAGACGACACCTGGGCAGTAGGTAATCACATGCTCACGTAAGGCAGGAGGGTTTCGTGGCTCAGAGACCTCTTTGAGATTTAGAAATAAGTATAAGGTGAGACAGAGAGAGCACACAGGCACACCCGCACGCGTCCCCACGGGGCTGAACACAAAAGAGAGGGGTGCGCAATTCCATGCTGTGTTCGACATCAAAATGGTGTGATGTGTACCATTTGCAATCATATAAGGGGGGAAAAGCTTAACGACTTGGTCTCATGCCTAAAGACAGACAACAAACTCTGCAGATTCTCAGAGACTGACATTAATCTGTTTCTTCTCAGAAATTATATGACCGGGGAAAAGGTAGAAATGTGCCTTCGGTTGCATGCTATGTGTTTAGGCCCTGGCTTAGCTGGAAATCATTTGCAAAGACCATTTCTTGGTAGGTGAGTACAGTTGCTATTATGGAGTGTTAATACACTCGTGGGGAAGTGTTGCTGTGGGTAGGAGGTGTGAGACATCGATCCAGAGGAGCTTGGGAGATGGGCTATTTATTTTGGCTGTTGTTAAGGGGAAAATTTCTATAATAAAACAATGATTCTGTTTCTCGGTCAAAAAATAGCATTTGATGACATAAAAGCTCTCTTCAATAAGCAAAGAACAGATTGGTATTGGGGGATATGAAAGTTATAATAGAATAGCTAATCCCTATAGGAGCACAAAAGAGCCTTTCACTCAATTGAAACTTGCAGTGTGACAGTTTTAAAGGAGGGCCAGAGTCTCTGGGGAAGATCTCGGATATACTTTCCAATTCCCACAACTTTCCTGGTTCAAATTTTATTTTATTGTTATGTCTAATTAAATTTATTGGGGGTGTTACTGCTTAGTAAGATTATATAGGTGTCAGGTGTACAATTCTGTAACACATCATTTGTATATTGCACTGTGTGTTCACCACCCCAAGTCAAGTCTCCTTCCATCACCATTTGTCCCCCCTTTACCCTCTTCTACCCCTCTGACCCCCCCTTTCCCTCTGGTCATCACCATACTGTTGCTTGTGTCTAAGAGTTTCATTTTAGTCTAATCCCTTTACCATTTTTTACCCCTCCCCCAACTCCACTCCCTTCTCAGAGCTGTCGGTCTGGTCTCTGTATTTATGAGACTGTTTCTATTTTGTTAGTTCATTTTGTACAGTAGATCCCACATATGAGTGAAATCGTATGGTACTTGTCTTTCTCTGGCGGGCTTATCTCATTTAGCATAATAATCTTCAGGTCCATCCGTGCTGCTGCAAAAGCTAAGATTTCCTTCCTTTTTATGGCGGAGTAGCAGCCCACTGTGTACATGTCAAATGCCGTTTTATCCAGGAATGAGGTTTGAAAGTCTTCCTTCCTTTTGAGTTTTTTGGAATAGTTTGAGGAAGGGTGTTAGTTTTTCTCTGAATGTTTGGTGAAATTCACCTGTGAAGCCATCCGGGCCAAGAATTTTGTTTGCTGGGAGTTTTTTGATTACTGCTTCCGATTTTCAGGTTCTTCCCAATTCAGCCAATTGGTTGGTTATTCATGTTGATTGCTCTTTGTTTTAGTTGTCATTCTGGTTTGGTCCTGGGAGGAGGTGGGTGTAACACCCACATGCTCTGCCAACATCTTGGCTCCTCCTACTTGTTCTTATCTTATAAAAACGGGTCTATGGCAGCACTGCTGCCAGACATCACACACTCACACTGCCCCATGAGAAGGGCCTAGCTCGGGGGAATGGCTTTATGTGGCATAGTTCCAAGTAGACACATGGTTCAAAATGAATCTGATCCTGAGGAATATGGAAACTTTATGTTCTGTTTGATAGGAAAATGCATGCAGCTTCTTAACCGTGAGCTTTAAGATCAGCTCCATATGTGAGTATCATCAGTTCTTAAATGGTGTTTGTAGTGCTGCGTACCTAACCATGCTGTTGACATTACTGGGAAGAGTGAAGTTTAATTTTCTATTTTATTGGGAGTGTTTTGCATTATGAACACCCATTTCCATAAATCTCCAGTAATTTAAACAGAAGCAGTAATTCCTGGTTGTGCTAAGAATTCTGTAGCAGGCCACTCTTCTCTGTTTTATTCATATGAGAAGAGCAAACTTGCTTACCTTTTGCTGTACCTAACACCTTAGTGGCATAGAACTAGGTGAAGGCAAAAGCTAATAATACTAAGTAAATCAGTATTGTTAGTTGGTTACAGTTTCCATTACCTCGATTTGAATTGCCATATTCCACCCCCCTCTATTAATCACCCACCTATTCAGGGAAGTTTTCTCCCAGACAGAGGCCAGAGCAGGTGTGAATGACATCCTTACTTCAATTAAAACTTCACAAAGCTACGTAGGCTAAAGGCAAAGCTAATTTCAAGGTTTTGGTTCTCAAAAGGGATGCTAGTATGCACAAGTGATAACAAAAGCAACTTAAAGTCCATGTGTTATTAAAGAGAAGTGAAGAGTATTACAGGTTTGAACAAGGGGCAGCACAAAATGGGAGATAAGCCCTGGCTGGTGTAGCTCAGTGGATTGTGCGTGGGCCTGTGAACCACATGATAGCAGTTCAATTCCCAGTCAGGGCACATGCCTGAGTTGCAGGCCAGTTCCCAGCAGGGAACCCATGAGAGGCAATCATGCATTGATGTTTCTCTCCTTCTCTTCTTCCCTTCTCCTCTAAAGATAAATAAATAAAATCTTTAAAAAAGGGGGGGAGATAAAAACATGAGAAGGACAGGAAACGTGAGAGGTGCAACTGATTAAGCAGTTTCTGTTTAATAAATATCCACCTTGCTATCTTTTAATAGTAATTATCTGCCCATAATCTTGAACCAGTTAAATATAGCATTCACCAGAAATATCCACTAAAACTTGTCAGTCCACTCCTGAAAATGTTCACTGCCTTACAATTCAAACTCCTACGGTGTAACAATTACAACAGGATAACAACAATGAGGTATTGTGCATTTCCTGCGTGCTAAAAATTGTCCAATGCACTTTAGAAATATTAACTTGTAGGAACCGCCTGAGCTTGGTCCTTCCGCTTTCTTTTATAGACAAGAAGAATGAGGCACAGAGAGGTTGCATAGATTGCCCAAGGTCACAAAGCTAACAGGTGGTAAAGGTTGAATAAAATGGCCCAGATCTCCTTTCCCACTGTTTCCTTCCAGTACATTACAGCTTCGAGTTCTTTTTTTTTTCTCATTTTTTATTTAGTTATTTTTTAAGTACAGTTTTTTATCTATTTCTCCCATCCAAGCCCCCCCATCCCGCGCTCCCCACCTCCCCCCCAGCCCTCGTCCCTGTGTCCCTCACATTTGTTCCCCCAACAGCTACAAGTTCTTAAGCAGATACAATGTAGCAGAAACTGTGCTAGATGTTTTATAAACATCATTATTTGATCCTGATAATAACTCTACCTAGCTGAGTATTATATCCATTTTTACACGTGAGGAAATAGGCCCAGAGATGAATAATTTCCC
The DNA here is from genome assembly GCF_021234435.1 of Artibeus jamaicensis. Taxonomy (NCBI): domain Eukaryota; kingdom Metazoa; phylum Chordata; class Mammalia; order Chiroptera; family Phyllostomidae; genus Artibeus; species Artibeus jamaicensis. The sequence goes on along the minus strand of NW_026522028.1, from coordinate 5,035,741 downwards.
CCACAGCTAGCCTGCCAGTTAGTTAGGAGCGGAAAAGCATTTGGACTAAGGTCTGCCTGACTGCTAAGCCCAGCCCTGTCTGCCTGCCCCAGGCCTCTTGGCAAACTTCTCCACTCTCTCTTCTCAAACTCGTTCTTCACTTCCCTACTCCTTTGACTATGCTTCTGCCATCCAGTCCATCAGTGCTTCACTGCAGTTTGTTTTCTAAGGCGGAGCACAATGGGTTAAACACACCCAGAACAAAAAAAAAAGAAAAGCAGAAGAGAAAACTGAGCAATTGGTTTGTTACTCATTGTCTTCCAACTTCGCGTGCAAGGGAACACTTTCCTTTCCAGTCCGCTTTATTGCTGTTACTCCACATGATCACACTCAAATCTGTCATTTAAAAAAAATTACGTCTAGTTGGGAACTTTGCCATTTTTATAAGATAGGAAATACATGCTTCTATGGTTCAAATGGAGGGCTCATGACATTTTCTCAATGCCCTCCTTTCTTCCTCTTAATTAAGATAAACCCCAATGAGATAGCTCATACTAAAATGGCAAAATTGGTTATTATTCGATGTTCATGGCTATATTAGTTTCCTATGGGTGTTGTAACAAATTACCACAATTTAGTGTCTTAGAGCAGCCTAAATGTATTATTTCACAGTTCTGGACACCACAGTCCAAAAATGGGTCTTAGAGGCTAAAATCGAGGCATTGGTGAATCTTGTGCCCCTTCTGTAGTCTCTAGGGGAGAATTCATTTCCTTGTGGTTTCTAGCTTCTAAAAGCTGCCTGCATGCCTTGGCTTGTGGCCCCTTCCCCTACCTTCAAAGCCAGCGGGTTAGCATCTTCTGATTTTTCTCTGATTGTATTTGTATCAGGGCATTGTCTTCTCTCTTACAAGAACCTTTGTGATTACACTGGTCCCACCAGGATAATCCATGAAAATCTCTCCATGCCAAAATCCTCAACTTCCGTCCTCTGCTAAGTCCCTTTCACTGTGTAGGAAGAACACATTCACGGGTTCCGGGGATTAGGACTCAGATCTCTTTGGGAAGCCATTATTCAGCCTACTACGGTGGTTCTGCAGTCATTTCACATTATACTGCTTGTCACACTGTGACATCCTTGTTTGGGTTGGCTCAGTAGTATGTTAGAGCCAGTGACAAGGGCAACAAAACTGTACAAGAGGCACAAAGCACTGAGAATGCTGCTCCGGGTGAATCCTGCTCCGGGTGGCTGACTTGGTATATAACCAAAGGCCTTTGGAGGTGGGAGAAGGGTCCTGTCCTATCTCCTTCACCCTGTCACTCAAAGTACCTTCGAATGTCCCTATTAAGAGGTGGAAACAGGAGCTCGTAAAAGTTACATTTAAAAAAAAGTAATGATTACAGTGGCTTTGTAATACAGTTTGATATCAGGTATTGTGATCCCTCCTACTTTGTTCTTCTTTCTCAAAAGAGCAGCTGCTATTCGGGCTTGTTTATGATTCCATATAAATTTTTGAAGTGTTTGTTCTATGTCTGTGAAATACACCATTGGTACTTTAATAGGTATTGCATTGAATCTGTATATTGCTTTGGGTAGTATGGACATTTTGATGATGTTAATTCTTCCAATCCATGAACATGGTATATGTTTCCATTTGTTTGTGTCTTCCCTGATTTCTTTCTTCAGTGCTGTGTAGTTTTCTGCATAGAGGTCTTTTACCTCTTTGGTTAGGTTTATTCCCAGATAGCCACTGTAATCAAAACAGCCTGGTAATGGCATAAAAACAGGCACATAGACCAATGGAACAGAACAGAGAGCCCAGAAATCAACCCAACCCTCTACAGTCAATTAATATTCGACAAAGGGGGCAGTAACATAAAATGGAGTAAAGATAGCCTCTTCAGCAAATGGTGTTGGGAGAACTGGACAGTTACGTGCAAAAAAATGAAACTTGAGCACCAACTTACACCATACACCAAAATAAATTCAAGGTGGATAAAAGACTTAAATATAAGCCATGACACCATTAAAGTCCTAGAGGAGAACACTGGCAAGAAAATCTCAGATATTCCACGCAGCAACATTTTTACGAATATGTGCCCTAGAGCAAGGAATATAAAGGAAAGAATAAACAAATGGGATCTCATCAAAATAAAAAGCTTCTGCATGGCTAAAGAAAACAGTATTAAATTAAAAAGACAACCAACTGTATGGGAAAACATATTTGCCAATGATACCCCAGACAAAGGTTTAATCTCCAAAATATACAAAGAACTTACACGACTCCACTCTAGGGAAGACATCGAACCCAATTAAAAAATGGGAAAAGGACTTGAACAGACACTTCTCTAAAGAGGACATACAGAATATCCAGAGACACATGAAGAGATGCTCAATATCGTTAGCTATCAGAGAGATGCAAATTAAAACCACAATGAGATACCACTTTACACCAGTCAGGATGGCTATAATAGACAAAGCAACAAACAACAAATGTTGGAGAGGGTGTGGGGAAAAGGGGACCTTAGTTCACTGTTGGTGGGATTGCAGACTGGTACAACCATTATGGAAAACAGTATGGAATTTTCTCAGAAAAATAAAAATTGACCTGCCTTTTGACCCAGCAATTCCACTGCTAGGATTATACCCCAAGAATCCTAAAACATCAATTTCAAAGAACCTATGCACCACAATGTTCATAGCAGCACAATTTACAATAGCCAAGAGTTGGAAGCAACCTAGGTGCCCGTCAGTAAATGAATGGATCCAAAAATTGTGGTACATATACACCATGGAATTCTATGCAGCAGAGATAAAAAAGGAGCTACTACCTTTTGCAACAACATGGATGGAACTGGAAAGCATTATGCTGAGTGAAATAGGCCAGGCATTGAAGGACAAATACCATATGATCTCACCTTTGACAGGAAGCTAAAGAATAAAACAAACAAGCAAACAGAATAAAAACAAAGATGCTGAAATAGAGAACAAGAGGGCAGCGACCAGAGGGGAGAGGGAAGGGAACTTAAGGGGAAAAAGGGGGAGGGATTTTGAGGAACAAGTATGAAAGACACAGAGATGAGGACTGGGCGGGGGGGGGGGGAATGGGAGGGAGGAGGGAGACCGGGCGGGGGTGGGTGGGATGGGAGAAATAGATAAAAAAAAATTTACTTGAAAAGTAACTAAATAAAAAAAATTAAAAAAAAAGTAATGAACTGTGATTCCCTGAGGAAACCAGAGTGTCGCTGTTTCCTGATGAGCAGGGCTTCATGAGGAAATCCTGGGAGAATTCCAGAATAAAGTCCTTATCTTCTGGGGAGCGACAGCTCACAGGGAAGGCAGGGGCACTGTCTCCCGGGACGCAGACACGCCAGTTTTCCCCACTCGGCTTTGCTCATTCAACTTCATGCTCTCCTCTGCCATCCCACCCCTACCCCTACGCATGATGCTTTCTTCCCGGCTGTCTCCCTCTTTTTTTCATTTTAAAATCTCTTCTACTTTTTGACTTCTTTTATCTGCAACAACTGTCTGGAAGCTTTATTTATTTTTTTTGTATTGTTACCATGGAGAGGGCAATTTTCTCATCAAGGAAAGGATATGGTTATGGAGGGAAAGGGATGAGCCACATATGACAATTGAGAGTTAGCCTCTGTGTCTTTTCAACAATATCCAATTAAATCTCTTCGTTACCATACACGAAACGACAGGAACATGGGGGGTGGCCCATTTAGCCCAAGGATGTGAATGAATCTGTAGGCTCTGCGATAGGGTTCTGGGGGGTGTGAGGCAGGTGGGAAGGCAGACCCTCAATCGTGAAACAAGAACTACTGAACAAAGATAACTGACAGATAGTTACCAGGCGGTTGTTTGAATAGATGCTGCTCTCTGTCTTTTACAGTAAGAGACCTTCAGAATCTGGGAAGACAATTCTCTCCAAAATGATGGAATACAAACATGTAGATAAACCAGGCAAGTGGAGGGAAGAGACCAGTGAAATATTTCCCAATGAGAAGTTAAAAAAATAGGAAGCACTACAGGGACACAGAGAGGAAGAGCAATTAACAACGCTTCTTTCTTCTTTTCTCTTTTAAAGTTGAAAACAAAGTGGGAAAAATTCAAATATGGAAATATCTGGTGGTGAAATACCAGTGAGATTTTTAGTTAGTCTAGAATTTTTTATTGCAAACTAGAAAAAATTTGTTGCTGACTCATAGATGTGCCAACATTAGGGCCTGAAATAATATTAACTCTAATTCTCATGAGATGAATTATACATATACTTCATTTCTTTTGGTCATTCTGAAAAAAAAAAGCTATGAAATTTTTAAATAATGAAGTTTCTCAAATCACAATAGACAACTCATCACATGTTTAGTAAGAAACTTGCATAACTGCTGTAGATAAATTTTATGCCGAAAGGCTCACACCAACAAGAATAATTAAAGGAAAGGAATTGCAAAACAGTAAAAGCATGAAATTAAAATGTACGCCCTGGCTGGTGTGGCTCAGTGGGTTCACCGCAAGCTGTGAACCAAAGGGTCACCAGTTCATTTCCTAGTCAGGGCACATGCCTGCATTACAGGCCAGGTCCCCAGTGGGGGCCACACAAGAGGCAACTACACATTGATGTTTCTCTCTCTCTTACTCCCTTTCTCTTCTCTATAAAAATATATAAAATCTTGTCAGGGCACATACTGGGGTTGCAGGCCGGTTCCCTGCAGGCCAGTTCCCAGCAGGGGACGCATGAAAGGCAACCATACATTGATGTTTCTCTCCCTCTCCCCTTCCCTTCCCCTCTAAAAGATAAATAAATAAAATCTTTAAAAAAATACATAAAATCTTAAAAATAAATAAATAAATAAATAAATAAATAAATAAATAAATAAATAAATAAATAAAATATTGGTGCGAACATTTGGAGCTGAAGCAGCATGTTGATCAACTTTGCTAATAAATAGCCTCTCTTTCCCATTATCCACTGTAGCTTTTAAAAAACACAATGAGATTGTCTTATAAGACATAATAGTGTGGCTTTTCAGATATAGAAAAGTTAGAGAGAATATAAGGTTAGGATAGCAGTCCACAACATGCCTGTACCGTGGCTATACCCTGCCAAAGCAGAAGATACGAGACAGGGGGCAGGGGGCGGGGAGGGAGGGAGCTCTGATTCCTGGGATCGATGCTAACCTATTTTCTGGCAGCATCTTCTGCTTGCTACTTCACAACAGTGCCGGAAAAAAGAATATGTTGCCGCAAATTACATACTATTAAATAAATAGATAAAAACGAAGATGATCTGCGTCAAAAGAAAGTGATAAGCTCCTCTCACAGCACAAAGTGAGGGTTTCATTAAGCAAAGTTGTCGGGAGAAAGCTACATATCTTTTCCATCTCTCACTTACTGCTGAATCTGTAAATCCCATGCCCCATTACCCCCATACAAGCCAGGGAGCTGTTCTCCCAGAGTAGCATGTCATTCGTGATGGAACTGACACCTAATGGTTGCTTCTTCTTAACGCATACACACAATTTCTGATTTGGGGGCTTTGTGTTTTGCTCTGTTCTTGGGCCACTAAAAATAATCAAATTTCTCATGCAGTTTGGACCTAAAGATGAAAGAGAGGTCTCATTTGAAATAGTTATGAATAAGGATAAAATCCTTGACAAATATACTTTTTGACCCAGATGTGGCTTGTTCACCAGATATATCCTTAAGGCTGAACACCCTAAATCAGGGCAAACCTACACAGAGCATGGCACAAAAGTAGGTTTATGGTTGTTCATGTGGAAAATAATACACTAATAAATAAATACTAATTCAATAATAAATGCTGTGCTTCGCCTATGAACACCTGTAAACCTCCTTTTGCCCATCCTGTCTATGTTTCAATTGTGCATGATTATTGCTATACAGGTGACAAGCTAAAGAAATTTGACCTTGAGAATTATGAATCATTGAAGACTGGACTGGACACATGTTAAAAGGTTTGTGGTAAAAGAAAAACCAAACTATCATCTTTTAGTAACAGAAAATTTACTTATCATATTCCATTTACTTTAACATACTTTGGTGTTACATGATGTACGTGAGCATATGGATGTGTTAGCTGCCGGTTGCGCCCATTGGGAATTCTTACAGGGGCTGGAGTCAGACTTCAATCAGAAAGGCCAGGCTCCTGAGACAGATGCTACATGCATTTTAACTATTTTTACCACAGTCCAGTTGTTCACAAATTATTAATGCTCCTCTATATTTGAGGAGTGTGTGGAGTGTCCAAATTATAACAGGTGCTCTTTGCTGTGATACTCCATTTTTGTTATGAACACAAGCTGATATTTGGAGATACCGTCCAAGAATTGACAAAGAAAAATAGGATGAGAAAGTAAGAATGACATAAAGTAATGGCAAAATATTGACTGCTTATCAGTGTTGGAAAAGCCTTGCTAATGAACAAAATAAATGTTAGGAATAGATTTTCATTTGTGACACTGGTGTTATTCAAGGTACATGTTTTGGTGAACATACTTTAGAGACATCCCTCATCAGTATAAGGACCAAGAATAGGAACCTGACAAGCTATGGAGCCTGTGCTCTTTGAAATGGTACCCAAGATTCCCTGCCCAAACTGTTGTCTCCACATCGAATCCAAAGATTCTGATTGCCTGCACCCTCTCTGACTTTAACTGAATCCTCACCTTAGATTCTAGAATATTCTCACGTCTACCTTGAGTGAACCTTTGGCACAGACTGTAACCCTAACACTGGATAGGGGGAGCATGGGAGAGTGACTAACCCTGCCATACCATACAAAGTTTCTGCCACTGTCCTCCACCCAAAATAACCTAACAGTTAGTCTTGCGTAACACTATCCACCCAGAACAATTCTCAACCTCATGCAGACTGCATGGTTCACAGGAAGTGTAACCAGTATAAAAACAACTGTAATCCCCCCATAATCCTCACCTCCTTCCATTTGACAACACATTTGATTTTGTTCTCAGAGTAGAAAATTACATTTTGGACTTCCTCATGGCTATATTTGTCCAATGGGCTCTAATAAACAGACCTTTAAAGATTTTATTCCACCTCTGTGTAGTATTTGTAGCATTTGAATAATTTTCAAAATCTTGCCTTGCCTTTCATCTTGATGTTCCCCCTCGTAGTACAGCTTCTGTCCCACAGTCCAAACAGTAACCAGGCCTCGTAGTTTGGTGAAGAAGATAACGGGCTGACACTGACATGGGGGGGGGTGTGCCTTTGTGTGCGTGGGAGGGCAAACGAGCTGGATCGTTGCTGAGCACAGAAATGAGTTTCTGGAGATGCAACCCTGGGCTTCAGACACAGGACTGTGGTGAGACCATTTGCTCCGACCCTACGGGAGCCTATCTGGGCTGCAAGAATATCCTTGTCTGACATTTTTATCTTGGCTCTTCGACAAGTTCTCTGTCACCTTTCTGCTTAAGATTCAGATTCATTATTATTGCTTCTGTGGATATATTTTTTTTCATAGAATGCTTGAAGATCATAAGAAAGCCTATTTTAATATATCTTCTTTCTTAAGCAAAGACATTTTCATCTCCACTCTTTTTATTCCCCAGCTATGTACTAAAAGGCTTTATTCCCCAGTATGTACCACACTCAAGCAGGTGTTACTTCTACTGGACTTGGTACATATACACACATACATATACAGTTTCTTGCCAATAAACCTGGACTGGAATCCAGGTATATTTACAAATGGTATTGCCTTGGACAAGTAACTTAACCTGAGTATCCTCCTTTACAAACAAATAGGGTACCAATTAGTTTACACTACACTTGAGAGGATAGAAATATTAAAATATGATGTGCCTTGTACATAATAGAGCATAATAAATAGTAAATATAAGCATGCAGAATTTTACAGTAGCATATTATTTAGCCTAAATTTTTTTCTGGCCTTAAGGAATTTGTGAAAAGCAGTTTGGACATCATCACACCTGACAGCGAGGGTATGGGGCAGTAACAAAATCTTACTTATCATACTACATTTTTGCTATATATAAATCTGCTTCAATAGCATTCTATATGGGTACATAAATATTCGCAGAAATATACACGGTGTGTGTTTTGACAAAATAACATGTGTGTACTTGGGTACATAATAAATATTGCAACAAAACAACCTTACTCAGCACTTCTTGCTTTGTCATTCATCACAATTTATGTTAGCAATCTATTTAATTCGGACATTTGAACTGTTCCCAGCTAGCCCCTATTTGAAAAAAAAAATGAACCTATCTGTAGGAGAAGCTGTGACATGGAGCCCAGATGCCCCCTCAGAAGTGAGGGACATATTCTCCTCGCTGCTAAGAGTGCTGCTGGTGGACAGCCACCATCTGTCAACCCCTCACAGGAACTACCTTGGCCAAAGAGAAACACCTTGCCCAAGTTTACATTTCCTTCCCTAAGAAGCCCACATTCAGTGAGGGACCAGAAGTGGAGTTACAAAGGTCTCATCCTCCCCCTCCAAATCGTACCAATCCAGAAGGGTAACTTCAGCTTCAGAACTCCCTGAAGAGTAACAGGAGGCCTCTCCTGAGGCTGCATCACACCCCAACTTCTCCTTCTGCCCCCCGCTGTTGACCCCAAGAACACTCCCAGGTAAACATCCTGTATGCTCACCTGTATCTCTGGGTCTGTTTCCCAGGAATCCAAGCGGTGACAATATCATTAAGCAAATAAACCCCAGGCATTTGGCACTAATTTCTGTAACACTATCTTTCTAAAAGTCTACAAAGCACAGGGGCAAAACTTTCCTATAATAACCTGCACATTTTCTTCTCTCTCTGCCTTCAGCAAGTACTTGGGGACTTAAGATAAGAATATTGGGAAGAAAGAGAGTGGAGTGAACTCCTCCTGCAAATCTCTTCGGGCTCAAACACACCTGTCTCCGGCCCTGGAGTTTCTCACATTCATCTCACCGTCTTTGACCTGAGGCGCACTCACTCTTGTCTGAAAGCCTCTTTCAACAGCAGGTGCCCTTTTCACTACATGCCAAGGGTTTCCTTCTAAGCCAAGTTAAAAAAAAAATCTCATCTATTAGGAAAATACACATTTTCAGAAGTACCTGGAAAACAATTAGAGCGAAACAAGTTTCCCTCTAAAACGAAAAAAATTGTAGCATCACCTGGCAAGGGGCTTTCGAAACACTACCACTGACCTTTTTTGATTCCTTTTCAGATCTGAAAGTTTGATTTATTTGTACAGTAAAAAAAGCCATCGTAATTAATTGGTTTTTCAAGTGTCTATCATTTTTCACCAAGGATAATTGCTACGATCAGCAAGAGGAGCCTTAATACAAACATATTTAATCATCTAAAACTAATATTCGTTTTAAAGAGCAACTTTCTTTAATTAATTGTTTACTTTGATGAATGATGTAAAATACCACTGTTATATCAGAGGGAAATAAAAATGTGCAGAGAAGTAACACAGAGGTAGAACACATTCAACTGCAGAGTTGACATTGATTTACAAAGACCTTATGACATGCTTTAAATCCTGATAACGACAGTGTGACACAGAATTTTCTATCCCAGTTTTACAGCTGCTAAGCTGAGGACCAGAGAAGCTGCATGGCTTGCCAATAACTCACAAAGCAAGGTTTTTAGATGCCTGACTCCAAAAAAGCTCATGCTCTTTCTACAAATATGAAAAGAGCAGTATAGATGTTCATAAATTATTAATGCTCCTCTATATTTGAGGAGTGTGTGAAGTGTCCAAATTATAACAGGTGCTCTTTGCTGTGATACTCCATTTTTGTTATGACCACAAGCTGATACTTGGAGATATTGTCCAAGAATTGACAAAGAAAAATAGGATGAGAAAGTAAGAATGTCATAAGGTAATGGCAAAATAGTTACTGCTTATCAGTGTTGAAATCCTGTTCATACATGTTTATGTAATACATTATATTTCTCTTGATGTATAATGGCACAACATGAACGTATGTGCTCATTTCTATTCCTTTGGAATGACATAAGAGTTGGTATTGTGTCCTCCTTTTCTTCCCAGCTTTTAAATTCCACAATCACTTATGTAAGACTATGAAGAAATAGTGAAATACAATTAAACAAAACGTTGAACTATTTGTATGAAAGTGTTAGTCTGGTTAAAAAGGAATTGTATTTGGTTTAAACGCTAACTCCTCTGGGAAACCTTTCATACGCAACTGTTGGCTCCCTTCAACATGGAGTAGTGACTGGAGTGGGTATGTTGGTAATTTTCACAGCATCTTGTTCTGGAGCGACCAAGGAATTGGGGTGGAAAATACTACCCTCCTTGCCAGAATGATTGGTTCAGGTGTGGGCTTATGACTTAAGCTAGCCTAATCAGAGAGAAGTTCAGAACTTTCACTGAGGGTCAAGAAAGAAAGTTTTTCTTTCATTTTTAAATACAGTATGATATGCAAAAGTGAATTCTGTAACTGCTATGTCAATGTTCAAGGAAAAAACTGAGCAGTGAGCCTGGAACCTTGAGCATGCCATGCCTGAAGTCTACCCATATTTGTTATGTAAGCAAATAAATTCCTTTTCTTATTTAAGCCACTTTGAATTGGATTTTCTGTCAGTTGCAATTGAAGATATGCTCATTCTTTATCAACTTTAATATAAAAGAATATTCAGTTTTTACCCAAATATAAAATCTATTTCATCATACTTCAAATTGCTTTCTTTTTGGTTTTTTAAAATAGATTTAAATTAAAAAAATATCTTATTTACTTATGTTTAGAGAGAGGAGAAAGAAGGGAAAAAAACATCAATATATGAGAGAAATATTAATTGGTTGTCTCACACATACCCCCAACTAGGGACCCGGCCTGGCACCTAGGTATATGCCCTGACTGGGAACTGAATTGGCAACCCTTAGGTTTGCAGTCTGGTACTCAATCCATTGAGCCACACCAGCCAGGGCAAAAAGAGATTTTAAATAATATCAACTTAAATAAGGTTTCCCAAGAATCCATATAGCAAATAATTCAGTTTGCGAAGTGTTAATATTTGTTTAACTTTCTCTCTTTATCTATAAATAAGTTAACTATATATCCAGTTTACCCTGGACAATCTTAGCTAACTCTTGTCCTACATTACTAATAAAGGTACTCCTTTTTATTCTTAAATGTATGTTTAAGTAATAAATCATGTAATGGACTTGATTACATTTTTTGAAATCAGTCCCATTCTTCCCCTTTGTAAGCACCGAATGACAGGCCTGTGTTCTAGCTGTGACAACCTCACAGACAGTAGGAAGGAACTAACACTGTGGGTTTCATCCCCCTTAGGATCCTAGCTGCCGTTTGTTGTATGCTTTCAGCTTGCAAGCAACCTGCTAAGAAGTGATGGCTAGGGTTGCAAGATAACCTAACTGAGAAAGTAATTGTGTTTTCTGTTTAAAAATGAATAACATGTATTTCCTGTTTCACTTTTACATGGTAGACGTGGCTGTGTCACCGAAGTCTGGATTTTCTTGCCCCACCCCCATCCCCAATGTGTTAAAAGCTCTTCATTTCTGGAGCACTTCAGATTGTAGAAAATTACAAAGACTCCTAGGTAAGAAGAGAAGGCAGAATTGTAACACCTACTGGCCAGTTTCTTTTCTGAATGCCCGTGAGACTCTCAAAGGCTCTTGAAGTTTCCTGAAGAAGAGGGAAAACCCTGAAATGTGTCCAGGCCCCTGGATTTCCCAACCACTCTAGAAGAAATGCTCTGAGCCAAAATTTATTTGGCTTAGAAAAAAAAAAACAAACCAAAGACATATGACATTTCTTGTGCTTTAGGAGTTGAGAAACAATTCCACTGGATTTTATCTGTAGTGTTTTAAAGAATTATTCTAGGATATTTTCATGTCTACCCAGTATATTTAGACTCAATGCTTGAAAGCAAATAAATCCATTCATAAGAGATTTCAATAATGTGATGGGATGGATGGCTTGGTAGTAACATGTTGGAGCAAGAGAATGGCTCCCTAATAGGAAATGTGCCATTGACATTTGCACAGGTTCTGACAAGGGTAAAAAATAACGTAAAAAGAAATTACATCTCAGACTTGGAGAATTTGCAGGTCATTTATATATTCTGCTCCTGGAAAGAACTCCACATGATCCTGACTTCAAAATATACATAAAACTAGGGAAAAATAAAGAAGCAAAACAGTGCTTTAGCATTGGGATCATATCTTCAAATACAAAAGTGAAGAGAAAACAGGAAGTAAAGAAAAATCCCAGTAAGTATCACAATCACAGACAATGAACTGCCACATAATTCGAGGTTATTTAAAATAAACACGTGTGTACCGGCAGACCAAACTGCCAATATGTTAAAAAAAATGCCTCCCACCCTGTCCTTACAAAATATTTAAAATCACAACCACTTAAATCATCTGGAGAATCTCCCAATGTAACAGAATTGATCTATATTTCCTTTTAAAGAAACAGGTGTTAACATATCTCATATGCCTTAGACACTGGATAGGAAGTTTAATACAAAAATTTAAACCAAAGCTTTAAGCGTTGCAGGAAGAAGGTAAATAACATAGGACGTGCCTCCTGATTGTAAACAATATATTCAAAGAGAGAAAGGGCTTGCGGAACATCTGTGAATGCAATCTCTCTGGTTTACATGGAAAAATACGTTTTCTACTCAGTAAAGAGGAGTTCAAGAAAATAAATGAGAGACTTTTATATCAGCTAAGTTGAAGTAAGATCTTTCTTATCATGATAGGTTCCTCTGAGGCCACAATTGGTACTACAGTTAGGAGTACCAAAGGCTCCTTATCATAGGCCCAGGGGACAGTAGATAGCTGATGCATTGAGGAGTGGCATGCTCCAAAGTTTTGTGACTGCACACACCTATTATTTTTTAAAAATTAGCCAACAGAGCAATCCACATTTAATAAAAGTTTCATACGCATGCTACTTTATTAACATATGTATTTTATAAAAAATTAACTTTAAAAGAATGACATAAGACAAATAAATACCATATGATGATCTCACCTATAAGTAGAACCTAATCGACAAAAGTAACAAGCAAGCAAAATAGAACCAGAGGCATGGAAATAAAGAACAAACTGACAGTGAGTGACCAGAGGGGAGCGGGGAGAGATAACAAGTGAAAATAGGGGAAGGGCTCTCAAGGAACATGGATAAAACGACATATGGACAAAGACAATGGGGGTAGGTTAGAAGGTGGGAAGTGGGAGTGGGTGGGGCAGGGGGCGTGGTGGGGGAAATGGAGACAACTGTACTTGAACAATAAAGAAATTATAAAAAATGAAAAGAAATATAAAAAATGAGATAAAAATAAACATACATAAAATTTATCATTCTTTCTATATATTCCCACTGAAGTGCTCTGTAACTGAACCCTAAAAAGAAGAGGCAAAGCTTTCTGTTTCAAACACGATATGAAGAGTGTTTGATTTCTGTCTCTCAGACAGTATATAGGAAAGTGCTAAAATGTGTGCAGGCATTTGAATGCCTCTTTTAAAATATGTTTATTGTGTTATTCTTGCTCATTCTAAGACAGTTGTCCCAATTTTTAATGCCTTTAAATGCTGTTCTATATGTGTGCTTCTCTTTAAAACTTCCATGCAGATTTTTATAGTATTTGAAATATAAATTACGATATGTAATATATGCTGATACTGTTATAGGCAATACTGCTTTTATAGAATGCTGTGTTAGCTTCTTTCCCTCGGCTATTCATTCAGGAGAAAGCCTAGCTACTTCATCCCTGATAGGTATATCATAACGAGAGGCACAAATGCTATCCTACTAACGACTTCTCAAATTATACACATGGTACTGAGAGGAAAGATTTTGGAAAGACTAATCTGGCAAAAACAAATGCATGTAAAGAAGTGACTCACAGAGACCTACCTGCCCATCCAACTAAGAAAGGTTCATATTCTCTACACTGTGTTCCTCAGCCTGTTCCCCACAAATTATTTACGTGGCGAAATGAGAGAGTGAGGCTGAGCTGAACAGTACTAACGTTCATGTGAGATTTTTTCAGGACTTTGCTATGGTGATGGGTGTTGATGCTCTCCAAGTCCATGCACAAATGTTTCTCAGCCTATGTGGCTTTTTCACAAGGAATACCTATTAACATCTGATGGACTGAATGCTCTGCACGGGGAATGTTGAGATAATCAACCCATGAGGAACAATAGTATTGCGTCAAATCATAACGGTCACCATTTTTCAGGGTTTTTTTAAAGCATAAAATAGATAATTGAGATTTTGAGAGGCAAAAGGGGTTGTTCTTGTTGAAGCATATGGGGAGGAAGAAGGAAAAATCTAGAAACTTGAGTCTTGGGATAGTAATGCAAGAAAGAGAGCATGGATGGTCAACTAAATGCTGGTGCTTGTGGTAAAAGATTGAAAAGATCATGTAAAGGAGTTAGAACACGTTATGAAAGGGGCAATGCAGCCAAGGCCAGGTGGCTCAGTTGGTTGGATCACTGTCCCGTACACCAAAAGGTTGAGGGGTCAATCCCTGGCCAGGGCACATACAAGATGCAACTGATTCTCTCTCTCTCTCTCAAATCAATAAACATATCCTTGGGTGAGGATTTTAACAAGGGGGGGGGGCAACACAGACCAGTAAGAAAATCTTGATCTTTTAAAAAGTTTTATATTAAATGGGTTATATTACTTATTCTCCTATTTGATCATCATGCTAGAACTGGTAATCTTTTATTTTCCTTTTTTGACTTTTATTAGTAATTCATGTGATAGTGATTCTAAAAAAAATTGTTTATTTATTTTTAGAGAGATGGGAAGGGAAGGAAAAAGAATGGGAGAGAAACATCAATGTGTGGTTGCCTATCACATGCCCCCTACTGGGGACTTGACCTACAACCCAGACATGTGGCCTGACTGGGAATCAAATCAGCAACCCTTTGGTTCACAGGCTGGAGCTCAATCCACTAAGCCACACCAGCCAGGGCTGTGGGAGGGGTTTAATAAGAATATATTACTTCCAAGTCTTTGCCCTACTGACAGATCTTCATTCTGCTGTTTTCTTATCATAACACTAACAACGAGCGCTTGTTGAACTAGAGGTTCTCCCTGGATCTGAGCTACTCCCAGGAGGAGAAAGGGCAGCCTGGGATGCTGCCAAGGAAGCAGCCGGGTGTATCCAGCTGAGTCCAGGCTACTGGTGATCACGGCAACCAGCCTTCCTGTGGTACTGTGGCTTCCTTAATAGCACAGTGAGAACTACAGAATGCATTAGAAAATCTCAGCTGGGTTATGTACTGTGTACAGTGCTTATGGGGGGTATCTCTAGAGTTAGATCACTGGATTTGGACCCAATTCTACTCCTGAGTACCTGCTTGAAGCTGAAGTAATTTTTTAAAATTGTTGTTCTGTTACAGTTGCCCCAATTTTCCCCTATTGCTCTCCCCTGCTCCACTTACCCTGCACCCTGCTCCCACAGTCAATCCCCACCCTGTCGTCCATGTCTGTGGGTCATTTATGCCTGTTCGCAGAACTGCTAATCTTTTAATTGCTTCTACTTTTCCTTGTACTGCACAAGTGGTTTTGGGTCTTAGTAATTCAGGGTGTGAAAACTGATTACCTAATACTATGTGTCTCGATGCTAATGGACCTCTTCAGAATTTGTCAGGCTATTTAAGCTATTATAAAGGTGACTGCTTTCTCTTTCTCCAGTTTAAAAATGTTCAGAGGTAAAAAGATAGGAATGAACAATCTATCTTTTCTTAATTTTATGTCATTGATATTTGAAATAAAATTAAACAGAAGACACGTCTGCTATGCCTGTTGGGAATGGCACTGCCCAATAGTACTTCCACAGTGATGGGGATGTTCTATTTCTATGTTGTCCAAGGTGGCAGTCAATAGTCCCATGTGGCTATTCAGCATTTGCCTGTGCCCAATGGGACTGAAAAACTCATTTTACATTTTAATTTGTTTACATTTAAATGGCCATATGTGGCTACTGTATTGGACAGTGAAGATTTCGAGAAACAGCCAACATGCATGGCTAATTAGGAACTTCTTTCTCTTTTTAAGATTTTATTTATTTATTTTTAAAGGCGGGGGAAGGGAGGGAGAAAGAGGGAGAGTAACATCACTGTGTGGTTGCCTCTTGCACTCCCCCTGCTGGGGATGTGGCCCGCAACCAAGGTATATGTCCTGACTGGGAATCAAACTGGTGACCCTTTGGTTCACAGGCTGGCATTCAGTCCACTGAGGCACACCAGCCAGGGCAGAGGTTACTCCTTGAAAATAGAAGAGGAAATATAAACACAATGTTTTTCAAGTTTCCATGTAATTTACACAACTTTGTATGGTATGATTGGAAAATAAAACAATTGATGCCTACTACTAAACATTAATACCAGGGTTATTCTTTCTCATTTGCCCCCCTTCCCCACCCCAGATCACTTCTGCTATGAGAGGACTAAGAAGACAGGAAAACTGTCACATCAATTTTTGCTAATTAAGAGCTGACTTAAGTCAAGAGGAGAAAATATACATTTGTTGAAGAGTATCTTATGAGGCAAGGCCAGTTGCCTTCCCAATGTTCATTCTCTCCTTCAACCAAAAGAGACTCAATTTTGTCCAAAACATCCCAGTTTTAGGATTAGGATGCCAGTTTTATTGTGAATTATAAATATATAGAGTACTTATTCATTTAAAATTCTCTGTTATCCTAGGATCCCTCGAAGCTAAGAGCGGGCATGGGGAACATTTCTGGCCAATGCAGTGTAAGCAGCCCTCTTCTATGTGGGCATGTCCAAAAAGCTTTCTTTTCTATATAAATAGGAGCCAATATACATGGCACACGCATTTGCTCTCCTCATTTCCCTCCTTTCCATTTTAAAGCAGACATGGTGCTGAAGGGCAGTGTAGTCACTCCGCGACCACGGGAAGGGAAAGCCACATGCTGAGGATGGGTAAGGCTGGCTAAGGAAGGTGTAGGGACATGATTTTGTGGCTGCTGGCCCTACTCTAGAATATACAATTCTGGAGGACTGGCTATGTGAGAAAAAGAAACTTCTATCTGGATAATCTCATGAAGTGAGGATTTTGCTCCCTGCAGCCAAACAGTATTAACTGGGGGGGAAAAAAAAAGATCCTTTAATTTCTAAAATTCTTAGAGTCTAAAATGAGAATTTCTTTGACTTGATGTGGTAAATCTAATGTCCAGGAGCTTTTCATTCATCATTGACCAAAAAAGACATAAATCATGCTGCATTTACATGTTAAGATAAATATAAATACTCATATGGCTCCATATTAGATTGCTCAATTCCACATGCTAAGTACAACTACTCATGTATGAAAATAAAGTAAATCTGCAATATTTATACAGCACCTACTATGTACCTTAGCTGCCATAGCAAGGAGAATATGATGCCTGCGTTCAAGGACATTTAAATTTATTTCAAGGGCTAAAATGTAACAAGGCAAATGAGAACAGATGTTTTAAAGGAGAAGATCAAGACAATAGAAGCATCTTGACAAGTGCACATATAGTGGGAAAAATAACTTTTCAGTGGATTAAAAAGACCAGTGCAGAGTGAAATTATCAAAACACATTTCACAGAGAAGGCAGCGATGGATCGTAAAGGCTTTGAGGGTGCTCTTGACAATCCATTCAACTCTGTATTTCTAATGATTATATTCACATGAAGGGGTGGGAAGGAACCCTAAGTCAGTGGTTACTTCGTAATTGGATTTGGTGAGAACTCACACCTTGAAATCATTGCACAGTTCTCATCGAAAAAGTTTCCTAACCCTAAACATGAAATGCATTCTCATTTTGATTTAGAGAACAGGTTTATTATAAAATCTCATTAGATATAGCTTCTTGTCTGCTTGCATTTATTCTATCTGCTATTATTATCTGCCCCCAGTAGCCGTCTTCTTCCAGTGCCTAACACTTATTATAAAGCTTTAAAAAAATAAAATTGAATTGGGTAAGTGTGGGGAAAGTGGCACTTTGATTTTTGTGTCAAATTTCTCAAAGGGCATTTATGGTCCTATCAATGGCAGCTTTTTTTTTTTTTGATTTTCATATAATGTGACATGACACCAAAGTTTAGTCTCCATAGAGTTGCTACAGATTATTTTCCCTCTCACCACAATCTCATTCTTCTTGTTTTTTGTTTTTTTTTGGGGGGGGGGAAGCATGGAGGAGTTAAGTGTAAATTATTCTCTCCTCTCCACTTTTCAGTAGAGATTTATTTATATACCTCTGCCCCAAACCTTCCCCATGGCGTTCCTTTTTCTCATTTCTACTTGGAAGGTTTAAAAATAATCCTAGAGCAGAGCATAGATTCAATTCGTTTGGGGGAGGGTAACCTGTATCATTACAAAGTTTATTCTGCTCCCATAATTGAAGGAAGACTATATTGGGGATACCAAAGCATTTCTATTCCTGAGATAAATAATACAGAAGAAATTCTTTCCTAGAGTAAATTATGGGAAATGCATAATTCTTGAATACGATGCTATTTGTTTACACAGAATGTAACAGAAAAAGATAAGGGAATCTGGAAGGAGTTATGAATTATTAAAATTATATTCAAAGTCATTTTTATAAATAGAATAAAAAATGGACTCAAATCACTCTAGAAACTCTGGTATTAGTCTTAATGAATTCATAGATGACAGAAACACAGTCCAACCACACTGCTTCTCTCTTTCTCTCTTTTCTTCCGCAGGAGAAAGAAAGAAGGAACTCCTACCCTTTGTGACAGCATGGATGGAACTGGAGAGTATTATGCTAAATGAAATAAGCCAGGTGGTGAAAGACAGACACCATATGATCTCGCTGCTTCTCTCTTAAAAACAGTGCAGCTATGATCGTCGTAGGAATTTACTGATCAATTAGCATAGTTTATGAATTGAGAAACAGTAGACCACAGATGGCAAACACAAGGCTTGCAGGCCGAACCCCGCCCTCCACCTTGTCTTATCTGGCTCTCCACCTTGTTTCTACCCAGCAGCAGTGCTGAGCTCTCACTTCACTGTTAAGGAGTAGTTACATTTCTACAGTCCTAGAGTTACATTTGGCCCTTTGAAGGCAACCACAAGGCTGATGTGGCCCCCAGTGAAAATGAGTTTGACACCCCTGCAGTAGACCATATCATGCAAAAAAAAATTCAGCATTAGGTTATTAAATAAAAATTCATAAGGCATTGGAAAAGAGAAGCCTAGGTTAATTTTGTTCTATATGAGAGAGGCAGTCACATAGGAAAAATGTAAAGGATTGGCTTGTTCTAATGTGTACATGACTGAAATCACCATAGCATTTTTCCTCTTGTGTCAATTGCTACTCAGTCTTTTTTGCTTCCCTCAACAGAAGATCCACTCTAGACTGGAAGATACACTCAAAACCAGGAGCCTATATTCTCCCTGTGTTTACTCCCCCCAAGCAGATAACCCTCACTGATGCCTTTTGCCAGTAAGTGTTCAGTAAGTTACAGATAAATAAAAACTTAGTCTGATACCAAAAGTTCGTAAAAGGTAGTCACTAGATGCATTTTTAATAATCTGCATGGGCCCTGGCTGGTGTAGCTCAGTGGATTGAGCACGGGCCTGCGAACCAGACAATCGCGGTTCGATTCCCAGTCAGGGTACATACCGGGGTTGCAGGCCGGTTCCCTGCAGGCCAGTTCCCAGCAGGGGATGCATGAAAGGCAACCATACATTGATGTTTCTCTCTCTCTCTCTCCTTCCCTTCCCCTCTAAAGATAAATAAATAAAATCTTAAAAAAATAAAAAATAAATAATCTGCATGGCACTGTAACTCAGGCCTCCAAAGAGGGAGGAAAGAAAATATTAGTAGTATTCATTTTCATTGCAGGCTATTAACCATGTCTGCTTTATATGTATGTTAAATACTATTGATACATATATATTGATCACTTTAATGTAACTAATCGCATTCAGAAAAGTGTGGCTAAAGGTACAAAACCACTAATAGGGATGTGTGCCCATGACTTTAGCTCATTCTCAATAATTTCCTTACACAGGAAATTAAATTAAAACCAAACTTTTGCTTCACTATTTTTTTAGTGTCATTTATCTGCCTTTAGCATGCTTTGTAACTGGGTTTTCAAAGATAATTTGTTGAACTAAGGAATGAACAAAAACCCATGTACCTCACATCAACACTACCCAACACTACACTAACATACCAGGGTAATGATAAGAACTGGCATTATAACACAGTGTAATTGCAATTATATTTCAAGGGACTGAAATTATGGAAAAATGTAAAGCCCCCAAAGCAGGTAGGTAATGAAATTGAGGGTATAATAACATTATATATTTTTCAAAAAAGATGAAAAGACATTGAACTGCTTCACTCGTATATTGCTTTCTTATGAAAGAACTAGAGAAGATCCCAGACTATAGGTAATTTTATGAAAATAATAAAAGTCATTTCATATAAAGAAACTGCAATGTAGACTCAGGCAGGGGGAATTTGTAAATACAAATCACTATTTAAAAACAATGACAAACATAAACTTCCTTATTAGGATCCCCTGGTATTTACTGAAAACACGGTACACTGGCTTTTATCTGAATTCATGTAAATACTGTGGTTCAGTTTTACTTGATAAGGTTTGGACAGAAAATTTAACAGTGAAATGAACTGAAATGTACTAACATACACATTTCAATTCATAGGCTTTAAAAGAGGTGGTCTCATAAAGCTTACGTTTATCTTTAAGCCAAAAAAAGGTGTATAGTATCATTTTCTGTGAAAATGTTATTATGAGACTTAGAAAATGGACACCTTTGTACCTGCAACTTACTGACCTTTATAAGGGGAGTTTATTTCATCATGGCCACAGAGTATAATGCGCATCCTATTACTGACACTGGCGTATCAGTACATCCTTCAGTGAAGGTAACAGTGAGCTTGGCTCTCATTAGGTAAGGAAAGAAAATTGCATGTGTGTGGAGCAGTGATCCGCAGAGTTATGAGCTCTCCACAGGAGATGTGTATGTTTGTCACAGGGTAACTGCAGGATGAAATTTGCAAATGTCTTCAGCGAAACAGACCGAGACACTATTCTTTGTAGAACACAATAAACACTTACCTGTATTTTTTGGACCATAAGACGCACCTGGATTTTAGAGGAAAATAGGGAAAAATTTTTGAAGGAAACAATGTGGTAAAATATGTAATAATGTAAATAACATAATATTTCACCAATGTAATTGTGAACAGAACTCAAGAGCAGCATTAACAACCATTATTCCTCCCAAATTTGGGGGGGGGAGTGTGTCTTATAGTACAAAAAATACGGTATATATGGAAAGATGGCGCACTCTGTTACAGTGTTTCTTAAACAGGTTTGTGCAGAATGAACAGATGAGATGCTGAGGGCTGGATGGTTGTGTAATAAAAGAAAAAAAAAGGCCAAATGATCAGTCTTCTTACCCTAAAATGACTGTCATCCAATTTGTAAAACCCACTGGGTGGCCAAAGAAATAAACTGTCTAGTTGGGTTTGTTATGGTTTTGGTGGAGAAATGAGATCTTGACGAAGGGGAGGGGGGTGGGTCACAGGAAAAAAAAAAGAGAGAAACTACTCCCAAGAAGTCTGAACTTAATGTTAGGACAATTACATTTCTCAGTGACATTAGGCCGATGAGCTATCCATAACTTTTCTCATCTGTTTCATGAGAGAAGGGATTTGTAACACCCACTTTCCTGCTATGCTCATGGTAATGGAGTAATACCAATAAACATTCTTTTCCATTTGTTTTTAAATAATCAATGCTGTTTTCACCACACATTGTTTCGCCAGCCCTTCCAGGTCCATGTTAGACAAGTTCTTTTGTCATCAGATTGTGGTTGAATTTATCCAATGAAAGTTATAATCAGAACGACACTGAAGTGCTTCAATGGCTCTTTGTGTAGAGATAGCCAGAATGTAAAAAATAATCATAGAATTTTTATGAAAGACTTTGACCTTAACAATAAAAAATTTAAATCTATCAAGTAATTATTTCCCATTTAAATATACACCGTACCCATTGCTACTGCTTATTCAGCCCTTGGACAATGCAGTCTCCCGTGTAGCAGTGTAATGCGTAGGTGAAAACGAATCTTGAACAATGCTATTATCATCTTGTCCAGATTGGCCAATTTGTCTCAAGCCCCGTCTGGAGAGGTCTTATTAGGGGAGCAAAACTCCTTTGCCAATTCAGTTCTTTATTCAATACAAATGCCTGTGGTTCAGAGTTAGCGGTGAATTACCCCGGATACCTGGCCAAAATGACTTGAAAAAAGACTGTAATTTATCTAGCACAGGCAATCAGACACCAGTAGTATAAAAATTAATGCTGTCACATGGCCACCTAAATCCTATGTGTTGAGAACAACACGGTTTCCACTGCCACAAACATCTCCCCAGGTTTGCTGGCTGCTTCCCTCTCTCCTTAGCATTTCTCTCACTCACGCCCATCCTTTCTTCCATTTCTCCATCCTTCCTTTTCTTTTCCTGTCTAATTTTCTTCCTTTCCTCTCCTTTCCCTTCCCTTCTGTTGTTCTCTCCTTCCTTTCCTGAGGGTCATATTTAATCATCATTTTCACAGAGCAGCTCTAGATGTATTTTCCCCCTTTATTTGATAAATTAGGTCAGTAAAGGAAAACTGCATAATTGTCAAAACAAGTTTGTTTTGGAGCAGTTTTCCTTAATCGTGAAGAAATGTGAAAAACACTGTATTAGCAGGTTTCTCTGACTTAACCATAAATTACAAATCATCCTCTGCTATTAATTCACAATTCTAAAAAAATATACTTGGAACTTTATGTATGTTTTAGTTTTAAAGACTTAATTTGCATATTTTACATCTCTATTCCTCTACAATATTATGGTATGTGTGTGTGTATACATATAAAAATTTTATATACATATATATGTTTAAAATTTACTTTCTAATATTAAGCAGTTGAGTTGCTTAATTTTTAACTGGCTATATTTTACAATCTTTTAAAAAATTCAAGTTGTGATTTAATTTCCTTTTCTTGCCTGATATAATTCACTTAGTAAAAATTACTTTCATTTCAGAATGGTAGCAGCTCCTTATTTTCTAAAATATGACTTTAATTAAACAAGTTATGCTAAAGGAGAATGAAAGCAAAACATCAACTGTGTGATTTCAAATACAAGGTCTAGTGGAAGGCCATCCACCCTGACCATACCGGATCTCATCAAATACAAGGTCCAGAAGCATGAAAAGCTAGCTATTCAACTGCCATGTCCCTATCCCCTTTCTGGGGAAGATAGTTCAGTCATGGCATGCCTAAGGTTTGATCTGAATCTCATATATTCAATACTAGGTTCTCCTAGAGTCATAAAATGTTTTCTTATATCATCTTGCCTAACTTCTGATACTTTGCTCCTATCATTACAATTTTCAAACTCCCATCTCTATTGAAAATGAAGCCTCCTTATCATATTTCATTCATATTATCCATCATGCAGCCTACATTTATTAAGAACCAATTACTGTATGAGCACATGTTGAGCAAACATATTTTAGGGTACTAGAACATAAAAGGTCTTTATTTCAGGTCTCCACATTGCAAAGGTGGAAAAAAGCATATTGCTTAGATCACAGTAAGCACCTCCTGTGAATCTCCTTTGTTAGTTTTTATCTTCTACCCTGTTGTACCCAATGATTGAGTTCAGTGGACACTTATTATTGAATGCTCAGCATCCTTTCCCTCTACTATTTTCAACAGATCCCAGTTTCTTTGGGGGTAATGACTGCTCCTTCATTGTGAGGGGCTTTGGAAGGAGAGGGTTTTAAAGCAAAGTTCTCTGCTTTCCTGTAGCTAAGAGGGGGTGTGACCCAAGCAAGTCAACTGGACTTTTTCTTCCGGGACTTTAAATTTGGAATAGTTACACAGGAGGGAGGGAGGGAGGGAGAGAGAGGGGGGGGAGAGAGAAAGAGAGAAAGAGAGAAAGAGAAAAAAAACAAGGTGTCACAGAGACTCAAGTACTTCCTGCTCACTGGATGCCCAGGCATGCACAGGTCCCCTCTCTGTCTGTAAGCCTTTTCCATTGCCTTCCTGCTCATCCCAGCAAATTTACTTGCTGCTTGATTTCATCAGAGGCTATTTTCTGTTGCATGCATCCAGAGAACCCTAACCAATACACAACTAACCTGCATTTGAGGATTCTCCTTCTAAGGACTGCAGCTGCCTGCAGGCCATAAACAAATCTCCTAAGGTCAGCAAGGAAGGATTCCCATTTCCGGCTCCACTCGCCTCTATTCAACCTCATCAATCTCTTCCTCATCATATACCATTAATTTTGGCCAATGAAATCACAATTTCTACAATACACTCTGTTGTTCCTGACTTCAGTTCCCAAGTACAGTTTATTTCCACTCATTTTATCAATCTGTTAATTACAATTTGTTCTTGAGTTCCCGGCTTAAGCTTTATCTCCTTCAAGAAGCTTTTCTTGACAGCTGTTCTCTTCCCTGCTCTGGTTAGTGAGATGCCCTCTTCCTGAACTAAGTCCCTAGACCAGCATGGAAAGCACATCCGGGGAAGTAAAAAGCCGTGGTGATTAAGGGGCGGGCCTCTGGAATCAGACTGCTTGGGTTCAAGTCCCATCATTGTCTCTTTGCTACTTGACCTTGGGAAGGTCATTTAACCTCATTGTGCTTTAGTATCAATCTCTTGGTGCTGTTGTGAGCACTAAGTAATACATGTGACACAGATGAGTGACTGGCTTATCATCAGTGCTGACTATATGCTACGTATTCTCCTGAAATTTCTTTCTATCATAGGGCTATCGCTGCTCTTTTTTTTAAAATATTTTCTTTATTTATTTTTCGAGAGAGGGGAAGGGAAGGAGAAAGAGTGGGAGAGAAACATCAATGTGTGGTTGCCTCTCATGCGTCCCCTGCTGGGAACTGGCCTGCAACCCAGGCATGTGCCCTGACTGGGAATCGAACCGCGATGCTCTGGTTCGCAGGCCCACGCTCAATCCACTGAGCTATGCCAGCCAGGCCTATCGCTGCTCTTTTTCCTTCACCTTCTGTAATCTGTGCACCCCTCTCTTGTCCAACTCTGTACTTCTCAGGTGCTTACCAGTAGGTCAACAAAACTCTGTTCAAACTATATGAATAAATGGGCACTGCGAGTGGTTTTATAGTTTATAAAGCCCTAGTGGAATATTACCTCATGGCTCATACCTCAAACACTAAAGTCAGGAGTGTTTTATTTAAAACTTTACATAGAGGAAATATTTGTTTGCTGAAACTAAATACTTCCTCAAGCTTTCTTGCCCCCCCCCCCACATTTGTTTAATAATTTATTTAGGGTCGTTTTACTGACCATTAATAACTGAAGAATATAAAAGACAAGGGTTTACAATGTCTTTATAAGTTTTTTAATATAAAGAAGCAGGAAAAGTATCTCCAGTACTTAGCTACACACACACACACACACACACACACACACACACACACACACACACATACCTCCTGGCATTTATAAATCCTGACTTTCTGTGACCCTAGACATGGAACTTGAACTTCTCTAAATTAACTTCAGACTTATATTTAAAGATTATCACTATGAAGAGGCATCCAATGAGTCGCCCTTTCTAAGAAAGACACATTTATTTGGGGAGCTCTGAAGACCACCTAGCAGGTCAATACCTTCCTTAAAGGCCAGGCGCACAAAGCCTTCACAGGATGTGTGCACTTTCCCGTTCTCATGTCCGCTGGCTTTCACAGGAGGCCACAGTGCCAATGGCACCATGGCTGCAGATGGGGAAACACACTCTGATTTGCATGGAATGTTATTATGTAATATAGCATTTGCACCATTCAAATGCTGTGAGTAGGCAGATTTACACAGAGCTTGTTGTGGAGCCTAATATTAATTACTAACAATAGCTGACTACTTTGAGTAAGCAAGGAAAGGTGGGAAGATTTTTCATGTACTAC
Organism: Artibeus jamaicensis; assembly: GCF_021234435.1. Taxonomy (NCBI): domain Eukaryota; kingdom Metazoa; phylum Chordata; class Mammalia; order Chiroptera; family Phyllostomidae; genus Artibeus; species Artibeus jamaicensis. The sequence goes on along the minus strand of NW_026522028.1, from coordinate 5,009,751 downwards.
CCAATTTAATCCTCATGACAACCTAGGAGGCAGATAGCATAGCTGCCCACATTGTACAGAGAGATGGACTCAGGTGCTGGGAGGGTGAGTAACTTACCCAAGGTCACACAGCAGTAGTAGTGGAGCCCAGCTTTGAACCCAAACTACTTAACTCTGAGGCCCTTGCTTTAAACATTATAATGTATCGTCTCTTCTGGCTAGTAATAGTCTCAGAGGTACTGGTGAAACTCAGAATGATACTGTGAAAGAATGTTCCTCTTGTTTCTGCATGTATCAGCACACTGTAATTATAAAATGCTTTGCAGAGTGCCTGCCATAGGCTATATATGAGGTCTGTCCAGAAGGTATCCAGCCACATAATATAAAAAAGAGACATTTGCTGAAGAAGATACAAGATACAAAAAACAGGATAATGATGCCTCAGTCCTCTTCAAAATAGGCACCTTGGGACCTCACACAGTTCTCCTAGTCACCATCAGGTACCCTGTTGTATTTTCCTGAATCTTATTGATGGTCTGTAATCACTTCCCTTTCAAAGGTGACTTTAGTTTTGGGAAAAGCCTGACGTCACAGGGCACCAAATCCGGGCTGTAGCAGGGCTAAGGAATCTGGGTGACTTGCTGTTTGGCCAAAAACTCTGTACGAGATGTGATGCATGAGTGGGTGCATTGTCCTGATGAAGTTGCCAATCATCACTTGCTCATAGCTGTGGCCTTCGGGATCATCCCAATAATTTCCATGGAGGAATGGTCGAGTTTAATGGAAACTTTGATGCAGATTTATTGCTCTGCTTGCTCGGTCATTTTGAAGGCGACAGCCACACAGCACACACGCTCACTCAAAGGTGTCTACCACCCCCACTGACTAGTACAGTGAAGTCATCACTGTTCACACATGCACATTCCAGTCCACTCTCCTTGGCTGCTAGGTCACATCGATGTTGCACAAACTGTTCTCATTATATTAACAATGGCTGGACTTTTTCCAGGCAGATGTCATATACAATGTACATATGTATATGTATTTCACATCACCAAGTAGTAGCTTCATTTTTAGTTAATACTGGTAGGTAGTGTATGGAGTATGAACACAGGCTTTCGAACCAAACACATATGGGCTTGGATTTTTGCTCTGCTACTTACTAGAAGTGTAACTCTGGGCTTCAATAGCTTTTTCTGAAAACCCTGGTTACTAACACTAGTTAAAAGCCATAGTAAAAGAAAATATATGTAAGTATACAGTATTTAAATGACTTTATACACACATACATCCATCCCACATGGTGAATGTGAATTCCGTTTGCCCTGTACCCAGAGGAGGAAACCAACATCCGAAGAATGATTTGACGACAGTCGTGCCATTTGCAATGGACAAAGAAAGCCCACTAAGTCAGGGCTTCTGGTGCTGAGCTCAGGATACTGTATGTGCAGCCTATTTCCTATCAAATGATTCTTATTACTGCTGAATTGATGACATTTATTTTACAAAATAAATTTGTGTGCCCAATTCCTGGTTTCTTTCAAAAAGTTGTTCTGGAACAACTAAATACTTTCAGTATCATCTCTTCCATCTCGAGAAGACACTGGAAAATCACGGCGTGTGAAATAACTACAGCATATAAACCTTTCAAAACAAATTTTCTGATTCATTCAGCAATATAAAAGATATACGGTGTGCTTGTTCTAGCTAGGTAAACCACATTTACATCAGTGAGTTCTTAACATTTCTAGCTGATGTCATAATTTTGCTGAATGAATTCCAATGAGGCTGAGGAGGGGCAACGTTTATAGTAAAAGCATGTTTATTGGAGTACAGCATTGCCTAAACCGCGATATTAAGACCTAAGGTATTTTCACATATATGTTGTGTTAATTTTCCATTTCTTTCATAGCTGACTTTCAATGACCCTTGTCACTGGAAGAGGAAAACTGGCGTGGACAACTTGGAAGCGAATAACCAACTCCCAGACTGTATTTGGTGTTGTAGTATATTTTGGCTGCTGGGGGCCAAAACAAGCAATTTAAATGTAAACAGCTCAGCTGAGCTACTGATTTGATATTACATGGACTTTAAAAATACACTGCATTTGTTGTTTAGGGAATTTAATTACACCAACTTTACAAGGTTTATGCTTTTTCTTCCTTCTGTTATTCCTTTTGAATTCATGGCTATTTGAGATAATTGCATTAATTTGTTTCCTGGATCATACTAGGGCTAAACGGAGGAGAGAATGTAGTGTGTTTGCCGACCGAGACAGGCTGCCTAGAAACTGGTGGGAAGTGGCCTAGGAGAGTGAATGGATTTGTAGAGCATCTTCACTTTAAAGAAACCCCCACCCCCAGCCCGCCAGCTTTCACGTTTGTTGCTCATACCTTCTGCTTGATGATCATCTCGTTGATGTCTTCAAGGTCACCCACTATCACCCTCTGTGATTTTAGAACGCGATCAAGCAGAGCCAGCCAGTCGGTAAGTTCTGTCCAAGCCCGGTTGAAGTCTGCTAGGGCAGGCACCTCCGACAGCAAGGTAGAAGGCATCTCTGCTTTGGACAGGGCGGTGTCCTTGGGAACCACAGGTTGTGTCACCAGAGTGACAGTCTGACTAGGAGCTAATTTTTTTTTTTTTCAAAAGGACAAAAAAAAAAAAGAGAAAGAAGAAACATTAGACACACAAGTTAAGAAGCCAATTCCAATGACAACAAAACAATCTTAATGAAAAGGCAACGATCTGAACCCAAGTATTATTTATGACATTGTATGTTTCTTCCCATGGATACTTTATATATGCTACATGAAGGACAGAAAAAATCAAAGATGAAAAGTTTTAATTAATAGACATTAATACTATTTCATTAATACACAGTCTTTCAAAAATTATTTCTCCTTCTTCTAAAGGCTGGACAATTGACTTAAATAGTCCTTCTCCCCATGAGTATTTTGTAAGTACCAATTGGTATTTCTTAAACCCTTCACCTTTTCACCCAGTTCCCCAGCCCCCTTCCCGCTGGCAAGTCTCAAAATGTTTTCTGGACCTACGAATCTGTAAAAATTATGCATGGTGCCAGATGGGTACTAGATTTATCGGGGTGATCACTTCCTAAGTTACATAAATGTCTAATCACTGTGCTGTACACCTGAAACTAATATGATATTGTATGTCAACTGTAATTGAAGAAATAAAAAATCATTAGAAAAAGAATAGTCCTCAGGAACAAATTACATAGATTATGGAATTGGTTTAAGGAAAAATAAACAGTGTTCAGACCTTGCCAGGGGAATAACTTTTGCTTATTATTTTCATTCAAGGAAGAAAAGCAAAAGGAGCGATCGGATAAGATCTTATTTCTGACCTAATGATTTCCTTGAATAGGAAGTAAATTACTTTGGAGGTGGACCCTAGGGAAATCAAAGCCAATGAAACGTCCCTGTCTTTACTCCATTGTATATTGGGAGCAGTTTACCATATTTCTTTCCCTTTTCTTTCAGACTGATAATAAAGTACCTAGCAGTGAGGAAAACCCTGGCTACATTATTTTAGGAAAATCAGAGCTAGTCTAGTTTTTCTATTTGGATGTGAAATACTGTCTCAAGGTCATTAAGCAATGTGAAATTAATATGAATGGTGTGGAACACCGCAGTGGAAGACAGCCCACGGTAAAGAGCTGAAGCTCCTGAGTAAAAACACCCGAGAGAACGTTCCCTCAGCCTTAGGAACTCCGTGACCTTGGTGAAGTTCGTTAACTTCTCTAAGCTTCCTTTTTTTCCCCCTCAGTAAAAGAGGAATAAAAATCAAGAGTCAGAGGCAGTTGTGTAGATTCAATGATTGATACAAGAACGGATTAGTCACAGAACATGCGTGGTTAACCCATACACACAGACAATAGTGTGGTGATGGCAAGAGGGAAGGGCGAGCTGGGGCTGGGTGGAGGCAGGCAAAGGGAGGGGAGATGGGGACACCTGTAATAGTGTCGACAATAAAAATAAGGAAAAAGGAAAGAACAGAACATAGACCAATGCCAGAAAAAGAACGAAAATACTGCCAGAGTGCCTGACGTTAGCAGGTGATAATGTTAGCTTATCACCATTGTTAGAAACAGCTGATAAATAAGAAACACAGGGGTGCACAAATATGGTGAGCAGCTGGAGATACGGGATAGAAATGTGTGAACTATTTAGGGAAAATCAAAGATCTCTGTGTGACCTTCTACTTATAGAACAAGGCTGAGCATGCTGATGTGAACTGACACCAGCTACCAACAAACAGCTGGGTTATCGAAGGCGAGTGGTGAGTGGTAGGGAATTCCTCATGTACTTTGTGGCGATGGGCTCTGGAGCCTAACATACCCAGTAGACCAGCAGCAGAGACATAGTGGGTTATATAATTCCAAAGGGAAGCTTGGAGGGAAAGCATCGAAAGACAACATCTCAAAGAGAGGCCTAAGAGGCGCGGACAACAAGGGAATGGTTGTACGCACACAAGAAATTATGCCTTGGTGGCATTCCATTCTGAGGTAGCCATAAATTCTTAACACTTGTCATGGTTCTATTATGTTCTGCGCTTAAAAATGTTATTTTATTTTTTGAAAATGTATGTATTTATTTTTTGAGAGAGGGGAAGAGAGGAAGAAAGAGAGGGAGAGAAAAACATCAATGTGAGAGTAAAACAGGCCAGTTGCCTCTCACATGGCCTCAACTGGGGACCCGGCCACAAATTCCAACCCAGGCACGTGCCCTGACTGGGATTTGAACCGGAGAACTTTTACTCCGCAGGACAATGCTCATCCCGCTGCGTCACGCCAGGCACGTCTGGGCTTACTTTTTCAAAGCCCACAGAAACCCTGGCACAGTCAGATATACTCACAATTATTATCTTCCCTTTGTCAGTGAACATATTTTTCATTTACCTTTCAAAAAATATTAAGAATTTTTATTTATTATTTTTAGAGAGAGGGGAGGGAGAAAGAGAGGGAGAGAAACATCGATTCGGTGACTCTCACATGCACCCTGCCTAGGGGCTGAATTCACAACCCAGGCATGTGCCCTGACCGGAAATCAAACCAGTAGCCCCTTTGCTTTGTGGGACAATGCCCAACCACTGAGCCATACCAGCAAGCGCACTTTCTGCACTTTTAAGGTCGTCTTTTTGTTAGAGAGGATGAAGAGAGGAACGAAGGAAGGCCTCTTGAGTCTCAAGTTTCCCAAGGACAAGAGGTTCCTAGAGATGAAAGAAATATTCTTGAACAAGGCAGAATAAAAAAAAAAGTGAGGTGTCAGAATATAAAACTAATGCCAAGAAGTACTAACTGAAAGACAAAGAGATAAAGAAGGTAGAAAGAAGAAATTGTTCCTTGAAGCTGTCTCACAACTGTGAGGCACTTTCTAAAAAAAAAAAAAGAAAGAAAGAAACGTAATCTGAAGCAGAAGTAGCACCCTGAGATCCAATGGTCTAGTAGGAAAAAGCATGGGAGCCAATAAGATCTAGAAATCTTAAAAGGGATTCCAAGAGCAGAGCTGGACCCCTGGAGACAGTGCATGGGTGGGGATGAAGAGAGGGCTAAATTAAAATAGCGCTGTAGGAGCTAACCCTGGAAGGCCTGACTGTCTAGAAAATATGGCCAAATTGTTTTCCAAATAGATACACAATAGGTACAGAGGCAACATGCAATCATTTGGGAGGATTTCAGGCTTCTGGGAAGTGTCGGAAAGTGCTTTTCTTTTAAAGTTAATTTATTGAAAATTTGCCCCTCAAAAGAGAACAGGAATGAGATTTTTTTTTTCTCCAGGCTTACTTCTGACCAAAAAAGAAGTGCTTAATGGGGTGCAAATGATTATGTCATCTCAAATTTCAATACACTGAAGGATGAGAATGCACAGAATTATTAGACTTCAACTGTGTTCTGTAAAGCACATTTAAAAAAAAGAAGTAATTGTTTGAAAAGAACGATTACTGTTTGAGAGACTGAAAAACAGAGAATGAGTCAAGATGACTGAAAAAGTACAAATGCCATTGGAATGATAACATCATAACATTCTCCAGTGAGGAAAAGGGAAGAAGTACCACCAACTAGAGTTAAGCTGGGCAAGATTCCGAGGAGGGCGGGCAGGGGAAGTAATGCAGCTGCTTATGCGGCAGCTGTGGGCACGTGATCTCATTTACGGATGGGGCAGGCCCTTCACTGATGGTCTCCCCTCCTCCACATCTGAAAACATCTCTGTACTGGTGGGAAAGGGAAACTGGGTCCCTCTTGCTTACTGATCTATCTCCTGCAACTCACCCAGGTCCTGGAATAGAGCAGGTGCTGAATTGACTGATGGCCTTCAAATGAATAAAACTTAAATGTCTATGCACACTAAGCTTTTCAGTAAACTTAGAGGCTGTTTATCCATGCTGAGTGCTGAAAGATCATCTCTAAGGGTGGTTTCTTGAAGACTAGAACACAGAACATGCCTAGATTCTCGCTGTTCAGATCATTTTGGCTACGTTTTGAATAAAAAACAATAACAGAGAAAGAACCACTGCCTGGGGCAGACAATGGAAGGTCAATTATTAAGGGGAGAAAATAGAACCAACTGATTCTTTTATTCCCCACTTTTCTATCAAGGGGGAAAAAGCAGGAAAGAACAGATCCCGGGAAGGAGAGTATAAAAGAGATGAGGGCCAGACTGTTGGGTTTAAATCCTTGCTCTGCCATTTCTTAGCTGTGTAACACTGGGTAGGATACTTAACCTCTCTGAATCTCCATGTATAATCGCCTTGTAAACTGGCGATTATACTATTACTTCCTTCACAGACAGCTGGCCTTGCCACTTCCTAGACACACAGCTTTGGATAAGATTACAGGCATTGTGAGATAAGGGGTTATATCATGCTTCCTAACCTGAACTTTTGGGTTCCTCAGGCTTCCCACCTGCCTGATGGGGAAAACAGTACCAGTCTCAGTGAGTTAAGTCTTTTATGATTTGATATATGTTAAGTCACGTCCTAGCACTGTTCTGACAGTCAGTAGGTCTGGAGAGTGTGTGTGTGTGTGTGTGTGTGTGTGTGTGTGTGTGTGTGTGTGCGTGTGTGTGTGTTCCTTTTCCTTCTTCTTCTGATGCTCAGTGTTTATTGGCTACCCACTTTCTATATTGGCACGGAATTGTGGGTTGTGTGCCTGTTGAATGTCACTCCGGAGTCATTTCCACCCATTCTCCCCCAAACCTCAGTCCCTCTTCAGCATTCTCCAGTGAGCATGAGCCAGCTCAGCGCTATACCCTTCTATGTGCTCTATACAGCTTGTGAAAACTCTTTTCTTCACTCCCCAGACGCAAGTCTCATTTCCGCTTCCAATTCCAACTCCAAGCGTTCTGTGATTTTTCTGAGGACTGGGTAAGTTTGTAATTCAAAAGTCTCCGTGAAGTATACAATTACATCCTTCTGTTGGGTCCTAAGCAGTTGGATGTCTTTAACATTTTCTTACTTAAATCTAATAATCACTAGGAAAACCGAAATCTTGCACCATTTTTAGATTTTTTAGTTTTTGTTTTTGTAGGCGTTTAGAGGACATCTGCTAGGGACTGAGAGCTGGATTCTAAACTCAGAAACTTTGTCTCCAAGAGGAGAAAAAAGTGTTATAACATAAAGTAGAAAGAGACTAATCTCCATCTACTTTCACACATTTTATTAGGGCCCATCCTAGCTTGAACACTATTAGAATATTTCATTTTTCCTAAAAAAAGACTTGCCTGTAGATCCGTGAATGTGTGCATATGTACGTGAGGGTGTGTGCAGATATATCATGTTTTGATTAAGCAAGATGTTCCCAAAGAGAAATTTTGAGGTCCTGAGAGCACTCATCTTATTTTATTACGTAAATCATTCTGGTTCATACTGCCTTTTCAGATGTCTTTACTTTTATCTGAAAAGAAAAAGAATGGTGTTCTTTCTCTTCTACTATGTCACATTACTAGAAACATAAGCAATTCACTCCACTAGGTAAAGCGTGGGCTGGTCAGATCTGTAATGGGGCAATAAAGAGTGGTTTTACCCCAAATGAGCAACAGACTCTTTTGTCTAATGCTCGGGAAAGGATATTTAGTTGTTCCAGCAGAGTTTTCTGTTAACTCCAGGATTTCAAGGATGGAAAGGGGATTTGCTGAGAGTTATTTCAACCTATAATCACAATTGGGTTAGGAGTCAGGGTATATGAACTGTTACACAGCATCTTAGACACTATATTCTGGGATGGCTCTCCAGGTTCTCTACCCTAAGGGGCATGGGAAACGGTCTTCCCTGTTTGGCCCCATTTAATGCCCCCCCCAGTCTATTCTACTTGCCAGCATGTCCACCACTTGCCTCAGGCTGCTGAGGCAGTAAGGAGTTGGCTCTGGAAATGCTTCTTCAGATCTCAGTCTCTTTAACCACCGTGGAGACCAAGGTTATATGTGACTCAAGGTTGTGGAAGGAAATATCCTTTTCTACATGGGGTCATCATGGAAAATAGTTCTCATGGTGTCGCACTATTCACTGTCCCTTCAGCCATGGATGCTGGCATCTTCCCTGGTTAATCAGTTCATGTCAGAACCTCATGTATTACTATACATGCAATTAAGTGAAAGAGATAAACACATACATCATATATGTGTTTATACATGTATATGTATACCCAACCCCCTACCCATACACACAGAGCCTGTACAATCTGCTGGCTAATGAGTAAAGCATAATGTTTCTTGTGCATTCATTAGAAATTTAAATGAACTCTACTAAAAACTGTATTTTTTCCTTGCATACTTGCACAGACAGAAAGTCAAGCTCAAGAGCGCTGAACTGAACTGAGTTTGGCACACCAGGATAGTAGCATGAATAACAGTAGGTGTAATATACGAGTGCGAATCACATCTTTGCTCTGAGTATTTTGTTAATTAAAAGGTGTTGGCTTTAGGAGGGAGCTCTCATTTTTTCAGAAGTGTTTGAAGAACATTTCTCTAGTTTAAAAATTTAATTGGTTTCAGGGGTACATGATTAGTCAGGCTAGCAGCTTTACTTAGAGCTTTAAAGGAGCTACTAAATCTTTTAAAAACACACACAAGGTGTTTGGCATACTTCCTTTGAAGTACTCACACGTGACTTGTCTGTAATTCACAGGTCTCCTTTGGTTGATAAGAAAGCAAGAAACACATATTCTATTTATAGCTTTGCTGTATGAATGTGGGCAACTTACTTTCTTTACGTCTGTACTTGGAAAAAACCAGTCAAATGGCTACATGATAAATAATCGGACTCACACTAACAAAAATATTGAGGACAATTTTGTATACGTGGTCAAATTGCATTACTGTTTAATAGTAGGAATTATAGGAGACATTGTTTAGCTCCTCCCATACATCCACTAGATACAATAATTATTCTCCAAATAAGCAATATTTGGGAACAATTTTTTGAATATTTGAAAGGATGGCATGTCGCTTAATGAGATGTATAAGAATTAGAGAGTACTTGTTAACACATTTAGAAATCATGTACGGACTCAAGAAAAATCTGTTGGGTGTCGGGCAAAGAAGAACCTCACTTCTTCCCTCTAAATATTTGGAATATGTAGGTAGAAAAAATGTTATGAATACATAAAAATTCATTTTTGTCTATATTCTTTCTCATAATCCTAAATGCAAAATAAAATATGTGAGCCAAATATGACCAATTATTCACACTTCAGCATAGTATTTCTGGATTTTAGAAAAAAAACGTTAAGTGTGGGAGCCATACACTTTTAAAACTCAGTAACACCGCTTTAGCGCTTTTAATTGGTTATTTCCTGCCAATACGAATTGAATCCAAAGAAGAAGTATTTGCTGATTTTTGGAAGGAAGAGAAATCATCACAAACACCACCATCACCAACAGCATTTACTCAGGGGTTTCCGTAGGCTCCTAGGCTGCGCAAGAATTGATATGCCCTGGTTTATTGAATTTTTACCAAACAATTCTCAGGGTAGGTATTATTCCCACTTCACCAAATGCTAAAGTAACTTGCTCAGGATCTTACAGTAACAAGTGTCGATGCCAAGAGAGTATTGTCACGACACACTTTGTAAAGAATGATTGGATTATCACATAGTTGTCCTATATGCTGTACTCAAAAGGCCAGAATTATTAATCATGGAAATACTTTTGACCCCAAGCTATAGTTTACAGCATATGGGAGCCACAAAATACACCTAATATCTATTCTGATTTGCAGAGATTACCTTGAACTAGCCCACAGGTGGCAAACACAAGGCCCATGGGCCGGATGTGGCCCTCCACCTTGTTTTATGTGGCCCGGTACCTTGTTTCTACCCGGCGGCACTGCTGACCTCCTGCTTCACTGTTAAGGAGTAGTTACATGTATACAGTCCTAAAATTGCATTTGGCCACTTGAAGGAAGCTGCAAACCTGATGTGGCCCCCTGTGGAAATGAGTTTGACACCCTGAACTAGATGGGGAGATGGATTATAACAATCAAGTGTGTCCAGCTTCCTCCCACAAGCTATGTATTATTTTGGGGGAGAATATCCAACTTGACTTCACCCAAACATGCACCCTTCCTTCACTAATTTGAAGACAGAGATACCCCCGCCTTTGCCCTGTTCAGTTTGTGTCTTCTAAGCGCCCTTCTATAACTCCTGTTATATGAATTCATCCTATGTGCACTCAGTAAAAAGCAGGGTTTCTCAAGCTCAACCTCAGCACTACTGGCATTTTGGCATGAATTATTCCTGGCTGTGGGTGGTTATCCTGTGCATTACAGGATGATTATCAGTATCCTTGGCAATAGCACCTTCCCGGTTGTGACAACCAAAGATGCTTTCAGACATTATCAAATGTTCTCCAAGGGGTGAAATTGACTCTGGTTGAGAGCCATTCATTTCTCTCTCCCCTCCCATGCATATGCGTGTGCGTGTATACGATTTATATGCTTAGCATTTGTACTGGACATCCTCTATGCCTATCCAAGCTTGTGTTCTTGTGTCCCTCAGAAGTACGGGTTAAATGGAAGTGTTAGCTGCTTCTCTTGTCCACATGATATTCACAGTAATCAGCAGAAGCCATAGCTACCAGGGAATTCTGAAAAGTATTACACAGGAAATGTCCTGGTGAGGAAAATAAAAGCAACTCTGGTTAGAGAGTAAATGCCTACACATTCTTGTTCTTCCTGCATCTACTGCCTTGTAATGTAGTACCCTAGCTCTGCCCATCAAGAGCTATAGTATATAGCCCTGGCTGGCGTGGCTCAGTTGGTTGGGCATCAAACGAAAAAGTCACTGGCTCAATTCCCAGACAGGGCACACGCCTGGGTTGCAAGTTTGGTCCCCAATTGGGGAGCTTATGGAAGGCAGTTGATTGATGTTTCTCTCCTTCTCCCTACCCCCTCCCTAAAATAAAATTAAAAAACAGAACTACAGTATATCTCTCCACTCCTAGAATACAGAATGGCCAAGTGACTCATTTTGGCCAATGGGATAGTAATAAACATGACATAAGCCAAAGCTTGCAAAGCTTGGGCACTGGGCTATGCCTAGAACCCTTTCACCACTCTGTGAACTATACTAGTCTCTGGCATAATGATAACGAAGTGGGCCCGCCATACCCACTGCCTTACACAATAACCAGTAAGTGCCAGGTGCACACGTAAGGCCATCAACTACCGGCTAATCATGAATATGTGAATAAATGAAGCCAGCTGAGACCAGCAAAAGAATCCCCTATATAAACCCCACCCAAAGTGGACCCAACTTTCTGACTCAGAGACTATTTCCAGAAAATCAAATCAAAGACACCACTGCTTTGGTCCACATACATAATCGTTTGCTTCTAATCTGTGAAAGTAATATGATGCTCCCGGCTATTCCAGCCTGCAATAGTATAATTTAAATTTAATTATTTATTGATATCATGTGTTATATAATTTAACATTCAATGGAATGCTCTGGAAAATGAAAACAAAGGCATGCAGAGAATTGGTGGCATATTCATTGCTTAAGGGCTTATAAATTTTATACTCTTTGGTTATACTTGGAGTTTCAGTTTATCATCTGAGTTGCTATTTCTTAAGTAAAATCTGCACATGTCTTATAACTAAAACACTAAAGAGCTTGACCAGTCCACATACTGAAGTCTTGAACTCTGTCTTCGTTGTGACATTGGAAATGTAATCACTACCTTGTGTTAGTTTGAAGTGACTGTCCTGGGCTACACATAGCTTGTGATGTTCCAGGCCAGGAAGCACATTATGAGCTGCTGGTGTGGTGAGCGCACTAACGGAAGTAGTGAAACTGGCTACATCCAAATCACTTCATATTTTCATCAAACTTGTAGAAAAGCACACTGGGTACACAAGTGTAATAACTACCAACTGTACAATAGGAACCTCAAATAAAAGGCAGAAAACAGCAACAACTACATTGGGAAAATTGTGTGCTACAAAGCATAAAAGTAAGATTATGACGTTTGTTTCTTGTCCACCAAACCATCTGAAATTCTGTTTGAAAGGAGGAGAGGTAATCGTACATAAAAGCATATTGTTCGGTGGTTATAAATCATGGGAGTGAGATGGCGACACTCCCAGGAATGTGAGCATGACAGTTTTCAGGTGCACTCCGGCTACTGCTTCCAATGGGAGTCACACTGTCTTAATCCTTTTGATGAATGGGTCTCCAATTAAGAGAGCAAAAGAGAGCTTGGGCAAGCTATGAGCCTACAGTTTATGGTTTTTGAAATAGCAACACAGGTTACTTTGCTTTTTTAAGAAGATCTGTGAGGCTGTCCTATTGTAGAATTGGTTCATTTTGAACCTCTTCTTTTTACTGCTTAAAAGCCAGAAGTTTCCAGGGATTTAAGTACAGCATGGGGAAGAGTCAATCATATTGTAATAACTATGTATGATGCTTGGTGGGTACTTGAAATATTGGGGGGAGTACTTTGAAAAGTATATGATTGTCTAACCACTATGCTGTGTACCTGCAACTAATACACAAGAGTGTTAAATGTAAGCTGTAGTTGGAAAAAAAAACAGGAAATGTCATCAGATCAGTATTACTATTAATTCATTTAAAAACCAGTAAATCATATATATATATGTGTGTGTATATATATATATATATATATATATATATGCACACATATTTTACAAAGTGTTTTTTTCCTCACCTCAGGATAAGTCTATTGATTTTTAGAGAGAGATGAATGGTGAGAGAGGGACACACACAGAGACAGGGAGACAGAGAAAAACATTAATCAGTTTCCTGCTGCATGGGCCCTGACCGGGGACCAAACTTGCAACTTAGGTATGTCCATGGCTGGGGATCGAACTCACAACCCCCTAGTGTACAAGGTGACGCTCAACCAACTGAGCCACCTAGCTGGGGCAGTAAATCATATTTAAACCCTAATAATACTACAGCTTTTTCCATGATGGCCACAGTTTGCATAAAAGATGTAGAATTATAGCAAAAGTTGCATTTAAAAAAATTACTAGAGAATAAACTTTTGAATAAAATGAAGTTATGTTTAATACTCAAGTATTCTAAGGTAAAGCTAACTATGCAGTCTATAATAGAAAAATCATACTTATTTTTATTTAGGAGAAATACTCGTAATCCTTAAAACTGATTTTACCTTTATCCCAGGATATTTGGTATGAACGAGAATTAAAATGTATTCACTGTTAAAATTACAGTCTATATTAACCTGTTATTTTAAGACAAAAAGACATGAAGGAGGAAATATTTTATTAAGTTCTATGTTACTTAATGAAAAGCTTGTTACATGAAAGCAAATCATATCAAAGAAATAAAATAAACTTAATTGAAACAACATAACTAGAGAAACATCAAACTAGAGAAAACAGAAAGGAAACTAATTATGCATTTTTTGAGGAAAGATAGTTTTAAACTGGTAAAACTCTTCATTTTTGCCCTGTCATACGGCGAAAAAACAAAAAAGTCTCCAAAGTTGTTTTTCTAACTTGTGTTTGACCTCAAAGTCACCACTATGTCATATTTCAATAGCTATTCTTATTAACAACTTGTTAGTTAATTTCTGTGAATTTAACACACACAGAAACCTTTTTGTAGCATATAAGAGCCTGAACAGAAGCAAACAGCTAGGCAGAAAGGCCAATTTCCAAAGAAAATGTAGGGCCACTTGACTCTTTGAAGCCTGATGCTCCTATTTGATTTGATATAAAATGGAACGGAAGGACCTACAGACCAGTGCACTCAGAGGGGACTTTAACAAAAATGATAAGTCAGGACTCTTTTATTCATCTGCTTTCAGGGATGCTCTTTTTGTGGCATACTGAATCAGATTTGATTATCCCCTGAGCCTGTAAGGAAATTATTCTATAAACATAAGCTTTCAGTAACTTCATTTGAAATATCACCTCAACATATGTTATAGAAACTCGGAAAGATTTTCAAGCAAAGCCGACTTACTTTGCACACCTAAAACCATAGGTGTTGTATCTGGTAGCACTCACAAGAGTTGTCCCATTTGGGAGAATGCCATGATTTAACAATGAAAAAAACAAAAAACAAAACCAAGGGCCAAAGTGTTGAATGGTTTGTCCAGGCCTCCCAGACCCAGGCTGGCAAGAGATGCACTGAGGTCCAGATCTCAGGACTCTGAATTCCCAATTTGGTTATCTTTTAAAAAACTTTAATTTTTTTTAATTTTAGAGAGAATAGAAGGCAGAGAAATATCGGTATGAGAGAGATACATGGATCGGTTGCCTCTCAGATGCCCCCAACCAGGGACCTGGCCCACAACCCAGGCATGTGTCCTGACTGGGAATCAAACTGGTGACCCTCTGGTTTGCAGGTCAGCACTCAATCCACTGAGCCACACCAGCCAGGGCGCACTTATCTTTTGACTCTGCCAGCAGTTTATAATACTGTAAACATGCCTTTGAAATCTCAAAAATGCCTCTGCATAATAATGTTACGTAGTATGCATAGGATGAAAAAAATATGGACACAGCTTTGACTGGTGTGGCTCGGTTGGTTGCGAGTCATCCTGCAAGAGTGAAAGGCTGCTGGTGCTAAAATTTCCAGTCAGGGCATATGAGGGTGGGTTTGGGTTTGGTCCCGGGTAAGGGGCATGTACAAGAGGCAACCGATGGATGTTTCTCTCACATGGATGTTTCTCTTCCTCTCTTTCTCCCTCCCTTCCCATCTCTCTAAAAATACATAAAATCTTTGAAAAAAAGAAAAAAAATTATGGACACAAATCAACTTATTCTGACTTTAGGGATATTTTAATAGGATTTTGCATTAACTGCAGTAGCATTCACAACACTCTGAAAATATCTAGTACTCTATGTGGGGAACACATCGCTTCTTTGATCCAAAGACAACGCTTGGTGTGCTCAGAGATTTGAGAATTCCTTTCAACAATCCTGGGAAATCTTGGTTATCTGCAGCATCTACAATGTTGATTACTGCCTGACAATATCACTCTGATCAAATATCTTCAGAACTTCCATTTTTTCCCCTTACAGTTGATTGCGACTTTCAGTGTTGCCAAACGGTGCTATTACAATCATTTAAAGAGGGGTTGTGTCATAGAAGAGGGTTTTTTTTTTCATTCAGAAAAAAACTGAATTCTTGAAATAGCTTAGTAGTTTTGATAAATTGGTGCAGATTCAAGATTGTCACTATAAGAGTACTCTCGGTTACTGACATTCCGATAGGCTTTTCATTCACTGCCATGTATGCTATAGCCTCTTGAGGGAAAATTCCCGGGCAGAAACATGAATGTCGCTACCATGTGTAGTGAGGTCAGTGGGTAGAGATGAGAAGATGAAAGTTGACAAACATCATGGGACTGTCTACATACTTGAATTGGCCTCCATTCTCCTTACAGGAAATTATTTTTGACTACCTACCCCAAATGTACATGCTGTCTCAGGCTAGCCAGTCCCTTCATGCAATATTCAAAATGGCTTCATTCTTTACAAAATAAATTTGTCCAAGCTGCTCCTCAGCCTTAAGTACCTTCACCTTTCTAATCCTTATTCTCTATGTTCAGAATCTCATATCTGTGAAGTCTTTGAACTTCATGTCCCCCTTCTCTGAACTCTTAAATGATTGCAGCCTTATGTAAAATGTTTCCAGGTGCTTGATTACATGATTCCTTACTGATCCAATATAAAATTCTAGAATTGGAAAGAATGTGTGGGAATTCCAAGGCCGAGTTTTACAATCTGTCACCTCTGAACACTGTAAATGTTAGTCTGAATTGTTTTCTACAGAACCCAGTGGATCCCTGATATTCTGAGGAGGTGTGTCCAAGAGTCTTTGCAAATCAAAAAGCAGGTGGGTCATCAAGGAACATGTATAAAGGACACAGGGAAAAAGCCAAAGGTGGGGAGGATGGAGGACGAGAGGTGCGGGTGGCTGGGGCAGTGGGGCAGTGGTGGTGGTGGGGGGAAATGGGGACAACTGTATTTGAAGAACAATTTAAAAAGTGCCATAATAAAAAAGCAGGTGTGTGTGATCGCAGGGCTTCCTTAGGAGGTAAGGGGTTTACCTCTGCCCAAGGGTTTTTCAGAACATGAAATTAGTGCTAGAAGCTCTACAAATCTGAACCACCCAACCATTCAACAGAGTAGATATTATTGAGCCCATTGGAAATCACTACCTACCACGGACCCTCAGAAGGCAATTTCCTCCACTTCATGTGAATTATTTAGCATAGGACAATTTTTTTTAGATTTCCTACTTAGATTATAAAAAAATTGCATCTGTTATTTTTAAGATTATTTCTTAGTCTATGAAATCATCCTAGTTATCTGGACTAAGGCAAAGTTTTCAAAACACAGGAGAGCTTTTGAGTCACTTTCTATCAATAGCAAAAAACATGGAAGATTTCATTTTCATTTAATATATTTTCCAAAAAAGAAACAATGAGTTCATAAGTGAGAAAGCTTTTCCAATGTGATTTCAAAAGAATGGCTTCCCCTCAAATATTACTGAATAATTGTGAACTCGGCGAAAGGTCTCTGACTACTCACGTAAGACAGACTTGTATTGATAGATTTATTCCCAAGGCCTCTCAAAGAAAGAGATAATCAAGTTCTTCTTATTTTCATTACATCGTGAACATATTTTATACCAAAGAAAAATGATATTCTAGGTAAATAGAGTGCTTGCCTTTGCAACACACAGGAAGCACTGAAAGGTTCACTCTCTAGGGTTAAATGCGAAGGAAATTATTACATGCGCGTTTCCCTGACAACTCTAACATCGTATTATCTAAGACTATAATACAGTCGGAATGGTTTAGAGCAAAACCACGGTACAGAAAGTGGTATTAAAATTGATTGAAGGTTATAGTATGTGTCTAAAATCTTGGGCGTCATTAATAAAACTCACTCTACTTGGTCTCACTGCTCTATTCATAGCCTTTCCAGAAGATAAACTACCTCAAAATTCCAGCCCTAATAGTAATATACTATTATTGCAGAGTTGCCCCGATACATTCCTAGGGCTGTGATAGGGATGATTGAGGAGACCACTAAATGCTGAAAAGGGGATGGGACCAGGGAATAGCTTGGCTGTTCGCCAGTGTAAGAAATGACTTGATATCAACATTAAACGCCCGCTGAAGAATCTTTGAATAGTTTAGGCTCTTTTTCTAAACCCCCCGGTTACGCTCCACTGATTAAATTATTAAGAACCTCTGATTTAGCTGTTTCATATTTTAGATGGGAGTAAAGATGTTTTGAAGTGATTTGCATTATTTGTGGTTTCTTGTTTTTTCAAATTAAACATATAGGATGCTGAGATAATGCCTTTCTATTAGGTCCGCAGACACTGGGAATACACAAAGAAGCAGAATAGCTGAGCGAAAGTGATGATACAGTATCATCACTTTCCTTGATGACACTGTACTATGATAAGCTAGTTTTTTCTTTCTTTCTTTCTTTTTTTTTTTTTTTTTGCTGAGCTATATGCATTTCAATTAATGTTGTTTAACCAATGGTTACAAATTTAAAATGGCTCCTACTAACTTCCCGATGTAGGTAAAGATAAAATTCAGGCACAGGCTGAAGAAAGGGTAAGACACTCTATTCACCATGCTTAGGAGGAGTGCCTCCCAATGTTAATGATTAACTTGGCAATAATGAACTCTTCTCAAAATATTTCTCATTGTCACCTATTTTAAACACAGCTTTCAGTAAGATCATCTTCGAAAGATTCAGTGAACAAATGTTCACTAAATATCTTTGGGTCCAATACCACACCAATGGAGTGAACGGTGATGGTGAGTTGAACCACCTGCATCCCCAGATACCTCTACACCCATTCCACATCTCTACTTCTTCTGAGAACTCAGATTCTCTTCAGTCTTCCATGGACTCCATCCCCTTGTTCTAGAGTTGGATTTAGACTCACCTAAGGCTTACACCCTAAGCCAATGAAGCTAAACGCATCCCCTTAACTCAGGTTTAGGAACCCAAATTTCCTAAGTCAGCTAACCCATGGCATTACTCTGAAGACTATTATTGGTACAGGGACCTAGATTGATTGATCTGAGATGGATAAATCTCTTAATCTATCCTTGAGATAAAAGATTCTCTCTCATGGTAACAAAAAAAATCCAGTTGTCCCATTTGCTGCTGGCAGCTATCTTGAAACTTGGAGGAAAACTAATGAGGAGGTCAGAGCTGACACAGAGCGGTCATCAGAACAAAGAAAATCATAGATGAAGAGACTGAGCATTCTGTTTGCGCTGCACCTGGGGCCTGCTCTCGTCTCCGATCTTCCAGCTATGTGAGGTTAATTATCCTTATTGTTGAAGCCCATCTTAATGGGCTTCCTTGCAGCCCCCAAAACATCTTAACTGTCAAGCATGTCACCCAGGTTACAAACATAATTAAGACATTATTCTTTCATTTAACAAGTTTCTATTCTAGTGGGAGACATACACGCCAACAGCAAATTTCGGGAGAATATATTAAACTTGCTGAAATTGAGGTGAATAGCAAAATGGTAGTGTGCAAAGGGAAGAACCTGCATTGCCCTGGAAGACTGGGCAGGGAGGAAGGTACTTGTGGAAATGATATTTTGAGCTGACACTTCAAGGTTGAGTTTACCAAAAGTGAATGATAACTAGCACATTCCTGGTAGAGGGTGGAGAGTATATGCTCGAGTCCAAAGGTAGCAAGGGGTGACTGGGGAGCTACAAATAGTTTAGTATTGTTTGATTATCAAGAGTGATGGGGGATGTAGGAAATAATTTAGACACCTTAGCAGGTACTACATTGAGGAATCCTTGAGAAGAAAGGTAACTTGTATACAACCTTGACTTAGGTAATATGATAATCATGTTAAGTAGTCCACTTTCAATGAACTTCCAGTATGCAAGATTGGTTGGAAGAGACGAGGAGATCAAAAATGAGGCTTTGTAGATGATAGTCGAATGAATGAAAAAAAAATGGAGGGGCTGAGTTACAAAGCTCAGGGTTCATTGGCTCGCAGGATCAACAGGATTGGTGATGGACAGCTTATTAGTAGGGAATAAAGAAAGTGTCAGAATGACTCCTTGATTTTGAAGTTGGTGGACAGTAGTGCTACCCACAAAACCAGGAAGTGTAGTAAGAGGAATACGTTTCTTAGAAGGTCATAATAATATCAAATTTGGGTTTGAAATCTGTGTACAACATTCAGTTGGTAGCTGGTCAACAGGTGAAAATATGAGCCTGGAGTTGGGAGAAGTCTGAGTGAGAAACAACCATTGGCATAATTTGAGTAGTCTTTACCTCAGATTCTCTAATACACCAAGCTGGTATGAAAATGATCTGAGTTAAGATGGTCAATTTTATGTTATGTATTTTCGTCCACAATTCTGAAAATATGAGTGAAATTTGACAACAAGCATCAAATGGGCCAGGGGCAATTAGAGTGGGTGCCCGTCCTAAAGAGATACAGAGTTGGTGTGGGTGAAGTCCTGGGTGATAGCAAGGCATTGAAGGCATTGACAGAAAAATGTCAACTGACTGGGGATGTTAGTAAGTGACCAGTAAGGTCACTGAAAAGAAAACGAAACAAAACAAGAAAGCATGAGACCTGAAAAACTAAGATAACAGAGAATTTAAATGGAAGGGGAATGGGTGATTCTTGGTTAAGGACATCAAGGCACTGAGGAGAAGGTTGTAAAGAACCATAGCAAAGAGCCTAATGATTAATTAATGGGATCCTTCCAGTGGATTCATATAAATTATACCATTTCAAGAATTATATTATACCAAGACCCTTAGGTAAAATGTACACAGAAAATGGAATGAACTCATCTAATATAGTCATAATCTCATTTCAACAAGCAAATAGACCATTAAGTAAGGAAGACAGTATAGAAACTTAGAAAGCCAACAGATCTGTAAGGATTATATGTGACAAAAACATAAATAGTGGTGGTAGCACAAATGTATTGCAGGATTTGGGGTGGCAGATCCTTTATGTCATAGAGGATGACAAATGAAGTGAAAAAAGAAAGACTGAGATCAAAAATTAAAGCAGAGTAGAGATATGTTTAAATGAAATATAAAGAACCAAAAGGACTTACAGGTGAGGAGACCTGGGAGAAACCAAATTCTGCAGTGAGCAAGGCCAGAGACAGGGGTCATGTAACAACTTCCAAAGAAACATTTTGAACTTGATTTTTCTACCACTACAATATTTTTCTTTATTTTGAAATATCTTTGTTCTTCTCTTACAGGTAGAAATATTGAGGGAATAATACACTGGAAAAGGCAATTTCATGACTCTTCCATTTAAATTGGGTGGAATGATAAAAATCCTCCGAAGCCTTCCCTCCTCCCCTTGTGAAACTGGCTATGGTGGTTTTGAGTCTAGAAGGAGAGGCCGGCCCAATACTTCTAATAATCCCAGGTTTTGTTCTCCTGGTTTTATCATTTTGTCAGTGTGAATTTACCCAGTGCATTCAGGAAGAAGATGTGTTATTGTTGTTGCTGTTATTGTTGTTCAAGCAAACAAAGAGTCAGCAGGAGGGTCAAAATTCCTCACATGGAGTTGTCACTCAAAACACTGACATCAAAATCAATGACAAGTGGCTCCAGGCTCATTCTGGGTATAATTTGTGGCGGAGAGGAAGTTACGGGGAAAGTGTGAGAAGACAGCTGAGAAAAATAGGTAGACAGGTACATAGCAAAGATGAGGGGAAACAAAAACAGTTCTAAAACCTAAGTTGGCAAGATGATCCCACTGCCACATGGGATAAATGCAAACATCATCGGGCCGAGAATCATTTGACAGCACATTTTCTGTGAGCCTCCTTGGACCCGGGCAACATTCGAGACACTGAAAATGCAGTGGTAAATGTGACAACCAGTGGCCTTGTGGAGTTTCCATTATGCCAGACAAAAGAGACGGGAAACCAAAAATGTACAAAGATATTTAAAATTATTTTAGAGAATGGTAAAGGAACCAACGGAACAGAGCCAGGTAAAGAGTCTAGACAGTGAGAGGGGTGCAAGTCAGGACATGGTCTATTAAAAAGTAGCCATCACTTGAGGGGATTGAGCACTGGCCTGTGAACCTAAGAATCGCCAGTTAGATTCCCAGTCAGGGCACATGCCTGGGGTTGTGTGAGAGGCAACCACATGTTGCTGTTTCTCTCCCTCTCTTTATCCCTCCCTTCCCCTCTCTCTAAAAACAAACAAACAAAAAACAAATAAATAAATAAAACCTTTTCAAAGTGAGTAAAAAAATAAATAAAAAGTAGCCATTAGCTCAGTGTGGAAACTTGGGCAAGACCTTTAATTTCTGTAAGTTTTCTTAGCCCCTCTAGCTAGCTCTGTGTCTGGCACAAGAAAACGGTTCACAGCACCTCCATTTCCACTTCTTTCCACACTTCTTTGCCATGACACTCCCTTCCAATCCCCTTTGACACTCACTCTCATTTCTGGAAGACTCTGGCCCCTGGCTCAAGGGCTCCCTCTGTCCCCAGCCTGGCATGCAATTATCCTGTGTGACCTCCGAATCTTTACTGGGAACAGACACTGTATATATTCATGACTTCCTCATACATTCCCAGGTATTGTGGATTCCATGATGAGCAAAAGAGGTGGGAGTCTGTCTTCAAGAAGCTCCCAGTCAAGTGCGGGGGTAGGACCGATATAAATTCAAACTGTGTCAGAATCCAACAGAAGATTTGATATGTGCTTTGGAAACGCAGTATAAATGATGTTTCTACTACCAATGGAGACTCTAGCCTAGTCTGGGAAGTCAGAGGAGTCTTCTCTGAGAGCACATCATTTGAACTGAGACCTGAAAAGTAAGTTGGCATGAGGTGGGAAAAGCAAGAGGAGGGTGGCCTAATCAGATGTGCCAGTGCATGCAATGGCTTATAGTGGGAAAAAGCAGGCCCTTCAGCAAAACAATAGACAGCAGGTCACTATGGATCTAGGAGCACTGGCAGTACATGGCATGGGGCATAAGGGTGGTGACATCGGAAGGGCTGCACTATGCAAGATCCTGTAAGCTTTTAAATATTTTTATTTTGAGAATAACTAGGAGCCACTGGAGTGTCTTAAAGATAATTCTGCCATCCAATTTATATTTTGAAAGCATCACAGAGCTACCCTGTGTAGGAGAGAAGAGATGACTGAGAGGAGAATAGTTTCGGTTGGGATGACCGCATCATTGTATTTATCACAAAAATCAGGATGCTGGTAAGAGTGGAAGGGGCACTAATTAATTATACTGAGGCACTGGATGTAAACCACAGCAGCCCAGGGCAAACAAGGGCTGTGATTATGCTAATAGAAGGCTATGGTACCAGTCCAGGGTGCAGACCATGGGAGACTGGGGAGGAGCAGTGTAGGATAAAGGCAGAGAAGAAAGCTGATTCAAGAAAGATTTAGGAGGAAAGAACCAACTGGATGTGGCGGTGGATGTCCAGGAATGAGGTGGGAAGGTGTCAAGAATGACTCCTCATGTTTTGTTACTGCATGAGCAGTGCTATAAAACCTGAAGTAGAAGGGTATTGTCAGGGAAAATCATGAATTTGATTATAGGAGAAGCTCATGAGATTATTTTTAAGACATCTGAGTGGCACTGTTAAGTAGGCATTTAAATAGAGTCTGGCATCTAGAAAAAATATCTTCATCTCCTGTGGTCTTCTCTATCCGTTCCTTCCACTTTTCTCAATATCATCTCTGGATTCCTGAAAAGCAGAGCCTGGAAAAGGACTGGGCATGGATCGTTTATTTGGCCACTGTCCTTCGGAAGCAGGAATGAAAAACCCGCAGCGTAAGACAGAGACGATGGGAATGTCAGTGGAATGTGCATTACTGAGGTTACTATGGAAAACTATGGAAATTACTGTGAAAAGCACGGGCTGGATAATGCCAGAGCCTTTCCGTATTCCAGAGAAGCATAGATACAGCCTCCCCGAACTGTCTGCTTGAAAAGTAACAGAGGCTAAAAAGCTATTCAGGGCTTTGTGGGCTCTCATCTCCCATTGGCCAAGGGCTACCCACCCATCACAGCTTCCACTCTGGGTTAGCTCAGGGATCTCTGGAATCCTGGCACGTCGGATCCTTGTGCAGAAAAGTGAGAAGCTGGGAGTCGTTCCCTCAATGTGGGATGCTGTTAGCTGCTTCCATAGCCATAGGGGTTAGTATTAAACATCAAGGGTGCTACTGTTTTAGACCCAACTCCATCCACATGGCTTTAGTATAAGACTTAGATGGCAAGAGAAGAAAAGAGGGGGAAGAAGTAGTACTGCTGTTGAATTTCATTTGGAAAACACAGGGTCCAGCACAAATAACACCCCTGTTTATTACAAAATCTTTTGTTACACCATCATAAACATGTCATTCTGTGACATAACAATATCACACTCAAGCACACCATACAACATTTTAGGTGAGATTTTCAAATGAAAACTATAAATGATTATACCCATAGTATTACCCTACTGACCACACTTAAGCAGGCGTTACTTCTGCCAGACCCTATATATTACAAAAGGAGGAAAAGTGTGGTAGAATTGATTCCACAATCTATGGAACTCATTGCACCATCTGCACTACCAAGGCCAAGGCTGTTCAGTGTATAGATTAAAGGCGAGCATGGACTTCTGGAAAATCCAGTTTTAGAGCCATGCTGTGTCCACTTAGTAGCTGGCAGTGTTTGGGATAACAACTCTCTCTAAGCTTTACTTGCCTCTTATGGTTAAAAACATAAGAATGTGGTACCTATGTCATAAAGCTATTGTAAGATGAAATGAAACAATACACAAAGGACATTTGGCAAAATACCTGGTATAGAGCAAGACACTAATGCATGTTAGCTCTAAGATAAATATTAGGTATGGTCAGGTCAATGCAAAAGTCAGGGGGGAGTAATTGAAGTGAGAGCAGGTAATATTTTTGAAAAAAATAAACAAACTCTGATATGCTTAGGTGTTACTGGAATAGAACCAGACTGTGAGACCTCAGAGACCTCCTAACAGAATTAAACATGGAATGACAATGTTGTTTTACCTGATTTTCATCAGACTTTGTTGTCAAAGCACATTTTCCTCTATATGCTCGATATGAGGCATTTATTTACTCAAATAACAGATACAAATCCAAGGCATTAAAATGTTGCTCGGAGTCAGAGATCAAGATGGAAATCCCCAGAATCACAGAGATCTGTGTCTCTAAACCTGTTTATTATATTCACATTCAAGGAGGTTGGAAGGGACAGTGTCAGCTTTTCAACTGGAATCTTTCCATTACTTCTCTCTGTTGGGGCTGCAGCGCATGCTGTGAATGACCTCCAGAGATCCTCGAGCCGTATGCAAAGAGCAAATTGAGTCTGAAAGCTTTATTAGACAAGTTTATCTTTCAGCTGGTGGGAGTGGGTGTCAGCCACATTGGCAAAAATAAAATTCCTTATGAAACTGGGTCCTGACCTTGAAAAAAAAAATCTCAATTCAAACTGTACAATTCAATTTTGAGTTATGCCCTTCTTTGTTAAACATGGAGTGCAGGTCCAAACGAGAAAGGCGCATTTCACCTCAAACACATGAGAATCAGTAAGAAAAAAAAATACAATTTCTCTTTTGATCTTGCTGGACTTTATAGGTAAAAATGCTTATCATCAAATCGCAGGCTTAAAAACATACTAATAATTGAGGAAACAACTTTTCTCACTCATTTCAATATGAGGAGCAAAACTAGCTCTTCCATTTATAATCCACTGTAAACATTGTAGGAAGTTTATTTATATATTTTATCCATACATTTTTTCAAGAGCTAAGAATCATCCTGAAAAGCTAAAGTGACACTGGAAATTGACTAATTTGTTTTACTGCAAAACCGTCTCCTATTTTTTTTAGTAGCATGTTATTTTGTTCCTCTTTTTTATTGTTGGAGAACAGTGACTTTTTTGAAGTTGTGATAATTATCCAGAATTGAAGACTCTCTTTTTCTCTTCTAGGTCTATATTACAATTTAGGGGCTGGTGCAGTTAATACTGTTACCCATTTTGCCTCAATGTTAGAATGGCTAGATTAGATGACTCTTTCATGATCTCATCATGGACCGGCAAGCACTCTGGAACATAAAATTAAAATATATTTTCTTCAAAAGACTGAAGATGAGAGAAGAAATGAACTAAAGAAATTATAAGAGGAAGAGAGTATGTTATGCTGTAAGGTAGATGTTCTCGAACTGGGCGTCCAGACAGAGCCATGAATGAGAATTAAGGAATGAGGCAGGAATAGAGTTGGCCTGCAAACCCACTGCATATTCCTATTTGATCAATACTGTAGTCTTAAAAAATGAGGATGTACCACTGACAATATGAAGATAAATGTATCTGCCAGTTGTGCCCAAGAAGAACAAGAAGTTGATTTTTGTAAGAATGCCAAAGAGCACAGAGCTCAAACTCAAGAGGAGTGGGTTGGAGTCCAATTCTGCCGCTAAACAGCCAGACAAGCATATAACTGCTTAATCTGTTTTGCTGTTATAATTACACAGTAGGTTGGTTTATTTGAACCAACTCTAAAATAAATGTTGGTTGGGGTAAAATATATTAAGCACCTACTGTATGCTCGTCACTGAATCCAAGCTGCATGCATTGGTAAACAGATATAAAGTAGGCTGCTCTTGGAACTTATAGTGTCTTAGGAAATGAAAACTCAATAATTATGTAAATACTTTAGTAATCGAAACAATGATAAGATGACGGAAGAGGAAAATATGCTTTGAGATTGTATAATAGGAGACTTGAGGAAAAAGTCCTATAGAATAGCTGAGAGCTAAAGGATGTGGGCAAGAGAGAAGCAGATGTGGAAACCCTGTGGAAGAAGCTCCTACAGTAACTGAAGGAAGCTAGAGAGGCGGGGCTTTGAGCAAAAGGGGGAGGGGCAATAGAAGTAGAAGGGTAGGCAGGTAAACTATCACATAACACCTTGGGGGCCATGTTCATAATGTGAAGATTTCTTCCAAAAGCAAAGGGACACCATTCGACAATTATAATGGGAGAAGATTTCCATTTCACAATATGATTCTTTGCAGAACCTGTTTCTACGTGAAATGGATGAGGAAGAGGTCAATCACATCAGTCAGGAGGCAGGCATTCAGGTGACATATGATGGTGGCAGAAGGAATGGAGATGGGTAAAATAGTTTGAAAGACAGTTAAGTAATACAATCAGTAGGACTTGGTGGTTTATGGAGTGAGGACAGTAAGGTTAGGAAGAGACATCCATCCTGGATTACTTACTGGTACTTGTTTGAGTGGATGGTGTCACCCTTTGCTGAGATGGGAAATACAGGAGAAGAGGGGAAAGTAAGTTCACCGGTTCAGTTTCGGACATGGTGGATTGCAGGCATCTGGGAGACCTCCAAGTGCAGATGTTAAGTGAGCTGCTGGGTACACGGGTTCTCTCGAATTCTCTGCAATCCACATCCGATCCCTCTATCACTCTATCCAAATTTGCTAAATCCACTGTGTATTTATTTTTAGGCATTTTCTTATTAGACATTGGCAGCATTTGATGCCATTTATCAAGTCCTTCTCCTTAATTCACTTCCTTCACTTGGCTTCTAGGTTTCTCTCTGGGTTTTCCTCCTACTTCACTGAGTACTTATTACTCTATCCCCTACTGTTGGGGTTACCATTGGGGTGCAGTCCGGGGCTCGGGCTTTACACATCTTCTCTTTTCTGTCTACACTGACCCCTTGCTTTAATCTCACGGCTCAGCTATATCTGAGAAATTGCATGTTTACATCTCCAGATTGGATCTCTCACCTAACCTCCAGGTCCTACAATCCTCTCTCCACCTATTCACTTCCATTTGGATAACGAGTGAGCACATGTAACAATCTGTACAAAGCAGAGATTCTGATAGCACCTCCTACCATCTTCCCTCACAGTGAACAACGAGCCCATGCTCACCCTTTGCTCAGGACAGAAACCTCATCGCATTTTCTCATGCCCTCTATGAAATCTGTTGACCCATCCTGTTGACTCTAGCTTCAAGATACATCCAGAATCTGCCCACTTCCTGAAACTTCCACTGTCCCTACTCTGGACGAAACTTTTCATTTCTAACCTGTGTCATGGCATTAGTCTAACCGGTCCTCTCCCGCTTCCTTCCACCCTACTCGCCTCCCTACACTTTAGTCTTAACACGTCCAGAAAATCTTTGTCAGATCATCTCCCTGCCATGCTCAAAAGCCTCCAGTGGGTCTTACCTGTACAAAAGATGAAGGTCAAAGTCAACCCAATGGCCTGCAATGCTCTCCATCATCTAACCACATCTCTGAACTGATCTCCCCTCCGCTTACTGTGCTACAACCACCCTGGTTATTCTTCCAGTACCAGTCCTGCTCCCACCTCATGGCCTTTGTTAGAATGCCACTCCTAGAATGCCATGGCCTAGAATCTTCTTTCCCCAGGTAGCGCCTTGGTTCACACTCTGGCCACATTCACACAGATTTCACCTGTTCAGTGAAGTTGTCTCTATAAGCCCGGCCACCCTGACTCCACATCTAAACTCCTTACACTCTTCCCTGCTTTATTTTATTTTACTTCCTTCCATTTTCCATTGTAGTTATGACCTCATAACATGCATACATATTGTATTTATTTTCTTCCCCCACAAAACTGTTAGCTCTATGAGGACAGGAATATGTATGTGCGGTTTTTTTTCATTGCGGTATCTCAAAATGAACATGTAGATACAGAACTCAAAGGAAAGGTGTGGCATTAGAATAAGAATGTGGGAAACTTCAATGTATAGGGTACTTGGAACCATGCGAGTAGATGAAATTACCCATGAGATTCAAGATTGTGAACAAAGCAGGCCCTACATTACTTCAAAGATTTAAAAGCCAGATAAGGAGGTGGAGCTAGCTAGGAAGCTGAGAGAGATAGTAGCCTGGGAGGCAAGAGGAAAAACGGAGTGTGGTGATACATGGATATGAAGGGACAGAAGAAGTGTTTCCAAACAGGAGTGGCCAACTGCACTAAGTGTTGCTCAGAGTTTTTATGAGATGAGGATGGAAAAATATTTTAGCATAGAGACCATTTCTTGCCTTAGGGTACTTCCCATGGACTGCGGGACGGATAGGGACATAGTCACTCGGCAGTTGAGTGTAAGAGAGAGAGACAGGAATATATATACCTCTTTCTGGAAAAGGGGCTGGGGGCTGGGAATGAGAGCAGAGATATCTGTCAGTGCCTGGAGGAGTAGGTGTGACTGAGTTAGAGCCGTTCTATCATGGGGAATACACGAGCAGGTGTATTCCCCATGTAAATGCCACTGGTGAAATCACATGAGTCTACCTAATGACCCTGCAAATTGCAAGGGAAACCTTTTTGGGGTGTTCTAATATAGGATATGACCAGATAAGCTAAAATGCAGCAGAAAAAATGCCAGGTACTCGAATAGTTGTCAGATTTAGTATGATGTCATCACATAAAGGTACCAAAAAGCCTGTGTAGATGTCATGGGACTGAGTCAAGAGTAGAGCAGTAATGAGGGGACACTGGCCAATTCTGAAGCCTAGAAAAGCAATACAGAAAACACAGTTGGAAGAGTAGAATGGGGAGGGCCACAGAGAAGTGTAAAAATTTACAAAGAAGAGACATTAAACATTTGAAAGACAGCTGTTTTGTTGATAGGTCTTGGGGACTCACCAGATTTATGTGAGAAAAGGAAAGTTTGAAGCAAGATTGAATAATGATAGGCTGTCTAAAGGTACAGTGAGAAGAAATGTTCTTTGCCTAGTGACAAAAATCATTTAGATGGTAGCTGGAACTTGGGCCAGGCAACGGAAGGAATGTCTTGAGCATGGCTAGTGTTGGAACTCCACCCACTCTTGATTTTTAAATAAGAGAGTAGGCAGTTAACCACGAGGTTGCTCTGAAGAGAGAAAGAGCTTTCCTGAAGACAGTGGAGAAGAATGAATGACCTTTCAAAACCTTGCAGATCACAATCTTATAATCTACAACTGACATGCGAACTGCTACAGTTTCCTTTTGGAATCTTCTTTCTTTGAGGGTAATGTTACATTCTGTGGCGAAATGATTCAGCAACATTTTAGGACATATTAGGAAATACAAAGACAAGTCTTGCTTTTGTGGGCCGTGGGGTGCCTATTCTTATGATTATGTTCAAATAGTTCCAATTTCCCCTTGATAATAGCTTGAGAAGAAATTCAACATTGCAGTAAATTTTATAGTCATTTTTAGCAAAGGCCCTTCTTTTGGAAGGAGAGAAATAAGAAGGCTAAGGTAATTTTACTGTGTCAAGCCCTTTATTTCTGCTAAAATGCGGGATGTGGATAACTGCAAAATCTCTCACGATCAGAATACTTCTTTCAATCACGGATGCTCTCTGCCACCTCCTCCCCACACATGCGTACACACACCACCCTGGGACTTCCTGGAATGTTTCCAACAAGCATTAGAAATGACGATTTTGAGCTTCTCTTCCTCTGCTAGTTCAGAGCCCAAAGCTTGGGTCTAACTGGAAACGATAACCAAGCAATAAAACTGCCAAAAAGTTAAGAGAAGGAGAAAAGAGGGAACTCCATCACCACAAAATGGATAATAACATGTAAATATTCCAGTTCTCACAGTTTATCACTGTCTTGGCTATTAACAATGAAAGAACTGTTGCAACTTACCCGTTGACTGGGTAATGTCGTTGGAGAACCTGGCCTGGGACCAGGGAACCCCCCACTGCCTACAGAGGAAAATGCCTTTCTGATCCAGGTGAGCAATGCTGGGGCTGCCCCAGCCAGGGTTGACTGCTGTCACGCCCCTTTGCATACTGTGACACATTCTGTATTGCAAGCACC
This sequence comes from Artibeus jamaicensis, assembly GCF_021234435.1. Taxonomy (NCBI): domain Eukaryota; kingdom Metazoa; phylum Chordata; class Mammalia; order Chiroptera; family Phyllostomidae; genus Artibeus; species Artibeus jamaicensis. Next base: position 4,979,404 of record NW_026522028.1, on the reverse strand, counting down.
CTCACCTCACTGGAGCGTCCAAATATGAATTTATTAATTGATTAATTTATAGCTGCCAAGAGTTGGAGGGTCTCTGTAGTAGCCCAGGGCTTTGAGATATCCTGGGGAGAGTGAAAAAAAAAAAACCATTTCTTATCCAGTTATTATAATTGATTAGGGAAATTCATTCATTTAGGTTCAAAAGATGACTCCTGATACATTAGACTCCAAGAACATTCTTGCAGTTTAGAGGTGTGAAGCAGAAAAACAACAACAGCATAGCTACACCCAGGGCGTTTTCAGCAGAGAAAGACTTGGCCCCATTGAAACTGATGTGCTTCATCTGAGAGCTTCACATGAAGCGAAATCAACAGCAAGAAACACAGCTGAAGCAGGGAAGGCTGTGGCTGGTGTCAGGACCTCACACAAGCCACCCCAAAATCCCCCGCCATGGCATCCTGATTACTTTGAATTAAAGTTACTTGATAAGCATGCAATAGGAGAAGGGCGTGCTGACTCTCCCCTGTCCTCTTGAATTGCAGGGAATGTATCTCCCTGTGAAATGTACCTTCCTCCTTGCTCCAAAGGGGCTGAGAGAAACCCTTATCCCTAAAGTTAAGGAAACTGCCCTGCATAAAGAAACCTTATTTCTTGTCACTAATTTACCACCAAATTCTCTTTCTGTTTGGATTCTACACTGATGAGCACCCCAGTCTAAGTTTCTTTGTCCTGTTGATTCTTCACAAGTTGTTTTTTGTTTTGCTTTGTTTAAAAGTGTAAAAATCTCCCAGCTGGTGTAGCTCAGTGGATTGAGTGCGGGCCTGCGAACCAAACAACTGCAGTTTGATTCCTGGTTGGGGCACATGCCTGGGTTGCAGGCCAGTTCCCAGCAGGGGACGCACAAGAGGCAACCATACATTGATATTTCCCTCTCTCCTTCTTTTCCCCTCTAAAGATAAATAAATAATCTAAAAAAGAAAAAAGAAAGTTAAAAAAATAAAATAAAAATATAAAAATCTGAGCTGGGTCATCACTTCTCTCCAAGTACCATTTATGATCTCCTGTGTGTAGGTATTAAATTGTTTTTCTTCTATTAATCTGGTCTTTTGTCAATTTTATTAGTCCAGCCTACAAACTCAAGAGGGGTAGGAGGGCTTCTCCTTGTGTTTCTGAGAAGACTGGGTGCGTCTCCTTGTGTTTCTGAGAAGACTGGGACCCAAAAGTGGAGTATAAATCTTAAGAACTAATTGATAGCTCCCTTCCTTCTTTCTTTCCTGATCACTGCAGATGAATGCAGGCCATTTTCACAAGAAATGAATTGTTCTCTCACAATGTAAATCAAACAAATAAACAGCGGTGTCAAGATAGCTAAGCTCCAATTAACCTCATGCTTTTATCACACTGCCTAGATATTTAAAGTATTATTTGAAACAGCTTTTGGATACTTTATTCAACTACAGAGAGGCAAGTGAAGTTCAAATAGCAAATGTACAAGTCACCTTCTGTGTATTTGGTATTTAAGTATAGCAGTCAAAAATTCAAATGAAGTCTCTAAATAAATCACTGCTCCATATATGGTGTCCTGGTTAATAGCATAGGCTTTGGAAACACACGGTCCTATCTTCGAATACCCACGCTGCCACTTTATAACCTTGCACAAATTATTTCATCTTTCTGACCCTCAATTTTCCCATCTGGAAAATGGGAATCACGACACAACTCATTCAAAAGGTATAACCGTGACACTAACTCTAAGACCTGTTGTATGAGTTCAAGTTCACCCCTTGGCTCTAAGACAAGGATGTGAGTGCAGGTAGTTTTATCGGTAGATGATACCAGCAAGCGGTGCGGTTAGAATAAGGGAATGAACTGGAACAGAAAGGAAGTCTATAAGGCACATGCTAACACACAGGTGGTCACTGTGAGCAGCCATGGCTCGACCCCACTACAGACGTCTGGTGTGGAACATGCTTGGGAGCTGTCCTACGAGGAGTGAGGAAGATGGGGCACTCATCCTTTAGCTCCTCCCACTGAGTGCCATTCCAGGACTGATTCCTCTCCAGCATCTGCTCTACAAGTACGTGGGCTTCTCCCGTGGCCAGAGGGAGTGTCCGGGCAGTCATGGGTACTTGAGTTTAGAAGTGTGTGTAGATCAAGAGTGGAGTGGACTTCTGGACACCTTTGACGATCCAGCATGGAGTCACTGTCAGCCATGACGGTTATGGTAAGTGCTGTGTCAAGACTGAGGTAATGGGGTGTAATGGGAATACCCTCAGGAGGGGCCTGGAGCATTGGAATCCACAAGTCTAGACACTGGGATAAGGACTCCACCTGGACACTGATATGAGCGAAACCTCCACCCCTGGTGGGCTATAAGAGCTCTGACTACCCAAAGCTCCAGCCTGGCTGTACCACGGGTCACACTCAGAGCCTCTCCACCTGCTGCCTGTCGCCGTTGCAGCCACCTGACTTGAGATGGACAACCGCCTCTCCTTCGTGCCAGATGCTAGTTAGCTCTGCTCACTTCTACTGCGTAAGCTCCCCTCTCTGCCAGTGCCCTGCGTGTGACTTTATTGGCTTATTGGGGAGGTCCCCCCTAACAAACCTGGCATTGTGGAAAGACACTAATATGTAAGACTCTCTTCAGGGATGCTCCCTTGCTCAAAAAGAAGCCTCAGGGTTTACAGGAAAGAGTAGTGCTAAGCGGACATAGATAAGGCATTAAAGGCCAATTTTGATCTACCTTCTGATTTTCTGAATAAAAGCTTCTGCATGGCTAAAGAAAACAGTATTAAATTAGCAAGACAACCAACTGTATGGGAAAACATATTTGCCAATGATACCTCAGACAAAGGTTTAATCTCTAAAATATACAAAGAACTTACACAACTCCACTCTAAGAAGACACCCAACCCAATTAGAAAATGGGAAAAGGACTTGAACAAACACTTCTCCAAGGAGGACATACAGAACATTCAGAGACACATGAAGAGATGCTCAATATCATTAGCTATCAGAGAGATGCAAATTAAAACCACAATGAGATACCACTTTACACCAGTCAGGATGGCTATCATAAACAAAGCAACAAACAACAAATGTTGGAGGGGTTGTGGGGAAACGGGGTCCTTAGTTCACTGTTGGTGGGAGTGCAGACTGGTACAACCATTATGGAAAACAGTATGGAATTTTCTCAGAAAAATAAAAAATCGACCTGCCTTTTGACCCAGCAATTCCACTGCTAGGATTATATCCTAAGAATCCTAAAACATCAATATCAAAGAACCTATGCACCACAATGTTCATAGCAGCACAATTTACAATAGCCAAGAGTTGGAAGCAACCTAGGTGCCCATCAGTAAATGAATGGATACAAAAATTGTGGTACATATACACAATGGAATTCTATGCTGCAGAGAGAAAGAAGGAGCTCCTACCCTTTGCAACAACATGGATGGAACTGGAAAGCATTATGCTGAGTGAAATAGGCCAGGTGCTGAAAGACAAATACCATATGATCTCACCTTTAACAGGAAGCTAAACAACAAAACAAACAAGTAAGCAGAAAAAAAAAACCCCAAAAAACAAAGACACTGAAATAGAGAACAAGGGGATAGTGACCAGAGGGGAGAAGGAAGGGAAGTTAAGGGGAAAAAGGGGGGAGGGATTTGGAGGAACAAATAGGAAGGACACAGGGACGAGAACTAAGGGGGGGGGGAAATGGGGGGGAGTGGGGGAGCAAGGGGCAGGGGAGGCTGGGATGGGAAAAATAGACAAAAAACTGTACTTGAAAAATAACTAAATAAAATTAAAAAAAAAATAAAGTTAAAAAAAAAAAAAGTGTCATTGGGACACAGGCTGTTTATTTACACATTGTCTGTGGTCTGGCAGCTTTCCGAATCCAACGACGAGGTTAATCACATGACCCATGAAGCAGGAAATATTTGCTTTCTGGTTCTTCACAGAGAGTATGTTGAGCCCCTATCGAGGTAGTAACACAACTGACTGGAGAATTCAGGCTTCTTGACCTCCCAGGACAGCGCTTTTCTAATTACACTTGATCTCCCCAAAATTAATTACAGGAAGCGATGGTGTGATCAGTGTTTAATCAACTAGAAACTTCTACTCACTGGCACCTCTGTGTGTGTATAACATACACAACGGTCGTTCATTTCCAAGTTATTTCCCTGGGACATTTGAAGAACTCTGATATCCTGATTTGGACTCTTCCCATTAAGTATGTTGTGTATGCAATTCCTTTTGAAAATGCTAAATTGGATCTTGTGGAATGCGAATGTTCTTGGGCCCAGCAGCTTGTGGTGAAGAAAAGGATTCATGTTGACATTTACAAGCAGCTTCGCTGGCTCTGTGCCTCCATCTGCCGTGCGGGCCTTCGGTGCTGTGCAAAGTCCTAGCTACCTAAATGTTTCTGAAAGTCTCTAGGGAAGCTTCTTTTAGCATGGTTCTTGCCCCCACGGGTCTCTGAGCTGCTCTACTAGGCAAATACTGCCTGGGCTCAGTGTGTTGCCCATCAACTTGAACTTCCAAGCCCCATGGTTTTTGGGGGGTGGGGAGGGGAGAGGAAGGGTGGTGTTGAAATAACATGGAGTTCCTTTTGCTATCCCGCCCCCCTCCCCCCGCACCAGACCTGACTCAAATTTCATTCCAGGTTGCATGCAGGGGTAGGGATGAACTCCTCCACTCCCCGCAGGCCTATGGCAGTAGTTCAAGATTTTATTGATTTATTTATTTTTAGAGAGAGGGGAAGGGCAGGAGAAAGAGAGGGAGAGAAACATTGATTAACTGCTTCCCACACGCCCACAGTCTAGGCATAGGCCCTGACCAGGGATCGAACTGGTGACCTTTTGGGTCACAGGCTAACACTCAAGCCACTGAGCTACACCGGCCAGGAGTTCTTCAAGTGCAGTCCCCGTGAGCAGCAGCATCACCATCACCTGGGGACTTTTCAGAGCTGCGGCTTCTCAGTTCACCCTGTCCAGCGAATCAGTAACTCTGCGGTGGAAGGCCAACCATCTGTGCTCCAATAAGAAACGGGTGATTTGAATGTAGCGTAAAGGCTGCGAACCACGGACATAGGACATTGGATGCAGACCATTACTTTCTCCTCTGCTTCCCCCACGCATTTCCCCAATGTAGTGGTTTGTGTGTAAAGGTGGCCCCCCAAAGCCTCCCATCCCAGCACACAGGCCCCTGTGCTATGGCCTTAGAGCTTCTCCCTTCCAGAAGCGAAGTCTGTGTCTGCACCCCTTGAATCTGCACTCTGCCTACAACTTGCTTTGACTGAGAATCAGGCAGAAGTGATGTTGTGTGACTTGTAGAGTCTAGGCGTCCAGAGGCGTAACTGCTGTTCTCACCCCTTGAGACACTGTCCTGTTCTGAGAATGCCCCATAACAAAGCCCCCAGTCCAGCCTCCGGGAGGATGAGCAGCCGTGTGAGGAACCAACATTCTCAAACCCACAGTCAGTGGTCTGCTACTTGAGTCCATTTTAGATCATCTAGCTCCTGTTGAGTTGCCGGTAGCTGCGTGCACACGAATGGCCTCTGGCAAGACTTCTGGAATAACTATCCCGCTAATCACGGCTCCATATGCAGACCCACAGAATCACGACCAAGTAAATAACTCTTGTTTTAAGCCATTATGTTTGAGGTGTTTTTATGCAGAGAGAAACAACTGATACACTTAGGTAGCTAAGCAACTGATTACAAAGAAGTTATTTTTTTCCCCCCAGCATGACTATTTCTCCTATAAATTGAAACAATTTAAACAGCTCAGGAACATCTTATCCTCCTTTATCCTCCTTGTATCATATTAATGATTTAAGTAAGCAGCCACAAGGGAGCTTGATTTGGCGCTTTTCAAAAGACACTTGGGCCTCACTTTCTATACATATTAAAGCATATTCTACGAGATGATAATTTCAGTGATTATTCAAGGTTCAGAGTTCCAAAATCTTAAGAAATTCAAATGGAGCAAACGGATTTCTTCTACTCCTTAAGCAGAAAAGCCTGGGCGACGTGCCTCAGTCTTATTCCCCACATCCGAGACTGAGTTAAAGAACATTAACTACTGGCTACCTGCCTCCATAGCTCCAATTTCCATTAGGTTCTTGGACAGAGAGATAGTGCAAGGCGCAGCAAAACCAAAACAAAGCAAAACAAAATAAAACAAAATACAGGCTTGGGAGCCTGACCTGCTTGGACTGCCATCCTGGCTCCAGCTGTGTGGCCTTCACCAAGCTATTTCCCCTCCAAGCCTTGGGATTCTTACTTAAAAAAAAAAAATTCCTTGTAACCATATGTTCTTTATAATTGTTTTGAAGATAAAGTCATCTATGGAAAAGCAGCTAGCAGAACAATGCCATGGGAAAACTCACTATGATGAATTGTATATTATATTGTATGACAATATGGTATGTGAAATAATCAGATTGAAACCACACTACCAATTAGATTTTCCTTTTGTATGCTGTGTTTCAGAGCAAATTTGTGCAAGTCAGGAATTTAGGTAAACCTTCACGCTGAGATTTAAATCACCGTGCTCAAGAAAAAAAAGAAGTTTGATTTGAATGAAAGTAGCTCTGATCTACCTTGAATTCCTTTGATCCTTTCATTGAACATTTGTGCATTTAACCTTTTTACGCCAGGCCCAGCGCCGTGTCAGGGGATGAAAGACCCATGCTTTGGAGAAAATTCCTCTCTCCTTCCCTTCTTCTCCACCTCTGGCCCAAGGGCAACCGGTGATCACTGGTGGCTTGGAGCTGAGGCCATTCCCAGACTCTCCCTACTGGCAGCCACGTGGAGGGAGCAGGTGAGAGGCGAGGAGCAGGAGCAGGAGATGGGACTCTCAGACTGGGCAGCAGGGGGGCGGGGGGCAGGAGCAGAGAAAGTAGGGCAGGAGGTATGAGAGTGTTATCTTCCACTGCTTTGGCCACACATGCCCCTCCCCTCAGCCCTGGGCTCACTGGTTTCCTCAATATTCTCCCATCTTGCTCCAGTTCAAGGCCTTTACTCTGGTTGTGGTCTCTCTTCCTGGAACAGTTTCCCCCAGACATGGCTCACTTCCCCTCCTTCTATCAGCTTCCTGATGTTCTCCGAGATTCTCTTGATGGAAAAGCTTCCCTGCCCCTACCACAGACAGGTAATGTTCTCCTCTGCACTCCCTTTGACGCTTCTCCTGTTTTCTGGTTCTTCACACCTGTTTCTCCAACTTCAGTGTGCACACAGATCACGTGGGTGTACTATTCAAATGCAGATTATGATTCACTGGGTCTGGGGTGGCACCTGAGACTCTGCCTTTCTAACAAGTGCCCATTGGACAGAAATCTGTGAACTACAGTCCGTAACACTTACTATCAAGACAGTATCTGTTCTCCTCCTAATTAGCCCACTGTTTTTCCCTTCCAATCAGAGAATATGTTTTATGAAAGGAGGGACTTTACCTTATTTTATCATGCATCCTCAGCACCCAGTATGGTGCTCAATACATGAGAATGACTCAATAAATATTTATTAAGTGCATGAATTATATATGTTGCTGGAAATCAAAACTGGAACCTTGAATTTACAGGGTCCAGCAGAGGAAACACCTGCTTGAGTGTGGTTGGTAGGGTCATAATATGGGGGTGATAATGTATAGTGTTAACTTGAACATCTCACCTAAAATGTCCTATGGGGTGCTTGAGTGTGATATTGTTATGTTACAGAATGACATGCCTATGATTTTGTAATAAAAGAGTTTGTAATAAAACAGGGGCATTATTTGTGCCGGACCCTGTGTTTTTCCATTAGAAAGATTATTCTTACATTTAAGTGCTTTACAGGTGAAGCAGACCACTGCGGTCTGGCTTTGTCATGTGTCTGCCATGAGTAAAGTGGTTTCAATGGAGGCATAAGCTTGTAATTGTGTTCAGAGTTCAACAAACTTATCAACAAATTGTTGGAACATAATCTCTTTACAGAGTTGATGAGTTTGAACATACAGCAGGAAAGTAGAGAACAAATAGCAATATATGATTATAGAGAGACAAACTGTAATGGGGTACAGAGCATGGACCCCATGATAATAGGGGACACCCCCACAATCCTGCCTACAGGAGAATAGATGGTACAGTGTTTAAGATACACCACATAACAAACACAAGTTAATGCGCCTTTCTGAAGGGGAGGAAGAAGGTTGCTGCCCAAAGGCAATTCTGTCCATGATGGTGAGAATGTGAGTGACTCCTGACATAGCCAGGTGGTGGGGGGGCAGATGCCCTCATTGAATGCCTGTGCATTGCTGGGAAGCTCTTGCCCTGACTAAAGATGGCAGCCGAAAGGGTCAAATACACTGGGGAGCTGACAGAAATGGTGGACACTAATGCACCATAGGAAGAGCAGGAAGCGAGGTCACACAGGAATTTCTGAGCTGAGCATTTAAATTAAGGAGGGCTGAAGGTCAAGGAGGGGAGAGTGGTGAGGTCAGAGGAGGTCTGCAGAGAAGGCAGCCATGAAGTCTGACTGCCTGTAGAAGATGGTGGTAGAGCTGGTGAAGCTGCGGGGACCCGCCAGGCTAAGCACAGACACGTGGGGGATGCTTGGAGGTGAACTGTGACAGGGAATGCTGAACTGCAGACTTCTGCTTCTCTGAAGGACAAAGAGAGAAGCCACTGTCTTGCCTCTGAGACACCGTGACCCAGTGTAATATGGCACTGAGAACAGCACACCCCGGGGTCCTGAAGGAAAGAGCTACTGAGAGAGGATGTCCACTCTGAATCCCACAAGTGCATCTTCCAAGGGCGATGGAGACCTGTTTGCGTGACCAGCTAATGGAGAGGTAAGGACATGGGGAACTTCTGGGCATGGTTTTGGTTTGTAGCCTTTTGGGGAGTGAGAGAAGTGCTGGGTCTCGTGGGAGAGGAGGGCTCTGAGCAGAAGTGCTCTCAGCCCCTCAAGGTTGGAACCCTGTTAATAAAAACCTGTTTCCTCTACCGCAAATTCCAGAGGCATGCAGACTGAAGGCATCCAGTGGCCGAGCCCTGGATTGCATGGCAACACAACTACGCATATGTGCCAAGGGTACCAAAAATTAAAGGTCATAAAAAGAAATAAACCTAGGATAATTAGTTGAATGTAAACCCTGACATGAAAATTTTAGTGTTCCAGATTGATTAAAAAAAAAGAAGTGCTCGCACATGTTTCTCAAGTCTCCAATGTCATTAAATCCAACTCTGAGGACTGTTCGGAAACCCCAGGGGCCATAGGAATCATACACAATGTGCCCAGATCGTATGAGTTCCTTTAACACAGGAACTATTTGGACCTTCTACTGAATGGTCATTGGGCTGCCTCGGGTGCGCTCTTTCAGCAAGGTATATTTCTCCTTGATTATTATAAAATAAATGTCAACTTTGCCTGAAGAACAAGTCACCATGCTTTAATACTTCAATCATCTGATCTTTGCAAAAGAAGACGAGGCCAAAAAATAGTGGAGAACTTTTCTGGCTCCTTACCCCTGAGCCAATATTAACTCTGCCCTGAGACATTATAAGCACCTTCTACTAACCAATGAATGGCGAGTAAAATAAAATAGACCAAAAACACGCAGAACAACAAAACTTGAAACTACGGTTAAAAGAAAAACGTGCCTCCCCCAAGTATGCTTGTGGCAGCCCCTGTACACTTTTCTTCCTCTTGAACTAAGAGCAAAAGAGCTCTTCCAATTATTTTGAAATGGGACAGGGGGCAGGGCAAGGAGGGCTGTGTAGTTCTTTGGGTTCAGGGATCTGTATTGGCCTATTTGAAGAATATCGTCTGAGTGATATAGGATTCCTTGAGGTGGAACCTTCATGCATTAGCGCCAGTGAAGTCTCGTGCTCCTCCTAATCCCCTCTTCAGGCCCAGCGCACCTTTCCCTGAAGCTGGGGTTCCTGTTTGTGAATGATGTTCCTTATCTGACAACTGCCTTGGGCCCCAAGAAAACACTTCTAAGCTCTCCCTTTCCTCCTCATGGGCAGCTCATGGGCAATGCCTAGTGGGGTCAGGAATACAAAGGCCAGACCCTCTCCTTGCAATTCAGCACAGCCAGCCCAGCTCTCAGGCTCTGATGGAATCACTTGATGCCTCTGTGGCAGTCAAATCACCCTTCAACCTTGTTTGCTGTCTACTTCCATGTGCTTCTCTTCATCGGAGGCCTATCTCCAGAAAACACACCACAATGTACTTTCAGCGCCCGGCACTCTGAATCAGCATCCATTTCCCAGGAACCTACTGTAAGGCATTTTGTTTTGTAAACAGCACCAAGGTTTATTCTGACCTTTGGAACCAGTTTTTCCTTCCACCCAGAGACTGCCTTGCGGTGGTGCTTTTGAGCAAATAGCTGCAGCCAAAGAGAAGGTGACCCAGCATACTTACGGGCTCCAAAGGCGGCCAGTCCAGGAGCTGGGCCGGGCTGCTTTGCTCTCAGCTCTTGAAGTAGATGGGTTACCGCCTTCCACTCAGAGCTCAGATCTTCTAACTTCCTCTTTAATAGAAAAACATACATGTTATTTATTTGATTAACGCCTTGAAGATAACTTAATTCATGAAGTTGCTAATTCATTTTGTGAATACATTATTGTATTTCTATTGTATTTTACTCGTGAATTAATTATTCTGGGCAGAAGTCCTTTCAAGGGTATTGTAATTATTTTAGCCAACCACTCTAGAAATATTTATCAACTGTTTGCAGCATACAGGCTTTTGTTCCAGACGCAATTTCATGTAAAGGAAGTAGAGTTCAAACATTAATAAAAGCAAAACAAACAAACCACCAGAAACCAGTATCATCTCAGCAACTGGCTTGACTCTTCTTTTTCCCTGTTTTTTTTTAAAGATTTTATTTATTTACTTTTAGACAGAGGGGAAGGGAAGGAGAAAGAGAGGGAGAGAAACATCAACGTGTGGTTGGCTCTTGCACGCCCCCTACTGGGGACCTCACCTGCAACCCAGGCATGTGTCCTGACTGGGAATCAAACCAGCGACCCTTTGGTTTGACTCTTTTAAAGAGTATCTAGTGTGGCTGCATCTGAGAATTATCCAGAAAACATTACAAATATCCCAATGTCCTGGGTCACCCCTGATCAATCATAATTCAGACCTCTTCATGAAGATAAGCCACTCCAAATCCACTTCAATGATGGAGTCTGACCCCAACATGGTGGGACATCCTTCAGCTGTCAGTCCCTTCAGGGACTGTCCTAGCTGCAGATAGCTGCCTTGCCCAAGGGCAAGCCCTTCCCAGGGCAGCCCTCGTTCGATGACTGAGCAAGGTGAAGGGAGAACAGCTCAGTCACTCTGGCCCCAAGCAGCGCAGCTCTGAAGGGTCATTTTGCTGCAGAGCTGCCATGGAGCTGGCCATACCTGTCGAGGTCAGCGATGGGCTGGCATACATTCAGAGCTGGCTCCCTTGGGGCCTGTGGGAAAAGGCCCCAGTTTTCATCTTTGCCCATTTCTGTGGTGCAAAGACTCCCCATAGCCACTTCTAAGTTGCGAAGATACTCCCAAAAGGCGTGAAAATTTGACAATAGGCTCCCATGAGCAGATATAAGCTGGCTGCAGGACACCAGTGGGTAGCTGTCGGATTACAGCAACCATCCCTTATCTGGGGGAGATACATTCCAAGACTCCCAGTGGATGCCTGAAACCATAGGTATATGCTATGGTTTCAAACACTATATGCACTATGATGTTTCCTTACTGTACATATACACCTAGGATAAAGTTTAATTGATAAATTAGGTGCAAGAAGAGATTATCAAGAATAGTAAACCCTGGCTGGTATGGCTCAGTAGACTGAGCACTAGCCTGCGAACCAAAGGGTCACTGGTTTGATTCCCAGTCAGGGCACATGCCTGGGTTGTGAGCCAGGTCCCCAGTAGGGGGCATGAGAGGCAACCACACACTGATATTTCTGTCCCTCTCTTTCTCCCTGTTTTCCCTTCTGTGTCGAAATAAATTGTAAAAAACCTTGGGGAAAAAAGTGGTAAAAGAGACTCATAAAAGAGACTAGTTATAACAATATTATTGTAATGAAAGTTATGTGAATGGCTTAGAGGCCGTTAAGCAAAATAAGGGTGACTGGAACACGAGCTCTGCAATACTGTGAAGGCAAATCCGATAAGCAGTAGCTACCAAGCAACTAACAGGTACAGAGTGTGTACAGCACCGACTCACTGGACAAAGGGGCAACTCACGTTCCAGGCTCGACAGAGCAGGAAGGTATGAGATTTCCTCACATTATACTCAGAACAGCACATGATTTAAACCCTATGCATTGTTTATGTCTGGGACTTTGTATTCCATATTTCCAGATTATAGCTGCCCACGGGTAACTGAGACCATAAAAAGCAAAGCTGCGGCGAGGAAGGGACCACTGTACTTACTGCCAATAGAACGTGAGCAGAGTATCTGTTGGTTTTGGGCTGAGGCTTTCCCAATGTGTGGGGGTCAGGGGGTGATTAATGCTACTGCCCTGGGACAGTGGATCACATGGGCGCATCAGGGTCACCTGGAGTCCTTGGTAAACCACTGACAGCCGGGTCCCAGCTTCGGAGTTCTAGATTCAATAGGTTTCGTGGTGGGGGAGCCCAAGAATTGGCATCTAAGGATTTTTCCAGTTGATGCTGATGCTGAGCATCCAAGACCAAAGCCCAAGGTAGGCGTTATCCTTCATGAGTTACCCAAGCATCTACTAATGGACTAGATAGGCACCATCCTTGACAAAAATAAAATAGGCCCTCAAATCGTTTTCTATAGGGCTTCATTCTGTTGAGGAATGCCACTTGAGAAAAAGCTGACAAGGGAATAAATACTAAAAGTTCATCACTTCCTAATTTAACTGTTCTCTGTGCTTTTGAGGTTATTTCTGCCTATTGTGTCTAACATCACATCAAACAGGGGCTGTTAACATTTTCCCCAGAGGGCATGTTGTTAAATGTTTACAGTCACATCAATGAATATAACTTTTTATTTATTAAAACATATGCTTTCAATAAAAAGCAAACAAATGCCTCTGATCAGTGAGGATAACTATTATCAAAAATTGTAGCATGTGTAAGATATTTATCCATTCTGACATCAGAGCTAAACACTGAGAATTAAATATTATAAGAAGCTAGTGAAGTAATTTTATTTGGTCTCTTGATTCCCCAGCAAATTTGCAGTGACTTCCCAAGGACAAATATTAAGAGCAACTAAATGGTAATGATGCTGATAACAAAAGGTAGGAATAGATAGTAGAGAAGACAAGAAACATAAAAGGAAATTACGAGAAAATGTGGGGATCTTGGTCATTTATTGAAGGGATACTAGAACATATGGTGAAGTCTCATCGTACACAATTGAACTTATATGTATATGGGCTGAGAGAAAGAGGGCGGATGGAGGGAGGGGGAGAGGGAGGGAGGGGGAGAGGGAGGGAGGGAGGGAGAGAGGGAGGGAGGGAGGGAGAGAGAGAAATCTGCCTCCAGTTGTACTGAGCAAGCACATGGCCCCAGAGGGAGTGGGTGGAGAGAGACTGGGGGTTGCTGTCCCTAGAGGTGGCTAAGGTCCCACTTCTCACCATGCAAGCATCTCATTGCATTTGGTTTGATTCCACTATTTAAAGATACGCATTTAGCCTACAATGTGGCTTCTAGAAGCAAATTCACTACTTTGCCTCCGTCTCAACTGCAGAAACAGGGAACTGGATTGAACTTCATATTCCATGTGCATCACTTTGTAGCAAAACACAACAATAATTAATGCTGATAATGAAGCCCCTTAAAATCAGCAAGAGATAAGGGGATAGTCACTTACAAAGGAGTTCCCATCAGACTGTCAATTGATTTCTCAAAAGAGACCTTACAGGCAAGAAGGGGCTGGAAAGAAGTATTCCAAATCATGAAATCCAAAGGCCTACATCCAAGATTGATCTATCCAGCAAAGCTTTCATTTAGAATGGAAGGACAGATAAAGTGCTTCTCATATAAGATCAAATTCAAGGAGTTTATCATCACCAAGCCCTTATTCTATGAAATGTTAAAGGGACTTACCTAAGAAAAAGAAGATAAAAAAGATGAACAGTGAAAGGACAGTAAACTCACAGTTATTAAGTACCACACCTAAAACAAAAGCAAACTAAGAGGACAGCTAGATCAGGAGCAGAACCATAGAAATGAAGATCACATGGAGGGTTGGCAACAGGGGAGTGGGAGGAGGAGAAGGGGGGAGAAGTTACAGAGAATAAGTAGCATAGATGGTAGGTAGAAAATAGACAGGGGGAGGGCAAGAATAGTATGGGAAATATAGAATCTAAAGAACTTGAGACACATGGTCATAAACTAAAGGGGGGAATGGTGGGGGAGGGGGTGTGCAGGGTGGAGGGAAATGAAAGGGGGGAAATAGAACAACTGTAGTGGCATAATCAATAAAATATATTAAAAGGGAAAAAAGATACATTGAAAGTACACTGTGTCGTTGAATGAAAAGTCCTGGATTTCAATCGTAGCCCATTACTGGTTGTGGGATCACCAGCAAATCAGACAGATTGCTTGGCATGATCATCCTTGAAATGCAGACATAACACTCCCACCTAACTCATAGCTTTGCTGGAGAAACCAAATGAGATATTTTTATGTGAAAAGAACTCTGTGAACTCTAAAGTACTATAAAATTGTTGGTTAGTCATTATGCACTGCTTAATGAAGCACATCAGAAGACAGTAAAAGTGTTCACTAAAATAGTTAAAACAGAAATGTTTCCATTCTTTTTTTTTTATCCTCACTCAAGGACATGCTTATTCCCTTCAGAGAGAGGGGAAGGAAGGAAGGAAGGAAGGAAGGAAGGGAGGGAGGGAGGGAGGGAGGGAGGGAGAGGGGGAAAGAAACATCGATGTGAGATGCAAGAGAGAAACACCGATCTGGTTGCCTCTCATAGGGTCCCTGACCGTACTCTGACTGGGGACTGAACCCCACCAACCTAGGCATGTGCTCCAACTGGGAATCGAACCCGTGACCTTGAACTTCATAGGATGGCGTGCCAACCAACTTAGCCACACTGACCAGGACAAAAATATTTCAATTCTGAAAGGACTACACCTGCGTTATCCTGAAAATAACACATTTATATATTTAATTTTCTTTACTAATTATATAAATTCTGAACATTCCATTCATTTATTTAAATGTCATTCATCTTGGCCACTGCTATTCCCAGATAGGTAAATGGGGTGTTACTATAATTTTAAAAATGGAGATTTTACATTATAAGTGGTACCCTGAATGTACCACAAACAGCTGAGGATACCTAGAAGTGCCAAAAACGCAATAAGATTGGAAAGGTATACCAATCTCTCATAATTATTAGCAAATAACACAAAATGGCTATAGATTTTGATTCTGGTGGCTGCAAAAATAGTCTTGCAACTTCAAGTTTCTGGTGTGCTTCACAGTTGAAATTGATTAGTTATGTATTATGAAAGGCCCTTTTTGTTTGGTTTGGTTTTGCCTTTTATCCTCTGGCATGAGCCCGTATTTCCTATTCTCACATCTTTTCTGTGAAGCTGTGAAGTTCTTTCGGGGGGGGGCAGAAACGTTTGGCTGCAGGAACTCATGCGGCATTCTCCACGCAGTAAACTTGAAGCAGCGCTTAGTAAAAATCTGTAAAAGGTAACGGCTCACTAACCATGCCAATAATCTTTAACCAAATTTAAAGGAACCAAATATATGTCTAAATTCCAACATCTTTCAGTGCACCATCAGTGGGAGAATAGTTATGAAGCACTATTCTTGATCAGTTTTCCAAACTTTTAAAACTTTGCATCTGATTTTCTTTATATGTGGCATCTAATAAAATAGACAAAAAACAAAGTGGAAACAAACTCATGGAGAGAGAGAACAGATTGATGGTTTCCGGGTGGGAGGGGCTTTGGAGGGCTGAGTGAAATAGACATGGGGATGTAAAATACAGCCTCCGGAATATAGTCAAAATAGTTGCAAAATAGTTACAAAACTGTCACAGGGACGTAAGTCAAAAAACAGCCATGGGGACTGTTTTATAATCCCTAGGCGAAGGTGCAGCAGAGGGAATACAGCCAATAATATTGTAATCACTATATATGGTGTCACATGGGTACTAGACTTATCGGGGTGACCACCCTCTATGTTATATCAATGTCTAATCACTATGTTGTATACCTGGAGCTAATATAATGTTGTATGTGAACTGAAATTGAAAAATAAAGGCAATTTTTTTTGCAAAGCATCTGCAACACATTTAAATATAGGAAAAAAATCCCTTGGAATATGCTAAGCACATTGTACATCTCAGCCTTTCCTCACAAGAACTCAAACTCAACAATCCAAGTGGAGTCATACTGTACCCAAAGGGAGAATGTATGAGATCACTTTTGAAAATTTATTTATTTATTATTTTTTTAAAAGACTTTAGTTATTTTTAGAGAGAGGAGAATGGAGAGAGAGAAAAAAGGGAGAGAAATATCCATGTGAGAGAGATACATTGATGTGTTGCCTCCTACAGGCACCCAACCAGGGAATGAACCTGCAACCCAAGCATGTGCCTGACTGGGAACCAAACCGGTGACCTTTTGCTTTGCAGGATGATATCCAACCAACTGAGCTACACCAGTAAAGGCGAGATCTTTTTCTTTTCTTTTCTTAACGTCAAACTTAGTTTCATGACAGGGGCCTTCTGCAGCAGAGCATTATTTTCTGCCATCTATAATTTCTTTGGAAATAGTTACTAAATGTTAAGACAATTATATCAAACCACTGTGCTTCCCAATTCTATTATAATATACAATGTGAGCCTTTCCTTGGGATTGTTAACATATTCTGTTTCTCAGGATAAAAACCCTAGTTTGCTACTGCAAAAGGGTGACTGTTCTTTGTAACTAAAAGAGCTATGCCTGAAACTGAACTGAAATTCAAATATTTTCATTCAAGAGTAAGAGTGATCCAAACTTACAGAAAAGAGGAGCTCCCCAGAGAAAGATTCAATGAATAGAGAGTGGTCAAGCCTCTCTGCCAAATCCAACCCAAATGTATCTCTTGCATTATTAACATTTTCATTGAAGGAGGATTCACTGGAAACTCAAATGGCATTAATGTCCTTAGAAACACGTCCCATGCCCTAAACTAGTCTAGACTCTTCACAATACCCACCGGAGCTCTGAGAACACAGTGGTTGCTTGATAAACACTTCTGACTGATTTCAAAAAAAGAATAGAAATGACAAGAAATATTTCTGAATGTAGCTTTCCCTTTTAATTTAAAACATGTTTTTAAACTCTATTCGTGTTTGGGCATTTTCAAAATTTAAAATCTTATGGTTTTCTCTTGTATCAGTGTTTGGCATGCAATTAATACCTGTCACATGAATAAATGAATCCACCTATGGCTGCAGATACACAGACATATATGTGAATATTGTCATTGAGACATCCATGTGTTTATGTCTGTCTCTATAAAGGCAATTAATACAACTGAGGACCAGGACTGAAATTCCATTTTTTAAATATTTTGTTTATGTATTTTTAGAGAGGGGGAGGGTAAGAAACATCAATGTGTGGCTGCCTCTCGTGAGTCCCTTGCTGGGAATTGGCCTGCAACCCAGGCATGTGCCCTGACTGGGAATCGAACTGGTGACCCTTTGGGTTCGCAGGCCGGCACTCAGTCCACTGAGCCACACTGGCCTGGGCTGAAATCCCAATTTTTAAAATGCTTGCTCAGTTCCAGCGTGAGCTACTGAGTGAATCTAACTTGAGATTTTACCCCCAAATATTTCCTCCGAAATGTATCAGCTCATATTAGAGCTTTATAATGTCTTTTGTGTCTCAATCATTTTATTTTGAACAACAAACTTTCAGAAACAATTTAAAAAGAAAAAAACAGTAAGTTACTCTGATGGGGCAATAAATAATAAACACCTTAAAAAGCAAGAAAAGATGATCTCTCCTAATATTTTGTGAATGGGCAGTGAGGTTGGGGGTAAAAACGGCCCTTCTGGTAAGTGGCAGCTAGCTAAGCGATGGTCCCAAATGATCATAAAAGACAGTCACAGAGAAGAAACTTGCCAGATATAGGGTCGCCCTGGGGCCACGTTTGGACTGAGACAAAGACAAGGCCACGCTGCTACCACAAAAATCACTCATAGGAGGCACCGCTACTTTAACAGTGACAGCTCTGCCCTGCTTTGATCCCTTTACCTTCTGTATAAATGAAGACGCCCAGCCACTACACTGACTTTGTTTCTTGACAGCATCTAATCCAGAAATGGCTCCCGCTTCCTTAATTCAGCCTTGCGATCTGCTAGCCAGCCGAAGCTGGGGAGCGGCTCTTTCTGACGCCCTCTTAACTGAGATTCCCCATTGTCTTTCTGGAGAGCCTTCTCCCTTGCTTCGGCAAGCTAAATCATCCTTTGGGGTTATATTTATGTTCCTCGCTGTCCCTGGACAGAAATCTCGAGTAGCATCATAGGGAGACTCGGTGCCACATTGCAAATAACTTTGCAAGACAGTGACCTTTAGAATTCTGGAATATACCCATGAACAGTGTGAACAAATGCATCTCATAAAACACAGATGTGGCAAAAGCAATATTTCTAATCAGTGTGTTGTTTCATAAAATGTGAGATTTCAAATATGGAAGTGCTATTCCATTAAGAAATTAAATAGAATTAGGCATTTGGCAGTCTCATCCATATTCCTAAGTGTTTATGTCTACAAGTTGCCCAAAAATCTATTATAAATTTCACCTCTGCCATGGGAACGTGAGGGCTCTGCTTATATTCAAGCATACAGGATTAGCATTTTTTCACCCACTCACATTCTTAAGACTCTTTCCTCAGTTGTAAAGCTAACTTGTATTTTTTCCCAAAATGAAATTCTGCTCCTCGTGTGTTAATAAATGATAAATTCTAATATTTACTCTCTTTCTACACATCTCCTCCCAACTTTTTCCATTACCATTGACATGGAAACTGTGCTCACCAAATGAGTTGACTGAAATGGACCTGTTCATTTGAGGGGGGGCAGATTTATGTCTGTTATGTTTCTATTACTTCCTGATGTTAGAAAATATAAGCTGTACCAGGTACATGAGATTGTATGCCTGATAGATGATTTATACAATCCAAATACGATCATAATTCTAATATTTAATTGGGCAACACTTTGACCAAGTAGATAGCACTGGACCTGTTATACCATATAAAAATCTTCAGACAGCCCTGGCTGGTGTGGCTCAATGGACTGAATGCCAGCCTGCAAACCAAAGGGTCTCTGGTTCCATTCTCAGTGGCAGCACATGCCTGGGTTGCGGGCCAGGTCCCCAGTAGGGGGCATGTGAGAAGCAACCACATACTGATGTTTCTCTCCTTCTCTTTCTCTCTCCCTTCCTCTCTGTCTAAAAATAAATAAATAAATCTTTTAAAAAATCTTCAGACATACTTCTGTTGTGAGTAATATATTAAAAATTACCAGCCCCCCCCAAAAAAAAAGCTAAGGATGTTATTAGAAATGTTAAGATGTTGGTGTTGGCAGAACAAATTCATTGGGAGAAAAAAAACCAGCTTAATCTAGTTAATTAAGAACAAAACAGCTGGGAAAATAAAACATCCCTGGTTGTGATTGACAATAATTGAAAATGACTGATGATGCTGTCAGTTTGCAGCTTCTATCGGAGGCAACGATGCCTGGAAGGTTGTAACTGCTCTCTTGACCATTTGTCTATACCAATTACTTCGGGTTTCAGGTTGGGGTGGAACCCTTTGGCCAAATACAGAAGGATCCGAACACTGTACTTTTTCTATTACATTGAAAAAGAATTCAAGAGCAGAAATAAAAGATATTGTTCGATTCATGTTAGCAATATTTTTGTAATAATCGAAAAAGTTAGCAAAGCAAACCAGCTGATTTCACCATATCACTTCAGCAAGTAACCACAACATTTAAAAGTGCATTAATGCTCTCAGTTCTAACAGATACTAGTATTTTGAAATACTTTGATCTGTTCAAAGTTTAATAGAAAGAGCAGCGTCCCAAGAATGAGTATGTAGAAAAGAAAATGTCATCTAAATGTTTAAGGTCAAAAGAGAGTTAAAGAAAACAATTTAAAAAATCAAAAACAAGGGACTTTTTTTTTTGTATTTGTCAGTATTGTTGCTACCATGGCAGTTGTGTTTGTTGCTTTTTAACTGCTAAACTGGGTGCTACTGAGGACCTAGTCGTTAATTTGCAGAAAATGAAACATATTAAAATGATTTCTTCAACAGCATTATTGTAAGACACTATCACCAAAGGCACAACCTAAGCAAAATGTGAAACAATTTAACTTATTCAAGAAGGTTCAACAATCTTTGATGTTAAGATGAAGGAATGATTTACAAATCAGATGAGATAAAATTGTGTGTGTGTGTGCGCGCGCGCGCGCATGTGCACAGGAGGGGGGAAGAGAGGAGGGGGAAGAGAGGAGGGGGAAGAGAGGGGAGGGGGAGAAGGGAAGCAAAACAAAAGAACTTCTGTCTTCAATCACACTATTCTAAGATTTTACCATCTTTGAAAATTAAAGAAATCCTAGATAAGTTGATGAAGTGAAAAAAAATAACAACTAAACATAGATGAGCCTAAGTCTCAAGGAGGAGTCAGCCTAGGAGGCGAGTGCAGGCGCTGAATAGGCTGTCTGCTGCGGAGCTCGGAGGTACCAACAGACAGTTAATTTCCTAAGCAACAGAGTCCTCCTCTGATGTGTCCTTAATTAAAATGTTTGCAAGCAGGGGACATATAATTATCCATTTGAATACTCGATCTTATGCATACACCATGCAGGATTTTCATTTTCTTTTTTTAAGAATATCACTTTCTTCTTCACAATTATGATAGTTTGTAAACGTACCTATTCCCTCATCCTCTCCCCCTGACCCGCCCGCATCAAGAAACCAAACTTTTTTCATGAAAATGTTCCACAGGCTACTGGGACCCTCTTCCTTTCTATTAAGGGGTGAGAACCTGAACAGTTAAGGGGAAAAGGCATTAGGAACAGCACACTTTAAAAATTTTGATATAGCAAAATGAAGTAAAAAACAGGCCTTGTTTATGTATTAACAGAGCAATGGACCACTCTTCAGAAAAATCAGTTATAACTTTAAAAAGAAGTTATTGGTCCTGGCTTATATGGCTCAGTGGACTGAGTGCTGGCCTGTGAACCAAAGGGTTGTATGTTCCATTCCCAGTCATGGCACATGCCTGGGTTGTGGGCCAGGTCCCCAGTAGGGGGTGCACAAGAGGCAACCACACGTTGATGTTTCTCTCTTTCTCCCTCCTTTCCTCTCTCTAAAAATAAAATAAGTTTTTTGATCTATGCATATTTAAATAGTCCCTTGCAGCCTTGTATTGCTGGGCTACATGTTCTGTACTATGAAGTCAATTTTGAGCCTCCAGTGTTTCTTGGTACCATATCCCCCAGCTGATTTTCAGGTGTTTTCAAGGCCATGACTTAGAGCAAAGGTTGCATGTGAGTCAACAATTTCTCCACACCTCCAGCATCAGTCTTGCTTGTTTATCACTATCAGCCTGATACATTTAATCTTCTCCAAACCTAAGGGATAAGTGGTAGAAAAGGAATGAGTTTTACTTAAGTTCTGCTTCTCCCAAATGAGCTGACTTGAGAGGAAATGGGAAAGGAGAAAAGGAGGAAAGAAAGAAAAGAAACGGAAAGGAAAATAATAGAAAAGAAAGAAGGAAGGAAGGAAGGGAGGAAGGAAGGAGAGAAGGAAGGAAGGGGAATTCTTTGCAAAATGATTTTAAGAGATATGAAATAGAGGGAAAGTTAATACTTCATTGCTCTTTCTCTGATTTCGGAAACGTAATTCCCTTTTTACATTGTTAATGCAGCAGCTGTGGTAAGTTAGGATCAACTGCTTGGATTGTTTACATGCACTGAAGACAAAATAAGCCAGTCAGGCAAAGACAAATACCATATGATTTCACTCGTAAGTGCAATCTACTACAAAAATAAAGTAACAAAATAGAAACAGACTCATAGTACAGAGAACAGACTGACATCTGTCAGAAGGGAGGGGCTTGGGGGACATGGCAAAAAAGATGAAAGGACTAAGCAAAACAAAAAGAAAGAAAGAAAAGCTCATAGACACAGACAACAGTATGGTGATTACCAGAGGGGAGGTGGGGGCAGGGGGAGGTAGGAGAGGGTAAAGCGGAATAAATGGTGAAGGAAGGAGACTTGACTTCAGTTGGTGAACACACAGTACAGTGTACAGACGATGTATTATAGAATTATAACCTGAAACCTATTTAATTTTATTAACCAGTGTCGCCTCAATAAATTCAATAAGAACTAAAAATAAAATGAAAGAAATTTTCTCACTTTCAATGAAAAGTTTACCTTTTTAAAAAATAAAGTTACAAAAGGAGAAGCCAATTTAAATACACATTTGTAATCTGTAACAATTCTACCAAAACCCACATGACATCTTTGAGGATCAAACAAGAATAGACAGAGTGTACTACAAAATAGTCCATTTGTCTGCTCCAGTGCTTGCTATGGGAGTCACTCTGTTAACAGAGAAAGGTGGACTGGCTCAGCTTAGAGCATCAGCAGAAACCCTCACATCGGCTGTTTTCAGGCCCTTCTCTAGGTCTCTAATCTGAATATGGACCACACGTCGTTAGTTCCTGGAAATTATCACACCAGACCTGGCTGGTGTAGCTCAGTGGACTAAGCACCAGCCTGAGAACCAAAGGGTCACTGGTTCGACTCCCAGTCAGGGCACATGCCTGGGTTGCAGGCCAGGTCCCCAGTAGGGGGCATACCAGAGGCAACCACACATTAATCTTTCTCTCTCCCTCTTTCTCTCTCCCTTCCCCTTTCTCTAAAAGTAAAAAAAAAAAATATATATTTTGGGAAAAAAAAAAAAGAAGAAATGATCACACCAGGCTTGGAACTGGATGCAAATTGTTATTCTTTCAGATGTTAGGAGGGAGGTAATATATTCCTCCATAAATGCCTATTGATCTATCTACAGAAATAGGAGCCTTTCAGCATCTGGTGTTTGGACATCCCACTGAGACTAAAACTTTAACTTTACCTAAAGAAAAGCCCTTTGTAAATGGTAAGGAAAACAAACAATGTTCTAGAAATGAAGCTGGGGCCTAGCGTGAGCGGTGACCTTCGAGGCAGTGTCCAAGTCATGGTAATGTAGTTTGCAAGGACAAACTAGTTCTGTAAAATGAGGTTATTGACCTGCGCTGTCTCAGAGCAGCCTTAAACATGAGCGTGAGGCCCCCTAAATCTCGGCCTGCGACATTAGCTAGAGAAACCAGGGCTGATCAATAAAACAGACGCCATTACAGGCTCATGGGAATTTTCATTAGAATGGGGGCCATTATCATTTGGGTGAGATACAGGAAATAAGGTAACCTCACGTCTAGCTATCACTGGGCTCTCCTTTGCCAATGGAAACCACCACTTGGCTATTTCTGAAAACTGAGCTGGCTTTCCATCCCACACCTCTCATGCAACAGCCTGTGAATAAACATGTCCTAGAGTTCAAAATGCACACAGGGACAGGAAAGAAGCAGAAAGCTTCCTCCCAGGCCAGCTTTTTCAACAAAGAGAGGAGCCGGTACGTGACTTTTCACTAAAAAATTCTTGGCCCAATAAAGTACCGAAGCCCGAATGCCGATTCCTCTTTCATAAAGAAAGAACAACAGAGAAAAGAAAGGTCACAGACCATATTATGATTCTTTACAGCTGTAGGAGACAGACCGTATGATGCAGGAGCTTGATTTGAATTAAGGCAAACAATATGAAGAGCAT
Organism: Artibeus jamaicensis; assembly: GCF_021234435.1. Lineage (NCBI taxonomy): Eukaryota > Metazoa > Chordata > Mammalia > Chiroptera > Phyllostomidae > Artibeus > Artibeus jamaicensis. The sequence continues at coordinate 4,955,551 of NW_026522028.1, read as the reverse complement.
CGAGGCTGGCAAGCCAAGCAATAAAGCCTCAAAGAATTTAATCTACCTTGAAGGTGGGACTACTTTCTGTATTGATGGCAGCACACCAGGACAGCAATGACTCTTTTCATGCAATGACTAGTTAATAGCCTTAAGATCACAATATATAAACAGGATACGTTGATCAAAAAGACAGCTCTGCCTTTGCTATTGCTGTCTGGCCCATATGTCTTTACAAGTTATTTCACTGATTATAAATAGACCACATCAATGGCAAATGTACAACAGGAGAAGAATAACCCATTATGAGGTAACAGATATCACTAGAGGTTGCTTCATTACCTTGGCAGGCTGAGTGGCCGGTTTTTCCTTGTACAAATGCTGCCCTTTAGACAAAATCCCTTCCACATCCGGCTGTTTAGCCTGAACTGCTACTTCAGTTTCCTGGAGAAAAGAACACATACAGTGCAGATTAACTTCACAGTTAGTGATAAAATTACTAAATGTAACTGTACCCTTGGAGACTCTACATATATTGCAGATCGATTTCTGCAGACACAGGGGTACAAAGAGTAGCTTCAGCTGCAGAGAAAAGAAAGAGTGGTTTTTGTGAAACACACTAGAGTTTTAGAAATGTATCCAAAATCTCCTTAAATTATAATAAATACTTCTACGGAGGAAGAGACTTTTGTCAAAAGAAGCAAATGCAACAATTAAAAAGTACCATTTATAAACCGGATTAATAGAGATAAATACCATTGTTCATGTCACTAATCTCAGTAATCCTAATGCTCATTCTAGTTTACAAAGTTCTCAGTTTAACAGAATTCTCTTTGGGGCTTGGGATCTGACATTCTGTTTTGAAATAGAAACCAAATAATTCTTCCCACATCACTGTCGAAATTATGAAGTTTCTTTCCAAAGAGTAAACACTTAAAGCACAGTACCTAGGTTTATTAATTATTAAGCAGTCAAATGGAATAAACCTTCTGAGAAGTGGTTAAATCATTTTAAGAAACTTGTTTGTTTTTCCTTAGTCTGGAGAAGACTGAAGCATGACCCCAAAAATCCTCTCTAGATGTACGACTATAAGTGCTTTGTTACTGGCTTCTGTCTAGCTCTCTTGAAGAGAGAACAAAGGAAATGTGCATAAATTGTGGCTGAAGGAAGTAAAGTTAAATATTACAGAAGACTTTTTGGATGGAACACTTGTTAAACACTAGGATGGAGTATCGATTAATCAATGTCAGTCATCAGTCAGGGCTCGGGCACCCTTCCCCTGATAGCAGTTCCTGATTAAGCCGTATCTCTTCCTCCCTCTCCTATCCTGTAGCCTCCCAGCAGTCTTCATGGCTTCAGTACGTGTCTTCAGGCCACTGTGTCCTTTATATATTGGGTTTGTGCCTCTTCTCTCCGCTCATCAGAGCTGGGCGTCCTATGAACGCAAATTACTGTAATCTTATACAACACAGTTGCATGTCTTGCAACTTCTGGGTGCTCAGCCCATGCTCTTAAGACTGATTATTTCTTCGGCTCTGATTATAATCAACACCAGTGGGAGGTAGGCACCTTGGTTAAAAAGTGTCCATAGCGTGAAGACTAACTCAGTGCGTTAATGAGTACATGTGCGAAACACACACACATGCATACATACCACCTTTAGGGACAATGGAAGAAACGAAGTGAAAAGTGTTAATTCATTCTCTAGAATAAAATATTCTAAAAGTGAATTTTAAAAAGATTTTATTTATTTTTAGAACGAGAAGAAGGGAGGGAGAAAGAGAGGGAGAGAAACATCAACATGCTATTTCCTCTTCCACGCCTGCTACTGGCGCCCTGGTCCTCAACCCAGGCATGTGCCCTGACTGGGAATTGAATCAGCGACACTTTGGTTCACAGGTTGGCACTCAATCCACTGGGCCACACTTGCCATGGCATAAAAGTGATTTTTAAAAATCTTGCATAATTGTAAGAAGGTTGAGTTCAGAATGTACTTTGTGAGGGTTGAATATTTCTTCCTTTCTTTAAAATTGTTTTGTAACTGTACCCACTGTAAACTTTATGTCTGCAGAAAATGACCACAAATGGTCAATAATTTTACCAGTGCTTCTTGTATGTAGTGAAATGATTGACACCAACACCTTTCTCTCCCTGCCCTTGTTCTTCAAGTGCAGATGAACAGTTCCAAACACCAGAAAGAATTCATGCTACTATTCACAAGGCACTGGTAAATAGACAGGGTTTAGGAGACTGCATTTGATATTACAAGGAATTCTTTTAGGAAATGAACATAGAAATCATAATTTGAGACATTTTCATTTGCAAATGAACAGAAACAGCAACAAGGCAGACATTAGGGCAGCCCAGATACATCTTAGAGCTGGGGGTTCTAAGCAGGTGGGCTGAGAAAAAGGTGGCATGCCACGGGGAAAGTCCATGTTCTGCACCTGCAGAAAGTAAAATATTTCTTCAGGCCATCAAATGAGCCCTAGATTTAGTCCTTGAATGAATAAGCTTTGCAAAGTCACATCATGCCCCTTCATAGAAATGCTTTCTATCAGCCTGTGCTTTCATCACTGCAATTGCCGAGTCTTCATTGTCCAATAACATAATGAAGAGGTTAAGTACCCGGATGAGATTTACAGCTGGTCCTACAGAAACAGAGCCATGGGTGAGAGAAACCACGTCCATCTCTAAGGTATTCGTGGTTCCTTCTCCTTAGCCATTTTTGGTGAACTAGATCTCTAATTACATGCACCTCTGAAAAATCACTCTAGAGAGACCATTTTAAAGATACATTTCTCCAAGTGACCTCACTACATTTACGCACAGTTTGAATTTATTAGTTCAAAAATAGGTCAGCTATCTGGGTCAAATTTTGCTTGAAGGGTCAACTGTAGTACAATATAGTCATTAAATTCACTCAAATATTCTCTAGCATAATTTTCTTAACTTAGTGTGAGAAAAACACCTTACAAAAAGCTGATCACTATCCACAAAAGATGGAAGTGCACATAACATAAATTACAAATTTTTGATAGCTATCTAGGCAATGAACACTCGACATGGAAAATCAAAAAGTAAAACAAAACCAACCAACCAACCACCCCATACCCCCGAGCCAACCTACACGACTGTGCAAAGATAGGAAAATACTACAATCCCTAGCTGTGTGGAAAATGCCAATGCACTGCTATAATGGCATTAACTGCTGCAGTAACATTAACAGGGTCTCGAAAAGTTTGCTTTGTGACAAACATTGTGTGTGTCGTACATTTTCCCCTCATACTTACACTTCTACAAAAAGGGGGTCATCTGACTTTACAGATGCTGAAACTGAGGGATATTGAGTCAATTGGCCCAAGGCCACCTAGCTGGCAAATGGCAGAGTCCCAATTACAATCAGGAAGTAAACAGCCACTGTACCCTTACTCTGCTGTGTGTGGTGCATATGTGGGCATGGGCTAGACCTGGCGGTCGTATTTCTTCGTATGTTAATTTTTCTCTTCCTCTTTAACTCTGATACCTTCTACGACATCCTTCCAGGGTGTAGTTGGGAGAAAACACGGTATCTTCCCCCAGAAAAGGAAAGAAATTCTAACATAGCCTTGAAAACGTTCCATAGCTGTCTTTGAATGGGTTTATGATTGCCAAATGGATGACATCCGGGTCAGAGAGCTGGTCTGAGTAAACCTCTTGTTTCACGAACGGTCTCATGTCTTTATGTGATTCAAGAGAAGGGAAAGGCAGTTGCCACTATGGTGAAAACATAGCTAACTATTAGTGGCTGGTTTTTGTAAGTAGAAAGTATTTGACCTCAAAGAATCTTCAGACCAGAAAGTCTTTGTGGGATTCCAACCAAAAAAAAAAAAAAATCTCACTTCTAATAACAGAACACGTCCATGTGGGTATTTTTCCCTGCCTGATTGATAATATACCCCCAGCACTGTAAGCGCATGTACCAGGAGGTAAGAGCCTTATAATCTGACTAGAGTTTTATTTTCACCATAATACAATATTGACAGTTTACTACCATCGCATGCATACGTTTAAGAAAATGATTTTTTATTAATTATGTAATAGGGAATAAGCCTTCCCTATTACATAACATTCAGTAGCAAAATATCAGGGTGTATTTTTACATTCAGCCCTGAGAGGTTTTTGAAATGCAGTAACTCTCTAAGCACCTTCGGCATTGCTTATTTCTCATTAAACAACATCACTAACGCTGGGAAGTTGATTGTCTGACGGGCAGTGAAGCAAAGGCTACCAATGACAAAACTCTAAACAACACCTTTGAGGGTGAAGGTAACAATTCACATGCATATTAATATATACTTGTATTTTTTAAGAATTGATTCCTTGAATATCATCCTCATAACTCAACCTCATAATTCATAATTAAGCTGATTGTGTATGAGTTTTTACTATAAAGTTGATGTTCCTAATGACCTTGGCCTTGTTTTTTTCCTTATTTTAAATTTATTTACATTTCTATCATTTCACCTATTGTTAAATATACAAATGTATATCTATATGTGTGTGTATATATGTGTCTATATACACCAATATCACAAAATAAAGACGATATGAACAGCCTTTGCTTGTATGTTCCAACATTTGTTCATTCATATATTCCTTTGATAAACATTGATGGAGTATTTACTACATTTCAAAATCCTGGCTAGGAAGTGTGAATACCACTAGGCATAAGGTAACCCCTTCTGAAAGCTATGAACAATCGCATATTAAACTTAGAGTACAATGGGTAAAACCACCAGCAAAGGGTAATGTAAAGTGGGCTCAGAGAAGGGCCCCCCAAATTGATCAGTTCTATGTTTGAAGGACAAGCCGGTAGGGACAGACCTTGTGGGGGAAGGAAGGGTGGAGTGAAGGCTTGGAATAGAAGCAGCTCATATACCTAGTTGAAAATGGGATGGATGAGGGAAGGCACTGCAAGAGTGGGTCTGAATGATGTAAGACAGGAACCAGAGGCAGGATGGAGATCCCATGTCAGGGATTAGGAAGAAAGGGTGCAAGAGTAGAAGGCAGGAACCAGAGAAAAAAGGCATCTTTTACAAGTATAGCACCCTCGGGACCTTAGTGGAGAAGCCAGAGAAAGTTTTTAAACAAGGGAATGACAGTTTCTGCTCTAATTGATATTCTAAAAATGGATACGCGCACACACACACACACACACACATATCTATATGTCAACTTATGAATATAAGAATAGAGATACAGAAATGATTCACTACTAATGCATGGTTTACCCACTCATCTCTCAATGACATGTGTGGGAATGCTGCTACTGAAAATCAACAAGACTCAAGATGAAAATGACAACATTTTCATTAACAAACTAAGTGCTCATGAACTAACTTTACTTATCTGTAAAGAGTATTTCCTGCCATTTGTGGCTATTTTGTCAATAACCACAATCCATAGTTTTTCCATCAAATCTAAGATATTGTGGGCTGTAAGGACTGCTACTATTTTATGAATGGCTAAGAAAGTTTTTTTTTAAGCAATTAGACTTTGTAGATGCTATATTGCAAGATATATCTCAACTTCAGAGATGTTGAAATGCAAAAAAAAATGCATTTTCGAATCAACTACATTCTAAGATATTTGTGAATACTGTGGCTTATTAGTTTGTTATTTTTCATGGGCTCTGTGAACATATCTGTCCTGTGGGTGAATATACTTTCCTCACCATCAATCTTGGGCTTGACCATGTGCCTCACTTCAGTCAACGAACTGTGGGCAGAAGTGACTGTATGACATCTCTGAGCTGGGTCTTTAAGGGCAATTCAAAATTTGCTAGTACGTCTACTTCCTGTCTTCTACCATGAGAAGATGATGAACCATGTAGAAATTGGTCTTTTATTCTGGGTTCTGGAACAAGACATTTGCAGCAGATCCACATTCTAGAATGAGAAAACTTGAACTTGATCCATAGTATGGAGAAAGCTGCAGCTGATCTGCATGAGTGGATGATATATATTTGTTATTATAAGTCACAGGGATTGGGGGATTGTTTGTTACTGCAGCAACAGCTGACAATTACAGTGTTACAGTAAAACAAACAAACAAGCAATCGATAAAAAAAAAATATGCCTTTCTGGGGTGACAAAAAACAAAGGAAGCCTTTAAAATAAATGTGCCCCGGTCACATCTATTGACTGCACATCTCTCATTCCCCATACAAACTGTTTGCTAAGAAGGGTAGCGAGAAACAAGAAATGAAATGGAATCAATACTGTGTTAGAGCCTGACTTCTCTGCCCTGGATTGTCAAGCGGACTCTGACAAATGAAGGCTGATGGGTGGAAAAACACAACATTGTGCAGTTCAGTTTCTTTCTCTCTCCTTATGCTGGGTGACTGGTTTTTTTTTTTTTTTTAACTCTACAATTAGGCTTGCTAGGCCACAGCAATGCAACTCTCCTTCACTGTAACTGCATGCTGTTAAGTACAATGCCAAGCTGACTGACGAAGAATGACAGGTTTTCTCTTTCTAGTCTCAGCTAATCAAGGGCATCCCATCAAAGGGAGCCTCTTTCTCCCTGATTCAGAGATGTATGGATTTCAAAAAAAAAAAGACCCAAAATCTGATATACAAAGTGTAATGCAGTATTGATTTTTAAAGTGCCAAGTGTTATGAAACCAAAAAGATACAATCTACCAAGGTACACACTTAAAATCTTCAAGGTCAATGAAAGAGTGGACATAGGTGTGCCCATCTAGTACCAAGACTGATGCCCTCTCTTACAAGCCCCCTACTTGTACAAGAAGGCATTTCAAAGTCTCATTGGCAGAATTCTTTTTGCAAACTAAATCTTGCTCCTTCGACCACCCCAACATCTTAATTCGCTCAGTAAATATTTACTGAAGATAAGAACACCTATAACGTTCTAAATACTATTTCAGTACTGGATACATAACTGTGAATAAAACAGACAAAAATGTTTCTGTTCTTGTGATGCTTATACTCTAATGAGGACAATGGGCAATAAAATGGAAATTATGATATATCAGAGGATGGAAAGTGCTAAAGAGGAAAAAAAAAAGCATCAGGTGGGGATAGGAGACATATGTGTGGCGTGTGAGAAGACCGGAGGTGCCCATCTGACAAAGAACCTCGAGGCTTGCTGAGAAGGTGGCATTCGAATAAAGACTAGGAGGAAGTGAGGGAATGAATCAAGCAGCTATTTCAGGGAAGAACAAGCCATGTAGAAGAAACAGCAAGTGCAAAGGCCCTGGGGCAGGAGTGTGTTTTGCATGTTCGATTTTGAAAACCCTAAGAAAGCCAGGACAAGTGGAGCCTAGTGAGCAAGGAGGGAGTAGCAAGAAGCAAACCAGGGAGGTTGGGGAGGGTAGGTCATGAAAGGCAACTGTGTGAGGTCTCTGGCCATTAGTGAGCAAACTTGAGAACCAGAGAAGGTCTGTAACAGAGGATCGCTGTGAGCTGACTTATTTTTCAATAGCTCACGCTGGCTGATGTGTTAAGATCAGACTAGAGAAATGTAAAGAACAGATAGCAGTTATAAGCAGATTCCCAAGGCGGTTAGTTAAATTTACATTGCTTGGAGGGAGGTACTTATTTGCATTAATCTAATGCACTTACTCTGAAAATCTTTATCCAGAATAAATTTCTAATCTGGTTTAAAAGCAACACAAGACATTGCTTTAAGAAGAATCATTTATATCCTGGCTGATGTGGCTCAGTTGGTTGGAACATTGTCCCATAAGCTGAAGGGCTGTGGGTTCAATCCCCAGTCAGGGCACATGCTTGGGTTACGGGTTCAATCCCCAGCCTGGACATGTGAGAGAGACAACCAACTGATGTCACTCTCTCACACTGATGTCTCCCTGTCTCTCTCTTTCTCCCCTCCCCCTTTCATCAATAACCATGTCCTCAGGTGAGAATCGAAAAAAAAAAAAAAAAAAAGAAGAGTTATTTATTGAAACTGGTGCTTCCCAGGTTTTACAACATTCCCAAGCCTTAGTGGTGAGGAGTGTGGGCTCCTGACCCTGGCTATCTAGTTCTTTCATGACTTGATTATTTGCAACAGAAATCATATGGCCCATAAATTCTAAAATACATTCTAAAATACCTTTGTTCTCTGGCCCTTTACAGAAAAAGCTAGTCAACCGCTGATCTAAAAAATGTTTGGGATTGTGGTTCTGAAAACCTTCAAGTACACAGAGAATTTACTCGGGCACTTATTTTTATAGTTAAAACATGAGAAACCTCTTTTACCTTTTACTTCCTTACTCAGACTGAGAGAGACAGTCTAGCAGCTTAGTTACACTGTAGAGCAGAGCTCAACAGAGATTTTCTGTAAGGAAAAATCTTTGGTTTCATGGGCCATGTGACCCCCGTTGTATCTGAATTCTGCCACTGGAGCATGGAAGCAAAACATAAACTAATGAGCGTGGTTGTGTTCCGATAACATCTTTTTCACAAAAGCAGGTTAGCAGATAGAATTTGGCCCATGGACTGCAGTTTGCTGACCCCTGCTTTAGTGTATTATAGGGTTGTCAGAAGTTATCAGATAGTAGATACAAACATCTGGGTTTTAGGCTTATTCATTCACCAGTTGGGGCAAGTCACTTCAAGGATGTGAATTTCAGTATCCTTAATTACAAAATGAGCAAGCATGACAGATATGATTGTGGATAAAGGGCTCACAACTTATTTTGCCCCTCTGCATGAGAATTTGACCTTTGAAGACACCTTTGGCCAACTTCTCCTGGGAAACCTCAGTTGTAATGTTGAAATGTCCACTGTGTTGGTAGGCACCATTGCTTCAGCACCAAAAAAAAGGGGGTGAGGCGGATTACTAAATTGCAGCTGGTTTAGGAGTTCTATGGATGAACTACAAATGTCTAGTGGAAAGCTATCATTTTGGGGGATGTTCTGAGTATAGTAATTCTTTTTTAAAAAATATTTTATTTATTTATCTTTAGAGGGGAAGGGAAGGAGAGAGGGAGAGAAATATCAATGTATGGTTGCTTCTTGTACGTCCCCTGCTGGGAACTGGCCTGCAACCCAGGCATGTGCCCTGACTGGGAATCAAACCATGATTGTTTGGTTCGCAGGCCCGCGCTCAATCCACTGAGCTACACCAGCCAGGGCTGAGTATAGTAATTCTTGTAACTGAGCACATACCTTTCACAGATCTTGGAAATTCTACTTATAAGACATTGATTGATTTCGGGGACACATAACACTTCTAGGCCAGGGCTGGCCCAGCCTCTCTGTGTGAGTCTCCTTCCTGTGCATCCGAACTGTCATTTGGGCACGAACAGATGCTGTGAAGAGAACAGCACTAGGGTGGCGCTGGGGGTGTTGCAGAGACTGCTTTTGAATCCCGCCTTCACAGGAAACTGTGTTTCTGCCCCGTATCTTTCTAAGTGAAATTGAAGCCGAATGTGGTTAATGGCAGGCTTGTTCACTTGCACCTAAACAAAGATGATCCACCAGTGGGGTTTACGATCGCAATGTCTAAGGCCCATGTTGTGTTTCCACAGATTAAATGCTCTGAAGCTGGACCATGTTTTATAAATGATGGTGTGTCAAAACCTAATTGGCAGCACTTTTTTCTTAGTGTCAGATAAAATAATGATGCATATTCTAATCAGTGGTATCTTAGAAACCATGAAATATGCTATGTGACCAAGATATTCACAGTAGGTAAGGATGAAATAAGATAGTAAATGCAAAGAGTATACTAAGTGCTACCATTTATTGAGAACTTACTAAGTATAAACATTCTGCCATGCTAACAGAAATTTTAGTTAATCTCACTCAATTTTCACTGAAGAGCCCTTTTAGCAGATGTTATCATTTTTCAGATTGACAAAAAAAACCCCAAAAACTACAGTCATGAGAGATTAGGGAGCTTGCCTAAGCCACAAGATAATGAGTGGTGGATGTGAGATTTGAACCCTGGTTTGTCTGATGCATATCTTGAATACTTAATTACTACACTATAAGTTCTATGGATTTGCTTAAGATGGTACACAGAAACAATCAGATTTTATTAGATGAATCACAGAGCTTAGAACCAGAACAAATTAGTTTTGATAACATGTAATTTTAGTTTAAACCAGGGGATTTCAGCCTCAGGATTACAGACATTCTGGTCTGGATGTTTTGTAGAGGGGGTTGCTCTATGTGGGGTAGGATGTTTTGTAGCATCCCTGGTCACTAGCCGAAAGCTGTCAGTAGCACTTCCTCCGCCCTCAGATGTGACAATCAAAAACATCTCCAGACCCTGACAAATCATCCAGAGAATAAAATCTCCCCTGGTTGAGAACTCCTGAATTACTGACTACATGAACAAATAAAAGAATGTCTGTCTTCTCAAGGTCCACATTAGCGCTGTCCATGAAATAGTATAATTTAATAAAATACATACTTTTCTATCCTTTTTCTTGTATAGAGCATTGTTTGCAATGCCTTGTGTTTATATGTTTTTTTTTTCTCCCAGATGCACAACTTTGCACACTACGACTCTTAAACTACATTTTAATGTGGTTCTGATGGACTCTAACTCTGGCACGCTTCAGTTTCTGGCTGAATCATCCCTAAGAACACTGCGTCAAATACCCCAAAGGGATTAAGGAATACAGAGGAGTCTATGGAATAGAGAGGCATGGATTAACAGAAAGTAATTTTACCATGTCACTGAAGAATATTTTCTTGCTTTGCACACTCATCTTGGCCAGTTGCTCTTTCCATTATTTTAAACCAATATGGCATGGCTTTAATTCATTATCCATGAGGTAACTAGACGGAAGTCTTGGCATCTTGATAGAGTGTATTGAGCAACGTAAGTATTATGAAACATTAGCAGTTTCTTTTTAAAACATAAACCAGCAGTTAGAGTAATTTTCATTAAAAGCAAAGAAAAAAGTAGTTCAATTTTGGCTTCGTGATTGACACACAATTCAAATAAAATTAAAGATGCTTTGTTTTTTACTATTAAGTGCTGCACCAAAATTATAGTCATTATCCAAACAACTCTTTCTCAATTCTTCCACAACTTGTAAACTCAAGCGATCAAATGGGTACTGAATTAAAGTTGTGGTTTTTGAACAAAGCAACAAGAGAAATCTGAGGCTTCGTTTCAGAAGACCTTTTCCTTAAATGTGTACAGAAAAGAAAGCAAATATGAGAGATTTTCCAAAATCAAGGGAAAGAACACATAATCGAATAAAGCCCTTACTTTGGTTAACACATGTCAGTCTTCCTCTTGGCTGTCAGGTTCTTCATCTGACCTGCCATACTCAATTTCTGTATTGTAACTCTGTAATTTCTACCACTCTACCTAAGTGCACATTTTCATGGGTGCCCTATAAAGTCAATGATAAGATTTTGGATAAGGAATTGTGGACCTGTAGATACGATGTGGACACTGGCCCATAGTATCCGTCATTATGGATGAAACGAGACAGTCACACAGACTACTGAGTCTGGTGGAGGAAAAGCATGGCTTTTCTCTCAAGGGGAGCAAAAGCCACGGCCCTTGCTGTGACCAGCCTTTATTGGGTTTCTCAGCACATTACCTGATGGTCCTCATTTACTATGCACAGGTTGCTTTAGGTGGTTACCTTTTATAGAAAACAAAGGAGCCAATGCCACTAATCACATCACAGAAGAGGGATATTCACAAATGAAAAGGGAAAAGTGGTTGAACCAGTTACACTAGTCCTTGGAAGGTTTAGCATGGATTTTAAGAAGTTATTTTGCAGTAAATGTTTGCCACAAATCCAGGAGAGGGACTTTTTAAGCAAAAAGCAAGACTCAAAGTGGCCTAGGCATATTACAGGCTTGATTACCCATGGGAGAGCCTATTCATGGGCGTGGGTCCTGTGTATCTCCGAATGGGAGCTGGGCCCACACCATGCAGAACGGTCTCCTACATATATATAACTGGTAAAATCCAGAATATACAGAGAATTCACATCAATCTGTAAAAGAAAGCAAACACTCTGATAGAAATCATGCAAACTCATACAAGGAAAAATGAATGGCTAGCAAACATGAAAATCTATTCAACTAGGGATATGCAAATTAAAACAATACATTCATGCCATTTTCTGTTGCTGGGGAAATGTTTGATATGATAAAAACAAGATATGATAAAAATGTCAATACACTTGAGTCAGCAATTATACTTTTAGGTATTATCACATGGGTTTATGAGGAGACCTACAAAGGATGTACTTTCAGCACTGTTTTCAATAGTGAAAAACTGGAAAAACAACCTAATGTTTATTCATCCCTAATCTCATAGCCCTGTTGATTGTATTGTTGCTATTCAAATCAGAAATACTTTTAACAGATTACTTCTCCCTTCTAAACCCACTTTAAATTGTCATCCTTATTTTATAGCAAAGGTAATGTTTCTGTTCATCACTGACTCATTGAGGAATTAAAAGATAACAAAGAATAATGCTGCCTCTAACATCAACTGCAGATATAATAAAATATACAAAATAATATCTCAAAAAACAGCCATTTAGTTTTGAGTCCAGCATACAAGTATGTGTGTGTATATGTGCATAATTTTGTATTTCTTATCTCTCCAATTATGTCCATCACTAATACCATTACTATGCTAATACTAGGAGACATACTGTAATAAATGGTACCATGAATTATTAATATTGTGTTTCTTATCACTAATTTCAACAAGTAATTTAAAAGACAGAGATGCAGGTCTATCTATATTTTCTCTACATGTTATTCACAAAAGGTCTTTGAAAATCTTGAAAATTAAAAGCACGCACACACGGTTAGTAAGTAGAATTTCAGTTATATCCTACGCATCATTGAGTGCTTTCATATTTTGACTTTTGAATGCCTAACAGAATTATTACTTTTAAGAAAATCATTCTCATTTTAATGCCTAGCATGTTACATAGTCATCACCATAAATGAATTTCGAGCTTTCAAACCTTAAAACTACAACTATTATTAAAGTAGCCCAAGTTAAATAATTAAGGCTGTTTTTATTAACAAGGTTCTTTCTGCCTTCTTATGATCAGTAATTGTTGAATATTCATTATGTCCAGAGGAGGCGACCAAGTGTTCAGAAGTTGGAAGCTATAGATTCAGAATATTGGGCATATAAACTCTAAATTTCTAATATATGTGGTTTTGAAACTATGGAATGAATGCACTTACACTGGGAAATAATTTAAGTAATTTACAACTAAGGCATTTCTTTTTCGAAATATGTATCAGATATATATTGAAATATTTGGTACTCCCGATAGTATGCATAACTCTTTTTCCCCAATATGTGAATGAATGGGTCTAGTCACACTAATGCCTGCTTAAAGAAAGGCCAGGAAGAAAGAGACAACAGCAGATATGTGGCAATTTGAAGGTATTTGGAATACACAGGTGATTACAAAGTACAATGGACAAAACACAGTGATATCAGCCAATTTTGTCTAATAGATGAGAGGAGTACTTATATACCACAGAATTGCATTAGTTAAATTTATAAGATACTCTATTTTCAATGACAAAAGTATCATAAGCAAAATACCAAGATATAGAACTGTATATTTATAAGGAAATATCGCTATGGCATCTCTAAGTAAATGTAGTGCACAAAGTTGGGTTATGTCTTCGCTGAGAACCATCATGTGACTTGTGATATATTTTCCCCATAACACAATCTAGGTTATTCTAAATCTGAAGAGTGGAATTTAAATTGGTATACGTTTATGGGAGAGCAGTTGAACAGTAAAATTGCTTTACCTAAAGGAAGTATCCCTTAAAGTGGTCTTTTTTGTGTGAAATTATTTTCCCATGTATTTGTCTTTTCCTCCCCTGTTGAAATAAATCACAGTGATTGTGGCCATAGCTTCTCTTGTTTCTGCTTTTCCCACAGTATTCTATCTGTAAACACCAAGTCCTCACCCATCCATCCACAAAAATGTGTTGAGTGGCTTTATGCTGCTGTTATCCTTACCCATTATGGTAGTCATACCTGCTTGAAGCGGTATCATAATGTTGTATTTAGAATTTTAAATGCTCTTCAGTGGTAACTCAGAGATATTAAGAGTCCCTTCAGCAACCAATGCAGTTTAGTGTGCAGAGCATGGAATTTTGTGATGAAAAACAAGTTCACAGCCATGAGATCAGTAGGGTAGACACTCAGCAGGCAGACAAGGGGTATTGCTGCAGAGACCCGAGGGTCAAGGAGATTACAGGGACCTGCATGGGGACCTTAGATCATGAATGCCATGTAATTTTTCCTCACCTGTACAACTGGATGCCATTCTATAGAGGAGCGGGGGAGAGCAAGGAAATTTGAAAGACTGACCATTTATCCAAGAGATACTGACTCATATAAAGAGACTGGTAAAATTGCTTAAGAGTGAGGTTCTTCTTTTTTACAATTTTTGTATTCATTTATTTTTTTCAGAAACAGGGAAGGGGAGGGAGAAAAACAGGGAGAGAAACATTGATCAGTTGCCTCTTGTATGCACCCTGACCGGGGACCAAACCTACAACCTAGGCATGTGCTGTGACTGGGAATCGAACCAGTGACCTTTTGCTTTGAAGGATGACAACTAGCCCACTGAGCCACATGGGTAGGGCAAGAATGAAGTTCTTTCTCACTACCTAACATAGGGGCAGAGATCAGGGAGGAATAAATAAAGAAGTGGCATTTGTGGGAATCGTTATTTGACCCCAGGACATACCCACACAACTCCTCCTGCATATTTATTATGACCACTTGCCTACTTGTGAATCCAGGACAGTGTCTCTCAAAGCGTAGATCTCAGACCATCGGCATCAGTATCACCCGGGAACTGTATTTTAACAAGATCCTCAACTTATTTGCCCACATCAAAAATTGAGAAGCATGGCTCTGGAGAGCATAAAGTAGAACTGGGCATGCACAAATGTCAACTCTAGCATTTGAATTCATTTTCATACCTATCTTCTGGATATAACATATTCCCTTCAATCATACAGCTTTCGAATAAACAGCTTCATGGTCACAGTTTTTTGAGACAGACAAGTAACAAAGAGGGCTGTATTTTTTTTAAAGTTATGATTAGAAAAGTGGTCCTGCTTTCAGTGTTGGCATTTGCAAGCACACAGCATTTCTGAATGTATCTGAAATCTCAGCCTGCTATTTTCTGTCAACACTCACTGTCAACAAGGGTGGTGACTTGCAAGTTCAAGACCTTTCTCATTTAAACTCCACTGTTTCTAGCATTTTCTGCCTGCCAATCAAAGCCATCCCTTGGGCAATATAGTTGGTAGACCAGGTAGCCCACTCAGTCACTTAAACAAAAGTTGCCTGAAAACCATTGGAAGTGTTCCCATCTCTCTCCTCCACACATACTCATAAAGAGATGGCCTCCATATGCAGGGAAGAGCTTTCTGTTGGAGGGAAATTAAAAAATAATGATAAAATTGCTTCTGATATTCTCACACAACCTACTCCAAAGTATCATTATGGAAACCTGCTTTTAATAGAGCAAGTTTTCCACTGGAAAGACATCTTCCACTGGAAGACAGCTAAGTAAAAAATAAAAGAAAATTGTCGTGCAGTAAAAGCACGATTTCATAAAAGTACAAACAAGGTTTAGGGTGATAAATGGGTTTTTCAAAGTACATTTGGAGCAATAGGATAGTCAAGGAAAGGATAGTTCTTCTTTGGGAGAAGATAGTATAGTATGGGCAAGTGGAAACTAAGGGTGGGAACCCTTCGGTTACTCTTGGGTTTCTTGCATGTCCAGAGGAACTAATATTCTGATGGCAAAGAAGAAAACAAATAGCGATGAGAGGGAACTGTTAGTCAAGATGGGTAAAGAGATTAGAAAGTCCCCAGCTGCTCAGATCTAGATCAATTACATCTCAGGACACTAATAAAACCAAGAAGTCAAATGGCAGAACAGTATGGGTGGTGTGGAAGATTGGAAAAGTGCAGTTTTGATTTTCCAAAGGACCAAAAAAGGTGGGGAGGAAATTTGAAGCTTGCAAAAACGTTATTTAAGATTTGGCTAGAAAATGTAATTCAGGGAGAAGCCACGATGAGCCTTCTTTTTCAGTTAATGGAGTATTTTGGAAGAATGGGAGGTGGTTGTTAGAGATGCTTTAAGGGGAGAAACCATCATCACCACTACGTTCTGTTAGGGTGATAGAAAAAGGAGGCTGCTATTTACATACAATGCCCATTTACAATTTGTTTAAAACTGAATCTGCACTGACTGTAATTTTTCATCACATTGAGTTTCTGGCCACGATTGTTGTTTGCTAAGAAGGGCAAAGACCACTGCTATGCGACGCAAAGGTTTGTGGCAATATTTTCAGGTTTCACCTTAAGGTTAGAATGTTTCTGTTTGTCAGAAGAAACATTCATTAGAATCCTCATCGTAAAAAAACACATCTTTAAGTTGTAAACTGTTTTGGTCTGAGTAAGAAAAGGCCAGTAACCTAACAGAAACAAAAACTGGCAACAAATACCACAAGTGGGGCAGAGAAAAAGGAAATACTATTCTGAAACAGTTTTGGATTTGGCAAAAATTCATCCTCACTCAAAAGCAGAATGCAAATTGAAATTGCAGTGAGTTGTCATCTTTTTTTCATGCTTAGCAAAGATCAAATAGGTTGATGACACACTCACTGAGTGGGCAAAATTATGGAGAACAAAATCCCTCTTATTACTGATGGGAGTGCTCTATGAACGGCAATTTGGCCACATTTACCAAAATAACAAGCGGCATCTTGACCTAGCCATTTTACTTCTAGGAACTGATCCTGTGGATACACTTGCAGTGTGTGAAATGACATGAACAGAAAGTTATGCCTTGTCATGTTGTAGCAGGAACAAAATGCGGAAAAACAAATGGAATGTTCGTTAATTAGAATATTGGTCCTGACTGGTGTGGCTCAGTAGATTAAACTCTGGCCTGTGAACCAAAGGGTTGCTGGTTCGATTCCCAGTCAGGGCACATGTCTGGGTTGCGGGCCAGGTTCCCAGTGGGGAACATATGAGAGGCAACCACACAATAATGTTTCTCTTCCTTTCTGTCTCACTCTCTTCCCCTCTCTAAAAATAAAATCTTTAAAAAAGGAATATCGGTTCAATGAATTATGATACATCCTTAGGATATAACAGTATGCAACTGTATAAAATGAGAATGGTCTTAAAGTGCAATGATAGAAAATAATTGTCAGTATATATCATTAAGTAGAAAAAACACAGTGGAGAAACAATGTTTATAGTATTTTGCCAGCTGGTTTTTTTTTTTTCTTAAGAGAACAGGAAAAATAAAGAATACATGTATAAACAACACCCACGCATGTCCATTCTATCCTCGGAGCACTATCTAGGAAACTGATAACCTTGGCCATCTATGGGGAGAGAAACTGGGTGGCTGAAAGGTATAGACATATGGGAGAAGTTATACCTTTTTATGCTTTTGTATTTTTAAAGATTTATTTATTTATTTATTTTTAGAGAAAGGGGAAGAGAGAGAAAGAGAGAGAAACATCAATGTGTGGTTGCCTCTCACATGCCCCCACTGGGGACCTGGCCTGCAACCCGGGCATGTGCCCTGACTGGGAGTCAAACTGGTGACCTTTTGGTTTGCAGGCTGGTGCTCAATCCACTGAGCCACACCAGCCAGTGGTGTGCCTCATCACTGCTGATCATCTTTTAAAGATCCAGTTCAGCATCATACGCTCCAGGGAAGCTTTCTTGAGACCAAAGCCCTATAAACTTTAATAAGTGTGAATATTTTCTGGAGGGCTTGTTAAAACACAGATTATTTTTTTTGTTTACTGAAAAAGTTTATAAATATTTTTATGTACTCTTTTACTTTTCCTTAAAGGCACAGGATGTCTTCATCTTGCATCAGTTACGTGGACTCGACAAAGGGGAGAACAGAAACAGAATATACAGAATATGAGATGTCATGACGTCATGATCGGAAGTTTTCTACCTTTCACTCCACATTCTGAATAAGAAAACACAGATTTTTTGAGCTTGGGCCCATCTACTCCGCTTCAGTAGGTTCCTGGAGAGGCGCGAGGATTTGGATTTCTAACAAGCTACTTGGTGACGCTTCTGCCGCTGCTGCTGCTGGCCTAGGGGCCACACTTCAGTAACTCTGCTCTGAACAACAGTTTGGCTGGGGTGGGTACTAATCCTTTGGGGCTCTTAAAGCATCCTATAAGTGCACTTGCTATACTGCATTGTAAATGTTCCTGCATTGACACGGAGGCATATTTGTACATCAGCTCACCTCTAAGTAAATTGAGAATGAGGGCCAAGTTAACATAGTAGGACCTTGCAGTTCATTAACAAATGATTTGTTAGTTGAATAGAAATTCCAATAGCTTAGCCTCATGTCTTTTTCTGCCTGAAGGGGTTGATCTGGGATACAAGCAAATGAAGTTCATGGGCATTTCAGCAAAACATTTGATAGAGTCTCCAAATGAATGCTTATGGGTGGAAAATGGAATAAAATGAACTGGGGAGGAAATTGAGCCATAACAGTTTGGCAACTGATTGAACAACTGGCAAAGGAAATGGAGGGTTGAACTGATGTCAAAATAGCAAGAGATTTCTTCCACTGATGTGATGCAGGGATCTGGGGTAGGGTTCAGTCTATTTGAGAACTTTTTCGAAACATAGATAAAGTTAGAGAAGGCAGATATATCATACCTGCAGTTGAAAAGAAACTAGAAGATTGCAGTATGCATACTGGGTGATGGAATAAGGACCTACAGATCCTTGCCTCTCCATCTCTACTCATCAGCCAGACTGATGGGTTAACATGTGGATTAAAGCTCTGAGTAGCCTGGGGTTAAGTACAAGTTTCCTTTTTTGGGGGGTGAGGAGGGGGAAGTTAGTGGTGGGGCAGAACCACCAGAACTGAGTCTTCAGGTTATCCACCTTGGTAGATAAACCTGAGCAGGTCTGGGGAAGGGGCTGACAGCCCTGTATCTATTTCCAAAAAGTAGACTTGCCCAAGGGCAGGAAAAAGGAAACGTCAGGTAGAAACAGCGCACGTGAAAAAGAACTGGCTATTTTAGACACTAATAAGCCCAGAAGGAGTCAACAGTGTGATATTGTACAAGTACTGACGCGGGAAGGGACTGCGCATGGCTTTTAACCGCATGGACTGTGGGGAGGTAAGCCTGGTGGTGTTATGGCGGCCTAACAAGTGGTCAGCTAGGGATCGTGCTGCCCCTTGTGTCTTCTCACAGAAGGCTCGTCTCTCCTAGAACAGCCATCTTCAGACAAGGGTTCAGACAAAGGCTTTCCTAGGTGTACCAGGACGATAGATGGTATGCACAGAATCAGTTACCAGATTCTTAGCTCCTATGAGGGATTTTTGTCTCGGTTGGTTCTTGTGGTATGCACGCCATTCCAGTGATCATTCCCACTTTTTGTCACATTGTGGCAAAAGTGAAAACTTGAAAACTAAATGTTCATTGACCACTTTTTGCTTAATAATAGTCCCCTACTTTACAAAATAAAAGCACACTCCCTCTGATATATCCCAATGGAGATCCGTGCCCAAGGCATGCTTATGCCAAATCTAAATACAATTCAAAACACTGATGACTGGATTCTTCTTTTCATCAAGGTACCATTAAGCACTTATCCACCCATCTCATTAATAAATGCATTTTTAATAGAAATCTGAGTATGTTTAATATTACCCACATTTCCATATATTTAGGTAATTTAGTTTTTGCTAGGTATGCTTAGTATTAATAACGGTAGCTCCAACTCAATGTAAAGGATTTAAAAAAATATCTAGAGCCCCATAGTCACAGGAAATTGTTTTGAAAAATTGAATTTAAATCCACATAGATGTACTTGTCATACAGAATATGATAGAGTGGTTAATAAAAGACTTAGTAGCATAAATATATATGACATTAAGATACAACTCTTTGGAAAGTAGAATGGAAATATGATTTAAAGAAAAAAGAAGAATGATATGAAACTTCTATTTATTAAAGATGAGCTTCTTTCATGTATTTTAAGTGGATGATGGGAGATATCATATTGCTATAGTATTTGGATTCCACTGGATACATTCAAAAGAGTAATGCAACATTTTTAAATGTCAATATTTTACAGCATGCCAGGGGAGAAAAAGAGATGTCTACTTTAAAATGTGCAAGAGCATAGGTTTTTTTTTTTTTTTTTAACGACTTTGAGAGTTTTATAAGCAGAATGCCGTGCGGAGCACTGTGATAGAACTTAGCAGTGCAGGAAACTGGAACCGCCATTCCGCTTCCCCCTTGGCCAACAAGTGTTAACCCTACTTGAAACCCATTCCAGGAATTCTCATTTCAAGAAACTCTTCTCCAGTTGATAATCTTCTTATACGGGCAATTTGGTTTGGTGAAACATGGCCACCTCATAACTATTTGCAGTTTTTTTGGAGTGGTTTTTCTTTGCAAAATTAAGTTTTATACTTAGGGGCTCTTATCAAAATTTCAGCTACAACAAGAAAGGTCCCATCAACCATATCTCACTATTGCCTTAAACAGATATATTCCTGCCTTGGCTTTACCTTAATCCAATTGAGTCCTGGGATACTTGGCTGCGTTTTTCATTTTTAATGAGGAGGAAAGTCAGGTTAAAAAGAGTAAGTTAAACAATGTCATAAATCCAGGAAGTGTCAGACCTGAGATTTGAACTTGCATTGTTTGCTTCTCTTCCTATTGTCATGCTACCTAAATTCTGAAATGGTTTTGGGAGTTGCATACAGAGGGTGAAAAGAGGAAGAATTATGATCCCTGGTGTTCAAAGAGAAAACTTGATGCTGAATGCTGCTTATCTCCAAATTGAAGCAAAATCTTCAAGGCTTTACTGGAGACAGACTCATCCTTTTGCCCAGATACAGCCTAAACTTGTGGGAATTTTAAATTTTCGGTAAACCTCTGTGTAGTAACATGGTGAATGAGGATGGTGTGCCTTTTTGTCCAGTAACTTTTCTCCACTATTTTCAGGACACCGTCCATAGAAACAGACTCCCACCTAATAGAAAACACTGAAACAATTTTCTAGGGAAACACGCATGACACATAAAAGAAGCCAGTGTTCTCTTTGCTGTTTCTCACCTCCCCAATACCACATCTTAAGAAAAATGAAAACAAATGAAATCAGAAAGCATATTCAGTTGAACTTGAGCTGGTACGCGTCTATCAAAGGGAATAACTATACGGATGTGAGTGATCACATTCCAAACAGTGAACTAGGTAGCGTACACCTCTGAAAAGCTGATTTTGTGAACAGTGGCCACATTCCTAGCTGACTCACTGGGGTTCTGTTGGGGAGTCCAACTGAAAATCCAGTGTTCTGGATAACAGGCTTTGAAAGCATGGAAAAGGACAGGTTTTAATTCTTAGCATTCTGAGTATACTAGCCAGGTTGGGTTAGAGTCCCAGACTTCTTTGAAAGCAACCACTGGTTTGTTTCTTTATTTATTTATCTGGAAAAAAAACCTTATTAAAGGGATGTGAATTATACCACACAACATGATAAAAGTGATGGATATGATTTTTGCCTTTTATTTTGCAACATGGACAACACAAATCCCGCCTCACATCAAGACAGGCTCTGACCACACCCATCTCTGTGCCCCTCAAGCTGGAGTGTGGATCCCTTTGTAGGACTAGGGGGAGTGGTCTGGATTGCCAGGATATGAGGGGGGTTGTGGCCTAGATGGTGTGATTTGAGGGGAGTTCTATTCATCTATTCTAGTTGGATCCAGACAGATGATATATTTCCACCAATAGATTCATTCCAGAGGGTCAATGAATGAGAGCCCTGTCCCATAAACATCATATCCCTGGTAGGGGCAGAACATGTCTGTAAAATCAGTCTTTCACCCTTTAGAATTTCTACATCTAAGAACTTTTCTTTACCCAAGGGGACCTCAACAGGCTTGGGCGAAGGGATGGGGACAGAAACAGACTGCTTTGGGTGATGGGCGCCCAATGCTGTGTGCAGACGATGTTTTGTTGAGTTGTACACTTGAAACCCCTATGGTTCTGCAAACCAATGTCACACCAATACATTCAATAAAAAATGAGCTTTAGTGTCAACAGTATACTAATGCAAAACTGGAGTTTAATTTTGTCTTTATTACGATGCCAAACTTTTTTGGATTATAGGTCTGTTCTTCATAACGTTTTTCTTTACCCCTTGAGCAATCCACCTCGGCAATGATTCTGTGTCTTACCAGAATAATTTCCTGTGCTCTCTGTTGATTTTATTATGCCCTTGATTAGTGAAAACAGCAAAGTCTTCACCAGTGAAGTCTCTCACTCTAGTGAAAGGGCCAGGGTCTTTTTAAAACCATATTATCTCCTATATTTATTTTGAAATCTTTCACTGTCACAGGGTAAGCAGCCATTGTATCAGTGGCCCATGATGCTATTTAACAAAGTATTCAAACTTTTTCACATTTCTGGCAACTTTTGATATTTTGCTTCCTACAAATCAAATCCTTGATGAAATTTTAACTTCAAACTGACTTGAAAATCTTTTTTTAATGTATATATTTTAAAGATTTTATTTATTTATTTTTAGAGAGAAGGGAGGGAGAAAGAGAGGAAGAGAAACATTAATGTGTGGTTGCTTCTCACACTCCCTCTACTGGGAACCTGGCCTACAACACAGGCATGTGTCCTGACTGGGCATCAAACAGGCGACCCTTTGGTTCGCAGGCCAGCACTCAATCCACTGACCTACACCAGCCAGGGCATGAAAATCTTAAAAAGATTAGCCTTGACCAGTGTGGGTTAGTTGGTTGCATGTCATCCTACAAAGCAAAAGGTAGCCAGTTCAATTCCTGGCTGGGGCACAGGCCTGGGTAGCGGGCCTGTGTGCAAGAGGCAACAGATTGATGATGTTTCTCTCACACATTGTTTCTCTCCCCCTCTTTCTCCCTCCATTCCCCTCTCTCTAAAAATAAATAAATAAAATCTTCAAAAAAATAAAAAGAAAAACATCTTACAAGGTTCCTTCTCTCACCTTGTAGAAAGAGAGCTACTAAATATAATTAGGTGGATTTGATATGCTGAGTTGCATGAAAAGCATCATCAAATAGGAAGGGATGCTTCACCTTCCGTAGGTGATATTTATATGGGTCAGATGTTATTATTGGTATAAACATTCCAGTAATGGGACCATTTGTTAATGCCCCCACTGTGCATATGTCCTGCTGCTACATTGCCTAATATTACACAATGGTATAACGTTATCAGTCCTAATTCCAGTCCTAATCAGTCATGTTAAAGTCATGACTTTAACATGTTTTGTGCCACAGAAACAATCACATTTCTTTATCACATGGACTCTCATCAGGTCTTTAACGATGGCAATTTGAAGACTTTTGTCGTTGACACGTAGCTGTTGTTTACTCTGAGATTTCCCTGGAAGTGCTTGTAATCAGCAGCAGGCCAGGATGCTGGTTTTCAAGAAAAACGAACTACCTCAGAGACCCATGGAAAGGGCCATGCCAGGACCCCCGGGCACATGCTTCTGGTAGCATTGCTTAAATAACTTTGAGACCATTCCACTGGCCTGCCACAGCATTTCCAGAACTCCGGTAGAGAAGCTGCTGGGATTATGATGCTGCTGACCCGAGATCACGCGAAACAAGAATCAATTACATGGAAACTGAACGAACTGATGAAGGATTATTTGACTAGGGCTTTTGTTTGCAACATTGCTGATGCCTTAATGTTCTATTTTCTGGATATAACAGACTCCTTTTCCTTTTCTCTCAAGCTACCTACACCTCATAGAGATTCAGTAGATTATAGTTTTGTAAACAGAAGTGGAACAGTTATCTTTTTCTCCCTGCTCAATCTCTCCAGAATTCAGAAATACTTATTGAGTATTCTTATTTTCATGGTGATACAGTCATTAGTATAGGTTCAATACAAAAATCTGTCCTCATACCAGGACAGAATCGAGAAAATTAGTTATATAACAAAGGCTTTGATTGGAATGTTACTTTTGAGAGTGATGTGCATAAATTTAGTTATGACAAGAGAGTTTTAAGGAATCACTTTTGCCTTTTTGAAGACAATGCTTCAAAAGCCCTTTTGGGAAAATGGACCTAGTACCGGGCATACAGGAAGTCCTGACTTACGGGTGAATACAGAAGGCTACTTTCTGGCAGGCCCAGAAATCCTTTGGATACTTTGAGGACTTTGAGAAGAGAGGAATTCACCCAAGTCTACAGGTGCAGAGGGAAGATTAATGGTGAGATCTTGGCTGGGTTTTATATATCCTCTTGAGGCTTTTAAAAGTCAAATCAAAGATTCTTTATGAAAAGCTTCCAGCAAAAACATCTCTTAAAAGGCCAGCATGTTCCATCACTATGCCTGCTGGCCCTGTGTAAGTCAAGAGCCCTGCCTTATTTTATAAACAAGAATAATCTTGAGTATCTGATCAAAAGACAGGTGACTGTAGACAAAAATTTTGTTTCCATAGGAAACTAGAGCGCCCCCTTGTGGGTTATTAGAGTCTAGTCCTGCTCATTGTCTTTGAGCTATGTTCAATTTCCTTGTAAAACTGCATGATTTTGTAATCGACCTGTCAGTCGGACTGGATCCTGCCTTCTTACACATTTCTCAGTTCTCACCAATTTTTCCATTCTTCTGGCATCCTTTAATATCTGGCTACCATGCTCCGCACTAATGTTTCCCATTTTTCTCCTGTTCTCCTGACTTGGCAGTACTGAGGACTAAAATCCCTGATCTTCATTCTCACTCTAGGTTGTCTTGCAATTGAACTTTCGCCCCAGGATCTAAAGGAGCCCTGACAGCTCAGGCCGGACAACTCAGCAGACTTCAAAGGACTCATCAGCACAGTACATTATGTATGGACAACCTTCAGGCCAGGGGCTGCTGCCGGCTGGGCAGCTCTCTCACAGCCATCATGTTCTGCTCCAGGAAATACCCGTGACCGTGGACGATCCTTCCCAAACCTCTCTGATGTTGATGCTATTGCTGAAAGCACTCAAACTGTCAGGAAATGACCCCTGCCATCTTTAGTCCACCATCAAAAGATGCTCCCCACCTATGCTCTAGGGATCTTTTTAATTAGTTCCTGGGTTAATCGTCAAATTAATGGCAATTAATCTTTGATTTTCTTCTAACTTCCCCAGGAGATCCCTTTCATTAGGTTACTGGTCGCTCCCACCATCCAGCCAATCTCCTCTCCCTACTGATTCTCAATGTCAGTTCATCGAGCCCTTCAGTGACAGAAAGCTTCTGTAATGAAGTACATGGACTGGCTCCCCTGAGTGTCCGACTGTCCTGGTTTCCCTTGAACAAGACAGAGGCCCCGACAAAGATGTGTTAACATTCTCCTTAGCTTGACTAGTCTTTAGACACATTCCTGTCTGATTATGGGCCCAGCCTCACTTTTCTTAGCACATTTACCTTAGTTCCCTGTTTGGAATGTGATCATTCACATCCAAATAGTTATCCCTTTAGGCAGATGTGTACTAGTTCAAGTTCAACTGAATATGCTTTCTGACTTTGTTTTTATTTTTTTCTTAAGAGGTGGTAACGGAGAGCTAAGAAACAAAGAAAAGGAGGACACTGGCCTCTTTTATGACTCACGTGCTTTCCTAGAAAAATGCTCCAGTGTTTTCTATTAGTCAGGAGACTATTTCTGTGGAAGGTGTCCCGAAAATAGTGGAGGAGAGTTATTGGATGAAAGGAGTAAGGACAACATCCTCACTTGCCATGCAACTAGGCAGAGGTTTATTGTAAATTCCTCTCCTGCTTCTTTGACAGGTTTATCTACAACCCAGGCAGGTCTTTCTCAAGGACCTGAGAGCCATCCCCAAAATGTAGATATCAGGAAGGATAGCACCCAGTCTCCCCGTCTCCATGAGAGGACAGTAGCTTACCTTCCGTAAGTGACAATTAGTGGACGGAGATGGCTTCATCACATTAACCAACCTCCCCTCTCTACTGTTCTCTCTGTACTTTTCCCCTAGCTCATCCCGATGCTTAAAATCCTTCCTGCCTTTTGTTTCCATGCAAGCTCCATTCAATCTGCCTCCCCTATTGCAATACTCTGGAATGAAGTCTCTCTTGCCCGCTAAGTTGTCTGGTACAATTTTTGTCATTGACAGCCCTCACAGCAACATGAACATGCACAGAGAGGGATTTTGGTGTTCACATACTGTATCATTCAGTCACTGCAATTGTGTCCTTTGGTAGTTTTTAGCATGGATTTGACTTTAGGGGCAATTAAGTTTCTTCCATAGTAAGGAAGAACCAGTAGAGTGGTATGTTGTGTTTATTTCTAGACCACGGAAGGAGAGGTATTTTTACGGAAGGGAGAAACCATCCTTGCCACCAATAGGAAAGCATTTCTGTCAGGAAAACTTAACATAAAATTACGTGCCCCCCCCGCCCCCGCCCCTGTAAAAAGTTTGGGAAGCAGTCGTTAGGCAGTTTTATGTCAGAGCAACAGTATACCTGCAGCTCATTACTGAAAACATTCATTAAAGATTAAAAACATAAGACCCTTTATAGACATTTTAACTGGTCCCTGGTTCTTAGCATTTAATTATCATTTCTAAAAATCTGAAATCAACATATTTCACGTCTAAATTGAGAGTACATTTGAAAATCAAAATTCAAAAGCATGCCTTCCAGTGGGCTCATGGATGGGAAAGGGTTGTGATTATGCCTAATTTTCACCCTCTACATCACGATCTCATTGATTATGTTTCTCGGCTTGCTAAGAGTTTTGCGAGGTGATTTGCAAAATGAATATTGCTATCTGCAGGATTTCCTGAATAGGAATACTCTGGGAGCAAATTGCACAACCCAAGTGACGTGCAGGCAATTTTCACTCCAGCACAAACAGTGTATTAGGACAGAAACCTTAAGGCTTTTTTTTTTCTTTTTTTTTTACAAATTTGGGTGTCATTACACAGCTAGCTGCATTTCATCAATAAGCACAAAGTGCCAGGCAGGCAAAAGTAAAGCTCACAGAGGGTATCTCATATTTTTCTAACAGGTATTCAGAATTTGACTAGAGAAGACAAAGGACCTGGGCGGCAAGACAGCTAGGCCATGGCCACCGCGGCCAGACTGGACCCCGCCCCCAGGCCACTTAAATTTAGGAGATGGTACCTTGTCCATTGATGTTCTTTGCATGAACTCATTTCTTAGATTTTTTAAAAAGGTGTCTCTTTCTCAGCATTAAAAATAGGGACATGGCCCTGGCTGGTGTGGCTGAGTAGATTGAGTGCTGACCTGTAAACCAAAGGGTCACTCATTCGATTCCCAGTCAAGTTTCATGCCTGGGTTGCGGGTCAGGTCCCCAGTAGGGGGCGCACAAGAGGCAACCGCACATTGATTTCTTTCTCCCTTTTGTCCCCTCTGTCTAAAAATAAATAAATAAAATCTTTTAAAAATATGGGCACGTCCTCAAAGCTGTTTAAAAACTTTATTTTTGGTTTCCAATACTTTAAAGTTAAGCCAAGTGCATTTTCCAATCTTTCTTTCACTGAAAAAGAGTTTAATCTCTTTAAGCAGAGGGTTGTAGCAGGTTGTAGAGCCTAAGACCACATATCTTACAGCAGAAGAACTCTGTGCACCCTCAATAACTCATTTTTTAGACAGTGACTAGAGATAACAAGACAGGGAAATAAAGAACTAGGTAAGTTAGTTAATTACATAAGTCACTACTTCCTGATTTCAACAAGCTAGGGGTCTGAGAATTATGGTGGCGGGGGGAACTCTCAAGTCATTTTATATGTGATTTTATGATCTCCCCCTTGGATATAGCTTCTTCTTAAGCAGAAGCAAAAGGCTAAAGGGACATTTTTGAAACCTGTACTCTAGAGATGAGAAACTCAGAATGTGCAGAGAGGATTGAAGCCAAGGAGTTTTACTGCCAAAATAAAAAGAAGCTGTGTATCCCCTCAGTGAGTTAGACCAAGTTGCAGGAGACAAATATCATGATTTTCTGAAACAACACACAACACCGAGAGTGGTGCCTTGAAGCTTTGATAAAGAACAGTGACTCACAGAGCTGATGGTGGCTTCCACTCTAAACTGCAGGATCTCATTTGGCAGAACCTTGTGAGCCATGGACAAAGGCCCAGTGAAAGTTCTCAGCATTTGAGAGCCATTCTGGGGGCAAAGACTGGGACCAAAGTCACTGTGGTTGAGTCAACGGTTCCCATTGGTAGTCTACGACTTTGTTGTCTTTTAAATATATTTCACATACAGAGATAGCTAATACTGAATTTGGTTGCCATTTTCATGAAGAAGCACATTTTAAATGAAGAGGATGTTACAAAGTAAAGGAATGTGCTTTCATCTGTGTTACAAAAAGAGATTTATGATGGGGAACAAAGAGTATATGGTCTTTCCTCCTTAGAATACTAAGTGAAGGCAGATTTAAGAATATACTAGATCCAAAGTAAGTGAGAATCTGGCTGGGGTCATTGTTTATTGGACCAAGTTACTGTACTTCTTCACTGAGATTTATTTACTGGGTAATGAGAATTCAGTACTGATGCGAAGCAGTTGCACTGAGAATGGCTGCTTTTAAAACACCTCTGAGGATGCCATGTACCAGGCTAGGTGGAAATACTCAGGAATCCCAGAACTGCTGGGTCCGCCTGCATGGTGATGTGGTTTCACGCCCATCCAGGCTTGTACCTGTGACTACACATGACCCAAATACATGGCGACTGGTGCATCAGAAGCCACTCCCTGGTGTCAAGACCTCAGGGTGCCGTCACATCATGCAGGGTGTGTGGTTACCTGTCCTGTATACTCCCTCCATGTTCATGTCATCTGTTCTGGGTAAAGTTTATTGTGACTCAAGCTGAATCGTCAAACGGAACCCAATGCCATCCCGCTGGTTGAGCAGCCTGGGTTGAGCACTAATGAGATGAGATGTACAGGTGACTTACACCATGTTTTCTGCTCTGGCTATCAGAGTGGGAGGTTTAACTATCAGGAAGAGGTGGGGGAAAAGCAGTGGAGTGTACTTTGCATTTTAGTTATATCGAGGCACGTGCTCTCTCTCTTTCTCTATCTTGACTCAAGCCCACCTCTCCTAAACTTCTAATTTTCTTTTCTGGATGAGCTCCACACTGTTCAAATCCTTGACTTATTTCTTTGCAAAGTAGCAACTCTATGGAGATAAAAAATGTTAGATGGCTATAATCTTAGAAAGTAAATAAATGGAAGAATTCGGGTTGGTCAATTAAAAGAAAAAAAATTGACTTAAAGATGTTACTGAACATATTGAGTCCAGAATTACCCACTACATTAGTTAATAGATTGTACTTTCCATTGGCTTGGTCAATAGGATTGCATGTTTAATGTTGTTGGCCCCTAGGAGATGCAAACTGGGACATGCTGTTGGGACATGTCCCTAGAATGTGATCCTGGGAAGGGACAAAAGATAGAAATAATCACTGTGGATGGGGGACACTAAAAACAGAAGTGCTTCTGTCCAACTGTCTGAACCATAGGCTTACCTGTAATAGCTCATTACCATTCTGCCTGACTTGTTAAGCATCTTTATTGGTTGACTCAAAACTACTAACAAGTACTCAGCATTCACTGAGCCCTGGGTTGGGGTATTCCAAAGTAAGGGGGATAAGGAACAGAGAAAGATGCCTTCTGTGATCAAAGAACTGTGATGAGGTAGTCAGGTCTGAAAATTTAAGTGAAAGTCAATGGGCAAAGGCTACTGGAGATGGACAGAGAGGTTTATAAGGAATCCTAAAAGTATTTTTTAGTCTACTTGGGATACAGAGGAAAGCTTTGAAGAAGCAATGATATTGAATTCCATCTTGAAAGATGGAAGAAAATCCATCATGAGAAAAAAAGACAGAAGTCACTTAAAGAAGATCAAGAAGAAAGACATGGTGAGAAGGAACATGCATATAAAGATACCATATAATCTGCTGGGGCTAGAATATAAGGAGAGGTTGTTGACAGAAAAAGAGGAGAGAAAGGTAAATTGGAGTTGGTCTGGCAGGGTGTTATGAAGTCTACTAAAGAGTCCATACTTTATTTTGTAAGAACCTAATCTCCTCATGACCTCAGTTTTAGATAATGAGTCTAGAAACATTTACTTAGTGCAGTTAAAGGAGGGATGGAAAATGAATATTGTAGTAGCAGATATGATGAAGGCATTGCACATCTATGTGTGTTGTAATGCACATCTATCATATAATGATACTATGCTATGAATAGGTAACATTTTTACAGTGCTATGAGTTCAATGAATACATAAGTGCTGGTAAATGCTGGAAACAAACAGAAAATGTGAGTCAAATAATAATAACCAACATAACAACAACGATAATGATGGCGACAAGTGAGAAACTTAGTTCACTGATATTGCCACTCGTTTGGAAAACAGTATTTAAAGTAACAAGTCCCCTACCTTAAGGTCAAATGGTCCTGTTTGATTTGGTTGATTGAGAATTTCCAACTGACGCCTAATAGGAGACAGCCACAGAAGCAGATGATTTAATTGCTCTTCGATCTGGCCAAGATCTTTTATGTGAGCCTCAGTTTCTCCTTGTTTCACAGGTAAATCTCTAGACACCTGAAAGGAAATAAAAGGGAAAGGTTCTCATGATTTGAATAAAAAAGGGGAATCCTTTTGCACTGTTGGTGGGAATGCAGACTGGTGCAGCCACTGTGGAAAGCAGTATAGAGATACTTCAAAAAATTAAACATGGATCTGCCTTTTGACCCAGTGATCCCACTCCTGGAAATATATCCAAGGGAACCCAAAACACCAATTGGAAAAAAGGAAAACCAATATTTTCAAAACTTCTTTGTCATAAAATGTTATAGAAATATACTGTATTTGGTATTTTAACAGCACGATATTGATTACTGACATGGGTTACATGTTAGGATTTAGTTTATATATAACAAATCATTGATTGGTAGTCTTTCCCAAAATTCTTCACTCAGAAAACAATAAGCCTTTTCTTGGAAATTGAAACACATACGCACACAAACAAAAATGCAACCCCAACCAATAGAATTAAAGAATTGTATTCTTCGCTTAACCACACTCACTTATTAAACATAATGGTGTGTTGTGTATTACATGCCTGACACTGCCTTTACACTTGCTTCTAACTTTCCTTTATGTTAACAAAAATTGCACAAGGAAATTCTTTGATGTACAATGAAAACTGACGAGGCAAGCATTTTTGTGAGTGCTACTTTGTGGGCCCTAGTACAGCCGAGTAAAACAGAATGAAAAGATTAAAATGAAAAGTAAAGACATCATTTGGGTTAGAGTAGAATACAAGAGAATGACAACACCTTATTTTTATTGAGGGCTTACTAGGACCGAGCACCGTGTTTGGAAATTTCACATTTATTGCCTTCTGTAATCCACTGAATAACCCTATGATACAAATACTGTTATTATCCCAATTTTATAAATAGATGATAACACTGGGGTTGAGAACGTGAAGTCACTTGGCAAGCAGTACGAGATGCTGTTCGGCACTGTGGGGTCTAGAGTTAGGCGGCTTTAATTCCTGGTTCCAGCACTTTTCTGGCACATTAGCCAAGTTCTTTAAAGCCTTCTCTATAGAATGAGGCTAATGATCGTACTTGCCTCATATGGTCACTGTAAGTATTGAAAGTAAATAGTTTCGTATTGTACGCAGGTGTTAACGTCTAGAGACAGTAAAGTCATTATGAAGGTTGCTCAAGTTCAAGTGTAGGCAGAGAACCAAGGTAGGCAGGAGTAAAGCCTTTTTCTTCAGATTATCAAGGTCTAGCGCAGAAACAAAGAACGTGAACCTGCCATGGCAACTCTTCATACTGTTAATACTATGATAATACTAGAAATATAAACATTAATGTATAAATATACATTGTAATAGGAACACAAATGTTGTAATGCACATCTATCATATAATGATACTATGCTATGAATAGATAACATTTTCCGGTAAACTAATAAATATGCTAATATACTAGTACATCATCTAAACAATGCCTCCTTACTTTGGAACAACTGCTCCAATACTTACATAGCTTGGGACTTTGAAATGGTAAATATTTCAAAAAGCATGATGTGTGAAAAGCATGGTATATAACTGTATGATCTTAATGACATAAAAATGGAGGCTCAGTTGTGGAGATACATGGGGGCCTTAGAAAAACACATCGAATGGTAAACTGCTTGTGGCTATGCATGACTTTGTTCTTTGCCTCTTGTGTTTTTCAGTTTCCTATTTTATGCACGTTGCCATATTTTGCTGGGTATAATGTGCACCCACATTTTGGCCCAAACTCTGAGGAAAAAAATCTTTCATTTAAATTTTTAAATTCAATGATTTATTTATATTTAGATGCTTGCTTTTTGCATTCTAAAGGAATTTTAGCATTTATTTTTGAACATATGCTACAAGAAATGTCATGTAACAAACAATTATGAAACATAAGCAAGGCACAAGGTATTGCAGGTACTACTCATATATAATGTGCACCCTTATTTTTCCCTCAAAAACGTGGGCAAAAAGTATGCATTATATATGGCAAAATACAATCACTTCAAAAACATGTTACTTTAAAAACCTAAAAAAGTAAGTAAAAGAACTAACTAATGAAAATTATGTTCTTTTCTTTAACCCAAGAGTTGTGGGGTGAGAAGGAAATATATTAATAGAGAAAATAACTAGCCAATTAATTTCTAGGGGAATGGTTTTTTTTATAAGCTCTTAGTATAGGGAGACTATGTATACTGAAGTGTGTTGAAATACACTCAGACATATTACATACAATGCATGTGAATGCATGAGTAAAGGGTTAACATCCAGCCTGGACTGATTCAGAGCAGCCTGGGCCAGACCTTAGGTTCCCACAACAATGCTTCCTTGGAAATAGGATGTTTGGGACGTTAAGATGAATGGGAAACCTTGGGCCTGCCTTGCTTGTTGTACGCACCTGTATCTGGATTGCGGATCTGTGAGTTAGAATAGAGGCCTTGGCTCTATGTGAGGGACATGATACAAATATGGAAGGGAAAGACAGGCTGTGGCTTCTCGAAGGCGACCTGCACAAACCTTGGTTTTCATTCCTGGAGGCCTTTTCCTGTGTGGGGTGAGGAGTCAAAAGCAGCAACATGTGTGGGTCGCATGGCATGTTTGTCAGTGAACAGTGAATCGTGATGCTGTACTTGCTTTGTCTGCCTTGTATCCTGCTATGCAGCCAAGTAAACACAGTACAAAGACCTATTTGTATCGCAGGACTCCTAACCCATACAGATATCGGTGTGCTCAACTATATTTGTGTGTGTGTGTGTGTGGTCGTTGCTACCACAAATGTAACTCTAGGTATGTAATATATAATCTAATATGCCCTTCATTTATCATTTTTAGTATTTATAAGGAGGTAACTAGTTTCTTTTTTACTGGATCATTTCCTAGTCACAGATATATGTAGAAAGCATTTTACAGCTTCAACATGAAGCAGCTAAAAGCCTCTAGGTTCTGAGGCTATTGGAAATAAAATCCATCGTATTTTTCTTAAATCTCTAAAATCAAGCTATGAACTCATTACTATCTGATCACAAAATAGTCTGTGTTCCTCTTTGGCTTCATAGATAAGCCCAGAAATCTGGACGACTTTTAACTATGGTGGTTGGTTCCCTTCTCATTGTCCCAAGCCATTCCTTCCTGGTAATAGAGGTGGAACAATTCCTGTGAGAAAACGGTGCAACTGGGGAGATTTGGATAATACCCGAAATAATGAAGTGACAACTTATAAAGAGATCGTGGGGCACAGTAGTCTTCAGCTTAGTTATGACATCTGCATTAGGTACATCCTTATAAACCTTGGGCTTCCCTCCATCACAGCACTGGCTGTGCACTGTTTGATTTGTTACTGGCACTGACTGTCCTCACTGAGCTTTGATTTCTGGATGAACTGGGTTTCTTTTTTTTTTTTAAATTAATTTTATTTAGTTATTTTTCAAGTACAGTTTTCTGTCTATTTCTCCCATCCCAGCCTCCCCTGCCCCTTGCTCCCCACCTCCCTCCCATTTCCACCCCCCTTAGTTCTTGTCCCTGTGTCCTTTCTATTTGTTCCTCCAAATCCCTCCCCCTTTTTCCCCTTAACTTCCCTTCCTTCTCCCCTCTGGTCACTATCCCCTTGTTCTCTATTTCAGTGTTTTTGTTTTTTGTTTTTTTTCTGCTTGCTTGTTTGTTTTGTTGTTTAGCTTCCTGTTAAAGGTGAGATCATATGGTATTTGTCTTTCAACACCTGGCCTATTTCACTCAGCATAATGCTTTCCAGTTCCATCCATGTTGTTGCAAAGGGTAGGAGCTCCTTCTTTCTCTCTGCTGCATAGAATTCCATTGTGTATATGTACCACAATTTTTTGATCCATTCATTTACTGATGGGCACCTAGGTTGTTTCCAACTCTTGGCTATTGTAAATTGTGCTGCTATGAACTGGGTTTCTATACATGAGAAACTTTCAATAAATAGCTGTTGACTGAAAGACCCACATTTTCCAAATTCAGAATTCCTTTTTCTCAGTGTAAGAAGCAATAGATGTCTAGAGTAGTCAATGACATAACAGTGTAATTTTATCCTCATGTTAAGCAGCTTTAATTAACAGACAAAAATATTAGTAAATCGGACTATCCAGATGTTAAAAACTTCTGCATGGCAAAAAGAAAACTAAACAAAATGCAAAGTCAAAGGACAAACTACAAAAAAAAAGTAATATTTGTGACTCACCTTTCAGATCAGAGGCAGATTTGCCTAACAGAGAAGATAAGCTTTTGCCAATTAACAAGAAGGCGATCAAAAATGCAAAACAAAATGAGACGAAAGGTAAGGGTGGTTGACAAAGAATACGAATGGCTTTTAAACATCCAAAAAGAAGCTACGCTTTGATCACAATAAGAGCTCTGAAAATTTCATCTACCGCACTGTCAAAAATCTTAGCCTGACAGCATGCTGGGCAGCCAAGCTTGTGGAAAATACAGACTCTCATACATGGCCAGTGGGGTGTACGGATTGGTGTGCCCCTTGTGGAAGACAACTTGGTAAAATCTATTAAGTGCATGTAACCTTTGCCCTGGAACTTTTACTTCTAGGAATTTATGTTGTAGATACATTTCTGAAACTAAAATAATTGCTTTGCAATGGTAGGACAGACGGTGGATGGGGTGAGAGACATTTCACCCCTAGTTTTCAATTTCTGAAAAACATAAATGGATTTCCTTTGCAAAGACAGACATTAATCTGGAAAGGAAAACTACTAACTTTTCTTCATGCCAAAGAATAGTGCTGAGAAATGATACTTGATATATTTCACTGACAAGTCATTATGAAAAGGATGTGACATACCTAAAGCCATCAGCTTAAAAAACCTCTGATTATTGTCCTAGGATGATATCAGTTAATGGGAGGGTGGAATCTGACGTCATCAAACATATAACTTCTATGCTTTCACATTCAAAACAGTATTCAGGGATTGATGGCTTCTCCTATATATTGAATACTTCATGGAAAAATAGCAGATGTGAATAATTTACGATTTACATTGAGTCCTATGTCACTTCCTACATGTTCTAATGCAATTTACTATTATATTTACTACTTCATATTCTCATCAAAATACAAATGCAAAACACTGTACCAGTAAAATGTACCATTTTTATCAGTCTTTTTAAGTATTATAAAACCATGCTCTTCATACAGTATATTCCCTGTGAATATAAACAATGAAAAACATTCCCTTATGTGTTAACTTAGTATCTAACTGAATCTTGACCTCATTTTACACAAGATTATCTTTCCTTTCTTTCAATTTCTGAATTTTAATTTCAAATGTGTAGGAGTTTTAACATTAAGATAATCAGAGGTATCTGTTGTAGAAATAAGCAGATATTAAATATTGACTTCATATCTTCCACCAAATA
The DNA here is from genome assembly GCF_021234435.1 of Artibeus jamaicensis. Lineage (NCBI taxonomy): Eukaryota > Metazoa > Chordata > Mammalia > Chiroptera > Phyllostomidae > Artibeus > Artibeus jamaicensis. The sequence continues at coordinate 4,919,559 of NW_026522028.1, read as the reverse complement.
GATTTGAGATAAATTATAGTGGTTAAGTGTGAAAAATTAATAATAACAGAATTAGAATAAAATACTGGGCCCTGGCTGTTGTGGCTCAGTGGATTGAGTACTGACCTGCAAATGAAAGGGTTGCTGGTCTGATTCTCAGTCAGGGCACATACCTGGGTTTTGGGCCAGGTCCCCAGTAGTGGGCGTGCAAGAGGCAACCACACATAGGTGTTTCTCTCCCTCTTTGTCCCTCCCCTTCCCCTCTTTCTAAAAATAAATAAATAAACAAATAAAAATCTTTTTTAGAAAGTACGGGCATGGGAAAACCCTTTAGAAAGAGAAAGAAATATAAATAAACTATTACATATAATATTTGTACTATTCATTTAGAAATTCAGATTAATTAGCAGAATTAAGAACAAATGATGACTGGGTATATTTACAGCATCTATCAGACAAAGGGTAATATTATCTCATATAAATAGATCATTCAATAAATGAAGAGAGATGGAGGACCAACTGAAAAACTGGATAAAGAATATAAACAGTCATTTCACAAAAAATGCAAACAGCCAGTAAATAAAAGTGTAATCACTAAGTAATCAATGAAATGCAAATTTAAACAGCAATGACATACCACCATTGGAATATTATATTGACTTTTGCAAAAGGTATTAGTCAAAGTTCTGGAAAATAAGCATTTAGGATGTTTGTGGGAACATAAATTCTTACATTTGTAGGGAGAAATTGGACAAAATTCAAAACAAAAAGCAAGACGTCTACCTGAAGAACTCCAGACATCTTTAAGAGATTAGGAAACCACAAATAAAGGAATATAATTTGTTTATTTTTTAAAGTGTATCTTATTGATTATGCTATTACAGTTCCATTTTTTCCTCCCCTTTATCTCCCTCTGCCCTGTACCCCCCTCCCTCCAGTATTTCCCCCCAGTTAGTGCATGTCCATGGGTCGCACATATAAGTTCTTTGGCTTCTCCATTTCTCATACTATTCTTTAACCTCCCCCTGTCTATTTTGTACCTATCATTCATGCTTCTTATCCCCTGTACCTTTTACCCTGATTCTCCCCCTCACCCTCCCTACTGATAACCCTCCATGTGATCTCTATTTCTGTGAATCTGTTCCTGTTTTAGTTGTTTGCTTAGTTTGTTTTGTATTGTTTTTGTTTTTTTTAGGTTCAGTTGTTGATAGTAGTGAGTTTGTTATTGTACTGTTCATAGTTTTTGATCTTTGTTTTTTTACATAAGTCCCTTTAACATTTTATATAATAAGGGCGTAGTGATGGTGAACTCCTTGAACTTGATCTTATCCGGGAAGCAGTTTATCTGCTCTTCCATTCTAAATGAAAGCTTTGCTGGATACAGTAATCTTGGTTGTAGGTCCTTGCTTTCCATGACTTTGAATACTTCTTGCCAGGCCCTTCTTGCCTGTAAGTTTTCTTTTGAGAAATCAGCTGACAGTCTGATGGGCACTCCTTTGTAGGTGACTGTCCCCTTTTCTCTTGCTGCTTTTAAGATTCTCTCCTTTCCTTATCTTTAATCTTGGATAATTTAAATATGATGTGTCTTGGTGTGTTTCTTCTTGAATCCAACTTGTTTGGGACTCTCCAAGCATCCTGGACTTGCATGTGTAGTTTCTTCATCAGACTGGGGAAGTTTTCGGTCATTATTTATTTAAGTAAGTTTTTAATTTCTTTCTCTTCCTTTACTCCTCAGGCAACCCCTATGATTCAGATGTTGGAACATTTGAAGTTGTCCCAGAGGTTCCTCAGCCTCTCATTTTTTTTTTGACTTCTTATTTCTTCATTCTGTTCTGGTTGGATGTTTATTTCTTCTTTTGTTTCAAATCATTGTTTGAGTCCCAGATTCCTTCTTTTCACTGCTGGTCCCCTGTGTATTTTCCTTTTTTTCACTTTGTATAGCCTTCACATTTCTTCCTCTATTTTGTGATCATACGCAATCATTTCCGTGAGCATCCTGATTACCAGCTTTTTGGACTCTGCATCTGATAGATCATCTACCTCCTCATTGCTTAGTTATTTTCTGGAGTTTTAACCTTTTCTTTCATTTGGACCATATTTCTTTCTGTCAATGCACCAGTCTGGATGCATGTTTCTTCTTTAACCCCTCGGTTGTCAGATTTTCATACAGTTTGAATTTTTGGCTGTTCTGGTTGCTTTTTGTTTTTAAATTGGTTGTTATCCTTCTTTTGGTTGTGCAAGGAAGTGAAATGTATCTACCTATGCTTGCTAGATCCTCTATAACTTGTTCTTCTATGGGAAGGAACCAACTGAAGGAACCAGTTGGCAAGTCTCATATTGTAAAGATGTCAGTTCTCTTCAAATAATGTGTACATCCAGTGCAATCCCAATCAAAGTTGAAACAGGAGGTTTTTAATAAAAACTGATATACAACTGTAAGATTTCTACGGAAATTCAGTGGGCCAAAAATATCCAAAGAAATCTTGAAGAATAACAGAGTTTAATAACACAGGGAATATAGTCAATAATATTGGGATGAGTATATATGGGACCAGGTGGGTACTTGAAGCAGTGGCATGGGAGGGTAGGGTCACTCTGCAAAGCACATGACATTCTACCAAGTTTACTATATCTCTGAAACTAACACAGAAAGATATTGAATGTAAATTGTAATTGAAAAATTAAAACACAATGTATTTGTTTACTAACTGTCTTTTTTAAAAAAGTATTTCTTTATTTTTAGAGAGAGGAGGAAAGCAGAGAGAAAGAGAGGGAAAGAAACATCAATGTGTGGTTGCCTCTCACGTGGCCCCCTCTGGGGACCTGGCCTGCAACCCAGGCATGTGCCTTGACTGGGAATCGAACCAGCGACCCTTTGGTTCGCAGGCTGATGCTCAGTCCACTGAGCCACACCAGCCAGGCTGAATATTTAGTGTCTTTAACCTTAAAAAAAGAATGCTTACAGCCAGATATCAATATTTGTTATAATTAATTGTGTGTGGTATTGCTGTAAGAACAAAGACTGTAATATTTACTTAATTTATGACAATGGTGCCACTTTAGTGAAGAGTAGATTGCAGTAAATGGTTCCAGGTTAACTGACTATTCAAATGAAAACTCTTTTTTTAAATTTTATTTTTCAATTACTGTTTATATTCAAATTATTGTATTAGTTTCAGGTGTACAGCATACTGATTAGACTACCTTACTCTTTACAAGGTGTTCCCGTGATATTTCCAGTACCTGCCTGGCACCACTCATGTTTACTAGAATATTATTAACTATTCCCTATGCTGCATTTTACATCCCCATGACTATTCTGTAAATACCAATCTGTACTTCTGATTCCCTTCACCTTCTTCACCTAGTCCCCCAATCACCTTCCCCTCTAGGAACCATCAGTCTGTTCTCTGTATCTAAGTCTTTTTCTACTTTGTTTGTGTAGTGATATTGTTCTATAGATTCCACATCCAAGTGAAATCACGTGGTATTTATTTTTCTCTGACTGACTTACTTGACTTAGCATAATACCCTCTAGGTCCACCCATGCTGTCACAAATGGTAAGATTTCATTCTTTTTTATGGCTGAGTAATATTCCATTGTGTGTATGTACCACCACTAAAAAAATTAATCTTTACACTTACTCTACATCACACACACAGAAAAATTAATTCCAGATGGCCGTAACTTCATGTAAAAGACAAAACAATAAAGTTTCCACAAGAAAATATAGGAAAATACCTTGTTGATTTCAGGGAAAGTGATTATTTCTTAAACAACACATAAAATGCACTAGCCATAAAGGAAAAAATTGATAAGATGAACTTAATTCATCAAGAGATATTGTGAAGACAAAAAGTAAAGCCTAGGTCAGAAGAAGACACTTGCACTGCATATATCTGATAAAGGATTTGTATTAAAAAAGAAACTCTGACATATATGAGAAAAAGACAGATCACTAATTTGTTTTAATGGGCAAAAGATTTGCACAAGGACTTCACATAAGTAGACATAGAATAGCTCTAATCATTAGAGGATTACAGACTAAAACACAATAAAATACAAGTTCATATCCACCAGAGTGGCTGAAAGGAACAAGATCAGAAATACACACTCTTGATGAGGATTTGGAAGAAACGAAACTCTCCTACAGCACTGGTGATAGTAAACTGGCACAACCCCATTGTCAAACTATTTGACGTTCTTTGCAAAGCCAAATAAATATGCACATATCAGCTGAACCAACCATTCTACTTCCAAGTACACTCTGAAGATGTGTGTGTGTGTGTGTGTGTGTGTGTGTATTAATGGACATGTATGCCATAATAGCAGTATTCATAATGGCCTCATACTAGACATAACCCACATGTATACCAACAGCAGAATGGATAAACTGACATGTTCACACAGCAGAATTCTGTAAAGAGAATAAATAGACTTCTGATACATGCACTAGCATAGAAACTGCTCACAAAAATAATGTTAAATAGGGGAAGTCCAACATAAAGGCATGTACTCTATGATTCCCCTGATATTAATTTCAATGGCGGTAAAACTTTCATACCAGAGATGTGAAAGGTCAGAAAAGCACTTATCCCTGGGTGAGGGCAATAGCTGGGAAAGAGCCTGAGGGAGGCTCCTGGTCTAACATTCTAATTCTTGATCTGGATGCTAGTAGCAATGGCTACATTAACTTTGAAAAAATCCATCAACTTCTTATGAATTGCGCACTTCTCTATACATCTCTTCTCCTTTGGTTTGAAAGATTACAGGGAAATATTTTCAAGCCTTAAAAGTATTCATTCTTTTCAACCACGGAATTATACATCTATAAATTTTCCTAAGGGAATATCTGAGATATACATAGAAACACATAACCAGAATGCTCAATCAATTCTGTCACCTATACTAGTGAAAAACTGAAACAGAATCCCTCAAGTAGAATAAATTGCATCCACATAATGGAATTCTTGGCATCCATGAAAGTACGTACCATGAAAAACATTCGATTATATTGAAAAATATTCATGACATATTAATAAAAAATATATACTACCCATAAACTGTCTCTGATTTTCTGTGTATACTTTACATATCAATATCTACACATAAACATATACATATTTTTAAATAATTGCAAATATATGCACCAAATTATTAAGCATGATTTTGCGAGTGTTACCAATTACAGATACATTTCTATTTAATTGTTAACATATTTTGGCCTTTTATAAAGAAAGGGTGTTATTTTAATGTGTGTTTTAAATGTTAAATAAAAATAAATAAATGCATAGCACTGGTTGAGTGGCTGGCTGTCCCTCCAAAATATTAGCGATGACAAAATTGCTATTATAACTTAGATTTATAATATTCTTGGGGCACTATGTCACAGATTTTATTTATAATAGCTCCCTTAATCTCATCCATGATCCTACAAAATATATATTATTTTCTCAATTAACATATGAGGAAATTAAAGCTCCGAACTATAAACAATATTCCTAAGGTTACTAGTAAGTCAGAAAAACTTGACATTAAACATCTGGGTTTTCCTGGACTCCAAACTCTACTGTGTCCTTTCTGTTCTCTCCCCAAACATACTTTCTACTATCTGTCAAAATCTAACATATTACTTGATAAAAGGAGTACTGAAACTTCCATTTTTCAAAAGTCTTCATTTTTATAGGAACAATTTATACACATACATATCACTGAATAGATACACAATTAGAAGTTGACTTTAATATGGAACAATATAAACAAAATGCATATGTATAAATATGTTTTGAACACACAAAAACACTACCAGATGTTTGTTAGTTTAAGGCTATTACATAGGGACTATAAGATAAATTAGGTTGCTTTTTGGGTTATGATTGATCCATAATCATGATTAAATGATATTTATATGATTCTCACATAACTTCTACATTTTGAAGATCTGTCATTAATTTAAAAATAGAGATATGGCCTTGGCTGGTGTGGTTCAGTGGACTCAGGGCTGACCTGGAAACCAAAGGGTCACTGCTTCAATTCCCAGTCAGAGCATATGCCTGTGTTGTAGGCCAGGTCCCCAGTGGGGGTGTGTGAGAGTCAACCACACATTGATGTTTCTCTTTTTCCTTCCTTTCCCCTTGTGCTCTAAAAATAAATAAATGAATAAATAAAAATATTTTTAAAAGAAAAATATTTTTAAAATAAAATAGAGATATGGATAAAATATGTTGTTATAATGATCAAATCGTCAATTCAAAAAAGTCACCATTTACATGATAAATAACATTATTTTCAAAGAAGTCAATGATAAATGCTGAATTCTGATCCTTTTATACTTAAAAATATAGATGATATTTGGTTGAATTTTAACTCAATTTTAAAATTCCTATCTCAAATAATTCCAAACTAAATATCAGGTGACTGAAATTTAGATGTAAATACAAATAATGTAAATACTTGGAACTGGCCATAAAAATAATTTAAAATGTTATTATTTGGTTTAAAAACCACCTAACAATATAAAACTTCCTTACATAAAAAAATCAAACAAGCAAAAGAAAAATCAGAACCAGAAATAAAATAATACACCTTAATAATTTAACAGACACTCTTAAGATAAAGCTATTCTCACAGATCAATAGGAAAAAAGATGAACTCAACAGAAAAAAAATTGAACAAGGATCAAAAATATAGACAATTCAGTGAAGAAAAATTATGACTAATCTCTAAGTCTGTTAAAACTGTGTAACTTGACTAGCAACCATAAAAATGAAATTCAAAGGGCAAGGTATAATATTACACCTGCTTATTCAGCAAAGATTTAAAAAACTGTCTGGTTTTACACTAGAGTGGAGTCATACAGTAGAAATAGTGCAGGAAACTGGGCCCCCTCCTATGCTGCTGGTAAGCAAGTACATTAGAATATCCCTGGGAATGTGGTTGGGAGTGAATCGGTAGAGTTTTCCAGTATATATTCAAATATGAACACAGTCTCAGATCAGAAATTCTACATCTAACAATCTGTTAATGCAATAATGTTGTGTACATAAACTATGAGAATATTTGTCACAGCACCATATATAAATGCCAAACATGTAATATAGCTTACATGTAACCAGTAGGGTATCAGTGACAGTTATGGACCATCCATTCAGTGAAATACCATGTGGCTATTTAAAATATGATAGGAATGTATATTTAGTGATGTGGAAAGATGTATGATGTTCCCAAAGTTTTAAAGTTGCAATTTTGGGTTATAGGCCATCTTTAGTTGTGCTTTTAATTGTTCTGCAAGGAATATGTACTAGTTGTTTTTTTTAATTTTCCAATCATGAAAAATTATTGAAAGAATTATTATTCTCTTTTTTAAAAAGATTTTATTTATTTTAGAGGGGAAGGGAAGGAGAGAGGGAAAGAATTATCAATGCATGGTTGCCTTTCATGCGTCCCCTACTGGGAACTGGCCTGCAACCCAGGCATGTGCCCTGATTGGAAATTGAACCGTGGTTGTTTGGTTTGCAGGCCCATGCTCAATCCACTGAGCTACACCAGCCAGGGCCAGTATTATTCATTCATTCATTCATTTATTCATTTATTCATTCATTTATTTGTTTGTTTGTTTATTTAAATTGTTGTTCAAATATAGTTTTCTGTGTTTTACTCCCATCCCAGCCCACCCCTCCAGTGCCCCCCACCTCCCTCCCATTTCCACCCCCCTTAGTTTTTGTACATGTGTCCTTTATATGTGTTCCTGTAAACCCTCCGTCCCCTTTTCCCCTGAAATTCCCTCCCCTCTCTCCTCTGGTCCCTGTCAGCCTGTTCTCTATTTCAGAGTCTTTTGTTACATTTTGCTTACTTGTTTTTTTTGTTGTTTAGGTTCCTGTTAAAGGTGAGATCATATGTACCAGTTTTTAACATGAAAATGGCGATTTTTAATATAGGTGCACAGGTACTTTATCTATGGAAATAGAATATTTGCATAGTACTTCTAATATTCCAAGCATTATTCTAAGTGTTTTTTATATATCAGCAACATTTAATAACAACCCTATTATGTAGGAACTGTTATTGTCCCCATTTTACACATGGAAAACTGACACAGAGAGACTAAGTGACTTTGCTCAAGGTCACATAGCCAACAATGGTAACTGAGCTAGAATTTGAACCCAAGAAGTCAAAGTTAGAGGCTCATGCTCTTTTGTTGCCCATTCCCTTCAGCTATACAACTTTGAGAAAACATAGGAGTCCAAAAAAGAGTCCACTTTCACAGCATTTCTTCAAATCAATTCCTTTAGGTACTTATCGGATCTTACCATAATTCCTTCATAACATTGAATGTATGTGGAGTGATGATGATATGGGGCTATTAGTGTTAAAATTAATGTGCTAAACTGAAATGAAGTGACTGAATGACAAAAAATAAAATAAAATTCTATTGTCCATGCAACTATGAAATTCAACTTCCAAACTGCCCCCTGTTTTATTTTCTTGCTTATATCACATGACTGATTCCCAATAGCCCCCAAATTCTTTAGCCTGATGTAAACAAACAAAACGACTCTGGACAATCTGACTTTACCTACCATTCTTCAAATCTTTGTGATGACAAAATTCCATTTTGTTCTTGGGATGAGCCTTGGCTTTTTTTCTTCCTTCTGTTTCCCTGTCATTGTCTAGTTAGCCATTGAAATGTCTTCTTGTCCCTGAATAAAAGACCTCATTTCTTAATTAACACATAGAAAACCCTTCTCCATCCTTCATGTTTTGGGTAATGAAAGTGCCACTTCCTCAAAGAAGATGGCTTGACCCTGTGGATGGAAATAATTATTCTCTCTAATAAACCCTGGAGCATTTATTTTTTGTGCTATTCCAACAGACCCTATCAAGTATTGTTTTTTTTTTTCCATTTTAACTATTCTTGTTCAACTTGCATCTTCTGCGTCTCTCTCCAAAGGGTTGAAAATACATACACACATCACTCACAGTCAGTCACAATTGAAGTTGACAACTCTGTCCTTACCACTTTCTCTTATATGGTTTAGCGTTTGATGAATGAACAATCACACAGACTAATTGATCATTTGCTAATAGAATAAAGAACAGAGAAAGGAAAGCTGAGGATTAAAAGCCGAACTCTCTTCAGAGTACTTATGTTCTCCCATATGGTACATTTGCAGCTCTGCTTCTTGTTTCAGTGTATTTGTGAATGGCCAGGCTCACAAGAATAGTAAAACCAGATCTTTGCACTGGTGAAATATGACTAGTGGAAGACAGGAGGAATAGGCAAAGGCAGGATTCAGTCAGTCAAGAAAACTAATAACACATGTAGAAGGCTCGATTCTTGACATGTTTTGTTAGTTATGTTGATGTCATGGATTCTGGAGCCAAAGACAACAATAGATACACATTAATTAAAGCACTGGCAGGAACATTGCTCATACAATTAATTCAGTGAATATTTACCTAGCAACTGCTTTTCTTCCAGCCACTGTCCTCTCAAGTATCTGTAAACCTATTGCTTTTTCCATTGATTCAAGTTGCCCACTGCATGGCTAAGCATAACCTTTACTGCCAATACTCTTCCACCACCCAAAACTGCTAAATAACAGTACACTTTGAATGCCTTTTAAACAAATGCTCTTGCTATCAACTAAAAATTTTACAAAGTTCCCCAAATTTAGTAATGACCGAGTAAATGATTTCAGTAGACCATTATCTTCCTTTGGATAAAATACGTGTAGTGTGAAATATTTGGAGAACTCATTTCACCTTGCATATTTTTCAACCTCAATAAATCAAAGCTACCAGAGAGGCAGAACTTAGGAAAGATATATTCTCAGGCATAATACTCAGTAATTTTTTACAACCGTTCTCATGGTAAAATATCCCTCACTAGGAGGTCGTTTATTTTCTTTCCCTCTGGAAATTTTGTAAAAGACTAATGACTATAAAACTGAAAAATACATTATAGTTACATGCCACCAGCCATTTAAAAATTATAAATCCATATACAATTTTCAAGTGACCAATTACAATTCATTTTTATGACAGTCACCCCCCCCCGCCATATGTCAGAGCTATTAGGATTAAAAGTAAGTGGATTTTCTCTTTAAAGCATGTGGTTATTACTTATGATATTTAAAGATCTATATTTTCTATATGGCTTTCAGTTTTAAGTGAATATACTAGCAAAGCGTTTAAGTCTCCTATATCAAATCAGTGTGTTAGTTTCATTGCATAACCGCTTCATTCTCACATCTGAATTTTGTTATTGTTGCTAAAGATCTGAAATGTGTAAGGCATGATGAGGTAAATGAACATTTCTAGGGAGATTTCAAAGTCACTAAAAATCTGACGTACAATAAACAGGTTTGCAGTACTTGGAGAACTTAGCCCTTATTACTACACTAAACCCATATTGGCTTTTAAATAAACCTTGTAGTTCATGATCAGTATTCTTGTTCATTAATTTCTTAGACTGCAGTATAAGCAATGAACTCCATAGTAAAAATAAGCCTTACTAATACACATAATGGCTGGAAAATATTTTTTTGACTGTTCGCCTTGATTCAAACACAACCTAAAGGTAGGTAACAAGCCCTCTATGGGTTCCCAGGGGCATTAAACAAGTGAATCGGGGAAATTGATTTGTCCAAATTTCAATAGCTACCATTTATCTTCTGAAATGGATTTTAGTGGGATTTACACCCACCTGACTATTTGGCTAGCCACACACTCTTTACTACATAATGTGATTTTGATCACATACTGTTTAAACCCTGAGGACAATAAAGTGCACAAGGATGTTAAAATGTAATTTTATATGATACATACACACTCTACAGAAGCTGTTGTTACAAATTAACCCCACATTTTTCTCTTTCCCTCTCTCTTAGCCCATACTTATTCTAAAACAAGGAAAGAGCTACTTTATTCTCACACTTTCCAATCAGCAGGCTAAATGATACAGGAAAAGGTCCTTTGGATTCTTAGGACACACTGTGTTTTAGGGTATGTGTGTTTGCTCTGTTCATTAGTTTTATTTGACCAAAATTCAAAGAAAACTAAGCCAGGCTCTGTGTAATTTTACCAAAGCTACAGGGATCATAATACATTATAATAGCTTGATCCTTTTGAAGATAATCCTTATGATTTCAGTTGAAATTAGCTGTTTTAGTCACAGGCTTTCTAAAAACCAAACTCTTCTCCTTGGTTCATTTGTATAAATCACTATATTCCAGACCATGCGCTTCACAGAGAAAAAGGTTAAAAAAAAAAAAAAAGTATATACTGCATGATTACATAGCCTCGATGTTTGAAGTTCCATTAGCAACAATTTAATAGTTCCAAAATTCATAACCATACATATAAATTACTTAAATATGGTTTCAAATCAGCTTCTCAGTCACACCTGCCATTTCCAATGGTGAAGGACAAGCCATCATGCAAAGGTACCTCGGACAGTGCTGTGAGCCATACTATATTACTTGCTTCCAGACCTATGTATCTAAGAGACTTCTTAATCGTCATGAATTCTTTTTAAAGCTGAATGAAATTCTTTTCTAAAATAAGAAAAGAATTTCCAGGAGTGTTCAGATACACGAATTCGAAAGCTTCAATGGCATGACAATGCATTGTTGCTTCTAATTGCAACCTTCTCTGGCTAGAAAGTTTCTTGTCTTCTAAAACTCATTCTCCAAAAGAAAGAAAATCATGTTGAAAAGGAGTCCTATTTCTGTTGTTCTCTGCTGAATGAAATAATTTCATTATGATATTAAAAAATATCAACATTAAAAAGTATTTTACAACAAATGACAGAATCTATATAAGTCACATTTACATTTTCTTTGTGTAATCGGCTACATTGTTGCAAATGAATGCATTATTGTTATTTATACTATGAAATAAATGTATATTCCATTACCCATGTAGTAAAACCTGCCTAACAATAAAGGAAATCAATGTCCCTGGGAATTTCCATCTTACTGACACATACAAGACTAATAAGATATAGAATAGCTATTCCTGGAAATGGTGATGTATAGGGATGGTGTTTATTGGTTTTGAACATGACAGTGGGAGGACATACCACTAGCAAATGGGAAGCTGCAACTTTACTAGGTGTACCGACAATATGAGGGAAGGGAATAAAACTGGAAGGTAGGTGGGTCTCTTTGTGCTAGCCAGAAGAGAAAGGAACGCAGAAAGAAATTGGAAGAAGATGAGAAACATCTGATTTCTTTGGGAAAAAAAAGAAATGAAACATCCGGGTAGAAGTCAGGGCCAAACAGTTAAGGTCTCTCTGGGGAATGTTGCTGTAAGACCATTTCAACAAGGGTTTAGGGCAGGAGGCAGCAATGCAATACCCCATGGTTCAAATCCAGCCACCACCTGTTTTTGTATAGTCTGCAAGCCTGGAATGCTTTTTACGTTTTGAGTAAATGACAAAAAAAAAAAATCCCAAAGGCATTTGATACATAAAAAGTATATGGGATGATATTAATTAAAATGTGTGCTCATGAATAAAGTATTACTGGAGCATGGCCATGACCATTTATTTACATATTTCCTGTGGCCCCTTTTGCAATGTAAAGGCAGCATTAGGTAGTTGTGCCAACACCCTCTGACCTACAAGTCCTATAATATTGACTTCAAAGCCTTTACAGCGTTTGCTGACTCCTGCTGTAGGGGATCAAGGAGTTGGCCTCCTCCTCCAGTCCTTGCACATCTTTCCCCTGCCTGGACCCCAGAACTGCTTTAAGGAGCGGAGTGGTGCCTGGAGTTCAAGGTATAAAGGAAAAAACCCTTTCATTGTAGCATTCATTCATTCACATCTTCTTGGCAAACTCCTCTTGTAGCTTTGAGTATGCACACTACAGCCACCTCTGTTGGAAATTTAAAAAACTCCACAGCTCTCCTGGCCTGTTTCTTGAGGAAGTGTGTGCCCAGGATGTGGGAATGTTTGGTTTGGCTGGCCGTCCACCTGGGGCCAGCTAGCTGAAGCCTGCAATGGCATTTAGCTGAAATTTGGAACCTGAACATTGCATGTGTTAAATGTTGAGTGAAGTCAAATCATCTACATTATTACTTAATTTTAAAATTCTTTCATTTGTTCTCCCAGAAGTTGTATGATTCAGAAAGAAGCAAAATCAACAAAAACAAACAAGCAAAATACAACCAAAGACACTGAAATAGAGAACAGGCTGACATGGACCAGAGGGGAGAGGGGAGGGGAGGGGATTTCAGGGGGAAAGGGGAAGGGTTTGCAGGAATAAGTATGGATAATAACAAGGTGGGGGGTGGAAAGGGGAGGGAGGTGGGGAGGGGTTGAGGTGGGCTGGGATGGGGGTAAAATGCAGAAACTATATTTGAACAATGAAAAAAAAATAAAATAAATGGAACAAACAACTTAAAGATGGATATGATGTACCAGCGTGAAAGTGAAAAAGATAAATTTTAAAAAATATTGGTGTTATACCCTGTGAATTACTCTCAGTCTTGATGAGCACTGAACTTCACTAGTTTGCCACTAGCTATGTGTGGCTTGTAAGCACCTGCAGTGTGGCTATTCCCCAGACGGAGCTGGGGAATAAGCGTAAAACACACGGTGGATTTCAAAGACTTCAGACAACAAAGGGATGTGAAATATCTTCTTATTCCCATACTCATTGGAATGTGAAAGTGACATTTTGGAAACATTAAAATAAATATATTAATTAGATTAATTTCACCTTTTTACTTTTACTATTTAATGTGGTACTACAATATTGAAAATCACATATGTGGCTTACATTATATGTCTGTTGGACCACACTGGTATACAATAATGCTATGCATCTAGAAATGGCAAAAAAAATAATGAATAAAAGAAAATCCATATATGCAAAACAGGCATGTGACTTTTAGTACATCTATTAATTTCCTTATATTAATAAAAACGGAAAGGTAAGTTTCTAAAAAAGATTTTAGTTATTTTTAGAGCAGGGAAGGAGGAAGAGGGAGAGAAACATCAATGTGTGGTTGCCTCTCACACTCCACCCCCCACCCTGGGGACCTGGCCCACAACCCAGGCATGGGCCCTGACTGGGAACTGAACCGGCGACCCTTTGGTTCACAGGCTGGCACTCAACCACTGTGCCACACCAGCTGGGGCATAAAAGGTAAAGTTTTAATAAACAAAAAATAAATTTCTTCTCGTCTCTCCTAAATAGGTGCTGAAAACATATTTCAAGCAAGAGGTCTGAAGCAGTACCAAATTATTAGCTTGCTTCCGATGGACCCAGCTGTTCCCAAAATGTTTCCTATATTCATTGAATGAAGTGACCTCATGTGTTAATTCCATCTCCTTATTCTCTGGCCTCCATGATTAACTGCGCTCTCATGCTAAGGCTTCTGGGGATGGTCTCCCAACCACACTGTGCCTGGAAATCACAGCTGTGTGGCTTCATTTGCACATCGCTGTTGTCCACCTTGCTGGGCACCTGGACCCCATACCGTGTAACTGTTCTTCCTAAACACAGGGGCAACTACTCATGGGTAATGTAACTGGTACATAAGAGACAAGGACAAGGAGGGAGGACAGATTATAGAGACCCGGGGTCCATTCCTAGGTCTCAGATGAGGAAGCCTGGTGGTGGCTTCCTAAGCAGGAGGGCTGTGCAGCATAACCCAGGGAAAGAAAGAGAGAGGGGCATATGGCTGGGAAAAGGACATGAGACTCAGGGGATTTTAATCAATACGGCCTGGTGGGGGCGGGGGGAGTGTTGATAATAGAGGACTGGAAGCCAAGGGACCCTGGTTCTATTGCCACCTCTGCCTCTGTTTGTGTCACCTGGGATTGTTCACTGAATATCTTTGGAACTCCATTCTCTCAACTGCAAAATGCAGAGATTGGATTAGACTAGTTCTGAGGTACCTTTTCTAGCTTGAATGGTCTATGAATAAATTTCATCTCTGGCAGAGAACAGAGATGAGTGCGCCACTGAGCTTAAAGGAGCCACTGAATTTAAAGGAGACAAAGACAGTGTCAGTCTGACACCTGAATAGCCAGGGATGTAAAAGATGCTTCTGGGGGTGTCTAAGGACACTGTGACATAGGCCTAAAACGTGGGAGATCCCATGACATTGGGATGCCTTGTCACCCTAAGCAGACATCAGCTTAATTTTCTTCACAGTAAGACAATGAACAACATAATAAGGCCTTAACAAGCATTTTTGGAGAGACTAAACACAATCAGGTGCCATGGTGTTTCAGTACTTTATTTAGAGGATCGAGGCATCTTTCCCCCAAAGCCGGGATTCCTGCCGATAGCCTGTGTACCAGACCTAGGGCCCTGGACGACCTCAGATGGCCAATCTCTTTGTCCAGCCCGAAGGCTCTGCTGGTGTGGGAGGTGCATCTCCTGGCTCTGGCTAAAGTTGAAGCTACGTTGCTGATGAAGGGGCACCATTTTCGGCTCTGGTTTCCAAGAAAATGCTGAGACACAGTCATTCTCAGGCCCTGGAAGCCACCACTGTCAGGATTGGGTTAGGGGAAGCCACAGTATCTCAAGTCCCAAGATACAGAAAGAGATGGAAGTTTGGGGGCATCAGAACAGTGCTCGTGAACCTGAAGTGGGGGGGAGTACCCCTTTGAAAGGCAAACACAGAATTTGCTCTTAACTTCTCTGTTCCTGATTCATTCTCCAGTGGCCACGTGTGACATAGATACCCTTCTGAGACACACTCACAGCTTGTCACTTAGAGCATCCCTGGTAGATGAACATTTTTATTTCTTCATTGTGCTGAGACTTAGAGCAATAGATACGGTGACTTTTCCTAATGTCTATAGAAACTGAAGCTGGAATCGTAACTATGAACTTGAAGTCATGTTGTTTTTTTTTTTTATCATTACTGCTATATAAATTAGTCAGGATTCCAGATTCCATTAATCTATATCTTTTTCACAGGTCAGGCAAAAATTAAATCAGACAAGTTCTGGAATGGTTTTCAATCATTTAAACAAACTGTTGAGTTGATGAATGCTTTAAAGAAAAATTATTTAGAGCCTTTGATATGCCAGAGGAGTATGCTGGGTAAAGCATTCCTTCCTTCAATGGGCACTTACTCAGGAAGAAAGACATTTAACCACATAAATAAATCACCAAGTGGTGAGGATGTTAATGAAGACCAATACAAAGCAGTCTGACCACGTGGAGTTGGGACAGCCTACATCTCCTGGAGGTGGAACAGAGACGGACAGGAGGCAGAGGGAAAAGGCAATTCATAGAGGAGACCTTATCTGAATTGTGTGTCCATGGTTAAACTAGCAAAAGCCATTCTGGGCAGCCCACGGAAAGAGAAGCTACTGGCTCAAGCTTGACAATGTGTGGGGAGGCGGAAAGAATTACTAAGGATTGGGGTTGCCAGAATTAAAAGAAAAAGAATGCCCATTTAAGTTTGAACTTCAAATAAACAATGAATGCTTCTTAGTGATTTTTGGACAGCATTTGGGACATACTTGTACTAAAAGTCTGGGCTTTTTATATTTGGATTTGCTAATTCTTGCATTCCTCGCTATGATGGGAATGTGGAATAAAATGGTAGCAGACGGGCTAGGTGTGAAGAGTTGTGTGTATGCATTATCATACAAAGTGTTGAACTTATTCCACAGGTATAAATACTTTCAAATACAGTTCCAACAAGGTAGACTTCAGAAGGATCACAGCAAAAGGGGACCGGAAACCATTACAAAGCCACATCCTAGGAATAGCACACATGGAGGCCCTCCTGCTTTCCAAACACCTCACCGATGACAGGCTGGAACCTGGCATCATGTCTGACACAGCTGGGGTGTGATGGACATTTCCTTCACACATTCTCAACATCTCTCTCCTTCCTCGACATCAGGGGAGTCTCCAAAGCTGGGAGTACGTTTTCTGGGATGCCTCCTTTCCTGTTTCTCTAACCCTAATCTCTCATTCCTACTACTGAGGGATCGACTTCACTGCTTTCAATTGCTTAGGTTCTGTTCTTGAGTTCACTGAAATGTAGACATGAACCTTTCCACGTCTTCCAGAAAGCAAGGATAGAGTCCTTGGTTTCTTTGCAAGCTACCTGTTTTTCTTAATGAAATTGATAATAACAAGTTACGAGTGTGAAAGAAACTTTCTAAACTATCTATAACACAGGCCAAGTTGTAATTAACCATGCTGGCTTAGAGGAGAAACTACGTTAGCTTTTGTTTGATTCTCTCCCATGAAGAGGTGCCAAAAGAGGGTGCAGTCCAGGAGACCTAGATGTCTGTGGTATTTTTCAGCTGCTTTAAAAATGTTACATGTTATTTTCTTTTTGTAAATAAACACTCATATTCTTTCATAATTGTGTACATGCCCTCTCATCTCCTTTGACCTAAAGACAACAGCTAAAGTACAATACGCTTCAAGCTCCACAAAAATAAGACCTGCTGTTGTTTACGCTTTCATCTTTTTTGAGTATAGAAAACAATTTTATTCAGTATCTTAAAATAATGAATTTGGCATCGGCAATGATAAAATGTGTGGGTGTTTTTCCTGTATTTTGAGGAATATTTTTTCTTCTGTATGCATACACAAAACAAATTGAAAACAATAAAATTTGAGGTTATCTATCTATGACTTAAAATTACCTGTCTATGGTAAATATATTAGCTTAGCTTTGTTGATGCTCTAATTCTTTAGCTTTATTGAGTATAATTGATAAATGCAATTTTGAGATATTTAAAGCGCAGAATGTGATAATTGAATACATGTATACATGGTGAAAAGATTCCCCCCTGCTGAATTAATTAACAGCTCTGTCAACTCAAATATTTACATTTTCTGTGTGAGATCATTTAAGATTCATTCTCTTAGCAAATTTCAATTACATGATACAGTGTTATCAACTATTATATATCAAGGATATGTCAACAGTGAACTGACTCCGATAAAACAACATACCAAAAAAAATCTTCAGGAATAATGCTTTAAATTAGTGTTTCAGCTTTGGTCTGTTGTCATTAAATTAAGGTGATCTCACAATTACTCATCATGCAACAGGTTGAAACGTGTAAAGTAACAATTTAGAGGCTGATATAGAACAATCGAGAATAAAACTTTAATTTTCATGCATCATTTCTTCAGGAAAACACATCACGAGGGGAAATAGCTTTGAATAAGTTCAGTGAGGGTTGCCATTTAGTTAATTAACTTAGCCATTTTCATTAGCAGACTCAATATTGACTTTAGAATAATGTCCGCTTAATTTCTTTCAAGCAATGAATATGTATGAAATACTGTCAAAGGTAAAGGAAAAATGGAGACAATTATAGGGGAAAAGCAAAAAAACTGGTTACTGAAATAGGTCAGAAAATTATATGGAGTACATTTCATGAACTTATATTCAATTGCATTATGTTCTCTTGCAAACTTTGCAGATACGACCTTGGCATAGAGACATTATTTCAGCTGCTTAGCATAGGATTTGTAATAATCTCAATTTTATAAGAAAGTGCACTTCTAAATTGGTTGGAAAAGACTAAAACAAGGCATAAATCCAATGCACTGAATATAATTTTCTGCTTCAGTTGACAATCTAGTTTTTTGAAAAACAGGCTTACTTTTTAACCTTTTTTGGCCATATTCATTTTATGTGCCTTCATATTAGAATAAATAAAACCAGCAGGCTCCTATTGATTTTTGGAGGGAGAAATCTCATCTGGAAGATTGAAAGAAACTGAAGTCCATCAAAAGCAACTGATGATCAAATATGTGATGAAAATTGAAGAAAGTAATAACATAAAAATGAAGGATAAATACAAATATATTTCTGAAGTATGACAGTGGTTTTCAAATGTGGATTTTGTACAGGGCCTACAAAATCTTTTAAAATTAATTTTAATTATAACAATGAACATTGACTAGAGCAATGTTTTTTTTCCCCCCTCAACCATAATATTCCTAACCAGAGCCCACAGCAAAATCCACTGGATAGGGCTTTTCTTTTGCTTTAATGTGCATACCTAAGCTCCACACCAGATCTAATTCAGTCAATGGAGTCCCGATCCCCAAATCAGATTTTGTGCATTTGTGATTTTTAAACAGATGTCTAGATCCCAGTATTACAAACAGCCCTGCCACAGTCTCCACAAACTGCAATATCGCTTAGTAGTGAGTGAATTAGACTATTTCCGTTAATGTTCCATTCCCAGTCTCGATCTGCTTTCACCTTGAATTTACTAACTCTAAAACTGAAGTCAAGTGCAAGGTACAGTGTAGCAAAACCAATCACACAAGAGGTGACAGGCCCTGGTTTCAGGATCTGCTGTACCACGTAGGAGCTGTGAGGCCACAGCTGTGTGGGGCAACCTCCTTAAACCCGTTTCCTCTTTCCTAGGACAGAACCCCAAATTCTTGCTGTACCTGCCCTTCATGGTTCCTTTTCTTCTTGCTTCCTGATCACCCAATTTTAATTCACCCTGTAGTCTGTTTATCTTCATCATAACGTCCCTTAAGCATCCAGTGTGGCCTTTTGCATCTGAGAGCAAGAGGCTGGCATTAGCCCTTATCATCTGGGCTGGTGGAAAAAAAATCTCAGACCGGTTTTGTAGACCTCTAGTCTCTGCCTGCTGTAATTCAGCCTCTGCATTGGCATCAGAGTGAGTTTTCCTCAAATAAAACTCATTCTTTAAAAACAAAGGACCACCCCAAGATGGATTTACCAGGGTTTGTTGATGTTCCAACTACCTGCTCCTCAAGTGATTCTGAAGTACTCTACCACGGAGACACACTACCTCCCCAGCCGAACTAAGGCCTTCCCTCAAGGACCACTTATTGGGGAAAATATTATAGCAGATCACTTAGCTCCCTGATGCAGGCTGATGGTGCCAGCAGTTGTGTCTATTGTCTTTAATGGGGACACAGGAGTACAAAATCATCATTAATGACCCACATGCCTCTTACTCAAAAGGAAAGATTCAAGGTCCCTTAGCTTGGCAGATATTTTCAAACTTCCGCCCAAACACACCTTTCCAATTTCTAACACAATTGCCTGACTGAATTCAGGCATAAGCCTGCTGTAATATTTTGTTTACAGTTTTTTTTCACCTGTAATAATCTTTCCTCATCTTCTGAGTGCTTCAAATCCTCCTTCAGACTGAAACAATGTCTGCATGACGGCTTCCCTTGACATTGTGCTTCAAGGCCATTTTGCCTCCTCTTGTAGTACAGGGTCCGGTAGAAGTAACGCCTGCTTGAGTGTGGGTGGTAGGGTAATAATATGGGCGTAATCATTTATAGTTTCAATTTGAACATTTCACCTGAAATGTCATAGGGTGAGCTTGACTGTGATGTTGTCACGTTACAGAATGACACGCTGATGATTTTGTAATAAAGGAGTTTACATTAAAAAGGGGCGTTATTTGTGCCAGACCCCTATATGTTTGAGAACATTCTTGTCTGTCCTTAGACACGTCCCATGTTACTGCCCTCTGTTGTTGTCTCAACTCTCTGTCTGACTGTTTTCCCAGCTAGACTCTAAGGTCATGGAGGGCCAAAGGGTGAATCCACCTTCTACCGCACTATAATCCATACTGGCTTTCAGCATCCATATAACCTGGTATTCTGCATATAGAAATATTCAATTGTTTACGCAATGAATAAACCCATCGTGTTTGTTTTCTAATGAATTCGTTCCAAAAAGTAGGATTTCTGGCAATCACCAATCCATCAATCAACTTCAAACTAGCTTCTCTTTGCTTCACAGGCCTTTGCTCAATCCACTGAGCTACACCAGCCAGGGCACAAACTAGTTTCTCTTTATTAGAGATGACTAGCAGCTTTGATATCAAATTGGTGAGTATTCAGAGTGGCAACACCATAAAAACTCCTGCTCCCCGAGGTTAATTTTTTAAATCTCTTTGATATGCAAAGTTCAGTGAGCAAGGGAACACTGCCCGTCACTTAGCAACATGATGATCTTAAGCGAGGTCAGTTAACCTTGCTGACCCCGGACTTCTTTTTCTGAGACAGTATCCACCTTCTCCAACTTCTGTGAGACCCCAAGGGCTAATGTGTGGGGAACACTGTGAAAGTAAACATTGGTTTATAAACTGTGAAGTTCTGAAACATTTTGGAGATCATGGTGCTGTGGGTGGCACTGCTGATTAAGCCAGTGAGCTGTGGACACGCATAGCAATCTAAGGGCGGTATGAATTCACTGATTAGGTGATGGAAATTAGTTCACACTCAGATTTTGATATTAATCAATGTGCTGCTAAAAATGTAACTAATTTTCATACCAAATTAATAGTAATTTGTGGGCATCTTCTAGGTATCAAGCATTCCTCTATAGGGCCAAAGGAAATTCCAGAATTCTCTCTTATTCTTCTAGTTCTGCATCCGGGGTTGTTTTTTTTTTTTTTTTTTTCTTTTCAATACTAGGTGTGTCAAATAGAATGAGAAAGTGATTTTCCCCCTGCAGGGTTTTTGTTTGCTTGTTGATTAGTTGGTCGGTCACATCAGGCAGAGAATTTTCATAATAAATACTGACTCCCAACGAAACAGAATAACTCAATCTAAGTAACTAGGGACTAATATATTTGGTGAGGTTAATCGCATTTCTTCTACACAGAGACAGATGCCCAGGTTATTACTTCTCTCAACACTGCTTATGCCATTGTTTATTTAGAACAATCCTGTCTAGTAGAAATACAATGTAAGCCACACATGCAATTTTAAATTTTGTATGCATTACAAAAGTAAAAAAAGAACCAGGCAAAATTAAGTTTACTAGCCTACTTTCTTTAACTTAAGATGGTCAAATGTGCTATCATTTAAACCTGTATTCAATCTACGACTTCTTGGTACAATCTCTTTATTTGTGCGCTGTGGTTTGGATGGCTGCTGAATATTTTATACTTGAGACACATCTCATTGTGGACTAATCAAATTTGCTCGGCAGTGGTGACCACATTGAACAGCACTGATGTGAAAGGAAAAGTTGGATGATTTCTCTGCGCTTTTCTTCCAATGAGAAAAGCTGATTAAAGTTTGAAACAAATATTAATTATTCTTCTCAGCCTCTGGATTATGTTGCTCTCAAGAGCATTTGAAACAGTATAAAATCAGCTATGCTAAATATATTGAAGCGGACCTTTGAAAAACATGGGCAATAAGAATCACTGCCACAGTAAATACTGCCCTATGTAATCCCCACTCCAAAGTCGTAACCCAGTTATTAAAAAATATATATGTATGAAACTTCTGTGAACAGTGAAAGCAAATGGGAGAATAAATCTCTACTTATACAAGTCAAACTCATATTTAAGTTTCCTTCATAGATGAAAAATGGTCACTATACTTTTGTCAGTTTTTGACATTTCTATTTGCCATAAAACTTCTACAGGTAGCATTCTTCGCAGATGTAGTAATAATTTTAATTACTTAAAAATGTGGTGTATATATACAAATATAAACAATCACTTTTGGGGAATTCTAAATAAATAGCCACATTTTCAAATGCCAACAGATAGAGGGAAAGAGCCTTTGGGGATAGACTCTAAGATGGCACCCATCCCCCCCCCTCGGATTCATGCCCTAGCATAATCTACCCACCCTGGGGAGTAGACAAGACTTGTGACTTACCTCTAGCAAACAGATTATGTCCAAGAGGATGAGGTGTCACTTTAGGCTATGTAAGATTACCGATTCTGTCTTGCCTAAGCCTTTCTCCCACACTGGTTTTGACGGGGCAAACTGCCATGTTGGGGGAGTCACATATGGCAAGGAACTGAGGGCAGCTTCAGTTGACAAACTGATGACTGCAGCCCAGGAGCCCCTAAGGGATTGAATCCCGCCAAATCCATGGGAGCCTGGAAGTGGATCCAACTCCAGGTGAGTTTTCAGAGAAAACATCAGCCCTGGCTGACACGCCGCGAAAGACCCGGCAGCAAAAAAAAAAAAAAAAAAAAAAAAATCTAGAGAAACTAACTGTGCCTAGATTCATGAACCACAGATGTCTTGAAATTAACACTAAAAGAATAAGTAGTTTTATGCAGCAATAGATAACTGATACATAATCTTATCAAATTTTTAAGAGGCTAATATAATACATATACAAAAATGGTGGTGATGTTGTAGGACTGTCAGTATAAACATATTGCAAATATAGGCGAACACCATGTTTTAATGACTTACAGGGAGATGGGAGCTACTTCTAAAGTTTCAGTTTCAGAAAAAAAGATTAAATGCATCTTCGGACAAAACAATAGAACCATTAAGATTTCATGCACGCACTTAGATTTCCTAACACCCACTCTTAAATTTTAAGTAGACCAATGATAAACATGAATAATATTGTCAATCCTCCAGTTTTATTTCAGCATTTTGATTTTGAAGCAGACAAGTTATCTTTGTGTTGTGGCTATTTTACATGGTCCATTTAAAAAAATTCTCCAAAGGACTGGAACAGATACTTCTCCAAAAAGGACATACAGAGGGCCCAGAGCCATACGAAAGGATGCTCAGCATCATTAGTCATCAGAGAGATGCAAATTAAAACCACAATGAGATACCGCTTCACACCGGTCAGAATGGCCATCATGAACAAAGCAACAAACAACAAGTGCTGGTTAGGATGTGGAGAAAAGGGAACCCTAATGCACTGTTGATGGGAATGCAGACTGTTGCAGCCACTGTGGAAAACACTATGGAATTTCCTCAAAAAAAAAACCAAACAAACAGAAATGAATCTGCCTTTTGACCCAGCAATTCTGCTCAAAGGATTATACTCTAAGAGCCCTGAAACACCAATCCAGAAGAACCTATGCACCCCAATGCTCATAGCAGCACAATTTACAATAGCCAAGTGCTGGAAGCAACCTAGGTGCTCATCAGTAAATGAATGGATCAAAAAACTGTGGTACATTTACACAATGAAATTCTATGCAGCAGAAAGAAAGAAGGAGTTCCTACCCTTTGTGACAGCATGGATGGAACTGGAGAGCATTATGCTAAGCGAAATAAGCCAGGCAGTGAAAGACAAATACCATATGATCTCACCTTTAAGTGGAACCTAATCAACAAAACAAAGAAGCAAGCAAAATAGAACCAGAGACACGGAAATGAAGAACAAACTGTCAGGGATCAGAGGGGAGGGGGAAGAGGGATAATGGTGGAAAGGGAAGGGACTAGACAAAGAATATGTATGAATGACCCATGGGCATGGACAACAGTGTGGGATTGACTGTGGGGGGGGGGGTGGGTGGGGTAGGGAGAGCAATGTGGGGAAACTTGGACAACTGTACTAGAACAACAATAAAAAAATAAAGTAAAAAAATAATAAAATTCTCTACAACTTTATCTAGACATGAATGCCAAAATCTATCAAGCCTGCTTTCAGAGAAAATGATGAAACAATTTACACTGACGTCTTTGGGGTATTGTTATCTATTTTCTCAATTTTGCATTTCAGAAACATGGTTTCTACTGAGCTATTTATGAAAACATATATTAAATGTAAACCTTGGGAGAGGATGGAGGGAAAGGGAAGTGAGCATTGCCTCCCTTGCTCACTTCAACAAGTAAGAACATAATTGCTAGCAAAAGATGAAGAAAGAGATTGTAGGTAAAAGAGAACAGAAACTGTGGGGAGAGTGAAGGGAGAAATGGGGCAAAGAGATGGAAAAAAGAGCTAAGAGGGTTAACAGGTTTTGAGAGGATGAGATAGAAGAATGAAAAAGAAGTAAGGGATAAATTACAGTTTGGAAACTGAAGTGGATATACATGGAGAATGACGGAAACATTTTGGAATGAACTGAAAATTGTTGAGGAATGCACAATTTAGAAGTAAAAGTAATCGTTCTCTGTCTCTTCCATTTAAGGGATGAGTTTGAGGTTTTGAAATGATGGGAAATCATGAAATAAACCTTTCAATGATACATGAGATCTTAACTTTCTGAAACGAAATGGGTACCTTTTTCATCGTCTAAATGCCATTCTATAAAAGCCTAACCAAGATTTATACCAGGCCTTATAGATGGTTTTTAGTAAATTTTCTCGAAAAGTTCTTTTTTACTGATTCCTTTTTTCATCAAATGGTACACTTCCACCTAAGACAGACAGATACTGAAAAATTTTGTCTCTCTGATGGTTTTAAAAGTAAAAGAGAGTAGAACTGATTAGAAACAAGTGGTATATTTGATTTCAAATTGTCTTAAAGAATATATCCAGTCTATCATTATTTTGACATCGTGATAATACTGAGTAAACACATTTGTATTCAAATTGAGTAAAACATTACAGAGAATGTCTCCAGAGCTCTCCTTGAATAATGTCAGTTGTCTATTCTTTACACACATAATTTATTGAATTGCATCACTAAGCAGCTCTATCACTTACAGTAAAATCAAGGAATTCCATCCCCCCTCACCCGAAGCTCACATTTTACGTTATGCTCATTTGTTTATAATGTCAATTTCAGGTCTATATCTTCAAGTTAGACCTTTTAAAATAGGGAATGTACTCTGAATTCCATTTCCTTCCATGACTGGCCATATTTTATTTGGAAACTCAGAATGCAAGAGATAAAGAAACAGAAAAAGTCATGAAGGAAAGACTCCACATCTTTTCTTCGTAACATAACCAGGTTGAAAAGCAAAGACACAGAATTCCGATTCAACTGATATCTACCATCACCTCATAAGGACTTGCATATAAAAGGTACTGGGCTTAATTTGTGCCTCCCCAGAAGTAGATCCTGTAGCAAGAATTTGAACTCCGGAAATTTTGGGATGTGATCTCAGGGACACACCAATGGGGTGCGAGGAAGCAAAATTTTAAAATGCTCCACTCAAGCAAGTCATGGCTGTGGGCAACTGAAGCTTAAAATTTCGTGAGAGCACCAGGAGAGATAACGGGAAGCGAAGCTTGGAGTTCTTACAGCTGCAGGGCAAGAGGACTGGGGTATTTATCCATAAACTGCGGCTTTAAAGGGGCCTCACTTGCCTTAATTTCTGCCCCATTCCAGGAGCAAGCACACAGCCCAAGCCAAAAAGAAGCAAGTGCTGGTGTTTGGAAATTGAGCAGCATGTATAGGGATGGAAAAGACTGAAGGTATATGTTTATCCACTATAGCAACATGTGTTTTTTGTTTAAATGATCTTTACAACCTGCCCATCTTCGGAAACCATTGACATAATGTCATAATCACTGCTCAGTCCCGTTAATTCACCAGAAAATCCGGTCCAAACAATGTTATGGTTATTCAGTTACCTTTTTTTGTTTTACCGCTTGTCTTCCTTCTTCCCTCATCCCCCACCATCCTTCATTTTTTTTTTTCCCCTTTGCAGAACTTTCTACCTACCCACCTTTGCCACGCTGCATATGCAGAGTTTGGGTGACATTTCACCACTTCAGCAGAAGTGCGGTCTGATTTAGCTCAGAAATGAGTATGTGAGCTCATTCAGGCCAATGAGTTTGAAGGAGCGCTTTCTTAGAAGCTTTGGGAAAGAATGTGGTTTGTCCTAAAAGTGGCCCCTAAGACTGTTGCAGTTTATTGTTGCCACCATAAGGCGATGCCAGACGAAACTGGCAGGTCAAGACAGAAAGACAGAACCCAGAGAATTGTGAAAAAATGGACCCAGAGCCCTGATGACATTTATTACTTCAATTAGACACAAGTTTTTCTGTCGGTTGCAGCATGGAGAGTACTGAAATACCCATTGAATTGGTTGCCTACTGGTGTATGAGGACTAATCCTCCATCAAGCACCACAGAAGGTAGAAATTCATACTATTTTAATATAATTAATTTTATATCTTACTCTTATATCATAAAATCTGGTAGTTACTGTTAATAATCAGTAATTCTCTTCTGTTTTGCTGTTTACAAAAACAGCAAATTCTCTTCTTGTTTTGCTGTTTGGGATTACAAAATAAGCCATATTTTGTAATCCCATAATGCAAAATATAATACAGTAAGAGTTCGGTCATCATGTTCTGAAACAGTGATATATTTTTAATTTACACATTTAGATTAAAGCTTTGCAATGGCCACAGTGTTTACTATTTTAAGAGGATGCTAGTAAAAGGAAAGGTTAACCTAATGGAACCTGCTGTGTCTACACTGGCAATTGGAGGAAAAAAACCACACAGATGGTGGCATTTGCCTACGAATGCAGTGCCAGGGGTGCCCTGTGAAGGCACATAAATCTGGGTGGAATATCTATCTCTTCTTAAAGATATGGATGCAGATTTGCTGGAAAAATTTATTTTTCTATTCACAGTATCAAAAGCACTTCCACTACCCACCGTACCAACAATCATCAATCAATGTACTAGTGAATATTTTATTGACCCTGTAGTATGGGCCTGATCAGCAAGAAATTCAGCTTTCTTCTAGACTGAGCGTGGGTCATCTCTGGTTATTTTCTTTCTAACAAAGCAAGGTACTTAGAAAGTACCTGACACACAGAACCAGGGGTGTCAAACTCATTTTCACTGGGGGCCACATCAGCCTTGCAGTTGCCTTCAAAGGGCTGAATGTAATTCTAGGACTGTATGAATGTAACTACTCCTTAACAGTTAAGCGAGAGTTCAGCGCTGCTGCCAGGCAGAAACTAGGTGCTGGGCTGGGATAAAACAAGGTGGAGGGCCAGATTCAGCCCTTGGGCCTTGTGTTTGCCACCTGTGCAGTAAATTATCAGTAAATGTTGTCTTTCATTATCTCACACAGCCAGCTGTCTAACTCCCTTAAACATGGGATTAAGTGAAGTTTTGTGCTGGACAGTCTAGCACGCACTTGGCATGGATGTATAAAGAAATGAAGGAATGGCCCAAACTGCCTGGCACACAGGATGTGGAAAGTAATGAACATAGTAAGAGACATCCTGCTGGAGGCTTGAAGGAAGACAAGATGGGTTTTCTCGTGCTTCCTGTGAGTATAAAGGAGCTGTCAGATTTGATGATTTGTGGTGTAATGGAGGAGGAAAGAAGGTAGACGTTCTACATGGACCAGGCAGGGCAGGAAGGCAAGGAAGAACCCAGGACAAATGGGAGGGGCATTGGGCGGTCCCACTCTGATGGTAGCCTGAGTGAAACTAACGCATGGGAGAAAATGTTGGAAGATACCCAGAGCTGTGTTACCGAGGGTCTGAAAATCATGGGCTAGGAAAAAAGTCCCCAAGGAATGTTTGCCCTTGCTGAACGCTAAGCATCTGCCAAACAGGTCTAAGGACTGTGTGCCTGGGATTTTGTGACTAGTAGAGGCCCCTGTTAGAGCCAATCGGCACTGCAGGGGAGCATGTCAGCAGTTCCAGGACACAGCTGGCATTGACACTCGTTGCGCATCTGAAGGGCTTGAAGGGGAGCTAGATGAACGTAAATTATAATGTATTATTTTTTGTAGAGTTTTGTTACTGTCTGGAAAACTATTTTTTCAGCTCTCTAGGAACAATAGTGGAAAAAAAGAACAATAGCTAATACTTATTGCAGGCTTACTTTGTGCCAGGCACAAGGCTAAGGCTACATGTGTTATATCTCGGTCCATTCTTGCCGCGCCACTTGTCTCCTATAATCAGGTGAGGAAACCGAGACCCAGAGAGGCCACATGGCTGGTAAGGGACGGGTTGCAGGGTGTCATGAGGCAGCCCCAGTGAGTCATGTCTTCCAGATTCATGTCAGCCCCCCGCCAACCCATCAGCTGACTGAAAATGCATGCGAGCCCTAGCCAACTCCTCTGAGCTCTGGCTCTATCAGCAGAACAGCCCAGCTGACTGACAGACTATGCAAGTATAAATGGTTATCATTTCAAGTCAGTGTAAGTTTTAGGGGAATTGCTACCTAACACTTTTGAAATAGTAGAAACTGTTACCTAGAGGAAGGCCAGAAATGGGTGTAAGGCTTGGTTCAGAGTTCTTTAAGAAAAAAAGATTTTATTTATGTTTAGAGGGGAAGGAAGGAAGAGCAGGAGAGAAACATCAATGTGTGGTTGCACACACATTGATGCTCTCATACTCCCTACTGGGGACCTGGCCTGTAACCCAGGCATGTGTCCTGACTGGGAATCAAGCCAGCAACCTCTTGCTATGCAGGCACTCAATCCACTGAGGCACACCAGCCAGGGCCAGAGTTCTTAAATAATGCTACTAATATCTTCAAAATGCTGATTTTTGAATGTGTGACTGATGGAAGGCTCAACACTTTCCAAAGGCACCTGTACAAAAATTCATAGCACACTAGTGGAAGTAATCATCAAAGATAAGATTTTAGGGGATCATTATGAAAAGACTTGCTAGCAGCTAGTATTTATTGGCTTCATAGTCTGTATCAGCCACTGCCCAAAGCAGTGAAGGAGGGGAAGAAATCCTTGGACTTCTTCCCCTCCTCCTGCTCCAGGCCACTGCCAATACCTCCCACTGGCTAAATCTACCCAGAAGCTGGTGGGCGGGCAAGCCTAGGAAATAAGATGGGGAAGAGCCCGGCCTCTTGCGATGTCCAACATAGAAAGGAAAGGCACTGGGATAGATCTGAGATCACAGGGTAGATGACAAGGGCATATCTGGGTTACGTGTCCCAAAAAGGGCCATGTTTCACAAGTATAAATAAGACAAATGGGCTCCTGTGCTCTGTCAAAGTTGAATACGTATCCTCTCCTGTTTGATGGATGTGCTCCACACATACCAGGAGACAAAAGTTTTCAGAGAAAGCCTCACCGTTATCTTAGAGGACACTACGTGAATATGCCAATGAATGGAACTCACAGTCAACTCACACACAGACACCTGCCAGCCATCCCGTTTAGCCTTACCAATGAAAGTGTGGACCAAGGTGCGAGCAGTGGTGTCGCCTGACAGTCGAAAATGCAGAATCTCAGACCCTAGGCCAAACCCACTGAATCAGAAACCTCATTTCAATGAAATCCTAATGTGATTCACGGGCACATTAAGGTCTGAGAAATGCTTCCTGGCAGGCAAATCCTTTCTTCCTTCCCACTGTATTAGAATTTATGATACCTACCTTGTAATAGTAACCACGAGGTAGCTCCTCATTGAAAAGTACTCATAGTGTCTACTGTGTCCTTAGTTCCTCACAAAACCCTGGTGGGCAGGGGAGTGGTGGTGGTCAGCAAATGTGTCTCATAATGCATCAGCATTGTGAAAATAAGGAAAGAGAAGCCAAAAAGATTTAACTAAATTGCCTAAACTTATGAGCTACTATGTGGTGAACCTGTGTTGGGAGGGAGTTGTTAATCGCAAGTGTAGTGACCTTTTTAGTACTGAAATGAGGTGGGGGTGGGGGGAGATGGGGCAGAGACAGATTGTACCCAAATCACGATAGTTTTTGAGGTCACAGACAGAAGTAACCACATATGAAGAAACTGGAAAGAGGTATCTTAAAAACGCTGATGTGATCCCTTAATCCCATTGCATTTTGGGGCCAGTAGAAACAATTAAAGATGTTAAGGTCACCTTCCTTCATTATTTTAGTGCTTCAAACCTGTTTTCATCTGTTCTCAAACCCTATAAAAATCTTACCCATAAAGGGTCTTTTCTATTAATTCTTCTGTTTTCTAGGTTGTCTGTTATTTGTCATCAGGAAATGGGTACCTAGCAGGAGTCCCCAACCTTTTGGGCACCAGGGACTGTTTTCATGGAAGACAATTTTCCCATGGATGGGTGGGGGTGAGAGGGACAGGAGGTAGAGCTCAGGCAGTAATGTGAAGGCATCCACAGAAGGGGAGTAGGGAGGTTGGGGACCCCTGCATGGAGCACCTGAAAATTCAATTTACTCTCTCCCGCCCCCGGCATCACCAGTGACCCTGGCAGGAACATGTGCACCATGATGCAAACAGGACAACAAAGCAGCTTCAATCCAAGGTGATAACTGCATTCGTCTTGAATTTGTAACAACAGTCGTAGCAAAAACAAGAGCAATCTCTAGGACAGTCATTTCGACTGGGATCCAGTGGAGACTTTCATTCTCTCATAAAAGTCTAAGCCCAAGAATTATGGTCCCAATCGAAACTGTTGATGTAACCCACATCATGAACAGGCGGAATGTGTCACCTTCATAAGAAATTTATTTTTAGACCGCGTTTAAGGTATAATCATCAGTCACAGGTTGCCTACAGATTGCTACTATCAGGACAAATGGAGTTCTCTGGAAATATCCTTGCAGTGACTTTGGTTTCTGGCCCATTTCCTGGTCTATCTCTTTTGCTCCACACACTTAGCCAACCATGCCAAAGATGGACTATACTTTTCCCGGTGATAACTGAAAATGTTCACAAATTATAACTGCGCCCTTCCATTCAGTTCCAATACCTTTACTACTACAGCAAAGACAGATTGATTTTTCTTTAGCAACAAACACTGAAACTGTCTCTTTGATGCCCTGTAATTAGCTCGAATATTAGTACGCACATTAAAAGGCGGCAAAACAGAACATGCCCTTCAGGCCCTTATCAGACCCTTCATAACCCACGCTTCGGTCTTGCCCTGAACTATCAGGTGGATAAATGAGGAGAATACTGATTTTGGCACCCAGCTTACTCTCAGATAATCTAGCTCATCCTTCTTGGCTGACATGAGACAGAAATAACATCAAAGGGTGATAAAGTCTTTCCCCAAAACCTGGGGTTCCACGGTTCACTGGCCCCAGGCCTAAACTATCAATCCATTTTCTACACAATAAAAGGTAAGAAACCCATTACAGATCAGTTCTAAGCCCTGGCAGGTGGTCGACGACAAAAACGGAATACATCAACCAGCCCAGCATTCGGTGCCTCTTTCCCAGAGAGTGAAGCACTAGGGGTCAGATGACATACATACAGTAGTTAGGGCTTGGTGTTCAATTCTTTGAGGTCCAGAAATAATCTCACCCATTTTGCTGCACGTATATAAAGATTTGACAGCAAAGTTCATTTTGGGTATGATTCTGACCTTTCATACAAGCGGCACTGTTGTATATAGTTTGCATTCCATATTGGCTTGGCACATGATGTAATAAAGGAAATTGGGTTGGACTTCACAATCCATGCTCTTAAGTATAGCTTTAATCTTCATTTGTTTTTCGACCTCAGTTTAAGGAGTTAGTCTGTGAAGGCCTCCACTTAATGGCATATCAAGATTCCAGAATTATTAGAAAGGTGACCCTTCTGGTCTTAGCATTGACACTATACAATATAGTCATTCTAAAGCCCAGGCACTGTGGACACAGAAGACACACATTTTCATATTAGCAAGACCTCTTTTTATTGCATCATTTTTTCTCCTTTCTAAAATTCCCTGCTATAGGGCAAACATCTTTGTGTTAATAAACGACTTCACTTCAAAAATGTTACACTAAAGGTCAGAGTTATGAAATTTTGCCTCCTCTTTTCCTCATCATTATACTTTTCTGCATTTTAGATACATTGTGAACAGGGAGGGAACTTTGCCAAGAATAGTGGTATCTGTTTTTAATCTGAAATTAGTTTAGCTTTTTAAATACAGTCCAGACCATAGCATCTGCAAATGACAACTT
Organism: Artibeus jamaicensis; assembly: GCF_021234435.1. Lineage (NCBI taxonomy): Eukaryota > Metazoa > Chordata > Mammalia > Chiroptera > Phyllostomidae > Artibeus > Artibeus jamaicensis. The sequence continues at coordinate 4,887,064 of NW_026522028.1, read as the reverse complement.
TTCATACGGAGTACACATTATCAGTGTATGGAATATGCTACTATATACAGATATGTAAAAAGTATAGTTTTAATATGGAAGTGACTTGCTGCACACATGTCACATTTTACAATGTGTGTTGGCTTTGTGTTTGCTCATATTTTAAAAAAATACCATTTCATTGAAATGAACAAATCATTTAGTGTTAGGTTAAGTTTCCTCATAGAACATCTGGCTCCAAGAAAACTTTCCACAAATGGCTCCTCATCACTCCACCAAAATGGGGGAAACCCACACCAAAAATGGAGGGGAGCATGGATGACAAGTTCAATTACACTGTCAGGAGTTTCAACTTAGGTTGTGTGAATAGATTGATTTCAAAGACACTCAGGGCTAAACAAGTTATCTTAAATTACATTTATACTTAAAATGTGAAAATGTTGGCGTTTGAAAGCAATGATGGACAACTTGAACCTCATAGCCAAGGCAAGGAGAAAAACCCATCATCTTCCTACACATTTTATCGGAAGTCCTAGCTGCTCATAGATAATAGAAATAATGGAATCAGAATGCTGAAGGAACACCAAAAGGACACCCTTGGGACCAGTCAGTATGCCCCTTTGGTGGTCCTGGTACCTCTAACCCTTCTTCCCTTTTTCAGCTCCTGGATTCACAATGGCACCCAAGGACCATATTTCCTTCTCCCCAAGAGCCATATTGATAACTGTTTGATGGAGATGGTGAATTTTATTCAGCCTTCAAAAACAAGGAAGTCCTGCCATCTGCAAGAATATGGATCTACCTGGAGGACATCCCGCTAAGTGAAAAGTGAAAAAAGATAGTCACACAAGAATAATACTGCACAATTCCACTTGTAACTAGAATAGTAAAAATAATATTGACAGAGAGTAGAATGCTGGTTACCTGGGCAAGGGAGAGAAGCAAGTGGGAGTTGTCCAATGGGTGTAGAGTTTCAGTTATGTAATATGAAACACTTTTGGAGATCCACTGTACAACATAGTGCCTATGGTTAATAATATTGTATTGTGCGCTTAAAGACTGGTTAAGAGGGTAGATCTCATGTTAAGTGCTTGCACCACAATAAAAAGAAAGAAGTTGACTCTGCAAGAATTTTGTGCTTGGTCTTTGTGTTTTCCCATTTCAACATTATCCCCAATATTTTAAATTAATGCTAACATTGTTGACCAATTACAATGTGCCAGACACTGTGTTTGGCAATTCTCATGCACTATGTCATGGAATTTTCACCACAACCTGTATAGTATGTTCTATTACTACCTGAATTTTGTGATTGTTATAACTGAAGTGTGGACCGAGTAGGTCAAAGGCCACACAGCAAATAATGGGGTAGAATCCGTAATCCATAAATCTCACTCTTCAGCTCCATAATAAATTGCCTTCTCACAACTCCTGTTTACTAGGAGTTTGTGTTTGTAAAATGTCTCAGCCATATCCTTTGCATTGCTTAACATTTCAATAGGTTGGAAAATTAAAAACTACATATCATTATTATAAACTTACTCTCATTAAAAAGTGATTCATTTGGTAGTAATGGCAACCAGGTTTCTTGGACAGTCCTAACTTCTCAACTTCACTGAAGGATCAAGAGAGCAACAGCAGCACCCCATCTCAGCTTACCCACCAGGGAGCTGGATTATATTAGAACTAACAGGATTATATACATAAGTATGAGGTCTGTCCAAAAAAACTCCAGCCATTGTTAACATAACAAGAATGGTTTCTGCAACATCGATGTAGACTGAAATGAGCATACATGAACAATGATGACTTCACTGTACTAGTCATGGGGGCAGTAGACACTGTTGAGTGAACATGTGTCCTGTGTGCCTATCACATTCAATAATGACTGAGCAAGTAGAGTAATGGATATGCATCTAATTTTGTGTGAAGCTTGAACATTCCTCTGTAGAAACTATGTTGATGATTCAGAAGGCCATAGCTATCTATGGGCAACTGGTGATAAGCAGCTTCATCAATGACAACACACTCACTTATGCATCATGTCTTTTGCAGAGTTTTTTGATGAAACATCAAATCAGCCAGGTGACTCAGGCTCCCTACAGCTCACATGTGGCATCCTGCCACTTCTGGTTATGGCTTTTCCCCAAACTAAAATCACCTTTGAAAGGGAAGAGATTTCTGACTATTGATGAGATTCAGGAAAATATGACAGGGCAGCTGATGGTGATTGGGAGAATTGTGTGAGGTCCCAAGGTGCCTACTTGGAAGGGGACTGAGGCGTCATTGTCCTATGTACAGTGTGTCCTGTATCTTTTATCTTCTTCAATAAATGTCTCTATTTTTCATAGCACATGACTGGATACCTTCTGGATAGACCTTGTGTGTGTGTGTGTGTGCGCGCGTGTGTGTATATGTGTGTGTATACATAAATTAATATGTATATAACTTTAATATTTTAAAGTAGAACACTCATGAGAGTGAAAGAGGGAGATATTAAGAATTATGATGGAATACCAGGCAAATTGAGATGTACTCATGACACTCCAGCTAGTAGCCATGATCCCCATCTCAATGTGAAATGATAGGAGGCGAAGTCAGGGATGCTTATGTTGTAAACTTTTAATTACTGCTCGCTTCCTCAACTCTCAGCCTCAAATCATTTAGAATCTATAAATAAGAGATATGAATAGATACAGTGCCAAGCCTTATGTACTTCAGAATGCCCTTTAAGTAGAGCAAGGGTGGGACCTAATTACAGTATGCTTAGAACAGCATGTGGCACATAGTGGTCACTCATTAACTGTCTGTGGAATAAATGATTTCATGAATGAGTAAATACTATGATGTAGTTATCAAATACATAAAGGAAACTTCCAAAGTGAAGGGTTTTGAAAAGATAGCGGGCTGTATGCCTTAATAGTAAATAGGTAAACACCATTTTCTTGCATCTCCTGTAAAGATCCTTCACTTTAATTAAAAAAAAAAAAAAGGAATTAACACTAAGGGCAGGATTGGATGGTCACTACCAGAACAAGCTATTAATCATGGTATTTGATTGGACAATAACCTATTAGAGCAAATGTCCATTTTTGAACAAGGAGTAAAAAAGTGAAGCTTTAGCTTAATTTAATTTTCTCGCTTTAAAAATTATCCTCATCTGAGGGTATTTTAAATTAGATAAGGGTATTTAAATTAAATTTAAAATTAGATGCTTATTGATTTTAAAGAGGCAGAAAGAGAGAAACGAACATCCATGCGAGAGAGAAACATCAACTGGTTGCCTCTCGTATGCACCCCAACAAGGGATTGAACCTTCAACCTAGGTATGTGTCTTGACCAGGAATCGAACCTGCAACCTTTTGGTCCCTTAGGTGGTGGCACACCAACCAACTCTGCCATCTGGCTAGGACTAATTTTCCCACTTTTACTACCCATATTTATAGTGATGACAAATAATGACTGGCAATACATGGCAAATGTTTATTAACTAAACACAAATGAAAAGAACAAACCTAAAGTGTTTACTCCTTGGATGGCTGTGTAGACATAAAATAATTAGAGATTAATACAAAATTAATTAGATTTCTGACAATTTAGATACAGTCATTTGTATATTATAGAAAATAGTCTGGCCTCTGAATTTCAATAGGCTTTTACTCTCATAATATATATTTTGTAATAGAGTTTGAAAACAATCCCTGTACTATTATCAATATTTTAAAGGTTATTCTTATATTAATAGTTTGCTATATATATTATGTTTTTAAACCTAATTTTTTCCTAGGTAAAGTAAATCAGATTTTTTTTATTAATTTGCACTTAACTGAAATTCACTTCCTAGCAAAATGACTTATTTGTGTTTATAAAATGTTTTGGTCTTTATATGCACTATTTTATACTATTTAGGCATTAACAAACTGGTTATTTACCACTTTCAAATAAATGATAAAATGTGATGAAATAATTTAAAATTATTCAACAAAAATAAAAGTATATTTATTATGACTGGAATGTATAATATATTTTGTCTGTAAAGTTATTTAATATCAAAAATAGTATATGTATACATAAATAATATATATAAATATAAAACTAATTCTGAAACACAAAAAGATCCTTTCTTGTATTACATAATCACAAATGTTCTATTCAGGTAAAGAAAGTTTGGGAAAGTAACTTGAAAATATAGCATTCAGTCTTCCAAAAATGGCAAGAAGCAAACAGAAACTCTCATAGTTTCTTTAAATGACAAGAAATCCCAGTTTTTACATTTAAAGGGGCAATGGAATACAATGGGAAACTGTGTTTTTCTTTGTTTCTACCATATTATCCACAGAATTATCATGGGCCTCACAAAAAAACTGACAAAAATACATTATTTTCAAATAACATATTTAAATAGAGGGCAGTATATTCTCAAATATATCACATAGCCTTCCTATGACTCAGTGTCCTAATCTTGAAGATATGGGAGTAATTTAGCTTTATTAGGTTCCTTTCATCTGAATAATTCTATGAGTCTACAAAATAAAGATGTTCCATCTTTTCATCTTTTCAATGAAGTATATGACATGATTCCAAAATACAAACCAATAAAACACACTTTACAAAGTGTATGATGGTCTGACCGCTGTGCTGTACACCTGAAACTTACTGAGTACTGAAACACGAAGGTGCCAAAGTAATCAGAAAACTGGGTGAATATGCAGGATACAGCATATTAGAGTTATCCGTAGGAAAGGCACCTGATACCAGAGATTGTGATAGTAGAACATTTACATAGATGCTATGTATTAAGGAACTGGCCTGTTCGTACCTCAGCAACTATGACCTACTAGTAGCATTAAACCACCCATGCCAGCATTTGGATGGAGGAGGGGGCTGGAGAATATAGGGAAGGGGACCTCATTATTCCTTCTCTCATCTAATGACTCCGTACTTGAGGATCCATGGGGATCAAGAGCGTCTGTTGACCTTGGCCATCATTTCTCACTTTATTATAAACTACTGACTTTGGTACTAATCTAAATTTGGCACTGATCATTTTTCCCCCTAAATTTAAACCAACAGGTATGGGGGCAACACATAGAGACTGAGAAGAAACAAATAATTTTGAATTTGGCTAATGAATAAGATCCCAAATCTGAATATATTTGGTAGCAAAAGTATAGCATTGAAATAACTTGGGGATGGAAGCCAGATATTATGGATGATCTAGTAATATAAGTCTCAGTGTTCATAGTCTTGGTTTTTGGTACTTTTCTTCCACAAAAATTTTATTTTTATGCATGACTCATGTTTTACTATTCACAAAGCTGCTATTGTGTGTCTCAAACAGTTCTCTCACATTTTCTAGAATTATACATTTTGTGTTCACTTTCATAATATTGAAATGTGCTGAGATATTGTGAAGCATTTTGGGGTATCACTCCTTGTTTTCTTCCTGTGAGGAATAATTTTATTTGTATCATTTTGTGGCTACAAAATTTAATTACTTAGAAAACAGATCCCCACAAATGTCTGTATTTTTACATGGCTGTTTTGAAATAATTAAAACAAAAAACTTTACATTTTCAGCAGTAAAAAAATTCATCTTAAAATGTGTTACTCTACCTATGCCTATAACTGAAAGGAGGTGTTGATATATAAAAATAAAAGGGACTTTTTCAAATACTTAGTTGCTTGAATTATAGAGATCTAAATTTACATTTTGATTTTAATGTCGAAGATTGGTTCTTTCCAGTTCATAAATTTTTGATCGGTCATGTAAATGATCCATCACAGGAACTTCAGCATCATCAATTTAAAAATATAATAAATAACCTGACACAATCCCAAATAAAATAGCTTATTTTCTTTGCAAATCACCTAGGTACAGAAACTTTTCTCAGTATAACTTCTTCATACCTCTCAATTTTGTTGGATACTGATGAATAACAAGCAATTCTTCAGAGGCAATGGTGCCATGTTTGAAAGAAGCCATTTTACATTACATGAAAATTCGAGTTCTGCAATATCTCCTTGGTATGGCTTTGCTATGGCTTCAAAGGATTACAACTTGCATTATATTTTGAATAGGACAAAGTTAACAGGTATTAAATATGCCCAATATGGCAGCAAAACTATGGTCCAAAGTGCATCAGAGATTTCAAAATATCCTTGCAGGATCAAAAGCACATATGGGGAAAGTTCCTCCAGGGACATAGAGAGTTAAGGGAGAAACAGCCTTAGGTACAGGGGGATCTGACCTTGGCTAAGAGGCAGGTTAAAATTGTAGCACTGAAAGTGTGTGGATGGAAATTGGCCCCTAGCTCAAAACTACCACACAATGAATGATCTTCCCTTAACACTTACCTACAAGCAAAAATAGAAATAAATCCAAAATGAAAAGTATGTGGTTCTTATCTAAAGAAATTGAACACGGTAACTAGAAAGAAGCTCAGCAGTTGGCGTGGGCACCTCAGAGTAGAGCCCACTGCCTTACAGAATTTGAAGGTATCTTTCCGCAAGAGTCAGCTCTTTGTCTTAGCGCATAGAGTAAAATACTCCAGTCAACAAGACCCACCCAGGTACTTAGTGCTTTCTATGTTCTCATTCTTACATGTAAATCTATAAAGGATCCAGTCCTGGCTAGTATAGCTCAGTGGATTGAGCTCAGGCCTGCAAACCAAAGCATTGCCAGTTTGATTTCCAATCAGGGCACATGCGTAGGTTGTGGGCCAGGTCCCCAGTAGGCGGTGTGCTAGAGGCAACCACACATTGAGGTTTCACTTCCTTTCTTTCTCCCTGCCTTCCCCATCTCTCTAAAATAAATAAAATCTTTAAAATCTATAAAGGATCACTAGCTATATGAGCAAAGTCTACAGGCCCAAAAGAGAAAATGACACATTCCTTGGAACACACAACTTACCAAGGCAACACACACAAAACATGAAAAGTCTAACCATCCTGTTTCTATGAAAGACACTAAAAAACCAATTATCAAAAAAATTTCCCATATAAAAATAACTCCATGCCCAGGTGGCTTTCCAACTGAATTCTTCGAAACATCATAAGGAGAAATAATATCAATCTTCAATAATTTTTTCCAAAAATAGAGTACCTCGCAACTTGTTTTATAAGAATACTCTAACATTGCTACAAACATGAGGATATTACAAAAAAACACAATTTTTCTGACATGAACAAAGATATAAAAATCTTTACCCACATATTAGAAAATTCAATCCAGCAATCTATAAAAAGTACAAGACATCATGGCCAATAGGATTCATCCAGTAATCCCTGAACAGTTTTATACTCCAAAACCACTACCTATAATTTGCCATGTTCATACAAAGGAGAAAAATCATATAATTGTTTTAATAAATGCACAGAAAGTATTGAAGTGTGTTCAATACCTAGTGATAATAAAGACTTCATAAACTGAGAATAAGAGAAACTTCTTATCTGATTAAGAGGACCTACCCCAAATCCTACAACTAGCATTCTATTTAATGATGAATTACTGAAAGCTTTCTAGCTGAGCCAGAGAATGAATCAACACTTCCAATGATCACCGTCAGGATGGGCAGGGTAGGACAAAATGGCGGCTGACCTACAACCCGGAAAAGATGGCTGACGTCAAACCAGGGAGTCAGAGCGACAGGCTTTGCCAAAATGGATAGCCGCATAGCAACCTGAGCCCAAGGAGAACCACCAATGATATATTGCTGCTTTGTTCAACAGGGACCAATCCACAGCTCCCACGGATAGAGCCAACCAATCTAAAACCTCGCCACATTCCCTGCTTGGGCATGACTTCCCTGGCCCCACTCTGCAGGCTGGGGAACCTCGTCTGGGCAGGCAAACCCCAATAAAGCTCTTTATTGCCTGACTTTGTGGCTGGTTGGCATTTCTTCCTCGGCGGAGTCTAAGAAAACCTTTCAATCACTACTTCCATTCACATTGTTTTGGAGGTCCTAGTCTATACAAAAAGTAAATAAATAAAACCATAGGATTGAAAAGAAAAACTACCTCTATTTGATGACATGATTGTACATATAAAATACAAAAGATTCTATAAACAATAGGTGAATTTAGCAAGGACATGGGAGATTATTTAATATACAAAAATCTATTATATTTTATGTTCCAGCAACAAAAAGAAAATAAAATTTGTAATGAATTGCATTTATAAGAGGATCACAATGTCAAATGTTTGGGATTCAATCTAATAAAAGATGTGCAAGTCCTCTGGACTAAAAACTGCTTAATATTACCAAAATGACATTATAGAGACAAATAAATGGGGAGATGTAAGATCAGATGACTCAGTGTTATAAAGATGTTAACTGATCTACAGATTAAACAGAATTTCGATTAATATCCTGACAAGCTTTAATAAAATTTGACAAGTTGGTTCTAAAATGTACTTGGTTTTTTTCTTTTTCTTTTTTTAAATTGAATTTATCATGGTGACATTAGTTAATAAAATTACATAGGTTTCAGGTGTACAATTCTGTAATATCTCATCTATATATTGTATGTTCACCACCCCAAGTCAAGTCTCCTTCTGTCACCATTTATCCCCACTTTACCCTCTTCTATCTCCCCCTACCCCCCTTCTCTGGTAATTATCATGCTGTTGTCTCTGTGAAGTATTTTTCTTTGTTTTGATTTTGCTTAATCCCTTCACCTTTTTCCACACAGGCCTGCAAACCCTCTCCCCTCTGCTAGCTGCCAGTCTGCTGTCTGTCTATGAGTCTCTTTCTAGTTTGTTTGTTGGCTTATTTTGTTCATTAGATTCCACATAGGAGTGAGATCATATGGTACTTGTCTTTCTCCAACTGGTTTATTTCATTTAGCATAATGCTCTCCAGGTCCATCCGTGCTGTCGTGAAGGGTAAGATTTCCTTCTCTTTTTTTGTAAGCCAAAGAACCATAAATAACAAAGGCAATCTGAACTAAAAAGAACAAAGTTAGATGGTTTACATGACCAGATCCTAATTTTTAAAAATAAAACAATCGTATGTACACGTACAGCAGAATATTAGTCATAAAAAAGAACAAAGTTCTGGTACAGGGTACAACATGGATGAACCTTGAAAACGTTAAGTGAAATAATCTAGACACAGAAGGGACAAATATATATGAGTCCATATATGAAATGTCTAGAATTGGTAAATTTATAGAGACAGAAATTAGATAAGAGGTTACCTTGGGGAGGGCATTTGATGGGGAAAAGGTTGGGGAGTCACTGCTTCATGGTTACAGAATTTCTGTTTGGGCTGATGAAAAAGTTATGGGAAAAGGTGATGGTGATGGTTGCGCACTGTGAGTGTAATAAATGACACTAAATCATACACTTAAAATCATTAAAATGACATTTCTCACATATATATACACATATACATATATATACACACACATATATATATATATATATATATATATATATATATATATGATTTTAAAAATAAATAAAAAACCAGTAAATGGTATACTTTAAAATGAGTGGATGGCATGGCATGTGAATTATAGCCCGACACAGTTGTTCAAAAATCACTGTCGTTGAGCCGTTGTGGAAGTAGTTGAGGGACAGATATAACATCAGAGAACAGAGAACTGAGGAGCAGACCCACACATACACGCTTATTGGACTTAAGAAAGCTGCCACAGCATTACCACATCTTTTGATAAATGGTGAGAAATTAATTGATGTTCTTTTCATTATACACTCATTCATATGCACCACTTGGTTTTAAAGAGTAAGTATGCATTACTTTGATAAACATTTTAAATACTGCATTTAAAAAGGGTCTCAGGTAGAAAGATAAAGACACACATTAAGTATTAAGTAAATAATTAAATAATAAATAAATACATACTAAATAAATGACTGAATGAATGAATGCATGAATAAGACAAAAACCCCATTTTGGAGAAGGTTAGCATCCATTTAGCACTGGTTAAGTCTACATTATGCATTAAGGTAATTTCGATTTATGATACATGTTGAACTTGACCACCTCCACCTTGTTTGAATAATGTCAATATGTTAATACACCCAAACACTGAATTAATTCATTTGTCTCTTTCCAGTGTCACTGTTTGGAACAGATCATGCAACGTAATAATGTTGTATACTCTGGCATTTGGTCATTCACGTACCATCACCATGCCTTCCACCCACAACAAATCGTGGGGCTAAATCAAATGGTCAGGTTCAAAAACAATGACAAAACACAATCCAGATATCAACCCCTCACGTCCACTCCTGCCCGTAAAACAACCATGGAACAAAACAAACGCAAACGCTTGCAACATTTAGCGCGTGTGGCAGGAGAGATGGTTATTAATGTCTGACCTTTATCCACTGGAGATTTGTCTGCTTGAGCTTCTTTTCAAGTTTGTCTTGCTCTTCTGGGCTTATGGGAGCACTGACAAGCACTGTTCCTCCGGTCTCATTTAATTGTTTTAGAATTCCCTGGCGCAGGGGCAACTCTGCCACGAGTAACTGAAAGAGACACATGCAACAACTTTTAAAATGAATTCCAGCGCCATGCCAACCCGCGTGTCTTTGCCTCTATTGATTAATCTATCAAGGCACAACTTAACCCAAGGCCCACTGCTACCTCGAACACCAACCATTTCCTACAGAACACAGAACTGGCAGAATGAGACACTCACTTTTGAGGAGATGAACCCATCCTAGAAAGGGCCACGATATCTTATCTCTGATAGATTTTTCAACATAAAAATGTCATACAGTATCAGCTCTAAAACAATACCGCAAGCAGAGTCAAGAGTGTTAAAACACATCTGTAGCAGAAATAGAACAATCTGGGTAAATTCATCATCTTCTTAGATATTGAGTCTCCATGCTGTAACATACCACTGAGTGTGAAATTGCATTATACTAAGAGATCACCAACACTGAGAACATACCAGGTACCAAGCACTGTGCTAAGGTCTCTACATACATTACCTGTTAAATTTTACATAATAATCCTAGAAGGTTGACCTCATTATTTTCATCTGACATAGAAGGAATCTGAGACAGAGAGGTTACATACCAAGAGCCAGGGAAAGTACCAGATCCAAGGACAAAAAAGTAGGAAGCAACAGAGCTATGATTCAAAGTTGGAGAGTTTCATTCATTTTTTTGACACTTCCACATCCTCAAATTTCTCTTATTCATTCAGCATCACATTCTAAATGCCTTTTCCCCAAATCTACAAAACCACCACGGTTTTCACAACAGTCTTTCATGTATTTGTGTCATCTGGAATGGCAGTGTCTAATGCAGAACAACTAGCCATGTGATGCTATTTAATTTTAAATTAAGTTCAATAAAATAAAAACTCAGTTCCTCAGTCTCACTAGACACTTTGCAAGTGCTCAAACGGCATGTACAGCTAGTGGCTACTAAAACAGATAATGTAAAACATTTCCATCATCACAAAAATTTCTATGGGACAGTGCTGATCTGATGTGATAAGAACAATTAATGCACATTTATTAATAAATGCTGCTAAACATGTTTCTAAAATGAGTTATCAATTACATTGCTACAGGTGACACTGGATACATGTAGAAAAGATGAGTTTTCAAGAACAGATTATGTCATGGGTTCCTTTTTCCGTGACGTAACCATTCTCAAGTGAAGAGTGGACTTTTTATTTTTGAATTGCAAATACCGAGTGCAATATCTGACATAGAGTTGTAGGGGCTCAGTCTTTTTGTTTACTGAATTGAGCGGTCATTTTCATACTTTTATCTTTTGTTCAGGTGTACATTTGTTGCACAGAAATCGGTGGTTGACACCGGATTCTAATTTGCAGGTGCAAACCTAGTGAATCACTGATAAAGGAGCCATTCCGTTCTACTTTGATCGTGTGACCTTGCAAATGAGGCTAACAGCAACCATTTTGAAAGTATGAGATGAGGATTAAATAAAGTAGCAGATGTAAATATACCTAATACTTAGCACAAAATAGGGGATGATTAATGTTAATTTCCTTTTCCTGTTCACCTTCCCTTAGAGATTTCAAGTAAAACAGATCAAAAAGATTTTCTTTCCTAAAACTAAAACCGTGAAACTTAATCCAACCACACAATTAGAGCATGTCAGTCAGCCAGGTGAGGCAGACAAGACAGTGGGAAGGTGGGAAAAGCAACCTGAATAAGCTGGATGCCTATTCAACCAGCTGAGATGGTGAACCAGCACCAAGGCCCCCGCCCCCAAACCAACCAAAACAAAACATTGCTCCAGGCAAGTTGAACACTGTTCACTAGAGGCTGAAGTAGTGGGATTGATCTTCCCTAAGAAAGGGGATTTCTTTCTATGAAGATTCTTCCCAATTTTTAAAATAATGGGGAGCTGTGGATTTCTGCAAGTTTAAAATTAATTTCAAATTTGTTTAAAATACTTCTCTGCAGTTTACATGTGTATGTATACACACACATTTTTAAACATATATACATATTGGAAAACACTGGATTGAGACAAAATAAAGTTGTGAGAAACACTAGTGAGGAACTATCAATAATCTAATGTGCAGGAAATCAATGGTTAAATAGATTACAAAATAGATTTATATACTCTTTATATAAGTGGGCCCTGGGGGATTTTAGAAAATAAAATTACCTTGACTTGTTCAAGTTTTTCTTTTAGCTGCTGCTCATTTCCAGGTTCAAGTGGAATACTAGTAACATTATCTACTTCCTCCAACCATAAAATAAATTCATTTAAATCTCTTTGAAATTCTGATAAGATATTCTTTTGTTCTTCTAGCCTGGAGGAAGAAGAATAGAATTGTTACAAACAACATATTTCCCAAACTTTCCTTTTAAAACAAAACAAAACAAAACAAAACACACACACAGCACACATTTTCAAGAAATGTAAGCAATTTAAAAGGCGTTAATACAATTTTTTAAGAAAATTCACTCACTTTGGGAAAAGCAATTTCAACATGTCAAAAAAATCTCTCAAGTAGGAGCTTAAATTGGTAAAGAAAGAATTCTCAATTTAAAATTCCTACATCATTTTATTAAGCCAGAACAGTGTTGCTTAACCTCAGCCCTACTGAAACTTGGGATTAGATAATTCTTATTGTGAGTGGCTGTACCCCTGGCCTCTTCCCAAGATGTGACAATCAAGAATGTCCCAAGCACTGCCACATGACCCCTCCGGGGCAAGACTGCCCCAGGCTGGGCACCACTGCCTTGGTGTAAATATATAATACGAAGCTGCATGTTTTAAAATGCTTATAGTACACCTGTCTGGAAAATTGTAAGGGAGGCGTAAAAACAAGGGAATTAAACTAAAAACACTAAATCAGTACATGTTCCAATGTTTTCCAAATTATCGCTCACAATCCTTTTTGAGGCGAGAGGAAAATTGATTTAAAATACTCCCCATATGCTGTACTAGGGGAAGTTTTTAATTATAAAGATACATACGCTCTATGTTATTCAATTAGTCATAAATTTATTCTTACATAGTGAATTGCAACACTTTTACAGTTGAGCAAAATGACCTGCACTTAAAATAATTTACAATTTTTTTGTTTTGCTGTCTTTTGGGAGCTATATATCTCTCTTCTGTGTAAGTTTTTAATTGCAGTATAATATGCCTATAAGAAAATGTTCATATATAACTGTAGAGCTCGATATAGTTTTCAAAATTGGACACACCAAATTGCCAGAAAAAGAACTAGAAAGTTATCAGAAGCCCAGAGGTCCCATTTGCCCCTCATGGTTGCTGTGTGCAAGAGTAAGCATCCTGTCAACTCCAATTCGTTTGTCTGTAATAAACACTATATATGTGGAATCCTATGGTACCATATCTTGTCCCTTCCATTCAGCGTACAGTTTACCATAATCATTCATGTTGTGTGTAGTTTGATTTGCTTATTCTCCTGGCTGTAGAGTTTTGAATTGCATAAATAGGTCAATATGTTGCAGTTGGTGGACACTTAGGTTGTTTTCATCTAGGGGATGTTCAGCTAAAAATTAACAGATATTTATTGGGGGCTTGCTAACTTCCAGGACCTGGACCGGGCATTCGAATTTAAGATAGCTATGTTATGCACCTTGTCTTCAGGATCTCACAGTCCATGAGAGGAAACAAGCATATGGACCGAGGGCTGTGATAACATATTGTAAGAGGGTAAGTTATTTCTGGAGCAGGGTATGTCCTAGAGAAGGTAATGGTCTACCCGGGTCTTGAGGCAGGAAGAGAGATCCCTACGCCTGGGAATAAGACAGCCTGTTTCATTCACAGCCGGTACAGAGACAGTGTGTCGGGGAAATCACAATCGCATTCATTCCCCAAACCAGATCCCGTTACGGGATCCATTCTTGCCTATACTCAGATTTGCTCTCTACTAAGAGCTCGTCCAAAGTCTTTTCTGGGGTGCGGGAGGGGCCAGTTGTTTCTCTATTCTCAGAACAGCAGAGACTTTGAAAACCCAAGTCACATTATGTCGCTGTGGCTCTCAGAACTCTTCTATGGCTTCCCAATCCATTCACAGTGAGAGACATAGTAATGACAGCATTCTACAAGGCCCTAGGGTCTGTGCTGTCCCAAATGGCAGGTACTGCCACACGTGGCTACTGAGTACCCGAAGTGATGCCGGTGGCAGTGAGATGCACCGTAAGGGTACAATACACATCAGATTCCAGAGACTTAGTACGAAAAAATGATCTCTGTACCTTCACCTCCCTAAAACTGCTATAAAAAAAAAAAACTCTTTAAAACCAAAAAAGGAAAACATCTCCTTAGTACTTTTGATAGTATGTACAGGTTGCAATAATAACATTTGAACTATATTCATTTCCTGTTTCTACTTTTTCAATGTGTCACCTAGAAGAATTTATATTCCGTACGTGGCTCACCTAATGTTTCTATTAAGCAGCACTGACCTATAAAATCGGCTAGTCCCCTCTCCTTTTCTCTCCGGCTTTATTTCCATTTATACTTTATTTCTCTTGTCTTTTTAAAAATTAATTAAATGCATTGAGGTGACACTGCTGGATAGCACCATAGAAGTTTCAAGTGTACATTTCTCAGATACTAGATTGGTATATTGCATGGTGTGCCCACCTTGTTTTGAGCTTGTATACACCAGATGGGTCCCCACTTCTGAGCCTTCACACTTGCTTGTTCTGCCTGGGATGGCCTTTCCTCAAATAGCGAACAGGCAGGCTCCCTCAACTCCTCCAGGGATTCCCCTGGAGATCCTACTTAAAATGGCCCCTCCTTCTCGAAAGTTCTATTCGTTCCCCCTGTTTTATCTCTCTCTCATTTCTAGAAACTAACATACACTACAGTTTGGTTCTTTGTGTTGTCTATCTCAAAGACTATATAGTACATATAGTACATGTACTATATGGACTATATGACATGAAATTCAACTTCCTGAGGGCAAGGAGTTTTGTCTGTTTCAGTTACTCCTACAAGCTTTGCTCCCCGAACAAAGTCTGGCACAGGGGAAGTGCTAAATAAACAACTTGCACCCATGAATGAATTTTGCCATCATCCTTTTCAATCTTGCAGGCACTTGGTTTTTAGAAAAACGTTTTCCATTCATTGCAATCCCCCTCCCCTTTTTTTGGATTAGATGTGAGGTCAGACACATTTTATTCCCTCTTCCCCATCCCACCAGTTTGCCTTAGTTTTACAGATCGACAATTTAATTTCAAAAGTAATACATTTTCATTGTATAAACTTCTGAGAAGCTTTTAGAAATATGCAAAGAGGAAAACCAAAACTCCTTATAATCTCACTATATGGTTTACTTTTCAACACATGCTTTTAGTCCTCATACCTATGTGTGGACCTGTGTGTGTGTATTACTATATTGTGGACAATCTCCATGCTGCATGGAAACCTTCTTTTTGCTTCGCAAAACTTTTCCCATGTGGCTAAATATTATTTTTCATCATGAAATGTAACAGATGTATAGTACTTTTATTTGCCTCAGGCATACAGGTCTAATGCACTCACCGATGTGCACTACAGTATTTCACCAAATCTAATATGCTCAGTTGCAGGTCATGGCATCCCCCAGTAAATACTAGGATGGGCTGGAGTGGGGAATCATGCTGATGAATCTATGGCAGTTATCCCTTGTCATATATTCCTCTTGCATATACACAAAATGTAAAATGTAAGTGAAAATATTGGTGAGATATTGTAAAACTGCCTATTTAGAGTCTGACTCTCCTGAATGACTTTGGCCTTCAGAGTAACAGCCGTCTCTCTTCGCTGCCTCTCTTATTCCACACATTATCATCCTGTTCGGCCACATAGTATTTTTTTAAAAAAGATTTTTATGTGTAAACTTGGTAGGCTATGGTCTCTGTGTGCTAGATTTAGAAGTTGTTGTGAAGGTGTTCTCTTTTAAAGATTGTATTTATTTTTATTTTTATTATTTTAAAAATATATTTTATTAATTCTACTATTACAGTTGTTCTATTCCCCCCTTATTCCCCTCCACCCTGCACACTCCTTACCCCACCATTCCCCCCTTTCATTTATGACCACGTGTTTCAAGTTCTTTATTTATTTTTAGAGGGCGGGGGAAGGAAGAGAGAAAGAGAGGGAGAGAAACATCAATGTGTGGTTGCCTCTTGCGCACCCCCTACTGGGGACGTGGCCTGCAACTCAAGCATGTGCCCTGAGTAGGAATGGAATCCATGACTCTTTGGTTTGCTTTGCAGGACAGCACTCATTCCACTGAGCTACGCCAGCCAGAGTCCATGTACCATTTCTTAATGGGGCTCTACTGCTTGCTGTTTCTTGGATTTTCTTCTTAACCACATCTGGTCTGACCAGCAGAGATTGTTAAACCCATCCTGATTTCAGTGATGTTAATGTGATTAATTTTGAAAATTAGAACAGCTGAAACTTGGTTAGTCTGTATACTTTCTCACCACTGGCATAATGAGTCAGGATCTTTTGGCTGCTACCAAGTTGCTGGTTATTTCAGGATTTGGAAAAAAAATGCACAATGTAACGACATTTTAACTTTGCTTATCTTTACTTTGTAATTACAAGAAGATATTGGTATGACTGGCATTATCTGACGGATGATTGAGCTTACTTTCTATTAATAAAGTCAATAGAGATTTGGCATCTAACTTCCACTGGAATTCATGTTGGACTTTTGCTAACATAAGAGGATGTGACTTTCACTTTTTAACTTTTACTATCATGTAAAATAAGGATGCCTACATTCATGTCTATTGCTAACATTACTGGTCAGTGAAATACACAAGATTTATGGGGGAAGGGTCAGGAGATAAAGCTGGTGAGGTGGTTGGAGCCCAGGTTATGAAGCACCTAGAAGGTTTTGTTTTTATCTTTACGTGACAAACTACTTAAAGGCTTCGAGTAGAGAAAGATTTATTTTATCATGCTCACTCTGGCTCTTTTGCAGAGAATCAATGAAGGTAAAGGTGGTAAGACAAGAGACTGAAGAATCCGGTATGGGACTATCAAAATTGGCAGACTATCATAGTCCAGATCATGAAGATGTAACAAAGAAAAAGGAGGAGACAGGATAAATTTAGAATGTAGAAGAAGATTCAACAGGATGGGTGGATAAAAAGACAGCGTACTATCACCAGCTAATAATTACTGAGCATTTACTACATGGTGGCCACTGAATGACAAACCAACTCATCGCATTACTATCATGAGAGGACCACTAGTTTTTCATTTACAGATGACAGAAAATGATGCTTACTATTTTGCCCAAGGTCATACAATTCATTGGTATAGTCAATCCAGTGTTCGATCCTGGGTCATCTGGGACCGGATTCTGTGTTCTGGTCTAACAGTGCTCCCCCCTTTATCTGGGGAGATGATATTTACTCCAGCTGAGAGCACATTAAACTGACCCTCAGCATAAACACTGCACTCCTTACAAAGCTATTTCATCCCTGGTCGGTCCTCTTAATAACTGACTGAGACATGGGGTGCAGAGGAGGTTGGAAATCACTGGTAGGAGACATAATAGCACTGTGACTTCTCAGAATGCCCTATGGAGAAGTGGCTGGTCTCAGTTGCCGGCAGCTTGTTTTAGAATGTGGGATAGTGCCATTTTCCCTGACTCTGGACTTAGAAGCAATTCTGGAAGAAGGAAAAAACCCACTATAGAGATTTGTTATTTTTTGGGGGGCGACTTTGCCCACAAAGTCCCCCCCCCAACTGCCATCTACCACAGATGAAATTGAAACTACCAAGACATGATCTGCTTGGGGAGGAAAGGTGGCTGATCCCTCAAAGGAGAAGGGCCAAGAGCCCCTTCCTCAAGGGGTTTTTATTGGGTTCATGTGTACAAGAATACAGGTAAGGATCAAACAGTAGATAGTATTCAAAGAACTATGAGGGCTTGCTTATTCTCAAGGTCAGATAGCTAAAGAGCCATAAAACTTTGTGGAACAAACTTCTTGCTTGGACCTTTATCATTTAAATGAGAGCATTCTAAACAAAGCGGGTTTCACTCTTAGGCCTGATCACCCCGGATCCCACTCAAGCTGGCAAAGGGCTGCACCGCCTCCCCCATCACAGGTTTCAGGCTTAAGTGGGTTAGAGCCAGGAAGCATTTCTTCCAGATGGAAATGGGGACTGAGGCTATGTCAGAATAGCTGGGGGGTGAGAGTCCATCACTCCTTCTTTGCTGTGGCTCCCCGAGTCCTTCCATGATGGCCTCCCAAGTGATCGTGTCTGGCTTAGGTTGCCCCTCTCTGTGAGTAGTTGTATCTGTCTCTGACTAACCAACTGTGCATTGGGGGCAGAGGAGGAAGCAGAGACAAGCTTTGTCTCCTTAGTGGCTCGCATTCCGGAGGTTGCTCACTCAGCCTTAGCCATGGGGGGCAGTTACAACTCCTAAAACCAGGCAGAGTGGTTCCCAACATTATTTGTTTAAAATTTCTAAGCCATAGGCATATGAAAGGATGCTCAGCATCACTGGCCATCAGAGAGATGCAAATGAAAACCACAATGACAAACACCATGTGATCTCACCTACAAATGGAACCTAATCAAAGCAAACAAGCAAGCAAAATAGAACCAGAGACATTGAAATAAAGAACAAACGGCCCTGGCTGGTATAGCTCAGTGGATTGAGTGCAGGTCTGTGAACCAGAGGATCGCGGTTCAATTCCCAGTCAGGGCGCATGCCTGGGTTGCAGGCCAGTTCCCAGCAGGGGATGCACTAGAGGCAACCATACATTGATGTTTCTCTCCCTCTCTCCTTCCTCTCTAAAGATAAATAAAATCTTAAAAAAAAAAAAGAACAAACAGACAATAACCAGAGGGGTGGTGGGTGGGGATAATGGGGGACAAGGGGGAAGGGTCAAGTCAGGAAACATGTATAAAGGGCCCAGGACAAGCACAATGGGGTGGGGGAGGATTCAATTTGGGAGGTGGGGGTAGGTAGGGCAGAGGAATATAATGGGGGGATTGGGGACAAGTATAATTGAACAACAATTAAAAAATTAAAAAGGAAAGCATTTCTAAGCCAGTTCAATTCCCTGGGTCTAGACTTCAGGGTGGTTCTTACTCTGCCTCATCTTTTTCTCTTTTGTGTTCTCTTTGCAAACCTTTGTTCCCGTTAGTATTTGACCCCAGGTTATGTTGTACAGTGTCCTGAATACTGAAAGCAACCTTATTGCTACCAATTTTCTTCATTTTAGTCAAGTAAAAACTTGCTAAGCATCTAATTACATTTGTAAAACCTGGACTGACAGGTAAGGCTTTTCTCAATCTTCATCTAGAAACGGATGATCTCAGGGAAAAAAAAGCCAAAACCCAATAAACGAAAAGAAGGGAGATGTACTTATTCATTGTTATGGAATTTATATCTATTTTTAAATTCCTTTTTATTGAACTTACTGGGGTGACATTAGTTAACAAAATTATGCAGGTTTCAGGTACCTAGTTCTACAACACATCATCTGTAGATTTAAAAAAATTTTTTAATTTAATTGTTGTTCAAGTACAGTTTTCTGCCTTTTACTCCCATTCCAGCCCACCCTCCCCAGTGCTCCCCACCTCCCTCCCATTTCCACCCCCTTAGTTGTTGTCCATGTGTCCTTTATACTTGTTCTTGTAAACCCTTCCCCTTTTCCCTTAAATTCCCTTCCCTCTCCCCTCTGGTCACTGCCCACTTGTTCTCTATTTCCGTGTCTTTGTGTTTATTCTGCTTGCTTGTTTGTTTTGTTGTTTAGCTTCCTATTCAAGGTGAGATCATATGGTATTTGTCTGAGATTTATATCTTTCATTGGGATCAAACTCTATAAATATTCTGTACCCGTTTTCCTCATTTAATATTCTACTGTATTTTCTTAGGTCATTAATTATTCTCTGAAAAAATTGATTTTTAGGATGAGTAATAAGCCATTTATGGGTACACCATATTTTACCATTCTTCTGTTATTTGACTTTTTGTTTGGTTCCAATTCTTCATTATAATAAATAACTCCATTAGAAATACATGTGTTTATGCATTTTGGCTCATGTATCTGCTAATTTCCTTAAAATAAGGAGGCAAAGTTAACATGAGGACTAAATTTCTTTGCAATGCTGAGAGAAAGAACACTCATATATTTCCACCCACACTTACAAAATAACTGTCTTGCCACATGTTTACTGCCATGGAACATGACGATGTATGTACTTGATAGAACAAAAACAGTATGTCACAGAGGTGTTTTACATTTTTATTAATGGAAACGTTGAACAATTCTGTGTGCATGTAATATATTATTTCTATTCCCAGTGTCAATTGTCTGCTATGTCAATTGCCCATTTTTTCCTCAGCATTTTCTTGTTTGTAAGAGCTGTTTTCAAAGTCTTAAAACTGTATTTATTGACCATATATTCCCAGCTTCCCTTTTAGCTTAGAAAAATATATTTTGGTTTGTATCTAAATAAAATTGTATCAGTTTCTTCCTTTGTTATTTCTTTCATTGACATTATCCTGAAAATTGTGACCATTCTACAATTGTTTATGTATTCACCTTCATTCTTGATCCAAAAATGGTCATCAAAACAAAATGAATTCTTTTTTCTAATTAAATTGATTGGGATGACACTGGTTAATAAATTACAAAGGTTTCAAGTATATAATTCTGTAACACATCATCTATATACTGTACTGTGTTCTGACCACCCTAAGTTAAGTCTCCTTCCATCACTGCTTATCACCCCCCATGACACTGTCTTCTTCCCCCACCCCCTTTCCCTCTGGTATCACCATACTGTTGCCTGCATGTATGAGTTTTTCTTTGTTTGTTTTGCTTAATCCCTTCACATTTTCCACACAAAGCCCCAAGCATCTTTCCATATGTCTACTAGACATCAGTATGTAGTCTTTGGAGAAATGTCTATTTAGGTCTCCTGCCCACTTTTAATGGAATCGTTTTTGAGGTGTTGACTTTTAGAAGTTCTTTATAAATTTTGGGATATTAACCCCTTATCAGATGTATCATTGGCAAATATGTTCTCCCATTCAGTGGATTCCCTTTTCATTTTGTTGATGGTTTCTTTGGCTGTGCAAAAAAACATTGTAGTTTGATGTAGTCTCATTTGTTTATTTTTTTCTTTTGTTTCCCTTGCCCAAGAACATAGATTAGAAAAAAAAATACTGCTAGGAGAAATGTCTGACATTTTCCTTCCTGTGTTTTCCCTTAGGATTTTTATGGTTTTGAATCTAACATTTAAGTCTTTCCAGGGGTGTCCAACCTGTTGGCATCTCTGGGCCACACTGGAAGAACAAGAGTTGTCTCAGGCCACACATTCAATAAACAAACACTAATGAAAAGTAATGGGCAAGAGAAAGGTTTTAAGTAAATTTACGATTTTGTGTTGGGCCGAATTCATAGTCATCCTGGGCTGCACGCAGCTAGCGGGTGGCAGGTTGAACGCCCCAAAAGTCTATTTTGTTAGATATTAGGTATTGCTAACCCACCCAATTTTTTTCTCTTCCACTTGCACGAAGTATCTTTGTCTGTCCATCCCTTCACATTTGGTTTGTGTGCGTCTTTCATTCTGAGGTCTCTTTCTCGTGCACGGCATAGATATGGGTCTTGCAGAACAAATTCTTAATACGTCTTAAATGTATACAGTTCAGTTCCGATCCTTGAAGGCCTTTTCAGAAGTTGCCGTTTTCCCCAGCACAAACTAGTCCCCACCAATGACAAAGCCAAACCTCAGTTCTCAAACGCCTCCCATCTTTAACAATCCGGTTCTCAACCAAGTTGTTCATGAAAGAAACATCGCAGTTGTCAAACAAAACTGCAGTGCTTGACCCAAACGCCTTCTTCTGCTGATCCCCGCATGATCTGTCACGCGTCTTCCAGACGTGTTTCGGTTTTCCAACAAATCGCTTCTCTAGCAGCCTTCCAGAATGAATTACATTTGAGAACTGAGGTTCCACTGTCTTTTGTGGGTTTTTATGTAATCAGGTCCTGTTTGGTGATCTTCTGTGGATTTTTGTGACCGTAATATCCCTACTTCAACCACTGCAGCTTTTTACAATGTTTCCTTTCGGTAGGTTAACCACTTCTCCTGCCTTCGCTATTCCAGTTCATGTAATACAGGCATCATGTGGCCACATTACAAAAACAAATGTCAGGGGAAACTTTGACAAGGATTACGTTAAATCAATAAATCAACTGGTGAAAACTTACTGCGTTGCCAGAATAAAGCTGCAAAATTTTTGATGTTTACAGTGTATTTGGACACTGAGAGTAGTATTTGGGACTCATCCGTGCACTATAAATAATTAAGTACATTTTCTAATTAACCTTCAGCATCACTTTGAAAGGCAGTGACTTGCATGTGATTTTATGGATATTAACTGTATGCTAATTTAGACAAATCTTAAGGAGCTCTGGATAGAATAAATCATCACTTCAAAAGTGAAGCTTTGGCTAAGCTATTTGTTACAATCGTTCTTTTTTTTTTTAAAGATTTTATTTATTTATCTTTAGAGGGGAGGAGAAGGAGAGGGGGAGAGAAACATCAATATATGGTCGCCTCTCGTGCGTCCCCTGCCGGGAACTGGCCCGCAACCCAGGCACGTGCCCTGACTGGGAATTGAACCACCATCCTTTGGTTCGCAGGCCCGTGCTCAATCCACTGAGCCACACCAGCCAGGGCACACAATCATTCTTTTTACACAATGCTTGTGGAGATCTTTTTTCCTGAATGTTTAATATTTAAAAAGTACAGCATCTTCTTTCTAAATATGACATTTGGTAGTCATTTCTTGTCGAGATTGTTTTTTTTATACTTTGAAATAGAAAAAAGATGGTACCCCAAACCCATCGGGACCTTGTTATAATCTGCTTTTTCAAACGCATGTGTTTTCAGAAATTTCAAAACCCTCGAGTTGAAGTTTGAAAAGCTGCAATTTGAATTTATGTATTCAGATGATGGCAGAAAAGCAAAGGAGCACAGTTAGCATTTCCAGGCTTGTCTACTGACAGAATGGTTTAAATGTGCTTTATATTGGCATTCATCACATGAAGTGTTATTTCTTTGTTTACCTACTCACTTAATGCTTATGGTAGGATTTATTCAGGCACGTGGTAATAATAATAATGAATGGGATCTTTAACATTACCCATCTGCAATTAAGTGCTAATATTTTACTTTTTAGAGACAATTCAATACATTTAGCTGTTTCTTTAAAGAAAAGGATGGCTTCTGTTTGAAATATTGGCTCTTTTGCCTCTTACATTATAAATGCTCTTAATGCAATTCAGGAGGCACATATTATTATAGGGAGAGATGTGCATAATCAGAAAGAAAGAGTTACCAGTAGGTTGCTAAATTCAATGTATTTAACATGAACTCTTAATAAGCATTTTCTGTAGGCCCTGCTCTTACAGTAAGAGGAAAAGACTGGAAACTCACATG
The DNA here is from genome assembly GCF_021234435.1 of Artibeus jamaicensis. Classification (NCBI taxonomy): domain Eukaryota; kingdom Metazoa; phylum Chordata; class Mammalia; order Chiroptera; family Phyllostomidae; genus Artibeus; species Artibeus jamaicensis. The sequence goes on along the minus strand of NW_026522028.1, from coordinate 4,863,156 downwards.
ATTTCAGAGGGGGACAATCTACCAAGTGTTTCAGGCCAAGTGCTAAATATTTTTACTTTTGGATCTCTTAATATTCAATACAGACTTTGCACTGCCTTCCTTAACATCGCCAGGAAAGAAAGTGAAGCCCTGGATGTTTATATACTACATATAACCAAATATAATGCGACTACCCCATTTTCTAAATGAGAGGTTCCACGCTAAGTTTGTGATTGACTGTGACATAGAAACTTGGGAAAATGTAGATAGAATGATCATGCATTTGCGCATACTTATTTTTAATGATACAAAATTTATTACAAAGATCACACTCATTCATAATTTATGTAACAATCATGTAAACATTCTTCATGTGCATCTTCAACTGGCATTGCCATCCTGATGGATACACTTTATGAGGCACCTAATTCAGTTTCCTAGAAGGTATTCTGTTCACTTCTGCCTACGTGGCCTGATGGCAATACTGCTGAATCCATGTATAATGTTCTACTGGAAATTTTATTCTAAGCCATAAACACACATTTACATAACATAAGACAGTTTTATGGTATGTAAAGACAGCTTTCTTTTTCCAGTGCCATATGTCTGTGAGCTCCACAATGTAACCACATACTGAGAGGCTGTTAAAACAGTCTTTCTAGTGCTTGTTTACAATGGCATCCAATTCTTGAAATTGTGATGTCATACCACCGAAGTTAACCACCACTTCTGCTAAATTTGTTTTCTTCCTGTGTTCTTTTCCTCCTCTTTCAAGTGACTTCTAATGCAACCAAAATAAGCCTCCATTGAGATTCAGCCAATGATGATTTTCCCAGACATCACTTCACTGTTTTGAGCAAAATAAAACAATTGTGTATCTTGTAATTTGAGCAACTTCCAAAGAATTCTAATAGAAGGTGTTTCTTAAGAAAAAGAAACAGTCACACTTGAGTTACATCATCCCACATTCATTCATTTTGCCTACAGCTCGTGCCTTATTAAAATGAAATGCTCCTCAGAGGTTGACTTCTAGTCATTTATTTCTTCACAGGAGGAAAAACATTAGCAACTTGTGGGTACAGGTGGAGTATGAGAAGGGAAATCATGAAGCTCAGTAGTGAAAACCACTCAAAGGAAAAAAAAAAAAAGGTCCCAAGCTAAGCCCTGCAAGTTATTAGTTGAGTGTGTGAACTTGGACAAAGTACTCAATCTCCACAGGCCTCAGTTTCCTCATCTCAAAATTGGGTCAATAAACACTTCATAGTGTGGTTGTGTGAATGAAATTTATTCCCTCAAAGCCCAGTTTTAGCCCAGGGTTTTACTAATAGTCAGCATTCAATAATTGGTAGAGAAAGGGTTTTTTTTTGGAAGGGGGAGAATCTTGATCCTGAACTGCTATACCTGTCTCAGAATTTTGCCTAAGCCAACACACTCATACACGTAAAAGTATTTGTAAAGCATGCATGAGTACATGGGGGGGACTGTCTGAAACTGAGCATACTGATGAGCCAGTTGACAGCTCTATTTCTCTCTTCCGACAACTTAACATATTTCACAGGGGAAACACAGTCAGAGTCAAAGTCCAATCTGTGAGTAAACACTCCACCATATGAGACTACCTCCAGATGCAGTAGATGTATGATGACAATGCCACAGGCATTTAGGAAAGGTCCACCAGTGTCCGATGATGTGGTCATAATATTCAATGCAACTATGTGTATAACAAAAATACAGTGTTATAATTATTGGTTTTGTGCAATCATATGTCTGAAAGAAGTTAAAATAAAGTATATCTATATTTGTACAATCTTTTATGTTTACCTGCATATCTATCAATTCTGTTGCCCTTTATTCACTTAGGTTTGAGTTACAGAATGATAGCATTTCTTTCAGCCTGAAGGAGTTTCTTCAGTGTTTGCTTGTAAGTCAAGCCAGCTAGCAAGAAATATTTTAAGAATGTCTTTATTTACTGCCCTGGCCAGATGGCTCAGCTGGTTGGAACATGGTATGGTATACTAGGAGGTTATAGGTTTGATTCCCAGTTGGGGCACATACCTAGGTTGCAGGTTCCATCCCTGACCAAGGTGTGTATGGAAGGCAACCAATTGATGCTTTTCACATCGATGTTTTTTTTTTCTCTCTCTCTCTTTCTCTTCCCTTCCCCTCTCTCTAAAATCAGTAAACATATCCTTGAGTGGGGATTTTTCCCAAAGATTTTATTTATTTTTAGAGAGAGGGAAAGGGAGGGAGAAAGAAAAGGAGAGAAAAATTAATGTGTGGTTGCCTCTCATGCGCCCCCTATTGGGGACCTGGCCCTCAACCTAGGCACCAACTGGGAATTGAACTGACCACCCTTTGGTTTGCAGGCGGCACTCAGTCCACTGAACCAAAACAGCCAGGGCTCCTCTAGAATTCTTGGCTGGCAGTTTGTTTTTTTTTTTCAGCACTTTGAATATGTCATTCCAATGCTTCTGGCCTCCCCTGTTTACAATGGGAACTTAGCTACTAACCATATTATGTTCTCCTGTAAAAGAAAAAGTCAATTTTCTCTGGCTGTTTGGGGGCATTAAACCCTTTGGGTTTATTTTGTTTGGGGTTTGTTGAGCTTCAGTATATATGCCCTTTTCTACTTTTCTTTCTGGGACTCTCATAAGACCTACATTAAGGCACACAATATTTTCCCACAGGTCTCCAAGTCTCTGGCATTTTTTTTCATTCATTTTCCTCCCTGTTCTTCAGATTGGAGAATTTCTTTTATCTTCAAGCTTACTGATGCTTTCTCTTGCTATCTGAAATCTGTCCTCAAGCCACTCTAGTGAAATTTTCACTTCAGTTATGGTACTTGCCAAGTTCAGAATTTTCATTTAATTTTTTTTATTGTTGTTCAATTACAGTTGTCCCCATTTTTCTTAATACTGTGTATCTACGCTGATATTATTGATTTCTTGTCACTGTCATCATACTTTCCTTTAATTATTTAAAAATGGGTCTCTTCCGTTCTCGAAGGTATTTATAATAGGAGCTTTTAAGTTTCTACCTGCTGAATCTAACACTTGACTCAGAGACAATTTCTTTTTCTGCCTTTTGCTCTGAGTGTGGATCATAGTTTGCTATTTCTTTGAAAATATATCTGTTAGGGTAAAAAAAAATCAACATCTAATTAGCATATTAAAGAAGCTCCAGATTCCAATTTCCCTCCATACCCCAGAATTGCTATTATGGAAGTTTTAGCAACCTGCCTAGACAATATCTGTGAAATGTTTCCTTGCAGTGAGACTGCTAATACCTCTCAACAGACTTATAGATGGAGAGCAGGAAGACGGCTATTGGGGGGGGAGGTCAGGAGGTGGAGGGATCAAGCAAAGGAAAAAGGAAAAAGGACTTATGGACATGGACATAGTGTAGTGATTGCGGAATGGGGGAAGAGGGTATAAGAGGGGGATAAGTGGAAAAATGCAAAAATATATACATACTTACACACATACATACATACATGCATAGTTGCCATTAGGCAATGACTGGCCAGCAGTTGCATTCAAACACCTGGAGTCAGTAGGATTTCTAAGTTTTGTCAATGGATCTGCCTGGGTGTTAGGAAATGTATTCAAAGTTCTGGCAGTTTGTAAGTCATCCTACAGTGGATACTTAGAGAATCTGTCCAAGACCTTTATGGTGTTAGTATTTCTTGTATATCCCTGATAAAATTTCTGGCTAGTCTTCTAGTCAAGTATTTGTCCCAACTAAGACAGTCACTTTAGGCCAGCTGAGTTGCTAGTTGGCCATTCATTTGCTACCGTTACTGATATTGTGTGTACATGCGGTTTACTCTGCTGCGCTCTGAATAAAGGCAGCCCCTTGGGCAGTGAAGCGGCTGGTTTTCCTATGTTTACACTATGCTGATATTATGACTATGCTGATTGAGTTCAGGGTGTGGCAAGACCCCCCATGCCTGGCTAAAAAAAAAGAAAAAAAACCCCAAACAAACCCCACAGCCTCCTCCAGTTTGTACAAATTCAAAGTTCAATAGTTTTCCATGCATAATCACTTCCCAATTAGGTATATGCTTTTGGTTGATTTCTAGAGTCAAAATACCTTATCAAGTTTTATTGTTTTTTGGGGGGAGGGGAGTAGATTCATTGAGTTTTTTACTTCACTCCCAGAAGTCCTATTACCACAGACTAATTTCTATCTCCTACTCATATGCCAGGTACAGAGCTAGCCAATTAATTTACATTATCTGTAACCCTTACAACAACCTTCTAAGATATGTAGTATTATCCTTGTTTTTGAATGAGTAAAATGAGGCTCACATAATTTAAGTAAATTGCCAAAGAGAGCAAAATAAAAAATATAAACACAAAAGTACCATGCTATATAAACACAAGTAGGAGCACGGGTGATTATTGCTTAGCATTTAGTTAGCAGATTTATTTACTCAGCCAACCTCCACTCCAATTATTTTTAGTTTTCATTCTACAGTGAAAATGTTAACTGGCAAAACAAAAACAAAAACAAAAACAAAAACAAATAAACCAGTAGGAAAAACCAGCTAATTTCTGTCGAGGCTAGATTCTGATCAATTAAAACATCATTATCTGTCATGGCTGGTATGGCTCTGTATATTGAGCAACTGGCCTGCAAACTGGAATGCTACAGGTTTGATTCCGGTCAGGTCACATGCCTGGGTTGTGGGCCAGGTCCCCAGTAGGGGACACACAAGAGGCAACCACACAGTGATGTTTCTGTTCTCTTTATCCCTCCCTTCCCCTCTCTCTATAAAGAAAGAAAAGGAAAGAAAGAAAAGAAAAGAAAAGAAAAGAAAAGAAAAGAAAAGAAAAGAAAGAGAAAAGAAAAGAAAAAAAGGAAAGAGAGAAAGAAAGAAAGAAAGAAAGAAAGAAAGAAAGAAAGAAAGAAAGAAAGAAAATCTTAAAAAAAAAAAAAACCCTCACTATCTCGGTTTATAAAGGTAGAGTTTGGTTCCCACATGTAATCCTAATAAAATTCAAGGCCCCTCATGACACACACCCAGTCTAGCAACAAAAGATCATGGAAAAAAAGAATTCTAATCTTAATTCACATCTCCTTATCAATAAAGGACTGCAATCTACAGGTTGCAGAACATTCCAGAAATTCCATTTCTTTCATATCCATCAACTGCTTCAGACTCTTTAAACTTCTGAAACTCTCCACAAACCACACCCACATTCAAGGCTTCCCCTATCTTCTGTTTTATAGATCACCTTTGCCTCTCTGGTTACTTCCCCTTCACTCAGTCTTCTCTAGCCTCCTTTCTTTACTTATTATCCAAATGCAATATCATTAAAAAGTCATACATACATCAAAGGTACTATTATCTTTAGATATGTGTGGAAGCACAAATCTAAGATACAGGCTCCTGTGTCTTTAATTGGCTTAGAGTAAAGGCAGACAGGAACACACCCTTGTTAACTTGTTCTGTCTCTGTTTATCCTTATTAGCTGTTTTTTTCACATAGGTAAATATGATCATAATGGAAAAGGCACAGACCTGGGGTCGGGATCCCTGATTTTTAGTTCTTCATTCTTTGATAAGGATGTATTAACCTTGGTCAAACACCTTTACCTTTCTGAGCTGCAATTTGATTGTTTGTAAAGTGGACATCGGAATACTACTGTCCTTGGTTTGCTATCTCATGGAGTCAGGGGAGAGAAGAGGCTTTAAAACTAAGCTGTGGCAAAGATGAAGGGAGAAAATGCTTTGTAACACTTAACAAAGACCATTTCATAGGATAAGCACACAAAACTTAGTGTCATTAATATTAACTCTTATAGCTTTTACATTTCTAGCTTGAGCAAGGGAACCAATAATGATAACACTCAGATTTTGGGGGAGGAATAGAACATATTTGGTGTTGGATATGCTGACTTTGTGGTGGCTTCCATGTCTGGAAGAGGACATATTCCACTGGAGGGCAGATCTGTGGGTCTAGTCTGGAGCTTGATCTTGGACTGAATATTTGATTTAGGGCCCAAACTGCAAGAGGTGATTGTGATGGAGACCACTTATGTGCACACCTTCTGATCCGTTCTTCCCTTCCTTTCTCTATAACAGGGGCCAGATGTTTAGCTGCCCGGCCCAGACACTAGATTCTCCAATGCCCATCACAGCTCGGCATGGTCCTGAGAGTCAATTCTGGTCAATGAGATGTAAGCAAATGTATTGTGTGAACCTCCCATGCAGTTCCCGTAAAAGAATAAGGGCACTCCCGGTCTTTGCCCTTCCACACCTGCAATCTCAAAAGCAGATGTGACAGCTGGAGACCTAAGAGTCATCTTGGACCATGAGGGTAAGGGCCACGCTAAGGGATGGCTGATTTCTGAGGTGGAAGGAACCTGGGTCTCCAACTTAAGCAAACAATATTATTAGCCTACCTAGTTGCAGATTCCCTTTGCATGATAGATGGATACATTTACACCTTGTTTCTGCAGCTGGGTTTCATTTTGTCTGTTGGCTTCTAAGTGATACAGTGAGACCTAACATCTGTGGCTACAGGTAACAACCACGGAGCATGGACAGAATGGAAAAAGGGTAGGATGGAGGAAAGGTCCTCAGAAACAACAGGATTGAAAGTACGGGTGAAAGCGTGCAATCCAAAGAGATGAGAATTAAGCAGAAACACATTACTTTCAGGTGAAATTAATGGCATGGAACCAAAAGGAGGACAAAGTACTAAAGTGGACAGTGGCCCGTTAATGCCGGGTGGCCTGTAGGAGGACTCGGGTGTATCCGGTGGCTTTAACTACATGCCATTGTTGAGCAAAGATGGTCTCAGAGCAACAATGGGGACCAAGAGCAAAAAAAAAGAGATGCAATAACAGAGAACATGTGAGTTTAAGAAGTGGTGACTGAAGAGAGGGATTCAAATGGAGATAACTAAGAGGGGGAAATAAGAGAGCATTCCCAGAATTTGAATGACCTTCATACTCTCAAATGGTAGTGGGGTTGGGGGTGATTCCCAAGATCGGTGTGGAATCTTCCAGCAGAGGTTCAGTGTTTGAACCCGGAATGAGTGATGGAGAAATGCAAGGGGCTGTTTAGAATCCTTCCTAGTAGCAGTGGTGATGCTCGGCCCCTGTCTTCAGCGGTGGGGTGGTCCATGGCGGCATGCAGGTCCACGGTGTGATGAGGACTACAGATCCTGGCCCTGGGCCTCTCCCTCAGTTTCTGTCCATTTTGGGGCTGCTGTTCTAGCCTTCTGTTTGGGAAGGGAAATGGGTCTTTACACTTTTTGCACAGTTGGTTTCTGCTCATATTATGCAGAACTGGATTCTGTTCTTCACAGATAAAAACAAGTACAGTGGAGCACATTATGAAAGGGGTTTTTGCCATTTACTTTTTAATGGGAGACCTGAAAATGTTTCCTGGGTCAGGGGTAGGAAGTCAGGAGAGGAAGGTGAAGACACCCTACTCTGTGCACATTCAGGGAGAGACAATAATTAAGTGGGGTAAGGTTCCTGTGACAGGGCATAAAGCCTTCTGGTTAAAATGAGAATGAAAAATTAGTAGATTCGCAGCACACACACATATTGTGTTTTCTATTTTAGAAAGGATTTTTGAAAACATATTTATCACCCTGGCCAAGTAGCTCAGTTGGTTGGAACATTGTCCTGTACACCAAAAGCTTATGAGTTCGATCTTCCATCAGGGCACACACCTACGTTGCAGGTTCGATCCCCAGTTCAGGTGCATGCAGGAGGCAACGAATTGATCTCTCTCTCTCGCTCGCTCTTCCTCCCTCCCTTCCTTCCTTGCTTACTCCTTTCTCTTTCTCTAAAATCAATACATATACCCTCCTTGAGTGAGGATTTAAAAAAAAACATTTATCATAGTAGAAAAAGAGAGAAAATACTTTAATTCAAATTAACCTATGTGGGAAAAAGGACAATATTATACCTTTACATTTATGTTCATGGCCAAACTACGACAATGCAGAATTACTAAAACAGAAGAGACCTATTAAAGGGAACCTGAGACCAGCCCAGCAATGTCTGAGGTGTCCTACCACCGCTAAAACCAGAGAAGGAATCAGTAAAGGGACCAACACTTTTTTGTCTCGGGACTTTGTGTTTTCTTTCGTGCACAGAGATGGTCTACTGACCTGTGTGTGGATGTTGTGTTCCTTTTTAGGGATATGATGGTTTGCAATTCTAACATAAAACATACCTTGGAAATGACTGCTTGTAATATGTAACATGTCTCCCAGGAAAGGCCTTGAAGGTAGATGATTCCAGTTTCCTCATCAACAAGGAAAATTAAAAGAATCAAATATACCGTTTGGCCTGTTTGAAGAAAATGGTGGGGTTGCATTATAGCTACTGTCGAGTCGAATGGATAAGAATAGGCAGATGTCATTATTTGACCTTATTTTTGAAAAAGGTTTTATTTTATTAATTTTTAGAGGGGAAGGGAGAGAGAAAGACAGGGAGGGAAATATCAACGTGTGGTTGCCTCTCAGGCTCCCCCTGCTGGGGACCTGGCCCACAACCCAGGCATGTGCCTTGACTGGGAATCGAAACAGTGACCCCTTGCTTTGCAGGCTAGCACTCAATCCACAGAGCCACACACCAGCCAGGGATTGATTTTAGACAGCAATAACCTTAAAGGAAGAGTGCATTTACAGGACCCCAAGTGAGGAGTTTTTTTTTTTTTTTAATTCTCATTGGAGGATATATTTATTGATTTGAGAGACAGAGGAAGGGAGAGAGACAAATATCAACATGAGAGAGAAACATCAATCAGTTGCCTCCCACCATACGTGCCCCAACTGGAGAACAAACCCACAACCTAGGTATGTGCCCCGACCAGTAATGGAACCTACAACCTTTCTGGTGTACGAGATGATGCTCAACAACCTGGGCCACCCGGCCAGGGCCCACATAAGGAGTCTTACTGGAGTGTGCTTTGCTTTGGACTTGCTTCTCATGTTCCGGGCTCTCTAGCTGCATCTGTATTGAATCTGCATTTCTCTGAACACTGTATCCATGCTTTCAATATGCTTGTGGGCGTCCTCTCTTTCAATAGTGTGTCCCAAATATATAGAGGCAACATTTCTGATCCGCAATCAGTAGGATGAAAACTTTGAACTTATTTTCTTGCATGTGGACACTGACATATTCTCTTGATCTATCCTCGAGATTTTGTTTACCAAACCTGCCAATGTGTGATAGGCTGTGGCCCTACGGAGATCACATATATTACCTCTGTTCACTAGTCACCACAAGTACTTATCTGCCACAGCAACTGCCTGACATCTGAACCCCTTTTTCACAGCAGCAATTATTGGTTGACATGTTCTCTGGGAAGTCTGTTTTGGTTACCAAATAGTAAATAAATGACGTGAGAAAGGGATCTCAGTGAGAAGCAGTTAGCTCACTGGGGATTGATACCATCTCTCCACTGAAAAAGGAAAAAGTAGCTCAATGTGTTCAGCCTTGTTTCTCCCCACTGTTCAGATTTATGAGGCCTGTCCAGAAAAAGTCCAGCCATTGTTAATACAACAAGAACAGATGGTGCTACGTCGATGTAACTTGTCAGCCAAGAAGAGTGGACTGGAATGCGCATGTGTGAACAATGATACCTTCACTGTACTAGTCATTGGGGTGGTAGGTGCTGTTGAGTGAGCATGTGTACTGTGTGGTCATCACATTCAAAATGACTGAGCAGAACAACGAATCTGTGTCAAATTTTGTGGGAAGCTTGAACATTCCTCACAGAAACTATTCAGATGATCCAGAGGGCCACATCTATGGGCAACTGGTGATTGGCAGTTTCATCACAATGCACCCACTCATGCATCACATCTCATGCAGAGTATTTTGGCCAAATATCAAATCACCCAGGTGACTCAGTCCCCCTACAGCCCAGATTTGGCGCTCTGTGCCTTCTGGCTTTTCCCAAAACTAAAATCACCTTTGAAAGGAAGGAAATTTCAGACCATCAGTGAGATTTAGGAAAAATTGACAGGACAGCTGGTGCTGAATGGGAGAACTGTGTGAGGTCCCAAGGTGCCAGCTTTGAAGGGGGCTGAGGCATCACTGTCCTATGTACAATGTTTCTTGTATCTTGTATCTTCTTCAAGAAATGTCTCTATTTTTTATATTACATGGCCAGATATCTCCTGGGCAGACCTTCCAAATGCATATTTTCCAAATGTATACTTCCAAATGCATATTTTCTGATCATCATGGTTTAGATATTCCACAGGCTCCTCAAACCTATCACATCCCCAGTTAAACTCTATGTCTAATTTGCTTTCCTCTCCCCATCTGGGTACCAGCCCCCTGTATTTCCTATTGTAGCCAATAGTACTCCATTCAGCCAATTCCCCAAGCTAGAAATCTACAGAAGGGCGTCATCCTAGAAGGCCCCCTCCATCCTCCCACAGTTTCCACTAATCAATTACCAAGTTCTTCTGCTTCCATCTATTAAGTATCTTGAGTCTGTCGCATATCTACAACTTCTAATCTGCTCCCACATTCATTGCCCCTAATCTGAAATACCACAAAATGACTGGAGTCATTCTACTGTCAGTCTCACCCTCTTTACTGCACCCTGAGGTCGACTCAACTACCGAAGGGGCCCAAGTGGTTCCAAATGCAAACTATTTAAAAACATGTCAAAGTTCTCCCATCCCACTCTAGAGAAAAAGGGGATTTTTTTTTCGAGATACTAAATCTGCCATGACCTGGTCCATCTTGACTGCTCTCTTTATCACCATCTCATACTTGGTCCTTGAGACATGCAAGAGAAATCCTCTTATTGAATTTGATTAAGACAAGTAGATAGGCAGTGTTCTGGATTATTATTAAATCAGAAGGACTATATAGAGTCATTTATACATATTCAAACATTTTCTTTTCTCTTAGAACATATAAATAACCATTGATTCGCCACTCATTTGGTGTGAGGTACAAGACTTTTCCTGGTATAAGGGTCCACTGGTTGAAGTTCAGCATATTTTTTCATGCCAGGAACACTTCCACATGTAACCTATGACTTTAGTTTTGGTTTCACTAAAGTAGAGTAAGATTTAGAGACATTAGAAAGAATCTAAATGCAAAATCCTTCCAGATTTTTGTGTTTTCTAGTCTCTACCTCCAGTCTATGTGTAAGTGAATAGCATCTTTTTCTTTTTGCTAATCATCTCTGTTAAGTCTTCTAAAGTGTTCCACTTAGTTTTCATAGAAATCAAAACTCTCTTTGCATTCCTGGTATTAGTTTATGTGATATTTAGTTAAATAAAAAGAATTATGAAGAACAAGAAGACCTTGCATAAACAGTTTGGGACCAGCACACTGTAGACTCTTGGAAACCATACTCTCTGATGGTGGGGGGAGAGGTACATGGTTCCAAAGAGCCTACAAAAACCTCTGTGGGTAAGTAATATGCAGCTCACAGTCTGGGAAAGTGGTGGTACATTTAGAATAAAGAGCTGAAGACAATTAGATGATTAAAAGTCAATGGAGATTTAGGAGAACTTCTCTGTACCAAACCCCCATGCAGGCCTTCAATGTAGCCAAGTCTTTCCTGTTCCATTGATTTTGCTCATGTCCCCTTCCCTCTGGTTCACATATTTTTCATTTGACTCATGCCATCCTTCAAGGCCAATCCCAGAAAACATCCCTGCCTTAGGCACTCTAACTCCTACTTCTCCAGCCCCATAAAAGTTAGCGGAAGGCCCTGAGTAAAGTGCATTCACTTGTGTACCTATGCAGAGTGACACTGTCAGTATCAGCTAGTCCGACAGCACATTTGGCTCCAGTTAGTCAGTTTCACTAAAACTTGCCAAGTTTCAAAGAATAAAATATGACATAAAAAGATTAACTATGAAGCTAATTTTTCATACTCTTTTGATGAAGAATTATGAACGTCCTTGAAAGCTTTTCAAGAGTCATCAGAGAACAGATGGGAAGAGACCAGCTTCTCCACAGACACCTGTGGAGAATAATATCTGTATGATTCTCTCTGATCAATCTAAAATAGCTCTTTGGCGACACGGATAATGTCTAAAGCATCTTGTGCTTATAAGATGGATGAGGATAAAAATATCCAATTTCAAGACTAATTCCTACTTCGCTTACTTAGAATTTCTTTGTTGTTATACAGTACGACTGACGTAAACAAACATACAAAATATTTGATGTAAAGAGCTTCTTTTTGGTGTGTATAGTTATGGACATTGAAGCCATGTGTCTCAAGAGTATTCAGTTCTGAAGAACACCTAAAATATGAATTAGTAACACAAATTTTTCTAAGTTTTAAGATTTAAATCGACCAAGTCCAATTTCCAGAACAAAAAAAACAAACATGTGTATGGAAATATGATAAGATAATAAAAACATTTTTAAAGTGGTCCTGCCTCTGTAGATCAGTTTTTAACCTATATAACAATGCCAAACATAAAGATTTAAATGTTCAGTTTAAGTCAATGTCAATGAAAATGCTTACTATTCGAATTAAGATGATATTTCTTGGTCATCTGCAATGTATTAGATTTTCTACAAAATATCGTGGGCTTATTACAGAGATGAGAATGAGATATTGCCTTGCCCCCATAAAGCTTTCACTCCTGCTGGAGAAATTAAAACATATGTAGATATGATACATGATAGGTCTATAAAATGTTACGTGAGTGTTCTAAAAACAAGTAAGAAGAACTTAAGAGATCAAACTGCTTCTGTTTCAGAAGACTGGGCACCATTCATTGAGAAACAGTCCTTAAATTGAGTTTTGGGGGGATGGGTAGAATTTTGAGGAAAAAAAATGAGGGGAACGGCAATTCAACCATAGAAAGTAAATATTTTTTGCAAAAGCTAAAGGACTGACAACTTCAAGTCATGTTATGCTTGAGACACAAGCTGAGATAGTGCAAATGATGGATAACATAGTTGGAAAGATGGAGCAGACCTTGCAGGCAAGAAGGGTCTGTAAAGAAGTATTCCAAGTGATAAAATCCAAAGACCTACAACCAAGATTGCTCTAGCCAGCAAAGCTTTCGTTTAGAATGGAAGGGAAGATAAAGTGCTTCTCAGAGAAGGTAAAGTTCAAGGAGTTCATCATCACCAAGTCCTTATTATATGAAATATTAAAGGGATTTATCTAAGAAAAAGAAGATAAAAAAAAGATGAACAGTGAAAGGACAGCAAACTCACAGTTATTAACAACCACACCTAAAACAAAAGCAAAGTAAGAGGACAGCTAGATCAGGAGTGGAACCATAGAAATGGAGATCACATGGAGGTTTAGCAACAGGGGAGTGGGAGGAAGAAAGGTGGGGAGAAGGTACAGAGAATAAGTTGCATAGATGGTGGGGAGAAAATCGACAGGGAAGGGCAAGAGTAGTGTGGGAAATGTAGGAGCTAAGGAACTTATGACAAATGGACATGAACTAAATGGGGGGAATGGGTGAGAGGGGGTGTGCAGGGTGGAAGGGAATGAAGGGGGGAGAAATGGGACAACTGTAATAGCATAATCAATAAAATATATTTTAAAAAGAGAACATGTTCTATGTCCTATTCCCTTGCTGCTAAGCATGGCCAGCTAAGGAGATGAGCTTTTCAAGTGAGGGGTTGCTGGGCAGAAACTGGAAGTGTATCAGAGAATACTAAAGGTCAAAGGTAAGATAAGCAATGCAAAACCAGATGTACAGTAAGAACATTGGAGTTGGCCTACTTGGGTTCACATCCTGGTTCAAACATTTTCTAGTCAGTTGATCTTGGGCAAAGAACATCCGCAGTCCTTGCCCCAGTTGCTCTTCTGTACAAAGGAAAATAGCAATAGAGTTGTGATGGAGATTGCATGAGCTATGTGAAACACTTGGAACTGTGGTAATATTCATGCTGTCACCACAGCCACCACCACCGTAATCTTATACAAGGGACTCTATGAAGTATTACCAAGTCAAATGCCTCTGGGCAAGCAACCAATGAGTGAGGTGGAACAGGTGTGGCAAACTGAAGAGCAAGCTTGCTTGCCCAAACCTGTGCTCCTTAAATTTGAAGGCACACAGGAATCACCTGGGAATCTTGTTAGAAAGCTGACTGTGATTGATCAGATCTGCATTTCTTAGCAGCTCCCAGGTGATGTCTGTGTGCTGGTCTGGAGACCACACTTGGGGTAGCCAGAGTCGGAAACACCTGTTACTCAGTCGTAGCTGATGGCGCCTTGAGACAATGTGAGAATGAGTGCATAGGGCAATCTAAGTTTTCAAAAGGAGACTGGAATACACATTTAAAAAAATATATACATAAAGCCTCTCAATTGTTAAATGCTGGCATTTATTTCAAAAACAGTTCCTAAGTAAAAGCATGGTATCCTTTACAAAATGGATTCAGCCTGTGGGCACTCAGTTTGCCAATTCTGGGCTGAACAAAGACACAGTGAGGGTCAAACAAAACCTGGGATGAGAAACCAGGGAAGTTCAAGTTCACAGCAAGTGGACTTAAGTTAGGGCTGAAGAGCTCCCGGGGGCAGAGTGTGAATGTGTGAGAAGGTTTAGCATTTGTTTACTTGGATATACTGGGTACATTTTAAAAGATGGTGCGCACTGTGAAAAGACTTTTGAATTACACCGAAATATTTGGATTTTCATTTTGTAGAAAATAAAGGTGCTACACTAAAGGCAATTTTGTTAGGGAAATCTGAATTAGTGAGAAGCCAAAATTAAAGATAAGTTAAGAGAAAGCAGTTGTCTTACAAGAGTGCATGGAGTAATATCAATTGCTAATGGAGATTTTCAAGAAGAGGTCCTACTAGGCCTATTTTAATGAATTAGATAAGGCTCATTTCTAATTAACAGCATCTATTTGCATGCAAACAATAAGCTAAGGTCTTTAAAAAACAATTTCTTTCCTTAAGTGCATTTAGGAATGCATCCCATTAGCTTATTTGCACCATTAATTTGCTTGGCAAACTAGAATAGATTATATACAGGTAAACTTTGGCTCAAACATTCAGAAGTAGAGGCATTGAAATGAATAAGAAACTACCAATTTTACCTAAAGTCTTACATGCAAGGGTTTTAAAATATGCCTAGCCTTACTGTGAACTGGGATGTACTGTGAAAGAGATTTTTAGTTCCTTATGGAAGTGATGTGAAAACTTTTTTCCTCTATCATGGCTTGCCAAGAAAGGTGGCAATATTTCTTTGAGAAGGGACTACTGCCCAAATCTTGGTTTCTATACACCATTCTCCACTAAGAGACACCAAGGGCCCTTGGGGAAATGGTTGCCTCCAAACCCAGAGCAGGAAAAATATAAGGTGAGCCTGCGGTATTAAAGCAGGAAGCTTGAACGAGCTCCTGCTGCTCAAATTGGGTAAACGTGAGCATCAGCAAGACTCATAAGTGTAATTCATTCAAATGCATTAAATACACAGAAACACGTAAGGCCATATTGACATCCAAGAGAGAAAAAAGAAAACTTTGTGTATGTGTGTGTGTTTAAATGAAGGGGGGAATAGAACAACTGTAATGGCATAATCAATAAAAAAAAATAAAAAAAAGAATAAATCAGCCTGTAGGACTATGTCAGAATAAGGAAAATCACCATTTTGCAACCCCCGATGTAATCATTGAGATAAGTAAGGATCACCAGTGGATGTTAAAGCCATAAGATGACTTACTAATTTCATAGACAGCATTGTTACTTGACGATTCAAGATCTGATAGCCACCATCGTAACGAAGTGACCAAACTCAGCAGCATTTAGAGTGGAAGTAACTCATATTATGCATTTCTGGACATGACATTAAGTGCGCAGCATCCTCTTAGATGCGTTCTTGCCAAACCCGTTTGACTTGCATTTTTCAAGTCTCATCTAGACTCAACTTTCAGTTTATAAGAAATACAGGGTTTAGAGAACAAGTTAAATTATATCAAGAAGGAAAAAATATAAGAAATCTAGAAAGGTTAGATTTTTTTTTTGAGGATAGGGTACTGGGCTCTTTCAAATGTCAGTATCAGTAAAAAAAAGAAAAGAAGAAGAAGGTGCGAGAGCTGTTTTAGCATAAAAGAGACTGAGGAAACATAATAGCTGAAGGGCATCGGAAAATGCCCCTTTAAAATATGCCACTTTGGTGTAAAGATTATTTTGAGCTGAAGTCAGCTGATAAATAGCAGACACAGGGAAAGCTGTCTTGCTCTCTGTTTCTGTCTACAGGTAGAATATCCATTTCCCTTTGTAAAGGGAATCCCCCTCTCCCCTTTCCTGGACCAGGAATAGATGACTTTTATCACTGGCCACAGCATCGTCTTGAATCTGCATAAAGAAACCTTACTAAAAATAAAAATGTAAAAAAAAAACCTTAATGAAATGTTCCTTATCTTCCATTAGTTTTCCTCATATACTTCATTTACCTTCCTACAATATATCAGCCCTCGAAGCACAAATCTGTTTTCCTTCATCTTGGCCTGTCTCTCTAATTTATCACGCTTTGTTAAAATGGTATATAGCTCTTAAGCCTACCACTTCTTTGGGGATTTTACCTCTACTCCACAAAGCCCCTTATGCCAGAGAAATATCAATTAAGATTTGTATGTCTGTTCTCTTATTAAGGTGTTTTTGTCAGTTTAACTGGCCGACTCTGAAATTAAACCTTAGAGGGTAGGGGAAAAAAGCATTTTTTTTCCTCCCCTACAAAACCACATACAATGCATGCAACATGATGGGATACTAATGGGGAAATTTGGACGTGGGCAGGATATGACACAACACTACAGTATTTTACATTTGTTGAGTATGAGAAACAACTATGGCAATATATGGCCTGGCACTATTCTCAGATGATGAGTGCTGATGTGTTTAGGGTGAAATATAGGAGTATTTGTAACTTGCAAATGTTAAAACAACAAAAAGTATGTGTGCATGTTTAATTGCTTAGAGGAAAGGCAGATCTGAGGGAGAGGGAGAAAGAAAAAAACATATACGGTTAGGTGTTAATTCTTAATTATTGAATCCAGGAGATTAGGAGAAGGAGAGAAGAGTACACGGGTGTTCATTATGCTACATTTTTCCAAAAAGCTTGAAATTTTTCACTGAAAACAGCTGGGAAAAATGTCAAGCAATATTTCTAATCAGGTGACATGCAAATGAAAACTGTTATTCCCCAGTCTATGTTATCACAATAACTGCCTTATCTGTGAAATGGGGAAAGCAGTATCCCACTTGTCTAAAGGGAAAAGGAGAGGTTGCGTCTCAAGGTCAGTGTTTATTGGTAATGGGCTACGATTCAGAGATTTCCCATTGTGGACATTCCATCAGCTGGCTGGCTAGAAATAGTTAAGATCATTCTGATGCTCTGGACCCCACTGGCAAGCTGGTGAAGCCTGAGACTCCTTCTTCGAATACTGTTTGTCAGTGTGTGATACAAAATACATAGGACTCCAAAGGAAACCAATTTTATTGATATATAGTTAAAGCTTACTGGAAAACCAAATGTGTGATATACTAATGCAAGTGATTGTGCATTATTAACACATTAATACGATCTTATGGCAGATCTAATAGCCACTGCTATTAGATAATAGTTTTGATGCAGCAATAAGCATGGACAAGATTTTGAGACAACTCTACCAAATCTAATGAGATATGAAAACATGCGTGATTTCATGAGTACTGCTAGTATTACTCCAGTTTGTTGCCCTTATTCAAAATGAAGGGAATGCTCACTTTCAGTTAGAGGTCAGTGAGATCAGAGGCAATTTTTCCCTCCATTAAAGCTCATAGTACTCCTTGAATTCTATCAAGGGACCCAGGCTTAAAAATCTTCATACACACCCTTGCCTTGTTCTAACCTATGGCTTTCCTTTATGGCTGACAGGGTTTCATTTGCATCTATTTCATTTCCAAAGACAATTTTGGGAGCTAAGCCATCATTAAACTTCTTGCTATCATGCTTAAACCCATAGATGTTATCCAGCTCCTCTGCTACATACATAATTGAGGCAACACTGCATTTTCTATCTTAAACTGCACAGCTAATTGACTATATTTTTTACTTCATTGACTTCCAACATAGCCTAACCTTACTGGACATCCATTGCCATTTGAATTTTTCTGAACACCTCCCTCTCAGATTTCTGATATCTTGCATTTCCAGAGAGAAAGGTTTACAATTGTGTAGCTGTAGTGCTACCAATAGTTTTTGCAGACTTTTTTTTTTTGGCTCACATTATACATGCTCTTTCATTGGTGCATGTGAACTAAGAAACATTCAATATTTCCAACAGCTATACTTAAAAGCTCACTGCAAACTAAGAAAACTGTTGAAACCTTCAATAACCACCTGATTTTTCACTTGTGCAACAAATAACTGCTATTTCCTTCAAACTTCTGCTTGGGTTGTACTGAAAGTACGTCATTGATTAATAATGGCTTCATGAGTATACAATACAGCCTTCCCACAACTGTTAGGTTAACATATTCTTTATATTATTTTGTGTTACTTTATTTGCTGTCGGATGCTTGGAAGTAGCTGTGAGAGTATTGGTAGAAATGGTACTTATATTTTACTACGTTTTTACATTTCATAAAATTCAAATGATACAAAAATCCTGAGGAAGTATACCACAAAACTGATCTCGGTGGAAATTTAAATATGCTAACATTTATTTTTAAAATGTAGCATGAAATAGACAACTCTAAAAGCAGAGTTAGAAAAAAAAACCTCAAGGAAGCTGAGCTTAACTTTTTAAAGCACAAAAGTGCAATATTTAATGTAGGTCAAAATGTTTAAAAGGGAGAAATTATTCTAACCAATTACAGCCAAATCCCTAGTTGTAATTAAGCTACAATTTGTGCAATATTTCACAACAGCGTCAGCATATACCACTTTCTCATAAACTTAGAAGGATCTAAAAATTTAAAGCTTATTTGGCACAACAGGCATATTGCTCTGTCTTCATGTATAAGTTCTAATTTGCATTTGGAAATCAATAACAGCTAGCAAAATTTTAAAGGTTCAGGTGAATAAGTTACCAAAGAAAATATTAATATAATCTATTCAAACACTATGAGTAAGATATTTAAAAGTGAGAAATAACACTTTATATATATATATATATATATATATATATATATATATATATATATATGAAGAAGAAATAAGCCTTTAATCAACTGAACCCACTTTACAAATTTAAGATATTTATTTTTTATAGCATGTTATTGAATTTTTCTTAATTGTTTCATTTCTTAACATCTTGTTTAGACCAGATTGAGCCATGTTCAGAAAGCACATTATACAGGTTTAAACCTGTTCATAGTGTAAACATATTAGTTATTTAAATAATGGGATGGTTGTGCATTTAATAGAAGGATTTCAACTTAGGAGAAAAGTATGTAAGTTTCCCAAGGAAGCAGTTTAACTACAAAGGTTGGGTCTTTATTTTATGTTATCAATATATAAAAGACAGCATTTTTTAAATGAAGATGAAAAAATAAAACTGTTTTTAGATGATGGTCTTATTTTTTAACTTTAGCAAGATTTGCGTGCGTGTTGCGTAGGTCACCTAATGCATCTATTTTGTACCAGAATATAAATTCTCCCTACTTTCTGAATAATGCAACAGGAAGCAAAGGCGGCAAGAGGAGGTGGGCAAAAACAATGGGCACGATTCCAAAATCTTTCTAACACATCCTCACCAAAGACGTTTATCAATGAGTTGTTTTAGCTTTCTGAATATTAAACATTCACCTATTATGTGGATGCAAGGTAGGAAGCCTGGCAATAGAACTGAGTTTGCATTGTTCACAACAATAGTCTCATTTGGTAAATAAAGGCCAAGTTGTCCCTGATGGAACAGGAAATATTAGCACCATCAACTGGAAGCATAATACAAAATCCCATTTATAAAAATATCTATGCCTTCCAACTGCAGCAGCGTGTGTTTGGCTTTTTGTGCCTTCAATGCATTCCCAGGGAC
This sequence comes from Artibeus jamaicensis, assembly GCF_021234435.1. Classification (NCBI taxonomy): domain Eukaryota; kingdom Metazoa; phylum Chordata; class Mammalia; order Chiroptera; family Phyllostomidae; genus Artibeus; species Artibeus jamaicensis. The sequence continues at coordinate 4,843,216 of NW_026522028.1, read as the reverse complement.
AGTTAAATGATGATTGAATTCAATAATAGCCTTTCTGAGATTTTCTTTTCCCCTTTAGATTTGAACATTTCTGGCCCAAGTCCCTCTTCAAGAATGTACTATGAAACGCAGTGGAACTAAACTGTAAATATTACCTGCACGTTTTTTTAGCCTCGCAGTCAGTAGCTGTTTAAACATCTAGCCAAAGAGCCGTCTTTTCTAGCAAACAGTCCTTTATCATTTCCTTTTCTCATCTTCTAAAAAAATTCATTGGTTCTCAGCTTGTGAAAGTTGGAATATACTTATGACATTCATATTTAGACAATCATGTGATTTTTAAAACAGACTTGAAAGTTTAAAGTAGCAGAAAAGCACTTTCCACTTAACTAGCAACAACTACACATTTCAGAAGATGAGAAAAAGAAAGAAAAAAAACCACATCATCGCTATTGATTTACTAGTAACGGACTCCTTAATATTAACACCTTTCACCCTGGTTATCATCTTTCACAAAAATCTTTGTTTTTTAAGGATAGCTCAGATAGCTCTGCTACATCTTAAAATTCCTACTTTATTTCTCATTTGTCACCCTACCTCTTTTTTCTTTCTGCCAGCTGTTTGCAGACCTCCTGCCACCGCAGATTCAGGCTTCCCAATTTTTCTTGTAGAATCCCGGCATCTGTTTTTGAGGACTGTTGACTGATCTCCTCCCCAGTTGCGTTCAATACTCTGACAACAAGGTGCCGCTGCCCAATGCCATCCTGGAGTTCCTGGAAGGTACCGAAAAGGCAAAACAAAAATGAGGCCCCATGTCCTTTTATTTGAGAAAAGATTAAACAATGCGTTACCACACGCGGTGCTGCTGGGAGAGAAAGAAATAATAAAGCTCCACGTGAAAGTTTCTTTATGAAACTGACATGCCTGTATCCAAAGCATATAAGACAGAAAGACACCTTTTATGTGTTAGTTAAAAAAAAAAAAGGCGCCCTCTCAGTTCAGCTCCAGTTTTTATATTTGTAAAGCTTGTCAGCTAGAGGATGGTATAATGTCCTACAAATCAATTAGTTGAAAACCTTCTCAAGAGCAAATTCGATTTCTTGTCCCCACAAGGATGTTCCGTGTTTAATAGTCTATGAACTGTTGTAAAATTTAAATGTGAACAATGTATTTGCATTTCTTAGTGACCGTCGACGTGAGAGGTGGAAAAGAAAGTACATAGTTTAGCCACAGTATTACGGAAAAAATAAGACCCCTAGAAATACTTAACCGCGAATTCATTACTGTATTAGAAGGAAGTTTATTTCAACCTCTGTTTCTATCAATGCGTTTTGGATCCTAAAACTGAAAAATAATTGCTTTCAGGAGCAGCCTATCAAGAAATCTCTAAGGTACAGCAAAAAATTTAAAAATAATCTATAGCCACCAGAACATTCTTATGAATCATTGATGGTGTCGAACTTAAATATGTTCTACTTTTTATCCTGAATGAAATTTTAAAAGTAGAATGTCAGAAAAAATAGTTCCATTAAAGAGACTATTACCAAAAAAAGGGAGGCTATCACAGCCAAATATGCATAGAAACAAAAATGCTTTTTACCATTCTATAAAAATGGCACTCTACCTTTTTTTATAGTTAATCTAGAATTGGTAAAGCAGTTATAGTAACCCATTATTAAATCTGAACTTTAGAAAATGAAAGAACAGGGAAACTTAACATACCTGCCATATTTAAGTCTAGAGGACTCACATATCCTTAGATACTAATGCCATGAAGTCAGTATGCAGAAGGCTGTTCTGATGGATGTTCAGACACCTAATACTCTTATATGCCCCTGTCCCTTGCTTGAGCCAATACCAAGACCCAGGAAACTCCAGAAGATCCTTGCCAAAGAAATGAATGAATGCCTGTCTTCTGAAACTGGGTCAAATCTCCCTTAGACTTGCATTCCCATAAACTACTTGATTTTCTTTTTACTACTATTGGGTAGTATTTTGAATACTAGAACTTTTGGTAGTATAACTTTTGGCAGTTTCAAAGACTCAATAAATCAGCAAGAAGTTATAAGGAGGCCATTATTCCAGGGACACAGTATCTCCCAATGAATATAAAACTATACACAGTTACTGAACAATTCAGAAGCTTTCATGCTGGTCAGATTCTATAGCAAACATGGGGTCTTTCCTGGCCACTAGTTGACTTTCCTCCATTACTTACACCTCTTTGCCACCTATTCAGATCAGTGTTACACATGACATCTTTCTAAGTAATTGGTACATACCCCTTTAAAATAAACTCTGTGTATATTCCTTTTATACTGTAAATTCTGTGAGGTCAGAGATCGTGTCCTAATGCCTAGCACAACATCTGGTACATCATAAGAGTCTGCAGTAAGCATCTTTTGAATGAATACATGGATCTATATAAATAAGTGGGAAAGGACGGGAAGAGGGAGGAATGGAGGTGCTCAGTCTCCTTATCGCCTGCTTCGGAATGTGCATCTAAGCCCCTTCCCTTTGTAGTTTGGAGTTTGGCCCTTCTACCTCAAGGCTGGTGGTTACAGTGACTTTTATGACCCACCTGTAGAATTGACAAAGGTTTTATTATTGCTATTCCTCAGATAAGATATAAAATTGAATAGCTAACAATGAAGCAATCATTTAAAATTGTTAGAGGTAAATCTCATTGATAAAAAGTCTTGAATTAGGGTCTTCAGATTTTTTAATTTTGTGAAAAAAGAGCTCATTAAATAGTCTATTGTTACTTGTGTGAGAAGATTTTTGTAATCAGAAGTATTTACATTGTATGATCTACTTGAGGAGCATTTTCAGTAATAAAGCAAAAGAGAGCAAAATAATGGATCAAAATAGGTAGCCAAATTTTGTACATGGTGTTTTACAGTTAGCCTCTGAGCCTGAAGGAGGTAAATTTGGATTCACAAAATTAAATGTAGAACCTCGACCGACTTTACTCACTTAGTGAAAAATGAATTAATTTTAATTCCATAGCTTTGAAATATTTTAAGTACCAAAGTAATCACTACCAGTGAAATTTACAAGCCTTGATATCACATTAATGTTCTGTTGTCATAGGCATCCTTATCTATTGCTCTGGCAATTAACATCTAGTCTTACTTTGGGGCAGAAAGAAAATCACAATTAAACCTATTGGCTTATTCATCATAGTTTGAAGGCTTATTGTGTTTTGCTTCCATCACTCTTAATATGACTGCATTTCAGACTCCCCTAGGGGGGCTTTTTCAAAATATAAAAGCACAAAATTTCATCTTCAGTGACTGAATCTGACTCTCGGGGGGTGATGGGGAAAAGGTAGACAAAGTAGACACACTCTTAAAGAAAAGGGAGGTGAGAGATACATGGAGGGGCCAGTGAGCAACAGGGGCCTGTTTTACAGTTACTGCATCCCTCTCAACTTCTTGTATGCTTTTGAAATTAAGAAATGTTCCTAGATTATAGAAAATGACACATACATCTAAGTCTTTCAAGTCTGGTCAAATTGAGGGGAGGGCAAAATTACAGACAAGAAAGAACGGCAGCATTTTTATACAGGGAATAATAGGAAAAACAGAGCCTTGTGTATTTTATATGAAAACACGGCAGAAATCTAAGGAGTATGTTTTCAAAACTTGTCCAAACTGTTCGAAAACACACTCAATGGAAAATAAAATCTGACAAATGAAGAAAAAGAATAAGCTCCAAAGTGGTTATGGAAAACTGTACAATGAGCAATTGGATATGCTATGGAGGAGGTAAAGACTTGGCAAAATATTCCAAAGTAGGCAAAATGGGAAAATGGGAGAGATAAAAAAAAATGATTGGTAAGCCCTGGCTGGTGTAGCTCAGTGGATTGAGCACGGGCCTGTGAACCAGAGGATCATAGTTCGATTCCCAGTCAGGGCACATGGTTGGGTTGCAGGCCAGTTCCTGGCAGGGGACATGATACATTGTGTGTCCCCGGCAGAGGCAACCATACATTGATATTTCTCTCCTTCTCTCCTTCCCTTCCCCCCTCTAAAGATAAATAAATAAAATCTTTAAAAAAAAACAAAAAAAAAGTGGAGAAAAAGATCAAGACTGAGGGAAACAGAAAAACAAACCTTCAGGGAACATGTGGATGGGTCAAGAATAGAATTCTGTGATGTTTTAGTCATTTTGTGATTATTTATTTTGAGACAGATTAATCGTTGACTCAGTTTACTCATTGATCACATGAAAATATGCGATAAAATATGAAAATACAGAGGCTTGTGAAACTGCCAGGCAGAATTTTAAGGTGCAATGTCATAAAAACGTGACATTAATCCTTTACCTACTGAGTTACCCCTCTCTGTCCTGCTTCAGATAATGTCCAATGCTTCTCTCTGTCAGTTCCTCGAATTCAAGTAAGAGTCCGAACAGTATCTGGTCATTTTCTCAAAGATAAACAAGTTTGCCTCTCTTGGAATATTTAGAGTACACAGTCATCCTGTCTTCAGAGTTATTCACAAGCTCCAGAAAGTAACTTTCAATTGCTATCAGATGAAAAAATTATGTATGGAAGCAACATAAATGGACAAATGCCCAGGGCACACAGCAGACCCAGCAAGAGGATACATGCAACCTGGCCCATTTGTGCTCTGAGTGATTCTGTCCTGGCAGAAGACCTGGCCACGTGCATGCAGCTCAGGGGAACAGTGACAAGGAGTGACAGATGGCAGGAATGTGGGAAATCGGGGAGTTAAAGAAGAGTTAGAGAGAGACAAGAGGGGAAAATTGTGTATAAAAATAGAAAGGATTGAAAAAAGCGAAAACTGGCTCAGAGAAATGGCAATTTTTGAGTAAAGAATGAAAGATGTAGGAGGCAAGAATCAAGGCCATGGTCAAGAGCCCAGAATGAACTCAAGACTAATGCCTACCTATTAACTACACGATCAAGTCCAATCATGAGCCAGGGAAGGTCTAAAGAGTCTATTCTCTCCTGGTCTTTGCAGCCTGCTCTTCTGCTACTCCCCACTTTCAAACTTAACTCTGACTCCCTGTAAAACAGAATGGCTTTCTGCTTCCTTGACTGTCTCGCTAGGTTTTGCAGGTCAAACTCATTCCTCATCTGTAATGCTTAGCTTAAATATTTCCTGTTCTACGGGGCATTTAAAGAGTCCAAGGCACACTGAGCACCCCTTCACTATTTAGGTACTTATAAAATATTTCCATTTAGTGTCATTCCTTGGTACTTGGTATTCATGTCTGTATCAGACTGAAGCTGAGGATTAAATAATACTGAAGGAGTTGTTTTTCTTCTTTTGGCCATAAAATATGTCTCCAAATTGAAACAGCCTCTCAGACTTGACTTTTATCTAAGGGCATACAGATCTTTTTGTTAATAATTTGCAAACTAGCCCTGGCTGGTGTAGCTCAGTGGACTGAGCATGGGCCTGCAAACCAAAGGATCGCGGTTCGATTCCCAGTTAGGGCACATGTCTGGGTTGCGGGCCAGTTCCCAGCAGGGGACGTATGAGAGGCAACCATACATTGACACTTCTCTCCCTCTCCTTCCTTTCCACTCTAATGATAAATAAATAAAATCTTTAAAAAAATTTGCAAACTAAATAAAGGATCAGTCTCCAATGATCAATCAAAATGGTCCATCAAAAAATAAAATGCAGCTCTGGCTGGTGTGGCTCAGTGGACTGAGCTCAGGCCTGTGAACCAAAGGGTTGCCAGTTCAATTCCCAGTCAGGGCATGTGCCTGGGTTGTGAGCCAGGTCCCCAGTGTGGGGCACAAGAGAGGCAACCACACAATGACATTTCTCTTCCTCTTTCTCCCCCTCTTCTCTCTCTAAAAATAAATAAATCTTTAAAAGCAAATAAATAAAATGCCCTCTTTTAGCCTATTCTTTCTCCTGGTCTTATTTCATTTGCATGTCAGTAAACATTTATTGTGTCCCACTTGTACTAATAATCCTGGAACCATTTTTTTTGTTAATTTGTTACAGAAATTGGAACTAGGAGGTGGGTGTTGTTACATTTCATCTACTACCCTCTTTATATGCTAGTTGTTACAATTCTCCACTTGCTCCTGACAATGTTTGCTATAAAAGAATAATGATAATTCCTTCTGAAACCAGAATTAGACTGTTCCTTTTCTAAAGCAAACATCCTACCAATAAACTCAAGGACAAGTATGTACAGTAGTAATTTTGTTTTTTAAAAAAGTGGACATTTACGGCCCTAGCTGGCATAGCTCAGTGGATTGAGCACAGGTCTGTGACCCAAAGAATTGTGGTTCGATTCTGTCAGAGTACATGCCTGGGTTGCAGGCCAGTACCCAGCAGGGGACACACGAGAGGCAACCATACATTGATATTTCACCCTCTCTCCTTCCCTTCCCCTATAAAGATAAAGAAATAAAATCTTTTTTAAAAAAAGTGGACATTTACCTAATATGAATTTCCTTTGGATGTGTTTATCTGATCCGCATCATAATGATATATACATTCATTATTACCCCTGCTGTTAACCTGATGCTAAATGAATTCATCATAAAGTGCTTTAAACACTACATGCTTTGTAAGGTTATCTCAGGATTCTGGTTTCTTTCCTTCCCAAGAAGTAATTCCCTGAACAGGAACAAACAAAAAACACATTAAAAAAAATGCAAAAACAGCCCTGGTTGGTGTAGCTCAGTGGATTGAGCATAGACTGTGAACCAAAGGGTCACCGGTTTGATTCCCAGTCAGGGCACGTGCCTGCGGGACGTGCCTGCGGGCCAGGTCCCCAGTAGAGGGCATGCAAGAGGCAACCACACACATTGATGTTTCTCTCTTTCTCCTTCCCTTCCCCTCTCTCCAAAAATAAATAAATATATTTAAAAAATGATTCTGTCATCTTAAAAACAAAACAAAACAAAACATATATTCCTCAATTTCAAGCAGAGACTCTAAAGGGGGAGAAAATGTATATGTGTTAAGTCTCTGCCGTTGGGGATCTGAAGCTGAAGACTGCAAGTTAAATCTGCCCTCAGACATGCTTGGGCATTAGAATTTTAATCGTTTGAATGCCTTTTGGTGGGCGATGCATCTATTTTGCCATTCTCTGGAGGCATTTAAATCAGTGGCCCCTGCTTTAAAGAAAACTATTGTTATAAAGGACAAAACTTTGCTCAAGTTAATGGGTTTTACTTTGTTAAAAATCAATGCTAGGCCTCTCTAGGTTCACAGATTTCTTCAATCCTTCTTGGCTTCTAAATTATTCATCAGAACTTCAGGAGAACAACCTGGGAACATGTAAGAGCTGTTTTTCTCTCCATTTACTTAGATTTGTTAAGAAAACAAATTGACCTTTCTCTGATCAAAAAGAGGTTCTTGTCTGGGACCACGCTTGCTTTCTTATAAAGTGATCCTGGTAATTGAATGCACAGCTTAGACCTAAAATTCTTTCTACATAATTACTAGGATGGTTTTGAAGATGCGTGAGGTATTTTATCATAGAACATGTTGCACACAAACAAAGGATGCTGGCTCTGAGGAAAGAAAACTTGAAAGGAGATACAGATCATTTTCAAATTCCTTATTCTTTCTAGAGGTATTATATCAACTTGGAGCCACACGCATTTATTCAAAAGCCTTCTGGTGGGTACAAAAGATGTGGCAAGTGCTTGGAAAAAGTAACAATATTATTCTTCAAAAGCAAGGTGCTGTATAAATGGAATTTATTAAGGTTTATTCTCATTGGCTCTGAAAAGCTATAGTTCCATATTGGTACTTGCAATACTTATCAAGTATTTTCTCTCTTTGTTTTTCTAGTAAGCAATGTTTATGACTTCCCCCAGAATTTTATTTTATTATGTTTACTCTTGTTCAAGTACAGCTATCTCCATTTTCATCCCCAACAATCCCCCCACCCCGCTCGTTCTCACCTCCTAGCCTTGATCCTATCCCCCTTTGGCTTTGTCTGTGTGTCCTTTATACACGTTCCTTGAATGACTCGTTTGTTGATGAAACCACCATTGATTAAGTGTCTCCTATCAGCCAAGCACTATTATGCTAGGTGCTGGTCATAACAGTTGGCTGCAGAAGAAGTGGACTGGAGAAGCTCTGGAGCAGAAGTAGGGAGACCAAATAGGAGAGATTAATGCAGCTAAGGTGAGGAGAGATGGTAGTGTGGACTGGGGAGGCAATGCTGGAAACAGAGGAAGTGGATGGACCCAAGTGATACTTGGGAGGTGAACAGGTAGAATTTCACCATTCACAGGAGATGTGAGTGAAGGGAAGGCTATCACCTGGGCAGGTAGGTGGAGATACTGGACTCAACCTCTGAGGGAAATTACAACTGAAATGTAACTGAGATCCTTCTTGGCAGAGCTGAGTTTAAGATCTGTGATATGGGTTTGACTTTGAATGTAGGTAGATTCTCCATTTTCATTGAAAACTCTGTGGATAACTTCAGAGGTACCATTCATAATCTACCTGTATTTTGGGACTTCCTGACTATTTGCATCACAGTTGCTATATAAGAGAGAGGATTAAAGTTGTCATTGACCCTTGCTGTACATATCTCTAGAAAAGTCTACCTTTGTTTTCATTTGCTGGCAAAGAGATCAATCAGTCTTTCGATGCACGCAATGTAGAAAGTTGAGAGGCAGTTTGATTCCCCACAACAACTGAGAGAACTATTCTCATGAAGCTGCTTGTATCTACCCATCTTCACTTCTGCCCATCCACTGTTCAAAAAAAAAAAAGAAAACAACACTCAAAGGCCATAAACACACTGGAAAGAACAGGATGGCCTTTTCCAATGTGATAGTTTTTGCCGAAATGCACATTCTGGGGAGCTTGCCAGTGGGCCAGAGTCACTCTTGTGTATAATAAACCTGGGAGATGTCACTGGCTTCAGTAACTCACCACTGTGCCACTATTGTGTCTATTTCTTTCTAGCTCTCTCTCATCCTTCTCTTCCTCTGTCTCTCCTCCTTTCTTTCTCATGCACTGATTCACTGGTTCACCTGTTTGATCTGGCTACATACTGCATGCCTCCTTGTCCTCAGGCACAGAGTAGGCTACTGCGGAGAGGCATCCCCATCCCATTGGTTTATTTCCACATCTGCATAGGCCACAGCAGAAGGAAGGGCTGCAAGAGGGTCACTGCCTTCAAGCGCCTGCTCGATGACCATAATCAAAAAGAACCCATGGGATGTGTGTGTGGTGTATTAGTCACGTACAAGGCAATTTTCAAGGCAGCTTCTAGAGTTGGCAAGCCAGGGGTTGGTTAGAAGAAGGGGGAGAAGAAGAAGGGAGAGAAGACAGAGTGAGCAGCTGTGAGCAGCCTAGGCTGGGAAGCAGAGTGAGGCTTGGTCTCCTGGGATTCGCTAACATAGAAATGGAGATGCCGTGAGATGTCCTGGTGGTGGCCTGGAATGATTCCGTTTCATGATGAATCCATTGTATTCCTTTGTAAACCATTTGATGAAGTCAAAAAATAAAAACTAAAAACTTTTAACCCTGGCTAGTGTAGCTCAGTGAATTGAGCACGGGTCTATGAACCAGAGTATTGCAGTTTGATTCCCAGTCAAGGCACATGCCTGGGTTGCAGGCCAGTTCCTGGCAGAGGACACACAAGAGGCAACCATGCGTTGATATTTCTCTCCCTCTCTCCTTCCCTTACCCTCTAAAGATAAATAAATAAAATCCTTAAAAAAATTAAAAAAAACCCAACTTTCCCCAGATGTGTTGCTCAGAATTGGATTGCTTTCATCAACACAGTGTGGGGCAAAGGAAGGTTGATAGTTGTGAGTGTGCAACACACAGTTTACTCTTTTATCCTTATTAATTATTGTATTATTTTCCATATGAATAACTGTAAACCTACTTTTGCCCCACCCTGTATTATCTGTAAGCCTAGTAGTCATAGCCCCTCCATTTCCCTCCTGATCGCCCCACCCACCTCATTAGCATCCACCTTCCTAGTCCTGTACCTACCATGACTTCTGTTAACCCATTCAACATATCTGTGATAGCCGTGCAACTGTAAAACAACACATTGTGTGTGCGCTTAAAAATGGACATTTAAATAAACAGGGCGGAAGACTAAAAAATATACCCATGGGCAAAGGTGGTTTAAAAAGATATTACAGGAAATCTCACTTGCCCCTTAACGAACCCCTTCTCTTCTGTACTCAAAGGGATTCTATGGGCTTTAGCTGTGACATAATCTCTAAATGACTGTTCCAGATAGGTAAACTTTCCAATGCAGATAAGTATTCTCCTCAATGTGATTCCCTCCAATGACCACTTAGGTAGCCGCTCTCCATCTGGGGCCTTTACAATGGTAAATAAGCTTGTATTATCCTGTCAATACTCGATTTCACAGAGGAGAGCCTAGCAAGCAAATGACCACATATGATGCTGGATTATATCACCCAGCTGTGGAGATGCTACATGAATGAGATAAATTGTTTCATTGTGCGATGGTGTGTATAACTATGTGTGTATACGTTTATGTATCTGAGTTTGGGGAGAAGGTAAAAAAAGGAAAGAGGCTGTGGTAATTAAGATTATAAATGCCTGAGGGGAGTTTTTCCCATTCTTTGTATTACCAGACACTGCTGGACACTCCTTACCTCAAAATATTTGTTGATAAATTGAGCACAAAAGCAGGCAAGAGATCACGGTGCTCTTGGATGGTTTCCCATTTGAGAAAGGTTCAAAGTAAAAATCTGAAATATGCACAACACTCTAGTATGGAAGAGAGACATGAAGAAATAATTGTGTTTTATGAAAGTCTCACCTCTTCCCACAAATAACAAGTTATCAAGGTAAGGTTTAGTTTCTCAGGTCCTGGAGAATGTCAAAGCCCAGAAATAAGATAAAGAGGGAGAAAGAACAGATTTCTGTGTTGAACATCAACTAATTGATTTTAAGTATTTAGCTTTGACTATGGACCCCCCCCCCAGACATCAACTAAAAATCTACCTCTAAGCACATGTTGGGTCTCACTAAGCCTTGCACAGCACTCTTGCCAGTTTACACAGGCATTAAACACAAGCTCCTCCTTTTTTTTAAAGCCTTCAAGGGCTTTAAAGTCTGAGGTTGGCTTTCTTATTCTCTAACTCATTATCTATTGTACAATAATGCTCTCCTTCTATAGAATTATAGGAAGAGGAAAGATGATTTAAAAAATCGTGGATCTTTTGTTGAGGGAATACATACCTCCCCTGGAAATCAGACAGATCAGGCACAAGAATGGATTCTCTCCATTGTTAGCATATCCGTACAATAGCAACAACTTGCATCTTACTGCACTATGTATTGTACAAACCAGAGGGACCTCAGAATACAACAGCCAGAGCACTTAAGCCTTCTGTGAAAATGTCCAGGATTATCCACATGAATGCCTAAATGGTCAGAGATAGTTACAAAGAGGGATGAAAACCAGCTATAGTGGTTTGGACTTCCCTGTAAATCTAATTTGTGTATTGGAAAAGGTTCCATTATCAACTGTGAACACCTACGCAGTCATCAATGGTTAATGCTTTCTAAATTTCTGACCTATAGTGAAGCTTCCTTCTTAACTACTGCCTAGCATTTCATTCGTCTTCATTTGACCTCGACCTCAGAGAAAATGTTTTCGAGTCCATATTAACATCATTCTCAAGCTGGTTTCTTTTCTTGATGTCACTCTTGGTTTAAATGATACCTGTATGCTCCCAATTACCAGGCTGGATACTACCATTTCATCTGTGTTTTATCCCGTCCTTTTCCCTAATCCAAGTGCTGCTGTTTCTGTTAGAGCTCTTGCACCAGTGATTTCATCATATCGCTTTCTCCCCAGTCTGATTGTTCCCACACTTCACCTGTGTTAGTAACACAGCCTCCTAATTATTTTTTAAAAGATTTTATTTAGTTAGTTTTAGAGAGAGGGAAAAGGAGGGAGAAAGAGAGGAAGAGAAACATCAATGTATGGTTGCCTCTTGTACACCCCCTCCTGGGGATCTGGCCCACAACCCACTGGGAGTCAAACCGGTGACCCTCTGGTTCATAGTTCTGTGCTCAATCCACTGAGCCACACCAGCCAGGACATCCTTCTAATTATTTTCCCTCAACCCTTGTCATGACAAAACAGCCTAGATATTCCAGGTTAACCCTCCTGATGGACAGTTCTGGTGGTGAATTTCTTGCTCAAACATTTATACTGAATCCTTAGTACCTGCCTCATGAAGTTTAGGTAACATTCAGAACCTCGTAACATTCCTGAGAGAAACCTTCGTAAACTTCTCAGAATGACTCTCTAATATTCATTTGTGCTACAGTGCAACCAAACAACCCACAGGGATACTTTGGCCATTCCCCAGGTCTTTGCGAATTCCCTCTCCATTATGAATGTCCTCGCTTCTACTTCTGGAATCCACTTCAATCCCCTAGATTATGAGCTAGTCACATAGAAAAAGCAAGCATGAAAAATAAATTACATGGCAGAGTCTGAATATTACCATCAAGTATCTTGCCAGATTGCAATGATGAAGTAAATTTAATAGGTTCAAATTTTATATAAGAATAAACTTCCTCCCCTTCCAAATAAATCTGTTTTATCTTATGCAAATTTTACTTCTATTAAGAAATAGGAACAATATCACTTTCAAGTACTTTTATCTCTTTTCACTTAAACACTACCGTATCCGTGTTAACAATGAAGGCATCCAACAGATGTTAATTTTTTCTCATCCACTTCAAAAAGTATATATAAATGTTTCTCATGCAAGAAAGGAACTGCAAGAAGCTGACCGCCAAACCTCAGTCATGTGCAGACAGAATGTAAAAGGGTTCAGAAGACTAATCAGGTTATGTGGGGGCAGACTTAGTAAACCATCTGGGATATTATACTATTTGCCCTTTTGTCCCCCCACACAATGATCAATTTTGACAATCTATAAGACAGGTAAAGCAATGCCTGTCTTTTGGGAAAGTGTGTGTGTTTGTGTGGTGTAGTATGTTTATTTCATTCAGAGCAGGGTGGTGGGGAGGGAACATAGTGATCCCATGATCTTAAATTTTAAAAAATGCCTCAAGAGCCCTGTGAGGCATTCAAGAATAAAATTTTGACAGTGCAATAGCAAATGATCCAAAGGAGTATTTTTAGAAAGGGTGGTGTATGACACGATGCATGTCACTATACAGAAGTCCTCAAATGAGCTCAGATTCTAAAAGTGTATGGACGTGGGATGCAATGAGGGACACATAAATGAGGGCAAATGGGAAGATGTTTTCTAAAACTTTTTTGTATATTATTGATTTTAGAGAAAGAGGAAGGGAGAGAGAGAAGCATCAATTTGTTGTTCAAGTTATGTATGCATTCATTGGTTGCTTCATATATGTGCTCTGACTGGGAATCGAGCCCTTAACTCTGGCATATAGGGACAACGCCCTAACCAGCTCAGTTACCTGGCCGGGGCCCAAATGGTAAAATACTACAAAGGACAAAATCAAACTCTATAAACAGTAAGGAAAAGCTGAGCCTGGAATTAAATGAGACTTGTGATAATGTTAAAAACAACACTCAGCCCCTTTCACTTCCATTTAGAGACAGAAGAATGTTAAAGACACAGATTCAAGAGGGGAGAAGGTTGGAGATAGAGATGATAGAGAAAGCAGAACTGCTCAGCTCCTGCGCTCGTCTGCTCTGTCAAAGGGAATGTTCATCAGACTGGCAAAGCCATAACTGCGGGAGGAAAATGAGCCCAGACTAGGGGAGGGAATTTTAAAAGAGTACCTTGCTGCTCTAAATGAGCTACAGTCCCTGGCTACAGACTGATATATTCCAGGGAAACAAGAGGGCTTGCACAGTGCAGTCCTACTGCAGGCAGTGGTCTTGGGGGAGCTACATGGAGATGGACAAACACCATCCTGGTTTTCAAAAATGGGAAAAAGTCACTGAAACCGGTTTCCATCTATTCCTGCTAAAGAGCATTCCTGGCCGATTGGACTAGGAGTGAACAAACAGTAGTTCACAAAGTCAACGTGAGGCAGCCATTTGGGTTTGCATGACCACCTGTTCCCATGGCGGGCACACGTGCCTGTGTTTGTGGTTTAATCTGTTTTGCAATATGAAAACTGAATTTCACAGTTCTAAGCCACTTAAAATATCTTCTCATTTCAGAGAAGAAAAAATTTCCCCCAGTTCCTAGAGTGAAGTCACTAAAGTTAAGTACTTCAGTTTCTTCTATGAGGATCAACATAAGGTGCCTATGACCTGAACAAGTTCAAGGACCTCTGGCTAATAATGACAAGAGACAAAGATCTGATGCAGAAACCGTTCTGTATATGAGACAGCAAAAATATATTGCCTTTATGAAGACCAGAGCAACTGAAAATTAAGAGGCAGAGGGATTGAAGAATCTCTTTAGGAGGGAGCTTTCTGAAAAGAGGCATGTTGGACTCAGACTCCATGAATGTCAAAAAAAAATTAAATGGGCTCTCTGGTAGATTAGATTATCAGTGATTTTAATTTGTTTGCTTGTTTTTCATCATTCTGAATATCTTTCTACAATGAAAAAGTATACTTATTTAATCAGGAAAAAATGCTATCTTCATTTGGAAAATAAACTGTATAATCTTATCCAAACATATATTTTACCTGTATTTTTTACTTCAGAGGGAGAGAACAAACAAAATAGCCTTTCCCAATGGTATATTTTAATTGTTCAACTGTGATATTTTTATATAACATAACCTCATTGCACCCCACTAAGATAACAGCACTGGTGAGTACAGTTCACTGCATTATCTGGTCAAATAGATGCTACTAAAGATACTTATGGATACAGCCCTGTGTCATGTACATAATACATCAAAAATCATTAAATAATAACAATAATAATAATATATCACTTCTGAAGTAATGTTATTACATGCTTCCAATATCATTTGACAGCTTCCTTTAATGGCATTTTTCTACATATCAGTTTTGAATAAATCCGTATCTTAGCACGAAAAAATCAAGGGTGAAGGATCATTAAAAATTCTATAGATTCAATTTCCTTGATGCCCTACAAACACGCCGCCTTTCAGAAAAACAGACAAAAACTCAAGTGAGGACTACTTAGAACAATCATGGCAAAGGTATTTTAGTAAAGTAGCTGGAAACAGCTCTACTTTTGTTTTGATATTCAAAAGAAAAAGCAAATAAGGCCTGTCATGATTTGGAGGCATTTCTTCAGAACTCCCACTTTCCACCATCCTTTCCCATGCTAATGTTCCCCCCTCCTTATCCTTGGCCTTAATATAAAAACTTTAGTCTGTATCTCCCATGGTTCCATTTTTTTCCATTAATATTTCATTTTATAGTTTGAAATTTTGTTGTACACTATCTCAAATCCTTTGTGGATTAAAGAAGGGTAGAAATCAATAAAACCTAAAACTCAATTTGCTTCTTTAAATAAGCATTTTGGAAGTTTTAATCACTAAAGACAAACAAAAATATGATTCATTTTGTTTTGTTTTCTACATTTAAAGCAATAACACTTTCTCAACGTAAAAAGAATGCTGTGAAGAAAAGGAAGAGGTTCGATCTGAGACATTTACAGTGTATTACAGATCAGCAATCAGTTAAGTGTCTACCTACTAATCTTTCCTGATATGACCCTTTGTTCAAACCAGGAAAGGCATTTGTCATTCAGAAAATCTGCATGGCCAAGAAAAACAGGCCGTACGGATTTTATCTGTACAGAAAAAATAGGAAAAGATATTGTTTACTGTTATCATATAGAAAATTTTCAGTATCATCCAGATATTTCCTGTTATCATCCAGAAAAACAGACCAAGATGTTATTTTGCTAAGAGAACTATTCTAGTTATCTTATTGTGATATCTTATTCATATATTTTAGAAAGTACCGCTGATGATTATTTTATTTGAAACTCACACAAATACATGGTTTAAGACAAAAATGTGTTATTATCCCCATGTTAAGGATGAGAAGTTGGTGGTGATGGTTTCACCAATGCGTACCTATCTCCAAAGTCATCAATAAATATATATAGCTTTATATATGCCAATCATACCTCAGTCAAATGCTTAAAAAAAGAGGCAGATTTGGCAGCCTAAATTACTTGTCTAAGTCATCCTGTAGGTATCAGATAGAAGACCGGGCTGCAGATGATCATCACATTTCAGAGATGCCTAGTACTAAGCATTACCTTCCTTCTGACTCAGGTATTTAGCTATGACAGAGATAGGCGCTGACATAAAAAGTAGGAAATACACAAAATTGAAAAAACTGTATACACATTTGAATTGAGGAAAGAATATATCAAATTTCTTTTCCTTGGGAGAGTAAGCTTACTTGATATGGGTTTAATTACTAAGCTATTGTGTCTTTTTTGATAACATCTGTGTATTCGAGTAAATGCAATCATCATGTGAAAAAATAATATGGACCAGAGTAATGAGAAACACCCACCCAGAATATGATTGAAGCTAGTGTAGAGAGGACCACAGCAACCCTAGACTAGATTACACATTCCTGTAAAGCTGCTGTATTAGAATGTCATACTGACACGATTCTTGATAATGGATTTAATAGTCCAAGTATGCATCACGAACAGTTGTGTAGAGTTCACTGCATCTAATTTTGTTTCCCTTTCAAACAAGAAGGTGAATGATGCAATTGCAGTATTTTTTTCGGTTAAACTTAATGAAAATTCTGTCCACTCTCAATCAAATAGATCTTTTTTGTTGTCATTGTCCAAACAAATATGCTCAAAAGTAATTTATTTTTTTAATGGAAAAGCCCTGTACTAACATTATGAAAAAACACAAACAAGGCTCTAATGTCTTTCGGATGCAGTTGCTAGCAAACCTACACCAGAGGGTAGGGGAAGCTTCATCCTTATATTTATATTATTGAGGTTATGGGGACAGACCAGATGCTGTACAGATGGACAGGTTTTCACACTAGCATCTTACAGTAAGCAATACTGGCCAATATTCAGAATGGAAATATGCACATACCTTTCTCTCTGTTAAAATAGAGGTTTGATGAGGCTCATTTGAAATGCTGATGCAACAGTTGATGTCTACCCACACCAACAGTAATGTGTCATGATGTCTTAAGTCATAATGTGATACTGATAGGCCCAAGAAACCACATAGCATGCCATGAAAACAAATGATATGTGAATAATAATTTCATTTCCTAAGTATTTAAAATCATATTTCCACCCTGGCTGGTGTGGCTCAATGGACTGAGCACCAGCCTGCAAACCAAAGGGTCGCCAGTTGGATTCCCACTCAGGGCACATGCCCGAGTTGCGAGCCAGGTGCCCAGTAGGGGGCGTGTGAGAGGTAACTGCATATTGATGTTTCTCTCCCTGTTTCTCCCTCTCTAAAAATAATAAATAAAATCTTTAACAAAATAAAATCACATTTTAATGCTGACCATAAAAACCAGAAACAATGTGAACAAATAAATGTAGTAATAAATTATTATTTCTTTCAAAAGAAAGCTCACAAAAATTACAATAAAGAAACTCAGAATAGACCATAAACATTAACAATTTTATATTCTCCTCTTCATAATTCAGCATATGAAGCTAATTTAGCTGAAGCTCTGCCATTCCTCACTGGAAGCCAAAAACAAAACTTCTGCATGATGATTGAGAAGTCTTCGCACATCGTAAGACATTCTCTATTTGCCAATTCTAGCAATATTTCTTTTAAAATGTCCCACTCCTGAGATGAATAATTTTGGAAAAGAAATTGCTTTGAAAATTCCACAGCGTATTTTTAATATGAAAATCAACATTAGGGAAAATATTTATGTTGCCCCTACATAACCTCTGTAATATAAATCAATCTGGGCATGGTCAAACAACAAACACACAGATATGTGTACATACAAACACAGTGGTAAAGTCTATGAAGGGAAAACACGAGATGCTGTTGAGAAGCGTGGAGGACATGGCCAATGACTGGAGAATCATGTTTCAGGTGGCCTGCAAAGGCTTTGGCAATGAGGTTGTTGAAATGGGAAATGTGCAAAGCATGACAGTTAATGATCTACATGATGGAGGAACTAGGCTGTGTAAGGTCGCTGGGAAAGAAAGGGTTTGAACTATGTAAGCAAAAAGCTGAAAGAAAACAAAACTAGCTGGAGCCCCTTAGGTGCAAGGAGAGTGGCGGGAATTGAATTGAAATGAACAGATTTGTGAACAAGGATGGTCATTGCCACGAATCTAACTTGGAAACAATTCAAATGTCCAATAATTTGAAGTACAGTTAATTATTTACAATCATAATTTGGATTTTTTATATTGCCTTTTATTTTTTTGTTTTGTTTTTAGAGTGATCATTTATAACTTGATGGTGTACTGTCAAATACAAATCTTTTCTTAATGGATAGGAGGACTTTTTCTTTAAATAAATCTTTTAAAAATATATCTGAAAACATAGCCTGAAAAAACTGTCCTTTATTCTCTTAAGCCATTTAGTTTTTTCATTCTTTATTGTTGTTCAAGTACAGTAGTCTTCATCTTTCCCCACCTCTCCCCCATCTTGGCCTTAAAAAAATGAATAATGGATGTAATGATTAAATAAAATATAAAGGAAATAGTAAATAATAGAGGATAAAATAGTATATGTAATAGTATTCTACTTTCTTTTTTCTTTTTTTAAATATATTTTATTGATTATGCCATCACAGTTGTCCCATTTTCCCCCTTCATTCCCCTCCACCCTGCACACCCCTCCCCCACCATTCCCCCCTTTAGTTTTTGTCCATGTGTCACAAGTTCTTTAGATTCTATAGTTCCCCTACTATTCTTGCCCTCCCCCCTGTCTATTTTCTACCTACCATCTATGCTACTTATTTTCTGTACCTTCTCCCCCCTTTTCCTTCTCCCACTCCCCTGTTGCTAACCCTTCTTGAGATCTTCATTTCTATGGTTCTGCTCCTGATCTAGCTGTCCTCTTAGTTTGCTTTTGTTTTAGGTGTAGTTGTTAATAACTGTGAGTTTCTTGTCCTTTCACTGTTCATCTTTTTTATCTTCTTTTTCTTAGATAAGTCCCTTCAACATTTCATATAAGGGCTTGGTGATGATGAACTCCTTGAACTTGACCTTATCTGAGGAGCACTTTATCTGCCCTTCCATTCTAAATGAAAGCTTTGCTGGATAGAGCAATCCTGGTTGTAGGTCTTTAGATTTCATGACTTTAAATACTTCTTTTCAGCCCCTTCTTACCTATAAGATCTCTTTTGAGAACTCAGCTGACAGTCTGATGGGAACTCCTTCTGGTGATTTTACAGACTTTTATTTTCCTATTCTACTTTCTTAATAGGAAAATAAAAGTCTGTAAAATCACCAGAAGTTTGAAAGCAGTTAAAATCTACTAAGGGGAATACATGGGGAGAAAGACTATGAATGCTTTTTTTAACTTTTTAAATACTTTTACGCACTTCCAAAATTTTTGACATTGAACTTAAAAAATTATGGGCAACAAAACAAAACACCACCACCATAGGGCCTTTCTCTAAATATTAAAAATATGCTTAATTCAACACAGAAAAAGTATTCTTGTGTGCATGTTCACAGGGAGGAAAATACTCAGTGAGACAAAATGTTTGGGTTCTGTGTACTATGATAGAAATGTAGTGTCTACAGATACATGTATGAAGGGAAAGGTCATCTCCCTGTAAATGTGTATCTCTCTGTGCTTCTGTCTATCATGAATAGGAGATATTTAAAATAAAATGTGCTACTGGGCTATTATCAAAAAGTCAGCCCTGGCTGGTGTAGCTCAGTGGATTGAGCACAGGCCTGCGAACCAAAAGATTGCGGTTCGATTCCCAGTCAGGGCACGTGCCTGTGTTGCAGGCCAGTTCCCAGCAGGGGACATACTAGAGGCAACTATACACTGATATTTCTCTCCCTCTCTCCTTCCCTTCCCTTCCCTTCCAAAGATAAATAAATAATTTTTAAAAATCCTCAGTAAAGCACTTATGAAGCTCAGCATGATTTGCCAAACAATAAGACCTTTACATGTATTCATGAGTGTGGGAGGGAAAACACATAAATATACATTTGTTGGAAAGATCTGGCTGACCACTGCCCTTAAATTGATTTGCTAATTAGTTTCTCTTGGTAAAGGGAAAGACTGACAAGATCACAACTCAGAAAATCTCCCTCTCTTTGTTAGGCCTACCCTGCCTTATGCAAGTATACAATTCTTTATAACAGAGGTGATGATAGTACTAATAAAAAACTAAATAATTTGAAGGAAATATTTTAGTAGTTAACTCTTACTCGCTGCTTATTTTCTAGCATGCATCTAGATAACTTAGTTATTTAGTAACAGATTCAATGCAATCCCTATTAAAATGTCAATGACATTCTTCTCAGAACTAAAAAAAACTTAATTCTAAAATGTATTAGGGAACAACAACAACAACAAAAGATCCAGAATAGCTAAAGAAACCTTGAGAACAAACAAAGGAGGAAGTACCATATACCCTAATTTTAAATTGTATTACAAAGCTACAATAATGAAAAGAGTATGGTACTAGCATAAAAACATATATATTAATATATATCAATAGAATAAAATAGGGAGCCCAGAAATAAATCCTCACTTGTAGGGTCAATTAATCTATGACAAAAGAGGCAAAATACACAATGAAGTAAACACAGTCTCTTCAATAAGTGCTACTGGAAAAAATGGATACATGTAAAATAATGAAATTGGGCCACTTCTTAAACCATATACAAAAATAAACTCAAAATGTATTAAATAAAGACTCAAATGTAAGCCTGAGATCATAAAACTCCTAAAAGAAAACCTAGGCAGTAAAATCTTAGACATTTCTCTCACCAATATATTTTTGGATAGATCTCCTTCAGTAAGGGCAACAAATGAAATAAAGAACCAAATGGGACTCTATCAAACTAAAAAGTTTTTGCACAGCAAAATGAAAAGACAACCTTCTGAATGGGAGAAGATACTCACAAATGATCATACAATCAAAGGTTAATATCCAAAATATACAAGGAATTCATACAACTCCACACCAAACAAAGAATCCAATTAAAAATGAGCAGAGGATCTACATAGACATTTCTCCACAGAGGACATACAGATGGCCAATGGACATATGAAAAGATGCTCAATGTCATGAATCATCAGGGAAATGCAAATCAAAACCACAATGAGATACCAACTCACATGTGTCAGAATAGCTATCATCAATAAATCAACAAACAACAAGTGCTGGGGAGGATGTGGAGAAAGGGAACCCTAGTGCACTGTTGGTGGGAATGCAGACTGGTGCAGCCACTGTGGAAAACAGTGTGAAGTTTCCTCAAAAAGTTAAAAACAGAGTGACCACAGGACCAAACAATTCCACTTCTGAATATTTATCCACACAAAACAAAAACACTAATTTGAAAGTATATATATATATATATATATATATATATATATATATATATATACCCCTTTGTTCATTGCAGCAAGATTTTCAGTAACTAAGATATGAAAATGACCTAGGTGTCCATCAATGGATAAAAGAATAAAGGAGATATAGTACACATATACAATGGAATGTTAATCAGCAATAATAAAGTGTGAAATCTTGCCACTTGTGACAACATGAATGAACCTAGAGGGTATTATGCTCAGTGAAATAAGTCAGAGACAGACGAACATTGTATGGTTTCACTCATATGTGGAATATAATAATAAAGAAAAGAAACCAAACAAAACTAAAACAAACCCCCAGATACAGAGAGCAAGCTCATGTTTGCCAAAGGGTGATAGATGAGAAAAAAAAAAAAGAACAAGTGGCTAAAATATATAAACAAACTCTAAAAATCAGATACATACTGCCTTGTTTGAGAAAACAATGTATTATTTAGAACATCAGACTAAAGAACTTATTACACAATTTTCTACATTGAAGCAACATTTGTACTTTATTTCAGAGTGACAGGTGATTAATTTGATAGAAAGTCCAGAGGAGTAAGATTGAGCAGACAAAACAGTTTGTCCATTTATCAGTTATGCAACTTTGAGCAAGCCATTTGATCTCCTTCAGTTTATTCATTTGTAAAATTAACAAAATAAAACAGAAGCCCCTATCACCTACTCTTGCTGTGAGGATGGAATGAGATCTAATGAGTGAGCACCTGGCTCTTACATTTCAATTTCTTTTTTTCTTTCCAGCTCCGTGATGCGTTGTTGATCAAAATTATCTTCTAAAAACCAATGCATACCTATGTTTTCGGGAGCAGTTTTCATTTTGTAACGTGAGGTGCTGGTAGAATTTGCTGGGAGCTTTAAATCAGCCTTAAATTGCAAGTGATAATTACCTGCTCTCCTTACTAGATACTGATTGAATCCAAAAGGGCTGCAGGATTGCAAGTTCCCCATTGCCTTCTAATCAATTCTTAAAGATTTTGGTTCCAACAAGGAGAATGATCAATGTTGATGCAGCCAGATTTTCAGAGCCTCCTTTGCACATAAATGCTTGATTTTGATTTTCCCAAGTAATAATTCAGATGAAGTTTTCCCTCTGATACACACTCACACAGGACCAGAAATGTCTGTCTGTGCCTGTACCATTAGTGAATGGGTTTTTGACAAGCCTAAGAAATGTTTTTGGATCTGTTTCCTTCTCTTGCAGATGGCACAGTATTTGCTGTATTGTATAAAAGGGAAACTGAGCCCTGCACCAAGGTAATCACCTTCTGTCCTTCATAAAGAAAAATAGTGCTAACAAGAACTGGGCCAAATGCCAGGGCCAGCTTGTATTGACCCAGCTTCTGCTGTGGCAGGTAATATACATCTATCCTGGGTAACATTCAACCCATTGGAAGTGGCTTCCTTGTTACTGTGAATTACTGTTATCGTCAGGATAAGTTTCTCATCACAGGCTTTTGACTATGAAGACTCATATAAATAATCAATTGGCCCAATAAACAACGGCTGCCAAAGGGATATTTGGAGTTTCTTTATGTCTGGTTTTGAATGAATTCTGTTGTCACTGAACAGACCACTCAAGTGATCTTTAATGCAATAAGCAAATGCATTTACTCGAGAGCGAAATCTTAGAGACTTTCATGTATAAAGGGCTCTAATGTCCTGTTCATATCCCCCCCCCATATTCACATAACATGTCTATATTCAGTTTGGCCAGGTACTGAGAGGTATTTCTCACTATTAGGAATGGATAATAACTGTGGCGAGTCCTACAGATTCATCTCAGCCCATCATTCCATTTAGTTTAAAAGGTAAGCTTTGAAAGGGGTCCACATATTGGAGGTAGAAAGAAAACAATATTTTTTTGTGCAGGTTTCCAGTGGGCAGAGAAAACAGTACTTCACATTAATTTTCCTTTGTAGTTAAATTTCACGGCGCCCAAAGTTTACAGGGATGCCTGAAGTTTTGGCTCACCAGACGTTCCATTGCCTTTGGCTTAGGATATCAGCTGGACGAAAATGGCAACAAGGTTTGAGCAAGTAGAAAAAAGATGACTCATCAGAAAAAAAGCCATTTAAAAATAATAATAACATTAATAGCAATACTACCGTCTTACATTCTGATAGTACCTTCCAGCTTACAATGCATGGCAATCAATTTTAAAAACCTCTACACATGAATCCTACGAAATACTGGGGCCACCTTTTATAGCTACTGTATTTTGTGATTATGAAGAGTAACTGGTGATATTGAGAGAAATTTTATTAGCCAGGGTTCTCCAGAGAAACAAGACCAACAGAGGGTACACATATCCAGTAACACCCTTCACAGACATACCCAGAATAATGTGGGACCAAATGTCTGGGCATCCTGGGGCCCCATCAAATTGACACATAAAATTATCCATCACGGATATTAAGTAATTTTTTAAACGGATGAAGTTGCGATTGTTATTATCCCGGTATTTCAACTTCTAGCCCAGTAGCATTTTTTCTTTATACTACATGAAATGATTTATGCAAATGTTCTGAAAGCAGATTTGGAGGATGGTAGATTTCTTTAGGCCACAGAGCCTGCCTTACCCAATGTGTGAAGAAAGCTCCAAAGCATCTCTTTGACAGACATGGAGCAGTTGCTGTCTGCTATGAAGATACAAGAAAAAAAGTGGCAGCTAGGCTTTAATGAGGGAGGTGGGTATAGGAGAAAAGCATGGACAGAATATATTTGCAACCCAGAAACAATCTCATAAACAGTAAGGACTATAATTTATTCCAGAAAAGAAATTTAAAATTTGAGGGTTTTTTGTTGTTGTTGTTTTTAAGGAAACTTGGGCGGTATTGTTATATTGCATATTCATTGCTTGGGGGAACTTGCGGTAACCTTAGAGACATAGTCATAGGGAAAAGTGTACATAGGGGTCCCTTCCCCATTCTCAGTGAGGATGATCATTCTGATGTCTGTCGTGCTTTCATTAGAAAACATAGACAAAAATGGATTTTAAATACTTTTTTTTGGTGCCGAATATCTTCATATTGTAAGTGAGAGAGATAAAAATACACCGCGGGAAATCACTTTGCCATTCTTACTTTTTTCCAGCTAAAGACTTTGTGGTCCTTTGGGGTGAAAGTTTTACATTATTTAACATGTTCTTTTATTAGATAGTTCACTCAAATAGTTCCTCCTGTAGTCAACCATAAGGCGTCATTTTGAAATAACATTTTTCCCCTAAAGTGTGTCTGTTATTATCCATTATTATATACCAGAAGGTAAGTGTGCTGAGAAAGTACATTTTCTGCTTGTCGTTGCACATTATCATAGTCAGGACACTTGTAGGGGGATTGGACTAGTCTAAAGGTCTCCCTTTTAAATATAATACCTTTATTTTCCTTTAAGCTTTTTGGCATTTCACAAGCTATAATATGCTACAAACACACAATTAAGTTGTGATTATGAGAAAACAGTATAGTAAATTAGGCACTATATTTAAGAAGTGAATGGCTCAATTACTCAAATTGTGGTGGTACAGTATTAATAGCACTGAAACCTCCTCAGCTTAAAAAGACAAAGGCATTAATAACTCAGGTCAGCGAGTGTTTACTGAATCCCTACCATGTACATGGCAATCTAATAAATCTGAAGTAAAATAAATATAA
This sequence comes from Artibeus jamaicensis, assembly GCF_021234435.1. Classification (NCBI taxonomy): domain Eukaryota; kingdom Metazoa; phylum Chordata; class Mammalia; order Chiroptera; family Phyllostomidae; genus Artibeus; species Artibeus jamaicensis. Next base: position 4,818,126 of record NW_026522028.1, on the reverse strand, counting down.
GACTAGTTTATTACTCTGTAGAGGCATAATGCTATGTTAGGAAGTAAGACATAATCATATAAAAAAACACAGTAAAGTTTTAAATAAAGGCTCAAGGCAAGAGAAGATGTCATTTGGCAGTACCTGATTAATTTCTAAGCGGATTGCACAGACAATAGAAATTGCAGTTCAGAGGAGACAGATCTTTTCAAGGATGGATGGCAAACAAAAGGTCTACACGGAGTAATTTGTGAGTTTTCCTGAAAACCCACAATAATGAGAGCCAATGGGACATGCCTGATGGCAGGGGGTGGGGAAACGCAGGGAGATTTATAACAGCACAGTTCTGAGAGTTTATTCAAATGGGCCCTGACTCCCAGGAACTGGAATTATTTACTCGATCCAGTAAATGAAGAGAAGCTTCTAAAGGTCTGAACAGATGAATGACCTGATACAAGTGGTTTTGATGGCTGATCAGTCTTACGAATGGATTGGAAAGGAGGATGTGAAGGCAGAGAGACCAGATCAGAGGCAGTTACAGTGTAAGGCAGTACAACTTTTATCTAAGAAAGAACTTGGGGTGGAGGGGGGAAGAGGTATTGAAAAGTGTGGCCTGCAGAGAGGGAAGAAAGGGAGGTTTGAACCTGGAGGGGTTGGAAGAAACAGGAAAATCAATGAATGAATGGGTGACCTCATCAGGGAGAGTAGGGATGATTCTGTTGAAGGCATATGGGGACTGCGGACTATAGAGCTAACCAAGTGGGAGACCCTGGAGGAGTTGACAAATGCAAGAATGGTAGTAGAACTAGAGATAAAATCCAGAACAGGGATAAACAGATGGGATAGCTAAAGCCAAGAGATTGCAATGAATCCAAAGTCAAGGTTAGTGAGAGAAAGGGAAAACACCATGCCTGAACCTGGTGGGGTACATATTTAAGATGAGGGGGAAGACAGTTGCTAGGAAAAGATTTAGGGGTATGGTAGGAGTCTAAACTAGGAATATTATAGCAGCTAAAGGGCTTTTGAACTAAAAAAATGGGAGGGGAGGGGTGTGATTGAGCAGGATCAAATGGCAGAGAAGCCAATGGATTTGGCAATTATAGGAGCATTAATTTTAAGAGTTTCTTTTTATGATGATTTAATGAGTGTCTACTATGTACCAGGTACTATTCTGGGTGCCAAAGATATTGCAGGAAGCTTTCACGGGGCTTACATTAAATAAAGGAAACAGATAATATATGAAGGAAATAGATGGGTAATCCCCTAAGGCAGGAGTATCAAACTCATTTTCACCGGAGGCCACATCAGCCTCGAGGTTGCCTTCAAAAGGTTGAATGTAACTTTAGGACTTTATAAATGTTACTACTCCTTAACTAGGGGCAAGGAGCTTGGAACTGCCACCAGGTAGAAACAAGGCCCAGGGCCGGATTCGACCCTCAGGCCTTGTGTTTGCCACCTGTGCCCTAAGGTATCAAAAAAATGGGAAGAAACATAGAGAACACTGTAGGGGCATGGAGAGTAAGAACGGAAAGGTGTATGGTAGTCACTGTAATAGGAGCTAATAGACACTCCCAAAGGAAGCAAGGGAGTCACAGCTGAGGATACCCAAAGAAGGTTAAATTTCAACATTAGGAATCAAAATTAGATTCATAGAAGGATGGTGAAGAATTTATGTTGAAATAAGTTATGGTTTTATGAATTGAGTGTATATATATATATATATATATATATATATATATATATATTGAATCAAGTATATTTTTAAGGCATTACTTCTTTATTTTTAGAGACAGGGGAAAGAAGGGAGAAAGAGAGAGAGAGAAATGTCAATCAGCTGCCTCTTGCACTTCCTGATGGGGGAGCGAACCAGCAACCCAGGCCTGTGCCCTGACCTGGAAGTGAACAGGTGACTGTTTGCTTTGTGGGATTATGCCCAACCCACTGAGCCATACCAATCAGGACTACATCGAATCTTTCTAAAAAGCCAGTGATGAAAGAAATTTTGAAGACATTTAATAGGAACCAAAACCCCCCCAAAAAGTCAAAATTGTGAAGAGACATGTTAACATCAGGGCATTTCCTTTGTGGTCTATAAATGTCACAAGGACCATGAAAATTCTTAGACAACAGTTCTACCTTTCTGAATTTATCCTCCTAAACTGCCTCTAAATATGCATATTTTTATTTTACACAATTTTTGAATATATAATTTAAAATATCTACATGAACATCATCATATGCAGTCTCTTTTATGTTTTACCTATCTCAGCCTTCTCTTCCATTTCCAAACTTCCCTCATTCAAATAACTTAATTCTGTATGCCTGTTTGTTTTGTACTAAATGTTTTACACCAATTTATATAATCATATAACACAAAATTGTATACATGGAACTAAGACATATCTATATAGGTCTTTTAAAAAACAATTGGTAATTAGTTGTATATAGTTTTAGGCATGTAATTTTTAAAATATTTTATTTATTTTTAGAGAAGGGGAGGGGAAGGAGAAAGAGTGGGAGAGAAACATTAATGTGTGGCTGCCTCTCATGTGTCCCTTACTGGGACCTGGCCTGCAACCCAGGCATGTGCCCTGACTGGGAATCGAACCGGTGACCCTTTGCTTCACAGGCCCGTGCTCAATCCACTGAGCTTCACCAGCTAGGGCTAGGCGTGTAATTTTTATAATTAATGTTATGTTGTGTTAATGCTTCCTAGTCAACATGTGTACTTCAAATTCATACATTTTATTATCTGCACCAGAGTCTAGTCTTAGGTATTCTAAAATTTTTTCAATGATTTTCCTACTAAACATTATTCTTTGTTTCCCTGCTTTTCCTATTACGATCAATGGTGCAACAAATATATTTGTTGCATGTATCCTTTATGCACTGGCATTTTTATTTTATAGGTAGGACCACAGAATTAGATTTCACACCATTTTTTTTCCAACTCTGTGCTTAATTTTTACCCTTAACTTGCAGCAAATGGCATTTTTTCCTATTACTAAAACCCAAGGAACACTTAAATATCCCTTACTATGTTTAATGAAAAAAAACCTTCCTAGTTTCAGAATTTCCAATATGGCATCTAGATAATCATTTGTATAAATGATGAAGGAAACAGCTGGTATGTGTGTAGAAGTGATTATCTACATGCCATATTCCATAAACCTTTTTCAGACATTTTCTTGAGAGCAAGAAACATGTCTAACGTAACTGTGTCTCTTCATAAATGCTTAGTGCTGCGTTTTTCTCAGAGAAGACAAAAGTACAAATGGACTTTCTGACACCTATAATTTTCAAAATACTGCCTTAATCAATTTTTAGGAAACAAACATGAGAATATAGTCCTGTCTTTAGAAAACTGTCTTGTTACAAGCACAAGAGGTTTTCTTAGAATGCCATTTGTATTTAAGATTCTGGTAGTTTTGAATCAGACATCAGTGATTGACAAAAGTAATCTAATGAGAGAGCTAGGAAAATATTCACATTCAAGTACCCAGCCTTAGTTGTACAGCTATGAAGGAAATTTATCACATTAAAATATGTGTTATTAGCATGATTATAGGAGATCATTATGCCTTCTCTCCCTCCTTTTCTTAAATTTTATGCCTTTGTTATGCAAAGGTGAGAGGGGATGTATATAAATGGAAATGATACTAGAAATGAATTACAATTCTTTACCAATGTGAAAAAAAACCTTACCAGTCTTTATGATAGGACATTGTCCTTCCTGTTCACCAAAAGTCTACAATACAGAACCAGACAATCCCTTGGGAGAATGCAGAAAGCTTGGGGGGAAATGTAATTATACTTTATTTGCAGAAGGAATCAATATGGCAGTACTTCTCAAGTTCAATTCAATCACAAATGTGAAGAACAGATTTGCATTCACATCTAAGCAGGAACGTGGTGGATTAGAAAGATTTCTATATAATATAGCAATCCTTTTGTCAAAATAAGGCATTCATTGACAGTAATGACACCAAAGACCGTCTTTCCAATAAATTACCTTATAAAAATTCCATAAAAATTTAACATGGTACAGGCTGGAGAGTACAGGTAATTAAATGTGTTACATAGGTAGGAAGAAGACCTTGGGAAAAATAAGGTTTGTAATTAGGAGTTCAAAGAGTCATTCTGAAATAAATGGATTGTTTTAGGAAAATCTGATCGGCGTGTTTAGTTAGCTCCCTTATCATGGGGAGCATCTTAAATAGGTGCTGGGGTCACTGGTAGCCCAACCCTTACTGTTTTCAGGGCTGCAAGTTTCACAGCCCAGGCTCCAAACTTCCATTACTTTTCTACTGAGAACGTTGTTGCTTGTCAATCTCCAATCTTTTTAATACACTAATGTGAGGTGGAAACAAAACCGACTCCCGGATGGCAAGCAAGCTACGCCGGGATTGGGTAAGACTAGAAACCATCATCTGCAACACAGAGATAAGCGAGGCTGAATTCTCTGTGGTCTTCTGAGACTGTGTTATGTGAAATGAAGAATTTACAAGCAGAAACAGTAGCTAAAAATATCATTATTAATGACTTTTCAGTAGCCACGGTTCCAGGTTTTTCATGCTAGTCTATAAAAGACTTAAAGATGGGGATGTGAGCACACGCACCAAAAATATATAGCAAATAAACAGAATCTGGGACTAAAATAGGAAAATGTAAGTGTGTCTTGAAAGTGTAGATGATATTGGCTGAAGAGTGAACTGTACGGGTTTGTTTAAACAGAAGCTATGTAAATCTTTGCTCAGCTGGTTGTTTGGGAAAATAAATGGAAGTAAACAGAGGAAAACAGACCACGGGTTGGAAGAGTTTGTCAAGAATGATAACGGGCATCGAAGCAACAGGATTTAAAAGGATAGCCCTGCCTCTGTAAATAATGCAAGCTCTTCAGGATGCACTGGAGACCCAACTCGACAGCATAATAATTTTAGCTAAAAACCTGCTATTCCCACCCTGAGACTCCATAAACTAAAGGAGAAAGCTGAGAAATTTTATACACCCAAAGCGACAACTGCTAGAAGCGTGAGAAACCTGGCACCTTTAAATCTCAGATTTTTATCCCTTCGTCATCCATGATGCCACCTGGGAGATTTTGCAGGGCTTAAACTGTATAAAAGAGACAATTATGCATCCCGGTTTTTGCCTAACTGTGCCAAAAACAGGTGACAGATCCTCAGCTGCGATTTTGTGCCAGTGTGCACAAACAAAACTCAGTTGATGACATAAGTAAATGACTCCACGTGAAGTAACGATACCAAAGTTAGGTAAAACTCCTGCCAACACGGTTCCTTTCCCCCTAAATACCATACCGCCCCCATTAAAATCCCCTGATATTGATAAAAGATCACTTAAGTAAGTAAGACAGGTGAGAAAAATATTCTTAAGCAGCAAAAACTAATAACACCATGTATCATCTGGAGAACAGTCCGCAAAAGGCTTCTTTTCTCACTAACCTTCTGCAGGCTCAGCCCTCGACAAGGCATGGGGTGCTCCCCCAGAGATGGGATTCCCACGGACACATCACGCTAACTCGAGAAAAATAAAGTTCTGCATCTGCCCTTTGCACAACCACATTGGAGCGTCACTGGCCCTCAGATACTTTTATTTTGATACACACAGGAGCAGGCACTTGCTTTATATGTGCCCCCATCACTCTACGTAACCACACATGGAAAGGGAAACGAATTTCTCCCTGTTGATCTCTTCATGGCAATCTCGTACCGGCGAAACATCAATGGAACTACTCTACCAGTTTTATTCTTTTAGTCTTTAAAGGTTTTATTCTATTTAGAGAGAGGGAAGGGAGAGAGAAAGAAAGGGAGAGAAACATCAGTCAGTTGCTTCTCGCATGCCTCCAACCGGGGACCTGGCCTGCAACGCCGGCCTGTGCCCTGACTGGGAATTGACCCGGTGACCTTTCAGTTTGTGGGATGACACCCAACCTACTGAGCCACACTGTTCAGGGCTCTACCAGTTTTAAAATGTCGAGTTAGGAAATTTTCTTGTGCCCAGTTCTCCAAGTGAACATAAAGGGAAGTTAAAGAATTCAAAAGGGTTGTGGATATTCCTTCAAAGCTCCAAATAGTTTTTAGTAATGATGATGAATTATGATCAGTGTGGACAATACCACTGGTCTTTCAACTCATTTGTGACTCTGGGGAAGAAAATGGCATTCTTGAAGTTCTCAGTTGCATGCATAAGTTATTAAATTTGTATTTGTTTATTGAAATTTTTACTCCTTTATGGCGGAGGAGCAAGAGGTAGTAGAGTAAGTCCACAGGGTGAAAAATGAGAAGGAACGCGGGAAAACTGCCAGTGAATACTCAAACGGTTGAAAGGATGCCCTAGCATAATGAATGCATTGGAAATGCAGAAGAAAATATACAAAAACACCATTAAGTCTGTAGAATGATGGCTGATTTTATTTGCCTTTCATGTGCTTTCCCATTTTTTTTCAAATTCTATCATTTAGGGGGAAAAAAATCAAATTTTCCAGTAAGAAAAATAAAATGCAAACAAAAATTGAAAAGGTATGTATTCTGTGGATGACTTCTAGCCCATCTTTGGAGACTGTACATGAGAGCCCAGCACTGGCTAAGCAGAAATTGTTGCATATCTTTTTCTTTGTCAAATGGAAGGCAGAAATGGACGCAGAAAGGGAAGAGCAAAGGAGGAATAATACTGCAAATAACCATCTCTGTTCCAGAGCAAATTAAGATTCTCTCATGGGTAGTCACTCAGTAAATGTTAATTGATGATAATTAAGAAAAATGAGTTTTCTTTTCTGTGCACTCCACACACAGTTCCATATTTTCACATTAACTAAAGGTTACAGCCGAACTGATATAATACAGCTCACACTTGCGTATTAACTACCTTTCATAGAAGGGGTGATAACCGTGGTGAAACTAAAGGCCTCATTCACTTGCTAAATGCGTCCCTGCCACTATTTTCTATTTTTCCCTCAGCCACTAATGACACCCGCAGTAGTGCACATGGCATTTGATTACCATGTCTTTTTTTTGCCTAGATTTTCCTTGCTGAGAAATGGAAAAACATAAAAGGACAAAAAAGAACTTCAAATCGTGTTCAAAAAATGTATAAATATTCCTGCTGGGCTCCTTAACAAAACTGAATTGACCATGGTTTCAGGCCTGCCAAAGAACACCACACTGGCATACAAAGAACTGGAAAAAGGGGAATGTGAGTTAGAATTTTGTCAAGAATGCTAGCGCTAATGTAATTAATATATGATCGGTGTTAATCTTTGAAATACCAAGGCTTTGAGGACATAAAGCAAGACTCGTTGACATCATTCCGCTCACAGGATAATTAAAATCACTATCAGGAAACATCTGCAGGGAAAAGAACTATGGAAAGTTTGGGAGAATCTTCTAGAAACAACTGAGTCTTCAGACATTGTTTATTTAGTGGCCATCACTCCAGACTCCAAGGGACACTAATGAACTCTGGACATCACTCAAAAGACAAGCCACAGGACATTGAACACTGTCTAAGCCCTAAATTGTGTAGATTTCTGTAACAGGAATTAGGAACAGGAAGAGTGAGGTCAAGGAAAACACAGTTGCACAGCTTTCTCTAGTTGAATCCAAATCCTTAAGACCTCAATTGTGAGCCATTGCTAACTAAGAAAGTAAGTGGGACTTCAATTTTACATCAGTTGTGACAAAATGCAGTAACCACAATGCATGATGCCTTGAACTTCAGGCCGGGTTTTCTGGTTACTGCCGTACCCTTGGCATCAACTAGAGCTCCAGGCATGGAGGAGACCCCAAACGATTTTAAAAAATGTGTTGAGTACATTAGTGAGTGACTAAATGAATGCGGATGTAGACAATGGGCCAGCATAATAAATGAGGTCTTCTCGAAACCAGGATCCACACTGACAACTGACCCCAACAGTACATTAACATGATGATGTCCTCACTGTGGGAAAAGGGAAGGGTAGTACACCTGCATGGGTATTCACCATGTACAACTTGGGAACTGTTCATCTTCCATTCTACTTGCAGATGTAGTTTTCAACTCATCTTTTATTTATGTATTTATTTTTGCCCACATCATGATCCAAAGAGAAGATGCTCGGTCAAGTAGTGCTGTGAAGAGTTATCTGAATTGGGTGAACCCTAGAGGTAATGCTGATGGCTGAACTGGCTAGACTCAACAAGCCACTCAGTATACTGGGTCTTGCATCATTTTGTGTATTCAACCTTGGACTGACCAGCTCACCCTCATGGATCTTACGGTCTTTACCCGTAAAGCCCAGGTATTGGGTCAGGGGATTTTTAGGCGCTTCATGCTCTCAAGTTTACCTTGGGTCAACCTAAGTTGCACACTCACTGAAGGAAGCTTTAAAAAATTCCTATTTCCAGTCCTGGCTTGTATGGCTCAGTGGACTGAGAGCCAGCCTGGGAACCAAAGTGTCACCAGTCCAATTCCCAGTCAGGGCACTTGCCTAGGTTGCAGGCCAGATCCCCAGTAGGGAGTGTGTGAGTGGCAACCATGCATTGATGTTTCTCTCTCTCTCTTTCTCCTTCCATTCCCCTCTGTCTAAAAAAATAAATAAAATCCTTAAAAAATTTTCCATTTCCAGAAATTGGAACTTCTGCACTTGGGTCTTAGGCATACCTATCTTTTTAGAGCCTCCTAGGTGATTCCTCCAGCATGCAGCTGAGATTGAGAACTACCTCTTTCAAGACTCGTCATGGTCAATTCAGTGAATTAAGCATACTTCAATCTCAGAGCCATAAAATAATTCTCTGTGCATGTTCTCTCTCTCTAAAGTTATATATTTCTAGAAGATACGTGCACCTATTTTAAAAGGGCACATGATGGCTTGTTTAAAAAGTCACAGCCTAATGCAATGATTAATATTCCAAATTTGCCACCAATTTTCAGTATTGCTTCGTAGTTTCGGGCATGGATGGCTTCCTCATTCAAGATTTCTTCATATTTCAGAGCAGTGGCCTAAAGCATATTTTAGTCTGTTGGTGCATGTATATTCTTCCTGCTTTTAATAACGAAAATTTCATTTTAAGTGATAATCCCTAAAAAAGGATTTCCTGGCAGAATAGTTCATATCATAAGAGCATATGGGAGTTAAGAATAATTATTCAGAGAGTATCTTCCTCCAAAGAGCTTAAAGCACTTTATGGAATTCATCTAATTAATGCTCACAGTGTATTCAGGAGAAGGCAGCGGGCAGTGAACCCCGGGCGGCGCTGGAGTGAACTGTTCCATTCAGTGAGAGGATGAGCAAAACTCAGCACCATGGTGCACAGATGCAGGGTTTATATACTCTACTACCCATCAGCCTGTACCAATAATTACACTTTAATACATCGAAATGAAGTTGCTAAATTTGCTGAGTTATTTTTGCCCATGCTTTCACATACTCAAACACTTTCAGAAAACAATAATATCTGTTACTTAGAAAATTCCAGATGCCCTAGCATTATATAGATAAAATATCATTAGAATGTGGGGCTTCCTTTGTAGAAGAAACCATATTTACATTGTTTTTCATTCATTAAATAAGTGGTAAGCATTGTCATTATGTGTGGGCATATTTACATAGCCTTAACTTATAAAATAGGACTGTGTGCTTTTATTCCAGACAGCCTTACAAATGAAGTTAATTTTAATATCACAACAAGTATTAATTAAATGTGTACCTGTAACACATTTTGATGGAAAGGGTTCATGAACATGGGCAATAGCATAGTTGGTGATGGCCGGGGAGTGGGGAATGGGGGTGGGGGATGGATAGAGGTGAAAGAGGGCATAAGGGGGAATATATGGTAATGGAAAAAATACAATAAAAAAGAAAAAAGAAAAAAATGGTATTGAACAGTAGTTTAAAAGAGGCCGAGTTAAAAAAAAAAAAAAGCAAAACCTCGGTATCTTTTTGCTATTTTAAATCACAGTCTGTAGCTAAGCTTTCCAACTGGGATCACGCCTCACCCTGACCTGATTTCTTGAACCTGGTCAGAATTCCTCCAGAATAAAATTAATAAAAGAATTCACAGAAGGCTTACAATTTCATTAAAATAGATAAAAAGTTCTGCCTTCATAAAAATTTCACTGGCAAAGTCAAAGGCACAAAAGAGTACTTATAAATTCCACACTGCATGAACTGTGAAATCTCCTTCTATTTTAAAAACAAAGTATTTAGTAAATAGCATGATTTGTCTTTCCACATAGTCACCCCACGCTGGCAGAAGATGGGATAAGGGCAAAAGTTCTCCCTCCAAGACATTTTCTGTACGTTTCCATATGATGTGTACATTTGAGACATGCAGTTTATCTCCTCACATAGCTCATGGGGGAAATACTGGGAAATATGTCCTGCCCGAAAGCAGAGATTTGACTCTGATGATTATCAATATAAACAAAAAATAATCAAGTCTACTCAGAGAAGTATAAGCAAAGGTATTGGTAAACCAATGGCAAAACAGTTTAATGTTTACCTTTTTTGGCAATCCCTAGTACTCACCGCTGACTCTATACTACTTAAAGTACCTATTTATTAATTTTTGCATTGAATCTCTTGGAATTTTTAATGTCATCAAAGAAGTGTACAACCTGTTAGATGTGTTTTTTTTTTACCTATAACCAACACACAGCTGAAAATTACAGACCTTTACATGAGAAATCCATCATGACTATAAGTCACAGCAATACCATCTAGTGTTTTCATGTGATTTAAATATAAAGTATTGCATAAAAGAAAACAAAATAATACAATTTGAATGTGGATTTACCTGAGTATGGCCAATCTTAATAATTCAATGGTTGTTCGCTTTAAAATAGGAACAAAAATAAAAGGAAAAGTGTCCAAATTATGTTTGATTGGTCATTTTTAACACATAAGTACTATTACCTTCCTGTTAGCTTTACTTTTATAGAGTAAGTCTAGAGACTAATTGGACAATTGCAAAACAATTCCTTTGTCCTGTGTGCAGGTGAAGTAGGAAATTGCAAAGGCAAAGCTCTATGGCTAATCAGTTAAGAAGTTTCTTTTAGAACTCCAGAGAATGTTCCATATTTCATACTGTGATAGTGAATGTGCCAGTGGTGGAGCAAATTCCTAATGGATGAAAAGTGTCTCTGAAATAGTGCAGGCATCACGTGGCATACAATTACCACGAAGGTTCGAACAGCAACAGTGCCCGAAGTGGAATTTCCCTCCGGACCAAATTCCTTTTCATTTGGTTCTGCCCCAGAATGTGTTCCTATTAGTTGCACATTCCCATCACACTTACATGAATAAGGAGAATGCAACATTTAGAACTGGAGTTTCTTTTTTCTTTCTTTTCCAAAGAAAGTTACAATTTTGAGTCAGCTTTAGGAGATAGAGACCTCTCCAAATTATGTGACCCATGACTGGATGGTTAAAATCTCTTTGAATAGATAACAAGGATGTTACTTCCAATTGTGTATCTTGAAAAACCCACGTGCAATTAAAAACAGATGTAAAAATGGCTCTTGGACACAGGATTTGTAGAACATGAGAGCCAGAAAGTGAATATTTAAAACACTGTAAATTGCCTTCTATAATGTGGAGATGAAAATTATTCTGATTATGCTGATAGATCTACTTGCTGCCTTTTTCAGAACAAATGATAGGTTGAACCACATGAAATCCTGAACCACATAAAAATAGTGGTCTATAACTTTCCCCTTAAAACCAAACATTTATGTATAGAATAAGCATGAGAATCTCAAAGGAAATCTCATGAATTACCCTTAAAGGGCAACTCTTACATATTTTGAATTTAAGAGTCAATGTGTATTTCCTTGAGAAGAAAACTTTCTCGGGGCTCATACTATTTAAAGGATTTTTTTTTTTTTTATTATAAGGTCATTCTAGATAATGATGACGCCAATAACCCTGATGATGATTCAAGTTTTAGCCGTTGGTTAAATTCTTGTTTTATAACATATCAAATAATCACATTTTATAGGAGCTGTGCTTTCCAATGGGTTAGCCTCTAGCCACATAAGGCTATATAAATTTGAATTAATTAAAATAAAATACAGTTAAAAATTCAGCTCCTTATTCCCACTAGACACATTTCAAGTGCTCCATAGCCACATTATAGAGCATTTCTAATACAGAATATTCTATTAATTGAGCTGGCATAACACTGCCCATTTGTCTCTCTCTTCCACTAGTGTGTATCCCTCGAGGGGAGGAGCTATAGCATAATGCATTAGGTACAGACTGATGCATATAGACACTCAGAAAACAAATAGATCTTGTTAGTATTGCCACGGATATACCGTGTTTTTTGGTCCAAAAGATGCACCCAGGTTTTAGAGGAGGAAAATAAGGGGAAAAGTTTGAAGCAAAAAATATGGTAAAATATTTAATAACATAAATAACATAATATTTCACCAATGCAAATGTAAACAACTCAACAGCAGCATTAACAGCCATTATTCCTTGTAAATTAAGGCGGTGGGGGGGGAGTGCATCTTATAGTCCGAAAAATACGGTATACGGCTTTTCAGATTTAAAGTGCTTTTACACATCATTGTTGCCAGGGGCTGGGTGGGGAGGGCACTGACTGCAATGGAGGTGAGAGAAAATGGTTTGAGGTGACAAAAGTATTTTCCACTTTGATTGTAGTGGTCATGATGTGACTACATGTTTGCCCAAACTCATCAAATGGTACACCCCAAAGTGGTGAGCCTTAGTGCATACACATTGTACCTCAATTAACAGAAAGGAACTGGAGAGGTGGGAAGGGTGTTTTTATTTGTATTTTAAAATGGGATCCTTGAGTTTGGGGTAAGCAGACCAGGCCATACCACTAGGAGAAAGGACAGTTGGATACACTTGAAAATCAGAGCAGGAAATGTCAGGTGTGGCTGAGAATGTCAAGCAAGTTCAGGGTATAGATCTCTAAAACTGTCATGGGTAAGCATACTGCTCAGGGAAGATGCTAGAAGGTCTCACTGGGCAGGCCCCCCATTCTCACCCCCGCCCCGCTGACTCTAATCATTTTTGATGTTGCCATCTGTTCCTCCTGGCACAACAGAAGTCCAGAAAGAACAGTGACCACTTCAATAAGCTTGTCTTCGATGATATTTTTGAAATCATCAGAGAAAATAAATTCGGCTGATTGAATCCACTATTCACGCACTTACTTGTGATATGTAAACATACAGCTACTGGAGCCTGACTTGGTTTTGTTGCTATTGTGTGAATCCAAAGCAGTGGCTTGAAACATACCACGCGGAATCAGTTTCCATTTCCACACTGTACATAAGTGAAGACTTTTACGCACCGACCATTTCCGGAAATTCGGAGGATTCATTAGGAAATGAGATCATGATTGCTTGATCTCGGTCCCTGGAAACTAAACCTTCAGGGAGAAGATGACAAGCAGTGTGGCATGGACAAGGAAAGCTGAGGTTTCCAAGCTACTCCCTTCTGGGTGCGGCAGGCCCCCTGACTGGGGATTTCCATTTGGAGACCCTACTGCCTGCCTGGATAGCCGAAGCCTTACCCTGCCTGTCAATCTTCAGAGCAGAATGCAAGGCACAGATATTAACACTGTCCTTTTATTTCAATAAATGCTGGTCACCGTTGCCTGTCTCGTGTTGTCTAATTCCACATCGCTACTTTGTGTTTGTTCTCTGAGGTGACGTTTATCACAAAGTGTGCCAAGGGAATGATGTACACGACGCACTGAAGAGCATGTCTCTGCTCATCAGAATAGATTATCCTTAGAAGGGTCTGCAAAACCAATCCCATCTACTTGTGGTGAATATTGAAAAAACTATTCAAAGGGCACCGAGGAGCTGAAATTGCTTCCCCAAAGAATGGAGCATGGCCATCTACTTTCCATGGCTGGAAGAAACACCGATTTTCCCCCACTAAGGCTGTACAAGGGAACATATCTTTATATTTAGCAGTGCACCTTCTCAAGTTAGTTAAACTTCTCCATCTGAAATCTTTTTTAAAACGTGTTTTGGTTTGTTAAAGCTGTGATGGGAGCTTTTGTCCTGTTCTCTCTCACTCCAGTGTATAAGTGGCATGGGTAGGTCTAGGGCCTGTGTAGCTGTTGGGTTTTGTGTGTTTTTTTTCTTTTTTATATCACAGGGATGATGATGTGTGTGTGTGTGTTCCACGAAGGACTGAGCCCCAGTCCTATAGATAGCAACAGTCCATGTGGTAGACATAAGACATCTAATTCAGTGTGCCCACATATCCCTTCCATTCATTGACTTCTCACTGAAGGGGGAAACTGTCTTTTGTGTAATTTACAGTGGACATAGAATGAGAAAGCGGATACAAATTACCTAAGTCACTATGCCCATCATAGGCAATACACGAGAGCTTTACTATGAGTAAAATCATTGTTCTTACTCTATTAAAATTTGCTCTCTTGTAACTGGTTTATTCATATCTAGCTTCCTCCATATGTACGCTAAGCCCCTAAGACTTTTTTTCTTGTTGTTCTCCTCTTTGTCGAGCCTTTCTGGCTCTGTAGAAAGTGTTACTTTATTTTTATAGAAATTATTTCTCTAGCTAGCTGTGACCCAGACTTTGGAAGTGGCGTCTATTTTTGTAGTTGTTCTTTCACTTCAGAGCAAAGCCAATTTTCCATTTAACTTAGCAAACAGGCACTGTTTTGAATTCCCACACAAAGTCATGCATACAGAAGACGAACCTGAAGAGGTTCTTGACTGAGTTCTGCTGTGATGTAGCTTCAACCAGATAACTGAACTTCAAGCAATGGAGCTCCCGTCTTTGTCTACTTGGTGAAGTGGGTGAACTGCATGACACATCATGTCTCTGCCAACTCTAAAGCTGTTTGTTATATGACTAAGTAAAATCGCTGAATCACAAAGTGTTTAAACAATTTTAGCACCCCAGGCTGATACGCCCACAGAGGAAGGATTTTGGCAAACTATTTTAATGTTATAATGAACAGTGCTGAAAAATATGAGCTTCTCAAAGCAAAACTTTACCTTGCCTATTCCAGACACAGCTTTTAAAGGACTGTCTTAGTTTGTTCTTGAGGTTATTTATCCCTGTGTTTTTTTGGTAATCGGTGGGTGATAGCTACTGAATAAACTATGGTGAATCTTAGGCTTGGAAGAAACACAGATTTTGGAATAATTTATGTGGCTTACCTAAACGATTTTTAAATCATCTCAACCAGTTTTGGGTGAGAAAAAAAAATGCTGTAAGTTAACACCACATTTGTTTACATTTTGAAGTTTTATATTTCTAAACTTAGATCAAGTCAGTTCTTTCTCATTATCTCCCTTTCCACAGACATTTTTCCCTTTAGCATAGCTGATAAAATTCCTTCTGTCCACACTAACTCTTTAAGAATACAGAGTATTTGGAAAAGAAAGTTATTTTGGGGTATACATGTATAATAAGTATTTTGTATAAAGATATGAGCATACATACTCTCTTAAAGCCAAATGCTGCCTGAGGGTTCATTTTCTAGACTCAGCCATTTCCTATGAAAAGTAAGGTCAACATTCTAGACAGAAAAAATAAGGAGAGTGCTTCAAACTCCTATAACTTCATAAACTTTGCAGTTTATAAATTTCTTATTGGTTCATTCAATTTTGGCAATAGTGCTGAGACAGAGGCAGGCAGTCCTAGTTTATAAAGAAGGCCAAACAAACTAAGTTTCAATAAGTTCAGTAACTTCATTAAGGTCATGCCCCTAGTTTGTGGAAAAGATTTTGACTTCAAGTTCAGATCCTTCACATTATACCAGTTACCCCCCCCCTTTACATATAGGAACACTATCTAAAATTCATATGCTTAAAGTACTTCTGTTTTCATTCCTAAAGCCTATTAACCACATATACCAGATTCATTGCATGTTGAGAATTAGTGGCACGAAATTATGACAAAACCAACAAGATGCAAACTACAATAGCTTTAGGGTATATCTCTATATCTTTCAATACATTGAAAGGTGAACAGTTTACCAGCAGATGGGTTAAAACAAACTTCCAGCCATAAGAAACACTGCTGTTTGTTTGATCCATGGATACATGATTCTCAATCGACCTCATTCATGCATTATTTTTTAAGAAAGAGATATATTACAATCCAAGGATCAAACTAACCTTAAAGAATAAGACCTCAGGAAAACAAATCCTTTTGCCAAGTTTAGAATGAACGTGTCCATCAGACTTATTTTTTTCCTTCCCATTTTAAACCGGTGTTGGACGGTTACAGAACATGTTTCTGGTGTTTGCTGATCCCACTTTTATCCCCTGTCGCACTTCTTTCCTGCCAAACAAAACGCAGTGGGGTTCGAGAGAATGCATGTTCCAGATCTTTAATCATTATGAAAAACATAGTACCTTGACCTTGTATTCTAAAGTTAAATGGAATGACATTATAAAAATTAAATTGGTTCTTGCTCATTTCCATAATATCCTCTAAAAAGGCCGGCCTAGCCTAGAGTGGATGTCCTATTTCTTTATCTTTTTTGATGACTTCTCACGCCTGCAAGTCAACTCGTTTTTCTTTGCTGAAGACTGCACCCCACTGCTGCATGCACTCTACAAGTTCCATTAAAATCTAGGGCATCATCACTCATTCTTATCTGCAGCAGGCTGCTGAACAGTGCCATGCCGGTGGCTGCATGCAAACTAGCCTCAAAGGATGCTGCTAGTTATATACCTAGTCATCCTGTAAGGAGATGAATTCTGCCTGGACCCTACCTGATCTCTCGCAAAGCACATCTAGCCTTTCAAACATGGCTCCCAGAGTCAGGGCTATGAAAGGGTCCCTTGCAACGGCAAGCATTACTTTAAAAGCAATTTAGCTACAAGAAATTAGCTCTTTATAGGGCACCCTTTATTAAACTCGGTGTGAGATGAGCTAGCATCCTGAATTTCGCCTCACACCCATGGAGACCACACAGGCCCAGAGCAGTTTCATTTTAAATCTGGTCCTGGACAAAAATCCTATCTATTCCCCCTCTGGTCACGAAGGATCCTTGCTTGGGATGCATGTGTTCTTAGGATAATGAGGGTTGAGAGCTGAACAACAGGCTAGGATTTAGCATGGCTCTTCTTGTCCTGAAGTGAGGAAATAGCGGCATCGCTCATGCAAGGAGACATCCCCTGTCCACTGAGGGTTGCTCTCTGGCTGGTGACATCAGGGACTCTTCTTAGTGGTTGGTGACAGAGAAGGGGAGGGCTGATGAAAAAGCTGAGCACAGATTCGAAATTAGGAATATTAGCGCCTTTTACTTTTCCTATCAAACCTCATTGTTCCCTACCAATGACAGAACATGTTTTGTGGAAATGGCATTTGATGTCAAATGTACTTGTTAAGCCTGGTGACTAATTTCTCCCTTTTACATGATAATATGCAGTATCATCAAAGAGTATTGAGTAAAATACCCACACTTCTGATGCTTGAGATGGTTTTCTAACAGAGCATCCTATTCCCTATTTCAATGGAGTGCTGCACACGCCGGACTCAGAAACATTCATAAGATTTTGACGACTTAAATCTTCAATAAACCTGGGATTTGGGGGAGGGGTGGTTCAATCTGCAATGAGAGTACATGAGGTCCTGGGTACGTTCTGCAGAGATACCAAGCCCAGTCCTGAAAGGTCGTAGTCTAAAGGCAGCTGGATGTCACTGCTCCACGCCACGTGATGGTATCTAGGCTTCCCTGCCATCGCCCAGTAAATACCAGAAAAACCATACACATCTGGGTTTACCTCGGCAATAATTTGTGCGGCGGCACGTTACTGAATAGGATTTTGTTTCCCTGGTTATTTCCTGAAGCCGTGAGGATAGTCCTAAACAGGAGGACTTTTGGTCTAAATGATTCTCCCTCCGATATTTATTAAGTAATATGGAGACAAAAATAATAAAAGAAATGCTGGAAAATGAAGAGATATGTTGCTTCGGTTATATAATCTGTTTCCTATGAAAGAGTTCTTCTAAGGCTAAAAATAATGAACACAAAAAAAACAAATGTCATATTTGCAGTTTGAATCAAGCAACTTCATATTTCATAGGGCCTTTTTTAAGAGTTTGTGATGAAATTTTTTTAATAATATGTAAATGTGAATTTTCCCACGACTAATTTATCTGAAGTTTTTATTATGACACTTTTCCGGAATCGTCAAGGGCAGTGTAGTGTGTTGAATAGTTTCCCTCCCCTCAAATGCACATCTGCCTGAAATCTTGGAATGTGATCTTATTTGGACATAGGGTCCTCACAGATATAATTAGTTAGGGTGTTAGGATCTTGATTTATACCTTAAAATCATCCTTGGTTTAAGGCCCTAAGTCCAATGACAGGTGTCCTTATAAGAACAGAAGAGTCCCAGCAGCCTGGCTCAGTTGGTTGGAGTATTGTCCAGTGTACCATAATATTGTGGGTTCGATTCCCTGTCAGGGCACATAACTAGGTTGCAGGTTAAATTGCTGGTAGGGGCATGTATAGGAGGCAACCCATGGATGTCTGTCTTTAAAACCAATAAAGATATCCTCAGATGAACATTCAGAATAAAAAGATGAGAAGACACAGGGAGACACACGAAGACCATAGGCATGTGAAGAGGAAGAATATAAGAGAAAGTGGAGATATGCTAACACACACTAAGAAATATCTGAGACCACTAAGAGATAGTAGAAGCAAGAAAGGATTATTCCTTAGAGCACAGGTGGCAAACACAAGGCCTGCGGGCCGAACCCAGCCCTCCACCTTGTTTTATCCAGCCTGGCACCTTGTTTCTCCCCAGCGGCAGTGCCGAGCTCTCACTGAACTGTTAAGGAGTAGTTGCATGTATACAGTCCGAGTTACATTCGGCCCTTTGGAGGCCATTGTAAGGTTGATGTGGTGTCAGATGAAAATGACTTTGACACCCCGGCCTCAGAGCCTTCAGAGGGCCTGTTGACCTTGATCTTGAACTGTTAGACTCCAGAATTGCTGGAGAATACATTTCTGTGAAGCAACCCAGTTTGTGGTAATTTATTAACAGCAGCCCTAGGAAACTAATACAGGGACTATGGTTGTTGTTATCCTAAATTGCCAAGTTATTTTATTGTGGCAGCTTTTTACCTTATTTTACACGTTACAATCAATAGAGGAGGCGGCGTAAGGCATCACATGAGTTCACTGGTGATAGATTAGGGAGGGCTGGAGAAGGTACAGTGGGGAAATCCCTGGGATGAGATAAAAAGTAAAATGAATGAATGGGCACATACTTCTTTTGCATTTGTGGGTAGAGGACAGTTGAGAGTTAACAATGAACATGATAACGATAACAATGGGGGGCCAGGTAGGCTCCAGCTCTGGAGGGAGATGGTACCCTGAGGGGTCTGGAAAAAGGAAATTACCCTGACGTTCCAAAGGAGTGTTATTGTAGATGCAAAAAGACAGTAAGAGAGCCTCCAGTTAAGGTGAAGATCAACCTCTGTCAGGGAAGATAGTGGCCTGGGGCATGACAACCTGCCACAAACTGCTTTTATTTAGAAAGTTTTCATTTCAGGCCATCCTCTGTGGTTACTTTCGGTCTCTGGGTTTCTAAGGCCATCACACAGGCCTCCTCTGAGCCTGTCAGGCTTGGTAGGTGGCTTCTTTTTCATCCACACTTCTCCCTCTTGGTCCTAAATCAGTCCAAAGGATGCACTGATGACCAACCTCTGGGTTCAATGATGTGGTCCCACAGTGCTCCGAAGGCTCATTCCTAGGAAGTCTCCGAGTCGGCATTTGTCTTGCTGAACAGTGGACCACTGGGGATGGGGCAAGACTTCCTTGGATGGAAGTCAAGGCTAAGTTTTTCTCAAAAGTGAAAGGCAGGTAAATGGGAGGCAATCCGGTCTCACAGGCCTGCATTCAGAAAAATGCTCTGATCATTTCTAACCTGTGAGCTGTCACCATCCAGGTTTTGCCGTCTCACTTGTCTGCACGTTGCATCTAGTACAATATGTACCTATAGGTTGAGGGCATACCATGTACCTTCTCTGCTTTCATAATCTGACCACGACACAAAGTTCCCATTTACTGTGCTAAACTGCCAAGTATTTTTAAAAGTTTGTCTCCAGCGTCAATCCACCATGCAGATGTATGTGGATTTTGGCAAAGGATGCCAAAAGCAGGTGGACTTTATGTCCCAAGATTGACTAATGGTGAGGATTTGAGGCAGAAGGCATGGCAGCTCCGGGGTGGGAAAAATAGCTTTTGAAGAAGCCATTGATCCATTTTCTAGCACTCTTTTCTCACCTATTGCAGATGAGAAAAAAACAGCTCACTTTGGAAGTTTCACCACTGTGAATCCTCAAATCTTAAAAATAAGCACACAATCCTTCAATATTTGGCTAATTGTAAAGTCTTTAGTTTGCTTGAATAATAAAAACAAGGAGTTTGTTAGCTACAATATTAAGACTACTGCAGAATTTTATTTGCTGTATAATATAATGATGACAGTTTGACATATATAGTGTCCGGCAGAAGTGACACCTGCTAGACTGTGGATGGTAGGGTAATGATACGGGTGTAATAATTTATCATTTTAACTTGAACATGTCACCTCTAATGTCATATGGTATGCTTGAGTGTGACAGTGTTATGTTATAGAATGACAT
This sequence comes from Artibeus jamaicensis, assembly GCF_021234435.1. NCBI lineage: Eukaryota > Metazoa > Chordata > Mammalia > Chiroptera > Phyllostomidae > Artibeus > Artibeus jamaicensis. The sequence continues at coordinate 4,797,509 of NW_026522028.1, read as the reverse complement.
GCTTACAATTTTGTAATAAAAGATGATGTAATAACAAACAAGGGGCATCATTTGTGCCAGACCCTGTGTGTGAAATGGGACTCAGCAAGAACAAAGGCAAAATTATCTCACGCATATAAAAATTTGGCAATAGGCTGTGGGCATTGCTCAGGACCACTGGATCCTACCCATCTGAGAGCATAAGAGCACGGTATGGTTGGGTGTGACTATGAGCCAAAATATACCTTGAGTAAGCCGGGCAGCTTGCACCTCTGAGAAGTGATCACTGCTGTTCTCTCCCTAAAGGCATCCCCTTCCCACCAAGAGCACTAAGAGTAAGTGGCAGAAGTTAAAATAGGATGCACTTTTTGGCAATGGATACACAGAGAGTAATATGAATATAGAACTGTGGAGCGTTGAAGAAAAAGAGAATGATGACTCGCATTTACCGAGCATTTACTATGTGCCAAACACTGTTAATCCTTTTCCATGCATATCTTTATTTAGTTCTGTCAGCAATTCTGTAAGATAAGTAGTAGTTAGTGTCCCGTCTTGCAGGGGAGGCACTGGAGGCCCACAGCAGTTACATAACTTGCTTAACCCACAGTATGTGTGGATTTAAACTGTGATCCTTCCCTCCCTTGTCCGCTTTGAGTAAAGGACCTTGCCATGTGGCTATACAGCAGGACGAATGGACTCAAAAGTCTGGTTACAAATAAAACTATACAGATTCTGTCCCCAAAGTGAGGTATAAAATGTAAGTGCTACAGGAGTCAGGGGCAGGACAAATCAGAGCAGTTTTCAAAGAAGAGTGATGCTCTGAATTGAATTTGGAAGATGAAAAGAAAAGCAAGGGACTATAGACCGCATGGGAGAAGAGGCGGCAGGACTTCCAGTATGAAGTATGAAGATGATGGTTTGAACCAGAGGTGGGAAAGCTGGAAAGTTTGCTTGAACACAGCACATGCAAATTGGAATACATAGGTGAACTTGAGTCTGAATACTGGAAAACTGTTGACATTTTGGAAGCTGGTAACTGATATAATGAACCTGATATATATATATATATATATATATCTTACAAAGATGAATGAAATGATGGTGTAGTGAGATTGGAAAAGGGGGTACTGGGAGGCTAACTAATGCAATCATCAAGCATGAGAGGAGACAGTCCTGGAAACAGATAGAAACAGTGGAAATGGAAAACCATGAGTGGAAGGAAGAGATATTAACATGGCTGTGCATGGCTGCAAAGGCATAAATAAGGAGTCGAAAGCATCTGAAGCATAAGAATAGGATAAGCCAGTGGAAGTTTTGGCTGCTTTTGTTGGAGGGGGTTCTCGAGCAAACGTGTAGTTTTCAAATCTGGCTTTTAAAGTATCTCTATTATAGCCCTGGCTGGTGTGGCTCAGTAGATTGAGTGCTGGCCTGAGAACCAAAGGGCTGCCACTTCGATTCCCAGCAACATGCATGGGTTTTGGGCCAGGTCCCTAGGAGGGCGGGCGTGAGAGGCAACCACACATGGATGTTTCTTATTCTCTCCTTCCCTTCCCCACCCCTCTAAAAATAAATAAAATATTGAAAACAAAAATAAAGTATCCCTATTACAGCCACTGCCTTCTTTTTGTTTTTTGGGGGAGCACACTATTTCATTATAACTTTCCTTTCTATGAGACATAGAGAATACATATTTAACTCCTTGAAATCTATGCATATGCTTAAATTTGTAGATTATAAGTGTTTTTTAAAGTTCCCCCATGACTGACTTATTTCTATTGACCATATTTTCAATGAAAATGAGTTTTTTATTCTCTAGAGAACACCGAAAGAAATTAATATTTTTCTTTGGAATAGAAAAACAATCTCCACGAATCTATGGGCCTGAAAGGGTTAATGCAATTAATGCCATTTTAAAAGTCTCTCCAACTCTGATAGTACCTAATTTACATGAGCAACTTCATTGAATACATTTAGAGGCTCCTAGGAGTTCTTTGAAATAAGTTGCTACACAGTTGCAGGGTATTATAGTCATTATTAATTGCGGTATTTTAAAGTTCATACCAGATAAGCGTCCAAGAAAAATGACCTAAATTTATTTGAAAGGCCACTGAAATTTATTTTACTTATGCAACCACATGGCGATATGCATAGAGAACCTCTAATAAAATCCAGCTCAACTGTGCAGGTAGCATGGCGTTGTGGAAATGACCTCTGGATTTTGGTTCCTCCGCTTACTAATGGTGTGATCTTAGCCATGGTAACTTCATCTTCATATGTCTCAATTTTCAGCTGTAAAATGGGAACAGTAGTATGTTTACTTTAGCTCTGGAGGACAAAGATGTTTCCACCTTTTTTCCATGCTGTACTTGCTGCACCTAGAATGCTGCATGACACATAGTAGGGGCTCCGAATATTTTTTTAATTAATAAATGAATGAATCAATCAATGAATGAATGCTGCAAGTATTGGGGAAAATGAAGCATATCATTTGAATACCATATCTATAGTGGAAACAACCATATAATGCTGTGCTACTACTGTTCATCTCTTCCCAAATTTACAGTCCACGACATCACACTGGTAGCTTAAAATTGGCCATGCAGGAGTATTTGTGCCACAAATTTGGCAAACCCTATGGATCAGACCCTCTCTCCCACAAGAGCCAGTGGTTAAGCATTTACCAGTGGTCCACTCTTTCTGATTTTTGTTATCGGTCCTATGTTTACTTTGATCTCTTCCGTCTCTTCAACACCTGAAATACTCGCAGTCGCGCAAACAATTCAGGCTCTCAGGGTCACTGCAGAACCACCCTCTGGGCCTAAAATAACTTCCCTCCCAGAAATACACAATGTCCCACAGTTCATTCTAGTGCCTTGAAAACAGTCTGATGCCTCCAAGTGAGACTTGGGTTTCTCTTCCATGTGTTAAACTACCACTCAGTGGGTACCACCATGATAAGATCACCCCTATGTATTATAATGATTGCTTGCTTACTTGTGTACACCCCCAAGAGCTCTTTGGAGTACAAGGACTATCTTATTCATCGTTACAGTCTCTGTAACTTGCTCCTACTGCAGCTACTCAATTGTGAGGATATAGTTCTGTGAACAGCTAAATAAACCCAGCCTGGTTTTGCACATACTGGCAATCCAGGGAAGGTAACTGGATTAGTAGTCCGAGAAATGTGGTGAATAGAGCACAACCATTCTTACACAGGCACGCTTCACTTGACAGCAATTTCTGAACTGCAGTGTGGGAATCCATTACACTAATCTGCACAATTCGTTCTAATGCTGCCAGCGATTTCATAGACACACGATCGCCAGTTTAAAACAAATAGGTGATGACTGTGACAGATCAAGCCAATCTTAATTCTTGTCTGGTATTTTCGTGGTGACTAAAAGACAGTGACATTTGAAGTCATCTCTGTTTGGTCTAAAAATCTTATTCACAAAACAGCCGCCTACAGGGCCAGTCAGAATGGCTCATTGAGCAAACATTTCTTTTGCATCTTTGTGGGTGAATCATTCCATGAGAAAACTGTTATTATTCCTGTTTTTTCACTCTTGCCTCACACAGTTCAGATGTTGTTTTGGTAATTACCTACATCCTTTAAGATCATTTCACTTCCTTCTACATACGTTTCCCAGACTCATTTGCCAATGAACCTGTAGATGGGTTTGGCAAATGTGAGCGACTAGAGGGGGGAATCACATGACAGGAAAAAAGGGAGAATTCATGTTACATCTCCCTTTTCCTGCTCCAGAGGGTGTTGTCTGGCGGTGGCTGAATTACCTCCGTCACTCCAGCTAACCAGCTTCCCACTGGGCATGCGATCCTGTTTCTGCAGCTCCAGCCAGAAAGTGCCCACCTGATTCTAACTCCCACCTGATGATCTCCACGTGTGAAATCTAGTACCACCACCTGGTGCTCATGCTCCCCACCCCCCCCCCGGGCATGGAGCTGGGAGCAGCTTACTGCTATTGCTAACTTCTAGGTTGTTTTATTGTTTGTTTGGCTTCTTGGGTATTTCATCATCTATGTAACTAATTGCCTCTATTATTCTCCTTTCTTGGAACTATTTGGAGCAGTTTCCATCATCATCATCATCATCATCATCATCATCATCATTTGGCCTGGGACCATTTTTGTTCATGCCACTACTATCTTCTTAGGTGCTAAAAATCAAAATCAAAATATTCCGAATCCTCTTTGGCTTCTGATTTCATCTCACCCCTTGAACCGAATTGATTGCCAAGCTAATCAGTTGCCAAGTCCCATTAATTCAACTTCTATTATCTTGTTGCCATGGCCATGTCTCTAATACCAGGCTGAAACATTGCTGCCTCTTCCCAAAGCATTGCACTATCCTGTTCATTGGACCCTCTGCCTTTGCCTCTTTCCCATCCCTTTCACCAGCAAGGGGGACCCCAGAGCCTACTGTGGCTATAGATGGATAGAAAGATGGAGGGCATGATTGTAAGATTATCAGAGGAATTCAATTAACAGCAGCTGTCCTAAGGCTGAGCATCACAGAGTTTGGAGACAGAGGGGAGTTCTGTATTCAAGGTATCAGCAGGAATCTTAGCAGCGGCAGAAGTTCAGGCAATTTCACTGCAGTTCTCTTCCATTGTGCCTCGCCGGCAACTCCCTAGGTGCCTGTCTCATTTGGTTCTTCAACTGACTGGCTGCTGCAGCTTACTCAATGTCTGCTCCCTCATAATTCTGACTGGGACATAGCATTCATGGCTGCACTTGAAATTATACAGCTTCTGTACCTGTTGTGAGATCCTTGGGTTTCCCGTTTCTATAGAAAGATAGAAATCTAAATGAACAACCTGATGTCTTTTTAGAAAGATAAAGTATAGTTGGCATAAAATATTGTATTAGGTTTAGGTGTAAACATAGTGATTCCACATTTATATACCTTATGATGTGATCACCATGGTAAACCCCTTGACTGCCATCATACAACTTAGCTTTTTTAAAAAAATGTATTCTTCACACTATTACAGATGTTCCACGCACACCTTATTTCTTGATGCAAAGCCCTGGGTCTTACCAGCCCAGGTGAGTCATCAGCAGAGAGTTATGTGTGACGGGAACCCAGCCTTTTACATGGACTGCACGCAGGACAGTTCGCTTAGAAATAGAGAGGTCATTAAACTTATCATCCAAACCAGGGTTCTTTGGAGAGCGAAAGAGGCCACAATAAACAACAACACGGGGAAACAAGCATACAGTGGTATATTTCTGAGCATACTGCAACGCACGGTCGCCGTGTTTACAAAGTACGTCAGGCAGTCAGGCATGGTAAATTGGGTCTGTTTCCACTGGTCGGTTTTTCCTACCACTCTTTATATTTACCCTGAGTATTTCTTTTTCAATGTGGAATGCCAGTCACTTCTCCTAGCATTAGCCTGATCCTACTGCTACTTCATGTGTGTGTTCAAGTGTCTCTTCCTCCATGAAGCCTTCCTTGATTTATCTAGCCAAAAAATGAATTTCTTTTTGTAAACTTAACAAGCAACTACAGTACACATTCCAGGGCCTTTGTTTTCTATTCCACACTATAGTTATGTATGCACCTTATCTTGGCCAGTACGGGTAAGCTCTTAGAGGGTATGAGTCATACCAATATATTTTTATACACCCTGAATTGCCTAGCTAGTATTTTGCTTGGAGTTGGTGGCAAATGAATATTCATTAAATGAATGATTGTTGAGTTCTGAAAACATTGCTCTTGCTATTGTAGTCTCAAACTCACCTCATTACTCTCAATCCTGATGCTTAGGAAATGAAGAAGAGATAAGAGTTTGATCATGTCGAGATTAGAATAGTGGTGAGATAAGCGGAAATAAGAGGATGAAGTTACCATATTCACATGGTCTTAAGAATTTTAAACTAGAAACAAATCAGACTGAGGACATTGTGTTTCTGGAGAGAGAGGAAATCGCAGATAATTGAAAGAAAAAGAATAAATTCAGTGAATAGGTATTTGTTTGAACACACAATTCATTCTGATGTATCTAATTTGAATTATCTCCTGGTTTCTAGTTCATAAAAGTCATTTACGAGTTCAACATAATCTACATGGAAATCATAGTGCATATCAGTCTATTTTTAAAGTACTTCCTAATGAAAACTTCCCATATTTAAGAGAACATCTTAATTGTTATAATACAAAATGCAGTTAAATTATAAACTTTCGTTTGTATTTAGTTGAGAAGCTTTATTTTCCTCTACCACATTGATCACTGATATATTGATAATATGTAATATTATCTTGTTACATAACTTCAATGAAAAGAAAGCATTATCTCATTTCCTACTGTTCTCTGCATAGGACTCTTTACCCTTCAAAATACAGATAAATTTACCAATACTTTAGGTGTGGAATACATAATCTATTTTCTTTTTTTTATCCTCACCAGAAGATATATTTACTGATTTGAAAGACACACATACACACAGAGGAAAGAGTGGGAGAGAGGGAGGGGGAAGGATACAAAGAGCCCAAGAAAATGTTGGCATTCAGGCCTCCATATTTTTTCAATGTCCACAGATAATCGACTGTGTCATCGAGGCTGATAACCACTGCCTTAAGGAAGGAGTAGGCTCTCCCTAAATGAAGAAGGGGCTATCATTTCAGGGGAAGGGATCCCCGAAGGACAGGATCATGGTGGGATAATGTGCACTTTCAGCGAGCACAGAATCAGCAGCGTGACTGAGGGGCGAGAGGCAATGTGGTGGGTAGTGATAAACTGTTTGGAAAGGTTCTAGCTGGGCCAGATATTAAAGCATTCCAGAAACCAGAGGTTGAAATCCAGTTCCTTGAAACAGATTTTAACACGGTAAATTAGTATAACAATACTAATTGTACATAACAATACTACTGTGGGCACTCAGAATAACTGAAGTAAGAATACTGAAGGAGAAATCAAAACACAGGGCTAGAATATCTGACTTACAGCTTCCTCTTGCGGAGGCAGTGGTTCTTCAAGATCTTGGGGTTCTGCTAAGACCTTTACACACTCTCTCACACTTTCGTCCTTTTAATTTTGCTTGAGTGTGTCTCAAAGGCTGAGGCCTGGGTCCCACCTCCCCAGGCTCTGATTTAATTGGCCCGTTGTGCGACCCAGGCCTGGAACAGGTCAAAGGGCACCCCCTAGTGATCAAATATGCCATTCAGCTGAGGACCAACAGTTGCATCGCCTCTTCTCATTTGGACATGAATAGGAATCACCTGGTAATCTCGTGACAGTGCTGTTCTCAGCCTCACTCGCAAGGATTTCAACTTAATAGGCTTAGGGTGGTGTCCAAAAATTTGGGGTTCTAACAAGCTCTCAGTGCTGCTGACCATGCTGGCCTTTCAGTAGCAGTGCTCTGGTGCAGTGGTTCTCAAACTTGAGCATGCATCTGAATCCATTGGAAGGTCAGTCTAGATAGACATGTGGGGCCCCACCCCCAGGGTTTCCATTCCGTTGGTCTGAGGAAGGTCTCCCGCCGGTCAGTCAAGTTCCCACGTGATGTGAATGCTAATGGCTGGGCACCTTACCTTGAAAACCTCTGCTCTAGGTCCAAAGTTATCACTCTATATTTATTTACATTTTAAATAAGTGCCCATCAGTAAATGAATGGATTGAAAAACTATGGTACATTTACACAATGGAATTCTATGCAGCAGAGAGAAAGAAGGAGCTCCTACCCTTTGCAACAGCATGGATGGAACTGGAAAGCATTATGCTGAGTGAAATAAGCCAGGTGGTGAAAGACAAATACCATATGATCTCACCTTTAACAGGAACCTAATCAACAAAACAAACAAATGAAGAAAATAGAACCAGAGACCTGGAAATAAAGAACTGACAGTGACCAGAGCGGAGGGGGGAGGGAGATAACAGGGGACAGAAGGGGAAAGGTTGTCAAAGAACAGGTACAAAGGACACACGGACGAACTAAAGAGGGAAAAAATTGAGGGTGGGAGGTGGGGGTGGGTGGGGTGGGGGAGTTGGGGGTTGAAAATGGAGGCAACTGTATTTGAACAACAATAAAAAAATGAAACTAAACAAAAAATAAAAATAAAAAGGCACTTCCCCTTAATTCATTATTGGATTTCAGGACATTTTCGCCTCTAAATACTTAGCTATGACAGTTTATCGCAGCACCCTTGGATTACAGAAATGAGTATATAAGGCACAGGACAGGCAAAGTCCCACTGTCTACTTGGAGGGACAGCTGCCGTGCACTGAGGGACCATCTGACAACATTAACCAAATTGATGGATTGTGGGCTGTCATTTCTGCTCCTTTCCTAATGGTTCTTTCATTTAAGGGAGGACTGTAATTGCCATTAGTTGCTGATGGGGTGTTAAGAGTTCCTTTGTGGAATCCCGCAACCTCTACTTGTAACAGGATATCAGTTGGGGAGCGTTGCCTGGGCAGCGATGGCCGACCCTCAGGCTGGCCCAAGCAGCAGGTGCCGGTGCTGTTACTAACGTTGGCATAAGGGAGGCAGTAGTTCTTTTGGCCACTGCAGATATTTTGTGATTTAAGTCCTGAATGCCTTGGGTTTAGAGATCCATTAAATGATCTGAGGTTCAGCAATCTGCAGCAATCAAATTTTCGACACAGGAAAGCACCTTTGTTTTACCCTAATCACTTAATGAGTAGCAATAACTCAAGGTTCCGGGAAGTCTACTACATTCTGCCTCATCTAAATGTTCTTGTACTTGTTCCGAAGGCCTGTGTCCCTTCCCCTCCCACTTCTGGATCAGGCCTCCTCATCTGTTTTAAGATCCAGATGAAGATATTACCACCTCAGAGAGGTCTTGCCCAAATACTCTATGTACAGTGCCTGGCTCCCTCCTGCCTAGTTTTTGGTGTATTTCTACTGTAGTGCTTATTACAAGGCATGAAGCCTGCAGACCGCGGGGCTCTCCTCTTCTGACAGTGCAGGCCCCGAGGACAGAGGCAGTCTCTAGCTCATCTTTTTCTCTCTAGCACCTGGAGCAACGCCCAGCAGAGATGAGGTACTTAGTAAACAGCATCTGTAAATTCTCTGAAGCACCAATCTTCATCCTCTGCTATATTGGGAGTCTTTTCTCCATGCTTCCTGACCACTCTGTACTTTTCCCAGAGGTAGAGCTTATGCTTCTGACTTTCAGTGACATTTCAACATGTCTCTGTGCCAGCCTTGACCGTGTGCTCTATAAGGATCCATTTTGTTCACAGGTCTATTATCAGCATTTTTTCCCGGCCCATGGTATACGAAGGTGCTTGGTAAATATCTGCCAAATGAAGTAAACAAGTGGAGCCCTGGCTGGAATGGCTCAGTGGATTAAGAACCAAAGGGTCGCAGGTTCGATTCCCAGTCAGGGTACATGCCTGGGTTGTGGGCCAGGTCCCCAGTCGGGGGTGCATGAGAGGCAGCCACACATCAATGTTTCTCTCCTTCTCTTTCTCCTTCCTTTCTCCTCTCTCTAAAAGTACATAAATGAAATCTTTTTTTTTTACTATATATATATATATATATATATATATATATAGAGAGAGAGAGAGAGAGAGAGAGAGAGAGAGAGAGACTAGTCAATATTTCCTCTGAAATCTCTTTGGTTTGAATTTCCATGTCTTTTACCTTTTTTTCCTAAATGTGTCTCCTCCAATATAGCAGGGCTTTTCTCCACATCTTTTGATTGGTTATTGTTTGAATAAAAGTTCATTGTCCATTAGCAACTGTTTTTTTAACTTTATTTATTTTTAGAGAGGGGAAGGGAGGGAGAAAGAGAGAGAGAAACATCAGTGTGTGGTTGCCTCTCACATGGCCCCTACTGGGGACCTGGCCTACAACCCAGGCATGTGCCCTGACTGGGAATCAAACCTGTGATGCTCTGGTTAGCAGGCCTGCACTCAATCCACTGAGCTATACCAGCCAGGCCATTACCAACTGTTGAGTGAGAGGAGGAATACATTTACTCACTTTTAAAGAATTTGGTAGTGTAATACCATGCAGCGAAAACACTTCATTGCCTTCAAAGAGGGAAACAGCTGAGGGAGATGTAAGAGACTGTGCAAACGTTGCTCAGAATATTATTGTTTCATGACATATTTCAGGTCAACAAATGTTGTCACTGTCACCACATTTTACAGAAGAGAATGCAAACTGAGAGAAAACTATAGGGGCAAACTGAGATTTTTAGACACATCTGGGAGAGGGGTCAAGAAACATGTTATCACAACATCATTTACCTCCTTCTCATCCTTAAAACCTACACTGCGCTGAAATGTGTTAACAGCAGCAAAATGATTCATTCAATGAGGCTGGCATCCCTAACTCCATGCCTTTCACCTCTGTAATGAAGCGTGCCCACATGGCATGCCCCCCACACGGGTAAAGGGGAGAGCCTCAGGAATTTCAGATGCTGTAAAATTAAAAATGGGCTCATCTTTCAACATGAATCGCCTACTGCAGCACAATCTCAGTTATCTGCATTGCTCAGAGATGAAGGTTTTCCAGAGAGGTGAGGTCTAACATGGAGTGTGTTGGCATTTTAATTTTTAACTTTTCTTAACATGAGAATTTCTAATAAATGCGTTATATGTGGATCTAATTCCTTAAACAGAATAATCTGGTAAGTATTAACATGTTCCTTCATGATTCGGGATTAGTATCAGGAAGAGGAGTCACAGTGATACAAATACAGGAAACGTGTGGGATATTGGCCTAACTAGGAACTGGCCTGGAAGTGATGCCAGAAGCGTATTCCAAGAGGCTGGCTGAAACCCGGGTACATGAATTCCCTGGAATAGGTGTCTTTTGGAAAAACCTTCCACTGTTTTTTTTGTGCATGTGACTTCTTGATCTTGTTGATAAGGTAAAAGAAAGAGCACCCCTTGACATTATTGGAAAGTCATTCAATGTTTCTTTGCATGGGTCGCTTCACAAACTCTTGAAAAGTTTTCTTCATCTACGGTATCAAGTGACAACTCTGTAACATAGTGCCATGCTATTTTCTCCTTCTTTTTTTTTTTTTTATAAAGATTTTATTTATTTATCTTTAGAGGGGAAGGGAAGGAGAGAAAGGAGAGAAACGTCAGTGCATGGCTGCCTCCCATGCGTCCCATGCTGGGAACTGGCCTGCAACCCAGGCATGTACCCTGACTGGGAATTGAACCGTGGTTGCCTGATTCCCAGGCCCGCGCTCTAACCACTGAGCTACACCATCCAGGGCTATTTTCTCCTTCTAATACTACACAGTATTTGATTTCAGACAGAAATCCCCCCATCCATTCAACAAATACAGGGTCTGGCACAAATAATGCCCCTGTTATATTACAAACTTTTATTACAAAATCATGAGCATGTCGTTCTGTAACATAACAATATCACACTCAAGCACACCATAGGACATTTTAGGTGAGATGTTCACATTAAAACTATACATTATCACCCCCATAGTATTACCCTACCAACCATACTCAAGCAGGACTAACTTCTGCTGGACCTTGTATAATAACACTATGACATTATTTGAATCATTGCACCAAAATGTTATCTATTTCATAGATGTCAATCCTCTCTCTACAATGAGAAGACAATCTCTAAAGCAAAAGACTTTATTATCCTGGACCTGTGGGACCTCTCAAACATACCCACAACTGCTCTAAATGTATTTTTAGCACTCATTGCATTTTATTTTAATGCCATTGCTGTTCTAAGGACTTTGTGAGTTATAGTTAACTTTTTTAGTCTCTCTGCCAATAATTCTATAATAGTAGTTCGAAGTTGGGATGAATGAATGAACCCTCAAAGTGACTCTTTTGAATCTAAAAAGAAGCTTGGCTATTCTTTTAAAAGATTTATTTATCTATCTATCTATCTATCTATCTATCTATCTATCTATCTATCTATCTATCTATCTATCTATCTTTAGAGGGGAAGGGAAGGAGAGAGGGAGAGAAATATCAATGCATGGTTGCCTCTTGTGTGTCCCCTGCTGGGAACTGGCCTGCAACCCAGGCATGTGCCCTGACTGGGAATCAAACTGCAATACTCTGGTTTGCAGGGCTTGGCTATTCTTATAAGGCCCAGCTTCTAATGTGCCACCTTGACAAATATTAACCTAAGTGTAGGTGAAATCATTGTGAAATTGTATTAATGCTATTTTTTAATAAATAAGAAATAATTTATTTCTTGTTTGTGGAATATCTAAAGTGAAGGACATTTTTCTTTTACAGAGTAAAAATATTTAAAAATTGTTATATAAGTTCTCTATAGGTAAAAAAAAAATACAGTCATCATTTTATTGAAACAACCTGAAGAGACATCAGATCACCCCTTTGACAAAAAGACAGTCTCTTTTCTTCTAGGCTCACTAGGTTACTATGTGTTGTATCACAATTATGTGTATTTCTAAAACAGACCATCTGAGAGACTGAGAATCTTGAGCTACATAATTTATTTTCTTATATTTGGCTTTCTACATAATTTTATACTTTTTCAATAGATTTATTTGATATTGTATCAGGATTTATAAGCTGATATTTTGTTTTAAAAGATGCAATTTAGTTTTTAAAAACACAATATGTTAAAATTCCAGTTCCAAAATGTTAAAATGCTCTTCCAAAGCATTGTGGTCTAAAATATTCAAAGTTATGTATATTCATAATCTGAATGCTTTCCAGTTTTTGAAGTATTTCTTTATATTTTGGTCATTTGTCATTATAATTATATTCTTATTGTTCTGACATGTTTTTTTAAAGATTTTATTTGTTTCTTTTTAGAGAGAGGAGAAGGGAGGGAGAAAGAGAGGGAGAGAAACATCAATGTGTGGTTGCCTCTCGTGTGCCTCCTACTGAGGACCTGGCCCACAACCCAGGAATGTGCCCTGACTGGGAATTGAACCAGTGACCCTTTGGTCTGCAGTCTGTGCTCAGTCCACTGAACTACACCAGCCAGAGCTTTCTTGACATGTTTTTTTTTTAATTTTGTTTTTGTTTTGGGGGGGAGGTTTTTGATGGTGGTTTCAATTTCTTCACTGCTCATTGGTCTATTTAGATCTTTTTCTTTTTTTAATATATTTTATTGATTATGCCATTACAGTTGTCCTATTCCCCCCTTCATTCCCCTCCACCCTGCATACCCCTCCCCCACCATTCCCCCCTTTAGTTCATGTTCGTGTGTCACAAGTTCTTTAGCTTCTACATTTCTCATACTATTCTTGTCTTCCCCCCTATTTTCTACCTACCGTCTATGCTACTTAGTCTCTGTACCTTCTCCCCTCTTCTCCTTCTCCCACTCTCCTGTTGTTAACCCTCCTTGTGATCTCCATTTCTATGGTTCAGCTCCTGTTCTAGTTGTTTGCTTAGTTTGCTTTTGTTTTAGGTGTGGTTGTTAATAACTGTGAGTTTGCTGTCCTTTCACTGTTCATATTTTTTATCTTCTATTTCTTAGATAAGTTCCTTCAACATTTCATATAATAAGGGCTTGGTGATGATGAATTCCTTGAACTTGACCTTATCTGAGAAGAGCTTTATCTGCCCTTTCATTCTAAATGAAAACTTTGCTGGATAAAGCAATCTTGGAGGTAGGCCCTTGCCTTTCAGGACTTGGAATACTTCTTTCAAACCCCTTCCTGCCTATAAGGTCTCTTTTGAGAAATCCGCTGACAGTCTGATGGGCACTTCTTTGTAGGTGACTGTCCCCTTATCTCTTGCTGCTTCTAGGATTCTCTCCTTCATTTTAATCTTGGCTGATGTAATTATAAGGTGCCTTGGTGTGTTCCTTCTTGGGGACTCTCTGAGCTCCCTGGACTTCCTGGAAGTCTATTTCCTTTGCCAGATTGGGGAAGTTTCCTTCATTATTTTTTCAAATAAGTTTTCAGTTTCTTGCTCTTCCTCTTCCCCTTCTGGTACCCCTATAATTCAGATGGTGGAACATTTAAAGATGTCCTGGAGGTTCCTAAGTCTCTCCTATTTTTTTGAATTCTTGCTTTTTCATTCTTTTCTGTTTGGTCATTTCTTTCTTTCTTCTGGTCCACTCCATTGATTTTAGTCCCAGATTTGTTTCCATCACTATTGGTTCCCTGTGCAATTTACTTCATTTCACTTAGTGTAGCCTTCATTTTTTCATCTAATTTGCGACTAAGATCAACCAGTTTTGTGAGCATCCTGATCACCAGTGTTTTGAACTGTGCATCTGATAGGTTGGCTATCTCTTGGTGCTTAGGAGTATTGGCTTTGAGGCTTTGAGCTGTTTTTCTGCTTGAGCCATAATATTTTGATCTGTTTGTGCCTGTTAAGTATGAGCGGTGGAGGCTTATATGTTCACCAGGGCAGGGTAACCTAGTTGCTGGGTTGTGACACTGTATGTGGGGGCAGGGTCAGAGAGGGGCAATGGCTTTTTTCTGCTCTCTCTCACATTTTGGTCCTCTCTGCCACTTCCCACAAGCAAATTGGGCCCTTCTGGTGCTGGTTCTCAGGCAGGTGAGCTTGTGTTCATTCTAGGACCCTGTGGATCTCCCCAGTGAACTCTCCTGTGGGGCTAGGAGCCTCTCCTGGCACCTCAGCCCCTGAAAGTTTTTCCAATCAGTGCTTTTAGGCTTTATTTCCAGTCACTGGGGCCTTGGGTTGCACAGTCTGTGTCATTGTCCATTTTTACACCTGCCTGGTTTCTCTGTGCACAATTGTGTGTCCGTGGTCAGCCAGCTGCCTTGCTACCCTTACTGGGTTTTTGTCGCTGCACCCACCTGGGTTACCAATCACCATCTCCTCCTGCTGGGACCCCTCTCCACTGCTGCCCCTCTTACCAGGCTGGATGAATGGTTCATGGTTGTCAGACTTCGGTACAGTTTACTTTTCTGTGTGTTTGGTTGTGTTTTTGTTTCTAAATCTTTGTTGTGTTTAAATTTGGTTGCGTGAGGAGGCACAGTATTTCGACCTATGCCTCCATCTTGGCCAGAAGTCCTCCTGACATGTTTTAAAGCATACAAAATAATTGTTTTATTTGTTCTACAACTTCATGTAAGATTCAGCGATTGTCTCATCTCAGTGGAATTTTATGCAGCAGAGTTTTCTGAAGTCATATTGTAAGTATTAATTCCTGAGATGGTAACCCTGTTTTTAAAAAACGTTACATTCAAGTAGAATATCTCAACTCTTCCTAATTGTCTTCAGATAACTTATTTTAGTTTGAGTGACAGAATTCTCATTTGACACCTGTGGCTAATTTTCCTTACATTTTTAGCTGTGAGGGTTTGGGCAAATTGTCGATATTAATCAACTGGGACAAATTCTAAAACACACTGGCTTTTCCACAAATGTTCTCCCTATAGACCCATCTCAGTGGTGGGTGAAAAAAGAAAGGGCTTTTGGTTCTAACAGATAAGTCATTGAGATTTTCCAGTAGATCATGACAATGGTGGACTGAGTGAGCCGCCTTCCTATTAAAGCCAGTTATTTGTCTTGTTGGCATGTCAACAGAACTCATTTTTCTTTTAATTAAGAATTGCAGTTACAACTTTTTTTTTAAACCTCTCACAGCTATTCAACCTACTTGTCCTCAAAGAGGATTTGATTGAAAAATCAGCTTGGGCCAGACCAATTTCACACTCGAAAGAAAATCACCCGCCCCTCTCAAATCATTGGCTTATTCTCCCATACAAAAGCCATTCTCAGAAAATTGGAATTAAGAGTATCTTCAGGATATAGACACTGTTATGGACTGAATTGTGGCCTGCCTCTAAATGTAGCCCCAATCCCAATATTAGTATACTTAGGGTCTTTAAAAAGGTAATTAAGGATAAATGAGGTCATAAAGTGAAGGCCCTGCCCCGATATGTCTTATTTCTGTCTAAGAAGAGGAACAGATACTGGGCATGGGTGAACACAGGAAAAGGCCACAGGAGGACAGAGTGCGAAGACGGGAATCTCCATACGAGCCATGGAGAGAGGCCTCAGGAGAAACCCAACCTGCCAATACCTTCGTCTTGGACTCCCAGGCCCAAGAACTGTAAGAAATAAATATCTGTCCATTTCTATTGTTGAAGCCACTTAGTCTGTGTGGCTTAGACCTAGTAGACTAATACAGATTCCAGGTCTGAAGAAACATACAATGTAATTGGGAAAGTATACCCTCCAGACAAACATCTAAATATTGGGTTTAAGAAAATATAATTAAAAGCTGCGTCAAAGATGGGATTACGTAAGGACTGAGTTGTTAAGGGGGAGCGTGTCTTGGAGGGGGTATGCATCAATAGATTTCAGCAGGTCAACAGGAGTTTCCTTTACAAGATGGCTGGGAGAGACCCAGAGCGATGCTCAAATCTCATTGTCTTGTGACATTTCAGAGCCCACATCAAAGGTCACCTTCTTTTCTAAACTAGGATTTGGCATACATGGCCTGATGCACAAGTGAACAATGGAACAAAATATGTGGTGTTGGCATTGTTCTAGAAGTCTCAGCACCTATGACCAACTTCACTGTTCTATTTACCATACTTTTATTTCATAGCCCCTCTGTGATACTTGTCTGATGACCTCTCAAGAAAAATGTGACTTACTGAGTGAAACTTATAAAGTAATTAAGAAATAGCCTTTACTTTATGGGAAATATATTTTATAATTATGATACTGAATCGATAATAATAGCAGTTAATATTTAGTGATCAACCATTGAATCAGCCACTGCATTCACAGCTTTCCCATACATTATCTAATTTCATTCTCACAACAACCCTATCAGGATGGCACTTTCTCATGCCACTTCACAGGCGAGGCAATTGAGCTTTCCAAGCACTTAAAAAAAATTGCTCAAAGGGACACAGTTGGTATGTGATGAAGTTGTGATTTCAAATGATCCAGATTAGCCCCAGAAATCAGTATCAAACTCTTCACCACCACTTATAGAATACATGGGTATGTGTAACACACACACACACACACACACACACACCCATATGCGTATTACATTTATATAATATATATGAGTACATTGATGTACTGTATGGATACACATACTGTAAAGACATATATGAAGTTGCCCTGCCTGGTGTGGCTCAGTGGATTGAGTGTCAGCCAGCAAACCGGAGGGTCACTGGTTCAATTCCCAGTCTATATAGCCCATGCCGGGGTTGCAGGCCAGGTCCCCAGTAGGGGGAGCGCGTGAGAAGCCAACCACACATTAATATTTCTCTCCCTCTTTTTCTCCCTCTCTCTAAAAATTACTAAATAAAAAATTTAAAAATAAAAACACATATATGAAGAACCTAAGGCTAACATTAGGATAGATAGAGAACAATGGAATAGAATTGGGAATCTAGAGAAAAATGAGACTAAAAAATGATCGATTGATCTTGGATAAGAGTTCTAAGACAATTCAATGGAAAAAAATAATCTTTTCAACAAATGGTGCTGGGAAGACTATATAGTCATGTGCAACAGAATGAAGGTGGACTCCCTCACACAGTACACAAATATTAACTCAAAATGAATAGCAGAACTAAATGTAAGAACTAAAATAACAAAACTTTTAACAAATATATAGGAGTAAATCTTTGTAACCTTAGGTCAGGTTAAATCTTTTTAGCTGTAACACTAAATGCATAAAAGACAAAAGAACAAATAGAGAAATCGAACTTCCTCAAAATTAAAAGTGTTTTGTGTTTCAAAAGACTGTACTGAGAAAGGGAAAAGACAACCCACAAACATGAGAGAAATTACTTAGAAATCATGTACCTTAGAGAGGACTTCTATCCACAATGTAAAAAGAAAAACAAAAACCTCTTACAACTTAATAATAAAAATACAATAACCTGATTAAAAATGGACATGGAATCTTAGTAGAAATTTCTCCCAAGATGATACATAAATGGCCAATAAGAACAGGAAGGATGCTCAACATCTGTAATCATCAAGGAAATGAAAATTAAAACTACAGTGAGATACCATGCCATAGCCACTAGGATGACTATAATAATTCTTTTAAAAACAATGTAAAATAACAAGTGTTGGCAAGATGTGGAGAAACTCGAATACAATGCTGGTGAGAATATAAAATGTGCATCATCTTTGAAAACAACTTGGTAGGCAGTTCCTTAGAAAGTTAAACACAGAATTACTATATGACCCTAGAATTCCATTCCTAGTAAATAAAAACATATCCTTACAGATCACTGTACACGAATGTTCATAGCTGCATTATGCATAATAACCAAAAAGTGGAAAGCAGCCAAATGTCCATCTACTGATAAACAGATAAATGAAATATGGCACGCTCATACAATGCAATATTATTTGGCCATAAAAAGGAATGAGGTTTTGAGATATGCTATAATGTGGATAAACTTAAGAAACATGATGCTAAGTTAAAGAAGCCAATCACAAAACATGACATATTGTATGACTGCATTTACATGACACATGCAGAATAGGCAAATCTACAGAGACGGGCAGTAGATGCATATTTTCGTAAAGATGATGAAAGATGGCGGCCCAGAGTAAATGAGGAGCATCCGTTAATAGGTATAGAAAATACTCTTAAATTAACTGTTGGTGATGATTGCACAACTCTGAATTCACTAAAAACTATTGAGTTGAACACTTTAAATGGGTGAATTGTATGGTATGTGAAATACATGCCAATAAAGCTATTAAAATATAGGAAATCCAAAATGTATCAGTTGCTTTGAATCTCTTAATTTCTCTAGCCTTCATAATTTGAAGCCAATATTAGTAAATGGTTATTGGAACAGTAAGGGGGTTGGGTGGAGACAAAATCCTATTTCTTCTTGTAACCTAGAAATTACTAATGCCAAAGTCTATCAAGTTAAATTGATTTCATTCTTCTGAATGAGTAGTAACATTCCTTGTTGACATCATTGCATCGAGAAATCAAAATTGATGTTCTGAATATTAACACTTGCATTTCTTCACCCCTGTCTTATAAATAACCAACCAATCATAAACAGGTTTGATCTCTTTGCTTCTTTTATCCTCTGCAGCTAGATATAGCCCTGGTATAGGGCCAAGATTCTCATGAATCCACCAGTAAGTTCCACAATACCACATAATATGATGACTAACTTCTCAAGTGAAGGCCAATAAGATGTAAGTAAAAGTGTTACACAGTAAATGTGAGACAACTCAGTCTTCTAGAGCACAGGTGGCAAACACAAGGACCGCGGGCCGAACCCAGCCCTCCACCTTGCTTTATCCGGCCTGGCACCTTGATTCTAACCAGTGGCAGCACTAAGCTCTCACCTAACTGTTACGGAGTAGTTACATTTCTACAGTCCTAAAGTTACATCCGGCCCTTTGAAGGCAACCACCAGGCTGATGTGGCCCCTGGCACAAAGGAGTTTGACACCCGTCCTAGCAGATGGATCCTCATGCCTTCCCTCGTACATTCTGTGGTCTGCAATGTAATCTCCACCTGATGATGGAACTCTGGCAGCCATCTTGGAACATGTCCCCACTTCAGGAGGAAAGCTGTGGCCTCAAATGGTAGATAAAATAATCCCATTCCCTTGCCCATTCTCCTCTGATGTCTGTTATTTGAGTAATACAAACTTCTATCTTGTTTAAGCCATGGATATTTTGAATTTTGTACATATAGGCAAAACAAATTTTAATCACTATACATATTTAATAACTAGCTATAGATATATTTTTACATAACATGAAAAGCTTGCTGTAATGTTAATCTATAAAATGATCCAGTAAGCATAAAGAGCAATCTTTTTGTGCTGTATTAAAAAAAACAAACACACTCTCAGCTCACTTTACTTGGTTCCCTTAAGTACAGTTTAATTCAGCCGAAGTTTTAAATGTGGTTCCCTCAAAACAGTAAATCTGTGTGCACTACAAATCGCCATAAATCAGTTATTTTCCTTGCTGTGTGAATACCCTATGACCTGGCAATTCTACTAGCATATATTATGTTGGCCAAAAAGTCCTTTTAGTATTTTCCATAAAATAAAAGGCATATTTTTCATTTGCACCAATAACTTATATTTTCTTCCATCTTCAATATTAAAGTGGCTGAGCAAAACATCACTGATTTTGGTAAGTTTTTTAAATGCATGCTGATAGGAGAGCTGTTACAATACAGTACCAAAATTGTTTTGAATGAAGTTAAAGACAACTAAGCACTGCTAGAGCCATCTTATAGAAAAAACAAACAAATGAATGAACTCTTTGGCCAACCCAATATACTCCTTGAGAGATTCTTACAAATGCACCAGCAAATACGTACAAAAGGTATATAGTGATTTCAAAGGAACTGAAAACAACCCCAATGTCTACCAACATGTGAAAAACTTAAGTTGTGTCATATTTTTACAGTGAGGTATTTGTTGATCAACATAAATATATAAAACATAATGCCGAGGGGTAAATGTTACAGAGAAAAACTATAGCCACAGTGATGTTATAAACACAAAGTTGCAATCCAGGTACAACAAAACAACCTATAGTTTAAAGATACAGAGGAAGTGATAAAATACAGCGTCTGGCAGAAGTAAGCCTGCTTGAGTGTGGTTGGCAGGGTAATAATATAGATGTAATAATGTATAGTTTTAATCTGAACGTTTCACTAAAATGTCCTATGGTGTGCTTGAGTGTGATATTGCTATGTTACAGAATTATAGGCTTATGATTTTGTAATGAAATATTTTGTAATAAAAAGGAGGTGTTATTTGTGTCAGACCCTGTATATAAACAAGCAAAAAAATAAACAAACATGAAAATGATTTCTTTGAAATTCAAGATAGTGGTTCCTTTTGGCTGTGGGGGAAAGGGAAGTGATTATGGAGGTGGAAAATGGTGTGGGAGGGTGCCTTCCAGGATACTAATGGTGTCTTGTTTTCCTATGACAGAAGGTTGGAACACAGAGGTTTACATTATTCTTTAAACCTGAGGTGTCCAATATGGAAGCCACTGGCCACTTGCGGCTCTTGAGCACCTGAGATGCGACTGCTGGAAATTGAAATGAGCTCCAAGTGTAAAACGCACACTGGATTTCAGTGACTTAATCCAGAAATATGTTAAATATATAATTACTAATTTTTATATTGATTACATGCTTAAATGATCAGAATGTGGGTGCACTGGTTAAATGAAGTACATTTAAGTTACTTTCTATTTCTTTTGGCTTTCTCTAAATGCATCTAGGGGAAAAATCCAAAATTACATATAAGACTTACATAATGTTTCCATTGGACAATATTGCTTTAAAGTCTACCTGTAAGTTTCACATTTTTATACATATCATATATTTCATAGTAAACATTTAAATTATATATGTTAATTGTAATAAATTGTTTTTCACCATTAAAGACACAAGAAGTAGTTTTACTTTCCAAAGACGACATAAACTAGTTCAATATAACATTCACTTATGAACACCTTCTAACTAAGTCTTTCTTTGTCAGTGGTATCTATACATTACCTCAAAGACCCAGAAACAATGGCATGTGATTAAATTGAACACATATACACACAGTTCTGTCAATATGCTTTAAAAATCCAGGAAAATGGACTGGATTCTCACAAAAGTATATTTGTGTGATTGATTAGTTGAGATATTGAATGATCAAGCAGTTAGTGAGGAAGGAACTAAAATTCAATAAAATCCTAATTCAGACTATACGGATGAGTGTAAAAATATTGAATGTAGGAACTATAAAAGCTAATGATTTTTGTTCTAAACTAATTCAATTATTTGAGAAGCTACAGAATGCCGATATTAAGAAGTAACTCTCCTCTGTGGAACTAACTCTGACCATACATTTTGCAAAACAGAAAGATTATCTAATTTAGTATTTATACAAATACTTCATCTGAATAAATGAGGTGTGAATATTTAACAGCCTCTCTATTTTCTAAATTCTGCTCGAAGCAGAACATCATGTATAAACCATACCAAATTTTTAAGAGGAAAGAAGAATTAAAGGTTACTGGCACAATGCATTCAAAATGTATTTTAATTAGTTGGCACCAGGACAGAAATATGTACACATACACACATATGTATGCATATATGTGTATGTATCTTCTTATATTTGCAGACTATATAGATTCAGTAAAAAGGAGGTTCAGAATCTGACAAGGAATTCTGATCAGCCCACAGTAATGGGCGGGCACACAGAGAATTCCTAATACAAAGAGGAAAAGAATGTAATAGATTACAAAAAATAATCTGGCTTGAGGTCCAAGGGACCTTGGTGTGCATCCCTCTATTCAATCTCTTTGCAACTTTAAGGCAATTCCTAACCTATGATCTTCAGTTTTCTCAACTGCTATTTAGTGAGAATTCTACTACTTTGAAAGATGTCCAGAAACATGAAATGCAGGGTGACTGGCATACTGCAAGTGTTCAAGGCCCAGGAGGTATTGTCATCTTAGCCCATCACTGAAAAATACAAAAGGTGGAAACCACCTGGCTGGTGTGGCTCAGTGGATTGAGCACTGGCCTCAGAACCAAAGGGTCAATGGTTCAATTCCCAGTCAGGGCACATGCCTGGGTTGCAGGCCAGTTCCCAAGTAGGGGACACATGAGAGGCAACCACACATTGATGTTTCTCTTCCTCTCTTTCTCTTCCCTTCCCCTCTCTCTAAAAATAAGTAAATAAAATCTTAAAAAAAAAAAGAGGGGAACAAGCATTTGTTTTGTTGGTCTACTCTACTCATCAAAAGTGTCAGATAATGAGTGAGACCTCTAATTAATAGAAGACTTTAATCCAATAGCAATATTGACATGTGCATATCCCTCTCAGTTAATAAAACTACACTGATTAAAACAGAGAAACAAACACTATTTTATTCACAACGTTAAAAGAAGACAATGGTGCACCTAGAAAGAAATGGAAGCTAAATGAGAGTATACATGACATGAACATCTTGTGAAAATGGCAAGGGGGGAAATATTATTCCTCTTTGAATATATCAAAAAAATAGTTCTATGTTTTAGGAAAAGAAAGGCAGATAAAGTCTAGGGTAAGTTCTACGACAGGCAGTATGGTTAGAAGGAGAGACACCGGAATCCCTGTCCTGGCTATATAACCTTGGGCAAGCAACTTAACTTAGCTGCCTCATTTGCTAAATAACTATATTACTAATACAACCTACCTCACGGGATTGTTGTGATTGCTTAAATCAGTGCATAGAACACTCAGACTAGTGTCTGCCACACAAGAAGCATTACCAGAGCTCCTGTGTCAATGTCATCATCACCATCATTAGATTTCTGCAGACAGCATGAGTGGACATCATTTGTCTATAATGAAGCACTTATTTTGTGAGCATATGTCCAACCAGTGAAGTTGCTTTCCATCATCACCTCTGTGGATGCAAAACTCCTTTTCTTCTTTCTTAACTGTAATAGGGGGCCCTAATACTGCAATGAAATTAGAACTGATTTGGTTGAATCTGGTTGAGAGCCTCAAGTTACCACCCATGTGTCTTTGTTTTCACCACACTCAGCGGGCTATGCAGTGCATCAAAACCAAGTCCAATACAGGCATTTAAAGTGGTTGAAAAACTACAATACCACAACAAAGAACATGTATGGTTGAAGACTGTTTCTGGGTTGAAAGTACTATGGACAAAAGACATTTTACACGTGATCTCAGTAATATCAAATAGAAACACTTTGAAGATATATTTTAATAAAAATGGCAATATTTAAAAAACGGGTATAGTGTTTCAGTCAATGAATCTCCAGTTTCTAGCACTATCCCAACCAGTCAGTAACCATTAGCCACATGTGCCTCTTTCAACACAGATGTTAATTAACTAATGCCAAGTACAGTAAACATTGAATTCCGTGGTCTCCCTGGCTGCAATACTGCTGCTCAGTAGCCATGTGTGGCTGGTGGCTATTGTACTGGACATCACAGAGAAGAACATCTCCATCCTCAGATGAAGTTCTGCTTTACAGTGCGGATTTAGAGCATGCCACAACACGGAAAATGTTAGGCATGTAGAACATTACCGCAAGCAACAGTAAAATCGCACAGGAGTTGGGGGATATGTTTCCTTTTATTAAAGGCACCACAGATAATAAAAGAACTTACATTTAATTCTCTGGAGGTGTTTATTTTCTTAAGTCCTTCTCTTCATCAGTCCACAATGTGGTTTTTATGTGAGAAGGGTAGCAGAGTGAGAAAAGCTGCTGCTGGAGGGAGCCCTTTGTTGACCTATAACCTTGAGGAGGTCGGGGCAGCCTCACTCTGGGGCTCTGGGGCCTCTAGCTAATCAGTTTACCAGTAAGAAACTGAACATAAAAACTCTTTGTAAACCCAAAACAAATGCTGTCTATCATTATAATAATTTCTCAATTTTCACTTGGCTAAATGCAAATAAGGTGTATAATTTCTGTAGAAATATTGTGCTAGTCTGAAGAAAAATGTCACAATGAAAGCATTTGAGGTAAAGCATATTTATGGTTTAGAGACTAGGAGGCTAGTGATTAGAGAAAAAGGCTTTTATGGGTAAATGCATTTGTATGGAAATTATTAGATGGTCTGTGTTTTATAATTCTGAAAAAGATCATTGTGTTAAATTTGACAAAATGATGCCTCATCTCCATTTTACCAGCTGAAAGACATTGATTTTGACTTTAGCTTGAGAGAATAATAAGCTCAGAGCTGCTGCTTAACGCGTATTAAAACTTCAGGAAGTTTTACAACATGCTAATTTAATGGTTTATTAGCTTACTTCATTTCAGGTTACAAAGAACTGAAATGATCTCTGGGAAGTGTTGATCTAATCTTGTTTCAAAATGAGACTTAATTTCTGCCTAAAAGGCACACTTATACATTTAGATTTGGAAATTAAAAGAAACAAATACACTGGTATATATCAGTGGTACTAAACCTTGAAGACAACATATATTTGAAAATCATTGTAATTCAGCTGCCCAAGAGTTGAACATTCTTCCAAAACATATAATATTACTCATTATAGACTGTTTAAAATTGAACAGAGAATCAAAATATCTTCTGGCTAAGAATATTTTTTCCTTCCTTCTTCCACTATTAAAGGATGTATATATTTCTCTCCAGAGCACAGAGTTATACACATGTTCTGGTGGGGTTAACGCTAACTGCTATAACAAATAGATCACACCATTTTAGTGACTTAAGAAAAGCAAAGACATACTCTGAAGTGCATAGTACTATCTGTGCAAAGCTTTCATCCACATAGTGATTCAGGCACTTAGTGTCCTTTCATCTTTGGCTTCTTCATCTCCTACAGTTTTGGAATGTTTTCCACATAGGTTAGCAGATGGAGGGGACAAAGGTGGAAAAGGCTTGCTTGCAACCTAACTCCCACACAATTTCCATTGGCAAGAACCAGTCACGTGGCTCTCAGGAGAAGCAAGGGGGATTGGGAAATTCCACTGATGCCCTGGCAGCTGCATCCTAGCAACATCTTGATCCTATGAAAGAGGAGCCCACATTTTGATGGCCAGTTGCCTCTGCCACAGTATAAGTTTGAGACAAAACAGATGCAAAGAGTTGAGTTTATTAAAAAAGAGGCCATTTGATATTTTTTGTACTTTTAAGTCTGTTCCCTAGCTTCTAAGCAAAAATAGAAAGCTGTGCCTCTATTCCTCTTAACTCCTCCTCCTTTGCTAAGATTGGGGAACTCGATCTTTATCACTTCCTTTTATTCTCTCCTTATCAACCCTGGATTTTTGCTTACGACCTCATTTTTGCTCACAGTCCTCATTCTCAGCATGACATGAAGAATGTCACTCAGGGTTATAGCCTCACTAGAGGAACCCAGACTACAATTTAAGAACAGACATTTCAAGACTGAGCCTGTTAGCCTGTTAACTTAGCAAAAACATCATGGCTGCCATTAGCCTCAGGACATCTCTTCGATGGCTGTCACAGCCCCTTATCTCACAAAACCTGAGTCACTTCAACTGGAGGATCCGTCCATCCATCATTTCTTGAGGGAGGATACTAAGGCTATCCAATACCTACCAAAGGACCGGAGGAGCTTTCTGTGGCTGCAATATGTCCTGCTCAACCCAAGAAGGAGCGCAGCAGACCCTCCAATATTTACACAGCCTGTCTATTCATTCAATGTGGACTCACTGGGCACCCGCTATGTGGAAGGCCTGTGTTTGAAGTTATGGATACAAAGGCAAACACGAACAAGCCCTTAAGCCAGGGAGGGGGTAATGAGGTCCTGTTTGCACTCATAAAAATCACTCTGCAGAGTGGAGAGTGAACTGGAGGGGCAAGAGTAGACTCCAAGAGAGCAGATGGTGAAGAGGCTGCTGCATCAGTGCAGGTAGGATGTGTATGCTGCCCAGGTAAAGGTGTGACTGCAGGTAAAAAGAAGTGGGTGAATCCAAAATATAGCTGACTGCCGAGCTGGCAGGAGCTGATAAGCAGGTGTGCCTAGCTGGGGGTTGGTGGTGGCACTGTCTGAAATGAGAAAGCGAAAGGAGAAACATGCTTGATGGTGCAGGAGAATGATGGACTTGGTGTACATGCACCATTTAAAGGGTATGTGACGTATCTGAATGGAAGCAGCTGGATACACAAGTCTGGAAGAACAAGGACTTCAGGCTGGAGAGAAAAGGGGTCATTGAAACCATGGAATGGATGAGAATGATCACAGGAGAGCTTGTAGGACAGCTAAAGAAAGAGTCTAGTCCTAAAGGGTCTAGGACAAATCTTGAGGGACAGCTGACAAGATTCCAGCAAATGGAATCAAGAAGGTGGGTTCTTGCAGGCCAAGGTAGTACAAGGGCAACAAGGAGAATGCTGTATCGCAGAAGCTAAATCCCCTGAAGAAGGAGGGCATTTTCATCCACAGAGCCTGCTACAGAAAGCCCAAGTATTGTGAAAACAACAACAATAAAATGTTCCTCAGGTTGTGCAACAAGGAAGCTGCTGCCAGCCCCCTTGAACTGAAGGAGAGAAAGAAAGTAAAATGTATCAAACACCAAGGAAGTGTTTGAGGGAGTATCTCACTAATGAGATCCCAAAGTTGCATTATAAGCAAGTGACAGTGGACACTATGCATGCTAACATCCTCTCTCGCTATGCTGTGCTGGAATGCTCTATTACCAGATGAGACACTGTTTTCTTTTCCCCATATTCATGTACGCATTCTCCTTTCAGAAAGTCAGCATGCTTTTCAGTCAGTAATCATAAGTGTGCTTTGCCAAAAAGCTAAAAAGGTATAAATAATCTAAGGAAGATGATAATGTGCATAACTAAGGCTCTTTGCTGAACACATTAAGGTCCAGGATTTGCTTTATTTCTCCCAATGATCCTGCTTCTTTTTTTCTCAGAAGGGAAACCTGAGGCTCAGGAGTGGTTTAAGTCGTAAGCCAGAGATCAAGCAGGTAGGAAAGTGATGGGGTGGGTTTCGTCCAGTTCTTCTGGGTCTTTCCTTTTCACTGAACATCCCACTGCTTTCTTCCTTTAAACTAAAAAAATACCAGTCCATAGGTTTTTATACTTATTTCCTAATGCCTGATTATACCTGACCTGTAAACATACAAATTCTCAGAGAGGATTTATTGAATAAATCCATTCCAGAAGCAGTTTAAAATGTAATTTGCTTTAGTAAAGATCAAACTTACAAATAATAAACACCATAGACATTGACATTGACATCTTCTTGCCTCCACTTCTGCCAGGAATGCAAACTAGGAAATACTAAGGAGACGTTGGAAACAGAAATGAGGTAGAGAGGTAGAAATGATAAATTAATCTAGGATATACTGATAAGTTCCTAGAAGGAAGCCCAAATAGGACCCAGCACAATAAAGAATAGTCATGCAATGACAGTTGCCTGGTTTGAATGGAACTCAGGGGAGCAGATTAGTTCACTGTTGGTGGGAGTGCAGACTGGTACAACCATTATGGAAAACAGTATGGATTTTTCTCAGAAAAATAAAAATCGACCTGCCTTTTGACCCAGCAATTCCACTGCTAGGATTATATCCTAAGAATCCTAAAACATCAATATCAAAGAACCTATGCACCACAATGTTCATAGCAGCACAATTTACAATAGCCAAGAGTTGGAAGCAACCTAGGTGCCCATCAGTAAATGAATGGATCAAAAAATTGTGGTACATATACACAATGGAATTCCTATGCTGCAGAGAGAAAGAAGGAGCTACTACCCTTTGCAACAACATGGATGGAACTGGAAAGCATTATGCTGAGTGAAATAGGCCAGGTGCTGAAAGACAAATACCATATGATCTCACCTTTAACAGGAAGCTAAACAACAAAACAAACAAGTAAGCAGAAAAAAAAAAACCCAAAAAACAAAGACACTGAAATAGAGAACAAGGGGATAGCGACCAGAGGGGAGAAGGAAGGGAAGTTAAGGGGAAAAAGGGGGAGGGATTTGGAGGAACAAATAGGAAGGACACAGGGACGAGAACTAAGGGGGGAGGAAATGGGAGGGAGGTGGGGAGCAAGGGGCAGGGGAGGCTGGGATGGGAAAAATAGACAAAAAACTGTACTTGAAAAATAACTAAATAAAATTAAAAAAAAAATGTAAACACTTAAAAAAAAAAATAAAAAAAAAAAAAAAAAAGAACTTCAGCGGTGCTGACAGAAAAAGTGGATTCTCTTACTCTAGACAATTCTTACACTGAATGAATTTAATTTCTTGTGGTTCTGGCATCACTTGAAGAAATGTTCCTTAGAACCATCTGCTTGCCTTCCTCTGATTCTGTGCTGCCAAAGAAACTTCTGTTCTTTCATTTGTTTCATTAAGTGAACTTAGTCGTGGGGAAAAGGTTAGTCCACGTGGATGGTGGTGTAATAGCCTTTCTCCCACCATAAATATCTCCGCTGACATTCCTGTCATTGTCCACCAGCTCACTGGTCATGGCTCAGGCTCAGTTGATGGAATTTGGTTCAATGTTTACTTGGTTAGCAGCCATATTCTGGGCTCAGAAATACAAATGCCAGGAAGAAAAGACCTCACTATGAATTCAAGTCTCAGAATTCGCTCTACTACCTGAGAGGATATAATGGGATGCTGCAGTGCTAGGGGCTGAAATACATGGTTCAGCCTGCTTGGGTTAAAGTATAAACACACAGGGAAAATTCAAGTCAAAGACATTGGATACTGGGGATCAAACACTTGATGCTGGAGAAAGGTCTATGACACCCACTCTCACCTTCTCCCAACAAGCTGTTAGCTAATTGCTGTTTGTTCTGTGATGTGTACCTATGATTATAATCAAGGCATGAGAAGGAGTTGCTACAATAGCCCGAGCATTGCTCTCAGGCAAACGTATTCATTCCTCCCACCTTATATATCCAGTGCTAAGGTCAACACTGGTTGAATTTATTTATTTATTTTTAAAACTCTAAGTTTATGTACTGTTTTCCATTACCCCTTACACTCCCCTCCCCCCTACAATTACCAAACTGCTGTCCATGTCCATGAGTCCTTTTTCCTTTTTGCTCAGTCCCTCTGTCTCCTAACCTGCCCCACCCCCCAACTGTCAGCCTGCTCTCCATCTATGAGTCTGTCTCTATTTTGCTTGTTAGTTCAGTTTGTTCATCCAGTTCCACATGAGTGAAATGATATGCTACTTGTCTTTCTCTGACTGGCTTATTTCACTTAGCATAATGTTCTCCAGGTCCATCCGTTCTGTTGCAAAGGCCAAATTTGTTTTTCTTCTTTACGGTCGAGTAGTATAACACTCAACACCCAAAAAACAAACAACCTAATTAAAAAACGGGCACAGGACCTGAATAGACACTTCTCCAAAGAGGATATACAGAGGGCCCAGAGACCCATGAAAAGATGCTCAATGTCACTAATCATCAGGGAAATGCAAATTAAAGCCACAATGAGGTATCATCTCACACCTGTCAGAATGGCCATCATCAATCAATCAACAAACAGCAAGTGCTGGTGAGGATGTGGAGAAATGGGAACCCTCATGCTCTGTTGGTGGTAATGCAGACTGGTACAGCCATTGGGGAAAACAGTATGGAGTTTCCTCAAAAAATTAAAAATGGAACTGCCTTTTGACCCAGTAATCCCACTTCTGGGAATATACCAGAAGGACCCCAAAACACTAATTAGAAAGAACATAAGCACCCCTATGTTCACTGCAGCATTATTTACAATCACCAAGACATGGAAGCAGCCCAAGTGTCCATCAGTAGATGATTAGATAACACAACTATGGGACATTTGTACAGTTGAAATAATTTTCTTATGTGGCTGTCTACTTTATCAGATTGTATTGTCTGTTAGGGAGATCACTCTCAAGTCATTTATTCAACACCCACTATAGACAAGAGTCTGCCCTGTTTGAGGTGGATTCAGGAGCATTCAGTCAAATCCTCCTGCCCACGTGAACCTCACATTTCAAGTGAGGAGTGCTGCGAGGAGTTTGGAATGGCAGAGGTTTGGCTTGAAACCTGGCACCCTTACCTCCTAGCTATGTGACCTTTGGAAAGTCACTCAAACAAAACTTTGGTTGTCTCGTCCATCAGTTGAGGATGCTCATGCCTTATAGCAGTTATTTAAAAGAAACGACACAGTGCTGAGCTTTACTGTATACTTGTCTTATGGCAGCGCTGCTGTGCTTTGTCACAGCTAATCTGCAAGGTAGGTATTATTAGAGAGAGGTTAAAAGACTTAACTAGTTACAGACTTAGTAAGGGCTAGAGCTAGAATTCTAATCACAGAGCCTGCTTCCTTATTCACTTGGCTTCCCTGTGTGCACCACTTTATCCTGCACCGCACAGTGCCCATCACACAGAGGGCAGCTGTGACAATCGACACTATCGACACTGTCGATTACAGAAAACTGGACTCAGATTCAGGAAGAACAAAGGGGATTTGCTGGTTCACTTCACAGAAGAAGGAAGTGATGGGCTGCAAGTGAAGCTCAATCAAGGATCCCGCTCTATGGTTTTCTATTCTCTCAGATCACCCTCTTGGGTGTCGGACTTATTTCTGGTTACCTTCTTGCATCATAGCAGAATGCCTACAGCAGCTCTAAGTAACATATCTGCGTATTACTTAGTTGAAATCAATGAGAGAAAGAATTTCCCAGAAGTCTCCTTGAGTCTCAGTCATTCACTCCTAATAGGTCATGTATTCATCCTTGAGCCTGTTACTTTGGATTATACTGGCTTCTTCAGGCCCGAGTTATATGCTTTATACCAAGAGCAACAGCATTTGGATTCCATAGGAGAGTTCTTAGCAGAACAATAATGAACATATACACCAAAAGAACATCTTCTACACAGCCAATATATTTTGGTTAAATTAGTTAATTAGTGCCTCAAGAGCAAATTAAGTAGTTCTTGTATATTTGTCCATAATATTTTCTGACTATGAAGTGAAATAACAAAAGAGCACACAGTAAAAGAAGAAATGCTTTTTAAACAATCTCAAATAGCAACATTCACTCACATAATTGTTCCTGGCACATTTCTCTTTGAAATTCAGTTGTCTACACAGAACAGCAGAAGGGGAGCTCCGGACAATATGCCATTAATATTTCATACACAATCTGTTTAACACTGTACAATTCATTTTTATAGGCATCTTATTCATCTCCCCAGAATCAAATATTGTTTCTTTCTCATTTTTTTTGCTCGTTAAAATTTATTTTTGAGCTAGCACTCATTCACCAAAAATCTTCATAGGTCTAATGCTTCACATACAGGTTAGTACTGAGTGATTTTATTATTTTCTAGGAGAAAGAACTGCTATACTGGACCATTTTGTTGTTAATTTGGCAGAATCGTATTATTAACCTCAATACTGTTTATATTCAGTACATTTTGTCTTATGAGACAAGTCCCGTTAGGGGGATAATCCATTTTTTTAATGCATCTACCTAGTGTTCCAATAAGTTTAAGATAGACTGACAGATTTTATGGAACTAAAGTAAAAATAAGTGGATTTAGGATGTATTTTATTCTTATTTTAAACACCATTTGCCAAGTACAATGGTTTTAGAATTGCACTTGCCTCCATTTCACAAATGTTGGCTCAGCATAGCCGCTCTCGGTTTTATAGTGTTTTATTGCTATTTGGTCACTAAATAGTTTCAGTGTCCGTTAGAGGTTCCATTCAGAATGTACATGCTATTTCTTTATTAAACCTGTAAGAATAAAGTACTGATTTTTTTTTTAACTTGGTAATGAGTAACAGAAATGGAAAAAAGACACTTGGAAATGCTCCTTTAGGTTAGCCCAGTCTAGACCTCCAGCTCACAAATGCTCAACGCTTTCATTCTGGGGAAAGCTTATACCCTGCCCTTGGGCACCAAGCTTTAAAGGGTTCAGTTCTGACCCTTCTCTAGACGTGAGGAGTTTGCAGGGCCAAGCCAGCATGTCTATCAGGAGGCCACATCCCCGTGTTCTGGGCCCCAGAATCCTGGAATTACTTTGCCAAATGGCTCCAAGTCAGCTTCCAGGTGTGGCCAAGGGGCAAGTCTTTGCCTGGAGTTAGTAGTTAGAACTTGAGCATATGGGTGTGGGAGGGGGTGGCCATATCTGTGCGCACAGGGCTTCTAACAGTACAGATGAATTGAAGGGGCTGGGGGAAAAGGCAGCGGGTCCCTGGCAAAGGGTCTGCTCTTCTGGAGCTGTTTCATTCTGGTAGAGAACTCCCAGGAATCTGAGAACTCGAAATTGCATCTAGGCTTCCATGTCAAGATGATAATATATTTCTAAAGGAAGACAGTGAGAATGTATGCTATTGACAGTCTCCTGACTTGACCCATACCTTATAAATATTAAACAGATGGTATGCAGGACAGCATTTGCACTCTTAGTCCAGGCCCCATGACCCATGAAAGTTATGGGGCAGTTCAGGCTACATATGACTAGTTGGAAGCCGAGGTGATACAGAATATCAAACGATGTCAGTTCTTCCACTTCCTAGACTTAAGGTAATATGGGAATCGAGGAGGTGCTTAAACAAGATGGCATAGCTTTTACACTTGGGATTCCCAGAAGCATGTTTTTGCCCTTGGCTGAAGGAAGCTAGATACAGCACTAGCCATAAGCAGAGCCATGAATGAAATCAAAAGCTTTTCCCTGGTATACCGTCCTATTCTCTGAATCTTTGGGGATCCATTTGTTTCCTTATCTGTGGCACTATAATTAGGATTCCAACTCTGAGCTCAATAATTAAATCAATAGCTAATTAGCATTTTAGAAAAAAGCTTTCTGACAACAAATATAGCTGTTCAAAAGGATAGGTAGGATTTGTGAATTTGGTCACATTTTCTGAATGAATTATTTTAAATGTAATTGGATAACTCCAAATCCTATAAATATAACATCGATTTGATTGTGGGGTTATAAATCTTAAAATATCACATTTCATCTTAAATTTTCTACTAGGTTATATTTCTACCAACAAATTAAAAATAGGTTATTTTATCTAGACTGTGCAATTTTGAAACCACAAATATAGACTGTTTTTCTATGTCCCTAATATTGTTTGTCCTATGGAAAATGTGTATGTTGAAAGTAGCCATTAAAATAATTATGGCTCTAAAAGTGCTAAACAAATTTAGAGTGCTAAGATCTAATACAGTTTTATGGTGTCAAAAATAGAGTATTTGAAAGAAGATATAAAGTGAAGATTTAATACATTGAAAGAAATATTCAAATAAACTCAACCATGAATTTCACACTTCTTTTGCTTTTGTAACATAAGTGCAGTATCAGTTCTCAAAATATAAATGTTATGGGAAGGGAATATACATATGCTATTTTTTATAGATTATTTGTCATGGAAAGAAGCCATGTAAATAGGCCATAAAAATTATCACTTAAGATTTTAAAAATTAAAAAACTTTTCTTAAGGAACTGTAACAGAGGGAAAATATGATTTCTTGTTTTATAGGTAAAAATATTTTACTTTCTACCTACTTGTCAATTCCACTCAACAAATATTTCCTGACTTGTTCCTATAGGCCTGGCCCTGTGTTAGAACTTGCTACAGAAATGAATGGGGTATCATCCCTACCCATAAACCACCAGATCTTAGGAAAGTTAGGAAATACTTCATCTGAAGACTAAAGCTACCACTTTAAGCTTGCTTATGACATCTTAATCAAGAATCAAGATAAAATTATTTTTCCAAAAGATGAAAAAAAGCACCTTTCTATTCAACTGATCCTTAGCTCTAAGGAACAATTAGCTTAAAAATATTTTAAAAGTTTTGGAGTAGAAAAAGGGAAGTAAAACGTGGTCTAAAAATTACTCACTTCAGACTCTAATTAAGGCACACAAATTACCAAAACTCCAGTTACTTCTTCTCATTTAATCTTTTTAGTTTGTCAAAATGATGTATTTGAAAAAATATTTATTGAGCACCTGCTATGTGTCCAAGATAGGGGTACATTCTAGACATGGATGTGTGAAGTGATTGACAGCTCTCACTCTCTCGAGACTTACATTCTATATCATATGACAAGGAGGAAAGAGCTGTGATGACAGGAATACAGGCTTCTAAAGAATACAAAGAAATACACCTACCAAATAAGGTGTGGGGGTCGGGCAGGGGCGCAGTGAGGTCAGCACGGATTTCCTGGTGAAACGAATATTTAACTAAGCCTTGAAGAAGGTATACAAGCTAATAAGTTGAAACAGAAATGGGAGAGGTGGACAGTGCTGATGGCTAGGGCCATTGTGACTGAGTTCAGGTTCCCATTAGAAAATAAAATGTACAATGTTAAGATTGATGGCACTGGGAATTTGTACAGACATCTCTCCTTTTGTGAGAGTAGTTTTTAGGGTCACCAGAAAAAGATTTGAGACTCACAGGAATTATGTAGAAAGCTGAAAGGACCTAATTTTATCTGGGAGAGAAAAGGAGCATTGGAAGAGGTTAT
Source organism: Artibeus jamaicensis (assembly GCF_021234435.1). Taxonomy (NCBI): domain Eukaryota; kingdom Metazoa; phylum Chordata; class Mammalia; order Chiroptera; family Phyllostomidae; genus Artibeus; species Artibeus jamaicensis. Next base: position 4,762,649 of record NW_026522028.1, on the reverse strand, counting down.
GGTGGGTGTTGGGGGGAAGGGGGGAATAAAGGAGGAAAGTAATCTGTAGCTACTTAAAGAAAAGGCTAATAAGCCATATCTTAAATTTGTGACTTTATCTACAGAAAAGCAAAGAGGAATTATTATAGGCTTTTAGGCAGAAAATAGGCATATTCACATTTTTGTGTTCGAAAAAAATTACTCTAGCTCTTGTGTGGGACAAAAGATCTGAGAACAGCAAGAGTGGAATTCCAGAATCTAGGCAAGAGACAACATTTTAAAATCTAAGTAGAAAACTGGAATCATCTGACTTTGGGTATTGGGTTTAGAAATGAAGAAAATAAGGCATTCTAGAGATAATATAAAGATAATCAATAAAACTTAATGATATGGATAGTATCCAGGCTTTTGTTTTGTTCATCTCAGTACATTGTGGCCCTGTTAAATACTGTATGTCAGGGAACCACAGAGAAGAGGCAGTGTTTACAGGAGAGGCCATGCGCTAGGGTTTGAGTATTTTATGCTGAACTATCTATGGGAAATCCGAACAGAGAGATCCAGCAGACACTTGTTTATTCTAACAGAGGACTCTGAAACATTATCTGGGCTGGAATTCCAGTCAAAGGGTCATCAACATCAGAATGGCAATTGCATTCACAGATGAGATTACCCAGGGAGAGAATGTCAAGTAAGACTGGAAGAGAAAGAAGAGCCTAGAACAAAACACTAAAGAACACCACTACTTAAAGAAAGGGCAGGTGAGGGGTTCACCAAGGAGCTGAGAGTGTGAAGTTGTGTAAGTTACAACTAGAATGTTTTAAGCAGGAGCAAGTTACCAATGGCCCTTAATGCGGTGAAGCAAAATAAAGGCTGCAAAGGACTAACCACATGTAGCTACAGAAGTACCATTGACGCCTTTCCTAAGAGTGCCCCCGTGAAGCTTCACTGGTGGACGCCAACAGGCAGCGTGTTCACGCATGGCCAAGAGCATGAAGGGGAGACAACAAATATAGATAAATCTTTCAAGAGGTTTATCTGCCAAGGAGAGTCAGGAGGGAAATAGCTGGTGGAGGACATATCATTGAAGGGTTGTTTAAATGATGAAAATACCGGAGAATGTTAAATGCCCTCACAACGTGGAGTGTCTTCTTTTCAAATACGGATAGAATGCCATTACAAAGAAGAAATGCATATATCATATGTCTTCATGAACCGGCAATGTGATGACAGCATATTCCCATGGAACGTATTCACTGAAGTGTTAACACAAAATATTTTATAAATTAATTGTACCATCTCTAAAAGTTACATTTGTAAAACTGGTGTGCTTCACTAAGTCTCCATGGGCAAGATAGACTGATAGAGATGGAGCATTTATCTGTACAAATGTTGAGAGTTATGAATCGAGGAATAATTATATCTAATGATAGATTCTCAAGGCTCTTATTATTAAAGATATAATGCACTAACAAAAATAATTTTCCATTACATCCTCCTTCCATTGATTCTAACAAATGACACTGAAAGTGAGACAATGTGTCAATAGTGCCAGGTTTTGGTGACTGTCAATCTCTGGAAGTACTCTGCTTTGTGGGTACTCTTACATTTTCCCATAGAATAGCTCTTTAGATGTCTCTTCTTACAAGTACCCACAACCCCCTTAATAGTGCTACGTAGCCAATATCTAGTCAATCAGAGAGTACCTACAATAGATCCTATTGATTTTGCTCATTTTGCTTCAGCGGTCTTCTTCTTGACTCCAGATTTCTAGATGTTGTTTGTTTGTTTCTGGCTTATGTCCATGTATGGAATAAATGACTCGCTGTTCATTTTAATTTATAGTAACTTGATGAAGAACCTAATTATTCCCATTTTCCTTGCTTTGTAGACATTTCCCAATTGAATTTCTTAGGCTATACATTTGGTTTGCCAACCCCATATGTAAGCCAAAGTAGGACTGAGAGTACTTTGATTGTTTAAATGTTCTTTTCAGAAACATCTAATCAGAATACGTGCCACGGTCTGAACTGGACATGAGAAATACAAAGAGGAAGAAGCCACAGATAATCATTGCCCATTAAAGCAAGTCTAGGAAGGAATTCAGATAGAAACAAGGTGTCATGCAGTAATGTTTTAAGACCTAACAGGAGCCTGAGGGCAAATCTAATCACAGCCTGAGTTATTCAGTGTAGAACGTAGATTTCCTAAGGCCATGATGTTGCAGTAGGGAGACCATGAGTTTGAGTTCTTCAGGGAAAATTCTGGTTTACACCCACTGTCCCAGTATCTTTCCCACCCCTTTCATTCTCTAAATAAGTATATCCCTAAAGATCCTGTAAGATGGAGCAAAAGTCTATTAGGAAAACATAGCTGTTTGGGTGTGGGAAATGGGATCTTACATAGAGAACAAAGGAAACACCAGCTTGGCATGGCAAGGATGAAGAGAAATCTGAATAGGCTGGTCATCAGGGACAAAACCCATCAGAGGGGTAGACTGGGCTTCAAGTGTTGGGCCTGTTGCTGGTCAGCCTAAGCAGTGGGAACTATTTGGAACGTAAAGAGCTGCCCTTGGAGGATTCCTGTACTGCAGTCTAGAATCACACACTATGCATTTCTTCAGTTTTGAATAATGCCTGCAGAGAAACATGCCAGTGGAAAAAGTCAAGTTCAGTGCTCAAATGTCTCCTTTGTCCAGTATGTAGAATATTTCCTCCAAGTCAAACTAACCTGTAGTCCATGTATGTCATAGGATGATTAGAATTAAGCCAAAAATATAGACATTGATAGAAAACCTTGATGCCCACACCTTGTAATTGCCTGTTGGACTGCTTTAGGTAGGAGAGGAAACAATACAGAGAACTCCTAAAGAGAGGAAGTAAGTTAAGAATGATAGGCATAGATATGTGTGTGTGTGTTACATAAGTTATTTTTAAAAATATTTTATTTATTTATTTATTGAGAGAAGGGAAGGGAGGGAAAAAGAGAGGGAGAGAAATATCAATATGTGGTTGCCTCTCACGCCCCCCACTGGGGACCTGGCCTGCAACCCAGGCATGTGCCCTGACTGGGAATTGAACTGGCGACCCTTTGGTTCATAGGCGAGCACTCAATCCACTGATCCACACCAGCCAGAACAACATAACTTAACTTATTTATCTTCCCTGAGTCTCATATTTCTCAGCTGAGAATGAGAACCATGGAGCTGTCTCGTCAGGGTGAATAACAATAATCCAGGGAAAAGGAGGGAGGGATAGTCGTTCCAGGTAAAACAAACAAGGGAAGCAGAAACAGCGTGTAGAGTGCCAGCGCAGTGTATAATAGACCTTTGAGAAGTGAGAGTTACCATCGCTGTTGTTATTACAATGTATATGAAGTCTATCCTCTGCCCTTCTATTGCTCTTGGGAGGAAGAAAGACCTCTTTGCTTTTTTTTGTGGGAGATTTTGGAGTGAAAAATCAGAAACGAGTGGTGCATGCAAATTTGGTATGTGCAAACTGACAAGCTATTTCCAAATCTATAGCAATAGTATGTGTAATAGTGTTTAAAACTGTGCTGCAGTCTTATCTCATTGGCTCCTCTCAATAGCCTTAGGGGAAGGGTGGGAGGTACAAAGTTTGCTTTTCTACAGGTGAGGACCCAGAGACACAGAAAAGTGAATTTCTTGCTTCAAATCACACAGACAGTATTAACAAAGCTTGAACTCAAAAATATCCCAAGTCCAAGTCTTTCTACTTTCTTTTTGGTTTTCGTTTTATAAGATTTCTTAAAATTTATTTTTAGACAGAAGGGAAGGGAAGAAGAAAGAAGGAGAGAAACATCAATGTGTGGTTGCCTCTCGTGTGCCCCATATTGGGGACCTGGCCTGCAACTCAGGCTGTGCCCTGACTGGGAATCGAACCAACAACCCTTGGGTTCACAGGCCCGCACTCAATCCACTGAGTCACAACAGCCAGGGCTCTTTCTACTTTTTAAAATGTTGTGTCCATGTAACATGTCAAACCTACTATATTATCACTAAGATAAATTCAACAATAGAGCTCTGCACTCCAAGATCACACTCTTTCAAAACCCCTGTGTACTCCAAATCCAAGATGCCAGAGCATCTACCTTGTAGTAGAATATTTATAAAAAGCCGAAAATAATACCATAAACCTAGATATGGGTTAATGGGATCCAAATACAGGATTTAGAGGATCTCAACTCATATTTAATTAGTAAGAGAAAGTAATGATTACCTTTTGCCTGGAGTGAGGATGGCAAAATGTTTCTGTACCTCATTAGTAAAAATATTTTAAGTATGACCTCTATATAATATGCATACAAAAACATATTTTAAATTACATTGACATAATTCTGTTACCTAGATAAAACTAATATATGATAAAAACACACCATCAAAATAGTAATTAAAAAAAAATGAGATATATATAAATTACAATATTATGGGTTTTCCACTCACAATCTGATTGCATAGCTTGCAGAAGCATATATGCTCTAATTTGATGACAGCTGCGCTAAAGAATCATCAAGTCCAAGGCCACTGCAATGACAAAGGGCTCCACAGCCCGGCCTCTATGTTCACATGTGTGAGTGCGCGTGTGTTTGTGGCTTCTCCACTACATGGCAATCTCATGGGGGACCAACTATGCGTTATTCCACTTTTCTACCTCTCTCCACACTTTGTGCCCCGAGACACTCTTTTAATGGGGTCACAAGACCTTTTGCTCCAAAGTGATATTTGCTCTGCAGAAGAAGAAATTCATTTCATTATATTTTTGGCTTTTGGTTGTTTTTTTTTTAAATGCCTCAGCTTAAGAACAAGCCAGGGAATGACGTGAAAAAAACTAGATCTTAAGAATGAGTTGTCCCCATCACCGAAGAGACAAGAACTCTTTGGGCAAGGGGGTGGGTAATAAAGAGAGTTAGACACAGGGACATTAAATGCTAGTGGGTTTATGAGGACAGGCCCTGGTGTGACAGTATTTTATGGTCAGAAAAAGCAAAGGCAGCCTCACCCAATCTCTTGAGGCCTTGGAGAGTGGCCAGACAGTGGCCAAAATATTTCTGTCCCTGAAAAAAAGGGTGGGAGTGCCTGAGAAAGAGAACCAGTCATGGCCGGGGGCTACTGAGTGAAAGGGTGCATGAACCACGTGGCCTCCAACTAGGCTGGGAAGCGGGCACACCAGCAGGTGGCCAAGTGTAAAGACACCCAGACCCAAGGTGCAGACCAGGGTGGGCATCCAGTAGGTAACAAAGTATATACGTGATGTATGTATCCCCTGAGGGGCCATACATGCTTTGTGTGTACTTGGGAACATGATCCTGTGCTGGAAGAAGAAGAGGAGACGCCATCCTAATGTGACACTGATGGAGAAAACCTGGGACTGACATGGTTAAAGTCCCTGCCCTCCAGTGGAAATGGGGCAAAATTCATCTTTTCAAAAAAAAAATGAGTAAGAAGAGAGGGATTACATTTGCATTCCCTGGATGCATTTCTCCCAAATTATTTAGAGGGTAAGCCAGTCCTTTTGAGCTTTAAAACCAGCATAATCTTCTCTTCCTTGCTGACATATGTTCTATTGAACATCTTTTCTCAAAATAGACCAGTTTCGCCCACGGTGAAAATCTGTCAAGGCAGGTCTCTCCCTCTTTCCCAGGGATCTCAAGGATTGGGAGGGATGCCCTGGCAGTCAGGGGCCTCCCCACTTACTGCCAGGTGGTGCTGATTCCAATGGGCCTGGAGCCCATGAGGCATCTGTGGCTTAAGACCTAAGTGACATCAGCCACGCCATTCCCCAAATTCTGGAAAGACAACTCCTTGCTCTGGTTAAGGCTGCACTAACTGGCACCGAGTACTGTTGTTTCTCCTCCAGCTATGTATTCGAATTTGTGAATTTTGGACTTGTGATATTTTGGCACTGTCTCAGCTTTCCTCCTTTCCCATGCATCGCTGTGAGGGAAGCATGTTCTCTACACACTGACACACTTTGCCTGTCCGCGTGCATCGCCTCTTCTGTCAAATGGTGGGCCTCATATACCTCTGTTCCATTCATCACTGTCTCACCACTGACATGTTGTATGTCTCTCACTCATTATTATGATAGGTCTCTAGTCTCTAACACTTTCAAGTTTATATTACCTTTTCATCAGGCACGATTAGGTTAATAATCTTGATAAAATATCTTAAAACTAATTATGAAGATATCAGTCCACATAATAAAGCACTGCCCAACTGCTAACATCATTTATGGGGGGTGGCAGTGAAATAAGAGCATCCAAGAGCCTATGCTTGGAGTTAGCTAACCTTATTTCTACCTAGGAGGAAAAGCTCACATTAACAAGTCAAAAGTAATAGTAGAAGACTGCTATTTATTGGGTGTTTACCATAAGTCAAGCAATGTGCTAAGTGCTTTATGTCATTTACCTCGATTGATTGTATAATAATTTGGGGGCCTAGTTATGAACATTCCTTTTGTTTTTGAAAATCAGGAAATGGAGTCATAGAGGACCAAAGTAATTGGCAAAATGTCCCAATGACAGCAGGTGCCAGAGCCAGGGATTAGAAACCCAAGTCTGCCTGCCTCCATGCCCATGTTCTTAATTGCCGCATGTTACTTGTTTATAAATTCTACTTAAAGATTTGTTTTTATAACATTGAACTATTTCTATTAGTGGTTTATTGATATAAAAAAGTTCTTTAGTTCATCAGAAATGGTTTCATTATTTGCCAGTATTATATACCCATAATATTGAATATCTTAATAGGTCCACACATATATAATACATGCTATTTGCATATAAAATTACCCATTCAAATATAAATTATAATTATACATAGTTAGAAATTATATATAATTAGCATGTATTATATAGTATGAGCATCATATATATCATTATATGTATATGCATACATATATATAATTAGAGAATGTACATGAGTTTATTTTTGATCGATTATCATATCCATCATAACCAACTATATAATTTTAATACTAGCTCAAATAGGTAACATTTAAGATGTTTAAATATTTTAGAGGTTGCCTATGGCTATGCAAGTGAATAAAATAATACAGCACAATCTTTTACATATAAAATGAGAGGAAATGGTATCAATTAGTGTATTGTACTTTCCCCATTAGTGTGTCCTAGTATGTTCCAGAAAGAAAAAGTGATTTCTCACATGAGGACTACAGTGGGAATATTTAAAATTCAGATCTTGTTTGTTGAAATGTCCTTGGAAGTGAAAATGACAGGTAATATATTTCTTAGTGCATTTATTCATGTGTTTATTTTTATAAGAGATAGCCATAACTGTCAACCTCTGGATCCAGCTCAGTGGATAGTGACTTTTGTTAACGCTTAATGGTTTCCATATGTTCAATAAAAAAATCATTATGAGAAAGTTCACTGAACCTTTACACGAACTAACCAGGCAATACCCCACTCTAAAAAACACCTAGGCAGTAAGTGAAATGCCTGCCAATTTCCTTTGGAAATGAACAAATACAAAACAGTCTTATTTTAGTTGATTTAATACATAATAGCTTCTCTTCTATAAAGTATTATAATACAAAGGAACATAGTATATAAAGAGATTTGCTAGGTATCAGGCACTGTTTGGTCTGTTATAGACATCTAATTATCTAATTATCAGAACAAGCCTACAAGGGATTATTATTAGATTCATTTTAGAAGAAAAGAAATGCAGGCTTAGAGAGATTAACTTCTCCTGGGTCACACTAATAGTGATGTAATAATCCAAAGTGTTCACCTAGGCAGTATTCCCAAAGCCCACGCATTTTAATCACTATACCAGACTTCTACGTCTACCTACCACTAATGTGGATTTGGAAAGAGATTATTTTGTCCCCCAGAAAATGTTGCTCTATATTCTTATTGTCCTAATACAAATGTCAACAACCTATAATCCATGTTACACAAGTTGATAGATGATAATCTGGTATTCTCATAGTATGTTAGTAGACTGGCTGAGTAGGCTTCCTCTGGCATGCCTATATTAAAGTCCTTACTAGGGAACTTCTGATCTAACTTTTGCCATTTGGAAGAGAACATTTGCCAGCTTCAGGAAACAATAAGAACACAAAAATGATCAAGGGGGCTATTTTGCTTAATGTTGAATCTTTAACACTGGATAAGTACATAAAGAAGTATGGGTGTAGTTCCAAAGTCAGGGAAGAATTGAGTCAACAAACACAGACATGGCTATTATATACTGCCTGAAGAATCAGAAAAATTTGCTCCTGAGAAGTTGAACTTGAGTCTTTTTGTTTTCCACAGGAGATGGCAAAGGATCAGGATGTTTACTGACTTGCCTGAGGTCCCACAGCAAGTTAGCAGCCTATTCAGACAGACACTTAGACTGCTTGTATTATGTTGTTGTTATGACTACTAATAGTGTTTCGGTGTTAATAGGTCACAGGCTTTAGAGTAGAAATGATAGTTTTTAATTCTCCTGTGTTTATTTTTAATACAAAAGGTATGGATGATATGAAGAGGCAGTGATTGGAACAGGATGTTCCAAATATAGGTATGTTGATAGATAATTGGAAATGGGCCAGCTCTCCTCATCTATCTTGGATTCTCGGACTGTTTTATTCCTACTGTATCTACTGTTTTACTTTGATGTTAAGAAAGAGAAATGATTCTTGTTTTAAAATTTTAAATTACAGGCCTGTTGGCTCTTTGATATGTGTTCAATATAAATTTACAAAGAAAAAAAAAAGGAAGACCAGACATAAGAAAACAATATGATTTTTGGTCCTTAGTTACCAGAATGATGTATGCAAAAATCTTAGACACTTTCTAAAAAATAATTTGTGAACCATAATCTGTGATTAATCCTACAGGAGTAATAAAATTACTGGCAATTGACTAATCACTTGGATGAATTGACTGATGAGTAATTTCTACCATTAATTTATTAATTCACTCATAGCTCCTCACAAATCTATGTATCTCAACTTGTCTCTGTTCGTACCACAAAAGAGGCAAGGCGAATAAATGGAAGCTATTCACAAACAGTAAAAGCTGTATACTGGAGGGCGGGTAATAGTAGACCTGTTGGCCTGTGGGTCACTTTCCCCTCCTAATGATAGAATAATTTACCTAAATGGAAATGAAAGAAATAGAATGAATTCCTGATCAATGGCAGCATACCTAGGAGAATGTTTATCTGAATTTTTGCCCTGGAAACCAGCACCAGATATGGTATTAGTTGGCCACTTAACATTAATATAATAGGATAATGGATAGAAAGTGATCATTTGCCTCTCATTTTAACCCTTGGCATAACCAAAAGGGCATGGATTCCATTAACATTCTCACATATACTGCCCTTCTTTCACACAGAAGATTAAATATTGAAAAGTCTTTTTTTGTGGAGTGTTTTATTGCTCTTTTTGGCATTAAAAGTTCTGTAGCATTTTATCAAATTTATCAATGGGAATGCAGAAATGACAGAATACAATTGCATTCTGTATTTTTGGACTTTACATTTTACCTGTTTATTTATTTTTAGCTTTTGTTTATTTTTAAATGTCTTTCAATATATAATCTTTATTGTATTTTTTCATTACCATTGAGTCCCCTTATACCCCCGTCCCCGCAGCAATCACCACGCTGTTGTCTGTGTCCGTGAGTCCTGTTTCCATTTTGCTTGGTCTCTCCGCCCCCTAACCTCCCCCCATCATTAGCTTTCATCTGTTCTCCATCTATGGACTTTACATTTTAAATATATATTCTCAAAAATATATAAAGGGAAACAATAAAGAAAAAATGGCTGCTAAATTCTTTGAAGAATTTCATATTTGTGATATTCTTAGTTTTATTAGTGCAAGAAGCCCAAGGTCCAATGCTTTGGGAAGGAGATATCGTTAAGAGAGGCAAAGAATATTGATGTAATGGCAGAAATTTTCCTTTTAAATAATGTTTAGATGAGGAAGAAAAACTATGCTTATTATGTTCACGATCTTTCCCTGTGGAAACATAACTTTTTTTCCTTTCTTCAGTCTGTAATGTGTGTTCCCTGCCACATTACCTGTGGGAAACTGATGTGAACAGATGTTTTGGTTTCATATTAAATTTACAAATTATTTTACATACTTGCCTAGCACCCATCTACTAAAATTTCCATAATAACCCCAATCTTTGTTTTTCATATACTGGGCGAAATGAGCAATGAGATACTGTGTGTAGTACTTGCTTTGTCAATGATTGGCACATGGAAATGCTTAAATGCAGACTTCGTGTATTTGTTAGACCCTAACGAATATCAGCTAAAACCTTTTAGTGATCACAGTCATTACTGTCACTTCATAGGAACTGAGAGTTTTTAGGCTTCATATGTCAAAAAATGAGAGAAATAACTGACCTCATGCTTCAGAAACTTTTTCTTTATAAATATTCTTTCCTTTTAATATTGTTAATAATCCCTCTACTACTAACATCTATTATAATTTGTTGAATGGTAATCTATATAGATAGATGACTTGATGCACAGCTAGCTTAATAGATAAATGGATAAATAAATGAAGAAATAATCTTACCTTGAGTGAAATAAAACGATCTTTCTCATCCTAACAATCACTTTGCAAGATAAATTTGTATCTTAGAATTAGAGATGAGCAGACGTAGGCTTTGAAATGGTGTGTGATTGAGCTTAAAATATCCAGGGGTGTAAGTACTAAGACACTCTTAAAACCTTCACAGATACTTGGAAATAGTCTAGCAAACATGATCTGGAATAGCAAATAAATATATTTAATTTGGAATGTGCTTTAGTTTTATGATATTTTGTGGGTCACGCTGTCCCTTGTCCCTTGTGCGTGGGGAGTGAATACAGATTGCTCATCTACGGGCACTTTTATCCACTCTCTCTGGAGGACACACATGAGGTAATTACGAAAACTCTGCATTAGGCTGTTCTGCAGACCTTTAAAGCAGAAGTTTACAGATGATGTAGTTCCATGCAATGTGACAATAACAAATTGGAAGGCCAAGGACTAATTTTACATGTAATTTTACATATCTGTGGTTGAGACTGAGTATGCAACTTGCTTATTTATATGCTGGTAGCTCATCAGTTTATAGAAAGTACTGAAATGGAAGAGTGTATCAAAATTTAATTACTGGTATCTTCACACATTTGCTGATTGTATTAAAACGAATATGCTGAACTGAGTGGCCCCAATTCCTGATCACTCATAACATCTTTAGTTTCTGCTACTAATATTTATTTCTATCTTCTAAGCAAGTCTATGCATGCAAATAATAAAAACAATAATGAGTAAGTCAATCTAACTAACATTTATTAAGTGTGGGATATCATGCCAGACGTCTCACATATATTAGCTTATTTACTCCTCACAACAAATCTATGAGGTAGGTGTCATTATAAGGAAGATGAGGCCTGGAAACATTTCACATCTTACCCAAGATCACACACTGATCTAAATTGATGGGCAAGGATCTGAACCATGTCTTTTCACACTGAGGCATCTTCTCTCATGTATGTTTTTCTTTTTCTTGTGACAGATATTTGTATTATCATAAAGTTCCTTCTAATTTATCATGTCATACCAACCAGTCTCCTTGCTCTTCCTGGAACGGCAGATTCCCATCTGAGCACCTGGCCCCTTAGTGGTTTCTCTTTCTACCTTACTTCCTCCAGATGGTAGCATGTTTCCTTCCTTTACTTCAATCTATTTCTGCTCAGATGCCACATTTTCAGCCTTGTTCCCTGGACACTATGTCCAAAATACTGCTTCCTGGCTCAGTTGGTGGGCATCGTCCCACCAAATGAAGGGTCATGGGTCCAATTCTTGGTTGTGTCTTCAGTCTGCATACAAGAGGCAACCAATTGATGTTTCTCTCTCACATCAATGTTTCTCTCTCTCTCTCTCTCTCTCTCTCTCTCTCTCCTCCTTCCCTTCCTCTCTGTCTAAAAATAAATAAGTAAATCTTTAAGTTACTACTTCCTTTACTCCTTTACTGTGATTTTTATAGCACTTTTGATCTGAAATATTATCTTACACTTATTTGTCAATTGTTGCCTTCAACAATTGTAGCGTTACATTTTGTTGCTAAAATGTAAATTCCACAAGAAAGGGACATTGTTTTGCTCATAGCTGTGTGCTTGGTACCTATAAAAAACAACCTGGCACAGAGCTGGTCAACAAATATTGGTTGAATGACAGCAAAGTGGATGACAACTAAGATTTATCCTAAAGATATCAAACTCTTAGATATAAAAAAGTAATCTATGAATGTAGCAAAACCATGTGAACAAAGACTAATGGGTTCTCAAGGTCTGTAGTATTTTTTTTTGTTTTGGTAAAGAGTAGACATTTTGTAAAAAACTACCTGAGCTGGATTTTGAAGCTCTGGAGGGTCAGAAAGACTGATGGAGAAAAGAGTAATCTTTTGGGTATTTAGGGATGAGAATAACAAGGAAGGGAATGAAAGAGAGTGGCATCACTTAGACTATAAAGCTGGGAATGTGTGTAACTGTACAAGGCAGAATGCTCAACTTAGGGTGAGAAGAACAGATGACTGGCAATGAAAGAATGTCCAAGGTAGGTATACTTCGGATCTGAGACACCCAGCAGGTACCCACTTCAAGTTCTCACAGAGGGATTTTACATCCAAGTGACTCCTGCTCTCCCACACTATTTTTAAAATTATTTTAAAAATATTTTATTTATTTTATTTTTAGACAGAGGGGAAGGGAGGGAGAAAGAGAGGGAGAGAAACATCATTGTGTGGTTGACTCTCACACACCCCCTGCTGGGGGCTGGGCCTGCAACCCAGGCATGTACTCTGACTGGGAATTGAACCAGTATCTTTTGGTTTTCAGGCCAGCATACAATCCCCTGAGCCACACCAGCCAGGGCTATTTTTAAAATTCTTTACCACTATTGGAAATAAGTATAGAAAGCTTTCAGAACTGAAGTTTTTTTTTCTGTTGTTGGCAAAGGGTAAGATAAATTGGTGCTCATGCACAAGTATAATTTCAAGAAAATGAGCATAATAAGTAGGATAAATGCTAGTACATATATAAATATCAAATGGGAATGGTTTGACATACTTGACAGGAAATGCCTTTTTGAATCCCAAGACAAAATGAAAGACCTGAGTAATACAGTAATTCCCTATTCCTTTAGATCCTTCACTTTCTTTAAGTGATCATCTCCACAAATACACACTTTAAACTTACACAACCTACCACAGTAGGGAGAGTATATATACAAGATCTAGAAGTAGAAATGATGGGGCAAACTGATTCATAGCCCATTTGCATCTGATACTATTAAGAGTCTTTGCCGCTCTTTACATCTTTCTGCCCAAGGACTCAAAAATGTTGCTTGAATGAACTGGAAAATGAAAGGTGTTGGGCTGTAGTGGCTGCTGAGAATTCATTGGGTGAGGTTCTGCACTTGGGCAGCTTTTTAGGGAGGAATTTTTTCCGCCAAGGTTTGTGCTCGTTCTGACGAAGTCTTTCAAATATACCCCATCACTAACAAAATGCCATTCATTCACTTTGAGTTGTACTTGGTACCTTGATATGACATACCAATACACCACATGTCTCTATAAATTATCTCCCTCATATAGTTAATTGCTTTCCTACTTAAGTGAATTTACTCAAGTCAGATTTTGCTAGTTTTTTCCATTTATATTATATATTTCCCATTGCCATTTATCCCTCCATACCTTCTTCAACCTCCACCGACCCCCTCCTCCTCCCTGCAATCTCTACACTGTAGTCTGTGTCCATGAGTTCTTTTTCTTTTTTTGCTCAATTGCAGTATGAACAAAAATAAGTACAATGCAGAAAGTTATACATTTTAATAAAACAAATGTGCAGGTCTAGCAATGCATTTGAAGTTTTTATTGTGTTTACCTTTAGTATAATACCAAATGTGGCTAGTCATTTGCACACCTGAACGTGATGTATTTTTATTCTGCCTAAACCAAATCTTCTATGAGTCTACAACAGGCTTCCAGGAATAAAGATTATGTTTTTTCTTTATGCCAAGTGGGAGGAAATTTATTATAATAAGAAAACACAATCCGAAGCAATCTACAGATTCAGTGCAATCATTACCAAAATATCAATGGCATTTTTCACAGAACTAGAACAAATAATTCTAAACTTTACACAGAGCCACAAAAGACCTCAAATAGCCAAAGCAACCTTGAGAAAGAAGAATCACTCTGCCTGATTTCAAACTATACTACAAAATTATAGTAATCGAAAGAGTATAGTACTGATATTAAAAACAGACATATAGACCAGTGAAACAGAATAGAGAGCCCAGAATTAAACCCGCACCTATATGGTCAATTAAATCTACAATAAAGGAGGCAAGAATGTACAATGGGGAAAAGACAGTCCCTTCAACAAACTGTGTTGGGAGAATTGGACAGATGAAAGTAAAAAATAAAATGAGACCATTTGCTTACAACATATACAGAAATAAACTCAAAGTGGATTAAGACTTAAATGAAAGAGCAGAAACAAGAAAACTCCTAGAAGAAAGCATAGGGAGCAGAGTCTTTGACATTAGTCTTAGCAATATTTTTGTAGATGTGTAACTGGGCAAACACAACACGGGCAAAAATAAACAAATGAGACTACATCCAACTAAAAAGCTTTTGCACAGTGAAAATGACCCATCAACAAGACAAACAAGCAATCTACTGAATGGGAGGATATATTTGCAAATGATAAATCCAGTAAGAGGTTAATATTAAAAATACATATAGAACTCATACAACTCAACATCAAAAAAATGAACAATCCAATTAAAAAATGGGGAGAGGACCTACATAAACATTTTTCCACAGAAGACATACAGACAGATGAAAAAATGCTCAACATCACTAATCATCAGGGAAATGCAAATCAAAATGGCAATGAGCTCTCACCTCATACCTGTAAGAATGGCTACTACCAAACAGAAAATAAAGAAAAAGCATTGACTGGTGAGGATTTGGAGAAAAGCGAACCCTTGTGCACTGTTGGTGGGACTGTACATTACTGCAGCGACTATGGAGAATAGTGTGGAGATTCCTTAAAAAATTAAAAATAGATCAAATGATCCAATGACTCCACTTCTTGGAATTTATCAGAGGAAAATTAAAACAATAATTAGAAAATATGCATGGATCATGTTCACTGCAGCATTGTTTACAATAGCCAAGATATGGAAGCAGCCTAGATGCCCATTGATAGTTGAATGGATAAAGAAGGTGTGGTACAAACATGTAATGGAATATTACTCAGCCATAAAAAAGAGCATCAACAAAAAGGCAACCAACTAAATGGGAAAAGATATTTACAAATCATGCCTCTGATAAGGGGGCTAATATCCAAATTCATACAAGTCAAAAACAAAACAAAACAAAAAAACAGTCTGACTTTAAAAGAATATACACTTTTCCAAAGAAGTCATACAGATGGCCAACAGATGTATGAAAAAAATGCTCAACATCACTAGTTATAAGGAAAGTCCAAATCCAAATCACAACGGGATACCCCCCCCAAACCCTTTAGAATGGCTTTCATCAAGAAGAAAATGAAACAAATGTTGGAGAATGCAAAGAAAAGGGAAACATCCCACACTGCTGGTGGGGATGGAAATCGGCGCACACTATGAAAAACAATATGGCGGTTCCTCAAAAAACAAAGAATATGAAGGGACTGTGAGACCATTATGCTAACTGAAAGAAGTCAAACCTCAAGAACCACATGATTTCAGTCATGTGGGATATAAAACAAAATGTAACAAATAAACAAACAAAACAAATAAACAAACAAAAAACTCATTGATACAGACGACAGAATGGTTATCAGGAAAGGTGGGGGAGTGGGGAAGGGTGAAGAGGGTAAAGGGGGTCAAAGACAAGGGGACTAAAGAAGACTAGCCTTTGGGTGGTAAGTATACAATAGAGTATACAGATGCCATGTTATAAAGTTGTACATCTGAAATTCATATGTTATAAACCAATGTTACTCCAGTAAAGATAATTAAAAATGAATGAAAATAAGAAAAATACAAATTTTACAAACTATAGTGCCTTAGTTTCAGAGTTACTACATAATTAAAAATAAAATTCAATCACCATGTATGCTACTTATATAAATCAAGGTTACCTGTACTTAACAATGTTAATAACTGAAAACTTTGAATTGACTGTCATATTAAAATGTACACCTAAATCTACTAAGTGTGCAGCTGCATCACTCATATGTGAATATGATTAGTAAGAATAAAAATTATTGACTTATTATGTCAATCATATTTTATGAGGAATAATTTCTTGAGAGATTCTGTTGGAATCAATAGTCACAAATTTTTATTAAATGTCAAAACTTTGAGATATGGTAAAAACAGTAATAAGAGGGAAGATTATATCATTAAAGGTCTATCTCAAGAAATAAGAAAAATCCCAAGTAAATGACCAAACCTTACAACTTAAAGAACTAGACAAAGGTAAATAAAAGCAGCCCAAAGTCAGCAAAAGAAATGAAATAATAAAAATTAGAGCAGAGTTAAATGATATGGAGGACAAGAAGACTACACACACACAAAAACCAATGCAAGAGTGGGTTTTTAGAAAAAAATTAATAAAAATAAATTAGATGTGTCTAAGCCTGTTAAAAATGATTCACCTCCTGTGCTTTTTCAAACTGTTTTTGAAAACCTCATGTCCATCAGGAGAAGCATAAATTAGGGATGTTTTTGACAGTAGCTTAAATAAGAACACTCTGAAATTCTTGGTATACTGGTGAAATAGTGGGGCGACACACGTCTGTAGTGCCCTCTGACGTGCCTTCATGTAAACAATATGAACCACACGTGCAGCTTTTGTCGACTTCGCCTTGGGATGCCTTCTTGATCACACAGTAACTGATGCTTCTTTTCAAGGGGAGAAATCAGTGTTTCTAAAAGTAAAGTGTCGCTGAGACACATGCAGATGTAACGAAATATCTTAAAGTGGTAGTTTGTATTCCCTTATATGTTTATTGTTCATCTTTGCCATCACGATGATACACAACAACCTTTGATAATATGAAAACTGAGGAGGAAATAAATACAGTACATCTCCCTTATCCACGGGGGATATATTCGAAGACCCACAGTGGATGCCTGAACCACCCCTTATCCAGGGGATAGTACTGAATCCTGTGTATACAGTGGCTTTACCTATATACGTACTTGCATATACTATATACAAGTGTGTGTGTCACACACACACACACATATACACACATACTTGATGGCTTCCCTTTGGCATGTCAAATTGCTAGCATTGTTACCCTTGTGCTTTGGGGCCATTAGCAAAATAAGGGTGACCTGAACACAAGCACTGTCATACCACAATGGTCGATCTGATAAGGCCGACAGCTGCTAAGTGACTAACTGCAGGTGGTGTATACAGTGTGTAGATGGTGGACAAAGGAATGATTCATGTCTCTGGCAGGAGGGAGCAGAATATTCATGTGAGATTTCCCCACGCTGCTTAAAATGCTGCGCCATTTAAAACTTATGAATTGTTTATTTCTGGAATTTTCGGTTGCATATTTTCAGACTGTGGTTGACTAAAGGTAACTGAAATGGCAAAAAGTGAAACTGCAGATAAGGGAGGGGACTACTGTAACCTCATAATTTATGGATGTGAACTTCTATAGCAATAATGCCTCTTGGGAACTTAGATGTAACTTTGATTTCAATTACATATTTTATATAAGGAAAAACATCACAAAATAGACTCCTTGCTGTATGATTGAAATATAGGTGTAATGATATCATTTTATTTTATTAGGGAGGAATTTCAAAATAATTCATTTAGAAAACCAAAAGAAATGGCCTATCTTTAATGACATCAAGTCAGTGGAGTACTGAGTTTAGAGAGTAACTCATTTTCCTTGGCACATAGTACAACACACAAGAATGGTTGGAAATGAAAGAACATATAGAAGATCATATAGAAGAACATACAGAACATATAGAAGATCAGTTTTTTCTAAACTGTTCAATATTGATATTTAGACTACAATTATATTTAAATCCTAGACTGCAAGTGAACTAAGATCATTGAAACATATCTCAAATATTTGTCACATGTTTATTTACACAGGCAAGGGATAAGAACTGGGTGTCTCTTGTCTTGGGCAGCCCTGGAAGAGTTAAGAAGGGCGAGTGTAAAATTTTTTGATACCTGATATTTGGGGGGGCCAGACTGTGATGTTTTCCCTGAGTGATCGGATCTCCCTGGGTCTTTGTATTCACAAAACAAACTCCCATTATAATGGGAGTCATGAAAGAACCTATGCATGCTTTTGAAATGGTTTGGAAAAAGGTAAAAAATATTTCCTGAGACTTTTAGTCTCAGACAGCAATATTTTCTTTTCTGCAAGTGTAACAGAAAAGCAAGAAACACAGGAAGGGGTACCAGCAAAATAAGCAATCTCACTTAAGGTAGCTTTTTTGCTTAGGCTTGGAACTCGAGAAAGTAAACTGTCCCAATATCTGATTGGAAGGTACTTTTTACTCATGGACGTTAAAGCACAGAAGGATATACTCTTCTTCCTATAGCTCTTAGGTGGATACACCAAAAGCCATAATGTGCTTTTTCATAAATAGAATATTTAAACCCAGAGTGATGAAATGTAGGTTCTTGACCCTAATTCAAACTCAATAAATAGATGGGACACTTCAAAAACTGTGGTTTCCCCCCGTATCACCAGCTACCTGCCCAAATCACCTTATCACTCCGTAATCCGAAATGCATTAGTTTCTGATCCAAACCTTGAGTTCACTTTTTTGGGTGACATTTTTCCTTTTCTTTATCACTCAGCCTATTCTACTGTTCTTCTCATTTCAATATTCAGAATGTGAAAAAAAAAAGGGACCAAAAGAAGAATGTGTGCTGTGGTATTGTATGAAAATGTGGCAGCAATATGACCTAACAAAAGACCTATATCTTTATGCTGCTGTCCAGAGGTATCTTCATTTAGCTTTTCACTAGCTTAATCAGGTCACTGAGAAACCTGGTTGAAATGAAGTGGGAAGGCGGGATCAACAGCAATCAAGTTTTATAGCATGGCATACTGAAATAAATCTAAGGCAGACATTAATTGGGGAGGGATGACAACAGAGACCCAAATCTTTGCAGCGCCTTGAGCAGCAGTTGGTAAATTCTAATTGAAATGGAGTTTTTAATTATGCACTGAAGCATGTTCCACCAGCACATTGTTGTCCAGAATAAAAAAAAAAGCCCAAAAGGAGAGTTAAAAGGCTTTTCTTTTTGATGAAAGACTTTGGGAAGACTTAGGATATCAGGAAGAGTCATAAATTGTGTGTTTAGATTCCTGGAGTCTCCCCCACTTCTGTCTTACCCATCCCCACACCACTGCCAGAGTGATCTTCATAAAAGAAAGTTTGGGAACTTGCCCAATTAAAAAGAAGAAATGGAGAATCAAATTGAGAAAACATAATGGTTCGGGATCATGGATACACGTATCTTAGAGTTAGAATGGAACAAAGCGTTCAATGAAACTAGCCAGGTATCCAATGTAGAAATCCCATTTAGGGATCCTCAACAGATGGAAAGCCAATTTTGGCTCTTGAAGGTTTCAGCTCATGGCTGTGTAATGCTCAAAATACTGAGAATAAAGGAAGTTATTCCATGAAATGTGCTGAAACATGACTGCTTGTCAATTTCATCACTTGGGCCCATCGTACTTTACTATATCAATACTGAAGAAGTTTCTCTCAAAAGGCATGTGAGAGAAAGAAATGCACAAGATGTACGTTTCAACTTCCTTTGGTATGCCCCAGCCTATGGTCCCATTACAAAGGCATTGTGGTTCTTGCCCTCTACCAAGCCACACAAATCACTCACCAGTCCCGAACATGGCTTTAATTTTTTGTTCCTCTGTAGGCTTTAATTTTTTGTTCCTCTGTTTCTCCTTCTGCCAAAGGTCCCCCACATCCTCAACTTCTTGAAATCCTTCTTCATCTTTTAAGACAGGATTCTAATACCATCTCCCCAGGGAAATCCTCCTGAATTGTACCTTTGTTTGGCATCTATATGTATGTTATGCTTCTTTCATAAGATGCATTTTATTCTGTCTAAAACAGTTAGTTTACACCTTTGCCCATATCCCTCTCCTGAATTCTGTAAACTCTTTGAAGGTATGATCTGTACCTTATTCTTACCTAATCATGTTTTCTTTCCTTCTTTTTAAATAAAGGTCATATATGCAAGTCAAAAAAGAGAAATTACATGTACAGAGGGAATAAAAGACTTTTTGCACCAGACTTATAAACCTGCGCATAAAAAGCTAACATTCACATATAATGAAGTATTGTGTGTGTAAGAGAGAGAGAGATTGAGGGACAGCACATGAGAGAGAAAGAAATCACTACTGAGGGACAGAGAAACCAAGCAAGAGGCATCAGGACATATCTCCGCTTCCCACTTAAGAGATCTGGTTACCTTTGCACATTTTTTCTTCACTTTGGGTAAGTGATTTCTCCTCAAAGAATTCATAAAATGT
The DNA here is from genome assembly GCF_021234435.1 of Artibeus jamaicensis. Classification (NCBI taxonomy): domain Eukaryota; kingdom Metazoa; phylum Chordata; class Mammalia; order Chiroptera; family Phyllostomidae; genus Artibeus; species Artibeus jamaicensis. Next base: position 4,742,080 of record NW_026522028.1, on the reverse strand, counting down.
ATTTGCTAAAGCTAGAATTAGTTGATTACTCACTGATGTGCTTACGGATCCCCAAGGCCCCATACAGGACATTGCTGATACTATGGAAATGGCCTATGGAAGGTGGGTCATTTGGTGAGGAACATTTTCCCCTTTGCTCCTTCCTTGCTCTACCTAAGGGGAATGCAAGCGGATAATGTACGCTCTAATAGCCTACTCTCTGCTGTGCCACTGGGGGGAAAGGGGAGGGGGAGGGGGGAGGGAGGGTAACAAAGAGACCAAGGGACAAAGAAAATGATCCAAAGATGATACAAGGAAACACTTCCTGTTTCTATTTCTAAACTCTAGTCACCCTGTGCAAACAATTAAAGAAGAAATGTGGAAGAAACGTATGGTGAAGATGCTACTATTTTAAAACCACAGCAAAGGCAACATCACAGAGGAGAAAAAATACAGGCCCCGGGGGCCCAAGTGCCTGTGTTCTAGTCCCCAAGCTAACATTAACAAGCTGCTCACTGGAGAAAATCACTTTCCTTTGACCAAACTCAATATTCACATCTGTAAAATGAGAAGCTGGGACTATATGATCCCTAACATTGCTCCTACCTCGAAAAAGACTAGAGATCCACATTCTGGTAAATAAAGCAGAGCAATTTCCAACCAAACGTACGATGTTAGAGCAGGTCTGTGGTTACGCCTGCTCAGCAAAATATTGAAAATCTTTTCAAAATAACAGTGACACTGAGTTTACCATGTTGAAAAGCAAAAAATGGGGATAACTGTAATTGAGCAACAATTACAAAAAAGAAAATGAAAATGCTATGAAAGAGCCTGCCATAGTGAAATACACTATGAGGGAAACTTCTGAATCACTTTTGGAGCATTGAATTTCATTTCCAAGGCAAAGGAAGAACTCAGTGTTTTATAGGATGTCCTTGCCAGATGTGGGTGGACCCAGGGATTTTCTGAAGAATGCAGAAGATCACGGAAATCATGGTTCTTGAGATTTATAGTTTCACCACACTGGGCTTTAGCCCTGTCTGTTTCTAACTCTCAAAGCAGGCTTTTGTGGTCTCTGGGCCTCAGTTTCCCCTTCTTGACAAAAAAGACATTGAACAAAATGACTGCGTGAGTTCCATTAGCTCTTAATTATTTTCCTATGTGGCTCATGTTAAGAATATCTTCTCTTTGGTCAAAGAATTGATTTAATGACATGCTAAATCAAATAGGAAATTTACATTCCCCCTTATAAAGTGTTTTTTTTAATTTTATTGCATTGATTTGTCAGGAGGATAAAAAATGATTAATTTGTGACTTTTACAATTTCACACTTCCACTTCCAACAATTAAAAAGAATTACAGCCTTGCTATTTTCTGGGGTTTTGTGCAGGAGAATTTGAGCAAGAGGCAGAGAGGATCAGAAATGGAAAAGGAAGCAAAATGGGCTTACAAAAATGGCACTTTTGGTTGCTACAAAATAAGAAAAAAATAGAGGCATAATTAATTACATGTAGAGAGAGAAGTAGAAAGCAAAGTAAAAGTCAAGGCAAGACCTTTCTTTGTGTGTGTGCCTTTGCTTGGCACCTACATGTATGTTATGCTTCCTTCATAAGCTGCATTTTATTCTGTCTAAAACAGTTGACACCTTTGCCCATATACCTCTCCTGAGTTCTGTAAACTCTTTGAAGGCATGATCTGTACCTTATTTTCACCTAATCATGTTTTCCATTTATACATATACAAACACAAAATCACTCCTGCTTTGGAATTATGAATAGAGAAAATAAAAGTTGCCTAGATATTTCATATACATTTTATGGCCCTTTTACACACGAATCTCATAGCTTCGGCCTCCTTAAGAGGTAAAGAAACTCAGGACCCTAGACTATGTAAGGGAGCACAGACATTGGGTAAGAGAAACGACACCTACAGGTTTCCTGTTTGGGGCTTCTTTCTATCCCACAAGGGCTAGGGTGTCTTGGGAGTGTTCATTTTATTCTCATGTTTGGGATTTTTAGGAAAGTGAATGTTGAATACATTGTTACAGCTGTGTAACAACACCAATTGATATTTTCAAACAAGCAAACAAATTACATAAGTGGGACTATGTCAAACCAAAAAGTTTTTGCATGGCAAAGGAAATATTCACACAGATAAAAAGGTAACTGACATATGGCAGGATATAACTGTGAAGCATATATCTGATAAAGGGTTAATAGTTAAAATGTGTAAGGAATTAATAGAACTGAGTATCCCATAAAAACAACAAATACAACTCGATGTAAAAATAGGCAAAGAAACTGAAAAGACACTTCTCCGAAGAAGACATACAAATGGACAGCAAGTCTATATAACAAAGTGCTCAATGCCACTGAACATCAAAGGCATGTAAATCAGAGCCATGATGAGATTTCACTGCACAAGTATTAGGATGTCTATTTTCAAAATGATCAATGATAACAACCACTGGTGAGAATGTGGAGAAAAGGGAAACCTGGTACCCTGTTGGCAGGACTGTAAATTAGTAGCTGCTATGGAAAACAGTACAGAAGTTGCTCGAAAAATTAAAAATAGAACTACCATAACATCCAGTATCCCACTTCTATTGATTTATCAAAAGATACTGAACTCAGAGTCTGGAAGAGATATTTGAACTCTGATGTTCATTGTAGCATTGTTGATGAGAGCTTGGATGTGAAAACACCATAAATGTCCACAGACAGGTGAATGGCAAAGAAAATAAGGTATATATACAAGGAAATACTATTCAGCCGTTTTAGAAGAAAATCCTGTATATGCTACAATATGGATGAATTTTGAAGACACTGAGCTAAGAGAAATGCACCAGTCACAAGACAAATACCACACAATCCCGATTATATAAGAAGACTAAAGTAGTGAAACTCATAGGAACATGAAGTACAATGGTACTTTCTGGGGACTGTGGGGAGGAAAAAATAAGGAATTGCTGTTCAACAGATATAGAGTTTCAGTTTTAGCATTCTGTTATTAACAAATCTGTACTATACACATAAAACTTAGGAGGGTAGTACTCCTGTTATATATTTTATCACAATAGAAAGAATACTTAATTAATACGAAAAATTTATATCTTTTTCAACATAGCCAATTCTTTGTTTGACAAGTTTAATCTTTGAATGCTAACTATGGAAAAGATGCTACTCCTGACACCACAGAAGGCTGCAAAGAGGCTAAGATGATGTTCCCATCTTCCAGTGAGGGTAGGAGCACCAGAAATCCATATACAAAGAAGTAATAAAAACCTTGTGCAGGCTGGTGTGGCTTAGTGGATTGAGCCCTGTACTGCAAACCAAATGGTTGCCAGTTCTATTACCAAGTCAGGGCACATGCCTGGGTTGTGGGCCAGGTCTCCAGTAGGGGGAGCTCGAGAAGCAACCACACATTGATGTTTCTCTCCCTTTCTTTCTCCCTCTCTTCTCCTCTCAAAAAATAAATAAGTAATCCACTGAGTTGCACCAGCCAGGGCTTTTAAAAATAAATAAGTAAAATCTTTTAAAGAAAGAAGTATTAAAAACATGAGGCAGAAACATAGGGGATGGCACAAGTCACCTTGTAATTCATTGCAATAGACCTTAAGGAGATGTTAAATGCTGTGTACTAACAGTGTAATAAGATCATTGTGAACTAACTTATTGTAGCATATCTCTAGAACTGAGGTAGATAATGCTGAGCTTGAAGTATCAGGAGATGTGAATAGTAAGAAGGACAAAGAGAGGTTATTCAAGCAATAGCTGCATGAAAGAAAACCCAGAGGCAAGAAAAGCACGTGTAGGGCCAAAGCAGGAAGAGCCCTGAGCCCAGGGCTCACTTGGGGAAGGATGGGGGAAATGACTGGATGGGTAAGCAGGCAGAGGACGGTAAGATGTTTTCAGGATGTTTTCTGACACCTCAAAATGAGGATCACATTATCAAAATATCTAAAAGAAGAAATAGGTAAAACATGTTAGTACTTATTTACTTTCTACACAAATAGCATATGATGAATGGTATTCTGACCCTTCCAAATTTTTTTAAGCTTTACTGAGGTATAATTTATATGTAAAAATCGCACATATTTAATGCGTACATTGTGTTCAGTTTATATATATGCATACACCAATAGCCATTAACTGTAAACCTGATGCTTAATTTTTCAAAGATATCCCATAAAGATTAGTAAAGATTTAATAGCCATAAAGATCCAGAAGGAAAAAAGCTTAAGCAGATATACCCCAGAGTGGGACAACAAAGAACTCTTTAATTATGTTACATTACAAATTTCCACACGATCAAGAAGGGCCATCCTAGAAGAAGGGGAAAACTAGTTTGGAATTTGTGTTCAAAATATGCTATTTTGCTTTGTTTGGAAGAGTTGACCTGCCAGCTCAAAAGCCGTATCTGTCAGATCCAGTGATGACTTGCATGGTGATATCATTTGAGGGGCAATGACATCCATGGGCTAATTTCTTTTCACTGGCTTCACAGATGGCTCTAGAAAATTCCAATGGTGACACAGGTATGTGAATGATTTGCAAAGTTATAAAGCCCCTTTAAGAGACTGAAATATGTAAGTGAAAATTGCCATATTATATTCCACTTTGGGTGATTCCTCTATGCTTTGTAGTGATCACTTTGTAGGAAGAGACGTAGAAAACTGCTGAATGAATTGTGACTCGTCAATTTGATTGGAGAGCCAGTGCTTTCTCAGTCTATTGGAAATTTAGTGACCAGTTGACAGAAAACTTCCTCCACCCCACCTCTCCCACAAGCTAACCATAGCCATTACTTATCCTCATTCGAAGCACAAGAGAGAGCAAAGGAGAAAGTGCGAGAGGAATCCCAGTTTGCTATGGCCTTCAGTATTTTTAATCTTTGAGATATACTATAAAGTCCTAATTAACCTGAAAGAAAGCGCACCCCTCCAGAGTCACACAGTAATCAATGGCAAAGTTAATTGAAATCTAGTTCTTTTAACAATTCCATCTGAGCAGTTCTGCAGTGTTCGGAGTGAAAGATGGCTTTAATCAAAGCTTGGAGTATTTGTGAAAGAGACAAAGAACAGGAGAAGGAAAATAATTTGTAAGTGACTGAAACCTAGTCTCTCCATTCAGGATTCCCTTTCCTTTTAGAGTTTTAGATTTGGAGCTGAAGCAGTTTTTGAGTAGAGAAGAAACAGGGTTGAGTAGAGGTTAAAAGAATGTGGTCTGGGCACAGGTCCCGACTGGAGCGTGTGTTAGCAGAGACAGCTTGGACAAAATACTTTGTCCCCCTGTGCTCCAGTTTCTTTCCCTACAGAATTAGAATAACAATAAAACCCAGCTTAGAAAGCCCTCCATAAAGAGTCAGTATTATTTTTATGAAGAAAGTCTGCATTTTTTCCTGATGCACTTCTCCAGATTTTTCCCAAAATGTCTGGACCCTAATAGAGAACTGTAACTCCAGGCCAGAAGCAGAGTAAGGCAAGATATATAATATATTTCTTAAGATCTATTTGGTTGTTTTCTGACACCTCAAAATGAGGATCACATTATCAAAATATCTAAAAGGAGAGATAGGTAAAACAGATTAGTACGTGTTTACTTTCTACACAAATAGCATTTGATGAATGCTATTCTGACTCTTCCAAATTTTTAAAAGCTTTACTGAGGTATAATTTATATGTAAAAATTGCACATATTTAATGCATACATTGTGTTCAGTTTAAACATATGCATACACCAATATCGTCATCAGAATCAAGGTACTAAAGATATCCAGCAACTCCCCAAATTTCTTTATGTTGCTTTGTGTTTTTTTGTCGTTATGTCTGTGTTACATACACTTAACATGAGATCTATTCTCTTAGCATATTTTAGTGCCCAACACCGCACTGTTTGCTCTAAGCATGATGTTAAATGGCGGATCTCTAGAACTTATTCTAAAATTTAATGAATCCTGTTTACCAATTTCACCTGCACACCAGGCCCCTATTGCTCATCTCAGCTGGGGAAAGAGAAAGCGGCTCCGTGCAATGACAAGAAACTACTGAACAGGACAATTCATAGTTCTACAAACAGTGTGAGACACCCATTAGCATGCCGCTGCAAATGAAAATGTGATTTCTTCTCCATAGCCGTACTTTAGCTACAGGCACATTGGTCACGCCTGGTGGGGTCTGATTCATTATTGCTGTAGTGGTAAATAATTCCTAGTACAGGAATTCAAAATCATACGAGAATTAAACATATGGAACCGAGAATTGTCTGGATCACAGTTTCCAGCCTGGGAATTAGGGAATGCAGAGGTGCCTGCTCCTTGGGTCCATTTCAGTGAGTCTTACGGGTTCTTCTGTCTTCGTCAGGACTATTGTAGTTGTCACACTTAATTGAATACATTTTGGCATCTGAAATAATTTTATGGCCACGATACCATCATGAAAATATATTTTCTCAGTAAAATGATGAGCTAGAAATGAAGAAACCCCATGAGAACGACTGGCTTGAACTTCCCACAGCTCAGAAGCCAAGCCAATGTATGCAGGCCAAGAAGGTAGCTCGAATCTTTCAGAAACACATTGACCCTTCATCCTAATAAAATATAGAGTCCCTAGGAGGGGGTACCTTACTGAGTGTTAGTGAAATTATTTTGATACATAATATAGACCAGTATTTCTCATAGTTTCACAGAGAAACCCCCCAGAGAAACATGTATACATATTTTGGGTAATTTGGCTCAATGGAAACCTGTTAGGAACCGCTCTGCCTGGCTTCAGGAGTTGTAACTACCCCCCTATGGCTAAGGATGAGTGAGCAACCTCTGGAATGTGAGCCACAAGGTGACAAAGCTTGTCTCTGCTTCCTCCCCTGCCCCCAATGCTTGGCTGGTTAGTCAGACAGGTAAGACCCCCTCAGAAGTGGGGCAACCTAAGCCAGACATGATCACTTGGGAGGCCATCATGGAAGGACTTGGGGGGGCTGTAACAAAGAAGGAGTGATGGACCCTCACCCCCCGGCTATTCTGACATGGCCCAAGTCCCCATGTCCTTTGGGAGAAGCAATTGTATTATTTTCTTTGTAAAATGGAAATGAGGTTATACCATATATTTGCTGGCTCTAATCCACTTAAGCCTGAAAACCTGTGATGGGGAGGTGGTGCAGCCCCTTGCCTGGCTACAGCAGGATCCCGGGTGATCAGGCCTAAGAAAGAATATGTAAAATCCTGTGAAACCTGCTTTGTTTAGAATGCTCTCATTTAAATGATAAGGGTCCAAGCAAGAAGTTTGTTCCTCAAAGTTTTATGACCCTGACTGAGAATAAGCCCTCATACTTCTTTGAATGCTATCTACTTTTTGATCCTTACCTGTATTCTTGTGCAAACAAACCCAATAAAAGCCCTTTGAGGAAGGGGCTCTTGGCCCTTCTCCTTTGAGGGATCAGCCACCTTTCCTCCTCAAACAGATCATGTCTTAGTAGTTTCACTTTCATCTGTGGTGGATGGGGAGACTTTGCTGGCAAAGTTGTCCCCACAGAAACCAATAGCTAATTCCATTGCCCTTGTTTTGCTGCTGTTTATAAAGATTGATTTAGTATTATGCATTTATTTAAAGTGTAGGAAGCTGATGAGGGTCAACACGATTCATTCTCAAAAGGTGAAGGCCAGATGATAACTTTGTACAAGGAAATGTTAAGTACAAGTTAGAATAGAGAAAAGTGGTGGATGAAGAGACATTGCATGATGTATGTGTATAGGTTTTAACCCAGGAATATGTCGCTGAATTATTTAAGTGACACAAAGATAACAAGCAAATATATGGTATAACCTCATTTCCATTTTACAAAGAAAATAATACAATTGCATTTAATAATTCATATATGTGTAGTCATCTTTTTATATATGATATATTCTTACACAATCATGTATATGTGTATATATACACTTATACATGTTTATATAAGTAGAGATATAAATATTGCTATAAATGAATGATTCATATCAACATTTAATAGAGTTAGATGGGGTGATACAGTAATTGATCAACTCTTAATGAAACTTTGTATATTTTTAATATATAATGAGCATGTGTTGCATCTAAAGTACAAATAAAAATAATTTTAGAATAGATGGACCTTCTTAAACAAGCAGATTGTCACATGAGGAATTCATACTATTCCTCTTGTATGAATATTTTAAATAGGTTAAAACAGTCAGTAAAGACTCAGCTGCGCTCTAATGGCTTAACCTTACAAAAAGAGGCTGTACGTGGAAAACAGAACCAAAAGCAGTACCAAGAGGAAAGGAGAAATGACAGACCTGTACCTGATATTTGATTCTGGATTAGAAATGGGTTATTTAAAGGAAAAAAAAAGACACTAAAATCAGACCTGTTGTTTTAGTAAACCTGACACTAAGGATTGTTTAGACACTGAATTCTCACAAAGCTTGAGATGGTTGTTTTAACAGTCAACCACTATTAAATATCTAAACAGCATTCAACATTCTATTAAATCAATTCAGTTTTGACCTCTCAACTGGGTAAACACCCAACATGTAGAAACACAGGACATCATACTTCTCTATTTAACATGTGTGCAACAATTTCTATTCAAATATATGTTGTTTTAAATGTAAGTATACTTGGCATGCGATAGTGTATTAATTATCTTAGTTTCATTTGTACAACATAGTGATTTGACTTTTTATACTGTGCAATGTACTCACTCCACTAATTTTAGTAAACATCTGTTTTAATTACATCTAACAATACACACAGGATATATATAGATATAGGCATATATCTATATATATCTGTATATATCTGTATCCTTCAATAAAATCCAAATCCACCTTCATTCGGCATATTGTTGAGATTAAAAGAACACAACCTATTCTTTGGAGTGAGACATAAATCATACCATCCTCAACTGCTGCTTTGTCACCAAACTGGACCTCAGAAATTCTGCTGGGAGCTAGAACAGAAATTCCTCTACAATGAACACGTTGCCAAGACTGTAGGCAGTGTCGTCCAGGCAATGTTATCTACACTTCACATAGGAAAATGACAGCCTGGAGATAAGACTGGGGTCTCGATTATCTGTGTCATTTACCACCTCACTTTAAAAAGTCTAGACCCACAAAGTGGACACCTAGGATTCCATGGACGAAAGAGAGCAACCACAAATTATTATTACTCTCAAATTCTCCAAAGATGTTCATGAAGTGAATTACTAGTGAACACTTTTATTTTCTTAAATTTTTTATTGTTTTTTTCCCATTACCATTTAGTTCCCTTATACCCTCCTCCCCCACCAGTCACCTCACTCTCGTCATGTCCATGAGTCCATTTTCTTTTTTGCTCAGTTCCTCCACCCCCTAAACTCCTTCCCCCTTAGCTATTGTCCTGCTCTCTATCTATGAGTCAGTGAACACTTTTAGATAAATATTCATTTCTTTTCTTATTTAAAGTCTATTCAACAAGTATCCCAAGACTGTGGATATTAAAATGGAAAGAAAACCTGAAAGTTACAATGTTTGACAATGAGATTTACTAAATAGCAAGCCTGCAAAATTTCACAGACTATGTTATGTGAATTCTTCTATGATGGATATTTCTGATGGAAAAATAAAGAAATTAAATTCCCGGGCTTACATTTTAAATTTGTGAGATGTTTTACCTAAATAGAGATATAAATAGGTATAAGTAGAAGTAGTTTAGTACAATTCAAAAATCATTTGAAACCAGCTAATGGTACTACAAAGCTCAAAGTAGATGTACAAAATTTTGATCCACCAAATACTTTAAAAAATATTTTATTTACTTATTTTTAGAGAAAGGAGAAGGGAGGGGAAAAGAGAGGGAGAAAAATGTCAATGTGCGGTTGCCTCTCACGTGCCCCCCACCAGGGACCTGGCCTGCAACACAGACATGTGCCCTGACTGGGAATCGAACAGGTGATCCTTTGGTTTGCAGGCTGGCACTCAATCCACTGAGCCACATCAGCCAGGGCCCAAATGCTTATTATAAACAAATGTATCATCTAAAATGTTAATGTATGGAGAGAAAACACATCTTTCTATCAGAATGGTACCAATTCATTCTTTGACATAAAGTACATCTTATTTTTAAACTACAAAAACATTAAAGTTAGAAAGGGACAATTACTTACATGTTATATATAAAAGATATAATTTTAGATAAATGTAAAATTCCCTACATTTTAAGAACTATTACAGAAAATTGAGTATGTATGTGTGAAGGCTCAATCCTTTATCCACCCAACTGCTTGTCGTTTCTCTTTTCTATGAATGTAAAATGCCCACATACCAGAATTCTTACATGCTGTGAGTCACTGTGACTTCTAGGTTCCAAATCCTTTTCTAAAAATCTCCAAATCATTTCAAATGATTGGATCATGAATTCTGGCCATAAAAGCACCTACATTAACCTAAGCCTTGGCAAACATTTGACTAGTGAATCACTTAAGCATGGACCGTCACATCCTGCACCTCTTCCATTTTTTCTCTCAGCACCCAGACAAATTTTTCATGTTGTTATCCCTCAAATACATTTCTTAAGACTATCTCAAATTCCACATGGGTGCGTCTATGTCTGTTTGTACGTGTGTGTGCCTGTGTGTGTGAGTGTATGGTGAGCTCACCCTGGTGCGTGTGAATGTATGATGAGGCAAAAAGAATTAGCATTAGCTAACTACAACTTTTCCACCAAATTCTCCAACAGTTCACAATCAACCACTCTTAAAGTGCCATTTAGGCATTCATCTCTTTCAGGCTAATGGGTAGGGGGAAGCTTATGCTTTTTATTTGCTTCTTGTAGATAATTAAAATTTTATTATTCACATGAGCACACTATCGATGCCTTGGCTGATGCTTTAAACATCTGGCCTACTGCTTAAAATGCATGGAGTGCACTCATGTCAGCCCGCGCTGATAATCAGAGGACCTTCAATTAAGTACCTACAAAGCAACCAGTAATAAAGGAGAGAAAAGACGATACAAGTTTGCCAAGGAATTCTTTCATAGTCTGATTCTCCAAAGCAATTAGAATCATTTCTTTTGGCCTTGGAATTAATGAATTTTCATTAAAATTTAAATTTCAAATGATTCCAAGGATATCAAACTCGAGAAGTTGAGCTGATTTTCTCCATCATAAATCACACCACAGGAACATGTCAAAAAGACTAATGCAAGTTCTTTGCCATCCCAAGCTGTGTTTCTCCTTGTCAGTACTATGTGAATATATGTAATTGCTTTCTTTTCCTCGAAGCAGCTATAGCCAAAGACCCACTGTTATTAAACTCTATCCCTCTGTGTTCCGAATTTGTCACATTATAATTCCAGGAGGCCATGACTGCAACTTGTTCTAGTCTATTAAAAAAATAAGGCTTGTTCTAGTAATAGAATGTGATGTGAATTTAAAAAATCTGTTACAGTTACTTTCTTCACACTAAGTTAATTTGTTTAAATGAGGAAATAAAATTAGGTGTAATATTCTAATATCAATGGCTGCTAATGTTTGAAAGCAACGTTTTAACTTGATAATGCAGACATTTTCTTTTCCTTCTTTCTTTTTTTTTAAAGCCTCACCCAAGGATGTATTTATTGATTTTTACAGAGAGGGAGAGACAGAGAGAGACATCAATGTGAGAAAGAAACATCAATCAGTTGCCTCCCATAAGCACCCCAACTGGGGATTGAACCCACAACCTAGGTATGTGCCCTGACTGGGAGTCAAACCCACAACCTTTTGGTGTTTGGGATGAAGCTCCCACCAACTGAGCTACCCAGGGCAACATTTTCTTTTCTTCATGAAAAACTAAACACTGTGTGTGTGTAAAAGTAAGAACTGCATTATGGAATATCCAAAAGCATGACCAGGAAAAGAACTAAAATTCTTTGGGTACAGAAATCAACATGGGCTTTTTTTTTAATGGTAATAAAATTGAGCAATGATATAGGTAAAAAAATATATTCATAAAATAAGAATGGGCTGGTGTGAAAGCTGAACATTTTAATCTGGAATTAAAACACTGCAACAGAAGACATGGCAAATTCTAGGTTCTACTTTGTTCACAGACTTTTACACACCCGTGCAAAAATTATTTTCAATAATGATGTTGATGGTATCTTTTTCTCTTTGTAACAGAGTAAATTCTCTTTGTCTGTTTCTTTTTACCTATAGTCTAAAGAAGAATTTCCCCAAATATGGCATATACCTATCAAGCATTCAAGAAGGAATCCCTTTAATTCCCATTTGAATAGTTTCTTAATAGGTTCCCCCTTCATCTGTGTAATTGGAATCAAAGTAATGGAAATAGATAGCACCGATGACTTATTTTCATTGGTCACTATTTGTTTCATGCATTGAGATTTCATACAGGATTCTGAACATAGGAAATAAGCACTGTAGAAAGTTTCCCCAATAATCCATGTTTTCCAACCCAGCATTTCTCCAGCACTTCCATCATGGGGATACAGGTTATAAGTATATCTATAACAATAAATAAAAACAGAAGATGGTGACTTAGGGCATATTCAGAGACTGGGAGGAGCATCAGAAGTCCTAAACAGGACATCAAACTGTTTCAATGGCCATTTTATTGGCTTTGCCCAGTGTAAATATGTCAGTACACGGGCACCTCTGCACCTATTGCTTAGTCCCTCACTCCTTTGTGCTTGGCTCTGACCTGCCTGGCTCATGCGTAATTTCAGTTTGCAACACACTAACTGTGTGTTATAATTTCTCTTATACTGACACTGCATGCCTATCCTCACCTCATGCATACTGTCATGACTGACAACTAGAGCCCAGCTGCAGACATAGCTGTGAGCGGCTCTTCTTATCTTCTACTTCCATTGCATATATGAGGACCCTCTGTATCTGGGTGCTTAAAAGATACTCCATAACAATAAATATATTTATGGAATGAATATATTAGTGTATGATAATAGGAATTACTTTTGAGAGCACAAAGTAATGCTAAGCTCTAATTTTTTAAATTTTATTGTTTTTTCCTAACTTTTTATTTAGTGATTTTTTTAGAGAGAGAGGAAAAGAGAGAGAGAGAAAAAAACCCACTAATTTATTGTTCTACTTATTTATGCATTTATTGACTGATTCTTGTATGTGCCCTGACCAGGGATTGAACCTACAACCTTGGTTAATCACGACAATGCTCTAACCAACTGAGCTACCCAGCCAGGGCTAATTCTATTTTTCAATTACAGTTTACATTCAATATTATTTTGCATTACTTTCAGGTGTACAGCATAGTGGTTAGACAATCATATGCTTTACAAAGTGTTCCCCAGATATTTCCAGTGCCCAGCTGACATCATACATAGTTATTACAATATTGACTATGTTTCCCATGCTTTACATCCACCTCTTATTTTGAGCCATAATACATCCACACCACTGAGGATAGTTAGCAACATGTTCTTTAGAAAGCTAGAACTAAAGAACAAAAATGGATTCGAGAAGGGCGGTTCCTGAGTTCATACAAATTCCACAATGGTGGAAATTGGGGCATGTAGTTCTAAAATAATTAAGTTTCAAAGTTACTAAGATGATTAAATATAACCCATGAACGGGGGTAATTTTTTAGAGTCCATTACTTATAATTTGTCAACATTAGCATGCTTTTCTCACTGAAAAAAATGTAAAAAGAACAGGTGATTTTTTTTTCAGATAAATGGAGAATTCAGCAGGAGTTTTTTTTTTTTTTACCTTTAGGAAATGGTATCAGAACATATCATTATCAGTGCAGTAAATACAGAAGCGGCTTGAACAAATTCAGGTCAGAAAAATGGAAAAGAACAAACATTGTGATTGAACAGGAAATGATGTCTGACATGGCCTGGTATAAAGAGCACCCTCCTCACTTGGTTTTTATTTTTACCTATATTCCATTTGATGCTTTTAATAACAGGAAATACTCACATGGCATGTTGGTAAGATTTTAAACCTGTGCAATGCCCTAAGAAAATATAACTTGCAAGAGATTTGAAAGAACTTTACTAAATCTAAAATTGGAAAACTGCCAATGGATTCTATAATTAGTAGGGCAACCTCAGCATGAACTTGAAAAGTTAAGCCTAACTCCATATCTCATTGAAAAATTGCCATTAGCTTAAATGTTGTTCAAGATTAACCAGTGTGATGTGGAAGTGAAGCAGGTGAGAATGGGTAGGATAGGCATAGAGTTACAATTTTACACACCCCACATTGGGACACATTGACCTGGCAACTGGAGAGAATATTTATAATCAGTGTTCTTCGGAGCAGCCTTCATCATTTGGCCCTTCTGTGACAGAGCCGTGGTCCCATATTCATCATGCGATAATTGGGACACAGTGCCTGAAATGTTAGAAGTCTGTAGGACATTATTCTGGTTTGTGGTGACATCAGATCTTATATGTTAAAATTGTATTTATTTAATTTTGAGATGCTAGCTTAAGAAGGAAACCTACTAGATTCTTTCAAAGGTAATGATGATCATTTTCCATTCAAAGGGCTTTTTCTCACACATGTGGTCAAAGTAGAGCTGAGCACTGAATGAGTACCAAAAACAATCGCAATATAGTTGGAGGCAATGCACTTTCTAAAAGCAGCAGAGAAAGTTCCACCACTGTCCAACCACGTTTTATCCATGTTATACACGGGTTTTCATTCTTTTCTATATATATTTCCTCCTTTTAACTTGAAACAGCAAAGACAATTTCGGTGAAGCATCTTAAATAATGGTATAGTGGACTAATGACTGCATACAATTTCATTCATTTGATTTTATTACATCCTATTAGCTTTTAACTCCTATAGACCATCTGTGAAAATCTGGTTGACTTGTTTGGGTACGTATGTTTTGCCCATGTTCAGCAGAACTATGAATTTTTCACTGCAACTTAAGTTTAGGACCTCTAAAAACATTCTCTGAATTTGACAGCTGATGGGATGCCTTTAATAAGCCAAAAAAGCATTCATTACTTGGATTTCATAAACTAAACCATCGGCACAATGTTAATGCATTGTCACCCTAAGAGGGCAATATGCCGAGATGGGAAAGATACATAAATGTGTATGCCCTTTAGGAGCTGTTTGTTCAGTGTGCCAGGTAGCAGCAGCAGGGCAGTGAGTAACACAGGCAAAGGGAAGACTGGAAAAGAGACCCAGTCAAACATGGGACTGGCGATCTCATGGGTACGACCTGGGACAGAATTTGTTCCATGAACGTGGTCAGGGGTGTCCAACCTTTTGGCATCTCTGGGCCACCTTGGAAGAATAAGAGTTGTCTTGGGCCACACATTAAGTACATTGCAACACATAATCACAAGAAAATCTCATTTTGAGCCCTGGCTGGCGTAGCTCAGTGGATTGAGTGCGGGCCTGCGAACCAGAGTATCGCGGTTCGATTCCCAGTCAGGGAACATGCCTGGGTTGCAGGCCAGTTCCCAGCAGGGGACTCAGGAGAGGCAACCACACATTGATGTTTCTCTCCCACTCTTTCTCCTTCCCTTCCCCTCTCTCTAAAAATAAATAAATAAAATATTTTTAAAAAAAGAAAATCTCATTTTGTTTGAAGTAAATTTCCGATATTGTGTTGGGTTGCATTCACAGACACTTTGGGCCGCATGTTGAATAAGAATTTTTGTCTTTTACTTGTTAATAGTGTCTTCTAATTGCAGAATAATATGTTTTAGAGAAGAATTTTCAACACCCAGAGGGGACTATATTCATTGTGGTATCTCTTGACAAATAATTTCCTTCACTGTTATTTCAAGGGAAGTTATAAGTCATTCTAATTTCTTATCCATTTTTTCAAAGTTAGTATATCAAATATACTTGAATCACTGGAAAATAATCTGGGACACGGTCATTAATTATCATGTATATATTAAGAAACTTTGGCTCAGGACAAGCTATTCTGTGATGAAGTCTCCCAGCGTGTTTGATACTCTGGTAATTGCTTACTTATTTGGGGTGAAGAATGCTCCTCTAAAAACCATCTGCTTACAATATAGCTTCATAAATATCCATTTATCAATATTAATGTTTTATGGTTTTACATTTTAATCCAATAATAAATAAAATTCTATTATTTTCCAAGTTAAAAAAAAAGGAAACTGAAGAGGAATCAACCTTTTTTTTTTTTTTTAATCTTGTGTGGCCTGGAAAAAAAATTTTTCTAGGTTTATCTTCTATTCCTAGCTTTTCTTTTTCCTTTAACATGTAGCTTTATCATTTTATAGTTTTATTACATCCTACTTTTCGGCATCGTATATTCTTATCAATAAGTCCAACCTGGTAGTATTTGAAGTAGGGCTGCTACTGTTAATGCTTTTTGCCAAAAACAATTCAGAATTAGCCCAAGTTCAACCAGCAAATAAATGACACGGTCAGGACTAAATGTAATGGTGTCAACAGAGAAGATCACAAGGCCAGTCTTTAAATTCATATATTACCCAAAGGTACTCATGAGTTCACTTAGAATTTCCTAAACAGGGGTAGATAGACATTTCTGAAGCAAGAATAGAAAAGCAACCCTCTTAACTCCTTTACCTAGTATTCCTGACTCTGAGATGAAGATTGTTTTTTTTCTTAACGGGCAAAATGCTGCAGAGATTTTCAGTCCCTCAGTGAAAGTTACTTAGGAAGAGGCACTAATTCTTTTGGCTCACTGGGGCATCATTTGGCAAATTGCTTTATGTGAGCAATAAATCACAGAGTTGGAAGGTGCACTGAGAAATTCTCTAGGTTTATTCTTTTGCCTTCTGATAAATTAGAAACTTATTACAGTCAATAACAGGCATATGCATATTTTCATATTGTAAACCTTGACTATAAAATCATGGATGAACCATTAGTATTACACTGTCCTACACTTTTGAAGGTTTGCCTAAGCATATGTGATATATATTTATATTTCAAAATGTGGCTAAAATTGCTGAAGGACTACAAAGGAAACCCAACCATCCCACTTGCAAGCGGATGAGATCAGTTGCTCTTAACTCAACACTCCTTTAAGTTTTCAAATAATGATAACCGAAAGTGTCACAAAGACACAGCAATGATAATTTATTTTGTAACTTACAGGATAATGGAATGAAATAGGTTGTGAAAATGGATGCTAACTGAAATGATGAACTAATATTTTGAGTTGATACCTATATAAATTTCTGGTTGAGGCACATTTTCACATCTCCAAAGAAAGAATATAACATTAACTATAATAAGATTCCATTCCAACCATTAATTGGCATAATTATTAGCTGATCTTATAATACAAAGTTAGAAAATATGAGAAGAATTTATAACTATTTTTGGGATTAGTTTTATAAAATAATTGGTTAATTATACTCCATAAGAATAGACAAAAGAAATTTTAAGAGAAAGTCTATAATGTAAATAGCCCTGGCTGGTGTAGTTTAGTAGATTGAGTGCCAGCCTGTGAACCAAAGGATCGCTACTTCAATTCCCATTCAGGGCACATGCCTGGGTTGTGGAGCCAGGTCCCCAGTACGGGGCACACGAGAAGCAACCACACATTGATGTTTCTCTCCCTCTCATTCTCCCTCCCTCCTCCTCTCTAAAAATAAATAATTAACATCATTTAAAAAAGTCTGTATAGTAAGAGACTATGTTTTCCCCTCAAACACAGGAAGAGATAAGCACATGAAACATCAAACTTTTCCTTTCATCAGAAAAATTATTTAATCCATCATATAAAAACCATATCATTTAAAGAGCTGTAGATCTTAACATAAGCGATGAAATGCACTATTACAACGTAATGGTGCTATTTATCTGTTCATATACATGTTCTTCTTGTTTCTCCAATGAAATTTCAAAATTGTTAAAAATTAGGTTGAAGGTCTCTGCATTCCTCAGCATCTCATACATTGGAACAACATGTAATATATTCTAAAAAAATATGGGATGATGAATAAATTGTATTTACTACTTAAGATATGAATATAAAGGGATAAGTGGAATACCTTGAAAAGAGAACAGTTACTAATATTTCCTTCAAGACATAGGGTCAAACTCCAGCCTGTGGGGCAGTTCCCACCTGCCATCTTTGTTTGCATGGTACACAAACTATGAATAGTTGTTATATTTTACATGCTTGGCAAAAAAATCACAAGACTATTTTGTGACACGTGAACTTTATGTGAAAATCAAATGTCAGTGTCCAAAAATAAAGTTTGATAGGCACAAAACTCATGTACTGTCTACAGCTGCATTCATACCACAAGAGCAGAGCTGAGTGGCTGCCAAGCAGAAAATGCCTACTATTTGCTAAGTTCTAGAAAAGTTTGTTGCCTCCTGCTTTAGGACAAAGCATGCACGTGGAGTTAAAAAGAGCAATCAGTTGCTAGTTGGACCCCAAGAGTAAAACTGTGGCGAGTAAAGTGGGAAAAAAAGCAGAACAGGGGGAAAGTTAAGTGGCAACAGCTTTGGAAATGTGGCCATAACATTCATATTTACATCCTTACATTAGCCAATCACAGAAAGGGGGAATTTTTGCTTTTCGAGGACTTTTGAGTAGACTGTAGAGGGCAAAAGCAATGAACAGGGAGGGGAGAGTGGGGGGATAAGACTGCTCAGAGAAGTTAATGTCACTTCATTGTTCTGCCCCGTTTCTTTCAACTCTAAGCATGAGTAAGTTTTAATGGCAAGTAAACATTTATTCTCTTCCATTATAAAAAAAGAGGGAGAGAGACCACGTATAAAATTACACATGGACTGTAAAGGTCATTCTTCTACTTATAGAATTTTTCAATGGAAGAAACCACCCAAGCCTAAATGGTGCTTGCAGAGTTTCTACAATAATAACGGAATAGAAACCATCACAATTCACACACACACACACACACACACACACACACACACACACACACACACGTTTCATGCTGTCACTAAAATCATCCCTGGGAACAAATCAAATCACTGCAGGGCACTGGTGGGCAAACAAAACATGCAAATCTTGATTTTCTGGCAAAGTCTCATTTATTGTGAGGTGTTAGAACTTGCCTTAAAAAATAAAATCCTACCAAGGTCTTTCTTGTGAAACTATTGTTCATCTTCTAAGGTTATATATATACTTTATACTCATAGTTTTCCTATCCCACTAGCCACTGTGATATTTCAACAGAAAAAAAAACCCATAACCTTTGGGATTCTACATTTATTTTCTTAATTACTCCAAGGAAATAAAGTCTTCATTGTTAAAGGATTCTGTTCAACACATAGTTACTTAGCACGCGCTATAGGTGAGGCACTGTGCTAGGTGCTATGGGAGACTCAAAGGAAGGTAAGTGATGCCCCCTTCCTCCCCACAGATGGTCATGACCTGCATAGGAAGACAGACAGGTGGGCAAGTAACTATGATTCAAAGCAGATGGAGATAAATGCTCTACTAGAGCTAGATACAGGAGAGACAGATTAACTCTGGTGGGAAATTTCAGATGTTTTCATGGCATTTCAGGCTCGGGGCATCAAGAAAATACAAGACTTCCTTAAAAGAAAGGTCCAGCATGGACCATTCGAAGAAGACATTATTACATTACAGAGGCGTGAAGTAGTAGGTGTCATGGCCTCACTCCCGATGCACAAACTGTGGTAGGGTTCCAAGGATCTGCATTTCTGACAAGTCATCCCTAGGTGATTCTGTTGTAGAGATTCTGCACACTCACCATATTTTGCTCAGTATAATATGCTCCTGTGTATCCTGCTACCTAGTATGCTATCCCTGACAACTGACTTGATGTAATGAATAAAAAATATCACAGGGTTTAAGGATAAATAATATTTTCTAGTCGGAATTGTTTACTCAATTCACAATGGCCAAGACTTGCCAAGTGGCTGGAGAGGCCGCCGCCAACTGGCGAGCTATTCCTTCTCATCCCACAACATAAGATGAATCTTTATTATTAACTGGCTACCATCCTGATTTTGAAAAATATAACTCAAATCTAGCAAGGAGATGAGTAATGCCTAGTGCCAAGTATAACTTCTGTTTGGCTAATGATGAATTTATTTTCCTTCCAGGCATATGGAATTATAGGGTTGCAAACAGCAAGAGAGGTGCCTCTTTCTGTAATTACAGCATTGCTATAATTACAGATAAAGGTTTGTCAGCATTTCCATTAAAAGAACTTAACTCAGCTGTTAAATGTCCATTAGTCTAATATATGGCTTATAATATCTGAGCTTAACTGCCTATTAAAAACAGTTAATTAAAAATAGATTGATATTTTTATAAAATTATTTAAATACCCAGAAGCAACCAGCCCTTCCAGTGTGTTTGTTCCTGTAATGATTCAACTGTGGGTTTCTTTTCAATATTTGAAATTTCTAATGTGCAGAGTTTGTTAAAACTTGACCGGTTTCTATGTCGTTTGTTTATTTTGTTGATTGGATTCCACTTATAAGTGAAATCATGCGGTACTTGTGTTTCTCTGACTGGCTTATTTCACTTAGCATAAGGGCTCAGTGAAAAAGGAGAAGGAATTAAGTTATAAAAAAAACAAACCTCAGATACAGACAGCAGCATAGTGATGACCAGAGGGGAAGGGGGTTGGGGAAGGTAGAAGAGGGTACAGGAGGTATAAATGGTGACAGAAGGACACTTGGCTTGGGGGAGTGGGGACACAACACACTACACAAATGATGTATTGTAAAATTCTACACCCTGAAACCTATATCATTTTATTAACCAATGTCACCCCCAATAAATTCAATAAAAACTAAAAAGAGCTCTGGCTGGTGTAGCTTAGTGGATTGAGCATTGGGCCTGTGAACCAAAGGATTGCCGTTTGATTCCCAGTCAGGGCACATGCCTGGGTTGCAGGCCAGTTCCCATCAGGGGACGTACAAGAAGCAACCATACATTGATATTTCTCTCCCTTTCTCCTTCCCTTTCCCTCTAAATATAAATAAATAAAATCTTTTAAAAAATTAAAAAGAAAAAACACCTTGACCTAAAAAGTTGTTAAAAATGATTACTTAGAAATAAAGCAAAGTTTTCATAAGGAGGAGCAACGCCTTAACTACCTGCAGTGGACACTGATGAGCTATTGTGATTCCTCTTCAACGAAGAACTCGTTGCCTCAGCGGCCGGGAGAACTGTGGGCAGACTGCTTTCAGATGTTCATCCCTTTAGGGGTGCCCTCAGCTGCAGAGAGTCCCCTCACCCAAGGATATGACCCTTTCTGAGAAGGACTGATTAATGCAGGAATATAAAGTTCTGGTAATCCCAGGCCAACTCGGCATCACTCTCAAGGGCTGGTCTAGCTCCTAAGTGTCCCATGTGGCTGACCAATGGTTGGCAAACAGCCCGGTGGAAGTGCCCAGTGACATGGCAAGTACCCACACAGGCCAGCCACATTGGCAAGGCTCAACTTCTGACTGACCTGAGTTTTGGTGAATGCTTTGTGATCCTCCTCAAATATGGGAAGGTATGCAGTCTTGAAAGAAGGTGTCCCTTTCTTGAGGAAGGCTGCCACCAGGCAGTTTCTTCTCTGCCTCTCTGGCATGGTCAGACATGTGACTTTCCAGGGCAGCTCTCCGTAAAGTACAGCTGCAGGCTATAAAACTGTCTGAAAAAGCATTCTGCCCACTAAACTCTGTCTCAGACTCTGCGTCGCAGGGAACTCAACCCATCACATCCACCCAGTATTTCAAAAAAAAGCAAGGAGGGCAATAGGTTGTCGTGTTATTTCTCTTCCTGTTTGGATGTCCAAGGGAAGTTGTGTTTATTACTCTAGCATAAGAGCCCATGGAGCTATTTCATACACATCATCTCAGGGGTACCCAACTCTTGGGCTGCAGACCGCTACTGGTCTGTGGCCTGTTATGCACCAACACTGAGTCCTGAGCAAAGACCCCTGAGCTCCGCCTGCTGATCACCCCCAACCCCTGCTACCACCTGAACTCCACTTCCTGTGCCCCCTACCCCGGTCTCTGGTGCCAAAAAGGTTGGAGACTGCTGCATGATCTCCTTTTGAAAAGATGTTTTACTGGATGATGACTGAGCAGGCACCTAGGCCATGGCCATCAGACCATTATTATGCCTCTTCTGAAACATCTCCAGCCCATCTTCCAGGTCTGGAGGTACTTTATTCTATGCGATCTAAAAAATCCGCCCTTTTGTGACTTCCACTCCTTTACTCGAATTCTTTGCTGCGCAGAAAGTATGCTTTAATCTCCTTTCTATAATATAACACTTGAGGTTAATATGCATTTCTTTCTCCATACTAGCTCTTTCTACCTCATGAAAAACATGCTCAATTACAACTAATCCCAAAATCAGCTGTTTTGGGGCTACTTTACTTTTCACAGACCCTACAGGACCTAAGGAAAGAAAAGATCCCTCACAATCATGCCTCCCCCCACGTGTGAGCTGACAGTTTCAAGTGCACTGGATGGCTCCTCGGATGGTGTTTTTAATTGAAACCAGCTCTCTATGGTAGAGGACATAAAGGAGCTCTCCAGAGGGAACCAGACATGGGAGTCAATATCAGATCAAAAGCAAGCTCCATTTTATTCCTATGTTCCTGGGGGCTTTCTCATTTCGTTAGCCTAATATTTATTAGGCGCCTGCCATTGTGGAACCTACCATCCTGGATGAAATATATAGAAACTGCTGTCTATTTGATCTCAGAAAAATAATAGAAGGCCTCTTCTGGCTTTTATAACATTTTTGAAAGTTTTGCATAATTTCTTTTCTATTTTCTTTTGAACATAATCCACGGCAGCTTCTAACTAGCAACCCCTGGATTTCAACTAACACTCCTATTTATTGAATCTGATCGTTGGCTACATCAAAAGCTTTTATGTAGATAAAGGAAACCCAACAGTGCTGTGGAAGGGGGCCCAGCATTGTCTCTTGGATTGAGGTAGCTTACCAAGCAAAATAGCTGGGACATTCCACAAAACAGTTCAATACTTAACTGTATTCTTTCAACCAAAACCTAGAAGAGATGTCAAATCTCCAATACTTAGGAGATAAGCCATTTAAAACCAACATTTCACTAATAAATTTTGCCTGCTCGTCTGTTCTAGTCTCCATGGCAGCCACATTTGTTGGTTTATGTGCCTCGAAACCTGAACATATGAAATAGACGCATAATTATTTGGTTATACTTCTTGTCAGACTTAGAAACTTTTTCTGTCTCCAGAGCTCCCCTTCTACTCTTTCACAAACAGGGTTGCAACTTGCACTTAAAATCTTATAGAGTTTCTGAATTTTCTTTCTGTCTATAATTGAATATTGCCATGATATGCTTTCATAATGTTTAAATTGAACTACAAATGTCTCTAAATGTAAATGCTGAAACTCGAATATCTTGTCCACATACCTAAGGTTAATGAAAAGGCTTTGGAGCCTGATTTAACTAAAAGCAAGAAGGATATAGTCCCCAAAGGGATAATACATAACAGTGTGCATGTGTGTGCACTGCATAAAGACATCTAGCCCACAGTCCAAAGCCCACATGTTTTCCTCTGTAGGTCATGGGCCTTAGCCCAGGGCTACATCCCATCTCCTCCAGCCCCTAAGTTGGGGTACCTTTTGCAAATGTGTCTGCCCAAAGAGGGAAGATATTTTTTATTAAATCATTGAGCTAAAGAAAAAGGATATTTGCACAGACTCTGGATATGCCAAAAGCAGATCTTCAGATGGGTAAGGCCTATTTTCAAAGATTATTACTAAGACACTTATTTGAAATTAAAGTTAATAGGCAGGAGCAGTATCTTCTTTATAAGCATGCTATGGTCCCAAATTTAATTTGAACATCAGTTGTTTACAATAGGGAACCAATGAATAAATAGTTACTCAGTTGCCAGCCCAACCACTGAATCTAACTTACGCTATTTTATTTTTTAATTTATTTTTTTAAATTGATTATGCTGTTACAGTTGTTCTATTCCCCCCTTCATTCCCCTCCACCCTGCCCCCCATCCCCACCATTACCCCCCTTTAGTTTATGTCCATGTGTCTCAAGTCCTTTAGGTTCTATATTTCCCATGCTATTCTTGCCCCCCCATCTATTTTCTATCTACTGTCTATGCTACTTATTTTCTGTACCTTCTCCCCCCATCTCCTCCTCCCACTCCCCTGTTGCTAACCCTCCTTGAGATCTTCATTTCTATGCTTCCACTCCTGATCTAGCTGTTCTTTTAGTTTGCTTTCGTTTTAGGTGTGGTTGTTAATAACTGTGAGCTTGTTGTTCTTTCACTGTTCATGTTTCTTTAACTTCTTTTTCTTAGATAAGTCCCTTTAACATTTCATATAATAAGGGCTTGGTGATGATGAACTCCTTGAATTTGATCTTATCTGAGAAGCACCTTATCTGTCCTTCCATTCTAAATGAAAGTTTTGCTGGATAGAGCAATCTTGGTTGTAGGTCTTTAGATTTCATGACTTGGAATATTTCTTTCCAGCCCCTTCTTGCCTGTAAGGTCTCTTTTGAGAAATCTGCTGACAGTCTGATGGGGACTCCTTTGTAGGTGATTGTCCCCTTAGCTCTTGCTGCTTCTAGGATTCTCTCCTTCATTTTAATTTTGGCTAATGTAATTATGATATGCCTTGGTGTGTTTCTTCTTGAGTCCAACTTTTTTGGTACTCTCTGAGCTTCTTGGATTTCTTGGAAGTCTATTTCCTTTGCCAGATTGGGGAAATTTTCTTTTATTATTTGTTCAAATAATTTTTCCACTGGTGGTTGTGTCTTTCCCCCTTCTGGTACCCCCTATAATTCGGATATTGGAGCGTTTAAAGATGTCCTGGAGGTTCCTAAGACTCTCCTCATTTCTTTGAATTCTTGCTCCTTGACTCTTTTCTGTTTGGCCATTATTTGCTTTCTTCTGGTCCACTCCATTGATTTGAGTCCCAGTTTCCTTTTCATCTCTATGGGTTTCCTGTGGAATTCCATTCATTTCCCTTAGTTTAGCCTTCATATGTTTCTCTAATTTGTGGCTATAATCAACCAGATCTGTTAGGATCCTGATGACCAGTGTTTTAAACTGTGTGTCTGAGAGTTTTGCTATTTCTTCGTCGCTTAGATTTATATCTGGGGCTTTGAGATCTTCCTGCGACATTTTTGGTCTGTTCTGGCCCTTTAAATGTGAGAAGTGGCGCACGCCTTGGGCTCCCAGGTCGCTGGTTTGTGACGCTGTATGTGGGGGCGTGGTCAGAGCGGGGAAATGGGGGCGCCCTCTACCGCTGCTTGCCCCGGGGACGCTGGGCCCCGGTCCAACCGCCCACTCCCTCGCCTGTCCGCTCGCCCGCAAATAGGCAACCGCAGTCAACACGCAGCACCGCCTCCCCACTGTCTCCTCAGCAGTCACTCACCCGGTGGGTTGCTCGGTCCCTCACTAGGTCCAATCCTGGGTTTGGAACCCATGCGTCTGGATTCGCACGTCTGGATTCCGCGCCTGGGTCCGTCCGACCGGAGTCCTCCTGTGCAACCCCTCACGAGACGCCGGTTTCGCCCCTTACCGGTCGGGCTGAAGAATTTGTTGTTAACGGACTTCCGAAAAGTTCAATTTTCCATGTTCTGGTTGTGTTTTCTGATGCTAATATTTAGTTGTCCCTAAACTTGGTTGTGTGAGAAGGCACGGCACATCCACCTATACCTCCATCTTGGCGGAAGTCTACGCTATTTTAATAAGTGAGGTTGACCTGCTATAGGGCATATGCAATTCAGGGAGCAAAAAACTCCACTTAGAAAACCATGATAATCCCCATGGATGGGGTTTTAGAAGTAGCAGAAGTAGCAGGGCCAGCAAGAACAGTGGTACAGGTTGTGAACTGATCCCAAAGGCTCCCAGGTGAGAGGGACAGAGAAGCTGGGACATTTGAACTGTGAAACTTGGTCCAGGGATCTCTCTGCCCATGGGAAGAGCTACTGTGTTCTGCTTCTCCAAGGATCCATATGACTTGCAGCTGTCCTGAGTGTTTGGGATCCTGGGTTGAGCACATATTCCAGAAAGGCAAGCCAAGTTATTCTGAGAGACGGGGTACTAGCCACAAGCTTGAACAGACAAATCCACTGTGAACTGAGCAAGCATTCACCAGAGAATCCATGCTTATTTTAAGTGAAAATTGTATATATATGCATACACACACACACACACACACACACAGATACATACACATATATAACAGCATTTATAACTGTGATTTTTTCCTAGCAAAAACATAGAGCATGAAATTTATCAAGCTGTATATTTATAATATCTGGTGCTATTTACTATAACTAAATGTGTATAATATACTCTAATATCTGGGTATATGCTCATCAGAAATTTGTATGTTTTATACCAAGAGACATATTAAAATGTCTGTAGCTAAATCAGCAAGAGAGCTATTATATTCACCCAATGGAATATTATGTAGCCCCAAAAATGTAATGTTCAACAACTGCACAGAAGAGAATAGATGAATCACACAACTATGACGAGCTAGAAAGCAGGCAGAAGAGAGTATATATGGCCCAATTCAGCAAAAATGAATAGTGGGGTACAACAAATCTATGCTGTAACAAGTAGGATTTATGTTCACTTGTGGGGGCTACACAACTGGATGTGGGAGCTATGAAGCTTCTGGTGTGCTTTTTCCTTTTTTATTTCTTAAAGTAGGCTCTGTTTCCATGGCTGTGTTTGTTTCGTGAAATTGCATTGAACTATAGAGTTGTGATACTCTACTTTTCTATATGTATAGATACACTTCAATTAGAAAGTATTTTAAAAAGTATAGTATAGGTCCCTGAAAAGTATAGGTCCCTAAGATTCTACAGTATCGTAGGTTTCTATTATTTTTACCTTATTTTTTTAAAGATTTTTGTTTATTCGTTTATTTTTAAAGAGAGGGGTAAGAGAGGGAGTAAGAGAGGGAGGGAAAGAACATCAAAGTGAGAGAAAAACATCCACCAAACCAGCAACCCAGGCATGTGCTCTGACCAAAAATCAAATCGAACTGACGACCTTTTTGCTTTGCAGCACAGTGCCCAAGCAGCTGAGCCACACCGGCCAGATCAGGTTTCCATCATTTAGGGTTGCTGTGAATCACGGTGTGAGTCAGGTGTCTCACAAATGTTATATCTTTAACCCACGCAACTGGCTTACCAAGTCAGTGTAACTGTCCCTATTGTACAAGTAATTCAGGCTTCCGCAGAAACTGAATCCATTCATTGGCATCCACACTTGGCAGGGAAGAAGTGAGTATCATAAAGGTGGATATATTAACACTTTATGAGTATCATAAAGGTGGATATAATAATAAGCGGTCACTGTAGTTGCCTTGATTCCCTAGGAGTATAAGAAAAAATGTTCTTGCTTCCTAGAAATAGTCTAGAGAGGCATGAGAATAGTGGCAGCATATTCTAATCTACACGCTTATTTGTCTGTCAACAATCTAATGAAGCTTTTTTCCTGCATAGTAGATTGGCCTAATTTTAACTCACAGTGGTAAAGGAAAGAGGCTTCTGGTATACCAAATAAAAGTAGCTTCAGGGGGAAAAAAAAAAAAAAACCTCAGGTAGACTGCAGTGCCAATCACAGTTAGTTGACAAGAAATACTTTGTACACACTCAACATTATCTACTAAAAATCCTCTGTAGCTCATTACAATTGTCTTGGTTTTCTGAATATTTTATTTCATAGCCTATTTACTTTTAAGATTTTGATTTTCAAGAATATCATTCGAAAGCACCATTTCCTAAAATGACCACCATTCCCTTCCTAAAGACCAGGAAAAAACATAACATAAAATTATAAAAATATTTGAAAATCTGTAATCATAAAAGAATTGATATTACCGAATTGCCCCCCCTTCATTTATCCACTGGTATAGGAATGTGTATATCATCATTAATTGAGAAAAAGGATAAAAATGGATGTTGACAACATTTCCCAGAAGAACTTAAAAATTTGAAAGTTAAGACAGCAAAGCTATCACTGAGTCATTATTTCAGGATCATGTTTCCTGGGACGAACCACTAAGTTACTTTTTAAAAAATGCTACTCAGCAGTAACATTTAGTTCTGCAAATGATTAACTAAGGTAGTAGCCTAGAACTCAAGAATCACTAAAGGGCCCACAAAGAAGCATCATTTTAGTGAAATAGAAGGAAAGGATACATAAAAGTAGGTGTATGATCTGGACATTAAAAAATACTGTTGATGTGGAACAACAAGAACTCTCATTCATTGCTGGTGGGAATGCAAAATGGCACCGCCTCTTTGGAAGACAGGTGGCAGTTTCTCACCACACTAAACATACTCTTACCATGTGATCCACCAATTGCGCTCCCCTGGTATTTACCTGAAAGAGCAGAAAACTTATGTCTACACGCTAACCTGCACATAGAAGTTAATAGCAGCTTTATTCATACTTGCCCAAAATTGGAAGAAACCAAGATGTCCTTTAGTGGGTACATGCATAAATAAACTGTGGCATAGCCAAACACTGGAATATCATTAAGTGCTAAAAGGAAACAATTTAAGAAGCCATGAAGAGGCATGGAGTTCAGTGAAGTGCACATTACCAAGTGAAAGAAGCCAATCTAACAAAGCTATATATTATATGATTACAATTATATATTACATTCTAGAAGAGGCATGAAAAACTGTGGAAATAATAAAAATAAAATCAGTGGTTGCCAGAGGTTGGAGGTAAGAGGAGGGCCATATAGGTGGAGCACGGGGGATACTGAAAGCAGTAAAATTACTCTGTATGATGTTATGATGGATATAGGTCATTATACATTTGCCCCAATCCATAGAATGTACAACACCAAGAGTGAACGGTAAGAACTTCCTCCATCCTGACTAATCACAACCAATCTCTTTTAACCCTTCTACTATACTGTTCATTGTCCTGAATATAAGAGATATTTAAATCTCTACTCTTCGTGGTACATTTACACAATGGAATACTACTCAGCCATAAAAGAAAACGAAATCTTACCTTTTGCAACAGCATGGATGGACCTGGAGAACCTTATAGTAAGTGAAATAAGCCAGTCAGAGAAAGACAATACCATATACTTTCACTTATATGTGGGATCTAATGAACAAAATAAACAAAAAAACAAAATTTAAACAGACTCATAGATACAAGAACAGACTGAAGCTGTCAGAGGGGAGGGAGTCTGAGAGACTAGGTGGAAGAAGGTGAAGGGATTAAGCAAAAAAAAAAAAATCCCCTCATAGACAAAGACAACAGTATCGTGATTACCAGAGGGAAAGGGCAGAGGCGGGAGGGAGAACAAGGTAAAGGGATATAAACGGTGATGGCAGGAGGCTTGACTTGGGGGAGTGAACATGTAATACGATACACAGATGATGTATTATAGAACTGTACTCCTGAAATCTATGTAATTTTATTAACCAATGTCACTTCATTAAATTCAATAGAAAAGAAAAAGAAGCAGAAAAAAATAAATATCTCCTACCCCAGAACACAAGCTCTTCATCCTGTTTGCTACATTGCCTTCTACAAAAGAGAGTTGTACACCTGATACTTATACAATTTTATTAACCAATGTCACCCCAATAAATTCAATAAAAATTTAGAAGAAAGAAAGATTCTTGTCCTTTGAGGAAGTTATTTAAGGCTATCCAAAAGTATACACATAGAAAACAGTGAAAGTTAAAGAATTAAAAAAATAATTGAAATCTTATAGTTCCTACTAGAAATACCAACCAGTACTTGTTACTATAAAAGTTAATAAAAGGTCTGTCCCCTACATGACAATGTTTAGTAAGTCCTGACCAAGAAACCATGAATTAAATAAAGTTGGTAAAAAGAGATGACACAGTAAGATCTTTAAGAATCTGAATCAAAGATTACCCTGATTGTTTACCTGGAAAAGTAAACACCCACTGCACAGAGCTAGAAAGTTCAAGAAGTGCTTTGGAAATAGGAAGAACAGGATTTGGATATTCAAGAAATGTTTGTGAAAATACACTCAGATTCCTGACATTAACAAACTGGATGGAAGAGCATCTTCAAAATGGAGAAGCTTTTCAGGTGTAAGGACATGGAAGCCTGGGAACAAGAGAAGTGAAGGGCACACTTTTGTCTCCCTGAGGAAGGAAAGCTCCTACCTTACAGCCTCTAGAGTAGTGATGCCCTCCCTGGTGAGACAATGGTACTTCTTCAGGGTTTTCCACAGCTCTGGGGAAATGCTCCTCAAAACCTGACCATTACATTCTAATTCTATAACTTGTGATCATGAAATCATTTATTTGCTCAGTGACTCTGGAAGACTCACGTATCTGTTCACTGAAAAAGCAGGACCAGGACTGCAAATGAAAGGCTGCTCTTGTCTGGATGTGAGTTCTAATTTTAGCTCTGGTCTGGTAGGATAATCCAATCTACGTGAGTCTACCCAAGGGTAAGGAACAGACCCTGCTCAATGGAAATGCTTCAACCCAGGCCAAACCACGAGGGAACACCTAAGCGTTCTCTGATAGCTCTGCTCATGGGCTTTATTTCCAGCAGTAGCTATTACCAAAGGGAAGCA
The DNA here is from genome assembly GCF_021234435.1 of Artibeus jamaicensis. Lineage (NCBI taxonomy): Eukaryota > Metazoa > Chordata > Mammalia > Chiroptera > Phyllostomidae > Artibeus > Artibeus jamaicensis. Next base: position 4,711,556 of record NW_026522028.1, on the reverse strand, counting down.
TTCTCTGTCATTGTCCTCTGAGGACACAACCAATAAGTAGCCTAACTTTGCTTAATGGCAGCTCTTCTAACTACAGCCCATGCCCTTTCCTCCTGCCACACATCTTCCAAAGAAAACAGGAACACACTGGTGAGCTAACGACAGGAGATGAATTTTTTTCAGAGAAAGAAGAGAAGGGAAACAGCACTGATTAACTGCTAGCCAATGGCTTTGACAGACTATTAAGGAAATGCTTATTTTCTTAGCTTTTCTTTGCAACATGTCTGTTACTCTTGAATTGAATTCATATTCTGCACATCAAAAACCACATTATAGAAGCACTGAGGAGAATTCTTCCAGGGTCATGGAAACATATATTTTTCAATGATAAGCAGTTTGATTATGAAAGGTAGAAAAATATGACTGATAAAAAATCATGGCTTAGATATTGGGTAAATATTGTAGCTAAATCCTAAAAGCTCAACATCAAGAAATAATGGAAGCTTTAGAAACCAATGCTCTGGAAAATGTCCCTATTTCAGAATGCTCAACGGGCTGCTTAAGCTATTTCTTTCTGGCAGTTCTAAACTCCACAAGTGATCTATAGCCTGAGCTAAACCTAAAGCCATCTAATTTCCCATTGCAAAATGGTCTTATCCACAGATATAAAAGTGACTGTCAATAATAATTATTAAGGACTTCCACCAAGATGGAGGTGTGGGTGGAAACATTGCACCTTCTCGCATAACCAAGTCTAAAAACAACAAAGTTTTAGCAACAAAAAACGCAGCCAAATCATAGAAAATTGAACAATACGGGAGTCTGACAACAACGAACCACTCAGCTAGACCAATAAACCAGCGAAGGAGTGAGCAGTGAGACAGACTGCACAGGCCCCAGCAGCAGGAAGGAGCAGAGGGGACTGCTGTTTCTCCCTCTCTGACCCTGCTCCCACATACAGTGTCACAGACCAGGGACCTGGGTGGCCCCGCCATGGTGAACAACTAAGACTCCTATCCTCATACGTAGCAGGCACAAACAGATCAAAACATAGCTCAAGAAAAACTCAGAGCCCCAGAGCCCATAAATCTAAGCGAACAAGAAATTGCCAACCTATCAGAGACACAGTTTAAAACACTGGTGATCAGGATGCTCACAGAACTGGTTGATTTTAGTCACAAATTAGAGGAACATATGAAGGCTAACCTAATTGAAATGAAGAGAAATGCATAGGAAAGCAATAGTGATGGAAAGGGAACTGAGACTCAAATCAAGGGAGCGGATCAGAAGAAAGAAAAAAATGACCAAACAGAAAAACATTAAGAAACAAGAATTCAAAAAAATGAGGAGAGGCTTAGGAACCTCCAGGCCATCTTTAAATGCTCCAACATCTGAATTATAGGGGTACCAGAAGGGGAAGAGGAACAGCCGCGAGTGGAAACCTTATTTGAACAAATAATAAAGGAGAACTTCCCCATTCTGGCAAAGGAAATAGACTTCCAGGAAATCCAGGAAGCTCAGAGAATCCCAAAGAAGTTGGACCCAAGAAGGAACACACCAAGGCACATCATCATTACATTAGCTAAGAATAAAATGAAGGAGAGAATCCTAGAAGCAGCAAGAGATAAGGGGGCAGTCACCTACAAAGGAGTTCCCATCAGATTGTCAGCTGAGTTCTCAAAAGAGACCTTCCAGGCAAGAAGGGGCTGGAAAGAGGTATTCCAAGTCATGAAATCCAAAGACCTACATACAAGATTGCTCTATCCAGCAAAGCTTTCATTTAGAATGGAAGGGAAGACAAAATGCTTCTCAGATAAGATCAAGTTAAAGGAGTTCATAATCACCAAGCCATTATTATATGAAATGTTAAAGGGACTTATCTAAGAAAAAGAAGATAAAAAAGATGAACAGTGAAAGGACAGTAAACTCACAGTTATCAACAACCACACTTAAAACAAAAGCAAACTAAGAGGACAGCTAGATCAGAAGTGGAAACATAGAAATGAAGATCTCAAGGAGGGTTAGCAACAGGGAAGTGGGAGAAGGAGAAGGGGGAGAAGATACAGAGAATAAGTAGCATAGACAGTAGATAGAAAATAGGGGGGAGGGCAAGAATAGTAGGGGAAATATAGAATCTACAGAACTTGAGACACGCAGTCATAAACTAAAGGGAGGGAATGGTGGGGGAGGGGTGTGCAGGGTGGAGGGAAATTAAGGGGGGAATAGAACAACTGTAATGGCATAATCAATAAAATATATTTTAAATTAATCATTATTAAAAGACATATGAAACATAGAATTGAAAATACAGTCCATATATTGAGGGTATGAATTGATTAAAGGAAATGAAAGTAAGGAAATAAAATGATGACAAGAGCTTGTCAAGAATTTCTGATAGGTAGTAGCGAATGTATTGGTGAGTGTAAGGGCTTAGGTGGAATTAATAATTCTGAATTATTAAAGTAACACTCTTTGCAGGGGCCCAAATTTAAATCTAATAATGCATCTCAGAAAAATATTAATGTCATCATATATAAAATGACGAACTCTCCTTTGGTGTGCCTAACTCTCAAGAAAACATTATTCAGTATTTCAACATCTAAGGTGTGCCAGGACAGCAGCAGCATCCTTGACAGGTTGGCTTATGCTATGACTCGGGGTAGAATGAAAAGGCTGACACAGAGATATGATCTGGGTTTAATTTCCAGGGGTTGAAAAGATTCTTAGGATTAGATTGTGCACGATAATGTGCCTCAGCCTAGATGAGGCAGGGACAACTTGCAGCAAGACAGCAGGGCTCCTAGCTAACATTTCAAGCTACTCATTCACATGATAATCTTTTGGTTCATTCCACTTTTTGGAAACCCCTATCAATGGCATCCTTTCACCCTCTACTCAAGCAGCAATGGCCTAAATGAGGGGGCACTTCAGATAAGGTCCCTTCTAGGTTTCTTTTCCTTTCAGTCCCCTACAGAAAAGATACAATAGCAGCAAAAGCAATGACTAGGATCTGTGTTTTAATGATAACTAAATAGCTTCCTCATTCGAAATGAACTTCCTTTGGTATGCCTGTCTTAAACAGTTGCAGGGACAGAGCTGTGAGCTTTACATATGCTGTTTCATTTCATATGTCTGAATGTGCTTAGTTTCAAAAAATGATGTAGCATCAGACATATGTAGAGACTCCAAAGCTGAAAACTAACATATAATATCTCAAAATATATTATAGTGGATTATATATAATATTAATATATTATATGTGATTATTATTATACTATAATATAGCAGTAAAATAGCTATAGAACTAGCTATGTGATTTTGTTTCCAATTTAGTATTTTGGTTTTATATTTTCTCAAAATATTCATCATAGTCTTTTCAGTCTATCTTCTTTAAGGAGAATGGAACTGGCTTTGGAATTAATTAGGGAGAGAGTTCTTTTGGTCTTCAGGAAGGCTTCCTGGCTAATTATCTTTATAACTCAAAATCAAGGTCTAATTATAAAAGATACCTAAGTAACAATGACAACAACAGAACCATTCATTTTACCATGTTTTCACTTTTTTATGCTAAGCTACATTCTGCTCATTCACTGCGTTTCTCATGCCCACTGTTTCTATTCCTTTTTAGAAAGATCTTTTCTTTACACACTATACTGTCACCACTCATCTTTTAGCTTTTGCATTCAAGCTCACTGCTGCTAGCTGTAAAGAATGTGCAGTTAAATATAATGGAAAGAATAATTTCTTATGTTAATATGCACTTTAGTCTTCACAAAAGAAGTATTTAATTCTATGACTCAATAGTTAACAGCTGAGAATGTGTATTTACTATAAATTAAAGTACCAATTTCTTTTTTAAGAAAGCATTTATAATGCAAATGCTTAAGAACATTCAACTAGCTCTATACAATGCCATTTAAAAATCTATTAGAATGTTATAAACAATATGTAAATGATTTCATCAAAAGGAAAAAAAATCAGAAAAGCAAGATAGGCCAACAAATGCCAAACTAGAAATTACCATTAAAATATTAAAGTTGTAAAACCCTGAATGTTTTGGGATGTAATTCTCCACAGGGGATTTATGACTTAGCAACAGGAATATTATACAGTATATCACATTTGTGTTTTGAGCAAGGTACATAATTTTTGAGGTACTTTATGTTTTGAGCAAGGTACTCCTCTTTTTCAGTGGGGTTAAAACAGTTTTACCATTAGAATTAAGACAATGGCCTGCAGTATGGAGCATGATAGTGCCCAAAATTATCTCTACGTTTAACAGAAAAATAACACATGCAAATTTTTATAGATACTTTGAAAAATACAAACTGGTTTGAAATGTCATTGTTACCTTCTTTTTAAAAACAGTTTATCTAAATGGACTGTAGATATGACTGGGGTCCTGAAGAATTTATTTTATGAACTATGCAAAAGGAACCACAATGGTTCTGTGCTCATTAACATAATGCTCCATAACTGTAAGTGAGGAAAGTAATCATACCTTAGGGGTCATAATATTTACTCTCTTGGGAAATCATTTCAGGAGCCCATTGATTGTTAGCAAGTAAAAAAAATTAGTGTTTGTTAACAGATTAAAAAAATTTTGATGCACTTTGACTTTACTGAAGTGGTTGGTAGAAACTATGACCGAAATACCTTTTTAAATAGTTTTCAGAGGATCATACAAAGGTTCTTGAAATGGCGCAAAAATTTGTAATCACAGTGAATAAAACATTTGTGAATACACTGTCTGGACTGTATATATATACCGGAGGTTCATCAATATTGCAAAATTGAAGAACTCACCAGGATAAATATTGCTGCACATGTGTATTTCTTTATTTACACTATTTACACTAAATATGTAATATTGTTAACAACCAAAATGTTTCTTTTTGGTGAAATATCTCCATACAAAAATCAAAGGTAAGGAAAATAGGAACAAATGTTTATTAGACATCAGTTTATTTTAAGAGGAACAAATGTTTGAGTCTGCTTATTTTAGATAGACGGGTCTTCCTTCAATGACATTAAGAAATACACAATATCATCCAGTGGGGGACATCCTTGGGAAAAAAAACACTTGATCACTATGTACAGTGTTATCCTGAGATGCAGGGAAGAATTGAGAAATGGTTATTGGGCTCCTATGATATTGAAAAGTATAGGCCTAAAAGTTACAGCAAACAAGGAAGATAGGCAAGATATGATATTAATTCTCAAGGATGTTTACTCAAGCTAAGTCTATCAGTCAGGCATTCATAAAAGGATGCTTACTAGCTTATGTCAGTACATAGTAAATGTCAGAGGTGCTGTACAAGATTTCAAGGAAGAAGTGGTTTTAGGGGCTGGTAAGGAAGGCCTTGTCTGAGGCAGTGGGTCTTGAGCAGGGCTCTTGGAATGATGGATACAATTTGTATTTTGTATAAGAGTAAATGGTGAGCAGAGGAGTCTGGAGGGGGAAAGCATGAGAAAAATTCAGAAGGTTGTTTATGGCAATCTATGAATGGTATGGCTGGAGATGTATACCGTATTTTTCAGACCATAAGACGCACCTTGGTTTTAGAGGAGGAAAATAGGCAAAACAGTTCTGAAGTAAAAAATGTGATAAAATATTTAATAACATAATATTTCACCAATGTAAATGTACACAGAACTCAGCAGCAGCATTAACAACCATTATTCCTCCCTAATTTTGAGGGGGAAAGTGCATCTTATAGTCTGAAAAATACAGTAATCACAAGAGTTCAAAGGGGTTTAGGGACTTTGTTTCCTTTTAGAGGTGAAGAATCGGCACCTTTTCCCTCTTTCTCCTCCTCCCACTCCCCTGTTGCTAACCCTCCATGTGATCTCCACTTCTATGGTTCCACTCCTGAGGGGAATGAAGGGGGGGGAATAGAACAACTATAATGGCATAATCAATAAAATATATATATATATATTAAAAAAAAAGAACTGGGCCAGGCCGGAGAAGTTGTATGATGAGCAAGGAAGGGAGACCTGGCTTCTATATCATGGTCCACTGCCTCAAAGTACTTCCACTTCCCTCTGTTGGTTTAGTAGTGAAAAAATGAAATTATTTTACTTCATGAAAATAATAATGTTAGTGAGAGTAACGTTAAATATCTCCATTTGGATGAGTGACTCTGTTTCAGGTGGTGATGGGGATGGTGAGAGTAGTGACAGTATCAGCAAAAAATGATGACAGAGATGTGGAAAAAGGAGAAGGTGTGGTAAATGGCTGATATGTAGGAGGTGAAAGACAAAGGCAATTTAAGATGGTCCTGTAATTCTGAGCTCAGATTTCAAAACTGAACTTAGTAGACAAGCAGAAATGGAAGTCAGAATGATAGATTCTTATAATGTTTTCATTAATAAAATTATTGTGAGGAAATTATTCTTCAGTAGTTGAAAGTATTTCTTTTCCCTCCCCAAGAAAATCCTAAGTTCCTGGAGAGCAGGTCTGTATGTGAATCATCTCAAATCCTCCCCACAGGGCTGGCTAGAGGCTTTGGCAAAAAGTAGGTTCCTAGTAAATTACGGATAAAAGCTGAACTGCACTGACGATGATTATTCATATCGAAGTGCATTTTATCTCTCCATAGCATGTGAAATGAAAAGCATTTTCCTATAAATTTTATAAATGTAAAAGACAACAAATTTTGAAAATGCGTCCACTTTTCATCTTAACTGTGGCTTCCTTCACATTATTTTTCTAAAAGCTTGTTTCTGACTTGATTTTCTAGGGATTAAAACAATTTTAATACAGCTGAGGCTCATTATAATGATAATAGTAAAATAGAGAATAACAGTAGTAGCTGTTAGTATCTATAAATCACTTATTAAGTACTTATACAGTCATGTGCCATTTAACGACGGAGACACAGTTGGAGAAATGCACCATTAGACCATTTCACTGTTGTGCAAACACACAGTGCACTCACACAAACCTAGATAGTATAGGCTACTACACACTTAGGCTATATGGTATAGCCTATTGCTCCTAGGCTACAAGATTATACAGCCTGTTACAGTATGAAACAGCATGAGATTCACTCAAGCACATGAGAAAATGGTGCAATCAGGAGATGCAGTAAAAATGAGATATATTAGGCAGCTGCCATCATAACATGGCATCCTGTTTTTTTAAACTATAGAGTATACTCTAAAATAACAATAATATAGAAAATACTTGATCATTATCAAGTATCATGTACTGCTCATAACTGCATGTGCCATGTTTTTTATCAAAGATATGAACTATTTTATTTTTGAAAAGATTATTTACTTATTTTTTAAGGAGAAGAAGGGAGGGAAAAAGAAAGGGAGAGAAACATTAATGAGTGGTTGCCTCTCCTGCACCCCCTACTGGGTACCTGGGCCAATACCCAGGCATGTGCCCTGACTAGGAATCGAACCAGTGACCCTTTGGTTCACAGGCTGGCACTCAACCACTGAGCCACAGCAGCCAGGACTGCATGTGCCATACTTTTATATGACTAGCAGTGCAGTAGGTTTGGTTACTCCAGCATCGTCATAAAAAGGTGTGTACTTTGTTTGATACCATATCACTAGTCCATAGGAAACTTCCAGCTTTATTATATGTAATCGTAATGGACAGTATTGTGTATGAGTTATGTGTGGACCAAAATTTAGTTATGTGGCATATTACTATACTATGTGCCTGGCAAAATGACAAGCAGTTTACTTGCCTGTATACTATGCTGGATTATAATTTTCTTAAAGTCAGGGATCATATATAGTCAGGGATCTCTGTATCCCAAATGCTTAGCATGATTCTTGACGTGTGTCATGCATCATCAAAACTAAAAACCAATAAATCCCTTAACTTAATCCAAATGTTTTACATGCATTATCTAATTTCATCATCCTATCAACCTCATTTTACTGATGGAGAATCCAATACTTCAAAAATAAAACATGACCAACGTCATAGTTAGAAAGTGGTAGAATTGGGAGAATGCACATGATATAGAACATGGTCAGAGGAGTTTCAAGATGGTGATGGACTAGAACGCAGCAGATGCCAGTTCCTAGTACAAAAGGGAGAGAAACCTGTCCGATCAGAGGAGGTGAAACCAGCAAGCCAGCAGTTGCCAAGCATATATGAAAATAAGAGACCAGAAACCTCATCGGTCACAGAGGAACCAGATGGTAGGGAGACAGCAGCGGTACAGTAATCTCTGGGATGGAGCAAAGAGAAACAGCCGGTGCAGGGTAGGGGAACCAGTGCCCAGTGGTGAGAGCCCAATGGCGCATGGGACAGCGGTCAGCGCCCAGAAGGCTCCCTCCCTAGGATTTTTGGGCTGGGACCTGCCAAGTGGCCCAACCAGAGGGAAGCAGAGGTGATTTCAGCCTGTGCATAGTTTGGAGGTCCTGTTCTTGGTGGGAACTGTATCTGGGAGAGTGCCTAATGGCGCCTGGGACAGCTTTCAGCGCCCAGACGGCTCCCTCCCTGGGATTTTTGCGCCGGACAGGCAAGTGGCCCAGGCAAAGAGGTGTGGAAGGAATTTCAGCCTGCGTGCAATTTGGGGAACTGGTCGCTTGACTCGCAGTGTATCTGGACGAGTGCCTGAGGGCGCTTAGGCCAATGTTCAGCACCCGAAAAGCTCCCTCCCTAGGATTTTTGGGCTTGGACCTGCCAAGAGACCCAAACGGAGGGGAGGAGAGGAGATTTCAGCCTGCACACAGTTCTGGGTCCTGCGCCCGGCTTGGTGCTGCTCCATCCCTAGGTTTTTTGGCAGAGGTTGGCCAGGGGACCCAGACAAACACAGGAGTAGAAGGGATACACACCATGCAGCATGCCATGATGTGCGCACAGAGTTTCTACGTCGGCGCCCAGTCCTCAAATCGGCTCCCAGCTTCCAGTCCACCCCCCTCAGACTATCTGGAAGCCCCAGGCACTGAGCGGTCCTGGGAAAAGAGCTGAGACCCTCAACCCGCTCCCTTTCTGGCCAAGCAAGTTGGGGTGCCAGGAGAGACTTGTTTGATAGAGTTTGTGGAGAGGGTGTGAAGGACAAAGGGCACCAACCAAGGACTCTGTGGTTGCCAGCCCAGGATTACTGAGAGGTACAGCGTGGGGCTCTGAATCCAATACACACAACAGCCTGGTCTGCTTCACGCCCAGCTTGGCAGCGAACCCAAGATTGGACAGAGGGCCTAGAGCTTCCCAACAGAATGGGGGCAGGTCTGTGCCCAGTCCCGAGGGAACCAGGCAACTAGGCTGGTGCAGGTGCCCGCAAACACAGCAAACCAGCCCAAGGCGGTAACCCCTGGGAGGGGAGTGCTGTGAGGAAGTCCTAGTTCCCCATTGTAGGGAGCTGGGGAGAGGCGCCAAGCATCTGGATCCTGAGAGGGGCTGGCTGAAAAAATCACAACAATCGACCCTCAGCCAACTGCAACCAGAAAAACCGGTTCGGCTAGTTTGAAGCCAACAAGTGACATTTCCTTTTCTGATGTTGTTTTTGGGGGATTATTTTTCTTTGTGTGTTTTTTGTTTCTTGTTTTTCTTTTCTTTATTTTATTTTTATTCTTTCTTCTTTTTTTTAACTTTTCTTCCTTGTCCATTCCTTTTCTTTATCTTTTTGCTTTTTTAAAGTAATCTGTTATTTCTTTTAAATTTTATTACTGTTTCATCTTTCCATACTTTTGTCCTCTTTTCCCAGATTTTCTGTTTTATTTCTTCTTCTTTTCTTTCTAAACTTATTGCTCTTTCTTCAATTCCCCTACCATTTTTTTTCTTTCTTCCTTTTATTTCTTTCCTTGTCATTTCTTTCTTTTACCCACAAGAGTCCAAATCAACTTGAAAATATGAAAAGACCAGAGCTGGACCCATAGAAGAGGCCTCCCAATAGTAGAGTCAGAGAGACAAATTACACTTTGCTGTAGAAGAGAAGCTAAAAGTTGCTGCATATTTGAGTAGGTGGAAGCAGAGAACAACAGGATAACCAAAAGAGGCTGCCCCACTGAAATTCACAGGCATTCCACCACAAAAGTTCACACCATAAACCCAGGGTGTCAAAACAGATTAATCTAAGAAGCTGAGGCTAACAAGAAGAGTCTCACAAACAATGGGAAGACAAAGAAACAATCCCCAAATGAAAGGAAAGGAGGAACCCTCAGAAAGAATGTTAGATGAAATAGAGGCAAGTCACTTATCAGATACTGAATTCAAAGCACTGGTTATCAGGAAGTTCAAAGAGCTCACAATCAGCTACCAGAAACTACAGGGGAGCTATAATGATCTCACCTCGAACTATATCAACATGAAAAAGGAAATGGAAATTATTAGCAAGGGCCAAGAGGAAATGAAGAATACAATTTCTGAATTAAAAAACACAGTAGAAAGCATTAAAAATAGGGTAGATGAAACAGAAGACTGGATTAGTGAATTGGAGGACAAAGTAGAAAGCATCTCACAGAAAGAACAGGAAAGGGAAAAGAGGCTCAGAAAGAATGAAGAGGGATTAAGAGAAATGCAAGACAATATGAAACATAATAATATCCAAATAATAGGAATACCAGAAGGAGAAGAAGAAGAACAAGGGATAGAAAACATATTTGAAAGAGTACTGAGAGAAAATTTCCCTAATTTGATAAAAGAAAAAGTCACACAAATCCAGGAATCACACAGAGTCCCATTCAAGAGGAACACAAGGAGGCCCACTTCAAGACACATCATCATTAAAATGGCAAAATTCCAATACAAAGAGAGAATCTTAAAGGCAGCAAGGGAGAAAAAAGAAATACCATACAAGGGAGCCCCAATAAGGTTAGCTACCGACTTCTCAATGGAAACACTCCAAGCAAGAAGAGAATGGCAAGAAATATTCCAAGTAATGAGAACCAGAGGCCTACAACCAAGGCTACTTTACCCAGCAAGGCTCTCAATCAAGAAAGAAGGCCAAATAAAGAGCTTTCAAGACAAAAGAAGTCTAAAAGAATATGCCTCCACCAAACCAGCTCTACAAGTAGTACTAAAAGGACTGCTTTAAGGAAAGGAAGGAAAAGAGAGAGACAGAGAGGAACACAGGTAAAAAAATGGCAATGAATAAGTACCTATCAATAATAACCTTAAATATAAATGGATTAAATGCTCCAATCAAACGACACAGAATAGCTCCATGGATAAGAAAGCACGACCCACACATATGCTGCCTACAAGAGACCCACCTCAGGACAAAAGACCATCACAGACTAAAAGTGAAAGTCTGGAAACAAATTTTCCAAGCAAATGGACAAAAAAAAAAAAAGCTGGGGTAGCAATTCTCATATCAGAAAAAAAACAGACTTCAAAAAAAGGGCCATAAAGAGTGACCCAGAAGGTCACTTCATAATACTCAAAGGAAGAATCCACCAAGAACACATTAACATCATAAATATATATGCACCCAACATAGGAGCACCAAAATATATCAAGAAAATCTTAGAGGAATTCAAGAAAGATATAGACAGCAACACAATTATAGTGGGGGATTTTAACACCCCACTATAAAAATGGACAGATCTTCCAAACAAAATATCAACAAAGATATTGCGGCATTAAACAACACCCTAGATGAAATGGACTTAACTGATATATATAGAGCCCTTCATCCCAAAGAAGCTAAATACACATTTTTTTCAAATGCACATGGAACATTCTCAAAGATAGACCACATGATAGGACACAAAATAAGCCTCAACAAATTCAAGAATATTGAAATCATACCAAGCATCTTCTCCGACCACAAGGGACTGAAACAGGAAACCAATCTCAAATGAAAAAATCCAAAACACCCAAAATCATGGAGACTGAATGGTATGCCATTAAACAATGACTGGGTCAAGAATGAAATTAGGGAAGAAATCAAAACATTTCTGGAAACAAATGAAAATGATCTCACAACAACCCAAAACTTATGGAACACAGCGAAGGCAGTCCTGAGAGGGAAGTTTATAGCAATACAGGCCTACCTAAAGAAGATAGAAACATTTCAAACAAACAACCTTACTCTACACCTGCAAGAACTTGAGGAACAACAACAAAAACAGCCCAAAACAAGTAGAAGGAAGGAAATAACCAAGATCAGAGCAGAACTAAATGACATAGAGACTAAAAGCACAATTCTAAGGATCAATGAATCCAGGAGTTGGTTCTCTGAAAAGATAAACAAAATAGACAAGCCTTTAAGTAGGCTCATCAAGAAAAGAAGGGAACGGACACAAATAAACACAATCAGAAATGAAACAGGAGACATTACAACTGATACCACAGAAATAAAAAGGATTGTAAGAAATTACTATGAAGAACTGTATGCCAAGAAATTTGAGAACCTAGGGGAAATGGACACATTTCTAGAAAAATATAAGCTCCCAAAACTCAATGAAAAAGAAGTAGAACACCTGAATAGACCAATAACAGCAAAAGAAATTGAAGCAGTAATCAAAAAACTCCAATCACACAAAAGCCCCAAACCAGATGGGTTCACAGGAGAATTCTACAAAGCATTTAAGGAAGAGCTAACCCCTATTCTCCACAGACATTTCCAAAAAATCCAAAAGGATGGAAAACTCCCAAACTCCTTTTATGAAGCCAGCATCATCCTAATTCCAAAGCCAGATAGAGATACAACAAAGAAAGAAAACTTCAGGCCAATATCACTGATGAACATAGACACTAAAATCCTCAAGAAAATATTGGCGAATCTCATCCAACAATATATCAAAAAGATCATACACCATGACCAAGTGGGATTCGTCCCAGGGATGCAAGGATGGTTCAACATTCGCAAACCAGTAAATGTAGTTCATCACATAAACAAAAGCAAAGACAAAAACCACATGATTGTATCAATAGACGCGGAAAAAGCTTTTGATAAGGTACAGCACCCATTTATGATAAAAACACTCAGCAAAGTGGGAATAGAGGGAGCATTCCTCAATATAATAAAGGCCATTTATGAGAGACCTACAGTCAATATCATACTCAATGGGAAAAAACTAAAAGCTTTTCCACTAAGATCAGGAACAAGACAAGGATGTCCACTTTCACCACTTCTATTCAATATAGTATTAGAAGTTTTGGCCACAGCGATCAGGCAGGAAAAGGAAATAAAAGGCATCCAAATAGGAAAGGAGGAAGCAAAACTGTCACTGTTTGCAGATGACATGATAGTGTACATGGAAAATCCTATAGACTCTACCCAAAAACTGCTCAAACTAATTAATGAATTTGGCAAAACAGCAGGATACAAAGTCAATATCCAGAAATCAAAGGCATTTTTGTATACTAACAATGAATCAGCAGAAGCAGAAATCAAGGAAAAAATCCTATTCAATATAGCAAAAAGAAAAATAAAACATCTGGGAATAAACTTAACCAAGGAGGTAAAAGACATGTATGCAGAAAACTACACAGCACTGAAGAAAGAAATCAGGGATGACACAAACAAATGGAAACATATACCTTGTTCATGGATTGGAAGAATTAACATCATCAAAATGTCCATACTATCCAAAGCAATATACAGATTCAATGCAATACCTATTAAAGTACCAATGGCATATTTCACAGACATAGAACAAACACTTCAAAAATTTATATGGAATCATAAACGAGCCCGAATAGCAGCTGCTCTTTTGAGAAAGAAGAACAAAGTAGGAGGGATCACAATACCTGATATCAAACTGTATTACAAAGCCACTGTAATCAAAACAGCCTGGTACTGGCATAAAAACAGGCACATAGACCAATGGAACAGAACGGAGAGCCCAGAAATCAACCCAACCCTCCACAGTCAATTAATATTTGACAAAGGGGGCAGTAACATAAAATGGAGTAAAGACAGCCTCTTCAACAAATGGTGTTGGGAGAACTGGACAGCTACGTGCAAAAAAATGAAACTTGAGCACCAACTTACACCATACGCCAAAATAAATTCAAGGTGGATAAAAGACTTAAATATAAGCCGTGACACCATTAAAGTCCTAGAGGAGAACATTGGCAAGAAAATCTCAGATATTCCATGTAGCAACATTTTTACCGATATGTCCCCTAGAGCAAGGAATATAAAGGAAAGAATAAACAAATGGGATCTCATCAAAATAAAAAGCTTCTGCATGGCTAAAGAAAACAGTATTAAATTAAAAAGACAACCAACTGTATGGGAAAACATATTTGCCAATGATACCTCAGACAAAGGTTTAATCTCCAAAATATACAAAGAACTTACACGACTCTACTCTAGGAAGACATTTAACCCAATTAAAAAATGGGAAAAGGACTTGAACAGACACTTCTCCAAAGAGGACATACAGAATATCCAGAGACACATGAAGAAATGCTCAATATCGTTAGCTATCAGAGAGATGCAAATTAAAACCACAATGAGATACCACTTCACACCAGTCAGGATGGCTATCATAAACAAAGCAACAAACAACAAATTTTGGAGAGGTTGTGGGGAAAAGGGGTCCTTAGTTCACTGTTGGTGGGATTGCAGACTGGTGCAACCATTATGGAAAACAGTATGGAATTTTCTCAGAAAAATAAAAATCGACCTGCCTTTTGACCCAGCAATTCCACTGCTAGGATTATATCCCAAGAATCCTAAAACATCAATTTCAAAGAACCTATGCACCATAATGTTCATAGCAGCACAATTTACAATAGCCAAGAGTTGGAAGCTACCTAGGTGCCCATCAGTAAATGAATGGATCAAAAAATGGTGGAACATATACACAATGGAATTCTATGCAGCAGAGAGAAAGAAGGAGCTACTACCCTTTGTAACAACATGAATGGAACTGGAAAGCATTATACTGAGTGAAATAGGCCAGGCACTGAAAGACAAATACCATATGATCTCACCTTTAACAGGAAGGTAAACAATAAAACAAACAAGCAAACAGAAGACACTGAAAAACAAAGACACTGAAATAGAGAGCAAGTGGGCAGTGACCAGAGGGGAGAAGGAAGGGAAGTTAAGGGGAAAAATGGGGAGGGATTTTGAGGAACAAGTATGAAAGACACAGAGATGAGGACTGGGGGGCAGGAAATGGGAGGGAGGTGGGGAGACGGGGCGGGGGGGCTGGGATGGGAGAAATAGACAAAAAACTGTACTTGAAAAATAACTAAATAAAAAAAAAAAAAGAACATGGTCAACTCTCCCAGTTCCACTCTTTTCTAGCTTTGAAGTCTTGGGCAAGTTGACTAACCTCCCATAATTTTTTCTTTACATTTAAGAATAATTATGATACAACCTTACATTTGCCATGTGGTTGTAAAAAACTGACATGGAATATATACAATGTATCTATTATGAAATGCTGTAGTTAAAAATAAAATGAAGATTATTATGCCTTAAATAAGTTTGCCCTCTGACAGTTAATACTGTAAACTACCATGGAGCAGATCAGAGAGGTGATAGTGAGTAAAAAAAAAAAAAAAAAAAAAAAAGAAAGTGGTAGAATTGGGATTTGAACTTCAGAGCCCCTGCAATAAAATACAACTGTGCATCTTTGAGATAGCTCCTAAATGGAAACTCCACTAAATTATGCTCAATGGTTTCCTTAGTAGTTTCAAAGATTCTAGCGAGAAGATAAATATTTGATATTAATTTGGATAATTCAAGAATTATTATTACCAAGAAAAAAATGGGAGGTCAAGGTTAGGAGACATTGATAACAATGGAAAGCTCTTGTAAATATTAAGGAACATTCTAAGAGCTCTATTAAAAAATAGAGCAAAGGCATCCATTTCAAACCTGAGCATAACATAGTCTAAAGACTGTTACATTAGAAAAGAAGAATAATGTTCTAGATGTTGCCTTGGAGAAGTGATTTTCAAGTTGTTAGGTCTCAGTTACATTTACCATGGAGGTTATTAGGCACTTGATTCAATCACTTAAAGAAAAACTGTATGCCTGTAGCACAAGCCAGTCAACCATCATTAAACAAGCAGATTTTTTCAAGACTTTAGCGAAAGTCCCTTTGACCCACCCACCCTGCACTGGTCTCTAGAGCCCATACATAATGCACGCTTGCATATTTCTAATACATTCAAGTATTACTGTTTAAAATCTGCTAAAATACTGATAGCTTTCATGGAATTCAGTTTGATGGCTTCAATATGAAAAAAATACCAAAAACAAACAAAGTATTCAAGTGTAGCCTACTCAGAAACAGTCATTTAACTTCTATTAACAAATATTTAAAAAGATCAAATTTTCATATTCTAAGGGCAATCAGGGACCTCTGTAGTGAGATCAGAGATATAAAATGACTGAAGCAATGAATTTTATGTAGATACAGATACAACTTATATGAAAACACTGTAAGAACTAAATTCCTAATGTTGACCTAACACTTGACAGTGTACAAAGTCTTTTCTGTACCATATCATTCAATCATGTTAGCAGAGCCTATGAGGTAGGCATTCTATATATTTCACAGGTCAGAAAATAAAAGTTTGCTAAGTCAACCTCAGCAAGTGATGGAGCGGGGGTACAACATCTGTCTTATACCCGTATTCACCATGGGCCATGCTGTGTTTTCACCCCCTTATTATTAACAAAGAGGTTCACATAAAAGTCACTTCGGATTCAGGCTCACTACCTCTTCCTCACACTGTTAGCAATGGATTCATGGCAGCTGGGCCGAGGGCGACAATACACAAAGAACACAAACATAAATTTAAAACCACATCTGTGTAGATAATATGATCTTTAAGGGAAATATCTAAAGGGAGCCTTAAAGACTATGCATGTGTGATATATATGTGTATGCATATTTATAGTGTTTTTGTAGGGGAATAATGAAGCTTAAGTACTGATAAAAACCATAGTTAGCTACACTTCAAATGTCAGTCTATTATGAAGAAAAACCATTCATTTGTTCTACTTTAGATTTTACTGATTTTATAATGAAAGCACAAATGATAGAAATGACTAGCTTTATGCCAGGTAGTATACGGATGGCATGGCCATTCTAATGATAATAAAAGTCCAATAATATCTGATCTAATAGTAATCTATTAATAATCCAATCTTTATAAATTATCTTGTTTGACTCAGCCATTTGAAGGGATGACATCAAGTGCCTACATTAAAAAAAACATATTGAATTTTCTAATTCACTCTAGATCTATTCATGTTCTCTTTTGACCACATGACAAGTATTCACTATGTAATCTTAGTACCACTTGCTCCCAGAACAATACTTGCTCACACAGTAGTTCCTTTAGCACAAGGTTTTTAAATCAAACAATATAATTATTTGAGTAACTGGCATGCCATATCCATACTTTACCTTCTGCTCTTCTTCCTGGGCTAAATATACTCACTTCAAGGATAACATCCATAAAATAGAATCATTTGATTAATTTAATTTATTTTTTTTATGAAACTTAAATCAAAACCATTTTGTTTGGTTCATCTGTGCATTTTAAAACCTGGTTAACACAGACTAGTCCCCTTTATTGCCTTGGTAAATATAGAACGTTGAATATAATTTTAATCTCTGCTCATGATGGGGGGCATTAAGAAGTTCCAGAATCATCATCTTTACAATTATTCTCCAAGTTTATTGCTGTGCATGGAGAAGGTTTAGGCCTCTGATTTTGGGAGGCATGTCTGTGGCCTGTAGCATGGCCTATGAAGATGGCTTATAGGAATAAATTGACATTAAGGATGTACCCTACAGTGAGTGCCTTTTCCCTGCCATTTGCATATAAGGACCCAAGCCGGCTAATAAACGATGTCACTTTATCCTCATTTTATCACTATCTGACCTCATGCATAACTAAATATGATCTAATTTTATGTTACTTCTGAATTCAATGCATTTACTTTTCTCTAGGATCTATTCCTAATCAAATTTGTGAGTTAATTTCCATTCTGGAAATGTGAAATAAAAAAAAAAAAACATCTTCTCTCCTGGAGAAGCTGCTATTACAGACATGTTTTGAAAACTGCACAAGGGGCACACAGTTATTTATCAGATGACCCAACTTTCTTTCTAATTCTTTTTCATTTGCCTGAAAACCTTCAGTCAGATACTGTACCTTTTTTTCAACCGATTATATAAAAAAAGAGAAAGTTATCGTCTGATATCTTCCCAGATATCCTTTAGCTACTAAAGAAAAATGTAAATGTTTTTTATCTCACAGGGAAGTTTAAAACCCCCGGGCCATCTTTTCTGTATTAATACATATTTTCATCACTTCTTCCTCCACAATTCCTTTTTAAATGTATGCTTTTTAGCGCAAATAACCCCACTTTGTCCTCTCCTGCAATGGGGAACCATAGCATGGTATATCTTTTGCTGTCTGTCAATTTGCTTATTAAAATAATATTTTTAATCTTTTCTTCAGAGGGTCTTCCTTTGCTTCCTCTTCCCTGACTCAAGTTTCCTATCTGAGTGTATCCTTCAAAGGTTCAGCCCTTCTGTATTGTTTGTTCAATTCCTGCCTGTGGGCAGCTGGGAACCATCTTTGCTTCTCTCCTGCTCTGTTCTCTTTCAAAAAGTTCTGTTTTTGACTTTGTCTCTCTGTACTGTGTTTCTTTTACCTACAGCAATAAACCAGCTGCCAGTGCCTCAATTGCTTTAGCAGGACTTTACACTGTACTCAATTTTCTGCTCCTGTTCATCCTTTTGTCTTTATTTTTTAACTTTCTCGAGGCAAAGACTTAGTTGCCTCTACATCTATTCCTGCAACTCAAATCTTGGTTGCCAGAGACAATCAAACATATGCATAGTGTAATTAACACCTTTTCTCCATGAATTATGTAAAATGTTTATATCAGAGTCTTTTCTATGGTTGAGATATAAAGACATCATATACAAGTGTTTGCATATTTTTATATTTTGTTCTGTTCTGTTGTATAACATTTTCTCTGCTTTTTTCCCCCTTCTTTTCACCTAGATTTTGAGCTTTATATTGAAGAGGCAGTGAACATTACTTCCAGTCAAGATGGAGGTGTAGGTAGATACACTTTGCCTCCTTGCACAACCAAAAGAAGGACAATAACAAATTTAAAAAAATAACCAAAACTGCGAGGAAATAGAACTGCATAGAAGTCTGAAAACCAAAGAGTTAAACAAGAAACATTCATCCAGACCAGTAGGAGGGGTAGAAATGGGCTGCCAGGGTGGAGAGGACTCATGGCAAGGCGGTGGCTGGGGAACCAGGTGGTCCTACATTTGCCTGCAGATGAGCCAGGAGGAACAACTGGGAAGTGAGACAGACAACACAACACAGGTCTCCAGCACAGGGAAATAAAGCCTCAAAACCTTTAGCTGTAAAAACCCATGGGGATTGAGGTGTCAGAAGAAAGTCCCAGCCTCATAGGAGAGTTTGTTGGAGAGACCAACAGGGTCCTAGAATATACACAAGCCCACCCACCCAGAAATCTGCACCGGAAGGGTCCAATTTGCTTGTGGGTAGTGAGGGAAGTGACTGAAAACTGGCTGAGAGATGAGCAAACTGCACTGTTCCCTCTCAGACCTCTCCCTACATATAGCAACACAGCAAAATGGGTTGCCCCACCCTGGTGAATACCAAAGGCTCCACCCCTTACTATATAACAAGTATGCTGAGACAAAAAATATGGCCCAAATGAAAGAACAGATTAAAGCTCCAGAAAAAAATACAACTAGTAATGAAGAAATAGCCAAACCTATCAGAAGCAGCATTCACTGGATGCTCACAGAAATGGTTGAGTATGGTCACAAAATACAGAAAAAAGTGAAGACTATTAAAAGTGATTTAAAGGAAACCTCACAGTGAAGGGAAGGAAACAGGGACTCAAATCAACAGTTTAGAGCAGAGGGAAGAACTAAACATTCAACCAGAACACAATCAAGAAATACAAATTCAAAAATACAAGGAGAGGCTGAGAAACCTATGGGACAACTTTAAACATTCCAACATCAGAATCATAAGGGTGCCAGAAGGAGAAGAGGAAGAGCAAGGCATTGAAAGCTTATTTGAAAAAAATAATGAAGGAAAGCTTCCTGAATGTGACAAAGGAAATAGACTTCCAGGAAGTCCAGGAAGCTCAGAGAGTCCAAAAGAAGCTGGACCCAAGTAGGAACATACCAAGGCACATCATCATTACATTAGCCAAGATTAAAATGAAGGAGAGAATCCTAGAAGCAGCAAAAGATAAGGGGACAGTCACCTACAAAGGAGCTCCCATCAGACTGTCAGCTGAGTTCTCAAAAGAAACATCACAGGCAAGAAGGAGCTGGAAAGAAGAAGTATTTGAAGTCAAGAAAGGCAAAGACCTACATCCAAGATTCCTCTATCCAGGAAAGGTATCATTTAGAATGGAAGGGCAGAGAAAGTGCTTTCCAGATAAGGTCAAGTTAAAGGAGTTCATCATCACCAAGCTCTTATTATATGAAATGTTAGAGGGATTTATCTAAGAAAAAGAAGATGATAAAAAATATAAACAGTAAAATGACAACAAACTCACAACTATCAACAACTGAGGGTAAAAACAAAAACAAACTAAGCAAATAAATAGAACAAGAACAGAATCACAGAAATGGAGATCACATGGAGGGTTATCAGTGGGGAAGGGGAGGGGGAGAATGGGGGTAAAGGTACAGGGAATAAGAAGCATAAATGGTGGGTACAAAACAGATATGTTAAGAAAATTATAGGAAATGGAGAAGCCAAAGAACATATATAAGGGCGGGGAATGCTGGTGGGAGTGGAGTATGGAGAGGAACAAAGGGGAGAATAAAGAAGAGAATTAAGAGGGAGAATAAAGCAGAATAAAGGGGGTACAAGGTAGAGAGGAATAAATACAGCTGTAATAGCATAATTAATAAAACACATTTTAAAAGGGCAGTAGTCATTAAAAGACCATACTGATGTCAGGATGACTGGAATTCAAATGTAAGTTTTAGTACTCAGTGAGTCCGTGACACTGGGAAAATTACCATATTTTGCTGTGTATAATGTGCATCCAAGTTTTGTGCACATTATACATGGGATTATTACACCCTTTATTATACCCATGGTGTGTAATGATTGTACCCATGCATAATGTGCATCCTTATTTTTCCCTCAAAACTTTGGGCAAGAAGCATGTATTATATACCTACCCTCTCTAAACCTCTGGTTGGACAGATTGCTATGAGGGACTTTACACACCTAATAAATGGGAATGGTATGTAGCAAACTCAGCCCAGGGCAGAAACATGACATAACATCAATCCACACTCACTTTCTTGTTCTTTCCTGCATCATCGTTACTGTTACTGTTTTCTCCCCTTGAGACCGGTTCCCAGAACTTTACATAAGCTGTGAACCCCATTCGTACTTAATATTTATCAAATTATTTTCTTCTAAGTATTTCCAATTTTCCTATTGCTGAAAATGCCTATTAAAATAGTCTATCATCTTGAACTATAAAGTTAAAGCTATTTTAATAAGCTAAAATTTCATCCCTGTATTTAAAGGAATTAACACTTTTATAGATATAATAATGAGTGAAAACAGTGCTTTCATACAATATTTTACTGTAACTATTTTCAAGCATAAGATTTTATTGGCATGTGATAGGTAGAATGAATGATAGGATGATTGTGTTTCTGTTTATTAAGTTTATATTAGCTTTATATAATGTTCCTAATTCATTTAAAAATGAGATGGATGAGGGACAGGAAAATGTAGATGCCCATACCATTAAAAGTCATACATTTAAATGTACACATGCCTTTAAAAAGCCATATATTGCAATCGCATTGTATAACAGAGTTTAGTATATTTGAGAGTAAATGAATATTATATTTACATTTTTAAATAATAAATAGAACTGTAGGCTACCCATGAAATGGAACATGACAAAAAGTTGCAATTTAGATGCTTACTCTACCCATCTTTATTTAAATGAGCGGTCTGATGTGCAGTGTGATGCAGCCCTCTTAGGAAAAGAAAGAGAAAACAATCCATTTCAAATTGAACTGATAAAAGTACTAATAGAAAATTTTTTAAATGGCCCTAACTTATACAAATCTTCCTATGCATTCAACAACTGCTTAGCTTTTTTTTTTTTTGAAAAGGTAGTTATTCTCAGATGTATAAGACTAAATTTTCTTATTTCCACCAGAAGTGTAAATATCTTAAAATACCTTGGGAAAATGTTGGGGTTCTTAAACACATGATTTATCACTGATAACTAAAAACAGCACTTTATCACCTGGTATATATTGATCCCAAGGTTGTGCAACATAATTTAGAGAAACTATTTTTCATCTAATTTAGCTGCATTTAGGTTAATTCCTGTGATTACTATTGAACTCTGTACCTCTCCTCCACAGTAGCAATGGTGTTTTGAGGCATTGAAATGATTAAGAATTCATTAGTATTCCTGCAAATGTACAGCACACTCTTTAAAATCACTATATATATATGTGTGTGTGTGTGTAGATGCTAATAAATGAGACATAATCAACGGGGCACATATTATGAGAATTGTAATGTAGGAATAAAGTATTTCATACCTACCTCATGGTAACTGCCACTGGAATAAATGTAGGTATAAAGCAGAATGAGAAAAGAGATTACATATCAAGTGGTAATCCACATTAAGTGATTTTTACTGAGAGGAATCTTTCTTATGGTAACTCTATCAGCCAAAAAGAAAACCATGCCAGTGCCTTTCATTGAAGGTGTGTCTTCCACTCCTGATGACATTTCCATTATAACGTGATGCTCTATAAAGCAATTGATTTCTGAGGTTCTAATGATTGATCACTGCACAATGTGAAGTGCCTCTAATGACTAGTGTGTGTAAATGTTTTGCTTTCAAAAATAAAATGTATTCTCAATAGGTTTGCTTAAATAGAACAAACACAATTTTTTAAAAATATACCTCAAGTGACTACTGCTCCTGACTTAGATTGGCTTCAGATACACATTATCTTAAAAAAAAAAAAAGAAAAAAAGAAAAGAGAAAGAAAAAAGGCCCGCTGTAGACATCAACACAAAAAAGTGAAGAAACCTGTATCGGGTCCCAGTAAACAGGTAAGAGAAACTCAGCTAGTTGATTGGCCTGTATCAGTGGCTCAATGGGCACAATCTTGTGTAGCTATTGTTTTCTTCTGGTTTTATTTTTCCGGTGCCTGTTCATTCAGGTTACACTTGGAAACAGAAGAATAGGATTGTCATTTATATTACTGACAGAAAGAAAGGAGCTAAGGTGACAGGCACAGTGCCTGTTAAAGCACTGTGTGTTTTCGTCATTGGAGAGTGGTTACGACAGAACTGGCCACAGTAGTGTGCCCCTCCAAGTTCAGGGGTGGGGTCAACAATGGAGGAGGCAAAACCAGAGACCTGTTTAGCAAAAAGGGAGGAGAAATTTAAAATGGTGTACCCTCTCTCACTGGCCTACTGCAGGTCTGTTACTGCAGGCATGACTTTTGTCCTACCTACTCTTTGATGTGGAAAATACACTTTTGATCTCTTGGGGAGGTAATATAACATACTAATGATATGTAACATTTGCCCATCATTGTATTTACTGTAATCATGTTAGGTGCTCCATTACCGCCACACTGATCCCGTTACAAATGCACTATTAACATTAGCCTCATCTTACAAATGAAGAAACTAAAACCTGGAGAGGTGAAGCAATTGGCCTAACATCAAACGTACTGTTAAGTGACAGCCTGCACCGGGAGCCAGAGCTGTCTGGCTCTAGCACTAAACGAAAGCACAGCGGGCTTACGGCTGTCACTCTGAACTGTGTAAGACCCAATGTCCACCTGTGTAGGACACATATTTGGTAACACCTACAGTTACTAATCTGAAGTGGAATGGACAGGTATACAACTTAGTTGGTAGAGTACTCTAATTATAATCTAAGGGATAAATAAAATAATTTTTATGCAGTGCTTATTGAATTTGAAAATACTTTTCAATGAGTCAACATCAGCACGGCCACACTAAAACACCTGTTGAAGAGGTTTAGACACTTGCCCCTCTGTGTAGAAGCCCCTTGAATGTGGGCATTTCCGAATGCCAACTGAAGGCAGGTGACTTGTTTGGAACACTCAAGTACCAGGGGTGGCACTGCCCTCCAAGATTTAGTTTCTTGACATGGGAAAGAGCTCTGAGTGAAGTTCTGAATATTGTCGCTTTATTCCTGAAAAAAATCAGCAACTATCAAAACTGTTTCCTCTCCCTCAAAAAAGAAATGCCCACGCATGCAGCATGCATTTTGTGTTTCTGTGTAAAATGGACTCAGGTGCACTTAATTATAAACAGGGTTTCCATCTATTTGAATGTCCAGGATCATTGGTAGGGCCTGTTCAGGCATCTCAAAAAAACTAGCCCTTAACCCAGCTACCCTTTCTAGCGGTCTGTGGCCACCTCTCATTACCACAGCCCAAAATGTCTGCCTGCCTTAATTCAGAGACACTATTCAAGCTTACATTAATAGCTTAAACACAATGGTAACATGCACCTTTAAATTAATAAGCCTATTTCTGGCACATGAAGTGATTTTAAATTCTTTTTAAAAGGTGAGAATTAATGTAGAAAACTAGTTTTCATTTTAATTATTTTACACAATACAAATGTTTGCATTCATACATATCTTATTGGCCACATGATAGATGCTGACTTTTGTCTAAAACAAGCATATTAATGATTTTACCAAAAGCTTGAGTTTAAAATGCTTCATTATTCATGTTTCATAATATAACACTAACCCGATCTATTCAAATTTAGCTGTCACTCAAAGTGCAGTCCTTTTTATGGTTATAAATTGCATTTCAGAACTTTGTGCCTTTCTGCTGCCAATAAGTCATATTTTATAATCTGGCATATAATGAAAGGATAGTGTACAACATTAATTACAAGGTCAGTTCAGTGTCAAAGCAGAAACTCATTGAATAGTATTTTCATGGAAGAAGCAAGAATCTATTATGTTTAAATTTCACTATAATGAATATTCTGAATCAGACTCCATTCATGAGAGAAAAATGTAAGTTCTGTGGCAAAGTGACTTTCCCCCCCTGAAATAATGTTAATAATTGACGACTTTCAAAATTTTATCCTGTAAGTTTCAGATGTGATTAAATGTACACACTTTTTAAAAGTGGGAAACATCAAATGCCTTAAGAGTATAATTATATTTTCATCTTAATTTATTGATGAATACATACTGATGCTATCTAACTGATCTAACGAAGGATTTCTTGCCCATCTGATCATTCTACCTAGAAAATATTACATTTAGTAAAGGAAGTGTAAAAAAAAGGTATATTCTACAGTACTTAAATAACCTTTTCTTTAAAATGAACGAGTATCAATTTTAACAGCACTTTCAATATAATTTGAAAATTCTTTTATTAGAGTTAATAGATACCAGAAGACAGACAGACATAAAATTAACCTCTATATATAACTAATTCCAGTGTCTTTAATGTGCTCAACTCAAGGAAAGGGGATAAGGATAAATGGGTAAATAATGATTTTAATGTGAGTATTGAAAATTAATGGTTTCCTTCAGTTTTAGTAGCAGTTTTCAAATAGACTTGAATGGCATTTTCCAAATAAAACACTAGGGTATTATTTGGCCTCTCTCTGCCCCACTTTTCTCATCTAAAAGAGAGGGTGGTTAGATTGAGAACCATGAGGACATTTCTCAGCTTCTGTTTATACTGGGATTTCAATCAAATGATTTTCAGCTTTATTCTCAACTAGCAGAACATGTTTTGCCCCTTGCCCTGAGAGAGTCAGTGAGTCAAAATTGTATCAACGTGTCTGGCGAGATTTTGCTGCATTGCCTCTTGGCTATTTCTTTTGCATATTTGTATTTTTTCCATCATACTTTCTTATATTCTGGGGATTTCTTTTTGTTCCAAGTCTTCAAAGTCTCTACTTAAGTAAACACCATCAAATGGCCAGGAAAAAATACCACGAGGGGGAGGGAAATATTTCTCCAGGGCCTTTCCCTTGATGCCAAATCTTATAACAAAATGGACTGGCTTGGGCCAAGGGAGGAGGCATCTTTCCCCAACTCGGCAGAGATGCTTGAGAATGCAGGGAAATCAACAGAAACTAGTGCTTTAAAGGTACATGTCCCATTTGGGGACATTTGGTGAAGGGTTAAAGAAAAATTGTATTTGATGAGGCACTGACTATCGATTTAAATACCCTCTGGTCTAATCCCAAAGAAATAGACTCCATGTTCCTCAGTGGATGAGCCTGTAAAGCTTTATGAACAAAATTATTTATAGGTGACCTAAATAGCTATTATCTGATCAGTAAAGATTAGCAAAAAGAGCTGGTCTCACCAGGAGTGTAGGGTTATGCCCTTAGCTTTGGAGATCTCTAAGGTAGCAGAAAGGGCTATAGGGAGTGTATTAGTGAGGGTGTTTCAGAGAAATATAACCAGTAGGATAAAAAGAGATTTACTGTAAGGAATTGGTTCATGCAATTATGAGGCTGTCCAGTCCCAAGAGCTGGAGGGTGAGTCAGCAAGCTAGAGACCCAGGAGAGCCGATGGTGTAGTTCCAGCCTGGAGGTCAGCAGGCTGAAGACTCAGCAAGAGCAGATGTTTCAGTTCAGTTGCAAAGACAAGAAAAAAACCAATGTCCCGATAAGATGGCAATTCAGGCAGAAGGAATTCTCCCATACTCAGAGGAGGGGCAGCCTTTTGGTTCCATTCTGGCCTTCAAATTATTGGAGGGTGCCCACCCACATGAAGGAGGGCAACCTGATTTACTCACTCGAGTATTCAACTGTTAATTAGCATCATCCACAGACACCCTCACAGACATAACCTGAAAAATGTTTGATCAAATATCTGGGCACTCCCTGGCCCAGACAAGTTGACACAAAAATTCGACATCAGACGGAGTAATGGCAAACCACAGAAGCGGTGATAATACTGACCAGGTTTAAAGCCCCTTAACATGGCAACTAATACCCAACCCAGATATTACTCAATGCCCATATGACTTGCTCTGGAAGAAAAACGGACACTCTCCTCACCCTAGCCTTGCTTTAAAAAAGTTTCTGTACTGAAAGGATGAAGGATGAACTGTGACCAGAAACAAGGCCACAGGAACTCTTGGAGTCCAAGCAAGGTGCTAGCTAACTTTTGGTTGTTTAGTTTTGTTTTCGATTCTTAACACATTAGTGATCTTGGTTCTGCATTTCCTTAACAACTCCTATGTCCGACAAGGTAAGGCCAATTAAGTAAATAATGACACCAATACACCGAACTACCATCCAGCCATTTAAAAATGTGGAAGATGAAAACTTAAGAGCAAAGAAGAATATTTGTGCTGTAGGAATTGCTTTTACAGTGAAAGTGCTCTACATTTTCGTAAACAGAATGCAAAACAATTAATTAGGAGAGCGAACTGATAAAATGCTGACTGTCCCGGGTTACAATCCTATAAGATCAGCAAGGGAACAAACAGTCCAAAGGACAAAACAGAAATGTGCCTCATCCTAATGACAGTTAATAAATGTAGCAAAGTGATGGCATTTACAGAAAAAATGGATTAATAAGACTGATGGGGAAACAGAGAGAAGACAGAAGGCCATTTCCTTGGGACAAAAACAAGATATATTTAAAAGTTAGATTTTTATGTCTATTGTAGGTTTTAGAAATATATACTCACAGTTATTTTTTAAATGAAAATATTTATAGGAAATATAATTTTATATATCGAGGGTCTGAAACTCTCTACTCCTAACCTCTTTTCTTCATTGACAGTTACTTTAAGATAGGTTTGATACCATGAGGTTTTTAATTTTGTACAAAACACAGCCACATGTTACACAGCAGACTGCATGTCGTAAATTAAACATGTTACAAAGCAGCCTAAATCCTGTCATTTAATGTTCATAGAAACAGGAAGTTTAAGTCCATATTTGCATAACAGGAAAAAACCATTAGGAAGTGTTGCAACCCGGAAATGTATTAAAATGTTGGAAGTGATGTTCAACATTTTAATGGTACTACGTTACTGGAAAATGGTATTTATTTCTCCTCCATGTTCCCCTATGTTCCTCAAAAAACTTTCATAATGAACCAATATGCTTTTCATACTCTGAAAAACTGGCGTTTACTTGTTAGCTAAAGTTTCATCTCATCAGTTAAAACCTGGGTCTCAGCCGCCCAGTTTGTGGGACTCTCCCTTTCTAAACTCAACTCACCTGAGAAAAATGAGCAGCTACTACCTATGCTTTTGCAATTAGGGACTCCATGCATCCAGTATCATCCTGTGACAAGTACTTCTTCATCTAAAGGTCTATATGGGTGGGGGGCACTGATACACCATCTCTTCCCTAGGCTCCTGTTGAATATGCAATATGAAAGTTAATCATGGAGATACCCAGCTGTGACGTGTATCAGTAGCTTACGAAAGTGGGAAATTCACTTGATACTTTTATTTCCTAGGGTGAGAAAGAAATTAGAGCAAGGTAATATCTGCTATAAAAATAGCTAATGTCATGCAAAATTTATTAAAGAAAATGTGATTGCAGAAATGATCAAATCCTAGACCATTAGAGCCGGAAGAGAGTCATTTTATAGATTCAAAAATTCCAAGAAAATTAGGGAGGAAAATTGATTTGTTTGCTGTCACTTGGACAAGTAGTTCTCACAGAAAGGTCTGTTTTCTCTCTCTCTCTCTCTCTCTCTCTCTCTTTTTTTCCTTTAAGCATTTTTGGAGTGCTTAGTGCCAAGCACTTTGGAGTGCCAAGCACTGTGAATATGCTGGGGATTGAGGGGTAAATAAAATGGACAACAATCTTGAACACCAGCAGTTTGTGGTCCTAGGCCCTAGTTGGCAATATAGATGAATCAAAAGGCAATTAATTATAAAGTTTTGTGTTAAGGGCCAAGATGGAAAAATTATGGAATACGTTGGACACCTAATCCAACAGGCTGCAAAGTAATCTTTCCTATTTCATTTTGATAGTCCTGCCCCTTTGCCTAAATATTTTGTTTCTAATTTCTCCAGTAGAAACTATTCCACATTGCTTAAAATATTTGTGATTCAAATGGGAGCTAAGGTGAATTCCTGACAAATGCACTCAAGTAACATGGATGAGTTTAAAATTTAACCACTCATATTTATCAGGTAAAGAAAGGGGCATGCTTCAAAAGGTGGGATTATTTTCTAATTCTAAAGATTTTATTTATTTTATTTTTAGATAGAGGGGGAGGGAGGGAGAAAGAGAGGGAAAGAAACATCAATGTATGGTTGCTTCTCATGCGCCCCCTACTGGGGACCTAGCCCACAACCCAGGCATGTGCCCTGACAGGGAATCGAACCAGTGATCCTTTGGTTTGCAGGCTAGTGCTCAATCCACTGAGCCACAACCAGCCAGGACTAATGGATATTACGTTTTCCAGTTTTACAAGTTAGGTCTTATCTAGTTCCAATTTATCAGGAGAACAAGCCTTACACGTTTTCAAAAACATTTTGCCAATCCAATTTTCTTTTGCTTCTCCCTGACTGGCTGAGACGTACCTACGTGGTGTCAGCCTTAAGTCAATCCCCACACTCTCTGGGGAGACAAACTAAACACCATGTTGCAGCATAATATTGTCATCGATTTAGCCCATAAAAGTGTCCTATGACAACGCAAATGAAAGTTGGGTCTAATGCTGCCAATTCTGGAACCAAGTAGTTACCACATTAAAAAGGAATAACCAGAGGGAAGGGGAGGGAGAGGCATCTGTAACAGTGTCAACAATAAAAATATAGTTAAAAAAGAGTAAGAGATATACTGCCTAATTAACTCAACAGAAGTAGTTTTCCTTCTGTCATCATACAAACAAGATGTGAAAGTGGATTTTGAAGTCATAAAAGGTTCTTCTGATATCTGGTAAACACAACTACTCAAATTGCTCTTTCCCTTTACTCTCTAAAAGGCAGAGAGAGTGCATTTTCTGCCTTTTTTTTTTTCCCAGGCGACAGTATTTATCCACCGAAGAACTGGCTAATGGTTTCGGTTCCACATGGCTAATTCCCGTAGGAGAAAAGGCATAATGCTGCGTGCAAAATTCTAATGTAGTCACAAAAAGGACATTCCATCCCTTTCAAAATTTTATTTCAGGTTCTTGGAGCAAATCTGGTATGCCACTTATAATTCTGTAAAGCCATCCTAATTTATAAAGTTGCTATTACTCTTGGCAAGAAAAGAGGAGGCAAACTGTACCATGTCCGAGGCTGAAGAAAGCAAATGAGCATCTCCCTGAGTATCCCAGTGGAAGTATCCAAGATCAAGGGCAGATCATTTAAGTTCAGAAGTGAATAAAATGGACATTCTACACACAATAACCAAATAAATGCCTAGACTGTACAATCATTTCCCCACAATTATATGAGAAATAATGCTGATGATATCGCATACCTAGTCTATCTACCGAACCAACAAATATATTTGAAAAATCCATCAAACAGTCCAATAAGATACCACTTACACACACACACGCACCATTTTATAAAAGTCCTAGGACATGTCCATACACAGAGGGCTATAGAAAATACATTTTAAAGACAGAAACTCACCACATATCAGAAACCCATCACACATTTTGTTGCTATCTGGGCAGAAACACATGTTCCAATCTTTGCTTTTCTCCTTGCCTTTTTCCAAAGACAAATGGGCCTGTTCCTTTAGACAATCTGTTGAAAAGAGCTATAGCTGCTAAGACTTGAGTAAAGCATACTAATATTTCTGAAATATCTTAAATAAAAACAACCGTAGAATAATGAACAATGAGCCATTCTGTTAAAGAGATAATCCATGTCTTCCTTTGGCTTCATACAGAAATGAATACTCGCAACCCAAAATGATTTTTGTGGCAGGCTGATAGCTGCATAGATTATCCATAGCATTACTCTTTGTGTTATGTCAGATTCTGGTTCAGTCAAATTCCAGTTATCTGGGTCTCTATTCTTTTGGGGATCAGCCTTGGATATTGTCTAAATGCAGAGCTGGCTATTACCCCAGACATTCTCTTTGGTTATCATATCAGGTCCCATCTGAGAAGTATGCAATCCAGCGTTAACTACTACTCATACTTCACACAAACTCGTGCCTCCATCAGTTCAGACCGCTTCATAACAGTTTGTTCTGCTTTTCAGTGCCCCGCCACTCATGTGGCGAAGCTCTCTCCAGGTCACTTAATCACAAATAATCTTCCTTTCATCTGAAACCCTAATCTAATTTTTGCCCATTGACAGTACCTAGCATTCATTATAGAATCTAGCATTTTATTATAGATGGCAATAAGTCACTTTCTTGTTCATTTATAGGGTTATATTTTTTTCTTCTGCAAACAAATTTCTGATCCCTCAAGGGTAGGAACAATATATTTGATTAACTGACTTATTGGCACAGAAAGCATTTATTGAGCTTTAATTATAGGCCAAGTAGCATACGATGCTCTGAAGACAGAGAGATGGCAAAAAATTGTTCTTGGCTCTCAAGGAGATCCTGTCCCTTTAATTCAATCCAATATTTGCTTAAAGAGAGCAATAGAAAAATGTACTCTAGGCTAGCAGGTCTCAAACATTAGAACCACTGGAGAGGGCTTGTCTAAACACAGGCTGCCAGGGTCCACCCCGAATCTTTCTGATCCAGGAGATCTAAGACGGGGCCTGAGCTCCTATATTTCTAACAATTTCCCAGATGATGTTGATATTGCTGGTCTCGGGACAGTAATTTAGGGAAGAGAAAGCTAATCACATAGGAAATACATGTATCAAGACATAGTGGAGGAGAGTTCCTGCTGTGCTCAGAGAGCATCAGGAAGGCTGAATGGTGGGTTTAGAGGGTGTGTTGGAGCTATACGCAGCATGGTACTTGGGGACAAACTTGAATGACTTCAGATGCCGTGCTAAGACATGGATTGCAGATACATGAAGCACTTTTGGAAATGTGCAAATAGGAGAGGAATGTGACATACCCTGGGCTATGGTTTTCAGCAAAAAACAATTAGGATGAAGGTTTGTATCATAATGATATTTAGACCTAAACATGAATATTAATTTGCTCTTCAATATTGAGGGCTAGATATCAAACTTCTATGGTCCATCTCAGCTTTCCTCAGCTGGACAGTTTTAACAATCTCTCTGGGAAACCACAGCCTCCAGTCAAGCATTCCTCTCCCTCACCTCGTGGCAAGTAGATAGTTGGTCCCCACTGTAAATACTGTCCACATTTGTATTCATATGATTCATAGGCTTATCAGATTATTACTTCAGGAGGAACTCAGGTTATAAGTTTACTGATCAGGAATTTGAAGGCCAGGCGAGTTAAATAAATTAAGTGAACCTAGTTAGTCAAGAACAGAGTGAAGACTAGCATTCAACTATCCAAATATTTTGTTTATTACCACAGTAATGCACATAAGCCAATATCAGTATTTAATCCACTCTAACATGAATATGATCAAGTTATGATCAAGTTTGCACCATGGCAGATAATACTAACTAATTCACAACTGCAACAACGGCAACAGAACATCTTGCCCTTTAAGAAACCATGGTCATCATTAATATATCAACGAACAAGTGCTGGTGAGGATGTGGAGAAAGGCAGCCCTTTTGCGCTGTTGGTGGGAATGCAGACTGGTGCAGCCACAGTGGAAAGCAGTATGGAGATAGCTCAAAAAATTAAAAATGGAGCTGCCTTACGACCCAGTGATTCCACTTCTGGGAAATCATCTGAAGAAAGCTGAAACACTGATTCGAGTGAACGTAAGCACCTCTATGTTCATTGGAGTGTTATTTACAATCACCAAGATATGGAAGCAGCCCAAGTGCCCATCAGCAGATGACTGGACAAAACACCTACAGGACATTTGCACAATGGAATATTATTCAGCCATAAAAAAGAAAATGTTGCCCTTTGCAACAGCATGGGTGGACCTGGAGAACATTATGCTAAGTGAACTAAGCCAGTCAGAGAAAGACAAATACCATGTGATTTCATTCATATGTGGAATCTAATGAACAAACCGAACTAACAAACAAAATAGAGACAGACTCACAGAGAGTAGGATGACAGCTAAGGGTGGGGGAAGGTTGGGGGTGGAGAGATGAGCAAAAAGGAAAAAAGACACATGGACACGGACAACAGTGTGGTGATTGCAGTGGGAAAGGAGTATAATGGGGGAATGGTAATGGCAAAAAGTACAATTAAAACAAAGAGGGAACTATCTTCTAGACCAGAGGAACTGGGCCACAGCACAGAAAAGCACTATGAGAGCCAGCCTCCTCTGAGAGCACTGGCTGTTCTTTATTCCTGGGTATTGCCTTACCTTCCTCAAATGCACAAGCGACTCCAGGAAATCCTTAGGAATTTATTTCATCCAGTTTTAATTGACTCACCATAGTTACACCTTTGAGGCCCATGATGAGAATTCAGCCTCATGCCCTCATTCCTATCTGTCGTAAACAAATCACTTTATTACATGGGCATATGTTTCACTACATTTTGCTTCATTAAGTCAAGATAAAACTAGTAAATTTCTCATTAAATTACCACTGCTTCTAACACTTTACTGTCTTGATTTTTGTTGAAAATGTGGATATTGAAGAGAGACCACCTCCTCTTTTTGATGTTGCAGGTATAAATATTAATATTCTATTACTAAAATAGAACAGAAATGAATCTGGATCACATATTCTCATTTATCTAGGAAACAGATTGAAATTTCAGCCACATGATTATAACAAAGAATAAAAAATACAATGTTTTTATTTATTTTTAGCCTCAACAGTCATTGCACTTATTAACTGTGTTAATATCATGAGCATAACAATCAAAAATGTGCTTAATTGTTCATCCATGGGGACTGGATACTCTGCATGAGATTGCTGTGGATTTTTCATGTCTCTCAGTTATTGTTAGAACTTTCTCTGTTTTTGTTGTTTTCCTAGTATAATTTATTGATTTTGCTAATATGGTTGTCCCATTTTTTCTCCTCTTTCCCCTCCTCCACCCTGCACCCCCAATCCTCCAGCATTCCCCCTCCTAGTTCATTCCATGGATTGTACATATAAATTCTTTGGCTTCTCCATTTCCTACACTATTCTTAACCTCCCTGTCTATTTTCTACCTACCACTATGCTTCTTATTCCCTGAACCTTTTTCCCCATTTTCTTCATCCCCCTCCCCACTGATAACGTCCCATGTGATCTCTATTTCTGTGATTCTGTTCTTGTTCTAGTTTGCTTAATTTGTTTTTTGTTTTTGTGTTTAGGTTCAGTTGTTGATAGCTGTGAGTTTGTTGTCATTTTACTGTTCATAGTTTTGATCTTCTTCTTCTTCTTAGATAAGTCCTTTAACATTTCATATAATGAGGGCTTGGTGATGAACTCCTTGAACTTTACTTTATCTGGGAAACACTTTCTCTCCCCTACCATTCTAAATGATACCTTTCCTGGATAAAGTAATCTTGAATGTAGGTCCTTGCGTTTCATGACTTCAAATACTTCTTTCTAGCCCTTTGTTGCCTGCAAGGTTTCTTTTGAGAAATCAGCTGATAGTCTTACGGGAACTACTTTGTAGATAACTGTTTCCTTTTCTCTTGCTGCTTTTAAGATTCTCTCCTTAGCTTTAATTTTGGGTCATGTAATTATGCTGTGCCCTGGTGTGTGCTTCCTTGGGTCCTACTTCTTTGGGACTCTCTGAGCTTCCGGGACTTGTATGTTTATTTCTTTTGCGAGATTCAGAAAGTTTTTCTTCATTATTTTTCCAAATAAATTTTCAATTTCTTGCTTTTGCTCTTCTCCTTCTGGCCCTCCTATCATTCAGATATTGGAACATTTAAATTTGTCCCAGAGGTTCCCAAGCCTCTTCTCATTTTTTTTTTAATTCTTGTTTCTTCATTCTTTTCTGGTTGAATGTTTATATCTTCCTTTTCTTCCAAATTGTTGATTTGAGTCCTGGTTTCCTTCCTTTCTCTGTTTGGTTCCCTGTATATTTTTCTTTATTTTCCTTTGCAGAGCCTTCACTTCTTCCCTTATTTTTGTGACCCTACTCATTCATTTTTTGTGAGCATCCTGATCACCAGTGCTTTGAACTCTGCATCTGATAGGTTGGCTATCTCCTTGTCACTTAGTTGTTTTACTGGAGCTTTGATCTGTTCTTTCATTTGGGCCATATTTCTTTGTCTCAGTGCACCTGTTACATTATCAGGGGTGGAGCCTTAGGTATTTGCTAAGGCAGGATAAGCCACATTGCTGTGCTGTGGTGCTGTATGTGGGGGAGGGGTCAGAGAGAGAACAATGATATTTTTGCTCAGTTCTCACCATACTTTCAGTCACTTCCCTCACTTCCTCCAAGTGGACTGCGCCCTTTCAGGTTTTGATTCCCAGGTAGATGGGCTTGTGTACATTCTGAGATCCCGTGGGTCTTTCCAGTGAACTCTCCTGTGAGGCTGGGAGTTTCTCCCATTGGCAGAACCCCCACAGGGTTTTTATGGTCGTAGGTTTTGAAGCTTTATTTCCTGAGCTGGAAACCTGTGTTATGTGGTCTGTCTTGCTCATTAGTTGTTCCTCCTGGTTTATTCACATACAAATGTAGGGCCACCCTGTCTGCCCATCACCACATCATTTACCTGGTTCACCAGTTTTTGTCTTGCTGTGGATTTTCTCCACCCCAGCTGCCCATCTCTGCTCTTCCTACCAGTTTGGATGAATGTTTCTTCTTTAACTTCTTGGTTGTCAGACTTCCATACAGTTCAATTTTCTGGCAGTTGTGGTTATTTTTTGCTTTTAAACTGATTGTTATCCTTCTTTTGGTTGTGCCAGGAAGCAATGGGTATCCACCTATCTATGTACACCTCCATCTTGGCTGGAAGCTCTGCTAGAACTTTCTAACTGGACTCTGTCTCTGGTCTCTCTCTCCTGTGATCCATCCTATGTAATACTTCTGAAATGGATCTTTGAATATATTTCTGTACTCACTCTAACCTTTCCAGCTTCTCCAAGTTGTTTCTTTTTGTTTGACCATATCACTACATCTACCTTATGCCTCTCTTTTCATGCCCAGTGATGTGGGATTTCTTGATATTTCTGGGACAGATCATGACATTTTGTGCTTTCATGGTTACTCAAGTTGTGGTCCTCACTTTTGATCTCCTTCCCCTGCACTGCAGGCTTCTATTCCAACTCCCAGATGAGATCAGCTGCTGCCTTCTTGGGAAAACTGGGTCTTGGACTTCTCTGTTTCCTTCCCAGATTTTAACATGCCTGTCTTGAAATACTGCAATGATTTTAATGTTGTTTCTTCCCACTACACCAAGCATGTACCATTTTAATATGTAAACCATAGTAAATACTCAACAAGTGTTGTTTAATTAGTGCATAAATGACAGTATCTGTATGGTGACAGCCACTGTCTTTACATCCTCACCTCTCAGTATCTTTGTAAACACACTACAAGGAAGTTTTTATATTCCCAAAGAAAATGTTTCTGTCAAAGTCAACTACAAGCCCCATATGCTTAAAATCCAATGGGTAATTCTTTTGTGTTTGTGTGACTGAATTTTTCAGCAACATTTGACACTGTCATTTCCTCTAGCTTGAAGTCCTTTTTTCATTCGGTTCCAGGGACAACACATATACCTAGTTTTCTCTATATATTACAGCCATTGTTTCCTAGTCTCATTTGAATGTTTCTTTCCCTTTTCCGCTCTTTCAAATGTGTGGTCAATTCTCAGCCCCATTCCCCAAACTCTCTTCCTAGGAGACCTCATTCACTCACAGGTCTGTAAAACCATTTATAAGCCTCTGATTTTCACATTAATATCTTTAGTCCCAATTTCTCTCATGAGCTTCAGACTCATCTATCCAAATTCCTTTCCAGCCTCTCTTCACTTGAATGTCTAATGAAAATGAACATGGTCAAAATAAAACTCTTGCATTCATGTACCCCCAAACCCTACTGTTCCTCCTCCCTTTTTCTCCATTTCTACTAGCCAGAAAGTTAAAAATAATTCTCATTTTTTCTCATACTGCATATCAAATCCATTACAGCAAATCCTATCATCTATAGTACCTTTGATGAATATCTTGAATCCAAGGTATCATACTGACCCCATCATTCCATCCTAATCTAAACCACAGCCACCTTCTATGTGGACTATTAGGTTGGCTTCCAGTGTCACCCCCCTGAGTCACTATTGTCCTATTTAGATCTAATATCCATCTACTGAGCACAAGAAAGCTCTCGGAAGAAAAGAGATCAGATCACTTCAATCTCCTACTCTAAAATGTCCAATGATGCCCCTTTCTGCCTAAAAGCAGAGCCTTCCAAAAGGTCTCTACTTATAAGTGCCCCCCTTAGGGGGAGCTTCCCATACCATGGGGAAAGAGTAACTGCTTCTATCCCCAGAGATGAGAAGCTGGCAGCAGAGTGAGAACTTATATAAACACACCTTACTAAAACACACCTTACCTCTCATCAGTTGCCCCCATATATTTCTCAGTGATTTTCCACAATTTATTACCCTTGAAATCCTAACCCACTACCTTTATTAGAATGGTGTATAAGCTTTAAAATCTAACAGCTTCTTTAAGCTACATTTTCTCTGTGCTCCTGTTTACATATACAAATAAATTTTGTCTTTTCTCTTGCTAATCTCTCTTTTGTCAGTTTAATTTATACACCCCAAGTACTGAACTTAAAAGGGTAGAGAGAAAGCTTTTCCTTTCTGACAACATAAATGAACACATCAATAAATGGATAGCCTGAGTAACTTTCCTCATCCTTCTAAGCCTCACTCTATTATTCTTTTTATTGATCACACAACCATTGCCAGATAAGAAATGGAATTCCTTAAGAGCAAGGACATTAGAAATGTTAAAAGGCTATGGCAGAGAGCTGCCACATTGAGAAATAGTCCACATGGTCTTCATTCAGTCTCATTATTACGTTAAATTGTTGGGAGGCTTAAGATGGGGCATGGAGATAACCCTCTGCACGCAGGTCTCAGGGATGGAAGGTGTCTAAACACCCATGAAAAGAAGAGCAGTTCCTTTGATGCAGGTAAAGCTTATTACTGACTCCAGTCTGATGGTTCCACATAGCCCAGGCCCCAGCTGTGCCCCCTCACAGAATGACAAGCTTCCCCGAACTTCAGGTCCACCAAAATCTATCCAAATGTGGCTCACTGCCGAAACACCATCTGATGAGGTGAGGATATCCTCACTTCCTTCATAAATACCCTTACTGCCATTCACATGTTTTTATTTTTAACCCCTCAAAGTCTTCCAACCGACATCAAGTAGCTTCTATACAATTCCAGAAGGAAGATTTACACATCTCAACAAAAGTGTGAATCTTGGGTCCATTTTGTAAATCTATCAGGTGATGATCTACCCATATCTCAATTCTTTGTTTTTAAATATTTGTATTCATTCATTCATTCATTCATTCATTCATTCATTCACTTATTTTAGAGAGAAGGGAAGGGAAGTAGAAAGAGACAGATACCAATGTGTGGTTGCCTCTCGTATACTTGCTACTGGGGACCTGGCCTGCAACCCAAACATGTGCCCTCATTTGAAATTGAATCAGCGACCCTTTGGTTTACAGCCCACACTCAATCCACTGAGCTACACCAGCCAGGGCCATATCTCAATTCTTACTCTTGCAAAGCAGAGTGGAAGCTCGCCTGTAGACCATTGTCATTCAAACCCAAGGTGCCTTTCGCAGAGAAGATATTTAACCAAGTTTCTTTGGTGGATGATTTGGCTAGGGGTCCTTCATGGGGACCTGAAAAAATTATCACTGGAGAAACAGTGGGTGTGTACAATACCTCTTGTTTCTGGAGAGAAATCATGCAAGCTGAGAAGCTAAGGGAAACCAAATCTCTGAAGGTGTGGCAGGCTCATGCCGATTATAGCCAACAATGCCCATCTTTATCCTGAGAGCCCTGGGTGGGAACCACTCAGAATCACTGTGGAGGTTTACCTTTGGCATAGATCCCCGAGTCCTTAGATGTGGGGCAATCAAAAAGGCTATCCAGCCCTGGCTGGTGTCACTCAGTGGATTGAGTGCGGGCCTGTGAACCAAACAACCATGGTTCGATTCCCAGTCAGGGCACATGCCTGGGTTGCAGGCCAGCTCCCAGCAAGGGATGCACAAGAGGCAACCACACATTGATATTTCTGTCCCTCTCTCCTTCCCTTCCTCTCTGAAGATAAATAAAAAATATTCTTTAAAAAGGCTATCCAGGCATTGCATTTTCTCAGCCCAGACTCACTTAAGAGTTTATGACTGTAAAATAGTCTATTTTTAAATTACCCATGGTACTTTGAGGCTAGTAGTTTCTAAGTCACTTCTGCCACTAGTTTATGTGTCACTTTTGCCAGTTATAAGCCTGCGCCTCTCTTACTTTCAAAGACTTCCATCAACATTATACTCAGGAATAACCACAACAAAAGTTATTTTATTATCCTGGAAAGCATAGGTATAGGACAAAATGTATACCGTAAATCTGTTTTACTTTATGAAACACTGACCACCGTGGCTGGTGATCTGTTGTATAGCCTCCTCAAAATCTGCGTTATTATTTTTTTTCCATTACACAAAAGTACAGTTAAAGCACCTGAGCTGGCAGCTTTTTGCTTCAATGATAGTTCTAAAAGTGACAGGGAGTGCCAGGCTACAGTGTGAATAGGAAATGACTCCCTGAATTCTGGTGAATTTCTAGTAAGTGGTCCTGGTACACACAGTGGGCCAGGCCCAGGGAATTGCTCCATCTATGTGCCCATATAGCAGGGGTCCCTGAAGCGTGGTGCCTGGACCAGCATCATTAGGATCACTTGGGAACTTTGTAGAGATGCTAATTCACAGGTCTTCCCTTATAGCTGTGAAATAAAAAATTCTATGGGTGGGGCTTAGCAATCAGTGTTTTCACAAGCCCTCCAGGCAATTTTTGATGTAGGCTAACACGTGAAAACACCCCCTATAGTGTTAAAAGCCAAATGGATTTGAGCAGGTAGAAGCAAGTTTCATGAGCCCTGGCTGGCACTGAGGACTGCCAAGCAGTCCTGAGAGCTATGGCTGCCCTGTTTACAGGCCAGTGATATGTACATTGATCTGTATCAGAACCATAGTGTGGCCTTTCCTACAGCTAGAGCCCTTAGTGATGGCTTAAGCTAATCCTGGTCCTAAAACCCAAAATAGGTAAAAACAGCCTGGATTTCCTTGAGTGCAGTCCCCACCCTCTCCATCTATCTCCCTATGGAATGAATACTGAACACTGTGCCCATGTAATATTAGCATCTCCCTCGTCCCCTCATCTTCGGATGCCACCTCCTTCTCATTTGCCTTGCCCACAGTGACGTGGAACCGCCCTACTTTCATCCTATGTTTAGACAGCCCTGTGCCAAGCACCAGAGATGGCAGCTGACAAGTTCCTTGCTCTCTGAATCAACGGGGCCTGACACATTTTTATCTCTGGGTCTTAATGAAAACTGTTTCTTCTCCCTGAATTACTCTTCCTTTCTCTGATTTTTCATTTTGGGGACAGATGCCGCCACCCTGGGCAGCCAGCACATTCTGTGCTCACCCCTTTTGGGGCACAGTGTTGCCATTATTTGATTACATGCCTGACTCCCCTCAAGTAGCCAATCCTGGGAGGCTGTGTCTTTCATCTCTCTATCACCAGCATTTTGCACAGTTCCTACCTGCAGTTGAGAGTTAATAACATTTTGATAAATGAATGAATGAAAACCAAACAATGGATTCTAAGGAGGAAAAAAATGGATCCTCCAATAAATGTGTCTTTTGAACTTCAATACATCTGTGAGCATACAGACAAAGGGAAATCATTTAAAATAAATTTACTTGGGGTTTTGTGACTTCTTCCAGTCTTGATTTCACTTTGTAATCAAGGCCCTAAGCTGCTTGTTTCTATTTAACCTTACCAAACTCATACAAATTCAGTTGGCAATGTCTACAAGTGCCAGAGTTGCTTGGAATTGTATACTGATCCTCCAAGGTGCTTAATGAGCCACCCTGGCTGATTAACAACCACCTTCAAGATTGATGAGCATGAAATGCATTTTAATAGCAACCAAACCCTTGCTTCCCTGATTTATAGACCTATCACTGCTATGAACCAAACCAAATTTCTGAAATCCTGGCTGCTCAGATCCAAATTGCAATCTGATTGTGGCATTATTAATATTAGAGTTCAAGATTAATATTACAAATGCGTCCAGCAAACCAGGGAGAGAATAAACCTGGGAGTAGGAATGTTACTTAGAAGTTAATGATTTGTGCAGAGCAGTGTGTGGCCTGGGCAGTCCATTCTCTTTGTCAGGTGTGGATACAAAATGATCACTCCATCCCTGATTGCAATACGTATCCATGGCAGTTATGTGCAATGCATTTGAAAATAATAACTTGAAATAGAGAGACAAAGAGTGAATAGCCAAGGGAGTGTGGCATTCACAAAAGAGGCATTTTATCTGCTCGTTCTTAATCAGGGCAGACCTGAATATTCACATTTATAGCACAAAAACTGAAAGAGTGGGCTGGAATTTAAAGGGCCCTTCATCTTGGTCAGGCTTTGTGGGGCATGTTCCCTGCAGCTGGTAGACCCCTTCCTGTTTCTGATGTCTCCACCTGCAGGTAGTGGCACTGGCCCCTGACCTCAGGAAATAAGATGCTCGCTCTTCCCCATATTATTCCTGCAGCTTGTAGAGCGCGGAAAGGAAGTTAGGGGATGAGAAAAGGTCTCTTGCTAAGATTAATCAGCTCAGTAATGATGGCTACACGAGCTTTCTTTTTCAAATAAGGTTTTTAAAAAAATGTGCTAATATATCTTTTCATTTGTATTCAAAATTCAATAGCAGTATAATTGTAAAGAGAGGGAGGGCATAGGAGAGTCTAAAAGGAAAACATATATTCAACACAGGCCAAAGCGAGTGACCAAATGGAGAGGCAGAAAGATGTGTTGAAACCTTCAAATTGCACAACAGCAGGATATTTAAGGGAGGAAATAAACTAGTGGCTTGGATTTTAGAATTTCTCAAACATTTCTGTCCACCCACTCTGAAGAAATGAAATAACGTGGATATGAGGGAGTGAGAGAAATGAAGTTGATTCCATGTCGGACTAGAGAGCAAAGGCCCAGGGTTCCACATTTGCTCAATGATCCAGCTTGACTGAGCTTTCCTTGGTGAGTCAGGATGATTTTATTTTATTTTATATTAATTGATCAATTTATTTATATGTGTTCATTTCATTTAATTTATTGGGATGACACTGGTTCACAAAACCATACAGGTTTCAACTGTACAACTCAATGAAACATCACCGCACACTGCATCGTGTGCATTCATTGCCCCAAGCAAAGTCTCTTTCCAAACTCATTTATCCTCACTTTGCCCACCTCCACCTCCCCCAACCCCCTGTCCCTCTGGCCATCACTGCACTGTTGTTTGTGTCTGTGTGTGTTATACACACACACACAGGATCTGGCACATATAACACCTCTTTTCTATCACAAAATCTTTTATTACAAAATCATAAGCATGTCATTCAATAACATAATGATATCACAGTAAAGTACACCATATGACATTTTAGGTGAAATGTTCAAATTAAAAGTGTACATTATTATATCCATATTATTAGCCTACCAACCACACTCAAGCAGGCGTTACTTCTGCTGGACCCTGTATATATGTTTTTCTTTTCTTGTCTCCTTTTATTTTTTCTTTTCTTTCCTCCCTCCCTCTTCCTTCTTTTTTCTTGCTTAATCCCTTCAACATTTTTGCCCAGTCCCTCAAGTCCCCTCACCCCAACAGCTGTCAGTCTGTTCTCTGTATCTCATGCTTCTGTTTCTATTTTGTTTGTTATTTTGCTCATTACATTCCACATATGAGTGAAATCATATGGTAGTTGTCTTTCTCTGACTAGCTTATTTCACTTAGCTTAATACTTTCCAGCTCCATATGCTGTCACAAAAGGTAAGATCTACAACCAAGTTGTATTAACTATTCCCATCTATGTTTCTTCTCTTTGTTCTATTTCCTATAATCTATTGTCCAAGCTATAGAGAAGGGCTTTTGCAAATTCTGGCCTATTCAAGTTATTCGCCAGTATCCAAGCAAATAGCCTACTTGCTGGTATACTTACAAAAGTGTAGCACAGCCTAAAGCAGTGGTTCTCAGAGCAAGATGGGATGAAGACCAGCAGCCCAGGCATCACTGAGGAACAGGACCATGTTAGAAATGCACATTCCAGCTGCGCTGCAGACCTTCCAAACTAGCAACCCTGCCAGTGTAGCGCAGCAGTATGTGGCATAACAGGCCCTCCAGACAATTCTGAGGCTGCTGAAGTGTGAGGACCATTGGCCCCCATGTCCTAAACTTTAGTATGACTATCTGCTCACTGAATTTTCTTTTTGTGTTTTGCTTTTTTAAAGAGAAATATCTGGTTGCTTCTCACATGTCCCCAACCAGGGACCTGGCCCACAACCGAAGCATGTACTCTGGCTGAGAATCGAACTGGAGACCCTTTGGTTCTCAGGCTGGTACTCCATCCACTGAGCCACAGCAGCCAGGGCTGTATTTCTAAAAAAAGTATACAGAATTCAGGTTTTAAGCCCCCGACACTAATTTGATTGATTTGGGATAAATGTAAAGAGTTGACAGCTTTTATGAAGGTACCCAGAGAATTCTAAAAGTGGGTGTAGAGATTGCACTTCCAGAAATGCTGGCCCCAGGACAGATGGTTTCTGAACCACGAGGTGTGGCATGCAGTAGCCTGCCTTTCTCTCCATTCCCTCCCCTCTTTCCTGGAATCCTCTTTTCATAAACGTGCCATGCGCTCCCATCCTTCTCTGCCTTTGGCTCTTCCCTGCCTGGTTTGCCACCATCTTTTTTCCTTGTCTACTCAACTTGTACTCCTCTCATATTTTATGAAAAGCTCTCTCAATTCCCTCAGGCCAAGCACATTCCCTCTGTCTTTCACTCCTCTAACACACTGTTCATCATGGTCTATCTGAATAAGTAAGGGCTTTGGAAAGGTGCCGGCTCCTTCAGGCATTCACTCAATAATTATTTGTCTGTCATCTGTTTTGTTTAAGGAACTATGTTAGGACCTGGAAATTTAATGGTAAACAAAATGGACACTTCCTACACTAATGGAGCTTAAAGGCTACACTGAAATCATAACTGTGCCACTTATTAACTGCACAGCCCTTGTTATTTAACCTCTTCGTATCTCAATGTTTCCAGCTGTAAATTGATGGCGATAATGTCAGCCTCCCAGAGCTGCGATGAAGTAGTGAGAGTAAAAAACCATA
Source organism: Artibeus jamaicensis (assembly GCF_021234435.1). NCBI lineage: Eukaryota > Metazoa > Chordata > Mammalia > Chiroptera > Phyllostomidae > Artibeus > Artibeus jamaicensis. Next base: position 4,667,241 of record NW_026522028.1, on the reverse strand, counting down.
GGATGGAACACCTCTTACCCAATACATAGTAGGCCTTCAGAAATAGCATTAGCTATTATTAGGTTATTTATCTCACTCCATTGTAATGCTTTTAAGTATCTGTCCTCCACTAGCCTTTGAGGTCCCTTGACACTTATCCTAATTATCTTTGAATTCCTTGTCCTTATCACAGTGCCTACAATGTAACTGACATTATAATTCCTCTCTAAACGTTACTGTACAAATAAATTGCACGTTCTCAGGCAAGTTGCATGCCCAAATGTTAAGTATTTTTGTTCTTCCCTAGAAAAGGAAGGCAAAACCAGTCAGATGAACGTCAGTGGTGATTTTTTGTACTGCTGCTATTTAAGGAATGTACTACTAATAAGAACTTTTTTTCTCACATTGAACATTATGAGATAAAATAATTGTATCTAAGTTAATGTCATGTCATTAAATTCAACCAGATTTCACCCATTCCAGTGCCCTTTACAACACACACACAAAAAAGAGGAATCCATGTTAAAACCTACTTTTTGGAAGCACTGAAGGAGATCAGCAAAAACTCCCTGACCTTGAGGAAGAGTACGACTGCTGGCTCTCAAGGGGGACTCGCCTAGTCTTACACTAAATCCAAAGCCAAGTGTTCACCTTGTGTATACAGGCAACACATGCATACAGGAAAGAGGCAAACAGGTGAATTCTGCTGCGAGTAGCTCTCTACTTAAGATCAGAATTGATGCTAAGAAGAAAATCCTGTTCTATTACCAAACGGTCTTTTACTCCATAGTTCTTTAATTTGATTGTGCACCAAGATCACCTAGAGAGCCTGTTTACAGATTGCTGCCCCCACCCCCGATAGAGTTTCTGACCCAGGAACTTTTAGGTAGGGTCCAAGTATTTTCATTTCTAATCATCCCCAGGTAGGTGATGCTGATGGGAGGAGCACACTTTGAGAATTGGGGCTCTGCTCTCTGAGGGAAAAGGTCCAAATGTGCCACAAAGAATGCTCTGCTTCTGAAGAAAGAGAAGCATGGAAGGTTAAAGAAAACAAATGAAAGAATTCTCAGATAACTGAAGGCTTCCAAGTAAATTTAACTGCACCTCTCATATACACCTGTAACCCTTTGTTGCACAGGCCAGCCTAAATTTACCACTTTGTTTTGCATGGTTATTTGTATGAATCTACTTTCTGACGAGTAAATTTCTTAAAAAATCAATAGATGCCAGAGGACAGGGAGGTTGGGGGACTGGGTGAAAAAAGTGAAGGGATTCAGAAGTCCTAATTGGTAATTACAGAATAGCCATGGGGATGTAAAGCACAGCCTAGGGAATATATAGTCAATAATAGTGTAATAACTACGTATGTTGCCAGGTGGGTACTGCAAATATCAGGGCACCACTCTGTCAAGTATTATCGAACCACTATGCTGAACACCTGAAACTAATACAAAACCAAATTGAATGTAAACTGTAATTGAAAAAATATATAAATGGTGGTATGGTTTATTCATCACTATGTCTCTCATGGCTTCTATAAAGTCATGCTCAAGGAATGTTTGTTGAATTACAAGAATTCTAAAGAAAATAGACTGTTCACCTCAATCTCTAGGTTGGTAGATGTTTTATGAAGTAATCCATACTTAATATACTCTATTGATTTCACTCTTTGGATTCTTGACTTCCTTTTCCATCTGAAATGATTTGCATAAGTGAAGAACACGACAACTTCTGTGAGGTGATACATAAATCATACTTCGAGATAGTTAAAGAATTAAAACATTATACGGACACCATATATGAAATTTATGCAATTTCATAAAGCTTGTCATTATGCTCCTACTACTGGCCTGGAAGCAGTAGTACTGAGTGTTGGAAATAGCGAACACAATCATGCTACCAGCTTCAATGTATTGAGCATTTAGGATGCGATAGGCACTGCACAGAGTGCTTACCATAAATTATGCTTATTCATTTGCCACAACACCCTTAGAATTTGGCACTATGAGCATCTTTCCATAAAGGAAGAGGAAACCAAAGCTTGAGGAGATTAATTTATCCAAAGTTGTGCAGATAAGAAATGGTGGAACGCTGACCTGAACAAAGGCTGCCTGAAGTTAAGAGCTTGCTCTCAACGGCTCTGCTGTTATCAACTCACTCCGAGGAGCTACTTGGCTCCCGGGAAAGTCACAGGCAAAGAGACCAAATCATAATCTAAGATTTAAGCCTGAGTAAAGCTATCGGTTCAGTTTGCATAGGCCCAAAGGTCTAAAACCAGACCCCAAAGGGTAGGTCATTTTGGGATCCACATTAGAAAAATGTTGGGTAATTTTTCATGCATGAATATGAGAAATTTGTGTTGATTGCCTGCAGAGTTCCTGGCAGAAGGAAAATATGTGCAAAGTTAGAAGAGATCATCACTATTTAGAAGGATCTAAAAAAAAAAACCAAGTTAGTGTGATACAAAGTCAGGAGTCATGAAAGAGAAGACTGCAAATGTAGCAGAAGTTAGGGCATGCTGGGCCTTGTAGGCCACATTAGGGCCAAGAGCAATAAAAATCCTTTGAAGTGGGAAAGTTACAAGGCAAGGTTTCCATTTTTAAATGATCAGTTTGGCTGTAGAGAGAACACTCTAGCGGGGAGGGGCAGCATTATTTTCATTTGACCAATTCAGAGGTTAGTGTGGCCGTCCCAATAGGAGATGATGGCAGGTTGGCCCAGGATAGTGAGGGACGTAGAGGAGAACCACAGAGATTTTGTGGCTAAATCAGGAAGATTAGATGATAAGTGGTTTAGATATGGTGGTTTGAAGGACTGTGAGGAAGCATCAAGTACAAATCTCAGACTTCTAGCCTGTGCAATTGGGGGTATCATTTACTGGGATGGAATGAAGTAGACGTGTCTCGGGCTTGAAGGAAGGATTGGCAGTTCAGTTTGGTGTTGGCTGAATTTGAGCTATGTTTGATGGTGGAGTAGTCAACTTGACAGGTGAGTGTATAAGGCCAGCATTTATGGGGCCGGTTCAGAGTTAGAGATGTACATTTTAGAGGCTTTGCAGGAAAGTTAGTAATTTAAACCAAGCGCATGAGTGAGATCACCTAGGAACAAAAGACATTTATCCTTCTGTGGTTCATTGTGCAGTGAATCAGAGTCAAACCCTATTTAATTTAAAATTAGAAGACCAATCTAACCACCCATGGTATAGAATGAAGAGAAATGAAACCTTAAAATTTTGGTCAATGCGCTAGATCTCAAAAGCAGGGCTGTGGCAGGAACACAGGTCTTTGGAACTCTAGTTTAATTCCCCAACTTCTACTTTAATGTTCTTCAGAATGTTGTCCTGGGACCAACATAACCAGTATCACCTACGAGCTTGTTAGAAATGCAAATATTCAAGCCCCCTCCATGATCCACTGATTCAGAAGCTCAGGGATTGGGGCTCAACCCTTCTGGTGGGTCTGAGGCATGTTCACTTGTGAGAATTCCTGCTTTATTTCACGTGCTCACTTGTGTGAGTGTTCACACTCATAGGAAAAGAGGGCAAAGAGGCACTGTGAGACTGACCTTGACTCTACACCAGAGGAGATTCTATAAACCAGACCCCCTTGAACCTAACAGAAGCTGTAGGGAACATTGATACATGTGTATGAAAAACCAACAATCATGTGTGCCATTTCAGTGCTTTGCAAGAGGGACAGACAGTGATACCAGGGGAAATGACATTAACAATCTGAGTTGAATAGGGAAAATGGTCTAAGACACAAGGAGAAAAAAATTGACTTCGTAAAACTTGACGGAGAAGACGCTTTGAACCGTCAATCTCAGCTTGATGGATATAAACAGCTATTTCCAGGACTCAGACACCCACACACCCACCTGTCTTTAGCAATTCTGTATGCCTGACAGATAAACCTCTCTTGCAAATTATCCTCTGGCCATGAGATTTAAAATCAGCAGTTTCTGGTGTTTCATTGCTTTGAAATATATAACCTTAACCAGATGTTTATACCTGGGTCTTTAAAATCTAATAGAATAGTTCACTGGATGTGTTCGCACAATTAAGAAACACTTCCTTAATAGGGGAAAGGTGGCAAATTGATATGTTTAATTTTGAAAAATGTGAATTGTTCTCTGCTCTGTGACAGTCTATCAGCTAGAAATTTCTATTAACTGTCTCTTTTCTATTTCATGAATACAAACGTAAGTCGCAGTTTTAACAATCGTTTTTGAAACATTCTGGGATCTGAAGTTAGATATTAAATCAGGGTTTAATTGGTATTCAGGACAGTTTTAGTTTTTTACACTTACTATCATCCTACTTTTTAATCTTTTCAAGCTTTTATTTTGATGATTTTCAAACATAAAAATGTGGTACTACAATCGGTAGTCACAAAATAGCCAGGGGTATATAAAGTACAGCATAGTGAATATAGTCAATATCATAATAACTATGTATGGTGCCAGTTGGGTACTAAAAATATCAAGGGGAGCACTCTGTAAAGTATATGATTGTCTAATCAGTAATCTGTATACCTGAAACCAGTACAAAATAAAATCAGACAAAAAAAAGTGATAATATAATGAACATCCATATAATTTCACCTAGACTCAATAATTCTTAGCGTCTGCCATGTTGGTTGGATCTAACTGCTTATCATTTATCTACCTTTCTGGCTGAAGCATTTCATATTTAATGATAACTCTTCTGACTGAAATATCTAATTAATAAGCTCACACCCACTTCCTGACCAATATACAGACACATACAATATGGAAGCTTAATTTTTTAGGGATAAAATGCATCTATATTATTGTACTGGATGAATAGGTATCCACAGCTTCTACTTGATAATTTAGGCAATTCATCCTTCATGACGTGTATGCTCTCAACAGCATTCTGATAAATATACTTTCTTTAATGATCACACACACAAAATACATCAGCTTTGTTCAACCACCTAAATACTGAAACAACTGTATCATTAACATTTCAAGTACGCTTCAAAGTATTTCAAGTACCTTTCAAAGTACCTCTTCCTCTTCCAATAGGGCTACTCAAAGGGACGAGGCTTTTGTTTGGCCTGTCAGTGCTATGCTTTCATGGTATGAACATGATGGGGCCATGAATGAAAAGACACGTATTCACTAGCATAATGCTCAAGAGTGTCTGTTATATACATTATTTCAATGAAAACAAAGATCATCCATTTTCTTTTTAGATGTAATTACTACTATTCAATGAAAAATTCATAGAGAAAATAGACAATCCACAAGTACAGTAACTACATGGCAACTTGCTTTCAACTTTCTATGTGGATAGCCTTTTCCATAAATATTACTTTCATTGCCACACAAATAACATTGTATGATTGAAAAGAAGACTAGCTGTTAAAAGTGTGAAGGTACTTTGCATGCCATGGCCAGTGTTGCTCTAGTCAACAAAGAAATGTTTAATAATAAAATATTCATTTATAAAATTGATAGAAGTATTCCTTATAAATATATCTTATAGATACCTAAGATGGCTGAGAGAAAAAAATATTGTAAAAGGGCATTAACTATTTTTATATTTTTCCTTTCATGCCTCTAATTTAAAATAAATATCCAATCTTATTAATAGATTCTGTTTGCTGCACAGAATCATGAATTAAATGCTAATGATTTGAAATAAAATTTAAGAAATCAAAGTATATTCCAAATAGCAAGCAAATCAATGGACATTTATGTTCTCCTGATAAACACAAAGTATCGATTCTTTGAACATAGATTTTTACAGTTACTTTTTCAAATTAACTACATCATTCAAAACTACTGAGCGGCCTGTAAAACCTAAATTGCTTGAATGTTACTTCTGGAGAAATTTTCATGATGCCTTTAAACTCTGAGTGTCAAGTTCAACATTCAGGCTCTCAAGCCTGCGGGTGGTATTTATCACCCTTCAACACTCACATTCATCACTCAGGGAAATATATGTAAGAAAGAAGAAAATGAAATAGGAACTCAGGGTTTTAAATATTGTTTCTTACAACCTGTGTAGTTCCTCTTTATGTAAAATCCTTTCACTTGCCAATTGAAAAGACACCCGATAGTGAGAAGGATTTAAAATGCCCAAATCTTTGTGATAAATCTCAAACACAAAGTCTGGAAGAAAACAATAAAACAGAACTCAATGTAATGTCTAGTTTAATCTGGCAGTTAGTCACACTAAGCCCCCCCCCCCACAACCTCACCCATTTAGCTAGAAAGTAAATAGGAAAGACAGAGTTTGCTGTGGATATCTGGAAAAATCTCCTCTTTCTTATCCTTCTATAGTAAAAAATTTGTTTCCTCTTCCAAACTGATGCATCATGGATGGATTTAGTTAAGCTATGAGATCTTTTGTCTAGTGAAACACTTCTCACTGCAAATAAAAATGTACTTACCAACTAGTCTCCAGTTATTTTCTTTAACACTTTTTGATTAGGTTACTGGAAAAAGGCAAAGGGTCATGCATTCATTCAACAAAAACTTATAGCCACCAAGTAAAAGCATGTTTTATGATGAAATCAGAACAGCAAAACAGTAGTTGCCAACACTTGAGAGCTCTTAAGATGTGGAATATCAGTGGCCACTTTGACAGGCAGTGAGGTATGAGTGATTATTTCCCAAATGCTTCAGGAGTTTAAAATTACAATACTACCACCTAACAGCACCCCACCCCCACTTCAAAAGTATTGTAACTACTGATTCAGGATTAAATTCAAGTGCACCAATGATAATGACAAAAGTGAAATTAAAGCATTATGATCACTAGTAACCATTATATCCTGAAAGCAAAAGAAAGCTGGTCCTAAAGAACTCCCCAATGAGCTTTCTTGCTGAATCTAGGGTTAAATTTTTAAAACTTAGGTGAGACATTGATATTTCCTACAGGAAATGCTATGCCCCAGTTTATCCCCTTGGCTTCTGATTTTGAGGCCAATGCATTTGCGCCATTTTAAAGGTTAGCCATCAGCAAGGGGCTACATTGACAAAGAGTTATGAAGCTCTACTGTATTACTTTTATTTTCAGAGGTTGGCTGGTTTTTAAAAGGACAGTTGTGGGCCCCAGAACCCTTTCATTCTCTTTAAGCTGTTTTTTTCTCCATCTCCTTTAGTTTTGCTCTTCTCTTTGAGGTCTCGGTGACCTCTGGGTCAGAGAAGTCTTGACCATTGTCATCTTAGCAGAAAGTTCGAACCCGGGAGTATTGGTACCAAAGGCTGACACAGATGTCTGCACAATCTGCTTTATCACTCAACCCTTAAACAAGCTGTGGAGAAATAAGAGCAGATGACAGGTTTTGCTATGTGTACTTTTAGATTTGTGGGTCAAATGTAGATTTTCAGAGGGTTAGGGAATTAGATATGATCACCATGACCCTCACCACTACTGTCACCAACCCTGGTATCACCACCACCAATGCCATCATGCACATTGATGGGTGCATTTTGGTTTTTAACATTTCCCACATGCCAGGTAGCACACTAAGCATTTTATGTATATCATCTCTTTTAGGTTTACAAAAATTCCCCTAATGCATGCCCCATCTAACATAAATATGTTCACACAAAATTGATATCACATCCCAACCCTTGTTTGGTAATGGAAAAAAATACACTAAAAAACCCCCTAATCTCCTGGAATTTAATTGATGAGAAAATTCCAAACTGTTTACTGTGTCCTAGAAGATGGAACATCATTTGGCGCCTGCCACATCTTTCTTCTCATTTCCTGACACCCATCTCCTCTATCACCAAACACTATTCGTGCTATTTCCTCAATTGGCCAAAATAATCCCAACTACGAAGCTGCACACTTTTCATTCCCTTGGCCTGGATGTTCTTTAGGTGTCTCCCTTTTTTTTGGTGTTTAGGTACCATCTCAAATGTCATTTTATCAAGAGTCTTTATGCAACTTCTCTAGTGTTACCTCCTACCTTGCATTCCAGTTGCACTCTACCATGTTGCCCACTTTTATTTTCTGAATAGACCTTACCAGCATCTGAAAATTATATCATTTTTATATCTCCTTCATTAGAATCTAATGGCCTTGAGAACAAGAACTTTTTTCTTTATGATCCACTACTGTAATCAATCACCCAGAACAACATCTGGTATATAGGAAGTACTCAATCAATATTGGATGGGTGACCAAACGAATGAATAGCTCTTCAAAATGAGTACTTATTGTCTTATTATCTTTATTTTTTAAAATGAGGAAATTGAGGTTTAGAAAGGGTAGATGACCAAGTTCAAGATCATATAGCAACCAAGCTGTGCCAGACTTTCAAGTTAAGACTATACACCAACCAAACGAAAAAAAAAAAAAAGTTATTTTGTGTACATCACAATAGATGGAGAATTTTTCAAGATTTTGTATAAGACATCTTTACCTGATTGCCACATTGGGAAACACATATGTCATCAAGTACTGCTATAATGATTTCTTAGTCAGAGAGGTCTACACCAATTTTTAAAATCCTCTGAAAATATGATAATTTCATAAAAGTTGATCTACTGCTCCTATTTGAGAACACATTCTTTTCTAGGTATTATGCATTTTATTTAAAAAAATATGGCACTCATAATCAAGTAGGCCAAAGGTCATGTTGTATAGCACAATGCACTGCACTGGGTGTCACATGACAAGGTCTTGTAAAGAGAAAATCCTAAAGACTCCACTGAACGAATTTGGTAAGTTCTAGAACACAAAATGAATGTGAAAAAATCTGTTACATTATATATATTGAAAATGAACTTTCTGAAAACAAAATAAAAAAACAGTAGTATCACAAACAATGAGATACTTAGGAATAAATTTAACCAAGGAAATGAAAGACCTATATATAGAGAACTATATGATATTGATGAAAGAAATTGGATATAAAGATAAATGTAGAGATATCCCATGTTCTTTTCAAAAAAATTATTTTGTTGTTCAAGTACAGACATCCCATGTTCTTGAATCAAAGACTTAATATTGTTCAAACGTCTACACTATGCAAATCCATCTACAGATTCCATGTAAGCCCCATCAAAATCCCAATGGCACTTTTCACTGAAAGAGTAAAAATCTTAAAATCTGTATGGAACTCCAAAAGACCCCAAGAAGCCAGAACGATCTTGAGAAAGAAGAAAACTTGAAGCATTACACTTCCTAATTTCAAGCTATATTACAAACTTATAATATTCAAAACAGTATGGTATTGGTATTAAAAGAGATACATAGACCAACTGAACAAAATTGAGAGCTAAGAAATAAATCCACAAATATTACAGTCAACTGATATTTACTAAGGGAGCCATAAATGCTCAATAGAAAAAGGGTAGTTTTTTCAATAAATGGTATTTAGAAAACCGGATATCCAAATTCTAAGGAATGCAACTGGACCATTATCTTACGCCACTCACAGAAATTAACTCAAAATGTATAAAGGACTCAAACACAAGGTGTAAAACCATAAAACTCTTAGAGAAAACATAGAGAAAATGCTCATTTATATCAGTCTTGCCAATGAATTTGTGGATAGGATACCAAAAACACAAGCAACAAAAGCAAAACTCAACATGTGGGTTCACATCAAAATGAAAAGCTTTTGCACAACAAAATAAACAAACAGCAAAATGGAAAGGAAACTCATGAAATGGGAGAAAACATTTACAAACCATATAGCTGGTAAGCAGTTAATATAGAAAATATTAACTCATAAACTTGATGGCAAAACAATAAACAATTCTATTCAAAAAGAACAAAAAACTGAATAAACAATTTTCTAAAGAAGATACACAAATGGCCAACAAGTACATGAAGAGGTGCTCAACACCTCTAATCATAAGGGAAAAAACAAATCCAAAGCACAATGAAATATCACCTCACAATTCTTAGAATGGCTATTGACAACAAGATATAACAATTGCTGGTAGGGATGTGGGGAAAGGGGAACCCTTATGTACCATTGGTGGGGATGTAAATTAGTGCAGCTGCTATGGAAAACAGTATGGAGGTTTCTCAAAAAATTAAAACTAGAACTGCCATATGATCCAGCAGTCTCACTTTTGTGTATTTACCTAAAGAAAATGAAAATGAGATTGACATGATATCTGCATTCCCATGTTCGTTATAGCATTATTCACAACAGTCAAGTCATGGAAACAAACTAAGTGTTTGTTGAGAGATGAGTGATAAAAATGCAGTATATACATACAATTGAGTATCATTTGGCCATAAAAAATGAATTCCTGCCATTTTCAACAGCATGAAGGGACCATGAGGACATTATGCAAAGAGAAATAAGTTAGGCAGAGACACATATACTGTGTGATCTCACTTACATGTGGAATCTCACTTACATGTGGAATCTATAAATGTGTAATTTCAAAAAATGGAGAATAGAATGGTAGTTTCCAGGGGCTAAGGGTTGGAAGAACTATGAGAGATACTGTTAAAAATGTACACACTTACAGTTGTATCGGGATAGATTCTGGGGATCTAAGTACAGCATAGTGACTATAGTTAACCTTAATACTGGGGCATACACTTGGAAGTTGCTATGAGAGTAGAGCTGCAATGCTCTCACTGTAACAACCACAAAAAATAGTAATTATGTGAGGTGAAAGAATGCTAATTAACCTCATTGTGGTAAACATTTCTCAATGCATAGGTGTGTCAAACCATCACACCATACACCTTGAACTGGTGCAGTGTTACATGTCAACTGTGTCTCGATAAACCTGGAAAAGAATAAGTACATCAAGTTCAAATAGGAAGAAGCATATCTGTCATGCCAATCTCATGGAATTGATAGAGCAATAGAGATTATGCTTTTTAAGCACACTTTAAATGCCAGCAGATTATAAAAATAAAAGGCTCTATCATCATTACTTAGGCATTAAGGCTTTATATGTGTTCAATGAACATACACTGAATTAGTAAATAGGTGACTGATGACTTATAAAACAATATAAAGTAAACAGATGTCATGCTTATCCATAAGGTTGATTTGTGTTTGTTTTACAGTTTGGAATAGGTAACATGCTGCATAAATGTGTGGGTCAGTAACAGAAATGTCATTCTGAAAAAAATGTACAAGGAAGCAACTTTCCATCATGGTCAAATTACTTCAGATGCCTTGAATTCATGAATAAAACACTCCATCAAATTTTATGCATCTCAAGCACTTCTCACACATTTAAATTCACAACATTCAAGTGAGGTAGGAAAGGAAGGAATATTTCATTTTTCTTATTTGGTGAAATGAGGATAATGAGGCACAAGGAGGTTAATGATAGATTTGAAGTTAATGCAATCAGTCAGCCACAGAAGCGTAGTTAGAATCCAGGTTCCTTAAATTCCACTTAGGGTTCTTTTCAAGATACTATGTTAACTGTATTTCATTGTTGGAGGAATTTAATTCATCCATGTAGACACAAATGCTCACAATGTTTTTTTCTCTACTGAGGAATCATGCCATTAATTCAATCACAGTGATGCAGAATAAGCAGACCTACACTAGAGTTACAGCATCAATGTTAATTCGTCATTTCCTGGCCTAACTTCTGTTCCTTTCTCTATGAATTCTATATTTTTTGCACATTAAACTACTGAATTATTCATACTCGTTGAATACCTCTTGGAATTATTAACATGCTATATCTCCAAAAATACTGATTTCTCCTTTTAATTTTATAGATAGAGAGTCAGGGAATAGTGATGAGAAGGGCAGGAGAAGGTGAAATAGGCACCCCCCCCCTTCCAAATGGAGGTTTTAGAAGGTAAAATTTTCAGGAACCACATTCTCTTGTTTATTCTTCTACTTACTGGTTACTCCTTTTCATTCTCCTTTGCTGTTTTCTCCTCCTCTGACCCAGAGCTTAATGTTGGAGTCCTTAGCCCTCATTTTTTTTGTCCCCACCTGTCCTTTTTCTTGGTTCTCTCATCCAGTCTCATAGCTCTTAATGTTATCTTCAGCCAATATCTCCCAGATTTATTTTATTTTATTTTTTTATTATTTGCTATTAATTCCAGGTGTGCAGCACAGAGGTTAGATGATCATATACTTTCCAAAGTATTCCCCCAGATATTTCCAGTAGCCACATGGCACCATACATAATTATTATACTACTATTGACTATATTCCTTATGCTGTATTCTACATCCCCATGACTATTTTGTAACTACCTAATTATACTTCTCAATCCCTTTGTTTTTTTCATCAACTTCTCCAATCCCTCTGGCAACCCTAAGTTTGTTCTCTATATCTGTGAGTCTATTTCTGTTTTCTTTCTGAATTTATATTGTTCTTTAGATCCCATGTGTAAGTGAAATCATAATGGCATTTGTGTTTACGTTATGAGCTTACTTCGCTTAATATAATGCCCTCTAGGTCCACCCATGCTGTTGCAAATGTTAAGATTTCATTTTTTATGGCTGAGTAATATTCCATTGTGTAAATGTACCACAGCCTTTTAATCAACTTCTCTATCGATGGACACTTGGGGTGCTTTTATATCTTACCTGTAAATAATGCTGCAATGAATATAGAGTGCATATGTTATTTCAAATCAGTGTTTTACATTTCTTTGGATATATACCCAGAAGTGGAATTACTGGGTCCTCAGGCAGTTCCATTTTTAATTTTTTGAGTATCCTTCATACTGTTTTCCACAGTGATTTCACAAATCCGCATTCCCACTAACTCAACAACTCCTGAACATAAATGTCTAATCTATACCTATTTCCTGAAATCTAAACTTATGTATTCAATTGCCTGCTCATATTTCCACCGAAATGTTAACAGATGTCTCACGCATAAGTTGTCCCCCTCCAGAAAATCACCCACTTTACCTGCAGTCTACCTGACACCTCTGTTGAGGGCAATATTTAATCCCTTCAGTTGATTAGAGCAAAAACCTTAGAGCAATTTGTGACTCTACTCTTCTCCCATAGTTCTTTCCAATCCATCAGGAGATCCTTTTCAGCTTCACCTTCAAATATATGCAGAATATGACACCTTCTTATCTCTAGTCTGAGCTACCACCACATTCACCCAATTTACCATAATAACCTTCTAGCATTTCTCCTTGGCTTGAGACCACACCCCCACTATGCAGAGTAATCCTTTTCAACAATATATTAGATCTTCTCCACAAAACTCAATGTCCATTAGCTTCAGTCTCTTTGAGAAGGAACAAGAATGTCCTTACAACGGCCTCCAAGGTCCAATATCACCTAGCTAATATCCTCTGCTATACCTCTCTCTCTTCACCCTAGCCACATGAAAATAAAATACCAGGAAGAGCAGATAAACTGATGAGTTAGGAATTCTGCACTGACTGTTCCCTCAGGCCAAAATGATTCTCCCTCAGATATCTAACATGATGCACTCCCTTGTCTTATTTTTATATTTGCTCGAATGGACTTTTCTCAAAGAGCATTATATTGATACCCTTAAAAGTAAAATGGAACCCAGAAGCTCTACCTCTTTTTTTCCACAGCACCCTTCATCTTTTATCACACTGTAAAATTGATATACTTGTTATGTCTGAGCCCCTGCAGAGTCCAGAGGCATGTGCATTTGCGTTTTTGTTCACTCGTGTTTCCTGAACAGCTAAAGGAGTGCCAAACACATAGTAAGTACTCAATGAGTATTTGTTCAATTAACCTGATGCCAAATCAAGGACTTTTGGTTGCCCCATGTCAGAACTAGTATCAAAGTATTAACATACCTGAACAAATGAATGATGGAAATGGATGCATGTGGACTGCGTAGAAATTAAGGGAAAGAAGAAAAAAACATGAGACAAGGGAGCCCGGGAAAAAACATGTCTGTCTTTTTTTTTCTACCGAGGGCAGGACACAGAGGCAAGGACATAGACAAAGGAGATATCCATGAAGATGTGAATAGAGATTTCACTATTTCAAAAAAGCTAAAAGAAATTATATGTTTAATTGTGACCTAGTTGACAGTTATTCTTTTCTTTCTCTTTTTTCCCCCAGAATTAGATTATTTCAAAAGGCCATTGGTTATTTCATAGGGATCAGGAATGGTTATTGTTACTTTTTTATAGAAGTCTGATTAACACAAAAGAGAAAAGACTTGATAGATTCAATTTTCTTTGTGGGAAAAATATTCAGAAAATAGGGTCCATGTGAAAATGAGAAAGTAAGGAATCTTCAGAGATGAAAACTTTGTTCATCACTTCTGTAAGTTGCAACGGTGACTCATAAGCTGACTGCAATAAAGTAAAAATGAATCTTATTGGTTTACATATGAAATATGTTATTAAAGTGGTAGTCTCTATTAATGCCCATTTCTAGTCTAGACTTTACAAAAAAAACTTACAAATGAAAGATGCCCTACAAAAATGCCAAAAAACTCCTATTTTTCATTTCTGAGATATTGCTAACATTGTCTACATCTAAAGATTAACAAGGACTCTGTAATTACTTCACTAGCACCCACATTTCCAAAATGAAAAAGGTGTCCTTGGTCATTTAAGCTACAAATTTTTTGTATATCTTTCCAAATTAATAGTCTACTGCATTTGTCAGTTATATCAGTAACAAAAAAATTTTATGGAAAATTCTTGGAGACTGAAAGTGATCTACATGCAAATATATGGAAATGATCTCTTTCTTAAAACAGTAGTAAAAGGCATGCTTGAAAAATTCATGGTTCAGAAAAATAAATGATGTTCACATAATCATTCTGGTAAGTTGCTTATTTTTATTTACATCCATGCTTTATTAGCTACTTAAAAATGGTTCACACAAAATGTAAATTTAAAGTTGTTGAATATTTTAGGTTATATCAAATATCTAACATTAATTTTCAATTAAAATATACTAATTTAATATTAATGGATATCTAATTAGCAGTTATCATTGCTGTACACTTAAACTGTACAAATCAATATACGTAGGACCAAATGTTAATACTAAAATTTAGTCATGAACTTCATGGACAGCATGTTATAATTAGGACATTAATTAAAATGGTTGTAATAAAACTGCTTTAGAATTCCTGGTGTTAGGATTAGAAATTATCTATTGCTATGAACCAAATTTCAAACCGATAGGAAATTACAGATCTTATAATGTTTTATTAGAATTCTGTGGTATTTAACTTCTTATAGCTGGCAATAGCTGGGAATTACAGTTTTTTTTTTTAGTAACATTTATTACTTTTCTATGTAAATCAACTCTTAAAATTCAAATGGAAGCTTCTTAAGTAGACCTCTCCAGCATTTGGTTCCCTCCAGTTGTGAGGCCATCAGCATTTCATCTGTTCTCACTCTGTCTCATCTGGTATGTCCTGGCCAAGCGTTCAGATATGATACCCACTGAGCAAAGAAAAACTTAATGCATTTATACTAGAATAATACCTCTGTTGTCACTACCTATTATCTGGGCAATTGGTCACACTCTCCTCCCTGCTTTGGTAACTTTAAAGAGGGTGTATGCTCCTTAACACAGAACATCCTGTTCCTGGCAACCAAGGTCAATCTACAAAAGGCCAGGGAGCAAATGAATGCAAATTGCAAGTAAAAAGTAAAGAAGCAGCAGTGCTTGAGAAACCCGTCAAGGTTAGAGATGAATTGCGACTTGAACATAGCATAACCTGGCACCTGGTTTTGACTTGCTCTTCACAAAACATAATCAGCAGTTTGTGTGACCCAAACTGATATTGAAAACTAACCGTGCCATGGTATACACATTCTGATTTTCTGATGGACACAGTAAAGCTCTCCATGTTTCTTTTACTGCCATCTAGAAAAGAACACTCTTGTTATCTAAAACATGCATCATTAGCACAGATCCCATAAAGGTTTTTCTAAACATAGCTTATTCTGGTCTCGAATATGTTCAACTCATTTAGAATATTAATTTACATTAGAGGCGATTAATACTGGCAATCAAAGTCTTGAGATCATTGCCTTCATTAGTTCCTTCACCCTGGTTTGTGACATTTCATTGTCATCACACCAAGTACCTGAGGCCCCATTGGTAAAAAAAAAAAAAATATGTTGGGGGAAAAAGTATTAATGACAATGTCACAGGAACTCCTAAGAGCCTTGGACCTGTTTGAAATACAGAACTTTAGGGATGAAGAAACTGTAATGAAAGAAAACTTCATGAGCAATGTGCGTGAGCCAATGTCAACTCTGCAAAGGAAGCCCTAATCCATCCACCAGACATGTCATCATACACAGATACTGAGTGACTGATAAGGACAAGTTTGGCATACATTAATAGAGGATAGTCTTTGGAAACAAATGTTGTCCCTTCTAGGGTAGAACTGATGAGGTCAAAGAGGAGGATGGCCACAGATGAAAGCAGTGTTTAATTTCAGGTTCTTCCCCCTATGTTGAGAGCAGTGTTCTTTACAATAGCCAAGATTTGGAAACAGCCTAAATGCCCATCAGTAGATGAGTGGATAAAAAAGCTGTGAAACATTTACACATTATTACACAGCCATAAAAAGGAACTCCTACCTTTTGCAACAGCATAGATGGAACTGGAGTCTATTATGCTAAGTGAAATAAGCCAGTCAATGAAAGACAAATAGTATATGACCTCACTTATATGTGGAATCTAATGAAAAAAGTACATAGAAACTAATGACCAAAATAGAATCAGAGGCATAGAAACATGGAGCAGACTGACAGCTATAATGGGAGTGGGGAGGTAGGCACTGGTTGAAAAAATGGAAGGCACTAGTCAAAGAACACATGTGCATGACCCATGGACACAAACAATGGTGAGGAGATTGACTGTGGGAGCCAGAGGGGGATGCTGGATGGAGGGGGTAGAGGGGGGAAAATTGGAACAAATGTAATAGCATAAACAATAAAATATTTAAAAGGAAAAACTAAAAAGCTATTCATTAAAAAATAATAATAATTTGAGGTTCTTAGAGAAAAGACTACCTCTGAGCTGTCCATGGTGCTGCATTAGAGCAGGCCTTCATTCTGCAGAATACAGTATTCTTGAAAATTCTCTAGGCTCTGGCTTATAACTTAGTTTGATGTATAGTAGATCTGTCAGCCATCCTGTGACCCCTATATGTAATTAACATAATATATAGTCTCAGTCCTGCCTTATTGCATGACCAGTTGTGACAGCTGTCTATGATACCCTGGGCAACATCACCAGGTATTCTGGTTTGCTAGATTTTGGTGGGGACCAGGCATTTTTGTATTAACAAACATCCTCAAATAATTCAGAGAAGGGGACTGAGGTCCTGCTTAGACTCTATTTTCCCCAAGATCTCCCACCTGAATCCCCAGCCAACCTGCTGTAGCGTTTCTAACAGAGGAAATGGTTTGGATATCACCAAACTATTTGATTGCACTTCACATATGTCATTTGGATTTACACCATTGAAGCTTCCCTATGACACTTCTCTAGCTTATAATTCACTTCCCTCTATTTTTCCATTTTCAAATCACATTTAACTTTTAAGTCATGTTCTTCATGAATTCATCCTTCAATACTCCAAACCTCAAAAGCACCATTTTGGAGTCATATACACTTTGGTTCAAGTCAATGTTTGTCAAAACAACTCGTGTAACATTAGGATACAGACTTTGCTTAGTTTTTTTGTTAAATGAAAATAACAACATCTGCCACACTGCAGATTTCTTGTGAGGGTAACACAAGGTGAGGTTTCTAAGGCACCTGGCACCATATTTGACACACAGAGGGCATATTGGTTCCCTTTCCCTTCTTCCTGTAAATCCCATTTAAATATACGCACCCTTTATTACTTTATTTCATCTAATTGACTCTTGTTTCCATCATTTGCCTCATCAACCAGCCTTTAAGATCCTTGACTAATAATAGCCATTGCATATTGAGTGTAGCACGGGTAGATGCCAGGAATCATGCAGAGCACTTTAAATATCTTGGCCAAAAGGACTAAGCTATTGTCAGAGCAGAAATTCTGAATCTCAAGCCCCAGCTCCTAACTACTTTGCCATAGTAAAGTCAAGGATCATTTGGCTTTCCACCTACCATGCCTCAGCCAAGTGGGTAGCATGTGGATTAATTGCTATCAGAGTATTCCTCACTGTAAGAGAGAAAATGCATTGTCTATATCCTACTCTGTTGAATAGGCATCATCATCAGTCCTTTCAAACAGAAGAGCCACTTGCCCTATCATTTAGTAAATTACTTATTTAGGACACTAAAGAAAGCTTTTTGGAAAACAAAAGAGATAACACAGCTCCTGAATTGCTAGATATCCTCTCCTCAGATGTGTATGTACTGGAAAATCTGAGAATATCATTCATTTTCATACTTTCCACATTTTCCAGAATGATAATTAAGTAAATATCCCTTGTTGGGTTGATAGTTGAGTGGAATATACAAGACTCACATCCTCTTTGCCAATATAAGCTGCTCTTACTCACTTCCCCATGCTCGAATCACCATAACAAAACAAATGCCTCATAAGAAGACACCAAAGTATCACTGTTTAAGCCAACATATTGATAGGGACAAGAAGAATTGGATGCTTTCACATTTATCAACCACAATTCATCAGGATTATCATGGTGAGAAAGAGAAACCCAGTATTATCACTAGAGAACATGATCACAAAGTTTTAATAAGTTAAAACACATTTGCTATGTAATACAGTAATGGCTTTGACATACTTGTTAGTTTAGAAAAATCATCCTGCGAATTTCTTTGTGGCGATGAAACAGTTCTGTCTGATTCTTGATCGTAGTGGTGATTATACGAATCTATACATATGATCAAATGCCATAGAACAACACATAGAAATATAAAAAGTATGTACAAAAATGGGTGAAGTTCAAGTAAGATTTTCAGTCTAGCTCACTGTGCTACATGAATGTCAATTTTCTAGATTTAATAATGTGTCATATTTATTTGAAATGTTATCATTGGGGAAAGCTGGGTAATGTGTACATAAGAACTCACTGTACTACTTTTCAACTTCTTGTGAGTGTATGATTATTTCACAATAAATATTTTAGAAATATTATTAGAATCCTATGCCTTTAAAGAGAAAGTAAGAGAAAAGAATTACAGAAAGTAGAGAGAAACAAAAGGGTCTGGCTAATTCCTAATAGTAAATTTTCCTTTTTAATACCACAAACAAACAAACAAACAAACAAACAAAAAAGAAAGTACAAGTTGCTCTATGTTTTAAGACATCTATTTTCCTCAAAAGGCCTAAAAAGATATGAATGAATTTTCTCTGTGCAAGTGAATGATACACTAAAATTACTTATTACACTCTGGTTTTAGTTTTTTGTTTACATACAAGTTCTGTAAGCCTGCCGATATTTAGTCACTAATCTTAAGTTACAACTGATTTTTCAATAGATTTAAAGATGTGTTTGGAATTCACCTTTTACAAGATGTTGGAGGGTAATATGGTGCTATGGAACATATCTAGAAAACTGTGTCTTCTCTTAAAATGGAACTGAGTTGCTCCTAAGATGTTTAACTGAAGTGATTAAATGGGTTGAATTATAACACATTGATTTTTAAATGGTCTAGCCACATTTACATTGTTAATTTTTTTTTTTACAAGATTACACCATGGGACTAAATCATTGCCATATTTTTAAAGCTGCATATAAAGATCACCCACACTGAGGTAAAATCTAAGTCCCAACAGAGAAATTATATTAGAAAATTTGGTTCTCAAAAGCCAGTAGATAGCCATGTTCCAAAGTTTATATTGATACAGCTTTTGTTATCAAACTGGTTAGACAAATAATCTTCATAATTATAGTGGTTATTAAAAGAAAAATAGCAATTAGGCACTTTCACCACTGAGTTTGGCTCCTACAGGCAGAGGTGACCTGTAGCTGTAAGCATACTTTGTCTTTTTAAAATATTACAATGATATTTTATTTTTCTTCTTTTAATTTAATTTTTAAATTATATTTTATTGATTATGCTATTACACTTGTCCAATTTTCCCCCTTTGCCCCATTCCACACAACAACCTGCATTCCCTCAGGCAATCCCACCACCATTGTTCATGTCCATGGGTCATGCATATAAGTTCTTGGCTACTCCATTTCCTATACTGTACTTTACAGCCCCATGACTGTTCTTTAACTACTTACTTGTACTTCTTCATCCCCTCACTTCTTTACCCATTCTCCCACACCCCCTCCCATCTGACAACCATCAAAATGCTCCCCATATCCATAATTCTGTCTCTGTTCTTCTTGTTTGCTTAGTTTGATTTTTAGAATCAATTGTTGACAAATACATATGTTTGCCATTTTATTGTTAATAGTTTTGATCTTTTCTTAAATAGATAAGTCCCACAGGGTAGTGGTGCTTCAATGTCTGTAGCTGCCCACTGGGTTCTCTGGCCCTGGGGTTTCTCAGGTGGTGCAGGCCAAGTTCAGCCCCCACCTGTGTTCTGCCCATGGCCACCTTGCCTGAGCTGTAAAGCAATCTGAAATGGTTGCTACTTGTGCTGGGCTTGGACATTCCCAGGCAAAGCCAAGCTGTGTATCTGGGCTGACTGCTGCTAGTGCTGGGCCTGGGGCTCACTGAGGCCAGCTGTTGCTTGTTTGATTGGCTTTAGAAAGTTGTCAAGCATGAGCCAAGACCAGCCATTCACATGGAAAAGCAGCTTAGGTGGGATGGAGTCTCTGGGGATCTCCAAGGTGGGTCCCCAGGTTGATGGAGTCTCAGATATGACACCACTTTCAAATGAGTCTTGATGGATGTGGTTTCTTTAATTCTGTAGTTGTCAAACTTCCATTAGGTTCAGTTTCTTATGGTTCTGAGTGATGGCTGTTCTATATTTTAGTTGTAATTTTTATGTGGTTGTGCAAAGAGGCAAGCCATGTCTGCCTACGCTGCCATCTTGACCAGAAGTCAAGCACACTTTGGTTTATATTCTTGACAAGTTCACAGTAGTCAAAAGGATACATATAGAGTTCTGATCATTTCCTTACTAAGTCCACTAATGCCTTTGCAGTAACACTGAGCATTTTAAAATTAATAAAAATAGTTAATTCTCCACTTCTGAATAGTCCTGGTGTGCTCTCTTTGCTGAATGGAAGTTAGTATGAACAATCTTAAGCCTGTAATAATTTTCCTTTGCTTATAGATCTCCTTAAACATTTTCTCCACATTTTAAAAAATCACTTGTTAAAGACTATTTATAAGGAAAAAAAAAGAACTCAATGTAGTAAAGAGTTCAACACACATATAAAATGTTGCATAGTCTCTCAGATTATTAATAAAGAGATATTCTGTTTAGAAAGACTTAATTTTAGCCCTGGCTGGTGTAGCTCAGTGGATTGAGCATGGACTGTGAACTGAAGAGTTGCTTGTTCAATTCCCAGTTGGGGCACACGCCTGGGTTGTGGGGCAGATCCCCACTGGGGGCCATGTGAGAGGCAACCACACATTGATGTTTCCCTCCCTTTCTTTCTCCCTCCCTTCCCCTCTCTCTATAAATACATACAAACATACATACATACATACATAAATTCTTAAAAAAGAAAGACTTAATTTTCATGGACAAATAACACTCTATGGCTGCTTCATACAAAATGATGGGCCATTGGGTCTGTTGTGAGGACAATAGATAATAGATGAAAACTTTGCTGGGAAATCAAACCTTTTGAGTCAAGCTGCACAGCCCAGAATGGCAGGGTGATGACAATGCAGGAGAAAGAGATGGAGACAAAAGGCACAGCGAGTGTGGGCCAGACTTCCCTGCTGCATTCATCTGTCCCATAAATACATATCAAGGGCTGACTATACTTCTAGTGCTGGTAGATACTAGAAGTATACTAATGACAAACCTGATAAGGCACCTTCCCTTGTGGTCCTTACATAATTGGAGACCAACTAAAGCAAGAGGGGAAGAGAATAAGTGCTGGGGATGGGAAAGACAAGGAGCTGAGTTATAGAATAATGTCAGTGGATGTTAGAGGTGGAGGGCATAGCCCTAGAGCATGTGGTCCAACCTCTCCCTCCTTGATGGCCCAAGGGACAATTGCAGAGGAAAATGTCTACTCCAGAGAACCACTCTGCAGACTGTATTAAAGCTTCCCACATCAAGGGGGGTTTGCCAACTCTCCTTTTGTTAGGATATTCTCAGAAGATTACATAAAGAAGAGTCCACCCTACGTCATCCACCTTCATCCCTCTTCCAGTCTCGGGGAAAAAGAGGTCTTGACAAATGTCTTTAAAATTGGGTTCTTTTACTTGGACTTGCTGACTTCCCTTTGGTTTCCTTGAATGAAACCTACACTCTCCACCTCACAGAAAATTGGGGAAGATTAAAGACTAACATGGTTAAGAATAATGAATAGAATATTGTCTTTTCTCCATTAAAGCAAGGCATTATAGTTACAAGAAAATCTGATTCATTCCATGATGATACGGAGCCATCCCTATCCTTCTTTACAAAACAAAAAACAAAAAACCCAATCCAGGAGAAACCATTGTACAGTCTTCACAGTCAGACAGATATGATTCTAAATTGCAGATCTTTCCCTTCTTGCTGTGTGAGCTTGGGAAAATTATTTAATTTTCTGAGCCTTAGTACCCTCAAAGATATATTAAACTAAAGCTCTGTGCATGATTATTGGAATAACACCACACATATTAACAACCTGGCATAAAGACTAATATTTATATTCACCACCACCATTATCATTCATGAATCTATTGTCAATGTGAGCCAGTGTACCATTGAGTCCTAGTTTAGCATTCAAGCCTGATATTTTTATCTGACATTCCCAAATCACCTTTCACTCAACATGGATTTCTTCTCATCCACTAGGTATAGCAGCCTCCATCCTGTCTCTGGATTTGTCCACACTGCTTGGAGGATCTTTTCTATTTTCTCTTCACTACACTTAGACAAATTTCTTAAGTCTACCAGGCCATGGAGTCAAAAGTTGTGTTCATGTCTTATTTGTTTCCTGTTGTATCCTCAGAACCTAACACACAGGTCGTTTTAGGAGCTTAATACAAATATACTGAATATGACTAAATGCCATAGAGGATGTTTCTCCTCTCCATGTGAATCTTTTCTGAACTTCTACCCACAACTGCATAGGAATTTATTACCCTGAATTCCAATCATAATCTTTGAGTGAACCACTCATTTTTTAAAATCTTCATATGACAGTGTAACATATTTTTCCAGCACACAAAGTTCCATCTCATGAAGCGGGGAGTGTTGGACAGGCTAGGTCCATTCATTAGTCAAGAATTTGATCCTAAAGGCGGGGTGGAAATGGGAGAGAGGTGTGGAGGATTGGGAGGTGGGTGGGCTGGGATGGGAGTAAAAGACAGAAAACTATACTTGAACAACTGAAATTTTTAAAAAAGAATTTGATCCTGCACAATAAACCCATGCGATTCAAGTAATGACAACTAATTGTATGCTGTAGGCTGCCAGGTTCTCTCACTATGATTAAGAATACAAAGAAATCCTTGTATTTTAAGTGTCTATTAGATACCGAAGACCAAAGTTCACCAATTGGTTACCATGTGTAACTCAAACCTGGCATTTCCAACATGATTGTAAGACACAATCTGGGTCTAATAAACTTTTAAAACTTGCCTCTAGCCCATAAATTGTAGGTGAGTAATTCTCCAAATCTCCCTCTATTCTCCATTAAAGATGCAACATTTGAGGTTATGATGTTTTCTGGAAATCCAGAAATGCCTAAGGTAAAATCTAAGTGATACAATTATAGAAGATGTTGCAACTGACTTCCCTCCAGCACAGTTTTATGGCCATAGAATCCTTTCAAATTGGCCACCTTTAAAGCTGAACTCTTCTCCATTCCTTTCATTTGGATTCTCACTCAGGTTTTAATAGAAGCACATGAACCATGTTTCTCTCTGGTTTGGATTCCCTATCACTTTTCCTATTAAATTAGTCTCAAAAGCAAAAGTACACCAAACCTTAGCATGTTTATTATATAGAAGCTGTTTTAGAGACATTTCCCAAATAACACTTCTGGTCTTTAAATCAGATTCAAATAAAAGTTTCTTCAAATACATTTATATACTTGTAGTTAACAGTAATATATGTATGTGTTATTTGAAAGTTGGGGTTCATCTTATTTATGGTATAATACTATAATAAACTTACAGGCAAGACCAAAAGAGTTTATTCTCCAGGACATTTGGTAAAAGAAGAAATGGAAACCAAATAATAAATAAAACCCGTGATGGCTGAAGAGCACATTTAACTCCATTATGTTAAATTATATATGTGATTAGGTAAGGGCTTACTTGCCTTTCAAAAATAAAATCCACATTTTGAAAAAGTAATAAATAAGAAAACAAAATGCTCACTGTCTCCAAAAACATGATGGGGACACAAGAATGAAGGTTTATGACGGAAAATATATTCAAATGCATGTTTCACATGTGTAAGTTCTTTAAAAATCAGTCACTGCTGGAATTTCTCTGGAAGTGGGCTTATTCCTGTGAATAGATAACACTATTGCCATCACTTGCAAGGCATAAGAAATAAAGCACATTCACACAAAAATATTGTGGATAGCAGTATCTTTGGGGCTTTCACTGTACTATGCCTGGGTGTGCCTCTACGCAGTGACATTTGAAGTTCCTTAGAAAAAAACAGTTGCAAAGAGGTGGAAATAAAAGGTGTATTAAGTTCAACACAAAATGCTCCTTGCCTTAGTGAATAGCCCTGAGGGCTTCCTGTTCAGTTGCACTTTGAGAGAACTATATGAAAATGTGTCACCCTTTGCAATTGTATGGATGGGCCTGGAGAACATTATGCTAAGTGAAATAAACCAGTCTGAGAAATACAAGTACCATATGGTTTCACTCATACGTGGAATCTAATGAACAAAATAAACAGAAGAACAAAATGGAAACAGAGGCATAGACACATAGAACACACTTATAGACATTGGTGAGGAGGGTGCTCGGGGAGACTGGATGAAAGAAGGTGAAAGGATTAGCCAAAGAACATATACACATGACCCATGGACACAGACAACAGTGTGGTGATGGCAAGAGGGAAGGGGTGTGTGTGGGTGGAGGTGGGCCAAGGGGGATGGGATGGTGACATCTGTAATAGTGTCAACAATAAAAATAAAGTTTAAAAAGACACAAAACATTTCCCTGTAAAGTTCAACTGTTGTGCTTCTAGTCAAAAACCTACAAGCAGAAGCCACTATTCTGAAATCTACCAGCATGCATTAGTTTTGCCTGTTCATGGCCCCTATATAAGTGGAATCTTACATTTTCTGTGTCTACTTTCTGTTGCTCAATGTTTTTGAGATAAATACAGGTTGTTGCATTTATCAACACTTCATTCTTTGTCATTTCTGTATGGTATTGCCAATGTACAAATATATGAATTAATCACAGGAAAAATGAGTTGGTATTCTAGGAAGAATTAATTTACCTCAAACACTGCATTTCATCAATTTCTAATAGTACTGATTTCTTGTTGGTTAAAAATCACAGAGAGCAAAATACTGCCATTTCTCACTCACATTAGCTCCATGTGAATGTATGTTCACATTTGAGATAATGTATAGATTACTTTCCAATTATAATGCCCAAATGAATTCAACTGTATGTCAGAGAAGCCACCACATTACAGCCTCTTGAAATTCACCAATTGAAATGAGTGATATAATTATACTTTAATACTAATATTAAAAGTATTATTTTCCTATTATGTTCTTTCATCAGTTGCTTTGACTTATTGGTAGGGTTATAAAAGACACTAGCATATTTATTAACCATCCTATACTTAATATATTTTTACTTGACGCCAAATCTAATTTAACCTTTAAAATGCAAAACAAGAATATTAGTTGCCCCACAGACTGTGGTAGGAGTCAAATGAGAAGATATGTGAAATTGCTTTGTAAATTTTGAGGACTTGCAAAGTGTCCATCATCTTATACTGTGTATCTTTCTTATTTAGGACATTCCTTCTTTGTGGGCATAGAACAATATTTATTGGTTTTCAAAAATCTCACCGTGCTCTTCTATCAAGAGAAAAATAACTTGAACATTCTTTTTCAGTCCTATAATTCTGTAAAATGGGTTCATGTAATTAAAAACTGTAGTTAGATACAAACATAAAAGGTGTTGAAGGAGAGAGGGAGGAGGAAGAGAGGGTAGGTAGGAGGAAAGGGAGGGGGAGAGAGAGAATGAAAGATAGAGATAACTGGGTAGAGGACCAGATGGAAGGACAGACAAATAATGACAGCCAGGAGGATGGATATATAGCATATATGATGTCAAATTACTTAACTTCCCTTTCTTCAATTTATCATATATAAAATGAGATAGTAACAGTAACTATTTCATGGAAATGTTATTAAATTAGTTAATCCTGGCACACGGGGTTCAGTGAGAATTGATTATTTTGGCTCTTAAGAGTCTCTCACCAATTTCCACGTAGTTTTATGTGTAGACGAGAATAGCCTAATAATGAGAGCTATCAGTTACTGAGCACCTAAGCATATATTTTTTACAGCACTGTGACATATAATCATGAAAACGAGCCTTTAAGAAACTTATTTCAAATGCCATTGTACAGATGAGAAGACCAAGATGTAACACATGTGTTTAAATTGCCCAGGTCTCAGGGCTGGTAAGTTGCCAAGGCAAGAATCGAAACCAGAACTAATGGCAGCAGGCTGTCTGTTCCAGCTCCAGCTCTGAGTTGCTGAGCAATCTTTGTGGGTCTCCTTTGCCCAGCAGGCTGGTGCTTGGTTTGTTGTGAAGATTAAGGAGACAACGCATAATGATACTGAGCAGAACAGTGCAATATAACCCAAGATAAAGAAGCTATCTTCATCCTTATTGGTGCTACTATTATTATTGTGTTTTCTTTATCATCAGCATAATCATCCTCTTCATTGATAAAAGAAGATCCTTCCATTACATTAATATAATCTCAACTGAGCACACACATCTACTTTATTTTTATGTAACATGAATAATGCAATAAATTGGAAAATTTGGTGGTGAACTCACAGTGATGGTTGTTGGACTAATTATGTGGCATTTACCTCGCTGCTCTCACCATGTGCAACTTCCTTTTCCCCTACATAATGTGATATGTTAAACTCATCTCATTTGGAGCATAAAAAATAAAACGCTACCTTCAAATAATATTGTATTTATAGTAATAAGAAGTTTAGTGATTAAAAAATATTATTTGATATTTGCATAAACGCTCTGAAAGAAGTCAAGGATTATTACCTTTCTCTCTTAACTTTTTACTATATGAATATATAGACATATACATAAGTAGATGGCATAGTGCAATAAACCTCCATACACCCACCACCCAGCTCTAGCAATTATTATCTCAGGGCCAGCCCCATTTCATCCATATGTCACTGTCTAAACCTACCCCCACACCTAGCTTTGTATCATTTTGCAGTAGATGCTAGGGGCCTCCTTCTTTCGTTTTGCAGGATACTGAATTAATGAGTTATGTCAGGTGACACAGCTAATAAATCACAAAGTTATTCCTTGAATACAGAGCCCTAAATATTTTTGTTTCATTCTCATTTTATTAGAGGTACCATGTTTCTGATATACGTAATACGCAGTGAATGAATCATGTACTTTACTGATTCATATATGACCTCAGTTAAACACTGAAAATACTTGTTTGGCTACATGTATAAATAAGGATCATCTCATATTCCCTGCTTAAGTAGATAAGCTAATAACTGACATAATTGTTTTAGAAAAATATGTTCTATAAAATAATACAGCTGTATAAACTACATTGTAAAGTTAACAGGAAAAATAAGTAGTAAATAGGAGGTTTGTTTTTTTTTTTAGTTTGTGTGTATATATGGCAGATGTGTCAGCATTGAGAAAAGGCCAGAAAATTATACACCAAATGTTAATTATGATTACCAACTGGTGCTTAGCTTTTCATAGTAACGTACTAGTAAAAAAGCTAGACCTGAAGTCTGACTGTCTGGGTTGGAGTTACCGCTTTACCATTTGGAAACTGTTTAGACTCAAATTACTTAATTTACTTGTAACTGTACTTCCTCATTTTTCAATTTTTATTTTTTAAAATTTTATGTATTTATTTTTAGAGAGAAGGGAAGGAAGGAAGGAAGAAAGAGAGGGAGAGAAATATCAATGTGTGGTTGCCTCTTGTGTGCCCCCTACTGGGGACCTGGCCTGCAACCCATGCATGTGCCCAGACTGGGAATCGAACCAGCAATCCTTTAGTCACAGGCCGGCACTCAATCCATTGAGCCATACCAGTCAGGGCATGTACCCTCATTTTCAATGAGAGAATAATAGTGATATCTGTTTTATAGGTTTATTTATGTTAAATAAGCAAATCCATGTAAATCATTTAAATCGATGCATTTTATATAGATAATATTACATTATTATTACTATTACTACTATTATTATTACTATTAATACTACTGCTACTACTACTATACTGGACTATGTTACTTTAGTAATAAGAAAACAATAATTTTAAGAAGTTGAAAATGAGGAGAAAATATTTGTTAAGACACCGTGAAATTTAACTTTAGTTAATTGTTACTTTATTGTTTGACAATGTCTTGAAATTGTTCATATCACTTCCAGTAAGTCTGTTAGGAATAAATAAATGTAAGATCCTATCTAATCCCAATTCAGGGCTGACTTGTGAAGTGGCTTATCGAGACACCAAAATGAGGTGATTTGTTTCATTTTTTTTCCAGAATTCCCTCCTTTTGATGAAAACAAAGAGTATTACAAAAGATGATGTGATAATTCTTTACACTGGTAGGCTACGAACATTCATAAATACAAAATAAATTCCTACAAAATGAAGCAGGAATTAATCTTTGTGGAAATACCATGCCTAAATATAGTTTCTAGCAGTATATTTTAAATGAACTTCATGCACACAAGTCGTGCTAACTCGTACTCATTTGAATGCTTCTGAAGACTTCTCTTCAGAAGTTAATAACTTTTCTAAAATAAGTCAAATCTTGCAATTTGATGAATAAAAATTGCAGCAATTTTACCCCTGCTAAAATAGTTTCTGTGCATTATAAGAAGACTTCACTTGGCTACTGTCTTCATGCTGAATACTTTCTCTGATGTGGCTAAAATAATACAATGACAAATTGATACGCATTTTATCATACACTGCTTTAAGAAAAGAGCACGCATTTCCTACTAAAACCCACAAATTATGAAATTAGCAAAAGGCAGCTATGGCTAAATACATTTCAAGCAAAATGTCATTCATCCTTGTTGAATTGATCTGCTGAGTCTAGCAGAAATGTCTCCAAGGTTTTCTCTTGATGAGCCAAGGGATGCACGGAGCCAGCAGGAGGATCCCCTCAATTACCTTTTCTGCTATGGTTCGAGTTTCCCCGCCTATAGCAACACTTCTTGTTCTTTGCATAGAAATTTTACATAGTTCTTTGCATAGTCAATTTTTTAATTGACATCAATAAAAACTTTATATATAGTTCACATTCGATGCCCCAAAGGGATCAATCATTATAAACCAGGTAATCACAAATGATCGTGAGGAATTGCCAAAGAGAACTCACAACGGTTTTTCATGTATCATTTTATTAGTTCTCATATTTACTCTGTGAAGTAGGCAGCATTCATTAATGTGCCTAGTTTACAGATGAAGAAACTCTGGCCCAGAGAAGTCAACAGACTCTTGGGTATGCAAATACAAAGTATTTGCTAACAGTAATGTTCCAGTTATGGTATAAATATAATATGCGATTAAAGAGACATCCAAGAGGTGTTTGTTGGCTAAAGGTTGAATCATTCATTGCAAAAGACTCCACTCCTTAAAGACATGGAGTCAGGACCTGGAAGCATTAGCGCAGCCTCATATTGGCCACTTACTGAGGGAGTTGGGGTATTTTTACCAATAGATTTCACATTTAGAGAATATTTCAGGTTGGGTTTCCTTAAGGGAGCCTCTGAGATAAGGCTTTCTGTAAAAATGACTATAACAGGATGTGTTTCCTGGAAACACTGGTAAGGAAGTAGAAAAGTGTGACTGGGAAGGGAAAGAGTCCCAGCACTTGTGGCATAAAAATTTAGGATGACAGTGTAGGTCACGCTTCTGAATGTCTCAATGACAGGCAAAAGCGCCCAAGTATTTATCCCTCTGTGACCAGCAGTCATTGACTAAGGGCCTCCCACACACGGGGACAAAAATTCTAAGACACATTCTGCTCTCCCTTCATCTGTGGGCTGTTGGGAGTGAAAGTCCCCCAGGAACAAATGAACAGACAAGACAAACAGCCTTGGCTGTGTGGCTCAGTTCATTGGAGCATTATTCTGTACACCAAAAAGGTTGCGGGTTCAATCCCCATATGGGACGCATATGGGAGGCAACCAAACAATGTTTCTCTCTGACATTGATATTTCCTTCCCTTTCTCTCCTTCTCTTCCTCCTTACCTTCCTCCCTCCCTCTTCCCCTCCTTCAAAAGTCCATAAACATATACTTGGGTGAGGATTTTTTAAAAAGGCAAACAGAACCCATAGAGACAACAGTATGGCAGTTAACAGAAGAAAAAGGGGGTGGGGTTAGTGAAGGATAGAGAGGGTCAAATATGTGATGATGGAAGATGATTTGACTTGAGGTGGTGAACACACAATGTGATATACAGATCATGTACCATAGCAGTGTCCACTTGAAACCTGTACAATATTAATAACCACTGTCATCCCAACATATGTAATAAAAAACATGAAGAAATAGAAGTGAGCCCTGGCTGGTGTGACTCAGTGGGTTGAGTGCCAGCCTGTGAACCAAAAGGTCGCCAGTTTGACTCCCAGTCAGGGCACATGCCTGGGTGTGGGCCAGGTTCCCAGTAGGAGGCATGAGAGAGGCAACCACACATTGATGTTTCTCTCCCTTCCCCTCTCTCTGAAAATACATACATACATACATACGTACATACATACATAAATCTTTTTAAAAAAAGAAATAGGAGTGAAACACAAACACCACAGAGAATGTGGTTCTTCATTTGAGAATAAAGTAAGATTGAGTGTCATCATGAAGATGCAATGGAGTGATGTGGACACAGCACTTAACTGGGGCACTGCCACACAGTGATGCTCAATTGACAGTGGCTATTCTATGTGGCACTTGTGCTTGCAAGGATGGACAGTAACACTGTGAAGGACCAGTGCTGTGCACAGCACAGGAAAACGTAAACGCTGCCACTCCCAATTAGTTTTCCTATTGCCATCACGAGCGCTGCTGGTGGGATGATACCTAAGTGAGGAGATCACTGCTATATTGAACTCTAAGCTTACAACATGCTTGCCCTCCAAGCGCTCTTTAGGGAGGCGAGGGTGCTCTCCCATGATCTCAGCACCATGGAAAAAGCAATGCTCTTGCCGGCCTCACTGCTGCTACAATAGGTTTGGAGAAGAATCTCAGACAAAAACAAAGGAAAGTACCCATTCACTATTAAATCGCAGATGCTCTATTTCTTGATAACACTGATGAGAATAATGGCAATGGGAAGAATGTTTCTGTTTCCTTCATGATCCGTTAGTCATTGATATTCCTTCCCAAGTTGCTGATGCAAGCAGTGAGTGCCTTTTACTGCCATGAATATGAGCACTTGTTCTAAACATCTTTGGATGAATACAGTGAACTCCAAGGGAAGCAGCCATGGGGAGTGGTGAGCAAAGCAAGCTAAAAGAATTAGTCCCCATGCTTGGGTAAAGATTTAGGCACCAATGGAAAATGAAAGGAGGGGCACAGATTACCTAGATGTTAATATTGGGGGGTGGGCAGAATATGAAATCATCCTGTCTACAACTCTGCCTTGTTTGGTTTGCTCTAGGGAGTATGTATGACTATTGTACTTTTTCGATGCTAGAAAATTGAGGGTAATTTACAACAGGTAAAACAGCTAAACAGAGGCCCTATTGTGTCTTAAAATGGTATTTTGATTATACCAGAAGTAAAAAAAAAATCTCAGCCAGATTCAGAAAAAAAAAAGTTTACCCTTCCTGCTCTGCCAGATCAGGAGTATACATGAAGTGGCTAAGCCTGTGATATACTGACTGACCTTTCCTCAGGGGTAAGAGTGGGTTTGGGGGCCGCCCACATTCTCTTGTTTAAGGACCAGATGATGAGACTTCCTCCTTTTGCCTCTGGAGGTAAGGGATGTGGTTGGAGTTCAGTGACCAAGTGACAATCACCAAGGCAGTTGGCACAGCTGCCCCTTGTACAGGTGGAGTCTTCTGTAGCCATTGTTATATGGTCAGGCCATGAAACAAGTCTGCTCCTTCTAGGAAACACCGCACTTCCTCCCTATTAACTACGTGTCCATAAGTGCAGGCAGCAGGGGTTAGCAATAGGAGCCCTTATCTAGTACAGGTAGTTCTTGAACATCATTCAAACTCCTTGGAGACCCTTACTGATTAAAGGACGTTAGAGACACTCACTACCAGGACAAGGAACAAAGGTTTTCTTTCTGTTGTTGTTTACTGGGTATTATGGTTTTACTTTTTCTCCTGTTTCATTAGGGATGTACTCAGCATTCACTAAGGTGAATTTGGCACTGTCAGACTGCACTAATTTTCCCCTATATGTTCGAACAGATACTTGTTTAAACAGCCCCGACCTGTGACTCTGTGTGTGCTTGTGAACTTGAATGCAAACACACGACATGGTACATGTGATATTAAATTCAAATTGCTAAAACGCTTTACCTTATTCAACAGAAAAAGGAAAGCCGTAGGCATTTCTCCCTGATTCCATCAAAGTTCTCTGTCAGATGCATACTGCATAGGAACACATTGCAATGTTCCTTTAAGGTTGTGAAAACGTGCAGTGTCAAAGCGGGTAGCTGTCAGATATTGATTTTTTTCAAGACAGAGGTGTTGTGTAAATGTATGATATTCATATTTTGTAAAAGGTGCCACCATTATTGTTTAAAAGACTGGTTTTCACTGACAAGTTTTCTCCCTCTTGTGACTACAGTGATCTTTAGTCTGAACATGGTGCTGGAGAGCTCCAGAAGTCCCCCCAAAGAAGACAGTCCGGGGCTTCCCTGTGTGTTTAAAGAAGCCACTAGGAAAGTTCCCGGATCCTATGTGTGGCTCTTCACTTACCTCTTTAAATAGCACACCCACAATATACACCCCCCCCACACACACACTTTTACACTCAAATTCAAACAGGAGCATGCCGTGCCCTTTCCTTTCCTGACTATAAATGTGTCATACTCACTACACTCTCCCGAGAATCAAAGTGCTCTTGGACATTTGTTTTAAGATCATATTCATTACTGTTATTTTGAAAGCAAAAAAAAAAAAAAAAAACCCCAAACTCTCAGGTTTAGAGATTGCAACATCAGAAGAGATTTAAAGATACACTCTGAAATATTCTGGACAAAATATTCAGCAAATAATGTCTTTAGAACTTTCAATGGCTCTAACACATCCAAGCATAAGAAGGAATTAGAAAATGACTTTAACATCAGCTTTTCACCTTTGAAAAGCCGATACAATATGAATATATTTTAGACACTCATTTTCAATAGTGCTGGCTTTCATTTTGCCACATGTAAAGGAAACGATATCATGAGCTTTAAAATATGTCTGTGTGTGTGTGTGTCCAATGTCATCCTTCCAGTTAAGAGAGTTATATTCACTCTTAAGGTGTCCGTATGAATTCCTAGGCATATTCTGAAGAAATAACAGGTTACTTGAAGATGACCCTATTGGACTAGTTATTTCAACTAAGAGCAAGGTAATATATAGAAAGAAAGCTATGACTGGGGTGTATTGCTATACTTTTAATTTATGTCCATTTATATCTTTCTACTGTTTGTGCACAGAACATTTCTTTTTGGGATTACTTTCATTAACAGATATTTAATAATTAAGTAAGCACACTAAAGAACACTGCAAAATATTATTTTAGATCAAATCTTGTGTGGCCCCCACAGGTGATGCAAACACTCCTTAAACATAATATATAAGGGTACTTGGACTTGAAGTCGTATGGAGACTGTTGAACCCTAAGCCATAAATCCTTTTTCAAAAATTACCAAAATCTTAGCCATACCTTTGAGTATAACAAAACAAAAAGTGGCACTCTTGAGAGCCTACAATAGTCCATTAAAGACTAAATCATGCTATGCTCCACCTTCCTGCCATCATCTACTTGTGAAAGAAGAGTGTCTATTTTCAATGAAATCCTCAACTGATTTGATATTTTGTTTTTAGAACTTTATAAGCAAGGCTATCCTAAGGAATTCAGAGCTTTCCTCACAAGACCAAAGCAACAGTGCATGAAATTGAACTCCAAAAGAGCCACCATTCTGTGT
The DNA here is from genome assembly GCF_021234435.1 of Artibeus jamaicensis. NCBI lineage: Eukaryota > Metazoa > Chordata > Mammalia > Chiroptera > Phyllostomidae > Artibeus > Artibeus jamaicensis. The sequence continues at coordinate 4,632,887 of NW_026522028.1, read as the reverse complement.
GACTTCTTGGCTGACACAATTTAGATATTTATAGCTTTACAAATGGGCCACTGGAGAAGAACTTGAAGCTTTCTCTAGCCAGGAAGGATTAATGAACGTGTGCACCTGGTAATTACACCACTCCATCTTCCTGAAAGTGCTCACGCTGCCTTCATGGCAGAAACGATAATGAAAATGCATTGAAAAATATCAATCTGCAATTCCACAATTTAATCTAAATAATAAAACTTGGTATCTTTTCTCTCCACACGTTCCAGATGTGATAACATTGACAGCATTTAAATTTAAAACACAGAAGCTGAATGTCAGTGTATTATTGAGCATGCCTCATGTTCCAAGTAAACCTCCTGAGAGGAAGAAGGGGTTATAAATACAGCAAAAAAAATTTTTTACGACATTCAAATGTACAACCGAGAGCCCTTAACTGTTTCCTCTTTCTTGAAACCCAACATACATTGTAAATAATGCACTCACTTCAAGGCAGAAGCATTTGCAATGATCAAATCACAGCCCGAGTGAATAAAGGTACAACTTCGAAGTATAAAGATAGCTTCCAAGTTCAGTTACCGGGTTTGTCTATGTTTTCCAAATGCTTACTGGAAGGAAAACCTCACTTAATAACTTTTCCAACTGTAAATTAAAGAGGAATCATTCTAGCTCATCATCTCACCATATAAAATAGAGAGGTGTGCAATGCCATAGTGTCCAACTCCAATAATTTGTCACAAAGACATTTACATCTTAAAACTTGAATTGAACAAATCCAACTTTTGAGAACAGCATTTTTGTTCAAGTAAAACTATACAGAGGTTCGACCTAATGCTTCTTAACGTGGTGGCACAAAGGTTTCCAATATTCTAAGGAAGGCAGCATCGTATACACAGACTGAAGACAGCCTTCAAAAAACACAAATCAAGGTACTCTACACCTAGCCAATCTTTATGATAAAGTTTGATGCTACTCACACTGAATTTTAATGACTGCTTTAGCAAAGCAGGAAGAAATGTAATGTAAGCACTAATACGAAAAGTTAATTGCTGCCTTCACACACAGGCACCAAGATTCCCTTAAGCAGGAGTCTCTTAGAAACACCTTTAAAAGCAGAAGAGGGCACAAGCTGTAAAAAAAAAAAGAAAGAATTGCCCGTTACGGTTAAAACTCTATTGTCTCCTGTTAGAGTACAGAAGAGGAGAATGCTCCAGGAGAGGGAAGTGGGTATGAACTGACCCCTCCAGAAGAACTGAAACCAAATTGGCTGGAAGGAGGAGACTTCAAGAGCTGGACAACCAGAGCTGCTCGGAGAACCTTACATTTGGGCTACTTGCCCTCACTGCTGATTTTTTTAAATTTCCCTACAATGATGTGTTAAACTTGAGAGCAGAGAAATAACAGAAGGATGTATTTGGAATGCTTTGATCCCCGGCCCTTTATTCTGCCTCTAACTAGCCAGTGCAATATCACTTAATCCGGACCTCAGCATTCCAAGTACAAAGCATCTCCTCCCACCTACTGCTCACACGCTCCTGCATCAGAATAGACTTGCATAGTGGCAGCCAGATCTACGGAAGAGCACTTTCTTCTCAACAGATGTCTTCCAGCTATTAGACACACACACACACAGACATGCTACTGCCTACCTTAATCAGGTGTGCAAAAAACCTCTTACAGTCCCCAAGGATGGTTTTAGTTCAGAGCAGCCAGCAATGCCTCCGCACAAAGCTTTGCCATTGCTAGTGTGAAGAGAAAGAGCTGCTGGGATGCTGAATGGCACATCAGCCAACTTTGTGTGTAGCAGAGGCTCTAAAGAAAACCCGGGCTGAAGCTCTGCTGGATCATGGATTGGACTCAATTCCACTGAATGCACAGCCTGCATTACCCGATGGAGATTGTTTGTGGAAACACTGACGGCATATTTGACTAGCCAAAGACAGACCCCTTTCTCTTTCCCTAACAATTTTTAAATCACTGTGGTAAACCACAGACCTGACACCTGGAGGTAGATCATTCACTGTGAGCAACATGAGAGGTATCAAGGGTCTCATTCAAAACAGTAGCTCCAGCATCTGGAACACAGGCACCACTTGATACACATTTGGCTGAAATTGAATGTTGAATTGACAACAGGGTCCAATTAAAAGTTGCTGAATTATTCACCTACTGTAATGAAAGTCAAAAATGATTTAAGTGAATCCACTGATATGCCATTTAGAAAGCATGTTGAAAACCGTATGTAGTATTCGCTTATTGCCCCAGCAATTTCTAATATCATAATAGTTCATTTAATGGTCATTCATCAGTGGATGAACGGCAGATTTTATTTACTTTAACTCACTGATAGAATACAAACTCTACATGGGCACACGTATACTTACTAATCCTCTGGAGCTGTTCATCAAAACCTTACAAGAAACCTACATGATGAATAGAATAAAGTGATACCATTCCTCGAAGAAGTTTTACTTCTGCAGCAACCTCTCAATGACCCTAACTTCTCAGACACATTCTTTCCCATGTTACTGAGCTCCAACAAAAGCCATGTTGGCGAGGTGCCCTCAGGTTAGTTCCTGAAGCCAGAGGGAAAGGTTCCAAAGTGCCCTGCCACCCCGCAGGGTCTTCCCACAGACACACAAGCAGAAGCAGCCTCCAGCAAGCACCTGCCTACAGCCCCAGATATGTGTGTGTTGGGACAGCTGAGGAACACACCTAATGTGGTAGACGGCATCCCTGACATAGTGGGCATTATTGTGCTGTTTATGACAATATCTATGCAGTATGATGTGCTTGTTTAATAAACAGTGAGTAAGTGTGCCCAAAACAAAAGATGAGAACTTAGTAACCTAAGTGGTGCTGAAGTGTTTATGTGCCACAGCTGACTCATGTCCTCTTTACTGCCTGTACCTCCACCTATAAATATCCTCTGAAGGCATCCTCAGCTCACATACACGCATCTCACAGCTCAGAGTACCGATGTTATGCAGTCTCAAGAACACCTTCTTACACCTGCAGCCTCACTGCTACTATCTATACCCATAACAGGTGTTCAATAAATACTTGTCAAATGACCAGAGAAATGATAAATGAAGGAGAGAAGCACTTGATATTTCCACCTTCCACATAGCTCCTATAGGCAAATGATTTTACAGGAGTTGCCACTTCGGTGGTCTAGCTTTTCAATGTTTCATCTCTAAAATATCACTGGCGGTTGCCTTATGAAGAGACTACATTTCATAGAGCCTGGTACTTGTGAGGCTAGTTCAGTGCCATCTTTGTAACACTCAAACTAAATATCCAGCTTGGCAGATGCAAATATGTGCAGTTTTGATCCCCCTCCTGACTCCCTAACAATAGATTTTACAATGGCGACGGAAGGGGGTGAGGGGGAAGAACAAGGTTGGGGGTGTTATTTAAAAGTAATGAATATAATATGTAAATAGACAGCCTTTCCCTTTGAGCAGCTCACAGCCAGCCAGCTCTCAAATGAAAGTAGATCAGCCCTTTCTTGGCTAATGGTGTGGTCTTCATCACGGAGGTTATCAGAGACTCCTTTGCAGAATGCAAATGAAACATCTTGAATGGCAAAAGGATCAAAGCACACCTAAACACTGTTCAGACCTGCTGTTCATATTTTTATGCTTCAGAAAACTTGAAAGGAAAGAGAAATTAGAGTTGAAAAGAAACGCGCTTTCCACAGTGTATATCATTATTTAGATTTTTCGTGTGTTTATCTCTCTTGGATTATCGTGGTGCATCCCATGCTAGGACAGTAGCGGAGACGTGTGGGGTAGAGGAAAAAAAAAAAAAAAAAGCTTAAGAGCATCCTGGCTCAGCTCGCCACAAGCTGTTTGACTCTGTACAAGTTATTTAAACTTTCCGGCTTCCACTTCCATGTCTGGGAGTGGGACTAATAATACCTCATCAGGAGGTGAGAATTAAATAGATATTAAAGCAGTACTCTTCAAACTTTAATGTAATACAAATCACCTGGGGATACTCTTAATAATGAAGAGTCTGTGTAATTAGTCACTAGGCTTGGGGTGGCTCCTGTGAGTCTGCATTTCTAATCAGCTCCCAAGTAATACTGATGCTGCTGGCCTGTGGGGCCTGCATCTAGCAAATATCGGTGGGAAACACTGTTATTCTTCCAGATGACAGTGAGCTGTTTCCTTTTGCCATTTTTATGAACTGCATGTGTTCCTTAGCATCTGCTCAACCACCAATGATCCGATGCTCATTCTATGGCAGGTGCCGTGCAGTACATAGAGATTTTAGAGATTGAAAACATGTTTCTCCAACCTTGGGAAGCTCTCAGTCTATTTGAGAAGCAAAATCATCTACCACCATGAACAGTTCTGATGCTGAGAATCAAAGTCACCCACCCATTCTCTTCACACAGCTTTCTGTCTACATTAACAGGACTTACTATCTCCTGGTCTTCATTAATGTAACAGGCTTATTCCAAAAGACTCTTGCTCAGGCAAAGAACTTGACTGCTCATTACAATAACTTTCCCATAGTCCCGTCAAATATTTGAGAGAAAGCAGCAACAGCAAGTTCACACCCTAATACTTTCTAAACCCTTTGTTTCAAAATCCTTGCTGGACTGTTTCTGCTCCCAACCCTTATCCAATCCTAGTTGTGCCCCACACTGAAACTCCCACCTTGAACCAAAGTGCAAATTCTCAAAAAAATTTGATCTTGTCCTTCTTCCGATGAGACACTTCCAAAGCTCTATAGAGGTGGTGAGACATGAACTTGACTCTGTCTTATGAACAGGCTATATTGGTGACGACAGAGGAGCCAGCACTGCACATGAAAATCAAAAGCATGTTAAGCCCTGGGTGGTGTAGCTCAGTGGATTGAGTGCAGGCCTGCAAACCAAAAGATCACAGTTTTATTCCCAGTCAGGGCACATGCCTGGGTTGCAAGCCAGTTCCCAGCAGGGGACGCATGAGAGACAACCATACATTGATATTTCTCTCCCTCTGTCCTTCCCTTTCCTTCTAAAGATAAATAAATAAAAAAATTTTAAAAAGCATGTTTCCAGGAGATAAAGCAGTGGTGTCAAGGAGTGGATTTGGAGACTTTAGCCCCGTCACTTGTCATAGCAATTAAATACCCAATTTAAGTATAATCCAAACCTACATCTACAACAAATCCCCTACCTTCTCTCATCTCACTCAGGCAGTTGGAGAGCAAAACTAGTACTACCGCTCACTGTGATAAGGTGTACAATAGGTTTCTAGTGCAATACTGCACCAGAAGCTCTTGAGGATATTGACACAGACTATGAAACAAGAGGAAGTCTTTTGGTGGATTCAATGCCTGAACTAAGACTTCAAGGAAAATGGTCCAGTATTGGCGGGGAGGGGGGGGCACCCAGCATTTGCACAGATACTGCAAGATGATGACATTTTCAGAAAAATACATCGGAGAAAAAGCCTATTTGGGTGTAACAGTGAGACTTGGGGTTCTGTTAAAAAAGAACAGGCTCTCATGGCATGTTAAACAGCTTGTGCCACGGCTACTCAAAGTGTGCTTATTAAGAGGCTCCCCAGGTGACTTTTATACACATCAAGCTCTGAGAAGCCTTGCTCAAAATAACATTCTCGAGGCTATGGGAAACTATTGAATGATTTTAAGCAGGGCAGTGACATGATTAAATTTGCATTTCAGGGAAAAAAATGACTGTGTCCTTTCACTCCTTCAGGATCTACATGCCAGGCATTGACCTAGGAGTTGGGAATTCAGCACTACTTAGGGCAGATTAGATGAACCTCCCCATTCACCGTTCAGTCAACAAACACTGATTGCATGCCAACTTTGATCTGACCTCTCGGGCTTGATTTAGAAACAGTCCTCCACTGATGACTATGATGTTAATGCAGTCAAGTTCTGTTGGCCAGGACAGGTCATTGTTGAGAATCTCCTAGCAGCCCCTTTCCTCAGGATGGCTTTGCACTCTCAGGCGGGTGACTCAAACCTGAAAGGTTTTGTGGATGTAATTTTATGGCATTTTTATTGCGGTGATATTTGCTGTATTGGAACTTGACCCATGGTACAAGTTGTAGTACGAGATCCCAATCAATATTGGTTTTTAAAATGAACACTATGAGATGCATGGCTTGCAGATTTCAACTTTAATATTAGAGATGATAAGATCAGTACTGTTTTTTGCTAACATATGCAGGGGATTGTCCTTTGGTGACTGAAAAGCAAAACAATAAATTCTAAGCATGTAGAATCTCTGTCTTTTAATAATAATCTTTGCCTTATCAGAGCTTATAGGCATTTAGTGTTAGGAGCTCAGAAAGCTAGGTAGCGTGTTTCATGCATGTTTTATTCTTGCTTTCTATGTGCAAACATAGTAAAGGTCAGTGGGCAATGAGTTTACAGTTTTACTTTATTCTGGGTTGCTTTGGCTGTTTGTGATCTTCTAGGCTGGCATCACTATAGAAAAAGGTGACTACTGTGTCTAAATACAAAGCCACCATGCCCGTGACTCAGTTTAGCTACAAAAACACTGAATTTAGTTCCAAAGGAGTAGGACTCGCAAATGGCTGGGTGTTGTTTTTCTAAGACCCTTTAATGGTGTTCTCATAGCCTCGTATAGTTGGGGGGGGGGACCCTATACCATGGGCTCTGACAGATACCCTGAGGGAACAGAGATTCAGGAGGATTCCCCCAGGAGAAGTTGGTTTTCTACTGGAGTGGAACTAGGCTGTGAGGATCAGCCTTCCTGCTGACATTTGACTCCTTCCACCATAGGTGATTGTGTCCAGGAGTCCCCGTTAGCCCATTTTGGATGATAGGGTGTTCTAATGGGAAAATTTTGGCTCTGAAAGACGCAAGACCGAGGTTCAAATCCTGCCTTCAGTACTCATTGGCTGCAAAACTGTGTATAAGCCCTTGGGTTTCTTTTTACAATCGGTTCTTTCATTGATATGGCAGTGATGATAACAATAATATCTGCCTTGCAGAGTTGTTTGGAGGATTGAATACAATACAGTGTATATAGTACATGGCACTTAATGGACTCTTGAAAATATTAGGCTCTTTCAGGTTATTAAAGCCCCCATAAAATGCAAATTTACCTAAGTCACAATAGACACTAATATTTCCGAACAGATGAGTTAATTGAATTGGGAAGCCAGTTATAAAGAATAAACCCTGTGTAAAGAGGCTAGCCATTACATTCTCTGAAGTGTGTGAATGTCAGAACAAAAAAAGGGAGGGTTGTAGGAATAAGGCTAATATCCAAGAAGACCACGGGGCCCCGTTCACAGAACCTCTGAATAATAGGACCGAACATATCACCCAACCACCCATTTTCCAGGTGGGGGCACCGAGACCAAAGGAAGTAAAACAACTTGCTTAGAGTTTGGAGTGAGAACACTACAAAGCCAGGATTGAACACCCCACCCTCACGCTTGAAACAGAATTTTTAAGACATGTGAATAGTAAGATCAGCAAGGGGAATGGAGGAGAATTTTAAATCAGGGTGTGGGATTGCAATCCCATTGCCTTTGTCCTCCTGACAGAAGACATTGTGCAGTGTAAATCAATGATACTCCCCAGCCTCCATCTGGAAGTATCAAATTGTGACCAGAGTTTTCTGCCATTAAACACTCAAGGTCCCCTACAATCAGGACCGTGGAGAGAAAATGGTGCCTCCTAATAATCTTGCCATCTCTGGGACTCTGACATGCCTCTTCCACGGTGATCAACGAAGATGGACACCACGGAGAGCACAGCCAAGTGACAACTTTTATACTTGCTGTCCTGAATCAATTCAGAGAGTGCCATGGATGTGAAGCAATGGGAACTGCCATGGAGACCCTGCTAAGCAGCCATGACCTCCAAGGCAGCAGGCCTTTGGATAGTGTCTCCACAAACATGATTCAAAAACATTTACCTCCAACCTTACTCCTTCTCTGACTCCCAGTCTTGTCTATCCAAATACACTTTTTTTTTTTTACTTTAATGGAATGCCCAACGAGCTTTCAAAGAAGTGCAAAAACAAACGTTTCCTTCCACCTCCACCCTCCAGCATCTGACTGTTTGCTCCATCACTTTCTCTGTTCTATCCACCTGCGTCCACCCTATAATCATTCTGGACTCCTCTCTTCCTTTTACACCCCACACCACATTTATTTAAACAAAATCCCAGCAGGGCTAGTTTCCCAAAATACCCCAAATTCATCTACTTCCCATTATCTCCACTACAAATGCCCTGGTTTGGAACCACCATTACTTCTCACTTGAATTATTGCGCTGGCCCGCTGCTTCCTCATTAGCTACTCTATCGGCTGTTCTCCACTCAGCAGCTAGAGTGATCTATCGAAGCCTCAGTCAATTCATCTCATTTCTTTCCCTCAATGATGATTCCACTTATACAAATTCATTCAAAAGACAGAATTATCGACATGGAGAACTGTTTAGTAGTTGCCAGGAATTAGGCATGGGGATGACGAGTCTGCATGGACGTGACTATAAGGGAGCAGCTCAAGTCAGCTCCTTTGTGGCACTGGAACCGTTCCACATCTCGAGAGTGGTGCTGGGTGCATGACACTCTCTACGTGGCATCAACTTACAGAAGATACACATACAAATAAGTGCGTGCAAAACCTGGTGAGTCTGCCTAAGGGCTGCAGATTACACCAATGTCCATTTCCAGGTTCTAATACTGGATAGAGTTATCTGAGACATAACCACTAGGGGGAGCTGGTTGAAGAGTACTCCAGACCTCTCTGAACTAGTTTTGCAACGTGAAGGCATCTCATTTATTTCAAAATAAAAAGATTACAAAAACAGCTCACACTCACGCCATTCCTCAAGGCTTTACAGCCACATCCAAGGCTGTGGTTTCCTCTACCTGGAATATTTTCTATCCTATATGTAAATGTCTCATTCCCTCACTTCCTTGAGATTTTGGCACAAGAGACAGCCCCTCAGAGAGCTCTTTCCAGTCTGCCATGTATAAAAGAGCCATTCTCGTTTTTTTTTTTCTCTTTCCCTTTTACCGTGCTTTAGTTTTCTTGTTAATACTATCGTTTGGCATACTACCCATTCATTTGTTTATTTTGTAGTCTTTCTAAGTTCCCCAGTAATCTATGAGTGGCCTACACGGATGACCTTTGTCTGTTCTTTCTGTTACCCCTGTCCCTAACACAGTACCTGGCCCATAGCTGACACCCACTAAATATTTGACGAATAAATAAATCAGTGAACAGGTGAAGCTACCAGAAGGAAGGGTCATGCAGGATGGCTTAATAGGAAAATCTTGGTGTTCACTTTTTACTCTGACAAAATTATACACATTCCTTGACTCTACTCAGGGGGAAAAAACACCTGGGAAAAGAGAGAGAAAACTTATTCTTACTGCTTCCATGATCCAAATGAACAGAGTTATTAGCAGCGGCTGTTTTACTTTTTATAATGTACTTGAGTGTCACCACATCAAACGTATTATGGATAGAACATAGCACATATCTATTAAAATAAGTAAATCCTCTGGGAAGAATCAAGGCAGGTGGTCTCCAGCTTCCCAATAGGTTGCGTTCTCCACATTTGAAAGGCAGCTGTGTGACGGTCTGGTAGACAGTCTCCAACCTTTCACTTCAGACCTCCCTGTGCACTCAGGCATACATTATTCCTTGGAACCAAGCCTATCCCTAACCAGAGGAATCCAATGTGGTTAAATGTGATAGGTTGGTCCACAAAATAATATTTCACCTATAAATGAGCTGTAATATTTTATAAGTATTGCTGGTCTGATTCTGCATGCTGGGAGGAGTTCAAGTGCTTAAACTCAAAGGAAGTTTAATGGCACATTGACACAAGAACAGCAACGCCATGTGCGGATGGACATGTGGGCTTTGAAATCTGGCATGCCGTGGACTCAGACTCTCACTCCAACACTTATTGCCTTTGTCCAGTTTCTTAAACTCTTGAAGCCTTCATTTTCTCAACTGTAACTTGAAAATAATAATGAAGACTCTACCTTCCAGGACTGTTTTGAGGATTACAGGAGGTGAACATTTAGCACATAGCTAGAGTTGCGTAACATTGCATCCTATTAGGGCACCTTTAATTAGTCTGAGCTCTGTTAGTTATGAATGATAGTTTACACATCTTGATAACCAAACAGCCTAACAGAGTCCCTGGTATGCTGTTAGGGCTCAAAAGATGTTTGATGAATGGATATGAAATAAGAATATTGATTCATATAGTGGAGAGGGATGTATTATAAGTCAGGCAATAGGCTTTTAATGCCTGAGAATACATCCCTCTAAGATGTTTTGTTTTTACCTCCTTCCCTTTCCCTTCTCAGTCCCAATCACAGGATCGCTTAAATATCTCTCTTCTCCCCTCCCCTCCTTACCCTCCAGTGGGAGAGCATTGGGGAAACTGAAAAAGAAACAGAGTTCATCTTGCATTTTTTTCTTTTGGTTGCCATGTTTGAGTCAATATGGAGTAGAAGATGTTTTATTAGATAGATGTTTTCATTAAAGGGGAAACATACTTTGTTTATACAGGAGAAGCCTGGGTTGCCCACTCTGGTATCCTTTGGCTTTAAGTACGTGGGTCCCACCTGCAGGCTGGGGCCTGCCCCAGGTCTGAAGCTCCCGTTGGCCCAATAATGAAGATGTGAGGAGCCCTACAAGAGTTGTTCACTGGAATGAGCTTCTGGTCTGCCCTGATGAACTGCCTCTCTCCAGGGGCCATTAGTCCATTGGCTCATTCCTGATTCCCAGGCTGTCAAGCTAAATTGCTGACACTCGCTAAAAATCCTCCCCAATCCTAGAGTAACACAAAGCATTTTGATCTCTGGAATTCTGGGCAACGATCCTATCTATTTGTGCTCTATGCTCTCCTTGGCCCGTATACACTGATATATTGCTTTCAGCCTTACTGTTAAATTCTTATCTTCCTCCTCTGGAAATGAATGTGAAGAATCACCAATCTTCTCTTTGAAAGAGCTTAAGCAGTTTTAATTATCTCTAAAATCACCTTACCAGACTGACACCAAATCACACCTGGACAAAATACAGTTAAACAAAAATCTAAATACCCTGAGGGGTACGGAAATGACTTTAAGAAAGCAGTTGGACGATATAACAAACTGTTGCTTAATATTTAGCCTAAATTCTCCCTGCTGGGCTGAAGCTGATTATTTCCCTGCCTTTGATGGCTAGTGCAAATAATTGGTCCCATTTCTCTTTATCACCTCCTTGAACTATTAAATCTCCCCTTGATGTTTTCTCATGGGTGAACATGCCAGTACCATTTGCCCTGGTTTGATAAATAATTTTCAAAACTTATCAAGCCCACATAAACTACACAAAATATACACAGCACCTGCCAAAAGTCCCCAAGCATAGCTCTCTTGTCCATATAACCCCATTTCTTTATTTTTTTCTCTCTGCTTTATATAGCTGGTGACTCAGACAGACTGCCTATGGAATTCACCCGTGCTTTGAGTTGATTGGCTGATCTGCCCTGAGTTATTCTGTGTGGATTTATCCTCTTTTAGCCCCTACATATGAACTGTGCAAAAAGACATACACCGGTGCTGTAAAATGTACCAGACTAATGAATAAATTCATAACTGGCCACAGAACTAAGAAGTACAGCATCTTCATCAAGGCAGGGCAGTCTATGGCTAAGTCTATAAAGTTGATATGGATTTGTCAAAAGGAAGGGCATGAATGGGTTCCATTATGGTTCATGATTTGGAGGCCTTGTTTAGAAATTACTGCCTAGACAAGGGTGGTTAACTGATCTACATAAGTTTGCACTGTAAATGTCACTCTCCACCACACACATTTGGTATTATGGGTTTGTTCTTTGAGGTCCTGAGTCCTGAGGAACAGAGTTCTCATAGGTTTCTAACAAAAAGCTTACTAGGAAATGATAAAAAAAGAAAAGGCAAAAAAGGGGGGATATTTTTTAAAATCATCATCTATTCACATCACTTCTATCTTGACACCTTAATACCCTAAGTGCATAGGTTTCATGGCTTCATGGAGCAAATTGATTTCCTTAGTAAATATTTCCTGATTATTTTACATCTGTTAATGACCATGTGCTGTATGTTAATGAAACTCAGGGATTCCCCCCGGTAACTTTGTCTAAGTAACAGCCATTATTTAATTTTATTTTTTTGACTGAATCTTCATTGTATTTCTTCCTTTACCACTTAGTCCCCTTATACTGCCCTCCCCCCAGCAATCACCACACTGTTGTCCATGTCCATTCTTTTAAAAAATGAACATTGGCCTGCTAGTAACAATAAGCATACTTTTAGCTGTGATAAGTTTATCTGAGTGAACAATTTTCAGTCTTGCCATCGATTTCTGCAAAATTTTTAGACTGGGATCAGGGTCAGGGACTCTGTTCTCTACACGATAATTCATACGGAGTTAAAGTCTTAACCTTGGTTTACCTACCAATATGTTGCTCTAATCAAGCTGGCTTCCATCCTGTTGGTTAAATCAAACATCTACAATGGTTTCTTAAAATAGTGAATTAGCAGTATAAATTCATAACAGGAGGTTGCTATGCATCCATATACAAGGTGATGCTGGTGAACCAAGAAAATATTGACAATCTGAAAACAAACGCTGTAGGAGGTCTGGGTGACACTGGAAGTAAAAATTTTAACAATAACTATAAATGTGGCCTCTCCATGTGTCCATCTGTCCACAGTCTCATGCCATCTGCCCCTTCTCTAGAGTTGCCATGGAAGAGAAAGTTCCACAATTTCAGCTACCTAATTTTTATTTGGAGAAAAGATGGGTGTTGTTTTCAGTTGTGAGATAAGAGTTTTATCATATTTGTTCATTCCATCACATTTCTCTTTTTTTGTTTCCACTCATCTTTCTTTCCTTAGAATGCGTACATTCTTTATTTTTGACATCAACATAATGACAAACAAAGAAAAGTTGCACATAGCATTACCTTCTCAATTTTGCAAGAAAGACAGGAAGGAAGAAATATCATCAAGCAAGGATTTAATTTCAGTATATGTGGTAACATTTTTTTCCCCCTTAATGATTATCCCCACAATCTCTGCTTTGGCAAGTGCTTTCTCTTTTCTCCTAATTTGCATCTGAGAATTGAGAGTGGGCTGTACCCATTGGTATGCATGTTGCAATTCTGCTATACCTGTTATTTTTGATATATTTGCATATTTACCAAAGAGAAAACATAAGGGAATGAGAATACCATGGATGCTGGAATAATAAAATTAGAAATTCTATGTCTGTTAATTCCTGTGCTGGTAATTTTCCTTTTAGTTTTATCCCTCTTAAGTCCCTTGCAACTTACATTTCCCCAAATCCCTTGCAATCAGTTTCCTATCGGATTTGGCCAATGGGAAACAATGATGGGAGATTGGTAGGTGGAAGGAAGAGAGGAGCATGGGCATCTCTTGCCCTTTCTCTCTGCTTCTAGTGGTGGCTCCAGCAGGTGTTGCATATTCCCTGTAGTTCTGGGTACTAGACTCTCCCTCCTCAGTTCCAACTCCCAACCAGCGGCATCTGTCCTGACCAGCTACAGCCCTTGGCTTGGCTCTTGGGCCCTAGTAATGTCCCGTATTCCCTTGTTCCTAAAGCCCTAAGTGTAGTACTGGCTTCCCATAGATGCCAATCTTTGGGCTGCCTCACTATCCCTTGTTTGACTTTATAACTGTCTCAATGTTTTTGTAACTAGTTTCTCACATGAAATTTCTTGTACTGGATGAGGATTTCTCAATCTCACCTCTACTGATATTTTGACACCGGTGATTATTTGCTGTGAGAGGCTGTTCTGTGTCCTGTAAGGTGTTGAGTAACATCTCTGCCCCTACCCATGAAATGCCACAGTAACACATCTGCTGAGAACCAAAAATGTCTCCAGACATTGCCAATCGTCCCCTGACAGAATTAACCACAGGTGTATTAGACCAGGACAGCTCTTTTCCTGATTGGACCCTAATTGATATACTCCCTCAAACTGTATTTATACCTATTATCCTTTTCAATAAGATTGCAATAAGATCAAATGGTGACATATATATATATATATATATATATATGATTAAACATCTGTTTATTTAATACAGGAAAACATAATCAGAGAAGCAAAGTTTTAGGCAGAAAAAATATACAATAATAGTTCCTATTGCCACCACACATTATGGTCAGGCAAATTTTTCCTCTGAAGTAATGTCTTCTCGTCAATAAATAAAAATATCCTACCCTTTACTCTGTACTTATTAATTCGTCCTCTTCTAATGTGTCTGTTCCTAATTTTATTTTTATTGCCTTTGCCCAAGGCTAATTATAGTGGCAGGATTTGAAAGGATCATTAAGTCACACTCTCTTTCACACCTTGTTGAACTACTATAACAGTGAGGTTCAGTGAAATTGCATTAAGAACTCTCTTTGTGTGCTTACTTGTTGCTGTAGAAAAAGCAATACCCAATTTCATCAGGGATGAATGAGAAAGAAATAGTGAAGATAACTTGTATTGAATTGTTGCTACATAAGGTAATTTGAATAAATGGACAAATAAGTGTGTACATATTTGTTTGAAATGCATGTCCACAGACCCATATTTAAGATGGTTTTCTTATATATTAAAATTCATTTTTATCATTCATCCATCTGATAACCATCTAATAGTTGTATAAACAAATGCTATGTTTTAAGTATAATAATTATATCATCAATGTTACTCCACCAAAATTAAAAGTGGCTAATTAAAAAAGAAAAAATCAAATTCCACTTCATGACATAGCAAGCATTCTTTCCCCTTAAAATAGTGGATGACTTACTCAGTTGAATATGTCCATTACTCACATAAAGAAATATGGACAGAATTAGTAAAATAGAAGAAAACAAAAGGCCAATAGATTTCTAATTTGATAAGCTCCTTAATTTCAGAGGTCATCAAATATATCATTGATTAATCATCTCAGGGAACGGTGTGGTTTCAGAAATAAAACAAGACCGAACAAAAGGACTGAATTTCCCTGAATGATCTGTATACTATACTTTGTTCATTTTAAACTCAATAATCCTTTTCTAATCTGGGGAAGGGTTTTTTTTTTGTTCTAATAATCATTCAGATTATTGTTCCTAATGATATGAGAAAAACAGAAATGAAAACACATCACAGGTTATATGATGGAAATGATTCAGACTTTATAAGGTACTTGGCTTTAAATATTTCCATCATTCATACTATATTGAAATATAACCCACATAATGTAATATAATAAACTTTACACTTATTTGGAACATATCAATTTCTAAGTGTGCCACAGAGTCTTAATTTAGCTAGAATGCCCTCTCTCTGTCTTCTCTACTAGTGAACTTTATTTCATTTTCATGGACAACTCAGTGCTACCAGCACTGTGAAACAGTTCTGAAGTCCTAGAGCCAGAGTTATTTCTGTCCCCTGTGCGCCCCCTCTTCACCCTCTCTTATGTATATAGCCTTTCCATTTTGGATTTATAATCTTCGGTAAGTTGTGATTTTGTCTGTCTGCCTCACTTATATGTGATCTTCCTGAAGCCAGAAACCATGAGTTAATCAACTTTCTATTCATGGGATGAGTTTCCTCACAACCTTGTTCATATGTCGAGGCCATTAAAAACATGTTTCTGAAATTGAATGAAATATTTTTAATTGATTTGCGGTAACAGAAATGAGGTAACACTTGAATTCTTTCCATGATAATTGCCAAGCAGCAGATCAAAAGAAAGATGACGTGGACAAGTGTTTTAAGGACATTAAATGTCCAAGAATATTTTTTCTTAATTTTGACCTAATTTCTTTTTCAGGTTGAAATGCCTGAACGGTTGTGACACATTCACATTTTTAGCAATGTGTGGACTTTTAGGGTATGCTACTTTCATGACATATTGACCAAAACACAGGGCCCCTGGAGAAAACACACACACACACACACGTGCGCACACACACACGTAT
This sequence comes from Artibeus jamaicensis, assembly GCF_021234435.1. Lineage (NCBI taxonomy): Eukaryota > Metazoa > Chordata > Mammalia > Chiroptera > Phyllostomidae > Artibeus > Artibeus jamaicensis. The sequence goes on along the minus strand of NW_026522028.1, from coordinate 4,616,910 downwards.
CATGGACACGACCGTACCCCAGAAGAGGAAGTCACATGAACACTTAAAATAATACACACGCCCTGGGTGATGTAGCTCAGTGGATTGAGTGCAGGCCTGCAAACCAAAAGATCGCGGTTCGATTCCCAGTCAGGGCACATGCCTGGGTTGCAGGCCAATTCCCAGCAGGGGACGGACGCACAAGAGGCAACCATACATTGATATTTCTATCCCTCTCTCCTTCCCTTCCCCTCTAAAGATAAATAAATAAAATCTTAAAAAAAATACACACGCCTTCCTGAAAAATCACAGAAGTATTTGTAGTAAAGCAACAGTTACAAGCGAATAATCTTCTGCCTGTATATTACTGATATTTTCTGCAAAACCATTTAATAGACTAGATCAATCCATTAAAATATTTTAATTCTAAGGGCATCTTTCCTTTTAATATAAGTCTGAATGTTTACCTGCATGCTTTAGGAAATTGATTTTTTTCAAAGAAAGATGGAAGACTCATCTTCTCTTGTTATTTGATCCATGTACATTTAACCTGTGGCAAGATTATTCTGTTTCATTTTTTATGAAGTAGCCCAAGACAATATGTGTGAATGAGGAAGGCTACATGGTACAGGCCTGCTCTGTAATCACATTCTCAAGGTGAAGAGAAATAAAAACAAATGGTACAAAGCTACATAAATTCATTCTTCATTGTCATAGAAAAACTGGGCAAGAGAAAAGGATGAAAATTTGTACTTAGATAAAAGATCTTACTTCATACCAGCAATTTTCAATGGGTGTGCTATAAGAATGTTTCAAACATGCAAGACCTTCCTTTTTAGTCAGAGGCACTGACCTCTTTTGCCTTAGATTGTCAAATCAAACAATGACAGCAGGCAACACAACAACAGCTGTCCAGTGTAAATCAAAGTTATATCTATTTTTTTGGTCAGATGGACAAAAAATGTATTTTGGGGTGTGCCTCAGAATTTTTGTAATTACTTTATGTGTGCTATGAGACAAAATGGGTTGAAAACCGCTGCTGTGTACAAATGAGAAAAATGGGGAGTTGATTAAACACTATAAAAGTCAAACAAAAAGTGTGACCCTGCATCATTACAAGTTATAATTCCCCTGCCAGAAAAAAAGGCACTGCAAACGTATGAACATTTTTCTGTGAAAATGAAGTTGCTGGTGACTAAATAAGACTGGCTAACAGGCTTCTAACTGTCCTTCTAACCACTGTCATTGCACTGATTGGACTTTATCACTAACTACGTTTCTAGCCCTGACCGCTGATCATCAGAAAAGGAGAGAGAAAAATGAAGAGACAAATCTTTTAGGTGTTACAGTCTTCAGTTACAGGCTCCCACAAACAGTTGATGCCTGTTGATAAATTGTTAGCTCTGAACTATAAGCCTCAAGCTGAATGTCTCCCCCTGCAGTTTGATTAAAAGGGAGCCATGCACCTTCATTCAGCATTGTCTACGGCTGACTCCACATGGCAATGGAGAGATCGAGCAGAGGCTACGGAGACCTTACAGCCCACACACCCTGAGATATTTACTTTCTGACCTTCTATAGATAAAGGTTGCCACTCCCTGCTCTAAAACAATGATGCCTTTTGAAGCTGTGGCAAATTAAGCAAAAACAAAGCTATTGTAACAGGGTGCAGCCTAAAGGAGGGACCCCAAATAGGGATATGGAATGGATTCCAGAATTCAAGGTGTTCAAGAAATATTAGAGCAATATACATAGGATGTCCTCACCCCCACCAGTCGGACCTGGGAGAATGGGGCACATGGAGCAGGAACATGCAGAGCTGTTTTGTACAGCAACAGCTTTGTAGCTAATCTCTGGCATGGTCATTTAACATATCTATAACCTCTAACTGGTTTCATAGATATGTTAAATAGCTTTGAGCCAGGAGGATGGAATTGACTTCCACTCAAGATGTAACTCGGAGGCAACTCCCCCTGGTCACAGCGCCTGCATGAGAGCTTGGAGTTGATTGGCTCCACGCCATGGGGCCATGCCTGCCCAGACTCATGACTGCAGCCCAGTAAACTTGGAAGAATACCGGAATGCTGGCAGGAGTAACTGATTGTAGGAGGAGTCGGAAATGGGACTGCAGAGGAAGGCTGGCATGGGGATTTAAACCCAGACTCTGCAGTTTTGGTGGGAGAAAACTAAAGTGGCTTTGCAGAGTAGGGACCCCCACAGCCTTGGGGTGATTCCTTTTGCCACGTGGCTTAGGAAGCAGGAGAGACTTTGCCTGAAGAACAGGGGTGAAAGGACTCTTGCTGGTGGGCCATGAGAAGGTGCCACATGGCTTTGGATTAGCTGGAGATCCTGATGGTGACACAGCTGATGGTGCCGGGAGCCTGAATCATGGACACCTACTTCTTTTCCTGAGATACAGCACCCTGGACAGGGCAGAGGGAGAAGGAAGGTCTGTGGGCATCTGTGGGTATTCTAAAGTACAGTAGTGTTTTAATGAAGACATTGGGTCACTACTCTAAGTCTGTATAGCTTTTAAATAAATATTCCTTTCCTTTTCACAAATCTCTGGCATTGAGACTTATCTTTCCCCTGGCATTGGGCAAGGTGAACCTAGTAGGTGTGGGGGGAACTCCCAGAAAAAAAGTGGGGTTCCTTTCAGTAATAGTATATCGTACACCCCTCCCTTGGGTCTGTTCTGTAACACTATGACTCAGATGTATCTTATTTTAAAAGTAAAATTACTTTTCTTCTTCCATAGATTTTTTTCTTTTTCCTGGAAGGACCCTGGTTTCCAATTTCAAGGAACCACCCAAACAGAAGCACCTACTAAATGTGTAACTTGTGAAGGTTTGAATATACTTCCTGGCAACATGCAATATGTTAGGATGCTAGAAATATGTCTGCCTAGTACTTATAAGGGGAATATATGGAAAGTCTCTTTTGAAACTTTGAAAAGATTTATTTTCTATTCTGGAGGCACTTTAGTATGAGTTGAAGGTTGCATAAAAATATAGCAACTGGCATAGTCAGAGTGGATATTCTCTAGGGAAACATTTGATCCTAACACAAGACATGTTGGAAACAAATAAACAAGCCAATAAAACTGGCCAATAGAAACTTAAACTCATACACACTCATGAAGATATATGCTTAGGCCTAGCACCTCAAGCAAATCTACCTTCATGGATAGTAGGCTATTTTCTATCCTTTACATCTTCCTTAAAGGTTATTCTCAGGCGCTTTTGAACTTTGAAGTTGATGTGACCACTTGTGTAGCCCTTACATTTCATGAGTAAAATTCACTTACTGGTTCCTGCATGCTTCTGCAGGGTGTCTATATGATATGAACAAATGTGTCCTTTAGGTGTATATTTGTGACACTTGGGCAATAATATACAGCCTCACATTCATTAAGACATTTATCTGAAACACTGCGTCAAGAAGAAGAGGCTAAGAAGAAACTCAGAGGTGTGAAAAGATGTCCTTCAAAAATGAGGGGAGTATCGAACTCATCATCTCACTAATGACACTTTAGGCATCCTCGTTCTCTTGACCCTCTCTTGACATACAAAGCTAGTTCATTTTTAGGGCCTTCATACCCAGAATGCTTTGCTCCCAGATCGTTCGTTACCTGGTTGACATTTATTTATTTATTTATTTATTTAGGTAAATAATGTCTTCTTAAAAATGAACACCTCCATGAAGTCTTAAAACAATTTTCAAGGTTTTCAAACTCTCTTTTAATTCTCTGCATAGTATTTCTCACTTGCTGACAAAGGTTTTCCTCTCAGCATGTCTCTAGCTCAGTTGACTAGAATCCAAGCTGATCAGAATAGAGACTTATTATCCTCTCTTCTACATACTATGCGGAAAATTGCTTGGAATATAGTGACCACTCAATGCATTAATCAATACATTCATTTTGGAAAGCCGGAACCACAGTTGTCCAGATGTGGTCCTAAGCATGGACATAAAAAAACAGTAAAGCTGTTTTTCTGCCCTCAAAGTGCTCCTAATCTGGTTGGGGAAAAATACTTACATACAAACCACACAATTGTGCCACTTGTGGAACTATCCAGCACATTATTAAAACAAGTATTTTCAGAACACAGATGGAAATGAAGAAGACCGCCCTGGCTGGTGTGGCTCAGTGGATGGAGTCCCAGACTGTGAACCAAAGGGTTGCTGGTTCGATTCCTAGTTAGGGCACATGCTTGCGTTGTGAGCCAGGTCCCCTGTAGGGGGCACACGATAGCCAACCACACATTGATGTTTCTCTCTCCTTTTCCCTCTAAAAATAAATAAAATCTTTTAAAAAATGAAGACCAGCAAACTAGAGGACAGTGGAGATAAGCGAGAATTATTATAGGTGATATTTTAGCTGAGTATAGAAGGAGAGGTGAGGAATGAAGGGTCCAGGCACATGCTTATCACAAGTGCCCTGACATGAAGCGAAATGATATGCTTAGGGACAGGCCTGTAGTTCATGATGGCCACCTCTCTTCCTGACATCTCCATTTCATTTCTCTGACTGCCTACTCAACTCTTCACTTAGAACTTCCACAGATATCTCAAAATTAACACATCCAAAACGAACTCATGCCTTCTTTCTCTCCAAATCATTTTTCCCCATGTTAGGCATTTAATTATTCATTATTTTTTCAACATAATAGCCTCTATTATTTTAACATTTCCATAAATGGTAGCATCATCTCCCCAGGAAAAGCGAGTCAGAAACTGGGAATCACGCATGACTGTTCCCTCCGATGTTACCATATATTCACTCAATCTAATACCGACTTCTGTGAATTCTACCGCCTGCATTTTTCTCAGATTTGTCCACTTCCTGGAACCCTCACCAACACCACCATAGTCAAAATCACTGCCATTTTTGCCAAGATTATAGTAATAGCCTTTTTTCTTCCTTTCAGACTTGTTTCTCTCTGACACATTCTCCACTCTTCAGCAAAAAAAAAAAGGCTGAATCTCAGCCCTCATCACGATCCTTTCCTGTTGCCCACTATCCTCTGACTTCCAGAAGCCCACAGGACAAAACAAAATCATCTCCAACAGGAGCCAAAGGCCCTCCAGGTTCTGGCTCCATCTCCTCTTGACCTTGGTCTCTTGGCCCTCTTCCTTTCAAACGTACTCTCATCACACTCTTTCAGTCCCCACATAGTGTGACATTCTCCCTCCTAGATCTTTCCATGAGCTACGCTCTCTGCATGGGAAATTCTCCCCCACCCCTCACAATAGCTTTCTGAGGTCAATTCTTACCTGTTGAAATAGGCTTCAATTTCCTGTTTAAATATCACTTCTTCATGGAAGCTTTTCCTGACATAGATACAAATTACTGCATTCCAAGTGGTTCTCATGCCTCTCGCCCGCTCTCCCGTTTGCTCCCTCACGCATGCCTCCTGACACTCATCAGAGTTGATTACTTGTGCAAAGTCTGACATCCCTGCTGGGACCATGTCTGTCATGTTCACTTTTGTAGTCTCAGCATCTAGTTATAATTAATAATAATAACAATTACTGAGGAAGCTAGATAAATATTGCTTGGATGAATGATAGCTGGATGAATGAAAATGAAATGATGCAAAACAGTGAAGTGATAGAAGAGAGGACTGAAAATGTAGATGAGAGCCAGATTATAAATGACTCGAGAAACATTTCAGAGGTCGAAATGACAGACCACGGGTACAGATTTGAGTGAGAAAGAGGCAGAATGTCTAGAAGTCATCTACGATTACTGCAGGGTTGTTTTTTTTTTTTTTCCAGTTTGGGTGACTTGCAGAATGATGAAGCCATAAGCTCATATAAGAAATACAGAATGAAAAACAAGCTTGAGAAATGCTGGAAAGGACTGAGACATTTCTGAATTGAAGGGCCATTCAGTACATATCAAGTCAGGGTATGCAGTAGGCATGTGGAAATCTATCTTACGGGCAGAACACGCGATGAGCCAAAAGCCTGAAGACCATTTTTTAATAATTAGTGGCAATAAATTAATTTTAATGTGCACTAGAAATAGTGGTATGAAATATATTAATGAGGTTAAATATTGTAAAAGTCAGAATAATATGTATTACTTTATAATCTAATGATTACATATCCCTTGGCCCTCCCACGCCAATGAAGATCTAGTGAAATGGAAATTCTCTATCTTTCTGCCCTAAAGTAGCTCTAAAATAGAATTCTGAATAGCATCATTTTATCCTGTGCCAGGCTGTGTTAGGCACCATCCCCCAAATGATTGGAACTACATTCATGGGAACTACCACACGAGCTAGTCACTAACAACAATAGAAGAGGTTTTCTGTTTTCTAACCTTCTTTTATTATCTTGGAAGTGATGATGGGAGAAACAGAAAAAAAGCAAGGCAGAAATGTTCTCCGAGGTATCCAGACTTCTTCTGGAGAAACTGTTTTCATTCCATTGGTAGTAGAAATAAAGGCTGAGGGAATGAACTTAGTCTGGGCGAGTGTGTTTGGGCACAAAAACGCCCCGGGAATGAAAGGTAACTTTAACATGTGTTAAGCTAGCACAACTTGCAGAAGAACATTCAGGTTTATGAAACCTATTCCCCTAAGCAAGATTCAGAAGTTAAGTTGCTGATAGATGGTCACTAGTACCTGGATTGAAGGAAGACATACCCTTACGGGAAATAGTAAACCCCATCCTTCAAAATCCACAGTGTTGTCTTGGTGTTAAATTCTAAAAGGCATAAGCCCATGGCAGCATACCCTGAGAATACTGACCATCCAAAGTGACAGGATTATTGAGAAATGCATATCAAATCTACAAAATAAAAAGGGATTTTTAGGGATTTTTTTTTTTTTGACGAATCTCTGATGGAGTCTGAATACATGGTATGAAAGCAGCACTCCCGGTGTTTTATTCAGGGAGAGACAATGTGATGCAGTATGTAACTTTCAGATATAAGGAAAGATCATGGACTTTCCAAAGGGAAACATGGACAGGAGGTCCTTGGAGTTACAGAATCACAAAGCTGTAGGATTGGCAGCTCTTCTGAAATAATCATTTGGTTATAGTATCACCCTTGCCTATTACCTCCAGCCAGATTTTTAGTAGGAGAAAGAGAGCAGGCAATGAAGCTCTAATTTATGATGAAGGCATAGTGAGCCCTAATAGAGAAAGACAGGCATGCTTTGGATACTAGATGAGCAGATAGTTATTAACATACTGTTAAAGAAAACTGAGAAGCCTGACATGTGTCAGTGGCCTGAGGAAGACCTTCCCGGCCTCACGGAGAAGTGCTCCCATAAGGCCAGCTTCGGACTCAGCTCGAACCCTGTGCAAGAAGAAGTTGTGGGTCTGTTCAAGCATCACTGAGACTCTCCAGGGGACACACTGCAGGATGATGGCTCTCTATTCCCACGATGTGTGCCTGAAGTCATGGATCCTTTGTTACCCATAATAGCTAAAGTATAGATCTTTCCCCTCCCTAAATGAGAACCGATTCCAACAGTAAAATCGGTCTCATTTGTATTATGCTTTTAGCAGAGGGAGCAGCGGGCCGGAAATTGCCCCCGACGTATACTGCAGTTCGTGGTGCACAGCTACGCTCCTGGAAGTTTCCCTTGGTTGTGAAGGTCAGCCATTGTGTGTGCTGGGAGGAAAACATGGCCAAGAAATGCTATCCAATAAGAAAGAGCTCTTCCTTATTGGACCATTTCTGTAATAGGCATTAAGTACCACCTACTGAGGCCACATGAAAAATGTAGCAGAGTTTCCATGGACATTTTCATTGGATGCAGTCTTGCCTCCTGCTCGGCCTTCTAAGATAATTAACTAGAACATACAATAGAAAACCCTATTGTTGGGAGTTGCATTTTTGAAACCCTATTTATTTGTTTATTTATTTTTTCACTGCTTTCAATGAAAGAGGAAGTGGGGAGAGGGAGAGAGGGGGAAGGAGGGGGAAAGAGAGAGAGAGAGATCAATATGAGAAAGAAACAGTGACTGGTTGCCTTCTCATAGGTTTCTTGGTCGGAGACCAAACCTACAACCTGAGTATGTACCCTGAGTGGGAATTGAACCCATGACCCTTTGTCCTTTCACAGGACAATACTCCAACCAACTGAGCCACACCAGCCAGGGCTATAAACCAAATTTTAAATGTGTTTGTTGAGTTGCTTAAGTGCACAGATTTATTATTACTTGAGTATAGTTCTCTTTTTTGTAACAACATGGAATATGACTGATTTTAAAGGGTCAATAGTATAATATTTAAACCTAAAAATAATTGCTTTGACATCTGTGGACTATTGTGTAGCTTATTATTTCCTGATAATTTTAGAAAAAGTAATATAATAGGAGGCAGATCTCAAATAGAATAAGGAATTCAGGATTTATGTTATAATAGAAAAGGAGAGAATAAAATGACAAGGAAATTACTAAAATATAGTATATTTTCCATGTGCAAATAGATTTCTAAACCAATTTCAAACTAATGACAGCTTAGGTTCCTCTCTCACCCAATAAGATAGATCATGCCCATTCACTGTACATTCCACTTTTTCCTCCAGAATTACTTTTCCCAACAGAATTGCAATTACACAATTCTTTTAATCTTTTATTTTTTCAAAAATAATAGAAATTTCGATTGGGAATTAAGTTGCATTTATTTCCATTTTAGCATTTTAATCTTTGAAAATAACCTAGCCATGGGCAAGGTGCATCTGAAAGCTTCAACAACAGCAAACCAAAAAGGGGAAACCTGTCAGCTTTGAAATATAAACTGGTGGTTTGACTTCGAGCAAAGCTTTGCCCATTATACTCTTTCTCTTACTCTTCTTCCCCTCTAGCTTTCTTCTGCTGTCAGAGCCTAAAATGCTAATAATTCTACTTCAGAAAATATATTTCACATCCTTTCTATAAAACTAAATGAAAAGCATTCAGACTATATATTATAGAAATGACTTTTTGTTTAACACAAGGCTTTATTTGATATTTAACTTTACATGTATATATTGCATATAGATAGATACACACACTCTAGAAACATTTTATAGCTTCGTTCTGTGCAATAGAAATCTAATATACTTCCAAGCCAAATTGTGGATTGTAGTGTTATTTGGATGGTGCATCGTTAATGAACTTCAAAATGAGAGACAGATGTGAATAGATTCTTCTGGTTCTGTTGGTACTATTCCCCATAGAAGGCCCCTTGAAGAACTCATATGCATAAAAATATTATATACCTGTGTGCGTGGCATCAATTGTGATAACAAAATAAATATTATATATGTATATTTATTTGTGCTGATAAATTTTCAATAGAGTCAACACCTAACATAGAATCTGGCACATTATATGTCCTTAATATTAGGCCAATGAATGAATAAGATAAAGAGAAATGACTGAAAAAATAGAAAAAAGCACACAAGTATTTCACTTATTTTACTTTAATTAGAGTGTATATGGTTATGATGCCTGACAACATGTACTCATTCCTAATATGTTGAAATCATTTAATAGTTTTATCCTGTAAATGATATTTTGCTATTCTGTCAGCTATAATTTGTTCATTCTTCTGTACAGCTTTCTATCCATCTTACAAGGCTAATTGAGAAAACAACAATTAACACTTACAAGTGCTTGTTTTTCCTAAATGTCCACATTTCTTTCATTCCTCACAAGGAAAAGATCTTTTTGCAGAAGAAACAGAGAACAGATTCTCTGAACAACTTGCCCAAAGAGGAAAGGCAGAATTTAAACCCAAGTCACTGTAACTGCAAAACTTAGGTATTTTCCTCAAACCAGATCACCTCCAAGAACAGCATCTTACATTTGTCACTAACCTTGCCATTTTTTCCAAGATGTTATGAGTAGCTTGGAGATTCTATAAATGCCAACTGTCAACAAGTGAAGTCTTTAAAATGTAGGTGCTGATAAAGTGCTCTGGTGGGATTTTTAGTTTTCTCAGTACCCATCGAAGTAGATGCTTAGAGGAAAATAAACTAGTGAAGTTTAATCAGCTGAGTAAATGTTTGGATAAAAGATGAAGCTTGTCTGAATAAGTAAAAGCCCTATTCTTTTGATCTACCCATTAAAGCAAAAAAATTACCATATAGCTAATTCTCAAAATTATAATTATGTTTTATTTAACTATTGTATTAGGTTAATACTGTCCTTTGACTTATTAATCCAAAAAATAGATAGATGTAGATAGCACAAGAGAGAGTAAAATACACTCTCACTGACAAGACGGAGGTGACATAAATTTATGCATACATCAGGGCAAGTGGAATTGCTGCATTTTAATAGCTTACCTCTGATATTTGCAAACTAAGAGCTTCATTGATATCCATGAATGATGTGGGGTTTGCAAGCTACATTGTGTAAATATCCTTTTAAAGTGTGTGTATATGCATGATTTTTATATTAAGCATTTTTTAGAATAGTTACTATTATCTTTTTTAAAGATTTTATGTATTTATTTTTAGAAAGAGGGAAGGGAAGGAGAAAGAGAGGGACAGAAGCATCAGTGTGAGGATTGCCTCTCATGAGCCCCCTACTGGGACCTGGCCTGCAACCCAGGCATGTGCCCTGACTAGGAATTGAACCAGTGACCCTTTGGTTCACAGGCTGGTGCTCAATCCACTGAGCCACACCAGCCAGGGCTAAAATAGTTACTATTGTCTTTTAAGTAGCAGGATGAACTTCTAGAATTTTTGCAGAAACTACCAAGTAATACCTTCTTTTAATGATACTGATACAGGGTGCGGCCAAGGGGGGGGGGCAAAAAAAAGATTTGGAATGGTGTCCAGAATTCAAAGTGTATAGGAATATTGGAGAGACATATAAGAGGTCCTCACCGCCCCCCCAGGGGGAAGAGACAAATAGAACCAGGGCCACTGAGAGCTGTTTTGCATACCAACAGTTTTGCAGCTAACCTCTAGAATGATTATTTAACATATCTATAACCTTTAACGGGTTTCATAGATATGTTAAATAGCTGTGGCCAAGTTTTGAGCTAGGAAGAAGGGAGTGGCTTGTACCCAAGATGTAACTAGGGGCTGCACCCCTGAGTGAGAGCGCCTGTGTGAGAGCTTGGAAAAGATGGGCTCCAGGACATGAGGGGATAACTGCCCAGGTGAAAGGGAAAACCACGCAGCTTCGCCAGAATGGAGATCCCTGCAGCCAGGTGAAGAAGAAAGCCACATGCTTATGGTGGAGTGCGGACTCCTGCAGCTTTGGTAGAAGAGGCCCACGCGGCTTTGGGGTGCCCCCTTTGGCCGAGTGGCCTGGAAAGCAACAGAGACTTTGACTGGAACTGGGTACAAAGGACTCTTGCCAGTGGACCATGAGAGGGTACCACAGTACTTTGGATTAACTAGAGATCCTGCCTGACACAGCTGACGGTGCCAGTGGCCTGAAACACAGATGTGTGCTCTTTTCCTGATTTACGGTACCCGGAGTTGGGACAGTGGGAGAAGGGAGTGCTGTGTGGGTGTAGGTGTACAACCTAAAGGACTTTGATATTTTAGTGGAGGCGTTAGGCCTGAATAGCATTAAATAAACATTTCGTTTCCTTTTCACGAATTTCTGGCATTGAGAGATGTCTTTCCAATTGGCGGCGGACAGAAGGGCCCAGTAGATATTAGTATTCTGTCCTTGGGAGGGGCCTCTGTTCTATAGCAGTTTTTTGGCATCCCTACGTGGGCCAAATATTGCCCCCTCCTTCGGACCTCTGTTCAGTAACAATACTAGTCAGGGGTCTGCAAACTTTCTTGTTTATGAAACCCCTAAAGAAGAATTTTGAAAAACTTTGTACCTATTGCAGATTTTTAAAATTGTGTCTAGAGTCTTTCATTCTTAGTTTAAGTGATTGTGAAGAATGTTATTTGAGGCACACTGTAAATTTGGATATTTTAAAATAAAAGATATATATTTATGCTTGAAAGATTTTATTGATCATCTTTCCTCATTTTCTAAAATAACATGTATATACATTGTATATATTTTTTCTGTCACCATAGGCTGCAAAGTGTAAAAACAACCTTTTGGATTGAATCATCTCAACAATTATTAATGGTGCATAATTTTAAAAACAGTATGCATATATTATAAAACTTGATAAATAAGAAACATAAGAACAAAGTTTCATTGAAAATGCTTCTCTTAAGAAGACAGATGGGGGTTTAACACCCAATTTATGTACCTATAGAAGAATAGACATTATTTCTAGAATTGGAAGAGTTCCAGCATCAATTCTATTCCTATTTTTCATTTTTATAGATGCAAGTGCTGATAAATCTTACTCAAATAAGTGAGTAGAAGGGAATAGAAGGAGTTTTATTATAGTAATGTTGCTTAATTCTGTGAAGGCCTTCTACATCAAATGCTAAATGTACATGGTGATCCGCCATCAAAACTTATTTTTAATGATTGGCTGACAACTCATCAAGCTCTCTCTTCAGGTTTAGTTGAAGGCAGAATTAGCAATCATGTTCCTTGAAAAAGCTATATTGTCCAGTCATTCAAATCATTCATGCTCCTGTTTACTTTTGGAGGAAGCCCTACTACGATTCTAGGTGGATGAAAGATAGTGTTTTATTTTTCAGGTGAGAGAAGTGCTTTAAAAAATAGAGGTGGGAAAGCAGAACCAACCTGGGGTCCTGACTGAAGGCATTTTTCCCCCAGGCTTTCTGGTTTCAGTGAAAAGCACAAAAGAAAGTTCATGATCTAGGAATAAACTCCTTGAAAATGGTTGGTGTATGCAAATAAAGGGAGGGAGCAAAGGTGATCAGACATTAAGCTTGGTTGCTGAGTCACATATTAAGATCAGACATGACGCCTCACTCACTAGGAAACCATAGCGTTCATAGGTTCCCCCAGGGGACTGCCGGATCCTCTGCCCTTGGGACTTAATCCCCAAACTGGACAGTAAAAATCTCCCCTGGGAACAAACCTTCCAGGTCCAGGATTATGGAGGGTGAGAAGGAGGGGGAACATTCCCCTCTGGGAGCATGTGCAGTAATAGAAGTCAAGATGATGAAAGGGGAGGTCTTTCCACCTTGAGGCATGTGCAGTAGAAGCCAAGATGGCCACCAGAAAGCGCAAGAGTCTAGCCTGGGAAAGGGATTAGATTGGTTAGGGGGAGGGCCCAGCACAAGCCCAGGAAGAAATGGGAAAGGAATTAGATCATTTGAAAGAGAACCTGGTCTTTCCCAAGCCTGACATAATTTAATTCAAGCTGAACAAAGGCCTCTCTCGGTAGCATGCCGTTTGCCTGTTCTCTGAGTTTACTGCATTTATTCTCTCCTTTGCAGCCAGGTGGGTGCCAGTGTGGGCTGGAGCTCCAAGGGTGGGGCCTGCCAATGGCAATGTGGCACTGCATGGGAAATAGAGATCAAGCTAGCTGGATGGGGACAGAGACTGAACTGGACTAAGGTTTGGCATTGAATGAAACAATGGCACAGAATATCTGGACCCTGGCCCTTCTTCTAAGGTTGATGAAGACAAGGCTGGGCTTCTTCCACAGCGGGATGGACTGACACCTGGCCGTGGATGACACACTGGGAAGTGGAGGGAGGGCAGTCTTATTGCTACTACAATAAATCTTACCACTACCCCTCATGGTCCCACGTCTGGGTCGTCAAAATGCATTGCTCATGACTCTGTGGAAGAGCCCCATTTCCACTGGCAACAAAACTATCTGTTTAATTTGCCTACTCCTTGGAAGGTTTTCATGTACCTCCAGGTTACATGAATGCCAGTACGAAGACATCTGCTTTAAGAAATTCAGCCATCGCCTTAGACAACAAATATAAACAGGCATATCCAAATCACCTGGTAGCTTGTGCATATACCTCTTCAATTGTATATCACAGCTAATAGTTATGTGTTAAAATAAGGGAAATTGCAGTTCTGGAGGAAATAGCCTTTTTGGTATTTGTGTCTATATAAAATTCATAACTCCCTCTCTCCTATCCTCTAGCCACTGAATTTGTTTCTTTAGGTAGGAAAAAGGCAGTGCCAAGAGGCAGTCTCACGTAGTGGAGAGTCGGAGAACAAAGAAGCAGACCTGATTTACAGTCAGCATTGCTAATAACTATCCGTGTTGCCTTAGGCTAGGTTCTCAACCTTTCTGCGTCTAGGTTGCTTCTCAGGGGTTCTCAGCATTGACTCTCAGCTTTAAAGGAATGACGATGTCCAAGTGCCACCCCCAGGAATTTGGATTTGATTAATCTGGGCTGGGGCCTGGACCTGGGTTTCTTTACAGCTCTCTGGTCCATTCTAATGGAAAGGCAAAATTGGAAAAGCCAAGGTTGAAATTATCATCCATATAGTGTTTGAACAAAAATCTATTAAAATAGGAGCCTACTGTAAGCAGCATTGCGAGTTTCTGATATTAAGGCACTTACATGTTATTTTTGAAAAGTCGACTGTTACTTGAAGAAAATAAATGTTATGTTTGTGCTCGCCAGGGCTAAAAATCCTTTGTACAAAAATGATGCAAAATAGAGAAGGCAATGTTGTCTACAATGGCTTTTTAACACACTGAATGCATAGTACAGAGGCATCCCCAAGTTTTGCTGTTAGTTAATGTTGCCTCATGGTTTTAACTTAAAAACTCATAAAACCGCATATATACCTTCCTTGGGAGATTTATAGGTGCAGGAGGGTCATGCAATTCCACCTTTTCTGTCTCTTGCATCTCTTCAAATTTATGTAATAAACAATTAGTTCTACTCAAGATGCACATCCAAACCTATTTCTTTGTTCTTGGCCAAGAAAAATCTCAGAAGCAAAGTAAACCAGCCATTTAAATGAACAAGATCTGAAATAATTGAGCTAAGCCAAAAAAGAAAATCCCCTCTTGAGGTGAATAATGTTTTCCATTACGAGGTGAAATTGGGCGCGCCACTCTGCTTTTGTTGCTGTTTTGTTGCTTGCCTCTAATGCTCATGATAAAGCATTGTGAGTGTATTTTACATGACTGTATTTTATAGACATACGTAGTCTATTCTTTTTGGTCCGCCTTTCCTTACTGGATTTGTCCTGGTCATTTAAATAAGTTCAACTCGGATTGGTCAGGCAGTTTAACTCACTGTTACACTTTATATATTTCACCTGGTGCAATATGGACTCCCTCATCAATTCTGCAATCCTTTTAAAATTTTTGAAAATATTCACCCAAAGACATTTTGCCATTGCTTTTAGAGAGAGAGGAAGGGAGTGAGAAAGAAAAACATTTATGTGAGAGAGAAGCATTGATCAGTTGCCTCCTGTATGTGCCTGGATCAGGGATTGAACCCACAAACTAGGTATGTGTCCTGACCTAGAATCGAGCCCACAACTCTTCAGTTACAAGTCAATGCTCCAACCAGCTGAGCCACACTGGCCAGGAAAGATTTTGCATTCTTAGTTCTTCTAATTTATGAGATCAATAATTAATTACAACCATTGAGCTAAAAATCTTAACCAGAAGTGCTGCTTTAGGTAAATTTTTATTTTTTCTAACAATAATAAAGTACCATTTTCCACCTGTTTTATAACTTTGTCACGCTCTCCTTAGGAATGATGGATGTTGAGTACATATGTATGTCTTGGGATGTGTACAGTGGAAAGATTTTGTTAAGTGCTAGGTTGTTGTTTTTGCTTGTGTTTGATTTATTAGAAATATTACCTTGATATTGAAAAGTAACTCTCATTCAAATATCTTTGGTCTTAAAGTAAATTTAGCAATTGAAAATGACCTTTTATAAGTGTTGCAATGGGGCAATTTCTGGGGGGAGAGGGTTCATATAGACACAAAGCAAAACAACCAGTGATATTAGGAAAACAGCAGATGTGAATTTGCAGCATAATTCTTATTTGTTCAGCAATGACTACCTAAAAGGAGTTAGATGGCAGTATAAAATATATTTTAAAAGATCATTTCAAACATACAGATATTCAAGTTTTAGCACCAACTAACCCAAAGCACAAGGGGCAATCCAGGAAAAAAAAAGCAACTCATATGAAGTATTTTTGTAAAACTATGCCACCAATCAATATTTTAGACCCTTTGAAGATCATCGCCTTGCTTTTCAACCTTCACACTTTGGAGACAGGGGATATATATGTTTATATCCTCTCTGTTTCTAAAATAAATTGTTTCTGACTTAGCACCTCTCTTACAGAAGGCCCATTGCAAATGTCAATTTCTACCATTGACCAGAACCATCCTTATGAGGAAAATGAGAAGAGTAGGGATGTCATTCGGGGTCATTTCATATATTTGGGTCAAAAAAACTTTACGTTTTTTGCATTTCTTTTTATTGTTGTTTCCTTTTTTGTTATTTTTTTTCCATTACCATTTATCCCCCTTATACCCTCTTCCACCTCCACTCTCCCCAACCCATTCCCCCTGCCCATCAGCCATTTTGCCCCTCCCCACACCTCCCAGGAAGTTTAAGTCACAGGTGATCCAACTGGGAAAACTTCCTTTGGGAAAGGAAGTACAGAAGTTTTAAAAAGATATATATATTTGTATATAAAAAATTACAGAGTACTAGTCTCTGAAGGGCAGTGAACACATTCAAGTTTTTGCTATGAAAACAAAAGTATAAAGATCATGGGAATATTTGGTCACAATATTCTGTCATGGAATTAAAAACCCATTTAGTATAAAGCCTCTAGAGACGTAAGGGAACCTACTTGTTTATAACAAGCAACTTAAAACTTTCTACCCTCTGAAATAAAATTTTAAAAATTTCAAAAACAGATGCTTTGTTTTTTTTTCCCCATGTTTCCATTAAGTATAATCTGGTTCCTGGGGACAAAAGGGAGTTAATGGCTGAAACTACATGTACAAACACAATGTTTAAATCTAAATTTGCCATCAAAAGTAACCACTTTCCAGGAATGCTCTACAGGAGTTGTAAAAAAAGCAAAAGTTACTTCTTTGACAAGAGCAACATAATGAAGGGCACTGACTGGAAACACGTGTCTCTGGTGGTGTTAAATTAGAATGTATTACTTAGGGGTAAGTAGTTCCAGCAAAAGACAAAAAAGATAAAACAAACAAGCATAAAATTTGTATTACTACAATGTGGTGCAGTTATTACTTATAGAGATCACTATTATTTCATATACTTCCAGGCTAATTTGAGTGTTAGTGAAATTACTTTTCATACCCTATTTGCATCTTAGAATTATGATCAACCCCCAATGGTCACAGATTCTGTACAAACGTTCTCTAAGTCTATTATTTATTTCTACTTTGTGTATGCTTTCTTCGCTCTATGGAAGCTTTAAACTTCCAGTTCAGTCCACTAAGTTTATGTTCTATGTTTTCAGGTTTCTTGCCTTACTAAAACTCCTTCTCTCATGATGAATGCATAGTGTCCTGCATTTCATCATTTGCATGAGTTTATATTTGCAGTGAACTCCTTAAAATACGTGGGAGTTATTTTTATTTAGCATTAAAGGCACAGCCCCCACCCCATATGCATCATTAGTTACACAACAGCACTTTATAAACAAAAATAGGCTAGTCATACAGAACAGAAATACTTTCTTAACCATTTTTAAAGGATTTTCATTATTGTATTTTTAGAGAGAGGGGAAGGGATAGAGAAAGAGAGGGACAGAAACGTCCATGTGTGGTTGCCTCTTTCACTTGCCCTATTGGGGACCTGGCCTGCAACCGAGGCATGTGCCCTGACTGGGAATCGAACCTGTGACCCTTTGGTTCACAGGCCAGCACTCAATCCACTGAGCCACACCAGTCAGGACCCTTCTTGATCTTATTTGGGTTTATTCCTATACACTCAGTTTTAGTTCATTGACCCAGTGTCATACAGTTTCAATTATAATCACTTCAGAGTATAATCAAAATCTAGAAGAGTAAGCACCTTCACAATGTACGTCCTATTCATAAAGTTCTTAGCAATTTACACATAGACACATTCTTTTTTCTGTATAAAATGTATATCATATTATTTCCTACAAACTTTGAAATTATTTCACCAAATTTCCACAAATGCACCAAAGGCATTTTGATTAGACCTGCACTGACTTAAATGTTAACTTGGGAAGTATTACAGCTTCACTGACCGGAAGGCTTGAAGCCCAGAACAAAGTATTTCCTTTTCATTTTACTTCTTTGTTTGTTTTTTAATTGCACCATGTACACTTTTATAGCTTTTTCCCCATACAGAATGTATAATTTTCTTAACTGGATTCCTCCTTAGTTTACACATTATTAGTATTGTGAATTAGACTTTTTCATTTGCAGTTATAGAATGTTAAGGGTATAAAGAAAAACTATCAATTTTTATATATTTGCACTGTCTTAATTCATTTTTAACATATTTTAAAAATTACTTCTCACATTTGAAACAGTTCAGTCTTCTGGGCTTTCGCAGTATATGTGTAATCATGCTGTTTAACAATATTTTTTACTCTTCGCAAACGTGCATAATACTTCTTTCTTTTTCTTGCTTTGACTTGTGAGCTAGAACCACCAAAGCAATATATCAAAACTTTGAAAAAGAAAAAAAGTTTGGTAATTTTCAATGTTGAGAATGGTGTGTGTGTATATCAGGGGTTGGCAAACTACAGAGAGCTGTTTTTGCAAAGTCTGTTTTTTATAAAAACAAATTTTCCGGGAAGCACAGCCATACTTGTTCATTTCCACACCATCCATGTCTGCTCTCATGCTGCAACTGCAGAGCTGAGTAGCTGTGACAGACTGCTGGGCCCACAGCACCTCCAATACCTGCTATCCGGCCCATTACAGAAAAAAAGATGCAGATCCCTCTCCCTCCTCTTGCTTCCTTTTACTGTGTACTGGGTGTGGTTCTAAAGGCTTTTCCTACTTAAACTCTTGTTATCCTCAAAAAGATTAGAAAATAAGCGGCCTCCCCAGACCCATTTTACAGATGATAAAACTGAGGCACAGAGAAGCTAAGTTGGCTGGTAAGTAACCAGGATTGTGATGCAGAAAACTCATAACTTAGAGCTCACATCTGTGGGTTACGAGCCTCTCACCAACATTCCCATAGCATTTACCGCACTATATTAATTATTTGGTCACCTGCTTTCTTTATTAGACTTGTAGCCATATAAGGCCAGGAGCCATAGTCCATTGTTTCTTTTAATTTTATCTTATTTTGTTATTGTATTTATTTATCTTTAGAAGGGAAGGGGAGAGGGAGAGAAATATCAATGTATGGTTGCTTCTCAATGTATGGTTGCATCCCCTGCTGGGGACTGGCCTGCGACCCAGTCATGTGCCTTGACTAGGAATCGAACTGCGATCTTTTGGTTTGCAGGACCATGCTCAATCCACTGAGCTACACCAGTCAGGGCTCCATTATTTCATTAAGACTAACACTGAGCACATACTACCAGCTTCCTTTGACATCACCCCCTCAGAAAGCTCTTTCCCTAGACTCATGATGCTCTATAAGGGATGTTTTGCTTGCAGTGGGACATAAAGAAATGTCTGAGACAATTCTTTGTTAAAATAAGAGGGAGTGTTCCCAGTCAGGGCACATGCGTGAGTTGTGGGCCAGGTCCCCAGCAGGGGTCATGTGAGAGACGACCACACATCAATGTTTCTCCCCCCTCTTTCTCCCTCTCTTCCCCTCTCTAAAAATACATGAATAAAATCTTTTAAGAAATAAGAGGGAGTGATATTTGGCATTTAGTGGGTGCAGGCCAGAGATGTTGGTAAATATCCAGAAAGCACCCTACCACAAGAAAGAATTATCTGGCTAAAAATATCAATTTTTAGCCATGGTTGAGAAATGTTGCGCAGGGGTTGAGGAATATTGAGAAATAATGCCCTAGGCAAATGGGCTTTGACCGAAGTTCAGAGTCATTTCTGCAGCTAATTGTAGTTATTTAATGTCTGTATCTCTCATTCATTGCATTCTTAATTTTATCATTAGACTGAGAACTCCATCAGGAACTGCACCTGTCCTGATCCGTGCTATATCCCCCATGCTTTACAAAATAAGTGACATATAGTATGTACTCATTAAGTATGAGTTGAATGAGTGAAGCGTAGACAACCCATTTAAGGTTTTATACTGAATACATGGTATTTTCAGGAAGTTTCTAAGCCTTTAATAATTATTGTTCCCTTCTAGCTAGACATATTTAAAGTGTTTGATGTTCACTTCATCGAGGGATTGTGGTAAGTGTGTGTGTATTCATGGAGTCACAGACTTTTTAAGAAATATCATTTCTATCATTAAAAGTACATGTATGCCTTTTATATAGATATTACCTGAGGTGTTTGTGGCAAAAAAAAAAATCATCTGAGAAGTAGGTGAGGATATTCTGAAACTTTAGTTTTTGTTAGTTTTGTTTTGTGTTGCTGTTATTAAAGATTTTTAGCTAGCTCACCAGGCTTCCCTGTAGGCCTGGCTCTAGGCAAACA
This sequence comes from Artibeus jamaicensis, assembly GCF_021234435.1. Lineage (NCBI taxonomy): Eukaryota > Metazoa > Chordata > Mammalia > Chiroptera > Phyllostomidae > Artibeus > Artibeus jamaicensis. Next base: position 4,596,521 of record NW_026522028.1, on the reverse strand, counting down.
CCTGAAATAGACAGCCATCCTCTGCCTGACTCCCTCTTCTTACCTTTTATGGCTTCTTGACATCTTCATCCTGTTTCTCTCAGTCCCACCTTCTTCCCTGCCTCTCTTTGTCGGGGGAATAAGACGTAGAGTCACAAACTCTTACAATTCCACAGGACTTTCAAAATCAACCCTGCAAATACCCAACTGATTCATCAATCTCCTTTTACGGCTCCCAGATTCCAACTTCTCATCATCTTGCCTGTGTTTGGATATCTTACATGCTTGAAAACACACTATTTCTTGAGGCACCCAATTCCTTCATTTGGAGGTTCTAATTATTAAAGCGAATCTCTACTGAGCCAAAAATCTGCCTCCCTGGAGCTCCAGTCCAGAGGCTTTAGATCTCTGTATTTCTCAGGGTTATTCCGACCAAGACTGAGTTTTTATCTGCATAATGATATTTTAACCATTTGAAGACAGCTATCACATCTCTTCTCTGTGCTAAATACCCCTCATCCTTTGCTCACTAAATAATACAATGTCAAGGCTTCTCATCTATGAACAAATTCCATCTTTTCTCTGATTGGCTTAATTAAAAGGTCATATAGAAGTTGACTGTTCATTTAATCCCTTCATTCACTCTGGTGAAGGAACACAGAAATATTGAGTGAGGATAAGTCAACATGGTTCCCTCCGTTTTTTTTCTCCAACAAATATGTATTGTACAGTTGTTGTTTGCCAGGCACCACACTAGGTCCTGGATACACAACTGTGAGCTGATCAGACCATTTTATATCTTCGAGCGTACTATGTACTAGGTAAGAAAGGCATTGATCAAAACATTGACAGTTACAAGTGTGATTACAAATGTCATAGGAATTATCTGACACTGTAGGGCAGGGGTGTCAAACTCATTTTCACTGGGGGCCACATCAGCCTCACAGTTGCCTTCAAACATCTGAAATAACTTTAGGACTGTATAAATGTAACTATTCTTTAACTGCTAGGGAGTTAAAATCACATTCGGCCCTTTAAAGACAACTGCAAGGCTGATGGGGCCCCTGGTGAAAATGAGTTTAACACCCCGGCCGTAGAGTATCAGAGAGCTTGACTTGAAAACTAGCATCTCACAAATCCTCACCAGGACCCAATTAATTATTTCTACTTTATAAATCAGGAGGTAAGATCACAGAGAGTTGTTCTTAACATGGATACAGGATCTGGACCTCAAGAAAAGCCCCTGGATACCTCTCTGTATAAGAGGTATCCCCAAAACTCAAAGCAAGGGTTACATGCTCCTAATTCATGGTGCAGTTTGGCATTGTGCTTCCTACCACATGCCAGACATGAGAGTCAGACAGGAATATCCAGAAATGAAAGAAACATACATCTAACAGGGGAGAAGATTTAATGGTTCTTTTGATCACCAATATGAAAGGAATAAGCAAGAATGAACATGCCTTTCAGCATTGTGAAAGTAGCCATAAGCCAGAGAGAAAATACACTAACCCCCTCGACCCTAAATCAACATAGATTGCATTCATACCCATGTGGAATTGTAATATCCATGAAACTGAGTACATTTTAGTAAAATTTAAGAGAGGTCACAGAGCACCTTCACATGGGAATTTTCATTTAAATATATAAAAGGATTACAGTGATATAAGGCAAAGATTATTGTATTTCTTTTAGTTTTATTGTCAAGTGGTCTTTAGACTGCATATGTGTTAACTGGCATGACTACTTTGAAAAAATTTAATTCCACGTGGATTATAATGACTTTAGTGATTATAGATACATTTTCTCTCATTTTTTAAGAAAATGATTTTATTCATTTATTTTTAGAGAGATGAGAAGGGAGGGAGAGGCAAGGAAGAGAAACATCAATGTGTGAGAGATACATGGAGCAGTTGCCTCTTGCACATCCCCTACTGGGAACCTGGCCCACAAGCCAGGCATGTGCCCTGACTGGAATCAAACTGACAGCCCTTTGGTTTGCAGGCCAGTGTTCCATCTACCTACCTATACAAGGCAGGGCTAATTTTCTCCCACTTTTAATAATCAGCTATCTTCCAAGGTGCATATCCCAGAGTTTTCTGGGGATAGAGCTAGGTTTGTACCATTAATATAAGTCCGCGAAGTAAAAACACAATTACTGAAAATTTTCAGGGCTCTCCCCTTGATTAAACACTTAACTCCCCAAATATACATTCAAACAGTAAGCACCTAATGTACTAAATTTTTAAAAAGACAAATATCATATGATCTCACCTATACCTGGAACCTAATCAACAAAACAAATACGCAAGCAAAATAGAACCAGAGATGGTGAAATTAAGAACAAACTGACAGTGACTACATGGAGGGGAGGGGATAATGGGAGGAAAGGGAGGGACATTTTTCAGGAACAACTTAAAAAGGACACATGGACAAAACCAAGAAAGGGTGGGATCAGGGGTGGGAGGAAGTGGTAGCTGGGATTGGAGGGAGTAGTGCGGGAAATATGGAGACAACTGTACTTGAACAATAAAAAGAAATAAAATAAAATAAAATGATAAATTATTATTAAAAACAAAAAGCCTACTTTTAAACATTACAAAAACCTGCCAACAGAAATTTATGAATGTCTTTTGCATATCCTTTTATAGATGCAAGACTTGTTTCTAGCACACCCCTTATGTTTTGTTCATTAATTTAAACATCAATGCTCTATGGACAATGGCGCGGAGAGGACTGAATGTGGGAGGTGGGGTGGGTAGGGTGGGGGAGAGTACTTGGGGGAAATGGGGACAACTGTAATTGAACAACAATAAAAAAATCAAAAAAATAAAAATAATTGCTCTATGGCTCGACCTCTGTGTGGGTACTGATGGTGCTTTTAATATTTCACCTTTGCCATTGCTCTGCTAACATGTCCTCAATAAATCAATCCCAACTGCCAGACGGCAAATAACCATTTTCTTTTCCACATACAGAATGCTTCATAAAGACAAGCAGGAAAGTATAAGTGTGCCACAACAGGCCAAACTGAAGTATGCTTTTATTTTGACATCTCAATTTATTCCAGTTCATGGTAAGGGTCTTGACCTGGCATATCTGAATGCGATTAGGGAGGCCCCTGACTTTCAGGAATGACCATTTTTAATTTAAGAGTCTCCTTTGTAAGCCAGACTTTATTCTCATTTTACAGTTGAAGTTTTCCGGATCCAGCCAAGTGCCCATGTCGAAGACAACTGGTAGACCTGAGACTCTACACAGGGCCCATCTTCCTCTAAAATACAACACTTGCTCCTCCTTTTCACATTACCTCCTCCTCGAGCTATTAAGAAGTTGAAATCTCAATAGCTATTAAAGAATAATGGAGATCAACTTTACACTATGCAACCATCGTAAGTAAATGTTTATTGTGACTGCAACTTTCAGTGATCTAAAATAAACTTGACAATATGGAAAATCAGCACACACCGATGATGGCTACAGAAAGAATGTCATTTGAATCAAATCTTTAAAAGAACTCCAACTACTAACATAATTTAGGGACTAAACATAATGCTACTCTTTTTCCAATTGAGGCAGAATTTACATACAGCGAAATGCACAAAGCTGCATATTCAGATTGCTGGGCTTTGACAGTCGAATACATCCATGCAACTGCCACTCAAACACAACATTGAACATTTTCATCAACCCAGAACTTCCTTGTGCTTCTGTCTGGTTAATTCCAAACATCTCCTGAAGGTAACCACTTTCTTCCTTCTATCACCACAGATTAGTTTTCCTGTTCCTTAACTCCAGACAAGTGCTTATATTTGTGTCTGTGCCCTTTTGCTCTACATGTTTTTGAGATTTGTCATACTGTTGCTTCTCTTGAGAGCTTGTTCTTTTTTTTTTTCAATTTCTGAGTAGAATTCTAGTAATTGATTAACACGGGCATAAACTTTTTGTTACCTAATGAGGGTAAGAGCAGGAGGTGGTGGCACTTCATATGATACCTAAGTGAAAAGTAGCACCTAGCAACACAGAGAAAAGGGGCAGAACATTCTAGAAAAGAGAAAAGAAGCATGTATGTGCAAAGGCTATGAAGTGTTCTAGAAAGTGAAGAAACACTGGTATGACTAGAATGTGTGAAAGGAGAAAAGAGGCGGCAGAAGATCATGAAAAAGATAGGAATTCAGTATATTCACTATATTCAGTAATTCAGTTCAGTCTTAGTCATGCTAAGGAGTTTGGAGCTCATTGTAATGGCAACAACAGTCCATGGAGGGATTTCGACATGGAAATGTCCTCACATGACTAGCATTATTTGTCTAGGGATTCCATATGGAAAGGGAGGGAAATCAAGGAATCATGTCGACCCCAATTCTTTATTAACCTAGTAGATGATAACAGGATGTTATAAGGGTGGACTGTGTCTGAGGCAGGGGAGACATTTTTAATGGAAATGTCAAGTCTGCAGGTATGGAGGGCAAGGAATGGCATCATAGAGTCAGAGGGATGTGCAGGTTTGGAGTTCAGAGAACTCCAGTCTGGAGAGAGAGGAATTGAGGAGCTCTCAAACTAAAGATGGTATTTAAAAAACCATGCACATTGACATGTCAGTAGGAGGAGAGGGTGTGGTTGTGGGAAGCTAAGGATTAAGGTGTTGTCCCAAATTGTGTTGTGCATGCCTCTTAGAGGTTCAGCACAATTCACTGGGACTCGAAAGGAAAACATGAGCACTCCTATGTTTATGGGTATGGATATGTATTGATGTATATCCCTGCAGAGGTTTTATGTGTTTATTTAAACATAGGCATACAAAATGTATAAGCAATTATTCATTTATGAGAAAAAAGTGTGCTTAAATGTTGGTTCTGATAGGAAAGCATGACCAAAACAGAAAAGCAGGAAACCACTGCCTTGAAGGTCGAGGAGAGGAGCTAGTGGAAGAAACTGACAGGCAGCTGCCAGTGACCAGTGACATAGAGAAAAAGCTAGGAGAGTGATATCATGGAAGCCAGGAGAGACTGCTATTTTAAGAAGACAGACACTGGTCCATTATCCCCTCTCCCTATCTGTAGTAGTGGTAAGAAACATAAGGCCAGAGTCAGTCTTCTGCAAGGCCTGCTCCAAATGCCCAACTTGCTGGAAATAGGTTGCGGACCATCAACAAGACATTCTGAAAGGCTGAACACACGTAAGGTCACCAAAGGAGCCATTTATTTTCCTCTGGCCCCATACATACACTCATGTCTAGTTCCTCTGCTACTTTATGGTTAAAGTGCTTATTCTGAATATTTGCCTGTGCCTTTAACAACCTCACATTTACATTAGAAAGTATGCCAGGGAATCATTAGGTTATTTGTCAGATTTTGAATATTACGGAAACAATTTTTGTGGAAAAAAGAGTATTTCTGGAACATTTCCAGTCCTAAACAATACAAAGTACTGCTAAGTATGGTATTTAGCCTTTAATGCTGTCTTTTAGTTCTACAATGTAGAGAAATAATAGGCTTATGACATCTTGGAAAATACTTTTAGCTTCTATATTATTGCTCCAAATATCAAAGAAATTTCACTCCACAGTGGAGCTCCCTTTGTGGTAAGCTGTGTAAAAACAGCCTTGGATTGGCAGAAGGAAAACCTGGGTCCAGGTGGCGGCCCCGGAGTCGTCTGAGGTTTTGATATCTGCAAGCCATTTAACTACAGCAAAATAAAAACTTTAAGGTGTCTACAAATGTAAGATGTTAGTATAATATATTAAAATGACTACAATATAGAAAAACACCTATTATTCAAGATTTAGTTCATATCAGGTTTCACAAATGATTTTGGATTCCACATGCAATGTGTCTGTACTGATTAAGTCATCTCCATTATTTCATATATTATATAGCCATTGCTTAAATTATTGATCCCATTGAGAGAAGAGTTTAGATAAGCCACCCACATATTTATGTAGTCTTAGGATCATGGAAATTTTTAAAAAGTGGTAAGATACAGGAAGGACTTTGAATTTTAATGAACAATGTGTAGCTCTTCCTTTCTCACTTAATCATGTTGTCATGGTCTCTCCCATCTGTATTGAAGTACTTTCACTTTCAGCAGACATGCATAGCACTTAGTTTATATTGGCATCTCTCTTTTTCTTTTAAAAAGAAATATTTTCCCTATAAAACTGTTTGGAAATTTTGTTTATACTTTCTTGAGTTTTGGGGTTTGTGAGTGATTTGGGGCATTTTTACCTAAGATATCATTGCTATCCTTCAGTCAGCAGTGAACTTCAGGGGTCAATAGGTTGCAGATTTGTATAGAAATATTAACCACTTTTATATCTTTCTGGAAAATTAATCATCCATTTTTTGCTCAATCTTTTAAAAGAGAGCACCTCAGAGTTCCCCATACAAAGTGGCAAGTCTTTCTGTTACTGCTACTGAATGTCCTTGGCTTATTTTTGCACTGGCAACTGAGAAAAGGTATAGCATGTGAGTTACAAAGAAATTATTTTTCAATTATATTTAAAGAATACAGGCCATTTTCAATTTAATAGAAAATAGAAGGAACTTGCTTGATTTGATTGAGAGGCTGAAATAGGGAAAAATGGCAGAGGGGCAATTTCTTTTAAAATCCTAAAACCACATTATTTCATAGAAATTTGAAGCCATACATACATACATAATGATATGGCATCTTTAGCCAGATAGACTCATAATTGGAAGGCCAGTTGAGGTAGTTTCCAGTAGAAGAATGAGAGAATATGCAGTTGACATATCCTGGGGAAATAAGAAACTCGCCTTACTGAAGACCTATTTTGGACCCACTGGAGTGACCTTGGATTGACATTCAGGAGGAATGACAATATCTCTAAAATAGAAAAAACAACCCACTGGCCTGATTGATTGGAACCTACTGTAATGACCCAACTTGCTTTATCATACACCAGTGTACACTGGGTTGAATAGCGTCCCCCCCCCAAATTCATGCCCACCTAGAACCTCAGAATATGATCTTGTTTGGGAATAAGGGCTTGCACATGTAATTAGTTAATATGAAGTCACACTGGATTAGGTGGGCCCTAATACATTGTCCTTAAAAGAAGAGAAATCAGGGACACAGTGATTCACACACATACACACAGAGAATGCTATGTTGAGATGAAGGCAGAGATTGAAGTGATGTTTCTATAAGCCAAGAAGCGCCGAGGATCGCTGGCAACCACTAGAAGGTAGGAAGAGACAAGAAACTATTCTCTTCTGAGAGCGTGGCTCTGTTCACAACTTCATTTCAGACTTCTTCCCACCAGCATTGGGAGATAAATTTCTGCGGTCTTTTTTTTTTTTTTTTAATGTTTCAAAGTAAGTTTTCTTTTTTTTTAATTTTATTTATTTTTCAAGTACAGTTTTTTGTCTATTTCTCCCATCCCAGCCCCCCCTGCCCCGTGCTCCCCACCTCCCTCCCATTTCCTCCCCCCCAGTCCTCATCTCTGTGTCTTTCATACTTGTTCTTCAAAATCCCTCCCCTTTTCCCCCCTTAAATTTCCTTCCCTCTCCCCTCTGGTCACTGCCCACTTGTTCTCTATTTCAGTGTCTTTGTTTTTATTCTGTTTGCTTGTTTGTTTTGTTGTTTAGCTTCCTGTTAAAGGTGAGATCATATGGTATTTGTATTTCAATGCCTGGCCTATTTCACTCAGCATAATGCTAAATTTCTGTGGTCTTAAGCCACCAAGTTTGTGATACTGTGTTATAGCAGCTTCAGAAAACTAATATACTTCTTGGGGTGATCACTTCATAAGTTATATTAATGTCTAGGCACTATGCTATACACCACAAACTAATACAACATTATATGTCAACTGTAATTCAAACATCTAAAAATAAATGAAATGTTTAAAAAAGAAAACTAATACAAAGGTGTTCGTTGCCTAGGTTTCAAAGATTTTCACTTCAGGGTAAAGTTAGATGGGAAAAATATTACATCTGTATTTTCACTGACCTTTACCTGAAAATAAGCATTTCTTTTGGGTTAAATGTGAGCAACAAATCACAACAATAGAAACAATAGATGTTTTTCCTGAAAGAAGACATGGGGAAAGCTTTACTCCATTGATCTTGGCAATGATTTCTTAGATTTGACACCAAAGCATAGACGAGAAAAGCAAAAATAGATAAATGGGACTGTATCAAACTAAAAAGCTTTTAAATGGCAAGTGGAACAGTTAACAGAGTAAACTGTTAGATTGGGAGAGAGTGCTTGTGAACAATTATCTGATATGAGGTCAATATCCAAAATATATAAAGAACTTCTATAATTCAATAGCAGATAGATAGATAGACAGATAGATAGATAATAGAGAGATAAATGACCAGATTTAAAAGTGGGCAAAGAACTTGAATAGGCATTTCTCCAAAGAAGACATACGAATGGCCCTCAGGCATATGGAAAGGTGCTCAACATCACTAATCATCAGGGTAATACAAATCAAAGCCACAATGAGCCATCATCTCACACCTGTTAAGAGGGCCATTACTTTTTTAAAAAGTATTGGGAAGGGTATGGAAATTGGAACCTTTGTACATAGTTGGTGAGACTATAAACTGGTACAGCTGCTATTGAAAACAGTATGGAGGTTCCTTGAAAAATTACAAATAGAATTACCATATGATCGAGCAATTCCATTTCTGGGGATATATCCAAAGAAAATAAAAAGAGGATATCTGCACTCCATGTTCATTGCGAAATTATGAAAACAAACTAAATGTCCACTGACAGATGAGTGAAGCAAGAAAATGTTGTATAAACATTCAATGGACTATTATTCAGCCTTTAAAAAAAAAAGAAATCCTGCCATTTGCAACAACATGGCCAGACCGGAAGGATATCATGCTAAGTGAAATAAATTAGTCAAAGAAAGAGAAATACTGCTGGATTCCGCTTACGTGAGGAATCTACAGTAGTCAAACTTATAGAAGCAAAGAATAGATTGGTGGTTGAGGAAGAAATGGGGAGAGGCTGTTCTGTAGGAACAAGGTTTCAATTGTGTAGGATGCATGTTATAGAGCAGAGGTCCCCAACTCCCGGGCAGCAGCCTGTTAGCTATGAGGCCATAAGGCAGGAGGTGAGCAGCAGGCCAGCAAGCTAAGCTTCACTCACATTACTGCCTGAACTCCACCTCCTGTTTTGCCCACCTGCCCCCATCCATAGAAAAATTGTCTCCCATGAAACCAGTCCCTGGTGCCAAAAAGTTTGGGGACCACTGTTACAAAGGTCCGCTGCACAACATTGGGTTTATACTTAGCAAGATTTTTTCCTTAATTTAATTTAATGATTTTCATTACTTTTAAAAGTATTTTATTTTAAAGATGCCATATTTCTTATTCCAGGAATGTGTATAAAGAACTACACATTTCATTATTCACAAGTTTTCTATGAACGAAGTGTAGCCTAGTACAATGATTGTGATATGACTAACAAATTCTAGTTTTTCTGTTTTCTTTTTTCTTCTTTCTTATTATTGTTCAAGTATAGTTGTCTCTATTTTCTCCCCTCTCCTCCCCCTTGCTCCACCCACCCCACCTGCCACCCTCAATCCTTCCCCCCCTTGGCTTTGTCTACGGGTCCTTTATACATGTTCCTCGATGGCCCTTCCCTTTCTTTCACATTAGCCCCTCTGGTTACTGTCATATACTTAGCAATGCTTTCTTGTGTATCTAACAATTTGTTAACAGGGTAGATCTCATGTTACATGCTCTTACCACAACAGCTACTACTACTCCTATTACAAACTGCAGTAACTTACCAACCCATTCCTCCAACTTATTGTTGAATGCATTAACAAAGAGGCATGTATAGTAAGTGCCCTATGACACTTAAAATTAAAATGATATTTAATTGGTGTCCATTGTGATTCTGTACATTTATATTTATATTTAAAATCATCGTTCTGATAAGTTCATAGGCTCCACTGCACTGCTAAATGGGTGTATTGTGTATGTAGTAAAGAAGCCTCACTTTTGTCCCTACCTGTTGTTGAGTGTGACACATAGTATAAGCTTTGAACTCTTTGATGAACCATATTGACAGCGAAATGATTCAAGTTCCTCGCAGTGTAAAACACCATAAATCTACAGATGCTCTTCCTAAGTGAAAATTCCATTTCAAACTATGTAATGCTATGGAAAGTTACTGACATTTGCATGCTGACTATGTAACCCATATATTATACAATGGATCTATGAGCCCTGACTTTTGGGTTGAAACATAGGGAACATATGTGCAGATGTTTCTAACTCTCTCTATTCTTCTTGACCTTTACTTAGAATCCTATTTACTTGCAAAAGTTTGCTTTATATTTTTTCACATGGATTAATTAAGTCAGTAGATTGTTTTAGAGTAGTAAGTATTACTTGTAAATGCATGCTTTCATATTTCTTCCTGGATAAGACTCTTGCAATTTGTATGTTGAAGTCCTAAGCCTTATCCCTGCAATTTATTTAGCAGGACCGTGTAATATTTTTTCTTATATCGAAAAGTAGCTTTCCCAAAGGGTTTTGTGATGATGTGAAGTGATAAAAAATATGAGAGAGAGAAATTTCAGAGGCCCCAAATCAACTGCTTTCCATTTATCATCATGGTAGTAAAAAAAGTGATAACATCGACCTGATTTATTTTTTAGAGGCAGACATATCTGTCTCTATCAATAACCATGCCTTTTTGTAATTGGAATCACAGAAGTCTTTTTATGTGGTTATTGGAAGCACTCAGTTGTCACACTTCTCATACCAAAAAAAAAAAAAAAGAAAAGGTGCTATTTAATTGTGAGTGTCGAAGTGTTTAGTAATGCCATGCCCTAAAAGCGTAACACTGTGTTGCTGATATATTTTCTGGAACAATTAAAGAGTAGTGAACATTTGAGATATATTAGTTGATTTGATTTGGGTCCAGACACTTTACAATTCTATAAAATTTAATGCTAATGTATACAAAACTGATATGATGCAAATGACTTTCCATTCCGTAGAGAATATAACTCCTAAGGCTGTAGGATATTAACTTTCTTTGAATCTAGTTTACCAATGTTATCCCGGAATTTTTTAAAGTTACTAGTTACAACAGCATTTGTTTCTCGTATCCTCTTTTGAAGCTATTTTGTCGTACTACTGACTCCCTTATTAAAGTGTTAAATAAAGTCCATCATGTATTCGCTATGATTTACATGAAAATGAAGTTTTGAAAAAATGTTACTCTGATACTGGGTGGTGGAATTATAGGTTTCCTTTCTACTTTTCTCTATCACCCCAAATGCCCTCAATTAACCTATAATGTATTTATAATTTGAAAACATAAACATTTCTTTGAAAAAGTTCACATTGTACATGAAAATCTATTTAGCTTCATGATGCCACAAGATCTTGAATCCATGCAAGATCTTGAATATTGTACAAAGGAATCTAAGTGACAAAAGATGAAACAATTTTGCAGTCGATAGTGTTTTCTTTTTCTTTTCAATCAGTAGTGAAGTGATGTAAAATCAAGTTTAGAAATATGAAATGTGCATGTGTATTGACATGCGCTTATTATGAATGTGATGAGAAAAGCAAGACAAGACAGTGAGAGTTAGACTCATTATACTGCTTTCTTGTACTATAAATAAAAGAATAGAAAATGCTGGCTAAAAATCAATAACTTCCATAGCCAAGATATATGCCATAATTTGGACATTGATTGCCTTCGATAACCTTTCTCCTTGGGCACTGTCAAGACATATATCAATAATTAGTAGTTCAGCTAGGAGGCGAACCACAAATTTCAACTAGAGGCAACTACAGAAGACAGTCCACATTCACTTGAGCTTTGTCAGTTGTGCATACTCTGCTGCTACCAACCCGCACTTGTTTTCCTCTTTGGAATGAGTGAGTTTTCACTGAGCCCTGTGGGGTGCCCAGCAGGTAGCAGAAGTGAGGGGAGCTCGCAATTTCAGGCTACTGAACAATGTGGATTCCACCTATTTTATCCCTATGTGAACTTTTTGGAAAGGGCGAGGGGTGCTAACAGCTACATGTCAGAAGCATCTGCAGCTCCTACCTCAAAAGCATCTGCCCTTTCCCTACTGCACAAAGTCTGCAGTGACCCTAATCTTAGGAATTTTTTTTTAATGCAAGTGCCTAGAGGAGAGTTTAGACTGTTTACACTTCCAAGTCTTTTCCTGAGTCACAGCACCATCTGCAAACTCTGCAGTTTTGATTTAGGATGAAATAAGGAAAAGAAGAAACAGTGGGAATGGGGTGATGCTGCGGAAGAGGGGCAGTCCCTAATCCTTTCCCTTCCACATGCCAAGCAGCTTTTCCCACCAGTTGTTATAATGAGCAGCACTTATCTTTTCCTTTGCAATATGTCTCAAAGTTTCCTGATTATTAAAACAAACAAACAAACAACACACTTGAGGCCTTATTCAATAGGACTTCATTTTAAACTAAGCAAATCAGACTGACCAGAGTAGCACTAATAGAACACCAACTGCATACATACCTTCAAATGTTCAAGTAGCCGCATTCAAAAAGCGAAAAGAAGCAGGTCAGTTTACTTTTGGAAATATCTTTCATTTAATCCACTATGACAAAATATTGTCACTTTAACACATAAGGAGAGAGTTTACTGCCTTGTATGGTCCTACTAATTCTTCAAACCCCAAGCATGTGCTTACACACACAGTCCATTTTAATTCGGACCAGCCACATTTCTGCAGCTCAGTGAGTGTCCCATGTGGCTAGTAAACTGGACACTGAAACTTTAGACAGAGCCCTAACATTGTGATTCTTACGATGAAGCAATATAGAAAAACACTCCTCTTCTTGGAGGAGATTGCAGAGCCCAAGCCATGAATACATCTGTCCCACTAACAGAGCTTGGATGAATTTAGTGTTGATGTAGTGCTGTTAGAACTTAGGAGATACACTGTAGCATTCGCACCAGTGGGATGCCTCACAGTGCGGTGGACCACAGGGAGACTTTATTCCATTATTGTGCAGCTGTGCATTGACTGATCACATCAGTGCCTTGTCTGGAGTTGTCTTTGAAGAATGAAACTATCTTCGGCAAATTCTGAAACCCTCTTCCTAGAAAGTGATATAGTTAGATTACCTCCTGAAAAGTTCCTTAGCTCTCCAGAATTTTGGTTTAAATTAAAAAAGTAACTTGTATTTCACTGGATTATTTGAGAGATCAAAAAGAGAATGAGTGACATGTTGGCCATGCAATCAAAGTCAGATTGTTTAGGGAAGACAGTGTAGGTAACTTTCTAGCTCCCCTCATAGCTCTAAGCTCTCACCTCAAGGGATGACCCTTCATCTCGTACACCCTTTCTTCCTCCCTCCTCTCATTCTATCTCTTGAGGGACTGCCCTGCCTCCCAGGCCCTGGCACCTTGCCTGTGGCTCTTTCTGATGTGACTTGAGAGTTAACAATGACACAGAGAAAATCATTCGCTTCTCTACTGGATTACCAGTGCTGTGTGATGAGAGGTTTGGACTTCCAAGTAACCATCCGCCAAAAGGGAGACATCCCCAAGAATTGCTGTATGATTACTGAAGCATTGGCAGGAAGAGTTTATGAAGGACTGCATTGCTCAAAAAGGAATATGTATTTTTAAAAAGGAAGTTTAAAAATTAAGAATAGAATTACCCTATGACCCAGAAACACCTTCTCTGAGTATCTACCCAAGAAATTTAAAAACATTTATTCATAAAGATATATGTACCCCTATGTTCACTGAAGCATTATTTGTGGGGGCTAAGACATGGAAGTGACTGAAGTGTCTTTTGACAGATGGCTGGATAAAGATGTGATCCATAGAATACAGTGGACTACTACTCAGCCGCGAGGACAGATGAAATGCTGCCATTTGTGACAACGTGGATGGATCTTGAGGATACCACGCTAAGTGACACGAGTTAGACAACAACCCCGGCAAGAACCATATCACTTCACTCATGTGAGATATAAAACTGAAGGCAACAAATGAAAAAACAAACAAAGCTCAGAGACACAGACAACAGTATGGTGTGTAGCAGAGGAAAGGTAGGCGGGGGAAGGCAGAAGAGGGTCAAGGGGGTCAAATATATGGTGACAGAAGATTTGACTTTGGGTGGTGAACACACAGTGCAGTGTACAGATGATGCATTATAGAACTGTACGGTTGAAACCTATGTAATTTTATTAACTAATGTCACCCCAATAAATGTAATTAATTAAAAAAAATAAAAGATGAAGTTAAAGACAGGGATGTCACTATACCAACCTTCCTCTATTTCTTTTTTTGAGAATGCACACTTGTCTTCTTTCACTGCCAGATCCCTATTTCCTGGAATGTTATGTAGCACACAGTAGGTCCTCTATAAATGCTTGTTCAATTTATATATTGAGACAGGTGACTGACAAAACTTAGCTAGCTAAGAGCCCATGCTGCGAAGCACTCTGCATTACTGCCTCCTTTGCCAGTGAGAGCTTAATATCTGATTTGAGGAAAGCTGAGAATGATGTGCAAAATAAGATTGGTGTCCTCTCTACGTTTTTTAATTAGAGTAGTGCTATCTTTTTAAGTAAGACTCCTGAGCACTTTGTGACCACAGTAAGTCCATCTTAATCCCATTTGCTGCTTCATTTTCAATCAGAAAACGCAAACGCACACTACACCTTCAGATGGACCCTGAAGTAGAAATAAACCACTTAAAATCTGTTTATATTTGGAATGTCTGGAAAGGAAATAAGCATCATAGGATCACAAAATCTATTAACTATGTTCCTCTAATAATGAATTGAAGCTGAACTTTTTCCTACTGAGTGCCAGTTTCCCCTTAAAATTTCTTACTAAAAATCACCCTGTACAAACCTGGAAGGTGTACAAGAAATGGTAAGTATTCTAAACATGCTTTTCTTCAAAATGGCTAGTCTTCTGCAGACACTCCTCTGTTTAAATGTATTCAGTAACTGTTATGTACAGGCTAAAACACAAGACTTAGGTGTGCACCGTGTGACCTTCCCTGAGTGGTCCAAACCTCCTCTCCAGCTTCCGTTACCAGCCTCCACCTGGGACCCTGAGTTTCCGAGTCTATCACCACTGAAAGGCGTGTTTCCACTCTCCTAACAACCTGCATCTCTGAGCATCTCTGAGGCTACCTGGCCTTGGAACATGTGTTCTCACGGTCACGAACACTCCTTCCTGTTTCTTCCTGCTAAAGCTGCCGGCTCGTGGTGAGGACTTCCTTGGCCTCCCCAGACAAAGCTCATCACCCTCTCTTCTCTGTTCCCATAGGACTTGGGAAATAGAGTGAGTACGGAATTTGCAAAGAATTGTGTTATGCCAATTTTGAGGTTTAGACATCTGTCTCTCTCAGCACTAGACTAACTTCCTTGCATGTTGCAGCTGTCACTGGTTCCTCATCCCCCCCCCCAACGTGGAGGCAGACATCTGCCTCCTCCACTGCGGGGGGACTGCTGGGCATACACAGCACTGTTTGTCTTCTCGGCATTGAAACTTTGGTGTGCAGGATTCTTGACACTCGACAAAATATGTTGAATGAGCAAAAGGGTTCTGATATCCACAGCTGTGCGATGTTAAGGGAAAAAACAATTTTGCCCTGAAGGGACCATGTGTGCCATGGTGGCTTTTCTTCTAAAGAGATCCTAAAGAGGAGGTGACTACTAAATCCCAGGCTATGATCTTCAAAGGGCTTCTGCCCTGGGGGGAACCTGGAGCGTTTTCAATGTCAAGATTTTCTTAGAGAATATCAGCCCTTGTTATACACAGTCCAGTGCCCATGTCTTCTGTATATGAAAGGTGCTAATCAAATTCTGCTCTCCTGACAAAACCCTATTTTTATTTTGGATCAGGGAGAAATAAATGAGGGGTCCTACATTTTACATCTTATAAAATAAAGGACCCCCCCAAATCTATACCTCAACAGGAGATGAATAAGGCAATGACAATGCAATTCAATGTGCTTCATAAATTGTCAAGAGCCTTGTTATGTTAGGACTGATGTTACTGTCATCATTAACAACCTTAACATTCTCTCTCATAAAAACTAACCCCTGCTAATAGTCTGATTTTGATATACTATGACTCAAATTATAACCCATAGTAATAAAGATCTTATTGTCTCACCCTTATTGGTGAGAACAGAAGATGGGTTTAATTGGGATTATACTCATCACTAAATAGAATTTTTATGGATAAAAGAATTTTTCTCTTTATGATGTGATGTCTTTAAGGCATATTAGGAGGGCCTTATCCGATAATGAGTGGTCTTATTGTTTATATTAGTTCCCTCAAAATTTATTAGGCAGAGCTGTAATTTATTTATTTACTTACTTATTTAAACATCTCTAACTTCTACCTGATGGTTAGTAAGCCACATGGTATTCAGATCCTAAGGCCTTCCTTTATTCACCTCTGATTTTGGGTGAAATTCTTAACCTATCTGAGTCTTTGTAAAAGAGTTATAAGAATACCTTTTCTACTTATCTTGGGAGAATTTTTTTTCTTTTTGGAAAATTACATTGAGAAATATCCCTTGTAACCTTTAAAATAGCAAGACATTAAAATGAACTTTATGAGCTACTGCAATTAAATGTTCTATTGCGTTTTTTCTGGGCATGTTTTTTTGGGAAATTAATTTTACTCCATCTTCCCAAATTATCCATTTCCTAAATGTGCTTCTTAATTTTTAAACTAATTTCTTCACTTATACCCCTTGTGGCACTGAATTACAAACAACCCAGTGGACACATACACACCCCAATAAAAAATAGCTTATGAAACAATACTTTAGCATGTGTGACGAACTCTGATATTTTGTTTCTTTTTCCACTGCCCACCCCCGAAATGCTGGTGGTGATCCACAAACTGATTTCATCATTCACCATTTGGAAAACACTAGCTCACTAGATTAAAAAAAATTCTTTTAACCAAAATCTAATGAAAAAAAAAAAGGAAATGATGTGCTCACCATCGTTTCTTGCTATTGCTTTCCATGCATCCACATACTGACCAGGAGCACCTCTCACCATGCCTAGTCATCTCACCATTTTTCGTGACACCACCACTTTCCTGCTGATTTTCTTTTACTGTATGTAGCCTGGTCTCACTTATCTCCCTTCTTACCTCCTCTCTGAAGCCCTTCCAAATCTTCGAGCCAGGGAGTCGCTGTCTTTGCTGCCCCTTGCCTGACTTCCTGACGATGTATCAATCTCTGTCACAACTCTTAGATGTGACTTGAATGGCTTCAATAGCCACCTACTGCACATACCATTCCTCTGTCAATTGTTTAAAGGTCTGTCAATTTCAATAAACCCTGAGTTCTCACTGAGGAGGTTGGGATTGTGTCATTTTGGACATCCAGAGCACTACAGCACAGGGTCTGACACAGTAGCTCCAAAACAAAGGTTTGCTGAATAAATGTATCGATTTTAAAGGTTAGTTACAATAGAATGGGTTGTGTGGGCTAAATGTTCAAACTAGAACTGAGTGGTGCTGCACAGGCTCTCTAAATTCCAGGTATCTTCTGGGCAGATCTCTGCCCCCCCACCCCCCCACCGGTGGGACAGCGAACTGGCGGTCTCCCAAGCCCTGGGCATCTTGGAGTGGTTGGTGTCACGTCTATTATCTGAGCATCGTTAAAATTCCATTTTGATTTTTCTATTCTGAACATATCCCAGGGAGATGATAAAATATCTCAACAGTTCAGTCTCTTTCTTTATGGAGTTATCCTGGGTGGTGATGGAATAGTTAAATTGCCCCAAACACCCCTCTAGTGATAGTCCTGGTTAAGACAGTAAATGCGCAAATTCTTATGGACTAGAGTGCAGTTTGCTCACTGCAGCATGTATTTCAAACAAATGTTCCTAAGCCTACCTGTGTGTACACCGTGCTATGCAGCTTAGTGCTTTTTAAAAACAATTATGTGGTTTTAAGGGAAAAAAGTCAGTATTCACAAACCTAAGTATAAGCATAAAAATATAATGGAATCTACAATCCTTACATCCTTTATTTCTTTTTCTTGTCTTAGAGGCTTAACTAAGTCTCTCAGTACAACACTGACCAAATGTGGTGATGGATGGCCCTTGTTTCCTCACTGATCTTTAAGGAAAGCTTTAAATATTTCACTACTGTGCATGTTTGTTTTGAATTAGGGGTCAACAAACTAGACCTCGTAAGTGAAATCTAATTGCCATTTGTTTTTACAGATCAGTTTTATTGGAACACACACACACTCAAAACACAAAAACAAAACCAAAAGTTATGTGGTTTTCAAGTTAAGGTTGTTGTAGCAACCCATTACTAGTATTTAAAAATACACATATTGTCCTTTTGTAAACACATCCAAAAGCCGTATGTTGTTAAAATGAAATAGAAATTTAAGGATAAAATGTCTGGAAAATGCATTATCAAAAAATAGCAGCAAAATGGCATTTTCGAAAGAAATCCATGTTCACTAGGATTTATAGTACAATATAAACCTGTACTATTAGTTGTAATGCCAGGGTTTGGAGAACTATGCTGGCCCATTAAATTTATTCATTTTCACAACCTGCAGACATTTTAATGTCTGAGTAGCAATAAGAACGAATTACCTAAAAACTTTTAATAGGGTGTAATAAATTAAGACTGAATGGAAATGCAAAAGTGGGTACAACAGGAGAAAATTATGAATCTCATGTAATAATCCAACAACACTTAAAGTGTGGAGATGACATTGGTATTCCGGAGTACACGACCACAGTGGATCCTAATTGTTTCTCTCCTGTCAAATAGAAATTGCACATTAATCTCAAAGCACTGCAAACTGTTTATTACATGCAAATCGTTATGCTTTGCAGGCTCTTTAAGGGGCCTCAAACTTCTTTACAAAGGAGCCCAGCTAGAAGAAGAGCTTCTCAGATGACATTAGGTTGCCACTGGAACACCACAGACTGCCTCTGCCAATAAGGGGATTTCATGGTAAGGAGGTGGAAGGGTTCACAGGACTGAAGGTAAAATCACAGAATGAGGCTTGGACCAGGCACAACTCCAGTCTATTGTAGACATAGCTCATTACTCTTAACCAGGCATTCTCATAAGAATGAATGAACTCCAACTATAACACTTACCTTAAGATTAAGAGTCTCAAGAAAGAATACGACTGGTCAAGCCTAGGACCTATTGCCTAGGACCGTGGGCATGGTGAGAGAAAGGCTCAGGCCAGAAAGAACTCTAGAACTCCTTTGCACAGAATACTTGATATATTGTCTTGCTAAGCCTGCAGAGGTACTCAAGGGGAAATGGCAGTAGTGCTGGGAAGGAGAAGAGTTGCTATATACTCTTCAAAACAACTAAATGTGCCACATACTGCTACTGTGAAAGCCTCTTTCAAGTTTAACCAAACCCCTTCTCTTAATGCATGGCGTCGAAAGTTGAGTTAAATAACAGGAGTATTTTGATTTCCTTTTTTGGTTACCATAACTTTCCATTTCTTTTATGAGCATGGACCCAGTCTATCTCTCTGTTACATCAAGTAACAAAGAATGTTTAAAGAGAAGGTAAAAAGGGCATTCGCATTTTTATTGTAACTTTTTTATTAAGCTATTTTTGGAAGCAAGAGTCAGCAAACTTTTTTTCTGTTAAAAGCTACATTGTTAAGATTTGGGGCTCTGCAGGCCATGAAGGGTTTGCAAGGAACTACTTTAAAGCAACACAGGAGCCAGAGAGAATTTGTACATCAATACGTTTGTTGGAGTTCCCATACCATTTTGCACACAAAGACACAGGTGGCTGGCAGGATTTGGCCCCATAAGCCTGCTCTTCTCAAGACTTTAATATTCATAGGATCAATATGTACTATGTGTTTGTATTAAAATTCATTTCATTTCATTGCCAGAACTCTGAGGGATGTCATAGGTGAGATATTTACTCCTAATAAAAACCAGCTCCATGGCACCGGGAAGTCCTAGATTCTGTTGTTTCAGTTTGTCTGAAATCTTCTTCAAAATGAGCACAGTTATGAAAAATGAATGGCTGAATCTAAGGCAAGGAGAGAACTATAATCCAAAGGACTATAAAGTTGTACAAAAATTATTTATTAGCAAATAAAAAGTACTAGTGAACCAACAGAGCCTCAAGTGGAAAAAGGGAAGCACAGACACACACGTTCACGGTAGACAGATCTATCGCTTTGGTTTCTGTTTTAGTTTTCATGCCATGGCCCTGGACATCGCCTTCTTATTAGTTTGGATCAGAATGCCTTAACACAAATTCATTGCCAGTAAACTTCTGTCAGTTAGAGCCTCACAAAAGAGCGAGAACGTTCAACTTTGTTAACGATGATGCTTGCAAACAATCCCAGTCCCTGGTTTATACCTATAATTTGCTTACACAGTAGGAAGATTTACCATTCTTCTGAAGAGATCATTCCTTTTCAGCTTGACGAATAGTACATCTCGAACCAACTCATCTGGGAACAAGCCTCTTGTACTATAATTTGTCAATTTTAACATCATTCCAAATTTACACCTTATGTCAGAACAGTTTCCCACTCTCTTGGTATGGCTGGTTCATAGCTAGTTCTTTCCTTATGCTGCCTTTCACAGTATTGCTCTTTCCTGGTTCCCGAAGTCATTTTTTTTTTCTCCCAGTTAAGGTGCAGGGGCGGGACATCGAGAAGGACTAGGACACACACAAAACTGCTGAAGAAGAAACACTCCCATTCATTTCCCCCTCACTGGTTCCAGGACTTTTATGGGGGGGGTGCATATTTTCAGGTGCTTGTATGAGGCTCTGAGATTATCACAAGAAACGGAGCTCTTTCCCAACTCTATCTCTAGTAGCAAGCAAAGTAAAGTGCCTTCCTCGCACACAGTGGGCTCACAGTAAATGTCTGTTGAACAGATTCTGGTATTTCTGATACACTCAGCGGAGAAGAGAATGAAGCCAGCCAATATGAGAATTCCAAATACTGTGTACAGCGAAGAGGACAGGGCAGCTCAATGTAGGGCATGTAAGGTGGGGTAAAGATGTAAGGAATCACAGGTTTGGAGACAGTTTGTCTAAGGGAAGGACATAATGAAAACATAACTCATTTATTAAATTATCTATTACGATGAGGTTTATATGTTGTATAGGTGAAGAGATTATTCAATGTGTATTGGATATATGGGTGACTAAGAAAGACGAGGACCCTCCAAGGTTGGCGTTTTAGTGGGACATGGAGATAATGAATGTTAGATAATACACATGCAAACATATATTACAATGTCACCATTTTACAGTGTTATGAAGAGCGTAAAGCTGGGTCATTTGCAGAGAAAAGGATTAAGATTGTGTGTGTGGTTAGATTCCTGGTCAGGGCACATGCCCGGGTTGCAGGCCGGTTCCCTACAGGCCAGTTCTCAGCAGGGAATGCACAAAAGGCAACCATACATTGATGTTTCTCTCCCTCTCTCCTTCCCCCCTTCCCCTCTAAAGATAAATAAATAAAATCTTAAAAAAAAAGATTGTGTGTGTGTGTGCGTGTGTGTGCGTGTGAGAGAGAGAGAGAGAGAGAGAGAGAGAGATTTTAAGATAGGAGGGGTTACAAAAGCCATGTCTAAGAAGGTAACTTTAGAGCGTGGACCAGTATAAAAAAGGAAAGTGTCCAAATATCTTTAGAGAGACAGGGTTGAGACACAGGATATGGACAGGGTTAGGGAAGACCCTCAGGCAAAGAGAAAAGCAAGACTCATGGCAGGAACCAGTATTCCAAGAAACAGTAAAAGGTATGTGAGAAGGAGCAAGATCAGTGTGGCTAAAATTTCTGCTCTACAATATATTGTACTTCATGAAAATTATCTATATTATCATGAATTTTATGTTTCACTGAACAATAATTTCCACTTCGCATTGTTTCCATGTTGATGTGAGCAGTTTTCCATTTGGAATTTGCAACTAGCATGCTTCACTTTTTGGAGATTCTTATTCTCTTCATAATTTCTTACTCTAAGAAGGACGATCCCTTAGGAATGCCATGTTTTTCATGCATTTACAGCAATTATTTACTGGGGTGGTTGTAACAGTCAGTTATCGTTTTGGTTCTTGCTTCATTTCGATAATGTATGGCAATCTGTTGCCTCCTTCAATGTGCCACTCTGGACAACAGAACTTTAAGAACAAAACTGTTAAAACTATCCAATCGTTTTCATATATTTATCCTATGAAAGATGCATTCAATGGGCAACAATTTAGAGCCCCTCTCTGTATTTCTGCACTGTGCTAAATTCCCAATAAATCTGTTATTTACTACTTCTGAAAAGATTCATAAGAACCAAGAAGTTGTAGAGGAGTTTCTAAGCAGCAATAAAAGGCTAACAATATTAATGAAAGAATAAAGTGCCCAACTGTTTAACTGTATTAAGAGACTGAATTCTCATGCCACTGCCAGGTAATAATGTTGAAAAACTCACTTTAAGATGTATTCCCATATTCATACATGGCTATAACCCTACAGCAAGTGACTAGAGACAAATTCTCTCAGCAGTAAATTTTCATGCTGATCCCCTTATGTCAGCGTACGTCTTCTGGTTACGGAAACCATGATAGCTTTGTGACTGGCAAATGAAATCTTATGAAATTTTATTACTGCTGGGGAAATATAAAGGGCCAGCAATAGTACAAATTATTCTTAACATTGGGGTCCCAATGAAGGACGACAGATGGCAGAAATGTTTACTCAAGTGATTTTTCCATCAAAGTTTCTATTAGCATTTGAGTGCCAGCAGTGTGGCTGTTAAGGAGCCGTCAAACTCACCAGCCAGCTGGCGAAATCAGCACTCTAAACACTGACTATATAGAAAACATATTTGTATTCAATTTGGTCTTTTACACCATATGCCTCCTTCTAGATAGCCTTAGATTTCATCCACGTTAAGTCCAAGGCAGTCATGGCCCATAGAGTCCTCTGAGGGAAGAGATGATCAATGAGATATTAACATACATCTGAATCACAACACAAAAACTCTCTATAGCCGACAGTGTCAGAGACCTACACACATCCATTCAACACACTTCATCTCTGGGTAAGCCTATTGATTTTCAATAATGGCACCTGATACTTGAGGGCTTTCTGGGCTGCAAGCTCAGAAAGCAGGCTGAGAAGAATAAGAAACCATGGGTATTCCCATTAAGAGGAAGAGAACCTTTTTACAGACTTGCCTGTCTCAAACTTTTGGGCAGAAGTTACCCAACTCCAATCAATGTGCTCTATCTAAACTTGTAAAAATTGGCTCCTTTACAAAGTGCTTTAGCTCTGGCTGGTGTAGCTCAGTGGATTGAGTGCTGGCCTGTGAACCAAAGGGTCGCTGGTTCGATTCCTAATCAGGGCACAGGCGTGGGTGGCGGGGCCACGTTCCCAGTAGGGGGCACATGAGAGGCAGCCACATACTGATGTTTCTCTCCCTTCCCCTTTCTCTAAAAGTAAATAAATAAATAAATAAAACCTTTAAAAAAAGTTAAAAGGAATAAAAATCAAAGAAAGTGCCTTAGAATTTTCTTGATTACAAATACCCAAGGAAAGGCAGGGCTGAAGAGACCCTAAAATTTTCTTTGACACCCTCAGACTCTCCTATGCCTTCTCCCCAAATCCAGACACCAGGGCCCTTTGTCTCCATTTTTTTCCTCCTCTAGGAGATCACAGTAATATTCTCATGCTCTAACTCTACAGTTTATATGTAATTTTCCATATTCTGTGCAGATTTCCTATTTGAAAAAAGGAAAAGTATATTTTGCTTTA
Organism: Artibeus jamaicensis; assembly: GCF_021234435.1. Lineage (NCBI taxonomy): Eukaryota > Metazoa > Chordata > Mammalia > Chiroptera > Phyllostomidae > Artibeus > Artibeus jamaicensis. Next base: position 4,572,769 of record NW_026522028.1, on the reverse strand, counting down.
ACCAGAACATAAATTTAAACTACAAGTTTTTGGAGGTTTGATGGCAGAATTAATCCATACTGACTTAAGTATTTTCAGTCATAATGAATTAAGATTTATTGTTGTGGTACAAAGTAAAGAGTTTGAAATTGAATTTATTTACAGTAATACAGAAAAATATAATACACATCCACCACATAGTATATATTATGGACAAGGAAAGCACAGTAATGTGGAAAGATGAGGCAGAAAACTTATTAATCTAATATTAAAGAGACATGTTGCCTAAAAACAGCAGTTTAACTCCTATTAAGATAACTACTATTACTATTACATTACTATTTCACTCTTTGTTAGCTTGACATTTGTTGATTGAAAGCCTAAAAAGTTTCATCTAAACAACCTCACTTTGTTTACTTCTGAAGGTTAATATCAAATGGAATTTCTTAAGATTGTAAGGTCTCATTCTTGCTCATGGCAACATTCTCAAGTTGTTAATTTTTAACATGGTTCACTAAGCAGCATTAACTTGTAATATAAACAGGCTCCCTTTCCATTAATAGCAAGAATGTTTCATTCCTTTAACTATCAAACTAATGATTATTATCACTTCTACTATTAAATTCAAGAATTTTAAACCCCTGCCCTGACTGGCGTGGCTCAATTGGTTGAACGTCATCTCGCGAAGTGAAACGTCAAGGATTCAATCCCCAGTCAGGGCACATGCCTGGGTTGCAGGCCAGGTCCCCAGTAGGGGGCATGCAAGAGGCAACCACGCATTGATATTTCTCTCCCTCTCTTTCTCACTCCCATCCCCTCTCTAAAAATAAATAAATAAAATATTTTTTAAAAGAACCTAGAAAATGTTTTAAATAACTGATTTTGAACCCCATTAAAAGTAGCCCATATTTTCAAACTTATTTCTTTCTAGTCTTGAAGAACATGTAGAGCTAAACATTAGGGCCTGTTACAATATCACCTTTTCTGTTTTCTCTAAAAGTACTGGCTGGCACACCAATTCACTCTGTCAATAGATGAGTTTTAACATTATTTTCATAACTTTCTTTCATGGTGCTGAGCTTTCCCTTTAAAAACTCCCATTAACATTTATTCTTGTTAGTTCTAAAATGAGTAGGCAGACGTGTCTGAGGAGGATGTGTTTGGCTGAATTGGAATTTTCTTCAATTCCTATTCCAAGAGCTATACTTTGATCCAATGTCATAATTCATAAAAATAAGGTTTAATGAAACTTCTCAGTTGTTCCATCTGCATTTCAGATGTTTGGGGATAGTAGTTCAGTGGATTTTCTTGTTTTGTTTTCATAGATACAGGCTAATTACTTATGAAGTGTGATTAGTTATGATATCTTACATGTAATGTGTAATTATTTTGTGGAAAATGCAGTTCTAAGTGCTTTATGCATAACTTCTTTTTATTGTTACTGAAGACAACAGAAAGCAGGAACGTGGAGAGACTTAAGGCAGTTTCCCAGGGTTCTGCAGTTATTGAGCTAAAGGAGCTGGGATTTCAACCCATACTGTGTGAATGTGGCTTCTAACCTGTTCATCAATCTTTTAAACTTCTATTAGAGCCTAATTGGGCATTATAACTATATTTCATCTCTTTAAGGAGGAGGAGGAAAGACTGACACATTGAATAGAGACCTGGAAGGTGTAAAAAACCCAAATCACACTTTACCAATGTGTTGACTCATACAAAACAACACGTGAGGTTAAAAATATGCACTAGATGTGATTAGCCACAGATTAGATAATTGCAAAAAATAGATTTGTCAATTTTACAGGAGAAATTATGTGAAATAAATGATAAGAAAGATGGAATTAAAAAAAAAAACAGAATACCAGTGAGGCGTGGGACAACTTAAACAGTCTCATATCTATACTCGGGATCCCTGAAGAGGGACTGGGGATGGAAACATATATATATTTTTAAATGCCTTAAAATTTCTAAATTTGACGAAAACTACAAACCCACAGATCCAAGAAGCTTAACAAAGACTTCAAGAACAAGATATGTGATGAAAACTATGCCAAGGAGTATCATAAAGTAATTGTTCTACTCCCCAATAAACCTTCTGTATGCTAATTGCCATTTCAGAGAGGGCTTGCCAAGCATGCGCACCGGAAACAGGTACCTAAATAGATATCAAAGCAACTACTTTGTGTCAGGTATCTGTAAATGGCAAGAGATTTATAACCTCCCCAAGAAAACCACATATAACACATCTCTCTGTCTGTAAGCCACGTCCCTAGTGATGCTGCATAAGTTCCAAGTTTACTTTAGTGGTTTTACAAATATATTTTCTGTATGACGGCAGATTGGAAATCCTGAATTTCATCCACCTCTGATGCCAATGTTGGTGAGTATATAAGTTTGACTGACATACACACAATGACCCAATATTTTAAAATGACTCATTTTCTATGTTTACATAGTTTACCTATATTGTACATAGGTGGTTACATGTTTACTTTATTAATCAAAATGCATATTTGCTATGCAAAAATATTTGAGAATGGAGAATTGTAGAGTTGAATATGATATTGCTTTTTATAAATCCAGCATTTTAAGGTGTCAGAACTATTTAATAAATTACCTTCTTCCTTGCTTTCATCTGTCTTGATCAGCATTTTCTGGCATTAAAAATTGGCCACAATTCAAATCTACTTGAGTGAGCACTGCTACACGAAATCCGAGTTTAAAAAGTTACAAAATTACCCAAGACTCAGTGTAATAAACACAATATTTTTACACCCAAACTGTATAGTTTATAACCTAAATTACAATCTCCACAATCCAATTTATCTTTATCTGCATACTCAAAAGACACAGCAAGTTGAAATTAAACTGTACACTGGTTATAATCCATATGCTGCCTTTCCATTAACATAAACCATAAAAAGTCAATAAGTACCGCCAATTAACTCTGCATTGTTTTGGCCTCTGGACTATCTCAGAAGGCATTTTGTCAATAGAATATATGGAAATATTTCTACATCACCACAAATTGTCCTTAGGGAAACAGAACTGTAATTTTATCATGATGGATATTTCTAGAAACTACATTATTGCTAAGTATACCATAAGTTCTTCTTCTGGATAGGGTCCAACTTAAAAACACAAACTGCCCTAAAGCCACAGGACACCCTGCTGAATGATGCTTCCGTGTACCACAGATGCAATTAGGCTTTCATTAGATAAACCAGTTATCTCTAAGCTAACTCTTGTCCTGTCCATAAAAATCCACAGTGAACACTCCCAACATCAGCATTAGGGTTATGTTCTACTATGTGTAGTGATGGCAACAAAAGCCAGAAATGATACATTTCCATCATCCTTCATAACCTGAACTTAAAGAAGTCCAGCAGTTGTGATACTGTGAAGATAAACACAGCTTGCAAAGAGAGATCTCAAAATCTTACCTTAAGATACCATTTGTATTTGGCATGTTCCCAATTCTCAGGTATTTGTGTCTTCTTGAGAAACTGTTCAGCTTCTGTTAGCCATTGATTAAATAGCTTCATATCATAATGAAACCGTCGCCATTTTTCAACGGATCTGTCAAATTGCCTAGAGGTTAAAAATAGGGATGAAGAAAAAGAAGTAAATTATGTAAAACAAATTATATGGACATAACATATATGTTTATTCACATAGACAATAATATTAAATATAAAAGACAGGTTAAAGTAAAAGGCTGTGATTTCTCCCTTTAAAGCTGAATACATTTCTTGATTGAAACAAAAGTAAATGCAACTATTATGGAGTATTAACATTCTCTTCCTTGTGAGCATATTTATTTTTATCATTCTAAGAATTTGAAAATATATTAGCATCTAATAAATCATTTTAAAGCGATTCAATCTCAAATGGATTGAAATCAAATGATCTCATAAAGTCTATCCATTTCAATATTACTCTTAATCCAAAAGGCTCTATTCATTAAGAGCCTCAAGCATCCAGAATGATGGATGTAATGTGTTCTAGGTTCCAGCCAACTAACCAACACATTGGTGTAAAACACAAGATGAGTGCTGTTTCCCTTTATCCTTATTGTTTCATTGGACCCACGAACATTTTACTTTGAAATGCTGATGGAACTTACATGATATTAGTCAGGCTTTACAGCTACCTTAACACAGTTGCACATCAGAATCATCTGGGTTTTTAAAAAACAGTAACAATAGAGACTTCCGCCAAGATGGAGGCATAGGTGGATATGTTGTACCTTCTCACACAACCAAGTTTAGAGACAACTAAATATTAGCAACAGAAAACATAGCCAGAACACAGAAAATTGAACTTGTCGGAAGTCTGTTAATAATAAATTCTTCAACCTGACTGGTAAGGGGCGAAACCAGCAGCTGGTGGAGCAGGGTTGCACAGGAAAACTCAGTCAGACGGACTCAGGTGCGCAGAATCCAGGCCCAGGGTTGGACCTAGTGAGCAACCGAGCGAGCGACCGCAGGGGAAACAGCGAGGGAGCAGGGCTGCGGGTTGACTGTGGTCGCGCATTTGTGCACGGACAGACGAGTGAGGGAGTGGGAGATTGGACTGGAACCCAGCGGGTGCCCACAGCAGGCAGCGGGGAGGGCGCCGCCATTTCCCTGCTCTGACCCCACCTCCACGTACAGCGTCATAACCCAGCGACTCTGAGTGGCCCGGCCCAGGTGAACCACCTAAGACGCTGCTCCTCACCCAGCTGTGAGAAAACAGAAGAGGGGGTCGCCATTTCCCCGCTCTGACCCCACCCCCACATATAGCGTCACAACCCAGCGACCTGGGAGTCCAAGGCTCCGCTCCCCACTCTTCAAGGGCCCGAACAGACCAAAAATGGCTCAAGAAGATCTCAAAGCCCCAGAGCCTATAAATCTAAGTGATGAAGAAATAGCAAAACTCTCAGACGCACAGTTTAAAACACTGGTGATCAGGATCCTCACAGAACTGGTTGATTATAGCCACAAATTAGACAAATATATGAAGGCGAAACTAATTGAAATGAATGGAATTGCACAGGACACCAATAGCAATAAAAAGGAAACTGGGACTCAAATCAATGGAGTGGACCAGAAGAAAGCAAATAATGGCCAAACAGAAAAGAGTCAAGAAGCAAGAATTCAAAGAAATGAGGAGAGTCTTAGGAACCTTCAGGACATCTTTAAACGCTCCAACATCCGAATTATAGGGGTATCAGAAGGGGGAAAGGCACAGCCACCAGTGGAAAACTTATTTGAACAAATAATGAAGGAGAATTTCCCCAATCTGGCAAATGAAATAGACTTTCAGGAAATCCAGGAAGCTCAGAGAGTACCAAAGAATTTGGACTCAAGAAGGAACACACCAAGGCACATCATAATTATATTAGCCAAAATTAAAATGAAGGAGAGAATCCTAGAAGCAGCAAGAGCTAAGGGGACAGTCACCTACAAAGGAGTCCCCATCAGACTGTCAGCTGATTTCTCAAAAGAGACCTTACAGGCAAGAAGGGGCTGGAAAGAGGTATTCCAAGTCATGAAAACCAAAGACCTACAACCAAGATTGCTCTATCCAGAAAAACTTTCATTTAGCATGGAAGGACAGATAAGGTGCTTCTCAGATAAGATCAAATTCACGGAGTTCATCATCATCAAGCCCTTATTATATGAAATGTTAAAGGGACTTATCTAAGAAAAAGAAGGTAAAGAAACGTGAACAGTGAAAGGACAACAAACTCAGTTATTAACAACCACACCTAAAACAAAAGCAAACTAAAAGGACAGCTAGATCAGGAGTGGAAACATAGAAATGAAGATCTCAAGGAGGGTTAGCAACAGGGGAGTGGGAGGAGGAGAAGGGGGGAGAAGTTACAGAAAATAAGTAGCATAGACAGTAGATAGAAAATAGATGGGGGGGCAAGAATAGCATGGGAAATATAGAATCTAAAGGACTTGAGACACGCAGTCATAAACTAAAGGGGGGGTAATGGTGGGGATGGGGGGTAGGGTGGAGGGGAATGAAAGGGGGAATAGAACAACTGTAACAGCATAATCAATAAAAAATTTAAAAAAAATCCTTTTTTAGAGAAGTGCCATAAGTACAAGTTGTCAAAATATGTATATTTAAATAAAACTTCATTTTGTTAATAAAGAATTTTTAATTATGTGTATACACACACAAAAAAAACAGTAACAATAAAACACTGATTCCAGGCTCCACTCTAGACCCATTAAATCAGCATCTTTAGAGGTCAGATATCGATATTGGTATTTTTAAAAGCATTCAGGTGATTGTAACATACAATCAAGGTGAAAGAAACCTGACAAAGTAAAGTCTTCTGGGGTTATGATCCACTGGATCTCCAGGAGCCTGTCCAAAGAAATATTTGCTAGCACTAAAACCAAAAGCCATCCTGAACATTCCCGGCACTGGGACTGCGTCAGAATGTGGCAGTCTGTCCAAGTTCTCTGAGGGCTATGCCTGAGGCACAGTGGATTATCGTTTTAAATATCTTCTGAGTTCTTGACATCCATTTAGGAACTTTAAATAATTTTAGAACTTAAATACTGCTGCAACTCCCAACTGTTTTCCTGGGAAGGGAATGGAATTGCCGTTTAGTACACAGTTACCATGAGTCAGGCACCGGGCACTGTGCTTTTTGCACTTAATGTCATGGACTCTGACAACACACACTGTAATGCAACAATCAGTATTCCCATTTTCCCACAGACAAAAGTAAGAGGGTGACTTACTTGCCAAAAGGTAAATATTTATCAATGGCAAAGATTCTAACTGAGGTCTCTCTGGTTTCCCTTCCCCACCTTACCAGGTCTTTGCGATGATTTCTCACCCTACCAGTTAAACAATGTAGTGACAGAGTTGCAGGGATTTTTTTCTTATTTTTGTTTTTTATTATCTTCCAAATATTTAATTATGCATTTACATGTACATCGTATTCTGGCAGACACTGCATTTACTTACTAACTATACTTCTTACTTGAAAAAATATTTAAAACAAGGAACAAGCCAACTAGCAGAAATATTTAAAATGGACAGTATTTTGGCAGCATAAAAAAGGAAGTCGATGGTAACTGGAAGAAGCAGTTTCTAACTACAGATAGCTGAAAAATAAGAATTCTGCCTTTTATAATTAATGGCATCCTAGGGCTGATCAAATATCATATAACCATTAACCATGAAATGATCTTAGAAATATATTACAGGTTTAATAATAATTTTGTTTTGCCCTGGCTGGTGTAGCTCAGTGGATTGAGCGCGGGCCTGCGAACCAGATAATCACGGTTCAATTCCCAGTCAGGGCACATGCCCAGGTTGCAGGCAGGTTCCCTGCAGGCCAGTTCCCAGCAGGGGACGCACAAACGCAACCACACATTGATGTTTCTCTCCCTCTCTCCTTCCCTTCTCCTCTAAAGATAAATAAATAAAATCTTTTAAAAAAATAATAATTTTGTTTTTATATATTTTCAGTGGTAGCTAATATACAATAAATGACTTACAAATGCATCTTAAGAATTTATTCCCTTAAAATAATTGTGCATTGTGTACGTCTCACAGGTACTTGTATCATTGGAATGAAAGTATTAAATAACAATCTAAAAAACAATGATGCACTGATGGCATTGTTCCATCTTAATGAGACTATCATCGATTCTCATTTTCATTTTCATTATATATTTTTCTGTTGTCAAGTTTCCTCCAATGTGCATTTCACACTTTGATATTTAGAAAAACACAGTCATTTAAGAGTAATTTTGAAAAACTTAGTTATTTCTATCTTTCTAAAGATTTTATTTATTTATCTTTAGAGGGGAAGGGAAGGAGAGAAATATCAGTGTATGGTTGCCTCTCGTGTGTCCCCTGCTGGGAACTGGCCTGCAACCCAGGCGTGTGCCCTGACTGGCAATCGAACCTTAATCCTTTGGTTCACAGGACCACGCTCAATCCACTGAGCTACACCAGCCAGGGCTAAGAGTAGTTTTAAAAGGCAGTCTCACATACTAACAACTACCGCCTCTCACTCTGCTCTTCTACCAGTTTGAAAAGCAGGCAGAAGCTAACCAGAGCACAGAGAAGTTGTCACTTGGTCACAATGTACCCTTCCAACTTTGTAGCAGTCCCCTCCTTACTTTGCTTTTATTTCCTGCCCAATCACTGGAACTGGTCTTATTGCCTCTTTGAACTACTGGGAGGTGGCTGCTTTTTCCAGCATTGCTGCTATAAATAACTCCTCTCTTCCTTGCGGGTGCTGCATGCTGCACAGACACGCCCCCTCCGCCACTCACTGCACTGGCAACCACCATCTGCCCCCAGAGTCCACAGAGGCTCCTCTTACCCCTCTCCTTCTCCACAGGTTACCTTTCCTCTCAAGCCCCCAAGAAAAGGAAATCCATATGGGTCCATATAATTGACCGTGATACACAAAGCTCTGCAAGACAGAGCTGGAGGGAGAAAGAAAACGGAAATAGGCTGAGGCTGATTTTGCTATTTACATACTTGTTCCAGGGGCCACAATAATGAGACAGGATGGCCTTGTCAGCCACACAGGCCTATCTGCATTCTCCACACCTGGATATTGCCTTAGGACTACATGGTTTTGCTCACGTTCCCAATTCCTGAAAGGCCTGCCAGCCTTTGCTTTTGTTCCCTTTCTCCTATTCCTACAATCCAAACCTTTCTGTATTTAATGACTGGGTCTAAATGACTGTCGCTTTGTCACTATCTAAACAGAGAGTATTCAACAGAACCTACAGCTGTAAATGCTTGGAAACTGGAAAGCTGATCTAATTTTATTATTAAATTAGTGTTAAAATGAGTACCTCTAGTCAAACAAAATATTACAGAATAAAAACATGCACTTTTGCACATAATGGCATTTAATGTGAGTAATAACATTTTAAACTCCATTTCAAGCATCACATAAAAAGTTTAAATACACTTTTCAGCATTTAATATGCATTAACGGCAAAGTCTGTATTCGTAAATTTACTACGTAAAATTTTCTTTTTATCACAATGACTTATAAACTTAAACTATTTCCTGGCAATGAAAATTCCAAATGAATAAAATTTTTGCTAGTTTTACATTACATTTGTCGATTTAATCTCTAATCAGTAACTAAGAGCCGTAAAATCCTCACAACATTAACCGGACTGTACAAATGATTGCAGAAAAAGGCAGCACCAATTAAAAACACATAGGGGCATTAAAAATAAAATTCAGGTAAATAAATGTAAGTTTTACCCTCTATATTATTTCTCAGGCAAAAGGGTGGTTGCCTTTTTTCCTGGGAATAAGAAATGTAGACCCAACTAAATAAAGGACAAAAAATATCAGTATAAACATATGGGTAATAAATCAAGTGATTTTAAAATTTTGCAAATATTAAAATTCTCATTCACCATGCAAGCAGTATTTAAAATTATACTGGTGCTCTAAATCAAGTTAGTCAGATTATTCTTGGGCATAAATTACATTTAGGGTGTAATTTAGGTACTTTGGGATATTCCTTAACACTTTCAGGTAATTAAGGTGGTGTTCAATTCCATAAAATAGATTTAAATAAATAACACCCCACTAGCCTTCCAACACATCCATTGTGGCTTTGTATGTAGGTCTGCTAACTCAGCATTAGGCTGCTGGTTATTTCCTCCCACGTTTCATTTTGATGTGGTAAGTGGAAGAGATCTTGGCTCAAGTCTCCTGGTCCAAACTGTTGGTAAATGGAAGTTAAATTAGGCATTTGCATCGAACCATAGTACCTTGTTCCCCTCCACACCCACACTCTGGCCCTACTTCCACAGGAATAAAATTAATATTTTTTAAAAGGTCTATTCTTTTTTTCTTAAAGATTTGATTATTTTTAGAGAGGGGAAGGGAGGGAGAGAGAGAGGGAGAGAAACATCACTGTGTGGTTGCCTCTCGTGCGCCCCCTACTGGAGACCTGGCTGGCAACCCAGGCCTGTGCCCTGCCTGGGAACTGGTGACTCTTTTTGTTTGCAGGACAGCACTCAATCCACTGAGCAGCACCACCCAGGGCAGGAAAAAATTATTTTGAAAAACCTGAGTGTATTAGCAGGTGTCAAGCATTTTCTACCGAATCTGACTCACTCTGAGGAGCTCTCCCAAGGCTCTGACTGTCATCACTTGTCTCACCTACCCCTGTTACCTAAAACACTCCACTCCTAAGACACTGCCCCAGTCTCTTTGTACTCTCATGTGTATATGAGATAATGTTCTCTCTATCTATCTATCTATCTATCTATCTATCTATCTATCTATCTATCTATCTATCCTGAGCCCAGGCCCACATATGAGCAATTCGACTCCATTCTAGCTGTCTGATGGTCTCACTGCCACCATCCCTGGATGAGGGGTTGGACCGGGACCCCTGCTCTTGCTCCCTCTGGCAGGTAGAGCACAGCGGTGAGACTGTCTCGCTTGGAATCCTGGCTCCACCATTTACTGTGTGGCCTTGGGTAAGGAAGTGCCTTCTCTGAAAAGTGATTATAAAAGTAGTACTTACCCTCTTAGGTTATTTGTGAGGGTTCCGTGAATGAATATGTCTAAATTTCTTGGAACAGTAGCTGGTGCTATTCAATGAATCCAAGTTTTCATTACTCTGCCTCTATTTGGCTTAGGTTTTCAAATGCAAATCATGTCACCAACATGGAGTCCAAGCCATGTCACTGTCTCTCTGGTCTCTACCAGACATTTAAGAAATTCTTTTATCCTTAGTTTCAGGATTTAAAGTAATGAAGTAGACAATGCCATTGGCCTGCTTACATAAGCTGAATCATTGCTTTAGCCTAGAACCCATGGCTGCCTATGCCTAACTTTGACTGTGTTGTATACATAATTTGTTTATTGTTAAAACACCTTTTATTGTCAAACCACTGATATACAGACAAATGTATCTATTGTGACCACAACGCAAGCCAGCAAATTAAAAAATCATCCCAGCAGTCAGAAATCACTCTCGAACCCTTCCCAATCACTAGTCCCTCCTGCCCACCGCCCATATATTCTTCTCCCAGCTTTCTTGGTAACCATTTCCTTAGAGCTTTGTAACTTAAATATGCATTCCAACAAAAACAAACTAAGCAAAAAGTAGAACAGAAACACAATCACAGAAATGGAGATCACATGGAGGGTTATCAGTGGGGAGAGGAAGGGGAAGAATGGGGGGAAACGTACAGGGAATAAGAAGCATGAATGGTAGGTACAAAATAGACAGGGAAACGGAGAAGCCAAAGAACTTATATGTACGACCCATGAACATGAACTAAGGGGCGACTGCTGTAGAGAAGGTGGGTACCAGGGAGAAAGGGAGAAAGGGGAAAAAATGAGACAACTCTAATAGCATAATCAATAAAATATACTTAAAGACTTATCAAAATTACTGAATCTGTGTAGCAATTTTATTGAAGATAGAAGAAATGCCACACAAAAAATAATAAACATGCCTTTCTAACACTTGAGTTTAGCTCTTGTATGTTTTTGAACATCTTATAAATGGAATGATATAATATATCTTCATTTGTATGAGGGTTCATTTGCTAGGTATTATAGCTTTAAGATTAGTCCATGTGTTGCATATTCATTGCTGTATAACAACATTCCACTGTGTGATTTTTTTTGGTTGATAATAAATATCGAGGCTCCTTTAGTTTACAGCTATTATAATGCTGCTGTAGACACTCCCGCACCTGTCTTCTGGAATGTGTGCACCAGCATTTCTGTAGAGTGTGTACTTACAAGTGAAACTAATGAGCCACAGGTTATTCACATCTTTAATATTCCTAAGTAATGCCAAATGGTTTGCACTCCTAACAGGAGTATTGTATGAAGGTTTATACTCCTATTTACAGTTTATAGTCCAAGTAGCAATGTATGAGAATTCCAGCTGCTACATAGTCTGAGCACTACTTGCTACTGTCAGACTTTTACTTTTTAAGCATTCTGCTCCCTCTGTAGTGGTATCTTATTTTAGTTTTAATTTGCAAACCCCTGTCTTCTAGTGGAGCTGGCATATTCAATATTTACAGGCCGTGTAAATTTCTTATTTTGTGAGGACAAGTCTTAGTGTTATTGTGAAATGTAAAACCCATTTGTTATTTACTACAGAGTGATCATTCTATAAACACCAGATAGATCAAGATATTAAATACTGTCAACAGTCAACAACCCTCTTTGTACCCTTTTCCACTTTTTGAGAACTTCTCCCAGCTTTCAATTGGACTGTCTATTCTTCTCTTATACATTTGTACGAATTCAATCTGGCTGGTGTGGCTCAGTGGATTGAGCACCAGCCTGCAAATCAAAAGACTGCCTGTTCGATTCCCAGTCGGGGCACGTCCCTGGGTTGTGGGCTGGGTCTCCAGTAGGGAGCACATGAGAGGCAACAACACATTGATGTTTCTCTCCCTCTCTTTCTCCCTCCCTTCCCCTCTCTCTAAAAATAAATAAATAATCTTAAAAAATGATTTGTGGGAATTCTTCATAATTATGAATGCACCCACTTCATCAGTTACATGTATATTTCAAACATCTTTTCCTACCCTGTGGCCTTCATTTTCACTCTTTCAGTGTTGTTTTTGATATACAGAAGTCATTAATATATAATCTAGTCCAGTTTATTATTTTTACATATGAGTGCTTTCTATAATATTTAAGAAGTCTTACTTTATCCAATATATATTTACATACTCTGATTCTCAGGCTTCAAACCAATTGGAGTGGGACTTTGATTTTAAGTTCCTAGTAATAGTTATAATAATAGAGTTTAGGAAGTCATTTTTCCGCCTTTATTCCCTCTCTTCACTGCTAAATTTCTGCACATTTAGTTTCCCTTCTTTCTCATAACAACTGTTCATTTAGCACCATATGAACAAGACAGACTTTATTTGAACTGGATCGCCAACATCAACACTTAATATTAGCTCTTTCCGATTACAGGGGACACTTGCCACACTTAAAGGTACAGGGGCTTTTTTTCTGTCAAAAAATAACTAAGCAGTTAGTTTGCCTGTGGACTACAGGTGAACCTCTTGAGTTTTCTGGCTGTATATTTTCCTGTACAATCGCATTCACATTTCAAGGTTCAAATAACATCTACAGCAGGGGTTGGTGAACTTTATCTTGAGAATAAATATTTCAGGTTTTGCTGGCCATGCAGTCTTTGGTAAAACTACTCAACTCTGCCATTATATCTCAAAATCAGCCATAAACTGAACATAAGTGAATGGGTTTGGCTGGGTCTCAATAAAACTTTATTAAAAAAAAAAGGTGTTTGGCCAGGTTTGGCCTACTGGCTATACTTTACCTACCCTTCATCTATAAACTAATTAGCACAAAGCTCCAGACACCAGCCCTTACCTGAGCTCTATTTTCACTGGAACATCCTATGTGAACCTCAAACATAGCATTTTAAAAGTTTCTTATTTTTCTCCTCTAAGTCTCTACTTGTAATTTTAGCTAATGATTGTCTACCTAGAAATCTCTCTGAGGTCACCCTTTACTCCATCTTTTCTTTTCTCTATACCATATTTGCCTTATATCTCATCAGAAACAACTCTTTTAATATGGCCTCTTTCTTCCAGCCTCACTGCATGGCCTCCCTTGAAATCCCTTCATGCCTTCTCCTTTGTCAGATTCCAATGCTTCTCTCCCAATCCAAATTGTCTGACCACCCTGTAACCTATGGCTATACTGCCACCCCTTCTTTTGGATCCCAACGCAAACATTCACATAGTCCACACATACAACCTACAGTTTCAAACACTGACTGTCTTTCCACTTCCATAACATTTAGTGGCCAACAGAGGACCCTGAGGGCTTGGGCTGGAGACTGGGCACCTGTGAATACTGGAGTCCAGACTGAGCCCCCAGTGCAGAACCACAAGAAAGAAAAAAAAATGGTGCCCAGTCCCCTTCTGTCTGTGGCATTCAGGAAGAGCAGCAGTATAAACTCAGTGAGTTTAAAGTCAGCAGGAGGCGTTTTTTTCCCCCAAGTGTGAGACAATAAGACCTTGAGCTGTGAAAGCACCAAAGACAGATTCAGAGAGACGTCAGGAGGCTAACACCAATAGCTGATACAAATTTCACTTTGCTCTCCTACAGAACTTGTGTTTTATTTTCATTTTTTAATTATTATTAATTTTTAATTTTTTAATTTTCCCTTTCTCTGTTTAGTTTTTTGTTGTTGTTTTATTAGTTGGCTTAATGTCATTGGTTGCCTGGTTTCCTTTGTTTTCCCTTTCATATTGTATTTTAATCTTCTTCTTTCAATTCACTCATGTTTCCATAACACAACACTCTTGGTCTTTTACTTTTTATTATTTTTATTCAGATCATGTATATCTTGCCATATTATTGTTGTTCCAAATCACACACAGAACTCTTCCCTGGTCTTGGTCCATTTTACTGTCTTTCTGAGCTTTATTACTGTTGTGGTTAACTTTATTCTCTCACACACTACACCAGGTTTCTATCTGTCACTCTCACTGTATCTCATCACCTAACCTCACATAAGCACTCTGCTTTCTGAAGTCAGCTCACATTTTCCCCCTCTAATAAGAGTCTTATGTCTTTTTCACATTTTATAAAAAGTGGCTCATTGGGTGAAATATCACGGTTATAGCTGTACTTCTGCAAAGGATCTCCTATCTATTTTCTACTTGTTGGTACATTAAATCCCATAAAATAGTCTCCTGCTGTCTTAATCCATTTCGCCTTCATCCAGCCCCTGATTACATCAAGATAAGGTAGGAGTTGTGAATACCACTAAAATCACTGGAGGAGAGAACTCAATAACAAAGAAACCACCCATAGGTAAAACCCAAGTACAACGAGAGAGCCCACACAAATGGAAGAAAGGGAAACCCTAGAGCATCCAGACAAGGAGATCAAAGAGACCACACCACTGAGTCCCACAGAACTCCTACCACAGAAGGCCACCCTATAAAACAGCTAGCAAACCAGAACATCAGGAATCACAAAAATAAACTAGAAGAGTCACCTAAAATGGGGAGACAAAGAAAGAACCCACAATCTAAAGGAATGGAAGACTCCCCACTAAACAAGCTAAATGAAATGGAAGTAAGCAAACCATCAGATACAGAATTCAAAAGAATAGTTGTAAGGATGCTCAAGGAACTCACAGGCAATTACAAGGAACTGAGTGAGAACCACAACAGTATGAAAAAGGAAATAGAAAGTATAAACAAGACCCAAGGAGAAGTGAAGAATACAATTTCTGAAATAAAAAACACACTAGAAGGAATTATATTCAGGCTGAATGAAGCAGAGGACCAAATTAGTGAGCTGGAAGACAGGATGGAAAGGAACACCCAGGTACAGCATCTGCTCGAAAAAAGACTCAAAATATGAAGATATCTTTAGGGAGCTGCAATAGAACATGAAATGTAACATCTGAATTATAGGAATGCCAGAAGGAGAAGAAAAGGAGCAAAGGATAAAAACCCTGTTTGAAAAAAATAATGACAAAACTTTCTGAATCTGGAGAGGGGAAAAACCACACAAGTTCAGGAAGCACAGAGGGTCCCAATCAAGATGAACCCAAAGAGGCAAACTCCAAGACACATCATAATTAAAATGTCAAGTTTTTATGTTTTGGGCAAGTTGGAGGCACAGGTAGAAACTCTTTGCTTCCTCTCACGACCAAAAGGAGGATAACAACCAATCTAAAATCAATAAACAACCAAAATCTCCAGGAAATCAAACTGCATGTGACTCTGACAACCAAGGAATTAAAGAAAAAATCAACCAGAACAACCAGATCCATAAGGTGGACAGCACTGGCTGACTCAGAAAAACCTGGTCAAGGTGGCTGAGGGGCGACGCTGATGGCCAAGCTCTGCAGAGCTGCGTGGGAGGGGCTGAATTAAGGGGAAAACTGAGACTCAGAGCTGATTGCAGGCTACGACTAGGGTTGCTGCAGTGGGAGATACTTCCAGTCTGACATGAGAGTCTGTTGGAAAGTGCACTAGAGACAATCAGACCAGCTGCATTGCTCCCTCTCTGGCCCCTCCCCCACAGGCAGGGCAGCAAGGTTGCCCCACCCAGGTGAATACCTAAGGCCCTGCCCCCTTATAACCTATCAGCTCTGCCAAGACAAAGAAATATGGCCCAAATGAAAGAACACAGCAAAACCTTAGAACTAAGCAATGAGATTGCCGACCTATCTGATGGAGAATTTCAAGCCCTGGTAATTAAAATGCTCACAGATCTGATTGAGTTTGGCTGAAAAATGAAAAAAATAAATGAATGATACCCAAAGTGAAAAAAAGCAAAATATTCAGGGAACCAATGGTGACAAGAAGAAAACCAGGATTCAAAGCAATGATTTGGAACAAAAGGAAAAAAATAAACATCCAACTGGATCAGAACAAAGAAACAAGAATCCCAAAAAATGAGGAGAGGCTAATGATTCTCTGGGACAACTTGAAATGTTCCAATATCCACATTATGGGGGTGCCAGAAGGAGAAGAACAACAGCAAGCAATTGAAAACTTATTTGAATAAATAATGAAGAATAAAACCTCCCCAATCTGGTGAAGGAAATAGACTTTTAGGAAGCCTAGGGAGCCCAGAGAGTCACAAAGAAGTGGGACCCAAAGAAGAACACATCAAGGCACATCATCATTAAGTTACCCAAGATTAAAGGTAAAGAGAGAATCTTAAAAGCAGCAAGAGGAAAGGAGAGAGTTACCTACAAAGGAGTGCCCATAAGACTGTCAGCTGATTTCTCAAAAGAAACCTTGCAGGCAAGATGGGGCTGGAAAGAAGTATTCCAAGTCATGAAAGGCAAGGATCTACATCCAAGATTGTTCTAGCCAGCAAAGCTATTATTTAGAATGGAAGGGCAGATAAAGTGCTTCTCAGATAAGGTCAAGTTCAAGAAGTTCATCATCACCAAGCCCTTATTATATGAAATGTTAAAGGGACTTATCTAAGAAAAAGAAGATAAAAATATGAACAGTAAAATGACAGCAAACTCACAGTTATTAACAACCACACCTAAAACAAAAGCAAACTAAGCAAACAACTAGATCAGGAGCAGAACCACAGAAATGGAGATCATGTGGAGGGTTATCAACAGGGGAGTGGCAGGGGGAGAGAGGGGGAGAAGGTACAGAGAATAAGGACAGCATGGGTGGAACTGCAGAGCATTATGCTAAGTAAAATAAGCCAGGAGGTGAAAGACAAATACCATATGATCTCACTTATAAGTGGAACCTAATCAACAAAGCAAACAAGCAAGCAAAATAGAACCAGAGACATGGAAATAAAGAATAAACTGACAGTAACCAGGGGGACGGGGGAGAGGGATAATGGGGGAAAACAGGGGAAGGACCATCAAGGAACATATATAAAGGACACATGGACAAAGCCAAAGGGGATAAGTTGGAAGGGTGGGAGGTGTGGTGGGGGGGGAAATGGAGAAAACTGTACTTAAACAACAAAAATAATTATCAAAAAAGACAATATTTAGAGCATTTAGGGAAAAGGGATACCTGCAATTTCCATCTGCAAAAGATCAAATAATTTAAGTCTAAAAACTGACAAATGATTTACTTAAAACAATCAATGTAGACAATTATTATGCTTTCTCGATTTATTTACTTTTAAGTGGCTATGTATTAACTTTTTATGTCATTTATGGTACTTCTTGAAAGTTAAAAAATTAAGTCTATAAACACCATTTGACTCTTGCAGAAAGACACTTGACATTTCATTAAAACCACAAAACAGATTGAAAAAATAATATGCATTTTTAAAAGAAAGTATGAAAGGCTCTTTTTAAATCTTGACATGTTATCTAGGTAGCATACAAGTGTATGTTAGTTTGTTTTGCTCTTTTATTATATATTATATAATTTAATGGGCTGGTGAATAGATGATAGTAAGCATAAGTCCTTCAGTTGAGAATTTCAGTTCAGTATCTTGGAAAATAAAATGTGTTACAATTTTTAAAAACTCCTTGGGATTGGAAAACTTACGATACTAGTATTGTTTTCTGTAATACAGTTAATTGAACACCTGGTTTGGGCAGTTTCTGTGACTTGAAGTAGATGGCTGTTACCTTTCGTGCAATTTGAAATTAAGAGAATAAGTGTTTATCCCGTGAAGACCATCGAAACCTAAGAAAACATTTTTCAACTTATGTATATATATTTCAAACGTCTCCAAGTTTCAGGAGAGTGCATTCCTGTAATATTTTCCCTCACACTGTGATGTTCTTAGTTCCATATAATACATACTTCAACTCAACAATAATTCTTCTTTTACTTAAATGTAATCCACTGAAATAAACCCTATTTAGAATTCCTATGTCCACAGAGTTTTGTTATATATGTTTGGATTTAGTACTTTTTCTCTTTTGCTTTCTAATTTATACTGATTTACCCCTTTATTCTCAAGCTAGATTCATATTTCTCCAAAATAATAACCTTTGAAATAAAATTGCTAGTCATTTTTTTCTTATTCCCAGAACAAGGAAATTTTATCCCCAGAATAAAATGTATTTGATTAAAAGAAACACTTCCATAACAACCCAAAGGAAATCTTAAAATTCTTTAGATGTCTAAAGTACTTTTTTAAATTTTGCTATTTTTTCATTAATGCATGTCTGGATGGGATCTAAAGTGGATATTTTGTTAATAGTTTTCCCTCTTTTCTACAAGTAGTAGGCACATCTGTGGAGGAATATGCTAAACTAGGAAAGGCTTGTCAATAAGCTTATGTCATCTTAAGTAAACCAGTACTTTCTGAACTCTAAGTACAAACAAACACATAAGCAAATATGTAGGGGAGGGCAAAAGGAGGTGTACAGCTGTGAGCACATGAAACAGCCTATATTATATACACACAAAAGTTTAAAATACACAAAGAGATGTGTATATGATTTATCTATGTATATATGTGTGTGTGTGTGTTTATACACACACATCAAGCATATTATTTTGGCTTAGGAAGAGACATCATAAACATCCCAGAGATAAATGTATAAAGTAGTCACACAGGTAGGGATGCATATTTTTACCTCCTCATGATATCCAGTTATTTAAGTAGCTAATTATAAAAAGACAAACAAAAGTGTCTCTGATATTTCCACTGTCTCTGGCATTCCACAAATCTTCTCTGTCCTTCTCTTTTATAAATATCTTTGCCATGATCCAAAGTCCCAGCAGACCAAGGACTGTGCAAAGGGTGTAATATTTGACAGTTCTGTCATGTTGGAAAAATATTCAGGGTATGCTATTCCTGTACTGCTTCTGAAAAAAAAAACAATGTAGGTTTATGCTAATATCAACCTAAAAATTATGCAATTTCAATGTCTTGATTTGGCACAATTAGCACCCTGTAAAAATACGCAAAGTAGCAAAAATAGTTTGCTATTAGTGAGCTATAACGTTGCCTTAAATAGTAGGATGTTTTAGGCGAATTAACTACACAAACTGATTTAGTAGTCTAAATTATATAATTTGATTTTCTTAAAAAGGTTAAGGTAGCATTCCTTCTGTGGACTTGATATATATTCATGGATATACTTTACAAAATGTGAGCATTTTATATATTTAGTCCTCATTTACCTATCTCCTAGTACATAGTTCAAATGAAGATAATACAGTGTTTGACGTCATAGCTCCCAAATCTTATCTTTATTTGATGGCTCCAGGGGATATCTGAAATAAGGATGTCTTTCTCTTCATTCAAACATAAAATGTATGTAATTGATATAGAAACTTTTACCTAGAACTAGCGGCAAAATAGGAACAAACACAAAAAGCCATCAATATGTGCTAAGCACTCTACTATATACTTACGTTTCAACACGACATTTTCAACAACACCTTAGGGCAGGTACTATTATTATTCTAATTTTGCAGATAAGAAAACTGAGCATTTAGAAGGCTTAGTAACTTGTATTTTTCTAAGCAGGAATGCAAGGCAACACTAGATTTGAATGAGGCTAGTATAGGGTATATGGTTTTACTGTTAGCATCACTGGGATTAGTAAACAGCGTATTATCTCATGGAAGACAAGAAATCACATTTCTATAACATGCTGTCTTCTTGAGCATAAAGCATGTTGTTACTGCTCGGTCCTACTTCTATATATCTGAGCATCATAAATCTTATATTAAAAAAGAAAAAATAATAAATGACCTAACATCCTTTTTCAGCCTCATTGGCTCAAACTAACATCTCTTCTTTATAGCCACATCACGATGAATCACGTGGAATTTATCTTAGTTTCCCAGGAATATCCTTGATGGTTCTTCATCTTGTTTTCTTGTTTTGTTCATGTTATTTTTTGTCTTCAAGTGGTATTTCCTCTAGATTTTATGTCCAGATATAACTTCCTCTTTGAGAACCTTTCTGATGCTCCCTAATAGAAGTAATCCAACCTCTCTGAACTTCCCTAACACTCCTTTTGTCCTGTTTGAAAGGATTCATTCCATTCCAACTGATATGCATGTCATTACACCCAAACTACAGTGAATGGTCTCTAAGAGTGGGAACTTTGTTGAACCATCATTTTTACCCTCTGTAACGGGTACTTACAAATACTCTCGAACTTCATTTTTGCAGATTCAAAATTAACTGAAGTTTAATACGTACAATGGGCATCCATTTTGAATTTACATGTTTTAATAGGAATATGTCACATAGGTTAGAAATCCCAAACGGTCGTCTTTAAAAATGAAGACGTGCTTTTCGATTTAAAGCAGGTCAGAGAAAACAAGGAGGTTGCGCAGCATTTGAAATGTGAAAACAGGTGAACGTGAGCTTGAAATTCCGTTTTACTGCTAACTAGTGCTTTGTAAACATCAGCAAGTAATTTAATTTGCTGATTTCAGAATTCTCTTTTGTAAAGTAGGCATAATGTCTACTTCACAGTGTTGTTATAAAAATGGGGGATAATATGGCACAGTTTTCAAGCACATAGCGCTCAAGCAATGCTGGCAATAACAATCATCATGATATCCAGATCTATCTGTCTGTCTATCTATTTATCTATTTTCACACACAAAAGTAGAATGGGATCATCAGGTACATCTAGGATTCTTGCCTTTTAAAAGTCATACATGTCACTATGTGTAAAATGATTGTAATTGAGCAAAACAAACTATAGCAAATGGAGTCCTGCCTTTGTTTAGAGTCAAGAAACATTCCTTGTTTCTTTCTGAATGAGGAAGGAACAGTACATTTGATCTGGCTACAAGAAATTCAACACTAATTTTTTTTTTCTTGCCAAGCTAAAGGATGATGAGAAGGGGAAAAACATTTTATTTTAAAATGGAGAGTGATAGATTTTGATCTTCAGGGCAAGGAAGGCATTTCGGTGTAGTTTTCTTCTCAAAAGTATTATTAAAACACAAGTAAGATTAAAAAATAGAAAAGCATGGCATTTTGCTTCTTTGGTAGTCAAAATGTTCATTTCTTCCATATAGGATTGTTGTAGCAATTCAAATTGGCCACTTAAGGTTAGCTTATCTTACATGGGGACTTGTTTGTTTGGACCCTGATTAAAAGTAAGGATTAAGATCACTGTGTATATTATAATATAGTTGCTATGAGAGCACAATAAAACAAATATAAAGATAAAATAGAAACAATTAACTTTTCACTTAGCTTTATTCTATGTGAGCAATTCTATTTTCTCTCTTACATAGTTTCACAGAGACCATTACCTCCCACAAGACTTTCTATTAAGGTTGTTGTAATTAACAAGAGCCCATACACACCTAACAGTTACCATCTACCATATTAATGGACATATACAAGCTATTGTTCTTTCTAATGTTTACTACATTTTGTTTTGTTTTATTTTGGGGTCCAATCTCAAAGGTGGCATGTTTTTTTTTTTTTGTTAAATAGCAAGTTTTATAATTGTTAATTAATTCTAAAATAATTTTCGAAGAAAGAAAAACTATTCCCATTTTACTATCACAGGCTGGTCTTGGACCGTGCAGAAATAGTATTATAGAAAAAGAATAAATTTCAAAGCACCAAATGAAATTAATGGAGAATTATTGAGGAAATTACACCAGAGTAACATTTCAATTAGAAATCCCCAGGAGAAAATATCTAGGCCATCAGAGGTTGTAACTTGTAAAGAAAATAGAAACCATTTTCAGTGGGCATGACCTATTTTACTTGGAGTGGCACCTGTTAAGTCAAAGGAAAAATATCCAAAGGGCTTTCTTATCAAATAAGTAGGAATTAATTTTGAGGCGGATTTCTGGTTACATATATCTGACAAAGATATGATAAGTGAGTTACATGTCACAAGCCCCTTATTAGGATGTCATGCTCACTTAGTTGAGTCCACTGATCCCACGGGCATCTGGATATACCCTCGGGGACAGGCCAGTTCCAGCATAATACCACATAGGTAAGACACCTTCCCCTCAAATTCACTGCACTAAAATCTGACCCAGCTCTAGCAAGCATCACTCAAGGAAATTTTCACCATATCTGACTTACTACTTCATGAATGAATATCATCATACAAACCCGGCCCCTCTTGTTCTTTCGCATTCCATTTTATTAAAACACAAGTACATGAGGGAAATATTCTGGGCATAAAACCCCTATCTTCATTAAATGTTTTCTTTCCTACACCTGAAGGCACAAGTCTAAACTTGTAGAGGTAGTTTATTATTTAATTAGAGCAGATTCTTTTCTGTCCTTTTAAGTATTTCATCTGAAGGTTGATTAACATCAGTCTACGCTGTGCTCTCAGGCAAGTAAATATAGCTTGTGTGGAAAGAGGAATGAGCAGAAGCAAAAAGTAAAAAAAAAAAGTTAAATACAGAAAAACATAAATGTGTATAGAAATAGAACCTCTGAGAAACAAAATACCAATCATCAAAGCCCACTGGAAATACTTTATAAATGTGTGTGAAGTATAGGGTTTGCATATTTTATTTAACTATTAATTCATTCCTTTAACAAGCATTCGTTGAGTGCTTAGTACTGGGCCTGCCGGTGTGTTACATTCAGGTGGTATGAAGGTGAAAATGATGCTATTCCTGCCAATGAGAAAGTCACAGTTCAGGGCTCACACTTTGTGTTCTCAGGAGGGTATGTTGCAAAAATGTAGCATATGCTGAACTTGCCCAGTGCACAACCCCTTGCCTTTCCATGCCAAGTACACTAATTCAACTTCTGAGTGCCAGCACTTAGACTTCATTGCCTAAGGACTCCGCCTGGCCAGAGCTCCGCCCACCTATATGGCAAGCCAACTACTCAGGAATGAACACCTATGGGAGCAGCTCTCCCCAAATGATTGACAAAGGTTGATGTATGAATACCCCAGCTCATCTCACACCCTCAAGTGTGATAATTCTCAGGAATGTCTTTCACACTGTCTCAGAGTTACCTCATGGGGATTAAGCTCCAGATACCCAAAGTGTTAACTGGCTCACAAATACACCATTTAGCCCTGGCTGGTGTGGCTTCACGGATTGAGTGCTGGCCTGTGAACCCAAGGGTCACCAGTTTGATTCCCAGTCAGGACACACGCCTGGGTTGCAGGTCAGGTCCCCAGTAGGGGGTGTGGGAGAGGCAACCACACATTGATGTTTCTCTCCCTCTCTTTCTCCCTCCCTTCCCTTCTCTCTAAAAATAAATAAATCATAAAAAAAGAAATAATTGGAATCAAGAATCCAATATTATCTCCACAATTTCCTCTGGAGAGCAAAATCACCCACAGTTGAGAACCATTGACCTAATATCACACTCTAATATTCTTATATTTTCTTTCTCATTTTAAATTTCTCTGTGTATTTATACTACTTTATGGAGGATTTCTTCTAAATTATCTTCTACCTCTCTTTTGAAATTTATTTCTGCCACTCACTTTTTATTAGACTTTACTTCTTAGGGCAGTTTTAGGTTTATGGGAAAATTGAGCAGAAAGTACAATGAATTTTCATAGCCTTACATCCCCCCATGGACACAAAGCCTTCGGCGTCATCAACATCCAGTACCAGAGAAGTACATTTTCACAAGTGATGAATCTACATGGACAGATAATAAATGCCCAAAGGTCATAATTTACATTAGACTTCCCTCTTGGTGTTGTACATTCTATGGCTTTGAACAAATATATTATGACATGTACTCATCATTATATAGTATTACACAGAATATTTTCATTGCTTTAAAACATTTACAAATTTTTTTTGTCATTTCTTACAGTTATTCTGTTACAGTTGTCCCAGTTTTTCCCCCTTTGCCCTCCTTTGCCCATCGGGCCCCCCACAGTCAATTCCCACACTGTTGTCCACGTCCATGGGTTATTCATACATGTTTTTTGTCTAGTCCCTTCCCCTTCTTTCCATCATTATCCCCCTCCCCCCTCCCCTCTGGTTACTGTCATTCTGTTCCATGTTCCCATGCTTGCGGTTCTATTTTGTTCGTTAGTTAATTTTGCCCATTAGATTCCTGTTATTAAATGTTGAAGTGAAATAACCCTTCCATTTCTGTGAAATATGATTTTCTGTAATCTCTTGTACCTGTCTGTATTATGGATGCAGTAACTAGTCTCACTCTGAGATAGCGACCATAGCTGTGTTCAACAAGGTTTCTCCAGATCTGTGTCTTGTCTCTATGTCCCCAGAGTTTCTTGATTTGCGTATATTGTTATTGTTCTTCCCTAATATGACTGCTTATTTTTTTATACTGGTTTCTTTCTTTTGCATCAGTGGCTTTTTGTCAAGTATTTGGACATCCTTCACTGTCTCTTAAAATTAAGGCACTTAAATGCATATTAGAAGCTTTCCATGTATATGTGGGCATCAATACAAACTAATTGGCCAAGGATCTGGCTGTTTCATTGGTGGATCATAACATATCCTTAACAATAGATCTTTTATGACAATCAACTTCTCTACAGAAAAATTTACAATCTCCTGTCCAGAGCATGGAAATTTGAGAGCCAGGAAGAGGAGGGGGGATTAGTGGTCTCACGATTATAATGATTTTACCTTAATCCCTAATTTTCAGTGTGAGGACTCACTCCTTCCATCGACTGATTCTATTGTCTGCATGTGGAGAGTTTTTCTCTCTCAGTCTCACCAGAAAGCCAACTACTCACTGACTTCTGCTCTGATGGGACAGAAGGAGTATTTGACTGCACTGAGCTGGAGACTTGGCATCTCACTGTTCCTTGAAGGGCTTCAAACAAACCTTTTTACTTGTAGCCATGCTCAAGAGTGCTGCCCTCTGAAATACCCATGCTCTCAATTCAGGAACCTTTCTGGGGTCCAGCAGGACAAATCGGCTTCCTTGTCTTAATTTCTGCCTTTATCAACTTGAGACCTCTTTGCAGATGTCTCATCTTTTATTTTCTTTGCCATTTTGAGGCTGCATCTTTTTTTTTATTCTTTCAGGTAATCTTATAGTAATTTGCATAAAAGGGGTGATCAATGGACGTCACCACCTGCCATTTGGAACTGGAGGCCCATGGCGAAATTTGTGTCCTATTCTCTCTCCTCACATGCCCCAGTCTAACATTCTGCAGCTGCTGCTCTCTTGCCCTCCAAGCTCCATCCAGCCCTTTTAGATTTCAAGTTCCCATATGGCAATGCTACTAGGGATAATTCCAATCCATTCATCAAGCAAGAGAGCAGGCCTGACACAGTTCCTAGCTGCAAGGCTCTGTTAATATTCTTAGGCCTACATGGGCCCATAGCTTTATGTGAGCTGTAGCCCCAGGCTATAGCCTGAAGCAGCGCTTCCCCCGCCCCCAGGTCCCTTTTCATGAATGGAAGAGCCTCAAACCAGACTCTGGTTTTGAACGCTGAATGTGTTTCTAGCTCCCCACATTGCTTGAAGCAATGTGAGTCCCTCTTACCCCACTGCACCCAGATTCCTGGTTGCCACTGTTGCTCTGTGGTTCAAAGGTGAACCTGGCAGTGACACTCTGATTCCCTGGCTGACATTTATGTTCCTGCAGAAGTTTGAGTGTGTGTGTGAGTATACAGAAATATACCCTTTTTATCTTTTTTCATTCCTATATTTTTGGTGCAGATGAGGATGCCACTTGGATCAGAAAGCTCTAATTATAATTTTGCATTGTCTCTTTACAGTGAACGCTGGCATAATGTGGAATTTATCATAATGTATCTGCCCAATCTAGAAGCCACTATATTAGGGCCTTAAGTGGAAGCCCTGTTGTGAGGCATATGTGTGTAGCGTGTTCTGTACAGTTCACTAAAAGGAGGTATGCCATCGTGCTCCTTCCAGAGAGACCCAAGATCATTTGGTTAAGGTTATTTTCCAACACACAAAAGCAATGTCCTTTCTTGACAAGGAGACCTGACTAGTAACCCATCTCTGGTACTCGCACTTAGAAAAGGGCACATAGTGTTTCAATTCCATCTTAAATCCAGTTCTCCAGGGCGCAGTGTCTAAAGTGTGACATTCTCCAGCCCTCTGCAGATTCCACAGTTCTGTAGGCCAAATAACCAAAATAGAACTTCTACAGTAATCCACTTACAAGGAACAGCCTGGGCCGTCTAGATTCTCATACAAAAGACAAGGTAAGGGTTGGACTTCTTATTCCCATCTCTCAAACTTCAGTGGCCTTGTTATTCGTAACACACATACTGGAAATAAGGCCAATCTGATCATCTTGCATATGCTCTATAATCTCAAAGACCATCTTTAACATCACTATCCTATGAGCGTTTAACATTTAAGGTCGATGTTCAATGAGTGGACACATGTATTTGTGTCCCTGAAGTGATGATAGAGTTGCAAGGAAAGAATCTTTGTAGCAATGCTCCATTTTGGTACTGAACAGGTACAAAAGTAGACATTCCTGAAAACAAAGTGCTCTAGTGGAAATAACATTAGAATTAGAACTACAGGACTTGGGTGATACACTTGGCCTTGAAGCCAATTAACGATGAGAACTTAGAGAAGCCTTTATTTTATCTTCAAGCCTCATTTTATTCATTTTTAAAATCATGAAATGGATATAGATAAAAGTTCTAATTTTGAGATGTTATGACACCATGCTATATAAAAATTTATATTTTTTTCAATTTGTTTAAGCGAATCTGTAACAAATGATTTGGTGTCAGAAACTGTCTTCCAGTTGGTAACAAGCACTTTTGAAACTACTGTGGGAGACAATAGGGATTTTAAAGTGTTGACCTTAGTTAGAAAGGGGATACGTTATGACAGTTAGCAAAGTAAGACCTTAGTTAACCAATGAAACAAACTCGAGATGGAATTATATGATCTTTGGGTCAGGTTGAAAATAAAGTGTGAAAAAATCCACAAAATCTGTCTCTCTTTTTATAGTGTATATGACAGTAACCTCCAAAGTACTTGTGGGGATGACAAGCTGGCAAGTATTAGCTTGGTCCAATGCCAGTAAAAGGTAATTAGTCCAAAGCTGTTTTCACATAATGCTGCTACAAACTGGTAAATAAAGCAAGTATTAAAACACGTGCACATTTACTGGCTCAAGATCTTATGGAGGGGGGAAAATCCTAAGACGTTAAGTCAGCGGTGTGCTCAAAATAGTGTTTGCATGAAATATTTCATTTGGTAATCACTGGGTCAGATACAATGGTAGATGCTAAGGATGCAAAAAATCTCAGAGTCTATTTTATGACTTGGTCTTAACAGGAAGTCAGTGGGATAAGTTGGGTCATGCTCTGTCCATAACAGACAAACAGTGCTTCTTTCCTAACCATTCTGTTATCGGGTTAATCCCTCCTCATTTTTCAGAACAAAGTCCAAGGATTGCCTCAATCAGTTCTTTCCTGACTGTGGCCCACAGATGGGGTTCAGTGACCCCCCCCTTTGTATCCTCGTGGCTCCATAGACTCAGATCCAAGAACTTATCCCACACTGCACTGAAACTGCGAGTTGGCCATTCTTCTTCCTTCTCTAAAATATTTGTGATTAGAGTCCATATTTTATTCAGCTTTATATTTCTAGCCTTTAAAATTCAGTTTCAGAACCATGCATGGTATGGTTACAATAACATTCATAGAAAGAACAAGGAGTCTATGAATGATCACTTCTGGAGGATTTTAAGAGTGAATGGGAGGGAGGTGGAAAGCAATGGTGGGGTGGGCTGGGATGGGAGTAAAAGACAGAAAAGTGTACTTGAACAATAATTAAGTAAATTTTAAAAAGAGAGTGAATGTCAAAGACAGAAGGGGGAAATCAGCCAAGTCTGCAAATATGAAGATATTTATTTAAGGACAAGGATTTTCTAATCTTCCACTTCCATAATTGTCACCACAGTGATCTGAGGGTTCTATGACAAGGAAGAGGCCATACTCAATATTTTAACTGTTTCATTTCGGAAGTGATCATGGCAAGGAAAATGAAACAATTATGCAACAACGAATAGTGAAGGGAGATTATTATCATCTGTATAAAAGAACCTTAAACCTGCAGGTCCTTTATGGCTTCCCTGCAAATGCTCACAGGGAAAACATATATGAATTTTAATCATTGATATTAAATGAGAATGCTTTCCTTAAATTTTTCTTATATTTGCGGTACAGAAGATTCATAAAAATATACCATTAACATTCATTAAAATGATATTACAGTCTTTGTTAAATAAAGTTCAAAGTCATAAAGTGATTTAAACTATTTAATCTTTTAAACTGTATTATAATATTATTTCATTGAATTGCTCACTGATGTCTTTCAATCTCTGGACTTAAAAATTAAAGTTTTATTTGGCAACAATTACCAATTCAAATTACAATTAAAATATCACTTGCCACACATCTAGACAAACAAGTATAATGATGCCCACTTTATGGACTGCTTATATTAGGATACTAATTCATTGTTGGCACTATTCCAAAAATATATAAGAGCAGAAAGTAAGTAAAGAGCTCATTACAAACATAATACTAATAATTGCAACTTCCTGGTTTCTCAATAAAATATGAGTAACCACAAAATTAATTATTAAACTGCTCAATTCATTTCACTATGCCAAGTTCATTATCAAGAATAGTTTAGTGTGCCTTTCATCATGAATAACTTTGTTATTCTGGAACTGTCAGATTGGAATTGGAACATGAAAATAGTAGTGAAGGTAAAGATGTAGGCTTCACCCTAAAATATCCTGATATGCTAATCAGTACTAAAAAATCAGATTTATTTTCACAAAAGCAGAATTCTTATGTATACAGACCAAGACAGTAGGGTAGAAAAGTACTTAGGAAGTACCATTTTAAACATAATTTTTAAAGATCCTACACACATCTGTTGCATGTAGTAAAATACTACTTGTGAAATAAAGGGCCAATTCTTATTTGGAAATTATTTTTACTCTAACCCAGAAAAATTTCCAATCATTCTTATGCCCACATACCATATAAATTGCAGACATTGAGGTGTATGTGTATGTAAAAGTTCACAAATCCTGCTACCGAGCAGTCGTTCAGGTTGACACAATAATAAAAAATATGTTTTGTTGTCATCAATTTGATTTCAGTTTCTTAGTCAGAATTGTAATAAAAATCCAATTCAATTTAATAGAGCTACATAATATAGATTTAGAGTGCATTAAATCTAAATAAACTCTTATTTTTAAAGCATATGAATAATATCAGAAGCTTATCAAATACCCCACTAAAAAGGTCATTTGAGTCAAGTTTCACCATAGCATTTTGGTGAACGTGAGCTGATGTTCATAATCTCAAAGACCCTGGAAATAACCAGAGAGGAAAGGGCTTAAGGAAGAAAGCAGAATATACTGAAAAGAATTTCTCAGTGCCTGCAAGGAGGGTCACATTCATAGCTTTATTACCCTCTGCCCATTTCACTGATGAGAGAACAGAGGCTCAGATGAAATGTGGCAGAAACTCACACAGTCCAGGACTCGTAGTGCTGACATTCAAACTCAGGTCAGTCTAATTCCAAAGCAGAGCTCCTCACTGTGACTGAGACTCATTTATTTCTGGAGAACCTACAAATCTGACTTTGTCCCATTAATATTCCACACAAACTGAAGGCTACTTCTAAACAAAACTTTTGGAGTTTTGTGCTCGCTTCGGCAGCACGTATACTAAAATTTGAACGATACAGAGAAGATTAGCATGGCCCCTGCACAAGGATGACACGCAAAACTTTTGGAGTTTTTTGTTGGTTTTGCTTTTTGTTTTTGCCTTTGGTCCATGGATCAAACATTCAGAGACCTAAACATTTTGGGGTTGGGGGCCAAACTATCCTGTAGGGTCTTATCCTCAGAGGTGCTGGCGTGACTGCTATCCTCATGAGGACTTGCTTTTTATTTATTTTTTTAATAATTTCTTCTCTTTTTATGTTGTCTATTTATTTATTTTTAACTTACTCAATTATTGTTCAAGTATAGTTTTCTGTCTTTTACTCCCATCTCAGCCCACCCCCCCAGCACTCCCCACCTCCCTCCCATTTCCACACCCCTTAGTTGTTATCCATGTGTCCTTTATACTAGTTCCTGTGAACCCTTCCCCTTTCCCCCCTGAAATTCTCTTCCCTCTCCCTTCTGGTCGCTGTCCCCCTGTTCTCTATTCCAGTGTCTTTGTTTTTTTTCTGCTTGCTTGTTTGTTTTGTTGTTTAGCTTCCTGTTAAAGGTGAGATCATATGGTATTTGTCTTTCAGCACCTGGCCTATTTCACTCAGCATAATGCTTTCCAGTTCCATCCATGTCGTTGCAAAAGGTAGTAGCTCCTTCTTTCTCTCTGCAGCATAGAATTCCATGGTGTATATGTACCACAATTTTTTGATCCATTCATTTACTGATGGGCACCTAGGTTGCTTCCAACTCTTGGCTATTGTAAATTGTACTGCTATGAACATTGTGGTGCATAGGTTCTTTGGTATTGATGTTTTAGGATTCTTAGGATATAATCCCAGCAGTGGAATTGCTGGGCCAAAAGGCAGGTCGATTTTTATTTTTCTGAGAAAATTCCATACTGTTTTCCGTAATGGTTGTACCAGTCTGCAATCCCACCAACAGTGAACTAAGGACCCCTTTTCCCCACACCCTCTCCAACACTTGTTTGTTGCTTTGTTTATGATAGCCATCCTGACAGGTGTAAAGTGGTATCTCATTGTGGTTTTAATTTGCATCTCTCTGATAGCTAGTGATATTGAGCATCTTTTCATGTGTCTCTGGATATTCTGTATGTCCTCCTTAGAGAAATGTCTCTTCAAGTCCTTTGCCCACTTTTTAATTGGGTTACTTGTCTTCTTAAAGTGGAGTTGTTGCCCTGGCTGGCATAGCTCAGTGGATTGAGCACGGGCCTGCGAACCACACAATCGCAGTTCAATTCCCAGTCAGGGCACATGCCTGGGTTGCAGGCCGGTTCCCTGCAGGTCAGTTCCCAGCAGGGGATGCACGAAAGGCAACCACACATTGATGTTTCTCTCCTCCTCTCCTTCCCTTCCTCTCTCAAAGATAAATAAAATCTTTAAAAAAAATAAAGTGGAGTTGTGTAAGTTCTTCATTTATTTTGGAGATTAAACCCTTGTCTGAGGTATCACTGGCAAATATGTTTTCCCATACAGTTGGTTCTCTTTTTATTTTAATACTGTTTTCTTTAGCTGTGCAGAAGCTTTTTATTTTGATGAGATCCCATTTGTTTATTCTTTCCTTTATGTCCCTTGCTCTAGGGAACATATCAGTAAAAATGTTGCTGTGTGAAATATCTGAGATTTTCCTGCCAATGTTCTCCTCTAGGACTTTAAAGGTGTCACAGTTTATATTTAAGTCTTTTATCCACCTTGAATTTATTTTGGTGTATGGTGTAAGTTGGTGCTCAAGTTTCATTTTTTTGCATGTAGCTGTCCAGTTCTCCCAACACCATTTGTTGAAGAGGCTATCTTTACTCCATTTTATGTTGCTGCCCCCTTTGTTGAATATTAATTGACTGTAGAGAGTTGGGTTGATTTCTGGGCTCTCTGTTCTGTTCCATTGGTCTATGTGCCTGTTTTTATGCCAGTACCAGGCTGTTTTGATTACAGTGGCCTTGTAATACAGTTTGATATCAGGTTCTTGGTTCCCTCCTACTTGGTTCTTCTTTCTCAAAATTGCAGCTTCTATTTGGGGTCATTTATGGTCCCATATAAATTTTTGAAGTGTTTGTTCTATGTCTGTGAAATATGTCATTGGTACTTTAATAGGTATTGCATTGAATCTGTAAATTGCTTCGGGTAGTGCAAACATTTTGATGATGTTAATTCTTCCAATTCATGAACATGGTATATATTTCCATTTGTTTGTGTCTTCCTTGATTTCTTTCTTCAGTGTTGTGTAGTTTTCTAAGTAGAGATCTTTTACCCCCTTGGTTAGGTTTATTCCCAGATATTTTATTTTTCTTTTTGCTATATCAAATGGGATTTTTACGTTGATTTCTGGTTCTGCTTATTCATTGTTGGTATACAAAAATGCCTTTCATTTATGGATATTGACTTTGTATCCTGCTGTTTTGCCAAATTCATTTATTAGGTCAAGCAATTTTTGGGTAGAGTCTATAGGATTTTCCATGTACACTATCATGTCATCTGCAAACAATGACAGTTTTGCTTCTTCCTTCCCGATTTGGATGGCTGTCATCCTGGAGGAAGACCAAGCTTGCCCGGGCCTCTTTATAAACTGTGCTGTATGTAGTATCTCATGTTTTGGCATCAAAAATGTTTTGAACTATTCAGTACTGAAGCATTTTCCTAGAAAAATGAATTAAGTTCTTCACCTTGCTCTTAGAAAACATGCATTTTTCTGATAAGAGCAATAATAATTATAATATTTCATAGTTATATAGAATTGTTTAGCTGGGAAATTTACAGGATGTCTATCTATCTATGGATATCATTGTAGTGTTTTTATTGACTATAGTTTAGTGGGAGTGTTGGGAGTGGTATTTTTAACCTTTAAATATGTTATTTAAAAAAATGCCACTTTCTCTCTGCTTATAATCTAGTATTCCTCTTCAAAATGACTATATTTGTTTTATGGCTACTTCATAAACACAATACAAATGGTAAATGTGACTTTTCCCACTCTCTTTTGAGCTAATATTGTTGCAAATTTCTTCTTACTTCCCTTAGTAAGCAATGTTTTCTCTTGTTCCTATTAAGCTTTTGTTGCCTAAATTAGCTGGCTTTATTTTCCTGTTTATTGTACAGATCAAGAAGAATTTCTTCAATTCTTGTTTCCTCTGAAACAAGACCTTTTTCTAAGTACACAGTTCTCACTCTCCCACACTGCAACTTAGGATGTGATTGGACCATTTCACGCATCAGGAGGCATGAGAGGCCCTGCACTATAATTGATATACAGTCATCCACTTGCGTGAGATCCTAAATGTTTATGAGCAAGATCGCTGCTGTTTTAAGCCCATACAGAGGACCACTCTTGTTTCCTGGCTTTTCTATGAAACTCCGTCTCCTGATTGTCTCCCTAACTCAATGGCTACTCAACATTTTCCTGTTGGAGCACCTCAAAGCTTTGTCCTGATCCATCTTCTCTTGTTTACTTAGATTACTGAATTCACTCACATATTTTTATTTTTTTTAAAGATTTTATTCATTTTTTAGAGAGGGAGAAAAACATCCAATGTGTGGTTGCCTCTCATGTGCCCTCTACTGGTGACCTGGCCCACAACCCAGGCATGTGCTTTGACTGGGAATTGAACCGCTAACCCTTTGATTTACAGGCCAGCGCTCAATCCACTGAGCCACTTCAACCAAGGCCATTCACACACTTTTAAGTAGGATTTCTATGTTTATGACTTCCACATTTACATGTTGATCATAAATATTTCTTCCATGTCCAATGTGGATGTCCCATAACTATCTCAAGTTTAACATTTGATAATCTGGAAACACCTCCATCTCCTAACTGCGGCTCCTCCTTTTCTGTTTTCAACTTCTGTATCATGTGATGTGGTCAGAGGTCATCCTTGGCACTTCCTTCTCTCTCAGCTATACTAGTTAATATAGATCACAAATTGCTGGTCATTTTTCCACCAGAATACATACACCTAAAATGTGTGTTTATTTCTACTCCCTATGTCCTATCAAGCCAGGACTCATCTGGGCCATTCCACTGGTGTCTTAAGTAGCTCCTCAATTTCTGAGGAGTTTCCCTCTAATCCATTATCTTCAGCAAAGAGAACAATTATGTCACTGCCTTGCTTACATTTTTTAATGGTTTTCCATTGTACTTGGAGAAAATCTGTCATCCCTCTTGTGGCCTACAAGAACATATACAACTGCCTTCTTGCCATACACTGACTTTCTTTCAAATCTTTGAACATTCCAAGCTGTTCCCCAAAATCTCAAGACCTTGTTCATGTTATTCCTTCACATCCTTTCTTCAGCTGTAAGTCCCTGCTTAAATATCATCCTTTGATGATATCTGTTCTTATGTTCTCATCCTCTAGACCACAGTATGTCTTGGTAAAATCTCTCATAGCCCCTTCTAATTTTCAATAATAGCAATTACTGAAACTTGTAGATATACATTCATGCATGTGACCATTGTCTTAAAATGTCTCCCGACTAAACTGTAAGCTCTAAGAAGGCAGAAGCAATGTGTGCTGGTAGTTTCTAGAATTCATGGGAGAGAATCAGAATGATCATTTGTTGAATAAACAAATGAGCAGATGAACAAAAACAAGGTACATGACTTATAACAATTTCTTAATAGATTAATTACTGATGAAGAATGAGAGAAGTGAGGGAAAATAGTCATATCTAGCATCTTTCAGATGCTGTAGTGGATTGTGAGGATGCAAAATGGAATACATTGTCCAGGTCTGTAAGGAATGTGCAGATAAATTTAAGAGATTATATGTGACTCCACAAAAAAAGTTTGATGAAGAGAAGAAGATATTTAATCGCTGACTCTGACCTTCACTTAAATGGAAAATTGATGAGGCTAAGGTTTTGGGGAGCTTATGGCTCCTCTCTGAGCTCCAACAAGACCAAGAGAACACAAGTTGCATACTAATTACTCACTTAACCAATTAAGATGGCTTCTCTTTTAGCAGGGGGTTGATGTCAAGTCCCACAAGTACTTAGTGCCAAAAAACATATGCTATGCTAGTCAAATTTCTTTTTTATTGATAATGATTTTATGTATTTATTTTTAGAGAGAGGGGAAAAGAAGGCAAAAGAGAGGGAGAGAAATATCAATGTGCGGTTGCCTCTCACATATCACCACTGGGGACCTGGCCAGCAAGCCAGGCATGTGCCCTGACTGGGAACTGAACCAGTAACCCTTTAGTTCACAAGCTTGCACTCAATCCACTGAGCTACACCAGTCAGGGCTGATTTTTTAATTTCTTGAGGATATAAAGCTGTAGAGGGCAGGTGACAGTAGAAAGTCAGGTTGCAGAATGTGCTGGAGCTTTCAAGAGAGATATACCTGATGAGAATCCCACTTGCTTTGTCAACTCTTTGTTTTATCATCCTTACTCATCCATGTCTGTTCTTTCTTTTAATTATACTTGGGGAAATATTCATCTTTAAATTGATCTAAATCCAATTTTATCTCATTCAGTTTTCTTTACTCTAGTCAACCTCAACTCCTTTTACTTCTATACTTAAAAGTTTCCTGCAAAGAATTTCCTTAAAGCTGATTTATTGTTTCTTGCTTTTACATAAGATGTGTGAAATGTGAGATGGTGTGGCAGTGTGTAGAGATGAAAATTGATTGTTGAAATGAGAATGAGGACAAATACATCCTTCATTTATCATATTTTTGGACTGTAAGATGCACTTTTTTCTCCTCAAATTTGGGGGGAAATGAGGGTGGATCTTATTGAATGTAGCTTACCTGGCTCACTGGGGAGGGGGTGGTGGTGGAGCAGGGGTCACAGGTTATTAAATATTTTACCACATTTTTTGCTTCAAAAATTTTTTCCTATTTTCCTCCTCTAAAACCTAGGTACATCTTATGGCTGGGGGTGTCTTATAGTCTTAAAAATATGGTATAAGTATCTACTGCCAAACACTGAGTGGAGTAATGAAGATATTCTCATCATTCTTGAGGAGTTCACAATGTTGTGTGTATAGAGTCTGGGAGGGGAGTGAGATGGAGAACAGGGAATTGTGCAAGCAACTAAGTACAAATAATATGATTCATAATATAAAGGGTGTTTCTACTCACAATGGAAATTTGTGGGCACTCACTGCTGCTACCCACCATTGCACTGTATGCGATTATGCCACCATCATAGCCAATATCAACAACACTAATGAGTAGTTGTATTTATTACTCATGAATATGTTTTCGACGGGGACTGGCAAATTCAACCCATGGACTTCATTTTTTTTTATTGTGACAAAAATACACAAAATGAAATTTACCACTTTAACCATTTTAAGTGTACAGTATCACTCACTAGTTCACACTGTTGTGCAACTACCACCATGATCCCTTTCCATTTCCAGAATGTTCTGTCTTTGCAAACTGAAACTGCGTATCGATTAAACAACTCCCCATTCCTCCCTCCCCCTGGCCCCTGGCAACCATCACCCCACTTTCCCTATGGATTTGACTACTCTAGAGGTCTCATGCAAGTGGGGTCATGCAATATTTTCCCTTTCGTTTTTGACTTATTGCACTGCACACAGTGTCCTCCGGCTTCATCCATGTTGTCACATGTGTCAAAATTTCATTCCTTTGAAAAGCTGAATGATATTCCATTGCATGGATAGCCCACTGTTTGTTTATGCGTTCACCTGTCAATGGACATTTGGGTTGTTTCCACCTTTTGCTTATTGCAAATAATGCTGCTATGGACACAGGCGTACAAATACCTGTTCAAGTTCCGATTTTCAGTTCCCCCAGGTGTATACCCAGGAGGGGGATTACTGGATCATACAGCAAGTCTATGTCTGTTTTAGAAATCAGACTAGTTTTTTTAAAAAATAAATTTCTACTAGACTACAATCACACCCATTAATTTATGCATTGTCTCTGATAGCTTTTGTACAAAAACGGCAGAGTTGAATATTTGTGGCACAGGCCATATCATCCACAATGTCTGAAATGTTTACTATCTGTGGGAATATATCCGAAGAAACCTGAAACACTAATTCAAAAGAGTATAAGTGCCTCTGTGTTCACTGCAGCATTATTTACAATTGCCAAGATATGGAAGCAGCCCAAGGGTCCATCAGTAGATGAGTGAATAAAACAACTATGGGACATTTAAACAATGGAATACTACTCAGCTGTGAGAAAGGAGAAAACCTTACCTTTTGCAACAGTATGGATGGACCTGGAGAACATTATGCTAAATAAAATGACCCAGTCAGAGAAAGACAAATAGCATACGATTTCATTCTTATGTGGAATCTAATGAACTGACAAGCAA
The DNA here is from genome assembly GCF_021234435.1 of Artibeus jamaicensis. NCBI lineage: Eukaryota > Metazoa > Chordata > Mammalia > Chiroptera > Phyllostomidae > Artibeus > Artibeus jamaicensis. The sequence continues at coordinate 4,535,375 of NW_026522028.1, read as the reverse complement.
AAAGAGGCAGACTTATAGAGAGCGGGTTGACAGCTATGGAGGAGAGGTTAGGGGATGGAGGGACTGAGCAAAAAAGAGAAAAGACTCATGGGCATGGACAACGGTGTGGTGATTGTGGAGGGAGGGAGGGTGTAAGGGGGTTAAATGGTAATGAAAAAATATAATAAAAATTTTCAAACATTAATTCAAAATTTTATATCCATGTACAAAAAATTATTTATGCTATAGAAAATTGTGCTACCAATCCTCCACGGTGAATACATATTTTTTTAAAGAGTTAAAAGATCTTCACATGGGGAGACAGAAAGAGGATAATGTTATTTTCAGCCTGCAGACAAGAAACTAAGGGCAGAATGCCACAGAGAAGTCACAATTGCAATGAAGTCAATCCAATATCAATATCCAGACTCAACTGTTCCAGCTAAATCTTGCTTTCTCATCACAGAATTATCAAGTTATATCACTACTTCACACATTAGGTGGAAGACTCAGATATAAGTTTTTGGTGTCAATGAAATGTTGCACGCTTTCTCCTTTTATTGAAGACCATGGTAGGAGTACTGCTTCAAGCAGAAGTACCTGAGGCTGGCAATTTGGCTAAGTGTCCAGATGCTTAGCTATTAAATATATTAGATCCATGCACTATGTGTGACTGAAAAGAAACTTCGTTTGGGATGCTCAAAGCCAAGGTAAAGCGTCCCTTTGCACTGTTTTGAACAGCCAGAGTAAGATCACGAAAGAACACAACTTAATATAAATAGAAAAAGCAGTGATTCAGAAATAGGTCTCAGGAACCAAACAGCCAAATAATTCAATAAAATTATTTCCCTGTAGTGCCAATTGTATACTCATATGGTATTATTAGATATACATACTAATTTATTTTAAATTATTATAGACAGAAGTGGCTGAAAATTAAAAGCATATATATGCTTTTAATTATCTACAATATTAAAGAGGATTTAGGAAACTCTTAAGATAACATAGTAAATCTTGTTTGTTTTGACAATGTAGTTTCTGGTTGGCTTTAAAATATTTATTACTGAATAGAAAATTCAATTTGGGACTCCTAAAAGATCACAGGAAATCCTTCATTAAAATTGTAACTGTTGCAATTTGACCCACCCATAACATATAATGACTGATATTTTCATATCTCAAGGGTATGAAATATTATTTTGAGAATTTACTTTTTTCAAATCAATACCCATGCTAACTTTCAAATATAAAACACCTTATATAGAGTGCATCCCAATGGGTATACCACATTTTGTGTAATTTATTACAATGGTATATATTTTCTATGACTATGTGTATTATTAATAAAGAATGTAAAATATAAAATTTTATTGAAATATATACAATATTGAAGAGTTGAAGTGAAACTTCATTTTGCCTAGGGCACTTGTAACTAACACATTATGATGTTTTGTGGAGATTAAATAAGATAAATGACACATGTAAGGTCTTCAATTAATAACAGCTCTTCCTTAAAACTATATATATGTATACAGATTGTTATATTTTATTTATTTTAAAATAATTTTAATAGGGTTTCATAGTATCATGTCAAATTTCTACTCATGGTGAATACAATGAAAATAAAATAGAGAGTAACATGAAATGGTGTAGGAAGTTTGTTATCTGCCTGAAAAACCAATCAGCGTCTTTTTATTGAACATCCATCATTATGTACTTTGTGTTGGACACAGTTTTAAAGAAAACATTATTACTCTGGCCTCAAAGACTATTATATATTGAAACTCTACCATGCTTTGGATGCTACGGGGAGACAAAAAATAAATTAATACTCTAGATCACTGTCTCATAAGAGTTTGTCACAACTTGTACAATAAGGAAGAGCTACAAATACTTATGGAATGATCCAGTATAAATAAATGATCGGAATATAATGCTCCAGATGAACACAGGAGTCGGATGTAATCTCCCAATGGGTTGATCAAGAAAGCCTTGATGGAGAAGGACAGTCAAGGGTCATTTAACAGACATATTTTTTTTCTTTTTGTAGTGGCCAATGTCCCTTCTCTGGTGGAGAAAATTGGTGCTCACCAAATTTCCCACTATTCACTTATGTGTCCCACGTTACCTCAAAGTTGCATTGATACCAATCTGACTGAAGCCTGAGAAATGAGAATGTGGAGAAGAGTGACGCATTACTTCTGATTTGAGGCACTTCACAGTCACCGTCCATTGTTCAGTTCCCCTTTGGCAATGCCCCTCAAGTTACATGGGGAGATGGCAGAACCAGAGATAAAAGCATACTTGTTCCCTGAGTCACTGTATGGAGATGGGTCGCCTGGTTTATATCAGACTTGGAGCAAAAAAAAAAAAAGCATTTAAGTCACAAAGATTCAGGGGTTAGTTTTTTTTTTTTGCGGCAGCTATCATTAATTGCTCTAACCATTCCAACTTTTTGGTTAGGGGCATTCAGCTTTTTCTTTGGCAGGATGAATCTTCTCTCATTCCACTTGATCTTGGGGAGGCGGGACTTTTAAATTATACTGCTCTGCAAACTCCATTCAGGGGTGGGAAAATGACCCAATCAGGCCAATCAGATTTAGGAATTCAAATCCAGAGTTAAGAGAAACAGGGACTGGAGGGTTTAGAACTAAGCCATTTTGATGGTGGTGCCCATAACAGTAAGTTTCCTTGAGCTCTGAGTTCTCAGCACTATCCTTCCTGGGCCGTAGCTACCTTGCTTCTGGTGAACTATCCAATATCTCCCCAATAGATTTCATTTCGCTTAAGGTCAATAAAATTGTTTCTGGTTCCAATGATCAAAGCTTCTTAATGGTTATATTGTGGAGAGGACTTGTACATGAAATTGTAATATATAAAATTATATTCCAAAGAAGTGTAGAATAAGGTCATTTTAGATAAAATAAGTCATTTGCTGCAGAGTTACATGGCATTGGAAGTCAGAGAAGCTAAGTTAGGGTTGTGAGTGCCATGCTATGAATTTTAGATGTTAGCCTCTGGGCTGAGGGGGTTATAGAAAATCAAATGCCTTCAGGGGACATGCAGGAGACATAAAATTGTAAAGCTGAACAAGGTATGAGGCAATAAGTGCTAAACTGATCACGTTGACCAGTCCAAGCCCTGCCCTGCTTCACTGCCTTTCAAAGCTCCCTGCAGGCCAAAGAAAACAACCCAGCAAAGCATATCCTACAGCTCTCTAGTCTCGAGGGGCTGTCAGTTTGGACCAAGGCTGTATCAATAGAGAACCCACTGAGGTTTCTGTGCTGGGGAATGTGAAACAGGAAGTGCTGCTTCAGAAAGATGAACCTGTCAGGAAAGGCAGGGGTTCGGGTGCATAGAGATCTCTTACAAGGGATGTAAGGGCTTGAGGTCTATGTCAAGAAGAGGAAAAGACAGTGAGGATCTGGACAGGGTTATAGAGGAAGAGTCTGTACGAGTTCTGTAGAATGCGGTAAATGCTGAAACGTGGAATTAAAGTGCGGGGAGGAATAAAAAGAGGACAATGAACGTTTTCGCCCAAGGGCCTTATAAGAAATGAAGTGGTAGGGCTAAATCGAGCTGGTAAATTTAAGATGATTTTATTACATTTGTGAGTTTGTAATTCTGTATATTATACTTACAGTACTAACACATCAAAACAACAACCTATAAATATCTCCCTATAGGAATTATGCAATATATACATATACATACATATATACACATATATCTATGTATGCACACACATATATTATACAATATATATACATATATAGTGAAATATATATCTATATACACACAGGAATTATGTGACATATATATATACACATACATATACATATACACACACACATATATATAGTACCTGGTACACGTGTGCATATGTGTGTATATATATATATACACACACACACACACACACATATAGCTAATCCAAGAACATTACAGAACTCAAAAGAGCATGTTTTTGATTTTTCTGGGAGGCCCTTGTGAGGTGTGCACAGGGGAGCAGAATACTGAAGGAGTACACAATTTCAGGACTAAATACCTTAAACAATGATATATTATAAAACTTGAACATGACTTTCTGGAAGAAATACATTCCATTTATATACCCAGATACTAGATCAAATGTATTTTCAGGTAATTGGTGGAAAGTGGGCTTATACAAAAAGGTTTGACTACAAATAAAGCCATAACTGATTGAACACCAGGGATCATCTGGAACCTGAGGACTAATCCTAACATAATGGCGTATTTCAATACTAATGCAGATCCAGGAGCTCCTATCAGATGCACACTGGGATACTGTTATTGCCTATTTAATGTGTGCACTCGCTTACACAGCAATCGCATTCACCACCAAATGAAAGTTAGTAGCAGGAGTGAAAGAAGGCAGTCTGAGAAAAACTTATATACTTCATGATGATAAAATCCTAGAAAAGGCAAATTAATCTACAGTGTCAGGCAGCAAGATCAATGCTTGCTTGGCGCTGGGTAAGACAGGAGGAAGGGATTACCAAGAGGCACCTTGTGAGGATGATGGGGATATTCATTATCTTGAATGTGGTAATGGTTTCACTGGTACATACATATGCCAAAACTTAACAAAATGTGATATTTAAACATATGGGTTTATTGCATGTCGATTGTACCTCAATAAAGCTATTGAAAAGCTATTAGAAGCTTGGTTCCAACACTACCTAAATGCATTACTAGGTACAAACTATTTACTTAACAATATATGCTTCCTCAAAAAGGATAAATGACTACGAGGGTGGATCCTGTGGTATGCCACCCAAATTGACCAATTCCAACGGAAGCATTCATTCTCCCATTGCTGAAAGTATTATCTACTAACAAATCACAGTGCAGCCCTTCTCAGAAATTTCCCTCACAAGCCAGGAGAGCTTCCTTGCCCAAGATGATAGTGCCTCGAAGGGCCTACATGGGTGGGAAACTCACATCCAGTGACTGATGGATTGAAGGTTACAAAGGTCTAACCCCTTGGCCTCACTCAATACCCTCGACAGTCACCCCAACTCTCTGTGGGATGACATGAGCTCTGTCTTGCAACTATAACACAAATTTGCCTCCTCCCTCCGCCCAATGCTCTCTTTATTCCCTCCCAGGTATTGTTCTTCAGAGTACTCTGCAGTAAAATTTCTGCAAGCAAAGCTGTCTCAGCATGTTTCTTTAAAAAAAAAAATATATATATATATATATACATATATATATATATATATATATATATATTATTTTAGAGAGGGGGAGAGAGAAAGAGAGGGCAAGAAACATCAATGTGAGAGGCAAACTTTGGTCATCTTTCACATGTGCCAAGGGGACTGAACCTGCAACCCAGGCATGTGCCTTGACCGCGAATCAAACTGGCGACCTTTAGGTTGTCAGGACAACACCCAAGTAACTGAGCCACACTGGCCAGGGCTCAGTGTCTATTTCTTGGGGAACCCAACCAAAGATCACAACCTATTACGTTAAGAATTTAAAGTGCAAAAAACAGAAGTACATACCTGGACATATACTACAAATATCTTGAAAATTCTATCAGTATTCATAAAGATTCATTACATAGCACAATAGCCTTTCTTTTTGTTCATTGCTTATTCACCTTGTTACTAGATTTCTGGAACAAAATGTAGGATATAAATCTTTAAAGAAAATTCAAGAGAGAAATATGGTGAACACTTGGCATGTGATAACAGAGAATTTTTTGCAGAATGTCAGCTATTAGGGACACTGTCATGCTTCGGAAGAATAACTGTCATTAAATTTTAGTATATGAAGGTACAACATTTTGTTACCAATCTTACGAGATCCATCCATCATGTCAAAATAATGTGAACGCATGCCAATAGAAATTAAAATTTACTATTGTTACTGTCAGGAACTTGGCAAAATCCGGACTCTTATTTTGTCAATTTATTAAAATGATACCATTAACATACATGGAATTAACAAGAGGCTACCTTTTGGGGGGTCACTTTTCACTCAGTGAAAATTGTAATGAGAATTCTTTCCTTAGGATGAAGAGAGAGCATTTTCCATGAGCACACCCATTGATTTTCACTATCCAGCAACACAAAACACATGTCAGTCCATGCAGACAAATGAACAAAGGAGAAAGATTTCCCTGGTAGGAAGTCCATCCAGGATGTGGAGTGGAAACAGAGATCTCCCATTGAAAGAGAAACACAGGAATGATTGGAAATGATTCTTCCTTCCCCTTCTACCCACTCTCATCTATTTTTTAGATATTGATTTCAAAAGTCAGCTCATGCATTTGACATCCAGAGACAGAAATGTAAATGAAGTTCACTTCCAAACCATCTGTATACAGTCCGAGAGACTCTTGCTGTCAAAAGAATGAAAGGTGAAGGAAAACCAAGTGTCTATTTTCTTTAATGAAATCAACCCATGTATGTAAAAAGTGATATAATCAGTACATTTTACTTTTTGAGTTTACTTACTGAAACCTAACTGCACTGTTCCTTAGCCTTTTGGCCTTTGGACTTCATTATCTTATTAATAATAGAACATCTATATGATAGGTATTTTAAATTCTGTGCATTTGCAGTCTTTGATATGAAGAGTTAAATTAGCATAGGCAGAAATGTCTTAAAATTCATTTAGAGAGCTATTTCATGGGAAACATTTCATGTTCATATTTTCTTTTTTTTTTAAGATTTTATTTATTTATTTTTAGAGAGGGAAAGGGAGGTGGAAAGAGAGAGAGAAACATCAGTATGTGGTTGCCTCTCACGCACTCCCCACTGGGGACCTGGCCTGCAACCCTGGCATGTGCCCCGACCAGGAATCGAACCTGTAACTTGTTGATTCTTTTTTTTTCTTTTTTCAGGGGAATAACGGGGTCTGGCACAGGTTGTACCCCTTTTTTATTACAAGATCTTTTATTACAAAATCGTAAGCATGTAATTCTTGTTGATTCTAAGGGTGGTGCTCAATCCACTGAGCCATACCAGCCAGGGCTATATTTTCTAATATTCATAGTTATTCCCTATAAAACACTTCTTTTGGAAAAATAATTGATAAGAGATAAAACTTATGACTAAGATGTTTTGAAGCAAGAGCAGAAATACTGAAGCGCTGTACAGATAAGAAATCTGATTTTATGGCCAGTAACGAGATGGATAAGGTTAGTCTTCCTACCCAACATATTTTAGTACCTTTCATTTATTTATGATTATAAATTTAAGAAGATACATGGTCATGTCCAGCCAAAAAGAGCTTGTATACTAATAACTATTAAATTGTTATAATATAATACTAATTGGTTGTACCTTTTGTGGTTGATATGTCACCAAATAAAGGGACCATACGGCAACCCACATGAAGCTAGTAAAAACCTAAACGCTCCCTTTTAGCTATGCTGTGATCTATTTTGTTATTATGTACAGAATCCTGAAAAAAAGGGGGGGACTGGAAGTAATTCCAGTGCTTTGAAACCCAATCTACAATTTAATTTCCTTTGTGACCTTTGAAACATCGCAGTTATAAAAGTCTAGCTTTCCTAATTCCCTAGATTTGCCACAGATATTTCCTCATTAAGAAACAAAACAACTTTCACACAATTTCCAGTCCTCTTTCTTCTCAGAAAGAAAAAAAAGCTTTTCACTTAACTTCACCTATCTCATTTTCCTGTGTTCTTGAACTTTAAAGTACTTCACGCCTTGTTCATATCTCCCGGAAGCTTCCTTCTTTCTCTATTTCAAAAGCCCTGCTCCTCACCTCTTTCTTTTGCTGTCTTCTAGTCAAGTCCTCTAGATCTCTAATCATTCTCATTATTCTCGTGTTTCCACTCCTAAGTCAAGTGATTTTCATGTGGCAAAGAACTCTGATCATGAGGTCAAATTAACTTACGAGTAAAACCTGTCTTCATGTGTCGTGAGAACTAATTTCTTTTTGGCGTGTGCAGCAAGCATATCCGAAGAAGTGTGGTTTTCATCTTCTAGGACTTTAACTTGGCAAATGTCAGAACGAGTAATGAATGTCTAACCAGTCCCATGCACATAGCGTGCTGATCCAAATGAGTAACAGAAGCTCTCAGGGATTCCATGGCCATAAAAAAAGCTCTAATTTCAACTTGTCTTCAGTTGCTAGAAACAACGCTGTTGGATAATTTGCAGGAGACTTAGGATGAACTTGGCACACAAATAACATTTTCTTACATAAATCTTGTGACAAATCTCTCAATGTATTAGTGATAAAAGAGCACCGATTCAAGTCTTTTATGCCATTCAAGAATTTGATGGAGCGTGACTGTCTAGGACCTCTAATTTCTAGTTCTAATTGTTGTCACTAGTGTAGATCCCACTTTTAAAAAATGTCTAAGTCCTGTTTACAATTTTAAAGCGAGATTCAATCATTCAAAGACCTGTCTGTTGTTAAGTACATACAAATAACAAAAGTGAAAATCAGTAAGACAGTAAACAAACAAGTGAATGAAGAAGAATGAGGAGAACAGCCACAGAAGCGTCAGGATTTGAATGCTTAGGAAAAGGCAGGATCCAGGTAACTGCAGGAGTCAGAATGGTGGCACTAATAAGCAGGAGAGGGAGTGACTGGGGAAAGGGGCACAGTCGCCCTTGTTTAGTAGAATAACGTCCCCTCCTCTGTACCATAAGAGAGCCTGTTGGAGCTTCACCCATTCGCTTGGCTCTTGGCACTTCTTTGTGCCCTGTGTGATGATGTCCACTAGCCATCGACCACATGTCTCAGTCTGAGGGCTTTCTCTGAAGCAGAGAATACACTACAGCCCGATGCAGGCCAGGCTGGAAGTGCTTGCAAAAAGAATGAAGACCTCTGAGCAGTCCTGAAACATGACTTACGACAGTTGGAGCAGAAACATCCCAGCTCCCCTGCCCCTTGCTTAAAGTAACTCTGAGACACCTGTTTTATGGTTTCCCAAAATGTCTCCACAGAATTAAGCTGCAGTTTGACCCACAGCAGTGCCTGGCTCTTTACAGGCTACTTTATTTTCCCTTTCTCACCTTCGCACATGCTACCATACCTTCCTGGGATCAGTTCCCAAAATAAAAGACCTGAACTCAAAGAAATCCCTGTCTCAGGATTGGCTTTTGAAGGAACCCAAACTAAAAAACTTTTAACCTCCCAAATTTTATTGCAGCCAAATCAATTCTTAGCTATGGCTACTCTGATCTGATAAAGGGCAAGCACTGATCTGGTAAAGGAAAAATCCACTCATGTTTCCCCCCCAAAATGTAGCATGTACTCTTTTTCAGGGAGTACGTGGAATGGAGGCACAGAGACCTAGTAGAAGGTGAGAGAGAGCATGTGTTCACAATGGATTACATTCCACCTAATGTTAGGATTCAAAGGACAGCCCTTTCAGAAATGTCATTCTAATGTTAGCAATTACAAAAAATAACAATTTCCAAACATTGGGATCTTTATAAGTATACAAAACGTAGTTATTACCAGAAGGTTGTCTCACATAACAAGTCGGCTTTTATGTTGGTTATTTTCCTCACAATAATACTTCAATGAAATCCCTTCCTGCTCATCGCATCTGGGGAGCTTTCTTTTATTTATGAGAAAAACATATTTCCCTTTTAGAAATGTTGGATTCTGCGCATTGCGAACCTGCTTATTTACTACAGCTAGACAGAGACTCCTTCTTACTTTGTCATGCACATGCTTGTTTTGAAGCAAATTTTGCCAAGCGATATAAAGCAGGTGGCCTTCTTCAAGGGTGCACTGTGAGCTGTGATTGGCAGCTTGTGGTGGTTTCAAGCAGCAGACAGCTGGGTACGGAAGGTCATGGTGCTATTCGAAAAGCCCACCTCCAAGTGCGCCGAAGCATAAAGAAACTCTTGGAGAAATAAAACTGTGACGTCAAGTCTGAGTCCACATTCTGTTTTTCTTAGGGGTTTTTACATGTCTGCTTCATCGTGTTCCAAGGTTGTTCTGTTTTTGTTTTTTTTATTGTAAAATACAAGTCCTCCCAGCACATTAGATTAGGGATACACTCCTAAGAAATGGATTCAGGATACATTTCAAAGTAGAATCAACAAGTTGTATGTTGCGCTGCCTCAGAAGGTTACGAGTGTTTCATCAAAACACTGTTGCTGTGAATTGATGCTGTCATACTCTACTAGGACAGTGCAGTGTGCTAAGTTGTTATTCCCAATTCCGTTTAATGTTAGTATTATGTATTCTCACTCTTGATGTGGTTTCACAGTGAGCAGAGTGTATTCCTCTGCTCCTGGCTTTTGGGCTTGCCACGTGGCTTGCTTTAAGCCTGGGCCACAGAATGAAACACATGGATCAGACCTATTCATTCCACCTACTGTCCAACAGGCTGAAGCAGAGTTGGCTGATAGTAGTCCCATAAGCATGAGGATAATAATGTGTTATTTTGGGTTATGTTTCTTATGCAGAATCATTGTGGTGGCAGCCGACCAAAAATGCCAGCCCCACAGGGCACAATGGACAGCAGCCTTGCATCCCTCCCACGTTCCTGGGAGGTAAGGATGGAGGGATGGGACAAATAGGAGAGCTGGTGTCTATTTCCTGATCACAGTGCTACCACTTCAGGGAAGGTGCCCATAAAGATGACAGAATTACAGCTCTGATGGCCCCAGAATTCCTTCCAATCAAAGGGCACAGAATGACAGTCCTTAGCATAAAACCTAGGCTACATCTTTGAACAGGAGAGAAAGACCAATGAAAGAGATGAAAAAGGCATTTCAAAGGAAACTTAACAGAGAATTCACCTTGTATGAACAAAAATACACAGCTTAAATCCCTTTAAATAAATGAATTGTTCTTATGTTAAGAATTTCTTAAATGTTCATCTAAACTGTAATTTATTTTTCAAAGTGTCTAGCCACTTTAGGAAACCACACTGAATATTTTAAACCATGTTGCTTCAAGCAGAAATCTCTCAAAAAACACATCTTTCGTTTGTAATGGACAATTTTCCCTTGAGGAAACTGATATTTTCAAGAAGAATTTCAGACTGTCCGTGGATAAACTAAAGCTAAGAAGAAAATAATTCCGGGGAAAATTGCCTCATAGGCAAGAATTTGCAATTCTCACAGAGTAAACAGATTTTTTAAAGTGTTAAATCTGTTAAAATGGCAACAAATCCCCCCACCTTAGAATAGAAGGCAAGTACGTAAGCATAAAAACAAAAAGTTTGTTGACTTCCACAAGAAAGTTACGTTGACTTTAGCGGCTAATGTATACATTTTTCTTTATGGGAGACTGTTTATTTCTCTCAACTACCATAATTAGAAGAACATATCAAGACCTCAGATTATTCATATATTGCTATAATGATACTTCAAAGTCATAATTAAGCCTTATTACAGAAAAGGGAAAGTAAATATGAGGCAATGTACCCTTCATAAATATTTTCTTGAAGAAACTATAATGGAAATGAAATTCTTGTTAACCAAAGAAAGAAACAATGAACCTTATTCATTCCAAAATATTACAGCTTTTGAGTGAGCTGTTTATTATTACACTGAAGTAGCCATCAATTTAAAAATAAATTACTGTGTATTGAGGAGTTACCATGGAATTTTACTGTGTTTGGCTTAGGGGTGGCAAGGTAGATGGCACAGTTAGTGCCCTATGGAAACACAAACTCTACTGGATGGTACAGGGTTGCACACAACTCTGTAAGACACATAAATGCATGATAAGCACTTGTAAGAGAGGTACAAGAAGACAGAGCCCTAGGAACATGGAGAGTGGAGTAACTGATTGAGACCACTGAAGGGTCCCACATGGTGATATTTGCACTGGGTCCTGAATGCTGAGTAGGACTTCAACCACCAAAGAACAGGTCATGGTTCCTCATGCACTTGGAGAAGATCCTACAGCAGTTCGCTTTGCCAAGCATCTTCTAGAACCACAATCTCTTTCCTCTACAGATATTCACTGTGAAGATACCACCTTGTAAATTTTTTAAAGATTAAATACCATATGATCTCACTTTTAAGTGGAACCTAATCAACAAAACAAACCAGCAAGAAAAATAGAACCAGAGACACTGAAATTAAGAACAAACTGATAGTAACCAGAGGGGAGGTGGGAGGGGATAATGGGGAAAAAAGGGGGAAGGGCTTTCAGGAGCAATTCTAAAGGACACATGGACAAAGCCAAGTTGGGGGGGGGGATGAGGGGAGGGAGGTGTGGATGGTTGAGGAGGGGAGTGGTGGGGGTAAATGCAGACAACTGTGCTTGAACAACAATAAAACAATTTTAAAAAGATTTTATTTATTTACTTATTGGGAGAGGGGAAGAGAGGGACAGAAACATCAATGTGTGGTTGCCTCTCATGCAACCCCACTGGGGACCCGGCCCACAACCCGGGCACGTGCCCTGACTGGGAATCAAAGCAGTGACCCTTTGGTTTACAGGCCAGTGCTTAATCCACTGAGCCATACCAGCCAGGGAACCACATTATAAATTTTAAACATAGATTTAAAACACAGCCGTTTGACATACAAGATGTTTTAAAGTATGCCTGTTGTTGCTACTGAAGAATAGTACCTGGAAGACAGAACATAATCCTTGAACATAAGAACTCCTATGTGCCATGCCTAATAGGCAAGGGGTGCAGCGGACAGATAGATGTTCATAACTTGTGTCAAAATGAAGGCTTCGGCACATACTTCGTACATGAACGCAGGGCATTATCTGTTCTCTTTGGCCCTCAAGTTCCTCATCTGTAAAACATGGTTCTCTTGAGGGTGAAGCCATGCATAGAAAACACTGAAAGCATGCCTGGCACATGTGCATTACTGAAGAAGACGCAGCTCTTTAATCTTGCACAAAGCCTACCTTACATGTCCAGGAAGGGCCATGTCCTGAAATTTTAGTACATTGTCATCATTTTAGCTTGAGGTGTAGGTCACTCTTGGGCATGACAATCTAAACTGCTAACATTTGCCAATGACCTAACTTTAGTCAAAGTAAGTAAGTAGGGGCTATATAACCTAGAAGCACTATGACAACAAAGTTATCCATCTCTCTCCTTAACTACTGTATTTTTCGGACTATAAGATGCACCCCCTGAAAATTTGGGAGGAAAATGTAGCTTGACTGGCTTGCTGTGGGGAGATGGTGGTGGTGGAGAGGGGTCACATTGACCCTTCGGTAAAAATTATTAAGTATTTTACCACAGTTTTTGCTTCAAAATCTTTTTTTCTATTTTCTTCCTCTAAAACCTAGATGCGTCTTATAGTCCTTAAAATACTATAATTGGTGGATTTTTTTAAAAGATGGGGGAAGAATCAGACAAAACTTGATTAATGAGAAATTGTTTTAAGGATACGGAGAGACAGGATAAAAGGGTATTGAGAAGTGAGAAAAAATGCTTCCATTTTATACAGGCAGAATTCAGGAGGCCAAAGTTCAGAAAACTATGTAGGAAAGTACGGCAAGAAAGTCACCCTAGACATAGCTATCCTTTGTACATATTTCTTGAGGCTGTTTAAAAAACAAAACACTTTTTTATGTTTTCTTCCAATAACTATTCTCCCATTTTTCCATAACTGTATACTTTGTGGCAGAGTATGTAACATTCACAAATAAATACGGTACTGACATACCTCAATAGTCATCAGCTTCAGAGCTCATCGAACCCTGTACTCATCACATTTTGACAAGAAAAAAATGGTTCAGCACACAGCCCTAGCTTTGGCTTCATCACACTTGCTAGAACTTGTATGAGTCACAACACTGCCCCACAGGAGAAAATGCTTCATTGTTTGGTACCTTTAAGTTTTTGCACTCATCACAAGTTCTGGAACAAATTAAGCACCACTAAGGTGTCACTGTATTTCCTAGCCACCCTTGCAGCTTAGGTGTTGTCATGTAACTGACTTCTGGCCAATGAACTATTAGTGTAAGTAAAACATGGCAGCTCCCAGGAAATTTCCCTAACATTCAATAGGTACATGTCCCTTGACCCTTCTTCCAGTCTCCTTGGAATGTGGATGTCATGGGCACTCCATCTTGCAACCTGTGCATGAGGGTCCCCTGTGAAACAGCAGTGACGGAGAAGGCAGGAATGGCCAGATCTGTCAGTACTGTCTTCACTGCAAACTCCTAGGCTGTTCGGGGGAGGGACATAGGTTTCTGTCTGCATGAAGTCTTTTCTACTGTGAGCCTCTGTTACTCTCAGCCCAAACAAATTCTAGCTGGTAAATAAAACAAAGAAGGTTTCTGGGAAAATTACATTGATCAGAATTTTGTTTTCATCCAAAACCCATCTATTCTATGTTGAGGGAACAAGTGTATATTTAGAGAAGGATATTTGTGACATGACAAAGCCAAGGAACATACAATGAGTCAAGTCCAATAGGGGCATTATTTCCAAAATGAGGCCAGTTCCACAGGCATAAAATTGGTTTCTACATGAGAGCGTTTTCCCTTTGGCAATAATAAAAATACAAGTTTAGGTAGATAACAAACAAGCAAACTATAGCCTCCCGTACACTGAAGAAGTAAGAATCATCTATGGTGAAGAATGGAAATGTGAGTAAACAGCTATCCTGGGAAGCAAAAATGCTCAATTACTTTGAGAAAAAGATCCAGGATATTGATCTATGGTTAACTCTGAGATTATGTGAATTTTATATCTAGTCAATTTCTTATCTAAAGCAACTTTCCAGCTAACCTCCATGTGAACTGTAAAGATTTATAAGAATCTGAAAATGTTCAAGAGAGGAGGCAAATGATGCTGTATGAAATGGCTCTCATAAAAAGCCCATCACTCTGCCAACTCTCAAGTGCTCTGAACTAGCAATGGGAACATACAGACAATAAGCTGATGGGCAGAAACAAACATATTTAATATATTTCAAAAGCGCTTTTATTAAATAAATACAAAAGATCCCCTTCATGCAATTCCTTTACCAACTGTTCTCAACAACTAAGAATTCAGAAGAAATTATAAGAGAAGCAGGAAATATAAATCAAGGGTTAGTTTAAGTTTCTTTTTTATTTTTAAAGATTTTATTTCTTTGTTTTAGGCACATGAGAAGGGAGAGGAAGAGGAACATTAATGTGTGGTTACTTCTCCTGTGCCCCTTCCTGGGGACCGGACCTGGCTCGAAACCCAGGCCTGTGCCCTGACTGGGAATCAAACTGGTGACCCTTTGGTTTGCAGGCTGGCACTCAATCTATTAAGCCACACCAGCCAGGGTGATAGTTTAGGTTTCTAATTCAAATGGTATACTACACGAAATGGTTCATGTATTAAATAGTTTCCAAAAAAATCACGGGATAAGGATATTTTGTTGATAATTGGTTAGTTTTAAGGAGTGTTTTTGACAGTCAATATATTAACATTAAACACCTCCAGACACTGACTATTTGGAACTATCTTTAAAGCTCTGCCTCTGGTGGTAAAAACCTCCATGTAATTGGCATCGGCGGTCCAATCATGCACGTCATTTGGGGCTCCTGGGTGAAACAGAGACTTCTCTATTTGGCTTGCAATTGCTCTCTCAGTGGTGTGCAGAATGCAACAACTAGCCACTGAAAGATACTCACAATAAGAAGGGGTTAGTTTAGATTATACAGAGCCTGTGTGCAAATATAAACACTTGAACAGAACAGCATGAAATAATAGAAGGTGGTGATCAGGAGGGGCACGCCCTATACTGAAATACAAAAGAGGAAGCAAGCATATGGCAGAGATGATGGTGCAGGGACTAAGGTTGGTGAAGGGA
Organism: Artibeus jamaicensis; assembly: GCF_021234435.1. Classification (NCBI taxonomy): domain Eukaryota; kingdom Metazoa; phylum Chordata; class Mammalia; order Chiroptera; family Phyllostomidae; genus Artibeus; species Artibeus jamaicensis. The sequence continues at coordinate 4,519,644 of NW_026522028.1, read as the reverse complement.
GATTATAGGAAATGACAGGTTCATAAATGATTTGCCTTTCTTAAAGGTTTGATGATTTATTTCTGGCATACGTGACATATTGATGATGTTGAATTATAGTTTTCATCATCATCACCAAATAGTATTTATTAACCATGTGTGCTGCACTTGGTATTGTACAAAGAACTAAAATTGACCATGTTTCTGATAGCCAGATGTCAATAAAATAAGTCAGGCCAATCAATTTACATGAAGGTTGGAAAGAAGATCAAGAACAAGATACTTAACTGGGGAAAAATATAAGGTCAACAATAAACTTTTAAATATTTCCAATATTTAGCCCTGGTTGGTGTGGCTCAGTCGATTGAGCACTGGCTTGCAAACCAAAGGGTTGCTGGTTCGATTCCCAGTCAGGGCACATGCCTAGGTTGTGGGCCAGGTCCCCAGTAGGGGGCACATTAGAAGCAACCACATACTGATGTTTCTCTCCCTCTCTTCCCCTTTCTCTAAAAATAAATACATAAAATCTTTTGAAAAAATTAAACTTAAAAATATTTCCAGTGTTTAGGTGAGTTGGTGAGTGTGTCTATGTATGTGCATATAAGAATGTTTTCTGATACATTTATGGGGATAAATGATGAATTATTTTCTTTATATACATAACTAAGTTTTAAAAGTGAATTCTATGAAACTAATAAGTTACTAAATAATGATTTTGAAAAAGATGATTAAGTTGAGAACAAAAATAGCCTTGCCCATATATAATGGTTTCAACAATGCAATGAAGTGGAGCACAAATAGAAAATTTCACTTTCTCCTCGATTTCATGCATCTTTCTCTACATTGTCCATATGAATGAATGCATGACAATTCTTTCCCCTGGTCGGTACAGTCATTCCAAGATGAGATATACAAAAGTCTCCCATGCTCAGGAAATTTGTTTCTTACCTCTTCTTAAATCTACCAGGTTCAAAAACCAGCAGTAGAATTATGCATTGGCGTGCACGTGCACGCGCGCGCACGCACACACACACACACACAAACACACACACAAACACACACTTATGGGAAGAACAGGAAGATCCAATCTTAAATAAAAATCTTTTACATTGAGTAAAGACTAACTCTGAGACCTCAATGTCAATCTTCCCCGAGTTAACAGGGTCCTGTGTGTGCTTATCATATACCTTCCCAACTACATGTGGCACTGTGACAAGTAGAGGCCGATAATGCGGCTATGGCTGAATGTTCATTTGGGGAAAAAAAAAATTCTGGAAAAGCTCTCAGATTATGCATCTGTCCCTCTAACTTCTACTTTGGAGGAAACAATTGTATAATGATGACATGAGGGTTAGTGTATTATTCCTCCCCTGCCTGGATAGTGCGGGGCTATTTTCCTCACCTTGCCATGAGAGAAGAACGTTTATTGACTGTCTCTGTAAAAACATGACAAGTGAGATTGCAAATGCTTAGGAGAAAGTTACATGGGGAACCTGCAGAATCACATGCTTGATCCCTAGAGTCTGAATGCAGAGATGATTGAGGCCCTCTCTTCCCATCACATTTCTTCGGTTTCTCTTCTTGTTTTCCCTTCTTTCATTTCTTTCATGGTCTCATTTTCCTTTGTGTAGTACAAATGGCAATAAGAGTCTGATGCTTTAATACTGTGGATGTCACACTAAGGGAACCAAGCAAAGGAGAAACCCCCAGGGCAGCAGCTTCCTGCTCTCCCACCTGCAGCAGCATCCTGTTGCCATATGGCCCTGTCTTCCCAGCATGATGCTGGTAAATCCGAGAACACTTTAGAACACTGGTGTTCGCACACCTATCTTAGGCTCTGTACTGGTAAATTATAAAGCATTCAGGGCTCTGTAGTGAAATGCCCAAAATAGAAAAATGTAGTATGTTTTCCTTAAAGCTACTCCTCTTTTTTTTTTATTCTCGGGTAGGTCCTTCCTATATTTTAAAAAAGTATGAATTTAGTCGTTTTTGAATTTAAGTGGAAAGTTCATCCAAGTCCAGCACACACACAGAAGAGTGTAGAAATCACACATGTATCGTTCCATAAACTTTCCTAAAGGAAACTTATCAATGCAACCAGCATCCAGATGAAGATAGAAGGCATTCCTTAGAACCCCAAACCTGCTCCTGTGCTTGTTAATTACTATACCCCACAAAAGTACTGGCAACCATATCTGACCTTTAATCACCAGTACGCCTGTTTCTGAGTCTTATATAAATAGATTCATACAATATGTATCATTTGATGTCTCGCTTCCTTTATGTAATGTTCTTTTCCTATTTCTCATTCTATGAAATATCCTGGGTAATACAACCCCATTTTTAAAATGCCCTCCCACTGTTTTCCCTATATATTTTAGAGTTTTTCCTCCAGAAGTGTAATACTATAAAAATCACCCCTCTTTGTCGCGGGCCTTCTTTATGTCTGATCTGAAGCTCAGAATCACCTTGAATTTAACCATTTATGAGTTATCCCCAAATCTCTGACTGAATGCAATTTCAAGGAGGAATACCAGTTTTTGTAAAAATCACTTGCTTGTTACACAATAATGCCATCTTATGGTTATATAGCAATTTGTTGTCTAGAAACTTCTTGTGCTTTTGTATCTCATTTGAACTGGGCTATCCTCTTAGACTTGGGAGAAATTTTCTGAGCATGGGGCAAATCCGTTCATGGTTTGAGGGGCAGTAAAGATGGTATGAGGAATAGAGACAACGGAGTGCTTAACTCTTAGTAGGCCCGGAAGTATTTGTTTCAAAATAGGAAAGGACTTAGTTTTTCTAATACGAGGGATATGTCATGTTACTTCTCTCTCTATTTCCATGTGTTTCCTGTATGTATGTTTTATAAGCAATGAATAACTCACCAAGAAATAGGTGAAAAGAGAATCTAGCAACAAAATTCATGCCATGTAAAGGTTAAATATTTATCTTACATATATCTACACCTAGCCATGTATGTGAGATTCGTGGATTTAATGGTTGCTATGTTTATTATTTGTGTTTCCACGAAAAGAAGCCACTTCTAGTATTTTGTCATCTGTAGTTTTGCTGAGACACATGTTGAAATGCTGTACACTGAAAGACAATGTATGGAAGCAGGTCTCTTAGGTAATGAGTGAGCACTCATACACTGATCCGCTTTTACTCTGCTAGCACTCTCCTCAGGGGTAATGCCTGTTTTACATTATAAAATTAAATATAGGTGAGTTTTGCTATTATAGCATTCACAAATTTGTTGCTTAATGATGGTCTCAGAACCCGTTCCTTAGGAATACCTAAAGTCTAATGTGCCCTGGTACAGCAGACCTGTGTGGCATGGATTCTGTGTGGCATGGGCCCAGCCCCCAGTGGCAAACATTTACTGCAAAGTAACTTCCTAAAATCCATGCTAAGCCTTCCAAGGACCAGTGTAACCAGTTCAATCACTTTTGCCCTTTTCATTTGCAAATATCCATTATCTGTGATGTGATTAGTGGTGACATTGACTCCTTTGATTTCTGTAAAAGGTAACCACTTAAAGCAACCTGTGCATAGTAAATGAGGACCATCATGTAATGTGCTGAGAAACCCAATAAAGGCCCATCAGGGCAAAGGCCGAGGCTTTTGCTCCCCTTGAGGGAAAAGCCATGCTATCCCTTTTCCTCCATGTGAATGTCTCATTTCATCCATAATGACGCAGACACTGTGGGCCAGTGTCCGCATCATCCTGGCTGGTGTGGCTCAGGTGGTTGGAGCATCGTCCTATAAACCAAAAGGTTGCAGGTTCAATTCCCAGTATGGGCCGATGCATGGGTTGCGGGTTTGGTCCCTGTTCAGGGTGTGGACGAGAGGCAAACAATTGATGTTTCTTTCTCACATTGATGTTTCTCTCCCTCTCTTTCTCCCTCCCTTCCCCTCTTTCTAAACTGAGCATGTCCTTGGGTGAGGATAAAAAAAGAACAAGTAAATAAATAATATTTTAAAAAGTCTAATGCATTTTGACATATTTGTAACTTATTTTGAGTAAATTATGCAAAGTTATTAAAACTCAGTATTTTGGTAAAATAGAAATATACCATGTAGTATGTGCTCAAGCAAGTCACTAACATCTTGGTGACTTAGTCTCTGTGAACTGTTGAAGCAGGACAAAATCACTGAGGAATTTTGTAAGTGTGAAAAAAAATCCTTTACTATTAATGATTAACTATCTATTATCTAACTTCTACTGTAGGAAGGGGCTACTTCCCCATTCGGTGGATGCCAGGCTTGCTCTGGCCAATTGACTGTGGGTGGACTTGATATAAACATTGGCTGAAAGTGCTCTTGGGAGGTTAGGCTCGGTTCATACCCTGTTGATGCATCACAAGCAGGGCATGCCAGTGACCCTGCATCCCCAGTGACCCACATCCCAGGCCCACAATAATGATACATGTAGCAGACTTTAAGCCAACACACATCCTGGAGCTGCACTCAGCTAACCCACATCTTGAAAGGGCTGCCTAGCCAAGCCTGGCCTGTGCCAGCCAAATCAGAGGAAACCTAAAGATCCATGAGCATGAGAAAAAATGCTTACTGTTTTAAGTTGAGTTTTGGGGTGATCTGTATCACTATATTATGATAGTAGCTGACTAATACACTATCATACATGGATCCTATATGAGAAAATATCAACACCTTCTTACTGGCTTAAGTGTATTTTAAAAAATGGTACAATTTTGTTGAGAAGCCAACATGAAGGCTATGCAGGCCATTTATCTACTTAGAAATGTGCAGCTTCTAATCTCCTAAGGATGCAAGAATCTACTGCTCTGTGGGCCTTGGTGGGACCCAAGCCCATGACTACCATGGCAATGGAGCCCAAATTCTAGCTATTTCTCTTTCCTGACCCCTGGCAGTTAGAACCTAGCCAGGTATGTGACCTAAGCTTGCCTGATAAGAGGAATCTGCAATTTATGGCCCGTGGCAAAATCTGGCCCACTGCCTGTCTTTGTAAATAAAGCTTTATTAGAATATACCATACCCATTCATTTATGTATGATCTCTGGTTTCCTTCACCCTGCAACAGCAGAGTTGAGTAGTTGCAACAGAGAGTACCTGGCTTGCAAAGACTAAAATATTCACTAACTGGAACTTTTAGAGAAAAAAGTCCAACCCCCACCATACTAATGACTCTGTTGGAAACTTTCATTCTGAAGTTAGGTGCACAAGAAGTAATAGTTGAGAGAGTTTTTGGCAGTGGTGGTGGTGAACAATGTCCAGTGGCAATGGTGCCTCTGAGTGCACCCACATATCACGGTCACCACAGCCGTTTATTACTGAGATCCACTTTGTAGCCTCAGGTTGGGTGTGTTTCCGAATTCCTTGCCTGGTCTTCCTTGAGGATTTCTGCCCATTTTGAAACCTGGCCTTCAAACCTTTCCATTGATTCCATGAGCTACCTGACATCCTTTGGATAAGACCTAAGGTAACCAGTCACCTTCTATTAGTTGTTCGTGAGAACCTTGAGTGGTTCACAGGCCTTGCTTCATTCCTGACTCTGAGTAAGATGTTCTGATCCCACTCCCCAGGGATATTTTTCTCACTATCTAACATAGCTCGAATCTATCAACCTGTATTTTACTGACTGTCCATTTTCTCTCCAGGACTGGAAGGTTCTTCAAAGCAAGGACTGAACTTAATTCATTTTTCTGTGGTGCTCAGGAAAATGTGAAAGAGTACCAGAATAAATCAACAGGCATGAAGACTATCAGAGCCAGAAGACCATCATTTTCATCACCAAAATTGCCAAGCTTAATTGAGTCATTATCATATAGAAGCAATCCACCAAGTACTCTACACAGGCTGTCATTTAGTCCTCCTAACATTCCTATGACTTAGAAAAGATTTTATCCAACTTGATAGATAAGGGACTTGTGGAGCATAAAAGTTAAGGGACCAGTCGGCAGAAAGCCTGGATTCCAAAACAACTTGGATTCTTCAACCTATGCTCATAGACAATGACTTCGACCAATGTGACCTGGAACTAAACAAGAGCCATTGGAAATTTAGTGCTTCCCAACCAATTCCCAGAGAAGGCCCATTAGAGTAAACCTGAGATACTCTTCCAGCCTTTGGACGTGAAAAGAAAAAGGTGAGCTAATGACTTAGAGACACTCTATCCCCTGGCGGACATATGAGAGCCCTCCTATTTGGTATGAGATTTCAGTTTATCCACTCTGTGGAATTGGATTAGCACTTCTGCTTCTTTTAAAGTCTATGGTTGAAGGTGAACTAAAAGGAGACATCCTGCAAGAAGGGACTACCTAGCTCACTGGCCAAAGATGATAAACAAAGTAGGTGAAAGGCAAAAAGCAAAGCAAAGTAAAGCAAGCAAAGCAAAGTGGGTGAGTGCACCAAAAAGCAAAAGGCTTCACCATTGCTTTAGTGCACAGTGGTAGGTGCCTATGGAAGTACGGTAAACAATGGTGACTGAAGGTCCCCCACAAGGTCCTTAGGGGATGGTATTGGTGCCCTGGATGGTCGGGAAAAAAGTCTGGGAGAAGACAACAGAGACACCCCAAAGGTGGGGTGAGCACCTAAAAAGAGGGTGATGCAACTGACCTCATTGGAGTAGCTTGCAGAGGCTCAAAATGACTCAAAGTGAGATACTGAGGGAAGGTGCACCCTGGTGGCATTCTCAGTTTGCTGTGAGCAGCATACACATAGGGTTGCTGAATTGCTTTTCTATGATCAAAACTGGCTTTGGATGCCCTGGGATCAGCTATTCTCTAGCAAGTAGAAATAAAAGTATTGGACCATCCATGGAGAATACTCTCCAGCTTCTGAGAGAAGGCTTATGTCCAGACACACTGAACAGCCACTTTGAACTTGGTAGTATTCAGTTTATCATACAAAATAAGACACAGCTCTTGTCTTTAAGGAGCCTGCACAGGAGGCAGGTAAGGAAACCAACTGATTACTATGTGGTAAGTTCCAGAAGGAGGTCATTTCCGAACCACTGAATCTGGCAACAAGTGCAAAGACATAAATGATATATCGATATTATATTATGTTAAATGTGAAACCAATATCTAAGTTTCTAGACTTTCTGGTGAACTGACAATTTTAGGATCTGGAGAAGGATATAACATCTTAGTGAGACTTGAAAGACAAATAGGACAGAGGGGTTGAAATCTTCAAATTGGTTTAATGTTACACCTGACCTTGCAGAGGGTGGAATGCAGGCAGGATGTGATAAAGAGTAAGACTGACCAGAGGACCCGGGGCCATATGGAGGACTCATATTCACGATTAATGAGTCTGGACATTGTTCTAAGGGGAGTGAGATTATAGTACTGAAGTTCTTACACTTACAAAAGCCACATGGGGCGAAAGATACTTGGGAACACAGTAGGGACTCTCACTGAGAATAACCAAGATTTCTATCAGCAGCATCAGTTTAGGAACCTAACGTAGTAAATACGGAGCTAAAATGGAAATAAAGAGGCTTAAAAATTAATAGATGTGAGATATCAATGAGGTTCCTTAAAACTATTAGACATTTAATATCCTCTGAGAATAATAAAGAAGAAATATTTTAAGACTCCAAATTTGAAACAAGTTGTTTTAAAGCCATTAGAACTTTGTTACTTTTAATGAAAAATTGGAAAACAACACTGTAACATCTTGTGATGTGAGACTCAAGAATAAATGTGAATTTCAAATTTTTGGCTAAAAGGTACTTTAATTAAGATAAATACTAAAAAATTATTTTACCTCAACCTAACAAATTCCTTATAACAAAAAAGTAGAGAGACTTCAGAAAATAAAGTAGTGCCTTCAAAATAGAATCAATAAACGAAAATCAACTTTTTGTTGATAGCTTATATTTCAAACATTTTAATCCAACTACTATAAATATATAGGACACAGATTTGATGAAAGACCAAAGATACATACTTTAAATTATACACTTATTTACACCAACTCAATTAAATGCCCAAACTGGTTTTGGTATTACCTGAATTTTCATGGATAATATAGCGCTCCGAAAAAAATGCTAACTTCAGTATGGAATAATTTCAAGAATTCATCTCATTAGTATGCACTACTCATTGTGATTTGTTCCCATGTCACTCACGTTTTCCCAATGATAGCGATACCCCTCTCTGTAGAGTTCCCTGAAAACAGGTATAATCACTTAGTAAAAGAAAAATGTCACCTACCCTTGGCGGTCCTTGTACATTGTGTTGACTCTTTCCCACTGGACATCCAGCCCTGAGAGAGCCTCCTGGAGCTTCGCCCTTTCTGCAGGTGTGGCGCTTTGCAATGCTGCTGTCTTCTTGTTGTGAATAATGTCAATCCGACCTGAGGTTTGCTGCAGGTTGTCTTTTATATTCTGTAATAGTGAAGACGTAAGACAAACCAGAAATGAGTCTGCTGTCTAGGGAAAGAGCAGAAGGGCAACTTATAAACCCCAGAAGTAACAAACTGCCTTGCAGTTCTTAATTGTTGGCTATTTAAAGCCATCTGTTCTGAAGCCTAGCGGTTGCAAACTGCTCAGATTCTACGGTTAAGGGGCAGGCCTATTCTTGATACAGTGGATCCATCCCTGCACCTCAAAAGCCTTTCTCCATTTGGCTTCTGTGACCCGAACTCTTCTGGTTTTTCTTCCACCTTCCTGTCTACTGCCTCATGGCCTCCTTTGCCGAATCCTCCTCCTCTTGGCAATCTCTTAATATTGGAGTGCTCTAACTTGGTTGCCTCTTCTTTCCTTCTCTGCCCATACATACATCCTCTACTTGTTCCCATGACTATAAATATCCTCTGAAGGACAATGACTCACAAACTTACATACCCAGCCCTGACCTCAACTCTGCACTCACAAGTTCAACTTAGATGTCTCGGGAGCCTCTTATCTTCAACATAACATGACCCTAACCAAATTCTTGACTGCACCCTCCTGTCCTTCTCTTCCTATGGTTTTCCTCATTTCAATAAATGACTTATCAGTGCATAGTTATTCTTAGAATCATCCTTGAGCTTTCTTTTTTAAGCCCTAGGATGCAAACTGTTGGCTAATCCTGTTGGTTCTACTTCCAGAACCTGTCCAGAATTGCCGCACTTCTCATTACGTCCCTTGCTATAGCTCTGAGAGCAGCTATCATTATATTTACCTGGATGACTGCAATAGCTGCCTAAATGAGCCTCCTGATTCTGGTCTTGCCCGTTCCCCAGACAGACTTGGAAGAGATTATTTGTAAAATGTGAGTCAGTCACATCACTCCTCTGCTGTAGACCCTCCAATGGCTCATCAAACCCCCAACCTTTACCACCACCTAAAAAGCTCTCTACGGCTTGCTTGTATGCTGCCTACAATTCTAATCTTATCTTTTCTTAGTCTCTTCCAGGTTCACACTATTTCAGCCTCATTAGCCTCTTTGCACCCCTGGAGTCTGCCAAGCATGGCTTCAAGGTATCTGCACTTGCTGTTCCCTCTGCCAAAAAGATTCTTTCCCTGCAAGACATTTATTGATATGGCTGGTTCCCTCACTTCTTCCTCATATGAAAGGAGCCTTCTCTACCACTTTATTTTAAATAGCAGTCCCAATCACTCTGTACTCCCTGTCTTCTTTAATTTTTGTCATGGCACTTATGACTAACATTCAGTTATATATCTACTACCCTCTCTACATCACTCAACTAGACCTCGTGAGTGCAGGGATGTCATGCGTCTTACTTTCTATTGGGTTTCCAGGGCTCCAACCTGTGCTCCAACAGGGTGGGTACCAGCGCATTTTTGTTGGCTAAATGAAGGAACCCGAATGTATACCATAAATTAACTGCATACTTTTTATCTAATCTATATTTAAGAAAAAATTCACAAGCCATAAATTCATTATGTAACAAAATTTTTAAAGTATTGATTTACCCCCAAAAAACTGAAATTTTTATTTTGCTTGTCTTGCTAGTATGAATTTGTTTAGTTTGCTCATCTGAGGTTTTACAGACAAGCCAATTCAGTAGACATTTACTGAACTCTTCCATGCGAGAGGATCAATACAGTGAAAGGGAAAGTAGGTGAGGCACAGTTTTATTCGTTTGTTTTGAGAACTTTTAAATTGATCTTATTCTGGTAGCAAGGGAAGGTGTGGTTTGGAGAACTGAAGGAAAAACAATAAAAGTGCAGAACCCCCAGCTAGATTAGAAGGAAGAATATGATGAGTGAGCACTCTAAGTGGTACCGAATCTGTCTGGAAGTTCAGCAAAGGAATTAATCATACACCACATTTGGTCACAAGCTCAGGAGAGAGTTCCTGAAGGAAGTGCCATGGGGGATGACATGGCTGAGTAGTCGAAGTGCGTAGGATATTATGGTTAGTAGGTCACACACATGAGCACGCATATTTGGCTGCCTTTTTAGAAATGTAGAGAATTAGGGAAAGGTGGGTTAAGAAACAGAGGTTGCAGATGTTTAATGATGTGCTTTGAAAATTGGAAGTGTCATTCAGTAGCCAGCGGGAGACCCTGATTTAGTAAAAACTTACAGAACATTTCAAATGGATAAAGTGCAGGAAAATATTATACATAGCTCCCACAAACCTACTGTCCAGTGTCGACCCTGATGGGGCTGCGGACAACCTTCTTTCACTATCCTCCCACACATGCGCCTCCTCAATGGGGCTATTTTCCGAGCTGATATAATAATATTTTATTCATAAATACCTCAGCATGTGTTTCCAATACAGATCAACTCTTTTCAAAGCAAGTACACAGAATGCCTTCATCACACCTACCAACTTCACAAAAAGTCACGAATATAATTAAATATTAAGTTGCTATTCATTATTACCTTGAATTGAGAAAGGAGTTCAAAAGGAAGAAGACTCTGAAGAACACAGTGACTGTGTGCCAGGTGAAGAAGAGGAAAGACCTGAGTAACTTGCAGGTCTCTGGCTTAGATACCCAGATGAGCTGTGGTGTCACTGAGGAAAGGGATTTCAGATGGATGAACAGGCTGTGGGTGTGCACACATGTGTGCGTGCGTGTGTGTATATAAGTGATGAGTTCAGTTTGGGACATAATCACATTGAGAAACCTTTGGGGCCTCAGATGCTACATATCCAATAGGCAACTGACATCAGATTTTGCGAAGAATGAAATTGAGGCTACCGTTGGGCCACACACATCTGCACATTTCTGCATGGTCTGGGCTTTCTGAGCAAAGAGTATTGGAAACTGGGTTAAAGGATAACTGAATAGCAAACATATCTTTGAGTTTAGACTAGTGCATTGCTCCAGAGAGGCTTAAAAACTTATCTCTCTGGAGCACTTTGCTTACATTCTAAATTACATTCCAAGAATAACAGAACTCTACCTTCCACTCTCTGTGGAGATGATTTGTTTACATTCCAGAGCAAATGTTGGTTTGCCCTCCCTCCCTCCCTCCTTTTCTCCCTCCCTCCCACTCTCTCTCTCTCTCTCTCTTCTCTCTCTCACACACACACACACACACACACACACACACACACACACACAGAGGCTTCCTTATATAAGCTCTGATGTTCATCATTTGGGACTTTCTCTCCAGTACCACAACCCTGCACAATAAACATCTGGTCCTTGTTGCATTTTCCTATGGGGATTTGGGGCTTGGGAATGGGCATAAAGATGCTACTGAACAATTAATAACATGTTCTCTAATTCAGATATCTCCTGTTCCCTGCCAGGATAAATAAATATAGATATAAAAACTTAACAAACACTAAAAAAAAAGAATCCTTTTTTTGGCCAACTTTCAGGCACAGTTGGGGAGGGTTTTAACCATGTATGAGATGGAGACAAGGCTACATAGAAAGTGGCTATTGCTGAGCCTGCAGCTCTCTAGAAGGCAGGCTCTGAACTCAAATCCACAAGTCAGACTAGGCAACAGTAGACAGGTTAAGGGGAGATTTGGGGGCATTTTCCTGCCTCCTTCTAAGACTTCTGACTGTGATGCATGAAGACTGGCTTTGGTGGAGAGTTGAGCTATAGAAACAGGGGAGAACAGAGATGTCAGTTGTAAGGAGTAAAAGGCAACGCCTACACTAGGAACTTCAAAAAGAAAAAAGCAGCCGTATTCCCATGTCTTTCCAATTAGCTACAAAAAGGGGTACGACGCAATGGTGAAGTGTTATGCGAATTAATTTTGGAGAGAGAGGAGCTGTTTATAAAATCCCAAGGTGCTCTCTTCAATTCCATGTACACCTTGTGATTGGAAGGCTTTATTATTTTTGTTAAGTAACACAATTTAACTGCAGTGTAGGAGTACGGATCTGACAGGGCAGGCATTACCATAGGAGGGACTGGAGGGCATGCCAACACCAAAATGTCCTGTGAGAGTTAACACTGCCTTCTACCAGTGCTCCATACAGAACTGTGAGTCACTGGAATTCAGATGTTGTTTAATTGCACCAGAGAAGGTCAAATTGCTCCGAGACGCTCTTCAGAGTGAAAAGAGTAAGACAAAAGGCTGCCTGAGAATAAACCTCTGTCGAAAGCGGAGGCAGAGAAAATAGATAAGCATGCATAAAAAGTAATTCTCATGAGAGCAAGAAAGAGAGAGAACCCTAAGGGTAAAGGAATTCAAAACCAAGGGAAGATGAAAGAACAGGAAGAAGGGAGGGAGTGGTCGCTAGAAAAGGAGGGAAGAATCAACTTTGGGAATTTAGGAGGTTGTCAGGGATCTTATCAAGAGCAATTTCAGTATTTGGAAAGTGTGAAAATATAAGTGGAATTTAATCGACTAAACAAGCAAGCAAAATAGAACCAGAGACATGGAAATAAAGAACAAATTGACAGTGACCAGAGGGGAGGTGGGAAGGGATAATGGGAAAGAAGGGGAAGGGCCACCAAGGACCATGGATAAGGGAGCCATGGACAAAGCCAAAGGGGGGTAGGATCGCGGGTTAGAGGAGGGGGTGGGTGGGACGGGGGGAGTACTGGGGGGTAAACAAAGACAATTATACTTGAACAACAATAAAAAAAATCTAGAGAGAGCAGACTGTCTTCCACTGCCACCTTCTTTCACTACAAAATTGAAAATAGCGACCTTGTGGTTCATTTTGGTTGACATGAGACATATCTTTATTGAAGAAAGGTTTACTACTAATAGAAACAAAACTGATAATATAACAGAAACTTTAAAAAAGATAAAATGGGGAATTTACAGAACAATGCAAAGGAACAAACCAAACAGAAACAGACCTATAGAGATAGAGAACAGACGGATGGTTGCCAGACGGGAGGGCGGTGGGGGAGTGAGTGAACAGGGTGAAGGGATTGAGAAGTACAGATTGGTAGCTACAGAACAGTCACGGGGATGGAAAGCACAGCATAGGGAACACAGTCAGTGATCCTGTAATAACTATGGATGGTGCCCGGTGGGTACTGCAAATATCTGAAGGACCACTTGGTAAGGTATATGATTGTCTAAGCACCATGCTGCATACCTGGAGGTGATACAAAGTAATACTGAAAATGAGCTGTAATTGGAAAAATAATTTAAAAGAAGATAGAATGGATCTGGTGTATGCTAGCAATGCCCAAAATGTCACTGCAGTCAAGCGCAACTTTCATATATATATTTGTTATTCACCTGGAAAAATTTCATGACTGTCTTCTGATGGCTCTGAGCCTGGAGGCCTGGATGGAATATTTCGGGCTATTATACGAATGTGGTTAGATCATGACCAACATGGCTTCTCCACAAAGTTCCTGTTAGCTCAGCTGACCCGGGCAGCCTCACTTCACCAGCACTTGCCCCGGGGCAACTCCTGATGCTGGTGTGAGATGTGGACTCCATCTCCAGGTGGCTGCCATCCCAAGGGCAAAGACCTAGACGTCGGACAAATGCTCCAAGTGATACCGAGCAGCCGGCTTACAGATGGGCTAATTACTTAAATTCACATTGCAACAACCAGCCACATTTGGCTGTACTTTGCGAGCCCAAACACTTCAAATGAATGGCTGTAACATCATATGGGAATAAAATTCAAGAGGAGGAAGGAGGACCTTCCCCACAAGAATAAAAGTCATGTATTTAGGGTTTTGGTGTGAAGTGGTGTGGCATGGTGTACACACACACACACACACACACACACACACATTCTTCTTCTGAGGATGTGAGCTTGCAAAGCTTCCTGATTTTAACCTGAAATCTCTACAGGGATCTCAGTTTTCTGGAAAGTGGCACAAGAACTAAGAATGAAGAAATGGCCCTGGCTGGTGTGGCTCAACGGATTGAGTGCCGGACTGTGAACCAAAGGGTCACTGGTTCAATTCCCAGTCAAGGCACACGCCTGGATTGCAGTCCAGGTCCCTAGCAGGGGATGCACAAGAGGCAACTGCACATGGATGCTTCTCTCCCTCTCTTTCTCCTTCCCTTCCCCCCCCCATCTGAAAATAAATAAAACAAATCTTAAAGAAAAAAAGAATGGAGTCATGAACCATTTTAGTAATGCTGGGCAGCATGTTGTAAAGGCAAGAAAACTTTCTATTTTAGGTGAAAAAAGCAAAAAGCCCAAATTGGGGCAGGGGATAGCATACTCCCTGGATATCTAGATAATACCTCCTTGGTGCCTTCTCAGAGAAGGCTGTCAAAACTGGCTGGCATCCAGGAAACCTTTTTGAAAGTCCCTACACATACTCCTTTCCCTGCGGCATTGCACACAGAAAAATGGGATATGCACCAAAGACAATTCTGTAGCAGTTTCCATAGTTTAAAGTCAGACATGAGATCTTTTATAGCTTTTTCCTATTTTAGTTTGTCTAGAAATAAGTGATCTTTACAGTTTCTGACCCTCTAAAAATGAAACCATAGTCCCTGTAGTTGCTATGGTGATAAAAAAAAAACCCTAGGATCACTATAGAATATAATATTTCCATTTCTGCCCCTGAAGAGTTCCTTATCTTACCTGAAAATATGATGGGAAGATGATGAAGTGCCAACTGTTAGTTCACTTCATTTCTAATTTTGACATGCCCAATGAATTGACTTCCCAAATACCCCTTCCTTTCTGTAAGATGTCTACTTGTTAACCACACATCCTGCAAGAGGAAATTTAATTTCTGAAAGGCATTTGTACATGGGTTTATAGAATCTGAGTCCTTAACATTACCAAATAGCATCCTTGCAACTCTGATTCACAAAATCAAAAAAATTGAATAAGGCCCTTCTTTACACACTGTTAACAAAGAAAGACTAGATAGTGAAGTAACTCTCACAACTGAAAGATGAAGGCTGGATTCGTAAAATAAAGACAAACAGGAGACCATGAACTATGATGTTTTCATTCACAGTTCTAGTTGAAAAGCTTGCTGTTCAAATAAGAACTCA
Organism: Artibeus jamaicensis; assembly: GCF_021234435.1. Lineage (NCBI taxonomy): Eukaryota > Metazoa > Chordata > Mammalia > Chiroptera > Phyllostomidae > Artibeus > Artibeus jamaicensis. The sequence goes on along the minus strand of NW_026522028.1, from coordinate 4,504,307 downwards.
TGGATAACACAGGCAAAAATGTGGGCCTCACCTTTGAGATAAATACTATTTGGAAACACGGGTCTCCCTTTAAGAAGAGAATGTTTTTAAAGGGATTCATGCAACAAATAATACAAAACTAAAAGTGGTTTGTTTACTCAAAGCTTGTGTAGTAAGTGCCTTCAATGGGCTAAAAAGAGAAACTAGATACTAAAGACAATTTATCTAGGAAAGCAAACAAGGGGCCAATTTGCCAACTAATCATGTTGACATAAGGGTCTTAAGTAGCTCTCAATTGAACTATGCTATGTTCTCTATCATAACAGATAGATTTCTGAGGTTTAGGTTTTTCCCTATTTAATGTAAAGTGACAACCACTTCCTGGATGCCAGAATGTTTCATTACAGACCATGCCTTTACCCACCTGAGTGGTAAACCCATTTGTACAAATGTCAAATTAGATATGGTAGAAATTGTACAGCACTGGCGTATACAGAGCAGGGATAGTGATATCTCAGACAAACGGAACTTACTGTTAATTACTTCTGATAAAAATAAACTGAAAGGAGAACTTCTTGAATTTGAACGCCATTTCTTACCTTCAGCTAAGTTCTCTGTTACAAAAAGCCCCGGTGTTATTTCTGTTGTACCCTCTCTGTAGTCACGAAAATAAATGGGGATCTCACAACAAGAAAACATAAAATTCGATTCAGCGGTTGCTAGCAATTCACACAATTTAAAAGAATCTGGATGTCTACCATTTGCAGGCATCTTTAGTTCTGTTTCATACCAAAGAAGCAAGGTTGAGTGCACTTTTGTGAGTTTAAAACTTACCATGGTAGGATTTTAAATAATATGTTGACTGTAGGATATGAATTAGATCATTAATCTGAACTTGAATCTTCTACCTTAAGGTTTGCAATAAAATATTCAAAAATTATTTACAAAATATCGACTTCACATTTTGCCAATGCTCCCTTAGCAAAAATGTCTCAGTGGGGAAAAAAGAACTATCTTAAAATTCAAACAAGATAGTCTCAAAGACATAAAAAACAGAAGCGAAAATCTAAGATGATGTGAAATTGATTGCTTAGTGGATTTCCCCCTAAAAGTGACTTCCATATTTCACCGAGACTCTGGTTTGAAATAGATTGAATTTCATTAAAAAAAAAAAACACGAAAAACAAAACTGTAACATTGCTTTCTAGTGATTCCTCAGTTTTCATTCCTCAAAATGACTCATGTGAGCAGATGGCTCTAACCACCTGTAAATCACTTCCTTTTTTTCTACCGTATTTACTTCCTGAAGGAAATTTCTACCTGTGGCTTCATGAACAGCTTCTTCACTGAATCTTCTCCCCGCTCTGCAGCATTCGGTACCGTTCGGCATAGCCGTGCCTCCCTAATCTTACCTAGTTCTACTCTGTCTCGGGTTTCTCCTTCTCTGTCTTCATGACCTCAACAAGTATCTGTTGAGAACCTACCATGCGCCGAACACCTTCTATGAACTTGGAATATGATAATGAGCCAGAAAGACAAAGTCACCCTAGTTTTCTTAGCCCACAAAGACGTTGCTGTGGCCTTTAAGTAGACTTAGTCATGAAATGTTTCCATCTCTACAACTGCTGACTGGCCCCTCTCTTGGGCACTATCGGCAAGGAATCTATAATAGTATCTTGACATCTTGCTTATTCTGTTTGCCGCCTCCATCAATAAGATACATTTGGGACAAGGTGATATTTAGGTCATGGAGCAGCTAAGGTTGCCTACAGAGGTGGGGTTAGAGGAAAGAGGGCTGGGAAAGGGACATCAGAAAAGACCCATAGTTTGTGACCAAATGTGGAAGAAGAGCCAAGAGATTATGCCTGGTGATTCCCAAATTTCTATCTCTAATTGAGATTCTTTCCTGACCTATGATATATATCAACTGTCTTTGATGTCTACTTGAATGCCCCATAAGCACCTTAAACTTAACATGTCAAAACTAAACTGACACAAACCTTACAACCCTAACCTGGTCTTTCTGCAGTTTTCCACATTGTATAGTTAATGGCAGCTCCATCCTTCCAGCTGGTCACATTAAAATCTTTAGTGTTATCCTTGGATCTTCTCTCTACCAACACACATGTAATTGGTCACAAAATGCTATGGGCTCCACCTTTAGAATTATTCAGAATTTTTAAAATTATTTTTATTTTTTATAGATTCTTTCTTTATTTTTTAGAGAGAAGGTAAGGGAGGGAGAAAGAGAGGGAGAAAAACATTAATGTGTGGTTGCCTCTGTCACATGCCCCTTACTAAGTAAGGACCTGGCCTGCAACCCAGGCATGAGACCTGACTGGGAATCGAACCAGTGAGTCTTCAGTTTGCAGGCCAGTGCTCAGTCCACTAAGCCACACCAGCCAGGGGCAGAATTACCCAGAATTTGACGTCACCACTTCTCTGATTCAAACCATCATCTTCAGCTTGGGTAATTGGAAATACACGTTTAGTAATAGTGCTTTCTTCATAGGGGAGTTGTGATCACCAGGCGTTACTACCAGTAACAAATTTGGAACATGTCCTGGCACATGATAAATAAGCCGTAGCTATTAGTGTTGTCCAAATTCCAATTATACTCAAAGCACAAATACCCAAGGACTTTCTCCTTTATAAAATTACCCTCTATTTCTGCTTTCTGCATTGCCTTCTCCTCTTTGTGAATTCAGTTACGCTCACGTCTTATGCTATGTATTTTGGCTCTGTCTTTCCTACCTGCACTACTTTTGAACTTGTTTGTATAACTATGAAACGTGTCCTCAGTTAATATTACAAATTACCAGAGTGGAAGGATCACGTCTTGTATTTCTTTTAGAGTGTTGAGCACAGCATTAATAAGTATTTGTTGATTTGAAGTGGAAAATTAAGTTGAATCTCTGAATCTTAACTTGCTTATGCAAATCTATGTGCACGAAATCATTGAACCTTACTGGTACATTTTTCTTGATCCACTGAGATAATCCTTCAGGTCCCCATGGGTGTTGGGAGCTATTCAGCTACTTTCCCATTTACTCTAATTTACTGGTCATTTAACTGTTAGAGTAAAGAGTGGAATAACAGTCCCCCTGCATTTCCGGGCTAGGTTTCTCCATGATTTCCTCCTCTGTGATTTCCTCTCAGTACCTCCGATACCTACCAATAGACAAAGTCCTTCATTCAGAGGCACCATATTTTGCCATGTATAATGCGTGCCCATGTTTCTGTGTGCATTACACACAGGATTATTATGCCCATTCTTACACCCATGGTATATAATCATTATACCCATGTACAATGTACATCCTTATGTTTACCTCAAAAATCTGGGCAAAAGAAGTGTGCATTATACACGGCAAAATATGGTCTATCTGTTCACCTTGCCTAAATGGTGAACAGATACAAGAACATCAACAAGAACAATAACAACAAAAAAACACCAAACAAAGCAAAGCTGCACTCCACTACTCCCAGTGTTCCTCCAAAACAGTTCTAGTCCATCAGCACTGACTAAACTGAAAATGACTTTACAAGGCAGTTGGTGAGAGTTACACTTTGAGTTGAGTTGTGCGCAATGTCTAAATCATTTTGCAGGAAATCTTGATAGAAAAATTGGCTCTTGCACACAGTAACAGAGTCGTGTCAAAGCAAATGCTTTTCTGTTCATTAAAAATTAGACATACGACATTCAATGCTTCCAAGTTTTTTAGAACTAGGACATACTTGTAAGTCTTATGCAACTGAGCAGAGGATGGGCAAGTAGGTTTTATGGGGAAAATAGGGGGAAACCTAAAAATCTGATTAGTGCTAAGGAATTAAAATGAAAATGTGGGCAGGATAGTTGTTTTTTTTCTTAGTTTCACTGGAAAGTCCTTTTTCTATTAAAATATGCAATCATGAGCCCCGTATTATTCTGATAAAGACTGAAAATCTATTATGAGTGATCAAGCAAGTTCATAAACAACTACTCTACAAGACAGAGTACAATTCAATCTATGCAAATTAATACAGATGACAGTACACAGTTTTGGAAAAATGGGGAACATATTTGGTCATATTTTCCCATTTTAGAAATGATTACTGCTGTTGACATTGGGAGAGCATGTTTTCCATCATGTGTTTTACCTGAGGGATAGAAAAGCAGAACAACTGCTTCATATAATTGTTCTAAACCTAAATGCATGAATTTAAGAAAAACAAAACAAAAACCATGATATAGGTGTCAAACTCATTTTCACCGGGGTCCCCATCAGCCTTGCAGTTGCCTTCAAAGAGCTGAATGTAACTTTAGGACTGTACACATATAACTGCTCCTTAACTAGGGGCCAGGAGCTCAGTGCTGCCATCAGGTAGAAACAAGGTGCCTGGTCAGATAAAACCAGGTAGAGGGCTGGCTTCAGCCCTCGGGCCTTGTGTTTGCCACCTGTGATACAGGAGTAAGACCCTGACACTCTACCTCATTTCCTCACTTTTTTGGAAGTCCCATGGATTTCCTTCATGATGAGAGCATCCTTTAATCTTTTGCTAAGGGCCGTGGCTGATGTGGTTCAGTGGAATGAGTGCTGGCCTGAGAACCAAAGGGTTGCTGGTTCAATTCCCAGTCAGGGCACATGCCTGTGTTGAGGGCCAGGTCCTCAGTTGGGGGCATGTGACAGAGGCAACCACACATTGATGTTTCTCTCCCTCTCTCCCTCCCTTCCCCTCTCTACAAATAAATAAATAAAATCTAAAAAAAAGATGTTTTGCCTAAGGTTTGGCAAATTAAATTTGGGAATCGGCAGTAGTTGGGGTCAATTCATTATATGTGATTTACAATACAAAGTTCTAGATTTTTTCCTCAAATATTTAATGATATGCATTGGGACTCAGAAATAAGCAGACTTGAATAAAAATCACTGTATTATATTGAACTATATGCAACTACCAATATTTGAACATTTTGACCTACATAATAGGAACTCATTATGTTCAACTGAATGTTATTATAGTATTAACATGTCCATTAATTAACCAATTTAAGCAGAAAAATGAATACAGACTGGCTTTTCTAAATGTCAAAAGAAACACAGCAAAACAAATAACCAAAACAAATCTCAAACTATGTGGAAAAAAAGAAAAAAAACATTACTGATTAAACCATTCTTCACTTAGAGCTTCAGTGCTTTTAAATATTTTAAGACACAGTTCTAAACTTAGAACACAGAATTTTAAATACTGAAACAGAACTAGAAAACATGTAATTCAACATATCTCATTTAAAACCAAACTCTAAACAACAACAACAAAACCAAACAGATAAACTAGAAAAGAGTATCTTATTCTTGGTAAAAGCTGCAGAGCATGGAACCTTGAAACAATTCAGAGTTTGCATTCCTGTACCTGAAAGAAATATTCAAAAGTGACCTATTTATTTAGGACTTAAAATCAATAGGAGAACAGAAAATTTTACCCTGAGTAAGTAACATGGAGCTTTGGAAATAGAGTAAAGGAATATAATTGAAAATATATAAGATTCTTTCCAACAGATGTTTTTGTGAAGAGCAAACTTTTTTTTAAGCTGGTGTGCATTGTCTTTTTTTACTTTAAACTTTTCTTTTTACCTTTAGGCTATTTGCTAAATCTGGAAATAGCTTTACATATATTTTATGCTATTGTTAACTTTTTAGTTTAAATTTTGTACGTACCCATATGCAATTTTATGAGGTTTGCCACATTCTTAAAGGCAATTTGTTTTCAGGCTTATTTGCATGGACATTTAATTAACCATAATTTTTGAGATGTTGAATATTTTATGCAGAAATGTGAGTTTTAAAAATCTTAAAATTTATATAATCCCATGTAATTTCAGTCTCCACAGTAGTACACTGAGTAGGTGGGCTCAAGTATTATCACTGATCTAATTTCAAAGTTATATAAAACTGGAACTTGGTCACTTTATGTGACTTGACAAAGAACACAAATTCTAAAGGTCAGATTCAGCATCTAAATCAAAGTCTTTTAGGTTCAAATCCCGTGCTTTGCCAACCTCTCTAGCCTTCTACTTGTCATAACCACAAATGCAAGCTCAGTCACTGGGAAAGATATCACTAATATTTTCATTATATGTGGGTTTCCTGCCATACATTTTCATAGATGACTGGTTGAAAAGTCAGTATACACAAACCTTAGACCACATGTCACTGTGCTGGGGTCTGTGTGTAAATTGTTAGAATTCATGCATCGGAATGATTTCACTCAATATAATGTAAAAAGAGGCTATTTTGGTTTCTCTTTGTCAGCTTTGGGACTGACAGAAGATTAACACGACTGTGTTCTCTTTGACTGCAGAGTCTGCATGTGGACTTAGTGGACTGCCATTCAGTCATTTAACTGATGTACACAGGGTACCTACTCAGTGTTAGGTACTGTTCTAGGAGTTGTAGATATAGCAGTGAACAAGGCAGACACGATACTGTTTTTGTCTTCCTACTGATCCTAGGTATGATGGACACTGGTCTCCACAGAGGACAGGTCAGAAGGAGTAGAAGACTCATTTACAAACTGCTGCAAATGGGGAAATTGTATCTTCTGCTGCTGCTGACTGAGCATCACCATTTTAACAAATGTAGCACTACGGTGAAATGGCCATGCACACACTTAAATGCATGTGCATGCATTTTGCAGACAACCCTGCAGTATTGCTTTCTCATTTGGGACTTGAAGGAGTTCTAGCTAACAAAAAGGCCTTGAGACCCATTGTAACTTGGTTAACAGAAAGGCACACCACTTTCATTTCTAGGAAAAGAGAATTATAGCAGCCTATTAGTAGCTGCTGTGACAGCAGCCATTGGGGAGTAGCTCTATCTTAACATCGACAATGCGAAGTTGGACTTCCAAAGACTGAAACTTTAGGTCATTGTCACACTCTGGAATTTGTCTTTATCTGACAGATGAAGGCAACACCCTATAAAAATCTAATTCTCATCCTCTTTATGCCCCATCCGCCTCCCAGGCAGTACATTAATGACAGATCGAATTGGGGAGAGGGTTCAATCAAAAGGCATTAAAGAACTTATTAATTAGATTTTTCTGAGCTTCTAAAGAAGTTTTTAAAGTTATTTTTAGTGGCTCTCTGGTAACTTGCCCTTTAGATTTTTTCTTCATGGCTTAGGGTCCACAAGTGAAAAATACTCCCTAAACACAACTATTTATTTTGGTCGAAACATTCTCCATGGGAGGATGTGTTGTCTTTAAATAAAGAACATCCGTAATTATATGCCACAGATCAAAAATAATGACATCATCACTGGTCAAAGAAAGGCTTGACTAGTTCATGGAGAGGAGAGCTGCCCCGCAAACGTCATCGTGACCGCAAAATTTCTACAGGTCTCCTGTGTTGTAAGTGTTACTGGGCACCTTTCTGACTCCCAGAATTTATAGAATGGGGATTATCAAAATGGTCTGGCTGGGAGAATGAAAGGGGTAGTAAGGAGATCTTTTTAAAGTACATTTTGGCAGAGATGGGAGTAAACTGCAGTATGGGACTCAGAGTAGGTAGGACAACTGCTGGGCCTGATAAGACGACGGCAGAGAGAAACAATGAGTAATTTCCTATGAAACAGAGACATAGATTAAATACAAAGGAAGACTGTACCAAAGCTCATATCAATATGAACTGGGCATGACTATAATGCAGTAAATATCTATAATCTCTTCACTATAAAAGAAATGAAAAATGAAGCACTACAGAAGTGAATTAAGTAGGATTTGAATTTCAGTGAACAGATTAAGATTTATAAAGTAATTCACACGTGTAAATAGCAAATTAAACAAATAAATCCCCAAATCATAAAAACAGTTGAAGAAAGGAATTACATTTATAACTGAATAAATGTGTTGGTTGAGAATTCTGAATGCTTCCTCAGAGAAATCACTAAATGATTACATTATTCAGAATGTTCTATATAATCCAAAAGATCACTTCTTACATTATGATAATACATTACTAACATTCCTATTTTTCTGTGCACCAAACTCTTCTATGACAAAATTTATGTGAAATTTAAAAGGCATTTGTAATCAAAATCTGCTTTGACATTTCATGTGATCCATAATTATTTAATTTAGAATAATTGCAATATCCCTTTGTAGAGATATTAAATTGGTGAAAAATCTAAGCCTTTATCTTACATGCCCCTGTATTACAATGTGTCCAGAGAGTTACTGTTTTATTTTTCTTCAGATTTGTACATATAGCACCTTCTTCCATTACCTTATTCCCCTAATATCAGACTGGTAAAACAATCGGTTTGCACATGGCCTTAGTCTTGTCCCCACTTGTGTGATCAGTGTTATGAAACATGTGATTCAATGCAATGAAATGCATTCTAAAGGAGAGAGACTTTGATCATGGTGATAACGCCACCAAGGCCAGTGCTTCACCACTTTTAAGGCAAGACTGGAGTATGGAAGGCACAAAATATCAATGAAAATAAATCTCACATCCCTCAAGGGACCCTCTGCCAAATTCACAGGACACCCCAACATTCCAACCCCTAAATCTGCTAAGAATGGGTCTTTACAAAGCCACGCTCAAGTTGCTGGTTGAATAAACAAAGAAAGCTGCTAGCTGCACTTTCAAAGCATTTCCAGAATTGCAAACCCTCTCTTTACCACCCCATTCCACGCCACCCATATCTCTCTTCCAGTTGTGCTTGTTTTGCCCTTGATCCGCCACTATTCTCCTTGCAACCAGTGCATAAATCAGATTGTGGCACTCATGTCCTCTTAAAACCTATGATGGCTCCTATCTCACTCCAAGTGAAAGGTAGTCTCTACAATGGTCCCCCAGGTCCTCCACAATCCGGACCTCCAAAGCCCCTTTGGACTCATGCCCTACCACCCTCTCCAGCTCGCTGTGCTCCAGCCACCATGGATTTTCTGCTGTCCACTGATCAAGTTCGGCATGCTCCAGACACAGGTGCCTTCGCACTGAGTATTTATGATGCCCAGACAGCAAGGCTGACTCCCCTTCTTGCAACCTTTGCTCCAATGTCTTTGCACACTATTCACAGTCATGCTCACAACCCCTGACATCCCAAGGACCCCTGCCTTGCAGTAGTCCTATTCACCCTTATGCTGCTCTGTGCAGTCTGGTTTTCATCAAGTGTTTTATCTTTTTTTTTTTAAATAAAGACTTCGTTTATTTACTTTTAGAGAGGGGAAGAGAGGGAGAAAGTGGGAAAGAAACATTCATGTGTGGCTGCCTCTCGCCTCCCCCCTCCTGGGAACCTGGCCTGCAACCCAGGCAGGTTCGATTATCAACTATGTAACTAATGTTATTAACTTTTTTATATAAACAATCACAATCAACTGCTTCCCAATGCCAATATTGGCTTTGATATAAGAATAAATATTACTTAGCCCCAGCTGGTGTGGCTTAGTGGATTGAGTGCCAGCCTATGAACCAAAGGGTCTCTGGTTCGATACCAAGTCACAGCACATACCTGGGTTGTGGGCCAGGTCCCCAGTAGGGGGTACAAGAGAGGCAACCACACACCGATGTTTCTCTCTCCCTCTCTCTCTCCCTCCTTTCCCCTCTCTCTAAAAACAAATAAATAAAAATCTTTTTTAAAAGAATAAATACTACTTAGGTATATGTTCCTCATTCATTACTAGTTGTGCCTGAGCTAGTTAGTGTACTAGCTATGGAATGCAGACTTCCATATGTGAATAGGTATTCATCTGCTTAGTCCTTGAAATGACTGGGGAGCTTCCCAATTCAATACATGTATGAAAATCACGTGTTGCGTTAATTATATTCTATCCAGAAAGGAATTATTTTAACTTATCACGCATTATTTGTGTTGTATTGTACTTGCCAGAAATATGCATGTTAAACAACAGCAATAGCTACTACAGGTCTATAATTTGATTCATGCAAATCTGTCAGGAATAAAATCAACCACAATTTCATTTCAAACCTTCCCAACCAGCAGCTGTACAATTTATGCATTCCTTTTCTATTTTTACTACAAGATAATGACAAAGATGAATGCCTTTAAGAGGAAATACATATTCATTGAAAGACTGAGATCAAAACTATCCCCCTTCAAAAAGCTTGCAAAGGTAGGAAGCCCATTTGCTTGCTGCAGGAGATGTGTTGGGAATGAGATGGAATCATGCCCCAAACTACATCTAATGAGGGCTCAATTATCCAGTTAAATTAAACCTGCAGTTGCTTTTCACAAACCACAGTAATCAATATCACCACAATTGGTGTCAGCTACAATATTATTAAATATATCTGGAAGACCAAGTGATTAACCATGAGTGTAGCCAGAGGCCCATCATTCTGAGTGTGCTGCGTTAAGATGTATGAAAACAAAGACACTCCATTGGCAACTGAATCAATTTAGGGCTCACTGCTCTCTTGACCCATATGTCCATGAACATGGAAAAGAATGAATATTAGCTCATTAGCCATGATTTACATGTTGAATGACAATGACGGACTCACACACTGTGCTGTCATGAGAAATCAGTTCCTGTGAATAATGACAGGAGTGCTGGCATGTCTCCTGTAACAATTGATAGGGTTTCTTTCCTCCAATGAACTCATCGGCCATTTGACTTTTACTTCAAAGAGAATAAGAAATAGCCAGATAATAAAATGGATGGAGCAGTTCCAGAGAGCTCTGCCTCTCTCGTTGTACTTCAGTGTGTAAGATTACAGTTTTAGTTGATATAATGTAAGATATAAAACTCAAGTCACTCCGATGGTGCAAGTCTGATCTCCAAAACAAACAAAGAGCTTTATCTATTTGTAGACTTATGCAGATAAATGTGTGATATGGCATGAGCTTTCAAAAAAGTCATTTAAAGTATAAAAACACTTTGGCTAATAGACGCTGCTGAGAGCAAACTTATCTTGTTTATAATTGTATGCTATTTGCATTAGAAAATACCAAGCTCTGGCTACACTGTAATATTTCATTTTGAGTGTAAAATGCATGATCACAAAAATTACCTTGAGACACGCATTAGTATGGACATTTCCCTGATGCTACATTCATTTATCTTCAGATACTTCCCTCTAAAACCCAAAGCCTATTTCCTTAGCACGTTTCGCCTTACTTTGGCATTCATAACTTGTAGTCGGTGCTTTGAGAAAAGGTGGATCTGGTTAGTGGCCTTTGCCTGGTACTTTTATTAAACAAAATATTTTTTTCGCTTTCTATTCAATTAGATTTCATATAATGTGGTCTTGATACTGACACTAATTTGAAATTGCATATGGAAATTTAAGCAGAAAATATAAACATAAAACAATATACAATAGATATACTCTAAAACCTTATCTAATTTCCCCTTGTACAAGAAAAGACAGGAAAGTAAGGTATCAGCTGGGAATAAACTGTTCAACTATCAAAGCTCATTTTTTCACGCGTTCCTTCTGCCTTGAATGAGTGAATATATGTCAAGCCATTATTTCTGTGTCATCCTTTGTTTTAGGAGGTCCCTCAACATGAAATACTAAGACATACCTCTTTGAATTTAGGTTTCTCTTTCCACCCCAGATTTCAAAAGCTAACCATCTGAAAAGAATTCCATCTGTTAAGTGAAAATGCCTTCACTTTGCACATTTAAGTCAATTGTGTTGGTACCACCGCCGATCGGTGTGATCACCTCATAAAATCTAAATGAAAGTGCTTTGCTTTTACCTTCAGAGACTCCTCTTGTTTAAAGAGATCTTCATAGTCTTTAGCACAGAGGTCAGGAGCATTAAGAAGTTGTTCCACTTCGAACAGAGCTTGAGAGACATGAGTGATCTCAGTCAGATAAGTAGAAGGCACATAAGAAATTTCCAAAGGCATGTCCTCAGTCATCACTTTCACCGACTCTTCACGGACCGTGTGCTGGTATAAATATACAAAAGGACAATTCTTTTAGCTTCGTAATAATGAAAAGACCTCTCTTGAGTTTACAAAGATTCCAGATTATAGCTGACAGAGGGCTGAAAGTGGATAAAAATGCACGATAAGTCTAGTAAAGGTTATTGTTTATAGACCCTCTCCTTCCAAAAGTGTTAGGACCTTTTATATTAAGAGATATATACACATTAGTACCATTAATATAAGAATGAAAGACCAAGAGCCTTAAGGTCATGAGAAGTGTAGTTTTACCCTGAGAAAAGGATCATTTTAAAAACTGGTTTATGAAATATAAATTTAAGATTCCTTAAAAAGTTGGTGTGGGGTAGGATGGGGGTGTCTACATCTCTGGTATTCAGTTCAAATGAACCTTTCCCCCTAATCTTTTTTAAAAAGATTTTATTTATTTATTTTTAGAGAAAGGGGAAGGGGGAGAAGAGAGGGAGAGAAACATCCATGTGTGACTGCCACTCACATGCCCCTACTGGGGACCTGGCCCTCAACCCAGGCATGTGCCCTGACTGGGAATCGAACCTGTGACCCTTTGGTTCACAGACCAGCACTCAATCCACTGAGCCACACCAGTCAGGGCTACCCCTCATCTTGATTGAGGTATTAAATACAAGAGGGGCAAAATGTTCTGGCTGGTATGTACTCTGCTGTTAAGCAACCCTCTCCTCCAAATCCTGGACATCAAGTGGTCTCTTTGATGCTAGATTCTTAGGAAGTTAAGCTGCTAATTTAGGTACTAGATGATTAGGACTGAGAGGGGAATTCATACTGTAATAAGAACTCCAGAAATCCGGAACACCAAGGGGGAGCAACAACCTCTCCTCCTGGTACCTGTACTTTCCTATCTGGCATTCAAGGGCTACATGTGACAGGCACTTGGAGCTCAGGGTCCCTTTGGACCTGGCCAATAGTACCTGTTTCCTTATTCCTTATAACAGCAAGAATGGATTCTATGAGACATGCAAATTCAAAAAGATGGCCTCTGCTCTCTTCTATCTGCAATGTGGGGGGGGGCAAAAGTAGGTTTACAGTGCTGAATATGTGAAACAGAGGCTATTCTTATATTATCATTTATTTATCATTGTATCCTCTTCCATAGGAACAGCTCTAAACCTACTTTTCCCCCACTCTGTATAAGCAGCAAAACTCTTGTCATTGAAATTAGTTTCCTAGTAACTTTGCTTTGAATGGACCCCCTGCCCCCTGCCTGTTGATGGGATCAGCTGAGGGGTTCGGTGGGTTCTGGTGGAGTTCTGGTGACAGGCATGCTAACACAGCTATTTATTACTGCCCGGCTTTTATGACAAGACTATCCTCACTCTGGCAGTAGTGTAATTAAATGGAGTGTAGGATCCCAGACTGAGGCCACACGAGATGAGTGCAATTATAAGCTGGTCCATTTATGCATTCTTTTTAATTTCTCACATCCAGGAGTACATTCTTGTACTCCATTCTTACATAATATAAAAATGACATAATTCTAATTTAGATGTCTCATCTACTTACAGCACTGCAAATTCAGAGCATTACACAAATTAGCCTAAATGATGTAATGATACCTTTTACAAAGTTCAGTTTAATGTGCATATCATAACCAAATACCTGACACATATTCCTTCATAATTAAATGAAATGATAATCTACATGCACTTCTAATTTTTCATTGAAAATAATATTAGACTTTGAGGCTGGAATTTGATGAGGATACTTCATAGACTTAGCCATAGATTTTTTAAATCCAAATTCTCAATTTTTTCATTTTGAATCAACATTTCACCAGTTAAAGAGAAAAAATAAACTAGCAGGCTATTTGAATTTGCCATTTTCAGTGACACATTCGGCCTAACAATAACCAGTAGAGGCAACAACACAAGTCGAGTAAATTTTACTGTGACTTTTGTACATCCCAACAGACTGCTGACTATTGTTCTTAATAAAAATTTCCAAGTTAATAAATTTGTCTTTCTTATTTGCATCAGTTGCTACAATTCCAGAGGGATGGTTCTACATTATTGGAAACAAGATATTTTCTCTATGATTTTTATTAAATGGTACAATTACCCTTCTTTGTAATTGAATGCATGTTATATATGTAAGTTGCTATAGAACAGTGGTTTTTGTTATTAGGGATGGAGTTTCTCTATTGTATGTATGTATGTAAGTATGGATGTATGTATACTGTGTGCATGTATTTTTGTTTAACCAAAAAGTTGTTTTGCAGTGACCCATATTTTCACAATATTAGGAAATCATCTGAGTCTCATTTTAAAAAATGACTGAGATTTTCAAAAGCTCTTGATATCCTGTCATCCTTTTCTCTTAAAAAGAAAATGACTCTGGGTTCTTTATATCTCCTCTCAGTGTCTCTCTTGACATGTAGTTTCCTAGATCTTCATTACCTACATTTGGGACACTCTCAGGTGTCTTAACTTCCTATTGGGGCCATATGTATAGTAAGTATGAATTACAAATAGCAAGCAACTTAATTGAGCCATTAAATGCGATCATGAAAATAGGCACAGAAATGCCAATTTGACTACTGCCTTGGATTTAATTCCCTAAAATATGACTTCAAACCCAAATCCGTAATTCTTCAGTGTTTGTGGGTGGTTTTTTATTTTGCATAAAGTTGAATGTAAAAATGGCGTTTATTTAAACAGTAATTAACTTTCACCATACAGGTTCGAAGATTCGAGGTCTTGTCTGAGAAAGAAGATGTAACATCAGCTTCAGGCCTAACCCAGGGCTCTAAGGGCCAGTGCCCACTGTACTCTGGCTCCTCATTTACTGACCCTTTCACTACCTGACAACATGTGTCTGTCATAGATTCTTTGATTACATATTGATTCATGTACTTCTTTTCCTCTGATGAAATATTCCTCAGCACCTTAAGAGAAAACACATTTTTTTTCTATATTTGAATGGAAATCTATTTTAGGAGAATGTTATGGCATCTATTTAAACGTGGAAATTTCCAAATAATTGGTCATTTTGTATCTGGTTCTAGGCACCAACTTTGCATTCCTTTTGCTTTAAAGATGAAGTCCTTATTGATCTGATTATAATAGCCTCCAAAGAATCATTAGCCACCATGCTGCAGCTAGGGCATGCTCTATTAATAAGCATAGTGTGATTATTTTGGAACACCATCATACATAAGTCTTAGAGCAGTTGCTATCACTCCACGGAAATAAGTGCACAAACTATGCTGCATCCTATTCACCTGATGCGCAGACGTGGCACGATGAAGTTCTCCAACTCGATCAGACATATTAAAAGTGTTACAGTTGCTAAAAGCAATCAAACAAATACAGAGGTATATTCTATCACTTTACAAAAGAGCTGAATGATTAAAAATTGCAACATTTGCAACCCTAAACTACTGGTAAATAAGCAATCTTCTCTCTGTTTGTTCTTGTGCAAAACAAATGTCATTAAATGTCTCTAATTCCTAAATGGCTTCTGGTTACAATTACCTGTGGGCACTGACTCAGATATATTTTCTAAGTTACATTCTAAGAGGTTAATATCACATGTTTAAAACATGTAATGAAGACAGATCTGGTGGAGGACTTCGTGTCTCCTGTCATTCTGACATATAATGCCCCATCATCATAGACAGGGAAAGTTAAGTGGTACCTATTACAGGAAAAAATCCTGTGAACTTTTATGGCAAAACAGAAATATCTCAAAATAACTCCTTGACAAAATTGAGAAAATGTCACGTCATTTTCTGGGAAAGCCAGTTTTATACATTTTGAATATTCTCATTTATCATAAAGTTCTCATTGATTTTATATACAAATGCATTATATTCAATAGATTTTTACATAGAGAGACAAACTAATTTTCCTATATAGGACACTACTAAAATTTTAATCAAGAGAGTCAGAGATTTGGAGATCTAGTTTACCATCTACTCTTTAAAATAAATCCTTCCTTTGACAGCCATGCAGCTCCATAATGAGTAAACTACATCCACTGAATGACTTTAATAGAAATTTCAGACAGTTACATAAAAATCAGTATAATTGGAAGTACCACATTCATATTCTCTTCTTTATACAAAATCCATGTAACTCATATTCAGATTTTTGCATTTTTCATTTGAATTTCATTAACTCTGCCTTGAATAATTATATCCTGAATTCTGATGTGTACAAATCCTGTCTAACCTTTTGAAAATCAACTTGCTTTTGTTAATGTTCTTCACCACCTTTTATCATTATAGATATTCATGCATCATTAGCAAGTAAGTGCTCTAGCCATACTAATTCATTTTATTTCTCTCTGTTCATAGTCCTTTCTAATGACATGTACCCAGAAGAATACACTCTCCTCATTTTCTGGGAATGAAAATCAAGAGATGTGGAAGAAAGTCCCAAAGAACCTGTTTTTATTAAGAAATGAAAAGCTCGAGCGATGTTGAAAATGGATCATTAGGGAACCAAACTATGATTTGCAACAGCTAAAGTTGAGTTAGAAACACTTTTGAGATTCCAAGCTATGGAAGCAAGCCTAGACATCAGTCATCAGGTTTTAAAAAAGAACTTTGGTTTCTCTGAAACTTGAGTGATCAGATTCTTTTTGTATATATGTATACAAAAAATACATATATATATATATATAGGTTACTTAAAATTGGTGTTTTGAGGGGCTACATGACTGTGTGAGATGAAGGCAATCCTGTTTTGAAATAAATGGTGCCTTACACCTACATTGTTAGAGCATCATGCTTTAAACAGCTTCCACCATGATTTAGGCAAGTCTTCTCTCTTCAATATAAGTTTCAAATGGGTGGTTACTGGTGCATTTATGAGTTATGAGGTCAAAGAAGCTGCAGATACAAAATGTGCCGGCTGCCACATTATTTTAATACATTCCTTTAAAATACCTATAGATCTAGTATAAATATGGTATATAGGAAATATGTCAATGCCTTGAAAGTCTAACTAATGAAAAATGGATGAAAATCTGGACAAAAGTGATACAGTGATAGAACCTTTTAAAATTCTGTTAATGTCAATCAAGTGAAAGATGTTCCAAACCTTCAAAATAAATCCAGATTATTTGTTAATGACTTGACATGAGCTATCCTATCTTTTAACTTTAGAAATCTTTTCAATCTGATTATCTTTTCTCAAAAGGACATTCTTAAATAGTATAGATTAAAAAAGATTTTATTTATTTATTCTTAGAGAGAGGAGCAGGGAAGGAGAGAGGGAGAGAAACATCAATGTGTGGTGGCCTCTCATGCGCCCCCTACTGGAGACCTGGCTCACAACTTAGGCATGTGCCCTGACTGGGAATCAAACAGGTGACCCTTTGATTTGCTGGTTGGTGGGCAATCCACTGAGCTACACCAGCCAGGGCAAATACTATAGATTTTTTAAAGTAATAGTACAATGGCATGCAAATCCTAAATGGAACTATAGGCTTTATGTGGGTTCTGATGGCTCATGAGTGACATAGAAATGGGAAAGAATTCAGTTTTCTTACAGAAGTAGAGCTAGTCACAAAAGTCATCAGAGAAAGACAATTAAGTTTCCTTCTAGAGATTACTACAGTGAGGACAGTTGACCTATTTTTATTTATTTGTCCTTGATCATTTCTAAAAATTTTAAGCCTAAAAGTCAAATTGAGTAAGCAAATTTGGCAGAAAAAAAAATACTGTGTTAACCCAAAGAGAGAAAAAAAGACTCAAATAATAAAGTATACAAAAGACAAGATTACGACACACGTGAGACAGGGATGGGCTCAGCCTTCCTGTTCACTGTTTGGACATTCCAAATGACAAGGCAGTACGGGAGCTGTGGCAGTACTAGGCCTCATGGGCTCTTAAGTAAGCCACCAGTCAAAAGACCTTGAACAATCAGCCTAATGAGTCCTAATGTATTGGCTGTGATCTTACATAGAGAAAATAGCAGTGGGATAGTGTTTGCTCTAGGTATGCCCCACTCCCACACTGAATCATCTAGAAAATGACCTATGTCAAGCTCTGAAACAAAAAAGGGCTCAACCTTTGAATGCCATTCATTGGTCAACGAACTGTATTAGCTTATAATCTGCCTTTTGCTTCAAAAGAATAAAACACAGGGAAGACATAAAATGATCAGAGTCAAAGACTGTAAGAACACCTCCCTTATAGACACATGATGCATTTTTGAAAATTAGAATCAATTCATGGAGCAGGACAGGCCGTCAGTGAAAGAGCTTTGCGGTGGAGCTGGATTTGCCAGTATTTAACTGTGGTCTCCTTCCAAGAGGCACGGGATGTATAGTGTCCTGTATAAAGATTCTGGCTGTACTGGCTCACTGAGCTGCCTCACATTCATTCTTCCCATCCACACCACCCCATCTACCCAACTCCTTAGGGCCAAGCTTGGTTGCCATCTAATTAAACTGATAAACTGAATCTCAATAACATGTTAATGGCTTATAGTGGGTTAGAGGGTTATCCTTCACAGGAAAACATCTGCATTTTAATAAGGATTTCTCAATGAATTCACATAAATTAGTGACAGGGTAGAATTCTCATCACTAAGGATGGTTAGGAAAGAAGCAAAAGGAAAGGGCTTTGGATCCCCTCAAAGTGAGCACCAGCACATAAGCACCGACACAGTCTACCTTGTAAGAAATCACCTGTCAAGTAACATGATGATTTAGTAAACAAGGTTATACACCCTAGCTACCTTACAATGCAAAATAAACACAGCGAAGACTCATGCATATACAGCACCTGGCATAGCGTAGGTTATCAAAAACATTTGTGGAATAAATTAATGGAAAAACTATCAGCTTAAAAGGATAATTTTAAAAATACATATTTGGCTAGAATTGCTGGGACCCACAGCAGCAATATAATTTCCATTTTGGAATTCCCAGAATCCAAGCACAATTCTTTGCTGCATTTCATAATGTAATGTTCATTGGTATAGACTTAAAAGGTATTTCTCATTTATTTAACTATGTCGTATTTTTCCAATTTAATGTGCATTAGCTGGATGCCATTACACATACGTATCTTTGCTCTTTAGTTGCCTCTCAGATGTTACTGTAACTCATTAGATGTGAATAAAGAAAGAAACAATTATTTGGGGCATTATTATGCACATCACTTTAGAAGATACTGATTTTAGCCTCTTCATGGAGGATGCCTGATAGCAAATTGAAACATCTGAGGAGACTTACACTCAAGCAGTCTTTAGAATCCATGCTGACTCTTGCCAAATTCTCCATGTAAAACTCTGAATGTCCATATCCAGTATATATATTTCTTGATAATACAATATCCCAATGTATCAGTTTGGGAATACACAGGAACTTTTTAACATGTTCACATGTGAACATGAACACATATATATATACATGCATACATTTAATTTAATGTGAACAAAAAGTTAACACGTGAAAAATATCTCAGAAAAATACTCAAACTGAAGCAGATATTTAGTTAAGGTTTAAGCAGTCAGCAACACGGCAGATATCTACTTTGTCTGTGATTTTGAAATGACCATTTTAACGCTTCCAATGCGTTCTGAATTGTTTTTGTTAAGCTCAAAAGTTTTCCTATTTCTTTGGCCTGGCAAATGAAACTATCTTTATTGAAATGCTCTTAATCTGAAGAGGCACTAGTAACCTTGAAATATCATAAAATGCTATTTACAAAACTATATAACTTAATTCCAAATAATATGATTTTGATAATTACCCCCAATTCTAGTCTCCTTTTAAATAGCCACAAGTGTTTGATATGCCTATAAGAAAAGGAAGTGACAAAATAGATATTTGGGAACTATTGGGAGATGGATATTAAACTACTAAAAGTAACATCTTGAGGAGCTTAGCGGGCATCTTCTAAGGGAAAGTATCTATTTTACAAAGTAAACATATGTATGCAAATGTTTATAACAATAGGACACATAAGTTTATACGTGCATATAGTTATACCCATATGCACACAGGGTGAAGATAAATAGCTAGGCATATGAAAAGCATCTGGTAGCAGTATGTTCTGATAAGAAAGCTAATGTGCTATACGCTATTATGGGTTAAACACTTACATTTAGTAGATGAGAGAACAATGATTTTTAACATAATTTTCTTTGCGAATAAACTGTTAAAATAATTCAATTATCTATGCTCCATATAAATTAAATCAAATAAATAGTAATAACCATAAATAATCTCTCTCTTGCTCATTCTCTCATTTGTCCTGTGCTAAATTGTTTCTCAAAGCCAAGTGTCCCTACATCCTTATAAAAAGGCCCCCTTTTTCTTCCTCTCTTCCAGCCCAGGGCGATTCTATTATTTCATGTTTTGGTCATTTATTCTTTTTCCTCTTCCTCTTGGTTGTTAATCTACTAGGGGCAGAAAAACAAAATAATGAAGTTTATTAGAACAACCTCTAAAATCAGGAGTGATTTTTTTTAACTCTCTAAAAAAGGACCTGACTAGTCCTCTCCTTAAGAACTTTCAGTGAACTTTGGGCTTCATGAACTTTATGAAGTCAATGCACATCATCTGGTGGCCCTTTGTTCCACTCCTTTTCTGATCCTTGGCCATGCTCCATGTAATTTATAATGATGTCCATGCAACCTCCAAATAAATGAGGTATAGCTCTGGGTACAGAAACTGTCGTGTTTAATGGTACTTTTCTAAAATTATATACTTTGGCAAGTTATAAATAAGTTTGTAAACATGAGTCAGTGGAAAAAACATATTTTCCTCTTATTGAAGGTTATGCTCAATTCTTAGGGTTTGGTAACTTTAAGGACACCTTGGTCTTTACAATCAAGATAATTTCTCCTGAAATAGCTTGTTCTCTGTCAATGTTCCAAAGAATAATTATTCTTGTATTTTCCCAGGGCAAGGATTCTAATATGAAATTGCACTGTTCTGACCAGTGAATTTTCAAGTTTTGAACCTAAGTAACCCTATTCACACAATTACGTCTACATTTGCCATATATCTTTAAAAAGGGAAATTAACTGAGGCCTTAATATATTTTTTTATTTCCCAAGCCTCTTTGTAAAAGCAGCTACAAAAGAAATAAAGTGTTTTGCCAAATGAAAATGACTTCATTAACTTTTCATCTCTCCAAACTTTTCAGGACAGTGATTGAATCAGCCTACTTTTTGTATCCAGAGCACTATTTTTTAAGATTGTAAGAAGGGGGGAAGCTAAACAACAAAACAAACAAGCAAGCAGAATAAAAACAAAGACACTGAAATAGAGAACAAGGGGACAGTGACCAGAGGGGAGAAGGAAGGGAAGTTAAGGGGAAAAAGGGGGAGGGATTTGGAGGAACAAATAGGAAGGACACAGGGACGAGAACTAAGGGGGTGGAAATGGGAGGGAGGTGGGGAGCACGGGGCGGGGTGGGCTGGGATGGGAGAAATAGACAAAAAACTGTACTTGAAAAATAACTAAATAAAATTTTAAAAGATTGTAAGAATTAAATAAAACCATGAATGTCAAAGCATCCTGTGAATCACAGAGCTAAGTGAAATATTTGGCATGGTTTTTTATGCGGGAAATGAAGAATACAAAGAAAGCACACACAGTAACGTAGATTTCCAGTCTGGCATCTTCCTGTTTTCAGTTTTCAATTTTGATAAAGCACAGGAACGGTAGTGCTTTTGTGTTAAATTACACTGTTTTGTTGTATTTTCTGGATTCCAAATAGCACTACCAAAGGATGCTATTATGGAGTCTCTATGTGTATGAAACAAACAAACAAAATAAAAAGGATTTAAATATGGAGGATGAACCTATCTATAAATAAGCAAACACTGTTTTGTTCCATTTATTACATATAAGTATACAGACTGAAAACACAGAACAAACTGATAGTTACTAGAGGGAAGAGGGTAGGGATAATGGTGGGGGAGGGGAAGGGTCATCAAGGAACAAGTCTAAAAGACACATGGACAAAGCCGAAGGAGGGAAGGATCCAGGGTGGAAGGTGGGGATGGGTGGGGTGGGTGAATGGTGGGGGGAAGATGGAGTCAACTGTACTTGAACAACAATAAAAAAGAAAAACAATTAAAAAAAGAAAATAGCCCTAGCTGGTGTGGCTCAATGGACTGAGCATCGGCCTATGAACCAAAAGGTTGCTGGTCCGATTCCCAGTGAGGGAACATGCCTGGGTTGCGGGCCAGGTCCCCAGTGGGGGGCATGTGAGAGGCAACCACACATGGATGTTTCTCTCCCTCTCTTTCTCCCTCCCTTCCCCTCTCTATAAAAATAAATAAATAAAGTCTTTTAAAGAATAAGAATAAAAATAAAAATGTAAAAATATATATATTAGGCAGGTGTTGTGATGCCCTAAATCCACCCTTTCTGCATATTTTCCTTGTATTTTTTTCTCACACATGACAAGAGGAAGTGCAGAATCTTACTGCAGGAGACAATACTTGTGGGGCCAGCAGTTACTGTCTGGGAGGCCATACAAATGGGAGGCAGCCTGGGTTTCAGGGCTTTCCTTTCTTCATTGTCAAACTTCAAGGAACCAACATAGGAACTTGATGGGAGTGGCATACCTTCACGTGAGTAAATTTCTCTCAACTGATGGTGCCAAGACTTTGTATTTCATAAGTCGGTAAATTACTACTGAAAATGTCAGGGAACCTCACCAAATTCCAACCTTTATTTTTTTTCTGGAAAAGGCATTGTAACAACATAACAGTAAAACAGCAAGAAAGAAAAAAGATGAAAGGAAGTCTAATTCATGACCCCTCCTACCAACACCAATGGCAGAAAGCCATACTTTCAAAGCAAAGGACAATCGTTCTTCAAATTCAGCTCTATGAAAAGCATACCCTATTTGCTCTTATATTTTCCTTTCCCTGTGGATGAATGAAAACCTTCACACAGTAGTGGACCGGCTTTGAGACACCGCTTTTTGTAAGAACACAGAACATATAATTCTGAGCTGTAGAGAATTCCACAAGAAGATGTTCTCTACCCATTCATTCACTCATGTAAAATACTGTTAGTGAACATCTACTCTGTGGAAGACTCTATGTATTGGGAAAATACTAGCCAACAAGGCAAAGTCTCTGCCTTCACTGAACCTGAATGCTAATGGTACGAGATTTTAAACAAGTAAACAAATAAACCTTACATTTTTTTCAGATCATGGTGAGTACTACTGTTAAGGGAAGTAACATGATGGAGGGGTGAACGGGATCTTGTGAACGACATCAGACAGGATGTTGAAGAATGTATTTGTTCTACATCCTGAAAAATGACAGGAGAAGAGCAGGAAAAGACCCAGAAAGAAAGTCCCGAGAAAAGGAAACCACACTGCAAAGACTCAGGTGCAAAACACTTGGGCAAGTTTGAGGAAAGAGGAAGACTTTGCAATAGTATGTTAAAGAGACTCTTTTACACTGGGGAGGCTAGTGGATGAAAGGGTCTAGAATCCTCAAAATAATTTTTCACACAAATAGTCACCTGTATTTACGAGGCAAGGACCTAAAACAGAGTGTGGGTGATATTACTCATACACCTCATACGTATTTGTAATTGCCTAGATATCAATGAGATATTGCCTAGATATAAATTTGAACTTCACAAATCAGAAAAGGAGTTTGAATATTATAGATTACTGTATTTATCAAAGAATTCATTTATGAAAAACTATTTGCATAGACCCCCTGAAAACTGCTGCAGTTACTTTATCCTGGTAATAAACACCCATGCATTGCTACCCAGCTTAACAGTTAATACTCCCTCTAAATTATGAATTAATATAAATATCTTAAACCTGTAGACATGAAGCCTCGGTTTTCATTTTATCTATGCACTTTTTATCCATGGATTAGCCAGCACTAAATAAAACTTTGCTCTATTTAACAGAAGTTAAAAGAGCCATTTCGCTTTTTAAAAAACTGCTCATGATAACAGAGTAGAGTCTTTTTTTATGTGTATCTTATGTATTGGATAATTTGGAAAATGAAGGAACTGGAAGTTTCAAAACTGGCTAGGAAGAAATACTATCTAAGAAATCATGTGATAATCACCTGAACTAGAAATTTTCAGTGAAGTATCAGTCCATGCCTTAAAAGTGAGTCCACTGTGGTATGATAATCAATATTACATATAATGTTAAGTACATATTTCAGAACTATTGGGTTCAGTCATCTTAGACTTCCATTTAGTTCCCTTAGATAGCTGTCTGTTACTTATTGAACACTACACTCAGATTAGACAGATGAAAGGGTACAAATTATGGAACTTTTAAAACAAAATTACATCATGAAGTGTCTATGAATAAATGCATTTGTATTATTAAAAATACAACTAAATTTCGAATGCATTTTTAGGTTTCAAAAGCCATAGGCCCATAAAGGAGAGCAGAATAAATACCCCAAAACTTAGCAGATTTGAAGACACTGTACCTCTTTTTTTCTTTCATGAAAATCAAAGTGAGGAAAGCTATACACTTGAATTAATTTTATTCATCTGTTCTAAGAATATGTTCCATACAATGAGAGTTTTAAGTAATCATTGAAGAATCAGAATGATTCACAGATGGTACGAGAGCTTTAATTATGTATAACCAGTTGTTTCATACATGCTCAGAAGGATATTTCCAACCCTACTGCAGAAGCCATCTAAGCTCCCTTCCAGCTGGTGTTCCATATTTTGAAAGCAAATTTAGATGGGAGAAAATTACACTTTTCATTGTTGTGTTGCAAATGGAGGTCAAATTGCTGTGTATAAATTCTTGTACTTTTTTCCTCCGCATTGTATGAGTTATATTTGTCAAATATCACGTCTTCGGATGATTGCTATGGATTCACCAATGTTATTTTACGTTTTGTGTTGTCTGGCTCATAAGAGACGCTAGATAAATGTTTATTGAATGAAAGGAATACCAATTCAATGTATCCAAAATAAAAACTTGAGTTGCTATGTAGAATCCAAGTGTATGGAATTCCAATTTCACTGAACCTTTATCATTATCAGGAGATTTTCATGAAACCCAAATATAAAAGGGAAGATACTACTACAAGAAATCACTGTTCCAACTGCCACCAAAGAGACAAGAGCAACAGATCTTTAATAATTACAAATTGTATCTTGATGTTAAGAATTCAGGCCAGTTACATGACAAATTTTAGACCATTTAGGTTGTCATAACAACTAGAGAGACTTTTTGTAAAGATCCACTCATGCACAGCTCACTGGTCTCACACAAAACGTGTTACCTCACAACAAAATAACTGCTGTGTGGGACTGTTTTTATTGGACTGAGA
This sequence comes from Artibeus jamaicensis, assembly GCF_021234435.1. Taxonomy (NCBI): domain Eukaryota; kingdom Metazoa; phylum Chordata; class Mammalia; order Chiroptera; family Phyllostomidae; genus Artibeus; species Artibeus jamaicensis. Next base: position 4,479,121 of record NW_026522028.1, on the reverse strand, counting down.
GACTTGACTTAATGTCCTCATTCACAATGAGAAGTAATAAATTGTTCCAAAATAGTTCCATCAAATGTAATCATTTCTCACGTGTTGCTATTTCAAGGCAGAGGATATTCATTTTAATGACACAAGTTACTTTGTTGCCAAGAATGAGATACTTATTCTAATTTTAGAAATAAAATTACATAATAAACTACAGATATCAGCAATGCATTCGAATCAATTTTATGGGTTTGTGAAATGTATATAATTATTTACCCTGTCTCTGAACATTGTGTTAAATTTCCACTTTATAGCAAAATTTGATAGAGTGTATTACTGTTAAAAGTTAACAGTATTTTATGTCTATTTATATATTTGACACCAAGTTGAATTGTGATGGTTGCCCTTCACTGTACCTTTAATTCAGGAGATGAACAGCATACAGAAATATGTATCTAACTAAACAATATCTGTGTATGTTATTATAAGCAGTGAATCTAGTTTAATACATTTATGTTATATTTTAATGTGTTGGGCAATTTAGAGCCAGTCATTAGAGATAATGTTTCTAAGGTGATATATAATAAAAGGCTTATTTATAAAATGAATTTGTTTAAACTTACAAGAATACAAAATAGCAATTACATCTTGATTCAACACACATTAATAGCTTTGGACTGGAGAGATTCAGAACCAAAGTCCTGTGTTCATGTAGTTCCTTACTATCATTTTCCAATTCAATTGATGTTCTTCAACCTTCATTTTCAGTTTGGATAATTCATTTTATTTCAATAGTTTATATATATTTTTCTCTGTCTACTTCAAAAACTTCCTACTCTATTTTTATGAGGTTAATGGTTATTATAAAATTAACATACACAATGAATTTTGCATGGTCTTCTGCTAAGCATTAAGAAGACTTTAAAATCTGATTCATCACTGATGAACTAGTTCATTCATTTATTTATTCTACAAATATATATATATATATATATATATATATATATATATATATATATAGTACTTACTACTTGCTAGTCTCTGGTTTTGGTTTTGAGGGCATAGCAGTAAAAAAAAAAAAAAAAGAAAGGGAGATGGTAATTCCTTAATTTTTAGAGCTTTCAGCCTAGGGAAGGAGATAATATGATAAATATTGGAAATATTTGTAACTTTCCAAGTAGTGCATTTTATGGAGAAAAACAAATGGGGAAAGGGTTGACGGAGAGAGAGAGAACCTTGAAGGCAGAGCGGCAGAGATGGAGGGGCCATGGAGACAGTTGGAGGAAGAGGGTTTCGGCATAGGAACACATTAATGCAAAGGGGCCGTGCCAGACACATTCATGGGAAAGTGTAGAAGTCAATGTAGGTGAAACAGAGCCAACAAGAGCTAGCAGGGGTGTCCAACCTTTTGGTGTCTCTGGGCCACACTGGAAGAAGAAGAATTGCCTTGGGCCACACATTCAATACATTGCAACAGGTAATCACACCAAAAAAAAAAATCTCAGCATGCTTTAAGTACACTTACAATTTTGTGTTGGGCTGCGTTCACAGCCATCCCTCGGCCTGTGGGCCACAGGGTGGACACCCCTGAGAGAGTCAAGACCAGAAAGCTAAAAAGGGGCCAGATGACATATCCCCTGAAATTCATGTAAGGATTTTGCATTTCACTTTAAAAGAGATGAGAATCCATCAGAGTGTCTTGATCCAATAAAGACACACAATCTTTCTGTTTTCAAGTGATGTCTTTGCTTATTGTGTTGAGAACAGGTAAAGTGCAGCAAGGGTAGATTTTCTCCAAAAACTTTGAAAGGGGTGTGTTACCACTGTAGTAAGTAAAAGGAGAGGAACCGGGCTGTATACATGTAACGGTCACAAGTTTATATCTGCTATTAAAGCCTCGAGAGTCCATGAAAACAGCAAGGCAGGGAATTAGACAGAAAATGAAAAATGTCCAAGGCCTGAGCACGGAGGCATTCCAACATTAGGAGAAGAAGGTACCAGCAATACATAAATTAGACAATTTTACCTACAACAAATATTTCTTTCATCTTTTCCATTTGTTTTGCATTTTATTTGCTCATCATGTTTCCTTACATCTGAAACCTTGCATCTGGAGATCATTCTCCTTCTGCTTAAAAATTATCCTCCGGGTGCATACATGCCATGGATTATTATGGAGGCTTTCAAACTGTTTATAGAATTTCTTCTCACTAACACAGAAAAGGCTTATGACACAGTGATCGATAGCTGAATGAATGCAAATAGTGGCTAATTCCAAGAAAAAAATAGACAATGACCCTGAGGACTTTTTGGGGAGAATCTCCTGCAAGTAAAGTGTCTCTCGTATTTTTCTCTGTTCCAACAGATTTTTATTTCAATGTCATTGTCAAAAGAACATGTGGGCTGCGTGTGTGTTTACACAATGGATTACTGGGCAGTACTAAAAAAGAATGAACTCTTGCCATTTGCAACAACATGAATAGACCCGGGGCTCTCATGTTAAATGAAGTAAGTCTGGCAGAGAAAGACAAATATAACATGGTTTTGCTGATGTGTGAAATACGAACAAATACTGCCTCATAGAAAAAGACACCCAGGAGACGGTTGCCTGAAGGGAGGGACTAGGGGGATGAAAAAGGGAAAGGCGAATATAGTCACTAATGTTGTGGTAAGTTTACACTGTGACAGGTGGTAACCAGAATAAAGGTCGTGATCTCACGGTAAGGTATAAAAATGGAGAACCACCATACTGTACACCTGAAAACTAACATAACCAATATAAGGCTGTATACCAACTATACTTAAATTTTTTTTAAAGAAGCATTTCTATGACTATGCCATAATAGGTTCATAAATAGTTTTTCTTTCATTGTTTTTGAAAACATTATTCTAACACCCTCTGGCTTTTATCACTGCCCTCAAATCAGCTGTCATTGTTTGGGTCATTACTTTCCAGATAATCTGTCTTCTTTAGCTGTGTGTAAAATTTTCTCTTTGTATTTGGTATTTTCTGTATTTGACCTTCTTAGAGCCTTCCATATCCTTTCTTTTATATTGCCTATATTTTAGTCTCTCTTTATGCATTTTACGTAATGGATTTTATGCACCTTCTGATTTCCTAATTCTCATTTCCCTTCTATCTAGTCTGATGCTTCACTTGTCCACTGGATTTATTACGTTTCTCAATTTCCAGACGTTCCACTTGCTTCTTTTTAAAACAAACTTCTTGATCATTAATTTTTATTGTCTCTTGTCCCCAGTTCACACATTTGATGCAAACTTTTACTACTCTGAAAAGATTCAATGTATTTATTTGACCTTCCATATCAGATTCATTCATTATTTTCTGTCTTTGAGAGCTGCATCCTGCTGCTGTTTTTCTCGCGTGAACTGCCATTTCGAGGTTAAACTTGTGTTCTTAGAACTTTACCTGCAGGAATTACTTAAGTCTAGATTTCAGCAGTTAAACCAGAATGTATTTGTATTTGCTTCTTCTAGGAATATGGAACACAACCGATGGAGAAAAACTTACATTTTTAGCTTTTGGTTTTTCAGGACGCCCAGCACTGTGAACTCTGGATACCAACAATTGTGCATATTGTCCCGTGACCATAATAAAATGATTCTGGAACTTCTTTAGGCATTTTGGGTGCTTCATTATCTCTCTTAATTCTATAAGGAAGCAGTCATTAACTTTATCTTGAGCCTCAGTATGAAGTCCAAGTGTCCCAGGTAATGAGAGACTCAAGATACAAACCTAGGTTTTCTCACTCAGAGTATAAAAGTTTTTACACAATATCATAGGTTTTCTAGCATGAGTGGAATCTGTTTTATAAAAAGGGTCCCTTATAAAAAGGGATCCCAAAGAGTAATAATACAGTAGAATTTTCAAGATTTTTAAAGTTGATTAGTTTATTATCATAGTTTTTGATTAAATAAGCCATTCCTGTTGGCATATGTATATGCCCTGCTTCTTTTATAAGGTATTTAAATATTCTGTATGCTTTGTAAATTTATTTTAATTCATTTTGGTTGGAATAGCAGTGTGCTTATTCAGTTTGTGGGCCCGTGTCTTCCTTAAGTTCTGAGAATTTTTTAGCCACTGTTCCTTAAATATTGTCTCAAGTATTCTCCCAGTTTTCTGCTTTTTAGTTTATATTAGACATAACATTTCTTAATTCTGTTCTCAGTCTGTCCTTTATATTTTCCATATTTTTAATTTCATGTGGTGTATTCTGATAATTTCACCATAATAACACAATTTTCTTTTTTAAATTACTTAATTAGGTGTTTAATACATCTACTTAGTTCTTTATTTCAAAGAGTAGCTTTTGGTTCCTATAAGTGTTACTTATTTTCATCATAAATACCTGTGTATTTTCACAGTGTTTTACACTTTTAATTAATTACCTATTTTAATTAATACATATTTACACTTTAGCTCTATAATTATTTTCTACATATTTAATACATATTTTAATACATATTTTACACTTTCAGCTCTATAATCATTAGAGCTAAATTAATACATATTTTACACTTTTAGCTCTATAATTATTTTCTACATATTTAATACATATTTTACACTTTTAGCTCTATAATTATTTTCTACATATTTACTTTAGACTATGCAAAAGTTTTCTATAATTTTAAGTTCATGGGGTACTAATTCTCTTGATCATTGTTACATGACTCTTAGTCCCAATGTCTTTCTTCATGTGGGTTGTACTATTTTATTGTGAAGTAATCTTCAGTCTTTGTGTGTCTGTGAGGTGCTCCCAAAAGGCTGATTTATTCTATTATTCTGAGGGAGGACTCCGGGATCTTATACGAATCTGCAACCAACTTTACATTAATTTCTCAGTACAAGACTGTGGAATTTTGTGGTCAGTGTAAAAAAAGTAGATTCCCCTCATTTAGTTTTAATTTTTACAGAAGATTTTTTTTCTCTAGCCACAATCCCTGGCAGATGAATTGAGTTTGTGACAATTTATCTATTCCCCCTCCACATGCCAAGAAAAATGTTGTAGGTTCCGTTTTAGGCAGGGGTTTAATCACACCTCATGGTAACAAGTTATGTTACAGGCCTTCAGTGCAGGTCCAGTATCATACAATGTGCTCATTTATGGCAACGGGGGGAAGAGAGCTTCTATCGTATATCTGAGCACAGCTATGTGTTTAAAGCTTTATAAAAATGCCATTTTATTAGGAATTCCCATACATTGGAAATGAAGGATGAGCAAATCAATCAGTCTGTCATTTTCCTGGAAGTTGATTCTAGCTGAACATACTCTATTTACTAAACAACCATTACACGGACTCGAATACACCATGAGATACTAGAAAAGACTGCTACAGAAATAGCAATAAATATTATGATCACAAATAATCTAGACAAACATATAATTTTAACTTGTCTAATTTCTTTCCTAGCACTTGAGGGATGTTAATTACAAAATTGAACCCAAGAAAAGCCAAATTCTATCAGCAGCTCTCTCCTTGGTTCATTTTCCTTAGCAACCATTTATTAGTCTTTTATATTCACAACTCTGTTTACTAAAGAACATTCTGTCTCTGGAGAAGAAAATTATTTACGTTGCCCAATTCTCCAAGGATCTTACATTGGAAGCTGACAATCTCTATTGATACTCCAAGGCAAAGAAAAACTATGCATGGCAATTATGTAAACAAAAATGTTCCCCCTTATTTAAGTATCAAAATTAATTGGTTACCATTATGTGATAGGAGAAAAGACATAGCAAAGAAAAAAAATAAGTGACAGGCTATCAAATCTAGGTTCACATATTATTTTAGCAGTCAGCTCTGTGATTATTTTTCTTGTACTCTGTGTTTATTTTTTATCCAGAATAATGGTACAGCGATGCTCCCCCCCCCACCTTTTTTTACTTTTCTGAAGAACTAGCGTTCTTCACAACCACTGAAACAGGAGTCCTATCATGAAAATGAAATGAAATTTCCCCCTTTGTATGGCAACTCTCCAGATGTGAAAGTCTGCAGAATCTATTCCCCTTGTGGAAATTCATAATCACATTTGCATATCAAAAGCCCTTAACATTTCTAGAGTAAGGAGACTTTGCTTAATCCAGTGTTTCTCAAACTTATTTGAACACTTGATTTTTTTCTTTCTTTTGAATAATTCCCACAATATTTTCGGAAGCACTGAGGTCAAGTTTGATATCTTCCATGTCTTCCATGGGCCCTTGGACACAGCTCATTAACTTATTTTTTCTCACTGTAAAATGGCAATGAAAATACTCCTTATTAATTGGATCAAATTAGACAAAAGTGAAATCTCTTTGTAGATGTAAAGTTCTATTTAAATGCAAACACTTTTTTTAAATTAATGGAAAATATTCACACTATAAAATTGTTTTCTTTTCATAGAATTATTCACTCAAAGACTTTAACATGAATCTACTAAAAATTAGCTTTCTATCAATGTTTCAAGAATTTGATTATTTGGGAAGTATATATTTCTAATGTTGTTAAAATACTGTCTTCTAATTTACTCTCATGTACCTAAAGCTATCCTTTGCAATACATTCCTGTAACCTTCCTCATCCTCACCCTTCACCACCTCTAAGTTAAGTTTCAAGGACTTTTGGTTTTTTCTAAGTATATACCCTTCCCAAAGTAACTGCAATAAAAGCTATTTTGAACAGCTGTCTTAAACTCCCAATTAGCGTGCATAATTACAAGGAGTATAAACTTCTTTCTAAAAGAGAAAAAATATCTCTTGAGTACTAGCTGCCTAGATTATACATCAAAGTTCTACTGAATGTTCATTGTTTCTAAATGGCAGGATGGTAAGGTAAACACCTGTGTAAATATCCAGGCAAAAAGTATTTCATTAAGAAACAGTATGTGCAAAGGTCCTGAGGTGGAAATGATTTTGGTGTGTTTGAGTAGAGAACCTTCTACGCCTCTATGACAACACAATGGCAAAAGGCGTGACAAAGCGGGAGTAATGGCAGTTAATAGGCAGGGCCCAGTGAGTTGGAGTCAGAGGCTGCTGAAGTCATACCGGTGAGAGGTGCTTCCCTTGCAGAGTAGGGTTTGCACAGTGCAGATACAGAGGGGTGGTCCCATTAAAGGTGTGTTTTGCAGACAGAGGCACAGGATTTGAAAGGAATTATATAAATAATGTAAGAGAAGAGAGGAATCAGGCATGATGTCTAGGTGTTAGACATAAATGAAAGCACAATGTGCACTCAAAGAGCTTGGGAAGAGCCAATTTCCACAGGGGAGGAAATCAACTATTCTTGACTTGGCTATGTTACGTTTCAGATACTTCCGTTAGGCATCCAAAATAAGAAATTGAATAAGAAGTTATAGGCATGATTTACTTGGGATTTGAAAGTACAGGATATCCAGGGAAAGTGGAGTTGTATTAAGAAAAGGGACATATAACGACAGAATCTCGTGGCATGCAACGACCGGACTAGACAATAACATGACAAGCAACTCCTGGGCCCAACAATACATGACATACAGGTACCTGACCGGGTTATATTATAATGGGCAGCTACTACAGCAACAAGCAGCTACAGGGCTGGGCAATATCATGACAGGCAGCTATTTTCATAACAGACAGCCAGCGTCACGAGAAGCAGACACTGTCCTGACCGGCAGCCACTATCGCAAGAGGAAGACATTACAGGGAAAGGCAGCTGCAGCTACTATCGCGAGAGGTGGTTACACAGGCCGGATTATGTTATGACAGGCATTTACACCAACATTTCTGTTACAGTGGATCATAATGATGAGGGAAATACAACATAGTTTCAAATAAAAACAAAAGGGAGGGGGCTGGGCTGGGAGTAAAAGATAGAAAGCTGTACTTAAAAAATAAATAAAAAATGGGCAAAAAAGAAAAGTGATGTTTATTTTCCTTCTTCTCAGATGTTTGTATTGTCTTTTAAAATTTTTTCATTGAATTTATTGGGATGACATTAGTTAATAAAATTATATAGGTTCCAAGGGTACAATTCTATACTATACCATCTTTATGTTGTATTGTGTGCTCACCATTCCAAGTCAAGTCTCCTTCTGTCTCAGTTTATCTCCACTATGTCCTCTCCTACCTCACCCACCCCCTTTCCCTCTGGTAGTCACTACCGTTGTGTCTCTGAGTTTGGTTTGGCTTTTCTTTCTGCTTGTATAGCTCTGACATAGACATAGTCCCCAAAGTGCACTCATTTTATACTACTTAGCCTATTTCTGAGTATTTATCTCTAAAATAGGAACAACTAATTCCTTGTTTTAAACTCAGGTGCCAAATGTTAAACACTATACACTCCTGCCTACAATCTTGAATTGCCCATGTTAACATATGAAAGAGTAACTGAAAATCAGTCAGAGCAACAAAGCCTAATGTTTATATCCAGAGAGAATGAAAAGGGCCATTTAAGGGAAAGAAGGAAAAAACAGAAGGGAAATGCAGAAGAAGTTAAGAAATTTTGAAGCTACGATCATCTCTCTGCTACATCAGGGCCATTGTAGCATTACTCTAAATATAACTTCTGGTTAAGTTATTTGCTCGTGAGTATCTCAAATGTCTTCATCATAGACTAACAGGGAAAGATAACTCTAACCAGTGCACATGTGAAATCAGTTTTCCTTAAAGATTATTTATTTATTTATTTATTTATTTATTTATTTATTTATTTATTTTAGAGAGGGGAAGGGAGAGAAAAAGAGACAGAGACAAATATCAGTGTGTGTTTGCCACTCAAGCACCCCCAGCTGGGGCCCTGGCCCGCAACCCAGGTATGTGCCCTGAGTGGGAATTGAACCATCAGCCCTTTGGTTCACAGGCTGGCATTCAATCCATGAGCCACACCAGCCGGGACTGAAATCAGTTTTTTGATGTATGTTAGTAATTGGTGAAATGCAATGGAATATAAACATACATCTTATATATAGCTGTCAATCATCTATCATCTTTTAAGTCTAATTAAAACCCAAAGTCAAATATTGCAATATTAAATTGATTATTCTTCATGCATATTGTTATTGCTTCTATTATCATGGAGAATCAAGAGTTAACATAAAAATATTTTTGCTATCCCAAGGACCTTCAGAATTTTGAATCTTTCAGATATAAAATCAAGAAGAAATGGCTTTTGGGGAAGATACAACCTGTTATTTTACTCTAAGTTATTTTTAAATTATATACTCATTCATATATCCTTCCTTCACTTTACCCAACATTATATTATTATGCTTTACAAATATTGATGAGAGCCCATTATATAGAATTATGTAATAACATTTTAAGTGGGTTTTATGGAGATTTTTGATCTTGTGTCTATGTAACTATAAAGTGTTAATAACTTACCTTTATCAGGATGTAAAAATTTTTAACCCTGCATATAAAGTGGGTCAGGATTTGGGGGAAATTAGAATGGAAAAATTAGTAGTCCAATAATTTAATACAAAGGACTTGGTCCTGAGTAACTTAGTAAATCAAGGCAAAAATACTTTACTTGAATTTTCTTTATGGTTGTCTTAATCTTTCAATTCTTTTTGCTTCCACAGTTACAGGCTTTCTGTTAGTGTAAACTTGAGTGATTTATGACATGTTCATAACATCTAATATGAAGAATAATAGACTGAAATGTACAATCAGATGGAATTGGAATTCAAATGTAATATAGCTTAAATATATTTTACATTACTTCTTTCAATTTTTCAGAATATTCAGCTACTATTAAATCTTAGGGCACTGAATTTCATAAAAAATAATGAATGTATTTATGGATTTTTCTAACATTTAAAAAGTCACAGTAATATGAAATATATTTTCCCTTGGTTACTAAGAATTATTGACAGAATTATATGGTTATAGAGTTACATTAATTGTTCTAGACATATTTTCAAGTATACCTCATATTAAATAGAATCAACAATATTATATAAGAAATTTCCCCAACATGTCTCATGTATGGATTGACACAAATGAAACTGCCATTACATAGGTCAAAAATGGTTGACTATCTGTTGGCTGAATACCATTCAACCTAAAAGAACTATCAAGCCTGATTTTCCAGACTCTGACATCCTGGTTTGGTGAGGAGCACTCTGCTTAATTACAGAGTGGTAACCATTCCTCTTCACTTTAGACTTTCTCTGAATAGAATCAAAACATGTACCAGTTAGAAAGTCCCTCTGATCATACCTTATTACAAATATCTAAGAAGACCAAGAGTCCAGTGATCAATTGCCTTTTCAAAGAGAGACTCACAAAATTTCCTGCCAGCTGTTTGAAAGAAGAGCAGTGTCTTCCTCTGTGATTCGAGATACTTCAGTAGTCATAGTATTTAATATGTTTTCCATGGGCTATCAATGATCATCCATCTTACTAGGCATCCATTTCTTTATTAAACCTTTTAACCCATTAAGTAGATAAGCCAGGTCTGAGGGTTAAACTATTAAAAGTCAATGACATAAGGGCTTATGCAAGGTGATATAAGGAGATGATGCACAAAAGATTTATCTTTTACCATGTGTACATTAAGAAAGTAAAAGTAGCATGAGATGATCTCAGAGAAGCAATTTTTTGATCAGACACTGAAATAAAGTAAATGTATGATAAATTGACAAATTCACATTGCCAATGTTATGAAAAAATGATGCAGCAAAGAGATGTATTTTTCAATTTTGATAACGGGGCTGCTTGCTAAGCTCTGTTAAATGATTGCATTTTTAATCTGAAAAATTAACCACTAGTGTTACAGAAGCCCTAAGTAAGGGGAAACTACTCTCAGAATGCATATTAGAAGTTTGGAATTGCACCCGGATTTTGCTGTGGTTTTCATTTCATTTTGTTTTGTTTTGTTAGTAGGCCTCTGTTATTAAAGTACTAGTTGCAAACACATACGTGGGTTTGCCAGTAACAACTCACAATTTGTGCAAAGTTGAGTCTTCGAAACTGAGCAAATTTGCTCTCAATTTCCCTCCAGCGATTGCTGAGCTGGATCTGAGTTGGCTCCACTGCCACTGCGGCCCCATCCTCAGACAAGCCCTCAGCTTGCCTGCGCACTGCATTCAGCTCCTCTTTCTTCTGCTGCAATTCACGTTCAATTTCCTATTGAGCAAAACCAATACAGGGCCCAGGGCAGTTAGCTAACCACATCAACCAACCTGCAAGCAGCACACACTTCTCTCAGAAATTTCATAGGCTGTTGTCATTTTATTGTTCGTTTCTCATAATTTACAGATATGGAAGCCTTCGCTGTCATCTTCACCCGAGTCCAAATATTATTGCAGTTATGTTTTGAATGCTCAGTTTTAGATATCATAGTTAAGAAAATATTTAAGTTGATCTAACATTTCTCTCTCTTCTAAATGCCTCTGCTGTTTTGGGGGTGGACCCAAACTGGAGTGATTACTTATTGTTAGGGACCGGATGTCCATATACGGAATATAATTTAGAGGGTCAATGAATAACTTATTTATTTCTCTGTAATAAAGTTTTGAGGGACTCAACAGAGAATGAAGCAAACTAAAAAGTGTAAAATAATAACAGAAAAAACATCTTCAGACAAGATGCAAATAAATCTATAGAGATTTGACAATGATGTGTGAAGACGCTCTGATGAAATGAATGTGCTAACATGAGAAAGGAGCCGTCCATATACCGATAAGTCATTTGTTCATCTGGAACAAAGATACACAAAGTCAATTACAATCTCACCAGCAAACACATGACATTTCTTCATTCATTTTTACATTGTCTAAAAACAAGACAGTTTATTCATTCAACATTATATCAGTTGAAAAACACTTACTACAATACATTTACTGAAACAAAATACAGTATGAGGAAATACACCAAATCAGAGAGAACGCTAATCGAGGAAACATCAACACTTTAAATATGATCCACACAGTTTAAGTTAAATAAATAAAATGGCAGCAATGACATCTAGGATTGACATTCTAAAACAACATTACCTTTATTTTCCTCTCATCTCTCGGTTCAGGTAAGCTGGCTAATTTTTGTTCAATGTCATCCAAGCATTTCAGGAGATCATCAGCCTGCCTCTTGTACTGATACCACTGATGAGAAATTTCTAGAGCCTTTTTTCTTCTTTGAGACCTCAAATCCTGTTCATGGTGCAGATATTATTGAAATATCAATATATATGTATAGAGTACACTTCTGACTGTAGTTACTTAAAAATAATCTGAGTCCCTCACCTTCTTTTACAACTTTGGTAAAATTTCCGTTAAAATACTACACATACAAATAGACGATCAAATTAGGTACTGATGTGGCAGGACCTATGTACACAAAGCTAGGAAACCTGAACAACTTACTTCAAGTATTTTCTCTTGGCATGTTTAAACAGAACTAGCAATCCACTTGTATTTAACTGACTTAATGAGTGTACAAAATTATCATGTAGTCTATCTGAAATAACTTAATATGAATATAATTGAGCTAACTAGATACCTGTACAAACGTAAGTTTGCATTTGACTTTAAAAATAGGATAACAACTTCTAAAATGTATATCTTATGTCCTGGGTTCATACACAAAATATAAACTTTATGTAGCCAAATAACCACATTCATGGTTTTAGAAATCCCTGTAAAAAGTTTCATGGGCTGTTAATATTTTATGATTCACAATATAAAATCACCTTACTTATCATGTAAATTATTTCAACCTCTCTATATAGAAGTGTGAAAATTGCATTTCTGTGAGTGCACATGAAAATGACCATTTAAATGTTATGAATTTTTTTTCTTTCAAGGCTTGTACAGCCAAGTTTTTCTTACTAGATCAAATCATGCTGCAAATGCAAACTAATGCATTATTTTTAAAAAAGGGATAGTGCATGGTTTCCAATCAACCTGATAAAATAAATAAGGGTGACTGATATAATGAAGCAAAAGAGAGGGGATTAAGTATCTTGCTCTATTCAAGCACACTCAACATCTTCCCTGATCAATGGGATTTGCTGAAATGTCATTTTATGGTAACACAAGGGAACGTAAGAACTCAGAATAGTTTCCACATCTTCAGAGCAGTAGCAATTGGAGTTTCATGTACAGATTTAACTGGAGCAAAAGAAAATACTGAATATCATAGAACTGATGAAATCCATTCCATTAGAAAGTTTTTACCTTCTTTGAAATATTTCATTAGGACTAATTTCATTTGAGCCATTGGGAAGGTTAACAGAGTTACTGAATTGGGTGGTATAGGTAGGCTTGGCAAGTGGAGTACATTTTCTTCATTCATTGCTTCTAGCACGCATTTGCAATAATCATCTAGATTTTCTTCTCCATTCTTGTTTAAAACAGGGGATGTAAAATTTACTGCAGTTTACATTTTTAGTTGAATCTCTAACCCCCCCCCCCCCATGGAGGTAATAAATGCCTGGGATGAGACAGATGGAATGCTGCTTTTTTCAAAGGTACCCAGATACAGCCACGTATGTGACACTTGAACAGTGCCTTGTTCATGACACAGCTCATACCTTTGCCAAGAGAAAGGCCTTGTGCTCCTAAAATCTGAATCTCATTTTATTTCCTAAACCCAAGGTGATATGCACCGTGTAAAGATTAAACATTAAACACTGCTGTTCGGTAGGACACATATCATCATATGACCAGCGTAGATGCTTTTGGAAAGCTTGGTCACAGTCGGAAATGTGTGAATTACACAGATTTCTGACTTTCTGAGCACACTATGGCTTGCTCTTGCATTCCCTCAGGGAATGGGCCTTTTATATTTACTATATTTATCAGCAGTTACCTTCAGAACCCCTGCTGGCCAATTAGACTTTCCTTGCGGATAACTTGCAGGCACAATATTGTGTAATTACTTTCTCAGCAGTGTTTACTTGATTGTCTGGCTATATGGGGAAAGGTTTTATACTCTTATTTGCATATAGAAAGCAGACTCCATCCACTTACTAGGTGGATCCACCTTCATAGCTACAGAGCTATAAGAGAGTGATTTACAATGAGAAGCTCAGCTATTAACTGTGTTACAAAATCAGCCATGCATGCAAATAGTGAATGTTGCAAAGCACATCAAAAAAGAGTTATTCCACAAAACTCTTCACATGTCCAGCCTCAGCTCAAGAACTTTACAGGCATTATGATAGAAAAAAAGAAACGATACTCTATTCTGCCCTTCCTGCAGATATCCACATGAATCCCATGGGTAATTGAAGCAATGTATTATCAGTGGTTAATATGAGATTACCAGCTCTTCTTCAAGGGCATTAAAATTATTTTTGAGGATTCCTATATCAATCAAATCAGATGCTGAGTTAGTTGCAAAGTGCAACTGTCTTAAAGAAAAAAAAAGAAATTTATTGAAAAAAAATCAAATAGAAGCCCAGGCCTTATTAAACAAATATTAGGTTATCCCCCCCCCAAAAAAAAAATTGGACCTACTGTCAATAAAATCACTAAAATACGGGAAACAGAAAGCCCAAAAATATAGATTGGTTATTTTGGCAGTTAAGCATGTTTTTTCAAGATATGTAAAAAAATAACTTGTCTAAGCAAAAACCAAAAAAACCTTAAGATTGTTAAGCAACACATCTTTCAAAATCAAAGACAGCACTCAAAAATGTTAAATAAAGCACACAGACTGAACAGAAAAAAAATGTATTTCTGGTCAGTAAGATTCTTAAGCAGATTTTATTTATGCACAATATATTTTACCCTACATATGGAAAAGAAACCACAGGCAAGGTATATTATAATTTTAGCTCTAATACCTTGAGAGCATTATGTTTTGTCTGTAACAGCTGCTGTTTTATCTTTATTTCCTCTCGCTTTCTCTCATCTGTGATTCTTTGTTGTAAGTTGTCTCCTCTTTGCAACAATTCTTTTACAGTACCCTCATTGTCTTCACTCTGATTAAAAACAACAAGTACAGTCTTCATTTCAGTTTTTAAAAAGCTGTACATCGTTAACAGAGATAATAAAACATGTTATGTAAACACCAAGAAAATCCAATTGAAAACTCGCAGGGAATGTCATGATGAGACACCGTGCTCACAGTTTATCTTTTACTATGTTGTATTTTAACTTTGCACAGAAGTAAGCTTCCTCCCGCCTAGTTCAAAAGCACACAGCGGACAAGGGGCACGTAGGCAGATGGGGGAGTGAGGTGCTTTATCATTTCAGACCAGTGCTGAATTGCTGTGAAAGCATTCTTTCGGCTTTGAGTTTTCAGTGTATTTTTAGAGGTTTAAAAAGTGTGGAGAAGTAAACTTAACCTGTTGTTTCTGTCATTAACTAATCCACTCAGGAAGATGGACGTGGACATGTGACATTGGCAACAAATCTTACAATTTTCGCACACTTGCTCCTAAGTGAGAATATTTTGTTTTGAATGTGCACTCATTTCTAATAATCTCTCCTTTAAATAACCTCAATGCCCAAGTTTCTGACAAATATTAAGGCATTTGGAAGAAATGATATGTCAAACTGCTGTCAAATGCTGCAAATAATTTCTAAAGATATGTCATATGTGCATGCTCTTTTTAAATAAATACAATCAGTAGGTACTAAAATACAGTTTAGAAAAATGGCTTTAAATATTTTTGATATGCATTTTGCTTTTTAAACTCCAAAAATATTTTTACTTTATTTACCTTGAATTAATTCAGTAAGTGTTGGTCTAATATACTTGCATCTGTGACCATGTAATTTTTCACATCCAGTTTCTTATCTTTCCATTTGATATATAAAAACTTTCTATCAAGGAAGTTTACCCTTTAAGGCACTGTAATGAGCTAAGAATGACAAATACTAGACAATTTTTTAAAAGTCATATGTATTTAGATGTCACATTTTGAAATTTATAGTGTACATCTAAACTTCCACATACAACTAAGAAACTGTTCTTTTTTAGAATAAATGGGATTTTTACCTGAGATTTATCAGTTACTAGTGTATTGAAAATAACGTAACAGACATGTACAGGGGTGGGCCAAAGTAGGTTTACAGTTGTGAGTACACAGAACACAGAGTTTATTCTTGTAGTATTATTTAGTATTTTATTATTTTCCATAAGAGCAACTATAAACCTCCTTTCTGCCCACCCCTGTATATTTATAGCATGTAAAAGACATTATGTATTTTAAGATGTCTTTGAAAAGTCTGCAACATTACCTAGGGCTGAGGACAAAACAAAAATAAACAAGAAAAGCCCCCACTTCGAGTCTTTCCCTGCACCAGGTGAGAGCTATTGGGCAGAGGTGGTTGATCAGCGCAAGAGGTAAGCAGCACCCTTTTTCACCTCAGTGCCTTCTGGTTTCTTCATGGACTTGAAGAAGACATAGCTGTGAGTCAGCTTCTTGGAAAGCTTCCTCTCGTCTTTCTTTCCATGAGCTGAATGGGCAGGGCCACCAAACCCCTTACATGGGGAGGACAGACTCAGGCAGCTCCCGGAAGTCAGAAATGATAGTGGGAACTGAGATGGGTATAAACAGCTCTCCTATTGCTCCGCATGCAATGAACATACTGCCTTTTGATGTCACTCTCAAGTATTGTCTGAGAACCCTCTAGCATAACAGATGTAAAGGTTAAGAAAGTCTTATTGGTGATGGCTGTGAAAGAAGGGAAAGGGAAGTGTGAAAAGAAGGTGGAGGGAAAAAAGTCAGTGAAAAGGGATGTGACGCAGAAATATTCAGGCCAGACAGAAATATGCAACAGTCCGAAATTAATCGGAGTTGAATACGGATGTTATGCATTTGGGAACAGCCTGCGTGGTAACATTTGTTTACTCCCATGAAATAAGCAGCATAAATTTATATGTATTTTAGACACACACTGTACTAGTTATTCAACGTTTTGGCAAAACCACTGCGGTGAACTTTGATAAGCAATGTTTACAATGTTTTTATTGTAGGCCATTGCCCCTTCTCTGAAATAAATGTTCTATTATGAAAAAACATGACTGACACAAAATATCAGCCATCAATAACAGTTGAGTTTGTTATTAAATTTCCAGGTTATTTTCTGATTTGATTCTTTTTCCCCATTACATTTTATCCTCTGAGTTTGAAAAGAGTGCAGGTCAAAGCAAAATTGCTGAGCTATTTATTAGAATCTGTAAGTGTTCCTATATGACCATACTATGTTGGCATGCATAATCCAAGTTTAACAGGGACACTCTGCATTTCGAATAAATCATGAGAATCACAAAATGTGCAAAGTATGGCCTGAGAACTTAGTTGGAGACGTGAGTTACGTAATTTCTTTCCAAATATGTATTCATTTTCACTCCTAGTTCATTCACACTTTTATCACAACCAATTTACCATATCTTTATTGAAGTCTTCCTCTTTCAGATTCACCCCCTGCTGAATTTCAGCCTCCAGTGGTTCAAGCAATTTTTGTATATCTGAGTTAAACTGCTCCAATTCCTTCAAAGGAATGGAGGCCTAAAAAAAAAAGATAGTGCTAATTTAAATTAAAATGACTTTTTATTAGAAACATAAACCAAAAAATACATTTGTTCAACCTCCTGTTGCTAAAATAATGACATGCATTACATTTCCGTATTATACTTCACAAAAGTTTTGAAATACAACTGGGAAAGTATCTGAGGGTGCCCATAAAGACAAGCACTTAACATCATCAGAGCTGAACTCACATGCAAGACAATGCAATTTATCATTCTGTTTCTTCAACAAAAGTCAATTTCCATATATTTGACTGGGCTAATTGTTAATATTCTCAAGCTGAATTTGATCTTCTTTTAAATATTCTAATATAAATACCATTTGGGTAAATATGCCTTATCAGAAATTGCCTCATTCATCAAATAACAGTAACCTTGGGTGGAACTGCAGAACTATCTCCTTACCCTCAAAAAAAAAATGACAATCTGCTCAGACATTTCAAATGACATTTTTAGCATGGAGAAAGCATGACAGGCATGTTCTCATAAGACAAACTATGCCATTAGCTTGCCTTAGAAATGTTTTCTTTTGTAGCACTCCATGTTTAGATAAATAGAAACAGAGTATTTCACGTAAAAGGATCTGAATCATATGCTTTCAAACCTTAAAAACAACGCAGCTTCTTTAATTTTGAAATTCATAATGAGCCTAGTCGCAAACAACTTGAAAACATCTTGCTTTTATAAAGAAGCCACTTGAAGAGGACTGATGCACAATCACATATTGGAAATCAAATAGGTACTCAAAACAGCAGGCAATATTTAATTATAAAAGTTCAAACAGTCAACAAAATATTCTATTGATCTTTGCTCCATGCTCAAATTTCTTTGCATGAAAACACCAGACCATATTGTATACTTGATAGCTTTTGAACTCATAGATGACAAACTGAAACCTTATATTTTCTCCTGGAAAGAAGCATTTTCCATCTGTAAAAGGGATTCAGGATCAAGCTCCAGTGCCTTCTGGCAGGAGGACCACATTTACCAAGTGTGTTCCCCACCTACTCTTCCCCAGCCATACTTGTGCTTTTTCTTTATTAGACAGAGGCATCTTCTAGAGGACAACAAGAGTACATGTTCAAGGAAAAAAAAAATCTCAAGGGATTTAGTTACTGATGAAAACTGAATAATCGAATGCTATTTACCAGGGCATGGTTGTCACATGCAATATGAATAAATGCTTTTCTTCTAGGCACTTCTACATGTGCCAGAAAGGATTTCTGGGCTCTTTTTTCAAGTGACTTACTTTCAGTTCTAGTGTTTCAGTGCTAATGATTATTCGTAGCTTGAAATATATATTAGGTTCTTGAACCAATGCAGAATAGTATTTTAAACATGATTAAAGGATGTTTTAATGTCTGTGTGATTAATGTACTTGGAAAGTTAAAAATCGTATCTTGTTCAAAGTATTATAAAAGCAAAATGATGAACAGTTTTTAGAGTAATAATAACTACAAAAAATTAATGTGGTGGTATTTTGTGTTATTGAATTGTTATTCACTTGCTAATAATGAATAAGAGCGCCTGCAGTGTTCTACACGGTTTTTGTGACTAATTCATGATAAGTAATGTTACAATCACTTCTACTGACTACTTGGATGTCAAAATAACATGGACTGCTTGTTTCTTGTTTTACTCCTATACCTGCTTCGCCTCTTAGCTCATCCTCTCTCCACACACTCAAATATAGTGGTTTCCAAGGCTCAGAATACAGGCCTCCGTACCTTTCTCAATTTCCTCTCCCTAATAAATTATATGATCTTCCCAAACTTAGCCATAACTTTCATAATATCTCCCAAGTAGTCATCCTGAGCTGTGACTTTTCTTCTGAATTCCAATCTACATTCTCCAATAGCCAGCCTAGTTCCCAGTTGAAGTTCAACACGTCTAGAAACGAGTTCATTACCTTTCTGCCAAATTGTTTGCAACACCAACTTCCCATGTTCTATTCATAGATGGCCATTTTCCCCAGTCATTCAGGCTTAAAATGTACATTGTGTCATTTTTTCAACACTTCACCCTAATGGCCAATAAATATCAAATAATTGTCCATTCATTCACCAGGACCAATTTGCTTTCTATTCCCAGAGATACTATCTCTCCTCTCCACACACAGGAGTTAAGGCAATAACATCCTTCCTGGGGTATAATCTCCTTCCCACCTCAGTTCTAGCCTGTGTACTATGATCAGGGCAACATACTCCCCAAACGTGACTTTCATTATGTGATTTCTCTGCTCAAATAGCACACATAGAATAAAGCCCACATTCTAGCCTGAGAGTCAGCACTTCCCCTAATCTTGCCCCCAAGGACCTTTCTAGCCATTTACGAGGACACCTAATAGTGATCTTTCCTGCAAGTCTACTGGCGAGCTACTGCTATCCACAGAATATGCCCAGTGTTCTGGCAAAGAGCCTAAATTCCTAAATGAGAATGCCCCGGGTGAATTTCATTTCCACCATTTACTCACTGAGGGAGCCAGGACAAGTGATTTTTCCTCTTTGAGCCTCCGTTTGCCCATTTGTAACAGAAGAAGAAGACGACCACTATCTACCTCCTGGGGTTGTTAAGAGGACCCAGTATATTAAAACAGCATCTGATATATCATAAATGCTCAACAAATGCCAGTTAGTATTTTCTCTCAAAATTTAAGCAGCACCTGACATGCAATAAATACCCAACAAATATTGGCTCGTTTTGTTTCCTCTCAAAATCAGACCCATCCATCGGCTCAGTCCCTCTTTTGAAAACTTATGTTTTACCAAGGATAAAGTAAATGCTTGTGGACATGGTGCTTTTATTTTACTAAGACATCTGACAAGCTCATGACATTCTAATAGTGAACATGGAGAAACTGACACTCCAGTTTGGTAAACTTGTGACATTCTGAACAACAAACACTGCTGATTAACTAATCTGCCATTCGCTGCTGAGGAAGGTCTTGAAGAGGACACCATAGGGGCTTGGAAATTGTTCTGCCCTGGGCAGGATTTTCCCCAGGCATTATTTGGAGACAAAACAAAACAAAACAGAAACAAAAACGAAGTAAGAGGAAGGAGTTCCATAAACATCCCAGGTAAATGAGGAGTTTGTCTTGTTTAAGCTAGAGTCATTTCTCTTGCCTTTTTTGTTCAACCTAGAATCATCCTGGTACATACTATGCATTTATGCTGTCTTAGAAAACGGAAAAGACCCAACTGATAAGCGCTTCATGTGTGCATGTATATTAATGTTTGGCCAAATGCTAGCAACAACGATACCAGATGGTACGAAAATAATATAAGCAGATACAAACAGATTTTAGGAAACACTGATACAAAATAAAGAACTAATTATTCGAGCAAGATAATGCAGACTTAGTTTTCATTAGGAGTATGCTTAGAGTCCAGATTTCCTGATCAAAGCCTCCTCTGCATTTGTTAAAAAGGTCACTATGCATATTAGGGATCTGACTTAATCTCTGTGGTTCCAAAGCGAGCAACCAGAATCAATGACTAAAATTTTATTTGGAGCCTGAATTTCAGTTTAACTATAGGAACAAATGATCGATGTTGCAGATGTTTTTTTTTTTTCTTTTTAAAATTACTCATTTAAGGTAGTGAATTTCGCACTGCTGAAAGTATACAATTAGAGGCAGAATGGCGATGTATTGGGGTTCATGTTAGGAATGAGAGTTTTCACATGAATACGTCTCTGAAATTTTATCAACTTACAGGAAATTCTTTCCTCTGAATTGAACCATAGTAGTGCAGAACTATAATGTTAGCCACATATGTAGTTCCAAATGTTCTATTTGCCATATTAAAGATTGAAATGTAGGCTTAATTATAATATATTTTACTGAACCAATATGTCCATACTATCATATAAATTTATAATCAATATAAATTAATAACACAATTTACATTTACTTCTTCATATTATTTCAAAAGCCCAGTACTTACAGCATATCTTAATTTGAGTAGCCACATTTCGAATACTCAGTAGCCATATGTGGTTCATGGCTACCTTATTAGACAGTACAGATGGACAGTAACTGTTATAACCATGACATTCAAAAGAACCGATTGCTCTTTATTAGTTTGTAATATGTTGGATTAGTAATACCTTTCTAGTAACAGCCAAAATACTTATGTTTTATTTAGCAAATTCTAGTAAATTTAGAGAATTCATAAAATGCCCATTTCATTCACCTGCATTCAAATATGCTTTCTGAGAAGAATATTCTGGAAGCCATCTGGGAATAGCAAAACTTATAACAATGGGTTTGAACAATTGGGTATATTCCAGGAGTCTGTTCTTCATTTGTGTGTAATCTTAGATTGTCTTTCAGTACCTTACATGTGAATATAATGTCATTTGGCTTTCAAGGCTTTATGCTTTATCTTATCAGTAGATCTTTTAATCCTTAAGGAGAGGGATATATCTTACACTGCTTTGTATGTTCCATAACAAATATAACTCATTTCCTTTGTGCAGAAAAGGAGATTACATCAATTAGGGGCTTTAGGATATCCAATGTATTAATTAAATTAACCAGTGACCAATTTTGTAACCCAAATAAATGTTCCTACTCAACTCAATTATTTTGGCTATGGTACTGGCCTCTCAGACCAGCCTTTGGACATCTATGTGATTACACTCTTGGTTCAGTCACAAGGGGTTGGGAGAATTTAATGCCTTCCTTAACTGTCACTGGTTCGCCATTAGGTCATGACAATTCTACTATGAAAGGCACTTTCCTGGCCAAAGTTTAAATGCCATTCCTCGGTCTTTATTCTCTTTGTAATTTGCAATTCTCATGAAACTTTATAAAAAAATGCATATAAGGAATAATCCATAATTTAATGGCTCCCTGTTGAATAACCCAGGTTTAAAACATATAAAGTATATACTGCCTGCCTTTTCAATTCAGAATTATAGTAAATTATTTAAAGGGGCTGAAATCATTGATGAAGAAATCATCTTAATTATTGTGTGAATTACTTCCTTTGACTGTACAGAAAATATATGACCACAGAACTAGAATCACAATGAAATCACACAGTGTTAGTGTGCACAAGATAGGTTTGAGAATACATGGAAACGAGTCAAACCAAAGTTACCATATCACAGGAGGGAGTACAAACCAGGCGTAGGTTTTGCATAATTTACTCTTTTACTTACCTTTTCACCTTAAGAGCTTTTGTGTGACTGTGTAGTCATACAAAATACAAATAAAGTAAAACGTAGGGAAATGCAATAACCAAAAAGAGAGATAAACGAACACAAAAGAAAAAAGAGACAGAAAAACTGAGAAAGACAACACTTTGTTTTCCTTGATTTTTTTAATGTTGTTTCAGATTGCCGAACAGCTATGAATTGTGCTTTTCTTTATGCTTTTGGATTAATGGAGTTTAAGGCTTTGTTAAAGTCTTAGCATTAAAGGTGACACATAACAAGTTAACAAACAGTAACAGACTGGTAAGAGCAAAGTCAATTACAAATTGGTTCATTGTATATTGGAAGCATTCAAAAGTACTTAGATACACTTTACCATTTTTAAAATGTAAGCTTTCTTTTAGTTAAATATCACTTCCAACGTGCATAGATACACTAATATAATAATGACTGTGTTTACACAGAGAGTAAACATTTGTTAGTATGGAATATGTCATCTCGGTCATCACGATAAATGGCCACTACATTTGAATTACACTAAAATCTAAATAGAGAATAAATAATCCAAGTGCTACAGATTGGTTTAAAATAGCTCCAAATCAATCAGTATCCTCTTTCCATTCTCCAGTTTTGAAATTTATTTATCATTACAGTGCTGGTAGAGAATAAAATCAAGTAGAAATAAGTCCTGGAAACTAAAATGAATAAACTCTCAAGGACCAATAACATCCTATAATACAGAAAAAACATACTACTAATATGCTATGAAGAGTTATTAAAATCAAAATATCTGGAAAGGAAACTTACAAAGAGAAATAAGCATATTTAAAACATCTGTATAGAACAAAGATAATCAGATAAAATGGTTTATAGATTGTTTTTCATTCACTCATTTAAAATTCACGAGCGTAAACACTGAGAAATATAAGAAATAATACTTAAAATAAAGCAAACGGAACACAGGACGGTGACATTTCATTGGTTGCATTCTTTTGATTCTAGGTAAGGTATTGTTTTATCTTTGACGCAGTGAGGATGATAAAAATGAAAACATGTGGTAAGTTTCCAAATCTGTGAGGCTAATTAAAGGACATTGCTTAGTGCACCCCTATTTGTTTTGCATCAGTGAGATTAATTTCATGCTCACACTTTTCAAAATTGAATAGAAAATATATCGATTGGTTAAGAGACATTGGTGTTTCAAGTATTGGCCTGTTGTCTACTTAATAATCAATGTTAAGTATAACTTGATTATTTTTCTACCTCATGATTATGTGAATTTAGTAGTATCAGTTGCAATAGAAGTGGAAAGGATTTAACTATAAGATACACGGAGAGAAAGGTGAATTAAAAGCAAAAACATAACAGTTTGGAGAACTTGGTCTTTTTTTCTTTCTATTTCCCCACTTTTCTTGTCCTCCCTCTGTCCCTCTCTTACTTTTGTTCTTCGTTCAATTCTTTTTGTTTTAAATACAAAGAAGTGTACCAAAGTCACTGTGTTTTTTTAAATTTTATTCATTTATCTTTAGTAGAGAAGGGAAGGAGAGAGAAACATCAATGTATGTTTGCCTCTCGTGGGTCCCCTGCTGGGAACTGGCCTGCAACCCAGGCATGTGCCCTGACGGGGAATTGAACCGTGATCCTTTGGTTTGCAGACCCATGCTCAATCAAAGTCACTGTGTTTTAAGCGGAATTGGACATGTCTATAGTAACACGTGCCAGGCCAACACATATCCAATGGCATAAAGGTAATAAAGTGCACACAGAGTCAGCATGTCTGAGTTGCTGGCAACTCGAGGAACTCACGGGCTCTCCCAGCCCCCTCTAAAAATCTGAAAGTCCCTGGCTCAAGGGATGACTACTTTTGCATCTCTTAACTGACTGGGGGAATAACTTTCTTTTCAAAAGGATCACAATCAGGAGTCACCAAATAGATTTAATCACTTTAAATGCCATGCTAATAAGACCTAGTGCTTTCCAGCACATGACTCTGCTCACCAAACTCAATTAATATCTACTCTGAAAACATTTGAGATGATTACAAAAGGGAATTATTATCAAAGTTTCAAAACAATGAACCTTGCTAGAGGAATAGAAAATTCATATGTGAATAAAAAATGTTGTTGATATAGAAATACTATTGGTAGGTTCATTTCATATTGACTTCAGTAAAATAAAATTAGCAGGAAGAATATTACATAGTTCAGGTATTAGTCCATTAATATTCCTTGTGAGTTTTAGCTGTAATTATTACATATTTAATATTCTATAAATTAAGTAATACCTATAGATCTTTACGTTTTCATCTATGTAATTTCCCTGTAGAAAGTTTTACTAAAAGTTAAATATAGAACAAGAATAATTATGCCAATTAACGGATCCTGTTCTCTTTTATCAGAGAAAGTGTTTAATTATAAATAAACTCCAAGGGAAAAAAAAGATCAACATATTTATATTGATAAGACTAATGAAAATTAGGTTTTAATTAAAATGTTCAAACCCAGTAAACATTATTTTGGCATTCTAGGTCCCATTCATGTGATGTATTAATATTCACTTCCCACTGGTGTTTAGGAGATCCAAAATATCTGCCTAACCTATCTTTACAGGATTTATACATCACTTTTCACATATAAAACTGCTGTTTGCCACAGATGAGACCCACCCATGTGTTTTTTCCTAATATATTCTATAATGAAATGGGAAACTAACTTGCTTTCTCATAGGCGTATATCTATGGCTATGAAAGCTTGGTGTGCATGTATACCTGAAAGTATCTGGTCCAAGGAACAATTACTTTTTAAAAAATGTTATTTATTTATCTTTAGAGGGGAAGGGAAGGAGAAGGGGAGAGAAATATCAATGTATGGTTGCCTCTCGTGCATCCCCTGCTGGGAACTGGCCTGCAACCCAGGCATGTGCCCTGACTGGGAATTGAACCGCGATCCTTTGGTTCATAGACCCACACTCAATCCACTGAGCTACATCAGCTGGGGCAGGAATGATTACTTTTGATCTTCTAACACTAATTGGAGGTCAAACACTTGACAATAACATTATGGATATTTATATAAATTATGCTAGATTGTCTGAATATCAAAATTTTAAGGCCCATTTGGAAATTAAAGAAAGTATGGTGTATAATGCCCAATGGCACATAAATCTTAATAAGTAATTAAGACATAAAAAAACAAGTTCACCTTTTTTCTGGTTAGTATCAATTGGAGGGCCGATAATTTTTTAACATTTCAGTTCCGCAGAAAAGTGAACTATTTCTAAATCTCTAGAAGAGAAAACAATCTAACTAAGCAAGTTATGTGTATAAGTTTCATAATATTCTGTAACAAAATAAAGTAATTGCCTATATTAATAGGATACAACTAGGACATAGTCTGTCTTAGTCAACATTCCTTTGAAACTAAGTATTGCAATGTGACATATATATATCTTGATGCACATTTTATTCTTGTAATTCATATGCAGACTTTCATATTCAATTAGTCTTGAATCCTGAGTCATTTTCAGTTTGTCATCTTCTTGGCACTCATATGTAATAATTTAACTCTAGGCTAGTTCTCCATGGCTCTAGGCAAATGATTCTCAAAGGATGGTCTCTGGACCATTAGCATCAATTTCATCTGGAAACTTGCTAGAAATGCACATTCAGACCCCAGCCGAGGCCTACTGAGATTGGGGTGGGGAGGGGGACGCTATAGTTTGTGTTTTAACAATTCCTCCAAGTACACAAAGGTTTGAGAGTCACTGCTCTAGACTGTCACATTTTTCCCATAGGCATATATATGTGCATATATATATATATATATCTTCGATATATATATATGCATATATATATATACACACACATATATATATCTTTATTTGAGATACTCACTGTTTCTCATCTAGACCATTGCTATGGCTTCCAAATTGGTTTCCCTACTTCCCATGATTCAGTTGAATTCTCTTCATAACAACTGCTAGACTAATCTTTCAATAGTGCATAAAAAAAACATCAAGAACTCCTCATTGCCTACTGAATTAAGCATAAATGATTAGATTGTTCGTCATGACCTCTGCATACTGTGTCTAATCATCCTTTTCAGTCTTCTGCACAACTAAAGCTTCATGCTCCATGCCCTATATTCTGTAAGCAAACTGAGCTTACTCTCCGCTGAACACACTTGAGCTTTTTCATAGGTTCATCCTGAACTGTTATCTCCGCTATGTTACTAGAGTGGCTGCTAAATTCACCCAGCATACGCTCATTCTTGGCCTGCTATCCGTGAACATATCTTGTTGCACCATTAAACAGGAAATTCCTTGCATCGCTAGTAAACTCCTAGTGATAATAGCACCACTGTACCAAACACTGTGACCTGAAATAGTTTATGATTGGTAAGAGGTCACTCCGATTGCTCCCTCTCCCAAACCTTTCCTTCATTAACTCTTTAAGATCTCCCTCAAATATCATCCCTCCCAAATTGGTGACCCCATCTCCATCTTGGCTTCTTAGAAGAGAAAGAAGGGTAGAGCTGCCTTGAACCACAGGACTAAGTAGTCCATTCATTCTCGCCTTCCTGTTTTCCTTTCTATGCTTCTCTCTCCTTAACTTTCTTTCCCTGATAGTATCCCTTCCCACTATCCTACTCTGTCACCATGTTCAGATGCCCTAAAGCAGGAGGAGCTGACACCTGGTGTCTTTCCCCATTGATTCCATTGGCTTTAACTAGGGTTCTGCAATGATCACCAAGTAATTTTTATAACCCTGACCCTCCCCATTAAAATGGCCATTTTTTTTAACTGATTTCATACAGGTTAGGGGGAATTAAGCTTCCCTGAAGTCATGAGCTACTACAGATTGGACTATTGGAAATGGGAAGAGGTACTATTTCATCTATTTTAAGGGTCATATCTGTGGCAAGTCATAACTTCTTAGCACTTTTTAAAATATTTTATTTATTTATTTTTTGAGAGAGGGGAAGGGAAGGAGAGAGGGAGAGAAATATCAGTGTATGGTTGCCTCTCGTGCGTCCCCTGATGGGAACTGGCCCGCAACCCAGGCATGTGCCCTGACTGGGAATCGAACCGCAATACTCTGGTTCCCAGGCCCCTGCGCAATCCACTGAGCTACACCAGCCAGGGCTTCTTAGCACTTTTTAAATTGGTCCTCTTGATAATGTGTAAAAATGGTCCTTGCAACAGAAATAGCAAAGACATTTGTTCTTGGTCCCAGCTCATTCTAGAAGAGGCTAGAAAGACAAATCAGCTATTCCTCCATTTCTTTTTCTGTCTCAACCCTCAACATTTGGTCACTAGAGTCCAAGTATAAAATATTGGAGATAATTATTGATATTAAAGATTATTACCTTTTTATATGTATCATATAACAATTTGTAGACTTTTTACATGCATGCTTTTGTTTACCTTAGATAATTTGATTCCTGCCATAGTCTTGAGGTTAAGAGAAGACAGGCATCATCTCACTACATTCCTAGATGAAAATGGGGCTCTGAGAGGTAAATGGTCATATCCAAGATCTCACTTGAAGCACGTTTTGTGCCTTGAAGTTAAGAACTTTTTTTTCACATTATATTATTCCTCACTGATGGCTAAAATTAGCACTGCAGAAGGCTGCATCTAATGAACCAGTTCTCAGCCAATCAAAAACTAGGACCCCATGCTCACTGCTTTCTGGATTTTAGAATTCCTACCAACACATGGTCCCTGCAGGAGACGGAGGTTTTGTATTCTTCACCAGCTAGCGAATGCAGGTATCGTTGGTGAGTTTCAGGATACATTTTGGCTCTAATCTATTGACCTTTCCAGTTGACCTTTAAAATGCATCCTGAAATTAGTTCTTATGCTAACGCTGTGTTCTATCCATGTTTTTTCCCAAGCTATTTTTGTTTGTTTTTTTAATCGCTATGGGTTACCCCCTAGGTTATTCTCTTAAGTGAAACCTACCCATTAACTCCACTATAAGAAGGATGTGTCCCAATCCAAACCTACTTTGCCTGCTATAATAGGAACCTGACTTTGAGATCAAAGGCCATGCTGGAGAATACCAGTACTTGCAGCAAATACGCAGACAAAACATTATTTTAAATTTCTTATTGTAGCAACAAAAAGATCATTGGATTGTCAGATTTCAGAAATACCAAGGCCTAATCCAACTGATTAGTCCCAATTGTAACTAATCTAATCCAGACATTTTACATCATTTCTGCGGACATGACTGGTCCCCTCCTGAACCCCATCATATAGGAAAGAGAAAGAAAAACAGGCAGGAACCTTACCATCTAGTAACTACATTATCCATTCTTATCCGTTTTATACATTCTTTTCTAAATAATAGCTCCTTTTAGGGATAGCAAGATAGTTTTCCCTTTACAAACTACTAATCTGGTTCAACTGCTTTATCTTAACAAACAGTGAAATTAAGTTGCAGAGAAACCACATGTTGCACCTAATGCTGACAAACTTAGGTCTAGAATTCAATCCTCTATGTACATTGCCTCCCTATTACACTATAGCATTTCAGGGACTCACTTCACTCATTCAATGAACAACCCCATAAGGATAAACTAGTGTTAAGTATATTCTATGATTGCAGTAAGTATTTAAGTTTGTGCTGTAAACAGACACTTTTAAAGGGAGTATTGTTTACATTTCTGTGTATTCCCACACTCCCTAGCATAATGGATACTCGATATCATTACTTGATGAAATGAATAAACAAACAAATGTCAGATATGCCTCAGCTTCATGTTTTTGGTTTCATGATGCTAGAGCATAATTACCTCTTCAAAACTTCCAAATGGAAAAAAAAAACCCTCCAAATGGGGTCACTATTGCATCCGATTATCTTTGGTCATTTAGAGAAAGAGGAGTGCTTAAAAAGTACAACTCTGATGGTCTTGTCAATGAATATGTAATTGAAAATACTGATTGAAAATCCCTTAGGCCTTTCTTCAGGGAAGAAAACGAACGATGTACATCAAGCAGCTTGCCTGATGTGTGATAAATGTGGTATCTGAAAGTATACAAATTCACAAACGTCGCCTGGCCACGCTAAACTGGCTACTATTGGTGCAGGTTGAATTCCACTCGTGTTTCAAAATCTACAAATCACCATCATGTGCTATCTTTTTCTCAACCTATTGTTGACAGAATAAAGAAAATAATACCCTGCTTTTCTCTTAAATATTCTATTGCTTAGTGACATTTTATATGCATATAAAGTGTGGGGGGGATAAAAAACTTAGTAATGAAGTATTAGCATTGGCTTTTACATGACTGAAATAAACTTTGGTTGTTCAGAGCCTTCATACTCTAGGGATATCTCCAGAAGTAAATATAACTGTCTTTTTAACCTGCGGAGTGAATTCTTACACAAAAACAACTATGCCTGTCGGATATTGTTTCAGGTGAAAATGCCTTACTCAATATGTAAATGCATAGAGTAAACTAGTTAAGTTCAATATTACAAAAAAGAAATAATGAATTAAGGTAAGCTAATATGTTACTGCTCTGGGAAGGTGAGCATTGAAGGGTGCCTATGATCGATGTGCATAAAGCACTTCAACCATATCACATTTCCATATATTTCATACACTCCTTTAAATAAGTATGATTATAGGTTATGGTGATACATTATAATACCTTAAAAAGTGAAGCAATGTAAACCATGCTAGTATTGCTTCTCCGTATTTATAAAAATAGTTTTTCAAATGTATTCTCCTGTTTTTGCAGGAATCAAAACTTACCTGCATATCACATCATGTTTTTGCACCGATAGTTCAATAACATTGTTCTCATTTAAGATTACCTCTAGCCGTTATCTGTATATGTAAATACATATGTTTCTTTTACATACATTGCTGTATTTAAAGGCATATCAGATATATTGAAAACTGTGTCAGACTACAGTTTATAAATTTGGGAGTAATTCCTTGCATTCTGACATTCCCCGAAAGAGTTGGAATTCTGTAACACTGTATTTGTAGTCTTGCATGCTGCCTATTAGATAAGATTTTTGTCTTAACTAAGCGTGATACAAAGGGCTGTCATGCAAAAGTTCCATATCCCCTGGGTCTCCATTAAATTGAGTAAATATAAATAGACAAATAAAACTTCAAACATTGCGATATGTCAGTGCCAAGGATTTGTTTTTCATGGCTTGAGCATGTCATTCTGGCCTGATGGAATTTTGTCACAGTAAGTATCGGCAATTAGCAAGAGTGGATTCGATGCACACACTTACACACACGTGCACGGCCACTGAGGAGGTGTGAATGCCCTAGATCATGCAGGGGATGTGCAAAGCCTCGTTTGGGAGACTTGATCCATATCGCACACAAGCAATGCTGTCTCTGGCAAGATACGTCAGTCGTGCTTTCTTTAAATGGATGCCTTTTGTGCTTTTTGTGGCTGTTGGCCTGCAGCGTGCTATGTGTTACTTTGCTTTAGGCTACCCCTGAAAGTTCGTATGTAAACCAGTGTAGAATGCAGTTCCAGAATACCTGTGGCATGAAAAAGAAAATGACAGAGAGAAAGGGAGGAGGCGGGGACGAGGAGAGAGACAGAGAGAGAGCTAGATCTCCCAGGACATTCAGCGATAAAATTTTCTTAAATACTTTTTGGCCTTCATTTTTCTTTTGAAAACCTTGCTGTGAGGGTTGCGTGGCCCCTTCAGAGTACTGTGCAACCTTCGCAAGAGACCATTTATGACTAGTTTCCACCTTGGCGCAGGTCTTCCTACCTTTCCAGTCTTAATTCTGTGAGAAATGGCTGCGAATCGATGGTTGAGCTCTGAGATTTTGGGCTCTACTACTTTCCTGCAGTGGTCGCCGCGGTTTGCCATCAAGTTTGCTGCTTGGTCACGGGTGGAGTCCACCTTTGGGCGCATGTCATTCAGTTCAGCCTTTAGACGCTATAGTCCATGAGCAAGAGATAGGGCTTGAGGTTAGTCATCAAATGGAATTTGCAAAAGAGTGAGAGAGCAAGCCAGAGAGAGAGAGAGAGCGAGCGATAGCAAGAGAGACCCCAAATGCGGATATAAAGAAAAATGCAAACTCCCATAAAACAGGAGTAAAATAAGAATGTGTGTGATCTCAGGAAAACAGGTAGCTGCCCTATCTTCTGGAAGTCTGACCTCTGTTTATTTAAATAATTTACTTAGTTTGAGAGTCTCAGGAAGGACAAGGACTGTTTTCCTGACTTTTCTATGCCTCCTGCCACAACCACAATATTTTATACTTAGTCAAATTTTATCTTATCTTTACTGAATTTCATAGCTTTGGGACCATCCTAACATATGCTTTAAGAAGGAAGTAGCTGAAAACCAATTTCTTGTTCTTCCGGGTGCTTTTGAGTTCCCTTTTGTTTACCGCACCGAATGCCTTGGGTAAACAGATTTTCTAACCATACGGATGCTGCTGTGTCACAGAGGCAGCCATTGCAGGAGGGGCTGGCTAACGGGAAGGGTCACTGACTGCAGGTGAAATAGCTCAGTTCCTGTCACTCCGAACAACTTGAAGGAAGTTTACCAGAAGATGACATTCCATAACTACATATCAAGGTCAAAGGGAAGGCAAAATAGAGCGCAGGAAACAGTGTCCATATGTTTTGGAGATAGCCCGAAATACAGTTACAGGTTTTCGTTAAAAAATTATAATCCTCGGAGAAGATCAATCGCATAAAAAGAAATGAATTGCATACATGGAAAGGATCATTGTTTAACTGTTCTTTATATAGTAACCCGTTAGTCAAATCAAAATATCAAAAACTTCTTTAAAAAACAAAATAAGAAATCATGAATTTAAATAGGATCTGGGAAAATTCAACTCCTTTTTACTCGAGACGGATGTCATCAAATAGAGATAATATAACATGAATAGGATATATTTGCACAGTATACCTCTCATATCCTTTGCAGGAATCATTTTTTTAAAGTAAAGACCAAGCTGCCCTTCCTCTGAGAAAGATGATTTAAGATGTCCCAATACTTGTTTTTAATACAATGAGAAAAAAAGTCATATTTACTTTACATACAGTTAAAAATGAAAACTTTGGCTTTATATAAGCTCAGGATCGTTACTGATCCCTGAGATTCAGACATTGCATAGGCAAAATGTGCAATGAGTGAATTTCAGGTTCTGATTCAGTTGGGCTGTAAATGGTACCTGGGAACAGATTTTCGTGTTAGATACAGGAAGGAGCAGTACTATTAAAATGGACAGGGTCCCATAACATGACACAAAAGTACACTCCAAAATTCCTTTCTCAGCAGAGTTAGAGTTGCCTGTAATTAGCTAAGGGGTAAATGTGGGCAGATATCCAGATTACTGGAGTCTTCGTAGTCATTAACTGCCATTTGAATTAAGAAAGTTCAGGAGGAAGGAAGGAAGGAAGGAAGGAAGGAAGGAAGGAAGGAAGGAAGGAAGGAAGGAAGGAAGGAAGGAAGGAAGGAAGGAAGGAAGGAAGGAAGGAAGGAAGGAAGGAAGGAAGGAAGGAAGGAAGGAAGGAAGGAAGGGAGGAAGGGAAGGATAGAAGGAAGGCAGCAAGGCAGGGAAGAAGGAAAGGAAACATTTTCACTCTTATTAAGAAGTTCTTGATATCTTTTAGGACAAACATGATTGATATTACTGTTGTGCTGTTTAAAAAGTACTTTTCTTAATACTTTATTTGCTACCTTAAGCACGTCTTCTTTTTGCTGAGGTTTCTTTTTCTCAGATTCGTCCAAAAGTGCCTCAGCACGCACAATCCAGTTTGTGATGCGATCCACATTCTGGTCCAAGTTTTCCATGTGCTTCTGGTAGTCCTTGATTTTACAGAGACATACCGTGACATATTCGTGGTTAGACAATGCTCTTAAAAAATTTGTCCTATTTTCTATAGTTTCAACAGACAAAACTTCAATGCCATTCAAATTACTTTTAGGTGTGATCTCCATAGGGAATACAGCACAAACATGGAAAATAGAGTAAAATACATTTATAGCTATTTACAAGCACGGATATCATTATTGAATGCTTATGCAATTTCTTTCACAGGATGGAGAGGGGTTGAAAACCTTCCCGCCTCTTACCAACAAAAGGTGTAACCACTCTTCTGCTCGGGAAGTGACAGCTATCCAGTTACTATTCAGAAGACTCAGTTTATCTTCCACCAAGGTTTCCCTCTTGCCCAAGACTGCTTTCAAGGCCTCTCCTAGCTCCGTGACACTCTTTAGGTGAACCTTCTGTTTCTCGATCTCTTTCTGAGTAGCCTGTGAAAAGGACAGCATTTCGGCTTTGAGTAATACATTATAGTCTTAAGATGAAATGCTTTAGGCAATGGCTGTGTGTATGGTTACTATGGTAACTATGGCATCTTTCAAGGACTGAAACCTTCAACTACGCCTTTATGAATGATGAAAATCACATCATGTGCACTGTTAATACCCAATTTCCTTACTTATTTTCCTTAAATATTTCCTATTTATTTATGCTTTACATATTTAATAGGTAAACATACATATTATCCATCTAAATATATTTAAATTTAGTTCATCTGTAAACATATTGGCTAAAGTCAGACCTTAGAAATCCTAAGCACAATAAGAAACTACATTTAGAAAATTTAGAAATTAGTGCATTCTTATATTTCTATAGCAGTAAGTTTTAACTTTTCGCTGTCACAAACCCATTTGGCTTCTGGTGAAACTTAAGGACCCTTTCTCATGATAACATTTTTAAAAGCAAAAATTCAATCCACCGGATTTTTAATGAAGCCAGTAGTACTGAAACACAATCAACAAAAGATCTTTTTTTAAATGGGTGAGGTAGTAATGCACGTTTTCCTTGCTAACATGTATATCTACAATGACCTAGCATCAGGCAACTGGTGTTGTGAAGTACGTACACTGACTAGATTATGACATGAAATTATCTGTCATTTCTACTGGTGACCCAGTCACAGGAACTGCTGGTACTACTGGAGTCTGCTGCTGTCACAATCAGAACTGACAAAATGCTTATTTTCAGTTAGAAGTCGCCGAAAGGGTAGAGATGCTATTAAAATCCCCTAAGAGAGTGCCACTGCTTTCTGAGACTTGATTTGCAGAACATGAACACCAACATATTTAATACTAGAAATGACGTAGAAAGCTGACGGATACAGTGATCCTAGTACAAATGTTTACTGTCAGCTCTTCCTATATCCTCTTTCTTGTGACATGCTCTGGCTGACCGTGTGACCATCTTACACTTACCTGCCCCTGTCCCCCCATTCCTTCCCTTACCCACATATGGTCCGAGCCAAACAGATCCTCTCTAAAGAACTTTAACAGAGAGATCCAGAGACTGTGACAACAGGCCAGCTGAGAAGTCATTTTGAAAGGGAACTGACGTGTTCACCATCGCAAGCCAAGCTGTAGTAGGACAAAAACCACTGGGAAACAGCAATAATGAGAAAGTGGAGGGAGCCCACTTGTAAAGAGGTAAATGAATCATATGTAAAGAGAGTAACAGGGTTGGTCCAAGTAGAGGAGAGAGAGATGGTCTCTACGAGCCAGACTCTGCTTCATTTCTCAGTCCTAAATTCTTTCAAGGTGCCTTTTCTATCTTTATATCAAAATAGATTTTGCAGCTGTCCTTCTACCACACCATCAGGTTCGGTCCACTCAAAATCACTCTGCAGTATACATTTTATTTTTCCCTTTGATATCAAATAAGCTGGGAGACTAAGTGAAGTAAAAAGACTGTATAAAATAATTTCTGTATGAGAGACAATCAGTACTTCTTTCACTTTAAGATATGATTTTGTACTGGTACTTTTGTTTCAATATAAAAATAACTGAAATGAAAGTAATTCACGCCATGTGAACTCCTCAGCTACCAGGCACAGAGTCATTTGCAATGTAGGTATCCTCCGCTGTACATGGGTGAGCTTAGAAATTCCTGGAAGAAATCCCTTCATGTAGCAATCATAAATGTGATCGAGCTCCTGCTAAATGTATCACTATTGTATCAATGGCCTAGGTGATTCTAATTAATAGAAATGATGAGAAATCACTCCTTTGCATGGAAACAGCCCCCCTGGAGTTTGACTGGTGAGTGGTCATGGGCTACACTTCTACCCTTTCATGTTTTTTACCTGCCCATTTGTGTGGCACACGAACTCACCACAATAGAGGGCAGCCATTTTTCCAGACACTGCGGAAAAAATGGTAGAGAAACAAAGTCCCTATCCTTAGAAAACCTGAATTCCAGTATAATGCTGTCAAAGATATGGAAATATATGCAAATGAGCACTCCCTACTTCCTATATTTCAGACTAGTGGCTTGTCACTAGCATTGATTTAGTTGCAAAGTTAACATCTCACAAAGTTGAATCTTCATTTATATTTGGATCACTAATTATCTCCTAAAATGCCTTCACCAAGATGACACTACGGTTTAGCTTTGATATAAGAAGTTGTTGTACACACAGACATTTGTCTCTTTAATGCCAGGCATGCAGTTGAGGGCAATGGAAATTTTCAAATTTCAGAAGACATGGAAAAAGTTTTGAACTTAGGAAATATTGTTCCAAATAGTTCATGGGTCACAAATGACAATTATGCATTAAACATCTGCCAGTGTTCTCCAGCTCATTTTCAAGAGCAAATGTTTCATGTCTAAGAATACTTCATTTGTTAATGAAAAGAATAAAATAGGAAGTACGGATGGATTTCTCGTATCATTTTAGGTTCCTTAACATTACGAGCTAAAACATACATGTTAAAGGTGTTGCCATCATGAATAAGGCAGCGATTATCATGGCAGTTTATAACTACAATTGCCAAAAGTGATTCACAAAATAAATTTACACTTACTGTAAAAACACCTAGAATTGAGCTTTTACATGTGGGACTCAAGAATAAATGGGTACTTTGCCCTGGCTGGTGTGGCTCAGTGGACGGAGTGTCGGACTGCAAAGCAAAGGGTTGTCAGTTTGCTACCCAGTCAGGGCACATGCCTCGGTTGCAGGTCAGGTCCCCAGTAGGGGGTGCATGAGAGGCAACTAAACATTGATGTTTGCTTCTCTTTCTCCCACCCTTCTTCTCCCTCTCCCTAAAAATAAATAAATAGATAAATAAATATAAATAAAAACAAACAGGTACTTAATCATTTGTATAAATGCTATTTTTTAATTTTTTCAAAATATTTTATTTATTTATCTTTAGAGGGGAAGGGAAGGAGAGAGGCAGAAAAACATCACTGTGTGGTTGCCTCTCATGTGTCCCCTGCTGGGACCTGGCCTGCAACCCAGGCATGTGCCCTGACTGGGAATGGAACCACGATGTTTTGGTTCACAGGCCTGTGCTCAATCCACTGAGCTACACCAGCCAGGGCTGTATAAGTGCTATTTTTGATGAGGAAAAATACTGTACTGGGTTAGTGCATTTTTCATTTTTCCCCATAAAAAGTATTTCTAATTAAAGGTATTGTATGACTGGCAAATAATAAGACTCTGGCCTTCCAAAAATATGCTGATCTTGCTCTCCAGAGATGTTACTTGAATTTCAGTTAGTCAGTGTGCATTAGGTGCTTGATATCCACTCTGTACTGTGCCGTTCACTGACAGATCAGGAGGTGATCTTTGCATACTCTGCTCGAATCTTACATACAGTGCAGTGAAAGAGAAAAGCTAAAATGCAATCAAGCTTGATAGCATACTAGAAAGAGCATAATTTGGGGGAAAAGGTGAGTTATGGCTGGGAGAAGCAGGAAAGGCTGCAAGACAGATTTGATAACTTGAACCTGGAGTTCACCATAAAGGGTTTGACGGTTTGGCTTGACTAAAGACAAAGTACAAAATGACTAGAAGGCACAAATGTTGGGTTCAAAAGCCACCAAAAGGGGAATATGGGAAACTTAGCGGGAACTACAAACATGTATTTTATGATGCCAAAACACAATTTTTCCTTGCTCTAATATTTTCCTGCCACAGAAGAACATCTACACTTACATATATATTGAGAACTGAATTACTGGGTTGAACTGTAGCTATTCTCTCTGTACCCTTACTCCCTCCTGGCTAAGGGAGGTACTTATTTCTGGGGTCGGTGAGATGAGGAGAAAGAACTGAAAATACATTTTCTCCCCTTAAAAAACATCCCCTCCTCAGCACACATGCCTTCTTTGGCTGCCTTGTGGGCTGGCGGGGGAGGTTTCTGGAAGGTCTACGCTTCTGAATGGGCAAGTTCAAATTCAGTGATTAAATCGACTAAGTTAAACTCAGTCTCTTTAGCTTTTTCAATCATTTACTAATGGGACATCCTCTAGGGCTGATTTTAAGGCTGAAGAAAAGAGTAAAATTATGTACACTTGGTTTTATTCTTGACCTGTGACATGGTCATTCAGCCCATTTCAGGAGGTTCAACAGCAGCTTCACATGAACTATGCCCTTGACACTCGGAGTGTTTATGACATAGAAAAACATGTCCGATAAAAGTGGAACTCAATTTAAACACAAATTCTCAGAAGATCTCCCATATTTTTTAAAAAAGATTTTATCTATTCTTAGAGAGAGGAGAAGGGAAGGAGAAAGAGAGGGATAGAAACATCAATGTGTGGTTGCCCTTTAATACAGACCTGGCCTGCAACCCAGGCAGGCATGTGCCCTGAATAGGAATCAAACCAGCCACCCTCTGATTCGCAGGCCCATGCTCAATCCACTGAGCTATGCCAGCCAGGGCCCATATTTTCTTTATTTTCCCTATATTTAATTTGTAACATTTGATAGCTCTAAAGGGAATACTCAAAATATTAAACACTCACTTCCATGATTTCAGAGACATGGATTTGCTGCCTACTTCTTCCTGGCCAAAGCAATTTTTAAATGCTACTCCAGTTTCCTTAAATAAATGGATAGCATATCTTCATTTCTCCCAATGACACCGAGGTGTTCATGGGAAGGATGGCAAACACATTGTGATTTATTCCTCACATCCATAAGTGAAATCATTTGACTCAAATTTTAAAAATTTATTGAGGTGGCCTTGCTTAGTAAGATCATATAGGTTTCAAGTGTATATTTCTATGATATACAATCTGTATATTACATTCTGCACCCACCGCCTGCAGTCACCTTCCATCACCATATACTTGTCCCCCTTTACTCTTCCCTTCCCTCTGGTAACCACCACACTGCTATCTGTGTCCATGAGTTTCAGTTGTATATATCACATATGAGTGAAGTCATAAGGTTCTTAGCTTTTTCTGACTTATGTCTCTTAACATGATCTTCTCAAGGGCCACCCATGTTGATCCACCTTTTCTTATGGCGGAGTAGTATTCCACTGTGTATATGGAGCATATCCTCTTTCTCCAGCCCTCTATAGAAGGACACTTGGGTCGTTTCCATGTCTAAGCCACTGCCGAAACCGCTGCAACGAACACAGAAGTACATATATCTTTGCAAATAAATGTTTTCAAATTTGGGGGGGGGGGTCGATGCCCAGAAGAGGGATCACTGGGTCATATGGTAATTCTATTATTAATATGTTGAGGAACCTTCATACTGTTTTCCACAGTGGCTGCACCAGTCCACATTCCCACTGGCAGTGAATGAGGGTTCCTTTTTCTCCACAGCCTCTCCAACACTTGTCATTCATTGTCTTGTTAATAATAGCCATTTAATGGCACGTGAGGTTCAAGACTCAGCTATCGGCTCCTCGAGTCACTTCTTGGATGCGGTAGCAGAGTGGTAAAACCTGTACTGCTGCTCTCTGTTGACCATCATGTGATGAAAACGCTTTAATTTTATTTAAAGGTAAGGCAGTACAAAATGTTGGATTAATTATCTGGCCCCATATCCACAGATGTTTTCTTTTCCCCCTAACAGGGACAGAAAAATATAACCCCCTTGGGCTTAACCCTCTCTCCCACCCATTTCACATGATCAGAGTGCTAACGCCTTCCACGACTCTTCCTGGGATTTCCCAGGGACTCACAGTCTCAGGATAACTCCTCTGATGTCCTATTATCCCCACTCTCCTCTTAGCATCCCGCTGATACTGTCTTCACCCAGACCCTCATTTAGTCACAGGTACAAGGTGCCACCTTTTCCATATGCATGCCTCCCTTTACTAAGATGCCGCAAAATTGCTGTTTCTTTGAGCTCTTTCTTGATCTCTTGTGCAAGTCTCCTCTAATATGGATGAAGGATTAAGTTACACATCCATAAAAGATATTTTAAGATTCCCCTCCCCAGTGAAGTCTGCCTCAGTCTGTCGGCATAAATATTATACCATTTCTAGTCATCAGGAATGGGAGAGAGTCCTTTAACTTTTAGCTACAAAATATATTTATTGGCGGGGGAGGGGGTGAATAAATTAGCACAATGCCACAATTCTAAGATGTGCATTTGTCACCTTTCGGGTTTCTGAAATTGAGAGGAAACACAATTTATATTTACGGGTAAGCTAGTGGTGTTCCTTCTGATCCACAACAGCTGTAATTAAATCAACAGTGCATCATACAATTAATATGTCCTAAATGTGATAAAATATGATATTAATTGTTTCTTCAGGTCCCTATATTACCCTTGTCATGACTAGAGGTTCATAACATATTTCATTATTAGGCTAATGTGACGGAATAATAGAATGATAAATTCAAAAAGAACATAAAACATTAAATAGTGAATTTTATGGCACTGTGTACTGACTTTTTATTAATAACGTATTGTCTATTAAAGAAGAATTTCATGAAAGCAGAATGTGCAGAACAGAAATTATAGCTATAACTATAATGACAGTGAATAGTGACTCCAATGGCATTTAACAGATGTTCTATTTTCTAAGTAACAGCTGCTTGATGCATTCATTGTACCAAGTTAATGATCTGCTAGTGTTATTTCACTTCACAGATAAATTACTGTGCTCTCTTTAAAAAAAAGATGTAATTTTTCATGGGAATGATAGTGTAACAGACTTTAGAAATAAGTAATAGTTCTCATGCTTTTATAGCTAAAAGGAGTGATGAGTTAGGGCAATTATCCGGATAATCTAGGACCAGGGGCCAGATTTCTGTAAACTGAGAGGTGATTGCTTCAAAAATATATAGGACATGGTTGCCTGAACTGCATGTAGATCTTTGAAGACTGCTTGTATCTCATTATCTAGCAGTTCGCAAACTCCGCTGAATATTAGACACATCTGCCCCCCTCAGACCAATTAAATCAGACCCTCTAAGGGTAGGCTCCAGGCCCACTCGGCAGCCCCAAGAACCTCTGGCAAAAGAGAATGTTGAATTCTGTCACTAGATTTTATTCATTGTCCTTACACTTTAGAACTGAACTGACAACGGAAGGAAGACTGAGGAAACTTATCATTGTTC
This sequence comes from Artibeus jamaicensis, assembly GCF_021234435.1. Lineage (NCBI taxonomy): Eukaryota > Metazoa > Chordata > Mammalia > Chiroptera > Phyllostomidae > Artibeus > Artibeus jamaicensis. Next base: position 4,438,147 of record NW_026522028.1, on the reverse strand, counting down.
TTCCTCGTGTGCAATATTAGAAAAGCCCATCCCTGGAAAAAAATGTGCTAATCAAATTGACTTGTTACACAAGTGGCTGGATATCAATGATTTTGTATTATTTAACACCCTGAGTTGAATTCAACATTTCTATGTGTTTGTGGTTCTCTGACATAACTCCTGGTATCCCCAGACCACTGTTAATGAACCTTAATGGTCAGTTTATGAAACCTGTCAGATCTGAACCATGTAAACACTGAAGGATTTAAAGTATTGCAGGACCCAAATTGTTTTTTAGGGAATTGTATTTGATCATTTTAATTGTTAGATAACACTTTGGATAGCAAATAAACTTCATGTAGCTCAGTTATTGAACTGGCTTTGAATTTTTGACTACTGAAACTCAATTAGAAATAAACAAAATCTGTTAGTAGTTCAACCAGAAAACGATACAGATGAAACTTTGTTGAAACTTGCATGTTTCTTTTGATTTTTTATTGTTGTGCAATTCCAGTGGTCCCCATTTCCCCCCATCACTCTTCCCTGCCCTACCATCTCCACCTCCCACATTCATCCCTCCTCCCCTCCTGATGTCTTTGTCCATGGGACCTTTATACAGGTTCCTTGACTTGACCCATCCCCTTCTTTGCCTTTCCTCCTCCCCTCTGGTCATTGTTAGTTTGTTCTTTATTTCCATGTTTCTGCTTCCATTTTGCTTGCTTGTTTGTTTTGTTGATTAGGTTCCTGTTAAAAGTGAGATCATAAATGTGTTTGTCTTTTACCACCTGACTTATCTCACTTAGCATAATGCTCTCCAGTTGAATCCATGTTGTCACAAAGGGTAGGAGCTCCTTCTTTCTTTCTGCTGTGTAGTATTCCATTGTGTAAACGTACCATGCTTTTTTGACCCACTCATTTACTGATGGACACTTAGGCTGTTTCCAGCACTTGCCTATTATAAATTGTGCTGCTATGAACATTAGGGTGCACAGGTTCCTTTGAATTGGTGTTTCAGGATTCTTGGGGTGTATTTCCAGCAGTGCTATTGTTGAGTGAAAAGCAGACCCATTCTTAGTTTTCTGAGGAAATTCCATACTGCTTTCCACAGTGGCTGCACCAGTCTGCATTCCCACCAACGGTGCACTAGGGTTCCCTTTCTCTACATCCTCACCAGCACCTCTTGTTTGTTGATTTGTTTATGAAACTTGTATTTTTTCAAACATAATGATTATCAGAAATACAAACTACTTATTCACATAGTATTTATTTTCTTATAGTTATATATTTGTGCTCAATTCATATGCCAAACAATTTTAATATTTAGAACTGATTTACTTATTTCCAATTGATTAGGGTGCTTTAAAGACATCAATAAATAATATTCAAAATCTAAAATCACACCAGTGGCCACTGACTATATACTATATTAGATGACCAATGCATACAAGATTGTCATGTGCACTTATATATTCTGCACTTCAAATTTAACCATTCTGCCATACAGAAGTTTTTTAGGTTGAAGTAGATCCATTTGATAATTTTCCCTTTATTTCCCTTGCTGGGGTTACACTCTAAGAATCCCAAATCACCAGTTCAAAAAGAACCTATGCACCCCTATGTTCATAGCAGTGTTATTTACTATAGCCAAGTGCTGGAAATGGCCTAAGTGCCCATCAGTAAATGAGTGGGTCGAAAAAGCGTGGTACATTTACACAATGGAATACTACACAACAGAAAGAAAGAAGGAGCTCCTACCCTTCACGACAGCATGGATGGAACTGGAGAGCATTATGCTAAGTGAGATAAGTCAGGTGGTAAAAGACAAATACCATCTGATCTCACCTAGAAGAGAAATATAATGAACAAAATAAACTAATGAACAAAATAAACTAATGAACAAAATAGAGCCACAGACATGGAAATATGGAACAGACTGACAGTGACCAGAAGGGAGGAGGGAGGGAGATAATGGTGGAAAGAAGGGGAAGGGACTAGTCAAAAAACAATATAAAGGACCCATGGACATGGACAACCATGTGGAGATGACTGTGGGAGTAGGGGGCGGGATGGGTGGAGGAGGGCAAAAGGGGAAAACTGGGACAACTCTAACAGAAAAACAGTAAAAAAAGATTTAATAAAAAATTAACCATTCTGTATTGTGGATCATAAATAAATGCTTTTTTCTCATTTTGAGTTGGGTTACCTTAAAATTGCTAGAAGATAAGATTTATAACAACAACTACAGTGGAAAAAAGCTTTTGAAATCAGAAACAGTATTGGGTTCTACCTGCAGATTTGCTATAGGTACCAGACTTCCCTTTTCTCATCTACCAAGTGGGAACATCTGACCCCTGTGACTGTTCATGTTTCCATTGGTTCTAAAGGTAACTATCATTTTAATAGCATCATCGTTTTTCTCTTCTCGGAAGAAAGGCTTTGTCAATGTGTTTTTGTTTTTGTTTTTTTGGTCTTAAATTGTAAATACTCTTACTGAACAGATTATTTAGCGAGCACATACGGTGTGTCAGATATTATGTTATGTGCATGGGAAACACCATGGAACAAAGCAGACCTTTTCCCTGCCCTCTTGGCAAGTGAAATTGTTAATGTCACTCAGTAGTCCAAGAGATGAGACATTATCATGATAGCTCAAGGATTATGTGCAGTGCGGGTGTACAAACCCCCCAGGCACTGGTCATTTCCCCTAGTTTTACCATTTCTCTCCTTTGTCTGTTCCACGTTTCTCCTCACAAGCTGGTAGACTGCAGTAACAGAGATTTGTAAGGTAGGAAGGGCTCAGGGATGTCTGATCACTAATGGGGTAACGAACACCAGTGACGGTTCCCTTGGGGAATCTCTAGTGTTCAGGCCACAGTGGCTAGAAGTGAGCTGTGCTTTTAAAAATCTTAACATCAGTCTTGCCCCCCTTATCCCTACTCTAATGGAGGCACCTTGTGTGAGTTTACATAGACAGTGAAAGGGTCACTGGGCTTTAGGAATTTTACATTAGCACTAACAACTTCCCATTCCCACTATTAAACTTCTTTGTCATTTGTTAGTGTTATTTTAAAATGTCTGCTTCCTGTTGTTTTAATGTAAAGTGTTTTTCTTTCCTCTTCTGAAAAGTATGGACATCCTTTTAAATGTATCCATTTCTTCCCCTGTAACTGCGATCTGGAAGCATGGTCATAAAGTGGGAGATGGGACAGCAGTTTTCTTGTCCCTAGCTGTGCCTCCAGCTAACCAATCTCACCCCTCTCCTAGCTACCTCTGGAAGTTCTTCCACTCTTTCCCTTGTGAGATCACCAAGCATCTGATCTGGTTTACCCACGAGATTCTCGGGGTTATAGTCATTAGCAAGCAGATGGTACCTGTAAACACCTGGAATCCCGTCCTGCACCACTCAGTACCTTTGAGAAGATCCACGTGTTCTTATGTCTGTGGTTTTGAATGTGTGACTACGGGATTCTGAGCAGGAGAAAAACTTGGATGAGAGAATTTATTTTGGGAAGTCTGCTTCTGCAATAGCCCTGACCTATCAAAAGGTTCTCGTAGTACCAAGCTCCTGATATTCATTCCCGAAGAAGGCATGGCCCAACTTCAGGGTCACATACACAAGACTGCTTCTGCTTGCAGGCATGCCAGGAGAGAAATGACAGGAGAAACCCTTTCAATTATGTTTATTGTAACAATATCGATAAGAGTGCTGTCTCATTGCCCATCCCTCTAATTTTTTTCTTCTGAATATAAATTCAATAAAAGCCTGCATATGACTAGTACAATCAAATATTTAATGACTCTTTTGATGATTTGCACAACTGAATCTCATAAGTATATTTCTTTCTGTGTCAGTTATTTGAAATGAATCTAGAGATTCTAGGTAATGCTAAGCCTATAGTTCACATGACTATTATTATAGACTAGTATTTTTTTAGTGGGTAGATCTCATGTTAAGTGTTCAAACAATGTAAAAAAAAGTCTAGTTGTTGGTTTTGCCTGACAGGAAGCTTGGTGCTGTATTTTGAGGCTTTATTTTCCTTGCCTATTCCACCATCCTTGGGAGACTATATCTATTATTTTCTTACTGCAATTTTTTCCCTCCTCTAGTTTTCCAGTTTATTTATCTTAGACAGGTGAATCCCATATATTTCTTTAAGCCACTCTAAAGAATCCTTTTTTTCTGGAATTAGAACTATAAGAAATCATTCTAATTTAAATATAGCAAAATAAAACTGAAAAGATTGCATAATAGTCAATATAGTTGAACATAGGCCATATTCAGATAAAGGTCAAATAAACATTTCATTGGTAATTTAATTTTATGTATAAGAATATTATATCTAGACACTCAAATATGTTCATATTTAAATAATATAATGCTCTTAGATCAACAAAACTGAGAGAAATTCAGTAGAAATAAACAAAGCAGTTTAAAAATAAATTGATTCTATATTCAAATTTTCTCCAAGTCAAATATACTTGGAATGATTGACAAATACCTTTAATGTCCTGCATTTAAATGAATAGTCAATTTATTTTGAAAAAAATCTGGCATTTATCCTTTGAAATGGCAGATGAGACCAACATTTTGAATCAAGTTCTCGATCCACCAGGAGAGAGTGTGAAATAGGAATGTATGTACTAAGGAGTCCTGGGGCTTCATTTATGAGAGTTTGATTATCTTTGTATTAAAAAAATAGAATTATATATGTGACCACTGTAGGTCTTCAGGTCACATTTTTATTATATGATTGTGATTTTTGAAACACATTCCGTACCTTGCAAGTGAGTCTATTAAAAATTATGTAATTTAGATGCAAATGTGTATACTTTGCTTTGACCACTAAGGGTTTTCAGAGTATACCATTAGCAATTTAGTGTTGCAAAAGACCCAGAGAGAGCAGTAAGTTATGGTATAAATAAAGAAAAGAAATGCCAGTTTTCTACACACATTTCCTGATGGATGTCAAATTAGTATTGTTTCCTGGGTTTAGAGAAAACACTTCCCAGACAGATTCAATAAGCTGACACATCCCCAGACCACTCAAACCTTCTAATATGACAGGGATAATCTAGAAATCTTTGCCAAATTCATTATCTTATAATATTTTAAATTTTGTGGTGAGGCTGTTGCAAAAATATCTCCATAGTTACTTATGCAATGATCTTATAGAGACTCTGGAATCCGGAGTTCAGATGTGACATATTTTTATCATTTCACCTCAGTTTTAAACTGTAGTTGGAATTTTTCAAATTCCTTTCATGTCTAGCTCTACTCCTCTGTACTGTCAAATTAACATTCCACATTCTTTGATAAGGGCTGAATTGTGTGAACTCAATATTCACATGATGAAGTTATCATTTTTCCTTTGTATTGAATTTTTGTGAGTGACACTGGTGAACAAAATTTTCCACATTTCAGGTGCACAATTCCACAACCCATCCTCTGTACACTGCATTGTGTGGTCACCACCCCAAGTCAGGTCTCTGTCCATCACCATTTATCCTCCCTAATCCCCGCTCCACTTCCCCCACCCCTCTCTCCTGGGCACTCACCACACTGCTATAGGAGCCCATGAGTTTTTTTTTCTCTTTTTTGTTTTTTTGCTCCACAATCCCTCCACCACCAACCAAACCCCCACCTGTGACCTCTGACTGCCAGCCTGCTCTATGAGTCTGTCCTCATTTTGCTTGTCAGTTCATTTTGTTCATTAGATTCCACATACGAGTGAAATCATATGGTATTTGCCTTTTTCTGACTAGCTCATTATACTCAGCACAATGTTCTCCACGTCCATCCGTGCCGGCACAAAGGGTGAGATTTCCTTCTTTTTGACAGCTGAGGAAGTCCTCTTTTTTTTTTTTACATGGTTCCTTTTTATGAGCTGCAATAGTGTTCTACAAAATTATATGCTGAGTCCTAACCTGAACACCCCAGAATGTGACCATATTTGGAGACAGGACATTTAAAAAGGTAATTAGATTAAAATAAGACCATTAAGGTGAGCCCTAACCCTATATGACTGGTGTTCTCATAATAAGAGTGATTTGTACACAGGCATGTACAGTGGGAAGATCATACGAAGATGCAAGAAGACAGCTAATTACAAGCCGAAGTGAGAGGCCTCAGAAGAAACCAACTCTGCTGAAACCCTGACCGTGGGCTTGCAGCCTACGAAACTGTAAGAAAATCAACTCCTTTTCTTCAAGTCACCGCATCTGTGCTACTTTGTTACAGCAGACCTAGCAAACCAATGCACCCATTAAAACCGCATAGGAACAATTGAAGATATTCTCCATGATATTAAGGGGAGGGCAACTAAGAATGAAGCCTGCATCATATTCACGAATCCTCTACTTGTCCTGCTTGCCCCGTGGCCAGTTTACCGTAGCTCATACTTCAACAGACCATAAGTCTTCTCTGGGCATTTTGTTTGTTTGTGAGTACTTCTGGTGGAAACTGCCATCAGTTATGTGTGCTTTAATAGAAAGACAGATCATGCAGGCTTTTTGCTGCCTCTGTCTTATGATGTAAAAGGCAGCGGTGAGCCTGCTCTGGCCAAAAGAAATGCATTCTCTCTTTCTTTGTATTCGTATAAGATCCACTCATCATTTTACCAGGACACACTGGCCGCCCAGTTGGAGGCCACCTTTTGCTCCTCTCCCTGGAGGCCCGATAGGTTCACGTGACTGAAATTTGGCAAATGGAACGCGAGCAGAGATAGTGCACGGGTCTCCCATGCTACACCTTGAAGAGAGAGCTGGTTGTTCTCCACTTCATCATCTCCCTTCTTTCTGTGGGCTAGGATTAAGCAGTGATGGTAGTGAGCAGGTTTGGCTATGAGAATACAAATACCCAGAGGACTGCTGAACAACGGAGGAAGAGGGACCTATGTCTTTGGAGAATTTCATGGAGAAAAGTTACTTCTTCCACCCAGAACTTCCATGAGCTAGAAATAAACCTCTGCCTTCCTGGAGCCATGGTATTTTTAGCTTATTTCTTAGCCTGTATCTAAGTATATGATTGCCACAGGTTCAAATGAAATCATCACATAAAAATGTAATATTTGCTTGGGTGAGAAGGGGAAAAATAAGGCCAATGTAATTTTTAACCTGTACCCTCTGTACACTTACTAGTAGAGCTATATATATATATATATATATATATATATATATATACACACACACACACACACACACATATATATTTATATATAAATATATATATATTTCTAGTAGTGAATGATACATACGCACACATATATACACATACACGTATATACACATATATATTGTTATGAACTAATAAATACAGTTCAATATCTTATCTCTAACAATAAATCTATTCTAAATGGTAAAATTTTAAAAATACATATACTACTATCCATTTGAAAAAGTTGCATGTGACAAACTTTCATATCCACTTGTCCTCTCAATCTACGTAAAATCAGTTACCGGGTTTCGTGTCACTGTATGATTTAAGTTTTTACATAAGGAAATGAAAACTTCCCAACTTTGGATAATCTAGATAGCCTTGTTGAATTAAAAATAAAGCACGGCACCCTAGTTGGTATGTCTCAGTGTATTGAGTACCAGCCTAAGAACTAGAAGGTCACTGGTTCGCTTCCCAGTCAGGGCACGTGCCTGGGCTGCAGGCCAGGTGGGCAAGAGGCAACCACACATTGATGTTTCTTCCCCTTTCTTTTTCCCCTCTCCTCACTCTAAAATAAATACATAAAATATTAAAGAAAATAAAGCACCGAGTTTTTAAATATCTAGTTAATACAGGCAAGTATTAAGTTAAAAAATCCAGGGGGTGGAGTGTGTTACAATTTGTTTTTTATAAATGCCCTATGCTTTGGCAAAGTTTAAGGTGAAAACAAATTATAAGTATCAATTACGTCTTTTATATCAACACACTTTCTAGTAATGAATCAAGTGCAGAAAGAAATGGCATACCTCGACCTTACATTTAGGGAGCAATAATGCCTGATTGGCTGTCAGAGAAACAGCAAGAACTTCCCAGCTGAGGACTAAAGAAAACTCTGTGCCCTTTTGGCTGATGCAGATGACAGCAGCTGCACAGACCCCTTGAGATTTGTGTATGTGTGTGACATAAGCAACCCGCTGATCCTTCCAGGCCTGTCCAGCCCAACTGTCTGTGGTCTTGCATCCTTGCCCTCTTTACAGGTGTCGGGTCCGTCTGGGTGGTCCATCTTAAGCAAACTAGGGAACAGAGTATCTCATTCTTGGACTCACTTTGTCCTGAATAATGTATATATTTTTAAAGGACTTCTGCATAACCTACCTAATTCTAAACAAGTTCCGGGGAGACTTTTGCTAAAGCTTTCCAATGGCTTTATCCTAGCGCTGACATGGAAAGAGTTAAACCACTGATGAGTTTTTGAGAAAGGGAAAAGGAAGCGAGATGACATTTACAATTCTATTATTGTTGCGCATTAATAGTCCCTTATGAAATTATACAACTGTGTGTTTTCATGAATGTTAAAAATAACCTCCAGTGATACAGGTTTTACCTTCCCCCAGGCAACTTCAGCATCCAAATTACTAGGCATTCCTTCCACGGCTGATCTCTTTGTCAGTTCCGTGTCTGTAGCTGCCAGCCATTCTGTCAGGGCGTTCATTTCCTTTCGCATCTTTCGGGATAATTTCAAACATTTCTCCAACTGTTGCTTTCTTTCTGTTACCTGGGAAGAACAATAACAACGTGTAATTTGGTTTACTTTGTCAGTTAAACTTCAGTTATAGCCCCTTAATTGGAACTTTCGCATTTTTGGCATTTGAAAATAACCTTTGTAAGGAACATTTTTAAAAAATCCTATGTCCTGAATATTACTAGTGAATACAGACAGCCTCGAAGGATGAGGTCTTTTCTACAAAAGACAGTGTCCTGTATCCAGTAGAAAGAAAAGCTAAAATGATTTTCTCCCATGTGAATAATGTAGGGCCAATTTTAAAAAATAAGTAGAATTGTGTAAGGCAAACTGAAGGTAGGATGCATTGCTCTTAGAAAACCTTCAATCATTGGTCACAGAGATGGGCCAGGAGGTTAACAATCCTCCATATGCATGCGAGGCTTTCTTTTGCAGCTAGGAAATCAAAATGAAAACGAATACTAAGTCTTTCAAGAGGCAAAAGTATCTGTATAATGCTTACATGGCCAATGTCACTGCCATTACATCTGCAAAATGTCATATGTTTGTACAAAAACAACACAAAAAATATAGGTGACAATCTCTTCAAATGTGCTTTTGTCAGCCAGTGGGGGCAGAAGAAAAAGAATTCTGAAACAAAATTTTCACTCTCACTAATAGAGAAGATGATAATGTGATCCTGCATTCTAGTCCTCGGGGTTAAAAACAGACCCTCAAAATCAAACTCTTCCATGTTCTGATACAAAGAAGGCACAAATATGTATTTCTCCGCTGCCTCTGCAGGCGTGCCCACATTTGTAAGTGTGTAGGTTAGTTGTCTGGTTGGTTTAATGAAAAGCCCAGAATGTCTTCCTGATGTGTGTGTGCGTGTATGCTCTATAAGTGAAAAATATATGTGAAGATTTTAAAGTGCTACAATCAAAATAAATACCCTGGAACTTTAATATGAATTCCAAATACTCAATAAAATTCACTACTTTCTTTAACAGAGATGTATATAAATTTTAAAAATGTTTAGTTGCTGAGGCTGCAAAGTCAAAATGTTTTTTACAGAATTTTCCCTTCTGTTTTTCCCTTCAGGGAAATAAAAGCATCTTCCCTTGTGACTATAAGGATTTTATTCGTGGGCAGGAAGAAAAAATATATACCCTATGAAGTGTTTCTATGCATAGTTACTATTTCTATGCACTATTGGTAGGAAATAATTCTAGATTCAATATTTCAAAGAAATTCTATCTTGTCCTGGTCTGGTAGTTCAGTTCATTAGAGCATCATCCTGATATGTGAAGATTACGGGTTCGATTCCCAGTCAGGGCACATCCAAGAAGCAACCAATGAATAAATAAGGGGAACCAAAATCCATGTTTCTTTCTCTCTCTCCTTTCTTCTCTTTCTAAAATCCATAAAGAAACATTTATTTAAAAAAGAAATTATATCTTCTTAGAGCTAATGTATTACTGATTTTTATTTATTCTGTTTATATCCAGCTAACTAGGATATAAACAGAAGAAATAAGCAGGATATAAACAGAATTTAACAAAACAGGAAACACTGCCATCTTAAGGAGACTTGGGGTTTACACGTTTGTGTGTGTCTGTGTGGAGCAGAATACATTTAAAAGAGTGCCACCTGCAGTAGAAAGTTTCAACAGTCATAAACTCATGAACACTGTAAAAATGTGTGGCTGATAGGAGTATTGAGGCTTTGAAGATTTGAGGCTGATATAAACAATGCTATTTAGGTACATTTCCGTAAAAGTCAAGGCACAGAGAAGCCACACCAAGTATTATAAGTATTAATGCATCTCGGTGCTAGGGGTAAAATGTCTCCATAAAATTAGACAGATTTTTCGATATAAGAAACTCTTGGATTGCTGTTCATTGAACAAGAATAACAAAGTTGGAGACTGTAAACAAACTAATAACAGTGTGTTAAGATACTATGGACTGAACTGAATCCCACCCCCCCCAAAAAAATTAATATTGAAGCCCAAACCTCTAATCTCCAGCATGACTGTACCTGCATGGAGTTTTTAGGAAGTAATTAAGGACAAATGAGATAACAGGATGAGACTCTAATGAAAAGAGACCTGGCTGGTGTAGCTCAGTGGATTGAGCGCTAGCCTGTGAACAAAAGGGTCTCTGGATCAATTCCCGTGCAGGCCAGGTCCCTAGTAGGGGGTGCACAAGAGGCTACCACACACTGATGTTTCTCTCCTTCCCTTCCCCTCTCTCTAAAATAAATAATAAAATGTTTAAGGAGAAAAAGAAAGATTCTCATTCTCTCTGTCTTGCTCTCTCCCCACTTTCCACAGCAAGCCCCCAATGTGAGGACATAGTGAGTATGAGTAGCCTGTTATCTGCAAGCCAGGAAGACAGTTCTCAACTAGTCTTGATCTTAAACTTCCCAGCCCCCAGAACTGTGAGACATACACTTGTGTTATTTAAATAACCTAGCCTGATGTAGGAGACCATTCTGCTTGGTGTGGGCGCAGCCCCCAGTGCCAAACATTTACTGCAAAGTAACTTTCTAAATAGACTTCCAGGAAATCCAGGAAGCTCAGAGAGTCCCAAAGAAGTTGGACCCAAGAAGAAACACACCAAGGCACATCATCATTACATTAGCCAAGATTAAAATGAAGGAGAGAATCCTAGAAGCAGCAAGAGGTAAGGGGACAGTCACCTACAAGGGAGTTCCTATCAGACTGTCAGTGGATTTCTCAAAAGAGACCTTACAGGCAAGAAGGGGCTGGAAAGAGGTATTCCAAGTCATGAAATCCAAAGACCTACAACCAAGATTGCTCTATCCAGCAAAACTTTCATTTAGAATGGAAGGACAGATAAAGTGCTTCTCAGATAAGATCAAATTCAAGGAGTTCATCATCACCAAGCCCTTATTATATGAAATGTTAAAGGGACTTATCTAAGAAAAAGAAGTTAAAAAAACATGAACAGTGAAAGGACAGCAAACTCACAGTTATTAACAACCACACCTAAAACAAAAGCAAATTAAAAGGACAGCTAGATCAGGAGCAAAAACATAGAAATGAAGATCACGTGGAGGGTTAGCAATAAGGGAGTGGGAGGAGGAGAAGGGGAGAGAAGGTACAGAAAATAAGTAGCATAGACAGTAGATAGAAAATTGATGGGGGGGCAAGAATAGTATGGGAAATATAGAATCTAAAGGACTTGAGACACATGGTCATAAAATAAAGGGGGGGTAATGGTGGGGACGGGGGGTAGGGTGGAGGGGAATGAAGGGGGGAATAGAACAACTGTAATGGCATAATCAATAACAAAATAAATTTAAAAAAAAAGAAAAAATATAAAATCCATGCTAAACATTCCAAGGACCAGGGACTGGTGTAACCAGTGGACCACTTTTGCCCTTTTCATTTGGCCCTTTTCATTTGCAAATATCCCTCTTCTGTGCTGTGATTAGTGCTGACATTGACTCCTTTGTTTTCTATAAAAGGTAACCACTTAAAGCAACCTGTGCATAGTAAATGAGGACCAACAACTAATGTGCCAAGAAACCCAATAAAGGCCGGTCACCCAGAAGACCTCAGCTTTTGCTCCCCTTGAGAGAAAAGCCATGCCCGTGCTTTTCCTGCACTGGACTCGGAAGTCTGTGTGAATGTCTCATTTCATCCGTAATGACGCGGACACTGCAGGCCCCTGTCCACATCAGCCTATGGCATTTCATTATGGCGGCCTGAGGTGACTAATGTAGAAAGGTAATGTGTATCGACGAGCCAGTACAACTACGTGAATTCTGAAGGTGATTAAAATAGAAGGGTTTGCCTTTTTATATAAAGAGAATAACATATGATGATATGCTTTGTTTCTTCTAATTTTATTAAATAAAACCATTGGGTTAAAGGAGCTCGGAAGATTTAAATGCAGCTAATTTTTCTTAGAGAAGTACTACTATCGCACTGTTGTAACATGACATGTATGAATATTCCCTTTGTCATGACTATTTCTAAAGCTTTATTTCAAAAATAAATCTCTGCCCAATGTTTTTGCTGTATTGTCATGCTACAGAAGCTGAGTATGATTTCTTAGAAATGTTTCATTTTGCTTTAATGATATGACAGAATGCCAAATGTTACTTAAATCATAACTGAGTGCAAAATAAAAACTTTTAGAGAGCTTAGAGTAATGTAGAATGCTGGGATAAGAAAGGTCAGGTCAGTCCGAGAGGTTGATAAGCCATGTATTTTTGAATACTTTTTATGAACTATCATTATTTTGAGCCACCGAAGATGTAAATTTGAGGGAAGTGAGATAACTCTACTACACATCTGACAGTTTTGAAAAGAAGAGATGGGGAGATGCAAACATCTTTAATTAGACCCTGATCAGGACCAGAAAATATAAAAATAATCACAGAGCCACAGGTCTTCACTGGCTGCTGGTGCTATCTTATGGGTCAAATATGGTGGATTATGCAACGCTTGCCATACAGGGAAACAATTTCTACGGAAGGTGCCAACTCTATTATAGCAAATGTGATCTATGTACAACCTGTCAACTCCATGGTACCCAAATATAAGTAGGTACAGCCTCTGTATCAGCACATGTAAATCTACACAACGAACAAAGTCAAGTATAGGTCAAAGAAACCCTTTTACAACTATCTGATGGACCAATGACAGTCTCCCTAAGCTTTACATATTTTTAAACACAGACTGGAAAAAGATCCTCATCGATTAATTGTTTCTTAAAAAGAACTGCACGTGCAAATCTATCTCAATCTCTATGCATATATGTGTGAATGCATGTATTTATGTATCTAGCTACTGGAAATTATTAAAACTTTCTAATACAGCTATTGTACATAATTCCTGCCTCTTGCTTTCCTTTACAATTTACAAAGAAAGTGGGAAGAAGCCAGTGTTTGTGGCTTCAGTGCTCGTACCTTTGCTCCCAGCTCATTATAATGCAATTTCAAAGCTGTTATTCGGTCATCGAGCTCTTTAGGGTTTTCCGTCTGTTTCTTCTGTACAATCTGACGTCCAGTTTTTATCACCATCTCCACTTCAGACTTCACTTCACTCAGACTTTTATACAAGTTCTAAGTTAAAACATAATATGAAACACAATAATAAGCAATGGCATCGGGCTCATGCTCTTATTAATAAAAAGAAACAGGGACGGAGATCTCCGTAACTGCTATTTCCTGGTGACAGTTTTAATGAAGCAGTGCTTTGCAGCTGTGATCAGCATCTAGCTTTGGCATTTTCTGTTCATTTAAAGTTCCTAGTGGCAATGCCATATACACATACAGGTGTGCATAGTTCATAGTTATCCTCCCTAAGGTAAGAGTACATGATACATATATTTAGTTCCCAGATGCAGGCTTGTGAAGAGAATTCCTAAATGGTATTGATTTATATTTTTTATTTTATTCTATTTTATTTAAGTATAGTTGGTAGACAATATTTGAAATGTGACAGTTATATAATTCTGGTTGCACATTTGGAAAAATTCATCTACTCATTCACCAGGTATTTCTCCAGTGCCCACTACCTTGCAGAGAGTACAGGAGGGACCAGGGGCTTGGTGGTAGCCTGGAAAGGCAGTCAGTGCTGTTCTCATGGTGCTTCCACTGTAGTGGGCATGGAACATACAAATTTCCAACTCATATGTTCAAAGTATTCAATCATAGAGAAGGAGGAGAGGAAATGTTCCATAGGTTAATTAGATGGTACAAATCGATTTTTCTTCATGGGACTGATCAATAAACTCTAAACAGATGTAAATACATTCCTTAAAACTCACACACCCCTTACAACTACAAAGAACACGCACACTGCTTCATGAAGCATACTGCCGTAACAGAGCCTTATGCGGCCACTGTCAAAATTTTGCCATGTAGCTATTTTCCTGGAAAGGTATGTGTGTTTCTATGCATCCTTGTGTGCACATACCTACCCATACACTCATATACCTATGCATACATGCATATATCATGGTTGGCATTATACATCATTGCTTTAATGTGGTTGGTGGTTAAGTCTGAACGTCAACTGCTTATTTCACTGGTACCAAGAAATACAGTTGCTACCAGGGAGTTGTTAATTTGGGGAATTAGAAGGAAAATGGGGTTTAATCTCTATTTTCAGTTTAGAATCAATGTTTAAAACAAAACATTTTGTAAACGCTGAGCAATTATCTTATTCCTTAAGGCTACAAGCATAATCTGTTTCCATCCTAATTCCCTCTGAGGATTGTTTGATATAAATATTCCTCGTTAATAATTGTGAGTTCTGATGGAGCTCTCCAAGTGATTTACTTTTTTACCTCATTTTATTTCTTGGAAATTATAAACATATCTAGGTATTTAGAAACATTCCAATTGTCAATTGTCATGCTGGGAATCTACTTTGTGAATTTTGGAATCAGATGATTTCAAATGATTTCCTCAAGTTTAGAAAAATTTTAACAATTTTCCTTTACGATGAAAGTTCATTCAAAGTAGTATTACTCGTTAGCATCATGTCATTCAACAGGCAGAGAAAATATTTATTTTTATTTTAGGAAAATACTCTTTCTATTTATTTGTGTTGATGTCAGTGCGATATTTGTTTAATAGAATAAAAATTTCTTGAAGCCAAAAGCCATGATTATAACATATGCAATAGGGCATCTTAAGTGGTGAAAAAAATATAAAAATTGTAAAGAGAAAATATCTTCCATAGTAAGGCTACTTGAATTGGTCCTGGTGTTTAAACCAGAACCAGCACTAAATTGAGCAAGCATCCTGGGCTCTGTGCACTGAGCCTGGGGCCGACGCAGCTGGGCACAAGTGTGAGGGCTTGACTGCCAGAAAACTTTTATAAGGTACCATTAGAGACTTGTTCCTGGAGGAAAGTAAACAGCTCTCCCTTTGAGAACAGATTTAGTTGTAATGGCAGGGTACGTGGGTCATTTTGCCTTTAATTGTCTTCGCAAAATTTAAGATGTTCCCATGTATGCCTAATGTTACTCATCTAGTATTAGTTAATAGCTATACATCATTATATTCAAAATTTCTTTTGGGGTGGTAAGACTGTTTATAATAATTATGGCACTAAAATGCAATCTGTATTATGAAAACATGTTATTAAATAAAAATACTTTGCAATTTTTTGCAATATATAAATTTTTTTGCTAAAGTGGACTTTCCCATTCATAATGGTATGACCAAAATGCACTAAGGGTGTCTATTTCTTTTATGCTATGAAGTGGATGCAGAAACAATACTTAAAATGTAAAGTACTACATGGATAAATGTTTTTCCCTTTAATCATAAGTAATAATACTCAGTGCTTTTATTTTATGTGATTTCTACCCTAACAGTTGATGGAACACAGAGTGTTATAATACTACTCCCATTACTCCAGCAGATGCCCTCATCATTCAGTTTTATGTTGCCACAGGAGCCCTCTGACCTGGTGAATTTCCAATAAGTAAAACAAAGGACACTAGTCAAAATCCCTACGGCCAGTGAAGATTTACACTACAGGGTAATTATCCCTTTGATACCTTTTTGTTTTGTTTTTGTTGCATGCTGGCACTTCGAAATATATCTAGCACCAGCATTTCATGGAAAGGTATCAGCTTTTGGAGTAAGATCGCCTGAATTGAAATCTCGATTTCGCCCTTCACCACCTTTTGTCTTTAACATCTTTCATTTCATCTGTGGCTTTGAGAATTAGAGGTAACTTGTGTAGTTCATTAATAGCTTACTTGGTACTCATACCTAATGTGGTTTTTTGTCATTGCAACTATTATTGTTGTTCCTGTTTCCAGATTAATAATATACAGCAGGTACTCAAATAAAGTCACTTCATTCAATGTCATTTCCTTATAAATACTGATGAGATGCCATCTCAACTTAACTCTTGCTTATGTCAATTAGCCTATGGCAAAATTGGTTTCGTTACATTTTGGTTTTCTTAAAATCATAGAACCTAACAATGACGTTTAGTGAGAACATACTGTATTTCTTTTTCAGTATTTCCATTAAAAACATATTCAAAGCATCATAAGAATTAAATAATAAAGATGTCCTTTTACATTCTGGACAGTCCTTAGAGAATTATAGACTCAAAAAAACACTCACAGAAGACATATTAAGTGGCTACTATTTCAGTAAAAGTTCTTGTCTCTCAAGACACCTGTGCTCATTTTTGTTCTTAATCTCAAAATCGTATAACTTCACAGTTATCTCAAAATAAATTTCTGTTATAAAAGAGGATCGTGAAATACTTCCTAATAAGAAAAGTCAAGGCCAGCTGCATATTTGTCACCGGAAATACGTACCACACAGTGATTTAACTGTGACTGTACTACTTCCTGCTCCACGCTCTTTGTTTCCAATGCGGGCAAGTGCATCTTCACTTCGTCTAAAATCATCTTACTTTCCTGCAGACGCTGCTCAAAATTGGCTGGTTTCTGGAATAACCGGAACTTCATGGAAACATCTTGCAATTTTTTCTGTAAAGACCACGTAGGAAAACACCAATTTAATTCTGCCTTCTAAACAATAATCACTCATATTTTCATTTTTATTAAAATTACTTATTGTTATTCATTTCATTGAAATTATTCATCCTGATAAACAAGAATAAAAATTTTAAAAAACAAACCAATTTCTCCTTTCCATTTGTCCAGCACAAAAAATATGTGCATTTGGGAGAAGAATTCAACAACTGTTATAATAAAAGGTAATTTATTCACCTATTTTATCTTTACAACATACAACCCAAAGGAGTCTGTATCATTTATTCGTAGTATAGTAGTTTTCAAATAATGCCCTCAATCCAAATTTTGCTACTAATCTAGTTGTCTAGTACAGACTATGTTTTAACACCAAACCAAAACAAGTTCCTTAGTTTTTATAATATTAAATACCTGTGCCACATCAATTTGGGAGAGTACCCATTGGGCAGCCTCCTTTCCCTGGTTGTGTTTCTTCATTTCTTCTAAACTGATCTCATGACTTGTCAAATCCGACTGGATTTTCTGTTGGGAGGACAACATCATTAATCAGAATGCTGTGCAAGTTATTGCAACGAACAATTCACTTTCCAAGAAGATAGAATTCAGAAACTCTCTTAAAACATTGTTACAATATAGCTTCTATTTGAGATGATAATAGTTTTTTTGTACTTAACAGAAAGTTATCAGAAATCAAGTGACTTATTTTTCTCCTAACAGGGTTATTGTGAAAAATAATCCTTTTAAGTGTCAGTGATAATGAACAAGCTATTCCAGATATCAGTTTCAGAAGGAAATACCTATTTGTATGTAATATGTAAAAATGATATTCTCTTATCTTTAAATTAACATTCATATGTGACCAAAGACAAAATATTAACCTTTATAAAAAAGCTAACTGTGACAGGGTAAGGATAATGAGAAGATTTCATGGGGGCAGTTTCCTTAATTGTGATCTCTATTCAGTCATTCTGCTCCGTGTTTCAATTACATTTCAGGGCAACTATGGAAATCGGAAAGGGAAGTTAAATGCCTCAATTGGCCTTGCTTTTTGTCTGATAGATACTTTCTAGCTTCCTGCAGAGACTTATTTTTGAACTTTAAAGAACTAAAAATATGTCTATATTTTCTCTATTGAGTAAAGACGATTTTGATCAAGTTCTGTTCAAAAGTATGTCTTTGCCTGACTTAATTCTGAGCCAGTTTTAGGAGTGGGTCAAATCCTATAGTGTGCAGAGAGTGAAACAAGAGATTCATTCATTTCTTTCTTGAGTCAAAATTGCACCCTTGCCCTTGGTTTCCACAAGACACCTCTGTACCCTTACACAAACTTCCCACTCTCATTTTTGCTTCTGCTTTAGTTAATTCAATTTTCTTACTTTGAATCTAAGTGTCCTCCATAGTTTGATGAATATACAAGGAGATGGGACATTTTGAAAACAGAAGCATTCCTAATGGAGTGAATATAAGGTGCTGGGCCAACGCACTGCACAGCATGTAGAGTTTAGAAGACCTGACATAATACATAGAGAATGGAAGCACATTGGAAGAAATAGAACTGGAAACTTAGTTGGGAACGAGGTACTTAAATAACTGCATGTTGTAAATGAGAAGTTCCCAATATTTTCAATATGAAGACAAAGTTTAAAATGGATCAGAATCACAGACAAGAACAGCTTTATGACTAATACTTAAAAATTAAGGAAATTCACAATGAGAAAGTGCTACTATAAATTGAGTAAAACTTTGAAGTGATTTTGTATTTTATTAATCACTCCATATGTAGCTTCAGATATGGATGTGTATGTGTGTTTTGCAAAAAAGCAGTGTGTGCTTGGACAATTGGTATTTATTTTAGGGTACTCAAACTTTAGAGGGAAGGCCAGGAAAGAACCAAGGAGAACATAGGAATGTAAGGGATGCAGAGAAGAATGAAAGCAGTAAAGAAAGAAAAGGGACAGTCTATGAGGAGGAGAAGAGAAATAACCGGCAGTTGACATAAATTTATTTAATCATCTGATCAAACTAAATATTCATAATCCTCATTACAAATGAGGACAGAAATGTTGACTTGCCCAAGGTAACATACCTAGAAAATAACAAACTCCATGCCCTTTAAAGGGCAATACCTCTTAAATTATGATTAAACCATAAAAGCACCCCCAAATGTTCATTTGTTAGAAAAAACAGACATTCGATATGATTTGTATATTAATAGTAGTTTATTAATTCAATTCAGGAAACTAGTTTTGCATCTGCTACTTAATCCCACGTAGTGAGAATGAAACTAGTATCTTTATTCCTAAAATGCTTTTGTTCTAGGGAGATGTAAGAGATATAATTAAATTACAAAGCACAAATGTATAATAGAAAACCTCATGTTCTGGGATAAAAGAGGAGGGAAATTCATTTCTACTATAGAGTTTGGTAAAACTTTAAGAAATTGGCATGATTTCAATTGCATATAAGTGAGAAGGGGTTTTGGAGGGGAGAAAATAAGAAAATGGGATCTCATTCCAGGGTGAACCTGCCAGCAAAGACTGGATTTGAAGCGGGCAGTGTTCATACTCAGTTTCATGGAAGGCAAAACTGAGTGTGGGAAGAGCAAGAATTACTTTTTAAAGGAGGAATTGACGTGAAGTCATTGCCCCTTAAGTTTCAGGGCCCCTCACTTGCCAAAACTCTACTACAACTCAGCGTGTAACTTTCAATTTTCAATTGAGATAGTTTTTTTCTTTTATTTCTTTTTTTTTAATTCTGTAAACGCTGTCCCCCTCAAAGCTGCCAAGATAACTTATGTGATCGCTGCAGCACAGGTCTTCTGATGACAAAAGTCCACATTTTTACAAGTGAGCCATAAACAATAGAAACAACCGTGACTTATAAAAATGCAAGCAGAAACTGAACTTTTATCTGTCGCCAGAGGATGAGAAGAACTGCCTATCTTATGAAAGGGAAGTCTGGCAATTTGAAGCTCAATGCAAAGCATTACATGGACTCTCAGAAGCTCACAGTTACAGCAAACAGACAGACTGCTGAGGGCATGCATATCTGTACTGTTAAAGGGTCATTAAACCAAAATCATTAAAACTGAAAATACATGATGGTTGAATAGCATATAAAACAGAGACTGCAGCATAATTTATAGGAAGCATTTCTAAAAAAATTCTTCTATTTATAGTACTGTTCCAATATTATTAGAGATCAAAATTTCTTTATAAATAATGCATGAAAAGAGCCCAGTGGCTAAGTCGATTTTAGAATTTAAGGGCAAACTTGTATCTAGACTATGGAGCTTCTCAGAATATTTTATATATTAATATATATTGTGCTATCCAAGAGAGATGTTCTTTACTCAAATTATCCTTTATACTTAGAGTTATACTTAATGACTATATTCAGGAATAACAATCCAAATTTGCTATTAAAGTTATATGATAAAAATGAATATATAATTCCAACCAATTCTACTCTGGGAAGTTGTATATCATTCATCACCCTTACATTCAGCTAGCACTTTTACAAATTAATTCTGCAATTTGTACTTTCAGCTGATAAATCATTTGTAATTAGTATTTAGGATACTGTTCAGCACTTACTTTTATTTAATTTTTATCACATTTTTATTCTGGAAACATAATTAAAAATGCTTATCACTTTAGGGCAGACTTTTAGTGAAATAAGTGATCTGTTTAAATAACAGAGCGTTACAGAAACTTGTAGGCAGAATGAAAATCTCTTATTTACAAATTCCTCTGATAAAAAAAAACAAACACTATATCATCTTTCCTGACATTATAATAAGAAAATGAAAAAAATATATATTGCAGAAGAAAACATTGAGAACAGCTGATTTATTTCAAAGGAGAACAATCTCCTTACTTGGCTACCTATGTAAGATCTGCTAAAGATCTAAATAAAGACTGAATAATTTGAGTTTTATTCTCACCATAAAATAGAAATCTACCAGGATGCTTCTGAAGAAAACAAATAACTGATCTGAACTTATAAGCTTGGCTTCATATAAAATCAATAATTTCCAACAGAAATATAATGAGATGAATAAGCAAATCAGACATCCCTGATCTGGAACAGCTACACATTCTCTAATAGGAGTTCTCATTCCATTATCTTCCAGGATCACTAGTTTTTTAGGGTTTTTTTTTTCATAAAAGTGGAAAAAATATAAAGCAAATTAAATTACCATACCAATACTAAAAAATGACACTTGACAAAAACAGTAATTGTGTTTATAACTAGCACTCCTTATTAACACTGGAAATCGAAATAATCATTTTTTTTCTGTTAAAAATGGTAAATGGAAAATTACAGAACTAAAAACCAATCAGACATTAATGACATTTCCAATATAGCACTTTACAATTAACTGAGCCGAGAGCAGGGCTTTTTCTCAGGATTTACCTCATCAGAACATTCACATGTATCAAATTAATGACAGAAAGTGGCAAGCAAAATTAAGCTGTAGCTGTCTAAAATATTTAATGGAATAAAGGAAACTTTATACAAAATAATGATTGGAGCTTTTGTGATGTCCAATAAAATGATTCCAGAGAAAATAACTCTCATGTTTCAAAAAGAAAAAGATTATAAGATGTCATATTGAGACTATTAATAGAGAAATATAACACTGTTAGATGAGTCATTTTTAAACATTAGCAATTTTGAAATTGTATTCCTGAGAAGGGGAAATGTCCATACATAACACAGACTCTCAAAGTTAATGAAAGAAAATGAACTCAAGGATCGTGGATAATTCGGACTTTTAAAATATGAGAACATGAAAAAAATGTAATTATGCTCATGGGCAGATGATTTTTAAAAGTTTCAGATTATACTTTGCAATAATACAATGGGTAAAAAAAGTGAAGAAGAAATTCACACAGCTTTTTATTAATGTTTGTAAAAAAAACCCATAAGTTGATTAGATGATGTAGAAAGGGTATTAAATTAACATTAATTCAGATAGAGTAGTTTTGACTTTTATCAGAAATAGTTTTCAGGTAACCAGCTCATCATACATTTAACAACTTGATCACAGGCTATTTCTGGTTTGTGAGGTACATTGGAACCCTCAGTACATATTTATTAAGTTAAATGTGTGTACACATCTATACACATTTATTAAATATATATGTAATTTATCTATATGCATGTAAATTCATTCAATGAAAAACATTTTGATATCACAAAAATAAATGTACCTCTTGACTTAGTTCAACTAATTGTAAGTACTTTTGTGGAGTGGCATTTTAGGAACTTTAAGAAATTAACTGATGGCCATATTCTTTCATTCTGGGCACAGGAGTGATATGAAGGAAACATTTTATTTTAGTCTTTCCAAAACACTGTTCTTTGGTGAATGAGTTCTGTGGTATATGAAGTATATGAACAGATTTCTGCAAAAACAAGTTTCTATGGTGTATTAAGTTTGGGTTAACCTTTTAAGCTTAGAAAATATAAAAAGTTGACCATAAATCTTCAGCAGGCTAATGCAACATGTAAAATTTTGGAAGTAAACTTGATGAAAAACCCTTCTAAAAATAAAAAAGGAAACATTGTACAAAGTTATTTTTCCTTACAATGAACCTGAGAAATGGTGTTAGTCATAGTTACAATAACAATAATAGTAGTGATGATAATGGAATAGCCCATTATATTACAAATATGCATTTCCAAGAAAATTATGGTTACTTTTCAAATTAGATAAGTGCAGAGACAAAACTTTAGGGGGAAATTTGGATACATGCACAGAAATACTGGAGAACTATATTAGCTGTAGGTTAATTTTTTGCATGGTAGAGAGCTACTTATCAAAATGGAGAAGGAAAATCTGAGTTGAAGCCTCAGTCTCAGTAAAAATACTTTAGAAATAAAATCCACTCAAAGTGTTTGGATATGAAACCCCAAAATATTATGTTACCACCATACGCTCTTGTAGTGGACGCCATCGTGGTCATTGATAAACAACCGCCATTTAAGTTGATTCCAGGTTATTTAACATTCCTCAAATATAGCCCTTGAAAACTCTTCTACTAATAGTGTCTTTTAAAATAAAAAAAATTAAAGTTTCTCCCTAACAGCTCATAGGACACTTGTCTGGCACATCTTTGGGGACTGGATCTTTATAGAATTGAATGAATGCACCAAATAGTTGCCGGGGACCCACTGGACGGTCCTGCTCTCGGGTGGCTTACCCTTCGTGTGTAGGGTGTGGAGGCTGGCAAAGAAAACAACAATAAAGTAATGAAAACATAAATAGGGAATGTTTTGGATAGTCACAGATGCTAAAACAAATAAATAAATAAATAAATCAGGGCCTGCGATGGCAAGAGTTATCTGGGTATGCATTTTAGATTCATAACTTCTCTGTTAGTTTTTGGGAATAAATATTTATTTATATGACAGAAAACAAGGAAAATGGGTTGAATCTAAATCCCGTCAAAATATTTTGAGTACTGCAAGAGTCTTGCAGTGGGACCCTTCTATGATGCTTCTAGTTTCCCTGTTATATTTAAGATTCGTAGATTTTTCACAATGGAATACTGTCATTTAATGGCAGACTTGAGAAGTAAAACTCTGTGTTTATAAGAGGAAAGGTGTCCATTTCTCTATCATTACGCCTCCTGTGAGGACACAATACCATGCAGCGTTTCCAGGTACAGGTCAGTGGCCTGTGGCATGTGTATAATCTTTTGCAACTTCTGCAACTCTTGCTTGTGATTACCTCCTACACTACTAAACATGTCAAAATAATAATAATAGGCATTCTAAATAGGGGAGTAATCAGTTCTATGTAGTAACACACAGAGGGAGCATTTCAAAGTAGGAACAGACTTAAAATGAATTGCATTATGTTCGCCATTTTATCTACATTGCTGGGTAAAAGAATGTATTTCTGCTATGACTCTGGGGGGGTTCCTATTGGAACCCAAGTCTCTGTAATAGTTCTGCATTTTCTTCTTCTGAGGTTAAATGATTTTTCTATCAGATAAATCCTGAACAAATTTCCTATGTGGGTTTACACTGTCTAGTTCATAAATCTGTGAGGTGGGCTGTAAAGGTAGACTGTTCTGAGTCATTTGGCAATCAAATATGCCTATTTACACTCTAAAAGTCTTTTTTTATTCCATAATGAAATCATAAGCCTAATCTAATAGACCAAAATCTACATTTAAGTCCTTGTTTTTTAAGCCATTGACTTAGACTGTTTGGAATGCTTACATTCAAATATGGCTCAATATATTTAAAGTGAGTTATAAAGTTCAGCTTCCAAAAACAAAGGAAGACCTCAATTATCAATTGTTCTGATCTGCAGCTAACACAATCGGTTTAAATGAACAGCTTTCTCTCGTAAAAAGAAGATCCCTCTTTTCTATCTACTGATACTTGGGTTTAGCCACAGTGTTAATGGTATAAAAAAAAACAACAAGGAACACATCCTTATGTTAAGATGTCTTCTCCTTTGATGATAATTGGTTTGCTTCCTAAACTGCTCAAGATTTTCCTGTTATTCATGTGCATGAATCTACCATGTGGGACGTGAGGTGGCAACAGACGGAATCGGAAATTGGCCAGGCAAAAGAAAAAGAACAGTTTGGCTACTTCAGTCACTGCTAGGCAACCCCCCTGCTTCTTGTGGTTACCTGAGGAACAGGGCCATGGTTTCCTCTATAAAATGTGCATCACCCACACATAATAGTGTGGAGCTTTTCAACAGGTACCCATGCACGTGGGATCATTCCTACATTATGGACACTACAAACAGGAAATGACATGGACAAGGACACAAGTGCAGATGAATGTATCTTCATAGTTTTGAGACTTAAATACATGTAAGTATCTATCTAGACACAGTTATGAGGCCCCTACAATGATTTAGAGGCACATCCAAGCTAACTGGCATGTTATCATATGTGCAGGGTGCGGGTAAAGAGAATAAAGAAAACCAAGCTGAGTTCATCCTCAAAGAGTTGCACTGAAAATTCTATTTGTCCCAATGACCTTATTTTTCAGACCATAAGACACACCTAGGTTTTAGAGGAGGAAAATAGGAAAAAAAAATTTTGAAGCAAAAAATGTGGTAAAAGACTTAATAACAAGTAGCATAATATTTCACTAATGTAAATATAAACAGAACTCAACAGCAGAATTAACAACCCTTATTCCCCCCAACTTTGGGGGGCGTGTATCTTATGGTCCCCAAAATATGGTAATATGTTAATTCAGGAGTTGTCAGCTATGTTTTCTATGTTTACCCATTTCTCCCAAGAGTAATGGAACAATTAAAATAGGAGAGAAAGTGACTAGTAGTTTGATTTCTACCCTGACTCCCTCCCACTGAAACCTCGACACAGCCATAGTTGGAAATCTTTATCAAGGAGTGGTGAGAACTGTGCTGTGAATCAAGCGCTGGAGAAATTCAGCCATGGCCAGTAACACACCCTCCAGAGTTGCTCTCAACCTTGGCTACACATAAGAATAACCGGGGTGGGGAGGGGAGGTTCTGAGAATTCTGACGACTGAGTCCATCCAGAGACTTTCATATGATTGTCCTGGGGTGTGCCCTAGGTACTTGGATAGTTTTTATAGACCACGGGTGCTAAAACTAAATCTCTGCATTTTAGTATGTTCTTCAGGAAAATTAGGGAGTAAACAACTACATTCATACCATGTGTTTCTCTGCAGTTAAACGATTTGGCAATTTTATTCTGTAAAATCGTTTTAAAGACACACTCATAAGTTTTATATTTTAATCGTACCATTTTTGAAATAGCCCTTAAGTTTGTCATTTCAATATCTAGAAGATAGATTTCTATATTAGAAGAGTTTTCCTCATTTACTTTCTGCTATTTAAATCAATAAGATATCATCTTAATTTTGTACTTTAATTTAAAAAGTTCTTTAAATGAGCTGGCATGAGCAGTTGATGCTGCAGTTATATCATCTAAGATTTTGATTTAAGTATTTTTTGAAGTCAAATACTCTGCCCTGACTGGTGGAGCTCAGTGGGCTGAGTCCTCCTGCAAACCAAAAGGTCGCTGCTTTAAAATTCCTGCTCAGGGCACAAGCCTGGGTTGCGGCCATGTCCCCAGTTGGGAGCGTGCGAGGGGCCACTGATCAATGTTTCTTTCCCTCTCTTTCTCCCTCCCTTCCCCACTCTCTAAAAATAATAAAATCTAAAAAAGAAAAAGAAATACTCTGTTGAACACATGTTCTGATGCCCTTGCAGTATGCAGTTTTATTGTCTACAAAGTTAAGCTTCACTCCTGTGAGCTCCTACCACTAAATAAAAAAGTGAAATATCTTGAATCCAACTTAGAATCAAAAGAGCCAGTTCTCTAATCAAAACAGGTAACTGATCAATTAACATCCTGAGGCAGTAGGCAGCTCATTCATGCCCTGGAGTTGTAAAATGCACATGGAATGCAAGGACGTATCTTGAAAGACAACTTCATTTCTATATATTAAGAGTATACCCGTCACAAAGTTATACGCAATGCATGCATTTCCTTAATTCTGAGAATTCTTTTTACACTTGAGAAGCTCAAAAGGCAGAAAAAGAAGGCTCTATTAACAAATATAAATTGAGTAGCAAAATTGCCAGTACACCACACGGTGGAGTCAGACCTCCACAAATCTATGTGGCCCTTCCTTGCCAAGAAATCCCAGCACAGTTATGTTAAGGTGACCAAATATGGCAATGCCATTCATTCTGTCCTGCTTCTCAGAGATGTACTAAAACAAGTACAAAATCTGTGAAAAGGGAAAGATAATCTTTTAACAGGCAATGTGTTTTTATGACAATGTAAAGAAACACATTGTTTTGTTTTGTTTTTTTTTAGTAAAGCAAAGCATTCCAATTACCCTGTATTATTTACACTTAGAAAGATGTCATTTTGGTGGAATTCTTTGTGGGGTCTTTGTCTGACATGCTGTACTTAAGTTCTTTTTATCTGGAAAACCTCTTTACTCTCTATTTGTTTCTTTCAAGGGTGTTTCGAATTGAACTTCAGGAAATGCAATCCTTGAAGCAAAGCTGAGCACTTGATAAGTCTGTTCCAGAAAACAATTCAGTTGCTGTCATCTTAAAATAAAATCATGGAGAAGAATGTTTCAATAGCTTTCAGGGCCTTTGCATTTGCCAACATTATATGCCTACCACTTGGGGAATTCAAAATCAAGAATTACCTCAAAAATGAAGGTGCAACTGGAAATGTATAAAAAATGGATTTGAGCTTGTTTGTACTTGATCTCTTTTTTTCAAGTAGATTGGAAATTTGTTAACTTGCTGGTGTGTTTTTATTGGCAAGTATTTTAGACTTCTACAGTTAATACTTTTACTATAGCCTTTTTACTTAAAGAAACAAATATAATGTTTATATTATGTCATCATAAACTAATTAGTAGTTTATGTTCATGTTTATAGAATCCTGTATGCATATCTAAGTGAAAGAAAACATTTAACGTTCCACACCAGGATCTTTTCAACTAAATATTTTTTTCCTAAAAGCTCCCATTTTTTTCTAAAACAATAACAGGTTTTGCCTATCTCAGATTTGTTACTCACAGTTTTAGTCTTCAAGCCTCAAAAAGTAACTCTAAATATTTTATAACAGGCTTGCAATGTTAATATTTATTATTTATACTCTACAGAGTTTTCTCCAACTTTATTTCAAAAGTGAATGCTTGATAACTGTGAAAAATACATGAATTTGGAGGAATGTTTGATTAAAGTTAAAAAATAAGCAGTTCTATTCTCATTCCTATCGTGCTTTTCTAAAGCCTGCCTATAAAATGCTCTATGTAACTCAACTTCGGAAAGTCTTCAGAAGAGTCAGTGCTAGTGAACTTGACTGGTCTTTCTGTGAGTTTGAAGAAGACACGCCTCTACTGGGAGGTTTAAAGTCTCACGTGTGTTTCCTGTCATCTCCTACTGACTAGGGCATTCACATCTGCAGTCCCAATGAAAAACTCTCGTGAGGGTTCTATCATCAGGAATCTCCCTCAACCTCACTTGATTCATCTCCGATTGCAATGGTCGGTGAGGAAAGCTTCCGCTCTGGACTTTTCTGTGCTCTACCCCATAATCTCAGGGATTTTCTTGGTCAAACTGAGTATGGCAAACTAACTTGTGCTCTTGTGTGCACCAATGTTCTGGGTACCAATTTAACTGGGATTCACCACACTGACATTGCATTGTAAGCATTAGCTATAAATCCAATATTTTACTCAACCATTACCCAATTTGGGGTGGAGAGATAACCTTCGAATGCCCCTCGCATTAGAGTATATTGGTCTGAGTTATCCTTGGTGATGGAGTTCATAACACGCATGTGCACATATGATTTGGAAAGTAGCTAAAGTACCTTGCTATCAGAAAGTCCTAAAGATATTTAAACAAATAACACCTATGATACTTTATGTAGATTTAAATGTTATTTAAAATAGAAGTACAGAATTTTTAAAATTCTTCCCAAGGTGCAAGTTAGTTTAGCCACAGGCTATATTTACTTAGTATACCGTCGGCATAGATTTACTTTCATTACTGCTTTAACTCTCACTGCAGCAAAACTTTTAAACATGTTTCATAATTCAATTGAATGAAGCTGAATGTGTGTGAGTGTGAGTAAATATAGTATGATTAGTAATAAAATGCAAATGTGCATCTCTTAAGTTCTTGTTAATTACTTGCAACTCATTAAACGTAGAACAATGTGGAGATCACATATCAGTTGTGATTCTGCTATAACGAAGATGAGTTGATGGTAAAAATGTGTGATGCTGCATTTTGAATAGGATCATCAGAAATATTTTCTTTACCATTTGAATTCCCCTGGTTTTCCATGTCTTAAGCATACTAGTTTGAAAATATGGGAAAAGAGAACCCTTTGGGGTGATGGTGCCCCTGTCTTTTAGGCGGCTCTCTGTCAAATTCCTCTACTAACTTTCAAAACCAAATCTGAGTGCTGATCTAGAGCTCCTTTTCTCCCTTTCTTCCACATAGTGAAATCACTCCACAAGTAACCCTCTGCACAGCTAACTGAAGACAATTTAAGCTCAACATTCAGCAGTAACCTGTTCCGAAGATAGAGACCCAAAGAACAGAAGAGCGCTCCCCGTCAACTTGCCTGGGCTTCCTGAGGCATTTGAGACGCATCCACTTTGTCGGTGATATAGGCTGTCAACTGCTTGTCGATAGAGGAGAGGGACTCCTGAATGGAGTGCAAGGATTTTTCGATCTCCTGGGCAGACTGGATACTCTGTTCCAGCAACTTTTGCCTTCTCACGGCCTAAAGAGGGGAAGAAGGATGAATCGGTTCAATGTTTCCTCGTTATTTTCCTGTGGTCGTGCTGCCAAGTAAATATAGATTCTTCCACCATCACCTTTTTGTAAGACAGATTTCGCAGCTTCCTGCCACTCATTCAGCTCTCCTTCTAAAACTACGAATACAGAACAAGGAAAAAGGGGACAGCACACAGAGCTACAGCATCAGGAATCCTTTCAGGACGAAAGCCCAGGATTATGCACATGGAGGCTGGAAAAAAAACATTAGTGAAATCATCTCAGTCATTGCAATCTGTCGTTCTCAGGCTGAATGTTCCTCCTGATCTCATTATGTAGTTGAAGAGATTTGGTTTACTTAGAATAGGGTCATCGTCATCACAATCCAATTCAAGATACATAATCCACTTCCACCAGTGAGACCCATATACAATCTGTTCTGAATCGGCTCCTTTGCAAAAAGGGAATGTTACATAACCACCTGGTTCAGGATTTATTCTGCATACTATTTCAACTGGTTTTGCAGCGGGTTTTCCCCCTACTTTTTTTCCCACAAGTTGGATTATGGAAATTGCTCGTACAATTGGATTTGTGTTACTGCTGAAGTAGAACAAATAATAAGTAATCCTAATATAGCTGCAATTAATCTTGATTGTTACTATAAGTATGACTAGAATAATTTAACATTTTTCAATTATAAATAGCATGCTGAACAGATCAGAGTCTCCCTTCAAGGATATGTTCACCTTTTTAAAAGTAGTCATGAGCCCTGGCTAGTGTAGCTCAGTGGATTGAGCGTGGGCCCGTGAACCAGAGGATCGTGGTTCGATTCCCAGTCAGGGCACATGCCTGGGTTGCAGGCCAGTTCCCAGCAGGGGATGCACAAGGGGCAACCACACATTGATATTTCTCTCTTTCTTTCCTTCCCTTTCCCTCTAAAAATAAATAAATAAAGTCTCAAAAAAGAAAAGTAGTCATGAGAGTAAGGAGAGGGACAGGCAACTGTTGAGGAATTCCTTAAATCATGCATTCTATCACGTATTGCTTCTTATTATAAAATACATAGTCATGATTTTGTATATAAAATATATAGTCATTATACAGTCTCATGATACAAAGGAACTATTCTTTCCACAGACCACGACTGGGGTTTGAAAAATGATCCTGCTTTTTATGTTCCATAAAGACTATTAGACCACATGCAAACATTTACTCAAAATGGATTAAAAGCCCGACACCATAAAGTACTTAAGGAGAAAACAGGGAGTAAGCCCCTTGTTATCAATCTTAGCGAGGTTCTGTGGATTCAACTCCAACAACAAGGGAAATGAAAGAAAAATAAACATATGGGACTACAACTAATTAAAAAGCTTCTGCACAGCAAAGGAAAACACCAAAAGAATGAAAAGGCAACCTACCAGCTGAGAAAAGACTCATGCAAATCATACATCTGGTAAGGAGTTAATATCCAAAAATATACGGTCTGGTGGAAGTAGGGCCTGCTTGAGTGTGGTTGGTAGGCTAATAATATGGGTGTAGAACATGTCACCTGAAATGTCCTATGGCATGCTTGTGTGTGATACTGTTATGTTTCAGAATGCCATGCTTATGATTTTGTAATAAAAGGGCATTATTTGTGCCAGACCCTGTCTATAAAGAACTCCTACATCTCAATGACAACAACAAAAAAGAAATAATTAAAAAATGAGCAGGAAATCTGAATAGATAGTTTTTTCCAAAGAAGACATACAGATGGCCAACAGGCACATGAAAAGGTGTTCAATATCACTCATTATGGGGAAATGCAAACCCAAACCACACCTGTTAGAATGGCAATTATCTGAAAAGATCAAAAACAGTGCTGGTGAGGATGTGGAGAAAAGGGAGCCCTCGTACACAGCTGGTGGGAGTGCACATTGTACAGACACGATGGAAAGCAGGATGGGGAGCCCTCTATTAAAAAACCACAACTACCACATGATCCAGAAATTCCATTTCTGGGTATGTACCTGAAGACTATAAAAACACCAACTCAAAGACAGATGTATACTTATGTTCAGTGCAGCATTATTTACCATTGCCAAAATATGGAAACAATATATGTGTCCACTGATAAATGAATGGATAAAGATGTGGTTATATATCCTCAGCCACAAAAACTATAAAGTCCCACTATTTGCAACACATGGTATTATGGCATGTGAAACAAGTCACACGAAAAATGAAAAATACCTTATGATTTCAATGATATGTGGGGCATAAAAAACAAAAACTGAAACAGACAAATAGATAAACAAAACAACACCAAAACTCAGAGGCAGACCACAGATTGGTGGTGATGAGAGGGGAAAGAGTGAAGTGGGTAAAGGGGGGTTAATTGTATGGTCACAGTTAGAAACTAGACTGTTGGTGGTGAGCAAATTGTAGTATATATAGATGTCCAATTATAATGCTGCACACCTGAAACTTATATAATGCTATAAACCAATGCTACCTCAATAAAAAATGTTAGAAGTGACATAAAGAATAGAAATGCTGGCTCTTAAGAGATGTTGGCGATATCATTATTTTTTTTTAAATAAAGCCTACATGAAACACAGTGTTACTCAAGTATGAATTAGGATAAAGGCATCTGGGCCAAGGGCAGAAGGAGCTGAAGTCTCGTGATGCTGCCAGAGCGCAGAGGGCATTCCCAGTGTTTATATTTGTCCTATAAAGCCTAGCATGTTGTCCTAGGTTTTCCCATCTTGGCATTCTACCCACACCCTTAGTTTCAATGACACCTGATAAGCTGACAACTCTCAACTCTGCATCTCCAGGCCAGATTTCCCCCTTGACCTCCAAACGTTCACATAGATCACCCTGCTTGACTTCTCCACTTGGATGTCCCACAGCCACCAAAAGTTTGCAACTCATCCAAACACGGTCCCATTGTGTCCCCTTCTGATTTATTTTCCATTTTCCCAGCTTGGCTTTGCCTTTCCCTGCATTTGCCTATTTCAGTGATTTATAATTAATCGTTGCCTCTAGTAGCCATAATTCTAGATACTTCTTGTCCTCTATCCTATCTGTCACCATTTTCCATTTAATCAGTCAATAAGTCACCAATTCTTTCTTCTATCTCCTAATACTTCTTGCATCCTTCCTTTCTGCCTCTCCCCACTGTCTTTACTCTGGTTAAAGTCATCACCATATCTTGCCTCAAATATGATACGCCTCTTGACCAGCGTCCCACACTCTCACTGCCCATCTGCAAAACAGCTACGGTGTGTTCCTTCTAAAAGGAAATTATGGCTCTCTGCTGAAAATCTTCTAGATGTTTTTTTTCTTTAGTATAAAAGCCATACCCTTAATATGGCTTTCAAGTCCCTTCAGAGTCCCTGCTGGAATCTCCTACTCCTTGCACTAGCTCTACAGAAATTTTATTTTTCATTTCTTAGTACATATTACAGCCCTCTTGAGAGTTGGCCTTTATTTAAACACATGGTTCCACTTTCCTAGAACAATCCCACCCCCAATTTCCTTATCTTAGCTCATATACATTTATCCTTTGAGGCTTACCTTGGAAATGTGGACATCTCCCCCTCTGGGTGGCTGTCCCTCACACCCTATGTGCTCTCATGCACCTTGTGTTTCTGCCTTAGCACCTATCACACTGTACTGCAATTTTCCATCACCTGTCTTTCTCTCTTTCAGCCTGTAAGTTCTGATGAGGACAGAGACTGTAGCTGTCTTTTTCATTCCTTGACACCAATTCCCAGAATAAAGGCCAATCGTTTTATGACTGGATGAATAGTATAACAAGGCTTTTTAATGAGAAAACAAAGAAGGGCTGAAGTAGTCAAAGACAAAAAATAAGCACACAAGAAATAGGCAGGGGAATGAAAAAGATCACCACTACTCAGAGATATACAACAGACCATCCCGGATTTTTTTAAAAAGTATTAGAGGCATCAGAATAAGATGGAACATTATTTGGAACAAACTATTCTATTAAAATATTCTACCCAAATCAGTGACCAAGGCATTGCCCTGTACTCTAAACCAAATATAGTTTTCTATTTTTTTCCGTCAAAACTTCAACTAGAAGTTACATCACATACTAACTCAGATAACACTGCTCACGGCTATAATCAGAGCTCTCTGTATTGTAGAAGAAAATGCCTACAGCCTACCGAGAGTTTCTCCAGAGAAATGGATGTTTCATAATAAAATTTCACCCTTGTGACAGGTGGCTGGAGAGACCTTCCAATCACAGTATGCAGAAATGGGCTACTCAGACACTGTTTAAATTTGGTCTTTTATCTGGCTAAAGGCAAAAACAGTCTCTCTTTTTGTGCACATCTGTAGAATTTTAATACAATTGAATAGGATATAATATGGCCAAATGTTGAAGAACTGATCTAGCCTCAGAATTAGTTTTAGAAATCTCACTTTTCCATCCATGAGATTTCTATGGGTTGAAAGGAATGCAATGGCCTAAGAGATGATGGCAGAGTTGACCTCAGGTGGGTTGGCTCTTTGCTTGGCCTGGCGGTCAACAAAAGAGACTGGTTTACACAGATTTTTTGATTATCTCAGCCAGTGAAAAGACCCAATTGTCAATCTAAGTGTGCAGAATTCTTTTGAATTACTGATGGCATAAGCTGCCTTCTATTTCTAAGCACCTTATTAGACAGACTCTGATGAGATGCTAGGCCTGTGGATTTTCTGGGACTCTGCCCACTTGACCTGTGCCCTCGCCGAATGAAGTTAGTAAGAAATCCTGAACCATAATTAAAACTTTGTTGTTGTCCCAGAGCACCGATCAACTGTTGCTTTAAAGTGTTATTTCATGCATTTAGCTAATCTGCTCAGTAATAAGAGGAATCATACAGCTAGACAGCAACAGTGAATGTGAGGAGAATTAGAAAGACATTAAAAGACTGGAAACCAACAATAAAATTTCAATGTAGAAAATGCAATCCTAGTGATAGTTACCAAGAAAACACATAATGACAAAAATTTAAACTTGGTTTTTGAAAAAAAAACTGATAGAAAATTAAGTTAAAAAATCAATATACATGAAAAAACATCACTTCTTCAAGTACTCTGCAATATAAAATTAAAATTTAATGATTTTTGTTGGCAATGGAAAGTTGTCTTCACAGTGAATTGTCTATCATAATCTTATATTTTAAATAAATTATTAACTCATGTACCTCAATATTACAAACATGTAAGTCAGAATGCGGCATTCCTAAGAAACTGTGAAAGAATATTTTTATTTGTTTTGGGACAATATATTTTGCATGTGAAATAAAAACTGGAAATTTGAACGCAAATACAAAGGGGGGAGCCAAAAAAATCCATAATTACCTTCTGGAAGGTGGGCCTCATGTAGTACAGACTTCCCCCACTAGGTGACTATTCTAGGAACCCATCTGCTTCAGTGCACCAGCTGGCGTTGTTGTGAGAGGCTGTGTTCAGCATTAGTGAATTTTTCTGAAGACTCTTTCAGAGCATTTGCCCATTTCACAAAGGGTGATTTAGGAGCACATCTGCCCACACGAGGCTCAGTTTTCACCAGTTCCTGACCAAAAATGGCATGACCCTGTGCCTCACCCTCCCTATTCACTGATCTCACCCCCAGCAAGTTTTTTTTTCCATGTCCCTGGATGAAAAAAAGTCCTCGAAGAGAAATGTTTTGCCAGTGTGGAAGAGGTGAAACACAATATGGCAGAAGCATGAAAAGACGTCAAAAGTGATGAGTTCAAAAATTTTTGAGAAGTGGAAAAAAGTCTCAGTAGGCACATTGCTTCATATGAGAGTACTTTAAAAGTGAATGACGCTTCAACATGTAAGAATAAATACACAACTTTTTATAAATAAATTCCAGTTTTGGGGGGGGCATCATAAATGTATTTAAAATACAATACAGGCTTAAAACCAGAGAAACATTTAAGTAAATTATCCCAATAACTTTTCACAGATCATCATTCATTAACAGAACTGTACATTGTAACTGTATTTAGTAATTTTAGTAATTTTTATTTCATTGAAGTGGTGATAGGTGAGCTCATTAGGAATGTGGTTACTTTTACTATTAAAATAGGACTTTCTGAGAGAATTATTTTTTTAAACTTCTTTTAAAGATTCATTTATTTACATATTTATAGGCAGAGGGAAAGGGAGGAAAAAGGGAAGGGAGGCATAAAGACAGGGAGATATCAGTGTATGGTTGCCTCACACGCACCCACAATTGGGGAACTAGCCTGCAACTCAGGCACGTGCTCTGGCTAGGAATAAAACTGGCAACCCTTTGGTTCCCAGGCCAGCACTCAATCCACTGAGCCCCACCAGCCAGGATATGAAAAATTTATTATAAAGATATAGTTCCCTTACAGTAAAGCTTTCTAGCCAACAGCAAATACTTATTTAAGCACATAATATATTGAAGCATTAAACTATAAACATACTCTCAATTACAGGAAGACTGCCACCAAACTAGAAAAAAATCAAGTAGAATGCAAGGATAAAACGTTTTTGTTTTGTTTGTTTTTTAGCCAAAGAAAGAAAGGGAAAAAAAAAAAAACTACATCATTTAAGTTAAAGAGTGCCAGAAGAGAGCTTCTGTCCAAAACTTCCCATCCTACACTGACTGCTGCTCCCTTCTCAGTCACATACTCCACAAATTAAAAAGATATACGCAGAGATTACCAAAAAAGTTTACTTACATAAAGAAATAGTTCAGAGACAGTTAATTCACAACACAGCAAGAGCATAAGACCATAAAAAAGAAAACCCTTTCTTCCAATAGCTGTGGGATCCAGAAGTAGGAATGCAAGAAATTTTGTTTGCTTCTTCTTCTATGAGCGTGTTATTGTTTGATTGCATTTGGTTTTTGGCAGGGGGAAGGAGGAAAAGAGAATTTTGATGCCTGAGATGGGACTGTGGAGGACAAAGTGATTGGTCCCAGGTGTCTCTGCTGTGGATGGGGAGGGGGCAAGAATGGTAGAAATCCTATGGAATGGTAAGGGTAACTGTGTAAAGGGTGCGCTTTGACTTCTTAGCATCTTGCACGAACCTTTGTTTTTATCCAATTATGTAATAAATATTGCTTGTTTGTTTACTTACTATCTGCTGGGCATCGGGGGCTCTCAGGTTTTCTTTTTAAATTACTGAACAGATCCAGGTTTAGCATTGCAATATGGACTCTTCCTCTGGTCTGTACTAGAAATAGTACTAATATTTTGAGAATCATTAGCATGGAAAGGATACTTACAGGAACGACACTCCATAGAATAGCAAAAGGAGTGGGTGTAGAAGAAAAGACAGTGTTCAAGCTTAAAAATTGTGCTGCATACAACTGGATCCAGTTTGGCAAAATTTGCCTCTGGAATTTTTCCTTATATGTTTGTGGGTAAAATTGTCATGGGACTTTCCCTCTTCCATGACTTTTGTCAAATTTCGGTAAAAAAACATCTTATATTCTTCAGCCTCTCTGAATGAGCTTGGGATGCCATAACAAAAGACCAAATAGTAAGTGGCTGATACAATGCATTTACTTCTCACGGTTTTGGAGGCTGAAAAGCCCAAGATCAAGGTGTGCACAGATTTGGTGTCTGATTTGCAAATGGCCTCCTTCTTGCTGGATCCTCACAGGGCTGAGAGAATCATCTTTCTTGGATCTGTTCTTTTTTAAAAAGATTTTATTTATTTTATTTTGAAACAGAAGGGAAGGAAGGGAGAAAGAGAGGGAGAGAAACATCAATGTGTGGTTGCCTCTCCAGTGACTCCTACTGGGGACGGGGCCTGCAGCCTAGGCATGTGCCCTGACCGGGAATGGAACCAGTGATGCTGTGGTTCGCATGCCGGCACTCAATCCACTGAGCCACACCAACCATGGTAGCAGATCTGTTCTTATCAGGCAGAGCATCGCAGACCTTCTTTCTTTTTGGAATGACTTCCTTTTTTTTTTTTTTTTTTAAGAAAGGGTCTGCTGGGGTAAAGTCCCAGTTTCCCTTTCTCTGGCAGCATCTAATCTTCCTACTGTTCTTAGTAAGTAATTTTGCTAGGTCTTCAATTGTAAGCTGATCGCAATGTTTTTCTCAACAGCCTGAATATATTTCCCCCCTTTTTTCCTTCTGATTCATTTGTGGTAGTTAAGAACTCTAATGTCAGTCTAAATTTCCTTCCTTCATAGGTTATCTGTCTTACCTCTCTGGTTGCTGATTTATCTTTGCCTTTGCAATTCTGCAGTTTCACTGTGATATGTCTTAAGAGCGGGTTTCTATTTATTTATTGTGCATGTTACATACCGTGCTTCCTGGTGAACTGAATTCTGCAACTAGCTCTGGACATTTCTCTTCAGTATCCTTCATGTATTTATCACAAACCATTTTCTTTGTTCTTGTCTTCACAACCTCCCATTAGACATAAATTAGACATTCACAATCTACCCTGATATCTTTTATCTTCCCACTCAGCTTTTTTCACCTTCCTCCTTAGCTTCTGGTAGCACATTATATTTCAATTTTCTCTTAACTCAGATTTCTTCAACTCTTTAAATATCCATCAAACATATCCATTGATTTAATTTTTAGATGGATAATTTTGGTAGTTTTACTTTGATCTTCTTCAAATCTCCCTCGTGAACTTTTAGTGTTTCATTCTTTATTCAATTTTCAGGATCACTTCTTCAGTATTTTCCCTACTTGTTTTACATTAGTTAACTGCAATTTTAGTGTCTGAGATGGTAGAGGAGTTGGTCTAAATTGCTAAGTGCTGCACATGACACCTTCACATCATGACGGCTTGTCTTCTTCTGCTTGTGGAGATTCCTGTATCACGAGTTCAAATTAGACTAAATTTAATCTGTGAGAATGCTAAGGGGATTTTGCTTTCAAAATTTGCACTGTATTTTCACTAGTGCTAGGGTGCTACCAACTTGTATATACTTTCACTTAATCTCCTGTCTTGGGGATTCCTTGACCTTTATTGGTAATACACTCATATAGAGATGATCCCCCAAATAGGCCTATAGTTACAAATTTTTAGAAGACTATAATTATTTTACCATTACTTTTATACTCAGAGCAAGGGGATAGATGGACATAGTTTTATACTGCTGCCCTCTGCAGATATATTGCCTATTCCCTGGCCATCATATGTAGAATTTTAGTTCAGCTCCTCAAGTTTGCTTGAGACTGATGTTCAGATTTTCCTTCAATCAAATGGCTTAATTTCTGCAAAATCTGGGTTGCTAGTATTAGCTTTGAACTGCAGGGCACTGCAAGGGTCGCTGCTCATAGTTCTATTACTTCTTCTATAGCTTCAGTTTTGTCCTTTCTTTTGGTCCTGACTTTCAAAGGTTTACTTACACTTCCTTACAAGAGAGTAAACCTCCCAGCATCCTGCTGTTCTGCAGAGTGCATTTCTGAATAGCTAGACCACCTCACGCCAACAATGGAAGTCAGCCTCCTTGCATCATCTGTGAAGTGTGTTCATGAAACCTACCTCATAAAATTAATGTGAGGCTTAAGTTTTATACTGTTTATAATTTTCTAGCACAAGTACTGATAGAGAATATATTCAATAGACAGCAGTTATTACTATTAACTTTATTATAGATTTAGATTTTCTAAGATGTAGACATATCGACAGAATCATAAGCATACATTTTTTAATTCATTTATTTCATTGTTGTTCAAGTAGAGTTTTCTGTCTTTTACTCCCACCCCAGCCCACCCCCCCCAAGTGCTCCCCACCTCCCTCCCATTTCCACCCTCCTTAGTTTTTGTCCATGTGTCCTTATACTATTTCCTATAAATCCTTCCCTTTTTCCCCCTGAAATTCCCTCCCTTCCCCCCTCTGGTCACTGTCAGCCTGTTCTCTATTTCAGTGTCTTTGGTTATATTTTGCTTGCTTATTTGCTTTGTTGTTTAGGTTCCTGTTAAAGGTGAGATCATGTGGTATTTGTCTTTCACTGCCTGGCTTATTTCATTCAGCATAATGCTTTCCAGAATCATAAGTATATTATTTTATTAGACAAATGGCTTTCTAATGAAATTTTGAGCTCGTGACTAATATGCTCTCTCTTCTTTTCCTGGGTTACTCTACGATTTTCCTTTAATCAGTATTTTATGCTCAGGTAGGCCATGCCACTGAGTGAACAACTCAAAGTCATAATTACCTGGAAAAATTAATAGGCCCCTCAAGCTACCTATCATCACAGTCTCCAATGAGACAGAATTAACCATTTTAGACTTTTCCTCTTCTCTTTTAGTCTGTCAAGTATTTAATGTCAGATGAAAGAACTTATAGATGACTACGAAAAAGACAGAAACACAAGAAAAGATGAAATGATCACTAATCAAAAGAACTGGGGAAGCCTCTGGACTATGAAATGTGTGAAACATATGATTTTAATATTGAAGACTTTATGATGTTTTATTTTCATTAGTCATCTGTAATACTTTTAACCTTATGCCAAAAGATCGAAATTGGGACACTGTTTAATTGTAATAGTCACTTCTTATCAAACAGTCTTCAATTTATTTTTCATGTATGTATGTATATATGTATGTAGGCATTTTATTTATTTTATTAATCCTCACCTGAGAACATTTTTTCATTGCTTTTAGAGAGAGAGGAAGGAAAGACTGAGAGAGAGAGAGAGACATCAATGTGTGAGAGAAACATTGATTGGTTTCCTTCTGTATGTAGCCCAATCTGGTATTGAACCTGCAACCTAGGTAAGTGGCCCAACCGGGAATTTAACCCACAACCCTCCAGTGTACAGGAACAACATCCAACCAACTTAGCCATACTGGCCAGGGCAGACAGCCTTTGATTTTAATATAAAGAAAGGATCACTGACATAGCAGGTATTGTGGCCAAATGGTCATGTGCCCAAGCTCAAGCACAAGGAAAATTGGGTCTAAATGCTCAATAGCCTCTTACTAGCTTTGCGCCTTTTAATACCCTTTCCACATCTATAAAACGGGCATGGAAAAGACCTTATACCATAAGCTATCATACAAACAAATGTCCATCAATAAACAGATGGATCAAAAAGCTGTGGTACATTTACACAATGGAATTCTATGTAGCAGAAAGAACGAAGGTGCTCCTACCCTTCACAACAGCATGGATGGCACTGGAGAGCATTATGCTCAGTGAAATAAGCCAGGCAGTGAAAGGCAAACAGCATATGATCTCATCTGTAAGTGGAACCTAATTAACCAAACAAGCAAGTGAGCAAAATAGAACCAGAGACATGGAAATGAACAAACTGACAGTGACCAGAGGGGAGGGGAGGGAAATAACAGGGTATAAAAGGGTCAAGTCAAGGAACCTGTATAAAGAACCCATGGACATAGACAACGGAGGTGGGGAGAGGACTGAATGTGGGAGGTGTGGGGTGGGTAGGGCAGGGGAAAGTAATGGGAGAAAATGGGGACAACTGTAACTGAGCAATAAAAAAAAATCAAAAGAAAAAATACAAGTTTTAACAAAGTTTAATCTATGTAGTTTTCTGACTGAACTAACAAATTTCATTTATTTCTAATTTAGTTTCAGGAATCAAAAATTCGAAGCCAGTTAAATAATTGAGCTACATTAAATTCATTTACTACCCAGTGTAATCTTATTGAATGAGACTGAATTTCTTTTATTCTGCACAATTATTTTGAGATTCATCCCATGTTGTAGCTGACATAACAAGATCTTTTGGTAAGTCTTTTAGTCATGGCTTTATTTATTTATTTCTTTTTACAAATAATTGATATGAGTGCAATATTCACAATGTTATAAAAGTGTGAGAAGACTATATGTGAATATTGATTTCATAATTGGTAAAATACATAAAATATTGAGGAACCCAAGCAGAAGCTCAATAAGAAATTTTTATTAGCATTAGGTGTTACATTTACAGATACCACAGAATCAAAGTTGTACATACACCGTGAGACATTCATTGTGAATTCTGATGGATGTTAACATGAGAGAGAGAAAATAGCCAAGTAAGTAGTAAATAAAAATTGTCTAATCATCTTCAGATGTATCATCAGGTACTTTTGAGAGTTTTATTACTCAGTCTACAGGAGTCTTAACAGAATCATAAGTCCATTTCTTCCTCAAAAACAACTTCTCAGTCTTACCTGGCATCTGTAGCCCTTGCTCACAATGAAATCTTTGAAGGCAATTGGTCCATAAAAATCATCAAGAATGTCCGGGTCAAGATCCCTTCTATAACGTTGACATTCCTGTTCTTTTAAGACATTGGGATCAATCCAAGGTTTGTCATTTATTAGCTTTTTCCAGGTATTGGGGTTCAGATACCATGCTCCATACCTTATCTTTCCTGCTTGGGTTTATAGGGATCGGGTGGTTTCCTGAGTTTCCTCTCCCAGTCCCTTTCCTGTAGGATGAATTCTCCCTTTTTATTGTCATCTAGCCCTTGGCTGTAGTATAGTTCCACAGGGACCTGGCTTACTTTCCTTATTTTGCCTGCATTGTGGGTAGGTGTGCACGTGCAGTCAACTTCAAACTGTTTCATGATGAAACTTTCATCAATGCCCATGTCTCCAAAAGTATCAAGCCATCTGCAGAATTCACAAACTTCTCTCCGTACATTACTGTGCATATCAGGGGGTTAGGATATACCCTTTCTGCTTGCCTTTTTTTTTTTTTCTTTTCCTTGGGAAACAACTTGTTTAAGCATGACTCTCTGGGAAGTCCTAGTTGACTTGGCTGGGAGGTCTTGGTTGAACTGGCCATGTGGTGCCAGCATGACTTAACCGGGAGGTCCCAGGATGACTTGGCCGGGAGGTCCCTGGTTGACTTGTTCGGGACATCCCATGGTGACTTGGCCCGGAGGTCCCTGGTTGACTTGTTCGGGACATCCCATGGTGACTTGGCCGGGAGGTCCCTGGTTGACTTGTTCGGGACATCCCATGGTGACTTGGCCGGGAGGTCCCTGGTTGACTTGTTCGGGACATCCCATGGTGACTTGGCCGGGAGGTCCCTGGTTGACTTGTTCGGGACATCCCATGGTGACTTCGCCGGGAGGTTCTAGGTTGACTTGGTTCAGAAGGTTCCGGGTTGACTTCCTCAGGGTGGTTTTCACCAAGCTTTGTGGAGGCCTTGTTTCTCTCCTGCATGATCTCACAATAAGCCCATTTGTCCTCCAGCATCCTGTCAGGATCTAGCTCTTCCAATACCTTTAGTAAGAGGTCTGAAGGTAGATCTTCCTTTATAGT
Source organism: Artibeus jamaicensis (assembly GCF_021234435.1). Taxonomy (NCBI): domain Eukaryota; kingdom Metazoa; phylum Chordata; class Mammalia; order Chiroptera; family Phyllostomidae; genus Artibeus; species Artibeus jamaicensis. The sequence continues at coordinate 4,395,456 of NW_026522028.1, read as the reverse complement.
ACAACCATACAAGGGGTGCAGGGTCAGGCTGGCTTCGATCTTCTCTACAAAAGCCTTCCGTGCTCGCTGGGCTGGTGAGAGCTTGGAAAGCAGTTCTGCACCTTTGGGCAGGTTTTTCTGAGTCTTTCTGGGGGGAGGTTGGGGAACTCGATGAGCAATCAAGGGAAGAAAGCCCTCCCTAGGGCCACGAATGATCATATTATCAGCAGGTGGGCAGCCGGTTCTAAAATCATCCAGTCCATCTCTCATAAATATCCACCGCCGGCTGTCTATGGGGCACTTCAGACGCCTGTTCCTGTACTTTGCCAAATAGTTGGCAGGTGGCTTGTCTTTTGTCCTGTACCAGCGCTTACAATGAGGGCCCTCGGGTACGGGCTCCAGAGGCTCCATCCCGAACAACCACTTCTCCTTGATCTGTGGCTGAAACAGCCTCTTCTTGTCCGCCATGGTGCCGCTGGCCCCAAGGCGACCGACCAGCGGCTTCAGCTTCGGCGCTTTGTTGTCCCAGCCGCTGGGGTTGCTAGGTAACCGTTACTGGGTGCCACCGGAATCTTTCTGGTAGCTGGGCAACGCAGGATTGCTGCGCATCCCGCATTCTTCCCAGATGGGCTGGGAAAATGCATTCTTTGTCATGGTCCAGGACTGTTCCAGTGTGTGGACACTCCACAGTGTATTTACCCACTCACCTTTGATGAAATTTTGGGTCGTTTCCAGTGTGAGGCTGTTGCAAATCAAGCTGCCACAGGTATTTCACGTATTCACACCTTTGTGCACATACTTTCATATCTCTTGGGTGAATTTTAGCCAGGAATTGAATGGTGGGAACATCTGATATGTGTGTTTTTTTTTTCCCATAGGTACTCACAGCCATCAGGTTTTAATATTTGCCCATATATGGGCGGGGTTTAAGGTGGCACCAAAAAAACTCAGCAGTCAAGATCAATTATGTTTTACAAATGAGCAAAATAGAACGAGAGACATGGAAATAAACAACAAACTGACGGGGATCAGAGAGGAAAGGGGAAGGGGATAACTGAGGAAGAAGGGGGAGGGTCAAGCCAAGGAATAGAATACAATTAGAAGACTCATGGGCACAGACAATGGTGGGGATTGGCTGTGGGGGGGTGGGGTGGGCAGGGCAGAGTAGAGCAACAGGAAAATAGTGGGACAACTGTAACTGAACAATAAGAAAATATATATATATAAAAAGAACAAATGAGAAAATACATTTCAGACACTGCAGTGCTCAAGCATTTGTAACCATACTATTCTATTGCTATTATTATACAGTTTGCTGTACCACTAACACATCTTTTGTAGCTTGCTTACTCTGTAGTAAGTAGTAAAAATTAGATGATTTGGTATGAATTTTGGAGTTATTGTCTGGTTTGCTACCCGTCTTTCAAATCATTACCGCAAGTAGAAAAATATAGTGCCATATGATTATGAAGAGTGGAAGATGCCTTTTCAAGGAATGGAACTAATTTATTACTTATCTGCAAGCAAAGTCACATGCTGAAATTAGGAAAGGGATCTAGCATAGCTCTTTTAAATATTCATAGGCAATAAACACTCTGGCTGTTTGATTGATTTAGCAGGCAATTGAATGTTACCTCTGCTCTGCATAACTGCATCTGTAAGAAACATTAGGTAGGCAATTAAAAAAAAAACACACACACAAACCTCTGACATAGGCATTTAATTGAAAAGAAAACAGGCCAAGGCCCACCTTCAAGTGAACGGGCACTTTCTTTATGAAGGGAAAAACCATTTTGCTTTAGCCAACAAAGAAAATCAAGAAAATTATGGCTTAAAACAAAATTTAGGATGTTTGACTATCTAACATACAGTATGGATTTTTTTGAAAATAAATCAATTTAAAACCTCTGTTACTGTAATTATTTTATTTCACCATCCCCTTAGATAATTTATGCAAAGGCTCCATCTATATTGTATCAAAATGCTAGTCTTTTCAACTAAATTATCAGTGGGAACATGAAAACGATTTATTCAGCTAACAAATTATTAGGTGTGTCTATTACCTAAGTAGTTTGGAATTGATCAAAGCATCAAGATTATACCCTGAGAAACAGGGAAACCCTGTTACTGCCCATCGTTTTAACTGAATAGCGAATCTTTAAAGTTATGTCAGCTTATTAAAGACAAGCACAACAGAATTTGAGAAGGCTCTTATCTCTAACATGATGTGGTTTTCATCAAAGCTGTAAAGCACTGAATGCACTTTATTTTCCTTGCCAAATTACTCTCAGGTGGCTAGATATTTTCTATATGCACAACCAGGGCTGATAGTGGTTTCAAGTTTATTTTGAGTTTTGTTATTGTTAATATAGCATTCTGCTTAATTGATCACTAAAGTAGAAATGGAGAACTTCCAATTTTGAGGCTTCTGTTAGTCTTCTGCATTTTACTTAAATAATGGAGGTGGGTCCATTTCATTGTTTTTCACATTGAAATATATGTATTTTCTTGTCTATTCATGCTCCTGATGAGGCCGCATTTTGAAGGCAGTTACTCACAACTATAGCATACAGACTAGTAAAAGTAAAAATGCTGATCATTTATTGAATATGTACTATGTTCCTAGCACTGTAGAAAGTATGTTCTATGCAGTATTTTCTATTTTTCTCAGCAGAACTCAATGAAGTAGAATCTGTTATCACAGATAAGGTTATGAGAGCTTGAAAATATTTCCCTGGTCAGGAAGCCAATGAGGTGTAGGGGGGCGTGCCAGTCATCAATTCTATTGTCTTTCAACATTGATCTCTTGATGATACTGGAATCTCTTTGCCAGTTGGCACGCTAAACTTTGCCTGTAGAGGGTGCTGGAGTGACACAGGGGTGGTGGTGGGGTAAAGGTCTCTTGGCTCCAGTGTGTTTTTACTTCTTTCTTGTTCCTGTGGCTCTGGTTTGGCCTGTGGGTTGCCCAGTGGAGCTCACCTTGTCTGTTCCCGTAAACTCTATCCCCATAAACTTCAGCAGCATCCTCTACAAGTGTCTTCTGACAAGTTCTTTGGGTGTCCCAGAGCCAAGTTCAGCATGAGTGGCAAGTCCACAGGCAGCTTCCTGAAGCCCCAGCTGGTTTGCCCAAGTTCAACAGCACCTACTGCAGACAGCTTCCCAGCAAGTCCACTGGGCAACCCATCTGGCTTCCCAGCAAATTCAATACCATCCCCATGGGTGACTTCCCTATGCATTTTGACAGCACCTCACTCCAAATTCCCTTCATATAATCTTTAGCCCCTGACTATGTAGGAGGTCTGGGTTGGGTCAACCTGGCAAACTTTCAACAGGTTTTAAATCCTAGCCTTGGGCAGATCTCCTTGCTTTCTCAAGTCTGGTCTATCCTCAGGTACTATTCCTCAGCCCCAGGGTATTCTTTTGAGCTCCCTTCTATTCTCTCATAAAAGATAATCCCCAGTAAATAGATAATAGTTGATATTAAACCTTCCCTGTGCAGCTTACTGTGTAGTTTCTGTGACCTGTCTGATAGTGTCTAATACAAGGGGCTATTTCAGTACAAGTTTTTCTGATTCCAAGTTTTAACAACTCAGTTTGGACACAGCAGAGTAGGTGTTCGGTCAAGGTTCATTGTTGAGTTGAACTATTATTTATTTGGGGGGAATACCAGGTTCCACAGCAAAGCCCTTTGAAATATAAACGCATAGGCAGTGTTTGTGGTAGGCAAGGTTTTGCAAGAGTAGTGTATGTAACTGAGGCTGGTGCCAAGACCAGGTCAGAGAGCGATCTATTCCTAAGCACATGTACTTCTGTTCCAGAAGAGAGAAACTCTGAAGGCAGCTCATGATCAAAATTGAGGTCTTTCTGAAGCTTTTCCAAGGGCAGTTTCACAATGTGTCTTGACTTTTTTTGCTTGAACTACGATGCCCCCCCCCCCCGACGCTAACATTTAAATACAAATAAAAGCACACTCTATACTCCATTTCAAAATACAAATTTAAATGACCTATGGTTTAGCTGCCACCTAGGAATATCTACCTCCACTGAAGCTCTATAGCAGTGCCAGAAGAACAAAATGCCAAGTGCCTGCTGGGAATCCCTCTTTTCCATACCGACTGGATAAGGAGACTAGTCCACAATGACAGCGGCAGGATGAAGGACTGTTTGGGTGCCCGCTGCTGGCACCTTTACTTTGCTCTGCCTCCACCTACTTCTCTTGAGGACTGGGCAAAGGCCTACTCGGGAATTCCTTCCTTCCAATTCAAACCATGATCGAACTCATCCCCCACTGAATTAACAAATGGGTTCCCGCACACACACCTCCCTGGCTACCATCCCTGCCTAGGATCTTTCTTTTTCTTTCCGGGCATCACCAACTCTGCGCAAGGAAAGTGTTCCCTTGCTTTCCTCCCTTCTTTCTCTCTGTTGTCTTCTGTGATGCACCATCACCGGAGTCTCTCTATTCCCAGGGAAACTCTGTCAGCACTGCTCTAGTCAGGGTCATGAGTGGTGTCCTTCTGGCCCAATTCCATTTTTTTTTTTGGCTTTTTAATTTTTTTAAATTAAAACATCATTTTTCAATTACAGTTTCCATTCAGTATTATTCTGTACTGCTTTCAGATGTGCAGCAGAGTGGCTAGAGAACTATGTACTTTACACGGTGGTCTCCCTAATGGTTCAAGTACCCACCTTGCCCCATACATGGTTATTGCAGTGTTACTGAGTCTATTCCCTATGCTGTAATTTACATTTCTGAGCCTGTTCTGTACCTACCAACTGGTACTTAATCCCTTCACCTTTTTCAGACAGTCCCCCAGGTCCCCTCCAGGGGACTCCCACTTTCATCTTCCTTCTACCCAGCCTTGCTATTATATTTGCCATCTTTTTCATGACTGCTCTTCCTCAGCGCCCTGGCTTTTACTGGAATCTCCTCTACCTCTTCGACCACGTCTTCTCATCTCCTTTGTACACACTGTGTCCCCTCCGTAAAACCTGATTTGGGCTATAACCCCTAACTTCTGTCCATGATTCTTTTTCTTTTGGTTTCCCTCTGGTGACTTCATGAACTCTACAGCTGTGACTGGCATGTAGCCGGATCAACCCCCTATAAGTATAACTAGTCTGAATCACTTAGTCCTGAACTTCAGGGCTGGAGATCTCTCTTGCAGTGGATTACAGGATAGCTCCACCTGGATGCTCCATAAGTATTGTAGCAGACCCAGTAGGGGCCCTGCAACATAGTCCTTTGACCTCACAACCTCTGAGTTCGCCTAAGCTCTCGGGACTGTCACTGCACATACTGCCAGATTCCCCCCCCCACTCCCACTGACCCTTAAGCACCCACATTTCTCATTTTTATTGCTCTAGGCTGCCCAGAATATTCTGGGATTTCATGCACCCAAGAGCAATCCTCAAACCAAGAGTGACCACAATGGATGGATAAGCACTCCGGTTTTCATTAGATCATGGGACAATTAACAGTATGCTCTATAGCGTGGATCTATGTGACTACCTTACGGCTCCCAATGGGACTGAGCCCAGTGCTAACACAATGATGGCTCCTGCAGCAGCCATCCAACCTTTCATTCCCACTCTCCTCCCTGCCTCGCTTGTCCTCGTCGGTGTCATCTCCCAAATCCAGCACCAACACTTAAGCCCTTGACTCAGGGATTGTTTTCGGTCGGCATCAGACTTAACCAGGCACCTCGGGCTCTTTTGGGGGGTAAAAAGTGATGCCCGATCTTCTGCCTCCATACTTGCTTTTTGTTCTTGTTTCTTAATCTTGTTGATAACAAATTTCAGATACCTGATCACCTAAATCAGTAACCTAGAGGCTCTCGGAGATTTTTTCAAATTTTCTCTGTACCTATTATCAATGGCCTTGACTTCAACTGAGCACTACTTCCTGTGTCTCAATGCCTGCAATCCCCCTACCTCTCATTCCACCACTCCCTTGCCACTGGCACTCAGAGGTCATGTAATCTCATCATGGCATCCCTCTTCTCCTTCCCCCTCACATTAAAAAATATATATTTTACTTATTTGTTTTTAGACAGAGGGGAAGGGAGGGAAAAAAAGAGGGAGAGAAACATCAGTATGTGGTTGTCTCTCATGCGCCCCCTGGTGGGGACTTGGCCTGCTACTCAGGCATGTGCCCTGATTGGAAATCAAACTGGTGACCCTTTGGTTCACAGATTGGTGCTCGGCCCACCAGGCCACGCCAGTCAGAGCTCCTCCCCCTCACATTTGACCCCCTTTAGTGGCTCCCTGACAGCATGGTTGCAGACCATAGTATTTGTGAGGCACAGATCCCCCTCAGCCTTCCTGCTCATGCCTACTTGCGCAGGCTCATCTTTAGCCACCCGCCTGCATTTGCATTTCATGCTCCAGAAAACCCAAAACGTTTGCAGATTGGTGCATATGGAGCCACCATCACACTTCTAGTTTTTTGCACATGTAGTGACCACCTGCCTGGACTTGCCTGCCCACACTTCCCCAGCTGGCTGTGTCCTACTCTCACTTCAACATGTTTACAATAATTCAAGAGCAAACTCCTCTAGGGAAGCTACTCTCAAAGTCTTCCTGTGCTAACCCACATGGGTGTGTGCACTTTTTCTGTGTTCTCTAATGCTCTGATAAGTTCTGATGTTACTTTTTGCTTCTTATAAGTATATTATTTGTTCTAAAATATTATGTGTATTCATGTCCTAAATGCATTAACAAATCAAGAAGCTTTTGTCTAGGCAATCAATATTTATAAGTAATGGAAGACAGAAACTTTTTCTTACTTATCAGCAAACCTTAGGACACTGTCTCACATGTTGCAGATACATCTCGTAAGTGGGTATAAAACCAAACTTCATTATGAGCTATTTCTTTCTTCTTGACAAATAATCCACTCTCCTTTTTATTATTTTATTTTTTTACTTATTTTTTTTAATTGTTGTTCAAGTACAGTTTTCTGTCTTTTACTCCCATCCCAGTCCACCCCCCCAGCCCTCCCCCTCCCTCCCTCTCTTGATTCAAGAGAGTGTATGCCAAACATTGTTTGATATGGAGAAGTATGGTATGTTCTTTTCTTTTCAATTTGAAAAATTCCTATCACGTGTAAATATTTAAATATAAAAATATAAAAACTCTTTTTTTTTTATCATTTGGGAAGAACAAACTGTATCCTGTATCTTGGGTACCGACAGAATCATGTGTATGTTAATAGATAACATCTGATCATAACAAAGGCATGTGTGCCTCTGTGTGTGTATATTCACAGGGAACACAGTGGACAGATGGACAGACAGACAGAGACAGAGAGAGAGAGGTAGATAGACGTGGTGATACCTACACATACTGCTTAACTGGGTAGAAAAAACAACTTTGCTGTCAGAGAAGATCTGATTTTGAACACCAGGGTATTTACTCCTTTGTGGAGTTGATCATGTTTCTATATTTGGTGTGTGTCAGTTTCCTGTGCAAATCAAATCCCTACTTGAAAGTGTTTTTTTTTTTCAGACAAAAATGATATAAGAAACATGTAAATATGTCAGTCATGTGTAGCACGTGACAGTTTCTGAAATGTGGAAGCTCAGCTAATGTTTAAATACTGCTCGTTTTATTTGAGAAGCCTACAAGTATTTGCCAGAGGTTTATGCAAATAAGTTTAAAGAGACACTTCACTCTTATCATCGTACCTCTTCATGTAGTTCTCTCCACCGAGAATTAAAGGTCTCCAGTTCCTCGTTGATCAGCTCGTCCATGACTCCGCCATCTGTTAGGGTCTGTGCCAGCAGGCGAATCTGATTCGGGTTATCCTCGGAATGTTGCATCAAATTGTCAAGTGACTGAAACACAGTTGCAATAATTACTCGTTTTCTTCTTTTTTTATAAATACATTGAATTAATACAAAAATGCTCAGTGGCTTCTGAAGCAATATCAAATTGGGAGCATAAAACATAAAAGATTGCTGTTATTTCAAAAAAAATAGAGGGCGGGGCAAAAGTGGGTTTGCAGTTCTTCGGATGGAGAATAATACAACAATTAATAAATAATACAAGAATAAACTCTGTGTTTCCTGTACTCACAACTTCAAACCTTCTTTCGCCCCACCCTCTATTTTGCTGCTCTATGTAAATTTTCATGGGCGTATGGCAAGAGTGTGGAATGAGGCACTTAAAAATGATTCACAGCCACCTCCTTACTCTAAAACCTGGAAAGGTAAAATACTCAATGTCTCTTACACCTACCCATGGTAACATGACGTGATTCTGACAGTATTATGTAGGTAGAAATTCAAGAGGTTTCCTTCCCAACTTAAAAAAAAAAAAGGCACAGTCTGTTTAAAAGGAAACCCTTTGCCCTTCACCCTTCAAATGTTTTTACACATCCAGAGGTAAAGCAGCCATTTTTGGACCGGGAGCCAACAGAAATGAAAATGAGGTCCTTCGATGTGATCATTTGATAGGACGCTAACTGCATTGTGCGTCCTTTGTTCTGGACACCAGCCTTTAACTAATGCCTTGTAAGCTTGCTTCTGTTTTTTGGAAGGTGCAGTGCATTGCTGATTCACAAGGAATGTTTGGTCAATGAACATCTCCAAATAGGACAAGCCCAAAGTAGAGTCCATGGGGGCCTCCCACTGCTCCTGGGTACCTCTTTAACTTTTATAATTCTCTTGTGAAAATAAGGAGGTTTGATACAATGATGTCTGGGTTTCTACTCTTACATTCTGAAACCCCAAGTATATTTTGTCTAAAGGAACATTTTATATTTTCTTCCCACTTTGAAATTTATATACTTCATTTTACCACATTTACACAGGGGCTGGACCACATATGGCTCTACATACAATGCATATGCCACAATACATATTTATTTTGGATAAAGGAGTACGCAAAACTACAATAAAATGAATGCAACAGTAAGGATTACGTGTCAGAAGTTCACATAAATTAACATTTATGTATGAAAACTCCTTGCATTTCATTTTTCAAAGCCTTCAAAGTAGAACTTGAAAATATACTGAAATTTGGAATGTATTAAATTATATGAGTATATTAAAGACATTTCTAATATCAAAGCATGCCCATTTAGTACCTCAACACATTCTATAAGGTACGAATTTATGACTTTCAATAACTTAAAATATGTCTTGATGCAGTAAATGTAGCTTTGAAACTAGAAATAATATTTTACATTATTATCCTCTTTAGCCCTCCTCCAAAAAGAGGGAAATTGTGCATCCAAACTGTCTTTGTAGGTCTGTAGTAGACTTAAGCAGGCAGAGAAAATTATTAACATAGAACTTAGTGATATAACCCTGTCTGATGTGGCTCAGTGGGTTGAGCGTGGGCTTGGGAACCAAAGAGTCCCTAGTTCAATTCCCAGTCAGAACACATGCCTGGGTTGCAGGCCAGGTCCCCAGCAGGGGGCATGCAAGAGGCAACCACACATTGATATTTCTCTCCCTCTCTTCCTCCCTCCCTTCCCCTCTCTCTAAAAATAAATAAATAAAATCTTTAAAAAAAGAACTTAGTGATATAGCAGAAGACAAATATCCTCTATAGAGGTTACTTAAACTCTTTAAATCCTTGAGATTGGAAGGATTTTAGAGGAAACAAAGGCTCCATCCAAAGCGCCAGTCGGGGAGGAGGGAGCCATAGCAGGTAGTTTGTGTGCTGCTTTCTATGAACTTATTATTGGGACCTTGACATCTTGCAATACTGCATATAAATCATCATCATTAGATGAATTTACAACGTACTTCTAGCACCTCGGAGATTTCCTCGGTTCCAGCAGGGATGGTTTCAGTGGTTTTCAGCTTGAATTCTACCTCATTTAGCCACTTGTTTGCCTTCTCCAAGTAGGACAGCAACTCATGCCAACAAGCCCAAACTTCCTAAGAAGAAAAGGAAGATCCCAGATCAAATATTGCAATAGAAAAGTGACAAGGAGACTTTGGCATTTCCATTTTTAAAACCTCTAAAAATATAAGATTCCTTTTACATTGCTCACCTTTCCTTCGCAGTGTATCATTGAAAATGCAACTAGTCATTTTGATCACTTAATATGTCCGTAATTACAAATCATTAAGAAAATATCTTATTACATGAATAAATTCAAGGTTCAGTGATTTACTTTGTTAAATAAAGAAATAATTCATCAACATTAAAGTCTGGGAAACAGAAAAATAAATTTGTAACTAAAAATGCATCTATAAACCTAACATCCCAACACGTCAACTACCACCAATTTTCTGTGACCTCCTTTAAACTCTAGCATATATAAATTTGATAGTTAAAATTAAAGTATGGATGTAACTATCGTGCCTTTTTCACTAAATATTACACCATATAATTTTTCTGTAATCCTAAGAAGACATTTTTAAGAAAAATCTAAGGTTAAAGTGGCTATACATATTTTTGTTTCTTTAATATTTACTGAATAGTTATATCATTTTTATTTTGTTTGCTCTTATAAATTTGTGGTCAACATCATTATGTGTACGGATTTTTTTCTCATATTTCAAATTATTTCCTTGTGGTCTATTATCATAAATATGACTATGACCTATATCAAAGGTACGGCTATTTTTAAATGGCTTGTGAAATATATTGAAAAAAATTGACTGACATACAAAAGGACTTGTACACTAAAAAGCAAAACTTTAAGATTGCTACCAGAATATATAAAAGAGTATTTTCCTGATACTGGGATGGGGAAGGAAAGTCTGAAGTAGTATTTCAAAGAAAAAAAGAAATGTGTATCCAATAAACATATGAAAATACATTCGAACTCAATAATCAGGAGAATGTAAGACAGGATTACAATGAGGTTTTTATGCCATGATGACTGATGTATATATATATATATATATATATATGAGAATTCTGACAAGTTTAAGTGCAAGAGAAGATATAGAGTAACGCAAACTTGCATTTCTGGCTAGTAGGTGTGTGTACTGCAATAACCAGTTTGCAAAATATTTTGTCATTCTCAGTAAGGGGAGCATTCACATACTGACCCTCCTACCAACTCCAATTTTTAGTCCATATCCTCAGAGAAACTGTTTTGCGTGGATGACGCAGAGTCATGAGAATGTTCACTTTAGTACTTTTTGCGATAACCAACATTTTAAATCAGAAAGAATACAACTTTACTATCCACTGGCAGGAGAATGGATGGATACACACATCCAGACTGTGCCCCATTTAAACTGAGAATAAGAAAGTAAAAATGAATACATTCACAAGTAGAACAATATGGATGAATCCCAGATACAAGAAAATTGGGGGCAAAAAGAGCAAGCTCTAGAAAACAGTATAGTAGGGGTTACCACTTTTCGTAATGATCAAAACAAGCACAATTGAGCAACAAATTGTTCAGAAATCCCTATGTGTGTGATAAAATATTTGTAAGCAGAGGAGTAATAAAGGCCAATTTCTGGATCATGGTTATATCTGTCAGGATAAACACAGGAAGATGAACTGGAAGATAAGAATATAAAAACAGTCATCTTCCACCCTGGATGGTGTGGCTTAGTGGATTGAGCATGAGGCTGTGAACCAAAGGGTTGCAGGCCAGGCGCCCAGTAGGGGGTGTACAAGAGGCAACCACACAGTGGTGTCTCTCTCCCTTTCTTTCTCCTTCCCTTCCCCTCTCTCTAAAAAGAAATAAATAAAATCTTTTTTAAAAAAAGAAAGTCATTTTCCATTAGCTTTCAAATGATAAATATCTGAATCCCGATATTCTCACCTCTGCTTTTAGCCCTGGCAAATGATAGAAGACACTCCCTCCCTACCTGAGGAAAACTATCGGTCTAACCTGCCTGGCCAGTTTACTCATGCTGGCTTGGTATTTTACATACAGTTTTTCACACAAAAAAGTCAAATTAGGTATTTTGCTTTAAAAGATGAGAGAAACCTTAAATGTGGGTCATTTCCAGCTCCTGCTGGACTACAGGCTGTCTTCCTTCTGGGCAAAGATCCCAATGGGAAAATATAAATATCTCCTTCAATACCCTAGGGTACTTTAAAGCTTTGAAGATAAGGAGATGCAATTGGTGATGTGTCTTATTAACTTTGGTGCAGATTGAGGTAATGAACTGTCTTGCTGATTTAGCCATCAGGATGGATGGCCTCTTGTGTCCTTGATGCATCTGAAGGACGCAGCTGAAGAGGCTGAATGTACTGCCTTTAAAGGTCACCTTGGCAAAATAAAATATGGTCCCGCAGCCTGAATTGGAGCTAAAAGCCACTTAGAATGAACAGTTGGAACTTAAAATTACTTTGAAACCACAGAATTGAAATTGACTTTCAGCCCTGGCTGGTGTGGCTCAGGGGACTGAGCACCGGCCTGTGAACCAAAGGGTTGCCACTTAGATTCCCAGTCAGGGCACATGCCTGGTTTGCAGGCCAGGTCCCCAGTAGGGGGTGTGTGAGAGGTAACCACACACTGATGTTTCTCTTCCTCTCTTTCTCCCTCCCTTTCTCTCTCTTTAAAAATAAATAAGTAAAATCTTTATAAAAAAAAAAAGAAATTGACTTTGAAGAGAATACAAATGAAAAAGGAAACTTATTTCCAAGTGGTAAATGAAGCTGATGGGTGTAACGCCCCATCCTGAGTCAGCCATATTGAAATGCCAAATAAAATAAAAGAAATCATTGTTAATCCACAGCTTATCTATGAAACAAATATAAAAAATCTTTAGGTGGCAGAAACAAACAGAGAGGTTGGGCCAGAAATAATACAATGGTAATAATAATAATAGTGAGAAGAAGAATCGGAACGATAGCTGCTCACATTTACTGAGCACTGGGCTAAGTACTTTAAACAGAACACCTCATTTACTTTTCTCAACACCCTGTGAAATAGGTACTATTTTTCAGTTCATCTTACAGATAGGTGTCTAACAAGTTAAGCGACTAGCCCACAACCAGAAGCTCTAAGTGCCTAAATGAGTAACTTGAGCATAAGTATTCTTACACCAGAGTCCATGTGTTTAATCACTATGTCTCACATGACCCTAGGTTGGCACATAACTGATAAAAATCAGGAAAAGCAACTGACTTCCAAAGTCTTGCACTTCCCATTCAGCCTGGTACAGAGCCACTGGTAGCTGCTGGTGAGGCTGTCCAGCTCCTTGTGTAAGGCCTCTTGTGCTGCTGGCGGGGCTTGAGCTATGACACTATTCACAGACTCCGTAAGGAGCTTCACTTTGGCTTCTTTTTGCTGGGCCTCTTCTTTGGCCCTCTGAAAAAGAAAGAATGTTCTGTTCATAGCAAGACAGGGGCTTCCCTTCCCAAATGCTTTCTTTAAAAATTTTTTTTATTGTTGTTCAATTACAGTTGTCCCCATTTCCCCCCATGACCCCCCCTTCCCTACCCAACCCCCACCTTCCACATTGTTATCCACCACATACTTCTTTCCCCACAATGTATCTATTAGAGTGAGATTAATATAAAAAATCCAATACTGACTCCAATCACTTGCATAAATTTAGGTTTAGTTTAAAATTGGGAATTTGAAGGAAAACAATCATAATCAGGACATAATAGACCTTTCATCAAAATAGTTGAAAAAGTAATCTGCATGGGGGTATGTATTTGTAGATATCTATATTCCTCTATCATTCTCTATATGAAACAAGCGATAAATATTTTAATACCAAGTTCAAAAATACCTCATAGTCTAGAATTGAAATCACTTGTAAATTACTCAGATGGATGAATAATATGGAAATCAGTACAAATATCATTTAAATCAACAGATCACTAATATAGAAACATCTTCATTCTATATTTGTGACTACATTTTGATCAGAGAGTTCTGTTCAGTAACTTAAAATACAAAGGAGAAAGAGGAGGAGGAGACAGCCCCTGACCTGGGAGGGCTGGCCTGGGACTCACAACCACACCTCAGTTATCTCTTGTAGGAGGTAAACTAGTCCAGAGCATACCAACATCAGATGAGGCTACTTTGTTAGCATCACTGATCCATGGCCACACTGCCGCTCCATCCATCATCATGTTAGAATTCAGACAAGGACATAAAAACTGTCCAAGACACATAATGCCAAAAACTCCCCTATCTTGGTTAATGGAAGTTACCTCTGCATTTTCAGCAACTCTGCATTCAGCCTCCCTCTAGCCTTCCCTCCACCCAAGGAAAAGTTATGAAGATACGCGATCATAGAGTTATTCCCACTCACTGACAACATGTAATCCAAAGCAAAGCCTTTAAACCCTCCCTCAAATCATCTACCATCAACTCCGACCCTACAACACGTTCTCTCTGACAGGTTCTTACTCACACAACCCTGTGTTGTGTGCACAGGTTCCCAATGGCATGCACTCTCCCTTATGACGGAAAGTAATCAACCCAACTTATTCACTGACACAGGTATCACCATTGCTCTCTGGCTGGAGAGAGGACATTTATGATCCTTAACTTCCAGCATACGCATGTTAGAAATACAAACACATGCAACGAACCTCTCATTTGGGTTACTCCACAGGCCAACCCCCCGAGATGAGCTTTCAAGCATAAGTAGTTTCACACGATGTGAAGGAAACACTGGTGGGGGAATGGAGGCAGGAAAGGGCACACAGATTATAGGGTATACTTGTTGCAACCACCAATTACTGTTGGTGAGTAGAGTTTGATCCTGCTGGGAAGCTCTGGAAAACAGAGGCCTCAGGGTTATATCCCACTTGGGGGTGAGGACACTGAGGTATTTAGATACCATCTCCCGTTACCAGTTGAAGGCTGCTGGGGGAATGTTAATCTCCTAGTACGTGAAGCGGGGCACACAGGTGGCAAAAGTGGGATTCAGAGGCCACAGAGAACTGATAGGTAAAGAAAAGCAGGTTCTGGAATTATACCCTAAGAACCTTGAAACATCAGTTCAAAAGAACCTATGCACCCCAATGTTCATAGCAGCACCATTTATAATAGCCAAGTGATGGAAGCAGCCTAAGTGCCCAGCAGTAAGTGACTGGATCAAAAAACTGTGGTACATTTACACAATGGAATACTATGCAGCAGAAAGAATGAAGGAGCTCCTACCCTCTGCAACAGCATGGATGGAACTGGAGAGTATTATGCTAAGTGAGATAAGCGAGGCAGTGAAAGACAAATACTGTATGATCTCTCCTATAAGTGGAACCTAATCAACAAAACAAACAGATAAGCAGAAAAGAACCAAAGGCAGAGAAATAAAGAACAAGCTGACAGTAACCAGAGGAGAGGTGGGAGGGGATAACCAGAGGAAAAGGGGGAAGGGTTTTCAGGATCATGTATGAAAGACACATGCACAAAGCCAAAGTGGGGTAGGATCCAGGGTGGGAGGTGGGGATGGCTGGGGTGGGGGGAGTGGTGGTAGGAAAATGGAGACAATTGTACTTGAACAATAATAAAAGAAAGAGAGAAAAGGCAGGTTCTAACAGGCAGCAGCTGGGCCTATGTGCAGTGAAATAGTGAGGGGAAGGGGATGTTTGCTGCTGCAAACAGCAAGGTCAGCTATAAAACGCCTCTATATATTGTAATGCAATCAGCCTATGCCTTTGGACTTGACCCCATCATGCCACAAAAGTACACAATATGATGGCAAATATGAGTTGTTTTGACATTTAAATGATTGCCTTCATGGATTTTAATTTAATGGATTGAAATTTTTAATTAAAAATTGTGAGTCAATCTGGTTTTTTGCCATCACTGAGCTTGGGATTTGTTTCTATATGAACCATATTTGGCTCTAGTAATTTTAGCATTACAAACAACTTTGACAACCATTAATCACGTAGAGCACTCTGCCGGACAGGCTGCATGTTCTACCTCATTGGGTCATGAACAAAAGCTCGTGGGGTGCGTTTTGTTATTTTCACATTATCCAACAGAAAACACAGGTTCAGAGAGTTTACGTAAATCATTCTGGGGGTTTTATCTTTTCTTCCTCACAGTTTCTGTTAAATGCACCTCATTCTCCATGAGATGAAGAACGGGCATACAGTAGTGGATCCCAATAAATGAAATGACATTTGATACAATTTACAAATAACCTATGCACCTGTCAAAAATGAAGACTCAGAAACACTTCTTTCTTTGTTTTTTAGGATTTTGTAAATTCTTTAGAAAACCAGGCTTAGGCCCTGACTGGTGTGGCTCAGTATATTGAGTGTTGGCCTATGAACCAAAAGGTTGCTGGTTCGATTCTCAGGTAAGGCACATGCCTGGGTTGAGAGCCAGGTCCCCACTACAGGACACTAGAGAGGCAACCACACATTGATGTTTCTCTCCTTCTCTTTCTTCTTCCCTTCCCCTCTCTCTCTTAAAAAAAAAACACCCCAAAACCCAAACCAAAAAATACCAAAACAAAAACAAAACAAAAAACAGTGTTACAATAAACATAAAAAAAAAAAAAGGCTTAGGCCCTGGCTGGTGAAGCTCAGTGGATTGAATGCCAGCCTGCAAATCAAGGGATCGCCAGGTTGATTCCCAGTCAGGACACAGGCCTGGGTTATGGGCCAGGTCCCCAGTAGGGGGCGCACAAGAGGTAACCACACATTGATGTTTCCTTCTCTCTTCCTCCCTTCCCCTCTCTCTAAAAATAAATAAAGTCTTAAAAAAACATGCCTGGAAGTTGGGAAAAGTTCAGAGATGATAAAAGAAAAGGAGATCCTGAAGGTAATAAAAATATTTAATATAAAGTATAATTCCTAAAACATTATAACTAAAAAAGTAGATCATAAGGGATTTCCCCACTATTGGGAAAGGTAAATCATTACCGTATTGTTGGACTATAGGATGCACTTTTCTCCACCCTCCAAATTTGGGAGTAATAATGGTTGTGAATGCTGCTGTGGTTACATTTACATTGGTGAAATATTATGTTATTTACATTATTAAATATTTTACCACATTTTTTGCTTCAACATTTTTTTTCCTATTTTCCTCCTCTAAAACCTAGGTGCATCTTATGGTCCACAAATACAGTAAATGACTGGTGTCGTCCAGATGGCAACTTCCTCACAAAAGGTGGCTTTGCTCCGTTTGTATCCATGACTCTAACCATAATATGCTCAGACACTTTTCATTGCCAGTGCGTCATATCAGTGGTTCTTAAAGTATCAGTGGTTTCCTGGAAAGTTTTTGGAACTTTTCCTTGGCATGACCTGGAAAGTGTTTAGAAATGAAAACTCTCATTCCCAGACTCACTGAATTGGAAATCCTGGGGTGGGGCCCAGAAGTCTGTGTTTTAACAAGTTCTCCCGGTGATTCTGATTCTCACTCAGCTGTGACCGTCAGTACTCTAGCCTGTTACCCATAACTGAGAAGGGCAAATGCGTATGTGTTAGTGGCGATAAGCAAAAGAAGAAAACAGTGAAAATAGAAATTCCAGAGGTTTCTTTCAAAGGGTCTAATATAAAGTTTCAACATATAGTCATTGCAGACGTCCCCAAATTTTTTGAAGTAAGACAGTTCCTCTCAAACACCCCTGTAGGCTTTTTCTGTATTAACTGAAAAGTTTAGTTTCCAGGAGACAATGAAGTGATCAAAACAGCACTACCATTTTCAAGTGGGACATAGGAGAGCAAAGAAAAGAAACAGATGTCTACTTTCTTCTCCAGGTAAATTGGGGAGAGATACCAAAGTAGGTCTATCAGTCTCCTCTGACAATAAAAATAAATATGCTCTCAGTATGAGCACAGGTGGAGGCCTGGACAAGGTACTATCACCACCCTCTGGATAATGAAACAGACCTGAAAGACATCATTACCTTGACTGGCAGGCAGAAAACACAAGAAACAGGATCTCCCTGCCAACTCCCTCTGTTCCTGTTGCCACAGGCTGCCTGCACTTTTCTGCTTTTCAATATTACCCCCAATGGACCAGCTTTGGGGCTAGATCAGTTACTGAAACCTGCAAATCAATGGAGACTAATTGGTAGGGCCACTCATTTCAAAGATTGTTTCCCAAAATTGAAATTTTGAGACAGTCTGCTCTCCAGCACTGGGAAGGGAAAAAAGGGGCTCTGACTGGATGGTTAGCCAGAGAGGCCAACTGTGCAAGGGGAGAGGGGAGAGGGCCAGAGCGGGCTGGAGCCAAAGGAAGGGACCAGGAGGTGCAAGGCAGCTGAATACAAGCTGACTGCTGAGTCCGTGGCTATGCAGTATTAGAAGAGATGGTAGAAAGAGCCAGGAAGGGATTGAGATGTGAAAGGAAAGGCCACAGGGGTGGCACATGATTCATAGGATAGGATAGGGTAGGGTAGGATAGGATAGCATAGGATAGTGTGGAATGGGATGGGTTGGAAAAGGATAAGGTAGGATAGAAAAGAATGGGATGGGATGGGATGGGATGGGATGGGATGGGATGGGATGGGATGGGATGGATGGGAGGGGATGGGATGGGATGGGATGGGATGGATGGGATTGGATGGGATGGATGGGATGGGATGGGATGGGATGGGATGGGATGGGATGGGATGGATGGGATTGGATGGGATGGATGGGATGGGATGGGATGGATGGGATGGGATGGGATGGGATGGGATGGGATGGGATGGGATGGGAGGGATGGGATGGGATGGGATGGGATGGGATGGGATGGGATGGGATGGGATGGGATTGGATGGGATGGGATGGGATGGGATGGGATTGGATGGGATGGGATTGGATGGGATGGGATGGGATGGGATGGGATGGGATGGGATGGGATTGGATGGGATGGGATGGGATGGATGGGATGGGATGGGATGGAATGGGATGGATGGGATGGGATGGATGGGATGGGATGGGATGGGATGGAATAGAATTAATAGAATAGAATAGAATAGCTTGGGCTGGGGAGCACTGACTGAGCTGATATACAATACATTCAATCCTTTTCATTCTACCATAGGAAAAAACCTATTGCCAATGGAATTCTATGCAGCAGAAAGAAAGAAGGAGCTCCTACCCTTTGCAACAGCTTGGATGGAACTGGAAAGCATTATGCTGAGTGAAATAAGCCAGGTGGTGAAAGACAAATATCATATGATCTCACCTTTAACAGCAAGTTAAACAAGAAAAGAAACAAGCAAGCAGAATAAAAACGAAGACATTGAAATAGAGAACAAGGGGACAGTGACCAGAGGGGAGGGAATTTCAGGGGAAAAAGGGGACGGATTTATAGGAACTAGTATAAAGGACACATGGACAAGAACTAAGGGGGGTGGAAATGGGAGGGAGGTGGGGGGCATGGGGGCGTGGGCTGGGATGGGAGTAAAAGACAGAATACTGTAGTTGAAAAATAATGAAATAAAATGAAGAAAAAAACCTATTGCCATCACTAAATAATTCAAAGTATCTAGGGACTTCTGTTTTCTTATCAGCAGAGAGAAGTGTGGACTATTTTGCTTCTAATGTGTCTTCTAGCTCTCAAATCCTATAAAGATACAATACAGTCCTCTTGTTTGAAATCTTCCTATGCTTTTCCATCTCACTTGGAATGAAAACCTCTCAATATCCTACAAAATTCCTGTGTTAACAAATACACACGCACACCCCCAAAAACATCACCTGTCAGTTATCCCTGCCGAGTTATCCAGTTGACTCTCTTGAGGGTGGCAGGCCCCTCTCTCTGCCCAATCAGCCTCAGGTCGTTGTGGGAGCTCCTCCCTCTGGGGCGAATGTGCTTCCTCAAGATCATTTTAAGGTCCACCTTTTCTTAGGATTCCTATCTCAGATTAAATACACTTCCTCACAAATGCCCTGAAGTCAGTCACCACTTTCTAAAATGGCATCCCCCCTCTGGCACTCCCAGCTCCCACCTGAACTCTATTTTACAATCCTGGTGTATTTTTTGAGGCTGACTCTCCTGATCTTGACTAGGTTTACTTATTTCTCCATTCATTGCCTCCCGCTTGGAATGTAAATTCCAGTTTTCGAGGTAGCTCTTCGCCTTGCTCACCATTATAGTCAGTGTCTAGAAAGATATGTGGTACACAGTAAGTATGCTGTCCATATTTGTTGATGAATAAAGAACTGGCCCATGGTATTATTTGAGGAGGATGATTGTGCAGTTTTTAATTCTCTAGAAACTGTTGCTGCTTATCTAGACATACTTTTACTTACACTTTTACTTAACTTTTTACAGGTGCCTAAACCCATGATACATTTGATACTTCTCCATCTGAGATTTCACATGAGTACTTGCTGTTATTAATTATAAGTATCCACTGAATCATCATATAAGGTACGCAATAAAAGTATATGCAATTAATTTACTGTGCAGTATCAATGCTAATAATAATGGTAATAATAATAATCTAGTTCTGGCATCTGTTTTGTGCCAGGCACTGGATTAGGACCTCCTTGCTTTGCCCTTCTAAAAATTCTGAAAAACAGTAATTTTGACACCCAGCTCACAAACTGGGTTTATGTAACTCACCCAAGGTCACGCAGTTGTCAAGGAGCCAAAACAGGTTTTAAAGTGTCTGGTACAAAAATAAGTTTGCTTACTCTGTCATGGGGCCGCCAAGCAAACAAATCTCTCTCGATACTTCACTTAGGCTAAGGTGGTTTGATTGTGTGTCACTGCTAGTACGTAAACATAGTAACTGTCATTGTAGCCACAAAGCACTGAGTGCCCACTCAGAGCTAGGCAATTTACTTACATGTACATTTCAATACACAGTCCATACTCGCAAGTTAGGAAATGAGATGATTTAAGTGTAATAAAATAGAGGATTACACTGACTACTGATTTGCCCAAGGCCATACTGAAATGCCATTGTGTAGATTCAATTCTCTGTTACATGTCAGTTTGCTTGGCTCTAAATTAATGCTAATAATTTGTTACCCTCTTGTTTCAAGAAAAGTACATGGAAACTCAGTCCTTTTTTCCTCCATATTAAAGGCCATTTGTTAAATACTTAGTACCTTCAACTCCTAAGAAACCCCTTTAACCCACCAAATTAACATATGCCCTGTTGACCGCATTTTCAAATGTCATGTCAATGATACTTAAGACATATTCTGAGTTGGATTTTGCATCCTCTGCAGCTAGTGTGAGTAGCTGATTCCAATCTCTCAATGCTATATAATGTCAAGGGGGACAGTGTTCTAAACTGTCATCATCAACGTTTGTATTTTGACCTGAATTTATGAAAACTAATAAAAAGCTTAAGAATTCCACATAGTCTATATCACCCCTGAAGCAAAATTAATTAAAAATCAACCTTTTTACTACTAAAGCATGAAAAGAGCAAGGTGTGCAGAATCGCAATTTCAAGCGATGTTGCATCTTTGTTTTAGTTTACCTTCATCTCATCAACTGCTCTCTGTAATTCATCGGGGGTTTTATATTCAAAGTCTCTCTCTAGATATTCTTCTTCAGCTTGCGTCATCCATTCATGCATCTCTGACAGATCTTTCTGAAGGCTGACAGTTTGATCCAAGCCTCCCTTTATGGCTTCCTTTCTGGCATAGACCTTCCAGAAAACAAAGCCACAAATAAAATGTGAATATTAAAAGTCATAAAACATTAGCATTATATTTTTACTGAGCTGTCTGCAAACAATAAAATGTTTTGATAGAAAAGATGGAGAAGTAAGAAGCTTGCGTGCCTGAGGAAAATAACTCATGGTGATTGGATGCACTTAATTTCATATAAGTCTTAAAATAAGACATAGCTATTTACTTGGCATACTTAATAAAAATCAACGGATTCCCCTATGACTATAATTTAGCTGTAATGTTTGGCAATGCTTTTCTACAGAGAATACAGAAAAACAAAATTTCTTATAATTTGTTTCAGTTGGAAAAAGAAATATTATACATTGGTACACATAGAAGTGATGTCTTTGTGTTCTCTGATACTGTTTTACAATTTCAAATATCAGAGGAACTTAACATTCATATACCTCTCATCAATTAGAAAGAAAAGAAAAGAGGATGGATAAAAGCCATAAGCATGTAATTTGCAGAAGTAAAACTGAAATGTGGACATATATATGGGAAAGGATGCTCAGTATCATTTATAGTTAAAGGTTTGCAAATGAAGAAGAATTAATGCATTTTTAAAGATCTTATTTATTTATCTTTAGAGGGGAAGGGAAGGACAGGAGAGAAATATCAATGTATGGTTGCATCTCGTGGGCCCCCTGCTGGGAACTGGCCTGCAACCCAGGCATGTGCCCTGACTGGGAATCAAACAGCGATCCTCTGGTTCGCAGGCCCGTGCGCAATCCACTGAGCTATACCAGCCAGGGCAGAATTAATGCATTTTCATATGTAAAAGTGGCATAAAAATAATTATATAAAATGTCCAGTTTGGGCAGGGGTGAGGGAAGCAAATGTTCGCATACCTGGTGAGAGAAATCCCCAACACGGTACAACCTTTTAGACAGTAAATTGACAAATGCAATAAAATGTTTAACCATGTATCTGAATCTACTCTTCCACTTCGAAGAATGAATCTTACAAAACAAACCACGCAAAGTTGCATGTACAGTGTTCGAATCAGCTTTGAAGACAACAACATACTGGAAAGAAACCTAAATGTGCTTGCATAGAGACTTAGTTAAATTAATTGTGAGACACACACATACAATGGAATAACACCATGTGATGCCAGTACATCTGCACCGAAGTGAAAGTTGTTCAGTATAGAATTTTATATTTAAAAAGCAGGTTGAGCCCTGGCTGGTGTAGCTTAGTGGATTGAGCACAGGCCTGCGAACCAGAGGATCGCTGTTCGATTCCCAGTCAGGGCACATGCCTGGGTTGCAGGCCAATTTCCAGCAGGGGATGCATGAGAGGCAACCATACATTGATGTTTCTCTCCCTCTTTCCTTCCCCTCTAAAGATAAATAAATAAATAAAATCTTTTAAAAAATATAATAAAAATAAATAAATAAAAAGCAGGTTGGAAAACAGTATGGTGGTAATAGGAGACTTACGCTTTGTGAAACTTTGTGTGTTTATAAAATACTAACATTTAACAACACAATCATTTACTTAGTAACCAGAAGAACAGCAGAACTTAAAATCTACAGTAAAAGTAAAATCATGTGTGCTAATGGCTTGTAATACCACACTGAGGGAAAACTCTCAATTTAGTATTAGAGTGATCGTAGATGGTGCTTATCTTTTAATTGAAAAAAGTAACTCATAAAATGATGTTATTCTTCTCTCTGGGATTAGACTTCTATCTTAAGTAACAGAGCTATAACTGTAAAATCTTAATATGTAACTTACAGTTTTAGTATAATGAAGTATTAATGGTACTTTACCAAATACTTAATACAGGTACAACCATCATATTAATTTTCTTCTACTTCACAATCATCTTAAGCTTAATTTAGTTAAATCATAACTATTTTAAGTTCATCTCCTAGTGAATTACTACCTGATCTATTGAAATGTAAATGTTTTGCTCTGACACAGCTAGAACAGTATTTATACATATTCTACTAATTAAGGCATAAAGATTATTTTGCATAGCCAATAAACCTATAATAAACTTAAGTAAACATGCTGTTCAATTTCTACTTAGATGTTCTGCTATAATCTTTTGAAGCAGTTAGCAAAGCAACGATAATATTAGAGTGACTAATGTAACTTAGCCAAAAACTTGTTGTAAAGAACAAGTATTGCACGCTCTAAAACTAAACCAAAAGAAAGGGATCAGCATGCTTTTTTTTAAAGGAAAGAAAGGCAGAAAATCATTTTGAGAGGACAGCAGAAGTGTATTGGAAAGAACGTCAACTTGGGGTCAGGTGAACCTGGGTACATCACTTTATTTTGATTTATTTCAGCTGCCTAACTAAAATAACAGTTGAAACAGACTACTTCCAAGGTCCTTTCCAAATGTAATGTTCTGCAGGTCTACAACTGATCAGAGAGGAAGACATTTTTGTGGTTTCCTGTTTTAGAAGGATTTCCGTGAAAAATTTGGGTTAAAATGCCAACTTCCCCCTCACCTTTTTCACATCAGTGGTGCTAACCTCTTAGCTTTGAGTTGCCCAATCTACCCCGCAGTTTCCGCAGATTGCAATGACCTCAGCCTTGTAGAGAAAATAGGAAGTTCTTTATGTTTCCTGTTCTAGAATGGGTAAATGTAACATTCGTGCTGCCTGCTCCCTACTCCACTTTCTTCCCCTGGTTTTACTAACACATAATGGCCGTAAAACATTGTGCAAGGTTAAGGTGTACAATGTGATAATTTTACACATGCATAGAGTGAAAGGATGACCACAGTAGGGTTGGCTAATGCTTCCATCACCCTCACTTAATTACTGTGCTTTTTGCACTCAGAGCATTTAAGATATTCTTAGCAACTGGCAACTAGGTATTCTAGGAGAGTGTGGCTGGGATCTGTGGAATTTGTGTTATGCAACAGGCTACTGTTTTATAATACTTGTCTTGAACAGCATATTCTTGGTACATTTTATTGCAGAAACGAGGTCTTGATCAAGGACATTTTAAGAACATAGAGATGCTTTACACAGTACACTTCTCTAACATGTAAAACCCTTGAGATTTCAGTAATATTGTTGACGATGTATTTTTTTGCTGTTGTTTTCTCCTATGATCTAAATAAACTGGCTTGTTCTTTGTATTAATCCATGAGAACATTCAACAAACAAATAGCTTTCATACTGGCCTTCCGGGGAAACATTAATGATATAATCTATTATCAAAGTAATATATACATATATATATTTTTTTTGCTGAACATCCCTTCTCAAACTGACTTATGCCAGGAAAAGAAATGCAAGCTAGCTGACCCAGGGCTATCTCATCTCCGAGTTAATAGAACTGTTGAGCATTTATCAGTGATGGTATTACCTGGGTGACTTGCCTTGACTTTTACTTTTCTAACTTATTTTTTTTTTCAAATTTAGCTTTTGCCTTTTGGCATGATTTCTTTTCAACTCTGAAAGGTTATTTAAAAATAATGAAAGACTACCTGACTCTAATACACATAAAATGCAACCTCTCATTAATTTCAAAAAAAGGTGGTGTGTCAAAAAGTAATCATTGCTTTAGGTCAAAATTTCATCTTTTGAACAGGAACTATTGGATATGCACTATTTGTGCATGTAAGATTTATGTTTCTATAATTTAATCTCAAAATAGAAATAATTATCTATCAAACACTCTGCTGTACAAATAGTATGAGGAACTCAGATGTGAGCAGACAGTTACACTGCATTTTTTCCATGGAGCTATTCTTAACTATTTGCCAATCTTAGGTCATTTATTGAAATAAAATTTAAGTCAAACTTGTCAATCTTTAAAATCAGAACTATAAATCATTCATTTTATTTCTGTACCAAGCTTACAAATGTAAAGTATCTTTTAAAAGTCTAATGACAATACTATTATAAAGTTGTGTCCTGGAGAAAACATTTAATCAAATTCATGCCTAATGTGACAGTGATAGTCCAGAAGATCACTTTAGGACCCTGACAAGATGAATATATACTATTTAAAATATGTACTATAAAAATACAGGGTCCAGCACAAATAACGCCCCTTTTTATGCCAAACTCTTGTATTACAAAATCATAAGCATGCCATTCTGTATTATAACAATACCACACTCAAGCACACCATGTGACATTTTAGGTGGAATGTTCAAATTAAAACGATAAATTATCGCGCCCATATCATTACCCTCTCTAGCAGGCGTTACTTCTGCCAGACCTTGTATTTTATATGCAAAGACCAATTTGAATTAACCACGCTTTAAAGCATCAACTGTGGGGGCGACTTCCTCACAAGTCCCCCCAGTTACCACGGATGAGAATGAATATGGCAGAGACATGATGTGATCTGCTTAGGGAGGAGAAGTGAGCAGTGGCCAGTTTCTCTGAGGAGAAAAAGGCTCTGAGCCCCCTTTTCTAGGGCTTTTATTGGGTTGTAATACACAGGAATACAGGGCGGCAAGGTTCAAACAGTAGATAACATTTCAAAGAAAGCTGAGGGCTTAGTCTGAGTCAGAGTCTGTCAGGAATAGAGTTTTAGGATTTCCTGCTCGAACCCTTAACATATAAATGAAAGCACTCTTAGCAGAGCAGATTTCACAGGTTTATCAGCAAGTCTTTGTGATGCCAGATTTTTCCCCAGGACAGGCTATAGCAAGACAAGGAGCTGTACCCTTCCCCAACAGGTATTCAGGCTTAAAGGGATTAGAGCCAGGAAGCACTTCTCCCAGAGGACATGGGGACTCGGGGCTTTGTCAAAGCCAGGGGGTGAGAGTCCAGTGCTCTTTGTTGCAGCCCCCCCCAGTCCTTCCATGAAGGCCTCCCAAGTGATCGAGTCTGGCTTAGGTTGCCCCCCGCTGTGAGGGGTCTTACCTGTCATTGACCTCCGACCAAGCTTTGGGGGCAGGGGGAAGAAACTGAGGCAGCGTTTGCTACCAGAGACAAGCTTTGTCTCCTGTGGCTCGCATTCCCAAAGGTCGTCCCTTGCCCTTAGCCACAAGGGGTCAAGATACAATTCCTGAAACCAGGCAGAGCAGCCTACAACAATTAACTAGTTTGGCCTAGCCATACTTTAAACTATTTAACAAAGGGCGATGATAAAGGGAGACACTAAGAACTTGTAATTAAATAAGGGCAATGCACAGTAAAAGAGACTTGACATACCTGTCGGCAAATGTGGTCCCACTGAGAGTTCAGTTCTCTGAGTTCTGTCTCAAGTCTAGAAGCAAACTCTGGCTCCGCTTCATTCTTTATCTTCTGCCCACCTTCGTTGACACTGTTCAGACTGGGCTGAATTGTCTGAATGTCATTAACTAGAAGCTAAGGAAATAATTCAGTTTAAGCTAGCTGAACAAATTACCTCAACATATTAGAAATAAAACACAGATAGAAAACATGGAATTAGAAATCATGACATTACATATGAGTTTTTTTCTTTCAAATCTGAAACAAGTGTAAATAGGCATACAAGGAGGGATTTAGCAAGAAGGAAAAAGGACTCGTGGACGTGGACATCAGGGTGGTGATTGCTGGGGCGAGGGGGGATAAGGGGACTAAATGGTAATGGAAAAAATACAATAGACATTATATATTTGTTAAAAAAAGGTTGAGATATAAGCCTTGCAAAAAATGTTCACAGGTTTTTCTGGTGTGATGAAGTAGGTAAGAATCTGTATTCTACTTAGATTAGAAACAAAAGGAAATAATTTAATATTTTGTGTTAGAAAAATGTGTGAACATCATGGGCTTTCTACATTATGGTTTTTGGAAAAAAAATTGGTTTTCAAACAAGAGTGGCAGCAATTTGGCATAGCATGATGGGCGTGAAGGTTATGTGTCAAGTAGGTTTCTTTTCTGGCTTGTATTTGCAAAGAAAAATATTTAAAGAGCTACATTATTTTCTTCCCACTGCATGGCAATGGTATAATGAACATGATGTTAAAAATTGAAGAGCAAGGAAGATTCCCAAGCTCATTTCACAAGGCCAGCATTATCATAATACCAAAACCAGATGAAGAAAAGTATAGGCCGATATCCCTGATGAACACAGATGCTGAAATCCTCAATAAAATGTTAGCAAACTGGATCCAGCGAAACAATGAAAATATCAGGTGGGATTTATTCTAGGGATTAAAGGTTGGTACAATATCTGCAAAACAATAAAAGTGATTTACCATATTAAAAAATGAAGCATTAAAAGTATACAATCATATCAACAGATGCAGAAAAACTATGCTAAAACTCAGCACCACTTTATGATAAGAACTATCTGGAGCCCTGGCTTGTGTAGCTCAGTGGATGAGCGCGGGCCTGCGAACCAGAGTATCGTGGTTCGATTCCCAGTCAGCGCACATGCCTGGGTTGCAGGTCAGTTCCCAGCAGGGGACGCATGAGAGGTAACCATACATTGATATTTCTTTCCCTCTCGCCTTCCCTTCCCCTCTAAAGATAAATAAATAAAATCTTTAAAAAAAACTATCTGGAAAGTGGGAATAGAGAGAACATACTTCAACAAAATAAAGGCCATATATGACAAACCCAAGACAACATCATACTCAATGGGCAAAAACTAAAAGCAGTTTCCTTAAGATCAAGAACAAGACTGGGGTGTCCATTTTCACATATCTTATTTGGCACAGTACTGGAAGTCCTAACCATATCAATCAGGTAAGAAGAAAAAAATAAAAGGCATCCAAATTGGAAAGGAAGTAGTGAAACTGTGATTTGTAGATGACATGATACTGTATAGGGACAACCCTAAAGAAAACAAAAAGATCTACTAGAACTGATAGATGAATTCAATAAGTAGCAGGATACAAAATAAATATCCAGAAATCACATGCATTTTTATATACCAATAATGAACTATGAGAAAAGGAAACTTAAGAAAACAATCCCATTACAATTGCATAAAAAAGATACCTAGGAATAAATTTAACTAAAGAGATAAAAGACCTGTACTTAAAAAATTATAAGACACTGAAGAAAGAAATTGAAGAAGATATAAACAAGTGGAAGCACCTGGGGTGTTCATGAATAGGAAAAATTAACATTATTAAAATGTCCATACTTACCCAAAGCAATCTATAGACTGATTCAACATAATTCTTATCATGATGCCAAAAATGTATTTCACAGAACTAAAACAAATGTTCCCAAAATTTATATGGAACCACAAAAGACCCTGAACAGCTACATCCATCTTGAGAAAGAACAACAAAGTAGGAGGAATCACAGTCCCTGATATCAACCTATATTATAAAGCCACAATAATCAAAACAGCATGGTATTGGCATAAAAAAGACACATAGATCAATGGAACAGACAAATCTATATTGTATGACATTATAGTACAGTTCTATATACATGGAAAAAGCAATATCCTATGACTAATAATCTGTAATGAAACATAACAAATGGCTCGGATGATTATTTACCTCTATAGTGAATTTTATATTAAAGTAATCTTATAAATGAAGGATGAGTAAGGTCGTGTTTTTCTGTTTCTCATTGATTTAACCCAATTTCTCAACCTCAGCACTGCTGTCATTTTAGACGGGGTAACTGTTGGGAGGGGCTGCTGTGTGCATTCCCTGGCCTCCCCCAGCTTCAGGCCAGTAGCATCTACCCCACTCCAAGTTGTGACAAACAAAATGTCTCTAGATATTGATAAACAACTCCAAGGAAGGGCAAATCTCCCCTGGCTGAGAACCACTGATGTAACCAAAAAATATCTTCCATATAAACATCTTCATATGAATGGTGTCATATGCAAATCTTACCCTGCATTGTTTCAGCTGTTTTTTAAGAATTTCTGAATCCCCAAGGGCAGGCCATTCTTCTTTCAGGAAAACATCAACTTCAGCCATCCATTTCTTCAGGGTTTTTATATGATTCTGGAATCAGAGACCCATTTTAAGGTTATCATTGGGGTGCTAGTTTTTCTCAACACCATTCATCACGGTGATATGTCTAAACTCAAGCCTGGGAACAATTCCCATGTCTGAAGGATGTCTCTAAGTAGCTCTTCAGGAAAAGAATATTTTTACTAAGACTGCATTTTTATGGTGTACTGTATGAGCACTGGTGTATGAAGTCTGCTATTGTTAAAAATACAACAAAATTACTACCAAATGTGGCTTTATGAGGTTCCTCTCGAGTACATTAAATCATAACCCCCTCTAGAGAAAATTTAAGTTTCAAAACAACTCATGATAATACTAACAATGTACCCTTACAGTACATAAAACAAACTATGAACAATAAACGCAATGTAATGGTGTCTCTATAGCCTCTCTGAACTTCCACAAATTGTTTTTTTGCAGTTGACAGGTTAAATAGTCCCTCTACTTGAGAACTTTCAGACCACAATTTTGTCATCCTGAAAGGGAAAACTTATGTTTTTAATTTATCTTCCCTTATTAGATTGAAGTAAAGATAGGGGGAAAGATGTCTTCTATCACTTACAAAAAGCTACGATCTCCCATTATTTTTTCACATATTACCTTCCTCCCCACCGCTTTTCTTTTTTTCTTTGTTTTTTTGCTACTTTTCAGATATATGATTTCCAAACTTCTGTATTTCCATCCATTTCAACTGCACTGTCCAGATGTGCTATTTTTCTCCTTTTCTAATTAAATTTCAATGGAAAATATGTGCTTTATAGAAAGCTACACCTTCAATATGATTAATAATAATTAATTTTTTAAATTTTATTTTATTTAAGATTTCGTTGACTTATTTTGAGAGAAGAGAAGAGAAGAGAGCTGGAGAGAGGAGAAAAGAAACATCACTGTGTGGTTGCCTCTCACTCGCCCCCAACTGGGGACCTGGTCCACGACCCAGGTATGTGCCCTGACTGGGAATTGAACTGGTGACCTTTTGGTTCACAGGCCAGCACTCAGTCCACTGAGCCACACCAGCCGGGGCTGAAGCTTTTAAAGCATCTGACTGAATCCAAAAACGTTAGATTTCTACATCATCATCTTGCTGGGGTCTCCTGAGTCTGGTTTTGTGCCCCTTCCCTGTCAGCGCTGTCCTAGTTCAGTTCTTGTTATTGGCTGTGCTGGCTCTTTTTGGTATCTGCCTCAGTCAAACCCACTCTAACCCATTCTGCATGTTGGTGTCAGTATTCTCCGCTCCTCCTTCCTTTTATCAGAGTGATGCTTTGGAAACAAATATGATCAGATCGTCCCTCTTCTAAAAGACCAATAACAGTTCCATATTATTATTAGCAGTATTTTGAATCCCTTCATTATTAGGTTACATTTCATATCCCAAAGCATGGCATTTGAGAGCATTCACTATCTACTCCCAGAAAATTTTCCCAATTTTATATATATACATACATATATGTGTGTGTGTATGTGTATGTGTGTGTCACTCTCCAAACATGTCTCCGTCTCCCCAGTAGTGAACCACTAGCCAGTTCATTGAACATACTGCTCCATTTCATCAGGAATTTTCTCCCACTTTATTAGTTGACCAAATTCTCCTTGTTCAAGGTGTAAGCCACATACCCATGTTTCAAGAACATTTCATAACCCTCCTCTCCCAGTTTATGTTGGATTGCTTTTCTGGCTATTGTCATAACATTTCCCAAGATATTCCGGCTCTCATCCCTGGAACCTGTGAATATGTTACCTTTACATAGCAAAAAAAATAATTTGCAGATAAGGTAAAGTAAAGACTTTGAGATGGTGCCCTGGCCAGTATGGCTCTGCTGGTTGGGCGTCGTCCCACAAACTAAAAGGTCACGGGTTTGATTCCCCATCAGGGCACATGCCTAGGTTGCAGGTCTGGTCCCGGTTGGGTGAGTATGGAAAATAACCAATCAATGTGTCTCTCTCACATCAATGTTTCTATCCATCTCTCTTACTCCCTCCCTTCCCCTCTCTAAAGTCAGTAAGCACTTCGTTGGGTGCTTCCTTGGGGTGAGTATTTAAAAAAAAAAAAGATTTGAGATAGGGCGACTGCCCTGGGTTATCCAGCTGGGTACAATATAATCACGAGGGTCCTTATTGCGGGGAGGAAGAAATGTAAGAGTTAGAAAGCCAAACTGGAAGATGCTACATCATTGGCCTTAAAGACAGAGGAGAGGGACACAAACTAAGAAATACATGCGGTTTCCGGAAGCTAAAAATGACAAGGAAACACATTCTCTCCTAAAGCCCCCAGAAATGACATCTGCCTATCCTTTGACTTTAGCCTACTGAGACTGACTTTGAATTTCTGACCTCCAGTGCTGAAAAATAATACACTTGTGTTGTTTGACGGAATTAAATTTGCAGTAATATGTTACAGCAGCAACAGGGAAATAATATACTTATCATTTACCATCACCAAAATGCGGGCTCCTTTAAGGCAAGGGCCATGTATTTGTACCCTAGTTTACCACTGCTCTTGACAAAACGTGTTTTGATGCATGTGTGTATACATGCACACACGTGTATTAAAGCATGTATATGGGTACATGTGTAAAGCACATTGCACTTTACAGCATGTTTTAGGACCACGGTAGCTTTTGATTTGTACAGGTGAAAATAAACAACTGCGTTAGCTGGACTGAGATTTAAATCCAGAAGCTTCTTGCTCTGGCATTAACATCCTTCATAACAATTCCCCACATAAGACACATGTTACCTGTATATCACTCAATATTTTATGCTTCAGAATATAATATGATTGTTGGTTTACTATTTTCAGCTTGGGTAATTATAATATGGTGAGACTATTCAAGCAAATTAAGTCAGTAGAAGGTGGTTTGTAAAAGGCAATGGGGTCAAATTTATACATATAATTATAAGTAAAACATGCTGATGAAATATGACTAAATTTCCTGGTAGATAACTTACGATATTTATAACTTAAATGACATCTATATTTTGAAGGGCAACTGGGCTAAAGGAAAGATTGATTTCAAACATTATTTCAGCTAAAAGACATGTTTAAGTCCTATTGGTATTGGTGGACAAAATAAATTAATATTAAAGAAAATGAAAGAAGAATTCTTAATTACCGTTTTCTTAAAAGAAAGAAGTGAACTGCACTCCTCTGAGAAAGATTTATACCTTCTGATCTTATCACTGACTTTGAATGACCATGGAGGTTAAATTATTTGCCTTCAAATTTCCTAACGCTTCGTTAGGAGACGAACAAGTAAAGACAGAAGGAACGTGAAAAGTAAAATTCGGAATTACCTGAATTTTTCGGAGCTTAGCCATGTGATCGTCTAGCTTTTGGCAATTTTGGGCCAGCTGGGAGGACAGCTTCTTCCAGTGGCTCTCCGTGTCTTCAAATTCGGATTGGTATTTCCGGCTAATATCAGACGGGGCTTTCTTTGACATCTCTTTCACAGTGGTGCTGAGATAGTTTAGGCCACTTTGTTGTTCTTGCAGAGAACTTTGTAAAGCCTCAAAATTGAAAGTGGAAAGTACATAAATACTAACTGATAAATAATAATGAGTTTCATTGTGCAGTTTCATTGACAAGCTGCAGTTAAATGAAGACGACTTAAAATGAAAACTGGGTGATTCAAACATCTTAAAAAATGGGTGACACAATATCAGTTTAAAAAATAACTAGTCATTTAAATACTACTTTTTTATCCTAAGATTGATTTGCACGTTATTCAGTAATTTAATAGAACAACTGTAATGGCATAATTGATAAAATATATTTTTAAAAAGGTATAAAAGCAAAAAAAAAAAAAAACACCCTGTGCCTATTTTTATAAAATTGGGAAATGTATCCAAAGCTATATCTTACTGAACCAGAGTTTTAGCACACCTAATTGTATTCTATCATGTCTGTTTATTAATAAGTTAATACTTATTATACAGTTAATGAAGTTTAACTTAATTGTTCTGAGCCTTTAGGAAGACCACTTCTAACCTCCCTAGGTAAATTATATCGATGTGTGGGAAATCGAAACTCTGAATGTTACCAGATTAATGGTCTACTAAGGGCAGTTAATGAAAGCTTCACATTTTACAAAAGACATTAGTCTGCTTTGTAGTATTATAGTGAACTTCTAGGATACATTAGAGGAGAATTTATAAAGCTGGTTTTATATTTATACTGTATAACCTATGCGACCCCTTATAATAGGATGCCTACCCTTAGGTTTTCCCCTAGTCAATATTTGTTTAAATCTTACTTTCTGGTCATAAAATAATAAAGGTTGAAGATTAACAATGGGGAAATATTCATTATATACAACTATTATGATTTTATATCAACTTCTATATTTTCCTATGTATGCCTAAATACTGATCTTACCATAGACACATACACATGTATCCCCTCTTTCATAAAGTGATTTATAACATTGCCCTAAATACGTCAAACACATAAACTTCTATGGTTGCGTAAGATCTTATGCCTATTTTTTTGGTGCTTCAATTCCTTCATTTACTTTTATTTTATTTTATTGAACCATTACACGTAATCGATTATTTAGACCTTATCTAGCATGCACCTAACCACATCTTAAACTGGACATTTTACTGTGAGCCTTTTCCCATATTGTTAAGTATTTCTCAAAAAACATAACTTTTAACGGCTTCTCCAGTTCATTTAACCATTTCCCTTTATGAGCTCTAGAAATTAATTTTGAGTGTTCCACTGCTGTAAATTATGTTTATGATCTGTCAGGTACCTACATCTTTGAGTACATTCTAATTATTCCTGTAAGATACAGACATCATAGGGACAGTACTCATGTATACAAATGAAATATTTTGTATATTATTAGGAGGTATTGAAAAGTTTTTCTCAGCAAAATGTATTCCATTTACAGTCCCACTAGTAAGTGAGAATGTGTCTCATTGCTGCCAGATCTGCACTTACTGTGTCTTTGGGGTTTTCCTTTTATGTATGTATGTATGTATGTATGTATGTATTGGTAATTTAATGTGTGAAAAGTGGATTCTCATTTTGCACATTTGTACTTCATCCTTTATGATCCGAGTTACAATTTTTCACATGTTTAGTGGCTCTTTATGTGTCTTTTGGTAACTTTCTATTTAATCACTTTCTCCCTTACCCAGACAAGTATTTCCTTTGGTCTCTTTGTTTCTTAAGTGTCTCTGGCATTTTTACAATGTTTGTGACTGCTGTCATTGATTTTTACGATTCCCCATCATATGCTTTAAAAAACATTCTCCAAAATTTATGATTAAAATGTTTTTGAACTTTTTAATGTTCTGGTTTTTTGCTTTAGGATAACATTTGATGCAAGGTTATCACTTGATTTTTTAACTTAATACATTTTGTCAATAATATATAAAAAATAATTTTCCCTCATTTACTGTTTTTTTTTCCAGTGGAAATGTACTTTTCAACTCATCTATAAACCATTTCTTGTGTACTTAATTCACTCCCCAAGTCACTTTACCTCTGTATTCCTATTTTGCTAATGTTCCTAGCTGTGTTAAGTCACATATTTTCAAAGTACACTTTGGAATCATTCTAAGCATTAAAAACAACATAAACACAAAAAAGATTAAACAGTTATAGTGTTTTCGGTATTATAGTAGAGGAAACAGTCTAACATAGGACAATATGCACTGGGAAACATTTTTTAATATTTTTTATGTATTATGTGTATTTGAGCAAATACTTCCAAAATTACTATTTTAAGGAATTGTTTAATTCTCAAAAAAGAACTCGATATACAAAGTCAAAGCTTTAACCTTTTTTCTCAATTGAATTCTCAAAATGTAGATATATGATTTCATTACAAAATATAATGAATGAGTATGTTTTCATATCTTAAAAAATAAAATGTGACTGGATATACAACACAGACTTTTCAGAGAAAGTAGGAAAAGTATTCGAAAGTCCCTTACAGATTATTTTTTATCTCCTATAAAAGTATTTAATATTTCCCAATATAAAGTTGTAAAAACACAGTTATTAGAATTCAAATGACTAATCACAATATTACATAAAACTGGCATTTAAATTAAATCTAATTTTATAACTGCATGATTTAACCTCTTTCCATTTAGAAATACAAGAGGTATTAATAAGTCAGCAGGCAAAGGGAAAAAATAAAACCATAGTTTTAATAATAGTCAAAATGTGCCTAAAATACATACTAAGTGAGAAAAATATACACTTCATAAGTAGACCATATCATTGTCTTTAAAGATGGTATTTTTATCTTGTAGACATGAATGTATAATGTATTACATTTTAAAAGTCTTATTTTTATATTCACAACTGGTGAACTATTGCACTTGCCATGATTATTTTCATTCTAATATTGTTTTAATGTTACACCAATGGGATTGCTTGGTAGACAGGATCTGCACTATACTGTATAAGAGTCAAATGTTCACAGACCTGTAACTCCCCGAGTCTCTGCTCCATGATTTCATACTCAGTGACGGTAACCTGAGGCACAGAGAGTTTGGTTTCTGACTGCTGGATCCACGTCAGGATGGTACTCATGGTCTCCTGATAGCGCACGGGTGGCAAAGTGTCAACAACTTCATCAAAAGGGAAAGAAAGAATCATTTCATCATTGTAGGCTTTGTCACTATGCTTTCCTATGTTGTCAGAAAATGCAATCATTTGACTAATTATAAATATTAACAAAATGTAAAAATCTGCAAACACCGATTAGCATAGGATTATGTAGGAGCCATATTCATTTGACATGTCTGATATTTTGACAAAAAGTATGCATCTATTACACTGAAACTTCCTATCAGCCTTGTGAGGTTTGCACTGTTACATTCACTTGTAAGGTGAGGAGATGGAGAAACAAAGAGGCTGAGTAACTTGCCAACAATAACACAGATGGAAATTGGAGAAAATGAGTAGACTCCATGTACAATGGAATTGAAGGCTATTTTCCTCCTGTGTTATCACTTCCCTCTGTGGAAAAAAAGTACTATTATCCACAGACCTTGATATTTTTTAATTCTGATTGAATTTATTGGGGTGACACTGATTAATAAAATTATACAGGTTTCAGGTGTATAGTTTTATAATACATCATCTATATATTGTATTGTGTGTTCACCATCTGATATATGTGTCATAAATGCATACAGAAGTTATGTATGCATATATACACATATACATATATATACTATATATGAATTAAGTAACTCTACTGATCAGATTCAAGGAGATTAACAAGAGTGAGAATTTTGGCAGAAAGCTACAAACCATAAAAGTGACATAACAGATTTTAAGGAGAATAAAAAAGAATATCTAGAACTAAAACATGAAATAAGTAAAAATTACTAACACAATAAATGGGTTTAAAAGAAGATTAGACAAAGCTAAACAGAAAATTAGCATATCTGAAGATAGACCAAAAATATATACTTGAAAGGAAGCATGGAGACACAAAAGGATAGGGAATAAAATAGAGAAAATAGAAGAAAACACAAAAGAATGGTTTAACAAATGTATTCTAGAAAGACAGAGAGACACGATGGGGCAGAAGCCATATGTAAAGATATAATGGCTGAGAATTTTCCTGGATAAAACCATAGTGCAAAATACTAGTTCAAATCACTATATCCAATAGCGTTATTTAAACCACTTTATATCTTTTTACACTTTTAGTTTTCAGTTACAGTTGACATTTTATATTATTATCAGGTGTTACAACATAATGGTTAGATATTTATATAATTTATGAAGTGATTCCCCTAGTAAGGCTAGTACCCACCTGGCACCATACATAGTTACTGCAGTATTATTGGCTATTTTACACTTTATTTTAATAGATAAATGTGAGTTTCACTTGTCTATATCAATTCCTTTTACACCAAACTCGAGGAATATAGGAAAGTACTTTGCATGCTCTTTAATGGGATTTTCAGATGGTAAAGATAATTTTAGGAAGTACATTAGAAATGCCAACTGAGAATTTTCCTTAATGTGCTTTTATTTATTTGAGAGTTCATACCCGAATTCACCTTAATAGGCTTTCTTTAATCTGAGCACTTCTGATTTCATGCTGAAAAATCTCTATGGTACTTTAAACCTCACTATTTTCCTTCCTATAAATAATGTGTTTGTCTTTCTATTGACTAGGTGCATTTATTTGAATACTAGATAATTAGTCATGAACAAAAGTAAAGAGGAATCGCATGAATAGAAGTGAAGTAAAGGAGTATTTAATTATGATGAAGCTGAGAGCTTTGTTGGAGGAAGCATCTGAGCTAGTGATCTAGAAAGAGAGGGGTCTATGTGTAGAGACAAGGGTGTATGTTGGATGGATTTTAAACTGCACAAAGTTCGGTTTAATTAAACTTGAACATGTGCATAATGAAAACCAGTGCTTGTTTCCCTTGTGGCAGCGGCTGGGACAAACATTATTAGGAGCTTGCCAGAGGTGATGCGAAATCGATCCAATTTTATCCAGATGATGTATAAATGTCCAGAGGGAGAGATAAGTATAGAAAGAGTTGATAAAGATATTGGAATTACTTATTAGAAAAAGTTAAACAAGTTTTCATGAACATCTAATAGGACTGCTCCTCCATTCCGTTCTCGCAGAAAGAGGCTGGGTAGCAAGACAATGAACAACTCTGCTTTGGAATTGGCTCGCCACTTACTAGCTTTGGCAAATTACTTAACATTTTAGTATCCTGGACTTCATTTATAAAGCTGTGGATGTTGATGCTTCTGAGAAATTAATTGAGGTCCTTTATTATTGCTTCCTTTGGCCAATATTTATTCAGTGCTCGGAGCATTAGTATATAAGAAGAAAAAATTTCAAAAGCAAAGCCTAGACTTTAATGATGCTTGAAATCTGACTGGTGCATCAGGAAATGAACAAAGAAACAAAGAAAGACATTGTAATGACTAATGGAAATACATGGCAGTGAAGTAAAAGTAAGGTGTGAGGGGGGAGATCCATCCAGGTAATGGAATAAGATGCATTTAAGATAGATAACTAGATTAAAATATGTTGGAATAAATGAAGACCTACACAAGGGGTGGGAGGCCCTCGTACATTAGCAACACCAGGAAGACACTGCCATCCCCAAAGTTGCAGAGGTGAAGGAAAGAGGAGAGAGGTGGTGCTAGCAGAAACCAATCATTCGGACCACCCAGATGAACCTGTACGGAGCTGCCTTTTGGGAAGATAGCATCTTTGAACAATGCTGTTTTTCTAGGTGGAGCTAGAATCTTGGAAGGGTCACCATCAGCCACTCATAGAGATGCATCCTGAAACAATGAGAGCAGGAGAGAATATTCTCTCCTTTTCTTACCCTCAATAGCTTCCAAGTGCCTCCCACTGATGGAACCAGGCAGGCAGCCAATTCTAAAAGAAGGATTCTAGGAAGTGTCATTTTCACGGGAAGAGCCAGGAATGGCACTGAGAACAGACAAGCCGGTGATCTGGATGATGGTGAGGGTGGGCACGGGGGAGAAAAGGGATTTGAGAAAAGATACCAAAGGATAGCCGTGCTTTTCACGATATTCTATTTCTCAAGTCCAGTATCCAGGATTCATATTTCTCAATCTTTTAACAATTTCCATGTTACACCAACTCTGAATAGAATACAAATATTAAATAATTTAAAAAGTAAGTGACTACAATAAAAAAGGAGTGAAAGTGACCAGTGAACAAAAAGGCCTGTCTGTGGACGTATTACTTGACCAGAGACTTTAAAAAGTGAAGCGGGGAGCCATGAGAATAGTGAGAGGAAAGGTTTTCCAGGGGAGGGGTAACCAGCATGATGGGCCAGAGGCAGGAGCCGTCCTAGTGATGCAGGAGTGCAGCAAGGAGGCAAGGGCGGCAAGGTAGGGTGTGGGTGGGCGAGAGGGGGTGGTCTTTGGGAACTATGACCAGGAGGGCCCTTGTAGACCATAATAAGATGCTAGATTAATTCCAAATTATTCTCTATTTGCTGATTCCTTTGTCCACTGCTGGGTACATAGCACATTTGCTCTTATTATTAGCTAGAAGACAGCCTGGACTCAGCAAGAACGTGGTGGAGACACATTCAGCGCTACGTACAAATTGTTATAGAGTTTTAAACTCAGTAGAAAGGGAAACAGCCTTGCTAGGGAGAGACCAAATTGGAAAAAAGACTCATGTTCTTTCATTCGAAGGGAATGGTGGCCTTTCCTGAGCTAATTTGACGCTCTACAGCACCAGATCCATAGCCAGAACCAAGGCCTTGCTTTACAAAGATTTACAAACATGTACACACAAACGCTATGCACAAACATGCATCCACTTGTGGACACTCACAACGCACACACATTAATATTCTCTCATGCACAGTGAATTTAAAAGTTAGTTTACACTTCATCCTGAAAAGAGAATCTTGATCAGACCAAAAATTAAATAATAACAATAATAATAACAGGAAATATAAAAAAGATTAGTATTTTATTTCTTTAATTTTGGGTTTATGTAAACAATGTTTGAATATTAATTAGTAATTTATGGTCAGTTAAAATCTATATTTTTTGTTTTACTGTTAATGCATAGTTTATCATGTTGCACAGAATATCTAACCATGCATTTGGGAAAGCATTTAGGTTATCTTGAGGATGATGGCATTAGTAGCATCCTGGGGAAAGGTTAAATTGTACCTACACTGAATGACAGGAAACAAAGACTTTCAGTTTTGTCAGCTTATCACTAAACTGATATAGTAGCATGAACATTGTAGAAATATGAGGTCTGTCCAGAAAAAGTCCAGCCATTGTTAATATAATGAGAACAGTTTGCACAACATCGATGTAACCAGGCAGCCAAGGAGAGTGGACTGGAATGCACAAGTGTGAACAATGACGACTTCACTGTACTAGTCAGTGGGGGCAATAGACACCATTGAGTGAGCATGTGTGCTGTGTAGCTATTGCATTCAAAATGACTGAGTGAGTAGAGCAATGAATCTGTATGATATTTTGCATCAAGCTTGACCATTCCTCTGTGGAAACTATTTGGATGATTCAGAAGGCTGCAGCTATGGGCAACTGGTGATTGGCAGCTTCATCACAACACACCCGCTCGTGCATCACATCTTGTGCCGAGTTTTTTGGCCAAACATCAAATCACTCAGGTGTCTCAGCCCTTCCATGGCCTAGATTTGGTGTTCTGTGACATCTGTCTTTTCCCAAAACTAAAATCACCTTTGAAAGGGAAGAGATTTCAGACCGTCAGTGAGATTCAGGAGAAGATGACAGGGCAGCTGATGGTGACTGGGAGAACTGTGTGATTTCAGATGTTTGATGGGATTCAGGAAAATATAATGGGGCAGCCAAAGGCAATTGGAAGAACTGTGTGAGATCCCAAGGTGCCTAGTTTGAAGGGGCCTGAGGCATCATTGTCCTATGCACGTTTCTTGTATCTTGTATCCTCTTCAATAAATGCTTCTATTTTTCATAATACATGACTGGATACCTTCTGGACAGACCTCATGTAAAAGTTACTTAACTCATAATATATGTTATAATGGTATATAGTGCTCAAAACTCAGCATCTACCTATGCATAGACTAAGAGAGGAAGGGAAATAGATAGGCAGACAGGTAGGTAAATAGGTAGGTAGGTAGGTATTAGATACATAAACCAGCTAGAGAGAAAAAAAGCTATAAATCTGAAAAATCCATTGACTTTCAGCACAGGCCAGCAAAAAACAA
Organism: Artibeus jamaicensis; assembly: GCF_021234435.1. Taxonomy (NCBI): domain Eukaryota; kingdom Metazoa; phylum Chordata; class Mammalia; order Chiroptera; family Phyllostomidae; genus Artibeus; species Artibeus jamaicensis. The sequence continues at coordinate 4,354,373 of NW_026522028.1, read as the reverse complement.
AAGTCTCTCACTCCAGAAAGAAAATGAACAATAAAGCATTCTAAATGATTAAATAACAACTTAGGCCGATTTCCTTCCATTAACTAATATAATTCTATCCAGATCTTATGCAATAAGTTCCCTTTATTTAGTTTCAGGGCCTTGGCCTTGGCCTTCTCCATCTAAGCACTTCTCTCAGAGGATAATTATAAAGCATCAATTTGATGACATCAATGGCTGTCCCTTTCCCTGGATTTCAAGCATGATGAGAGCGAAGAGCCTACGATTTCAGCTCCGTGATACCCAATAACAAGCACAGTGCCATACAAGGAATCAATGTTTGTTGAATGAATAACTGTAAGTTGCATAGTGTAACCCTGAACTATGTAAATAGGAAAAGCAAGTGTTTGCAGAAGCACAGACCCTAAACAAGAGGAGAAAGAATTTACCTGGAGAATTTGGACACTTCTGATCCCATCTATGAATAGCTCCCATGTAACCCTCTAAACTCTGAATGGCTTAAATTGACTTGCTTATCATTTACCCTTCTTCTCATTTCTCACTTCATGGTTTCTGGACGCCAATGTAGACTTTCTTTAACTACAATGGTTTTTTCCTAGTATAATTGATTTCTGAATTTAAAGTGTGTCAGTCTGGTTTAAAATTAACAAATAGCAAAGAATGTTTATATGTACCTCATATTATATATAGAGTGTGTATTTGTGTATGTTTTGATTTTCTCCTAAAATTTTTTTGAAAAAAAGAAAAAACTCATGTTCTAAATCCTGTCACTGTGGAATTTATAAAGTAAAATTCATAAAGTGATGATCTTTATTACATCCAGAAATATTAGATGTTAGTTTATGTTTCTATGGTTATATGAGTACCACTGTATGAAAAACATGCTTATACACACATCTCTCTCTCTCAAGCTCCATAGGCCCTATGTGTATGTATGTGTGTATATACACACATGCACATAATATGAGAAATATGTGTGTATTTAATATATTATATGCTATTTATTAACTTTCAACTCTTTATTTTAAATTAATTTTTAGCCTCTATGATACCTTTTAGAGATATGATCATGAAGAATAGAGAGTCCTTGAATTCATTGAATTCACACATTACTCATGGAGTCAGATAACATTCCAATATTTTTGATAAAATTATAATTAATTTTATAAAAGGGAAATACAGAATGCTATGGCAGTACATAACAGGAACATCATATATAGACTGGGAGCTCATAAGGATTAACTTCTGAACAAAGGCATGAAGCATTAAGAATTAGCTATTCCAGCCCTAACCACCTGGATAGCTCAATTGGTAAGAGTGCCATCCCGATTGGCAAAAGTTGTGAGTTTGATCCCTAGTCAGGGCACGTACAAGAATCAATTATAATGCATATGGGGAATGCATACATAAGTGGGACAACTTTCTCTCTCTGTCTGTCTTTCTTCGATTGATCAATCAATCAATCAATCAACCAACCAATCAATAAAAGATTTAGTAATTTTGAGACTCCTGGGAGAACATACCCAGACTCTGCGAGATGGGTAATATTATGTCAGCTTTGGGAAATGAAAATTCAATATGAAATAGAGAGAAATTAAGCCTGAATGTGGCTGTTACTGGACACAGGCAACACCCACATTAGACAGGGCATTTTAGGTGCCTTTAAACTAAGAACAGAAATAAATCATTGAAGGTATTACACACAAAAAATAATGTGCTTAGATAGCCCTTAAGAAAAATTGTTCTGGCCAAAATGTAGAAAATAGATTACTGTGTCAAGGATGGATGCGGGGAGACAAATTAGTGATCCGGGCAGGAAACCACAGCATCTTGGACTAATAGGACAGCAATAAATATGAAAAGCTGTTCGGATGCGAGACTTTTTCAGAAGATAAAAATATATAGGCTTGTTGACTGGATGGGAGAGGGTGTGGGTGAGGGACCAAGACTGTCAAGCCTGATTCTGAGGTCCCTGACATTGGAAGGGTCAAAGAGGAGATGGTTGTTGGTTGTGGAGAGCCCACCACGAGTTTACCATTTTGAGATCTGATGCATTTGTGTGGCCTGACACAACAAAATTGAACAGTTAAGGAAGTACATACGTAAATCCAGGGCTTCACGGGTATGTCTGGGCTACAGAGAAATGCACTATGCTTGTCTGTCATATAAATTTCAAACCAAGGGTACCTTTACTCATTTAGTTACCCTCTCTCTATGAAAAAGTACTCATTAGCCAACACGATTTATGTTGTGGGAGCTGAACAGTGATTATAAAGCACATAGTTTATCTCATTTAAACCAGAAATACTTGAGAGTACTTGTGAAGGTTTCCTCGTTCTTTTTCAGAGTAAAAAGAAAGATGAGTCTGGTGCAGAAGTCAAACGCACCCAAGAGCAAACTGAATAGGAGTCATGCTACCTACCAGCCAGTGAAAGGTTTGTGGGTGCTGCTCTTTGATTCCAATGGAGGAGCAGAACTAGTCCTGCTCTGTCTACAGAGATTCACTGTCTTCCTTTTATGTAGCCATCAAGATTAATAAGTCAACTGAAAATTTTCTCTTCACTGAAGCAGGAAGACAATAAACATATCCAATTTAATAACCTACTAGCCCCAATCTGGCAAACGAAATAGACTTCCAGGAAATCCAGGAAGCTCAGAGAGTCCCAAAGAAGTTGGACCCAAGAAGGAACACACCAAGGCACATCATCATTACATTAGCCAAGATTAAAATGAAGGAGAGAATCCTAGAAGCAGCAAGAAATACGGGGACAGTCACCTACAAAGGAGTTCCCATCAGACTGTCAGCAGATTTCTCAAAAGAGACATGAAATGTTAAAGGGACTTACTTAAGAAAAAGAAGATAAAGAATATAAACAGTGAAAGGACAGCAAACTCACAGTTATTAACAACCACACCTGAAACAAAAGCAAACTAAAAGGACAGCTAGATCAGGAGCAGAACCATAGAAATGGAGATCACATGGAGGGTTAGTAACAGAAAGTGGGGGAAGGAGAAGGGGGGAGAAAGTATAAAAAATAAGTAGCATAGATGGTAGGTAGAAAATAGGGGGGAGGGCAAGAATAGTATGGGAAATATAGAATCTAAAGAACTTGAGACAAGTGGTCATAAACTAAATGGGGGGGGAATGGTGGGGGAGGGGTGTGTAGGGTGGAGGGGAATGAAGGGGGAAATAGAACAACTTAATGTCATAATATATAAAATATATTTTTAAAAAAGACAAGTAAAAATAAAATAAAATAATTAAAGAAATAATAACCTACTAGCTTAAAAGATCACAAGAGTCCTGCTGATGTCATTTGGCTCAGCCCAGGTCCGTGAAAACAACAGCCTGAAGATTCAACATTCAGCCATGCCTTGCTTCTAAATATCTGACATGTATCTCAAAATAGTCTTATGATGATTTTTACTCTCCTACTGCTAAAGCATGACCTAAAAATATAAACAACCTCCCTAATGTTTTATGATTAGGGAAATACATCCTATAGAATTACAATGAATAAATTAATAAATGGCTGCAGGGTTGAAAGCACTATTGTGGATTATTGGGAAAGTAGATTTTAAGGGTGACTTATGTGCATTATTGTTTATCTTGAAAGGTTAGCAGAACATCCCATTAATCTCCAGCCCCTCACTAGAGCCACAAGAAGGATGGCAATGATAAAGTATGGTCAAATTGACATCTAAAATTGTAGAAGAAAAGTGTGGCAAAAAAAGTTTTCTGTGTCTTTTGTTTTTAAATCTCTTCTGTTTTATCCAGTTGACTTAAAAGGGAGAGGGGCTTCAGTGAAGAGAGGAAAAAAGACAGTGGAGCAAAGGAGAGAATAGGAGAGACAAGGCAATGATTTTCAAACGGCCATGTGTGGAATTAAGTGCTACATTTTTCTGATACACATGAGTCTATGTCAAAGGATAAAAAACTGTAATTGAAAAGGAGTTGTGTTCCAGTACTTATTCTCACACACGGGGGTGGGCAAAAGTAGCTTTAGAGTTGTGAGTATGTGTAACACAGAGTTTCTTTTTGTATTATTATTTATTCATTGCTGTATCACTTTTCACATCCACAACTGTAAAACTACTATTGCCCACCCCTATACACATACAGTAGAACCTCGGTTCTTGAATTTCACTCATTCCAGAAAATGGTTCAAGAAGCAATCTGTTCAAAATCTGCATCTCCTTTGTCACCTGAGAGACACCTGACTGATCACACAGGCATCTGTATGAGAGGGTTGCTGGGTGGGGAATTGAGACCCAAAGTTTTGTTAGACAACCGCGAAATGTTTTCTGTGAACAGGCTGGTTAAGAACTGAACTGTTCAAGGAGCAAGATGTTCGAGAACCGAGGTTTAACTGTACCTATGATGTAGGAATAACAACACATATTCTCAATGAGTTGCTCTCTAAGGACTGAGAAAGATAACTTATTACGATGTTCTTGGTAGAATAAAAATAACTATGAAGATAGGATCAATTTGATCTTTTAACATTATTTTCTTATATTATTTTTGCCAGGCACCAACCATCGATCCCTAACACCAATTTTCACCATTGAAAGTACACTTCAAAAGTCAAGGTTTTGTTTGACAGTGAGAGCAGAAGAAAAAAAGGAAAGAGGAAATTAAATAATGTATAACACATGCAATGTAAATTATACATATGTAAATTGTATAATTTATAATTCATCTATAAGCCACATTTAATTAATGATTATTAATTAATCAAGAGAAGTTTTCTAAGAGTGTGTAAAATTGCTACTGATATGTTGGTAAATAAAGTACAAGGGAGCACATTCTTCTTTATGGATAAATGGAATAAAAATGTTTGGCAGTTTTGTAAATAATCATATGTAATGGAAAATAAAAACAGAGAAAATGTAATATGAGCAGACTGATGGCTGTATGGATAAAGAGTATATATTGCTACATATTTATACTGCTGTAACATAGTCGAATCTCAGTTATCAAACACCAACATTCTGAACATCTTTAAAATAAACAGAAAAAAATTAAACCTTAATATAATAGGTTCGTGTAAATTAAAAAACTTTCTCAGTGAATAAGATCTTTTCCCCACCAGTTACAGTATCACCATTAAAATGTACTTCAATTGAAAGGAGGCTTATGGATTTTATGACAAGGAAAATTCATTATTGCTAAATAGGTCAATGTTTGGAAATTTCGGACATTCACCCCAATTGGTTTCAGAGAGGTCCAGCAACAAGTACATTGAAATCCAGCAGAGGGAGCTGACATTATTGCCAAGTTGTACTATGTGCTTCCCTATCAGGGAAACTAAAGCCCTCAGCAAAAAGGAGTTTGAAATAAAAGAAAAAATATGCATTTAGCCTTTGCTTTATTCCATTCATTCCATGACCTCACCAGAAATGAAAATCAAATTCTAGAAAAATGGGGAAAGCTTCATGTATAGCACTTTCATGTAATTCTTCAGGAAATTACTTCATGTAATACTAGAAAAGTTATATGGTTAATTCCTTGGATATTGACAAAGAAAGGCAATTTAAAAGTGTTTTCCAACTAATTAAATTCTTGATAGAAAACAAACATATTCTTGTGCTTCTCATAACAAATTTGGGGAAGACATTTAGAAACATTTTTATTGTAATGCCTTAAAATCCAATTTTACTCTATAATCCTTTGTCTATGCATACACACACACACACACACACACACACACACACACACATACAGGGAAACCAAAATCTCATTTTTAAGAGTGTTTATAAACCTTTCTGTCAAAGGGATTTTTGCCTTAAAAAGCAAGCTGATGAATAAGGATATTTTGGATCAGGTACTATGTATAAATACAGTTAGCAGGAAAGACATTCTGCAAAACCTGCTATGGAACAATGCACATCTGCTATGGAACATTTGCACAATGTTCCATTCTTAAATTCTACCATTAAACGAGGAAGACAGGGTATTGTATAGTTAAAGTAAATCAACAGTAAAATGCAGCCCAAAGAATAATTTCTCCTTTGCTGAATTTCAGTTGCCACATATATTCTGCAGCTATAATCATCTTCACATACATGGACAGAAGTATAATAATAAGATGCCCAGCTAAATAGCCTGTGCATAAAGCAAGTTGGATTTAATGGCAGCCCATTAATAGGGCTTCAAATACTCTTTTATTTCCATTAATGTGAAAAAAAATTATTGTAAAAGTTGCAACCCACCAAGGGGAAGTTAGGCCTATATAAAACAAATGCTGCATTTGCTCCTCATAGTCATGAAATTATTATGGAAGAAGGGGAAAGAAATGGAAATATAACATATATTTCCCAGCAATAGTATTTCGCTACTTGTTACTACAGGCCATAGAGAGAGTCGTTCAGTTAGTTCAAATTGTTCTTTTGTGTTAGTTCTTTTCTTTTTTTTTTTTGATAAGTAACTTATTTGTAAAGTGTCGAGTTAGCCATTTTAAATATTTTTACTTACTTGTCTGTAGCTCTTTTTCTCTGGCTTGCACATCGGCAAAGACTTGGTTAAAATGATTTGTGAAGGCCACAAAGTCTGCGTCCAGGAACATCGGCCCATGCCCTTTCTCTTTCAGGGCTACGTTTTGAATTTTTAATCGCTCGATTTGAGGCTGAAGAGCTGACAGCCGGCTGACTTCATCCTGTACCATAATTTAGAGTATTAAAATAAATAGCATTTTCCCTTTGCAAACATCACATTTTGAAAAGGAAGGTGTTAAAAGGCCCCGATGCCAGCTTAGCTTAATACTCTTATAAAAAAAAAAGTGGATAAAAAGCATCCATGATGGCTTAGGTAAGCCTCCAGCACAGGTCAGCAATTTAACAATACCTGGACTCTCCATTCAATAGATATCATCACATAGAACTGCGTTTAAGTTCCAAAATGACATCATTTAGAGCATTAATGGGCATGAATGTGTACAGGTGAAAAGCACCATGAATGACCTTATACTCTTTCCATAAATCAAACAGGAATGTTCCTCTGCATGGCTGTTATCTCAAAACTGTAGGTCTTTCCTTCAAATCCTATTCATCTCAAGAATAATATTTACTTTTGCTTTAAATTTGTTTGTGTAGAATATAAGTTATACAAATCTACATATATTCACATATCTATATATTATATTAAATTACAAATATATGTTTATATATACAAATTGCATCCATTACATATGTATTTGATGCAGTATTAATCTATATACATACACATATTCACGCCTATAATTATCTATCTTTTGTATGGTCTCATTTTTCTCCTGGCTACATGGGCAATTGCTGTTGTTTTATTTAGGATGACTGGTTGCTTTTCTCTTGCTGCCCTGGCATAATTATTAATACTAGCCTTTTATTTTTCGAGAGTACCCTGGTTACTCTGGCAGGGTGGCTCAGTTAGTTGGAGCATCGTTCTGTAAACCAAAAGATTTAGGGTTCAATCCCCGGTCAGGGCACATACCTAGGTTTTAGGTTTGATCTGTGCTCTGAGCACATACAGGAGGCACCCAATTGATGCTTCTCACATCAATGTTTCTCCTTCTCTCTCTTTCCCTCTGCCTCCCTTCCTCCCTCCATTTCTAAAATCAGTAAACATATCCTCAGGTGAGGATTAAAACAGGAAGAAAAAAGAGTGCCCTGCTGTGCTTTGAAAGGTAACAGCATATGGACACTCTGCCGTGCTGTCCAATACGGTCGTCACCAGGCACATGTGGCCACTGAGCACCTGAAATGTGAACGGGAGGGTTCCAAGGTGCTGCCGTTGTAAGACAGGATTTTGAAGACTCAGAAGGAAAATATACAAACACTGCTTCTCATAGATAGTTTTAAATAGTATTAAATGTTGAAGTGATATTTTGGATATTCCAGGTTAAATAAAATGCATTCTTGAAATGCACTTCGCTGTTTCTTTTTCCTTTGTTAATGTCACTTCTAGAAAATGTAAAATTACATAGGTGACTCAAATGTATGGAGTGCATATTTCTTTTGAACAGTGCTGTTCTTGAGAGAAATGTTTTCACACTCTTTTGTTTCCAGCAGAGTAGCAATTCATATGTATCCAGTACCAACATAAACTGAACTTGAACAAATCGCAAAATGCTCTTTGTAAAAGTGTTATTACCATGGCTGCTTACTCATAATTTATTCTTGTGCTACCTTTAGAAACAAAAGCAGTTCAGGATTTTTTTTTTTTACCATTTAAAATGTTAAAAGCAGGGTAATTAAAAATTAAAGACTGGGTGAGAGAGCCATTAGAAAGAGGGGAAAATTGAAAATATTACTGTAATTATGAACTAAATATAACCCTGAGCTCCCTGGAAGTCAAAGTGAAAAGTAGTAAATAAATAAATAAATAAATAAAGTTGTTTCTTGGAGGGATAACATGCATAGTGTTTTGGAGAGAGCAAGTTTTGCTTTAAAATAAATGTATTGAGTACACCCTTTCATAGTATCAAGGCTACTTAATAGGCAATGTCACTGGTTATGAGTTTTAGAAGATATGTATATAATTAATTTCCTTGTGGTTATAACAGTATGGTTGATTAGGGTAGGAGGATCACTGACAATCGAATTCTTTTTGTAAATGAAGATGAGAGATATTCAGATAAATGGGCAGGTGACCTATCTCTCTCTTTCAAACACAAAGCCTCTCCGTGAAGTTCTAGAAGGTAACTACATATCCATGAGGAAGAATAAGAGAAGAGGTAAAGGGCACCATTCCGTGCTTGGAAAATAGAATGAGAGACCTGCTCTTTGTATACCAGGCTTGCAAATGGCAGCACTGACATCTGCTGTGAAATCAGTCCGGAAACTGATTTACATTTGGCCAGAGGGAGGGCCTGAGTCATCCTTCCTGTTTAGGGGGCTATAGAAGGAGTCTAGAGCTCGGTAAAGTATGTTCTGCTAAACAAAGGGGACTTTGCAACTAGTCAAACATTTGCATAAATGTTCAGTTAAGACCTTTAAGTTCTGAGAGTAAATTTTGACCAACATAGTTAACATTCAAAAGATGTTAACAATGACTAACTTTTCCGTAAAAGGCCTTAGTGTGGTTGGTCCTCCAGCTTAAGGCATCATCCCTGAGTCTGTCTGTCCTTTCAAATTATACGTTTATCTCAGGGAAAAAAAAAAACACCTTTTGTATCTTTCTCAGGAAAAGATCCATGGATTTCTCCCCATTCTTGAAGGGCTCTCTAACCCCTAACATATTAAGAACCAGTTCTGGCAAGTATTACATTTTGAGCTAAATTTGCACTCTAATCTTTAAAAAATAAATCTCCAAATAACCGAATGCATTGACAAACAGGATGGAATAATGTATTGACCTATTGTTAATCATAGCCAAATAGTACAATTTTAACTGTTGTGTGAATGACACTGAGCATACCCTGCTAAATATTTCACCTGAGGTGATTCATCAAATTCACAAAAATCAATGGGGCACAGAAAAAGAGTGAGGGATGATGAAGAGGGATGGAACTGTGTCATTATAAACTGAAACTGTGTGGCTGAATTTAGAAGAAATAATTTCACCTAGGATGACCTCCCCTCACCTGGAGAGAATATGTAAGATACACGGCACTCCAGTGATCCCCATTTGTTCCTCAGATAAAGATCAAGGTCCTAACATGTCCCAAGTGCCTTTGCTGTCTCCTACACACCTGATCCTCTGTGTCCAGCATTCATATTGACCGTCTTTCACTTCTAGGTCCTTAGTGCTTCCCCACACCGCATTCCTTCTCTGCCTGACACCTCTTGCCCAGCTGTTTTTAATTTCAACTCACCCTAAAAGCCTTAACTGAAATGCACTGGTCTCAAGGAAGCTGCCCCTGGTGGCTCTGTCTAGGTGAGGTTTTCCCTGTCTGACATTCATTCTCTCAGAAGCCTGTACCTTTGTTGAAGGCATTTGTCCCAGTGGTAACTTTACATCTACTGATTTAACCGCACATGTAATGTCTCTTTTCCCTGCTGCAGCAAAACACTATGAGGGCGGGGTCAATGAATGTGCACTCCGATTTTCCCAAAACTTCAGTGGCCACTGCCCTAGTGGGTCCTAAAGGTAGAACCATGATCCCAGCAGGACTGAAAGGGCATCAAGCCAAAGAGGATTATTCTCTGGCCTTCAGACCCAATGGAGTCTGCCTTGCTAGTTTTTGGACATGCTTAAAACGTGTCAGCCCTTCCTTTTCTATTTTCCCTCCTTATGGAATGGGAAGGCTGTCCCCGGCCCATCTCACCATTGTATCATGGAAACACGTAACATGTCCACTGTCACAGGTTCACGGGAAGGGAACTGTTTCAGGATGCATCACACCTAGAGTCTCACCTACATCAGATTTAAATGACATTTAGATGAGACTTTGGACTTCAGACTTTAAAATTAATGCTGGAATAGTTTGTGACTTTTGGACCTTTGGGGCTCCTAGCATGGGAGAGGGACATAAATGAGGGGCAGGGGCAGAATATTATGGACTGCATTATATCCCCCCCAACTTAAAAGTCGATGCTGTAACCCACAATGCGACTCTATTTTGTGATAATGCTTTAAGAAGGACAGTTAAACAAGGTCATAAGTGCGGTGTCCTTATCCGAGAGCATTAGTGGCCTTAAGCCCTGACGGATGGAGCTCAGTTGGTTGGGTGTTATCCACAAGCAAGGTGAAAGGTCACCAATTCAATTCCCGGTCCAGGCGCATGCTGGGGATGTGGGTTTGGGTCCCTGATCAGGGCACATACAAGAGGCAACCAACTGATGTTTCTGTTCCTCTCTTTCTCCCTCCCTTTCCCTCTTTCTAAAAATAAATAAATACTCTTTTAAAAAGGAAGAAGCAGAGATTTCTCTCCCTCCATACACAGGCACCAATGAAAGGCCACATGAGGACGTGGGGAGAAGGCCACTGTCTAAAGGCAGGAGGAGAACTCTCACCAGAAGCTGAACCCTGCCCGACCTTGATCTTGGACCTTCCATTCTCGAGAACCGTGAGAAAATTAATTTCTGTTGTTTCAGCCATGCAGTCTATGGTAATTGTTACAACAGCCCAAACCAGCTAATAGAGTTCGTATGATTCTTGGCCACATTAAAGACACTGAATATTTATTTTACAGAAGCATGAATACTTGTAGATGATATTATTACTTTCAATATCTGAAACTCATGAAACACATTAAGGTAACATTGTCAGGTTTTTGTTGCAAGAAATAACGTAGGTGGAGTATTCCACTGATTCACAGGGGAAAGAAAGGTCCAGGATTCTTGTCTTTAAAAGCAACGTGTGTCTACATACAAACATTCCCTAGATTTGCATATTTGCCTAATTAAATAAATGCCTTTCTGTTCTATATACTTTATGCAAAAATGTATTTTCTGGGTTTACTTACTTCCTAGTAAAGCTATAGGCCCAATATTTGAAGAATCAAGTCTTTCTAAGTGGTTTACCCTTTCAAAATACCTTTAATTTTCCATCACTTTCTGGGTTGAACACCATCTCCAAACAGTCTCTCGCTGTTTAAACCACGATTTTCAAAGTATGCAGATGAACCCACATCCACTGAATTTTAGATTAAATGCAGCCATTTCAGTCTATCATCAAAGTTCACCCTGGGAACCTTTTGATCTATTGTGTCATCGATTTCCCACTTCCCATGAAAAGTATGTAACTCATGGTAACTAAGCCAAAAGTTCAAGCAATTTATGTGATTGTGTCTCTTGTTTTCTTACACTTGCAGGCGTGTTCTTTTAATCTCCTTCTCAGGTCCTTTCATGTTATTATATCTTGTTTGTCCCTCCCGAGCCCCTGCCCACCCTTCTCTTGTGACTCAAGAGAATGACATTTATTGACTACAACTCCTTGTCCTCTACCTTCTGATTCGGTTGAGTCAGTGGGCGGCCTTGCTCAGATTCTGGAGGCAGGGGGGAGAGCAAAGTAGAAGGGCTGTTTTTCTGGCTCCATTCCTGTGATGGTATTGGGTTGTCTTTACAGTGGGCTTCTGAATCTCCTTCTGGGTTTCTCTAACTTCTCTCTCCCTGATACTTTCTGTCCAAAGACTGGGAACCGCTCTGATGCTGGGTTACTGCACCATCCCCTGGGGCTCCGCCATACTCCAAGCACGTTGATAAAATATTTTTGTAAAGAAACTTCCCTCAAATTATCCTACTCTGAATGGTCTGGCAGTTTTCAAGATCTTCCTCAGATATCTGATTGTACAGTATATCAGCTGCATGTGTTTGTGTGGGCACCACTTTTTCAGAATACCGCTGGGTTTTCCTCCAAGCACATGCACTGTCAAGAAAACCTCCAAATTACTGGTCATTTATCACCGGACACATGTGGTTCAATACTCTGACACTGCCTCGCCATTTTGCAAACTGACAAAATCAATGAGCCACATGTAACCATTTTTTAACGATTCAGGCATCCATGTATCACCTATTTAAATCAATTCTCTTTACTTAATTTACAAAGTGACCCCCTCGACAAGCCTAGTATTTCACTGGCAGAACTGCAGTTGAAAAAAAAATGACAGGAAAAAAATCAGAAAATAAAACTGAATAAGTGTACTTGATAAAAATGATTTTCTATGCTTATATTTTGATCTTTACTATGTTTCATTCTAAATCCTTAAAAGGGATGCTTTTTTATGAAATATTTTGCTATTCTTCTGGAACTTGCCAAGAAATTCCTATTGCTCATGCTGCATATAAGAGGAACGATTCTTACCTTACAATTTTTTAACTGGCTTTTAATTGCCGTGGGATCTAAGGTGGCGGTGGGCTGGCTTTTCAACCAGTTGTCAGCAGTGGTTGTTATGTGCTCCAATTGTTGCAGCTCATTATAGAAAGTGATGATGTTGTTCTGATACTCCAGCCAGTTAAGTCTCTCACTTAGCAATTGGCAGAACTCTTTCCACCGGCTGTTCAGCTGCTCAGAGGCTTGTTTGATGCTGTCAGCATTGAGACCCTCTAAAAAGAAAGAATTGTAAAAGCTCTCCACTAAGCCATGGACTGAAAGACATTATCTGAAGAGCAATGTGTTTCCGGTTTAAAAGTATTCATCGGAAGAATGATTACCAACAAGTCTTCTATTTACTGGTCAATAAGTAAAAGTAACCGAGATACTTTCTGAATAACTGCAAAGTCTGCATCTTATCAAAAATATGAATGTAATAAAATAATAAATAAAAACCCATAAGATGTGTAACAGAAGAAATTTAAATCAAAATAAATATGGTCAAAGTTCTGATGGAGAGCGGAAGACTGACTGTGGGCAGATCATCTTTTGGATGTTTCCAAATAAATGTTAAATATCATGTATATTATTAAAATGTACCTCCAAAAACTAAGTTACACTTTTATTTTTTAAAATAGTTTGAAAAGTAGGTGAAATGTTGTTTGAATTTTTTTTTAGGAAGAAAGGCATCAAAAACTGATAATGCTGATTCTGCTACAGGAAGCCAGAAATAAATACACAGTCTCCCAAAGAAGTAAAATAAGCACTAGGAAAAATAATCTTTGTAATATGAAAAAAAGTTTTCATATTATTTACATATCATTTACATATGCATAAATGAACATTTAAAAATCATCTATAGAAATACTAAGGCAGAAAAAAATATCTATCAAGGGCAAAAGTTTGGAAACAAAAACATCATGGCATTTAGTCTTCTGGAGACTGTACTGTGTGTTAGGGAATATGCTGTGTTTTAACATATACTAACTTATTTAAACTTTGTCATAAAGTAATATCTGACTAATGCCAATCCAGGTATATATTATCCTATACATAGTATGAAAGCAACATTATGCAATGCTATGTATTAAAATATTCATTCTCTAAAGTTAGTTCACAAAATTTAGATATCTGTACACACAAACACACCTGTTTAAAAATAAACACATACACATGTTTATATAATAATATGCTTAATAAATTACATTATATGAAGATAAATGTTAAAGCTATATAGCACAGATAACTTTCTAATATTTTTGAAATGCTAATATTTGAAGTTTCCTCTTCCTAGATAGATCCATAGGCATCTCAAAAGGGGTCATAAACTCACTATAAGATCTTCCTGCCACATTAAACTATTTAAGGGGTAAAGTGATTTGGTGGAGACCAAGTCGTCTAGGAGAATCTACTTTTATGAATATTTATTTACTCCACTTTCTGGAATAAAGATAATTTAGCTGATAGTTAAGTGAGCTATCAAGAAATCTGAAGACAATCTCTAACCACATTAAGACCCGTGGTTTTGCTCATTTGTACATGCACTTTAGTCTTCTTAAAGACTAAATAATTTGGGATTAAATTCAACAACTATATTACTGTCCACTGCTCTGATACTGTAATTTTCACTGTGTTGTAATTCTGTTATGGCACCAAACCACATCTGCCAGTTCATCTGAAGTACAACTGTACCTTCACTACCTTCAAAGTTTGACACCACCAGGGATGACCCTGGAGAAAACAAACATTGCAAGTACTACCAATAACAATCTGTCCTTCTTTCTTCAGCTGATATATTTTCAAAGAAAAACAACTTTAAAAATAAAGTGTAAAAGATAACATATGCATGTTTCCATATATACAGCAATAAGAGGTAGCCCATGGTTTGCTGGAGCTAAATATTATTCTAATACCCTCCTACTAGGGTTTTTTTTATTGGTTTTATAGAAATATCAGGATGTGTTGTGTGATACACTGTGATTATTTGGTTCTGAGCAGTGACTGAGAATGGTACCAAAATATGTTTGGCGGGATGCCACTAAGTAACTATAGTTGTAAAAAGATCATGTTTGTTACAGAGTATAAAAGAAGAATCCAAAATTCCAATCGCATAGGCACTAGGATTGAGAAAAAAATATTACAAGAAAAAGTTAACGTTATTGTTGGAAAATGAAAGAAAATAATTTAAAAATATACAGGCTAAGAGTTTAACTTGTTAGATAATGAATAAAAATGTGCCATGGATCTAAATGATCAGATGTTGCCTTGGCCAGTGTGGCTCAGTTGGTTGGAGCCTTGTCCCATTAACCAAAGGGTAGTGGGTTAGATTCACAGTCAGGGCACATGCCTGGGTTGTGAGTTCAGTCCTCAGTTGGGGCTTGTGCAAGATACAGCCTATTTATGTTTCTCTCTCATATCAATATTTCTCTCCCTTCCACTGTCTCTCCCTTCACCTCTCTGTAAAGTCAATCAGCATGTCCTCAGATGAGGATTAAAAATTTTTTTAATGATCAGATGTTTAGGAGAAGTATTTTTAGCATACATTAAACTTGAATAAGCACTTAGAAGAAGGAAATCCATGGTAGTTCAAGTCCAAGAGAGGCAAATAAGAGATGCTAAAGCAAAGTAAAGGGACTGATGAACTGATGCTGGATTGTGTTATTTAACCTTTATCTAAATGATCAGAATATACAGAGAGAAATATCTCTCTGTACCAGACAGAGACCAACCATACAAAGACCCCATAGTATTGGGAAAAATAAAATCGTAAGTTAATTTTCAGTATGAATAACATACAGATTAATTTAATCAGAAAAACAGAAATCAAACTATGAATTATCAATAGTTTCTGTGGTATTTAAATTTCATGAGTCTTTTTTGGTTATTACCCAAAACTATCAGCTCAATTTTGGGGGCCCCCCAAAAAGCATTCAGATGCTAAGCATTACTTAAACAAGAATTAAAATAAATGAGAAAAGTGAATTTTCTACAAATCTACTACAAAATGCAGCACTTTCTACTTATTAGCATAGTGATCTTTATAATTGAATAAAGGCATTAAAATGTAGTAATAGGTAAAAGGCGGCTCTCCATATTAAGATAAATGGTGAAGGTAGGCAGAGGGGTAGGTAGATCTGAGTTCAAATGTGACTAGATGGGTGAACTGCAGTTAGTTATTTAATCTCATTGGGTCTCATGTTTTTCATCCATGAACTGAACATAAAAAAGGAATTGATGTCATAGGATACCATGAGTGGTCTGAATTGACATCTGTGAAGTAGTCACACAAAGCCTGACATGTACCAGGCAACCAATAAATATTAGTCAGTGTTAATATGAAGAACTGAAGAAAAGAAAACATAGAACCCAAGAGACCAGATCTTTCAAATGTTGAAATGGGGCAGGGGTGGCAGTCTTTTAATGGCTGAAAGAGGTCATTTATAAAAATTAATGACTAATACTTGCTAAGTTAGTGCTACTTTCCTATAATATGGCACTGATAAAGTATATAAAAAGTGCATGTATAGACTTTCAAAAGCAATTTATCAACAACGGATGAATTCATACATTTACTAGAGAATCTTGGAATATTTGATCATACATCTCTAATCATTTGAAATTAAAATTATAAATCCATGCCACACCCTGGCTGGTGTGGCTCAGTGGATTGAGCATCAGCATGTGAACCAAAGGGTTGCTGGTTCGATTCCCAGTCAGGGCACATGCCCGCATTGCGGGCCAGGTCCCCAGTAGGGGGCGTGTGAGAGGCAACCATACATGGATATTTCTCTCCTTCTCTAAAAATGAATAAATAAAATCTTTTTAAAAATTTGTGCCAAAAATTAAAAGCAGAGATTTCTGGGCATCACTGGCACAGTGTGATGTGTTTCCCAGAAAATCAGACACATCTTGTTTTGAAGGGTCTGTATGTAAATATTGTTTCATTCATGTGTGAATATGCCTCTTGCCCAACTACATTCTGAAGTGTCCTAAACTATAAACCATTGTAAGAAAAATGGCTTCCCTGGCAGAATCTGATAGGGCTCTCAGCTCTGAGTAGGTGCAGAAGAGATGCACTGTACGTGCCAACTCACCCAACACCCAGTCAATAGCTTACTTCATACAAACACAAGCATTCAGGGAACAATATCCATAGATGCAAAAAAGCCAAACACACACACGCACAGTCTCTCTCACTTCAAGTTTGCTTCAAATACTTCTGGGAAAGGAACAAAACCACTGTCACATGACACGTTACTTAATGTAGGTCTTAAACTACAATTCAAAACGCCATGGCTTCAGCTTCATGAATTGAATGGCCATCCATTATCCAGGAGACCTGATGATATTATACGAAAGTCCCTTAGAACTTTTGTAGAATAAATAAGGGTACTAAATGTTTCAAATGCTCGCCGATAAAATAATTTTACTACTATCCATCATTGTCTGATGTGCACTCCATTAAAATTATGCTCCTTAACTCGACTGATAATTTTAAGTTCTATGACAGTTTGTTTATAAGTGTAAATAGCTGCCAAGTTTTAAGAATCAATTATTTGAGCATTTGTTTTTCTTATTTTGCTGTTAGCTACTTAGGAATACAAATGCTAACTCGCCAGGTATTGTGAAGAATACTTACGGAAACCAGTTTGGAGCAGCACATTAAAATCTCCAGGATAATGGATCATAATCCCTTCACATCTCATATTCTAAACAACCCCTGAAATAGTCTATGAATAAATAGATTGCGCCCAGAGGAAATGGATCATTACTTGAAGTGCATCCATTAATTTTATTACTTGTGTACAGTGAATAACAGACTGTTGGAATAATTTTAATTGTGCACCACCTTCCACGCAAGTACTTCATTCAGAGCTGCCACTTACAGTGAAGTGTTCCTCATCAAGTATATTCATCATTAGCCATGAAGTCAGGGTAGAATAATGCAAACCTCTGTTTTCATAGCTCTTGACTTAGAAGAATACTTGGAGTGAAAACTTAAATTAAAGTTGCATATAAACAGTCACTGATTTTCGTGGCATATTAAGGGTCGTTACGGGTTCATTTGGCATTCGATGTAACAGTCCAAAATATTAACTTATTCAGAGTCCGTGAAAATAAGATCTGAGTGTTATAGACTAAATTCTAGAGGTTTCTTTGATCACACTTTTATGCCGTCGCTACATCCTGTTTTTTCAAAGTAATATCTTTTAAACATTAATAGTTCTATGTAAAATTCATACCCACAGTAAATGTAATACATAAATTTGCTAATATAGCTCTTTTTACACTTTGTTTCTAAATGTTATTGAATTATAAGAGAAAAAAATTAGATTCCAACACCCATTTGTTTTTGTGACTACATTTCTATAGTAGGGACTATCAAAATGGCCTTCCCTCATACAAACACGCACACACACACACACACACACACGTGTGCACACACAGAGACTCTTCCTTTGGAGATAAAAGAAAACTGTATCTATCAATTAACCATACTTGAGGGTGACCTCTGTGTGGACTATTATCCCATGTGTCCCATGGAGAAACAGGAGACATAAATCAAATTGCCCTGAACCCAGGGAAAAGTAAGAGAAGAGGAAATAAGTATAAGTGTGGAAAGTTCCTCATTTACAATGGAGGGGCTGGAGGATTGTAAATGGTAACTGTTCCCTTGCCTCACTGATACACGGACCAACTGCAGAACCTCTTCCCATTAGAATATGCAACTGCCACTGAAAATCCTTTGCAATAATGTAAAACAAAGCTAATGAGTGTTTCGCTTTGAGAGGAGCCCAAGTCACTTTAATCCCTGACCTTGCCCATCTGACAAAATTGTGTGGCCCGATCAAAAATGACTTCCTTCCTTTGAAGCACTTAATGAGCTAAAAATCAAGATATGAAAAATGCAGTTAAGTAGGTAACAGTATATATAAAAGGAGCTCTCTGCTGTGTATTATCTGTCTGTGGTATTTAAATACGAGCATTAGCAGACTTAATATTAGGTATCGCTTTAAACACTATAATCTAACACTCAAAGGATGACGGTTTTGAGATGTTCTTTTACTAATAATTAGCACTGGTATTTAAATATTTCCTTGCTGTGATTGTCTTTAGGCTCTTAATTAACACACAGAAAACTACAATTAGAAATGGAAAGTGTCGCGCCATTTAGAGAACACCACTGACCCTGTTAGACAATCATAGTATCTCTGGAAATTGCAGTGAAGCCATTTTACAGCTTAAATAAAGGGCAAATGGAGCTATGCTTATGTATGTTTTCAAATGGATGTTTTCATAGAATTACTTTCTGTAATTTCAATATTCATCAAGGAAAACACTATCTAAATTGGGTTTTGCATTATACCTGACTGATAAGAGGCTGTATGTGTGTATATATGTGTGTGTGTGCATACAAGAACATTATTTATAAAAATAATTCAGCATAAGTTTGAATAATTATTCTACACTCTTTTGTGTTGAAATAAATATAAACCAAACTTTAAAGGTCATTTGTATCCTTTTTTACAACATGAAATTAAAAAATGTGGAAATTCCCTTCTCAGCATCACGCAGCTATGGGGAATATAAATGAAATATTCCACAACTTGTTCTGTGAAGGAATTCAAAAATAAAGGAATAAGTTGGAACCTTTGAGTCTACTTTTTAGTAGTCATGCACATTTTCCTGACTAAATGAAGTAGCAGAGCTGTGCTCAAGTCCTAGTGCAAATTTGAGTCTAACCCCTGATCAGTTAGACCATACCTTCATTGGCGTAACAAGTAAGTTTAAACTTTGATGAGTATAGTCAACCAATGAAGAATGCCTCAAGCCACACCCCTATTCTTTACCGCTCTTTGCTTTCTACACAAGTTATTATTTTCCTTCAGAAGCATTTTTCATGATTTTCTGACCCAAATTACCAATGTAATCATCCCAAATTAGTTCCTTAATTTTGCTTTGCTAAAAAGAATTTAATCAGTCAATTAATATTTATTAAGAACCTACTATATGTCCTGACTTTACTTCATGCCTCAGCAAGTTAGAGCTGTGAGGGCAGTAATCTAGAAAATGATACTATCACTAATCATATGGTCATTCTAATCCTGGTGTTCAATTACCAAAAAAAAAAAAAAATTCCCTTTACTTCTAAATTTTAATGGATTTTTAAATATAATTCAGTGTATGCTATTGTCAGATGATCTGATGTAAGAGATGCTTGATATTTACTTATAAAATGAGACTACTTAAAATATATATTTTGCTTCTTAAAATTGAAAAAGTGATCATGTGAGTCCTAGGGGGAAAGTATATAACAGCTAAAAGAAAATATTTACATCATATAATTTTATGTAACATGAATATTCTGCTGTCAAACTTACCAGTTCAACCTCCCAGCAACAAGCACCTAAATGCCAACCTTTTGATATTTCACATTGACTTGTAGCGCAATTGTACTTGCTTGCTTTTGTTTTTAACCAAATGTAGTCTTGGGGCTAATTAGACAAAGCAAATGAATTGATTTTCTAGGAAGATCACAAAACTTTTGAATGCCAACACGGCAATTAAGGCAAAAAATAATTCACACACAGAATTCACGCCCTAGAATGTAGGCAAGTTCTCAAAAAAGCTGATGTGCATGACAAAAACACTTGTTACATTTGGTTATGATAGTTTTATAAAGGTGCCCTTTGACAAATGAAAAAAACCTTATTTGGAAAAAGTGCTACCGCTGATTTTCATAAACTACTTATATCCGGAAATGAACACAGTAGTAGAGCAATTACCATTCAAAGAAAGTCTGTTCACAATTGATGTCAATAACATATTTGTTTGCACAGCTTCTGAGGTACTGTTAGCAAAGATTAATTTTAACCTATTCTTAAAAGGAAAAACAATATTTTGAAAGCTTTGTACTTTCACCTCATTCAAAAAAAATTTTAAAAATTTTAAACTTCCCCTTAGGAGACATTTTTTAAATGACCAAAAAAAAGGAAAAGCAACATAACAAATGTCAAGTATATTACTAGCAAAGAAACATGCTGATGAAACCTTCCACATAATATGTCTGTATGGAAAAATACATCGCCAGAATGATTTGCAATCAGATTATAATCACTTTATATATAGATGTGTTGTGTGATTGCTTATATTTTCCATTATTTCTGCGAACTTTGTGCTCTGACATTATTTGGACAAATACTAACAGGACTTGAATGCAAAATTCATTTCTCTGCAAGAGATTGATAAAATATTCTACCACATCCCATATTCTTTTGTTGGACTCAAATCTGAATTTCCTCAAATAATTTCCTTAGAACTAAGAAACAATAATAAAAAGTTCAAAAGCTCACTTGAAATTTGCATTCAGGAAGTGCTTGTCTGATATAATTCAGCTGATAAATACGAACCTATGTGTTTATCAAATCCCTAAGAAGATTATCTAATTCAACTCTGTGTAATTACCATTCACCATCTGTTCCACCAGGGCCTGAGCTGATCTGTTGGCATCTTGTAGTTTCCTGAACTTCTCGGCTTTTTCCCGCTCTATGGCCTGCAGCATGATAGCAAAGGTGAGTATTTCAGTACAAGTATTTCAGTACAATTGCTACTATTTTTTAAAAGATTTCTACTCATAACTCTTATTTATATAGTACTTTCTGAGGCATTGCAGTGAAACACTGTAAGTAAATAACAACAAAGGCAAACCATAACAATGATAGTGTCAGGTAATTAACATGGAATGTGTCTTTGAAATATACACCACTGAAATTACTCTTCATAGCAAAAGTATATACTCTGTAATGAACATTAAATAGACATTCCAGTAAGTACATACAGTGGGGAAAAGTATGGTAGCGTTAACTACTTTAGAAAAAAGCACCTTCATCCAAAAAAACAAAATAGTGAGTTGATTTGTCTCTCTAAAAATGGCAGAGAACTCCCATTTATAGGAAAAACAGATTCAGTTTTTAAAAGTTTTTAAAATTTTTTTGTTCATTTCTGCCAACCAAAGTTAACTGTTGAACAAAACACAGTAAAATTGACCAAAACTAGTATTTGATACTGTTGAGTTTAGCTAATTATGTCTCTACAGAAACACAGATTTTAAACCATGATTCACAACCATTCATAACAATATATACATCCTAAAACATAACTGCCCACAGAAAAAGCAAGCTATAAGGCATTCATCATTTAGTAAAATCAGTAGTTCTGTGATTAATAATAACATTACCTGCAGATTTCACTTGAGTTTATGGCAAAAGGCTATTCTACATCAGACTGTTTTTCAAGACTTCATTTAGATGGGTAGGCATTTAAACAAATATTCCAAGGTGTAATATTGGAGTGCATGAAGATGGGAGAACATATAATACATACAGGCACACTCTGCCGAGTGCTGTTCAATAGAATTTTCTGCAGGGATGAAAGCATTCTATACGTGCACTGTTCAACACACTCACCACACGTGGATATTGAGCACATGAAACATGGTATAAGTGTGATTGAGGAAATTAACTTGAAATTTCATTTAATTTATTTATATTTTAAAAGCCACATGTGCCAGGTATTACATTTACAGTGCAAATCTAGTGTTCTCCATGCGAAAGTACATAGTTAAAAACAGACAGTAGAGTGATAGTCATCCATATAGATATAATATGGCAACATCAGGCATACTTTCAGAGCAATAAGCAACCATCTAGAGTACACCAAACAAGTATTTTCAGCATTTCAAAAGATTCTCCAATGTAAGTAATAGCCACAACTGCATATAGGCTTTTAAAACTTATTTTTAAAAGAGTTTCATGAATTGGGATTAGTGGATTCAAGGTCAAGAGTGCAGAAGCTAAAAGAACCAATAGACAACAGAATATATCCAATCGGGAAAAATGTAATACACAATAAATATACTAATTAAAACTTAGCAGACTGAATGACAACTGAAATAAGAAACTATTAAATGATGGTCTCTTTTAAAGAACATATAACTTAGCTGGAAGACATACATTTTACACTGCGATGTCAAGGGCATCAAATGAAAAGTCAGGTTCATCCTCATCAGTGGGGAAACTCCAAAGGTAACAGACCTATATCAATACCTTGGATTTCACTCCAGCATTTCAAAGCACCCACATTGTGGTATTTGAGGATTATATGCACCCCAGATCCCATAGCAAATAGCAGGTGAAACTTCTGGGTTATCTTGAAAGTCATTTTCACACAGACATTGTTAAATTGTTCACAGAAGCATGTGGACAACCATGGATGGTTCTAAATTGATAGCTGGACTAACAAATCAATAAGAATCAAGTAGCCACAAAATCTTGTTAAAGGTAAGAGCCTAGGCAAAGCTAACAAATTTATAGTGTCTTATCTCCAAACTTTTGTCTTCTACATTGCCTGCTGTCTGCAGCATATTGGCAAGTGTGTTTTCCAATACTTTAAATTTGTTCTCCATTCAAAGGTAAATTCTATTTCTCAAGGACTCTTAAGCACTTTAGAAATAATAAGCACATTCTAGCTAAACATATAATATTCACAACTATCAAGAGTTATAGCAGGATTTGAAGTATATCACAGAAAGATAAGTATAATAAGAGAGACAGAAAAAAGGAAAAATGTGCTACAACAAAGCAACAAAAAGAACAATGAGAGACTTCTGGGCAAGATGGAGGCATAGGTAGACACACTGTGCCTCCTCACATAACCAAAAGAATGACAAGAACAAATTTAAAAACAAAAATCAACCAGAAGTGACAGAAAATTGAACTGTATGGAAGGCCAACAATCAAGGAGTTAAAGAAGAAACATTCATCTAGACTGGTAGGAGGGGTGGACATGGGCAGCCGAGAGGATTCATGGCAAGGCACCAGCTGGAGGACCAGAGTGGGTGAGGCAGAGGCTGGCAGTCCTACATTCGCACTCAGATAAACTAGGAGAAACAACTGGGGAGCGAGACAGACTGCCAACCCAGGGCACCAGTGCAGGGAAATAATGCCTCGAACCTTTGATTGAAAATACCTGTGGGGATCGAGGCGGCAGTGGGAGAAACTCCCAGCCTCACAGGAGAGTTTGTTGGAGAGACCCACAGGGTCCTAGAATGTATACAAGCCCACCCACCCGGGAATCAGCACCAGAAGGGCCCAGTTTGATTGTGGGTGGGTGGGGGGGGAAATGACTGAAAACCGGCAGAGAGCAGAGCAAAAGGCACTGTTCCCTCCTAAACCCCTCCCCCATACACAGCGTCATGCAGCAGCAATGTGGGTTGCCCACCTTGTCAAGTACCTAAGGCTCCGCCCCTTACTATGTAACAGACACACCCAGACAAACAACTGTGGCCCAAATGAAATACGAGATTAAAGCTCCAGAAAAAATACAAGTAAGTGATGAAGAGATAGCCAACCTATGACATGCACAGTTCAAAATACATAATCAGGATGCTCACAGAAATGGTTGAGTATGGTTACAAAATAGAGGAAAAAGTAAAGGCTATGAAAAGTGAAATAAAGGAAAGTACACAGGGAACCAACAGTGACGGGAAGGAAACCAGGACTCCAGGCAATGGTATGGGCCAGGAGGAAGAAATAAACATTCACCACAACAGAATGAAGAAACAAGAATTCAAAAATATAAGGAGAGGCTGAGGAACCTCTGGGACAACTTTAAACATTCCAACAACTGAATCATAGGGGTACCAGAAGGAGAAGAGAAAGAGCAAGAAATGGAAAACTTATTTGAACAAATAATAAAGGAGAGCTTCCCCAATCTGACGAAGGAAATAGACTTCCAGGAAGTCCAGGAGGCTCAGAGAGTCCCAAAGAAGGTGGACCCAAGGAGGAACACACCAAGGCACATTATAATTACATTACCCAAGGTTAAAGATAAGGAGAGAATCTTAAAAGCAGCAAGTGAAAAGGAGACAGTTACCTATAAAGGAGTTCCCATAAGACTGTCAGCTGATTTCTTAAAAGAAACCTTGCAGGCAAAAAGGGTCTAGAAAGAAGTATTTGAAGTCAAGAAAGACGAGGACCTACATCCAAGATGACTCTATCCAGCAAAGCTATTATTTAGAATGGAAGGGCAGGTAAAGTGCTTTCCTAGATAAGGTCAACTTAAAGGAGTTCATCATTACAAAATTTTTATTATATGAAATGTGAAAGGGACATATGTAAGGAAAAGATCAAAAAAGTATAAACAGTAAAATGACAACAAACTTAAAACTATCCACAACCAAACCTAAAAACCAAAAAACACAAAAAACTAAGCAAACAAGTAGAACAGGAACAGAATCACAGAAATGGAGATCACATAGAGGGTTATCAGCAGGGGAAGAAATACAGGAAACAAGAAGCATAAATAGTAGGTACAAAATGCACAGGGGGAGATTAAGAATAGTATAGGAAATGGACAAGACAAAGAATTTGTATGTATGACCCATGGACATGAACTGGGGGGGAGGGGACTGGGGGTGGGAGTGGGGCACAGGGTGGAGGGGAATAAAGCAGGAGAATAGGGCAATTGTAATAGCATAATCAATAAAATATATTTAAAAAGGAACAATAACAAAAAGTGTTGTTCTTTGAATGAAACAGTTTAGACTTATCCTTTCCTAGCAGAGTGGTTTCTATTTTACCCACACTGAGTTTTTTTAATAAGAAATTATATAAAGAGTAGAATGATAAAACCATATTGTCTTCATAAACGATAAAAAAGAAATTATTAATGGCCTTATAAATATCAAGATCTTAATCTCTCTATTCTAAGCTGTTCCTGGAGTGACCAATTTGTATTACTAACAGAGAGACAAAGTCATCACTGAATATATCACGGTAATATCTGGGCTTAAATATCTTGTTGGGTTAACCGCATTGTTCCAGTAATTCTAGTGTAAATAATAACAACAATAATGGCCACAACAAAACAACAATCTGTGAAGTAGGTACTATTGCCCACCCACTGTGACAGAGGAAAGTGACATAACAGAGAGGCATGTGGGTATTTGAAAATATTGACTTTAACCGTGATAAAAATGTAGTTCCTTATGCTGTATACTGAATTGGTTTATGTACATTTTTTCAGACATGTGTCACAGTAACTCTGTCAGATAGAAGCAACTAGCATTATGTTATTCTATTTTATATGAGGGAAAACTGAGCACCAATAAGATTGCCATGTATCCAAAATCTTAGAAGTAGCAAGTTTTAGAGGCACTATTAGAACACTGATCAGCTTTCTTTTTTTTTGTTTGTTTGTTTGTTTTATAGGATCAGCTTTCTTTCAAACATGCTCTACTCCTTCCAGTGGTAGTTCCATGGAAATTAATCAAGCAGATTTGAACATGTCTGACTACAACTCATGGCAAAGGAGACCTGACAGTTTGAAAGTCATCAGGGATAATATTCAAAACACTTAACCATGAATGCAGCATGAAGAGCAAATCAGAAGGCACTCCTGGTCACCTAGAATGGATGCTGACAGTCTGCAGGCTCACTGGCGATGCTGTGTACAGATCAATTACGGTGCCCCATCCTCTGATGTCTATTATATGCACAATGAGTAACTGGTACAAGAATGGAGAACACACCCAAGGAAGGACTTAACGGCCTGCACATGGTTGTCCGTGTTTGGATGCCAGCTGAGTTCCATTCCATAACATCACTTTGAAGACAGGGAAGAGTCCACAAAACATTTCATTTCAGACGCAGCGATAGATGGTCGATTGGAAATGAGAAAATGTAGGGTAGCAAGGAGACAGTCAAGAAGGTAATGAAAAGAAGAGTCTGGAAGTCACAGTGTTCTCAGTTGGTTTGAATTCTGCCTCCAGTGCTTATCACCGGTTTGACATTTAGAGATTCCACCTTTCTGAGCCTCCATAGATTCTATTAAAATAACAATAAAGATACCTGCTTTCTGGGCATTCTGAGGGAATTAGAGGAGGCTCTTCCTATTATTTACTCCCAAAATTGGGACAATTTTTATTGTGAAATGGGAAGCTAGGAATAATTGTGCTGCGACAAAAGGAACGACGTAAACTAAGAATGCCCCAGACAAACTAGCACATATGGTCATTCTATGAAAGACGATCTCAAAATCATCAAAGGAAGGTTGGGCTCAACTGGCACCAGGCTGAGTAGAGCACCTTGCTCTCAGAAATGTGAGAGTGAGAGAAGTTTCCAAAAATTCATATATACAGAGTGTGGCAGAAGCTGACTAAAAACATCACTGAGACTCCTTTACCTGGACTGGCCATATATGTCTTTGTTCTCAAAAGAAATATATGCTGTTTTAAAATAGGTCCGATGAGCAATTCCTAATGCTCCCATCATCTCTTATTTCCTGAAATATCTGTCAAACCACAGAAAAAGTAAAAAATAGTTCTGGAAAAGGGAGGGCCTGTCCCTTGCTCTGCAGGGGTGTCCAACCTGCACCCCGCGGGGCCACAGGCCGCCCGGAATGGGTATGAATGTCACCCAAGACAAAATCATAATTTTACTTAAAACACAACAAGATTTTTTGGCCCTGGCTGGTGTAGTTCCATGGATTGAGCACCAGCCTGTGAACCAAAAGGTCACCAGTTTGAATCCCAGTCAGGGCACATGCCTGAGTTGCAGGCCAGGTCTCCAGCAGGGGGTGTGTGAGAGGCAACGACACACTGATGTTTCTCTCCCTCTCTTTCTCCCTCACTTCCTCTCTTCAAAACTAAATAAATAAAATTTAGAGGAAAAAATTAGTAGATTTTTTTGTTGTTGTTAGCATTTGTGTATTTAATGTGTAGTCCAAGACAACTCATCTTCCAGTGCGCCACAGAGACACCAAGAGGTTGAACGCTCCTGCATAAATCATGTGCCAACAAGAACAATGGGCCTTCCACAGGGTTATTGTGCCAGGTAGAAACTACCCCTCATACCTAATCCCTTACTCAGCTTCATCCAAACTGCTGTTTTCTGTATCACCATTGGCCTCCATGCTATTACACTGAAACAGCTGATTCTCAGGCCTCAGCTTACTTAACATACCATGACTCAGAGGGTACCTTGCTAGAAATATTCTTTGATTTGGCTTCCTAGACCATAAGCACAAAGTTTTCTCCCTGCTTCAAAAATGGCCTTTCCTCCATCTCCCTTGCTTGTTTCCTCCTCATCTCGGCTCTAAATTTAGTATCCGAGGGCTCAAGATGTATTTCCCTTTGTTCAGATCAAAACCCTAGAATCCTTCCTGACTCTCTTCTTTCTCTCAAATCCCTCATCCAAGCCATCAGAAAATCCTGCTGGCTCCAACCTCAAAGCACACCCAGAAAAGGATGAGGACCCGTGCTCACCTGCTACCCCACCAGGTGAACGACCTCACCATCTCTCAGGGATCTGGGGGTTTCAAAATAACCTACTACTTCTTATTTCTACTTCTCCCTTTGCTCCCTGATGATACACAGTCTCAACACAACAGGCAGTGGAAGTTAGGCACAACAGTGGTCAGCTCAATGGGCCAATATCTTCCCTTCTGTCTCTGAGGAAAAGGCCTGTTCTAACCACGGCCCCGCCTGACCTTGACCTCTTCTCCTGCTACTGAACAGCATGATTACTCAGCTCCAGCCACACGCTGTTGTTCTCTGACACTCCAGGCAGGCTCCTGCCTTAGGGCTATGCATCTACTCTTCCCTCTGGCTGCAATGCTCCTACTGCCCATATCTATATAATAAATTCCACACTGCCTTTAAATCTTTGACTTAAATATCACTTTCTCAGGTCTGTGATTTGCACTCTGGCTACATGCACACTTGCTAGCCCTCATTCCTCCTTTATTTTTGTCCTTGGCATTTATCAGTAACATTCTATATGGTTTACATGATCATCTTGCTTAGTGGTCATCTTCTCCACTGCAATATAATCTGTATAAGGTCCAGTATGCTCATGTATTTCCTCACACTATCTCCAGTGCCTAGAACAGTGCCTGGTATACAGTAGATGCATAAGAAAGTGAGATCTATTATAGCATAATGCCTCCATATGTATTATTATATTCTCTCGCACCCCAACCACAGTTCGAATGCTCTACAAAGGGATAATATAAGACCAATCCTGGCAGCTCTACAT
The DNA here is from genome assembly GCF_021234435.1 of Artibeus jamaicensis. Taxonomy (NCBI): domain Eukaryota; kingdom Metazoa; phylum Chordata; class Mammalia; order Chiroptera; family Phyllostomidae; genus Artibeus; species Artibeus jamaicensis. The sequence goes on along the minus strand of NW_026522028.1, from coordinate 4,325,540 downwards.
ACAGTGGTCACAGAACCAGCCCATGAGGTTGGGTCCTGCAGGCTCAGTAAAGTTGGATTAAATAGCAGCCTTCTGGAAACTGCAGCTTACTTTAGGAGTGGCACATCAAACAGGACTTTCATGATGTTCTGATAGCGGTTATAATTACCCAAATAGAAAATCAATAGTACCATGTAAAATTCATTGAGTCAACTTTAAGAAAATCTTCCCTGGGTGGAGGAAGAGAAAAGAAAGAGGAAAAAAAAACCCAACATGGTGCTTACGACATTTATTAGAGAATAATGAAAAAAATAACATATTGAAAAACTTCAAAGGAGTAGAAACTCCCCTGAACAAAAGGTGAAGGAATGACCCTTAACCACGGTACTCACCGGGATTCCTTGGGCCCAGGACCAGATAAACAAGTACTCCCATGTGGTTAGCAGGGGGTATTGTATTTTAAAGCACCCTAATGAAGTTGGTCCAGCATTTTCAGATTATGCAACATCTTTGGCTACGCTTGCACACTGGAATGGTTGGGCAGCACTAGAGAATAAGGGTAATACCACTCAATTGGTCTCAGAAATGTAGGGGCTTTTTTTGTCTGAGGCATTTTTCAATGATTCCGGCATCTTCTGCTTTTCTTCCTCTTATTGTGTCTTCACATCTCCTTTCTTTCTCCATTCACATTTATCGATAGTGATGTTTCCCTTGGTTTTCGAGGACAAGGGTGTCATCTGAATGTCCTCCACCCATGACATCCACTTCTTTTGTACCCTTCATCTTCCATGTTAAATCTCTAGAGTCAGGTTTTATTCCTCACTACTATACAGAAAGTTCTTTCCTGAAAGGTGCTAATTCTCCTCACCAGGTATGTGCTTCTTATGGCATCAAGTACCAAGAACTAAAACTATCTGTTTGAAATCACCTGGCTCATGACAGCTTCTCTGCTTTAGACATTGTCATCCTTCTCTGCTCTTTCTTCTCAGAACTCATCCAGTTTTTTTGTCCGTGTGTCCCTATGTATCTCGGTTCTACTGACTATATATGTGTGAGTCTATAGGCACACAGACAATATTGTTACTCTTAAAAGTTTCTATAATTCATAATAGAACATATATTTTCCAAGTATTTTTGTTAGCATGTAGAATATTCAATACTTTACTCACTATATATTCAGTTTATGACTATATGCTTAGAAGTTGCTGCTCAGATTCTGAGGTATGTGGTCCATGTAATTTCAAGTAAAAAATATAGCAGCTAAAAAAGCCTCAGTGAACCACCCCATAAGGAACATATTGTTCATTTTTAAATACATGATGGGATCTTGAAAATTCCTAAAGGTCACGAGAACATCATCAATTCCTAAGTGTATAAATTCAAGTGCAAAATATAAAAGTCGATTTAGTTGCATAAAAAATAAAGAAAAAAAAGAAACAATTAAGATAACTTTTAAGCAAAGTATACAGAGAGGAGTTTACTAATCCCTTAATAAGTTGATTAAAAACACTCTATGACCTCTCTTCATTTTTTATCAGCAGCTCTTATAAAAGCCTCTTCCTTTCATGTCATCTTCCCTAATTAATATGAAAGCAAGTTCCAGATTCCCCAGAGTCTTACCCTGAATTTAGAAGCAATTAATTTTCTATTCACTTAACATTCTATAATAAAGTTCTGCCCTTTGACAAAAAAAGTAATTTATTCACTCAAATGTTTATTTAGAAGTTGTTAAATCCTTCATCTTGGTAGCAGACCTTGACTTGAAATGAGCCTACAAAACTGCAAAATAATCACTTATTCATGGAGTCAAACATTAATTGTGTTAAGTACCAGGCATTATAGTAGGTACTAGGATAGTAAAATCAAACTAAGCCAAACCAAAAAATAAAAATAAAAAAAGAACATAGGGATGCTTATGTTCTTTCAAATTAGTGTTTTGGGTTTCTTGAGCTATATTTCCAGAAGTGGGATCACTGGGTCAAAAGGCAAATCCATTTTTAGTTCTTTTGAGAAAATTCCATTCTGTTTTCCACAGTGGCTGTACCAGTCTGCATTCCCACCAACAGTGCAAAGGGTTCCGTTTCTCTACATCCTTGCCAGCACTTGCTATTTGTTGATTTGTTGATTCTGACAGGTGTGAGGTCGTATCTCATTGCGGTTTTTATTTGCATCTCTCTGATGATGAGTGACATTGAGCATCTTTTCACATGTCTATTGGCCATCTGTACATCCTCTTTGGAGAAGTGTCTATTCAGGTGCTTTGCCCATTTATTAAATTGGATTGCTTGGTTTTTTTGGTGTTGAGTTTTATAAGTTCTTTATAAATTTTGAGTGTTAACCCTTTATCAGATATAGCAGCAAATATGTTCTCTCATTCTGTGGGTTCTCTTTTTATTTTGTTGATGATCTCCTTTGCTGTACAAAAACTTTTTAGTTTGATGTAGTCCCATTTGTGTATTTTTCCTTTGTTTCTCCTACCTGAGGAGATATACCAGATAAAATATTGCTACCAGCAACCCAAAAACACTACCTCAAAACAACATAAGCACTCCTGTGTTCACTGCAGCATTATTTACAATCACCAAGATTTGGAAGAACCCACATATCCATTAGTAGATGGGCAGATAAAACAACTATGGGATATTTACACAATGGGATACTACTTGGCCATAAAAAAATGAAGAAAATGTTACCCTTTGCGACAGCATGGATGGACTTGGGGAACATTATGCTGAGTGAAATAAGCCAGTCATGGAAAGACAAACACCATATGATTTCATTCATATGTGGAATCTAATGAACAAACTGAACTAACAAGCAAAATAGAGAAAGACTCACAGATGGAAAGCAGGATGACAGCTATAGGGGGGTGAAGGGGTGGAGGGATAGAGCAAGAAGGTAAAAGGACTCATGGACACAGACAACAGTGTGGTGATTGTGTGGGAGAGGGTGTAAGGGGATAAATGGTAATGGAGAAAATGTAATATTTTTTTAAAGAAAGAAAAATTAAGTTCAAGTCCCAAATTTCTAGAAACCAAGAATCTACTTAATAACAATCCAAAATCAGTTTGGATAATTAAGCCTGGCTTTGATCCTAATAGTCTTTATGAAAAGCCACATGAGATGAGGACTTTGTCAACGGCTTCTAACCAAAGGCCACCAGGAACAGGCCTGCAGATCAGTAAAGTAAGACCGACTTACTTGTTGCAATAAAAGATGCCATGAAGCAGGAAACTATGTGGTTATGTTTCTGAGAAGATGTTAAAATGAGTTCATAGCTATTGGGCTTGTGTAAGGTGATGGTGTGTGTGGTCAAGGATGCAAGGTTTCGCCTTTAATTGGATGCTACAAGAAAGTGGAAGTAGTCCAGTAATTGGGTATCTTTAAGAAATTATGTAGATGACACTGCCTGGTGTGGCTCAGTGGATCGAGTGCCAGCCTATGAATCAAAAAGTCACCGGTTGGATTCCCGGCCAGGGCACAGGCCTGGGTTGTGGGTCAGGTCCCCAGTAGGGGGCAGTCAAGAGGCAATCACACATCGATGTTTCTCTCTGTCTTTCTCCCTCCTTCCCCTCTTTCTAAAAATAAATAAACTCTTCAGAATGTTTTAAAAATTAAATTATGTAGCTAGCATGAAGAATATAGGGAGAATAAAGCTATGATTAGTAAAGAAGTATAATCTGCCATAAAGATGGGGGCATCTGGTCATTTTGGGTGGTTTGGACACGTTATTATTTTTGTCTATATTGAGATATGCTTACAAAGTGGTCGTGTTTTTCTCTTGATCTGTCAGGATCATCACGTGGCCTTGTCTGGGGCTAGCATTCTGAGGGACTATTCACACTCAACAGCAAAGCATCATACACAGACTAGCTGGGAGCTCTAGTCCAGCATCTCGCCACTCTAAGGTCTACCCCAAGTGCCACACCAGCTCCTGGGTATCGGTGGCTCCTTTTTTTCCCCCTCAAATGCATATAAACGGAGGCATAACCGGGTAATGCTTATGTTTCAGTAAGTTCACTTTGGCTGCAGTGATCTGACAACTTCTAAAGGAATAAAACATTAGTGGCAGGGAAGGCCAGTTGGGAAATATCATTTTAAACAGAGAGGAGGCACCATAAAAACTTTAATCAGGGTTGCAGTGATGGAAATAGAGAATTAGACGGTTTCAAGAGCTGGTAATTGAACTTGTCAAGGGGTAGACTTGTGAATGGTAAAGAAAAATTCTTAGATGGCCCAGTTAGCTTTTAGATTTGTAGATTAGGCTTTTGGGAGAAAGGGAAAAAAAAAGAGAAAGATTAAATGAGGGTTGGGGAGGTGATGAGGTTTATGTATTCAGGTAAACATCCGATTAATAGTGTCTATTAGGCAATTAGATATATTGGCCTGTGCTTTATATCTACATGAGAAAATAGATTCTGTTTGAATGAGGAGGAATGAGGACAATCCAGAGAAGGAAAACAAGAGAAGAACTGTAGAGAATATGAATATACCAATATTAAAGGGAAAATGAGATGGAACAAATAGCCAAAAATGTAAAAAAAAAAAAGGTAACCAGTAGATAGTGGTATCCCATCAACTAAGGAAAAATTTCATAAAAGATAAGGAGGTGAATAGGGTCTAGTCCCACAGAGCCATTGAGTAAAATAAGGCACAAAAATATGCCTGTGTGTGTTTAGAGGAAAGGAGGGTTTTCTCTCAAATGGAAAAGCAGCCTGTTTCAAGGCTGATGATAAAACCCCCCAAAGTAGAGAGATTGAAGATATAGATATGTGGCTGAGCGGAAACTGGTTCCCCGGGATGTAGAAAGTGAATATATTAAGAATGCACACACCCTCACACAGATTAGCCATCCCTAGTGAAAGCATACTGTCTCCCACCAAGGCAGATGGAAAGAGAACAAACCTACTGTATATGGTGGGGGAAAGTTTAGGAGATGAAAACCATAAAAACTTGATCTAATTGTCGAGAGAAACTGAAGAGAAAATTAACTAGGGGTGCCTGGAACGCTCACGAAGAAGGACTGTCAAATCTGTTTAAGCGTGCTATTTCAGAAATGGAGTGGTGTCTGCCAGTGAAACATCTACAATATGGTCATGCAAGGGGTAGCTGACCTGAAGAGACGGGAAATAGAAGCTCTTGGAGATAACAGACCAGCTCACGTGGGCTGAAATGGTTAAGGATGAAGGCAAGTTGGGTGAGCGAGACCATGAAGCTCGTGCCAAAGTCTTCAATGAGGAAGTATGTCATATGATAAAATGGTTTGAATGACAGATTCCACTTGGCATGAAACATAAGGGAAGAGGTATCTTCACACAGAGCAGTACCTTTGGCCTTGACCCTGGGAAGTAGGGCAAGGGGCAATTCTAAAGGAGTGGGTGTGTGAAAGAGTCATTAGACTTGTTCGTAGCGTTCCTGAGGGTAAATGGTTTCCGTGTGTGAAGAGAGGAATTGAGCATGACAGGGAATTTGCCTTAGCAGAAGGCTTTCAGAGGGTAGAGTATGAGGGTAGGGGAAGGCTCAAAGTGAGGCAGAAAAGAGAGAGTGAGGAACAGTGCAGAAATGAGGACACAAGAAAGGATAGATGGATAGACATACCTATATTCTGGGTTGTAAACACAGATAACAGAGATAAGAGAAAGCTGAATTGGTTGGCTTGCCGATTTCCGACAGAACCTGCTTAAAAGCTGATTTGGTGTGGGTGTAAACAGCCAGAGGTCCCAGAAGGAGCCCAAGGCTGTTCACCTTCACAGCTGGCAGGATAGTTTTCAAGAGCACCTGGTACAGGTCCCAGATTCTCAAGCACCTTATCATATCATCTTGTAATCAGGTCATTTTGTTGTTTGAATTACTAACTTACTTTACCATGTACTCATTTCAAGAAGCTGCGTACCATCTTTTTCGGTGTATAAGGCAGTTTCTCACCCAAATTTTTGAGGGAAAAGCAAGGATGCGCATCATACGTGGGTAGTTCCTGCAATACCTTGTACCTGTGCTTGTGTTTTGTAGTCACTTGTCACAAAAAACTTCTTGTACCATAAAAGGTTCAAAAATAAATGCTAAAATAATAAAGATATTATTGAATAATAGATATGATTATTAAAGATATTATTTTAATAATAGATATTAAAATAATATTTCGATTCTAAAATGAAGAAATAATGTATTATTTCTTTATAATCAAAAATAAGCATCTGCATATAAATGAATGAATGAATGAATAATTGAATTTAAAACATTAGAACCAAACCTTTTTTTTTCCCTGACAGTTTGGACCAAAAACATGGGTGTACATTACAAACAGGAGCACAGTGTACACAACAAAATATGGGAGCCAGACCTGTTATTCCCCTAGAAATTCTCAATTGTGATATTGACAGGATGAATGAGGAAGCCTCTAGGTAAGAGGGATCAAGTCCCAGATGCCGTCCTGGTCTGATTCTCAACACTTGATGTGCATAAAAATCACCTGGGGATCTTGTTGAAATGTAAATTTGGAGGCATCAGGTCTGGAATGCTACGTTAACCAACAGGCTCACACGTGGTGCCAATACTGATGTATAGGGACCATGCTTTGAGTAGAATTGTCCCCTAGAACTCAACTTTCAAGTCAGTGCATTATGTTAATTTTATGCATAAAAGACATGGTTCATAGAGCAGAAACCATTATGTTAGGTTTAAAAGTATATAAAATTGAACTGATAATGTCCTGGCTCAAAGCATTTGAATGTGAAGGAACAAAGTAAACAAAAAAGAAGGCAACATATTATAGCCATTTTTAATGGATGCCTACAAAGGAATTAATAGCTCTCGGATTCATAAGGTGGGCCTCCCACATGTTCACAATAACCTACATAAACTGACAAGTGAAGAGTAAGAAAATTAATGGACACCAAAAGTGCATATCCATCATCGTTATGTATTTCTCCCAAGGATTTTTAATACATATACATTATATTTAGCCTGAAGGAAATGTCTAGGTAAATCATTTTATGTCCTATTTTATAGGCAATTAAGAATGATGTTGCTATTTCGGAAAATGAGAGGAGAAGTTGATAAAGGTGACCCATGAGGCATTAGAAAACCACTGGTACAATATTGTACACCTTTTTTCCCCCAGCACTTTCAGTCTGTCGTTGCTAATACTATTGATTAAATGCAAATTGCCTCTAGGTAACCATAAGATAACAGGAAATGTTTGAATTTGTATTCCTTAAATATGGGGACTCCATTTTCCTGCTTGATCAAAGCTGTTTTAAGGTACAGAAAGGGGATGACAAACAGATAAGTAGATTATACGGATAGATTTCAAAATTAGCTAATAAAATGGTTGCCCCAGGAGAGCCAGCCCTTCAGTTGCTAAATAGGTCACAGGAACCTCCAAAGGTATTCAAAGGGCACCTTCGTGAAGTCATTTTCTAGCCAGAGATTTTTCTCTCAAAAATCATAACAAAAAAACACCTTCACATAAACATGCTCTGAAAGAAGACATTTTGCTATACTTCTACTACATATAATACAGTATTCTTCAGTTTAATTTTCAAACGAAAATATTAACAATATAATCATAGTTCCATTTCTTGAAACTATTTGTAAGTCTATTATGGTGATAACAGACTATTGTATAAAGCTAATAATAAATTCAAAACAAAATTCGAATTTATAAATAGGCAACTCTTCGAAATGTTGATGAAATTATCTCTCGTCCTTGAGCAGCCTGCAAAATAGATGATTTTTTTTTCCCCAGAAGATCTTTTGTTTATTCTCCCAAAGTTCTAACCCCACAGCAAGTATTAGCTTGCTTCTGAGGTAATGCTATATTTGTTTAGATTAGAATAGAATAGATTCTGTAATTCAGGAAATAGAATGCTCCAAAGATAAGGCAGAATTAATCCACACAGATGTGACCTTCTTAGAGCTCAAATTCTTTCACATTCAGAAGATTTGCTGCTTTAGCCTGCCCACTCCAGAGTGGAGGCTCTGCCTGCCAGAAATTCCCTTACAAACTCCAGGGCTACCTCAGAGGTACTGCAGGCTGGGTTGCATACCATTGCAATCAAGCAAGGCATGATGAAAGCGAGGCATAACGTTTTCTCACTGGTGGAGGAGGGTCTTACCTTCTTCAGTTTGTAAAATAACACAACATCTGTGAAGCACAATAAAATGAAGTGCAATCAAATATGGCGTGCCTATAGGGTAATATAATCGTCCGAGTTGAAAAAGCATAGCCCTGATAATGTCCCTGAAGCTGGAGTAGTTCTTAGGAAATTAATTTTAAAAAAAATCCTGACTGTGAAGAACACAACTATAATGTCTCAGTAGGGAATAAAAACTTGCAGAATAAATAGTGGATAAATAAATACTGAAAAACCCAGGACTTTTAATTATACAATGTAATACATAAATATCTAGAAGATTCATACCTGTTATAATTTATAAAAAATATTAGTGACTAGAAAGAATAATTTTGTGATGACAGTAAAATCATAAACAACAAAGTCATAAGTATAGTATTTCTAAGCATGTGTTCTATTCCATTCTGCAAGCTTGCTAAGTCCCAGCCTTGACATGACAAAACAACCTATGAAGGAAAGTCAATATAACTTCGTGTTCTAAAACTGTTACTTTCCAGCTAAACAGCATAAAAGTTAAAGAAGGTTTATGAAAAGCATTCCTGATCATTCACAGCAGAACCAGGGAAGATTCTATTAGGCTCAACTTTTATTCTACTCGATATCTAAAACACATGTTAAAGATATATTTAAAAGCATGGTATCATATTGCTGTAATCTCTTCAACTCTAATAGAATCAGAGTGAACAAAGCATAGATTTTTACAAGCAACAAAACATGAGAATATTGAAAATTAACATGTAACATACGTTGACTTTTTCTTTAAGTTCCAAGAAGTTGCCTTCCTTCCGATAGATGGCAAATTCAGGGCTCTGCAGCACAGCTTCTGAACGAGTGATCCAACTGTGCAGTTCAGTTATATCGACATCCAACCTAACACAGGACAAAATAGGCATCATTATTTCTTCACTAGCTCTTCCCTCTGTCTGGGAAAAAAAAAAGGTAACCTGTCCATGTACATCATTCTCCACCTAAGCTGAGACTCCTGCTGGATGTCCCTGTTACTATCAATAGCATTAGTATTTCCCTAGTCATGTAGGTGTACAATGTGAAATCAGCTTTGATGTAGAGTCTCCTGATGATGGTGGTCATTTTGTTTATCTAAATGTGGCCATCACCTGTACCGAATCCCCTATATGCCATTACTCAGTCTCTGCCTGAAAGTCTGCACTGGTGCATAATTCACTGCTGTCCGAGGTAACCCTCCCTGTTTTTGGAAAGCATTTAAAGCAAACAGAGCATTCCTTTTGGCAGCCCTCAGTGAACCATGCCTCTTCTGTGCATGCTCTCATACAACATTCAATCGTATTGACTCTGGATTTAGCCACCTGATTTGCTATGGCAAATGGGATATTAGTAAGTGCAATGCAAGCAGGGGCTTCATGAGCGTTTGCACCTTGTCCTCTGAGGGCACGCACGAGGTGAATGCAACTGTTCAGTAGGAATTCCAGCAACTTTTTAAGAAAGTTCAGTCTAGCCAAGTGGAGAGACCAGGTCTATGAATAAAGCCTTCTTTGACCTTTGAACTATTTCAAATAGGCACTGAATATAAGCAAACGAGTGCTCCAGCTGACACCACTTCAAGCCACAAAACTGCCCTAAGAGCCCTGCAAAATAGAGAGAAAAGATAATTAACTGCCGTGCTACGACGCTAAATTTGGGAGTGGGTTGTTATGCTGCAATAGACACTCTCGACCATCCTTTCATTGCGGAGATCCACGACACCAATGCGAATACATAGGCGCTGGCATCAGATGACTCAGTGCAAGTTCAAGCAGAGGTTGTCGGGGAGTCACAGGTGGGTTGCAAGGGTGGAGGATGTCTATGAATCACTTGAAATTCCTGGCACAGTTCTGAAGGTATGTGTATTTTTCTCAAGAAAGAACCTCTTGATTTTGTCAGCATCTATAAAGAATCTGTGAAAAGAAAATTTGGCCCCGGCTGGTGTAGCTCAGTGGATTGAGCACGGGCCTGCGAACCAGACAATCGCGGTTCGATTCCCAGTCAGGGCACATGCCTGGGTTGCAGACCAGTTCCTTGCAGACCAATTCCCAGCAGGGGACGCATGAAAGGCAAGCATACATTGATGTTTCTCTCCCTCTCTCCTTCCCTTCCCCTCTAAAGATAAATAAATAAAATCTTTAAAAAAAAAAGAAAATTTGGAGATCATCTAATCCAATCGTTTCCTAAACAAAACAGGCAAACAAATGAAAGTCTCCAGACTTAAGTCTCAGGTCTCCTCCAGTGAAGTAATCCTTCACTGACTCCAACCACCCTATCCACTAGAAGATTTCTATTTTGAAAATAGGGCTCCTTAGTACAATCTACTTTGGTCAAGTGTGTCTTTTTTCTTTAAATCAGCCTGACCCAATTACACACCATATATTCTCTTACTCATAAAGGCGAGATGGGAATATCCACTGGAATATCCACCACTCACTATAGAATCCCCCCGCCACCCCCCCACCACCACTTAAACCTGAGCCGTCTGTTTTCACATGCTTTTGAGTCAGACTGTTTCTAGGAAAAGATTGTTCACTTCCACCTACAGGCCCATGAAACTAAAACTTGACCTAAATGCTAGGCTGGCATCACAGATGGGAGAGAACTGCTAAGGCCTACATTGGGGAATGTTTTCTATCTGGCCTGGAATGTACGTTGATTTTATTTGCACACGTGTTACAATTATCCTTCAACCACCATCTCTAATCCACTGGGGAAATAAGAAAGAAAGGATATTTATCCTGTCTGAAAGTAAATCATTTTCATGCAAAAAGTCATACAACACTTTGACATCTGTCTTTCTGAAAAATGTAAAACTGTACGTTTCCTTTTAAAACATACCTCTCTTCATTTCTATCACAAAATGTATATACTAAGTGCTCATTATTATATTACAGGCATCGAATTAAACTCCATAAATAACATTAATGAATATGCATCTGTCCACATTATCAAGGAAATTGGTTTGGTGAGGCATCCATTTGACAAAATAAAATGCTTCCCACAAAGATCTGGAATCAGCTCACACTGGGGCTTTTATTTTGCCTGATGAGAAAAATGCCTCTTCCATGAATTAGAATTAAACAGCTTCTGGGCTAGAGGGTTGGCCAAGTACATTGGTTATCACCACACAATGAAGGGCCCGTAGAGTCAAAACCATGGTAACCCTCTGCCTGCCATTCAGTCTCTGAAGAGTTGAAGAAAGGCCTGGACAACAGTTGGCAGGTAGTTCTGATAATTAAGATCAATTCAGGCAACAGGGTGGGAAATTCCACAAAGCAGTTTTTCCTCATTCAATTATTTTGTTTGTCTGATTTTATGAATTTGGAAGGAGACTGTACAAGGTTGCTTAAGCTTCCATTTTACATAGAAACCCTATGGAGAATGATTATACACTGTTTTGGATTTGCAGAGTTTTAAAAAGGGGTTTTAACTTGTTCTGGGGCACTCACGGGTAGAGTGCTTTCCCTAGGAAAAACAATCTATTCATAGGCACGGGGGGGTTAATATGTTACACTTTTCTTCTGAAACGGAATGCAGCAAAATTCAGTGAGTTGATACAATTATCCGCTGTTAGCCTTTCTTTTGCTCCTTTGTGCCATAATTGTGACATCTCGATTCCTTTGGAGATGGCTGCGGCCTAAACCCAATTTGTACAGGATTTAAGCTCCGTGCTATTCCTCACCTAACCTTAGTTGTACATGTCTTTCCTGTTGCTTCAACTACATCTGTGATCTCCTCACTAAACGTTTTGCTGTCCTGACGGGAGATGTGGTCAGCCAACATCTAACATTCAACACCATCCTTTAAGTTCTGGGAGTTAACAGTCAGCTACGGGCATTGTTTCCCCTCCAATATTCTCCCAGTAGCCGTCCCCATGTCCCCGTCTCTTTTTGCCAGTAATGAGGATGGAGGGGTGAAGGGAAGCAGTGGCAGAGTTTCAAAAGGACTCCCATGCACCCATACCAAGTGCCAATGGCCCGCATTCAATGCTTAGCCTCAGAGGCATTTTCGCTGCTTTTAGCAAAAGGAACATGGTCTCCTTCTTGGTACCTGCTCAGACCCTGGCTTTCAAGGAACAATCGCACATTGATTTTTATTCCTTATCTATTTCGCAGCTATTGCCTCATCATGTCTTGTGGTCTGCCCCCTAGTTTTCACATTTCCACTGGTATTGAGTATTTTTCAGATATTTTTCCTAGGATGACAATTTGACCAACTCTCATGATTTACATCCATACGTGCTCATAAAGTGAGTGTTGTCTACTCTCCCCAGCCTTTGGCCAGGGATATTTCCCATCATGCTTTGTACTGTACTATCTGCAGCTGCGTACTGAATCGCCACTGGAAGATATCATAGGGATGTAACTCTGCTGCCTTCTCAAAAACCACCGAGAAGAACACTGCAGAAGTATTTAAATCTTTGATTTTATGCATGTGTTTCTCTTTCCTCATAAAATCACTCATTTGTACTTTTTTTCATTTTCAAAACTCTCAAAAAATCAGCGATAATGAACCGCCATATAGTAAGTTGCTCAAAAGGGTATCTATACCCTCAGAATCAGCACATGAATACACTCCTTACTCATCTCTCATAACACACTCTGCTCTGTAATTAATGTCCTTCTACATGCTATTTGGGATAGGTTCCATCCCTTAAACCCAGTCTAACTTTATCCAACTTAAAATCCTCTGTATCTACCAAGAAAATTGACTTCTTATTCTCTCTTCACAGAATGATTTTTTTCTCCTGTAATTACTGATGAATATTCTGCTTAATATTTTTCAAGTATGCCCTGGAATTTCATCCTTGTCATTACTTATGATTAGCAATGAAATGATACTGTTCTCTCCTTCACAAAAGAAACTCATCACAAAGCTCCAAAAAAGCAAAATGTGTAAAGTCCCAGAGAGCAGAGCGACCGTGTCTTGGAATATTTTTATTTGCAAAGGGCTTATCACTAAACCAAGGTCACTTTCTAAAGAAACCTTCCATTTTCTGGAATTTTCAAAATATCATAAGCATGGTGCACAGATACCAAATCTCCAGGTCAAAGTTTTCCCTTAGGGTCATATCGCACAAGTGAACTCTTCCCAGTTGAATTTCCCATAGAGGACATGCAAATTAGGCCCATTATACTCCTTCATGGTCAAAATTGGAAGACTTATCTGTCTGCTCACATGTACGTGTAAACATTTTAAGTATATGAAAAGGGAAAACACTGCCCCTCCCCCCTCAAAAAAAAACCCCTGGAGCAATATATGTAGTTTTAGAAGTTGTCCGTTTTAAATTCTCAATGACACACCATTGTCTGGAACGTGTGCTATATGATAACTGCTAATTAGGTCAGAAGAGCCTCTTAATGGGTACTTACTGTGTTCTGTTAATTTTCTGTACGGTGACTGCTATAGAAAGTCTTAAACTAACATGACACATTTACATAAACTCTAATTCAGTCACTTTCAATGTACCATTTGGAACTCATCATTCCCAAATGTGTAAACGTTGAAAGTAGAAATCCTCCAAGCTCTCGGAGTGAACTAATTTCATTAGCGAGCTGGGGTATGAATGTCCATTTCACATTTATAGACATCGTTGCATGTAGAATTTCATAAACGCTTATGAGTTTCATCTTTAGAAGCCTGAAAGGAAAGTGTTCATGCTTGTGAAATATATTAACTCTTACAGGATCCTAACACTCTAGGTCTAGACTGGGTGACCTAACAAGCCGATTTTACTGTACATTTTAATGAGCTAAGACACAAGTTTTATGTTAGTGGAAGCAAAAGTGTAAGTCTTTGTCATTGGTATTACAAATATGGAAGAAATCTTTTTGGAAGTGAGGTGATTTCAAAGCTGTATTTATTGTATTTTTAATAATTATCTTTGTTCTTCAGAGTTCTTCAGATATTTTTGAATTCCATATTGGTACATGGGTACTCTCCTGATCCCGGACCATCTGCTGAAATCATAGTCTATTTTTTTAAGATTTTATTTATTATTGAAGAGAGAGGAAGGGAGGGAGAAAGAGAGGAAGAGAAACAGCAATGTGTAAGAGAAACATCCATCACTTGCCTCTCACACGCACCCCGACCAGCGGCCTGGCCCACAACCCAGGCACGTGATCTGACTGGGAATCGAACCAGGAACCTTTTGGTTTATGGGATGGCACCCAACCCCCTGAGCAACACCAGTCAGGGTTCATACTCATCTTTCAAGACTCTGTTCGGCATACCTAACTTCTTGAAAGTTTTCTTGATCAGCTTTTCCCTACCCTTCCTCTTTCAATCTTCCTTCTGGGGAAAGTGACCCCTCCCACCTGTATGTTTCCACATGTTCCTTGCTTTTAAAAATTGAATATCTAGAACACAAGTTAAATCAGAACCATGGAGAGTTTAAAACATCAAGTGACATTCACTAGAAACCCTAGTAGTGCTAAAAATAAAGTAGTTTTGGGATTCTGGGATGTGCTGAGTACATGGTAATTATTATACCTTTATAGTCATAGAATATTATGAAAGGGAAAAACCCTATTTAAACAAGTCAACATTTGGATAAATACCTCCCCCACATCAACATAGTTTGTGCATACACTCACGCACGTGCGCAAGTGTGTGTGGGTCTTTACTCTGTATAGGTGTGTTTTCCTTGGTGGGAGGGGGAAGACAAAGCCACGTGACGGCCTTATAGTTCTTCATGTCTGTGATTGTATGTTTGTGGGTGTGTGTGCTGTAAATGTAAACTAAATACGGTGCAATGGCAAATTTCTGAGCTGAAAATCCAGTATCACAGGTTTTTATGAGCCATTTCATCTTTATGCTGTTTCCTCCAGCAGATGACTTCACTTCTCTGATCTTCCTTTAAATTGCAGCAACTAAAAAGCTACCATTGAACTAGTCTGAAAACAGAAACTCACAACAAATAACTTGTAAAAATTACTCTTACATGAGTTTATTTACCTCACTAATGACAGTGATTTTGATCTGAAATACCAAGCTGAGGTGAGCTCTGCATACCTTGCAGCTTTTGATATTCCAACTACATTAGTCCATTCACCCACCAATCAATTCAAATAACAGCAAAGGATGTTCAAATTCCCAGTTATAATAAAAGTCCTATACATCCTATTCAACAGATTATGAAGCACCTGAAGCAAAATATGACAAATGAGGAAGGACACTGTCCTCAGTTAACATAAACTGGCTACATTAACAGTCCTATCAAATATTCTATTTGCCTTATGTTTGCATGACTTTCTTTACAAGCTTGAACATATTTTTAGTTTTTATACCTATAAATTTAAGTGCATCGCTCATAAAAATGATGTTTTAGTACAGTTAAATTTAATGATTCCAGATTGAGCTGAAATGCATCTTTAAAAAATACTAAAAAATCAATTTCTGCATAGTTTACCTTGTCATAAAATGTACCTATTTAACATATGCTTCAGAATCTGAATTCTCATCCAAAACATAAAATCTGTCCTTACAATTGAGCATCTTCTTCAGTGTCAATTATAGTGGACCAAAAATATGTTTAACATATCTAAAAACACTGTCTTTTAAAATACGTGTCCTTGGATACATATCGCATGATCTAATATGTTTAAGCTATAAATGCCAGAAAATGCCACGTGTTATCTGCCATCTACGTTAATACTGGTACTTCTAGGATAACTGACTGCACTAAACAAAATACAACTCCTACAAAATATTTCTTTGTCTCCAAAAAGTAAAACTTAACTCAACTACTTTAACATCTGGTAGATAAAAACAATTTTAATATAATCTTTTCACCTTATTTTGGCACTAAATCTTAACCATTTGAAAATACATTGGGAGAGACTTCCGCCAAGATGGAGGCATAGGTGGATGTGCCGTGCCTTCTCACACAACCAAGATTACAGAAAACTAAATATTAGCAACAGAAAACACAACCAGAACACGGAAAATTGAACTTTTCGGAAGTCCGTTAACAACAAATTCTTCAGCCTGACCGGTAAGGGGCGAAACCAGCGGCTGGCGGAGCAGGGTTACACAGGAGGACTCAGCCAGACGGACTCAGGCCCGCGGAATCCAGGCGCAGGGTCAGACCTAGTGAGAGACCCAGCGAGCGACCCGGCGAGCGACCACGGGGGAGACAGCCGGGCCCAGGGCTGCGTGTTGACTGAGGTCGCGCATTTGTGCGAGGGTGGACAGGCGAGGAAGTGGGCGGTTGGACCGGGCCGGCAGGTCCCCACGGCAAGCGGCAGTGGAGGGCGCCGCCATTTCCCTGCTCTGACCCCACCTCCACATACAGCGTCATAACCCAGCGACTCTGAGTGGCCCGGCCCAGGTGAACCACCTAAGCCTCTGCTCCTCACCCAGCTGTGACAAACAGCAGAGGGGGTCGCCATTTCCCCGCTCTGACCACGCCCCCACATACAGCGTCACAACCCAGCGACCTGGGAGTCCAAGGCGCCGCTCCCCACTCTTCAAGGGCCCAAACAGACCAAAAATGGCTCAAGAAGATCTCAAAGCCCCAGAGCCCATAAATCTAAGTGATGAAGAAATAGCAAAACTCTCAGACGCACAGTTTAAAACACTGGTGATCAGGATCCTCACAGAACTGGTTGATTATACGGACAAATTAGACAAACATATGAAGGCGAAACTAATTGAAATGAATGGAATTACACAGGACACCAATAGCAATGAAAAGGAAACTGGGACTCAAATCAACGGAGTGGACCAGAAGAAAGCAAATAATGGCCAAACAGAAAAGAGTCAAGAAGCAAGAATTCAAAGAAATGAGGAGAGTCTTAGGAACCTCCAGGATATCTTTAAACGCTCCAACATCCGAATTATAGGGGTACCAGAAGGGGGAAAGGCACAGCCACCAGTGGAAAACTTATTTGAACAAATAATAAAGGAGAATTTCCCCAATCTGGCAAAGGAAACAGACTTCCAGGAAATCCAGGAAGCTCAGAGAGTCCCAAAGAAGTTGGACCCAAGAAGGAACACACCAAGGCACATCGTAATTACATTAGCCAAGATTAAAATGAAGGAGAGAATCCTAGAAGCAGCAAGAGCTAAGGGGACAGTCACCTACAAAGGAGTCCCCATCAGACTGTCAGCAGATTTCTCAAAAGAGACCTTACAGGCAAGAAGGGGCTGGAAAGAGGTATTCCAAGTCATGAAATCTAAAGACCTACAACCAAGATTGCTCTATCCAGCAAAACTTTCATTTAAAATGGAAGAACAGATAAGGTGCTTCTCAGATAAGATCAAATTCAAGGAGTTCATCATCACCAAGCGCTTATTATATGAAATGTTAAAGGGACTTATCTAAGAAAAAGAACTTAAAGAAACATGAACAGTGAAAGGACAACAAACTCACAGTTATTAACAACCACACCTAAAACGAAAGCAAACTAAAAGGACAGCTAGATCAGGAGTGGAAACATAGAAATGAAGATCTCAAGGAGGGTTAGCAACAGGGGAGTGGGAGGAGGAGAAGGGGGGAGAAGGTACAGAAAATAAGTAGCATAGACAGTAGATAGAAAATAGATGGGGGGGGCAAGAATAGCATGGGAAATATAGAATCTAAAGGACTTGAGACACATGGTCATAAACTAAAGGGGGGGTGATGGTGGGGATGGGGGGTAAGGTGGAGGGGAATAAAGGGGGAATAGAACAACTGTAACAGCATAATCAATAAAAAAAATTTAAAAAAATTATGATCAGGTATTCAAAGTAGAAATGATTTTAAAGTAATAGCTGATTGTTTATATATTTACATATGTACTTTTGTAGCAAAATATATCTAATAAAATTTACTGTTTTAACAGTTTTAAAAAAAAGAAAATACATTGGTAATATTTATTTCTAAAATGTAATATGGTTAACAAGAAGTGACTTTTATATTTTCTGTTAATATAACTGTCAGGGAAACACACCTTAAAAACAAAGGAATTTTTTTGTTTTGAGATGATAGAATGAGTTAGATTAGAGAAATTAGTTGTAAAGCCAAGGAGTGTGAAATCACATGGACAAGATTGCATGACCCGGAGGACGGGCAATACAATATTTCTAAATCACGGATGTCTAGAACCTATTTTTCATTTTCAGTAAATTGAAAGTCCCTTTGAAACACAGTTCTGTGCAAGAAAATCACCTTAACGCAGGTTAATAGAAATACCCTCTTAAATGACAGATGAAAACTTGTCATAGTAATAAATCTATGACCATACAATGTCATATGCTCAAGTTAAAAACCTTGAGCCATGTATTTGATAATCAAGTTTGATGATTATTTGAAATGATGAAACCAAAAAGAAAAGCTGTATGTGCCCGGGTGAGAAATACACGGGGGTCGCTAGAGGGCGCACATTCCCTTTCACAGCTTGTCTGGTCCTCAATTTGGCTTCTCTTTTATTTTCTTATCTACATAAAGACAACATGGTGACAAATGGATTTTTCATGGGAATTCTCTTACAGAGAAACATAAAATATCCAAAGATACAGATAAAACAGTGTAAAAAGAACATGTTAGTAAGACACCCTCAAAGGCACAGTTAAAATGCCTTCAGCCTTTTTAACACACACACTGAGAAGTATCTTGAAGTCATAATGCAAAGGTTCCCTTGACAAAATGTTTTCTATTTGGGGAGACATGCTTCATCCAAATAATATTTTAGTCTTTACTGAACTTTGAAACCCAGCAGTGTTCCCCAGTTCATTAATTTTACCTAATTTTGGTTGATGTTAGACACTCATGCTCTATAAATCTGCATAGGATTAAATCCCTGTTCCATCTAGATTAAGGTTTTTAAATGTTAATTTTACAATCAAGTTCAAAGGAAAAACAGCATTTTAAACATCATCTTCACGTCCCGTGCTTTCCTAAAGAAAATAATTCATCTTCCATTATAACAATGTAGGTTGTTTATTATAATCTTCACATTCATAGATAGGTCATGGGCAGAGAGATTTAGGAACCTGATTTATTTTCAACACACACTAAAGAATGCAATTAAGATTCCAAAGCAAGTCTGTCTCAATGCAAAGATTTCCAGTGCACTACACTTATTTTCCTTTGTACCAAATGAAAGGGAAACATGTTTTTAAAAACATTAAGGACAAGCCAACGGGAATGTCCTCAGTGTTGCTATGTGGTTGAGTCTGGTGGCATTTGGGATTATGCCAGAACTTGATTGGAGTATCTAACACCAGGACATGAATTCTGAACATTCTTATTTTCCTAAACTGTGAACCTTCATTGCACAATTGATACCCCCATGGCATTATAAAATAGTTATTTTTCTAGTTTATTTTTACTTTAGGACCTTCCTTGATATCCTAAAATCCCCAAGTGTACAATCTATTGATGCATTTCTGACTTTGGAACTGACATTAAGCATTAGGTGGTTAGCACTAGAGGGTTTGCACCTAGAAAAATTGTTCAACTATACAGAACTCCCATTTATATCTGGATATTTAAAAGCCTACCTTTAAAAGAATGTTTGTTGTTGTTTTACTGAAAAAGATTTCTGTATTTAAAGATAGCTGCATGCCCCGATATGACCCTCGGGTCTGTGAAACTTCAGAATGTATAAGAGCCACAATCTAGGAGAAACGCAGTTTGCCCAGACAGATCTCAACCAATTCTTAAAGAGTACCAACCAAGCTCTTAATTTCAGCTAAATATGTTGATGAAATGCACTTTAACTTCTCATTGAAACATAGCATCGCACAGAATTCAAGAATGCAGCAGCCCTGGCTAGGTGCATGGGTTCGAATGCTGACTGCATTGCTTCCTGTGAACTTGCTGACCCTGGGAAGTCACCCGACTTTTCTGCACTGTACCTTCTCATTTGCAAAGGGGGACAATAATAAAAAAATAATTTACAATGCTGTTTCGGTAGCTAAATATGTTAATATGTAGAAAATATTTAGAAGAATGCATGATATGTGGCAGAAGCCATTTACGTTTTGGCTGCCGTGATTACTGCCTTTCATGATCCTTTCCTACTGTCCTTAGGCCGGCCTGCTGCCACCCCTCACTTTCTCCCTTGAGGGTAGAAGTATTTGTTTTAGAGCTTTGTTAAGGACTGGTAAATAAAAGCCATTATTGCAATCACAGGAATAAAAACTGCAAAGAAAGCTCTAACAAAGACAAAGAGGAAAATCAATAAAAATCATCAACAGCCAAATAATCCCATGTATTGCACCCTTTGTCGCAGGAATAGGCAAATTATGGTCCGCGGGACAAATCTGGCTTGCCATCTGTTTTCCAAAATAAAGGTTGATTGAACGCAGCCACAGTCATTCATGAACGTCTTTTTTTTTCTTTTCTTTTTTTTTTTATGGCTGCTTTCTCACGACAGCATCAGGGTTGAGTAGTTGCAAAAGATACTATATGGTGCACAAAGCCTAAAATTGTAACTGTCTGGCTCTTGAGAGAAAAATGTGTTGGCTCTGACCGCTCTATAGAGTGAAGTTGAGATGACCTATTTCGCCGAACACTCAAATGGGGACAAATTGGTGTAGTTCACAGCAACCAAATTGCTTGGCTCTCTCTCAAAAATATAGATTGGCTCCCCGTGACAAGATTAAAGTCTGCATTCCTTCATCTGGAAGTAAGTACCACTTTTTATTCTGAACCAACCTACCTTTACAACCTCATCCCCTCCCTGTGCCTCACACACTTTGGCTCTAGGCAAACGCCAGCACTCACCACCCTGTGTGGAGTGATGTTGGCAGGGGGGCTGCCCTGTTTTTGAATTGATTTACCTGGCACCTTGAGTCCAATAGGCCCTTATCCTTTAACTGCCCATTCAGATGCTAATTTCTGCTTGAGCTTTCCAGGCTCAGCTCTCAAGCAGAAAATGAGCTTTACTTCCTTACGACCTCGTTAACATTTTACAAGTACGTCTTCATCATACAGTTAATAGTGGACGGCAAGCTTCCAGAGGGGAGAACTAAGTATGGTCCACAGTTAGGGCAACCGAGCTGCTTTATGAACCATGGCAGCCTATTGGACATTGGTTGACTGAATATGAAAATTAGCCACAAAAATGAACGTTGCTGGAGCTACATTCTGGAAACACTGTGGACTCATACTGACTACAGGAGTGTTCAAAGAACCCCTCTGCACACTGGAGGGCGCCTTGGCCCCTGTGGGAGGCGACTTGAACTTGAAATACTCTCCACGTGAAAGTTCGCTGAGTTTAAAGGACTTCAACGTGCTTTTATGTTGTGGCTCTTTAAAGTTTAAATAACTTCCAGTCAAGGTTCAGAAACTACCGAGTATGATGTGGAAAGCCATTTAAATCTCATGTGTACCTACTGCCCCACTGCCACTTCACCAGCATCATGAACTGTTTCAATCTGTCCGCTTCCCTTAGTGATTTTCTCCAGAAACTTGAGTTAAATCACAGAGCAAGACTCATTGGTCTACAAATGGAGAATCTCAGTCAGCTCCAGATGACATGACAAAACACGATAGACGGAGTGGCTTAGACAACAGAGATTTATGTTCCCAGAGTTCTGGAAGCCAGATCCTCAAGGTGCCGGTATGGTCAGGCTCTGGTGAGAGCTCTCTTCCTGGCTTGTCACCCTGTCGTCTTGTCACTGTGTCCTCCTCACACAGCAGGGTGAAAGAGGGCAAGCTCTTTGACAGCACTTTTTCTAAGGATGCTAATCTTATCATGAGGGCCCCACACTCAGGGCCACATCGAAACCTAATTATCTCCCAATGGCTCCATTTTCAGATGCCGTCAAATGGGATAAGGCCTTCCAGATACGAATGTCGCAAGGACGTAATTCAGTCAACAGGAGTCAGGCATCGTTTCATCTGTCTACAGTGGCATAACACGGGCTGAATTCCTGAGGAAGAGTTTTCTTTCCTTTCTCTTTTCTTTTTTTTCTTTTTTGGATTCTTGAGATGTTTGTTTTTTACTTCCAAGGCATTTCAACAAGTAGACAGTTTTGACAACAAATACATATTCAATCTACCATAAGAACAGCACTGTTCTTCCATTGTTTGGAGTAGCTTGTAGGTAACTCAAAAGAAAATATCTGTAGGCCTGGCTGGTGTAGCTCAGTGGATTGAGTGCTGGCCTGCAAACCAAACAACTGCAGTTCAATTCCTAGTCAGGGCACATGCCTGGGTTGCAGGCCAGTTCCCAGCGGGGGACACATGAGAGGCAACCATACATTGAAATTTCTCTCCTTTTCTCCTTCCCTTCCCCTCTAAAGATAAATAAATAAAATCTTAAGAGAAAATATATGCAATTATTAAGCATCATCTTTCTGGTATGAGAGCAGATGTTCTCTTCCTTTAATTCTGACAACAGAAGTATGCATTATTATTCTCATTTTCTTACTAAAAAACAAAACAGGCTCAGAGTGCTTTGTCAAATTTGCAGAGACTGAAAACCGAGAACTTAAAAGACAGATCCCAACACGGGACTTTCTAGAAAGGTCAGAATTGCCACCAGGACCTTTTCCAGAAGGGTCTTAGAGGCCTAGCTGTCCAGAGAGAAGACGTCAGAAGAATATTCTTGGAAGGTGTCAGAGACAGGATATTGTAACACACACGTGGCCATGGGGGAAAACATCTGCTATGAAGTAGTAACTGGAAGCAATTTTCTCCTGGGGAAGAGATGTGTATTTTTACCAAAATGATCACTAACACTGTGGAGGAGAGACTGTTCCATGATGAGATCGCTATCGGGCCTGCGAGCTGGCCCCAGGCCACAATGGAGATTGCTTACCACAAAATGCCCCTTAGAGACTGGTCACAATCAATGCTCACTGGGACAGAAACCAGCACCCTTCCCCTGCCTCCTGCCGTGAGCTCCTTCTTGGAACAGGTCATTGTCTGACCTGCTCAAGCATGTAAAGCAATTTCCCATACCTGGTAGCATTCACGAACTATTCCCTCCCTTTTCACCCTGTGCGGGTCTTTGACACCTGTTAAGCAGCACGGGAGATATCTGCTTTGTCTTCCGGCTGCCCTAGGCGTGCCTCATATGTAAGTTTCCCTTAATAAATCCCATTAATTGCCAGCTTGGAGTGGCCTGCCTCTTTCGTTAGTCTCTTCTTGCCCTCCACTGAGGGAGGTACGGTCTGAGTCTCAGTGCTTTTCCCTGGGTCTGCGTGTACTTACAAAGAGACTTCTACAGAGAGTGTATTGTAGAATTGTACACATGAAAACCTCTATGATTTTGTTAACCGATGACACCCCAGTAAGCTTTCAAAAATAAAATAGGGGGAAGTCCTAATAATTGATCTATGAAACAAGAGTAAATTGCAAGTAAAAATAAAAGACAGACACATGCATAACAAAATTTCCACAGTGCAAGGGCAAACAAGGAGAGTCATATAAATTCCACTGCAGAGGTGAGGAGCTAGATGCTGTGAGTGAGAATGAATGATTTGCCTTAGTCGCAGCAGCTTCTGAGCAGAAGGTTCAAGGCCAAAGCACCTGCATGCTGTCATAGACCCCTCTGCTATGAGATCCATTCCCCACGTCTCTCCTGCCCTCTCTGTGTCAAAGGCACACACATTTCCTCCCATCGCTCACCCTCTGGCTTCCACTTGGGCCTGTCCATTTGGAAGCCCTAGAAGCACACCGGAGGGCAGAAAGGAAGAGACAAGCCAAGGTACTTTTCCTTTAAACACCACTTCGGCTGCCATGTCTAGAGCAGCTACACCTCCGCTGCGGGCTCCAGCTTCCCCTGGACGGCCCCTCCCTCCAGGGGTCCAAGCTCCTGCCTGGTAACCCTGACAGTGCCAGTCCCTATTAGCAGGCCCCAGCTTTGGGGCTTGGGTATCATCCCCCCCACCCACTGCATTGTTCCTGCTGAAAGCTTCCTGACATGGCTGGTGTTTTCAGTTACCTTCTCACCCCCCACACTGCTTTCCCATTTGCCACCAGCTGCTAACCAATCCGGTGTACTAGCTCTCCTCTCTCTCAAACTCCTACAGTGGCTTCTGTTTTCCTGACAAGCCTCTGACAAACCCTTATGCGATATCCCAAGGACCTTACTGGATACTACTCTGGGCTAACTGCTGAGTTCAGCGCCGTAGGTCTAAGATTAGAAAGGAGGGTCTCCAGTTCACCGCAGATGCAAACATGCAAAGTCAAAACCACTGAAGCCAAATTCTGCAAGTGTTCTCAAGAAAGAATCTGTGAGGCTGAGAAATGCCTGTGCAGTTGGGTTCCCAGAGAGAAAAAGTAGGGAGCTGGGGGGCAAGGAATGTGGGAATGGGCAAAGGGAAAGAAATGAAGACAGTCTTAAGGAGAAAGAACAGTGGGTTCAAAGACATGGACGCTTGAGGGAGAGCAGCGCATGTGGAGATCAGAGAGCACTTAATTACAGCTCAAGTGGGGGGCAGCGCCACGATGTGTGCAGTTCGTGGCCAGTCTGTGACCTATTTGTTAGTAGTCTGCGACAACAAAAGTCACCAGGGTATAAATCAACTAAGTCACTGGCCATCCTATTTCATCCAATTTCTTTTTAATTGCAAAACTTTCTGGACAAAGGAAGCAGTGGATTGATTGATATTCTCACTCAAGCTCCTTATTTCATTGTGCCCTGATAAATAAATGGTTTGCACAGTTTTGAATAGCACTGGCATTGTTTTTTTAAAATGGCCTGGGGAGAAGGTAGTGAAGCTGGAGAGTTAGGCAGCTAAAGATCAGAAAGAAATTCCTGTGCTGTGCATTTCAAGAATTACAGGCTGAGGACCAATCTAATTAAAATTGCATTTTCAGCTATCTCCCCCAGGAGGCTGTGGAGAGTATGGATAAGAAAGGTGAAAGGCAGCCCTGGCTGGTGTAGCTCAGTGGATTGAGCATGGGCCTGTGAGGCAAAGGGTCACCGGTTCAATTCCCAATCAGGGCACATGCCTGGGTTGCAGGCCAGGTCCCCAGTAAGGGACACAATGAGAGGTAACCACACATCTCCCACTCTTTCTCCTTCCCTTCTCCTCTCTCTAAAAATAAATAGATAAAATATTTTTTTAAATGAGGAACTTCCCAGACCCTTTTTTTTTTAAAGATTTCATTTATTTCTTTAGAGGGGAAGGGAAGGAGAGAGGGAGAAAAACGTCAATGTATGGTTGCCTTTCGTGCGTCCCCTGCTGGGAACTGGCCTGCAGGGAACCAGCCTACAACCCAGACATGTGCCCTGACTGGGAATCAAACCGCGATTGTCTGGTTCGCAGGCCCGCGCTCAATCCACTGAGCTACACCGGCCAGGGCTCAGATAAAATATTTTAAAAAATAAGAAAAAGAGAGGTGAAAGGCAGAGAAATCAGTTACAAATTTCTTGCACAAAAGCATCAGCGACAGAACTAGGGGGAAGGGCTGTGTGGATGTAAAGGATTAAATTAAATAGAATTTACTAGGTGTACTTGGAGGGATTTAGTGATGGGGCTGTTATGAGACTACTGTGAATGGTTGCACAGGCTGTTTCACTAACTACATCCGGACGGTACTGTTCTTAGAAATTCTGATGTGAATGGCCCTCTCCCGAGTCACATGGTCTAAACTGCAAAACCACAATTTGAGATTTCAGTATGAAGTCCTGGTATATTCACGTGCCTAACAAACATGTGAATGACACAGTTCTAAACACCAGGAGAGGGGATGAGCTGGGGGTATGAATTTGGGAATAATCACAGATACATAAATAGATGGCTGATAAAGATAATAAATGATAGTGCCCTGAAAAAGTATCCTTAGAATCTGAATCTCGTGGAGATTGGCACTAAAGGGGAAAAGAAGAGGAAACTCGGAAGACATAGTGAGAAAGCTGAGAGGAGAAAAGAAATGAGAGAGCACAACATTCCGGAAATGGAGGGAGAGGAAAGGTTCAAGGGGCTGATCATCACTGTGAAGTGCAGCACAAAGGTCAAGAAGGATGAGAACTGAAGAGCTACCTTTGGGGCCAACAGTTAAGGAGCTCTCTGGAGACTTGGCTGAGAGCAGTTTCAGTGCTTGACGCGGAGTGTAAGAGGCTACAGAAAGAATCAAACGGAGAGCGTAGAGGTATTTGAGGTCTCCTGAGTAAAAATAAACTTTCCTTTGCATTCAACTCCTGCTTCTTTTAAATGAATAAATGTGACTACTGTTTCCTTCATGCAGGAAATGAACAGAACTGTGTGTCACAGTTCTGGGACTATGGTCCTATCTTTCTCGCTGGTGGCATCCCTCTAATGCCTTGCATTCTGGAGGAGTTCATTGGCCTACAATTGCTGTACCTAGGCACCCACAGCTAGCTGTAGTATCTTATTAGGACCAGCTGTTGTTATAGTGCATTTTTGCCCAGGCCAAATACGTACTGGGCATCTAGAAAAGCCCATTCCAAGTCAGGAGTAAGATACAGACCCTAGCCCAAGGAAGCTTTCAATTCTAGTATGTAACATAGGAATATGAATAGCTCATGTCAACACGAAGTAATAGAGGTATCACAATTAGGAACAGTAGCTTCCCTTAGCCTAGCCTAGAATAGATGATTCCTCTTATTGGGGCTAGTTTGAGGAAAGACAAGCAAGAATCAGACAGTAACTCAGACGATGCTCTAGTGCACTGGTTTCTAAGTCATGGGCCCTGGACCAGTAGCATCAGTAGCACCTGAGAGCTTGTTAGAAATTAAGATTCTCAGGCACCGCCCCAAGCTTACTGAGTCAGAAACTCTGGTGGGGACCAGCAACCTGGCTTTTAACAAGCCCTCCAGATGACTCGAATACATGCTAATGCATTAAAAATAAAAACAAAAAAAAACCTCCCACTGTTCTTGTGCAGGCATTCTCAGAATTACAGGCTTCTCAGAATGACACTGGAGAGCTTGTAAAAGGTTACAGGGCCCACCCTGCAGACCTTCTCATTCAGCAAGCTTGGGGAGGGCTCCCCCAAACCTGCATTTTGGTTTTTCTTTGTTTCAATTTTATATTGCATTGGTTCCACGTGCACAGTCATAGAGTTTAAATAGTGTTCCCCTTGATTTTTCCAGTACCGGAAATCTACATTTCTTTTCATTTTTTTAGAGAGAGGGGAAGGGAGGGAGAAAGAGAAGGGAACATCAATGTGTGGTTGCCTCTAGCAGCCCCCACCCCCCAGGGACCTGGCCTGCAACACAGGCATGTGCCCTGACTTGGAATTGAACTGGCGACCCTTTGGTTCACAGGCTGGCACTCAATCCACTGAGCTACACCAGCCAGGGCAATCTGCATTTCTCATAAGCTCCTAAGAGCTGCTGCTGCTGCTGCTGCTGTTTCATGCACTGCACCACGATAGTGACGGCTCTGAATGTTCTCTGGCCACTTACTAGGCCTCTAGAATTCACATTCCTATACTTGTCAAAACATATTTCTTGACTAAATTCTTGACGTATACAGCAAGAGAATTTTAAGAACTTTAAATGACTAGTTAAGTTTTGGGGACTATCTGAGGATGGTAAGTAGATTTGTATTCTTTACCAAAAATAATTTCTAAACTACAGTTGGAGTCGCAGACCATGATTGTTTGACTCTAATGCACAGAAAGAAGCAGGACATTGCAACTACAACAAAAATGGAAATTAGGATACTCAGCACGAGTCCTTCTTTTGCAACAGAAAGCAAGTTATTTAACCTTTCTGGACCTCAATTAACCTGTAGTCGTGAACGAGTCTAGACTCTAGTACCCTTAGATATAAGAAGCAAAGTTTTCTTTTTCTGGACTGTAAAGCCCATTCAGGAGGCAAGAATGTTATTACTGAGATCCACAACTCATTTTATGACCAACGTATCATGTAGAAAATTAAAAATGAGTTCTTAAACACATTGCTAATCTAATTAGATGCTGCAAATAAGTTTCAATGTTCTAGTTTACAACTCCCAGGTCATAATTGGGGAATCAAAATAAATATCAAACACAAAAATAGTTGAGGCATTCATTGCATAAAACTGCAGAAAGAGCGGTCTTATCTAACATGTATCTAACTTGCTTTCCAAGGATGTGACACAGCTTAACATCACGGAGTCAGCAGACATAAAAAGAAAGAAAACTAAACAAAACTAAAGAGCTAAAACTGGAAAATAAAATAACACAGGTCTACAACTGGGTAATTTATTCTATCATGTAGTACACACATGGGGAAATGGTCGGAGGAAGCCGACTGTGGCGTCTGCCTGCTTACTAGGAGAAGATACAGGGACGAGGCGAATTTAGGTCTAAATGCCTCTACCTCTCCCTGGAGGTCAAAGATCCCCATCTGTGAACACTATAGTTGGGAAAGTTATTTTTATGGAGATGGCATTTACTTTTAAGAGATTCAATTTGCCACTGGATTCACCTGGTTTACACAGAAGTATAAATAAAAGCTTTCGTGAAAAGTCTCTTAAATTAACTGCTACATGATTAGAAACTAATCCTCTCGATAAATTCGAATGAACTAGATAATAGACCTAGTTTTAACCTAGCGTGAGTTCCACGCTCTAATGATTACCTAGACGTAAAATAAGATCACAGAATTTCAGGGATAATTTACTGTTAGAAATAATTACCTTGGGAGCCGACATCATTAGGCCCTTCTGCATGTCTTAGTGTTAGAAGGACAAACTATGCAGTATATATGGCAAATGGAGAAACCCTGTAATTATTAAGGAATCAACTAAATGCACTTTAGACAATTAAGAAACTATAGTGATATCTTGAGTAAAATTCAAATGACTAAAGATGATTAGAATGGCCGTTTCTTTATTATTAAATAAACAATTTATAGTGCAATGGCATTTAAGAATTCTATCCAGCTCCTCATAACAATTTAGTTATCACAATTAATTGAACTGTATTATTCACTCTTTCAGCAAATATTTGAATCTTTAGTGTATGAATGGCACTATAAATGAAATCTAAGTAAAGTATAAGGGAATATAATAACAGGATTCCTTTGTTGTGATTGAATAAGAAAAAAATGTACATGGGCACCATCAAAACAGCAAAAGGAATGTATGTACATAAAGTTATTTACTGGCTAAAGTGGAAAGACTTTTGGGAAGCTGGACACAAAAGTGGTGGAAGAGTAATCCTGAATAGCATAAGGAGGGGCTTGTGTTTTCTTTTGTGGCGACTGGAGTAATGAGGACGTTACCGTTAGGAGGGTCAGCATAAAAGTGACATTTTAAGATATAATCATCAGAGGCAGTTTCATCCCAAAGAGGGGCAAGTCTCACCGCAGTGAGGTACACAGAGTAGACTGTGGAAGTGGCAGTTAGAATGACCAGGAAATGACTGAAAACGCATCACTTATAATGCCAATAATACAATGTGGTTAACACTGGTCAATAAGGAGCAAGGTCAGAGATAGACTGACAGAAGTCAAGAATCAGGTGGGGTTTTAAAGAGGAAAATGAGGTTAGTTTTTGTTATATTTATTAACCTGGAGATGATGTTTATTAGGGGATTTTTTTTTTTGCCAACAGTACACGGCCTCCATGCCCATCACCACCTTAATCATGGCCACCACTTCTACTCCAGCCACTTCTAACACCTGCAGCACCACCTCAACCACCTCCATCACCTCCACAGCCTCCACCATCACCTCCACGGCAGTCACCACAACCAAACAGCAAGAGCGACAGCTGTTGCATGTACTGAATTCTTACTACACTTCAGGCACTGTGTTAAGTGCTTGAATCTAAGACACGGATATGAGGTTATTTACCTGGGATCATAGGGTAATAATTAAAATAGGCAAGCTTTAAACCTGAGTAATTCTGATTTCCAAGTCCATGCTTTTTCCAATATCTGCTACTCTTTTAGACACAATGGCAGTGAATTACAATGAGCAAAATGTGTGTGCAATGTATGAGTAACTAGGTGTGATTCATTGGAGAAAACAAATGTTTGCATTCGATAAAAGCAAAATTGAACCGCTGACTAGATGCACAAGGAGAAGTCCCCAGATTATACTTTAATGATGTAAATGTAAAATTTGAGGAAGGGAGTCAGGTATGGAGCTACAAGATTTGGGAGTCATTCACTTACAGCCAGACTTGAATCAATGAGAGGAGGCAATTCAGATAAACAAGTCAGAAGGGCCAAGAGATGGGTTTATGAACCACCACCATAGGAATTCAGCAAAAGGAGGAAAACAGCCCTGGCTGGTGTGGCTTAGTGGACTGAGTGCTGAACTGCAAGGCAAAGGGTCACCAGTTCAATTCCCAGACAGGGCACATGCCCAGTAGGGGGCGCATGAGAGGCAACTACACATGGATGTTTGTCTTCCTCACTTTCTCCTTCCCTTCCCCTCTCTCTAAAAATAAATAAATAAACATTTTTGTTAAAAAAGGGAGGAAATCAAGTCAGGTAAAGAATGGAGGAGCTAAACCAGTGGTGTGTCCGTGAAGCTGAAAAAGGAGATCATTTGGAAAAGATCAGCATTCAACATTGTCAAGACTGCAGTGTTGACAATAAAATGCTAGCGGCTCTCACATGACACAAGGACACTAGCCTTGGTCTAGAAGCTTTAGGTCTCGCATGCACGATGCCTCTTGACCCATTATAATATTTTAACCAGATTCCATCCAGTAGACAATTACCATGTATGGATTCCATTGCTCCTGTGTGTTTGCTCAAGTGTCCTCTTTGTTCCATTTAATTTTCTCAGTCTAGAGTCTTTAATACAGAGTGGCCATGTTTGTTGTACTAGCCAACTCAAAACACATTTGAGAGCATAAGGTGGTGCTATATATTACTGCGCTGGGCCAAAAGGTATAATCAAATGGATTCAAGCAAACCAAGATGTAGGACCACCTTAGTTATATACCCGCTAAAGAAACATTTTACTGCACAATGCACATCCTGCAGTCAGGCTACTTCAGTTGAAATCCTGACTCAAGTGCTCTGTAGCTCTGGGTAATAGTAATAATAACTGTATCTATTTTGGAGGGTTACTGGGAAGAATAAGTGAGCTATGCAGACAAGGCACTTCATGTAGTGCTGAGCACATAATAAAGCCCTTGATAAGTGTCAGCGTTTATTTAAGTACAATAGTCTTTATGTTCCCAATTGGACATCTCATTGAAGGCACTTAGGAAAACCGCTGAACGCATGTGATACAAACAGAAGTTAGGAGACAAAATGTTTCACCACTAGCCACACAAAAGGTAATCACACCACATTTTTCCTCACCAAATACACCCTCCAAACAGAAGCCAAGGATGAGCTTCTGAAGACAGAGATGGATGTAGAGTCAACTTGCCCAGTTAATGTCTGTTTTAGGAGACTCCTGAACACAACGGGAGCAGACGGCAGTTAGGTTCCCATACTGCCCTGCTTAGCAAATTGTTGGAGAGCCTCTGGGTTGTGTCCAAGGGTCTATAAATTCCTATGCCCACTAAGCCTTGTTGTAGACACACAGTTAACATGACATTAAATTAATTTCCATGCTGCAAGGATTAATGAAAAGCAAATTCATTAAGAGCTTTACTGGTTGATTTTTGCCATTGTGTTCTTTCTCCATCAGTGCATGTTACAATGTCAACTACTGGCATGAGGAGAGGCATTGGAAGTCGTTGTCCCAAACAGAACGCTAACATGCAAAAGTCTTGAGAATCCTTTGACTAGAACAAGGATCTACAAATATTTTCTAGAAGAGGCCAGACAGGAACTATTTCAGGCTTTGTGGGCCATACAGTCTCTTTGATAACAACGTTGCCTTTGTAATACAAAAACGACCATGGATGATACATACATGAATGAGTGTGGTATGTGTCCATAAAAAACCTTACTGGACACTGGCATTTGAATTTCATCAAATGTTCACCTGAAGAAACATGAGTCTTCTGTTGATTACTTTCAGCCATTAAAAATGTACAAACAGTTCTCAGCTCATGAGACATACAAAAAAGGGCAGCCGGCTGAATTTCACCTGCAGGCTTCAGTTTGCTGACCCCTGGACAAGAGGATGCACTCAAGACAAGCAGATACAATCAGGAAGAGGGGAGGGGGCATAAGGGGACAAAATGGTAATGGAAAAAATAAATATTAAATGAAATATATTTAAAAATTTAAAAAAAAACAAACAATAAACAAAAAACAAGGAGAAATGACCAGTGGTTTACTGTGGAATTGTGACAGTAGGTTGTAAGTCACGAATTAATAGAGAAATATTGAAAGTTCCAGATAGTGTACATCAGTGGCTTCTCTAGGTGTGTTTTTCCTTTGCCTAAAAATATCTGACACGTTATTTTTAGGTATGTGTTCTCCGCATTGTTCTGTACCCTGTATATACAAATTCTAACATCAAGAGTTCTGTGCATTCCTAAACATATGGTGCTTAGAAACATAAGGCAGATTTTAATGTTCTTTCTCCATCTGAGAATTATAATAATTGGAATGAAAATGAAATTGAACCATTGTTGTGATTTTCATGCTGGGTTTCCATTTATAATTTTATTCCCACCCTTTTAATATATCCACTGATTGACAGGATACCTAAGGTATCTACAATCTTTGTGATAATATCCACAAAAAGGCCACTTAAAAATTCTAACGCATTCAAGATAAGGCTTTATAAATATCAAAGAACAGGAAATCTGTTCTGTAATTAATGACTCCCGATTTAGGATGTGCAGATTGAGACATTATGTTCTTGTAAACTAACAGAATGGATCTCATTTATTACAGGTGTACTTCTTCATGAAAATGTGCTTTCCATTACTGGGGGGGGGGACATTAAATGCTAAAGCAGGCACTGAACAAGCAGGCTCTTTAAAAGAAAAAAAAAATAGAAACTTTCAGGATTAAAATGCATCCGTGGTAGTTCATCATGCATAGTTTTTTCTTTCGATCCAGAAAACAGTATCTCCATTAGGCATTCAGTTTTTGTTGAGATATCGATCGCTTGGGCACATTTTCAAACTCACTTCATAATTCTTCTCACTCACTTAACTGACATTGCAGGCACCTAAGGCTTTCAGAAATACTGTTTAAGTAAAAACACTGCCACCCCAACAGCTGAAAAATGAATTTTCCTGCCACACGATTCATCTCTGCTTGGAGAGAAAGCCAGGAGTCAAACCCTCTCACCTTTTCCTAATTTCAGAATCCACAATAATCTGCCTCTTCTTTTGGGGAGGTGGTGGCGGGAGCTCCTCCTGGGCGTGCTTTACCAGGACCTGTTCCCTCGTGGTCACCATAGTTACCGTCTCCATTACAGTTGTCTGCGTTAGTGATGGCTGAGGGGTGGCCACGGCCTGGGAGATCTGTGAGAGGTATTGAAATAGAGGTCAGACACTGGTTGAAACACTTCAGTGAAGACTGCTCGGAGTGGTGAAGAGAAATAATGAAACTGTTCCTACTTGTTGGTAAACTGACCTTCAGAGCAAAGCAGCACCACAGTGAACCCACATCAAACTGTTTTTTGTCTAACTCGTGTTGACTAAAATCACCAAGGAAGGTAATTGCACAAGCAGCAGTAAACTTGCAGCCTCCTCAACTTATTAGTCAAGCAATGGGAAATAAAGGGGGCCAAGGAGAAAAACTTAGGGTGTCATTCTGACATTTAATTAGACAGTTTAAAGTGTTTATGACAAGTTAAATGTTACTAAGGTACCTCATCGCTGATGTGATCGCCTGGCATGTTAATTAAGTTGGATGTTAATGATCACATGTAGTGATTATTGATGGTCTATATATTTTTAAACCAAAGTATTGGAACCTCTTAATAAATGACTTTTCACTGAAGTCAGTGAAATGCCCTTTAGAACTACAATGAACGGTTAACATAAAGTGCCTTTTCTTGTTTGTTATAATTGAGTGAATATGTTAAAAGGTTTGAGTTCCCAAAGTTAGCAGGAAAGAGTCTTCTTGGTTTAAAAACACAGACTTTCTGTTCAGACAAGTCACGTAATAGTGAAATGCCTTCCTTCCTTTCTTAACCAACAATCCTCTCTCACAGGCATCCTTACGTTAAGAGGACAGGAAAGTTCCCTCTCTGGACGTTAACCATTACCCTTCCAGTAAAACAAATGACTTTGGACGATCTATGTTCAAGAAGACCAAAACAGACCTGTACTGGATCCACTTAGAGGTATTCAGAGAATCTGGCTTGGGTCATAATTAGTTAAATTGATTTTCCCAAACTTGCCAAGAGATCCAAAAAGGGCCTGTGGAAATGTCCCTACCTCACACCCCATGACTGATCCCTCCAATGAGAGGAAATCAGAAAAGCGTTAGGATCTTCGTATTTCAGCTCCCAAGTAGGCAACTGACAGCAACAGAGTCCTCTGTCATGATGTCTTGTGGAAAAAGTGCTTTTAATAAATACATTTTAAAAGTGATATGCTTTGTGCAAGCCACATCCTTACATATATGAAGGCCTTAGGCACTTCCGTTTTGATGCCCTACATAATTTATTTTAAAAGAGGACAATATGAGATGCTGAGTTTCTACATGTGCCAAGTGCAAGTTTTATCTTTCCTGAGATGTCCATAGATGCATCATTGAGAATTAATCACTTCACTTCAAAGGATAATGATATAGTCCATGAAATGAACTACATAATTGAAAGCAGAAAGTACCGAAGTTTTGTTTTAATGATTAAAATATAACTTGCGATTTACATGGCACTCAGCACAAAATTATCACAACATGATCAAATTTAGTTTACTATTAATTAGGAATAAAATGCAGTTTTTAAGCAGGATTCCAAGAGCATTTCATTTTTTAACCGTGTGTAAACTTTCTCACATTCAATGCTGCATTGAAGAGAATATTGTCCCCAATTTCCAATTATATATGTGCAGGCACCAGAGTGCAGAAATTCTGAAAATGCAAAGCTATTTTTTGCAGTTATATCTAATGTTATAGGACATTTGTGCTACTGAGTATTTGGCTATGGAATTGATTTCTGTATTTTTATATTTTCTTATTGATACCTATTATGAATTTGGACAGATGTGCCCACAGAGAACAAAGGAAAATAGCAATGTGATATACTATGAAATTGCATTTAAGAATATAGTAAACTTTATAAGAAAGAAAAAGATAATCTTTTAAAATAAAATAGTGAGGCACGAATCTGAAATTTTTCGATGCTATATTCATTACAATACTGTAATTGAAAACAGTGCTTCATTTCCTTTGAGATGAATAAGAAAATGACTCTGTATTAACCTTCTAAATGTAGGATATAATTGTGTTATCTATAACAAATCAATAATTACTCTCTATACTTACTCCATATAATAAGAATAAAAAAGAATCCTGGCTGGTGTGGCTCAGTGGATTGAGCGCAGGCTGCGAACCAAAGGATTGCGGTTCGATTCCCAGTCAGGGCACATGATGCCTGGGTTGCAGGCCAGTTCCCAGCAGGGGACGCATGAGAGGCAACCATACATTGATATTTCTCTCCCTCTCTCCTTCCCTTCCCCTCTTAAAGAGATAAATAAATAAAATCTTTAAAAAATAAAAAATAAAAATAAATAAATAAAATCCTTTTTTGTTTGTTTTTTTTTATTCAAATGTTTTTTGAATAAAGAAAAAACATTTTTGGTTTGAACACCAGCACAGAATAGGCTGAGAATGGTTTCTGCCTGACGGTCCTGGAGATCTGAAGCTTGATTGTGGCT
This sequence comes from Artibeus jamaicensis, assembly GCF_021234435.1. NCBI lineage: Eukaryota > Metazoa > Chordata > Mammalia > Chiroptera > Phyllostomidae > Artibeus > Artibeus jamaicensis. Next base: position 4,289,814 of record NW_026522028.1, on the reverse strand, counting down.
CTGATGAATCTGATCTGCAAGCTCCGTATTAAATACCGAGTATCTGCTACAACTGCATGTGATCTGACTGGTGGTCCAAACCCTAGAGTTCCTGCTCCAGGCGTCATATTCAGTTTCAGCAATCTACAACTCTGTAAGCTGCTTGGCAGCTGAATTGCAATGCCTCAGTTAAATTCCCGCATGTATTGAATATGTATCACTACAGGACATTCCTAAATGAACACAATGGAATCTCTATTTGAGGGGATCTCACAGGGTAGTAGCGAAGGTGACAACCTCACAAACAACTGTGAGATAAAGTGCGTGCCACAAAAAAAAATGTTAAACATGCAGCGTCATTGCACATACCAAATACATAGCCGTCAAGAACATTTCTTTTTAAATGTTGCAAAAACAAATTTTCCTCAGCTAGTATCTTAACGTATAATTTATTTTGATGCTAAAGGCTGCACATAACATTTATCCCTGTTCATAAGGTCATTTATAACAGTAAAGTACTGGAAACAGTCTAATGTCAGGAGGAGGTAGTTTAAATAAATTATAGTACATGCATGTCAATAAAGCACTGCGCATGTTTCAAATATTTTTAAATGTCACTGGAAATTGTGTCCATTATAGTAGCGGATGAGAAACACATGCTATACACATTGGTGGCTGTTATTGGCAGAGAGAGCACAGATCATTCCTACTGTGTACCCTGTATTTCTGTATTCTTTGTATTTCCTGATGTTCTCCAATAAAATATTTTCCACAAAACGTTGCTTTTATAAGTAGAGAACAATTTCAAATTCTTTTTCTAAATTGTTGTTTTACGTTTATCATTCCTCTCTATTTTCATATAAGCCTGTCACCCAAAGACCTTAAAATTAAAGCAACTCAGCATGTGAAAAGAATGACTTACTGCCTTCACTAAAATGTTGAATAATACAAGGTCAAAATTAGAATATACTATAGTTTGCACTACAAATTCTTACCCAGCCTTCATTTTGATTATGAGTATACTGAAAACTGCTTTTCAATGGCCTCATGAAAATAAATTTGTCTTTAAATTACTGTTCCCTTGATCTGTCCATTAATTAATTAGCCCAGTAAAAATGGGAAAGAGTTAGCATAATACTGTTTGTCTTTGGCCCTGGAAGCTGGTTGCTCTTACGGTGATTAAAAGTTAGGCCCAGGAGCCAGGTTCTACAATTCTCACACTCTCGGTCCACACTATTTGGGGCAGGTTAGATACTATTTCAGAGCTTTGACTTATTGTCTTCATATGTAAAATAGGAATGAAAACACATCTCTAGCCCTTGCCAGGTGGCTCAGTTGGTTGGAGCATTGTCCCACACACCAAAAGGTTACAAGTTTGATTCCCAGTCAGGACAGGTTGCGGGTTCCATTTCCAGCCGAGGAGCGTAGAGAAGGTAACCGATTGATGTTTCTCTCTCACATCAATGCTTCTCTCTCTTTTATTCTCTCTCTCCCTCTCCCTAAGATCAGTAAAAATATCCTCAGATGAAGATTAAAACACACACACAAATCTTTCGCAGGTGTGCCAAATATTGCCAGCTTCCTGAGTGCGCAACTTACGTAGGCACCCAGGGCCCCTCACTCAGAAAGACCACCCTTGGTTTCAGACTCTGCTGTCACCTCCTGAGATTGTTAATAATGTCTGAACGAGAAGCATTTGCATTCGGCACTTGGGCCCATGAGTTAGGTAGGCGGTCCTGCTTGTAAGAATTCAGCTACGTAAAGTCTGAACACAGTAAGTGCTCTCTTGATACACATTGGTAATAACCACGATCTCTTCTCCGTGTTCAGAGAAAATTCAGGAATGTTTTTAATACTGAGTTTTCTAACTTCTGAGGTTATGCAGCTTAATTTCCAAATGTTACATATTCCCATTGAGAGAAAAACTGGGGAAGCACTTGCGCAGCCTTTGATGGCTCTGGGGTCTACATCTTCTCTCCCACAGACTGTACAATGCTGTTATGTCTGGAAAAACCAAACTGCTCTCAAGCAATAAAATTCTTTCTTACTGTCTCCTCTTTCATTTGTGTCAAAATGCACAGTTTTCAGGGGAAGTATATGCACATTTAAGTGTATTTGCAGAATATAAAAGGGCACACGATGAAAGGAACCATGGATTTTCCGTCACTGTCTGCAGTTTCTCAGGGGCGACTAGTTATACTCCCGACTGTTCTCACATTTGAACTTCACTTTCTTGGTGCTGATATTTTTCTCTGATTTCTGGCCTACATTCTTAGCTGTGTCTTTTAATTTTCCATTGAATTATTTAAATTTTCTTGTCCTTCTAAATTCCTTGGGCTTAAAGATTTCCACTTCTTACCTTGTGAGATATTTTCCACTACTTGAACATTTAAAGAAACTTATAAAGAGATTCAATGATTGAAAAAAAAAAGAGAGATTTGGTTTATAAAGAATTAGTTACTTATCATTTTATTATCATTAAAATATTAAAACTTGTAAAAACAGCTACTAATTCTGGAGCTCTCTGCATGTCCCAAGCATTCTGAAAATGCTTTGCATTCATTATCTTATTTAAAATACTTATGAATAGTGCATGCAGTAAAGTTTTAACAAGTGGTAGCTGTCCTTACCTCACAATGACCCTAAGAGTAATTATAAATATTATTCCCGTTTTAGAGATGGGAGGTAAAATTTGAGGCAGGTACAACTTAGCAGCAGCCGAGCAGAGCTGTAATCCAAGTCTGATCATTCCTTCATCCACTTCTTAGCTCACTGGCTGCTATTCTGAATGGTGATTTTCCTTTCAGTAGTGTAGCTGGGTAAGTGAGTGTTTGTATATATGGACATAATATGTACAGTGAGAAGAAGACCGAAAACTATATAATGACATAATCCTTTAATGCTGCCCAGCTCTTGATAAACTCTAATTAAATCTGTGCTAATTCAATCAAATGAAATACACCTTTTAAAAATTTTATCAGGTTGACAACTGTGGATCAATGTCCTTCGCTGTGTGGCTTGTATGCACACAACCTTATAGTGATCATTGATTTTTTTAATAGGTATGGAGGCAGTGCAATTCTACAGTATAACATATTGTATATGATTAAAACAACAGCTTCAGCTGAGAATTGGTAGCCAGGCTTAAAACGATCTCCACAGGCACGAGAGCACGACGTGCAAGTACCTGATGCTGGAAGGATTTGCAACGCTAAGCAACAGAAGTAACCTAGAGGCTGAACTTTATGATACACCGAGGGTAAGAAATCAGGGGCTCACAAAGGAAGCTGAGTTATCAATCAAAATGCTGTAAAATGCTCTAGCTCACGAGCAAGTACAGAGCATTTGCCAAAGCCAAGTACAGCATACAAGGAGTGCTATATCTCATGACAGTGGCTTGGTGACAGAATTTTCATACGAACTGCTATCCCGTTTTGACACTGGTAATAAGGCTGTCTAACTTCATAAATAGATACTGACATTGGAAACATGAGGACAATTAGAGCAATGTTCAAAAGACATCATAAAGGAAGTCCTTCTCCCCTTTGAAATATTATATGATAATTAAGGAGACTTACTGTACAAAAGGGTCTGATTGATCTTTTTTGATTTTGATTTTTTATTTCTGTATTTTGTATTTTTTTATTTTTTGTATTTTGTCTCTCAGTTCAAATTAGCTTTTGTACACATGGACAGAGAGGGGACAGAGGGGACAGAGAAGGGAGAGGCATGCGTGCTTCACTAGCAAGTAACTCTCACACATCCACGGCACCTTTCTCCCCTCGAAATGCTTTCATGTCTGTGGCTTTATTTCCTCCGCCTCACATGCCAGAGAGCAAACAAAGCAGAGGCGTGTTGTAATGTATGTTGGACATCCTTTTATAAACAACTACACAAATCAGAGCTAGTACTGGTATTTTTTACACAGCATTTGAGCAACTGTGTGAGTTAACAGCATCTGAAAAAACTCAAGAAGCAATCTTATTTTTTTCCCTGATCCACCTCATCTTTTGCTACACGCCATCTGATGTGAAGAAATAAAACACATTTTGGAACCAGGGAGGCAGATTATCAAGCATACATTTAGGAAAAGAACTTGTATTTTTCTTTATGTGTTATTTCATTTACTGTCAGTAGGTAACAGATGTATCGTATAGATGCTGAGTATTTTATTTTCAGGGTATTTTAATTACATACTTATGGTGAGTGAAATGTAATCATTGCTGGCGTCAGTCTTGTTGAATGGGAAGAGGATTCTGTTTCCATCATCTTCCAGCTGACTCTGAGACCGATACAGTGGAGACTGTTGGAATATCTTCACTAAATACTCCAGGATTGCACATAAAATTTCAAGAGAAACATATCATAGACATTCGAGACTAGAGGGACACTGTAGAGATCTTCTCAGCCCAAACTTTGCACTTCAGAAATAAGGAATGAGGATTTCTAACAGCTAACTCAGCTGTAGTCTCCTAAATTTTCAGTGCCTACAACATTTTACGTTGTTGTTCATAATGAATTTACAATGTAAAATTGAGTGCACTTGATTTTATGCACGGTCCCATCTCAAACGCCGATGGTAGTTGGCTATTGCAAAAGGATATGGTTATAATTTCCCAAGTCATTTGAGTTATAACCCAAAATGCTTTAATAAAACCTTTCACCCAAGCAATAATAAAAAGATGTTCTAAAATTCAAGATGGTTACTCCATGAATTTCAGTAAAGACAGAAACCTAAAATTAAGGGAGAGAATTTTTTTTGAATCCTAGGTTTTAGAAAACCATTTAACACTTTTTTAATTGGCAGTGGGCTGATTAGGCTCGGAAAGCTTTTGGAAAAGTATGAAAAGGGATGTCAACCAAAAGGCATTAGAGTATTTTTAATTAAAATCATTGACAAAAAACCAGGCAAACCAATTATAGCTATTTCAGGTATCAATGTGGCTACAAAATAACGCATTGAGAATGGGGAGAGAAGATGCATGTAAAATATTTTATAGAAAGTAAAAATAGGATCTCTAAAAAATGAGAATAAACTCAGAAAAGCCAAAGAAATGTTCATCTGAATAATGTTTATCTCTATTTGCATGTCTCATATTATAAAAAACGCTGGCTTATTATCTCCGTGTTTCACATTATGCACATGTCTGGCAAGAGTTTCAAGACTCTCAGTGAGGCATAAGTGATACAGAATAGATATGTACAGATGCAGTGGTCAGCTTCTCTTTGTGGGCTTCTGTGGACCCAGGCAGACATATATTGCATAAAAATGTACTCTTATGTTCAAGGGTAGGGAATTCTGAGTATATTAATTTTATCTTTTTCAAAAATATATTTTATTGATTATGCCATTACAGTTGTTCTATTCCCCCCCTTCATTCCCCTCCACCCTGCACACCCCTCCCCCACCATTTCCCCCTTTAGTTTATGACCACGTATCTCAAGTTTTTTAGATTCTATATTTCCCTACTATTCTTGCCCTCCCCCTATCTATTTTCTACCTACCATCTATGCTACTTATTTTCTGTACCTTCTCCCCCCTTCTCCTTCTCCCACTCCCCTGTTGCTAACCCTCCATGTGATCTTCATTTCTATGTTTCTGCTCCTGATCTAGCTGTCCTCTTAGTTTGCTTTTGTTTTTCACAGATAAGATCCAATTCAAGTTCATCATCACCAAGCCCTTATTCTATGAAATGTTAAAGGGACTTACCTAAGAAAAAGAAGATAAAAAAGATGAACAGTGAAAGGACAGCAAACTCACAGTTATTAACAACCACACTTAATTTTATCTTTGAGATACTTGTGCTCAAAGACGGTCATTAGGAAGATAGCAAAATATTCATGGGATGGGAATAAGATCTATGGACTGAGGTGAGTGTGAGAATGTTCCTTATTCCTGGCAAAGAAGATAATTTACTCTGTTAATGAACCACAAAACTATGGAACTTCTGGCCTTATCTAGATAGCTATAGTCTTACAACTAAATGCCTGATGCCAAGTTTAATATATATTACCACCATGTATCATGAAGCATATGAATAATGTAATTTATACACTCACTACACAGCATGTCTTTCTACTGTCTATATGATTTCAGTGAAATGAGGGAAAATGATATTTCAAATCACTTAAAATATATTTAACCTTAAAGGATGAACTATAGTGAATTTTTCATTATCTTATTTCCTAAGTATAATCAAGATAAAACAAATATGTTCTTCAGGGTCACAGTATTTTGAAAAAAGAAAACCTGTCAATGTCAACAGGTACATTTATTAAAAAAAAAAAAAACAAGAACAAAACACAGGTTAAGTTGAATATTTAAGTAAGTCAATCTAGGGTATATTTCATTTGCTCTTTTTTCTTATTTAAGTATCCACATTGGAAGGATGATTATTCTTTCTAACTTCCAGAAACAGAAAGCATTTCTATTCCCTTAGGCTGCTTTCTCATCGACTTAAGCACCCTCTGTGTGTGCCCAGGTGTTACTCAAGCCGACCCTGACTTTGAAATCCACAACGGCAGCCCTCTCAGTTGATTTTTTTTTCCTTCCACATTTTGATCTCTGACCATGTTACCGTTTTAATCTGACACTCAGGACAGAAAATCAATGGCTTTTTAAGTTATAAGATACTATTTCTTGGTTCACTTTCTGTCCTTTTAATCGCTCTTTCCCTGAGCCGTTACATTTCTGTTTTCCTAAGAGCCCCTGACCCCTGCCGCCCCCCCCCGGCAATGATTTGGATCAGATGAAGGATTGTCCTTTTTGGGGAGAAGCCAATGAGCAAAAACCAAACCAAGCTCAAGAGAAGCCCCAACCTGAGAAGCAACTTGCCCAACACAAAGTCCATGTGTCAGCTTTCGGCCTCCTAGAGAATGTACAACGGCTTGAAAATGAAAAGCAAAATAATCCTAGTGAACCACACTAAGCCCTCTGGGCTCACTAGGGAGTAACTCTCACACATCCACGGCACCTTTTCCCCCTCAAAATGTTTTCATGTCTATGGCTTTATTTTCTCCTCCTCACATGCCAGGGAGCAAACAGAGCAGAGGCATGTTGTAATGTATGTTGGACATCCTTTTATAAACAACTACACAAATCAGAGCTAGTATTGGGATTTTTTTTTTTTTAGAGTTTGAGACTTTCAAAACTAAGGGGGTATGTTGCCCTGGCTGGTGGTCTCATAACTTCTTGGCCATTAAATATAAGGCTTTAAAGTTGTTTTTGTTTCCTAACTAGCAAAAAAATAATCCTAACATTTTGATGAAGTGCTCAGCCTTCTTCAGAAAGTGTCAGCCCAAGGAAATGAACACATTTCAACATTGTACTGCTACCGAGGTCTCCTCCCCACTTCGGGCAGCAGCATGGGAAACCAGGATGTGGGTGGGAACTGGCACCTATCTTATTACCTTGATAATTCAGTGTTTTTTTTAAATACAGTCAGCAAACTATATCCAAGGTTGCATGCAGATGACTGGCCTGCTGAATGAGATTATCTGAGTACAGTGCTGAGGAGTATGCATTTTAGTCGGCTTCCCAGGTGATTCTGATACAGAGTCAAGTTTGAAAACCACTGCACACGATGCGAGTGTGGGAGAACATTACCTATTACTAGCTTACATCTTCATAAACATATTCCTTTTAGGGAATGCATTTCAGAACAACTTTACCAAATAATGCTATTGTTTTATAACATGGTAATGAGTCATTTTCCAGAAGCAATAATCCATGAAATCAATGGGTGCGTACTAGAAGGAAAGGGGAGGTGAAGGGAGGTAGAAGATAAAGGGGGGAATGAATGGTGAAGGAAGGAGGCTTGACTTTGGGGGATGAACACACAATACAACATACAGATGATGTACTGTAGAATTATGCAGCTGAAATCTAAAATTTTATTAACTAATGTCACCCCCAAAATTCAGTACATTCGAAAATACCCCCAAAAGTATCACATTTTGTAATACCTCGCATATTTATTACATAGATGGCAATACTACTGCAAAGTAGCCATGGCTAAGTCACACATAATAAGAGGAATCATGTTTCGGTAGCAAAATCAGTATCAGATCAAGTAACTGCTAAAAATGTTCCATGGAAAACAAATGGACTTTTTTTTTTATTGCCCAATGATTGCACAGGAAATGACTGCAATTTATAGGCCTTTCAATGTTTAAGTGTGAATTTCATTTTAAAAGGAAGCTTAAACTGTGATTGAAAATTATGTATTTTGACTGATCCTATTTCCCTAAATTATATATCTAGAAGCAATACTTCAACCTTCATTTCTTCATCTTTCAACGAACATTCCCTAAGTGCTATTTATCACATGTCAAGTCTCAAGAAAACAAATTCTCTGCCCTGTCTCATGACACAGGAGATATATGCGTAAAGCTATTGAGCGTGCTCATTGCTGTAATAGAGATGTGTGCCTGGTGTATGGGGCTATGACTTGTGACCAGCTAGTAAAAGTTTGCGTCTATAATGCAAAACAATATGACAGAATACATTAAATACTGTCTTATATGGTGTTCATATTCTGAATGACTACCCATGATTCCACCATCTGACGACATCAGACAAGAACCGTATTTTTCAGAATATAAGACACACACCACCCCCCACCCCAAATTTGGGAGGAAAATGCAGGAGTGGCCCAGCTCCATCGCCCCCCGCTCCACAGCAAGCCAGGCAAGCTACATTTGGACTATAAGACGTACTCCTCTTTCCGCCCAATTTGAGGGGGGTGCATCTTATAGTCCGAAAATACAGGTAAGTTTCCCCTTCAAAAACATTCCACTTGCACCAATACAAAGAGGACATTGGTAAAATCACAAGATCTGAAACCTAGGCTGCTGCTATGCCAAACTTTCCTTGGATAATTAATTTCTGTCCTCATAGTTCTACAGGTCTATAATTTGGGGTTAGATTTTTTAAAAGATTTTATTTATTTACCTATTTTAGAGAGGGGAGGGAAGGGAGGGAGAGAAACATCAATGTATGGTTGCCTCCAGTATGCCCCCATGGGGGACCTGGCCTGCAACCCAGGCATGTGTCCTAGACTGGGAATCAAACCGGCGACCCCGTGATTGAAAGGCCAGCACTCAATCCACTGAGCCACACCAGTCAGGGCTGGTTTGGGGTTAGATTGATGGCATAGTTCCCTAGTGTTCTGTGCAACCGCTGTAAATTTCCATTCCTGCTCAAGCGGGAGGTTTACACTCTACGGCAGTCATTAGTTCATTCAGTCATCACTCACTCCTCCATCCCTCCCACATTCTCCAAGATCAAAACAATCATGAGAGCCACATTTTTATTCTACTGAATGGATGAGGATGGTAGTGCTTTCTTAATACATTAGATTTAAAAAATCTCAAGGAACATTCATTGTATTGTAGGATAATTAGTATCACTAACCTGTGCTGAACTTTTCTCAAGTTTTTGGACTAAATTATCCCAGCGCTGGGCAAAGTTGTCCAGCCACGCCTCCATCTTCTGGGTTACTGCCGTGTTTTTCAGTGTTGCAAGAAGATCTTGGTTCAGTGAGCAGAGTTTGTCCATGGTTTGCTTTTTCTTTTCGAGATCAGTTTTCAAAACCTTTATTTAAAAAAAAAAAGGAAGAACAAAGATTAAGCCTAGCCTACATTTTATAAGACATTACAGTTCGACTTGCCTTTTGCGTGGATCTTCTCATTTGCATAGATAAGAAAAGACTCATCATGTGGGCAAAGGACCAAGGGCCCATAAATATGTAAGTAGAAAATTAAAATCCCAGTAAGTCAAATAAAGAATAAACACCTAGTAGAGGAAGTTAAAAGGTACCTTAAAGTATTTGAAGAGCTGCCAGGTAAAAAAGTAGCTTTTCTTCAAAAGGCAAAAGAGAAGTCAACATATGCAAATTACTTTTTAACATTTATCAGAAGAGTAGAATTCAAGGCTCTTCAATGTTCGTGAGTTTCCCTTTAATTTCTGGTAGAATTGGAATGAAATACCACATGCCAGGAGTACCAAGGGGAAGATGGTTAATCGAGACAATGAGCACCACTAAAAAGCCTTCCCATTCTGAAAGGCTGAGATTATCTGGATAAATTTGCAAGATTACTTACTTCTGCGATTTTTACATTGTTTTCATTATTTGGATATAAAAGCCTTGTTATGAAGTTTACTGCCTTTTAAATATTTTAGCAACTGGTTTTCACTTATTCTTGGTTGTTTGTGTAACTGCCTTCTAAAAGTAACTTTAGAGCCCATTAAGAAATAAAACTAAGTGACTGAGTATGGCACAAACCCTTTGGGATGACTGCATGCTTTCAAACTACGTATGTGTTTTTTGAAATCATCATTATACCATTCTTATTTCCAAAGTTCTTTGGAGTTCTGGAGGTTCACAGAGGCCCTTTCACCAATGTGGAATGAATAAACAAAGTGGCATGTGTGAAATCAGTAAATCAGGACAGCTGATTCCTTCCCTTTGTCCATTAAGTTCACCCTGCACTTTGGGAAATCCAATTTCCAGCCAAATACTAGTCCCTGGCATAACTTGTGAGAAGAAGAGGAAAGAAAGGAGAAAATTATTTGATGGCCTCTTTACATTCCCCACTGGGTGGGAGCAAGTATAACAAACATAAAGAAAATGAGCTGTGAGACCTGTCTTTCCAAAACAAATGCAAATTTATTTCAGGACAACTAACATTACACATGGTGAAGCAAAGCTCATGAAACAGATGCACCAAATGCTCATGAACTGAAGTGTCATCGACATGGAGAAATCAATGCAACCCCCTCCCTGCAAAGGACATTTTATGTTACCTCATTGCAACATGCCAACTGCACTTACAGCTCTGAATGACAGAATCCTCTGGTGTCTCCTTCAATTAGTTCATCCTTTACTCAGAGTCTGCTTCACCTGATGTACCTTGCATTGCACTCTTACTGCTTGCCATTAAAAATAAATAAATAAATACAAGGGTTTGAAGTTCATTTCTAATTTTTCCTCAATAATGTTTTTTTATCCCCACTAACTATGGAAGAATGCAATAGTCCAAAATATGAGTTAAGATGTGTGAGTTGAATTGAAATCAAATGACACTCTTAGCCACGGGTTTTGTACATTGATTTTGTTTGTTTGATTCATATGTTAGCTTTCCTTCCATTACATTTAAGTGCATACTTGGACCAGTAGTAAACCAACAGCTTACGCAATTGGCCTAGAAATGAAACCCAAATTTGAATTTCACTGTAGACTCCTCCAATTTTTTATGGTGTCTCATTTTCCTTTTTTTTTCTTTATTAACTTTTGGCATGCGTGTCTGTTTTACAAGCTATCTCAAGTTCTTTTTGGGCAAAAAAGCATACATTTAAAAACAGAAAGATGTAAATACAATATTCTGTGGCTTACTGTCTGTCTCAGAGCTTAAGGAGCAATTTTAAATAGCTATATGTGTAAAGCTAAGGGATGTATCCATTCTTTAAACTAAATGTGCAGTGAGTTGGAAGCATTTCAGATGAGAGTCTGAGAGTTATGTTTAAAGAACAGGAAACCACTTGCACTGGAAATTTCCAGGTAACCTCATGTTACCCAAACAGGTTTTTGGAGATGATCTATAAGATGGATCGGATATGCAAAGCGATTTAGCAGCGACTGAAACAAAGCATTGTCACCAACAAATAAAGAAGCATTTGGTGAGATTACAAAAATAAAGGGGAAAGTTGCCATTCAATACAATTAGGGAAAATATACCCATGATCAAGTAAAAAACAGGCTTATTATGAAATTGTGGGCCTACTGAATCAATATATTTTAACCTAAATCTATATCTAGTATATTCTGGATCTGTGCTTTCATAAATGGTGATGGCAGGTTAGTTGTTTTACCACATTTGTTTTCTTCTCCTTGCTCTAGATCGACGACACACTCTCTCTCTCTGTCTCCTTCCCTCTCTCTGGAGATTATATATCTGTCTTGCTCTCCATATATGTGTGTGTGTGTGTGTGTGTGTGTGTGTGTATTTATATATAAATGTGGTTATATTTATATATGAATTTTATATTGCATATTAAATATATATGTCTTATATATCAATATATAAATTTAATATATATATACATATATATATACATATAAAATCTCTCAGTTCCTAAAGGACTCTCCTATCATAATCAACAGAGGGAGAAGACAGGAAATCCATGGCGGCACCAGATATATTGAATAATAGTAATCAATTACCTCCTCCCATCTGTTATTGTGTATCAATGATTTTCAGTGTGTAGTTTGTGTGGGCATGTTAAATAACTGTAATTGAACTGTTCCTAATTTTTCCAGTATAAAAAAAAGAGTCTTTCTGCCTATGAAAACTGGATCATAGGTCTTTGAGTGCCAAAGAATCAGGAAGTCTAGAAAAAAACTCAGGAGTCAAAAAGAAACTCCGGAAAATTTGTACAAGGCAGAGGTCAGCTAGGACCTTAAAAAAAATCTTGAAGAAGAAATATATTCTATTTTCATCAAGCCAGGCACCCGTAGCTACCTCCAAGGTAGGCAGGCAGGTACAGTCGATAAATCAGATTGGGCCACTAGTGGAGACAGACAAGAGACAGCTAAGCTGCTTGAGAAGACAGAACAGACCTGTTCTCTCTGGCCAAGGTTAGATGATATGAAGTGAAAACCGGAAGGTACACTTATAAATGGCCCCAGAAATTGGCCTACCCCCCATTCTCATCACATGTCTTCTTCAGGGAGTAACACCAAGACAATTTCTCTTTCGTGGCAAAACTGATTCGTGAACCTATTTTATGCGTAGTTACTTACCTGTATGTGAGAAGTACTCCAAGGTATTCAAATAACCTGTTGTTCTGCTTCGCTAGATTGATCTGTTATGAGGGTTTTCAACTTGAGGGAACATCAGAATCCTCTGGAGGGCTTGTTGAAATGCAGATTGCTGAGCCCTCCTTCCAGAGTTTCTGACTCAGTGGGGCTGGGCTGTGGCCTGAGGATCTGCATTTCTAATGAGTTCCCAGGTGACACTGATGCCGCTTGTCTGGGGACCACACTTTGGGAACCATGGACTCTATTTGGATGAGTTCGTTGAGGGTTAGAACAGGAACCAAGATCAAGGTAGGAAGTCCTGGTGAAATAGCACCGTGACCGTGGACTTGCTGAGTTCCTATAAGCATTCTGTCTGTGCCATTTGATCCCGCAGTCCCCTGAGTGTCTGCATTCCACAGGACTCCTGTGGCACTTGTGCATTACACTGTCTTGGACAGCCAAGCTTCCCTGGGCTGACCTTCCCTGGCTATAGGAATCCGTTCTGCATGGTGTGGGGCCATACAGGACCCACAGATAAGTTCTCCCATGGGGAATCAGGCCTGCATTGTACCTAGGCCACTTTGAGACTTGCTTTTTGCTAAAACTCCCTCACCCTGAATTGAGGCAGAAAGCATTTACTGCATATCTTTAAAGTAACTTCCTAAAGTCTGTGCTAAACCTTCCAAGGATGAGTGTAATCAGTTCAACCACTTTTCCCTTTGCATTTGCAAATATCCCTCTTCTGTGATGTGATTAGGGCATCATCTCCTTATTTTCTGTACAAGGTAACCACCTAAAATGAACCTCTGCACAGTAAATGAGGACCATCATGTAATGTGCCCAGAAAAGCAATAAAAAATTGTTAAGGCAGGGGTTGGGGCACTCTCCTCTTGAGAGAGTGATCGAGGTAGTCTAAGATGCTCTCTCCTTGAGAGAGTGGCCGTGCCGTCCCTTTTCCTCCATAGGACTCGGCAGTCCATGTGAATGTGTCTTGTGTCTCATCCAAAATGCTGCAGATGCCACGAGCCAGGGACTGCATTACCTGGCAACATCCAGAGAAGTGTGCAGTCCTTCATGTATCCTGCACACTTCCCCAGGAACATGGCTCTTGTATATTTGGGCCTTCCCATGACAGGCTACATCTTCTTGTGAGTACTTGAATTTCCCTCATAAAAGCCACTGTTTCTTTTCTCCTTTCCCTTTTATCCATTTCAACAAATAAAGCTTCAATTTTAGCCATAAAAAAACCAGACCTACAGAAGTTTGGGTGAAATGACAGATCAATAGAAAACGAGATACGTGACTGCTTATCTCCTGCCTCAAATAAAAAGTAGGAGAAAATCCCCTGGGTTATTAGTGGTAATATTTCCAACAAATTACACTGATTTTAAATGAAAGAGCACACGGTATCTATACCTAGGTATATAGTAGAAAGTGGTGACAGATGGTACCTGTTTTGGGTCTCAGATTGTGACATATTTTAATGAACATTAAATTCTTATTCATTGCCCGAGTCAGCAGGGGAATTTTACCTCAAATTCTAGACCAGCTGTCAGGTTTCGTTAATTGGCTTAAACTATTAAATGGTAAGACTTATCCATAACATATTTTCACTTTGTTCACAAGTAAGGTGACATAGTTTGAATTTTAATCATATTGGAAAATTATCGAGACTTTGCTAAGAGAGCATCTTCATGGCCCTGAGGCTAATAACGTTATTTACACACAAAAATGTCAAGACAGTGGCATGATTGTTCAAAACAACAGTTCTCCATTACAGTTAGTTTTTGTCAAGGCATCAACTGATACAGTGTTTGTCAAGGAATCAAATGATGTGAGGAGTTTGGAAACAGCTTAGAATGTGTGCACCTGAGTCTCGATGTCTTGGTGCTCATTTTAACGTGGCTACTAGTGTTCTGTGACACCTTATATACAGGCCATACGATTTTTCCTGGGCCCCGATTTCCTCTCTTGAAATAACCTTGTCTCTCTCCTCCTGGTCACGCCCAATGATACTTTACATTAGTTCTTCGAATTGGTCTCCTTATTACCGAAAGTCTCACCGCCAAAGAATATTCCAAAAATGCCAACATGATTGTTATCAAACTCTCAATGGCTCCTTATCAGCTGCAGAACAAAACTACAAATATATCACTGACATTTTTGGATTCTGTTTATATATATATATATATATATATATATATATATATATATATATATTTATTTATTTATTTATTTATTTATTTATTTATTTATTTATTTTTTATATTTATATTATTTATTTATTTATATTTATATTAATATATTTTTATATATTTATATAAATATATATAAATATATATATATTTTAGAAGCCTCTGTTTAATCATACCATCACTCAAGAAAGCATAGATTCTTTGAAAAATAATTTCTTATCAATAACAAGCTAGCTTGTAATAACCAGCAATATATGTTAATTTATTTTAAATTAAAAGTCTAAAGTTGTGTAACTATGGAACAAAAAATGTATGGTACAACTACATATTTAACAAATTTAACAGGGGAAATTTTTTGAAGAACAGCTTTTTAAATGAATGATTTAATTATTTCAAAGTATAATATATAATGTCAATAGAGAGATGAATAGAATCCTTTAGGAAAAATTATGAAACATTATCTAAAATAGACCTTCATTTTATAGTCGAGTTGACATCAAGTTGGCACTTAATAGAACTGATCCATCAAAAATCAAAAAGAAATCCTACTTATGTGGTATTTTACTTGAACAATAAAGCTTAATATTAGATTGGCCTCCTAAGATTCACAGTGAAAGAGAAGTTTCACAGGTCTTTTTCAATACTGTTAGGGTTCAGCTCAAACTGCAGTGTCTTAATGAAGCCTTCCTTTATGGCCTCTGTACTGCCCAAATCCCCTTATTTCTCAACACACAGGCACTTATCATCAATGACACTAGTTTGTTTTAATGTTTCTTTCTTGCTTCCAAACGCGGGCAAAAGCCCATTCTATGTGACGATAATGATCTCCTCATGATTCTCAGAGAATCTACTCAACTATTACTTTAGAACAGTTCTACTTAGAATGTTATAGAATATTCAGGTCTACTTCTTAGTGTTAACTTTGACAAATGTTAATTGAAGTCCTATCTCAGGTAGGCTATAGTTTGTCAAAAGTACAATTTTGTTGGAGAAAACAAGGCTGAACATCTATCTGTATATAATGTAATGTGTGTTTGTATCCCTCCAAAATTCTGACGTTGAAGTCTTTACTCCCCCGCTCCGTCTCCCGCATATGACAACATGAGGAGGCGGCTTTGGGCAGGTGTAATTAGGTTTAGTTGAGACCATGAGAATAGAGCCCTGAAGATGGGATTAGTGGTCTTTTAAGAAAAGGAAGAGGCACCACAATCTCCAGCACATGCGGATACAGCCAGAAGGCGCTACGGGGCACCCAGACGAGGGGCCTCCCCGAAAGGCCAGCACGTTGATCACGGATTTCCCAGCCTCCAGACCTGGGAAAACTAAATGTCTATTGTTTAGGCCACCCGGTCTATGACATTTTGTGATAGCAGCTTCAGCTAAGGCACTATAGATTTGCCTAATTTAATTAAGAAATGTAACAATATGATATAGGTAAATACACTGATCTGAACAAGAGCAATGCACATTTGGTTGTAAGATCAAAAGAACAGAGTGATGAAGTAACGGTGTTAACGTAAACAGTTGGGTTTCGAAGAAAACGACTGAAAGCTTAAAAAAATACATACAGCCAGTTTTTGAAGGCCTGCTAGCATCTCATTTTGATCCTTAAAGCCGCTTGTGTGCATCTTGCTCACTGCATCTTCTCTTTCTGAAAGCCACGTACTAAAAAGGCACTGAAAGAAAACAATTCCCCCAAAGAAAATCATTATTAAAGTTGATCGCCACATTTCGTCATTTATTGACTGAACATCTCTTCATGGCGCTCCCTGGTACAATTTCCCGCACACGACTCACCTGTTCTTCAGTAAAACGTTGCCATTTTAGAAGGATGTCTTGGAGAAGCACCCAGCGGTCTTCGGTCCACCGACAGATGTTTGCCCACCGATCTCCCAGGACCTGAAAAAGAGACAACCCGCCATGACATCAGACAATTCATTGTTAACTGAATTCCATTCAAAACAGCAGAAATGACGTAGGAAAGCATCAAATGTGCCGTCTCCTTTGTCTGCTAGGAATTGTGAAGTACACCCTCCCTGCTTCTGCGGAGAATGGAGAAGCGCTGCCCCTTTAGCTTGCCTTACAGTATTTCCCTCACTCACCTTACAGTGAAAAGCAAAGACACGTAGTTATCATACCACTATTTGAAATGTCTCCACAGTCAATGTAAGAGAGCAAAGACATAAATGCAAAATTAAAGATGATTTTGAATTCATAATATGTAAAAAAAAAAGTGTATCTTTCTTAGGTTAGAAAATAGACCCCAGAGAATAAAAGTAAAACACCTAACTGTGCCCTTATTTGAAGTGATCCTGTATCATTAGGGTTGTTTAGATCCTGACTGTAGAAAAAAACTGTTAGTGACAAATTATATCCACATGTGGATTTTACCAATTATCTGGATTATTATTACAAAGTATTTAAAATGACTGTCTGTATCTCTAAACCATTCTAGTGAGACAACTGTAATATCCCCTGAGTACTAACTGCCAGATCTTTAGCCTGTCACTAAGGTCTTTGGGCATATGCTATTGTAGTGTATAATATAAACAAGGTACCAATAGTTTTCAGAAAAAGGAATATATATGTTGTAATATGCTTTCTGTGCAAAAGAAATTTTTTATGACAAAAAATATTATTTATTTCAACTCCATTATGATGCACTTCAGATTCTAAAACATCAACTCATTTTGACTTTCTCATAAATAAGAGAATTATTTTCCCATACATATTAGATCTTTAAAACTAGATAGATGATAACTAGATATAACATGGTGATCATTTTGCAGTGTATAGAACGATCAAATTATTATGTTGTACAGCAGAAACTAATATATACCAATCCCACCGCAATAAAAATAATAAAATTAAATTGCTTTATACAATAAAAAAAAACCTGAAGTATCTCAAAATATAGGCATGATTTACTTTGTATAGAATTACAGGTTGAAGAAAAATATTTGTAACTCATATTTTTACAAACATATTTGGCATGCAAAATAAACCTCATCATAACTTCTACCTTTCTTGATTCTACCTGTTCAGATGGATCCGCCTAGAAGATATTAATGTATGATTGAAATAATACAACTGTAATTAGCATCACGACAAAAATCCATCTACTCCTAGGTGGCTTGGAGATCCACCTAATTTTTCAAAAATTTGTTTAATCCACCCTGGCTGGTACAGCTCAGTGGATTGAGCACGGGCCTGCAAAACGAAGGGTCGCTGGTTCTATTCCCAGTCAGGGCACATGTCTGGGTTGCAGGCCAGTTCCCAGTGGGGGGCACATGAGAGGCAACCACACATTGATGTTTCTCTCCCACTCTTTCTCCTTCCCTTTTCCTCTCTAAAAATAAATAAATAAAATCTTTAATAAAATGTTGTTTAATCTAGTATGTTTTCAAAAAGGGAGTCCTGTCCAAGAGTAAGGAGTAGGTAATAGACATTTTACTACATTATTAAAGTGACCATTTACTTATATGCAACTCAGTCACAGTGAGTTTTCAGTTTTTCCTAAGCAGCATCAAAAATCATCTTGCTTTAGGCATAATGTAACTGATTTTCATGTGTGTGTGTGTTTTGTTTTTTTTTTTTATAATTTCACTCTGTATTCTACTCCTCTTCCACTACATTAGTTCATGGCAGAAGTCACAACACTGAAATAGTGATCCAAGATATGCACAGGAAATGTGCTATTGTAAATCAGTGAATCCTACCAAAGTAGCCATTTCATTATTACAAGCTTGTAGTTGTGGGGTTTTTTTCTAAAAGATTATAGAAGTTCTTTTAGTGAACTGCTAATAGCCATGTCAGTTTGCATCAGGCAAAATGGCATGTAATATATCTATTAATGGATTGTGAAAAGAAAATCTAGCTTCAAATATAGAAAAATTTTACCCCTTAGCCATAAAGTACATCATCTGCCTGATTTGGTGATAAAACATAAAAGGGCAAACTGCAGGGTGTTTTTGCAGCCCTCCAACCCCAGTGGAGTTGGGAGTCAAACGGGAAAGGGGTAAACAGAAACTGTGGCATCATCTTTGTAGACAGAAGAAAATGAACTGACACTTTGAAATAGATACAATATCTTCTCGTTGGTACTATAAATGCAGTGTCCACCGATGCAGCATCTGAGGTGTTTAATCTCACAAATGGATGTTTACAATTTATTTATTTGTGGAGAACATACTATAAAACAAATCTCCCCAAATGTACAAACACTAAATTGCTTAAGACTGTTAAATTTATAGAAATTCCAAAATGTCTTAATACAATACACTTCACACTCATTTTTTCCAGTATATGAGTGAGGCACACATAACTACTAAATATTCTTTTAGGTGTGTACTCAGCATAGTTAAAACAACTATTTTAAGAGTGTTAATAAATGTTCTTTGTATTCAAAACATTATAACGGATAATTCTGATAATTCATTGAGCAGGTGTATAATTCAGCCAATACTTAATTTAACCTATAGTTAATTACAGCCTCCTATTCATTTATTCATCAACCATGAATTTATATTAACGAACATTAATTGAACACATACTGTATGGCCCCAAATTGACACAACTGAGATGTTATAGATTGGACTGTGTTTCCCTAAAATCCATATGCTGAAGCCTTGCCCACCTTTAATCCAGAATGTGACTGTGTTAGGAAATAGGGCCTTTAGGTTAAAATGAGGCTCTCATGGTGGGCTTGAATCCAGTATGACAGGCATCTTTATAAAAAGAAACATGGACACACAGAAAGACCCTGGGGTGTACACACACAATGAGAAACCCCGTGAGGACACGGCAAGAAGGCAGCCATCTGCAAGGCAAGCAGAGAGGCCTCGGAAGAAACCAAACCTGCTAACCCCTTGACCTTTGACTTCTGGCCTCCAGAACTGTGAGACAATACATTCTGTTGTATAAGCTACCCAGCCTGTGGCATTTTGTACGACTCATAAAAAGGACATATTTAAGAGAGGCTAATTCCTAGGCATTACAAAATGTCTCACATAACTAAAATGGTTTCACGTAAAGATATACTTACAGTGGGGACAGTTTCAATTAGCAGATTAAAACTAATTAAAACTGTTCAAAAAGAATAGTTTTTAGATCATTAATTGTGATTTAATCATGACTCAACTTCCCAAATACAAATACATTATCACTGTACCAGTTCGTTTTATGTGGAGAAGATAAAAGTGTCCAGGGTCAAACAACTTGGAATCAAATCTTAGCTAGAGAAATTACTTAAATTACTAATGTGCCTATGTCTTTTCAAATTACAAAAACACTTTAAATATATAATTTTTCTTACAATAATTATGGAAATTTTTGAGGGACAGGCATTACTTTCCAAACACATCCCAATGAAATAAAGTGACTTTTTCAGGAAATTTATGGCTAAATTACTTATCCTTCCCCAAAGAAAATAAACATATCAACCTCTTAAAGAATTGCTAAAATACTAAACAAGATTATGTATGGGAGACCAATTTTAATTTGAAGCAAATTATGTAAGTATTGGTGGTTATTTACATTTGGCTTAATTATAGTATTTATGTCAAATCTTCCAAGAACCACAAAGGGTCATGTAATTTACCCACTGTAGAAAGGTACTTATTAAATCTTTACAAATAGATGTTAAGTTTCAATTATATTCTTCTTGAAAGACTTCCCACACAAGAGAGCATCCATATCTTTTAGAAACACATTACACTGCTTGAACCCATCTTACTCAGAAAACTCTCAATGAACTGAATCTAAATCACTTCTGTTATTATGTGGGCAGGGTGCTTTTTGCTAATCTGAGTAAAATGAGATAAGTGAATCAGAAACTGCTTGCTTGTAAGCTGTACATGTCTGCCCACAGGTAGATTTTTTGTAACGCCGTATGCACAAATATAAATAGGTGTACACAGTGCTTGCACTTTATAGGTTTATTCGTTTATTGCTTAGAAATATGGGCCCCAATTTGAATTACAGAAGATGGAGCTAAGAAATTGGAACGTCATCAGTTTGCTCTTTCATCACTCAACGATGCTGGTTCTTATCATTGCCTAGAGGGATGTAACCAAATTGTTACATCAGGATAAGGAACCGAACTGAGTGGGATTGAGAGGAAGCTAAATAACTTTTTCAAAGAATCACTATATTAGGATTAGAAACCTCTTCCCTAGAGAAAAACGTTAGTGTTTTTCTGAGTTTCCATTTAAGAATCCCTTAAGTGTTTAAAAAATAATGCATATTTTTAAAGCTAGGTAAACAACACGCACAAATAAAAATGAATTACAGTATCTCATGACGTGATAAGAAGAAATTAATTTTTATTTATGTCCTAATTTTGTTTCAGCAATAAAAGAAGCTAAAGGTCAGTGCACTTACTCTTAACACATTTTCACGGGCTAAATCACAACTCCATTATCATCTATGCTCAGATTTGCAATGGGGAGGATTTTTCTCTCCCATTTAATTCACATCTCATATTGTTATACATGCCAAGGACATTTCTCATTCGAGTTCCTTTGTTTGGTTCAGTTTGTTTTTCAAAGCCAATGTAAAAAATGGCTATCAAAAGAACATTTGGATAAAGGCAATGAGGAAAATCTGACAAGCATGGGAGGTAAAACTTAAGTACCTTGACCCTTGAATTTATTGAAGCCAGGGATAGACTGTGATAGCTAAACTGTGCCCAACAAGAAGGGCATTAAGAGAGAAAATGTTCCCAGGAGTACGTCCACTAAGGAAGAAGCAATTATGTGCCACGGCCCACACAATGCGGCAGCAAGTGGGATTTATAAGCGAGGGAGGTAACAAGCAACCCATCTCATTTTATTGCATATCACAGTTTAAGACTCTGGAATATGCTTCCCAGCTAAATGAATTTTATGTGTAATGAGGCTTCTGAAAAAATCACTTCTTTCTTGATTTTTCTTTCTTACTTTACAAACAACTATGCAGTTCAAAAGGATAAGCGACTTAATCTTACTAATGGGGAAATAGGAAAAACATCAAATAGCTCATTGGAAGAAGTAAGAGAACACCCATTATGAGGCTAGAAATGGGGCAGTGTACTAGTGACTAATGGTTAGCCAAGCCCACGGCTCTCTTTGCAGTTCTGTGTGTTTTCACAAACTGTTAACTGAAGCAGAATGCAACAAAATGGCATGCCTTAGACCTTCACCTTGTACCGTCTGGGGTGGAAGACATGTTCTAAATGTATTAGTAAACAAACACTTATTGGAAATTTCTCTGAAAAGATTGTTCTGCTAAGGTTTAAATAATACTGTCATAGGAACCTAATCAACAAAACAAACAAGTAAAATATAACCAAAGACACTGAAATAGAGAGCAGGGTGACAGTGAGCAGAGGGGAGAGGGGAGAGAATTTTAGGGGAAAAGGGTGAGGGGTTTGCAGGAACAATTATAAAGGGCAAATGGACAATAACGAGGGGGGGCGTGGAGGCAGGAGGGAGGTGGAGAGGGCTGGGGGGGTTGGGCTGGAGTGGGGGAAAGGCAGAAAACTGTACTTGAACAATTTTTTTAAATGTGAAAAAATTAAAATTAAATAATGCTGTAATAAGTCATGAATGACCTCAAGGAACTCATGACTATTGCTATGGAAGGTGCAGTTTACAGATGAGGAAACTGACAGATGAGTCGAGCAGCTTGGCTATGACCACAGAGGTCGCTGGACTGAGCACCTGGGATTTACCCTCAGAGCCATCTGGCTACAGGCCCTATACTGTTTCGTGATGCCATTCACTTAGCAGAGCACACAAGCTTTCATATATATATATAAAACTCACCATGAGTGAGTTGCATATGAGTACACGGTCACTTTAATACTGTAGTAAAATGTCCATTACCTACTCCTTACTCCTGGACAGGACTCCCTTTTTGAACACATACTAGATTAAACCAGTTTTTGAAAAGTTAGGTGGGTCTCCAAGCCACCCAGGAGTAGATGGATTTTTGTCGTGATGCTAATTACAGTTGTATTATTTCAATCATATATTAATATCTTCTAGGCAGATCCATCCAAACGGGTAGCATCAAGAAAGGTAGAAGTAATGATGAGGCTTATTTGAGATGCCGAATATGTTTGTAAAAAATGTTACAAATGGCTTCCTTTAAGCTCTAATTTTATACAAAGTAATACGTATATGCCTTGTAATTTCTGCTGAGAAACCCACAGTGAGATATACAGATGCCGAATCCTTTTTTGAGCCTTTTCCAATTAAATATACCAAAAGTTTGACTAGATTGAACAAAATAGTTTTATCTAACTCACTTAATAAGGCTTTGAAGCCTAATGTGATAATTTAATCTAAAAGCATTTTTGACATTAGAACTCTCTCTTTGTTTAAAATATTAAACACAAATCAGAAAATACACTTTCCAGATCAAGAACATGTGATCTTTCCAAGGACTTATCTTTTAGAGGGTAAACATGCCTGCCTGATTCACTAATGAAATCCTGCCTTGGTGATTATGCTAAAAATATACTGAGGTTTTTAACTTGAAGAAGCATGTTCTTCCATATTGTTACAGTCAGTTCCATATATTATTTATTTTTATAAGTTCATAAAGTGCTAGTCAATAAATCTAGAAAGGCTGTGTTGTTGCTGCTAGTATTTGTGGCTATTATTTAATGTTCTGTGGCAGCTTAATAAACTTTGTACTCTCCACCTCCCACCAGTCTATTCAATTGGGATACAAGAAAATACAGAGCAAGCATCCTAAGGAACATTCCGGTATGACAGCAGTCTTCCCGGCATTCATTGCATTCCCAGGCACCCTTTGCTAGCTTGAGGTTTTACGGCCCCTTATTGTTTTATGCCTTCCACCTCTGGACTTCTTGAGGGGGACTTCTCACCATATGTTTCACACATCTTGTTGAGTAATATATAAATTTCCCACAGTCTATAAATGTCTTAAAGCTGAATACCACCACTGTAGTAATCAACACGGCACTTTCCTCCCAAGTATTGCCTCAGAACCTTTTTCTTCCTTCTTCTTCATTAAATAACTGCCTACTGGTGTTTCTGGTAACAGCAGAGCTATTTATGGTGAATTTGAAGACCTCTAGGAGGTTGAGAGGCACATGGAAAATCCTGTCCTCTGTACATCAAGGTCTAGACCTTTAATACTTAGAACGGGCATTGCCACAGAGGAGAATCTATGGGTGGGCTCACCTGCTACACATCACTAGGCTTAAAGTGCAGATGGCCTGAATCCGTGTCCCGGATCTACTGTTGCCTAATTTGCTAATATGTGTCAGGAAACTCTCAAGTCTTGTTATTCCTTAGTTTTCCCATTAGTGAAATGGAGACACCTAGTCTCATACTCTCCAAGCTAGGTCACTGCTGGGTCAGACAGAGGTCAACAAACATGAAAATACTCTGAAAACCACGATGAATTATGGAGAAGCCTGTGATTGGTAAGGATTTCAAGATTAAGTGATGGAAAATCAGTTTTGTTTCCAGACATAATAAATGCAGAGCGCAGTAGAATGTTAACGCAGAATACAGTAAAACATTTTGGCATGACACTAAAATTACTAGGTATTCATACGTCACCTACAATCTCTTAAGACCCACATTCTGTATAGGAGTGGAAAATCTTTGGCTTTTATGTTTTTAAACCAGGAGTATGCTTGAATATGTATCTATTTGTAATCAAATGAGTGGAAAACATATATTCCTTTATGCTTTCTTCTAACTGCTGGCATTGGAATAGTCCAGCTACGATCAATCACCAAGTCTAGTGTATAGATAGAAGAACGTGCCCAGAATAATCTAGGAGTAAGAGGATGGGGAGTGATGTGGACTGCAGCTAAATGGAGAGCTCATGCTAAAGAGGACAGAGCTATTTAACTTCTACTGAGGTTAATATGCAAGAGATCATTGGCCAGGGATCATTCAATCATGTGCTTTTTCCAAAGAAGCTAGAAATTCATAGTTTTTAATAGAGTATTTTCTTAATTTCAAACACTGATAGAAATATCATTAAGTACTATGTAGACAGAATAGAACTTTACATGACTATTTGTAATTTTATTTATTTATTTATTTATATTTTGGTTTAATAATTTTTATTTTTAAAATTTTTAAATTTAATTATTTTTAAGTACAGTATTCTGTCTTTTACTCCCATCCCAGCCACCCACCGTGCTCACCACCACCCTCTCACTTCCACCCCCCTTAGTTGTCCATGTGTCCTTTATACTAGTTCCTGTAAATCCTTCCCCTTTTTCCCCTGAAATTCCCTCCCCTGTCCCCTCTGGTCACTGTCCCCCTGTTCTCTATTTCAATGTCATTGTTTTTATTTTGCTTGCTTGCTTGTTTGTTTTGTTGTTTAGTTTCCTGTTAAAGGTGAGATCATACAGTATTTGTCTTTCAATGCCTGGCTTATTTCACTCAGCATAATGCTTTCCAGTTCCATCCAAGCTGTTGCAAAAGGTAGGAGCTCCTTCTTTCTTTCTGCTGCATAGAATTCCATTGTGTATATGTACCATAATTTTTTGATCCATTCATTTACTGATGGGCACCTAGGTTGCTTCCAGCTCTTGGCTGTCGTAAATTGTGCTGCTATGAACATTGGGGTGTAATTTTAGATGTAATAGACAAACTCCTAGAAAGACACACACTAGTCAAAGTGACCAAAAATGGAAATTGGAGATAAAATTAAGAAATGAAACTCAAAAATAGAAAGTATTATGTCTATTAAACACATTGAATCTTTTATTGAAAAAATTCCCCATATAGAGAATTCCAGGCACAAATGGCAAGTTCCCAAGCCTGCATAATCAGATGCTTAAATCTAGCAAGTATATCACAAGAAAAAAAAACAGTAGGCCAATCTCTTCAATGGACACAATGGGAGAATTCTATATCAAGTGTTAGTAAATGTTAGCAAAGAAATCTAGCAACAAATAAAAAGAATTATACATGTCATCCACATTTGGGTTATCTCAGGAATGCAAGGCTATTTTAATATTAGGAAATGAAGCAATGTGATTTTACATACTAACAGAATATAAGAGAAAACTAATAGGATCATTTCGAGTGATACTGACAAATAGGTTTAATATCATTCAGCTTCGGTAAGAGCGAAACCTCTTAGAACACTAGAAATAAAAGGCATCTACAACAAACCTGCAGGAAACATCTCACTTTCTGGTGATTTATGAAAAGCCTCACCTCTGAGACCTAAGATGTGAGATATTAACAATAATCTCATTTCCTTGAGTATACAGCACAATAAGGCAAGAAAAATTAATAAGATGAATAATAACTGGAAAGGGAGAATGAAAACTGCAATGGCTTGTAAGTAACCTATATTTGTACACCTGACTGATGCTACAGATAAAACTATTCAAATTCATAAGTAAATTTAACATGGTCTCCAGATACAAGGCCAAGGAACAACAATGAAGTTGTACTTCTTCATAGCAGCAATAGACAAATAGGAAATGAAATTTTATAAAATACCATTTTCAACAACAGCGAAAACGGCAAATACCTAGGAACGGAAGATGCTTATAGGGGACGTCAGAAGAATGGCAGCATGAGAGATCCCCTTGGTCTCTCCCCTTGAAATTTCAACAGTTTGAACAGCTAGAATACAACAAAGAATTTCCTGTCCAATCATAAACATGTCTGAGAGATCCATGCATTGAAATATCAAAAGGTGGGCAAGCAGGTACAAACCAGGGAAGCAAGAAGGGAGTCAAGGATGGATGCAGCAATGCAGCCCGGAGCTCACTGCAGGGCTCAGGCTGGAGTGGGGAGGAATCAGGTGTGGCTGGCACTCCCTTCAGTAGAAGGAGCAAAGCGATCTAATGAGCATTCCTGCAGGAGTGGGCAGTAGGAGCTGCAGCTGAGCCCAGTGGCCAGGGTGGGACGAAGCACAGAGGTCAGGCCAAGGTTGTCTGGCAATCAGAATTCCAAATGGAGAAACACAGCCACGGAGCCTGACTGCCTCTCCTTTACCTGCCACAGCTCGCTTCCAGTCACCCTTCAGGTCTGGTTGCAGATCACATTATCTGCCAACCTGAGGACTTGGACAATAGAAACACATTTTCCCTGGGCAAAAGGCACATTCTGTGGCTCATCCCAGGGTCAGGTGGAGGCCCAGGGGGGATGTTATGGAGGTTTGCTGGTGGCCATTGCTGGGCAGGCAAACTAAACAGCATATTAACTAGTTCACTAGCTGGTAGGGAAATGCAATTCAAAACTACAATGAGATACCACCTCCCATCTGTTAGAATGGCTATTATCAATAACACTGGTAATAACAACTATTGGAGAGGCCAAGGAAAGAAAGGAACCCTCATTCACTGCTGGTGGGAATGTGGACGGGTGCAGCCACTGTGGAAAAGAGCATGGCAGTTCCTCAGAAAAAGTGAGAAGAGAGTTACCATAAGACCCAGCAATCTCTCCTCTGGGTATCTGCCAGAAAAATTTGAAAACATTTATTCACACAGATATATGCAGTTCTAGGTTCACTGAAGCAATATGCATGTTGGCTAAGACAGGGATGCAACCCATGTGTCCTTCGATGTCTGGAGAAAGAAGACATGGTCCATATCTACAATGGAACACTACTCAGCCATAAGACAAGATGAGATACTGCCATTTGGGACAACAGGGATGGACCCTGAGAAAGAATATCATGCCAAGGAAAGTAAGTCAGTTGGAAAGGGCTAAGGATTGTATGATTTCACTCACATGTGGGATATAAAACTGAAACTCACTGGCACACACAGTAGGGTGGTTATGAGAGCGAAGGGGGTGGGAGGCAGTAAAGGGTAAATGGGGCTAAATATGTGGTGACAGGAGATGATCTGTGTGTGGTGGGCAACATACAGATTATGAATCACAGACATGAACATTTGAAACCTATATAACTTTATTAACCAATGTCACCCCAATAAATTTAACTTTTTAAAAACCTAGGATTAAAACCTCATAAAAAGTTATTTTGAAAACCACAAAACATTCTTAAGAGAAAATAAAGACCTAAATAAGTGGAAGGCCATTCTGTAATGAACTGAAACATTTTCTATCAAAAAATATTAATTCACCACGAATTAATCCATACATTCAGGGAAATCCATGTGAGACCATAGCATTTGGGAGGGGTGACACTCTGATTCTTCGATTACACAAAAATGCAACTGAACAAAATCACCAAGAAAATATTTAAAAAGTAGAAAACAAATGAGAAGCGCTCACCCTGGCCGAGACAGGTTTAGGGTTCCCCTCCGCTTGACTAAACTTAGACTATACGCCCAACCTCCCTTTTCTTAAGAGTATCTACTTTAGAAAACTTACCCTTTTAACATTTTTTTTCCTCTGCTCCTTTTGACATGTAAAAATTCTACAACCCAAGAATGCCTTTCTCAAGGACTTGGGAGCTATCCCTTTGAAATGCAATGATCAAGAAAGCCAGCGCCCCTGTCTCCCAGACTCCAATGCAGAGTAGTAGCCTTCATCGGCTAAGGGGCAGTTAACAAACACAGACAGCACGGTCCCATTAACCATCCACTGCCATTACATTCTCCAGGGCTTCCATCCCAGCTCAGCCCAGACCTTGCGCACTCGCCTGCCTTTTGTTCTGGAGAATGCAGTCCAGTCTCTTTCCTACTGCAATGGGATTGAATAAATGCTTCCTCACATGTCTTGCCATCTGCTTCCATTTTTTTTTTGCAATACTACCAAATACCCAAATCTGTCATAAAGCCGTAGTGTTAAAACAGTGTGGTATTGACATAAGTGCAGGCATATTTACAAAGAAAACTTTAATGTGACTTATGCACTAAAGGCATTTGGGTATAGGTGACACTGCAGAACACTGAGAAAAGAATGATCTCGACAACAAACCACATCATTCCAATGGGATCTAAATGGGGGGAAAAGTCCTAATATGACAATTTAAAGGAATTATCTTCTGGGCTTTAGAGTAGGAAATGTTATTTTTAAACTCAGGACCAAAATACACTTACTCTAACAAAACACTACAGTGGAGTATACTGAATTTAAAACTTCTGATTAAAAAAATATTTTTAAAAGATTTTATTTATTTTTAGAGAGGGGAAGGGAAGGAGAAGGAGAGGGAGAGAAATGTCAATATGTGGTTGCCTCTCCAGTGACCCCTACTGGGGACCTAGCCCACAACCCAGGCATGTGCCTTGATTGGGAATAGAACCAGTGACCCTTTGGTTCATGGGCCCAAGTTCAATCTAGTGAGCCACACCAGCCAGGGAAAAAGTTCTGATCATTAAAAAAGATACCATTAAGGAGTAAAAAGGCAAGGCACCTAGCTAAAAAAGGAAATTATAATATAGATAATCAACAAAGGATAAAAGTCTAAAATGCATATTTTAAAATAACTACAACAAATCACTCAAAGAAATATGAATGATCCAATGGAAAAAATAGGCATTTCAAACAAATGTCTTTCAAATAGGCGGTATACATTTTTAATAGTGCTTAACTTTGTTAGTCACCGATACATGCAAATAAAAAAAAGAGATGTCTATTACAAGGCCACCATAAAGGCTCAGATTAAAAATCTGAAATGCCACATACAATATGAAATAATTTGTTACTTTATTCACTATTAATAAGAGTATAAATGTATATATCAACTTTGGAAAACACTTTGTTAATACCCATAAAGGTATATATATCCAGTGATCTTGCACTTTTAATCCTAGGTGTGTACTCAATATAAAAGCATAGATATATTCACAAGATATGTAATATATAATTATTTTCATAGCAGCCTTATTCATAACAGTACCAAACTGAAAACCACCCAAATTTTCTGACCAATAGAATGTATAGTTAAATTGTGTATGTACAAAAAAGGAATACTACCCAGTCAAGAAAAATGAATGAAATAATAATATATGCATCTTAGATGAATCTCAGAAACATAATATCGAGTGAAAAAAAAGTTACAAAACTACACACATATGTATGTGTACACACATATATATTCTATGATTCCATTTACATTAAGTTAAAAATAAAATATTCGGTATTATAAATTAGGATAAAACAGGGCTGTCAAACTCATTTTCACCGGGGGCCACATCAGCCTCACAGTTGCCTTCAAGGGCCAAATGTAAGTTTAGGACTGTATACATGTAACTACTCCTTAACAGTGAAGTGAGAGCTCGGCACTGCTGCGGGGTAGAAACAAGATGCTGGACTGGATTAAACAAGGTGGAGGGCCGGGTTCAGCCTGCAGGCCTTGTGTTTACCACCTGTGGGATAGAGGTAACCTTTGAGGAGAAGGGAAAAGTTTATGACTATGATATGGCTTGTTGAGGAATTCTTGATTGCTGATAACATGCTGACTGGTGACATTACTGGTAACATCTGTGTATCTCAGTGTGCAATTATGGACATGTTACCTCTGTGAAATCTTCCAGCCATAATTATGATCTATATCCTTTTCCGGGTACTCCAAAAAAACAAAAATCTTCAAAAAAATTTGGCCAGAGTATAAAGTTTAGATTATTCAGAGACCAAAAAGTCCAGAATTCTCTTTAGACCATACTCGAATTAGCATTTATATTCCTAAAATACATTATCATTCCAACACACTTGCATTTTATCCTTGTAATAATTTTCTCAAGGACATATAGTAATTTTCTCCTATGAAATTGCAAGATTAGGAGAATGCCCTGACTGAGGTACACACAGACCTGGGTATCAGTCTCAGCTCTGCCACTTGTAGGCTACATGAACTGGGATTTAGTTTCATAATGCGCTGGCTTTTTAATTTGTGAAACAGAGATAGCATGACATACATATATGTATTTTTCTTTTGGAAAATAATAAGCACAAAAAAGTGCTAATAATTATAATCACTGCTTTCATAGGCAACAATTATTGACACTTGGCTTAGTGACATAATTTCCATCACATTTGAAGTTACTTTTGAGCATGCTTTTATGACCAGGTACCAAATTGGAAACAAAAGAAAAAACATCAAAAACATTTTCATCCATATTCTTCTTAATACATATTCTCTATTTTTAATTCTATAACCTTTAATATCCCATAGACTATTTTTCTCCCCAAATGACCCTAAAGGTATGTACTATAAACATTTTTCATTGCATATCCCATTTTCAAGCCATTAAAGAAAACGGACATTAGCGTCTTCTGACACAACTGCCTTTTAGCGGACTACTTTCCTTTCGAACAACAGAGGCCTAAGTACGGTACAGAGACGGCGCAAAAAGGGAGGGGCCATCACGCTGGAGAACCACCAGGTACAGAGAGCTGAGTTTGTTCTTTTTTTTTTTTTACATGAAGGAGGATCTTTCAAAGCAGACATGAGAAATATGAGTATCCTAAGTAACGGAAATAGCAGGTACAATGACATTTCGAGTATCAGAAGTGGGCTGTAGAAACAGAATGGAGGTTGAGGGATATGAGAGGACTAATAGGAGATAAATATTAAGAGACAGGTAAGGGCCAGGTAATAAAAAAAAAGCATGGGAGGCCTAAGTGGTCAGACTCAGTAGAGGATAGAAAATGACCAAGATTTTCAGCAGAGGAGAAACTGTATTAAATAGGCTTTTGAGAGCCCACAGTGCCTTTAAATGTGGAAATTGGACTGAAGAGAGGTAAGAATGCAGGCAAGGACTTCCAGGGGTGGATAATACGAGCTTTATCTTGAGGAACAGTGACAGGAACAGAGATAAAATAATAATAAATATAGGATATTTAGGAAATGCTGTCACTGATTCCATGCAGAGGGCCCACCAGGAAAGAAAAGGATGGGTCTAGAATGAGGCTAGGCTTCTGGTATGGTGGCATGGTGATCGGTGATGCAGTAAGAGAAATGGAGAATCAGGAAGGGGAGCAAGTGTACAGGGAAGCAGGGCCCAGTAACTTCCGTTTCACCTTGCTGAGCCTGACATGCTTTTTAGACTTCACGGTGGAAATATCCAGAACTATATGGGATAGCGGCAACTGGGCTTAGGAAAAAGAGATCTGAGTGGAAGACACCCGGGCCTATCACATCCTGCCTATTTTTCAGAGCACAAGTTTCTAAAGTAACAGAGAAAAGACCTCCCTTTGTCAACAGACAATACTGCTCAATACTGCTTGGCTTCATTTTTCCCTTAACATTAAATAATTGTAGTTCTATTGGGTCAGTCAAAAAAAGTTCACTTGGTTTGTTCCATAAGATGGCTCTAGTAGCGCTTAGCTATTTTTTACTTCATTCTAAAACATTTTGATAGACTGTAGTGTGACAGCTGTCCTATGAGTGTGTGTTAAAAAAAAAAACTTATGAAATTGGTGAACTTTTGTGTAGTCATATTAATATTGAAGGTGGAAAAAATATGCAACCTTTTCAGCACATTAAGCTTTATTATTTTTAAAAAGGTAAAAACACAACTGAAATGCAAAAAAAAAAGATTTGTGCACTGTATGGAGAAGGTGCTGTGACTGATGGAATGTGTCAAAAGTGGTTTGTGAAGTTTCTTGCTGGAGATTTCTCACCGGACGATGCTCCACAGTCAGGTAGACCAGTTGAAGTTGATAGCAATCAAACTGAGATTTTAAATGAAAACAATCAATGTTGTACTACATGGAAAAAAGCCAACTTATGCAAAATATCCAAATCAATAAATTTATTGGTGAAAATGAAAAATGTGTCTTTTATTTTATGGAAAAAAACACATGGACATTTTGGTCAACCCAATACAAACTTTCTTTAGAGGAAGCCAATATCCTGAAAAAATCCAGCAAAATTAATAAAATATAAAGTGTATTCAAACCGGCACTGAACAGAAATGTCAATCCTTGTCATCTAGATGCTATATTCTGTCCAGAGTTGTAAGAATGTACTAAGAATCTCTATCATCTTGCTTTGATTTAGTATCAACTTGGTGCCCAGGAAGTTTCTGCCACCCGCCTGCCTCTCCCCCCACTTCTCCAGTTTACATATACACATAAACACACATATGCCCATACACATAGAGAAAAGATAAATGAAGAAAAATGTATATAAATGAAAATATATAGATGTATGTGTGTTTATATATACATCTGACTAGAGTGACATACATACATAGTTATATTTACATAAATGGATGGGAAGTTGAACCTTTCTTACCAAAGCCTTAATTTATCTAAAGATACTGCTTTTTCTAAAAAGAAACATTTCAAACAATAACCATACTTTTTCTTATTAAAAAAAAAGATGAGTGTATGGCATGTGTGTGTAACATTCTAACTTCACAGGACATTGCTATTGATCTTTTAATGTCACGCGGCAGAAGAAATCACCCATTAACCATTCCTGGTTGGGCACAATTTACACAGTTTCCTACCTAAATCCTGAATGGCTTGTTTTGCTCCAATTTTCTGACACTGCAGTTTGAATGAAGGAGTCTAATTCTTTTCAGCCCAATTCTCTGGCACATAAATCAGATACCGGGGAAGAAATATATTACAACACAGACGTTCCCCACCAACCCATGCAGGGATAGAAAGGTTCGCTTTATCCACAATATCACAGGAGGGTTTGCGACATACTTTATGGAACTCGGGTACTGTACTTTATATTCATTCTATTCATTGGACCAAGCAACTTAATAAATCCGCCAAAGAATTTGTCTTAATAATACCACATAATATCTGTACAAATAGTTTAATGTCATCTGATGTGAAATTGGTTTGCATGACTTGATTCTAGTCAGTGTGTCTGAGCTCTTGGAAGCCTTTCTCATCTTAAAAAATTATCCCTCAAATAATTCCAAGTTTATTGACTTCATCAGATGAGCAGAAAAGTCAATATGCGTGCATAGCCCTCTGTTTAATAATATGCTCTAAAATTTCTTTTCCGGGTGGATCTTCCTCACATGATAATGCTTGTCTGTATCCATTTTTTAAAAAATATACCTTCCATTCTCTGAAATGGTAGACAGTTATATGAATTTCAGGTCATCTAACAAAATGACCCAAATACCTTTGATATGCCCCAGACACTCCTGGGTCTGTGGCCTTGAACACCTTTAATTCATCTAGTTGGACGCTCAAGTATTGACTCGTATAGAAGAACACATCTAAAAATGGGACTTTAATGGTGCTGCCTTTTCTCTGGAAAGGGGTCTTTATCGGCACAGCTCCTGTAATCTACGGGCCTAAGCATGTTTCGGACTCTTTTTGACTAGAAACAAGTATCTCCTTCGAACAAAAGGCTTTTCCTAAGCTCCATCTGTTGTCTATTTTTCAATTTTTCGAGAGTAAAAGGCCCCATAGGCCCTGTGCACCTCCAAAATGCCTCCCATACTTGCAGTTTTTGCTCAGATGCCACCTTCTCAGTAACACTTCCCCCGACCACTTCCTGTAAAACGACTCCCTGCCCCGGTCTATTTTTCCCTACAGGTCTGACCACATTTTTCACAATATAAAACTTCCTTAATTATGATGATGCCCACTTAGGATGTAAAGCTTCGCAGAGAAATGATTTATGTTTTGTACACACTTGACCTCAAAGCTTATAAACTTCTGGCTGGCACCTGCTAGGCACTCAATGTATATTTCTCAAATGAATAAATAAAATATTCTTTTGTCCAGAACACTTTCCTACTCTTTCATGTTGCCTAATTAGTCTTGATTTTTCCTGACCTTACAGAGCAAGATAGGTCCTCTAGCAAATTTCATTTTTGTCACACTGAACTCATCATGACTGTCATTTTGCATTTGGTTAGTGCAGGTCCAGGAGGGCAGGATCCGTGACTGTGACTTCCGCCCCTCCTCATTGTTGTAGTCCTGGCTGTCACCCTGGCAGAGAGCTGCTGTTCAAGGCATGGCTTTTGACCCAGTGAATTATAGTGGAGTTTAGTATCACACACTAATTCTAATTCTTAGGTAAGCCCCTGTTAACCTGCCGAGCCTCATGGAGCACCACTGTTCTGAACTCGATGTTGTAGCTAAATTGGCCCTTTTCCAGTCCCTCAAGGATTGCATGCTCACTTGACATACTAATTTTCCTTCCCGGAAAATTGTGCCCACCTCCACCAATTGCTTTTACTTACACTTTACACAGCTCCCTCCAATGCAGCGTGTAGATTTTTGCTTAAACATCACTTTCCTAGGGAATCATTACAGATCTCCAGATTTCAATTTAAATCACTTTGCCATCACAAAACCTTGTTCCTTTCCTTCAGAAAAATACACTGTGTCCATTCCTAAGTATGTGCTCATTTTTGTAAATATCCAATCGATGCCTGTGTCTTCCACTAGACTGCAAGCACCAGAGAGCAGTCACCAAGCCCAGAACGGATGACAAGGAATCAGCATTTGATTTCAAAGAGGGAACCTGAGAAATGGCTACCATTGTTTTGAGGTTCCAAGGAATGCAGTCAGCTGGTAAATTACTCACTCCTGACTCGGGAAGGAAGTGACAATGCTCTTTTTGCTCACTATTTGACCTCTCACTTAGCACAACCCCCGGACACAGGAAGAACATAACAGGTGCTCGTTAAGAAAATGAAACATGGGAAGCAGAATGCTTAGAGAGAGATACAGCGATGTCCTATGGGACTGAAGACTGTACAGATTACCAATCTCAGTTACTGAGCCAAGCTACTCCTCAATAAAACTATTTATTGGCATCACTGCTTATGAGATAGATTCTCTGTCCACTGACATCCTAGAGCCTCTAAAGTTAAGGACAAGTTTGTAACCACGCTGAACAGCTGAGAGAACCAAATTAATTTTCAGTAGACTGCACTTTTTGAGATATTATCTTTCATAATCTTTCAGAATACCTAAGCACATGTTTTGACCTGACTGTTTTTCTTCAAACCTTTTAAAATGAAAGCTTCTGCATGTCTTTCGAAGTTTGAAAAAATCTAACTTAGAGCTCACAAAACTAAGTCAACACATGCAAAGATATTCCATGACCAGTTATTTTTAGAATTCTACCTCAAGATGGTACAGAGCTCATCCCTGTCTTGTACTAAATCAAGGACTTCCTTTCCTAGTTCCCCCATCTAACTGAAGTTCCCACATCTCTTAACTGAAGGCCACCAGGTATATTCACTTTGAGGCTCTGGATGGTCCTTCTGATAGGAGCCTTTGAACTCTGCTTCTGCCCCGTAGATAGAACTAATTACCGCATTCTGCTTCTGTATCCTGCTTTGCCACATAGATAGGAGCCTTTGAACTCTGCTTCTGCCCCGTAGATAGAACTAATTACCACATTCTGCTTCTGTATCCTGCTTTGCCACGTAGATAGGAAGACCCCTAATCTATATATTCCCCAAGAATCTTTTGTTCGGGGCTCAGAATTTGGAGACTGACTCCTCTGGGCCCATGCATGTAAAAAGGAATAAACCTCGTACTCCAGAATCCCTCGGTGTCCGGTCACTTCATTTCCCGTAACACTTCAGCTAACTGAAGTGAAATGGATGAAGGCATCATAGTAACACGGAAGGCCATGGCGGAGAAATGAGCTGAGTGGTGGCCATTCCACACCTTATCAGACTTTGGGGAATAACTCTGGGTGAGCAAACCTGGTTCTAATAAAACCCCTCAAAGATTCTTGTCAGGTCCCTACCAGTTTTTTATTTTTTTACCCCTTGTATGAAGTTCATATGCGTGTTTCTCTTTGCCAAAACACTTTCCATGACTTCTAACAGAATTCCCCTGGGAATATGATAGGCTGAGATCTCTGACTTACACATGAGATTCTTATCACATGCAGAGGGTATTTGTGTTGCTGTTCAACTGGCTTCTCTGGTGTATCAGTTTATCTGTTTTTTTTTAACCTTTATTATTTCTTTTCTCTTTCTCATCTTTATCGACTTTTCTTCCTCTTCCCTTTCCTTTGAAGAATTAAACTAGGTAAGACAGAACTAGGTGCATTTGTAAAGAAACCAAGAAAGAACCATCCAAATTGAAAAGGGAAATAAGGGCCCAGCATTCCAGGACAATTCAAACCAATTTTTTTTAAATTATTTTTCAAGTACAGTTTTCTGCCTTTTACTCCCTTCCCAGCCCACCCCCCATGCTCCCCACCTCCCTCCCATTTCCACCCCCCTTAGCTATTGTCCATGTGTCCTTTATACTAGCTCCTCTAAATCCCTCCCCTTTTTCCCCTTAAATTCCCTTAGCTCTCCCCTCTGGTCGCTGCCCACTTGTTCTCTATTTCAGTGTCTT
This sequence comes from Artibeus jamaicensis, assembly GCF_021234435.1. Classification (NCBI taxonomy): domain Eukaryota; kingdom Metazoa; phylum Chordata; class Mammalia; order Chiroptera; family Phyllostomidae; genus Artibeus; species Artibeus jamaicensis. The sequence continues at coordinate 4,252,635 of NW_026522028.1, read as the reverse complement.
TGTTTTTATTCTGCTTGCTTGTTTGTTTTGTTGCTTAGCTTCCTGTTAAAGGTGAGATCATATGGCATTTGTCTTTCAGCACCTGGCCTATTTCACTCAGCATAATGCTTTCCAGTTCCATCCATGCTGTTACAAAGGGTAGGAGCTCCTTCTTTCTCTCTGCTGCATAGAATTCCATTGTGTATATGTACCAGAATTTTTTGATTCATTCATTTCCTGATGGGCACCGAGGTTGCTTACAGCTCTTGGCTCTTGTAAATGGTGCTGCTATGAATGTTGGGGTGCATAGGTGCTTTGAGATTGGTGTTTTAGGGTTCATAGGAATATAATCCCAGCAGTGGAATTGCTGGGACAAAAGGCAGGCCCATTTTTAGTTTTCTGACAAAATTCCATACTGTTGTCCATAATGGTTGTACCAGCCTGCAATCCCACCAACAGTGACCTAGGGTCCCCTTCTCCCCACAACCTCTGCAACATTTGTTGTTTGTTGCTTTGTTTATGATGGCCATTCTGACTGGTGTAAAGTGGTATCTCATTGTTAAATAAGGTATTGGATTCACATGTGGGTTCCTCACGGGCCTGAGGAAACTGATGGAATGAGAAGAAAGAAAAGCTAAAGCGGGGGCTTTCTCAGCACTGAATTCCTTCTAACTCTGCCCTTCCATACACTGGTGTAGATTCTCTACTAGTAAGGTGACTGTACACAGTTATATAGATAGAAAGGAGGGTATCGAAAGGGGAAGAGGGGTCTACGGGGAGGGAGGAGGTTGGGAGGCATTGATCACCATAACTAATTAAGGCGGGGGCTGATCATGGACAAGGGGAGATTGAGTTTATGGGAATCAGGGACCCTCAACACCCACATAGCTATTTCAGTAGATGTCACTGGGTAGAAAACAGAAAGAAAAGGTGAAACATGAAAGCAAGCAGGATAAAATATAGAAGACCTCAGCACCACTACTCTTAATCTACCCTTACCTAAGCTCTAACCCAGTCACCCTCTGTCAGTTCTGTGGACTGATTTTCCAGGCATCCTGGCCCCCCAGGTGTCTCCTGGGAATAATTACATTCCAAAGCTATTACTACTAGGCCCGGTGATGGCAAAATGGATGTTTTTCCATTACTACTTAAACCAGAAATGCTCTATGACTTAGAAAAACTTCTACCATAGCTTTTTTTAACCAGTCACTCTTTCAACCTGTGCCCTCGGCCTTCTTTTATCTTTTCTGAACATTTCTGAGAAACCCTGGATGTTAGATTTTTACCATCCACAATCAGTGACAATACTACTGTATCAGAACTACAGACTTCCTTCAAATGGGTATAGCGGGGGCCTGTAGCTGGTCGTGCATGTGTGTGTGTGTATGTGTGTGTGATATACTTGACAGAACATTCAATGATACATTCTAATATCAGCTGTTATAAGCCTTTTTTAGATCTGCATTCCCTGTAATTTCATTGAAACATGAGCAATTAACATGGGTCACTGGTACCTATCCAGTGTTCAGCTGTAGGGGGAGTTCAAGAGTTTTCTCTTTGTCGTTTAGTAATGGCAAGGGAGATGCCACTGCTGGAGACTGGCGGTCTAAAGAAGCAGCCTGAGGAAATGGCATTTCATTGGGATTTAAAATACACACACGCACACACAACTCACACAATAAGAGAACAAAATAGAGATAAGGCTTTAAGAAACCGAGGTATAAATTAGGGAAGAGAAACTACGTTCAGAACAACCTTGAGCTGATAAGACTATTTAAATCCTCATTGATTGGATCCTTTGACGGACTACTGGCCCATAACCATCACAAAGAAAAGGCAGGCATTTTGTGGGTACAATGAATACCTCCAATTGAATCCGCACTTGTGTATATATGGGAATGGACATGTCATGTTCAGAACAATAAATTGTATTTTCCCATATTGTTGATGATTCCATGTATGTATATATGCTTTGCTTGAACTGTTTTCATTTTTTTATGGTAAAACTTTCTCATTCCCAGTTAGGAAGAAAAGATAAAACTCTGACAATACCCACATTCTCCTTTGTTTATATGTCCTGGTCATGTTTCCTAGGACACAGTTGCTATGACTCCGACCGAATGAGGACTTGAAAGGCTCAAACTCTGCTCCAACAAAACTTCCATACTCAAACATCCTGCTACATCCTCATCAAAGCTACAATGAAGGCTTGCAAGAAAGAATACACTGAAGCTGTTCGATTTATGGTTGTTTGACTGAATATGATGCTTTGTGTGTGTGTGTGTGTGTGTGTGTGTGTGTGTGTACGCGCGCTTTATTTTTACCTTTGTCTTCCTTAGTCTGTAGCTTTCAAGTGGGCATATACCCAGGTAATATTCCCCTGATGTGTTCTCTAATACATATTATTCAGCTACAATAAAACAACAAATCTGCATTTATATATTACCCCAAAGGCCAGGAAGCTAGTGTGAGCAAACAGTGTATAGTTATTGAAAGGGAATTACATACAAATGTGACCTCATCTGAATGTTTTAAAAAAATATTGCACTGTAAATATTTGTAATATGCAAATTATATTATAAACTTACTAATTGTTCTCTGCATAGCAATTAATTATTTTAAATGGCACATTCTATGTATGAGAAGAAATCCTCTGACCTTAAGTTGCTCTTCCAAAGCAGCAGTAGCACGATCGCCAGTAGCTTCATCGACAACCACCACCATGTGAGTAAGAGAGTTGACCCGGACTTGTTCCTGCTCTAGGTCTTCTTGAAGCACCTGAAAAATACATTTTTTAAGGAAGTTCAAATTTCTTCCCAAATGAATATGATTTATTTCTGCCTTGTGTTGGGTAATGTACTTTTTGTTTGCATTTTAGAATGCTTATGAGTTTATTTGAGCCAAACTGACCACTGCCAGAAAGCAAAACCTCAATGGATTGAGAAAGTGCTCTGGCAAATGGCAGTTCTGCATGGCATTTCATAACATTACAATCAAAAGAGAAGACGTAAGGGGGTTTCCATGAAATCCACTGGTGATAGATTAGGGAGGTGGGAGAAAGCAGAGTGGGGGAACCTCTGGGATTGGATAAAAAGGCACAATAATAAACACATACTTCTTTTACACAGGTGTGTATAGGATAGTTAACAACCAGCAATGAACATGATGACAATGACGATGGGCGGATCTGTGCTCTCTGCTCTGTGTGGGGTTTGTGTCCTAGGGGTCTGGAAAAAGGTTACCTGACATTCCAAAGGTATGCTATCAGAGATGCAAAAAGGCAACAGAGAGGCTCAATTAAGGTAAAGATTGACTTTTGTGAGAGAAGATTCTAGGATAGGATATGACTGCCTGCCATGAACTCTTTCAGTTAGGAAGCTTTAATTTCAGGCCATCCTCTGTGGTTACTTGAGGTGTCTGAGATGGTAAGGTCACCATGCAGGTCTCCAAAAGGGAGACATGTAGACCAAAAGGGTAATGCCATTTTTTATTAAAACCAGAACCGTTCTAAGCAAATTTTCAGCTATGATGCTCAGCAAAATTTGCACAATTGCTACCCTCAATTGATCTTGAAAGTATAGAGAGAGTATCCTTTCAGAAAGGTGTGGCTGGATGCTCTGCCCCTTATCCCATCTCCCCTCATTCTTCAAGGCCTTGTCTCCTAAAATTATCTGCTGCTTCCAGCATCTTCAGTGTCTCCATCTCTACTGAAGTTCTCCATTATCATCCCAAACAAAACAAACTCTCTTTAACCAACAGCCCCTCCCTGCTGCTCCCCTAATATGCGGTCCTCTTCATGGAAAATATTGTGTGCTTTTTTTTTTAAAGATTTTATTTATTTATCTTTAGAGGGGAAGGGAAGGAGAGAGGGAGAGAAACATCAATGTATGGTTGCCTCTCATGCATCCCCTGCTGGGAACTGGCCTGCAGGGAACTGGCCTGCAACCCAGACATGTGCCCTGACTGGGAATCGAACTGCGATCCTCTGGTTCGCAGGCCCGCGCTCAATCCACTGAGCTACACCAGCCAGGGCTATTATGTGCTTTTTAAAGTTACTCTTTCCCCTTCCTTACCCTACTATTCTCTTTGCCCCCTATCCCATTGAAACATCTCTTATGAAGCTTGCCATCAAACTCCAGGGTCCCAAATTGAACAGCTATTTTTTTATAGCATCCTTCTTGACATTTCAACGACTAACCTAATTAACCACTCATTCATTCTTGCCATCCTCTTCTCCTGAGCTTCCATTAGCCTCCCACATCCCTAAGTGCTGCCTTTTAGCTCCTTTGCTGGTTCCCTCCCCCCTGCTCAACTATAAATCAAATGCCCCTCCTCTGCCTAAAAACCCATGGATTTCCAGGACTCCAAGAAGGAAAATCCAAACTCTTTAGCTGAAACCCTTTCATGATCTAGTGCCCGCCTACATCTCTAGTCAAACAGCGCCCGTCATTCCTGATCATTGACACTGTTTTGCAAGCCACACTGGTCTTCTCTCTCTCTTCCACAAATGGGTCAAGCTATTATTATCTTGCCTGAATTGTTCTTCCTGCATAGCTTTAAATAATCTCTCTTTCTCATTCAGCATTCAGTTTATTTAATTTTTTTTCTGTTCACTACCCCAAGTCAAGTCTCCTTCCACCACGATTTATCCCCCCTTTACCCTCTTCTACGGCCCCCACCCCCTTTCCCTCTGGTCATCACCATACTGTTGTCTGTGTCTACCAGTTTCTCTCTTTTTTTTTCTTTGCTTCATCCCTCAGTTTAGGTACCACCTGCCCAGAGATGCTTTTTGTAGAGATACTCTCTAAATCTGCTCCTTAGTTACTCTCTTTTTCTATCTTTTTTTTAAACATAATGCCTTCACTACTCAATAATTTCTTATGTATCCATTTAGTCATCTGTTGCTTGTTTCTAATTACTGGAATATAAAATCCACTGGAACAGACATTCTCTGTCCTTCTCACTCTATATTCGAAGCAACTAAAGATCAATAAACATTGGTGGGGGAAATACATGCAGTTGAGTTGGTCCCTTGGGATCACATAAAGATCACGACCTAATAGGAGGGATTAGCTTTTTTAACAGCAGAATTCCAATCACGCTACCAAGCACAGATACCCATGTAACAGCACTCCAATTGTTTAAAAATCACAGTATATGAGATTTGGGTAAAGGTAAACAGGGGCAAAAAGAGGAATGAATAAAAGGCAACCAGAGGAGAAACAAGCAGAGCAGGCTGCTTTAGAACCTCAACATTTTGCTTGGGAGCTCCCATTTCCCCAAGGCCTTCATTGATAAACTAATAATCCTAATTATCACTGGGAAATCCCGGAATGAGTATGCAAAGCTTCTAGGCGTCTGTTTGGCTTCTTTGAACATTTGATTATATAATACAATAATATTTTGGGACAACGCCTGTCACTTTCTGGAAAACCTGCAGCCCTTCCTCCTGAAACAAGGATGCTTGGCATCACTCTAGCTTAGTCATTTAAACACTGTGGCAGGTATAAGGGAAGTTATTAGGATCAGCTGCATCGCAAACTCCAATGCGTGAGGATTTTTATCCTAGGACTTTTATTCTTCAAGTCTAAACATTTCAGAGCACTATAAAATCACTTACTTTTACTTCCTCTCTCTTGATTTTCACGCTACATCTTCAAGTGAAGCAATTTAGAATAAAATGACTATGCATCTATTTTGTGCACGGAATCTACACTGCCTATCACGCCGTTGACATTCCAGAGCTTACACTGGTTAATAAAGCTCGTTCTGCTATGAGGCCGAAAATGGAAACATTAACATTCAGAGTTGTCCTTGAAAGTCACGTTGAGGCTGAGAGTTTCTGAGTTATATAAGCCACAACTGGGAACATTTCAAATGTGTCAGCCAGGAATTTTGAAGGTAATGATTACAATAACATTTGGTAGCCAGTATAACATAAGTTGGTTTCTTGAATCTGACCAATTCTTTTTTCCTATCACTCCAATACGAGAGCATATATAATTACGTATCTTAAAAATGACTATAAAATACCATTCAGTTTTTACAAGTGAATTGTTATCGTTACTGTTTCAATACATTTTAGCAGAGGAACTTGAGCATTGCTTAATCCATGAAATGCTTATTTTCACACTCAGATTGAGTCTTTTCAAAGCCTGTGTGACCAAATGTATTGTTAATTTCCTCCAACACTTGGATTTCTGGGTTTGTTTTGCTTATCTATTTGTTCTATAATCAGAAATGGCACTCTTGCCCTGCAGATCCAGGGTTGACACGCCAGGCTTTTGCAGTTGTGCAAAAGTCCCACTAAAGCTAGCTGTGCCCTAATAGCTTTATTTATTTTTAATATATTTTATTGATTATGCCATTACAGTTGTCTTATTCCCCCCTTCATTCCCCTCCACCCTGCACAACCCCCCCATTCCCCTCCTTTAGTTCATGTCCATGTGTCACAAGTTCTTTAGATTCTACATTTCCCATACTATTCTGCCCCCCCCCCAACCTAATAGCTTTAAAACCAAAAGCAAGAACTATGTGGATGTGTACTGAGGAGAGGAAGAAGCTCTCCACAGTGGCTGAATACGTAAGGAGAGCATGGCTGTGGGGCAGATTAGCATAAACTCTATTTCTATTATCTCCTTTCTCTTCTACAACTCCTTTGAATTATATCTCTTCATTTGCTCCTAATCAGGGATTAAAGTTTAAAAAAAAGGTTAGACTGACCTTTCTGAGCTTACTCAATAGCTGTAAGACAGAAGCTACTACAGCATTTTCATCATATTTCCTATGTTCCCAGACCCTAACTATGGAAATATGTATTAATGAATATCATAGCACTAGCTCGGCCCCACCACCCCCCCAAGCAAAACACAAAACACTATAAAATACCCAGGGTCCAGAGTTCATTTTTACAAAAGGCTTATTCTTAGAAGGAGCAAAACTGTCACACACGAAAAGGTGAGTCAAAAAGTTAAATTTTCCTGCCGATGTATCCATAAATAAGCACTATGATCATGAGTGCACAGTACACTTTTCTGCTTCCTTCTTTTAGAAAATATGAATTCTCAAGACTATGAATTTTTAAGAGACATTAAAGTTTTTTTAAACAATTTTAGGATTACTTTTTAATTAAACATTTCATTCCTATGGATTTGAAGTTCTCTTAGCTAGATTTATACAATGAAAATTCACAGTTGATATGCTAATTTAAGCCTGAAATATAAGCCAAATTATTCCAAATACAAATGAACCCCCAGAGAAGTAACACAATAATATATTCACATTAAAATGTTGTAATATATGACTGCTAAATTTTTATTTCTTTTTGAAAAGCATATAAGTTATTTACATACACACACTCATATATACACACACACACACACTAGGTATTTTATTATGTATGTCTTGCCATTACTGTTATACTTACAAGAATTTATTAAAAATCTGGCATGCTCCTAATTAAATTTCTAATAGCATTATTAGATATATACAAATGTCAGCAATGTTTGTTCTCTAATGTCAACTAAGAATCTTTTCTTCCCTTATGACAAGAAAAAAAAGGCCAAAGGTAAACTTCAACATGAAAATTGCTTGGATATGACAATCTCAGACTTTGTGATACCTCTGAAAATAATTTTATTTTTTATCAATTATCCTCTAGTAAAAGCACCTGACTAAATCTCTCATTCCTGTGGTGCATATTCGCAATGTTATGATTTAAATATGACTTTCCCTTCTAGTTCCTTCAAATGTCCTCAGTGAAACTGAATCCTTCTTGTTATGATCCATGTCCAGTCGGTTTTTAAACACTGGCTTAAGACAACCACTGGACAAAGAGTCATGCCAGTGTTTACTTCAGACATATGCTATGATACCGTGGCTTTCTTAGCCCACATGCAACACAATAAAGGCAGGGAAACATGTAAGGCTAGGGAGTTACTGCACTGAATGTTTATAAAAGGTGAAGGGCAATAATTTATAGAAAAGTAGAGTAATAAAAAACAAACAAGGGCGGATCTCCTATAAGCTCCATAGGAGAGCTTACAATAGTCCCCTTGGCCGTAGTATATGCTCAGCAACATGCAACCCGAAAGCGGGGTGGTTGCCTAGGTCCATAGTTTATTGTATTACTCCTTCTACTTCAATGAATAACCAACAGGAAATTGCCACACTTGCAGGTCCCCCACACACACACACGCACACTCACACACACCTAGAAACAACACAAATCATGGGTTGTGCCCTGGCTGGTGTGGCTCAGTGGTGGCCTGTGAACCAAAGGGTCGCTGGTGTGATTCCCAATTAGGGCACATGCCTGGGTTGCAGGCCAGGTCCCCAGTAGGGGGTGTGCAAGAGGCAACCACACACTGATGTTTCTCTCTCGCTCTTTCTCCCTACCTTCCTCTCTCTCTCTAAAAATAAATAAAATAAATCTTTCTAAAAAAACAAATTATGGGTCCTTCATGGATTCGAAGGCTATCTACTGCCTCGTACATGTCACTTTAAATTAATATAATTACAATGCTGTTTAAGAAAACAGTAAGTTGAGGTATTTTGTAGTATTGTAGTTGAGTCCAACAAATGTACACAAAGGAAAGACTAATGAGCACAGATGTTGTTGCATCCAATGTTAAATTTACAAAAAAAAAACAAAACCACAAAACCTTAAGAAACCAGAAAAGATTCTGGGAATATGGGATAAATCTAACATCTAGGAAAGTAGTATCTTGGAGAATGCATCTCAGGACAAAAAAAAAAAAAAAACCCTCCTAGATATTTATGAACAATTAGCTAGTATAATACGTCTGGATGTGGACTGATTTTATTTTCAAATAAAAGGGTCCCGGCTAAATCAGAAAGTTTTGTGATTTCTTAGAAAAAGATGGGGAGGTAGACAATTTATCCTTCACTTTACCTCTTCTCTTATTGGCCACTCTTACTTCCTTCTTTGCATCACGTCTGCAGGGGCTAGGCCCTCTGCCCGCTGCTTCACCGAATGAAGTGATCCAAGAATGGCTTGCCATTGCCTTGTCAGTCCAATATTCACTTCACTAAGCCTTGCTGGTCGCAGTATTGTCTGGTTCCCCATGAAGGTCTATTTACAGTACGTCATTTTGTTGTACAGTTGCAGAACATTTTAAATAAGCTTCCTCAACGGGTGCTCCTAGAAGAGCTTTTATTTTGATACCCACTTCAATGGGATTGCGTAGTTATTAGTCTTTATATGAAAACTTATTGTTTTTTATCTTTTTTTAAAAAATAAATGTTTAGATTTCTGCCAAGTCCTAAACTACCAAAGGTGGGGGGCCTGAAGACCATTTCAATGAAGACATTTGAAAGATTTTAAAAGCACCTAATGCGTCCTGGCTGGTATAGCTCAGTGGATTGAGCGCCGGCCTGCGAACCAGACAATCGCGGTTCAATTTCCAGTCAGGGCACATGCCTGGGTTGCAAGCCGGTTCCCTGCAGGCCAGTTCCCAGCAGGGGACGCACGAAGGCAACCATACATTGATGTTTCTCTCCCTCTCTCCTTCCCTTCCCCTCTAAAGATAAACAAAAAGCACCTAATGCTTTCCAATTGCAGGAAGGGGGCTCAATAAATATGAAACACTGTTTTAAAACAGAGTTAACAATGTACCCCTACACTCTGCAGGATATAAGTAGAAAAGGACATAATATGGATGATAGCCTGACAAAAACATGTGCCTGTTTAAACACATGGGATCTCCAATCAGAGTTCTTCAGTTTGATGCCCGGATGCTTTGCAGACCAGCTCCGTGACCTGGGGAACGTTTTCCGCTACACCAAGCCCAAGCTTCCTAATTTTCAAAATTGAGATAGTAAGAGTGCCTATTTCTTCAGGAAGGTGGTTGGGAAGACTGAAGAAGCTCCAAATGGTTAGCGCTTTGTCTGGCACACCATATGAGCTCACTAAATATTAACAGCTAGTTAGTTCTAAAAACTCAGAGTGAGGCACATTTACAACAAAGACTTTAAACCACACTGCAAAAAGCCACTATTCCCCTAATTCACCCTCATTTACTTCATGCTACCCACCACCCTCAACTTGGCATCAGGAGCACGGGAAAGGAATGTGGTTTTGGAAATCCAGGAAAAGGAGGGCATGAGTGACAGCAAAGTTTTAGGGTCTCAACAAATATATAATGGGTTTTAAATCTTTAAATAGGACTTTAGCTTGCAAATTTTTTACATGATAGTAGCAATAGTAGCTTTAAACTAACCCATCTAGTGGCCTCAGACACTGCTAAAAAAAAAAAAACCCGGCATTTTCAGAGGAGCTACTTCATGTAGTAAAGACAGACCCTAATCACTAAATAAGCAGCCCTCAACTGTCCCACCTCTACTCCTAGCTCTATGTTACATGCAGGCAGGCATGCACACGTCCATACATCCCGTGTATAGTTATGCCATTGAAATCAGAAGGTTAAGTGAACTCCAAGAAAATCTAATAAATAAGTACAATATGCCTTTAGCCTGACAATAATCATTGAAAAAGAAGAGAACAGGCTTATTACTGGGAGACAGGGTTGGAGCAGAAGGTTTCAGGTGCCGCCCAGAAAGTCCCATGCAGTGCTTGGCTAATAGCATATAGATGTGCTATTCAATCCTCCTGATTGTCTTCCTACTCAGACATTATTGTCATTCTCATCATACGCGTATTTTCTTCTATGGTCCTTTTCTCATCCCTTTTATTCCCTGATTTTAAAGAGAGAGAGCTACAGGATAAATCTTGGAAGGCCATTTCCTTAAGAATTTTGATTCTGAGCACTTCATACACAGCCACCACCTGTGCGTTCCCTCCCCATTGCTGACTCCGCGCTTGAAGACACAGAGCCCTCCGTCTCTCCGTCCGGTCTATCTAGATATTCCCCAGCCCGGGAAACCACGTGCAACGTTTCTGCAGTCTCTTTGCTGCTCTCTACATTGCTCTAGCCTCTAGAGTCAAGCTTCACTAAAATCTGTACATGGAGGGAAAGAGTCAGGGTTCAAAGCCAACGGGTCCGGATAAAAGCCCAAGTCCATCAATGACTAGTCAAGTTACTTTGGGCAACTCCTTAACTTCTCTGAATTTATTTATCGGCACATTAGAAAATCAAATCCCTATAAAGCAGGTTTAGTTCTTGAGTTCAATGAGATAATGTATTAGAATCTGCCGGCACAGTGCTTAGTAGAGTTGTGAGAAAATGTTTATTTTTTTTTAATTTTATTGTTGCTCTATTACAGTTGTCCCCATCCCCCCCATACTCTCCTCTGCCCTATCCACGCCCCACCTTCCACTTTCAATCCTCTTCCCCCCTTCTTGTCTTTGTCCATGGGTCCTTTATGCATGTTTCTTTGTGACCCTTCACCTTCTTTCCCCACTTATCCCCTCCCCCCTCCCCTCTGGTCAGTGTCAGTTTGTTCTTTATTTGCATGTCTCTGGTTCTATTTCACTTACTTGTTTGTTTTGTTGTTTAGGTTCCTGTTAAAGGTGAGATCATATGGTATTTGTCTTTCAACACCTTGCCTATTTCACTCAGCACAATGCTCGCCAGCTCCATCCATGCTGTCGCAAAGGTCTGACGTCATCACCTTTTTATAATCCCTCTACATATGAGTATTTCCAATACCCTTGATAATTGTATTATATACCTTTCAATTACTAAATATTCTCAGTGTGCTGAAACTATAAAACATCATGTAATAATATCTGACCTAGCAGGTTTCTCATTCTCAATAGCTATGACCCAGATCTTTAATTGTTAATGGAATATAAAATGTTATCCAATAGAAATTATTTTTAAAATAAGCAATTCCGTTAAATAAGAGAGTTCTACCAGTTGTCCCACTAGAAATCATTCTGTTGATAACAGAAGTATTACAGGAAAAATGATAGCATACTTCAGTTAACAATGTCACATTCTTTAGAAAGAGACACAATGCCATATTCACCCTTATTTCTACCATGAGATTGGCTGTATGGCCAGGTACTTTGTTATACAAGTTGCATGAATATATTTTCCAAGAAAAATTATCTTCTTCAAATTCACATTATCTTATCTGTTGTGGCATTCTTGTGAAGGATTTTTTGCTAAACTGCATTCTAATACGTTTATCTACTTAAATAATTCACTTACATTATTAATATTGTATTATCTATTTCACAGGTACTGAAATTAATTGCTACTGGTTCAGAAAAATAGAAGTACTTTACATGTGACTAACTCAATAAGTGAGAAATAGGGTCCTTTGTTCTCCTTTTTTTTACCCTCCTCAGGGGCCAGGAAATTCTAAAGAAGTAGCATTATAGGAACAATTAAAGTACAAAACATAAAGTTGGTGTCTCTAAGATGAGGGGGGGTCTTAGATATTTATGTTTGAGTAGATGTACTGATGTACTTTCAAACAAGGCACCATTCAAACAATGTTACTGAATCAATACTCAGTAATTTCTAATTAATTAATTAGTAATCTGTTGGCTTGGGGTCACTTGATTTTGTTAAAATAAGAACACGGGTATGAATTTAATTATGATTATTATTGTTATTATTATTTAATCAAGGACATCATCTAGTATGCAAACTTTTACTCAGAATTTATGGCTTGTTTATGATAGTATGTTAATAGAAAAGGAGGCATCTCCTCAATTATATTTTAAAAAGTTAAAACTGAGTCTCATGCATATACTACTATACACACTATATAAGTATGATGTTGCCCTGGCTAGTGTAGCTCAGTGGATTGAGTGTGGGCCTGCAAACCAAAGAGTCATGGTTCGATTCCTAGTCAGGGTACATGCCTGGGTTGCAGGCTAGTCCCCAGCAGGGGATGCATAAGAGGCAACCATACATTGATATTTCTCTCCCTCTCTCCTTCCCTTCCCCTCTAAAGATAAATAAATAAAATCTTTTTAAAAAAGTATGATGTTCTTTCTAACATCAACTTGCGACTTACTGATGTCAAAAGAATATTATTACCACAGAAATCAATTTCATTAAGGTGAAAGTCAGGTCTTACACAATAATAACAGTTAACATCACTTAGATACTTCTAGGTGTCAGATATATTTCTAAGTGCTTTTTATGCAATTATGATTAAATATTTTTATCTACCCTATAAGACAGATATCACCATCATCATCCTGATTTCATACCGGGACAACCTGGGGTACTAAATAGTTAAGTAACTTTTGAAATTAAAGAGCTGTGTTTTGAACCTAGGCATTCTGGCTTCAGAGTCTGTAATACACTGCCTCTCTTATAAGAGATATTAAAATAGCTCAAATAAGCATAAGGTGTAGAGACATCTGTTTTGCATAACTCCACATCAGAAGGCACATAAACAGAAAATTAAAATGCAAGTTTATATGTATATGTGTGTAGTCAGTTGAGTTACAAGGTTTATTCCCTGGCCACACTTGAATTCGAACTACCGGCATACCACATTTTATTTTTTAATTTTTTTTGCATGCCACATTTTTATTGTGCTTTACTTTATTGTGCTGCAGAGATGTCATGTATTTTTATTTTTTTTACAAATTGACAGCAACACCCTCCACCAGCAAAAAATATGACAACTCACTTTACTGAGATACTTCACGGCGCTGGTCTCAAACTGAACCCACAATATCTCTGAGATGTGCCTATATTACATTTTAAAGACTCTTATGTATACACTCAATAGTCAGGGCCTACTATATGTTTTTACTGAGCTTTCCAAGAAAGCCATGTTGAGTGCCTCTTCATGGGAAATAGCTTTCTGCAAGCAATGTTGACCTTGGATAGTCTTAGTGACAAATGCTAATCACAAAAGGGGTGTTCAATATGAGTTTTGGGGGATTATAGCAGGTTTGAGCTTCTTTTATCTTCATGGCTTAGTTTTTCTGGATACTACTGTATTTGGCTTATCTCTCATGAATCCTTCCTATCTGTATATTCTCTCTTGGAACCTACTTGTCATAACACAGTGTACTGATACAGTCATGGGGTCTTCTCCCACATGAGAGAATGCATAGTTTTCTCCCATGATTCCTATTCCCTGCCCCTTCGAGGTCAAGTAAGGTCTATATGGAACCCAGAGAAATAGGTAGTCCAACATCTCTGGGCCTTTTCTCTCATTCCCTAATAAAACTCTGGGAAGAAAGATTATGTTGTAAGCACAGCTTAGAAGGAACAACAAGACTTAAATGAGCCTAGGACTCAAGCCAGAGGGCAGATGGAGTTCTCACAATATACAGGAAGTACAACCAAACTCACAAGGCCTGCATTCCACACACAACTTGAAAACACGAAGTTTTCTCATTACGGACAGTACAGTTTTCCTGGCTGGTCTATTCTGCACATCTTCCTTATGAACTCACCATCCTGGCATCCGTAGCTCCCTAAGGATTTGATTATATCAAATGGCTTTCCTATGCCACATGACCAAGGGTTACGAGCTTGATTTCCATGGATCTACCTAACCATGACTGCTAGTGGCATCTTCTGTGATATTTATAAAGACGCCAGGGTTACAATCATAAGATATTTGAATAGGGAATGAAAGCAGGTGGAAGAAATAAACAGAAGTGACAGGTAGTAAGAGGGCACTGGAGATAACATCCCATGTAATTTGCTTTGTGGATGTCTTCCTTCTTCATCTGTACGAGTTGTTTTCTTGTCCCTACTCAAAGCGCTTTGGTTGTTTATTGAAATTGTCAGATTTCTGTGTCTGTCAAAAAGGTAGCAATGATGAAGACTCTACATGTTATAAAACTAGTTAGAATTATTTAAAGGCTCTGCTCATCCCCCCTTCAAAAGAGCATTTACTAAACAGCAATTATGGGCCAAGTACTCTGCTGGGCATTGGAGAAAGAAGAAATCTATCTGATTGGCTGTAGCACAGTATTTTTCTGAATTATAGCATTCATCTTTCCTACCATAACCATTCAACATTACTGAAGCACTTATGGTGGCAGAAGAGGGAAAATAAAACAGAATTTCATAGTGGTAACTAATAGCATGTACTTTAAAAAAAATTATTTATTTATTTATCTTTAGAAGGGAAGGGAAAGAGAGAGGGAGAGAAATATCAATATATGGTTGCCTCTCATGTGTCCCCTGCTGGGAACTGGCCTGCAACCCAGGCATGTGCCCTGACTGGGAATCAAACCGCAATCTTGTGGTTCGCAGGCCCGTGCTCAATCTACTGAGCTATACCAGCCAGGGCTAATAGCATGTACTTTTAATCATGCTAAAGCTGGAAGAGGGCTTACCTGTCACTAAAAGCACTACTTGATTCTATGACATTTTTAGGCTTTCTATTTTGATCATCCTCCTCTCAATGATTGCATTTCTCTCTTAGACTTGCTTACTTTTAATTTTCTTCTTCAATTGCACTTTACATTCAATAGTTTTGTATTAGTTTCAGGTGTGTAGCATGGTGGTTAGATGATCATATACTTTACAAAGTGGCCCCCCTGATATTTCCAGCACCCACCTGGCACCGTACACAGTTATTACAATATTGTTCATTGTACTCCCCGTGCTGCACTCTACAGCCCTGTGACTATTCTGTAACTATCGATCTGTACTTCTCAATTCCTTCCATTTTTCACCCAGGTCCCCAAACCCCCTCCGTCTGGCAACCATCAGCCTATTCTCTGTATCTATAAGTCTGTTTGCTTTGTTTGTTTATTTATATTGTTCTTTAGATTGCACATGTAAGTGAAATCATATGGTATTTGTCTTTGTCTGACTGACTTATTTCACTTAGCATAATACCATCTTGATCCATCCATGCTATAGCGAGTAGTTAAGATTTCATCCATTTTTTATGGCCAAGCACTATTCCATTGTATATACGTACCACTGCTTTCTTATCCATTTGTCTGTTCGTGGGCGTTTGGGTTGCTATCATAGCTTGATCATTGTAAATAACTGTGCACTGAACATATGGGGTGCATATATTTCTTTGAATTAGTTTTTTGGGTTTCCGCAAATATATACCCAGTAGTGGAATCTCTGGGTCATAAGGCAACTCCATTTTTAATTTTTTGAGGAACTTCCATAGTCTTCCATAGGGTCTGTACCAATCTCCATTCGTGCCAAGAGTGCACAAAGGTTCCCTTTTCTCTACATCCTCATCAACACTTGCTATTTGCTGATTGATGACAGCCATTCTGACAGGTGTGAGACGGTATCTTATTGTGGCTTTATTTGCATTTCTCTGATGATTAGTGACATTGAGCATCTTTTCATATGTACATTAGCCATATCTGTATGTCCTCTTTGGAGAAAGGTCTATTCAGTCCCTCTGCCCACTTTTAAATTGTTTTTTTTTTTCTTTTGGTGTTGAGTTGCATATATATGTTTTTATAAATTTGGGATATTAACCCTTTATCAGATGTACCATTGACAGATATGTTCTCCCATTCAGTGGGTTGAATTCACTTTTCATTTTGTTGGTGGTTCCTTTGTTGTGTTTAAACTTTTTAGTTTGATGTAGTACTATTTTATTTTAGTTTTTCTTTTGTTTCCCTTGCCTGAGATGTATAAAAAATATATAAATGTACTGCTATAAGAAATATCAGAGATTTTACTGTCTATGTTTTCTTCTAAGAGTTTTGTGGTTTCCAGTCTTACACTTAAGTCTTCAATGCATTTCGAGTTTATTCTTGTGCATGGTGTAAGAAGGTATTCTAGTTTCTTTGCTTTTTTGTGCATATCTGTCCATTTTCCTGACACTATATATTAAATAGACTGTCTTTACCTCATTGCATATTCTGCCTTCTTTGTCAATTTTAAATTGTCTGTATAGGCATGGATTTATTTTGGGGCTCTCTATTCTGTTTCATTGATCCACATGTTTGTTTTCGTGCCAGTGCCATTCTGTTTTGATTATTATGGCTTTGTAGTATAGTTTGATACCAGGTAGCATGACTCCTCCTATTTTGTTGTTCTCTCTCAAGATCGTTATGGCTATTCAGGATCTTTCATGGTTCCATATGCATTTTTAGAATATTTCTCTAATTTTGTGAAATACATCATTGGTATTTTGATTGGAATTGCACTGAATCTATAGATTGCTTTGATGTTAATTCCTCTTATCCATGAGCACGGTATATGTTTCCATTTATTTGTATCTTTTTCAATTTTCTCCTTCAATGTCTTATAATTTTCTGAACACAGGTCTTTTACATCATTGGCTATATTTATTCCTAGGTACAGTCACATACCAGTTCTTGAACATCTCCCATCTTGAACCATTTGGTTCTTGACCTCGCTGTCAAACAAAACTTCAGTTCTTGACCCAACAACTCTTTCATGCTGATAACTATATGATCAGTCACACACCTCTCAGTTGACAAAGGAGATGATGTATATGACTGCATTTTCTAACAAATTTCTTCTCAAACAACCTTCCAGGACAAATGAAATTCAAGATCCGAAGTTGCACTGTGGTTTTTTTTTTTTTATTGCAATTGTAAATGGGGTTGTTTTCTTAGTTTCTCTTTTTGATAGTTCATGATTGGTATATAAAAATGCAATTAATTTTGGGATATTTATTCTGCATCCTCCCATATTATTAAATGTATTAATCAGTTCTAGTAGCTTTTTGTTGTTGTTGTTGAATCTTCAGGGTATTCTATATACACTATCATGTCATATGCACATAATGACAGTTTTATTTCTTCCTTTCCAATTTGGATGCCTTTTATTTTTTCTTGTCTGATTGCTGTGACTAAGACTTCTAGTACTATGTTGAATAAAAGTGGTGAAAGTGGACATTCCTGTATTACTCCTGATCTTAAGAAAAACGCTTTTAGTCTTCCCCCACTGAGTCTGTCAATCTGTCATATATGAGTTTGGCCTACTGTTTTAAAATTCAACTTTAGCCTCCAAACTGCCCTGTGTCAGAGTCTTATCATCCCAAGCTCTTTGCCCATTCCCCAAATCTACTCCCACTGGTTCTGACATTGATTTCTAAAATGTGTCTAATACCTACTAACAATTTTCAGGGCCATTGCCTTCTTTCGGTCTTTATGTATTTTCTGAGATATCTCCCTGAGATGTTTTCTGGCATTTGTGCTGTGATTTATCTTACAAGATATATCTTCCTAAAGATTAAGATAAATATTCCAAAATTGCCACTCTCTTCAGCTTAATTTCCCACCAGTGATACTTGCAGAGTAACTCCAAATGCCTGAGTCTTGAGTTCAAGACCCTCCACGGTGAGGCTGTAGTCCCCTACCACTAAGCATAGTGTAACACATGGCCTAGGCAAGTGATATACCAACACTTCCCCACCTTGTTTACTTTGCCCAAAGGAGCCACTACCTTCAACACATTCTCAAGCCATTGGCTAATTTTCCCTTGTATGATGATCACTTGTTTTCTGCATCTTTATCAAATATACTAGGATGCCAGCTTCTTGAAGAAGATTCCATACATGGTAGGCTTCTATAGTCTTCACATCACTCATTGTTGTGCTTCAATAACTGTTTGTCCAGTGATATAGAGTAGAATGCAGTATAATTAAATGAAATGTCAAATCCTTTAGTGGGATGACACCTAAACTTTCCCTGTGACATGAATACCTAGATCGTTTTAAATGTCAGCGGAAGAGGGTATTTCGGTCTTTGCAAACCAAATGTTTGAGATCAGCTCAGCTTCAGGGCAAGAATAGGTGACTGAACTTCTAAGAGGTAACTTCATTTGTATTTATCAGGACTTATCACAGACCAAACACTCAAGTCAGAATATAGTGCCCATGTCCACTGTATCTGAAAAATTCTAACAACCCACATGGCAAGGACTTTGTTGGTGCCATATTAAGCTAATGGAACTAATGACAAAAGTCTAAATCTCTCCAAAAAATGGAAAACATAACTAGTACCCAAGCGTTAAACTTCATCTCCGTTGGACTGTGCTAGGAGGAGACAAAAGACTTCTCAGTCATATATTTTCTTATTAAAATACCCTCCAAAATAGCAAACTCTTTTCCCATTAATGAATGTTCAAGCTCACAATAGACTTTCACTCAATAATATTGTCACTTCAAGGGAAATCCTTTCATTCCTTATCAACGTTACTAATAAAGTCTGTCCCTTAAGACAGAAATAACCAACCAATTATTTCTGACATGTTCTTTCACAAGGGAAACAAGACGCTCAATTTGTTCACTCCCCAGAGAATCATTTCTGAGTGACTCATATCTAAAGTAAAGACTGAAAATTTCTTCTCAAAGCAATAGCTGTGAAAAATGAATGGTCTCTTCCACATCTCTCAGCAAATTGAAACTTTTCCAGTTACCCAGAGTTATCCGTTTGGCTAGACTTAATAATAACTACCAATATAGGATTAATTGCCTTACCTTGCCTAATTGGCAAATTCAGTAAAAGTGATTTATCTCCATGGTATTTCACAGTAGTTCAATTTCTAGCCTGCCTGGTAATGAAATGCTGTAGAAATGGAGAGAGCACACAATCTTATCACAGAACACAGAGAAGCATATCTGTAATATTCATGGTGTACTTGCGAGATTTGCAAACATTTTTATTTTGACAGAGAAAGTGCACGCACTCATGCAAACCCTCTCATCTGAGCAGAATTTAAATTTATTTCCAGCAACAAAACTTGCATTTAAAAAAAAATTTGTCATCTGCAATCATCCCTTAGGAAATTAAAAAAACCTATGAGGATGATGTAAGGATTTAATATCTAACCATGCAAAACTAAAAACTCTCAATGTTACTTTAGGTGAGAGGCGCGGTCACACAGCAGAGTGGCGCGTCTTTCCGACTGCTCCAAAGTTACTGATGCATTCTGTTGACAAAAGGACACATTTTCTTGTTTCTATTCAGTTACCACTTGGGCGAATAAAAGCTGCAAAGTGAATCGACAACTATTTAAATAAGGCTTTAGATTGAACTCAGTTACCTAAAGAAAGAAGATTTATCTTCTGTTTTATGAAGCGTGGCAAGACTAACAAAAAAATACACTCCTTATAGTGTGAACTTTTAAGAAAATACACATGGTTTACGTGTAAATAAAGTTAACTCCTTTATAAATTGTTGGATGTTATTAAATCACTTTCCCCCTCACCCTAATTAATCCAAGGAACAAAAAGAGTGTTATCAACTGTTAGGCTTTCTCTTGGCTGTGTTTTCTCCTTGTCTTAGTTTTAACAAAAAATACCCAGTCCTGAAGTGGGTTTAAACAGATAAAGGTGCAAGCTGACCTCACTTTCTGAACCAGCAAAGCAATTCCTTCTGCTGCCTTTCATGCACTTATATGGGTAAGCCCTGGACGTGCAAGATTACACAGTCGCCTCGCATATCATTCCACTTTTTTCGTTTTGTTTCAAATTGTCCTCTTCAAAGCAATTTCGTCCTCATCGGAAATGGCAAATTTACAAAGTAATAGAACCTATTCGAATTTTATGACAGTATTAGTCAAATGTTTTCCATGCCATTCACTCTGTATCTTCCGGAGGAAAGTACCAATCATTTCAGGTAATAGTCAGATGTGAAGACCCCAGGCGGCCTGTCTTTCCCTCATAGAGTCTGTTCAAGAGCTTGAAGCTAAGGCTTTCCCTTGGAGCCCCCACCCCCCAAGTCATTCATACTTCTGGTAGCTCCACCATTCTGCCAAGTCACTCTTGGAGTCCTTGGTACTAGCTTCCTCCTCAGATTCCATGCATTCAGTGCCAACATCCTTCCCTCTACTAGACAGTGTTATTGGCCTTAGTCTTGCCCTTCCCTGAAATGCCTCACAGTCCCGAACCAATAGAAACAGTAGCTCCATAACTGGAAGGAACACCGGAAAGCAACTGGTTCATGCTTCTTCTTCCAAAGCGAAAAGATGGAGAACCTGAGAGATGAAGTAATTTCTGAAAACCACACATTCATTTAGTGGTAAAGCTGGGATACTATTCTGGCTTGCAGGGCAAGAAGATTGTCCTAAGTTGGGTTCTTCCCCAAACTGGCTCTGAGCCAAGGACTTAGCTACAAAGAGTTTATTTGGGAGGTGACCTCAGGAGGCATTGTGAGAGGGAGGAAATGTGAGACAGGTTACCCAATGGACATCTGGGGCCCGTTCTTGCTGGGAAATGTCTGAGCGATTATGGAAATGGAGAGGCACCTCGGCAAGGATTCTGGAGTGGTTGTCCATCATCCTCCATCTCGTGTAGTTAATGGCAGCTCTGGCAACAGTAACTCCACTTCCTTCCCACCCAAAAACTGGCTGAGACTCTCCCATAGCCAGCAAATGCCCTCAAAGAGGAGCCACTGCTATATATAGAACCTGTCTGTATGCAACTGCCAGTGAAGGCCAAGAGGAAGCGGGTAGGTGCAGAGCCTACCAGAACAATGCACAGTCCTCACAGGAAAAGTGGTCCAATTCAAGATCTAGCACTGGACCTCACTTCTTGACCAGATGTTCAATGAACATCCATGTGACAAGTTCACCTCTCCTAGTCACAACTTCAAAGGGAAATTAAAACACAGTTGGTGCTTTTTTTCTGGTGGAATAGCAGATGGGGATGACCAGAGCTATAGCTGTCTTTGAACTGCTTTATTGTAAACTTCTGTGTCCCCAAAACAGCTTTGGGAATAGTGGTAGCAAAGGCCAGTCTCATGTGCCATTGAAAACAAAAGCTCATGAATAGGAAAAGAGTGTGGGGCTTAGAAAGAAAGGTATCTCTTACCCACACAGAAGAACTGTGCAGCTAGCTGTGATAACATGTTATAAAAAGGAGAGAATGAACTCAGATGGGATGTGGATTTAGGAGATTTGAGCTGAAACAGTAGATATTTCCTTCAAAGGCCATAAATCTAAGAACCACGGATCCTGAGTAAAGCTGTCAGGTAATTTTATAATGATGATTAGAATGAACCCTGCTCAAAATTCCAGATCAGAAATATGCTTATAGAAATCCTAGTCACAGAAACAAGAGATTCCTTCTGGCGACCAGGGAGTATAACTGTAAACGTACAAATAAACTCACAGAAGATAAACTGGAAAAATTAAAATGAATAGATGCTGTGTTTTATGGGAAAGCAATGTTACAAACATCCATTTTCATCAAGCTTGGCCTGCTCCAAGATATTGTATATTGAAGGTAAAAACATGTAAAAAAAAATCTTGTCTTATTACTTAAATTTGCATTGTAGGTAATCCCTGCAGAGAATCTCTAGCAGGAAGTCAAAATCTGAATAAATCACATGCCCTCATTTTTCTCTTCCAGAAATTTGTTTGAATTTCCTTCTCGAATATGAAAAGCCTAGTTGTGTTATATTTGAAAGACAGCCACTTCCAAAAAGATGAGGCAACAATTACTTTAAAATTCTACTGAAGCTTCAGTTCTTTCCTATGTGTAAACACACAGTGTGTGTGTGTGTATCTGGTATACCTATACAAAGACAATTAGTTTCCCAGGAGAAAATAAACAGCATAACACAAACAAACCTTATGTTGTTGTACTTGACGTTTTAGGTCCTCAAGATCAGGTCCAAGGGGCTCCTGCTCCATTTTCCTCGTTCTCTCCTCTGTCTTTGTTAGCCAGTCATTTAACTCTTTCAGTTGCTGATTCTGGAGATCCATTAGAACTTTATGTAAACTGAAAATTTGAAAGATGTCTATTATTACCTCTATCAAAGCAACTTTACTTGCTATTACCAAATCTATTAACAAGAAAAAAAAGTATTGACACTTATAATTCATGATGTGGTCTCACTGTTTGACATGTGTTGGACATTAAGAAGGTAAGGATACTGACCAATCAACCATCTTTGACTTTACTCTTTCTCCAATTTAGTACAGTTCACATATCCCAATTTTTAGAAAGTTTCATTAAGCTAACTCAATGTGTACATGCTAAGTAAAGTGAGAGTTGTCTTTGGCAATTGAGCTAGTAGTATATCTTGGTAATTGTTTGTCTATATTTCCATTATTTTTTTCTTTTTAAATCCTCACACAATGGTATGCTTATTAATATTTTAAGAGAAAGAGGAAGGGGTAAGGAGAGAGAGGGAGAAAAACATTGATGTGAGAGAAACATCGATGAACTGCCTCCCATAAATGCCCTGACCAGGGACCAAACCCACAACCTTTTGGTGCATGGGACAACACTCCAACCAACTTAGCCACCCAGCTGGGGAGAAATAGGTAAGTCAAATAATGTTTTTTTCAAAGATGTACGTAATAGTCGGCTGGGTATGGATTTAAAAGTCCAAAGGCTTGGGTTCAAAGCTCTAGAACCAAATTCTTACACCTCCTCAAGTAGAATTCAGCATTAAAGACATGGGATAGTATCTTGCCTATTAATCATACAACTTCCTGGTGAGGATTAAACTTGACCCTGAGGTTATTCCATCTACTACTTCAACAAAAATCTGAGACTCAAACACAGAGAAGTGTTAGTACCTATTTCAAGGTAAATATTCTTTATGAAGGCATATTTAAATAATTGTTGGAAACCATAGTATACAAGACACTAATCTAATACTGCTTCGGAGGATATAATTTGAATTAGAAATGTACTTATTCTGATTTATAAAATCCTTACTGTAAATTCTCACTAGCCAGCATATTTAATCACACAAAACACACCAAAAAAAAACCCCCAAAACCTAAGAATGTTTAAAATATTTAAGTGACACCATTTATTGACCTTTAACATTAACATTTATTGACCTTTAACAATGTGTCCCCTAGGGCACATTGCAATCAGAAGTCTGTGAGCCTGAGCACTCCTTTCCCAAACAGTAAAAGTGTAGACATCCTTTTATGCAAAGTGACATAGACAAAGCATCGATTTCGGTGGAAGCAAACCCTGAAAAGTTGTTAGTTTAAGTCTCTTAGACAATGAATACCATCCCAGCATTGCGAGGTATATAAATCTCCCACTTTATTGCTTCGGTCGATCCCTGGAGAACAGACCTGATAATAACATTTCATGAGAACTGGCTGCAGTACCCTTCTTTGTTGTTTGTTGTTTTTCCTGCCCCGCTTGTCATTACATTCAGCTAAAAAATCTGACATCTCCAAAAACTGAGAGAGAAAAAAAAATCCCACAATATTACTGAAGCTCAATGAAATGTTGCAAGTGTACCATGCTTTTGTTAGTTAATAAGGGATTTCATTTGAAAATATTATTTACCTGTTTTTAACCTTGGATAGATATTTCATTTAACAAATACTCACCGAGTTCCACATCTCTGCTGGGAATTATTTGTTTAGAATGAAAAAAAGAAAATACTTATCCTCATAGGCAGGTAGCTTAGAGATATTTAGAGAAATGGAGACATCAACAATCACCATATTACAAGAAAACCATTAGCATTAGATTTATATATATTTCAGAGCATACATAGAATGATGCTCCAAATTGACCTGGGGTCATCAAGAAGGATGTGGGTATAGAACATGGATCCTGAGAGTTGAGACTTGGAAAACTGATTTGTACTGTATTGAATGTAATCAGGTGTTAGGGACAGAATGGTGAGAAAGACCCACACGGCCCATATCAGTCACAGTGCATACATTCTAGGGTTGGGAGCCAGAGATAATATATAGCTCATTAGGACACTAGTGAATTATAATTGTGACCACGCTATGAATGAGAGTAACTGAGTCTTTCAAGTAAGGAAAGGCTTTTTTGAAGTACTGGTATTTGACGAACTCTACCACTTTAAGTAAGAGGAAGCATGAAGAGAAAGGGGTAAACACTCTACAGAAGGAACCATCTGTGTAAAGGCCCTGAGGCATCACAGGGGACCAGGAAGGTCAGTACAGCTTGATTGCATAAGGTACAGGACACTTGTACCTTGTCACACCCTACACTAATCCCTGGGTCCGAGGAGATTTCCTGAATTTTGCTTGAAACTCTAGTCTAAACCTCAGGTAATCATTTATGTTCTGAATGGTTTCATCTTATAAACCTAGACTCAGGGAATAACCGATAACAACTTGTGTGCCCATCAATGTTTTGTCAGACGTTGCATCTTTTATAGGTGGAATGCAGGACTGTCCGGTTGGAGGTTTCTGGAGGAGAGAACAGCATGTAGGGTAGCAGGCAGTGCATGGGGTCACTCAGTCTGCAACCCGTACGGTTCAATGTTTTAGTGACTGGCACATTCGCATAGATGTTTCTGAGCCAAACAGAGCCCCGCTTTCCCGCTCTAGGCCAGTGGCTCTCAGAGTGTGGGCCCTGAACCAATAGCATCATGCCAGCCCCTGGGAACTTGCTAGAAATGCACATTTTTAGGCCCTGCCCCAGACTTACTTAAGGAGGGGTCAAGGAGTCTGTCTCAACAAGATTCCCAGGTGATTCAGATGCACACTTGAGTTTGAGAATCATTGCGGTGGCTAATTTAATCTGCGTCCCCAATAACTCACCCAAACTCTGCCCGGACCAATGTGTTACTAATAGTGACATTAATAGGGGAAAATGCCAATGGCCAGGAGGTGGTTATTATGAGTTATTTTGACATGAGACCATTACATTTTCATCCTGATGTCATCTCCACTTACAGAGACAAGTAGGACCTTCAACTCCTTGAGAATGGCTTCTTATTTGAGGCTCCAAAAGTTAGGGGTTTCACATGGTTATAGCCTGAACTTAACCTCACAATAAGTTTGAAAACAGAAAGATGTAAGTGTGTGGGGGAGGGTAAGGGGAGGAGGACACCAAACATCATGAAAATGTGTATCATTCATCCCTTTGTGGAAAGGCTTCTGAGAAAACAATTTTTAACTGTGTGAATATTTATTTTCCCATTTACCACAGGCCTCAACTAGCTATTGGTCAGGAGTGATCCATATGCCTCATTTGCTCTCATATTAATTGAAAATAAAGTGAAATTGTTGCCAATAGCCAAAAATCGTGAGATGCCACCAGCAAACTTTTGCCCTGGCCACTCTTGAGAATTTCTAACATGATTTATCAGCACCGAACCTGCCTTCCTATATGGCAACAATCCGTGACACTGAATAGTAGTTGTACTTCACAGAGTGAGC
Source organism: Artibeus jamaicensis (assembly GCF_021234435.1). NCBI lineage: Eukaryota > Metazoa > Chordata > Mammalia > Chiroptera > Phyllostomidae > Artibeus > Artibeus jamaicensis. Next base: position 4,226,656 of record NW_026522028.1, on the reverse strand, counting down.
ATGCGTGCTCTGGTTGGCCACCGTCCCAACCACTCCTTATTGTCTCTTGTACCCACTCCTGTCCCTCTGTGTTCTCTTTTTGGCTCCTACCATGGGCATCTGGATGTGCCACCCTGTAGAGTCTTGTCATGGCTTCTCCAACTTAAGTATGCAGAAAGACTACTTCAGGATTCAGATTTACTTTCAGGATGTTAGGTCTGAGAACTTCCACTTTTTTGAAGTTTTATTTTCTATTATAGTTGATATTTGATATTATTTGATGTTACTTCCAGGTGTACAGAATAGTTATTAGGCAATTGTATAATTTATAAGTGACCCTCCCCCAATAAATCAAGTACCCACTGGGCATCTTACATAGTTATTACAATATTAATGACTGTATTTCCTACACTGTGCTCTATATCCCCATGACTATTCTGTAACTACCAATCTGTACTTCTTACTGCCCCACCTTTTTCACCCAGTCTCCCAATGCCCTTCCCTGTAGCAACCATTAGTTTGTTCTCTGAAACTGTGAGTCTATTTCCATTTGCTTTGTTTATTTATTTGGTTCATTAGATTCCACATATAAGTGAAATCATATGACATTTGTCATTCTCTAACTTTTTTCACTTAGCGCAATATCCTCTACTTCTATCTGTTCTGTCAGAGATGTTAAGAGTACCTTTTTTACTGCTGTGTAGTATTCCATTATGCAAATGTACCACAGTTTTGATATACATTCTTGTAGTGATGGATGCTTGGGCTGCTTCCATATTTTGGCTATTGTAAATAACACTGCAATGAACATAGGGGTGCACATATTCCTTCAAATTAGTGTTTTGGCTTTCTTTGGATATACGAACTCTGTCCAGGAGGTATCCAGCCATGTAATATGAAAAATAGAGACATTTACTAAAAAGATACAAGAGACAAGAATCACTGCACACAGTACAATGAGGCCTCAGTCCCCTTCAGAGAAGGCACCTTGGGACTTCACACAGTTCTCCTAACTGCCATCAGCTCCCTTGTCGTATTTCCCTAAATCCTATCAATGCTCTAAAATCTTTTCCCTTTCAAAGGTGATTTTAGTTTTGGGAGAAGCCAAAAGCCACAGGGCACCAAATCTGGGCTGTAGGGGGCTGAGTCATCCAGGCGATTTGATGTTTCACCAAAAACTCTGCATGAGACACGATGCATGAGTGGGTATATAACCTGATAAAGCTGCCAATCACCAGTTGCCCATAGCTGCAGCCTTCTGAATCATCCAAATAGTTTCTGCAGAGGAATGTTGCAGCTTAACACAAAATTTGATGGAGATTTGTTGCTCTACTTGCTCAATCATTTTGGATATGACCACTACACAGTACACATGCTCAGTCAAGGGCATCTACCGCCCCCGCTGACTAGTACAGTGAAGTCATCAGTGTTCACACATGCGCATTCCAGTCCCTGGCTGCCAGGTTACATTGATGTTACTCAAACTATCCTTGTTATATTAACAACGGCTGGACTTTTTCCAGACAGAGCTCATATACTCAGAAGTGGCCAAAAGGCAGTCCCATTTGTAATTTTTTTTAAAACCTCCATGCTGTTATCCATAGTGGCTATACCAGTTTGCATTCCCACCAACAATGCATGAGTGTTCTCTTTTGAGATCTTTCATTTCTGGCAAGTTTCCAGGTGAAGCCAATGTTGCTAGGCCATAGATGACATTTTGAATAAGAATCTAGGTGAGAATATTGTATATTTGAAAATCACTGCTAGTCTTTTTACAGTGTGTGTGGCTGTGTTTGATCCATTAGTTAGCTACTGCTCAGAATTGGAAGATGGAAGAAACATACAGGGTCCAGCAAAAGCAATGCCTGCTTAAGTGTAGTCGGTAAGGTAATACTATGGGCATAATCATTTATAGTTTTCATTTGAATATCTTACCTAAAATGTCATAGGGTGTGCTTGAGGGTGATATTGTTATATTGCCAAATGACATGCTTGTGATTTTGTAACAGAAGAGTTTGTAATAAAAAGGAGCATTATTTGTGTAGGACTCTATAGATTAATCTCATGCTGGTAGGAAAATATAAAAGGGCTTTACAGTCAGCACACCCCAACATTTGCCATTATTCTAGTATTCTTCTTGACTGGAGTGGCGCTAGGACTACTGAAGCTGCTGTCCCTCAGTGATCCCCACAATATTTCACAATAAATATTATATAACTAGGGAACCTGCCCTTTCTTGTTATTGTGCCTAGTGCACAATTTATTTAAAGTGAGACAGATCCCAAAGAAGAACACAACATTGGCTTAGGGATGAAACTTCTGAGAAGAAATGAACTTAGAGATCAGACAAGTTGAAATTAAAAAAAAAAAAAAAAGTGATGTCAAAGCGAATCACATCCACGAAGAGCTCATCTGTGTATGGTTTTCCTTTGGAACACAGACAGAATTATTTTTAAGGTAATGTTCCAAAACATGTTCCTTTTCCATTGTTGTTACTTTAGATACTTAATTACTCGGTGATGCCTGGTCAGTCCTTACGGCTTTCTGTGTTGGGGTCAGGTGAAATAAACAAACAGGCGCTAAGTGGTGCTGTGCCTGCCTCACTCACTGAGGCCTCTAAAGAGACAGCACCACTAAATGAGCAGATGAATTATAGGCTACAGTTCCCAGGGCGAGCAGCGACAAGGAAGTGAGTGGGGGAGCAGTGGCCCATGACCAAGCACGGACAGAGGAAGAAGCAGCCATGAGAACAGACTGACAGCTGCCATGGGAGGGCGGTGGGGGGACTGGGTGAAATAGGCAAAGGGACTGAGAAGTACAGATTGGTAATTACAGAATAGCCATGGGGATGTAGAATACGGCATAGGATATACAGTCAATAATATTGTCATAACTATGAATGGGGCCAGGTGGGGAGTGGGAATATTGGGGGGATCACTTTGTAAGTTATAAAAATATCTGACCATTATGCTACACACCTGAAACTCATATGAAATACTACTGAATGTGAACTATATGTGAAAAATAAAATTTAAAAATTTAAGGAAAACAATTTTTTTAAATTTAAGTAAAATGGGGTAAAAAAGAAAAGAAAGGACTTTCATCTTGGTATGCCTTTTGAATTTTCTACTTTGTGACTCAATTAAAAAATCCTCTGTAATTTGAAATTACCACTTTTCTAAAAGGAGGGTGGGGGCAGAGGAGAGAATTAAGTCCTTATTTGAAGATTATACTAGAAGCCATTTAACATGTTTTAAAAAAAGAAAAAATTTAAACTTAACCCTCTAAAAATAGATTTTTATGGTTCGCCAGATGCCATTAACCAGATGACTAGATTCACAATTATAAAACATTTTTATCTAACTTTTCTGATGAGAATGACCAAATTGGACTTTCAGACAGACTCACAGATACATGGCAATGAAGAGTGTGATGTAAAGAACAATTCTCCAAGTTTAGATGCTAAGTGATCTGGAAATCCCATAAGTAACAACTGTCTTCAAACATTTATCCCCTTTTCTCTTTTGCGGAATGAATTATTTCGTGAACATTCAACCTGTCTCTCAGAATTCTGTCACTTACGTTACCAGCTGGTCCAAATCAATATAAAGACAAAAACCCAAAGCTCAGACCATCAGCGTGTTCATAAAAATGCAGGGCCCTTCAGAAACATTTATGAAGCACCAGCAATGTGTCACGTGGGGAGGAAAGGGAGGTGAGGAGCTTAAGCTTGTAAGTAATGCCGGTCTCCTTCGCAGGTACAATCCACAGAAATGAAAGCCCTAACACAGTGGAGTTCAACTATGGCACAACATTCGGTTAGGAGAGAGGTGACAGATATTTCCTCTGTGCTGACTGGGACATGGGCCATTTGCTTAGCACAGAAGGCCTGATTGAACTGATACCCCAATTGTCAGAAAGCCCCTGGTTTTGCCCTGCTGCAAATTCCTGTAATATGGTAAAACTGTCACGGAGGGAAAACCAGAAAACCAGATCATAGTCTTGTCCTTACTTGCTCTCTAGCCTCGCTTGTCATTTAACCCTTTCCAAGCATTTTGGCCCAAGTAAGAAATATCAGGATAACAGTATTCTGCTGAAAATAAATGACTATGGCTCCACGGCCTTAAGAGTCCTGCATCTGCTTTCGTTTTGAGATGAAAGAACAAAACTCGGGCTTTCCAACTTAGTGCAGTGTCGAGGCTGAGGTCAAGTGTCTGTAATCATTTTCTAATAAAGCTGACTCTACAGCAAAATTGTATGTTCTTCTTTCACATTAACCCCAAGTCAGATAAACACTTCTGAGAGTGACGCTCCATGAAATAATCAATCAAAAAATAAATAAAAACTGAACTCTTTAACAAAATAATCTATTTGAAATCTCTAAAATGAAGTCACGCACGTATGTTCAACTGTGCAGGGGATCGAGGGACTGAAATCACGCTGTTGCAAATTAAAATTCATGTGTTTACTTATTCAACCTGTTGGCTTAAAAATCTTAACAAAATGGTTTTAATGAATAGATTATAGAGTCAATTTTACCTCAGGAATTCTGTACAGGCAAGTAGATTCTTCCAGAAGGCTCCCATATGCTAGAACATGTAGTTATTTTAACTCCCTTCTATGCATTTTTGTTTCATTTATGCTACTGAGAAAGTGATGAATAAAGATGATGTTTAAGTCTGGGTTTTATTAAAATTACCAGAGAAAGGTGAATTCTGTCCAGCCAGGTGATTCCACTAAACACTCAGGGTTGAAGGTAATTTTGCTGGTTTTCAAGACCGAGGCCAAATGTTTACTTCAGCCCTTTCATGCTCATAGGCGGTCCATGTCTGCGTAGCTGGGCCCAGGCAGCGTGGCCATGTCGGGATGAATGGGAACTAGCGGCACAACATCGAGGCAGGTTCATGACACTGAATGTCTTTACCCAGTTATTCCCACACTAATTATAGTATAGAACTTGCTAACTATCTATTAAATAGCAGTTCTGACCTTGGAAAATTTGTGACTTTTATTTTTTATTGAACTTATTGGGGTGACACTGGTTAATAAAATCATATAGGTTTGGGGGTACAATTGTATAACACGTCATCTGGATGTTGTATTGTGTGGTCACCACCCCAAGTCATCTCTCCTTCCATCACCATTTATCCCCCCTTTACCCGCCTCTACCTCCCCCACTCCCTTCCCTCTGGTACTCACCATACTGTTGTCCATGTCTATCAGGCTTTTTGCTTAATCCCTTCACCCTTTTCACCCAGACCCCAACCCCGTCCTCTCTGACAGCTGTCAGTCTGTTTTCTATGTTTATGAGTCTGTCTCCATGTTGTTTGTGAGTGGATTTTGTTCATTAGATTCCACATATAAGTAAAATCATGTGGTACTTGTCTTTTCTGACTGGCTTATTTTGCTTAGCATAATGGTCTCCAGGATTTTTAAATATAACTTAATTTATGAATAAATAATTATACTCATCACACATCAGTCAATAGAGGTATTACTATAATTACTCGTGATGATGCAGGGACTGATACTAGCCCAATGTGCAGATAGGGAAATAAAAGTTTAGGGAAATAAAAGTTCACCTGGGTCAAAGGGAGGCTGCAGAGGGGCGATTGGGGACATTGGCCCTGGAGCCTCCTTCATATCGTGCTAAACGGCCTGTGCTAATATCCTTTTTTGTGTGTAGAAATAGCATCTTCTATATTTATTTGTCATTTCATTCCAGGCATTAATTACCAGAATGGAAGAAAACAGAAGCAAAAAGAAGGTTGTTTAGTGGGATGTTATAGAAATTATCGTTAATAGATACTTTTACTTTTTCTTCTCACCTAAATAAAACGTGCAGTCACTACGAAGACAATCTTCCTTAGGATGGGATTCATGTGAACGATGGAAACCATGGTACTTGGTTTTAATAAGATGCAGTGAGACTCAGTTTCCCACAGGCGTATAGTGATAAGGTGCAATGAATGACCAGATGTTTTAAATCTTTACAGTGTTTCATTAAATGTATGAGTCAGATGTATGATACAACCTAGGCCCTCCAAAAAGCAAACACTGATTTAAAGTAGAAAAGCAATATTGAATTGTTGAAAGAAAAGTTTCAATAATGTGTACAGACATACGTAAAGGTGTTTTGCTGTATGGCAGCAATAAATAATAGGTCATAGGAAACATATCAGTACTTTTCAATTCTCAAGGTTTGTAACATGTATTAGAGCTCAGTGATTGCCCTGTGAAATATAAGGGTTAAAACTGAGTACCCAATAAAAACAATGACCCCAAATAAGTAAGCTTCTCGCCACCACTGTAACCTCGACCCTGCCACCTTTACCGTCACTGCTTCCACCAACATGGCCAGTCCTCATACTCAATTTCTGAAAGTTTCCTCCCAGCACCTGTGTGAGTGGTTAATCCCTCTTGCTCCTCCCCCCTCCCCACCCCCCGGGCACCTTCTTGCCTCAATCAGTACATCCTCTTTCCTCTGAGTCTTCATCACTCTTCCAAAGACCCAGTCGTGAATCCCAACACTGGGCTTGTGTCTGTAAATCTTAGACACTAGAATACTAATTTCCAGGGGAGAATAAAGAGGCAAAGGCCTATCTAACAGAATCATATAAAGAGTTTTTCCTCCTAAAACAAATGTGTTCATCTTTCTCTCTACAGCATCACCCTGCCACCAATACGTGCACTTGTGTCTCTGGACATGCAACAAACCAAACACAACAGGTCATCTACATTTCTCAGAGTCCCCACTGATTCTGAGAGTGACCATTATATTCCACCCCACAACCTGGCCTTGGAAGCCCCTGTTTTTGGTCTGCAGCCTCTGAATGAGTAATTTAGAAAGAGCTCACCTGCCGAGTTCCCCTTTTAACAGCTAGAAATGAGAGGCAGTTTTCAAACCTCCTTCAAAATTAACTGCATATTAATATTTATTTCTCCACTGAATAGAACGTGAGAAATACTGTTGTTTTTTAAAAAGATATTCTGTGAAACCAATATATGCCATGGTTTTCAAAGCACTGATTTATTTTTTCCCTGCAGCGATGTAGCTCCACAATTTAATTATTGATATTCTTCAACTATCCAGAACAAGATTAAAGTTCAAAATGTAAACAAATTCATTTGAATTTGGAGAGCATAACTTCAAAATAGTAACAGTAACATAATAAAGAAGCTGCATGGCTGGATGCAAAAGACTCTTGAGGCAAACACGTTATGGTAACCCTCAATTCAGTCTCCCCGATTAAATGTTTACGAAGCAGATGAAGAAACTCACAGAGGTCATCACAAACCAAGGACGACTAATTAACTACCGTGATTGGAAGATGTTTTAAATTATCTTCAGTGAGAATGGGGGCTGTGGACACTCTGAGAGCGTATTCATTTACAGGGCGGTAAAAGCCCCCTCGCAATTTCCATAACTATGTTGCTCCATAGCATTTGGCACAGTGGCTGGCACATGATAGTCACGTGGTAAATATTCCTTGAAGGAATAAGTGGCACCACTTAATTATCCACCCAACACTGGGAGACATAGCACAAAAATGCAACCACGTTCCCAATCAGAAATACCAGAGTTAAGATGATAAAAATATCAGATTCTATTAAATGTGCTCAGGTTGAGCCACCCCAGTCATTTAATTTGAATCATTTTTTTAATCATAAATCAGAATGCCATCATTTTCCCCTTTGTTAGATCAATTACTGTTTCTCAAATGGGGAAGTAGCATTTTTAAAAATTGTTCCTGCCTTAGGACCTTCCTATTCACTTTCATTTGGCAGAGCTAGCTGGGTGACTATCCCCTCCCCTATGTTCAGGGCTCTCTTTACGTATTACCTCGTCACAGAGGCCTCTGCTGACCGGCCACATACACACAATAACTTACATATGTCACTTTCTAAATCTTCCCTGACTTTTCCCCTATTTATCATTTAATGTCATCTGATATGATGTACATGTTTTTTAATTGTCTGTCTCCACACACACACTAAGGATGGTGAGCTCAATAACAGGAGTTGGTTGGTCTGTTCACGGATATTTTCCTGCTATCTAAAATAGTACTGAGAATATAGTAGGTTTGAACTATTAGATGGATGGGTGAACTATTAAACTTAATTTTCTAATTATCATTTTTTACCTTGTGAAAAGACATGGTTCCAAAAAAATGCTACCCTTCTACTCTCATTTCTACGAATCCCAGAGATTTGGCTCTTCAGTTTCTAATTCAAGCCATACGAGTCACACATTTTATGTCATTGGAACAGAAATTATCTGCATATTAACTGCACACATATTATCCACATACAGAAAAAAAGTTGTCATGGCCAGCAATATCCATTTGAACCTGATCAAATACCTGTATTAATAACCACTGGTTATTAGGACGATAATTGTCAATACTCCCATATTGCCTCTACTACACATTCTTGTGTGAGAATTTTGTTATTCTATTAACCACCCACGGGAGGTGACATCAACAGTTGAAGGTTGGTTGAGACATCACCACCAACATTTACAGTGATTCTAAGAAACCAGTTAAAATGTGTGGCCTACTTGTTGGGAGAAAAATAGCGATGAAAGATACTGAAAACCGTGTGCTACAAAGGAGTATGGATTTATAATTTTTAACATAATTGTTTCAACTAGATCAGCGCCTCTCAAACTTTAACGTGCTTAGTAATCAACTGTGATCTTGTTAAATTGCAGTTTGTGATTCTGTAGATCAGGGTGAGGGCCTAGATTGTGCATTTTTAATAAGTTCCCAGGTGATGTTGCTGTTGTTGGTCCTTGAACTACCTTGATCTACAAGAAATTCTCTTTGTAACATTATTGAAAGAATGAAAATTTATTTAATAGAACTGTAATAGTTTGAGATAATGTAGAGCTAAAATGTCCATTGCAACAAATTCACCTGACACACTGGAATGACCTAAAGAAATTAATTCATTTCTTCATTCATTCATTCATATTTTCACACAGGCAATATGTTAGCTGCTCCACTTGGGACAAAACAACCCATCCATTTGTTCAACACCTCCTTTGTTCTATTCGTTCTCACATATGTTACCTCATTTCAAAATTAGAACAGACATTTTTAAAAAATGATGAGCCAGATTTGCTAGATGACTTTTCCTCTCCAAAGTGTTGACGGTGGTTCACAATTACTTCCCATGTGATGGCTTGTATTTCCCCCCAGATACTATTAATATCTCTCCTCCTACTGATGGAAACCAGAACGTAATTTCAGTTGGAGTTACTTGCTTTCATTTCTTTCCCTTGCCATCATGCGCAAGGTCTTGGTTTCCCCCGCCTGTGTCCTGGCCACAGTTATCAGCGAAGTTGACGCAACTCGCTATGTTTATCTTTCTAAGTCTTCATAGAAATGTCAGGAAATCTCTTTTGTTCTCTGCAGGCTGCATTTTCCAATCAAATTAGTTAGCTTATTCATAGAGAAGAATATCTTCTGTCGTCCCTAGGCCAATTGTCTTCTTGTACTTCCACGGTTAGAAGTTTTGTCTTTTTGCCTCACTTCCCACCACCCCAAGGCAATTTTGCAGCAGGAAAGGAACTGAAACAAAAATCATTTTGCCTACTCATCTTAAGGCTTTGACCTCCAGTATGTCAACAGACAATGTCTTGTTTTTATTATTGTATTTTAATGATGCAATTAGGGGCATTTTGTTCTTTCGTCTCAATTTCATAAAGTGTTAAAAATTTGTAATTGACCAATAGTCACATGTTTGTGTTGAAGCGCATTGTGGCTAGACATATCTTACCAATTTCTTTATTCCATTAGCTTTTACTTCATCACCAATTCACGTCCATGAAGATACCGGAATTGGAGAGGAAAGGAATTCATAATGAAAGCATCAATGGAGAACAGAATAAAAATGAGGAAGTAAGGAAGGAGACGCACCCATATACTTATTCTATTACTTATATACCTTTGCAAGTGTCTTTTAAGTGTTTCAGTTGAAAAACTGAAATGGCAAATGTAATTTAGTCACCCTCCTTTAGTTCCTTTACCCCCACAGAAAATATCCACAAGCATTATCCTTTGCAAAGACAAAAATGAGTGGGGTGCTTAGAACAGGCTGGAGGAAAAAAAAAAAGAGTGAAAAATATAAAAAAGGCAAAGCTACGTAGTATAATTAAAATACCCCATGGCTAATCATCTTATTTATAATGATGACCATTCTTTACATTTTGTAACCCTGCTGCTTTAGCAAACTACTCTTTTGTACCCTATCTCAGTCCGTGTCCTTTACAGGTTTTCTGGACACATGGAAATGCCGCTGTTTCCTAATCAGGAACTGAGGACTGTATGGGCAAATAGGTGTGCAAGGTAGTGAGACCTTATTCTTAGATAAATTAGAAAGTACTTAGCATGAGGTGAAAATGAGGGCATTTTGTTACCTCTTTGTTTTCCACGTTTCTTGTGTTGTGTGATAAGTGTTGCTGGTTTCTGCAGTCAATCGTATTTCCTAGATGCAACCCGTATAAAGGCAGTGTCTGCATTTATGTTCAATGCAAAGATGCCTATGTCCAAAGCGAAAAGCATCCTGACTGTCAAAAAGGCCAAAAGGGGGATTAACATAAATACAGCAGGAATAGCTTATAAACTACCGTATTTTCAGACTATAAGATGCAATTTCCCCCCAAATTTGGGAGGGAATGGGGGTGCATCCTATAGTCCAAATGTAGCTTACCTGGCTCGCTCTGTGTGTGTGGCGGGGGTGGCGACCTATGTTATTTATGTTATTAAATGTTTTACCACATTTTTTGTTTCACGATTTTTTCCCCTATTTTCCTCCTCTAAAACCTAGGTGTGTCTTATGGTCCAGTGCATCTTACGGTCCTAAAAATTCGGTAAATACGGTGCTAAGATAGCAGAATGCACTCACATATTAGCACAGCTGCCCTGGCATAAGACGCCAGCATCTCTTACCTGGGCCACTGCATGTCCTCTCTGCTTCCAGTGGCATTACTGGGATTTCCTTTACCTGGCCCTCCCCTGCCTAAAACTGTCCGATTGCCTTTCCTTGCATCCCCGCTAAAACTCAAAACCCTTGTCTTTTATCCTGACAAATGGCACCCACGGCAAGCCCCCTCCCTGTATTTCGACCCCTTCTCAGACCTCAGCTACCTAACCTTCCCTGCTGTAGCTTTCGGGTCACACTGGCCTTTTGGTTCCCTCTAACCAGCCAAGTGGTCCCCGCTTCAGGGTCTCCGCACCCGGCTGTTCCCTCTGTCTGAAAATGTACTTCTTCCTGATTTGCAAACGGTGGTTCCTTCTTATCAGGGAAATTAGACATTAAATGGCATCGGCCCAGAAACCACATTTGTGGATCACAAAAGCTAAATAAAGTAGCCCCTCAAATAGTCCCTTCCCTATTAGTGTTGAAGCTCTTCGGAGAACTGATTTCTATCTGGTATTTCCCTTGTGTTCTTTTTCTTATTGAGCGTAAGCATCTCTAGAGATTCAGGAGATCTGGAAGGGTGGCCTCTTGTTATCATTACTGTGTCCCCGGGGCCTGGAAGTGTGTCTGATATCTCAAGGTACTCCACTAATATTTGTTAATATTTGTGTGCATGCATATATGTACTGTTACGTATAGTATTTTACATAGGAATATATGCATAGATATATATATCATAAGAAACAGACATCAAATATAATGTGGTTGCTGTTGGTAAATAGGTTGGCAGAAAATACTTATCATCGTCAAATGTAACTATTCATAGATTTTAGTTTTGAGCCTATCTGTACTAACCAGTTTCTTTTACTTTTGTTACAAGGTAGCGAATGAAGAGTTCTGGCATGGCTTTGGTCGTATCTCATGTGACTAGACAAACATTAAGTGGCATTCTTGTCATCACTAGATCCACACTGAGGCAAGGCTGATGGCTTCCGGCTGGGTCTCCTCACAGCCTGCCTTTGGGAGAGATAGGAGGGGCGTGGACTAATCCATTTTCATTTAAGGCAATTTACTCGGCCTTCCTATTCTGCAGTAATCATGTGTTTGGAAACAGCAGGTGACACTCCCAACTGAAGATAATCAACATGGCCATCGTAATAAAAACTGAACAGGTAACAATTTATTAAAGCATTAAATAAAACCCAGAATCGTTAATTTCTAAATACTGACAATGTCCTATGGTCATGATCAGCTTTTTATTTCCTCCAAAAAAAAATCTACCACAAATCAGGTCCAGCGCAGCTTTCATAATGACTTATCTCCTTGAGAGTTTAATAGATTGTATGCACAAATACACGCAAAGTTAGTAAAAGTGGTACGGGATATTTACTGTTATTTATAAACTTGTAAATGGTTTCTCAATGTGTTTTGCTTAAATAATACTTGGCGGGTGTGTATTTCAACAAGTTGTCCAAAAAAGACTATGTATTACAAGTGGTTCCGTATTCATGTCTCATTTTTTTTTAAAACTCTACATTTTACCCAAAAGCTCTGTTAGTGGAAAGGTCATGCTTGCCCTCTTGGTAATCATTCTAAAAACTTCAATGCAAACCAAAGTCCCCAAATCTTCCCAAAGGACAGACTATGTTCTGTGTATGTCAATCCTAGCTAAGTAGTGGTATTATCATTTTAGGTCCCCACCCTCCAATAGGATATGAGTGGGGAAATTACCCACACACAACCCTGTGTGTGTGTGTGTGTGTACGATCATGATTCACCTCCCTTGCAACTTGGTCTCCAGCTGCAATGAATTAATTGACAAGCCTGACTAATTAATGTTCACACTGTTAGTCCTACTGGAAAAGAGGAGTGGGGACCAATGCAGGGCGGGGGCTCCGCCTCCAGAAGAAGATGGGAGGATAGAATGGGGAAAAGGAGTAAAGGCGGAGGCTGGATCTGAAACACTTTCAAATTTGGTCTGAGGTGGCTCTGCTTAAGTTGCAGATTGGAGCCATCTGAAGTTGTAACCTTGAAGAACTCTCACCTATGACCACAAGCAGGGAGCTCTAAATCGTATGATTTTTGATTAGAAGTGGGTGGAGTAAATTAGTTGACCCTTGCGTATGGGGGGACATGGTCCCAACTCAATGGTTATAATATGGTTATTATGACCCTCACCTCAAGGGTTAGCAGCAATCCTCCAAATGATCACAGTGGGGGGAAATGTCAATAGGTGTAGACTAGTGTCTCCTGGTTCGGAATACGAATACGTGTGAAAATGCTATCTTACATATGCCTTCCTTATTCTTTCAGAAGAGATGAGCTCCACAATGCATATTCCCTCCCTACTGTCACAGTATAATTTAGTGCTGGAATCGTGAGCCTCCCAGCATAGCTAATGAGTTTCTTTGGTCCTATTTTAAAGCTTTTAATCTTCATAAATAACAGCCAAGTAAACTTAAGGCGCTTGGACAATTTCTTTAGCTTAATGCATTCAAATCCACAGTTGGCACTTCATTTCTTTTCATTTAAAAATAAATCTATCTTGTCTCAATAGGCTCTACATGAATACACACTCCCAACAATATAAATCAGAGCAACACATCGCAAATGATGAGATCTTACTTGTTACCTTTATAAGAAAAGTGCCATTTTCAGAAATGTCTCCCAAAGTCTTTTCGGATTAAGTCAGTACATTTTCTTGACATACTTCAAAATCAGGCAGTACATGCATTAAGGATTTCCAAACACAGATGAGACACTTTTATTTTTTCAAGAGGATTTCCATAAGTATGTGAGAAACTATTTCATATTTTGGGGGACTTTTCCTTCTATAGAGAAGCTTCCTGTCACCTGTATGTAATAGGTGGTTCTACGTACAGGCAGCCCTCGGTTTCTGGAGCCTCATCTTATTGCACTTCACAGATGCAGCATTTTTCTATAAATTGAAGGCAAGACCCTGCACCAGCAAAGAGATTACCACTGACTCCTTTGCAATACTGACTTTATCCAGTGGTCTGCAGCCAAGTCTGCCATATCTGGGCTAAGCCTGAACGTGGTTTCCTGTGTATACTTCCCTGCCTTCGATCGCCACTTTTTAATTTTGGGAGAAAATGTGGAAAATATTAACTATGAGAACAATTTGGCAACTGTTAGAATGTAATGCTGTGGAAACTGACCCTTCTATCCAACATCTCCACTTCAATTACGAAAGTGAAAACCAAAATGCCTAGTGATAAGCCCACGAAAATGTGCCCCCCAGGAGAGCTCTGCGTGCTTTTAGGGACGCACTGCCACTCCTGATATCCCCAGGAAACTGCATCGGGATAACCGTAGCATGCCGAAATGGGCCGCTTTTAGAAATCAAAGCCACTTACTTGCTTTGCTTCTCCATGCTAGCTACCCTCAGGCCTTCCCATCTTGAATTGAGGAGATTCATTTGCTCTTGCACTTCCATTTCTTCTTCTTCTGATAACTTCCCTGTTCCAATGAGCTGACTTCCCAATTGCAGGACATTACCGACCCGTCCCTGGTGGGACGTCAAGTCCATCATGTACCCCTGACGAGGAGAGAAGTTGACAGCAGTGATTAACACTTCCTGTGCATCATTAAGGTTTCAATTATTATTTTTCCTGAATGTGTAGCCCGTTTAAAGTATATTCCCAGTAAAAAGTATTTTAATGTTCTCTTCACAGAAACCCGACAGTGTTTTCGATGTGATTAAAGAGAATGATTCGCTTAGGTTCCCTTCTGCAGAAGCTGACCCTGACATTAGGTTTGCGTGCAGGTGGCTTACTAAGGAAGATGTCCTACAGGAGACCTGCGAGGAAGCTGATGGCACAGGAAACAGGACAGGGAAGCAAAGGAGGACTGGGAAGGATGCCATCTGGGCACAAGTGTCCGACCAGGGAAGTGACACCACGCAGGTAGTCTGGAGTGCATGTTACAGTTCAGCATTGCCTTGATCCAAGGGAAGCGACCTGGGCAGCCACATTCCCACGGGAGTCGCTGAGCAACCACCTCTCGGCACCTGCAAGTGGTGCTCGCGAGTCAGACCTTCAAAAGCTGGCTGTTGGCATGCCAAGCCCAACACATTCATTTGTTTCCATCCCCAAAGACACACTAAATTGCCAAGGGAAGTGCATGATGGTCTAACCAGTACACTGCTCGCCTGAAACCAATATGAAATGACAGTGGAAGGAAAAAAACCCCCAAAACTAAATCACAAAAACACTAGGATCTTAGGCAGGGATTGGGATAAAGAGACTTGCCACGATGACAAAGCACACACTTTGTCTCACAAATCAATGTTTTGCTTTACCTCATGAGTATGGAACTGTTCCTTCACTTCCTCTACATCACTGGAAATCTCCCCCTGGGCTTGCAAACTGTCCTCAGCAGAAAGAAGCCACGAGAGCACTTCTTCTAGAGCTGTTTGGTAGCTGTCCAGGTTGACTTCGGTCCCCGTCACCGATCTGCCAAATGACTTGTCTTCAGGAGCTCCCAAACGCTGAACAATAAAAATAAATTGGGCGTTATACAATTAGTGTTTTTGCAGATGGTTCCAGTACATTAAATGATAAAATGAATGAAATATTCAAAATGCAAAAAGTGTCCACGTGCATCATCGGAGATGTGGACCACGCAGACTCATAAAATCACACACCTGCATTTTAACGGCCCCACAAATATATACAGATTTTCAAATGCTACCCGAAACACACTTCAAGTTAATATTTTATTAAACTTCTTTTGGATTACTGTAAAGAGGGGAGGGATACATCATGGCTTCATGTTTTACTTGAAATTCTATGAATTTTCATCCATAGGTAACTCTTTTCATATTTTAAATGCTTTATATACGCATTATTGGTATTATATTTATATGCTTTGCAGTGACATTAAATGAAACATCTCTTGCCCAAAGCCATGAGGTAATAAAATATTTCTGGAAATCTACAGAGCAGAAGAATTATCAGTATGAAAATAAGGAAGGGGGATCAAATGTAAAAAGAAATATTTACACATCTGAAATTTTTAACAGTGCAATGACTTTTAGGAATTAAGCCTTTATTTCCAGAAGGCTATGGTTTAAATAGCAAGATATTATCTTAAGAGCAGTAAAATATAAAGTATTTGCCTCCTAATTCAATTTGCAAGAAGTTAAGTGAGAATCTCAACGGTTGTCTTGGCATTTCTGCTGGGACCCTAAAGCTGAGAGCAAAGGATAAAAAGTGTCCATGATTCTCAGGAGAAGATCCAGGCCACCAAAGTAAAAATTGCTAAAAGGTGACCCCCAGACTAGCTCCATAACCCTCCATCCACTACCTAGCTCAGAGGGGTATAAGGAGCAGCAAGGAGACTGGAGAACTCTGGTGAGAAAACATTCCTTTGGAGGGCTATGCATGTCCACACCCTCTCCCCACCTTTAGCCAAGTAATGGGGACTTCAAGACAATCACCTACACAGGATAGGGTAGTTTCCAGGATGGAACGCTGACCTCTAAATTGGCCTGTGCTTGTAGAGTTTCAGAAGCGATGGGGCTGGTACCAACAAGTGACAGGAGAGATCTCTTAGGATAACCTATACTTCTGCTGCTTTAACCTTGGGGAGATCATCAATGGGAAACATTTGAACAGATAAGAACATGGGCCTGGTTTCTGTTTGTTTGGGTCAACGGTACTCATGCTAGGTTGCTCGGCTTCAAAACTCCTGCGAAGGACCACACTCAACAGGGTTTCCTGCTGAGGCAAGGAACACAGGCAAACTGTTGACATATAGCAGAAGCAAAGCAAATATACTGGAAAAATAGAGAAGAATCTTCTGTTTTCTCCAAATATAGCAAGCCAGTCCTGGGCCCTTTTGCAAAGGTACCGAAAGGCAGTGTAGAACACTCAGAAGCTACCTGGGGGATCTCACAATCTTGCCTAGAGAAAAATCTATCCTTTTTTTTTTTTTTATGATGATACTCCCCTGGTATGTCTGCCTGGAATTTCCACTCCCCTCGATGCTGAGCCTTAGCCCACTGAGCTGATCCTCTGACAAATGCTCCAGTGTTGAAAATTTAATACTATAAGTATATCCGACTAGTAAGTCCTTTAAGGTAGCAAAACATAGTGGCAGTCTTTGGTGGAATATTTTCATCAAACAATGTGCTCTCCATTTCTAGAGAAATGCCAAAGATGCATCACGCTGATGAAGTCAAACTCACACAAGTCTAGCATCTCAAACAGTGCATAGGTGCCCCAAGAGGGTTATTTGCAAAAGCCCTCCATGGTCAAGGTGATTTCCGAGGGAGGGTCTTAGGGGTTAGAACAAGTTCCAAGGTTTATATCCCTTCTGCCCATTGCTAATTACTAGTAATAAAAAATATCAAAGTCAGCGTTAAGCAGGGAAAGGTCGCAACAAGGCAGCCTGGGAAACATAAATAGGCGGGACCAGTTTCATGGCTGTGTAACATGAGCAGCTGCACAGTGCCCACATCTCCGAAGAAGCCCATGCTTGTTTTATCTGTTTCTTGACATGGCCATCTTATACTTCTTAATGCTTTTATCATTTGGCTTGGGTTTTATAAGCAAAGTCCAATGGGGTGGTGAAGTGTGTGTATGAGCAGAGAAGATAGCTGCAATGTGTGTGTCTGCCTCATCTGCATACAAATATAATTTATGGCCCAGGGGCACAGAATTCTGGTGGACCCACAATAGGTGGGGA
Organism: Artibeus jamaicensis; assembly: GCF_021234435.1. Taxonomy (NCBI): domain Eukaryota; kingdom Metazoa; phylum Chordata; class Mammalia; order Chiroptera; family Phyllostomidae; genus Artibeus; species Artibeus jamaicensis. The sequence goes on along the minus strand of NW_026522028.1, from coordinate 4,209,040 downwards.
CTGAGTGCAACTCCAGCAAGTACAAGGTAAGTGTGGCATGTCTGTCACTGAGTGAGTGAGGACACGGAGAGCCTGGGAGGTCACGCTTTCTATTTGAAAGAGACCCTGCTTCCAAGTCAGAAAAGTGGTGACGCTAAGGAAACATAAGCCACCAGGGAACACTATCATATCCTTGCTCACTCATATTTCTTTCCTGTGTGAGCCAACCACTTACACTGAAACTGATGCCATGGAAGGAAAAGGGAAAGGCAGGGAAAGCCACACTTCCTTTTCCTTTCAGCCCTTCCACACTCAGAGGTAAGCGGAAGGTAAACAATATTGGTAGAACACGCACCTATCAAGAAATGAAATGGCAGCTGGGTGAGCTGCATATTGTTTCCATGTTAAGAATGAAATACATAATACAAGCTGTAAAATGCAAATTGGCTGGTAACGGTGATTCTGCATGAGTTAAATGCTGTAATATTTGCATTTATAACTGCAATTGCACAATATAATGAGCAGTAAAACTCAGGCTAATACTTTAAATTTTTAATTTTCTTTAACCAGTATGATATGAAAGAGCAAATAAACACACCATGGAAAGTCAAGAGAGAGACTACAGACTAAAGAAAACAGCTTTATACTTTAGTAACTTGAATGGTTACTAAACCGCACTTTCCTTCCTGCTTCTTGAACAAGGGGCTCTGTGTTTCATTTTTCACTGGGCCATGCAAATTCTGTAGCCAGCTCTGTGAGTAGGTAGAAAACAAGGAAAATCCAGTCCTGAATATTTTGCCTTCTCTGGGTTGCAGGTGAGAGGCAACTGGGGTTTCATTATGCTCAGTAGAGAGAACAGGGCTGTTCAACCCAAGGGCCCCAAAGGCAAACAGTAGGTGTGTGAATCCCAACAGACCTGAGCCCTAACACAAGCCTTTCTTTCCTCAGACATAAAATGGAAACAATGATGCTCCCCTACCAAAAATGTGGAAACAATGAAAGGAGAGTACATAAAGTACTTGGCAGAAATCCTGACCATGTGTTAGAACCCAATAGAGTATGTGAAGCTGTGATTATTATTAGTATCTCGTATATGTACAAACCATTTTGCAGCACATCTTGTCCCCAGGTTACCTTCTGAAGTCACTGCCCAAATTTCAAGTTAAACAATTGTTGTAGAAAATATGACCAAAATACTTCCAAGAGCGAACATCAACTAAATTCAACCTTCTTTGAAACTTCAAGCTCAATCTAGCTCCGATTTTAAAGTTCTTAAAAATCATTAACATTGTTGAGTTCAGATAATCTTCTCCAAATGCTAAGTTGTAAACAACGCCATTACTCAAGTAGCACAACACTGTATTTCAACATCATACCATCTAGATTAAAAAAGTAAACACTTTATGATTTACGGATATTTACAGAGGCTTGAATTTTGGGAGGAAATTTGAGAAGGCACATCTTTATATTCAAGGACATGATGTCTAGTACTCATAAATTGTGAATCTAAATGTTTTGTCTGATGATGTTCATAAAATAAAAACTTCTCAAAGACAGCCTTATTAAAGTTCAATCCAAACACGAATGAGCTCAGTAAAATTACATACATAACTCCATTCATCATTATTTACAGCCATAAACTTAACTACAGATGCATATGATTATGGCCAAAATTGCCAACTGTGCTCTGAGTAATTCTCTCTTTGTCTACACCATTGTGTTTTGAAGTTGTCACTCATGATCCATCAATGATACATGAAATAATTTTAGTAGGTCATGACCCAAAATACTCTATTTAAAATTAAGTAGACTAGGTGACTATATATAGTAAAGGATATTAACTAGACTTATTGTGGTGATCATTTAGCAGTGTATACAAATAAGAAATCATTATGTTATATACCTGAAACTAATATGTTATATGTCAATTACAATGCAGTTTTTTAAAAAGGAAGTTATCAAGTCAGGATTCAAATCCACACCTAATGAGCACAAGCCCACATACTTGCCACTACACCTCATTACATCCCTGGAATAGCCACAGGGATGTTTAAGAGAGCCAGGTTTCCATATTCTGTGGAAGGTAAACACTAACCAGAAAAACTTATTGTAAAAAACAAATCAATAATGTTCATGTTAAAATTAATAAATAATTAAATAGAGGAAAAACATCAGACTGTGTCCTGTAGATTAATAATTAGTGTTTTTGTGAATTTTTGTTTCAGATATGCATATATATATATATGCATGCCTAGGTATATATATATATATGTATATATGTTCTAGGTCAAGATGAAAAAAACATTTTGTAATTCATTAAACAAAATAGAAAATGGTTCTGGAATTTAAGTGCAGGTAAACCCATGGAAGAAGAAATTTTTGTGAATTCCACGTCTGCGCAGTTTTAACAACTTCTTTTTTATATTTTTTAAATTTTTTTTAACTTTATTGTTGTTCAATTACAGTTGTCTGTATATTCTCTCCACCTTCCCCCCCAGCCCCTCCAAACCCACCTCCCTCCCTGCTTCCACCCTCCCCCTTGGTTTTACCCATGTGTCCTTTACAGTAGTTCCTGAAAACCCTTCTCCCCACTGTCCCCTCCCCCCTCTGGCTATTGTTAGAGTATTCTTAATTGCAATGTCTCTGGTTATATTATGTTTGCTTTTTTCTTTTGTTGATTAGGTTCCAGTTAAAGGTGAAATCATATGACATTTGTTAAAAAAAAACCCATCTTTAACAGAGAATTTGGAAACAAACAAAGATATATACAGAGACGCTTACCCTTTTGCTTACAGCTCCACAAAATGTGTCTTCCTGCCACGGTATTTCATATTCACTCAAGCTTGTGGCCAGCTCTTATATTTCTGAACTAGCATCAAAGGGAATTTGCTAGGAACTTGGAGATGCCACCAGTGTCATCCATTGGAATGATTTTTTCCCCCAAATTTTGATCTGACTTTATCTTCTGTCTTTATCACCGTAGTTTGTTTCTCTGCAGTACATTGGCCAAATGATTCAGATGACAGGCACAACAATGGACTGGTAAAACAGTCCTGGTTGTTTTCAACCTTAAAAGCACTAACATTTACTCAACAGATCCACATAGTTCAGAGGCTTAGTTTTGCATGAAGAATCACTAGGTATTGCCATCTATGTTCCCGAAAATGTTGCTAATGCATAAAGGTGGAAGGAAGAGTACAGAGGGAAAAGTAAAGTAAGGGAAGACAAATGAGTGTATGTGTTAGTCCTGCACTGTTCAGAACAAAAGTGTCTGGAAGCTCATTTCCAGTCATAGAAATTGTTGCCCTGACTGGTGTGGCTCAGTGGATTGAGTGCCCACATGCAAACCAAAGGAGAGGTGGTTCAATTCCCAGTGAAGGTACATGCCTGGGTTGTGGGCCAGCTCCCCAGTTGCAGGGTGTGCGAGAAGCAACCATATATTGATATTTCTCTCCCTCTCTTTAAACAAAGTGCCATAATGAAATATCGTGCAATAGCCTCAACACTACATCATACATAAGTGTGTCTTAAAACCCAGGTTGCTATTTGTCTGATCTTGAGTAACTTATTTCACCTGTTTGCATCTCAGTTTCACCATCTGTAATACAAAGAAAATAAAAATATATCGCCACAGGATTGTTGAAAAGATTATATCAGATGATGTACATAAAATGCTAAGCACATTCTAGTTTCCAAAAATGCTCTGCAATGTCTGTATTTGGGGACCAATGTTCATTGAAATGGCATATGGTTTTTATGAGGATACACAGTTGAACAAGCCACGTGTATTTTTAGAAGCATGATTTAGCAATTCAAGCTGAGATAAGTCATCAAATGGCTACATATACAGGTAGTGAAACCAGCAATCCAGCAAGTCACAAAACTCTTAGCAAAATACCTGGGATGTTTCCAGAGGCAGAATCTATCACTGAGTAGTTTTATATTTCCATTGAAACTGATCTATTTTGGCAACTTCCCCAAATCTGACCTTAAAATGTGACACAAGGTTTAACCTGGATAAAGAGAGTTTTATTGTTCTTGAACGTATGAATGTTTCAAGGACATTTGAGCATTTTATTACTTAGTTCCTTTAGATGTATCGTATTTCTCGTTCACAGAGTCTAAGTCAATGCATGCCTGGTGAATCTTGGGTATAATCTATCATCTTTTTATCCTTCGGTATATCCAAGTATATTAAATGGATGGGTCCATTTAAACAAAGCTAAACAGAAAGGGTAAAAAGATGATCACAGCCATTTCTACTTCACTCACAGTTCAGTTGATCGACTTTGCCTTTTTTTAGAAAGTGTATTTTTCTTCTCTTTATTTCCACAAATCAAGAGTCAATGGCTTTGAAACTACAAAGAGAGTAGGCCCTATTATGTCAGTGAGCCAGAAATCAAGTGTAAATTTTGAAATGATGCTTTCAAGACAGACGCTGGTATCACACTTAACAAGTGGACAACAGAAAGGCAGCGAGGTGATACAGCCCAGGTTGTGGGAGAGACTTGCATTTTATGACAGAGGGCGCTGAGCAAAAAGTAAAGCAAACATGGATATTTTGTAGAGGAAGGCATGTGCCAAGTGCACTGGTTGAACTCTATATCTTCTACAATTCCCATCACATGCCTTCGATTTTTAGTATCAGCAAAGTTAATCTCCTTTTCTATTACAGAATATCTCACAGAGATGCTATATTGTGCTTAGCATGCTATTTAAGAAGACAAAAAAAACTAGCATCATCTGTACATATATGTGTGTTATGTATATGAGTGTATTTACATTTTTAAATGTAAAATCTCATCTAAAACCCGGCTAAACAAAAAGGTCTGGAACCAAAAGTGTTCCTCTTGCTACCAAAACACTGGCCACTGCAAAGACCACTGGGCCTCATATATCTGTCCCCCTCTACTTCTTCCACAGGAATAAACAGTTTAGGTTACTATTTGACTATCCAGAATATAAACTATAGTTCCCCACTTCCCTTGCAGTTAGGTATGGCATGTGACCAACTATTAGCCAGAGGGATACAATGTGTACAACTTCATTGTCAAGACCAAAGAACAACACATATGGTCCTGGCTGGTGTGGCTCAATGGATTGAGTGCTGACCTGCAAACCAAAGGGTCACCAGCTCGATTCCCAGTCAGGGCACATGCCTGGGTTGTGGGCCAGGTCCCCAGTAGGGGGCGTGAGAGGCAACCACACATTGATGTTTCACTCCCATTCTCCCTTCCTTCCCTTCTCTAAAAATTAAATATTATCTTTAAATTTTTTAATTAAGAAAAGAACAGATATGCCCTCCTGTCTTTTCCTCCTTCACACAGGGTGACACAGACATGGTGATCAGCTATCCTTGATCACAGGTATGAGAACAGATCTGAGAAGGTCACAGAGCAACAAGGCAAAAGGACTTTGGTCCCTGGGCGAGCAAGCTCTGGGCGGCCTGGAACATGCACATCCAGACCCGCATTTAGTCAAGATACATACTTCTGAAAGAGAAATTCACTTGTGTCTTAGATAATCAATCACTAAGTCATGTCTTTGCTACTTTCCACAAAACTTATAGCCTATCTAATGCACTGCCATGCTGTGAGTCTCCAGGAGCTGAGATTTCCCTATGAAGACATATGTATTTCTAAGAGCCAATATACAATTTTAAAATAAACTTTCTACCATAAAATTGTATGTCTGTCTGATAATTCACCCTCTCTCTGAAATATACTCTCAATAGAGGTTCCAGGTCATTTCGCTTCATCATTTTACAATCCATATACTTCTTAAAATTATTCCCAGCTTTACTTAGATGTAATTGGCAATATTGACATTGTGTAAATTTAAGGTGCACACTGTGTTAATTGGATACACTTTCATAGTGCCAATATGACTGCTACCGAAGCTTAAGCTAACACCTCCATCACATCATGTAATTGCCATTTATTTTTTGTGAGAACATTTAAGATCTCACTTAGCATTTTCTTAATACATAATATGATATATAACTTTAGATATTGCACTGGCCTTTATGTTCCCTGAAGGCAGGGACCCCTACCCCTATGCCTAACAGACAATGCAGCACAAAGATAACTAATAAATATTCATCAAATTCAAATGTTTAAGGTAGCAAATTTTAATTTGTTATTAAAACTCATTTTCTCTTCTAATTTAGGGCCTCATATAAAATATGTTTTAACCAATAATCCTGACTTGAAAAATGGGTGTATCATGCTATAAAATATTTGTGATTTAAATATGTACTTCCCAATGGAACAGAGCATCAAATGATATTGTTTCATTCAATATCATTTTGTTATACTGACATTTCATTATAATGTCGATGGAATGCTGCAGGAACTCATCTCCTGTCTATGTTGATTAGACTATGGTGAAATTGGCTTCTTTATGCAATGTTTCACCTAAAGTTGCACAACTTACCATTGACATAAAGTGAGCACTTACTATATTCCCTTTGATAACCTGCGTGTATGTTTCCTTTTTATTTCCTTTCTTTCTCTAACTTTTCTAATTCTACTCTTTCATACCATTGGACATACATTTACTTTTTTAGTTATGCTATCTTCTATTCCTTTATTTTCTCAAAATAACAGAGCCCCACCTACAAAATCAAAAAGGATAAAAAAGACGCAACTATTGCTATGATAAACTCCCCTAAACCTATGGAAGTTTAGAGAAAAATAGGATATTTAAATAGATTTAAAAAGCATCTAATACAAAAGATCTTTTTAATTTACAGAGATTACAATAGTGCTTAATAGCCATCAATGAATTCTTGTGTAAACAAGATTCTGAGAAATGTATTCCGTAATGCATGAAGGGTATTGGATTTAGTGATTTCTCTGCACACATCTCATAATTCTCAGAACCACCCTAAAAGAAGAGCCCATTTCCCAGATGAGGCAACTGAGGTCACAGCAAGAGGTACTGGAGGATAAACTGGACGACCTGTAAACCTATATCCCTTCTTCCTGTTCTGAAGGGCTAGGAGAATATTATGGGATGAGTGGATTCCAGAGAAGGAGGATGAACATAATAACTCTGTAATTAGTTTGGTATGTTTCAACAACTTTAAGTCAGTATTTGGTCAGAATTCATGTTAGGAGTTTAAACAATCAGGGATTTTTCTAAAAAGTAACTTTAAAATAAGACAGGTACAAATGTCTGAGAAGACCAAATCAATTCCTGATGTAATTTCCCTCAACTCAACTTTCAAATAGTCCTAATGCATATATAAAAAGTCTGACATATTCTAATCACTTTTATCAATATCTAAAATAAATGTGATGCACTAGATGATACTTATACAATAAAAAGAGTAAGTATATTGCTTTAGGCAAATGGTTTTTACTTACCCAAATTTTTCAAAACTAAATATTTTCTAACTTCATGTGCATTGCCATTTAAATAATATCCCCCCCAAAGGACCGTCACCTATAGAGTTGGCCGTAATACAAGCAACTACCCAACAGTGAGCTATGAGAGAAAATGAATCATTATGTATTTCCATGTGGCCACTCAAAATGTTTTTGCTTTAGTTCATAAATCATCATTTGCAGTTCTCAGTAATTTATTTGTTTATTCAACAAGTCTATGTCTAACTAAATTTGAAGGTATCACATTATATTCTACAAAAAATTTCAAACTTATCTACAGCTGCACCAACCTCCTCAATTTCACATTTCAATGCAGAGTCTTATTCTTCCTATTATGGAATCTGAGGATCCATCATCCTTAAACCTTCAACTTCTTCAGTAAAAGGCCCCACAGTATTTTCAGGTTTGCGGGCCACTGTGGGCCAGTTGCACTGACTCAGCTGCATCATTGTACACAGTGACACAAAAGCAGCCAAAGATGATACAGAAGTGAACGAGCATGACTGGGTTCCAGTAAAACTTCACTTACAAAAGCAAAGCAGGTGGCAGACTGATTTGGACTCTCAGGGCCATAGTTGCCAATTTCTGATAATCTATTGGCTCCTCGTATTTAACCACATTCACTTTCACAGACTCAAGAGCATCCTCCTGTTGATTCTTTCCTCTCTCCCCAACCTCCACCCCCCACTGACCCTAAGGGTTGCTTTTCCACTCTACTGCATGTCCGAAGTAGTCTTCTTGAAAATTTCACTGCAGCCCCTCACCCCGCCCCTTCCCCTGTACGTAACCACGTCTCCAGGGCATCATGCTGCAGAGAGGCAGCGCTCGCCCTCAGGGAACGCAAGTCTGTCTCACTTTATAAGTAGTAAGTGCTCAGCAAAGTTATCAATCTCAGATTCCTGGTACACACCCGAAAATGGATGTGATGATATTAATGCAGAGGGCGCCTGTGAGACCGACAGATAATATATACACATAGCTTTTAGTAACATTTGGTATCACTCCTCCCATGCAACCTTTATAAAACTGTGTCCGTTGCCTCACTCTTCTTATTCAGTACAATGTAGAACAGAGCAATAAAAAGTGTAGCTGACTGGTGTAGCTCAGTGGATTGAGCACTGGCCTGTAAAGCAAAGCATTTCCAGTTCGATTCCCAGTCAGGGCACATGCCTGGATTGCAAGCCAGGTCCCCAGCAGGGGACACATGAGAGGCAACCACACAGTGACGTTTCTCTCCCACTCTTTCTCCTTCCCTTCCCCTCTCTCTAAAAATAAATAAATAAAATACTTTTTAAAAAAGTAACATCAACAAGAGGGAGTTCAGTTTTGCTGAGATTCTAGGATGTAAAACATACACAACTAAAGTAACACTTTTGCCTAAGTAGGTAATTTTTCTCCAGACATATGGTCATTTCCACCTCCTTCAGGGATACCAACTGCTCAGATTCTCCATCCCCTTCCACACACATCACTACATTCTTTCGTGTTTTTTCTTTATTTATTCGGCATGCTTTCATCACTTTTCCTTCTTCCTAAAAGGGTGGTGTGGTACAGCCTTCAGAGAAACCCTCCCAGTAGCCTGTGAGTGCAGAATTTTCTTCACTCTGTTCACTGTACAGTGCCTGACACGTAGCAGGACATAACAGACAGCTGCCACATAAAACAATAAATCCCCTAACGCATGCCAGATAGCAATTTGCCATACTGTAAATTAATATTGGCATTCTTTTTCCCAAGGGGATCAGACCAAAGCTACTGCATCTTTCTAAGTCAGAGCAGAGAGATGAAATAACATAACACACTGAAGCTGTCTTCCTGTGGGCACGTTATGAGAAGGCAGGTTCTTTGGAAAAGACGATGATGTGGGAAAAACGGGAGGCAGCAGGAAAACAGTAAGACCAAATGTGAGATGGGTTGACTCCATAAAAGAAGCCACAGGCCTGAGTCTATGGGGGCTGAGCAGGCCGGGCTGTTGAGGACAGGACAGTGTGGATGGCACTCATTCATAGGAACATCCTAAATTAGAGCCGACTCAGTGGCACATGACACACGCTTCCTGTAAACAGTACCTGCTGCCTCACTCTGTGTACTGTCTGTTGCTACTGTCTTTAAGGAAAGACATCCTTTGTTTAAGGCCTTCAAAGGTTGACAGTCATAAGGCAAATGTTAATGATATCAAGGCTGGGAACACTCTGGGTAGATTTCATTATCAGCTGCAAATGCTGCCCTCTGCCTCAAGGCAAGTAATAAAGGCCCAGAGCAGTCAGCACTCAGCGCTTCTGGTGTAGGTCGCCTAGGAGGTGCATGCAGACAGTCAGCTGAGGCAAGCGGCAGTGTCTCAGTTTTACCTCTGGCTCCTAACAGGAGAGAGCGCGCTTCCAGTCTCTGCTTCAGGGTCCTATGGACAATTAAAGTTGTTAAATCTCAGGTCCAGAGAACGGAGAAGAGGAAGGGCTTATTGGATGTGATAAAAATAAAAGACGTGAAAGCTTTTGACAAGTGTAACTCTTGTTGTAACATTTTTCTGACATCTTGAAGTAAAAGGCTCAAATGGCAGGGTGGTCAGCCAATCACTGCCTGTTTTAGCAAAGATACTAAAAAAGCATTTAAGGGTATATACAGAGCAGGGCAGAAACAGGTTTACAGTTGTGAGCATGCGAAGCACAGAGTTTATTCTTGTATTATTTTTTATTAGTTATTGAATTATGCTCCATAGGAACAATGGAAAACCGACTTTTGCCCCACCCTGGATTGTAAAATGAGGCGATGGAAAACATGAGTAGCAAAGCAAAACAGCCCCAGGTGAGGCTGACATAGAAAATAGATGTCATAAAGATATATATATGATATATATATATATATATATATATATATATATATATCCATATCCCTGGCTGCTGTGGCTCAGTGGTTTGAGTGCTGGCCTGTGAACTAAAGGGTTGCCGGTTCGATTCCCAGTCAGGGCACATGCCTGGGTTGCAAGCCACATCCCCAGTAGGGGGCACATAGAGACAACCACACATTGATGTTTCTCTCCCTCTCTTTCTCCTTCCCTCCCCCTTTCTCTAAAAATAAATAAATGAAAAAGATATGTATATGCATATGTATACACACACAAATATAATAATCTATATTATTATTGTTTCGAAATGACTTCTCTTTCTTCTTCCACAACTGGTTAAAAGCCGTCCAGCGAGCAAGATCCCTCACAACTGATTTCACATTCACACCATCTTTGTTATTCCTAGTGGTACCACCCAAACCACTATTTCTCCACCGTGGGCTCTTGTAACCCCACAAGGCCACTGGGCAGTATCAGGAGACAGTTTTGCTTGCAACTGCCGGGGGTGGAGGGTGCTGCTGATGTGTGGGATGTGCAGTGGGGAGAGGCCAGGCATACTGCGAAACATTCCCAGCAGCAACCCAGGGACCATCCCCACGCCACTGCCCCCCCGCCAATGATGGAAAGCCTGGCCCAGTGGCAGTGGTGACATCAGAAGAGTCAGGTGCCACCTGAATCATGCCCTGAGACAACATTAGATCCACTTGAATGACAGTCTCTCCAAGTTACTTCCGTCTCTCCCATCTTTTGCTTATTTCAATCCAAGTCAATGTTGGCAGCAATGTTTCCATTGCACATGGTGCTCTCTTATGCAACAACTTCCAGTGATTTTACTCTTAGAATGAAGCCCCAAATCCAGCCCCTGTCATGTAAGGGGCTCACATGTCTTCTTCCATTCTCTCTTTCATGGCTTGGGAACCCTACAAATCACCCATTTCATGCCGCACCTTCCTACTTGTTTATTTCTCCTGCTATGAACATATTAAAAACAAAACAAAACAAACTCTTTTCCAAATATACTGAAGTCATAAGCTCCTTCAAGTTCCAGCTGAAATGTCGTCTCCTATATAACTTCTCCTGATCCTTTACAATATTGTTTTCCAATTTTGTAAATTATTCAGCTTCATCAAAATGATTATTTGTGAATGCACATTCCACATTTTAAAAATAAGTTGTTCAGCAGCAAATTTGAGAACTGACTCAGTGTAGCTACGCTATTCACTTTCCCCGAATCCACCAGGTATTTGTGTAAAACCCTGGCTAATAAAATTTAATCTTCTCTCATGTAAATCTGCATTTTTTACGATGACAAAATGAAAATATTTCATATTTACAATGTGGATTCAAAACCTGACTGAATGATTGCGTTTGTGATATTTTAAACAGTTGTACATTTTTGTTTTCATGTTTCTGTGTGTAGATGTGATAGATTATATAACTGACACACTTATGATGAGACTATTGCCAAATACCCATTTTTGAAATGCTATCTCCATGGCATGAATTTCTAATAAAAGTCAGTTCCTTTCTCTTTTTTTAAAGATTTTATTTATTTATCTTTAAAGAGGAAGGGAAGGAGAGAGGGAGAGAAACATCAATGTGTGGTTGCCTCTCGTGTACCCCTTGCTGGGAACTGGCCTGCAACCCAGGCATGTGCCCTGACTGGGAATCGAACTGCAATTCTTTGGGTCACAGGGCCGCGCTCAATCCACTGAGCTACAGCAGCCAGGGCGGTTCCTTTCTTAATAATTATTAATACTGAATTTTACCTTGAAAGGAGAGATCAACTGCTTTAACTGCTTTGGGAGATATTTGAGAAATAACAGAACTCAGAGCTATTTGCCAACAACAACAAAAAAAAATGTAGTGTATTTGAAACAATTTTTAAAAAAAGAAAGTATGTATTATATTTTTTTCAACTACTCTGCCATGATGGAATTCGAACACTTCTGGGTAGTAAAAAGTACTTTCTGGGACACTCCTATTTTGCTACAAAATATTACAAGTATCCTACTATATAAGATAATACAATCTGTAAATCTGCATAACTTTGTACATGCCTCACAATGCATCCAGAACAGCAATGATGCTGATAATAAGGCAGGGCCTCACTGCTAACCCAGCCTGCTGAAGATCTCTGACTTTTCCCTGAGGATGTCAGTGCCATACAGGGATGGGCAAAAGTAGGTTTACAGGTGCACTGTGCTATTCTTTGGGGTTAATAAAACTATTGTACTAACCGTAACCTGCATGTCTTTTTCCATCAGGATGACTGTAAACCTACTTTTGCCCACCCCCGTATATTATACAAAATCATCTGAAAACCTGTATATTAAAAATTAGTACATTTTCTTTCTTTTTTAATTTTAAATGGAATATGCACATGAGGAGACACTGTACTCCACTGTTTAGGAGCCCCGGTGGATCGTCCTGCGCACCTCCCAGGAGGGTGCTCCCCACTTTCTAGATTCTGCTATAATCTTTAATGCTTTCTTCACCCTTGACACAAGGCCTATACAATTTATAATCAAAACGCAAGCATCGCACGTGGAGTGTTTGCTCTCTGTTAAGGTGTGATGAGGTACACCGTTAAATCATCTCATTTAGCCTCACAACGTAAGGGATGATTACTGTCTACACTGTATAATAAGAAAGAGCAGATACGTAGAAGTTAGAAACCTGCCCAAGGTCACACAGTTAATAAAGAGAGGAGACAGGAGTGTAACTCAGTGTTTGTCCCACAGAAGCCTGTAATTTCAGCTGTGCTGCCAGACATAATTTTAATACCTTCAGGGGGAGAAATACCACCCAGAGACAGCTAGATTGGTGAGTTTGCATTTCAAAATCAAAATATTAAAATGTGCCATATTTTGTGTAAATGTAACAATTTCCAGTCTCTCAGACACTCCTAGAACTATTCATAGAATTTTCTGATTCATCCAGTTTCTCACCCCTAGATCTTCATAACTGATTTTTCATATTTATAATATAATTAAGCTTTGGTTTACAATCTCTGTATTCTCAGTAGATAATTTGTTCATATCACAATTTTTCTAAAAATCTACCATGAGCTTCATTAGCCCAATGCCCTAAAGTTTATATGTTTAAATGTTGAAATCAGTACATGAAATTGTGGATACAATATGAAGCAACAATATCATCAGGATTGTTTAACTGATATATAATCAGACTTGTAACATATGTGGAAATTTAAAACATGCCTATTAGCATATTCAGTTTGTTTCATCTACTGTGGAAAACAGAAAAGGAAAGAAAGAAGGAATAAAAATACTTTCTTTGCTTATATAGTAAAAGAATAATATATTTAAAAACAATATTTCATGATATTTTAAAAATACTCTTCAATAGAATCAGTTAACATTTTCTTGATTTGTACATCCCTCAAAAAGTTCTATAAAATCAGAACTTATTCTATAAAAAGGTATTGTTCATATGTTGACCTTATTATATAGTGTATCACAAAGGGATCAGAATGATTGCCACATACACAAATTAAAACCATAAATTCAACACTGAATATTAAAATATGGCCGCAATTCTGAACCTTGACATGAATTTGAGCACAAAAGGAAGGCCAGACGTGTTTGTGCTGGGGAAATCATAGATCAGGAAAAGAAAATAAATTTGAGCCGGAAGAGAAATGATCAAAACATGTTTGGCATCTCCTGATTTAAAAATGCTGCGATTCAGCTCCATTCAACATAGAGACCTTTGCAGATAATCAAATAATGCCTAGGCCCGAAGGTATACAGTGGCATTTGTTTCAAAGGGTTGTGATCGCCTTGTAAACTTTTACAATGTTATTAACATCGGTTGCTCCGCGGACTTGGCCAGCGCTGCTTGTTTCTCCCACAGTCCTGGAAGAACCAGAAACTATTCCCGCCAATTATCAGGGGAGTAGTTTTATCAGGATAGGGATTATCTGGAGCTCTTGTTTCTCTTCCATTTGGCCTATTCAGAGCTCATTAGCATCTGAACAAGAAAATTCAGGCTAAGGAAGAAAAGGCTGCCGAAATTCAAAAGAATTATATTTGTTCCTGGTAAATGGGCATATACACCAAGACATTTAGAAATGCCAGGAAAATTAACCAAAACTAGGATCCACAAAGATATTTATGTATATATTGGCAATGCCTTGACTGATTTTTCCCCACCACTGTATTGTCTGAAATACTGACTGAATTGATTGGAAGCTTTAGCCATCCCACAGGACTCAAAGTCCTTATTTTTAGCATATAATAGGCCATGTTGACAGACATCGCTTTCTGTGAGCAATATATAACCATCCTTACCAACACACTGACCATGGTCAGTGTGAGGACAAGAAACCGAAAACTGGCTTTCCAAAAGAAGATTTATGGCAACTAAACAGTTTCTTGGGGAGAAAAGACTTTGCCTGGTAAACAGAGACAAGGGAAAAGTTTCTTTGTTGGTTTAATACTGGCCTGTGCATTTGACATGATCCATATCGCCAAGAGGACACGCAGATGTTCAATAGACATAAGAAAAGATGCTCAAGGTCACTAATCATCAGAGAGAAGCCAATTAAAACCACAATAAGGTATCACCTCACACCTGTCAGAATGGCCATCATCAATAAATCAACAAACAAAAAGTTCTGGCGAGGATGTGGAGAAAGGGAACCATTTTGCAATGCTGGTGGGAATGCAGACTGGCGCAGCCATTGTGAAGAAGGGTATGGAGCTTCCTCAAAATATCAAAAATGAAATTTATTGCATTATGACCCAGCAATTCCACTTCTGAGTATATATCCAAAGAAACATAGAACACTAATTCTAAAGAATATATGTACCCCTATTTACAATAGTCAAGATCTGGAAACAGTCCAAGTGCCCATCAGTGGACAAGTAGATAAAAAAGCTGTGGTACAATTTACAAAATGGAATAATACTCGGCTATAAAAAAAAGAAATTCTTACTCTTTGTGACAGCATGGATGGACCTAGAGAACATTGTGCTAAGTGAAATAAGCCAGTCTGAGAAAGACAAACACCATATGATCTCACTTATATGTGGACTCTCATGAACAAAATAAACTGACCAATGAAATAGAAACAGAGGCATGGGCACATGGAACAGACTGGCAGATCTCAGAAGGAATGGGGGAGAGAGGACTGGATCAAAGAAGGTGCAGGGATTAGCCAAAGAACATGTTATATGCATAGCCCATGGACATAGATAACAAGGTGGTAAAGGCCAGGGGCAGGGCAGGGGTTGGGTGGAGGTGAGCCAAGGTGGGGAGGGAAATGGAGAACATTTGTTCTAGTGTCAACAATCAATAATAATAATAATAATTTTAAAACTTCCCAACAAACAAAAGTCCAGGACAAGACTGCTTTGATGGTGAATTCTGGCAAACATTAAAAGAAAAATTAATGTCGATCCTTCTTAAACTCTACAAAAACAAAAACAAAACCAGAAAAGAATGGAACTCTTCCAATCTCATTGTATGAGGCCAGCATTACCCTGACACCAAAACCAGACAAGGGCACCATGGGATATAATGTACAGTGCAGGGAACAGAGTCAATAATATCATAATAACTATGTCCAGGAACAGATGGCTACCAGACTCACTGCAGTGAGCACGCTATAAGGGACATGAATGTGGAATCACTATGCTGTACACCTGAATCTAGCATAATATTGTGTGTCAACTTTAATTAAAAATAAATTTGAAAAAGAAAACTGTCTCTTCTATCATCTATTCCCCACAGGTAATATAGCCTTAAACATGGAAATTACAATATGTTACACATTATAATTATGCTTTTTCAACAAGCATGTAAGGACATTCATAGTTCACTGGCGAACTTGTCTTTGACTAGTTTATCTACGGGTAATTGAATGAATCATATTGAAAATTTCAAATAGACCATTTATTATAAAGTTGTTATAATTGTCGATTTGCTAGGTAGAGGAACAATCATCGGATTTTATATATTCGACACATCACGACATCACTTTGCAGAGAAGGGCCCTGAAGTCACATGACTTTCTGGCTCTACCACTTATTGAATACAGTGATTCTTCCACAATTTTTTACTGAGCAATTACCAAGGGCCATGTGCTATTGTAGGTGATGGTGATAGAATCATATACAGAAAAGACAACAATCCTCATCTGGATGGAACTAGTCCTATTAGGAGAGGCATGTGAAAAAAATAAACAAGCAAATTTGAAGGGGGTACGTGCCATGGAGAAAAATAAAGCAAAGAAGGGGAATAAGAAGTGTCAGGAAGAAGGAGATGATGTATATTTTAAATGATGTATATTTAAAAGGATGTATATTTAAAAGTATCATGGAGTGAGTATCATTTGAGGAAAGGACTTACAGAGGTGAGAGAGAGGGAGTCATGTGAATATGCAGGGAAGTGGTTTCTGGGATGAGCACATGGCCCAGTACAGCTTCAGTGCAGTAAGAGAAGGTAAGAATGGTGGAAGACGAAGCGACAAAAGAAACGAAGGGGAAGAAGGAGGTAATTTGTGTGGGCTTACAAGACAACAAGACTGCATTTTACTCTGAATGATTCCTTCCTTGGAAGGAATCATTCCTTGGAAGATTTCCAAGCCATTCCTTGGAAGATTTTTAGCAGCACTGTTACAAAGGATTTACGTTTTAAGAAGGCCCTGTGGCAGACCAAAGGGATTGTAGGCAAGATCACGGCCAGAGTAGGCAGACCGGCTGAAATGGCTAGTTCAATAACTCAGGTGTCATGGATGCCAGTGGTGGCAGTGGAGGTGGTGAGAAGCTAGTAGATTCTGATACAGACTGGTCACAGTGACCTGGCATCATTATCGGACCAATAATATGGAGTCTGAGAAAAAGGGGGACTAACTTTGACTCCAAAGTATTTGGGCTGCCGCAACTGGAAAGATGGAGGCGCCACTTACTGTGATGGGAAGGGCTGCTGAAGAAGCAGATTTGGAGGTTAGTTGATTCAGTTTTGAACATGTTCAGTTTGAAGTGATTAGGAATAAACGGTTATGTATCTAAATTTGGAGTTTAGCAGAAAGTTCTGAGTTGGGCTAAACATTTGGGAGGCAATCAACTTACAGATGGCATTTGATCCCATGATGCTAGATGAAACCATCAGGGAAATAAATGCCATCTAAGAACCGAGTCCTGGTTACTGCCACATTATATTTTGTAATCACATTTAATCATTAAACACCCATAATGCATACACTCATATGTTCACATGCATATCACCTCTGTGGACTCATTCTCGATTAGTCAAGAATAGTTTCCTTCTCCTCAGCTTTACAAATGTCAAAACTGGCCATCAAAACTCAGAACATTCACTAGTATTTTTCTACATAGCAAAGTCGCTGCATTATTTGACTATGGAATGAATGGTTTTCAGAGGGCTCGTTTCTAAGAGTTGGCTTAAAGGGCCCCATGCAATATTCACAAGGCCTGTAGAAAGTGCTAAAAAACTTGGCATCAGGGGACAGAGCCCTACTGATCAGCAAGCTTTTGCATAAATAATAGAATTCTAGCAGCAAATGTTTTAAAACAAAGCATCGCCTGATCCATATTTTATTGTGATTTTAAAAATCAAATCATAGGACTTCCGCCAAGATGGAGGCATAGGTGGATGTGCCGTGCCTTCTCACACAACCAAGTTTAGAGACAACTAAATATTAGCAACAGAAAACATAGCCAGAACACGGAAAATTGAACTTTTCGGAAGTCCGTTAACAACAAATTCTTCAGCCTGACCGGTAAGGGGCTAAACCAGCGGCTGGTGAAGCGGGATTGCACAGGAAAACTCAGTCAGACTGACTCAGGCGCCGAATCCAGATGCACGGAATCCAGGCGCGGGGTTGGACCTAGTGAGCTACCAAGCGAGCCACCAGGCGAGCGACCTCGGGGGAGACAGCAGGGGAGCGGTGCTGCGTGTTGACTGTGGTCGCTCATTTGTGTGCGGGTGGACAGGTGAGGGAGTGGGCGGTTGGACCGAGGCCCGGCGGGTCCCCACGGCAAGCTGCAGTGGAGGGCGCCGCCATTTCCGCCCTCTGACCCCACCTCCACATACAGCATCACAACCCAGCGACCTGGGAGTCCAAGGCACCCCTTCTCACACTTAAAGGGCCAGAACAGACCAAAAATGTCGCAAGATCTCAAAGCTCCAGAGCCCATAGATCTAAGGGATGAAGAAATAGCAAAACTCTCAGACGCACAGTTTAAAACACTGGTCATCAGGATCCTCACAGAACTGGTTGATTATACCGACAAATTAGACAAATATATGAAGGCGAAACTAATTGAAATGAATGGAATTGCACAGGAAACCAATAGCAATGAAAAGGAAACTGGGACTCAAATCAATGGAGTGGACCAGAAGAAAGCAAATAATGGCCAAACAGAAAAGAGTCAAGAAGCAAGAATTCAAAGAAATGAGGAGAGTCTTAGGAACCTCCAGGACATCTTGAAACGCTCCAACATCCGAATTATAGGGGTACCAGAAGGGGGAAAGGCACAGCCACCAGTGGAAAACTTATTTGAACAAATAATAAAGGAGAATTTCCCCAAGCTGGCAAAGGAAACAGACTTCCAGGAAATCCAGGAAGCTCAGAGAGTCCCAAAGAAGTTGGACCCAAGAAGGAACACACCAAGGCACATCATCATTACATTAGCCAAAATTAAAATGAAGGAGAGAATCCTAGAAGCAGCAAGAGCTAAGGGGACAGTCACCTACAAAGGAGTCCCCATCAGACTGTCAGCAGATTTCTCAAAAGAGACCTTACAGGCAAGAAGGAGCTGGAAAGAGGTATTCCAAGTCATGAAATCCAAAGACCTACAACCAAGATTGTTCTATCCAGCAAAACTTTCATTTAGAATGGAAGGACAGATAAAGTGCTTCTCAGATAAGATCAAATTCAAGGAGTTCATCATCACCAAGCGCTTATTATATGAAATGTTAAAGGGACTTATCGAAGAAAAAGAAGTTAAAGAAACATGAACAGTGAAAGGACAACAAACTCACAGTTATTAACAACCACACCTAAAACAAAAGCAAACTAAAAGGACAGCTAGATCAGGAGTGGAAACATAGAAATGAAGATCTCAAGGAGGGTTAGCAACAGGGGAGTGAGGAGGAGGAGAAGGGGGGAGAAGGTACAGAAAATAAGTAGCATAGACAGTAGATAGAAAATAGATGGGGGGCAAGAATAGCATGGGAAATATAGAATCTAAAGGAATTGAGACACATGGTCATAAACTAAAGGGGGGGTAATGGTGAGGATGGGGGGGTAGGGTGGAGGGGAATGAAGGGGGGAATAGAACAACTGTAACAGCATAATCAATAAAAAAGAAAAAAATAAACTTAATTTAAAATAAATAAATAAATAAAATAAAAATCTAAAAAAAAAAATCAAATCATGTTAAAATGTTCCACCATGCCATGGTCTATGGTCTATGGCCTATGCCATCTTGCTCTCTGACAGAAGTTGACTTTGAAAGATTATATTTTAATAAAGAGAGAAAATACATTAAGACTTATAGTACTGAAAAAAGGATTAGGCAAGAATCAATATTAATAATAACTGCTTACTAAAAATGAAATCATATTACTTAAATATTAATGTAATAAGAACTTCTTACTGAAGATGCATCATGAATGTTCATGTAGATTTTTTATGGTTCTGTTTGTCCATAAAGTTGATCCTGTAGTTTCATACAACATACTAAATAAACACAGAATATAATATATGCAGTGTAGTACTGATTCCTACCACAGAGGACATCAAAACTCTTGCTTAAATATCTCCCAATTTAAAACATATGCATCCGATTTTATCACTCTTAAATCTACTGCTCCATCTCCTTGCTTTCATTCCTGAACTTCTGAAGAGATCACCCCACTTTTCTTCTTTCAGTCTACGGTCATCAACTTTTAACTCTATACAATCTTTCTTATTTCTCACCCCTCAATGGAAACAGCCATCTCAAAGCAATAAGTCTACCTCTAACATGGCACATCCAGCTGCCTCTCCCCCATCTCTGTCCTTGTCAATTCCATTATAGCATTAGATACTGTTGAAGATGACTGCATTTTTCAAAGTCTTTCTTTTTAAACCTGTGTTATAGTAACCTTCAGGGAAAGTTTTATAATCACACCTATCTTTCTGCCGTCTCTGGTTCCTTCTACTGTGTGTGTGTGTGTGTGTGTGTGTGTGTGTGTGTGTGTGTGTAAAATCATCCCAAATACCTTGTCCTTGAACCTCTTCAAATGTATTGTACTTTTTCTGTCTCTGTGAAATCTCATATACTTGTAAGGATTGCTCAATTACCTCCTTCCATCCTAGCCCTTACGGTGTGTGTCTGTGTCATCGGTCTTAACCCACCTTGAGAATAAACACTGATTTCCAAATACAGTTAGACAGCTCCACATAGAGATGCCACTGGCAGTTCCAACTCAGCATGGCCCTTTTTGTACATCTTCCTAATGCCAAGAGGCCTCTCAGTGTACTCCTTAAAATGCCTGGGGTTAAACACAGAGGTCCATATTCCAAACCTGTCAGTAGCCTTCTCTGCCTTCAGAGTAAATACATCCCCTTTCGTATGATATCAGGGTCCTCCACAATTTGCCTTCACCCTTCCCTTCCAGCTGCCTCTGCTGCTTTCCCCCAACACTACATAGCCTGCACGTCATCTGCAAAATAAACTTAGGATTCAAGGTTCTACAGTTCAAGAAAGTAAGCAGGATAAACCTGCCGGTTGAGTAGTTATAAAGAATTACTTGAAAAGACACAAAT
Organism: Artibeus jamaicensis; assembly: GCF_021234435.1. Taxonomy (NCBI): domain Eukaryota; kingdom Metazoa; phylum Chordata; class Mammalia; order Chiroptera; family Phyllostomidae; genus Artibeus; species Artibeus jamaicensis. The sequence continues at coordinate 4,188,024 of NW_026522028.1, read as the reverse complement.
ACCCTTTGTTTTAATGAGCATTCATTATGGCACACTGTCAGATTTTTCCTCTTCAAATAATTTGAGAACCTACAGCCTACTCTGCTGTTGCAAGGGTGAATGCTGAATTAATGTGAACACATTCTGTCAAGGTTGAAAGCATTATACTGTTAAGACACAGGCGTTCTTGTAAACAGAGGAGATGTGTGTAGGCGAATGGGAAGAAATGATTTATGTAGAGCACATTCCACATGACTTACTTAGGTTTTCTGGATTTTGCCAAAACACAGAATTGCAAAGATCTGCCCACGCGAATAAAGGTTATATGTATCCAAACAATTTAGGAAAGTACCCTCAGAGGGGAGGGGGGTTGGGGGCCTGGGTGCAAAGGGTGAAGGGATTGAGAAGTACAGAATGGTAGTTACAGAACAGTCACGGGGATGGAAAGTTCAGTATAGGGAATACAGTCAATGATATTGTATTCACTATGGATGGTGCCAGGTGGGTACTAGAAATATTGGTGGTGGCAGGAAAACTCTGCAAAGTATATGACTATCTAACTACTATGCTGTACACCTGAAATGAATACAAAATAATACTGAATGTAAAGTGTAATATTTTTTAAATTTTTTGAAAGAAAGTGTGCTCAGCTACAACTGGGTAGATATAAAATGATTAACATCCCAGTGCCAAAAACATCCTAAGATTTTCTCTCTCTCTCTCTCTCTCTCTCTCTCTCTCTCTTTCCTCACTTTTTTCTGAAGTTTCACTTAGGTGACTGTAGAATGTTCTGATTCATGTATAGCTCTCCATTATTCAGTAAATTATGTGTGGTTCATAGACATTTCCCAATTACCAGATATCAAAGCTAGTTTTATCAAACTTAATTTTTTATTCCAATTAATCATAACTTTCATTTTAAATCTACATTCCTACACAGACACAATTTACTCAGTTTTTATTTGTCTCCAAATACTACCCTACATAAGTATAGGGCTGCATAATAAGTATAGAGCTTGCATTAATACATGTCACATAAATATATCATTTTAAAACAAGAGAGGAAACCAGATTGGGTTGATAATGCTATTACTGTTAAGAAACAGATGGTTGGGAAATTTCTGTAAATTTCTGTATGATATAAGTATCATCATAATTTATGGCAAAATATAGATATGATCTGGTAATTGCCCACTTTCTACTAAAATGTATAAGTCAGTAAGACTTACTCAGAAAAATGGAAAATCATACATTAGATTGACCTAGGAGAGTCCTCTTTTCTTGTACTTTACAAAGTAATCTATCCAGATAAATAGCTTCATTTTACTCAGCTTATTAAATGCCTTGTTTGTTTTTGTAAATTCTATGATGCATATTTAAAGCCAGCCATCTGTGAGAAGAAAATACAAAAATGGCGAATTTAATAATAATCTAAACTATGTAAATGTATTCATTTTACTTCTTATATGCTTATTTTCTCATATAAGCTGTAGACCATGAAACTAACTCTCAAGTGAGCACATGTATCATTATTTTCTTCTTTATTCTTAAAAAAAAAAAAAAAAAGAACAGCCCAAGGTCTTCCTCTGATAAAATGAGAAATGACAGAAAAGAAAAATGCTATGATATGGAAAATAAACACATTCTGAAAGTCCATTTGTCATCATTTTATTACATATATTTATCTTCATATACACAACATCACTGAGCATAGCACTTTGCTTGTAACAGGTACTCAATAAATGTTCACTAAATGTTAAATATATTTAGTTCATTAGTAATAACCCAACCTATACTAAACATGACTTTGATTGGTGTAGGGCAGTCTCTTTGAAAAGCACCCAGTTGTTATGTACATAAGATAAAAACACTAGTGGGGGTGGAAAAAATATTTTTCAAGAAAAAAACCATTTCTTGAACCAATGAAAAAGCATCTATTCAAATGCATGTGTACATGCATATACCTATATAAGCACAAATAATGCATATACTAGAATACTGCTACATGGTATCTCTTATTCCATGAAAGATTTATGTGATCGCACCATGGAAAAGCATTAAAATCATTCAAACATTACCAAAACATGATTCTCAAAATATATTCAATCTATCCCACTTTGTGTAGCAGCCTTGCAGTTGGGATGAAATCAATCACAACCTCAATCCAGGCATGAGCCCTGGTGGTTGAAGTGAATCCGACCTCATTACGGAGACTGGCTCAGAGACATGTAATAGACATCTACATGCACGGTCTTCTGCTTCCCACATGGTATAATAATCACAGGCACACAGTCTAGCATGTTCCAACCAACAGAGTGCCTGGCCTTTCTGTGTGATTACTGAGAATAAAAGGAATTTTTTCCCCTTGAACATAAAGAAGTAAAGAATCACTGGAAGATTCTGGTAGCCATCTTGGTATTATGACAAAACCATCCTGGAAAGAATCAAGTACTGTAATTTTTTTTGGACCATAAGACATACCTAGGTTTTAGAGGAAAACAGGAAATAAATTTTGCAGCAAAAAATGTGATAAAATATTTAAGAACAGAAATAACATAACATTTCACCAATGTAAATGTAAACAGAACTCAACAGCAGCATTAACAACCATTATTCCTCCCAAATTGGGGGTGAGGGGGTGGCATGTGTCTTATAGTCCAAAATATGGGTACTTAATAGAAGTAGGAGAGGAGGATTGAGCCAAGAGAATCACAGAACAATAGAGCTGCAGTGTGATGACAAGGTGAATATGTGGATTCAATTCTGACCACTGTTCTAGAAGTTTCTGCCACACAAACCAGTAATTCCGCCAGTATATTCACAAGAATTTTTAGCAGAGGAAAATGTCACATATAACTACTCCGATGCTCGGGTTTTCTGTATATATGTATACGTTCTTGAATTTGTCTTTTTCAGGAAGAACCCATTGGTAGTTTATTATTTTAACAAAAGCACAAATATGGCTCTATGTGAGGCAAATGCATTTTTACTTAATAAAATTGAAAAATTAAAAGATGGTATTATTTAATTCATTGTTACAGTAGGCTACATGTTCTATAAATGTCTTTCTAAAACACACTACCTAAAAAGAATTTACTCAAGTGAGAGAATCTATGTGATTATTTTTACTGTAAAACATGAGAACTCTGTAAATAGGTAAAATGAACTAACTCAATTGTTTTTAATGAATTGCAGTACAACTGAGGAGAAAATATTAAAACTTTCATTTACATGGTTCCCTTATAATACTTAAAGAGAAACACTTTCTGCAAAAAGAATTACTAAAGCACCAAATTAGACTTTACTAAGAAAAGGAAGATCTTCAGTTTCAGATATATATGTGATAGGGAGAGATAAAAATGACAGAAGTTTAGCATAAAATGTCTGTAAAATAATTACCCATTAATACGATGAATGTGTGTGTGTGTGTGTGTGTGTGTGTGTGTATTTTTTTCCATCTCACAGAGACATGCACCATTTATAAAATTTGAATCAAGCATCCCTTGTGCGTAGTCTGGGGCGTGAGACAGTGTAGAGGCCAATTCCAAGCATAAGATGACTAATACCTGAAATGACACTGTTAGTCTTTCCCTAATTAGCTTATGACCTTATCCATGTTAAAACATGATGGTTTTTTCACAGAAGGTTTCAATGCAAACTTTATGCATGAGTTTCGCATTACTATAACAAACATTTTAATTTGTACATAATTAAATATTGAAGAATAAAGTGCTGAAAGTAACAGATCCTAAGATGTAGAATAGGCTGAATTATGTCAGAAACAAAAACCACAAGTGAGAAGGACCTTCCTATCTGAGGGTGAAAGTTGTCATATGGTTAAAAAACAGTTGATGAAATAATGACCTATTTTATCATGGAGACACATACATGATACCTACCAACATTACTAAGGGACTCGATAGAAAGAAAGATGTTGGCACTTACTGGCCCTCTTTATCCCAAGAAAGAAAGAAGCTAACGCTAAAAGTCGCCTGTCTGAAGCATACAAAAAAGAAAATATGGCCTGGCTGGTGTAGCTCAGTGGATTGAGTGCCCCGCCTGCAAACCAAAAGGTCACCCAGTCAGGGCACATGCCTAGGTCACAGGACAGGTCCCCAGTTGGGGGGGCGATTGACAGGCAACCACACATTTGACATTTTTCTCCCTCTTTCTCCCTCCCTTCCTCTCTCTAAAACTAAATAAATAAAATCTTAAAAAAAAAGAAAATACGGTTTTGTTGAAGAGACCTTTGCTACCTGTGGCTTACAATGTAAACAACTTGAGTGGCTGGTAACTTTCAGCCCGATAGGATTAGAAAAGCCAATTTTTATTTTTATTCCAAATCTTCTGAATACAGGTAGGAGGGGAAGAATTTAAGAGTTAAGTATACTAAAACAAAACAAAAAACAACGGTAGTGCTTCCCCAAAGCACTTTTCTGATGAAGTGGTCATTCCTGTCAAGCAGCAGCTGACGTGTAATCTACCGTCAAATGGTGGACTGGCTATGTCTCCTGCCCCAAACCTTTGCTGCAAATTGCGTTTGTCAGGGGACATGCAAAGTGCATGTCTCCAGATAAATGCAAGAAAAAACACCTCACGTTTGAAGATTAGCACTAAACCAAAAGGACTTTGCTTACTATGTTATAGAACTGAGGAGAGAAATACTCACGTTCTAAAAATTATAAAGAAACTGATTTTCAAAGACATCCCAAATCTTCTTTAAAAATATCTTATTACTCAATCTTAGGGTAAATACCAGAACCCTGAAACAATGTGACACATAGAAGATTAAAATGGCATAATCCTCCCTGAAATGGAACGCTGCCCATTGTTGATCTCAGACATACTCAAGATGACAACTATTAAGCAAGACTTAATGAAGAGAGAGAATATAGCCAGACACTCCCTGTCAATGCAGGATATATGCTTGTTCCCATTTTTTCCTTTCATACATTTTTTTTGAAATCGAGATGTCCTATTCTAACTTTTTATTTGGGGGTATTAGACTTGGATCTTCTTTACAATTTAATCATAACCCACTGGATCCTGAAGCACTGCATCACAGATCAATTGAAAGGGACCTTAGATCACCCAAATAACCTGACCTGGAAACTGAACATCATCAGTGGAAAATGTTAGAGACCAGGGGTGTGCAACTCATTTTCACCGGGGACTACATCAGCCTCGCGGTGGCTTTCAAAGGGCCGAATGTAATTTCAGCTCCTTAGCAGTTAAGGAGTAGGTACATTTACACAGTCCTAACATTATTTCAGCCCTTTGAAGGCCACCTTGAGGCTGATGTGGCCCCCAGTGAAAATGAGTTGCATACCCCTGTTCTAGACTCTCTCTTTTCAAGGATGTTATTGGGGCATTTCTGAAAGTGAATATATGGTAGGGAGGGTCTGTCAGAGTGCTGGATATTCAAAGTGGAGGACTGTAGCAGACATTGAGATTGTCCACCCCATTTTCTTTCGACCATCACCACCCCCCTCCCGCAGACATAGCAGTGACTGGAATGTAGATCTTACCCTCAGTTGTACATGTGAGGTTGGTTTTTGTACAAGGCAAGCTGAGTAATTCTATCCTCTTTGCTACCCTGATCTTCTCAGGTCAGGTACATGGTACTGAGACTTTCCAATCAGAGACAAGCTCATACCTTTTGTTTAATACTTGGACTCGATACTTGATATTTTGTTTAATACTTGGAGAAAGACACATTATTAACCCTTGGCTGTGAACAAGGAAACAAGAGCTTCCCAGAACAGCTGAGAAAAGCCAGCTTATACCAAACTGATAAGTCATGGAGGGCAGGGTTGAGATTAACAGAGTAACAGAGAAAGAGACCCATCTTGACTCTATAATAAAATTCTATATAAAGTCCTTGATCAAAATTTGAACTCGCTAGTTACTGAGTCATTACATTTTTTGGTGGCTTAAGTAGCTTTGAAACCAATAGTATCCTGAATAACACAGGATATAATACACTTTAATGTTCTTCATCCACTTGGTAAGTCTTTAAATAATCAACAATCATTTTAATATGCACTCATAGCCTCCTCAGTGCCAAATATTCTAATTTCAAATCCAATACTGAATTGCTCAGTTCACCGCTATGTAGTTAATTGCTATTACTCAAAAAGCATTATCATTAATGCCACTGATGTTATTATCAACAAAATGAAGACCATTTGAATTGGTTCACTTATTCATCAAATGTAAAGTGTTAGAAAGGATTATTACATTATTGCAATTAGGGTGGCAAATAAATACACAACGTTTTTTCACAGGCTGGATATAACTCACAACTTTGAAAACAACCCCCCTGCCTCACTACTAAGTAAATGGTAACACTATCTGGATCCCTTGCAAGCAGAAAAGGTTACTGAAGTGAACAGATGATGGTTTCCATAACAATTATCTCCATCATTACTAGTGGTCTGACCCTCATTCTTCATTTCCTATTAAATTTAGTGAGGTGACATTGGTGAATAAGATTCTATAGGTTCATTTTCTAAAGCTGCCTTTCTTTTTACCCCTTTACTTTGAGGTTACCTGATTTGTCATTTCTGTCATTAAATTGTATGTTTCATTCACTTTTCGCCAATAGCAAAGAACGTGTTTAAGCATTTGTGAAAACATAATCTTTATTCACTAATTGTAGTTCCAAGAACACTTGGGAAGGGTCTTAGGTTAATACAACGGAAGCAGCCTAGGAGTTCAAAAACAGGTATTGGGTCCCATATCTACTGCTTTCTAACTATGCTGCTGTGATTTATAGAATTAAATTCCATCTCCTATCTCTCAAGTTCATTAGAGATAAAAACAACTCAAAACATGTAAAAGGGATATTAACATGTTAAACAGCACAAGGAATTCTCTTCATCCACAAGGAAAATTATGTCTTCTTTAGCTGGATCAATAGAATTCCGGTCACTGCCTCTTCTGGGAAGGGCGCGGCTCATGCGGAGCTCCTACTTCTCCTTCCACAAATGGCTTCGAGTTGATACCTCAACCTTTTGTTCCTGCTTCGCAAACTACATTTATATATGGATGGCATCATGGAGTGATTATCTGATATACCGTAGGAGGGAAACATTGACCTGGCTTCCCAAGCCCTCAGAATCTCATCACATCTCATTCTGGTAAGAGGTTCTTCACTATTTGGGGACATTAAACTCCTTTGAGAATACGACATAAAATGTGGATCCTTGACTCTAGAAAAAACTATATGTAAATTCAAAAACATTTTGAAGATTATGTTAATGGGGAAATGGACACTATCATGCACACTTCGTGAAACTCTTAGGGTCTCATGGACCCCAGTTGGATTGCTCTATCCTTTAATCTTTGGTAGTCTGCACTGGCCTATCATTCTGTATCCAGTTAAAATTCTATACCTTCAGTTGTCAGCAGTGTTAACTAACTCCTTTGAAAAATTTAACACAACCACACACATATTAGTTTGTAATATCCTCTGGTTATACTTTCAATATGAAACTTCATTAGATACAGTACTATGTACCATTTTTCTAGCATTTATACATTATCCTCAATTAAAATATAGTTTCTCATTTTAGTTTTATGGAATAGTAGTTTTTGAAGATTATCTCACAAATTACTTCCTTTTCCTTCTTTCCATTTTTTAAAAGTTGAGAACATGAGTGAGAAAGAATTTTTGTTATAAAAATATTTGCATATCTATTTAAAATGTGGAAATTAATTGAATAAAATAAAAAATACAAAATTCAAAAAATTAAAGCCTTCCTATCAATACAATGTAAAACAATTTAGTGTACTATATTCTGGATGTTATTGCTTTTGTTACATAATACATAAATAGATGTATATCAAACAAATGCAGTTTAGTTTTCCAAAACAAGTTGTAATGTCTCACCTTTTTTACTCATACAATTCCCTGATGCCACTAAATTTTCTTTTGTAGCTTGGTTCTTAGTGGCACTTATGGCATTGTATCACTTGGAGATATAATAATTTATTTAAAGAAACTAAAAGAAGGTATTCAAAGGTACAAATTTCCATAAAAAGCACATTAATTCCACAACCAAAAACAAATATGAAGACCTTAGAAATTGGTCGCGTAAACTTTCTTCCCAGAGGTCTCATTTAAACACTATTCGGTAATCTCATAATTAAAATTGAAGTGAAAGATTCACAAACGTCAGATATTTTCTCTGCTTCTGTCTCTCTAAATTGTGTAATACTTCATTAAAACTGATAGATTCCAATAACTCCAGAGCAAAGAAAACACCCAACCCAACTTTATAGAAAGTAATTAGAGCCCTGGCCAGGTGTTTCACTTGGGTGGAGAATCATCATCCCATACACGAAAAACATTACGGATTTGATTTGCAGTCAGGGCACACATCTAGGTTGCAGGTTCGACCCCCTAGTTGGGGCACTTATGAGAGGGAAGTGGTCAATTTTTGCTCTATCTCCCTCACCCTCTCCCTCCCTCCCTCCTTCCTTTCTTCTTCCCTTCCTTCTTCCCTTCCTTCTTCCCTTCCTTCCTTCCTTCCTTCCTTCCTTCCTTCCTTCCTTCCTTCCTTCCTTCTCTCTCTCTCTCTCTCTCTCTCTCTCTCTCTCATCTCTCTCATCAATAAACTTATCTTTGGGTGAGGATTTTTAAAATTGATTATAAAAATCCTTCCTACAGAATAAAAAATAATATCTGCCACATTTATCCTGTGATGATATTCATACCTACTAGCTCAATGAGTTCTTAGTTTTTTTAATATATTTTATTAATTATGCCATTACAGTTCTATTTCCCCCCTTCATTCGCCTCCACCTTGCACACCCCCTCCCCCACCATTCTCCCCCTTTAGTTTATGACCATGTGTCTCAAGTTCTTTAGATTCTATATTTCTCATACTATTCTTGCCCCCCGATCTATTTTCTACCTACCCTCTATGCTACTTATTTTCTGTACCTTCTCCCCCCTTCTCCTTCTCCTTCTCCTCTGTTGCTAACCCTCCATGTGATCTTCATTTCTATGGTTCTGCTCCTGACATAGCTGTCCTCTTAGTTTGCTTTTGTTTTAGGTGTGGTTGTTAATAACTGTGAGTTTGCTGTCCTTTCACTGTTCATCTTTTTTATCTTCTTTTTCTTAGGTAAGTCCCTATAATATTTCATATAATAAGGGCTTGGTGATGATGAACTCCTTGAATTTGATCTTATCTGAGAAGCACTTTATCTGTCCTTCCATTCTACCTGAAAACTTTGCTGGATAGAGCAATCTTGGTTGTAGGTCTTTGGTTTTCATGACTTGGAATACCTCTTTCCAGCCCCTTCTTGCCTGTAAGGTCTCTTTTGAGAAATCTGCTGACAGTCTGATGGGGACTCCTTTGTAGGTGACTGTACCCTTAGCTCTTGCTGCTTCTAGGATTCTCTCCTTCATTTGAATCTTGGCTAATGTAATTATGATGTGCCTTGGTGTGTTCCTTCTTGAGTACAGCTTCTTTGGGACTCTCTGAGCTTCCTGGATTTCCTAGAAGTCTATTTCCTTTGCCAGACTGGGGGAGTTCTCCTTTATTATTTGCTCAAATAAGTTTTCTACTTGTTGCTCTTCCTCTTCCCCTTCTGGTACCCCTATAATTCGGATGTTGGAACGTTTAAAGATGTCCTGAAGGTTCCTAAGCCTCTGCTTATTTTTTTGAATTCTTGTTTCCTCATATTTTTCTGTTTGATCATTTTTTCCTTCCTTCTGGTCCACTCCTTTGATTTGAGTCCCAGTTTCCTCTCCATTACTATTGATTTCCTGTGCATTTCCATTCATTTCAATTAGTTTAGCCTTCATACATTCCTCTAATTTGTGACTAAAATCAACCAGTTCTGTGAGCATCCTGATCACCGGTGTTTTGAACTGTGCATCTGAAAGTTTGGCTATTTCTTTATCACTTAGATTTATGGGCTCTGGAGCTTTGAGATCTTCTTGAGCCATTTTTGGTCTGTTCACGCCCATTAAGTATGAGGAGAGGAGCCTTAGGTGTTCACCAGGGTAGGGCCACCCACGTCTCTGGTTTGTAATGCTGTAGGTGGGGGCGGGGTCAGAGAGGGACAATGGCGGTTCCCTCTGCAGCTTCCTGCCGTTGGGGCCTCCACGGTCCGTCTCACTGCCTGCTCCTTTACCTGTTTATCTGCATGCAAATGTGTGGCTGTGGTCAGCCCTCAGTGGGTCCATCACCTTGTGCCCTCAGTGGGTCCACCTGCTACTCCACACCTGGGATCCACCCATGGCTGCCTGCTGGCACACCTGGGTTGCACACCCGGGTAGGTCTGTTGGATCTTTCCTGCCCCACCCCGCTCTGCTGCTGGCTCTGCCCCTCTTACTGGTTTGGCTGAAGTATTCATTGTTGCCAGACTTCTGTGTAGTTAAATTTTCTGTGGTTTGGCTGCATTTTTGTTGCTAAAACTTTGTTGTTTTTAAACTTGGTTGTGTGAGAAGGCGCAGTGCTTCCACCTATGCCCCCATCTTGGCAGCAGTCCGAGTTCTTAGTTCTTATCATGAAGCAGGAACTCCTCATAAGACAGTTTTTTAAAAGCGTGAAGTTAATGCATCCTAATTCACATGATGAATAACTAGCAGAACCACAATTAGAGGCCACAGTCAGTCAGAGTGATTAGCAATTGTGTGTGTGTGTGTGTTTATACTTAGAACATTTTAATACCATGAAATTAAGACAGTTGCTTAAGCCAACATGAGTACATGTCCTATAAGGAGGAGATATTCTCCCCTATCTGACAGAAAAAGTTAATATGTGGTCTCTACTTCTCTCCACGTTGCCTTTTCTCACAACCATAGTTATAGTATCTTTCCATAACCCATAACCAAAAAAAAAAATCTGAGCTTTTCATTTTCTGTCATTTGTGAAAAAAGAGAAAATTTGACCAGTCAACACACAATCATCTACCTTGTCATTCCTGTGAAAGATTCTAATGAGTAAACAACCAGGGTCATCTGACCCACTCTCCACTATCAACCTTGGAAATCACACATGGTTTTTAAAATCAAAGTGTGGATACGCTCATCATTTCATTATAAAAGTTTACAAATAAAGTAAATATAAAGGGAAATCAAGGGCCATGAAGACATTTCTAATCATGAAACCTAATGCACCAAAAAAAAATAATAATAAGCCTCCAAGTCACTAGAAAAAAAGAGAGAGAATGTTATAAAAAATTTAAAAGCTTTAAGTTCTACAAGGATAGAAAATAATGACAAATACTTGGAGTGACTGACATTGTTCGGTGTGCTAGGAGAGGTGGGTCAATGTTCAGGCCAATGTCATATTTGGGCCTTTTGTGTTTCTACAGTTGTATCTTGCACTTCATGGTACGGTGTGGTCAGAGTTATTATACAGGAGATTTTCTTTAGACTCACCCATTCTTGAAATTTACTGACTCCATACTACACAATTCAGATGTGCCAAAAAACATAGTACATGGGCTGGGGACTTGGGAAGATGTTTGTCAAAGGATAGAAACTTGCAGATAGAAGATGAATACATTCTGGAGATCTTACCACGAAGAAAGGGATAATAATGACATGATGAGGTGGAAGTGTTAGCTAACAGTAAGTACAGTAGTAATTATACGTATATATCTCAAATCAATACATGGTATACCTTAACTTTCATATAGTTACATGTCAATTCCATCTCATTTTTTTTAAAAGAAGAGGTAAAAATCACACTACATTTAAATTGTCTTCACATTTTCTGTTTTCTTTCTCATTGACTGAATAAAACTGGTAAACAATTTCATGTCTAAATGTTCTTTAGATCCATGAAAAAAGATTCCTAGGATTTCAATGTAATTCAAACATGAGTAACAGAAGGCTTCTTAATTTAACATCAGACTCAGAGAGAGTGGAAAGTCAATAAAGATTTCTAAAGATGATGTGATGAACAGGTGGAACTGCCTTTCATGAAAATGCACATGCTATTTTGTTTATTTTGCTAGGAAACAGGTTTGGAAGGAGAATAAGAAAATAAAGGTCATAATAACCAAAGTAAGAGAAAGGGATTTAAAAATGGCAAAAGAATATCATCATTTTCTTTTCATGCTCTTCCCACAGCATGCCACAACTAAAATCACCCCAAGAAATGTCTAAACCATTACTGTGCTCCTAAAACAGTAACTATAGTATGCCTATGCTCTGAACTCACACACATAACAATGAAATGTAATTGGTTAATCATAATAGTTTTTAAATAATTCCATTTTGGTGAAATAGTAGATAAAAGATAAGGCAGGTCCTCTTTCCTCTCAACAATGATACAATGCTAACAGCATTAATTGATTGTATTAATAACTCTTGGCATTACTTGAAATACCATGGTACCAGATAAACTCTGACATATGTACTATATAGTTAAAAACATAAAAGAAAGAAAGATAGAAAGAGAGAGAGAGAGAGAGGGAAAGGGAAAGGGAAAGGGAAAGGGAAAGGGAAGGGAAGGGAAGGGAAGGGAAGGGAAGGGAAGGGAAGGGAAGGGAAGGGAAGGAAGGGAAGGAAGGGAAGGGGAAGAGGAAAGGGAAGGAAGGGAAGGGAAGGAAGGAAGGGAGGGAAGGAAGGGAAGGGAAGGGGGAAGAGGAAAGGGAAGGAAGGAAGGGAAGGGAAGGGAAGGAAGGGAAGGGAAGGGAAGGGAAGGGGAAGAGGAAAGGGAAGGAAGGAAGGGAAGGAAGGAAGGAAGGAAGGAAGGGAAGGAAGGAAGGGAAGAGGGAAGGAAGGGAAGGAAGGGAAGGAAGGGAAGGGAAGGAAGGGAAGGGAAGGGGAAAAGGAAAGGGAAGGAAGGGAAGGGAAGGGAAGGGAAGGGAAGAGGGAAGGGAAGGAAGGGAAGGAAGGAAGGGAAGGGAAGGAAGGGAAGGGAAGGGAAGGAAGGAAGGGGAAAAGGAAAGGGAAGGAAGGGAAGGAAGGAAGGAAGGGAAGGGAAGGGAAGGAAGGAAGGAAGGGAAGGGAAGGAAGGGAAGGAAGGAAGGGAAGGGAAGGAAGGGAAGGGAAGGGAAGGAAAGGAAAGGAAAGGAAAGGAAAGGAAAGGAAAGGAAAGGAAAGGAAAGGAAAGGAAAGGAAAGGAAAGGAAAGGGAAAGGGAAAGGGAAAGGGAAAGGAAAGGAAAGGAAAGGAAAGGAAAGGAAAGGAAAGGAAAGGAAAGGAAAGGAAAGGAAAGGAAAGGAAAGGAAAGGAAAGGAAAGGAAAGGAAAGGACAAACAACATACATATAGAACGGCTTTACACCCAGCCTGGAAAAACTGTCTGTTCTTCCAGGCATGCCTGAAAGTCTGCATTTTGACTATTGGCTTAACTAAGAGTTCTGAGATTTCACTGTGCTTTTTAAGATCCTAAACTCATGTGATGATCCCCAGCGTCAGTTTGCTTACTGGTGCTTTATAACTGGCTTAATCAAATTCACACGGCAAGCTTTAGTACCTGGCTGAGGGGCCTTTCAAGGCTTTCCACTGAAAGCTTCTCTGAGCTCTGCCAAAGCCACAATTCCTCACCCAGATCTTGTGGTGCTAAAGGAACACATGGTGCTCTGTGTACAGGAGTAAGAGCACATGGAGCCCTGGCTGGTGTAGCTCAGTGGACTGAGTGCTGGCCTGCAAACCAAAAGGTCACCAGTCAGGGCACACGCCTGGGTTGTGGGCCAGGTCCCCAGTGTGGGGCACATGAGATGCAACCTCACATTGATGTTTCCCTCTCATTCTCCCTCCCTTCCCCTCTCTCTAAAAATAAAATTTAAAAATCTTTTTAAAAAAGAATAACAGCACGTGGGAAGCTAGGGCTGGGAATGGCTCTCAGACTTTAGCTGCTTACTGTATACTCTTTCTCCCTTCCCCTTCCACATCACTGCCTTTTAATACAAGCCTTTCATGAATATACTCAGTGGAGTCTGTGAGTCTTTTCAAATATCTGAGTTGGGGAAAACTTTATAATATATTATTTCCTAGCCATAAAAATCCTAGTAGGCAGAACTCATGTATACAAGGTTTATCCAGAAAAAGTCCAACCATTGTTAGGATAATGAGAATGGTTTGTGTGACACTGATATGACCTGGCAGCCAAGGAGAATGGACTGGAATGCACATGCATGAAGAATGATGACTTCACTGTACTAGTCAGTGGGGGCAGTAAAAGCCATTCATTGAGCGCATGTGCAAAGGGCTGTCAGGTGCGAAATGACTGAGAGAGTAGAGCAACGAGTCTGCATCAAATGTTGCATTAAGCTTGAACATGCCTCTGCAGAAACTGTTCAGATGATTCAGAAGGCCACAGCTATGGGCAACTGGTGATTGGCAGCTTCATCACGACAACGCACATGCTCATGCATCACGTCTTGTGCAGAGTTTTTTGGCCAAACATCAAATCACCCAGGTGACTCAGCCCCCTACAGCCTAGATTTGGCACCCTGTGACTCCTAGCTTTTTCCAAAACTAAAATCACCTTTGAAAGGAAAGAGATTTCAGAACATCTATGAAATTCATGAAAATATAACAGGACAGCTGATGGCGACTGGGAGAACTGTTGTGAGGTTCCAAGGGGACTGAGGGTTTTGAAAAGGACTCCTTTTGAAAAGGAGGTATCATTGTCCTATGTACAATATTTCTTGTATCTTTTTTAATATCTCTATATTTTATATTACATGGCCAGATACCTCCTGGACAGACCTCATATTTTCACATAGTTTTTATATTTCATTCCATATTTGGGGAAATTAAGGTACATCTTTATGTTAATGAAATATGCCTATGTTTTACTCAAATAGCTGCAGATAGATCACAAACTAATCATTTTGGAAAAAGCAATTCATTTAACTTCAAGCTTATATATCATTCTTTTATTAGAAAAATCTTTCTGCCATTCTAAAACACTAAATATATTTCTACTCTCACATCAGAAAACATTCTGAATTTTGACTGTAGTTTTACTTACAGCAGAAGAACCAAAATTACTCTATTGCATAAGAAAGTGCTATACTTAGAAAATTCCAGGAATTATATACACCCAAATTTTCTATCCATAAATCCATTAAAATGACACATTTCTTCAATTCTTACTGATTTTATTTTCCTAATATTTTAGTAGTTTTCTAACATTTAGAAATATCACTCAGAAATTATACTAGAATTTAAATTGAGACTTCAAATTTTAGCTTCCTCAAAGGTATATGACCTGCTTCTCCTCCAAAAGTCATACAATTTCCCTCACTAATGGCCCTTCAGTCAGTAAGTAGAATATTTCAGCAAGGCAAAGCCTCCTTGTCTATAAATTACTTTACCTACTTTTGTGCACTATTAAAATTCCCTCTTATGAAAAGGCGAGAAAGCTTGATACAATTCCTATATTTTAACTTAGAAGAGTACTTCCTTTACTCAAACTGAGGTATTGCATCTGAATTTATTCATGTAGATCATTTGTTAAGGGAGTCATAGACTTAGCATTATTTCAAAAATGTGTTAAAACTTCACACAAGCCAATAATGTGACTCTTTCAAAATTGAGTAAAAATAGAAATTCAATTTTGAACCCCAACATTGAGCCTATGGGCTCAGGTTCACTGTCTGTCTTTCTCTTCCTCCTCCCCCTCAACTCTCTCTCTCTCTCTCTCTCTCTCTCTCACACACACACACACACACACACACACACACACACACACACACAGTAGAAGTTGTTAAGAACTGAAAATTATCAGGCTATTCTTACTGAAGGGAGTAGTTTGTGGATCTGTATCTACTTATCTACTTACACAGTATCTTCTCTGGGCTGAAGTAGTTCCTAGTTACATGTTATATCACTTTCCACTAATCCCTTCCCCACATATTTTCTATTCTTAGTCTGTGAGAATTTTCCTCTTGAAGAAGTAAAGCTTCATAGGGCAGCAAAGGTCCTAGAGTTTACCTATTTCTCCCATCTGCTGAACACAGGCTTACCTCTATGGCTATAGTACTGTCATTTACTAAAGCCATGGCCCAGTTAAAATATTTTCATTCTTCTCCTCACTTATCTAAGTCTCCTAAAAAGCCCTGTTTAGGATGAATGTGGTCAATGAAAGTCCTTAGTACTTACACATGTACCACTGCAGAGTGGCTGTACAAATTACAGATTCGTGGCTCCCATCCACCACACTGGTGACGGGCCTCGTGAATCAGTATTTTTACCACCTCCCCAACCATTAAGGTCACCTTAGAAAATAAGCCCCCTGTTTGAAATGTAGTTTCTCCTACCTTGCAATCTTCATTCTGTAGACCTCCTGTTCAAGGACAGCCGATGGGAGTAATAATTTATAGCAAGTAAAGAAAGAACATGTAAAACCCTGTCGCTACATGGTTCAGATTGTAGAACCTGCTTCTGGAACCCTGCACAGTTTAAGGTCATGAGAACAGCACAAGGACATCTAGCTGAATAGCGGCCCACCCAAATAATGATGTTCACTCGATTTTCTCCCACGACGTTAAACGTAATGGGATAATGGGACATATAAAAAGATTATTCCATTTAATCATCCATTCCATCCACAGGTTTTGAGTGCCTACAGTGTGATCTAGATTCCGAGCCCCTTCTCTCTCAGAGTGACCGTGGAGCTGTGTTACATAGGGTAGTCAGAGAAGTCTTTTCCAAGGCCCAATTCAAGTCAGGAAGCATGCCCTGTAAATATCTGGGGAAGAGCTTTTGAGGAAGAGGGAAACACATGAGTAAAATCCCTGAGTTGGAAGCGTGCTTGGTCTGTTAGAAGCAAAGACAGCAGGCCAGGGCATCTGGAGCTGAGTGACAGAGAGGAGGGTAGGGGAAATGTATGATGTGCAGGGAATGGATCACATAGGATTCTGAATTTTCTTCTGAGTTGTAAAGTGAAATTATTCTAGGTTCTAAGCTACTCCAAACATATTCTGTGCTTCCTAAATTTGTAAATTCCTGAAGGACAAGAATGTAGCCATATACATGCATCCCCCACACTTGGTTCATTGTCATCCACCCCATAATAGTTACCACTGTTCAAGAAGAATCCTAGATTAGGATTGTGGATTTTAGGTTTACACAGGAGCCAAAAGTTGTCTCGGACAGCTATAGAGGTTCTGCACACTGCCGGTGAACGGGTTAGCGAATCAAGGGTCCAATGGCTGATCCGCTTTTCCAACCAATCTTGATCTCTCTGTTGGAAGAAGTCTTTAAGCAGATCATCATTTTCTAGAGTTTTCTATTGCAATTTTTGATATTTCTACTAGAAAGTTGAATACTAGTCAAAAAGCATGTATGGGTCCCCAATAATTTTAGCAAGTTAAATGACTTTGTTTGGCTTTGTAAGTTAATATTTTATATATGAAGAATATCACTAAGTCAGTTTCTTGAGAGCATGGCCATGTTGTTATTTCCTATTTCGGTTTGTCTTTTGATATCTCTACAAATCATTGCATATGTATTTTAGAAGTCATAAATAGTGCCCATGCTTATGACAGCTTTCCACATTGGACACATGTAATATGAATATTACTTCCTAGTATTCTGTCAGTGGATGAGGCCATGTGACTGGTTTTGGCCAATGAGTTATGAACTGAGGTTACATACATCATTTCCTGTCTAAGTATTCAATTACCAGTATTTAACTGCAGAAGGAAATTCCAGAGCTCTCTTTCCCTTTTCACAGTAACTGGAAATACTCTGGATGGTGGCTATTTCACTGGGCTCGGTTGTTGAATGACCACAATGAATAGAGAGTCCCCTTGCTGATAAAGATGACATTTTACAAATATTGGTAAGTAGCTACTAATAAATTGTAACAGCAGTCATTACCCTGCATATTATGATATATTAGCAATTGTCCAAACCAGGATCAAGTTATCTTAGTGAGCAGTTTTAGCCTAGTTCCTAGTATATAATAATTACTCAGTAATTGTTTACTGAATGAAGCATGGAATCTAACTATTCATCTATTACAGGCTATTTAGACTTACTGTCTCAATTTTGCAAGGGCCATTAATAACAACTTATTTCCTTAAAAATCAAGTCAGTAAAACTCCAGGTACCAAGTTTTTAAGTTTCCCATTAAAAATATTAGCACCATAGAAGCCAAAATGTTATGCCACATTACATACCCAAGCCAATCATTAAATCAGAAGTTATGTACCTCAGTAAACTACAAGGAATTTGAAAAACAGCAACAAAGTAGCCTATAAATAGTTTTGCATTGCACAGAAATGTTTTGAAACAAGAAAAAGTTTCACAGGATAGACTGCTGCTTTTGCCAAAGACAATTGGGTTGAGCATGTGATCCTTCCCTCCCCAGTCATCCTTTGTGTGGTTTCACATGAATAGTATCACAAGAGGCATGGCTACTTCCTTCTTCCAGGGACTTAGAGAAAAGAAAGCAATGGCTATGACAGACAACAACCTAAATTAAACATGCACCAGTTGTTTTCTTTGGCTTCTTTCCATCACCTTCAATTCTCCAATGTTTTACTAAAGCTAATGGGATCCACGAATCACTACAAATAAGGCTGGGTGAGAATTACATGAGTATATATACCCATAGTGTGTACTATGATCTGGAATTCTAGTTATAGGCACTAGACTAGGGACGTGTGTACATAAGTGGATATGTACAGTCCATATATCTAACTTACAACAAAACACATACACTATATAACTATTTGGTATTATTGGTAGTATATGAGGTCTGTCTGGAAAAAGTCCAGCCATTCTTAATATAATGAGAATCATTTGTGTGACATCAATGTAAGCTGGCAGCCAAGGAGAGTGAACAAGAATACGCAGGCATGAACAATGATGACTTTACTGTAGTAGTCAGTGGGGGCGGTAGATGCCCTTGAGTAAGCATGTGTACTGTGTGGCTGTTGCATTTTAAATGATTGAGCCAGTAGAGCAATGAATCTGCGTCAAATTTTGTATTAAGCTTGAACATCCTCTGTGGAAACTATTGGGATGACTCAGAAGGCGCAGCTACGGGCAAGTGGAGATTGGCACTTTCACCATAACAACACACTTGTTCATGTTTCATGTCTCATGCAGAGTTTTTTGGCAAAATATCAAATCACCCAGGTGACTCAGTCCCCACTACAGCCCAGATTTGGTGCCCTGCAACTTCTGGCTTTTCGCAAAACTAAAATTACCTTTGAAATGGAAGAGATTTTAGACCATCAGTGAGATTCAGGAGAAGATGACAAGGCAGCTGATGGTGACTGGGAGAACTGTATGAGGTCCCAAGATGCCTACTTTGAAGGGGACTGAGGTGTCATTGTCCTAATTGTCATATGTATAATGTTTCTTATATCTTCTTCAATAAATGTCTCTATTTTTCATAGTGCATGGCTGGATACCTTCTGGACAGACCTCATATATACATAGCACATGTGCATAAACAAGTATATACATTGAAATGCTCATTTATGTATATGTGATATATAATTATATTACATATACTATTTGCAACTTTCTCTTTTAACTAACCATACAGCGGGGCTGTCTTTACAATGTGGCACTAAAAATAGCACTACAGCATGAATTTTAAGTGTTCCATGATACTCTACTATGTATATCAACCATCAGTTCTACCAATCCCACAGTAATGGACATTCAGGTCTGATATGTAACAAAGGCCCAAATGGGATTTTCCTATTGGGGTGTTTTGGTTTTTCTTATTGATTTACTGAGTTATTTACACATGAAGGCCACTAAAATTTTGTGTGTTATAAATGTTACAAACAATTTCCTAGTTCACCATTGGACTTTTAACTTTCTTTTGTAATGATTAGAAGTGTTTTAATTAACAAATGGACTCCTCTGTGGATTGTATACAATCATAAGTGAACTTTAAATTCCACTTTAAGCAAACATTTCAAAAAACACTGGGAGTGCAGCACGGGAGGCACTACTGCTCACACTGCTAATTAGCGTGCATACGTGAAATGAGGAAAACGTTTCATTAGCACATACACCTCCAGAGCAGAAAACCCACCAAAAACACAAGAGCCAAAATAAAATATACAGTAGCTGATTACAGAAAAAAAAAAGATAATGCCCATGAAATTAAGTTTTTTCATGCTATTCTACTTTCCAGTACTGGCCTCTGGTAATCAATCTGCAGGGCAAGATGTTGAGTGCTTGAGGGTGTACAGGAAGGGGTGCGGACACACTGAGGAAAGCCTGTGACCTTAAGGGCTGTCTCTGTGTGTGTCTGCTTATTCTGGTACTTTAACATTTTTCAAGGAATATTTTATTTACATCAAACATAACAACAGTGACATTCCAATGATGACAGATGACAACGTCTCATCACTGGCCACCTTTAAAAGGGAGTTCAGGCCTTATAGGAAACTTCTGATGCGATCCTATATATGATATCACATCATCCCACCACCCTCACTCCAGTAAAATTACCCTGCAGTGAAATATGGTATTACATAGCCTGATTTACTGTAGAAGAAATTAGTATAAGATGGCCCAAGGAAAAGCATCATTTAAGACATACGGGGCAAGTCCCACGGGCCAGGCCCTCCACCTTGTTTTATCCAGCCTGGCACCTTGTTTCTACCCAACGGCAGCACCGAGCTTTCATGTAACTGTTAAGGAGTAGTTACATTCATACAGTCCTAAAATCACATTCAGCCCTTTGAAGGCAACTGCAAGGCTGATGTGACCCCCAGTGAAAATGAGTTTGACACCCCTGATTTAAGAATAAAACAGCCTAAGACATCAGGTATAAAAGAAGTAAGAAATTTTATATATTTAAAACAAATGAAATAATTTAAATTTGACTTGTAATTTATATATTAGTGAGACACAAATATAGGTGATTATCTTTTGAAATTTCATTCCCATAATGGACAAATTACTGTTTATTAAAACATAACATTACATTTTGAGGCTAGACACAGTAAGGTGCATGAAAAGATAAAAACACACGTTTCAGAAAACCCTTACAGCAGCAACAAAATAATAAAGAAGGAAAAATTTAGTTCATTATTTGACCTTTAACTGTCTTTATGATGTTTCATCTATAAATTCCAACCAATACATGAAACAACTAGAATTGCCTTACTAAATACCTTTACCCACTCAATAAATAATTACTATAATCAGAGAATATGAAGCAATAGAAATAGCAAGGTTTTTAAGAGCTTAATAAATACTCTTTCACACTGATTCCTGGCTTCTAGGATCCAGTGGGCAAGGAGCAATTGGTAAATGAATGGTGATACTACAGTGCTTCTGGCATGCTCATTCCTGAACTATTTGAGGTACCAAATAGGTAAAGAGCCTTTAATCGTCTGGCTCACGTGAAATCTAAATGATGAAATAGAAGGAGAAGCATCCATGGGCACATCTTATTTCTAATTCCATTAATGATCCCCAATTCCACTTGAAATGACTTTTTGAGCTATTATAAAGTAAATTTTAATGTTTCCGAAAGAGACCTACATAGCTCAGGAAGCAGATAATTGCCGCTGGATTTAGCAGTCTGACCCACAATATAGAAACTTCTAATTAAAGTCCTCTTTTTATCATGCTAATCTTCCAGCCAAAAATTTCCTTGGGACATGTTATAATGAAGATAAAATGTGCTAAGGTTTTCATTCAACCAGAGATCCCAGAGAAACCTAAAAAACATGTTTATAAATGGTCACTTGAGGTAAATTTTATTGTGAAGGGCTCCTATTGTTATATATAGCTCTCAGCATAGGCATCGTTACACCAGGAAGAACTAAACTAACAGAAATAATGATTTGAAATGCTAGTCTTCCAAATCAGGATTTGATATAGGTAAAAGAGGAACATGACTTTCTGTAACTGAATCAGCAGACAGATGATCTGGAATTAAGGGCTCACATAACGAGACTGTCAAGTAGCATTAATTCCGTCAAAGACAGCTTTTCCCCAAGGGTTTATCACATTTTCCTAGTTTTACAAAAAAATGATGTCTTCATTCTTATTGTAAGTTCGCCATCACCCAAAATACTTCATATAAGCACTGATGGCGGCGTATTGGTTTCACAATAACTCTACATTAATTACCACTCAAAATGATACCCCTTAGAAAGAATTTTATCTTTTTCTTTAAAGGCTTAAGGGAGTAGCGTTTAAGTTAAAATAAAACATTTGCCAGTAGACTTGAGCCTTGAGTATGTAGGATTCACCCCATATTTACCACACATTTACCTATGTTGCTTTGTAAGTTTAGTAAGAAATTTTCACTGAATAACAGCATTATTCCATTTTTGCACTAATATTATTCCTTGCCAAAGACTACAAACTAGTACGTAAGGATACATTTTGACAGAATTCAGAATTCTGTAGCAGGGATTATTATACGTAGGTATCTGCTAACTACACAGTTTAAGAAATACAGGGTGCAGCACAAATAACACCCCTTCTTATGAGAAAATCTTCTATTACAAAAATCATAGGCATGTCATTCTGTAATGTAACCATATCACACTCAAGCATGCCATCAGACATTTTAGGTGAAATGTTCAAATTAAAACTATAAGTTATTACACCCAAATTATTAGCCTACCAACCACACTCAAGCAGGCGTTACTTCTGCCGGACCCTGTACATCCCTATAAAATAAGTTACCAATCCAGGTTATTATCCATCTTCATTTTCATGCTACCACACCTTGAATATGGTTTCATTAAAAATAGGGTTGATAACTTTATTCAAGAAATAATTATTAAAATAGTAAAATGCTTTCTGAAAACAGACTATAATAAACAATAAAAATGAATGAAAACCAGGAAAGCAAATCACTGAATGAATGTAGAAACTAGAGCTTACTCTACAGAAAATGGGAAAACATGATGAATTTGCTTGAAATATTTACAACCCTAGGGCAGAAATCATATGCATCAAACTTCTGGATATCAGGCCCCATATCCATCATTTCTATTCTGTGACCTTAGTTAAATGGTGTAATATCCCTGGACTTCAGTTCCTTCATGGATAAAATGAAAAGGATGGAGAGTACTCCATCTACTTAATACTGCTCACACTGAATACACATATAAATTCTTTCCAAGTGCATTTGAAATTTCCCGTGGGTTAGGAAGCAATTGATCACCACTGCGGAACTTATTCTATACTTAAGGGCAAAGGCACTCTCCAACTTCTTAGTCAATCAAGAGCCTGAGTAGATCTGTAAAAGCTTTCTTAAAACAAGTGCAGCCTCCAATAAGTACAGTACTCATGACGGAACACCTATAAGGCACCATGCTAGCTATTTTTCTCAACTGATCACTTTCCCTCATGAGAATCTTGTAAATTGCGGGCAAGTGCATTTTTCGAGATTGATACAATAAGATATCTGTGTACTCTTATTACAAAGTAACAATGACACTTCACCATCAAGAGCTGGGTTTATGCACCCTGGCTGGTATAGCTCAGTGGATTGAGCGTGGGCCTGCAAACCAGAGGATTGTGGTTCGATTCCCAGTCAGGGCACATGCCTGGGTTGCAAGCCAGTTCCCTGCAGGGGACGCATGAGAAGCAACCATACATTGATGTTTCTCTCCCTTTCTCCTTCCCTTCCCCTCTGAAGATAAATAAAATCTTAAAAAACAAAAGAGCTGGGTTTATGCTCCCTGCCCTTGACTATAAGTGCAACTCTGGTGATGGAGCAAATTACACGATGTGACTTCCAAGACTAAGCTACAAAAGGCAATACTTTCTGCTTGGTACCCTTTGGGTCGCTTGCTCTGTGGAACCCAGGCAGCATTTTGACCATAATTACATGAAGAGGTCACAGGTAGGTGCTCCAGACAACTCCCCCGGCTAAAGTTCCAATATTAACCACCAGACATGTGATGTGAACAAGCCTTTGGGGTGAACTGAGTCCTAGTCAGCCCCCAGAATCATGAGGTAATGACAAAAATGACTAGTACTTGCATAACCTCTTAAATTTTGAGGTGATTTGCTACATGGCAATAACAGAATAGGATAAGCAGGACTCTAGCATACACAGGTGAGGTAAGAGGTAAACATTTGTATCACACAGTAAATAAGATGATGAATTATTATTGCAACTCACTTCCTTATGACACCATGCTACATCAAAGATTTGTTTTATTTGGGAAAAAAGTATTTAAATAAATATTTGGCATTAAGACTCTTCATGAGGACAAAAATTAAGCTACACAAGATATACCATATCCAGTCCACATGAGCCAATCCAAACACTATATGAATGATTTCAAAGAAGCCATCTGACCTTTTTCAAGAAAGTTATACAAGTAGATTAGCTCAGTTCCATCCAATAATTCTTTCCACCTTTATAAATCCACCATACCCCATAAACAGTAATGAACATGAAGCAACTAAGAACTGTCAGAGACCCTTGTTTTGCAGAAACTGACTCCATGTTTTTTATCTCCCACTGCTGCACCTCTGGACCTACCTCTGCTATCAAGACGCAGATGGGAAAAGTCAGTTTCCAGCATTATTGGTTAAACTACAATTCTTTAGAGAAACTCCAAGTATCTTTGCCAAAGATTATGATGGACTTCTATTCTACACTTTTGGATTTTGATTACTTTAAATTCATGTCAGAATTTATAACCATAATAAAATGCAGGAAAGTTGGCCTGATTATGAACATTTCTTCACCCTTAAACACTTATTTAGTGCCAGTTGTGTATGAGGATCTTTCACCTACATACTGTGTCAATTATTTCAGCCACTATGTAAAGCAGAAATTATCTGCATTTTAGAAATGAGAAAACTGAGTCATAGAGAGAAAACGTATATTCAGGTCCAATAGAGAGTTACTAAAATAGTATGGCTGAAATTTGAACTAGATCAGCTTTCCCTTGTCCACCAGTGTTCAGCTCAAGAAAAGGCTCAACAAAAACTTTTAGCTACAGAATGGTCCTTGAACGTAACATTCCCATTACGTCTAAAATTTTGGCCCTTGGTTTAAAACACTTTATAGTCTTTTTACCCTGTATTTTCAAAATATTTTGGTCTCTTTTCTAACCTACAAAATAAGTAAAAGCTAGCAGCATTTTCATCTTGTTCACTGAAAGACTTTATGGAACTAGAGGAGTTCTGGTATAAAGTCTGTGCTCAATACATACAGACTGGGTAAGTGAATACAAGGGACACCTCTAGTTTCAGGATGTCTGACTAAAAAATCTGACTCTCAATAAAAGAAAACTGTGTACCTGACATTGAAAACTCCTAAAATGCTTCAGACGATGTTACTTAGCCAGGGTTCTTTTTCCCCTTTTTCCATTTTATAGCTAATATATTGAAGGGTAAGCGTGTGTTTGTTCAAAGTAATACTAGTACCTGTATTTTTTTCTAACACGCCTTCCACTTTCAAAACTCTGTTTGGAAAGATTTTCTAGGCATCAATCTTTAGAGCTAAGCTCAAACCTGACAATGCTGTTCCTGGGTCGAATGCTCAATCACATCAGAAAGTATAAAGGCTTCCACAAAGCAGATCAATGGGGCTTTTCATCTAAGGAATACTTCCCACTGGCTAGCTTTGCATCCTCTGTTTTCTGTATAATCTGCATTCAGTGGGAGGGATAAATTGTGTTGGGAGACAAGTTGTATTGGGAGGGATTGATGGCAGAGTGGGAGGAATCTCCTTGCCCTATCTCCTTCCTACACAGAAAGACTGGGCCTAAAACCGCCTACCAGTGCTTTTTTAGGTTTAGAAGGAAGCATAGCTATATTCCACCTGACGTGGTTCCAAGATTCTTTCTTAGCAACATGAAAGTGAGAAAGTGTATCGTTTCCTTTGAATCCTTATCCAGTATATGAGCTCAGGAAGTTTTCAAACTCTACAGTTTATCATTCAAAAGTTTACTTATAAATCAGTTTCTAAGTCAGGGTATACCTTCTCATAGGAGAACTGATAAAAATTCTCATAAGGCTCTCAGATCAGAGCACAGAATTTCACCTAACTGCTGATGCATTTAAAAAAATAATCCTGACCTGGCTGATGTAGCTCAGCGGATTGAGCACAGGCCTGTGAAGCAAAGGGTCGCTGGTTCGATTCCCAGTCAGGGCACATGCCTGGGTTGCAGGCCAGGTTCCCACTAGGGGACACATGAGAGGCAACCACACATTGATGTTTCTCTCCCACTCTTACTCCTTCCCTTCCCCTCTCTCTAGAAAGAAAGAAAGAAAGAAAGAAAGAAAGAAAGAAAGAAAGAAAGAAAGAAAGAAAGAAAGAAAGGAAGGAAGGAAGGAAGGAAGGAAGGAAGGAAGGAAGGAAGGAAGGAAGGAAGGAAGGAAGGAAGGAAGGACCCTGATATTGGCATTCATTTTTAAGAACCTGCAATGAGTCTATACCACAGAATGTTCTTTATATAATTCACCTTACTTAATCATCCCTAGCAGTTGTATGAGTTAGATATAGCCATCATAACACACAAGAAGAAACTGAGACCTGGAAACTCTTTCAGGGCCACATAGCTAGAAAATGGCAGAATGTCAATGTCAGTCTCTCAGATGCCAAATCTTGGGCTCTCTCCTCCTTGGCCAACTAGTACATTCCTTCTCAAGGACTGGTGCATCTCTGAGTAAATGTGCTTTCATTTGGGGGCTTTAAAAATGAAAGTTTTCCTGATTTTGGAGCATCAAGTGCATTTCTCAGTTTCTCTCAACTCCTTTCCGGGGAATGGTGAAATTTCTGGCCTTAGACACAAATTCCATCAAGCCCTGGGATAGTTGAAATAACTGTTGGCTGCCTGCTCAACATCTGTTTTCTTCTCTAATTCCTAATAGAATCTTGTTTAATTCAGGAATCACCCTGTCCCATTTGGCTGTCTTTTGATTGGTTTCCGCTTATTGGTTTAGGTATGACATGAACCTATCCAATAAAATGGAAGCAAAAATATGCTACAGAGCTTCTACAAAATGCTTCCCCATCCTTAAAAGAGACATACATTTAGATTACAATAAATATGCATGAATCAATAGACGGTTTCAACAACTGAGTAGCTTCTGGGGAAAAGATTAAAGTATTCTCAACTTCGAGACTTGCACAGCTTTAGTAAGATCAAAGTTTAAAATCGGGACCAGAAGCAGCCATGGCAGAGTCTTTTCAAAGCACCCTTTCCATAGCAGAGCCCTTTATAATTATAACCTCCCCCACGAACACCACCAAAAAAAAGCCATAAAGGATTAAATAATTCTCGGCAACATAAAATAATGTTTTAAAGTAGAAAAATACTCCAGACAAAGCAAGGAACAAAGCATGGAAATTATTTGTATTCCATGTCACAAATAAATGGCTAATGCATTTAATATATAAATGACGCCTGCAAACTGATAAGCAAAGATACTAAGCTAATTGATTTTTAAAAAATGGGAACCATATGATAACTTCCCAGAAAAGGAAATCCTACTGATTCTTATGCACGTGTGAAAATGCTAACTCTCCTTCAATAACAAGAAATACATGCAAATACTTGAAATTCTACACACAGACACACACACAAACACCAGGTGGCACGTTTATTTTAATTGACTCATCCTTTTTATTTTTCAATCCTGCCCATGCATATCTTATAGTAAAAATATGTAAAATTTTAAAAAATAACTTTTGCCCTGGCTGGTGTGGCTCAGTGGATTGAGCGCAGGTTTGCCAACCAACGTGTTGCCGGTTTGATTCTCAGTCAGGGCACAGGCCTGGTTTGTGGACCAGGTCCCCAGTAGGGGGTGTGCAAGAGGTAATCACACATTGATGTTTCTCTCCCTCTCTTTCTCCTTCCCTTCTCCTCTCTCTAAAAGTAAATAAATTATTTAAAAAATAACAATAAAAATAAATAACTTTTTATGAGACTGCTTCCTTCCAGTGATCGTCCATCTCCTGAAAAATGCCATTTAATATAAGGCAAATTGTTATTACAGAGAATCCTTGTGTGGCTGTGGAGCATGTGCAGGTGGGCATGTAATTGTGAAAGGAAGGAGCAAGAGGCCAGGGCAAGACAAAGGGAGCAGACTGATTGAATGGCATATTTTGCAAGCTTGTTATAAGGAAAGATCCACATGTAAGAGGAACTGTGTAAAGGAGAGTCATAAATACACTGACGAGGTTTGCCAGAGCAGAGGTCTTGAAATCCAGGCCAACAGACAGGAAGGAAGGGGTGCTAGAAGTGATCCATAGTGGCAATGGGTAGATACTGAGAACCAGTTGTGTACGAGTGAGTTCAAGGAGAAGGCTTCAGAGGACTAGAGGGCTCAAACTTGGATGGGAGAAAAGATCAAAAGAGACCCCTGGCCCCGTGGGCAAAGAGGAGGTCAGCTTTAAATATATTGAACTTGAGGTTACGGTAACGCATCTGAGTGTGGGAACTCCCAGTCCTTATGTAGATAAAACTGTAAAACAACCACTTCAGGGGTTGGGTTGAAGCTCTGAGAAGCATGAATTGCTATGGGATGCGATGTAATCTCCCCTCCAGCCTCCAGAAGGAAGGCAGCCCTGCTGATGCTCTGATTTTAGCCCAGGGAGGCTCAGGTTGTACTTCTGAACTGCAAGATAATAAATCTGTGTTGTTTTAAGGAATTACATTTGTGGTTATTTGTCACAGCAGCAAGAGGAGACTAATACAGAAACTCATTATCAGTTAGACACAATGACTAAGACACAAACATTGAGGGCATGAGTATACTCTGTAAGAAGGGGGCTTCCTTCTCATTTCTTCCCATCGGTGAATACCTAAATGCCATTTCTTGTTCTACATTGTTACCTACTGTATCTCTGCCTAACCCCAAACATTATATTTATCATGTAAAATATTTAAAGAGATAAGACTGCTATGTTTTCTGGCACGGCCCTTCCTCCTGCTGTGCCTCTGCCCACTTTTTGGGTGGCGGCAGCTTCTTCTTCCTCAGACTGCCTTCATTTGGTGTGCCTGCTGGCTCAGTTACCATGATCCGCAGGCCCAGTGTCACGACTGGTGATGATGAACGAGGTCATGACCTGCATTTATTCTGTGTACCTAAGCATTACACTGAGGTTTTGGAAAAGGTGTTTATTTCCCATGGACTAATTACGGACAGGACTGAACAGATTGCTTGAGATCTGATGAAGGAGAGGGGAGGCCATCACACTGTAGCCCCCCTTCACACTCAACAGGGGCTATACATTCTTTGCTGACCTGCTAGATTACATCAAAGCCCTGAACAGAAATAGTGACAGATCCATTCCTATGACTGCAGATTTTATCAGACTGAAGAGCTACTATAATGATCGATTGACAGGGGACACAATTGGTAGAGATGACCTCTCAACTTTAACTGGAAAGAATGTCGTGAGTGTTGAAGATGTAACTGACACGGGCCAAACAATGTGAACCTTGCTTTCCTTGGTCAAACGGTACAATCTGGTGAAGGTCACAAGCTTGCTGGTACAAAGGACCCCTGGAAGTGTTGGGTACGTATACACCAGACTTTGTTGGATTTGAAATTCCAGACGAGTCTGTTGTAGGATATGCCCTTGACTAGAATGGGTACCTCAGGGATTTACATCATGTTTTTGTTATTAGTGAAACTGGAAGAGCAAAATACAAAGCCTAAGATGAGAGTTCAAGATGAGTCTGGAAACACCTGGAATCCTATTGAAATCACCCGTACAGTTATCAGATGTCCTCATTCTGAGCTTGTTGCATGTATCTTCTAAGAATTTTATGTTTTATATTTTAGACATGTCGGTTGCTGCACTCTTGAGCTCTTTATCTGCACTATGAGCTTAAAGACCATCCGTTCCCTTTGGGTGAATTGTTATTTGACATGTGAATGAAAAATCTCTTTTTTAATACAAATAATTTAACTTCAATAAATTTTTAAAAACTTTACCACCTTTTGAATTCTTCAATATAAAAATCCTTAAAATGAAGGCTGTTTCTTTAAAAGAAAAAAATTAAAGATAAGTCTATTTTTTTAAATAATTTTTTAAAAGATTTCATTTATTTATTTTTAGACAGAAGCGCAGAGAGCGAGAAAGACAGAGAGAGAAACATCAGTGTGTGGCTGCCTCTTGTGCTCCCCACACCAGGGAACCTGGCCCACAACCCAGGCATGTGCCCTGACTGGGAATTGAACCAGCGACCCTCTGCTTCACAGTCCAGTACTCAATCCACTGAGCCACACCAGCCAGGGCTAAATCTGTTTTTCTGAATTCCCACTTTAATTATGTTGAGGACCTATAATACAGTTTTTCTGTTTTACCTCTTTGGCATTACAAGAGCTCATTTTACTGCTTGATATAATTATTACTTTTGCGATATTTTATAGATTTTTTTTATAATATGGAGGATGCTTCTCTATAGTGTTTCTATATGCTTAAAGTTCGGTTTCTCTGTTTAAGATGTTCAGCTGCTTATTTCACAAATGCATAAGTAATATTTACCTGTCCCATGGTAAGCATTCTCCCAGGAGGTTGACAACTATTATTCATCAGACAAAGAAGAAGAAGAGAAAAAACATTTTTCCCCCACAAATGCTTTTTAGTACTTGCAAATATTAGAAGACTAAGGAGAATGGCAATGAGAAAGGATCATGCCCGCTGGCTGATCTGGCTGGCAGTTTCAAAATGTGAAACATCAAAAGTGTACTAGAAGTCCCAGCACCTGGTTTGAGTCCAGTTCTGCCAGTTCCTCACTGTTGACACAAACCCCTTATCCCATAAATTTCTCCTACTTTAAAATACGGGTGTCATAAAATGATTCCATAGCTTTACTGAATGGGACGAATGAGATGCCTTTTAAAAACTGCAAATGTTAGGTAAGGAAGAGAGGTGCCAGTTTTTGCTCTGGCAAGATTACTAGGTTTAAGATTCTCTTGTATTCTTACAAAATTACAAGAGCATAAGCCAAGTATGGGTAACGTTCCAGAGCCTGACTCCTTTACTCTGAGCTGTTAGAGGACATGATTTGGGGCTCAACATGTTTATCGAAGGAATGTGGGACCTGCACCCTAAGCTGTGCAATAACACAAAGATCAACAAGGCCTTATAGGCAGAAATAAAGGCATGTTTTGTTGGCTTGTTGGTTTCTTTATCTGCTACACCAATTCCAGGATAAGGGTGGTTTCAGAATGTCCCTGGAAGAAGGAAGAGGCTCGTGTTGCAGTCAACAAAGGAGGAAATGGGCAATCTGATACTTTGGGGCACCAAGAAAACGCCACATGAAACCAGTCCTATTGTTAGCATGCAGGTAATGGGTACCTTCCTCAAATTTGCATCCCACGGTATTTGACAGCTTTAAGATGAAAAACAGTCCTGCCTGGCTGGTGTGGCTCAGTGGACTGAGCGCCAGCCTGCGAACCAAAGGGTCACTGGTTTCATTCCCACTCAGAGCACATGCCTCAGTTGCAGGCCAGGTCTCCAGTAGGGGGCGCTTGAGAGGCAGCCACACAGTGATGTTTTTCTCCTTCTCTTTCTCCCTCCCTTCCCCTTGGTCTAAAATTAAATAAATAAAATCTTTTAAAAAATGCTTTTTAAAAAAAAACGAAAAAAAAAACCCCCAGCCCCTAAAGATGTACATGTCCTAATCCCTGGCACCTATGAATATGTCACATTACGTGACAATGATAAATTAAGGTTGCAGATGCAATGAAGTTGGCTAATCAGGTCACCTTAAAATAGGTAGAATTTCCTACATTATCCATGTGCTCCCAATGTAATCATGAGTCCTCATAAGTGGAAGACAGAGGCAGAAGAGTAGGTCAGAGTGATGTGACATGAGAGGACTCAATTTGCCTTGCTATCTTTGAAAATGGAAGGGGGGCATGAGCCAAAGAAAGAGTGAAGCCTCTAAAAGCTGGGGGCAGGGGGAGAAAATGAGACCTACCCTCAAGCCTCTAGAAAAAAAGCAGTCCTGCTGATGCTTTGATTTTAGCCCAGTGAAGCTCAGGTTGAACTTCTGAATTATAAGATAATAAGTCTGTTGCTTTAAGGCATCAAATTTGTGGTTATTTGTCACAGGAGCAAGAGGAGTCTAGTATAGAGACTCATTAGCAGTTAGCAGGTGAGGTTAATCCAAGAGAAATACACTTTCATCCATATGGACATAAACTATTCAGCGTAGCTTCTTTCACTTTTATTCTTTCTAGAGCCCATGCCAATCATTGACACCAACCAGAAAATCATGCACTCCACTGACATTTTTCTGATCAAAGCGAATATTAGCTAGAAAAAGAGGATATTAAGTTACTGGCCAAAATAGGACAGGTTTGAGATTGAACTGCGGTGTTATTAGTAATTCCACTGTAATAACTGCCATGTATCAGGATTTCCCAGGGACCCTACCTGCTGGCATTTCACTGACTGGTTTTCAATCCCCACGTGACTTGACCTAATCACTAACATTTAATGCTGTTAAACACTCCTCTCACTGAAACACTGTCTTCTACAAGTTTCCAAAATACCACACCCTCCTCCTTTTTCCTCTCATCATTCTGGTCATCCATTTTGTCCCTTTTGCTGATTGCTTCTCATTGCTAGTCTTGAGGTCTCTCATCTACCTGTACTTTTTTCCCACGTGGTCTCATCCAGATCAATGAGTTGGAATCCCATCTATGTTGCTGATGACTTCCAAATTACTTATCTTCAACTCTAATCTTAGATACCCCAGATTTACATATATTAATAACTCATAAGCATCTCAACATTAACACGTTCAGAACTGAGCTCCTAAACTTACTCCCAAACCCACTCCTCCCGCAGCCTATCCTATCTGAATCATTGGAAACTCACATTCTTCCAATTGCTTAAGCCAAAAACTGTTGGGGACCATTTTGTGTGATATCAGAGACTGTAGCCCCATGCACGCTAGGCCTTGGAAGAGGCCTATAAGACTTGACGGGAAAACTAGGAATGCAGGAGGCAGGCATGAACTGATGCTAGCACCGAGGGTTCCCATGGGAAATCAGGTCTGAAGAATACATTGTATCCTTTGAAGCTTGCTTTGCTTTGTATAGCCCTGTTGATATAAACCAGATGTTTAAATTCAAAGCATAAGGGAGTAAACTCCTAATCCCATGCATGAATCACGCCTTAATGACCTTCTGGCATCAAAACATCTAATAGACCCTGACCTGAGGCAGATCTCTGTCTTTCCTCAATTGTTATCTATAGATAATATCTGTTTTCTGTAATTATGGCCTGTAGACATTGACTGATGAACTCTGCATGCAGACTATAGACCCCTGCGCATACCGATCCCAGTAAAAGCTGTTTTGGAGAAGGGCTTTGGGCATTCTCCACTAGAGGAAATCACCATCAGAACAACAGATTGTGTCCAGGATGACTTATTCTCATCCACGGTGGCCAGGGGAGTTCCGCAGGATGGGCATCCCACACATACACAAAAATATTGTACTGTAATAATAATCCTTGGTTGCTTGAATTCTTTCTGAATTCACACCTACTATACCATATGGAGCATGAACTTGATGAATGGTGGCCTCAATTCTGCTGCCACTATACCATCTCAGAGGTCATGAAACACAAAGACTCACCAACCAAATGAATATGGTCAAATCCCATTATTTACTGTATGATTTCACTCACATGAGAGATATGAAACAAAAAGCAACAATGAACACAACAAATAAAACAAACTCATAGATACAGACAATAGAATGGTGGTTACCACAGGACAAAGGGGTGGGGGGAGAAAGAGAGAGGGTAAAGGGGGTCAGGTATACGGTGATGGAAGGGGATTAGACTTTGGGTGGTGGGCACACAATTGAATATATGGATGTCATATTATAAGGATGTTACACCTGAAACTCATCTAATATTATATTAACTGATGTCATCCCAGCAAATTTAAAAAATAAATAAATCATTTTAAAGCTATGGCAAGATGCAAGGTGAAACAGCCAGGAAGGTAACACAATTAGGGTAAGGTCAGACAGTAGGAAGGATACGCTGTCTAAATCTTGGGTTGTACAGTGTTCCTATGCTTCGCCACGTCAGCCTTCCCCACTGATGATGTGGACAGAAGCAGAGGTGATACCTGAGCAAGGGCCCAACAGACAGAAGGTGGCGGATACTGCCGTGTGCATTTGCTGTGCTGCAGAGATGCAGGGACAAGTATACCTGACCTCTAGCTGTAGCTCATCAGTTAGTGTACTGAAAAGCTATGGAATTCATTTGCATTTCTTATGTACAGCATCCAGGAGACCATAATGAGACCATGGTATCCTTCCTGGGTGGCCAGTTCAGGAATGATGTAGCTGTCAGCTCAGAGGTGACAGGATCATACCTTCTGATTTGGTCTTTTCTTCTCTTTCTAGTCATAAATAACACTCACGTGCACTCCATTATTTATTCCATCTATTTATAATATGTGTAGTGGGTTAAGTTATTATCTATACTTAGCATACATTTTGACCTCTGCCTATGTCTCACAGGCTATTTGCTTCCTCATCAGCTGAATATAACTCATGGGTTTCATGTGTATTTCATAAGCTACTAGTTTACTTATGATTGATGCTTAATACCACCTAGAAGTTTTATCCATCCTCTTTGGCTTTTTAAGGCACAATTAAATATTGAAAGAGAGAACAGACTGACAGCTGTCAGAGGGAAGGGGTTAGGGACTGGATGAGAAGGGTGAAGGGATGAAGCAAAGGAAAAAAAAAGACTCATGGACACAGACAACAGTTTGGAGACTGGCAGGAGAAGGGGGTCAGGGAGGTAGGAGAGGGTAAGGCGGGGATAAATGGTGGTGGAAGGACACTTGACTTGGGGTGGTGAACACACAATACAATATACAGATGATGAACTATAGAAGAGTACACCTTAAAACTATGTAATTTTATTAACCAATGTCACCCCAATAAATTCAATGAAAAATAACCTAAAACACAATGAAATATTCTCAAAGGATACAGCAAACACATGTTCCACATTGCATTAGCAAATCCTGTAGGTTGTCTGAAATATATCCAGAATTCAACCACTATGCATCATGCTGACTGATAAACCCAATATGAAAAACAGTACAGAGGTTCCTCAAAAATTAAAAGATAGAACTACCAGCCCTAGCCATGTGGTTCAGTTGGTTGTAGCATCATCCTTTACATCACAATGTTGCAGACACAACCCCTAGTCAGAGGGGAGGCAGCCTATAGATGTTTCTCAGATTGATATCTATGTCTATCTGTCTCTCTCTCTCCCTCTCTAAAATCGATGAGCATATCCTCAGATGATGATTAAAAAAAAACAAACAGAACTGCCATATGATCCAGCCATCTTCCTTTCTGGTAGATAATCCAGAGGAAATGCAAACAGTACCTCAATGAACTGTCTGCACCCCCGTGTTCACTGCAGCATCATTCACAGCAGCCAGGACACAGAAACAATCTAGATGTCCATGTATGGACGAATGGATGAAGAAAATGGACAAACATCCAACAGGATATTATTCAGCCTTTCAAAAGGGAAATCCTGCCATTTATGACAACATGAATGAACCTGGAGGGCAACGATATGCTAAGTGAAATATGCCAGACACAGAGAGACAGAGACAAATATTGCATGATTCGTTAGATGTGGAATCTTGCAGGAGAGGAAGAGCCAAACTCAGAAACAGAGAGTAAAATGTAAAGTGGTGATCTCGCCAGAGGCTGCAAGGCAGGAGTCATGGAGAGTTCCTGTTTAATGGACACGGAGTCTCCAGTTTGCAAGATGGAAAGAATTCTGGAGATGGAGGCTGGTGACGACTGCACAAGTTTGTGGATGCACATGATACCACTGAACTATACACTGATAACGACTAGGTTAGTAAAGTTGATGTGATGTGTATTTGACCACAATGAAAAATTGCGGGGAAAGAGAAGAGAAAGAATCCCACCCCAAGCACCTGTTTCACCTTGCCTGGACCACTGCATTCTGACTGGCTTCCTTGCATCCATCCTCGTTCCCTTTTGTGTGTTTGCTGCACAGCAGCCATGATGAAATAATACAAGCTTCTGTCATTACTCTGATTGTTTTCCATCTCACTGGTAGTAAACACCTAAGTCGTGACCATTCCTTTCAAGACCCTATGTCATTGGGTCCACTACTACAGTTGAGATAGCATCTCCTAGTACTGTGCCCCTCCATTCATAACTTTCCTTGAATAGTCCAAGCATCTCCACAATTCAGGGCTTTTGCACTGTCTGTGCTCTTCCTAATGCGTTTGTCTTCCCCTAGACACTCACCCCTATTTCCAGTCTTTACTCGAAATGTACCTTCTGAGTGATTCCTTCCTGACAACTCAAACTGAAATGTTAATCTCTCTGTGCATATTCCATTTTCATCTTTTATTTTTCCTTTCTGGTACTCACTACTAAATTTTACCTTACTTAATGCAGATTACTTACATATTAATGGCAATGTTATTTTACTTATCTACACTGTTTAGCTTAATCATATTATGACTCTCCCATCAGCATACACCTCCATTAGGGCAAGGATTATTCTGTATGTCTGTTTGTGGATATAGCATTTGATCCTATAATAATGCCTGGCACATAGTAGGTGAAGTGTTAAATAATCGCAAAAATGAATCTGAATCCATGTATGAGTAATCCTATATAGAAGAATCATAGCAGAGAAAATTCAGTATTAGTATAAGGAACATGAACTTGGACTTAGATAAACCTGAACTTGAATCCAGGCTCTGCTACTGACTGGTTAGCCCTTGAATTTTGGATTAAGTTGGCCAATCTGAAAAGGAGACAGAAGTCATTCTAGGTTGAGAGAACCATAAAAACTACAACAGGAAACTGCTTGGCCATTTGGAGGAAAACAAGTGACTTAATTTGGGCGGAGTGAAGAAAACATGAGACAGGCTAGTTTGCAACACCCATGAAAGTATAAATTGTTCATAGATCACAGAGCTTTCTAATGGAATTTAGGAGAGCAGACTTGTTATGAAGGCAGAAGGAAGTGAAGAAAGTTTTCGGAATGGTATTATTAAAGCTATTAACAATACGATTTAATCTGCTTCACAGGAGGTTCTAAGATAGAGATAGTGATATCGACTGCAAAGCTATTTCTGTAATCTAGAAGACGGGTATTGAAGGCATGAATCAGAGGGCCTGTACAAATATCCAGGGGCACAACTTAATAGAGAAATGTTGTGAAGAAAGAATTAACTTCATACGTCCCATTACTGAATATCAAATCAATATAGAGACCAAAGAGCATGGCAGACATTTAAGTCTCGATGATGGCTGAGTAACGTTCTCATTGGCACAGCAAAGAGGAAAAGCATCAGGTTTGTGAGCAATGAAACAAAACTCACTTGCAGACATTTATAGGTTTGAGAGATGGGTGCAGATCAAGGTCTAGATACATATCAAAGAGCTGACAATGAGTTGGAAATGTGGCTGTAACTCAAGAGATTTGGGAAGCGGTACGGTCAGGGATGCAGAAGAACCTGATGAGTCTAGAGGCTTTGAGAACAGAGTTTCAGTTACGGCAGAAAACCTGAGAGCTGAAAAGGTGGCGCTTGATTTAGTGACTAAATATAATTACATTTTGAATAAATGAATGAATGAGCGAAACATGGGCTACGGAAGGCGGTAAGTGAAAGAAAGAGGCACAGAACAAGGCATTAACAGGATAAGGGGAGTGGCGTGTCTGCAGAGAGCCAGGCACGCAGGTCTGAGGGTCGACACTGCTTTTGGGCAGGGTGAGGCTCCAGGGGACGCAGAAACGGAAGGGGAAAAGGTGATTGGGGGGGGGGGGTTTGATGTACATTTTGGTAGTAGAATGAGATGCATGATCGAAGTCATAAAAATGCAAGTGAAGTATAACTATCAAAAGGACTGAGTGGCAGTTAAGTGATGCAATGAGGGAAAAGTAGGGGTTTGCAGAGCGTAGTATCACTTCTCGGTAAATTGTTAGAAAAACTCACGTATAGGCAGGGATCACAAGGTTGCTCAGGCGGCCTCACCTCAACAGGTTCACACACTTCGATGAGTGCAAATGAGACTTTCCAAGTTTCAGTCAAACTGGAATAATTGATGTTGCTAAGATATTGGGAGTTTTTAAGATAATGAATGGATTTTCTTTTCCATAGGAGATAGTCACCTGCATGGCTATCTTCCCCATTATGAAACCTTCGCCCTTCCTTGTGAAGCATTAAGTAATCACTGCAATGGAACCCTCTAAGCACAGTGGGAGTCCAACCCGCGGCCCACAGCCCACATGCAGCTCAGAATGGCTCTGAATGTGGCCCAGCACAAAATCGCTCATTTACTTAAACCATGATGAGATGTTTGTTTGCTTGTTTTCATTAGTATTTTTGCATTTTAACATGTGGCCCAAGACAATTCTTCTTCTTCCGGTGTGGCCCAGAGACGCCAAAAGGTTGGACACCCCTGACAGAGGAATTCAATTCAATCTGTCTGAAGTTCTTTTGAAGTGGATCTCGGACAACCTGCAGGCGGCTGTACAGGCTCAGCCTCTCCGAGAAATTTTTCAAAATCTTTTTTCTTAGTAAATAATTAAGACTTAAACTGAATCCAACCTAACTGTGTGTCACATTATCTTCTGACGTACCACCTTCAGAAGCTGGCAGGAAATGTCACTCCCCATTCATTGGAATCATGCCTTTTCTTTTCTAAAACGGAACATCAGGTTCATTTCCATAGCTTATGTTCACTGAAACATATGAAGTGAATTTGTTGAATATTTTATGCTATCTTATATATTTTGTAGAATTTAGATAAAGGTACAGGGAAAAAAAGGAGCTGAGCAAAATGAAGTTCATTTATAATTACTTCATTAAGGAGTCATACCTGAGCAATGCCTTAATGAGGTGGTAATGAGGTAAAAATGTGCTGCCAGAATAGGCACTGGAGAAAACCTTCTGGAAAAGACAGCTCAATAAAGTGATAATGAGGGCGGAAAAACTTATTGCTTTGTCTTGGCTTATGCTCCTTTATTTTAGGATGTGCACCATTATTCTTCAAGTCTTGGAGGTTTCGACAGGAAGATGGTGCTAACAAGAGCCTAGAGAGTCAAGGAGAGTAAGGAGGGTAGGGAAGGGCAGGAAAAGAAAAGGGAGGATGGCCATGAACTTAAAACGGACGTAAAATAGCACCTCTCACCTCTATAAGGATTACAAGCATTTTATTAGTTCATGTAATGTGGACACACTGCTTATAGTAAACAGTGATGTGTGGCAGAATTATATTTATTTACTGATAATGAGAAAGCATATTAAGTTTCTTGTTCAACTGTATACGATGAGTTTTGTGAAAATGTGGGTGGGAATTTAACAGAAGATAAGGTTGAGTCCCACGAATTTTCTCACCTAGTCTCCTTTGTTGAGCTTTGCAAGGAAAGTGGCCAAGGATATAGGGCATAACTGAGCTTCAAATGTTTCCCTGTGGGAATCTTTCAGGGGTAACAATTTTCAGCCTCATGTATCATTTAACTGCGCCAAATAAACCACTGATTAAACTCAACCACTATCTTAAAATCAATGAGTCTCTAGAAATGTATACTTTCTCGTGCCAAGAGGTGCAGGTCTATAATTTGTAAATTCACATTCCTAGTATACTTTTGATAAAAGTCACTTCCATAAGAACTTTTCAAGTTGTTCTCCTCAGCAAAATAAATAAAGTTTTCTTTTCAAAAGAAATTCTAGGAAATCTAGCAATTCCAGCCCGTGTCATTTTCATGCCCTGACATGTACAAGGCTATAATTTCTTGTACTTGCAGGTTTTCTTCAATGCTGCAATGGTGGAAAACTCCACAGAGAAGATTCCTTGTGTGGAAAGTGTTAAAAAGCACATCGTCCAGGACCCGGTTGCCATGTGATTTTTTTGGTATAAATACTACCGAGCTTATTATGTAAGTTTAAATTAGCCAATTTAAGAGGCCATGTGAAGAAGGTTGCAGTTATATTTTTTAAATAAAATAGGAATGGGTATTTCTAGAGAACGAAAATATAATAAAGGCATCTATATCGAGTATATATTTCCTTAACATATCCCATATCTAGCAAATCTCCCCAAATAGTTTAATAAATGTCATCCATTTCCCCGATTCTTTCACAAGTTACATGTATAAGCCTTTCCCGAGCTTAATGATTGTTTATAACCATTGGTAGCCTTTGTAACAGGCAATTGCGTAAGAAAGTACAAATCACTACCGTGAGACTCCCTATTCACGAAGAATCCACACATATTAAACCTATGGCACATCCTCAGGTATATATTGAATGACCATGGTGTACTCCTGAAACTAATACCTTCTTCTATGTCAAGGTATACCTCCTACTGAAAATTTGAAAAAATAACAAAGCAAAAAAACAAAAAACCCTACAGAAGTCACAATAACAAAAAGGCATCCTGTGTGAGCACTGACTTCTACTGGGATGCAGAAACTCTTTGATGGGTAGAGCAGAGAGTAAATGGTGACAGACCTGTGAAGGAACTGGGCTCCGGGTGGGGTCGGAGGTGGCGACATAAGCAGCCTGTGTGTAGGCATAGCTCTTGAACCGAGGCTTAGGAGAAGCAGGAGTTCGTTCATAGCCCTGTGCTAGACTGACCGTGATCTGCAGAAAGGGATTGGGGGAGGGGGACAGAGAGGAGGAGGAGACATCATCAGTAGCCCTGAAAAGATGGCTTGCCCAGACCTAGAATAACCAACATTAGATGGAAACAGTGAGATGAGAAGTTTAATGGTAAACACCTACAGAGCACTATTAGGAATGGGTGCGTTCCAAGCATCGTGGTGTTCAGTGTCATGTTGCAGGGCAGCTAATCAGGGCAGACAGGAGGGTGGGATTTAACCATAAGGGTTCCATCCTGACACAACCAGGGCACAAGTAGGGGGTGGTGCTCTTCAATCGGGCAGAAACAGGCATCCGAAAGCAATTTCCTCTGAACCCAAAGCAAACACCACCAGAATCCATCAGGTCAATACCCTGCAAAGGACTGGAGTGTTCATAAACTAAATATATAGCTCAGTAGGGTAAGAAAATTAGGCCTAAGCGATTTCCACGCCTTGAGCAGAAATTCAGCTAACAGCTTTTCCATCATTGTTTATGTCAGAAAAATACAAGAAAACAACCCCAAACGTCCACCACTCGGAGCCAGAATAAGTCATGTAATGGAAGAATCCCATGGGATTCTGTACGATAACACAATCAAAATCTTTTTCGTATGTAGTCTCCATTTAATTTTTACTTCAAATGTTTAAACTAATTTACGTGAGCAAAAATGTGACCTGGAACAATCAAAATGTGCTAATACATCAACAGGTTGCCACTAAAAAATAAGAAAATATTCACTAGAGTACTTGCCTTCGTTCTTGCTCTAATTCTTTGCTCTCTGCTCTAGTTGAGGAAAAATTCAATGTGTATATTAGCCTATCTTTTATTTCATTTTACACAACGAAAATAAAATATATGCTGCATTCCATATTCACATAATATCGTGTCTATCAATAGCAGAGTATTTTAACAATGTTCTTTGAAAACAATAGTATAGTCCCTGACATGAGATAAACTGTGAAAAGTTTATACAGTTAGTCTCTCCCTTTCTCCTACTCTCTCTCTCTATATATATACACACACACATATATATATACACACATGCACATACATAGTATGCTATGTATACAGATAATACATCTGTGTGTACATATAAACACACTATGCCATGTATATGTATGTGTGTATATATCCATAAATATAATAGGTTTATATACCAGTATGTGTATGTACATGATGCTGAAAAATGCACATAAAAGAGAAAACATCTTTGACGTTAGTTGCCCTTTTGACACTTTACCTGTTGAGAATAGTGCATTTGATGATGTAACTGAAAATGCTCTTCTCTGGTAACTCTGGGTGGCCTGGGCAACATCTCCACTTCCTGGATGGCTTCCAGGCTCACTTGTTGAGGCAAAACTTGAAAGAGTGATGTGATGTACATTAAGATGGACTTCTTATCTGGATAAGTGGTAGCAACATCTGTAAGCACATTAACACCACACATCAAATGTTGGTTTCTATATTTGCGTCTCTAAAAGGGGAATGAACAAATCAATGTTACAGGAAGAAGACAGATTAATGAGCACTCGATTGTCCATGAATATCCTCCAGAGACTAATTAGAACATGCTAATCAGGCCCAAAATGCCCTTCCGATTTGGCAGACCAATGAGGTGAGCACCGAAAGTCATTTCTTTTCCTCGCTCACATAAAAACTTCACTCCAAAAGACTTTTTCCGAAGTCAAATGGCCAGGCTAGCCCATCTCAGAGAGTGGTTCTCATTAGATAAGAAACAAAAATAAAAGATTACATCTTCCTTTCCATGGAAAGTGATACTAACATATCAATTAAAACGGTGCATTGGCTGGTAATTAAGCAATTACACAAAAG
Organism: Artibeus jamaicensis; assembly: GCF_021234435.1. NCBI lineage: Eukaryota > Metazoa > Chordata > Mammalia > Chiroptera > Phyllostomidae > Artibeus > Artibeus jamaicensis. The sequence continues at coordinate 4,145,657 of NW_026522028.1, read as the reverse complement.
AGCTTAATGCTTTGGCTCCCAGTAAAGAAAGCTTACCCCTCCTCATGAAATTTGTGCTGGTTAAGTATGTAAAGGGCAAAATATATCTCTGTGTTGAAATGAACCATGTATTTTCACAATAAAAATAAAATAAAACAATCACATACCAGATGTAGAATGATTTGTAATATTCCTTAAGTATATTAAAAATACTTGTTTACATTATGGCTCATCTGTTAAGGCCAGATGCTGCTTGCCTCACTCAGGCTACAGATATAAATTTAAAAGTCCTTCACAAAAAGTTGATCTGACCTTATGTCCTTTGCCACATCCAGGGAATGAAAGAAACCTAGCATTTAAAGTCCATAATAATGTGTAATAATACACACAGTAAGTAGAAGCTCCTTCAAAAGGTCCTTTTGCTACTTGGCATTACAATTTATCCACTGAGCTCATTCCAGGGAACCAAGATGCAAAAATAATCCTTTATGTGAAGTGTATCATTAATCCCGGAAGTGTTAAAACATAAATCCTAGTAGGAGGCCCAGTCAACTTTACAGCAATATGCCAGGAGTTTTTCCTGCCATAAATTCAGCTTTAGCTTAGCCAGCATTAAAAAATCTGTCTTAAATTAAATGTGTATATTGTGGACAGGTATTCTGATTCTGAGTAAAAAGTTTCAAGTCCACAAGCATAAGAGAAGGTTGAAGAGTCACCTAGCCTATCCCTTCATGAGTAGTCGGAACATGATTAATCAGAACAACTATTTTTAAAGAGTTATTATATAGGGGGGAAAAGTTAACTAATGTTCCTGGGTCTGCTTCTATCCATAGTATAATACAGTACTTCTCAATTTTTAATGTGCACATGAATCACCTGGGGACTTTTGTTTAAAACCAGAATTGGATTCAGTAGGTCAGGGATGGAGCCGGAGGCTCCGCATTTCCAACAAGCCCCTAGGTGATGCTGGAGCTGCGAGCTTGAAGACCGTACTTTGAGTAATAGGGTCAAAACAATTACAGGGAAGCAGGTTCTTATACCATCTACCATTTCACTGTTTCACTCGTTTTTTCAAAAGACACTTAGTGGACAGTTAAATGCATGAGGCTGGGAAGTACAAAGTGATACACATTCTCTGGTCCTTATTCTAATTCAATTATTAACCAACAAAGCAGTAAGGTATCTATTTGGAAGCATTTTTTAGGGGACAGCTAAACACAACTTTGTGCAGGAGAGTTGCCTTTCTAAAGAAGTCTCAGAAACTTAGCTTTGCAATTCTGAAGCCTAAACTCTCCCTTTCATTTGATCATTGTTTTTCAAGTGCCCATTGTCCAGTGGATACTGTACTTCACCATAGTCTGAAACTGCAGAATGGTTTCTGCCTTGTCACTAGTAACTAGTCATTTTTATGGGTGATGAACATAATTGAGAATTCTGTTTTTCTGTGCATTAAATAAAACCGTGCTGCGAGAAGGGCACCGAATTAGAGAAGGTTGATCCAAGACTATTTACTGCTACATGATACACAGGCATGTGTCTATGCTCAGCTTCAAATAGATACCATGACTATAAAAATAAAGGCAAAAGTAGGTCAAGCATTATTTATATTGCCCCAAGCAAAAGTCTAAAATTATAATACATTGTAACTGCATAAAACACCTTGTGCATGAAAGCAAATAGTCATAAATATCAATCATTGTAATACATAGGTACTGTTTGACCACACTGACATTTCCGCCCCAATTTATTACCACCCTGCCTCTGAGACTTTGTGGGATTCAGCTGCAGCAATAGGTAGAATCCAATATTTTTTATTAAAAAAAAAGAATTTAGACATTCTAAAAGATATTAAAGTCCTTGAACACATATTTACAAAATATTTTGAGACATTACCCAGGAGATTAACAAGACAGAGAATGCATGGATTCTTCTCACAATCTGGACTAATAAAATAAGTAATGAAGAAGAAAACTACAAAATAATTGCATTGCTGAGCAGAATGTAAAATGTGTTTCTCCTATTGACACAATTAGTGCTTTAGCATGTTCAGAAAAAGGAAGAAATGACATATTATTGGGGTTCCAGAAAATTCTTTACGAATAGGAAACCCAAATCAGTGCATATAGAATGTCATTAGCTCGAAATTTTTCTAAAAATGACAAAAGGTTTTGCAGGCAGTGGAGAAGCATGAGCCAAAGAGCAAAGGTTCAGACAGATTAGAGCTGGCCCTCTGGATGTCTTAGCCGCACAGAGGAAGAGAGTGAATAATAAGTTAACGGGAAGATCGCGTGTGGAACATTGAGAGATCATGGACAGCGAAGTGAAAAATTTGGACTTAGTTCAGTAGGCTGAAGAGTAACTACTTTTGAGCAAGAATGTGACACCATTAAATTTTTTGGAAAGTGAAACTGTTGAGTGTGGAATGGATTCATGGAGGAAAATAGCAGGCCGGGACCCAGTCTAGACAGGAAGTGCTGGAAAACTGCAACAGGCTGTGTAATGAAAACAAGGGCAGGCATGACAGAAAGGCCAAGACGGGCCCAAAACAACTGCATTTCATTTTCAAATCACTTCAGCATCTTTGGAAGCACCCATATACAAATTGTGTCCTAAGTCCTGAGGGTACAAAGATGAACAAATTGAGGATAAAATGGAGGAGGAGGACAGAGGGGGAAAAATAAACCCCTGCTTGTTCTGTAGCCATGGGAATGAGTAGCCACCATCATGACTTTCAATCTCATTTAATCAATTAACAAGGACCTGCCTACATGGCCTTGATCACACTTCCCCAAAGGCAACCCCTCCCTTCTGAGAGTCTGTCAGTCAGCAGGGAATTCGCTCCAATGGACAAAATTGTGAATGCAAACCTGTTAGCAGGACTTTTTCTCCTTTTCTCCACAGGACTGTTGTCTTTTGTGCATTTATTTTCTCTTTTCAATCACAACTCTGGCCAGCAGAGTCCACCACAACTAATGACATGCTAGGGGAGGAAAGCTCAGCATAGGGTGACCAGCAGTATGAAAGGTCAGAGAGTCTTAAATCACACGACCAGCAATATGCTAGGGAAGAAAAGGTCACCCTGGGGGTGAGGTCCCACCCTGCAACTGTCCATTGCCAGGCACCTGGATGCCTTCTGCCCTGGTGACATTCCATACTTGGCCTGTGTTCCTACCCTGCTTGTACCTGTCTGGCTACTACAAACCAATTAACTATGGTCTCACTTGAGCAACCAACAATGTTTCTAAAAGTGACATCAACCTTATGACTCTGAATATTCACACATCTCATACCCTCTGGGTTTCCTCCCAAACCTAAGAACACTCTATTTTAAGAGACCGAAGTTGACTAGCATAATTTCCTCCTATTTAAGTAAGCAATAAAACTTAGCTTTGTGTTTTCATTTCAAATATTGAGTAATGGTTTCATCATTTGATAACATCCAAGTGATGAAATTCACTTGTAAATTTAAACTTATTAATGAAAATTTATTAGAGGAAAGTGTGATGCAGTGAAAGAACTAGCAATCCTGAACCTAAAAGTTTGGGTTTTTGAAAATCTGTACTTAAATCTTTAGAACCATAAAGGGATCTCTTTAACATCATGTACTTCTATTTTCTTATCTGTGAAATAAAAATCAAAGTCCCAATCTCACCACATGGTGTTGTGAAGGTCAAATGCAATAATAAGTTTTAGAAAAGACTGTAAATTTTATTAAACCTTAATATTGTTGTTATCTTGCAACTTTTCTTCTTTGTATTATTAATAAAAAAATAGATGTAGTGGTAACAGAACATTAATACTATCAACAGGAAGCTAGAAGAAACTGCTTGGAATGAAAGGCCATCCATCATTTATTACAGACTTGCAAAACAATTGTCCTATCATAGAATATGCTTAGTCTTTGTTATATTATGAGTATTCAGTGGGTGAGCCACACAACAAATAATGAACTGTACATTGCGCTAGAATTAAAATAAATTTCATGACTTGGGGGTACCTCTCATTTTTGGTAATTGTACCAAGGCTGGGACTCGGTGGGCTGAAACACTTGTTAAAAATCTGAATAAAGGCAGTAAATGAAGCCATAGAAATTGCTGACAGTAGTGGAAGACAGAAACTGACTAAAAAAATAGTGTATAGCCTTCCTTTGAGGAAGGTGAGAATGATGGAATGCAATTTACATTTTTTATCACAAGACATTAAAATATATGAAGTCATGCTGGCTGGTGTGGCTCAGTGGACTGAATGCTGGCCTGTGAACCAAAGGGTCAATGGTTCGATTCCCAGTCAGGGCACATGCCTGAGTTGTGGACTGGGACCCCAGCTGGGGGTTCTTGAGAGGTAACCACACATTGATGTTTCTCTCCCTCTCTTTCTCGCTTTCTTCCTCTCTCCTCTGAAAATAAATAAGTAAAATCTTTAAAAATAATAAAAAATAAATTAAATAACATGTATGAAGTGAAACTGGCCATATCCCCCAAATAAGAACTTAACATTACATAAAACTAATCTTTGTACCGGCACCCTACTATATTATAGGTTCGTTGCCACAAAAGTTTAAATTAATAATTTCTGATCTAGTCTTTAAAGCCCTCTGAAAATGTTGAGAAATCATAATACTGCTAGAATATGTTATTTTATGAACAATGACACTGATTCTGATGAGTGATTCTACAGCAGTCAGAATTTTGATAGTAAGGGTTAGAGTGGAACAAATAAAATCATTTAGTGAAATCGCATTGTCTTTCAAATGAAGAGACTGAAGGTCACAGCGGTTTGATGGCCATTTCCAAAGGTAGTCAGAATCAGAATGGAAGCCAGTCAAGTGCATCATACTTCTCAGTGCTTACCTTCCTCCTCTCAGAGAAGGCTATCTGAGTGCATTTTGAAAACTGGGAATGTCAAAGTCATTATCCAAATGGGGACCCTGTGGTCCAGGGGGTTCCATGACCAACCATTATCTATGTTCTTGTAGCAGAGATTTCTATAACTAATAAGTGAGGTATGACAAGAGTAAGTGCACATAAAAATGCAACTTCAGTTGTAATCAAAGACATGCAAACTGAATAAAGATGTGGGTTCTTAATTACATTCCTTTGCCTCGTGAATTATCAAAGAATGATAAAAGGATAAAAATCAATGTTGCGGAGGCTTCAGTGATTTGGCCAAACTCCTACACTGCTAGACGAGTTATCAGTTAGTTCCAAATTTGTGGAAACTATTTTGGCAATGTCTACCAAAGCCTTAAAAACGGCATATTTGATGTCCCAGTAATTTTGCTTCTAGGAAGCTACCACAAGGAAATACTCAGGAATTTAAATAAAGATGTGTATAACTTATGTGAAATGTAAGCACTGCTTACAATATCAAAAAAAGTTATTTATCGTACAAACAAAAAAAAAAAAGGAAAGAATGCAGACCATTCCAAATGGCTTAATATTTAGACAATAGAAATGATGGAATGCAAGTACACAATTGTTTAGGAAGATTACAAAGCTATTCAAAATGTTGCTTTTGAAGAATGCTTGACAATATCTGAAAATAAATTCTTTATAATATAACAACAAAAGAACAGGATGGAGCCCTGGCTGGTGTGGTTCAGTGGATCGAGTGCTGGCCAGAGAACTGAAAGGTCACAGGTTTGATTCCCAGTTATAGCACATGCCTGGGTTGCAGGCCAGATCCCCAGTTAGGGGCATGCAATGGAAGGGCAGATAAAGTACTTCTCAGATAAGATCAAGTTCAAGGAGTTCATCATCACCAAGCCCTTATTATATGAAATGTTAAAGGGACTTATCTAAGAAAAAGAAGATAAAAAAGATGAACAGTGAAAGGACAGCAAACTCACAGTTATTAACAACCATACCTAAAACAAAAGCAAACTAAAAGGACAGCTAGATCAGGAGTGGAAACATAGAAATGAAGATCTCAAGGAGGGTTAGCAACAGGGGAGTGGGAGAAGGAGAAGGGGGGAGAAGGTACAGAAAATAAGTAGCATAGACGGTAGGTAGAAAATAGATGGGGGGGCAAGAATAGTATGGGAAATATAGACTCTAAAGAACTTGAGACACATAGTCATAAACTAAAGGAGGCATAATGGGGATGGGGGGTAGGGTGGAGGGGAATGAAGGGGGGAATAGAACAACTGTAATGGCATAATCAATAAAAAATTAATTAAAAATAAATAAATAAAAAAAAGAAGTAGACTGAAAATAAACATTTTTACATTAAAATAAAAAAAAGAGGCAACCAATGGCTGCATGTCTTGCACATAGATGTTTTTCTCCCTCTCTTTGTCCCTCCCTTCCCCTCTCTCTAAAAATAAATAAAATCCTTAAAAAAAAGAGCAGGATGGTGTAATTTCGGCAGGATATAATAATTTTATGGGAAACACTACAGAAACTTACTTCAGGAGATTAGTGAATGAGTATGCCAGTGAGATTAAAAATAATTTTCTTGTTTTCCTTTGTTCTATCTATATTTCCCATAGTTTGTATTCAGCACTAATTTTATAATCAGATTATATAGTCCATTATAATAAAAATATCTGTAAAGGTAGGAAAGAAACAATAGAACCAAAGTTACAGTTTTCTTTCAGTACTCCCCTACTGCAAAAAAGAAAATTCAATGCAAATGAGTTTGTTAGGAAACTGGAGCCTTCAAACAAAACCATTCTTATCTTGGGCAATCAAGCTCCAGAAAGTCTGATTAGCCAGCTGCCAGGCACAGCCTTGAAACACCTCTGGGAAATCTAAACAAGAAGCTCCACTGTCTAAACCTCAGGTCATTTTGCTGCCAGGGGAAAGGCAGGAATTGAAATACTGGATCCCAATGCATACCATGTGTGATCAGAAAATGCTGGATTTCAAAGATAATGCCTGCATCGATGTGCACTGAGAAAGTTTGGTCAGCTTTTTAAGCATTTTATTAAAAAAATTAAAAAGAATGTCATTTAAAAACCATGAGCAGAAGAGTCCTGGATCAGTTCCCACAGAATGTGTATTAGGAACGAAGACAATAAAAACAGGCAAATTCCCTGTTTATAAGAGAAGGGGAAATGGGTGAACGGGGAAGCAGAGACTCGCGCTCACAAACCAGACGTGGTCAGATAGCTGTAAATGCGAAAATGTGCACATGTCCACGTAGACATCAAAAAACCGGGGAGCACAAGGCGGGGTGGGCTGGAATGGGAGAAATAGACAGAAAACTGTACTTGAAAAATAATAAAACTAAATTTAAAAAAACTTCGTTTTTCCTAAAATAAACAAATACAGATGTGAAATCCTCATGAATCTCATGAATCGCTGGAAGCAAACTGGATTATCATTTGAGGTTTACAAATGAAGAAATTATGCATCGGCTTTCTAAGCACTAGAGTTTGTAAATTGCAGGCAATATCATCATAGCAATGGCCTAATTCATTAAAGTATTAGATTGTTGTTTTCAATTCTGGGATGTTTCATCCAGCACTATAGTCTACATATATGCATTTTTCACTTACAAGTTACACATTGGATACAGAGCCTTCTAGTAAAAAATAACTTGCCCAGCTCCCTTCAAGTTCAATTCTTTAATGTTCTACAAGGCATGCTCTGACTACCCTCAGTGAAATGCCTCTTAATTAAGCCATTCCATAATTTTAGCATTTAATTCACAGATCCAACTTGCTTTGATCATCCAATAACAATGCTTCTCATTAAAGGACTATAAAATATAGTAATGAAAATACTTTTTATTATAAACATAATTCAGTTTCATGGCAAGATTAATGATAAAAACAATGGCTTTTATTGATCCACGAGAAACACTAAACAATTTTATCTTGTAAATATCCAATTATTCCAGTCAAGATGCCTATGGTGTAGATAGGAGAAAACTATAACTGTCAGCGTGATACAAGTAGAAAATAGTGCTAACAATACATAATGCTTTACCTAGAGCCCAACAGAGAAAAAGAAAAACAAAGCAGGTGCTTACAGGAGACTTCAGATACCCTAACGACTAGTACAACTCTCTGGCCATTAACTAAACAAGGTCAAGTGTATGTATGCAAAGAAACACCATGAATTCAATCCAATAAACTAATAAAGGTAATGTTATGGATTCTGAAAAGTATCAGATTGACAATATGAGACACTGAAAATATAGTTAACGTTTGTTGACTATATTGATGGAGTTACTATTTGTGCCGGGCTGTGTCCTAGTCTGTGAGGATACAGAGGTAAAGAAATGAGCCCAGGGAGCTGTTCTCATGCAGCTTTGATATTAATAGGGAAACAAAATTACAAATAGATAATTTCAAAATGCTCAGTTCACCACTTGCTAATCTACCCCATTCATCTAGTTCAGGGGTGTCAAACTCATTTTCACCAGGGGCCACATCAGCCTTGCAGCTGCCTTCAAAGGGCCGAATGTCATTTTAGGACTGTATAACCATTAACTCCTCAACGGTTAAGCAAGGAGTCGGCACTGCCACTGAGTAGAAACAAGGTGTTAGGCCAGATAAAACAAGGTGAAGGGCCAGATTAAGCCCGGGGGCCTTGTGTTTGCCACCTGTTATCTAGTTTTTGGGGGTTTGTTTTTTTTTTTTTTTTGCTTCACTGTATAAAAAATTGTCTCCACTAATGCACGATCTTTGCTAGGGATTTTTTTTTTTTATGGGAGGGTGGGGATTAAATAGGAGTAGTGTTCATACCAAACATTGTCATAGTGCCTGAGAACAAACATACAGAGAAGCCTGTGGGTAAAAATCAATTAAATGGAAACTCTCCACCACTTCTGACTTCATAAGTTTCAAATACATTGAAAGATTTTTTAACCAAATATCAAATGTCTTCTGTGTGCAGCTAACCCAAGTGAAGTGTTCTATGTTTACATTTCCAATTCCAAAATGCAACTAATTTGCAACATTCTCTTGGCCAGCCACTCACTGACTTTGTACCCCATTAGAATATTTCTTTTTCAAAAATATCCCAGGCCATTTCAAAACCTCCGAACAACTTCACAGGACATGTTTCTTGTAAGCAGGAGAACAGAAACAAGCTTGACCTAACAAATAGCAGTTAGCCCATCTGTGTGGGAGACTTTTGATAGAGAAACATTTGTACTTTCTTACAGTTCTCTCTACAGGCTTATTGTGGGAAGAAGCATTGGCATTGCCATTTGAGAGGGAAGTATTTTGGCTCAGTGACATTTAACTCTGCTTCTGTAATTGTCACCTGCTGTTTTTGCGCTTTGCTTTTGATCTAACCAAATTGGCTTTTTCATCCTACTGCTAGAAAAAGCGCCGCATGTTTTCTAAGTAACCCCGCACCCTATCTTCTCTACTAATACAAAATATTCTATTTCTAGCCCTCCATCCTCTACAGAGATAGAAGTGACGGCTGATAAACAATGAAGTCAGAATGGAGATGCTCATTTCATTTGTGAATAGTGGTGCTTTCCTGTATGCTTTGGGGTTTGGAAATGTCCCTGATGGTGAAAGGGCTGTTCCAAGGTACATCTCTCAACAATATGCACTTTAGGCAGAAACTGTATATAAGAACAATCGTTTTTATATCAAATATTATCAAAATGTATCTCTGTCCACATCAAAGACCTTAGCCTGTTGAATCAGACCTAACTTCAGCAAATCATGGCTCTGCCCCTTATTAGTAAGAGATTGCAATAAAATCAGTGTCCCTATGACCCAGTTTTTTATCTGTAAAATGAGTTATTTTAATATCCCGCAAATAGCTAGTGATGGTGCATAACAGAGAAAATGAAGACACAGACTAAATGCTCAATATACAGCATCTATTATTTGTCATGGCTGTTTCCAACTGGCACATGCTTACAATCTGTGAGTCTGCCTACATGTATACATTCATCAAATACCTGTGGGCTGCCCAACATGTATAAGAGATGGCATCAATTCACTAGAGAAAGAATCATTTTTGTAATTAGAATGGCTCCATCTCTTAATGCCTGTGGTAGAAACTGGTGGGTGATGGGGCGATCCTAGAGGCAAACCACACAGATGGGAACCTCTCAGGCATTCATAGATAAATATTCGCAAATAAAACATTATGGAAGAGCGATGCCGGCATGACATTAGATATGATGGGTGGTATCACGGCAGCGCCGGGTGCCATCTGCAACATCAGAAGGATGGCTGTAGTGTTTAGTGAGACAGCATGACAAACAAACCTCACAAACTTCAAGGTAACTGATGGCAGAGGAGGTTTCCGTGAACTAATCCCCACTTCTGCAGTATTTTACATGAAAACTACACACAGTGGCCAAAGAGCATGGAGTTTCTAAGTGTCGTTTCTAAGCACTAGTGGAGGCGGCCCAATGAAGCACACATACAAAGGGGGCAAATTTGAATACATTTACAATCAGATTACATCTGATTACAGATGTAATCAGATTACATAGACACATTCTGCTTTTGACAGTACTATTAACATTTTATTTGGGCATGGGTTTGGGGTTTGTAACTTCCACCAATGTCATTGGGGGTTCCCAACTTAATTATACACATAAATCAATGATAAGTAGCTTTTAATGTGAAAATTGTAAATTAGAACCTTACAAAAGTGAAAATAATCAAATGTGAGACAATGATGGAGAAAGGTCCAAGTGGAAAAGGGGAATAAGCATTAAAAAAATCACAAAATTAGCAAATACTGAGAGAATGGGAAAAAGTAACTTTTTATGTAAGAAAATATCAATCATGTTAAAAAGCCTAGAACATAGCTCAAGTGGTTAATTTTCAGAGACATTTTACATATGCTTAATAAGAACAGAGGATATTATGTTGGACAGGATTTGATGTGTTTATGTGTGTTGAAAAATACTGCATAAATAGAAGTGTAAGGCGGAACAGAGAACATGGTTAAGTCAGATGTGTATGTGGAATCTACAGAACCAACTAAACAAAATGAAATAAGAACAGACTCATAGTTACAGAGAACAAACTGATAGTTGACAGAGGCGAGAGAGCTCGGGGGATTGAGAGAAAAAGGTGAAGTAATGAGGTACAAATTGGTAGTTACAGAACAGTCACAGGGATGTACTTTACGGCATAGGGAATAAGAGTCAATAATATTGTAATAACTATGTATGGAGCCACATGGGTACATGGAAATATCAGGGGACCACTATGTAAAGTACAGGATTTTCTAAGCACTGTGTGGTACATCTGAAACTAATACAGAATAATATTGAATGTCAACCGTAATTGACGAATTAAACAATGAAAGAACATGGTAACTTGTGAGAGAGAACTAGGTCATTTTTGCATGATCCTATGTACAGTGTCTGGTTCCTAACTATCAGAAAAAAGACCCATCTTGCCACAACAAATCACATCTATTGACACCCATACCATCCACATGTTCTTCCCTCCTCTTGCAATCAAAGTGTCCCCATTCCAATTACGGAAACTCTCTCTACTTGTACATTTCACTTGTTCTCTACTGAATCGGCAATCTTTCCTCAGCCCACAAACATGCTTTCTTAACTTGAAAGACGAGACAAATTTTAAAAAGCACGGGTAGCGCAGGGGTTCAGAAGGAGTTGCCTCAAAATGTGCTTCTGGCTCAGAGAGTCCCAAAGAAGTTGGACCCAAGAAGGAACACACCAAGGCACATCATCATTACATTAGCCAAGATTAAAATGAAGGAGAGAATCCTAGAAGCAGCATGAGATAAGGGGACAGTCACCTACAAAGGAGTTCCCATCAGACTGTCAGCTGAGTTCTCAAAAGAGACCTTACAGGCAAGAAGGGGCTGGAAAGAAGTATTCCAAGTCATGAAATCCAAAGACCTACAACCAAGATTGCTCTATCCAGCAAAACTTTCATTCAGAATGGAAGGGCAGATAAAGTGCTTCTCAGATAAGATCAAATTCAAGGAGTTCATCATCACCAAGCCCTTACTATATGAAATGTTAAAGGGACTTACCTAAGAAAAAGAAGATAAAAAAGATGAACAGTGAAAGGACAGCAAACTCAGTTATTAAGAACCACACCTAAAACAAAAGCAAACTAAGAGGACAGCTAGATCAGGAGCAGAACCACAGAAATGAAGATCACGTGGAGGGTTAGCAACAGGGGACTGGGAGGAGGAGAAGGGGGGAGAAGGTACAGAAAATAAGTAGCATAGACGGTAGGTAGAAAATAGATAGGGGGGAGGGTAAGAATAGTAGGGGAAATATAGAATCTAAAGAACTTGAGACACATGGTCATAAACTAAAGGGGGGAATGGTGGGAGAGGGGGTTTGCAGGGGGGAAGGGAATGAAGGGGGAAATAGAACAACTGTAATGGCATAATTAATAAAATATATTTAAAAAAATAATGTGCTTCTGTGGTTAAGTAGATTGTTTTCAGCGAAAAGCAACTGAGACCCTGTGGGATCTAGAAAAACTCCTGCACCCCCTTAATTACTGAGAAGAATCTGAATTCTGGGCAAGAGACCTTGCCCAGAATAAGAGGTTACCAGAGGTAACCTTTTTTGACCTACCTGTGGGGCAAGGCAAACTTCTTATTGTCCTGTTCCCCTTAATACCCTTCCTCCCCTCTGAAGCCCTAGGGTGTGTTACGTCATCCTCAGTTCAGAACGTCATCCAGACCTCCTTTTCCCCTTTGTCTCTGACTCTCTCATGTGTGGGGGGTTCCCACACATACGTACGTAATCAAATGTGGTCCTTTTTTCTTGTTACTCCATCTCATGTCTATTTGAGTCTATTAGGCCAACTCAAAGAACCTCCATACCATGAGATCCACCCCTACAGCACAGTGAGAAACTGGTTCTCCAGAAGAAAACCAGAAACAAAGAAACAAGCAGAACAACTACAACAAAATCCCTGATGGACACAGATTAATGATATATCGTCACTGCATAGTGTTTGCCAATTTCCATGGTGTAAATCCTCCCATCATGGATGATTTCAAGTTACTGACAGTTTCACATGTTGGAATAATTCCTGCATATTGAGCAATCTGCTCTCATGAACCTGTGTGATCTCCCTCCACTGCACCACAGTACGTCCTAAGAGGTGCTTGTTTTTCCACACTCTTCCATTTCTCTGTTCTCTGCACAACAAAACATTGCAAATGTTTCAGCTGTGCTCTTTGTACCTACTTTCCTACCCCTGCCCCCTTCACTGAACTCATTTACTCAGTGTCAGTATACGCCAGCCATTGTTCCAGATACTGGGGATGCCTTCATGGAGCTTATATTGTAGTACAAACATAGACAATAAATGACAACAAATCCTCAGGCTCTCAGATTTCATGCGCTATAGAGAATAACGAAATGAGTAGGGAATGAGTGGAGTCAATATTTGAAAGAGGATGAGCTTAGAAGGCTTCTTGGAATACTGGACCAGAGCACTGGTGTCCGCCTCTCTGCGCCATCAATAGCTCCACATTGCCAAGTCTAAAGAATGCTTTCCTATCTCCACCTCACGCTGTAGCCCCGGTAGTGCTCTCTCATTCTTGAACTGCTTGAGTTTTGGGGATTCTTTACCACTATGGTTTTCAGGTTTTATACCTTATCTAGCCACGCTTCCTTGGGTTCTCTTTCTGGCCCAACTTATTTAAATAATATGAAATTTTGGAAAGACTTAGAGGTTAGATTGAGCTCTTCCCTGGCTACACTTACTCTTGCCTGGGGTAATATTATCCAATTTCCCTCCCTCTCTCCCTCTCTCTCTTCAATAATGCCTATATTCTAATGATTCCCAAATACCTATCTCCAGCTGAGACCTCTCCCCTCAAAAGATACCTCAGATTTGTTATGGACAGAATGAGACTCCCAGTTCCCTTCAAAACCATTAGTCTCCCGATTAATCACCACCATCTTCAAATGTGGCAACGGCATTCTTGCATTGGGTCAGGCTGTAAACTTAGGAACTGTCCTTGATTTTCCTCTTTTCTGTCTTGCTTCATTTGATTCATTAACAAGCCTTGCATTTTCTGCCTCTAAAAGAAATACATGCGCTCACTTAGCTTTGGGTTCACCATTACTATTCACTCAAACCGTGCCCCCTGCCATCACGTTCACATCCTAGCTGTTTACATGCCTTTCCATCCATTCGGTAAGTAACAGCTAGAATTCCCTTTTTCACAGAAATTAAATCATCCCATCCTCATACTTCAAAACTTTCGAAAGCTTCTCATTTTTTTAGAATAAGTCGAAACTATTTCCATGCCCCATGAGGTACAACAGGACCCAATCCTGCACACTTAGCTAATGGCCATCTAATAGCCTCTCTCTTTCTTGCCCACTACTTCCAGATCTATTGGCCTTGCTTTATTATCTGAAATAACACAAGCCCTTTTATCCCTCTTGGTTTTTGCACTTGCTATTCTGGTTACCTGTTAACATTTTTCCCATCATTTTGCACTTTTGATTCACACTCACCCGTTAGGTTTTAGCTCATATGGCATCTCCTCAGAGATGCGTTTCTTGAAAAACCCATTTTAAAAAGCCAACTCCCTGTCCTATTATTTCACCCTGACTTATGTCCTTTATGTCATTTATCACAAACTCTAAGTATTGTGCTTATTTATTCATCCATTTCCTCTTATTCGTCCCTCTGCAATAATATAAGGACTACACAGAATAGGAACTTTCTCCAAATTGTTTTGCCACGTATGGACACAAATAGTAGGTACTCGATCTTTGCTAGATTAGTAAGTAAATGAATGAACAGATAATTATGGCTGCAGGGAATACAGTTTTACTTTAGTGAAGTGAAATACAGAATAAAACTTATGTTGAAAATTGAGAACTGGCTGATGGGCAAGAAAGGCACAAGAACAAAGAACAGGTGGTATTTATCTCCCTCCAAAGTTATGTTAAAGAGATTCAGTTTGATATTTCATTACTTGTCATCGAGCATCAATTACATACAAGGAATTCTATTATGTTTTCTCATTTACCCTTCAACACTCTCTTATGATTTAAGAATATTGTCCAAGGTCATATAACTAGTAAATGATAGTCCGGTTTAAAGAGGAAAAAGAACCCTGAGTTCACGTCCCAGTACTCTCCTTTTGTGTTAGTGAACAACTTCAAACCAACTGAGCCTCGGCTTCCTCCTGTATTGCAAAAGTTTTTCTTAAAGTATTGATTACATTCTCACAAATAGGACTGCATTTGGATAGCCACTTGAGCTTTAGGAAATGATCCAATTTTTTAAATGGTGGGAAAAGAAGCCTTCATTCCTAAATTAGAGAGCATTACCAGGTTAATTAAGAAGCCTGTGAGTGATGATGGCAAAGTTAGTATATTTTTAATTCAGACTGAAAATACCAAGCTAACACTCAAGGCCTGGGGAAACTCATTGTTCCTAAGATTTGGCATAGACTCTACAAAATAGCACAGTGCTCTTCATTGAATAGATGTTCAAAAATTATTGACTGTATCGACAGAAACATTTGTCCAAGTGCTCTCTGAAATTCCTGAAAAACGTGGATGGAGCAGATTTCTTGGAAATTTTGTGCTAAGTGCCTGAAGTCAGGGTATGCTGGAAGATTCAAGCAAGCGAAAGCCTGACTAGCTATGACTCGTGGTTTCCGGAACCTACTGCATAATTACAATTCTAGGAGCAGTTCTTCAAAAGGAGCTATGCAAATGTGAGAAAGGGCTTTAGTTAAGAGACAGAAAAATTAGGCACAAGGAACACATCTATAAACAATTAATACAGTCGCCTGCATAACTATTTGTACATAAGGGTCTTATTTGAAAAGCAATCCCATTTGTAATTGTAAAACACCTTCTCTCTCTTTCCTAATGGCTGGACGATTGTTAAAACGAATGTGCTAAATAGCATAAGAGCTAAGTTTCGCGATGCAGCTTCTGGTTCCTCTTGATTCTCAAATTTCGGCTTTTCTCCAATGGTTTTCGTTCAGGTTCAATGCTGGTAATGAGGGTCTGGCCCTCCTAATGACCGTAGGCCCCGATCTTGGTATAGCTAGCTCAACTACCCTACCCTGCAAAGCTTGTCTCATCACCCACCACTCTAGATCCTATTCAGGCTCTGGCCTTAGGCTGACCGAATGGGCCCCATTTCCAACTCATCCCACAAGGGGGAGCCTGTTCCTGGAAAAGAAACCTCGTCCTCAGAGGCAATGGGTCAGACTGATGTTCTGGGCTCCAAGAATTAATCTTTTCGTTCTCCGTGATTTTTTCTTTTATTAGTTTGGGTATAACCCTTCACTTTTAAACATTTTTATCCCAAAAGAAATACATATTTATTATAGTGGAAAATGAAAACAGAGTATACAAATCGAATAATAAAAATGCCTTACATCTCTACAACACCCCAGTCCTACTATCTAGAGATAAAACTGCTTAGAAAAAGCTATGCTGTCTGTACTCACCTATCCATCTATCCATCAGTCCATTTAGCCATCCATTTATCTATGCATCTGCCTGTCTGTATAATGAGATCAAACTACATACACAATACCTAGATTAGAATCTACATTCTTATATACCTTCACAGGCTGTGCCCAGGTAGTATACATTCAAAGTCCTGTTCTAGAACTCACTGGCTCTATATAATTCTAAATAAGAAATGTAATTGCTTCACATCTTCATCTATAAAACGGGGTTAAGGCTTTCAAAAGACTTACCCTAAATGTAATAAGTATTTAGAAAAATGCTGATCAAAAAGTAGGCTTTCAGCAAAATTCAGCTTAAAATGTATGTACATAGATACATACAATGTAGACTTTGACAATTATTTTTAATAATGTATGCAATCATTCATTGACTTATTTACTCTACAACTGTTTGCTGTGCACCTACCATAGGCCAAGGACTATGCTAGGCACTACTGTCATAACGGTGAGCAAAAGTTAAAACAAACACAAGCAGCCCTGGGGTCTCATTGTACAGAGCCTGTAGCCCAGTGGTAAAGATATACCTGCCTAGCATTCTAGGGTATGGGATAAAACTGAAAGCACTGAGAACGATGCTGCAATGAGCATCCTCATGTATTGGTCTTAGATAAGTATGACTATTCCTATACCTGTAATTCCTAAATGTGAAGTCTCAGGGTGAAAGACCTGTGCACCTCCATGTTTTAAAAGATAACTCAAAGTTTTCTATTGAAACTTTTCCAACTTGTTCTTACACCAGGGGAAATACAGGCCTCTTTCCATGAACCCTCACCATCATGGGATATGGCACTTTGCATTACTTTAATCATTAGCAGTGACACATGCAGTGTCAGTATCATTTCTAAAGCAGGTCACCACTTAAAAATAATGTCTTGACTACGATCATGCATTGACATTTATATTAACTTTGGAATTATGGTGACAACCACACATTTCCTCCCCTTTGTGTGATTTATGTTCAGTGTGTTCACCCCACACATCTTTGCCCTTCACCACTTGTGCCCCAGGGGACTGACCCTTTCACACTGCATCTCCTAGAGCCATTGCCTGGTTGGATTCCAGCTGCATTACACCAGTGGAAAGGACCAGCTGGAGATGCAAAGGTAGGGAAAGAGATGGCTGCGGGTATTTTTCCTCCACAGTTTCCCTGTCTCAGAGCTCCATCCTATAGTAGCTGGTTCCTTCCAACAGCTACATTTGCCAGCACACTGTTCTTTCTCCAGCACTGCAGCTCTCTCTCACTGGACTCCACTTACCTCCACTCATTCTGTTGGTCCCCTTTCCCCTTACGTCCTGTGGAAAGCGAATGCTTCTGACTGTGGATCCTCTTTGGGTGACTCACTAGCACCTCTTTGTTTAAAATAGCATACCTCTGTAAATAATTCTCTTCAATTATCTGAGGTGAATTCCATCTCTTGCTGGGATTCTGTTATACCTTTTAAAGTGAGAGATAGCCCTGGTTGGTGTGGCTCAGTGGATTGAGTGCCAGCCTGTGAACCAAAAGGTCACTGATTGGATTCCCAGTCAGGGCACAGGCCTGGGTTGTGGGCCAGGTGCCCAGTAGGGGGTGTGTGAGAGGCAACCACACATGGATGTTTCTCTCCCTCTTTTTCTCCCTCCCTTCCCCTCTCTCTAAAAATAAATAAAATCTTTAAAATTAAAATGATAGATGATAGTATAACTATACCTTGATTAAAATCACTTTGAATGTACAGATTAACTTATAGAAAACTAGCATTTTCTTCATGCATGTTCTTCTTTTCCTCATGTTTTTATTTATGTACCAACAATTCAAATTTAAACTTTCTCCAAACAATCCTTACACTTTCCTGTGTAATTTACTCAAGAAATCTACAAACTGTGTACATATTCTGAATAGAATTTTTTAATTTCTTTATGTCTTCTAATTGTTACTGTACTTTTAAATAAGGGGAAAAATCACACTGCTTTCAAATGACAATACTTTAGTCCATCATTTCCCCAAAATATACCTCATTGTTTCTTTTTCATTGTCATATAATGTTTTCTCGGTTCTCCAGAACAATACTGAACAATAACACCAATGAGGAATATCCTTGAATTGCTTATAATCCAATTCTTCTAGGATGTCAAGATAAGGAAGATTTCTATTATTCCTGTATTTGCAAGTACTTTTCTTAGGACATGGTAATAAATGTTCATAAATGCCACTGGATATATTATTTCTTTTTTAATGGGAGGATTGACTAGTTACATTTGCCTGACCTTCTACAAGAAAAGGGAGGACAAAGATAAAGTGCTATTGCTTACTGTTTTCCACTTTGTTTTTAATTTCATTACTAATGTTATTCCACATAAGCTTATCAAGGGAAAGCACTGAATTTCATTCCTTTAACAACTTTGCCTTGCCCTGGCTGGTGTGGCTCAGTAGATTGAGCTCAGGCCTGAGAACTAAAGGGTCACCGCTTCAATTCCCACTCAGGGCATGTGCCTGGGTTGTGGACCAGGTCCCCAGTAGGGGGCGCTCGAGAGGCAACCACACATTGATGTTTCTCTCCCTCTCTCCCTCCCTTCCCCTCTCTATAAATAAATATTTTTAAAAATAAAGAAAAGCCTTGCCTAATTCTCATAAATGTACAGCAAATATCATTAAAACTTTATTTTTAGCATATAATTTCTCTAGCAAAAAAGGTCTTTATTCTAGTTTAGACTGAAGTGTAAATGATTAATAACATTCCATGTTTAAAGTGTTTCGTTTAAACAAAATTAATGTTTAATTGATGCATCTTTAGATGGGGAAAGAGGCTATATCCCTGATAGAATAATAATTTGATTCATTTACTTACATAAGTAGTCAACTGGAGAAGGTAGAAAGGAAGCTAATTTATAATCTCTAACTATAACTGGACATAGCAGGAAATAAGGTGAATTCCCCGGGCTTTCTCTGCCATGATTACCATAGCAATGACCCTGAAATTATATCCACACTCATTATCTCTGTTGGCATTCACTTACTCCCATGAATTAAAATAATTAAATTAAAAGAGATTGGGCATGTACGAGCAAAGAAAATCGCTTGAAATCAAAAAGGCTGCAGAGATTCAGATAATCTTGATAAAGCTGAGCTTTTCGAGGTTTATATGAACCAAATGCAAATTAGCCCTAAGCTCTGAGATCTTTTTTTCAATTTCTCATTATAAATTTGCTACTCTCTGTGAGTGTTCTGTGAAGAATGAAGCCGATTAAATTTTCAGTAAAAAGTATATACGGTGCCAAGAAATCAGAGTCAAGTAACTCTGTAATTCTAGGTCTTTGTACTAAGTGAATTAAAAGGAAAAAAAAAAAAAGAAACCCAAGTGTCACAATGTTTAAATTAATTATGGTAATGTACACCTGCCTCCAAATATTAAAGTACGATAATGGAAACAAAATTTTATTTGGGCACAGAATTAATCTTTTGGATTTTGTACAGATGTAAATTATGTTGTGAGCGTATTACACAGGGACTTACATTTTTTCTTTTATTGAAGCTATTTTCACTAGCAGGGCGCCCAGGCCCTATTTCTTTTCATTCATTTAATGGAATAAATGTTACCAGTCCCTCAGTGTTCAGGTGCTGTGTAATTATTTCTATTACTACCACGAGAGCTCAGTACATAATAACATCTTCCAACCTCTGAACTTGTATGGCCAAGTGTATTCCATCATATTCTACCTTGAAATTCAAGTTTATCCACATACGCATGCACATACACAAAGGGCCTGAGGGTCTTTTTAAAATATTTTAAGAAAATAGTGTCTTAATTACATGGTGATGATCAACTTAATGTTTTTCTTAAAGGTAACTCATCGACAGTCGACTGGAACCTACTAAATGCTGGGCTCTGGTCCTGGCTGCCAAAGATAAATACTGCCCAAGACAGACACAGCCCCTGACCTCACCATGTTCAGAGTGTATGGGACAGAAATTAATTCTAATGTGTGAGGCCATATAGGACAGGTTTTTCTAAATTTTATATATTTAAATGTTATAGGCCATGGCTGGTATGGCTCAGTGGACTGAGTGCCGGCCTATGAACCAAAGGGTCATGGGTTCAATTCCCAGTCAGGGCACTTGCCTGGGTTGCAGGACAGATCCCAGATAGGGGGTGCTCAAGAGGCAACCACACATTAATGCTTCTCTCCCTCTCTTTCTCCCTTCCTTCCCCCTCTCTCTAAAAATAAATAAATAAAATCTTTAACAAAAGGCATTAGAATTACGTGGACATTTTATGTCTGAATAAGCAACTCAATAGTCACCACAAATATTTTAGGAGTAAAATCAAACTTTACAGAATAGTGTTTGCCTAACAAGTCCCTCTACTTATCATTACTTATTATTACTACTTATTACTACTACTTTTTCTAGCTTCTTTTCTTTAAGGTTGGAGGGAAAACAATATGAACTTTTAGAATACAACATATTTTCAATGTCCAGTACCAAGCCTTACTCAATTCTCACTCATTAATTACTTGCAAAAAAAAAAGTGTTTTAATAGTCAGGAGCAGACATCCAGCTCTTTGTTCTTGGGCCACATAATGCAAATTGCTTGCATTCTCTTATTTGATCCCTAGCCCTCTCTAAATCAGCAATTTCATCTATGTGAGAATGTTATTCTATTTGCATAGTTAGCCCTTATACAGATATTTTGGTGCCTTTCTACAAACTACTTAATTGAGTGCTAAATTCAATGTCTCAAAACAGGTTGAATATGCAGAGAGAAAAGGTTTTTATAATTCTCAACACTCATGTATACAAATGATATTAACAACTTTTTAAACTGGTAATACAAATGTGGGTCAGATATCTTTTAGCTACATATTACAAGGATTAGCATATATTACCGTGTTTGAAATGACAGAATTAGATTCAACACCTGATAAGTCAAATTGAATGCATACCTTAAATAGTGCAAAAAATTTACCTGTTGAGGGAGTTCCTTAAAAATATTTATAACATTCAAAATTATAAATATACAATTAAGAATTGTGATTTGTAAAAGAAGAAGAAGAATTTACTGCCAATTAAATTAGACATTTTTTCTGCAGAAACTAAATGAGGTTAATACAGTGGGTGAAGTGAGCATAATTTACAAGGCCATTAAAGCTGAAATACTTCACATACATTTCTGGTCGGTTCCTGTCCCTTTCATAAAGTTGATTTATGAAGAAATATGCAAGTCTAGAGTAGTCCACTAAAGTATGCTCTTTTTATACAATTATTTCACATAAAACGGTTACTGACCATATGTATTTTGTCTCAGCCTTTACACAGGGGAGTTGTTAACATAATTCATTTACAATTTAGGTAAGAAAATGTGTTAAATTGAATTTTACTCTGAAATAATATATCAAGCCAGTGTGAAATATATTACATCCTATGAAATGAACAAACACTGATCAAATTATACAGCTGAACTATGTAGTTCACATATTCCAAGACATTAAAAACATCATCTCTATTTGGTCATTAAATAAGTCTTATACAAGATTTCCATAAGCACAAATTAATAACTTTAATTCATATATCATCAGCTTATTCCAGAGGTCTATGATGGCAAATTAAAAATAGTAACATCTTCCTATAGTTGACATCAATAATCATTCAAGTCCTTCTCTAATCACAAAAGCATAAGTTTTGAAATGTTATTTAAATGAAAGTGCATTTTGTCATATGTTGATTATCAGCATGATCTTTAGAATCTTCAAATAGTTGGAAAAAGCTATCAGAATCCTGTTCTCAGGATCAGAAAGCTCTAGTAAATATCAAATAAACTTCATTGTAGTTAATGGACAACACAACATGAAACACAATGCCTTAAACAGAGAGTGTTTAATGAATAGTTTTTGCTTTCTGACATCTATGTAACACAATAGATAAATAAACAATAAAAATCTTCATCCTCGGCTTACACTCTGAGCTTTCTTTATAGCCATTTCTGCAATGGTAGTTGACAGGAAAATCTCCTCTATTCCTGATGAAGTCCTTAATACGCATGCTTGTTCTGGAAATTCCAATATACTAGATTGGATAGTATGGCCTAAAATAGGGTTCCCACTGCTGTGTGCACTATCTATCTACCTATCTATATAACATCTATCAATAAATGACATGCACTTATAATCTCATTATATCTATAGCACGCCAGACTAGGGGTATATATATGTAAGTATCTATGCTTATATGTATACTGCAATTCCAAAAAATACTATTACAAATTTAATGACAAAGTTTCCCCCTAGAGTATATGTAATTCCTATAAAACATGGTATATCAATCTAAATTAATATTCTAAGATATCATCCTGTATTTTTGTCATGTATTTTTATATAAGCTGCACACCTATTACAGATGAAGAGTCTATGCGATCTGACATTTACATGAAATGAATGACACGGCTAGAAACTATCTATGACATTGTGGGGTTATCAAGCCAACCAAGGAACAGAAGTCATTTTCTTTTTTGATCAGATCATTAGTTTGGCAGGTAAGAAAATGACATATTCACAGTATAGCTTGTGAATGTCTCCCATAACAAGATTGCATACTATCTTTACATAAGTTCATGTAGTACAGTAAGAATCTGGACTTGAGGATAGTTCCAAAATACACAGGTGGCACAACACCAAACGTAAAAAGTAATGAAAAGTGGACTTTGTGTCAATGTCAAGTGATATCTGGTTGACCATCACATGGTTCACATGCACTGCTCCTAGCAAATATATCTTGCCAATGACTTGAACTTTAAGGTATAAAAATACAGCTGTTATAATAAAAGATGTTACTATGCTTGAAAGAATAGCTCTTATAGTCTATAATATAATCTTGCTATGAATGTCTTAAGTGAAATAATATTAAAACCAATAACCTACAATTTAATAGACATTAACTTAAAGTTTGTAACTAATATTACGAAGAACAATTAATAAGGACTAATGGATCCAGAAAATATATGAATGGGAATCAGGCAATTTGTATCCTACTCCTAGCCCTCAATTAGAGGTAGGCAATATGACTACTAGGATGGTAAAGGGTACCAAAAGAATAAAGGTTTTAGATATACAAGGGGGGCCCATAAAATGGATTTTATTTATCAAAAATTATATATTTATTCTTACATGTTTAAACTTCAGTCACCTTCAAAGTACTCTCCATTTGATGCAATACACCTACTGAGATTTTTTTCCACTGCTCAAAACAATGTTTGAACTTAATGATTTTGACGCCTTTTAGTGTTTTTGCCATTTTTTGTTTTACCTCTTCCACATCAGCAAAATGTGACCCCTTGAGGACTTCTTTCATTGGAGAGACAAACAATAAAAAGTCACTCAGGGTGAGATCTGGTGAATAGGGAGGGTCACAGCATGGGCGTCATGCTGTTTTTAATCCAAAACTGCTGAGCACTCAGAGTGTGGTGTGGGTAGATGCTTGTAAATCACCCATCATGGAATGACACAGGCATTGAAAGTGTCTTCAAAAGAAATTCACTGAAGCCAAATGCAACCTCTCACAACACCACCAGTTGGCACCCTGATACAAATGGGATCCTAGAACACTCACCTAGTAGGGGAAACCTGTACTACAAGGTGCCTGCCCTGCAGAAGACCATTCTATTTTTAAGGGGTCCCCCTTCGGTCCATCTTGGATATGGTGAAGACTTAATGACCTCTTCATCTAACAGAAGACAATCGTGGTGCCTCTAAATATAAGTAAAATCCATGCCTGAATGTTACAGCGATACAAATTCTTTTGCAATGTAAGATAGAACTTTTAGGTAGTATCACTTTTCATAGTGAGACTTGATTAATGTGAGACAGGATCTGATTTATAAACACTTGGAATTGGCAGGGGGTCCGATGAGAGAACGCTCTGCTATCCGTCATCTGCACTACAGCTGCTCTGCAGCACCAGCTGTCACGTTGCTTTGCACTATGCATTGTCTCTTATTTTCAAATATATTATTTCACTTATTCCTCTTGTAAAAATATGTGGAGAAGGTGGAATAAGAACTATATAGAGATGTATTCAGTGAGACTTAGACAATCAAAATGGCCTCCCAGGAGGTGAAAAAGGTGATTGGATTGAGAAGTACGGATTGGTAATTACAAAACAGTCATGGGGATGTGAAATACAGCATAGAAAATATAATCAATAATAGCGTCATAATTATGTACAATGCTTGGTGGTACTGGAAATATCAGGGGAACACTTTGTAAAGAATATTATTGTCTATCCACTAGGCTATACACCTGAAACTACTTTAATACCATACGTCAATGCTACTTGAAAAAAAATTTTTAATTTAAAATTAAAATAAAGTTTTCCAAGACCACTGAGCTTATACTCAGCAGTACAGAACTACTTCTGCCTCTAAATTCTGATTAATGTTCAAGCAATTTATAAGATCACTTGGCAAATTCATTTACTAGAGTCCCATTTACACCTCTATAATCACCTTAATTATTTTTTTTTTCTTTTTATGGCAGGCCTCTGCCTGCACTGATGTGATTGGTCTCTGTCAGCAAGTAATAAAATAATTGGCTTTCCCATGTTCCATTTTTTCAAATCAATATCTCCACAGGATAGTATCTGCACTGCATGCCTTCTCTAATTGAGGACGTACGTTACCCTTTATGACTGAAATAAAAGTTGTGTTAAAACTGAAGTGATTATTGATGAGTGTGTCTTCCTCATTGTACGAATGTCTATGATACATATGCTAGGCACACGTATAAACACATTAACCTTTAAAACACATCCCAATTCACTTCCATTTGCCAAATTAGGCCCCAGTAAAAGACAGACAAAGTATGAGAAAATACACTATATACAACTCTGACCAGAGTTTTGCTTTGAACTTAAATAACTTTTTTGGTAATGAAATCTCCATAGTTTATAAAGTGATTACTGCCTGTCAGGAAGAAATAATGAGCCTGTGTTTCTCAGCTGCATGTAAATTGCACGTACTTTACATTTCCAAGGAGAGGCCTCTATCAATCAATATTTCTAGGAAACGCCAGTGCACGGTTAGGCAGGAATTGTTACTGAAGCTGATAAATGTTTACCCTTCATTGGAAACTGACAACTAGGCTATGACAGACTGCTTTTCTGCTTTTATTCGGCCTACATTAAAACCTGCCTAGGATATGAAAATTCAAAAATGTGATTTTAATGTAAAACTGCCTTCAAATTTCTTGTTAGTAAGCTTGCCAGACACACCAGAGGACAGTTTTGAGAAGCAAATAGTCATTGCATGTATAAGATAAATAAGCAAAGAAGAAATTATAAACGTACACAAGCCGCTCTTGCACATGGACAAATATAATAAAGTATTGGTAAATGCAATGTAAACATACAAATGTCTTTTCGTAAACTGAGTCCACTCAACATTGGTAGTTAGTTTGGGTCAGGTTTAACAACAGTAGTTTCCCCAAAGCTGGCTCAAGTCATTAAATCTATGACTGCTTTTTATACAGAGCTGATATATTTGAACTTAGAGAACGGTAGATCTTATAAATATCATGTTAATATTCTAAGATAAGTTAAATTATATTAGCAACAAAACCTGTCTGATCAGAGAGTTCACCTTGGCCTATGAGAGAATGTGATACTTATGCTATTAATTGACATGCATTCAGCAAAGCAGTCATTTTTTTAAATATATAATTTACAGAAGAATTTTCCTGTTCCTCATCTGCCTCTATTTTCTTAAACCTCTTAAGCTGAGAACTTCCTGTTTGGACCTGTTTATTCCTCTTAGGTTTCCTTCATCACTTTTTAATCCTCCTTCCCTTTCCTCAGTTCTTAGGCAGAAGATCTGAGCTTGACCATAACTGCCTACTTTGATAGCCTTTCTCCTTTAATTGGCCTAAAGGAAATTCTTTTTTTATCCATTCATTTCTAGGCACTGAGGTAGGCGCAAGGGCAAAACTGAACCAAAGAATCAATGGGCGCTTTTTCCATGGAGTTTATGTTCTAGCAAAGGCAACACACATGTAAGCAGACATGCTCAGTATTTTATGGCATGTGCTACATTATAGGGGAAAGGAAAAGTGCCAAATATGTAGTCTTTTGGCACAAGGTCCACCATTAATCTCGGATTTCAACTTCCAGGACCATTTCACACTAATAAATATTTTGGCTGACTTGTCTACATGTTTATATGTTACCACCTTTCAAAAACTGACTTGTGGCAGCTTGGCATGCGAAATAATTCCCTAAGAGAAGCCCGGTATTCTTTCATCTCTTCTCTTTAACTTCCCAAAATACTGACCTATAACATTTCCACAGTTTCATAGATTATCTCAGCAGATCCCCTTTCCTTTAATTTCTGCTAAAAAGCACACTGAATTTAACAGAGTATCATAATCATTAAGGTGAAAAACTGTATCTTTGTATAGTTATTTCGGAGTGCTTTTCACACCACAAATCTCAGAAAAACGTATTTTATGGGTTTTTTTCTGTATTAATTGCATATGATATTCCCTTACCTCTCTTACTTAGCATTGGCAAGTCATTTCTGCAAGCCATTCAACATTTTTTTAAAAAACAGTCATCACAGTACCTGCTGAGTGCTGAATAATTTTCTAAAACTCTGGCAAAATTAAAACATTTATAACACAGTCTCTGCTCTATATGGGCATAACTCTGAACCTATACCTAACATCTGACTAAACAATTATAGCCAATTTAAACTGCAGCCATCAGGTCCACATGTTAAAATGTAAAGTGACTTTAGCCCTGACTGGTGTGACTCAGTGGACTGAGTGGCAGCCTGTGAACTGAAAGATCACAGGTTCAATTCCCAATCAGGGCACATGCCTGGGTTGCAGGCCAGGTCCTCAGTAGGGGGAGCGTGAGAGGCAACTGATTGATGTTTCTCACATCAACATATCTACCTCTCTGTTTCTCCCTCCTTTCCCCTCTAAAAAATAAATAAATAAAATCTCTTAAAAATAAATAAATAAAATGTAAGGTGGCTTTAAAGAAATGTGAAACTTTATAATCCAATGCATGGTAGTTAAAATACATCAGAAAAGAAACAAGTAGGACCAAAATATATTTTAAGGTTCCAGGAAGAAGATAGAGTACTTAAACAGGAACCAGAATTACAGGCTAGAGTAAAGTTTTTCCAGGCAATGGTGTAAATGTTGAATTATACTTATCAATTAGTCCCCTTCATATTAAAAAAAGAAATGATGTGTGGTGAAGGATGTTAACTAGACTTATTGTAGTAATCACTTTGCAACATATGCAAATATCAAATTGTTATATCGTACTCTTAAAACTAACATAATATGTGAATTACATTTCAATAATATAAAGTAAAATGAGATTCCTGCATCTGGAAAGTGGTAGGAAGCCTGCCCTGTGATTACAGCTAATAAGTGCAGTAAGAGATATGTCACTAGAGCACAGGTGGCAAACACAAGGCCCGCAGGCTGAATACGGACTCTCCACCTCGTTTTATCTGGACTAGTACCTTGTTTCTACTCGAGGGCAGTACGGAGCTCCTGGTCCCCAGTTAAGGAGTCATTACATGTATACAGTCTTAAAGCTACATTCGGCCCTTCGAAGGCAACTGCGAGGTTGATGTGGCCCCCGGTGAAAATGACTTTGACACCCCTGGACTAGAGGAAACAACAGAGTCTAGAAAGTCTGTAAAAAAAATACTGGTAACTATCGAGTCTGGGGTTTTGAATAGAGGTGGTGAGAAGCTACTAAATATTTTTGCACAGAGAAGCCACATGATTAAAACAGTATACCAGTAGAAGCTTGGAGGCCTTGTGTTCAATAGAGTTGAATATAGGAGAGAGAGAATTTCTTGCCATGGACGCAAAAAGAACAGGAATAAGGCCCAGCAGCAGTAAAATCAAAAGTCAAAATTTTTGATCAGGGATCTGACTAATGTAACTAAAATTTTAGGAAAATTAAACCCTTAAGTAGGAGATTCAGTTAAGGCATCGTATGGAATAGATACTGGTTGAATTGGGCCTAGGGAAGCAAAATCCTGCAGACATTTCAAGAAATCGTAAATCAACCAATTTAATTTGAGCTCAAACAAAATATGGGCAAAACTGAAATAAACTTGATTAAGCCAAGATCACTGAAGGTTTTCCATGACTTGGTTAGAACTTTGGACTTTGTTTTCTAGGTACCTAATAATGTCACTGAGAGTCACAGGAATCAAGATGAACTTGGTTTTGGCTGATGGACTTTAACAAAGGCGACCCTTCAGCTCTTAAAATCATCATTCATTTATCAAGGGAAAGCATCTATGCAGATCTTCTGAAATAATAGTCATACTGCCTCTGAAGTTAAACACTCCTAGTTTCAAATCCATTCTCCACATCTTACTACTTGCCTATATGATATGGAAAAATTCCTTTATCTCTCTTCAAGACTCGATTTCTAGTATTCATTGTAAATAGGGAGGTAACAGCATCTAGTCCTTGAAGTGGTCGTAAGGCTTAAACAAGAAACTTCAGATAAAGTGTCTTGTAC
Organism: Artibeus jamaicensis; assembly: GCF_021234435.1. Lineage (NCBI taxonomy): Eukaryota > Metazoa > Chordata > Mammalia > Chiroptera > Phyllostomidae > Artibeus > Artibeus jamaicensis. The sequence goes on along the minus strand of NW_026522028.1, from coordinate 4,116,755 downwards.
AGAGTAAGCTCACATTAAATATTAGCTATGTTAGCAAACTGATCAGGGAGCAGAACTGGTAATGCAGATATTAAAATCCATGGATGGAAACCTCTGCAGACAAGAGAACTCACAGAGGATAAGGGGAAATTTGAACACAACAAAGGGGATTCAACGAAGCAGATGAGAACTATGACACAGAAGTAGATGCTGTATCAGATAAAGGGATGGATGAGACTAAAGAAGACGGAGATGCAGATACGAAGGTAGCTATATAGAGACACGGATGGAATGTCAGAGTGGCAAGCTGTCCCAAATTCAGAGAAGTCCATCTCTCAAAAGGAAGGGTGTGAAATTCACCCAGAAACTCCATTAAGATCTATTTAGTAACTGTTGAGAAGACAGTTTTGAGAGAATGAGGGAAAAGTCCGTTTTTAAGGCATTAAGGGGCAAAAGAGGCAAATTTGGTGACTTGAATTATAGAAGGCACTCTCAGGATGTTCAACCATTCTAATGGTTACCAGTGATTGGGTGCTCATACTGCGCCAGGCCCTGCTCTAAATGTTTCAAATGCACCAAGTCATTTAGCCCTCACAACAGCCCTATGACATGAATATGATTGTCACTTTTGTTTTCTCTATGAGAAAAAGATGATGCAGGGAGATTAAGACATTTGAATAATTTCACGGGGCTAAAAAATGGCCAAGTTGGCTTTGACCCAGGCAGTCTAGCTCCAGGTTCTATGCTATACCACTGAGCACACAACTTCTAAGACATGAATGGTGACCTGAACTCAGTTCTATGGCCCAGTGTCTACTTACCCACGTAGGCTGGTATTGGGAATGAAGAAAGAACATCGTAAGTGTTTTAACGATCACTTTATATAAACCATATGATACAGATAGCACCTTAAAGTAGCTTATAAGGCTGGGAGAGAAAACACGTGTATGAGATTACCATAACACACAACATGTGGTCCCTCCATTGGAAACATACAAACCACTTGGTCTTCTGCAGATGTGTTCTGCACTTTTAGACTTTTAAGTTCCCCAAACATAAAATATAGTCATATGCATAGAAAACAAAGAAAAGACATGGGGAATAATTCTAGCTGGAATGATTCCGAAAAGATCTCTATGAAGGATGCAGTAATTAAATTGGGCCAGAAGAAGAGAAAAGCTTGAGACCTCCCAAGAAATTTTAAAAACACTGACAGTTGGTGTGTTGTGACCGTTTATGGCCAGACAGGTCCATGGGACTCAGGCGGATGGAAGGCAATGCAAGGTGCCATGGGGATGCCTGACGCATGCTACAAGCTGTGTGTTCTCCTCCATGTCCCTGTATGTCTCTGCGCCTCTCCTGCTCCCCAGCATGTTCCCCAGAGGGGAGCCCTTAACTCTCTTATATACTAAATACAGACAAAGCCAGCAGGGTACCAGAATATTGTGTCATACTGCAAGATTCTGTGCATGTGAGCCCACTCAAGGATAGGGGATCCGTTGATCAGAACCAGTCTCAAGGCTCTGAGAACACAGCTTATTTTAGTTGCCCAGACATCTGGGTGAGGAAGCCAGACTGCCTCCATTTACCCTACAGTTGGAGACCGAGATAAATTTGGAAAATTGAGACACGGTTGAAATGAGATTGTGGACAGTTTAAGTGCTACTGCAGAAGTATTAAAATGATATGAGAGGACTTCTGCCAAGATGGAGGCGTAGGTGGAAACATTGTGCCTTCTTGCACAACTAAGTTTAAAAACAACAAAGTTTTAGCAAAAAAAAAAAAAATGCAGCCAAACCACAGAAAATTGAACTATACAAAAGTCCGACAACAACGAACCACTCAGCCAGACCAGTAAGAGGGGTGGAGCCAGCAGCAGAAGGGGTTGGGCAAAAAAGATCCCCTGACCCAGGCACACATGCAGCTGAGGGCGGATCACAGGTGTGGGGTTGAGACAGGCAGACCCAGCGAAGGTGCAAGGCAGCAGGCTGACCGAGGTCACACATTCTCATGCAGATAAACCAGAGGAGCGAGCAGTGAGATGGACTGTGCAGGCCCCAGAGGCGGGAAGCAGCAGAGGGGACCACTATTGCTCCCTCTCTGACCCTGCCCCCACATACAGTGTCACAAACCACCGACCTGGGTGGCCCCGCCCTGGTGAACACCTAAGACTCCCCTCCTCATATGTAATAATAGGCTTGAACAGACCAAAACATGGCTCAAGAAGAACTCAAAGCCCCGGAGCCAATAACTCTAAGTAACCAAGAAATTGCCAACCTATCAGATGCACAGTTCAAAATATTGGTGATTAGGATGCTCACAGAACGGGTTGATTTTAGTCACAAATTAGAGGAACAAATGAAGGCTAAGCTAATTGAAATGAAGGGAAATGCTCAGGGAACCAATAGTGATAGAAAGGAAACTGGGACTCAAATCAAGGGAGTAAACCAGAAGGAAGAAAAAAAATTACCAAACAGAAAAATATGAAGAAACGAGAATTCGAAAAAATTAGGAGAGGCTTAGGAACCTCCAGGACATCTTAAATGCTCCAACATCCGAATTATAGGGGTACCAGAAGGGGAAGAGAAAGAGCAAGTGGAAAACTTATTTGAACAAATAATAAAAGAGAACCTTCCTAATCTGGCATAGGAAATAGACTTCCAGGAAATCTAGGAAGCTCAGAGAGTCCCAAAGAAGTTGGACCCAAGAAGGAACACACCAAGGCACATCATCATTACATTAGCCAAGATTAAAATGAAAGAGACAATTCTAGAAGCAGCAAGAGAGAAGGGGACAGTCAGCTACAAAGGAGTTCCCATCAGACTGTCAGCAGATTTCTCAAAAGAGACCTTACAGGCAAGAAGGGGCTGGAAAGAAGTATTCCAAGTCATGAAATCCAAAGACCTACAACCAAGATTGATCTATCCAGCAAAGCTTTCATTTAGAATGGAAGGACAGATAAAGTGCTTCTCAGATAAGATCAAATTCAAGGAGTTTATCATCACCAAGCCCTTATTATATGAAATGTTAAAGGAACTTATCTAAGAAAAAGAAAATAAAGAATATGAACAGTGAAAGGACAGCAAATTCAGTTATTAACAACCACACCTAAAACAAAAGCAAATTAAGAGGACAGCTAGATCAGGAGCAGAGCCATAGAAATGAAGATCACGTGGAGGGTTAGCAACAGGAGAGTGGGAGAAGGAGAAGGGGGGAGAAGGTACAGAAAATAAGTAGCATAGATGGTAGGTAGAAAATAGATAGGGGGAGGGTGAGAATAGTATGGGAAATATAGAATCTAAAGAACTTGAGACACGTGGTCATAAACTAAAGGGGGAGAATGGTGAGAGAGGGGTGTGCAGGGTGGAGGGGAATGAAGGGGGAAATAGGACAATTGTAATGGCATAATCAATAAAATATATTTAAAGAATGATATGAGGAGAGGCTTTTAATTTAGGGCCATGGTTCTCACAGTGTAGTCCCCAGCCCAGTAGTATCAACACTACCTGGGAAGTTGTTAGAAAGGCCATTTACTTGGTCTTGCTCTTAGACCTATGGGATTAGAAACTCTGGCTATGCATCCCAGCACTCTGCGTTTTAACCCACCCCAGCTTTAAGAGATGTGGTTGACATTAACTCTATTCACAGAAGTCCCATTCTTTTATCCCAGGTTCCTGATGGCATCTTTGAATTGTCCCCCCTCAACCCAGCACCGGTCACATGACTGACCGGCTTCACCAAATGAAGTGTGAACAGAAGTGACGTGTGCTTCTAACCAGAAGCTTTATGGGCTCTCATGTGGTTAAACATGTTTGCTCATGTTCTAAACATTTGTGTTGAGATGGTCATCTGCACAGAGTCCCTGCACAGACTACAATGAACTGAGACCTCAACAAACCTCCAATGACATGACGTTTAGTGAGAGAAGTATTCCATTGTTTTCAGTCCCTGAGATATCGGAAGTTTTGTTACAGACACATAACTGAGCCTATCCTGACTTGACTTGGGCTGGAAAATGTTAGCAAGAAAGGACTGGTTTCACAGTAAGAGAATGGGTTTACTGAGAGAGAGAGAGATTTACAATATCTGTGGCAAAGAGAAGGATAAATATTTCTCAAGTCAGCAATGATACATGTACATATTTTTTACATATATGAGAGAGAAGGGTTGGGAAAGGAATGAGAAATAAATTACTATCAAAATAATAACAATTATTATTATGAAAGGGAAAGAGAAATAAAGTTTTATCAAAGTGATAACAATGTTTATCTCTGGGTATGAGGATTTGAGGTGAATTTTTACTGTCTTGGTGTATTATTATTATTACTATTATTATAATCACAAAATTACATAACCATAAAAAGAAACAGCAGAAAAGCATAGTCTATGGCACAGAAAGGAGAAAAAATCTGGGAAGACTTTTGAATAAGACAATTGTGCATCTGTATTCACTACCTCTTGATCTATTACCATGGACAGGACACACTTTAAGTTCCACCCACACATTGTTTATGATCCTTCTCACTCCTGCTGGAAAGACTCATGATCCCAAGGTTAGTGATGAATTCCCAAGTATTTACATGGCAAACCCTCAATCACACAGGGACTACTACAAAGATGCTCCAAGATTCAAATCAAGTTCTGTTTTACCCTGAAACTCTGGCTTTTTAAAATTAGATGTTGTGTGCATGTGTGTGAAGAAACTTGGTAGTGTATTTTATACAGTCTTTAAATAAACAAAAAGTGGAGATGCATGTAGTGCTGAGAAAGAGACAGGTGCCTTATGCTCAATGTCCCAGGGTAGTAGTAGAGTAGGTAATAATTATAACTGAATAAGAAAGAAAATGATTACTTATTATGATCCATTGTGCTAATATTGCTACTATATTTTTCTCCTTTTTTCAAGTAAAGTCACGCAATAAAGAATCATGGCTCTTTGTAATGGCAATTGCACTGACATTTCTAGGTCAAAATAAGCTTCACAAGATGATAAATGTACTACCTAACTATCTACAATTGGCCTCCAGAGTTTCACAAATCCCAATGTTTTTCTTTCAAATCCTTGTCACTCACTCTAAGGAAATGAAAGCGGTCTTTGCCCTCTTCAAACTAGCAAAACCTGACATATTAGAAGTCAGACTTATCATATATACTGTTTTCATTCATGGGGCATCATCACCAGAGTTGATTACCATGCATCCACAGGATTATCAACAACTTTCAACTCTACCTGCTTGCAAGGTTGTAAAATCAAAAGGAATGCCTCCTTTAACATAGATAAAATTGGCCTGAAAGAGTACTACTCCCAGGCACATGAATGGGCTTTAGATGGGTCCATGAATCCTCTGAAATTATATACAAACTATTTTATGTTTGTACAAATGTGCCTGAGAGAGACTCTATAGATTTTATTATATCTCCAAGCAGTATAGTGCCCACAAGAGATTCGGTTGCACAGTCCTGTGAATATACTAGAGAGCCCTGAATTATATTCTTTAAATAGGTGAATTGTATTGTGTGTAAATTACCTCTCAATAAAGCTTTAAAAAATGACCAGTCTAAAACTTTCAAAATAAGCTTGTCAAGCCAAAGCTGAAGTACATCAACTTCATGTTAGCACATTTTCAGAACCTGTGTTCCGCATCAGGTGACCCATTTCTTGATGTCACTCAACCCCAAGTAAAGACTTGCTCAGTCCAATGGGCTGTGATGCTGTAGCCAAGCCTTCTGTGCCTGGCCAATCCCAGGCCAGGCCTGCCTACCATCTATTCTTCAGGAACAGAACTCTCCATTCTGGCACTTACATGACTTCTTTTGGCTCACGTCATGCCGTGGTTATGACACAATCCATCTGATATGTCTTTGATTTTTTTTTAAGGAGGGAAGAATATGTTTATTGGATTCTAAGAAAAAGTAAAAATTTTATTAAAGATTCTTGGAGCCTATCAGAATATAAATACCAATAGAATAAAATAAGTCAGAAAGCTCAAGAATTCCACTGGAACAAGGAGTCAGGTCAGTGTTCAGCTGCCACAATCAAGATTATGCGGGAAAGGTGAATATTATTTGGTCAAGATGTCCCAGTGGTGAGGAGAAAAGCTGGGAGGCAGAGAAGAGTGGGAGGTAATCATGAAATTTGGAGCGGTGGTCAAGGCCACAGTCTGAAATACTGGATGTATAGAGACACCCAGGTAAGAAGCTCAGCAACAGAATCCCAAGAGTTTAGGAAGAGAGGAAATGGAGAGAAAAAAAAAAACCTTTGGGAATTATACTGATAAAATGGGGAGTGCTTTATAAGGACAGCAGCAAGAAAGTCACTGAGCAGTGGATGCAAGAGGAGCGGCTTGGTTGCTTCCCACATGTGTGGCAATGGGCGAGTCAGTAATCTTTCTTGGGTTTTCAATTTCTTATCTGTAAAATTGATACATTTAATAATTAATTGAATTCTCATTATAATCCTATGGCATAAATATATTATCCCCATTTTACAGATAAAGAGCCTGAGGCCCTAAGAGAATACATTTTCTACATCCGATAAGCTAATGTAATGCACATCTTACTCAATTTTTTGGTGGCATTTAGTACTGAAGTACTCCTCTCGTGATTAAACTCCTCTCCTCTGTCTCCTCCTTTTTGGTCTCCCCGGACTATATGATTTTCACATCATCATCTTCTTAAGTGACCCATTCTCCCACGGGTTCAACCACTAAATATGCTGAAGATTATGTATTCTATAAGCCAAAATCTACCTTCTAAGCTTCATATTCATGGACATAAAAGTCTACTGGACATTTCGTCATGGGCATATTAAATGAGATCTATCAAAACCTGAACCCGGCACTGGCTGGTGTGGCTCAGTGGATTAAGCGCCGGCCTGTGAACCAGTGGCTCACCAGCTCGATTACCAGTCAGGGCACATGCCTGGGTTGCAGGCCAGGTACCCAGTAAGGGGGCATGAGAAGCAACCATACATTGATGTTTCTCTTCCTCTCTCTCTCCCTTCCCCTCTCTCTAAAACTGAAATGAATAAAATCTTTAAAAAAAACAACTGAACCCAATCCCTCTGCCTCCCCCCCAAACCTTGTTATTCCTACTGGATTTCCGAGTCACATACCTAACACATTAGCGTGAACATCACTTTGCAATCCTTCACTTCCCTACTGTCATATCCAATCATTTGTTAACTCCCATCCATCAATCCTCTCATCACAATCAATCTTCTCCATGCACCTTGTCACTACCCTAGTTGCAGATATGATCACCTCTCATCTGGACTACTATTACCAGTCTTCGAATGAATATTTTTCTTCCTCAAACATGTCAAACATTTGAAAAGATGCCTGTCCAGAGCACTGCTCCTTAACTGTGGGGCAGTGATGGAGAGCCACTCTCCGATGCACTGTGCCGTGCACGCCTGTGAATGAAGTTTTCCAGATCAACGCGGACACAACGTCATGCCTGGCTGTTTCATGCAGTGAAGAGTACCTGCATGACCCCTGCATGGATGTAAATTTGAGAGAGCTAGTGTAGCTTAACAATCAGTCTTTGTTCACTTTGTTTCACAAGGGATTAAAGGCGGCAAACTCAGTCATCTTTGGTCTCAATTGCAGTTGCCAAGAAAGAAGAAAACAGAAGAGGAAATGTTTGTTCAGCCTATCAATGATGAAATTGACAATGCTTTGTGCAACTTCAAACGTCCACCCTCAAGAAAACTCTTAATAAAACCACTGTCACGATGATCAACCAACACTTTAAGTTGGAACATACATATCCAAGGTTCCAATCTCGCTCTGCATCAACATCGTACTTGTGGAACTAAGGAAATGCCTATAGCCACCTTAGCTTCCTAGTCTTTGGAAATGCCTTAGAGTATAAAGACACATTTTCAAGCAAAGGTAAAAAGAATTGTCAGGATGACGGTTTTGCAGTGAGTCTTCCATGACAGTGCAGTTCCTACGGTGAGACGCTGTAATGAGTTCAAAGTGTTTACAACTTCAATACCACCTGTCAAACACTCCCTTCAATGAAATGAATTCTTGGCTATGGGCTGCAGACATGCTTTCAGAAATAAAAAGCATTATAAATATACAGGTGTTTGTATTGGACCAAGTGGGGCAGTCAGTTACTTTTTAATTCTTAATAAGAAAAAAGTTTTCTCAAGACATTCATAATTTCAACAATGTATGTACAGTAATGAATCATGTAGTTATTTATAAAATAATCAGAATCTTACTATGACCATGACCTGTATAAGTAATATAGTCCTAGAGTCTATGTAATATAGTCTATGATTTTCAATGAGTTAACTATTATTTTTACCAAATCTGCAGTGTTTCTGTTGGAGTGAATACGCTGTATCATTCTGTAGCCTACTGATTTCATTAATAAAAATATTTTTCCTTCAGGAGAGAGAGACAGCATGGAGATAGCCTTAAAGAGTAAAAATAAGAGATACAAACAGAATATAACACAAACATGAATTTATAAATATAATACTACTTGAAAGTATTTTTGGAATTCATCATTATTTTCCCAAATCTGCAAATTGTTTTCTAACAAACTATGAAAATAAATTTTTATTCTTAGATTTTAAAGTATCATGTTAGAGAGAGAGGCATCAATGTGTGGTTGCCTCTCATACGCCCCCTACTGGGGACCAGGGCCACAACCCAGGCGTATGCCCCAACTGGAAATCGAACCTGCAACCCTTTGGTTCACAGGCCAGCGCCCAATCCACTGAACCATACCAGCCAAGGCTAAAAGCATTTTTCTTTTTATAGCTACTAACATGATTTTTGGTCCTGGTGTATTGGCACTGGGGTAAAAAGTCTTTGGCATACTGACATGTTTATACACAGTTACAAAAAGCTCTAAAGAATTACATGCCCAACCTGGGCTATATTATCCAAAGGTGTTCTACCTGGAGACCAGATTCCATGCAAGGATCATAAATAGGCTTCAGAGGGTACAGAACACTGGAAAATATATGCAAACTATGCTCATGTTTTAAAGTAGATCTACAGCATCCAGCAAAATCTCAAACAGTTCCTTGATTCAAAAGCGAGTTCAGAAGCAGCGGTATAGGGCAGGCTAGATTTCCCAAAGTGTGGGGTCCAGCCCAGCACCGCATCACCTGGGAACCTGTTAAAAATACAGAATCTCGGGTCCCTCCCTGAACCTACTTGATCAGTAACGCTGGCGGTGGAGCCCAGCAATCTGTGTGTTAACAAGACCTCTGCATTATTGATTTGCACGTGAAAGTTTTAGAACCACTGGTTCTAAAGTTCTTTAGGTCCAAGAAACAGTTTTCAATTGGATTGTTTTTGAACTTCCTCAAATTTTGTTCTTTGTCTGTTTGTTTTTCTCTTTAGAGCTTCCCCGAATTTTGATTCAGTGTGTTTGGGGAATGTGTATATATTCCCCCAAACTGTATATATTCAGAAGCTGCCCAGGAGATTCTGATGATTAGCCAGTTGTGCAGCGGCACTCTATGACAGAGCCACTGAAACTGTGGTTGGAGGACAAGCAGCATCGGCCTTTTCTGAACACTTGTGAGAAAGGCAGAACCTTGGCCTTCATCCCCCGATCTACTAACTCAACATCTCTAATGGTGAGACCCAGGAATCGGGGTGTTTAACAACCTCTCCAGATGATTCTAATGCAGGCTCAACTTTGAGAGCAGAACACTGGCCCAGAAAATATAAACTAGGTGACCGTATATAAGGGGGTAACCCCCCAAAATGGAATTATCTTCTGGAAGGTGGGCCCTTTGTGGTACAGGCTTCCCCTACTAGGTGAGTGTTCTAGGATCCCATCTGTATCAGTGCAACAGCTGGCCTTGCTGTGAGAGGCTGCATTTGGCTTTCGTGAATTTCTTTCAAGACTCTTTTGATGTGTTTGCCCATTTCCTGATGAGTGATTTATGAGCACACCTGCCCACACCAGGCTCAGCGCTCAGCAGGTTTTAACCAAAAAACTGCCTGACCCCCATGCCCCACCCTCCTTATTCACCCAATCTCGCCCTGAGTTACTTTTGTTTCCCTGGATGAAAAAAGTCCTCAAAGGGAAACATTTTGCCAAAGTGGAAGAGGTGAAACAAAAAATGACAGAAATACTAAAAGGCATCAAAATGGACAAGTTCCAAAACTGTTTTGAGCAGTGGAAAAAAATGTCTCATTGGGTGTATTGCATCAAATGGAGAGTTTTTGAAAGTGACTGAAGTTTAAACATGTAAGAATAATTACACAATTTTTGATAAATAAATTCTGGGTTTTGGGGGGTCCTCCCATGTATGTGATCCAAAACATACAGCTATTTCTGCATTAAGCTTTATAGAGCTTTTAATAATAGTAAACACTACTATTTACTGGGAACTTGTTATGTGCCAAGCACAATAGTAAATTTAACAAATTCCATTTTTATCTCTCAAGAAAAATCCTCAGGGTAGGATTATTAATCCTTTTATACAGATATAAGCACAGGGAGGACCAAAGAATTTAAAGAATGTACGTAAAAGAACAGAATGAGTCAGGATTTGAATCCAGGTTCGAGGGTTGTAATTGGAACAATTACATCTATACAACTTCAGAAACCACATGTTGAAAACAGTCTCGGATCTAGATAAACCCATGTCTTCCACTTACTATTTAAGGGAAATTCGGACTGATAACTCACACCATGAGGAATGGTACTAGGAAAATCAAGAGGCACACCAAACCGACCCAAGGTTTAAAACAGATTACCAATGGGTGTAAATTGACGACTGAACTCTTGCTCAAAAGTTGCTCCCTTATAGTAACAGTGGTCATACATATGAACAAATTTTACATGTTCTGTAAAGGAAGAGGACTGTTAAGTCAGTTGCCGAGGAGACCGAGCAGCAAGTCACTTGCTCAGGACTGTTCACAGTGCTGTGATTAGCTAGCTACTTTGCCTGAAGCACAACACACAAGCATTTTCTTCCTCCCCCTCTGGGAGCTAACTAGACTGTTTGATGCAATGAAGTGATGAACGGAACATTTTCTCCCATTTGGGGCCTGCACAGCAAACGCCCCATTAGATCCCGGGTCCCTCTAGGACCCAAACAGGAGAGACCAATGCAGGGCAGGGAAATGTCTGCTGTTTTCTACACTGTGGGCATCATTTTTTAACCCAATTAACTAGGCTGATTAGTAAATGTAAGAGGAAGCCTAAGGTATGACTGAGTCACCATACTATCCATGCTTTGAGAAGTGTGACTCAGCAGATGGGAAAAGGGGAAACAAATGTCCAACATCTTGACTGTCACTGACACTTGTGAAATTCTCATCTGACAAACCATGATGAAATAATTTGGCAGGGATCCAACACAACTAATGAGTCATTTAATTAAATAAAATTCTGTCTGCCCAGCTAAATGGTATGCAGTGATAAGAAGCTTGATTCCAATACTATCTGGAAAATGGATGTCTAGATTTCTTTCCTTTATGACTATTTAACAGCCAACCTGGGTATAATAATGATATTATCTAGACTTTATATGGTCAACACTCAATTGTTCACAGGGTTATTAAACAGTTTGTAAATTATCCTGTTTTTCCCCCTGCTTTCTCCCTGCAAAGATTACATTTCTTATTAGCATTTTCTTAAGAAAAGGGAAAGAGAATGAAAGGAAATGAAATGCAAATGGCCAATATTTCATGTTCTTAACACCTTTAGGACAGTATTTGAAGAGCCTGGCTAATGTGAAGCTTTTGGATTTCCACTTAATTTAATCTGTCAAAGGCTGTGGTAAGTGAAGTAGACAATAGAGCAAAAATAACAAATTTTATTTTATCTATAAAAAAAAACAATGAAATGGTAACCAATTAGCAGCCAAAGTCATTGCTGACTAAATAATGAAAATGTATGCATGCCCGTGGTTGATCATTAAAACAAATTCGCTACACAAAAATGGTGATATTAAGAATTAGGAATTATAATTGTTATTTCAATTAAAAAATTACAGTTTGTTCATAATAAGACACAGGTACTTATCTATAGTTCACCGACCTTTTTTTAATATGACTGCATGCCTTTTCCATGAGATTCAAAGACGGCGACTCTGCCTTATTTCTTTTTTTTTCATGAATACACTTCTACACAAAGACCTAGTTGTGATTTATAACATTAAAACAGTTATGGATTTTTTCCTACCAGAGGATATTCATGTGCTATATTGTTACTTTTATATGAATCACAAACCCTATGAAAAGTAACATGTCATCAGATGTGAGACTATGCTATCGTTTCCAGCACTTTCAACCTCTATTTGCCTTCAAGACAAAGTGCCTTCTAATTAAGATATAAATTTCATTAAATATAAGAATTAAAATACCTGGCTGGCATAGCTCAGTGGATTGAGCATGGACTGCAAACCAAAGGGTCACAGGTTTGAGTCCCAGTCAGGACACATGCCTGGGTTGCAAGCCAGGTCCCCAGTGGGGGACACATCAGAGGCAACCACACATTGATGTTTCTCTATCTCTCTTTCTCCCTCCCTTCCTCTCTCTCTACAAATAAATAAATAAAAATCTTTTTCAAAAAGAATTAAAATATAATTTTATGAGAGAAAACTTCCCATTATTTAGCATGAAGTTAAGTGAAATTGGATTTACATTCAGAAATAAGAGAAATACTGTGCATTTTAGAAGTGAAGCAATAAGTGCACACAAACCTATCTTTAGGTATAGTCTTTAATATTGTGGTATTGTATAGTCTAATTTATAAGAGTGTGATAAATTCGATGCCAGCAGTATGCTTCTGCCTTCTGCTGGTTTTAAAAACATAAGAGATGTGCTCATATGAAACGAAGAATAGGAGGAAAAAGTCGTTATGAACACAGCATTTAGGAGGCAATTGGAGAAACTAAGGCACTATTAATATATACTGAGATATTCCTGATTAAACAGGCTAATTCCAGGAGCCCCCCAATTTCACTACCACATTTTGCTTTCCTAACTAAATATTGACCCATTTTGCACTGACATTATAATACACTAAACTATACCATATCATTTCTGTTGAGTTGCCATCTTTAAATTATTTGTCATACAATATGTTAATTTTCCCTTTCTGTAATTGATTCTGTGTATGTTAATATGTTCTGGAAGGGAGGGACCAAGACTTTCTCATCTTTGCATCACCTAGAATGTAAAGCACATTAATGACATTAAATAGCAAATGCTTTACAAAAATAAAGCAAGCAACGAAGAGGGTACCAAGCCCTGTTAAATTCTACCTTAAGAATATCATGCTAAGCCAGACCGAAAAAGTCAAGAATCATATGACTTCAATCATATGCGGGATACAAAATTGAAAGCAACAGATGAACAAAAAAGAAAGCAAACAAAACCTCAGAGACACAGACAAGAGTATGGAGGTGATCAGAGGGAAGGCGGGTGGGGAGATGGTAAAGGGGGTCAAATGTATGGTAACAGAAGATGTGACTTTTGTTGGTGAGCTCACAACACAATATACAGATGATGTATCATAGAACTATACACTTGAAATCTACATCACTTTATTAACCTATGCCACTTCAATAAATTTAATTTAAAAGATTCTATTTTGTGGGTTTTGACCTTGGGATTCAGCCTGTCGTGAAAATTTTTCATCTTGATTTTTATCCTCCTTACCAGATCTGTGCCATATACCGAACTGAAAATTAGTCCTTTGCGGATGTTATTCCAGTTACTGAACAATTAGTTAGGAAAACCAAACCTGTGATCGCTTATTAATTATGATGAAAACAGTCAAGAGTTGCCAAGCAGTAAATATCTACCAGGTGGTAAGCTCCTGAATGCTTTTACATATATCAACGCATGGAATCCTCAAAACAGTTTTATCAGATGGATAATAGTCTCATCACCACCTGAAACTGGAGCACAGTATGATTTGCTCAATGTCACAGAGCTCCTAAGTGGTACAGGGAGGATTCAAACCCAGCCGGCACATCTCCAGGGCCTAGACTCTCAGCACTCCACCCGAACGCGAAAGAGCGTAAGTCTCTTAGACGACACAGCTCACCGTCACAGCCAGTCAATACAGTGTCACACTTCTCTGGCCAACTCCATCCTAAAGATGACACTTCACCATCTTATCTCCTGATGTCCTAGAGTTGGGGCAGCTCTTTTATGCAAACAGAAATAAAGCCTTTTGCAAAGAAGTATCACAGTAAAAGAATACCTTGAAACAACTGAGACCCTCACTAGCAGTCTCCAATCTGTCTTTCTGCTCAACAAGCTGCTAATTTAGGTCAATGACCCGATAAAGAGCTCGCTGAAGACAGAAACATACAGAAACCTTGAAGGCAATTCTGTATGATAAGAGATCAATGAGTATCTAATTTACACTTGGTATCATGTGTACTGTTACATTTTTTTAAGTTATAGGAACTACGCACTAGATTTAGGAGACAAATAACCACCCATAAGACTCCTAAGTAGCCATGAAATCATTGTGCAGATGGCTCCCACTACCACTGTGGCTTCCTCTGCACATCATTCCCCTTCAGTGTTTTCCCAGAAGTCATCTGATATTCTCCTTTGCCTCTAGGCCACCCTACGTTAAGTCTTCTCTGCCTGCAACGGCCTATTCATCTGCTCCTTTAAATGTCAGCTAACTCACCACCCCGTCCAAACTCCTCCAACAATAAATCTTGGTTTGATGCATGGTCTACCTACAAAGCACTTTTGAGCATGCCCACATTTTTCCCCACTCATCACACTGATGAGGGATTGTTTATGTATCTCTTTGTCTCCCACGAGGATAAAGACATCGTCTGTTTTCTTTATACGCTAGTTAGCTCCAACAGCTTAATGATGTCAGCTCAATTAGTATTATGTGTTGCCTTGGTGAATGAATATTTATCTGTAAATAACTCTAATGTCAATTTCCAAGCATTTAGTCATGCAGAGTATGCATTCACATAGTATTTCACCAACATCCAATAATATTGGCATATTCCTGGAGCCAAAAACATTTTAGGCTAGAGGTTCTCTTTATATGTCCTGCAGAAACTCCTGCACAGACTAACTCACAAGTTTACATTTACAACTTGTCTAGTTGGTATGAAAACCAAAATAGCGAGATGTGTGTGTAAAAGTTCAAAAGTTCACATTCTAAAGTTCAAATTAATCTGGAAATCACCTGGTCAATGTCACTTCCTTTAAAGATGAGAAATCTAAGGTTCAGGGAAGTGTAGCAAATTGTATAAGATATGTAAACAAGCAGTGATTTAAAAAACAAACTAGGACTAGACCATGGATTTCGGATTCACCTATGACAATGACCTCTCAGTAGCATACATGAATACAATGGAAATATCTGAGGAAGTGCAACATAATACCACTTTGGACATGAGTAATCAATCATTTTTTTCCACTACATTGATATGAGTCACTAAAGGTGGCAGTTATTGTTCTCCATTCTGTAGGATGCCAATGCAAGGCCTGTCTTTTTCACATAATTGTCTTTCTGAGGCTAATACACACACACACACACACATATTTTTTTTACAACAAAATCTAGTCGGTGTTAACCAGGAGATTCTGACTTCTAGGGGCTATCCCCTATAAGTACAAGCAGGCAGGACAGCTTTGGCGGGAGGGAAGGAACAGAGTGGGTACAGTTAACCAAGGGCTGAATTAGAGAACAATTCTTTACTCTACAAATGTTCCCTTCGGACAATGGTCACCGCCGAAGATGAAACAGAATGCCATGCAATGTGAGTAAAACTGTATTTTACACGAGGACATGGGAGTGAACACATTGCTCTTAAAATAAAAATAAATGTTTCCATGAATTCATAGAGCCAAATTCTAAATCTTTTCAGTTCAGACACTTCGAAATGCCTTCTGAAGTCTAACAGATGGAAATTCCCTGAGGACAAATAATATGCTCACTCAAACTAAGTCCCATAGCGCCTGAGCGCAGTAATAAATGCTCTTTGATAAGCAGTAAATGTTTTATAACAATGATACTCAACATTGCGAGTTAATTCTTAATTACAAGATTTTTAAATAACATGCAATCTTTTGCTTGCTGAGTATAAAATATTAGTGAAATTTAAGTAGTTATCAAATCACTATGACTTGAATGTATAAGATATTTTTGTCCTTAGTACTATAGTTTCCAAGCACTGTTAGCAACTTACACATTTTTCTGAGTTGGAAAGTGATCAAGAAACTGTTGTCTATTTAAAGGCAGAGTGAGTGCAAAGAAGTTGATGACAGAAGGACACGGGGTGTGGGTAACATTCATGCTACATTAATCGCTCCGCTGGAGCAAATTAATTAATTTCTCTTCATGCAATGAAATCAGCCAGCTTAATCTAGAGAAAAGAAGAATGCAATTGTTATTGCAAATATTAAAGGTCTTGCTACCTATCATTCAGGTGCAGTAACTAAAGAAAGTCCAATAGCTTATTGATGTTCTATGGCTATTGGCTGTTTCTCACTGAATACATTTTTAAGCAGTACTAAGTGCATAAATTAAATCTTAGTAACATTTTCACATTAAGTAACTATTACCAAAATCCATTCGATCCACAGAAGAATTATCTCATTACATTGGCGTGACAAGAAATTCAATCCTGATCAGAAAGAAAAGCTTTAAAATATTTCATAAACATTAACCTAACCTATTCCAAGTAGAAATAAAGCTGAGAACATCATATTTCAGCAGCTGCAAAGCTTGTGTTCTCATTAAATTATAAATTTCATCATTTTTCACTTTCTTTTACAATGACAAAATGCATAAAGCTAAATATGAATGTCTAGGAGGTTAGAGGGAGAAAAATGTATAGTCGCGTATGATTTTTGATGGCAGTGAAGTCATTAAAAACCAAAAGCATCCAAAGATTATAAGAGACCAACAAATATATTTGATTATTTAAATAACCCTATGGGCAAGATGATATGATTCCAGTATTATAGGTCTTAATTCATTCAGTTTAAAAAGATCATTAGGAAAAAGATATGATATTCATCCACTTGTAGATCTAGTTGGGAGATAAATGAATAAATCCACAGAACTACAGATGGACAGAAGGATGTTCCAAGGGCAATCACTAAGTCAACATGTAATCTTATAGACAACCGGAGAAAGCCTTGCCACAAAGCACTCCAAGGCCCCTCTAAAAACTCAGGGGTCGTGCCTATGAATACAATAAAGTGTATATTGAAATACGTGTTGCTCTTTTCACCAACTTTACATTTATCACTAAGTGACCCAAATACAGCACGAGAGAGAATCTGATGGAAAGCAACATGCTTTGTGCTGCTACAGCAGATTTTCATTGGGTTTGAAACCAGGCGACCGATGTTTGATAACATGGAGCCTTCCTCAGCACCAAAC
The DNA here is from genome assembly GCF_021234435.1 of Artibeus jamaicensis. Lineage (NCBI taxonomy): Eukaryota > Metazoa > Chordata > Mammalia > Chiroptera > Phyllostomidae > Artibeus > Artibeus jamaicensis. The sequence goes on along the minus strand of NW_026522028.1, from coordinate 4,099,400 downwards.
CAGCCTTTGAACAGGAAAGTCCCCACAATTCATGAGTTCAATTCTTAAAGAGGTAAACCCCATTCTTAACAAGTCATATCACACAAGGAATCCAGGAGACCATGTTGAGACATACACATTCCACACAGTTTTAGCCCAGCTTCAAGGCCCTCCAGAATGTGTTCTAGTCCTACTTTATCTTCTGCCCTTTGACTCTCTTCTGCTTAGACAAAAACAGAAATTCATTTTTCTGAAACAACAAGAAGTTCTGGAGCCCAGGGTGGTTGAATACTGCCATCACGTTCCCACATGGCTTCCAGGTTCCTGCTCCACTCTACTTGGAGTGTGCCTTTCAATCTCATGGTTCCACGGCGCTGGCTGCACATCCGCTGTCACAATTGTGCTCCAGGCACAATAAAGGGACAGAGGCAAAAGACTAGCAGGACACGCAGAGCTCACACCTCTTGTTTTAAATTTTCATTGGATTTACTGGGGGTAATATTGGTTAATAAAATTACGTAAATTTCAAGTTTACGGTTCTGTAAAACATCATCTAGATGTTGTACTGTGTGTTTACCACCTCAAGTCAAATCTCCTTCCATCACCAAGTATCCCTCCCCAAACCCTCTTCTACCTTCCTGATCCCCATTTCCCAAAACTCTGGTAATCATCATACTGTTGTCTGTGTCTAAGAGTTTTGTTTTTGCTTTTGTTTTTGAATCCCTTCACCCTTTTCACCCAGCCCTTCAACTCCCTCCCCTCTGACAGCTGTCAGTCTGTTCTCTGTATCTATGAGTCTGTTTCCATTTTGTTAGTTTATTTTGTTCATTAGATTCCACATTTCGATTAAATCATATAGTATTTGTCTTGCTCTGTCTGGCTTATTCCACTTAGCACAATGTTCTCCAGGTCCATCCACACTGTCACAAAAGGTAAGATTTTCTTCTTTTTTTTATGGCCAACTAGAAGTCCTGTATGTAAAAATGCCACAGCTTTTATCTGCTGCTGGGCTCTTAGGCTGCTTCCAAATGTTGGCTATTGTAAATAACACTGCACTGAACAAAGGGGTGCATATATTCTTTCCAATTAGTGTTTTGAGTTTCTTCAGATATAGTCCTAGAAGCAGAATCACTGGATCATAGGTCAGATCCATGTTTAATTTTTTGAGGTATCTCCATAGTGCTTACCACAGTGGCTGCACCAGTCTGCATTCCCACCAACAGTATAGTAGGGTTCCATTTCGCCACATCCTGCCCAGCACTTGTTTGTTGATTTATTGATGATGGCCATTCTGACAGGTGTGAGGTGGTACCTCATTGTGGTTTTAATTTGCATTTCCCTGAGGAGTGATGTTGAACATCTTTTCATATGTACCATTATGTCCTCTTTGGAGAAGTGTCTACTCAGATCCATTGCCGGATTTTTAATTGGATTGTTTGCTTTTTTGGTGTTGAGTTGTATGAGTTCTCTATAAATTTTGGATATTAACCCCTTGTCAAATATATAATTGGCAAATACGTTCTCCCATTCGGTAGGTCTTCTTTTCATTTTGTTGATAGTTTCCTTTGCTGCGCAAAACCTTTTGGTTTGATGTAGTCTGATCTGTTTATTTTTTTTTTCTTTTGTTTCCCTTGCCTGACAAGATATATCAGAAAAAAAATAGTACTCCAAAAATGTTTGCGATTTCACTATCTGTGTTTATGTTCAGATTTTTATGGTTTTGAGCCTTACATTTAAGTCTTTAATCCAGTTGGAGTTTATTTCTTCTCTATGGTGTAAGAAGGTAGACCTTTTTGCACAAAACTATCCAATTTTCTCAATATACTTATTGAATAGACTCTCTTTTTTAAATTAAAAATATTTATTTATTTATTTTTAGACAGAGGGGAAGAGATGGAAAAAGAGAAGGAGAGAAACATCAGTGTGTGCTTGCCTCTTGAGTGCCCCCTACTGGGGACCTGGCCCACGACCCAGTCATGTGCCCTCACTAGGAATCAAACCAGTGACCCTTTGTTTGGTAGGCCAGTGCTCAATCCACTGAGCCACACCAGCCAGGGCTAAATAGGCTGTCTTTAACCCACTGTATTTTTTGCCTCCTTTGTCAAATATCAATTGACCATCTAGGTATGTACCATGCTGTTTTGATTACTATGGCCTTGTAGTATAGTTTGATATCAAGGAGCATGATTCCTCCTTCTTTGTTGTTTCTCAAAATGTCTTTGGGCATTTGGGTTTTTTGTGGTTCCATATAAATTTTTGGAATATTTGTTCTAGTTCTGTGAAATACACCATAGGTACTTGATAGAAATTGCATTGACTCTATAGATTGCTGTGGGTAGTATGGACATTTTAATGTTAATTCTTCCTATCTGTGAACATGCTTCCACTTATTTGTATCTTCTTCAGTTTCTTCCTTCAGTGTCTTAGGATTTTCCAAGTACGGGTCTTTTTTCATATCCTTGATTAAATTTACTCCTATTTTATTTTTTCATGCAATTGTAAATGGCATAGTTGTCTCAGTTTCTTCTTCTCATCATTCATTAGTACTGTATAAAAATTCAACTGATCTCTGGATATTCATTTTGTATCCACTACTTTCCTGAATTCATTTCTCAGTTCTAGTAGTTTTTTGGTGGAATCTTTGAGGTTCTCTATATGCAGTAGCATGGCATCTGCATGTTTCCTTTTGAATAGCAGACACTTTGTGTATCCCTTTAATCCATCTGTAATTTCAGCTGCCACTCCTATTTTCTGGTTCCGGGTTAGGAAGCAAAAAGGTTAATGTCCAGGAAATGACTCTCAGTTGACAGCAGGAAGAGGGAGAAAGACAAACCTTCCTTCAGAGAAGCACATTACTTGGGGGAGAGGGGGATTCTACAAGGTTCCTCAAAGGGTTCCTTGGCAGGGTTGAGGGTCAGTTAAAGGTGATCAGCTCACTAACTTTTTTTATTGGCTTTTCCTCCTCCTTTGTCTCACTTTAGCAACAATGACATGTTCCTTAGTTTGCTTTCAGATAAACAACTGGCAATGGAGGCTTTGTACTGGGCTCTGATTTGGAACAAGCCTAAACTGAGACTCTTAGCTATCTCTATCACTGAAAGTGTGAGCTTTTCTTTTACAGGACAGTAGCTATGCCTTTTAACTCTTTAGCTTTAGGGGCCAGTAAAGTGTTGCATGCAAAAATAAGTTATGTAGGTCCTGTACTCATGCCTATAGAAGTTATGTAGGTCTTTATACCAACCATAACATAAATGGGGAGACTGGCATTCAGAAAAACAAGGTGTCGCAGCTTCCCCAAGCTCACCCAGCTCCAGATAGAAGGAAGAATTGAACTTAGGTCTGCCTGCTCCTTGCAGATTTCTGGGGGCCACTCCATTCACATTACATTCTACTTCTTTACAAGCTTATCTTCCATGACCTTCGAGAATTCATCTTTCTCCCATGCCTCCAAGTGAGTATGGAAGTTACGTCATACCCTATACACTTGATAAGATTTCTGTTCACATTATGGCACTTCACTCATTATCATCTAACAACCTAGCCTCTTGATGATCTCCCCTAAGTGTCGGCGCACCAAGATCAGGGATCTCAAACTTGGTATCTGATAAACTCTGCAATCCACATTTTTCCCTCACACAGGTGTTCCAATGGTTACAAGGGGTAATAGGTAAAAAGTTCAACACAGTGACTGAAACACAATAAGGTGTCAATAAAGCAGTGGCTGGTATTGTTAGCAGGAGCGAAACTACCAAGAGTAAAGACCACGCAGCCCCCCTGTATCTCCCAGCTTATCAAGGCCAGAGCAGTGGGCCCAGAGGCATCCATAAAGCACATGGACATAAAAAATTCAATCTGAATAAAGATTGCCCTCTTTTAGTCAGCTTTCATGGTTGCCTATGTCCATCCATCTCTATTCTCCAATAAATATCCTCTCATCTTTTTTTGTAGCCAGAAATGCTCTCCCTGCCCCCCCCACCCTCCACCCCTGCACCCCAACTCCCTGTCTTTTACCTCATCCCATTCCAAACATCTTTAACTTTTGGCTCAACTCCTGCCTCTGACTTAGTTTCCTGTTTTCCACTGCAGCCCTTGTTGAGTGAGTTCTCTCATAGATTTGTACAGCATCCCAACGCGATACAATGAAGTTCACTACTTCATATGCAGTTTTATCTCAGACCTGTTCCTCCATTTTGGTTAGTCCTGACTCGCAAGTTACACTGAAAGTTCCTTGAAGATGAGGATCATTTCCAATGTTCCCCTGGGTTTCTCTGGCACAATACTGAGTGAGGAATCAGTCTCCAAATGCTTGACCTCTTACACAAAACCTGAAACTAAGAAAGGACTCCAGAAGACATACTGTCTCCTCTCTTGTTCCCCTTTCCCAGTTAGATACATTTAAAAAAATATTTTTATTCATTTATCTTTAGAGGGGAAGGGAAGGGGAGAGGGAGATAAATATCAATGTGTGGTTGCCTCTTGTGCACCCCCTGCTGGGAACTGGCCTGCAACCCATGCATGTGCCCTGACTGGGAATTGAACCACAATCCTTTGGTTCACAGGCCCACGTTCAATCCACTGAGCTACACCAGCCAGGGATAGATACATTTTTATATTCAGTGTAGATTCTGATTTCATGGAGCACTTTCCCTTCCATTCCTCCCTCTCTTAATCCTTACACTGGCAACTGGTGTGGGTATCCCTGGCAGTGTGGAGGAGAGGGGACAGTTACTATAAAATCACTTGCTCTGTTATTTATGCCTTACATTAATTTCTCTATAGCAAATAGGCTATTGTCCCCTTAAATGAATTCAACTAAATGGATTCATCATTTGTCAACCTGATTCTTTAGGAATTTATTTTTTATACATTTTTGGGTTACTTATCTAATGCTTCTGGAAAATTTCAGATATACAGTTTCCAATTCCTTTTTTTTTTTCAAGTTTCAGAAAGCTACAACTATGGAAAATAATAAGCTTGACCTTGATGAATTTCATGCTGATTACTGAATCTTATATAAGTCAGACGCCAGGGTTTCAGGGGGAAAAAAAAAAGACTCTGGCTTGCCAATGTGATATATTTCATAATGCTTCTTTTTTTTATCATTATTCTATTACAGTTGTCCCAATTTTCCCCCTTTCATAAAGATTCTAGTAGTCTCCCACTGAGAAAGTAGTCCAAGGGAAACTATAGATTGGGAAATAAGGTACAAATTATGAAAAAAATTCTTAAACTGGAAAAAATAAGCATTTAAAGGTAAATAAAAGCTGAATTAATATAGCATTTTTAAAAGTATATTTGTATTTTGCATTTATATTATGCTTTTTCACTCTACAGATCATTTTTCTTAATTCATACAAGACTCCATCAAGGTAACAGTTCTTAATCTCTTGACATATATGTGAAGATGTACATATCCAGATTATTGCTAACTTCCCTAAAATCAATTAGGTAATAAATAAAAGAAACATTACTGTAACCCAGAAGTCCATGCTCCTAAAATACTTTCTTTGAAAAAGAAGAGACATGCTCTAGTTACTAAGGAGTGAAGTGAAATTAGTACATCACATTAAGTTCCACAGAATCATTCAATTGTCAGAGTTGTTAGTATCTCACTATCCTCTGGAAAAAGTCTGAGATAAAGAAAAAGCCTTCTCTGCCCTTCACCTCTGAGTGCAAACATTTCTCCTACTGAGTCACCAGACAGAGTCCATTTCTCGTGAGTGCGAGCTGGACAGAAGACAGAAGACAGAGGGAAAGGTCCAGATTTTAGAGAAACTGTGTACCTCTCCCATTATCTGATGTGTCTCTTGACATTAGACGGTCTATTTGGTTCCCCAGTGCCAGTCACAATCTCGACACATAGTAAGTACTCAGCAAATACTTGGTGAATGAGTTAATTGGCGAGAACAATATGTAAATTTATGGATCTAGAAAGAAGGGACAGAGTACTATATGGTAGACATATATTCAAGTGTTTTGCAAGCGTTGGGAACTAGATCTTTCATTTATTGATGTTGGGGCCCGGAGTACTTCCAATCGTTGTGAGAAATACTTTGGCAGAATCTAGTTTATTTTTAAGAACCTACCTTTTGATCTAGTCATCCTCTGTTCCCGCCATGCCAGCTCATACAGAAATACACATTGGATGTTACTACTTTGTGAACCTCAACAAACGGTATGATTGCTGTACACCGGCTATGTCTGGCGCTTGTTTCTTCTCTTATTGGTGCTTTGCTCCGCCATTTTACCGGAAATGTCATTCTTCCCTTCTTTCTGCTTGTCCGGGCCCTTCTCTACATGTAGTGCAAATGTCATGCTCTGCAGGCACTGTTTCTGTCAGCCATCTGAATGCAATGCCTTTCTCTCTGAACTCTCTCTGGACTACACTAATGTCATCAACATATGTCCAAGTTATTTACAAGTTTCACTTCTCCCTGTGACTTTCACAATGTTGCCTTTCTTTTGGTTTGTTTTGTTTTGTTCTCCCCCACCCCCTGCCCAGGGTCTGTTTAATTCTATCTTTGACCATTTTACTCTGAACCAATTTGGTCTCCGGAGGTTTCTTAAAGAAACACAGCTCCAGATTCTGGACTACAAACTGATATATCCCTGCTAGTGCAGGGGTAATACTCATTACACTCTGCACTGAGGTCTACAGAAGAGAGCTCCTTAGAAGTCTCAGAACTAGCCTTCTGGAACATAAAGAATTTCCACAATCATCTAGTCTGAGGACTTTTCGTTTTCACTATCATCACGGACTCCTTTAAGATACTGGTAGATTCACTCTCTAGAACATACTTACACACATATATGTACACAAAAAGGCTGATGGTTTTAAATGCAGCTGGTTCGCCAAAGAGAGTGCTGGCTTTGTATGTGTGATCCCATAGTCACATTCCATATATTGGTGGAGTGACAAGGTCTATAAGGGGAGCTCCAAAAAGTGTGTGAATGGCCTTGGATGGTGTAGCTCAGTGGATTGAGCACAGGCCTGCAAACCAACGGGTCACTGGTTCGGTTCCCAGTCAGGGCGCATGCCTGGGTTGCACTCCAGGTCCCCAATTGTGGACACGCGAAAGGCAATCACACACTGATGTTTCCTTTTCTTTCTCCTTCTCTTCCTCTCTCTCTCTCTCTAAAATTAAATAAATACAATTTAAAAAAATGTGTGAATGCTGAGGACCTCTACAAACTGAGGAGTATGCAGCCTCTCGCTATTCAGCATTAGCAGGACAATGCCACTGCATGACGTGGCTGCCACACCTGCTGAGAAAGGACAGAAACCCAGATTTGTAATTAAGTGTAGGCCACATGAAACAGACCTGGGGGCTCCTTCTGGACTTCACAGCACCAGTTTGTCATGTCTTTTGCACTAGCTGCTCCCATGGCTAACTAACGTGATTAGTTGTCCCTAGAAGAGTTTGTCATTCGGCTTAACCAAGCAGATGTGAGACCCTAACCGTCAACCTATAGTCACATATTAACAAATAAAACGTCACACAGTGGTGACACTGCTATTCACTTATCCATCATTTCCACAAATATTGGTCATTGGCCATGTGCTAGGCACTATCTCAGTTACTGGCTGTACAGCAGTGAAGCCAATGGGCAGCATCTCTAGCATGAAAGGTTCTAGCTGGGGAAGCACACAACAATGGGAAAAAAATAGGCAACCGAACAAGATAATTTCAGATGCTGATGGTTGTGAAGAAAACAAGAAAACTGAATGGGCTAGAGAATGACTGGGAGGAATAGTCGGGGGAGCTGCTTTAGCAAGGGCAGCTGGAGGGATTCTTCTGAAGACGAGACCTTTCAACTGAAACAGAATAGCACCAAAGAGTCAGATGTATAGAGAGCATGTGCCAGCAAATAGGAATGACAGGTTCCAGTAAATAGGACTAAGGCAGGAACAAGCATGGCTGCAGGGTAGCGAAGTTGAAGGACTGGTACGCAGTGAGGTGAAGAGGTAGGCAGGGACCAGATCACACATGTTCGGTGTTGGCACTTTCTCCTAAGCAAACGGAAGAATGCTAAGTAGGGAAGATATGACCTGGTTAATGTAGTAAAAAGATCACTTGGTATAATGTAGAGAACTGAGAGGTTGGTCCAGCAGTTGCTGTGGTATTAAGGAGGCTATGGAATATGATGAAATGTCAGCAGTGCAGCGTTTGAATAAAAGCAGCTTTTATTTTTCAATTAAAATGTAACATAATTGACTTCAGTAAAAATGTCTCTCTTGACCTTATTTCTCTTGCATTAATGGGGTCATTTATATGATATGTCAGGAGCGGTACCTGTGTACACAATGAACAGCTTTTATTTTTCAATTAAAGTGTAGCATAATTGACTTGAACCAGAAATGATCTCCTGACATTATTTCTCATGTATTAATAGGACCATTTATATAATTATTGTGCAAGTCATCCTTCATCATTCAAAACTATTATTTATTTTAAACTAATAAATGCAATACAATGATAATGTATATGTTTTTGAAATCGCCCTCGGTTTACTATTTAACTTCTTACAGATGATCTCAATATCTTGACTACTACACTGATTTAAAAAGATATAAAAATATTTCCAATTACACTTTGATTTGAAGCGATGATTAAATGTAATTTGCCTGTGACCTTGCAGGCCAAAATAATATATCACAATAAACTGTAGATCGTTTCAGAGATGAAAATAGAGTCTGTCTGTTTCAGTGGATGCATATGTGAGGATGGATCCTGGCACTTGTCAGACCATGATGAATTACTACCAGACTAATGCTTGTCAGTACAGTAATAACTGATCATGCTCCAAAAAGCACTAAAGGAGAAAGGGGAAGCGCAACCGACAAAGTAAGAAATTTGCGCAGTCTCAGTGATGACTCTAGTTCAGAGCACAGCAATTATCTACCAACCCCCTTACTGTCAAATCTCTATTTCTAGTGACTACCTTGATATCCCTCACAATCCATTCTAACCTCAAATTCTAATTAACATCATAAAAAGCAAGCAACAGTGATAAAAGCATGTCCCTTCTGCATCTTCCTAAAAGCCCTAAATCTTTCTTCAAGGAAGAATCTCGGTATACATTCCCAGGCTTCCCACAACATTTAAAAACACTGTCTGAAAGTTCCCCTTTCCATCCCACTAAAGCAAGGCAAAGCACTGGCTGTATTTGCAGCATAAAGACAGTAACAGCTGTTGCTGATTTTTTTTAAATGACCCAAAGTACAAGAAACTCTAAGTGCTGAGGACTGCCTGTATACAACACCTGTTACACCTGGGTATTACAAAGTTATGAAACTAGCGAATATTTTTAAAAATGGGTAAAGTGTTTGTTCCTAGTCAATTTTACAGTAAGCACTAAAAAAGATATATACTTCCTTTGGGGGTAGACTGTTTCATTTTTTAACCAAATACCTAAGGATCAAATAAATATACTAGAGGATAATCTGGACATATACATATTTAACAATAAATATACAATTGACAAACAAAAATAATTGATTTCACCTACATTCACATTATGCAACTCCTGCATCCAATATGCATAAAACAAACATTTTCTAAAGATTTACATAGAAGCTTACAGGATTTTTTTTTTTACTCTGGTAAAACACCCACAACATAAAATTTACCATTTTAACCTATTTTATGTATACCTATTTAACCTATTCACTGGTGTTGAGTATATTCATATTGGTGTGCAACCATTACCTCCATCCATCTTCCCAAACTGAAACTCGGCACCCACAAACAATAACTTCCCATTTCCTCCTTCCCGGGCCCCTGGAAGTCACTATTATTCTACTTGCTCTCTTAATTCAGTTCTTCTAGGTAATTCATGTAAGTGGAAACATGGCATATCTACCATTTTTGCGTCTGGCTTACTTCACTTAGCATAAGGTCTCCAAAGTTCATCAATGTTTGAAACAGCATATGTCAGGATTTTCATTCCTTTTTAAGGCTGAATAATATTCCACTGTGTGTGTGTATACTGTATTTTGTTTATCCACTTATCTGACAATGGACTTTGGAGTTATTTGTACCTTTTGCTATTGGGAATGATGCTTCTGTGACCATGAGCGTACAAATATCTGTTGGAGTTCCCTCCTTAAATTCTTTTGGGTATATACCAAGTAGTGTAATTGCTGAATCATATGCTAAGTCTATGTTTAATATGTTGAAGGACTGCTATGCTGTTTTCCACAAAGGCTGTATCATTTTACATCCGACGAGCAACATGCAAGGGTTCCAATTTCTCCACATCCTCACCGACGCTTTTTTAAAAAAACACTAACCATTTTGAAGGTGTAAAGTGGTATCTCGTTTGGATTTGATTTGCATTTTCCCAGTGATTAGCGATACTGAGCATTTTTCTATGGGCTTTGTATCTTTGGAGAAATGTCTATTCAAAGTCCTTTACCTGTTTCTGAATTGGATTGTTCGCTTTTTGCTGTTGTTGAGCTGTCAGAATTTTATATATATCTTGGATATGAATCCCTTATCAAATACATGATTTGCAAATACTTTCTCCCATTCAGTGGGTTGTTTTTACTCTCATAATGTCCTTTTATGCACATTTTTAAAAATTAAGACTTAAGTCAACGGATTTTTTTTTCTTGACTTTGCTTCTGGTGTCCTATTGAAGAAATTTCATTGCTAAATCCAAGGCCAGGAAGTTGTATCCCCATGTTTTCTTCCAAGAATCTTATAGCTTTGCCTTTTAAGTTTCATTTCTTACCTATTTTAAGTTAATATTTGCATATGGTGGGATGTAAAGTCTAGCTTCATTCTTTTACATGTGGGTATCCAGTTTTCCCAGCACCATCTGTTACACGCTGTTAAAGCTCCACTGAATGATCTTGGCAGCCTTGTTGAAAATTATCTGACCATATATGCTAGACTTTATTTCTGGGCTCTCTATCCTATTCCATTTGTTTATATGTCTGTCTTTATGTCAGCATCCCACTTACTGAAGCTTCGTAGTTCAGTTTTGAAATCAGGGAAGTGTGAGTCCTCCAACCTTGTTCTTTTTCAAGACTGTTTGGGCTATTTGGGGTCCCCTGAGATTTCATATGAATTTTACCATGGATTTTTATATTTCTGCAAAAAAAGTCATTTGGATTTTATAAGATTCTTTCAAATCCTCACTTGAGGACACGTTTCCATGGATTTTTTTAAGGGATAGAGAATAAGAGAGAATGAAATATCAATGTGAGAAAGAAACATAAATTGGTTGCCTCCTGTATACACCTCAAGTGGGGACAGAACTCAGAAGGTAGGCATGTGCCCAGAATACGAATTGAACCTGCACCCTTCTGATGCGTGGAACGAATGCTCCAACCAACTCAGCTACATGGCTAGGCATGTCATTTGAAAATTTTTTATAAGAATTGCACAAAATCTACAGATACTGAGTAGTACTGACATCTTGACAATGTTAAGTCTTGCAACTCATGAACACAAGATGGCCTTCGATTTTTTCATGTCTTCTTTATGTCATCGGTGTTTTTATACTTTAAAAAAAACCACACAAACATTTCTCTTCCTTGGGTAAGTTAACTCCTAAATATTTTATTCTTTTTGACACAATTTTAAGTGGAATTTTTTTCTTCCTTTCCTTTCTGGATTGCCCGCTGTTAGTATATTGAAACACCTTATTTTGCTTATTGATTTTATAACCTGCAACTTTGCTGATTTTGCTATCACTCCTAACAGGAATCTTTAGGATTTTCTACATCTAAGATCATGTCATCTGCCCAGATCACAGGATTTTTGCATACATTCTTTTTTTAAAAATATTTTATTTGTTTTTAGAGAGAGGGGAAGAGAAGGAGAAAGAGTGGGAGAGAAACATCAGTGTGTGGTTGCCTCTCATGCACCCCCTACTGGGGACCTGGCCTGCAACTCAGGCATGTGCCCTGACTGGGAATCGAACCAGCAACCCTTTGCTTCACAGGCCCGCGCTCAATTGACTGAGCTATACCAGCCAGGGCCACATACATTCTTTAAAGGTTGATTTTCCTGAAGGAAACTTAAGGTGCTAGTTAAGAAAGCATTATAAACGTTTGAATTCTCTTAATTCTTCAGTTTAAATGCTCTGAGGTCCAATAGCTATTTCTCCGCCTCAATTCCAGTGATCCACTGCTGCATTAATACATATTGTTAAACAAAACCACTCCACGTTATATGGGCATAGTGATGGGATTAAATTCCCCTGGCTCCCAACCAAAAGCAACACCACTTACATTAAAATAAAATGTCTTCATATTAGTAATGTCATACTCATTGGAGCTAAAGGCATTTAGATGTTGTTGGCTCATTTGCATGTACCTACATACTCGGATTGCTCTTCCAAAAAAGCAGCCAATGAAAGGGAACCCTAACGCTCAATTTAGAAAAGAGATGTAAAAAAGGAAGTAAAATATCCAACTGACAGCCAGTTGGCACAGGATTTTTCCATGCTATCTTCTGGATGCTACGCTTTCTTTAGTCTACCTCATTTTATAAATTTAATTCTTCACAAAAATAGGCAGGATGACTTTCCATGTTATGGTCTCGTATTCCAAACTCTGACTTTCAAAAACTTTAGTTTCTTCAGACTCTAAATTCTATTAAGTGCCATGAAACATATTTACTCTTATCCCAGGTTTGTATTCTCAGTTCTAATGCTCACATTCAGTGTGGTGTTTCAGGCTATTTCTTATTTCCTATTTTTAAAAGGCAGCTTGATGTACTGTAGCAAGAAAAGTTTGCAGCAAGCTGGGTTTAATTCCACACGGTGTTTAATCAGGAACAAAATGCTTAATTACTTGGAGCCAAAGTTTTCTCATTTGGAATGTGAAAGTAATGCTATTTTAACCAACAGAATTTTGGTGAGGATTATAATAAGTATTTTATAAAGCATTACTGCAAATAGGAGTTACTGTCACAGGAAGCAATGGTATTTAAAGATAAATTAATTCAGACATCATACATAAACTATGTACATTCATATATATACATATTATGAATAACACACACAAAACTATGTGTCTGTATTTCTTTTTGTATATGTTTAGGGTGGCTACAAAATACCATGCTAAAGAATGAATTCCTTTTTATACATATTTAACTATTGACAAAGGCATGAATATACTGTTATTTGAGTCCCTCATAAGAATTACATACCAAAATGATTTCATGCCATATCTAACAATGAATCAACTTATAAAATATCATATTACAATCTAATTTACATGATGGTGATATTATAATAAATCTAAGAGGACAGTCAATGCAAAGTAACAGAACATCTTTTGATGATACTACATTAATTTTACTTATAGCATATCAAAGAAGAATAAAGGTGAATAAAATTGTAAATCTGACTATTCTATCTTGCAAATACTTCCTACTATGGCAGGCACTCAGAAAACTTGTTCAATAACAAGAATACTGCTTAGATTTCCTCAAAGCCTGCCTTTAGAATTTGGGGAACAGAGCCATCCACCCCTGGAAGCACCTGGGGAAGTGTCCATTTCATGACATCTCAGTGAAACCCAGAATTGAGCCGATATCTGCTCAGTCTTACATTTCTTTTTTTTTTTTTTAAGATTTTATTTTTTATTTCTTTAGAGGGGAAGGGAAGGAGAGAGGGAGAGAAAGATCAATGTTTGGTTGCCTTTCTTGCATCCCCTGCTGGGAACTGGCCTGCAGGGGACTGGCCTGCAACCCAGACATGTGCCCTGACTGGGAATCGAACCGCGATCTTGTGGTTCGCAGGCCCGCACTCAATCCACTGAGCTACACCAGCCAGGGCCTGCTCAGTCTTACATTTCTTGAAGTTCTGTGCCAATCAGTCCTCCATGCCACCAAGGCGAGTATTTGGCCTCTGTGACTCACACTGAAAACTTGTTAGCAAAACATTGTCATTAGCATGTTATTCCCTATGCATATGTTGTGAAAGGAACCAGAATGGTTATTACAGTAAGTTAAAAAATAAACGCAATTCTTCAGAAGATTTTGTTGTATCTTGTACTGATCGTGTACTTAAAGGTCCATGAAAATGACTGACCTTGATTCATTTTTGGAATTACAGCCCCATTATAACCATCTTTTTCTAATTATACAATTGATCGTACTGCCTATTTTCCTGTGATTTACTCAAATAATTAAGCCTTATCTCGCCATTTATAATACCAGTAGATAGACCTTTTAAGCTGGTAATTCCTAAGTGTGGCAGACACAGGTAATGAGACAGCCAAACCCACTCTCCACCTCCCAGAAAACTGTACTTGCCCTTGGCAGCTCCCACTCAGCCAGGCACTGCTGTTTCCTCATGTTTAGGTGAGGCCATACACCTGCTCTGTCCATTGGAAAGTGAAGGGAGCTGATGAGCATCACTTCTGTAACAAAGCTTTTAAGAAGCTTCTATGGCACAGGTGGCAAACACAAGGTTTGTGGACCAAATCCGGCCCTCCACCTTGCTTTATCCGGCCCGGCACCTTTTTTCTACCCAACGGCAGCACCAAGCTCTCACTTCACTGTTAAGGAGCAGTTACATTTGTACAGTCCTAAAGTTACATTCGGCCCTTTGAAGGCAACCTCGAGGCTGATGTGGCCCCCGGTGAAAATGAGTTCAATACCCTTGTGCTATGGCTTTTCCACCTTCTCTTCTACTCTTCACTGGCTAGATGCAAAAGAAAATGATGGCGTAGCCCTTGGAGAAGGTGGGACCATAATAAAGATATGTCCCTGAATCATCCCTGGAAAAAGATTAGTCACCAACAAGGAACAACTGCACTGCACATATATCTGGGCAACACATAAACTATTTTTTCGGCCATTACCATATATCCCCACACATATTTATGTTTTACAGCCATGGTGGTATTCTAGCTCACACAATAACATGAGATCACACTTTGTCGATTGAAATAAAATCATGAAAATATGGTTGCATCAGGTCACCCAGAATAATACATGTCCTTTGGGGATGATGGAGCAGAGACATCGTGTAACAGTTTGTGTCGCTTCAAAGTCTGTGCCTCTAGCATGGCAGCCAAGTGACATGTTCCAGTTTTACTGAAAAACCAAAAAGACTGCTACCCAGTCAAAACCAGAAAACAAATTATGAGTTTTATGATGAATGTGGCATTTTAAAGCATTCGATATATAAACCAGTTTTGTGGAAAGGTCAGCTTTAGAGTCAAGGACAGTGGAAAAACTAAAAATAAACAATTAGTGGAACATATAGTCATTACCAATAACCTCTTAGAACTGTATGGACCACATATAATGGCCAAGCTCAGGGAATTCTGAGGTGTACAAAAGTGGGCTAAATCCTTTCGTGGTTTAGGAAAAAGTGTTCCCAAATTGGTATAACTAGCAGTTAGCTGGATAATGGGTACAGAACATGTTTTAGAAAACTAGAATTTATTTAGTAAGAAAATGAGATTTTAGGAGCAGAAGAATGGTGTAGTCAGATCTGTCATTTTCATACGCCAATTATGGCACCATATGGATAATGATGTGAAGCAAGCAAAAAAAAAAAAAAAAAACTAAACTGAGAGACTCGCTGAGAGGCTACTGCAATAGTCCAGGCAGCAATTTTCCTGGGTCATCTGGCAAAGAATGTAGAATTTAAAGCCATTCTCTCTTGTACAGTTATTTGGAATTAGAAACTTTAGACTGACAATGATCTAATCTTCATAAATTAACATCCAAAGTATAATCGGCTCTTAGGTATAAAAGGGAGGTTTACTTCTTCGAATTCACTTTCTTTCTCTTCTTGATGATCCATTCATCTATTATTTTTATGTTTTCTAACCTAAATGTATTCAAGGTAGCTAATTTCTATAGCAATATAAAGGCATCAAGTATATAATGAATTGCATGAAATTAAATGTATTTGTATAATACAAAATACATATTTGAGAGAGTATACTGACTCTAACATTAATTCATATATTTATTTATTTGTTCATTAAATATTTATTGAGTTCCTACTCTTTTAGGCTTTGGAATACAACAGTAAAGCAACTTGTAGTTGTTTTATGAAGCTTAAATTCGGGAACTAGAAGTACAATAAGGAGAGGCAGATAAATATACAATATCTGGCTATGTTACCATGCTGTGAAGACAAAACAAGCTAAAGAGACAGAAAACTAAAGGAATGGAAGAGTTGGTTCTTTTTTAGAGATAATTTACAGGGAGGGCCTTCCAACAAAAGTGACATTTAAAAATTAAGCTGAATGAAATGAGCAGCTGAGTCTGGTGTTGACCCTGGAGAAAAAGTCATTTGCATACTATAGGATTAGCAAGTTCAAAGGCCCTGAGGCAGGACCTCGCCCAATGAGGCTGGGTCTGAGTATGAAGTAAAGTCATGGAGAGCGTATCATTAGCTCATGCAACATTCATTAGGACTAAAAGTCTTTTTAATATCAATTAAATTAGCTTTATCGCCAGTGAAACACTTTTCAGAGACCACAAATCCTTTGGCCTACATCTAAGCACTCTTTGGAAGGATTCATATTCCTGTAATTGCGAAGCCTGTGGATATGGGCACTGGGGCCATTCCCATTTTGTTACTGTGTCAGCTTTAGAAAGACTGAAACAGATGGGGTAAATGGAAGTTTGTCACATGTAAGGTCCCAAGGCCACAGAGGAAAAAAAATAGCCAAGGAGGCAAAGGGAGGCCCCTGCCTATATACTGGGGGACATCTGTAATAGTGTCAACAATAAAATAAAAACCTAACAATCTAAGTAGACGCCTAAAATTTTTAGTTAATGACACCCCAAATGTCACCTCATCTATAAAGAATTCCCTGATCCTCATCCCCCATCACAAAGACATACACACACTCACACACACATACGCTAAACCACTGATTTTTAACCAGTGTGCTACAAGAATGTTTAAAACATACAATACCTACTCTGGCTGATGAGGCTCAGTGAATTGAGCACCAGCCTATAAACCAAAGGGTCACTGGCTCGATTCCCAGTCAGGGCACATGCCTGGATCGTGGGCCAGGTCCCCCGGGTAGGTGTGCAAGAGGCAACCGCACATTGATATTTCTCTCCCTCTCTTTCTCCCTCCCTTCTCCTCTCTAAAAATAAATAAATAAAATCTTTAAAACATGCAATAATTAGCTATTTAGTCAGGGGTACTGACCTCTTTTCCGTTAGATGGTCAAATAAAGAAATGACAACAACCAATACGACAATAGCTGCCTGTTGTGAATGAATCAAAATTACACCTATTTTTTGTCAGATCTGCAAAAAAATATATTTTTGTGTGTGCTGCAGAATTTTATCAATGAGTTTACATGGTCCATGAGGTGAAAAAGGTTGAAAATCACTGGCCTAAACCAACCCCTATACTTTCTGTGTTCCCACAGGCCTTTGCTCATATTATCATTATATGAAGGATTGCAATTATGTCTTTCCAATATTTTCAAAATATCTAGCTTCTAGAAGGTTCAGAATTAACAATTTATTAAATAAAATCAAATAACATTCCCTGTTACCTATACGTATTACATTTGCTATCTCGGTGGTTGACTGTTTTGTTTTATTGTTTTTTAAATTTTTTGTTGTTCAGTTACAGTTGTCCCGCATTTCCCCACACTGCTCCCCCCACCCTGTTCCCTCCAACTCCCACAGCCAATCCTCCCCATTGTCTGTGACTATTTTAGTACCAGAGACAAAGACAATAATCCAAGCAACAAACTCGTATTAAAATCACTGGTTAGCTTATTAGGAATGAGAGGCTTTCATGCCACCTTGATACATTATTCTCAAGAATTAGCTCAAGACCAAAATATAGCCTAGAAATTAAATACAACAACGGCAGGTCTAATGGATAAGAGGACACCAATGTCTTTATCTAAAGTTCAAGAAGGCCCTAACTGAGCCAGTAATTTTCTGACACTCCCACTGATTATACTATCCCCAGTGCTAGGGTTAGTAGGAGGCATTAAAAAAACTGAAAGTGGCCGTGAAGACAGAACTAGGAGACAGAAACAGAAGAGTCTCTAATGAGACTATGGGTTGGCTGCTCAGAATTTGCTCTGGTAAATCACCAGCTCTTCCCTAAAGCAGATACTGCAGTAAAAAGTTTCCAATCCCCCCCTTGAGGTCATTTAAATAGGTCTTTGCTTCATTCTTTAATGCCATTATTAATTGATGGCATATTCTACTATATGCGCTTCTCATATCCCACAAGATAGATTTCCTTTTGATGGCCTATTGGCCCAACTGTTAATTTAATATGTCCTTAATAATAGGAATAAATTATGCATCCCCATTTCCTAACCTTCTTCCCCTGCTTTTATGGGGGGTAGGGGAAGACAGCAATTTAATAAAAAATAAATAAAAACATCATTGAAAAATCATCACTGGCATGGAAAATAAGAGCTAGCTCTTACTGAGTACCACCATACTATAAATATTTCACATACATGAAGCAATTTACTATTACTGACCATATTTCACAAATGGGGAAACTGAGGCACAAACTGGTTATATAAAGTGTTCAAGGTCACACAGCTGGTAAGTAACACACCAGGTTTCAAGAAAGGCAGTGTGGCCTTGGAGCCCATGCTCCCACCTGCTACATCCAGAGTGCTAGTGCAGTAGGTATTTTAAGTGGACACGAATAGTCTGAGATGAGCATTTCTCATCGTTTGCTCATTATCACTAAGGGGGTCTCATTATCACTCCCTCATCCATCTCTGCATCCTATGGAATGATCTAAGACATGAGACCCCCACGAAGCTCCCTGCATCAAGCAGGACTGAAGTCTGGCTTAATTTTTTTTATGATGGTGAACGTAAAAGTCCTAGGAAAGGTAACCCCACACTCACCACACGGCCTAACTGTTCAAGTTCGGAGGGCTTTACAACAACTCCTTCCAACCCAAGATAACACCCCAGACTGCACAGCAGCGCACCTGTCAACAGATTCTGGCCAATCCCTGTCTCAGAATCACCCAGCACACTGAGTAAAAGTCCCTAAGCACCCTTCTCTGATGGCCCTCTCTTGAGAGGCTGCTAAGGTTCCGTGAGAGTGGTGTTCTCGCTTGCTCAGGGTTTAACAAGCTCAGCTTTGGGTGATAAACTCACTTCCCGGGGGGATTTTGTGGGTGTCTCCACAGTATCATTCATAAACTAGAACTAGAACTGACGGAAAGTGCGGCAGTTGTCAACAGCGAGAGATGGAGTCCATTTTCTCTTCTATCCTTTTTAAACTCCTCATGAGTGGTGAAGTTTTTTTGTCTGTTTGTTTGTTTTTAGTTTTCAACAATCCTTTTTCAAATAACTTGACTTTTAAAAGGTCTGGACCTGATCCATTCCCACAACCTATTCATCTACAGCCCTGTGTCTGAACTATATTTCTGTTTCTATTTCTATTTCTATTTCCGTCCTAATTATCTCTCTGGGCTTCAGTTTTAACTTGCAGTATGTGATATTTTGATATCTGGCCCATCTTGGAACACAGGAAATATATGATTATCCGTGGGAAGACAGATGCAATGGCTAGGAATATAGCAAGGTCAACTTGAGATGAAGTGGCCATGAAAAGAGAGATTGCATGTGAAGATTAAGGATATCTGAAACTCCTTCGCAGGAGAAATGGTCTGCGAGCTGGCAATGGTTTTGGGATTGTGACCAAAATAGCAATCTATTCCATTTGGCTAAAACAAGTTATTAAAAGACTTTTGATAATGTAATCAACATTTACTGAGTAGCCACTCAGGCAAGTCCTGGGACTAAGCCCTGAGGGAAAGATAACAACTCACAGGATAGAACTTCTCCTTTAAAACGGTGTTAAGTCCACAGCAAATTACACCACAACACTAATTCCAACCACATTTTAAATTAATCTGGGTTTATTCCTTCAGAGGAGTTCTTGGAGGTAGTACACTAATTAATGCAGAATAAATTGTTTCAAGTACAATGAGGAATTGTTCCCCAAGCTTTCCTATTTCTGGGACCTCAAAGCTACACCACTGATCCTCCAAAATGCTTAATTATCTGAACAAAGTAAATAAACTCATATAACCCAAAATATGCTTGTGCATGAAGCTGATCGTTTTATGGGTATGAAAAGTCAGACAAAAGTAGTATGAAATGAGCACACATTATATTGCATTTTATTCACTGATAAAGTAAATGAAGCTAAATGGGTCATAAAAATGTATATCCAGTTTTATAGGACATGAGGAATACACAACAGCATACATGTCTCTTTTTTTTCTTTTTAAAGTAATTAAAAGTAAGCACTAAGCCCCACAATTATCCGAGTAATTAGACTTTCTCAATTAAAAAATGAATGCTGCTAAGATTAGCTGGATTTCTGGGTTGCTTTATTTTGCAACATTATTAATCTATGTAGGTCAGAATCTTATGGCTAGGACTATGGACTAAACAGGGAGTTCCTAGTGGTTAAGTTTAATTTTTTGGTGTGTGGGGGGAATCCCAGCAAGCTGGGGGGATTAATGGGAGGATGTGTTTAAAACAATTAGGATAGCGACTAATGTGCTGTAAACCCTCAGTGAATATTAAATGGTTATTTTTTATCACAACACACTTTAAGCATGGAATCTCAGAAAATTTCCCCTCAAAAAAAGAGGAATGCATCAGATTGTTTATGGTAAGAATTAAATATTCCTCTTCATGTTTTCTTATTCTTCTTGTTCATCTTATTATTCCTTCATTCATTTGGGGAAAAAATGACCTTTCCTTTCAGATAGGGAGAAAACAGTAAGTAAAATCCAGAACTTTGAATTTAGGCAGTTCTCCAAAGGCAGTTCTCCAAAAGACATACACATAGTTTAAAGTCTTGGACAGATTATTCCTTTTTAAGGGGCAAACCTTTACCTGTCCTGTATTTGGATATGCAAATCAGAGATGCTTTTTTGCAAAGGAAGAATTTCAGAAGCTTCCCCAAAGAGCCCAGCTGATTTACATACTCATGCAAAGGTCTATTGAGAATGGGAGCAGTAACTTTCTGCAGGTTGGCTTTACTTTAGAAAACCTTCCCTTTTTTACCGTGTGAAATTAGACATCTTTATGCTGTGTGCATTTTGTTGCTCGATGGTGGATGCTGATGGGTATGTGTGTGCACACATACGCATGCACGTTACTATACACACATGTATGTGTACAGACCTGTGTAAGCAGACAAGAAGTGATGCCAGCGAGAATTCTGGAAGGAGATATGCATCCATTCATTACTGGGAAAGAGTCTATAAATAAAATCTGGGCTTACCTAGTTTAACATAGACCTGGCAGTTGATGCTGTTAATAAAAATGGAACAATCCAGTATATATAGAATATACTATTTTGCATGCCGATATAATTATCATATGACCCTTCCACCTCAGAGGTGCAGAATAGTTTCCCCTGAAGAGAGTAGAAATTCCTATTGTCAATGATCTTTCAAAAGAACAGGTTCAGAGAAAAGAAATTAGGGCTTGGGATCTAGGGTGAGGGGACAATTTTTTCTCTTGGTAGCTCCTGTGACTTAAGTCCTACAGAAGGGAGTTAAGTCAGCTGGCCCTCAACTGAACAGGTAACACTATAGGCCAGCTAAGCCTAGAGGTGCACAGCAGAAAACCCTAGGGAGGCTGTATTAGTTTTCAATTGCTGCTGTAAAAGATCCCCCAAAACTTAGTGGATTCAAACAATACAAATTTGTTTATCCTACAGTCAAGTAGGTCAGTCTGATGTGGGTCTCCCTGGGCTAAAGTCCAGCATCAGCGGGGCTGTGTTCCTCTCTGCAGACCCTAGAGGGCAATCCTGTTCTTGCCTTTTCCAGCTTTTAGAGGCCTCCTGTATCTTTTGGCTGGTCATCCTTTTTCTCCACCTGCACTAGCTAATGGATAGTGAGGAACAGCTCCTAGAATTATTAATATATAGGTGAAGAAAATCTGAACCACTCTGAACAAAAACAAAATTCCACATGTCTGCTCTGGTCCTCTTTATTCTGCAAATATGTGGTATTCTCCTCAGAGGCTAGCAAGATACCTTCATTCATTATCTCAATAGTTATCAGTATTCACATGGGCTCCCAGATAAGAAAGTTATTGTTGTTTGCCCAATCCTGGTTTCATTTAAATATTAAATAGCAACATGGGAATGCAAACCAACTTTGAACGTATTCTAATGAAAATTATGAAAATCATCAGTTTCTAAAGTGGGATGAATATAAGACATAATTTCACAGGCCGTGCTCTCCATTAACAGTTATTAAGGAAAACTATTTCATTTTTCATACATGCATCTGATGTTACCATTAGAAACCACGAGAATATCAAGGGGAAAAAGCTGACCTCAAATGCAGTGTGCGTAATATTTATAATGACACATTTAAAACAAGACTGACAGCTAGATCGGGAGTGAACCATAAAAATGAAGATCTCATGGAGGGTTAGCAACAGGGGAGTGGGAGAAGGAGAAGGGGGGAGAAGGTACAGAAAATAAGTAGCATAGACGGTAGGTAGAAAATAGATAGGGAGGAGGGCAAGAATAGTAGGGGAAATAGAGTATCTAAAGAACTTGAGACACGTGGTCATAAACTAAAGGGGGGAATGGTGGGGGAGGGGGTATGCAGGGTGGAGGGGAATGAAGGGGGGAAATAGAACAACTGTAATGGCATAATTAATAAAATATATTAATAAATAGATAAATAAATAAAACAAGACTGAGCGTTATTTGGACATGTATTTAGGAATATAGAAACCTGCTATCCTGACCCCGGTTTAACTAACAAGATGTATAATCTTTCTGGGGCTCAGTTGACTCAGCCGTGAAATGCAGATTGAAAGAAAGGCATTTCAGTTCATTGGAACGGCAAGAGCTAAAGCCTTGGATTGTGTGCTATTGGTCTAGATGCTGTAAATCACAGGTGGCGAATGCAAGGCCCGCAGGCTGAATCTGGCCCTCCACCTTGTTTCCAGCCAGGGACGGTGCAGAGCTCTCCCTTAGCTGTTAAGGAGTAGTTGCACTTGCATTTCTATGGTCCTAAAGTTACATTCAGCTCTTTGAAGGTACCCGCAGGGCTGATGTGGCCCCTGGTGAAAATGGGTTTGACACCCCTGCTAAAAGGGATTGGAGAACCAGAATGGAACCAGGGATAGCAGTTAGCAAGCTCTCCGCTTGTGGTCAAGGAAAGAGATGAGAAAGACCTGAAGTAGGGTGGTGGGAATGGTGGAGAGGCATCAGAGACTCCAGGACATATTCTGAAAGGATTACCCACAAGGCATCGTGATGCACTGAAATGTTCAGGACAGGGACCGGGGAATCAATGATTTGCATGTCTCACTTTAAGTGAGCAAATAAATGATGGCACCACTTACTGTTGGGAAAACTGTAAGAGGCTATCTCTATAAAGCTATCTGTTCAAAGGATCATTTTCTTGATGAACAAAAGATGCAGAATATTGCAAGAGAATTTCAGATACGGTTTATCGTCACATATAGTTTATATGAAATTACACCCAAAACAACCATGAATGTTGAGGCAGTAAATTCATGAAATATTTTATTGCAAAGAGTTCAAATACGTCCTTTTGTGCACATTTAAAGCTGTTTAAATGATCAAGTTAAAGTAACTAAAATATTTCTTATTGGAAAAATTCCAGACCGTGCCTTTAATGTCCATGCAGACGTGGTTGAAGCATGGAGGGCGAAGGGGAAAAACACCCTGCACTTTCCATGCCTGTAGAGGACAAATTAAACCATCTTTTAAATAGTCCCAGGATGGTCTCCATCATCAAAAGCAGAAGTCTAATAAAACAACTCTTCCTACTAAATCATTTTCTGAGTTTTGGAAGTAGGTGCCCTCCCTTATACATTTCATTGCCAATATACATTACCTTCAGAGACAGGCGGCTTCTCTATAGGTGTCAAAAAGGTTAAGAACCCAAGGTAGCATTATAGGGCAATTTCTCTTGCAAATGTTGACTAAAGTAGATGAAAGAGCTTTTTCTCATGTTAGAGGTTATTGATTGCACCAGGTTTAACTTTTAAAAACGCAGTGCTCAAAGCCATGCACGTCTGTGTGTGCACATACGTGCGTGTGCACATATGTGTGTGCACACTTGTGAATTTACAATGACTTTTGCCAGCGTTAGCTTATGAATCAGTCTTAACGAACAGCTTTAAACATAAGGAAAAAAACCCAGATGGTTTTATTAAAAATCACATGCTCTAAAAAGAAAGGAAAGACTAATAAACCTTATCCAAAATGAGAAAAGATTTTATTATTTAAGAAATCAGAACTTCCGCCAAGATGGAGGCATAGGTGGAGACGCCGTGCCTTCTCACACAACCAAGTTTAGAGACAACTAAATATTAGCAACAGAAAACACAGCCAGAACACAGAAAATTGAACTTTTCGGAAGTCCGTTAACAACAAATTCTTCAGCCTGACCGGTAAGGGGCGAAACCAGCAGCTGGTGGAGCGGGGTTGCACAGGAAAACTCGGTCAGATGGACTCAGGCGCGCGGAATCCAGGCGCAGGGTTGGACCTAGTGAGCGACGAAGTGAGCAACCGCGGGAAAGAGCGAGGGAGCAGGGCTGCGGGTTGACTGTGGTTGCACATTGGTGCACGGATAAACAAGCGAGGGAGTGGGCGATTGGACCAGGAACCAGCGGGTCCCCTCCCCGTGGCAAGTGGCAAGCAGCAGGGAGGGCGCTGCCATTTCCCTGCTCTGACCCCACCTCCACATACAGCGTCATAACCCAGCGACTCTGAGTGGCCCGGCCCTAGTGAACCACCTAAGCCTCTGCTCCTCACCCAGCGGCACAAAACTGCAGAGGGTGCCACCATTTCCCCTCTCTGACCACGCCCCCACATACAGCGTCACAACCCAGCAACCTGGGAGTCCAAGGCTCCGCTCATCACACTTAAAGGGCACGAACAGACCAAAAATGGCTCAAGAAGATCTCAAAGCCCCAGAGCCTATAAATCTAAGCAATGAAGAAATAGCAAAACTCTCAGACGCACAGTTTAAAACACTGGTCATCAGGATCCTCACAGAACTGGTTGATTTTAGTCACGCATTAGACAAATATATGAAGGCGAAACTAATTGAAATGAATGGAATTGCACAGGAAACCAATAGCAATGAAAAGGAAACTGGGACTCAAATCAATGGAGTGGACCAGAAGAAAGCAAATAATGGCCAAACAGGAAAGAGTCAAGAAGCAAGAATTCAAAGAAATGAGGAGAGTCTTAGGAACCTCCAGGACATCTTTAAAGCTCCAACATCCGAATTATAGGGGTACCAGAAGGGGGAAAGGAACAGCCACCAGTGGAAAACTAATTTGAACAAATAATAAAGGAGAATTTCCCCAATCTGGCAAAGGAAATAGACTTCCAGGAAATCCAGGAAGCTCAGAGAGTCCCAAAGAAGTTGGAACCAAGAAGGAACACACCAAGGCACATCATAATTACATTAGCCAAAATTAAAATGAAGGAGAGAATCCTAGAAGCAGCAAGAGCTAAGGGGACAGTAACCTACAAAGGAGTTCCCATGAGACTGCCAGTGGATTTCTCAAAAGAGACCTTGCAGGCAAGAAGGGGCTGGAAAGAGCTATTCCAAGTCATGAAATCCAAAGACCTACAACCAAGATTGCTCTATCCAGCAAAACTTTCATTTAGAATGGAAGGACAGATAAGGTGCTTCTCAGATAAGATCAAATTCAAGGAGTTCATCATCACCAAGCCCTTATTATATGAAATGTTAAAGGGACTTATCTAAGAAAAAGAAGTTAAAGAAACATGAACAGTGAAAGGACAACAAACTCACAGTTATTAACAACCACACCTAAAACAAAAGCAAACTAAAAGGACAGCTAGATCAGGAGTGGAAACATAGAAATGAAGATCACATGGAGGGTTAGCAACAGGGGAGTAGGAGGAGGAGATGGGGGGAGAAGGTACAGAAAATAAGTAGCATAGACAGTAGATAGAAAATAGATGGGGGGGGCAAGAATAGCATGGGAAATATAGAATCTAAAGGACTTGAGACACATGGTCATAAACTAAAGGGGGGTAATGGTGGGGATGGGGGTAGGGTGGAGGGGAATGAAGGGGGGAATAGAACAACTGTAACAGCATAATCAATTAAAAAATTAAAAATAAATTAAAATAAATTAAAAACCTTAAAAAAAAAAAAAGAAATCAGTGGACTTTGAAGGAGATAAGGACGTAGAATAGGTGAGCTTCCAGCTCCAAAATCACCTTTACTATTTATTGCATTTAAGTCGGGTGAATAAAATTAGGGAATACAAGTAGGACAACTGTATCAATCCACTGGGTCTTGCTTTATTTACCATCCCACTTACATGATTATGATGTATCCACATTTTCATTTGACATAAACATTCAGTCATTTATTAGAAGGGGATTGTATTCCCAACGTGTTTCATACTTTTAATACTATTCTACCATATGTTAAATTAATTTGTGGGGATGAGATCACATTTTGTCATGTATAACAGTTACCCATGTACTTGCTTCTTGGCTCATATTAAACTGTCAGCTCCTTGGAAGATTCTGTCTCTTTCTTATTGACGCATTTGGAGTCTATGGCACTGTTTCTCACACTAAGTTGCCAATCAACGTGGCTGATGAGTTAAAATGAATTTCTAGTTAATAAAATAATGACTGGAGGCAAAAAAAATTTTAAGCTTTTTAAGTGTCAGAAACAAATTACAATGTCAGAATTAGAAGTAAGGGCCCCAAGATTTCTAGTTTGTTCATGGTGTGGTTCAATCCACCCATTAGGGAAAAACAGCCAAGTCTATCCATCCAGTTGCCTGATATTTGAGCTCCAAAAAAAGCATTCTTTTTTATTTTTTTAGAATAATCTGTATGCATTCAACACAGTAAAAGACACTTTATATTAGCTAAAAAAAAGAGTGTTCTGTAATAATAATGGAATGGGTTTACATTAGTAACCAATGTTTAGGTTCTGGCTACAAATTCTTATGTTAAAAGTTTCCATTCCTTCTGCAGGACTAAGCTCTCAGAATTATTATGTTTATTTAGTGCCTCTTTTTAAAATCTTTTTATTTATTTTTTTTCAAGAGTAGGGAAGGGAAGGAGAAAGAGAGGGAGAGAAACATCAATGTGTGGTTGCCTCTCCCGTACCCTGTACCGGGGACATGGCCTGCAACCCAGGCATGTGCCCTGACTGGGAATCAAACTGGCGACCCTTTGCTTCACAGGCCCCTGCTCAATGCGCTGAGCTACACCAGCCAGGGCTATTTAGTGCCTCTTGATCCATCTGAGGAAAGATTACTTTACACAAATGAGAACATTCCTTTAAGCACTGATTAGCTCTGACTGCCATTTTCCTCACCAGTATATATTAACATTAAGGTGAATAAGAATGGGGGAGTTATCATTTCTTCCTTTGTAATGCATTTTGTTTTGCTTAAAATATGTTTCCACTTACTAAGAACACACAGATACTATCATGTAATAGAACATTTATATCTTACATTACTGAAATCTCACCACAACTAATATTTTAAGCCAGCAGATTTATTGTTAAACCAGCAGAAATGTATTGATTAACTTCTTATCTCTTAGTTCCTCACTATTTGATAGTTTATGCTTTTTGTCTCACTTTTAACATGCAGTTGTGATATACTTTGGTGAAGGAAAAAGCAGAGACACAAAAATACACAGAAAGTTACGTACAATTCCTCAACTTTTATGCAGGAGTTTATATCTTACTCATTTCTGCATCTGTTTATTATACTTTGGAGTGGATAGGATTTCTTTTTTTTTTAAGATTTTATTTATTTATCTTTAGAGAGGAAGGGAAGGGGAGAAGGAGAGAAATATCAATGTATGGTTGCTTCTCATGAGTCCCCTGCTGGGAACTGGCCTGCAACCCATGCATGTGCCCTGACTGGGAATCAAACCGCGATCGTGTGGTTCACAGGCCCGCGCTCAATCCACAGATTTCTTTATTTTTTTAGCCTTTTCTAACATAGCTCCTGATCCTGAACCAAGGTTCTCCAAATACTCAAGTACTTGATGATGCTTAGTGTTCTAGACTAGTTTCTCCCCACCTCCTGCTATCTATGTTCCCACTCCCTTCAGTTAACAACTATGACAATATCATTATCAACTCTTGTGTTTTAAGTGAGGAGAAGTGTATTTCTCAAGGGCTTCACCATGCACTCTTGCCTACTGAATGGTGTCAATTTTTAAAGAGATCAAAATAGCTCTCAGGAGCTACACAAAGATCCACTCCTTTCCCTGAGGTTAGTGTATATTCATTCCACTTAAAATGTTTTCGCCTACAGTGTCTCTCCTGATAGGACATTACTGAAACAGTTTTTAAAGCACTTTCCCAAAGCGTTCACTTACCCAACTGATTCTACCCAGGTTCTCAACTGTGCATATAATAAATCCATGCAAAGAAATGTGCCACACAGGGCAATGCAGATATTCAAGCCTAGGTAAAATGTACATTTTTACTTCGTCTTTCTTAGGATAATAATCCTGTTTCCTTTTTTCTGCAATCAATATTTTAGACATTCTCATCCAGATAAGAGATGTTCACATGACAAGCATATGAGAAAACATTTCAGATAGTAAGATGTTTTGGCATATCTTTAGTGATGCTTTTGCCTTCTCTATTTCTATTTCTAGAGTTAACAGAGAGAGAGAAAAATATTCATAGACGGTTAGTGTCTCCCTTTGATAACTTTTATGTGGCTTGGATAGGATCCCAAACTTGCAATATTTGTAAACATCCTACCACTTTGATTAACTATTTTACTCTCCTCTGAGCGTGATATCACAGTAAAAAGAATCGAATATCTCTCTTACTGGCTCCAGTTTTTGTGACTTTTGCATTTATTTCCAGCACGTGTGGAATCAACTGATTAATATCCCTCTATTTTTTTAAAGTCAATTAGCCCTGTAATAAAAAGACTAAAATTTTAATCAACGCAAAGGAAAAAAATCAGGGAAGGTGACAGAAATATTCTGTATTACAATTATGTTCTGTAGTAGGTATAAGCAGGGACTATCACGTCCTCCTTACTAGCTGAATAATGGGGGCATGTTACTTAAACTCTTCTGTTGTGAATATTCATAACAATAGTGTCCACCTTCTAGGGTTGTTGTGGGAATAAACTATTAATTACTATTACTAAACTATTAATTACAATTAATAGTTTACTATTAATAGTTTACTATTAATTAATATATTACTAATAAACTATTAATTATTACTAAACTATTAATTACTATCACTATTACTATAAACTATAATTACTGTGCCCAGCACTTATAAAGGTTAAGTAAATATGACACCAGATCGTACCAACATCGCTACACAAATGTCACTCCTGGTTTGGAAGACACGTTTATCTGAGATTTCTAGGGAACCAGTTCAACCACCTACACATTGTTAAATAAAATTATGGTCGCATAATAAAGACTCGTGATGTTTGCACAAGTGTCTGATTAGTATCTTACGAATACCATGCCAACCCTAAGAGTAAAGCATTGTAATGACGAACCAGCCTTCAGGAGAATTGTTAGAAACCTTCAGTACAACTGTCAGAGAGAGAGAGAGAGAGAGAGAGAGAGTGTGTGTGTGTGTGTGTGTGTGTATATATATACACACACAATGTCACTGCTGGGAAATTCAAGACAGAATTCAAGTCCACTGTGAGGTCTTAGATAAGACTCTGGCTCTCAAGGATGCCAAGGCCTGCCACCCAGAGAGTGAGCTGTGAATCAGCAATGGCCCACAGGTCAGGGAACTGAAGTATGTGAAAAGGTTAGAGAGAACCTAAAGGTTACAGATGTAAAATGAGAAAGTATGCACTCTGGTGAGAGTCGGCATGTATCCCAGAGGTAGGCAAAATCAGTGGGAAGAGCAGCTCTCCCTGATTAAGATAATGCAGAGTTATGGAAAGGGAAGTAACATTTAATTTCTGTATTATTCCAGGCACTTGACTATGCATATTTCACAGGTATTACTTAACTTAATCCTCACGGTAACTACACCAGGTAGGTATTACTGATTCTATTCTGCACATGACCAAAACTGAGGTTCAGAAAGCATCCCAGTGCCATGTAACTAATTAAAGACAAAAAAACAGGATTTCCATCCAAAGCTAGTTGGATCTATAAATCAAAGGTTAAAATCAGGCCTGTCAATTTTCTCAGGAAAATGACCAGGGAATCTTGTTTTCTTAGAACGATGGAAGTAAGATAATTGGGAAGTGTCTGCTACATAGAACTACTCTTAGAGTAGTGGGGGGAGTGGGCCCTGAAATGACACGCAAGCCTTTATCCTCTGGAACCAGAGTGGCAATAAATGTTGGAGGGAAATCCAGGCTGCAGCTTTGTGTGAAGTGGCCTGCACTGACCTTGGTGCTCATCCTTAGCAGCTTATAAGCACCCCACATGGAAGAGGGTCAAATGTGTTTTGGTTGCATCTGGGCCATCCAAGGACATAAAGATTCTGTGCCAGAGTATCCCCTGCCTTGTATCCTTCTATATAAGTAAACATAGCATTAGATTCCATTCTATTGCATCTGTGAGTACAATTGCCAATTTGATCCCTCACAACTGCCGTGACATTACAGGCTCCAATGACTCTTATATCCTGTCACTTAAAAAGGCATACACCTAAAAAAAAAAAAAAAAAAGGCATACACCTGGCTGAAACTCAGACTGTTTAATAAAACAAATCCCAGATAAATAGCCGTTGATGAAAGCCAACCTATCTGTGGCATTGTCAGAGATCATGAAGTTAACCAAAGTCATCTGCTTCTTTCAGATGGATGTATAGGACCACGAACTTTTACTCTGAAAAGATTTTACTACCATTTTTAAATGTTTAGTTTTCTTTGACTATCCCTTAGCTTTTCATAATTCCTCTGGAGGCTTTATCTGCTGTGCCAATGAAAGAGATACTTAGTGGCTGAAAAAAGGGATCCTCAAATCCCTGATGACAGGCAGAGTGATGTTAATTAGGATCAAAGTGACAGAGGAAGAGATAAAATAAATAAAAGGACAAAGAATCAGGGACCACCTCTGCGCACAGGTTGCCCTGGACAAACCTTTGGTGGAATCACTATGTGAATGAGAGCACGAATCTAACACAAAATGTGTGTGAAGTAATAAACAAAAGCAATGGAGAGAGAGAACGTGCGCATGCTATGTGGACAGGAGATAAAGCAAGTCCCTTAATCCTAAAGAGAAGGTTTTCATAGCCAGTCTAACGTGACAGCTAGCCTGTTTCTATTTTATCTGGTGGACAAAGCATTTCTCATTACCAACAGGGCTGTTAGCAATCAGCAAAGCCCCAGTAATCGAAGACCTGAGCAGAAGGCTTAGTTATTTCTGGAGGAAGAAAACTCTGGAGGTCTGAACAAAACCTGGGACAGCAGACTGCAGGTTTTCTCCTCTAGAAAGGCTATCTCGTGGAGTTCTACTGCAGCTATTTTCCCCCTGTGTACATAGTAGTCTCACCTGATAAGCTTTAAAAATTGCTGATGTCAGTACCCCACCTCAGACAAAGGAAATCGGAATACCTGCTCCAACCCCGAGGTTTCCATAAATCTCTCCTATGTGATTTTCTTGGGGGGTCCTGTTGGAAATAACATGGACCAAGAAGAGATGGACCTGATCTGATTTCAGCTCATCTGTCTATTGGCTGTGTGATCTTGGTTTTAGAAAAACTCTCTAAGCCTGTTTCTCCCACCTATAACATAAGGATAAACTGCCCTGTAATTATTATATTTAAAAAAATGGAGCCCTGGCTGGTGTAGCTCAGTGGATTGAGCGCAGGCCTGCGAACCAGAGGGTTGCAGTTCAATTCCCAGTCAAGGCACATGCTTGGGTTGCAAGCCAGTTCCCTGCAGGCCAGTTCCCAGCAGGGGACACATGAGAGGCAACCATACATTGATGTTTCTCTCCCTCTCTCCTTCCCTTCCCTTCTAAAGATAAATAAATAAATATTTTAAAAAATGGGATAAAGGATGCGGAGGTTCCTAGAACATCAGTGTCCTGGTTAAATTTTAGTGCTATTTTCACCAAAAGGAACTCTGCGTATTTTCATTTACATCACTGGTCATTGATGAGAAAAAACTTGTGAGGGAAAAACTGTGCTTCAATTTCAGGTAAAAGTTTATTCAGCAACACTGGAAAAAAAAATCTCCCCAAAATGATACTGCGGAACATTGATTATTTCTAAAAAGTAAAAACACTGGGTTTCAACCACCTGATTAAAATTTAATAATCCATAACATCCCCAAGCACTTTAATAGCTGTACCAGTTTCCTGCTGTCTCAGGTGGATAGCACTTGACCCACTAACCTCACCAGTTTGCCATAAAACAATAAATCTAAGAGTAAAGTTTATTACTTTCAAGTATAACCATGAGACACAGTAAAGATTCTGGCCTTTTACAAGGATTACATCCATTTTGATGAAAATTAAACTATCCTGTTATAAGAGTTAAATGACATCTACCAAGACCCCCAGTTCATTATTATTGTACCCAAATATTATTGTAGATGAATCTTTTAATCTTGTATCTCCTATTCCAGCTGTTAAATGGCCCATGCATTGTTTTATAGAGGGAAATTATTTAATTGGGAAACATATGTAAAATCTGGTATCTAGTTTGCTAGTACTCAGTTTTAACATTTTCGGATATTCATTTGCAAGCTCCATGATATCTCCTATAATTTTTTATAAAACATAATTACTTCCATTATGAAGGCAGTGAAGTGAATAAAAATGTCCAACTAAGTCCTGCCTGGTGTGGCTCAGTAGATTGAGCACCGGCCTGTGAACCAAAGGGTCGCCAGTTCAATTCCCAGTCAGGGCACATGCCTGGGTTGCTTGCTGGATCCCCAGCAGGGGGCTTGCAAGAAGCAACCACGCATTGATGTTTCTCTCCCCTCTTCCTCCCTCCCTTCTCCTATCTCTAAAAATAAACAAATAAATTCTTTTAAAATATATAAAGAAATAAAAATGTCCAACTATAAGCAACAAATGCTTTAATTTCACACATTAGCACTGCTTTAATGAAAACATCATAGAAATTTCAAAACCATGTCATTTTATCATTATTTGCTATCATCATTAAACATTCAAAATGCTTCAGGTTAAGGCTACGCCCTTCTGTGATAAATAAGAAACACAGCTATCACCTATTTCATAGGTGAAATCAGCAATTTTCTGACGCCAGCAATTTTACATTGGGAAGTTTAATTACTGAAACTTACTACCTCGTTTGATACTTCAGAGGTGAGTTTCATTAAAAATCAATAGAAAAGGAACAACAAATTTCTTTCTAATATATTTTTCTTTACAGTCTAATGAACCCCTAGTGATGATGTCTCTGGGGACCCTATCCCCAAAATATCTACTGTATGTCATTCAGAGTTGGAAAGTAGTGGATGGAGTTCCCACCGCTTGAACAATTCACAGGTGTCCTATCAGTCATTCAATATCACTTCTCGTGGCTATATAGGGCCTAAGATGTTATGTTTCCCCCACTTATTTAAAAACAGTTGTTAAAAAGCATCCTGATAAATAACTGAGAAGAGATTGCCAGTTATTTAGGCAACGGTTATACCCAAATGCTTCTGAACAAATCTGGTTTAGAACTTCATCTGCAATGCAAATCTTAAACCACATGGTTAGATTATGTTTCATTATTTAAATTCCACAATCAAGTGTGAAACTACTCACTTAACTATAACAATGAATGATATTTATTTTATTTTAACAAAACAATTCCTAGGAGAGATTAAAGATACATATATAGGCTGACTGTTTTCCATGAAGTCAACATTGTGATAAATTATAAAAGAACATAAAAGATGAGTAGAACATGCCAAATTATAGTATGAAGGATAAATCAGGGCCATGCACACATACAGATATCACTTTTAATAATTTTCACGTTTCCTACTATCTAAGTGGATAAATTTGGGACGCTCACGTCTGATGATTTCAGTCATCCAAACAACAGAAATGGATCAGCAGAACGAAAATTACTTCAATTTATTAGTGATTGGTTCAAATTGTCCTGAAAATATTCAGTTCTCTATGTTATCTACACTGAGAATAACATTGAACCTAGGCTATTGGAGACACCAAATTCATATTCATTTCCTTTCTCTCTCTTTCTCCCCCCTCCCCACCTTTCCCTATCATACACCCCTGTTAGATTTTCAGGCTACTAGGAAGTAGGTGTTAACATACTTTTAAAAAATTTCTATTGTGACAATATATGTAAAGTTCTCCATCAGGAAACAGAAGACTACAAGGTAATTTCTTAGTGTTAATATAAGATCTGTGTTGCAATGTTAAAGTAATCTTTATCCTGATTTCTAGGTTAATATTTATATACTATTATTTGCAACCTTTTAGCCATGTAGAAATTTTCATACAATTATTTTGCTATGTGTCCTTTCATATACCAAGTGCTACCTCATTGTCCCTTAAAGATTTGTTTTCTATTGTAGCAATGACGAATCTGAGGGTTAAAATCAAAGTCATATTTAACTCAAATGCATTACAGTACATTAAAGTAGCAGGGGACAGTTAAGACTAGTAATGCAATGTGTCTGCCCGTGAAAAGAAAAAGTGTAAAAAAAAGTAAGATTCAGGATTAATCCCAGAAGAGTCAAGGGAATTTTAGTAAGTATCCTTACTCAAATGACATGCAGGCTAAGAATATTTTTTTAATTTTTAAAAAGATTTTATTTGTCTATCTTTAGAGGGGAAGAGAAGGAGAGAGGGAGAGAAATATCGATGTATGGTTGCCTCTTGTACATTCCCTGCTGGGGACTGGCCTGCAACCCAGGCATGTGCCCTGACTGGGAATCGAACCACAATCCTTTGGTTTGCAGGCCCACGTTCAATCCACTGAGCTACACCAGCCAGGGTGGAATATTTTCATCAGATTTCTCTGGACTTCTATGTTGCCCATCAGTTTTTCTAAAGCCTCATTATGGATCAATGTCAGTCTCTAGTCCAATCAGTGCTGATAAAAGTGTATATTTAAATTATTTAACAGTGTTTCCAAAGCTCCTTTGTTGAAAGGATGTGCTGAATATATACATTAAGCAAATGAGATACAACACTAAATCTACTAATGTGCCCCGTTCCTTTGCTAATACAATAATGCCATCTCTAATTTGTTCATTGCAACTGCAATACACTGAAGTTCAAAATTAAAGAAATACTTTCATTTATTACTACATTTGACACTATTACATGATATAATTTGATTTTAATGATCAAATTTTAGTATTTTTTTAAAGAAAGAAACCCTGGAAAAAATGTTCTCCTGCTGATATAGCAGGAATATTATCTCGCTATTATATCTGCATAAGCAGATGGTGACACTTTCTATTTTCTATAGCAGAATAACTAAACTACGAACTCTTCCTCCAAGAAACTCAGGGTTTGGCTGTAGATAATAACCTATATCTTGAAAGATTCTCTGCCAGAGATAATGATATAAATAAATAATCCAAAACAGTACAAAGGAATACATATTTTCTATGGGTTACTCTGTTCTCAGAGAAAGCCAACTGCCATTTTTATTTACGCATGTGCTATTGCTTTTGTTTTAATTTATTGGGGTGATACTGGTTAATAAAATTATACATCAGCTGTATATTGTGTTGTGTGTTCCCCACCCCAAGTCAAATCTTCTATTGACATTTAGCCCTCCTTTAACCTCTCGAATTTGGGATCTTTTTTTTGTTTTTGCTTAGTCCCTTTACCTTTTTTTCACCCAGCCTGACGTCAGTAAATTAATTAACAAATGCTGGTGAGGATGTGGAGAAATGGGAGCCCTGATGCCACTGTTCATGGGAATGCGGAATAGCGCAGCCACTGTGGACAAAACTATGGCTTTACATCAAAAAATTAAATATGGACCTGCCTTATGACCCAGAAATTCCACTTCTGAGGATATACCCAAAGAAACCTGAAACATTAACTTGCAATAATATATGCATCCCCATGTTCACTGCGGCATTGTTTATGATAGCCAAGATCTGGAAACAGCCCAAGTGCCCCTCAGTAGATGAGTGGATAAAAAAGCTGTGGTACATTTACACAGTGGGATACTGCTTGACAGTAAAAAATAAAATTAAAATTTAAATTTAAATTTAAAAAAAATCTCACCTTCTTCAACAGCATGGATGGAACTGGAGAATATTATGCTAAGTTAAAATGATTAATATATATAAAAAAGAAGACTTTGCACTGCAGAGAATTTGGCTCTAAAGACTCTGAGAAAGTTTAAATAATAATTTCTAGCTGAAACATTGTACCCATGAGGAATACCAATACATTCCAACCTCGTTACATCTTCTGAAAACAAAGGTATTCTCTAGTGAGTTCTAGCAAAAAAATCAATCTCACTGTTAAGAAACGAGTGTGCATGTCCATAAAAACTTCTAGTTAACAACATCCTTCTAAATTGTATGCTTTTACTCTTTCTATTTCACCTAGTGTAAACTACTTATTAAAGTTTCCTGCTTTTAGGGTACCAAAATATGATGGTTGGAACAAAGATGGAAGAAAAAAACAGCACCTGTTCACACAACTGATATCAAACCCAAGAAAGAAGACTTAAAGAGAGTCTGCTCTTTTATAGCAAATACTATAGACAGACCCAGGTAGTCCTAGCAGGAATGGAAAATCACCAGGCGGGAAACTGCAGCCTGGGAAAAGGCCTGCCTGGGACACTGCCTGCTGACCCTGCCCAGGACAAACAGATGCCCAGCTAAGATTGGGGTCTGGGGTCAGCCTACCAGGTATAACAGGATGCAGCTCTAACTTGAGCCTGACAAGATGTATCAAGAACAACAGTCAGCAGGAATGGCACCCAGCAACTGGCTCTAGCCAATCAGACTCCGACACCCCAGCCAGTTACCCTTTGTGGGGTTTTGCGCTTAAAAACCCTGCCCTAAGAACACCAGAGCGAGTAGGAGCCAGTCTTAACCTCCCTGTTTGGCTCCCCAACCTCCCTTGGTTGGCTCCACTTTCCCTCTTATTTCACACTAATAAACCCTGCTCCTTGGCTGGCTGTGTCTGTCTGGTTTCTTGAGTGACTCCAACCTAATACTGTATGTTTGCCCTTGTACATTTTTTTTAAGACTAATAAATTGCATGCATGCAAAGTTTCGTCTGAGACCATTTCAGGAGTAAAACTTCCCAAATGACAGAGCTAAGTCTTGCAAAAGTAGACTCTAAAAACAACCGAAGGGTGATGCTGGGATTAGCCAAGCGGAAAATAGCGCCTGTGTCACCATTCTCGGGAAGTTCAAACGATGTGGATAAAATCAAGCTAACTGGTTTATAACTGTCATTCTGAGGTTACAACTATTTCCCACAAGCCCAAGTATTCATCGGATTTGAGTCCCATCATGAATGTTTCATTTTAAAGTTACCCTGGTTAACGAGCAAGGGCTTTTCTGCTTCATGTTGCATATTCCAAATGGAAGCGACATACTACAGTAATATGTATGCAAGTCACCTACAAGAGGCACACTATTTTATTCCCCTTTTTTATTCCTTTAAAAAGAACATTTTCACTTTATTATTCACAAGAAAAATCTGACAAAGCACTCTCTTAATGCAGAAAGTATTGTATGGATTGGCAAACCAATTTGTTTGAAACTCGGGGAAGTAAACAATGTATATGAAAGCTACAATGTATGAACTGTGCATGTCTTGCAGGGGAATCATGATAGTAAGTGAATTGTTTCATTCACAATAGACTATATTCTGAAGGAGAAAAGCCTTTTATATCGATGAACATAAAGATGCATAAATTATTAAGTACTTTTACCCTAGTAGTATTTCTTTTTGCATATGTTAACATTTAAACACCCCAGAAACAGTTCCTGAAACGGCTTATGTTAATGCAACTACTAGTCATTTTAAAACACAATTCCACTTAAAACCAAACTGCAGGTCTCAAAACACCAGTTAAGTCCAAGGAAAGCATAACAGAGTTGATATATGCAAGACACGAAAGCCTCCAAATTGTATTTCCATGACTTTTTAATTTATACACTGACCCAATCAACAAAGCATATGTTCAAATTCTACAAACACTTTTGGTAGGTATTTCTGAAGCTAAATGCAACTTCAATCCCCTAATAATAAAAATCTCTCCAAACATAAAGCAAAATGTTTCATTAACTTCCTAAGGGGCATATTAGATATGAAGTAAAATTGGCTTTGGAGATTAGCTGACACAGTCATGTGTAAGCTAAAGAATCAATATTTGGTTAAATAAAAATATGAACTTCTCAATGGCAATTACCATACAAGGCATGGAATAAGTCTATGAATCTCCTGTTAGGTACACTGAAGAGAATATTCTAAGTCTTAAGATACTAAGAGGTGCTATCTGTCTCAGCAAATAAAAATCCCTACAATTTAGTTGGTATTGTTTCTTTCAATTATTACTGATATCATTCCTTGAAAAATACTGAGCAATACTTTTTGGGTGTTTCCCTAACACATTGGTGAAAACTGAGAGACATCAAAAAATATAAGATTTATGCTCCATCCTCATCTGCTTGACTGCCACAAATAAACATTAACAAGCCATTTTAGGAGATAGAATGTGCTTTGAACTGGGAGTCCATAAGTAGAAAGGTTTTTCAGATCGAAGACTTTATTGGCAAAATGAAACCATAACCGGTGGTTTTAATCTCTATTCATCAGCTTGCACTTCATATCATATGTGGTTGACTTCTAATCGTCAAGTTGGGGCCATCATATTGGCATTCCTTTTGAAATGCATGCATTTCAGTATACACCTTCCATTTAGGAGAACACATGCAATGGGGTATACCAGGCTATTTTATGCCATAAACCACATTATTTATATTAAACTGATAAGAACAAATACTACACTTGATCTTAGCCAAAGGGCTGAGGAGTGATAAAAAATACATTATTTATGTGTCTGCCCTTTTCTGATTACAGGCTCATCAATCTACACTTTCTAATTTTGATGTGGATGTCTGGCTGGCTACCCCTATTCCATTGATTCAAATGAGGACTCTGAGATCAAAAGCCATTTTATCACTTAATGAGAAAAATATCTATTTCAATCCTACCCTTACTATTTTACGAAAGGATAGGGCACACACAAGAATAACTACAGCATATATTCCAGATAAGGGGAACTGACTACCACATATGCATTTAATGAAAAACCAAAAAAAAAAAAAACTATTAACAGGCTTATCTTTCAAATCCACATACTGTAGCTGTTATTCTCAGGGGTTGGAGTACATATTTTCATTACGTCTGCCCACTCTACCTTAATGGAGTATGAAAAAGCATGTAAATCGGTAGAAGTACTCAATAGTGAGATAACCACCCCCCATCCTGCAAAACAGAGAAATACGATTGGTACCATTTCTCCCTTAGAGCTAAACTGGGGCAGGAGGGACGTTAATCACCTACTGAAGCAACAAGAGGTTACAGGAGTCAGTGCTCAGCTATGCATTATCTAAAGGACGAGAAACATTTCTAATGAGCCTAATCTGATTCCAATCTCAGAAACACATTTGCATTGTTATAATTTTTCTTCCCAGCTGCAGATGCTTACCAAGAGCAATACATCGATCAAATTAGATATGCATATTCTGGTCAATGGCAGAGTTAAATATCTAATTGAAGATGACTGAATTTCCATTTTGATTGATATATCCTTTTTTGAGCTTTAAAGTTACCTTCCCCCCCACCCCCACCCCACCCCACCCCACCCAATAGATCTCCTAGCAATAAGATGAGGCCGTCAGGTTTCTGGGTCTGCAGCACTGAGGATCTGATTCTGGCTGACGATCAGTTCGCTGGTGAAAGGCTGTCCCTTGAGTTATTGCTGAGCTTTTCGCCACTACGTGCAGACCCTCCTCATCTGGAAGCAATTCAATATTCCAAAGACCAGTGAATTATGTAACCCGACCCAAATATCAGTTTGGATCATATCACAGGCATCAATCCCACTGACGCTGCTCCTTTAACTTCTGCTTTGAAAGAGCAGTAAAGCCTCAAGAAGGTGAGAACAGAGTCTGCAATTTCAAAGAGTTCAGCAAACAAACAAACAAAAAAGTGCCTCATGGGCCAGAAGAAAAGCAGAAGTGAGGAATTGTTATCCCTCTAATCCTTGTGCCTGGAGGGTATGACCAGGTAGCACCAGAGATAAGGATGAAATTGACTTAAGTGTAATGTAATAAAACTATAAATACAGTGCAGCCTGTCAACTAAAAAGGCAGAAAATGATAACCATCCAATGGAGGACTTCCCCAGAGTAACAAATTATAACAGAAGCAGTGCCAGGAATAGATTTCCTGATTTAAACAGTAAACCATGCTGCCTTTTATGGAGTATATGAATGAAATTGGCAAGAGTGGCTAATTAATTATAGCTGATTAGTGTATCAAATCTCTTGGTAGAATAAGCAAAACATGAACTTTTTATTATGATCCTGGAATCAATGTACTCTAAATGTAGTAAGCCCCATTCATGAGGCACATACCTTCCAAAGGCATTTTTTCCCCAATGTTTTACACTTTAGTTTCCGATGTTATTTTGAGAAAAATCACATAGAACAATTCCTAATATACTGCAAGAACACAGAACATTTTAAATACATCTGGACTATAGAAACACATACGATGCACAGGTTCTACTCTGCTTAGCTTGTGGAACTGCAAAATTTGTGGAGATAAACATTTAATCAGGGGTGTCCAACTCTCGGCCCGTGGGCCCCATGCGGCCCAGGATGGCTATGAATGAGGCCCAACACGAAATCGTAAATTTTCTTAAAACATGATCAGATTTTTCTGTGATTACATGTCACAGTGTATTTAATGTGTGGCCCAGAGATGCCAAAAGTTTGGACATGCCTGCTTGAAACAGTCGTAGCCCAGAAATGTACCAACCTTCAGGATCCAGCAGTTTCTCTATGCCCAACTGGTGTTTGGCGATGTTGAAGGCGTGTTCCAGTCTTTCTGTGGCTGACTGCTGGCAGACCACACTATTCCAATCAAACAGGTCTGGCCTGAAACACACACACAAAGACCAATATAAATGAATTCAGAAGGTTTCAAAAATTCACTTCAATTCTGGTTTTTAATTGACAACCCATGCCTATAGTCTTTAAGAGTGGTACTCTCCATTCTCCTGGAAGTTTTTCATTTAAACGAGGTACAATTAAAAATCCTAACAGAAACAAAGCAGAATGTGTTCTACCTTATCCAAGCAATAAAAATGTGTTCATCCAATCTAATCTCATGGATTTGAAAACCAGCCATTTGCTGGTAACTTGCAATTATACAAACCTAGTCCAGATCTCTTTCCTGAATTCCAGACTCCGGAGTTATCTGCTTACTCATTGTCTCCACATAGAGTTATCATATCACAAGACTCAAGCTCCCAAAACTGAGCTCCTGATATCCACCCCATCGCACTCCTCCAAACCCACCTACTTTTCTTGAAGTCCTCTCTTCCTCAACAACCAAAGACAAGTTCAAACTTGCAGTTTGCTCAGACAAGAAACCCTGGAGTGAACTTTGATGGCTCGTTCACTCTCATACACCGCTTGGCTAGAAATATATCCAGGATTGGACCACTCTTCATTATGTTGCCACCATCACCTTAATCCAAAACCGCCGGGCTTTTTTTTTTTTTTTTTTTTTGGCATGGACTATTGCAATAGCCTTCTAATTGCTCCCCAACTCCCATCCTTGTTTATCTTTTCTAAGCAGCGCTGCCACAGTATCCTGTTAAAATGTTTCATCATTACATTCTTCTCAAATCCCCATTATTGGGGAGTAAAGGTCACTGATTTAACAAGGCTCTACATGGTCTGGCTCCCCTTGACTGTCTTTCTTTTAGAGACTCAAGCCAAGAACAACTATACTTAAAGAACAGATATACCCTGGCTGGTGTGGCTCAGTAGATTGAATGCCAGCCTCTGAAGCAAAGGGTCACAGGTTCGATTCCCAGTCAGGGCATATGCTTGGGTTGCTGGCCAAGTCCCCAGTAGGGGACACATGAAAGGCAACCACACATTGATGTTTCTCTCCCTCTCCTTCCCTTCCCCTCTCTCTAAAAATAAATAAATAAAATTTAAAAAGTATACATTAAGAAAGAACAGATATAAATGTTAGAGACATTGTTGATGCAAGAATAATAATATAATAAACTGGAAGATGGAGACGAGAAGAGAGGAAGTATCAGTGTGATAATCTCCTCATTCTTCACATCACGTAGTCAACAGATCATGTCTAAACTTGAAAAAAGGTGCACCGCTATCATTTTAAGTAATAGAGGCAAGAATTACAAGAAAAATAATTATAATACAGTAGTCAAATTAGGAAATAGATGGTGATGAGAGGTTACTATTTGTGGGCTTTGTGGACCCTGAGAAGACTCGTCCGATGTGAAACTCAAGAAGGAATTGATCTGCTGAGATGAACTTCCCATGTTTTTATCATTTATTTTGTAAGTGATAAGAGCCTAGCAGACATTTACTGAGAGGGTCTTCTCAAACGGAACTGTCAACTTCCCCACTATGCTCCGCTTGTTTATGCCATGAGTCAAGAACTGCAGGCAAACCTTGGTTTTGTCTTTCTACCA
Organism: Artibeus jamaicensis; assembly: GCF_021234435.1. Classification (NCBI taxonomy): domain Eukaryota; kingdom Metazoa; phylum Chordata; class Mammalia; order Chiroptera; family Phyllostomidae; genus Artibeus; species Artibeus jamaicensis. The sequence continues at coordinate 4,056,738 of NW_026522028.1, read as the reverse complement.
AAGGACTGAGACCTGCTGTCCAATCAGAACTGTACCATGTGTACTCCTCATTTACATAAAATGGTCCCATTTGAGAACCAGTGTGGGAACTTTCGCCATAAAAGGAGGCCTCCCCTTTGTCTTGGTGGAACACAATGTAGTTGCTACCTGAGTCTGTGTCTCTGGGACTACAGCTCCTTTCGCTCAAATAAATGCTCTTTATTCTTTATTACAGTCTAAAATTACAATTGCTTTACAGTTTCATATTAAGGAGTAAATCCATATACTGCCATATATTAACTAATCAGGAGATACGAATGCATGATTATGACCATCAGAAAGAATAAAAGAAGTTGGGGACAATCGACTGCTAGGAAGTGAAGTGTGATGCAAGGTAGCTCAGGTCATGAAGACACATTTTGTTTACCATGCTCTTCCTTTACCCTACTCTCTATTGTCTGACTTACTTTTTTGTGACCTTATTTTATTTTATTGACTTGGTCCTTTTTTTTCCACTGTTTTATTTTTCAATTGCAGTTGACATTCAATATTATTTTATATTAATTCCAATTGTACAGCATAGTGGTTAGACATTTATATATTTACAGTGGTCCCCCTGATAAATCTAGTACCCACCTGGCACCAGATATAGTTACATGTTCCCGAGGCTATACTTAACATCCCTGTGGCTATTTTGTAACTACCAATTTGTACTTCTTAATCCCTCACCTTTTTTACCTATTCTTCCAGCCACCCCCTTCCCATCTGGCAACTTTCAGCCTGTTCTTTTATTTAGGAGTATGTTTCTATTTTGTTTGTTTGTTTGTTCTTTAGATTCCGTATATAAGTGAAATCATATGGTCCATCTTTCTCTAAGTTATTTCACTTAGCATAATACCCTCTAGGTCCATCCATGTTACTGTATGACTTACTTTTAAAAACCATTTGCTATAGGAAGGATGCAGGGACGAGAACTAAGGGGGGGATGAAAATGGGAGGGGGGTGGGGAGCACGGGGCGGGGGGGGCTGGGATGGGAGAAATAGACAAAAAACTGTACTTGAAAAATAACTAAATAAAATTTTTAAAAAACATTTGCTGTATTTTTTCTATGGTAACAAATTAAAACAAGCAATTAGGAAGAGAAATTAACTGCAACTTACACTTACAGCAACTTATCTGCATAATTTGAGTCTATTTCTACTCAATTATCATTTGGTTTTTCCCACAAACATAGACTCTGGCTTCCTTTTAATGACACTATAGTGGACTTTGTATCTTAACCTAATACTGTCAATTTCCTACACAATAAGAGAAAATTCAGCCTTAAATAGATATAAAGCCACAAACATCCTAACCTTCTGCAAAGCAATTTGTCAACCCCTAATGCCCTATATTAAGTGTGTTCCTTTGTTCTATATAGCTTAGTCGCTCAATTACCGAAATCAGGACACCTCGTGACATTCCTAAGTATACCAGTGACAATCACCTTGGAACAGAAAGTTCAACCATATTTTTTCTTAGATAAATAATATGAACATCTGTCAAAGACAAAAAGAAGAGGGAAATGATTCATGAAAGAGCATTATCAACTGTGAGAAACCTCTTGAAACGTAACTGTTTTGCATAAAAAGGTAATTACGGATGATTCACTCAACATGACAGGAGAGAATATATAAATGAAGATAGTTTGCCAGAGACACAGTGGGTCAGGAACAGACAGAGAGGGGCAATCTGGGTATGTTCCCTGTATTACTTACAAACACATACAGAAATCATGAACTAGAAGATGAACAAATGTAGTGTATGACTACGGTTGCAGGATGGAAGTCTTCCACTTGCAAAGAAAATGTTAAAGAGCCAACAAGGACTGCATAATCTGATCCCTGCTATTTCTGCTCCTCTGCAAATGTGCACAAGATCGGTATGCTCAGGCCCTTCCTAGGAGCATGTGGCTGCATAAATGAGTGCTGACTTATAACGCACAATGAACGTCTCCACCCCTACTCATCGGGCTGTACGGAAGCTGTGGAATATTTTTCTTCATGTTATACTTGTGAAAAACTAGGTGTTACCATTACTTAACGTGCCCACAGAGTAGGAGCCTGCATCCTTTGGAAAATCAGTTACTGAGTCTGTCACCTGGAAACTCAAGTCCAGATGAGGTTAATTAAACCCAGCTGGAGCAAGACTCCCAGGGAAGATGCTTATTTAGAGAGCTTTTGCTCTGGAGCTTTACCCTGAAAATTTGTACTGGGGATTTTTCTAGAAATAAGATTGGCATAGGAAAATGGTAGGCTAGTCAAGAAAAGAAAGATGATCAAAATCAAGGATGATCAAAATCAAGGATGATACAGTCCAGTGGTATTTCAAACACAGTTAATAAGGCAATGTTTTTGACCTTGGGGATTGGGCTTGGTAAAAGAGATGAATAACAGGAAAACTGAAGTAGATATTCATTACAATAATTGTATTATACAGATAATATATATGTCTACATATTAAATGTAATATATATGAATGCATTATATGTGTATTTACCATATTATTTTGCTTTTTCTTGAACTGTTATCAATTCATTTACTGAGCTTCTTTACACAAGAAAATGCAAACAAGTACTTTGTTATCTCAGAAAATGTAATATTGTATAAATAGAGTTAAGGACATTTGGGTCACTAAATGACACTGAATATTTTCTATAATACATCATCCGTATCAATTGCTTTGATGTTCCAGACCAATTGTTTCTTTTAATATTCTGAGCACTGAGTCATAGAATTAATTGCTATCTGCTCTTTGCCTTGACTGCTAAGATGCTCAAAGCCTCTTCCAACCCTGAAATTAAAAAAAACATACAAGTCCTTTTGGTAGCTGCTATCTGAGCATGTACGGGACAAGCCAAATGTTTGTTTTTCTAATTATTAATCTGATGATGGTAATTAGGTTTACTACAGCTACTCACATAAAATATGAAACCAATTTTAGCTCTATAAACTCATACTAACGCATGATTTGTATAGAAAGACCAACTGCATTCTTAGCAAAGTGAAAAAAAATAACCCTGATTTTCTGGCAGAGTCCCAATTTCAAGGATGTGGATGCCCTCCTCCACCATCCGCACATTCCTGCTCCAGCCACGTGGACACAGTATTTCAACAACGAAATGATACAGCACACGAAACACAGGATAAATGTTCGTATTCAGTGTGTTCCAGTGAATGGTTAAATCAATATGGCCGACACACATAACACGTTGCATAGTGGGAAATGATCTGGAACCCACTGGAGGAAAAATATCAGTCTCTGAACCAATGCTTATAAAAATTATTCCATGTCTCTGTGGTCTCCTTACCTGTGGCTGTGGATGAGAGCATTCAAAGCCAGACCATCAGACCAGCTGGTGGTAAAGTTAATGACATTAACCTGTGGATAATTACGAGTTGATTGTCGGACCCAGCTCAGGAGAATCTTTTCACTGTTGGTTTGTTGCAATCCAGCCATGATATTTTTCATTACATTTTTGACCTGTGTGTAGAAAGAAATTGTCATAAGGAAATGCATTCCCTGAACAAGAAGAACCATACACACTTACATGTGAATGCCCTTATCATCAGAAATAAATAATAGGAACTTTAGGGTCAATGAGTAATAAGAAATAAGAGAGTCTATCAGCACTGAGTCCACTCTAATTAGGAGTTTCTTCTGATTGATTGGTATCTGTGTTATACCACCGTTTGAATAGGGTTAGTATCACTTCTGGATTCTGCCATGTTAAGCTGCTAATTTTGTGTTTTGGGAATTGATCATCTTTTAACTTTCAATGGATATGCTGGAGAAGAGAGTATACAAAGTATCAGACATGTTAATCTGAAACGTAAGCTATTTTAGTGGTTTTAGGATAAGAAGAATAGCACAGTGGTTCAAAGAATAGGCTTACATTTTGAAAAAAAAAAAAAAAAAACTAGGTTCAAATTTTGCCTTTCGTAGTAATGAATTGTGTCCAATGGGCAACTTAACAATTTTAGGACTGTTTCTTTAACTATACATACAAGGCCGTTGTAAGAATCACAGGACAAACTGTAGTAAGATAAAAAACTCCTATGATTGATACTATGATTGAAAATAATGCCAATTATGTTTACTGACCAAAGTGAGGAAAAAAGAAAAGAGAAATGACTTGGCCTATTTAAAATAAAGAACAAAAAATGAACAAAAGAATGGAAAGGAGTATGTATCCCTGAAAGCTATAGATGTATCACCGTGATTTTTGCTTTGTGGTAGTCAGTCTGATTTAATCCATTACAGCTTTTCTTTCTTTTTTTTTTTTCAGCATAAAAGATCCACGCACTAGAATAGAAAGGTTTCAAAATGCCCGAAGCATGGGTCCACAACACTGTATCATTTACGAGGCCTGTCAGGCCGCAGGAAATGCCATTTAAGAAGCTGCTTTTGTGTTTAAAAAAATAAATAAATGAACGTAAAAACCCCGTTGGACATCCATACACAGCATAGGTCTTTAGGTGCACACAGAAGGCCCATCTCACCTCTCAGGAGGTCGTCGCAAGACCTGCTCTGGAAGCACAGTGCCTGGGGCGAGAGGACCTCTCACCTCCGGGGCGGGGGGCCAGGGAAAAGGAGGGTTTGGTTGGGCCTGCCTAGCTACCATGGACACTGTCACCATTATTTCGTGATTTAGTGCCCTGGATCTTTTGGACCTGGTAAGCAAGTCTACAAGCTTTTCCACGAGACAGTCTTAGACCCAGAACAGGCATGTGACCAAAAAACTTGGTCACAAGGATGGGACCAAGGACGGGAGGTGCCAGTTGGTAGCAATAAGACCCACTCTCTCCTAGACTGTCTTTTCCCTGCCTCGAGAATGAAGAGGGAACATGTATCCCCCAAATAAAAAAATCCTGGAAGGGTCACTCTCCACAAAGTGTCTGGCACAAACAGCGGCAACAAATGCAGACAAACTACCACCGGGGCCCTGCAGGTTGGCCCTGAGGTGGTTTGTCTTACTTGCCCCGCCTCTCACCTGCCCTCCCCGGCTGCAGGTTGTAATTGCTCTGTCCTCTGGTGCTCGTTTCCGGCAGAGGTTCAGGGGTTGAAGGTCTGTGGGGCAGATATGCAGAGACAGCGCAAAACATTCTAGATAAGCTCACGTGCAGCGCGGGGGGCTGTCTTGTGTGCTGGGCTCAGGAAGGTCACTTGGGGTCTGTCAGGAGGCCGGCTCCTTCAGCAACAATGGCTGCTGCTCCTTGACAAGTCAAGGCCTCCTTCCCAAACTAGGACGCAAAGGGCAGGAGTGCGGCCCCTTGTGGCTCAATACCGCCAGTCCTGATTCTTTCCTTCCACTTGGTCAGCTAGGGTCTCGACTGCGCCTGTGGAGTCCTCTTGGAGGAATTTGGCCGTGGCGTTTAAAATTAAGTAGAAGTCAATTGCAAGCAGCTGGAGGCAAAGAAGCCAAACACCCCAGCTGCCTTGGAAGCCCAGTCCGAGGATTTTGTGCGATGGAGATGACGAAGTACATGAGGGCTGTAGTGGGACAGTGCAGGGACAGCATCATGGGCGAGCACATACCCCGCTAGATGTCGTTCAGCAGCATGGTGTTGGCAAAGTGGAAGTAGAGGGTCCCCTGGAACTCCACTGAAGGAGCAAGCGGGAGAAAGGTGGCTGCCGAGCACAGAGCACATCCACCCAGCAGTGGACAGGACCAGGTGCAGGGAGGGTGGGGGAAGTTGGGGGCGGGACCAGACAGGATGCACCACCCACTGATGGGAGGAACCAGCCAACCGCAGGTCAAAATCTGGGGGGCACAGGGTAGCGTAGAGGCCCTAGGGCCCTAGGTTGTGCCTTGTTCTTTTTTCCCCCCCGCTCCATGCCCCCAACTCCCCACCTGAAGGGAAGCGGAAACGCAGACTCTGAGAAAGTACATAGAGGCCAGACTCTTGGATGTAATTTCTCTTGTTTTCTGAACTATTTCCTCTAGGCTTTGTGCAATGCAAATGCCATTCAACAGGTTGTTGTATTTCAATGCTCATTCTTCTTACTAATCTGATGCCGAAATCCATTCTAAACATATTTTTTCTAGGTTCCAAGAATGCAGTGACACCTCATTATAGAACAAACCGTCTACATATTCTATTATGGGAATGATTACTAGGCTACTTCTTTGTATAAGACAGGCTCCTTATTACATTCTCGAAGGAATTATATAAGTAAACGTGATTAGGTCTTACGACCAAAAGCTTTCTTTTTGCTTAGCATAAGGTCTATATACCACCACTGTTTGATCAGATGATGAATATTTATTGTGTATTCTAAATATGGCATTTTATTCTGCTGCTTTTTCCATGCAGAAGTTAACAAATACCCATGGGGAAAATACATATTTTAACATCTCCAATGTTCATAACCTTTTAATGAAAGATTCAGTATAAATTTTAGGATAGACTATTAAATTTAACCTCAAAATACTTGAAAAGGATTTGAGATGATGTTTTGCAAACGTCGTAATGATGGGAAATCTCTGCATATATTTGTCACCATCCCTTGATAGCTAAATCTGTTAGGGAAGAATTATCTAGTTTTCTTAATTCCTTCCTGACCTGCTTAATAGTCAGTTACTCAGTAAAAAAAAAAAAAAAAAAATAGGTCAAATAGTTATAAAAGATAGAATTTTTCTCATCATTTTCTAAAGTTAAAAAGTACTTCCCTGGCTGGTGTGGCTCAACGGATTGAGTGCCAGCCTGCGAACCAAAGGGTCGCTGCTTTGATTCCCAGTCAGGGCACATGCCTGGGTTGCAGGCCAGTTCCCTGGGGGGTGGGGGTGCGAGAGGCAACCACACATTGATGTTTCTCTCCCTCCCTTCCCCTCTAAGGATAGATAAAGAAAGTATATATTTTTAAGTACACAACCTCCATGTACAGGGATTGCCAGATATGTTCTTTTTGTCCTGTGCTGAACCTGGGTCCGAAGCAGCAGATACTGGCTCGGTGGAGGTGATGGATTTGCACTAATCAGGTAAGCCTCCCATGATGCATGGGCCTTATTTGCAAAATGCTTAGCCAGACTGCCCTCTGTGTGCATAAAGTTAAAGGACAAGCCAGTGTTCAATCCAAAACTCCTTTTGCATCATTATGTTACTAATTCAGCTATCAGCCTCAGCAAGGTTTTGCTTCTACTTGGGCGCTAATGTTCTTGAGGGGGGAAAAGAATAAAGGGCAATAGGAAGTAATCAGTTCTTCTTTCCTGCATAAAAGACAGTTACCAAGAAATCTTTATTAAGGATCAACACCCTTCTGTCAGATAGTGAGCTGGTCCTAAGGTGAGTCTTTCAGAGGAAATAATGTGTTGGCCAAAAATTGCATTATGTTTTTTCTGTAAGATGGCTCTAGTAGCCCTTAGTTGTCTTTAACTTCATTCAAAACAGTTTTGTTACATTGTATTGTGACACCTGTCATATAGCGTGCATTTAAAAAAAACACTTATCAAAATTGGTAAATTTTTGCACGGCCATTTTAGTATCGATGATGGAGGAAGATTCATAACATTTTCAGTGTATTATGCTTTATTATTTCAACAAAAGTAAAAATGCAACTGAGACACAAACATATATTTGTGTGGTATATGGAGAAGTTGCTATAATTGATGGAACATGTCAAAAGTGGTTTGTGAAGTTTCTTGGTACTATTGATATTTTGGCCAGAGAATTCTTTGCTGTGGGGCTGTCTGATGCATTGGAAGATGTTTAGCAGCAGCCCTGGCCTCTACTAGAAGCCAATACTGGGAAATAGACAACATACTCAAAATACCCGAATCAAAGTTATTGGGGAAAATGGGAAAAAAATTGCATCTCTTATTTTATGGACAAAAACATAACAGACTTTCTGGCCAACCCAATATTTCCCACACTCAGGGCTTACCGTCCCTAGAAGAGAAAGAATCAATTTAAACAAATGTGTGAGTGCCTACAGCTATACGTGTTTTTGAAAGAAAAATACTGAAATGTCTCTGAGCAGTGATTTCAAAAAGGGAATGAGCAGGTAAGTGGGCAAAGAAGATATGATGGGCCCTGAGAGGCACCACCATGGTCCTCCCTCGAGGGAGGACTTATTGTTCCAGTTGTCATCACGCAGTCTCCAGCTGCCAGTCCCCAGAGTCACCTCACCTAGGACCACGGCCTTCCTAAGGCAGGCCACATCTAGTGACTGATGAGAGGAAATGGTTCAAAGACTCAGCCATTTCAGCCCTATTCAGGATGACTCTAAAGGCTCCTTCTAGCTCCCAATTCCCCGTGGGGTTGAATAAGGCTGTTGTTGGGTGTGTGTCTTTATCTCACTCCAGTCACTCTGTCCCTTTCACAAGCATTGGTCCGGAAGGAGTGCCTTAATTGACATCCTGCCTGCCTAACTCAAAGTCTGCTTCCCAGAATCCATCTGTGACTAAACAGAGTTGCAGCAGAGGGATAGGGACCATCTTCTCCGAGGGAAGCACTGTGTGTATGAGACACCTGCAGAAGACCTGAGCAATAACCGTCTGGCACAGAAGGCGCCAGGTATAGGCAGGCAGGAGTTCACAGTGAGGGCTTTCAGCAGTGCGAGCACCATCTTTCTCTTGTATGTTGTACAGATAATATGAGGGAGGACCCGCCCCCCCAACTGGAATTTATTTATAGGAAATTATGTATTTATTCTTCCATGTTTAAACTTCAGTCACTTTGAAAGTACTTGCCCTTTGATGCAGTACACCTATTGATTCTTTAAAGATTTTATTCGTTTATCTTTAGAGGGAAAGGGAAGGAGAGAGGGAGAGAAATATCAATGTACAGTTGCCTCTCATGCATCCCCTGCTGGGATCTGGCCTGCAACCCAGGCATTTGCCCTGACTGGGAATTGAACCGCAATTCCTTAGTTCGCAGGCCTGCGCTCAATCCACTGAGCTACACCAGCTAGGGCGGAACTTGTTGATCTTGATGCTTATAATGCTGCTGTTTTTTGTTTCTCCTCTTCCACATTGGCAAAATGTTTCCCCTTGAGGTCTTTTTTCATGTCGGGACACACACACAAAAGACACGTAGGGAGAGACTGGGTAAATAGGGAGGGTGGGGCAAAGGGTCATGCTTTGTTTTTGATCAAAAACTGCTGAACACTCAGCATGGTGTGGGTGAGTGTGCTCATGAATTACCCATCATGAAATGGGCAAACACCTTGAAAGAGTTTTCAGAAAGATTCACTGTAGTCGAACGCAGCCTCTCACAATAACACCAGCTGGCACACTGATACAGATAGGATCCTAGAACACTCACCTAGCGGGGGAAGCCTGTACTACAAGGGGCTTACCCTCCAGAATGTAATTCTGGGTTTCCTGGGGCTCCCCCTTGTAAATCATAAACATTCCAATGTGAAGTAGCCCCAGAATTGAGTGTTTCCTTTGAGCTAGCCAGCAAAGATGGGCCCTGACCTCTGCTAGTACACTGCTGTTAGCAGGGAATATTTTTATCTCCAGCTGGTTACCAGAACCAAGCGGAACACCCTAAAAGGATGGTTTACACTTAAAAAGAAGGGAGAAAATGATGCCAAACACATGCTATGTACTTCACACTTTTGTTCAAAGCTGCTTGCTCTTCAATATAGGCATTGTTTTCCAGGCTGACAGTTTTAAGAGGAAACTGGAAAAACAATGACAGGGGAAATGGGGTTGGCATTTCTGAGTTTTCGCAAGTTCAAGAAGAAGTCCTCCACAGCTATTAATAACATAGTATGAGGCACCGGAACCTAAGATATACACATCTTTCCAACTTTTAATGCCATTCTTAATCTGATAAATCTGCAAAGTCCATGAGGTTGACCAGAGTGTCCTTTAATCTTTGCTGAGATTCAAGGGCTTCTTTGACTATGTAATAGGAAGGCAAATATGCACTCTTGGTGAAAGACGGTATCTTTTGCAAGTCTTTGGGTTATGATAAGAAGTACTGAGCAGGAGGAATTTTTTAAAGTATATTTAGTAGTTTTAGGAGAGCAGGGCAGTGTGATAGAGAAGAGGGATAAGATAAGGAGGCAGAGGCTAGGGCCTTGCAGTCACAAAGATACAGTGACTCAAGGACAGAAATGGAAAACAACAGAGAGGTCTCAGAGCAGGAAAGATGGCATAGTCACTCCTTCTGGTATTCCTGGGTGTGAAAGCCTCTCCTCATGCTCATAATAAAAAATGAGCAGGTTCACAAGCAAAGGAAAATATCAAACAACCTTGCAGTGAGTTGGGATGGAGTTGGAAAGGGTTTTGAGGAGATAAGCAAAGGTGAGAACATATGAAAGACAGTTTTGATGATAAATACAATTCACATCTCTTTTGAGGGTCCTGTTCAGGCCCATGTTCCCCAATGGCTTTGTTACGACCAACATCTGTGCAGCACAAAGTGTTTTTTTTTTTTCTTTTTTTATAGACAGAGGGGAAGAAAGGGAGAAAGAGAAGGAGAGAAACAATAAGTGGTTGCCTCTCAATTACCCCCAACTGGGGATCTGGCCTGTAACCCAGGCATGTACCCTGACTGGGAACCGAACTGGCAACCCTTTGGTTTGTAGGCCAGCACCCAACCTACTGAGCCACACCAGCCAGGGCCACAAAGTGTTTTCTTACAAGCTGGTTTCCCTCCATGAACCATTTGTTAGCAGGCCATAAGATAAATAAAACAATTGATAGTCCTTTAGAAGCTTCTGATAGCAATTTCACAAAAGTCTATTTAAGTCTGTTGAATTTCACCATAAAGAAAAACAGCCTTCAGTTTTGTATGTCTTTTTATTTCTTTTCTGTAACACTTCAGTTTTCTTGTAATTTGCATACCATACACAATGGGAGGGGAGCTATTCTTTTCTCAAGGTAGTTTGAGATGCACTGAGCAACAGAAGTGAACCAGTTGGTTGGGGATCCCTATGTTGCTTTGCTGGTTCTATTTGCTACCATCAGTATATGAAAAAGTCCCAGAACTGAATCTCGGGTTCATCTGAGGCTTGTATGAGCTCTTGTCTATTGTCAGCCACTGTGGTTTGTTGTCTCTCACTTCCCATATTGCTGCACAACAGGATGGAGCCTGTTCCGAGTGTTTAGAATAGAAAGACGTGGGGATGGGGATCCATTGGGAGAACAATATGGTCTACATGCTGTCAGGCTCTGTGTAGGACCAATCTACAATTCAAATTAAAAGTCAACCCTACTGAAAAAAAAAAGTAGTGGCACCTGCTATCATAGGGAAGAACTCAAAGATTATATTCAAAGGCAGAAGCCAGATATATTCAAGAGAACACGTGTTATGTGATTCCATTGATATGAAATGCCCACAAAGGCAGACATACAGACACAGAAAATACACTAATGGTTGCCTAAAGCCAGGGGGTGGGAGTTGGGAGTGACTGTAAATGGACAGGAAATTTATTTTCGGGCTGGTGGCAACATGCTAAAATCAGATTGTTGTGATAATTGCACAACTCTGTAAATATCTTAAAGTCTTCTATGGATTGGGGAAGGCAAGGGGATTGTTGCATCCTCATTAAGGTTTGAGAAGCCTCCCTGGCTGGTGTGGCTCAGTGAATTGAATGCCGGCCTGTGAACCAAAGGGTCGCTAGTTTGATCCCCAGTCAGGGCATATGCCTGGGTTTCAGGCCAGGTTCCCAGTAGGGGGCGCAAGAGGCATCCGGACATTGATGTCTCTCTCCTCTTTCTCCCTCCCGTCCCCTCTCTGGAAAAATGAACACATAAAATATTTAAAAACAAAAGTTTGAGAAGTCTTTGGGCACCAGAACTAAACCAGTCTGGTAGACTTTGAATTTGACCCTCAGAAACCATATATTTATAATACATAAATTACATCTCAAAACAAGCTGTTTTATGAAAGAGGAATCTCTGCTAGTCAAAAAAAAAGCAGGCATCTCAATTATCCTTCAAGTTCTTCAAATATGAGTGGAAAACTCTGAGCTTTCACCGTTATTCATATGCTATACCTCTAATGAAAATGGTGTACTGTGCTTTACAGATATTCTCTCATGTAATCCAGATAGGAAATACACATGTTCATTTCTAGTTTGTCTATTTTGACCGTGATGAAATTCTGGTCTACAAAGGATGGCATTATACCCAATGTCACTAACACGGTAAATGGGAGGGTGGAATTTACACTCATGTTGGTCTGACTGAAAAAATGGACTGTATTTTTCAGACTATAAGATGCCCCCCCCCAATTTGCAACGAATAATGGTCATTAATGCTGCTGTTGAGTTGTGTACATTCACATTGGTGAAATATTACGTTATTTATGTTATGAAATATTTTATCACATTTTTTTCTTCAAAATTTTTCCCCTATTTTCCTCCTCTAAAACCTAGGCACATCTTATGGTCCAAAAAATACATATACTCTATCCACTAAACCAAATGAACTTTTAGCTGTTTTGCAGAGCTGCAATAAACATAGGCATACAATTGGGGAAAAATGCAACTTCCAAATCAGACTATATAGTCAGTTTGCACACATGACACCTATACTCATACAAATAATGATATCTCACTAATCTTTCATTAGCATTAATTTATACTAAGAATACACAAGATTCACAAAGTCTCATTCATTCAGTGGTGGTTAAAAGGAAAAATACCTTTCATTTCACAAAACTATGTAGATTCACTTACAGATAAGTAATGGAAGACACATATAATATTTGAAAATTAGTTTCATTACCTTGTTGATGAGACACCTCTTTTGCCTCATCTCTCTGCAGTTAAATAAAATTTAGAACAACATTCATGCGCACGTGCTAGAACCTGTTTTATAATCTGCTGCTCTTTCTCATTCCAAATGACCTTAGTTGTGCTCATTTAAAAGGTAGCACTGTGGAGATGGGCTTTGTATTTGTATATCTTATACATGTTTGCTTTGAGGTCAAGGGCAAAAATGAAAGCAAGAATCAGCCCTGGCTGGTGTGGCTCAGTGGACTGAGCACTGGCCTGCAAACTGAGGAGTTGCTGGTTTAATTCCCCAATCAAGGCACATGCCTGGGTTCCAGACCAGGTGTCTGGTAGGGAGCATGCAAGAGGCAACCACACATGGATGTTTCCCTTCTTCTCTTTCTCCCTCCCTCTTCCTCTAAGAATGAATACATAAAATCTTTAAAAAAAAAGAAAGAAAGCAAGAGTCAGCAACACGCTTCCCAAAAAGGAAATATTCACCAGGATTCTTACCTGCCAGTGAAGGATTATATTCCAAATCAAACCAAGAGTCAGTTTGTGGTTTCCATCTACTATGTCACTGCTTCCAATGTTCACTAAATCGACCTGTGAAAGATAAAGGGAAAACATTTGAAGAAAGGAGGACAAATGTCTATTTGGAAAGAAAACAACATGTGAAGATAATTGCATGAGCTATTTTCAGAGCCTAAGCAGAATTACTGCTTTTTAAAAATACTCCAAAAATGAAACAAAATGCATCTGGAAACGCACTTTCTGTAATAAACGAGTGCCCCCAAACACATTTACAAAGAGCTAGGAAGTGAATGTACTTTTATTAGTATATCAATATATTACTGCAGATTAAAAGGCTAATCAGAGCATCTCAAACTAAAATATATGACAATGATAACACATAAAAAATGCCTAAAATTGAAATGTGCTTCCTAATATATAATTGAAGCAAAAAAAGAAATTTCATCAGTCCTTTTATCTTGCTCAGAGTAATGCTATTATAATTATGGGTGACTATATTTGACTAAAATGCCCTTGCATTCGAAACACGTATTAGAATTCTAGTAAATAATGGAGCTAATGGCAAGTTCCGTTTCCTCCATTCAGGACTGGGGTTGGGAATCAAAATCTGGAAGGGCTTCATTTTTCAAGGCAAACCCTGTCTCCTGCCCATGCTCTTAACATTCTTAGTAACCACTGGTGAAATGAGAATTAAACTACAGTGAGCCAGCATTACACACTTATCATAAGGGCCAAAACTGAAAAATCGTGAGAACATCAAATGATGATGATGATATATGGAGAAAAAGGATCACTTATGCATTGCTGGTGGAAATATCAATAGTATAGTTACTCTAGAAACCATTTGGCAATTTCTTACAAAATGGAACATGTGTTTATCATACAATCCAACAATTGGACTCCTGGACATTTGTGGCAAAGCAATGAAAACGGGTGCTCATAGAAAACCCTGTATGGAAGTGTTCATACCAGTTTTATTTGTAGTAGCCAAAACTGGGAGCAACCCAGATGCCCTTCAAGGGTGAATGGTTAAACAAACTGTGGTATAGCCATAGCATGCAACAGTACTTTGTAACAAAAAGGAAGGAACCGTTCATACACACAGCAACTTGGGCGAGTCTCATGGAAATGACACTGACTGAAAAAACAAAGACAGTCTCAAAGTATTACATATGGTATGATTCTATATATATAACTGCTTTTGAAATAACAAAATTAGAGACCTGGAGCACAGAGCAGCAGTTGCCAGAGGTTACGGAGTGGAGTGAGGTGAGTGGGGTAGGTGGGTATGTTTATAGGGCAGTGGGAGAGCAGGAGGCATCCTAGTGGTGATAGATCTGCAGTGTATATTTGTGGATGAAACACAAATGGAATATGTGAAAATGTTGTATAGAACTAAAAACACACGTGCATACACACACACCATCAAGCAACACTGGAAAAATATGAAGGCTACTGGTGGATTGTATCAATGTCAATATCCATGGTAATATATCATAGTTTCATAGTATGCTACCATCAAGGTAAAGCTGGGGTATGGGTGCACAGGGTCTCTCTGAATTATTGCTTACGACTGTGTGTGAATTTACAATGATCTCAAAATGAAAAGGTTGACTAAAAACTAAGCATCCAGGAATGCTTTAAAAGGAGAATATATCACCATAAAGCAAACAGGCAACTTCAGATTAAGTGCTATATACAATGGAAATGAAACTGTCAGAACAAAGTTGAGGGTTGACAAGTTACTTAGGTTTCTCTCTCTATTTACTATCCTTGGCTCACTGGTCCCTTCGGTTGAATTTTCTTTCAGCTGCCTCCAGGATCCTCCCATTTTGTCCCTTAGGATCCTGTGAGCAGTGAGCTGAGAGAGTCCTGCACTCACCCCCCACCCTCCCCAGATACCTTCACTAAATAGCTGAGACTCATTACGGTTAAAGCTTTCATTCTCTCAGGCTCCAAACCCTTACTCAATTGCATTTCACTCTGATTTGTCCTGCCCACTTAATTTTTCCTTCAATGACATGGGTTCACTGTTCTGTCACTCAATGCTGAAACATATTCTTTATTGTTCATCTTAATTTTCTAAATGTTATTAATTATAACTTGAAAGTACAAAGCTATGCTGCAAATCCAGGTGAAAACAACAACAAAAAAGCTACAGAACTTCAGTCTAATTGTCAAATTGCTCCCACTTACTCCCCACATAAACTTATTTGCAGGTTAAATGGATACTTAAATCCTTAAATTTATTTTTTTGTATTCCAACTATATAAAACTTATTGGTCAGTTGGGTTAAACCAAGTAAGTGATATAGAGAAAATGGAGACTCATTTGAATAAAGATGAGAGACCAATATACAAGTCCACCCTTGAATTCCACACAAATTTATAGTACAGGATAGTATTGGGCTATTCAATAGATTAGATGTGGGTATAGTATCATATGGAATTTACAGAGAAGAAATACAACTATCATCTCTTTTAATGTGAACTGTATGCTAATATCTGTGCTGTTTTCTATGTCTGTGTGTATGTATTTAGGTGTATGTTGTACTCTCATTTTTATTCTTTTAGAAATATTTTACTACTTTATAGATATGACCACACAAATATACTATTCTACACAAACGCATGAGTGAGAGCTCATACATGCCTCTCTTCTGTTTTCCAATGATCACTGTATGTGTGCATGTGTGATATCACATATACACAAATCTAAGGGGTTTTATGCTACACCCCCAAATGGCACATCATCCAGATTCCAATGAATATTGCTTTTACTAAATAGTAGTCCCCATTATTCATTCATTTTAATGGCTGCATAATAGTTAATAGTTTGGGTGTATTAAAGAGCATTTAGCCACTGCCCTGTTAGTAGACATTCATTCTGTTTCTGGGGTCGTGATGTTTGTTTTGTCCCTTTTGACTTGTCCTTTTGTACAATGCTGAAATGGACACCATGCATTACTCATCCTCACATACTGACGCTTCCATTTTTATAAGAGCTATTCCCAGGGATGTATCCAGTAGATCAAAGGGGACATTTATTTTTCATTTTAGTAGGTGTTTTAAGAAATACCTACTAAAACAAATTTAGCATTTAATATATTTTTAAAGACTTTATTTATTCGTTTTTAGAGAGAGGGGAAGGGAGGGAGAAAGGAAAGGAGAGAAACATCAATGTGTGGTTGTCTCTCATGCACCCCCCATGAGGAACCTGGCCTGCAATCCAGGCATATGCCGTGACTGGGAATCGAACCAACAACCCTTTGGCTCACAGGCTGGCACTCAGGCCACTGAGCCACACCAGCAAGGCCTAACATTTAATATTTTAACTATAAAAATGATTTAGTATTTCATATTTTAACCATAACTGTATAAGTGGTATTCCCTTACCACTAGTGAGTGATTCTGCTTTTCCATTTTTTGCCTGTATGACGAGTAAAAAGACACTGCATTATTAATTTAATGTATTTCCATGATTCCTAGCACATTTTGGAGTATGTTTTGTATGACTGATCATTACAATTTCATCTGTGAATCGTCTGTTAATGTGCTTTGCTCATTACCTATAGGGTTGTTTTCTTTTCCTTCTTAATTTTAAGAGCTCTTTGCAACTAACAGCTAACATTTGCTGACTACTTATCACATGCAACATATGGTTACAATCAATATCATTTCACTAGTTCAACAAAATAGAATTTTTGCAATTATATTCAAAAGTGAGATTGTCTTATACAATTAATATTTCCTTTTGTGTTTATTCACTGCTGGTAGTAAGGTTATTCTGACGTCACAAAAGGAATTACAGAGTTGTATCTTTTTATATGATCTCAAATAGCTTAAAACGTAGAAATTATTTATTCTTTCAGGATTAGGTTAAATTCATACCTGAAGAATCCTGGTATCTTTTTCAATGGTAGGTCTCTAATAACTGACCAATGTTTTCTAAAGTAATGAGTGCTTTAATTTTCTGCTATACTGTAATGAATTTCAGTAATTTCCATTGCAGTAGGAAATTATGCAGGCCCAGGATTTTTCAGAAGAGATTTTATAGAATTGCCAATACTACTTTCTTAGTTTCTTCTGTATCTGTGGTTACACAGCCTTGCTCATCACTAACCTCCTGCAGTTTCCATTCTTCTCGCGTTTCTTTTGTTATAATTAAAAGAGATTTATCTATTTCGTCGATCTATTCAAAGAGCCAGCTTTTGTTGTATGTATTCAACCTATTTTTTGCACTTGTTTTCATTTTGAATCCTCTGTTCATTATTGTTTTTTCATAATCTCTTAAGATATGGACTTAGTTCTTTTATTTCTATCTTTAAAAGAACCAAGGCTACAAAGTTCTCTTGGAATACAGTTTTCTGTCTACCCCCATCATCATCCCACTGAAAGTATGATATAGTTCCTACTTTATGTCATTTTACAAGAGGGCAACACAGTCTCACAGATACACGAGCTTGCACAAGATGTAAAAGCAGGTAGACACAGGCATGAGGGACAATCCTTTAATTAAATCTAGAGAACTCTTCATGAAATACTTTAACCTCTCTCTAAATTAACAACTATTGTACACTACCATGCAGACAAGGAATAGTATTTGTTTTGGTTATCTTTTGTCTCTTGCTGTACATCTTTTCTTCCAACCACCAAGGACTATGGGAAAAAATAATAACTAATTATCACTAAGACTCGAGAAGAGGGGGGTTATTTTGTCATGCCTGAAAGGAACTGGTCATGGCCTTTATATTACTTTATATTACTGAATATTTCTTATTGACAGTCCAGCCCATTTCAACTGTAAATTCTCATAAGCTTACTTAGTGTTACAATCCTATATTTCTTACCATAGAGCTATGAGTAATATGTTTTTTTTTAATTATCACTAGCTACTCTGCCCTGGATGGTGTGTCTCAGTGGTTTGAGCACCAGCCTGTGAATCAAAGGGTCGCAGGTTTCATTCCCAGTCAGGGCACATGCCTGGGTTGCAGGACAGGTTCCCAGTACAGGGCGCATGAGAGGCAACCACACTTTGATGTTTCTCTCCCT
Source organism: Artibeus jamaicensis (assembly GCF_021234435.1). NCBI lineage: Eukaryota > Metazoa > Chordata > Mammalia > Chiroptera > Phyllostomidae > Artibeus > Artibeus jamaicensis. The sequence goes on along the minus strand of NW_026522028.1, from coordinate 4,038,459 downwards.
CTCTTTCTCCCTCCCTTTTCCTCTGTCTAAAAATAAATCAATAAAATCTTCTACAATATTATCACTAGCTACTCTTAAATAGTCATCACCATGATGCACAATGGCTTCTCTCTTTTACATATCGTTTCTAATATATGCTCTGAAATGACATCGTCCAAGGTTTCTCACCTGATTTCTAAGTAACTATGAAAAGAGAAAACACTTGAATAATTACGTCCGTCTTGTTAGCAAAACAAAAGACATTTATATGACATATATGTTAACAAGCGAGCACAGTGTGAGAGAGGATGTGGGTGCGTGTATCAGTATTGCGACAAGCACTAGAAAGGAACCTCCTCGATCCTGAGATCATGAAGGACAAGCCAAGTTGTTTTCCCGTTTTGCAGAATGAAAGCCTCCCATAACAAATGAATAGGTGTAAAAATAGGTATTGTATGCGAAAATTAAATAGCTGCACTGCATTTTTGTAGAAACAAGTTAACCTACACATGAAGATTGGTTTTAGGAGCTCCTGCAAACAGGCCTAAGACTTTACCCAGGAAGGAATGTTAGATTCTGGCTCCGAGTTTTGTATGATTATCTGTGGGAGATGCTCTCTTCGTAATTATGGAGGATAGAAAATTCTCCCCATTTGCTTCGACATAATGGAACTGTATTGTGGCTCTATCAGAACATTTCAAAGTCAACCAAGGGAACTGTCCCTTGAGTCAGGAAGAGGAGGATGCAAAAATACAGCTAGGAAACCTAATGAACTACTTTTTGGAATAGTCTATTTTTGTCGACTTCAGAGGGCAGAGGACACAAATTGAACAGAATTCTGTTCCCACACTAGTACTTAGACTAAAATATCTGATTTTGCACAAAAATGTATATTTGGTAAGTTATGATTAATAACTTAATAAGTAATTCAGAGAACACTGTTCCTTCCTGGCACTCCGCCTCCTAAATGGGCTTGCTAATAATGACTGGACTATGAAGAGAGACTAATTCTCTTCCATTGCTTATTCTAGAGAACAATATTTACTTTATCCCAGGTTTTGTTTTGTATTGTTTTACAGAAAGCTACTTCTATTTTTACTGAGATACAACTAAGATATACTTCCAGCCTCTGTAGAAGACAGCTGTAAGTATACACTATGTAGGCTTTGACAAATGTTTATGCTACGTAACAAGCATTGCAGTCTAGATGGAGCATTTGGAACATGCGAGAAAACCTTCTAGTTCCCCATGGGAAAGCTATACTTATTGTTCTGACTTTTTTCCTTGTTTAATTTAGTGTTACTTTTTATTTTTAAATCGTAGTTTACATTCAAGAGAAACAGACTTGGATACGGAGAATAATGACAGTGGCCAGATGGGAGGGGAACTGGGGGAGTGAGTGAAAAGGGTCAAGGGACTGTGAGAAGTACACAGATTGGTAGTTACAGGATAGTTACAGGGATGTAGATTACAGCATAGGGAATAGAGTTCATAATATTGTAGTAACTATGTGCGGCTCCAGGTGGGTACTGGAAACACTGGAGGGACCACTGTGTGAAGTACATGATTTTCCAAGCACTGTGCTGTAGATCCCAGGTATTGCTTTTACCCCCAGTTCCTTCAGGCCATAGATGCGGTCTAGCATTGTCCATAGTGGTTAAATTTAACCACTATTGGTTACAAGCTGAATTTAGATATCTCATCTTGGTTATAACAAAAGAATTTATACATATTATTTTTATATATTCAAGAGTCCAGAATACTTAAGAAAACCGTAAGATTTAAAGCAAAACTGGACTATGATGGTTTAGTGAAAGATCACTAACCTGGACAAATTATATTCTTTTTAATTAGCTTTACAGAAGGAAAAGGAGAATGGATTCATTGGCCATAGATGGTATGCACTGACTTTTTAATGATGCCCTGGTTGGTGTGGCTTAGTGTATTCAGTGCCAGCCTGTGAACCGAAATGTCATTGGTTCAATTCCCAGTCAGCACACATGCCTGGGTTGTAGGCTGGGTCTCCAGTAGAAGGAAGCATGAGAGGCAACCACACATTGATGTTTCTCTCCCTGTCTTTCTCCCTCCCTTCCCCTCTTTTGAAAAATAAGTAAATTAAATATTTTTTAAAAATAATGAGGAATATTTGACATAAAAATAATTTCAGTAACCAGTCAAATAATGAAAATGGAAGTTCTCAGGGCAGAACAGAGCTAAAGAGAAGAACAAAGATAAACAAAAGCAAGGAAGTGATATTCCTGTGATGTCTCTGACAGAGTTTAGGAGGAATAAAGCTCTGCCAAACTGTTTCATGCTTTTTAAATTTTTGGTGGTGTCAGTGAACTGGATAAACTGTTCTAGTTTTGCTTTGTAGATCATTTAAGCATTTGCAGTTGTTTTGTTATTGGGGCAACATTAGTTAATAAAATTATACAGGTTTCAGGTGTACAAGTCTGTAACGCATCATCTCTATATCGTATTGTGTGTTTACCACTCTAAGTCAAGTCTCCTGCCATTACTTTTTATCCTACCTCCCCCCTCTCTACTTCCCCCACTCGCTTTCTGTCTGGTAACCATCTTATTTTTATCTGTGCCTATGAGGTATATTTTGTTTTGTTTTTTACTTAATTCCTTTACCTTTTTCACCCAGCCTCAGCCACAGTCAGGTGCCTGCCAATATCTCCCTGTGGATAAACCACTTGTGAAGCTAATTGGATCCTGGTCTGATGTTCTCTGAACCTCGCTCCTGGGTGTGTTGTTCTGGAGCCTCTTGGGAAAGACCCAGGTGCAGGTAAATATCAGACACTGCCTGTAACTGGCCCTGGACAACCTGTTTGGAGCTACAGAGTGACCCACAGTTTGTGGCTGCCTCTGCTGGGCCTGTGTGTGGGGCGGGGAAGGACCAAGTCTCACACCAAGGCCGGATTTTACCAGCACCAGGCCCAGGGGAAGATCAGCAAAGGTCCCAAGGCACCCCAAGATCTGCCTCCACTTGACTCTGCCTGTCAGGCTCAGTCACTGAAAGAGTTTCTGGCGGTACCTGAGTTGCATGAGGTAGGTTTTCAGTGAGTCACCAGGTAGTGGGTGAGTGGTGTTCACCAGATTGATACAGGCTCAAACTCAGTGCCATTGCTGGGTCTGAGGCCACGCAACAAATGCGCCAGGGTTCTCCAAGTCTAGCTGCCACTCAGTGGGTGCTCATATACCTTCGTGCTGGGGTGAGGTTTCAAGGAGTCATCAAGGTGAGGCCAGAAGTTTATTGGGCCCGAACAGACCAAAATTTGGTCGTGTGAGGGAAGGGCTCTGCACCAATTGGCGTGTGAGGAGAAAACGGTCCCTGTCCTAGAGTCACACAACTCATTCTGTTCCAGATTCTGCTCCGACCTCAGCAGGGTGGAGTCACCAGGTGTTGAGAGGGTGGCACAGCCAGGAGCCTGGAAAGTCTGGCTAACAGACCTCCCATGAGGGGGTGGTGCCAGTCAGGATCACGGGAAAGAAGGGGTAATGGTCCCCACCCTTGCGCCATACAACTCAGTCACTGACACCCCTGAGTCTGTCCAGACCTGCACACCCAGGCCAGGACAGCTGCCTCCTCAGCAGGGATAAGCTCCACAGGGTAGGGCTATAGGGAGTCCAGAGGCTACTGCTTCCCCCCCAGACTGATGCCACATGGAGGGAACTGCACCATCCAAGAAAGACGGCATCCGTGGTGTGGGAGCAGGACTCAGCACAGAGATCCTGGTGGCTGTCCCTTCAGCTCTCTCCTCAGAGCCACAGACTCCAGTCTCTCCTCACATGACTCTAGTTCACTCTGTCTTCCCTCTGCTGGAGCCCACTGAAAGTAGCTGAAAATGCAATTTTGTGTGTTGTCCCTTTAAGAGGGTACCTGGGTCTCTAGAAGACTCCTGTTCCTCCCTGGTGGACAGAATCCATGCTGATTTTCACAGCCATATGTTATGGGGGCTCCTTTTCCCAGCTCTGGTGCTCTGAGCTGGGGAGCTCGGCTTGGGGTTGAAACCCTGTGCTTCTCAGGGGGGCCCCCGCAGCTGAGATATCCCTCCAGGATCTCAGCCGCCACTCATGGGAGCAGGGACAGGCCTTTTCATGTTTCCGCCCTTCCTACCAGTCTCAATGTAGCTTCTTCCATAACCCCCTGGCTCTAAGACTTGTGTTCAGCTAGTCTTTGTTAAAAAAAAATACTTAGATAATATTCTCCAGGAACAAAAGGATATATTAAGCCTTCAGTTTGGTTATTTGGGTTGATTGGGTTGTGTTTTAGTTGTAATTCTAGTTCGGTCCTGGGTGGAGGTGAGTGTAACATCCACATACTCTACAGCCATCTTGGATGTTGAAGAAAGTTATATCTCATTCAGTGGGGAAGCATCATCTCTCCAATACTTGGTAGTTACCACCTCTTGCTTTTTAGACTGTCACTGAGAACAACATTCCACAGCTACAGACACTAATGAAAACACATCCTGTATCATTCAGCCAAGTAATAATATGTTAGGGCTAGAAGGTTCCTCACACTTGTTTCAAAGGATGTGGTTCTTCAGGATCACTTCAGATTTCAAGATTTATCCTGAAAAGGAGTCACTTCTGTTCCTTAATATATCCTTTTGTTCCTGGAGAATATTATCTAAGTATTTTTTTAAACAAAATGTGGAAGGCATAGGGATAATAACAAGCCAGAGTTTGACTCATCAGCCTTGGTGAGTATCATGAAATGAAAAATGCTGCAAATTAAATCTCATAAAATTACTGCACCTAGAACGCCAAGATTATGAAAGGAAGCATCTTTAAAAGTTTGGGTAGACTTCCTTAAGTGGAATCTTAAGCAATAATTAACAGGGAAATAGCACGTATTGGAATTTACTATATAAAGACCCCCCCTTGGTACTTATATACCCCATGCACACACTTCTACCTTCTATTTAAAATTTGGTACTTCCATACCCATGCATTTCTCTCTCAGAAATGATTTATACCTGAGAGTTTCCTTCCAACATTCTACACAAATAGGATTTTCTGTTAAATGTTAAGTACTTTTAATAAAACATCTGCCATCCTGTAGTCAAGCTAAAGTGACTTCTCTGTATTGAAGAGCACCTCCTCACGTATTTATGTACTCTCCCCAAATATAATGCATTTAAAAGATCAGAAATGCAGGAAAAGCAAAGTAGTTTCACTGCCCTGCAGCATGTGCTTTTATAACTGTGTTTAAGACTTATATAAAATTTTAAGGCTTCTGGGCATAAATCATACCTATTTTTTCCATTGAGAGATGCATGCGTTGAATCTTTCATTATTAAATGATGAACAGTTCAATATATACAACTAAAGGGTAGGTCGCCCTGGCTATTGTGGTACAGCTCTCCACTGGCAGGTTCCTTTCATTCCCTCTCAGATGTTCGTATTCCACAGATTGCTTTTTACTTTATGCAAATGTAAGTATTTACATTAGGAAATATCTGTAAAAAGCACATGTTGACCTAGAATACATAAAAAGACTTAGTTCTGGGTACTTATTATGAAGATAGTAACCCTACATTCAGTGGTTAAGCTTGACTATTTAGTCACTGAATAAATATTTACACCATCCCCCATACAGCACATGTGACATATTAAGGATAGAGATGAAAACAAGGGACAATTTCATCTAATTGCTTACACTCGTGGAATCAGTTAAAATTTCTCTATAATTTAAATGTGTTGATGATTATAATCATATATTGCAAGGTAATTATTGTTCATGGAACTGTGTTTTTATTATACACTGCCTCTTTGACAATAAAGACTTGAAGCAATTAATTTAAAAAATCCATCATGTTAAGAAGGGAGAAACAGTAAAGGGGTGAAAGAAAATTAAAACAAATATATCAAGATAGAAGTTTTAATGCAAGTACTCATATTGAACATAAAATGTAGAACAAACTTTTGGCAAAGTAGCTCTTACAGCTAAACAAGCAAAATTTCTTAGGTGGAATATTATGTACTAGGGGGTGTCATTTGAAAAAATATACACTGTCCTCAGTAATAATTTTACAACATAGAATAATATCAAAGATGTATGTACTGGAGGGGGGAAAACAATTCACTCTATGAAATCATTTTAAATGAGAATCAGTTTCATTTTAAGAGTAATAATTTCACATCATGTGTAATATGAATATAAAGATGATGAGATATGCTTGTGTACATGTTTATATTCCATAGAAGAATATTTTGAAATAAGTGCAACCATTTCTATTAGTACATTATACACGTAAGGGGGTAGAACCAAAGCCATGGAATCATTTGACAAATATCCCACAGTTAGTGAGTGATGGTTAAACGGATATACTTCTTTTGGATCCTTGGAATTAATATATATGAGGTACAGACATTACAGGCCTGTTTTGTGGACTGCAAATTTAGAATAATAAATAATGCTTATCTAATATAAATGAACTGAAAAATTTGGAAGTTACATTCAAACACTAGATTTTGTGAGTAATAAATAGGAGTGGATTATAGTCAGTCAAACATATGAAGCTATGACATACTCTAAAATATATATTATCTAGCTATTTTAGTTTATGAATACCTATTTTTTAAATTTTATTTATTTATTAAAGATTTTATTTTTAGAGAGAGGGAGAAAAATATCAGTGTGTAGTTGCCTCTCACATGGGCCCCACTGGAGACCTGGCCCGCAACCCAGACACATGCCCTGCCTGGGAATTGAATGGGTGACACTTTGGTTCACAGCCCATGCTCAATCCACTGAGCTACACCAGCCAGGGCTTCAGTTTCTGAATACTTAAAGGACACATAAAATACCAGTTTTATTTTTTTAATTTTTATTTTATTGATTATGCCATTACAGTTGTTCTATTCCCCCCTTCATTCCCCTCCACCCTGCACCCCCACCCCCACCATTCCCCCCTTTAGTTTATGACCATGTGTCTCAAGTTCTTTGGATTTTATATTTCTCATACTATTCTTGCCCTCCCCTATCTATTTTCTACCTACCATCTATGCTACTTATTTTCTGTACCTTCTCCCCCCTTCTCCTGCTCCCACTCCCCTGTTGCTAACCCTCCATGAGATCTTCATTTCTATGGTTCTGCTCCTGATCTAGCTGTCCTTTTAATTTGCTTTTGTTTTAGGTGTGGTTGTTAATAACTGTGAGTTTGCTGTCCTTTCACTGTTCATCTTTTTTATCTTCTTTTTCTTAGGTAAGTCCCTTTAACATTTCATATAATAAATGCTTGGTGATGATGAACTCCTTGAATTTGATCTTATCTGAGAAGCACTTTATCTGCCCTTCCATTCTAAATGAAAGTTTTGCTGGATAGAGCAATCTTGGATGTAGGTCTTTGGATTTCATGACTTGGAATACTTCTTTCAAGCCCCTTCTTGCCTGTAAGGTCTCTTTTGAGAAATCTGCTGACAGTCTGATGGGAACTCCTTTGTAGGTGACTGTCTCCTTATCTCTTGCTGCTTCTAGGATTCTCTCCTTCATTTTAATCTTGGCTAATATAATGATGATGTGCCTTGGTGTGTTCCTTCTTGGGTCCAACTTCTTTGGGACTCTCTGAGCTTCCTGGATTTCCTGGAAGTCTATTTCCTTTGCCAGATTGGGGAAATTCTTCTTAATTATTTGTTCAAATAAGTTTTCCACTGGTGGCTGTTCTTTTCCCCCTTCTGGTACCCCCATAATTCGGATGTTGGAGCATTAAAGATGTCCTGGAGATTCCTAAGTCTCTCCTCATTTTTTTGAATTCTTGTTTCTTCATATTTTCCCATTGGGCCATTATTTTCTTCCTTCTGGTTCACTCCCTTGATTTGAGTCCCAGTTTCCTTTTCATCACTATTGGTTTCCTGTGCAATTCCCTTCATTTCAATTAGTTTAGCCTTCATATGTTCCTCTAATATGTGACTAAAATCAACCAGTTCTGTGAGCATCCTGATGACCAGTGTTTTGAACTGTGCATCTGAAAGTTTTGCTATTTCTTCATCGCCTAGAGTTATGGGCTCTGGGGCTTTGAGATCTTCTTGAGCCATTTTTGGTCTGTTCGCACCCGTTAAGTATGAGGAGTGGAGCCTTAGGGGCAGGTCGGGGCCTCCAGGGCGGGGTCGCTGGGTTGTGATGCTGTATGTGGGGGCGGGGTCAGAACTGGGAAGTGGCGGCCCTCTCAGCTGCCTCTCGTCGCTGGGACTGCTCAGTCCTCTCTCACTGCCCACTCCCTCGCCAGTCTATCTGCGCAGGAATGCGCCACCACAGTCAACCCACCACCCTTCGCCCTCGCCAGATCCACAGGTCGTTCACTGGGTCTGCCCTTTGCAACCCCATGCCTGGTATCTGCCCGCCTGAGAACGTCTGACCGAGTTTTCCTGTGCAACCCTGCTCCGCCAGCTGCTGGTTTTGCCCTTCTTACCGGTCAGGCTGAAGCATTCGTTGTTATCAGACTTCCAAAAAGTTCAATTTTCTGTGTTATGACTGTGTTTTCTGTTACTAATATTTTGTTGTCTCTAAACTTGGTTGCGTGAGAAAGCACGGTGTCTCCACTTATGTCTCCACCTATGCCTCCATCTTGGGGGAAGTCAAAAATACTAGTTTTAAAGAACACTGTAGAATCCTCTTCATCTAGGATTATATGTCAGGAAGAGTGAACACTATATCATTTTTGAGATCAGTGACATTTGACAACCATTTAATATAATTCAGTGACAATTTTCAATGATGAGATTAAGTAAATATTTAAATATAGCTGACATTTGAATTTTCACCCTAGGCTTTTTCAATAGTCACTTTGGCTTTGTATGTTAATGATGTATAACAATGACCTTATTTGCTTGGTGCAATCTCATGTCATACATTGAAATTATTTGCTAAAAAGACTCACCACGGACCTGGCTGGTGTAGCTCAGTGGATTGAGCACAGGCCTGTGAACCAGACAATCGCGGTTCAATTCCCAGTCAGGGCACATTCCTGGGTTGCAGGCCAGTTCCCTGCAGGCCAATTCCCAGCAGGGGACACACGAAAGGCAACCATACATTGATGTTTCTCTCCCTCTCTCCTTCCCTTTCCCTCTAAAAGATAAGTAAATAAAATCTTTAAAAAAAAAAACTTGCCACTTGTCATAGACAATTGATGAGTGTTGTACTAAACACAACTAAGAGATCTACAACTCTTTCACCTCATAGTAAATCATGGCAAATCAGTAAAGTCTTGGTATGTGCCCAGAACGGATGTTGACACTACATTTTTTTCTTTTTTATTATATGATCTTTATTATATATATATTTTTTTATCCCATTACCATTTAATTCCTTTATACTCCCATCCTCCCAGCAATCACCACACGGTTGTCCACATCCATGAGTCCTTTTCTTTACACTACATTTTGGGTAAGAACCTTTAAAATAATGGTTGAATGCATTCCGTGACTTCAAAAAGGGAATGAGTTCAGGTGATGGAGACACAATAGAGTATAAAGATGTATACCAGAAACTTACGCAATGTTACTACTAGCCAATCTCCAATAAATTTAGTTTTAAAAAGGTGTTGAGATTCATAAAGTATAGAGATGAAAATCTGGGGATGGAAAAAAGAGGAAATAAACTGGGATCGACTAATGAATAGAAGGTGGGCATATAGAGGGCAGTTTAACACACCACCGACAGGTAACCGCCCCCGCCCACCAGTTTTCTAACAGCCACATTCCTTTACCAGGGAAAAACCTCAATCGTTATTCAACTATACCTAAAATGATTAGACATGCAAATGTCTGATTGGAGAAGCGCATCAACTGGAACTTAGTTATAGCTAAGGGGGAAAATCTATCAATGAACAAGTTCAAATGAGCCAGTAAAGATCTCTTTTCATTTGAGAGAAGATGGAGGTAAAGGCTGGCAGAGTGAATTCAGAATGCCTGGTGCAGGGGGACTACTCACAAACAAGAGTGGAAAAGGGGAAGGAAAGAAAGAATGGCAGTATGCGATGTTTCCGTATTCTCTGCAATTTGCTCTACAAACTTCAACCAGTCACAAGTAAATGGAAGCTGCGGATACTGGAAGCTGCAGATAAATGGAAGATTGGGGCCCAGGGCAGGCCACCCTAAGATATCCCACAATGGTGTATTGACTATTTTGAATTGTTAAAGATCCTTAAGAAACTGCCCATGTGGGAAAAAAAATAAACATAAAACAAATAAACAAAAAACAAACTAGTGTCTCTGTTCCCCTGAAGCAGGAGATAAATCTCCCCTGTGAAAGATGCCCTCCCTGCTTCTGAGAGCCAGGCGATCACATAATCACAATAGATAAAAGAATCTAGAGTGGGAAGCTTGTATTACCAAGGCTTGTAGCTCACCACTCAAGCCCAGACTTTGTTTAGATTCTGCACTAATGAACACCCAAACCTGGCTTAGATTCCTTTATAATGAGCACTAATTTTCTCTGCCCTGCCAACTTCTTGCATATTTATTTTCTTTCATGGTTTTTGTTTTGTTTCATTTTTATCTAAAAAGCATAAAAAGATGCAAGGGGCCTGGTTCAATCATCTCTTTGAGCCTCATTTTAGGGTCAGAGTGGCATATTATGATTCTTCCCTGCACACATACTAACTTTTTTTGTTTCCTGTCTCAGCAAATATTGTAATCAAGGTATCGCTGCACTTAAAAGTACTTTCTTCTCAATAATCTGTTTCCAAAACTTAATTATTGATAGCAGGGGTAACTTCATGCTAAAACAGCCCCCAGGGAGAATGCAAATCAGAACAGAAATGCGATGTCAGCTCGACAGAGCTGAGCTGTCAGTGGCCTTTGAGTGAGGACCACAAGTCAGAAGTCAGGACAGAGCAAAAAAGGAAAGTGAGACACAGGCTCAAACTAGGTTGTTAGTTGAGAACCAGGGAATGTGTTGCAGAAGCGTAGGTCAAGGGAGAGGAGACCCGTGGAAGGAAGGAGAAGCGAAAATGAACTTGATCTACGAAGATGTTTAGAGTACTACAAAATATACTCTCAGAAGGAAGCTTCTAAGACCCTTTAACAGCAGGGGGTGGTAATTAAAAAAATTTGGCTTGTGACAACATGGACAAAAACTAGGGGGAGGTGGATATGGGAGGGAGGGGGAAGGCTGGGTGGGTGGGCTGGGATGGGAGTAAAAGACAGAAAATTGTACTTGAACAATTAAAAAATTAAATAAAAAATAATATCAGGGTTGAGCAACACACCCTTCGTATGTTCACTTTGAAAAGTTAAAAAAATAAAATGAAGAAAAGCGAGAAAACATTGGCTTGTGGATAGATTCGTAGACTTGGGGGGCTCCTCATGGTTTTCTATTAGCAAGGATGCACTTTTTTGAAAGTTTGAATGGACTCAGAGGCCCTTGTGGAAGCTTTGTTTTGTTATGTTTTATGAATTTTTAAATTGTCTTGGTTGCTGATTAAGATACTCTACATTCTGTTGTGTTCATTCTTGTAACTTGTTGTTTGAAATAGAATATAATGCAACTGAACTGATTTTTTATAATCAACATATAGTTCAGTGTAGATTCCATTTTTGGTTTCTATGTCTCTTCTACTTAGGTTTAATATTTTCTCTCTGTGTTTAAATTGCACGTGTTTGCTCTTCTCTTATTTTTTCATTACACCTATGAGATTAGTCTATTTTATTATTTTATTACAAATAACTAGCCCTTAAATGTATCTAGTGTTTCTTTATTCTGACTCATTTATTTCTTCATTTATCTTTTAATTCCAACTTTCCTTAAAGCAGTTTTTCTTTTTGCAACATTTATGGTTGAAAGCTGGAATTAATTTATCCTTTTTTAAAGTGAAGATAAAAAGCAAAGACAAATTGAACCTTCAGGGCAAACCTGGACCATTTCTCCTAGGTTTCCCCATGGAATGGTTTTTCCTATGCAAAGGTCGCTCCATACTCTTGATTTCTTATACAACATTCTAAATTAATCAAGTTGAATTTCTAAAAGTGTTATTACTTTATAGCATGATATTATTTTTATCAAAGAGTATGCACTTTAAAACTTCTTGTTGCGCATTTAATGACATTTTTGTGGCATCCTAATACCTGTCTTTTATTTGTACATAATGGCAGGAACATTTTTTTATATATTTATTTTCTCCTACACCTTTAATAAATTTGTGTAGCTGGGCAGAAATGAGAAATGACTGTCTTAGTCTGTCTTCCTTTTCTGGCTCCGGTGTCCCCCAGGAACATGGGGAGGAATGTCATGTGAGTTGGTAGCAAAATTAGCCAGGAACCACCTCGCTTCCTTGTCAACAAATGGAAGTGGTGCTGTGGCCTCAAAAGTGAATGGCTTCCCGGTACACCCAGCAACGATGGGCTGCAGCCAACATTGGGGCTCTCAGGATAGATATTTCCGAGTCCCCATTTGACCAGAAAATAAACACAGATACCTACAGTGCTAGTTACTCTATGTTTGCTCCCCGTCCCTGATTCTTCAGCCCTGCTTTGTATGACATCACCCACTAGTATGAGATGACTCCATCACCTGGGATCTCTTACCCTCTAGTTTTGGTTGCATTCAACCAATGCCGAGCATTGGCAGAACAATAGATGAATGTATACAGTCTTCTCCTAACTCCCCCAGCAGGCCATGGTTTGGAAGTAACTGCGGTTTTTTAGATACCTATGCTCCCAGTTGCTGTCCAGCGGTCCCTCTCGCAAGGTTAGTGCTTTTGTTAGTTTAAGACAGCAGCTCTCTTTTCTTTTGTCTCTTTAGGTTGAACAGTAGGGAAGGCTATTAATTCATGCTAGCTTCTGGGGGCTTCACCATTAGCGGTTAGTTCTTTTAATCCTGCCCACATTTCTGCATAGATTCCTTTCATTACCATCTCTTCAACTTCATCTTTGCATAAACCACCTATTTCATACCAGGACTGTTAATGATACACTTGGCTTAAGGAGATGACTTGGGCTTGGATGGTGACTATATCAGTGGATACTTCAAATGGACTAGAGATGAAAGATTTTTTTTTTACCCTAATTGAAAGGCATCACTTGGGTCTGCTGATTTATGGTCATTCCCTAGGGATAGAAAATAAATAGTGTTTCCACTAATGACAAAGTTAGACTTTTCTGAATGCCTGTTTGGGAGCTCACATTTGGATTTGGTTCATGTAACTTGAATTATAAACTATTACTTTTCTTGACAAACCACCTTTATGGGGGAGAAGGTTTATACATAATGCACACTCATTTTATAGAATCATCTGTGCTTTGGAGTGTCAATAAGTAGAAAATTGCTCCTAAATCTATGGTTTATTTCTGCTATTCACGTTCTCAATTTTCTGCTGCTAAATATGTTGTCATCTGACAATAGTGAATTAAAGGCTCTGAATAAAAATGCATTTCTATCCGTTTTTGCTGGTGGTTTTCGTAGTATTTCCATTAGGCAGTAAGTTGTATTACATTTTAGTTATTGATTAGCACTCTCACAGATAAAAATGGTATGCTTTTTAAACGCATGAGTTTTTCTTGTACATATTTCTGGCTCTGATTTTTAAATGAATTAATTTTATTACCCATCTAATTTATAATGTCTTTAACTTTTACTCATTGTAATTTCATTCAGAACTAAGTTCAAATCCTAACCATGGCCCCCCACGATTTTGCCCTTCCCAGCCCCACATTGCTACCTCTCCGATCTCCCTCCCTACTATCCTTTTTCGACATTCGGTCCTACCCACCTACTGAGTCCTACTTCCAAGTGTTTTTATCTTCTGAAGCTCTTTCTATCCTTCTGCCCGCACCATTTTTCTATAGAGAATCCCATGGCCAATTCCCTCAGTTCCTTCTAGTCTCTACAACTTACCCAAGAGGTATTCCCACACCTCCTATTCTGTTCTTTCTTCATTCTATTAGATAATGCTGCATATATTATATACATTTAATGTCCCCTGGTATGTGACTGTAAACTCCAGGCCAACAAGGTTTGTGTTTGTTCTGACCACTGATGGTGGTGTTTCTAGGATATAATCTGACACATAAGTGTCCGCACAGCAAATAATGTACTGAATGCAAATACACTAACATTATTCTGCCTAATGTATAGTTCAAAAAATCTCCAATCAATGCCTCCTACAGTTCACTTGAGCTTGAGAATTTGTGATAATTTAAAAGGAAATTTGAAATAGTCCTATCTGCTATTTAATTAATATGCTGATTTATTCATACGCGGCCCCAGGCTCATTTATCTGATATAGAGCACCCACTCATCCTTCGGAAAAAAACAAGTCCTGCTCTTAAACAATCTCTTTGATTTAATTGCATGTTTATTCTTTATGGTAATCATCAGAGACTAATAAGCATGTTCCTTTGAATAGCTTCCATTTCTTTTGTACTTTCTTTTATTACAAAATAATGGAGAAGAATAAAATGATAAATGCACCTTTGAACATTTGTATGCTATAGCTTTTGGCCTGGGGCTAATCCAGGTAAAGGTCATGTCACTCTCAGTTTTGGCTGCCAATTGACAGTGTTTTACTTGAGGTTCTAACCTTTAACATAGAGAACTCGGTTGTATGTCTTTCCCTATTAAGTCCCTGGTTCAAATGGCAGCACCGTGGAAATCGCTTTTCAAGGGCTCCTTCCCCAATTGAAAGCCTCATTTGGGGAAGTCTTTGCCTGCTAAAACAACGGAAGGCTCTCAAGCTTTTCTATTTTCAGCAGAAAAGGTGACCTTCTGAGAAAAGGTCCATAAATTACATTCATCACATCCTAATTTTATACATTTGATCATCACATTTCATTAAACAATTTCATGTGAAAATAGAGAGTTTACGGTCACGTTGGTAAATCAGCCAGCATTTGACATTTAGTTTTCTCTTTTTTAAACTGCTTTTTGTAAAATAAAGTATAACATACGGAAAAGAGCTTGATAAATTCATCAAAGCAAATAACCCATTTAACAACCGCCAGGTCGAAATGTGGAATATTTCCAATAGCCCAGGAGACTCACTGGTGTATTTTACCACTTCACTCCTTCAAAAATGTAACCACCCCTTCTGATTTTTAAACCTATGGAACCATTTTGCCTGTGTTGAAACTTAATGAAAAGAAATCAAAGTGGGAGTAGTTTTGTGTCTCACTTCTTTTGTTCAAATCTCTTTAGGGCAATTGATCTTTCTTGTGTATTGTGTATAGCTATCATTTGTTCATTTCCATTGCTTTCTAATATCCTATCATGTGAATATACCAGAGTCATTTCTGGTTCAGGCGATTCCAAATGAACCTGGTATGAATATTCTCATAGACAGATAGACAGACTTGACAAAAATAGAAAAATTTTTTTTCTTAGTTACAATATATGGCAGAGAATAGAACTGTTGGGTTATAAGAATTGTGCACTTTCACGTTTAGTACGTCATGCCAGCCTATTTTCAATGGTTGTCTGAATTACGGTCCCACCAGTTAGTCGTGGGAGTTCAAGAGACCCCATGTCTTCACTTATTAGCCTTTCTAATTTCAGCCATTTTTGTGAGCTGGTGTTGGTATCTCATTGCAGTTTTAATTGAAATGCCCTCAATTGCTACTGAGGTTGAACACATTTTTATAATATTCTTTTTTTAAGATTTTATTTATTTTTCTTTAGAGGAGAAGGGAAGGAGAGAGGGAGAGAAATAATGTATGATTGCCTCTTTTGCATCCCCTACTCAGGACCTGGCCTGCAAACCAGGCATGTGCCCTGACTGGGAATTGAACCATGATCCTCTGGTTCGCAGGCCTGCACTCAATCCACTGAGCTACACCAGCCAGGGCCATTTTTATAATATTCTTGAACTTTGGAATATCTTCTTTTTCAGAGTTCCTGTTCAAGATTTTTTTGCCAATTTTTTTCTATGGGATTTTTTCTCATTCTCTAAAACTTAAAGTTGAGAAAATATATATAAGGGAAAATCATTGGAGAGAGCTGAAATATTCAGTGTTGTACAGGTATTATTGTTTTCCTAAATTGATCTACAGATTTAACTCAGTGTTGATCATATTCCAAACAGGATTTATGTGGCAATTGTATTTTTTAAGATTTTATTTATTTACTTTAGATCAGGGGTGTCAAACTCATTTTCCCTGGGGGCCACATCAGCCTTGAAGTTGCCTTCAAAGGCCTGAATGTAACTTTAGGACTGTACACATGTAACTACTCCTTAACTAGGGGCCAGGAGCTCGGTGCTGCCACCAGGTAGAAACAAGGTGGAGGGCTGGGTTTGGCCCGTGGGCCTTGTGTTTGCCATCTGTGCTTTAGATAGAGGGGGAGGGAAGGAGAAAGGGACAGAAACATGAATATGCGACAGATTGGATCAGTTGCTTCTCATATGCCTCCAACTGGGAGTAGGACTATGTGTTTGGGGGGGGTTTTAAATGGAGCAGGATTTCATGACAGAAATCTGCCACTTATTCTAAACCTGCATGACCTTTAAATAAATAACCCCTTTCTTTTTTCACCAAACTCTTGCATCCGGATTCACGCTCTTGATGGAGGGCCATCGGACCCCACAGCTGTCCCAGAAAAGCACAGGTGGGGTTCTGTCTCAAAATCTGAAGAAACAAAACCTCCTTTAATCTCCACAATTATTTAGGTATGATTGTTCGGTTCTCATTCATACCACACACAAACTTACATCTAGACTAAATCAACCATAGGCATAAAAAACCAATTTGTAGTTCTTTACGATGAGTTGAAAACAATGATTTTTCTGTGTAACGTTCATCCTTGGATGTGGCATTTAATGTTGGCTGAATTCAAACAAAGTGTATCATCATAATGTTTGAAAATGATAATTCAGCCTAGTGAAAGCCATTTGCTGCAGAGAATACCGCTAAAAGGAGCTGAGTTCACCACAGAATACATTCTGTCCGCCAACTATAACTCCATTGAGTAAAATCAGAAAAGGACACGGAGTTGCCTATAAGGCCTGAATCATGCATTCCCCTGCTCTCTGTGCCTGCAAGCATTCGTCTCCAGCATTACATTAGCCACAAGCAGAAAAGCACACGAATGAGAACAACGCTCTGATTTGCGAGAAAACTTGAGATGCTTTCTCTGCATTTGGGGGAACAGCCCTCACTCAAGTATTCAGCCTGCTGTCTCACGGTATCCAGACTCTGTCCAGGTCTCCACTTACATTATTTTTCTGCAAGACCTGCAGGGCCTTGTTGACATTATTCAGGGCATGAACTCTTGTGGATCCTTTTTCTTTTGGCTGAAAACAAAATGAAACAATATTTACTGCCTGGATGAGAAACCACAACCTACTAGCAATGGAATGGTTTATACAGTTCACTTCTAATTTGAATATTTTGAACAAACACAGGCTATGAGACATTCATATAATGAATTTAAGTGCTTTGGGCTCATTGTACTTCTCATAGGACCTTTTGGCACAAATTGACCACTCCTTAAGAAAAATGATAGCATTATTTTTTCTTCACAAAAGCTGTTTTGGTTTCAATCTGTCTTCCATTCTACAGCCCATTGGGGAATTTCTGCATGGCCACCATAGAAACATCAGCGTGTGTAAGGACATTGCTAGTAAAAGAAATGAGTGAGTTGTTAATTGCTACACTTTTTAAGGAAGTTTAAAAGAGAGTTGGGCCTAGCACAATTATATAATGTGATATAATGTTAAAGAAAACCATTTCTGTGACTCTAATCTTAAATCTCTTAGTCACTGAAGCTCAAATGCCAATCACCTTTGGTTTTCCTCACCCTTACTTTCAATCCCATAAGTCATATCTTGTCCTGTAATTTCTAAACTAACATTTGCATCACTTATCACAACATATGGATTAACTCATTTATTCAGTTGTAGAGTTTTAGAAATTCTACTCTTATGATGCCTGCTGTATTGCCTCCTAAGAGGAGATCTACCCTCTTACTGAATTTTTAAGTGCACAACACAGTATTGTCTTGAATAACTCTAGAACTGACTCATCTTGCGTAACTGAAACTTTATACCTGTTAAACAGCAACTCTCCATTTTCCACATCTCATGTTAAATGTTCTTGTCACAATAAAGAAGAAATTAAACTTAAAAGTTCATCATGCATAAAAGCCTTTATAGAATAGTTTCAACAACAAAGAGCAAATATGGAACGCGAATATCTACTGATTGATGGGAATTGTGTCACTGGAAATTTTTGCCCTCTTGTTCTCCGTCTGCTAGACTATAGCAAAATGAGAATGATACTGTGAGATTGTTTGCTTCCTAAATAGGTCCTGGGTAGCTAGTGAATTCCATCATTGGCAAATTAATAAATTCTACCAGATCTCATCCAATTATTCTGAGTTTGCAGTCTGAAGTCCTCCTAAAGCTAATGTGAACTTTCTTATAAATATAAAGGAGCTGGTACGTACCAGCTTCTGCTCTGTCAGGCCTTCGAGAAGGTCTAGGAGGCGTCTCCCATCCTGCAGGTCAGTGAAGAGGTTCTCTATGTGCTGCTTCCCAAACTGAAATGTGAAATATAACCAATTAAGCAAAACACGCTTCCAGTGACCCGTTTCCACGATTCTGCCTCTGAAGATTTAAAACTATATTTAAGAGAATTTCACATCTCTAATTCTCTTTTTTAAAGATTTTATTTATTTATTTTTAGAGAGGAAGGGAAGGAGAGACATATCAATGTATGGTTGCCTCGGTGAGTCCCCTGCTGGGAACTGGCCTGCAACCCAGGCACGTACCCTGACTGAGAACCGAACCGTGATCATGTGGTTTGCAGGCCTGTGCTCAATCCACTGAGCTACACCAGCCAGGCCTACATCTCGAATTCTTGATCAGCCAAGGGTGACAGATGAGAAGGGAACCTCCAAGTAAACAAACAAAACACAATAGATCTTCATCATGTCATCTATTTAAAAAATTTTTCATAACGAGTTGGAGATCTGTAGCTTAATTAATCTAATGAACTCAATTTTAATGCTGATTCTATGAAGGAGGGAAAAATTATAAATATTTGGCAGAGCCTTGACTGATGTGGTTCAGTGGACTGGGTGTCTTCCCACAAACTGAAAGGTTGTAGGTTTGACTCCTAGTCAGGGCACATGCTTGGGGCGTGGGTTGTGTACTGGGGGTCCCGAGGTTGGGGCATGCAGGAGGCAGATGACCGGTGTTTCTCCCACACATTGATGTTTCTCTTCTTCTCTTTCTCCCTCACTTCCCATCTCTCCAAGAATAAATAAAATATTTATTTAAAAAAAGAAAAATATAAATAATACATCAGGAAGTTGGGCATTGGGAGAGAAGGAACTACCCAAGGAAACAAAGGCTGCATACAATGCCCTTTGTAGGTGCATTAAGTTTAACCATTTTATGTACTTACAAATCTAATCATGGAGGGTTTACCATCCTTCACCCATAAAATAAGCTTTCTTTATATACACATTCACATGCTGACTCAGAATGACCCATTATCACACTGGAACAGCTCAACTTGTAGAACGATCTGATTTAAATTGAGTTGAAACAGTCTGGTGAAAGTTTTTTATCTATTTTCTTTTTCAGTTCTTTACTTCAGAATTATATAAGGAAAAATAATAGACATTAATGACATCTAACATTTTTGGAGTAACTACTGGCGACAAACACTCCACTAAAAGAATGGATCTTATCTTATCATCTTTGTGACATTTTTTAAAAGATTATATATATATTTATTTTTAGAGAGGGGAAGGGAGGGAGAAAGAGAGGGAGAGAAACATCAATGTGTGGTTGCCTCTCACATACCCCCTATTGGGGACCTGGCCTGCAACCCAGGCATGTGCCCTGACTGGGGATCAAACTGTCCACCCTTTCATTTATAGCCAGGTGCTCAATCCACTGAGCCACACCATCCAGGTCATCTTTGTGACATTTTTCTGAGGTTGGCATTACTTGACTCATCTTGCAAATAAGACAATGAGGTTAAACATGGAGCCCTTTGTCACCAAAGCAGAAGGTGCTAAAGCCAAGGTTTGGGCCCAGATCTGTCTAACTCCTGGGGGCCTTGTTCTTTCTACTTTATCTTGCTGCTTCTTTTGCTTTTTCTCCTTCCATCTGATTATCTTTCTAATATTTTACTTCTTCTGCTGCACCCCCAAATATTTTCTTTTTCTGGTTTACAGCCTGCAATCCCGTTATATGAAATTATTCACAACTCTTTCATCACGCAAGTTATCTAGAAAGTCGTAATTTATTAGTGACAGATATTTATCAAGTACCAATAACCCGGAGCCAGGTGCTGGAGCACACGCCAGTAAATCAGACAGACACGACCCAAGGCCTTACGGAAATTCAAGCCAGCAGGGAAAACAAATAATCCTAAAGGTAATAGAACACAGAAGCAGTAAAAGCGACCCAAGAGCACACAACTATGGGAACTCCCATAGTCTGCGGATCAGGAAATGCAGTCTGCAAATGTCAGACTATGGGTCTAACATTAGCCTTTGGGTGATTGGGCTCTTCTTATCCACTCCTTTGATTGCATGTAAGTATTGGTCAAGAAAATCAAGACAAGCCCTGGTATCCAGGCAAAAGATATTCCTGAAGCTTCCAAGACTAAAGATCTAGGATTCGGGCTGTCACTACAGCCAGGCAGCCATGACAGTGACAAGTTGGGTCATTGCCTAGGTGTTGGGAACTTCACGGGAACACGGACTCCTGCAAAAGTTCACCAGGCCCTCTAGGTCCAGTTTTGAGAATTGAGCTATATATATGTTTTGACAAAGATAACTCCAAGGTATTCTGTTGGATTTCTACTGAAGCAGTTCTGCTTAAAACTCCATGGCAAATAGAAAACAACAGAAAACACCAGCACACCTGAGTTTTGTTTTTTTTTTAAACCACTTTTACTATCCATAATGGACAGGTAAATCTGAAAACAAAAGTATCATTTTCATGAGATTTTAATGGAAGATTTTTACTACTAAGTAAATAAAATGAAGGTATGCTTTTATATTGATTCTGTCAAGAACCTCAGCTATAACCTGGAGTAACTTGGTATTTGGAGAGTAATATTACAGTTTTACTTTCAAAGTGGTTGAAGTCCTGCAATGCCTCGAAAATGCTGTTTTGTTTAGTTTTGTTTTCCAGGAGCAAAATTGTACACATGCATTTGATGAGTGTGTGGCTTCTACACTTATCCACAGAAGGAATACTGCACATTGAAATGTGTCGTTTTGAAGGAAATAAAATATAGGTAGCTGACATACATATGTGTCCTTATTAAAAATATAAGTCTACATAGATAGATAGATAATAAAATCTGTCAAACGAGAAAGGATGTAGGTGGCAAAATGTTCATTCAAGAAGAAAGGCAGAGACGAGGAAAGAGATAAATCTCAGGCACAAAATAAAGCACAACCCTCTAGCATCCAAGACACAAGGACTTGAAAGCTTATGCTTTTGGGCAAGGGGTCTAGACAAAGATCAGCAAGGCAAACAGGATCTTGCTTTCATTCAAACTTATACACTCAGACGAGGGTATTTTTTAATTCTTGGTTTGAAGCTGGAATAAACAAAGTGGAGATGGAGTGAAGGACTGTTGGCCAATCAGAGGCCTCTAGCAACATCTACTTGGGCCGCCTAACAGGCAGTGAGGTCACAGAGAAAAATACACTTCCTAGGATCACAGGTACCTTTCAAAACTCACAGAACCAATGTTATATTAAAGTATCACAACAGAAATCCAATGTCTGCTTGTTGTACCCACCAGAGTTTCTAATAGAATGCTTCTCAGAAGATTCCACCCAAGCACCCTTCCAGCAGATGAGATTGAATGAATTTACCCTGGACTCTGGCAGTACAAATTATACAGGGACTACAGGTCCCAAAATTCTATGAAAGCATATGTTTTATGTTAAGAATGCATGGAGATTTTGCCTTCTTCTCTTAATGCACATTTGTTTTGATTTAAATGTAATGCCAAGCACTTTTGAATAAAATTTCCCCTCCTGTGATCTAATTGAAATCAAAGTGATGCTCAATGATCTGTACAAAATGTAGCCTGTAACGTCATGGACCATCCAGTGCTCAGTCTTATTCTTCCTACAGAATGAGTATCCAGAGTATCCACTGAGTATCCAGTACAGAATGAGGGAAAGCAAACATCTCACTTCTCTTGGCTGGCTTTTCTGTCTTTTCCTAGACTCAACTCCTCCTTCCGCAGTGCTATAGTTATGATCAGGCAAAAGGAACACACATTTCACAGGCAAAAATAGCTGACTTTTGAACTCAAGTCTCCTGTCCGTTAGCTGCACGGTTTCAGGCAAGTGACTTAGCCTTTCCCAGGCGCAGTTTACGCTTAGGTGAAAATGGAGATTGAAATAATACCACTTCAGAGCACTTCTGCGAGGGTTAAATGAAACAGTATAGCTTTGCCGCACAGACTTGGCAAATAGCAGGCCCTCAAAGAAAATAGGATGGTTTTTATGTTTTATTCTTCTATTATTCTGGGCCGCCTTCTTCTTTGGCCAAAATCTAGCTGTCAATACAATTATAGTGCATTATTGAATCTGTTCGAAAGTGCGGGACTCACATTTGTCTTCTCTTTTCTCCTAGTTGGGTACCTCTGTAAGCGGGGAAGTCAGAGAGGGAACATGTCACCCCCATATTCCATTACTAATACTGAAAGTGCGGACGGCAAGGGAAACACTCAAGAGCTTCTAGTACTTTTTCTTTTTTTCTTGTTCTTTTGATTATTTTCAATTAAATCCTCTTTTGTTTTCTTCCCTTTTCATCTTCTACATCTACCGTGCTTTTTGTTGCAAGTTGACATTTTATGTCATGGAAACGGTAGTATTTCCTTAAAATTCCCTACCTTTAACAGCCTTCTTTTCAAGAGTAAGAAAATTATTTTGTAGAACATCCAAAACAGTAAACCCTCTTTGGGCCATAGAACCCTCTGGCACTCTTTCTTCAATCCTTTTCATAGCAAATATTTTCATTAAAAACTGAACTCAGGATCATAATCAGCAGTTTCCTGCATCCACTTCCATATTGTTTTCCTCCTTGTGAACCCAAATAACAAGATAAAAGGGGCATAAAATGAGATCATAATCCTCCCTGACCATTGTCAGTATGATATAAAGAAATACATAATTTCTTCATATCTTTAGACACAAGATGTTCAAAAAAGGCTCAGTTTGGTAAGTGGCACAAAGAGGAAAAAAATGAGAAAGGGACAGAACTGAATTTGTGAAAATATTTAAATAGCTTCTAACACTACAGAGTTACATCAATCTTTTCACCTGAATAGATAGAGATCAATGCAATGTTCTAATAGAAGGTAAAGAACATGGAAATAATTTAGCATAACCTTCTAGTTCCAGAAAGGTCAGCCTCTGGCCATCATTGTTGCTCAGAAAGTCAAGACATTCCTCCACGATTACAAATCTTTAGGTACTGGAAACACCAAAAAGGAGTACGAAATTGATTTGAAACTTATTGGTGAATCCTGCTGACCAACTCCCATAAAAATAATACAACCCACTGTAATATACAGAAGTAGTTTTCATAGATGGTTTTTTTAAAAGATTTTATTTATTTTTAGAGCAAGGGGAAAGGAGAGAGAAAGAGAGGGAGAGAAACATCAACATTTGGTTGCCTTTCACACGCCCCCTACTGGGGACCTGGCCTGCAACCCAGGCATGTGCCTTGGCTGGAAACCAGCGACCCTTTGGTTCACAGCCCACGCTCAATCCTCTGAGCAACACCAGCCAGGGCTCATAGATGCTTTTTTAAAGTATGGGTTGCACAACATATTCTACAAGAGATTATGTAGATATAAGATATATACAGAACATCACACATATCTCAGGTGTTCAAAGCATGGTAGATGTAGAAGATGAAAAGGAAAGAAAACAAAAGAGGATTTAACTTAAAATTATCAAAAGAACAGGACAACAGAAAAACGGAACACATTTATATTACCCACACCAGACAGGGAAACACAATATGAGTAGCATCCCGGGAGCTTTCTCATACCTCCTGCTGTGTGCTGCCCTTCAAAGATGACTACTATGCTGCCTTATCATTTGGTTTGCCTTGAAAGGATTCTCTAACAAATGGGACAATAGTGCTGGTTTAGTATTTCTTTTTAGGAAACTGATGACTGAAAAACATCAGGTTTGAGTAGAGAGAATTCGGAGGGGGGGGTTCCATTGATGCAATACATTTTACAAAACCGGGGGAAATGTTATAATGCAGTAAATAAGAATATTTTCTCTGTACCCAGAAGGAACTGGCTCAAATCCCAGCTCAGTTATTTCAGCTGTGCGATGTTGAACAAGTCACTTAACCTCTCTGTGCCTTAGATTTTTCTTTTACAAAAGGAAAATTTTCTATTACCTAACTTGTGGTCATGCTGAGATTTAAATACACTTAGAATAGAACTTTCTTTAAGATGCACTCAGTGTTAGGCATCATGAATTTATTCCAAATTTTTTACCCAAATAATCCATACTTTCCACAGTTCTCCTTGTAAATTTTGCTCCAGAATAACAGAGGGATTAACATCAAAGTACTAACATGGGCATTAAACTGATTAATAAGTATAAGGTGTCCCACGTTACCTGGCATAGAAAATGCTCCATAAACCCTAGTTACATTCTCTCCTTTCTGCTTCTTGTTCAAATTCATCACCTCGAGGTAGATAGAACTGTCTTCTTGGAGGGTCCCAGGGTCCTAGCAGGACTTGGGTAACTCGAGGAGAGTTTAATAAGGGATAATTTACAAAGGTGAAGGCATAGTATAAAGAAATCACCACAAGTGGTAAGAGAGGAATGCTGCTATCCCTCCTAGACTCATAGGAATGAGGAGAAAAAGCGTGATGACTGGTCCCTGAACAAAAAAAGAGCTGAGCGCATCAACAGAGAGGAGCTTTGGTATTGGGGGATGAACACAGTGGATACATGCTCTCCTCTTTCTTCCCTCCCTCCCTCCCTCAGATCTCTTGTAAATACTCCCAACTAGCCAAATGCAACTGAAAGCCAGAGGGCAAGAATTCTTCTGACCGCGTCCACAGAGATCAGCCTCTCAGGGAGGAGAAAGGCAGGGAGTGGACCCAGAGGGATAAACCAAAAACATTCAACACCCTAGGCAGGGAAACAGACTCTCTGTGATCCAAGGGACCAGGGTCACAGATGCCCATGTCAGGAAATGAATGAAGGCCCAAGAGTTCCTTTCCAAGCCTCCTCAATTACTGCTATCTCAGGCATAATGTCATTTCAAAGAGCCAAATGAATCATCAGGACACTTTCTCTTCCATAATAGGATATCAGAGTAGTAGAATGCTTCATGGGCTTCAACAGGTAAAAATGAACATATATTATTCTTTACTCCTTCGAATCAAATACTTTTAGAGACTTTTGTATACCAGGAACCGAACTAAAATCTGGCCTATAAAGATAATCAAGAGAAATCCAAGTTATCCCTTGGAGCTAAGAAGTACTCAAGAGCTAAGGAAGGTAACATAAAAGTTTTACAACTTCCGAGGATTAAAATGTTATTTGCCACTCACTCTTTCTAAAACACAATCACTGGGATCCAATGTGGATGCTATCCTATTAAGGACACGAGAAAAGATTCAACCAGATTGCACATTAGAAATTTCAACGGGAGCAACAACAATAGTTAATGGAATTCAAGTCATTATCTGTAAATGGGCTATTATAAACCCCAGAGTAAAGTGTGCTTAACCAAAAGTCAGCATGGTTTCCTGTCTGCTCAGGTCTATCTTTAACTTGCTCTGTAAGAAAATTGAATTCTTAACCCAGTCCTGAGTTTTCTCATCTGTAAATTAGATAGGTCAGTACAAATTCAATTACCAGGTAATCTGAAACAAATGCAACAAAACTGATGGCAAGTTATTTTCAATGTTGTGTTTCTAGGTATGACCTTGATACAACTCACAGTTACTTTAAAATATGTGTAAACCTTCAAACCATGACTGGAATGAATTCTCTCATATCACCTTTACTTACCCCCCCCATACATTTAAAATTCTGAAAATTAAGTTCAATTTTACTTAAATTCAATTCCCACATGGGAAGAAGATGTACGGTTGAGATATAGCCCAGGATGGAAATGGAGGTTGAGAATATTCTATCCCGATAGTGGCTTTTGTGACATAAAAAACACAGTATATGGTGTGTGAGACAAAGCACTTTGTTTCAAAGCATCTAAAAAATAGTCTGATTCTGCAAAGAGACAAAAAAATGATAGAGGAGTGCCAAAGATGAGCATTTACCCATGTGTTTCAGACCATAAAACACATGTAGGTTTTAGAGGAGGAAAATAGGAAAAAAAATTTGAAGCAAGAAACATGGTAGAAGATTTAACAACATAAATAACATAATATTTTCCAATGTAAATGTAAACAGAACTCAATAGCAGCATTAACAACCATTATTTTTCTCCCAAAATTTTTTTTTGGGGGGGTACGTCTTATAGTCAAAAATACAGTAGCTCCAGGCAAAATGCAGAGGAAGAAAGAACTATTCAGGCTAGTTCGGATCCAGTAGGAGGGGACCTTATAGCCCAAGGACATCTGAAGATGCCTTTAATGAACAAGTGTATATTTTATTTGCAAAATTAATATTCTCATAATTTCTCCATGATACTGCAGTGCAATTGTGTGTGGACAATTGTGTGACAATACACAGCCTCTTCTTAATTATCACCTACCCCTCCCCAGCAGGAGGTCACCCTTGGACTACTCATTATGTCTTATTCCAGAGGGGTCTGCTCATCGGCAGTGCCAAATCATGGGAGCAGGAACCACACAGAAAGGACAAAAGTCACATGGGAAAGAGTATTTAAATCAGAGTTTCTGTCCTCACTATACTGTATTTTCTTTTCGTAATTTGAAACATGTGAAACTTTTGATTCTGTTGCCAATTATGGTCAAATATTGGCAATTTCATATGATTCAACCTCATATCTTTTAGAAGCCATGAATAATTGAGCGTTTAGTTTATATCAGCTACAAATTCTGTGTACTGCACATGGCTTATTTTAATTAATCCTCACAATGAATGAAAATCATTCCCATTGTACTGATAATAAAACTGAGGCACAGAGCAGAGAACTTGACTAAGTTCACACAGCAAGTAAGTTATAGATATAAATCGAAATTTAAGCAGTGAATTTACAGACTTATTTTTTTTCCAGAGTTCTTCATTATCCTATAGTTTGCCACTCCTATTTGAGCTGGGCTTCTTTGACTGTAAGGCCATTCAGAGTCGGTGTTCAATAAGTTTTATTTCTGCATTTTCAAAATGTCTTTCAATACAATAAGGATGATTTCATGAATTTATTCTTTTTCTTTCCCCTTAGGCTTCTCAAGGTCAGCCATAGTTACATAGCCTACAAACAAAATTGCTTCTAATTTCAAGTTGAATTAGTAACCGAAGGATAATACCACAGTGAAAATTTTACATATACACATTAGGAAAACTGTTCAATGCCCTACATTTCTATGGGTATATCACTCTTTTTGGAGAGTCAATGAACTCGTTCAGGAATCTGCTATGCCAGGCAGTGAATTCCTCAATAAATCTACTAAATATTGCTTTACAGACCAAAACACATTTGTAAACTGCAGAACCCACTCTAAGATATATGGAAAATCTCACTTTTTAATGTAATTAAACTAAAACACAAAAGCAACACCTCATGCCAAAAACCTTGAAGTCTACAAATCAAAATATAACAAAGAGAATCCTTGAAGCTGGAGAGAATTAAAGGAGATAGCAGTAGACTTAAGGAAAAGTTTTACTCATGCATTATTTCTTGAGACATCCACTTAAATATGCCAGCTACTTATTGGAAAGTCTTCCACGTGAGATTCACATTAAAAACTATGGTACCTGGGGCCAAACAGGCCTGTATTTAACTGCAGTTCTAACTTCTCCCAACGGTGTGAACTTGGATAAACTATTTAGTAATTTGTTTATTTTCCTCACATGTCAAAGGAAGGGGTTAGTGACTTTATTCAACTAAATTTAATAGATATTATTCCAATGCTTTATATTGTGCTAGGCTTTGGGAATAATTAGGGAGATAAAAGATTGAAGAAAAAGATATTGCCATTGTTTTCACAGCTTTAGCTGTGAAAAGAGGTATGCATTTAAGCCAGTATAATTATACTGTTGTGTTATCATCTTGTCAATAGTGATGACGTAAGTGTGGTGTCAGTACAAATGACAGAGGTGTCACCTTCACTTGGGAGAGAAACAGAAGCAGAAATCCTAGAACTGAATTTACAAGGTTGAGTGGGAAATCAACAGCTACATGTGCAAAGAGAAGGAGAAGGCCAAGCCGAGGGACACCTCAGATGCTGAGGATCAGATAAATTAAGTTGCAGGGACTGGCCAAGAAACTGTGATAAGTGAGTTCTTGGAGCAGAGGATACGTGGAGGGGTGGAGATGATGAGACTTGAGACAAGTGAGAGACCACTGCAGGGGGGGGGGGGCTTGGTTTTGTTCCTTTGAACATGGTATCTAATTTTGAAGTTTTTATCATATATTTAAGGTAGTGAAAGACCAATATGGTTTAGAAGCTAATGGTCAACTCTTTTTTTAAAAGAAATATTTTATTCATTTATTTTTAGAGACAGGGGAAGGGAGGGAGAAACACAGAGACAGAAACATCAATGTGTGGTTGCCTCTCGCATGCCCCCTACTGGGGACCTGGCCTGCAACCCCGGCACATGTCCCAACTGGGAATTGAACCAGTGACCCTTTGGTTAATAGGTCAGTCCTCAGACCACTGAGTCATACCAGCCAGGGTGCTAATGGACATATCTTAAAACTTTGAGAGCATTATTCTTGTCTGAAAATATCACCTGGCTAAAAGCATCTGCCCTGAATTGTCAACACGAGCTCCATAAAATTCTAAGTAGTTATATACCTTTCCACCTGTACCTGTTTTTGTGAAAGTGGAGATCACTATCTATGGCAAGTTAACCACAAAACTGGGCCAAATATTTCACTCTTTCCTGAAGTCATCCTCTTTGCAATGGTACTTCGCTGTTCTTTTCAAGAAGGAGTGGTGTCTATTTCCCTGTTTTCTGGAATGCGGGTCAGCCATTGCCTTGCCCTAATAGAATGCAGTGTAAATGATGGTGGTCCACTTCTAAATGAAGGCCTCACTGAGCTCAGTTGGGCCTACGAACCAATGGATCGCAGTTTGATTCCCAGTCAGGGCACATGCCTGGGTTGGAGGCCAGGTCCCAGCGGGGAACACACGACAGGCAACCATACGTTGATATTTCTCTCCTTCCTTCTTTCCCTTCCCCTCTAAAAATAAATAAATAAAACCTTAAATAAATAAATAGATATAATGGCATTAAAAAAATAAATGAAGGCCTCGTGAGGGCTTGAACACTTGTGCTCTCTTGTTTATGCCTCGAGCTGTACCAAAAGACTATGCCTGAAACAGATAGCTGAAAGATGAGACATAAGAAGCAAAGTCAACTTGTCTCGGGAGTCCCAGATGACATCATCCCACAGGGGCTAACAAGTTTGAATAGGAAATCAATAGCTAGTTAAAAAGAGAAAGAGAATGAAAGCAGAGGGTAAGGATCAGATGCCAAGGATTAGATAAAGCACCTACTCAAAACGCAGCTAACTAAAGACACTTAATCCCAGCAGAGAGTGAAGAACTTCCTTGCCATGTCTGAAGATGTGATAGAATAACAAATGGTTGTTGACTTAACTGAACGAGTTTCAAGTTATTTTGTTACACAGCAATAGCTAACTGATACATGTCTAAATAGAAATGTTTGTTTCTACACAGGAGAAATATGTCTGAAAAATGAAACTGTATTATAAAGATGCATGAATTATTTATGAAGTATCTTTAAAAGAGCTCTTGAAATTTTTTGTAAAAAAAGTACTTTAGGATATAAAATATTTTTTACTTCTGAAACTGAATATGGGCAAAAAGCCACTGTTGCTAGATATTTGGCTCAATGAATTATCTGGAAAAGATATACTCATGGGCTGATATACATAGTCAATATACACCACACAACTCTTCCAATTCCACCGTGCAAAAATACCAAATTAACAAATTCCTATTCTTTCTTCATTCTCAGCTAGGTTTAATAAGTTGTGACTTCTTAACTATTCTCTGGTAGTTAGATATTGTAAATACAACAAAGATTATTATTTCATCAACATTTGATTTGACATTCACTTGGATCTTATGAGAAGTTAAAAAAGAAAAGGTAGGCCTTTTGTTCTCCTATTTGCTAGATTTTTTTACTTTGTTGTCACTTTAGATAAAAATCCCTGTTTATCTAATTTTCTTCATTATAAGCTCTAATTTCAAATGGTTCATCATTCCGACATTTTCAAAACAAAAATAGTGAATCAAAAAGAATTCTCTGTGAATTAACCTGTCATGTTCAGTAAGTGTTTCCAGAATACTACACTTTTAAATAAATTAAGCTGAATAATAAGCAAAGTGAAATAGTTAGGTTTGACATTTTTTTCCTCACAAAGCTCATGAGAAATATTATACATTGTCTGGTCTATTAATTAGAAAATCTTAATAGGTACCTGTTTATTTCAAAAAATGGGAAAATTACTTTAATATTACAAGTTATTTTCATGTAACTAATTGAATACAAGTTTTTTACCATAAATTTTCTAATATGACATAACTAGAAAATGTGTCTAATTCAATAATTCATCTTTATCAACACCAAATATTTACTAATTCTAAAATATTGCTGTGTAAAATATTTTATTTAATAAAAATAGCAACATCCCCAAAATATTATCAAGCAAAAAGGAAATCTGAAATGATCTTGATTTAAAAATACAATAATTACCAGATTTTTAAAAAATGCCAAATACTTATCAACTTTTAAAAAGTTAGTGCTCATTCACCTGGTTGAATGCTCTATATTTTGACTTCTCAAATTTAAATATTACTGGGGATGCATTGGCAATCTTTTATTGAAGTCAGACTGTAAGATCTGAGTTGGAGGTTTAAACATTAAATTAAATTTACAATAAAAATATTCATTTTAATTGCTTAGTTTTAAAAAAAGGTTTATTCTGATTTTGAAACTAGTAACCCTGGTTTGGTGTGGCTCAGTGGATCGAGTGCTGGCCTGTGAACCAAAGGCTCATTGGTTTCATTCCCAGTCAGGGCACATGCCTGGGTTGCAGCCAGGTCCCCAGTAGGGGCCGTGCAAGAGGCAACCACACATTGATGTTTCTCTCCCTCTCTTTCTTCTTCTTTTCCTTTCTCTCTAAAAATAAAGAAATATATTCTTTTTTGAAAAAGGATATATAACCAAAGACACTGAAATAGAGAACAGGCTGACAGCGACCAGAGGGGAGAAGGGAGGGAATTTCAGGGGAAAAGGGGAAGGGTTTGCAGGAATAAGTATAAAGAACACATGGAAAAAAACAAGGGGGAGGTGGAAATGGGAGGGAGGTGGGGAGGGATGGGGGTAAAAGGCAGAAAACTGTAGTTGAACAATTAAAATAAAATAATTTTAAATATTTTGTTTCTTTTTTTTATTTTTAGAGAGTAGAAAGGGAGGGAGAAAGAAAGGGAGAGAAACATCAATGTGTGGTTGCCTCTCACATGGCCCCCACTGGGGGCTGGGCCCACAACCCAGGCATGTGCCCTGACTGGGAATCGAACTGTGACCCTTTGGTTTGCAGCCCGCACTCAATCCACTGAGCTACACCAGCCAGGGTGAATTAATTTTTTTTTAAAAGGCACAGCTTGTCAACAGGTAACACATGGACCTGGGATAACACTGTCCTGACAGTATATGGCACCACACTGAACAAAATTGCCAGTCGGAATCCAAATGTAATTAATGGATGATGAATTTCAGCCCCAGTAGGTTTCCCTTTTTTTTTTGGGGGGGGGGTGTTTTTGTTTTCTTGCTTGCTTACTTGCTCAGTGTTTTGAAGATTCTTCATAGCATATCCTACCCTTATTAAAATGTTCTTCACCTTGCTTTCTTGCTCTAAACTTCAATCCCAGCCCTGGATAGGACCACCCTACTCAAACCTGCAGTGTTTTTCCATGTTTTTATTCCTTTCTCTCTTGCTCCAGTTTTCCTCTCACCCTCGCCAGCAGCCTAACTCTTTCCTAACTCTTTCTGCAGTGTTTCCTCAAACCCTAAAAGAGATTCACCAGTTGCCCATAAATGTATCAGTCTCAGCTACTCCATCACAAGCTCTCCATACTTGGAAATTAATCTTCATTTTTGTTTACCTGCAATCATAACAGGTTAAAGGCTTACCACCTCCCGCCGCGTCCCCTGGCTATAGTTTGGATGTGTGTGTGCCCCTAAACCTCATATGCTGAAATCCTCAATCCCACTGGTGATGGTGGGACCTGTGGGGGAGGTCATGAGAGTGGAGCCCTGACAAATGGGATTAGTGTCATTACCCCACGTGGGATACAATGAGAAGTTGGCAGTCTGCAACCTGGAAGAAGAAATTGCTCAGAACTTGACCACGCTGCCACCCTGATCATGGACTTCCAACCTCCAGAACTGTGAGAAATAAATCTCTGATGTATATAAGCCACCTGTCCTCTAGTCTTTTGTTACAGCAGCATCAACAGACTAAGGTGCTTCCCTGTATTCTTGGAACCCATATATGTGTACTTCCCTAAATATAAGTTTGTTGCCATGAAAATGCAAAGAATAAGACAAAAGAGCTTTAGTATTGTGTTTCTAAGTCACATGTGAAAACTTTGGCAAATACTAGAGCTGTGCATTGCAAAATCTTCAGTATGCTGAGTACCAACGACATGTATCTGTCCCTTAAAAAGGGTTGAGAAAACTGCATGATGATGTAGAAACAGTCTGCCTCATCCCGAACGAGATACAGTTTAGCTGCTGGGAAAAGGAGAGGACTGAAATGGCTATGGTGAAATAAATAGCGGTTACTGCGAGTTTCTGAGAAGGGACTGCATCATGCCACTCCCAGTCTGAGATCGAGTCCCAGAACCCCTAGGTACATTGAGGAGGCTCCTAGAGCTGAGAAGACCTGTGCCTGGCTGGTTAGGAGATGGTCCATGATGTTGAAGCCACCTAGGGTTCCCCCCACCCCCATCTCTATAGCAGCACTGCAGTAGAGTAGGCGATGCAAGAGTTGGTCAGGTGTCCATGCAGGTGAGACTGAAGGGATGGGCACTTCAGGCATTCCTCAATGGGCATGAAAATAACATGATACGTGAGACCTTGATAGAGACCCCGATTAGCTCTGTTGGGATCTGGGCATAGGGGCCAGCAGGCAAGAACACACAGTGTCAACTAATTGCTTCAGCAGAGGACTCCAAGTGAGGCTGACTTATGCCCCCTGAAACTTAGAGACTGACATGCCACCATGACCAGCGTGCTGTGGATCATTATAATAATGAATGCCTTCACCTCACAGCTGTGTGACATGCTAAGTTCCAATGGCTCTGATCATCACTTTAAATCTACACACATGGCCAGTTCATGGCCACTCCTCCACCTGGAATTACCTTGAATGATTCTACCTCATGGATCACAAACAGTAAAGTACTTCCTCTAACCACTGTCTGCTCTTCTGGAACCTTCTCTCCCCATTTTAAAATTCAACAAATACCTCTTCAGTACCTACAATAGAACATCACATGAGGTTTAGCCAGATAATGATTTAGTTTGTCCAAATCACATTTCCACAGCTGCCTCCCCAGAGAGATGAGCAACAAAAAAGTACATAAATGAATAAACATAAAAATATAGGCTTATCACTTCTGAAATTGGAAGCCAAAAATGGAGTTATCTGAAGGACAATTACAGGGCCATGCTCCATAGATAAGCCTTGTCTGAGGAGGAGACATTCAAGGTAAGATCTGACAGATGACATAGAAACAGACTCACAGATCCAGAGAACAGACTGATGGTTGCCAGAGGGGAGGGGGACTAGGGGACTGGCTGTAATAGGTGAAGGGATTAAGAAGTACAGATCAGTATTACAGAAGAGTCACGGGGCTGGAAAGCACGGCGTAGGGGATATAGTCAATAATATTGTAATAACTATGTATGGGACCAGGAGGATCCCAGAAATATCAAGGGGGAACATTTGGGAATATACATGATTGTCTACCCACTATCCTGCTTACCTGAAACTTACATGAAACAATTTTAAATGTACACTGTCACTGAAAAAATTTTAAACAAAAAGGGAGATGGGAACAGAATTAAGGTACAAGAAATAGAAAACACAAGGGGGGACAGAAAGAACGGTGTTAAAGGAAGCTCATGACCAAAGAAGAAGAAGGGGCAAGTCATGATATAGAAGTTCTTCTAAATGCAATGGAAAGACTTCGATGACTTTTATGTAAAGGAGGGGATATGGTCTGATTGGCCTTTTATAAAGATCTCGCTAGTTGTCGTGAGAAAAAATGAAGGAGGGTAGGGGGGAAATGGGGGAGACTCCTGGGCTTCAGACCACTCCTTTGAAACTCTTACCTTAGCGGTAGCTATGCACTCCCCACGGGTGGAATCACTCTCTCTCCCTCAATCGTTCATCACACTGGCCTTATCAGGTATCAGTCTTGATCCCATCCAGGCTCTGAGTCTTTCCGTTTCCTTTCTGATTCCCGCAGAAGTGCTGGCATGGTCCTATGTGTAACCCTGCCTGCTGGAGCCTCAGGGCGCATGACATTCCACTAGGTAATCTTTCCAGCTTCCTTCTAATTTCATGGGAATGAGCACCCTGCCTCCTTGTAAAAACGGATGCCTAAGCGTGCACTCTTGAGATCACTAGCTACTAGCCTCTCTGTCATTCTGACTCATTCTCTTCCCTCCTCATTGCTAGATATTCAGTGGGCAGTATGCTTCAGTGGGAAAGAACTTCTGAAACCAGGCCTTTATGACTCAGGCTTCTGTTTCTGAGACTTGAGAGTATACCAGAACTGCCTGGCTGAGCCTGTTAAAAAACGCAAACTGCCAGCTGATTCGGATGCTGGCGTAAAGTGGACTACATTTGGGGAAACTATATTCTAGACTCAGTTCTTCCACGGATGCTGCAACCGTGAGCACATCAAGGCATCTGGCTGAGCATTCACTCCTTATGAAAACGAAGTAGGTCAGAGTGGTTTTTCTCTAAGGACATTCTCAGGACTCACATTCTCCTCTCCTGTGTCTAGAATCTAAAGGAAGCTGGGAGGAAAGACACAAACATAGTAACAAGGTATAAGCTAAAAATAGCTACCACCAATTAGCAAACATTATCCTTAGGCTTCTGAAAACTAGAGGGAGAAATGAAATCAGAGCATGTCACACAGTTGTTATTGAATAAAAGGAAAGGAACTTCACCCTAGCACTGAACTCTGAGAGGTTCTCAGCCTGAAGTCCATAGGGCCACAGGAAGGAGATTCATGGATTCAGGGGCTCCGTGAACTTGGATGGTGGGGGGGGGAGTACATCTTTATTGTCTGTAATACCTAACATGTTTTAAATCATTTTCTTTCTTCATGATTTTAGGAAATTAAACAGTAGTAATATTTGAGAATTTGTCACAATTTATAATCACACTTTTTATATCACATGGAACTTACTGCAAATGTCTCTATATGTGGCTTACACTCATCACTATTTGAAAATGACCATGGCCATAAACCTGCTTCTACGTCTTGTTAATTAATGCATTAAAAAAAATCATAAGTATTGGTATACCACAACTGACTTAATATTTTGATAATGTATTTCAACATAGTTGGTTTTCTTTGCAACTTTATGTACTTCCTATCACATCTTTTAAAAGAGTATTTTAGGAAGGGGAATACAAGGTTCACCAGATTTCTTAAGTTATACATGGCACAAGAAAGGTTAGAAATCACCTCCAATTCTCTCCACCTTTGAGTGTTTTCCCATTTTTCACTGATGGAGAATGAATGGGCTTTTGTATTACGAACGTGAAAATGGGTTTCATAGGGTAACTAACTCTGTTGTAGGCAATTTGTCTTCAACTTCCGGAGATCACTTCAGAGGTTTTATCAAACAATTGAAATGCACTTCCTACAAAGAAAAAAGCCATTTATTGAATTTATGAGTGCTATCTGAAATACTTAAAGTGGCACCTTAGTTTGGAAATTGAGAACAAATGTTATTCAAAGGCCTTAAAAGTGATTGCTTTAAAAAAATTGCTAAATGTATATGCTCACCAGGTGTTATGATCTAAACTTGAAAGCACAGAACTTCAAACTTAGAAAAACACTCCTGCCTTAGAGCCTTTCTTTGGTGATACTGTAGAGAGAATGCCAAGAGTGGGGCTGAGTCGGTCAGCCTGCATTCAAATCTTGGTCTGCAACTGAGGATGGAGGTCAATATATGATACTGATGTATGAGCTTCCTTACTTCCTAGCACCATAAACTTGACAAAGTCACCTAACTTTATCGATCCCCAATTTGCCCATGTGAAAAATGGGGATAAGTGTGCATACCTCACAAGGTTATTATGTGGAGCCCATCATTCACATATAGAGCTTAGCACAAGAGCCCGGTATACAGTTAGTACTAAGCAATGTCAGCTCTTTCTATTGTTGCTGCTGTTATCATTGTATTGTATACTTAGTTGTGGTGTGTGACTTCCCAAACTTACAATAGATTTGAGGTCCTTACAATGAAAAGCAAGTAGATAGAACCCAAAACAGAACCCATTATGGTAATGCAATCAGCAAATAAAAAGTCAGAAAGAATAGGTTTATATGAAAATCCACTGGCTGAAAAAGAAAGGTACAGGAATTAGTCTTCAGACCAAGCTATGCCCTCTCTGCTAGCCAGAAAACAATGCAAACACAATGGTTTTTTTTTTTTTTTGTCACTTAGGGAAGTGTTTTTGAAAGGTCTGTTCCATGGAGAAATAGCCTGAGATATTCTTTGTTTAAAACATTTGCTCAGCATTCAAATAATTTAGGAATATTTCATGTTATGGACTGAATGTTTGCATGGCCCCCAAGAATCCCATGTTGAAATCCCAATCTTCAATGTGTTGGTATTGGGAGATGTCCCTAGGAGCCCTCAGGAATGGGATTATTGCCCTTATAAATGAGACCCCTCAAAGATCTCTCACACTTTCAACATGTGCGGGCATAGTGATAAGATAGCCGTCTACGAACCAGGAAGCAGGCCCTCACCAGACACCAAATCTGTATACACCTTGACCTTGGACTTCCAGCCTCTATAACTGTGAGAAATTGATTTCTGTCATTTATAAGCCACCCAGTCTACGGTATTCCCTTAGAGCAGGCTGAACCAAGCTGAACCATGAGCCATGCTGAAAATTCTAGACTTTCTTTGAGATTCCCGACTATAAAGGTATCTTCTTAACTAGTACAACCAACACAGTGATTAATATTTCCAAACAGATGTGACCATGAAACCCTTTGGTATGTAGTACCTGTTAATATCCCAGAGACTTCATCTTTTCAACATGACTTGGGAAAAAGTATTGGTAGAAAGCATAATTATTTATCAATAAGGTACATTATCAAATATGTTTTTACTGATCTTACATATGAAATGAATATACCATTGAGGCCTTTGCCAAACTGGAATTAATACAATGATACTATCTATTCTATTTATTAATATGCTAAGTGATACTATGTATACTATTTATTAATAAATGACACTATCTAATACAAAAATATTTGAGGTGCTATAAGGCAAATAAATTCTGAGCACATCTCCTGAGTCTGATGCGATTATATGAATAATCAAATATCCCTTAGACCTGAGCTTCTCAACATTCATTTGCACAGAAAACCTCTGAGAATGCTGTTAAAATGCAGCATCTGATTGATTCTAGGTCTGGGGTGAGGCCTGAAATGTGATGCCGTCGGACTATAGTCCACAACTGGAGGTGCAAGGCTTTAGTGTATTCTCCCCTTCTAACAGCTTCCACAGCCCATTTTCAAATTACGAACAAAGAAGACTTGATCTCACTTTTAACAGGAAGCTAAACAAGAAAACAAACAAGCAAGCAAAATAAAAACAAAGACACTGAACTAGAGAACAGGCAGACAGTGACCAGAGGGGGGAAGGGAGGGAATTTCAGGGGAAAAAGGGGGAGGATTTATAGGAACTAGTATAAAGGACACATGGACAACAACTAAGGGGGGTGGAAATGGAAGGGAGGTGGGGAGCACTGGTGGGGGGGGGTGGGCTGGGGTGGGAGTAAAAGACAGAAAACTGTACTTGAACGACAATTAAATAAATAAATAATTTTTAAAAAGACTTGACAGAAAGTATCTTCAGACATTGTTTCACCAAAGAAAAGATAAACTTTTTATATGTCTTTTTTTAAACCATCCTCCACCCATTGCTTGGGGCTTGACATTAGAGCAGAGTTCATTTTTACAGGGAGCGAGACCAAGGCGCTTGGAGGAAGTTGTTTTCTGCTGTTCTTGCTTGAAACAAAGCTTGGGCTTAGTGTGGAGGGACCGATGCTCAGCCGGAGCCTTGAAATCTCAAGCATCAATCGTATCCCACCAAGCCGTATCTCTTCCCTTCTGAAACCTGCAACTCTCCTTTCTCTCCTGGCTTATTTGTGTCAGGTGCTTCCTTCTTCTGCCCTTCACAGCTAGAGTCACTGACACTCTCTCCTCCTGCAAAATACTGATGTCTTAATACCCGAGGGGACTATGATAGTATGATAGGAGGAGGACATTATTCGCAGCATTGTGATGGACTAGAGATGCTCACCAAATTCTCCGATACATCTAACATGGAGAGGCAGCTTCTACGTCTCCTCTCCTTGAAACCTGGCGGGACTTGGTGACTTGCCTGATGAGCAGAATGCAACAGATGTGAAATGCTGGGTCTTCCAAGGTGAGGTCATTGAAAACACCCTTCATTTCTTACTGGGTTTCTTGGAATGCTCTCTCTGGGGGTCCTAAGCTGCCATGTATGAAAGTGAATACCCTAGAAAAGCTATGCATTAGTGCTCCAGTTGACGGTCCCTCCTGAGGTCAGTCTTTCAGCCACCCCTACAAAGGTATTACACGTGTGCGTGAGGCCGTCATGGACCCTCCGCGTCAGGGCATCCACTAGCTGAGCACAACCAACTGCTGTCAATGGACACTACACAGAACAGAAGAATCAATGAGCTGGACCCCGTGGGATTTCTGATCCACAAATTTTTTTTTTAAGATTTTATTTATTTTTAGAGAGAGGGGAAGGGAGGGAGGGAGAAAGAGAGACATCAATGTGTGGTTGCCTTTCAAGTGGCCCCCACCGGGGACCTGGCCTGCAACCCAGGCATGTGCCCTAACCAGGAATTGAACCTGTGACCCTTTGATTTGCAGCCCACCCTCAGACCACTAACCTACACCAGCCAGGACTCTTCTTTAGTGGTCTTTGAAGCCAGTAAATCTGGAGGAATCTGTTGTTGTACATAGCAATGGAAAACCAGAAAAGCCCTCTAGGATCCCTCTGCAATAAGGACACTGTCCAGACACACGGTCCTCTTAACTAAGATGCTGATATTGGCCTCTCCTCATGCACTGTTCTCCAGCTTCCCAACTTACTCTTGTTTGTGTTTCTATTTAACAGATGACCCTGTCTCCCAACACTGAATTTCCTCTGAGCCACGCCGCATTTCCCAGGCCCTGACTTGTGTGGTCTGCTCCTTCTTTCTCCCTTTCCTCAAGTCTACACGGCTGAAATGTCAGGATGCTCTTAACCCTTTATGGGAAACGCCCTACAAAGTGCTTCTATGCCAATTTGCTGGGCTCCCTTTCCTTGTTCTCCAGTAAGAGAAATTTTTGGTTATCTCTGCCTGTTTAATCCAGTGACAGGCCTAGGTGTAAACACCAAAAAAAGATTTAATAGCTGATGGATGGACGGATGGATGGAATGATGGAGGGACAGAAGGATGTATGAATTTACAGGTTATAATCAACCACTTCACTGAAATTGTTCTTTTAGAACTAATCAACATCAGAAAATCAAATGGCTTTTTTTCAGTCCCAAATGTAATAATTACTAATCACTTCCTTTGACCAATGCGCTCACCTGCTTCTTGAAAACCATGTCCCTTTTGCTGTTTCTGGGATGACACCCCTTTATAGCTTCCCGCTGCTTTCCCAAACACCTCTGTGTAGGATTCCCTTTGTCTGACCCTATTATAAATATAAACTCTTCTCAACATTGGGTTCCGGCTCCGTGTTTCTTTTAACTATGTGCAGTATCCTTTTGTCATCTCACCTGCCCAAACGACTTATACTCCATTTGGGTGACTCCAAGTTTATTATGTTTCATCTTGGCCTTTTGCCTGTGCTCCTCCCTCTGCCACAGCTATTGCTGATCTCCCTCCTCAGATGTAGACATACATGTACCAGAGATTATTGGAAATCTGTACCTGCACATCTCGTTAACACATCACGCCCAATAGATCCTGAATGCCACTCATCACCTCCCTCTCATCCCCCTGCTCCTCATCTATATTTCCAGTCTCATCCACTGAAACCACCACCCTCTAGGTTTTCCAGTTATGACATATGAGTTATTTTCAGCTCATTCTTTCATTCTTGAATTGCATCAGTGTTCGTTCCTACTGACTGTGGCCCCAAAATGTCAAATATAATAAACTCTAAAATGGTCTTCTTACCTATAATTCCCAAACACTGATCACTATGCAAGTCAGTTCATACAGCACAACCAGAGTCATCTTCCTAAACCCTGCTTGCCATTTTCCCAGCCAGACTGGCCCACCAGTTACCTACAGATTCCATTCTTGTGCTCTCTCTTCAGGCTCCTCGCCCCCCCCAGACCCAACAACCTTCCTCAAAGTTCTGTTTCAGTCAATTCTCCCTTATTGCCCACTTGTTACCACTACTCTAGAAAAAAATCGATTCCCCCTGCTGCTGTGTCCCCTCAGTCATCTGTTCACATCTTTGATTTAGGAATGATCGTTATCTGATTTGATTTAAAGTGTGTGTATGGGAGCATGTGTGTTCTGACTATATTATGAACTCCTGACTGGCAAAAAAAAGGGTTACTTTCATTTTTTAGCCCCTACTACAGCCACCACTGTATGTCGCACATAATGAATGCTTGATACACACTTCTTGGATTTGAATTTGTTGCACAGCTCATCAATTTTCAGTTATATTCCGCTTTTTTTGACTGAGTTGTACCATGAGGGAGACTAATTTGTACCAAGTGGGACACATTGCAACCACTTACGCTCGGTACTTTAATGTTTTCATTGAACACAAGTATCTCTTAGTAGTCTCTAGGTACATTTAAGCTTCGGGAGAAAAGGTAGTTTCTGTCAAAAAGGTTCACAATCAATAACCCTGCCAATCAAAACCAAATAATGAAGACACACAGAAGTGCCGCAAAGCTTCAACTCAGAGAAACACAGGGGGTGCCAGTGGATGATGGTGAGATCCGGCAATCACAGCCTCCCTTTTTCCCTCTAGCGATTGTTCTGCTACAAAATCAGTCTTTGGAGATTCCTACAGCCAGATGTAAGAGGAGTCATAGCACTAAAAACTACACTCAACTCAACTACACTTCTGATATCCCTGGTTTGGGACATTCGAATGGATGAATATGTCTGACTGAGAGCAGCTGAAAATTTAAAAGATCCCTTGCCTGACAGCCTTGTGGTCGCCATTTAGAACTCATCTGGCACGTGCAAGTCAATGGCCTCCTTGGAAAACTACTTTGTCGTATAAAAATGTAAAATTAAGAAGTATACTACCCTCTGAACAAACAGCATCCGGAATAACATGATTCTGAACCTGTTCTGTTTACATAAGAAAATATTTTTTCCCTTTTAACTGTAGCTGTAATGCAATTACAGATATTTGCAAATCAAGTAAACCTATAAAGGCCTCCACTTCGTTGGCTGTGATGTAATCTTGTGAAAGTTAGCAGTGGGGAGGTTATAGCAAAAAATCACAGTTGCTCCATTCCAGTCCACTAAGGTTTCCTGAGTCCATTCATGTTTCTGTGTCCCCTGCCCTCTGTGGGCTTGGCTTCTTCAGCATCTGCACCTGTGTCTGTCTGCACGGCTATCTTAAAGCTGCTTTGCCCCCAAAGGCCAGAGAACTGGCAGTGCCTTGGTGTGTGCCACCTCCGGGTAGCCTTAGCCCAATGACTGACCCATTCAGGCAGACGGAATCCCGGCTCCCCTGCTGCATGTTGGAACAAGCACCGAAACACGCTGGAGGCCAGGTTGGAATAGTGCCCGTATTGCCCCTTTCATGGCTTCTTCCCTCTTCCTGTTCTACTTCCCACACTCACTTATTTGTCAGCTCTGAGAATATTTCCTTAATAAATCACCTGAGTTCAAATCCTCAGCCCCAGATGGGCCTGAGGAAAAGCCAACTGGCAACAGAGGCCTTCATTCCCCTAACTCTAGGAGGGAGGGCGTCAGACTTCTACCCGAACACGTCAGATATACAGCCGTGCAGTAGAATATGCCACTGCGTGGACATGGGTGTTTATGAAGGCAGCCACTCTCCCTTCTCTGTTCTCACATTCTTAGTCCAGCTCCTCTTCGGGAGCAGTCATCCTCTTTCAACCGTTTAGCTCCCAGCTGTACTACTTTCTGCCCGTCATCTCTTGTTTGAGTTCAGTCTTCACCATGCTTTACTATTGTTTACCTTGGTTAATACCTTCTCTGTATTACCTGAGAATAGAGAAAAAGAATATCTATAGGGGAGAGAGACCTGAATTCCATGTCATATCTCTTCTGCTTCTTCTCTAAGTAGCTCAGCATTTCCCCATGGGTCACTACTAGAATTTTGAATGAGACATTTTTATGCAGAACTGTACTTTGTGTGGCAGGGGATTTAA
Source organism: Artibeus jamaicensis (assembly GCF_021234435.1). Taxonomy (NCBI): domain Eukaryota; kingdom Metazoa; phylum Chordata; class Mammalia; order Chiroptera; family Phyllostomidae; genus Artibeus; species Artibeus jamaicensis. The sequence goes on along the minus strand of NW_026522028.1, from coordinate 3,995,639 downwards.
ACATACCTAGCTCTCCTTGCTGGATATACATAGCGTTTCCTCTCAGCCAATCATTGTGACAACCAAAGTAAAATTCCTTTACATGTTTCCAAATGCTGCCAGGGTAACACATCGCCTACTCGCCTCCCACCACCTTTGTGAACCAGTAAATGAGCAATAACATTCTTTCTATTGTCTGAGATTTGAAGCTACCCCTAAACTCACCAATTCCTTCTCTGGCCTCGCCTTCATCTACGCTGACCAGAGAAGGGAATTATTTTAATAGGGAAGCAAATTTGACTAAAGAAATGAAAGCATCCAAAATGACATTTTCCCATGTGATAAATGTAGGGTTTATTTTATATGATTGGTGAAAGTGTGTTTATAAAAATAACTATCAGTACCTGCCCACAATTTAAGTAAGATAGGTAATGAATGTGAGATAATTAAAGTAAGCTTGGGTTCAATTTAATTAGATATTTGAACTTCATAGCATATTTACTAGTGTTACATTAAAAATGATTAAGAAATAAATCATTTCCTAATAGGATTTAATCACTAGATTTATTGTATTATGTACTTAGTAATGTCAGGTTAAAAGGATTAAGTGAACATATAAGTTCAAAAATGTTAGGGTGCACAACTATAGCTCTATGGAAATTTTTATTCGGATTATAGTTCATTTAGACCCAAATTACTAAAATAATATGGCGTCATATTGTGGTTTTCCTAGGTGTGGATCACAAAACAAACATGAGGACCCCTCTATTCATTACTTTAGGAAACCGCTAATGAAATTGTGACCTATCGTACCAATGGTCCAATTAGATGACAGGATCTAATTGCTTTTTAAATAATTAAATATCAAAAACTACTTTTCATGTCTAATATCGAGAGAAAAATGGTTTGGCAGATGGAGGATATATCTGCAACATTTATATTTGATATAAATTTCCAAATTTATCCCTTATGTCATATTGTCCATGGGTATTTCCCTGGACAATCTTCCATAGCAAACCTCTGCTGCTCTCCCAAAATGATCACTTTCTTTGCTTCCCCCTTACATGGACTTCCTGTATAAAGACTGCCATTAATAATCTTCTTCATTGATACCTACGAGTAACAGCTGGCAGTGGTCCATTCAACAAATATATATTGAATACATGAATAAATAGCAGCTCATTTAAAGAGGCTCTAATATATTTTGTACTGACTGTAAATTGATACGCTTTCCATATTTAGAAAGAAAATGATGACTAAATGAAGTTCAGTGTTTTCATTTTTGCTTTCTCTTTGGCGGGTCGATTCCTGATAGGAATGATGTTTCCCAATTCAATGGGCAGGCAGGTGGTATGGTAGCACAAGAATGTTCAGCTGGAAACATAGACCTTTAGTCTTACATCTATTTCCTCTACTGAATAGCCATGTCATCTTGTCATTTAATTCCTAGGGGGCTTCATTTCTACATCTACAGAAAGGCAGAAAAAATGCCAAGATGCTCATGTGTGTATCTCACTATGGTCACTACATCGGTCTCTTAGGTGACCTCCCTGCCTGTATTCTCCCCATCCACATTCCACTCTACTGACTATTTCTTCCAAAAAGGCATCAGTGACATTTTAAAATATTGTTCTGTCTTTTAAAACACATTCATCTCAGCTGAGTGGGATATAGTGGCCATCCATATTCTATCCCCAGTCTATCTTCCCCACTTTCTCCTCAACAGCTTGCCAATTGCCAAAGCCCCCAAAGCTATACTACTGTCATCCCAAACTGCATGCTGGTTCCTGACCGCAACTCACTCATGACTTCCCACTACCTCCAGCATTTGCCTTATCGGCCAATACGCCGAAAGCTCCAATACAGTAGACACATGTCTTTTTCAGCTTCGCATTCTTAGCCTCTCACAGACTGTCTGCTTATAACAGGTGTTGGATAAGTGTTCAGAGAGATCTGGATGTGAATGCCCTGTCATACCATGTTGGTATGCAAAACCTTTTTATTTGCAAGGCCAAAGTCAATAACAATTGTCTCTCCAACTCATCCTCAGCCAAGCAACATGGTCTCTTCCTCCCTCTGTCCTGAGAGCACATTGTGCTGATCCCCGTGGCAGCACTTATTACATAGTCTTGTGATTCTTCATCTCGTATCTATTTCTCTATTCAAATGAGTCATCTTCTAACTCAAGATCTCAAGGTACTTGGTACAATCCCAATTAAATTTGGTTGAGTGAACTAAGTGTTCTTTCAACCCCGAAATCTGATGATTCTAAGCAACTGTTTTTTTTTCCCCCCAGAAAAACTAAAGATCTTAGTATGAATGACTTATGAATACAAACTGGTACAAAGGTGAAATCATTAAGGAAATCAGCAACACATGGTTGAATAAGTACAGCTAGGAATGGAGGATGCCAAGGTCGCTCTACTCCTTTGAACTATTTGAGCTCAAAGAGCCTATTAAGCTCCCTGCACATTTATTAAAACTCTTCTTCTTTGAAGCTAGTTCTAAATAATAAAATTGAAGCAAAAGAAATTCTATCTCATTGGCTTTACCTTGGCTGTAGAATATTTTAATGTTAATATTCCCAGGCCTTTTGAAAGTATTTTTTTGAGAGAGAGAGAGAGAGAACAGTCACTATGCCTGAATCCTTTTGTGAATAAGTTATAGACTTAATGTTAGGACACTACTATCTGTGAAACAATTTGATGTTCAACATTTATACTATTGCTCTTGTAAAAATAAATATCCCTTATCATCACTAGCAAGGATGGATTTCACACTCTTTGAAATGTTAAATATTGTATAATATCACTTCTACAATGTCCAAATAGTCAGTGGAAGGCACCAATTATTACTTGTTAGGTCATAAATCACACTTGTGAAAAACACTTTGACAAGAGGGCAAAGTAACTAATTGCAAAGGTGAAGGAAGTGTCGGGAAAGTCACACCGCCATGAAAAAGTGAGATGTCTTCCTACTCCATTACCTTAAACACAGTGCTTATTCATGTTTTAATTCTTGGAATTTAGTGAAAAGATTTTAATTATTACCAATTACTTAATGATTCCTAATTTAGTAGTACCTTCATGACTGCTTTCTTTTCCAAATTTCTTAGCAGAGACATATTACCCTTGATGCCAATTATTCTGTGATTTTTTTCCTCAGGTTCACAGCCACTCATCCTCTTTTTATTTTTTAAAGATTTTATTTATTTATTTTTAGAGAGAGGGGAAGGGAGGGAGAAGGAGAGAGAGAGAGAAACATCGATGTGTAGTTGCCTCTCATGTGCCCCCTTCTTTGGGACCTACCTGGCCAACAACCCAGACATGTGCCCTGACTGGGAATGGAACTGACAACCCTTTGGTTCTCAGTCTGGTGCTCAATCCACTGACCCACACCAGAAAAGGCTTGGCCTCATATTCTGCTTTTAATGCAGGGGCTTGGGACTCTGCAAACCATGTTTCCATTTTTTTGTCTGACTCCCTGTTTGTATCTGGCAACAGTGAACACAATGGAGAGACGGCAGGACTGGAGGAGGAAGACAGGGCTCATCCATTCCTATTCGCTTCTTGTGGGCTTCCTGTTCCCATTAGCACTACCTCAGATGTGCTTCTTCATGCCCTACAGCAGCACACTTTTTTAGTAACAGCTGTTGAATCCAGCTTGCATTTGGCGTTTTCTTCTCCCAACACTTAAAGAATCAGCTTCACTGCACCCCTGCCATAGAAATACCAGCACCCACTGGCTGACAGCAGTCTGGGCCTCAGTCCTATTGGGCCCCTTCTGATTTCTCAGAGATGCCAGGACCAGCCAATCAATGCCCCCTCTCTGGATGGCTGCGTGCAACCTCAGTAAAATCCACGCTTCTAAGCTTTAATAGTTCCAACCTTTTCTCAGTGGCAGGAGTGGTAGCTACTTTGTGCAGCTGCTTTCTCTGTTCTCTTGTTATTTTTTTTTGTTTTCCAATAACTAAATCACAATTTTTTTGTGTTAAATTCTCTTTTGTTCATACAACTAGAGTGACTTCCATCTGTTAATTGGACCCTGACTGACACACTGTTCCGAACCCAAACTTGTATTTCACACAAGGTAAACAGAGAACAACTTTGGGTATGAATTTAATGGGTAAGAAGAATTTCTCAGATTCCTTTCAATGCCACCTAATTTTATATTACTTCCCAGCATTATTTTTTTATTATTTTCATCATACGAATACATTAATAATTCTATTATTAGCAAGGAGACATTTAAACATCTGAACAGCCATATGCATAAATGCGTTCTCTCTGTACTTGAGATTCAGTTGTATTAGAATCAAGCAAAACATTTTTTTTAAAGATTTTATGTATTTATTTTTAGTGAGAGGGGAAGGGATGGAGAAAAGGAGGAAAAGAAACATCAATGTGTGGTTGCCTCTCACACGCCCCCTACTGGGGACCTGGCCCGCAAGCCAGGCCTGTGCCCTGACTGGGAATCAAACCAGTGACCCTTTGGTTCGCAGGCCGGTGCTTAATCCACTGAGCCACACCAGCCAGGGCAGAATCAAGCAAAACATTTTTATACCATCCATAGAGAGTTGAATGAATGGTACGTTGCTCTGTAGTTATTTTTCAAAGTCAGCATGAATAGTAAATGTAAAATACAGTTGAAATGAGCTTGGAAAATCCCTAGGTCATCCACTATTATATACATGGTTGAATTTTCAGTTCTATATCATCATCTCCTGCACACCAAAATATCTGAACCAGTGAGCTGATTCAAAAACAAAAAGCAGGTGTGTATGCAGCTTTGTTAACAGGCAAACCTTTTGGTTTCTAATGTAAGCTCCAAAGTGTTTTGCTTACCTGCAGGTTTTCTGCTTTATACTCTCTTTTTTTAAAGACTTTATTTATTTTTATAGAAAGAGGAAAGGAGGGAAAAAGAGAGGGAGATAAACATTTATGTGTGAGAGATACATCAACACATTGCCTCTTGCACGTCCCCAACTAGGGACCTGGCTCACAACCCAGGCATGTGCCCTGACTGGGAATCGAACCTGCAACCTTTTAGTTCCCAGGCCAGTGCTCAGTCCACTGAGCTACACCAGCCAGGACTGCTTTAATAAACATGCTTGTTGACAAGAAACAACACAATGGTGTAGTCCTAAAATTTGCGCATATATTAGCTGAGTCTGCTACACTGTGAACCCATCTACGCCATCTCAGTCATTCATATCGGTGTGAGAACTGAGGGGATCTGAGCAAATCTGAGAGGATCATTCTGCTTAGAAAATTGTTATTACATTACATTTACCACACCTTAAGTTTGATGTCAAAAATCAATTTTTGCCAGTAAGTGGCAATTTTAAAACTTATTTATGAAATTTACAATACATGAAATATGGATTTTCTATTATTGTCATTTCGTATTTGGACACTGGCAATTGCCTCATTCGTGCATTTCTGAAGCATAATCCCTGATGCCAGCTGGCATCATTTCAATAATTTTTACCTTAATTATGGAAACATCCTTTTGAAAATCACCCCCTCTAGAGTTATATCCACCAGCTTTTTACAAATTAAATGTGTTGTTAGAAAATGGCCTCTACTGTATTTTAAATGAATACAGTTAAAAAGTTATCCTTCTTCAGAATATTTCTAATATCGCTTTTCTGTAGATGTTCTATAGAGACACTTGAGAGAAATCCAGCCTATCTAATAAAGAAGGAAATAAAAAAGGACATAGTTTTTTTTTTAAATTATTGAGATCCACCATCCTCCTTGCCTCTGTTTTTCCTTGACCTTACCTACAAAAGCCACTTCAATATGCTGTCCCCGACATCCTCACTTATCTCCCATGGCAGCTGTAGCATTGGCCCCAAACAGAAGGAATGTGAAGTTCCCCACTCCTTTATAAGCTCAGGCCAAGGAAAAATTGCTACTGACCCAGCCAGCACCCCATCGCTTAAACGACACTCTCACCTTCATATTTATGAACAAGCTGCACTCTCTGTACTTGATGTACTTCTACTTCTAAGACTGAGAACTTTGACCAAAGTCTTTAGAATTAAGTTCCTCAAAGAGAGGAGAGATGTTGTCTGTCTTGTTCACTGCTTTAATTCCCGCACTCTGTGGTTCTTCCGTGCCCAGCTACCGCTGTGAAGGTGATCAGCAGAGGTTGTCTGAATGACTGGATGGATGAATGAAACTCAGCTTGATACCTTAATTGTAACCTTTGCATTACTGTTCCAAAGCCCATTGTTGCCTCATCAATGCCTTTCAAAGTCTCCAGTAAAATCCTGAATGCGGGAGCTAGCCACGGTTGGTTCTCCTATTACCTGCTACTGGATGCATTGGTGCAGAATACTTAACTTTGCTCAATTGTTTTATTTCATCCCTGATTTTTCCTCATGTGCTAGACTAGGCTGTATTTATTGCCTTCTGAGTTTCTGCCTCAGCAATTGCTCCCCTGCCCCTGCCTAAATTTCTTTCTCCTCTTGGAATCTCCCCTGATCTGTGTTTGTATCCTCTGGGTCCTGGCCATCCCTGTATCCCTTGCTTGCTGGCCATGCCAATTCTCTTATGTAAAACCAGGAAGTTAAGAATGAAAGAAAGCATTGCATTCTTGGTAAGGCAGCCTTGAGAAGAGAAACAGGGCCAGGACAAAGTATAAGACTGTGCACCCAGGACAGAGCCGGGAGACATACAGGCAAGTAACTCAACGGAAGAGACCTTTTTAGCATTTCAACCTTTGCGGACACAGCATCCAGGAAATACGCACACCCAATGACAATTCTAGCCCTATCCAATGTGATGATTTCCTCTCAGGTGGACAGAAAACAAGACAGAGATGTCAACTGACAATTGAGTGGCAGGAAAAAACCATAATTAACGCATCGGTTGGATAACTGATAATAAATACATTGAATCACTAAAGCTACATCAACAGCTACCATTTTGATTGACCTGTTACTATGTGCCAGGTACTTTATATACATTATTTCATTTAAAATTCATACACAAAAACCACAAAGATGATAATATTTATCAATGCTCATTTTAAGGATAAGAGGTCTAAAGGAAAATTTGAGTAATTTGCCCTAAGTCCTAAAACGGATGGATGATGTTGCCAGAATCTGGACCAGGTCCCCAGGGTACCTGCTGTAGTTTGGTCACTTATCCACTGAGCTACACTCCACTGCAAAAAACTCTAAATTCCACCAACATACTTTAGAACCCATATTTCATACACTTTTTCTCCTCAGCCTAATACCATGGAAAACACCAGCTTCAAAATTGCAATAAGACACCATTCTTTTATGTGACTCACCACCTGAGAACTACAAGTGCAGAAAAGTACGAAAATGATCATGAAACCCTGCAAATGGGGTAATGTATCTGTCACTATCAGCTTTGCATCTTTTTAGGACATTGACTAATTTTATCTTCAGCTGAGTGGCAAGGACAGATTCTTTTTGTTGCATGTGAATTTCAGGTAGTCCTTTAGTTTCATTGTACATATTTAATTGTATCTGTATGCACGCTTGAGCAACTGCTGTGTTTTGGAAAGTCCTAGGCTGAAGGTTAAGGAATATTCTCTTGTGACTTGATTTGTAGGGATCCTAGCCTGCTGCCACTCACATGCATTCATTTACTGAATATTATTCCCTGATAACAATGCTAATCTGCTCTGAGTCGTGGGGCCATAAAGAGGGAATATCTTCCACGGGTTAAGATGTGTTATTCTCATTAACGGAATAAAGCAGAATACATTTAATCACCGCAGTCAAGTGAAGCTACTGCATCACTCCAAGACAAATTAGAGATATTGCACCCCTGTGGTGTAACCTTTGATTTCGATTAGAGGTTTAAGGCTGCTTCCTATGGCTAGATGCAAAATGCTCAGACTGCTACAGAAGATGGAAGGTAACTTTCTGATTCTGCATCTCAGAACTGCACCACTGATAACTGCACAGCTGAGGTCTTTAAAGAGAAACCAGGAAAACCAACAGTCAATCATTCTTTTCATGAATATTAATCTCCCTAATTGTATATAAATGCAGAGAAAATATACAAATTACCGTTCCAGATGATTCTCTAGATAAACTGCTGGTCTAAGTAATCCTGTTATTACCCAAACTCAGGCAAACAATATTAAGCTAGATGGCTTTTAAAAATGTACATGAAAGTCAACATTATTAATTAAAAACTAGAAATAAAATGGGTTGATATGTCCCAAGTGAGAAATTGCAAAACACAAACATAATACCTCTTTCCTGGTGCATCTACAGTATATAGAAAAGAAAATTGAGAGTTTAGAGTAATATAGTCTAATATTTCCTAGGAAACATTAAATGTCTATGCAGTATCCATAATTGTTTCCCTTAAGGAAAACACATTCATTTCGGGCACTATGGAAACTCTCTCTCTCAGAATATAGACTCCAAGAACCTATTACCTGCAATCAAACTCAAATTCTTGTTGTATATGTCTTAGTTTACAAATAAACTGAAATGTCATTCAGTGGAAATTGAATGTAAAACATGAACACAGTAAAAATACATGAATGAATGTATATCGATATATAGATATACATAGATCCATACTATATATAGGTATATATTACATTACATATAAAAATGTGTTATATATTTACATGTAATGTATATGAACTATATATTTAATCCCATATGGCACCTCTTCTAGAATATAAAAACACTCCCTTATCATTGTGTTAACTCATAAATTTAGCATTATTTTTATCTTTATTTTTTATTGACTCTAGAGAGAAAGAAACATTGGCGTAAGAGAAACATAGATCGGCTGCCTCCCCAGTCTGGATGAAACCGAGGACCCAATTGGGGTGGAACCGACAACCAAGGTACGTGCCCTGATCAGGAATCAAACTGGTGACCTTGTGGTACTCAGGACGACTATCCAACCAACTAAGACACACCAGCCAGGCAAAGTCAGCATCAGTTTTAAAACATGCTAAGATTGTTATCTTTAAATTCTAATATAACTAAAGCAAACTTCTAGTTACACGAAGTAGTTTATAAGTAGAGATACTTATCCACACTCAGTTTTATGTGTCAAATTAGGTGTCCTCAAATCTTATTGGAGGGGAGTGCAAATTGGTAAAACAATTTTGCTAAGTATTTTTGTTACATATGCGACATTTTTAAAAATATAAATATCATTTGATCTTATACTTTCCAGTCCTAGAAACTGTCCAAAGAAAACACACACAAAAAAAAATGGTCAACTGATTTATTTAGGAGAGCGAATAAGTAAAAATCATCTAAGTTGCCAACCTTAGTGGAATTTTTGCGTCAATCCTGGCATGACCATATAATGGGATATCATGTAACCATTCAGAGTGAGTCTGTAGGAGCCCTAAAGCACATGTGTGATAGTAAATAAAAAGGCTAAGAATGTATAGATAGAGCATTATGGAGCTATATAAATCAAAGAAAGATAAAGAAGAAAAAAACTGATTTCAGACAGAAAGATACCTGACTAAATGTGCCAAAATAAGAGTGATGGCATTCTTTGGGAAGTGAGAATAAGATTGATTTTTTTGTTTTATATTCTTGTGCTTCTTCTCACCCAAGTTTTAATAATAAATGTGTTTTGCTTTTATCACTTAAAAGTTTATCAAAAATAAACCACACATTTTTTTAATGGGACACAGAAAATCCTAGGTTTAAGCACCTTCCCCTGCATCCATGTAGCTTCCACAGGTCAACAGCCCTGCTGGCCCAAATTTGTAGAATGTAAGTTAACTTTTCTCATCCAACCAACATTGAGAAATTGCCAACTGAAGTTAGTTCAATGGGTAAGAAATCAAAACATTATGGAAGAAATTAATACAGGGTCTGGCTCGAATAACACACCTTTTTTATTACAAAGTCTTTTATAATGAAAACATAAGCGTATAATTCTCTAACATAACACTATCACACTCAAGCACACCATGTGACATTTTAGGTGAAATGTTCAAATTAAAACTATAATTTTTAAATATATTTTTAAAGATTTCATTTATTTTTAGAAAGGGGGAGGGGGGAGAAAGAGGAGAGAAACATCAATGTGTGGTTGCCTCTCGTGCGCCCTCTACTGGGGACCTGGCTCACAATCCAGGCAAGTACCCTGACTGGGAACAGAACCAGCAACCCTTTGCTTTGCAGGCCGGTGCTCAATCCACTGAGTCACACCAGCCAGGGCTAAAACTATAAATTATTACACCCATATTATTCTCTACCAACCACACTTCTGCCAGACCCCATATTTCATCTTTACAAAAAGAAAAATGCTATAATTTAATGATTTTATATATTGACCTTTCACATTTTGTCCTAAGTACAAGTAAACACGATTAGATATTAAGGAAAATGGTCAGTGCTGCAGACTAATATTTTTCACATCTGGTCATTAGCCTTCTTTCTGGCCTCTCCTAATATTTAATCCACAAACAAAAGTACTTTATCCATTTTGGCTAAAAACATATGAACAGATTCCTCCAATTATCACTAAGTGTGAATTTGATCTTAAAAATCAATCTTACTAAATCAACTGCAGCACAAAAGTATTTAAGAAGAATAGTGTATTTAAGAAGAATGGTGTATTTAAAATATCGTAAATATACAAAAGTACAAAGGTAATTGCAAAATGACTCTGTTCTGTGGGAGCTTAAAAGGACTTAACTTCATAGCCAAGTGCCAAATTGAAATGAAAAAAACTCAAAATAATGAACCAAAGGGAAATATCCTTTTCTGAAAACGCAGATATTTTGGCATTGCGTACGTACATATCTGTTTACATGGATCTCTTTCAACAACTTACCTACACCAAAACACATTTCTGCCAAGTCAACAAGACTCTATAGGTAAAAGTTCATTTCCAAGATCCTTTTGAAATTTTACCTGAAAAAATCCCACTCATTTCACACCCTTGGTAAAAAATCTCAGTGCTGAACAATACACCAAGGAAAGTCGAATGAGAAAGGTCTTGCATATTTTCTGTTTACCTTGAAAATATGTTTTGAATTATCAGAAGTGTTTGAATTCAGCTTGTTGCTTAATCCAGCATCTACACATCCTTTTGCCATTACACATTCCTTTTGCTCAGAATGTGTAAGATCAGGGAAAAATACATTCAATATATTGATACCCAATGCTCTCCCAAGTTTCAAGTTTATTTGGTTGGTTTTACTTTTATCTTATTCACATTACCCAAGGAGTTTTTTTAAGTTTCTAATTGGGCCCTGGCTGGTGTAGCTCAGTGGATTGAGCATGGGCCTGTGAACCAGAGGATCGTGGTTCGATTCCCAGTCAGGGCACATGCCTGGGTTGCAGGCCAGTTCCCAGCAGGGGATGTCTGAGAGGCAACCACACATTGATATTGTTACGGAACAAGCGGTCCGAGGGAGGGGTAATACAATATTCGGCCCACCTAGGGATGCCGAAAACTGCTATACAAAATACTAATATCTACTGGGCTCTTCTGTCCCCTGCCAATTGGAAAGACATCTCTCAATGCCAGAGATTTGTGAAAAGGAAACAAAATGTGTATTTAATGCTATTCAGGCCTAACGCCTCCACTATCAAAGTCCTTTAGGGTATGCACCTACACCCACACAGCACTCCCTTCTCCCACTGTCCCAACTCCGGGTACCGTAAATCAGGAAAAGAGCACACGTCTGTGTTGCAGGCCGCTGGCACCGTCAGCTGTGTCACCGTGCAGGCAGGATCTCTCTCTAGTTAATCCAAAGTACTGTGGTACCCTCTCATGGTCCACTGGCAAGAGTCCTTTGTACCCAGTTCCAGTCAAAGTCTCTCTTGCTTTCGAGGCCACGTGGCCAAAGGGGGCACCCCAAAGCCGCGTGGGCCTCTTCTACCAAAGCTGCAGGGGTTTGCACTCCACCAAAAGCATGTGGCTGTCTTCTTCACCTGGCTGCAGGGATCTCCATTCTGCCCCAAACGGCGTGGCCCTCTCCTCACCTGGGCAGTTATCCCCTCATGTCCCAGAGCCAGTCTTTTCCAAGCTCTCACACAGGCCTTCTCACTCAGGAGTGCAGCCCCTAGTTACATCCTCCTGAGTCCCAGCTACTCCCTTCTCCCTGGCTCCAAACTTGGCCACAGCTATTTAACATATCTGTGAAACCAGTTAAAGGTTATAGATATGTTAAATAACCATTCCAGAGGTTAGCTGCAAAACTGTTGCTATGCAAAACAGCTCTCAATGGCCTGGCTCCATTCATTTCTTCCCCCTGGGGGGAGGTGAGGACATCTTATATGTCTCTCCAATATTCCTATACACTTTGAATTCTGGACACCATTCCAAAACTTTTTTGGGGGGCCCCCCTGGCTGCACCCTGTATCAATATTTCTCTCCTTCCTTTCCCCTATAAAGATAAATAAATAAAATCTTTTAAAAAAAGTTTCTAATTGGCTAATTGTGAAAAGAATAATGTTAAATAAAATAATATTCAAACTTCCAATCACTTGGGAGAAATTGCTTAGTGAAAATCATTATTTCTAAAAAGAAACCCAAATTCTCTAAATTCTTCCCCTTCCCCTTTAATGTTTTGCCTACTTTTAGAGAGAGTGAATCTCATGTCAAAGAATGTTTTTTGAAACAGAAGAAAGTTTAACAATAATGTCAGGCTAAGTTATACACCAGAGTTTCAATGTTGGTGTATAGAGTGTTTCAGAATGGGTCCCTTGGCATTGTGAAAATAAGTCAGCTCTTCATTTTCTGTATGGCGGGACAACATTTTGAGATATTAACCTATATTTTCCCCTAAAATACTTCTTGTTATACTGAAGTCTTGACCCACTTTTCCTAATCAGATGACAGGGAGGGAGTCCTATGGTTATAAACTAATAGATATAGTCAAAACCTTGATTTTTGGTTTTTCCAAATCTAAAGTCCAGGCATTAAAAATATATTGGTAAAATGAAGTGAAACATATTAGCCATTTTCCCCATCTCTAAGTCTAGAAAATATTTGGCTAGACTGCACAGAGAAGGCAAGGTAAAGGAGAACCAAGAATGTTAGACAAGAATCTGCTCCTGAGAAAAACGAATGGTGAAAGAAATACCACCACCCCTTGTGACAACATCCACAGATAAATTTGGGGGAACCCTAGTACAGAAGTAACTGGTCTCATTCCCTACAGCACAGGTGGCAAACACAAGGCCCATAGGCTGAATCTGACCTTCCACCTTGTTTTATCCAGCCTGGCACCTTGTTTCTACCCAGCAGCAGCGCCAAGCTCCTGGCCCCTAGTTAAGTAGTAGTTACAGTTATACAGTCCTAAAGTTACATTCAGCCCTTTGAAGGCAACTGTGAGGCTGATGTGGTCCCTGGTGAAGATGAGTTTGACACCCCAGTCCTAGTGCATCCACCAGGACTGCAAACAGGACTCCAAAGCTCCCTCGGGCCCAGGAGAGAAGCACATGCAATGATTGGAGCAGACAAGCAGGAGACGGCCACCTTGTGCCCATGTGCTTCAGCAGGACAGAGGGTATAGTACAGTAATTTCCCGTGTGCCTCCAGAGAACACTGTGCTCTAAAGGTGTTCAGAGGACCTGGGATAACAAGATAGCAGCCATTGTTTCTTGTCTGATCTGAAAGACCCTAGGGCTCAGAAACAAGAAACAAGGTCCCTACAAGATCAACGTGCACAACATCAGGTAACAATGTCCTCCTTCAAATCTTGGTACTATATGGCCCCCTCCAAAAATGTAAGATGAAACCCCAGAGAAAAGTGGGGCACATCAGTCTTAAGTTGGTTGCGTAAGTGTGTGGAATATGGCAGAAAGGACGCTTACTATGTAAATTAAGTTTACATAAAGAAAAACATAATTACCGAGATTCATTGCCACTGTATTATAGGGACTTATCCAGGGATTCCTAAACATCCCCATCCAGCACATCAACTGCCAACACAAACCAGTAACAAATCACAGACAAGAAGTAGAGCCAAGTTATCCTGAGACAAAAGCCTGTGACTCTAGAGAGAAACAGCGAGGACATGTGCACACTCAAGCCCCAGCGAGTTTCTGAACTAGTGGTGTGCCATAATGAGACTATTGGAAAGAGCCCTAAAGCTGGGGTAGCCCCAATGTCTGGGGTAGTCCCTTAGGCTCTGACAAAAGAAGAAAATAGTGACCTCCTTGTAGAATTTGGGACAGGAACTTAACCTCACACTCTGACTTTCTAAAAAGACTGAAACTTGTCTACGTACGTGTTATAAACATATCTACATTGCTCATTTTATTTTATATAGTCAGCTTCTTTTTTTTTTAAGATTTTATTTATTTATCTTTAGAGGGGAAGGGAAGGAGAGAGGGAGAGAAACATCAATGTATGGTTGCCTTTCATGCATCCCCTGCTGGGAACTGGCCTGCAGGGAACCGGCCTGCAACCCGGGTATGTGCCCTGACTGGGAATCCAACTGCGATTGTCTGGTTCGCAGGCCCACGCTCAATCCACTGAGCTACACCAGCCAGGGCTAGTCAGCTTCTTTAAAAGTACAATATATTAGAAGTCTTTAATATGTCTGCAAAAAGTGAATGAGTAATGAAGCTAATTAATTAATTAAAGGGTCAAAACTTTTCTGAGAGCAGGAAGGACAAGTCTATTGGTACCAGGTGCAGATTTGAAGGAGGTGGAGGCCATTATGTGGGAAAGAGTACACCCTTTCTCTGTCCTAACCGTGGTCCGTGGCCATAGATGAAGAACTGTGTCTTGGAAGAAGATTCTAGGCACTTTCAAGCCTACTCCAAGAGAAAAACATTTCGAAGGCAAGTGCTGGGAAAAAAAAAAACACCTCGCTTTGGCTGTGATGCTGAGAAAGCTGAACTGTCCCAAATTTTGGGGGGAAAAATCAAGATAACAAAGAATGTTTTTCATAATCTGGGAACCATGCTGTTCAATACAGTAGCCCAATGTGGCTAGGGAGTGCTGAGTGAGCATTTGAAATGTGGCTACAATCACTGAGGCAGTGAAACTGTAATTTTTCTTAGTTTTTATTTTAGTTAAAACCGAAGCCATGTACACTGTTTTTCCCATGATGCACAAGTTTATTTGTTTGGTAGGATAGTAGTTTCAGTGTAACCCATGAAAATTTGGCATGTGAATTCACATGTATTGCAAGCTGTAAAATGCTCACAAGAATTTGAAGATGTCTCATGAATATTTTTGTATTCCTTACACATTAAAATCATTTTCGATATGTTGAGTAAAATAGAACACATTAGTAAATTACTTTCTTTTTTTTCTTTTCTTTTTTTTTTTTTTACTTTCTAAAGTGGGTATGGACCTGGGTTGCACATACCTGGGTTGCAGGCCAGGTCCCCAATAGGGGGCGTATGAGAGGCAACCACACATTGATGTGTCTCTCCCTCTCTTTCTGCCTCCCTTGCTTTCTCTAATAATAAATAAGTAAAATCTTTTAAAAAAGAATGTTAAAAAAGAGTGGCTACTGGAAAAATTTTAATTATATATGTAGCTCATGTTATACATCTATTAGAGAATGCTGATATGGAGTACAGCTCCCAAACCTGGCCGATACACGAGTTACAATTCTTCCACATTTGCGTTTTGAGACCAACCTTTATCCCTGCTGCATGTAGCACATAACTAATGAAAACCAGAGTCTCTTTTTTTCTTATGAAATCCCTCCAGATGAAAAACAAGAGAAAGTGATATTAGAACAGAAAGAGAAAGAGTATGAGAGAGACAAATAGACCATATAGATTAAGATTGGGTGACAACATTAGAATCATTAGAATCGGAACCTATATCTTCTGACAACAGTGTGACATTCAGCCCAAGTAAATTTAAAAATTGATCCGAATTTAATTGCCTTGTTCGTCTAGCTTTCTCATGAATAGGTATCAAGGGAATCAGAGAGTGTAAGGGAAACAATTAAGGCTGGTGAGACAATCTGATAAAGCAACCTAGTACAGGAATGAGAACATCGGGCTTCTCCTGTCTCTGACACTGACGCTTCCTGTTGAAACATTCCCAATCTCTCTGCAATGCTGCTTTCTTATCAATAAAATTGGGACTAAACCTGCTGAACACCTTGGGCTGTTAATGAAGACTGAATGAGTATGTGAGGAGAGTTTACAATTTCGACATACACTCTGTGATGTAACCATGAGTATGTTAAGGAATAGTTACAGAGAATAAAAAACTAGGACAATCCAGGGCTGGCCGCATATGTAGGAGCTGCCTCCGTAGTCTAATTTGAGGTTCCTTGAATATCTCCTCCACAGACTAGTAACTGAATTTCCTCTCCAGAGACTTGGAATCTTGCCATCCCTCAAGTCAGATCTTAGTGTTGGGGATAGTGTCTATACATGTCCAAGGTTAGTATGGTCATGTGACATAGAAATGAAAGGCCCAGAACCCTAACCCATCAATTATTAAATTTGCCGGTTGACAACCTGAAAAGCATTGGGCACTAGATGTCAGGTGCCCTCCTGAACAGCAGAGAGATTCTTCAGTGGTGGGGGTCACAGAACACAGAGCTCTAATCACACTTTGCACATGACCTGGCCTCTCTGCCTACCACCCAACCCTGCACACTCTGATCCAGTTTCATAGCCTCCATCAGTCACAAGAACTCACCAAACTCTTTTAAAATTTCATTTATTTATTTTTAGAGAGGGGAAAGGAGAGCTAAAGAGAGGGAGAAAAACATCAGTATGTGGTTGTCTCTCATGCGCCCCTTGGTGGGGACTTGGCCTGCTACTCAGGCATGTGCCCTGACTGGGAATCAAACTGGTGACCCTTTGGTTCACAGGCCGATGCTCAATCCACTGAACCACACCAGCCAGAGCTAAACTCATTTATAACATTCAGACACTCCCCCTAATAGTGACAACACTACTGCCTATTCCTGTTTTACATCAGTTTTCAGGCCTGGCTTCACAGTAACATCACCTGAGGAGATTTGTACCGAGTGTAATTTGGAAAACTTCCTTCTCTTCTACTCTGTGTGTTTATTAGCATTGTCTCCAACTTGGGCCTAGATAATCAGCACACCCCAGCCTCCTGGCCACAATAATCATTTAAGTATGAGCATCAAAGTAGAGCGCCAGCTTAAAGGCATAGGGAGAGTTAGGAACTAGATTCTCCCATACAGGATGGTGAGTAGACACCGTTATTGGACAATTTCTCTTGCAAAGTTGATATTAGAGTGAAGATCATCTATCACTAGGGACAGAGGTAATAGAAGCAGGGACTCAAAGCAGTTAATTATTAAGAAGGGTGCTACAACACCTACAATGGTAAATCAAATGCTGCCGTGTGCCCGCTTCAATGGTCCGATTGTTGCGGAAATTAGACTCCGTGATTGCAACTCTCTGCAGCGGTGTTATAGTCCCTTTCATGTTTGGCCATTCAGCTGTGTAGACAATTCCCCGACCTTCCTCATATCTCTATGCATCCTTATAACAGGCTGGTTTTTGTCTGTTCCGTACCATGGAAGGCCATATTCAGAGCCAGACTAGACCACAGTCTGCAGCCATGTCTTCTTTGCCATGTACGTTGCC
This sequence comes from Artibeus jamaicensis, assembly GCF_021234435.1. Taxonomy (NCBI): domain Eukaryota; kingdom Metazoa; phylum Chordata; class Mammalia; order Chiroptera; family Phyllostomidae; genus Artibeus; species Artibeus jamaicensis. The sequence continues at coordinate 3,978,109 of NW_026522028.1, read as the reverse complement.
CATGTACCATTTCCTTCCATGCAAGATTTAGAGAATAATATCACTGATCTCCTATTGATTGTGGTCATGAACATCTATTTTCATGATGTGCGTGATGTGTAAATAATCATCCTGCTCAGTAATTTTTATCATTATCCAAGACCTTAAAAGCATTCAGAGATGATTACATTTATTGTGGCAAATGGAAGGGTTATTAAGCGAAGTAGTGAGATGGGGACACTCCTAAATTTTTTTTGAGCCATTATCATGATTAAGTTGGAAAAACAAAATACATTTTAGATGTTTCTCTTTTTTTGCCATAATCACAAAGAAAAGTATCAGATCCACTGAAATGTAATTCTTTGGGCAAATAAAAAATCCCCTACTTTTCCTACTGCAATCAATTGATTTATTGGTCCCATTTTTCAGTCCTAGAAAACAAAATTGAAGACCTAGTCTACAAGGGGAAAAATGGTCCCCATGGGTCAATGGGATATTAATACGCGTGCCACCAGCAGAACTTTGCAATGGGGACTTGCTACCTTGTAATCTGGTAATGCCTCCATGAGAAGAACATGCACTGGGTCGCCAGCACCACTTCAGCGTAGGCCTCAGTGTGTGACACATTGAACAAATGCAAATTCAACCTACATCCTGAAGCCAAGCCCAGCAGAACTGCAATGTGAAGCATAGCTACCAAGTCCAGCCACCCAACTTAGGTCAGTCAGTCCTGTCTGTACCTGAGAATAAAGTCTGGCTGGCCCTGGCTGGATTGAGTGCTCAGTGGATTGAGTACTGGCCTGCAGACCAAAGGGCTGCCAGTTTGATTCTCAGTTGGGGCACAGGCCTGGGTTGTGGGCCAGGTCCCCAGTCCAAGCACACGAAAGGCAACCACACTCTGATGTCTTTCTCCCTCTCTTTCTCCCTTCCCCTCGCTCTAAAATAAATAAATAAATAAAAATCCAATCTTCCCTCACATAGGTGTGAAGTATGGGAGCCATCCTAATCTAAGCCTGAAGTTTGGGACTTTAGATTTGGGCAGAGTCATGGCTTTGGCTCGTGAGAGCATTCTTGGCAAAAGGTATTCAGACGTTCCTGATGCAATGAGACATAGTGTTCAACAGTCAGAGAGGCAGAATCCAGCGGGTGCAAGGCAGGGGTGTCAAACTTATTTTCAGGGGAAAAATGTAACTCACATCAGCCTCACGGTTGCCTTCAAAGGGCCGAATGTAACTTTAGGACTGTATACATGTAACTGCTCCTTAACAGTGAAGCGAGAACTCAGTGCTACTGCCGGGTGGAAACAAGGTGCCAGGCCCGATGAAACAAGGTGCAGGGCCGGATTTGGACCACGGGCCTTGTGTTTGCCGCCTCTGTTGTAAGGCAGTAAAATAAATCTTGGGGGCTCTGGGCCACAGCAAGAAGACTCTAAGTGAATATTTCAAATCAGAACTGGAAAGATTCCTATTTGTAGGCCAGAGGAACTTCTGGTAAGATACTTATAAAGTGGCCCCTCTTTACCTGTGGTTTTGTTTTCCGCAGTTTGACGCCCATGGTGGACCATGGTGCAAAAAGATGAAATGGAAAACTCCAGAAATAAACAATTCATACCTTTTAAATGCTCATTGTTCTGAGTGGCGGGAAGAAATCTCCCCCTGTCAGGTCCCTTCCTGCCTGGGATGTGAACCACCCCTTTCTTCAGACTCTCCATGCCATAGAGGGTCCCTGTGTGTTGGTCACTCTGTAGCCATCTGGATTGCAGGACAGAATGTCAGGGCATCACAGGGCCGGTGTTCAAGTCCCCCTTGTTTCACTTAACACTGGTCTAAAAGTGCAAGAGTAGTGATGCTGGCAAACATGTAAAGTACCTCTTTTAATCAAAAAGGTAAATATAAGCACATTAAGATATTGTGAGAGAGACCATAGTCATAGGACTTTTATTATAGTACATTGTTACAACTGTTTAATTTGATTATTCGTGACCATTGGTAATCTCTTACTATGCCTAACTTATAAGTTAAATTTTATCATAAGTGCGTATATATGTATGGGAAAGAGCATAGTATATATAAAGTTCAAAGCCATCTGCAGTTTCAGTCAGCCACTGGGGGGTCTCGGAACAGATGCATCTGTTCCGAGACCCCCCCAGTGGATGTGAGAGACTACTGTACATTTGCCTGTGGGCAAGGAGCTACCAAAGGTGCTGAGACAGCTTGAAATGGAAAAGCTAGTCTTGTCTCCGAATTGTTATAACCATCCATAAGATAAAGTACGGTGCGAAGGAAAGGCTCACCTAGTACCTTGCCAAGGTTTAAATGGACAATAGTGGCTTTTATGACTTATATGAAAATTAAATGTAAGAGCACAGCCTCGGGGCAGACACCATGATATGGGCCTTTATGTATACATTGTGCTAGCAAAGGGATTATATGTGCTGTGCTCTGATACTTCCCCTATGAAGAGTTCAAAAATACGTGAACTCCCTACTCCTCACCAGAACCTGCTGCAGCCCGCTCCAACCCTCTTAATTGGTACGCTGTGCTCACCCCACTGTTGATTACATCCCAAGGGTCTAAGAGGAGGCAGGTTTCACTTTAGTACCTTTCATCTTACAAGCAGTAAACTGCTGTATGGATAAAAATAGTTCTGCGTAGACTCACTATTGACACTAGCCACCCTGGGTGACTTCAGGGCTCATTATTAATGCACAACTGTTTTAAAATAAAGCTGAGCCGCATATATAATTGAAACCGCAGGGATAATGAGAAGGAAATAGCAAGAGGCCGCATGGCTTTGAGGGCTGAGCTATAGATTAGAAAAAAAATCAGGGTCCTAAAAGAAACCCTACTGAAGGGGTCAGCAACAGAGCTATTTTTAAAGCAATGGGAGAAGAAGAACGGGTTTCCCTTAACACTCCAGTAATCAAGATAATGCACTTGACTGCAAGACAGGTGCAACACAGGGCGTTCAATGAAGAATTATTTGTCAAGGTTATCCAAGTGAAAGTTTGGAGCAACTGAACATCTCCCATTTTCCAATGACAAAGTAAACCGCTTATGCCGCACTGAGGAAAGCGTCTTTGCCCTATTAAATGCATTAGCAGAAGATGGATGTCCTACAGCTGTGAGTGCAACTATTTTTCAGGTTCAAGAACATTCTGGAGTACAGAACTTGAATTGTTGTCTGATGAAATGTTAAACATGCAGAAGCAAGAGAAGGAGCAAATATTCAGAATAAAATGTTTATAGCCTTTTCTTTGAACAGGTTTTTTTTCTTTTTCTTTTTTCTTTTTTTTTTTTTTGCATTGAGTAAGTACATTTTTCATCTTCTCCAACAGGGATTACAGAAGCAAATTTTTTAAACATTAATGACTGAGCCTTTGATGTGTTTTTATTTTACATATTAAATATGCCCTTAAAATACTTGTTGTGCTTTGGTTTCCATTTTAAAAGTTCATAACAAGACTTTGATTAAACTCTAGTTTCGGAGAACATTTCTGAAATCAGTATGAAAAATAGTAATGGTGAGTATGATTTCAAACTTTTTAGAAAACATCTCAGATATAACCAGATAGTAGGGGATAAGAAAAGAATAAAGAATAAAGGGAGAGGTGAAGTGAAAACCAGTGATTTTCACTATCACCAGATAAACTGAATGGAAGAAAAACACATTTCTTTCCAAAGAAAACACAGTTGTATGTTGCAGGGTTCTAACTTCTGGAATCTTTAGTATTTGGCTACTCAAAAGTATTCCTTTTATTTTTCCATCCCATCCGATGTACCAGCTTTCACGGCAAATCGAATGGAATGATACCAGCTACCAGGAACCACCCTTTAGCAAATTCAAAGCATTTGCCAAGTGCTGGTGTATATTTCAAGTTAAAGAGCTTGATGTACCCCAAGGCTTATCTGGGTTTTGTCTTCGTTTTTCCTCTTTTAAAAGTTCAAACCAAGTCATGTTGTCTCTACTGTCTGCAATCAATATAAAGTCCGTGTTCATAATATTAAAAAGAGCATGCGTACGTTGATGGGCTTAGTTCAATGGATTAGTAGACAAGCATTTTTCTTTTTTTTTAAGATTTTATTTATTTATTTTTAGAGAGGGGAAGGGAGGGATAAAGAGAGGGAAAGAAACATCAATGTGTAGTTGTCTCTCATGCACCCACTACTGGGGACCCGGCCCACAACCCAGGTGTGTGCCCTGACTGGGAATCAAACTGGTGACCCTTTAATTTGTAGCCCGTGCTCAATCCACTGAGCCACACCAGCCAGGGCAGCAACCATTTTCTAAGTAGTCTTCCCCTCCGAACTTTTCTCCACTTTAAACAGTACATTAAAATGTACTGAGAACCTCTTAGTGTTCTTCTTCCAAAAGAAAGGAGCTACCAGGCAATAAAGCATACCCATGTTAAATATAATCACAAATCCCACATGTAGAATTGACATTTTATTTTTAAAGAATTTTTCCCTTCAAGAAAGGAGAAATGAAATGACTTTGACAAGTAACTGTTATATGTTTCTGCTTTGGCTCTAAATGTAAACCTCTTTGTGGAGGGTTTTTTTTTTAATAATTTGTAAGTCCCATGTGTTCATAAGATGTTTGTTTTGCTACAGGGATACACTCCCTTCCCTAGTGCCATGCACAGGAGGACATGAAGGTAAGGCACAGGAGTCTGAGAAGGCAGCCTGTGGTTCTGGCCAACTCGGGGAAGTTCTGGGGTCCCGGCCTCATGCTACCCAAGTAGAAAGTCACTTCTCTCCAATATCTGAAACAAAAGGTTTGAACTGGAAGTCATTGAGCAAATTCAGAACCCGAGATACATTTTGTGGGAATCGTTCAGATTTGTTACAGTCCTCTGTTAAGTTTATTCCTAAATATTGTATTCTTTTGTTGTTGTTGTTGCAGTTGCAAAAGGAATTGTTTTTTGGTTTTTTGGTTTTTCCATTTCCTATTCTGAAGTTTCAGTCAGAGGAGCCATTTCAAATTAGTCATCAAATAAGTGTGGATCTCCTACTGCATTCCAGGTACACCTTTCCAGGTGCTTGGAATTCATCAATTGACAAAATACAAAACAAAACAACAAAACTCTTATAAGGTAAATATGTAGTACAGGAGATTTCACATAAACATCCACACTCTAAAGTCCTCTTTAGAAACAGCATCTGGACAAAAATAGCTCTAAATTCTGGCATGGCCATCACTGGACCGAACTAAATAGAAGTTTCCCCTTTTAAACCAGTGATTCACACACTATCCATATACGTTTAGATTCATGTTTCCCTCATTTCGTGACCTCTCGGGTTTACGTCTGCATTTTAGGTTTGGATTTCTAATCCAGCCACTGCTTGATTTGATTTATATCATTTCATTTCATTTTTCTTTCCTTTTTATCTACTATAATACAATAGAAAAGGTTTTTATAGTCAATTCCAAAGGAGAATGTTCTGGATTCCTGAATTGGCTCTGCCATAAATGAGTAAATTTAAGCCAGTCACTTAAACTCTGTGTGACCCAGTTACGTCATACACAAAATAAAGATTTTGACCTATCAGTCAACTTGAAACTGAGTTCTAGGAACCCCGTGCTTTAATTGAACATCTCTAATTTTATGTTTGGGACTTCTTTAGGTTAGTTAGTTTTTGTTGAAAGAGATTTTATTCCTAAAGAAAAAATAGTTTGGAAACCCTTGGGATATGGAATCTCTACGACCTCTTACAACCTCAAGCTTCTATGATTTAATATTAATCAAAAGCAACCCTGTATTGTACTCAACTTGTTAGGTATCAGTGTCCTACCTCCTTAAGTTGCTTAAAATTCCTTAAGTTGGAATAACATAGGCTGTTCCACAGTATTGAATTAAGATCATAATAAGAGAGGAAAAATTCACTGAAAATGCACACATAGGTGGTAAAATTCTATAGGCAAGCATGTAAAAAATACAGAAATGAAGATTTGGAGGGGGCAGGAAAGGGTCATACATTTGGGAAGAGTCACGTGGAGGGCCTCCAGAGGGGGTGTGGGTAATATTCCATCCCATAAGCAAAGGCATCATAAGGAACAGTTGGTGTCATTAGTGTTCTATATGCCTCAACTAGGTAAATTTCATGTCAGAAATGAAAGAAGACAGGAAATTTACATCTCTATTTACTTTCAATGAATCCCCACACTCTCAGGCCAAAATGTTTCACACAAAGAAAATCAAAACAGCCAAAAAGAAAGATATCTTCTTAAAACTGGTGTTAAAATTATAAATGACATTTTAATTTAAAATATTTATTGATGTTTAAAAATTTTCCCATAATCCCCAAAATGTGAAAATGCTCATTGCATAAAGATATCTGAAAGGTAAGTTAGTTGGCAGCTGCTCTTTCAGTAACATGAAATGATGAATGTTTATTATATTAAAAAAAATCCAAAATACAGTCAGACATGTATTTTGAGAAAAAAGAAAGCAATAGTTTTTAATTTTAGGAAAGCATAAACTCTTACTATATATTTTAATATCATTACATCAGAATTAAATACTAAATTAACATTTATTTTAATTGACAGAAAAATGCATATTCCAAATATGTCATAAATAGCATTTATACTGGTGAACATTTATATCAAAGTCAAACAAAGACAATCTGCCTTCTTGCCACAATTAATTTTTAAAGGAAAAGTAATTTTAAAGGTGCACTAGTATATAGTTTGAGGAGACTACATGTCTTTCTTGAAAATATTGAAACTTGTAAACTATCTGGAGTACATTTTGACAAAAAAATTTCTTCAAATACACTACTTCTTAAACTACAAGTTCTGCTAGACAATCTGTTATTTAGAACTCTGAGAAGACAGTCTTAACTACAACTTTCGAGTATGGCCACCGTTTTGAAATACTCGTTTTAACCTTGCCTTTGAAACTGTCAAGTGAGAAACTGACCTGTTGAGACAATAGTCATCAAAAATTCATATTGCACGGTCATGCGTTAATATCAGCATTATGAGCAGCTATTTCAAAACCTGGTTTTTCTCAATGTGCCATGAGCCATTCTTAAAGTTTTTCATAAAATTTACCCCCTATTGGTACTATTACTGATGATATAGCAGGAAATGCTAAAATCACAATTGTATAGAAAAGTAAGCTCAGAGATTAGTATCGAGTGTCTGATCCCAATGGATAGAGGAAATGGGCCAGGTGTGGAGAATGGTTTATTAATATATTTATAGTATCAGTCCATCTACTTTTACCTATTTTATATTTTCCCAGTAAATTATAAGCAGCTATTCAGCTCTTTGTGTGTGACCACATAAAAAAAAGTGTTAAATGAGCTCTTCAGTAAGAAATGACAATGGAGCCCTGGCTGATGTAGCTCAGTGGATTGAGCATGGGCTGTGGCGAAACAAAGGGTCACTGGTTCAATCCCCAGTCAGGGCACATGCCTGGGTTGTAGGCCAGGTCCCCAGTGGGGGCACATGAGAAGCAACCGCACATTGATGTTTCTCTCCCTCTCTTTCTCCCTCCTTTTCCCTCTCTCTAAAAATAAATAAATAAAATCTTTTTAAAAAGAAAAAAGAAGTAACAATGTATGAATATTTCAGTTATAAAGACATGTTATTGCATTTGATCAATCTTTGTAGCAATTTTTGTAACAATATACATTAAGTAGGAATTTCTAAAACAATCAGGAATACCATACAAATTATTAAAGTGTAATCCCACACCAAAGAACCATAACCAAAAGAAACTCTTCCTTATCAAGCTTCTCATGCACACGCACACACACACACACACTAATATTTTCTTAGCTGACTCAGAATCAATTTTCACACAAAATATCTGGCAAATACCCAAATAGACATAAATTTAAAATTTACAAAAGTGTTTATAAAGTTCCAGCAGGAAGTAAGGTACGTGAGAAGGAAAATATTTATATGTGTTTGAGACAGTCACCAAATTTTGCCATCATCAGTGATAATTCAGTTTAACTAAGCAAGAATTTACTGCATCTAAACAACATCCTAGGCACTGATAATTAAGCATAACTATTCTCTGAATCAGAAGTAGACAACATACATTTTCTTGAATATAAATGTCTAGATGCATTACTCCATCTCTGTTCTCAGAGAACCCCAAAGCACTAATCTGAGTTGCTATAAAACGGGGAACTCATTAAATGGCCTTATAGACCAAATAATAAGCCATCCTTAATATGCATGAGAGAGGTAAAGAAAAGCTCTCATTTCTGGGGTGGGTTTGGGAGGGGGGCAGACCAGAGTGGCAGAAATATATCAAAGTCAGATTTTCAAAGAAAGAGAAAAAGTTACTTGTCAGCCCCTAGGCATACATTCGAAGAAGCAGTATATAGTGGAGAAAGAGAAAAAAGGTAAAGCAGGTTTGTGATAGGAAAACAACTTTAATTTATAAACTGTATGGTGTCTCTATAGCACGAAAAATTTCCTAATTAAAAACAAGGAAAGGAAGGATAAATAAAAGAACTTCCATTAGAATTTTAGTGCAAAATTCTATTCAGTGCAAAAAAACAATGTAATTGAGAACAGGTTAACCTTTTAAAATAAGAGCATTCATAGCAACATTTAGACCAAAGCCGAATTCACGTATAAAGATGTGCTTGATGAAAGAGTAATAACACTATGAAATGACATGCTAAGTAGCCATGGATCCTGAGCCCACCACGAGTGTGTTCCTCTAGGCATAACATACATAATTTTCCTCAGCAATGGAGAAAAAAGAATAATGCCTGATATTATACCTTCAGGAGAAAAATAAAAAATAGTACTGCTAGGTAAACACCTACTCATTGCTGGCGGTATATCCAAATAAGAATCTTTTCTAATATGGTCCACCTCTCCTGTAAGAGTCTAACTTATTTATTCATTCATTTAGTTATCTGACGTCCATGAGACAGGCACATGCTTGTGGTCAAGAAGTAAAAATAAAACAGTTCTCTGCCTCAGGGAGCTTACAATCAAATGAGGAAGGAGGTGAATTACTAGCACATCTACCAGGCTACCCAAGTAGGAAACCTGACTGCATCCCAATTCTCTCTTCCCCTTCAGCCCTGCAGTTAGTATCACTGACCTGGTTCTCTTGACTCCACCTCCTAACTCTGTCTCTAGTCCTGCCCCTTTCTCTTCACCTGCCTCCGATCAGGATGTCTCCAAGTGGATTAAAAGCTTCTAATCTCCTCTGTTGTCACTCCAGAACAGATTTATCTTGCAGAATGTATTTATTATTATACTAACACACTGATTCGAGCCACGACATGGGTCCCACCCCACTGGCCAAAACATCATCCCTACTCTTTAAAGCAAGCCTGAGAAGACCTTCCTGGCCCGCTGATCTTTCTGTTCCCACATGAGCATTCCCTCATTTCCACCCACAATAAGCCACCTACTATGTACCCACACTGATCACTCTCGGTTCTCAAATTGCATGATGTCCTCTGTTGTCATTGACCTTTGCAAGTGTTGCTAGAACATCTTGCCTTGATAAGTCTCATAAGCTTCGAAACATTTCTTACTGGTACTATGCCAAATAGTCCATGATGGGGTTAGCTGTCCCTGCCCCACCATCTCCACTATATTTTCCCTTCCCTCACTAGGTTAACTTGTTTGTTGAGGGTTCAGAACACTGTTTACATTGTTTAATCAGTCCATCTCTAGAGCTTAGACTGCAGTATTTATTACAGTAAATCCTTTTTCTTTAAGATTTCACTTATTTATTTTTAGAGAGAGGAGAAGGGACAGAGGAAGAGAGGGAAAGAAACATCAATGTGTGGTTGCATCTCATGTGCCCCCTAGTGGGGACCTGGCCTGCAACCCAGACATGTGCCCTGACTGCAAATCGAACCGGCAACTCTCTGGTTTGCAGGCTGGCACTCAATCCACTGAGCCACACCACCCAGGGCAAATTCTTAATAAATAGGGTTTTTAAAAAGAAGTTATTTATTTATTTTTAGAGAGAGGGGAAGGGAGGAACAAAGAGGGGGAGAGAAACATCCATGTGTGGTTGCCTCACATGTGTCCCCCACTGGGGACCTGGCTCGCAACCCAGGCATGTGCCCTGAATGGGAATCGAAATGGTGACCATTTGGTTTGCAGGCTGGCACTCACTCCACTGAGTCACACCAGCCAGGGCAAATTCTTAATAAATAGTTTTTAAATAGATGAAGAACATGATAAATGAATGAGTGAATGAATGGATGAATGAATGAAATGTTCGTAGTCAAATATGGTAATTTCTACTATAGTGGTACATACAGAGAATTGTGTGAGTAAAGAGGAAGCGTTTCTAAAGCAAATAAATGGAAACAGTGGTTTTAAGATCAATATACCTCATTCTGTCAAATTTTAAAATGTACACAGTCTCTGCCAAAAGCATTCCACTTCCAGAATTAAAGTTGCTAATACAAAAAAGTAAGTTCTCTGTACTGTAATGTTCTTTATACTTAAGTATTCCTTGTAATAACAAAAGTAGAAAACAACTTAAATGCCATAGGTTAGGATCTAATTGAATAAATTACTACATATCCATAATCACAGAATACTATGCAAATACTAAGTATATTGATCAAGTTCCGTATGTTGAGATAAGAAAGGATAAACTATATTGTGAAGTAAAAAGCAGGCAGCTGAAGAGTGTGTATGTTACCATGTGTACAAAAGTATATACAAACATATATTCACACACATGTATATTGGTATAAGCATTGTTTATTTCTGGAATAACACATTCAAAATCTAGAAGTATTGATTGTCTCTAGGAGACTGAAGTGGGGACTTGAAGTAGCAATGAAACTTATTAACATGTATCCATTTATAGCTTATGCATTCTTTACCATGTGCATGCATTAACTCATACAAGAAGAAATAAATCAATAGCGAATAGCTAAACAACTCAACAAATAGAAGTTAGAGCAATATCCCAGAGAAGGTGAGGCCAGGCCTGCTGTTTGAAAGATGCTTAAGAGTTTAGTTTGAGAAGTGAGAGAACAGTATTCAGGGAAAAGGACTGGCCTGTATAAAGATGATATAAACATTAAAAAAAAAATTAAACCCTAGGGAAAAACGAAGACTTTTGTCATCAGAATGAAGTATGCATTTCTGGGGGTGGAGGATAAAGTTGAGGACTTAGATCAGAGGACACAAGAGAGGGAGACAGGGGCTATATACGGAGTTTATTTCTAGCATAACAACTAGAGGAAGACTTTAAAGGAATGGTTTCCAAACCTGCTGCTCAGGGAGCATTTTAAAACTCTTCACTCCCATGTCCCTATTTCCAGAGATTATGTTTCTATTAATCTTCATTGGAGCCTTATAATTCTAATATGTAATCACGTTTGTGTATAACTGCAGTTAACAGATTTTAAATAAAATACTCTTTCTACAGCACAGTTTTACGCTGTAGAAAGAGTACTAACCCTGGTTGTGTTTAGACTAGCATCGAGGTAGGCTAAAGTGTATAAGGTTTCTTAAAATATTGCCACTATAGCCCTAGCTGGTGTGGCTCAGTGGATTGAGTGCCGGCTTGCGAACCAAAGGGTCTCTGGTTTGATTCCCTGTTAGGGCACATACCTGGGTTGCAGGCCAGGTCCCCAGTAGGGGGCACACGAGATGTTTCCCACACATCAACCACACATTGATGTTTCCCTCCCTCTCTTCCCCATCTCTAAAAATAAATAAATAAAATTCTTGAAAAAAATAAAATAAAAAAATATTAATACTATAATCAATGAAGATCTAAAACACTTAACTAAAGACAAGTAGTAAGGATAGTTAAAAAATAGAATATTCCATGTTTTTATGTAGATGGAGCACATGAGAGAGGGGAAAATAATGTGCTTGCAAATATTAGTTTGGATTCAAATTTTACTTCTGCCATTTTATTGCTGGGTGATCTTAGACAAAAAATCTAGCCTAAGTTTCTGTTTCCTCACATGTGAAATGGAAATAATAATACCTGCATCAGAGAAATGGTTGAGTGGCAGACCAAGTAAATAGTTGATCATGATATCAGAGACATGACAAGCACTCAACAACAACCATTATAAAACTTTTGCTCTCACATCAGTTATGCTGAATGCATGAGAGGAAGAAGCAAAGTTTGACTTCTAGAATTTCTGTATACTCTTTTTATTGAAATATAACCTACATAGATAAAATTGTACAAGTCATAAGTGAACCGCACACTGATTTTTCACAGACACTACACCCATTTAACCAGCACTCAGGCCAAAAAGCACATATTGATGGGACCTTAGGCCCCCTGCAAGTCATTGGTCCAAGTTTGTTTGTTTGTTTTTGTGCCCACTAAGTATTTAGAACTATCCATCCCAAGAGTGATATTTTAAAAAGAGGTGCAATAGAGATGATACTGAGTTTAGTTCTGAACAAGTAGGGTCAGGAGCCGATGGGATACTCAAATGGAAATGACTAGGTATGAGTAGATAAGCTTTGGACACCAACTTGCTGGGCATTAGCAATTAAGTAGCAGTTGACATTAAAAAGAGTTTTAAAAAACTAATGTATTAAAGCTGTAAAATTGAAATGATTAGGCATCACATGGTGGTGGTCACAAGGTTTAAAAAGTAAGAAAAAGAAAAGAAAGATAGAGATCCCACTTTTTGGTAGCTTTAATATCATATTATATATCTGTCATTATTTAACGTACTCACTTATTACTGAAAACATTACTGGAACCATGGGACTTTCCACAGAGAAACGATATGCTATAAAAATGATTTAAATAAAGATGTTAAATGCAGCAGAAAGAAAGAAGGAGCTCCTACCCTTCGCAACAACATGGATGGAACTAGAGAGCATTACGCTAAGTGAAATAAGCCAGTCGGTGAAAGACAAATACCATATGATCTCACCTATAAGTGGAATCTAGTGAAAAAAAAACAAATAAGTGAGCAAAATATTACCAGAGACATTAAAATTAAGAACAAACTGATAGTAACCAGTGGGGGAGGTGGGAGGAGATAATAGGGGAGAAAGGGGGGAAGGGTTTTCAGGTCCTTCCAAATAAAGGACACATGGACAAAACCAAGGGGGCAGTGGGATCAAGGGTGGGAGGTGGGGATGGCTGAGGTGGGGGAAATGGAGACAACTGTACTTGAACAACAATAAAACCAAATACCTAAATAATAAAGTAGTATCATATTCTATATTACCACGATATAGAATGACAAATCGTGTTACTAATTAGAGATAGAACATTTTGCTTTTTGACCAAGTTAGGAGCTCTATTTTTTTTTCCAGATAATTTCAAAAAAAGGAACAGGAGGCACAGAAAGTTGGGAATTCACCAACTTGCTGAGGATTTAATTGCTCTCAGGAGACAAATGCTAGACTTGTCCCCTTGGCACAGAATCTGTGAGGAAAAGGTGTTAAACATAATTTGAAGCTTTCTCGGTTACAATAAAAGGACGTGGGTAAGAAAAATGCCATGTTGTATTGTTGAGGTTCAACAAGTCTTTACTATTAGCTATGTCTGTCTGTCTTTCCTCTGGTCTGACTGTCAACACCCCCTCCTCCGGCACCCTGTGTCACATAGCAAATTGTACTGATCGCTCTCCTGTCCCCATTGGCTGGAAAGCACTCAGCATTATGTAAAAGTATATATCTAGTTGTTTGTTAGGCAGCTTATTGACTGTCTTTCCCCTAATGTATTGGTTGATGAAAGGTTCAGGCATATTCATTTGCTGCACCGCCATACTCTTGGCACCTAGAAGAGGTGTTGAATTATTGCCTGGGATTCTGAATCTTAGCACTATTGACATTTTCTGCCAATTACTTCTTTGTTAAGATGGGCTCTCTGACACATTGTAGCATATTTAGCAGCATCCCTGGCCTCTACCTACTACATACCAGTAGCAACCCCACCCCCTCCTCAGTTGGGACAACTACTAATGTCTTTTCACACTGCATATGCCGCCCCCCCCCACCCAGGGGAGGCAAAATTGCCCTCAGTTGAAAATCACTGAATTATTGAGTAAACAAGGGTGCAAATGAATGCATGAGTAATGAATAAATGTCTGATTGCTCCAAAAAATGGAAGCTGGGGAAAAGAGCAGTTCAGTCAGAGAAAATTGCAAATAGGCAGATGCCAAAGGGGGTCAAAAGTGTACTCCATTCAAGAGCTGAGAGGGAGCTACTACGTCTGAAGCTATGAGAATAAAGCTGAGTTGAAATAGGAAAGTGAAGCATAGTTCATTTATGTAGGTCAAGGTAAAAGATTTGGGATTTACTCTTGGTCGAGTGAGAAGAGTTTTAATGAAGAGATGAGATAATTTAACTGACCTTTTTAAAAGGTTGCTTCCAGGTCTCTAATCGAGGTGACAGAGGGGGTGGGTAAAGAGCCGGTTAAGGGACAGCCATGAAGATGCTATTTTGTTACTCAAGGAAGAAGAGCATGGGGGCACATGGAAGCAGAGACACTGAGGGGGACCGTACCAATTCTTAGGTTAGGCCAAATCAATCTGCCAAGCCAAATGGATTCTATATTAGCATTGTGTTCAGGAACTATTTATGAGAATGACATTATACAGGATCCAGCAGAAGTAACACCTGTTGAGTGAGGTTGGCAGGGTACTAATATGGGTGTGATCATTTATAGTGTTAATTTGAACATTTTGATACAGGGTGCAGCCAAAGGGGGCCCCCCCAGAAAAAGATTTGGAATGGTGTCCAGAATTCAAAGTGTATGGGAATGATGGAGAGACATATAAGATGTCCTCACCCCACCCCCACAGGTGTGAGTTGGGGGGGAAGGGACAGTTTTGCACAGCCACAGCCTTGCAGCTAATCCATGGCATTGTCTTTTAACATATCTATAGCCTCTGGCGGTCACTTGGATATGTTAAATGGCTGTGGCCAGGCTTGGAGCTAGGGGGATGAAGTCACTTCCCCCCAAGATGTAACTGGGGGCAGGTCCCCCCCAAGTTACAGCGCTTGCGTAGGGGCTTGGAGAAGATTGGCTCGAGGACATGGGATGATTACTGCCCAGACTAACGATGGCAGCCCAGTAAACTTGTATTAATACAGAAATACTGGCAGGTGTAACTGATCTTGGGAGGAGTCGGAAATAGGGGTACAGAGGAAGATGGGTGCTGGGATTTAAGAGCCAGGCACGGCAGCCATTGGGAGAGAGCCACGCGGTTTCAGCAGAGTGAGGACCCCCTGTTGGTGAGGTGAAAGAGGGAGCCACGTGGTTTTGGCAGAGTGTGGAACCCCCTCTTTCCCAGGTGAAAGGGAAAAACCACGCAGCTTTGCCAGAATGGAGATCCCTGCAGCCAGGTGAAGAAGACAGCCACATGTTTTTGGTGGAGTGCGGACTCCTGCAGCTTTGGTAGAAGAGGCCCACGCGGCTTTGGGGTGCCCCTTTGGCCGCGGGGCCTGAAAAGCAACAGAGACTTTGATTGGAACTGGGTACAAAGGACTCTTGCCAGTGGACCATGGGAGGGTACCACAGTACTTTGGATTAACTCGAGATCCTGCACAGTGACACAGCTGACGGTGCCAGCGGCCTGCAACACAGACGTGTGCTCTTTTCCTGATTTACGGTACCCGGAATTGGGACAGCGGGGGAAGGGAGCACTGTGTGGGTGTAGGTGTACAACCTAAAGAACTTTGATATTTTAGTGGTGGCATTAGGCCTGAATAGCATTAAATAAACATTTTGTTTCCTTTTCACAAATCTCTGGCTTTAAGAGATGTGTTTCCAATTGGCGGCGGACAGAAGGGCCCAGTAGATTTTAGTATTTTGGTTTTTGGGAGGGGCCCCTGTTGTACAGCAGTTTTGGGCATCCCTAGGTGGGCCAAATATTGTATTGCCCCTCCCTTGGACCTCCTCTTGTTCGGTAACAATTTCACCTAAAATGTCCTGTGGTGTGCTTGAGTGTAACCTTGTTAGGTTACAGAATGACGTGCTTACGGTTGTGTAATAAAGATTTTGCAATGTGCTGGACCCCTGTATATACAGAACATAGGTTTGGTTATTTTATACATATGTAACTGAAACTAAGGCACTAATTTGCCAGAACATTAAAAAAAATCATTTATTTCATGCATTTCTTGAATGACTGCAATGTCCTCTAAACTTTAGGGGGGGAAAGCATGCTAGTTTAAATTTATGAGCAAGAACCCCACTGAGTGTTACTGGACCTTATAATGAAACTTGCATTTAACTTGACCATGACTGGAATAATTTCCTCACTCTGAGGTTCTATTTATTTTGTGAAACATCTAGAGGAAACTCTTATTTGCAAAACCACTTCAAAATGCTTCATTTTAGATTTTAATTTGCAGAGCTGTAGTGGTATTTATATAACTTCTTTGCAAATGTAAGATTTCATATGGAAGTTGTTGGATTTTCTCAACACATTTCCTCTTACTTTTGCCTGAAATCTTGACTAACAAGCATTTTTATAATCAAGTTTTCTCTTTTTCTCATAATCTCCTTTCCTTCACTACCCGTGGCAGATCATACTGAATGGTGTACCACTTCTTCAGGGACACACACTCCTATGGGGACATGAGAAGGTCCAGGTACTTAATCAGAATTAACCATCAATGAGGGAGAATCGATGACAAGTTGCCATAACATTCCCCCTTCAAAATCATCATAATTCTGATAAAGCATTTTTGAAAAAAAAATATCTGGACTAAATACATTGGTGACAATTCTGACATAGATAGCTGACCCTGAAGGAATTGCTTGACAAGACTACTGAGGGGATTTTTACTCTAGTAAGGAAAATGTTTGCACATTCAATTAAATTCCAACTTTGCAAACAGTAACATAAGAATATTTAATGTCAAAATATTTTTGAATACTTATTAATGCACAGTGCGTGAAGATCTGAACATTTCAACACTATGTGGCTTGATCTGACTTTTCTAACTGCCTTTAGAAAAATAAACCTAGGCTTCCTAAAACTACTGAAATGAAAGAACTGACGAACTCCTCGTTTATTCATCAGGGTTGTAAATGCGGATAGATGTAGTCTTGGTTGCCTACTTGGAGGGACTCCCCAGCTCACCTGTCTGTATATACATTAGACACCTCATCACATTTCTCCTACCTCACCTTGGTCCGAAGTCCTTTCTACCTCATATATTTGCTATTAACTTGCTGAGAAAACAATCCCAAAGTTACAAATCATCTATGATCCAAAAATGTATAATGTAGGTTTTACTCAGTAATAAAGCTTTCTGTTAAGTTTTAACATACTTTATATACTTTGTTCGATTACATGACATTAATATTATCATCAAACACTATTACGATTCCTTTCCAAAACAGTCACAGGGATATAAACCACAGCATAGGGAACACAATGAATAATATTATAATAAGTATGTATGAGGTCAGATGAGCACTAGACTTATTGGGGGGATTACTCTATAAGTTATATAAGTCTCACTGTGCTGCATACTTGAATTAATATAATATTGAATGTCAACTGTAACTGAAAAATAAAAATAATTTTTTAAAAAGAGATAAGCAGCCCTGGCTGGCATAGCTCAGTGGATTGAGCATGGGCTGTGAACCAAGGGGTTGCCAGTTCAATTCCCAGTCAAGGGCACATGCCTGGATTGCGGACCAGGTCCCCAGTAGGGGCACGGGAGACGCAACTAAGGCAACTGCACATTGATGTTTCTCTCCTTCTCTTCCTCTCTCTCTAAAAATGAATAAATAAAATCTTTTAAAAAAGAGATAAGCAAATAATAAAATAGCCACGTTCAACCACCTACCCCCCCAAAAACCCCAAATACTATTACAATTCCTCATATTTTAATCTCCTCCACCATGGAAATGCTCAGTCTGAGAGCAAAAACACCCCTTTAGCATTTTATGAGAGATTGTGTATGTTCATGTCAGTGAACTTAAAATCACTTTGACTTCTTTCTTTCCCCTCATGAGAGTTTAGATCTAAGCAGTCTCCCTCCAGCACTCACCAGACTCACTTCAGTATGGCACTATTTCCGTCGAACACGTGTGCTGTCAATCAACATGAGTATAATTGCAAAATAAAGATGCCTTGCAGAACCATTCTAAAAATACTTTGACATCTGAATCTCCGAGAGCAAGAGCTCAAACATAACAAAGAATCTTCTAGATTCACATGAAGCAAGCCCCCGAGGTAGCTGATATTTTATTAATTCTGAGCCATGCCGATTACGTGCACCCGCGTTAGTTAGATGGCATCTGCAAATGCAGGCTGTACTGGCATGGCGTGTGAATATTCTACAAAACTCATCAGATTGGCACTTGCTCTGTGAGTGAGAGTGCTCAGGAAATCTTTGGTTGCAGACATTTTTGCATCTCATTAGGTTAATGGGTTAATTACATCTGAAATCATCTTCTGATTGGGAGTCTGGCTAGTTAATTTAAGATGACTCCAGTGGCAACCGTGTTGTTTTTGTTCCAAACAGGATTTTGACTCTTTCTGAACAAGGATTGTACAAGTCTTGCCTCCATGCACAGAAAAGGAGTACCTGGAGTATAAGTAAGTATATATAGATAGGATGGTTCGACCAGAAAGCGCCGCTTACTGCCCTGTCTGGTGTGGCTCAGGGGTTTGAGTGTCGCCCCATGGACGAAAAGGTTGCTGGTTTGATCCTTGGTCAGGGCATGTGACTGCACTGTGGGCCAGCTCCCCTGTTGATGGCATGTAGAATGCCAGCTATTGATGATTCTCTCCCTCTCTTTCTCCTTCCCTTCCTTTCTCACTAAAAATAAATAAACAAAATGTAAAAAGAAAAAAAGAACTGTTTACTGCTATGAGAACGCCTTATAGGAAACCCTACCAGACAATCAACCTTCTACTCAAACTCCAGGGATTTCGATGTAGTTAAAACTCAATATGTATTAGGGAAACCACAAAAGAAACAATCTGTAGTCATTTTATGAAAAAGACCATGATCTAGCTATCATTTCCTTGGGAATAATGAGGAGTATTTTATCACCTAACAGCAGAGAAGCAAATTTTTGGAGGACAACAGGTATTTTCTACCAAGTCTCAGTTTAGTCTTTTATTCAACTTTCTTGCCACGTTATCCTGCAATGTACTTAGTTCATGTCATTTCTGCAGCAATTTGACCCCAAAATTTCCACTATCTAAGCAACAAGAAAAGCACATTGATTAAGAAATTGAATTCCATAATTAGTAAAGCTTGGCCAAACACTTGAAGTTCAAAATCTAAATAATTTATTTTACAATAGTAAAGGAAAAGGTAGAAAATTGGAAAATAATGTAAAATATTCCAAAACTTTTTTACTACTTTTAACAAAGCCAGACATTTTACAGATCTCTGCAAGCCTTTTGTTTTCCCTTCCTCTCTTATTGAGAGAGTGCTGCTCTGCACCCATGTCTTTCTTTCCTTTGGAATTTTGGTTTATAACACTCTATGCCTTGTGCCTAACCTGCGTGTTGGTCTCATTCTTTGCACAGAGACAAAAACACATAAGAGAGGGGAAAGTAGGTTTATCGCTGTGAATATGGGAAACAGAGTGTATTCTTGTCTTATTATTTATTAATTATTGTATATTTTCCATACTAACAACTGTAGACCTATCTCTGCCGCACTCAGTACACATGACATGTTAATGGAATACCACTTGGCCACAAATAAGAAGGGAATCTTATTCTTTGCGACAGCATGGATGGACCTGGAGAACATCATGCTAAGTGAAATGAGACAGTCAGAGAAAGACAAATACCATGTTATATCACTCATGTGTAGAATATAATGAACAAACTGAACTAACAAGCAAAAAGAGTAACAGACTTATAGGTGGAGAGCAGGCTGACAGCTGTGAGGGGTGGGGGCTAGATAGGGGGGTGAAGGGAGTTGAGCAAAAAAAAATTTTCAGAAAATCTTATATAAGACCAAGGTTCATAAGTTCAGTACCTATGTTTTCTTCTATGTAATTTATTGTTTCATATCCTATATTTAGGTCTTTGATCCACTTTGAATTAATGTTTGTACATGGTGACAAACTAGTATTCTAGTTTCATTCTCTTGCATGTGACTTTCCACCTTTCCCAGCACCATGTATTGAAGAGACTTCTTTTTACTTTGTATGTTTTTAGATCCTTTGTCAAAATATTCGCCCAATACATGTAATTTTATTTCTTGGCTGTCGATTCTCTTCTTTTGGTCTATGTGTCTATTTTGTTTCCAATACCCTGCTGTTTTGATTATCGTTGCTCTGTAGTATAATTTGAAGTCAGGTAATGTGATACCCTGGGCTTTGATATTTTTTCTTGGGATTGCTTCGGCTATTTGGGATCTTTTGTGGTCCTGCATGTATCTGATTTTTTGTTCTATGTCATTAACAAGATGCTATTGGGATTTTCATGGGCATTGCCTTAAACCTGCATACTGCATTGGGTAATATGGACATTTTAACTGTATTGAGGTTTCCAACCCAGGAACTTATCAGTTGAGAAGGTACTAGCTTAAATTTGCATAACAACCTTACCCTTGTTTACTGTGCTTTGCCCGATACCCTCCCATTACTGAGTCCCCACCCACACCATCTTGTCTTCAGCTGGAGATGGTATTTAAGGTGATGTCTTGGGCCATTTCAGAGAGTACCTTCATTTTTCTGCATCTCCCCTAAGCATACAGGAGAGACACAACTTATTAAACTTCTGATTGTTTTTCTTCTGTTTATCTGTGTTTTTATAATAAAGGGATCTCAGCCAAGAACATAGAAGGGTAAGAGAAAAATATTTTTCCTTTCTGACAAGGTCATGAGTTCATTCAGTGGAAGCGAGAGTCCCTGGAGGCCTACCTGGCTGGAGCTAGATCCACTAAAGCCTAGACAGCGGCTGCCAAAGATACTGCCTGAGGCACAAAGGGAGGGAGAGAAGTACCCTGGGGTCTTCTCTAACCCTCCCAACCTCTGCCATTGGCCAAATAGCACTGGAGGCCAGGTGTCATGGAACCCTGGAACTCAGCCTGCAAACCTCAATGTCCCAGTGGTACCCAGTGCAGCAGGTAAAGGAGTAAGGGGTATATTTAAAGGCACAAAAATAAACCCTGTGAGCCAGCAACCCCACTCCTCAGTGGATACAAAGAGCACTGTTTATAATAGAAAAGGAGATAAAACTGGAAACAACTCAACTATCTATCAATAGTAGAATGTATAAATAAATGGTGGTTTATGCCTCCAATGGAATATGACAGTGAAAATGAATGAACTATAGCTCTGTTCATTGACGTGAATGAATCCTGGCAACATGATGATGATTGGAAACAGCAGTCGCATAAGACTAGATGCACAGTGATTCCAATTATATGAAGTTCAGAAGCATGCAGAACAAAACAATGTCTTATTTAGAAATGTATACATATATTGCAAGACCATAATGCAAAAGCAATTAGAAGAGTGATTATCTCTATTAATGGTTGGGAAGTGATGGAAATTACTGAGGATATTTGAAATTAAGCAGTTGCTTATTTTTATTATTTAAATCACATAAATATTCTTTTATCCCTATATCATAAAAACATTTGAGACAGACATATGTTTGAATGATTAAGTTAATACAGTAACTACCAACTAAAAGGAAAGTGGCACTTATCTTTGGAAATTCTTCCCCTCTCTGTTTGCAAGGGGGTTTTTTGGCACTGAAAAAATAGTTTAATAATCATAGCAGACCAGAGGCTGATTCGGTGGGGAGGGAGTGGGGGTAGCTTATCATGAAAAATGACCTCTGGCAACATGTTCCTTGAAGCTTCTGACTTTATATATTATTGTCAGTCAGTTTGCAACTTTGAGGAAACAGTCTTCCCGCTGAAGAGCTCTGTTATAGCTAATATGTGTCATCAGAGTCCAGAAAGGCGTTTCAAAATTTATTCTTCAAGAAGTATTTGCTGAAGGCTTGCTATGTGAGCAACACCAAGCTGAATTTAAAATGAACTTGCATAAAAAACATAGGTGTATAACACACATAGTCACAGGCAACAGTGTGATGATAGCCAGAGGGAAAAGGGGGTGGGGGGAGGCAGACATGGGCAAAGCGGGGATAAATGGGGATGGAAAGAGACTTTGCTTCGGGCGATGGGCACGCAATGCAGTGTGCGGGTGATGTTTTGTTGAGTTGTACACTTGAAACCTGTATCGTTTAGTGAACCAGAATCACCCTAATAAAATTGAATTTAGAAAATAAACACAATAAAATGAACTTGAATGATTAGTCATCATTTGTATCAAGAAAAATAGGCTACAGGGCTTTCCAGATACTAAAAAAACACCTAAAAAAAGTCAAATGACTCTAGGTGTAAAGGATTGCACAGCGATGAGCCAGAACTACATTGTACCTTCTTGGGACACATTGTCCAAAAGATGGTGGCACTAGATCATTGGGAGATCCAGTTGGTACTATGCCATGCACCGCAGTCTGTTGGCCAACTTTGGCCAGCGTGGTGAAGGGCAGTCCAGGCACATTAAAGACTCACCAGGTGAGGACCCACTGTATTTCTCAGTGTTTCTGCCTCAAGACTTTCTCCAAAGTCATGGAAACTCATTCAGTCTCCACAAACGATGTCCTCAGGCAGCCCTTGATCAAGGGGTGAGAGACGGAGTCTCCAGCCTCATGTTTGTCAGTGGGACAACTATTAAGTGTGTTCTCCAGCATTCCTCAGAGGTCTCTATTGAACTGAGCAAACACGGTGCACAGTGTTAGCCAACTCAGGAGCTCAATATGGTTTGTTCCCTTTCCCCTCACTTTCCCTGTTCTCCCGTGTGTCCTTCCTTTGATCAGCCACCCAATGAACTCCTTGCTCTCTAATCCTTCTCTCAGACTTGGCTTTGCAGGAAACCCAAACTTAAGAGTACGACAAATGGCAGCCAAAAAGAGAGGCTTTCTTCCAAAGAGGATGACGAAACGCCCATCAAGTGTCATTATCAAAACACAGACAATGGATAGATGTCCTGACTGAGCAAAGTGAGCTGCTGGACCCTCCGGTTAGAGATACAGAGGGTTACAACTACTGTCAGGGGGGAACAGGTAAGGATTCAGAGTGGAAAGACTTTAACACAAGCCATAAAGTCCTAGAACTAAAAAAAGCAGTTACCCGAGTACAGGCCAGACTCTGAGAGCAAGAGCACAGAGGGACTCACAGAAAAAGATTCTGGAGGGACCAGCCCAGGCACTTGACCCTCATAATAGTCAGTAACAGATGGTTCTGGCTAACCAAGACACAAGTATTGGAATTGATGGGAATAGACTTTGTATACCATTGCATAGCATGGTAAAATCTTGAAGTATCCATTTGTGGCATGAACACTCGAGTCTATTGGGCCCTGGCTGGTGTGGCACAGAAGACTGAGTGCCACCCAGAGAACCAAAGAACTGCCAGTTCAATTCCCAGTCAGGGCACATGCCTGGGTTATGCACCAGGTCCCCAGCAGGGGGCACATGAGAGGCAACCACACATTGATGTTTCTCTCCCACTCTTTCTCCCTCCCTCCCCCTCTCTAAAAAAATTAACGAAATAAAAATCTTTAAAAAAATTGTGTCTATTGGTACCAGGAAACAAGTACAAGAGTATTCATAGCAACGCTGTTTAAAACAACAAAATAAATGAACAAGCAAAAAAGCCTAGAAGCAATCCAAAAGCCCTCTGGCAGGAGAATGAATAATTAAATACCTTATATAGTAGTGCAAATAAGGGAGCTACTGCTATACAAAAACCTCAAGATGAAATTGTAGGAATATGGTATTTTGTGAAAGAAACTCCCAAATATCATTGTAATAACTTTTAAATATAAAAACAAAGTGCTATGCGCCCAATTAACTATTTTTACAATAACCCTGTGGCTACTATTCCTATTTGTGGAGATGGAGTCTCAGTGAACCTAAGCAACTTTCCCAAGGTCAGACATCCAGTAATGAGTAGACAAAGAACTCAACTCCAGGCTGTAGAACCCCACCCTTAACTGTTACACTAAAACTCCAGGAGATATTGTTGAAGCATATGTATCTGAGAAGACGTTTTTTTCAAAATCAGGGAATGATAAATTCAGGCTCTGTTTATTATCGCAGGTTGGGGAACACCAGCAGATGGAACGAAGGAGGAGTGCTTAGGAGCACTTCATGTTCACTAATAAACATCAGTGCTTATCACCAACAGCCTAGTTTCTGCACTGAACAGTCAGGTGGAGATCAGCATGAGGTGTGGGTCATGCATGAGGGGCTCACACACAAGGTCGGATATGCATTTACCTACAATGTCGACATTCGACTCACCAGGAACTGTTCTGCATTAATTTTTATTTTGAAAATATTGAACTAAAATATTACCTTAATGACTGAAATTTTAGATACCCCCTTACATTTCATACTGAACTCAAGTATCTCACATGCATTACCCTAGTCTGCGCCCTGGTTCAGAGGTGCCCATCTTGCTAGGAGACGAGGGGGAGGGAGAAAAACACAGCCCTTGTCTCGAATGTAGATTTTCCTGTGTTCATAGGTTGTAGCTTTACCTGAGGTGGCATGGCGTGGAGGCTGACCAACAGTAAGTAGAGGCTAAATTACCCTTCTCTCCTAGCTCACCATTGAAGTCCCTTCTCTTGCGTTAATACATTAAAAAAGGTAAATGCATACTCTGGTTTCTCCTCAGATTGTATAAATCTTTCACCTTTTTATTAAGAAGGGAAATGGAACTATGGGTATTGAGACTCTACACTGTACCAGGCCTTTCATTGAGTCCTCCCAATTATCCCATATAGTCAGTACTAATATTCCCATTTTTTTTCCAAAAAATTATTTTGGAAAAATAATTTTAGAGCTGAATAACTGTAACCACTCCTTAACTGTTAAGGAGTTAAAATGACACTGGGCCCTTTGAAGGCAACTGCGATGCTGATGTGGCCCCCCCCTTAAACGTGACTTTGACAGCCCTGATCTAAGGGAACATAGTTGAAGTGCCACTTGTATTATTTCTTTCATCCTCTTATGCTTGGCCTATTCTGAAAGGCAATGGTAGCTCTTTCAAGCAAATCCACTGAAATATGTGGAAATAATTCATAAACTGGAAAGTACTGTATCGACATTAACATAGTCTCATTAATAAACAATAATAAAACCATTTACATCTGTTTCTAATTTTCATAATACAGGTGAAAGTGTATTTTGCCTTTCTTAAAGGGCCACATGAAATAAAATGGAATATTACAAAAATGAAAAAGTCTACTGCCATTATATTGGGAAAATATCACTTGCAGTCAACAATCAGTGTTGTCACTGAAATAAAATATCCTGAGCTTTGTGCTATATTTTCTAGTATTCCTATTAACACAATTAAAATGGGGAAATGCATTTGAACAGATGTCTATTCTCTGAGGAAAGGTAACTAGAAATATTACCTATTCTAAATTGAGGCAGCTATGTTATTATAAATAGAACAATAAACAAAAGTAATGTACACAATTTCATAATTTACCACTTGATTCCAAAGTTCAGGAGGGAGTGAAAATATATATCAAACTAAATTCTAGCCAATTTAACCCATGATACATCCCACTAAACCTCATTAAGTTTACTTTATCTCAGATTAGTAGCTGCTAACATAAATGAGTAAAAACCAATATTTCAAATGTCAATATTTTGTCTCTATCTATAATTTATTATTTTATATTTCTTATTGAAATATATTAAAAATTTAAGATCTGGCCCTGGCTGGTGTATGTAGCTCAGTGGATTGAGCACAGGACGTGAACCAAAGGGTCACTGGTTCAATTCCCAGTCAGGGCACACGCCTGGGTTGAGGACTGGGTCCCCAGTGGGAGCCACCTGAGAGGCAATTACACATTGATGTTTCTCTCCCTCTGTTTCTCCTTCCTTTCTCCTCTCTCTAAAAATAAATTTAAACAAATTTAAGATCTGATATTAATGCTGATATATGTTACAATTAGCTTGAAGGTCAAAAAAGTGAAATATTTTTCTCTATGTCCAAGCAAAACACATTAGCACAGGTGATCTTTACTTTGTTACAAGCATGTAGAAAGTCAATGTAGCAAATATGTCAATCTGAGTTAAAAAGATCTGTTTGTCTGTTTATATCTTAGATATTCTGCAACCAACTTTATCACACATCACATGCAAATTCACAAACAAAAAATCACTATCAAACATAGAAAAGCAAGTGAGAACCTTTCCTACAGCTGTGCTTTTTCAACTGCTAGTCAGTTACAAAACTGCGAGTCCCCCAAATGTTCCCTTTTACCCTTTCTCTCTAACTCTATAGTGTCACCTGTGGGGGAGGGGCAGGGAGTAAAGCTGAATTGCATCTTCTGGCTACAGTTCAGCCTTTATAATATAAACATTTGGTGTGTTACCCTTGTTCAATGGTTTTTATCTGTTGAATTTCCTGGCTTACACAGGCGCTTGCTGAATAAATTCTCCCCATTTCCAGAAAGGCCACCTGGCTTTGTGGGAGTGCTAGGGGCAGTTCCCTTTGTCATTTCCCACTGAGGGACACTCCTATTATGTCCTGTCACTCTAAGATTTGCCCTGCTGGGAGAAAAAGGAGCTTATGAGAGCTTTCTGAATAACTCAGAGAAACGAAGCTGTTCTACAGATATCATCATCAGACCCTGGACAAAGATTATAGAAAATTCCACTGGCAGTTTAAAAAAAAAATAATTTACTTCTGGATCAGTCCTTGGTAGGAGATTAAAGGCTTTAGGAGGACTGCATGCCATCCAAATTCAAATTCCAGGTAATCACTAGCCACATTAAAATGCGGTTCTACGTATGGTGTTGAAGTCCAATTAAGAAAATGCTTGCCCTGGCTGGTGTGGTTCAGTGGATTGGGCGCTGGACTGCGAAGCAGGGGGTCACTGGTTGGATTCCCAGTCAAGGCACATGCTTAAGCTGTGGGCTAGGTCCCCAGCAGGTGGTACGCAAGAGGCAACCACACATTGATATTTCCCTCTCTCTCCCCTCCCTCTCAAAATAAATAAAATCTTAAAAAAAAGAAAATGTTTAATTTATTTTTTGTATTTCAGAGGTAAAATATATATGCTGAGATTTCTCTGTTGGATACACACAGCCCCTGCCTTTACTATCTATTGTAAAGGTTTATATTATTTGTATCAGTGTACATTAAAGAATTGTATTACATGGAAAATGCAAGAGTTCATTAAAGATAAAATTGACTCTTGAAACTGGAGGCCTATTAATCTAAATTTGCATGAAAACATCTAGAAAATTTCAATATGTATTCTTAAAGACAAGTGAAATACTATCTTTACAGCATTAACAATATATCACAAACACCAAGAGTGAACCCTAATACAAACCATGGATTCTGGGTAGTAATGATGTGTCAAAGTAGGTTCATTAATTGTAACGTATGTGCCACGTTGGTGCGCGATGCTGATAACGGGGGAGGCTATGCGTGTGTTGGGATAAAGGATATGTGGGAAATCTCTGCATTTACTTTCCACTCAATTTTGCTGCGTACCTAAAACAACTCTAAAAATAAAGTCTATAAAAACAAGTAATGTATCATAATTCACTTGAAATCTCTTATAGAAGTTTCATGTATTCCTAGCACAGGGTGTACATAATAATGCAAAGACCTAGTCCTCCAGGTCTCAGGATTGGATTGAGAAGAGCATTTGGAAAAATAATTAGCATGCAATGTGATACCTGCTATGATACAGTTTAGTAGAGAGTGGTACAGGGGGATCATAGGACAGAGGGAGATTAATTCTACCTCAGAGAATTAATGAAATGTATCACCCAAGAGATCAGATTTTGTTTGCGCCTCAAAGGATGATTAAAAACTTATCAGGTTGAGATAGTAGGCAGTATCATTCAAGGTCTAAGGAAACTGTTTTGTTTTATTTTTTTTTTAAGATTTTATTTATTTATTTTTAGACAGAGGGCAAGGGAGGGAAAAAGAGAGGGAGAGAAACATCAGTGTGTGGTTGTCTTTCGCACGCCCCCTACTGGGGAATTGGATGAGTGACCCTTTGGTTCACAGATCGGGCTCTCAATCTACTGAGCCAGACTAGTCAGGATAAAGGAGACTGACTGCCTAAAAGTAGATCAGACGTGGAGTGGAAGAAATGAAGAGGTGAAAGTAGGAAAATGACAAAAGAGAGAACCCTGTAGGTTTAACTATGGAGTTAAAATCTGGGGCAATGGAGTAATTCTGAGAGCAGTGTATGGAAGGACTGGTTTAGAAAGACCACAATTAAGGCGCCAAACAGAAGTAAGATGACAAACCAAACAATCATAGTGGAGGTAAGGCAGTGGTGATGGTAGTGGGAAAGAGATTCTGGAGTCCCACAATAAAGTTCTAGGACCAGAATGTCACTACAGAACCTGCACAAAATGGTCTTATCCTCTTTCTAACAATATAATGAGCTGCTTTTCAGAGACAACACATCAAAATGGCAAGTCACACAGCCCAAGCATAGGCAGAGGAGAGAATTTTGACCTCTAGCTGCACCCAGAACCAAAGTCTCACCCCCTCTCCCTCAGGGCCAAAGGATTGAGATGTGGCCGGAACTTGAACACCACAATCTTTTCAGAAGCAAAGGGTCCACTGCGCAGGAAGATCCGGTGCTGAAGCCCCTTACAAAGAACAGCCAAGTTCCCAGGTCCTCCCAAGAAAACTTGCCCCATCGATGCTTCTGCATACCGGTTCCCCCAGCTCCTAAAACCCTGTCATCTTTTCCCTCTCAGAGAGGTGAATTTGGGTTTTCTTCCTATTTCCTCCTTGGGCTGCCTCTTGAGATACTCTTTCCTTGCTGCATACTTGACGCTTTAGCTCTCTCTCTTACTGTATGCTATTCCTGAGCGAATAAGCATTTATTAGTTACATTTTACACTGATTTGAATAATCATTTTCTCTGGAGAAACCTAACCCCATATACTCTTTCCCTCAGAAGGCTTTAGAAATACTAAACTGCAGTTCATGATTCAAAGGGTGCATCAAATCTCTCTGAAGAGGAAGACCTAGATTTGCTCCTTGGAAAGAGGACTGGTGATTAATGGCTGAAAGATTAAATCGCTGCATGTACAAAAAGAGAGGTTGAAGCTTGATATTTTATTTATTGAAGTTATTCTTAGATCGCAAGTAATTTAACTTTAGACATCAAACTCTACCTGCAATGAGACACTGGGTGGATAAAAGCCCCTTTAAGAAGATCCTTATCATCACCCTACTCAGGTGGCTACTGTAATATATGGGCTATGGAAATACACTCTGTTAGATTTTAATTAAGAGATAGAGTGTAAAGCCCAAGTGTTATATACAATTAAAAAAAAAGGTTTTACCTCCCTAAGAGTTTTTAGAAAAATTAAGTTGAAATTCATTGTTAGTACATCGATTTTAGCTTTCATTTATCCATCAGTTATATAGAAACTTCAAAGTACTCTGGTTGTATCTGTCTCAAAGCAAGGCTGATGTCTGACCTTACAGTTCCTTTTTTTTTTAACATTGTTTTTTGTTTTTCATTGATTTAAGGAGAGAGAACATTGATTTGTTGTTCCACTTATTTATGCATTCATTGGTTGATTCTCGTATGTGCCCTGGTGGGGAATTGCACCTGCAACCCTGGCATATTGGGACAATGCTCCCACCAGCTGAGCTTCCCAGCCAGGGCTGACCTTACAGTTTCTTTGTGAAACCCATTTGTAGTAAGTGGTGAATAAGTGTAGGAGTGAAAACCACAAGATCCTTGAAGACTCCATGTTATTTCTCTCTCTCTCTCCCTCACTCCCTTCCTCTCTCACTTTGCTTGCACATAGTAAAAACTCAATTGAATTAAATTCAGCCCAACAGAAGCGCGTATGTGGTATGGTTCAAAAGAGTAACAATGGAATTTTCGACAAACACACCAGAACTTATTCCTCCTACAAATATTTGTTGCATATTTATTTTATGCCATATCATGCATCCAGCAGTGGAGATAAAGCAGTGGACAAGGACGGACATGATGACTGCTCTCGTGGGACTTCTAGCGTATTGTAGGAAATAACGAATACATGATAAAATAATATATAATTTGATAAAAGTTATGAAAGACATAAGCATGATGTTAAGATACAGAAAACCGAAAATAAGAGTGAAGGGGATTATTCTCAATTAAATAATCAAGCAAGGTGTCTGAGGAAGTACAATTAAATTGAGATTTAAAGGGTAGAGATTCCATCATGCAAAGTAATAGCAAGTGTTTTGTTTGTTTGTTTTTGTTTTTGTTTTTTCCCCAGGGACCAGTGTGCACGAAGTTCCTGAGGTCGAAAAGAGTCTCCCACTGTTTTCGGAACCTTTCGTTAGATCTGTCTTCATAGAGTAAAGGACACATCAATATGGTCAAGAATATTGAAATTGTCCTCTTTGACAGTAGTGTTTATCTTTTGAGACAATTCAACAATTAGCAGAAGTGCTAAATTAAATGAATTAGCAGGTTGGAATGTGCTGGATTATACCACTTCTGACAAAAATATAAGGAGACTAGTTGTAATCAATCAATTGCCTATAGCACACTTTTAAAAGGACGTCTAAAATTTGCAACAGATGAACAGAATTCATGAGAAAGCAACAAAAAATGGCTCTCTCTTAAACATTTGAAAATGGCCACCCTCACTCATTATTTGATACATGCAAACTAAACATACAGTTTTTCAGCAATCAGGGAAGCAAAGATCAAAATGTTTGACAATATACTCTGTTGTTGATGGTCTGAGAATACAGGTACTCTCATACCTTGTTGATAGATGTGAGTTGATATGTGTTCATGCACCAGTGTGAAACACACACACACACACACACATATGCATAGCGTATCTCTAGAAGGATACATAAGAAACTGGTGAGTCCTGGCTGGTGTGGCTTAGCGGTTTAAGTGTTGGCCTGAGAACCAAAGGGTCGCTGGTTTGATTCCCAGTCAGGGCACATGCCTGGGTTGTAGGCCAGGTCCCCAGTAGGGGGCGCTCTAGAGGCAACCACACATTCATGTTTCCCTCCCTTTCCTCCTCCCTCCCCCTTTCTTTAAAAATAAATAAATGAAATATTAAAAAAAGAAACTGGTGATATAACTTCCCTCAGGTAAGAGTAAAGGAGAATAACTAGGTGGTTGGGTGCCATCTTGGGAGAAATAAGTTTCATTGTATATCCTCTTTGTAACTTTTTTGAAATTGTACTATGTGAAACTAATTAGATAATAAGAGCTTTAAGAGTACTTTGTCTTCAAAAAATAGTTTACATGAAAAGGATTATAAACACCTCCATCTACCCATCCATCTTTACATCTATCCATCCTTTATCCATTAAATGCTTACTTTATAGAAATATCTGTGAAACTCCTAAGCCATGTACTCTACACAGAGAGTACATGAGGGATAAAAGCTTCGATAAGACAGTTTTACCTTCACTAAATATATGTAGTAGCCTGCCCTTATCCACGGTTTTACTTTCCATGATTTCAGTTTTACCTATAGGCAATCGTGGTCCAGAAACAATTCAACGGCAAATCCCAGAAAGACCCAATTCATAAGTTTTAAATCAACCACTGCTCTGAGCAGTGGGATGAAATATTGCCCCTGGCCGCCCCCTCCTGGCCTGCATGTGAGTCATCCCTTCCTGCAGCATATCCAGGCTCTGTACCCTCCCTGCTCATTAATTACTTAGTCCCTTCCTGGTTATCAGATCACTTGTCCTGGTGGTACCCCGGTACTTTGTTCCAGTCACCTTTATTTTGCTTAATAATGGCCCCAAAGCTCAAGAGCAGTGCCAGCTTCAATTCAGATAGGGCAAAGATAAGCTACAAAGTGCTTTTTTTTCAAGTGAAAAGGTGAAAGTTCTGGACTTAGTAAAGAAAGCGAAGAATCGTGTGCTGGGGTTGCTGGTATCTACAGGAAGAACAAATCTTCTATCCATGACATTGTAAAGAAGGAAAAAGAGATTTGTGCTTGTTTTGCTATAGCACCTCAAACTACAAAATCTATAGCTGTGGTGCATCATATAAGTGCTTAATTAAGTTGGAAAAGGCATTAAATCTGTGGGTGGAAGACATGAACAGAAAATGCATGATTGACGATGGTGCAGAAAAGCGCTGAGTCTATAGGATGACTTTAGTAAAGGATCCCCTGAAATGAGTGACCACATTCACATAACTATTATAGTATATGATTGTTCTATTTTATTACTCGTTATTGTTGTTACTTACTTACTGTCCTAATTTATAAAGTAAACTTTATCATAGGTATATATGTACAGGAAAAAAAGTAGTATAAATAGAGCTTGGTACTATCTGTGGTTGCAGGCATGTGCGGGGGTTCCTGGGATGTATTGTATCTCCCGAGGAGACTATTGTACAATCAAGTTGGAAAGAAGCTACTCCATCATTATAGGTACGAAGGTTCTGGTAGACACCTTATTGGAAACACGAAAACAGAATAAAGGGCAAAGAGAGCTAAAGCCTTCCCATGGAGGTTGAAACTTGAAAAGCATTAAGGGATAAAATTCAAAAGCCTGGCTACAGATTGATTTTTAACTGTTTTCCTATTTCATTTCCCTTTGGCCTTTTTGGCTGCCCAAATTCCTTTCATGTATACATTCAAACTAAGATGAACAACTGTGTTCTTAAACACTCACGGACAAACAAGCAAACAAGCAAACAAGCAAACAAGCAAAAGTTCAGTTCTCACATTGGCAGATTATCCATGAGGAAAAGCAGAGTTTTTGCCACTCCAAAATATGCATCTTTGGGACTTTGATGATTTTCAGTTGGTTACTTTTAAGCAAGAGGAGATGCAGGAAAAACCTCTGACCATCCCCCTAAGTGCCTAAAAGAATTTAGAGAGAGAATGTGCTGTTTCTTTTGGGCCTCATCTTGTCAGCACGCATATAAGTGACAGAAATAATAAAGAAGGTTGAAAAAGAGCAGGGAAAGATTCAGAATCATGTAAATTTGATTATTAGAGTAACCAGAGAATGCAGAAGGGTGGAAGAAAAATGATTTTTTCCCAAATCTACACATATGAATGACTTTTTAATGATTGTGCTTTTAAGTATCTCTTTTTAAAAATTTTTTATTTACTTATTTTTCAAGTACAATTTTCTGTCCATTTCTCCCATCCCAGCACACCCTGCCCCGTGCTCCCCACCTCCCTCCCATCCCCAACCCCCCTTAGTTCTTGTCCCTGTGCCCTTCACACTTGTTCCTCCAAATCCCTCCCCTTTTTCCCCTTAAATTCCATTCCCTCTCCCCTCTGGTCACTGTCCCCTTGTTCTCTATTTCAGTGTCTTTATTTTTATTCTGCTTGCTTGTTTGTTTTGTTGTTTAGCTTCCTGTTAAAGGTGAGATTAAAAGAGTCTTGATAGACTATGTAGACTGCCCTGGCTGTTGTGGCTCAGTGGATTGAGTGCCCTGCCTGTGAACCAAAAGGTTTCCAGTTCCATTCCCAGTCGGGACACTTGCCTGGATTGCCTGCCATGTACCCAGTAGGGGGTGCTCAAGAGGCAACCACATATGGATCTTTCTCTCCCTCTCTTTCTCCCTTCCTACCCCCTCTCTAGAAATAAAGAAACTCTTCAGAAAAAAAGAATATGTGGACCTATCCCTGTACTTGACAGTGAACAGTAGAGGAAGGAAGCAGTTCTGATTTTGCTCTAGATTTATTACTGTCAGTAAAATAATTGCAATATTGGCATCCAAACCTGAAATTGTATCAGAGTCTCAATAATGTTGCTAGCCAACTGAGCAATTTAAAAAGGAATTTCCCATAATTAAATGACAAAAGCAAAATAGTTTTGCTACTATATAATTTGCATATAAAACAAATATGACTTTCCCATTTTTCACTATAGTTTGGCTGCAATTCTACTTGCAGGAAGCATAGATTCCAATATTTCTTACTTCCAGACATTAATTGCTACGTTCTTTTTTTCACAACCAGCTATACCACTGGAAACAGGACCTTACTGTGGTGGCTACATAATGCCTTTTCCACAGATACAAAAGACTACTACTACTACTAATAATAATTTTAAGTCACCAAAATATTAGATGTAATGATGTAAATCCTATTATAGGGCTGAAGCTAGGATGAAGTAACAGCAGCTGTCTATGATTTGCTATTGAGGTTAATAATAGTGGAAAATTTTATTAACAGTCATTCATTTTCTAAACCCTTGCAAACTTTTCACAATTGTGGTGATGTAAAAGGGAAGATGGGTTTTTTTTATCACATGGATATGCTGCATTTAAAAATAATAATACTTCACAGGGTTTGCAGGACTTGTTTTATTTCCTGAATTTAAAAATAAATGAAGCTATGTCTCATTGTAAAATAAGACTTGAACTGTAAATTGGGAAAAAAATGCCCAAAGCAGAAACATATTAAAAATAAGATAGATTATCATTGTTAACTTTAGAAAGTGAAGTTTTCAAAAAATTAGTTGCAAATTCATAGGCACATAAAAACAACCAAATTTAAATATCCGTCTAGGTATCCATGTAATCTTAAGCAAATATCAACTTTGAGTATGCTGGCATGAGAAAATAAAGGAAATGTCAAGCTACAAATACAGAAATCACCAACAAATTGCTTCCTTTCACTTGCCTACAGAAGATTTTACTGCTATTGAAAAACAATAAAGCTCTCTGACATCTGGATTCAAAGATTTCTCATAAGCCTATGGGTGTAAAGTAAGTCTTGATTTTATGAATTAAAGAATTAGAATATAAAAATGTTTATCTACTAGTTTTAATTGAGTTACTTTAGTTGATTATAGCATATTTCAAACCATAGCCTATATTTCAAGTGTAAGTCCTATGTGAGGGGAGTGATTAATTTTGTGTTTAAGAAACTGATTGTACCCTGGCTGGTGTAGCTCAGTGGATTGAGCATGGGCCCTTGAACCAAAGGATTGCAGTTTGATTCCCAGTCAGGGCACATGCCTGGGTTGTAGGCCAGGTCCCCAGCAGGGGGCATGTGAGAGGCAACCACACACTGATGCTTCTCACCCTGTTTCTCCCTCCCTTCCCTTCTCTCTAAAAAAAAAATCTTTAACAAAACAAAACAAAAAAATAAAACCATTTTTCCAGAAACACAGGTTATACAGCAAACCTTGACGAGTGGATATGACACGGTTGGCAATGGAATGTATGTGCGAAATTAGAGATTGGCTGTGACATGAATAACAGCCCAAATCCATTACTACATGTACTGAAATACTGCAAAATGCATGTCAGCAGGAGAATCCTCCTTTCCAAAAATAGAGAACATTACTGTAATATGTGTAAATTTTAAGCATCTAAATGTGCTTATAATGTACAACATTAAGATGAAATATTGAACATAACCTAAATATTTCACCTGAACAAACATGGATTTCATTTAGAAGGTTGGAGAAAAGGTAAATGGTAGTTTACCTTTTACCTTTTCCAAGGCTGGCAGGTTGGGCAAGATTTAGAGATTCTAGGGACACAATTGTCAATGTCATCATCCAAAATTTGCCAAATGACTAGGTAGGCTTTTCAAAATAAATTTAAAAAATATTTCTTAAAGAAAGTAAAGTGATTACAGTTACAAGTAATTTTGGCATGCTACACATAGCCTATGGAGTTCTAAGAATGTGCCATCTTGGAACTGGGGTGACCACATCTGCTGATACTAATGTTACACTGCAAATACTTTTACATTTTAAACCATGGTGCTGTGCTCCAGAAAACTGCTCTTTTGAGTCTTTTCATTCTGATAATATCTTCTAAGGAATTTTAAGGGCTACAACCCTTGATTTAGCAAATAAAATCTGAGTGTTTTGGATACATCAGTCCAAACAGGTGGCAAACACAAGGTCCGTGGGCCAAACCCGGCCCTCCACCTTGTTTTATCTGGCCGGCACCTTATTTCTACTGGGTGGCAGTGCCAGGCTCTCACGTAACTTAAGGAGTAGTTACATTTACAAAGGAATTTCCCATAATTAAATGACAAAAGCAAAATAGTTTTGCTACTATATAATTTGCATATAAAACAAATATGACTTTCCCATTTTTCACTATAGTTTGGCTGCAATTCCACTGTTACTGAATGTAACCCTAAAGTTACATTCAGCCCTTTGAAGGCAACCGTGAGGCTGATGTGGCCACCAGTGAAAATAAGTTTGACACCCCTGCATCAGTGGGTGGAAGGAATTCATGCACTTTCAGAAGTTCTTCACTTTGGGGCTCCCTGCGTAACTGAACCATACCTTGAATCCAGTAACCAAACTACATGAAAGTGTTGCTAATCTAATGCTATTGTTGAAAGACAGAGTAACTTGAAAAATATAGTAGGCTTTCTAAAATGGCTTTAAGAACATCAAGTACCCTGTATTTTGCTGTGTATAATTCACATCCATGATTTCGTCCTAAACACTCAGGAAAAAATTTTCATTTTAATTTTTTAATTCCATTTTTTATTTATTCACGTTTAGAAACAAAACCAGTTATCATATTCCAGGATACTACTTTGCATATGGATATTATTATTACTTTCTAGAGTTACACTTTTAACTCATAAGCATAAATAAAACAATTTAAAAATGTACACAGATACAGAATTAGTACCACCCATGTATGATGTGCACTCTTATTTTTCCCCTCACAAATTTGGGCCAAAAAAAGTGCACATCATACACAGCAAATATGGTAAACATTTCTGAGTGGGATACACACAACTATTGTATATGATAGCAACTAAAATAGAGACCATGACCCTAGCCCCAAACCTAACTCCCTTGGTTACTTATATTGATACAGGGTGCAGCCAAGTGCCCCCCCCAAAAAAAATAAAAAAAGATTTGGAATGGTGTCCAGAACTCAAAGTGTATAGGAATATTGGAGAGACATGTAAGATGTCCTCACCCCTTCCCCCACAAAGGTGTGAGTTGGAGGAAGGGACACATGGAGCAGGAACATGCAAGGCTGTTTTGTACAGCCACAGCCTTGCAGCTAATCCATGGCACCATCTTTTAACATATCTATAGCCTTTGGCGGTCACTTGGATATGTTAAATGGCTGTGGCCAGGCTTGGAGCTAGGAGGATGAAGTCACTTCCTCCAAGATGTAACTGGGGGCAGGTCCCCCAAGTTACAGCGCCTGTGTGGGAGCTAGGAGAAGATTGGCTCTAGGACATGGGGCCATACCTGCCCAGACTAACGATGGCAGCCCAGTAAACTGGTAATAATAGAGAAATACTGGCAGGTGTAATTGATTGTGGGAGGAGTTGGAAATAGGGGTACAGAGGAAGATTGGCATGAGGATTTAAAACCCAGACACGGCAGCCATTGGAGGGGGGAGCCACGCAGTTTCAGTAAAGTAAGGGTCCCCTCTTGGCCAGGTGAGGGGAGAGCCATGTGGTTTTGGGCAGAGTGAAGACCCCCTCTTTCCCAGATGAAAGGGAAAACCACGCAGCTTTGCCAGAATGGAGATCCCTGCAGCCAGGTGAAGAAGACAGCCACATGCTTTTGGTGGAGTGCGGACTCCTGCAGCTTTGGTAGAAGAGGCCCACGCGGCTTTGGGGTGCCCCCTTTGGCCGTGGGGCCTGAAAAGCAAGAGAGACTTTGACTGGAACTGGGTACAAAGGACTCTTGCCAGTGGACCGTGAGAGGGTACCACAGTACTTTGGATTAACTCGAGATCCTGCACAGTGACACAGCTGACAGTGCCAGCGGCCTGCAACACAGACATCTGCTCTTTTCCTGATTTACGGTACCCGGAGTTGGAACAGTGGGAGAAGGGAGTGCTGTGTGGGTGTAGGTGTATACCCTAAAGGACTTTGATATTTTAATGGAGGCGTTAGGCCTGAATAGCATTAAATAAACATTTTGTTTCCTTTTCACAAATCTCTGGCATTGAGAGATGTCTTTCCAATTGGTGGCGGACAGAAGAGCCCAGTAGATATTAGTATTCTGTCCTTGGGAGGGGCCCCTGTTGTTCTGTAGCAGTTTCTGGCATCTCTAGGTGGGCCAAATATTGCTCCCCACCTTGGACCTCTGTTCAGTAACAATATGACCCATTTCCTAGAAGCCATCAGGGTGTCAGGTGCCCACCTGTGACTATGCATGGCTCCATTTCCTTCAAAATCAACCTCGATTTCTTGGCTGCAAACTCTTATTCCAGTTTGAATGGGCCTGCATGCACACAGGCAAATGAACCTGTTTACTTTGGTGACAAAAAATGTTGTCAGTTTTTAGATTGATTTGCCAATTAGCTTATAAATTCCCTGAAGCAGCTTTAGGGTTTAATCACTAACACTCGTCAATCCTTAGCTGCTATATTAATCTTCCTTAAATTTTGTTCTTATATCCTTCTGGAGCCTTCGTGTCCCTAATAAGGATACTAAATATGGTATACCAGGCGGCATGGTGCAGAGACAAGATTAGGCTTAGAAACGAGAGACGTGGTCCCCTGTCCCTTTGTAAAGTGGATTGTGGATGCTCAAATATAAAACCATCCATCCCATATGTGATATTGTGATTTACCATAAGAACTACATAGTAGGTCTTTGTCCCCATTTCTGGTACAGAGTTCCTAAGGCCATTGGAATGTCCTGTGAGGGATATAAAAAGGGTCTTTGTTACAGTAATGAGGTGACTTCGGAAAGCCCCTAAGTCACCTCAGGATGGGGGCTGTTTGCCAGGGGAACCAACAAAGTGATTAGAGGGTTAGAACCTCCTGTCTCATCCCCTGGCCTCCAGAGAGTAGTCCACAGATGGAATTCAGTAACCAATGGCCAGTGACTTTATCACCTAGGCCTATGCAGTAAAGTCTGCATAAACCCCCAAAACATAGGCATCCCAGAGTTCCAGGTTGGTGAAGGCAGGAAGAATAGCATGTCTGGAGCGGGGATGGAAGCTCTATACCCTTTTCCTAGACCTTACTCTGTTCATTTCTCCCATCTGGTTGTTCCTGTTATTTAAAAAATTGATGATTTAGTAAGTAGTAAAGGGATGTCCTCCGTTCCGTGTGCTGCTCTAACAAATTAATTGAACCCAAGGTGCGCTCTTGGGAACATCTGATTTCTAACCAGTGAGTTAAAAGTACAGGAAACGACCTGGACTTGGGATTGCCCTTGGAAGTGAGCCGTCTTGTGGGACTGAACCTCTATGATGTGCAATCTGATGCTATGTTTGGGTAGATAATGTCAGAACTTAGTTGAGTTTGTAGGGGAGCCATATTTGCCACCCCCAAATATCTCTCTTTGGTATGAGAATGATTTTAAATTGGTTAGTTTATAAGAAAGAGCAGATTTGGGAAAGGATCTGAAAAAACTAAGAAATTGTTACCCTTTTGTAGGAAATACTTCTATTTACAAGGGAAATCTCCATTTGTAAGGATGTCTGTACCTTAGCTTTAGAAATTCTTCATCAACTTAGAACACAATGACTAAAATTTGCATAACAATCTTACCCTTGTTTACTATGCTCTTCCTGTTACCCTCCTCAATAACCGACTTCCCACCCCCAGCATTTTTTTTTCTGTCTTGAGCTGAGGATGGTGTTTGAGGTGCTGGCTTTTGCCATTTTGGCAAATGACTCAGTTTTCCTGGGTCTCTCCCATACATACAGAATGTATACATGATATTATACTTTTGCTTGATTTTTCTCCTGTTAATCTGTCTCGTGTCAATTTAACTCTTAGGCCAACCCTAAGCATTTAGAAGGGTAAAGGGTGTTTTTTTTCTCCCCAACAATATTTAGGTAGAGAGTACTATTTTGTATTACTTGAGTTTGTATATACGTGTGATCTTTAAAAGACTCACTAACGATGACACCGCCCAAGTAAAAAGATGAAGTCATATTGATGCGGGAAACTTTGAAAAACCTTTTGTTCACCCAAACCCCAAGCACCCTGGGAAGAGCGATAAGGCCCTTTGGAAAAGCAAACAACAGGATGTTCTCGAGGACTAAGATTAGCCACCCCACAGTCAGAACTAACTTCTGCATTTGGCCTTTGTACTCTGCTTCTGCCACGTGGGTATAGGGAGCCCTATGGCTAGAACAACTTCCGCATTCTGCTTCCGTATCCCGCTTTGCTACGTAGACAGGAAGAGCCTGCAGACTATATAAACCCCAAGAACCCTTTGTTCGGGGCCCAGAATTTGGAGACTGACTCCTCTGGCTCCACGCACATGAAAATAAACTTCCACTCACTACACCTGAAAGCAGCTGAGTTGTTTTCTGTAACATTATCCCTAGGGATAATTGAATACTTATTCACTGTTTGCCTTCATTTTTTAAATCAGTTCCATTGGGTAACCTCATATGGATCTAAAACATGCAACAATGTATCCTCTAAACAGTATTATGTTATTCAAAATAAAACAACCGACAGGGGCTTGGAATATGAGACATTTTACTTTAAGAGACTTTGAGAGAAAACCTCATCCCAGATTAATCTATGTGAGTTGGGGGGAGGCAGCTGCTGCCAAACACTCAAACTACTAACACTTATTGTGACCTTTAGGTTGTCACATTAGAGGTAAAAAAGGAATGAGAACGGTGACTATTCATTTGTTTATTCCTGCCTTTATTCTTTTGTTCACTGATTCCGTGATTTGTGTAAATGTATTCCAAAACATTTACCCATAAAGTAAAGGAAGTTATGCATAGAAATAATTTCAGAGAGCAGTCAATAGTATTGAGTGACTGAATGGATTTAGGAATGAAGAAGGAACAAAAGAGGAAGGACTCGAGGGATTTCAGGTTATAAGCGTGGAAGCAGTGGTGCCTATAATAGAAAGGGGAAACAGTCATGAGGAGCTGGTACATGTGGGAGTAGATAATGAGTTCCATTTGGGATATTTAATTTTGAGACTGATGGGGGGACACTTAATTGGAGATGTTCTGTAGGTGTAATGATATTAAGAAGGGGAAAAATTCAATTAGAGCTCTGCCAAATTATATCAGCTGTGTCCAAACCATATTGATTGCCTGTGTGTATAGCTGGTGTGCAGCGCAGCAAAGCTGAATGTCGCTGAGCTCCCCTTCAGCTCGACAATCTTTGATTTGATGAAGAATATGCAGGGTGATACAGCAGATACAGCGTGAGTCCAGCTGCTTTCTCTCGCGGTTCCTCTGACTTCTTTGTTTCTTGTACTACAAATTGAAACTACTGTGCCAAGTTCAGCCAACTGATCGGGGTTACTGGGGCTATCAAAATCTATCACACACTTGAAAGTAATAGGAAAAGCAAAGTGTGTTATAGAAGCGTATGATACTGTGTTGTTATTATTATGTCTATTATTCTACTTAGAGAAGTAGCAGCTTGCACAAATGACCTAGGACAAGAGAAGCTTTTATTACTTTTTTTTTTTTACATTTATTTATTTTAGACAGAGGGGAAGGGAGGGAGAAAGAGAGGAAGAGAAACAACAATGTGTGGTTGCCTCTTACATGCCACCTGCTGGGGACCTGAACTGGCCTGTAACCCAGCATGTGCCCTGACTGGGAATCAAACTAGTGACTCTTTGGTTCACAGGTTGATGCTCAATCTGATAAGCCACACCAGCCAGGGCAACTTTTATTCTATAACTAAAATTTTATAGATATTATTTCCCAGCTGCTTAAGATGCCTTTAAATATCATCACAAAACTAATCATAACCTAATCTCCTTTTTTTAGCCCTGTTTTCAGCACTTCCCCCAAGTATGACCATTTTATAAACTTAACTACCCACTGTTTTTCTAACACACCACATAATAACATTCCTCTCAGCTTTTGTATTGCAGGTCCCTCTGCCCTGGAATGCAACCTCTAATCCTTTGTACCCTCAATTCTCCATCTAGTACATACTTATGTTACCATAAACAGTAAGAATGCTGGGGAGTCTCCCCCATTGGCAAGGATGGTAGCAGGGGGAGATTCTTACACTGAGTGCCCCTAAAGCTAGAAAGATGAATGGACAGGGCCCCAAGTGCACCAAAAGCTGGCAAAACAATTGTGTAGAAAAAAGGCTCTCCCCTCCGTATTCTTGGAAGAAAGGCAGATTTGAGCAGAAAGAGGAGATGGTCACTAAGACTTGAGTCCACCATTCTGCCGGGAAATACGGCACCTCACTAAAACCTCTTTCCTTTTACACTAGCACCTGTCTCACGAGTTTGGCTTTTGTGGCAGTGAGCAGCTGAACTTCCATTTTGTTCAGTTACACTTCTTTCAGATGCATTTCAAATACCACTGCCTTTTGCTTCTATACCATTTAAGATACATCTTTACTATTAATTATGCAACTTGCTATATTAGTTTACCCACTTGTTATATTAGTATTCCCAGTCAGGGCACATGCCTGGATTGCAGGCCAGTTCAGGTCTCCAGTAGGTGGCGCACCAGAGGCAACCACACGTTGTTTCTCTTCATCTTTCTCCCTCCCTTTCCCTCTGTCTAGAATGTTAACACATTAGCCACTTTATTTCTCCATTTTTCTAGCACCTATACATAACCCAAGTCCATGTATCTAATACATAATTGGTATAGGTATGTTCAATGAATGGGGAAAGCCTGAGATTTGTAGGAAAACTGCATTTGTTGCCTACCTTTGTAGGCCGTTTTCTGAATAACCTGCTTGAATATAAATATGCTGACTTTAGAGTAGAAATCACGTCCTAATAAGGGAAACTCTAAAATTACTGCAGTCAGTTGAAAGGGAACAGACAGAACATGTTGTACTACCCCAAACTATTCCTCTTTGGCATAACAATTATTTTGAGCTTGTTATTTTAAAGAAATGCCAGGCATAGAATAAGCTTGGAAAAGCAGGTAGAAGTTGTCCTTTTGGAAGAGATATTTTAAAAGAAAATCTCCATTTGTAAGAGTGTCTTCCTCTCGGTACCCAGAAGATTCAGGAGACCTTATATCTACAAACTCTTATCAATGGAGAAAGCAAAGACATATCTACATAACAACCTTACTCTGGTTCACTGGCCTTCTCTTGGACACCTCCTATAACTGGCTTTTCTCCTGAATATTTTCTTTTGTCTTTGGCTGGAGAATAGTATTTAAGGTGATGCCTTGGGGCATTTAGGGGAGATCCTTAGTTTTCCTGGTTCTCTCTAATGGATGTAGAATGTCTACACATTATTAAACTTGTTTGTTTTCCTCTTGTTAATCTATCTTTTAGAGAGGAAGGCCTCTGCCAAGAACCTAAAAGCATAAAGAAAAATTATTTTTTCTTCCTTATACAGTCATAAGGGCCGAGAGAGAAAATGTGTTCCGTATTTGCTAGAGGGAGGATGTGTGCTTATTGTTGACTACTGAACTTTTGTAAATGATTTTATTTATTTATTTTCAGAGAGAGGGGAATGGAGGGAGAAAGAAAGGGAGAGAAACGTGTGAGAAACACTGACCAGCTACCCCTCACACACCCCCTACTGGGGACCTGACCTGCAATCCAGCCATGTGCCCAGGCCAGGAATCAAACCAATGACCCTTTGGTTTGCAGGCTAACAGTCAATCCACTGAGTCACACCATCCAGGGCTGATAAGTGAATTATTTTTGATTATTGCATTGTATAGACAATGCATGCTTATATCAATATGTACATAATTTAACTAATGCATATTTATTATACATAAATGAAAATGCAAAAACTATATTCTGAATTGCAGAACCTTTTGCTCAAGTTTATGCTAAGGTATAAATCAAAAGAATAAAAGTATCTTTTTTTTTTTTTAATTTTATTTAGTTATTTTTCAAGTACAGTTTTTGGTCTATTTTTCCCATCCCAGCCTCCCTAGAATAAAAGTATCTTTACTATTAAGGTCATTGAGAGAATTAAAAGTATAAGTGTGTAAGTATGTGTGTATATGTGCATATATGTATGTATGTACAGGCATACACATATACTCACATGCTATAAAGTAACTTTGTCATATTATAAAATGCTAACGCATGTAGGAGTATTGAAAATATGCATGAATGAAGACCAAATGCCAGGTAACTGAATATACCATAGAACAACTAGCAAATTAGGAAATTATATTTGGCTCTGTCTGCTGTGGCTCAGTGGATTGAGCACCAGGCTGCAAACTGAAATGTTGCTGATTCATTTCCCAGTCAGGGCACAAGTCTGGGTTGCAGGCCAGGTTGCTAGTAGGGGGCATGTGAGAGGAAACCACACTTTGATGTTTCTCTCCCTCTCTCCCTCTCTTCTCCTCTCTCTAAAAATAAATTTTAGAGCCAAACAGGAACTTCCGCCAAGATGGAGGCATAGGTGGAGACCCAATGCTTTCTCACACAACCAAGTTTAGAGACAACTAAATATTAGCAACAGAAAACACAGCCTGAACACAGAAAATTGAACTTTTCATTACTCTGATAACAACAAATTCTTCAGCCTGACCAGTAAGAGGGGTGAAGCCAGCAGCTGGTGGAGCAGGGTTGCACAGGAAAACTCGGTCAGACGGACGACTCAGGTGTGTGGATCCCAGGCGTGGGGTTGCAACGGGTGGACCCAGTGAGTGACCCAGTGAGTGACCCAGTGAGTGATTGGCGGACCCAGTGAGGTGCACGGCAGTGGGTTAACTGTGGTCGAGAATACCTGCGCAGATAGACCAGCGAGGGAGTGGGCGGTGAGACAGGACCAAGCAGGCC
Organism: Artibeus jamaicensis; assembly: GCF_021234435.1. Taxonomy (NCBI): domain Eukaryota; kingdom Metazoa; phylum Chordata; class Mammalia; order Chiroptera; family Phyllostomidae; genus Artibeus; species Artibeus jamaicensis. Next base: position 3,933,501 of record NW_026522028.1, on the reverse strand, counting down.
CCAGTGGCAAGAGGCAGCAGAGGGGGCCGCCATTTCCCTGCTCTGACCCTGCCCCCACATACAGCATCACAACCCAGCAACCTGGGTCGCCCCGCCCTGGTGAACACCCAAGGCTCTGCTCCTCATAATTAATGGGTGCGAACAGACCAAAAATGGCTCAAGAAGATCTCAAAGCCCCAGAGCCCATAAATCTAAGTGATGAAGAAATAGCAAAACTTTCAGATGCATAGTTCAAAACACTGGTCATCAGGATCCTCACAGAACTGGTTGATTTTAGTCACAAATTAGAGGAATATATGAAGGCTAAACTAATTGAAATGAAGGGAATTGCACAGGAAACCAATAGTGATGAAAAGGAAACTGGGACTCAAATCAAGGGAGTGAACCAGAAGGAAGAAAATAATGGCCAAACAGGAAAATATGAAGAAACAAGAATTCAAAAAAATGAGACTTAGGAACGTCCAGGACATCTTTAAAGCTCCAACATCCGAATTATAGGGGTACCAGAAGGGGGAAAGGCACAGCCACCAGTGGAAAACTTGTTTGAACAAATAATAAAGGAGAATTTCCCCAATCTGGCAAAGGAAATAGACTTCCAGGAAATCCAGGAAGCTCAGAGAGTCCCAAAGAAGTTGGACCCAAGAAGAAACACACCAAGGCACATCATCATTATATTAGCCAAGATTAAAATGAAGGAAAGAATCCTAGAAGCAGCAAGAGCTAAGGGGACAGTCACCTACAAAGGAGTTCCCATCAGACTGTCAGCGGATTTCTCAAAAGAGACCCTACAGGCAAGAAGGGGCTTGAAAGAGGTGTTCCAAGTCATGAAATCCAAAGACCTACAATCAAGATTGCTCTATCCAGCAAAACTTTCATTTAGAATGGAAGGACAGATAAAGTGCTTGTCAGATAAGATCAAATTCAAGGAGTTCATCATCACCAAGCCCTTATTATATGAAATGTTAAAGGGACTTACCTAAGAAAAAGAAGATAAAAAAGATGAACAGTGAAAGGACAGCAAACTCATAGTTATTAACAACCACACCTAAAACAAAAGCTAACTAAGAGGACAGCTAGATCAGGAGTGGAAACATAGAAATGAAGATCTCATGGAGGGTTAGCAACAGGGGAGTGGGAGGAGGAGAAGGGGGGAGAAGGTACAGAAAATCTGTAGCATAGATGGTAGGTAGAAAATAGATGGGGGGGCAAGAATAGTATGGGAAATATAGAATCTAAAGAACTTGAGACACATGGTCATAAACTAAAGGGGGGGAATGATGGGGGAGGGGGATGCAGGGTGGAGAGGAATGAAGGGGGGAATAGAACAACTGTAATGGCATAATCAATAAAAGAGAAAAAAGAAAATAAAAATAAATTTTAAGAGTTTTTTAAAACTTAGCTAAAAAAGAAATTATTTTTGTTCACATAGGTATGTTGAAATTATATCAACTTATAGCATATCATAAAGCTTCATTGCATATGCAGGTTTCAAAGTTAAATATCTGTAGTATCCAGGCAGATAAAGTATGTAGGGAAAATGGGTCCAATGGTAGCTATGATAAATTAGCTTGTGCTTGCTTATCCAAATGAGGAAGCCACTCTTAGGGACCAGGTGGTTGTTGCCAAGCTAAAATGAGAGCCTAGAGTTTCTAGACCTACCAGGCTTTCAGAGAGGAAAGCAGGAATTTTTATATATTCCATATTTAAATATTGAAATGCTCTTAAGAAATATGCATGGCTGGATTCAACCTGCAAAGCATGGCCAAGATAGAATGCATTATCTTAATTATAATGACATGTGTTTAATGCACACGCATGAATGTGTGCACACACATACACTATGCTACAGACCAAATATCTGCTAACAGAAATACAAATAATAAGCAACCTTCTGTGCATGTGTGAAAAAATGGCCTCATAAAACAAATGCTGCCCTTTTGGGACAGGTGCATGTGTACAGGATTTTCATTTGAAAAGCTGTCCAATAAATAATAAGCATTCATTATAAACTGATGACGTGCACCACATTATATACAGTCCCCTACCCTTCTCTAATAGACTGGCTAGGCTTTTGTTTCAGGGAAAGTTCTAACCTTATTTATAATTCATCAGTCTATTTCTCATATGTGGGATAACAACTGCAATAGGGAGAATAAGCAATATAGTCTATACTTGGCCTCCAAGGTATTTGCAATATAGGCCGAAATAAAAGGACAATATTTAGTATTTGAATAAATCTCACAGGGGCAAAGAAAAGAGAGTCGGGATATACATGGAAAGAAACACAGCTATGTATTGGTTTTCCTAGGAGAGAACAGCAGCAAGCTCTGGTGAATGTTCCACACTGTAGTGTCATTTGAATGAGGGGAGCAGAAGCCCAAGAATGCTCTAGGCTTGGCTGGCTGGTCTAGCTCCCAGCACTGTGGTTACAGCTGAAAGAAATCAGTGATCCCAAATAGGATGCAAATTTACATGTAAATCTTCTGAGCAAAGTGATCTCCACCAGCTGGAGCTGGGGCTTTGCACCCTCTGTTCTTCCTTCAAGGGAATCAGATTGATTGCGGGGATAGAGGACAGCTATAATCTCTTCTGAGGCAGCCTTCTGAGTACTCTAAAACCATCTCTGGGATATAAAAAATTCGCCTTAATCAAACTTTGATGGCTAAAATTCCTTTGAAAGGCCATGCTTACTCCTCACTTAATTAGAGGCAATTATGGAAAGATAAAAATGTGTTTTAATGCAAGAAAAAAATAACTGTCCATAGATCTTTTTCATGTTTGATAGGAATGTATATTTCTAAACAATAAAAACAAAAGGGTGCTAAATAATTCCACACATAAAGGGGATACTGCCCTAAAGAAAGGGAACCAGAAGCAGAGACTGGGACATTTAGATAAACCTTACTGAATTTACATTTTGGCTCAGAGCCCATCCACCGAGGGAGCCAATAGGCAAGCTCACAGAGGTATATAAACCTTACACCTACCACTGGTTGGGATTCGGGATCGGACGTGAGGACATGGTGCTTTGTTTAGTCCAGGCATGATAAACTGAACTGGTGGATTTAAATGGACTGGAAGAAATTCAATGCAACAGCTAAAATGAAGAACTAAGGAGCTAGGAGATCTTAATCTGAGTAAAGCTGAGGGAACAAAATACGTGCAGTTTAGCTGTGTACTAATGAAAGGAAAAGAGATAATGCTAAAAATAACTGAATGGTACAAGCGTCAAGGCAGCAGAAGAGTTCTGGCGCAAATGGATCTATCGAGGAAAAAAGGAGACTTAATTACACAAAGGAAAAACTGTTGACTGTGAAGAAAAGTGTTCTGAGATGAAATGACTGCTGTTCAATGTGGAACCGTCAGAGATGCAGTGTCGAGGGGGTGATCGCAATGCTCCAAGCAGCTAAAATGAGACACGTTCCCGGAAAACCCATTACACGATAAATACCGTCTCTGGTTCTAAGGACATAGATACACATCAGTGTGGGGAGGAAGACTGCAGAGCGGATGTGGGCACACTACCAGAACACAGGGTGATGAGTCAGGATTTGGATCTTTGTCCCAGGAGCATGAATATAGTGTTGCTCAACCTAGTTTACTTCTGTGTTACTCAGCTTCCTTCCTTTAAAAAAAAAGATTTTATTTACTTATTTTTAGACAGAAGGGAAAGGAAGGAGAAAGAGAGGGACAGAAATATCAATGTGTGGTTGCCTCTCGTGCGCCCCCTACTGGGGACCTGGCCTATAACCCAGGCATGTGCCCTGACTGGGAATCAAACCAGTGACCTTTTGGTTCACAGGCTCATGCTCAGTCTACTGAGCTACACCAGCCAGGGCACTCAGCTTCCTTTCTGACTACTTCTGTGAAAGGCTGTGTGACTGAGTTTGTTGCTATCTAAAGGCTTTGATCAATGAGATAATACTTGTCACACTACAAATTGAATGTGAGCTGATGCCTAAAGAGTTAAGGACATTACAAAGCATAATAGGGAATCAATGAATGCTGGGAACCATCACCAAAACAGCGGGTTGAGAGTTTCAGTCCAATAATGAGAAGCATTTACAAGTACATTATAAATGATTTCGAACGAGACATCGGTTTTGGAAACAGCAGCAATCCCCAGGTTTCCAAGATGTCAAAGAAGGCATGCTATGCGATATTCTGAAATTCTGAAATTCTGTGCTTGCCTCTGATGTTTTTTCATTCTTTTTATTCATATTTTTATTCATTCTTTCCCTTCTTGTAATATAGTTTTTGTTTTGTTTTTATTTTAATTTTTGTTTCAATTACAGATTACATTCACTAATATTTTTTCTAGTTTCAGGTATATACCATAGGGGTGAGACAATCTTGTACTTTAAAAGTTGACCCCCTGATATTTCTGGTACCCACCTGGCAACATACACAGTTATTACAATATTATCGACTATATTTGATAATATGATATTTGATGTACAGAAATATACCCAAACATCATATATCAAAAAATACATATAGATAAGTTACGAGGCATCAAAATATAATGATCACATGCCTGTCCCAAGAACTGAGCTGTCAACTGTAATGTACACCTGAACTTGCAAGAGGGCTTGTACATTACCCTTTCTTTCCCTATCCTGCACTCCTCCACCTATCCAGGGTTAGCTCCCTTTTTGTTTGATTTTTACTGGCTTTGAGACTTATCACATATGTATGTGAGCAGGAGCAAAAGATGCTTCTTTGAAATACTGATTATTTTAGTCCGATTAGTTTTGAGGGGCTGCAGACAGGGAAGAATCTCCATAAACAGAGAAGTTACCCTTTTGTAAGGGGCATACATGTTTATAAGGGAAATCTTCATGTGTAAGGGAAAATCTCCTTCCCTGTACCTGGAAGAAAAGGATGACTCAAAATTTCTAGGAACTCTTATCAGTGGAGAAGGCAAGCACTTAAACCTGCATAACAATCACACCCTTTTTACTGTGCTCTTCCTAGTCTCCTCCCATAACTGCCCTCTACTCCCAACACCATCTTTGGTCTTAAGCTGGAGATGGTATTTACCATATTTTTCCATGTATAATGGCACCCACATTTTTGACCCAGATTTTCAAGAAAAAAAATTTTTGTTTTAATATTTTAATTCAGTTTTTTAAAATTTATTTGTACTTAGATACTTTGGCTTTTGTATTATAAGTATTTATTTTTGAACATAGTATGGTACAACAAAATTTTATGCAACAAATAATTACAAAACACAAAAACAAAAACAAGTATTTCAGGTACTACCCATGTATAATGAGCATCCTTATTTTTCCCTCAAAAATTTGGGCAAAAAAACGTGTGCATTATACATGGTAAAGTATGGTAAATAAATGGCTTGGGCCATTTCCAGAGTTGAGCAGTTTTCCTGGGTCTCTCCCAGGTACATAGGAGGTATACAGGTGATTAAACTTCCATTTGTTTTTCTTCTGCTAATGTCTTTTATTACAGTGGGGGACTCTGCCAGGAACCTAGAAAGGTAGAAGGAAAAATATTTTTCTCCCTTCCATATGCATGCCTAAATAATATTGATCTGATTAGCTCTCCCTGTTTTTTGGGCTTTGTGGAGTGCTGTCTAATACAGGTGTCAGCACAAGACAGTTCATGGGCCAGCTGACACTTTGTTCGAAAGCTTTATTAGACTCATCTACAAGCATCTGCTCACATATTTCATACAGCTGGTTTGGCACTGCAACACAGGCATTCACAATAGATACATACCATGTGGCCTTCAAACCTAAAATATTTACTATCTGGACTTTTGGGGAAAGGTTTTATTTATTTATTCATTGATTTAATCTTTATTGTATTTTTTCCCTTTACCATCATTGCCCCCTCCTGCCAGCAATCACCACACTAGACCTTTAAGAAAATAGTTGCCAACCACATGTAATGAAAGCGTTTTTTATTAGTTTACATTATGAAATTATGATTTTTACATGTGGCTGCAGTTCATTCATTTACACTGCTATACATTGTTCCAAGGTATGACCATAACACAATTATTTGATATTATAAAGAGAACAGCTATAAATGTCTTGGACCCCTATCAGGCCCAGTATAAATTTATTTTTAACTTAAATTTTAACTATATAAATATATGTGTGTGTATGTGTAATATATGTGTGTGTGTATGTATGTATTTTATTTATTTATTTTTAGAGAGAGGGCAAAGGAAGGGGAAAGAGAGGGAGAGAAACATCAATGTGTGGCTGCCTCTCATGCACCCCCTACTGGGGACCTGGCCCGCCACCCAGGCATATGCCCTGACTGGGAATACAACTGGTGACCCTTTGTTCCGCAGGCCTGCACTCAATCCACTGAGCCACACCAGCTAGGGCCTTATGTTTTTTTCTGAACATGGAAAGCATGCATACTCATTAAAGACTGTTCAGAAAGAATAGGAGAGTGCAAAAAATATTTTTTAATTGCTTCCCCACTCAAGACAACCACTATTATTTCATGTTAGGCCACTTTATCTCTTTTGTTATGAAATTCTCCGTCAGTGAACAGCTATGAGTGGATCACTATCATCTCAGCTTCCCATTACTTCCTGCCTATAAGGGATAGCTCATCGATCTCATTGCAGGTGAACAAAATTTGCCACCCCATGCTCTTTGGCATGGAGATTATTTTAGGCTGATTCTTTTTAACAAACAGAAGACTCAAGAAGTTTTCCTTTTTACTTTCCCCTTAATTACCTGCAGGAATTTAGATAGAGGTTCTACAGGAGGAAGAGAGATAGCAGACAAAACTACACAAAGAATATGGGCTAGGTGTGGTAGACTGGCAGGTGCATAACAAGGGCTGCTTGTTTACAGCCCTCTCCTGTCCTGCAGTCTCTGCTGGGCATGGCACATATTTGTTTACCAAACATATGCTCTTCCCATCTTCCTGTACATTGTCTTCCTCCCCTTTGAAGTCATAGTCTCCTAACCTTCTCTCCTTAGTTCAAGACAACATGTAAGTCTCAACTGCCTCACTTGTCCTTGGGTCTCAGATTCCTCAGGGGTTCCTGCATGTACATAATTATTTTTTTCTCTTGTTAATATGCCACATGTTAATTTGGTTATTAGACCAATCAAAGATCCTGGAAGAATAGAAGGAAAAATCATTTTCCCGGACAGCATTAAATGTAAATAATCATTATAAAATGGGGGTGGGCATGGAAAAAGGAGATAATAATAGACAAGAAAAAGGAAGTAGTGAAATTTAAGAAATCTAATTAAGCTCCTATAATTCATATAATTCTGTTCTTGGTATTGTCAAAACAATTGAAACCAGCATCTACAGGTTGTACTTCACACCTCCACTTGAGTTTCTTAATCCTCTTATAAAGGGGCATAGAACATTTCTTTAAAACCCCCATTTTCCCCTCGCATTTTCACTCAGCACAAGTGATCGCTATGCCTACCACCTTTTCTCCAAAGCTTCCCAGAAATACTCAACTCCACTTCTAACCCATAGTCCTCTTATCTTCCTCATTTCTTCTTATTCTTTTCTCTCCCGACTTACAATTTCACAAAAAACTAGTCTGCCACTAAATGAGTCTGCCAGATGACTGGGTAAGAGAAGAGACTGTGGCCCAAAGTGTAGGCAGGGAGAAGCTGGGAATACTCCTCCCCAAATAGTTTTGGTGCCATAATTATCTTTATGACAATAGAATCCTGAAATGTAACCTAGAAGACCTGCATCTAATTCCAATCTTTTTGGTAGGAGAAAGCCATATTTGAAGGAATCATTTGTGGTGCTTGTGTCTGAGACATTTTTGTGTATGATAAATTTAAGTCTCCTACTTCCCCATAGTGTAGCTCTACAAGGGTTTGCAAGAATGAGTTCTACAACCATCAGGTGTATAGGCATTGTGCACAAAAAGTTTTAAATTCTCAAAAATGTGAAACCTGATAATAACAAGGAGAAATAGTTATTCTCAGATGAATTAATATGCTAATGGGCATACTGACTTCATGAGAGAGCAATGTGTGCAAATTCTCCCAAAACAACTTCATCAGCGTCCTGGCAGGAAAAGAATAGGTTTCCCAACCAAAGGGTTTCTGAGAAGAGTTTAACAAAGGGGTGATCAACAGAGATGTGGGCAGCATTAGGAAAATTAACAAGGGTTGATTTTTAACTCCAGACTTGACTTTCAACCTAATGGGTCAAGGGAAAGGTTAGGGTTAGAGCCAGAGCCACTGGAGATGCAAGAGAAGAGCTGTCAAACAGATTCTTCAGTAGAGGGTCATAGCTGATCCATGGAGATTCTAAAAGAGCCAGGAAAACAAACACTGCATTCCACCCACTGAGCTCCTTGCCAGTCTCTCAAAGTGGAAACCCGGGGTCAAAGGAACTTTTTGATGCAGTTCTTAAGGGACACAAACTAGGGGAGGAAAGAATGGAGAGTGGATGAGAAAGGTCAGAAGGAAATATTTTACATATGACATGAAAATTCTGTTCCCTTGAAAGTTAATCTTTCATTGTGTTGGTTGTTCTTTTATATAATATTTTTGTTTCTAAAGCCTGGGCATAGCTAATACTACTAGGGATTTGCAAAAGTAAACATGCTTAAAGCACCATTTCCAGGGCCTAGAGGGAGCCACTGAATGGGTGGATGGGTGGATGGGTGGATGGGTGGATGGGTGGATGGGTGGATGGGTGGATGGGTGGATGGGTGGATGGAGGAAGTCAGCCACATTACTCTTTTATAGACACATTTACACAACCCATATCTGAACATAAAGATGTTGCATTGATTTCTTCCCACCACCTCTAGGACTATTGATAATTTGAGTTCAGGGGTTTTGATAATTATTTAAAGAAGTTGGAGAAAGTAGTGGAGTTGCTTTCTGTGACCCCTGAATCCTTTTCATGTTATAGTGTTTCTCAATCTTGGATGCTATTAGAATCATTTGAGGAACTTTGAAAATCTGGATGCTGGAATCACAGACTCCTTAAATCAAGATATCTGAAAATGGAAATGGGATCATCACTAAGAGATCCAACTTCCAACTTCTGATCAAGATGGAGGTGTAGGTACACTTAGTTCACTTCCTTGCACAACCACAGAAAAAATTACAACCAGACTATAAAACAAATATCACCCAGAATCATCAGAAAATCATACTGTATGGAAGTCCAACAACCAAGGAATTAAGCCATAATTATCCAGACTGGTAGAGGGGTAGAGACACAGATATGTGCAGAGAGGCACAGAGACCAGAACAGGTGGTCCCACACCCAAATGTGGTGGATAAAAATCTGAAGAGATACCTCAGGAATAAGGGATCCAAGCCTCACACCAGACCACCCAGCCCAGGGTTCCAATATTAGGAACATAGGTCCCCATAACTTTTGTCTATAAAAACTAGTGGGGGTTGGGGCCGTGGAAGAAACTGCAGAATTCTCAGGAGTCTCATCTTAAAAGGCCTGCAATGAAATTAGGACTTATGCAGACTGACTCCCTCTGGGCTTCAGCTCCAGGGCAACAGCTGGGAGGGCACCAATGGCAGACAGGGAGAAATTGAAGTGACTGGCATCAGGGTAAGTGCTGTGAGACAGCTTCTTTCTGGGCAAAACCCCTGAGAACAGACAGTAGCATTGTCCCCTCTCTGAGCTCTTACCCACACAGAGCCACAGAGCAGTGACAGGACAGCACTGCCCTGGCAATTACCTAAGGCTCCACCCCAACCAACTTACCATGGCACTTTTCTACATTAGGCCACAATACTAAGACAAGGAGTCAAAGCAGCCCTACTTAATACATAGAAACAAACACAGGGAGGCTGCCAAATTGAGGAGAGAAAGAAATATGTCTCAAATGGAAGAATAGAACAAAACCCCAGAAAAAGAACGAAACAAAAATGGAGATAAGCAATTCATCAGCTGCAGAGTTCAAAACACTGGTTATCAGGATGCTCAAGGAACTCACTCACTGGGTACTTTGACAACATGAAAAAGACCCAGGCAGAAATGAAGGTTACACTAAGTGAAATAAAGAAAAATTTACTGACAACCAACAGTGGAGGGGATGAAGATAAGAATTAGATCAATGATTTGGAACATAAGGAAGAAAAGAACATTAAATCAGAACAACAAGAAGAAAAACTGAAAAAACAAGCATAGGCTAAGAAGCCTCTGGGACATCTTCAAATGTACCAACATCTGAATTATAGGGGTGCCAGAAGGAAAAGAGAAAGAGCAAGAAATTGAAAACTTATTTTAAAAATAATGAAAGAAAACTTTCCTAATTTGATGAATGAAATATACATACAAGTCCAGGAAGCACAGAGGGTCCTAAACAAGATGGGAACAAAAAGAACCACACCAAGACATATCATAATTAAATACAAAGAGAGAGTCTTAAAAGCAGCAAGAGAAAAGAAGTTAGTTACCTACTAAGGAGTGCCCATAAGACTGTCAGATGATTTCTCAAAAGAAACTCTGCAGGCAAAAAGGGGTTGGCAAGAAGTATTCAAAGACATGAAAAGCAAGGACCTACAACCAGGATTACTCTATGCGGCAAAGCTATCATTTAGAATGGCAGGGCAGATAAAGTGCTTCCCAGACAAGGTAAAGCTTAAGGAGTTCATTATCACCAACCCATTGTGCTTTTAGAAAAGCCATTATTATATGAAATATTAAAGGGTGTTATTTAAGAAAAAGAAGAAGACCAAAACTATGAACATTAAAATGGCAATAAATTCATAACTACCAACAATTGAATCTAAAAAACAAACTAAGCAAACAAGCAGAAGAGAAACAGAGTCACAGATATGGAGATCACTTGGAGGGTTAACAATTGGGAGGGGGAAGGGAAAGAATGGGGGGAAAGGTAAAGGGATTAATAAGTACAAATTGCTAGGTGCAAAATATACAGTGGGATTTTAAAAACAGTATAGAAAATGCAGTAGCCAAAGAACTTACATGCATGACCCATGGACATGAACTAAGGGTGGGGTTTGCTGGAGGGAATTGGAGTACCAGGTGGAAGGAGCAAAGGGGGAAAAACTGGGACAAATGTAACAGCATAACCAGTAACATATATTTTAAAAAGAGCGGCAATATGTAGCCAAGTTTCAGATCTACTGGTTTGTGGGTCTCTTTAAGAAGCACTCCTATGAAGCTCAAACTAATTCTGATTTTCTTACTAATTTAAACTTTTTAAAGGAAATTATATACCACTTTGCTCATGATTTTATATGAAATAGAGGTTAGAGAATTTATTGGGTTTGAGGCCTGGGAAAATCATAATTATATAAGGAATGAAAAAATATTAGCATCTCATAAAATAATCTGTGATAAGCCAGATAACGTGCATAATTTATGTTAAATTTCAGAATCCTTATCAGTATTCAAAGGAGCATAGAACTTTTAGAAATGCTTCAGTGAAGAACAGTTCATATTCTGTCCCTGATAAATGAAAGTGTTCATTTCCTCTCAGACAAGTCAGTAACAAACAACTATTTTCTATCAACTGGACTGTATCCACCTATTCATTTCCCACAGCTCATTAGGCATCATTAGGAATGTAACAGGTTTTAGCTGTTACCAACCCCAGTTACTGTAAAATTAGTCAATTACATGAGAGTTTAAATAATCATTAAGGCTGTTTTTTAAATTTTAAATTGTACTTGACTCTTTCAAAAATGGGTAGGCATCATTTATTTTTGTTTGTTCTCTCTCTGTCAACCCAAGTGTATTATATTTAAAACTAGAAAATCTTTCTATATAGAATATAGCTACTGAACAATCCATAGATCAAATGATAATATACTTCCTAAAAGGTTCGATTCTTTGATGCATACAAAAATAAATGACAAAAAACAATTTGAAGTGATTGGTTAAGAGATTTACCGCGATTAAGAGTAGACCATGTAACCTCTGGCAAAATCTGAAAATACTGACAACCTTAAAAAATACTCCACAAGAAGCAAATGGTTATTAAAGAGCAGAAAATGGTAGTTCATATGTGACCAGCACAAAGCAGTTGGGTTGTGGGTGATTTAATGTTTTCCACAACGTACAAAATACTTGTAAGTATTTATAATCACAAGTAGAAACAGCCAGTTCACTTATGGGTATCTGTGTTGATAAAACCTCTGCCACTTCCTTAATATTTCCTTCCCTCTGGTCAAATTGTACACTAAACAAACCTTCCAATTATAATTTAGCTTCCTGATCAGATGGCTCAATGTGTGTGGGTGTGTGTGTACTGGCGGTAGGTAACTACTGATAATGCAGTACACAAACTTAACCCAGTAGACAGTCTATTTTTCGTTTTCTGTTACCACACTTACACTTGGCCAACACATCCACAGATCTTTGGAAAGTTTGATTAGTATGAATGAGTCTGTGGTTATCAATGGAGTGCATATTGGCAAAGTCAAGAATTCCAGTATGTAATAAGATGACCCACCTGACATTCTCCCAATTCTTCCCACTCTTGAAGACCCTGAGAGCTAAATTTCCTATTACTTTTGGAGACTCTGAAGCATATAGGCATTGGAAGGGTTCTGACAAGGTATAGAAAAGTCATTTCCTTTTTCTTATCATAGGATTACACATAAAATTTTGATACTTCCAAAGAGCTGGCTTCATGAGCATTCAACCTGTGTGTTCACATAGGGACCCTACATTCAGAAGAGTTCCACTCTTGCCTCAATGCAGTTCTTTTGTCATTCTGAAAAGGTTAATAATTATATCTTTGAATACGGGAAGTTTCATGAGGCAACAGAACATGCACCTGAGGAGAGGAGATGAATGTGACATATGCATTCACCATTTCTTGCTGCTCCATTCACATTTGTCCTTTGCAATATCCCATAAGCACAAGATTCTTAAAGAATCACAATGAATAGGAGTTCAGTGAGACTCGAAGCCAATACAAGATAAGTGTGTAATAAGCAGGGGCACAGACAGCTATGAAAGGTCATGCTTTTTTTACGTGACCCAAAGCTTGCTCTGGAGGCAGAAAGAATACATTAGCATTCTAAGAAACACTAGTGACCAAAAATCTCTACCACATCCTTTCTCAATTGTGTTCCTTACTCACACTAGGCAACCACTTACAATGAAAATGATGACACAGAAGGAAAGAGAGGCCTGGCTGGGGTTGCTCAGTGGATTGAGCATGGGCTGCAAATCAAAGGGTCATGGGTTTGATCTCCAGTCAGGGCACAAACCTGGGCTGTGGGCCAGGAGCCCAGTAGAGGGTGTGCGAGAGGCTACCACACATGGAAGTTTCTCTCCCTCTCTTTCTTCTTCCCCCTCTCTAGAAATAAATAAAATCTTTTTTAAAAAAGGAAAGGGAAAAACCAGACAATCCAAACTTCATTTCCCTTTCTTTCTTTTTTGTCCTTCCTTACTCATCAGTAAGCCAAAAGTAAAGAGTGCCAATAAAATGTGCACATATGAAAAAGTGAAATAAAAACAGTCGAGTTAGTTTTATGTGGTATTTCCCTTTTTCTAGTAAGAACAAAATCTATATACATGAATGAGATATGAAATATGAATTGTATAATTTCAGTGATTCTGCATAGGAGTTAAACACTCTGCTATTTGCATCTAAAAATGGCATTGAACAATACTGAACAGTAAAGTTCATGCTCAATGTTTAAAGTTGTTTTTAGCTTAAAACAACATTAAATAATATATTAAAAAAAAACTCTCCATGACAATTCCAGAGAGAAAAGAAGAAAGGATAAAGCTTCATAGTAAGGAATGAAATTGGATTTAGTAAGAACAGTAGACCACATGTAGAATCTATTTTAAATAAAGTCATCCCTTACTGTATCACAGTTCACTTATTGCAGCTTCACTGTAATCCACAATAAGTGAACTGTGATACAGTGAGGGACGACTGTATACTTCACTGGTGAGCACCCATATAGAATTTTATATGTTGTTAAAATTACATAAGTTTAAGAGTGTAGAAAAAATGTTTAAGAGCATATGAAATGTTTATAAAAGTGTGGGAAAGGTTAGTAAGAAAGTGGGAAAGGTTTATAGGAGTGTGGGAAGGGTTTATAAAGCCTTGAAATAGATACAAATAATAAAATAAACATAACACCAGTACTTTGCAGATTTTCATCTCTTGTGGGGATCTCTTGATTTACTTGGGGACCTGTTGATTTGCCTAAGTTTGCTCAGCTGGCAACCAGAATACCCAAGCCTAGAACACATATCTCCAATTATTCCTTTTGCTTGAAAAGAGTTGCACTGAGCTTTTATTGACTATGACATCATTTATGTAAATATCATATGGGGGGCTATATACATGTTTTATGTTGAATTTTTTCACTTTAATTACTGAGATATTAACCTCCATCTGGCCAAAAACTTTTTTTAGTTTCCACACAAAAAATTGCAAGTATAGTTTTTTTAACTTTGAAAAAGTACTCCCCTGACAATTGTATGAATCATTATACAATAAATGAGAGAAACAACCCCACTCTCTGCTTAATCAGCTCTTCAAAAGTGTTTCGCTTAGATATGTGTTTCCATCTCCAGAATGATTATTGGATGATCACACTGCAATAGGATGAATTAAACAGAGTTTGAAGTGAAAGGAAATGGCTCACAAACAGAATAGTATTGGGAACAATGGAAAAACTGGGCTGGCCATGATGTAGTGACCGATGTAGTGGCCATGATGTAGTGATTGTACCTGGGGCTCTAAGGGCTGGGCTTTCATAACCTGCAGAATACTTAGGCTTTGCTGTGCAGGCTTTTGCTGGAGTTTCACTGCTACAAATTGAGGTATATTATCCTGGTGGAACTCCCTGGGATGTGTGCAGCTAATTCAATGGCATAGGGGCAAGATCAAGCTTGCCTCTCTTTTCTCTGTGATTCTTATCCCTGGTCTGAGAGTGATTTTGGTCTACCGAGAGATGCCCTTGCTGAGGGTCTTTACCCACAATGGCAGAAAGGATGACAAGATTCTGTAGCCTCAGGAAGCCAGTCAGAACTCCTGCTCAGCCCCCTCCCTCAGAATTTGGGACACAGGACTGAAATCCTGTAGGACGATGCAAGGAGTGGCACCTTATACAGTCATAGCCCTGTCCATCTTTGTTATACATAACTACTGGAGGAGAGGCTATGAGGTTTGGAGCTTATTCTTAAAGTGTTGAAGTTACTAAAGAAGGTCTAAAAAGTGAGGGGCATCCAGGAAAAGTCAATCAAGTCTTGTTGGGTCTATAGATTTTTGTTGTATCCAGATGAGGCAACCTAGTCCTGCTAATATGGTTGTCCTGTAAGTCTTTGAAAACAGGCAGGGGCGACATGCTGGAAGCACTGTTTCCCCCATTTATTCCTCAGTTACTGGTGAAATGCTTAACATCTGCCGGGGGGAGAGACACCAGTGGGGGCCATGCAGTCATTCTGGCAAATCCCCACGCCGGGAAGGGAAAGGGGGTGAACACTCAGGAGCTAGTGACCCTTGGCTGTGGGAGATGCTCTGGTGGATAAAGGCTCCTGTCTTCTGGGTCTCATGTGGATCATTTGAGGGGGATCTTCTGCAGGCCCTTGGGTGGGTACTTGGGGACAATTGAGCCACTCTTGCTAAAAGGGAGAACTTTCTACAGTGAACTACCTGTACACTCACCATCACCTCGGGATGTGTATTTGGAGCAAACTGAAGCTAAGACCCTGCCTTTGTAGCTACACAGAAAAACTGGAACAGGGACGAGGTGTAACTGAAATATAAGCACTATCAGAGAACACTTGCAGACGCACAGAGAAGGAACAGCCTGTCCCAAACACAGCTGAGCACACTGCCTTGATCTCCTGGGACACGTGTGAGCCTCCAAAAGGATTGCCTTGATGATCAATCCAGCTGCTCAAGGGCAGAAATCTCTGACTGGCACAGCCCTGGGCCCCACAGATCCATGTTCTGTGGACTGTCCTTAGTGTCCCTTGGCCAAAAGGAGGGACTGAGAAAGTGAAGAACAGCCTTGCTGGCGGCTGGGTTGTGATGTTCCCAACTGAACTGAAATAGCATTCGTGGGAACTAAATAATGTTCACAGAAGGCCCCTCAGACCATCTCTGAAAGTACACAGGGACAAGGTCAAGTCTCAGCAAAAAAAAAAATCATTCAACAGTCCATCCCCACCAACTAACAGAACTCAGTTTGGCTCCTTTGCCAACAACAGCCTTTTCTTAACCCTCCTGTCTCTCAAGAAAAAATCATCATGTCCAGTACAGTATTGCCTCTACCTCTGGACAGCATGCATTCAGGACTTCTACTTTCCAAAACCCTCCTTAGAATCTTTGGACAGATGCCTAAATCCCGTACTAACCACCCCCATCCTCACTCTCTCTCACTAAAATTCCCCCATGGTTCCCTGGGAGTGCATTCTTGGTGCCACAAGCTAAAGGAAGCCATGAGGGTTCTTTGTGGTGGGGTGTATGCCTGTGTGTGTTGGTGGGGGGTGGCGGGGGTGTGTCCTGATAATCTTTGCTCAGGAGACATTGACAGGGGCCCCTTGGCTTGCTGTCAGCTGATAAGCACCTTCGCTAAGGAAAAGAAAATACCATATTTTTCGAACCATAAGGTTTTAGAGGAGAAAAATAGAAAAAAATTTTTGAAGCAAAAAAATGTGATAAAATATTTCATAAACTGTGACCCCGTTCCGCTGCCTCCGCCTCCTCCCCAACAGCGACCCAGGTAAGCTAACATTCAGACTATAAGATGCACCCTCTTTTCCTCCCAAATTTTGGGGGAAACATGAGTCTTATAGTCTGAAAAATATGGTAATTTCCTCATCCTTTCCAAATGTCTGCGATTTTTTCCTTCCCTCTCTTCTTTCTCCTACATAACTTCTGTTGTTCTTTGTCAGATGGAGACAATCTATTATTGGTTTCTCTTGTATACACAGAAAATAATTGCCTGGTAACCATCCACGTTTCTGAGTCAGTGTTTCACACTGTGGTAGACGTGTACTGAGGATTTGGATGTAACAGCAGAGTCGACACTGAGGCACCATGTACAGTTGATACAATTAATACAGTTGATAGTTCATTCAAATCATCTCTCTTTTGAACAACTTCCTTCCGATATTTCTTCTGACTTCTGCTCCAGATTCCCAACAAGGTGACTGGCCCTCTTTCATCTTCCCTACTCTGAAGCGTACCAGAAAAAAGAAAAACAGAAACTACAAAACAACAAAAAATCCCCCCAAAGGAATACGATGAGCTAAGGCATTATTAAAGGTTGAGTCTTTCGAAATCTGGAGCACTGACGACACCCAGAGTTGTGAGGACGTGGAGCAACAGGAACTCTCATTCACTGCACGCAGAAATGCGAAATGGCGCAGCCCCTGCACAAGACAGTTTGGAGGCTTCTGTCCCAACTCAGGCACTCTTACCCTGTGGTCCACCAATCATGCTCCTTGGTACTTACCCAAGCAGGTGAAAACTTATGTTCACACAAAAGCTAATTGCCAACACTTGGAAGCAACCAACATGCCCCTCAGTAGGTAAATAGATAAATAAACTCAGAAACATCCTGACAATGGAATATTATTCAGCACCAAAAATAAATGAGCTACCCAGCCATGAAAAAAACATGGAGAAAACTTAAATGCATATTACTAAGTGAAAGAAGGCAACGTGAAAAGGCTACGTACAGGTTGATTTCAAGTATATGACATTCTGGTGAAAACAAAAGTATGGCCCTGGCTGGTGTGGCTCAGTAGATTGAGTGTGGACCTGCAAACCAAAGAGTCCCCAGTTCAATTCCCAGTCAGGGTACATGCCTGAGTTGCAGGCCAGGTCCCCAGTAGGGGGCACATGAGAACCAACCACACATTGATGTTTCTCTCCCTCTCTCTCCCTTCCTCTCTCTTTAAAAATAAATAAATAAAAATATTTTTTAAACTTCTTAAAAAAAACCAGAACAAAACTATGGAGGCAGAGTATGCGGTATGGGAAGCAGAGGGATAAATACGCATGGTACAGATTTTCAGGGCAGTGAGGATACTCTGTACAGTACCATAGTGATAGACACACTTCATTATATATGCATCCAAGCCTGCGAAAGGGACACCACCAAGAGTGAACCCTCATGCAAACAGTGCACTTTGAGTGGTTATGAGGTGTCAGTGTAGGTTCATCCATTAGAACGAGTGCACCCCTTTGAGGGGGGAATGTGGAAAATGACAGAAGTTATGTATGTGTAGGGGCAGAGGAGATACCGGACTCTCTGTACCTTCCCCTTAATTTTACTGTGAAACTAAAAGTGCTCTAAAAAAGCCAAGTCATTATGGTTAGCAATCAGTCAACACCCAAACCCCAAACCACAGAACAAAAAATTCTTTCAAAAGGAGTATAAGACATTATTAAAGTGTGAGTCTTCCCAAAGAACTTTCCCCACTTACTGTCTATTTAGTAGGATCCTCTCTCTTTTTCTACCTCCTGAGAGGTATGTGGGAGCGCATAAGCACCCGACAGAAAGACAAATAAAGATATGGGGGATGGGGAGAGGAGGAGGGAGAGAAAGAGAAAACGAGATTTGAAAGCTAAAGACTCTGGAGACTCAGTAACATCTGTATTGTCATTTGAATTTGAGACGTTAGTGGAGCAAAGCGAAGAAAATCCACATGAACTTGAACACTGGGACAGTCTCTCTCAAGTAGCAGAGGTAACCTGTCATTGAAACTGTAGGAAAGGAAATGTAAGCCCAATAACTTTGTCAGCTCGACAGTAAACTGTATTTATTGTGCTATAAGAACGTGCACACTGTGTATGCTTTCAATTTTTAGAATGAATCTTTGACAAAACTCAAGAGACTTTATTAGCCCTGGCTGGTGTGGTTCAGTGGATTGAGCGCCAGCCTGTGAACTGAAAGGTCACTGGTTCAATTTCTGATGAGGGCACATGCCAGGTCTGCAGCTGGGGGCATGCAAGAGGCGACCAGCTGATGTTTCTCTTGCACCCTGGTGTTCCTCTCCCTCTCTTCCTCCCTTCCCGTCTCTCTGAAAATAAATAAATAAAATCTTTCTTTTTTTTTTTAAAAAAAAAAAGAGACCTAATTATAGTTATAGCTCAAAGAAAAATTTCAACTCCATTTAAAAATAAAATAGACTTTAGAGAATTGGGAGAATAAAGTCAGTAGAAATAAAGGCACATGTAAAGCCATTAAAATCTTCGTTTACCATGTGAGGAATTTAAAGATAGTGTTGACAGTTTAAAGAAGAGAAAAATAAAGATTTATGGATTACACTTGAAATGAGAAAGTAATCGATAGAAGAAGTATGTGGAGTGTGATGAAAACAAGTTAATTTTTTTTCATCACTCATGGGAGAAAGACTATAGTAATGAAAAAAGAGAGAAAACCAAAGATTCGAGATATGGACATGTTATTAAAGGTTTGAAAAAGGTGAGCACGAAAAAATAAAATGTCTCAAAGTATCTGCCTCTGAGGAGTCAGAAGCGGGAGAGAGACACAGTATGTTTAAATAAAAGAGCCTGGGAAATAAAGAGCACTTTAATCATGTGTGAAAAATCATAAAAATGGAGCCACTTCAAAATCAAGTCGAAGCCGCCACCCCAGAGGAACTGCGCTGTGGTGTTACTCTCAAATCTTTGAAATGTTAAAGCTGGGACTAACCTTTGGACTGAGCCTATAGCAACATTGTATACCAAACAACTGTTTGCAAAGTTAACAGGAAAGCTGACATTCTGATTACTAAACTGAAAATTAAGACATTGTTTAGAATTAGCCTCACTATGTTAGCTTATGTGCATCCATAGAAATTCCTTCGATTTATGTCATTTTCGCCTTTCCCTTTCTCATAAACACCCCTTGCCTCGGCCTCCTAATCAAAACACTATTTTGTTTTTTGCCTGAATTAGTGCTTCCCAAAGAGTTATTATTTTGGATCACAAATAAATTCATGTTGTCTCTGACTTTGGCCATTTATTTCTAGGTTAACACATCTGTAGATAGTATTTGATTAAATTAAAGACACTGCTTCAAACGACTTCACATTTATTAGTATTCACTATATACATTTTTAAAAATCCTGATAAAAAATGACAATTACATTTATGTATAAATCAACTTCCAAGAGATACTGCAGATTTACATTTCCGTATATACTCATATATAAATGAGATCATGCTATATAGCATTATAAGTATGCATACTGCATGTTATAGTCCTTTTTCTGCATTTATGTATTTCGAATACCTTTCATAGCAATGCAATTGCTTCTAAAACTTTACATTTATCTTCTTTGCAGATGTACCATAATTTTTTTTAAGTATCTCCTAGCTCTGCCTAGTATGGCTCAGTTGTTTGGGGCATCATTCCGTGCACCAAAAGATTGCTGCTTCAATTCCCCATCAGCTTGATGGTTCAGTCCCTGGTCCGGGGTGCATATGGGAGGGAACCAATTGATACTTCTCTTTCACATGGATATTTCTCATTCTCTCCCTCTGTCTCTTTCTCTCCCCCCTTCCTCTCTCTCTAAAATCAATTTAAATTATTTTTAAAAAGTCTTCTACTGTGTGACTTCATTTGTGTGACTGCATTTTGCACTGTAAAAATAATAAATGTTTGTATAATTCGATCGTTACACATAGTCTTAAGTGTTCCTCTGGATAATTCTCTAGAAATTCAATTGCTCAGTCAAATGGATGCACAGTGTTCAGGATTCTGATGGATGTTATATAATTGCTCCCCTGAAATATATTGATTCAGTCTGCTGTCACCGGGCAAGGTAAAAAAGTGATTTTTATTTTCATTTATTTGATTATAAGTAAGGTTGAATATTTTCTCACAAACCTTTGGATTTTTTAGCATTTTTTTCCTCCATCTATTTTTTAAAATTAGGCACTGCGTTTCCTTTCCTTAATTGATTTGTAAGATTCAATTTCAGTTTGTTGTTTTATGCACAGATCTTTAAAAAATTCTATGTGTATTTTCCATTTACTTTTTGATGTTCTTGTCACTTCTAGAGAAGTATTTTCCATCATCTCATCAGAAAAAAAACATTTACTTACTGTTCCTCTGTTCTTTGGGCTTCTTAAGGTTATTATATTTAAATCTTTTATCAAGCTGAAATTTAATCTACTGCATTATGTGAAGCAGAGTTCAGACTTTTTATATGATTACCACAGCCACTTCCTTAATAATCCATCCTTACCCACTGATTTGAAATGTCATTTCATTACATACACTTAAGTATAGTATTTTGGCGCTTTTTTCTTTTACTATTCTGTTTATATGTTCTTTTAGTTGGATTTTTATTTTACAGTTTCATGTTGGGCTAGGCAAATGAAATCTTTCGTTTCAGGTTTTCAACATTCTCTAATTAAGTCTCATTTATATTGCTGACAGATAAGCTTAAGAGTAATTTTTGTCACATCCAAAGCCTTCCCAGCCCCTTCCCTAATTTAATTTTGGTGTTTTTCTATTCTGTTTTTAGGTTAATTTGGGGGATTATATGTCCAAAATATTAATTGTCTCATTAAGATATACATACTTCTATGTACTCAAATATCCTTTCATGAATATCAGTAAAGTTTTATATATCTTTAAATACCATGCTAAAGAAATTCACGTTATGAAGCTACTATGGAAAATGAGAGCTTTGATTCCTAATGGATTGTTTATTAGGGGTGTCCGACCCACGGCCCACGCACCGCTTGTGGCCCAGGATGGCTGTGAATGGGGCCCAACACAAAATCATAAATTTACTTAAAATATAATTTTTTGTGTGTGATTATGTGTCACAATGTATTTAATGTGTAGCCCAAGACAACTCTTCTTCTTCTAGTGTGGTGAAGAGATGCCAAAAGGTTGGACACCTTGATGAGTTACCAGCATGTATGTGAGCTTGCATTTCATTAATATCTAATTATTTCTAGGGGCTTTTTTAACCACTCATATGACTAAATAGTTGCCAATGTTGTGAATTCATGTTGATCTATATAACAGCTTAATATGAATACTTTGATTGTCTTTTCCAGTACTTCTCATTTTTTTCATTTGGCATATTTCATTGGATAGAATATGCAGAATAGTAAGTACTAAAAAGAAGCATCAAACAGGTGCTCTTGTTATATTTCTGGTTCTAATGGAGATACTACCAATACTTCAACACTGATTTGTTGCTTGGATAGACAATATTTGTCACGTTATCAACTATCATCTCGTCTTACATTGTTAAAGGTATTTTTGTTTGTTCCCAGTCTTAAATCAGGGATACATTATTTTATTCTACCAATACTTTTCATAATTTGTAGAAAATATATTTTTCTTCTGATTTCTATGTACAATGAAGGATATAAATAGATTCTCTTATATTAAGCAATCTGTTTTCCTGAGCGAAATCTAATTTAAAAGTGGTATTTTTGCCTGGTAGTGTAATTTGCTCTGTTTTATAGGATTTTGACATTTATATTCCTGTAAACAGCATACAGTTTTCAATCACCATGCTAGTTTCTTAAAATTTCATAATTAAGGCATTGGAAACTTTAGAATATGCATACAGATGTTTTAAAACTATTGTGCTTTTGAATTTTTTAAACTAATGATAATTCTTACTTGGACGTTTGAAAGCATGCCTAACAATATTTTTGAGGATATTTCTTTTACTGCTTTTTTATTTCTTATAAATTCCAATGTTTAGGTTTCTTATTTTCCATTTTATCTCAAATATAAATGCACTTAAGGCTATAAATTTTTTTTGGTTACAGCTTTGTTCTTATCCAGGAAGTTTCAATGCATTGTTTTCTTATTTTACTAATTTCTAAGTAGTCCACTTTTAAAATAATTTAAGAAAATGACACTACTTTTCCTTCTTGTTACAAAGGCAATGTATGTTTACCATATGAATTGAATGTCACTTTCTATATTATCTATGCTTTATGATTTACTAATTGACTTTTCCTATCGGTTTCAAATGACTTGGTGATTTTACTATATTATAATTCATTCTTCTAGGCATTTTGTAACAAAAAATCAGCATACTAAGTTTTTCAATCATGTTCAGTGATGTGTTACTGCACACATGTGCTTATCAAGTGCCTATTTTGTTGACATTGTTTTTTTTTCTTTGCTTATTCTTCTATCTAAATATTCTCTGAGTTTACTGCGTGTTTAATAGGAAATGGCATTTATGTGTTGTTTACAAGTTCACTGGTTTTGCAACCTTTTCTGCCCATCACAGATAACTGGGAAGTTATAAAACATCTCCACAACCAGGTTTCCTCCCAATCCAATTAAATCGGAATCTTCCAAGGCGGGACCCAGGCATCTTTAAGTTTTAAAGGCTCTCATGAGATTCCAATTAGCAGCAAAGTTAGAGGACCCCTGGACTTGTTCAAATGTGCAGGAAAGGAAGTTTCTAAGCTTCAAACTTAAGGTTTATAGATTTTGCAAATGCAGCTGCTTAAACAAATGAGTTACAAATTGGTAAACAAGCTAATCCCAGTATCTTTGGAAAACATAAGTTTCATTTTGCCCGCAGTTGCATCTCTCACTATATATAATTCAGCCTCTCCCCCATGCTGGGAAACCATTATACTCACCAATACTTACAAAGGAGAATAATTTTTCAGTTGTGAACATTTAATTGCCTTTTGGAAAATTCATCCAGATTTCCTTGAGCAAATTGTAGAGCATATACATGAGCAATTACACATCTGGCCTACAGCCTAACTCAAGAATGAAAAAAACTCAAAGGTGAAGTTGCATTCATTCATTTTTTTCCTGCTCACTTTTCTTTTGTAAAAATAGACATCCCTATTTTAAAAGTGGCTTCATGACATCATCTGAAGCCAGTTTCCTTCTTAATGACACTTAATGACAGTAATCCAAATTGTACTTAATTTTTTATGGAATCATAAATCAAATAATAATCAACAAAAAATGAAAATAGTTTGTACCTAGGTAGCCAAAGATTGGTCTAATTAGCCCAAAGGCGATCTAATTTAGCATTATTTAACTGTCTACCTAAGAAAACAGCGAAGAACAGCATCTAGTAGTAATTCAGCCATAAACCTGCTCATCAAAGAATAAGAGCAATTATTAATTAACTTTTCATTGGGGAAAGTCATACATTTTTCATGTTATCATAACATTTCAAAATGCCTTGGGAAATGAGAAAATGAAGATAATGTGAATTACTGAAATGCTGTATTTCTGACGATAAAACATTTTGCTCAGGCCTCCTACTGCAGGTACTGCGTTAAGGAGGAGGAGCAGAGAAATGCAGAAAGACATGGGGGGGGGGGAGGAAAAGCAGCTTCTCCAGGAAGTTGTTTTAGAGTCAAAACAGATTCCTAAGCTGTTTCAGATATTAACAGATTCAAGAAAATGTGCAATGTACTTGCTCTCCCTGAATTTACCAGTTATGAACTGTATCCTACATCTGGTTGCACAAACATACATAAATGCTTGGTTATTGTTTTATACTCATAGCTCTTTCAGAACTTTTTCTATTATAGTTGTCACATTAAGTAAACCATGGGACCTCACTCAAAAATTCACAGAGAGCGAAAAAGCGAGAGAGTATATTGATAATTAATATCCTTCTTAGCCTTGGGAATAGCCAATGGGAAAGGATCCCTCTATCCTCATTTAGTAGAGAAGGAGAGAGTAGTTTCCCCACTGGAGGAATCAAATTGCCTAAACAATGTTGGATTACAGGCCTTAGTCCTCTCCCTGTTTGAGAGATGCCACCAGATTGTTGGGAAACTCCAGAGAAAGCATTGGACAGTTCAAAACAGGCCAGGTCCCCAGTAGGGGGCGCAAGAGAGGCAACCACACATTGATGTTTCTCTCCCTCCCTTTCCCTTTGTCTACATAAAATAAATAAAATCTTAAAAAAAAAAAAAAACCCTATAACAGCTTGTATTTTTGCCTGCCCTGGTAAGCAGGGCTTTAGCAGCAGAATCAATTTGATTTCGAAAAAATAAAGAGAACTGACATGTCAATCACTTGGGCATTATGGAAGAGATTTGGCTTGGATCACCCAATTAAGGAAGCATGAAATCTGGAAGAGAGCAGGTTATTTCTACATGTTCATCCTCTTTTTTCTTTCTACCTGCTAATTATATCCGGTTGCTTCTACTAAATGCACTGGCAGTGAACGTTTCAGTGGCTAAAAAGAGTATTTGGCAATTCCACATGCCTAGAGTCTAAGGAAGGCTAAGTGGAATCTTTTGCTCTGAACAAACAGGTGAGGCAAAAATACTTAAGTAACTTCACCAAGGTAAAACTATAACAGATGATTGATAAGGGATGGGAACTTTGGGACTATGCTGTCTATCACTGTACTATTTTTACTGAAGTCTGTTTGGAACAAAGTTGAACACAACAATAATATGTATGCAGCATTTTACATTTTCCAAAGCTCTTTACCATTACATCATGGATCAAAACAACCTTGGTGACCAGTTATAATTATCTTAATTTTAGAAGTGACAAAATTAAAATTCAAGAAGTTGCTCAAAATCTCATTATTTTTTAATGATTTTATTGTATTTATCTTTAGAGGGGAAGGGAAGGAGAAAGGGAGAGAAACATCAATGTGTGGTTGCCTCTTGTGCATCACCTACTGGAACTGGCCTGCAACCCAGGCATCTGTCCTGACTGGGAATCCAAGCTGCAAGTGACCCTTTGGTTCTCAGGCTGGTGCTCAATCCACTGAGCCACACCAGCCAGGGAAAAATCTCATTATTTTGAATTAACTGATCAAAAGCTTTACCTCAACATTTAACAATTTAAAAACAGGCCTTTTCCATTAAACCACAACTTCCTTTGTAGATACTACACAAACTATTTCAAGAAAGTGTTTGTGGTTTAAATATCAAATCCTTCTACAGCATCTTCACTTAACAAACTAAATAGCCAATGGGGACTTGAAATGCACCCATCTATTGCCTTACTGGGGAACTTACGCATAATGTATATACAAAGTAAAACAATAATTTTGAAGGGGTGATGTGCCATCATTCCTTCAATGAAATTGTTAAGTGGTACAAATGATAGAGACAGACAGAGAAAAAGAGAGAGAGAGAGAGAGGTGTTTGTGATTCCCACTGAAAAATCCGGCAGCACCTAAGCTTGCTTCAATGTTAGAATTACTGGGAAACATCGAACTACCCAAGGACCTTCGTTCTTTCCTTAATGTAAAAATTAGTAAAGGTTTCTTCTTTGTCTCTGAGGTTTGAACAGAGTTTCATCCCCCTTTTCAGCCACCAGTGTGTTACTGTCTCCCAAAGCAGCAGCATTTTCTTTCCTTTTAAAAAAATTTTGTTTGATTTTAGATTTGTTTTAGGTGTCTGACATAGTCATTAGACAAGGAGAAACACTTTCTAAAACCATGGATGCCTACAGGCTGTTTTTAACAGAGTTAGGTGAATTTGTATTAGTTTCCACTGATTTCCAGCTTCCCTGCAGAAGGTCAGAGCAACAACCAGTTTGAGAGCAAACAACCCACCTCTGTTGAATTTGCCCCTGAAAGAAAGGCTTAGCACTGTATGCAACAAGGAGGTCACCTTATCCAACAGCCCTACGAGTGTCTACTAGGGGAGATGTGACTGATGGCAGACCCTACGGCGTTGGCTTGCTGTGGAGCATCATGCAGAAATCACTCCTAGTGCTTAGAGAGCCAGCCTTCCCGCATTTCCCTAAGGTGAAGACTGACCATACATTTAGTAGTCTCTAGGGATCCCAGGAGCTTCTCAACAGGAAGACATTCTAGGCAGGGTAAACTGCCTATGCAAAGGGGAAGAGGTATTAAATAGGGTGGGTGGTCCACGGGAGGAATTCCCGGTGGGCTGGTATTGCCAGAGTATAAGAGGAACAGTGAGGAGGGGTGAAGGCTGAAGCTACTGGGACTAGAAACATGGGCTAGATTTTCAGAAGGCAGTCAAGTTAGATTTCATTTTGCAGACAGTTGTGATTACCCATGGGTTTATGTAAGATATACAAATAAATATGCAATAATAATAACAGCAACTACAACAGCTGGGATTTGTTGAGCACTTATAACAAGCCAGATATTACTCTAGGCACTTTGCTTGCATTAGCTATGTAATTCTCATAGAAGTAAGTATTCTATTAACACCATGGTACAGATGAGTGATGGAGTCATCTTTATGGAGCTAGTAAATACCAAACGTGAAATTCAAAGCAGAATTGTGCATTTATCTATTGTGCTGCCCTGTATGTTCAGGGAAATCCCCACGTTTTCACTGTGCAAAGGGAGGGAGACACTGGAGCCTGTACTCAGTATGGCCACATATTGTGTGGCGATATATTTTTGAACAGCCCACTTCGGGACTCACCATAAGAAGAGAAAGCAAATGTTATCAGCCCCTTTTGTTGGTGAGACGTTAGGAATGTTTAAACAATTTGGCCTTAAATCTTCTGAATTATCATTCACTGTACTTCCTGTTCACTTAGAATTATCTGTTCTATTTTCCTAAGGTCAGACATGACAAAAAACCAAGTCCCCTTTTAAGTGCATTCAGAAGGACATAAAAGTATCTTGAAATCCCAGAGACCTAGTCATCGCTGCCCTCTTTCCTTTATCCACCATTCGATAATCATTTGTCGAGTCTTTTATGAACCATGTACTATAAACTAGGTCCTGGGAATCCAAGGAAAGTAGACAGACAATCGAGTTTGCTGTTGTCCACTGAATGCTTTCCAATTTGCGGATGCTACTTGGGTGATTGAACTCCTGAAAGTTACTTTCTGGGATTAGCAAGCTGCTGCCCCTAACTATATTCTACTTAACAAAATCATCACACACACCATAAACCGAGGAAATCATCACTCCAGAGAGGCTCAGTCCTTCTGTGCAAAAGATTTCCTATATTGTTGGCAATAATCAGCTGACAGGCTGTGGGATGAGACCACTGTGAGGATTTCAACATCTGCAGCTTCTGAATATACCCCATCTTTCTTCTGACCATATACAAGGGGTGGGCAAGCACTTCAACCAATAGCTTTCCTTCAGGCCACGTTTCTGCAGCCCAGGAACTCCTGAAATCTTGGTGAGGCAATTTGACTTCGTACTTGACACTGGTATTTCTTTTTTCTGACCCTAACAGACTGCTTCTAAGGACATACTTTTCTAGACCCATGATTTTAAGGGAAGAATATCAATATTGATGAAAACAAGTACACGTGAATGTCACTCTACCTATGATTCACTTGTTATTCCTAGGGTGGTCTCCAGCAGGTTAAGTGGGCAATTGAACACAAAAACCCAGGAATTCTGACATCTTCCATTCCCTTAAACTGATTGAAAATCAGCTTTTCTTCTGCTAAGATGAATTACTTGACAGCAGAAAAATTCCTCCCATAGTTTGCTCCTTTCAGAAACCTCTCCCACCCCAGGGTTCTCAGCAACACACTTTGGTGAGTTTGACTTTCTCCTAAGGCATTCATCATACAATGCAAGAAAAAGCAGAGAGACTTGATAACTAATTTGCCATGAACTGAGGCACCTGAAATATTTCATGCATGTTATTTTTGTATTTCTTTAAAATAAATGCCCTTCCTATCCTAAGGGGAACTTTGATATTAAAAAGGAGTCACATTTATTACATATATACCAGAAGCCTAAGCTGTTGCCTTTTAAGCCTATATCCCCAAATGGAATTATTTATGAGAAACCTTAAAACAAATAAAGATACTAAACCCGGGGGCCCCTTGCGCTTTTATATGTGACACCCCCTCTTTTCTAATATTCATGTAGAACAGCCTTAAGTAGAAACTTCAAGATGCGTTACAATAAAACTTTTCCCCGAGATGCTTTACCGTTGATGGGGCTCTTTTCTCAGTCTGGATTCTCAATAATAGTGTTTTCCCTAAATGAAGAAGGGGTACCTCTCTAGCCACTTCTGAACAACAGCATCTGTTCTGCTTCTTTAGCTTACTGCAGAGCAACCACAAGCCGCTATGTGTTTCTGGCATCTGAGATAAAGTGCAGGTCCATTTTATCACACGTTGATTTGAAAAGCCTCAGTGTCGGGGGGTGGGGGGGTGGAATATCTTTCACTGCCCATAATACATTTTCCCATTGCTTTGTGCTCCATATATTGGAAATCGATTGGCCTCCCGTTATCCCACATTTAGAAGTTGGAGTTTAAAATTCAAGTTTTATAAGTGAATGCACCTACTTTACTTGGCAGGTCGTAAATTGTATCTCTTACGTCAAGCAATGAATGCTGTTTCCTTTTGGCCTCTTGTTGAAGTTCACATTATGACAGTTGTAGGGCTTCCAAATGCAAATTCAAATTCAAATTTAATTTAAGGTGTGACACATTCTTTCTGACTAAAAAGGTCATTTCTACATGCAAAAGATGAAATTATGTCCCCCACTACTCTAACGGGCACAGGTGAAATAATATATGACGCACAGTGAGCATTATAAAAGCTGTAACAGATGCATAAGAGGCAAAACCATCCCTTTCTGTATTTTGCGTACATTCAGCAAAGGTTACCAAGCAAGTCACGTACTTCCTTTGGAGCTCTGACAGGCTTTCCCCATCTCTCTACAACAGTGCTGTAAGTGCAAGACTAAAAATTTTAACATAAGTATTTAATACAAGTTAGATATAAAAGATCATTATTGGTGGATATAAGCAGAATTTACTATAATTGTTGAGATCAAGGATTGTAAGTATTTCAGAACAGTAAGAAAGACAGTGCTGGACACCACTCACAAAGAGCTGGAGAAAACATAAAATCAAAACAAAAGCAAATCAATACAGCAATATTCACCACAGATCATTAAACCCAATGCATTGGGACAGAATTTAAGAAAAACAATTTATGATGCCTTGATGGGCTATTCCAGATTATCAAATTAAATGGACTCTTCAAAGATGATACGTTATTACCAGAAAAAGCATGTGTGGAAACGAGGAAGTGGCAGTAAGCTGACTTTATTGCCAAGGAGGAGTTACCACAGTTGTAATAAAATATCCTCTTTTCATGATAAGAAGTATGGAAAGAGAGTAGCTGCTCCCCTACATTAAGTCCCTTTCAGGTTAACAGGTGCGACACCAGTTGGCTGCAGGAACTCCTGTCAACGTGCTCCTCAGACAGTCCTGTCTGCTTCTCACTGTCTGCTGTAGAGCAAGGCATGTTAGCATGCCTACCCATTTATCATCCCTTTTCCATTTTGTACTTGTGAACTTGACTGCACCAACAAGCTAGAAATGGATGAAGCTTAACATAATTTTAATATGTTAAGAAATATACTAAGAAAATACCAGATTTGCCAAAAAGTCCACTAAGGGTTTTTTTTCTGTAAAATAAAAGACACAGTCTTTGTTTTCACCAATAACTTGATTGATTTGGATATTCTGAGTATGTCAGCTATCTCCTGCTATTGGTTTCTAGTGGGTAGAGGCCAGGGGTACTGCTAAACATCTTCCAATGCATGAGACAGCCCCAGAACAAAGAATTATTTGGCCGAAATGTCAATAGTACTAAGAAATGTCACAAACCACTTTTGACATGTTCGATCGGTCACAGCACCTTCTCCATACACTGTACAATTTTTTTTGCATTTCCTCTGCATTTTGACCTTTCTTGAAATAATAAAGCACAGTATGCTGAAAATACGCATTTTCTTCCGTCTTCAATATTAAAATGGCTGTGCAAAAATTCACCAATTCTGGTAAGTTTTTTAAAATGCACGCTGACATGACAGCTGCCACAATACAATCTAACAAAATTGTTTCAAGTGAAGTTAGAGACAACTAAGCACTACTAGAGCCATTGTATGGAAAAAACCGAACCAACTCTTTGGCTGACCCAATATTTCTGGAATTGAAGGTCTTTGTAGATTCATGACAGAGAACTATGTTCTATACAACAAGATCTTTTCATCCCCACCCATTCGACCTGCATGAAAAACACCAATAACTTTGTTCCAAGGACCTCAAGGTTGAAAGGAAACTGCTTCTTCAAATGGACCATGACACAGAAGCCCGACATGAGGAGTGAACTCTGATGATGGGGGGAGGCCTTCAGGTTCCCTTGTCACCATGGAGATGCCCCTGGAAACACTCCTAGGAAACCCTAAGCCTCAAACGAGAATAATGTAAAAAGCCCTAATAATCCCCAATACCTAATATGTGCCCCAAACCTCTCCACAGCATTCCTTAAATAGATGTTAAGCCTCTATCCCAAAGCCCGGTGAAAGAGAGCTCACTGCTTCCGAATGAAGCTTTTCTGCCTTAAGCCATATTTAACTGTTACCACGTAGTTGTTTTTATTTTAAATTGGATACCTCTCTTCCCTTTCCCTTCTATACACCTTAATAATAATATGCTTCATCCCTTTTCCACCGAATAGCTATTTGAAGAGTTAAGGACAGCTAATACATGCTAAAATCATCAAGTACTTTCTAGACAGACTCTGGTTTTTCAACATCTCATCTAAATTATGTTCCCCAGAATGCAACAACACTGACTGGTCTGATAAACATACTTTTAGTGTCCACAAAGAGAGGGTTGGACATCATTTCTGTGACCATACTGTATTTCTTTCATTCTTTTTTTTTTTTTTTTTTTGCATCCTATCGTGAATGAGAATCACTGCAAACTCCTGTCTTCCAGTTTTTGAACCAATGTGTTATAACTCTTTCAGCATATATTTATTACTTTTTCTTTGGTGCAGGGGAGAAGGGAAGGATACTTTAAGAGATTCTGTTTTCCCTTTTAAATTGTATCTTGATCCATTAAGCGAATATTTCAGTGTCAGGCACTTGATAAAGAACATCAAACAAAGTAGAAATAGTCAACATCTCTGTAGAACATTTACATAAAAGAAATATTACAATAGCTACCATGGATTGAAAACTTCTGACATCAGTAGGTAGAAAAGTGAGGCATAGTTCATGGTCAAGCTTGTACACATAAGCTTCAGTTTCTTTGATCCTAAAGCCGGCTCTATAAACCACTGGTTCCAAATGAAGACTATCAACTATTGTAATAGTCTCATGATTCTTTCATCTGTAACCCTGGAAGATACGGCAATTTAAGGGCCTAGGATCAGAGTAGGGAAGAAATGAAAGCAAAGAGCCAGTAAGAAGCCATTTTTAGAGCCGGAGCACAGGCTAAAATGGAGAACAAAGGAAAGATCTACATTGGCAACCAAGGCTAGGTACAAGCAGTTCAAAAAGATTTGAATCAGTTCAACTGATTTGCCACAGTAGAAAAAATTTCAGCAGACAACCTCTGGTGGCGCAGAGGCTCCAGGTGGGATAAGAAATGCACAGCTGCAGAGAAGGCTGTTTGCAGATAGGTCATTGAGAGGAGCTGATCATCGGGGTGGGGGTGGGGGGTGGGTAGCCAGTGTCTACAAACATACAAAAAAATAAATGCAAGAGTCATTACTAATCGCTAATTACTAACTTGGTTTATGAAAACGATTCAAGAATAGTTATCTTGGAACCTTGATATATCCTAGGATAAACCAAACATGCAACTACAAGAATGTCATTAGGAACTTATATTTTTAGTGTGTAAGAGGGGCTTGCCACGCAAATCAAATATATTAATTTTCTATTTTCTTGATCTAAGTGGTGGTTATCCATATGGCTTATGCACGTCTCTGATTTATATTATACTTCTGTAACAAAGTCTGTTAGAGACAAATCAAAATATAGAAGAGGGCTTCCAGGAAACCAAAGGGCAAGAATAAAGGCAAATTCTTTCTCCAATAAACTCAGGGCTTATCAATCACTATTTCAAATTTTATTTCTTTTAAACTCTCAGAAAAGCCTTATCTGTATTGACAATTGCTGGGTCTCCAGGCAGTGCTTGGACTCCCGCCAATTTAATTGTAACTGAGATGTTAATATCCTAACATAAATTCCTCTCATGGTTTGAGCTACCTGAAACTGTCAATTACCTGGATGGAGATCCTTCAGTTTATTGTATCTGCAAATGTTGTAGTGATATTGTCTCCTAATAAAAGATATTTATTTATTTATTAATATTTTTAGGCAGAAGGGAAGGGAAGGAGAAAGAGAGAAACATCAATGTGTGGTTGCCTCTCGCATGCCCCCTACTGGGAACTGGCCAGCAACCCAGGCATGTGCCCTGACTGGGAATCAAACCCGAGACCCTTTGGTTCATAGGTTGACATTCAATCCACTGAGCCACACCAACCAGGGCAGAAAAGGTATATTTTGACCCCTCAATAATCTCAAGTAAGATTATTTAAGGAAAACATCCATGTAATCAATCAATATCTATTAAGGACAGGGCTACAAAAGGCATTTCCTACTTGCCTTCTTTCTTTCATGTTTGTGATCTGTGAATTCCACCTTGAGGTAGTTTAATATCCAAACAGAGAAGGAATCTTAGTTAATTTCATTGCCGCATTCACTTAACTTCTATATGTTACTTTGAAAGTCTCTTTTAAACTAGAATTTACATTATTATGACTGCAATCCACATTATTACAAACCTGATATTTAACATAAACTATCTGAAGATATTATAAGTTAACAAAGCTTTTTAAAAACAGTTATACAGGAGTTTTCTTTTAGAGAAGGATATGGGTAAGTTTGCTTCTACTATGTCAAAAGGCAGCACAATTAATGAACTATAGAGTACTCTTAATATGCCGTTACAAACACATTCATTTAATGAAAAAGTTTTTTTTTAAGTAGAAAGAGAAAAAGTGCATTACTGAGGTGATAACTTAGAGAATTGTGCCAGACACAGTTCAAAGTCATTTGCTCATTTAATCTTCAAAACAATCCTACAAGGTTCATATTTTCTCTTTTTTGAGAGAGAGAGAGTCAAGGGAAGAAAAGAAGAAAGAGAAGGAGAGAAACATTGATTGGTTGCCTCTTATATGTACCCAGACCAGGCACCAAACCCATAACATAGGCATGTGCCTTAACCGGTAATCAAACCCTCAACCTTTCAGCTTGCAAGATGATGCTCAACTAGCTGAACTGCACGAGTTGGGGCAAGGTTCATACTCTTAAGATCCTCTTCTGCTTAGATGAGTAAACTGAAGCACAGAGAAGGTCCATGACTTGCCTGAAAGTATGTAGGACCTAAAGTAGAAGGCACGTGATTTGAATGCGGCAATTGGGCCTCACGACCCAACTCTAAGTAACTACATCCAAGTAACCCTCTCACCGATTCCCAGTTTTGTTGCACATTGTTTGGTTGCCCAGTCGGTTAGGTCACGTCAATGTTAACCAGTGTGTGCAAATCCTGTGGTTTCAGAACGGGAATTCTCTCTCCAGAGGACAGCCATAACCAATTCATCTATTTGCCTTGCCTTTCTGGCACATAGTTGGTTTATAACAAGTACTCTTTCACAGAATAGACAAACCAGTTTTGGCCTCTTACAGCAGTGTTGGCTAGCTAAGGGCTGGAAATAATGTTCTCAGCACAATGGCAAGACATCAGCTTCCCTGGTGATTCTATAGAAACAGTATGATGGGCTACACGTCTACTGCTAGTAAGCAGCAATGTAGTTTTCATCCCTTGCTTGTGCTATTATCTTCTTAAGAATGCCATTTTCTAGTCCATATTGCATTCAATTAGTGATTCCTCTGAAATACTAACAGAACAGACCATTTCCGGAATGGTAAAAAGACTGAGAAACATTCTTTTGTTTCTATTTCCTGATGAGCTGTAAAAGGCCCCTGATTTAGAAAACGCTTTCCTAATTTCCAGATTGTTCTGATCCTGCTCCCATACTACGTGCCTTTCCCCCAGACCAAGAGTCAGAGAGTCTTGAATAGATAGATCACATTGCAAGTCATGGGGTTATGACTCAATTTCCTCTCCTCCATGTTGGCAGTCTTCTTTCTAAATCTTTTAACCTAAACTTTGGCCCTATCACTCCATGCAAATCTTTTACATTTCTTTCACTGAATAGACTGTTTTTGACTGTTTCACCTGTAGGGTTACATCAGTACATTTAGAAACTCCTATTGTGGGCTCACTAAAGATCACAGTCAGAGACGGGAACATGACCATGAAAGACACAACCGAACGTTTCTGGTCTACATGTACCTGTCTATTGTGTGGTGTCAAAAGTGTCACGCCATGTAGATGAAATTGTGCATATAGACATCAGTGAACATGCCAAGAAGGGAAACGCGATCATATTATCACAACATCTGTAAGAAAAAATACAGATGCCTCTCCACTTAAGATGGGGATATGTCCTACAAATCTATCAAAAGTTGAAAATATCATAAGTCAAATATGCATGAAATACACTTAACCTCCTGACAGGGAGGACAATTTGTCCCTCCAAAATACATCTCTTTGGGAATACTCGTTATTTTAGCTTGGTTAATTTTAAGAAACAGTAGATTGGGGAGAAGCTATGAAAACCAAGTAGAAGGGACATTTGGCCAAGGCAGTTACATTGTAAGGAATCTCTCTGGAAAGGGTGCCTCCTGACACTGCGCCAGGCAGGCCTTCACTATCAGTGGAGAAGACGGGGATTTAAGTTTGCATGACAACCTTACCCTTGGTCACTGCGCTTTTCCTAGTCACCTCCCATAACCAACTCTCTACCCCCACAATGTCTTCTTTCATCCTTAGCTGAAGGTGGTGGCTTCTGCCATTTTGCAAAGTTGCACAATTTTCCTGTGTCTCTACCATATATACAGGAGGTATTCATGTTATTAGGCTTGAATGTGTTTTTCTCCTGCTCATCTGTTTCACGTCAATTTGATAATTAGACCAGCCTGAAGAACCTAGAATGATAGAGAAAAACTTTTTATCCCCCCAAATACCAATCATAGCTTAGCCTGGCCTACCTTAACTGTACTCAGAACACTTATATTAGCTTAGGCAGCACAACCTTATATCAGTGAGGTGGCAAAACTGCCACAGGTCTGCCAGAGAGTATTGTACTGCATGTCACCAGCCTGGGGAAAGATGAAAACTCAACATTCAAAGCATGGTCTCTATTGAATGTTTATTGCCTTCGCACCATCATAAAGTTGAAAAAATTGCAAGTTAAACTACTGTAACTCTGCACCATCTGTATATCATTTAAACACCAGATGCACTGCATAACTGGACTCCAGGTATCTGTTGAATAGCACTGTTCAAGTTTTTTTCTCATAAAATTATGCGTCAGCTATAGAAGTCTTGGGATCTACATAACATGGAAGAAGAAAATATATATCGCGCATCATTCTGAGAAAATGCTGTAAAAGCGTTAGGGTATTTCCTTGCAGTTGTTTGACTTGGTTTGGTTTCCAGTTTTTGTCATTATTGTTTTATGGTTTGACTGCTTTATTTTGTCTATATAGACAGATACTCATTTCTTTCCTTTCTTTATTTTCACTGAAGGAAATATGCAACTTTATATGATGAATCCTGATTGGCACATAATGCCCATTTAATAAAGGTTTTTTTTCGTGGTCTGCTTGATTCTATTTAACTTCATCATGCTATTCCTACTTCTCTTTTAAAAACATTCATTACGCAGTTTGTTTTTGGTTTAAAATGCAGTCATTATAAATACATCAGATAATTCTTATATGGCAAATGCTTTAGGACAATGCTTGTGTTATAGAAACAATAAATCTTTGTAAAATATTGAATGCAATTTTATTTATTTTTTTAATGAAATTTTAATTAAGTAATTATTTAATGACACAACTCCACTGGCACAATAACTACTTTAAATTGGTATTTTGTTGATCCCTTTTTGTATATTTTAATAAGCATATTATAAAGAAAATAACACTGCTTTTCTTTTTTAACAAAAAGGAAACACTATTCATACTGACTCCATCTCTGAGATCACTGAAGGTAGTTATAAGCTTTGTTTGAATGATCTGAGTGAACACTCTTAAATGACTACTGCTCTGTAATGCCCAGGTCCATGTACATCGGAGCTTGGATTTCCATAGTTGTAAAAGCCTGCCGGTTACCATTTGGTCTCTTCAAAGAATAGCATGAACAAACTCCTCCTAGTTCTGTGGACACTGTATCGTGTTAAATTCTTTTCCCAGTTCTAAGGGCATACCTTCTTGTTTGTAGGGATAATTTTAACTGAATAGCATTTTTTGACACTGAAACTTCATGTTTTTAACTTTAATACCTTGTGCCTTTGAGTGGGGGATGATGAACACAGCATGCAATACTATACCTTGGTGACCAGTGCAGGCAGATGGCGCAAGAGCACAGGACTATATGATGTTGAGAACATGGTGATACTATGCATATGGGTATTTCGCAAAGGTTCTAGTACAGAAAAGCAGTTAGATAATTGTGACTGCACCACACATATAGAATGAAAAGGTATGCTGTAAATAAAAAAAACTCGAACCATTGCAGCTTGTACAATAATTGCATTTCAAGAGGCCATTTCATTCATCCAAAATAACATCAGTTGTCTCACTAAGGTTGTATACTTGAATATTATTCCTCTTTTAGTATTTTGTTTTTATTCAATTTGAAAGTAGTATTTGGTGTTATAGATATATAAGTCCTTTAACCACAAAATGTGTGCCTTTGGTTTTATATTTGTGCTTATATAAATGACTTTTATGAAAGTTAATTTGTCAGCACTGGCTGACAACGGGAATTTTGGATTCCCCTGAAGCTGGCCTGTGTGTTGCTCAAGTTTGAGAAGCACTACACTCTGACAACGATCAAGTAAAATGTCTTAACACTGTGGGAATTGGAGATTGGCTCTTTGTAGAAAAACAATATTAAGAAGAAATAGAGTAGATTAATATGGTTTTTACATGCACACCAACTCGTACACAAGGGGCTGAAGTATTTGGAAAGTGACTGTTTTATTAAAGCAAAATATGTTTCACAGGGTTGTTGAGCAGATGTAACGGATTTGGCTTAATAATAATGGAATTACCTTCCTGTGCCTGACATGCTTGAAGGCAATATCACACCAGAACAAGCCAGGGCAGCAGTTCCATGACAGTTGAGTTAGCATAGAAAATAGTGGCAGAGGACACAATGAATTATAACCAATGAAACTGCTATACTACATTTGGGAGGATACTAGTGTCAGTAGGGCACACTAGAATAAAACATTGGTGACCTGAAATATGACCCATCCTTCAAGGGTCTACGCCACATCTGAAAATGCCTTCCACCAGCAAGAAGAGTCAGGAGACTTAGAACTTATGTTAATATGCATAACCTAGGAGACCAAAGACAGCCATAGCTCTCTACTGGACCAAACTTATATATACATACATATACACATAAAGACACATTCCACATGCACACCGATGCATGAATGTCCATAGAGAATAATTTATATTTCATGATAAAATTGTGTCTAAAGTGAAGAAAGGTCACACACAGAGAAATCAATGACATTACACAAGACTTTAGAAATGATGGGAAGGGAGTATAAATAAGGAAAGCAGTCAATTATGTAATAGATGATCTTTATGTCTGAGTGTTCAATAGTTGTGAAAATGTTGATGATGCCATCTCTGGACACTGAAAGTTTTTACAAGGAAAGTCTGATTGTATTGAAAATTTGTTTAGCTTTAGGATGGGGTCTAATTTCCTCTCATTTTTTTTAGAAGTATTTTATTTATTTATTTTTAGAGGGAGGGAAAGGGAGGTAGAAAGAGATAGAAACATCAATGTGTGGTTGCCTCTCAAGTGCCCGCAACTGGGGACCTGGCCCATAACCCAGCCATGTGCCTTGATTGGGGATGGAACCAGTGACCCTTTGGTTTGCAGGTTGACATTCACTCCACTGAGCCACACCAGACAGAGATAATCTCCTATCTTTTTTCTTTCTTTGCACACAGCACTTTGTTAACCACATACTAAGTTCTCAGGAACTACTATTCTGATCGTATTAGTCCAAATATAGAAATGAGAAATATCTGCTGCTTCACTGCCTTCTTAGTCCTAGTAAACATTACTTACTAAGCAAATGTCTTCAATATGTAAATAACCCAGAAAAAAAGTTATACTCACATTTCAATAATACCCATTGATTGTGTACAATCAAAGTTGTATGTGACCTATCAAAATTCATTAGTGTTATACCAAAAGGATTCAGGAGCCAGTGTGAAGAGGTTTCCATTGAATACAGATGGGAAAATATGAGAATCAATAAGAATAATAAGAAAAAAGGATTGAAATATATAAATTATATTTAAATACTTTTAAACCCAAACATTTGTAGTGATACCAAAAGAAATAAACAAGTAAAAATAAACCAATAAAGACTACCACTGATAACCTTTGGAAAACACTGGGAACCAAATCATTATTTTGAAAATTGTTCTCTTTGGAGAGAAGCACTATACAAGAAAGTAACCACGCATGCAATGCAAAGGAGTTTTTTCTTTCTTTTTTTTTTTTAAAGACTTTGTATTTATTTTTTTTTAGAGAGGGGAAGAGAAGGAGAGAAACATCAGTGTGTGGTTACCTCTCACACGTCACCTACTGGGGACCTGGCCCGCAACCCAGGCATGTGCCCTGACTGGGAATCAAACTGTCAACCCTTTGGTTTACAGTCCAGTGCTCAATCCATTGAGCTACACCAGTCAGGGGAAAAGAGTTCTCTTTATAGAAATATTCCAGCTAATCAATGAAGAAGGAATGTGATCCATAATAAAATAATTAGTCAAGACTATGATCATCAATGTTTTTTACTATCTCTCATCATAAAAGGAAGCCAAACATTATGATGTACTTTATAATGAAAGCACACAAAATTATAAAGTCAACTTTCAAAGCAAAAAAATGACAACAACAACAAAAACCACCAAGAACCTGAGTATGAGCAGTCTAATGTATAGAAACCACAAGGGACAGAGAAACATTTTGAACAATACCATGAGAATATAGACAACAAAATCTAGTTAAAAGTTCTTGTTTCTCAAAAAAAAAAAAGGGAAAAGGAAAGAGAGAGAAGAGAAACTTTTAGTAGAAATCTGAACTTAAACTAGATTTAATAATTACATTTAAAAATGTCAATGTAGCCTTTTCATAAAGATGGCACCCAAAGTGAAGAAGGAAGCTCCTTCCCCTCCCAAAGCTGAAGCCAAGGCAGAGGCTTTGAAGGCAAAGAGAGCAGTGCTAAAAGGTGTGCACAGCCACAAGAAAAGAAGATCCACCTACCACCCACCTTCTGGAAGCCCAAGACACTGAGCTCCAACAGCAGCCTAAATACCCTTTGAAGAGCACCCCTAGGAGAAACAAGCTTGACCACTAATCCATTGTCAGGTTCCAGCGGACTACTGACTCAGCTGTGAAGAAGATAGAAGACAACAGCACCCTGGTGTTCATTGTGGATGTCAAGGCCAAAAAGCACCAGATCAAACAGGCTATGAAGAAGCTCCGTGACATGCACGTGGCCAAGGTCAACACCATGATCAGGCCTGATGGAGCGAAGAAGGCATATGTTCGACAGGCTCCCGACTAGGATGCTTTGGATGCTGCCAATGAAATTGGGATCATCTAAATTGAGTCCAGCTGGTGAATTCTAACTATAAAAATTTTATGCTAAAAATGTCAATGTATACTTTTGTTCGATTCAAATTAATTACTTAAAAATTAGTGGAGCCCTACAGTATAATCTGAGAAACATAAGTACTGTATAGTTTGTGATATTAAGAAACTATTACCTTTGAAAACTAAGGGGGGTGGAAATGGGAGGGAGGTGGGAAAGACTGGGGGGTGGAGTGTAAAAGACAGAAAACTATACTTGAACAACAATTAAATAAATTTTAAAAAAAGAAACTATACTTTTGGGGGCATGACAGTGGCATTGTTGTTATGTTTTAATGGAAGGTTCTTTTACAAATAAAGCTGAAATGTTTACAGAGGAAGTGATATAATTTCTGGGATTGACTTCCAAACAATCAGAGCTAGAGAGTGGGTGGGTAGAG
The DNA here is from genome assembly GCF_021234435.1 of Artibeus jamaicensis. NCBI lineage: Eukaryota > Metazoa > Chordata > Mammalia > Chiroptera > Phyllostomidae > Artibeus > Artibeus jamaicensis. Next base: position 3,892,611 of record NW_026522028.1, on the reverse strand, counting down.
TGAGGAAAGCAGATGGTAATGATTATCATTGTTGAGGCTGAATGAAGGGTAGGTGGTATCTGTTATACTATTTTTCTGTATGTTTGATATCCTCCATTATAATACATTTTAAAAACGGGTCCAAGTGTACCTATAATGCATGAATGACAAAATGTAAGTTACGCCCAGAACAAAGATGTCTTAAGCTCTTCCCTTTTTCCTCATCTTGGCTTCAAGGTCAGTGCACTCTTTGATCATTAGGGTTTCAACTTGGCCCCAAGAGACAGTTTTTAGATTTCTGTTTGTTTACGATCGTCAAGGAAGATATCAGAAAGTCAACATAATAAAATTGTCCAACACTCTGGAAAACATGAGTATAAACAACAATCATTTATACCTCTAAAAAAAAAACGGACACTGAATAATACTTAAAATAAAACATCTAAGATTTGGGGTAGGTTGGATTCAGGTTTGTACAAAGCAAAGGTTCCGCTACATCTGGTGAGTGCAGGAATCAGTTGATAGCCTGGCCTTTCAGTATCTATTCATATCTAAATCACATAGGGGTCTAAGGACTTCCTGGTAAAAAGCAATTAGTAACAGAACTCTCCATTACCAAACCGCACATGAACATTTATGTCCAATGACATTTGAGTAGCTACAAAAAGCACAGTTTCTGGGACAAACATCTATTGTTCTAAGATAAAATTGAGCTTGCAGATAGACATACAAGTAACCAAATAATAACTCGAACTAAGTATTAGAAAAGTCCCAAATACACTCATTGCTGTTACCTGAACCCATAACCAATTTAGCCACTTTGGTGTCACATATGTTCCCAGGAGGCAAGCTGTACAGGTCAACTGGAAGGACTGCTTGTACTAAAACACTCTCTATGTTCCAGCAACTCTACTGGGGCACCCTATAACAATGTAACGCTGAGCATGGGAAGTTCCCCCTTGCCATTTCATGGATATGTTTAGTAGCTGTGGTTTTCTGCACATTAAAAACACTAAACAAAGCACCAAAACAGCAGCCCCGAGGAGGTGAACAGTGGCCCAGGGAACAGTGTTGAGCTGCAGCAACTGTTTGGGCAAATATCTCCCTCCAGTACAGAGTCCAGGCTGATAAAGGTGTGAAAGGCCCTGGGAAAAGCACTCAATACAGAACTAGGGGAGGCACGCAGCAGTCCAAACTTGAGAGTGCTTGAGTGACATGCAGACAAGGACAATGATGCAGACTGGAGTGGGAAACACTGAAGAGTGGCCAAGGTCTTGCAGACGCACATGGAGAGGCTAAATAAGCGAGCAAAATTAGGATACTCAAGCCAATGCAACCTATTATTACACAGGCTTACAACTCCACAGGCAGTTTGGATTTTAACAACCTCCATGTAGTCTTCAGGCCTTGGCTGGGCTCGACATTTGCTGAACCAGACACCCCTAGGCAGCGGGAGGCAGTGCCTATTCAGTAACTGGTGCTGCTATCCCCCTGTCTCCCAAGCCAAAGACCTTGGAGCCTTTCCCTCTCCTCTCTCATCCCTGCTATGAATGAGTAAGTGAATGCATGCAACGGATGATCACGTTCACATTTTCTTCAGAATCTGCTTTTGCTAGCTAGATGTAAATGGCTTTCCTCGGGGTGGTTCCAATTTTGTAACGGATTTATTTCTTTTTTTATGACAGTGATTTAGCACCCCTGAAAGTTTCCAGTTACCTTCCAGTTGGTATAAAAAATGGAATAGCTATTTTTAGTGAAAGAAAATAAGGGAGAAAAGAAAGTTCTCACTCTCAATTTGAGTTTTGAGAGGATCAAATTGCTTCAGCTGGAAGAGTCAATGCTGATGGGAGTAGCTTAGCAGCAGGAGAATCCCCCGAGATATCCCTCTAAAGGTTATTTTTAAGTCTTCATCTGCTACAAATATAAATAAGTAAATACATAAATAAGTAAGTGAGCAAGTGCTTTGAAAATAATTTTTTACCTTGGATAACATAGTTACTACATAGCATAGCCATTTTATAAAGAGCAAACTAAACAATTAAAAATAACTTGTTTTTCCCTCTACTTTTAAATAATAAAACTTTATATGTAGATATAACTATATATGTATATGTGTGTATACATATATGTGTCAATATTGATCTGTATATATACATATATATGGTTAATCAATTCTTAAAGTGAAATAGTACATGAAAATTTAAAAAAGAAAGAATATATTTCTACCTGTTACTCCCCCCATGCATAGGTAAAAATTCAACTGCCACCAAATCCTGTTTCCTATACATAAAACTGTGTAATATTGTTATAATTATATAGTTTTATATATAAATATTATATATAATATTGTTATGATACCAAACAGGAATGCTCTATGCTCCTTCACACAAACACATTTATTTATAGTGTTTTATTCAGAGCCATTTACACATATGTAATGAACTAAACAATTAAAGCTATATAATGACGATATTTTAATGTCTGTTTGTATAAAATTGTGCCATAAAAAATGTAGTATTAAGGCCCTTTGTAAGGACTACCATGTAGCTAGGTCCATTTAAATTAACTATCCACTCATCTATTTTCCTATTACCTAGCTACAGCAAAAAATCCATGTATATCTATACTCTTTCCCCTTTGTGCAATCAAAAATGAAGCACACAGTATTTGAAGTAGAACTACTATGTTAAAATGTTTGTACTTTGCCCTGGCTGGTGTAGCTCAGTGGATTGAGCGCAGCCTGCAAACCAAAGGGTTGCAGGTTCAATTCCCACTCCGGGCATGTGCCTGTGTTGCTGGCCAGGTCCCTGGTAGGGGGTGCGGTACGGGGGTATGTGAGAGGCAACCACACGTTGATGTTTCTCTCCCTCTCTTTGTCCTTCCCTTCTCTCTAAAAATAAGTAAATAAAACGTTTAAAAACAAAAACAGAAAAAAACACATTTGAACTTTAAATTTTGAAAGATAATACCAAGTTGATCTCAAAAGCCTGGGCTTATTTGTGCTACTCCAGTCTATGACGGCTTTGTTCCTCACACTCTTGCCTCATGTGTACGTTCATAAACACTCTACCTTTGTCAGGCTGATAGGTGAGAAATGTCTTCATTTTCAACTCTTGAATTATGACTATATAGATGCTTGTGTTTCTTTTAATTTTAATTGCCCATTCATCTCTTTTGCTAATGTAGCTATAGATTTGACTTTTTAATATAAATTTGTAAGTATTTAAAAATACTTATTCTATTACTAAACGTATTTTCTATTTTTTCACAAATTTTGTTTAAATAAAATGGGACTTTCCTAATTGCTTAAGCTATGAACTTAGGAAACAATTTTTCTTTGTCACTCACTATTAATATTACCAATTTTCAAAATATTATAAATGCCTATAAATAGTACAATACACTAAGAAACATGTAGTATGTTTTTGTACCCTTTTAAAATCACAATTTATTCTTACTTATATTCTAATCTTCTGGGTCCTATGCCTATAGTATTTCAAGACTCACGAGATCAGAGAGTGTGTAGTATGTGTGTGATGTTAAAGAGAAAGCCTTAGACCCAAAATGGCGTCACTTGTGCTAAAGCCCATGAGAGCAAATCTAGATTTAATAACTGACCTAATTGCAGTTTCAACCCTTTCTAGAAGTATAATCTTAGTCAACAAGTCTGGAATTTTCTGATCAAGCACCAGAAAGGTAATTTGTCACTTTGGGCTCTCTCCAGCCCCCAGAGAAATAGAAAGCAATCTGAATAATATAAACTTTTGATGTTCCCTTCTCTCCAAAAGAAGATGCCCTGATCTAAAAATAGTGCTTTCTTTTCTTCTGTAATAGCTCCATTGCCCCACTTGGCTTCCTCTAAACACCTTCCATTCTGTACAACACCTCAGAGAGACTTTCTAGGTGCAAGACAGAAATCCCACTGGATTTATGAATTGCTTAATAAAGCCAATTAGATCTTCAAATTTACTCAGTTGAATTTGGTCCTTCAACAGTATGTGTGTGCTATTATATATCATATATGACATAGTAACTAACTGAAAAAAGTGGTAGTCAAGTTTATTTATTATATTAAATGTATCAAAAATCAGCCCTGGCTGGCATAGCTCAGTGGATTAAGTGTGGGCCTGTGAACCAAAGGATTGCAGTTCGATTCCCAATCAGGGCACATGCCTGGGTTACACGCCAGTTCCCAGCAGGGGACACACGAGAGGCAACCATACATTGATGTTTCTCTCCTTCTCTCCTTCCCTTCCTCTCTAAAGATAAATAAATAAAATCTTAAAAAAAAACCTCTTTAAAAAAATCCATGGAGCCATGAATCAGAAATAAAACCACTTGATTAGGTGTTCAGGTTCAGAGGAGGTAAGCAGATTTCATGGAATGAAGACATAAGTACTCGCTACATAGGAAAGGTGACAGATGTAGGAATTATCTACAGAGAAGTACGACAACAAAAAGAGTGAGAGCTAGGATGGATGATACCTTCAAGATCCTGAAATACTATCATTTTCTATAGATACATTCCCACTTAGAAAAATACATTTATAACCTTGGCCTTTAATCAAAGGATGAGAATAATCAAAAGCTATGAAGAACTTTTATGCCTTGCTTATAAACATTGTTATTGATATTGCTAAAAAGTTGCTCAGAGGTAACATAGCATAAGAGTTTGGGCATAGAGGAAGTCTGACTGCCTAATTTCAAATCTTCACTCTGAACACTTATTAGTCATGTAATGTGGTGCAGCGTGGAGGTTCCCTGAAAGTAGGACAAAATCCCCCAACTTTTGGTTGGGGGAAGGAGGGTATTGATGATCGGGCATTTGAGATACTTTGCATAACAGTGGCAAACTAATAGTTGTGCCTTTCTTGAATGGAGAGGGCTGAGGTGCAGGGCAGAAGGTATATGTGACTTTGAGAGTGTATAGTGACTTGTGACATGGTCGAGGGAGGTGGATGTTCACCCCAGATGTCCGTGCATCATGAGGAACTCTTGCCCTGACAAAAGATGGCAGCCAAAGAAGGTAAAAGATAGGGGGGAACTGGCAAAAGTGACACATCATAGGAGGGTCAGGATATGAGGTCATATAGGAAGTTCTGGGCCATGTATTTAAAATAAGGGAAAGAAGAGAAAGAGAAGGGGTCTAGTCCACCATGAGGTCTGGTGTGTAAAGAAATGCCATACGATTTGGAGAGGAAGCAGCCAAGTGGTCGGAAAGGGTATGAGGAGACAGCTGATGGAGCTGTGTGTGGACCTGCCTATCCAAGCACAGATTCATGGGACATGCTTGGAGCTGAACTGGGACTGGGAATGCTGAGGTGCAGACTTTCAGCTCCCCTAAAGGACATATGGAAAAGCCACTCTCTTGGGACATGTGCTCCCTGGACTCCACCATGATCCAATGAAACATGGCACATAATTTCCTGAATCATTACATGGAAACTGAGCACCCCAGATCCTGAAAAAGAGAGCTGCTGTGAGAGGATGGCAACTGTGAAACCCACAAGTGCACCTTCCAGAGGGGATGGAGACCTGTTTGTGCAGCCGGCTTAAGAACAGATAAGGACACAGGGAACTTCTGGGCATGGTTTTGGTTTATAGCCTGGTGGGAAGTAGGGGAAGTGCTGGGTCTCGTGGGAGAACAGGACTCAGCAGGAGTGCTCTCAGCAGCCCCAACTGAGGCTGAACCCTGTTAATAAAAACCTGTTTCCTTCAACACTAATTGTTGGGTCATGTGTCAGGACGCCAAGTGGCTGAGCTCTGGTTTGCTCAGGTAGAGTTTTATAATCATGGGTAAGTTCCTTAGCAGCACTTACCTTAGTTTCTTCACATGTAAAATTTGAATAATAATAGCATCTACTTAATAGGAGGTTCCTGTGAGAATTAAATCCCTAAATATGTAAGGAGATAAGGATGATACCATATAGACATAGTAATTGCTTTACAAAATTGTTGCTGAGTATTCTCTTACTATCCATGCTTCTTAAATAACCAACCACGTACATTATAAAATCCATAGAGAATACTGTGGAAGACCAGAGTTCACTCTTGTGAAGATTTGATAGATTTTTCACCATTAGTAAATGAAAGGTATATACTGTATATTTCATCTTTGGTGTGAGTTTCCATGAACCTTGATACCATAAATTTTGGCTCCAATTCAGTAATTCTGACTGAGTCAAGTTTCTGTGAAAATTTTTCTCACCGCTAATTTAGTTAGGTTTCTGGTTATTTTTATTGTGTTTTACTGAATCTGATGTATAGGAGGTCTGTCCAGAAGGTATTCTGCCATGTGATATGAAAAATAGAGATATTTATTGAAGAAGATACAAAATACAAGAAATATTGTATATAGGACAATGATGTCTCAGTCACCTTCACAGTAAGCACCTTGGGACCTCACACAGTTCTCCTAGTCACGATCAGCTGGTCTGTCGTATTTTCCTGAATCTCATCGATGGACTGAAATCTCTTCCCTTTCAAAGGTGATTTTAGTTTTGGGAAAAGCCAGAAGTTACAGAGCACCAAATCTGAGCTGCAGGGGGGCTGAGTCACCTGGGGGATTTTATATTTTGTCAAAAACTCTGCACGAGGCACACTGCATGAGTGGGTGTGTTGTTGTGATGAAACTGTCAATCACCAGTTGCTCATAACTTCAGCCTTCTGAATCATCCAAATAGTTTCTGCAGAGGAATGTTCAAGCTTAGCACAAAATTTGATGTAGATTTGTTGCTGTACTTGCTCAGTCATTTTGAATGCAACAGCCATACAGTGCACATGCTCACTCAACAGCATCTACTGCCCCCACTGAGTAGTACAGTGAAGTCATTATTGTTCACACACTCGCATTCAAGTCTATTCTCCTTGGCTGCCAGGTTTGTTGATGTCATGCAAACTGTTCTCATTATATTAACAATGGCTGGACTTTTTCCAGACAGACCTCATAGTATATACCTTCTGCAGCAAGATGGTAAGTGAATGCAACTGCATACTCTCCTGTTTCAGACTTAATCATTTCTAAACTATATACTTTGAAGATGTTAAACAGGACCCATCATAAAATGTACCCTTTATGATGTGATGGTGTTAAAACATGGCTCCAAAACTCTTTGACACTCTTACTATTGCAAGGTAGGGTTTATGTTCTTTCGCCTTGATTCTGGATGAGCTTATAACTGCTCTGACAGATAGAGGATGGAAGAAGTGATGCTCTGTGACTTCCAAGGCTGTGTCATGAAAAAGACCATGCAGCTCCTATCTTATTGTTGGAACAATGACTGCTTGAAGCTCTCAGTTTTCTCCCACATAAGAGGTCTGACAGCTCTGAGGCTGCCATGCCCACAGGATACCAAACAGTACAGCAAGGACATGTGTAGGCCTGCAGAATTCTATCCCCAGCTACTGAGTCAAACTTAGCTTCCGAGTCTTCACAGCTGAGATTTTACACATTATAGAGAAGAGGCAAGCTGCCCCTGCCATGTTTTATCTGGACTTGTAACCCACAGTATCCATGCACATAATAAAATAGTTGCTTCAAACTGTTCAAAACTGAGGTGATGTGGTGCGTGACAAAAGTTAGAAGAACACACTTCTAACATGTCTGTGTTATTCTAAACAATTGAAAATATGCAGACCCCAAAATATTTTCTTAACAACAAAAAATACAACCCACATTTTGATTTTTGTCCAAAAAGTCGTGTCCATTGGAAGAATGATGATTTTTATTCTCATCATGGGATAAAGACACATACAGCTGGTTGTGGTGTACCAAGAGTCTCCTAGAGACAAAAAGTGTAAAAAACCCACTTGTGCACCTGCTGATGAAAGCATATAGAGTTTGGTACAGCCACACAATGGAATTTATTCAGCAATTAAAAGTAATGAAGTACTGATACACTGTACAGTTGAGTAGACCTTAAAGGCTTTATGCTAAGTGAAAGAAGCCAGACATTAAAGGCCACATACAGTCTGATTCTATTTATATTAAATGCCCACAAAAGGCAACTTCATAGAGACAGAATGTAGACTAGTGGTTGCCAGAGGCTAGCAGCAAGATGAATGGGGAGTGACTATATTCCTGAGCATGAAGTCTCTTTTGGTGGACGATAAAAATATACTAAAATTAGATGGTGGTAAGAACTGCCTAGCTCTACAAATATACTAAAAACCATTGAATTGTACATTTTAAAAGGCTGAATTTTATGGTATGTGAATTATAACTCCATTAAGCTGCTATTAAAAAGTTCCTGGAATATCCCATTTTTTAAGAAACACATATATATTTTTTTTGTCCCTGAAGTCTTCTGAAAAACTTTACAGCTCATTTCATTGTGCTGTGGCTTTTGGGAAGCAGAAAACTCTGGGTTTATTTGCTTTTGTTTCATTTTAGTGTTAGAATCCACCCTGCTTCCATATCCTGAATCGTTTTATTTTTAAATTTGAGGCTCAAAAACAAACAAACAAACAGAAGAGGCACTTCCAAATCCCCAATGATTCAACAGGTTTCAACGTGCAGATGGTAAGCATTTGTCTCCCTTATCTTTTGGTACCAGAAAGAAGGGTGTGAGATAGATGTGTTGAGTCACAATGTATGTTTACAACGGAATTCCTTCCTTTATCTTAACCTTGTCTCATTTTTTTGAGATAACAATTTCTCTTAATTTTATGTCCATTTCTGGCAAACTGTTATCATGCACTAATGATTTTCTTTGGTAAATAAGATAATAAATTAGTCTCTATCAGATAGGATAGATGAAAATAGAATATTACATCCATATGTCACTACTTTCAAAAGCCATCATTAAAATCTTTTTAAAATTTACACCACAGACCAAAAAAAAAAAAAAAACTTATCTAGAACATTTGGGAATCAATGGTGAATCTGCTTACATAGTTCTTGAAATATTTATCTTTCTGGCACTTTCTTCCTAATCACAGGAGGGGCAGATAGTGGTAGGTACTTCTCCAATATGCATTCTGTTCTTTCTTTTTAACAAACTTCAGAATTTTGATTTTGTTTAGATGTAGCAATGTGTCTAGCTAAAACAAACTTCATTCTAGCCTTCCGGCAGCCAGCAGTGACCTTGTAACACGGGAGAGGAAGAGTGCTGGGGATTTCTGGGAAAGCTTTATTTCCTTCCTTCCCTTCCACCCTCCCTCCCTCCCTACCTCTCTCCCTCCCTTCCTTTTTTCCTTCACCAGCTTCATTGAGATAAGCTGCCTCTTTCTTGCATCTGAAGGGGAACAGAAATATGTCACCCCCAAATAAGCCTCTTTGACATAAGGATTTTCTTGAGCTGATTATTTTTAAGAAAGAACATACACAGAAGAATCATAATGCAAGTAGAAGTTATCCTTCTGAAAGAGACATTTATATTTATAAGGGAAACCTCTGTTTGTCCAGGTGTCTTCCACTTGGTTCCAGGAAGAGGAGGAGGATTGAATCTCCAGAAACTCTCATCAATGGAGAAGGCAACTGATTTAAATCTGCGTAGCAACCTGACCCTTATTTACTATGCTTTTCCTGATTCCTATGACTGGCTCCCTCTCCCTAATACCTTTTTTTCTTTTTACCTTGAGATTGTATTAAAGTTGGTGGTTTGGGCCATTTGGGGGAGTTAGTTAGTTTTCCTGAGTCCCTCTCATGTATACCTGAGGTATACATGTTATTCATTTTCTGTTTGCTTTTCTCCTATTATTCAGTCTGGTTTTTAAAATTTTTAAAATTTTTTAAATTTAATTATTTTTCAAGTACAGTTTTCTGTCTTTTACTCCCATCCCAGCCCACCCCCCCAGTGCTCCCCACCTCCCTCCCATTCCCCCCCCTTAGTTATTTGTCCATGTGTCCTTTATACTAGTTCATCTAAATCCTTCCCCTTTCCCCTGAAATTCCCTCCCCTCTCCCCTCTGGTCACTGTCCCCCTGTTCTCTATTTCAGTGTCTTTGGTTATATTTTGCTTGCTTGTTTGTTTTGTTGTTTAGGTTCCTGTTAAAGGTGAGATCATATGGTATTTGTCTTTCAACACCTGGCTTATTTCACTCAGCATAATGCTTTCCAGTTCCATCCATGCTGTTGCGAAGGGTAGCAGCTCCTTCTTTCTTTCTGCTGCATAGAATTCTACTGTATATATGTACCATGATTTTTTGATCCATTCATTTACTGACATGCACCTAGGTTGCTTTCAACTCTTGGCTGTTTTTTTTTAATTTCCTTCTTTTTAAAAAGATTTATTTATTTATTTTTAGAGGAGGGAGAAAGAGAAGAAGAGGAACATCAATGTGTGGTTGCCTCTTGCACACCCCCTACCAGCAACCTGGCCCACAAGCCAGGCATGTGCCCTGACTGGGAATCAAACCTGTGACCCTTTGGTTTGCAGGCTAGCGCTCAACCCACTGAGCTATGCCAGCCAGGACCTGTTACTCAGTCTTTTATTATAGGGGCCTCAACCAAGAACTAGGTAGGGTAGAGGGAACATTATTTTTCCTCCCCTACACTTCCTTATGTGTCTTCATTCCCTGGAATGTAGTATCAGGCTAGAGGTATTAACACCATCATTTTGCAAACAGGAGTGGACAAGGGTGAGAGCCAGAGTAGCACATTCTCTCTGAAAGATCAAAAAGACAGAAGGGGCCTGGGATGTTAATGACATCATAAGGCCACATTCTTTCCTTAGACTGCCTTCCTTCGGAACTCATCAAATGAAAATTTCAAATCCTCTATTTGGTTAAACACCTTGTTCTCTTTGGTTAAACACTAGTCACTCTTGCATCTGAAGGTTAATCCCCATCTGTAGTTCTCCACTGGTGAGTTACCACCCTCTAGAGTACATTTTGGAAATACACGAAAACACTTTTTGCATTTGTATGAAGGGTAGAGGTGCACCAAAGATGCTAAGCATCTGGTAACATGAAGAACAGTTTAGCAAAATGAATCATGGTTTCATGTCTGCACAGCTTTTGTAAAATAGGTAACAAACTGTTTATACTTATGTGAGCTTAAAATTAACTCTCTTTTATACATAAATGTAAAGTTTTGTAGTTGTGTTTTGGGTTGGTTTTTTTTTTCCCTTCCAAGAGAGCAACTATCATGCTTAGGGAAGTCAGTTTGCCACCCCAAAATATGTTTTTTGGGGATACTGTTTATTTTAAGCTGGGAGTTTTGAACAAACAAAAGGCTCAGAAGAAAACCTTTGGCCTTTCCCGTAACTGCCTAGAAGAATTTAGAGAGAGAACCTGCTCCACAGGGAGCTATCATGATAAATAACTGTAGTTTAATATGAGTCAGTAGGAGAAGGGAGCAACCTAGCAAGTCCCATTTGATCAGCGTCCTCTCTGGGTCCCATTGTTAAAGATGGCCCAGCAAACATTTGTTTCCCAAACACTTGCTTTTCCATCGCCCTGTGAACAGCTTTCCTCCCCTTTGAAGTCCCCGAACTACACTGCCCCCCAACACACTTCCCCCCTTAGTTCAAGATGGCAGATAAGCCTCCACTACCAGATCTGTCCCAGTCCCATATTCTTAGGGAACTCCTGTACGTAGATACGCAATGAATATAGTCAGTTTTCTCCTGTCGCTCTGTCTTATGTTAATTTGCTTGTTAGTCTAGGCAAAAGAACGTATATAGGTAGAAAAATTAGTGTCCCTTCACCAAATGCCGATAAATCAAAAGGAAAAATTATACCTTTTTTTTTCCTTCAGAACTTTACCAAAAGTTGTTAACGACATAGGAAAATACCATTACCACCAGCACTTCTATTCATAGCATTTAAGTTTTAATACCACATAACTGCATCAGTCAGCACTTACAGTTGTCTGTTCCTGGTACTTTCAGACATGTGTTCTGTATTTATCTACAGCATTATATAACCCACTTATTTTTATATTAGATAATGAATTTTTGATGATCATGATACATATTATTTTATAATTAACCATTGTCCTTTAATTCATTCATTCTTATTTTGAAATTATACATAGATGAGTTACAGAACTGGAAATTGTTCTTTGAGGGCAGTAATGGAAGTATTATAAAATATGTTTTATAAAGAAAGTTCTTCAATCTTACAGGGTTGAAACCTGTACAAGATATAAGGACAGATTTTACTTTTATCTTTTAAGATTTTATTTATTTATTTTTAGAGAGAGGGGAAGGGATGGAGAAAGAGAGGGACAGAAACATCAATGTGTGTTTGCCTCTCGCACGCCTCCTGCCAGGGACCTGCCACAACCCAGGCATGTGCCCTGACTGGGAATCCTAACAACAACCCTTTGGTTCTCAGGCCGGTGCTAAATCCACTGAGTCACACCAGTGAGGGTGGGAAAGACAGTTTTCAAAAGGGATAATATATACATATTCAGAGAGTAAGGTGGTATGTCCAGCCAATGGAAAGATAGTTTTTATATTTAAATATTCCTATCCTTTCAGGTTTTTCTTCTGGGACTTTGGCCAACTTGGTCCTAAAGAAGATAGATCAGTGATAGCTTAATACTAGACCACTGCAGGGCTTTCCTTCACAACTGGAAACCAAATGCAAGATGGACTCTAACCAGAGAAATCTGAAAAGAGATCAATGTAAAGGCATGTGCATATCAGTGTAGAGAGAGATGCTGGAACAGAATACCAATAGGACAAGATACAGAACAGCTAATTAGTTCCAATCCCACTAAGCACAATAATGGGTAAATATGTAGCTGCTTTATTCACTTGTATTTTTGAAAGTTAAGTATAAAAAGCCAAAGGAAAAATGCATAATCACAGCTGATGCAAATATAGAAAAAAAACTTCTTTTTTTAAGCCTCAAAGTGTGAAGTATAAAACTAGAGAGAAATACTGGGCAAATAAGGAACTCTTTCCCAAGGTATGAAAACATTGACAAAACTATTACTAGTTATAGTTGACCTTTACTGGGTAAAACCTGGACAAACAGGACGAACTCTTTTAAAAGAAAATACTTCAAAGGGTCAAATCCCATGGTGTGCACAGACAGGGCAGGCTGCTACAGGGCAGGAAGAGTCTATTATACAGAGAAAAGCTGCAGAAGCACAATTATCTTTGAAGAAGCTTTAGGCCAGCTCTCTCTGCTACAGGGCAGGAAGGGAGGCACCCCACCCCCACCCCACTCTACAGCTGCCTTGTTTAGCAACGTCCTGCAAGAGAAATGCCTTATCTTTGCAAATCTTTTATGAAATATTTCCTAATTCTACTTCTGCCTCCATCTTAGGAAATTCCAAGGGAGTAAGAAATGCATGTTATCTCCATAAAACAGCCAACTTTGGCACAAGCTTTTATTTGGCATTAGAAACCATTTGATTTCCTTTACTTCAAAAGTTTCCAACTCTGGACACCCCAGTGCTTTCCCCCTGATAGTCTGCAATGACGTGCAGCCCGTGAAGAACTGATGGTACTATGGCCAAAAGAGTTGGGATTTTGGACACAGTCTCACGGAGAGGAGTCTTACTCAGTCTTACTAGCAGTACTGGTAGGCTACTGAAGGGGTTCAGAACAAGCCTCCCCAAGTTGTGCTCCTTTGGCAGGTAGATTACTTTGAGCGGAAGACAATCAAATCCTACAGGCATAAGATAAACTTTTCCGGGTCTCTCTTAAAGAATTTAAATTGGGGGCTCTGCCCGTAATAATAGTTATTACCAGAAGTAACTTTTTATGATCTATCCATAAGGCAGGAAAAACTTCATTACTAAACATTTGCTCTTCTTAGCATCCTGAGAATGACCTTCCTCCCCTCTGAAGCCCTAAGGGGCATCACCTTAGCCTTAACTCGGGATGCCATACAGATCTCATTTGACGTATCTCTGAACTTCACATGTATTTGGGGGTCCCATACCTACATTAGTAATGAAGTCTCGTTATTTTCTCTTGGTAATCTAATCTGCCTCTTGTAGATTTAATTATTAGATGGGCTGAAAGAGTCTAGGGGGGTAAAGGAAAGTTTCTTCCTTCCCTAGACTACATTTAGAAAATCACTTTTTATAGACAGAAATTTTAGGGTAGACAAATGAAACTGAGTTAAACGAAACATTTGTAATTTTATATAGTCTTCATTTTGTGCCAAACTACAATTACCAGGATGTGACTTCCAACTCTTTTCAATCAGGGACATATTCTTTTATCTCCACTATAACTTTGTGATAAAAATCTCATCTCATTTCCCTTGACATAGTTTGCTTTACCAAATAAACTACCTGTGAACCCGAATCAGAGGATGGATGTACCAGCCACTTATTTTCTAGGCTTACAGTTACTCTGGAGAGCAGCTAAAGCTTAATTTATCCATGTTCCTAAAACCTAGTTTGTTTAACATGACCCAGTGGCACTTACCAAAGCATGTTTTCACACTAGGTTCTAAAAATGTAGTCTGATTACCTAATCAATTATATATAAAACATTTTTTTTTGGTTCATGGCAATGAATTTGGGTACTTATACTCTTTCCCTTTTATCCAAAATTCCCTTGAAGTGACAGAAAGTATTCAGATGTGAGAAAGAATGAAATGATCAGCCTGGTAAATAAGAATGAGAGCAAGCAGAATACCGGAATATTTGTGGAAATACTAAAAGATATTGATGGCACCTATATCAGGAGAGAACTTGCAACTACAAACGCCTAGTATAATGAGAAGCTTCCTAGAAGTCTCATGCCTTCAGCTGACAAATAACGTGGTGCTTCGGGTGCGCTGGCTGTTCTGCAGCAAGGACTGAATGCTCAGAGGATGTATAACGAGAGAAGTGAGCTTACATTGGAGCCGTGGATTGGTTGGCGTCTTTTAGAAAGCGCCCTGAACCATTAAGCTTTGCCTTGAAGGATGAAAAGGAAACTAAGAAGAGTCCAGTGCCTCAAAAGACCAGTAGCAATGGAATTGAGAGAGGGATGTGGCAGGGGGTAGAAACACAAAGAGGAAAGACCAGTAAAGGGTGGGGTCTGCAGTGCGTGCTAAGTATTTAAACATGAACTTGACAGCAATGGACAACTATTAAAAAATTACAAGCAACAGTCCAATAAATTTTGTAAGAACATTTATTTTTCTTGCCATATAGAAAATGGAGTACAGGGGGTGCAGGGCGGAAGTATAAAGTACAATAGGATAGAGAAATATTCGTTTGTATTCACCAATGAGTATCACTGGAACTCACAAAAAATGGCTTCCATTCCTAATCATCATCCAGTTTACTGAAGCAGCCTGCGACCTGATTTCCTTAATCCTCATCTCTAGCCTACTCTTCAGTCATTTGTCAGAGTACAAGCAAATGATTTTTCCTAATCATTATTTTTTCCACCTCATTTCCATGCTTAGAAGTGGATTGTGTCTTTACAGATGGGGTTGGAGAGGATTAATAACAAATCTACTTTTCCTACCTAGGTTTATCATCAAATAAGCCATACACACAGGAGGCAGACAGATGCAGACGAAAATATCTTCTTTATTGATGATAAGCCTGCTGTCAGTGAGCATGGCCTAAGCCTTCTCGCAATGTATGCTTGGTAGTAATTTGCCTAGTGACATCCACGAGGAACATTACACAGCAACAGACCTTTTGCTGTGTCCAACAGCCCTACCCAATTCACATCATGGAGAGGTAGAGCAGCCAAGTAAAAGGTGCAGAGCCATACACGCCCAGTTCCTCCTCCAAAACTCACAATTAGAGAGTTTGTTCCTGCTTTCTTAACAGGACTACATGAAAGGAGAGCACACAAGGGCAGTGGTATTACGCTACTCTTGTTCCCTTCACAATTGGATATTCGAGGCAAGAGGCAAGGAGCATCCACACATTTCATTGCACGTACATGAAAAGATCCTGTCTGATCTTCATCATACTCTCTAATTTGCTAATCGCAGCTTACATTTCTCAGCATAAGTCCCCATCTCTGTCATTTTTCTTCTACTGTCCATGTTATTTGGCTCTTCCCCCTCAATTCGGGTATTAAAATTGACTGATGATTGTCCAGTCTTTTTTCTCAAGGCAAGGTTAGCAGGATTATCTGAATGTGTTTGGGGAAGGTTTAATTTTCTGTGGCTCATGGACATAGGCATTCTCACTAGAATGCTCGTTGGTCTTACAACAAGGTTTAGGTGTTCTGAAATATCCTCTCTCTGACACTGAATGTCCTGCTAAAGAGCAGTGTACTAGAAATCTATATTAACAACTTTATTAATATTCATTCTCCCCACAGTTACGGCAAGGGTAGAACAAAATTTCAGATACTACTTACATGGCATTTTGGTAAACACTTTATAAATAAAACAAATGTAATGATTTTTTTCTATGATTACAGAGAAAGTGATACAGGGTGCAGCCAGGGGCCCCCCCCCAAAAAAAAAAAAGATTTGGAATGGTGTCCAGAATTCAAAGTGTATAGGAATATTGGAGAGACATATAAGATGTCCTTACGGCCCCCCCCCGCCAGGGGGAAGGGATGAATGGAGCCAGGGCCATTGAGAGCTATTTTGTATAGCAACAGTTTTGGAGCTAACCTCGGGAGGAATGGTTATTTAACATATCTATAGCCTTTAACTGGTTTCATAGATATGTTAAATAGCTGTGGCCAAGTTTGGGGCCAGGGAGATGGAACTAGCAGGGACTGAGGATGGAACTTGGGAGGACTCAAGATGGAACTAAGGGCTGCTCTCCGGAGTGAGAAGGGCTTGGACTCTGAATGTAACAAGGGGCTGCGCTCCTGAGTGAGAGCGCCTGGGTGAGAGCTTGGAAAAGACTGGCTCCAGGACATGAAGGGTCCCCGCTTGGCCAGATGAGAGAGAGCCACACGGTTTCAGCAGAGTGAGGACCCCCTGTTGGTGGGGTGAAAGAGGGAGCCACGTGGTTTTGGCGGAGTGTGGACCCCCTCTTTCCCAGGTGAAAGGGAAAAACCACGCAGCTTGGCCAGAATGGAGATCCCTGCAGCCAGGTGAAGAAGACAGCCACATGCTTTTGGTGGAGTGCGGACTCCTGCAGCTTTGGTAGAAGAGGCCCACGCGGCTTTGGGGTGCCCCCCTTTGGCTGCGGGGCCTGAAAAAGCAAGAGAGACTTTGACTGGAACTGGGTACAAAGGACTCTTGCCAGTGGACCATGAGAGGGTACCATGGTACTTTGGATTAACTCGAGATCCTGCATAGTGACCCAGCTGACGGTGCCAGCGGCCTGCCACACAGATGTGTGCTCTTTTCCTGATTTACGGTACCCGGAGTTGGGACAGTGGGAGAAGGGAGCGCTGTGTGGGTGTAGGTGTATACCCTAAAGGACTTTGATATTTTAGTGGAGGCATTAGGCCTGAATAGCATTAAATAAACATTTTGTTTCCTTTTCACAAATCTCTGGCTTTAAGAGATGTCTTTCCAATTGGCGGCGGACAGAGGGCCCAGTAGATTTTAGTATTTTGGTTTTCGGGAGGGGTCCCTGTTGTATAGCAGTTTTGGGCATCCCTAGGTGGGCCAAATATTGCATTGCCCCTCCCTCGGACCTCCTCTTGTTCGGTAACAAAAGGATGTTTCAAAATACCATACTATTCACTAAGAGCTATAAAATGTTATAGTAACCTATCAAATTAATATCTCCATTACTCCAAAATGTATCAGTTGTAAATAATGCATAAAAATAGCAGTGTCCATATGTGTGTGTGTATGTGTGCGTGGGAGAAATAATTTCTTCAATACATGTCCCTCAAAGCAACAAATAAAACAAAACAAAAATGAAGAAAAGGAATCATTTAATAATTTCTGAGAAGTCCTCAGGTACCAATAAATGACAAATCTTAGTGAATTTAGCCTATCATTAGCAAACCTAAAACAGTTATAGAGGATACATAATTTTTAAATATCATGAAGAAAAAGCAGATTGCTATGCTGCTTACTCTTTAATTAAAACTATTCACAGTAAGTAGAAGCATTATTCCCTCTTACAGGAAATATAAACTGTCCATATTTTTCTGTAATACATATCATCTTAACACTAATGCAATAAGCATCATCTAGCACTAATAACAATTGATTTTAAAATTAAAGTAGCCAACCGATGAGAACATCACCTTTCAGACATACCTGAATATAAATGGGAATTCCCCCAATCCCATGAACATATCTAGTGGAAATTAGTAGAAACATGGGCAGACCGGCCAACCTCCCATTGTGACTGATGGATTGGAAGAGTTCCGTAAGCATTGGTTCAATGAAACACTAATTTTATTATATCTGCCCGTTAAACTTTTCAAATGATAGAGCAGGAGGAAAATGACTGAAAAAATTTACAACATGCACAGTTTAAAAAAAACACTTCTGTCATGAAAAAGTCAATTTGGGTACTTCTGTTAGGATAAGATGCCTTAGACCCACTGATTCCCTTTACTCCCCACCAACATAGAGATAATTGCTGGTAATGATGCAACAAGCAAGCAAAACTAACTGAAAGCTCTTAAGAAGAAGGTGCCAGAGGTTTGGGATGCTGGGACAGGAGCAGCAGCTGGGTGACTTCCATTCCCTCACCCAACAGCAGAAGGTGGTGACCCAGACCCAGCATCGTGAAGCCCAACTAATATTAGAAGGCCACCCTGATGGGCTCACTCCTCCCCCAGATTCAGCAGGACTTTCTGAGACAACATCAGACATTTACTAAGTCATTTAAATAGTATGCATTATGGACATGAGCTGATCTTCAAGGCATCTTTTCCATCTAAGGCTTTTTTTTTTTTAAACTGAAAGTACCCCTTTCTTGCCAGCTAAAAAAATTTCAGATTATTGAAAAAGATGGTTCTGAACTATAATTCATAAAAACAGTTCATGACAACACCCACCTAAAATTGGTAATGTGTTCTTAAGAGAGGTGGGATTCAAAAAAAAGAAGTGGATAAGTGTAATCATGGGCAAGTTATTTAACCTCTGTGCTTTAATTTCCCTACAGATAAAAATTGAGGTAATAATAGTACCCATTACTTAGGGTGGTTAGGGGCTAAAATATATGAAGCCCTTAGTTCAGAGCCAGGCATATGGTAAGCACTTCAATAAATATTAACTATTATTATGACTCATAAAACACAAATCATTTTTATTGGAATTTATATGAGTAAGAGCGGTAGCATTTTAAATCTCCTTTCACATAAGGGGCTGCTTCTCACTGGAAACCTTTTAAGCACTACTTACATCACCCTCATTGCTAGCATTTATGCAGTGTACTGCTTGTATAATTAACATTGTGAATGAAGAAATATCCTTCCCCTTCCCTTTACTAGTTTTTTAATGGCATAGTTTCAGGTCGTGCACTGAAAACATTGGAACTATCACTTAATTTTTCAACCTCCCAACCTCCCAATATGATCTGCCTTAAGTGTTACCCCCAACCACCCCACACCACTGTGTTGTCAATTTCCACAAGAAAAAAATGTGGCCATACCAACAACCTGTGCCCCAAGAGGGTTAGATAAGGCCCCTCCGCCACCTTCTTAGGCTACAAGGCAGCCTTCTGCCTGAACCCTATGAACCAGGAGCCTCAATAAAGTTCCCCTTTCACTGACTGAAAAAAAAAAAAGATGTGTAATATGATTAAAAAGGTACCTATAAGGCAACTAATTCTGCAAACTAGTGATAAGTGAATGACGGAAGTGTGCTTAATTTCATTTTCATGCTTTAGCAGTTCCTATCTTAAGCTGATAAAGAAATCCCAAGCTCTGTATCTCCATAAAAAATATCCTACCAACGTACATGTGGCCATATAAAATGCATATGTGGATATGCTGCTATACACATTGTTAAAAAGAAACAACGGGGCCAAAATGGAGTCACTTGCGCTAAGCATCACTTCAGCAAAGCAATACTTAATTACTTACATAACTGCACTTTCATCCTCTCCTTGGGAATGTCAGCCTAAAGCAGCTAGCCTGGAATTACCTGGTCAGTCCAATGGGCCCCATCCATTCCCCTTAGGAGGGTGAACTCGTCTGAAACAATGTATTCTTTGCTAATAATTTCCTTTTTCTGCCCTTTTTCCACCTTTAAAAAGTCTTTCATTTTCTACAGCTCTGTGGAACTCATTTCTATTTGCTACATGGAAGCTGCCTGAATCATGAATCATTGAATAAAGCCAATGCGATCTTTAAATTTACTCAGTTGAGGCCCTGGCCAAGCAACCAATGGATGCATAAATAAGTGGAACAACAAATCAATGTTTTCTCTCTCTCCTTTACTCTCTCTCTCAAATCAATCAATAAATGAAAGATTTAAGTTTATTCAGTTGAATTTTTAACAGTACACATATATGCACAGTTATAAAAAATAGATATTTTAATTTGAACTTTAGGGCTTTACATAGTGTGACTGCAATATATACTATTATGATGTACCCCTAAAGAAAGACAGTTTTTCCTAACGTTTTAAACATAAGATATGTTTTACTATTTACAATATACTTGAAAACTCAATCAAATTTTGATTATAAGTGCAAACAATTAGAAGTACTCATTGCGGCCCTGGCTGGTGTAGCTCAGTGGATTGAGCGTGGGCCTGTGAACCAGAGTATCATGGTTCGAATCCCAGTCAGGGCACATGCCTGGGTTGCAGGCCAGTTACCAGCAGGGGACACATAAGAGGCAACCATACATTGATATTTCTGTCCCACTCTTTCTCCTTCCCTTCCCCTCTCTCGAAAAATAAATTAAAAAATATTTAAAAAAAAAGAGAAGTACTCATTGCTACAATTAATAATTTGGGATAGTTTTCTTTCATTTTATTGCCATAAATGATGACTTTTTCTCCTACATGCTTACCATAATGCATGGATACATTTGTAAGAGAAAAACCTATTTAGAATGTGAAGTTTATTCCTGAAGAACCTTAACAAATTTCTAACATCTTTGGAAAATGTCAGGAAAATTCACAATGTCTATAGCACTCTTTTGATTTAAATTGAGAAGTATAATTATAAAGATAATAGTACAGGCTAGAGAAACAAACATCAGCCAGTTTACGTGGAAAAACCACAGTAGGCAGATACTAAAGCAGGAAAAAAATATTTCCTTCCAATCAATTGTTGAAACCTACAGAGGTCCAATGCTTCATGTGTGGGCTTGACTACAGAACTACCTTCTCCTCAAAAGGCACCATTTATTTGTTTTTCCTCATTGAGGTTGTTATAAGTACAAAAATATGCCCAGGGAACATCTACATTTTCTTTGGCAAAGAATTAAAAAAGAAACTCCGGAATAACTATTATACATATTACAGCCTTTATAAATTGTGACTCTACCTCTCATGTCTCACTTTCCCTGTTGTAAAATGGAGATAATGGTAGCATCAGACTTTTGTTATAAGGGAAAAAGAGAAATCATAGATGTGATATCTTCATCATGGTGCCAAACACGAGAACTGATCAAACACAAGCATTTATGTCACTGCTATTATCAGTTCTATTATTATACCCATTTAGTTAAACCTGCATTACTGTACTCTTAATATTTGGATCAAGTTTGACCATTAAAACTATTTTTAATACTTATCCAGAGGTAACTATATTAGACCTTTCTATTTAGCAAGGATTAGTTACTTGGAATTTTAGGTAAATAGGTCTTATACATAAAAGACTATTACTTTTTTAAGTGACTTCAAAAATTTCAGGGGTAAGAAATAATTTCCAAAGAAAAATGATAGCATCATTTTAAAGAGCTGTCTAGGTGAGGATTAATTGGACTCATAGCCAGATCAAGTTGTACACATACTACACATTATACTCAATTATAAACCCAGTTCAAATTTTAAAGCAACTCGGATAGAGGGATATTTTACCTTAATCCTCATGGCATCAAAGAATCCAGATGTGTGTGTGTGTGCGTGTGTGTGTGAGAAAGACAAACAGACAGAATAACTAATCCTCTATGTGCTTTTTTCACCTTATTTCTATCAACAGAATTGAAACAAACAATTGAAAACCTGTGATCAATATCAGTGAATAGCATTTCAAAAAGAAAAGAATAGTAGCCATAGTCCAAAGGCCTGAATAATCAGGCTTCCAAGTAAAAAAATAATAATGTCTTCTCTGTTATTCCAGTGAACTCAAAGTTTGCTTACATTTCTTATAAAGTGTGTTTGTCTCAGTTTCAGTGAACTGGTTGAAAAGACACAGGTGATGGGAATGCATTTTCTGGCAACTCTCCCTTCTCTCTGTAAAGATTATTAGGTAGATGTTTCCGAACTATCTAATACTCCTGTCAAAACTGAGTAAATATAAATCTGGGAGCAGGATATGCAAAGCTGCTTCTGATGTCGTCTTTCTGTGTATTAGTCCAGAATGCATGACAATTTCAGGTCCATGGTCATTCTGTGTCCAAAAGGCATAGAGTGTTGGGCTCAAGATCATTTTTTTTACTGTTTTGTTCCATTTGAATGATACAGGCCAAACCAACCAAATAAATGAAGCCTTCTTTGACCTGACATGGCACACACCTAATCTAACACAACATTGACATCCATGGTACAGTCAGACTAATCATAAGGTCCCTCCAATGCCCATGTCTTTGTCAGATTGAGTAGAAGCTCCACGCTTGCCATTCCCACTTGAGTGCTTTTCAGTCCTGGCATGCCACCTAACTGGCTGGTGCTTCCTAGTAGGCCCTGCACCAGTTCTGCCTGATGTGTGAGTGTGCAAACATTATTGGCATTCAGGAGCCAGATGGCCCACACGCCAAGCACGGTAGCCAGACAAAACAAAGGCTGACTCAGTTTGCTGATGGAGAGTTGCATTTCTGGTGATTCCTTCCCACACGAAAGTATGCCTAGTTCTATTTACTTGATTTCATTCCATATTAACCCACGACAATTGCTCCCTCCATCATTTCCGTGCCACATCCTAATTAAAGGAGAAAATTAGTTTCTTCTTTTCATTTAGCATGAAACGAAGGCTTTTACAATGAACCTGATTCTACTCTATTTGTGGAGGCTGTCACGCGCGCCCTGAAGTCACGGATGGACAAAACATCTGCATCACCTTCTCTGGGACAAAGCAGTCATTTCTTTCTCTCACCACACTTAAATGGATCCTTTGAATCGTAAGCCATAACATGTAGGCAGGAGTGTCCAGAAGATAGTGTCCCCTCCCAAAACTGTATGAATAGTTCCCATGTGTATCAGCCACAGCAGAAAGCTCATTTATTCCCAGAAATCATGTTATTCTTTGTAACAAATATTTAAAGCCAATGAATATCAGTGTTTTCTCCTTCACATGTAAACTCTGTTCATGGGTATGCTTACATGTGTGGAGTGAAATCACATGAACTACAGAGACTTCTGTTTGGGCTGCTTGTGGTAAGAAAAAATTGAACGCACAAATAGGGACCCGAGTCCTTCTCAGTATTAATTCTTTATGAGTTAAAAGTAATATGAGAGCAACCCAAATTCTTTCTTTAAAAAAAAAAAAGATTTTACTTTATATTTTTAGAGAAAGGGAAAGGGAGGGAGAGAGGAAGGGAAACATCAGTGTGCCAGAGAAATATTTATTGGTTGCCTCTCACACGTCCCCAACAAGGAACCCAGTCCATAACCCAGGCATGTGCACTGACCAGGAATCAAACTGGTGACCTTTTTATTTGCTCAACCCACTGAGCCACACCAGGCAGGGTCCAAATTCCTTCTTGAATCTGAGTCAGTTATGCACACATTTCTGACTTTCCTCACTAAAATCATCAACCTTCTAACAATCACCAAAAGAGAACCTTCGATATCCCCAGTTCAAGATCTGGGGACATGAACAAAGTTTGGAGATCTTTGCAAAGAAGTCTAGAACATTTCTTAGAAATGTCTTTACCATATTTACACCCTAAGTTGAAAAAAAAATCAGTGTTTTTGACAAAAGAGCTCGCTTCCTGAACTTAAAACTAATACCTCCCTAGTGAACCTATTCTGACCATATGGCCCCGCAGGCTGCCGGGACAGCCACATTGCTCATAGATTCATTCTGGGATAGCCTAATTCTACAACCACTTTCTAGTTTGGATACCTTCAGCATGAGATAGTGATGTCCTTGTAGAGGCTACGCTGCATAACTTATAAGAAGAAAAGCTCATGTTTTTCTGCACCACGCAAATGGTACATTGTGACTGTGTGTGCATGAAGAATTTTAATTACTTCTGTGAAAGGAAACAAATGTTCATCTACAGTACCTACATCTTGACCCATAGGTGTGGTCTGCTTAGAAACCAAAAACTAACTTTTGCAGTAAAATCAGTGTTCCAACAGCAATAACTTTCACAATGAACTATGTTTAAATGGATTATCTAAAATCACAAAGGAAACAAGCGTGGTTGTTAAAGGTCAAAGGAAATCTGCATAAAATGCAGCTTCAATCCAACTGTTATATATAAGAAAACTTCAATGCAAATTCTGCTATAATTCAAAGAGAAAATAATGAAGAGGAATGAAAAAAAAAGAGTAAAGCAGAGCCAAATGTGTTGTCGCATAAAACAACATATACCAGGATAGGGTGCCGTAAAGTTTTATTTCAATAGCTTTGAAAGAAGCTAAAAACCCACTTGTGACTCGCCAGCTCATGAGTAATGTGGTCATTTCAAACTTATGGCAATAAAAATTTTATAGCCCCCCAGTTCGGAACATATGTCAAACACAGCAAAAAGTAAAAATCAAAGTGAAATGTGACAAAACACCGTGAAGAACCTCTCATCTGACACCACTATTCTGTTTTAGTCTAGGAATCAGCAGCCACTTTCAGCTTTGGAATTTCAATGTCAAAATCATGTAGCAACTTGAAGTCCCACTAAGATTAACATCAAAGGAAAGGGGTGGGGGCAGAATTGGTTCCATCACAACAGCGCTAACTATTCAGACTCCAGAAACTGCCACTATTGTTTCCAATTTAAGAAGAAAAACCTAATTACTGCAGCTAATTACTAACCTGTTTGACCTTTGCAAAAAAGAATGAAGACAAAGCATCTTGTTTGATAAATTACTTTATAGAACATATGAATTTTAGAGAACATGGCATGTCTTTAGCATGAGATGTGAATTTTTTTCCAAAAGCTGTAATTGTCATTTAATTTACATGAATATATTATTTTTATTGCCATGGAATGGTTGTTATAGTTCTGGGAGGTCATGTTTTTCTACTTAGATTTTTGCCTTCAGATGAAAAGTATTACATGTAAATAGTGTCTGATTTGAATTTCATTTATTAGCATTAATTAGTTGCTTTTTACCACTCTGACTACTTGCATATCTTCGGTGCTATTCTAATTCTCACTCCATTTTCTTAGCTGTAGGGCCAGAATCTAATTAATTCTATCTTTAAGAGTTGTCTTATTTTTAGCTATCCTATTTCCTAGCCTAGAGCTTTCATAATTCTATATGAAAATAATAAGATATTTCATTAATTAATACATATTTGTTTTTACATTAACTAGGTAACTGAAATGCTACTACACAGAGTAATCTAACTCCTTGTTTAATGAGCTCATTATCACACATGGAATCATCAAAATGCCAAATAAAAAGCACTGATCTTATCATTTATTTCCAAGTGTTGACTAAATTGTTTGGAGATTTGTTCTTTGCCTATAGGACATGCTTAGAGATTTCAAGGTCGTTGTTTTCTTTTCAATCAAACATTTAGGGGATGAGAAATATCTTGTGATAGACCATTCTCACATGCCTAGCCACAATGCACCTACTCTGTAAAAAAAAACAAACAAAAAGCAAACAAACCAAAAATCTTTTTATTCTAAAAAAAAGAGAAAAGAAAAACACCTAACAAATTCTAAGAAACCCCCTTATCAGTGGAGTGCAGGGGAATTTGTCAGTCATTAATAAAATAGTATTTCAGATTAATCTGGAAATGACCCTGTTGTTTTCCTCATGTCCCTTCTCCTTCAGAGAAGGAGTTAGCAATCACCTGAAAATGTCAATCCAAAATAATGAGGGTAATTAAGGAAAAGTTATTAAGTATTTTCTAAATTTTCAGATACTATGTAATACGCTATCGTTATAAACATTACATAGAGGTTATCCCCCAAGATATTCTTTTTAAAAAAATATTTATTGATTTTAGAGAGAAAGATAGAGACAAATGCCAATTTGTTGTTCCACTTATTTATGCATCCGATGGTTGATTTTTTTAAATATTATATTCATTTAGTTCTAGAGAGAGGAAAAGGGAGGGAGAGAAACATCAATGTGTGGTTGCCTCTAGTACACCCCCGCCTGGGGACTTGGCTCACAACCCAGGCATGTGCCCTGACTGGGAATCAGACTAACGACCTTTTGGTTCACAGGGTGCCACTCAATCCACTGAGCTACACCAGCCAGGGCCAAAAATTCATTTCACACGAGGTGATTCCTAATTACAACCACCTGACCTACGATTAAATCATACAGCTTAGAGCCATGTTGAGCACTGCTTAACATATGCCTACCACCTATAGAGTTTAGTGTTACTCATACCTAGGGAAAGGCTGTCAGCCAGTGGGGCACAAGTTGACACATCAGTCACTAATAAATGTATAGATGTATCTTGTACATAGATCATGCATAGATGTAGGGTTACATGTGCACAAACATACACATGCAGTGGGACTCCAGCTGCAAACAGTGTCTAAAATGTGTTTATATAAAGTTTGGATGTAGCAAAGAGAAACTGCACGTCCATGTCCCTTACAGCCACATCAGTACTGGTAATAGCATCATAACAAGAACATGTGTATGTCTTGATCCTTAAGCCAAGCTTCCTTCTAGAAGAGGTGAGAACAGAGCCTCCTGTACCTCATCTGGCAACCCAATGATGTGAGACAGTTTTGGAGACTTTACATCACAGTGATATTATCCTTAATTTCTCAAAATCAATGTTTCATCTAACTATAATTATAATTAGAAACACATAAAGCTGGATAAATATAGTTCATCTTTTCTTAGTCTCCTTTTCTTTAATAAATTACTCTATCTCACCTAAAATGTGCTTTTCTTCGTAAACTGTTGCTGTGACACAGCGGTACTGTCAACTAGTTCAGTTTAAATCACGCGTTTTTACTTAGAAAAAATATCAAGGATCTCCATTAAATTCAAAAGTGTACTAATTTTCTCTACACATTGAGGTGAAAGTTGATATTTTAGCACAGAAGCAATTTATGCCAAATAATGACAAATACTGTTTAATGATTCAAGTTTGCAATGTTTAAAAGAGCTGGATCAGCACCGGCCATTAGAAGTTTCTGTGATGCTTTAAATGCCCTGTACCTTCACTGCCCATTAGGACGGCATTGTAAAGATATGGCTATTTCAGACTTCAAATGCGGCTTCAGCAACAGAGGAACCACATATTTCAGTTTCACTTATTTACATGTATCTCGCCATATGTATCTAATGGCTACTAAATGAGATAGCACAAGTTGACACATCAGTCACTAGTACATGTATATATTTATCTTGTACATGCATTGTGCATACAAGGTTACATGTGCACAAATATACAAATTCATGAATGCAATCTTATTGCTATCTAAAATCCCAAATCAAAATGTTGTTTCACTAAAATACATCACAGATCCTTGCTTCATTTTGGTGAGTGTGAGGAACTCAGAAATGTAAGACAATTGTGACCAAAATTATTCTCCATACCAAATGCAATGACTTTGCCATTTCTGAAAAAGCAGAGATTTTTTTCTATCAAAATTAACTAAGAACATTTATTCTTCTGCTTTAATTTACCATTTCACAGCTTACAATTGCTTATTGAGAGTGCCTTTCATTTTTTTCTTCTTGGAAATTTTTCAAAACTATTATGCCAGTATATGGTTTACATTTCATTGTGCCATTGAAATTCAAAATCAATTTTTACTGTTAAATATATTTACTTACATTAATGAAAAATGCAAACTGAATCATTTGGGGGAAATAATCACACATTTTGAGATTATTCCATCCAGTAAAGATCTTTTTTCAATAGTAATACCTATTTGATATAGATCCACATTCTGATAGAAACCTCATTTATTTAAGCTTCTGTAACCTGGGCAGCAATGAATCGGTTAAAGTGAGTACAGTTTCACTTATGCATGGCAAGTAAATTCTACAGATCTACTGTACTGTACAGTATATACAGTTAACACTACTGTGTTGTATATTTTAAAAAGTGTTATGAGGTTAGATCTCCTGTTAAATGTTGTTCTAAAAAAAAAGAGGGAGAGTAAACTTATAAGTTTACTTATAAGTAGGGGTGATGGTTAAGTTTATGACATTGCAAGTATATCCGGTGATAGTATACATTAAATATGTACAGCTTTTTTGCATATCATCATACCTAAATTATTTTTTTTTAAAACGGAAGAAAACACACATGCCATGGTAACAAAAGGAGCACTGGCATCTTTTCTGCATGTACCTGGCAAGATGGTTGACTCAGATTTGCTCACAGAAAAGTTTACATGTTTAGCCCTGGATGGTGTGGCTCCATGAATTGAGTGCTGGCCTGTGAACCAAAGGGTCGCAGGTTCAATTCCCAGTCAGGGCACATGTCTGGGTTGTGAGCCAGATTCCCCACTAGGGGGCACTCAAGAGACAACCACACATTGATGTTTCTCTCCCTCTCTTTCTCCCTCCCTTCTCCTCTCTCTAAAAATAAATAAATAAAATATATATTTTTTAAGTTTACATGTTTACTTAAATCATTTTGATGGTACGACACTTCCTTTTGGTCATTTCTAAAGATCAATTAACATATATAATCTCATTAGGAACAAAAATATCCCAGCTCTGGTTGTTCAAAAAATTTTGCCTTTTCCAAGTTTTTGAAAGTGAGAATTCCTGAATGATAATCTAAGTAAGCACAATGAGTACTAAATGTACTACCTTTTATTTTTAATTTTCTTTTCCTTAAACACTGTCCATATTGTATATTGCATTTCCATATAGAAGAAGTGCAATGGGTTTTACTGGAATGAATTTGTTTCTCTGAGTTCTGGACGCACGCATTGCAGAGGGCAATGCTCCAGTTTCACCTGCAAATATCCTGATGTATATCTAATATTGAGAAGAAATGGGCAAAGAAACAAATCTTGAACTGAAATGGTTATAAAACTGAGATGAAAGAGCACCAGTTTCCAAGTCAAGAAGCCTAAATTTCGAACTTGGCGAATAAGTACTTTGGGCAAATCATCTAGAGAGGTGCTTTTCAAGCCCAAGGTCAAGACGTTATTGGTTTGTGACATCCATTTGTATGTTGTGCTGCCTATTCATTTTTACAAAATCAAATAGAATGGAATAACAAATGTTAGAGTGCAGACACATATGGTAAGGATCATAAAACTTTTTTCGAGTGTGTCTGTATGTGTGTGAGAGAGAGAGACAGAGAGAGAAAGGAGAGCAGTATAATAGATAATCAAGCATCAAGGGTTCTCACTTATTCTCTTAATTTGAATGGTTCACAGCAAATACAAAAAGGGTGCAAGCCCGTGACGTAGAGAAGTTATTGATTATTTAATAATATGAACTCTGCAGCCCTGAAAGCCTTGTGTCGTATCCTCATTTTATTACCATTTACCCTTGCACAAGTTATTTATTCTCTGCTTTGTTTTTCTCATACACAAAATGGGAATTCTAATAGCACCTACCTTAAAATGTTGCTTTAAGACATAAATGGGATAAGCCATTAAAGCCCTTATAAATAATGCCTGACAATTAATAAGTGATAGTTACTAGTATTATGTGTCTATCCTGTGATATTTAACTTTAGTTTTTAGGTTTAGGATTGCGCCTGCATGTGCAGAGTTTTTTGGGGTTTTGTTTTTAAATAATGTGAATAGGTTCTCCTTTGTTTTTAACTCAAATTCTCTGGAAAGCACTGTTCTTTTCAAAATGCACATGTGAACTTTAGTTAAAATTCCCAGTTATGGGCCTTTGCTAACAGGCACATTCTTCACAGGACAAACAGTTTTGGGCAGCAAGCCCTCTTTGTCCATTTTTCTAATACAAATTCCTCTTCTCTGGAAATGTCACTAACTGTCAGGAATCACTGCATCTGTCACGTCTGCTGCTTTATCCACTTGAAGCAAGGGGGGCATTTTGGGTATTGGAAGGCAAAGAGTTCATATCTTGTGACTTTTTCATATAATACTCAAAAGTGTTGTGGGGCACTAGCCTTTATACCGCCACTGATAGAGTTTATGACACTATCCCGCAAGACAGCCCAAGTTAAAAAATAATCTACTCATAAAGACTCGGAAGTAGGTGCAACAGAACTGGTTGTGGTTCAGTAAAAGCTTCAACCTCGTAAATCATTCAACCCTTAAAAAACACAAGATACCATACAATAAACTCTTAAACGATCTTTAGCACCCCCAGAAAAATGTTTTAAAATTTAAGGCTAATTACTCCCAAATCAACACATTTTTTAGTGTAACTTAACTATGGAATTTGATTTGGTAACTTGCTAATTAGGGCTATCTTTGTTAGATTTAAATTAAATTTAACTGTGACCCAGTGATTTTCTGGCTTTTTATGTGGTCAATGAAAATAGTTATATTTAATGGTGGAACAGCTGAGATAAAAATGTTAAATGTAAGAGTCAATTGCAAGGTCATTATGCTTTTTTTTTTTTTAAGTAACGAAAACACAGCAGTTCATCCACTGTAAAATTAGAGGCTAATGACTCAGTCCTAAGGAGTGGCTCTCAAAACTTGTTCAATGTACCCATACTGATTTAAGCAATGATAAAATATCATTTCAAAGATTAAATAATGATGAGGAGGGTAAATCATATTTTAAGTGGTGCTACCAACTACAAGCTTTTTAAGCTCTCAGAAATCTTGGGGGGAAAATGATGAGAAAAATTGTTGAAAGTGGAAGGTAATTATTTACAATTTTAAAAGAATGAAGTATTTGTGAATTTTGTCATGCTAAAAAAAAGTCATTCAATCAGCATTTTAATAGCTTGTGAAAATTTTAGTGTTACCTAAGGTATTAAACTCCATTTTTAAAAGTACCATGAATAAGAATATTGATATAGTTTAGATTGCCCAGCCAACTTATTTATTGAATGTCTATTCAACAGAGACATGAAAAATTACCTGATGAGTCTAATTAGTATGAACAAATAGTTTTTGTAAAGGTTTTTCTTAAATTTACCCAATTTAGACTAACCTTGTTTCGATTTTAGTGACTTTGAGGTTACCTGAACTACCTGCTTTATAACACCACTATTGATTTTTCTTAAAAATGGTTACATATGTCAACACACTGCCAAAATTGAGTAAACAATTAAAAAAATTATGTAACCCTTTCAATAGTACGAATACTTTATTCTGAAATAGTTAATTACTCTGTAAATTATATTTATCAAAATATGTTTGATATTTAAAAGAAAGCAAATTTAAGCTAACTACTTTCTCTTTTCAACTTTATTGAGCTTGAATTGACAAATAAAATTTTAAGATATTTAAAGTGTACACTGTGATGACCTGGCATAGACATATTGCATTCTGTCAGCTCTTTAAAATGTAGTCCTGGTTGTTGTGGCTCAGTGGATTGAGCACTAGCCTGTGGACCAAAGGGTTGCTGGTTCAATTCCCGGTCAGGGCACATGCCTGCGTTGCAGTCTGGGTCCCCAGTAGGGGGCACACCAGAGGCAACTATACATCAATGTTTTTCTGTCTCTTTCTCCCTCCCTTCTCCTGTATCTAAAAATAACTAAATAAAGATAATAAAATAAATAAAATGTAAATCTATTGAGGGAAATACCAATTTCTAAAGTATTCATATTTAATAAGGAAATGAGAAGTATTCATTCAGCATTTGTAAAGAACAGTGAAGGAGTATTATCCTAAGATTACAAAGATTACAATTGTCATTAGTAAATTAGTTATATGAAGCAGAAATATGAAATATTTAAGAACCAAAATACAGTTTAAATATTTCTACTTACTTAATTTGTGCTTTCCCATTTCTACTGTATGTGGTTTGAAGATAATTAAATAAAAATATTCTCCATGTTTTAAGTGTTATATATATTTTATTTAATTATTTAGCGCTTTTAATATTATAAGATTATTACATCTAGTTGTATGCACATTTTTAAAAAAATTCCTAGTCTAGATGGAAACCTTTAGTTCTTCACCTCATAGAGTTAAATTTACATATATATACCTACATTCATATAAATGCTATATATATACTTATTGTTTTATTTATTGTCTAAGTATTTTATTAATTATTGAGATGTTCAGAAAAATAATAAAGTTTCTATAACACTTTTTACATATTCATTTTTAAAATTTAATCTTTACTCTATTTTTCCCCATGACCATTTAGTCCCCTTATACTCGCCTCCCCCCAGCAATCACCACGTGGTTGTCCACGTCCCTGAGTCCTTTGTCCTATTATTCACTTCAATTTCCCCTAATTGAGAGGGTCTATATACAACATGTTCTCTACTAATTAAATAGTGAAAAAAATTTCTTAGGTTTTCTGACCAATAGTCTCTTGAAGGTTCCTCTTTATACTTTCCAGTCTCCTTTGTTGAACTACGTAAGTAGGTTTGGTCCATAGGATGCTGGTGGAAGGAACCCAAGTCCCTTCATGACTAGATTGGATTATTTCAATATCCTTCTACAGCCGGGCTGTTCAATATGGTAGCCACTAGCCACACGTCACTACTGTGCATTTGAAATGCAGTGAGTGCCAACTGACACATGCTACAAGTGTAAAATACACTATGGATTTAAAAGAGGTAGCACAAACATACTGTAAATTATGTTTTTAATAATTAATTATTATACCTTGAGGAGATCGTATTCAGATATATCGAATGAATATGTATTATGGAAACAACGTTGCTTATCTCTTTTTTACTTTTTATTATATTTTATTGATTATGCTATCTATTACAATTGTCCCATTTTTTTCTTCCATTTACTCCCTTCCACCTTGCACCCCCCTCTTACCAGCATCCCTTGCTTATTTCATGTCCATGGGTCGTACATATAAGTTCTTTGGCTTCTCCATTTCCTACACTATTCTTAACCTCCCCTATTTATTTCTTTTTACTTTTTAATGGGACTACAAGTGTTGTAATGGCTGAGGGGAGGGAATATAAGGGGACTAATTGGTAGCGGGGGAAAAAATACAATAACGATTAAATTAGAAAAAAATAAATGAGGCTAGAAGAAATACTTAAATTATATAAGTAGTTTGCATTATACTTTTTAGTGAACAATGTTGCCAAACTTCTTAGGTTTTTGTATCTTTCTTCTTTAATAAATCCACCACTTACTCTTGTATTCAGTAATTATGCAACAGTATTTATTGTGACTCTACTAAGGGCTAGTTTCTCTTCTAATAATCCCTCACTGATAAAATAGACTATGGGGCCATCCAACTCCATGATAACAAGAGGGAAAAGGTCACCTGCTAGAGGAACTAAATTTTATGACAGATTTTCATGTGTGTGTGCAAAGAAGAATCTCTACGATACGATTGAGAATTGACTATAATGTGACATTCTGAATGGTGTTTTAAGAGCCACAGAGGCTGGGGCCTGTCTATTTGAAAGAAAGAAGACACAGAGTTATGAAACGTTAAGAAATGCCTATGTCTTATTCCTTGGACTTCAAGGCTGTGGCATTTTGACAATGCCTGTGAATTAGCCAGGGCTTCCATGCCTGTAGTGATCATTCTAAAACAGGGACACTCATCTTTAAGAGCACTTTAAGGTTGACTTAGAGGGACATGTTACTGAAAAATGCAAATACTGAACATTACTTATAAACTATCCTCCTCCTTCCATTATTATTCAAGGAGTTTAGACATTCAGAATTCTCATTACTGTTTTTTTCTTTTGTAGAATAAACATAGATGGCCCCTTTGCAACTTCCGTCCATGTATGTTACTCTGTTCTTGTGTTCAACCAGTTCTTTCTGATATAATACTAATTTTGCATATATGTGAAAATCTAATTTTAAAAGTATGGCTAATTATACATGAATGTAAGCAAAATAAAAGCCAAGTGTTCAAATAACAAATATGAGAAAGACATTCCTTAGTTAATTTTCTAATTTGGTTAAACACTCCAATTATGAGTTTTCTCGTAAAATTTTTTTCCTGGTATTGTTCTCCTTCCTACTTTATTTAATTTAAAAGAGTCTCTTCACCATGGCTGGTGTGGCTCAGTGTGTTGGATGTGTCTGGCAAACCAAAAGATGGCTGGTTTGATTTCTGCTCAGGGAACATGCATGGGTTGTGGTCCAGATCCCCAGTAGGGGGCATGCGAGAGGCAACCAATCGATGTTTCTCTCACACATCCATGTTTTTCTCCCTCTCTTCCTTTCTCCCTTCCCTTGCTCTAAAAAAAAAAAATACAAATCTTTAAAAGAGTTTCCTCAAGTTAGGGGTTCAGAATAAGTCACCCCAAGATGAGCCTCTGTGGTATGTAGATTTTTTTAGCTAAAGGCAAGCAAGACCCAATGGTCTGAAGAGAAACTTCTGCCTCTCCCTTAATTACCTAGCAGAATTTGAATTAGAGGCCTCATCCATAAGTGTTTATCAGAGCTAACCCTCTTTGCCCTGTCTACAGGACAGGGCAAACTTCTATTTATTGAACACCCCCCACTTCTTATTGCCCTGTGGTGTCCTTCCTCCCCGCTGAAGCCCCAGGGTGCCTCTCCTCATCCTCAGCTCAGAATGTCATACGTACCTTATTTTCTGTTTCTCTCTTTGAACCTCTCATGTATGTGAAGTTTTTGACTATCTCAGGTATGTAGGGTTCCCACATGTACATCTGTATTAAATTTGGTAATTTTTCTCTTGTTAATCTGTCTGATGTGGATTTAAATAATAGACCAGCTGAAGGAAGCTTGAGGATAGAGGAAAGTCTCTTCCTTCCCTACATCTTTTAATTTATCTTTTCAAATCTTCATTCTTTATATCCTTTTTCAAAGAGATACATCAACACTATTCTTTAACAAAATTAGTTTTTAATCCTCTCCCAAAAATGGTTTTCATTGCTTTTAGAGAGAGAGGAAGGGAAAGGGAGAAATATCAATTGGTTGCCTATCATAGGCTCTCCAACTGGGGATTGAACTCGCAACCTAGGCATGTGCTTTACCTGACCAGGGTATCAAATCTGCAGCCTTTCAGTATATGGGACGATGTTCCAACTAACTGTGCCACACTTGCCAGGGCTCAACATTGTTCTTGTATACTAAAATTTACTATAAAAAGTTTGCTGTAAAAATTATAAAAGATGAAAAATACTATTCCTATTGTTTGACCCCCAAATCCTCTTTATCATTTAAAAAAATACTGCCTACTTATTCATCTTTTGGTTCTTTTCACACCAAGAAGTGTAATAAAATACTTTGAACATAACAGAGTTCATTGCAGCACCTAGACATGTACATTTCTAATCCATTGACTTTTTCCACATGAAAAGTAAAAGTATAGTAGGCAAATTACTAGTCCAGCATAGTTAAACAATAATATCTGTGTGATTTTTTTTCTCAAAAACACATGGTAAAAAAATTCTCATAGACCTCTGCCATCAGAAATCCTGAAACTGAACAACACAGGGAAATGTTTATCCTTATCAACCAAACACAACAAACAGCAAATGTTATTCATGAAGAATAAAATCTTTGTGATTTTATGTATTTGAGAGAATGGATGAAAGCACTTTTTTTTTAAGTTAGCACTATTTGTTTTATAATTTGAGACTGTTGATTAGCTAACTTATAACTAAGATGAAATTGAAAATACACTAAATGTCATATTCATATAATGTAATCATTTAGGATCTTAGGTTATTAGGTAATATTCTTAATGATGTTTAAATTGTTTTCATCCAAACTAGTGGTTTATGACTTAGATGACATGTTTGCTCTTTAGAGGCTATATCAAAATGACTTACATCATGGGCTTGAATAACTTCCAATGTCTAGGACCATAATGTTCTACTTACCTCGCTCATTTAGAATCTTATCAGAAGCAATATTCATTTGAACTGCTTATTTCAGACTATATGCACATGCCACATAGTGAGCCATACCTAAATATCAAGGGAATACTACTGACATTTTAAAATTGTATTTCATTCTTCAAAAGTCAATTACGATAATAAAATCAGTAAGAAAAAACATTCTGTGTTGCCTTTATTCTTCAGCAGTAGAAGCTAAAGTCAATTTTACTTGAAAACTTGCATACTGAAACCAAACATTACCATTTTTTGTGGTGATAAACAATGTTCCAGATTCCTGAAGAGATCATGAGAGAAAAACCTAAGCCCACATTCATCGTTACTAAATGTACACATTTTCTTTCAGTATCAGAAAGACACACTGATACCGGGTGCAGCCGGAGGGGGGGGGCCCAAAAAAAAAGATTTAGAAAGGTGTCCAGAATTCAAAGTGTATAGAAATATTGGAGAGACATATAAGATGTCCTCACCCCCCACCCCCACCCCAGGGGGAAGGGATGAATGGAGCCAGGCCATTGAGAGCTGTTTTGCATAGCAACAGTTTTGCAGCTAACCTCTGGAATGATTATTTAACATATCTATAACCTTTAACTGGTTTCATAGATATGTTAAATAGCTGTGGCCAAGTTTGGAGCCAGGGAGAAGGTTGTAGCAGGGACTGAGGATGGAACTAGGGGGACTCAAGATGGGAACTAGGGGCTGCGCTCCGAAGTGAGGAGTGCCTGTGTGGGAGCTTGGAAAAGACTGGCTCCGAGACATGAAGGGCCCCCGCTTGACCAGATGGGAGAGAGAGCCATGCGGTTTCAGCAGAGTGAGGACCCCCTCTAGGTGAGGTGAAAGAGGGAGCCACGTGGTTTTGGCAGGGTGCGGACCCCCTCTTTCCCAGGTGAAAGGGAAAAACCACGCAGCTTTGCCAGAATGGAGATCCCTGCAGCCAGGTGAAGAAGACAGCCACATGCTTTGGGTGGAGTGCGGACTCCTGCAGCTTTGGTAGAAGAGGCCCACGCAGCTTTGGGGTGCCCCCTTTGGCCGCGGGGCCTGGAAAGCAGGAGAGACTTTGACTGGAACTGGGTACAAAGGACTCTTGCCAGTGGACCATGAGAGGGTACCACAGTACTTTGGATTAACTCGAGATCCTGCACAGTGACACAGCTGACGGCGCCAGCAGCTTGCAACACAGACGTGTGCTCTTTTCCTGATTTACGGTACCCGGAGTTGGGACAGTGGGAGAAGGGAGCGCTGTGTGGGTGTAGGTGTATACATAAAGGACTTTGATATTTTAGTGGAGGCATTAGGCCTGAATAGCATTAAATAAACATTGTGTTTCCTTTTCACAAATCTCTGGCATTAAGAGATGTCTTTCCAATTGGCGGCGGACAGAAGGGCCCAGTAGATTTTAGTATTTTGTTTTTAGGAGGGGCCCCTGTTGTACAGCAGTTTTGGGCATCCCTAGGTGGGCCAAATATTGTATTGCCCCTCCCTCGGACCTCCTCTTGTTCGGTAACAACATGACATAAAGATACTTTTAAAAATGTATCAGAAGCCTGCTTATAAAATGAGAGAAAAAAGCTTTTAAAAAATCATAAAGTTATAAGCATAAAGAGATGTTAGCAATCAAGATGTTAACAAATTTGGTGAAGGACTTCCTTGCTTTACGGCCAAAGCGGAGGTCTAAGACTCACTAACTACTTGACCTTCCCGGGATTAGGAGGCCAGTGTTCTACTGAGGTGTGTGGCTCCTTTTAATGTGGAATGATATTTAATAATGATCTTCCAAGTTCTACTGTAATAGTTTGATTTACAACAAGAAATATATATTTGGTTTTCTAACTGCACAGGAGCTTCATTTCTTTAATATGACTTTTTCCTTAATCTACATGAGCCTTGTCCAGTTTAATAGCAGCATGACCCACTTTCCACTAGGCAGGGCTGTCAAACTCATTTTCACTAGGGGCCACATCAGCCTCACAGTTAGTTGCCTTCAAAGTGCTGAATGTAACTGTAGGGCTGTATGAATGTAACTTGGTGCTGCAGCCCAGAAAAACAAGGGGCAGGGCCAGATAAAACAAGGTGGAGGGCTGGATTCAGCCCATGGGGCCTTGTGTTTGCCACCTGTGGGATAGATCATTTCACCTTTGCACATACCCCACATCTACTCCATCCTGTAGTCCTTTAATCTTCATGCCCTTTGGACATCAAGTTCTGGTCAGCATCAAACTGCCTTAGGAACAAAACCCCAGGTCTGTTGACCACAGAAACAGAGCTTCCAGTCAAACTAAAGAGAACCTCTTAACTTCAGTTGAGTTTTAGTCCCAGGCCCATGGAAGCAGAAAGAACCTACTGACCACACCCTAGAGAAACAGGACAGATGCTTGACCTCGGGACCTGATACAACAATCAACTATTCCCTACACTGGCCCCAACAAATCACAATGCCTTTAGCTACCCGGATTAATAATTTTTCCCTTATATAATCTATCCCTGTGTGGGCCTTCGGGGAGCTAGGTTTTAGCACACCAGATCACCTGTGTCTCTGGGCTAGGCCCCGTTTCCTTAAATAAACCTTTATTTGCTGCAAACTCCTGTTTGTGTTTCAGTGGGCTTTGATGTGTGCAGATAAAGGATCCCCTTTAGTTCAGTAACAGTCTTCTAACAGTCTTTCTGTTTCTGGCTCAGAGCTC
Organism: Artibeus jamaicensis; assembly: GCF_021234435.1. Taxonomy (NCBI): domain Eukaryota; kingdom Metazoa; phylum Chordata; class Mammalia; order Chiroptera; family Phyllostomidae; genus Artibeus; species Artibeus jamaicensis. The sequence continues at coordinate 3,853,998 of NW_026522028.1, read as the reverse complement.
CTAAAGCCTGTGGAATTTTCGGTGATAAGAGCAATAAAGATATCTTTTTTATGTTAATGAAGTGACTTTTAGAAAGCCCTTAGGTATCTTCAAGGTGGGGACTGGTTGCCAGGAAACCAATGATGAACCTTCAGCCCTACTCCAGATCTGGGGGAGGGGGCTGAAGACTACAATCACCAATGGCTGGTAATCTATTGTGCCTAAGTAATGAGGCTTCCATAGAAAACCAATAGGACTGAATGTGTAAAGCTTCAAAGTTAGTGAACACAAGGAGATTTGGGGAGACTGGTGTGCCTAGAGAGGGCACTCCACACCTTGCCTTATGCCTCTGTTCCATCCAGCTATTCCTGAGTAATAAAACCAGTGATCTAGTAAGTAAAATGTTTCTTTGAATCCTGCCCCACTCTGGATGAACAGATGATGCCTGTGCAACTGTGTGTGACTGGGAAACTCTTGCCCTGACTAAAGATGGCAGCTGAGGAAGATCAAAAATACTGAGGAGCTGAAGAAAATGGTGGACACTGATGCAGCACAGAAAAAGCTGGACTCTCCCACTGGCTTCCTGAGCACATGGGATTGTGGGAGAACCCTTTTTAATGCAAAGGTACAGAGAGGCTCTTGCTCTTGGTCTAAGGGATTCAGGACTCTCTTGCTTTGGAGCTTGATGCAAGCTGTCTCTCTGGGCTTTTGGCATTTGGATGCTCTTGGCCTCTGACCCTGCTCCCTGCATGGACTGGAATGTTCATGGGACCCATCAAGCAGAAGCAGGACCCACCAGGGGCTGTGACCCCACGTGGTTGGAAGCCTGCTCCTGGAGGATGGGTCCCACATTGGCATGCATACCTCCATGAGCTCCGGCCTCTGGGACACTATGATCCAGTGCAGCATGGCACATGGGTCCTGGACCTCTACACAGAGGCTGAGAACAACGCACCCTAGATCCTGAAAGAGAAAGCTGCTGCGAGAAGATAGTGACTCTGAAACCCAGGAGTGCCAGAATGGAGATATGTTTTTGTCACAGGCTTAGAGGATGGATAAGAAAATGGAGACCTTCTGGGCATCACTGGGGCTTGTAGTCTTTTGTGGAGCAAAAGAAGCTCCGTGTCTTGTGGAAGAGAGGGGCTCAGAGCAGGAGTACTCTCAGTCCCTTGTGCCCCAAAATTGGAACCCTGTTAATAAAAGCCTGTGCCCTTAAATGCAAATTGCTGGGTCATATATAAGGGCACCAAGCGGCCAAATCTCATTCTGCATGGTTACAGGATCTGATGCTGTCCCTAGGGAGACAGCATCAGAACTGAGTTGAATTTTAGGATGCCCAGCTGGTGTCCCAGAATTGCTTGTTCATGTGCAAATCTCATCCCACGAAGTGTTCCCTGTTGACAGGACATATATTTTTAGGAAATACATTTAATAAATTATTAGTTTTTATTGAAAATTTTCCATTCAAATTTAACATTATGGAGTTTTTAAAACCCCAATATTTTAAATTATGATTTTATAGGTTTTCTTCAATCTCTTATTCCTTGATTAGTATTTCTCATTTTTCCTTGTTTATTTTTCATTATAAACTTTAAAACCAGCTTGCCTAACTCCAGAAGAAAATATTATTTATATTGGAAGGCCATTTAATTTCTGTAATAACTTAAAAACATTAAATACTTTTGTGATGTTAACTCATGCTCTTCAGGAATCAGGTAAGTCTTTTCTTTTGACTTACTTTTGTGTTTTTCAGGAAAGTTTTCAATGTAGGTTTTGAGATTTTGCCTCTTGACTTTTGGGTTGTAAATGCATACATCTGAACAATGATATCTTCTAGCTCATTATCACTTCTACACATGAGGTCTACTGATTTTGCACATTAATTTTATATCCTGCTGCTTTGCTAAATTATTTTAGTATTGGTATTTGTCAATGCTATTGTTTGTGGCTTTTTAGTTAAACAATCCCACCTGCAAATTGGGATATTGTTACCTCTTCTTTTAACTGCTTTGCCTTGAATCAGTTTATCTTGTCTGATTGCGATGGCTGACACTTCCAATACAATGTTAAGTAGCGGTCAAGACAGCAGGAGAATCCTTACATTTTTCCTCTCTAGCCAGAATGTATTGAATGTGTCTTCATTTAGTAAAATGTGTGGACATTGGACTAAACTATATATGCATACTGTAACATGTTAGCTAAAGTAGCCTATGATTCCCATTTTTTATTACCCATTCTTACCAGGCAAGTGTGTTTAGCTTTACCAAATGTTAATTGTGCATACTTACATGTAAACACAAAGTTAAGAACACTAGGTAATTTGAGAAATGACATACAAAATGAAAGACTTCCCCAAAATAAAACAAACTAGAAAAAAGGAGAATAGGAACAATGCAAGAAGCAAAAGAATTGTGGAATTAGAAAGAAAACCCTCAGAAAGTAAGAGACATGACTGCATTTTCTAAAACAAGATCACGAGGATGTAAACAATGATCACAAAGATACAATAGAATACAAAATATTTTCACATAATATCTTAAGAAGTGACTTCCCTTGAGCCATTTCTCAGGAAGCTACTACTCTGCTACAACCATGAAAGGAAACGGAGAAAGTTGACAACACAGGATCTAGAAGAGTAGGGGTAAACACAGAAGAGAAGTAAGGGGAGGTCTTTGGAGAATAGCTGCACACCAGGGTCTAAAAACAAGTTCTAAAAGGGGTGATAACAACAGGCCCGTGTTCCTATCTTAACACTAACTCCTGGAACCTCTGACAATGAGAAGCACACATTCTTCTCAATGCCCTCTGCCCTTCTTTGTCTATTGTTTTCACTTACACTGTAAATATTTTGCTACCCAGTATTCCAGTCAGCTCTACCAGAGGTGCCCTATCTATTTCTCCAGTCATCAGCACTAACAGACTGAATCATAAAGCCGTGTTTTCAAACCTGATCTTTGTTTTCTATACATTGCTGGTTAAATCCACTCAATTTCCATACCTCATTGAACAAAACATTATGTAACCAAAGTCCATCAGCTCTCGTACTCCACTTAGCAAAATAAAAGCCTGTCAGGCACCACTAGCCTTAAGCATTCTGCTTAAAGGGATTCAATTCCTCTGACTCTCACAACACTATAAATAATAACTAATTCTAATTAAATGTTTTCCATATGCCAGGTATAATTCTATGTACTGTGCATGCAGAACATCTTTTAATCTTCTAAATAAATATTTGATGGGGAAGTAGAGGCTCAGAAAGCTTAGTAATTTACTCAAGCTTATATCCATTAAGTGCTGAACTGGAAACTAAAACTCAGGCTTCTGCGTCCAGTGTTTGCCCTCATACTGATTTCCTGAACACCTCATAACCACATTTGACCAAATATTTCGCTATCTAAAACCAAAGGACTAAACATTTCTCAAACATGTCTCTGTCAGTTTCGATACAACTATGCCTAGTGTCCTGCAACAATACCCTGCTCCCAACAGATTCACTCCTTGTCCCCCTTTCCCAGTCATTAATTAACCAGATCTTGTTGTTTCCATCTATCCACCCAAGTCATGCCCATTTATATCATCCTGGCCTATCCAGACTTTGCCATGACTTGGTGGATAGGTGGATAGTACTCCTGGATAGGTTCAAGGAAATGTGGGATCTTGACCTCAGTGTCACAAATCACATTTGGAAGTTGTATACTCAACAATCATTTCCTGAGTGCTTCCTGAGGTTCAAGTCCACTGTTAGGCCCTGGGTGCAGGTGATGTTTGAGGACACGAAAGAAGATGAAGGACAAAGTAATGACAGAAGAAAGGACTGAGATAATGGCCAATGTGACCAACTTTGTTTTCAGGTTCCGTCTCCATTTCTTCCCTATTTCCCTGCATTGAATGTGTGGACACATTCAATAAATATATGTATACCAGGGCATGTACTATAAGCTGTGTACACAGTAATGATTGAGCCAAGGTTTGGACCCTCAAGGAGCTCAGCGGATATAAAATGTATATAAACAATACTTGCAATGCTATTTACACCGGCCCTATGTAGTGATTACTATTAAGAAGGAAGCTATAGTAAATCAAGCCCATATCCACTGATGTATGGCTACCCACCCTAGATCACAGGAGAGGCAAAGATGAAGTTAACACTGGTACAAATGTAGTTGATAGACACACACATTCACACACACAAACAGTAATAGAGGTACTTTATAACTTTTATTCTTTTCCCCTTAGAAATTTAGATTGATTTATAACCTTGAGGTTAATTTCAGGAGCTGAAAACAAAAACTTCTTTCCATGCACACATACGAAAACTAAAATTTGTTTCATGACTTCTCATGTGAAATTTACGTGTACTTTCCCACCAAACCCATCTCCTTCAATAGACTTATACCAGTAAACAGCCATTCCTTCCCATCTTTGCTTATCTTCAGGCCAAAATGGATTTCTCGACTTTCTCAATCTCCATATCTAGTCCATCAACACATCCTGTTATCTCTACTTTCAAACTGTATTCAAAGTATGACCATTTCTCTCCAGGTCCATGGCTGCTGAGCTAGTCCTAGACACCCATACACACCACCCCCCACCTACCTTGGATTACTACATAATCTCTCCTACCTTTACATCCTACAGTATAATTTATATGGCTTCCAGCCATTGCTTAAGCCTTTCCATCTCCTAATCTACTAAAATGCAGAGGCCTAACCCTCTGTCACAATCAGTAAGGCCCTACCTGATTTGTTTCCCTGATACCACTTCACTGGAAGTTCATTCTAGTTCCAGTCACTCCATCCAGCATGCTGTCCCCCAAACACACATGGCATTCTCAGGACCTTTGTATGTGTTCTTCCTCCTGCCCAGAAATTTCTTCTCCAAGACACCTGCATAATCTATTTTCTTCCTTTCTAAAGGTTTCTTTTTCTTTTTTTATATATTTTTAAAGATTTTATTTATTTAGAGGGAAAGTGGAAGAGAGAAAGAGAAACATTGATGTGTGAGAGATTCATTGATTGTTTGCCTCTCATATGCCTCCAACCAGGGACATGGCCCACAACCCAGGCATGTGCCTCAACCAGGAATTGAACCAGTGACCCTTCAGTTCATAGGCTGGCACTGAATTCACTGAGCCACACCAGCCAGGGCATCTCTCCAGAGAGGTCTTCTCAGGATCTACTATATAAAATAGCAACACACCCTATTTGCATTTTTTCCTTCCCTTGTTTTTATATTTCCTCTTAGCACCCATCACTATCTGAAATTCTATGCCCTAGTTGCAGAGAGAGTAAACAAACAAGTTGACAGATAAAGACAGAGAATGTCATGTAGTTTGCTACGTGTTTCCTCCCTTAGTTTAGCTCATCTGTTTCGCAGGGCCCCATGTTTAAAGGGACATCTTCTCTTCGCTGCCACATTAAAAAACTTGGAGCAGCTGACAAGTAATAAGTACAGGATAAATAAGTTAGTGAACGTGGACTTTAGGTGTATTTTTCTCACAGCACATTTCCTTAAATATATATGATTATTTTTGAAGGTTAGAAACTTAATGTGTGCACATAATGTTCAAAGTATTTAGCCTCTGACATAATAGTCACAGGTAACTTTAATAATAGGACCACTTCCTATAAAAAATACCATCCACAGGTCGTATGTGTTGTTGAAAAGAATGGATTTTCTGGGGACCAGGTGATCTAAATCAAAGAAGAAAATATTGAGCACCCTTATCTATAATTTTCATTTGTTCTTACTAAATACCAGCTAATATTAAACCAAAGGGTGATTTCTGCCACATTTCTAATTAAGGGGTCTGCAGGCCACCATTGATCAGTGGGCCACGATTCTGCACAAGACTGAAAGTGATTGCTTATTATTGATCGGCATTTGTCTACTTTTATTGTTTCTTCTCTGTGCACATAGAATTGGTATAGTGAAATTAAGGCTTAAAGCGGGAGAAGGTTAAGCGAAGGACTTTTTAAAACCAAACTCTACACTTTGTAGTCTAAGAACTTTAAAAATCTGCCTAGAGCTGCTTTACAGGACAGGTCTCTACTGCTGATCTTATATGAACATATTACTGTCTGATGCCACCTTAACTCTTTGTGTGCTCACTATCATGATCATAATGAGATAGAGAATTCTAGAAGGCCAAAGGAACCTTGGTAAGGTCCAAAACATAACCCATTAAGCAGAGCACAGAGAGAGGCCTTCAGAATGCTAACGAAATAAAATTCTTCTGCAGAAGCAAAAAATGAACCAAAGAAAAATTCACAGATAGTATATATCCACTGGAAATGTGGAATTTAGATTTCTGTTCCAATCAAATATATATTTTTAAGACTTGTAACCTAAGACCATTATAAGACATATAATAGATATCTGATTGGTAGGTTTTAAATCTTTTAGTGCCAGCCTGGTTCTATTACTGAGTAAACATAACTCAAGGTAGAACCTGACTTTAATCAAGCATAGTGATTCTGAGCTGGAAAATGTGAATGATCATTCCTCACTGAGGGTTCGCCAAATTCTTAGATGAGTTCCCCTCACATCTTTCCTACTACAGGTCTGATTAAATCACCACCATTCTATGGCTGTGGTTCCCAAAGCCTTGTCCCTGTGTCAGCAGCATCAACATGACTCTTTACTGTCATGTTCAAAAACCTAGAACACCTGGCATGTAATAGGTGCTCAATAAATAATGTTAGTGAATGCAGACTATGGGTATGCTTGTCAAAGCATGTTTCCTTATATATAAATTATTGATTATGAAGAACAGGGACTTAAGGCACAGAGTATTCACAGTATTCACTGCCTGACATAATAATTGCAGGTTATTTAAATAACAGAAACAGCCTTGGCTGGTGTGGCTCAATGGATTGAGTGCCAATCTGCAAACCAAAGGGTCACCAGTTCAATTCCCAGTTAGGGCATATGCCTGGGATGTGGGCCAGGTCCCCAGTAGGGGGCACTTGAGAAGCAACTGCATAATGATGTTTCTTTTTTCCTCCCTTCCCTTCTCTCTAAAAATAAATAAATAAAATAAAATAAATAATATAAATATGTTCCAACTAGAAATTTATTATAAATGCAAGTTCTTGGGCTCTCCCTAGACCCATGAAATCCAACACTGGCTGTGGGTCCCACCCTTCTGTTTAGCAATTCCTCTAGTTAAGCCTGCTGCAGCAGCACGCTGACCAGTATGTAAGATACCAAATAACTCTACAAAAAAATATAAGCCACTTGGCATTTCTATTTTAGATCTAGCTGTCCATTCCTTAAGTGTATATATAGTGCAGGCTTCAAAATCAATTTTGCGTGGAGGATTAGTGGTTATAGGGTAGTCTAATTACTCTATCGCTGCCTATTGTTTTAAAACTTCATATTTTCCAGCCAGGAGTTCAACAGTAACATGATTAAAGGAATGTTTCATGGTTGGCCCCACCCACCCAACAGCAATGTAGCTGTTGTGTCCCCTCTCTCAACCCCAGTTCTCAGACAGATCTCCTTGGCACTCCCCACCCGCAAGACCGAACTTCTTCAATCTCTCCATGTTTCCACGTGCCATTCCCATTGACTTCGTGTCTCTTCAAATTGTCTTTGCACAGACAACCTCAGATGAAGTGGCCCCTCCTTTCCAAAGCTGTCCCCGTCTCCAAAGTCCTTAGTCATGCTTTCTTCTATGTTCCTTCCCATGGCACTTTGACGAAAGGACATGTTTTCTTTTAACTGTTTGTTATATAATTATTTCCTCCATGAGATGACACGCTCCCAGAGAGGAAAAACCATGTCGTGTTATGCCTTTATCAGTGTACAATACTAGACCTGCCATGGAACTGTCACTCAGTAGACACTTGTGACAGGTTGAAAGGTTATTTCAGCAACCATATACCTCATGGTACCAGAATGCCAACACTTCTTCCCAAAATGAAAATAAAGCCCTAAAGTCAATGAGTTGGATATGTTTTGCTTGAGAGTTAGGTAGGGCCCAAAGACAGCATAAATCAGATAACTAACGCATTTGCCTATCATCTACAGAGAATTTTTTTTCTAACAACAATCATGCTAATTGGTAAATATTTACATTTGCCAGCTAAATAGCTTGCCACTGACACTACTCCATGTTATGAAGGCATAGCAATCAACACTGCCAATTTTCTCATATTTCAGAACATAGTAGTCTAACAAGCAAAACACATGGAACTTCGAAAAGCAGCTAGAAGTATTAAGAGCTCAGTAACAGTGGGTTGACCAAGAGCAATGCAAGTTTTAAGAAAGACTGCAATACAAACAGGAAATTATCTGTCTTTCATTGGGGATGGTGAGGCCCATCACAATCCAATTTTCCTTTCACTAACTGAATGATATCCTTTGTTACTTGGGTAGTTTGCAGAGATTAGATTCCAGAAAACATTCCAGGGAATGGTTCTCAGTGGATTAAACCATTAACAGAATGATGTCGCTTGCAAACCCAGACACATCATTCTAGAAGGCATCTGAACATCTTGTGTAGATTTTAAGGAGACCACATGTCAATAAAGCAATACTTTGCATTTTTCATTAAATTATTTTAAATAACTATTTAACATTTCTCTTTTTCATCCAGCCCCCCAAAGCCCCTCCCTTCTGATAGCTGCTGGTCTGTTTTCTATGTATGAAAAAGGTGGAGGCATTAAGCAAAAAGAACAAAAGAACCATCTGCCAAAACAACAACAAAAACTCATAGACGCAGACAACGGTACGGTGATTGCCATGTTGGGTTACACCTTTAACACAAAGGGAAAAGGAGGGAAAGGGCGGTGGCGACAGGTAGGAGAGGGTATAGGAGGGATAAATGGTGATGGAAGGAGACTTCACCTGGGGTGGTGAACACACAATGTTCACAAATACAGGTGGTATGTTATAGAATTATACACCTGAAACCAGTATGATTTTATTATCCAATGTCACCCCCAAAATACAATGAAACATTTTGTAATACACAATAACTTGTTTATAATTAGTAGAAATAAAAACTAACAAATAAGATATACATAATTTACATGATGATACTGAAAACTAGACTACTTCACTCGCCAAAACCTAGCAGCATGTAGCAGTATTAACATTTATTGTTTTGGAAATCATTCAGAAAGTTTTGATTTGAAATGTTTCTCAACAATGGTTGAGTTTTGGGGTTACCAACCATTACTAGGCAGGTTAAAGTCTCTATCAGTACTGCAAGCATTAAATACCCTCTATTCTCAAGTTTTTAATGTCCTCAAACACCCTCTTTATTTCTAAAACTTGCCAATTTTGCGACAAGTGTCCCAAGAAGAATGCAGCATTTGGTAGGTGGAATAGTCACAACAGTAACAGAGATGGAAATAGCGTGGGTTTTAGAATCCAGCACGCTGGCTTCCACCTTTGTCTCTTCCATTTACCTTGAGCAAGCCCCCATAGCTCGTCTTGAATATTTACCTCATGAGGCCATTGGAGCAACGCTTCATAAAAATATAACTCTCAACAGCATTATTACTATGAGGACACACAGGAAAAATCACTTCCTCATCTACACTATTTCTGAAATGGGCATTTCTATTATTTCCTGTAGCAATATTCAGCTATCTACAACAATCACACCAAATGATTCAAGTGTTACTCAAGCCTTGTATGAGCTGCTGATCATCATCCAGAGATGTGGTTCACTGTCCGTTATCCTCTCTAGCCATCTAGTTCTACCTGATACCAATTAGAAGTGAGGAACAGGAAGCCAGGAGCATAGAGTGGTCTATTTATGTCTCCGGTGAGCCTTCCATAACACTATAGTGTGCTCATTTACTTCTGTTAAAGCAGGGCCCTTGTATAGCAGTAATACACGAGCGGGCAAGAGTACATTTATACTTGTGAGTACATGAAACAGAGTTTATTCGTCAATAGTATTTATTTATTCTTGTATTACTTATTTGTACCCTTTAAGCCTACTTTTGCCAACCCCTATATATAAATATGTTAGCTATCTAGCAATTTAGAATCGACACAGAAGAAAGGCATATACATATTATTACGTCTTTGACTGGAACAACGTTTTACCCCATGTCCTAGGACCTTCCTTTTATATAGTGAAACCATTTAATTAACTTTATTCATAACATACTTACTCAGTGTGTGTGCATATTGGAGGCATAAATTGGCATAGAGAGTGTAGCACGATTATAAAACAATGAAATGTTCTGTTCTCCCTGTTCCATTCAAAGAAGGTAGCCAAAACCAAGTTCAAGAACAAAAGAAGCAGGCATCAGAGGAAAATTACATAAATATATAATTCCTTCAATTCAGAAAATATATTACACATCAAAAAGGGCTAAATGTTATGTTTATGCCTTACTATTTGTAAAGCTCTTAATATATGTTTTTGCACGAAGTAGACATGAACATATAAGGAAAACAAGACTTGAATAATTAGAATTTTATGTTTACCTTTCTTTCCCAAATGAATTCAAGTGTTGATACGATGATTTTCCCTAAGGCTGCAGGATACAGAGCTCTGTCAAGAAGCCCGATTTACTGACTCACAATTTTAGTGTTAATTTGCTTTATATCACGCTCATCATGCTGGCTACAAGGTAAATTATAATGAATTCTTGGAAAAGGTATGTGACAGACCTAGGTAGGCCTAGGAGGAATGGAAAATCACCAGGTGGGAAAACTGTACCCTGGGAAAAGGCCTGCCTGGGACACTGTCTGCTGACCCTGTCCAGGACAAACAGATACTCAGGACAACAGATACCCAGGACAAACAGATGCCTAGCTAAGACTGGGGTCTGGGGTCGGGCTACCCAGCATAACAGGATGCAGCTCTAACTTGAGCCTGACAAGATGTATCAAGAACAACAATCAGCAGGAATGGCACCCAGCAACCAGCTCTAGCCAATCAGACTCTGACACCCCAGCCAGTTACCCTTTGCAGGTTTTTGTGCTTAAAAACCCTGCCCTAAGAACAACTGAGTGAGTCTTAACCTCCCTGTTTGGCTCCCCAACCTCCCTAGGTTGGCTTCACTTTCCCTCTTATTTCGCACTAATAAACCCTGCTCTCCTTAGCTTGCCACATCCATCCAGTTTCTTGAGCGACTCCAACCTAACGGTATGTTATATCAATTAACTCATGTTATTGTTATCTTGAGTTAATCCGAGCTTTTTTGGTAAAGATTTTAAAAATTTATGTTTAGAGAGAGGGGAAAGGAGGGAGAAAAAGAGGGAATTGATCGGTTGCCTTTCACAAGCCCCCAACTGGGGACCTGGCCCACAACCCAGGCATGTGCCCTAACTGGGAATTGAATCGGCAACCTTTTGGTTTGTAGGATGACATCAAACCCATTTGAGCCACAAGAACCAAGGCCAGTGCTGGGCTTTTATGTATGGATATGGCAATGAACACATAAATTTATTATCATATCAGGGGTTCTTGTGAAGTTTTTAGACACAACCAAGAACACATTTCCACTTCATTTAAGTCAAATATAAAGTATACTGCTTTTGGAAGAATCACACAAAACAGTATAGAGCGGGGGTGTCAAACTCACTTTCACTGGGGGCCACATCAGCCCCGCGGTGGCCTTCAAAGGGCCAAATGTAATGTTAGGACTGTGTAAATGTAACTACTCCTTAACTAGGGGCAAGGAGCTCTACATTTGGCTCTTTCAAGGCAACCGTGAGGCTGATGTGGCCCCTGGTGGAAATGAGTTTGACACCCTGATAGGCTATAGAGAGAGGATGGAAATAAAGATAATTACTAAATCCAGTATAAGTCCATGACTATCATGTAACTCACTGGGAGATGGTTTAAATCTTTCAATTGTTCTCATAGAAAAGTAAATATGTGTCCCCACAGATCGCTTTTTCTTTAACACAAACATCAGGCAAACTTTACGACAAAATTGTTTTTGGTCATGATTTCAAAAGTATACTTGCCTTCAATAAGCTTATGTGGATGAACTTGTATGAATGAACAAGCATCTTATTATGTGAATTATATTTGTGGTGCATTTTTTTGAGAATTATTAAGTATCTACAAGTGATATGAATAGAATATTAAGGGGGAAAAGGGGGATCGATTTGGAGGAACAAATAGGAAGGACACAGGGATGAGAACTAAGGGGGGTGGAAATGGGAGGGAGGTGGGGAGCACAGGACGGGTTGGGCTGGGATGGGAGAAATAGACAAAAAACTGTACTTGAAAAATAACTAAATAAAATTAAAAAAATAAATAAATTTTAAAAAAAAGAATATTTACCTTGAATTAATCTTTCGTAGGAATGGCTTTGTGCTTATGTGGAGGTAAACAATGTTTGCTTATCTTTAGAGCATAGATGTGATAAATCACACTCTAGTAGAAACTTTTAGCATTGAAAATTAATAGAAGACTTATTTTGAGAAAGAGACAAGGCCTATTTTAAAGTGATACCAGCAAAGTGGAAAAGCAGTTGGATTTACTACAAAGGTACATTGGGCTTCAAATGATACAAAGGGACAAGGCTATATTTAATCACGTTTTTTCCTTTAAAATATCCCTTATGTAGCTTTAGCAAATAACAAGGAAATACTTTGCTGTCTCTCTGTACTTTATAAATACTATGTGAATGTGTATGTATGCCTTGCTGATGAATAATTTTAACTTACCAGATTCATTTTTATTGCTGTATGTGCTTGTTTTTCTTTAATTTACCCCATAGAGGATCATTTTTCATTGCTTTATCTCTCTTGTCAAAGTCTTTTTCCACACAGTCTTTTCTATTCAGGAATTTTCTTTTTTTTTCTTATACTCAGTGTATATTCATTCAATTAGCTGTACTACTGACCAGAACACACATATTGTATTTATTTAGTCACTAGTCATTATCATTGGGGTTACAAAGAAAACACATTCCTGCCTTCCGCATGTTCCCATTTTCTCTGAGTGTCATGTTCCTTGATGTTCCTCCCTCGAGAGCAGCGATTTTTTACTGGTGCACCATGAGAATGTTTAAAATATGCAATACCTGGCTATTTAGTCAGGGGCACTGACCTCTTTTCCCTTAGATGGTCAAATTTAAAAAAAAATTACAATAGCCAACATAACAATAGTTGTCTGGTATGAATAAATCAAAATTCTATCTATTTTGGTCAGAGTGGCAAAAAATATATAATATATTTTTTGGTGTGCTGCAGAAGTTTAGTAGGTAGTGTACATATGCCACAAGATGAAAAAACTTGAAAATCACTGCTTTAGAGTCTTTCGGTCTGTAGAGCTTGAATCGTAGAGGTTTTGCTGGGACTGACCACCCACAGCCCACTCGGCGCTATTGCATTTGGCAATTATCCAACACCTTCTAAATGTGTAGGTTGTAAGAACTCAGAGGATACAACTTAAACTAACTCTGTGTCTGCTACAGGCCTAGATTTCTGCTGAATGCCATGTAGTGGGGCAACAAGCATGTGTCAAATGCCACGTTCAGAGTTATCTCCATCTTTTAGTATCACCAAGTGGCTTCACGGAATCCATTAGCTTTCTCTAATTCTTACTATCTTCGAAAGTATGTAAATATAATTTAGTGATGTACCTAAGGTCTTGACCAGACAAAAATCAGACAAAGTGGAAAATACATTGTTTCAAGTTCTCTAAATGAAAAATCAACGCCCACACACACGTATATCAAATTTATCTCTGAATATTTTTCCTCTGTCATTATAAACATTTATTTAGATTACTAATTCCTTGGATATGCCCAAATATGAAACTTTTATATTTGAAAGAATGGTGACTTTTCTGATCTAATTTTAATTGGTTTATGTAGAAGATGTCTATAATAAACAAAATAAGTGGAAGTTCAATTTGGAGGGAAGGACACCTGGGAAAAAGCAGTCTGCATCCTCAGGAATGTGGCACTCAGTGAATATGGGCACTCAGTCCTGGCCGGAATGGCTCAGTGGGCTGGAGCACTGTCCCGCAGACTGAAAAGTTGTGGGTTTGATTCCCAGGCAGGGCACATAACCAGGTTGTGGGTTTGACCCCTAGTCAGGGCACATATGAGAAAGTAATCAATCGATGTTTCTCTCTCTCTCCCTACCTCTCTCTCTGTAAAAGCAATGAAAAAAAAAAGTCCTCAGGTGAGAATAAAGAAAAAATAAGAAAATACAGGCACTCATAAGGGTTGGGAAAAATTGCTCTAAGGCAGTGCCAACAATGTATCCATAGAAGATAAGATATCTAACTGAGGTTTGTGTATTCGCCCAGGGATTGCAGTAAACGGTACTTGAAAAGGTCAGTGTATAAAGAGGAATGATGTATGTCGATTTCTGGAATGAAATTCACATTAGGTTTGTCTTTGTCATGGTTATACATCTTATTAAAATAACTCATTGATTTAATTCTAAGATTCAGAGTATTACGTTACACTTATTATTTCAAAAATCTCTTTATAATGCTGATTTGTCTATATATTTCTTTGAAAGCTTATATCTATTATCTATTTCAACATTCCCAATATAAGAAAACTTTAAAGAGGACATTAGATAAATATTCTGAGAAGACTGACTTCCTATCTTAAATATTTCAGAGTTTATTTTTCATTTACTCTTGTTCATTTGCATTATTATGACTTATTCTTTTTTAAAAGATTTTATTTATTTATCTTTAGAGGGGAAGGGAAGGAGAGAGGGAGAGAAATATCAATGTATGGTTGTATGGTTGCCTTTCATATGTCCCCTGCTAGGAATTGGCCTGCAACCCAAGCATGTGCCCTGACTGGGAATTGAACCATGATCTTTTGATTTGCAGGCCTGCGCTCAATCCACTGAGCTACACCAGCTAGGGCTGACTTATTCTTTTTAATTTTTTGTACTCTAGTAAGTGAAAAAACTTGAGATGTTAAAAAGATATGTTCTTTGGCTTATTGTTTCAAGCTCTGTGATAGCAATTAATGAATTATTAATTCAGTAAGTAAATACAAATGGAATTCGATTAGTTAAAATTCAGTAACTTAATTTTTTGTCAATATACTAAAGGGTACCTGGCAAAATTCTGCTGTTAAATACCACAAAACATGGATGATACTCTAAAGCCTTTTGTAACAGTAAAGAGTCCATTATTGAGATCACATCTTCCAGTGCATTGTCTTGGATCCATTACCAAGACTTTCACAAAATGAGACAGACCCATGAATAATTCGCGTATATTGAGTGTCAGGCATTGTGCTAGGAATTATTACATATCATGACTCTTAATCCTCACAATAGCATGCAAAATAACCACTTAAGGCATTCAATATAGGGCCTGTATTTTATTAACTTTATATTCTCATTATCTGAATTTGATTTATTAGATAGGCACTCAATATGTATGTATACACACATATGTGATAGAAAGATCAGGAAACTGACTGACACAGCATTTGGTATGCCCAAATCCAGAATTATTAAGCTTAAATCTAAGTCTTTCTCAGCTTGAAATCCACATTAACCTCCTTATACTATACTCTTAATGCTAATTTTCAAGGTAAGAATATTTCACTCTATGTCCATATATAATTATCTAGCATCACGCCATCGATCATGAGTGAGTTCCCATTGTAAAATTCATAAATATTATTAAGAGGATGGATTGATGGCTACAGAAAAAGAGGATAAACTTATCATCTGAAATTATTTGACACATGCTCTAAGTGATTGGGCCAAAGAGAGTCAAGGCAGTTATATCAGTTTTTTTTGAACTTGGTAAAGATGGAGAAAGACAAAATACATTATTTCAAAACAACAAAAATCCCTTATACTGTCTTTCAGTCTGTGACATAGTCTAGCTACTTGATTGAAGATTGCTGTTAACAATTCTCTGATGACTGATATCATATCAAGAACAACCAAAAGTACATGTTGCCAAATTAAATAATTTCCCTCTACCATATATTCTGTTGCTCCTTCATTAGTTAAAAGTCATCGTAATATGCCCAGATTCACATAGCTTATATAAAATGATTCACTGCAGAAACAATATGGACCTTTAAATTACATAGGTACACAGTTCACTTTGAATATTCAGCCAACTTATATTGCATCTTAAAAACAGAAGTAACAAAATATCCTTACCTTAGAAAATTGTGCATTTATCCATTTTGTGAATGTTTTCTTTTGAACATCTTCTCTTTCATCTACAATGGAAAATACACAAAAAGATTAAGAGTCCAGAAACAATTTTGAACATCATTCATGCTTCATAATCAAAATAACTTTATTATATACACTGGTGTGATTATATATATATATATATATATATATATATATATATAATTAAATTCATTGATAAATGAAATTAAACATTAGTGATGCTGATATTGAATATCAAAACTAACATGAAGTATGAAAAATAACAATATGATCAATTGCATGCTCATTCAACTGCTATATAAAGGCACTACAAAAAAAAGAATCTCATCTAAATAAATAAAATTCTTATTTCCCCATAATGAGTAAATACTCTAGTATAATCAGAAGAACCTACTATTTGTCACAGGTTCTGAAAAATTATTTGTGAGCCTTTCCTCCTAACCATCACCCCTAATCCATGGAGACACGACTTTTCCCTCCTTTGCAATGTCTGCATGCTCTAACTGGCATAGCCCACTCCCATCCTAGGAGAAGTTTCTTAACAATCAGCAGTGCAGTTCGTGCGGTTCAGTTATCTTTGCATTCCTGAAATTAACACACTGTCTGAACACATGAATGCCTCAGCAAATATTTGCTCAGTAACACTGTGAATGCTTTAAAGGAGGGGGACCTTACCCTTCCAAATATTTTAGTACCTCTTTTCATCTGAAAGTCAGGAAATTTCAAATTGAAATGCAAATGATACTCTCCATGGATTACATATAAATACTCAAGGGAAAAAATCCCCAAGGACTTCTTATAACATGAGATTAGTGGGGAAAATGATTAAGGAACAGCTTCACAGAACTCATACTTCTAAAAATTATCTTTTCTTTCCTAAATTAGAAATTAGGATTGCATCAAATGGACAGAAAAATCATTAATCTTGATTTCTTTAAATGGCTTTTTTGAAGCCAAAGCCTATCTTTGAATTATTGTAAATGTAATCGTGTTAGTCAGTGTTCAATAAATGAGTACATCTGTGAAAGATTAAAATGGAGATATTTCACATTTTATTTACGCGGGTCAAAAGAAATCTTACTGAAATACTCTGATAAAATAAACTTATTTTCTGAGACTTCCGCCAAGATGGAGGCATGGGTGGATGTGCCGTGCCTTCTCACACAACCAAGTTTAGAGACAACTAAATATTAGCAATAGAAAACATAGCCAGAACACAGAAAATTGAACCTTTCGGAAGTCTGTTAACAACAAATTCTTCAGCCTGACCGGTAAGGGGTGAAACCAGCAGCTGGTGGAGCGGGGTTGCACAGGAAAACTCGGTCAGATGGATTCAGGCGCGCGGAATCCAGGCGCAGGGTTGGACCTAGTGAGTGACCGAGCGAGCAACCAAGCAAGCAACCATGGGGAAACTGCAAGGGAGCAGGGTTGCGGGTTGAGTGTGGTCGCACATTTGTGCATGGATAGACAAGCAAGGGAGTGGGCGACTGGACCGGGACCCAGCAGGTCCCGTGGCAAGCGGCAGGGAGGGCGCCGCCATTTCCCTGCTCTGACCTCACCTCCACATACAGCGTCATAACCCAGTGACTCTGAGTGGCCCGGCCCAGGTGAACCACCTAAGGCACTGCTCCTCACCCAGCGGCATGAAATTGCAGAGGGTGCCGCCATTTCCCCGCTCTGACCACGCCCCCACATACAGCGTCACAACCCAGCAACCTGGGAGTCCAAGGCTCCTCTCCTCACACTTAAAGGGCACGAACAGACCAAAAATGGCTCAAGAAGATCTCAAAGCCCCAGAGCCTATGAATCTAAGTGATGAAGAAATAGCAAAACTCTCAGACGCACAGTTTAAAACACTGGTGATCAGGATCCTCACAGAACTGGTTGATTATAGCCACAAATTAGACAAATATATGAAGGCGAAACTAATTGAAATGAATGGAATTGCACAGGAAACCAATAGCAATGAAAAGGAAACTGGGACTCAAATCAATGGAGTGGACCAGAAGAAAGCAAATAATGGCCAAACAGAAAAGGGTCAAGAATCAAGAATTCAAAGAAATGAGGAGAGTCTTAGGAACTTCCAGGACATCTTTAAACGCTCCAACATCCGAATTATAGGGGTACCAGAAGGGGGAAAGGCACAGCCACCAGTGGAAAACTTATTTGAACAAATAATAAAGGAGAATTTCCCCAATCTGGCAAAGGAAATAGACTTCCAGGAAATCCAGGAAGCTCAGAGAGTCCCAAAGAAGTTGGACCCAAGAAGGAACACACCAAGGCACATCATCATTACATTAGCCAAAATTAAAATGAAGGAGAGAATCCTAGAAGCAGCAAGAGCTAAGGGGACAGTCACCTACAAAGGAGTTCCCATCAGACTGTCAGCAGATTTCTCAAAAGAGACCTTCCAGGCAAGAAGGGGCTGGAAAGAGGTATTCCAAGTCAGGAAATCCAAAGACCTACAACCAAGATTGCTCTATCCAGCAAAGCTTTCATTTAGAATGGAAGGACAGATAAAGTGCTTGTCAGATAAGATCAAATTCAAGGAGTTCATCATCACCAAGCCCTTATTATATGAAATGTTAAAGGGACTTATCGAAGAAAAAGAAGTTAAAGAAACATGAACAGTGAAAGGACAGCAAACTCACAGTTATTAACAACCACACCTAAAACAAAAGCAAACTAAAAGGACAGCTAGATCAGGAGCGGAAACATAGAAATGAAGATCTCAAGGAGGGTTAGCAACAGGGGAGTGAGAGGAGGAGAAGGGGGGAGAAGGTACAGAAAATAAGTAGCATAGACAATAGATAGAAAATAGATGGGGGGGCAAGAATAGCATGGGAAATGTAGAATCTAAAGAACTTGAGACACATGGACATAAACTAAAGGGGGGGTAATGGCGGGGACGGGGGGTAGGGTGGAGGGGAATGAAGGGGGGGAATAGAACAACTGTAACAGCATAATCAATAAAAAAATTTAAAAAAATAAACTTATTTTCTCTCACATTATTTTTCAGTCTCCATTGCTTCTTCTAAAAACAGATGATATAAAGAATTACTGTTCTCATGACAAATGTATCCATTCACTAAGATTATCTTTTATCTTTCAAACACATTATTTTTTAAAGGTTTTATTTATTTATTTTTAGAGAAAGGGGAAGGGAGGGAGAAGGAGAGACAGAGAAACATCACTCTGTGCCTGCGTCTCACACACCTCCCATTGGGGACCGGGCCTACAACCCAGGCACATACCACAACTGGTAACTGAACCAGCGACCATGCTGGTTCGCAAGCCCATGCTCAATCCACTAAGCCACACCAGCCAGGGCTAAAACACATTATGAATCCATAAGTACATACACTTACGAAATATAAGAGGTAACAGTGGATAAATAAACCCAACACTGTTTTCATGGATGAGAAATTTTTAGTCAGCATCACAGAATGCTTTCTCCTTATTTAATAATGTTACTTCCATGAACTGCTATGTATGTATACGGTAAAATATTAACACCGTCTGTACAATATAAGATAAATCACAGTGGAAGTCTTTCCTTCGTTGATAACTGTAAATAAATGAAAATAGATAGCAATTGTTCTCAGGTCTAATAAAAATAAACAGAGCATTTCAAATGGTCAAAATGTAAGCATTTTCACTGACTTGCTGTAGAAAGACTAGTCTGTACATCTATTTCTCAGTGGTGTGTGTGTATGTGTATACACACACATATAATTAACTAAAACTGTGCTCTCTGTGAGTTCAGTTGCATTTGCAAAATAAATAATGTAATGACCTTTTTTGCAATTCCACTTAATCTTTCCTGTATGTGCATGCATATCCTATCTATCAGACATGGGAGAGTAAATGGTATTTGAAACCACTCATTCAGAGGTTTTTATTTATTTTTATTTTTAAAAAGATTTTATTTATTCTTATAGAGAGGGGAAGGGAGGGAGACAGAGAGTGAGAAAAACATTGTTCAATTGGTTTGTGCCCTGACTGGGACATGAACCAGCAACCGTTCATTTTATGGGACAACACCCAACCAACTGAGCTACATAGGCCAGGGCCAGAGGATAAGCACCCCTATGTTCATAGCAGCATTATTTACAATGGCCAAGATATGGAAGCAACCCAAGTGTCCATCACTAGATGAGTGGATAAAATAACTGTGGGACATTTACACAATGGAATACTACTTGGTTGTAAAAAAAGAAGAAAGTTTCACCCTTTGCAAAAGCATGGATGGACCTGGGGAACATTATGCTAAGTGAAAGAAACCAGTCAGAGAAAGACAAATACCATACGATTTCACTCATATGTGGAATCCAATGGACAAACTGAACTGACAAGCAAAACAAACACAGACTCAGAGATAGAGAGCAGGATGACAGCTACTGGTTGGTGATCAGTTAGGAGGTGGAAGGACTGAGAAAAAAGGGGAAAAGACTCATGGACATGGACAACAGTGTGGGGATTGCTGAGGGGAGGTGGGTATAAGGGGATTAAATGGTAATGGGAAAATAAAATAAAGATGAAATGAAAGATAAATAAAACATACCCAGCCATCTTCACCAAAAGCTGAGTAAGAGGACATTTGAAAAGATTTGTTCCAGATGCTTTTAAATGAAAAGTAGGTAGGAAGGCAATATTTTTATTGTGTTCATTTATATATACATGAAAAGCAGTGTGCAGATAGGCCTTGAAGGCAGGAGAAAAACCTTGACATTATGTGCAAAATGAACTTTATCATAGAAACACCTTCACTAGATGTCATCTCTTCCCTTGTCTGCTTTTAATATAAGAAAAATATACTTTGAATAAAATAAATGACTCACTAATGTTCTATTGTGCTATAATAACATTTATTTTTTTAACATGATAACTATTAATGTAAATCATTTTATTATTATTGTAAAATATAAAAATTGCAGTAGTGCCTTATTGTTCACAAAACCATTTTGCATACATAATTTCAATCCACATGCAATTTGCTATTTTATAGGTTAAAAGAATACAAGGTCAGCAGAAATAAAGAATAAAGCTATGAGGTGACAGAGATGAACTTGATATAGATTATTTGAATCAAAATGCATGGTTTTTCACACTGACCAGTTTATATTGTAATTGCATAGATAATATGGAATGCCATAAAATAATCAGTCATAAAAACTGAATATATTCACATATATACAAAACAACTATGAATTCAGAGCCTCTGTTTTGAACAACCCAGCGAGTTCCTAGATTTTACAAGGCACAACCCGCATGGATTTATACAGAATTAAAAACTGAACCTTCTTTATGAAGCTAGATGATTCATTTGTTGATAGTTTAAATAAGGGGTATCAAACTCATTTTCACTGGGGGCCACATCAGCCTCGCAGTTGCCTTCAAAGGGCAGAAGGTAATTTCAACTCCTTAACTGTTAAGGAGTAGTTACAGTTATATAGCCCTAAAATTATTTCGGCCCTTTGAAGACAACTATGAGGCTGATGTGGCCCTCAGTGAAAATTAGTTTGACACCCCTGGTTTAAATAATAATGCTCATATATTTACTAATTGATAATTACTGTTCAATTTTGGCCATATATTAACAATGGAAATATTTAACATTCAACAATCACCTAAATTTTTTTTGCACATTACGATCTTCATAAACCTGTACCTGGCATAGCCATGATAATATTCTGCCTTTTTTCACTTGTTTTATCTTAAATATCACATCTGTTTGTTTTCTACTACAGATTCCAACATATGAACATCTTCATGCATTCTCTTTCAGCTTGTAGTCTATAACTGCCTTAAGATAAATTACTGGGTTAATGTTATGGGAACTTTTATGGTTTTTACTAAATTTTGTGGTATTGTTTTTCCAATGGTCATACCAATTTTTTGTGGATCCAGAAAGAATGAGGTTATGTGGTTGATATGAGTTTTTGTTGCTTTTGTTTTAAAGTGATTGCTGCTTTATTAGATATAAGGAGATAGCTGATGCTTGCTTAAATTTGAATCTGATAACTAATGAAGTGGAACATGTTCCATACATTATTTTTCACAGTTCTACTTTTATCAAAATACTTGTCTATATCCTCTGCTCATGTATCTATTGAGTACTTGAAATTCTAAAATTAATTGGAATTAGATCATCAATCAGTAGTTTTTAAATAATATAAGATGTGGACTCCATCTGATTATCGGCTAAAATAATGATCCTTCTCTACAGAAAAAAATACCTAGACAGACATATTTACATACAGTTTCATGGGGTTCATTAACTTTCCTACAGAAGATTCCTATCACCATGACATCTAAGGTAAGAATCACTATTGTAAATTAAGCTATTGTTCTTAGTCAATGAATGAATATCTGTTCCTAAGTGGTTGGTCATATTCCTTTTAATACTTAATTTTTATTGTGCCAATATTTTTATAATTTTATATATTTAAATTTATCCATTTCCATTGTTATTTCTCATATTACTTAACAGTTGATTATTTTAAGCATGGTCAATTATTTATCCATAGCTAATCTAAACTTGATATATATAAACATATATCTATAAATTGTTAGAGTTTATAAAGACTATTTCAATCTCTTAAGAAAACATATGTTATAATAGACACAGTCTATAGCAAGAGCCATTAATGTGAAATTAGCAACAAAGAGAATGAGAAAAGAATAATCTAAAATCTGCTTTCCCTGTTTAGTCATTTCAAGTGGCACATATTCTGTTTTGTTTTCTCTAGGGCTTGTTTATAACTGATTTTCTTTTACTAATAAAATATGCCTGGGTATGTTAATATGAGAGGCAAAAAAGAAAGTCTCTTTTAGAGAAATTTACTTGGAAACTGTGCCCTGCAGGTATCAAAGAGTGAAGAACTACTACTTCATAAATTGCAAAAAATGACCAACATTGTATTTTATTCCCTCTGTGCAGAAAAGCCATACAAAATTAGTTTCTACCATGACATAAAAACTGTATTTTATTTCAGAATTAATTAACCCTTTCTAAGAAAGCCATTTTTATTCAGTAATCCTGGCCCTTCATATTTTCTTAGTGCAATGACCTTTGGCCCTGTTACTAACTTTTATATTCTCAAGACTCTCAGTCCCCTACAAATGTGGGATAATTGTCATATTCGTGAATCACCACAGTGAGTGACTGCACCCAAATGACAGTGGGCAAACAGGGCACACTGAATCAGGGGAACTGGTTGCCAGTTTAAGTGCAGAACTTTTTAGAATTGTGGTCTTAAAATCACCAGGCCTCAGTCTCTTTATCGGTAGAATGAAGGTAAGGAGTTTTAACTCACAGAGTGTTAAGATATAAAAAGATCACTTATTTATGCAGTGATTTATAGAATAATGATTTATGGAATGCTAAGTGTGTACTGATCTTATGATAGCTACTTTGAAGATAAACAAGACTCAGTCTTCGCCAAAGTTTACAGCTTAGTAGAAAATACATATGTTGAAAGAAACTTCTGGCCAAGATGGAGGAGTAGGTGGAAATACTGTACCTCCTCACACAACCAAATTTAAGGACAAGAAAGATCTAGAAACAGAAACACAACCAGAACAGACAGAAAACTGCACTGTATGAAAGAAAGTCTGACAACAAGGAACCATTCATCCAGACGGGTAAAGAGGGGTGGAGTCAGCAGCCCACAGAGAGGGGTCCTGGCAGGAGGAGGCGGTGATTAGCAGATGCAGGCGTGGGGAGGAAACGCGCAAATGCAGAGAGTTGTGCAAGGTGGCTGGCTGACCTCGGACGCACATTCACGTGCAGATAAACCAGGCAAAAATCAGGCAGTGAGACAGACCTCGCAACCCAGGGCCCCAGCACCAGGAAATAAAGCCTAAAAGCACCAACTGGAAAAACTTTTGGGGGTTGAGGTGCTAGGAGAGACTCCCAGCCTCACGGGAGAGTTCACTGGAGAGAACCACAGGATCCTTGAATGTACACAAGCCCACCCACCTGGGAACCAGCACCAGAAGGGTCCAATTTGCTTGTGGAAAGTGGCAGAGAAGACCGAAATTTGAGAGACAGTGCAACAAGCGCCATTGTTCCCTCTCTGGCCCCACCCCCACATACAGTGTCACAACCCAGCAACTGGGTCGCCCCACCCTGGTGAACACCTAAGGTGCTGCCCCTCATATGTAACAGGTGCAAACAGACCAAAACATTATGGCTCAAGAAGAAGAACAGCTCAAAGCCCCAGAGCCAATACTTCTAAGTGACCAAGAGATAGCCAACCTATCCGATGCACAGTTCAAAACACCGGTGATCAGGATGCTCACAGAACTGGTTGGTTTTGGTCACAAATTAGACAAACAAATGAAGGCTAAACTAAGTGAAATGAAGCAAAATGCACAGGAAACCAATAGTGATGGAAAAGAAACTGGGTCTCAAATCAATGGAGTGGACCAGAAGGAAGGAAAAAATAACCAAACAGAAAATAATGAAGAAACAAGAATTAAAAAAATAAAGAGGAGACGCTTAGGAACCTCCAGGACATCTTTAAACATTCCAACATCCAAATTATAGGGGTACCACAAGGGGAAGAGGAAGAGCAATGAGTGGAAAATTTATTTGAACAAATTTTAAAGGAGGACTTCCCTAATCTGGCAAAGGAAATAGACTTCCAGGAAGTCCAGAGAGTCCCAAAGAAGGTGGACTCAAGAAGAAACACACCAAGGCACATGATAATTACATTAGCCAAGATTAAAATAAGACGAGAATTCTAGAAGCAGCAAGAGATAAGGGGACAGTCACCTACAAAGGAGTTCCCATCAGACTGTCAGCTGATTTCTCAAAAGAGACCTTACAGGCAAGAAGGCACTGGAAAGAAGTATTCAAAGTCAAGAAATCCAAAGACCTACATCCAAGATTGCTCTATCCAGCAAAGCTTTCATTTAGAATGGAAGGGCAGATAAAGTGCTTCTCAGATAAGGTCAAGTTGAAGGAGTTCATCATCACCAAGCCCTTATTATATGAAATGTTAAAGGGACTTACCTAAGAAAAAGAAGATAAAAAAGATGAACAGTGAAAGGACAGCAAACTCACAGTTATTAAGAACCACACCTAAAACAAAAGCAAACTAAGAGGACAGCTAGATTAGGAGTGGAACCATAGAAATGGAGATCACATGAAGGGTTATCAACAGGGGAGTGGGAGGAGGAGAAGGGAGGAGAAGGTACAGAAAATAAGTAGCATAGATGGTAGGTAGAAAATAGATGGAGGGGGCAAAAGTAGTGTGGGAAATGTAAAGCTAAAGAACTTATGACATATGGACATAAACTAAAGAGGGGAATGTAGGGGGAGGGGGTGTGCAGGATGGAGGGGAATGAAGCAGGGGAAATGGGACAACTGTAATGGCATAATCAATAAAATATATTTAAGAAAGAAAATAGATATGTTACAGATGGATATGAAATATTTTATATAAGCAAGGGCACATATATTCAAGGGTATTATGGAAACACAGACAAAGTGATATGTAGACACATGGATGTTAGGAAAGATATTTTCTTGAAGGTGATGGCTAGGCTGAGTGAAAAGGATAAACAAAAATAAGGAAGGAAAAAAGGTGGAAAGGGAATGGTGCATCCTTCCGGGGAACCAGCAAGGGCCAAAGGCAGGGAGATAAAAAACCAAAAGGGCATGGTCTTCTTTATGTGCCATTCAATTTGGTTGCACTCTAAGATGTGAAGCAGGAAGTGGGATGGGATGAAATCACTAAGGGAGTTGGCAGTGAGGCCAGGGAGAGTTTGCATGAGACTACCCCTTATATGCTATCAGCTAAGATGACAAGAGTTTAAAAGCATGGAAAACAAATCTAAACCAGTTCTATGAACACCAAGAATAATCTTTAAGACACAGGGTGGTTAATCTGTGCTACAAAAACATTTTGAAGAATACTATTTACTTGGACACTAGTGAATATGTTCATTGAAGATCCTCTTCACTTAGGTGACCCAGAAAATATAAGTTTAGGAATAGAGAGAAATAGTAAAGTTGATAACAGTTTAGAAATATCTACAGTAAAGGAATATAAAGGGATATGAGTTTATTTCACTTAAAGAGCAGACTATTAAGTAATATGGAAGAGCTATTAGGGTTGGTTCATTTTCTGCTTCCGACAAAAAATGAGAAGAACAGAAATGAGAAACAGGAAAGATGAATGGTAAGCATTAGGTAAGGGGACGTGATACCCCAAAGCATTAGAAAGGCCCCACATTTGGGACTTATTTACAAAATGGATTTACCATGTTATTAATGCTACAAAATGGCAATGCAAAGTAGAGGAGAGCAGAAAGGAAAATGGCATGAAAAATGCTTTCCATTAAATCTGAGTAATAGCTTTTGATCATAGGATTTTAGAACGCTAGGGCCAAAGGTGACATTTGTGGTCATTCTATAATGAGGAGCTCTAAAATAATTAAATTAGGAGACAAAAGAAGAGAAAAAGAGTTAGTGGCAAAGATGTTTATTTCCCGCTCACTCTGCAATCAATGTGATGTGACTTTCACTGCTTATCATCCTACAATCATTTTTTTCTTAATAACGTCACCTGTATCCTTTCTCATTTCTGAGACAGTGTCTGGATTGTAAGTGTGTTCCCAGCCCTTGGCATAGAATGTGTTGCATAGCACTGGTCAATTCAGGCGGTTTAAGTTAATGAAGACAAAATTTCCTTTTCAGACCTCTTCTCATTTTCCTCCTCTGCAGACATTAATTCCATTAACCTATGGTAGATAGTATAATGGTCCTTCAAAGACGTTCATGTCCCCAACACCAGAATCTGTGAATAAGTTGTGTTAAAACTTATTTGTTTTAAAATAGTTACATTGAACTTATTTTTAAAACTCTTCATGATGGTAAAGAGAATTAAGGTTGCCGATGGAATTAGATTTGATAACCAGCTAATTTGTGACAGGGAGATTATTCTGAGTTATTCCAGGGGTCCCGTGTAATCAAAAGGGTCCTGACCAGGGGAAGAGGGTAGCTTAAGAGGGAGATCCAAAGAGACAGCAGCATGAGAAGAAGTTGGCCCAATATTGCTGGTTTTGAAGATGGAGGAAGAAGGACATGAGGCGAACAATGGGGGCAGCCTATACACAATGGAAAAGACAAAGAAACAGATTCTCCCCTGAAGCCTCTGGAAGGCACATAGCTCTGTTGGCATCTTAATTTTAGCCCACTGGGGCCAATTTTGGACTCATGACCTGAAGAACTGTTACATGATAAATCTGTGTCATTTTAAACTGCTCAATTTGTGGTCATTTTCATAGCATCAACAAGAAACTAATACACAAACTTTCCTATTTAAAACTATTAAGTCAAGAGATAAATACATACAGTCACTTACTACATGGTAGAAATACAACTCTGTAAAAGATAAAGTTCCTACCCTTTTGTTCTTGTGGCATAGTGAGAGAAATGTACATACATAATGAATAGATGGTACATCTACAGATAAGTTTCCTGATAAAGAAAAATGCAGGGCATTTCCTCATCAGCATAGAGGAAGGAAACCAACTTGGAAAATCTAGTGCTTCCCTTGATGAAGTGACATCTCAGCCGTGTCCTGAAAATGAATTAAGAGTATAGAGGCAGACAGCGTGGGAGAGAACTCCAGACAGAAAGAGCAGGTACAGCTATCAGAATGAGGGGAAAAGAGCATGGTCTTTTGAAGGTACTAGAGAAGGAGGAGGAGGACTAAAGTGGCAGAAATGACTCTAGAAAACAGGGAAATCCTCATTAGCCAAATTATGAAGAGCCTTAAACTTTGGCCAGAAGGCAGGTAGAAACCAAAGCAGGATTTTAAGTAGGGCAGTGGCAATAGAGGTATCTATTTCAGAAATAAATTTCACAGTATAGAGAACATAGGGACAGTTAAGACTGGAAAAAGGAAGACCAATTAGCTGGTTGTAAACTCCAATCCATGTGAGAAGTGGTGGTGGCCTGTCTTGTTGAATCGTAGTGGGACTGGAGAGAGGTACATACAAGCAAGACATATTCAATTGCTGGTAAGAATGAGTTATTCATTAAATGTAGAAGTAGGGGATTGAGAAGAGGTCCAGCCAATGATCCTACTCAAACTGGAGTCTAGAGATCCCAGGAAGAATGTCTGAGCCTATATATGTAAGAGCAGTATGGGAAGAATTGGGAAATACTCAGTTTAGACTGTTTTGAGACAAGAAGAACGATATGTGTAGTAGAGAGTTGGATATAGACACCCAAAAAACAAGTGACAGATATTAGATGAAAATAAAGATTTAAGGGATTCAAGCCAACTGGCATGTAGTAATGGAAACTCCCATAGTGAAAGAAAGTGTGCACCATCTTTCTGATCTGAAATATCACTGCTTCCTGGTTTTCCTTCAGACACAAAGGCTGTTCCTAATCTGTATCACTGACTTATCTGCCATTTGCCCTGGAAATACAGGCATTTTCCCAGGGTCCTATCTATTCTTCATCTCTTCTTGTCTTGGTCTACAGTGTTTATTTTTCCTAAGCAAAGTGACTCCCCTCTCCACTCTAACCACCACTATATATTGATACTGATGGCACCTGAATGTATATTTTTCATCTTGATCAATGTCTTGAGTTTCACAGTGACAAAGCTGACTCTGGTTAATAGCTCCACCTAGATGTCCTCCAGGTACCTTACCAAATCATTCATCTTCCCAAATAAATTCAGGTATTCTACTCCTCCTGTCAATTAATGGCATCATTGTTTATCTGGTAAGTAAATAAATAACTCTGGAGTCATTATTCAAGTTTGAGAAATGCTTGTCCTGAGGTTAAAGCCAGATTATTTAGAATGGCATATGAGGAACCTCACAATTTGACCTCAAATGCTTTTGTGAACAGAATACCCATCATGACTGTTGGCACTCACACATATCCCCTGACCCCTCTGCACACAGACATACCAGGTCTACCCCAGACACCCAAGTCAAATGTTGCCCTGAATAAGCCACACCCTCTCTTTAGTCCTTTGTTCCTGCAGTCCCTGACATGTGACTTCACTTTCACTTTCAAGATCAGGTTCAAAAACCACATTTGCACAATCACCCTTCCATTCTTGGGAGAACTCAGCAATTCTTCTGATATAACCATCCACTTTAGCATTTTTCAAACCATATCATTATTACAAGGGGGCATGTACACACGCATGCACACATTCTTTTATATAATGCAGTCCGCATACCACCCATCCCCCCTATATGGGGCCACACTTAGATGGGAAGACTACTATGACTTTGAAACTTCTGTATACCCAATATGGTATATTCAAGCAGAAAGAAGTGCTTAATAAGAGTTGGTTGAGTAAATCAAATGATTAATCAATACCACAATTAAATCTGAGACCTAATGAGTCCCAGGCCAATGTCTTTTCTCTCCATTTCACCATATGGCTCAAACTGCTCTGTTCATTATAAACCTGTCTTCATCATCAATTCATTTCTTTAAAAATTCATTGAGCATCCACCAGGTATTAAATCACTTTTTAATATTTTCTCTCATAATTTGGCCTCAGGACAGAAGTGTTTATTTCCATCACTACATGGACTAAAAAAAAAATAGAGATAATTTTTTGCAAAAAATCTGCCTTGATTTTTCTGGGTAAATTACATTCTGGAATGTGATGAAATTGCCCTTTACTTCATCTTTCATGACTGCCACAGCTCCTAACACAATGTACAATAAAATGTTACAATGACCCACCTAACTCTTTACCTCCCCCATAAATGTTTCTTTCTCATGTGAGTCGACTGCTTGTTATTGTAGGAAGTCGATGGGCCCAGAAAATAATTTCAACAGCCATGTCAGCTTATATTGGCTAAAAGTTCTCTTCCATCCCCTGTCACTTAATCATAGAATCTATGATATATTAGCACATTGAAGTTGTGGCTGGAAGCTTACATAATCACATGATTGCATAGTCATAAAACAAAACCATGTATATTGAAAATACAATGCAAGAGTTATAGAAATATTTTAATGCATGCTATAGAAGTTACCATGAAATGAAGCATCACAACAATGAGGTAGAAGTATCATGTCAAAATAGAAGAGAAATCAGAACTTCCAGAGTGTATTGAAAAGGCCCTTGGTGGAGAGTTGGAAAGCAGCAGCATGTCATGTGGTAGACAGCACAAATGGTTCATTTTTGTTCCCTGTGGATTCCGTTCAGACATCAAGAATATGTATCAGATACAGTATGGGTCTGTAGCTAGGCACATTCCCTCCAGCATCAAACAGCTTGGGTTCAAACCCCAGCTCTAGTTCTCACTAGCTCTATGACTATAGGCAAGTGGCTTAACCTCTCTGTATCTCATTGTGTCCATCTGTATCATGGGACTAAAAAATACAGTGCAGAACCGTAAATACTAAAAGTGACAGACTTCTGAGACATGTTAATACTGAAAAACGTAAGGAAAAATGTAGAGAGAGGAAAGCTGTAAACATTTATTCCTGGATATACCACTACTTCCTATGTAAGCCATCTATATCAATTGAATTATCTTATAAAATAGACACAGTTTCTAGGTGGCAGTCATATTAACAATTAGTAAGCTTTTAAAATAGTTTTTATAAAGGTGCAGCAATTAGACTTTTCTTGATTTGAAAGATAAAGGAAAAATATGAAATGGTGTTAGAATAAATTGTACCTCTTCATGCCAAGAAGAATGAAATCTGTGCATAGCAATGATGGGAATAATGAATATTTCTGTGGAGCATTATAATTTATAAAGTGATTTCAAATATATCATTTTGTTTAAACATGAATATGTGGGTGTATATTTGTTATGGGTAAAAATAAGTTACTATTAATTAGTATGCAGACTTGAAATACACTTTATTAGTGCATCTAGAAAAAGATCACTTATTTTAGTTAAAAATAATAGACATGAACTGATTTTGGCAGAATAAATCAAAATAAGATCCAGGCATCTGGTGTAATTCAGAGGTGAAATTAAATACTGGATAGTGTGGCAGAACTGCTAACTAGATATGTTTCCGCACCTCAACGTAACCAATTTTATTTTTGAGATATTCAATTTCTCTACTAAAAAATAAAAAGGATTATTTGGTGGCATATATTTACCTATTTTAATGGTTATCAAATAGTTATTTTCAAATAAAAAGGAAAGCAATCGGCCAAAGTGCACAACAGCCACGTCCAACTGTTTATGCCCAGGTCCTTTATAAACAGACAACAGCAAAACACAGAGTCCCTTCTCCATACATTCTAAAGGGATATTTTAATCATGAGATAGATTTGTTAAACTTGCACTATGGAGTAAATGTTGAAAAAAACGGTACAGAAGATATAGCTGATGCCTCATGCCTTCTTTCCTTGACCCAGCCTGAGTTTACCTGTAACTGTGAACAAATTCTGTGGTTGCTGAAGATTTCCAACCTCAGGTACATGCATCTGTTTCTTTGCCTTAGAGCTTTTTCCAATTCCAGGAGAATTTAGTTAAGCCCATCTGCAGGGGCAGTCCGAAAGTGACAGATTTAGTTCTCCCAAGGTGCCATCTTCAGTTAAAGAGACACAGGCTCCCCAAGGGTCACAAGAGATGTGGATCTCACAATGACCCACAATACCACCTCTATTGTATGTTCTCCCTTCCCTACTTGTTTCCCCTATACACCCCGCTAATGCCTCTGGGAGTTACTTTCCAAAGGAACTACCTACACCAGTGCTTGTTTGAGTCAGCTTTTTGAGTAATTCAAACTAACCCATATGGGTATCAGTCCAAGTTACTGGACTTGATCTTGTATTAGTTAGCCTTAGGTGTCCTTTAAGTAAGACCAAGCCTCAGTTTTCTAGTGTAAAGTGGAAAAAAATCACAAGAACAAACTCCTAGTTTCATTTTGGTGAGGCATCCTGTAAGGCATCAGGTGTAGTCTTAAGCAATGACTTAGACAAAATAAAGAGTCGATATATATTGAATTGCATTAAAACTTCTGGGCAGGTTGGTAAATTGCATTATTTGCTCGTGATCCATTCATCTCTCCCCGTTTGCCCTGGATCACCCTAAGTGGATTTTACCTCCCACCTCATTGATGTGGGCTTCATTGTGTGACTTGCCTTGATCAATGAAATACAAGTAGTCATCACTGTCTCACTTCTGAGCTAGGGACTTAAAAATTGTGATGTGTTTTCACTCCTTTTGGTTCTTTCTCCCTTTGCCAGTGGAAGATTGTGCCTCAAGTAGACTACATTCCCCCCAGAGGAGACACATGTCTCCTTTACAATACACAGGTTGAAGCAGAATACAAAGATTGAAGCAGACACAGGAATAAGAAATAAATGTTGTTGTAAGTCATGGAGATTTTATAAAGCATTAGCCTAGAATAAAGCTAATATAGCAGGTAAATAATAAATGTGTCTTATAGAATAAATAGAATGAGAGTTGACTTTATATAGGATCTTCATATTCAAATTCAATTGTTTGAAATTAAATTTAATATAAATTGATGTATAGCTTTAAACTGAGGTATTAAAAATGGTCTGAAAATCTTCCATTTAGAATATATTATTTTTTTCTATATTGGTATTTCTCCTTGCCATGCCATTCACAATTTAAACATTAAAGCAAGCATGTTTTTCTTATAGACAGCCAAGTTATTAGCCTACACTGACATCAATCGAGAAGGTGCTTTCAAGGGAGAGTATGTTCTAAGGAAATTCAGTGAATTATTGTAACAGTAATAGTCAGTACTGAGACTGCTCATTTATACAAGCAGTCTTTCTGTATTTTTCTAAATACAGAAAGCACTTGAAACAGAAATAAAGGTTGAGAGTGGTCATTCATTCCCTCTTCACCCAATAAGGAAGTCTTAAGCCAGTGTTTGTGCAAGATCAAGCTGAAAAGTATAAATAGAATAAAGGCCAAACATCTTTCAGCATAAACAGGGGAAATTTTGCAGTCAGAAAAAAAAAGAGCATCAGAATCTGTCTTTTAGGACAGATTTCAGAAAACTATTACTAATAATCCGAAAGAAGTCCTGGGAGCTAATCAAAGGAGGAGTTTGGAGAGTTAATCAAGTGCCGGTGCTAATAGATGATCCAAGTGCCAGAGCAGAGTACAGAATCTCACAATTTTTATTCAGCTCGAGGTTGCTAATACTGATGATAAGTGGTTACCAACAGCTTCTTCCAAGATTCCTAATGAAAGATTTCTCGTTTTTTCAAGTTTATTATGCCACTGGATGAAAAATGTGTTTATTTCTTTTCTAAGATCTGTGACAGGACTACACTAAGAATACCTTCTTAGGTGCACAAGGGCAATGAAAAAGTTTGACCTAAATTGTGACTAATAACTTAAATTGATGTGAATTTAAGTTAGCATGTAAATTAAGTAATTGTGAAAAGTTCCCCAACTGATGTGTTTGTTTGCACTTGAGTACAATTGTGTTGAACTTGTAAAGGGAAATATGACTTAGGATTATAAAAGGTTGAAAAGCTGGATTCTTCCAAATGACAACATATTTAGCAAACAGTACACAAATTTGAGGTTTTAAAGGAATTTGCTGTTTCAAAAAAGTACTTTTCTTAACTATAATTTTCTTCATCTTATGTTTACAAATACTGAATTCTAATCATTATGAAAGAAATTAAATTGGTATACAGCTTTCCCCTAGGACCAATGCATGAACTTTGAACAGTTTTATATGTGTGTATGATTTTGTATGTTCATATTTAGATTTGCAGAAATGGCAGCATGCTGCAAATATTGCTTTCTGATTACAGAACATTAAATGATTGTCAAGTAAAACCTTCGAATATTCCAAAGTTTGTAAATTGAGAACATTAGCATTCCCCAACTTCAAGGTTACTTTTATTATGCTGTTTCTACTAAGCAGATGGTAGAGAAATGGGTCTTCTGAGTTACAATAATCTAGTGGTTTTAGCTGTGAGTCAGACTATCTCAATGTGAGTGGTGGCACTGCTACTCATCAGGAGTGCACCTCAGTTTTCTTGCCTTAAATAACCACAGTAGTGCCGATGCAGCGCCAGTATGAGCCTTGAGTGAATGTGCCCACTTGAACTCCAGCACTACTAGCTCTGTGGACTTCAGTAAAAAACCATTTCATTGTGTGAAACTCAATTTCCTCCACTTTAAAACAAATAAGAGTTTGAAATAGATAACCTCTATGTATTTCTCCAGACCTGAAATTCTATCATCTGATTCTTTAAGCTGGTGTTTTCTCAGGAGGCCCATAGCTCCGGAGCCATAAGACCTGAACTTGAAGGGCAGCCTGGCTACTTTCCAGCTGGGTTTCCTTGAGTTAGTTGCATAACTTCTCCCTTTAGTTTCTTCACCTGTAAAAGAGCTACAAAAATGATAGCTATCTCATAGCATTGTTGTTAGGAGTAAATGAGCCATTAGCTTTAAAGAGCATAAAAATCCTCTGGCCCCAAATAAGTAAACATTGTTCTTATCCTGAGATCCAAGGACTTTGAATATGACTAATGGGTGAATTCTTAACATTGTGAGCTAAATTTTATGAGCGTATACAAAGGAGAGTCGCAGTCTTCAGTAGATTCCCAAAGGGATTCATGGTTTGAAAAATGTCCTCTGGCTCTTATTCCCATTAATAATCCATGTTTGATTTTTTTCATGAACACAGGCATTAATAGCAATAGGCCGACTTGTATTATTCTTCCTCAGTTTTGCTTTGTCAATGCTTATTTAAGGGATGTTCTGCTCTTTTTTCCCCTCCCTAATATGTCATTCTTTTTATGGATCTGCACATAGTCACTGGGTTGAAATGAAGTGTAGTTATATAGGCTTCTGCTACACGCCTTAACCAGCCTGAGAAAGGGGGCTTTCCTCATAGTTCCTTAGATAATTACTCTTCAGTCATCTAGGTTTAAGCACTTATTATTTTTGTGACTTTTTTATGCCTAAGTATATATAAATGCGATTTTTCTTACGGCTCATTTTGTTGCAAAGTCTTTTCTCACCGGAGCACAGCTTCTTTTGTAATATTTCATGATGCTAAGTATTGACATAATACAGTACAGCAATTGAGACAGCAAGATGTGCCTGTTAACTGTTTCAGACATTTATGCTTAATTTGCCACATATCTTTATTGCACACTTCTCTTTAGTTAAAACAGCCCATGTCAATGAAGGGATCGTTTAACTGATCATTTTCACAGCACATAAAAAGGCACCATGACATACAAAGAACGAATCACTCCTCGCTGCACAGATAGATACTGTGCATTCACAGCTTGGAAAGCAGTACTTGCAAAGTACAGTATGAAACTGAAAATGAACTCCCAGCAGAGATTGGTAGAAAAAACTGAGAATGGCTAAAAAGAAAGCATTATTGACTGGTAAATTAATAATAAAAAGAGAAAAGCTGTATGCTAATTTAAACATGAAATTTGGACAGATCTTCATAGACTGGGAAATAAAATTTCCGGACCAAGAAATGTCTTCAAAGCCTAAGAGCAGTCTGAACAAAGTACTTTTAATTTTCTGGATAAATTACCTGAGGAGTCAAAGTTTAAAAAAAGATGAAAGTTAACATGATATTTTAGGATACAGTTGACTAAAAAGGGAGAGAGGAGGGGGAGAGGGAGAGGAAGGGATCGGCATTATTGACCCTGATGTTTAATGCAATACCAAGGTCAATTAATTTAGAAACTAAATTTGTTTCTTATTTAAATTTTAGAAACTAGAGGGGAAAAAAGGGTATTAAAACCTCTATGATTGTTCAGTGAAATAAGCCAGGTGGTGAGAGACAAACACCATATGATCTCACCTATATGTGGAACCTAATCAATAAAACAAACAAATGAGCAAAATAGAACCAGAGACTTGGAAATAAAGAACAAACTGACTAATCAGAGGGCCGGGGGAAGGGGATATTGGGGGAAAGTGGAGCAAGGGTCAAGTCAAAGAATTGTATAAAAGTGTATGAAGGACACGTGGACAAAGACAAGGGTGGGGAGGACTGAATGTGGGAGGTGTGGGGTGGGTTGGGCAGGGGAGGGTAATGGGGGAAATGGGGACAACTGTAATTGAACAACAATAAAAAATGTTTAAAAAAAGAACTAACATTTCTGCTATTAATTTTCATAAATACTTTTCAATCTGGTTTTGGGCCTTGGTGCAATCATAATAAAGGAGAGAACAATTTCATTATTAAATGAGACTAAATTTCTTTTATTCTGCACAATTACTTTGAGATTCATCCCATGTTGTAGCTGATATAACAAGATCTTTTAGTAAGTCTTTTAGTCATGGCTTTATTTTTCACAAATAATTGATATAAGAGTGTACTATTCACAATGTCATACAAATATAGATTAGTAATATATAATGTATAATAATATATTAGTGTACATATTTAACGAAAAGTTAGACAACTTTATGAGTTTAGAGATAAGTACGCCTGTGAAATTATCACCACAATCTATGTCATAAACAGGATATCCTGCAATCTGCATTCAGAATTATAACCAGGGTTTTCCACTGCTATTAAAACAATTCAGCCCTGGCTGGTGTGGCTCAATAGACAGAGCGCCGGGCTGTGAACCAAAGGGTCACTGGTTTGATTCCCAGTCAGGGCACATGCTTGGGTTACAGGCCAGGTCCCCAGTACGGTGTGTGAGAGGCGACTGCATACTGAAGTTTCTTTACCTCTCTCTAAAAATAAATAAATAAATCTTAAAAAACAACAATTTAAATAGCTAAAAGCATCATATGGGCCCAAGAAAACTACCATTCTGCTTTTTTGAGGGGGCGGGGGGAACTGGAAAGATGATTTATCAAATCTTGCTATTAAAATAATGCTCTAATTCACATCTACATAGACAAGTCCTTTACCCCAAATTTGGGGTTATTGCCTTAGCAAAGATTTTCCAAAATTAGCTTCATGGGTCCAGGTGAATAGTCATGTCTATAATTCTTGGTACCTATTTTCAAATTACTTCTCAAAAACATTGTATAAAATCACACACACACACACACACACACACAACCTCACAAGAATTCAGACTTGGTACTTCGAGTTGAGTTAGGCTCTTCCTGAAGGCTTCAACTGCGAAGTAATTATAAGGAGTAAGTACAAGGAGACACTGGCAGTAGAGAGCTTCCATTGCAGGAACAGGGAAGCCAGTGTGCAATGAAAGAGGCACTGGAGAGGGAAGGAGAGGTGGCAGAACCCTGAGAGCTTCCGATTGCCTGCTTCCAGCATTTTCTTAGGGCACCACCGCAGGCTCTCCTTGCCTCCCTTGAGAAACCTACCCATCCTTCACTGAAATTTCCCCTGTAGATTCACCTCCACACTTGATAAAGCTAGTTCAAATTTGGCACGTTACTTGTAAAAAAGTGCCCTAATGAATATAACACTCAAGTAGTAGAGTCTGCCACTGAACAACGAAATCCATTCTGCTTCATGTACTTTTCCCATCTCACAGTCACGTGGGAAGATGACCTGCTTCCTCTTGTAAGGTTGCGCTGCGCTATCTGCAAACTCAAAGGGAAAATACTCAGCCGGAAATTACACAGGAAACAGAACAAAACTGAAGCCATTTCTAACATTTAATTGGAATTTATCTACCATTAACACGTAAGGCTGTTTTGATTTCTTCAGATATCTTTGTCTGCATAGGGTTATTTAAACCCAAACTGGAATTATCTCTGGATTACTATCAGCAATAACGAGAACTTTCAGTCCATGCCAATTATAAGAATTCACAAACACAGATAGGGGTGACTGAGGAATCCAACCAGAACTTTGTTTAGTTTCATTAGATCCAGACCTAATGAGAACAAAAACCATTAGCAATGAAAAAGTTGTAAGCTTGTAGAGTTTTTTGAATACTGATTGTCTCTGTAATGGAAATTGTGGTAAAAAAAAGAAAATGAATATTAAATGCAGGAAGGAATATATGAAAATAAAAGAAATATATGTATATATACGTATATATTACAAAATAGAAAAGTGAATTGGCATACTATCACCAGAAGTATGATTTCCTTTTAAATTTACTTGTTTGATAGAAGCCACTGCTTACAGAAACCATTCTGATTTAGTATCATCAATAAAATGAACACATTAATAATGTCACTACATTTGCAAAGTGACATACTTGATGAAATGACACTATGACGACATATGTAGTTAAAGAAGGTCTCCCTTCAACTTTGGTAGGCCACACAATTTTAAGTGCAAAATGCCAAGTGCAGGTAAATTTCAAACTATCAATCAATATATCTTACTATCTTGCTTGAGGTTTCTATTGTTAAAAACTACACATCCTATATTTGACTTTGCCCTCTAATATAATAAGAAGGGTCTTCAAAATGACAATTTTCAGCAGTCTAGTGGTTTATAAACATAGGCATGAAACTTTAACTTTATTTTCTTGGTTAATTTTAGGTTACAGCTCATCACTTTGCATTAAGGGAAGATCAACAACCTCATGTGTAGCATCATGAAGGAATGAAAAGGATTAAGAAATAAGTGTGTGCCAGGGCAGAGAATGTCCAAAGTTTTCCTGTAATGGATAGAAATAGAAATAATCACCCTTATTTTAAACTCAGTGAGAAAGGAAACCAATGAATGTCTACATGTATTTTTCTCCTATTCTGCTTAAGATTCTTGGTCCATTGTGCTATGTGTTTGTGTGGTTTGGACCTCGGCGTGGGGAGACTTGGCCCGCTGCCTGCTTGCCTGCTGGGCTCTCTGCCTCGGCTCCCTA
This sequence comes from Artibeus jamaicensis, assembly GCF_021234435.1. Lineage (NCBI taxonomy): Eukaryota > Metazoa > Chordata > Mammalia > Chiroptera > Phyllostomidae > Artibeus > Artibeus jamaicensis. The sequence continues at coordinate 3,815,149 of NW_026522028.1, read as the reverse complement.
CTCAGATGTGAGACAGATGTTTCAAGCCACCTGCATTGAGGTGTTCAAACTTTGGTGTCAACATCCTTGAAGGGATATGATGGCATATGAATTACATTACTGTGGATAGGTGAATTTACATAGAATTTTGAGGAATGAACATTTTCCCTTAATATTACGTTAAATTGTTAAACTAAGAAAACATGTTAGCCTTCCTAAGGCTATTTTGACTTATATCCCCAGACCACAGGGAAACCGCATTCTCTCTTCTGTGTTGTTGGAGGCATTTTGCTTAAAAAAAAAATAAAAGGACTTCCATCAATCACAAAATGTAATTTAACTTATTTCAAGCAGATAGGAGATTACAGGGCCCTTCCTCCATGTTTCAACTTCAAACTTAGAATTCATTTGGGGATTCCCTGGTGACTCTACTCTCGAGAAAGGGCCATTATTCAATATCACATGCCTCTGGTCATCCTTGTCATCCTTTTGTCCCTCCTACTGCCTCCAACTCTGCCACTCTGCATGACACACACACACACACACACACACTCTTCACAAGGCCAGAACACCAGGTTCTAACCTCCATCTCTGAATACAACCTTGAAAATATGCAAAATCTTAGTTTCAACATCACCAGCGAGGCTCTACAAATAAATTCAGAATATCCCAAATGCATTTGAAACTGTCTCTTGGGACGTGTACTGAGTTAGTGAACAGTTTACAATTAGTTTCTAATTGTTTATTAGTTCATTATTGTAATATTGGGCACCAATGAAAACTGAAAGATAGAGATAAATGAAACACTGAATACATGTGTATCTATGCTTTCATATGTTTTCTCTCAGTTAAAAAGTTTCAAAAGACAGGGGACACTGTTTCAACTTTTATCCCAACGTTTTCCAGTGGTTACCCAATAAATGTTTGTTTAAGTTCAGTTGCTGAAGTATCACTTTTCCAAACCAGTCTTTCTCACATAGAAATAAGCACATTCAGTGTTTCCACCTAAAATAAGGGCGGCACCCTGGCTGGTGTGACTTTGTGAACTGAGTACTGGCCTGTGAATCAAAGGGTCGCCAGTTTGATTCCCAGTCAGGGCACATGCCTGGGTTGCAGGTCAGGTCCCCAGTAGAGGACACATGAGAGGCAGCCACGCATTGATGTTTCTCTCCCTCTCTTTCTCCTTCCCTTCCCCTGTATAAAAATGAATAATAAAATAAAATAAAATCTAAAAAAGAACTTTAAAACAATAAAATAAAATATAGTAAAATAAAATAAAGGTGGCAGTAGTCATGAACATATTGAATGCAGATGTTTCCAAGAGCATTTACATCATAATGAAGTCCCATCTCTGGTTAACATGTATAATGCTATATAAAAATGGTGCTCCACTGAATGAGAAAAAGCTGGATAATGGAGAAAACCATGCTTTTCTGGAGCCGATTAGAGAGCTGCAGCCACAAGGCAACAAGGTGAACTGAACCACCAAGGATGACAATCCTCTGCCAGATCGAGTGTAGACACGTGAACCGTTTTTATTTTGACAGAACACCAGAGGAAGAAGAAGCCTAGCCAAGCAGGTAAAAGAAAATAGCTAAAATTATTTCCAAGTTGGGTGTGGGCTGGCCTGCTCCTTCAGAATCTTTGGGGGTACAGACTGAGGCAGCTTGCACTCACTCTGCAGAATTCTTTGCACGTGACCTCTATTGGTCTTGGGTACTTGCAAGAAGGATCGGGGTAGGCCAGGAGATGAGAGGAACCCGCTCCCCGCCCCCTACTTTTCAGACCCTTCTTTCCTAGGAAGCAAAAGATTTAGGCCACGAATAAAAATGTTAGAAACTCTGCTACCACTGGATCTAGTCAAGGATGTGCTTTTTGGGGGTGAGAAGGATGGTAGCAAAAATTATCTACCCCTGGGTGAGGGAGAGAACATCCTCTTGGGTCCAGGATCCTGCACTGAAACTAATCAGTGGTGTGTTACCCCTGGGGGAGGGACAGTATACAAGGTCTGCTGAGAGACAACAATGGGACAGAAACACTGAGAAATGGCCTTAGCATTCCAGACACCACACCAAGCAAAGAGTATGGCAGCCCATCACCCAGTACTCTGTGGGTTGCTGTAGCAACAATAAAACCTAACAGCAGCCTATGATTAACTGCACTGACTTAAACACCCCTATCCACAGTCTGGCAAAAAAAAGAGCTGTGTCCATTTCCCAGATTAAATATGTTTTCTTCATCCTCTATTGTTCTTCTGTACACAAAGCCCAACATTCACACACACACTAAGAGAGACGAGCAAAAAAGCAAGCAAAACATGCCCAGTGTCATGAGATAAAGCCATGGATATTTAATAGACTCAGAGGTGAACTCCACATTGGAACTATCAGATGAGGACTTGCTATAAGTCTGATGGATACACAGAAAAACTCTGCTTGGTAGATTCAGCTGCATTTTCAAGATAAAGGTGGTCAGCTTGCATGAACATAGGGAATGTCAGCAGTCACAGAAACTTTAAGAGTAAAAAAAAAATACTGTAAATCAGTCATAATCAATGAAAACTGTGAATGTAGCAATTGAAAAAATTATTCTACTAGAAAATAAACATGAAATTACAAAGCTAATAGCACAACTTTTGTTTTTAATCCTCATTTGAGGACTTTGTTTATTGCTTTTAGAAAGAGAAGAAGGGAGAGAGAGAAATATTGATGTCGAAGAGAAACATTGATTGGCTGCCTCCTGTATGCGCCCAGACCCAGGGGATTGGACACGCCACCCAGGTAATGGGCCTGACTGGGAATCAAGCCCCCAACCCTTTAGCTGCAGGACGATGCTCCAACCAACTAGACCGCATCGGCCAGGGCTAATAGCACTACTTTAATATGAAACATAATTTAAATTACTATGCATGTTAATCTTGGGAAATTGTTTTTGAACATTCACACGTGAGGATTCAACCTTGATGGAATGCATGGCATCAAACTCCATACGTGGTAAGTGCTTTACATTTGTAGCTGCCTACGTGATAGGTGTTGTGTTTGTATCCTGCCCCATCCCATCATAAAGACAGAAAACGGAGACTAAATAAACCGCCAGTTATTACTACAAGGTTACACAACATCTAAGTGTACATTTCTCTGACTCCAAAGTCTTTGTTCTTTATATTATACCTCTATTTCTCTCACACTGCAAAGTAAAATAAATGCATCCATGACTGCAAATGGTCCATTTTCATAGAGAAAGACAGCCATTCCGATTGTCCCATTCTCTGCTACATGACTAGAAAATGAAACATGAGGTGGGCTTCACAGTGAGAGACTTTGTCTAAAAAAAAAAAAAAAAGCAAACTTATGAGGCATATTTCTTTTCCTGCAGCCTAAACCAATTGGGTCTACCTCTTTTGTCATATTTTCAATATATAATTCCTGTTCAAATATCCCTTCTATTTGACTAAATCGCTTCCAATTTCATTGATATTCTTAAAAGGGAACAAAAGAGAAGTAGGTAATTTCAGACACTCTAAGTCAGACCCTTTTGTAGAGTGGCGTGAATAGATTTCACTACAATATGTGAGGCCCCACTTGTTCTTTCCTCATTTCTGGAGTAGTGGGTGGGTCAGAATTCTCAGGAAGGGAAAATGGAATCTTTGCATAAAAATACAAGTCATAAAAATCAAAAGAAATAAACAAAGCTAATGATCCCACCTATAATTGTTACTGATTTCTCATTTCAGAAACAGATGAGAAAGTTAGTGGGTTCCCGAATACAAATGCTGGTTAGACGCTTGCTAAACAGATTCAACTTGCTCTAATTATTCGTGTTTTCCATGTGTTACTACTTTTGCTGTTGTTCATGTTTTGGGTTCTTTCTTCAGTGCAGGTATTACTCAGACTATGAGTGATCTAAAGCTTCTGTTAATGATCAAATGCCTTGCTCTCTGCTAACTGAACCACACAATTTGTGTGCAGCTCAAGACTCGCTCAGGACCTAGACAAACATTCTCAGTACCCAGCACCACTCAGTGTGATTCTGTCATGGCTTTATTGAGCATCTATAAACTCAATATGTACCAGACCCAAGGAAGTCAATCTATGGTAGTCAAACAAAAATTGTCCAACTGCATTAATCATTAGAAGTCCTAATATTTTTATAGATTCTTCTTTCATTTGAAGCTTATTATTCTTCCGCACAACCCACAGGTCCCATTAGAATCATAAAGCATATGCAGGAGTAATTGCCAATAAACAGGGAAAATAGGATCAGGGAAAATAGGATCGTGACAAAAGGCTGCCAGAATCACAAGGGTGACAAATGTGGGGACAGATTAGAATTGCAAAATTCCCATTGCAGTACAATAAGGTAAACAAAAAGCCTTATTTAGCTTCAACTGTATGCATTATCTGATCTATTTTTTTAAATCTTCAAGCAAGTTCCCCTCGTCATTGCAGGTTTGTGCAATCCAACAAATCAAACAGGAACTATGGCCAGTCCTTTCAGGAATGAACGCGGTAGGGCTCGGTGTTTTCAGTATTGTAGCTACTTTGGGGAGAGAAATCAGCAGATAGCTTTCAGGATTATTAGGGAATAATCCGCTCTCTGCTTTTTCTCCCTACTCTTTTACACACACACACACACACACACACACACACACACACACACACATGATTAGAAAACAAACACAGAAGCAATGGGAAAAAATGAATAGAAAACAGAGAAGTGTCGATAAACACCAGAAAATCTTTAATTTTAGCCTACAAGAAAGAAAACAATCAACGCTTACTTTTTTTTTAACCCTCGCCCAAGAATATGTTTATTGATTTTAGAGAGGCTGGAAGGGAGGGGGGAGAGAGAGAGACAGACAGAGAGACAGAGAGAGAAGCATAGATCAGTTGCCTCTGTTACTCACCCTGACCAGGGGTTGAACACACAACCTTCTGGTATACGAAACAAAGGTCCAACCAGCAAAGCCACCCAACCTGGGCCCAATTAATCTCCCACCACTGGAGAAAAATGGACAGCATGGCTTTCTCTCTCAAGTGAGCAAAAGATGAGGCCCTTGCTGTGACCAGCCTTATATTGGGTTTCTTGGCACATGATGGTCCTCATTTACTATGCACAGGTTGCTTTAGGTGGTTACCTTTTACAGAAAATAAAGGAGCCAATGCCACTAATCACATCACAGAAGAGGGATATTTGCAAATGAAAAGGGCAAAAGTGGTTGATCCAGGTTACGCTCCTCCTTGGAAGGTTTAGCATGGATTTTAGGAAGTTACTTTGCAGTAAATGTTTGCCACTGGGGGCTGGGCCCATGCCACACAGAATGGTCTCTTACATCTCCCCCCTTGCTTTAAACATGTAGATGGGATTAAGAGGAATTAGAACCTTGTAATTCAGTGGGGTGGAGGAGCCAATGAAGTAGATTAGGCTTAATTCCTCCAACTGGTGATAGTGGACAGTGGTTGGTCTCTTTCTCTCTCTCTCTCTCTCTCTCTCTGTTAATTTAAATCTTCTACAAGAGGAGAGTTCTTACAATGGCAGGGTGGGGGGAGGGTGGTAGGGAAGGAAAATAACAAGAGTGGAAGGTCTTTGAAGACTTCCTGCAGACCAACTTCAAAACACCTCATTTAACTTTAGATTTATTATTTTTAAAAAATTGTGGGGAGCAGAGCCAGTTTATCAAAGTAAGCCCCAGTCGCTCCCATTGCCTGTGAACTGAACAGATAAAATGGCCATGGACTTTGTTTGGAGACTACCTGCATGTGGATCTAAGAAATGACTGCTACAAATTGTTGTTTCATCTGACAGTGAGTGCAAAAGATGGGGATAAAAAGAAGAGCTATTCCAAAGAGAAGTTTCATGCCAAAATGCTAATGCAGAAGGTTTCTGAAACTGGAGATGTAAGAGAATACTAAGCATGGATTCTAGGCCATCCTTAAACAATCTGGAGCTGAAGAGCTATGTTCAGAGATAAATTTATTCTGTGTTCAATGTTTCTTGACCTACTTCTCCCAAGGAAAACTCTGCCTGAAAAGGAAAAGGGACTCATTTTTCACTTTCACTTGAAATTTACCTTAAGAAAACCACGTGAGCTTGTACAAAAAAAATGCTTTCTTAGGTCTGTATAAAAGAGATTTGAGCGAGTCTGGGGTGAAATATTTTAGAAGGTATACAGTATACAAATATAAAAACAAAGAAAAAGGACCTTTCATGAAATGCAGTGAAGTCCCAAATGACGGAGTAACTGTGATACAGGGTGCAGCCGGCGGGGGGGGGGGCAAAAAAAAGATTTGGAATGGTGTCCAAAATTCAAAGTGTATAGGAATATTGGAGAGACATATAAGATGTCCTCACTGCCCCCCCCAGGGGGAAGGGACAATGGAGCAGGGCCATTGAGAACTGTTTTGCATAGCAACAGTTTTGCAGCTAACCTCTGGAATGATTATTTAACATATCTATAACCTTTAACTGGTTTCATAGATATGTTAAATAGGAGTGGCCAAGTTTGGGGCCAGAGAGAAGGAACTAGCAGAGACTCAGAATGTAACTAAGGGCTGCTCTCCTGAGGGAGTGGACTGGGACTCAGGAGGATGTAACTAAAGTCTGGACTCCTGAGTGAGAAGGTTGTGGCGGGGACTCAAGATGGAACTAGCAGGGACTGAGGATGGAACTAGGAGGACTCAAGATGGAACTAGGAGCTGCGCTCCTGAGTGAGAAGGGACTCGAGATGGTAATGAGGGGCTGCTCTCCGGAGTGAGAAGGGCTTGGACTCAGGATGTAGCTGGGGCTGCGCCCCTGAGTGGAAGGGCCAGTGTGTGGGAGCTTGGAAAAGACTGGCTCCGAGACATGAAGGTCCCCGCTTGGCCAGATGGAGGGAGAGCCACGCGGTTTCAGCAGAGTGAGGACCCCCTCTAGGTGAGGTGAAAGAGAAAGCCACATGCCTTTGGTGGAGTGCGGACTCCTGCAGCTTTGGTAGAAGAGGCCCACGCGGCTTTGGGGTGCCCCCTTTGGCCACGGGGCCTGAAAAGCAAGAGAGACTTTGACTGGAACTGGGTACAAAGGACTCTTGTCAGTGGACCGTGAGAGGGTACCACAGTACTTTGGATTAATTCAAGATCCTGCCTGCACGGTGACACAGCTGACGATACCAGCGGCCTGCAACACAGACGTGTGCTCTTTTCCTGATTTACGGTACCCGGAGTTGGGACGGTGGGAGAAGGGAGCGCTGTGTGGGTGTAGGTGTATACCCTAAAGGACTTTGATATTTTAGTGGTGGCATTAGGCCTGAATAGCATTAAATAAACATTTTGTTTCCTTTTCACAAATCTCTGGCATTAAGAGATGTCTTTCCAATTGGCGGCGGACAGAAGGGCCCAGTAGATTTTAGTATTCTGTCCTTGGGAGGGGCCTCTGTTCTATAGCAGTTTTTGGCATCCCTAGGTGGGCCAAATATTGCCCCCTCTGCCGGACCTCTTGTTCTGTAACAACACCACTAACAGGTAAATATTTTTTGAGTATAAGTAGACCATGACTCTGGCTTAAACAGGCTAAAAGAACACTGGCTAGAAGATTTCACCAGCTCTCATTGCCTGCCAAGATGCAGAGAGAGATGCTGAGAGCCATGTACACAAGTGAGGGCTGGAAGCTCCATGGAGAGGGCTCTGAACATCCTCTCCATACCCTTTCAGACTCATTTAAAGAGAAGAGGAAGATGGCAATGTGCCCTTCAAGAGTGGGAGTCTGAGAGCACAGAAGGGTGTCTGAACTGTTTTGCAATAGCGTCCCAGCAAACGGGCTGCGCACGTGGGGAGCTTCACAGAGGTAGGAACATGTCAACAGGTATATGATGAGCAGCTAACAGACAGGGTCCCACAGAAGTAAGGCCTGCTTGAGTGAGGTTGGCAGGGTAATAAATATAGGTGTCATAACGTATAGTTTTAATTTGAACATCTCACCTAAAATGTCCTACAGTGTGCTTAAGTGATACAGAATGACACACATACGATTTTGCAATATAAGAGTTTGGCATAAAAAAGCGTTATTTTTGCTGGATCCTGCACATTGGGGCTTGAGGAGATCATGGACATTAGGAGGAACAGGTGGAAGTCTTTCCAGGGTGTAGCAACCAAGACAGAGGTAGCCCAGAGCCAGGAAGGCAGAATGGACTTTTCAGCTAGAGAGGGATACAGACGATTGCTGAACTCCGCAGATGAAGGACCAAGCTAGGACTCGGGACCAGAAGCAGAAGCCTGCCTTTACATGAAGCCAAGTGATACCCTTGCAGCAGTGCCATCCTGCAGAGAGGGGAGGGTCCCAACAAATCCCGAAAGTGACTGGAAAACCTGAGAAGTCACTGAATTTTATGAACATTTCCTCAGAAAGGCATACAGTGTCCCTTCTTCTTCATGGGGGCTATGATTCATGACTCCCCAGTAGATGCTTAAAACTGTGGATAGTACCAAACCCTATATATACTGTTTTTTTTTCCTACACATACATAACTGATACAATTTAACTCATAAATTAGGCACAGTAAGAGATGAGCAATAATAGCTCATAATAAAATAGGACAATTATAACAATACACCATAACAAAAATTATGTGACTATGGCATTTTTTTAAGGAAAACAAGGTTTACTTGGACACAAGCACTATATATTGTGACAGTCAATCTGATAACAGACGGCCTTGGAAACACTGGAAAAGGGATGATTCATGTTCCAAGCAGGCGGGAGCCAGAGGGCGTGAGATTTCATCACACTACTGAGAACAGTGTGCAGTTTGAAACTTATGAATTGCTTATTTCTGGAATTTTCCATTTCATATATTCAGAAGCCATGGAAAGTGAAACTGAGGATAACAGGGGACTTCTGCATTAGGGAACCTGCTACATTAAGATAAATGGGGGTACGAGGTACAGATTTAATTCAGTTAGAGAAAAATTAATACAGTGGCGTTTGGGGCTCCCTGAAATCTGTGGGATGGTGAAATTTTTACCCACTACAGAGGAATAAAAATGTGTGTCCCCCTAGATTCATGATTTTGACTAATTGCTGCACAAAAGACTATAATTCAGAATAGGTTTTGAATCTGATAATGACTACTAGTACTGTCAACATTTAGAAATAATAAACCCTGACTAGTGAGGCTCAGTGGGTTGGGAGTCGTCCAGTGAACTGAGAGGTTGCCAGTTCAATTCCCAGTTAGGGTACATGCCTGGGTTGCGTGCCAGGTCCCCAGTAGAGGGTGTGTGAGAGGCAACCACACACTGATGCTTCTCTCCCTTTCTCCCTGCCTTCCCCTCTCTCTAAAAAATAACTAAATAAAATCTTTTACAAAAAGAAATCATAAAATCAAGGCTCAGAGTAGCTTGATCCAACCCAATGCATTGGCCAAGGTAACAACATTGAGTAGTTGATTGAGGGCTCAAAGATTTTCTCCTGATTATAAATTTCTATGCTCTATCCTCTCTTTGCCCACACACTTCCTGACACCTAGGTGGTGCTCAATAAACTTTAAACTGGATAAAATAATGAATTCCTTTAGTGGCCAGCAAATGGCTGAACAACTGGTAGTTATCCTTATATATCATATAGCATTTAGGCCAACTGTGCAAAGTAAAATAAAGGAGGGGATGTTTCATTGTATTGGGTATCCACAAATTTCTAGACTGAGCTAAGTTTTTCGTGCATTTTATGTTTTTTATTGGTTTTGATTTTTTATTGTTGTTCAACTATAGTTGTTCCCTTTCATCCTCATGTTTATCCACATTACATATGAAGAAATGGAGAGAGAAGAGAAATAATTTGGGAAGGTAATGGTAATAGTGCATATAATTTATGTACTTAGTATGTGCCCTTTATAAACACTTTAAATAGATCGACACATTGAATTGTCACAACAACCCTATGAGGTCCGTATTTCCACGGACTCTACTGTACAGATGGGAAATCAAACTTTAATGAGGCTAAGTAACTGCCCAAGGTCACACAGCCACTTGGCAATGGATAGGCACAAATTTAAACCCATGCTCCTGCAACTCCATTATTAAACCAAGAACTTGGGCTGACTAGTCGCTGGTCTCGGATTTGATGGTGAGAGACTAAACAACCATTGGCTAATAATACACACTGTCTGACTGGAACATGGTGGAGATACCCGGGTTTTAAAAACATTTCCTGCATTTTTAGCTGTATTTGATCCCACTTATACTCTTCTCTTTGTGCCACTTTAAACATTGGTGCCTCCCTTCTCTCTGACCCAAATACTTAAAACAGGTCACACGTTTAAATACGGCAACGCCTCTGGCCCTGCAAATGATGGGCAGTAAAATCTGTTTGTACTACTTGTGATTTTGTAAAAAGTTTGTCCACACCTACTTTTACATTTCTAGGCTTGACCGTATATCAAAAATCTAAAAATCACATTCTATTAGTATAGATCTTTACCTTTTTGAAATAACTATTTTCTGAAAAGGGAATGAGTATCTTTTATTTTTCGTATTTAAAAACCAATTACTGGGAAATAATAATTATTAATATCTTTAAAACAAGATATTCAAATATATGTGTAAAAAAATCAAGCCAGTACAAACACTGCTTTTCTACAAAATGCCCACAGAATTACCTGCTTCCCCTACACTCCCGGCATCCTAAGTTATTGGCAGAGAATGAAAGTGTAAAGGAAATGAAATCTGCAATTCTCTATGTATTCCATTCCAAAAAAAATCAGGAATATTTTTATGAAGCACTATGGGGATTGAGTTTGAAGAAGGTTCTTAGTTTATCCTTTTCATAATTTATAATTTACTCCCCAAAGTGATTTCAGATTACTATTCTGTGTCACCCAAGGGTCTATAGAATTTTATAAAATTAGAAATGCTCATATACACTTATTAACCTAAATTTGCATATTCATACAGTATTTTTTTTGTCATGAAACATAATGCTTCAGAGGATTAATTTGATTTTATATAGGTATGAATATATACATAAACAGGTTATATATATATGTGTATATATACACACACACACACAGGCACACACATAGATTAAGATTTTTATGGTCATTCTTTTGAGGGTCAGGCAACAAAAACCTCATTTGGTGGCATCAGTTTCCTGCCTTTATATTTACATTTACCAGCAGTGTTGGCAAAACTGAAGGAAAACTCTTCCTAGAGCCTTTACGTCATCATGACCGTGATACAATCATATTTTACAAATATTTAGCATTACAACATGACAGAACTCAACAGTGAAAAACTGTTTAGAAAAGAAAAGCTTGGAAAATGAGTGGAAGTTGGCAAATGACTCCAGGGACTACAATTACCACAGTCTTAGGATAGCAAATGGGAGGCGGGGAGGGGCGGATGAAACCTATTGACAGAGCAGGAGAGATAGACTGCAGGACCAACCACGTGGCTGCTGTGGTGATTCTAATCGCTGGGCATTGAAACTCTACCTCAGCTTCTGCTCTGCCTTCTGGTGCTCCAGGGGTAGCCTATTCACCCAATCTACTGCGATATCTCTATGGATTCCTTGAACTCCAGGTCTACAGTTCACTGGGCTAGACCCAGACTTCACTGTCAAACCACGGAAGACTTGACTTATGTTCCACTGAGCTTACTGCCTCAAGTCTGCCAAGTGAAACTTCAGAAACATGGGCATTGTCTGCTCAGCCTGAACAGTAAAAAGGTGTCTGCCACCATTTTTCAGGATTTGTTTCTGTTGTGCAACTTCTAAAACTGGTGCAGAGATTTTGCTAAAAATGCGGCCCCTAAGTTATGACTATTATTATTCTGTGTTTACTTGGGACTGTGTTTGCCCTGCCCCACCCGCCACCACCATAAGCACTCAGTTACCCTCACACCTTCTCACCTAAAATCTACTTTGGTTTCTCAAGAGGATTCTACTTCTGCTCAGATATGGAGTCTACTGAGGAGTGTGCCACTTCTTCAGACGACAGTACTAATGGTGGGAATGTTGAGATTTATAAAGGTCAAAAATGGGGAAAGAGAGGTGAAATTAAGTTCAAGACTCTGGGAATGAAAAAGGAAAAGGTAATGAAAGTAAAAAGAGATAGCTAGGGCAGGTTTAAGGTGCCTGTCCGTCTCTTCATAGACTGCCTCCTCTTGCTCTAAATACTAGACACACTTAAATAGGCTACCTCCCTCCAGAGAACAAGCAGGAACTGGCCACTATAAAGTATTATGAAAGTGAATTTTTAGAAGGCTATTATTACCTGTTCACAATATACAAAATGAAAAAAATATTTTTATAATTGTCAATATTAATACAAAGCAGCAAGGTCTATGAACTTGGAAGCTTCTATTCAGTCCACATATACTTGAACTGAACCAATCCTTTCTTTCATTTTTTTTCTGTAACCAAATATGTTAATGTCATTCAATAGGCTCAGTTCTCAAATTGTTCCAGTGAAATGATTCCAAAATATTTACAAAATACATTTATCTTTAACATGTCACCTTCGCCTTTTAAAGTAGAAACTAAAATAGAAATAGTAAAGTATGTATTTAAAGGTAGCTTTCAAGAATGAAGCTGAGGGCATCACACCTCTTGATTTCAGACCATACTGTGAAGCTATAGACATCCAAACAGTATGATGCTGGCATAAAGAGATGAATAGACCAATGGTCCAAAATTGAGAGCCCCAAATATATCGAGCATATATGATTAAGTAATATTTAACAAGGAAGCTAAGAATTTTCAGTGAAAATTATTGATGAAAACATAGTCTCTTCAATAAATGGTGCTGTGACAATTGGATAGGCACATGTAAAAGAATGCAATTGGACCTATACCTTACAGTACTCACAAAAATTACCCAAAATTGATTAAAAACTTAAATAGAAAACCCCAAACCATGCAACTCCAAGAAGAAAACATAGGAATAAAGCTCTCTGACATGGGTTTTGGTCATTTTTTGATACGAAATTTAAAGCACAAGCAACAAAACAAAAAATGAACAACAAACTAAAAACCTATTCCACAGCAAAAGGAACCATCAACAAGATGAAAATACAACGTACAGAATGAGAAAAAATATTTGCAAACCATATATCTGCTATGGGGCTAATATCCAAAAAAAGAATTCATATCATTTAATAGAAAAATATTTTTTTTAATTGGCAAAGGACCTGAGGAGACATTTTCCCAAAGAAGTCCTAAAGGTACATGAAAACATGTGCATCATCAGTAGCTATTAGGAAAATAGAAATTAAAACAATAGATATCACCGCACACCTGTCAGAATGGTTGTATCAAAACAGTGAGAGACAAATGCCAGCCTGGATGTGCAGGGAGGGAACCATTGTGCACTGTTAGTGGGATTGCAAGTTGGTATAGGTGCCATGGAGGGTTCTCAAAAAATTAAAAATAGAACTATAATATAATCCAGCAATTCCATTTCTGGGTATTTATCTGAAGTAAACAAACAAACAAAAAAGAACTAACTTGAAAAGGTATCTGCACCTCCACGTGCGTAGAAGCACCATTTACAACAGCCAAGACATGGAAACAACCTAAGTGCTCATCAATGAATGACTGGATAAAGAAGATGTGGTATATATATAATATAATATTATTCAACCATAAAAAAGTGAGGAAATCTTTCCATTTGCTACAACCTGAATGGGTCTCAAAAGCATTATGCGAGGTGAAATAAGTCACAGAAAGACAAACACTGTATGATCTCACTTATCTATGGAATCGGAAAAACAAAAACAAAAAAGCAAACTCCCTAAAGAACAGATCAGACTTCTGGTTACTAGAGGCAGGGGTAGGGGATGTGCAGGAAGGGGGAAAGAGGAAGGTAATGAACAGATGTAAACCTGCAGTTAACACGGTGAGTACGTACTAGGGGTGTAATGGACAATGGGATGACTAGCTTATCCTGCTGTAAGATATATAGGAAAGTTGTTACGAAAGCGAATCCTGAGTGTTCTCATCACAGGAATTGTTCCCTTTTTCTTTCCTTCTTTCATTCCTTTTTACTTTATCTACATGAGAAGAGGGATGTTGGCTGAACCTCCCATGGTAATCAACCCACAATGAATGGAACTCGAACCACCATGCTGTACACCTTAAATTATACAGCGATGTTTGACAAGTTTTCAAATAAAACTGGAGAAAATAAATAAGCATTAAATTGTTACAAAAGATATTAAGCTCAAGAAACCAGAACTGTATAGCACCAGAATCTGACTGATTAATACCAATAAAGAGAATACTAATACCCAAAAGAAGCTTAGATGCCTTTAACATTTTTAATAAATTGAAGGTGGCATTTAAAACAAAAGTGGCTTTCTCTTTTCAGAGACTTTCCTTTCCTATATGAATCGGTTTCGATTTTACATTTCTAAAAAAATTTTATTTATTTATTTTTAGGAGAAAGAGAGAGAAACATCAGTGTGTGGCTGCCTTTCACTTATCTCCTACCGGGGACTTGGCCCACAATCCAGGCATGTGCCCTGACTGGGAATCAAACCGGCGACCCTTTGGTTCACAGCCTGCATTGAATTCACTGAGTCACACCAGCCAGGGCTTAGAGTTTACATGTTTTCAAGCACTGATAACATTCCTAAACTTAAAGTTGTACAAGAGAGTGAACACTCATTCTGTCAAATCTCTGTTGTGTCTACCCAATAACTCATCAGTGATTTGAGGCCAATGTTATATCAAAAGAAAATTTAAATAGCTATTTGTTAATAATAATAATCTTTTCATGTGACGCTTATTCAATAAATCCTGTATGTTACCTTGCCTTTTCAGAATTGTCTAGACAACATTTACAAGTTATGAAGTCAGGAAATCAAACAGGTCTTAAGTGCCCCAGGAGGTAGGAAAGTGGTAAGCATGGAGTAGGGATAGGGGTAGAGCCAGGGCTGGGGTAATATCTCAACCAAAAAAGGAACTAGAAAATAAGGCTAAAAAAAATGCACCCAGAATAAATGACACTATCAAATGTTCTGAGAAGTATGCACTTGATTTTGCTTCATCACCATTTCATTTTAAGCCATCCTGCTCAACCACTGTCAACTAAACAATCTCTGTCCTCTTTGAGCAGAAATCAAGGGCAACGGCAAGGCCCGAATGATTTCCATCTCCGGGCTCCAAGGGGGACAGATTATAGGGACTGGAAGCAAATCAGTCTTTCACAGGGCAATTCAGCCTCCACAGCCCAGGACAAAGGTTGATTAGAATGGCAAACTGTTAAAAGCCACCAGAAAGAGGACATAATTATGAGGGAGGAAGTATCAGACAGTCTCATGATTTTTAGCATTCATAACAAGATAAAATGAGTATGTTTTATCAGTTCATGCTGAGCCAAGCATGTAGTCACGTAGAAGTCTAAAAGGGGCAAGAAGAAAGGCATAGAACATTCTTTTGGAACTGTTTGACATACATACAGATGTCAAATCTACTCCTATTTCTAGGCTCTCCTAGCAAACAGCTCAGGGCCGTTTTCAAAGATTAATTCAAAAGCAGAACTGTGTTGGAATACTGAAGTCCTCAGCATCCTAAATCTTCCAGAAATCCTTTTATGCCTTCTAATGTAAGCAATGCATTCTTTAAAGTATTTAATTGCACACGAATGTTTTTCATTTGCATATGACTCCTTTTAAAAACTAGATAACATGCTCCTATTATGCAGGTATCTTTAGATCCCTCACCATCTCAATTGACTTATTTAGAACACAACTGAATGATAGTTTCACTTAATGATTATAATTACTTTGATATACTCTATATGGAAAATAAAGTGTTTTGTATTTTAAATAACCCTTTAAAGCTATTCTATGTGACTATACTGCCAAGAAGTCAGATCATCTTTCCTGCAGTGATAGGAAGGCTTTTCTGAAATGTATAGTTGGAGGTCCAGAATTTTATCTTGTTTTAATGCCAAAAGTTTAGGGGAAATAAATCTTAATTCAAAGTAGAAATCATCTTAATGGCACTTAGAATATGAACATTGCAGTGTAAAACACTGTGCTCTAAAGTTACAGGTACACCAATGTTTCTGAACTGTTTTTCCCTAAAACACTACTAATAAAAATAATCATTAAGTGCTTGATTAAAAGAAGCAAAATAGGTTACTGCATTTCATCTCCAAATTTCTCAGAAACCTCAGCATGTGAATGGCTACTGCTAAAATTTCAAAGTGGGTTATAACTTGCAATTTTTTCCCAAACATACAGGGTGGGGTGAAAGTAGGTTTACAGTTGTTTGTATAAAAAAATAACATAATAATAAATAATAACGCAAGAATGAAATCTGTGTTTTGCATACTCACAACTGTAAATCTACTTTTCCCCCACCCTGTATTTGACCAGGGATTTTGTTTTTCTCCCTCGGAATAACTTTAAATGCTAGGCTCAGTTTTTCTTAAATGGTTTAAATTACACTGAAGTAAATTTATTCTTCTCATAAATATATATTGAGAATATGAAAATATTAACTTAACTAATTAATGATGAAACTGTCAGAGAATTAAAACCATTTTAAAAGACAGTTCAGGGGACTACACATATATAATCATGAAAAGAAAGTGGAGACGCGCCTTTGTTTACAATGGGGTTACCTTCAATTAACCATCATAAAGCAAAAACAGCATAAGGTGGAAATGCATTTAATACACATAACGTACTGAACATTATAGCTTAGCATAGCCTAGCTTAAATGTGATCAGAACCGTTCTGTCTGCTTACAGGTGGACTAAATCATGTAACACAATGTATACATTGTGTAGAATATTATTTTTTAAACCCTAGCAATCACACGACTGACTGGGAGCAACTCATTGTTACTGCCCAGCATCACTATTGTCCTGCACATTACCAGCATGAGAAAAGATCATAATTCAAAAATCGAAGTACGGTTTCCACTTAATGCATATTGCTTTCGTCTGATCGTAAAGTCAAACACTGTAAGCCAAACCATCATTAAGTCAAGGATGTCTGTATATTGGAATAAGGTTGCTAAATTACATGCAAAACTGCTTATTATTTTAAAGAGTAATAAAGCGATATCCTTCAATAATGTTTGTTGTACTAGAAGAACAATTAATTATCTTTCTCTCTGCTGGCCAAAAATCTATGTTTACATAAAACTCCACAGAATCTGAGCCCTAATAAATAGTAAATATGAAGTTCAACGAAGATGCATTACCAAAGAAAATTAAATAGTCTTTGAGCAGGTCTTTTAGAAAATGCTTCACTATGACATTAACTAGATGATATTGAATATATGTATATAAAATATAAATATTTACAGTCTTTAAGAAAAAGTGTTGGTCTAACGATTAAAAGGAAATCATTCTATGTCATGGCCACTGATCACAATGGACTCTGCTCCTCTGGTTATTTTGAAAACCACTTAAACAGTGATTATCTGCTGAAGGAAATTCCTAAGTTAAAATACACATAGGCCAATTTACTCCTGAACTTTAAGCCCTCAGTATCAAGGAATATGAAAATACTGATAAGCCAGTTTGATGAAGAAAAATACTGAATTAAGCCAACTAGTTATTAAATGAAATTTATCTTGAGGAAACTGCAGAAGGTAATCCAGTGGATAGATGGCATAATCAGATAATGCGTTTTAGAAGGTGCCCTAGCTGGAGTATGAAAAACCAATCATAAGGGTGGGGGGTGGTAACTGATAATCACTTTTAAAGCAATTGCATAAAACCACACAGCCACTGATTGTGGCTTAAACCACAGTCATGTCAGAGTAGTGAACTAGAGGGAAGACTCAAAGATGACACTGAAAAACTTGGGAAATTGGTCGTGGTTGGCGTGGCTCAGCAGACTGAGTGCCGGCCTGAGAAGCAAGGGGTCGCTGGTTCAATTCTCATTTAGGGCATGTGCCTGGGTTGTGAGCCAGGTCCCCAGTAGGGGGCGTGCGAGAGGCAACCATACATTGATGTTTCTCTTCCTCTTTCTCCCTCCCTGCCTCTCTAAAAATGAATAAATAAAATCTTTAAAAAAGAGAAAAACTTGTGAAATTGAATAGGTAATGTTGCCTTTCAGTGACCAAGAGATGCTGGGAGAAACATTTGGATGGCAGATGGCAGTTGCTGAGTTTGAGTAGATTGATATTGGAGTAACTATGTGACATTAATGGGTATAATTGATAGGCAGGGGCATTTGGGTCTGTTGTTCAAGAGAAAGATTTTAGTTGGTGGTAAAGATTTGGGTGTCTTCATTAGAAGTCGGTCTTGCTATAGGTCTGGATGTAATCAAGAAAAATATGTTGCTTGAAAGTTAACGGTGACACTCAACATGAAAAATGATTCACAAAGCAAAAGAAGCACTACAGGAAATTAATGAAGGCAATGGAGAGACCTAGGAAGAAAACTAGAATAGTAGAACATTCCAGAAGCCAAGGAAGAAAAGTTTTCCATTAGAAGGGAATGATCAACAGTCAAAGCTAGCAAGTGGTGAGATGAGGCAGGATGCGATATAGACCTGGGTGAAATCCATTTCAGTTGTAGGATGTGGCAGAAGCCAGATTATGTGAGGCTGACACAGCTATGTAAGGTGAGGAAGTAGATCTGGTGACTAAGGAACCTTTAGAGAAGTTAACTTAATGGGTGGAAAAAAAGTTTAGTAAGGGATAAGAGCCAGTAACCTAGTGTCCTTTTATTGCTACAGGAAACACTGTACTTCAGGGAATTCATTAATCTCACCCCCAATCCAAATTCCTGATTTTAAGTAACAAGTTACTTAAAGGGTTCCCTTGACCAGGTATTGGCATTTTAAAAGCCTTTTATTTTTCAACCATTAAGACCCCCCCTTAATTCCCCCCCCCCCCGCTATTTCCTCCTTTTAAAAGTAATGGTTTAACAATGAGAATTGTGTTTTAGGACGTGCAGGCTCACTACTCTGGAGGAGGGGCTGAAACACAGGGTTTATATTCTGACAAATCTGGGTTCTATTCCCTGTTCCTCTGCATACAAGCTGTGTCTCCTTGAAGAAAATTCTGAGCCTCTTAAAGCTTCAGTTTCCTCCTTTCATAAAGCAGGGCACAATTTTTTTATAGACTAGTTTTTTTATAGAATCATCGAGAAGAACAAGAGGTTCTTTTATAGAATCATTGAGAAGAACAAGAGGTAATGGATATATTGTTTAGTTTAATGTCCCTCAACCTTCAGATTACAGCAAAATCACCTGGAAAGCTCCTCACTGTGACAGGGGAATTTAAGAATTAAAGATTTTAGCCTTGGTTGATAGACTTAAGTGATTAATGCAGGTACAAAGCAGGAACTGGAATGTGTGACCATGTGACTCTGGGATTCTATTGATTGTGACTCAGTGGACTAAGTGCTGGGCTGCGAACTGAAGGGTCACTGGTTCATATCTCAGTCAGGGCACATGCCTGGGTTGCGGGCCAGGTCCCTGGCTGGCAGCATGTGGGGGGTAGATGATCAGTGCTTCCCTCTCTTCCTCCCTTTTCCTCTCTTTAAAAATAAATAAACTATTGAAAAAACCTAAGTAAATGGAAGGTATCAATATTAATAAAAACTTGTCATTCCTTTGAAATTGGTGGGGGGGGGGAAGCTCCCCAGTGTTTGTGATTTAGTTTGTGTAGTAGAGACTGAGTTTCCAAGTGAAGTTGGTGGTTTTAGTCATACTTCCGGACCCACAGCTTTAGCACATTTACAATGACATAATAAAAAATTTGAATAAATGAAAATATTATTTTCTTTGATGGGGACAGCTCCCGGCTATTCACAGCAAGATGGCCCCCTGGTTCCTGAGAATAAAAAATGCAGCACTCTACTCATCAGATCAGCTGGATTTTTTCCTCCAAACCCCTTGCTCCATAAGCACAACATCCCCACTTATCCAACTCCCTGCTCTATTACCTGTCTTCTGCTTTTATCCTCCCCTCCCCTCCCGTCCCCTTCCTTTTCCTTGCCTTCCCTTCTTTCTCTTTCCTTTCCTCCCTCCCTTCCTTTTCTTCCTTCCTTCCTTCCTTCCTTCCTTCCTTCCTTCCTTCCTTCCTTCCTTCCTTCCTTCCCTCCCTCCCTCCCTCCCTCCCTCCCTCATGCATGCATCCATCTATCACTTAAAGTCTGTCACAGTACTCACTTATACACTAAAACTTCTTTCCTGGTGTATTTGATTTGAATTTAATTAATACCTAAGGAGACTTTTCTACCCAAAATATCTAGTTTACAGTATCCTGGAATGGATTTCTTTATCATTTCTAGATCCTATTATGGACTTTCTCACAACAAGTGCTTCTGAACTATGGCACATATTGTTGTGGACATTACTGTAATGATGAGATTTATTTTTTCTCTGTTTCTGTTATAATAAAGTAAGCTCATGGCCCCTGTGGCTCATAAATACGCAGGGAAGGCTGAGAGTGAAGACAATTAATGGCATTTGTGCAACCACATATTGATCAAATTAGAGAGATTGTTTTTCACAACTCAGTGACATTTCTAACAATAGCATTCTGAGAAATTCCATATATATGCACAATATAAGGCTTAACAGAGTTTGTTCAGATTCAACAAATGCCGGATTATGTAGAAATTGCAAAATTCAAAATCACATTGTCATTTAAAATACATAAAAGAAACTCACCTCCCCCACTCTTTTCTTCAGTGCTGGCCAGTCTTGTTTAGAAAAGAGCTGGTCAAAGTACCTGTGTATTGAACCAGACTTTTAACCAGTACCTGGTTAAGAGGAAGGAAAAGAGACCAGACTTTTAACCAGCATCTGGTTAAAAAGAGAACTGGATTAAAAGCCCAGTTCTCTTTTTAAAGCTCAGGTTAAATAACAAATATTAATTTCTTTAGAGGCTTGGGTTAGGCAAAGGAAGGGACAGAACAACAAGTGATGTTTCTTACTGTTGGAAGTATTTTAGCAGAGGCTGAATGTCTACTGAGTAGGAAGACTGGATGGAGATTGAATGCATGCTTGGAAAAGTAGGTGAAATTAAATTCTGCACATTTCCATTAAAAAGTGAGAAGGGGAAAGAGCCATGCTTCTTCTAGTTAATACTAGGGTCTCACTGCTCCCTGTGGAAGAAGCATCTCTTCTAACCTCTATCTCTACAGATAACTTGGCCAGTTCTTCAAATTCCCTTAAACCAAATGATGAAGTCAATATTCTATACTTCCTGTTCAACATTACATCTTTGAAGTTCATTCATATTCTTGCAAAGTAGTACTTTTCTATTTATTATGGTATATAATCCCGCTGTATCAATATGCTGCATTTTATGTATCTATTGTAATTTGGAAGGACAAAGTACAATAGACACATACTGCGATTAGGCAAAAGGTTGCTGTTAACAGTCTTATACATATTATTTTGGTGGACACGTGTGCTACTTTCTCTCAGGTATATACACGTAATAGAAAGAGCTAGATCATAGGGGAGGCATAAATGCAACTTTGCTAGATACTACCAAGCATATTACTTTACCCTTGAGCCAGTAATATTTGGGAGTTTCAGATAATCTACACATTCTCCCCAACACGTGGTATTGTCATCTCATTATATTTTATCCATTCTGATGGATTTATAATGGTATTTCATTGGTTTTCTTAAAATTGCATTTACTGAGTTACTAGTAAAGTTAGGTATGTATTCATATGCTTTCCAGCCATTTGAATGCCCTCTTTCATAAAGTGCCTGTTTCTATATTTTGTTCATTAAAAAAAAAGTGGGTTGTCTGCTTTTTTAATTAAGATGTAGGAATTTATCATGTATTAAAGAAAGAAGTTCTTTTTCAGATATAAGCATTGTGATTATTTTCTCCTAGTCTATGCTTTTCTTTTTCACTATTATCGGTGTATTGTAATGGATACAGTGCTTTATTTCAATGAAGTTTCATTGATCAGTACTTTCTTTTGTAATGAGTGATTATTGGGTCTTATTTATGAAATCTTTGCTTTGCTTGGATCTTGCCCACGGATGAGTTTATTTACGTGTGAAGACTGCCCAGCAGATGTAACCACTTAGACACCAGTGGCTGTAGCCATATCCTGGTTGCTTCTGGTCATTTAATCACCCTTGGCAGAGACTACTGATTGCATGCCATTCCTTCATGCCTCGTTCAGAGACTCTCATACAATTGAGACTGTAAACTCTCTCAGCTAAAATAATCATTCATATAGGTGGAATATATGTATATATGATCATATATAGTCATTTATATATATATGAATGAATATAATCATTCTTATATATATGAGAATATGTTTGTGTGTGTGTGTGTGTGTGTGTGTGTATTCATTCCTATATCCCCAACCCCAATGAAATATAAGCAAGGTTTATTGATTGTGGCTACCAGGAAAACCTGTTAACTTGTTAAAAAGGTTTTCCTCAGCTGATGAATCATACTCTTTTGCTAGTTCTGAAGAGTCCATCTTGTGACCATGATAAGATGTTTGGGAAACGAAGCTTACCATTGAAGCCATCAGGAACCCTAGGGTTGCTGATGGTACTAAAATGAGTGACTCTGTATATTCCTTTTGAAAGAGCTACTAAATCACCATTCCAGTTATTGGACTAGTACCCAGTTTTCTTTGGCCAGTACTCAGACTGGAGTTCAATCATGTAACTTGGTAGGGGATGAAGCTCAAGTGTGAGATTACTTTTCTCTCATTGTCAACACACAGATGAGGGTAAAGAACTTCCTACAGCCAACCTTCTGGGTAATGTTATGCATTATTTTTTTTATTTTAAAAGTATGTCATAAAATGGAAAAAGTCTTATAAGGAATACTTTTACATGATGGCAGGAGATAAGTGACAGGAATGTTTAAAAATCATGTGTGTCCCTCATTCATTTCCATAACAAAATGATGATTCCATCAATGCATACATTTTCAGAAGAAAGTGGAAACATCTATTCTACATGAAGACCAAGCCAAGATTAATTTATAGTAAGTCTTTTATACTATTTTTCAAAATAAAGGGTAATGTGCAATCCTAGTACTAATATAGTTAATAAAGGAACAGAATGTTCTAAGTCATGTGCTTATAAAACTGAGTTGCATAAAATTCCAGTCTTCTTCAGAAAGTTGTTATGTATTACTTGATAAAGCCACAACTTTGGTGACAAGTTTAAGAAAACTTGGGTTAAATCAAGTAAAACAAGATTCTTTTGGACTACAGAAAAATAATTTTTAAAGATTTTGTTTATTTATCTTTAGAGGGGAAGGGAAGGAGAGAGGAAGAGAAATATCAGTGTACGGTTGCCTCTCATGAGTCTTCTGCTGGGAACTGGCCTGCAACCCAGGCACGTGCCCTGACTGGGAATCGAACTGCAATCCTTTGGTTCACAGGGCCGTGCTCAATCCACTGAGCTATACTAGCCAGGTTGGACTACAGAAAATTTTAAGGCTTTACTTACGGCTTTCCAAAGAAGGAAACAAAACTGCCAGGGTCTAACACTCTGTTCTCATTCAGCATCGAATGGGATGGATGTACTTTGAGACATGCTTTGGGAAATCCTGGCCGAGCCCGCTCCATTATACAACTTACACAGTTAACATGATATTGGTTTTAAATATTGAAACTGTCTATCAAGGCAGAAATTTAAAAACAAATTTGCTCTTATTATGTTATTCTCATTTAAATTCAAGAAAAAAATAGGCAGAAAAACCAATTAAGTTGAAAGTCATTTTGCTCAGGATACTTATAAAGATATATACTCCCTCTGTAGAAACTTGCATGGCATTACATTTAAAGTAGATTTTTTTTTTTGCTTTTTTATACACAGATCATAATATGAAGATTTGAAGATGGTATAAAATAAACCTTTAACACTTAAAGTGATGAGCTTTGGGAAAGGCTGGCTCAATCTGCTGTATTGCATGAAGAACCTTCTAGAACTGTGGTACACTTCTAGATTCATAGAGGATGGGATGAATATGGTAGGTGTATTTGGCTGACAAACATTATGTGGAGTACTTGATATTCTGCGATGCTTCCAGGTGCCTTAATCTAAGTGTTGTCTTCGCCGTGGTTTGGAGGGGGAGAGAGAAGAAGTTTCAAGGGTCAGGGACTGCAGTGAGGGACTATACAGAAAAGAAATTTTCCCATGATGCAGTTGTGAACCCGCTTATGGCAGATCAAAAGTGGCTGGCCCTACCTTGCCCCAGAAATCTTTCCATGGTGAGATGAGAGCTGTAAATCCATTCCAGGGGCTTTTACAGAAATCCTTAAAACAGAGTACACATGTGCCCAGCAGCTAAGAGTCAAATTACTTGTAGTTTTAGAGCTGTAGATTCTGAGTCCCAGGTGTCTCTTATTCAAAGCTCTTCCCCCACTCCCCCGCACCTCTTTATACAAATTTCCCTATTCATGTGGCAAACTATGTGGCAAACTTAGTTAATATTAATATATACCAATAGTCAGTCACTAAATTTGAGTACATCTCTTCTCCATATACAGATTCAGCTGTAGATAATATAGTAACAACATATGTGGATCTCTGAACACTTAGAGAGGACACTATATATTATTAAGGGTTTCATTATTGGCAGTGGAAATTAATGGTGACACAAAATGCATTTTCAGTATTTACTGCAGACTTTTTCTCGGTGGCAGGTGGTTCTATTCCAGAAGTGTGTGTGTGGGGGGGCGGGGAATCCTTCTATAATAAGGTCAAATTAAAATGCAGGGGCTCTAGTTTCGGGAGTCTGTTTTTCCTGATAAATAATCTGCTTTTGTAATAGGACTTAAATGACAAAATGGAAGGAATTGACTTGATATTGAATCTTTGAATGCTTGATCCAACCTCTATTCTCGAATTGTGCATTTAAGATCACTTTGTGCCTTTAACTCTCATCTAAGCACATGACTGCAAGCAATTTCATAAGTGGCCAATTTTTCTCTCTTACTAGAAGCCAAGGAGTGTATTGCACAATTTTCATAAAAGTAGCAACTTTACAAAATTTATCTGAGATTGATAATAGTAAATATGAAGGTTTAATGTGCCAATACTCTTCCAATCATCAATAAACATATGATATGTCCACTAAAGAACAAATTGAAAGCCATGGTGTCATTCTGTGCCATGCAGACTAGAGTTTGGGGACTCTTATTTGAAACAGAACGTTTACAGATGAACATAAGGGGGCATGACACGTCAAGTTCTAATCTTATATGTACTGAGGGGGAACCAAAACTGCAACCCTAAAATATGCTTTTTTTGTGGGTTATTGATTATCCTAAGCTGATTATTTTGAAGAAATAAAAGACTCGGAAGGAAACTTTGACCTTCTCCCTTACTTGCCTAAATAAATTCGGACAGGAAAGCCTGCTCCCGGTAGGGAAATTGTGTCAGCGTAGTAAGAACTGAGTCTGACGGACAGGGAGGAATCTAGCGAAGCCTGTTTGCTGGACTCCCCTCTGTGTCCCATTGTTTCTGGGTGGCCCGGCAGGAATTAGCAGGAATTCCTTTACCACCTGTTTGCTCTTTTTCATCTGTGAATTGCCTGCTTTTCCTCTGAAGTCCCAGATCCCGGCTTCCCTCTCCTTAGTCTAGAATGGCATGTTAAGTCTCCAGTGCCCAGTGCGTCCTCTGGTCTCCTATTCTTACGGAACACCTAGTATAAATGTGGTCATTTTTTCCTGTTAACCTGCCTCATGTCAATTTGATTATTAGTCCAGGCAGGAGAATTTAGAAGTGTAGAAGAAAATTACTTTTTTTTGTCTCCATACTGGGTTCCTATTTAATAGCATACATATAGTTCAGTGTTGTCACTTATTGTTAAGTATATATGCAGATGCATTGGTAACAATATAATCAATAATGCTCTGAGGTTTTAAAGTAATGCATACCAATAATGCATTGGTAATAATTTAATCAATAATGCTCTTCAAATATTTTGAGGTTTTAAAAAAATTAGTAGTACTTTATTTTTGGAAAGGGAATTGGTTGCTAATAAAGCTAACAATAAAGAAAAAAACAAAGTCTGCCTTCCTTACCGAAGAGCCTGCCAAATCTTTGTGTCTATGATGATATTTGAAACACTTAGAAAGGAGAAAATGACAAAGTACTGAATGCCGCCATGGCAATAAAACATGTACATGTTTTAGAATGATTTTTAACAGGACCTGAAACAAACCTAAAGAGGTGAGTAGAAAAATGTACTAAATCCCTGAAAATATTAACTACTGGGGACAGAAAGCAATAGAACAAATATTTATACCTCTTCCTAGAATGGGGGCCTGGGTCATTTATAGGGGACCTAACACTAGTGGAGCGGGTTTTAGGGGAGGACCACATCCAGGAGTCTCTGTTTTTCTCCCCAGCTGCTATGAGGAGCATATTTCCACAGAGGAATACTCAAAAGCATCACCAAGACCTCTCTTATAAACTGCTGATGGTTACAACAGATCCCCAGACCTCACTCAGTCAGTTTTCGCCCCTAATACACATGAAAATCACCTGAGGAGTTTTAAAATATTGCCCATGACTATGTCACACTACAGGCCAACTGAATCAGAATCTCTATACTGGGCTTGGGTATACAGTCAGAAATTAAAGCCCTTGATGACTCATTACAGTAAGCCGCTCCCTCCCCGCAAACACACATGCTCTACTGCATGTCTGAGAATGAAATTTCTACTTTATGCTCTGCCAATTGTTTCCTCTCTCTATTTCTAAACCTATGCAGAAACACAGGTTCTATATTTTCTATTTCTTTTCTACATGGGCATTTTAATAGAAGAATATCACCAAGCTATAAAGTGTGATAGTAGGTAAGCAATTCCTTTC
Organism: Artibeus jamaicensis; assembly: GCF_021234435.1. Taxonomy (NCBI): domain Eukaryota; kingdom Metazoa; phylum Chordata; class Mammalia; order Chiroptera; family Phyllostomidae; genus Artibeus; species Artibeus jamaicensis. Next base: position 3,788,399 of record NW_026522028.1, on the reverse strand, counting down.
TTCGCAGGAAGTATTGATCATATGCAGAATTAATTCACACACATACACACATATACATGTGTATACATATACACATACACACAGGGTCTGGCACAAATACAGCCCCCTTTAATTATAAAATCTGTTATAAAATCATAAGCATGTCATTCTGTAACATAACAATATCATACTCAAGCACACCATAGGACATATTAGGTGAGATGTCCACATTAAAACTATAAACTATTACACCCATATTATTACCCTACCAACCGCACTCAAGCAGGCCTTACTTCTGCCAGACCCTGTATATCAAACTCATCTTGATGGGATGTTTAGTGACTACGAGCTTATTGAGAAAGAAAACCCTGCCAATAGTGAGAAAACATAGCGGTGATTTCCTGATGGAACAATCTATTCATGCTTCATAGAACATTAGGTGTATAATGATTCTGCTATAATTTTTATGCAGAGCATGTCATATTTGGTAATAACGTACAAACTAAGGCCACTCACCCTGCGGCAAAATGCCACTCTTTCTAATTGTAAAAAAGAGATACATTTTCATTTCTCAATGCAGCTTTCTAAAAGAAAGAAAATACATGAATAGCAAAGGACAGAAGGAGCCTTTTTCCTTGTCACTTCTCTTTCTCTTTTCTTTTCTCCAACAAGCTCTAAACATACACAGCGACATACAGTCATATACTGCTCTTTGCTGTGCAAACATCATAGAGTGTACCTACACAAACTTAGAAGGGATAGCGTATTGCATACTTAGGCTCTAGGATATTGCCTATTGCTCCTAGGCTATGAGCCTGTACAGCATGTTAGTGAATGAAAGAACACTAGATCAAACCAAGCACAAGAGAAAAGGATGCCATCCAGAGACGTAGGAAACATGAAATGGATGAGGCTGCTGCCTGCATAACACAACACGCTGTTCCAGAGCAAGCATTTTTTTATAAGTAAAAAGAGTACACTAAACAATAAAAAGTATAGCATAGTAAATACATGACCCAGTGATATGGTCATTAATTATCGTGATCAAATATGTACTATACATGATTATACGTGCTATATGAGGGGGGACCCAAAGACCCCAGAATTTATTTATAAATTGTGTAATTATTCTTACATGGGTAAACTCCAGTCTCCTTCAAAGTACTCTCCATGTGATGCAATACACCTAGTGACATTTTTTCCACTGCTGAAAAGTTTTTGAATTCATGGATTTTGATGCCTTTCAGTACTTCTGCCATTTTTTGTTTCAATTCTTCCGTATCAGCAAAATGTTTCTCTTGAAGGACTTTTTCCATCCAGGGAATGAAAAAAGTCACTCAGGGTAAGATCGGGTGAATAGGGAGCGTGGGGCATGAGGTCATGCCATTTTTTGTCAAAAACTGCCAAATACTCAGTGCAGGGTGGGCAGGTGCACTCAGAAATCACCCATCATGAAATGGGCAAGCACGTTGAAAGTCTAAAAGAAGATTCACTGAAGTCAAATGCAGCCTCTCACCATGACACCAGCTGGCACACTAATACAGATGGGATCCTAGAACACTCACCTAGTAGGGGAAGCCTGTACTACAAGGGGCCCACCCTCCAGGAGAACATTTCAGTTTTATGCCCCCCCCCCATACTTTTATACAACTGGCAGTGCCGTAGGTTTGTTTACACCAGTAATTATTTCCACAAACACTCAAGTAATGTGTCGCACTATGTTACAACAGCTACAATGTTGCTAGGCAGTAGGAATTTTTCACCTCCATAATATCTTTTGCGGCTACCATCATACATGTGGTCTGTTGCTGATCAAAACTCCATTATATGCCTGTAATTAGACTCTTCCTATTAAAATTTGTTAAACTACAGTTGCCACCTGCTTAATCATTTCATATAATCATCCAATATATGTGACTGAAGTACATGTAGATATAAATAGACATAAACAGAACTGCAGTAAACAATGTTCATTAGTTTATTTATTTAAAATGTTTTGAATTACCAACAACTATGCTAAGCAGTAGGAACTGAAGGCCTAATAAGTAAAGGCCTCTTCTCCCTGGGACCTCACGGTTCATTGGGAATGTATAAGTTTTTTCATAGACTAAAAATTGGTGTCCTCCTAAAATTCATATGTTGAAGTTCTCACCTTCAATAGGATGGTATTAGGAGAGGGGGAATTTGGAGTTAACAAGGTCACAAGGGCCACTACAATTGATGGGATTGTTGTCCCTAAAAGAAGAGGAAGAGACACCAACGTACTATCATCAGTGTTCTTCCTCCATCTCTCTCTTTCTCATATGAAGATAGAGAGGAGACAGCCATCTGCTAATCAGGGAGAGAGTTCTCTCCAGGAGCTAAATCTGATCAGGACTGTGAGAAATGAATATGTTGTTTCACTCATTACAGCATTTTGTTATAGAAGCCAGAGATGACTAATACAGGCTCATTGACAAAATAATTGAATTACACAGGGGAAAGAGCCAAAATGCAAGAGAGGAAGATTATCACTATTTCTCTTGCTGGATTGGGCCTGGGGGGGTCAGAGAATGTTTGTCAAATAAGGTGACGGGGCAAGTTGGAGTTGACCTACATTTGTATCAAAAGATAAGTGTTATTTTGTGTACACTCATATATCACTTAGAAATTATTATAGCTGATCACAACAGAGCAGCCATTTTCCATTTTTTATGTCATGGCACACATAAAGGAATTACAAAAATTCTGCAGCACACCAAAAATGTTATATTTTTGCTGAACTGACAAAAAATGGTATAATTTTGATTCATTCACACCGGATAGCTATTGTTGTGTTGGCTGTTGTCATTTTTTAATGTGACAACTTAAGGGAAATGAGGTCAGTGCCCCCCACTGACTAAACAGTCAGGTATTGCATGTTTTTGAAAATTCTTACAGCCCACTGGTTGAAATATCACTTCAACAGAGCATAATTCTATAAAAATTGCAAATCTATTTAGAGTCATACCTTATGGTCAACCATGATCAAAAATATTTGTTCTTATAGTACCCAGAACTTTCGAATGTTAATGTAGAAAGAAAAGAACATAATTATAATAGCCAACCCCCATTCATAATTTCACTTTCTGTGGTTTCAGTTACTGTTGGTCAACGGGGGTCTGAAAAGATCATGCAGAAAATTCCAGAAAAAAACAATTTCCTACATCTTAAATTGCAAGACATTCTGAGTAGTGTGATGAAATCGTATGCCTTTTTCCTCTGTCCCACCCAGGACATAAATCACCCCTTTGAGCTGTATACACTACCCTCCTTTTCGTCACTGAAATTGCCATCTTGGTTATCGGATCAGTTATGATACTGAGAGAAAGAGGGACCATATTCACATAATAATTGTTCTACTTTATAATATTTATTGTTGTTAATCTCTTACTATTTCTAATTTATAAATTAAATTTTATAGCCCTGGCTTGTGTAGCTCAGTGGATTGAGCACGGGCCTGCGAACCAGACAATCGCGGTTCAATTCCCAGTCAGGGCACATTCCTGGGTTGCAGGCCAGTTCCCTGCAGGCCACTTCCCAGCAGGGGATGCACAAAAGGCAACCATACATTGATGTTTCTCTCCCTCTCTCCTTCCCCTCTAAAGATAAATAAATAAAAAAAATCTTAAAAAAATTAAATTTTATAGGTATGCAGGTTATGTATAGGGAAATAATAGTATATGTAGCATTTTGTACTATCTGCAATTGAATCCATTGGGGGTCCCAGAAGTCATCTTCTGTGGATAAGGGGGGGAGTACTTTATTTCATAAAATAAGAATGAATAGCCCTGGCTGGTGTGGCTCAGTGGATTGAGCGTGGGCCTGCTAACCACATGATTGCAGTTCAATTCCCAGTCAGGGCGCATGCCTGGGTTGCAGGCCAGTTCCCAGCAGGGGACACATGAGGGGCAACCATACATTGATGTTTCTCTCCTTCTCTGCTTCCCTTCCTCTCTAAAAATAAATAAATAAAATCTTAAAAAAAAAACAATGAACAATTTGGCTTGGTACAGTTATTCACTTCCAATATAGATTTATTTGAATGAGCTAGGAAAGACTATCGATTCAATTCATGAAGAGAAAATTAAATGTAATTTACAGCAATTTACATATACTTATTAACATACGAGGCACTTTAGGAGATAGAAAGCCCTTTTCTGCACCATTTAGGGCATTAGGATGGAAATATGTTTCTGCTGCCCACTGGCCACAGAGATTATGAGCTGCACTCACCATCAGCCTTTCGCTGCAGAAAAGAAAGCCCGTTATGTGCTTGGGATGTCCATGCCAGCAGGCTGACAACAAATGCTGCAAGCCCATTGTCTGTCACTGTATGTCTTGGCAAGCATTTCTTGTTTCTTCAGATTTTAGGACTTTTAATTTGTCCCAAAGTTGCTAAAGCAAAATCATAATGAAACATTCTGCTTTCCTTTATACTTCTCAACACACACACACACACACACACACACACACACTATTGGTAGGAAGAAACAATAAAAATTTTAAACTTACAGATAAGGGTTAGCTCTACCATTCATCGTTTTATAAAGTTTCTATGACTATCCAGTCAAAGCCAGCCGGGTATCTCCCTTGCAACGTTATCTACACAGATTTCCAAGTAGACCACAGGACTGAATACTGTCTTGGAATGTCCTTACAAGGCTGTGTCATTTCAGGTATCTGTTTTCTGTGGTTACATGTATGGCCAGGGCTGTTTGAAGTAGAAGAAATAGCCACCCTCATCATGCCATCTGATGGATATTATGTAACAATGCTAATGACTAGTGTGCAGTGGGAAAAGCGAACTCACCCCTTCTACCTGGCCTGAAATTCTGTAGAGTCACAACCCTGGATTAGACAATGTAATACATGTCTGCCTCAAATGTCAAAAGAGCCAGAAAAAGGTACAAACTTCCAGTTATAAAATAAATAAGTCGGACTTCCGCCAAGATGGAGGTGTAGGTGGACCACCTTGCTTCCGTGCACAACCAAGTCTAAGAACAACTATTTTTAACAATGATTAACACAACCAGACCACACAGAAAATCAACAATACGGAGTCCGAAAAAAAAGGACGAAATGCTCGGCTAAACAGGTAAGCCAGCAGCAGAGCCGGTTGACCAAAAAGATCCCTGACCTGGTGCAAGCAGCCGAAGGTGTGGATCGTGGGCTAGCTACGGGCGCACACAGGAAGAGGCGCGGCTGGCTGTCTGCGGTCGGTTGCGCATTTGCGTGCAGATAAACCAGTGAAGAGGCGAGCATTGAGACCACACGGCGCGGGGCAGCAGGCTCCCACAATTCTGATCGGATAAACAAGCCCGGGGTGAGTGGTGTGACTGGATGGGCTGGGCTAGCGGAGAGGACCGCCTTGCTCCCTCTCTGACCCCGCCCCCACACACAGCGTCACAAACCAGCGACCTGGGTGGCCCCGCCCTGGTAAACAACTAAGGCTTTGCCCCTCTTACTTGCGCAAACAGACCAAAAATGGCTCAAGAACAACTCAGAGCCCCAGAGCCGATAATTTTAAGCGATGAGGAAATAGCTAAACTTTCAGATGCACAGTTCAAAACACTGGTTATCAGGATCCTCACAGAACTGGTTGATTTTAGTCACAAATTAGAGAAACATATAAAAGCTAAACTAATTGAAATGAATGGTAATACAAAGGATACCAATAGTAATGGAAAGGAGTCTGGGACTCAAACCAATGGAGTGGACCACAAGAAAGCAAATAATGGCCAAACAGAAAAGAGTCAAGAAGCAAGAATTCAAAAAAATGAGGAGAAGCTTAGGAACCTCCAGGACATCTTTAAACGTTCCAACATTCGAATTACAGGGGTACCAGAAGGGGAAGAGTCATGAGTGGAAACCTTATTTGAACAAATAATAAACGAGAATTTCCCCTATCTGGCAGAGGAACTAGACTTCCAGGAAATCCAGGAAGCTCAGAGAGTCCCAAAGAAGTTGGACCCAAGAAGGAACACACTAAGGCACACCATAATTACACTGGTCAAGATTAAAATGAAGGAGAGAATCCTAGAAGCAGCAAGAGCTAAGGGGACAGTCACCTACAAAGGAGTTCCCATCAAACTGTCAGCTGATTTTTCAAAAGAGACCTTAGAGGCAAAAAGGGGCTGGAAAGAGGTATTCCAAGTCAGGAAATCCAAAGACCTACAACCAAGATTGCTCTATCCAGCAAAACTTTCATTTAGAATGGAAGGGCAGATAAAGTGCTTCTCAGATAAGATCAAATTCAAGGAGTTCATCATCACCAAGCCCTTACTATATGAAATGTTAAATGGACTTACCTAAGAAAAAGAAGATAAAAATGATGAACAGTGAAAGGACAGCAAACTCACAGTTATTAACAACCACACCTAAACCAAAAGCAAATTAAGAGGACAGCTGGATCAGGAGTGAATCATAGAAATGAAGATCACGTGGAGGATTAGCAACAGGGGAGTGGGAGAAGGAGAAGGGGGAGAAGGTACAGAAAATAAGTAGCATAGACAGTAGATAGAAAATAGGGGGAGGGTAAGAATAGTAGGGGAAATACAGAATCTAAAGAATTTGAGGCACGTGTTCATGAACTAAAGGGGGAAATGGTGGGGGAGGGGCATGCAGGGTGGAGGGGGGAATAGAACAAATGTAATGGCAAAATCAATAAAAAAGTTAAAATTAAAAAAAAAAATAAATAAATAAGTCATAGGGAAGTAAGGTCCAGTGTGGTGACTAGAGTTACTAATACTGTGTCCCATGTTTAAAAGTTGTGAATAGAGTAGATCTTAAAATTCTCATAAGAAAAACCTTGTTAACCACATATGGTGGTGGATGATAGCGCTGACAGCGGTGATCATTTCGCAACCTATACAAATATTGAATCATTATGTTGCACACCTGAAACCTAACTAGTGTTATATGTCAATCATATCCCAATTAAAAAAAAAAGTGCCAATGGGCAATGCTATATGGATGAGAAGGGGCATTTCTCATGGATATCTAAGAGAATGTTAATATGGTTTCCTGCATTGAAGCAAGCACATTTAATTTATAGGGACTTGGAGAACCAAAGGAAGTTTTAAAAAAACAGCTGAAAAAAAGTTTCACAGTGTTGGATGCAGGCAGGGGCAGAGAGCCTGATTTAAGCCATGGAGACACCAAGGATACCAACCAGCCTCTATAGACATCATCTCCTGGGTCTCCCCATGGTGCCCAAGAAATAAGAAGTGCACTAAAACAGCAGGGGCGGGGGGCAACGCTATTTAAACCATCACTGTACCATGCACTGTTCCCAATTGTGTGTATGGCATTTTGTATGCAAAGCACGCATGAAGATATATACATACTTGGCTTTACCGTTAGTAGTTAGGTTTACTCAAATGAATGCCAATGATTTTGCTGGAGGTCTTCTCGGTTTTCTCCCAGTAGGAGCAACCCACGTATGGGTACTCTAGGGACTGCAATGTAAAAGAGAGAATCCTGCCTGCTGCAGCCAGAAGGAAGCTTGCTAATAGAACACATTAAAAAATCACAGAGGAAAATGTTTCTGAATACATGTGGAAATTATTTTCAGGAACTCTGCACACAAACAGCTATTCCCGGGCCAACAAAAACCTGTAAGGGGTAAGGACTTTTGTCATCCTTAAACCTATTCAGTAGAGAGAGAAAGAGAATGTGTGAGGAGCAGAGACATGAAATACAGGGAAAGAAGCAATTCCTGGTAAATATACACCTGCAGAGAGAGTCTTTCATGGATAATGAGCATACCTTCTGGGTCCTATAAATGGATGATTCTGAATACTAGCTAATTCAGAATACTGTTAGCAAGAAACAAGGAAGCGGGGGTGTTGAGAATGCTGTACCATTTAATATGTGAACTCTGCAATTTTGACACAAAGACTTTGGATTCTCTGTATGCTTATAAAAGTCTTGATACAAATAAATGACTGTTCCAATACTCATCCAACTGGCACATGAACAAGGACAAACTGATAACAAAGGTTCAAGACATCGGAAGAGAGGGGGCTCTGGGTACGCAAGAGACTTCCTGAGAATATGCCTAAGAAGACACGTTTTCTTTATTCACTTTTACTTTTTGTAGGAGTCACTGAGATCAAGCCTCAGTACTAATAGAGATATGAGGTTAATTCCTTCGTGAGCTGAACTATTTTTAATGGTCCGTTCCATAAAACTGCTTCAGTTGTTTTAAACTACTGTAATTTCAGTTCTTGCCATGTTAAATATTGAATAAATAAAAACAGTATCACCAATAAAAATAGCCACTAACATCACTTCAGATATTTTAAACATTCAGAATGAGAGAATAACAAGGAATTTCTACAATACTCTTTCTCAAAGAAAGAGACTAGGTGACTTTGTATGTAAGGCCCTACCAACAGAGAGTCCTTCAAGATGGGGCCCTGGAACCTGCATTTTACTCTAAGCATCCTAGGGGGTTCTTCTGTATTCTAGAGTTTGAGAAGGACTGCCTTGTAGATGGCAAGGCCAAGGCACAGATGACTGGGCCAGGGGAAGAGTAAAGCCATGAATGGCTAGTGTGTTTAGTAGGTTTCCCCAGTGATTCTACTAACCAGCCAGGAGTGAGAACACCTGTGCATCGCCAGTGACCACTGCAGAGATATTGGGCTTTGCCCTGAAAGTATATCCAAAATATTTTTGCACAAATAAGAACTGTAGATCTAACAAATTCCCATTTTATTTCACTTATAAACTAAGGAGCAAACATGGTGTCATTGAAAATGATCCTCACCCAAGGATTATGTGGTGACATAATAGTGTGTTAGTGTTTCCACATAACGTTTAGATCAGGAGCCAGGTCCTGATCTTGGTGACCAACATAACTGAGAGGACTTCATACATGCAGGCCTGAAATTGGACGGTGCGATACAAGCCTGTCAACTCTATAGGAAGGAGCAGAGAAAATAAACGCATACGCTATACTTAGATATGGGAGGGGAATGATTGTTCTTTGCATGTTTAAAGGTTTTTGAAACAGTGGGAAAGGTTATGCTAAGTATCATCTTTTTCACTGAAGCTTTTTCCTTTAAGAACAGATTACAAGTGCATAATTCACCCTTGCCTTAATATTCCTTGTTTCCTTTGGAATTATAAGAACATACACCACATACACAGAATTTTCTGCCTATTACTTTAAATCATTGACATTGTGCTTGACTCAACAGTAGCCCTCTTAGAGTTGAGGTTATCTGGGTGATCTCTGTTTATAGGTGTTTTACAAAGAAATATTATTTTTTGAAAACTAATTAAAGAGCCCATTTCTTCATATATGGCTTGAAAAAAGTAAGGAGTGTGTAATTGATTAGTTACTCAATATTATTAACCGATCTGTTTTTGGAGCTTCCAGGATCTCATCAACTCTTCAAGGAGGTGATCTGTCTATATTTTGTTCCCAATCCTGTTCTTCTATTCTCAATTTCTACCTTAAAAAAGGTAAAAGGGGCAATTTTGAAGTTAGGTCCAAGATGAGTGGTTTCCCAGGGATGTTCATGTCCATTTTTATTGTCTTTTAAACATATTGATCACTCAATAAAATGATAAATTCTGCTCATTGATATCACCTCTCCTGTCATTCATTTGCTTTTTCAATCAGGGTCAATGTATACCATAAGAATATGCTTTTCTTGTTTCCTAAATTCCTTCAAGGAAAACATAATTCTATAATGACCAATTATAGCCTAACACCTGCTGTTATGATGGCGACCTTGTCAACATCAATTTAAAGTGAAGAACAACAGTTTTCCTTGATTGGGGGAAAATGAACAATAAGTGAACAGTCCATGTCTTAGCAGAAAAACACATAGGAAGTTTATTTCAAGGGAGCTCACAGAATAATTAGGATTTCCTAGAAGTAGATATTTTACCACCAGTTTAGAAAAGTTTAGCCATGGGCTAAGTATTTTGTTTAAAGCTTCCAAGAAAACTGCTAAAAGTCCCGGGTCCCCTGCAGCCAATATTTACTTAAAATAAACCCATCCAGAAAAGTCCACCTCTACTATAATATTATCTCTTGCTATTTTTCTTTGACACAAAAGGTTCGTGCAAGCCAAAAGGTAAGCAAATTGAATAGAAGCATCATTTGAGCTGAAACCATATCAACAATTTTGTGGATTTCCATTGCCAGGAAATCTTGCTCAAAATTATACATGGATAATTACATCAGCAGAGTGGAAGGAAAGTCTTGGTGTGAGATCAAAAAGGTTGGGGGAGTGATAGCTTACTAGAAAAGCATGGCTCAAAGATTGTCTAGAAAGGACAATGAAGCCATTTAATCAGTTAAAATTCCATTGAGATAATATAATAAATGATTGTTTCTTTACTGAGTAAGCAGACACATATATTTTAATATGGAGATACAGGTAGATATGAATTCTGTGTGTGTTTATACAAAAACACACATCTATTTACATATACCCATGCCCGGATCTCAACTTGTACATATTAGGAGTATAATACATTATTGCCTGGGGAGACTTCCGCCTTGGCATCCCCAACGCTATGCACGCCAGTTCTTGCAGCATCAACAGATGTGTTTTATTTAAACAAAAGCTATGGCCCTGGCTGGTGTGGCTCAGTGGATTGAGCGCCAGCCTGTGAACGGAGGCATTGCCAGCTTGTTTCCTGGTTGGGGCTCATGCCTGGGTTGCGGGCCAGGTTCCCAGCTGGAGGTATGTGAAAGGCAACCAATATTTTTCTCTCCCTCTCTTTCTCCCTCCCTTCCCCTCTATCTCAGGAAAAAAAAGGGAAAAAAAGCTATGGATGCAATTCAAACGTTGATGCTCAGTAGAGAGTAAATATTACAATAAAATGACCAATTACTGGATTATTATAAAATAAACATATATTAAATGAATATGTTTATTCATTTAATTTTATTTAAAGAACACAGAAAGTAAAGAAAGTATTAAGACAATACTTTTGTATAATTGAAAAATGCAGTTCCTGCTTTTTGGTTTTTAGCTATACTACCTACATCCATAATTTTTTCTTCATTTTCTTCACAGAGAACTATCCAAGTAACTTTTGTCAAGCTAAGGAGGAAACAATGATAAACATTTATTGCGAAAGCAGTAAGCACAGACATGGGACTGGAAAAGTCAAAGCCATTCAGATGAAAGGGCCCTTATTCTGAAAGAACAGACAAATGGATGAGAAATACAATGGCTACACCAGGTCTATTGGAAGCGGAGCATTCTTCTGAAACACTGCAAAGATCTACCTGGCTACTGAGCCCTCCTCACAGACTCACTGCCCTCCATTACACAAATAAGGAGCACAGGAAAAAGAACACTAGACTTGAAGTTGGAATAACGGTGTGAGTGTGAGTTTATCACTTACTGATTATGTCATCATGCACGCATTACTTGAACTTTTTGAGGGTCGGTTTCCTTGTCTAGAAAATGGACAAACATATATCTAGGGCTAAATGGAGATTTGAAAGTAGTCATGTGCAGGAAAGAGCCTGGCACACTGTAGGAAACTTTCCATCTATGAGGTACTATACTTGTCACGCACATATTACTCTTATTACATCATGGGGATTGCATTCAAGAAATATGTGACTTTAGCTGCATTTAAAGAAGACTGTATTCATTGCAAGCTCAATCATTATTGTGTGAGTCTCTACATATTATTTTACTTCAATTATGATGCTTTCATCTTAGGCTCTAATTATATATCTTGTTGTACTTACTCTATTAAGTGAATTTAAAAAGGAGTCACATTAAATAAAAGCCCTTTAAATTTTTTATGACATAAAGAGTTGCCACAGACACACTCTTCTTGCATCTTACCCTGGTACAGTCAAATGCAATTAACTATTCAGACTGGCGGAGCATCTTTTACATTTTTCATAAAGATTCTAAGTGAAAAGGTTGTACTTATCTGTCAATTAAGTTATGCAACTTTCAAAAATAGCTAATAGCATGAAGCAAAGGCAAAATTGCAATCACAGATTGTATTCAGTGGAATTCAGCAGACAAAAATGAAGCCAGGTAGGTCATCTGAAAATGTGCTCATAGTGATTTTTCAGTGCAGCAACATCCAGTGCATAGAACACTGAAGACAAAGTCCAGAGGCATGTGTGGATTAAAAAAATATTGGCACGAATTATTACATGGGGATTTTGTCTAATCTCTTTGTTTCATTTAGAGATGTCCAAAAGTAATTCCTGTGAGACTTGAAATGTTTATCAGACATTTCAGAGTGTCAGGATCTTCTTTAAATAACTTCTGAATCACCTGGAAATGCACCATGGACTTGGCTAATGGTGGATGGAATACAGCTAGGGAACAAGTTGAAAAGGTCACATGGACACCAAGGGCGAAGTTTCAATCAGACAGCGAGTAGTGGCCTTCTGAGCATTTTGTGAGTCTGGATTGAAGTATGTGGAGATGGTATCTTCTCTCAGTTCAGGTAAAAATGATTTGACCAGGTTGACATGCAAGCATATGTGTTACATAGCTATTTTTGCAGTGATTTTAAAAATTTGAGCAGCATAATTTCTATCATGCCATGATGTTTCAGCCCTGGGTTCTACTTATTTGGCTCTCAGTGCTTACTGAGGTAAACTATGTTTTAACTGACTGTAACAATTGTGTATCGAGTTTGCCACTTTACTTTTAGGAATCTCTACATAGCCAGAAAAAGTTAGAGCCAAGGGTGTTCAATTGAAAAAAATTTTAATATCATCTCTCAGTTTGAACTGATATATATATATATATATATATATATATATATATATATATATATATATATATATCCCTTCTCTTTCAGTGGCCAAGACATCACAAAATCCTCTAACCATATATCATGAAACAAAGATAATAATAATGCGCCCCGGCTGGTGTAGCTCAGTGGATTGAGTGTGGGCCTGAAAACCAAAAGATCGTGGTTTGATTCCTAGTCAGGGCACACGCCTGGGTTGCAGGCCAGTTCCCAGCAGGGGACACATGAGAGGTAACCATACATTGATATCCCTCTCTCCTTCCCTTCCTCCTCTAAAGATAAATAAATAAAAATAAAAAAGATAATAATATTGCTTACTCTCATATGCCAATTGTTCATGTTTGATTTAAAGTGATTTAATGGCACAGATCTAAGTAAGGGTCTGGTAAGATATGCTACAAGAAACATGTTTAATTGCAAAACCATTAGATATGTAACAAACACTAACTATTATTAGTAATCATAGTGACCATTTACAGAGTGCCTATTCTATGTATATGACAATGCACTAAATTAGAAATTTCACTTGAATGTTCTCCAACCCTTACAACTGTATTAAAAAGGCATCACGTTCTCCATTTTACACATAAGAAAAGCGAGTCACAAAAACGTTAGGTAACGTGATCAAGCTCAACTGCTCGGTTTAGAGACAGGATTCAAACCTCAGGTTGCGCCTCCAAACCTCAGGCACTATGCCAAGGGGTGAGGTACCTATTCAGAGCAAAGGCTAACCATTGCTATAAAAAAGTCTAATCACTCATAGGTTTCTTGTATTATTTAGCATTTAACAAATACATTATTTTTCAAAATATTCTATTATTTTAATTTTTTTGCTTTTTACCATCAGCTTTCCAAATGGCCTTTATCTCCTTTGGTGTAGTGACCCTTATCATCTAGGGGATTTTAGATGCTTTGGCAATGATGGAAATGTAATGCCTCATTGTACGGTCTCCAAACATATACAAATCTCCAAAAATTTATGTGCAATTTCAAGAATCCCAGAAATCAACCCAACTCCCTACAGTCAATTAATATTTGACAAAGGGGGCAGTAACATCAAATGGAGTAAAGATAGCCTCTTCAACAAATGGTGTTGGGAGAACTGGACAGCTACGTGCAAAAAAATGAAACTTGAGCACCAACTTACACCACACACCAAAATACATTCAAGGTGGATAAAAGACTTAAATATAAGCCGTGACACCATTAAAGTCCTAGAGGAGAACATTGGCAAGAAAATCTCAGATATTCCACGCAGCAACATTTTTACGGATATGTCCCCTAGAGCAAGGAATATAAAGGAAAGAATAAACAAATGGGATCTTATCAAAATAAAAAGCTTCTGTATGGCTAAAGAAAACAGTATTAAATTAGCAAGACAACCAACTGTATGGGAAAACATATTTGCCAATGATACCTCAGACAAAGGTTTAATCTCCAAAATATACAAAGAACTTACACGATTCCACTCTAGGAAGACATCGAACCCAATTAAAAAATGGGAAAAGGACTTGAACAGACACTTCTCTAAAGAGGACATACAGAATATCCAGAGACACATGAAGAGATGCTCAATATCGTTAGCTATCAGAGAGATGCAAATTAAAACCACAATGAGATACCACTTTACACCAGTCAGGATGGCTATAATAGACAAAGCAACAAACAACAAATGTTGGAGAGGGTGTGGGGAAAAGGGGACCTTAGTCCGCTGTTGGTGGGATTGCAGACTGGTACAACCATTATGGAAAACAGTATGGAATTTTCTCAGAAAAATAAAAATTGACCTGCCTTTTGACCCAGCAATTCCACTGCTAGGATTATATCCCAAGAATCCTAAAACATCAATTTCAAAGAACCTATGCACCACAATGTTCATAGCAGCACAATTTACAATAGCCAAGAGTTGGAAGCAACCTAGGTGCCCGTCGGTAAATGAATGGATCCAAAAATTGTGGTACATATACACAATGGAATTCTATGCAGCAGAGAGAAAGAAGGAGCTACTACCCTTTGCAACAACATGGATGGAACTGGAAAGCATTATGCTGAGTGAAATAGGCCAGGTGTTGAAAGACAAATACCATATGATCTCACCTTTAACAGGAAGCTAAATAACAAAATAAACAAGCAAATAGAATAAAAACAAAGACACTAAAATAGAGAACAAGTGGGCAGCGACCAGAGGGGAGAGGGAAGGGAATTTAAGGGGAAAAACGGGGAGGGATTTTGAAGAACAAGTATGAAAGACACAGGGATGAGGTCTGTGGGGGGGGGGAAGGGGAGGGAGGTGGGGAGCACGGGGCAGGGGGGCTGGGATGGGAGAAATTGACAAAAGAAAACTGTACTTGAAAAATAACTAAATAAATTTTAAAAAAAAAAAGAATCCCAAGTCACGCTAGAATTGTAGGGTGACCAACCATCCTGATTTGTCTGGGATTAAGCAATTCCCAGGATGTGGGAGTTTCAGTTTTGAAATGGAGAAATTCCTGGACAAACTAGGACAATTTGGTCATCCTAAAATGTAACATTTACATAACACTGTAATAAATACTTTTGACTAGAAGCTAAGGCTTTTGGTTTTACATACACTATACATGAAGATATGAGGCTGAGCAACAAAATGAAGAATTTACTCATTTAAAGCCTTTATTTAGTTTTCATTTAGTGTAAACAAGAGCTTTTGATATATATTAATGGAGTATATGACAAAGAGTGGGGTGAGTTAATTTTTATCAGTTGCACCAGCTTATTTTATTGTAGCTCCAATGTTTCAAGAAAAATTTATTGTTTTATGTTTCATTAAGCTAAGATTGACTTTTCATAAGTATCTAAAAATGTTTTAAGCATATATATGCTATCTGACATTTTTCAGTGAATAAATATATGAATGAAAGAATATATATTTTTTTACCTTGTTTGGTAAAAAGTACCATGTGGCCTAAAAAAAGACAATGGGAACAAAAAACGGGGATCTGAGGAAAGTACCCTCACAGGGTGATCTTGTCATAACTTCCTAATCGGCCAGGTCATGGTGGGTAGTCACGCCCCAGGCATGTAACTTCTTTCCTGAAAGGCTTATCTTTGCCTTAAGCAAGTCCTATCCATGGTTTCTGTTCATCTAGGTTACCACACCCTTAAAATCTTTTTCAATTACAGTTGACAGTCTATATAGTACTTTGTATTGGTTTCAGGTATGCGTCATGGGGGTTAGACAACATGCCTTTGAAATACCAATCCCCACCTTGCTTATTTGCACCTTCATGTAATCTTCCTTACTTGTTCCCGATTTAATTTCAAAGGCATCAAAGAAACTGCAAACTTTTATTCTCTTTACCATTTGAGATCTTGCTTCCTGGCATATGTTGTCATTTTGGCTCAAATAAAGTGGTAAGAATTCTGTATAGGTTTAGAAGTTTCTTACGTTGACAACTTCATAAATTGACCGTTTTCTCACAAAAAGTTCTTATATATTACATTAGTGATTTAATTTCTATGTCTTACAAAAGGTGTAATTCAGTATTTTCTAAGTACAGTTTAATTACAATTTTACTATTACTATAGCACTAGCATGAATATTTTCAATCAATCTTCACATTATTTTTTTCTAAAAAGACAAGCTTCGGCAGCTCTTTATAAAATGTGGTGTCTTCTAGATAAGAAAAAGAATATTTATATAACTCACAACAACCTTTAGGGTTGTGACAAAATGTATTTTTATTTCAATTAGCACTTTATATAAAAACCAGCCAGTTTATGTGCAGTTAATGAAGAACTCAGCCCTAGCTAGGTGGCTCAGTTGGTTGAAGCATGGTCCGTACATCAAAGGGTTGCCAGTTCACTTCCAGGTCAGGGCACATATTCAGGTTTTGTTCAGGTTTGCTTCCTGGTCAGGATACATATGGGAGGCAACTGATAGATGTTTCTCTCTCACACTGATGTTTTTTTCTCTCTCTCTCCCTCCTTCCCTCCCTTCTTCTCTTCCTCTCTCAAATCAATAAACATATCTTTGGGTGAGGATTAAAAAAAAGAATTCTAGAGACCATCTAATCAGATTTCCCTTATTTTCTGTCCTTACTCAGATGGTAAACTCAAAGACAAAACATAGCTATTTTACCAAGAGGCTGTCAGCTTGGTATGATTTTCAGAGATATTCATGATCTGTTATCATTCTCCACTCAAATCATCCAAAGATGTGATCCTATGGAGGCATGCAATTTGCATAGGAAAACAACCATAAAACCTGGTGATGGTGGTTTTGCAACTGTTAAACTAGAAAACAATGGGTGTAGCCAATCTATAGCAACATCTACTAGCACTCCTAGAATTTAGTGATACATTTATGATATGATGTGAGAACAGGAAAAAAAAACTTTTAAAACACAATGAGGTATCTCCTCATGCTTGTAAGAATGGCCATCATCAATAAATCAACACACAAGTGCTGGCAAGGATGTGGAGAAAAGAGAACCCTCATGTACTGTTGGTGGGAATGCAGACGGGTGCAGCCACTGTGGCAAACAGTATGGAAAGACATCAAAAAATTAAAACTGGATCTGCCTTTAGGCCCGGTACACCCACTTCTGGGAATATATCTGAAGGAACCCCAAATTCGAGTTCAAAAGAACATAAGCACCCCTATGTTTGCTGCAGTATTATTTACAATCACCAAGATATGGAAGCAGCCCAAGCATCCCTCAGTAGATGAGTGGATAAACAACTATGAGACATTTACACAATGGAATACTACTCGGCCGTAAAAAAGAAAATTTTACCCTTTGCTACAGTATGGCTGCACTTAGAGAACCTTATGCTAAGTGAAAGAAGCCAGTCAAAGAAAGAAGAGTACCATATGATCTCACGTATAAGAGAAACCTAAATAATAAATTCAGCTAAAAAGTAAAACAGAGACAGACTCATAGATAGAGAGCAGGCTGACAGCTCTGGAGGTGGGTGGCTGAGGTTGGAGGGATCAAGGAGAAAGGAAAAAGGACTCAGGGACATGAACAACAGTGTGGAGATTGTGGGAGGCAGGGGGATATAATGGGGATAAATGGTAATGGAAAAAATACAGTACAAAATCCCATTAAAAAAAGGAACTGCTTTTTGACCCAGCTATTCCACTTCTGGGAATTTATCTGAAAAAACCCAAAGCACTAATTTAAAAGAATATATGCACTCCTATGTTTATTGGAATGCTATTTACAATAGGCAAGATTTGGAAGCAGCCCAAGTGCTCTTCAGTAGAGTAGATGAGTGGATGAAAACCTGTGGCATTCACACAATGGAATGCTACACAGCAGTAAAAAGAGAAGGAAATGCTACCTTTGCCACAGCATTACGTTAAGTGAAATAAACCAGTGTGAGAAAAATAAGTATGATGTGATTTCACTTATATGTGGAATCTCAAGTCAAAAATGAAGCAAAAGAGTGACAGACTCATAGATAGAGAGCAGGCTGACAGCTGACGGGGCGGGGGCTGGGCAGGGGGCACAGAGGCATTGAGCAAAAAAGACATGGACGACAGGATGGTGACTGCTGGAGGGAGGGGTGGGGGAGGGGGAAGAGGGTAAAGGGGGTCAATGGTGACAGAAGGAGACTTGACTTGGGGTGGTGAACATGCAATACTGTGTACAGAGGATGTGTTGTAGAATTGTACACCCAAATCCTCTATAATGTTACTAACCAACGTCACCCTAATAAAGTCAATAAAAAAGAAACTAAATTAAAAAAGATGTGCGATAAACAGAAAGAGAAAAACATCAAAATCCTAAAGCCTAGATAGCAAATGGCTTCCTCCTGCAGCCCAGATAACTGACACTTTTAAGGTAACCTTGGACATGTGAATAGCAAGTATTTTTTCAAGAATTCAAAACACGTTTTCTATTAAGTTGAAAACTAACGATAAGGTAGGATACTTACTAATATATCTTTCAAAACAACATGTGCTATTTACATCTGTTCCTATTTCCTTAGTGTCAGTAACAAAAATGGATAACTCAAATTTACAAAATGTGGTATAAACACGTTAAGACTACAAAATGCTATGGAGCATTTGCCATCTACTACAGGGTGTGAAAGCCCCCAGTAAGTTTTAAATTTATGTTTACTGTATTTTTTGGACTATAAGGTGCACCTTTCCACCCCAAATTTGAAAGGAATAATTGTTATTAATGCTACTGTTGAGCTCTGTTCATATTTACATTGGTGAAATAGTGTGTTATTTATGTTATTAAATATTTGACCATAGTTTGTGCTTCAAATTTTTTTTGCCTATTTTTCCTCCTCTGAAAACTAGATGCATTTTATGATCCAAAAAATATGGTGTATATATACATTTTAAGATGGGAGAAGACAATTTTAATTGTCCAGTTTATTTTACAAGGGGATATCACTTTGTATCTGTCTATTCAACGTGCCAAGAATAAAAGAATACAAAAGGGGAATACATTATTTGGTTTGGCAGTTGAGGAATATAGAGGGATTTAAATGATTGGACTCTTCCACAAATGTTATATTGGTTGCCAAGAAACATGGGTGCTTCTAACTACGCAGCCTTTCAGTTGCAATGCAAGAATCAGGAGAAATGGCCAATTCCACTTTCTGGAGGAATCTTCTCAGCGAGAAAGTCTCAGGATATTAGCAACCACAACCAGGGTTGGGAGATATGGGGCTTCAAGAGTGCTCCTGGGTGACTGCTAAATATTGTTGGCTACATTAAACTAATTGTTTGAAATTTAAACAGAGGTAGGAACTAATCTTTGATTCCTGGTCTTCGTGTAAAACTGAATACCGTTGCCAACAGCTCAAAAAGAGTTGAAAATTCACAGATAGCACTGAGCAGGTAAATATTTAGCATTTAACTTACACGTCAAATCCAATTGTGAGAACTCAAGAAATAATTTGCGGCGATGGTTATGGTTGAAATTAGATTCCCCTCGTTCCCCAGGTGGTTTTTGAGTCATATTTACTTACTTGGTGTGAGACGTTGCCAGCCTTGTTTTAGGAAATGGCCTTTTATACTCTTTCATTGATTCTGTGCAGTAAAACATGTGTATTATGCACTTGCTTTAAAATGACAAAGTATGGGTGTTTGCATCCTGTTTACCTGTTTATGTCATGTGACAATCACATGTCATGAAGTATATTCTCAACCTCTTAGTAAAAGAAGGGTAACCCGGAGCTTACCTCCTACGGGTTATCTTAAGCATACAATAAGGAGATTAAAAGAGAGTTTACCACATGGTGGCATAAAAGTGTTCCAAAAAGCTGTCTCATAACTAGGCCCTAGCTAAAACACTGATGTTCTTTCTTATCACTGACCTCTCTATATGTCTTTATGACTTCTTTTCAGAATGTACTTTCCCATCTCTCTTCAAATTCTAGATTTTCTCAAGGTTTCAACTCCCTTGTGATACTAATGTTAGTCTCCTCCAATTGAATGAACCATTCTATATGCTCAGTGTCCTATAGCTTGCTGAAGGTACCTCTATTTTAATATATTTTAACTTACAGTTTATGGGGGATCCCCTATGCAGCTGTGAATACCATGAAGAAACTATTTTATTCTTATCTGGTCAAAACCCTACCAAAGCTTCTTGCAAATGGCAGGATTCCACATTAGAAGTTAAGGGCAGAGATAAATGAATAAACAAATACACCATAACATTATCTGCATGAGAAAGCAATGGGTTTGCTAGTTAAGAAGCTGCTGAGAAATTATGAAAATGATGAAAGGTTAGTATGGAGATGGCTTGTAACATTAATATGTAACAGATTAAATGTTAATCACCAAACTACATGCTAAATATTGTAGCCCTGGCTGGTATGGCTCAGTGTATTGAGCACTGGCCTGTGAATCAAAGGGACACCGGTTCGATTCCCAGTCAGGGTGCATGCTTGGGTTTGGCCAGGTCCCCAGTAGGGGGCGTGTGAAAAGCAATCACACACTGATGTTTCTCTCCCTGTTGTTCTCCCTCCCTTCATCTCCCTAAAAATAAATGAATAAAATCCTTAAAAAATATTGTTGTAAATGTGTATTTAAAACATCTCAAAATAGAATAACTTTTAGTAAAGAAACTCTTGAAAATCAATCATTTAATTTCCACAGTAATATTTCATATAGTAACCAAGGCACTTTTTAAAACTTATTTATCATCATTTGGCTCAGGTAAAAGTGACACAAAATGAGAGAATAATTGTATTGTGGAAATTCTATATCAGGATAGTGAAATAACAGGGATGAGCAAGTAACCTAACTCATTTAGCTGGGCAGAAGCATATGAAGTCTGTCCAGAAAAAGTCCAGCCATTGTTAATATAACAAGAATGGTTTGTGTGACATCCATGTAACTGGCAGCCAAGGAGGGTGGATTGGAATGCACATGTGTGAATAATGAGGACTTCACTGTACTAGTCAGTGGGGGCGGTAGATGCTGCTGAGTGAGCATGTGTGCTGTGTGGCCGTCACATTCAAAATGACTGAGTGAGTAGAGCACAAATCTGCATCAAATTTTGCATGAAGCCTAAACATTCTTCTGTGGAAACTACTGGGATGGTTCAGAAGGCCACAGCTATGGGCAACTGGAGATTGGCAGCTTCATCACAACAATACACCCACTCATGCATCACATCACTTGAAGTTTTTTTGCAAAACATCAAATCACCTAGGTGACTCAGCCCCTCTTACAGCTCAGTTTTCACTCCCTATGACTTCTGGCTTTTCCCAAAACTAAAATCACCTTTGAAGGGGAAGAGATTTCAGACCATTCATGAAATTCAGGAAAATTCAACAGGGCAGCTGGTGGCAATTGGGAGAACTTTGTAAGGTCTCAAGGTGGCTACTTTGAAGGGGACTGAGGTGTCATTGTCCTATGTATAATTTTTTTTTGTATCTTGTATCTTCTTCAATAAATGGCTCTATTTTCTATATTGTGTGGTTGCATACCTCCTGGGCAGACATCATATGTCTAAATTTGAAATTGGAAGTCTCAATTCAACATTGGCAACAACAAAGCTCATAAAACCTGTTACTATTCAAATCTTAATTCATCATTCCAGCCTTTAAAAAATGGTAATAAGGACCAGTATAAAGGAGATACAATGTGATTGGGGAAAATAAAAATTATGAATTAAAAATCTTTGAATTGGCCTTGCTAAAAAGTGAAAGAATCTGTGGGACACAGGGATATTTGACAAGAAGCCCTTGACAGAATCTCGTTGACCTAAGCATATCAGAAAATTGAAATTAATGAGCTAATTATTATTCTTCTCAGTGAAATACAAAAAGTAGTGTTTAGAGAATATTTACATTTTGCCTCTACAAAATGACATGAAAAGGAGACAACCCAAGGAAGGCAAAGGGGTTACTCAAGCTTAAATTCATAACAACTCTGTCTTTTTTTTTTTTTCATAAATTAATGAGAAGCAGCAAGAAGTCCTCCAGTATACTCCACCATTCAACTATGGAGGTTCCTGGTATACAGTCACACAGCACATGGCCATATGTACATACGTGGTCCTGCAATGGAGCAGAAAAATTCCTATCACCTGAGCTAGCCTAGCCATCATCATGTAGCGATGCAATGCATTACTCATGTGTTTGTGGCGATGATAGTGCAAACTTTCTGCTCGACAGACGTGTAAAAGTGTAGCATATACAATTACGTGCAGTACATAATACTTGATAAGTATTGAAGAATGACTGTGCTACTGGTTCATGTATTTACTCTTCTGTACATCTTATCATTATTTTAGAGCATACTCTTTCTGCTTATAAAAAATTGCTAAATACAGTAAGTTGTGTTACACACGCAGCAGCCTCATACATGTTGTGCCTATCACGTGTCTTGATGGCATCATTTTCTGTTGTATAGTAATATGCTGTGTAGTGACATAGCTCAGGGGCAATACGCTATCCCACACAACCTAGGTGTATACTAGGCTACACCATCTGGGGATGTGTGAGTGCACTTTATGATGTTCGCACGATGGCGCATTCCTCAGAATGCATCCCTGTCATTAAGTGGCACGTGACTGTATTTGAGCACAAGCTGTAAACATCCCTAAGAGAGTCCAATCATGTGAATACGAAGTTAAATCTTCCACTGATGTAACCTTTTAACCACAAAGCAAGTGATGACCACAAAGCTTGTACACCCTGGGCACTCCAGGAAATTGATTTATATTCACTCGACATAGAGGAAATGAGATCTGCAGAAAGTGGAATTTGTTTGCTTAAACTACAGAAGACCTCACAAGCCTTGGGAAAATTTAGCTATCACCATATTCACATTCTCCCCCACACACACCTAATTCCGGTTTCTCTGTATGTTTATCCACAATAACATCCAGGTCTTTACCCACAACTACAAATATAGGCTATGTGAGTTTCATACTCTATTATAATACATTATAGATCAAGCTAGACATATTATCCACATGCAATATATAGCTTAATATGTAATATTTTTAGTCAAAACTCACATTACTATTATTTGGCATACTACTTGAGCAAAGGGTATCTCTAACAGTTTAATATCAGGCCCAAAACAAATATAAAATTTATTTTATATATGTATCTATGTGTATGCAGTGTAGGGCAAAAGTAGGTTTGCAATTGTTTGTATGGAAAATAATACAGTAATAAATAAATAACAATAGAAGAATAAACTGTGTTTTATGTACTCATAACTGTAAACCCGCTTTTGCCCCACTCTGTATATATGATAAAAATCACATGTTAAGACATTTCTTCCTATACATACAGGAAAGAATTCCCTTTTCCTGAAGAAATTTTCCTTCTCTGAAAAAAAGAATTTTAGCATTGATCTTATTTTCCATTTTCTATGGTAGCCACTCTGCATCTTGGAATGACTACAAAGCCATCGTCTCCTCTTGCTTGGATGACTAAAAAGCACCTGAGATTTCCTGCTCCTGATTATTTCCCCTTCAATACACTCTTAAGACCTACAGAGGAAGAACAATTTGATACATGAATATCATGAACTCATCCTTTGCTTACAATTTTTCAATAGCTTCCTACTGCCCTTGTAGGGGCCCTGGGCAGGGTGCCTTTTCAAAATCTGCCACAATGTATACCCATTACTTTGAATTGAAGCTACTCAACAAGTAGCTGGTACCAGATGGGCATGTTGACCCTCACTTCTCTCCCTGAATACGGGGAAATATATCTACCCCATGACAGGTACCCTCCTTATACTTGGAACCCCCTTTATCTCTAGAGTTAAACAAAATCCAGGGCTGAAGGAGCCTATATAAAGAAACTTTGTTACTCCTTTTCTAATTTACTACCCAAGCCCAAACTTTGTTTCAATTCCTCACTAATGAATATAAAAGTTTTGCTTAGACTCCTTTCTAATGAGCACTAAGTTCTTATTTTGCCAATTCTTCCCAAATTCACTGTTCGCTTGTCTAAAAAGCATAAAACATTGGCTTGTTCATCATTACTCTTACTGTCATTTGGGATTCTTCCATGTCCATGTAGCAAAATCTTCTTATATTCTCCTATTACTCTGATCTTGTGTCAAGGTTTTACTATTAGTCCAGCCACAAGGACTTTACAAGGGGTGTGGAATTCTCCCTTTCTCTGACATCCTTAAAGTAGACATCCAGATCCTCAGGATCTTTAGCATGGGCTATAAGACCCTGCATGGAAAGGTTCCTGCTTAGTTCTTCACCCTCTGGTAGTACCATCGTTTTCTTAGCCTTAGTCACCCTATGAGTTCCTTTCTGTGAGTTCCCACCATGGGGGCATTCCTTAAGCTCCTAATTCCAATAGGATGGGGTTCCCTCATCTCCCCTTAGTTAGCTGCTACTCATCTTTTAGATCACAGCTGTCGAGTCCCTTCCTAAGGGATGTTCACCCTGGCAACACAGTCTGCATGAGCTCTCTTTGTGATGCTCTTTTTCTGAGCTGAGCTGTATGTTGCAAATATTCACATAATCCTCTGTGGGTCAGTTCTGTAAACAGTTCCATGAATAGTTTCCCTGCTTATAGTTTGTGTTGTCATTTTGGGAGTTTGTTTTCTCACCATCATACTCCAGCAACTAGTGCCTTGTATGTATTGGCTATTCAATAAGTATTTGAATGAGTGAACTGAAACATTAGTCCTTAAGACTGCATACATGCCCTGGCTGGTGTAGCTCACTGGATTGAGCACAGGCTGCAAACCAAAGGGTTGCCGGTTCAATTCCCAGTCAGGACACATGCCTGGATTGCAGGCCAGATCCCCCAGTAGGGCCATGTAAGGAGCAACCATACTGTTCTCCCTCTCTTTCTCCCCCCTTCCCCTCTCTAAAAAATACACACATATATGGCTTTATACATGATTCTTCTACTTCTTCATAATTAATTTTATTACACATGTTATTTTTAGAAAGTGTCCCTAACTCTTTGTAGAAGACAGTGGAGAAAAGTAAAGCCATGGCTGATAATATTGGATTTCAAGTATGATAAAAGAGTGCAAAAATTATTTTATTCCCTTATAATATGTTTAGATAGAAATGATATCAAACAAGGATAAATTACTTAGAAATGAACTTTCCTGTTGGCTATGGAAAGGTGTAGCTAATAACTAGGACACTGTTAACTATGTTACAACCTTGACTGGCCCCCTGTTACGATCATCACGTATATTAGTAACAGAGCACTATACATTTTAATGAAATCAATAAAACAATATATCTTCAATGCATTTCAAATGCTATGCTTACATTTTTATGAAAGTTCAGAACATGAGAAATTTTGAAGCAAGATAAATTTGCCATGAGTTTACACACACCTTAAAAGAAATGTTTGCACACGCTGATTGCATGATGATGGGTTGCTTTCAGAACAGAAACACCAAACGTGTTAAATGCATTATTCCTAACGCAGTACCATCTTCGTATTCAGATTTAATCACAACCCTAACAAGCACCTTTCGCTCATATAAAGATAGATCATTTAACTTTTTGTTTATACAGAATCATCTGTAGAAAGCAGTTATCACTCTGTTCATTTCTTCATTCATTCCACAACCATGACTTTTATAACTACTCTATGTCAGGTCTTGTGCAAGATTTGGGAGATGCTGATACACTCCCAGATCCTACCATCAATGAGCTTACAGTCTTTTGAGAGAGACAAGCCAACACTTTCAACATGATGTGAAAAGTCTCAAGATGTCAGAGCAACTAAAACATAGAAAGGGGACTCTATATTAGACTAGAAGCAGTATCAAAAAGGAGGAAATAAAGGGAGGAAGGGTGCCCCCTGGAAGAGGAATATGCATATTTTACATGGAACTGCACAATGTATTTAAGAAAAAGCAAGAAAATCTGTGTGGCTAGTGTTAAGGGCATTTTGGGAAAGGACAGATTTTGGGCAAAAGAGGTAGCTAGAATTTTTAAACAGATCAGATATTTTAAGTGAATATGGTGTGCTCCAATTCTGTATTCGACTTTATTATAAAACCACATTTTTGTTTTGGAGTTCATTAAGCTAAATAGTTGATACAAAGCAGGACATATATAATATGCATTTATTTCCTCTTTAAGGTAATTAAAATGTTGCTCTGCACTCAGAGGCATATTCATGCAAATATGTAAGTTAAAATTCATAAAACCCTAATGCATACAACACATGCACACCCAAGTTTTAAACATTCAGAGAAAAGTCACTGACTGGCTGAGTTGGAAATCTGTACATATTGATAACAGATGGATTCGCTCATGCAACTGGTTTGTACCATTTCATTCTGCCAAATCAAGCAGCAACAGAAACAGTGTGCAACATAAATGTTAGCATTCATAGATCAACCTTTTATGGGAACATAGTTTTTCATGTAAACAATTCACTCGACATCTTAAAGCAATCTTTTTATATCCCTTGTTATGGTTTTCTCAGGCAAGCAGAACAATTTCAAGGGAATGTACAAGGTAGACTATTAATATTAGTCACTACTCAAGTTGTGTCTACAGGCTGTTCACTAATTTACATCCAATTTGCATCAAGTACCAAGAGTGGTAGTGCAATGAAGTGGAAAGTATTTTTTTTAACTTCTCTTTCTGTTAGTGTGCAAACTTGGATATCAGCATATCTAGGGTGATTTTCACTACCTCTAGAACATAACCCTGTCATTTAAATCCTCCTATTTTCAGCAGGTTTGTTTTGCTCTTCAAGAAATACATGTACTACAAATAACAGCAACAATGTTTGCACTTAATGTTTCCTAAGTCATCTTGGAATGCTGACAGATTGTTAGAAATCCATCACAATGTACTTTTCACATATATTTACATGGTATTCAAAAGAGAAGACTGGATAGATAATGGAAATCTCGTATAAATCTGTAAGCTACTTTAACAGTTTCAAATTTACGTTGCCCCGTGAGAGTGTTAAATCAGACACGACTTCTAGAATTTTTGAGACATAAAATAAACAGACGAGGAATAAAGGAAGCTCTGTGAATGCATGTTTCCAAACTGTTCTCTGGCTTCAGAGATTTGATACGGGTAGGTAAACTAAAGCCGTGTTTCAAAGTAATGTTTCTTGACTGTGTTCTTTTTAAATCTGTGAGTTAAAATGGTTCAGAACAGCGGTGTGCTCTGTTCTAAGCCATGCTATATTCTGGGGACAATTGTTTTTTCTTGTTCTTGTTACTGGGGAAACTTTACGACAACCATGGAACCACACAAATTGCAAGCACGCAGGCAACTCTTTTTCAGTGGCCTTAGTCCAGGGCATCTGGGACTATAAAATATAGAAAGATCCATAAATAAATGATAATGTTTGGCATTTTCAGTATCTTGAGACCCAATAAAATGTACATTTTACCAGTGGAGTCAAAATGACAAGAAATTCCTAGTTTGGTCTCAGAACAGTTCTAGGGATTCTAAGGGAGCGATAATGAACCCCCAAATGTAAATAATACTGGGGTCTCAAGAATCTCATGTACTAGTTGAAAAAGTAAGCTATGTGTGAAAAATTAATAAACTATAATTTTTAGAATTGTATCATCCTAGAGATTTCCACGCAGAATACAATATTTAAAAAAAATTTTTTAAAAATGTTCGTTAAATCATTAACACATGTATTTTAGACTGTTCTAAATAGAAGGGGAAAAAAGAAGAAAGTTCTCTATAACTACTATAACTAACCCCTGCTCCAAAATATGGAGCAATGATAATCTTGGGTAGGTCCATTCACATTTTATTACCAAGCATTGAAAAATTTATGCTCTGGGTTTAATATCTTTTGTTGTTTTTTTTTTTACTTTTTGAGAGAGGAAAAGTGGGAGAAAGTAAGGGAGAGAAACACCAATGTGTGGTTGCCTCTCGCATGCCCCCTACTGGGGACCTGGCCCACACCCAGGCCTGTGCCCTGACTGGGAATCAAACCAGCGACCCTTTGGTTCACAGGCTGGCACTCAGTCTACTGAGCCACACCAGCCAGGTAGATTTACAATCTTTTGATACCTCTTCTCCTACATCCCTCAAAAGGGATATATAGACACAAATTAATTATTCAAATGCTGCTGTAGAACTATTACCATGTCAGTGATTGCCTAGGAAAGTGCACATTGGAGTTATAGTTAACTGCCCACAGTACTTAAACGTTTTATGTCATCACCTTCACTATGTTCTTACCCTGTGTTGTCTAAAACAGTTTCCATCTATAAGGCAATTAAAATTTTAATTGATGAAAATTCAATAAATTTTCAATTTCTGTTTTTAACTCACACTCATCACATTTCAAGGGTTTAACAGTCCCATGTGAGTATTGGGTACTGTATTGGTTGCTGCAAATACAAAACATGTCTATTGCAAAAAGTTCTATTGGAAAGCAGTATCTGAGCGATGCTACTTATCAGGGTCACTAAGAGGAACTTACTATTTATTCTGCTTTGTTTGCATAATTTTATTTATAATATATTGTAGTATGGCACATTTGGATTGTGAAGGGGACAAAAGGCTGGCCACCTGAAACCTTTTGGAATATTGATTTTAAGCTGATTATTAAGAAATGAAAGACTCAGAAAGAATGTTTGACATCCCCCCTTTCTGGCCCAAGAAATTGAATGCAAAGTCCTGTTCCAGGAAGGAAATTTTAGCTTATATCACCTGAGCCTAATTGAATTAAGTGTGGTACAGAGGACGGTTCCAAGCTGGAGCCTGTTCACAGGATCACCCCGAGTCTTACTGTTTCTAGGGCTGCCTAGCAAACGTGGACCTGCCATGTATGTTCTGTCCCTCCTCCAGTAAATGACCTGTTTCCTTTGAAATCTCAGGTGCCTGCCCCCTTTCTCCTTGGTCCAAAATGACATATATACCCAATTTTGCCTGTCTTTGGAATTTTCATGCTTATGTGAATTCCCAGGGTACCCGTTAACCTGCTCTATGTCATTTGAATGATTAACTCAGCTAGAAGAACTCAGAAGGTGAGAGCAAAAGCTTTCTTTATTTTCTCCCTTCACAATGGCAACATACCACTGAATCTTTCCCAGATAGGGAAGAATACATGTACTGATTCAGTACAAAAAGGTTCATTCCAATGTATTTGAATTTTAGTGTATACCATCTATGGGCGGTATGCCTATAAGCCAGTTACTAACCTTTTGGACATATAGTTGTGAATGGTGCAAACCAACTCCTCTTGAATGGACCTACTGTCATTGTACAATATATGGGAAACATTATAAGGCCTTTGTGGGAACCCAGCAGCCAGGGAAAACCCCACCCGTTCGCTTAAGTAATGCACACATGCACACACACGATATTCAAATGAGGCTAAAGGTTATATCCTTTATTGCTCCTTCCCTGCCACTGCTCAGGTTGGCAGCGGCTGTACTTCTCTTCCAAGGGCCACAGCTCTGGTTGGGTCCACTTTCCTATGGCTACACTATCTGCAGCTTGTAATACTTGCTCTCTCCCTTTAACTCGTCAGGCCTAGGGATGGCTCATGTCTTTCTACTGTTGCTAGCATCATCTAGTCTACACCTTCCCATTAGTGTCTGCTAACCCTGTACACACCTTGTAACTTTTACCCCTTTTCACTTCTCATCTTTTACTCATTTCCTGCTGATGGCTTGTCAGAGAAGTAGACAAACCGAAATCATAAATAGATCTTGACTTCCGGGAGATATGTTATATCACTCTACAAAGTTTATACAGGGCCAAATTATAACATGAAATTAACATAAATAAATTTTATACACATATTTAGCTTAATTAATATCTATCTAAAACATATCTAGAATAGTTTTCATTGTATGTTGAAATTAAGAGAGTTGAGACAGTGACACGCATTCTTTTTTGTTAAAGGCAAAAGAGATTGTTTTTGGAATATAACATCTTTTAAAAGACAGAATTTCATTTCATAAAATCAACCCATAGTGTTAGAATTCTTTACCTTTTATTTTTACAGCCAAGAAAAATCAACATAATTGATATACCTTTTGCTTGGTCACAAGTTGTCAACTAGAGAACAAGCAAAGTCAAATGCATTATGCACAAGAATGTCAATTGCAGCAATATATAAAATAGGCAAATTTTAAAACAGTGCCAATGTGCAATATTAGAAGATAAAGAATGAATTAATTATAGATAATATTTTTAAATACCTCTTGCAAGCATTATGACATGGACATTGACCCATGAATGCTGAAGAGGCGCTGGCCCAATCCAATAAGATGCTGGTTTTCAAAAAACTGGAATAATCAGCTCTGACTGGTGTAGCTCAGTGGTTTGAGTGCAAGCTGCAAACTAAAGGGTTGCCAGTTCAATTCTCAGATGCAGGCCAGGTCCCCAGTAGGGGGCGCTCGAGAGGCAACCACACATTGATGTTTCTCTCCCTCTCTCCCTCTCTTCCCTTCTCTCTAAAAATAAATAACAAATTCTTAAAAAAAAAAAAACCAACTGGAATAATCATGCCAGGGCATACCAATGCAATAGAAGTTCTACACTACAGTCTAAACGATGATAAAATTTCACATTGCAAAATTAAACACCCCCAAGACTAAATGTATTAAGGAAAAACATGTTTAGGGAACAGGTATGCTATCTGTGGGTGTTTTTCTTTTTCCAAAGTACTATAAAATTTTCCTTTAAGTACCATGTATTTCTTTGCTAAAAAGGAAAGCTATGAGCAGTGAGCAAAAGTCAACAACTTCGAGTTTGTTAATAGAATTGTATATGTATCAACTCTAACGTTTCACTAATCACCAAAAAATAAGTATATATTTGGACAGAATATCTCAACAGTCCATTTATACTAAGCCTTTCATAGTAAATTCACCTCCTCTAAAATCTCAATGGCTAGGTAATGTCTTCATTAAAAAGGAAAAAAAACCCATAACGCTATCCTGTGTGGATAGAATGGTCAGCCTGCGGCAACCAGGAAGCAACACATGGAGAAAGAAGACGGAATAGTATATTGTGTGGCCACGGCAGTTGGTAAGGGGGATTTAATATCACTTCTGCAGTTCTTCCATTAAAGGTGCTTTCTTTGAGACTGTAGAGTTTATTTGGTGCTACACTTAAAGAAAAGTACCTTTCCATGTATATTAATTGGCAACCGTATTATTAATGTTTCATAAAGCTAAGGAAATACAGTTTTTAGATCAGATCTGGATTTAAGCCTAGATTTTGCCTCTTAGTAACTATAAAATCTTGTGCAAATGACTTAATCCCCATGAAGTCTAGTGTCTTTATTGACAAAATGGGGATAAAAAAAAAACGATTGGAATTGGCCGCTAGAAAGATTTACTGTTATGATGTGTCCAAAATGCATTGTGCCTGATATATTACAATTAATAAATGTTTGTTCCATTTTCTAAGTTGAAGAGGTAAATGGTAAACAGGAACAATGGTTTCACTTCACATGTTTTCTTTCTTTTGAGAAATATTTTATTTATTGAGTTTAGTGAGAGATGAAGGGAGAGAGAAAAACATTGATTTGTTGTTCCATTTACTTGTGCATTCATTGGTTGATTTCTGTGTGTGTCCTGTCCTGGGATCAAACCGTAGCCTTGGTGCAACAGGAAGGTGCTCTACCAACTGATCAACCCAGCCAGCGCCTTTCTCTCCTTCTTTTGGTTATGTTCACAAGACAGATATTTTTGTTTCAGTAAATGTGAAACAAAATGGCCAAATTGAGGTCATTGAAGAGGTTTCAGATGATATAAATTCTTTCATCATTTTAGTACTCATATTATCTTTCCACTTTGATTAAACTTTCAAAGAAGGTTTTCAGTGTTCATTCTAAATTATTGAAAGCTGAGGTTAGAAGTTCAAGTCCAACTTGGAATGCAAATTCAAACTTCCTAAACTTTTCTAAGACAGTAAAATAAGCATTGTTCTCCAGATTCACAGCATTTCATAGGCTATTTCTACATGTCATATTTAATTTAGTTCAAGCTTGCTGCTTGTCACAAGAGGCATTTTTCTCTTTGAAATAAAACCCTACTGCTTCCTTGACTTGGTTCTAAAATTTATTCACCAAAATAATTCTTTTTGATATAATTTTCAGAAAATGTGCTTTGTTTCAATAGCAGCTAGTAATTTTTCTAAGAAAGCCCCCAAAAGAAGAGATATTGCTGTAGAAGCCTAACATTTTTCTTTCAATATTTTACTTAAAAAATCTCAGGTGTTACACTTCACTGAGTCCAAGAAATCCAAGACAGTATCATTTAACAAAGTTCTAAGCAACTGCCGGTATGGTTACATTTTTTTTCCTACATCAAGTTTTCTCATCAAATAACTTCTTAGAAATGGAGATTTCATTTTTAAAAAGTATTTTATTTAATGGTAAGATTAAAATCTTCCCAGAGCGAGAGAACAAATAACAATAATCATTCATTTTTGTGGATGCCTAATCTATGCAACTGATAGGTGTTACTATACACTGTATACTAGGTCAGATCCAAAGTGCATTCCATTTAACTATCTAATAAGAGCTCAGTAAATCCTCATTGAATCCAAAGGAAATCAGGAGATATCCTACATTTTAAATTATACATACACAGTTTGTAGCTAATCGAGATATATATTATCAACATAGATATACAGATACCTGACCAGAAGAATAACACAATGTACTTAAGTGACTCTTTTCCATTGGTAAGAAAAACCTGCCTCATACTTCATTGGCCCAAGCTGTGTCCCATTTCATACTTAAACCTATAAATGGGAAGGGGTATGAGGACACATAAATGGAATAAATGAAGTATGATTCATTTCTTGTGATGAGGGTTTAGGGCCCTCTCTCCCCTGAAGAGGATTGCCAAATAATGGGAATGGGTATCTGATAGATACCCAGAGATCATTTGGAGAGGAAACTGGGATGAGACTAGTAAGTAAATTAATGGTTTTTGTTAAACCCCAGCATACAATGAAAAATTCAGTAATAATAATTATCGGTACGATATCCTTTTTAGCATCATATTAAATATGGCCAGAATTGCTGTGAATTCTAGACCTTAAATAATTTTTTAAATTAAATTTTAGGCATAGAGTATTCAATGTATTTCCAAAGTTGACACATGGGAAAGTATAATGAGTTATGTCTTGTTTTATTCTGAAGCACAGATTTTTTTTAGTTTGTAAACAATGATTATTGAATTTACTGGGATGACATTGGTTAATAAAATTATATAGGTGTCAGGTGCAGAATTCTACAACACATCATCTTTATTCTGTGTCATGCGTTCGCCACTCCAAGTCAACTCTCCTTCCATCACCATTTATCCCAACTCCTCTCATGGCCCCAACTCCCTCTGAGCCACAATTTGTAAACACAACCTAAAAAAATGCAAGCAACCACTAAAAGAATATAGCGGAAAGTGTGGTTTCATAGTGAAATGTTGTCAATTCAGTGTAGTTTAAGGAATGAGAAAAATAATGAGAAATCTTAACTAGCATATCATTATTTCTTTAACTATTTTTCCCTAAGAACAGCATACTTCAAATTAGGTTATTCCAACTGATTATTAATTAAGTCCTCAGGGGAACAATATAAATGAGAGTAATTTAAGAGTAGAATATCAATAGTGTTTGGCCAAAAAAAAAAAAAAGAATTGATAGTGCCCATTAAGAGTTTATATAATTTCTGGAATCATTAATACAATATCGATTTACTTAACAGACTCCTTTCACAGATAAGTTATCTCCTAGAATCTGGACATAGATACATTCTAAATGAGTTAGCCCACTTCAATAAGGTTTTATTTTACTACAGAACTGTATGGTAGGAATGCAAAAGGCCATAGCTGCTATGGAAAACAGTATGGAGGCTCCTCAAAAAATTAAAAATAGAACTTCCATGTGATTCAACAATTCCACTTCTGGGTATTTATCCACAAGAACTGAAATTAGAATTTCAATGAGGTATCTACGCTGCCATTTTAACAGCACTGCTATTCACAGCAGCCAAGGGGTAGAAACAACCTAAAATGCCTATTAATGAAAGAATGGATAAAAAAAATGTGGTGCACGCACACACACACACACGCGCACACACACACACACACAGAGGAATATGATTCAGCCTTCAAAATGGAAAGGAATCCTGCCATTCACTACAATGTGGATGCACCTGGAGGCTATTATGCTAAATGGAATAAGCCAGTCACAAAAAGACAAATACTGCATGATTCCACTTATATGAGGTAGCTGCAACAGTCAAATTCATAGAGTCACAGAGAGGAATAGTGGCTGCCCCAGGCTGGGGGAGAGGGAAACTTTGGAGTTACTAATCAGATGCACATAAACTTTCAGGTAAGCCCGATGAGTAACTTCTAGAGATCTGCTGAACAACCTAGTGCCTGTAGTTCACGATACTTGACGGCACACTTAAAATTTTGTTAAGAGGGTAGATCTCATGAGAAGTGTTCAAACCACAAAGAAATAAAATTAAAAAGAAAAGAAAAGAGAAGACCAAGAGATGAAGCTTGTCATGCAACAAGGGATGTTACGCAATATGGCCTAGATGAAGGAGACAGTTTAAACAGACTATAGGAGTCCATTCGTGTGTCTTTCAGGTTACTCTGTTTTTTTTTATTTATTTTTTTAAATTTTAATTGTTGTTCAAGTACAGTTTTCTGTCTTTTACTCCCAACCCAGCTTACCCACCCATCCCTCCCCATGTCCCTCCCATTTCCACCCCCCCCAGTTTTTGTTCATGTGTCTTTCATATTTGTTCCTGTAAACCCTCCCCCCTTTTCCCCCGAAATTCCCTCCCCTCTCCCCTCTAGTCACTGTCAGCCTGTTCTCTATTTCAGTGTCTTTGGTTATATTTTGCTTGTTTGTTTGTTTTGTTGTTTAGGTTCCTGTAAAAGGTGAGATCATATGGTATTTGTCTTTCACCGCCTGGCTTATTTCACTCAGCGTAATGCTTTCCAGTTCCATCCAAGCTGTTGCAAAGGGTAGGAGCTCCTTCTTTCTTTCTGCTGCATAGAATTCCATTATGTAAATGAACCATAGTTTTTTGATTCATTTATTTACTGACGGGCACCTAAGCAAAGTAGGAGGGATCACAATACCTGATACCAAACTGTACTACAAGGCCACTGTAATCAAAACAGCCTGGTACTGGCATAAAAACAGGCACGTAGACCAATGGAACAGAACAGAGAGCCCAGAAATAAACCCAACTCTCTACAGTCAATTAATATTTGACAAAGGGGGCAGCAACATAAATGCAGTAAAAATAGCCTCTTTAACAAATGATGTTGGGAGAACTGGACAGCTACACGCAAAAAAATGAAACTCAAGCAAAAACTTACATCATACACAAAGAGAAATTCAAGGTGGATAAAAGATTTAAATATACTCTGTTTCTTTAGTGCCTTGAGATCATAGCTGCCTGTTTGGATGACCTTTATTAGAATCTGAACCGTCACACCAATGTTTCTCCCAGAAAGCCAGCTACAGCACAGGTTTGGGAAGTGTGAGCATGGCCAATAAAGCTGCCTTTCACCATCAGAACTGAACAACTCTGTGGGTGCTTAAAAAAATTATCCAGGGATGTGGCTCAGTCTCTTGAGGGGTACTATTAGCCAATTAGGGCCCACAGGCCAGAAAAGGGACTGATAATTGTCTAAAAATAGGATGATGCAATGGGAAGGTGAAACATGCTCATTTTTTCCCCTTACAGATACATGTTGATTGAAATAATGAGAGCTTTAAAAAGCTGACACAGCTTTGATCTCTCCTTTGATGCTTCCTGCTCTTTTCTGGGATGTTATTCTGCATAGAATATAGTCAGTTAAAATGGAGAGCCAGCAAATAGTTTCTCCTTACTAATAATTAATACAAATGACTTGGCAAATAGAATTCTACAGAGTGGTGAATGTAAACAGCATAGGATGACCCCAAAGAGTAAAGAAATGGAAGTGTTTTTACAGTGTCATGCTAAGCTGCTCTCAGTCCCCTGCCCTGTCTGCAAGCACTGGGTGACTTTGCACCTACTTTTCTCTTTTCCAGAATGCCCTCTCTTACTTGTTACCACCAGTGAAAAGATTATACTTGTCTCAAGACAAAATAAAACATTGCTTCGCCAGGCATCCGGCTGGGAGAGTCATGCACAATTTCACAGCATCTGCCACGTGCCTCTATTATTGTTCTCTACCCTGGTATTTTACGCATTTCCCTGTGTCTCTTCTAGATATGACATTCTTAACAATTTTTGCACTGTGGATCCCTTCAGCATCTGGGGAAACATACGGTACACTTCCCAGAATGTTTTAAAATGTATAAAATAAAAAAAACTCATATAGCAATGCAAAGGAAACTATATTGTTATAATATAGTTATCAAATATTAAATATAGGAAGATATATGGTTACGGATGCACCAGATGATGATATATTAACTAATATAAATTGAAAGTCTTGGTTAATATGAATGACAACATATTTCAAAAGATCCACAACTAGGATTTGATATAAAAATATTGGTAATAACACAGATACTGCTAATACTGTAGTGTATTGTCTAGCTTCATAATTGAAAAAAATGCTGATTTTCAGTTAGAGATTACTGAAAATAAGGATGTATTTTTTTTCCTATCTTGGTTTGGGGACCCAAGATTAAGAATCCTATAACTTGGCTGGATGGACTCAAGGGCAGGGTTTTGAAGATTTGAATGCTGATTTTATCACTGACCTCATCCCATCACAGCACGGGAAGAAGTTTGATAGTTTCAACTCAGTTTCTCCGTGGGTGAAACTGAGCTACATACAGCTACATACTGAGCTGAGTACATACAGCTAAGCATGGTGCTGTATGTATTCTTTTGTTGAGACAGAAGAGCTTGGAAATTAAAAAGCATCTGTGCAAAGCCTACTGCGTTTGTTCCATTTTCTGTACTTCCGCCTCAGTCAACAGACAACTATCAGCATGTCACTAATGCTGCTGATAGTGTTCTTATTCACAGCATTGCTTCCCAAGGAGCTTAAACCTCTAACCACAGAAACTAAGCAGTCTCCACAATTACGGAGACTCTTAAATATATCTTCCTATATTTAATATTTGATAACTATATTGTAACAATATAGTTTCCTTCTCTACATCCTAAAGATCGGATGGGGAAGCATCACTAATTTCAGCCTTTTGAATGGACGACTCTGACAACAACAATATTAAGTGACACACTGAAAGGCAGTTCATGATTAGATAATGAAGGTGAGAAAAAAAATGCTCCATTGCCTGACTCCTGGCTATTTCTTTGTTATATCTGAAGAACCCTGCCAAATACTAATGAAAGGAAATGAGCCCACTGCTAGAAGTTTCCCAATAGCCTGATATCATATAAACCAATAATCTAAGATTAATTTTTCATAGTTTTCCTGTTTTGTTTTTAACAGAATATTTGATATAGGTGACTTATTATTCTGTTCTATTTAATGAAATTACAGGATAAACAAAATGACAAATGTTATTTCTGCCGATGTGTTTTTATGACACAATTCCAACCACAATAAAACTCTATATATTAGTAAAAGAAGCAACTCCAAGGAGTAAATATCTCAAACATTTGCCCAATGGATATACTATATATATATATATATATATATATATATATATATATATCATGTATACTATGCATGTAATACAATACAATAATTCCCACAATTGCAGAATGAAATGGAGTCTGTTTTCAAGTTTGCTACCCAAAACTCATATCTAAATTCAGAAAATTTTAAAGAGATTTTATAATATTATGTCATTTTTAAAGAAGATTTTATTTATTTATTTTCAGAGAGAGGAGACAGGAGAAAGAAAGAGAAGGAGAGAAACATCAATTGGTTGCCTCTTGTTCTCCCCCAAATGTAGACCTGGCCCGCAACCCAGGTGTGTGCCCTGACAGGGAATCTAATCGGCAACATTTTGGTGCACAGGCTGGTGCCTGATCCACTGAGCCAACACCAGCCAGGGTGCCATGCTATTTTTTTTAATGTTAAAGATATAAATAACATATCATTGCTTAAAGAAGAAGTAGTTTTTTTCAGTAATAATAACAAACTGGCAGCATAGTTAGAACTGCGTCAGCCTACCCTTTGAGTAAAATCTCAGATTTTGATGAAGTACTATGAAGGATCTTTACAGTATAACTTGATCATAGTCTGCATGGGTTATGAGTCTCTATATTATTATCTTGAAAATAGACTCTTTCTCATAAGACTTTATTATATTCACCAAAAGAAATTAGCCCATTTTATAGATCCAATAATATATTCCTTTAACATTTAAAAGCAAGAGTAGCAATTGTATATACAAAAAATAGAACTAGGCTGGGTGCTATTCATTATAGTAGCCACTTGATGGCTAACTGTGACAGTTGGTCTCAATGGGAAGTGCAGTGCTCAACAAAATAATTGGGGAAAAATAGCTTTTAATGCGAAACATATAGACTTTTTGATCTTTGATGAACAAAGTTGAGCTTTTAATACTTCTCAAATGAAAAAAGAAGCAGTTTTCATCTCCCTCTGGCTCTAGTAAATAGGAATGACATTTGCAAAGCAGGTATTCCAAAATATGAAACAAAATTATCATTCTTGAAAAAAAGTCTTCTAGCATCTGTTACAACACAGAGCCATTATAATGCAATTAGCCAGACTAAGGACCAGATGCTAAGAAAGCAAAATTTAAAAAATGAAGCGTTGTATTATTTTGGTTAATGATTTTAATTCCAAATGTTACAGGAGTGATTCATGGACCTTTTTCTTTCCCCTAAAGATCAGTTGTCACACATACATATTGCACTTTAACATTATGCCCATGTAATTTAATGAGAAAAGTAAAGTATTTCTTATGGACTATTAGATGTTTTAGAATGACTAAACTGTACAT
Source organism: Artibeus jamaicensis (assembly GCF_021234435.1). Classification (NCBI taxonomy): domain Eukaryota; kingdom Metazoa; phylum Chordata; class Mammalia; order Chiroptera; family Phyllostomidae; genus Artibeus; species Artibeus jamaicensis. The sequence goes on along the minus strand of NW_026522028.1, from coordinate 3,749,283 downwards.
ACTCTCACAGGTATAATACATGGATATCTTGCCAATTCTGATATATTAGTCTTTAAATTTATATCCCCAAACCAGAAGACACATGTTATGCTATGAATGCAATATAATTCTATGAAACCTACTCAAAACAAAATATATTTTAGATATTTAAAATATACCATTTGGCCCTGGCTGGTGTGGCTCAGTGGACTGAGCATGAGCCTGTGAAGCAAAGGGTCGCGAGTTCAATTCCCAGTCAGGGCACATGCCTGGGTTGTGGGTCAAGTCTCCAGTAGGGGACACATGAGAGGCAACCACACATGGATGTTTCTCTCCCACTCTTTCTCCTTCTCTTCCCCTCCCTCTAAAAATAAATAAAATATAAATAAAATACAATATACCATTTGTTTGCCATAATCTCCTCAATCTCATATTAGTGTGTAATAGGAGTGTATGCCACTGTAATCCTGAACACACCATTTAACACTCTTCTGAGAAATGTGCAGGTAAAAGTTAAAGCCCTTTAGCATGTTCACATTTTGTATTTCCATGTATAGCTGCCTCTAATACTCATTATTTGAAAAGTCTCTTGTACAATAAGCTTGTTAAAATGGAAGTCCAGATCACACCAGAAGAGCATAAATAGAAAACAAGAAAGGAAAAACAACATAAGAACCCAGTAACTCAAATTTATTTTAACAAGTTGATCAAGTTAAAAAGAAAATATGGAAGCCAATATTATACAAACATAAACAATATTGTATTTTCATAGATATGTAACATTAGCGCACCCCAAAAGTAGAATCTGTGTGTTATTAATAGGGTCTGTGTTTAACATTTTAAAAAATGTTTTATTTATTTATTTTTAGACAGGGGAAGGGAGCAAAAGAGGGAGAGAAACAATGTGTGGTTGCCTCTTGCACGCCCCCTACTGGGGACCTGGCCCACAACCCAGGCATGTGCCCTGACTGGGAATCCAACAGCAACCCTTTGGTTCGCAGGCCAGCGCTCAATCCACTGAGCTACACCAGCCAGGGGTTAACATTTTTATAATTCACTATATGATTGCACAGTTACAACATGCCCACATATTGGTTCTCAGGGAAGGACGATCAGACAAGGGAGGTACATTGATGTTAATCATGTTAAAACTGTCAGCCCATAAACTTCTCCTGAAGACTCTGTATCTTAATAGCAACCACTTGGGAAAATTGTAGATACTTGTAACAAAGTGACCATCCTTATTTGGATATTCAGGGATCGATCATTCCATAAGATACACTTTCAATGAGCATGAGTATTGAAACAATGTAGGAAAACACAACCCAAGTATTAACAATGCTGTTATCTCAAAACCATGCTTGTTACTAAATATTTGTTGAGTTACTGAAGTTCATATAAAAACATGTTTTTTTGAAGCCTATACAAAAATTCTATTATTTTAGCTACAATAACAAATATATAGGTGAAATTTATTTTTCAATTTTCTTCTGAGATATTCACTTCATATATGTTTAATTTTTATGAAAGCTAAGTGACAGAAAGCTGGAATATATCATTACTGTAGTCAAAGCCAGAAATGGGTAGACGAGGGGGTAAAATTTTTCCTTTTCATGTACACGTAATGAGGGGATCTCCCAAACAAGAGGCATTACAACAGAGGGATGTGCCTTTTGCAGACTGTATCCAAACTACCAATTAATCTGATAAATATATGCCCATCAAAGAAAACATTACTAGGAACACAGTGTTAGTCACACAGTGTTTAAAATCATATGATCTGGTGCTTACTGTCTTGTAAACAATGAATCAAACATAAGAATACCTACTGAGGTATTTAAGAGGAATATAAAACACAGCACCTGCTCTCAAGAACTTCACAAAAAGTTATCGAATCAAAGACAATCCACAGGAAATAATTAGTAATTCAGTCAGTTGAGAACTGAGGAGAAATGATGACATGTAACAAAAGTTCACAGATGGAGCAAGGTTTGAAGCAGGTGGAGGAAATATGGTAGGTATAATACTTGAATGGACTTGTGAAGATGGTAAAGCTTTAGAACCAGAATGGGTAGAGTAGAAGGTTCCAGAAGGGGAGATCAGCCTAGCAAGACCAGACAGAGTGAGTTAATTGGCTCATGTAGAGGAAAGAATATTTTATGCTGAGACTGTAAAGACAAACACCTCAAACCCTTAAAACTGCATAGTCCATGTAGTACTGCAAATAAAATACCATGATTTTTGTTATCATTTTACTGTAGTGTTTCACTTTTTGGTTGTACAGAAGTGCTATACTGAAATATAATCATGCTCTATTTTTAAAAAAATGAAAAAAGAAATAAAACAAATTCTACCAGATTTGAGAATTACATAGCGAGTCAGCTAAAGGTTTTGAACCATGAATTTTGGTTATATAGTTATTAAAAACACTGCTGTTAAAAGTCATTCATATTATTATTACCTTTTGCTTTTTTGCATCTATATATTTTATCTTATGTGATTCCTGCAATTGCCAAAAGTAGTCAGGAAAAGACCATTATTTTGTCAGTTTTTTACTTTTTTCCAGCTTTGTTAAGATATAATTGACATATTACATTAGGTGAGTTTAAGGTATACACATGATAATTTGATACATGTATATATTGTGAAATGATTACTATAATAAGGTTAAACTCATCTATCAGCACATATAGTTATTATTCAATATTTTGTATCTGTTTATGTGTGTGTGGTGAGAACGTTTACAACCTACTGTTTTTTTAGAATGACTGCCTCAAAGGCACATGATCGGCCTGGAAGCTGGAACTCCTCCCACATATGCAGATCACAAAATCATTACCTAGTTCTTCTATAATTCTCTCACATCGTTTTTTATCATGGAACAATTTCTAGGAAACTCCGGAATCACACCCTAATGGAATATGGAAAGAAAATCCATTTTGAAAGGATTATCTCCATTTGCTGAAATTTACATGTAAAAAATTCTTTGAGCCATCATATATTATGGGGGAAAAAAAACATAAAGCAGAGAAACAAGGAAACAAGCTTACCATGGAGACCTTACTCCTTTTGAGATTTAGATAATTCAGGTTATTAGTTATGGAATCCTAAGGAGAGAAAGGATGCTTGATTCCACACTGGTAAAGCCAGAGCTCTCTAATTTACATACCCTACTTGTCTGAAGATATCAGATGTGTTCAGGTTGAACAAGTTCAAGACTGTTGCTTGAGTAATTTTAAGGAATGTAATATGGACTGAGTAGTAATTGGTTATTTAATAATCCTGTTTGCAGAGCCAACATAAGCTCGCTTCACTCTGAAGCACAGACTAGGACAGACTGCCTTACTCAGTGCAAGGAAAAGAAATCTTCATCTGCGTATAAGCTTTAAAGTCAACCTGATGTGAAATCCTGAAATACATTTTGAAACTGAATGGATTAGTGATAAAATTAATGAGAAAACTAAAGTCTCTAAAATGAACTATTTTGGGCCTGTGATAACCTGATGTACTGCCCTCAAAAGTCCTTGCAGTTAGGGTTCCTGAGCCATCACGGCACACACAACTTTCCTTGCATCATGGGGATCATATTAACCAAGCCAGCCTGTCTCTCTGCCCTTGTGTATCATACCACTTTTCACCATGAACTTGTACCCCATTTGTGTCAGTCTCACAAGTAGCATAACAATGTGCTACTTTTGCCTGTCACGCTTAGCATGCTTCACAGAGTTGTTAGGGCTTCCTACCAATGGGACCACAATCGACTACAACTTCCTTACCGGATACTAATCGTAACCCCTCAACCTACTATATTGCTTATTATCTTTAAAACTAACATCACTCATTCCCATTTCCCACAACCCATGGGACAGTGTCCAGTCTAGCCTGGAAAGACCACTGGTGTAAAATATAAAGAACGACACCATATATCTACATTTTTCAGCAATCCACAAGTTAGATTGATAACTATTGTCTTCTTGTGTCTCAGAAAGTTACGACGTCTCCAACCTTCAACTAAACTCTACTCTTCTTTTTTCATTAAGGTATTCAGCAAATGGATATTAAGGTAAGACACTGGGCCTGACACCACGCCTGTTACTGTATATTCAGCGATCATCGGAGCAGCAAGAGGTTGGGTGAAGAAAGATTCCAGACACACGCAGTAGCGGAAATGGGGCTGGTATTTGAGAAATGAAAGCAGGTCAGTGTGGCTGAATTGCAGCAGGGTGGCAGAGGAAGAGGAGGGGAGAATTGGATTCATCAGAACAAAAATGATCTTTGACCAGAGATAAACACGACCTGGTTTACATTTTTGAAAGGATCATCCTGGCTGGATGCTGTGGGGAGAATCAAGTGTGAGTAGAAGGGGTCACAAGCACGAATGGCAAAGACAAGCTGGGGGAGTGGGGACGCTACTGCCCTGTGTAAGGGTTACAGATTAGGATGGGATCAGAAGATACGGGTGACGCCATCTATTTTCTCTGCTGTTCCATGAGCCCGTTAGTCATGTAGCAATGTGACAGTCTGGCACATTTCCTATAGCAGATCTTCTAGACCTTCCCACTGCTTTTCAGGTTCACAAACTGTTTCTTTCCTTTTCACCTCTTGCTCCATCTTGATGGATGACTGTTCTTTAGTTACTAAGCAGAGCAAAGTCATCCTGTATCAGCTCCCCTGCCCTCCCCTCCTTCTATCATCTTAAATGCCCTTGCCCTGGTTTTTTAAGCATGTGAAATAATTTATCTCTAACACTCTGTGTTAATTTATATTCTCCCAAAACTGACACCAAGGCAAGGACTTAGGGTGCGCATAGTTTATCCAGCCATCAATTTCAGCAAGTACAACACAAGCGAGAGGGTGGAGAGAGGGAGATCAGGAAGGGGAAGGACACAATAAAGGATATATTCATAGACACGTCACTACTGGGGGCCACTGGGGTTCCAGCCTGCTGGTAACATTCTGAGACACAGTGCAGACTGTGCCTCAGAATTGTCCCACTGAAGGATGAGGGGGCTGAAGTGCTTTTTCCAAAGGCTCCCATCTCCTAATAGTTAAAGGTTGCTCCTGGTGATATACCACCAACCCCTTGCCAATATTTCTGGCTTATTCAGGCCTGTTTACAGCTTGTAAACTGGAGTAAGCCCTCAGGCAGAGCAACAGAGCAAGAGATGGGAACTTTGGAGATGGGTGAGCCAGGAACTGCATTGGACTCAGATGGGAAGGACATATGTGGCAGAGTATCCGAAACATCTATATCTTCTTTCTCCATGAGGACCGTGTTTATTTCCTCTGGGGAAATGCTCCTTAAAGGCCTGTTGTTATGAGCTATACAAGAGACCTTATAAATCACCTAGGCCAGCCCCCTCATTTGAATATTGGAAAATTAAAGCCCAGAATTCTTCAGTTGACTTTGGGGATGCCATTCGCAAACTTTTTCTCATCCTACTAAAATATGCAAGAGTGTTTTATGTCATTCTAGATTGGACAATAGTATTCAAATACATTGTAATCCTCTGGCATCACATTGATAATCACTTACCAACACAGACTACTTGCCACTGGTTGTTTCCAAACTTTCAAAGCTAAGCCAGTATCTGTTGAATTTTGAATCTCTATTCAATACTCATTTTTTTTCATTGCAAATTTTTAAGAACAGCCTCCCTGAAACTACCTGAATCACAAAGGCTCTTTATGTTTCAAAATGCTGTACACGGAATCTTTTTATGTGTGCTATATATGGCCTTGAGTAGAAGCATGTTTTATTGTTGTTTTGTGGCCACCTTTTAAACCAATAGAAATATTTCCAGAGTCCTGGAAGCCTCCAAGGTAAGCGCATAAAAGTTGTGCTTGCAGAAGTCTGTCAGTATTTTGGTAAATAGTATCTGAAGCATAACTATGAACAAATTTGAACAGCAGGATAGTTCACACAGAAATTGTTTCACTTATTGCAATGGCTTCACATGTCGCATACTTTATTTTTAGTTTGGTTTCATTTATGATTAACAATTTCAATTCCAAAGGTTAAATAACAATCTATTGGATAAGTGTTACTGTCTATGTTAAGGCACATTATATATAGATAGAGATACACACACATATACATATATATATTTTTTACTAAATTCACTCTGAAATTTTTTGTATCAGATAGCTTTACGTCAACCCTGACTGGGACAGATCAGTGGATTGAGCACAGGCTGCGAACCAACGGGTCGCTGGTTCAATTCCCAGTCAGGGCACATGACTGGGTTGCAGGCCAGGTCCCCAGTAGGGGGCATGTGATAGGCAACCACACATTGATGTTTTTATCCTTCTCTTTCTCCCTCCCTTCCCCTCTATCTAAAAATAAATAAATACTTAAAAAAACCCATTTAATTCAAATAGCCTAATGCAGCTAGCCATGGTAGATATTTCATTATCTTTATTTATATGGCAACAATTTTCCTCCTTGCTCTTTTTCCTGTAGACTTTGTTAGACACCACTGATGCTTGCTTTTTAATGGAAAGAGATTTTTCTAGATTTCCTGATGATTATATAAGAACTACAGCATGTCTTAGTCATTATTTATCACACAGACAGAATCTAACTTGTAACTTTCAAAAAAATTTACCTATTGTACTTCCACATGGCTTGAGTTTTCATTTTTTGTTTGTCTCTAATTTCCGCAGGTTAATGTTCAAGTGTGGCTTGAGCTTTGAATGTGGAGTAAAGCAAAGCATAACTACTTTTTCCCTTTTGTTACCTTTAAAGCTGCCTAAAAAGGTACACACTGGCAGGGCTCTGCCTCCAACCTTTTCATTTCTCTTCCTTTCCTTCTCTTAACCATATTCTCAATACCTTCCTTAAAACAGAGAAGCTGAGCTCTGATTGGCTGGACAAATCTGTCTGTTCCAGGTTTGCCCTTCCCCCAACTGCCATTCAATTTCACGTGCTGGCCCAAAATAAAACACATGGACCGTGTGTTTTTGTTTGTGTGTGTGTGTGACTGAAGAGAGAATTTTGGCCTGAACTTCCGCCAAGATGGAGGCATAGGTGGATGTGCCGAGCCTTCTCACACAACCAAGTTTAGAGACAACTAAATATTAGCAACAGAAAACACATCTAGAACACGGAAAATTGAACTTTTCGGATGTCCGTTAACAACAAATTCTTCAGCCTGACCGGTAAGGGGCGAAACCAGCGGCTGGTGAAGCGGGATTGCACAGGAGGTCTCGGTCAGCCGGACTCAGGCACGGAATCCAGACGCGCGGAATCCAGGCGCAGGGTTGGACCTAGTGAGCGACCAAGCGAGCCACCAGTCGAGCGACCCCGGGGGAGACAGCAGGGGAGCGGTGCTGCGTGTTGACTGTGGTCGCGCATTTGTGGGCAGGCGGACAGGCGAGGGAGTGGGCGATTGGACTGGGGCCGGTGGGTCCCCTCGGTAAGCGGCAGTGGAGGGCGCCGCCATTTCCCCGCTCTGACCCCACCTCCACATACAGCATCACAAGCCAGCGACCTGGGAGTCCAAGGCACTGCTTCTCACACTTAAAGGGCCAGAACAGACCAAAAATGTCGCAAGATCTCAAAGCCCCAGAGCCCATAGATCTAAGCAATGAAGAAATAGCAAAACTCTCAGACGCACAGTTTAAAACACTGGTCATCAGCTTCCTCACAGAACTGGTTGATTATAGCCACAAATTAGACAAATATATGAAGGTGAAACTAATGGAAATGAATGGAATTGCACAGGACACCAATAGCAATGAAAAGGAAACTGGGACTCAAATCAATGGAGTGGACCAGAAGAAAGCAAATAATGGCCAAACAGAAAAGAGTCAAGAAGCAAGAATTCAAAGAAATGAGGAGAGTCTTAGGAACCTCCAGGATATCTTTAAACGCTCCAACATCCGAATTATAGGGGTACCAGAAGGGGGAAAGGAACAGCCACCAGTGGAAAACTTATTTGAACAAATAATAAACAAGAATTTCCCCAATCTGGCAAAGGAAATAGACTTCCAGGAAATCCAGGAAGCTCAGAGAGTCCCAAAGAAGTTGGACCCAAGAAGGAACACACCAAGGCACATCATAATTACATTAGCCAAAATTAAAATGAAGGAGAGAATCCTAGAAGCAGCAAGAGCTAAGGGGACAGTCACCTACAAAGGAGTCCCCATCAGACTATCAGCGGATTTCTCAAAAGAGACCTTACAGGCAAGAAGGGGCTGGAAAGAGGTATTCCAAGTCAGGAAATCCAAAGACCTACATCCAAGATTGCTCTATCCAGCAAAACTTTCATTTAGAATGAAAGGACAGATAAGGTGCTTCTCAGATAAGATCAAATTCAAGGAGTTCAATGTTAAAGGGACTTATCTAAGAGAAAGAAGTTAAAGAAACATGAACAGTGAAAGGACAACAAACTCACAGTTATTAACAACCACACCTAAAACGAAAGCAAACTAAAAGGACAGGTAGATCAGGAGTGGAAACATAGGAATGAAGATCTCAAGGAGGGTTAGCAACAGGGGAGTGGGAGGAGGAGAAGGGGGAGAAGGTACAGAAAATAAGTAGCATAGACAGTAGATAGAAAATAGATGGGGGGGCAAGAATAGTATGGGAAATATAGAATCTAAAGGACTTGAGACACATGGTCATAAACTAAAGGGGGGGTAATGGTGGGGACGAGGGGGTAGGGTGGAGGGGAATGAAGGGGGGAATAGAACAACTGTAACAGCATAATCAATAAAAAATTTAAAAACAAAAAAAAAAAGAAAAGAATTTTGGCCTGACCATGGCAAATCAGAAACCTGGAAAGGTAAATAGATGATAGTATTCTGAAAGACCCAAGTGTGTCTGTCAAAGAAATCTGATAATAAAAAGAAATGACTAGCTTTCATTCTCACATTTAGTTAATGATTTTACAGCAATCAGAATAAAATATTCTAGGCATTATTCATTTGGAGCAAAACAAGCAGCATTAATAATTAAAATAAAAACTATCCTCTGGTTTTACCTGGGAAAATTTGTCTCTAGGAGTCATCCATTCATTTATAGCTCATTTATTGAAATTTGGTACATTCTAGGCAGGTCCTAAGTATTAAGGATTTACTGAGGAAAACCAAGGGAAATGATTCCCAGTATTGATTTAGTTCTTTTTCTCAAGTTTAGATCCCAGAACACCATCAAAGATGGCATCATTCTCATAATAAAACCATCATTGATCATCATAAGCATTACTTATTTTAGTGATTATGAGTTGCTTTAACCATAAATGAGGAAGTGAAAAAGAATAAACTCATAACTGAGTCAGTCCATAATACATCATTTGATGTTACTTAAACATCAGGAATAGGGTACATTTACTTGGTAAGCTTCCTCTTCCTCCCATCGACTTAGAATATTATCTGAACTAAAATAACATGGGAAGGAAATTATAGCACTGATGATTTCTGAAGCCTTTATAGGTAGCATGTGATAGGTAAGACTAGGAAAAAGAGTATACCATAAAACTGATATAAATGATAATATCTATTTTCTTGATATATTTATTTATTATTTTTTAATTAAACATTTTATTTATTTATTTTTAGAGAGAGGGGAAGGGAAGGAGAAAGAGAGGGAGAGAAACATTAATGTGTGGTTGTCTCTCATGCGTCCCCTACTGGGGACCTGGCCTGCAACCCAGGCATGTGACCTGAGTGGGAATCAAACTGGCGACCCTTTGGTTCTCAGGCTGGAGCTCAATCCACTGAGCTACGTCAGCCGGGGCTATTTTCTTGATATATTTAATCAAGGAAATGAAAATATGATTATAATAAACATCTCTACTTCCTTAAAGGCCTGCCCACCTCCAACTCTAAGTTATGAACATTGAGATCAAGCCCATTAAAAGTCAATTATCCATATTATACATTCAATTTAAATGTTGTACCTCATTAGAAAACATCAAAGCTTAAATCTTACTGAAAGAAATGGACCATAACAAATGAGCATGGAACTTTGAAAAAATGGCCAAGTTGATAGATAACTTTTGGAATGTTTCAATTTTGTTACTAGCATCTTACAAGATACGTTTTAATTTTTATTAGACATTATAATTAAGTAAAATAGCCATGTCATGGTTGATGTTTCTAAACTATGGCTTCTATAAGTTGAGTTGGAAAACACTGGATTTTTACTGACCCAAAAGGGGAAACCTTATGTACATCATAGATTTGAGTGCTTATAAAACACGTATCATGCTTTCACTTTGTTAAAAACATCATAGACTAACTAACTTCTTACTTAGGGAGGTATCTTGGAAAATAAGAATCAAAAGAGTAATTAAGAATGGATTCTTTACATTACTTATTTGAGAACTAAGCACCAACTATTACCTCTAGTAATCTTACTGCTAATTTCTGTGGAATAATTTCCCCAAATAGGTAGTCACCATTTTAATGCGTGACTCACTAATTGAACAAATAACCTCAATTTCGTGGGGGATGTGCATTTATTTCCTTGTGCAGTGGAAACATCTTTGAACAATGTGGTAAGAGAACCCAGGTAACTAGACTAAGAGACAGAAAGTGAGTATTTTCCTTCTCATAATGACATGAGCCAAGTCCTTTTTTGTTTTTATTCATTCAAAGAGAACTTTATGGAGCCCAACCATTTACCCGGCACATGAACCTCAATCCATTGGCTATTCGTTGAGCCCCTATTGTATGTACTGAGTTAATTCACTTTATAGGTCTTTTGTCCTTTCATCAAACGTGGAAACTTTCAGAGAACAGAGCTATTTTTTTTTATTCTTTTATTCCCCACCAAACACAGGTCACCCAGCCATCCTTGGCAGTTCACCTTTCTCTCAACTGCACGAGAGTTTGCTTCCTCCAGCCAGAACTCCAACTGGATAAATCTTCCCGAGCCAAATTCTTAACCTACGTGAACCTTGGTGTTTCTGATTAATCAACCAGAATCTTCTTATCTTGTCAGTGGTTCTCAGAGTGTGGTCACTACACCAGCAGGATCGGCATCTCCTGAGGCACCATTTAGAAATGCAAATTCTTGGGCCATACCTCAAAAGGACTGAATCAGAAACTCCAGGTGGGACCCAGCAAGCTGTATTTTAACAAGCTCTCCAGAGGCTTCTCATGCACTCAAGGCTGAGAACCATAGCTCTGGTCTATCTGCTACCCGAGTTTTCTCTCTCATGAAAATAAAAGGAGAAAAATTCTGTCATGAGGCTTTGAAGGAGACAATCAAATGAGCAAATAGACTGAGGGCTGTATAGGCATAATTTTTAAAATAGGCCAAGGATTGCCGGTAACTTATTTTTCTGTTTCTCTCTTTCCTACTTAGTTCATAAATGCATTTAGAGATAATCTCAGCAATGTTAGCAAGCTTGGTGGCATAGTTCAAGCTGTGAGGGTTCAATAAATAGGTCGGTAAACATTGCAAATCAACACAGTTTTTGATGAAATGTCAAGCAAGACAGAGCTTAGCTATATTCAGCTCAGCTTGAACTCATAAACCATTAACTGGCCCCTGTACTTCCATGACAATGCCTGATGAATAAAACACAAATAAAAACAATCTTTAGAAAAAGATTACTAAAAGGCAAACTTTAAGTAAGAAATGGCAACCACTTAGTTCAGGGCAAATGAGAGACCGAGACTTGCCAAAGTGAAAAGACAAGACTTACAAATCAAGTTACGAGACAGCTTGAGACCCAAAAATACTTTCCATCGGACAGTCTTTTTATCCTAATATATATTCATAACTTTAAAAAGGCTTAATTTCAACCCTTTTAGCTCTACCCTCCCCCCAAAACTAGCTATCTTCCTTCCTCATGATAGAAACACTTTTCAGAAGAGATTTGAATTTTAATAAAATTTCCATAATTGAACAATTAATGTAATTTTAATATGGAGTTCATTTGGCTGACAATAAATCTTTCCTAATGTAGAATTTTTGGATATCTTATAATTTTTTTAAAAAGATCAGCTAACATGATTAATTATGGCACCTCTTTACTAGCTAGAATTGAACAATAAATGTTCAATCTTTAAAATCATTTGTAGATATTTCAGGTAATCAGGAAGCCTGGAATTATTGCTTAAAAGCAGTGGCCCAGTTAGCTTCCCAATACTTCATGCATGCCTGATCATATCTACGTTATTGTTCACAACACTCTACTATTTTTCTTCAATAATAAATTTCTTGAAACTATATATATGTATATATGTGTATACACACACACACACACACACACATATAATTACATGGGTTTCTGTTAAGGCAAAAACTCTTCACCTTGGTTTTCTAATGCCAGTCTGTGTCCTTAGAAATGGAAGTAGCAATATTATGGTTTACTAATTAAGGCCTGGGTCATTAAATTTTTTTGTTTCCTCGCACCAGAAAGAATTTTAGATTTCTGCAGACAAAGTTCATAAAAGCTGTAACTTAAAAAGTAGAATTTGGGTTCTACCTCGCATTTCACTGATTTGCATTCTTATAGGTCTCCCATACCAGACCCCTTCCCTCCCTGCTTCGGAACAAAAGCCCCAGTTTAAACTTTTAGAAAAAGCCATATGGAATAGGAGTGTTGCGAATTTACCCTAGAGGTTGCAAACTAACCAAAACAGTCACCTTTGGGGAAGCCTGCTTCCGAATGCTTGTGGCATTTATCATTCATCTGAATGGCTGTTGCATTTATCTGCAGTTTTACTCACCAGATGAGACCTCAGACATTTCAAATTCTGCGGTGGCTGGCTACACCTTCATAGGAAAGCTTTTTGCTGATTTCCCTGTTGGTACTTTTCTCTTACATATTCTATGGGGTCTGATAAACCTGGAGGTAGAGTCATAGCCAAGCACAAATAAAGCAGGTACATAATCTCTGACCAGCTTTCCCAAAGCAGACAGACACACAGTCTTTTTGCACCTGTTTCTTCCACTCCGGTCGCCGTGAGAAGTGAGGTATTCTTCACAGATTCACAGAGAGCATTTAGCAAATGCTCCCCTCTCACGGCAATGGTTTCTTCCCTCACAGGCTCAATCTACCTGATTACGTTCCCCTCTAATCAGTAACCTCAGTTCCTCTAGTAATAACCGTGCTGCTTGCTCTCTATGCGATTTCTCTGAGACTGAAGCATAAGCCAGAGAGGAGAATTAGAAGAGCTAATTATTATGAGGACACCTGTATTTTTGTCTAGTCTTCACGTGAACTCCACAGTGCACTCATTTATGCAAACTGATGTTGTGAAGGAGAGCCGAAAGGAGCATGCATAAAGACTGGACCTACGAAGCTGAGCACCTGTGTGATGCTAGAAGAAAACAAACTCTAATAATGCCCAGTGCTGCTCCACACACATTTGAACGTCCTATGAAAATAGAAAAATCAAAGTGCTTGACATCTACACGTCTTCCCCCAAATATACTTTTAAAAATCAATCCGAAAATCCGAAACAATCCCAAACCAACTACGAGCCACAAAGCAATAGTTAATTCCTCAAGCAAATGAAGAGGATTGAAACTGAAGCAAAACTCCATCCATGAACATCCTGCTTTTGTATAATGAAAGAAATAATATAAACAACTTACTCAAGATTATATTTGAAGTTAAACCCGAATCCTCCTTCTTGAATGAACAGAATTGTGCCAGCCTTGTATAATGACTGTTTACCCAGAGCATAAGATTGAAGTGGATTTTCAGATTAAAAATAAAACTCTTAAGTATGTCAATCCCCATCTGATCAGAGCCCACAAACTATTTTTTTTTTCAAGTGCTCCACTAACAATATACTGAAGTGGAGCTTCGGTTCTCTTGGTTTTCTTTACAGAGTAAACTGTTAGAATGAGTGAAGTTCGTGATAAAGAAACGTGGAACCAGAGTCGGGGCTTTCCTCATTTTCACTTAGTAGACTCAGGACCTGGCAAACAGAAAGTGCTCAACATGTATTCCTCTAAACTAAACAAAAGCATACACTATAAAGTGCTGTGCCATCGACATGTTTAAAAATCAAGTCCTGTATGTATTTGATTTTGAAACCAGCCACAATTTCCCAAGGCTCCAAAAGAAATGAAATGGTACTGTTTTCTTTGCTATAAAATAATTATAAATTATGTGCTGTGCCTGATAGAAGTTAAAATGCAACTGATTTTTTTTTTCCTCACTCCTTTCTCTCCTTGCAATTTCCAGATGTGGAAATTTCACTTGGCAAAAACAGAAAGAGTCGGTGGGAGAAAGCTCATTAATCGTACCACATCCCCTTGCCTACAAAGAGCCCTGAATCCAAATTACAGAAGAACTAAGGAAACCTTGTAGAATGAATATATAATTAGCAGTGCTGCTAAGTGAATGGAAATGGAGGTTGCCTAACTTAATTAACTGTAATCATTACTCATTGTCGTCCTGCTTAGAAAGATTAGTTGAGGGTATTTCTTCTGCAGTAGCCCATTAGACAGTTCTACTTCCCTTAATGCGAAAACGATTACACTACAAAGAAAGTATTGTCATCCCCTCTCAATCAGATGTAAACTTTACTGAACAAGTCCATTCCCTGTCTTAGTTTAGGGAGCAGAACAGCAAACATATGCATATATTCTGTGGGGTGAAAGAGAAATTAAGAAAAAATAGGTAATTCATACAGAAGTTGGGGGCTTGAAGAGAAAAAAAGGAACCCTGCACATGAGGTTCTATAAAGAAAAGAGCTCTTGGTTGAGGAGGAGGTTAATAATAGAGTAAGATCTCAAAGAGAAAAATGAAAGATAATGGTTTGAATAGGTGGCACTGTATGATTAAGTTGAGCAAGACCGCACAACAATGCAGGGGCCCAAAGGTACCTTCAAGGACATCGTGGCTAAGGACTGCTTTCCTAGGGCTTATCCTTTTAGAAGGCACTTGCCGTCGGGAAGCAGTTATTCTTCTGAATGAATGAAAATCACCTGTAATTCACAGCTACAAAGAACACTCCCTAATACAAGAAGAATAGGAGTGCCGGTCATGGTAGTCACTGACCGCTTTCCTTCATTTGTCCTCTGCCCACCAGTGCTGAAAAAGATCACAGCAACTCTGTCTGTTAGGATGGACTTAACGTTTCCTGCATATCTTCACTGTTCTAGAAATTAAGCTAAGAGTTCCCAGTATTGCAGTTCAAGAACCTTCCCAGCAAGACTATAATAGTGACCTGGTTCTCATCAAGCTCATTATACAGGAGAGGAGACTGGAGTTCATAGAGCTTCCCAGAGTCACCAAGCTAATTAGAAATGGCTAAAATTCCAGCTCTGCCTGACTTCCTAGCCCAGGATGTTTCAAAAGTTAACATTCACACCCCTATGTTCATTGCCACGTTATTTACAATAGCCAGTAGTATATGGAGGCAACCTGAGTGCCCATCAATAGATGAATGGATAAAGATGTGGTACATATACAGTGGAATATTACTCAGCCATAAAAAAGAATAGAATCTTGCCATTTCTGACAACATGCACCTAGAAGGTATTATGCTTAGTGAAATAAGTCAGTGAAATACCATATGATTTCACCTATATGTGGAATCTAAATGATAACAACAACAAAAAAGAAATAGACTCATAGATACAGAGAATATTTTGACAGTTGCCAGGTGGGAGGTTGGGTGAAAAATCTGAAGGAATTAAGAAGTACAGATTGCCAGTTATCAAAATGGAGAATGTAAAGTACAGCATAAGGAATAGTATTGTCATAACTACGCATGGTATCAGAGTGATCACTTTGAAAGTGATATAAATGTCTAATCACTATGTTGTGTACCTGAAACTAATATAATATTCTAGGTCAACAGTAATTGAAAAATTAAATAAAACTACCAAAAAGTTAATGTGTATAAAACTCACCCGGGTTCCTTGCTAACTGGTGGATTCTGATTCGTTAAGTTTAGATGAGACTCGGAGATTCTGCATTTCCAATGAATCCCAAGTGGTACAGCCGCTGCTGGTAGTGGCCTTTGGACCACACACTGGGTAGCAAGGTTTTCGGCTACTCGTTCTCAAAGCTTGCTGATATCAAAATCACCTAGGGAGGTTTTGGACCGCCCAATGTGCCAGCTGCACTTAATATTCAGGAAATCAGAATTTCTCAGTGATTCTAGTGTCCAGCCAAGTCTGATAATCAGCACCCATACACCAGTTGTTCTCTGATTAGGTGCGCATTACAATCAGGTGCAGAGTTACTGGCAGAACACAGCAGCCGAAGATCCTTAAAGCAAGCACTGGCCTTTAGCCTTTGCCTTTTTACATAGTACCCCAGGTGATTCTGATATTCAAGTTTGAGAACCACCCCCTCCACCACACGCTTGCAAAATCAGTCAGCTGTGTATTTTCAGGAACATTCTCAGGCTGAATGAAGCATCCTTCAGGCTAAAAATTCCTGAGCCTCACAAACCAGAACATCCCCAGTTACATAACATTCTTTTATGATAACCACTGTAAAATATAAAATTGTATTATACACTCCTGCAATTCTTTTTGCTTATTATAGTACATGCACATTAATTCTATGACTTTGTTAGTATTGTACTTCAGTGGAAAGCATATTCCACTTTTAGGACATTTGCTCTATGCCCAGGGTAGCTATATAACTAAAAATAATCGATTTTTGAAAAGGGATACAGTAACAAGTTGAAATAGATATAAGGACAAAAAATCCCCAAGCTCAGTGACATAACTGTAGCACAACGTATGACCTTGAGGTTAAACCCACTTCATAAATGACCCTCAACTCCTCTTCAAGGGCTTGTAAAGATGAGGGGCATTTTGACTAGTGACACATTTGTACATGAGCTTTGTCAGAGTTTATCTCGTTAACATTTCTGTTGGCACTGAAAGGAAAATGTGAGCATATTAGTTGAGTACACATTTTATTTCCTTATAGCTTCAAAGAGCACATACTTCCAGAAACTATCTTTTGGATATTTTCCTTAACATTATTTCAGGATGGCCCGCTATCAGTTTCAACAAGGACAGCCAGGGCCGTGGCTTATGGCTCTGGGTCTTGTACCTGGCATGAAGGTGCTGGAACAAGGCCAGTGAGTACCAGCTAAAATCCACACCCACACTCTACCCACTCACCCATCCTTGTGACCCTGGCCTGAGGCTGAGTCAGACTGGAAGAAAGAAGCATGTTTTATTAAAAAATCAGTCCTCCTATAGGTCAAGGGGTACACCTTAGTCTAATTTTCAGGTAGCATATAAGTTCCCAGAAGCCCCAGGGACCGTGGGGCATGATGGGAAATGTTTACAGTTGCAGTTGGAAGGCATTAGGAAGTCACTTAATCACCTAGGGCAACTCATTAAAACTTCTGGCATCACTGGGCTTTCCAGCTATAAAACGATGTGGCGACATGCTATAGAGACTCGCAGCTTGGGCTGCGGAGTCCAAGCAGATCAAGCAGTCCTTGAATTCCACTTCTGCTACTTATTAGCTGTGTGATCTACTTATTGGTGTGTCATTTCAGCCCCAATTTCATCATCTGTAAAATGGGCATAACATCAATTCCAGTTTTTTCAGGGTGTTTTTGTTTGGATCAACCGCAAGGTGTTCAGCAGAGTTCCCGATGAGGAGTTAGTGCTCAATAAGTAGTAGCTGCTATTTATCAACAGCATTAAGAAGATGATAATAACTCACATTTCCCAAGGCTTCGGGGAAAATTAAATCAAATGATGCATACACAATAAGCCTCTGAACTGAAAAACACCATAATGGTTTTGGAGATGGGTTTTCTTTCTTTCAGTAATGTATGTTTTCTATATTTTGATTTTAAAGAAATAGTAGCAGCAAGCAAGCAAGGAGTAGGGCTGTTAAGATCTGGCTAAATAATTGTTCTGAGAGGATAGACTCCTATGGAGAGTCGGAAGCAAACTTATTGCCTATAGACAATAGTAAGAACTGTAATCTACAATGCATCAGGGAACAATGTGAACTCCGGATGCACAGATCTAAAACTAGAACTTCAATAACCTGGCGATGTGCTGAATAAATTGGAAGTAATCCCATTAAATCTTTGTCTCTGGAGTTATTATTCCCAATAATCACATTTTTTTAACTACCACCTTGAAAATCATGTTCCTAAAGTTGCCTCCAAGTAGCAGTAAGCGACTCATCTCCAATTACAAAAAGAAAAATGAGACCGGCCTGTAAACGCATTACCCAGTACAGTGCCTGGAAGTGCAAGCTGGGAGGCATTACTGCTCAACAGAAGTCAATTTAAAATAAGAGGTTGCAGAGCTTTTTCTACAAGAGGGAAGGATCTCAGCCCTAATGCTTGTGCAGTAACCTTGGAAAGGTACACTTTTATTCAAACTGTGCTATGATTTTGGCTTATCTCCGAGGGAGGAAACTTGAGTTTCAGTTGCTAAATTCATGGAAAGCCAAGTCCATTGTAGCTCGTCAGCCAGCTTCTTTCCAGTTCCTATACTCACACTACTGTGGTGAGTGTATAACTCTATATTTGCTTATAATTGTAAAAAAAAAGGTTTTATTTATTTATTTATTTTTAGGGAGAGGGGAAGGGAGGGAGAAAAAGAGGGAGAGAGACATCAATGTGTGGTTGCCTCTCATGCACCCCCTACTGGGGACCTGGCCCACAACCCAGGCATGTGCCCTGACTGGGAATTGGACTGGAGACCCTTTGGTTTTCAGCTTGTGCTCAATCCACTGAGCCACACCAGCCAGGGCTATATGTGCTTATCATTTTGAGCACAATTCTTCATGGCCTGTTTATTTCTTTTTAAAATTTATTTTATTTCTTTTCTTCAATTACAGTTTGCATTCAGTATCTTTCTGTACTAGTTTCAGAGTTACAGCAAAGCGGTTAGCAAATCCTGTACTTCACAGAGTGGTCCCCCACTGCTTCAAGTACCTGCCTGGCCCCGTGCATAGTTCTCACATTATTGTTGACTATATTGTCTATACCGTACATTTATTTTTTGATATTGTTCTTTCTCTTTGATTCCACATCTTTCCCATGGAGTTATAGTAAGTCTGAAGAAAAAAGCAGAGAATGACCCACAGAAGGATCACAGAAGCATTTGCTTTTAGAAGTTAAACAGGAAGAAAATCTATCTGTTGTGCTTGTTGTGGATGACCCGTGTTAATGTTTACATCTAATGGCCAATAAAAAAATAATTTTAGAATTGGAATTGTATATAAAGAATTTTTGTAACAGAAATCTCACCACATGGAATATCTCCAAATGTTCAGTACTGATACAGACATGCACATCTGGAAGAACTTGAGCCGACCCGGGAGTTATTATTTTATTCAGCCTCCCTCATCAAACAGAGCTCAGAGCTACCCTCTCTTAGCTTTAAGCTTTTCTTAGTGAACTGAGTAATGGAATCTTGAGGGACACTTTTACATCCAGCAGTAGAGGCAAGAAACTTCCCCACTGATAAGCAAAAGGATATTTTGGACAACAAAACCCATCAACTATAGAAGATATGTATACAGTCTCAGTTAGCGTTCAATTAAATGCTGGTCAGTAACTCCTGAAGGCAACACCAAGGTCTTAGAGTAAAATAAAAAAGACCACAGACATAGTGCAGAAGATCCAGTCTCGGAGAATGGTCTGTTTCCCACTTGGCCCTGAGGTTACTTGGAAATTTCTTAGAACATTCAAAGCTTCAATAGTTCCAAGTCCTGGTAAAAACTATTTGTTAAATCCCTTAAGACACAGGTGGCAAACACAAGGCCCACAGGCTGAATCAGATCCTCCACCTTGTTTTATCCCAGCCCGGCACCTTATTTCTGCCCCGTGGCAGCACCGAGCTCTCACTTAATTGTTAAGGCGTAGTTACATCCTTACAGTCCTAAAGTTACATTCGGCCCTTTGAAGGCAACTGCAAGGCTTATGTGGCCCCCGGTGAAAATGAGTTTGACACCCCTGCCTTAAGATGTATCTGAGACTGTTAGCAACAGCCCTGAGTCTTCTACTTAAGGTCAGCATTTGGTTAATGGCACATCCATACATTGCAGCCCATATATAAGGACAATGTTATATAGGCTATTGGACATCACAAAATCCTTAGAAATAAATCGAGTTAAGTAGAAATAGGTCTGGCCTTTACAAATCCTCATGTGTATAATGGTGTCATATATATCTCCTTAAAAACGCAAGTTTCCTCACATCGCCTACCCTGGTTATTATAACGATAACTCTGGACAGTTTCCACCATTGTCAAAGTTTCAGTCCTCAGCACCCTAGTCGGGCTTCTATGGAAACACATTGTTTTACAGGGATCTCTGTCCATTAGATCAAAAGATATTGAGGATGAGAGAGACTGGTTTTACTGTTCTCTAGTCCCAAGTGCCTTCTGGCTCAAATCCTGGAACATAGTTATTGCACAGCAAATATGTACTATGATACATACATCACTGTATGTATCAAATTCCTATCAAATAGGACAAAATAATTCTGGTACATGCAATGGACAGATTTAAAGGCAGCCAATAAAAATCATTCTTACAGACTATTTAAAGACATTCAAAAACTCTGGAATATGAAGGAAATTAAAGCAGTTTACAAAACTGGATGCACGATACTAAAACGGCATTACTTCCTAGCAGTTACAAACCCAGGCTCTAAGCCTGGTTTAGAATCCTGGCCCCATTTCCTATTGGCACGGTGATGCTTAACAAGTTATTGCACCTTATTATTGTACTGTTTCCTCATTTTTAAAATGGTATAATAATAGTACTTATGTCATAAAATTGTTGTGAGGCATTAATGGGTACTATGTAACATGTAAAGTCATTGAAACAGGCTGGTGCAAATAAAATGCTCAATAAATGCTAGCTATTGTTACATGGTTCTCATCAGAAATCTATGTAGCAAGCAGTTAACACTGGCTATTCCTCAATCTTAAAATTATGGGCAACTACCACTTTCATGGTGTTTTCTGCATTCAACTTTGGACAGTGAGCATGTATTATTTTGTATTGTAAAAGAAAATTCTGCTTCCTCTTCAATATGCAAAATGCTTATGAGAGGTTATATAGGCGAGGCACACACAGAAGTCAGGGACCCGCCCTTGGGGGCTAAACACAAGACCTACTAGTATCAGAAGTAGCATGCTGCTGGGGAAACTACTAGACATGGTTCTCCAACTATGCTGGCTTTTGTTAAGAATAAACATCTTGCCCTGGCTGGTATAGCTCAGTGGATTGAGCGCGGGCCTGCAAACCAAAGGATCAAGGTTCAATTCCCCATCAGGGTACATGCCTGGGTTGCAGGCCAGTTCCCAGCAGGGGACACATGAGAGGCAACCAAACATTGATATTTCTCTCCCCTTCTCCTTCCCTTCCCCTCTAAAGATAAATAAATAAAATCTTAAAAAAATAAAAACCTTCAAGTTCCCACATATTTATTCAAATTGTAAATAAATATACATATATATAAAACTTACAGAAAATATATGCCCTTGTAGAAATTATCTTCCCTATAATTTGTCGCCTCGTTTATAGGAATTAATTGGCTATGGGGGGAGGTGATTGCTTCCTCCTCCCTCAAAGGTCATAAGAAATAAGGTTAATGCAATTTTTGGGTTTCTACCCAAGACTATCAGAAGAAATTGGGCCAGCAGGAAGAGAAAACAAATTTACACATAGGGAGCTAGGTTTTCCAACCACTTTAACCGAGTATGAGAACTGGTAGTCTAATAGGATGCATGACTGAGAAAACATCACCAGAAGTATGTAAGCATAACATAAAAGTAATTTTCTTTTAGTGGTGGGGGAGGATGATAGGAGAGGAGTGAGCAAACTGAGATTCCAGCCCTAAGTTTTCCTAGTGAAATTAAAAAGCAAAATGCAAGATAACGAGGTTTTATGTGATATAGCAGCACTGAAACGCAATGATTATTTTAGCACTTTTGGCCTGCCCTTGGCATCCAAGTAAGCTCAGGTGAAATACTGTTGTTCATAAATTTAACCATGGCAGTCTTATTTATTATTACCTTTTTATGTGTTGCTTCATTTTGCTGGATATATGTCTTTCAGGACAAATATTGTGCCTATGCCTTTAAAAATAATCTCCCTGGCTGGTGTAGCTTAGTGGATTGAGCGTGGGCCTGGGAACCAAAGGATCGCAGTTTGATTCCCAGTCAGGGCACATGCCTGGGTTGTGGGGCAGGTCCCCATTAGGGGGTGCAGAAGAGGCAACCATACATTGATATTTCTCTCCCTCCCTCCTTCCCTTCCCCTCTAAAGATAAATAAATAAAAAGTTTAAAAATCTTTTAAAAGTAGTTTTTACTTTCCAATTACAGTTGACATATAATATTATATTAGTTTCAAGTATACAACTCAGTGGTTAGACATGATTAGACACTTATATAACTTATGAAGTGATCATGCCAATAAGTCTAGTACCTATGTGACAACCATATATAGTTATAGTAATATTATTGACTATATTTTCTATGCTGTACTTTACATCTCCATGACTAGTCTGTAACTACCAACTTGCAATTCTTTTTTTAAAAAGATTTTATTTATTTATTTTTAGAGAGAGAGGAAGGGGAGGAGAAAGAGGGAGAAAAACATCAATGTGGCCTCTCACACACCCCTCTGCTGGGGACCTGGCCCAAAACCCAGGCATGTGCCTTGATTGGGGATCAAACCAGCAACCCTTTGATTCTCAGGCAGGCACTCAGTCCACTGAGCCATACCAGTCAGGGCCCAATTTGCAATTCTTAATCCCTTTACCTTATTTACCCCTCCTCTCAACTCCCCTCACATTTAGCAAGGATCAAAACGTTCTCTGTATTTGAGTCTATTTCTGTTCTGCTTGTTTCTTTATTTTGTTTTTTTAGATTCCACGTATAAGTGAAATTGCATGGTATTTGTCCTTCATATCAATCTGTTAAAGACATTTTAAGATGTTATCTTACAATTTTACATATAAGTGATGTACCTATGCCTTTTTACATTTCTAACAGTGCCTACATATAGTAAGTGCTCAATAATTGCTTGACAAATAATATGTATTCAGCAAATGAGGCAAAAGAAGTGACTTCCTTTTGCAATGAACTAAGGGAAGCAGGACTGAAAAAGTACAGAGAGGGGGAAAATGAGAAAATGAATAAAGGAACAGAAGGTAATGACTTCAGAGAGGACTTTTATCAACATCAGTAATTCTAATTCCTATGTTGTACTGTTGACGAAAACAGTGGGTTACATTCATAAAGCAGTGATACAATGAAAATAGTCAAGATGGTCCTAAATACTTGATAGGCACTGTTCTAAGTGCTTTGAATTTGTTAGCTCACTCCTCACAGCAACCCAATGAGGTAGGCACCATAGTTAATTCTATTTTACAGAGGAGGAAACTGAGGAAAAGAGGGGTTAACTGACCTGCCCAAGAGTACAGTTAAATAAGATGAGAAGTTGTTGGATTTCAAAGTCAGAGATTTGACTTTGAGTTTGCTCTTTAAATCACTATATTCTTAAACACGTCTTCTATTTTGCCTCCAGTGATACATGCTTTGCCCCAATATCTCTTTATAAAGTCCCTGGAGGTAGACAGACTAAATATTACCATTCCCTGTTTGACAGGGAGAAACATCAGACAGCGGTAACTTGGCCTGTTCAGTCAGCTAGTCATTGGCAGCCAAAGCTTCATTTGGAATTAGTGAATTGATGTCCTTATAACAGCAGCATTCTCTGATCCCAAATTCCCAGAGTTTTGTAGGCTACACAGCTGGAAGGAGACATTAACACAACTCACTAGCTTAAATGATAGGGACGCCGCTCATTGCCTTTGCTACAGCCTTCTGTGTATGTCTATTTTTATTCTCTGTCTCACCATTCCTTAGTGGTTTTACTGATTTGAAAAAAAAATGTGGTTTTTTTTTTGCCTTGGAGAAAGATAATAAGCTTCCCCTTTCTTTTCATCCAGAAATGGATTATTGTCATTTTAAGGCCTCCTTTGTGAGCACTCCCCCATTTTTATAGCTCTTCTTCAGCATTTTTACTGCTACTCATAACGTTTCCCCTTTTCTTGCTGGCTTCTGGCATCGGGTTTGTTGCTATTTCTTGTTCTTTGATGTTTCCCATATCTAACCGTTCCCTTTCTCACCTCTGCTTTCTCCCACATTCATCCCTCTGCTATTTTTTGTCTCATGTCAGAAACTGACAACTGAAAGGACAGTATCATCCCTCATTGTGTTTCTGTGGCTTTTACTCATGAAATCACAAGCCGCCTGTTTCCCACATGAAATGTCTAGTCCAAGCTGAAAGATAAATAGCCATTAGGGAAGCATATACTTTGCATGAATGGGGATCTTTGGACTCCCAGATTCTTCATGTGCCTATCCGCTTTAAGAGATAGTGGTTTTGTACGACTTTTCGAAGGGTGAAACAAGAGCCTTATATATAATGTGTTTGCTATTAGTAGTTAAGAGCTACTGCTTGGTCCTGAAAGCATCACAAATACATTCCTGAATTAGGGGTCAGTTCGTATCATTAATTAGGTCTTGGGATGGTATCTTAAAATGTTGTTTAATGGCTATGCATTCTGAGTGAGCTTGGCCAGCAAGCACTGTTGCCAGTGTATATTGTAAGTAGGTAATTTTCTTCTAATATGATGCATGCTAGTCTCAATATTTTAGATGGGTTTTTGTAAGGGAGAGTGTGGACTTTGAGCTTCTGTCTTAGTCAGAGACTAAGAAGGGAAGAGAGAGGCTGCCGGCATGCTTTCTAGGTTTCTTCCAATAGCGCAAAGATGTTTATGAGGGAGAAAAAGTGCTTTCTGAAATGGAATCTCTTAGGTACTAATTTAGACATAAAATTTTAGTGGAAATAAACTAGGGCTTACGCAGACATTTGGACATTTTCCTCATCTCAGCCAGTAACTACTATGACCTTGGACAAATCACTACATTTCCGGAGCCCCAGTGCCCTCATGGATAAAATAAGAGGGTTGGACTACATAGCTTTTAAGGTCCCATCTAGTTTAGTACTCTATATTTTATATCCATTTACTTATACAACACTGCCCCTGAGAAACATACCTGATTGACAAGAATAGATACGAACTCACAGGACTCCATTTAATAGGTTTTCCTGACACAGCCGCTGTGCTATACTGCTAATGGGCGCTTTCCCCTGAGATAAGTCAGCAATCCTGCAAACACTAATGCAAGTGACCCCAAACGGTTTTGCAATGGGAATTAAGAAAACACAAAAAATAAAAACAAAGAAGCAAACAAAAATTAGCTGTGACAAAAATATAAAAAAAAACAATATATCTCTACCAAGTTCTGATTTGCTAGTGGTTCCCGATAGCAGTAACTGGCAATATCTGTCTACAGATCCCAGCATCTTTTTCCATAGGTAATGATGATAATAACTGTAAAGTACTATACAATAATCATTGCACGTGGTACACCATTTAAGTGATATAAATCTTTGCAACAAATTTACCACATAAGTACCATCATTACTCATTCTAAAAATAAAGAGGAGCAGAAACAGACTAAGTAACTTGCCCAAGGTCATCGTGACTGAATAGCAGCACTGAGATTCAAACTCAGCAGCCATCCTATCTCCAGAATCCATGCACGATGAAGTTAGCTCTTTAAAAAAAAAAATATATATATATATATATATTCATTTATTTATTTTTAGACAGGAGAAGGGAGGGATAGGGGAGAGAAACCTCCATGTGTGGTGGCCTCTTGTGCGTCCCCTACTGGGATCCTGGCCCGCAACCCAGGCATGACTGGGAATCAAATTGGCGACCTTTTGGCTCACAGGCCAGCATTCAATCCACTGAGCCACACCAGCCAGGGTTGAAGTTACCTCTTGTAATATGGTTTTATTCATCCATTTTCTCATTTGCCTATCTACTGTGAAATTAACAGTAAGATTTTTTCAAAAACCCATTGGTTTCCAGAATACAGCCTTAGGTTACAGAGTATAGCAAATTTTAGCAGCCTAAAAACTGGACTGGGTTCTTCTGAGTAGTATTCTCAGTGTGACTTCACTGCTGGTCCAGCATTTTTAATGAGTGATTACATATTTCTTGATGTTCTCTCCAAATACATGCCTTGTGACATGCATGAACCAAAAGGGCTTCATGCACATAAATTTATGACTTGTGCACTCCAAGTGCAAGACTAATTACTACAAATAAAAACCACAAATGGAGATTGGCCTTATAGTATGACAGTTAAAAAATTTAAACTATCTGGTTTTCAGAAGTCATAAAGAGCTTCAAATAAGTTAAAGAGGCTCAGTTGATATCCAGGATGGTTGGGGAGCTGGAGTTGTACAAAGTTTACCAAGGAGATGTGACAGAAATCCTAGTCAGACTTTTCACAGGTTGCATGGCACTGATTTTACTTTCATTGCAATCACATCCAAGTACAAAATGTGTAGGTTCAAGAAACTGCACACCTACCTAAATGTTCTGTAGGGTAGCAAAATAAATAAGCAGTGAGCTGACCGAATGAAATCAGGGAGTATCATTTAAGCAGAGCACACACACCCAAACGTGACTTGCAACACAGGAAATTAATGTATTGCCATGAAAACACACAACTTTTAATTATCAGACACCAATGCCAAAAAATCTCATGTTCTGTATCCAAATTGGAGCCCCCACATGCACATACATTTATAGCAAGAACAGAAATTTCTCAAACTGAAATGCCTAAATAATTCTTAAATAATATTTTTGCTAAAATGAAATCTGGTCAGGAAATGTAAATTCAGGCCTTTAAGTCAGCGAAAATGCCCATTAGTCATTTTTTGGCTTTGAATAATAAGAATTGCAGAGGTTTGAGCAGGGCCTCATCATCTACCATCATCCAGTATAGCACAGAGCGTATGTGTCAAACACACCAAAGGAAAGGTGTTTTTTTTTTTTTTTAATTACATAGCTGATTCTTGGACACTCCTCCCACCAAACACCAAGCAATTCTCTACCAGGGGTGTCCCACCTTTTGGCATCTCTTCACCACACTGGAAGAAGAAGACTTGTCTTGGGCCACACATTAAATACATTGTGACACGTAATCACAGAAAAGCTCATCATGCTTTAAGTAAATTTACGATTTTGCATTGGGCCGCATTTACAGCCACCCTGGGCTGCATGCGGCTCATGGGCCACTGGTTGGACACCCGTGCTGTTTCACAGCATCCCCAGAAGAAATGAAAGTGCACTCTACATTCCTTAATTTGCCACTTCTCAAAGATAAGGTTAATGGAATTAAGTTAACCATAACGATTATTATAAATTGAATGCTCTATCCTCAGATGTCTCACATTTAATGCATTTCAATAAATATGAGGTCAGGAAACATAAAAGGAAAATTTGTGGTACTGATTTAAACAGCATCTTTCCACATCCTTGTGTGTGCTACGGCCTGGCCCTTGGTGGCTGTCAACTCACAAATATTACTGAATGAAAGAGAAGGCGGCCCCCACTTTTCTGAAAAAATTCAGGACCAAATGGTCAATCTAATGTTGGGAACATCATTCAAAATGAAAGTCATTTCCAACTAATTCAGCTACAAAATCTTTTAAAATATTAATAGAGGCAAAGCACATAAATCAAACTTAATCTCAGGAAAAGCAACCTAATAGTGATTTTGTTATTATTATCACAATCATCAAAGTTAGCTTTCCAAACCAAAACACATTTTTTGATGTTTCTTAATTGAGTATTTTAACAGAGATATGTACCTTATTTTGTTCTTTGTGTTTTCATATATATTACCTAACACAATCTATAAATTTCGTTTTTAAATTAGAATGGCTTTTTTGATGTTAACATTATGGTTTTATAACAAGAACCTAGTCACAATTGTTATATCATTATCCACATTGGACATTGCAGAAACGGTGCTCAATACTTTTCTTATGGCATCTCATGAAGTAATTACTATTATACTGATTGTGTGTATGAAGAAATTGAGTTTTGGAAAGGTTAAATAACTAGTTTAGGGTCACACGGCTAGAAAGTGAGTGACAATTTAAATTTAGATTATCCCAAAGCTTACGCTAAGCTTATTCTTTGGGCTGCAGCATGCTACCTTATTATAGCTGGAGAATAAAATAACAGTGTCCCAAACCTAGAAGTCCTTTTATCCCTTATGTTAGGAATAGAGGGCTGACGAGAACCTTGGCTAGAAAACTATGGTCAAAGTCCTTATTGTTGCTGATTTTAATAAAGGGCACAATGTCTTTGAGATTTCTCTTCTACATTTTATCTCATATTTTGTCTATATCCATGATCTATATATATATATAGGCTCTTAGAAAATTAACCAAATGATGGAAGTTCCTTTTTATAGTATTAACTCCATCTAACTTTATATACTCAGGGTCAGCAGCCTTACGAAGCACTTCTTTAACACCAGCTTGAAAACGTAAGCAAGCAAATGCAATCTGAAATGAAATTACTATGAATATTAATCCATATTAAACAAATTAATATGAAGACTGGAAAAAATCTGTCCAGGTCCTTTCCCCATTTACAGATGGCCAATAGACTTATGAAAAGATGCTCAGTGTTGTTAATCATCAGAGAGATGCAAATTAATGCCACAGTGAGACACCACCTCACACCCTCAGAATGGCTATCATCAATCAATTAACAAACAACAAGTGCTGGTGAGGATGTGGAGCAAGGGGAATCCTTTTGTACTGATGGTGGGAATGCAGACTGGTGCAGCCACTGTGGAAAACTGGATGGAGCTTCCTCAGAAAATTAAAAATGGGTCTGCCTCTTGACTCAGCAATCCCACTTCTGGGAATATATCCTAAGGAGCCCAAAACATTAATTCAAAAGAACATAAGCATTCTTATGCTCATTGCAATGTTATTTACAATTGCCAAGACATGGAAGCAGCCCAAATGTCCATCAGTGGATGAGTGGATAAAATAACTATGGACATTTACACAACAGAATTCTACTTGGTCATAAAAAAGAAGAAAGTTTTACCCTTTGTGACAGCATGGATGGACCCGGAGAACACTATATTAAGTGAAATAAGCCAGGCAGAGAAAGGCAAATAACATATGATTTCACTCATATGTAGAGTCTAATGAACAAACTGAATTAATAAGCAAAATAGAGAGAGAATCATAGAGAGCAGGATGACAGCTAAGGGAGGTGGGATGAGGAAGAGGAGGGATGGAGCAAAAAGGAAAAAGGACTCATGGACACAGACAACAGTGTGGTGATTGTGGGGGGAGTGGGGCATGATGGGACTAAAGGTGATAAAAAATATGAAAAAATTATTTAAAAAAAGAAAAGACTTAATGGCCCACAAAGCAAGAATGTAGAATATCACATTAATAATTTTTGTTAATGACATACTGAAATGATATTTTTGTGGCTATGCTGGGTTAAATAAACTATATTATTGAAAATTAAAAAAATTCTGATATCCCAAGGTTTGAGTCTAAAAGAAATGATGACGATATTAGCAATTTGTTTTCTAGTAAATAAATTCTTCTTTGTTACTCCTGGAAAACTCACCATTTCTTTCCTCCCAGATTAAGGAAGAGTGGGTTTTTCTGAAGCACAAGGTACCACTGTCAATGCATTAAATCTATTGTCCATTTCCCACACCCATGATTGGGCCAGTCTACATGTAACTGACAAATTAATAGAGGTATGACATGTATTTACTTCCAACCATGTATAAGACAACATGCTAAGTATTATTCCTGCATTTTTAAAAATCATCATGGCAATTTTCCATGTTACGCATCATCATTCATTTCATATATGAGAAAAATTGGACAGTCTCCTTCCCGACTAACTTGCCAACTATGACCCTAGCCCCCATCCCCCCACTTGCCACTATATTTCATGGCCTCCTTAAACGCATAAAGGCAGTTATGTTTTTGAGGCTTTGTACTAGCTACTACTTCTGCTTGCAATGTTCTTTCCTAGTCTTTACATGACTGGTTCATCTAGACAATCATATCTCAGCTGATGTCCCTCCTCAGCTCTGAACATAGTATAACCACCTAATCACTCACTGCCTTGACTCATTTTATCCTCAATGAAGCACTTATTACCTGATGTTTCTTAAATTTATTTATAATGTCTTCTTTATTGAGAAATTATATACATATCATATAAAGTATAATAGGTTACTATTATATCGTATATAATATACACAGTGCATTGCAGAGAGTATGTTGAACAAACAGGAGGTGTTTCATATACAAATAAAAAAACAATACTTGGAACTATACTTGTCTCTTTATCCTCCTCATTTAAATTTTATGACATTTTCATTGAGAAAGAATTGTTATAGCATAAAATTCACTCTTTGCAAGTATACAGTTTGGAGATATTTAGTTTATTCCCAGAGTTGTACAACTGTCGCCACTAATATAAAACATTTTCATTAACTTGAAAAAGAAACCTCATACCTATTAGCAGCCATTCTATTCCTTTATGTCCCTAGGCCAAGGAAGCTACTAATTTACTTTCTGACTGTCCTGATTTGCTTTTTTAGATATATCGTATAAATGTCATGCTTTTAAAAATTTCATAAATTGAGAGGATTAACATGTTAATAATAAAATATCTGATGTGGCCTTGGCTAGTGTGGCTCAATGGACTGAGTGCCGGCTGTGAACCAAAGGGTAGCCAGTTCGATTCCCAGTCAGGTCACATGCCTGGGTTGCAGGCCAGGCCCCCAGTAGGGGGCATGTGAGAGGCAACCATACATTGATATTTCTCTCCCTTTCTTTCTTCCTCCCTTCAGCTCTCTAAAAATAAATTAAATATTTTTAAAACTAAACTAAAGTAAAACATCTGATGTGCATTAAATGCTAACTCAGCGTCAGCAGCCTTACAAAGCACTAATTTTCTTTTTAGTTGTCAAAAAAATTGTTTCATAAATTTAGCCCTCACTTATGACAAAAAGAACTCCAAAAATATAAGCAACATGAGTGAACTGGAACAAATGTCTATTAACAATCTTCGAAAAATTTAGTATAGTATAATCTAAGTCTTTCAAAGTCTTTTAATAGACTTTATTTTATATTTTAACTTGACTTTTAATTTCACAGCAAAATTAAGCAGAAAGTACAGAGATTTCCTATATACCCTGTGCCTCTACACATGCGCAGTCCCCATTATCAATTGCCCACCAGAGTGGTACATCCGTTATAGTCAATGAGCTTACAATGACCTACGAATATATCACTCTAAGTCCAGAGTATACATTACAATTTATTCTTCTTGTTTACATCTATGGGTTTACACAAATGTATAATGACATGAATCCACCATTACATATCACACAGAGTAGTTTCACTGCCCTAAACATCCTGTTCTCCCCTATTCATCCCTCCCTCCCCAAACCTCTGGCAACCTGTGATCTTTTTCCTGTGTCCATAGCTTCGCCTTTTCCAGAATGTCATATAGTTGGAACCATACAGGACATAGCTTTTTAAGATTGGCTTCTTTGCATACTTAGTAGTATGCATTTAAGTTCCCCTCTTGCCTTTGCATGACTTGATAGTTCATTTGGTTGTAATGCTGAATAATATTCCATTATCTGGATGTTCCACAGTTTATCCATTCACTTACTGAAGGACATCTCGATTGCTTCCACACTTGACAAATATCAATAAAGCTGCTATAAACATTTGTGTTCAGCTTTCTGCATGGATGGGCATAAGATTTCAGTTCCTCTGGGTAAACACCAAGGAGTGTGACTTCTGGACTGTATAGTGAGAGTGTGTTTTGTAAGAAACCACCAGTCTTCCAAAGTGGTTGTACCATTTTGCATTCACAGCAGCAGTGAATGAGACTTCTTGTTGCTCCATATCCTCTCCAGCATCCGGTGCTCTAGGTTTTGCCCATGGTAACAGGTGTGTAGTGGCATCTCATTGTTGTTTCAACTTGCATTTCCCTGATGACATTTGATAAGCATCTCTTCATATGCTTATTTGTCAGCTGTGTATCTTCTTTGGTGGTTGTCTGTTAAGATCTTTGGCCCACTTTCTAACCAGGTTGTTTATTCTCAAAGCACTTTTCGTGTTCTAGCTCAGGGGTCACCAACCCCCAGCTCCAGACTGGTACTGGTCAATGGCCTGTTAGGAACTGGCTGGCCACACAGCAGGAGGGGAGTCAGCAAAGCTCTCCTGGCATTGCCACCTGAGCTCTGCACTCCTGTCCCTACCACCCCACACTGGAAAAATTGTCTTCCACAAAACTGGTCCCTGGTGCCAAAAAGGTTGGAGACCACTGGACCTTGTGTAATCCTTAGAGAAAATGGAGAAGGTAGGCACTATTAATGTCCCACAAATGCACATGGAAAAACCATGACACATGTTTCAGAAACTCCCAGTGCCCAGTGGGTACCAGAAATATCAGGAGGAATACTTTGTAAAATCTACGATTGTCTAACCACTATGCAGTACACCTGAAATGAATATAAAATAAAATTGAAAGTAAACTGCAACTGAAAATAACATTTAAAAATAAATAAATTTAAGATGGGGGGGCAAGAATAGCATGGGAAATATAGAATCTAAAGGACTTGAGACACATGGTCATAAACTAAAGGGGGGTAATGGTGGGGATTGGGGGGTAGGGTGGAGGGGAATGAAAGGGGGAATAGAACAACTTTAACAGCATAATCAATAAAAAAATTAAAAAAATTAATAAATTAAAACAAAGAGAAACTCCCGGGACCACCATTTCAAAATGTAACAGCCAGGATTCAAAGATCTCAATGTAAGAGCCAGTCATCAGTTTGTGATGACCATAAGCATAATTGTGAATTGGCCAGTTACATTTGTTTTGTCACCCTCTGTTACTATTTTAGCAGTAGAGTAGGGTGCTCAGAGCAGCCTCTGCTAATGGTATTTGTGCAGAGACAATTAACACTCATTCCATCCACAGATACATATCCACCCTTAGAGGAGAAAGGAATCAAAGGGAGGGCATGGCAGGAGTATTATTTCATTGAACAGAAATTATTGAAACTTAACATGTCCATCTCCCCCACTTCCTTTCTCTTACCTGTTATTTCCCTGGTTGTCTGTTCTGAAATACTATGGGGTCCATGTCAAAACCAGGACTAGTGAGAGGTGTGGCATTTTGATTTAAATAAAGAAATTCTTTTAAAAAAATTGTTGTTCAGTGACATTTGTCCTGATTTTCCCTTTGTTGCTCTTACCTGCCCTGCCTACCTCACTCCTTATTTTAAATACCTAGGTATATTAAAATGCATTACAAATAAACTCTTAATTATTTGCTATAAGATTACATTTCTCTGATCCATAACATGCACTTCATTGTGCTAGAAATGAAGATTATTTAAAAAGGAAGGTCCTGAATCATATTTGGCACATTCCCCTAATCAAGAGCCCTGATACTATTTATAATGATGAAATGGATACATGTTATTGGGTTGGTAAATGTTTGAATACATTTTTAAAACTGATGAAAGTACTAATTTCAACATACTTTTTTAGGTCCAAGACAACGAATAAGTATGCGGTTTTTAAGTAGAATAACACACACCAGGGAGTAGTATCTGAAATGACTCTGAATTTTGGTCTCTGGATGTTCTTGGCCTTTGCGCATATGATTCACCACACCTTCTAGGCATGCAATTATCTCTTCACACCTCACAACCTGTTATGCAGTATGCCATTCCTTAAATGAGAATTGGTCTCAAGTATCATTACATACTTGGACCTTAATTTGAATAGGAGCATCAAGCAGTAATTTCTGAGGGGCAAAAAGGATAAATTTGACCATTTAAAATAGATTTTGCTTCATGTAATAAAACCCAAACCCTTATCTTCTGTCGATAACTAAAATGATCCTTCAGGATCCTCTGACTCCCATAATTAAATTGTCCAGGTTAAAAAAAAAATGCCTGACTTCCGATTCAAACTGAAATTCAGAGTTGTATTTTAAAACTCTGTATTACATTTGTTTTCCAGCATCTGCCAGGGAATACACCACACAATCCTTTCTAGATATTCGGATGAACTGCTTCACTAGAAATTAAGAAGGCATACAGCTAATCTTGGGCTTTCATTGGTTTGATTACCATTTCAACTTTAAATGGCTGTCTGATCATTAGGGGGGTTGGAACAACCAGCACTGCTCAAGGAGCAGTTGCCTTTCCTGAAAAACAAAATTGTGAAAGCAGCATAGTAAACTACAAGAGACAATCAATTCAATCTTCCACACCTCCCTGCCATAGTTTGAAATGGAGCAGATGTGCTAAAAAGCCGGTGGGAAGACGGTGAATATTTCTTAGGGCTTAAGCAGGAATGAGATCTCCAACACCTGATGGCCCAGATTTTTCAAAATGATTTATCACAGCATATAATCTACACAAGCATCCTACTCTGGAAACATTTCATATCAGAAAAGTATGAGAAACCTAAAAATACAATAAAATTAAAAGTGGAAAGTGATGGGTTTTGCTCAGAAGTTAGAGAACAGATGAAAATATGCTTTCTAGATTTTAAATGTGTTCATAGGTATGCTCAATTGAATATTCATTCCTATATGTTATACTACACCTTTATGATTTTAAATATTTGGCCGAAAATAGGAATAATAATTAAAAATTAGGATAATATGCAGTAAAGAGAATGAATGGAATTACAATAGAATGTGTCTTAACAGATCTACATTTACCTGCTTTTTTGGAATAACTAAAACTCTGTTACGTTTCCTGATGGATCAAGATGGCCCATTGAAAGAGCTTACCCCAAAAGCTACTGTCCATTAAATTGCATGCTTTGGTGGACTAAAGATAGCTGTGAATCTTTTTCACCCTCCTCCCACAGAAGAGGTGAAGTTTGTGTTCCTTCTTTTTAATATGGGTGGGCTCTGTGACTGCTTTAACTCATAGAATGTAGTAGAAGACATGTGCCATTTTCCAGGGTCTGGCATTCATGGATGGAGAATTTACACTTCCTGTCTTTCGTATCATTTACTCATGGAGCTGTCAGGTCAGAAGCTCAACTTCCCTCAGCCTACCATGCTGGAGAGCCCACCTATAGGCACTAAGTCCGTTAATTTAGGTAAGCCAGGTCTTCCAGTCATTCCTACCACAGCACTAGACATGGGAACTGAGCTGTCCTGGGTTCTCCTGGCCAACTCTCTGACAGCTGAGTACCAATGACTGATCAGAGTTGACCCAGCATGGTGTAGAAAAGTCACCCAGTTGACCCATGCTCAAAGTCATGACTCACAGAAACATAAGATACAAAAAATAACTGCTGGACTGATGGTTGCCAGAGGGAGGCTGGTTGGGGGTCTGAATGAAAAAAGATGGAAGGATTGAGAAAGAAATACAGATGGTAGGTATAAAATATTCACAGGGACATAAAGTACAGCATAGGCAATATAGTCAATAATACTGTAAATAACCACGTATGGGGCCTGGTAGGTACTGGAAATATCTGAGGGACCACTGTGTAAGGTATATGATTGTCTAACCACCATGCTGTACACCTGAAACTAATATAGAATGATACTGAGAGTCAAACGTAATTAAAGTATTAAAATAAAAAAGTTAATTTGATGTTTTAAGCAACTAAGTTTGGGCTAACTTGTTATATAGCAATACATAACAAGAACACGTGCTTACTAAGAGTGAAGTTTGATTGTTCCCATTCTTAGCTATGTAGTGACATGATATAATTATACACTATATAATTGGATGACATGAGTATAAAATAAAGAAATGTGTCCTTGCTATAAAACCTAACTAAATTTGTAGGGAAAAATCAGTAAAAGTGAGCTTAAGAGAAAAGCAAGGCCTTCCTGTGAGGGCTATTATAAAAGTATTAAAGAAATCTCCTCTCAAATTGTTTGACAGATACCTCTATGTTCTTTTCTTTAAGACTTATTTATTTTGAGAGAGAGGAAAATGAAGGGAGAAAGAAAGAGAGAGAAACATCAATGTTTGGTTGTCTCTTGCACACCCTCTACTGGGGACCTGGTCTGCAACCCAGGCATGCGCCCTGAGTGGGAATGGAACCAGCGACCTTTTAGTCTGCAGGCCAGCACTCAGTCCACTGAGCTACACCAGCCAGGGCTCTATGTTATTTCTCCTGCACAGAATCCCAAATGAATGAGTCACTATTCTTCACCCCAACCTCCCTTAATTGTATGACATACTACTACTTTCTGATGTATAAAATTCATAGTCCTCATTGTTATTCATTGAACACACCAGGCACTCTCCCACTGTACAGTGTGTTTTTGTCTAGTGGTTTATTCTACCTGTGACAACAGCCTGCAGATACCCAGGGGGCTTCAAGTGTTGCTCAAATCTACCTGCTCAATGAGATGCATCATGACACCTTCTCTCACACTGTCTTCCACGCTCTGGAACCCCTGCACTCTACTTTGAATTTTCATTGCACTTAGATGCTTCCGGTATATGACATCATTTCTTACCACACCAAACTACTACGGCCCTGATGATGTGGAATAAGAGGGCTTCCACTCTGAAGTGAACTGCAAAAGAATAGATCATTTTGAAATACCATTTTAGGACATAATATAAAAAAGTGAAAAAAAAGAAAAAGAAAACCACTAAAGCTTTATTCCAGACCATTAAACAAGAACACGAGGCCGTGTGCAAGGACAGAGACAGTGTGAGGTCAACGTGCTTTTCTGGGTTATGCTGCCCTCTGGCACGGAGTTCCAACGAGCCAAGACAAAACTTCTGTGTATTTCTCAAGGGATGGACAAAGCGCTTCTAGATGAATAGAGTCAGTTTTTTTTTCAGCTCCACTCTCCCAGGTAACCCAAAGTTATATCCGAAATACGTTATTACAAGTCACTGCAGTCAGTTAGATTTGAATGCTGGAATCAACAAGTTTAAGGCAAACAGTACACATTTCAGTTTTACTTGCATCTCTGAGCACCTCATACATTTTAGCTGCTAGTTGATTTTTTCCATAATGTGTTTTTACTGAATATTGCTCCCGATTTTTATCTTACCTAAAGGAGATGAATCCTTATATTTGATATTAAGATTCCACAATGTATTGTCTGTAAAGGACATAAAATAATTGAAAATATCCATGAAATCTGAGTGGTGAGTAGAAGATTTTATTTCTATATGGGAGACACCTAAATACTAGAGACCTAAGTCATGGTCTCCATCCTCAGGCAGCTTACGGTCTTGTGACTTAGATATAAAGCCTGTCTGGATTAAATCCTGGCTAGAATGCTTAACTTTGATCTTAAGCAAATTACTCCATTTTTATGAACCTCAATAGACCAACCCATAAAAGAAAATTGGTAAGTCTTCCCTTGTAGTGTGTATCCATTAAATAAGAAAAACCCAAAGTCACGCATGAGATATGGTCCATATTAAGACCTAACAGCATAGTGAGCTATCACTATTTTTACTTTCCTGAAATGAACTATTATCTAGAAAGAGGTGATGAGGGACAGAATGAAATTAAGAACCTCCAACTGAATATATTTTCTTTTAACAAATACCATGCTTTAAAGTTATCCAAAAAAATGAACACAATTTGGTCAAAAGTGATGGCATAGATTTGCTACACTACTCAGTACATGGTCTTTGTGTTCACATGGAATTTTAAAAAGTATTATTATTAGGCTTAGAAAACTTAAGTACGGGATTATAGGGTTATTTGTCATTCTATTTTATTTTTGAGAAAATGATAGTATCTTCTTGAGCATTACACAAGGGGATTTGATGATTTTTTTCTTCAGGAGATGCTGCATTTTATATTTAATATCTATGAGGTCTGTCCAGAAAAAGTCTAGCCATTGTTAATATAATAAGAATGGTTCACACAACATCGATGTAACCTGGCAGCCAGGGAGAGTGGACTGGAATGTGCATGTGTGAATAATGATGACTTTACTGTATTAGTCAGTACAGTGGTGGTGGTAGATGCTGTTGAGTGAGCACATGTACTGTGTGGCCATGAGTGAGCGACCCTGGCCTGCGAACCAAAGGGTTGCCAGTTTGATTCCCAGTCAGGGTACATGCCTGGATTGTAGGCCTGGTCCCTACTCAGGGACTAGGGTTGCCTGGGGTGTATGAGAGGCAACCACACATTGATGTTTCCCTCCCTCTTTTTTTCCCTCCCTTCCCTTCTAAGAAGAAGTAAATAAAATCTTTAAAAAAATGACTGAGTGAGTAGAGCAATAAATCTGCATCAAATTTTGT
The DNA here is from genome assembly GCF_021234435.1 of Artibeus jamaicensis. NCBI lineage: Eukaryota > Metazoa > Chordata > Mammalia > Chiroptera > Phyllostomidae > Artibeus > Artibeus jamaicensis. The sequence continues at coordinate 3,711,129 of NW_026522028.1, read as the reverse complement.
GTAAGCTTAAACATTTCTCCAGAGAAACTACTAGAATGATTCAGAAGGCCACAGCTATGGGCAACTGGTGATTGGCAACTTCATCACAATAACGCACTTGCTCGTGTATCACGTTTCATGCAGAGTGTTTTGGTGAAACATCAAATCACCTAGGTGACTCAGAACCCCGATAGCACAGATTTGGTGTCCTATGACTTCTGGCTTTTCCCAAAACTAAAATCACCTTTGAAAGGGAAGAGATTTCAGACCATTGATAACATTCAGAAAAATACAACAGGGCAGCTGATGGTGACTGGGAGAACTGTGTGAGGTCCAAAGGTGCCTACTTTGAAGGGGACTGAGATGTCATTGTCTATGTACAATATTTCTTATATCTGTATCTTCTTCAATAAGTGTTTCTATTTTTTATGATGTGGCTGGATACATTCTGGACATACCATATATATGTATGCATACATATTGTTAAAAAATAAATACATGCTAAATAGAGAAATGAAAATACAGAGAGAAAATATATATATATATATATTTAATACATTTACATATATATATGTATCTATATTAAATTATGTGGAAGCCCACTGAAGATTTTTATAAGTGGAATACACTAGTTACTTAGTAATTCTACATAGGAAAGAGGTTAAGTTCACACAGAGACACCACTACAATATACTGTCATAACACAAAGAAGGTATTTCTGTTAAACATATTCTTACTTTATGGTCATTTCAAAAGGTACAAGCTGCTTCATCCAGCAAACATATTACTATCATAAGTCATCAGAGAATCTACTCTCTTTTTCCCCCTCAAATATATAGTCACTTAAAGCAAATGTACAGGAAAAACATTAGCATATAGTTTAGACATGAATGACAATTAAAAAAAAACAATCTGTTAAAAAGAAGGTAGTACATCAGAAAACTGCACATTATGGCAAGGGAATAATTTGAGCAGTTTTTGAAATTAGCTCTATATTGTTTCAATGAACAAATGTAAACAGTATTGCATTCATGATGTACAGTTGATTCATATGTATACCTTTTTGGTTATAAATTACTTCTATTTTGGAAAAAAGAATATGTGGTCAAAATGACTCTATTTCCCACAAGAGACACTAACTGTTGTAATTTACTATCTTAAAGCCATATAATTTTTTAGAAAGGAGTACAATACTACAGACTCAAAAAATGTTTGAAACCATAAAAAAATAGAAAAACTTCAGTTGGCCTAATAGCAATATTCCTTAGAAAGTATTTAAAATTAATACATATGATTACAAAAACAGAAAGAAAATTGGTGTTCAAAAGATATTTGCTAAAAGCCATGTGATACGTTAGTACTCGTTTCTCTACCTTTGTTGTAACATTAAATTTAATCCATCAATAGACTACTCATCTGTAGCCTTGGTTATTTATATTCACAGGAATTTCTAAAAGGTAGCATAGGTAATTTTGTTCACTTTTAGTAGACAAAAAAGAGCTGCAGGAAGGCACAAAAACATTCACTGCTAAGTAGGTCATATAATGCACACAATGCATCTGATTGATAAGAAGAAAAAAGTGATCTCGATGCACTGCTCCTTCTGGTTAGTTTATTTCTGAAGCTCTGGAAAAAAAAAAACCAACCTTTCAGAAACATGTTCTCTTCCCTGGCTGTACTTTCCCCCCTTAGGTCTGGCTGCCAATTATACTGACTTTTCTTTGTAGGACTTTCTTTGTGTTTGTATTTGTTCCTGATAAACTGCTTAAAATAGTGTCAAAGACAAACCCATACTACAATCTGATTTTTGTTTCTAAGAAGATAATGGAGTTGCTTATATGTAGTTTGAAAGGATGTGTTTCCCAACCTTTCACTTACCACAAGCAAGTGAAAATGATGACATTCTGATTTTAAGGGATTTAATTATATATTTTTATCCATGTAAAAATTTTCATCTAATTTAACAAAATTATTAGAGACATGGCCTGATCTTATGTAATGACCTTATTCCAGAAAATCAAATAAGAAAGCAGCACTGGCCCTGACTAGTGTAGCTCAGTTGGTTGAATGTCATCCCACAAAGTGAAAAGTCACTAGTTCGATTCCCAGTCAGGGCACATGCCGGGGGTTGTGGGCCTGGTCCCCAACTGGGGGCATGTGTGAGGCAACCAAAAGATGTTGCGCTCACATATCAATGTTTCTGTCTCTCTGTATCTTTCTTGGTCCCTCCTCCTCTCTCTAAAAATGAATAAATGCAAACTGTAAAAAACCTGACTTTGATTTCTGCTTATTTTCTAAAATAAAAATTCTATAGTTTCACATATCTCTACTCTGTTTTAAGGTCAAAAACAATAATTTCCATTTTTCTACTACTTTAATGAGATTAACACCTCTCTCTGCTTTTCTCAAAAATGAATGCCCTTTATGATTTGGAGAGAAAAGACTTTGTGTTTGTTTTGTACCTTCCCCTTCAGTTGACTCAGGCTATTAATAATCTTCTCAATACCAATCTTGTTGCAATTTAGAGATGGACTATGTTTATAGCATTTCAATTCCAGATACCACCACAGGAAGCTAAGCCCTTAAAGAAATGTAGCCTCTTGGAATGAATGCTGTCCTTCAAGCCTTTGAACCTCTGTGTAACATCAATTAAAATCCGTGGTAAATTGTCCTGACTGGTGTGGCTCAGTGGATTAAGTGTTGACCTATGAACCAAAGGGTCATCGGTTAGATTCCCAGTCAGGGCACATGCTTGGCTTGTGGGCCAGGCTTCCAGTAGGGGGTGCATAAGAGGCAACCAGAGATTGATGTTTCTCTCCCTCTCTCCTTCCCTTCCCCTCTGTCTAAAAAAAAATACATTACATACAAATCTTTAAAAACAAAACAAAATCCCTGGTAATTTGCAAAGAATGATTAACTCTCAGTGGCTAGATATTTTAATATTTTTACTTGTTTCCCTTTCTATATAAAGTCTTCTGCAACATCAGGGCTTAACTGAGACAATTACAATGATAAAGTTTATAGCAAGTGCCCATTGTGTTTTGGAAAGCAAAGAATTTAGAGAAATATCAAATGAAAAAGAATCCCTTGTCATTTCTTGGACTTCAAACAACTGTCCATCTGAGCCTCAGTAGAAGAGGAGGCCATCCCTTGTCATGCTCTTTATTAAATGGAAGTTTTTTCTAACAGGCAGAAAACTTAAGAAGTACACTTCCATCACTGTCAGAGTGGGCTCTGGTGATTAAGACTTCCCATTTTCAGAAAGAGCTCCACCAGGACTCCAATATTTTAGGACTTCGATAATTCAGAAATGAAACAAAATAGGGCACTGTTTTGAATGACTTTACGTAGAACTCCCATGCATATGGCATATGCTAAACTGGGTTATAGAAGAGTTGCATTTAGCCTTTAAAAATGGCAGAGAGATTAACTGTGGAAGATAATACTTTAAAGATCATTAAAGCCACCAGCTTTTCTTCAAGGCAGGGGAAGGATGAGTATTTTCAGACTGATAAATACAAATATTATACTTTTGGTGATAGGCAACTCTCTGCGTGTTTTCATTTCTATATTTAGCACATAGATATTTTCCCCCCAGTATATCTTAATATGCCTTAATCTGTTTTTTTTAGGCCAAACTGTAAATTATCAAATGTACAACAAGAAATCCAGTGAAATGATGCACTTCTCTATGGGCAAGAAAGATATTGTGTGGGACAATCAAATGCCTTAGCAGTACTGGCCTGATCCATGAGCCAGAACTTTTGGATACCTTCAAGGAATTATTACTTCTTTTTTAAGTCTTTTCTAGGTATTACCTTAATGACATGTTATAAGATAAAAGATATATAGAAGTAATATCCAACAGAAAGGTAGCTGTGGCAGTTAAACATTTTTTATAAGTAAATTAACATTTAAATTATTCTCCATGGTACCCTGGCTGGTGTGGCCCAGTAGATTGAGCGCCAGCCTGGGAACCAAACAGTTGCCAGTTCAATTCCCAGTCAGAGCGCATGCCTGGGTTGCAGGCTAGGTTCGTATTAAAGGGCAACCACACATTGATGTTTCTCCTCTTCTCTTTCTCTGAAAATAAATAAATAAAATCTTTAAAAAAATTCCTTTCCATGGTATATTCATTTGCAGAGACTGCTGTAAAAAAGCAGGTAATTAAAACAACAGAAACTGACTCTCTCACGGTTCTGGCAGCTACAAATCCAAAATTGAGATTTTGGCCTGTTGGGATGACCATGCTCTCTGATGGCTTTAGGGGAGAACCTCTTTGTGCCTTTCTCTTAGCTGCCAATATCATGAGCAATGCTTGGCGTCTGTTGGTGTTCTATGGCTGGTCGACGCATCACTCACATCTCTGCCATTGTTTCACACATCATTCTCTCTCTGTCTCCTCTGTATCTCTTCTCCCCTTATAAGGACACTAGTCCCATTAGATGAAGGGATCAGTATAATACCACCTTAAATAGCTACTTTGGCAACAACCCTGTTTCCAGACAAGGTCACATTTTTGAAGTTCCAAGAAGGACAGAAATTCTGGAGGCACACTTTCCAACCCAGTACAAATGGTAATGCGGTCCTTGATACAATGGTTCTTATCAATCTCAATTTTCTGCTCAACCTTCCACTTACATCCAACTTAGCAGGAAAGCAAAATATATTTATCAAATAAAAAGGTGTACCTGGCCAATAAACGTAGAGAGAGGCCAAAGAGTAAATATGTATGGATTTGCTAGACAGAGAGGTCATGTTGAAGTAGAAAGCTCTGAAAGTTCACAGAAATCAAATGTAACTCATTGAGATCAAGCATCGTCATGATAATAAAATGTTATGACCTTTTGATCTCCCACAAAACGACGGCCTGTGTATTCCTGTGCTGAGCACACATGCAATGCTTGGATTTACATGCAGAATATTGTATGTCTGGTTCACATTTTAAAGGCTCTGCAGTGCATTTGTTATTTGCTTGTCTCGTGTATCCTGCAGTTGTCTAGCCTTTAAGCTTAGCTGTGTGCCAATCTGAGGAACCTGAGGGATTTAGTGAGCCTGAAAATCAGATGCCCAGCGCGGACAGCCTCATCAGAACCCTGCTGTGGCTCTGGTTTCCAGCCAAGTTCCTGCTTTGATGTTTAGTACTCATTCCCTGCCTTATACTCGAATCAGTTGTTTTCCCCTTCAGTCCTCTAGGGCCTGAGCTCCTCACCTGGAAAGAGACCTTACCAGTCCCGATTCTACCTTCCTAGACTGCCAGCCTCACCCTCCACTGGTCACATTCAGAATGAGAAGTTGTGCTATTGTGGGGGCAACTTTGCCTGCAAAGTCTCCCTGTCTACCACGGATGAAAGTGAAACTACCAAGACATGATCTGCTTGGGGAGGAGAGATGGCCAGTCCCTCAAAGGAGAAGGGCCAAGAGCCCCTTCCTCAAGGGGCTTTTACTGGGTTCGTTTGCACAAGAATACAGGTAAGGATCAAACAATAGATAGGGTTCAAAGAACTATGAGGGCTCATTCTCAGTCAGGGTCAGATAGCTAAAGAGCCATAAAACTTTGAGGAACAAACTTCTTGCTTGGACCCTTATCATTTAAACGAGAGCACTCTAAACAAAGCAGGTTTCACAGGATTTTACATATTCTTTCTTAGGCCTGATCACCCCAGATCCCACTCTATCTAGCAGGCAAAGGCCTGCACTGCCTTCCCCATCATATTTTTTTAGGCTTAAGTGGATTAGAGCTGGGAAGTGCTTCTCCCAGATGGAAATGGGGACTTGGGCTATGTCAGAAAAGCTGGGGCGGGGGAGGCAAGGGTCCATCACTCCCTCTTTGTTGCAGCCCCCCAAGTCCTTCCATGATGGCCTCCCAAGTGATTGTGTCTGGCTTAGGTTGCCCCTTCTCTGAGGGGTCTTACCCATCATAGACTAATCGACCAAGCCTTGGGGGCAGGGCATAAAGCAGAAGCAGCGTTGCTGCCAGAGACAAGCTTTATCTCCTTAGTGGCTCACATTCCAGAGGTTGCTCCTTCAGCCTCAGCTATGGGTGCCAGTTACAATTCCTGAAACCAGGAAGAGTGGTCCCCAATAGTGCTATAACAGATAACTGACACTTGGCTCTATTTATTCATGCTACCCATCACCCCAAAGCCCAAAGTTCTCATCAACCTCTCTCAAATATGAGATAGACCTGCCCATTATCTGTTAGAAAACACATCTGCTGGTGACCAAAGCAACATAACCCCCCACCCTCAACACACAGCTGCTCAAACCTGGTATCCCAAAACCCTGATGAATTGACCTACCCTGGTCTATTCAGTTTCTAGAACCCAGTCATCATTCACTCATTCTGTGCATAAACCAAACTCCACTGAAATCACACTCATTGGCTCAGGACTGTCATTTCTCAATCAAACTGATGTCTGAAATGTCAGATGAATCACAGTATATCACTTGAGTGATCAGGACAACATTCTCCCTTATATTTAGGAGATGAATTATCTACTTATGTCAACGTTTTAAAATACTGCAGGAAGCAAGTGGCAACAGTATGTAAATGAATGACAAATTTACCACTTTAATATTCCAGGCATGTAAAATACAGAAGTCACTTTTCCAATAAAGCTCACTCTTCAATAATTTATTATAACCACCTAAATTGACAGTTATCATCCACTAAGCACCCACCACATATGAAACATTTTATAAATATTGTCTCATATGTTTATGACACTATTGTTATTCCCACTTCACATATACAGGCTTGGTGAGGTTCTGTATGTCTTTCAACACTACATTGAAAAATGTCTGAGTTTCTCATTCCAAATAAGCAGCACCTTATTGGTTGCTACAGACAGAATGTTTGTATCCCTCCAGCCTGCATCTATTGAAACCTAATCCTTACACGATTGTGTTCGGAGGTGGGGCCTTTGAGAGGTAAGTAGGTCGAGAGGGCAGAGACTTTATGAGTGGGATTAGTGATAATTGACCCTAGTGAGCTCTCCACCCTTTCTACCACATGAGGAGCCTAAGACAACACAGCTGTCTGTGAACCAGGAAGCAGGGCCTCATTAGACACTGAATCAGCCGTAACCTTAACCTTGGAGTTCCCAGCCTCCAGAACTGTGAGAAATAAGGCTCTGTTCTTTTAAGCCACTCAATCTATGATATTTTGTTATAAGGACTCGAATGGACCAAGGGCAGGCAGACATTAGCTCTGCCTCCCTGCCACCTGTTCTGTACTGCAGTTTTACATGACAGTTTAAAAAAACAAAATCAACTTTTAAAGATTTTTAAAATTTATTTTTACAGAGGGGGCTGGGGAGAGGGAGAAACACCAAGGTGTGGTTGCCTCTCCAGTGCCCCCTAACTGGGGACCTGGCCCAACACCCAGGCATGAGCCCTGACTGGGAATTGAACCGGTGACCTTTTGGTTCATAGACTGGCACTCAATACACTGAGCCACACCAACCAGGGCAGAAAAATAAAATCAACTTTTTACTGATATAGCTTTACACTTCTCGCTTTTAACTTCCCAGCTTCCATTCTTATTTCTGAGAGCAATGATGAGTGTGACCAACAATGGCCTCAAGCCCACCACTAGGTACTTAGGGGCAGGCCTGCAAAAGCAGGGACTCCACAGTGTGAAATTTCCTCCAGCAGCCCTACTATGGGGAGACTTAGAGCACTAGCTACTCAGACTTTCATGTTAACTTAACATTTCCTCTCAGGCCCTCTTTGGGCTGACCTGGTTAGTGCCTCTGACTTCCATGTTTTACACTCTATATTCTCAACTTTAAATTCCATATTAAAACCTTATTATTGCCATACCCATTGACATGTGTTTTATGTTTTGATTGAACCATTCATTTCACATGGCTGAAATTTTTTTTAACTTCTACATATGTCACCTTCATGATCTTTTTTGATGAAACATCATTAACAGTGACAATGACAAGCCCACATCTAGACTCTATGGCACCTTTGGAGAATTAGAGAAAAGGGGATAAAACCCTTGTCCAAAGCATCATTGGCAAATATGGTCTACCATATAGTTGGTTCCCTTTTCATTTTGCTGATTTTTTTCTTTAGTTGTGCAGAAGCTTTTTATTTTGATGAAATCCAATTTGTTTATTCTTTCCTTTATATCCCTTGCTTTAAGGGACATATCAGTAAAAATGTTGCTGCATGAAATATGAGATTTTCCTACCAATATTTTCCTCTAGGACTTTTATGGTGTCACGACTTATATATAAGTCTTTTATCCATCTTGAATTTATTTTGGTGTATGGCGTAAGTTGGTGGTAGAGTTTCATTTTTTTGCATCTAGCTGTCCAGCTCTCCCAACACCATTTGTTGAAGAGGCTATTTTTACTTTATTTTATGCTTCTTCCCCCTTTGTCAAATATTAATTGACCATAGAGACTTGGGTTTATTTCTGGCCTATATATTCTGTTCCATTGATCTATGTGTCTGTTCTTATGTCAATACCAAGCTGATTGACATAAGATTACAAACATGTAAAGAACTCATACAACTCCACTCTAGGAAGACAAACACTCTAATTAAAAAATGGGCAAAGGACCTGAATGGACACCTCTCTAAGTAGGACATACAGAGGGCCCAGAGACATACGAAAGGATGCTCAGCATCACCAGCCATCAGAGAGATGTCAAATAAAACCACAGTGAGATACCACTTCATACCAGTCAGAACGGCCATCATAAATAAAGCAACAAACAAGTGCTAGAGAGGTTGTGGGGAAAAGGGAACCCTAATCCATTGTTGGTGGGATTGCAGACTGGTATAACCACTGTGAAAAGCAGTATGGAATTTTCCCAGAAAACTAAAAATGGACCTGCCTTTTGACCCAGCAATTCCACTGCTGGATTATAGCCTAAGAATCCTGAAACACCAATTCAAAACAACCTATGCACCCCAATGTTCAGAAGCACAATTTATAATAGCCAAGTTCTGGAAGCAAATGAAGTCCCCATCAGTTAATGAGTGGGTCAAAAAACTGTGGTACTATTATTTCTCCCACTTTATAGAACAGTCCATTGAGGGACCAAGAGGTTAAGTAACTTGTCCAAACTCATATGCTTGGGGATAATAAAATTGTTTGCTATTTATGATTACCTATTTTACACATAACCCTTTATATTCATTATCTCATATTAGTTTAGTAAGCAGAGAGTAATATATTTATCACTTTATCATTAAGAAATCTGAGGTTGAGAAGATTAACAAGACAAGCATGCTTACATGACTAATGAGTGACAACCAGAATTCAAGCTATTCTCAAAACACGTATCCCTCCCACAACACCCTTTAATCTCCCATGGCTAGACCATACAATTCCTCCTCCTTCCTGTCTCACCAAACCTATCCAGGACTCTATGTCTACTATTATATGCCCAAGCACGGAGGGAGTTTATCTGACAAGGCTTTGATATTTATTCCTTTTCTGTAATTTTTACCAAGGTATCATCCTTTGCTTCCTTACTCAACAACATTTAACTTACTCCTAGAATTCTTCTTACACTGCCCTCAAGTTGTTCAGGTACTAAGTTATTTTCCAAATTTCCAAAATTCGTATTTCCAAAATGAATTTTCACAGTTCTCAGCTCATCATGGAGAAATCAGAGCTGGAAATGGGCCTGGGCATACCAAGTCCTTGGGCGGGATGTGTGGAAGTGAGTGATTCGGGGGAATAAGAGGTAAATAGAAAGGGAAGTTGTTGAGGGTATAGCAACTCCTGGAAAAACATTGTTTTAGAGCACAGGTGGCAAACACAAGGCCCAGGGGCCAAATCCGGCCCTCTGCCTTGTTTTATCTGGCCTGGCACCTTATTTCTAACCGAGGGCAGGCCCAACCTCTGGCTTCACAGTTAAGGAGTAGTTACATTTACACAGTCCTAAAGCTACATTTGGCCCTTTGAAGGCAACCATGAGGCTGATGTGGCCCCCTGGGTAAAAATGAGTCTGACACCCCTGTTTTAGAGTCTGACAGTAGGAGTTTAAATCCCACGGCTACAGCTACTGGATTTGTGACTTATAAGTTGCAAAATTTCAGCCTTACAATCCTGTTTGATAAAAGATAGATTAAAAAAACCCCTTCCTATCACACAAGGTTTTATAGAAAGTCCAATATGATAACTGTAAAAATGCTTTGTAATTATGAAGTGCCATTCAAATATCAAATGCCATTGTAATAATTAGTTTGTGATTAAATGATTAGAGAGCTTGGCTGTCAAGAATGTATTGAAATCAATGCAATAAAGTGTTTACAGTACAGTGGAGACATGATTCAAATATGTGTGAGGAATAGTTACCTTGCAGGATACTTTGAAAAGGGAAGAAAGGTGTAGTGAGAAAATGGAGATGCAATCCTAGATTAGGATAATATCAATTAGAATATGAAGAAAGGGAATAGATGTAGCAAGTCAAATGTGGAACTGACAAGAAAAGGAAGGAAGAATATTTGAAACTGACTGAAAGATTTTGGAGCTGAGGGACTGAAGAGTCAGGACACCATAGTTAGAATAGTGGGAGCAAATCTGGAGAAAAAAAAATCAGGAATCAGAAAACGAACAAACAAACATTGTTTGCTTCTGAATATTTTTAGAGCCATGACTGAAAAGACGCAGGGCATTATTCTATGTTGAATAAATCTAAGTCACTTAGCCCTCTGTTTTTAGGCTGCTTTTTGGCACTTTCAAATTCTCACTCCTTTAACTTTCTGTAAATTTTTCACAGCTTATATGTCATATGTTTGTGCTCCAAAAACTTTTAGTACCATAATAGTAAGTTTTACTGCTCCTGAGAATGACCTACAATATGTGGTTATTATTTGTTGTGTTAGTCTGGCAATAGTATAAACTAGTGATTGTGTGACATTTTAAAAATATCTCTAATAAACTGAATGAAAGTCCAATTCTGCTGGAACTCTGCAGTGCACAGAAGGCAGCAGATGTTTCCATCTTCCCTGGGCTGCACTTAATATACATTCAAAAATATACAATTTTAAAGGAACCCATAACATTTCTATCTTTCCAGAAAACTTTGTGATATGTCAGACCAGTAACAGAAAAATGATGGAATAAGATCATCATAGAACAGATGATGTTTAAAAAGCCCTCTTCCAAAAAAGAGGCCATTTAAAAGTACATACCAATTTTAGGAGAAATGTCCTAAGGACTGCATTGCCCCACCCCCTAATTTGTAATGAGAAGGGGATCATGTAACTTAAAGACCGATGTAGGGAAAGTTAAAAGAAAAGTTCTTCAAAGTAAAAACATTCTTAACTTCCAAAGTACAAAGTGCAAATCGACCCACTCGTGTGTTTTCCAAGATAAAAACTGAGAAAGTTGTTGTCAAGTTCTCATGAGCCTCTGCTACCCACAGCCAATCTGTTGCTACATGTTGTGAGTTCTTTTTTGTTGTATTGCATATCTTAATAACTTTTTTCTTTATTTGCCAAAACGAAACCCATATGCTTCCCTCCCCGACACACGGTTCTCCAGCAAAGACTGTTTCCAGTATTCCTGCTTATTTTTACATATTGAACTTTCATACGACAATTCAAAAGTCACATTGCCTCCTGAAAAAGTCTCAAAAAGTCACATTGTCTAACAAACTGTTAGAAAACAAGGCTGATTCAGGCCCTTAAAGATTGTTAAAAGTAGTTAAGTTAGGACAGAATACTCCACACCCACAAAAATGCTCAGTCTATGCACAAAGAAATTTTTTCACAAAAGTAGCAAAAGACATGTGCAGAATTAATTTGCAGCTGCCAGAAAAAAAATGCTTATCCTGTTTTTAAAAGACTTCATTATTGAGAGAGGGGAAGGGAGGAAGAAAGGGAGAGAAACATCAATGCGTGGTGACCTCTTGTGCGCCCCCTACTGGGGACCTGGCCCGCAACCCAGGCATGTGGCCTGACTGGGAATAGAACTGGTGACCCTTTGGTTTGCAGGGCAGTACTCAGTCCACTGAGCCACACCTGCCAGGGCCTTATTCTGAATTTTAAAAAACCTAATCAATTCTAAGCTCTAAACTATCTGTGGCAAATTTGTAATTTAAGTTTCATTTACTTGGTAAAGATAGGACTTCCGCTGAAATCTTTATCCTTTACCAATTTTGAGATTGACCTTTAGATAATTGATAATAAGTATGCATGATAAAAACCTAGTGATACAGTAGTTCATAAGCCAGCCTCCCCCCTGCTTATTTTCTGAAAACCAATAAGCAGAGTTATAGAAGTATCATATATCTATAATTTAGAGGTATACACTCTTTTTTAGGGGTACTTATCACTGTACTATTTTCACAGAATACTTTTATCAGGTGTCAAAAATAAAGTGGATTAGATCAGAAGATAAAAGGCTCAATGAACAATTTACAGGGCTGAAATGCAAACCTAACGTGCTGAACTGTTCTCACAACAGGGTCCACAGACGCTCGGCAATCCTGCCCTTTTTTGTCTCCTGCGCTGACAGCAAAGCTTGGCTAATACATCACTGCATTCGCCTACTGAGTCCAGATGGGCCCTTCTCAACAGTTCAGCCCCAGAAGATACTACCAATTAATTAGAGTTGGCACTTGAGGTTACTCTTTGTTTTACTTTTTTCCCTTTTGGCACCCAGACCTTGCTAAATGAAAAACATATTAAATATCTCTTTAATGTGGTATTAGGACATTTTGAGAAGTGACTGCTTAAATTGGCCAATTGTGGGCTCAAAGGGAATGAAGCTCAGGAATTAAATTTACATTTGGTTAGAAATGTATAGTTTCTTGCTTCCTCCTAATGAACTCACTGGATTTGATAAGTCATTCTCAAGACAGCATGTCCTTAGCATCCAGGCAGACCCACAGAACTTCTGTTCTTCCTCCTACAAGTCAGTTTGGGTTTCAGCATTCCATGAGAAAAGTCACAAATTATCTTTCTGGAATACGAGTTCATAATTGGAAGTGTGACTAACAAGTGAGGGGGAAAATGCCTTCAACTTCTGCAACAGAAACAGATCACCTTGGATGTCTGTCTATTTTCAGAACAAGAACATCCATCAAATACTATTTTGGGGGTCTGAGAAAATGCTAGCCCACTCCTTGTAGCATTTTTGATGATACGTATCTATCTTTAGTAAGTATGACTCATAACTAATAAGTAAACAATAAATAATACCAACTATCCCACCTGAATTAGAGATACATTTAGAATATAAACAAGAGAAGGAAGTATGAAGAAAATGCATGTAGAGAAAGGTAAAGAATCGAGTTGGGGAATGAAATATTCCTCAACTGAGAGACAATACAGGATCACAATCCATCTATATTGTTTTAAACCTCATTTACTATAGATATTTATTAAAAAACATGCTAAAAAACTACCAGAGTACAGTATGGAGACAATAGTTAATAATGCTGTATTTATAAATGAAAGTTGCTGAGAATAGACATTAAAAGTTCTCATCACAAGGAAAAATATGTTGGAACTCCTTATGGTGATAGATAATAATTAGACTTGCTGTGGTGAGTATTTTGCCTTATATGCAAATATTGAATCATTATGTTGTGCACCTGAAAATAACATAATGTTGTACAAGATCTGCCCAGAAAGTACCCAGCCATGTTTTATGAAAAATATAGGCATTTGTTGAAGAAGATACAAGAGGCATGAAACACTGGCACGATGATGCCTGAGTCTCCTTCCAAGTAGGTATCTTGGGACCTCACACAGGTCTCCCAGTCTCCAGCAGCTGCCCGTCATATTTTCCTGAATCTCATAGACGGTCTGTACTCTCTTCCCTTTCAAAGGTGATTTTAATTTTGGAAAAAGCCAGAAGTCACAGGGCACCAAATCTGGGTGGTAGGGGGTCTGAGTCACCTGGGTGATTTGATATTTCACCAAAAAACTCTGCATGAGACCTGATGCATGAGCAGGCGCATTATCATGATGAAGCTGTCAATCACCAGTTGCCCATAGCTGTGGCCTTCTGAATCACACAGATAGTTTCCATGGAGGAATGTTCAAGCTTAATGCAAAATGTGATGCAGATTCATTGCTCTACTCGCTCAGTCATTTTGAATGCGATGGCCACACAGTACACATGCTCACTCAACAGCATCTACCAACGCCCACTGACTAGTACAGTGAAGTCGTCATTGATTACACATGTGCATCCCAGCCCACTCTCCTCAGCTGTCAGGTTACATAGCCTTCACACTAACTATTCTTGTTATATTAATAATGGCTAGACTTTTTTCTGGACAGACCTCATATATCTCAATAAAGACATAAAATAGGTACCAAAGCAAAATGAACAGTGAAGGAATAAGAAAAGAAAAGATTTTATAATTAGCATGGTTGTTCCATGCATAGAAAATAGAATAAAGGTGGTCACAGCAAAAGAAGGAAACGAAAGCACCAAGGAAAAAGAGTGATGAAAGGAAAACAAATAAGACAGGATGATATGGTGTGAAAACACAAACCAAAAAGGCTGTAGTAGCATTGCAGAAATTGAGGGTGAAATAAACTCTGAAAGTTGGATGTATAGGAAGAAAGGATGGTAACTGAAAGTGATTAATGGTGTTTGAGCAACAGAATAGGAGACTAAAGGGCAGCCTTCTGAACTGTTGGAAGGGATGATGGAGGACGGAAAGGCACTTAGCGTGGAGATTGGGAGATGGTGAAGATACAGGGCAAGAGACACCTCTGCAGTGCACTCCAGATTTTAAAACTGTGATGGAGTGATTGATATACATGAGACAGCAGTGTGGATGTTAGAAGGAACCGAATCTTTACATTATTATTATCAGTCATCACTGAGAAAGGGAAAGGAAGATGTAACAGGAAAGATACATTTTCAGGACATTAAAAATGAAACAGGATATATGAGAAGTGAGAGATTAACAGAGGATATTTCTTTTAAAAATTGAGGTAAATTTGGAACTATTTCCCTTTATAAATAGTAAGAAGTCACTCTTAAAGTACATTAAAACTTCTAATAAAACAATGCAGCATTAATTCTTCTATATGACTTCAAAAAAGAAAATACTCAAATTCTAGATTTTGAAAACATGGATTTATTCTGATTTATGAAATTTTCAGGTCACTAGTTTATTAAAATTTTCAGTGAATTTACTTCCCATCTTCTCAGGTATTATGGAATATGTATCTACAAAAGTGTGTTCTGTGGTTTGTACATTCATGTTTGTTTATTTTATTTATTTTTGAATTTTTATTAGAGCTTATTTGAGCCAAACTAAGGACATATGCTAGGGAGCAAGATATCACAAGATTTCAAATGCTCCCCATTTATGTCTCTTTTAAATACATTGCCCTTTTCAACGCTTTCTCATCTTTTCATTTGAAATGTACAATAGTGCAAAGTTTGAAACATAACTCTTTGCTGACAGTCTTTGCAGAAAGTAGCCATGGTTTCTTGCTTCAACAGTGCTTAAAAGGAGCCCAGTGCTCGACCCCATCCCAAGCAACCACCCAGATCCATCCTGCTGCCTTCTCACAGTGACTTCAGATCAACTCAAGGTCCCCTGCCACCACTCCAGTGTTGTGAAGCCCCCATCCTCAGCCACGTATCCTGAAGGCCACGTCCACCTTGCAGGTGCGCCAAAACTGCCACCAGGATGCAGAGGCCGTCATTAGTTGTCAGATCAACCTGGAGCTCTATACTTCCTATGTCGACCTGTCCACATCTTACTACTTAGATGCAGACATGTGGCTTTGAAGAAATTTTCCCAGTATTTTCTTCACCCACCTCATGAGGAGAGGGAACATGCTGAGAAACTGATGAAGCTGCAGAATCAACGAGATGGCCAAATTTTCCTTCAGGATATCAAGTAATCAGACAGTGATGACTGGGAGATCAGGCTGAATGCAATCAAGTGTGCAGTGCACTTGGCAAAAAGTGTGGATCAGTCACTACTGGACTTGCACAAAATGGCCACTGAAAAAAATGACCCTCATGGGTGTGACTTCATTGAGCTCAGTACCTGGATGAGCAGGTGAAATGCATCAAAGAGTCAGGTGACCATGTAACTAGCCTGTGCAGGTTGGGGGCCCCGGAATCTGGCACAGCAGAGGATCTCTTTGACAAGCATGCTCTGGGGGACAGTACAAAGAGCTCAGCCTTAGGCTGCCTTCCCATGACCATGGGAGCTGGGGTGAGACTTCCCTCATCACCAAAAGCAGTGTGTGCTTGTTGGAGTTACCTTTACCTTTCCTATAACTTGTACCAAATCACCCACTTATATCCTTCATTTGTACCATTTCTTCAAATAAAGTAATTTGGTAAGCCTCCCCAAAAACCTCTTTGCTGGGCTTTATCATTGTATTTATTGTATTGTATTTGTTAATTTAATACACACAACTAAAAATAAAGTATATATATACACACACATATATATATACATATATATATGTGTGTGTGTGTGTATATATACACATATTCATTGGGTGAACTCAGACAAGTCACTGAATCTGTCTAGGCTGCCTTTTACTATTCCATCAAATAAAAGGATTAGTTTCTAGGCAAAGAAATTAAGAATGCTATTAATGGAATATTAGTATTGCAGAACAAAGGGGCCAAGGGTGATATACTATTACTGAAAGGACCCCCTACTGGGCTTGATTGTCTGCTGCCCAATAGGAAAGATGTCTCTCAATACCAGAGATTAGTGAAAAGGAAAGGAAATGTTTATTTAATGCTATACAGACTTAAAAGTAGTGACCTAATGTCTTCATTAAAATATCAGAAAGTGCTTTAGGATACTCAAAGATGCCCACAGCACTTCCTTCTCCCCCTGCCCTAATCTGGGGTACTGTAACTCAGGAAAAGAAGTACACATCTGTGTTTTGGGCCGCTGGAACCGTTGGCTGTCTCACCATCCAGGCAGGATCTCTAATTAATCCAAAGTCATGTGGCACCTTCTCATGGTCCACTGGCAACAGTTCTTTCACCCTTCTTCCAGGCAAAGTCTCTCCTGCTTCCCAGACCATGTAGCCAAAGAGAGCACCCCAAAGCTGCATGGTCTTCTTCTACCAAAGCTGCAGGGGTCCCCACTCTGGCCAAAATGGCATGGTTCTTCTCTCCACCAGAACTGCGGGGGTCTGCACTCTGGCCAAACCACGTGGATCTCTTTTCCTGGCAAAGCCAAGAGGGGGTCCCCACCCTGGCAAAGCCACATGGCTTGCTCCTTCACATGGCTGCAGGGGTCCCCACTCTGCCAGAAGTGCATGATTGACTTTCTCCCCAATGGCTACCAAGTATGGGTTTAAATCCCCCCACCAATCTTTCTCTGCAGCCCCATTTCCGACTCCTACCACAATCGGCTACACTGCCAGCAATCCCACATCCTTCCAGCTTTACTGGGCTGCCATAGTGAGTCTCAGCAGGTGTAGCCCCAAGGTGTGGAGCCAATCATCTCCAAGCTCTCACACAGGTGCTGTAAACAGGGGGGGTTGCCTTCCAGTTACATCTTGGGTGGAAGTCACTCCCTTCTCCCTGGCTCAAAGCATGGCCACAGCTATTCAACATATCTATGAAACCAGTTAAAAGCTATAGATATGTTAAATGACCATGCCAGAGGTTAGCTGCAAAGCTGTTGCTATGCAAAACAGTTCTCAATGGCCCTACTCCATTTATCCCTCCCCCCAACTCGCAACTGTTGGGGAAAGGGGTTAGGACATCTTATATGTCTTTCTAATATTTCCTAGACACCTTGAGTTCTGGGCCCCATTCCAAATCCCTATTTGGGGCCCCCCTCTTGGCTGCACCCTGTATCATTAGCACATTGGAAAGTGATTTCGAGAAGAAAAAGCACCATCAACATGTATCCATTATTCACTGATCTGCTTATCCATTCCACTGATGAAGGACCCACTATGGACCAGGTATCACCATGGTTCAGGGATTGCATGTGCGAATGAGACTAATATCACCACTGCCTTCCTCTCAGGTACTTGCATTACTAACAAATGACATATTTCTGAGAGGGCTTGAGCTTTTTCACTGTGGTAGCAAACAAGGTGTAAATGTTTTCTCCTGCAGGACATTAAAAACATGATGATGAAATTGCTTTTCTGTTGTTATTCTTCTATGGCTTTTAAAGTAAATAAAATAACTTAATTTCAGATCTTCTTCATTGAGCAGCTTTGGGGAGTACCACTGACATTGAGTATAACAGAAATGGAGTTTCCTTGAATTTGCATGCTCAGTAATACTGTTCCAATCGATATTCTTCAATTTGGTAATTAATACTGGAAAATATTCTCAACTTTATATTTTAAAACAAATTTAGACTTACAGGAAAGTTGAAGAAATTGAATCCCATATCCTCATGGATCCTTCATCCAGAAACATTTTTTTAACTTCATCTAGAAGACAATTTCTCTTTTGTCTCTATTGTAGGGACAAATTTCCACTCAGAAGAACGACCATATTATGAAAAAATGTTTCAATGTGCTTGGCATACACAAATTATTTTGGGATGAAATTGGAGTAGAGTCAAGTAAGATTGCTTAATTATTATACAGGTGTGGGCAAAAGTAGGTTTACAGTTGTTAGCATGTGAAACACACACTTAATAAAGCTGTCATAGGAATCATAACCTGAGTGCCTTTTCCATCGGAACAACTCTGGACCCTCTTTTGTCCAACCTTATATTTATCTTCAAGCATGGAGGACCAAAAATTCTCGTAGAAGAACCATGTATAGAAATAGCAGGGCCAAATAATTGAACTTGGAAATAAGATGACTGACTCAGTGTTGGCTTTTATTTACCACTTACAAGTGGGGTGACCTTGAACATGTTCAACTTATCATCTAGTGTCTTGATTCCTCTGTAAAGTGAGAATAACATTGTGTATCTTTTAAAGGTTGTTTGAGGATTAAATGAGTTAATATTTACAAGAATTTAGGACAGTTTCTGGCACAAAGGAAGCACCAATTATGGCTTGATATAAATAATTGGACAGGCAAATAAATGGAACTCATTCTGTTTTGTAATGTAAGACCATGGCTATACTTAAACTTTAAAATAATGAGAAAGACCGGTAGAAGGGAAAAGGAGCATGTTTATGTGTGTACATAGGTATGTAAATATTTTCTCTGTAAGTTTTCAGGGTCCCCTACACTGTAGTGAAGTGAAATTGATTAAGCCAGGTGGATGGTTAAAGGCAAACATACATATGACGTGGCAGTTGCTGTCAAAATACTATTGGACAAAACTACAAAAAACTTTATTCACTGAGTCTTTTTTAATGTGAGAAGGAATTTAGGGGCCCTACAACATTAAATTTTGACCTTCATTTCTCACTTTATGGTTCTGTAGAGGACTCACATGTTTGGCTGATCATTGGGTCAGAAGCCCATGCTCTGAATGTTCGATTTGAAATTGAACCCTAGAAAATTCTTGATATGTAGCTTATTCTTATCAACTAGAATTAAAGTAACTGAGGTCTTATGATCCATTTCAATTGACCATATTCGGAGACATCACGGTAAAGGACACATGTCGGAGAGGTACAAACTACAGGAATCCTCTTGAGGGATGCTAAAGAGGTCAGTGAAAGCCAGAAGAGAACTATGAAATACCAGGAAGTAGATGAGGGAAAAGAATCAAAATTGCTGAAAAAGTTATAAAACCAAACATCATACACTGAGATGTACTGATAACACCTTCAATGTGACGGGGTTGGTCAGCATTACTGATGGAAAGAAACTGTTGAGGGTAATGGAGACAAAATCAATGGCAAGGCATGAAGGTAGATCCTAAGTGAAATATAATCAATTTCAGGGCTGAGGGTTTCAAATAAAAAGCAGTGGACAAAAGGGGTTTGTTATTATATAAACACCAAAACTGGCGAAGAACCCAGAAATGCCGGAATCTTCTTTGAATTTCTAAATAACATGGATTCCTCTCAACTCTGTATAAGACATATTTTTTCAGTCTCTATTGATTCTCTTGCATTCATAAAAAGGCCTTTGAACATTTGTTTTTCATTCGATCCACCTTTAACATTGCTGGAGCCTCCTAATTACATAAGTACTTATATTATCTAGTGACCAGAGAAAGCAAATCACCATTCATATCATTTCGACTGAACTTGAGCATGCTTAAAGCTCGAGCAGAATTCTAAATGCCATACATTTACAAAAATCAATGGCAAGAAAATGTAACTGTCAAGAAAACTGCTTTAGTTACTATTTACGGGAGTAAATTTATTGGCCACTAAGGCCGCTGAAACAATACAAGTGCTCTCTATACCCTAAAGCCACCAATTTATTGATGGTGTTAACAATCTTTGGATGATGGCTTACTTTTCTTCCGAATTCAGTTTGTGGATAGCATGAAATATATTTCTAAACAACAACAAAAATGTCCAGATGAAAGTGTATACCAATTCAAGTGTCCTCTTTGAAGTACTAAACAGACACGGGCACTTTCTTCTAGGCCATGTCCAGACACCCTGATTGAAGAGTAAAGTCAGTTGTCAAGATTTACCCCATGAAGGGACCTGGCTTCAGCTGGAATGCTGACTGGCTCAAATTGAACTTCATATTTTCTCAAAATATGTTATTCATCAGATGATTTATTTGCCACTTACGATTTACCCATTACTGGCATAGGTGCCAGTGAGAAATAACTCCTGATGAATTCAGAACTTGGAAAGGGAGACAGAAGAGCTGTTAATAGGACAAAATACAGAGAAGGATCTTTGCCCTGATGCCCCTGTAACTGATACAGGGTGCAGCCAGGGGGGCCCCCAAAAGATTTAGAAAGGTGTCCAGAATTCAAAGTGTATAGAAATATTGGAGAGACATATAAGATGTCCTCACTGCCCCCCCCCCCAGGGGGAAGGGATGAATGGAGCCAGGCCATTGAGAGCTATTTTGCATAGCAACAGTTTTGGAGCTAACCTCTGGAGGAATGGTTATTTAACATATCTATAACCTTTAACTGGTTTCATAGATATGTTAAATAGCAGTGGCCAAGTTTGGGGCCAGGAAGAAGAGAGAAGGAACTAGCAGGGACTCAAGATGGAATTAGGAGCTGTGCTCCTGAGTGAGAAGAGACTCAGAAAGTAATTAAGGGCTGCTCTCCGAACTGAGAAGGAACTAGCAGGGACTGAGGATAGAACTTGGGGACTCAAGATAGAACTAGCAGGGTCTGAGGATGGAACTAAGAGACTCAGAATGTAACAAGGGGCTGCGCTCCTGAGTGAGAAGGCCTGGGAGAGAAAGCCACGCGGTTTCAGCAGAGTGAGGACCCCCTCTAGGTGAGGTGAAAGAGGGAGCCATGTGGTTTTGGCAGGGTGCAGACCCCCTCTTTCCCAGGTGAAAGGGAAAAACCACGCAGCTTTGCCAGAATGGAGATCCCTGCAGCCAGGTGAAGAAGACAGCCACATGCTTTTGGTGGAGTGCGGACTCCTGCAGCTTTGGTAGAAGAGGCCCACGCGGCTTTGGGGTGCCCTTTGGCCGCGGGGCCTGAAAAGCAACAGAGACTTTGACTGGAACTGGGTACAAAGGACTCTTGCCAGTGGACTATGAGAGGGTACCACAGTACTTTGGATTAACTCGAGATCCTGCACAGTGACACAGCTGACGGTGCCAGCGGCCTGCAACACAGACGTGTGCTCTTTTCCTGATTTACGGTACCCGGAGTTGGGACAGTGGGAGAAGGGAATGCTGTGTGGGTGTAGGTGTACAACCTAAAGGACTTTGATATTTTAGTGGTGGCATTAGGCCTGAATAGCATTAAATAAACATTTTGTTTCCTTTTCACAAATCTCTGGCATTAAGAGATGTGTTTCCAATTGGCGGCGGACAGAAGGGCCCAGTAGATTTTAGTATTTTGGTTTTCGGAAGGGGCCCCTGTTGTATAGCAGTTTTGGGCATCCCTGGATGGGCCAAATATTGTATTGCCCCTCCCTCGGACGACCTCCTCTTGTTCGGTAACATAACCAATGTCTACTTAGCCACTGTTTTACATGAACACACACTGCATTTCTTCCTGGAGGCAAACTGGCCAATGCCTAAGGTAAGACAAATTCTCTGAAGTAATACTGAACTCTCTGGTAGGCACACAGGTTCTGTTCCCACTAGTTGAGTATGTGCCCAACCCAACTTTGAACCAGCTATAAGTTTTTTATAGTCACATAAATTAAGTAAAGACTACAGCTGACAAATGTAAGTTCCTCAAAGAAAAGGGCTTTGCAATCCCCAAATAATTAGAATTGACTCTACTCCACATTTATTCTTTAAATACATGTAACTACAAAGTAGTTTTGTTTATGAAAAAACTAACTTCATTGTTTGAGAAATAACAAATATGGTTATAAAAAAGATTGAAATATTTGTCCAGAGTAATGTAAAACTTTAATAGAAATAATAAAAAAATCTTTAGTTATGTATGTCAAAGGCCTCACAGGTGTCCTTTAATTCTCATTCAAATATAAAGAAACTGCAACTGGAAATTACAGATTAAATTAGCTCTGGCCAATAGAAATATAATGCAAGCCATACATATAATTAAACCTTTTTAATATATAGCCCTGGCTGGTGTAGCTCAGTGGCTTGAGGCCTGGCCTGTGAACAGAAGGGTTGCCAGTTTGATTCCCAGTCAGGGCCCATGCCTGGGTAGTGGTGCCATGTCCCCAGTAGGGGGTGTGTGAGAGGCAACCACACCTTGATATTTCTCTTCCTCTCTTTCTCCCTCCCTTCCCCTCCTTCTAAAGAGAAATAAATAAAATATTTTTAAAATAATATGTAAATTAAAATATAAAAGGTACAATTAAGTTTAATACTATGTTATTTAATCATTCAAAATTCTATTTTAATATAAAATTATTAATAATATATTTCCTATTTTCTTCATGTTAAGACCTTCAAATCTATTGTGGGTTTAACATTGACAGGGCATCTTAATTCATGCTAGCTAAATTTCAAGTGCTCAGTAGCCACACATAGCAAGTGTCTACCACACTGGCTGGCACAGAAATAGACAACATGAATATGACTTATGTATGAAAGAGAAAAATGATGGAACTCATATCTGTGAATTTGCGTGGTAAGTGTGAAGTCTAGCTCAAAGTACATTCTGTTTTGCCTGTTCACATCCAGTCACTCCATCATGATTTCTTAAAAACACTATCCTTCCTCCATTGCATTGATCTTGCATCTTTGCCAAAAATCGGTTGGGCAGACTGGTGTGGGCCTATTTCATGGGTGTTTACTCAGTCCCACTGACCCATGTGTCTATCTTCCTGCTAATACCACCAAGTCTTGGTTCCAGTTATAAAGTAAGTCTTAATATCGGGTAGCGTGATTCCTCTTATTTTATGCTTTTTTCCCCACATTTTCCCCTATTCTAGGGCCTGTGAATTTCCATATAAATGTTGGAATAAAGTTTCTATGTCTATAAAAATTACTGTTGGAGTTTTAATTAATTGTATTAAATATATAGATCCTGTTGAGAAGAAATGAGATCTTTCTATCCCAACTATTCCAATCTATAAGCAACGTATGTCTTTCCATTTCTTTAGGGCTTTTACTTCTTCATTATTATTTTGTAAATTTCAACACATAAATACTACACATCCATTGCTATATGTACTCCTAACCTATATAATCAATTTTCTTTGAAATTAATGGTTTTGTGTGCTACATTTTAGTTTTTACATGTTAATTTTTAATATTACTGATTTCTATATCTGTAAAATTATTCCTAATTTCTCTTTAAGTATTTGGAGTAATACTACAATAAATTTATTTTTCAGAGGTTTTTTTTTAAGTTACATTCAAATTTGCAATGGTTATAGGGTTAATTAAGGATGTTTATTTTATCTTGCTTGAGTTTTGTAGTTTTGGGTTTCAAGAAATTGGTCCATTTCCAGGTACAATTGTTGTCAAGTACTTCATAGTATTTCCTCAGTATCTTGCAGGGTTCATAGTTTCATTCCTGATATTGGTGGTTTATGTTTCCATATTTTTAATTTCATCATTACTTCTCGAGTTTTATCAATAATACTGAATTTTTGAAGAACTTGAGGCACCTTAGGAAAGTCAGATCTTTAAAGAAGGGCCAGGATTCAGTTATGTCAAGAAAATGGATCCAAATCCTGGAAGAAATTGAGAACCTGAACGTTTATATGCATGGCATGGCATGAAAGTGCACATTAGTGGGTCACTTCACTAATGAGTCCCTGTTCTCCCGATTTTATGGCATATGCTTAACAAATTTACTGATACTGAAATAACTCCTGTAATTTTGGAAAACCCAGACCAGATGGATCAAGTGATTACTCTTTAAGTGATCTCTCTCAGATGCCTACATGTTTCACAATGGAAATAGGACAGGTGAGACCTGCTTATTGGGGAAGAGGAAATGGTGGGGGAATTTCTTTTGACCCACTCTCTCCTTTGTGATCTCCGGGGACTTAAGGGGAAAGTGGATGCAAGATATGTCTTAGTTTTAATGTTAATGCTATGGTACAGCTGGGACTTGGCCTACATTTACTGAGAACTCTAATTTACGAAAACTAGATCCCAGCATTTTGAAAGCAGATTTGAGACCTCTAAAGCTATTTCCTTTCCAGTTTTTTCCACTTTGGGCTACAGTCTCTCATATTGTCCTGATTCTTTTTTTATCCCCGCACAAGTTATTCTTAATCCCTCGAAATCAACTGCTTTTCTGCATGTGATTATGCCTCCCTACACAGATTCCCCCAAATTCCCATCTTATATTTTTAGTAAATCATGCAAAGTAATTAAGAAATAAGTCATGCAATTTTTTGCTGAACTTTATCGTGTTAGGATAGTCAGATACATTTTTTTGGTAGAGATTTAGACTCTTCTTTTCATGAGAGAGAAGAGGAAGCAAGAACATAATAAGAGGAAGAAATGACAGAAGGTAGTGGGGGAATAAAATAACATGTATGTAGTGCCTTATAGGTTGGTGATGTGCTGTATACTAATCAACAATAGATAAGGGAGATAATTTGGAAAAAAAGAGAAAGGATGGTCTGGTCCTCTCCATTCCCCCTCAAACACCCATAGGTATACCTACACCACTCTGGTCTCTCAAACAGCCTCAAAGAATCAGCTTTCATGAAATACACACTATTGGGAGAGACCAGACTCCCAACGTTGTGGCAAGTAGATCTCATTCAGTGTTTTAACACTTTAGTAGCAAGTATCTCCCTCAAGAGCTAAAAACATGATTAGTGTAAGGTTAGGTTATGTTTCTACCAAAGGGACTTAATCACATAATATTAAATAATACATGTACTTGCAGACAAATAATGTTTTTCTTACAAAACAAAAAAAAATGAATAATGTAAAAAGATGAAGGAGAAGGTAACTGAGAGTATATACATTTAGATATTTGTTATAGGTTATAACTGATCAACATTATTCTTTTTCTAAGGGGCTTCACAGATTACTAACTGAAGTATCATCACTAACACATGTTATTATTTTTTTAAATTTATTTTATTGTTGTTCAGTTACAGTGGTCTGCATTATCCCCCCACCCCAGTCAAACCCACCTCCCTCCCTTGCTTCTACCCTCCACATATTATTTTCAAAATATAAAAATAGTTAAGATTTAAGGAAGCCTCACATCACTATTAGTAAAACCATGCCAGTCAAAATTTCATTTCAAAACACTATTTTTTCTGCAACACAGTCTATCAGTCAGTTTAGTTATAGTTTTCTATACCTTGGCCTATAGGTTTACTTGGAGAAAAAGTTTTAACTTGAAACCCAGAGATATTTGAATCTCCTAAAATACAAGCAAAACTTCTATGTATATGCACATATCATTACCTGGGGTATGGATTCAGTGCTCACATTTGATTTTTAAAAAGATTAATGGTCAGCCCCGGCTGGTGTAGCTCAGTGGATTGAGCGCGAACTTTCAAAATTAAGGATCGAGGTTTGATTCCAAGTCAGGGCACATGCCTGAGTTGCAGGCCAGTTCCCAGCAGGGGATGCATGAGAAGCAACCATACATTGATATTTCTCTCCCTCTCTCCTTCCCTTCCCCTCTAAAGATAAATAAATAAAATCTTTAAAAAAAGATTAGTAGTCAACTACTGATTAAAAGGGGAAGAGTTTACAGGAACAAATATAAAGGGCACATGAACAAAAACTAGGTGGGGTGGAAAAGGGAGGGAGGCGGGGAGGGAGGGGTGGGTGGGTGGGCTGGGATGGGAGTAAAAGACAGAAAACTAGAACAACGATTAAAATAAAATTTAAAAACCCCACAAATTTGTAGTTTTAAAATTAAATGTACCAAATATTAGCCAAATGGTTATATTGTGTATTTTCATCCAAAAAGGTACTTGTTTGGGTTTTAATTCCCTAGTCTATCATTTGATAAATAGAAAGCTTAATGTTGCTCTCTTGTGCCAAAAATATACATAGATATAAAAGAGAATGAAAAATTACATTTGTGTTATCTTCTCAATGGTAGAATTTGTGTATTCATTACTCCTGCTTTTTCTAGACATTAAAGTGAATAATCTTATCTCATAAACAGTGGTCCATTCATATCAGTTTAATAGAAAACCAGCTGAGAATGATAAGCTTGATGAAATGATAACATTATTAGAAGCTGGAATTCTCAGAACTCGACAATCCAAGCAGAAGAATTAATATCAATAAACTATTCCAAAGAGTAAAGAAAAAGTCATGATTTATCACAGTCTATTTAGGCTTCTATTGTTATGTCTTATAGTACAATAACTTCATATGATTCATACAGTTTGTTCTACATTTCAACAAATGATCACTGAGTGCCTAAGCTACAAAGTGCTAAAAATTCATGACATGAAGTTAGAAAATAAGAGGGCAGAAGAAAAGGAGCTATAGTGATGAATAATAATTAGCCCCTATTTCTAAGAACCTTTGAACCTAGTTGTGGAAGTATCAATACATATAAAAATGATTGTCCATATATAACAAGATCATTAACTACAAAAATAATGTTTCAAATTCTGAAGTGAAAGGAGGTGAATTTCCCAGGGAGGAAATGACAGGGGCCCTCTCAGCTGACAATAACAGGAAAAACAAGAACAGGAGACATCTTACTCTTCTCAAAGGGACTACTGTTTTGAGAATAACCTATGTAGAGTGTATCTTTCCTGAATATGTGCACTGGTCAGAGAAAAGAAGTGACTGAAGTAAGGGGCAGTGATGAGGCATGGTAAACTTCCTGGTCATTTTGAGGAGCCATAAAATTAAGGAAGATAGAGAGAAATATTATAATAAATGTTGCTCTACATTTTAAAAAAGATTTTATTTATTTACTTCTAGACAGAGGGGTAGGGTGGGAGAAAGAGAGGGAGAGAAACATCAAGGTGTGGTTGCCTCTCGTGCTCCCCCTACTGGGGACCTGGCCCACAACCCAAGCACGTGCCCTGATGGAATCAAACAGGTAACTCTTCTGTTCACAGGAAAGTGCTCAATCCACTGAGCCACACCAACCAGGGCATAAATTTTTATAACTATTTCTACATTTTTGAGGAATTTAACTACATGATTACTTAATTTTCTTTTGGTTATTGATTTCTTGAATGTGACATCTGTCTGAAATAGGACCATGTGCGTGTCTATATTTATGAGGCTTACATTTGCATATATTAAGTTAATTCAGTATAATAAGTAGATGAACAATGAAGACGAGCAGTTTAAGGAACAGAGTTAGCAGTTTGTACTGGGATAGACAAAGAAGACTTGATTGAGCTCAGTCATGAAATCATATTAAGCTTCAAATCAGAAAAAAAATGGTGACCTGAATTTAGAGTAGGATTCAAATTTAAAAAAGAAAAAGGATGGGCACTAAGGACAGTCACTTAAGAGATAATATAAAATTGACAAATCCCTGTCATGAAATTCATGTATCAATTTCTGTCATGCCTACTGATCTGTCTTGAAAAAATAAAAAATAGGGGCCAAAATTATCAAATTGCCATGCTTTGAGTCATATGGCCTCTAACCTTAACCCTAATCCTGGAAGCAGGCAAATAAAGGAGCTGACATGTCTATTGCAATGCAGTCGCCCCAAATTGGCAGCTACAAAGTGCCATTGACAATTTTCATTTCCTTCAGGGTGGCTTAGCTTTCTTTCTGACTATTAGCAACAAATCCCCCCCCCCCCATAGGCTATCAAGCATCCCACAGAGTTCTCTGAGGCTACGAGTTATGTTTTCGGAGGAATTGTGAGGAAGATGAGGAATGCCTACCTTCTATATCAAAGATATTCCCTATGGAGTCATCAGACCAATCAAAATACTCACCTAATAATGGCAGGAGAGACTGAAATGAAGTTGCACTCCTCCCCTTCTTGGGGAGGTTCTGAGAACTTGGCTGTCACTGTGCTGGAGCAATAGAAGAGCATTTTTCCTGCTGCGGCTTTTGAAACCACTCTATGTGAATACAATGAATGATCCTTTCAAAAATGTGTTTTCAATTACAGTTCACATTCAATATTATTTGGTATTAGTTTCAGGTGTACCACATAGTGGTTAGATAATCATATACCTTACAAGGTGTTCCCCTTCATTATTTCCGGTACGTGACTGGCACCGTACATAATTATTACCAAATGAAGGATCCTTGATTGCTGAAAGAGAATTAAGAGCTGAGCAATAGTTGTAAGGAGAGCTTGATTCAGTAAAGAAACTGCAATGCCTCGCTGAAATTCAAACCATTAGGCCAATTGCCTCCTCCTATTGTGCCTAAGGCACTTGGCTGGTGATACTGGGGCTAAACCAAGGAGGAGCAAATATTTCTTCCCTAGGGAAGGAGGGACAGGAATCATTTTATTGAGTACCTGCCATAGGCTATGCACTTTATATTTATGTCATTTAATGCTCATGACAATATTATGATTTAGGAACTATTATTTTCACTTTACAGGTAAGAAGTACAATGAAGTGGAACTAACATGGAGTTTTGAATTAGATATACTTGTGTTTGAATTATGGATTAGCCTTTTAATAGCTCTGAGAAAAACATTTCAACCCTTTGTCTCAGTTTTCTCATTGATCAAAAACAGAGAAACATATTATTTTCTCTTGTTAATGAGCAAATAATGGTTCTGCTCTATTTACCTTTCATAGGAAAGGCATACATATAACTATAAGAAAAACTTAATACTTTGCATACCACATACCATACTTTGCCATAGATAATGCGCACCCACGTTTTTGTGCGCATCATACACAGGATGATTATACCCATGGTATATAATCATTATACCCATGTATAATGCGTATCCTTATTTTTCCCTCAAAAATATGGGCAAAAAAGTGTGCATTATGCACAGCAAACTATGATATTATGTGACAGACCTTAAAATATGCTAAGACTTTTTGCTATGCTCTCTCAAGAAATCCTGATAGCAATGGGGTGAGGAGGACCCAGTTTTTCCCCAGTATTTTACAGGTGAGGAAACTAAAGCTTAGAGATGTAGGAAAACCTGGCCACAGTCTTAAAAAGATTAAGAGGCAGAACTGGCATCAAGCATTTGATGCTGTCATTCTAGGGAGACTTTTGGATTGGCATTTGGGGAAGAGCTGAGAGTAATGACCATAGTAGTGGCTTGCCTTTAATGAGCATTTAAGTTATGCAAGACTCTATTATAATCATATAACTTGAATCAACCCATTAATTTTATGCTCAAAATTTATGAGAAAGGTACAGTGATTATCCTTATTTTGCAGACGTGGAAAGTGCGGTGCTTCTATATGCTACAACGAATAAAAGGTAGAGTTTGAATTTGAACTGTAGATCCCTTCACTACTATATGCTGAGTTTGGGTGTCTTGTGCCACGGACAGTTCTGAGGTCCTGGGTGTGTCACTTAATACCTTGCAGGCCTCAGTTTCTTTATTCATGAAAGGGTGGTATGGATTAAATAATTTTAAGTTTGATGAAGATCTAGAATTACATTAGGTTATATTTGTAAACTCAACACACTCTCCATTTAATGCTGCTCACATACGGAGCTCTTCCAAAGTATCTACCCTTCAAACTTTCCTTTGACTTCCACATTCAATCTTTTAAAGTCAATCTTATTATGATTACTTTCGGGTCATTATCCATTCATCTGTACCTTCCTGAACACCAGCTGGGAGCAAGGCGCAGCCTTCAATGCTGTGTGTCTCCATGCACAAAGATGAATTCTTTCTCTAACGCTCCTGGATTTTCAACTATGCAGCCTGGCTCCACACCCACTTCATCCCTTGCCAAGATTCTTGTAGATGAGTGATTCCATTACCTAGTCTAGTTTTGCATGCGTCCGTGTTACACCCGGTTTTTGTTCAGCACTTTTTTAGTTCCAAGATTTCTAATCTGGAGGCTTCTATTTCTGAATTAGACCTGAACTAATTCAGGCTGTCAAGATGTTTGTGTCCTGAAAATTCCCCTGAGTCAGAAGAACAAATATTTTGTATAAATAGAAACTCAGATAAAACAAGGTAGAGAGTTGATAGAAGAGGAACCTGCCACCAGAAGCATCTAGAAGATGCAGGTACCTACATGGGATTCTTGGCTTCACCAGAGAGCAGGCACACAGGCATTCAGGCATTGAAAGATGAGTACGGAAGAGTGAGTGTGTGTGTGTGTGTGTGTGTGTGTGTGTGTGTGTGTGAGAGAGAGAGAGAGAGAGAGAAAGGTACCGATGAAACAGAACATTAATGATTCTATATGATTATAAGTTGTTGATATATTCTTGAGCAAAAGACTGATTTCCCATCACTCTCTCCTATCCATATACAAAAAATGTTTTGCCCTTAGATCTGCTTCTTCAAATCATATCAATAACCCAGGACCTCAAACTGAATTCCCAATGTCTTATCCTCCAAATGTACATAAACATACACAGTATCAAATAAAGGCTCATGCAATTTCAATCCTCCTTTTCTACTACTCCATGTAATTTCCCAACTCCAAACAGAGATATTTACAGAACTACACAGAGGTTAGCAAAGAAGGAATAGACATTTGAGTGGATCAATTTAAGGTAATGGTTATATGTCGAGCATTTGCTCTGTGTACATCATTATGGCAAAAGCTATGAGTGAGGTGTTATGCCGTGGAAGCCACCCGGTGTATGCAGAGAACAGCAACCCAGATATCTAAAACCAGGGGGAACCATGAGATTTGCAAAGGTAGAAAAGTTAGGATAAAGACCTAACAATAAGGTTTCATAATCTCCTTAAACAGTTGTAACTATGCAAAAATATCTTTTTTAGCTCTTTTTTTCAGATGAAGGGAAAGATCTAAGTTTACCTTACATTGAATGCCAAGTATGTTTGGGTAATTTGGGTTTCTTACTAAGGCTCCATCTTAGGTCAGAGTTCCTATAAGCAGAACTTAAAACAAGGGCACTTTCCAAAGTGATATACTGGAGAGGAAGCCCTCAAAGAACAGGGCTTCTTTGAGGGCTGAGGGGATGAGAATAGGGAAAGAGGTAAAAGAAACAAACAATGAGATCACAGTTAGACACCAATTTCAGTGAGATCCCAGAGGGAGCTCCGAAGTACAAATTGCACCACGGAGTTGGTCCCACCTTTATGGCAAAGGGGAGGGGCTTTGGTAACCTCCCATCAGTGGTCCTTGGCTTCAAGCTCCCCGGGATAAGGGATATATGTCCCCCAGGCTCATGGCTTCCTTCAGGACAAGAGCAATTCTCTAGAGAAGGAGGCCATGGTGAGCAGCCAGCACTCCTAGCAGCAGCAGGAGTACACTGACCAGGTAAAAGGGGATTTAGGGGATTTTAGTAGAACATCACCAGCACCCACCAGTGCCAGCAAAAAGAACTATTTTCTTTAAAAGATTTAATTAATTAATTAATTAATTTAGAGATAGGAGAAGGGGAGGAGAAAAAGAGGGAGAGAAACATCAGTGTGTGGTTGTCCATCATGTATCCCCACCTGGTGACCTGGCCTGCAACCCAGGCATGAACCCTGACTGGGGATGGAACCGGCGACTCTTTGGTTTGTAGGCCTGTGTTCAATTTACTGAGCTACACCAGCCATGGCAAGAATCAATTTGTTTTGAAGAGAGTATACAGGAGGGAATATTTTACATTTTCTTTAGTCTCGTGGTATCAAAAATGCATCTGAATTTATGGTTTGTTAAATAAGGCACTCAAACAGATCATTTGGCAAAATGTGAACAAATGTATTGATATCTCTAAGGGTTCCAAACTGGAATTCTAGAAAACTGGAGCTAACATTCATGAATATTTAGTAACAACTTAGTGACATGAGTTTATACCCCTGGAGAACGGGAACTAGAATAATCAAAAGTACTGTTACTAGAGATTTAAACAAAGCTTCAGACACCGATTGCTATAAAAGAATGAATTAGGTTGTTTTGACATAGTCTACTACAAGTGAAAGTAAGCAAAGAATCCAGTGGGATTTGACTGTTCTTGGACATACACTAGTTTCCCTTTCTTGGATTCTGTCTTCTTGCCGCCTGCCAAGAAGCTGGAGCTCCAGCAGTCATGGAACCAGGAGGTGACATTGAGAGTGCAAGGCCCCACAGCAAAGTGGAATGTTTGTGGGCCCCTGGAAACTGTGGCCCCCACTCCACCAGTAATGTACTGCTTGCACCTGGACCTCTTTTATGGGACACAGCAATAACTCTCTTTTACTTAACACACCAGTAGTTGGGGTTTTCTGTTACATGCAGCCAAGCTCAATTTTAACTCATACTGGCATTTTCCTACTCAAAATGTAAAATGTGCCATTATCAATTCTCACTGCACCTCAAATTCTCCTGTACACTGAGTAAAGGCACATTGTCAGAATACCATGCCTTTATTTTAAAAACAAATGGTTTATAATTAAAATCAAACTAGATAAAATGTTGTAAGTGAAATGGTGTAGCACTTTTTTATCACACAAGTGCAAATGAAGTTGGGCTGTGTTGCGATAATAACGATCTTGTTGCTTTCTTTTAAGTGAAGAGCATCATGTAACTCTTCCTGCTGCATTTCTTTGAAAAGGACCAAATCTCTTTTTTAAGTGTCTCTGAATGTAAGATATTCATTACCACTGGGATCAAAAGAGAATGGTGAGGGTCACGTGACACTGGCAGCTGAGATCTCAACTGAAGAACAGTCACTGGACTCTCAGGCAGCCAAATTGCATTTATTGCCAAATTCACTGATGTCTGTAGCCTTGAAATAAGGAGACATGACTATAATTATATTTTATCTTTAAAAATACTTTATGCTCTCATACACAAATGGCAAACAGAAGGCATGAGGGCCAAATCCGGCCCTCCACCCTGTTTTATCCAGCCCAGCACCTTGTTTCTACCCAGTGGCAGTGCAGAGCTCTTTGCCCCTAGTTAAGGAGCAGTTACATGTACACAGTCCTAAAGTTACATTTGGCCCTTTGAAGGCAACCATGAGGCTGATATGGCCCCCAGTGAAAATTAGTTTGACACCCCTGCTGGAAGATATAGGCTATATCTCATTAAAATTGTAACAGAGTATGAAAAGCTGACTTCAGAAATAGTTATGGCAAATTGGAGTACAGCCTGAAGTTATCTGAAATAATCAGTATGTGACTATGGAGATTTGGAATCAGATGATAAACACATCCTTTCAAAGCATGGAGATTTTCAAACAGTAACTTGCATCAGTTGCTAAATCGGGGATCTAATGAAATTAGCAGACCACCCTATTTTTTCAGACAAACAAATCTCCTAGGGTAATCATATTTATCACATACTTTCTAAAGGAAGACAAATATGGTTCTGTTTATATAAATTTAATATTTGAATACCTCAGCCAAACATTTATTCCACCTCAGAATATTTATATTATAAACAAAATAAACTTTCTTATACTCCTGCCCTGGCTGGTGTGGCTTAGTAGATTGAGTGCTGGCCTGTGAACTAAAGGGTGGCCAGTTCCATTCCCAGTCAGGGCACATGCCTCGGTTGCAGGCCAGGTCCCCCAATAGGGGGCGTGCAAGAGGTAACCACATAATGATGTTTCTCTCCCTCTCTTCCTCCCTCCCTTCCTCTCTGTCTAAAAATAAATAAATAAAATATTTAAATAAACTCTCTTATATTCCTGGACTACAGAAATCATTACCATTGACAGACGGGTATCTACTTGCAACTGTTGGAAGCACAATATTTGTTTTGTATCTTTGAGGATTATTGAGTACACACTCACCCACACATACAGTATTGGGTACACAGTGTATTGCAGTTTTCTTATGCTTGCTATCCATTTCACGTCCTTCATGACCCTGTTTGTCTTGGCCTACACCCTTGCTCCTCTCTGAGGGTAGTGGTTAGGGTTTCCCTCACTCCTGCTTCAAATGTGAGCATGTGATGGAACCTTCCCATTGGAACATGGATTCCCAAACTGTTACTTGATTTGGGAATGTGTAAGTGATTTTATCAAGCATTCATCCCAGGTCTTTGTTGGGGAGAAGGGTGATTTTATTTTCTATTAGAACTGGGCTACAATAACATAAGCCTGAGACTAATGTGGAGCACAGAGAATGACTATGGAGAGACTGGAAGGCATAGTTGAGAGAAGGATCCTGGGCCACGAGGCATCACTTGAGCTCCCGAATCTAACTGTGCCGAAGGAAGTCAGATCTCTTCATGTTTTAGTTATTTGAGCCAGTAAAGTTCCTTTGTTTCTTGGTTTGCTAGTTTTTTGTCACTTATAACTGAAATAGATCTGACCTACACACACACACATATATATATATATATATATATATATATATATATATATATATACTTGTATGTATTTATTGAGACTAAGAGACCCAGCGACCTAGATTCTAATGATGTTAATTGACTAAAATGAAATTGATCCAATTATTTAAAATGTTAGTATGTCAGTTTCCTTTGTGAAAGGCACACAAGTGGACTACATGACCAATATTTTTTTCTATATTTAAACTTACTGAGTCCAACCAATTGATTTTAATGAATGAACGATTGGGGTCATTAAACCTGGAAGCAATTTAAATTCAACTTCGCATCTTTATAATGCCAGGTCTGAGAAATAACAAGAACTATAAAAATATGACAGGTCTCTCTATGAGTCAACAGGTACCATTTCATAGTCAATTCATTTAAGGAATGAAGCAGTTAAAACATAGGTAATTAACCACAAGGCCAGCTGTTCAGCTTTGGTCTAGGTTAAACACTAAGCCCAGGGAAGTAGCAATGCTATGAAATATAATACAGGGTCTGGCATAAGTAACACCTGCTTGAGTGTGGTTGGTAGGGTAATAATATGGGTATAATAACTTATAGTGTTAATTTGAACATTTCACCTAAAATGTCCTATGGTGTGCTTGAGTGTGATGTTGCTATGTTACAGAATGACCTGCTTATGATTTTGTAATAAATGAGTATATAATAAAAAAGGGGTGTTATTTCTGCCAGACCCCCTCCTTGCCCCCCCACAGGAAAGGCTATGAAAGGGTAGACCTGGGTTTTGAAGCCAAGTTCTAACACAGAATTCCTCATCTGTAAAATGGGAGTCATGATACCAACCTCACGAACCTGTCCTAGGGATGCACTCATATAATGTATTTAAAGCTCTCTGCATAGCACTTGGCACAAAATAAGTGCTCAAATTTCACTGCTATTATTCTCTGCAAAGCTATTAAAATGACTAAAGTGCTTGGAAAAATATAGTTCCCTTTGGGATGAACATTAATACACAGATGTTTCAAAAATACTATGTGGAAGTTGTAACAAAAAATAACGCTCAGCACATTAGCTCTGTTCAGTCTCTGTGGACTGCATGTCTTTGACTGCCAACCCAATATTTTCTCCAGTTCCTCACACGCTGCCTTTTCCTTCTGGTCAGGAAAATAAGTAAGTAAGTAAATAAATAAATACATACATACTTGCCCCATCTGGCAGAGTATTTCTCCACCTGTATATGAACCAGGAATGTCAATCATTTCTAATGTGTATTCCCCAGATGCAATAATTACCCTCTATTTACAGCTAAGCCACTGATTGCTATGGAAAATATTGTCAGCAAATGCATTGCTGTGAAAGGAAAAAAAATGTGAAAATCAGGAAACAAAACCCTAAACCCAACCCAAAACAGAAGTCATATGTTTGGTTGATTCCCAGAAACAGAAGGCCCTACGTATTTTCATTTGATCAGAGGTAATGCCTTTTATGCAATATAAAACTACTTCTGTGATTTCTGATTCTTAGTCAAAGTGGCAAATTTCTGAAACAGTGATTTAAATATGCATCCATAATAGGAAGCAGACAAGGAGAACACAGAAAAAACACTCTGTGACTGATATTACAGAATGAATATTTTCCTAATTTGCATAAAGATATGTTATACATTTATAAGATGCAACACTTAACTAATATTTGCATTTTAATTCATATAGCTGGTTTGAGAAAGAAATCTATCAGAAAAATATGCTTAGGGAAAACTAAATTTTTCGATGAAAATAATTTTAGAAGGCTTGAATAATTTTAAAGAAAGACTAGAGAGGTTTTTTTCTTATGAGAAGTCTTCTAAAAGAAAGACTTATGTCTTCTTTCATAAGACAAAAGAAATTTTGTCTTATGAAAAAGTCTAGTCTTTTTTCATAAGACAAATACACAGGATTTTTTTCTTATGAAATTCATTGGGGTGATACTGGTTAATAAAGCTGTATAGGTTCCAGGCATACAATTCTACAACACATCATCTGTACACCGTATTGTGTGCTCACCACCAGAAGTCAAGTCTCCTCCGGCCACCGTTTCTCCCCACTTTACCCTCTTCTACTTTCCATCTTCTCCTCTGGTCATCACCATGCTATTGTCTGTGTCTACGAGTATTTTGGGGTTTTTTTGGTTTGTTTGTTTTGTTTTGCTTAATCCCT
Source organism: Artibeus jamaicensis (assembly GCF_021234435.1). NCBI lineage: Eukaryota > Metazoa > Chordata > Mammalia > Chiroptera > Phyllostomidae > Artibeus > Artibeus jamaicensis. The sequence continues at coordinate 3,674,221 of NW_026522028.1, read as the reverse complement.
TTACCTTTTGCACTGAGCCCCACAAAGCCCTCTCCTCTGGCAGCTGGCAGCCTGCTATCTATGAGTCTATCTTTATCTTGTTTGTTAACTTATTTTGTTCATAAGATTCAACCTATAAGTGAAGACATATGGTATTTCTTTCTCACTGCCTGGCTCATTTCACTTAGTGTAATGCTTTCTAGGTCCATCCACGCTGTTGCAAAGGTAAGATTTCATTTTTTTTTAATGGATGAGTATTATTCCATTGGGTAAATGTACCACAGCTTTTTTATCCACTCATCTACTGATGGGTACTTGGGCTGTTTCCATTTTTTTGCTATTGTAAATAATACTGCAGTGAACATGGGAGTGCACATATTCCTTCAAATTAGTGTTTTGTGAAAAATCCAGTGTTTTCATTTATTGTACATTTGAAAGAAATTAAGAGTGAGGTTTTTTTCTGCAAAAAGGTATGTAATTCAAATCCTAGATTCAAACTGAATATCCCAGAATATAAACAATGTAGAGGCAACATTTTTATATAATGATTTAAGGGGTAAGAGTCTACCTTTACATGTGTACGAATGAAAATATTATTTCCCAAGTTCTTCCAAAAGTATATTTAAAGTTCTTAAATTCTACTAAATTCAATACAGAAATACAATTCTAATTAACTACTTAAAGAGGGGATTCAGTGTTTTGATATTTGGGAAAAAGAAAAAGCCCTTGGTGAGGATCACTCTAAAGTGGGTTTGAGAAATTATACTGTATGGTCAAGGAGGGGGATTTAGGAGAGAACAGTTTTCTAGGGTGCAGGTAGGTGAGCTTTTGAAATTAAAATGTGAAATCCCCTTCAGCAGCACTGACAACTAAACTTAGCACTTGCTCTCTTAACAGGTGCCCACACAGGCCCACTGACCCTCAGCTCTTTGTCAAGGCCAAGGAGAAAGACAGCTAGTCCCCACACAGCTGTGCCTCTGGCTGACACTACAAAAGAGCCAGGCTCAGCTATTTTTAGAATCAGGGTAGGCGCTCCGCCAAAAGCTCAGCAGCACCACCAGAACATGCGCTGAGAACACGAGGACTTCTGAGTTGTACCAGGTTTCCACCAACCCCGAGTCTACCTGCCTAGTGCCCCCACCCCATCCTATGTCCTGTTTCCTGTGGCCCCCAAACCACCTGTGGCTTTTATCCTCTTGCGCACAGGTCTCCTTTTCCATGTCTTTCAGAGTCCCTCTCCTGTTTCACGTTTTCTGTCTCAGTTAGCTCTAGACCTTGAAGCCATGAGAAAGAAAGAAGTGGGGGGAAAAATTAGAAACACTCTGCAGCTGCTTCCAAAAGAAAACAGTGCATTGAATTTGTTCATAATACCATGTCCTTCACTTCATGAAGCCTGTAAAGTCATGGCCATGGCTACTACTGAGATGAAAAAACAAGAGAGCAAATGCTTATGATATGAAGAGTGGCAGGTAAAACAATCAATCTGGAAAGGAGGAAAAAAACACACTACTGTGTTTTGATAATTTAAAGGAAGCCAGGGAAGGGAGCTTGGAAGGCTGATGATGTTCAGTGGTGGGCATTAATTTCCCTTTGTTGAATATTGACACAGAAAGCTAATACATCTTGGGGTGTGCGTGCATGCTATTAGCATAATCTCAGGGGGTTGGGTTCCATCCAGGTGGAAAGCTGTGTTTTAATAAAAAGAAGGTATTCTATATTAGATTGTGCCTTCTCCGAATGGCTCTTTGTAATGACTATCAAAATGGCAATAAAAAACACACGTTTCTCTCTTTTTAAAATGATGTTTTGTTGTAAACTGACATGAGTGTTAACATATGAAGTTTGATTCTGAACAATGAAGTGGTTATTATGAAGTTAATATGGGATCTAGGTCAAACAAATACAAAGCCAAATCTTAATTTTATAGAAGCGTTTTTATCTCTATGCAAAGTCATTTGAAACAATTGCTTCGATTGTGTGGAAAAATGATCTAGAAAATGCATTTGAAAGCTTCTATATAAATGTGCATGTCTAAAGTAAAAAATAATAGATAAAATAATACAGAAAGAAAACTGATACTTCATTTCTATTTAATTTTTAACTCTTTATTGCAACCCAACTTCAATATAGCAGAAGCGACTGCAAGGATTTCTTCTCAGAGAACCAGTATTGTGCGACATCATCCTGCTTCATGGTTCGTAACTGCCCCTCGTGAATGAGGACATTGTTTGCCAAAAATAACCTATTGGATTTTCATCTTATGTCACTTACTGAAAATGTACTTCAAAGAAAGGCATAACTAAAACAGGTGATCTTATAGGACGTTTTGGTTTTTGTGCCTTTACAAAAACATTTTTGAACATTTAAAGAATATAATAGTTACCTGTCTACGCCAACAGTCAAACTCAGGAGCAAATTCTAGAGCGGCATTCACAATCTCACATCATTCATTCAGTAGTGACGTAACCTTGAGACAGTTACTCCGTGTGCTTTAGGTTTTTCATCTCTAAAACATGGATGATTCTTTCCTTATGATCTGGTTAGGAGAATTAAATGAGGCAGCCACATTTGCACTCCCCCAGGGTACACTTATCCTTCCACTGTTAGTAAATTTTCTCCCTGTGAAATTCTGTTCCCTTCTAAAAATTTCAACTATCAGCACTATGTACATGATTCCCAAATATTTCTCTCTATGTCTAACTCTTTACTTAGCTTCAGCTCTCTATTGCAAATGCCCATATTGTATACCCAACTGGATATCCCATCAACAATTCTAAGTTAATATCTCAAAACAACCAACTTCCCACTGCTCTCTAATTTTGATCCTATTCCTAGTTTCTCTGCTCCTCTTAGTGTGATATCATCATCTTCCCAATTATCCAAGCTCATTAGCTATTTTATAAGAATCCCAAAACACCATTAGATATGTTGGCTTTTATTGGCTGTGCATGCAAGGAGTTCTGAAGTTCAATGAATTGGGGGGGAAACTGGGTTAAAAAGATATCTTTACTTTGTGACCTACCAATCTGCACTTCTTAATCTTTTCACACTTTTCACCCAGTCCCAAACTCATAGCCCCTCCCATCTGGCATGGGGGTGTAAAGTACAGCATAAGGAATAGAGTCAATAATATTGTAATAACTAATTATGTATGGTACCAAATAGGTAGTTGAAATATTGGGGGGACCACTCTGTGAGCTATATGATTGTCTAACCAGCATACTGTATACCTGAAACAAATACAAAATAATATTGAGTATAAACTGTAATCGAAAAATAAAATTAAAAAAGGAAAAATAAGTAATCTTTTTTGGGGGTAGTAATCAATATATTTATTATCTTTATATTAGCAATTCATGGGTGTACATAAATGTCAAATTTATCAAAGTGTACACCTTAAATACATGTAGTTTACTGTATGTTAATTATACCTCAACAAGGCTATTTTAAAAAACTGTGGTAGAATACAATGATATGAAACAAGCTTCCAATGTATTCCTGTCATTAACAGCTGAGGTTACATATAGGATCACATGGAGTTTTCCCTTTGGGGGCAAACTTAGGGCAGGATTCTAATATTTGCTTAATTTTTAGCATATACCTTCCATGATATGCTCAAGGCTTTAAGTATATTACTGAATTTATGTCCTAAGTAAAAACCAAAGAGATGCATACTATCCGCAAGTTTTATTTTAATATTGAAACATTTTTTAAATACATTATCTTTGTTGCAGGATTCCAAAGCGCCTCACACTAGCACTGAGATTGTTAGACTGAAGCTAGAGTAAGCAATATTTCCTAACTACAGGACCACAGAAATCTTTGTTGAGGAGTTCGGAGAAACAGAGAGGTCCACGTTGAATAATTAGGGATTCAGAGCATACCCTTTGAGGATTATTACCGAGGTGTCTGCTCTCGCCACTCCCTTTGGCTCATCTGCTATAATTTACCAACCACTTATTACCAAGTCATTTTGATTCTTCTTGTTGAATCCATGGCTCACTCACTATAAGCCAATTCCTCTATAAGTCTGACCGGGACTACATGTTATGCTTTCCATCAACTACCTTTTCTGAGTCTGTCATCTCAAACTCTCAATTCTGTATCTTCTACAGAATTGAGATTTATTTTGCTGTAAGAGATATGCAGATGTGTGAGACCTAATCTCTGTTGTCATAGAATTCATGGGTGATGAAAATAGTCAGAGTTCAAATATATACTCAATACCACAGGTGCAAACATGCGACATGAGTGTTGTAAATAATGAAATTGCAATCAGTGATTACACAGGAAATATTAAAGTATGTTTTTCAGGGACGTGGGAATAGGATGCCATTAGTCCAGGAACTTGTAAGTAAAGTGCTCTAAAATATTTTCTACAGTGGGATGAAAGCCTATTTTCTTCTCATCTCTGATTGGAAATAAATGTAAAATATAATTAAAATTTTCATAATAAAGTACTCATTAGAGAAAGTTTGCGATGTGAAAATAGGAATACTGAAATAACCCAGAGTATAACCTTACTGCAAATATAGCCAACTGCTAATTATGGGTGATTTTTTTTGGCTATCTGACTTGTCTCCAAGTCAACAATTCCAAAGATTTATCTTTCAGAGCTAAAGTTTTCTAATAATAATGCTACAAAAATATTCCAGCAACTTTGAAAACAGAAGATATGATAGCCAAATTTTAAAAACCTTATCATTTTCTATTCACATTTTGCTTTTCATTTCCATGTATCTTAAATCTACATATCAAAGGTATGTCAAAGCTCTATACTTATATAGCTCAAGCTAAGCTTAACCAAGTATACTTTATGGAGAAAAAACTTACTGAAATGGAATCTATTTCTTAATTTCCAACACAATCCTTGATAAGATTGACCATTTATTGACCTTCATTGAGTCTTCAATCCTTATGTACACATTAAAATATTTCTATGTTTTACATTGCTCATAACACTTCCTTGAATATTATTACTGAGAGTAGACACATGACTAAAAACATAGGTATTTATTCCAGTAAGTGTAAAGCTTTGTATTAATCACAATCACTGTTCCATAAACATTTATTTCCCAACACTGCATTGACATTTCTTGGCCTCCAAGGGTTTACATTCTATATTCTGTTTGAGAAAAATGTAATGATAATAAATGGTAGTGGATAAATAATGTCTACAATATGATAAGTTCTGTTTTAAAGAAATGTGTGAGGCACCAATGGGACTGCACTCAACTCTGTCTGTGTAAGTCAGAGGAAATTGAGGATTTTAGTTAGAAGTGATCTAGTTAAAGGAATTTGAATTAAAGGAAATTTAGTGATTTACTATGTGAACAAGAGGGGAAGAGGCAAAGCTGTATGTACAAATGAGGACATGAGGAGGATGGCATTTTTCTAGAAAAGGAAAATAGTTTCACGTGGCTGGAACATGTGGTGCATGGATGTAGCAAAGGATGAAGCTGGATGAACACACACACTGGTTTAGGCTTGGTCATGGGACTTTTGAAATGCATCTGCTTGAATTCTAGGAGCGATGGCTTTGACTTAATAACTCTCTGGTCTTTTCTCATTCTGTTTGTTGTTTTTATCTGCCCATATAGAAAAAGGATACACAGATGATAGGCATAAGCATGAATAATATATATATGTGAATATATTAAGCATGAATATATATATAAGCATGAATATATTACATATACAAATATATAATTATTGGATAATTAGCCCACATTCAAATGAATTTATCCCTCTTTATGAAGTTGTAGGGATTATGGAAACAGTGTGAGATACCACCTTGACCTTCTTTATACCACAGACTGTTTCTAACCTCCAACTATATAGCAGTGTGGCATGATGTGATAATCACCAGCTAGGAGCCACCTGAGTGTCATTTGGTCATAGCATCATCTCTGACTAGCTATGAGAACTGGAATCTCCCTTCAGACATCTATAAATGAGAGGTTGGAACATCTTTTTCAGGTCCTTCCCAGCTGTGAAGGTCTAGGCTCCCATTATTTACCATGCAGTACTGACCTCGTGAAATAGCAAAAGCGGAGACCAAATACTAGGTTTCCTTTAGCTCTGTCTATTATCTAGCTAGCTAGCTAGCTAGCTATGTATGTTGTATATATATCTATCTACCTACCAGCCTACCTATCACCTATCTAATTTTAAAATATTCAAGCTTGTTAATGCACTTCTTATTCTCTACCCACCCTTCCTGCTCTTTTTTTTCCAGACCACTTCCTGTTTGTTTTCCTACAGTTCTTTCGCTCCCTGCTGCTTTGTGGTCACAAGTTGTTAATTGCACCTTGCACAGTGGATGCCTTTGCACTACAAGCACACTAGGGCAGTCCACATTACCGGGGGGGGGGGGGGGGAGGAGGGAAACCTGACTTCTAGAAGCCTTGGAGATTGCAAGATCATTTCCTACAGACAAAATTGGTTCAGAGAAAGCGTGAGAAGAGAGCCACAAAAACCTGAGTCATTTTCTTCTTTTCCATATTTTACTTAAATACCAATCTCTTTTGCTCTCCAAACTGCTTTTTTGACACGGTTCCTTATTATGGGCTAAATTATGTGTCTCCCAAATTATATGTTGGAGGCAGAACCCCCAGCATCTCAGAATGTTACTTTTGTTGGAGAGAGGTGTTTTAAGAGGTGGTCCAGGTTAAATGAGACCATGGAGGTGGGTCCTAATCTGACTAGTGTTCTTGGAAGAAGAAGAGATTGGGACACAGCTACACACAAAAGACAGACCAAGTGAGGACAGAGGAAGAAGACATCCATTTACAAGCCAAGAAGGGAGGCCTCAGAAAGGGAGGCTAGAAGAAATCAAGCCTGCCAACAGCCTGATCTCACATGTCTAGTTTCCATGACTGGGACAAAATAAATGTCTTTTGTTTAAACTACCCAATCTGCTATGGTATTTTGTTATGGCAACCCCACAAGATGAATATACTCCTTAGCCATTTGTAACATTTTATGTTTGAATTGCACACACTCCATTTTTTCTTTCATGAAAGGCCTCTTATATTTTCTTGATAATATAACAAAAAGATGATTAACTGTAATTATAGAGTTAGAAGAAACTCTGTTGCTCATATATATTTAGGTATTCATTTATTTAGCCATAAAGCATTAACTGAATACTTTTATGTTCTAAGCCCTGTTTATTTCTAGCTAGGAGCAGGAGGAAAGCACCACAATAAGATGTCACAATAAGCATCACCATAATGATGATAATTCAAACACCTCCCTGCCCTTGGGGATTTGGATTCTAATATTAAAGGGAATAAATTCATGAAAGAATATGAAATATATACTTTGAAGGAGGTATGAAATGGGAACACTGAAATGGCACCTCGCTTTGTGTGGTGGAGTGAAGGGACTGGGGGACAGGGGTTAGGACAGACATTCTCATGTGGATGAAACCAAGCTTTAATCAATAAAGTTTTCCATAAGGAAGAGAGGGGTAACGAGCGTCTATTTCAGGAAGGTGTAGACCTGAGAGAACAGTACTTTGGGGTCTCCTACCTGGGGCCTTATGGCTAAAGGGGTAGGAACAGGAGGTAAGGAGGCGAGAGAGAGAAGCAGGAGAAGCAGTTAGTTGAGTCCAGATAACACACGACTTCACATACGCCGTATCAGTGACATCTATCTACAGTGGGGAACTATTTTCCAATGTGTTAGTCAAGGTTAATTTTAAACTTGTAACCTGTAATAACCTGTTTGAATGAATGAAAGTCGCCTATATTCATTCCCAGGAATAAGTATATTTCAGTGCAAGGAATTTCTAAGTGAATGTGAATGTTACTTGACTTCCATTTCCTTTAGGAATCTAAACTCATTCAAACTTTTCACCAGATGATAATGATAATCAAAGCAGAGCTTTATTCTATCTAACAAAGGATAGTCCTTCACCAAGGAATTGCAAATATCCCAGTTAATGGTTATTCTAATGGCTCTCCCTGTTGGAAGACCCTATTCCCTGCCTTGTGTTTAGCCAGGATAAACAATGTTAGCACCATCCCTCAAGTCCAGGTCATGAACTGTTTTATATACATGAAATATTATTATTAGAAAACTACCTTATATTCCCACTGCAGCCTTCTGACGGGATTTGTGAATGCCGTCCCCCCACCCCCACCACACAGGGTTCTGCATTACGTTGCAGTGCGTGCATGTGTGTGTGTGTGTGTGTGTGTGTGTGTGTGTGGTGTCTCTCTGTCAAGTCAGGTCCTAACTAGACAACGTTCCTGAAGAAAATGGCTAAATATAAGGCCTAAAGTTTGGCTTTAAGTTACTTAAATTAGAATAATCAGCTGGACAGGTAAAAAGTATTCTTTCTTTCTATACATAGAAGCTTTCTGCCCAGTGTCGAAACGGATCTAAGTACAAATACACAGGATACAAACCTACATCTGTTTAACTCAGAAATTTATATATTTTTTGCTTTCTGTGACCCTTTTGCCTTTGTCTTTCCTCATTATCTAAGCTTTACCAATTAAATCTCTACATACCTCTTGATTGCATTCCATTGTTTTCATTCCTAATGCCCTAGTAAGGCTCTTATTTGAGATAAAACCACAACCTTCATACACCTGCCTTTAGACAGTGGCTCTCAACACAATGAATGCAGGCCTCCTTTAATTGGTCTTTATTATGTATTAATTATTAAATTAATTGGGGTGACACTGCCTAATAAAATTATATAGGCTTCCAGTGTACAATTCTATACTACCTCATCTATATATTGCCTTGTGTGTTTAACATCTAAAGTTGAATCTCTTTCTGTCTCCATGTATTTGATCCCCTTTACCCTTCCCTGTCCCCCACCCCACCCCCCAATTTCCTCCGGTAATCACCGTACTGTACCATTGTCTGTGTCGACAAGTTTTTGTCTGTTTGTCTTGTTTGTTCATTTGCTGCTCAAATCAGGGCCCTAGTACACACATTTTTTAAAGCACCCTAATATCCTAATGTGCAGTCCAGGAACAATGTCCTAAAGGATCCTCAATGTGTGGTCCCTAGACCAAGCCACATCAGCATCACCTTAGAAACTCATAAGAATGCAAATCATTGGGCCCCACCTCAGGTCTCCTGAAGATGGGGCTCAGTGACCTGTTTTGATCAACAAGCGGGTGATTCTGATGGAGGCTATAGTCTGAGCACCATTGCTATGGAGACCCACAGGTCTCTCCATTCGTGATCCATCAAGACAGTGCCAGAGTCTTCTCTAATTACTAAGAAAAACAACAACATAAATATTAGAGTGTACCACCTCAAAATTATTCTCAAACCCTGCTCAAAATCATTCATGGGCTCCTACATTTCATAGCATGGCCTGTGACTTCCCAGTGTGCTCTTTGTGCTATAAGGCACAAGGGGAGAATACAAAGCCTACAGGCTGAATCCGGACCTCTACCTTGTTTTATCTGGCCTAGCACCTTGTTTCTACCAGGCAGCGGCACCGAGCCCTCGCTTAACTGTTAAGGAGTAGTTACATTTATACAGTCCTAAAATTATATTCGGCTCTTTGAAGGCAACTGCGAGGCTGATGTGGCCCCCAGTGAAAATGAGTTTGACACCCCTGCTCTAAGTTGTATTTCTGCCATACCATATCATTGGGTGGATGATCTGATTAATACCCAAGTATTTCATTTCCTAAATGCACTTCACGTCCTTGCACATGCTGCTCCTGTTGCCTTAAATGTCCTTACTGCTCCTAAATCTGGCAAATCCTCTTCCTCCATGAAGCTTCAGCCTAATTCATTCCACCTCTTTGAAAGTGTTCTTGGACCCACTTGTAGACTAATGTGCTCCTTGCTACATGATGCCACTGTAACTTATATAAACCTCCATCATACCAATCTCCCTATTTCCCTGGACTCCTTATCTGTATAACTTTCTCTTTCTTTGAGAGCGGCATAAACCATGCTTTATTCACCTTTTTATCTGTAACATTTACTGTGACGCCTGGTATATGTTTGGAATTAATAAAGATTCCTGTAAATGTCTTGGAAAATTTTGTTGGATCATGCGGTGTATCTCTTCTAAGCAAGGATTTGACCTTCAACCACATTTCGCATCCCATACCTTATTGAACCAAGAAGGTGGTGAATTTTTTCTTCATGGGAAATCTCTTACATTGTCCTAGTACTTTGTAACTTCCAAGAGTTTTCACGGATATTGTAAGTCACCTAGAAAGGAGGACTGAATCTTCTCCTTTAAACATGTCAAGATGTCAGAATACTCCTTGGCCATGGATTGTATACATAGACTCCCTGTATACTTTGTTTTATCTCTTTCATTGTATAAGCTAGGACAGTGTCAATGCTGCCAACAGAGTCGATGCTGAAAACCTACTTGAATAGAGTACAGCTTAGAGATAGCCACTTATCCTTCCGCCACTCATATAGAAACCCAAACCGAACAAGAATGACATCAGAGGTCAGCCATGCTAGCACCCATCCATTCAGTCATGATTTATTAAGCCTGACCCACTAGGGACTTTGTTTAGCACATATAATAGATAAATAAGTGTAGTCACTGTGTAAATAAACTCACAGCCTGTTGGGAGAGACAATCCTGTAAACGAGGGAATTTAAGATGAGAATTAATTGCAATACAATCTCAGAATTGAAAGGAAGAAACCCCAACTGACCCACTTTGTCTACAATGTTTATTTCTTCTTCTACAAAATACCCGCGTGGAAACGAATAGGAGAGATGCCATTTCAACCTCTTTGACCTTTCCCCCTTTAGTTTAAAGAAATATTCTGGAGCCTCCAAGCAAAACAGACACTTTAAAATTAGTTCTGTGAGCAAATAAATTCATTAACAAAGAAAGTGAGAGCATTCACGTCCATTTCAGTTAACGTGCAATGATGCTCTTTGAATGAACAAGACATCGAAAAGCATGTGGTCAATGACCTGAAGACTGCTCTTGGGCTGCCTGTATATGTGTATTCATTGGCTGCCTACTGATATCAAGAAATACACAACTAACTCAGAGCCAAGGAATTAGCAGATGCTATAAGACAGTATTTCTGACCAATGCCAGGTAATAGTTGGCAATGTAATTTCAAGTTATTGAATTTCTTTGCTCTGGAAATTAGGTGTACAGGTTTTACAGCTAAATGAGCATTTTGTTTATGCATAATAAACTTACTGAGACCTAAAATTTCATCATTTTTCAAATTTAGGCTAGAGAGGAAATATGTCTTAATGCTTAGAAAACGTTCTACTTAAATTCTGCTTAATACAGCAATGACCTGTGCTTACTTTAAAGTTATTTCTAAGCCATAGATTCTTCTTCTTCCTTTAAGAGCAAATAAATTCAAGGGAATGTTAGCATTACTTCCACGGACACAAAGTAATTGCCATCTCAGAAGGTACTGATTTTCAGTGGACAATACCCTTATCCCACGACTCCCATATTGTGTTTTTCTTTCATTATAACACACAGATGTACCTACGTACACCCTCACACATGGACATGCACCATGAAATCCGGGTTTTAGCTTTCATAAAAAACCAAAATGGCCCTGCCTGGTGTAGCTCAGTGGATTGAGCATGGGCCTGTGAACCAAATAACCATGGTTCGATTCCCAGTCAGGGCACATGCCTGGGTGCAGGCCAGTTCCCAGCAGGGGACGCATGAGAGGCAATCGTACATTGATATTTCTCTCCTTCTCTCCTTCCCTTCCCTTTGAAAGATAAATAAATAAAATCTTTAAAAGAAAACCCCCAAAATGGCTCTAAAATTGTTTGAATGAATTCTAACTGTAGAATTGAAAGTCCAATGTTTTTTCTTCTCCCTCTTTATACAAAATCTTAATTCCCTTTTATATCCACGGAAGTGTTCATATGGAAAAACTCTGAGGCTAATGTAAGTATATACCAGATACATGAATATTTCAATGTTTATAGCAATTAATTCTGTTATATGATAGGAATAGGTATATGTATACAATTTTAATGGTTTCCTGCAACTGGAAACACCCTTGGCATATTAATTAATTAGTATTCTTTTTATACTTCTATTATAAAGTGTATATTTTTGTTTATTGTAAACACTCATGATGCTAAAAGGGAATGTCTGCGTATACATTTTCATGTGAACAGTTGAAACACACAAGCAAAAAACAAGTTCACTGTCAGTTGAATCTAGAGCCTATGACATTTTTAGAATTCTGGGTGTATATGGCATAATCCCACTTTTTGAAATCATCTGAGATTCTTCCTACACTATATTATTTCCAAAATAAGAGATGTCATTATCAAATGGTTTAGGTCAAAAGAAATTTATTGGGAATTAATTCAATAGACTCTTTTATTGAGCTTCTTCCCAGTATATGTTCTAAGATCTTTGAGAATATAAGCACATATGAGACATATTTTACAACATCCAGAAGGAGGTACTCTAGTAATAGGAATAATATAATTAAATAAAGTAATTAAATATAATTAATACAAAAACATAGACACAGTTTACATCATCTATTAAGTGGGAATGGAACTATATTTCTTCACCATAGTTTTTTGTGAGAATTAAATTCTATATAAGAATATTGTCATCCATTATAAAAATAATGGATATCTGCAAATAAACTGTTCACTGGTAGATTATGATTTCTAGATGTCATGGAGTAGGACTCATCTCTCCTCTATTTCTCTCTCATGCATAATCTATATTCTCAATTTTTGAAATTGCACAGCATACTTCTGCTCCATTATCCCCAGGGAGAAGAATGCCTATGAGCTTAATTTAGGTACAACACATTGTTTAAGGCCTGGATTGTTTTCTGGTTGGCATAGGAAGGTCAAAAATTGGCTATACAATCTATTTCTGTTGAAGTCAATACAATAATGTATATCTTCATTAAGAAAATATTAATTATGGAGCTAGTATCACAAATTGTCATGGATAAAACAGAGTCTAAATCATGTCTTTTTCTTGGTTAAAGTTTTCCAAGTCAAAAAACGATGTTGTGATGTCCTATGAAAAACCTTTTTAATACAAATAATGTGCTTGTAGATAAAGTCAATTTCACTTTAAAATTGGGTCAGAAGGCCCACTACTTCAATAAATCAATATTATCACTCAAGCTGGTTTTTCTCATAAAAATGCCAGGGAGCATCAGATGTGTAGATTTCTGTAATGCATGAATTGTATATTCACATAATGCACAAGGTACAGTTCATATTCACTTTCACATAGAATACCCATAAACATTATTTTTAGTGTGCAAGATTCCACCCAATGAATATAAATAGGCAGTTGGATGTCGTACACACTATTTGTGTTTGAAGAGACCCTTCAAGTGATAGGTTTGAGTCATTCGACAGACATTTCTCACCTTGACTTTGGGTGTATGTCTAATGGGGCTTTATGCTTGTGCACATAGTTTTCCAGCAACTAACTTTCCTTTTATACATGAGCTCTATTCCAGATTAAAACAGATGAAAGATTTCCAATCATTCTGGCCAGCCCTCAGGATGGAAAATGAGCTCAGGAAGGTAGCCATCTGAAACTGAACACTCCCTGGAATGGACATTCCGTTCTAAGTCCCCTTCGGGGAAACTCCAACAATAGCTCAAGCAGAAGCAAACACTTGTCTTCGACCTGCTCCAAGCCAACCATTCACTTTCTTAGTAATCTGGCTTCTGACACCAACCGGGGATTTAAAGCTCCTGTTCCCATAGCAAAGAACAGCAGGCCCAGTCTGCTCGTACTGTATGAACAGAAGTGATTCACCCAACTTCTTTCCTCCCTACATCTCTAGCACTTGGTATTAGTCTGATATCCAAATATATAATATCCAAAGATATTTTAGCATCATAGCTCCTCACAGGAACTCCCACAAGTTGAGTTTCTTTCTTAACACTGACGTTTCTTTTAAGGCTAAGAAAAAAAAATAGAGGAAACACATTACAGAGCTAAACCCAAAATACCACTGATTGCATAAACCATCCTGATTCAGAAACAAACATTTTTGTCTGAGGTTAATAATTTTTACAATGTGCTGAGCACACAGGACAATACAATGTACTAAGGACTACACTCTTCTGTGTCATCAGTTACCATATGGGGGATTATAATACAACCTGCCAGTAGTCACTGATAGACACAAAAAAAACCTTTTTCAACCTGAATGCTGAAGTTTCAAACACATAATTTGGTGACAAAATAGTCAGACAAGTGCTGTGGTATTTAATCATTCATTTATGTGCCTATAAACAATTAGGTGCAAGGAACCTACTGAGAAGAGGTGCAGACCTTCCTCTCAAAGAGCAAGGGAGTGACTCAGAAGCAACCTGACATTGACAACATGGGAAGAATTACTTTCATTGAATTATGTAAAGGGAGTTTTTCAGTAAGAACCCAGAACAGGGACACTGTATTCTGACTTAAGTTAGTCAGAAATGCTTTTTTAACAATGTTCTCTAAGCAAATGGGAGAACAATGAATAGAGTTGTTAATGGAAGATATGTGGTAATAATGGTTTTTGGAAGAGCATTCCAAAAAGTGGGAACAAGTCTTAGGTATGACAGTCTTAATGTCACACATACCTACACAGAGGTCAGTGTGCATGGTGAGGAACACCAGATGAAGAGGTGAGAGATGTGAGAAGATGCCAAACTGTCAAGGGCCTGTGTACTGGGGCCTTGGGGCCTGTAGCTAGAAGATTCTCTAAAGGGTGTTAAGCTAGAAGCACAGGTTCTAACTTGTGTTTTAGAAGCCTGACCAGGCAGCAATTAGAGGGATGGATTTAAGGCCAGATCAAAGCAAGGATATCACTCTCTCTCTCACACACACACACACACACACACACACACACACACACACACACACAATCACACATCTCTTGATCTACGTGGGGGGGGGGAGTAGATTTACAGTTGTAAATACACAAAACACACAATTTATTCTTGTATTATCATTTATTCATTATGAACTTATTTTTCCATAAGAACAACTGTAAACTTACTTCTGCCCAATGCTGTATGTACGTTTATACAACTTCTCTCTTTGGGAGTTATATAGAAATTAGCTATTCATTGATATTAATAATTATGATTATAGATAGTACAAAAATGTTTCCCAAATATTTTGCCACTCACCAAGCAATTTCTTATACCTTGTTTTAATGCCTATAATAAGTAATCTTGTGAAGCAACATTATTATTTCTAATTTATTCTTGAGGACAATCAGTATTAGATGTGCTCAGCCCAGTGCCAGGCACTCCATAAATAAATAATTGTGAAGTATTGGCTTGTCCAAAATTACTTGGCTTATGAGGTTGAGTCAGGTTGAAAACAAAGTACTCTCAGGTCTTGTCCAGTTACTGTGCCTGTGGACCAGCATAACTTCTAAAATGCCAGCCCTTCCCATCCAAGCTCTTTGGTCATAAACAACATGAACTCAATGCCTCACAAGGTAGGGCATTTAGAACAAGGCTTAAATCACCATGACATGTGGTTCAATAAGTGATGCATGTTCCCGTATAAAAGAAATGGATTGCATTCTGGCGTGTTAGCATTAAACCATCCTTTGTCTGTACCCTGAATGGTGGATTTATTCATTCACAAGACTTATCTGTTGATTAGGGCTGGTGGTGATACACTGGCTTTCAGGCCACTAAGGGCTTGCTAAAGGTTCAATGTTGTATTGAAATGATTTCATTTTGCTATAAGTATAGATGTACAGGAAATTGCAAGGAAGTGTGTCAGGATGCCTTGTGAAACTTCATTCTACCTCCTACAATGTGGGCACCTTGGATAACTACAGTACAATGTTAAAAATAGGAAATTGTCAGTACAACCCAGAGTTCATTTGGATTTGACTAATTATACAGGAACTCACTTGGATGCCTCTATGTGTGTTTCTACTCAATGGTATTAAGTGTAGCTTTGTGTGACAGACACTATTCTGAAGACACAGAATAGTTATATCACCATATACTCCCTTGTGATATTCTGATATAGCACATGTTCCCCTAATTCCTAATATGTGACAACTATAATCTGTTCTTGATCTCTATAATTTTATATCAATGCTCTAGAAAAGGAATAACATGGTAGTATATAACCTTCTGGGATTTTTTGTCACTCACCACGGTGTCCTTGAGATCTATAATTGTTGTATTGAGTATCAAGCATTCCTTTCTTTATATTTCTGAGTAATACATCATGATATGGATGCACCAGAGTTTGTTTTACATTCACCAATCACTGGACACTAGGATTGTATTGAATTGTTGGCTACTATGATGAAAGCTGGTATGAACATTCACGTACAGGTGCCTGTGTGAACATATGTTTCCATTTTCTGGGACACATGCCCAAGAGTGAAATCACTGGGTTGTACAGCAGTTACATGTTCAGTTCTGGAAGAAACTGCCAAACTGTTTTCTAGAAAGGTTGTACCAATGTACACCCTCACCAGCACTGTGTGAGAGACCCGAGTTCTCTGCATCATGTTTAGCCTTAGTGCTGTCACTGTTTTTTGAAATGACTTTTAATAAAATGTATGCATATTTAAGGTATACAACATTATGATTTGGTATATATATACATAGTGAAATGATTACAACCATCAAGCGAATTAACATATCTGTCTCCTCACATGGTTACCATCTGTGTGTGTGTTTGTGTGTGATGAGAGTGACAGAAATCTATTCTCCTAGCAAATTTCTAGCAACTCAGTAGAATATTCTTAACTATAGTCATCATGCTGCGCATGAGATCTCTAGATGTATTCACCTTATCATATCTGTAACTTTGCACCCCTTGAACAGTATCTCCCCATTTCCCTCACCCCCACTTCCTTCGGTAACCATCACTCTACTCTCTGCTTCTATGTTTTCAACTGTTTCAGATTCCACATATAAGTGAGATCATGGGGTTTGTTTCCTTCTCTGTCTGGCTGAAACCTATTCCTTATAAAATGGGAAAGCTATTATTCACAATAGATTTTCATACAGTGTAATTTCTTTTTCACCACAAAAGTCTTCTGTCCTTTCCCAGAAGGTTTATTTTCAATTTGCCTTTTGGCATGCCCCCACCCTTCTATAGCCCAGGACAAATCACTTAGTGATTGGAGTCTCTTTTCTTCTAAGTCTTTTAAATTACTACTTTATATTTACACCCAAGTACATATCTCAAGGTCTTTTAGGTGATCAAGACAATGAATTTCTTCTTTAAGAGATAGATTGGCAAAGATAAGAGCTGAGAGTAATGGCTGATTTTCCCAGGATATCCACAGATGGCAAGTGGGAAGAGGGAAAGGAAGGAGCAACTGGAAGAGACAGAAAAGAAAGGACTAAGACGGCTGTAGAATCATGGAAGACCATCTTAGGTGTGAAGGTGGCAGTTGACAGTGACAAGTACCAAAGAGATTTTACAAAGACAGATGAAGGAAAAAAACAGATGGGTTGAAAAGAGCCAAAGAACAAAACAAATAACCAAAGGTCTCTAGAGTAAAATGGAGTATGGGAAATCCAAGAAGAGAATTAAAACTCAATGGAAAAATAAAACAAACTTTCATGATTGATGTACATGAAGCTTCAATCAGGGCTAAAGTGCTTTTGTTATATAAAATTTTCACAAAATGCAATCAAATTATCATCATCGTTATAACATTCTTATATGTAAATGCCTGCGATTATGTGTGCAATAAAATATTAAATGCCAATTTGCTTATTAAAAACATTTATGTGCTTTGTTCTGGAGAAACAATGGTAGTAAGCATGAATAGCTGAGGTGTACAGGTTTACTGAACTTACCAGATGGTGTGAGTGATAAGCATAAATTAGTCACTTACATACATACAGAATCACAACCACGGTATTTGTTACAGAGGGGTATTATGTGGTAGGGAAATTTTATCTACATAGAGAATTCTGACATGCCCAGAAGGAGTGGTATGCAAATAGAAATTAATGTTATCTTGGTGGAAAAGACAGGGAAGGAAGATTCTAGAAAAAAGAGAAAAGCATGTGCAAAGAAGTTCACTTGCAGAAAGAAGCCAGGCTTATTCAAGAAAGAGCTAGAAAGCCAGGAAGGTGAGGCAGGGGAAGCATTAAAGGGGATGTGATAGGAGAGGAAGACAGTGTTGAGATCTTATTTTACTTTGTTTTACTTTCCTGGTAGCCAACGGAAGCTATTAAAGTGATTAAAAGGATGCTGATATCATCAAATTTAGCTGATTGAATGAACTATAGCGAATACATTCCAGGGAATGGGAAGATGGTATGCTAAAAAACCAGAAAGAAAATTGACTAATTTAGCTGATTGAATGAACTATAGCGAATACATTCCAGGGAATGGGAAGATTGTATGCTAAGAAACCAGAAAGAAAATTGACTCTGTATTGCTGGTGAGAAAGGCAGATTGGGCCACAGTAATGGTGGAGCAGATGAAGAGGAGTGGATCAAAAGATAGTGGGTGATAAAACCCACAGTAATTGGCAATGGTCCAGACATAAGTGGGCACAAGAGATAAAGAGTTTCAAGGATGCAACGTGTGCTAACTTGTGAAACAGGATGGATGGGAGCATCAACCACTGTTAAAGGGAGCAATGAGAAAAGATTCGATTTCGGCAGTGGGGTGGAAGGAAAGTTCAGTTTGGGGCACTTAGACTGGAGGTGATGTTGTCCCGTACAAATGAAGATGCCAACCAGGCAGCTGCAGTCCCAGCTTGAAATTCATTGAAGAAATCTGAGCTTGAGGTGTAACTTGTCAGTGATCTGCACACACGTGTTAATAAAGCCATGGACGTGGGTGGAATGACCATGGAAGAGATTACAGAGGAAGAAGACAATCATGTTAGGACAAAGCTCTAAGGATTCCTAATACACAAAGGTTGAGCAGAGAGAATCAGTCTGCAAAGTAGACAGAACAGAAATACCCAAAGGAAACGGAAACAAAACTGGGGGAGTGCAATGCACACATCTCAAGGAAAGACAACATTTTTCAGAGGGGAGAAAACAGTCAATACTGACCACTGCTATAAATTCAACAAAGAGGAGGAAGACGTTTTCTCAATTGGTTCTAATGACATGACATTCTTTACTTCCCTTGAACTAAGTCAGGTCAAGTTTAAACAGAAAACAATGAAAGCACAACATTTTAAAGGAATAAAACTCAATATCTACTGTAACTGATGGATGTAAAGAATATGAACATAATGTTTTATTGTCATGTTTTTATGTTATTATTATTATATTATGATAATTACATATTCTTAAAAATATCCAAAACCCTACTAATATCATTACCTGTAATCTTTAATGTTAACATTAAATGACTAATAGGTCCTTAAGAAAGAAATAAAATATCAAACTACAACTGTTTTCTATAATTGGGGAGTGACATTTGTATATAATAAAGTATTCCCATTCTTTTCCAACTGTGCTGTAGCATTCATTATATTCTAAAGTGGAAGAATTTATTTTCATTTTACTTTAATAATAATATTTAGTAATTTTTAATAAATGAATTAATTAAATTTTTAGTTTTAATTAAGCCAAACAGTTTTATATTCAAAGTAGTTAATTTCAGGGTATGTGTGTGTGTGTGTGTGTGTGTGTGTGTGTGTGAGAGAGAGAGAGAGACAGGATCTAGTCATACTAGCAATATTGTAACGACTGAGCTAATTTATTTCATTCACCACACTAAATCATAACAATGTTTTTTTCTGGGACAATGGTATCTCACACAATCTCACCCAATTTCACACATTAGGAAAACTGGATAAAGATAATCGAAGATTGATTAAGGTGACAAAAAGATATAGCCTAACTGGTCTCTATTTTATGTGTCATAATGCAGCTTATTGTCATTTATAGCAGTGAACTATAAAAATGTGTGTTTGTGTATTTAAGATTCTAGAGCAATGCCACATTTGGTTGAACCAAATTTCTATCATTTGATAAGAAACTAACATGTTGCATGTCTGAAAATATGCTGCGGATGTCATTTATTTTTCTAGCTAAGTCAAAGATTAAGGGCCTTAGAGTAAAGAAGCAGAAGATGCATTTTAAATAATAGTTAAAATTTACAATACCCTAATATTTCTATTTGTTACTCAGTTATTGTATGATGCTAAGCAATCTGTACCATGGGAAAACATGAGAATCATTAGTTTTTTGTTTGAAAACAAATTATCACAATTTTTGGCATTTTGAGGGGGGCTGTTTCTGACTTCCCCTTACCTCTCTCAGCCATACACCACGAAGCATTCTGCTCCAATGCTACACATGACTTTTTATCTTTTAGTGTGTAGACTTCTTGATGTGCATACCTTTTAATGTGCATACCTCTGGATGAGATGAGGAAATAATTGCTTACAAAACCAGGGAAACTCTCAGTCTCATTTCTGATGGCAGATATAGGGTATCTAATGCTGACATTGCTGTCACTGCTTAACTCCTGAGGTGTCATGTACCTCATAGCCTGGTATTCATGGGCTCTGCATAGGGTACATTACATTCACCCAGGCAACGATATACAATGCCACTGTGGCACCCAACATGAGGTACAGATAAAGGAAAACTCAGTTTACTTATGTAAAAAAGCAATAGTAATTTGAAGTTCAAATGAACTGTCTTGCTGAACACTACTCAGAATGGTATTGATCATTATCCTTAAATGCCACATTAATCTGTGCAAATTATTTTGTTCATGGCACTAAACCTTATTCTTGCGGGCCCAGTTCTCAAGTTTGTCTGTCCGTCTAGCACAGTTGCCGGGGCACAACTGAAAGGAGCCCAGAAAGACATCCAGGGAGAGCACTCCAAGGAAGCTTGTTGTACATGATTACAAACAGCTCAAGGGCTGTATTCATTCTGGTATTTGATCTTTTTAAGTTCAGAAAAGGAGAAGATTGAGATAGGAATAAAATAGTGAAGCCAGTGGCCTATAATGGGTATCACGGATAGCTAGCTCCCTGAGGGGGTCCAGATCACAGATGCTGGGTTATTCGGAGCAGTTCAGTTCTTATCTAAGACATTATAATGGGCCGGGTTCTATAGTCTTTGAATAAACAGACCCAATTTTTTTAGTTCTTTTTTTAAAAGAACTTTCTCAATGGAACACACAGTAAAGCCATTACTTAACATCACGGATAGGTCCTGTGACTTTAAGGGAAATGACGTACAATGAAACCAATTTTACCATATGTTAATTGATATATATATGAGTTAAGTTCCTATGACAGCTCATCAGCATTATCATAAAAAGACGTCGAATGAAAAGATAGTTTTCAAGCACCTGCTGTCTTTAGTCCTTGTTAGAAGATATTATGATTCCCTCCATTTCATGCGTTGTCCTATTTTCTCTCTAGAGCTCTGACAGACCCCACCCCCCACGTCTCTGTCAGAACCTGAGAGGTGTGGCAGCTGACCGAATGGTTCAGAACTTTGGATGCTCAAGTCACTTTGCCACCATTGAAATCCTGCCTCCAACACTTAGAAGCGGAGCTACCTCAGGCAAATGACTTACATTCCCTATACTTTGGTATTCTCGTTTATTAAATATGGCTTGATTACATCCCCTTATCTCATAGAGCTATTAGTGGAATTACCTGAAATAAGCATAATATTGTAAGAGAAATGCTTGACACTTACTACAGGCTGGCTAAATGCTATATAATTATCTTTGAAGGCCGGATGAACCAAGATTAGCACTATACACATACAAGGTGCTGTCAGTAATTGTTGATGAAGGAAAGGTCAGTGCCACATTAACCCTTGTCTGTGTCACTGCCCCTTCCACTCCTCTCTAATTCACGTCTCCCTTCATTCATACAGTAAGGCCTATTTAAAGGTGGAGTCCTCAATGAAACTTCCATAATCACATCATCCATAAGTAATCATTTGTGGTTGATTTTGATTATGCTTTATAAACTCTCCTGACATACTGCAGTGGTTGCATTTATATGCATGTGTGTATGGGTGTGTTTTCTCTGGTTTACAGTGCGGTAATCTCATAAAAGGCAGAGAGAGCCCTGGCTGGCATGGCTCAGTGGATTGACTGCTGCTCTGCGAACCAAAGGGTTGCTGGTTCAATTCCCAGGCAGGGCACATGCCTGGGTTGTGGGCCAGGTTCCCAGTAGGGGGCGCATGAGGAGTAACCACACATTGATGTTTCTCTCCCTCTTTTCCCCTCTCTAAAAATAAGTAAATAAAGTATTTAAAAAATTTGTAAAAGGTAGAGAGAACATGGCAGGTGTACTACAAAGTTTATTTACAAGCACGTAAAAACCTAATAGCAAAAAAAAGCTAATATCATATTAATATTCTATCTACTATTACTTCCCCAAAAGCTAACCGATGAGTATATTACACTCATCCATGACTAAATTTCAATTACTAAAGTACCTTCTTTCCCTTCAGTACAATTCTAGTTTTATTTAAACTGAATTGTCAATGTATTTTAAGAATTTACCTTTTCCCCAGATTTAAGAAAAATCAATTTTACTAATGGCTCTCAAGAAATTTTAGACATTTCTTCAATAAGTGTCTATATTAACTAAACCCGCATTAAATAAAGTGCAAACTTACCTTATCACATCTATGCAATTCCGTATTCTCTAAAGGATGATTTTTCACATTGCTTAACAACTCTGACTGAGCGATTGAAATTCAGACTATGATAAATGTTTCCCACTGAAGGCTTGTTTCATTATACCGTAGTCAGTTGAAATGGGGTTTCCGAAGAAGGTATTTTTAGGAAGGATGGCGTACAGGAAAAGCTGAATACATTATACAATTTAAATATTTTATGAAGTTTTCCTACTAAGGCAACATTTTTTGGTGATATTTCAGAGACATAACAATATGGGAGAGGAAATTAGGGGTAAATAGATGGCAGAGACTGTGGAAACCAAGACACCTGGTGCTGTGAGTGAGATTCTCATTCATAAAGTCATTAAATCGAGGATGGAAAGATATATTTACAGAGTATTTACAGAAATATTTTCTTTTATGTTTCATCATTCTTTCTAGATGCTGCTTCAATTATATATATATATTTTGGAGTGCTTTTGTCTTCCTTATTGAATTCCCTACCATCTTCATTTCACACTGTTTTTTTCTGGTTGGTATCGCTTACCCTCCATGGCTCACATTTTATTTTATTTATTTTTTTAAAGATTTAAAAAATTTATCTTCAGAAGGGATGGGAAGGAGAGAGGGACAGAGATATCAATGCATGGCCACCCGTGCGTCCCCCGCTGGGAACCTGCCCGCAACCCAGGCATGTGCCCCGACTGGGAATTGAACTGTGATCCTCTGATTCACAGACCCACACTCAATGTACTGAGCTACACCAGCCAGGGCCATGGCTCACATTTTAAGTCACCGATAAAGACTTCATTTCTAGGCTTCAAATCTCCGTATCCACAGTACACACACTCTCCATAAAAAAGTAGCACCCACACCTCAAAAGCTTTCATGGAAGGCACCATATCCAACTCAACACCAATTCCCACTAATTTTATGTCATTACTAGATCTTGAATAAGTACCCCTTTCCCCCAACTTTGCTGCCACCATTCTAGTCCATAGCACCCTCTTTTTGCCTCAGGAGAAGCTGCCAGATTGATTGACCTTCACCTGCCCTTAACAGCTCCTAATATGTTCTCCACAAAACAGAGTAATGGTCTTCAATTCCCCTCAAATATGTTCTCATCACTGCCCTACCTGAAGCCCTTAAAAGGCTGTCCACTGATCTCATCATAAAGAACAAAACATCATGCCCATGACCTCTGAGGTTCTGAATGATTGGACCCCCGTGCATCATTTCAGCTGCATGCTTATCCCAAGCGTTCCCTCAGTAACTCTACTCCAGGGAAACTGACCTTCTCCTAGTTCTTTCTTCATACTGTGCCTTCCTGGATGTTGTTCCCTTTCAGTGTAACATTTCCTGCTCCCATGTTTCTCTGTCTTCTTTTGAATGCCATTTTCTTAGGAATCTCCCTGATTCCTAATACTAGTCTAAGTCTCAGTCTCATACATTCTTATAACAATGTCGCTTCATTCCATTGCCTTTCTCCTGAATGCAAGAATGCAATGGAGTTTTATATAAATATAAAATTAAATAAATATACATATAAATAAAATATGTAAATAAATAAAATTATATATATATTCTCTTCTAAATTCTAATCTCAATGAAGTCACTTGTTCGGAACATTATCTCTAGAGTACCTGGCACAAATTAGGCACTCAATACATATTAGTTGCATGAATGAATGAGTCAATGAATGAAACAAATTTTTCCTTATTTATTTACACAATGGTCACCCAAACCCACATAACACAGACTTTACAGAGTCATTTCTTTTGATGCTTCTATTTCTGGATTTGTTTTGAGAGCAAATCTATTCCTAGATCTTTAAAGTAAAATGCTGCAAAGTCTATAGGCTCGAGAAAAGGGAACTCTCAGATGACACGTGGTGCTCTCTACCACGGCCCATTAGAGATGGGGTGTGTACACTTAATCCAAAGGAATCTTCTAGCTCTTCAGCAGCTGTTCCCATGGCTCCTGATGTGCCCTTCAGGCTCTACTAAATCAGGATTCCTCAGCTGTCTGAGCTCCCACTAAGCTCTTTCAGTTAACCACCTACATGCCAACCTTGCTTGTATCTGCTTCCATTCTTTGGCATCACTGACACTTTCCCCTTTGCCTTCATAGTTATTTGCCAGTACACTGGAATCATTGGGCTTCAACACTTTTGTCCATAATTTTATCAGTCCCTCAACTATTTTGATAACATTTGGCCACTTAGTCACCAGTTTATTTCTAATCCTGCCCTCTTGAGCAGTGGTATAGATGCTCAGCTGGCCTTTGATGAAAATACTCGGACAGCTCTGATTCTGTGATGCTTCTCTTCCCCCTTTAATGCGACCTCACACAGTTTGCAAGGCTGAAATCTGCACTGTAACACTGCTGACTCCCGTGCCCTTTAAGTCAGCATTCAGCTCGGGCTAAGGCAATATTGCTACTGTAATCTGATAAAGGAACAGACGCGTTGTGTGCAAATAAAGATGGGTGCCAAGAATGAGCAAAAAGCCAGTGATGTTTATGCCCTTTTATAGTCCTGATTCGATGACAGTCTTGGCCAAAAACCGAGTAGAAGAGGGAAGGGCATTTTAAAGCAAAACAAGATAAATGCCAAGGAAAGGGGTAAAAACATTAAAAGGGTGCCCATTTTGTTTGCCTGTAATTGGGCATAATACGAGACATTAAAATGCACACTGTGTTCAATTCATACTGGTCTTTTTAAAAAACATCAATAATTTTTATAATGGTGGAGACAAAGTATATCCAAAAGTTGAAAATAAACTGACAAAAAACTATACATTAATGTATTTTGACCTATATGAATTTCTCATTTTTGCAATGCCCAGGAATGGGATGAGTATTTTTAAATGTAAGCCCAAAGCATGACAATTCAAACATCTGATTTTTAAAAGTTTCTTTAAAACTGTGTGAACTCTGTCAGAAATGCATAATGTGGATAAGCATTGGCTTTCATGATGCACTCTAATATTCCCCCTATTTATTAAATTAAGCAACATTACTACCAGAATAAATAAAATGATACACAAAACTAAAATAAATAAAAATAGAGATAAAGGTTTTCCTCAGATTGTTTTACTTGAATGGTAACAGGAGACTAAATATTTTTAACTATCCCCAGATACATTTTAGCTTTCAAAACTGATGTGTAAAAAAATCAATTTTCCAACCATGAGAATTGATGAAAACTCATGTTTCTTAAAATTGTATGGAACCAAAATGCCCAGTTAGCAGTTCTGGAAAACTTTCCCACAGCAACATCAACAGCAGCATTTTACCAGCATAACAAAGAAATGACAGTTCCATTCCAGTTAAAGGACAATTGTGGATCCCCCCCCCCACCGGCTTTTAATGACAAAGCAAAAGTGAGGCCCCGAGGCAGAAGGCAAAAGTTAATAAAGAAGACCAGAAAGATATTGATCTCCAAACAGAATCCAGATCGCTAGAAACACTTATTTTCTCAGAGCTTGAAATCATTATACACAACAATGCAAAACCCTTCTAGGGGTTGGACGACCCCAGAGAATTGCCCTGTATGTTCTTTCACCTATTAACATTTCCCAGGAATGTTGAGTGAATGATGTGGGAATAACATAAAGACAGAGCACAGAATGAATGGAAATTTCCTGTTAAAATGGCAGCCTAAGAGGAAGACTTGAGCTATGGAAGTGAGTAGTACTCACTCCCCTTTGGTTTTGTTATTGCGCATGAGTTGGAGGTTGTGAGGCCACAAGATTAAGACTCTTTTAAGCATGAGCCAGTAGGGCCATCTATTTCTTCTCCTCATTCTCATTCTGCCTGCTGCCTATCAACCTGTGGCTGAGAAACGGAAGATTCCCCTTAAACACTGCAGCCAAGGCTTCCCCCAACTCCACCCCCATAGTTAGGGCAGTAATCTTGACAATGGAGAGAGAAAGGTGCCTGGGAGTTAGCATTTCAGAACCTGTGGAGAAGCCATCTGGTTTTAAAAAGGCACATGAAAAATTCTAATGTGCTGTAATTTATGGGAAAACAAGCTTTTTTACACTACACACTTCAGGAAAAAGTAAACCAAATCATTTTAGCTGCTCATTTTCAAACTCTAGTTTGCATATGAATGATTCACATAGAGCAAGGTCACTCTCCCTTCAAGAAGAGACATAGCAGAATCTCTGAAAGACAGCCTCTCTTCTAATATCAACTAGAGGAGCTTGACATTTTACAAAGATAAAGATTTTAGGGACAATTCTACCTGTGATGTCAGTCAACAAACCCCTCCCAAACTGGCAAAATAAATCACCACACTCTAGCTTTGCCAATTTAACGTGCATGTCTACATTAAGATTCCACTTCAGAACACCAAAATATGTACTATTCATATTCCTCTCTCCATATTGTACGGACCGAAACTCCAAGGAAGTTTAATTAATAGATGTTTTTAAAAGAGGAAACAGGTAAAGACCACAAGGTGTTTATTTGCCTGTCTGTTCGTGTTTGAAGATTGGTCTGCTGCATGGAGCTTCCTCCCCAAAGAGAAGCATGTTCATGAAATTCTGCTTATGGAAGTGGGCTGCGTTTAATAAAAAAGCCGTCTCATTTCCCACAGTGCAGCCCATGACCTTCCCCCAAACTGTTCCAATATGAACCAACTGCCTTGATAAGAGCGCACAAATCTCCGAGGACTTCAGCAGGACTGTGAGAAAGAAAACCATTGCCACCCTTGGAATCCAATCAAAACCTGAATGTACTGTATAAAAATAAACCAAGGTCATCATTATTTCTTCTCATTGTGATTTGGCTTCCAATTACATACCCTGTGTATCTGAAATAACTGCATTGCCTCCATTAACTGTGTTTGACATCACTTTAATCAATGTATCTTTTCAGAATGAAAGGCGCGAATGTCAGATTCCTACCATTAGAAATTCTTTCAACTCTCTAATCTGCACTAAATAAAAACCTGCCTTTGAGGAATAATATATGACTTTAAATATATAACTAGCATTAATTTTCTTTTAAAATGTAACTTCAAAAAAGATTCAACCACAACAATTGCTTCATATAGAGATGATTTCCCATGAAATTGTTAATGCTTAAGTTTTGAGGCTCATCACTTATGTTTTATTGGACAGAGGACTTACATTAGTCTTATTCATCCATTTCTTTAAAAAATGATGTGAGTTGAAAAGTGTAGGTAACAAAATGAACAGAAAATAATTTTCAAAGAAAGGTTAATATCCAATTAATTTTCAACATCTCTTAACTAATAGCACTCTGGATATGTATGTTTCTATAAACATGTATACTTGCATCAAAATGCCATGTTATTTTTGTATTTGCAATAGAAGAAAGACTAGTTTAATGAAAAATATGATAAATTATTTTTAATAAGTTAGGCAAGCATTTGAATAGAAGGTGGAAAGGGAAAGAACGTTTGGGAAATCACTCTGTTTTTATTCTTGTAATAAAGCCATGATGAAAGATAATAAAATAGAATTTAAAAAAAAGACCACCTGACTTTTCCAAGACAACAAAGATTATAATCTCTTTTATTAAACCACACAAGTGGTTAAGAACTTGACGATTTATTTCACATGTAGCCAATGTCTGGGGCTACAGGGATTTCCAATGAATACTTCAGGACTAAAGAGAAAGGTGTATTAATATTAATATCTTTCTCCAAATTACAAAGTAATGTTTCAGTTCTGTGTAGCTGGAGCAGTGACAAATACCTCCTTTTTCCTAACATAAATTTGCACAAAACACTTCACGGTCTTTTTTTTTAAGTTTGGATCAACTGCTACGTGATATTTTCTATTAAATTTTCCATAATATTATGAAAAGCTTGTTATCAAGTTAAACAGTATATTAGCTACTTAGATCAGCAAGTGGTCTCTTTTTCATAGAGTTTAAGTTTAAGAAGTCATGATGCTGAATGCAAAACTTAAAAATGGACTGCGATGCTTTAAAAATAATATATAAAAATAATGTATGAGGGACATAGAGTGTCTCAAAGAGGTGGATGAAGATTATCGTTTCCCCCCTGCCTTCCATTCATGTATTATAGTCATTCTGAAATAGATATGAGGGGAATGCCTATAATTAAAAGCAGGGGAAAGTGAAATTCTGAAAGATAAGTTTATTTTATTAGATCTCAAGATCATCTGCATCATTTAAAACATTCAAATGAAATGTACATCTGCAATAAATACTTTGAGTCATTCTTTGAAATGCAATATTTGAGTAAATCTAAAAGTAAACAGTCTTTGTGTTAATACAGTGATTCTCTCTATTAATTGGTAACTATTTCAGTTAAATACCAACCAAGTGTACTCTTAAGGTTTTCACACTAAGGCAGTTTTAAAAATGGGACTCAAATGTCAATACCCTCAAATAGCAGTATGTTGTCAACCAGTAAAAGTTAATGTGGCATAATGCTTTGTGAATATATTCATTTTCCTCTAACAAACACACTGCCTTGTAGCATAAGTATTATCTGATAATTTCAAAAGGTACTGTAATAAAAGTTCTGCAGTGCTTGTCCCCAAATGTGTAGGTTTCCTGAAATTCTACTTAAGAATTTAAAGTGATATGAATATCTACGATGAAACAGAGAATTGGTGTGCTTTGCTTTCCTCCAAAACTGCATTTCTGCTATTCTTTCTGAAGTTTCCTATGCACTGGTTTATAGTGTTAATTTTGTAGATGTATTGATTGCTCAATTGATCAATATGTGTGTTTGTATTGCAAAGGCTATTGTATTTTTACAGGATTGGTAAATGCAGTAGTTTTTTAATCAGAAAGTAATTTTAAATCTCACCAAGGTAACTGCTAATGTGAATCAGCAAAATTACAATGTTCCTTTTTTCCTCCCCAATTTTTTCCAGGAGCAAAATTTCTGTTGTGACACTTTCTCCAGAAGTTTTGCACAGTTACTTATTTGGAGAGATTGACTTTTTTCATTCTTAATTACAGGCATTGACCTCATATCTATTTCAGAATGACTATAATACAGAATGACAAGTCAAAGGCAGGGGGAAAAAGATACTCTCCTTCATCCATCTCTTTGGGACACACTGTACTTCTCATACATTATTTTTCTATATTATTTTTAATGTGTCACAGTCCATTTTTCATTAGTCACCACGACTTCCTTAAAACAAACAAAATAGTGGTACTTGATAACAAAAACCAAACTAAAAAGCTTTACTGAAAAGTTAGGTCATCACGGACATGAAACAACACTGTGACTTTACTGTGAAATTTGATTAGAAGCCCCTCGTGTTTTTACATTGTTTTGTCAACAAAAATGTCCGATTATTTGCCAGCATAGATCATATCATTATGTGAAAGAGTTTCCATGATATGCTACAGATAAGAACTTCCAAAATATTAAATGTAATATGAGCAAGGAACTTTTAAATTCAATATTTATCAATACTTTTCTCAATCCCATTTGTCCATCACAATTATTTGATTACTTTATTTTTCTCCATTATGCAGCAGATAGAATTTTTCTTCCTTTGGGGCCTCCACATGTCATTCCCATGCAGCAATCAGTTCATTGAGAATATCAGCCAGGCCCCTACCCCACATATTACCATTGCTAAATACAGAAGTATCAAGTAAGCAAGATAAGCACTCACATACATGAATGATTTCACAGCAATTAAAATGGTTTGTTGCAAATACTCAAAGCCAGTTATGCCTATTCTATTACTTCAGTGGTTGTTTAAACATGAAAGATGCACTTGATTATATTTGTGAAGACAAAAGTTTAAACTCTACCTCATTTCTAGTGACAATTTTTGCAGTGAGAAACATGTACACCTACATATATATATATGTATATATATATATATATGCCCAGTTTATATAACATGTCCACTTATTCAGAAACTACTATAATACTTTAAAATCAACCTGTCTAATCAGCGAGCTTATCACAAAGTAAAACTTATGCCATTGTAAAAAATATATGTTTAGTTATTTGTACTTACAACAGTCCTCTACTTCTTCCCACCAAAGCATTTGGAAAATAAAAAGTATGTATCAAGGCAGCGATAAAAATCTTGGTGGAATTTCTTCCAACTTTATTGCTCCAGTAGGTTTAGGAATGATGAGAAACCAATCAACTACAGCAGCCTTTTAAAAAAGTAACACTTTGGTGTTTCCTATTCGTTTATCTCTGAAGGTAATTTGCCTCCAAGATCTGAGTCCTGTAAGGGGAAAGTGAGTGATCCCAACACTGAGTGAGTCAACAAAGTAACTGATGCCAGGATTCTGTAGAGGCCCCTGGATATTTCAAATTCCAGGACCTGCGCAGAAGCAAGTGACCCGCCTTTTCTCTCAAGCTGGTTTCCCATAATAGGACTGCCCATGGCCACTACATATAAGGTCGTGCTTCAAGCATGGCAAGTTCTGTGAATGCAAATAATGTTCAACTGTGTTCTGATTACTATCCTAACCAGAATAGCACAGTGGCCAGAACACTTGCTCTGAAAGCCTTCTAAACATAAACCTCTTTAGTACAAAACTGTGACAGTATTTTCCGTAACTTCTATGCCCATCTCTAAAATAATAGAGCAGACAATCCCGATCTGGAACAGACTTTTAAATGCGTGCCCTTATTTTACCCACTCAGCAACACTAAATTCAATAAAGAATAATCTATGCATTCATTATGTATCCACTGTCTACCAAACTTAATTTTTACTCTGGGGATCCAATCAAAAGTCATGTATTGATGATGCCAAAGGTCTGAATACGAGAAGGAGCAGAGGAATGTGGCAGCTGAGTTGTGAAGGCAGAATGTGTGCAGGTCTCTTGGGATGAGGTCCCTGCTAAAATAAAGAAATAAAAATACTCGGACAATGGAGCAAAACAATCCTCCTAAAACACTCAATTTCCATTTTTGCTTATGATGAAATTCTTTCACAAACAAATGACTCTTTCTTCCATTTCTTTGGTGACATTTATTAAAACACCACTCTCTTCAACACTGAGTTAATGATAAATCATTTAATGGTTCTGAATAGAGGCTTTGTTCCATATTAAATGAACACAATTGTAATATGTCATTCAGCATGTTTGTAAATCATTCTCTGCCTCTAAGAAGGTTCCTTTATCTTTTTGCTTATTTTTATTCCTAATGCAACAAGTAAACACAATATTTGTAGAAACATTGGTAACATGTTTTAGAAAAATATTCCTTTTGCAATTATAATAATCTGCTAAAATTATGCACTTGAATATTCGTATAGTACCATTTGTTAAGGTGACAGACTCATTTTTCTATGTCAAACATTCAATTGCTTGGCACAGAAATAAATTATACATAAAAGTGGAAAAAACTGACACATCCAGTCAAACTATTGTATTTGTATTTACCTTAATACTGAATTACACATGTTACATTTTAGAATATCATCATCATACTACCATTGTCCTGGAAATGTACAAGGGCTATCCAGAAAAAGTACAGCCATTGTTAATATAACAAGAATGGTTTGCACGATATCAATGTAACCCGGCAGCTGAGGAGAGTGGACTGGAATGTGCATGTGTGAACAATGATGACTTCACTGTACTTGTCAGTGGGAGCAGTAGACACTATTGAGTGAGCATGTGTACTGTGTGGCCATTGTATTAAAAAATGACTGAGTGAGTAGAGCAATAAATCTATATCAAATTTTGCGTGAAGCTAAAACATTCCTCTACGGGAAACTATTTGGGTGATTCAGAAGGCCACAGCTATGGGCAACTGGTGATTGGCAGCTTTATCACAACAACATGCCTGCTCATGCATCTTGTCTCATGCAAAGTTTTTTGGCCAAAGATCAAATCACCCAGGTGACTCAGCCCCCTACAGCCCAGATTTAGCACCCTGTGACTTCTGGCTTTTCCCAAAACTAAAATCACTTTTGAAAAGGGAGAGATTTTAGACAATTGATGAAATTCAGGAAAATATGACAGGGCAGCTGATGGCGATGGGGAGAACTATGTGAGGTCTCAAGATGCCTACTTTGAAGGGGACTGAGGCATCATTGTCCTATGTACGATGCCTTTTGTCTCTTGGGTCTTCCTCAGTAAAAATCACGATTTTTCACATTACATGGCTGGATACCTTCTAAACAGATCTCATATATAAAAAAATAATACCTAATTTTAATTTTAGGTATCTTTAGGTGCTTAAATTACTATTATCCTAAATAGATTTAAAGTATTCTTCTTCATACATTATGTCATTTGCTCTCCTTAGCATGGCTAATTATGCATGTAAGGAACAATTTCATAAACCCAAATAAGGATATTTTAGGACTGACCTAGATCCAAGCCTGCATGTTAGCATCAGCATCCTGTGTTATGGGTACCATTTCACCCTGAGTATGAGTTCCTTTAGTCCCTGTACTGTGAGTTGCCTAGAGATATAAACCCATGTTTAGGCCAAGACACGTGTACAGCTTTATCAGTGATTCGTAAAGTGTGGTCCACACAGCAATGGCATCAGCATTACATGGAAACTTTTTAGAAACACAAGTACACATCAGGCCTGGAAAATGAGAAATGTGATAAGTAGAACCCAGTACTCATGTTTTATATGTGATTCTAAGGCATGGCCAATGTTGAAAAACCTGGAGTGCATGTTTCTAAAAACATCTGTATCTCCAAATATACCAAAAACCTGTCTTGATTAGTATCTAAAATACCAAACACTGTTAGATCTGAATGTTCTCAGTTATATGGGGTGGGTTGAAAGTAGATTTGCAGTTTGAGTATGCAAAACACAGTTTATTCTTGTATTATTGTTTGTTAATTACTGTATTATTTTTCATATGAACAACTATAAATCTACCTCTGCCCTACCCTGTATTTTAATCATCTCTCAGTTTCAGTCAGTAACTAAAATTTATTTGGTACCTATCATAAATTCTACTTTAAAGTAGAATACATACACTTCCCTTAAAGTTTTATAATCTAGGTGGGAAGGCATGCTTAAGATAACTGGAATAAGTGAGAAGTACATAAAACAAAATTTAGCCCAAACACAGTTAATTCTAGTTCAGACCTGGTCACTATCTCCTGTGGTCCTTAGTCACTTCACACAGTAACTACATTGGGTAGCTCTTAAGAACCACATTATAGCCCTGGCTGGTGTAGCTCAGTGGATTGAGCACAGGCCTGCGAACCACACGATCGCGGTTCAATTTCCAGTCAGGGCACATGCTTGGGTTGCAGGCCAGTTCCCAGCAGGGGACTCATGAGAGGCAACCATACATTGATATTTCTCTCCTTCCCTTCCTCTCTAAATATAAATAAATAAAATATTTTTTAAAAAAGAACCACATTACAAAGATGAGTACTTAGTTTCCTCCAATGTTTACATTTATCATAACTATAAGGCAATATCAAAACCAGGCAATTGCCATGCTAAGTGAAATAAGCCAGGTGGTGAGGGACAAATACCATATGATCTCACCTTTAACTGGAACATAATCAACAAAAGAAAAAAGCAAACAAAATATAACCAGAACCATTGGAATTAAGAACAATCTAACAATAGCCAGAGGGGAGGGGGAGAGGACAGTGGGGAGAAGGGTTTTCAAGAACTACTGTAAAGGACCCATGGACAAAACCAAGGGGGAGGTGGAAGCAAGGGAGAGAGGTGGGTTTGGCTGGGTGGGGCATGAGGGGAGGAAATGCAGACGACTCTACTCAAACAACAATAAACTAATTAAAAAAACAGGAAATTGCCATTGCTATGTGTGTATGTGGTTTTTTCATTCTATCATACGGGAGATCTGTATAACCACACCCTCAGTCAAAATGCAGAATGACTCCATCACCAAACAGCTTTTTCTTATACTGTATTATTCGCAGTCACACCAAGCAACCTCTTCTATCAACCTGGCACACACTAACTTGTTCTTCATCACGATAATTTCATCATTTCAAGAATGTGAGATAAATGAAATCATTCACCATGTGGCCTTTGGAGATTAGCTTTAGGCACTTAGCATAATGTCCTAGAGAGCTACTCATGCACAGTCATTATATGTATCAACAGCATGTTTACTTTTCTTGCTTAAGTAGCATTCCATGTTATAGTTGTTGTATAGATTGCCTAATAACTCATTTACTGTAAGACAGTTTGGTTATTTCCAAAATGTTTTGGGTTATTAAAACTAAAGCAGCAAAACAATCATGTGCTGTATTGTGGCATGAACGATGCATACTTTTTTGCCCAAATTTTTGAGGGAAAAATAAGGATGCGCATTATACATGGGTAGTACTAATTCCATTCCTATATAAATGTTTTTAATTCTTCTATTTATGCTTATGCACTAGAAGTGTAACTGTAGAAAGCAACAATAATATCCATATGCAAAATAACACCCTGGCATATGATACTTGGTTTTGTTCCTAAATATAAATAAATAAATTGATATAAAAATTAAAACGAGAGATTTTTTTCCCTGAAAGTGTGGGCCAAAAACATGGGTGCACAATATACATGGCAAAATATGGTACTTTCCCCCCACTTATTAGGAACTAATGCCCAGAAGTAAAATGGCTGGATTATATGGTAAACACATGTTTAGGTTTTTAAGGAGACTGCCACCACATTGTCCAGAGGTCTGTATCATTTTACATATCTGTTGGCAATGTGAGTGATCCAGTTTTCCTGCCTCCTCCTTGGCATTTCGTGTTGTTAATTTTCTATTTTCTTTTTTTTTTTTATTTTAAGCACACAGTGATATATCATGGTGGTCTGAATTTGAATTGCCTAATGGGTAATGACATCGAGCATCTTTTCTCATGCTCATTGGCTATCTGAATACACTCTTCACTGATTATATCTGTTCATATCTTTTGTTTATTTTCCAATTGGAAACATTTCGAAAAAACTGTTGGGTTTGGAGTGTTCTTTGTATACTCTAGATATGAGTCCTGTGTTAGCCATGTGGTTTGCAAATATTTTCTCTCACTCTCTACCTTGTCTTTCCATCCTCTTAAAAGGGTAATTCCAAAGCAAAAAGTTCTTAATTTATATAAAGTCCAATTTATTGGATTTTTTCCTAGGTTGGTGGTGCTTTTGGTGTTAGGTCTAAGAACACTGCACTGAACCTTGGTGAGTATTTCTCCTGTTTTAAAAATACTTAAATAAATCTTTTTATATTTATTTATATTTAAATATGTAACTAATTTTAAGTTCATTTTTAATAAGGTGTAGTGCTTAAGAGAAAGTTTTCTGCCCTGGCTGGTGTAGGTCAGTGGATTGAGTGTGGGCCTGCAAACCAAAGGGTCGCTGGTTCGATTCCCAGTCAGGGCACAGGCCTGGGTTGCAGGCCACGTCCCCAGTGGGGGGCACGTAATAGCAACCACACATTGATGTTTCTCTACCTCTCTTTCTGCTTAACCTTCCCCTCTCTCTAAAAATAAATAAAATCTTTATAAAAAAGAGAAAGTTTTCTTATTGCTTATAGATTCACAATAAATTGCTTATAGATAGTAAATCTATAAGCAATAAAATTGCTCCAACACCATTTGTTGAAAAGACTATCTTTCTTCTACTGAATATTGTCTGTATCTTTGTTGAATTTCAGTTGGGCATATCCGGGTGGATATCCATCTGAGACTGTGACTCTGTCCTATGAATTTATGTTTCTATTCCTCTGTCAGTTCCATATGGCCTTAATTCCTGGAGCTATATCATTTACCTCAGCATGAGGTAGAGTTATTCTCCCACTTCATTATTGTATTAGAAATTGTTGGAGACATTCTAGGTTCTACCCTATTAATTTTAGAATATACTTACCTACAAATTGGTCTGCAGATCAGACTACAAAATATCTTTGTTATATGGATAGGAGTTGCATTAAGTAGATCATTTTGGGGAAAATTGACATCTTTACCATGCTGAGTCTTCTCCTCCATCAACACAGTATATATTACCAATATTTAGGTCATATGTAAGTTACCTCACTAAATGGGGCTTTCTAATAGTGTTTTGTTCTATGACTGGTTTGTTTCATATTTCTAATATGACTATACTGTCTGCTATGGATGTGAGTGTACAAAGAAAGGGAATACGGCAGAGGTCCTCAAATGACAGTTTGAAAATAAAACACATTAAAAGAAATAAATTTCTATAACTAAACATATGCCATACATGTGTGCTGTTAAAAGAACTTTAAATGATAATGTTACAATTGTTTACACATGAATTAAGACAGAAATTGACTTTGTCAGGGATGCATGGCATATTTTATTACATAGAGGGCTTATATGAACATGTTTCTAAATGAATTGTTTTAGCCTAAATTTTTAAGGTGCATGCTGTACTATGAAGATTGCCCCTTGATTATATTAAAATATTAACCCGTAATCCCAATAACATAAAATGGGTGGGGTAGTATTTAGAAAGAACTGATTATGATAAACTGAAAAGTGAACAAAGAGTAAACTCTTAATAAATTGAAAACCCTAACTATAATGTTTTATATAAACTGGGAGAGGTCTGACTCATTTTCTGCACTTACTCAATTATTTAACATAGTAATTTTAAGCACCATGATTACTAGAGATTCATAGCATAAATAAGCTGGAAAGAAATAGGCTTAATAGCTAAGATATTTACATAAAGTTCCCAACTTTACTGACTTGAGAAAAAGAACTTCTGGGACATTTCTACTCCCTTACCCAACAAGGTTGATCGAAATATTACATATTCTACAAAGGGATATACTTCATAGGTGGTTTTAAAAAATCTCTTTTTGGACAAATCCAATGAAAAAATGTACTAACCATGAGTAGTTTATTGGCACTGAGGCCAGAAAAAAATAAGGCAGATGACAGTTGGGCAATTTGGTTCTTCTCCACATATACAAAATAGTTTGTTGTTACTTTAACAGGAATTGCATGAAAACCGGGACAAAACTGACATATTTACTGTGCTATACTCCCCAGTTCATGAGTGCAACGTTATCTCCACTTCATCATAGTCTTTGTTGTGTTTCATCTTTTAAAAAATTTTATAGCATACAGATCCTACATATGTTTTGTTAGCTTCATAGTGTTTCTCTCTCTGTTTTTTGGAGTGACTGTAGATATTACATTTTGAATTTTGATTTCCAGCAGTTCACTTCTTATATATAGAAATACAATTAATTTTGTATGTTAATCGTGTACCCTGAGACCTTGCTGACCTCATTATTTTTACAAGTGATTTTGTGCAATCCCTGAGGTGTCTTGCATAGCCCATACCAACAGCTGCACATAGGGACAGTTTTAGCTCCTCCATCTTGAGTTACATGCTTTTACTTACTTTTCTTGCAATTCTATACTGGCTCTAACTTCCAGTACCATCAAGAATAGCAGGCATGAAAACAAAGTAGGCCTTGATCCTGCTCTTAGAAAGAAAGCATTGGAATCTTTCACCACTACTATGATGGTGGCTATAGAATATTTGTGGATTTTCTCTGTCAACTTGAAGTCTTCCCCTCCTCTTGTTTTTTTTAGTTGTTTTATTATTTTTTTAAATCATGAATGGGTGTTGAATTTCGTCAAGTACTTTTTTCTGCATCAATTGATAAGATCATTTGATTATTATTTTTTTAGCTAGCTAATATGATGTATGATATTTTGTTAGTGTTGCCTCTTCTATTTTCTGGACATTGATAGTTCTTTCTTTTTTTAAAGAATCTGGGGGGGGGGCTGGGATGGGAGTAAAAGACAGAAAACTGTACTTGAACAACAATTAAATATAAAAAAAGAATATTTTACTGATTATGCTGCTACAGTTGTCTCAATTATTTTCTCTCCTTTATCCCCCTCCTTTTTGCACCCCCCTACGCACTGGCATCCCCCCTTAGTTTATATGCATGGGTCATGCATATAAATTCTTTGGCTTCTCCACTTCTCATACTATTCTTAAACTCCGCCCATCTATTTTGTACCTGCCATTTATGCTCCTTATTCTCTGTACCTTTCCCCTCATTCTCCCCCATCTTCTCCTCTCCTTGCTGATAACCCTCCATGTGATCTCCATTTCTGTGATTCTGTTCCTGTTCTAGTTGCTTGCTTAGTTTTTGTTCTTGTTTTTTTCAGAATGAAGAGACCGTTCTTTTCTTTAATCACATGAAAAACATCATGCCACTTCTTCTGGATTCAGTCATTTCTCATAAGACATAGTAAAATTTGTTGTTTTTGTGTCTATAGATAGAGAGTTCTTTCTCTTTCACCACTTCCATGATTTGTTTCTTCACCACTAGTCTTTGGAAGTTTGACTATGATGTGTGTAGGTATAGATCTTTTAGGGTATGTTCTCCCTATTCACTCAGCATCTTGAATCCCTAAGGTTTTGCCTTTTGCCAAATTTGTTTTTTTTAGCCATTATTTCTTTGAGACTTGTTCAGCAACCCTTTCTTTTTTCTCTTTTTGGACTCTGTCGACACGCATCATAGATCTTTTATTATAATCCCACAGGTCACTTCTGCACTACTCGTTTGTCAGCAGTCTATTTTCTTTCATGTTCAACTGGGTACCTTCTATTGTTCTATCTTCCTGTTAACAGATTTTGACCCCTACCCCCCTCCAATCTGCTGTTGAGACAATCCACTGAAAGTTTATACTGATTGCTATATTCTCAGTTCTAAAATTTCATCTTGTTCTATGTGTTCTATTTATTGATGAGCCTTTTTAGATCTCATTTGTTGCAAGCAATTTTGCAATCACTTACTGACCCCTTTTTATGATG
This sequence comes from Artibeus jamaicensis, assembly GCF_021234435.1. Taxonomy (NCBI): domain Eukaryota; kingdom Metazoa; phylum Chordata; class Mammalia; order Chiroptera; family Phyllostomidae; genus Artibeus; species Artibeus jamaicensis. The sequence continues at coordinate 3,634,912 of NW_026522028.1, read as the reverse complement.
ACTATAGATTTTTTTCTTTTTCACTCAAGTTGAGATTTTTCTTTTTCCAGGTTTGACGAGTGATTTTTAAGTGGAAACCTGGAAATGTAGGGTATGATTTTATCAGGCTGTGGACCTTATTTAAATTTTCTGTTTTAGCTAACCTCCCCTTGACACTGCTTTGGTGGCGGGTGTGGAGGGATGTGCAACCCTTGGATTTGGATGGAAGTCGACCTACTCCATTGGCCTCTGTTGACCCCTGAGATTATTACTGTGTGTGTGTGCATGGATTGTGCACACCATTTCTACCGTTTTGACATTATTTTAATTCCCATTAAAAATAGTAAATCAATATTTGGCACCTTGTGGTTTCACTGGTAAACATCCAGAATTTTTTCCCCTGGATGAAAAAGAGCTGCGGCGTGTGAGGCTGAGAGCATTTTTTTAACTCATATTTCCATAGACAATGAAGTCTGTGACACGTATAAAATGATTTGATTTCAGAATTTGGCACTACATCGCAATACTTTTTATAAGGTCAAGACAGAGGAATTTACTTACTAAATATAAGGAAAAGTCAAAACTTTATTGATCCTCTGGCATTTAGGAAGTAAATGTATAGGAATTAATGAAGGTGTTTAAAGATTTGTGAATGAAAGAAAGGTATGATGAATACAAAGAAATTAAATACATCGCTGTCAGTGAATGGAGAATCAGTACGAAAATTTAATAGTTGCATCTCTTATACTTGTACTAGTTAAGGTCCTGGCAGGAAATAGACTCAAAAGCATTGAACGAATAAAGGATGATGAGTCATCCAGGTAATGGCAAAGGTGGGAAGTCACTTCCACTCTCAGGCCTGATGAGTCAAGGTGAGGGAGTGATGTTGGAATAGTAATTGACACACAAAGTCATTGTCAAGACATTAGTGAGACACACAGAATGTGGAAAGTAAATACCCTAACCCCTCTGATCTCCTCCTGGTGTCACACAATTTGCTGATACAGTACATGAGGCCTTAGTGATAGAGATGAAGCACTAAGCTTCCCAGGGCAAAGACAGTGGCAGAGAATGTCATATAGTGAATGTGGTAGCGGGGTGAGGTGCTACTGATATAGGCAAAGAATGATTAGCACTTGGGCTCAGCCCTACGAGATCAGTCTTGGGTGGATACCTGGTCTAGTGTGATATCCTGGTGGATCATATGATCAGGGATAAGGAGACCCTTTGTAATCTAGCCCTGGCCTTTACTTTTGAACCCTGCATTATATTTATCTGAATTCCCCTGAAGTGATCCTATGTACTTTCTTACATTATATCTCAAATGATTTCAAAAGTTCAGCATATATGTTCTCCTTGCATGCTGCTTTGCTCCTCTGTAGTATGTATAATAAATAAAGTGGGTATATTTTTAATGTTCGTCTTACTGGCTGGGATGGGAATTCCATTAGAACACGAGATGTGTCTTCCTTTTGCCCATCCATCCTCTTCCCTCCCCTCCCCACTGCCTATCACTTTGTTATGTGTCTGCTATTGCTCCTGCTTCTAATTTTCTTACATTGTATCCTTTGCATGTGTATCGTATGTTTCCTTATCACTCTGGGCTTTTTAAAAATGTTTCCTTCTCTATGCAGATTTTTTTAGCTTCTCCTCAGCCCCATATATAATTGGGATTAATATGAATGCCCCTTCACTACTCAGCTGTAAACTTCTTGATGTGAAAGACTGGTTTCAATTTGATGTCATGGCTTCTCAAAGGGCACCGGGCATAAAAGGGGCTCAACAACATTAGTTTGAAACAAAACAGTAAGGTAAGAAAACAGGCTTCACGTGCTGAGCATGCAATAGAGTACAGAGATGCCAAGCAATACTGGTGTAATCCTGAAAATTACATAATGTTATTAACCAATATTATGCTAATGAATTGATAAAACAGGCATGAGGTAGGAACAAACAAATCTACATTACATATAATTATATAACTCAAAATAAAGTTTGAATCTTTTAGGCGTAGTGTACTGACTCTGTTTGCAAGTATATGTTATAAGGGATTCTAGATCTTGGCACTGTGCAATGACCTCGGTATGAAATTCTCCTTGAAAACAATGGCACCTACCATGAAGTGTATTTATCATGTGTTTATTTAGCATTTGTTTATTGAACATTTATTAAGGTCAGATTTTCTACATCAAGGATATAAGATTATACTGACTGGTCTCTATCTCAAGGAGATGATGGTTGAAGTCCATTAAAAGAAAATCTTACATTTTAATCTATTTTTTAGTAAACTTGAACAAGCTTGAGAACACTTGCCTGGGAGAGGTACTTAATAGAGGCACCGGATTTTAAACATAACGTCACATGCATCGGCTACCAGAAAAGACTCTCATCTAAGTTAAGTAAAGCAATGTATTGAAAAAGCTGCTCTGAAACATGTACACCAGTAAAGAGGGAAAGTCTCAAATCAATAACTCATGCTCCCGCCTCAACAATCAAACAAATGAGGAGCAGCTTTTGTTTGAGACTTAAACTTAAAATAAGCAGAAACTTAAAATAAGCAGAAAGAAGAAAATAACATAGAATAGAAACCAATAAAATTGAAAACAAAAGCAACACAGAAAATTAATGAAACAAAGAGCTCATTCTTTTAAAAAACCAAAATGGACAAAGTCCTAACATTAGCGTCAAAGCAAAACATTGAGGATTCAAATTTCCAATGTTAAGAATGAGATAGTGGTTATCACCACAGACTTGGCAAGATATAGAAAAAGATAATAAGGGAACGCTACGGACAACTATTCATACAAATATTTGACAACTCAGTAGTTGAAATGTACCAGTTCTTTATAAAGCATGAAATACCACAAATTACACAATATAAAAGATAACTTGAATATCCCTCTAGTTAATAAGGAAATAGAACTTATAATTTAAAAACTTCTGAAAAATAAATCTCCATGCCCAGATAGTTTCCCTGGAAGTTTTTACCAAACTTTTGACTGTGGATTAAGAACAATTTTACATATCTCTTCAAGAAAACAAAAGTGAAAGGCATAATTCTGAATATATTTAATGACTCCAGGCATAGCCTGATACCAAGCAGAAGAAGAAAGTACCAAAAACAAATAAACAAATAAAAACTCACAAAGGACATATATAATATCCCTTATGAATATTTTAAAAATTAACAAAATATTAGTATACAAAATTTAGCATTATATGTTTTTTTAAAGCATGACAGGTTTGTTCTAGGTATGTAAAGCTGACTTAATAGTTGAAAATCATTACTGTAATACACCATATTAACATGTCAAAAATCACATGATCTTATCAGTGGATGCACTACACTCATTAAATTAACTTCAATACCTATTCCTAAAATAAACTCTCTGGAAAAAAAGAATATAAGAGAACTTCCTCAACTTCTTAAATAGCACCTACATGAAACCTAGAGCTAAGCCCATGATTAATAGTGAAAGACTCAGTGATTTTCTCCTAATGCTGTGAACAAGGCAAGAGTGTATACCCTCACCACTCCTATTTAACACAGTGTCAGAAGTACTAGCCAGTGCGATATGGCAAGATGAGGAAATAAGTCCATACAGATGGGAAAGGAAGACAAAACTATTGCTTATATGCAGATGGGGTATAAATGAAAACCCTAAGCAATTCACCAAAGCTCCTAGAACTAATAAGTGAAATTATCAAGATAGCAGGATACAAAATAAATGTACAAAAACCAATTGTATTTCTATATACTAGCAATGAACATGTAGATGCTAAAATTAAAAATATAGTACTCTACCATCTCACAGAAATATGAAGTAAGTATTAATCTAATGAAACATAGTGAAAAAACCAAAATGCTATAGAAATAAATCAAAGTCCATCTAAACAAATGGAGAAACATACTGTTTTCATGGATGGGGGACTCAACATAATCATGTTGATTTTACTCAAGTTGATATAAAAATTCCTAGAAAAATGTTTGTGTTATATACACAAGATCACTCTAAAATTTACATGGAAAGCAATGGAATTAGAATAGCTAAAGTCATGCTGATAAGAAAGTATAAAGTAGGAAGAACAGGTCTATCAGATTTTAAGGCTTATTATACAGCTATAATAATAAAGATGGTGCAACATAGATCAGTGAAACAGAATAGAAAACCATACAAATATAGGCAACTTATTTAGACAAAGATCCACAAACAATACAGTGGAACAAAGATAGCTTTTTCCACAAATGGTGCTTGAACACTTCACTCAAGTCACACCTTATAGAAAATATATAAATATATTTGTAGATATAAGCATATACAAAAATATATAAGAGAAAACATTCAGGATCTAGGGCTAGGCAGAGGTCTTAGGTTTTATACTAAAGCATGGTCCACAAAAAGAAGGACTGCTACACTTTAAACTCTGTTTTTATTGGGATGAAAAGACAAGCTAAGGGAAAGTATTTGAAAGCCATATAGCCAACCAGAATTAGTATTTAGAATATTTAAACAGTCATAATAGACAAATGGATAAAAATTTGTGGTACATATACGTACAATGGAATATTACATGGTCATATAAAAGAAGGAGCTTTTAGCATTTGCAACAGCGGGCATGGACCTAGAGGCTATTATGCTATGTGAAAGAAGCCAGTCAGAGAAAGATGAATACAATATAATCTTACCCATATGTGGAATCTAACGAGCAAAATGAACAAATCAAATAGGAACAGACTCATAGATACAGAGAAAAGACTGTTGGTTGAGAGAGGGGAGGGTTTTGGGGGGATGGTGGAAAAAGGTGAAGGGATTAAGAAGTACAAATTAGTAGTTACAGAACAGCCACAGGGATGTGAAGTACAGCATAGGATATACAGTCAATAATATTGTAATAACTATGTATGGGGCCAGGTAGGTACTGGAAATATGAGGGTGGGGGCACTTTTTAAAGCATGTGATTGTCTAACCACTATGCTCTACACCTAAAACCAATACAGAATATTACTGAATGTAAACTGTACTTGAAAAATAAAGTTAAAAAAATCTCAACCTCAAAAGTAAGTAAATAAATAAATAAATAAATAAAACTAAACCCCCTCCAAATCCATTAGAAAATGGGAAGAGACATGGAGAGACACTTCACCAGACCATAAATAGATGGCAAATAAATTCATGAGCGACGTTCAAAATCATTGCCTGTTAGAAAAATGAATATTAATGTCAAAATGAGATATATACAGAGAAATAAACAGAAAACTGTACTTGAAAAATAACTAAATAAAAATTTTTTAAAAATGAGATATATAACGATGTACATATCAGAATGGCTAAGTTAAAAAAAACATGACATTCAATGCTGGCAAGAATGTCTAGACACTGAATTCCTCACTGTTAGTGGGAATGTAAAATGGTACAGTGACTCTAGAAAACATTTTGGCAGCTTTGTGAAAACTAAGCATGTAAATGTCATACAACCTAGAATTTCACTCTGGGGAATTGATCCCAGAAAAAGAAAACTCTTGGTCATAGACAAACTTGCACATGAGTGTTCATAACAGATGTATTTGTAATACACAGAGACTGAAAACAATTCAAATATTCTTCAACCGATAAAAGGCTAAACAAACTGTGGTACATCCATCCCATGGAATACTACTCAGAAATTAAGGCACACACTATGTACACACACAACAATTGAGATTGTTCTGTGATTTTGCTGAGTGAACAAAACTAATTGATCCCAGAAGGATATATACTATACAAATCCATTTGTAGAACATTCTTGAAATAACAAAATTACCCAAATAGAATTCAGACTAGTGGTTGTCAGGAGTTAAGGAGTAGGTGGAAGCAGGAAAGAAGAGGATCTGGCCAAAACCAGTGTAACACAGAAGTTCCTTGTGGTGATGGAAATATTCTCTACTTTGATTGTACTAATGTCAATACCCTGGTTGTGACATTGTACTGCAGGTTTACAATGGGCTACCACTGGGAGGTACTGGGTAAAATGACACGCAGGATTTCCCTGCATGATTTTTAAAAATTTTTATTTATTTATCTTTAGAGGGGAAGGGGAGGAGAGAGGGACAGAAATATCAATGTATGGTTGTCTCTCATGCGTCCCCTGCTGGGAACTGGCCTGCAACCCAGGCATGTGCCCTGACTGGGAATTGAACCATGGTTATTTGGTTCACAGGCCCGCACTCAATCTACCGAGCTACACCACCCAGAGCATGATTTTTTATGACTTCATAAAAATCTACAATTATCTAAAGTATAAAGAGTTTAATTCAAAAAAGATGGTGGGCCTGGGTATGGTCCATGGGCCAAAATGTTCAGACCCCTGATAGAGCACCCTGACAAATATGCACACAAAGTAAAATAACAGTAGATCTGTAAAGCCCAATGCAGATAGGTGGAAGCAATGACATATTTCTAACTGTCTTTGCATTAGCTCCTGTTTGTTTTAAAGACTACTGTGACTAGGTAATATAGTCACAGTTAAAAGTTACAATTCTCTAGTTTAAGAAGACACAAAATCTGCAAATAAGAATTCTAAGTATCTTTCCATCTAAATATTCAGAACCTAAGAAAAACCATGCTCTAAATGACACTTTGTCATTACTTAATATTCAAAAGCATTTCACAAATATATTTTTGAAAGCTTACTCCAAGTTATTACTGTGCAAGAAAGTATAATGAAATAATATAAATCTATGAGGATGACATTTAAATTGCAGCTTCAGCAAAGTTGTAAGCTTAAATCAAAATCTTTTTCTAATTTCCTTCTTAAATACTGTTAAAAAACCCTCCACATGTTACATACAATACTTTCTCTGCTCTTAATATCACCACTTTCTGTCTGGAAAAAGGCAAAATTTTCTTCCTAGTAAGGGTTTTGTGAAGGTTGAGTGGGTCATCCTAAGAAATGAGGGGTGAAAGTGCTCTTCATCCGGAGATGAGGGGCATACATTTGATGACTTTCTTAGTTTTGCATCTTTTTCAAACACGTGGCTACAAGAAAAGCTTTACTAGTGTCTTTGTAGAGTTCTAGTAGATGGAGAGGCCCTGATGCTTCTGGAGAGGAGAATAGGTTACAGATGACTTGTGTAGCTGATGAAGCTCCATGTGCTCTTTTCTCTAATGTGTTTTAGAGAGGGAGGTGGGGGGACAGGGAGAGGGAGACATTGGTTCGTTAATTGAGGGGCATTCTATTTTGAAGGTCTTACTACAGAAGGCTTAAAAAGAAATGAAAAAACCCTCACAAATGATGACCATTTATAATGTGGTTCAAAAATTTTCCTGAGTCCCAGAAGCAATATACGTATTCACTGAAGCCTGAAAGTGGAAGCCTGTTATGAAAACAACAAAATGTATTTTAGGCATTTAAAAATTCTGAAGTCTGATTACTTGAAAATTGCCTATAACCCATATGATGTTAAACATGATTGCTTAAGTATTCCTATAATATGTTGGATTCAGTTGCTGTCTCAAAATACTAAAGCATGAAGGGTTCCTTAACCATTTTTTTAAAAAAAAAGATTGATAATTTCATTGTGTTAGGGGTAGTTTTATGTCTTAGCTTTATGTGAAATACTGAGAACTCTGTTGAGTCACTGAACCCAGGTTTGACATGTATGCAGGGATGCGGGTGTATGCATGCATGTGACTCTTTCATTATTCATTATCCTCAAAGCTGCATGTTTTTCTTCATGTTAGCAAATGAAGTACTTTTCAGAATTTCAAAATTCTGAAGTAGTACATTTAGAGATTTGACAAGAGAATAAAACTAAAGTCACATATAAATTCCTTTCATTTTAAAAAAACCTTATTTTTAAAACAAAGAAGAAAGAGTCCCAGCTGGTGTCGTTCAGTGGATTGAGCGCCAGACTGCAAACAAAAAGGCCCTTGGTTTGATTCCCATTCAGGGCACATCCCTGGGTTGTGGGCCAGGTCCCCAACAGGAGGAGTGTGAAAGGCAACTACATACTGATGTTTCTCTCCCTCTCTTTCTCCCTCCCCTCTCCTCTCTAAAATAAATAAAATAAAATAAAAAAAAACAAGTGAGGTTGAACTTGAACCAGTTAGGGATGATTCTGATGTTGACTTAAATAGGAAACTTTGGTGGTATTTTCTGTCTGCATTTCCCTCACAGGCAGTGCGGTTTCCTCCAAACAGATTATTCTTCATTCTTCCTTCTAGAACCTTAGTGCTGTCATTCATTTATGTTATCCATAAGCAGGAACCACCTAATATACTGCTATTATGGTTTTATTTGTTACATTATCTATTAGATCATTAAAAGTAAAAAAGTAAATGATTTGGTTTTACTTCCCATTTATTCCTTCTCTAATGCTCTTCTTTATGGATATGCAACTTTCTGACCTACATCATTTTCTTTCTCTCTGAAGAACTTATTCTAACATTTCTTGCAAGGCAGATCCAGTGGCAAGTACTTGCTTGTCTGATAAAGGATGATTAACTTTTAAAGGACGATTGCACTGATACAAAATTCTAGGTTGGTGGGGTTTTGTTTTACTATCAACACTTTAAATAATTCACTCCATTCTTCTTGCTGCATGGCCCACCCTGTTTCTGGCCTTTTTTGTTCTGCTCTGCCTGAGAGACTGAACCCTGTAAATCATATCTTCCTAGCTCCCTTGCAGACCTGTCTCAGTTAATTTTGGTCAGTGAGAGGCATAGACATCAGACCAAAAGCAGGGAGATCTCCCATCCAAGTACTAACCAGGCCCGACCCTGCTTAGCTTCCGAGATCAGACGAGATCGGGCGCGTTCAGGGTGGTATGGGATGGGAAAAATAGACAAAAAACTGTACTTGAAAAATAACTAAATAAAATTTAAATAAATAAATAAATAAATAAATAAATAAATTTAAAAGACAAAAAAAAAAAGCAGGGAGAGAGAAGAGGGTCTGGGGCACATTTTCCCCATTCCTCTCTACCCTCTTTGGGCCTTAGTGCTCACAGTGGCAGTTTATAACCCAAATCCTCCTGTTAGGCATCCCCTCCTGAATTACTCTGTCTCTCACTGAACTTAGACAATGTTACTCCCTTCACCTGATGCTTCAGATTTGGGAAGGGCATGTGTGACAACTTCCTACTGCCCGAGTAGCCCTTTTCACTTCCTTTAAACCCGCCCACACCTCTGAAAGGAGTTCCTTTACTGTATTTTATTGAACCATGGGTGTCAGAAACTACTTCTTGCCAGGGCCATGGCTGATGCAGGGAGATCCAAAAAAATCAATAGCTTCTACAAGTTTGTTTATTTTCTTTGTTCATTTGTTGCTTTCAGTTTATATCCCACATATGAGTGAAATATATGGTTCTTTATTTCTTCTATCTGATTTATTTTGCTTAGTGTGATATTCTCAAGATTCTACAGACATAGGCAACAGCATGGTGGTTACAGAGGGAAGGCAGGTAATAAAGGGTAAGGAGGGGATAAATGGTGATGGAAGGAGATTTGACTTTGGGTGGAAGGCACATGATACAATATATAGATGATGTCCCAGAACTGTACACTTAAAACCTGTATAATCTACATAACCTATATAACCAATGTCACCCCAATAAATTTAATTAAAAATCAATAGCTTTGCCCTTTAAAGCAATAAAGTATAGATGTAAATGGATAGAATTTATAGATACTTTCTAAAACTATGTTTCTGTGTATATAAGCAACCACTAGGTATTTCATGGTCTTATCAGGAGGGTTGAGTACAAAAGTCTTACTAGAATTTGAAATTAAATTGGCCCCTGCTTATCCATTTTCATATGGAGCTCTCACTTAAGAAATCAAAGTTGAAGGAATGCGGACTACCTTGGCATCTGTACCAGGAATCATATAACAGTTCATTTGGGGGAAAATGTACTCAACTCACTGATAAAGCTCCTAAAATTGAGCATGCATGCACTTATGTATGAATAAGCACTTTACATATATATACCCACACCACTGTATAAGAACATGATTACTGAAAGACTTTATTACAGGACAGTGCTGCAAATATCAATGAAGTTTCAAGTCAATTGATTACAAATTGTCTTATTTCTCTCCGACCTCTGTGCCCCTAAACTGGCCTGAAAGCTAGCACATTTTCTCACTGTACTCGACTAAACAGATGATTTAGAAATACTACTTCAGAAATATGTGCCTTATCAGAAAGTGAACCAATTCAACGGATATGTATCACTGTGGGGAAGAGAGGCAGAAATGACCAAAAATATTTTTTCTCATCTCAATAGAGTTGGAAACTTTATATAACTATCTTAGCTATCACTCCTGTTCCCCACACCACCCCAGTTTATTACCTGTGAAGCTGTATTAATCTGAATGTTCTAAGGCAAACTGAATAATTGAATAAGTGGGGAAAATAACTCACACCCTTCCCAATTTATGTAAACTAATGCCTTTAGGGTTTGTAATTAAGGAATGAATACGTAAGGAATGAGTACTTAAGAATTCATTCCTTATTCACTTTTAAATTTAGCACCTTTGGCTCTTTATAATTAATTTCTTGTCTTTTTTGGGGATACAAGGATTATTAGTTTGTATTGGAATATAAGCAAGGACCAGTCTTCATTTTAAAACATGTATCATGAAACCATAAGGCTAAAAGAGAGTAATTAAAAAACACACTGACATATGATTATAATGTAATGAAAAAGATGTTTTGTATTCATGAAAAATTATAGATCTCTACCAATTCCTCTATAAACAATTATAACCTTAGCATTTCAAATTATTGCAAGATCACACACATATTCAACTATGGTCATTTAAAGTTTTAAAAAGTGCTAAAATTTTTTTAAATTGTTATTGTTGACTTTTCCTATATCCCCTTTCTTTTTGTAATCATATGCATAATAGACAACAACACCATTACAGGTGTATTAGAAATATGAAAACCCACTCTAATTACGATGTAAAGCACTGTTAAAAAGTACAGCATGATGCCCTGGCTGGTGGGGGTCAGTGGATTGAGCACTGGCCTGAAAACCAAAAACTCGCTGGTTCAATTCCCAGTCAGGGCACATGCCTGGGTTGTAGACTAGGTCAGGTCCCCAGTAAGGGGAACACGACAGGCAACCATACATTGATGTTTCTTTCCCTCTGTTCCTCCCTCCATTACATTTTGAAGTAAATAAATAAAATCTAAAAAAACCACATAGCATGATGAAAGAAATCAAAGATCTTATACGACATGTACTGTGTTAATGGATTGGAAGACTCAGCATTGAAAAGACATCTACTCTCACCAAACTAATACATAGTTTTAATGCAATTCCTACCAAAATAACATCAAGTTCATTTTTTCGTATGCATAAGCTTATTCGAAAATTTATACAAAAGACTTAGCCCTATAATAGGTAAAATCTCAATGAAGAAGAATAAAGTGAGAGGAATTATACCATCCAATCTTAGGACTTACTGTGTAATTACAGTAATTGACACTGTGGGCAAATGATGGAGGGACAGAGTTATAGATCAATGCCATGCAACACAGAACTGGAAATTCACCCACACAAATATGCCCAATGAGTTTTGAGAGAGTTGTAACAGCAGTTCAATGGAGGAATAATGGTCTTTTTAAGAAATGGCACTGGGGCAAGTGGACCCCTCTCATAGTCAAAAACATTGATGTAAGTCTTATGCTTTTTGCAAAATTAACTCAAATGTTACATATAAAACAAAAAACTATAAGTCTTTTGGAAATATATATAAGAGGTAATATTTGTGACTCAAAAAATACCTTTTATACTTGACATGTAAAGTAAAATCAATAAACAGAAAATGGATTAACTGGACTTCATTAAATTCTAAAACATTTTGCTGTGCAAAGGAACCTGTTAAGAACATGGAATACAAGACAAAGCCTGGGAGGATATGAATTCATATTACTTGTATGGATGAGGACTAGTATGCAGAATATATAAATAACTAAGAAAAAGAAAATGTGAAAACCTCAATTAGAAAATCAGAAAAAGACATAAAGATATATTTTACTGAACTATATATACTAATGACATATAAAAATATTCATCATTACTAGCCACAATGGAAATGTGAATTAAAACCACAATGATCAAACTACACACCTATCAGATTGGCTAAAATAAAAAACAGTGAAAACACCAAATGTTGGCATGAATGTGAAGAAATTAGATCATGCATAGGCTGCTGGTGAGAATGAAATGTTGCAGCTTCTCTGGAGAATAGCCAGGCAGTTAAAAAAAAAACAAATAAACAAACAATGACAAAAGAAAGTATGCAACCACCATATAACCAAGAAATTACATTCCTGGACATTTATTCCAGGGAAATGAAAACTTATGTCCACATGAAAGCCTGTATGTGATGGTTTAGAACAGCTTTATATGTAGTAGCTCCAAACTGCAAACAACAAAAATGCCTCTCAATTGGGGAACGGTTAATTAGACTGTGGGTCATCGTAACTATAAGCAAGTCATGTACCAGCAATCTAAAGTATTTGCTACACACAGCGACTTAGGTGAATTTCAACGGAATGACACTGAGTGAGAAAGCCAATTTTGAAGTTATTAAATTCTGGATTATTCCATTTGTCTATTTTTTGAAATGATAAGATTATGGACATGAAATACAGATCAATTGTTTTCATGGGTCAGTGAGGGGACATGGTAGAAGGAGGGAAGTGTGATTTGTTATAAAGAGACAATAGGAGGGATCCTTGGTCACACGTCTGACACTAGAATCCAGTGTGGTAAATAATCCCACATGTGCTAAAATTTTGTCAAACCAAACACACAGACACAGACACACACACACACACACACACGTACAATAAAAACTTGGGAAACCTGAATAAAACAGGTTCATATTCTGGTTGTGATGTTATAATTTGCAACATATTACCATTGGGAGTAACTAGGTAAACATTATATGTTATCTGTAAGTAGTAGTATTATTTTACATCTTCCCTCAATTCCACAATGATCTCAGTAAAAAACATCAAAAGGAAAACTTGCACCAGCTCTTTCAGCTCATGCCACAGGTGAGACTCAAGCTCAAGTACTTCTTGTCATTGCCCTATACTGGCCCTCTAAGGTCCTGTATGCAGGAAGGTTGACTAGAAGAGAATGGTAGACACAAAATAGCCACTATGGGGATTTCCGAAATCCTATGCTAACATCAGGTTTTAAAGGCACCATTGGCTTAGAAACAGCTTTGGGAAGAAAAATAGATCTTATGGTCTCATTAATTTTTATGAGAATGCAATGCCTTCCTCTGCCACTGAAAAGATGTGTGTGTGCATGTGTGCAGGTGTTTATGAATGTGTGCTACTTTGGAGAAGCAAAATTTTTCATGTCTCACTTTCCTCAGCTGCTAAATGGGGGTTAATAACTGCCTACCTCATTGAGTTACAAGTGGATTAATACAAACAATGCACTTATAATAGCGCCTGGAACACAGTGAATTGTATGTGTCAGCTAGTAGTAGTATTACTATGTTTATTATTGTACATTCCATTTTCAGGAATTATAAAATATGAAAAACATACTTTTTAAAAGAAAGGGAATAAAAGCATTGGCATGATTCAATGCCCACTGGTATAGATCATGTTTATTATCTTATAATTTCACCATTTGTATGAACTAAGCATTAGCCAATTTTGCCACCACGAGAGCTACCTTTTGCTAAAATCCTGAATAAAAGTTTTTTTCTCACATTTACTCCTCTGTCAGAAGTCTACTGGTAGAACATAATACTCTTCTGGCCAAGATGGAGGCATAGGTGGAAACACTGTGCATCATCGCACAACCAAGTTTAAAGACAATAAAGTTTTAGTAACAAAAACAGTACCAACACACAGAAAATTGAACTATACAGAAGTCCAACAACACGAACTGTTCATCCACACTGGTAAGAGGGCCGGAGCCAGCAACTGGTGGAGCGGGGTTGCACAGGAAAACTCGGTCAGACCGACCCTTGTGTGCAGCCAGCGGTTGGTGGATCCCAGGTGTAGGCTTGTGACAGGCAGACCCAGTGAGGGCACAAGGTGGCAGGCTGACCTCGGTCACACATTTGCGCACAGATACACCAGGCAAAGGAGCGAGCAGTGAGATGGACCACACAGGCCCCAGTGGCAGGAAGCAGCAGAGGGGGCCACTGTTGTCCCTCTCTGACCCCACCTCCACATACAGCGACTGAGTTGCCTCGCCCTGTTGAACACCTAGGGCTCTGCCCCTCATACATGACAGGCTCGAACAGACCAAAACATTATGGCTCAAGAATAACTCAAAGCCCCAGAGCCAATAATTATAAGTGACCAAGAACCTATCAAATGCATGGTTAAAAACACTGGTGATCAGGATGCTCACAGAACTGGTTGATTTTAGTCACAAATTACAGGAACAAATGAAGGCGAAACTAATTGAAGTGAAGGGAAATGCACAGGAAACCAATAGTAATGGAAAGGAAACTGGGACTCAAATCAAGGGAGCGGACAAGAAGGAAGAGAAAAATGACCAAACAGAAAAGGATGAAGAAACAAGAATTCAAAAAAATGAGGAGAGGCTTAGGAAACTTCAGGACATCTTTAAATGTTCCAACATCCGAATTATAGGGGTACCAGAAGGGGAAGAGGAAGAGCAACAATTGGAAAACTTATTTGAACAAATAGTAAAGGAGAACTTCCCCAATCTGGCAAAGGCAATAGACTTCCAGGAAATCCAGGAAGCTCAGAGAGTCCCAAAGAAGTTGGACCCAAGAAGGAACACACCAAGGCACATCATAATTACATTACCCAAGATTAAAATGAAGCAGAGAATCCTAGAAGCAGCAAGAGATAAGGGTACAGTCACCTACAAAGGAGTTCCCATCAGACTGTCAGATGATTTCTCAAAAAAGACCTTACAGGCAAGAAGGGGCTGGAAAGAGGTATTCCAAGTCATAAAATGCAAGGAGCTACATCCAAGATTGCTCTATCCAGCAAAACTTTCATTTAGAATGGAAGGGCAGATAAAGTGCTTCTCAGATAAGATCAATTTCAAGGAGTTCATCATCACCAAACCCTTACTATATGAAATATTAAAAAGACTTATCTATGAAAAAGGAGTTAAAAATATGAACAGTGAAAGGACAGCAAACTCACAGTTATTAACAACCACACCTAAAACAAAAGCAAACTAAGAGGACAGCTAGATCAGGAGCAGAAACGTAGAAATGAAGATCACATGGAGGGTTAGCAACAGGGGAGTTGGAGGAGGAGAAGGGGGGAGAAGGTACAGAGAATAAGTAGCATAGATGGTAGGTAGAAAATAGATAGGGGGAGGGTAAGAATAGCATGGGAAATATAGAATCTAAATAACTTGAGACACGTGGTCATAAACTAAAGGGGAGGGGAATGGTGGGGGAGGGGGTGTGCAGGGTGGAGGGGAATTAAGGGGGGAATAGGACAACCGTAATGGCATAATCAATAAAATATATTTTCTAAAAAAGGAAGTCTACTGGTAGCCACTTTTCTGGGTTGGATTCCCTCCTGGCCACTCTCAGTGACTCCTCCTCCTTGCAGACCACTGCTTGCTGTCCAGCTTGTCATGACACAGAGTCCTTGGGCAATGGCCCATGCTGGTGCATTGGAGCTGTACTGTCCGGGCCTCAGCTCCAAAGCTGAATGTGGAGCAAGCCTTACTGCTCACTGTGTGGTCCACACAACCCCTTCACTCAGAGTTCTGTAGGAATCCTAGACTTTACCGTAGTATTGAAGGTGGGGATAACTAAAGAGCATTGCAATGATGGAGGGAGGAATGTAAAACTGTACACTAAAGATGGCTTTGCCTTTGAGCTGTGCAACAGAAAAGCAGGCAAGAAATAAACCCTATGCAAGAGTCCTTTGTGGACACCCCAGGGTTACTCCTCCCTATTGAAGGCTGTGGTCATCCCACAGCCTTCAATAGGGAGGCCTTCTAGAAGGCCTCCAGTTTCAAGGTAGAAATTCCTATTTTCCTTCAGGGAATTTCTACCCTATAGTAGCAAACTTGGAGCACTTACTATAGCCAAGCACTGATTTCAGCACCTTATCAGTATTATTTACTATATTTCATTGATTCCAAGATGGTATCTTTCATGTTTTAATATTTATAGACACAGGTTGTATCTTAAAGTCATTGGTGTACAGAAATTAGGGTGTGACTTAGTTTTTCTTTTGTACAAAAAATAATGGTCTATCATACAATCAATGCTTTCTTAGATTCAATGAAATATGGTGATATAATCCTCACAACTACTCCATCAGGTAGGGACTTGTTTTCATTGATATTTTACAAAGGACAAAACCGAGGTTCAGAAAGGCTACTCAGGGAGAAATTTCAAGGTTGCTGAGGGACACCAGGCTAGTCAATGGTAGATTTGAACCCAGATAGCCTGATGCAAGAGCCTGTACCCTTAGGATATGAGCAGATCCTCCAGGATTTATGCATCTCCCGTCTACTCATTCATTATGGAAGACGGTCCAGTTTAATTCATACTGAAGGAGAGAAACATTTTCCAAAGCTATGCAAAAGCTGCTCATTTGTTCTGCTAACTTATATTATCAAGCAAAGCAAGTGCCAGTATTTTGGTTTTCTATCCGCCTTTCAGACTATGCCCTGGGGGTCACTACAGGGACATAAAAATTGGGCCTTTTACAGAGCCACCTACCACAAGGATGACACCTCTTGTCACACAAAAAGCTGGCCAAAGCTTTTTTATTTGGAATGTTGATCTTACTCTGGGACAGGATGATTTCCTGTGATTTCTAACAATGGCTGAGTGACCAGTGACCATATTTCTGTCCTAGCAAAAAGCCCGGATACTGAGGACAGGAATGATTACTGTCCTTCCAGTTACATATGTTTGTGATATCATTCAGTGAATCCTACCCATTTAATGTGCACATTTTATCAACTCATTCCCCACCAATCTGTGAGAAAAAGAAGGTAGTCTGGTACAAGAAGCAGTGTTTAAATGTTTCTCAAGCTGTTCAGGCATCAAGTAAATAAAATGGCAGAGTATTTCAAAGTGAGGATGGGTGATACTGGTCCCATTACCAAAATTTGAGAGAAACAGTTGTACAACATAAAATGATTTATTATTTTCCGAGCTGTCAAATCGAAGAATTCTAAATGCCATAAAATGTGCAGATGGTATTTCTTTTGCTACACACACTTTTGTGAAATAGGATTTTCTTATCACTGAGCAATAACAGCCAAATATAGGAATGAACTAAATACTGCACTGACAAGGTATCGAGGGCACTTTGCTTTGGATATGTAGTGGGCATGGGTATTTCAAAAAGGAAACCATGCCACTGTTCCCATTTCTATTCAATATTTTGTGATATGTTATATTCTGTACAAAAGCTTAAATATGCATTGTTTTATCTTGATATATTTTTAACTTTTGTTAGTTAAAGTGATTTAATTTCTCTATGTAAACATTCAGTAATAGCTCTGGCTGGTGTGGCTCAGTGGACTGAACGCTGGCCTGCAATCCAAAGGGTCACCAGTTCGATTCCCAAAGCATCAGGGTACATGCCTGGGTTGTGGGCTTGGTCCCCAGGAGGGGATGTGTGAGAGGGAACCACACATTGATGTTTCTTTGCCCTTCTTTCTCCCTCCCTTTTCTCTTCTCTAAAATTAAAGTCTACAAAATTCAGTAACAGTCTAAATCAGCATGCGAATCTTACACACACACACAAACACACATACTCACACACACAGGCACAGCATGGTATCTATAATTAGCCTACAAAGCTCTTTCAAACCAAACATAATAGCTACCAAAAGGGACTCACAGATTTTGAATTGAGTTCAAATTAACCTGCCAGCCAGTTCCAAGTCAATTTCCACTGCTATAACATGAAATTGTCCCATGCCAAAACTTTCAGCGGGAACAAATGCATTCCTTCTTGAGTCTCTCATTTGACGAAGCGCCACAGTGTGTCACTTGGAAAGGGATCTAAAGTAGGTTTTTCCAAAACCCATATCCACATGTATGAAAAACAAAATTGAAAAGGGTACTGATGCCCAAACCTATCAAAGTGTATACATGAACTATGTTCACTTGTTTGAATACCAATGAACCTCAATAAAGCTGTTTCATAAAGGGGAGCACTTAAGAAATTATTTTGAAGCCTGTACTCTCTTCAATCCATACATTTTACATCTTTGAAGACCACCATCTCTTTACTTTGTTCTAGTCCACATGTATGCTGTGGTATTGAAGATGCTGTAGCTCAGAAAAAATATGTGTATCCATGTCTGTCTGACTATCTGTCTATCTACCTACCTACCTACCTATCCATCTTCCATCAGCAAATGGGAATGTGTAGAAGAAACCTGGTATTTTAAATTGCATGGTGGTGGTTATATATTTTAGAGGCTTGTGTGGTTTAATAGTACCACTTGCATTTTGCTGGTAAGAAAACTGAGATTCACTGAGTGAAGACATCTGCCCAAAGTTAGAACTGAGAAGTTCGAATCCTGATGTGTTCAACTTACCCTATGCTTTTCACTATCACAATCATGGTGCAGGTTACCAGATAACATTTCAAAAAATCTGCTGAGTTAAGAACTGGGTACCAACTACCAAGGTTATTAAATGCTATCTAGGTTAAGTGAAGGCTTCTATCAATACTGAGAAGATTCTCTCCACACATACTCTTGCTACTGACTAAGAATCAGTATCTCCATCATATGGATGCTCGTTAAAAATGCTGCATCTTGGGCACACCCCAAAAACTGCTGAATCACAATCTGAAATTTCACAAGAACATCAGAAAATTTGCACTCACATTAAAATTTGAAAAGGACTCGTATATACACCTGCTTTTCTCTACTCGTGGAAGACAGAGAATTAACTATAAATCAATCTGAACATGCCAGAGGAAAAAGTGTGGAAACCCCACCATTTATTATTCCTTTCTTCCTTCTGAAGAGATTTTATAATGATCTGTTCACTTCCACTAGCCTTGACCAGGTGTATGCCAAAGTTTAAGTTAAAAAAGATTCCAGAATGAAATAAAAATTATTTAATTCTTGCTTTTTCTTAAAAAAAAAGCCATTCCTTGGCTAACGACCAGGATGGAGAGTCGGTTTTTGACTTTACAAGGTAGACAACATTAGCAAGTCAGAGAAACCGAATCTTTGATTATTCTCTAATTTTAAAGCAATATGATCATCTTAAAATCTGAAACAAGCACTCACATACAGATGTCAACTTGCTTAGTTTACAAGCATGGAATTAGGTTAGTTTGATCACATTTAGTTAAAGTAAATAATGACTAAACAAAAAGCTAAATATTTCTAAGACTGAGTTCAGTTCAAACTATTCATTTTCTGAGTTTATAAGATAGTTCTTAAATTAAAATAACACTTTAGCATAGAGATTCTTAACCTTTTACATCTCATGGCAAACATAAACTAATTACTAAAATTCTGTGGCAGACTGAATAAAACATTTTTTTGCTGATGTGACCAAAAACTCAGTATAATTTTGATACATTTACACCAGACAACTATTGTGTTGGTTGTTTTTTTAAGTGAGCATTCTTGTTTTAAAAAAAAGATGTTATTCATTAAGTTTTAGAAAAAGGGAAGGAGAAAAGGGAGATAAGCATCAATATGTGGTTGTCTCCTGTGTGCCTCCCCCGCCCCACAGGGACCTGGCCTGCAACCCAGGCATGTGCCCTGACCAAGAATCAAACTGGGGATCCTCTGGTTTGCAAGCTGGCACTCAATCCACGGAGCCGCACCAGCCAAGGCTGTTTTTGACTTGATAATCTAAGGGAAAAGTGGTCAGTGCCTCTGAATAAATAGTCGGGTACTGCTTATTTTAAAAATTCTTGGGGCACACCAGTGTACCATGGCACACAGGTTGAAAAATCACAGCAACTGGCCTTTAGCTGTTTTTTTTTCTGCTGGAAATGGTCCACTGTGGAATAAATTGATTTGATTAGCAGTTTTGTAACTGAGTCAACTTTACATCCTCCAAAGACTAATAAAGAAGAAATTAGTATCCATCCTGTTTACAAGAACCTAAAGTGTATTGAGCACAGCTAAGCTTACCTAATGCCATCAAAATAAAATGAAATGAAAAACTATATCACATTTGAGTGTATTTTAATGTGGCCTGACATAATCCAAATGAAGCTTCATTTTATAACACACTACATAATTAAAGTATATTGGCAAGCTCTAGTGTCTTAAAGCCATGCAAAAGTGCTTTGAGAACAAATTATCAACATGTTCTTATGAGTTAAATAACTCTTCCAAATGTATCATGATAAATAGCAGGCAGTATGGTTTCTTGGTCTATTCTTCCTCCCACCATGCACACAAACCCCACCCCCACATTGGTATGTGCTGTTTTCAGATATGTGACATTTTCCCCATTAGTGACGCAATTCCTGAAAAAAAATATTTATCATAGAAGAAACTAGCTTGACTTTTATTACAAGATAAATCTGTTTTCCTGGAATGCAGTTTATAAATGGACATCATTTTGCTTTTCTCATCATTGTTTTGAACTAGTGCATTTTAATAACCCCAGTTTATTTTGCACTGTGTTCATACTTAAGCTAAGGGAGTATGGTTATTTTTTAGGGCTCTGGAAAGTGAGAAAAAAACAAAAAACTCAATGACCAAAGTTAATTCTGAGCAAAAAGCCAACAACAAATTAGAAAGGGAATGAAAGTACTTACTTTGAATATTCAAAAACTAGTAAATAAAATGTCATATGTTGTATATATTTTTCTTGTCGATAATCACTAAACCTATCCTTTTTTCTTACCTCTGGACCAAAAGATAAAAGGAAAATTTAGAAGGTGAATCAGATCAGTTCTATGTTGTCTCATATTGGTACCATTTTTCCTTTGCTCACCACATTTTGGTGTGATGTATGTCTCACTGGGAAGTCCAAGTATGGACATAAGACTAGAGAGGTGGTTGGACAATCAGCTAAGAATTTTTACAGAATTGCATGTAAGTGTTAGAATTTTAGTTGAAATGAGTACAGAAGCTTCTTTGTATCACAAGTAATAATGATAAATTTCCAACATTTTATGACTTTTGGGCGATTCCAACTTTTCCAGGAAAATTCTCAATATCGACCTACCATATTCTGTAATTGGAAAAGAAACCCAACCAAGACTGTGAATGCCTGAAAATATAGTCTATGTTGACAATGGAGAGATCAGAACCCAAAACTTTTTGAATTACAAAAGGCAATACAGAATGATTACAAATCTAGTTTCTGCAGCTAAAAAACACTGCAACATTGCTTTGGCCTTGTTCTAAAACCACTTGGAAATTCATAACTGGTAGAACAGCAACATGTCAGAGAGTCATGGCTTCTTAACTTGCTAAGGTATGTGGGTATATAAGCTGTATGAAAGATTATTCATTCACTTCTGTAAAGAGTCCATATAGTAGTGAAAATATTTGTAATATACATATGTATGCACAACTGCATATATGGCAGAAGATACATACAGATATATAAATATACATATACTCATAAATATGTATTATCTATTTTTATTCAATATAAATTTTGGAAAACGAAAATAATACTCTTTAACTTCATTTGTATATATGCACATTTTCTTCCAAGTATCTAGTGTGTTTAACAGTGCAGAGAAACAGATATTCATATCAAAACTATTTCAGATAGAAGGATAATCACAAAAACTTTGTTACCTATTCTAAATTATATTTCTTTTTAAAAGTTTTTACAGGTGTTGTTCTTTCTATGTGCACAGGAATGCAGTTGTGAAGAAAAATACCTTAGATTTTAACCTAAAATGGTGCAGAAAAATTTTGTACTTTGACATGTACAAAACAGCACCAGAAAAGAAATGCATAAATTACTATGTGTAAGAGCCATGCACTATGTGTAGGGCCAAATGATGTCACAAATGCATTTCCGTTGGGGACCACCCTGCCTGGTTTCAGAAACTGAAACCCCCCATGGCTAAGGCTGAGTGAGTGACCTTCAGAATGTGAGCCAGTAAGGAGACAAAGTTTGTCTCTGGCAGCAAGAGCTGCTTCTGCTCCCTGCCCCCAAAGCATGGTCGGTTAGTCAGAGATGGATGAGACCCCTCAGAGGGGGGGCAACCTTAGTCAGACACAATCACTTGGGAGGCCATCATGGAAGGACTTGGAGGGCTGCAGCAGAAAGAGGGTGATGGACCCTTGCCCCCTGGCTCTGACAAAGCCAGAGTCCCTATGTCCTCTGGGAGAAGCACTTCCTGGTTCTAATCCACTTAAGCCTAAAAACCTATGATGGGGAAAGCAGTGTAGCCCCGTGCAGGAAAGGGCGAGTTCTCTGAGTGATCTGGTATGAGAAAGAATTCTTAACAATCCTGTGAAGCCTGCTTTGATGAGAATACTTTTAGTTAAATGATAAAGGCCGGAACAAAAAGTGAGTTTATGTTCCCAAAGTTCTGTAGACTTTTAGCTGACAGATCCTGACTTAGGAGAAGCCCTAATGGTGCTTTGTATACTATCTACTGTTTACTGCCTGACAATGATTAATAAGTTGTACCTGAACTCCTGTGCAAAAAGCCCAATAAAAGCCTGTCTAGGCAAGGGTCAGTGCACTCTCTCTTTGAGAGAGTTGCCGAGGACACTCCAAGCCGCTCTCCCCTTGAGAGGGTGGCCAGGCCGTTCTATCAGTGCTATCGCCTTGAGGGAGTAGCCGTGCAGTCCCTTTTCCTCCACAGGACTCAGTAGTCTGTGTGAATTTGTCTCATGTCTCATCCATGACTCTGTGGGCACTGTGAGCCAGGGCATGCATCACATTTCTATGACTCATTAGCAGTGGCAAAGGTCAAGGTTACATAAACACCTTGGAATCAATGCGCTTATTTTTCTTTTTAGGGGCTGAACTGACTATTCTTTTGTGTGCCTTCTTGAATTTAGATGTCCTGACTGTATCCATCAACCAATCAAAGATGAAATGAAAGGTACAGGATTAAGAAAACTCCCAGCAACTGGCCTAATTTAATACACAGAATAAGAAATGCTATTTATTTCTGTGTTTCTGACTAATGCTGCATAATTTAAATTAAAAATAATCTTTACATCTGCCCATCCAGCTCCCTCATCTTCTTTGTTAACAGAACACTAATTTTGTCTGTATGTCAAGAGGCATTATGCTCAGGGAATGCGCCCATCCCACAGAATGAATCATTAGTGGCCCAGGCTGGTCAGGTTGATTTTGTTATTCTTTGCCAGTAATTGGCCAGAATGGAGACATATTGAGATTCTTAAATCAATGACAGGCAAGATACTTCTTGTCTCTTTGCTATGTGAAAATGCAGCTCTATTTCAAAACTACATTTAGTTGGTATCTAGGTTGATGGCATCATATGAATAAATATTTGACAAGTCTCAGTTTTTATAGGATGGTGTATTAGTGGATAATTTTGATATTATTAAAGCATTCTTTTCCCCAGAGATTTTGAGAAGATCTGGTGTTGATGTTGAATGTGGTTTGTGGGCCATATTTTGAGAAAATAAAGTCTTAAAGGAATTCCAGAGAGGCATAAATAAAATGAGTGGAGCTAGGTTAGTTTAACTTGTGAAAAAAACAAGTGTTAGGGTAGTAATTTAAAAATTTTTAATTGTAAAATTAAAATAAAGCGACTTTTTAGCTGTGGATGCCCATTGAGTTGGAATAGTTGGAATTTACTGATGACTAAAATAAGTCCAACTGAAACAGAATGTCTTAGCATCAATGGTTAAACGACTCAAGCTTTTGGGAAGTGTTCCAAAATTTTTCATTTTTAATTTCTGAGATAGCCTGGAAAAGATTTCAAGTTTGGTTACATAAATAGAAATCATTATCTTGATGTTTATCCTACATACATGACTATGTAGTATTCCAGAAGTATTTTATAGAGAAACAATTTATATGAGTAAGGAAATGGAAGAGGGAAATGCAGTCAGCCATTTGGAGGTTATTTACAAGCAAACATGAAACAAACAAATATCAAGCTGGCTACCAGAGAGAGGCTTTTGATTGTTTTTTCTCAAGCATTTTCTTTCTTCTTTTTATCATAACTTCCCATCCCACTTGCTTTTGTCTCAAATTGACTTCTCTTTTTGCCTGTTACCCCTCTTTTCATTAATAGTCGCTTATCTGTTTTATCTTTGCCCTCCACAATCCTTTCTGTATTTATCAAACTTGAAAATTTTACTAATGGCGAGACATTTAAAAAGTAGTATTCGACATCCTTTAAAAACATGTGACATTTATGGTGGCATTGGACAAATCGGGTCCTCCTTGAGAATCCATGGGGACTTGAGGCTGAGCAGGATGTAAATGTTTGCTCTTGATGGGTTTGGGAGGGGATATTTATTGGTATATAGGGCCTCATTTTGATATTCACAAACTTACCAAGACAATGAAGTTACTTAACAATTATATCATCTGTGGTGATTAACTTTGTATGTCAACTTGCCTGGACTAAGGGATGTCCAGAGAGCTGGTAAAACATTGTTTCTGGGTGTGTCTGTGAGGGCACTTCAGGAAGACAGTATTTGAATCAGTGGACTGATGAAAGAAAAACTACCCCCACCAACTGGATGGAGGCCATTGGCCAAGCTCTGAGGGCCAGAATAGGACAAAAAGGTAAAGGAAGGGAAATTTCTTTCTCTCCTCTTGAGTTTGAATATATATTTTCTCCTGCCCTCAGACACAGAGGATTCTGTTTCTCTGGGCCCTTGGAATATTTACATCACACCAGTGGACCCTCAGTTTTCAGGCCTTCAGCCTCAGTCTGTGGGTTAACCATCAGCTCCCCTGGTTCTCAGGCCTTTGACCTCAGAACTGCATTGTACCCCCAGCTTTTCTGGGTCTCCAGCTTCCAGATACCAGATGGTGGGGCTCCTTGGACCTCATAACCATGTGAGTTAATTCCTATAATAAATCTCCTCATGCGCATGTGTATGTGTGTGTCTGTGTGTCCCATTAATTCTGTTTCTGTGGAGAACTCTAATATACAACTTCTAGAATTTTTACAAACAACACACTTGTACACACACATTTAAAAAAACTGTCATACAAAAAGGCAGCTTTTTGGTTTAACTTAATGTTATTTAGGTATTTCCTCATAAAGAAAACAATCCTTGATTGGTCGTTTGTATTTATACATAAAAACGTGGAAAAATGCTCTTGCGTGTTTGTACTTGGACAGAAACAATGCTAAATTTCTCCCTGATTTATTTTAGCCAATAATACATTAATTCTTTTATGATTTAGTCAGACAATTCCAGATTCTGAGTCAGTTGGAAATGAGGACACGAAAAAAAAGAAAATCAAATTGAAACTAAAACTATTAAACTAGTCTGTACCTAGTCAAGAGAGGGTCCATACCTTACTAAGAAACCATACATACACTGATTTTTTTATTTGCATGTGAAATAAATACTGCAAACAGTAATTTAACTGGACATTTGATATGGAACAAGGCTAATGAATGGATGTTTGTAAGTTTATCAAGCAAGACATATTAGGTCTTGGTAAAAATTACCTAATAAGAACATCACTTCCACTGATAAAGAAGAACTAGAAGATCAAGGAAAGTCAAGTTTTAGAGAAAGTGAAGTGGGACAATTCCTCCATTTCATTAATGCTAAGAATAGATAAGTCTATCATTTCACTGTTGAACAAAGAAATTGCCAATGACTGATTTTTAAACTACTGGGGACTACAGAGGTGTTGAAAGTGAAACTCAAAAAACTACGTGTAGCTACTTCTGACCCATAAACCAGAACAAATGTGCTTGGCCAAAAAAACAATTCTGAAAGGATTTTATGTGAACTCCTCTGTTTATGTGCCAAAATTCCAGTGGTGTCTTGACATTTCATGACAGATGTCAACAGTCACAAAGTAAAAATAGCTTCTCCAGGGGTGGGGACAGTCAGGGAAACCATAAATCCATAAAGTGCTAA
This sequence comes from Artibeus jamaicensis, assembly GCF_021234435.1. Taxonomy (NCBI): domain Eukaryota; kingdom Metazoa; phylum Chordata; class Mammalia; order Chiroptera; family Phyllostomidae; genus Artibeus; species Artibeus jamaicensis. The sequence goes on along the minus strand of NW_026522028.1, from coordinate 3,608,931 downwards.
TGACATTTTTGGTGCTCTCTTCAGATCATGAGTCTTATTACTTAATTTTGTTAGTTTAATTTTAATATATTCACAGAGACAACCAGAAAATCCCATTAGTTACCAATTGATCTTCATGAATATGTTGAGATAGTTTTCAAACCAAAGCTAGTATATCTAGTATCTTGCACTTCAATGAGAAACTATACATTGAAAAATACCTTTCACTCCTTTCTGTATAAGTAAACATTGTTCTGTAAATGGTAAATAGAAAGTTTCATTAAAAATCAAGTATTTTTCATTTTTACATTTGAATAGTGGGAATACAGTCCAGTATTCCTGATGAGTTTATGAACTTGATTTCTGCAGTGCCAGGAATGCTTAATGGTGTATACAAGTGCTTTATTTCACATCATATTTCATTGGTGTATTTTTATTGAAATCACAGTACTTTTCTTCCCATGGCAAATTTCTTTCCTTTTAGTTACAACTTACCTGCTTTTTAAAAAAAATTTATTTATTTATCTTTAGAGGGGAAGGAGAGAGGGAGAGAAACATCAATGTATGGTTGCCTCTAGTGTATCCCCTGCAGGGAACTGGCCTGCAGGGAACCTGCCCGCAACCCAGGCAACAACTTACCTGCTTTTAAAATAGAATTAAAACATTTGTCTGTAAAATTATAATGCAAAATCATGACCTTGCAAAACATACAATATATTAAATTAAGAAAATTGCATTAACAATTTCTAAAGTTTATCATTACCCTAAAATTTGGGGAATGGGGGTAGATTACATACAGGGTAAGATAGTTATCAAATTTCTCCACATGTCCTAGGCAACAACATTTCAGTTCCTCCCTTAATTTTTTCATATATTGTGATATATATTTTGTGAATACAACTCTCACAATAGCAGAGCAATGATATAAATTATTTGAAATCAGTTGTAATATTCGATAATTTGAAGGTTTATTATTTATTTTATGTGATGCTTCACAGAAAGGATAAACTAGAGGGGAAAAACAGTTATCAGAAATATTTAGAAATGTTTCTAAAATTATTACTAGAAATAAAACTAGAAAATAAAAAACTAGAAATATTTTGATTGAATGATGTGGTAAATAGATAAAAATAATACTTGTTATTAAAATTTGCTTAAAAAATCCAAAATTTGTACAAGATTGGAGAGCAAAGTAAGTTTTGGATCACATTTTTTATTTTATTAAACATTTAAAAAATCTACTGATATCTTTATAATTTTTACATGATAATAATTCCTTTAATAACCTAAAATCTATCTGGATGACTATTTAAGAAATAGATTGACTTATCAAATAGAACATTATATATTTTTTCAATCATACCATTTTATTATTCTTACATATTGTTCTTCTATATATTGATGTGCTATTTCATGGTGTGGATTGGTTGCTAATTTGGAAAGTTCCTTATATATTCATGTATAAACACAGACAATGCACAGTAAGTGCTATATTTGGCACTATATTCAAAGAAATTTCTTGGTGTGACATTTTTGACAATTAGCAGACATTTACCTATTGGATTTCTAAACAAATGAGAAGAGCACTTTCTATCCCAGAATGGTGCTGACAGAAGAGATAGCCATTCACATTTTACAGGGCAGGTATTCTATAAATACCTATTGTTGTTAACAAGCAATAGAATATTAGTCAAATGTGATATAAATCAGATTCATATAACCAGCTTTGTAAAATTATAACTTCATAACAAACACCACTTGAAATCTTTAAAAAATGGAAAGGACACTGATAAGACTGAGGAAACAGGGCATTCGTTTGCTTTCGATACTCTAATAACATCAGAGCTTTAGGTGAGTTGCCTAACCTCTCTGGTCACCACCCCCCCAACTTCTCATCTGTGAACAGACTGAAGGATCTCTCAAATGAATTTGGACTGTATAACACTCCTTTTCTGTGGCTTATCTTGAAGAATTCTTCCTTTAGTTGTGTTTACTTGCTTGATTTTATGGAATGCTACATTTGAAAAAAAGGTTTCATAAAATACCACATCACCCATTAGTGATTTTCATTACCCAAGCTATCTATTGGGAAAATGGTTGGACTTACTGCACAAACTAATCCACACACCTTCTTTCCTAGAAGGCCACAAGGCAAAGTTTCTGGTGCCAGAAACTTCTGTGAAATATGATATAGTGCTTTAAACCTCTACTACTCTTTTCTCTGGTTAGTCAATCTACATCTAGTATTAACACTTTAGATTCAAAAGACTTTGGTGTGTCATCGTGGATTAACTCTCTCCTATCCCACACTCCTCATTATTTCAGGACTGGTATATGAGGTGAAAAATCATCCTATGTCTTCCCACGTTAAGTGAATGTTAGCTCAAGATTAATTTCTTGGTGATTATACATACCAAGGAAGAAAAACTTCACAACATAAGTAGGAGTCTAAGTTTTTCCTTTTCCCACTGACAGTTTAATTACATGTTTGAGTGAGAATTTAGATTTGTAGGCACTTTGGTTTATTTATAGTCTCACAAGCCCAGTTACACTTCATAATATTTATATCCACAATCAAGAAAAAGCCTTTTCACAATTTTATATACAAAACTAGAAATATTATCATGTCTCTTCAGTTGTCTAATTATTTACCGCCATCTGCATACACGAGCCAGCATGCTACATTATGTGGATGTGGTGACCCATTTTGTTTCAGATACTTTTGGTCTAGTTTAAAATACAAACAATTATACTGGGTACAAGTAAAGGACAAAACACTGAGTAGTCATGATGTATTATGGTATAATGGGAGGTACTTGATGTTCAAAAATTAGTGTTCGACAGCCACACGAATAGAGGGAATTATGCTTGAGTTTGACAGTAATACATTCAAGCCTCAAGCATGGTTACATTTTTCTAAATATTTTTCCTAGAAAAACCTGGCTTCTAGCCTATATAGTTAATAAAAATCCTTCAAAATCATTTGATTTTGTGCTAGAATGAGATGATGTATAACATTCATATTTTAAATCAATCATAAATTACACATTAATTCTGATATAAAATAAAAACAGACTTTTCAAGTGAAAATGTATATCTGTCATATCTCTATAGAAAAAATATTTTCATATTCTAATTTTAGGCTTACTAAATCCTCTGGTTTTTGTTTCATCTGAAATAACACATGGTTTGACAAAATGAATGATTATTAAGTGTATCTTACTCAAAATTATTCACTCGAGATTTTAATTACCAAATGGTAAATGCAAGGTCTTATTTTTTTTAGTGAACTACATTATTATGATAGTGTAATTATGCAGACCACAGTTAATTTTCCCTGTTGCTTCTTTTTTTTTTGTTCATTGTTTGTATGAACAGAATTTTTATTTCTATGGGATAAATGCTCAGAATTCAGATTATGGGTCAAATACAAAGCATATATTTAACTTTTTAAGAAATTGCCAAATAGGATTCCAGGATGGCTATTCCATTTTACATGACTATTAAGAATATATGCAAAATCCATTTTTCCACATCTCTGCTGGCAATTATTTACATTATATATATTATTTTATCCCCTAACTTATTGAGGTATAATTGAAACATAACATTATGTAAATTTAAGGTATACACTATGATTTTATATATATGTGTGTGTGTGTATATATATATATATACATATATATACACATTTACACATATATATTGTAAAATACTTGCCACAATTAGGTCACTATGCTGTACATTAGATCTCCAGAACTTAGTCCTGGTATACCAGAGAGTTTGTACTCTTTGGCCAGTATCTGCTCCTTTCTCAAAACACAAAGTTTCTGGAAAGTTTTTCTATTTTCTATATCTATGAGTTTGGCTCTTTTAGATAGATTCCATATATAAATGAGATTATACAGTATTTTTCTTTGTCTTACTAAATTCACTTATCATAAAGCCCTCACAGCCCATTCATGATGTCACAATATCAGGATTTCCTCCTTTCTTATCACTGAACAATATTCTAGTGTGTGTATGTGTGTATGTGTATCATTTTTAAGTCTGTTCATCTATCACTGGACCCTTAGGTTGTTTCCATGTCTTAGGCTTTGTAAATAATGCTGCAGTGAACATGGAAGTGCAGATATGTCTTTGAGATCCTGATTTTGTTTTCTCTGAAAAAATATTCAGAAGTGGGATTGCTGGACCATATGTTAGTTCTATTTTCAAGTTCTTGAAGAACATATATGCTGTTTTACACAATGACTGTGTCAATTCACATCCCCATCAACAGTGTACAAGACTTTCCTTTTCTCTGCCTCCTCTATAATACTTGGTATCTCTTGTCTTTTTGATCAGGTGGGAGGTAATATTTCTTTGTGACCTTAATTTGCATTTTCCTGCTAATTAGAGATGTTGAGCATGTTTGCATGTACTTGTTGACCATTTGCATGTATTCTTTGGAAAAATGTCTGTTCAGTTTCTTTTCCCATTTTTTAATTGGATACTTTTTTCATTTTTATTATTATGAGTTGTGTAAGTTTCTAATATATTTTCAATGTTACCTCTTATCAGATAAATGGTTTAAAAATCTTTTCTTTCATTCTGCAGATTGATTTTTCGTTGTGTTGATTATTTATTTTGCTGTGCAGAATCTTTCCATGTTTATGTAGTCCCAGATGTAATTTTTTTGTTTTGGTTGCTAGTGTTTTTAGTGTCACATCCCAAAAACTCTAGACTGCTGAAAAGTTACAAAGCTCTCTTTCTAATGGGCTGGATGTACAGTATTTGTGTCGGAGTTACGTAAGGCACTTGGTCAGTCTTGGAGGTCAGGGCTTCTTTTAAATGAGTTTCTTTGACATTAAGAAAACGCTACATCGAGATGTCTTTAGCCACTTTACAGAGTAACACATTTTGAAGACATCCTAGTCACTATTTTGTAATATGTGCAAAAATTCAGAGGTTTTAAATATAACTTCCCTGTACTTTTTCGATTTTCAAAAAGGTATAGTGGCCATGTTGGTGTGATTGAGGGGTTTCTGGAGGAGATCAAGGTGGGAAAAAGTATCTGCTTCCAAGAAACACTCAGTGCAGGAAGGAGGGTGCTATTTGCATTTAATGTTAATACCACTTTCATTTCCTTTAATTAAAATAAAAGAAACGGAAAAAGCCTTCTGCATTGCTAACATAAAAATGAAGTTTCTTCTCAATTTGGTGGTTGATTGCAAGAAACCATGTCGGTGTGGAGATGGTCCTTTCTCCAATTATTTTTAGCGTCATGTTATTTTCATTTAGAAAGGTCAGAGTCGTTCATTGCTCAAGCCAATGTGGTTTTCCTAATAAGCTCACCCTGCTAAGTGATCCTACAGAATTGCTCTGTACGTTAATAAGGAGAGTAAATGGCATCACTTCACAGAACTGTTCTTTCAATGGTGGTTCATTCCACGAGATTAATTTCTTCGTAGTTGTCTAGTACCACACATATACTATTAAATATGCAACACAGCATTCCTATTATTCCATTCTTACCCTTTGCTCTTTTGCATTAATATTTGGAAACATGAGACAGCGTTCCATTACTGTTAGTAATCTCAGTGATGAAATTAAGTCCTACCCAATAGAAGCAAATCCAAGGCATTAAGAGAGCCATGTTCTCTTTAATTGCTCCTGTAGGATGGTTAGTTCAACATCCTATTTTGGACACTCACTATTCTGCCAAGCCTCTTGTCCTCCTTCACATGTGGGTACTGGTCAATTCACTATTGGGAGAATGCATTTTTTTTCTGGTGGGCACTGAAGATGAGTAAAAGAGAATTACCCCATCACTAAAGATGCCGTAGCCTCAAATGCCTCATTCACTCCAGCTGCATTGACAGAGATTCCCAGCAACATGAAGGATCATACCATGGAATCTACAGGTTCAGACACTGGATCATTCACATGGCAACTTATTCTTGCTACCAATTTTCACAAGAGTCTGAAGAACATTTTCCAAGGTGTTTCCTATGGTTATTAGTCTGTCGGCTTCTAATGACATTATGAATATACAAGTCACTATTGTTTCAGCACAATGTTTTATGCATGATATTTTAAGAACTGCACAAAACACGACATTAAAATTCTAGAGTGAAAAATAATAGGATTATGGCTCATTATGTCCTATATTGTGGTAGTCTGAACTATGAGGAACGGTACTGTCATCCTGTCAGCCCGCGGAAAAAGATGTGCACTAATGTTTTACACAATGTCATTTATTTCATAGATAGAACTACGCCAAAGTGCTCCCATTCAGAATCCCACTGTAATGTTTAAAAAACATTTTCCCACCATCACCTGGGAACAACCTGCCCCAAAAAGAAATCGTTAAATGCAACACCACCACCCAAAGTTCTGCTACTCACGATAGTTTTAATCAAACACCAAACAACATACTCAGCATTTTGATATAGTTTCCCAACCTTATGAATATGTTCCTAATTTTTCTTAGACAAAGAATTTCAAAGATTTCCTAAACAAATTGGGAGAACACGACAGAAAAGTTGATTGAAAAATCTTACCGTTTTTGTGGGGAAATGACTAGCAAATAAATGGCAGGAAATGGCCTCAGAGGTGCCTTTATCCCCTTTAGCCTGGAACGTTCTTAAACTGCTCATATAATTTTACTGTATGGTATTCCAAGGCGCTTTGCCACCATCATTTTATCATCTTTACATAGTTACTGCTATGAAGCTTTGCTCATAACTGAGGGATCATCTGTCATTAAAGTTTTGTTCTGAATTTAATTGTATTATGTAGTAAATATTCAATTAAGACACACTGGGACAGGACTCTATTGACTTTTTTAACTGTGTATTAAATAGCCAAGATGTTGTATAAGGAACAAGTGACAAATTAACAAACATGTATGAGGATCTGAACAGCAACTGGAATAAAACCAGGTTGAATTAATTATCATATTAAATATATTCAGAAGGGAAAAATGAAATACCTGCTTTTACATGGACAAGTCTTATTTAAATATACATCTTTGACAATAAGCACTCAGAAATGAATTATTTTCCACTCATGAGCATATGGAACCATACTCAAAAAGCTTTAAAACTGTGTTTTAAAACAACATGCTTTTCTTGCCCTGGCTGGTGTGGCTCACTGGACTGAGTGCTCGCCTGAGAACCGAACGGCCAGGTCCGCAGTAGGGGGCATGCGGGAAGTAACCACACACTGATGTTTCTCTCCCTCCCTTCTCCTCTAAAAATAAATAAGTGGTATTTCTCCCTCCCTTCTCCTCTAAAAATAAATAAAATACTAAAAATATACTCTGAAAAAGCAAAACAACATGTTTTTCTCTAGTAAATATTTTGGTAGAAGTTATTTCCTATAGGAGTTTCAAATGTATAGCAAGATGGAAAGGAAAGCTCAGCAATACCCCCCAGTCATATGTACAGCCTCCCCCATTATCAGCATACTATAGTTGATCAACCTACATTGATACGTGATCACCTATGGTTTACATACAGCTGCTTTTTGGTGTTATACAATATATACATTCTATGGATTTTGACAGAAGTATACTGACATGTACCCACCATTACAAGGTCACAGACCGTATTTTCATTGCCATAAAAATCCTCTCTGCTCATCACCCCTACCCCCACTGTTCACAAGCACTGACCCTTTAATTGTTTCCATAGTTTGGCGCTTTCCAGAATGTCGTGTAATTAGAATCATATGATATGTAGCCTTTTCAGATTGGTTTCTTTTACCTATTAATATGCATTTAAGACTCCTCCATGTATTTTTATGGCTTGACAGCTCATTTTTTCTTAGTTCTCAATAATATTCCCATTGCTTGTATTTTTGGATAATTATGAATGGAGCTGCTATAAACATTTATATGCAAGTTTTGTGTGGACACATTTTTAACTTATTTGGGTAAATACCACGGAGTACAATTTTGGATCACATTATAAAAATATATTTGTTTATGAAACTGCCATGAAACTGTTTTCCAAAGTGGCTGTACCATATTGCATGTCCACTGACAGATGACAATTCCTGTTTCTGCACGTCCTTACCGGTGCTTCATATTGTTAGTGCTTTGGGTTAGCCATGCTAATAGATATGTATTGAGTAATACACTTTAAAGAAATAATAATTTTGCTTTCCTAATATGCTATGCTTATCTATCTTCAAGAAGTAGAGCTATACTGCCAAAACCCAAACACTGAACAGAAATGAATGTCCTCACTCTTTTATCCACTGACTTTTCAATAACATAGACAAGAGCATGGTGCTGGTGAAAATTTTTCATGTTGTATATTATCATAACACCACTGAAAAATCAAAAGCAGAAAAATGACAAAGTAAAATAAACCCTGAATCAAGTAGGTAGCTCTTTAAGAGATAATCATTACTGTTTGAAAATACAAGAGCATACATCCACATTTTCTATTGCACTTATATCAATATTAGAAAATTCATCGAATGACTTAGTGACTTAAGAAAATGTTTGGCGCTAGTTTAATATAAAAGTCTGTAGAAAATAAAATGAAATTAATTTACAGTTACATATCCTTACACTCCATTCTCTTTCTCTGTGCTTACCATTCCATACATTCATTTCTTTCAAAAATACTTCTGGCCAGCCTATTTTGTTGATGACAGCCCGCAAGACCCTGCAGTACAGAAGCTGCATCGATGCCTCTATGCTGCCTACGTGCTCATTTCCTCAATTACCATTTAGGGGTCTGATTGCCAGGTACCGTGCTAGTTGACAGGAGTGTAATAGAAAATTATAACAAAAACAATTGCAAAGCACACGAAGATAACATCAGCCCTAGTCCCCTACAACAAAATAATGTGGCTAATCTACTATTACTATATCTGCCGTATATATCTAAAAGTGGGATTTAATTTTAATTGATGTTGAGGAAGTTAATGAACACCAGGAGATTAAATATAAAACATTAAAACTTCTACAGCTTGGCTGGCATGTCAATTTCACACTTTGATGCATATTATGTGTTTAAAAACACAGAGCACTGACAGAGAAAATACAAGAGGAAAGAACACACAGTAGCACAAACTTGCACCTCTGTGAATCAAACATGGTAGCTGCCGGCCTAAGAAGCTCTCTTCCCACAATGACAGCATCTCTCGTTTAGGCTCAGATGTAGGGGAGGACCCAGAGTTAAGATCACCACTTGAAGTCGGAGTTAAAAGTACAGTCTGCCCAGTAATTTTCTTGAATGGAGAGATTTCTTGAAAATTTTGCTGACCTACTGCCTAAGTCTCCATCTTTATAGAAAACGAGATATGATAAAAGAAAAAAAAAACATGATGGCAGAAACTACTCAAAAGAAACTGACTTGAGCAGTGAGTCCTCAGTATCTGTAATTATCACCGCGAGGTAGGAACCCCAAAATGGCAGTAGACTATCTACATCTAGATTGCTAATCCAAGTTCAGGAGCTCTAAAGGGAGAAATAAAGACAGAAATAACAAAAGAGAAACATAAAAATAAATCTCTTCACTTTAATAGAATCCGGAAACCAGAATGATTCAACCACAAATGCTCACAGAACTGTCTGATAAACAATTTAAACAAATATTCTGATGACTTTTAAACTGTGAAACTAAAAGGTGAAATTGAATAAAATAGAACATGGAGTTATCAAATAAAAGCAAGTATAAATTGAACTAGCAATTTGATATATGGACAAAAAACTGACTATAAATATTGGAAATGATAAATGTAGTAAATGCATAAATATTTTAAAATGAAAACAGGATAACATATTGAGATTGCACAAGAAGATAAAATTAGTAAGTTAGAAGATAATAAAGAAGAACTCATCCAAAACACAGTAACACAGGGAGGTAAATAAATTTAAAAAATAAAAGAGAATATAAAAGACATGAAAGATAGAAATTAATATGCAACTAAGAGTTCCTACAGGTGACTGGGTCACATTGCAGACAAGCAAGACTTAAAAACAACAGCTGAAGATAGATAACAGTACTTAGTCCAAAGTATACTGTAAATATCAAGCAGCTAAGAGATAAATTTAACCTCAGATACACTGCCATGAAACTGCATCATCATCATGATAAAGTAACATATCTGAAGATCTATATTAGGACAATGCAAGTGATATCTAATCAGCCTGCACAAAAGACCTAATCAACCATAACTTTGGGCTGAAAATGGAAATATGAGATAATAACTTCAAAAGAATAATATGGACAAAATGTGCTGACTTAGAATTTTCACAAGTATTATTCAAGGTCTTTTCAGACAAAGAGCAAGAAAGATGATCACCTCCACCTTTTATCTGAAAGAATTGCTAAAAAAGGACATCCAGGATGGCAGCACAGTAGGTATTCATTGCACTCACCTCCTCCCAGGACCAAACTGGAGTTACAACTGGAACACAGAGCAATCACCCTGAATAACCAACTGAGGAGTAGCTGAAGAGAAGTCTTATAACCAGGGAGAAAAAAGAAAAAAGTTGGAAAAATCAGGCTACCTTATATAAAACTATACTACGAGGCCATAGCAATCAAAACAACATGGTACTGACATAAAAAAATAAACACATAGTTCCATGGAATAGAATAGAGAGCCTAGAAATAAACCCATACCTTTATGGTTAATTATTATTTTACAAAGGTGGCAAGGGCATGCAATGGGGTAAAGATAGTCTGTTCAGTGAGTGGTGTTAGGAAAATTGGAGAGACATGTGCAAAAGAGAAGTGAAAGTGGACCACCTTCTTACACCATGCACAAGAATAAACTCAAAATGGAACAAGACTTAAATCTTGATCTCAAAACTATGAAAACCCTAGAAGAAAATATAGGCAGTAAAATCTTGGACATTTTTCATAGCAATATTTTTTCTGATATATTTGGGCAAAAGAAACAAAAGAAAAAATAAACAAATGGGACTATGTCAAACTGAAAAGTTTTTTCACAGGAAAGGAAAAAATTTCATCAACAAAATAAAAAGGCAACCTACTGACTGAATGGCAGAACACATTCTCCAATACATTTGATAAGGGCTTAATATCAAACATTTATAAAGAATTCATACAACTCAACACCCCCCAAAAAAATCCAGTGAAAAAATAGACACTTCTCCAAAGAGGACATACTAATGTCCAATCGACATGTGAAAAGATGCTCAACATTACTATCCATCAGAAAAATGTAAATTAAAACCACAATGAGATATCACCTCACACCTGTACGAATGGCCACCACCAATAAATCAACAAACAAGTGCTGGCAAGGAAGATAAGAAAGGGAACCTTGGTGCACTGTTGGTGGGAATGCAGACTGATGCAGCCACTGTGGAAAGCAGTATGGAGTTACCTCTAAATATTAAAAATAGAATTCCTATAATCAGTGATTCTACTTCCAGGAATATATATTTGAAAAAATCTGAAACACTAATTAGAAAGAATATATGCACCCTTATGTTCATTGCAGCATTATTTACAATAGCCAAGATTTGGAAGCAGCCCAAGTACCCATAAGTAGGTGAGTGGAAAAAAAAATTGTGATGCATTTATACAATGGAATACTAATTAGCTATAAAAAAAGAAGGAAATCTTTGCTTTTGTGACAGTATGGATGTACCTGGAGATCATTATGCTAAGTGAAATATTCTAATCAAGAGAAAGGCAAGTACCACATGATTTTACTTATATGTGGAATCTAATGAACATAAACAAAATGGACACAGACTCACAGATAGAGAGAACAGACAGCTGTCAGAGGGGAGGGCAATCAGTGGGCTGGTTGAAAAGGATGATGGGATTAAATATAGAAAAAAGAAAAAAAACTCATAGACAGACACAGACAACAGTATGGTGATGACCAGAGGGAAAGGGTAGTGAAGTGAAGTAGAAGGTAAAAGGAGATAAATAGTCATGGAAGAAGACTTGATTTGGGGTGGTGAACGCACAATACAAAATAGGGATGATGTGTTATAGAACTGTACACCTGACACCTATATAATTTTCTTAATTAATATCACCGCAATAAATTTTTTAAAAAAATTACTAAAGGATATATATCAGCAAGATAAAAAGTAAACCTAGAGCTTTAATGTTAAGAGCAAGCAACATAATACAGAACAAGTAACATTAAATCCCCCTAATTAAGGTGTCATTTCTCCACAATTAAGTTTAATGCAACCCCAATAAGAATACTGACAACTTAAGATCAATGCAACCCCGATACAAACACTGATAATTTTTTAAATGGGGAATTCTTAAATTTTGCATATAACTTACATGCAAAGATAGGACTAGGGTTATCTAAGAAAATTCTGAAGAACAATGTATGCTTCTCTGACGTACCACTTGTCAAGGAGAATTATAAATCTACAGAAACTGAGACGTATGGTGTTGGCACAGGATTTACCAAATTAAGAAATGAACAGAAAAGAAGGCCTGATATACACATACAACACAGACATATACTAAGCTTGAAACAGAATAGAGGTGGCACTAAGGATGAGTAGGGAATGGATGGGCATTTTTAATGATGCTAGAATAATTGTTTCTTCATTGTAAAAAACTATATTGATAAAAAACTAAACATTTCCAGTTTTATGAAGAGACCTAAAGGTGGAAGAGTAAAACTTTAATATTTTAAAACAATATATAACAGGAACAAATATAAAGGACACATGGACAAAAACAAGGGGCGGTGGGAACGAGAGCGAGGTGGGGAGGGCTAGGGAGGTGGCCTGGGATGGGAGTAAAAGGCAGAAAACTGTACTTGAACAATAATTAAATTTAAAATAAATAAATAAAATTATAAAAAATAATAATACATAAAAGAAAATAAAAACTAGACCCACAATGCAATCAAAACAATGGCAAGGCACACAAACAGGTAATTAATGGAAAAGCAAATAAATACTGCAGTGAATATAAAAGATCTATTATCCTTGAAAAGGAAATTAATATGAGATATAATTTGACACTCATCAGGTTGGGAAAAACTAAAATGTGTTACTACCCGGTTGAAAAGGATGGGGAAAATAGAGATTCTCACACCATTGTTAGAATGGCAAAATGTGGTTTCTTTTTGTCATTCACTGTTTGTCTGACACAGTTTACAATCAATACGATACCATAAAAGATCTCTCTTTAAATTCGAAAAGAAATATACATGACTTCTTCTCGAGAACTAACCTGCATATTTACCACATTCATTTGAAAATTCCGTATTCATTCCTCATAGATTCTATATGTTTATTATGTACTTGCTTTCTCTGTTGAATGCGATCCTGCCGCCTGATCTTTCAAATGCAATGCCTTCTCCACGTGCATCACTTCAGACTGACAAGTGACCTTACCCTACTTAGAAGCTATTTCCATTGTATAGAAATCTGTTCCCTTTTATTGTCTGAGCTATGGATTTCAAGTAAAATGGCCCTTAATGTTGCATGTGATCATAATTATGCCCTGGTCAAACATTTTACCCACAATTTTAAGATAGGCAGCACAGATTTGAAGGTAAATAAACAAGGAAATAATAATGAACTACATTATTTTGCTGATTGACTACCACTCAAGACTGTTGGGCTTCAAATTCCCTTCTGCCTAACTTATGGTACACTACCGCAAGGTGAATGTGATTCTAGTGCCATTCTTGGCACATATTTCCTGTCAAAATTTCATTTTTGATATTTGATTTCTTGGTTTTGGAACTATTCTCCAGCACAGACTATGTGAATCTTGATGGATATAGATTTTAGTTAAAAAAAACAAGGTCTTTGGTATATATTTTCATGTGGAGACAGGTGAGAGGTGTTCATTCAGCCAGGGGACTGACCATAACACAGCTGAAGTCAGACAAAGGATATTAGAAGCATTGTCATTTATGAAATGGGAGGCATAGAAGGCCAGCTTCTTACTATAGCATTCCTGCTTGAGAAGAAACAGCTCAGCAAGTAAAAGGGAGTAAGAAGATGCAAGTTGTTAAGCTCAAAAAATTAGCCTACTGCAGAGAAAACATGTGGGGCAACATGTCAGTTAGAGATTGTCACCATTATTTACTCACTACAGTTTTCAGTGCCGGTGAGTTCATGATTAACAATTATATGGGGGTGGTATAATATTGTGTGCATGTTTGTTTTAGTGGTAGACTTGATTTTATTAGCTTTACAAAGAACTTGAGCTTCCACGATCATTAAGGGTCTGGTGAGGTCCCTGTAGTTGTTTGATTATTCTACACTACATTTTACAAGTGAAGTTATATATGGTTTAGTGGTATTCGTAAAATTGGAGGCTTGCAAAGGTCTCTGGGCATATATCTTGAGGCTCTCAACAGTCTGTTATATATATAATCACATTTTAGCTGGCTCCATATAATTTTATTTATTATAGTGTTACAATTAGCACAAAAACGGATATAGTTACACATGATTTAAGGGGGAAATGTTCTCTCTGTCCTGCCCTATTCAGTACTGTATTTGGTTTATGTCTCTAGTGAGATAATGCTCATGTTTCTATCTTTTGTCTCTTACTCCCACTCCCTGGCTCTTATTTTTTTCAGATGTCATTAACAGGTATTCAAAGAAAGGAAAGATTATTGTGCAAGGGTTGAAAATAGGTTTGGTTTGTTTTGAGAGAGAGACAGAGAGAAAGGAAGGGAAAAAGAGAGGGAGAAAAACATTAATGTGAGAGAGAAATATCAGTCCATTGCCTCTTGTACATGCTCTGACTGGGGATTAAACCCACAACCAGGTACATGCCCTGATCAGGAATGGAACCAACAACATTTCCATTTGTGGGAGGGTGCCCAACCAACTGAGCCATACCTACCGGTCAGGGCAAAAATAGTCAGTTTTTTTTTTAATCCCAAACTGGATATTGACAGACAAATAGGTAGATCTCAGTAAAGTAAGGCTCAGAATTTATCCTGTGGCAACAGAACAGGAAGGAATATAAAGAATGACACCTCCACACTTCACACAGCTCTGGCAAATCAGCAAGCTGGAGGATAGGAAGTGTCCACTGCACACAAATGCTCTGTCCCACCTCCTCTGCATTGCCCCAGGTGGATCCTTCTGCAAGACTTTGTGGCAATTATGATCACTCCCTCACAACTGAAGGTAAGTACATTGACTCCAAGACAGTGGTGAGGTTTAGAAGGGAAAGCTTTAGCTTAGGCACCTGGGAAGAAAATGAACAACAGCAACAGCCACCCTGTATGCCTGTCCTCAACTGGAAAAAAATTATAACACATTTTGAGTAGCTGATGATATAGTCAAATATTGGTCTTCTAGTGTGGCTCAGTGAATTAAGTGCTGGTCTGTGAACCAAAGGGTCACCAGTTCAGTTCTCAGTCTAGGGCACATGCCTGGGTTGCAGGCCAGGTCCCCAGTAGGGGGCATGTGAGAGGCAACCACACATTAATGTTTCTCTCCCTCTCTCTTTCCCTCCTTCATCTCTAAAATAAATAAATAAAATCTTAAAAAAAAGAATAATTGGTCTTTGGAAAAAGAGAAGAAATAGAAGCAAAATATAAAGGCCAGATATATAAGTAAAGGCAGTTCCACTGAGAGTGGCTGAATAAACTATTTGATTGAAAAGAAAGGGTCAATATAAAACCACTGTATTTTTCTATTATATAAATTATATAGAGCAAAAAAATACATGAACAGAATCTTCACTGCATTTATCTTTTTTTAAACGAATCATTCACATTTTCAATAGCTACAGTTAAAGAACAAGGACTTCTGCTACCCAAGCTAAGATTTATTTTTATTCCAATATTCCAAAGTAACTTAAAAGTTGTTATTTGCAGCAACATTTTCATGTTAATCCAAATTATCTTCTTATTTTTATTCAGATATTCCAAAGTATTTTAAAAGTTGCTATTTGCAGCAATATTTTCATGTTAATCCTAAATACCTTCTTAAAAATCTAAAAATACCTCACACATTGGATTGGATGCACTACTAATATTTGTAAGTCACAGTTCCAATATTTTCATAGTGTACAAATGATTAGTTATATAGGAAAGAAACAATCAGAGTTATTTTGTGGCTAAAATCAGCTTAAGGAAAAGTTAATAATTCACCCACACCTTAAAGAACAAAAGGGCTAAAAGAAAAATAAACAGATCGAATAGTGAATGGTTCGCATTGTGTGGATCATAAAGTTGAAGTCATTAGCTTATTGGGAGTGTTTCTAGGTGGTTGTTCTCAAGAGTGAATGTTGAAACTATGCATGTTTTAGGGGAGATGGTTGCCATTCTCGTCCTATAGTGGGATTCCCTACTTATGACAATGACATTAAAATGAGAAACAATACAAGCAAAGGAAGGAAATTATTCAGAGATGCAGCCTTGCCTGATCTAATTATCACCACATTGGCCTAGGGAAGAGTTGAGACCATAATAGGTCAAACAGTGCCCATGGGCTGAAATGAAAGGGAGAAATGATGAGTACACAGAGCAAGAAAATATCATTGGGACAATTGGAGATTATCTTTTTATGATACCAGTTGAGGGGGGTTGTTATCACAGATATTTTTACCAAATTAATTACCTGAGCCTAATCCAAATTATGGTGAGAAAGACAGATCAGATTTATCTTCATCAGAAATACAGGGCAGTAATTTAGGTTGGTTTGAAATCTAAAGAAGTCAGATTTCAGGGTGAGTGCAAAGGTTGAAATTCCTAGGGAAGGTGTACGTTGAATTTTAGGAACACAAGAACATGAAACGAGAAAGACTGGAGACACGTCCGGGCTACTTGAAGTAGGCCATCAGAAAATTGACAAATCCAGAAATAATAAAAAATGAAAGGATTTTAGTCACCATGAGGGTAGAAATTGTCCTATTCACCAGTGTATTCCCAACACAAAGCATGGTATCTGACATTCTCAGCATTCGTTGTCTGACTGATTAACTGCACGTTCCAAAATATTATATTGCTGGCTGGCATCTTTTTAAAAATTCTTTTATTGTTATTTTGTTACAGTTGTCCCAATTTTACCCCTTTGCCCTCCTCTGCCCAGACCAGCCCCTACTTCCACAGTCAATCCCCACACTGTTGTCCATGTTCATGGGTCATTCATACTGTTCTTTGACTCGTCCCTTCTCCTTCTTTCCCCCATTATCCCCCTCAACTCTCTTATCTGGTCACTGTCAGTCTGTTCCTTGTTCCCGTGCCTTTGGCTCTATTTTGCTGTTAGTTTATTTTGTTCATTAGATTCCTCTTATAGGTGAGATCACATGGTAGTTGTCTTTCACTGTCTGGCTTATTTCACTTAGTATAATGCTCTCCAGTTCCATCCATGCTGTCACTAAAGATAGGAGCTCCTTCTTTCTTTCTGCTGTGTAGTATTCCATTGTGTAAATGCACCACAGTTTTTTCATCCACTCACTTACTGATGGGTACTTAGGTTGCTTCCAGCAGTTGGGTATTGTAAATTGTACTGCTAGGAACATTGGTGTACATAGGTTCTTTTGAATTGGTGTTTCAGCATCCTTAGGGTATATTCCCAGCAGTGGAATTGCTGGGTCAAAAGGCAGTTCCACTTTTAATTTTCTGAGGAAACTCCATACTGTTTTCCACAGTGGCTGCACCAGTCTGCATTCCCACCAACAGTGCACTAGGGTTCCCTTTTCTCCACAGTCTTCCCAGCACTTGCCGTTTATTGATTGCTTTACATCTTTAAGAATTATCCAGAGATGGTAAGAAGTGGCAAAAGGTTAACTTGGTGCAATACTACCACAGTCTATGCTTTACCTATAGCAGATCTGTGAGCAACAACAAAATATCAAACAGTGACCATGTTGTGACATGCTTGTAACTTTTCTTACCTTGGATGCAATTTCTGAATGATACATTGAATAAATAGCATAATTTTTAAAGAGTTTGTTTATATTTTTAGACAGAGGGTAAGGGAGGGAGAAAGAAAGGGAGAGAAACATCAACGTGTGGGGTTGCATGTCCCTTACTGGGGTATGTGCTATGAGGCATGTGCCCTGACTGGAAATCTAACCAGTGACCCCTTGGTTCACAGGCTGGTGCTCAATCCACTGAGCCACATCAGCCAGGGCAAGAATGTTTTTTTAAAGAAGAATTTTTCATGCAAGAGAAAGTACAACATAGCTTCAAGAATAATAATCAGTCAATGGTACCTTCTTAATGAGAGGATTTATATCCCATTGTTTTCATTTTAAATGTCAATGTGCATACATACAAACATTTGGAAAAACAGTTTTCACTAGATCACACTATGTAAAGGTCAAACAGACCTTGCAAATATTGCTGCACCTCTAACTAATCTGATCCATTTCTTGAGTTCAAATATCAAATTATATCCCATTCTGCCACCTAGAATTTTGAACTTTGAATAGTGGATCCTAAAAGTTACACAGGCCTCTATCAAGCCATGTACAACTAGAATATGCTATATCGCTCTATGCTCTGTCAACATTAGCTCTCTGATCAACAGTTTGCCCTAACCGTTGAATCATTAAAATGCTACTGCAGTATTTTACAACATCAGGTATGCATAATGTGAAGTAATGGGCATGCCTGCCCTCTGTAAATACGAGAGGCAGTTTGTTTGGCTCCACATTTGATCTTGCTTTCAGGATTACGTCGCTCACTAACTTCCACAAAAGCAACGTGAGAAGGAATAGAGCCTCACACAATACCACAACTTCCGTCCATCCATGGCAAAACTTCCCAATCTTAACACCAGTGCCAGAAGATGAATCTCATTATGACAATTCGAGATAGTCTATGGAGGGATCGTCTATGGAGTCACATTTTCAAGTGTACATAAGAGAATACAGAACAAACACAAGTTAGGCAAACTATTTGAGTACTGAAGTTTTTTGTCAATGATACCAAAGAATATGTTACAAATCATTTAATGTCATCTCACTGTCAATGAAAATATTGGTCGCATAGAAGGTAAGAGATTAACCGGGGGTCACATGGGGAGTTGGTAAACCCTATAGAATTTTCTGTTTATATTTCTTGATTAAATGTTCTTACCATTATGTATATATGGTATACTGATATTAACTACCACCAAGTGAGCACTAACCGGAACTTGATAGGTGTAAAAGGACTAAGTTGAAAACATTTTGACAGCTCATCTTATGGGAGTAGTGAGAGGTAGGGTGGGATCCAAGGTGGGTAAAGGGGTCAGAGAGTGTGAACATGGTTGCAGGCCTGTGAGACATATGCCAGAAATTCACAAGCAAAGGAAGAGTTGAGAAAAATAAGACTTTTAGCAAGGTTACTTTGTTATATAATCAGGTTTGACAACCTCACCATCAGGGAGGTCAAAATCAGAACTGCACATACCAGTTCATGAGCTAAGATAAGGTTCTGTGGTTTGAGGTTTTTGAAAGAAGGGACTCCTTAATACTTTTACAAGCTGAGCTCCACCTTGTAAATAGCGTTAGTACTCATCATCGACCCTTGGGACTTCCTCAGTACACACTGTGTTTTTCAAACACCACCGAGGTCCCAGAACTCAGGAGGCTGTAACTGAGGCTTCAGACTGGCATGGGGGTATATCAGTACATCTGTGAACCACAGGAGGAGTTGATGGCTTTGGAATTTTGTTAAAACCTCATTACAAAGCCCTGGCTGGTTTAGCTCAGTGGATTGAGCACAAGCCTGTGAACCAAAGCATCGCCAGTTTGGTTCCCAGTCAGGGCACATTCCTGGGTTGCAGGCCATATCCCCACTATGGGATGTGCTACAGGTAACCATACATTGATGTTTCACTCCCTCTCTTCCCTCCCTTCCCCAACTCTCTAAAATAAATAAATAAAATCTTTAAAAAAATTTTTCATTACAAGGATCCTAAGACTATTGCCTTAATAGCAAATATGCCAGCACTGGGACTGAGTTCTGAGCAGTGAGCTGGGCCCTGCCTCAGGTGATGAACTCATTAGTTGAACCCAAGTGCCTGATTTGAGGCTTGTTACATAGCCCTGACTCACCACAGGTTTGTGCTCTCCTACACAAAGGAATGGGAGCAGGATGTCTTGGTCTGTTTTTGTTTTGTTTTCTAAGCAAAAAGTAGTAGTCCCCTATTCTATGTTGAATATAAAAATTCATGCTGTATGGAGTTATATACATTACATGGTTTGACTGCATTGGCACATGGTACAGCCTATTGTATGTTATTCTTATGTGTATTCAAAAATACATAATTTGAAAACAGATTTGCTTCTGTGAAATATCTAAAATTAGCAATGCCTATGGGTGAAGAGTCAAACTTTAGACTCAGACAACCTGGGTTTGAATGTCAGCTCTACCACTGACTAGCAGAGTCCCCTGGGTACTTAAGCCCTTTGGACCCTGACTTTTCTCATCTGAAAAATTGATGGAGTGTGGGGTTAGTAAAGGAATATTATTTCCTCAGTGTTTGAAGAACTGGCTCCAGGCAATCTTTAAGGGTAATTCTGGCAGTGACAAATCCTTTTAGTGTTCCTTCATCCAAGAATTACTTCATTTGTCCTTCATTCCTAAAGTAGTTTTGCCAAATCGTCTAAGCCCCTAAAAAATATAGTTACACATCCTTCTGACCTTCATGTTTGATAAGAGAAATCACTGTCATTCAAAGTGATATTACCCTGTGTGTAACATGTCTTTGTCTCTGGCTGCTTTCAAGATTTTGTCTTTGTCTTTAGTTTTTGGAATGGTAATTATGATGTGTATGGGCCTGGTCTGTTTGGGCATATTTTGTTTTAGGTTCACTGGGTTTTATGATTGTCTAGGTTTGAGTCCTTTACCAATTATACAAAATTTTCAGCCATAGTTCTGGGTAACCTTCTTTCATACCTGCCCACTTTCTACTCACCTTCTGGGACTCCAAGGACACAAGTCCTTTGCTATTGTGTGTGTCCAAGGACAGCAAGATCCTTTGCTATTGTCCCAAAGGTTTCAAGACGCTGTTCTCTTTCAATTATTCTCAGGGTCCGGGACAAATAACACCCCTATTTTATTACAAAATCTTTTATTACAAATCATAAGAATGTCATTCTGTCACATAACAATATCACACTTAAGCCCACCATAGGACATTTTAGGTGAAATGTTCAAGTTAACACTGTCCATTATTACACCAATATTATTACCCTACCAACCACTCTGAAGCAGACATGAGTTCTGCATATTATATATTTTCTTCACAACGCATGAATTCTATCACTATGTTTTCTTTTTTTTAAAAAAATATTTTATTTATTTATTTTTCGAGAGAGGGGAAGGGAAGGAGAAAGATTGGGAGAGAAATATCAATGTATGGTTGCCTCTTATGAGTCCCCTGCTGGGAACTGGCCCACAACCCAGGCATGTGCCCTGACTGGGAATCGAACCACGATACTCTGGTTCACAGGCCCGTGCTCAATCCACTGAGCTACGCCAGCCAGGGCCTATCACTATGTTTTCAAGTCCACTGATTCAATCCTTCATCTTCTCCTCTCTACTACTGAATCCATACAGCAAGTTTTCTTTTTATTGTGGCTACTGAATTTTGTGTTGTAGTTCCATACATTCCATTTTATTCTTTTTTTTTTTAAAGGAAGGAGAGAGGGAGAGAAACATCAATGTATGGTCGCCTTTCATGCGTCCCCTGCTGGGAACTGGCCTGCAGGGAACTGGTTTGCAACTCAGGCATGTGCCCTGACTGGGAATCGAACCTCGATTGTCTGGTTCGCAGGCCCGCGCTCAATCCACCGAGCTACACCAGCCAGGGCCATTTTATTCTTTTTATAACCACTATTTCTTTGCTGAAATGTTTTCACTTGTTTTAAAAAATGGTGCATTTGGCCCTGGTTGCTGTGGCTCAGTGGAGTGAGTGTTGCCCTTGGGACTAAAGGGTCACGGGTTCGATTCCCAGTCAGGGCACATGCCTGGGTTGCAGGCCAGGTCTCCAGTAGGGGATGCATGAGAGGCAACCACACATTGATGCTTCTCTCCCTCTTTCTCTCTTCCCTCCCCTCTCTTTAAAAATAAATAAATAAATAAAATTCTTTTTTTTTAAAGGTAGTGCATTTGAGTCCTTAAGTATTTTTATGACTCTTGCTTTAAAATTCTTGTCAGATCATTTCAACATCTGATTCCGCTCAGCGATGACATTAGTAGTTGCCTTTTGTTTTTTCATTTCAGCTGTGCTTTTCTTTGTTCTTAGTGTGATGAAAGATATACTGGACATTTTGCCTGTTTGAAGAGTCTGGATGTTATTTTAATCTTTATTTTAGTAGTTTTAGTACACAGGTCCCAATCCTGCTGTGGCTCCAAGGACAGCTCTATAATCAGAGCCTCTGTGGTGTTATGATGATCTGCTTGGTTAATTGGGGATGTTGAGGCTCCCCGTGGTCCCCAATGGTCCTGCCTGAGGATACAGGAGTTCCCCCGGCTGGGGTGCTACTGCCTCTATGTGGACTGGAGATTTCTCAGAGCTGTGAAGACAAACGGGGTGCACACTGTGACAAACTCTCTGTACTGGATGTTCTCCAACTGCTGCAATGTCTCTAGAGAGGAGAGGGGACTGTCATGACCAGAAACTCTGGTGGTGAATAGGCCTACCAGTTTCCTATGCTTGCCCAGATGTCCCTGGGTATGGCAGGCAAGTCCCAGGTCCATAGGAAAAAAAGATGCTTTCTGGATCAGGTTGCTTGATGTCATTGTGTCCCTCCTGTCATTTCTGCCTACCCACCCTGGAGGCTCACTGTGGGGATAAGGGGTCTTAGACCCTTAGGCTTTCATGGCCAGGATACTTGTGGCAAAATCTTCTGCCTGCTGGGTGGATGGAGCATTCTCCTTCCATGGCCCTGTAGCTGCCCCATTATCTCTATGCAGGACAAGGTAGCCTTGGCCCAAAGGAACAAAGACTCTTCCTGGCCACTTGTTAGGATGGAATTCCCTGTGGTGGTGCTATGCAGCCACCTGAATATTTTTTGGACTGGGGAAGGTTGTCTCAGGCCTGCGGGAACAAAGAGGCTCCCTAGAGTGGGCCACTTTTAGGGCAAGGTTGCTCTAATTGGTGCTGCCAGCTGTCTCTTCATCTTTTAGCAGAGAATGGTAGTCTTAGGCCTCAGGGAAGGGGAGGTATTTCTTCTGGCTGCTGATTGTTAGCAGGGCTACTATTCAATATATCTTGCCAGTAGTACCTGGCTCACCTGGTATTGCCAGAGGATCTGCCATTCCATCCAGGGCAGGAATGAACCCACCTCAGCTGCTTTCTGTTACTAGTTTGGGGTATGGCATGTACGATGTCTAGGTCACCTGCTATTGGATGGAAGTATACAGGACAACTTGCTGCTGTTGGTTTTCCTCCAGGCCTGAGGTCTCAAATCACATGGACAGCTGCTGCCCACCTTTCCCAGTTCTGATTGTTTCTTGTGTTGTCTCCCGGGTTTATTGTTGCAATTAGATGGGAGAAACAGAAGAACACAAGTCTATGCCACTTTCAGTCTGTGTTACCCTTTCTAAAGGGAGTTTCGATCTCATTGGAATGTTTTCTTTTAAAGATTTTATTGATTTCCTTTTAGACACAGTGGAAGGAGGGGAGAAAGGGAGGGAGAGAAAGGGAGGGAGAGAAATGTCAATGTGTGCTTGCACTCATGCGCCCCCTGGTGGGGAACTTTCCACAACCCAACGCATGTGCCCTGACTGGGAATCAAACTGGTGACCCTTTGGTTAGCAGGCAGACATTCGATACACTGACCCACACCAGCCAGAGCTCCTTGGAATATGTTTTGATGGGACATTGAGATAACAGTGTTTCTTTTTTAATGCACACAACCTAAAAAACATTATAGGACCCAAACCTGCATTTAATTGTATCATGCAGTGAGCAAGGTAGCTGTTGACTGCTCAAATTCCTAGTTGATGGCATGCCTTCAAGTTAACAACAAATAAACCAGCAACTAAACCAAGTGATGAGTAGAATGACTGTATTTGGTTGGTTTTTGTAAAATTATATATTTAGCATTTGTTACTAACCTAACAAAAATAATGGCAGCAAATATTTTAGTTCACTAAACTATGTGAAACTTTAACATGTGTATTCATTGCCTTCTGTTTCATTTTGTGAAAATATCTGTCAATTCTATGCAAAACTCTCCACCAGCCTGAGAGTTTTGAATACACACACATACATTCATTTACCATACACATGTTTAATTTGAACAAGTTAGGAATACAATATGCAACTGACACAATGCCTAGTAGTTTGTATAAGTGTTTCGGTCAAGGTCAGGCCTGGCTATTAATTAGAAACTCAAACCTTGAGTCAAAGCACTTTTGGTTTGAATATAACAACACATTACAAGAATCTATTTTGTTCAATAATTAGAATTTTCTTACTAAAGGAAATAACAATACATAGCAAATAGTTCATGAATTTCAGAAGGTTTTACTTTTCAAATTCCTTTCAATTAAATGTAGGACAAAGATATTTTTAAATGTTTTAAGATACTTGAATGCCAAGTAATTTTTGCTGAACTACTTCTATTTTTTATGGTAGATATTGTATTCTGAGCTTTTTATTATGGTTTATATAAACTTTCATAATCTTGCCACAACATTTTTATTTACTATTAATGCCTTCTTCTAAAATTCAGGCATAATTTTTTTTTTAGCTACTCACTCCTACCCACCCTCCCAGGACCTTATATGTGTCTGCAACTTTGGTTTTTTGTCTCATGTCACATGTGTGACCCTCAAAAGCCTTTCTTAACTATCTTTCCCCCATCTTATGTCCTAATGCACTAAAACAGAGCATAGCACATAGAGGTTCTCAATAGGGTCTTGTTAAGTGTATTGGTGTTTGACAAGAGAAAGGGTTAGAACAAACAAAATTATGAAAGAGGAACAGCTTTTACTTTTGAGAATCATAGTTTAAATTCAGTCACGGGTATTGAGATGCTGCATAAATGACTTCCTATTTCAATGAAGTGGTTAATAAGGCCTTAAAACAGTACTTTGTCTTATCCTGCTCTTCAGAGCAACATTTGGGACTCTTTTTGGTTCCTAATAAGTAACAAATACCCACACGATTTTTGGTGTGCATAAGGGCCTATAAAAGCGAGCTGGCTAAACTATTCAGCCATGTTCCTTTATAGTTGGCCTGATATAATTTTATCTTGTTATGTATACAATTTGCAGTGGTATATTGCCAATTGGCTTATTTATTAACTTCTGGAGTTTAAATTGAACCCCCCCCCAGGAAACCACATACAAAAACCTCAGATGACATAACACAAATAACAAGTCATATTTCTTCTCATCCCTTATTAAAAGCACAGTTTTCAAAAAGTTTAAATTACTCCTTATTGTGTGTGTTACAAGTTGGGGAGGAGCAACAGTCCACAGTTATCCAGTCCTAAATCAAAGTTATAGTATTAGGCTCTGGCTGGTGTAGCTCAGTGGATTGAGCATGGGGCTGCAAACAAAATGGTCACGGGTTCGATTCCCAGTCAGGGCACACGCCTAGGTTGCTAGCCAGGTCCCCAGCTGGGGGCATGTGAGAGGCAACTACATATTGATGTTACTTTCACTCCTTCTCTCTCCCTTCCCTTCTCTCTACAAATAAATAAAAATGTTTTTTTTAAGTTACATCATTGGAGGTAAAAATATGCAAAGCCTTTCAAATACATTTTCATTTTTAAAGATTTTGAAAATTGGGGGATCAAGTAACAAATCTCACAATTCTGTCAAAACAATGGGGAACATGGAACATGTTAAATAAGACAGATATTTGGGAAAGCCTTCCCAGCACATAATTTTTCTCCATCTTCTGAGAACTTCCACCTTCTCCACAACATAGTCCAGGACGCTGTATGTACTGTGTGACAATGACTTCAAGACAAGCCTGAGTGGACCACGCTCGACACTTGACTCACATTAGCATAAACACATAGAGGTTCTTCCTGTGGTAATTTTACCTGAGACTCCTTAAACCCAGGGCTGTGCATTCAGTCATCCTCAACAGTATACAACTAAGGGAAACGCTCATGTCCCCAACCACTCCTAGAGGGTAATTATTCATTTTTCTTTGGATTCTACTATTAGATAAGCCATCACACAAACACGTGCCTTGAATTTTGAATTATATTTTATCTGAGTTTCTGTCTTCTGCAAAGGAGGCATTGTTAATAATTATACATGGCTTGAAAAATGAGGTATACATGTATTTCAGAAAGAAAAGATGATACTACTTGATACACTGAAGTAATCAAAGATCAAGAATATTTTCAACAACACATTATCATTCTGTAGATATAATTTTTTGCAAGAACTCTGGGAGCATGTTAGTATTACATTTTGCATATAAGCATGAACAGGAATATATAGGAAGAAATACTATATACTATTCCTCCAAATTAAACTTCGGTATCAATAATAAGTGCTTTTATAGAAAAATCTCCTATATTTCTATACTTTTACATGTAACTTAAAAATGATGTAGAGGTAATATCTGATTTTGTTTATTAATTCAAAAATAAATTAATTGATATCAAACAAGTTTGATTTACTCAATTTGTTCATTATTTCTTTTTTGAGGAAGATAAAATTAGACAAGTCCAAAGAATTATACAAGTATATACAGACACATTCTTAGGAAACTGTAGTTACTAATAACTTGTTCTAACTAACTAATTCAGTGTTCATAATCTAACCATAAAAGAAAAAAATATGTAACACTGTTGGCATTATACCCTAATAACCCTGAAATACCAATCCAAAAGAACCTATGCACCCCAGTGTTCATAGCAGCACAATTTACAATAGCCAAGAGTTGGAAGCAACCTAAGTGCCCATCAGTAAATGAGTGGATCAAAAAACTATGGCGCATTTGCACAATGGCATACTAACAGCAGAAAGAAAGACAGAACTATCTTTTGAGACATCATGGATGGAACTGGAGAGCATTATGCTAAGTGAGATAAGCTAGATGGTGAAACATAAATATCATATGACCTCACCTATAAGTGGAATCTAATCAACAACAACAACAACAAAAAAACGAGCAAGCAAAATAGAACCAGAGACACTGAAATAAAGAACAAACTGACAGTGACCAGTTACCAGAGAGGACAGGGAAGGGGGATAATAGGGGAAGGGCCATCAAGGAACATGTATAAAGGACACATGAACAAAGCCAAAGGGTGAAGGTTCGAGGGTGGGAGGTGGGGCGGGGGTGTGTGGTGGAGGGAAAATGGAGACAATTGTACTTGAACAACAATAAAAAAACAATACAGACACATTTGAAGATAGTTTTGCTTCCTTATCTCTAGGCCTACTCTCCCATTCTCCTCTTCATAGGTGGCCACCATATATGAATTTTGTGTTCAGCAGTTGAGTCCAAATGTTCTATTTTTATACGTATTTCTCTGTCCATAAACAATAGATGGTACTGTGTGAGTGTATAGGTGTATGTATGTATATAATCCATACAAAGTGACTTAAATGCTAGGTGTCCTTCACAGAGCTAACCAGCTGTCCATAACAATCTACAGTGTCCCCACTCAAACTGTGATTGTATTGCTGAGTCAGAGGCTGCTCAGCCTGTAACTACATTTCAGAATCCTTCTCTCATCCAGGTGTGCTTATTTCATTAGTTTCTCCCATGGGAATATCAGGGATAGTAATCTGCGTCAATTCTGAGTCTGGGACTTGAAAAAGCTAATGTGTCTTTTCCACTTTCTCTTCCCCCATCCAATGGCTGAATGCAGAGGCTGAGATCAAAGAAACAGTGGAGCAATAGGATGGAAGAAGCCTGGATCCCAGCATTACCTTAAGTAGGAAAGAAAGCCACATGCCACCATGTGGCCTGAGACAGAAGAAAACAAGTGTCTACTGTATTAAGCCACTGAAATTTTGGCTTGGCTTTGTTATCATAGCTAGCATTTAAAATAACTAATACAACTTCTGCCAAGATGGAGGCAAAGGTGGAAGCGCTGTGCCTTCTCACACAACCAAGTTTAAAAACAACAAAGTTTTAGCAACAAAAATGCAGCCGAACCACAGAAAATTAAACTACACGGAAGTCTGACAACAACGAACCCTTCAGCCAAACCGGTAAGAGAGGCAGAGCCAGCAGCAGAGTGGGGTGGGGCAGGAAAGATCCACCAGACCAACCCGGTAGCGCAACCCAGGTGTGAGAGCAGCTGTGGGCGGATCCCGGGTTTGGAGTAGCAATGGGCGGGACCCACTGAGGGTGCAAGGCAGTGGACCCACTGAGGGCTGATTGCAGTCACATATTCCCGAGCAGACAAACCTGTGAAGAAGCAAGCAGTGAGACGGATCGCAGATTGTGCAGGCCCCACTGGCAGAAAGTGGCACAGGGAACCGCCATTGTCCCTCTCTGACCCCGCACCCACATACAGCATCACGAACCAGTGACCTGGGTGGCCCCTCACTGACCACACCCCCACGAGCAGCGTAACAACCCAACGACCTGGGTGGCCTCTCCCTGGTGAACATCTAAGGCTCCACTCCTCATTCGTAACAGGCAAGAACAAATCAAAACATGGCTCAAGAACAACTCAGAGCCCCAGAGCCAATAAATATAAGCGATGAAGAAATAGCCAAACTTTCAGATGCAGAGTTCAAAACACTGGTGATCAGGATGCTCACAGAACTGGTTGATTTTAGTCACAAATTAGAGGAACATATGAAGGCTAAAGTAATTGAAATGAAGGGAAATGCACAGGAAACCAATAGCGATGGGAAGAAACTGGGACTCAAATCAAAGGAGTGGACCAGAAGGAAGAAAAAAATGACCGAACAGAAAAGGATGAAGAAATTAGAATTCAAAAAAATGAGGAGAGGCTTAGGAACCTTCAGGACATCTTTAAACGTTCCAACATCCAAATTACAGGGGTACCAGAAGGGGGAAAGGAACAGCCACGAGTGGAAAACTTATTTGAACAAATAATAAAGGAGAACTTTCCTAATCTGGCAAAGGAAATAGACTTCCAGGAAATCCAGGGAGCTCAGAGAGTCCCAAAGAAGTTGGACCCAAGAACGAACACACCAAGGCACATCATCATTATATTAGCCAAGATTAAAATGAAGGAGAGAATTTTAGAAGCAGCAAGAGATAAGGGGACAGTCACCTACAAAGGAGTTCCCATCAGACTGTCAGCGGATTTCTCAAAAGACACCTTACAGGCAAGAAGGGGCTGGAAAGAAGTATTCCAAGTCATGAAATCCAAAGACCTAAAACCAAGATTACTGTCTAGCAAAGCTTTCATTTAGAATGGAAGGGCAGATAAAGTGCTTCTCAGATAAGATCAAATTCAAGGAGTTCATCATCACCAAGCCCTTATTATATGAAATGTTAAAGGAACTTATGTAAGAAAAAAAAGATGAACAGTGAAAGGACAGCAAACTCACAGTTATTAAGTACCACACCTAAAACGAAAGCAAACTAAGAGGACAGCTATGTCAGGAGCAGAACCATAGAAATGAAGATCACATGGAGGGTTAGCAACAGGGGAGTGGGAGAAGGAGAAGGGGGGAGAAGGTACAGAAAATCAGTAGCATAGATGGTAGGTAGAAAATAGTTAGGGGGAGGGCAAGAATAGTATGGGAAATATAGAATCTAAAGAACTTGAGAAATGTGTTCATAAACTAAAGGGGAAATGGTGGGGGAGGGGTGTGCAGGGTGGAGGGGAATGAAAGGGGGAAATAGAACAACTGTAATGGCATAATTAATAAAGTATATTAAATAAATAAATAAAATAACTAATACACTCTCACCTTTTTCTATCATTCTAAACCTTACATTTTCATTCAACATTATGTGTTTGGAATATATCATCACCATCATCATCACTATTATTAATATCAGTATATGTAGACATAATACAGGGCTCCTGAAACGTGGCACTGGGTAAGTCTGTTGGGCAACAGGCTCTCCTTTGCACTGTAGGATTGTTAGCAGCATCCCTGACCTGTATCCAGTAGATGACCGTACCACACCCCTCCCTAGTCATTATGATAAAAAGGTCCAAACATTGCAGAATGTCCCCTCTCGGCAAAAGCATGCCCAACTGAGACCTGCTGATCTGAGACATCATTTTTAGTGGCTGAGTTGTATTTCATTACATACATCAAGGGAATTTATGGTATTTCACTATTAAAACACTGCAGCAAGGAACAACCTGCAACTGATTTTGAGCTCAGTTTTGCTACTCATACTAGTTACCTAATAATAAGAAGCACCTTTTATTCAATATCAATACAAGAGAAAGCAGGAAATGCTTTCCTAGAAAGCATTTCTAGGACTTACAGTCCTAGAAAGTAAGGGAGAGTTTTAAAGGGAGGAGTACAATTTACAGGATAAAACCAGTGCTAAAAGCAAATGAATTCTACACTGGACACAGTCAGTTTTTAGTAGTTAATTGATAGAATGGGTGCTTCTGAGTTAAGAATATCAGCTAAATGGCCTTACCATCCACTGGCTGGTATTCCTTTATGATCCTTGCTTTCTCCAAATCAATTCCTACCAGACAATTCATCTTCATAGCCTGTCAGCACTCACTGCAAAATATACTTCATATGAGGCTACATTTTTTTGTATCATAAAAAGCTGCTACCCTCGCCTAAGCCACTTGCAGAACAGAAAGTACCTCCTGAGGAGAAATCCACTTTCCTGAATTCTGCAAAGCTGGACAGAGAGACATGTTTTAGCCACTGATGCTGATGTGGCCTTGCTGATTCTCAGTTTAAAGACCAGGAAAACCAGATACTTACATAAACATTCCCTGAAATGGAAGCACAGAGATGATTAGTTCAAGTTCTTCTGAAGTGGTGACATAAGATCCAAAGTCAACATGGCAGGGCCATTGCAATCGCAGTTCCTGGAACTGAAGAGGCCCTAGCTTGGGGTATCTATGCCCCTGAGGGCTCTGATGGGACAAGGGACTCTATATCACAGAAGGATGTGTCTGTTCCTTTCTATGGGATTGCCTAGCTTTTGAAAGTCCTTGACAATTAAAATAGGAAACTTTAACCTGACTGCATAGGCAAGCACATTTTCTTCCAGCCAACTCATATGGGACCTAAACTTCCATATTTCCTGACCTCTGGCCTTCTCTCTTTTTTTGTTTGCTTTTTTAAGATTTCATTTACTTATCTTTAGAGGGGAAGGGAAGGAGAGAGAGAGAGAAACATCAATGTGTGGTTGCCTCTCATGGTCCCCTGCTGGGAACTGGCCTGCAACCCAGGCATGTGCCCTAACTGGGAATCGAACTGTGATTCTTTGGTTCACAGGCCCATGCTCAATCCACTGAACTACACCAGCCAGGGCTTTTCTCTCTGTTTTTGTTCATGGCAAACAGCATCAGAGAGATCCCCTTAAAAGTGAACATTGCATCACTACAGCTCTCAAATCGTCCAGTGGCTTCCTAATGACCTTAGAATAAAGTTAAAACTCTTTGTAGACTCAGAAGCCCCCCATCAAACTCTCCTGGTTTATTTTATGGCTCAGGCTATTTTCTCACCTTCAGATACTGGCTTCTTTCAGTTGCACTCGTTCACCAGCTTGTTCAAGCCTGAGGCCCTTGGTATGTGCTATTTCCCTGGAAATACCTCACCCTTCTTCCCCGAATTTTTCACAGTTCAGAACATCCAGGCATAAATGTCATCTTGTCAGTAAGGTCATTAGATCATGGAAGATTGTAAGCACTGCAACAGTTTCTTTGTTTCATCATTTTATTTTTGTGGCGTATACCAACTATCTTGTATGATGCCCGGGGCCTAAAATGCTCAGTGACTGCAAATGCAGGCAGATACGATATGAGCTGTAAACAAATTGCACCCAGAGACTTAAGAGAAAAATGGGAGCGTGGAGCTCGCGAGTTTAGGTACTGAAGGTCAACCAAGGAGGCTTTTAGGCTTGATTTTCTCTACTTTGAACAGCCAAGTTATTTTTCTAATCTCGCAACAGCAAATCTCACAACAGCAAAATATATTTAGAATCCTTTGCTTAAAAGCCTTCATCGTTGAAATTGCTGCAGGACAAGTAACTTTGTATTGCAAGTGTAAAAAATATTTTCCTGGCCCCAGACACTCATTTTCCCTTTAAAACAATTGTTTTTATCACATGATTTAACAAAATCAATGTACAAATATTCTTTCATAAAAGAGCCAGAAATCTGGCAGCAAAGAAAATGCAGAATATGAGGGCAGAACATGTGATTTCAGGAATTTTTTTCAAACTACAGAAAATTCAGAATAAGATATTTTTGGAGGCATCCAATTTTTGTTCAGTTTCATACAAAAGGGCACTACTAATTGGGTTGACCAAAAAGTCCATCTGGTTTTGTCCATAAAATAAAAAACCATGTTTTTTTATTTTCACCAACAACTTTATTGATTTGGATACTTTGTGTATGTCAGCTATCTCCCTCATGGTAAAACACTGATTGTTCTCAATTAATGTCTCGATTTGGTCACTAACAACTTCAACTAATCTACCCTACTGTGGAGCACTGTCCAGCAAGAAATCTCCAGCACAAAACCTCACAAACCACTTTTCACATGTTCAATCAGTCACAGCACCTTCTCTCTACACTGCTCAAATCTTTTTTTTGCATTTCAGTGTATTTTTATCTTTCTTGAAATAATAACACATAATATGCCAAAATATGTTGCTTATTTTCTTCCATCTTCAATATTAAAATGGCTACACAAAAATTCACCAACTTTGATAAGTTTTCTTTTTTTTAAAGATTTTATTTATTTATTTTTAGAGAGAGGGGAAGGGAGGGAGAAAGAGAGGGGGAGAAATATAAGTGTGTGGTTGCCTCTCATGAGGCCTACACTGGGCACTTGGTCTGTAACCCAGGCACATGCCCTGACCGGGAATCGAACCGGCCACCTTTTGGTTTGCAGCCTGTCCTCAATCCACTGAGCTTCACCAGCCAGGGCGATAAGTTTTCTTTAAATGTGCACTGACAGGACAGCTATCACAATACAATGTGACAAAATTGTTTCAGATGCAGTTAAAGACAACTAAGCACTACTAGAGCTACCTCATGGGAAAAAAAAACCAAGTGAACTTTTTCTCCAGCCCAAAACATTCAGTGTATTTAAAAATTGTATGCATATTCCATAACATTTAAAATAATAATTTACTTATAGAAACTGTATTCTAATTTGGTAGATAATGAGGACACTTCTGAGATGCTTTCTCAAGAAGGTCACACTTTTCAATGAGACAAAAATGAATTGATAATAAGATACCTTTTACATATGTTAATAAAGACTCTTTCTTTGGAGAGTAGTCATTCAAGGTCTGTATCCCTAAATATAGCATGCCAGATAGCTTTTTATTTCACTCCCCAAAGAGTTTCTGTGCTATTGTCTAGGACAGTTATTAACAAAACAATAGTTAGCACTGGGCAATCATTTCCTGGTATGTTAGATTTTGTATGTCACCATTTCAAGAATGATTCCTTGAAAAACAACAAAACACAAATGTGTTTTGTTTCTTTTTCTTTTTTAAATTTTACTAAAAAGATTGTTTTACTGTTATTCTCTTACAGTTGTCCAAATTTTTCTTCTTTGCCCTCCTCCACCCAGCCCATCCCCCACTCCAAGAGTCAATTCCCACACTGTTGTCCATGTCCATGGGTCATTCATATGTGTTCTTTAACTAGTCCCTTCCCCTTCTTTCCACCATTATCTCCCTCACCCCTTAAAATTTTATTTTTAAATTATAATTTGTATTCAAAATGACTCTATTAATTTCAGGTGCACAGCACAGTAGTTAGATCATCATGTACTTCACATACTGGTGCCCCTGATATTTCCAGTAACCACCAGGCTCTATACATAGTTATTAAAAAATTATTGACCATATTCCCTACACTGGACTTTACATCCCATAACTATTCTGTACCTTCCAATCTGTATTTCTGATTTCCTTCACCCTTTTACCTAGTTCCCCGGCTCCCCTCCCCTCTGGCAACCATCAGTCTATTCTATGGATCTGAATCTGTTTCTGTTTTGTATGTTCATTTATTTTGGTCTTTAGATTCCACATATCAGTGAAATTATGTGGTATTTGTCTTTCTCTGTCTGACTTATTTTACTGAGCATAATGCCCTCTAGGTCCAACCATGCTGTCACGAATACTAAGTTTTCATTCTTATTTTTATCACAATCCATTTTTCAAGCATACCATATAGTTAGACCAATCTTCAAGTGTGTGGGCACATATACCAGGAAGGCCAGTGAGGAAGAATAGCTGCAAACAGCCCTCATAACCACCTTCTTGGCCATACTTATTAGATAGCTACATTTTAACACAACATGTTTCAGAAGAGGCGCAGAAAATGTGTAAGGATATAAATTTTTAATTTAATTAAAATATCATCTCCCAAGGTATTTCGTCTATTCAGTTAAATAATAAATTAGCTCAAAGTTTATAAGCAAATTTTATAAGCTGTGATTCTAATTTTTCCCCTAAAGCAAGGGATCATTATGTTACTCTTTAATTGCAAACTGGAGTAAGAGAAAAGAAAATGATACACTCAAGGTCAGAGAGCTCCAGGTAAAAACCCTGGCTTTTTCTCTTGGTAGCTATAGGGCTTTGCAAAAGGTTTCCTCAGGAAGATGGGATTCATACCATCTACCTTAATCGGTCTGTTGTAGCAATTAAATGAGCACACGTTTACATATATATACACACAGGGCTGAGAAGAGGTGCTCTACAAAAAGTTATCTCCTATCCCTTTTCCATTTAGGTTCTTCTTGAAGAAGCATTGATAAGGGGTCATAGCTTTTCAAAAGGTTCTTGAATTGGACTCTGAGGACAGATTATAGAGAAGGCCTAGTGAGATAAAGAAGGTGTGCAATTTACAATAGCCAAGTGCTGGAAGCAACCTAGGTGCCCATCAGTAAATGAATGGATCATAGAACTATGGTACATTTACACAGTGAAATTCTATGCAGCAGAAAGAAAGAAGGAGCTCCTACCCTTTGAATGGCATGGGTGGAACTGGAAAGCATTATGCTGAGTGAAATAAGCCAAAAGGTGAAAGACAAATACCATATGATCTCACCTTTAACAGGAAGCTAATGGACAAAACAAACAAGCAAGCAAAATATAAAGACACTGAAATAGAGAACAGGCTGACAGTGAGCAGAGGGGAGAGGGGAGGGAATTTCAGGGGAAAAGAATAAAGGGTTTGCAGGAACAAGTATAAAGGACACATGACAATAACCATGGGGGAGTGGAAACAGGAGGGAGGTGGGGAGGGCTGGGGGGTGGGCTGAGGGATGGGCCTGGATGAGGGAAAAAGCAGAAAAGTGTACTTGAACAACAATTAAATTTTTTTAAAGGTGTAAGCAGTTGCTATAATTCTCCAAATTACGTACCAGAGCTTCCAAAAGAAAGACACAAGGAAAGTATAGCCTGGGGGTGGGTAGAGAGAGATGGGGGTGGGTGGGGAGAGGGTAAAGGTGAGGAAGTTTAGATGAATAACGGAACCATGTTTTCTAGCCATTTGAACAATTTGTGGATTATTTCACTTTGCTTTGTTCCACACACAGTTGATATACCACTTAACTTTTCCTCCATGTCATTTTTACACTTACATTTCCAATAATTTAGAAAGATCAAATGTCTGTGCTTAGATTTTTGGCTTTCTCGAGTTCCCTATTAGCTTCGACATTTCTGATGATTGTTTAAATGGAATAGCCATTGGACTTAAGTAGAACAATGTACATCCTACAGTATGAGAGAGTTCTTTTACTTATGCTCAATTCCCAAACTGGACCAATTGCAGACAGCTAAGCAGAGACCATGAATACTAATTAAAAGAGGAAGAATGGCTTGGTTGTGGTCATGCCTTCCCAAGAAACTTCTTTCCCAGAAGAGATATCTGTTTTTATATGCTACCTACATATTCCAAGTGAAAAGAGCCATTTCACAATGGTTGTAGAATATACTTGAACAAAGGTTGTATAATTTGCTTTCTGTGTTTGCATAAACTAGATTTAAAACCATCTAGTATTTCATTTTTGTTGTGAAGTGCTTCCAAATTAGCATACATTAGTTTTCAACAAACACCACACATATAACCAAAACGCTTTCACTAGTTTGAGGCCATCACTGGCAAAGGTTTTTGTTCGCTGTTTTCAATGAGGAAAATATAGTTCAATGAAAGGCATGAAATCATCAACCATCTATGCTAAAATTATCCAGTAAAGATTCCTGTTTCTCTGTGACTAAAGTATTCCTGGTTTGCTGATAAGGGAAATTTGAAACAAAGCTAAGTGTAGACACAGGATATTTAAAGCTATCAGTGATATCTTGGTTCAGGGAGGATTTGGCAGTAATTGCTGACTCTTTTATTTACTAGGTAACAGTTCAAACCGCTATAATCTAATCAATGGAGGTTAAATATAATAGCTGTATAGCAGATGTGGTGTATAAATTCTAAGATTTCTAAGATGTAGGACCAGTTATGTTACTGTTGTGGTTTCAGCAACAGTGTCTTTCTTGCAGTAAAGAGACCAACAAACGGGTGTGATAAAATAATATCTATGTGCCTCCTCACCTTGGGGAATTTGTATGAACCAAAGACAGAGTCTGCTAGAGGCAGAAAAAACAGGAGGGTAAATTAACCATTATCATCAGAACCCCAGGATCGACCAGGCACATCTGGTTTAGGGAGAAGGGTGAGTTCCCCAATAGTTACATTACTTGTGGAAAAGAGGTAGCAATTCACCTACTCAGTAAGGCCTTAGGAACCAGGCTCCCTCATGATTCTGTTTCATATTTGCATGAACTTTCTCAAAATACCCACTGGGGAGCCTGACAATCCCATCAGACAGGATTAGGTGCCCCACTAAATAGCATGTAGGTATATTTCTTGGTATAGTTTTTCTTCTAAGGAAGATTTGTCAAGCATAATGATGCCATGATGTGGTGAAATCTTTGTTTTATTGTAAACAACACATACTTCTCATTCCACTTGGATTTTACAAAATTAAGTTTTAAGGCTTTTTCTTATTATAAAAAGCTTTTATAAGATAATAGAAATATTACATCAAATCTCACTACATCAGAGATTAGGTGCTACTATATTAGACATTCTTTTAATATTAATGTCTCTACATAAATATTAAAAAAATACATATTGGTTATAGTGCATATATTTTCAGATTGGTATTATATATAACCAATATTTATTCATACTACTCATAGTTTAGAAAACATTTTAATAATTGCATAATGCTTCATCCCAATTATATATGAAGATTTGTTTCACTGTGACTAAAGTATTCCTGGTCTATAAATACTAATAAATGCCTCAGAACTTATTTGTCAACAACTGAGTTGTTGGCTGTTCCCATTTTTAGCCTATTAAAAGCAACAGACAGGAACTACTATAAAGGACACATGAACAAAACCAAGGGGGAGGGTGGAAGCAAGGGAGGGAGGTGGGTTTGGATGGGGTAGGGGGAAGTGGTGGGGAGAAAATACAGATAACCATAACTGAACAACAATAAAGTAATTTGTGAAACACACAAACAAAAAAGATACAGAGGTGAAAAAGAAAAAGAAAAAAAAACCCAACAGAGCAAAGAACAACCTTGTCTATGTTATTTAATCATGTCCTTAGGGAAGAGCCTCGGAAGACAAATTGCTGGGTCAAAGGATCAAATATGCACTCTACGCATAATGCTGAAGTGCTTTCAGAACCTATTAGACTGATTTATAATCCCACCGAGAAGAAACGGCATGTCCAGCACACTGATGGCTTTGCCTTACTGTCAATGTCCAATAAGATGGGAAAAAATACACCAACAAAACCTACTTCTTTAGTTCTTCTATGAAGTATTTGAACATATGTCCACATTCATTGGGTACTCATATTTTTGGTGAGTTATTTGTTCTCTTTTCCCTTTCTATTTTTTGTAGGATTATAGTATTGTATTTTTTAATTTACATTGTGTGGTAAATAATATAAGCCAAAATAAAGCAGAGAGGAAAGTGAATTTCAATGATGAACCATGGCTTTAAGAACTTGCAAATTTAAAATGATAGCATAGTGCCAACTTTCAAACAGGACATCTGGTTTAGCACCATGTCCTACGTACTTTGAATGTGGGATAAGAAGAATTACACATGAACTACATAGATAACTACTATATTTTGTAATATCTAGATATTGATCATTTTAAATTGATTTGATGTCCTTTGTTCTATTTTCAATGAATTTTTAAAATTGTGATAACTATTTTTTCATTAATTCAGTGAATTTTTCTATAATCATTTATTATATATACTAATAAATGCCTCAGAACTTATTCATAAATTTTAATGTAACATAACTCAAAATGATATACAAATACTGTGTGTTAGATTTGTTTATAAGGGGCACCAAAACTGGGCAGTGATATTATCTCTCCAAAAATTAGGAATCTATACTCATTTAGTAGAAACAACTGTGTTAAGGTCAGAAGTTCAGCTACTTACTTATGTCATTCACTAGAAGTACATATGAGTATTCAAGAGCTTCCTCTTTTCCTTTAATCCTGTGTTATACAAAAATCTCAGTCTTGTAAGTGATGTGATGGAGCATTAGTTTCTCTCCCCGGGTGAAAAGGATTAAGTCTTAGTCATTGATAATATCCCTTATTCAACATTTCTGTGGGATAAATATCTACCGCTTGAATGTTTGTGCACAGAGGCAAATTGCAGAAGTCTCTACTCAAATGGAGCTCCTGAAGATTTGAAAAATATAAAAGGAAATTTAGTGAGGAAGAGGGACAGAGAGTAGCTCTTTTTGGATTACAATACAAATACATTTTATAAGAAGTAGGCCCTGGGGATCATAATCTACTAGACTGAGCCAAACACAATGGATCAGTATTTCTGACTTGCACTTTTTAGCTATGAGGCATGACATGGAATTGGGATGAGAGAGTTACAAAGAGCCATAGAGACAAGTTGATGGCTTAACCTTTCTCCTTATGCAGGAATCTCCTTTATCAGAGTTGTGATGGCTGGTCATCTGGCTCCTGCTTTAACACTGAACACGATAAGAAACCCTTGCTTTATGCTGCATGTTTTCCAGTCATGTAGACCATTTTTTTCTGTTTTTGGAAAAATATTTGATTGTTGTTGAATTATAGTTGTCCCCATTTTTCCCTGCTTACTCTTCCTTATCCTACCCACCCCCACCTCCCCCATTTGATCCTCCCCCTGCAGTTGTCTTTGTCCATGGGCCCTTCATACATGTTTCTGGATGACCCATTTCAGGCAATTTTTCAATGCATTCACAAAGCAAGGTCCGAGGGTACACAAATAAAGATGTGATTCGTGACCTTATCATGTTTCCTGTTTACAACAGGGGTCAGAAATAGAAAATATAATATGCTGTATGGTCATCATAGATGTGAAAATTTGAAGTTTGGGCTAAATCAAGGAGGGGTAACCAAGTGGATGTCACATTTGCAAAAAATGTTTTATAGAGGCAGCGACTCTGGACTGAGACATAAATAGGACATTTCCATGGAGAGACATTTAGGGGCAAGGCTGTGGCAGAAGTGGGGGACACAGAGGTGGGATGGCAACTGGTATAGACGCTTGACTGCTCCAGGCATATTCAGGTTTCATGTGCCTGGATCAAAGGAATATAAGTGTAATGGAAAATGAGGGCAGAGATGTCAGTAGGGGCAAGCAATCAAAGGTCTTAAGT
The DNA here is from genome assembly GCF_021234435.1 of Artibeus jamaicensis. Taxonomy (NCBI): domain Eukaryota; kingdom Metazoa; phylum Chordata; class Mammalia; order Chiroptera; family Phyllostomidae; genus Artibeus; species Artibeus jamaicensis. Next base: position 3,569,221 of record NW_026522028.1, on the reverse strand, counting down.
AACTCTAAGCCATGGGGATCCAGACTCTGTCTGTGACACTGAGTATAGAACAGTATGGAGTAGCCATTTTCAAAACAGACTATGGCACCAGATGGCCTTAGTCAGAACATGCCTGTAACACCCTGTATTTTGCCATATATAATGGTCACTTTTTTGCTCAAATTTTTGAGGGAAAAATAAGGATGCACATTTTACATGGGTAGTACTAATTCCGTATCTATATACATGTTTTTAATCTTTATTTATGCTTATGCATTAAAAGTTAATGCTAGAAAGCAATGATGATATCTGTATGTTCAAAGATAAATGCTAAAATTCCTTTATAATAAAAAACAAGTATCTAAATATAATAAATAAAAATTGAATTTAAAAATTAAAATGAAAGATTTTTTTTTCTGAAAGTTTGGGCCAGAAACGTGAGTGTGCATTATATACAGCAAAATATGGTACCTGGTAATTTTGGATAAGTTGCTTAACCCTTCTATATCTCAGTTTACCTAACTGGAAAATAGAGATACCAATAGTATTTATCTTATTGGATTGTTATGAAAATTACCTGGTATAATTTTTGTAAAGTGCTCAAAACATGATTTTTTAAATAGCAGCATTTATTACGTAAACACCAAGTGTGGACTAGAGCAGACTCCAGATGATGAGCTCTGAAATCGAGCAGTGGTAAAAAAGATAAAGTAGGGGGAAATGCATCTTCATTTCAACTATAGACACAACATATATTAGTTCCTTTTAGGGCAAAACTAAATCTGCTAGTCTTTACGTAAAGATTTCAATTTCTACTTGCTGATTCTAGTTCTACCTTTCACTGAATTGACTTACATATAATAAAAATTCAAGTGTTATGATGTCTTGCTGATAATATATATAGTTTTTAATTTTTTTTAATATGGGGAGATAATAGAGTTTGACATTTTACTCATGGGTCATCTTCAGAAAGAGAACAAGATCATAAATGTGACTGAGTTATTTCTGGTGTAGCTCAGTGGATTGAAAGAGGGCCATGAACCAAAGGGTCTCTGGTTCGATTCCCAGTCAGGGCACATGCTTGGCTTATGAGCCAGATCCCCAGTGGGGGGTCTGTGAGAGGCAACCACATAGTGATGTTTCTCTCCCTCTCTTTTTCCTTCCCTTCCTCTCTCTCTGAAAATAAATAAATAAAAACTTAAAGAGAAATGTTACTGAAAGTACTTATAGTTCAAAGAGCCAGCAAGTAGCACAGAGAGCAGAGCCTCTAGTGTCTGAGCAGAAAGCAAATCTGTTACTACCTAACCATTTGCAACAAGATGGAGTGACCTTGAAAATATTATGCTAAGCCAAATAAGTCAGTGAGAAGAATTCCATTTACTTCAAAGTTCTTTCTGCCACAATCCTTTCTGAAAACCAAATTTTTAAATAGACTTTTTAAAATGTGAGGCACAAATGAAATACACATCCAAATGTTAGCCAAGACTGAAGAAAGTTTGGCTATTATTTTCCTAGAAAACACACGGGTGAAGTGTATGCTTAGACAGGCATGTCTGTTATACCGCAAACCAATCACCAGTTGATGTACACTGCCATTTACTGTAAATGTGCCATAAACCACAAGCTCCTTATGCCATTCAGTAAACCGTTATTGCTGGAAGTCCCTCTATGGCAGACATTGTTCTAAAGGTTAAGACTTTAACAGCATCAACAGCACGATGCACCCCTACGCTGCTTTCTTATAGGTCCCTTTGCCTCTGGCCTAACTCCTACCCTAGTCCTTGCCCAACGTTGGCATTTTCCAAGTAAGAATCTCATTCCAATGTCGCAAACATATAAATCCTTTGGTATTTAAAACTGTTTTGATATTTTAAATGAAACAATTATTCTGCAAGTCAATTATGGACAGTTCTATTTGAAATTAAATAAAACTATTAAAAAGAAAAACAGAAATCTACCTCTCAAACTCTGAGGCAAACAAAGTCCTTGTTTATACAAGTTACTCCTTAAAGGAAAAGGCCAGTATTTCTGGCAGGAAAATTCACAACTCTCTGTTGAAAAAGTAGGCATTCAGGACTCTTACTAATGGTGCCTCTTCAAAAGTTCCAATTTGAATATTCTTTTCTCACTGCTCCCACCCCCCGCATTATGTCCATTCTACAAATGGTGGGTGTATTTATAGAAATGAGTCAGAACTAACTACTCCATTAAATGCTCCGTTGTTCCTTAGTACTGGAAGGTGGTACATGATGGTAATTTTGGAAGTTCTAATATTTTATTAGATGCTCCCAGACTATTACATGTAGTTAGTCTCACAGCAGGGGTATGCATACAGTGTGTTATTTTTGAGTAGGACCGCAGACTAATGTTCGCTTAGAAAAACTGAGCTATCTCTGATATAAACAAACATGTGAAACCACACAGTTAGTAAACATTTCATAGACAAGAAGAGAAATCTACTGACATTCATTTGGCCTTTGGAGAAGATGCATGTGGGGCATTTTTCATTTTATAACGGAGAACTGAATCCAAACATTGTCCACAAGGGAACACTGAAGCTCTAAAAGTACACAAGAGAGCAAAGTCAGACTTTTTAATATTTATATGTTCTTTTAGGGAAACTGTTCTGGTTCCTGCAGATGATTAATAATACCTGCTGCATTTGCATAATTCATGGCTCTAAATAATTAATAGGATTATAATTATATTCATAATTCTTTATCAATTGAAGTTAATAACTTTAGTCTGCAGTAATGTGCTATGTTATTGAACTGAAATCTGGATTTCAAAACAATGATTCTAGTTAATATTAGCAATGCACATTCCATAGCTAACCCTTTCTTCGAATGCCCTAGTCAATCTTGATAAATGACTGTATGGTCTAAATCCCTTAATATTCAGTGAGAAGAACAAAGGTATTTTAAAATCTGGAAATCTGTTTGTACAGGATGGGGCAAAAGTAGGTTTACAGCTGTGAATTCATGAAACACAGAGTTCATTCTGTATTATTATTTTTAATTATTGTCTTCTTTGAATTCAAACATTGAATTCAAACAATGGTAAATCTACTCCTGCCCCTCCCAATATTTCAGTATAAATATAAAGAAATATCTGTATCTCTATGGATCTAGCTATATCCATCTATACATAGATATACAGAAATATATGTGTGTATGTGTGTGTGAGTGTGTGTGTATACACACACACATATATATATATATATATCTGCATTTACACCTTTTTTTCAGGGTAAGTGATAGGAAACAGAACATGTTTTTTATTTGAAAATAAAAAGGATGTGTTTATTATGATGTTTTTTCCTTTGCTTAATCCCTTCATCTCTTTCATCCGGGCCTGCAACTCCCCTCCCCTTGATAACCAGTTTGTTCTCTGCATCTATGAATCTATTTCTATTTCATTAGCTTATGCTGTTCATTGCTGAAGGGAAAGTGACGTGGGGAGGCAGAAGAGAGTAAAAGGGGGATAAATGGTGATGGAAGGAGACTTGACTTGGGGTGGTGAACACACAATACAGTGTACAGATGATGTGTTGTAGAAACCTGTAAATTTTGTTAACCAGTGGCACCAAATTAAATTCAATAAAAAGAAAAAAAAATAATAAGGGTGTATAAGATACAACAGTTTGTATAAGATCTACCAACCAGTAGACAGGTCACTGAACTTTTGTGAAAAGCAATATTCACCTTAAAACACAACCAGTTTCTCCAAAAGAAAGTTTTTTCATTATGCATGTCTAGAGTGACTATATTGTCAGAATGAAAATCCAAGTAATGAAAATCCAAGTAATTATACAGGAAGCCTTTATTTTTATTCATTCATTAGCTATAATGTCCTTATCTATGAGAGGAATTCAAAAGCAAAATGTGCTTTACATTTACAGAAAAATTCATAAAAATAAATTCTTGTGGTTCCTGGAGGAAATGAAGCTAAAACTAAGGGATCTTTTTCTACCCAAAAATGTACTATAAAATAACTACAATCAAAAGCTTCTACATAATTCAGACTTTTTTCAAATAGCTTATATTATAAAAGAGCCTGGATTTTCCTTTAAAGCATCAATATTAAGATGACATTTCCAATAGAAAAGTAATAATTTCCCTCTACATAAACTATATTTAAAAATGCATGGAGCCTCTTTTAGCTGCCTTGTGGTTTTACAATATTTTTGTTGAAGTGGTTTCTTAAGTACAAAACTCTTTCTTTTTTAATGCATTTTCACTAAATTTATTGGGGTGACATTGGTTAATAAAACCATATAGGTTTCAGGTGCACGATTCTATGAAACATCTGCAGATTGTATTGTATGTCCACCACAGCAAGTCAAATCACCTTCCATCACTGTTTATCCCCCCTTTACCATCTACTACCTCCCCACCCCCTTTTCCCTGTAGTAATCACTGTGTAGTCTGTGTCTATGAGTTTTTTTCTTTCTCTCTTTTTTTGCTTAACTCTTTCACCTTTCTTACCCAGCTCCCCAGCCTCTGTCCCCACTGACAGCTGTCAGTCTGTTCTCTGTATCTGAGTCAATTTCTATTTTGTTCATTAGATTTCACATGTGAGTGAAATCATACAGTTTTTCTTTCTCTGACTGGCTTATTACACTTAGCGTAATAATTTCCAGGCATATCCATACTGTCCCAAACGTTAAGATTTCCTTCTTTTTATGGCCAAGTAGTATTCCAATGTATATATGTACCATAGTTGTTTTATCCCCTCATCTACTGGTGGGCACCTGGGCTGCTTCCAAATCTTGGTGATTGTAAATAATGCTACAATGAACATAAGGCTGCATATATTCTTTCAAATTAGTGTTTTGGCCTTCTTTGAATATATTCCTGCAAGTGGAATCGATGGGTCATAAGGCAGTTTGATTTTTAATTTTTTTAGTATCTCCACACTGCTTTCCACAGTGGCTGCACCAATTGGCATTCCCACCAACAGTGCATGAGGGTTTCTTTTACTCCACACCCTTGCAAACACTTGTTTGTTGATTTATGGATTCATTGTGACAGGTGAGACAAGACATCTCATTGCGGCTGTAATTTGCACTTCCCTGATGATTAGTGATGTCAAGCAACTTTTATTATGTCTATTGGCCACCTGTATGTCCTCTCTGGAAAAGTGTCTATTCAGGTCCTTTGCCCACTTTTTAATTGGATTGTTTGTTTTATTGTGTTGAGTTTTATAAGTTCTTTATATATTTTTAATATTAACCCCATATCTGATATACCATTGAGAATGTGTTCACCATTGAGTTTTCTTTTCATTTTGTTGGCAGTTGCCTTTCCTGTGCAGAAACTTTTTAGTTTGATGTAGTCCTATTTATTTTTTATTTTGTTTCACATGCCTCAGGACACATATAACAAAATATATTTCTATGAGGAATAGCAGAAATTTTACTGCCTATGTTTCCTCTAGGATTTTTATGGTTTCAAGTCTAATATTTAAGTATTTAATCCATTTTGAATTTACTCATGTGCATTGTGTATGAAGGTGGTCTAGTTTAACTTTTTTCTGCACATATCTGTCCAATTTTCTGAATATCATTTATTAACTAGACCATCTTTACCCCTGTTCCTGCCTCTACTGTCAAATAATAATTGGCCATAGAGACATGGGTTTATTTCTGGCCTCTCTGTTCTGTCCTATTGATCTTTGTGTCTGTTTTTATGCCAGTACCATGCTGAGCTGATTACTATGGTCATGCAGTATAGTTTGATGCCAGTTAATGTGACTGATCTAACTACGCTCTGTCTCAAGATTGTCAGGGCTATTCAAGGCCTTTGGTAGTTCCATAAAAAGTTTTTGGAATATTTGTTCTAGTTCTGTGAAATACATCATTGGTATCTTAATAGGAATTGCACTGATTCTATAGATTGCTTTGGGTAGTGTGGACATTTAAATGCTGTTAATTATTCTTATCTATGAACAGAGTATATGCTTCCACTTATTTATATCTTTTTCAGTTTTTTCTTCAGTGTGCTATATTTTCTGAGTAAAGGTCTTCTGCATCCTTGGTTAAATTTATTCCTAGGTATTTTATTATTTTTTACGCATTTGTAAATGTGGTTATTTTCTTAGTTTCCCTTCCTGATAGTTCATTATCAGTGTATAAAAGTTCAAATGGTTTCTGGATATTTATGTTGTATCCTTCTACTTTACTGAATTCATTTATCAGTTCCAGTAGTTTTCTGGTGGAGTCTGTAGGGTTCTCTATAAGCAATATCACGTCATCTGCAAATAATGACAGTTGTACTACTTCCTTTCTAATTAGGATACCTATTATTCCTTCTTGTTTGATCGCTGTGGCTAGGACTTCCAGTACTAGGTTCAACAAGAGTGGTGAAAGTGGTCATCCCTGTCATGCTGAAGATTTTAAGGGAAACATTTTAGTTTTTGCTCATTGAATATGATGTTGGCTGTGGGCTTCTCATATGTGGCTTTTATTCCATTCAGGTATATTCCTTCATCTGGCTGAGAATCTTTATCATAAATAGTGCTGGATTTTATCAAATGCTTTTTCTGCGTCTATTGTAATAGATGGATCATGTAATTTTTATTGATTATATCGTTTATAGGGTGTATCACATTTATTGATTTGAGGATATTGTACCAAGCTTTCATCCATGGAATAAAGCCCAGTTGATTGTGGTGTATGATCTTCTTAACTTATTGCTGGATGCAGTTCGCCAATTATTTTGTTGGAGAGTTTAGCATCTATGTTCAGAAGAGATACTGGCATATAATTTTCTTTCTCTGTAGTGTCTTTATCCTAGTTTTGAAATTAGGATAATGCTAACTTTGTAAGATGAGCCTGGGATTCTTCTCTCATCTTGAATTTTTTGGAAATGTTTGAGAAAAGTAGGTGTTAGTTCTTCTTTGAATGTTTGGTAAAATCCACCTGTGAAGCCACTAGGTTCAGGACTTTTGTTTGTGGGAATTTTACTGCTTCATTTTCATTATTTGTAATCTGTTTATTCAAATATTGTGCTCTTCCTAATTTAGTTTTGGAATCTTGCATGTTTCTAGGAATTATTTCTTCCACAATGTCCAAATTCATAATATTTCATTACAATCCATTCTATTTCTGTGGTGTCAGTTGTTACTTCTCCTTTTTCATATCTGATTTTATTTATTTGGGTCCTCTCTCTTTTTTCTTTTCTCTTTTTTTTAATTTTTACTTTTTTAATTGATTATGCTGTTACAGTTGTTCTATTCCCCCCTTCATTCCCCTCCACCCTACCCCTCATCCCCACCATTACCCCCCTTTAGTTTATGACCATGTGTCTCAAGTCCTTTAGATTCTATATTTCCCATGCTATTCTTGCCCCCCCATCTATTTTCTTTCTACTGTCTATGCTACTTATTTTCTGTACCTTCTCCCCCCATCTCCTCCTCCAACTCCCCTGTTGCTAACCCTCCTTGAGATCTTCATTTCTATGTCTCCACTCCTGATCTAGCTGTCCTTTTAGTTTGCTTTCGTTTTAGGTGTGGTTGTTAATAACTGTGAGTTTGTTGTCCTTTCACTGTTCATGTTTCTTTATCTTCTTTTTCTTAGATAAGTCCCTTTAACATTTCATATAATAAGGGCTTGGTGATGATGAACTCCTTGAATTTGATCTTATCTGAGAAGCACCTTATCTGTCCTTCCATTCTAAATGAAAGTTTTGCTGGATAGAGCAATCTTGGTTGTAGGTCTTTGGATTTCATGACTTGGAATACCTCTTTCCAGCCCCTTCTTGCCTGTAAGGTCTCTTTTGAGAAATCTGCTGACAGTCTGATGGGGACTCCTTTGTAGGTGACTGTCCCCTTATCTCTTGCTGCTTCTAGGATTCTCTCCTTCATTTTAATTTTGGCTAATGTAATTATGACGTGCCTTGGTGTGTTCCTTCTTGGGTCCAACTTCTTTGGGACTCTCTGAGCTTGAATGTTTGTCAATCCTCTTGACCTTTTCAAAGAACCAGCTTTAAATTTCATTGATCTTTTGTGTTGATTTTTTAGAGTTTGTTTAGTCTATTTCTCCCCTAATCTTTATTACTTCCTTTCTTCCTCTCATTTCTGGCTTTGTTCATTGTCCTTTTTTCAAGTTCCTTTAAGGGTAAAGTTACATTGGTTATTAGAGATTTTTCTGGTTTCTTGAGATAGGCCTGTGAGGCTATGAATTTTCCTCTTGGGGCTGTTTTCTCTGTGTCCAATGGATTTTGAATCACTGTGTTTTCATTTTCATTGATTTCAAGGTATTTGATTCCTTTCTTGATGTCATTGTTAACTAATTCTTGTTTTGTAACATTTTTAGCCTCCTTTTCTTTCTGTGATTTTCATTTTTTTCTTGTGATTACTAGTTTCAAACCATTATGATCAGAGGACATACTTGATATGACATTGATCTTCTTAAATTTATTAAGACTTGTTTTGTGTCCTAGCATGTGGTCTATCCTAGGAAATGCCCCACGTGCGCTTGAAAAAAATGTATATTCTGTTACTTTGTGTTAAAATGGTCTGAAGATATAAATTAAATCCATCTGATCTAGCGTATCATTTAGGCCACTCTTTCCCTCTTTGTTTTCTATCTGAAGCTCTCTCCATAGATGTCAACTGGGTCTTAAAATTCTTGTCACTATTATTGTTGATGTCTCCCTTTACATCCATCAAGATTTGCTTTATATATTGTATGTAGGTGCTCTTCTCTTGGGTGCATAAATGTTTATGAGGGTTACATCATCTTGTAGGATTCTGCCCCTTTATCATTATGTAGTGTCCTTCTTTGTTACTGTAGTCTTTAACATCTATTTTGTCAGATATAAGTACTGCTACACTAGTATTTTTCTCATTTCTATTTGCATGAAGTATCTTTTTCCATCCCTTTACTTCTAGTCTGTGTTTAACTTTCATTCTTGTACACAGCATATATATGGGTATTGCTTTTTTATCCATTTAGCTACTCTATATTCTTTTTTGTTTGGAGTATTTAAGTCCTTTACATTTAAAGTGATTTTTGATAGGTACATATTTATTGCCATTTTTTCTTTTAACTATGTTTCTCTGTTCCTCCTCCCTCTTCCCCTGTCATTCCTCTCCCTTCTCATTCCTTCTCTTTTGACTTCTCCATGTTCTTGTTCTTAAAGATCTTTTAATATTTCTTGTAATACTGGTTTGGAGGTAATGAACATTTTAGCTTTTGCTTCTCTGGGAAGCTCTTTATTTCTCCTTCATTTTTAAGTGATAGCCTTGATGAGTAAAGTAGTCTTGGTTGTAGGTCCTTGCTTTTTATCACTTTGAATATTTCATTTCAATCCCTTCTGGCCTGAAATGTCAATGTTGAGAAATCATCTGACAGTACAATGGAAACCCCCTTATAGTTAAGTAATTGTATTTTGCTGCTCTTAAGATTCTCTCTTTGTCTTCACCATTTTAATTATAATGTGTCCTTGGTGTGGGCCTCCTTAGGATCATCTTGTTTGGAACTCTTGACATTTCTGGACTTTCGTGTGTTTCTCCTTCACCAGGTTAAATTCTTGATCTCTTGCACTCATTTTTCTCCTGCTTGTACCTCAATGACAGGCATGTTATGATTCATATTGTCCCAAAAGTCCCTTAAACTACCATTGCTTTTCAATATACTTTTTTTCTTTCTATTTCTGGGATTGGGTGTTTTCTGTTACCTTTTCTTCCAAGTTGCTGATTCAATCACCTGCTTTATCCAAACTACAATTTATTCCTTCTACTGTATTCTTTAATTTTTTTTTATATTTAGAGAAATGGGAAGAGAGGGAGAAAGAAAGGGCCTTCTATGGTATTCTTCATTTCAGAGATTGTATCCTTCATTTCTCACTGGTTCTTTTCTATGGGTCTTGTGTCCTTTTTAATGCTATTGTAGTTCTCACTAAGTTCCTGAAGCACCCTTATAACCATTTTGTTTTTGAGTTCTATATATGATAACTTGCTTGCCTCCATTTCATTTAGCTCCTTTTCTGGAGAATTCTCCTGTTTTTTCATTTGGGGCATGTTCCTTTGACTTCCCATTCTGGTTGCATCTTTGTGTCAGTTTCTACACACTAAGTAGATCAGTTAGGACTCCCAGTATTGGTAGGGTGGCCTTATGTAATAGATGTCCTGTGACACTCTGTGGCACAGTCTCCATGATCACCTGAGCTAAGTGTTCCCAGATTGTCCCTTTTAGTGGTTTTTGTGGGTCCACTTATTGTAATTCTCATTTTTATTTAGTTTTTAGAGAGAAGGGAAGGGAAGGAAAACAAGATGGAGAGAAACAGCACAGTGCAAAAGAAACATCAATAACTTGCTTGTCCCACATCTGCAACTGGGGATTTGGCCTGCAACCCAGGCATGTGCCCTGACTGGGAACTGAACCAGCGACCTTTTGGTTTCCAGGTTGAAGCACCACTCACTGAGCCACACCAGCCAGGGTTGTGTTAAGTCTTGATTGCTATTGACCTGTTTGTGCATGTGGTCAACACTCTGGTTGGATGACTATGAGGATGCACCCTGACTACACTATATGAGCTGCTGTGCAGGTGCTGACCACACACAACAGAATTTGCCTCAGTGGGGGTCTGGTCCCTGCCAGGCTCTCCCATTAGATATGCCACTTGTGAAGTTAATTGGATTCTTCTCTCTTCTCTACATGCTGGATATTGGGTGTATCTGTTCTGGAACCTCTTGGGAGGAACTGTGGTTCAGACCAATGTCAGACCCTGCCTGTGACTTGCCCTGGGCAACCTGTTTGGAGCTACAAAGTGACCCACAGTTTGTGGCTGCTTCTGCTCGGCCTTGGCGCATGTTGGAAGGGCAAGCTATGCACCAAGGCTGGCTTTTCCATCCTTGGGCCCTGAGATGAGTCATCAATAGTCCCAAAGCACCCTCATATCTGCCTCTGCCTGCCTCTGCCTGCTAGCTGCCTCATAGGCTCAGTTACTGGAAGAGCCTCTGGCAATATTCAAGTTGCATGAGGTTCTCAGTAATTAGGTAAAGAGTGTTATTCACCACATGGATATAGATTTAAGCACAGTGCCAGTCCTGGGTCTGAGGGTACCCAGAAAAAGATCCAGGATATACCAAGTCCGGCTGCCTCTCGCTGGATTCAGACCTTTGTATTGGAGAGGGAACTCAGGGATTCATCAGGGTGAGGCCAGCTAAGTTTATCAGGCCCAAAGACTTGGTCTTGCGAATTGAGGGCTGTGCATTAATCATGTATATGAAGGGAAAAATGAGCCAAGTCCTAGAGTTACACAACTCACCTCTCCCAGATTCTGCCATGAACACCACCTCAGCAGAGCAGGGAGGATGGGGTTAGCAGATCTCCCATGAGAGGGAGGTGCTAGTCATGCTTGGTGAAATGTGGGGTGGAGTGTCTCCCATGCTAGAGCTTCACAACTCAGTCTATCCCTGATTTTGCCCAGAGCTCCGCAGGGTGGAGCCACCAAAATTATGGAGGGTGGGGCTGCTGGGAGCATGGACAGTAGGGCTGGAAGATCTCCCATTGGGGGAGGCACCAGTGATGTTCATGGGAAAGTGGGGGAAAATGGCTCTTAAGCCAAATGCACGGAACTCAATTACTGACACCCCGAGTCTGCCCAGCTCTCTATGCTTTGACGCAGGCAGCTGACTTCTCAGCAGGGCACATGTTCCACAGTGTGGGGCAACTGGTAGTCCATAGGATGGGGCAAATTTTTTTTCCCTCCAGGCTGATGCCCTATGGAGGAGAGTGCTCCACCCAAGAAAGATGTCATTTATGGTATGGAACCAGGACTCAGCACAGTGAACCTGGTGCCTGTCCCTTCAGCTTTCTTCCCAGAACCACAAGCCCATCTTTCCTCACACTACTCTAGTCTGCTCCACTCTTCTTCCTTCTGGTGGAGTCCAGGGTGACTGGCTGCAAATGAAATTTTGTTTGCTGGCCCTATAAGAGGGTGCCTGGGTCTCCAGCAGGCTCTGGTCTCTCCATGGTGGACAAAACCCCTGCTGCTTCTCACAGCCAGATGATATTGTTGTGTTGGGAACTGTTCTGCCTGGTTTCAGGAATTGTAACTGCCTCCCATGGCTAAGGCTGAGTGAGCGACCTCCGGAATGTGAGCCACTAAGAAGACAAAGCTTGTCTTTGGCAACAAGCGCTGCTTCTGCTTCATCCCTCTGCCCCCAGAGTATGGTTGGATAGTCAGAGACGGGTGTGACCCCTCAGAGGGGGGCAACCTAAGTCAGACATGATCACTTGGGAGGGCATCATGGAAGGATTCGGGAGGCTACAACAAAGAGGGAGTGATGGACCCTCACCTCCTGGCTATTCTGACATAGTCCTGTACCCATGTCCTCTGGGAGAAGTGCTTCCTGGCTCTAATCCACTTAAGCCTGAGAACCTGTGATGGGGGAAGGCAGTGCAGCCCTTTTACCAGCTAGAGCGGGGTCCAAGGTGATCTGGCATAAGAAAGAATTTCTAACAATCTTGTGAAGCCTGCTTTGCTAAGAATGCTTTTAGTTAAATGATAAAGGCCGGGCAGAAAATGAGTTTATTTTCCCAAAGTTCTGTAGCCTTCTAGCTGACAGACCCTGACTTAGAAAAAGCCCTAATGGTTCTTTGTATACTATCTACTATTTACTGCCTGACAATGATTAATAAGTTGTACCTGAGCTCCTGTGCAAAAAAAAAAAAAAAAGCCCGTCTAGGAAAGGGTCAGAGCACTCTCCCCTTGAGAGAGTAACCGTGCCATCCCTTTTCCTCCACAGGACTCTATAGTCTGTATAAATTTGTCTCATGTCTCATCCATGACATTGCAGGCACTGAGAGCCAGGGCACGTGTCATTGTTGGAGTTCTTACTGGCTCTGGTGCTCTGATTTGGGGAACTTGGCTTGGCATTGAGACTCCACACTTCTCAGGGTCAACTTCTATAGCTGAGATAGCCCTCCAGGATCTCAGCCACCACCTGTGGGAGCTGGGATAGCCCCTTTTTGTGTGTGTCTCCATCCTTCCTATCAGTCTTGATGTGGCTTCTTCTGTAAATTCTTGATTATGAGACTTTTCTTTAGCTAGTCTCCAGTTGGTTATTCAGGTTGATTGCTCTGTATTTTAGTTGTAATTCCATTTTGGTCTAAGAAGGGAGTATAATACCCACCTATTCTACAGCCATGTTGGATCCAGTATAAAAGTACTAATTGCTCTTTACAGACAACTAAAATGTTTTATATCAATGTACTAAATTAAAACAATGTGACACAATATTACCACAGTAGTCCAGTAGATTGCAGATTATCTGAGTTAAATTCACTCTCTTATCCAATGAGTCTATCTTGAAAATTACCATTATTATGTTGTGAAAGAACACATAAGGTCTATAATAACATGAAACCACTGATTAAACAAATATTTTTCCTTCTTTCCAGAGAAGCTTACTTCTTTAAAATTGGATTAGAATACAGAAAAGATTACCTAAATTATTCACTTTAATTAAGTCATTTTATGATTTCTCTGAGCAGATACAGTAAATTAAGAACTTATTCATATAAATTTTACATTTTAAGTACATTCTAATTCTGTGAGAATGGATTTCATTCTCTGACTCAAATTTGGTTAACTATGTAAAGATAAATATAAGTGAAGATTATCACAAATCTAGGTTTATTATTTCAATTTAGTGGATATGTTAAATCAAAGATCTGAAGATGTTCTCAAAAACACTATATCAATGATATAAAAATTTACCACACTGAAGGAGCAAATAGAATGATTGAAGTTCTGAGTGTTAAACCAAATATTGCATTGAAACAATGGATGAATATTTGAGTTAAAATATTTTTTTATATTTTGCACATGTGTATTCAAAACTTGTGAATGGCACAGAAAGTTTCTTCAAAGTATTTTTTTTGGAAAGAAGTAGAAGGTTCTGAAATTCATGAATGCTATTACTTAGTGGGCACCCACTTCTATGCATATAGCTCAGTTTCAGACATGTACATTGAAAAGACATAGAAATAGAAAGATAAATACAGAAATAGAGATATTTGCCATTTGCCCAATGGTGTACAGAGTTGGAAATTAAGAATTGTTATCATTTTTGTGGCTAGCATAATAAAAACAAAATATATAATAAAATTGAGATACAAAACAGATGCTAGAAAAATAATCAACAGAAAAAGTGAGGAAAAACCAGCAAGGAGAAAGACGATTTAAGATGAGAAATGTGAAAAAAAATGAAATAGAAAAGAATAAGTTTCCCCAGCAAAGGAAAATGTATTGTTTCATTTAAAAAACACAGAATTGTGGCATTCCTTCATGATATTCCTGGTACTGGTCCTACAATTCCTATATAACAAAATAAAAGAATAAATAATATGTACTTGGAGATTTACCTGACATACAGCTACAGTAACTTCTTAGACACCCAAATACAACTAAATAATGAACCTGGGAAATTTAAAAGTCACTCTGGATTTTCAGTACTGTTGGAAGTGTAGACCCTGCTCTGTGCCAGTGGCTTGGGAGGGAGAATGACAACCATACATTCATTTCTTGTTACTTGCAGTATTTGTGTTTTATAAAGTCACTGTGAACACTGAAGCAGTGAATACTGAAGCATTTATCCTAGGGGAAATACAGTGTTAGGTTCCTACAAGCCTGTAGTCACAATCTTTTTATGAATTGATCAATATGCAATCATGTTTTATGTATGTTTTTGTTTAGGGACACCTTATGTAATATATGTGGATTTGTTAACCCTGAACTCCCAGCCAAAAGCACTAGAACCCATGCCTGAACAAGTTTTATCTAACACATGTGCTTTTTCTGTAAGCCACATCACAGCCTTCTTGTGCTTCAGAAGATTAGACGGCAGCCCACCATGCTTGGAAGCTATTTTAAACAGTAAAATCAACTGCAAACAAAACAAAAAACAAACCCACAAAAACTGTGACAGATATGGAACTTAAATAGACCACAGAAAGGATATGTATACAGAATGAGAGATGAAACAGAAGGCATGGATGTCACATTATTTGACCTCGGCTGGAAGTGTTCACATCGGGCAGCTCAATTTCTTTCCTACTCTGTGCATTTCGGCGCATGACAGTGAAATTAACATAAGCATTGATATTGGCTTTACAAATACATTTCAACACATTAGGGAATTTACAAGTATGGAATTTTTGAATTATGAAGTTGTCTGCATAAGCTTTCCATTGGTGTACTCCTTGACTGTACCCATTTTATGAAACACTACACTGGTTTTTGTTGCAAATGGTTAGTGCTGTCATCCATTTTTGTTATGGTATTTGTGCAGAAAACTCAATTATACACTTAGGGATGTTGTTGACTTTCTGTGATTACCTTTTTGAATGATCTGAGCAGAGACTGACCACTGGGCCAAGTTGTACATCATGTCTGTAATATCCAGACTTTACCCAGCACCATGGTTAAGAAATATTGTTTGTTAAGGTGTATTGCAATTTTAAGTGAAAGATTTAAAAACTTCTCAATCTACCAAGGAAGTAGAATAAAGAAATCTATAATTCCAAGAGTATTCTTGTTACCAACTAAAGAACGATATTAATTCAGTCACATACAGGAATAAAAACTTCAGTGTCTTCTGGTTAAGCAAAGTAGGTATTAGAAAAATGCAAAGATATGTAATAAATGCAGCAAACACACAGCTGAATTTCTCCCATCCAAGTACTAACCAGGCCCGACCCTGCTTAGCTTCCGAGATCAGACGAGATCGGGCGCGTTCAGGGTGGTATGGCCGTAGACCACACAGCTGAATTTCTAAAATGTAGAGCTTGCAAAATAACTGTAGGTTCTTTTGCCATTTACTTTTAAATAGGTATGAAATCCAGATTTTAATAGCAACTGTCACTTCATGTACCAAAATTTGTTCATAAATGAAATTTAAAAAGCCTAGATATCCATCTGCCTGGAAGATTTTTACCATAAGTTTTGTAATTCCAAATCAAACCCAATGCATTCTACTCATGAATTTGCCATCTGTCATTTCAGGAAGACAGATCTGAATGTGGTGTGTTATAGATCTGTGTGCACACGTGTGCACTTGGGTGTCTAAGTGTGTTTTTGCTATCATGATGGTAAGATGCACAGGTAGCAAGATGAGCATTTTTAACAGTTTGCTTTAAATTACCCAAACATATACATATTCATATAAATACACATCGAGTACACACATGTACATATTATATATATATAATATTTCCATTTGATTGTATTATTTTCCTGTTGCTTATGTAATTTATTATGAACTCAGCTACTTTTGTATAGTTTGGAAGATCAGAAATACAACACTGGGCTAAAATCATGGCATCACCAGGGCTTTGCCCTTTCTGGTGGCTCTAGAAGAGAATTGAATGACAAAACTCAATTAACCACCAGAGATTGCAAAATACCTACTTGAAAAAATGAATCCTCCCCATAACAATATCTCTAAAAGCATAAAAAGTCTTAATGTAAACTCCAACTATAAAAGATAAAATACAGCCCTCCCTAGTGTGGCTCAGTGGACTGAGTGTGGGTCTGTGAACCAAAGGGTCGCCAGTTTGATTCCTAGTCAGGGCACATGCCTGGGTTGTGGGCCAGGTCACCAGTAGGGGGCATGCAAGAGGCAACTGCACATTGATGTTCAACTCCCTCTCTTTCTCCCTCCTTTCTCTTCTCTCTAAAAATAAACAAATAAAATCTTTAAATAAAAGATGAAATGCTCCTCCTGAGATATGTCTCTCTGTCTGTCATTCAGGTGCAAATACTAGAGAAGTATAGAGGAACCTTTTACATTTATATAAATTAGATCAAACCCCAATATGGTTTTCTTTCTAAAAAGAGAACATAGTGCATCAGTTTTCACAAACTATACCTGACTTCAGAGGCAAGGCTTAATTCTCAGGGAAGAGATGACTTAGCAGATTTCCCTGTAGTTGTGATTTCATGCTCACATGGGTGAGACATCCCAGCAGTTCCAACACAAGCAGCAATAACTGGCCCAGAGTATTTGGGAAGAGATGACAATGAAAGAAGTGAGAATAAGATGACATGAAACAGCCACCATCGATGTCAGTGTCACTGATTAGCTGAAAGTGTCCAATAAAATATATCCTGTGTGACCCATATAGATGATGGAAAACTAGTCCCAAATGGAACATAATTCCAGGATGGTGAGAAAACACACACACACACACACACACACACACACACACACACACACAAACTCATTTTTCTCTTTACAAACTATTTTGGACAAAGAAGCCAACATGGTATCAGTGACAACAATAACACACCTAAGGGTGCAAAGCAGGATGATACGACACTCAAAATATGTATGACATTTTAGACTTGCTTTGTGAATTTTAACAGTGGCATTTATTGTTCATTCAGTGGGAGAGGCTCAAACAGAGATAGTTAACTAATAAAATAAACTTTCAGCTGCTACAGAAAGCAAAGCTACATATATGTTCAAACACACACACTCATGCACACACACAATGTTAGGTACAAGGAAAAAGAAGCCTACAATTGAGCTGTTTAAGCACTGGGCTACTTTCAACGATGTAAATTGAGGAACACTCGTAAGCTTCCATGGAAACCTCAATATATTCTAAAGATTCAAATGAATTCTCTGTTGACATGCAATCCAGTTTCCATTCATGGTTTTCCTCATTGGTATGGCCTCTGGCATTCTTCACATTCTCAGAAAAATACAACATTTCTCACATTTAGAAGCCTGGTCATGGTGCCAGAGTGATGGTTTTTTGGGAGCTTTCTTATAGGGGCCTGAACTTTCAGCAATTCTCTCTTCTATAAATATTTTTTTTTAATCTTTTAAAGATTTTATTTCTTTTTTTAAATTTTTTTTAATTTTATTTAGTTATTTTTCAAGTACAGTTTTTTGTCTATTTTTCCCATCCCAGCCTCCCCTGCCCCTTGCTCCCCATATAAATATTAATAATAAGAAAAAATAGCTTAAAATTTATCTAAGGCATCTATATCTATCCCTTTTTCCAATGAGTAAAAAAAAAGGTCATGTTGTTTTTTAATTCAACTTTACTTGCTTTTGACTTCATACGTGCATTGTCTACTGATTGTAAGAGCTGTTTTAGCCAAAAGCATTGCTTTGATAAGTCTAAGTAAGCAAAGTCTTAAATTTATTTCTTTTTGGTTTTCAAATTTGTTTTTAATTTTTCCATTACGGCTTACCTGCAACTTGTTTTGTATTGGTTTCAGGTGTACAGAACAATGGCCCATCACATACGTCACAAAATGTTCCCCCTGATATTTATTTCCAGTACCCACCTGGCACCATCCATAGTTATTATAGGTTATTGACTACATTTCCTATGCTGTACTTTGCATGCCCATGGCTGTTCTGTAACTACCAATCTGTACTTCTCAGTTCCTTCACCTTTTATACACATTACCCACCCTCCTCCGCCTCTGGAGTACACCAGTCCACTCTCTGTGTCTATGAGTCAACTTCAGTTTTGGTTTTTCATATAAGTAAAATCATATGGTATTTGTCTTTCTCTGACTTATGTCACTGAGTATAACACCCTCCAGATCCATCCCTGTTGCACAAATGCTAATTTCTACTCATAAGCCTGTGGTATTCAATAGGGGAACCAAATTGAAGATAAAGTTCCCTTGATTGCCATATTGTATACTGCAACTGGACACTGTATATTGATATTCTCTCTAATTCTTTCTCCCATTCTCCATCTCCACCTTCTTCTCACCCTCCTCCTCTTCTCATGTTTTCATGAAAACTTTTTATTTAGAGATCGCTGTAGATTCACATGAAGTTCTAAGAAATACAGAGACACCATATACCCTTCATGCTTGTCCTGCAGTGGCAACATCTGTAGTACAATATCACAATGAGGAACGTTAACACTGAGACCACTCACTAGCTTTATTCAAATCTTACCTGTTTCATCTGTACTCTTCTGTGCATTTGCATGTTAGCATGTGTATTTAGCTATATGCAATGCTATCATATATAGAGATCAGCATGATGAACACTACAGTTAAGATTCAGTGTGCTTCTGTCTCTGCTACCCTTTTACAGCCGCGGCACCTCCCTATCACTCACCCTCTATAACTGGGCAGCAATACCTCTGCACTCTGTAGTCATAACTGTGTCCTTTAAAGAATATTATATAAATCGAATAATGTTGGGAACCACTCTGCCTGGTATCAGGAATTGTAACTACCCCCCCCCCCCATGGCTAAGACGCAGTGAGCGACCTCCTGAATGTGAGCCACTTAGGAGACAAAGCTTGTCTCTGGTAGCAAATGCTGCCTCAGCTTATTCCCCTGCCCCCAATGTATGGTCAGTTAGTCTATGATGGGAAAAACTCCTCACAGGGAGGGGCAATCTAAGCCAGACATGATTACTTGGGAGACCATCATGGAAGGACTCGGGGTGGGGGCTGTAACAAAGAGGGAGCGATGGATCCTTGCCCACCCCCCACAGCTATTCTGACATAGTCTGAGTCCCCATGTCCTCTGGGAGAAGTCCTTCCTAGCTCTAATCCACTTAAGCTTAAAAACCTATGATGGGGAAAGCAGTGAAGCCCTGTGCTGGAAAGGGTGGGTTCCCTGGGTGATCAGGCCTAAGAAAGAATATGTAAAATCCTGTGAAACCTCCTTTGTTTAGAATGCTCTCATTTAAACGATAAGAGTCCAAGCAAGAAGTTTATTCCTCAAAGTTTTTACGGCTCATTAGCTATCTGAGTCTGACTAAGGATAAGCAAGCCCTCATAGTTCTTTACTATCTATTCTTTGATCCTTATCTGTATTCCCGTGCAAATGAACCCAATAAAAGCCCCTTGAGGAAGGGGTTCTTGGTCCTTTCCCTTTGAGGGACTGGCCATCTTTCTTCCCCAAGCAGATCGTGTCTTGGTAGTTTCACTTTCATCCGTGGCAGATGGGGGAACTTTGCAGGCAAAGTTGCTCCACCAGAATAATATGCTATGTGAATTTGGGAGGCTGACTTTTTGTATTCGGCATACATCCCTTGAGATCTATCCAAGTTGTTACACATGCTAAGAGTTCATTTCTTTCTACACTGAGCAGAATTCCATGGTATGGATGTATCAGCTTGTTCAATGATTCACTCATTAATTTTTTCAGTTTTGGGGTATTGCCCATAAAGCTACTATGTACATTAGCACAAGTTTTCATGTGAACACAAATTTTCATTTCTTTGAAATGAAAATGCCCAAGAGTATAATTTCTGGGTCATATGGTAAGTGCAGGTATAGTTTTAGAAAACCACTACACTCTTTCTAGAGTGCTTGTAGCCATGTTATATACCAGAAATGCACATGTGATGTAGTTTTTCTGCATTCTCATCAGCATTATTGTCACCATGATTTCTAATTTTGGACATTCTGATAGGTAGATGTGTGTTGATGTCTCTGTTATTTATAAAGCTGCGTGTCTTTATGGCAGCGATACTGAAACAATTACCATGTGTTTATTTGCCATCTGTATATCTTCTTCAATAAAATGTCTCTTCTCATCTTTGAACCCATTTCCTAATTAGATTTTTTTGTCTTTTCTAATCTTGAGTTCTGAGAGATCTTTTTTATATTCTTGATTGAAATATTTTCTCAGATACATGGTTTGCCTATGTGTTCTCCCATTCTGTGGCTTTATTCATCCTCTTAGTAGGCTCTTCACATAGAAAACATTTTTTGATTTTGATGAAATCTAATTTCTCAATATTTACTTTTGTGAATTGTGCTTTTAGTGTCAAGTTCACAAATTCTTCACCAAGCCCTTTATTTCAAAGATTCTATCCTATTCTTCCTGGAAGTTGTATGTTTTTATGATTCTCAGGATCCACATGGAGTTAACATTTGAATTAGGTGTGAGGTGTGGGTCAAGGTTCACTTTTCTGCCTCGGCATGACCGCCGGCTCCAACACCATTGGTTAAACATGACATCTTTCCTCCAATGCATCGCTTTTACACCCTTGTCAAAAGTCAGTCGGGTATATTGGTTTTGGTCTATTTCTGCGTTCTTCATTCAGTCCCATTGATCTGTATGTTTCTTTCACCAATACAATCACATTGATCATACTGTTTGGATTCATGTACCTACAGAGTATGTCTTAACATTGAGTGGAATGATTCCTCCCAAGTGTTTTCAAGCATTAAATCTGTGCATCAACTTGGGGAGGCCTGACATATCTTTTCTAGGTTGTGTCTTCTCATCGATGAATGTGGTATGTCTCTGCAATTCTTTATGTCCTGATTTCTTCCTGCAGCATTTTATCATGTTCATTTTATCATTAGTTCTAACAAACTAATTCTAGTTTGTTAGATTTATACCTAAATATTTGATTTTCTTCACAACACTGGTAAATACAATTTTAATTTTGTCTATCTCTTTGAAAAGATTTAAGATTATCTAAAAATTTACATTTCTGACTCCTTTGCTCCTTCTAGCAGCAATGGATGAAGTAATTAATGCATACATTTTGAGATGTTTTTCTTCTTACAGGTGGTGTTGAACCTCACTACTAAGAACTCTTGGTACTGATCTGAAAAGATTAAGTGTCCTAATCACTCTTAAAGTGGTTATTATGCTCCTTTACCAGAATCCAGGCTCTGAAAGAAGGTTGCCCAAAGGAAGTCTTTAGATCTTAATCATCAAGTATTTATTATGATATATAAAACACTTTCCACAAATACTGTAATATTTTAATAGCAGGAATTATGAATTTTATTCTTGTTTTATTTCTACACTAATATCTTAGAAAATAGCACTTTTTATTTGATTTGATTCATTTATTTTTAGACAGAAGGGAAGGGATAAAGAAAGAGAGGGAGAGAAACATCAATGTGTGGTACCCCTCATGTGCACCCAACTGGGATCCTGGCCCACAACCCAGGTATGTGCCCTGACTGGGGATTGAACAGGTGACCCTGTAGTTTGCAGGCCAGTGCTCAATCCACTGAGCCACACCAGCCAGGGTGAGGTGAAAATAGCACTTTTTAAGGTAACAGGTTTCCAGAACAGTAATATTTCCCCTAAATATGGCAGAGTAAATTAATAATTCCATTTCTAAATTCCCATGTAATCACACAACTTGCATCTATAACTTAATAATATATGTGCTATTTACTTACACTTAAAAATGGATGATTACAGTTAAAACTGTTTTTCCTCCTCAAATTAAGGATTATATTTATGTCAATCCTCCTTCCATTAGTCTATTGGTTTAAAAGCATACTAAGTGGCATTTTCAAAATTAATTACGATATTGTCTAGGCAGACACAGCACTTAATAGAGTCCACGGTCTCAGTAGGACAGGAGTCTGCTTCGTTTCAGACAAGCTTATTTGATTTAAAGTTAGATACATTTGTTTAAATACAGAAAAATTTATATCCATAGTTAACTCACCAGTTGTCTGTTTCTTCACAGTCTGGGCCCTTTCTCATCACATAAATGTAGAATTAATAACAATTGTTACAGAAGAGAACTTTCCCCCATTCCAGATTTCAGTAAGGGAGCATATAGATTTTGAATTACAAAATCATTAGTCAATTTTCCAAAAATTTTCATCATGTTTCATTTATTTTGGCCTTACTGCACTGAAGTATGGTACCTTCTCACCCCACTGCATTGACACACTCAGAGTAGAACTATTCTTTAGAACTGTAATAAATTGCCATTTGCGGGTCGAAAGTGGTCAAATATCAGCCATTTCCTATGGCTCAACCTATGTGTTTATATTAGATATATAGATTTTATATAGATTATATGCAGATCGATTGGTATACATGATTAGATAAATTAAGGAAAATTGTTTCCAGAGAAGTAAAGTTTTCTGAACATACTGGCTCTTCTGAAACGTGTGTATGTCCAGGGCCTGGCACAAATAACATCCCTTTTTTATTACAAACTCATTTATTACAAAATCATAAGCATGTCATTCTGTAACATAACAATATCACATTCAAGCACACTGACATTTTAGGTGACATGTTCAAATTAAAACTATAAGTTATTACACCCATCTTATTACCCTACCAACCACACTCAGACAGGCCTAACTTCTGCCGGGCGCTATATATATTTGATTAGATAGTTTAAATTTTAAAAGTTCTAAATATAGTTTTATTAGCTTTTAAAAATTATATATGTACACATTCATTTCCCCAGTCTTAATAATTATATTCCCTCAAGAATTAGAGAATTGCCTTTCTGTCTTCCAAAATCTAATGTTTCCCTCCTTAACATTCTCATGTTATCAACAGAACACTCCTAACACATTAATCTAGCTTACAATATGTTATTTGATGAGTTATTTTATAATGATATTTATAGTAAAAATAAGTATCAATATATCCATAATCAGAAATGTAATAATGAACAGAATCATAAATATAATGCACACAGAAATGCAACAAAATTCCATACATCAACTTGAGTTGAACCACCCCAACACACACACATACACAAGCAGAAATTCAGTCTTCCTGGCCTTGCTCTGAACTTCCATGAGATTTATCTGTCTTTTTCTATTAGTGCTTAGTACATTCTATTACAGTTATCAATTATGAGGAATCATCATCATTATCACTTTCATCATCATCATCATCATCTTTCCTAACATCACTGTAGACAGAACAAAAGTGAATCATAGGGAAAACAGCATTTATAAGAAAATGGGACCTGTGCTCAGATAATAAGAAAACTGTCAACATTTTCCCTCTATAAAAATCTGACTAGTTGACTTAAGTGTTAATAATGGTTTCTTTGCCCTTTCCATTTCCCCAGCTAATTACATTGTAATATTCCCACTAAGATGAAGCACTGCTTGGAGTCAGTTATAGGCCCTCCACAAATAATAATTAGAATGAGAAGGATAATAAAATGTATATTTCACAGTCTTCCATATGCACATGTAGTAACTTATATCTTGATGAATGGGTGAGAGATCAGTTCAAAGCCTGTATGGAATTAAAAGAAAACCCTAGTGCATTATTGGTGGGAATGCAGACTGGTACAGCCACTGTGGAAAGCAATATGGAGTTACCTCAAAAAATTAAAAATGGAACTACCTTTTGACCCAGTGATCCCATTTAGGGAATATATCCTAAGATTTCTAAAACAGTAATTTGAAAGATTATACACACCCCTATGTTCATTGCAGTGTTATTTACAATAGACAAAAGCTGGAAACAGCCTAAGTGCCCATCAGTAGAGGAGTGGATCAAAAAGCTTGGTATGTATCTATACAATGGAATACTAAATGGCTGTAGAAAAATGGAAATCACTTTTTGCAAAAGCATGAATGGACCAGGAGATTATTATGCTAAGTCAAATAAACCATTCATAAAAAGACAAATACCATATGATCTCACTTGGATGTGGAATCTAATGAATAAGGTAAACTGATGAACAAAATAGAAACAGAGGCATGGATACATGGAACAGACTGACAGCTGTCAGACAGCAGAGGGAAGAGGGGGACTGAAAGAAAGGAGGTGAAGGAATTAGCTAAAGAATATTTGTGCGGGATACATAGACACAGACAATGGTGTGCTGATGGCCAGAGGGAAGCAGGGGGATGGGGAAGGACTGAATAGAGACAGGCAAATGGGGGGAAATGGGGACATCTGCAATAGTGTCAACAATAAAAATAAAGTTTAAAAAAAGCCATTCAAGACTGCATGTGGCAGCATCAGGAGCCTTTCCTGCCCTTCTCATGATCTTGCATGAAGACATGAAAACAGTCCTGTAGGAAAATAATAGGAGCCATATTACTTGTTGCTTATAAAATTTCAGGGAAAGCTTTTCTCTAAGTCAGGCATGGACAAAGGAGGACACATATCATGTGCACATTAATACTTTTAAATGATTTCCTTTATTCATTCTATACCTTTTCCAGCACTGATGTTTTGTTTGACCATGATGTAAGAAGCAATGGCCACAACAGCAGGAGTGAGAGGGTGAAGGGATAGCATGGAGACAGACCACACATTCTCTGAGTGTAACTTTCTTCCCCAACAGCTGTCAGCTATTACATATGACATGATGGCAGGGTTTATCCTTCCTATTAATTTCTGCCTTTTCTTTGACCATATGTGATCTGGTGCTTTAATTTTTCATGTGAAAAGGAAAAGCCCAATATGGTAATGACTACTACCAAATCACAATGTGGTAAAACTGATGTCTTACTTCCAAGTCTCCTTCATTCCCAAACCAATGTATCTTTTGATAATTGCTTTTACTATCTCCCCAAATACACTTCTCTAACAAAAAGTATACAAAATGACAGGCATACAGAGTTCCAGCCAAGATAGAGGCATAGGTAGAAACTCTTCGCTTCCTTGCACAACCAAAAGGAGGATAACATCCAATCTAAAATCAATAAACAACTAATAGCACCAGAAAAATCAAACTGCATAGAACTTTGACAACCAAGGAATCAAAGAAAAAATCAACCAGAACAACCAGGCCCATGAGGCGGACAGCAGGAGGTGGACTCGGAAAAACAAGGTCAAGGAGACTGAGGGGAGGGGCTGACATCCAAGCTCTACAAAGCTTCATGGAAGGGGCTGACTTAAGGGAAAAACTGAGACTCAGAGCTGGGGTTGCCTCAGTGGGAGATACTTCCAGTCTGACATGAGAGTCTGTTGGAAAGTGCACTAGAGACAAGCAGGCCAGCTACATTGCTCCCTCTACGGCCCCTCCCCCACAGGCAGGGCAGCAAGGTTGACCTGCGCAGGTGAATACCTAAGGCCCTGCCCCCTTATAACCTATCAGCTCTGCCAAGACAAAGAAATATGGCCCAAATGAAAGAACACTGCAAAACCTCAGAACTAAACAATGAGATTGCCAACCTATCTGATGGAGAATTTAAAGCCCTAGTACTCAAGACACTCACAGAACTGACTGAGTTTGGCTGAAAAATGAAAAAACATATAAATGATACCCAAAGTGAAATAAAGCAAAATATTCAGGGAACCAACCGTGACAAGAAGGAAACCAGGATTCAAAGCAACGATTTGGAACATAAGAAAGAAATAAACACCCAAATGGATTAGAACAAAGAAACAAGAATCCAAAAAACTGAAGAGAGACTGAGGATTCTCTGGGACAACCTGAAACATTCCAATATCCAAATTATAGGGGTGCCAGAAGGAGAAGAACAACAACATGAAATTGAAAACTTATTTGAACAAATAATGAAGGAAAACTTCCCCAATCTGGCAAAGGAAATAGACTTCCAGAAAGTCCAGGAAGCTCAGAGAGTCCCAAAGAAGTTGGACCCAAGGAGGAACACACCAAGACACATCATAATTACATTACCCAAGATTAAAATGAAGGAGAGAATTCTAGAAGCATCAAGAGATAAGGAGACAGTTACCTACAAAGGAGTGCCCATAAGGCTATCAGCTGATTTCTCAAAAGAAACCTTGCAGGCAAGAAGGGGCCACAAAAAAGTATTTGAAGTCATAAAAGGCAAGGACCTACATTCAAGATGATTCTATCCAGCAAAGTTTTTATTTAGAGTAAAAGGGCAGATGAATTGTTTCCCAAATAAGGTCAAGTTAAAGGACTTCATAATCACCAAGCCCTTATTATATGAAACATTAAAGGAACTTATCTAAGAAAAAAAGATAAAAAATATGAATAATAGAGTGACAACCAACTCACAACTATGAACAAAAGAACCTAAAAGAAAAACAATGAAAACAAAAACTAAGCAAACAACCAGAACAGGAACAGAATCAGAGAAATGGACATCACACAGAGGGAGTTCAGTGGGGAAGGGCAAGGGAGGAGTAGTGGGGGAAAGGTACAGGGAAGAAGCATAATTAGTAGGCATAAAATAGGGAGTGATAAAATGGTATAGGAAAGAGAACTCAAAGAACTTATATGTACAACCCAAGGATATGAACTAAGGGGGGGATGCTGGAGGGTTGGGAGCAGGGTGGAGAGGAAATAAAGGGAGAAAATTGGGAAAACTAAAATAGCCTAATCAATAAAAATACTTTTAAAAATTAGAGGCAAAATGATTTATGACAGAATGTTTTCTTGAGTTGGGTTTCCTGAGAAGTAGATTCTGAGAAAAAAGGATTTAAGTGCAAATAATTTATTTCAGTGGTGACCCCAGGAGGCACAGTGAAGAAGTGGGTAAGGTAGATTGAGACTAGAATAAACCAGCACAGTGTCGTTTGATGAGCATATTATCACTGTGATCAGTTGAGGCTCAATACCACTCCATACCTCTAGGACAGGGGTGTCAAACTCATTTTCACCAGGTGCCACATCAGCCTCGCAGTTGCCTTCAAAGGGCCAAATGTAACTTTAGGACTGCAGAAATGTAACTGCTCCTTAACTAGGTGCAAGGAGCTTGGTGCTGGCACTGGGTAGAAACAAGGTGCCAGGCCAGATAAAACAAGGGGGAGGGCTGGATTCAGCCAGTGGGCCTTGTGTTCACCACCTGGGCTCTAGAAAACTGAGTTGTCTCACCTGAGTGACAAGACAGATGGAGTATTTTATATCATCTCTTACAATAGCAATTCCCAATGACCTTACTTCTGGGACACTTCCAGGTAAGTCAAAATCAAATGGAAACCCTAAGGCAAAGACTCGAATTGCAGTAAGAAGTTAAGGCAAATATGGGAAAGGTGATTTTCTGTAACAGACAGAAAGGCGCCAAGGTCATCTTATAAGGAATTAGTAATTTTTCATGCATTTTTGGAAGTATTTCACTATAATTTCTTTCAATTGAATGAAATAAACTTTCAAACAATTTGGTTGGATGATAGTGTGTCTTGAATCCAATTCGATAATCTTCATTATTATAATGTTAGCTAATTTATTACTAATTACATTATAGTTGTATGAGAATGAGATTTAATGCATACGAACTTTCTGAGCCCTCAGGGCAGGTTCCATTTCACATTTAAAAAAACGTTTCTGATTTTTTAAAGGCAGGTGCAGAAAGTGAGCCAAGATGGGGGCGCTTGTGGATGTGGACTTGAAGAAAACCTCACAGAGCTTCAAGCCAAAGTGACTGATGAGCAACAGAAAATAAAGCTTTCAGACATACAGACTGAACAGCTAGACAGAACAAGAAAGCATGCACATGTTACAGATACAAAGGTTATGACTTTGATACATAAGACTAACTTGTATGAAGGTGTTAGGAAGAATGGTTATTTTTCACTCCAAGGATGTTGTGATAGCACAACAGATACCATAATACTATAAAGTAATTTCCTTTAATTCCTCTCCATTGAATTCACAGTCAGCTGTTACAGAACAGAAATAGCTGAAGAAGATATTAAAGAACTGGAACAGAAAAATTTCTACCTGGAGCACAGTGGGAAGGAAACCAAGGACAACATCCTGGGGGCTGTGCGTGGCAGGAAGGGCACAACAGGAAGCCTCTACGGAAACTTTCCTTCCTGACCCGCCCCCCCACCCCCATTCCTGGCAAGGGCAAGGGCAAGGGCAAGGGCAAGGGCAAGGGCAAGGGCAAGGGCAAGGGCAAGGGCAAGGGCAAGGGCAAGGGCAAGGGCAAAAGAAAATGGCTTCTGTTTTACCCCATGGACGTTTTTTTCTGCATTGTCTGGTTACTCTGTGTTTTCTCCATCATGGTGAGTCTCTTTCAAATCCCAACCCTGTATTTTTTTCTCCTGGCTCTGCCTGCTCTCCCTGCCCAAAACACTCCTCTCCCCTGAGGTTTAGTTATGAACTCCCAGGAGGGGGAAAATGGGAGACAAGACAGACAGTGCAGTTCCACCCACACCTCCAACTAGTCATGCTGGTCAGAGGAATGAAAGGGCTCTGTGGCAAAATAAATAAATAAAATTAAATATGCTTTTGATAAAAATGGGATCCATTTGACCAACCACAGAAATGACCCCTGTGCCCCACCCTCCCTATTCACCCACCTAATCTTGCCCCAGAGACTTTTTTTTTGCTCCCCTGATGAAAAAAGGTCCTCAAAGGAAAACATTTTGCTGAAGAGGTGAAACAAACAAACAAACAAAATGACAGAAGCATGAAAAGGCATCCAAATCAACGAGTTCAAAAACTGTTTTGAGCAGTGAAAAAAAAAATGTCTGGATAGGTGTATTGCATCAAAGGGAGAATAACTTTGATGGTGACTGAAGTTGAAACACATACAAATAAATACATAATTTTTTAATGAATGAATTCTGCTTTTTTGGATTCCCTTCTCACACTTCAGACCAGCACTTATTCTCTATCTTCACTACATTAAAAAATGCAAAACTGTTTTCTTGATTCATTTGGGCACAAGCAAATGTCAGGATGGCATTATTCTCTCAAAAATGGAAAAGAAAACCAGCAATCATCTGTAATGTACTCCTTTAATGTGCAATTACAGCTTTTGAATGGATCCTCACTAGAGAGGATAGTTATACCTCCACCTCCCTCTCATCTAACTGGTTGTCAGGTCTACGGTTCACGTGTTTCCTTACGAATTATGCGACAAGTGTCATTGTATTTACGTTTTGTAAATGTAGTCATAATATTTGATTTTCCTGAAACATTATAAAAAAAGATGTCTGCTTTGGCTACTATAACGCTACAAATTATTGCTTCATTCTCTAATAAATTAACACTGTAATATGCACCCAACTGGATTCTGTAAGCCTCAAGGTGTTTTTCAAACACACTGTATTACATTTCCCTACTTATGAAAAGAACTGTATAATGAATTAATAGAATTTCTACGAAAAGCATCAAAATAAATAATTAAATATGCATAGCTCCTGGTGTGTGGCTATCATAGAAAACTGTGATTTTAAAGAAGGGATGAATTTTGGAACCAATTTTCTATAAATTTATGCATCTTTGAGATTTTCACTCCGCAGAGATGATTTAGGAGATTATAAAAGAACTAAATGTGTTCACATCTTTATTACTCCCTAAGAGCACAAAGCTGTGTATTAGAGCAAGCAGGATGTAAACAGCTCATCTCATTGGACACATCCATTGAATTCTTTCTTACTCTCCTTGCAGCTGTGGGGAACCTGTGTTTTGGCAGACAGTCCAGATGTGGACCTGAGGTTTAGGCTGTAAACCAATCACATGTCAGCTCTGCTTTCCAATTGCTGGCACCATGTATCTCCCACTTTCTAACCTCACATTCCTTAACAAGTAGTTCTCATTTTCTAATGTAAACTCAATGGGGAAATGGAATTAGATATATACTTTTAATTTCAGGCATACTTTCAATAACCATGATGTATACATAGTACACCTGGGTTGGTACAGCCCATCACTTCCTTTTTAAAAATATATTTTATTGATTATGCTATTACAGTTGTCCTACTTATTTCTCCCTTTTATTCCCCTCTGTGCTGCACCCCCCCTCCCACCAACATTACTCACCCCTTACTTCATGTCCATGGGTTCTAAATATAAGTTCTTTGGCTTCTCCATTTCCCATACTATTCTTAACTTCCACCTGTCTATTTTGTACCTACCAATTATGCTTCTTATTCCCTGTACCTTTTCCCTCATTCCCCCCTCACCTTCCCTGCTGATAACCCTCCATGTGATCTCCATTTCTGTGACTCTGTTCCTGTTCTAGATATTTAGTTTGTTTTTGTTTTTGTTTTTTAGGTTCAGTTGTTGATTCATGTTTGTTGTCATTTTACTGTTCATAGTTTTGATCTTCTATTTTTTAGATAAGTCCCTTTAACATTTCATGTAATAAGGGCTTGGTGATGACAAACTCCTTTAACTTGGCCTTATTTGGGAAGCACTTCTTCCCTTCCATTCTAAATGATAGCTTTATGGGTAGAGTCATCTTGGATGTAGGCCCTTGTCTTTCATAACCTTGACTACTTTTTTCCAGCCCCTTCTTGCTTGCAAGGTTTCTTTTGAGAAATCAGCTGATAGTCTTATGGGAACTCCTCCTTAGGCAACTTTCTGCTTTTCTCTTGTTTTTTTAAGATTCTCTCCTTATCTATAATCTTGGGTAATGTAGTTATGATGTGCCTTGGTGTGTTCTTCTTTGGGTCCAACTTCTTTAAAACTCTCTGAGATTCCTGGACTTTAAAGTTCATTTCTTTTGCCAGATTGGGGATGTTCACCTTTATTTGTTCAAATAAGTTTTCAATTTTTGCTCTTTCTCTTCTTCTTCTGGCAGCCCTATGACTCAGATGTTGGAATATTTAAAGTTGTCCAAGAGATTCCTAAGCCTCTCCTCATTTTATGAATCCTTGTTTCTTCATTCTGTTCTGGTTGAATATTTATGTCTTCCTTCTATTCAAATTGTTTAAGTCCTGGTTTCCTTTCCTTCACTGCTGGTTCTATATAAATTTTTCTTTATTTCACTTTGCATAGCCTTCACTTCTTCTTCCATTTTGCAACCATACTCAACCATTTCTGTGAGCACCCTGATTACCAGTGTTTTGAACTGTGCATCTGATAGGTTGGCTATCTCTTCATTGCTTAGCTCTGTTTTTGGAGTTTTGATCTGTTCTTTCATATGGGCCACATTTCTTTGTCTTGGTGTACCTATTATATAGTAAGGAGTGGTGCCTTAGTTATTCACCAGGGCGGGGCAATCATATCACTGCATTGTGATGCAGTATGTGGGGGAGGGGTCAGAGAGGGAACAATGCTGCTTGGTCTGCTCTTGCCCTACTTTCAGTCACTTCCTCTACTACCCACAAGCAAATTAGGCCCTTCTAGTGCTGATCCCCAGTGGATGAGCTTGTGTATATTCTAGGACCCTGTGGGTCTCTCCAATGAACTCTCTTGTGAGGCTGCTGCCACAACCCCCACAGGTTTTTAAAGTCAGAGGTTTTGAGGTTTTTTTCCCCACTGGAACCCTGGATTGCACATTCTATTTCACTCCCCAGTTGTTCGTCCTGGTTCATGTGCATACAAATGTGGGATGGCTGGCTCTCTCAGCCACTACCTCCCACACCCAGTCGTCCAGCTGCCTCCTTGCCACGTCTTCTCCACAGAAATCACAGAAATGGAGATCACAAGGAGGGTTATCAGTGGGAAGGGGGAGTGGGGAGAATGGGGAAAAAGTTACAGGGAATAAGAAGTATAAATGGTAGGTACAAAATAGACAGGTGGATGTTAAGAACAGTATAGGAAATGGAGAAGCTAAAGAACCTATATGTATGACCCATGGGCGTGAACTAAGGGTGGGGGAATGCTAGTGGGAGGGGGGTACAGGGCAGAGGGGAATAAAAAAGAGAAAAAGTGGGACAATTGTAATAGAACAGTCAATAAAATATACTTTTAAAAAAGCATCACTATTGTCAATAAAATGAATAACGTCGATGCCATAAAGGTGAGTGGTCTCATTACCACTCCGAAAAAGGATACAAAGATGGAATTCTTTTTTTTTAAGATTTTATTTATCTTTAGAAGGGTAGGGAAGGAGAGAAGGAGAAAAATATCAATGTATGGTTGCTTCTCGTGAGTTCCCTACTGGCAACTGGCCTGCAACCCAGGCATGTGCCCTAACTGGGAATTGAACCACAATCATGTGGTTCGCAGGCCCACACTGAATCCACTGAGCTACACCAGCCAGGGCCAAAGATGGAATTCTTAAGTGCCATTAGAATAAATGAACATCATC
Source organism: Artibeus jamaicensis (assembly GCF_021234435.1). Classification (NCBI taxonomy): domain Eukaryota; kingdom Metazoa; phylum Chordata; class Mammalia; order Chiroptera; family Phyllostomidae; genus Artibeus; species Artibeus jamaicensis. The sequence continues at coordinate 3,536,604 of NW_026522028.1, read as the reverse complement.
ACTAAGACTTATAGCAGAAGTACTAAAAGCAGGTAGTAACTCACATCTCTATTGCTAAATATATTTGCTCCCAAGCAAGTGAAGTGGAATCATGCAAAGAGTGTGATATTTGAACTCTGATAAATCTGGTTCAATTTCCATCTGTCTCACAAGTAGCTTAAACTCACTGAAGCTTGATTTATAGACCAATAATATGAGGACAATAAAACATATTTTGGTATTGTTCAAAATATGTAAAATAATTCATGAAAAGTATATAGCATGGCATCTGGAATGTAAAAATAAAATAAACAGTACATATTAGTATATTAGTAATTATTTCTTGTGACCTAAATTTACTCTCAGCTGATAAAAGAAAAATATTAGAAAAATGAATATTCTTACAAATCCACTACAGAAAAAATGGAATTTCTTCGATTTGAACCAAATGTGGAATGGGAAGATTGAAGTAACAAGAATAAATGTGAGAAGAAGTTGAATGTAATAATAAAGTTATAGAAGAAAAAATAAATCTGACACCAAAAGAAACTATCAACTGAAATTTTGCATGGCCATGCTATACAACAGCTGGTTAGTTGGGGATATCTTTGTTCAGAGCATCAATGAGATCAATCATGTATTACCCTTATTTTCTATTACAATAGCTCTGCCATGAATTTCTTGGCCTCTTCAGATTCACAAGGAGTTTGAGTCACCACATTAGAAGGACTAAAGACTCGACATGTGGTTTAATAGAAAAGATCATTATTTTAGTGTTAAGAGACTTCAGCTCTATTTCTGGTCTTACTACTAACTAGTAAATAGTAAGTAAACTCATCTGACAAACTAGGAAACTATACTGTGTTCTTTTAGGGTGTCTGAGCTTTAAAGTCTAGGCTTCTATAAAATATATCTCCCTAGATGTTTGCAAGATATATAACAAACACAATGTTACTATTCAGAAAAAAAAGAATGAACCCTTACACATCAATTAAAAGATAAGCACACCTTAATAGAAAAATAAGGATGAGTTACTAAAGGTAACATCCACATGACCAACACATATGAAGAGCTCTCCAACTCAACAGTCATTAGAAAAATTGAATTAAAAAAACACAATGAGATACTACAGTCAGATTGCAAGGTGGCTAAAATTAAACACTGATAATCCCAAGCACTGACAAAAATATCCAGAACTTTCATACAGTGATGCAAGGTAACTAAGTTGGTTCACCTACTTTAAAAAAACTCCTTGGCATTCTCAAATGAAAGTGGGTACTTGGCTATTCTGTGACCCAGAAATTCTACTTCTTGGTATTCACATGAGAGCTGTGCAAGTATACAAACACAAGGTGTAAAAACATTCAGAGTAGCATTAATTTTAGAGGCCCCAAATGAAATCAATCCACTTGTCCATCAAGAGTATATTCAGGTAAGCAAATTGTGACATATTCATACAATGACAAACAAACCACAGCAAAAATAACAACCACAACTGCAAGAAACAGAATAGATGAATCTCATAAAATAATGTTGAGAAACAGAAGTCAGACATGAAAGGATCTATATTGTATATTTCCAACAAAATAAAGTTCAGCAATGGTCTATTGTAATTGATGGTGTGTTAGAAGTTAGTATGGTGCTTATCTTTGTGGGATTCTTGACTGAGAAGGCTAAGAGTGGAGTTTGAGGATGCTGGTAATATTTTCTTACCTTGAGTAATCAATAGGATGTGGTCACTTGGTTAAAATTCATTGTGTTATAAACAAGCAAGCAAAATAGAACCAGAGACATTGAAATAAAGAACAAACTAACAGTAACCAGAGGGAAAAGGAAAGAGGTAAGAAGGGAGAAGGAAGAGAAAGAGAGACAGGGAGGAAGGGGAGAGGGAGACAATCTGGACAATGCAATGGTTCAGAAAATACCTTGTGTATTATCTATTTGAAATGAAAATATCAACCCATGTATTGTTAAGTTCTTAGAACTCAGGAGCAAAGCTGCAGAACAAATAAATTGGATGCTGTTGAAGTTGGATGAAATCTTTATGCTTATTTAACACACTTTCCTCATGTTCCAGCTCTCTGTAGCATCAGGCATATCCTATATCAAATGCCATTCTTTTAGCCCTCCTTTATAATCCCTGAGGTCTAATTCTACGATTAATTTAAATATGCGGGAAACACTGTGGGGTAGCTTCTAATTAAAGATAGATATGTGCCAAGATAAAATAACATGAAAATTTCTGTGAAGATAGCATAGGAGAGAGTTCCCAGGGATAGATGTACATAAATTATTAACAGACATACCTGTTTATTTTTTTTAAATCCCCCTAAGAGAAAGGTTGCATGGCCACACTCACATAGCTTTAGAACTGTTCAATCTCATTATCTGCAACTTCCTTTTATAGCAGTCTAAACCTCTTCATTCTAGATCTGATTTCAATGAAGATGAACAATGGCTGGTAGGCACACACCTCATATCAAGGGCAAGTCCAGATACGATACTTCACACTGTACCTAGATGCCTAACCATTTCTGTGTTCTTTCCCCTCAGCTATCATTTTGCTCTTTGATAGACTTGTTAGTTCTCCTCCCCATCACACAAACTAGGATGGATCCCTGGAAGCCTCTAGCTCATTCCCAGGCAGGTTTTTCTATCTGGACTCACAGCTGTGCTGTCCTTGGTAAGCTGTCACTGTAGATATTTTTCCTTTCTTATCCACGTAAAGCACATTCATCTGGAAATTCCTCAGGGATCACATCTTAATCATCCCGCTCTAGCACAGAGCCAGACATCATCTATCAATAAATATTTATTGGATGAATGGAAAGCAGCAGAAACAACCAGTCACTTCAGTTGGTGGGCTCTAATCCCGTTCTGGATGACCTAATGGAGAAAGGGGCCTGCTTCTGGTCACCATGGCTACAGGAGTAGCCGGCCCATGAGTGATTCAGCAGCCAAAAGGATGTAAAGTTCAGATTCCTGCTCACCATATTAATGTTTTCACATTACTATCACAGGCAGCTGTTTACTCAATTTCTTCCTTGACTTTTTTAAACTTAAATTTATTGGGGTGACATGGATTATTAAAATTACATAGATCTCACCTTTAACAGGAAGCTAAACAACAAAACAAAGAAGCAAACAAAATATAACCAAAGACACTGAAATAGAGAACAGGGGGACATTGACCAGAGGGGAGAGGGGAGGGAATTTCAGGGGGAAAAGGGGAGGGATTTATAGGAACAAGTATAAAGGACACATGGAGAAAAAGAAGGGGAGGTGGAAATGGGAGGTAGGTGCAGAAAGCTGGGAGGGGAGCTGGGATGGAGTAAAAGGCAGAAAACCATACCTGAACAACAATTGAAATAAAATAAAATAAAATTATATAGGCTTCAAGTATACATTTCTGTGATACCTGATTCACAGTGGCCAAGACATGGAAACAACCAAAGTATCCTTTGATAGATGATCGCATAAAGAAGATGTGGTACATACTCACATATACTATTAATAATATATGAAATATATGGCTCACATATACTCAGCCATCAGAAAGAAAAGATTAAATACTGCAATATGCAACAAGAATGGATTTTGAGAGTATTGTGCTAATCTCCTCCTTTTTATACTTGTCACAGAACATAAATCCCACCACTTGCTTAAAACCTATAAAATTTCAGGTTAACAATAGCGTCACTTTCTCAATCCAGCTTACTATTTCTGTAATGCATACTTCCACCTGTAATATATTAAAGAGAAAGCTGTGCTAGTAAACTGAGAATATGATGGTCCTTGACATGTTTTATCGTGGGAGCATAATAATCAGTTGTAATGATGACATGACCAGAGCAGAATGATGCTCCTAAGTTTCTTTTCCCTGCTTGTTCTCAGTTATTTGCACTGCTATCTGGATTGCCAGTTGATGACAATTTTCCTTTGGAAACGTTGATTGGTACCACTTATGTTCAAGTATGTATGGGGAGTGATTAATCTCCGAGCATTCCCTGACCTTACAGTTCTGCCACCCCCAATTTCCGCTAAACACGTCTACCAGAAGCTTACCTCTTCATCTTTACTTCCCAAAGTACTTTTGTCTACACCATCTTTTTACCCACTTGCTTATTTCTTGCAGTACACTTTGGATTCTGTAAGACCAAAGCCCAAGAAAATGGAATGTTTTCTGGAGGTCAGTCATGCTAGACATACAGCGGAATGTCTTGCTTTTTAAATTGAAGTCAGCTTTCTAAAGTCCATGTCTATGTTAAATATTTAAAAGTAGCCTTGCATTCTTCAGAGGACACTTTATATTGCAATTATAATTTATGGTTGAAAACGTAGAGAGTTGTTAAGCAAGGTTTCCTTTCAAAAAATTATTTTTCAAAATTATCAAAGAAGTGACTATAACATTACAGCTAAGTCTATTTTTTTTCATTTAATTTAAAGACAGAGTGAACAAGTCCTGAAGACATAGTCTTATCTTTTATTAATATCTACATAGAGTGGATTAAATCTCTGGAAAGCTATATCTGTGCAGAGAATCTATGAATTTCTTGAGGTCAGAAAATAAACCATAAAAAGAAAAAGCCTTTAAAACTTTAAGCACTGTACTTGCAAGCAGATTACTTTATATGTGTTAAATATGTGTTAATTTGACCTTATAGAAATAGCATTTCAAGTGCATCTATTTTAACCCCCAAATCTTAACTTTTCTTCATGTTATGATTTTCTGCTCCCTTGCCATTGCTTATTTTTCCTGTGCCCCTAACCATATACTACATGAAGACATCAGGATAAATAAAACCACCAGCACTGTGTTAATGTATGTTTAAGATCTTCACGATAAGATAGCCATGCCTTCTTTCTGTCCTTTATCTCCGTGAAGGACATATAAATGGCACCGATATTTTAAATACTATTGGCTATTTGATAACACCTTGAATATATACTTTAAATCAGAGGGAAAGGAGAGTTACATTTATTTCTTTCCCAAGACAATTTAAAGATGCCGAGTTTTTATTTTGTGTACTAAAAGATAGGGAACAAGCAAAATAAATGGAGAAGCAAATCTTAAACATCTGGAATTTCTTGTTTGCTTTTATTATTTTAATAAAACAAACAAGCAGAACATGTAAAAACACAAAATCTCACCTAACACCCTCTAAAAATCACTCAATTTTCCAATAAGCAGCATGCTTGTTTTACTTATTACCAGTCTTTAGTACAAATAGAACTAAAAAGAATTATCTTGGAAAAACAATGTACCTTCATTAGTCCCCTGAGAAATTCAGTGATTATGTGGAATGCCAACCCAAGCTCAGCATTCTTACCCTTGGAATCAAGAAAAGAAAGTTCTCTAAAAGATCAAGATATTTGATAGCAAGAAGAAGAACAACTAAATTTGCCAGGGGTTAGAGGTCCTCTTCTTATCAATTTCAGGCAAGAAGCAATCTTTCTCTGCAAAGTGAAAAGCAAGCCAACTAAGGAGAAGATCTTTGTGACTACAATTACATAAAATTGAGTAGATGGTTGAAAAACAATATATTTTTTAATTTTTCTTATTTATTTATCTTTAGAGGGGAAGGGAAGGAGAAAAGGAGAGAAATATCAATGTATGGTTGCTTCTGGTGCATCCCCTGCTGGGAACTGGCCCCTGCTGGGAACTGGCTTGCAACCCAGGCATGTGCCCTGACAGAACCGAACCACGATTTTTTGGTTCGCAGGCCTGTGCTCAATCCACTGAGCTACACCAGCCAGGGTGAAAAACAACATTTTTAAAGATTAAAAAAAAAGTTGACTTAGCATGTTGGTTTTCATTTCATTCGGAGATAAAATAATAAAATCATTTCCACACACCAAACAGTTCCCTCATGACAGTTTTTTCTCAATGTGCCTATTTTGCCTTCCCTTGGAGCTTTACCCCTTTCCTCAGAGAGCCCCCCTCATGGTTCCATATTCCTAAACCATAAGGAAGGAATTTTCTTCAGAACTTTAATCTTTGTATCTGTTACCATAGAGACAGGCATCACAAGATAGCTGCCCAACCACATCCTCATGGAAATAAAATAAGAACCCTATAGGTGTCACAGGAATGTCCAATGCTACCAGTGAGCAGAAATGACATCCTTCCCTAGAAAAAGTATCCAGGGATTTCAGTTTCACAATCATGGAATTATAGAGAATTCACATATGATGGTGAAACCAGACTTCCTTAACTGTATGCTTAGAATCTGACTGTGGTCTTCCAAGAGATTTGAAAAATAACCCCTTCTCATATCCATGTGTTCAGAGAACTATCTCAGATATCTCACTGCTAAGTCTAGCCTTTGTATCAATCATAATAACTGTCTCAACTGTTCTAGTATGGTAAAGTTTATATATTTTTATTTTGTTATCCTTTGATCCCCCCAGACCATATTTTATCAAGAACACCCCCATCTGTTTCTAAAAGGTGAGCACCTCTCTGGAACTGTATAATGCAAAAACTGCTTAGAGACTTCAGAGACTTATGAAGAGAGAAATGGGTAGGAGAAAGAAGTGATTTTTACTCACTCTGCCTTGTTTTCCAATGACTTCTGCACTTTCCACAAGTCTGCTGAAATCACACAAAAACTAAACAGTAACAATAAAAATAACTGAATCTTAGCAAGTAGGTAAGTTCAACAAAATCAGTGGGTTTAGGCAAAACAGATATTATATCATCAGTGATTGCAGACTTCAAATTTTCTTTTAGTGAGATTAAATAATAAACACTCCTCAGGATGTAAAAATCTCCCAATAGATTAACAGCTCAAATACCCCCATGATAAACTTCTAAATTGTATGTTTGAACCACTTTTCAAAGTCTATAGTACTAAAATACTACCGGTGGTCACAATGTCTGCTGGTGGTCTTCAACTGATATTTAATTGTAACCTAGCTGGTTCCAGATACTTGATTCAATGAGAAAAAAAAGTCCTTTGAAGAGTCTAGAGATGAGGTCAGCAAACTTTTATTACCAAAGGCCTAACAGGAAATATTTTTGGCTAAGTGAACCATATGGTCTCTGTTACAACTACTTAACTGCTGTGTTATGAAGAAAACAGTCAAAAATAATCTGCATACAAATAGGTATGGCTATTTCCCAGCAGTTAACTTTATTAATAGACATATAAATTGAAAGTTTTATGTATTGCAATATTATTTCTTTTTATTTTATTTCTTTTTTTATTTTTAGAGAGAGGGAAAGAGAAGGAGAGGGAGAGAAACATCAATGTGTGGTTGTCTCTCGCACGCCCCCTACTGGGGACTGGGCCAGCAACCCAGGCATGTGCCCTGACTGGGAATCGAACCGTGACCCTTTGGTTCATAGTCCATGCTGAAACCACTGAGCTACACCAGCCAGGGCTATTTCTTAAAAAAAAAAATCATTTAGCAATGGAAACACCATTCTTAGCTGGCTGGCCAAACAGGAAGAAGTATGTCGCATGAGTCACCATTTGCCCACTCCTAACCTGGAAGGTTCCAGTGGCCACTCGAATAAGTGTATGAAAAGGGGAATATTTCTTTTTATAAAATGATTAGACTCACAGATTCTTAAAATTAGAAATTACGTGGAACTTCTTCAATTATTCCATTCCCAGCACTGAGCACACGAAGTACAAGTATCTCACAAAGCAGTTGATTCTTCGCTTATGAACTGGAAGAATGTTTTGCTTCACTACAGGAGCAGTACAATGAGTCTAATCCCTCTTTTACATTATGGCTCCTCTAATATTCGAAACCAGCTTAATTTTTTAATTCTTATTCTTTCCAATGTTCTTCAAATTTTCCTTTTTCTAGTAACTCCTATGCCCCTCACGTGTAATTTTTAGCACCTTTCACCATCCAGATACTTTTCACCAAACACAGAACACTCTCCCAAATGTCAGTTTCTCTTATACCATGTTATTCCCCTATATATTTTCTTCAATAATTTATCTTTTTTCTTTCTTCCCTGAGAGGATGTGTCCAACAACATAACTTTGTATAATTTGGTTTTGATGCCATATGAAGCTTGACTGATACTGAAATTATGGCCAACAAACTCCTTAAATTCAATGAACTATCGTGAAGCTTGAACTCACATATCATACCCATCGGATTGATTTTGAACCTTAATGGAGGACTTTATTCCTATTAAAATTAATATTTTGGGTCTCATTGCCTTTTCTATGTAGTTATAAATCCTCTGATACACTAATAATGCAATGTATTTGTTTTGCTTTCTAGTTAGAAAAAGGGTATTTTGGTCTTTTTTCATATTTTGAGTATTAATATTTCACAGGCTAACCAGGGCCAAGGTCAGAATTACAAAGCACACAAAGAAAAATTAGGTCCAAGTCAGATAAAGCCAGTTGGATAGAATTACATCATAGTGAGGGGCCTGCTTCCTGGTTTACAGTGATTCATTAATTAACAACCAAAGGCAGAATAAATTTATCAAGTTAATTAATCTACCAGACATATCAAACACCAAACATTTTTCCATCTTGACTATATAATACAAATCTTCAACAAATTCCATGGTGGAATTAAGACAAATAGCTATCTCTCATACTGTTTCATGTAACCTTGGAGAATTGTGACCTATATTACTTTTTCCCTCATTCCAAACCATCCCATCTTCCTCAGGAATCCTCACTTTGACAGAGAGAAAAATATTGCTTATTTCTATCAGAAAAAATTCCAAATTTCCAATACGACCAGTTAATTTAACCTTTAGTCATCAATCTTTAAATAACCCTGATTATGAGCTTTCTTTTTTACTTTCCATTTTTGTTTGTTCAATTCCAGGTTCAATTTAAAATGTTGTTGTGGCTGTCTCTCTAACAGTACCGATGCTTTTTTCAGATGTGTGAGGGTAGGCCCCCCCAAACCCTGCAAGTTATTTATAAAAAAATGTATATTTATGCTTACATGTTTGCACTCCAGTCACCTTCAAAGTACTCTCCATTTGATGCCATACACCTATCGAGATGTTTTTCCACTGTTCAGAACAGTTTTTAAACTTGTCGATTTGAATGCCTTTTAGTGCTTCTGCCAGTTTTTTGGTTCACCATTTCCACATCAGCAAAATATTTCCCTGTGAGGACTTTTTCCATCTGGGGAAACAAATAAAGTCACTCGGGGCAAAATCAGTGAATAGGGAGGGATATTGGGCCAGAGGGGGTCATGCCATTTTTGGTCAGAAACTGCTGAACATGTAGCACAGTGTGGGCAGGTGCGCTCATAAATCACCCATCATGAAATGGGCAAAAGCGTTGAAAGAGTCCTCAAAAAAAATTTCTCTGAAGCTGAATGCAGCCTCTCACAATGCCAGCTGGTACACTGGTACAGGTGGGTTCCTAGAACACTCACCTGGCAGAGGAAGCCTGTACTACAAGGGCCTGCCCTCCAGAAGATAATTCCATTTTGGGGGGGTCACCCCTCATATAGATGTGTCTTTGGGTATGTGTGCACATGCTTATAACATTTGTCTTTATTTGTTTTTCCATTGTTAAAAGAGAGATGGGATGAGAATTGTAGAATAATAGGAAGTATCATGCATGCTTCTCAGGAAAAAAATTCAAAGCATATTTTTTAAATGATAGCATCTACCTCTGCTCATTTTTCTGGATGAAGAGCAATGCATCTCGAGGTGGGCAACTCAGTCACAAGTGGGAATTCTCAATAGACAATATTTCCATTAATGGAAAACTAAGGGACATTTATAAAACAAAAGTAATGATGCTGAATAAGATTTTCATCTAAAAGAGACAAGTAGTTCCTATAGTTGCTTTTATAGGATAAATTCCTTATGAAAGACAATCTAGATTTGTAAAGAATTGGGCAAAAGCCACAGAGATTTATACAAGTAAACATTTTTACATTAAAAAATTATGTAAGTATAGTCCATTCCACGTGTCCCACTTTCCTTTCACGCATCCTTTCTGTTTTTATGCATTTCTTCTCCATTCCCCCTGACCCAAATCTCTGGAGAAAACACAAAATTAAGCATCTGAGACTTGGAGACTTCACATAATTTCATCACTTTGTATGCTAATCATGTTCCACAGCCAGAAAGATTGGCAAGCATTTCTAAGTCTTACAAATGCATTTATCAATAAGTGTACGCCTGCTGTTCAGGTGTGTGGCCCAAAGCCTTTAAGATTTCATTAATAATCAACAGCTGGTGCCACCTAGTGTCTGTCCTCTCCATTCATCAGTGGAATTGAATGCAGAGCACTTGCTAGTCACAAACGGAGCAGTCTAAACTATACACAAAAAACCACGCTTTGGAATCTAATGAACAAAATAAACAACAAACAAAGTAGAAATAGACTCATAGATAGAGAGCAGACTGACAACTGTCGAATGGGAGGAGGTTTGCCGGGCTGGGTGATAAAGGTGAAGGGATTAAGGGGGGAAAAAATCCCAAAAACCAAAAACTCAGACAACAGTATGGTGATTACCAGAGGGAAAGGGGGGTGGGGAGGCAAAAGAGGATAAAGAGGGGATAAATGGTGATAGAAGGAGACTTGACTTAGGGTGGTGAACGCACAGTACAGTACGCAGCTGCTGTGTTGTACAATTGCACACTTGAAACCTATATAATTTTATTAACCAGTGTCACCCCAATAAATTCAATAAAGAAGCAAAGAAATATCTTTTATTGTAAAAAGAAAAAAGAACATAAAACAAACACACAAAAAAACACGGTTTGGAGAGTCCAGTGGCTGATTTAAATTACACGATCTTCATTGAAAGGAAAAGCCTTCTTTTTAAAGTAACTATGGTAACAGGAGTGTAAGGCTAACAGGAAGCTCACATTTTTCTCACAGGAGACAATTCACAAAAGGAGAGTTCTACCAAAGATGTAATGTAGAAGAGTTTTCCTAGACTTGAATTGTCACTTCAAATGGTTATAAACTTGAAAAATAAAATCCACACAAGAGAACTGTATTTAAACAATAGGACAAGTATAGACAATTTCTGTCAATCAGTCAAAAAATGGGTGAATATCATTTGGATGCAAAATTCTCTCAGTCTCTGAACCTCCCAAAGATTAAAGAAGTCCTGTAACACACAGTACTCAAAAGTATTGACAGGAAAAAATGAAGTTGCCTGAACTACATTACATAAAATGTTTGCTGCGGAAACTATACATTTAGAAACATATTTTGTTTCCTGCTGTATGTATGAATTTCATATTCAACCAGTCATCTGTGCTTCAAGGTTAAAAAGTACTCATCAAAATCTGTAACTATTTTTCAAATCATAAGTTAGTAATTAATTTGGATGAATCCAAATAGTATAATCAGCCCATGAGTTTCTAATGGATTCACTGTTATTTAAATGCATGTTGTCTCAAGTCACTATTTTTAAGAGGAATATGTAATGGGAAAACATGGACCAACATTCAGGGGGTAAAAGTTACATAACAGTCAGTAGTGTTCTTTGCCTGGATTGACTGGGATATTACAATGACTACAGAAAAGGTATAGCACATGTGAGTAATACTGTGTGCACCGAAAGGTCATATTAGATGTTCATACATGATAGTCTATTAACTTGGATGATTTAGCCATTCGGGTTATTGGGGAGACAGGGAAGAGAGCTGAAAGATCCTGTGTTACAGAGATAGTTAACAATCATGCTTCCCAGAGTCAGAAAAATCTATTTCTGTATTATTTGTCATCTGCTTTAAACAATCACTTGTTAAAAACAGCTTTGAATATTTTCTTCTTACCCTAGTGATCATAAAAATTATTTCAATGTATCGGTCCAATATATAGTTAGATCCCCATGACAGCATATGAAGATAGAATATGGAAAATGAGGCATAGTTTCTTCAAAAAGCTAAAATTGTTCTCCTTTACCCCCAAACTTTATTTTTGGACCTAATACAGTCTGGGCTCGTGTTTCATTTGTTTAAAAGTACTTATAAGCATAATCCATTGATTGTGTGGGAAAGAAATATTGCCAGACATCAAAGGGGGTTCTAAAAATTGTACGCAGGCAAGAAAGAATTCTCAGGAAGATAGACGAAACTCAGGAAGGTTCCAAACTAATTAAATAAATAAATGTTCCAATTGTCAATAATTCCTCATTTTCTGTCATTTTCATTAACAGCTTTCCAAGCCCTATCTGAAACAAGCTGATACAGAGAAATTAAGAGCAGTAATCAAGCGAGAAATGATGGACCAGCTGGGTCGACATCAACTTGGCAAAACGTGAATACAGTTCAATAGCTGAAACAGATGCTAGAGTTGTTGAAAAACCCTGCAGGAGATATTGATGTATTTTCTTCATATAATGCAGAATGACTGAATAAATGTCAAAAGCTAGAAACTGATGAGGAGAAAAGACTGACAGCCAAACTCCTTATGAAACAGAAACCAAGTGTAACAATTTGCAACCTATTGAAACAGTCTATACATTTATTTCTCTCGATGTCTGACTATGCCATTATATCAATCAGTCCTTGTAACTAAACTGCATATAACTGAGCTGGGGTAGATTTCCCCATAGATTTTTTCTCTCATCATCTACCTGGAGCAGCCGAGACTCTTGAAAATTACTTTATTTTAAAATCTTCTAACACTGATTTCTATCCCAGAAGTGTTTCCCTGAGGTTGGAGGCAAGCACATCCCCCCCAAAAATCTAACGCAGCACAAGGAAATTTTCAAATCTATTCTGTAAAAGCAACACTGTTTGCAGAGTTTGAAAAGCTCGGCAACAAACCCCAGCTACCAACAGCTGCTTGTTCAAACATATGCTTTGTCATGGTCAGCTTCTAATTGTATTCATAATGATGCAATAGCTTTAATAATCCTACCTTCCATGCCAGCTGTTTTTCCTGTCACTCCATCATGCCAATAAGTTGGCTTCTGTAACAAATCAAGATAGTGCAAAACAGCATCTTTCTCCTGATTCTGTCATCTTCCTGAAAGCATTCTATTACTGCCGACTGCTGGGAACCAGAAAGTCAATAGAATTCCAACAGCTCCCCTTTCGCATGATTCAAGTTAGGTTAGGTGGGTATGCCTAACATGATTCTCTCAGTCATTTATTATGCAGCTGCTACAACGTCGGTGTGGTAACCACTCTGACTATCTGATACGTCAGTCAAACAAAACCTACACCTCGGAGCAAACGCAGGAACCAGAGCAGCGTTCTTCTGCATTTAACGAGCATTCTTGCTGCCTAAACACACACACACACACACACACACACACACACACACACACACACACAGAGGATCTGCAAATCTCTTTCAGTATCTACTCCGTCCTCTGTACAGAGGCAAATCCTTTAAATTACAATCTTTTCCTAACTATACCAAGAGCAGAGTTCCTTTGCCACACATCATATTCACACTGAAATTTGGGCTGATTTTCACTTAGCGTCACAGTCTTTTAAGGATAAAAACTGTCTCTTCTCCTTGTACTTTTGAAATAAGGATGCTGTGTGCTCAGCTCTACATATCTGCTTTATGATAAAAAAACAGCATGTGCTTTCTCAAATGGCATTTGCCTCTTATAATGCTATGGAAAATTTGCTAATAAGATGGTTTTTTTAAAGAAAATATTTCTTTTGCACGTTGGACTCATTTAAAGTCAGAGACTCTGTGTATTTGTCCCAGTAGTAGACTCTGTACTTGAATTTTGACTTAGGATGAGTATTTTCTTTAGAAAGTAAAGGATTAGATTAGTTAAATCTCTTACAAAACTTATTTACTGAGTTCAAAGAAACCTGTCATTTTAGAAAAACGCATGCTGTATTTTCAAAACACCATGCATGAATCAGTATTTTTAAACTTACAATTGCCATCAACTCTTACAGTATTCATTTTATTTCAAACTTCTGGGTATACCTCTTTCTTGTGGAATTACTAGTTATAGTTTGAAATGATAAGATAGAAAAAAATTCTGTTTTCATAAGGAAAATATTTTACCGGGGCAGGGGGATTTAATAAAATTGTATGCTTGCTTTCAACTACCTATTCAATATATCCAGCTTAGGAGGGGAGCTATTTCCCACCTGCACAAGCACAGAGCTTGTTGAGAAGCCTCATTGTAAAACTATAATCAATGATTCATTTAGTTTATGTCACTGGTCTAAAATACTTTTTGTCCCTACTGAGTGTGTATATGTGTGTATGTATACATTTTGGCTCCTCTACATCTTTTCATGTAACAGGCACTGAGGAAAAACAAAATAATCAGTAACCTAGAGTTTATGCTGTTTAACTTATAAATGCCAGGGGGAAAAAGGCAGAAAGATAAACTGAGTTGTTTTGGACCCACCAAAGATTTCTCGAAAATGAGGTACACATCATTCATGTAACAAATCTGCAAACACTTGTTTATCAACTGTTGTTTTTTTTAAATTGCTTTATGGTTATCATTTCTATTTCAGAGGTTGGGAAAGGCATAATAAATAAATACCATGTGGTTTTGTTTCTACCCTTAGCCTAGGCTTACCTTTCAGGCTGAAACTCTTACCTCTCCCCCTCCCCTTCACACTTTATTCCGGCCACCAGGAACTTTACTTGCTTTAAATACTGTACTCCTTCCTGTCTCCCGGATACTGCATGTTCTGTTTCACCTTACCAAAAGCCTGCCCTTACTTTTGATTGCCTACCTTCCATCCAATTTTTAAGTATCAGCTTGGAACATCATTTGCAATGAGAGGCCTTTCTCATCCCCTAGATAAAATTATATTTTTCTGTTATGCAATGCCATAGCACCTTGTACTTATTTTGTATTCATCATAATGGCAAATACATAAATGGAAGAAAGGTTGGTACTGTTCTCACACATGCATGACACAAACCTATATGTACAATTATACATGTATGTATGTATGCATGTATCGCTACAATGTTCATGCTCATTTAATCCTCATACTGAACCAATAATGATGACTATTATTACATACATTTTACACATAAGGAAACTAAGGTTCTGAAAAGTTAAAAACTTAGCCGGGGTCACATGACTTTATTTCATTGTTTGTATTCTTTGTTATAACATTAGTTCTTGAGACTGGAGATTATGTTTGTTCTGTCCATTGCTAAATTCTAATATTCTGTGAAGTCTCTGCTAATTGTATCCCATTCATCACTAAGGCAGTAGAACCTGGCTTATGCAATATACTGAAACATGTTTTGATCAAAACAGACATGAGTCCTAATTTAAAAAGCTTATGGGTTAAGTCAACAGCTCCAAACTCAGGTCAAAGGGTCAAAGGATACAACTGAGACATCTGTTAATTGAACAAAAAAATGACATTTTTCTTTTCATTAAACTCTAAAAAAAGTATAGCATTCCCACCACAGCCTGCCACTCATGATGCTCATGTACCTCACGCCTGCTTCCTCTGGGTGCACTTCACTTCACCTGCCCATTATCTGTCCCCAGTAACTGTGGCAGCTGGCCATGCCAGTGCCTCTTCTTTGGCCCATGGTACCCGGGCTATGGGGCTCCACCCCTTCCAGTGTGGGTGCGGGCCAAGGTCCTGCATGAGCAGCTAAAGATGTAACAGGAGAATGGGTAACTGAAGAGGACAAGAGAAGAAACTAGAGTGTATGTTGGTGTTTCATCTCAAGCTGTCAATATGGTTTGCAAACAGAAACTGTTCGAAAAAAATTAGAGATTTACCTGATAAGGGGTAACATCCAATGTTTATTTAGAACTTATAAAATTCAATGCCAGAAAAACAATTAATCCAATTTAAAAAATTGGTTGAAGGCCCTGAAGAGACACTTCTCCAAAGAGGACAGAGTTGGCAAATAGACATATGAAAAGATGTTCAACATCCCTAATTATCAAAGAAATGCAAATTAAAACCACAATGAGATAACCATCTCACAACCTTCAGAATGACTATTATAAAAAAAAATAAACAATGAGTGCTGGTGAGGATGTGGAGAAAGGGAACCCTAGTGCACTGTTGGTGGGAATGCAGACTGGTGCAGCCACTGTGGTAAGCATTATAGAGATACTTCAAAAAATTAAAAATGGAACTGCCCTATGACCCAGTGATTCTACTTCTGGGAATATATTTGAAGAAACCCAAAACATTAATTCAAAAGAATATGTGCACCCCTATGTTCACTGCAGCATTATTTACGATAGCCAAGCGATGGAAGAAGTCCCAGTGCACATCAGTACATGAGCGGGTAAAACAGCCATGGAGCACTGACACAATGGAATACTACTCAGCAGTAAATATAGAAGGAAATCTTACCATTTGTGAGAGCATGGCTGGAGTTGGAGAACATTCTGCTAAGTGAAATAAGCCAGTCAGAGAAAGACAAACACCATATGACTTCACTAGCCAGTGAAATCTAATGAGCAAAATAAGCTAACAAACAAAATAGAGACAGACTCACAGATACAGAGAACAGACTGATGGCTCTCAGAAGGGAAGGGGTTGGGGGCAAGGTAAAAATGTGAATAGATTAAGCCCCCAAAACCTCTCATAGACAGACAACGGTATGGTGATTACCAGAGGGGAAGGGGGATGGAGGAGTAGAAGAGGGTAAAGGGGGGATAAATGGTGATGGAAGGAGACTTGACTTGCGGTGGTGAACACATGATACAATATAGAGATTATATATTATAGAACTGTACCACTGAAACCTATATAATTTTTAAAAATATATGTATTTTTAGAGAAAGGAGAAGGGACAGAGAAAGATAAGGAAAGAAACATGGGTGTGAGACAAAAACATCAATCAGTTGGCTCTAACATGGACTCTGACTAGAAACAGAACTCATACCCAGGCATATGCCCTGACCTGGGAATTGAACCAGCAACCTTTCACTTTGCGGGATGATGCCCAACCAACTGAGTCACTCCCATCAGATTGAAAACCTATATAATTTTATTAATCAATGATACTTCATTGCTTATCAAGATTTAGATAGTGTTTTGCTTCATGGCATGTTGCAATGTATACAGACATTTCCAAGGAAATTCTCAACTCTCAGCCAGAATAACGAACAACTGCTGCCCCACCAACTTCACCAAAATTCGTAAGTCTATAGTTAAAACCATGGGTGCAGAATGTGAAAGATGTGGTAGTAGAAAAGAATCATTAAACAATGCACTTATGTATAGAACTTTCTCAGTCCATGTATGATAGATAAGCTAACAAACTGTTCTCCAGCCAGCCTGCTCTGCTCTGCTCCTATGGCATTTTCAACCCGGCCATTCAACACAGTTCCTGAAGATGATGTATTTTTACTGATACTTTTTTGATAGTTTTTATATAATGAAGTCCTTATTCTATTTTTAACTTAAGATAATAATGCACTATAAATGAATTACCTAAAGTAATACATTTGTCTGTTATCTTACACTATTTCTATATCCCATTTCTAAAATTTTTAGCTGTAAAATGGTCTGATTCATACTGTTACATCTTTCCCTTTTTTATTATTTGATTTTCAGCTTTATTTAAATGTCAGAGATTGTTCTTTATTTCAACCTCTGGTTTTATTTTGCTTGCTTCTTCATTTTGTTGATTAGGTTCCACTTATAGGTGAAATCATATGGTATTTGTCTTTCACTGCCTGGCTTATCTCACTTAGCATAATATTCTCCAGTTCCATTCATGCTGTTGCAAAGGGTAGGAGTTCCTTCTTTCTTTCTGCTTCATAGTATTCCATCACATAAATGTACTGCACTTTTTTGATCCAGCCTAAAATAGCAGTTAATCATAAATTAACTCTTAAAAATAAAAATAAATGTCAGAGAATTTCCTTTAATAGGAATGATATCTGACCTTGCAATATTTAAAAATAAACCACTGAAACAGCCATGCCATATATACATTTTGATTAACTTACTATATACTTTAGTCCAAAGTTCTCTAACTACAAACACTTCATAACCATGGAGTCTCGAATTCTACCTTTGAGTGATTATAGCATCTCACCATGTTAATTCTCCCCTTCTTCTAGGACATGTGACTGATGGTTAGTGGGATAGTTGGAGAATTTTTAATTTGATAATGACCATATGTAACCAGTTAATATTGCCATGTAAATTACTCAATTTATCAGTATAACTAAAACACTTTTACCCCTCTTTAAAAAAGTGTAGCTTCATTTTTATTTATGTGTGTAGGCTAAAGAAGTAGTAGCATTGGCAGTACCTGTGAGTCTGTCATAAATACAAATCAAAAGTTTTTCCAATTGTTTTACAGAGGTTGCATGTATCTCAAATGTTTTTATATTATTTTGAAATTATGATTTTTATTAAGCCCACCACTATATCATGTTATTTCATGTGTTAATAAGGAAGCATGTATATATCACAGATTTTATATTTAAAAAGGCATTTTTTCACTACAACTGGTTTCTTTTGTAATCCTAAATACCTTATTTTGTGTATTTACAAGTATAACCACTTGTCAAAGGTTTTAAGCTGTTATAGCTTTCAGCTTCACCAGGTGTCAAAGGGGTCCATGCTAGAACCCTTGCCCTAGAGGATGGGAGAATATATGTGGTATGTCCGGAAAAAGTCCAGCCACTGTTAATGTACTGACAAGTTTGTGTAACATCAATGTAACCTGGCAGCCAAGGAGAGTGGATTGGAATGCATATATGTGAACATTTATAGCTTCACTGTACTAGTCAGTGAGGGTGGTACACACCATTGAGTGAGCACGTGTACTGTGTGGCCATCACATTCAAAACGACTGAGTAGAGCAATGACTTTGCATCAAATTTTGCATTAAACTTGAACATTCCTCCATGGAATCTATTTGGATGATTCAGAAGGTCAAAACTATGGACAACTGGTGATTGGTAGCTTCATCACAACAGCGCACCTGCTCATGCATCACTTCTCATACAGAGATCTTTGGCAAAACATCAAATCACCGAGGTGACTCAGCTCCCCTTCAGCCCAGATTTGGTGCCCTGTAACTTCTGGCTTTTCCCCAAATTAAAATCACCTTCGAAAGGGAAGAGATTTCAGGCCACTGAAGAGATTCAGAAAAATATGATAGGGCACCTGATGGTGATGGGGAGAACTGTGTGAGGTCCCAAGGTGCCTACTTTGAAGGGGACTGAGCCATCATTGTCTTATGTACAATCTTTCTTGAATCTTGTATCTTCTTCAGTAAATGTCTCTATTTTTTAATTTACATGGCTGGACACCTACGGGACAGACCTCATAGGTATCGAATAATATCTTTGTCTCCCAAGACTGATGACCTGAGTTTATATCATAGATCTATGGCTTAACATTAATGCATTGTAGTGTAAGTTACTTATCCTCTGTTTACTTTTATGTAAAGTAGAAATAATAATTGCTCTTTTGTGTTCTTACTGTGAGGATTAAATGAAAGAATAATTATAAAATACTTAGCACAATGCCTGACATTTGTTAAACTTTTCATGACTGTTGGGTATTATTAGTGAGAGCTCGGGACAGATACAAAGTTATTATGGCAAATAAAAACTGTGAGATACAAAGGGATTAAAAAAGATTTTTAGAACAGGAACTGAAACTCACATATATTACTAGTGGAAATGTAAAATGGTTGAAACCATTTTGAAAATCAATTTGGTAGTTTCTTAAAAGGTAAACATAATAAGAGCCACACACCATTTCCAGCCTGAGAGAAGTTAAAGCATATGTCGAACAAAAAACTTTATATATGAATACTCACAGATATTGTATTTGTAATAGCACCACCGGAATCAATTCATGTGTTTATCATTATCCAAATGACTGAAAAAACCATTCTGTACCTATATAACAGAATACTACTTTGCTATGGGAAGGACTGGACAATTGCAGATGCAACAGCATGAATAAAGTACAAAACACTTATGCTAATTGAAAGAAGCCAAACCAAAAGACTACATATTATGTGATTTCACTCATACAAATCTAGAAAATGCAAAATGATCTTTAGTGACTGTGAGCAGAATAATGGCTGCCTAGGGAAAGTAGAATGAGAAATGAGGAGAAGGGTTACAAAGAGTCATGAGGAAACTTTTGAGAGGTGGGTATGTCCCCCTGTCTTAACTGTGGTGATGATTTCATGGACAATGTGTGGAGGGATGAATAGAGAGACAACAAAGCATATCATGTTTTACATTTCAATCTGTAAATATATTTAGTCTGTTATATATTACTTAGTCTGTTATATAACATAGTCTGTTATATATATATATGTTAAATATATAACATAGTCTGTTATATATTACTTATATCTCAGTAACACTTTTTCAAAATTCCTTTTTACCAGAACTTAGGTCAATCACACCAAGTTCATTAAAGTGAAAAAATTATAGTAACACACTATCACTCCTTTAAAAAAGATAATGTACAAAACTTATAATATAAAATGCATGCTCTAAATAAATTTATTAATAGCATATAATAACCATGAGCCTCACAAAAATAATTTTGGTACCATTTGCTATTTTTACCTTCTCATGTTATCACTGGTTTTGATTTTTGTCCAATTCCAGACAAAAAATTGTTTTATAAACATAAATAATTTTGTTTATTTATGAGCATACAAACCAGTAAAATACAGAAACTACTAGGCTGGTTACAAAATGATCATCTGCATAAAATTGAAGGCATTGATAAATACTACTTGTTGTGATATAATTACCCATTACAGACACCTTGGAACAAGCTTCCTTTTGTTAACCAATAAAAAATACTAAAGGGTTTGATTTTATAAGTTACCGTCATTTCACAGCAAATGATATCATATCAAACTCAGTGAACATTATGAGGGAAAGATGACTAAGAGTCAATTGAATTCATGTGACAATAAGACTGAAAATATTAACACATATCCCTGCATAAAATTTTCTCACATACTGTATTAAAACTGTTGAGGTGGTAACAAAATTAGGCAGGTCACTAAACTTTTACAAACTATTACCTCTGGGAAGTTATAGGTGGGTCAATAAAAGGCAGAAACTCTTGCTTCATTATTTGACTTGCCCCAGTCTAGATCAAAAGATATTAAGATGTTCCTTATATTCACCCATTCACACCCATACACTCCCACAGACACACACATCAGATCATGACACTGTCTCAGATCTCTCCACTGGCTTCCCATCATCCTTAGAACAAAGGCCCTTATTATAGCCTGTAGAATACTTAGTGATACACCTCTGATACTACTTTCTATTCCCTTCCCCCATACTACCTACCTCCTCTATTGTTTTTATTTCTCTCTAATCACACTGACTGACCTTACTTCTCTCCAAACAATCCAAGCTAATTCCCACCGTGGTACACTTTATTTTTATTTTCATTAAAAATATTTATTGAATTTATTGGGGTGGTATTGGTTAATAAAACTATATAAGCTTTGCCCCATTTGGGTGGCTCAGTTGGTTGGAGTGTCCTCCCATTCACCAAAAGGATGAGGGTTTGCTTCCCAGTCAGGGCATGTATCTAGGTTGCAGGTTTGATTTCCTGTTGGGGTAGGTACAGAAGGCAACTGATTGATGTTTTTCTCTCACATTGATGTTTCTCTTTCTCTCTTCCTCTCTTCAATAAAAACATGTCCTCAAGTGAGGATTAAATAATGGTAAAATTATATAGGTTTCAGGTATACAATTCTATAATACATCATATGTATATTGTATTGTGTGTTCACTACCTCAAATTATGTCCTCCCATCACCATTTGTCACCTCTTTACCCTCTTATATTTTCCCCCATTGATCCTTCCTTTGTTAATTCCCATAGGTTGTCTGTTCCGTGAGGTTTTATTTTTTTCTTAATCCATTCACCTTTTTTACCCAGATCTCCAAACCCCCTACCCTCTGACAGCATTTCTCTAATGAGTGACCTTGAGCATCTTCATTTGTTTATTGGCCATTTATATGTCCTTTATCAAGCAACGTCTATTCAGGTCCTTTGCCCATTTTTAATTGGATTGGGGTTTTTTTTGGTGTTGCCTTGTATAAGTGCTTTATGAATATTGGATAGTAATCATGTGTATGTATCATTTACAAATATGTTCTTCTATCCAGTAGGTTGTTTTTTCATTTTGTTTTTCATTTCCTTTGCTGTGCAAAAACTTTTTGGCTTGATGTAGTCTCATCTGTTTAATTTTCCTTTGGTTGTCTTGTCTGAGGAGATGTATCAGGGAAAGAATATTGATATATGAAATGTCCAAGATTTTAAGGACTATTTTATTTTTATAATTTTTATTCAATTTATTGGGATGCCACTGTTAATAAAATTATATAGGTTTCAGGTACACAATCCTACACTACATCATCTGTATCTCACATTGTGTGTTTATCATCCAATGTTTTCTTCTAGGGTTATTATGGTTTCAAGTATAACATTTAAGTCTTTAATCCACTTTGAGTTTATACCTGTGTATGGTACAAGAAGGTGGTCTAGTTTCTTTTTTTCCTATGCCATTTATTGAAAAGACTGTGTTTACCCTATTTTATGTTCTTTCCTTCATTGTCAAATATCAATTGATCATAAAGGTGTTACATTGAGATATGTGTCTGTTTTTATGCTAGTACCCTGCTCTTTTCATTACTATGGCCTTGTAGTATAGTGATATCACAGAGCATGATTCCTCCATTTTTGTTCTTTTATTTTTTTTAAGAATGTTATGACTATTTGGGGTCTTTTGTGGCTCCACAGATTTTTGAAATGTTTGTTATAGCTCTGAGAAATATGCCTTGATATATTGGTAGGAATTGCATAAAATCTATAGATTTCCTTAGATAGTATGGAAATTTCAATGATGTTAATTCTTCTTATCCATGAATATGGTATAAGCTCCACCTTTTTGTATCTTCAATTTCTTTTTTTAGAGTATTACAATTTTCTGAGTACAGGTCTTTTACATCCTTGGTTAAAATTATAACTAGGTATTTTATTTTTATAAATATTATTGTTTTTTTAATTTCCTTTTCTGATAGCTCATTATTGGTATATAAAAATGCAAATGATTTCCAGATATTTATTTGTTATTCTGATACTTCACTGAAATCATCTATCAGTTCTGGTTTTTTGGTGGGTTCTCTACATACAGCATCATGTCATCAGCAAATAATGGCATTTTTACTTCTTTCTTTCTAATTAGGATACCTTTTGTTTCTTCTTTTCTGATTGCTGTGGCTAGTATTTCCAGTACTATGTTGAATAAGAGTAGTGAAAGCAGACATCCCACTCTTGTCCTCAATCTTGAGGAAAACATTTTCAGTTTTTGCCTGTTGAGCATGATGGTGGCTGTGGGTTTGTCATATGTGGCCTTTATTACATTGAGGTATGGTTCCCTCTATTCCCACTTTGCTGAGAGATTTTTTAACATAAATGGTGCTGGATTTTATCAAGTGCTTTTTCTGCATATATTGATATGGTCATGTAATTTTTATCCTTTATTTTGTTCATGTGCTGTATTATGTTTATTGATATGTGTACATTGTACCTACCTAGCATCCCTGGATAAATCCCACTTGGTCATGGTGTATAATTGTTTTAATTTATTGCTGCATCTGGTTTGCTAATATTTTGTTGAGAATATTACAATCTGTGTTCATCATGGATATTGCCCTATAATTATCTTTGTTTATAGTGTTTTTATCTGGTTTTGTAATTCAGATGATGCTGGCCTCATAAAATGAGATCGAGAGTCTTGCCTCCTCTTGAAATTTTTGTAAGAGTTTGAGAATACAGGCATTACTTCTTTAAATGTTTGGTAAATTCACCTGTGAAGCCATCTGATTGAAGACATTTGTCGGGCGTATTTTTTAGTACTTCCGCAATTTCATTTTGTAATTGGTCTATTTAGGTTTTCTGCTTTTTCCTGATTAAGATTTAATTGGTCTTTTCTGATTTTCTGACTCTTATTGATTTAATTGTGGAAGATTGTATATATCTAGGAATTTATTTAGTAATTCAGATGGTCCAATTTGCTGGCATATATTTGTTTATAATATTTTCTCATAATTTTTTGTATTTATGTGGTGTCAGTGTTACTTCTCTTTCTGATTTTATTTATTTGGGTACTTTCCCCATTTTTTCCTTGATGAGTCTGGTAAGACATCTGTCAATCTTGTTTATATTTTCAAAGAAACACCTCTTGGTTTCATTGATATTTTTTATTGTGTTTTAGATTCCATTTCCTTTATTTCTGCTTGGATCTTTATTATTTCCTTTCTACTACTAGCTTCAGGCTTTGTTTATTGTTCTTTTTCTAGTTCCTTTAAGTGTAAAGTTAGATTGTTTATTTGGGATTTTTCTTGTTTCTTCAAGTACACTTGTAAGGCTATAAATTTCCTTCTTAGAACTGCTTTCACTGTGTCCCATAGATTTTTGGGGTTTTGTGTTCATGTTTACTTTTTTTTCAAGGTATCTTTTGATTTTTTCCTCTTGGTCATTGTTAACCCACTCATTGTTTAGTAATGTGGTATTTATCCTCCATGTCTTTATATAATTTTCAGTTTTGTTTTCTTGTGATTGATTTCTAGATACCTACATACCATTATAATCAGAGAAGATGCTTAATATAATTTTAATCCTCTTGAAATTTTCAGACTTGTTTTACATCCTAACATGTGATCTATAGTGGTAAATATTCCATGTGCACTTGAAAAGAATGTATATTTTGCTGCTGGGGAGTAAAATTCTCTGAAGACATCAAACAAATCCATCACATCTAATGTGACATTTAAGGCCCCTGTTTCCTTGCTGATTTTGTGTCTGGAAGATCTCTTCATAAATGTCAATAGGGTATAAAAATCTCCTTCTATGACTGTATTACTGTCAGCCTTTCTCTTTATGTCCACTATTATTTGTTTTATTTATTTAGGTACTCCTGTGTTGGCTGCATAAAATTTACAAAGGTTATATCCTTTTGTTGGATTGTTCCCTTTTTCAGTATATGTTGTCCTTTGTTTCTTCCTATACTCTTTGTTTTAAAAGTCTATTTTGTCAGATATAGTATCGCTACCACACTGTTTATTTCCTTTCCATTTCCATGAAACATTTATTTCCATCTCTTTACTTTTAGTCTCTGCATTATCTTTTGTTCTGAGATAGGTCCCTTGTAGATGCTTATATATGGGTCTTCTTTTCTTATACACTCAGGTACCCTATGATTTTTTATTGGGACATTTAAGCCTTTTATCTTTATAGTGATTATTAATAGGTATGTATTTCTTGACATTTTATTCTTTCATCACCATCATCTTCTTCTACTTCAAGTACACCTTTTAATATTTCTTGAAATACTGGTTTGGTGGTAATGAAATATTTTAGCTTTTTCTTGTCTGGGAAGCTTTTTATTTCACCTTCAATTTTAAATGATAGCCATGGTGGGTAAAGCAGTCTTAGTTGTAGGTGGTTGTTGTTCATCATTTTAAATATTTCATGCCAATTCCTTCTGGCCTGAAATGTTTCTGTTGAAAAAATCAGCTGACAGTCTTAAAGGAGTTCCCTTGCAGTTAATTAATTGTTTTTTATCTTGCTGCTTTTAAGAATCTCTCTTTGTCTTTAATTTTCGCCATATTAATTATGATGTTTCTTGGTGTGAACCTCTTAGGGTTCATCTTGTTTGGGACTCTTCATGCTTTCTGGACTTATACATCTTTTTCCTTCACCAGGCTAGGAAATATTTTAGCCACTATTTTCTCCAATAGGTTATCAATGACCCCCCCTCTCTTTTTCTGGTACCCCTATCATGCAAATGGTGTTACATTTCACATTGTCCCAAAGGTCCCTTAGACTATCCTCATTTTTAAAAATTCTTTTTTTCTTTTTTCTGCTCTGAATGAGTACCTTGGGACATTTTAATTAGCTAATATTTCTTATCAGTTACATCCTTCTACAGATGTTTCAAGGCTCACTCCTCTTCATTGAGGCCTCTGCTCAAATGTGACCACAACAGAAAGACCTTTCTGGATTTCTCTTTGTAAAATAATATTTCCCTGACTTTAATCCCTCTCTATTTATTTATCTTGCTTTATTTTTTAAATAGTACTTATATCACCACCTGGCATCCAATTACTAATTTTAATACTTTATTCAAAAAGTAATTATTTGCCTATCCTAGACACGTTTTTAGATGCCAGAAACATTACTATTGTCATAGAGTTAGTAGTTTTTGACAAAGATTTATATAGAAAAAATAGTCAAAAGTGTGATTTAAAACAAGTGTGGAAAGAACTAGAGGTAGAAATGCAACATTTTAAGAAACATTATGAGGGTCTAATCTAATCAGAGAAAATTCTCTTTAAACATGTAACTAAAGGGTAAATAGTAATTATATGTGTCAAGGGATAAAGGAGGAGAGTACTATAGGCAGAGAGAATAGGCAGAAAATTATTCAAATACTGGAAAGTCCATGATGAATGGAGTACAGTGAATAAAAGGGAGAGTAAAATATGATGAGGATCTTAAGTCAGTCAGGGTTTAGATCACGTGGGCTTCTTCATCAGCCATGTTAAAGATCCTATAATTTTCCTAAGGACATTGAAAGCTATTAACTGAATGAATTATGTGACGAGATTGCATGCCAAATGTATATAAACCTCAATGTACTCAAATAATAGATTTTAAAAAATATATTGAAATGATAATTCTAGAAGTATGGATACTAGTTAAGAGGTAATTTCAGTATATTAGGAAATATCATTTGAAGAGATAGCTAGCTAGAAAGAGAACTTCCAAACATATTTAACAGGGAGAATATGGTGGTTGGTATGAGGAGTAAACATTTATCTCCACATATTCAACTTCAGCAACTGAGTGAATGGTGGCAATATTTCATAGAATAGCCAGGTTGGAAAAGAGATGATTCCTTAGGTTTTGTTTCCATTGAGTTTGAGATTCTTGTGAGACATTCATGCAAATCCATCAAGGAGGACACAGATATTAGGGTCTGAATTTAAGAATACATAAACATTTTACATTTGCCAGCATTTGATAATCAATGAAAGCATACATTTGAGCAATCTTGGAGATGAAATAAGTTGTGAAAAGAAATAACAGCCTAAGAGAGTACCCTGAAAAACTGTAAATTAATAACTGGATAAATAACAAATGAGACTATCAGGAAATAGAGAAGGGATATACAAAAGGAAAATACACAAAGAACTAATAGAGTTTTGGCATTCTGAAAGTTAAGGGTATAGGGAGTTAAAAGAAAGGAGAAATTGTTAAGTGTGTCCAATATCATTGTGACATGCACTAAAATGGTGACTAAAAAGATCTGGGTTTAGCAACATAAAGAACATAGTGAGCTGAATGTGAATAATTTCAGGGAAGGCAAGTTAGAATTGGTTGAAGAGTAAATGGATCAATATAGGACAAGAGCTAAAGGATGCTTTGCAGACAAGAAACATTTTTTTAAATTTATGTAAAATTTAACTTTTCCTGAAAATATATGAAGCTTAATTATTATATCAAACACACCTAACAATTTTTGAAACTTTAATCAGTACAATGCCAAAGACTGCTGACCGTCTGGTATGGATGTATTTTTTTTTCTCACCCAATTAATCACTGTTGTCCATCCCTCACTTCCCACATTCCCTTGCTCCTAGTCTTGTTGGAGCTACACTATCACAACCTCTTTATCAACATAGTGTACCAGTCACTGAAAGAGATACATTTAAATATCCAATATGATCATGGATTTCTCCCTGTCTGTGTGGTTGTCAATTTTGCTCTGCTTATTTGGAAGGTAATTAGGTTATACCCCGATTTTAAATTTTTATATATTCTTTTTTAAAATTTTGATTTGCCTATTTTTCAAGTACAGTTTTCTGTCTATTTCTCCCATCCCAGCCCCACCCGCCCCGTGCTCCCCACCTCCCTCCCATTTCCACCCCCCTTAGTTCTTGTCCTTCATACTTGTTCCTCCAAATCCCTCCCCCTTTTCCCCTTAATTTCCATTCCCTCTCCCCTCTGGTCACTGTCCCCTTGTTCTCTATTTCAGTGTCTTTGTTTTTATTCTCCTTTCTTGTTTGTTTTGTTGTTTAGCTTCCTGTTAAAGATGAGATCATATGGTATTTGTCTTTCAACACCTGGCCTATTTCATTCAGCATAATGCTTTCCAGTTCCATCCATGTTGTTGCAAAGGGTAGGAGCTCCTTCTTTCTCTCTGCTGCATAGAATTCCATTGTGTATATGTACCACAATTTTTTGATCCATTCATTTACTGACGGGAAAACATATTTGCCAACGATACCACAGACAAAGGTTTAATCTCCAAAATATACAAAGATCTTACACGACTCCACTCTAAGAAGACAACCAACCCAATTAAAAAATGGGAAAAGGACTTGAACAGACACTTCACCAAGGAGGACATAGAGAAGATCCAGAGACACATGAAAAGATGCTCAATATCACTAGCCATCAGAGAGATGCAAATTAAAACCACAATGAGATACCACTTTACACCAGTCAGGATAGCTATCATAAACAAAGCAACAGACAACAAATGTTGGAGAGGTTGTGGGGAAAAGGGGACCCTAGTTCACTGTTGGTGGGATTGCAGGCTGGTGCAACCATTATGGAAAACAGTATGGAATTTTCTCAGAAAAATAAAAATCGACCTGCCTTTTGACCCAGCAATTCCACTGCTAGGATTATATCCTAAGAATCCTAAAACATTAATTTCAAAGAACCTATGCACCACAATGGTCATAGCAGCACAATTTACAATAGCCAAGAGTTGGAAGCAATCTATATATTCTTTTTGATCTGACTTATTTTAACATTATAAAATCTCCTTCATTTTTCAGAACACTTTTTTTTGTCTGAGACTCTTCTTTGTCTGATATTAATTAATATAATTAATAACAATTATTTTGGTTCATGGTTGCATGCATCTTTCACCCTACATGTGTCATTACAATTAAAGTGGTTTTCTTCTGAATATACGGCTATGTTTTTCCTTGGTATGACAATTTTTATCATTTAATCAATGTTTAACATGCAGTCTACCATCCTGTTATTTTCTCTGTCCTATTTTTCTCTTTATTTCTCTACTCTACCTTTTTTTTGCTAATATTAACTATTATACTTCTACATATGGTAGATGCCACACAATGCATTATGAATATTGTTGCTTTAAACATTCAGTTGTGTTAATTTAGCCATTTTTACCATTATATGAGAAGTTTGTTCATTCTTGCATGTCTGGTTCTTTTCTATCTACAATAATTTTTCCTCAGCCTCCAGAATCCCCTTTAGACTTTATGCTGATGTAGAACAACTGGTGATAATTATCTCAGCTTTTGGATGACTGACAATATCTTCATCTTGCCTTCACTTTTTTTATAACTTTCTCTTTTACATTATAGTATATACCCGTGTCGTTGTAAGAAATTATACAAACAATCCTGCACACTCTCCACCCAGCCTTCCCCAATGGTAACACCAGCCACACCTACAGACAATGCAACAGACAGGAAATTGACAGCATCTGAAACTGATGTTTTTCAAATTTTACCAGTTTTACATGCATTCATCTTGTCCCATCCTTCTTTCTCTCCTTTTCCCTCTACTCTGTGTGTGGTTTGTTCAGGGAAATGTATCATATGGGTATTTCATGTGACCACCATCACAGTTAAGAATCACAACAGTTCCACACAGAAAGCCCTCCTGCCACCCTCTTATTGCCAGAGCCACCTCTTTCTTTGTTTCTTTTTATTTTTAATTTTTAACAATAGGGGAATTGTTTTTTTATTTTTGTGTGTGTGTGGTTGTAACTTTATTTATTTATTTATAATTTCTTTAATTGTTTGAGTACAGTTTTCTGTCTTTTACTCCCATCCCAGCCCCCCACCGTTCCTGAAGTTAGAGAAAGAAGAGAATATAAAACCCAAAGAAAGGAAAACGAAGGAAATACTGAATATATGGGCAGAAAGAAATGATAATTAAAACCTGAAAACCACAGAGTCATTAATCAATGTAACAAAAAGATGAGTCTTTGGAAAAAGAACAATTAAATGTATAAATGTTTAGCAATAGTAACAAAGATAAAATGAGAGAAAACAGAAAGCACCCAAAAATGCGAATTGAACACGTCACTATAGACATTAAAGCCATTAAAATGGTACTAAGAGAATACTTAGAACAATATTATGCTCATGAATTCTAGAACTTAACATAAATAAAAAAATTTCTTGAAAACCAGAAGTTACCAAAACTCAACCAAGATGAAAGGGACAATATGAATAGTCCTTTGGACATTGAAGAAATCAAATTCATAATTAAAAGCTACAGGAAAAGGGTTTCCAGGCCCAGAGGGTTTCACTGGAGAAATCTATCACATATTTAAAGAATTAACGCTGATTTTACACACTCTTTTTTAAGAAAATACACAGGGATTATTCCTCAACCCATTTTATTAGGCTAATATTACCCTGACATCCCCAAATAGAAAAAGACAAGAATAAAATAAAAACTACACACCGATAACCCTCATGAATATATTTAGGTGTGAAAATTCCTAAGAAAATGTAGCAAATAGTATTAAGCAATGCATAAAAAAGAATTATGCAGCATTATCATTGAAATAACTATAAATTCACAAGAAGTTGCAAACCTGAACTCAGAGGTGTTCCCTCTACCCATTACCCAGTTTCCCCTAAGTGTTACTTAGGGGAATTTTGTCACATGCTGTGGCTTTATGTCACCACCTCTGCAATCCAGATACCAAATTTTCATGATCACAAAATGTTCTGTTCACTATCCCTTCATAGCCACCTCCACTTTGTCTCCACAAAATCCCTAGTCTCTGGCAATTTTTTTCCATCTTCATAATTTTGTAACTTCCACTGTGTTATATAAATGGAATAACAGAGTGTGCAACTGTTTTAGACTGGGTTTTTCTTCTTCCACTTAGCATAACAAGCTAGATCCATCCAAGTTGTACAAATCAATAGTTCATTCATTTTGATCACTCAGTAGCACTCCACAGCATTCACATACATGGTTTAACAGTTCATCTATTGTAGCACATTCTGGTTGTGTTCAGTTCTGGGCTATTACAAAGAAGCTATTGACAATCATGTAGAGTATTTTTCTGTGGACATGTTAAGTCCATTTCTCTGAGTTACCTGCCCAAAAGTGCACCTGCTGTATTATAGAGTATTTGCATATGTTCTTCTTTTTGAAGAAGTATTTTCCAAAGTGTTTATATCACTTTATATTTCCAACAATATAGGAGAGGTACCATTACTCTGCATCACCTGTTGGCATTTGGTACTGTCATTAAAATAAAATTACCAGTAGCTCTTCTGATAAATGTGTAGTGATATCTCACTGAAGTCTCATTCTGCATTTCCCTAATGGTTGGTGATGTTGAACATCTTTTCATGAGCTTCTTGTCATCGTATACCCTCTTCAGTGAAATGTCACTTCCTGACTTTTGCCCCTTTTTAAAACTGGATTGTTTGTTTTTCCCATTGAGAGATTTCTAGCAAAGAATTGTTTACTTTTTAATCAGATATGTGGTTTGAGTACATTTATTCCAAATCTGGAGTTTGTGTTTTCATCTTCATAACTGAGTCTTTTACAGGGTAAGTTTTATATTTGATGAAGTCAAATTTATCAATATTTTAAATTTATAAGTCATATTTTCCTGGCATAATTAAGAACTCTTGCATGAGCCCAATGTTCTGAAGACTTTCCCCTATGTTTTTATTCTGCAAGTTTTCTAGTTTTATATTTTACATTTAAATATGTGATTCATTTTGAAGTAATTGTTTAATAAAGTATCAAAATATGAAGGTTCTTTCTTTTCTTTCTTTCTCTCTCTCTTTCTCTTTCTCTCTTTCTCTCTTTCTTTCTTTCTTTCTTTCTTTCTTTCTTTCTTTCTTTCTTTCTTTCTTTCTTTCTTTCTTTCCTTCCTTCCTTCCTTCCTTCCTTCCTTCCTTCCTTCCTTCCTTCCTTCCTTCCTTCCTCCCTTCCTCCCTCCCTCCCCCCTTTCTTTCAATCTTTCTTTCATTCATTCTTTCTTTCTTTCTTTCTTTCACTCTTTTTCTTTCTTTCTTTCTTTCTTTCTTTCTTTCTTTCTTTCTTTCTTTCTTTCTTTCTTTCTTTCTTTCTTTCTTTCTTTCTTTCTTTCTTTCTTTCTTTTCTTCTCTCCTTTCCTTCCCTCCCACCCTCCTCTCTCTCCTTCCTTTGCTTTCTTCCTTCCTTCCTACCTTCTGTCCTCTGGATAGCCAATAGCTCTAGCACCATTTGCTGAAAAGACTATCCTGTTCCATTGAACTGCTTTCACAATTTTGTCAGAATTCATTTGGCTGCACTTGTGTGGGTTTTTTTTTTTCGTTCTTCACTCTATCCTTCCACAAACACCAAACAATCCTGATTAACATTGCTCTATAATAAATCTTCAAATCTTGTATAGTGATTCCTCCCATTTTATTCTTATTTCTCAAGACTGTTTTAGAAGTGAGTGTATGTCATATAAATTATCAAATCTCCAAGTGCAGAGTTCCACATAGTAATCCCTCACCATCCTATTTCAGCATCTTTAGTGATCTTTCAGCATCTTTAGCATCAATATTATTAAATATTGATAATTTGTGCATTCTATTATTTATCAGTCTTGCAATAGGCTTGTTAGTTTTATTGATTTATTCATCTTGGAATCATTTTATTTCATTGACTTCCTATATTTTTAGTTTTAAGTTTCATTGTCTTCTGCTCTTACTTTTAAATTTCCTTCCTTGTGCTTGATTTGAGTTTATGTTGCTATTCTTTTCTCTACTTACTTGATGTAGGAGTTTAGACTATTGATTTGAGAGTTTCTTTCCTGATGAATCTATGTAGTGCTATAAATTTCAGCTACAACACAGCTTTAGCTGAATCATAAAAAATTGTTAATTGTGTAATGTCATTTACATTCAGTTCAATATATTTTTAAAAGCTTCTCTTGAGACTTCTTTTCCTATTCATGGATTATTTAGAAGCCTATTGTTGAGATTTCCCTGTTATCTTACTGATATTGACACCTAGTTTGATTCTCTTGTTGTGAGAGAACACATTGTGTGTGATTTCAATTAAAAAATTCAGGTTTTATTTTTGTGTGTATGGCTCAGGATACAATCTGTCTTGGTATATGTTTTATATGTACTTAAAAAGATTTTGTATTCTGAAGTTGTTCTGTGTTCTATAAACATTGAAGAGATCCTGTTGGTTAATGGTGTTGTTATGTTCTTCTACATCCTTGGTAATTAATTGGCTGTGTAGTGGTTCTGTTAATTACTGTAAGAGGTTTGACATCTGCAATACAATAGTTGATGTGTCTATTACTCTTTCCAGTTCTATCAGTTTTTACTTCACATATTTTGCAGTTTTTTTGTTTAGTACATGCACATTTAGGACTGATATATCTTTTTTGGTGAACTGACCCTTTTTCTCATCATAAAAACCTCATATCTATTTCTTGTTATTTTCTTTCTTCTTAAGTCTGTTTCATCTGATGTTAATCTAGTCACTGTTTTCTTTTAATTAATGTATATGAGTATATCTTTTTCTATTCTTTTACTTCAAGTTACCTATATCATTAGAGTTTGAGTTCACCTAGATAGCATATTGGTGGATCGATCACCTTTATTCACTTTGTTGAAGTCTGCCAATTTGTTATTTTTGTTCGTTTGTTTTCTCTGATTCTGCTCCTCTGTTTCTCTTCCCTTGCCTTCCTTTGGGTTATCTGAGTAATTTTTAAAATCCTAACTTTGTTTATTATAGTATTTTAGTACTATTATTGCTCTGTATAATGTACTCAGTGGCTGTTTTAGATAATACAATATACATATATAAGAAACTAATGAGATGGCTAGTCTATTACCCTCATATTTACCCACTCCAAATTTCTAACTCTTTTACTGTCATTTCCTTTTTGTTTGGACAACTTTCTTCAGTCACTCTTTAAGATTAGCATTGCTAACAAATTATATGCATTTTCCTTTATCTGAGAATGTTTGCATGCCCCCTGAATTCCTTAAGGAATTTCTTCTTTGTCTTAGGAATATGGTCCACAATGACTTCCATTTGAATTTTCACCTTTCAGGTCCTACTTATAACTGTTTGTATCTGTCGTATACTTAGTGCCATACAACTGTTAGTTGCATGCATTGACATTCTTTCACTGTACCCATATAAGTACTGCTTTAATCAAGGGTCTGACCATCTTCCCTGCTCCACAAATTCTTTCTTCCTGGTTTGTCCAAATTAAGTGCTAGAATATACATTCTTCAAGTCCGCTGTAAATATATGGTATTTATGCATTAATCAAATAGGTATCTGTTGAAGACTCATGATATACTTTGTATGGAACTTAGAGGATTTGTTTTTAAGTTAAAGAAACTTGTGCCTTTTATAATATTACATTGTAGACAAAAAGAATAGAAAGAAACACATGGCAATGGACAGCAACATATACTTAAGGTCTAAAATCACAGGGACTCTGTTTTCTCACTTGACAGGCCCTTTACAGAGGAAATCTATTTTAAATTTCCACCTATACATATTCTCACCAATTCCACAAGAACACTATTTTAATGAGGAGGCTATTTTATCCATTTCAAAGTTTGGTTCCTAATATTATCAAACTATCCCAAAACCAGTGAGACAAAGAAGATGCATGTTCTTTTGATTCCCAGCCCTGGCTGGTGGGGCTCAGTGGATTGAGCACATGCCTGTGAAGCAAAGGGTCATTGGTTCGATTCCCAGTCAGGGAACATGCCTGGATTGCAGGCCAAGTCCCCAGTAGGAGACACATGAGAGGCAACCACACACTGATGTTTCTCTCCCATTCTTCTTCCCTTCCCCTCTCTCTAAAAATAAATAAAATATTTTAAAAGAGAAGATGCATGTTCTTTTGATTCCTAAAATTCATTTAAGACATAAAATATGAAGTGTCAATGCCACAAACAGCTAATAAAAGTGACAGGTCATGGGCTCACAGATCCTGGCTCAACATTTTTTGTTCCTTCTAGCTAATCATCTTTTTATCATCCTATTTCTCTGCCAATTTCCCTTATTCCTCTGAAGTGATTTTCCTTAATGGCTTTCCCTCTAATTATTGTAAAAATAAAATGTATAAAATAACTATTACTCTAGGTTGATGTGGGATATTGCCACATTTTTAAAGAATTTGATAATTGTCTTATGATTCTCCCCAAATTGTGTCCAGAGAAAATTTGATCACTCTCTCCCCTTACTTCTATATTTCTTACTCACTGGAAGTAAAAGCAACCCTCCCTCCCCATCTGGAATTTCAACACTGGCCATCCCAGTAATGGCTTTGACATTTGCTCTATCACGTTGTGTGGTGGACCCTGGCCAGCAGAGTCCGCCTGTTGTGGCTGATGGTGAGAATGAATGCATAGGCAACAACAATCCTGTGTGGAAAAAAGGAACAGGCACGACTACTCTCTCAAGGGGAGAGTGCCTATGGTGCCTCAGCCACTCCCTCAAGGGGGGGAAAACCCCGACCCTTGCCTAGACAGGCTTTTATTGTTTTCCTGGAGTCTTACATCATAGAAAGATTTCTTATCTATTACATAGGATATTATTGTCTACATTCTAGGTACAATCAAGGAAATAAAAATAACATGCAGAGGGGAATGGTGATGAGCTGATTAGCTCTGTCCTTGGGAGAACTCATGCAGGCTTTGGCAATTGCCTTGAAGATAGACAATACACATTTGTTGTTTTAGACCAGGGTGATGGAGTTTTAGCAAGAGCAAGCCATAACAGTCTGTATGCATTTTCCCGGCCTGATTCCCACGGGAAAACTCGATTTGAAGATCTGGCTCCTTTCCAACACTTTGCTTCTGTAGGTTTTTCATACGGAGCTGAGTCACATTTGCCAGGCCAAGACAAACTGGTCCCCTACAACTGTGGGCCTTAATTAATGGAACACCAATGGTAACATTCTCCTTGTTTTACGTGGTCAGGATAACATCAACTGCTATTCTACCTGAGATGACACAACAGGGTCCCAGAGGCAAGACTTTTCCCTCCCATGTACTGATCCTGGCTTTTGCTTATCATTTTTTTTACAGGCCATCATGTTCTCTCTCCTTCTTGGCTCTATTACTATGCCCCTTCAGGCTAGTGTCTGTCTCTCTGGTTCCTCAAACTGGCTGAGGGTCAATTGATCTTCTATAAGAGTTCCAGGCTGAGAACTCTTACACTCTAACTCCAAACCGAAGTGACATTCTTCCTTTAGGTCTTGTCTCTGTGCCCTCCAATGTAATAACTAACCTAACCAATTATTTCCACTAAAGGGGGATGATTCTTGAGCCACACATAACAACACTCCCTGGTAACAACAGCCAACGTATTTGGAGGCATTCTTCAAGAGATGAAGTAATCACCCCTCTCTTCTAAAACCTAAGAAACAAGTAGCTGTTGGAAATTCAAATTCTGTAAAAATAAATAATAATGTCATTGTAGACTAGGTACTTGTTACAAATTGGTCTTTTAAGTCTCTCAAATCATACAATGCATATAACACCAATTCTGTCGATATTTTGGGCAGCCCTGCTGAAAAAAGGCAATTCATTTTGACTAACAATCCTTTTCAAGCTTGAAACCTCTTAAGAAATCATCCAAAATTCCCCTGTAAATGTTGAATTGCTTCATGTCTCAAGGGTTTGCTTAGTCGCTAAATCGGAATAAAAATGCCATATTAAATGCATTTATTCTTTGCAAATGCTTAGTGGAATTTTACTAATCATCACACTTTCCCTAATACACAACCACTTATTCATTTATCACAGGTTCACAGGAAGCACTTTGATGTTGCTTGAGTTGAACCTGTATGTTCAAGTGTTATCTGGGAACAAATGGCAGCTGGGTATCACACTCATATATGTCCAATAAATTAAATCACAGACTTTTCCCAAATTTTCCAATATTTCAAAGAAGCTCAAAATACTAACTTGAAAAGACGTGTATATAATTTTGCAGAAGTGAACTTTCTTTCAGACTTTCTTGAAATTGTAAAGAGCCCTTTTGTGATAGAGATTGAAAATTCTGGTCAAAGATATAATAATAACCTTAAAGCAGCACATTTACCACTAGCTATGAGCACTGTGCACTTAACGATTACCTTACCTTTCATTTAATAGATGTAATTTATAAATGGCAAAAATTGCCCTTATCTTCAGATTACTGATGGAAATTATAGTCATTATGGAAACATCATATAATTTTGACAATGAGGGAATTTCTCTCGCATATATTTGCAGGAAATGTAGCAACTCTAAACTCTATTATTTCTCTTTTTGATGCTATATAAAATTATAAACTGCCCCAAAACCTTTTTTGGCAATCCACACCCATTAGTTTATTGTAACAGGTTTCAGAGTTGTGCACTGGGTCATTTACCTGCAGACAATTTATTTTGGGTTCATGGCTACTTTTCTTTTTACATTCCCTGCTTCCTTTGAGCTGAGTTGCTAATGATTCATGAAAAAAGAGTAAAAATGCACAAGAAAAATAAGTTAATGCAGTAACATTCATGTTTTGTTCCAAGAGAGATAGCCTGTACATTTATGATTTCTGAATTCTAAAAGGAGCATATCACAAATGAAAGACACGTTTAATCCCTCTTCACAAATGATGCTTTTTCTTCACTCTTTTGGTCTTTAAATAATCAAAAGATAACACATATTGGAGAATAAGCTAAAAGAGAACAGCTAACCCTAAAACAAAATACATCAAAAACATAATTGAAGGCAACAAATAAAAAACAAGATAAACAAACAAAAACACAGAGACACACACAGAATGATGATTACCAGAGGGTAGGGTATGGGTGGGTAGAAAAGGGTAAATGATGTCAAATATATGGTGATGGAAGAAGATTTGACTTTGGATGCTGGGCACACAATGCAATATACAGATGATGTATTATAGAATTGTACACTTGTAACCTATATAACTTTATTAACCAGTGTCTCCCCAATAAATATAATAAAAATAAAGGGAAAATAGTTGAGGTAGGCAGAGGCAGATCTCGAGGTACCTTGGGACTTTTGCCAACTTATCACAGAGCCCAAGGCTGGTAAAAGCCACACTTGGGGCACAGTGTGGTCCTTCCTGTGCACACTCAGACTAAGCAGAGACATCCATAAACTGTGAATCACTTTGTAGATCCAAAGTTGTCGAGACCCAGTCACAGGCAGCAACTGACATTGGCTGGCAACAGAGTCCCACTTAAGAGACCCCAAAACAAACATACCCAGTAGCCACCTTCAGACAATATCAGAGAAGAATCTGATTAGTTCACAAGTATCATATCCAAAAGGAGATCTTGGCAGACATGAGACACTGCTGAGGTGAATTCTGTTTCATGAGGTCACCACCTGCATAGCAGCTCATACACTGTGGCTGAGGTACATACTACAGTCAGCCAGCCTAAGGGTTGACCTCACACACAAACAGGCCAACAGAAATCAAGACTCAATCATAACCAGAGAAGGGCACACATAACCCACACAAGAGACACTCCTGGAAAACCCAGTTCAGGTGACCAAGGAGACTACCACTGGGTACCACAGGACAGGTACTCCATAAGTCCACCCTACTAAGACAGAGAAACATATCAGATATATCTGGTACATAGAAACAAATACAAAAAGGTGCCCAAAATGAGGACACAAAGAAGTATGCCACAGATGAAAAAAATAGAACTGTCCAGAAAAAGAGCTAAAGAAAATGGAGGCAAGTCATTTATCAGATATAGAGTTAAAAAATGACTATAAGAATGCTCAAGGAAATCAGTGAAAATGACATCAACATGAAAGAGGACACAGAAATTATATAAAAAAATAACCAGGCAAAAATGAAAAATAAAATATCTGAAATGAAGAATATACTAAAAAATAAAAAGTAAGTTAGATGAAGCAGAGGACTGAATCAACAATTTGGAAGACAATGTAGCAGAAAATACCTAATAAGCACAAGAACAATAACAAAAAGCAGGATATTTAAGGGACCTCTAGGACAACATCAAGTGTAACAGCATCTACATCATAGGGGTAGCATAAGGAACAGAGACAGAACCAGGGATTGAGAAAACTATTTGAAGAAAGAGTGGCTGAATAATTTCCTAACATGGTGAAGGAAAAGATAAGAGAGTCCAGGAAGCACTGAGAGTCCCAAACAACATGAACCAAAAGAGGCTCACAGAAGACACATGATTAAAACTGCAAATGTTAAAGATAAAAAGAGAATCTTAGAAGCAGCAAGAGAAAAAATAGTTTCCTATAAGAGATCTCCCATAAGACTGTCAGCAGATTTCTCAACAGAAACATTCCAGTCCAGAAGGGACCGGCATGAAATATTCAGAGTGATACAAAGCAGGGACCTACAACCAAGACTACTTTGCCAAGCAAGGCTATCATTTATATTGAAAGACAAACAGATTTCCAGACAAGAAAAGCTACAGGATTTCATTACCACCAAACCAGTATTTCAAGAAATGTTAAAGGGTCTTCATTAAGAAAAAGGAGAAGGAGGAAGAGAAGGAGGAGAGGAAGAAGAAGGAGGGGAAGAGGAAAGGAGAGGAAGAAAAGGAAAAGAAGGATAAGAAGAAGCATCAACAGTGAAACATAGTTAGAGGAATAAAATGACAATAAATATGTATCTATTAATAATCACTTTAAGTGTAAAAAGCTTAAATACTTAAATCAAAAAACATAGGGTAGCTGAGCGGATAAGAGCTCAAGACCCATATATAAGCATCTACAATATGACCCACTTCAGAACAAAAGATAACACACAGACTAAAAGTAAAATGTAAAAAGATATTTCATACAAATGAAAATGAAAAAAAGCTGTGCTAGCAATACTTGTATCTGACAAAATAGACTTTAAAATAAAGGCTATAGTAAGAGACACAGAAGGACACTATATAATGATAAAGGGATCAATCCAACATGAGGATATAACCATTGTAAACATCTACGCACCCAACGTAGGAGTACCTACATATTTAAAACAAATCTTGATGGACATAAAGAGAAAAATCAAAAGTAATACAGCCATGGTAGGGGATTTTTAACACCCTACTGAGCTCAATGGATAGATCTTTCAGATAGAAAAATCAACAAGGAAAAAAGAGACTTAAGTGACACATTAGATCAGATACATTGGATATAATTGATATCTTCAGAGCATTTCAATCCAGGGAAGCAAAATATACACTCTTTTTAAGTGTACATGGAACTTTTATTAGTAGAGACTACATATTAGGAGACCAAACAAATCTCAAAAATTTAAGAAGATTGAAATTATATCAAGCATATACAAAATATGTAGTAGTATACAAAATAAATATACAGAAATCAGTTGCATTTTTATACACCAATAATGAACTATTAGAAAGGGAAACTAAGAAAATAATCCCATTTACTATTGCTTAAAAATATAAAATTCCTAGGAGTTAATTTAACCAAGAATGTGAAAGGTCTTTACTCAGAAAATTATAAGACACTAAAGAAAGTAATTGAAGAAGATACAAATAAGCAGAAGCACATACCATGTTCATGGATAGGAAGAATTAACATTATTAAAATGTCCATACTACCCAAAGCAATCTTTCTTTTTTTTTTAAAGATTTTATTTATTTATCTTTAGAGGGGAAGGGAAGGAGAGAGGGAGAGAAATATCAATGTATGGTTGCTTCTGGTGCACCCCCTGCTGGGAACTGGCCCCTGCTGGGAACTGGCCTGCAACCCATGAATGTACCCTGACTGGGAATCAAACCGCGATCATCTGGTTTGCAGGCCCGTGCTCAATCCACTGAGCTACACCAGCCAGGGCCCAAAGCAATCTTTCAATTGAATATAAATCTTACTTTGATATCAATGGCTTATTTCACAGAACTAAAACAAATACTTCAAAATTTTATGTGGAACAACAAAAAACCTCAAATGGCCATAGCAATCTTCAGAAAGATGAACAAAATTAGAGGAATCATGCCACCTGATATTAAACTATACTACAAGGCCATACTAATCAAAACAGCATGGCTTTGGTTCACTAGCTTATTTTGTTGGAGTATCATCTTGATATGACAAGATTGTGGGTTCAGTCTCCAGTCAAGCCACATATAAGAAGCAACCAATGAATACATACATGAGTGGAAGAACAAACTGATCTTTCTTGCTCCTGCTCTCTCACCCTTACTCATTCTCTATCTCAAAAAAAATCAGTAAAAACAACAGCATGGTACTGGCATAAAAACAGACATATAGTTCAATGGAACAGAATAGAGCACTTAGAAATAAATCCATGGCTTTATGGTCAATTAATATTTGATAAAGGGGGAAGGAACATACAGTGGGGTAAAAATAGTCTCTCAATGAATGTTATTGGGAAAATTGGGCAGATACATGCAAAAAATGAAACTATAACATCTCCTTACCTCAAATACAAGAATACACTCAACATAGATTGAAGACTTAAATGGAAGACTCAAAACCATAAAAATCCTAGAAAAAAAGATAGGAAGTAAAATCTCTGACATTTCTTGCAGTGATATTTTTTTCAGATCTATCATCTCAGGCAAGGGAAACAAAAAAATTTAACAAATGGGAACTACATCAAACTAAATTTTTTTGCACAGCAAAGGAAGCCATCAACAATAAAAGACAACCCACTGAATGGGAGAACATACTCACCAATGTTACATCAGATAAGATGTTAGTATCCAAAATTTAGAAAGAACTTATATAACTCAATGGGGGGGGTATGGAGAAGTCCAATTTTAAAAATGGGCAAAGGATCTAAATAGTTTTGTGAAGAGGACATAGAAATGGCCAACATGCATGTGAAAAGATGCTTAATGTCACTAAAAATAAGAGAATGCCAATTAAAATCATAATAAAACATCACCTTGCACCTATTGGAATGGCTGTCATCAATAAATCAACAAATAACAAGTGTTGGTGAGGATGTGGAGAAAAGGGATCCCTTGTGTACTGTTGGTTCTATGAAGACTGGTACAGCCACTGTGAAAAGCAGTATGAAGCTACCTCAAAAAATTTTTAAATGGAGCGGCCTTATGACCCAGTGATTCCACTCCTTGGAATATATTTGAACAAACCAAAAACACTAATTCAGAAGAATATATGCATCCTCATATTCACTGCAGTGTTACTGACAATAGCCAAGGTTTGGAAGTAGTACAAGTGCCCATCAGTAGATGAGTGGATAAAAAAACCTGTGGTATGGCCCTGGCTGGTGTAGCTCAGTGGATTGAGCATGGGCCTGTGAAACAAAGGATCATGGTTCGATTTCCAGTCAGGGCACATGCCTGGGTTACAGGCCAGTTCCCAGCAGGGGACGCATGAGAGGCAACCATACATTGATATTTCTCTCCCTCTCTCCTTCTCTTCCCCTCAAAAGATAAATAAAATAAAATCTTTATATATATATATATATATATTTATATATATATATAAATAAATCTTTTTATATATATATATATAAAAGCTGTGGTACATTCACACAATAAAATATTAATTGGTCTTAAAAAATAAATTGTTACATTTTATGACAGTATGAATGTATCTGAAGAGATTTATGCTAAATGAACTATGCCAGTCAGAGAAAGACAACCCTATGATTTATCTTATATATGGAATCTAATGAACAAAACAAACTAACATTCAAAATAAGAGACAGACTCCTAG
Source organism: Artibeus jamaicensis (assembly GCF_021234435.1). NCBI lineage: Eukaryota > Metazoa > Chordata > Mammalia > Chiroptera > Phyllostomidae > Artibeus > Artibeus jamaicensis. The sequence goes on along the minus strand of NW_026522028.1, from coordinate 3,493,909 downwards.
ATAAACAGACTGACAGCTGTTAGAGGGAAGGGAGGGTTGGGGGCTGGATTCAAAAGGTAAGAGGATTAAGCAAAAAAAAAATCCTCATAGTCATGGACAACAGTATAGTGATAACCAGAAGGAAAGGGAGGTAAGAGTAGATAGAAGAGGATAAATGTGAGATAAATGTTGATGTAGGGAGACTTGACTTGGGGTGGTGAATACACAGTACAATATATGGATGTATTATAGTACAATACATATAGCATTATAGAATTGCACAAGTGAAATCTATGTAACCAATGTCACTCCAATAAATTCAATAAAAATGAAAGAAATAAAAGAAATATTAAAAAAGAAAAAATATTTTTATGAACTATGTGCTTTAGTGAAAGCAAATCTAATTCAAAAGTTCACCTTTCATTTGCCTTCTAACTAATGCTGAGCATTTGAATTCCTAAGATTTCTCACTAATGTAATATTGTGGACATTATTCCTTAGTAAAGGTGTTCCTTCTATGGGAAGCATACAATTTGTGTTTCCCTTGTTTTATGTGATAAATCAGAATTTGTCTTAAATTTTAAAAAGAAGAAAGAGTCAAGATCCTCAGCCTAAGTGGTTTCGTTGTAGTGACCACAAAATATATACACCTTATTGCATTTTTGCAAAGACAGGCCAGTGACAGCCCAATACCTCCATGAAGGGCTCAGCTACCCACAAATGCAGATGGAGTCATCCAGTCATTGAGGGACAGAACAATCCACCCTTTGAACATAAAATCAAAGAATATTGAAAATATGAGGAACTAAGCCTTTAGATCATTTTGCTACATGAAGATAGAATAGGAGAATATTTTTTAAAAAGAAGAAGAAACTGAACTTTCAGATCATCTCTTTCAACCCTTTCTGTTTATGGAAGAGAAGACTATGGGCTGTAGAGAAAAGGATAGCCCTCAGTTGAGTTGGGAATTATGTTGAGACAAAAACTCTGAATATCAGTCCAATGCTCATATGTATAAGGAGTTCCCAAAGGCCATACTTGATTAAGGACCTGGGGTGTTAACCCCAATTCTAATGGTTCTGAGTTTCTGCACTGTCCTGCTGTGCACCTTTTCAAATAGTCTTGGTGTAAATAAACTATCTTTAAATTGTCCTATTTGGAATGTGCTGCCTGTTTTCTATTATCACTGTATGGGTATACTACTTTAGTCATAATACACACCTTCTGAGTTTGAAATTTCCATCTGTAAAAGAGAGGTGATAAAAATATAGACCTCATAGAAATGAAATTAAAATTTTATGATAATGTATGGCAATCACATAAAACGCCTGACACAGTAAAAATTAATTCTCTATGTTAATGTTATCAACAATATGTGTATGATACCTTATTCTTCTGCACAAATAACGGTGTATAGGTGAGTTTGATATATAGCATGTTTAGGGGTATAATATTGTGGAAATCTAGCTGCTTGAGAAAATTATCTTACTATATATTTACCAATTTTGATCGACAATCAAATATGGAAGATCTAATTTTAATATATCCCCATCTCCTATACTCAAACCCTTCCAAATGAAAGCTATTAATTATTCATCCCCAAATCTCTTATATTTCTATCATGTAATATAAGTGAGATCCTAATTTAAGGCCCACATTTCATATCCAATAAATGTTTTCAGAAAGAATAAAATACATTAGGTGATACAACAGCCATCATAGGATTCTGAAGCAAACCAGTCATCAGTGGGATCACTCTTCACTATATAAATGATGTACACAAGGGGGGGGGCCTGAAATATTTTACTTAGAATGTCAAATAAACTTTCTTTTGCATCATTTAGAGGTTTAACATGGACTATGTACATACCTACTAAGCCAGTTCTTTCAAGAGATTCAGATATCTCCTTAAGGGAGCTCTTTGCTTTCAATCAAAGATTGACATAAATTTAGCAGAACTGCTTTACATTTTGTTCAACTGGAAACATTTCATGATGATGTAAAGCATGGAAATGTGCTACCTAGTTGTTAAGTGAACCTTTAAAATCAGAGAGAAATCCAGGCCCAAAAGAGTATAGTGGTTCCCTTAGGGTGAGGCAAAGCTAAACTCAGAATTTGAAATAACTCCTACCTAGGGAAGACCAGCATGAAAATAATAGGATAGGTTTAATTTAGCTTAGGTCAGCATTTCTGGCAGACTCTGCTTACATGATGCCCAGGGATGTCATGACGTGGGTATTTGCTGGACATACCACAGTGTCCCGGCAAACCATCATGGCAGGTGTGTGTATGGACTTCAAGAGTACATAGTTTTTACTTTGTTCATCATTTTCTTAACCATTAGTTTTTTTCACTCTGCCTAATTAGGAGATAATTATTAAGTTCAGATAAATTCTTTTTTAAAAGTTTTGCACAGATTTTCATCCCTGTCAAGGCTGCATGAAGTAGTTGTAAATATTTAACCATTTAGTTTTAATTTCTGAATCTTACAGAAAAACAGCAAGGAATTTTGAACAAGTGCCAGTCTTAATAAGAATTAAAGGAAAATCTACTCTGAAAATCCAAATAAATATCAAAACCATCAATATTAAGACCCCAATGACAGTTTAATTCACTTTAAAGAAAAGACATCAGGAATATTTGGGGGAAATGCCAGGACAAAGCTAGATAAATTCAAGGTTAAACAAGAGAAGTCACAGAGTGAAAGGTAGTGCTCCGAATTTCCATAACAATGTTACTAACCTCAACTTGCAGAATTGGCCTTTTATCTTTGCTGGATCTGACCTTACATTCAAAGGTTCAAAAGGTTTTGGGGTGAACGTTTGGTGAGAAAAACAAGACTTAGAGCTTTTACCACATGGCACTAGGTAAGAAGATAATTTTGAACATAGACAAATATGATCTCGGCCAGGCTCTTACAAGAATATTACCATGGATTAAGTACTCACAGTTTCCAAGCTCAGTTCCCCTACCCCTCTTACATGGTTCAAACCCACTCCAAGGCTTGTTAGTATTCCTTTGTTTGTCATTTATGCATCTATTTTAAAATATTTCTTGTTTCTTATGGTGCAAGGTTTGCTCTAGGTACTATGGCTTCAGTAGAAGAAAGCAACAATTTCAAACATTTGGAGCTAATAATCTATGGGAGATAGATACACCAACACACAGTAAAATAATGTATGATGAGAAGTATGAGAAAGGAAATGTAGAAGCTATGATAATTTATAGCAGATGGAAGCCTTACTGGAGACATGAAGGACAATAGGTGATTGCATATCCAAAGACCCTGCAAGAAACCAGTCATTAATTATACAGAGGTGGCTAGAAAGTTGTCTGGTAAACCACATCAAAATGATTAAGACAGAAGCAGCAACATTAGCAAAGGCATGTATGTTTGGGGATCTTTAAAAAGCCTAAGCAAATCTAGGGGAAAGATGAGATTGGAAAAGTAATTGGGGAAAATCTTTAATGGTATAAATGCCAGGCTAATGACTTTGGACTTCAGTCTACATGCCCTGTTAATGGCATGCCAAGGAGGATTCAAAATCATAGGATGGAGAACATGGCTTGTCGCAGGGGTGTCTAACCTTTTGGCATCTCTGGGCCACACTAGAAGAAGAAGAGTTGTCTTGGACCATGCATTCAATACACAAACACTAACGAAAACTGATGAGCAAAAAAAAAAAAAATGTCCAGGCATAATTTTCATGATATCTGCCATCACAGATAAGGAAAAAAGTCCTCACATGTGGCCTAGGGACTGTGGGTTGGGCATCCCTGTTACAGCTTTTATTATATAGAAAGCACATAAAAACCACTATGGAATATATGATATTCACATAACTTATAAAGAAAAAAATGAGGCAGATAAACTTTTGACTGCTGGTAAAAACTTCGGCATCCAGATTTAGTAACCTCTATAATTATGACATTTAAGGAATGGTTATTTGCTCACTTACTGACAGAAAGTCATTGAAAATTTTAGTCCCTCAATGCCATGGCCATGGTACCTAGTAAAACTACAGCTGATTAACTCAAGTAGGTCAACTTTCTAGCAATCAGTCTTAGAAAACATTTAGATTTCTGAAATGTTTATGTTCTAGCTGAGAAAGTACTTGTAGTTTAACTTTATACATCTGATTTTCTCAGTAAAAATAACACACAAAAAAGATAAATCTATATTTTAGTAGTGATACCTGGTAGTATTGTTGGCACTCAGATATCTGTATTCTGGTCTATATGAATGGGAAGATACTCTGCTACCTAATAAAGGATGTTTAAGTTAACTCCAAGGCAGAGATAGACAGACTGAGAGACAGACAAACAGGTAGATAAACGAAGTAGATAAATTAAAATTTTAGCTCCAGCTGGTGTGCCTTGGTAGATGGAGTGCTGGCATGCAAACCAAAGGGTCGCTGGTTCAATTCCCCAGTAGGGAGCACATGAGAGGCAGCCACACATTGATGTTTCTCTCCCTCTCTTCCTGTTTTTTTTCCTGCTTTTTAAAGATAAATAAATAAATAAAGCCTTTCAAAAATTTAATAAAATACAAGTTCTTCAGAGATTCAGTTCCTAAAAGTGGCCAAAAATGAAAGTATCACCTGACTGAAAATAATAGAAAATGTTTAACATGGCAAATCTAATGGCTGCAGGTGCCCTGCAAATAGTCTGATTTTTTCCAGGCATCCAAGAGATGACAAAGGAGAGGGCCTGAGATCACCCTGTGACAGCCGACCTCCAGATGTCTAGGTAATGCCATGAAATCCAGGAGTGCATCCTTCATCCTGCTCTACTTGAACTCAAAATGCCATCTAAACATTTGAAGGCTACATGCACCTTGTCCTCAGAACACACCAAGCTGGAAAGAACTGGGTCAGTACCTTTAAAGGGGATTTCGTATGTACTCATGTTTTATTAAAAGATTTTATTTTATTTACTTTTAAAGACGGGGAAAGGATGGAGAAGAGAGGGGAAGAAACATCTATGTGTGGTTGCCTCTCATGTGCCCCCCTACTAAGGACCTGGCCCACAACCCAGGCATGTGCCCTGACTGAGAATCAAACTGGCGAGCCATTGGTTTACAGGCTAGCACTCAATCCACTGAGCCACACCAGCCAGGGTAGATTTGTTTTAATCACTGATATACTGATTTATCTTTCATTATTTGGTTATAAAGTTCAAATATATAGGTACTGACTTATGCCCAAGAAGATGAGCTTTTCCAAGCCCAAATCAGCCTTTGCCACAACAGCAGAATCAATAAATATAATGAATACACTTAAATAGTAATCACCACTTTGACCTTTGAGGATAATATAAAGATTTTACTGGAATTCCATAGGAATATTGTCTCTATGAAAATAAATTGATGTTTGTAGTTATAAAGAAGTGATGTGTGCTTGCAGCAAAACAAATTTTGCTATGAACTCCAATAGTGTACATGCACACACATGGGATAGGATACATTTTGCAAATAGCCAACTGTTTTTTTTTCTCGATTTCATTGCCCTGCCATATACGCTTCCTTTACTCACTGAACGGGTGTCACTCATCAAATGAAATTTGGTCTCTGAGTTACAAAAATCTTTTGAACCACCGAGCAGAGCAAATCTTGAGAACCAAGTCATTTTATTTTCAAGAGCCAGGTATCTTGCTACACAAAAAGCTCGGCCTGACAGAAACTGGGCAGAAAATGTGTACACTAAATGATAGATTTGCAAGAGATAAAAGAAGATTCAAACTACCCTATCCTCGGAGAGTAAACAGAGGTTGTAGAAGCTGAACAAAGTGTTTCTAAGAGGGGGCCCCGTGTCATTTCAACCCAGAAAAATGAAAGTCTCAGACAGGTTTGGGGTGATCCAAGAACAGAAGATTGATATTCATTTTTTTGGGGGGTGAAGTCCGATGATGATGCAGGTTTGCAGTGAATGTTTTCATTCCTGTGTGGCATGCTAGTTCTAGAGTATGACAATGTTAGGGCACATAGAAGGAATGAGTACTTGAGAGTAAAGAGCATCTGTGGCCAGAGACCATCCATAAATTTCTTGTGCCATCTAAGTGGGGTGCAGAAATGTCTAAGAGCTGAAGATACATTTCCCCATCAACAAAATGTCATTATAGTTAGGTCCCCACCACACCTCCCCTCTCTTACAACCAATTCACTCTCGCACTCCACCCCTCCACAAACCAGCCTAGGCACTCCATAATCCATGGGAATCCTGGGAAGAAAACAGGAGGGAGACATCACTGAAATGCTTGAGTAGAGACCTGAAATGTCTGAGGGGGAATAAAACCAACCAAACAAAAAAAAAATGAATTACTACAATCATATGAAAGTAACTAGTTTAAATTTTCTGTCAGGTGGATGGAAAGGACCTCGAGATAGAGACTGTTATATGACAGAAATAATTTGTAGCATAACTGAGACTGTGGCTTTAGCAAGTTTTGCTATACAGACACGGTCCCTGACTTATGATGGTTTGACTTGCAATTTTTCAGGTTTATGATGGTGAAAATGCAATGGGCATAATAAATTACAACACTTTATTCAAAACTTTATTGTAAAATAGGCTTTGTGCTAGATGATGTTGCCCCACTGTAGACTGATGTAATGTTCTGAGCACATTTAAGGTGGGCCAGGCTAAGCAATGATGTTCAGTAGACTGAGTTCAGTAAATGCATTTTTGATTATGATATTTTCAGCTTACAATGGATTTAATGAATGTAAGCCATCAGAATGCAAGTCAAGGAGAATCTTTATATTGATAGAGACTTGAAGATATACAATGGTTATTCCAATCTTCCCTTTGCTCTTGCAACTGCCTAAGCTATGGCTCTTTATAAAAGTTCTCCTGACACCTTGCTGGACTCTATCAAAACTCTCATTCACTTCTCTCAGGAGCACCTACTTTGAATTGACTGTAATAATATGGTGAAAGTAATTCACACCTTATGATAGGGCTCAATTTGAAGTGAAAGATAAATTATTGGTGGATTTCAAAACAGTTCATCTATACCCTTTGGGTGTCCAAATGGAAATTGATTATAACTGATGCAGCAGACTACAGTCTCTTTCATTTTCCATACCATCCCCACACTGAAGGGTCATAAAGGAAGAATCATGCTGCCTTCAACACTGCAAAAGGGCCTTCTCTCATATAAAATAAGAAGTTATTGCTTGGTTAATTTGAATTAAAATCATGAATGTGAAATATGTATAACATTATACAAGGACCTGTCAAATACATAGTTACTCTCCTTGATTTAAAAACAATTATACTTAGTATCTCAAAATCATTCCCCAGATACAGGTGAGTGATTAGAATATATGAATATCCCAGATGTGATCCTCTTATCTTTAAAGAAATAATAAGAAGTATAACAGCAACAGCCGCTTAAAAGATTTTTTTTGAGGATTAAAGGAGATAAAGTTTGAAAAATAAGCTCAAAACCTTAGGCTCTCTACCAATGGACGTGTCTCTTTTACATTCAGAAATGTCAAATTTATTTCTATTTTTAATAGAACTGGATAAATAAATAGGATGAAGCAGAAGAAGCAAAAGGCTGTAGAGTCTCAATACCCTATGAGAAACGAGCTATGGGCTGATACTGGTGATTTTGATGATGTAAACTACTATGTGAGAAGAGGCAGACCATTAAAATATATTCAAGAAGAACAATTTAAGAATATATCAAGTTTATTCAAAGGATCTGAAACAGACAAGAATAGATAAGAAAAGCTTTTGGACTTTCAAGATACCTATGTATATTCACTTTTGTCTCATAGAAAAAAAATACCACTGGCAACCAGATTTAATATGATTAGAGATAGGTCCTTGTTTTGATTTTGTGAAGCACTGTGGGGTTGACCTGTCTACTTTCTGCCCATCCAGGCCCCTCAGAGTCCTCACAGTGGTGGGCCATTGCTTTGGGGCCTCATTATAATTTTTAAAAATATTTTATTTATAGACAAGAGGGGAATAGAAGCAGAAAGAGAGGGAGATAAACATCAGTGTGTGATTGCTTCTTGCATGCTCCCTACTGGGGACCTGGCCCACAACCCAGGCATGTGCCCTGACTGGGAATTGAACCAGTGACTCTGATTCTCAGACCAGTGTTCAATCCACTGAACCACACCAGTCAGCGCTACAAATCTCTACAAAACTCAGGAAGTGGTTGAATGAAATAATCATTAGTAAGAGCTATGTACACAAAGGTATTTTAAGGTAAAACATGGCCCTGCATTCATGAGTTGCTGTCCCATCTTTTTTATCTTCTCTCACAATCAGAGGTGTTACTTTAAAGCTCACAAACATTGTGCAGTACTGGAAAAACACATCAATGCAAAGGTAAAATTTCTAAATCTAGCATTCTTGTATGATCCCACTCAGTTATTTTGCCACACTTGTGGTCAATTTCCTAAATTGTAAAATGGGAAATATAATACTTGATATGGTTCTTCTGAAAACAAATATAGCTTTTAATCTGGCAGTACAAATCATGGAATGCATGATCAGTTTTTTTTAATGGATGTGTTGAAAGAATAAATTATATTAACTAAAATATGCTCAAGGTTGGTCACCATTATAAGACTCAGATTTTAAAGAAATAAATAGATGAACCAGTGAATAAAATAAACAAACACAAAGGGAGGTTTCGAATGATGTGTCACAGAGTTCCCTCTCTGGCCAATTCTCATTCTTGCCTTAATTGCATATAAAAGATAGAAGCCATGCCTAGGGTATAGGCTTTGAAGACTGCTTTGTAACCTTACATGTGGCTTTTAAGGTGCTGAAATTCACTAAACACATCTTAGATTCCTTTGGTTGCCAGTTTTATAATGTCTTTCAATTGATGTTTTAAAACATGTCCCTGAGTTGTATTTACTATTTTATATGTATTCCTTGAGTATGACACTGACTACTATTGGAGTGAAAGAAAAGTCCCAATAAAAACTATTCTTTAACTCAAGGCTTACAAATTGGACTAGGTCTATAAGTACTCAGCATTTACAAGTGGTCTATGTAATTAACTCTTGTCTCATAGATAAGAAAAAATAATATACATTTGATCATAAATGTAAGAGATGTACATAAAGATGACACCCATCTCCTAATATCAATTTTAAGACAAGTCTTAGTGTCTTACTATGCGCATGGAATCTGCTGCTGTGAAACATGCATAATGCTAAGGAATGATGTATGTGTGGAGAACAGTTTTTTCACAGCTAGCATGAGATAAATATATCCTTGGGAAGATTGGAGGAAAAGAGGTATTTTATCATAGTCATTCCGTAACATACATGTATGCAAAGAGCATATCCTAAAAATAGGAAGCATTGTATGGCTAACGAAAAACACACGATCCCTTAATTAAAAATTTCCTAAAGTGTATATTTCCTTTCAAAAGTAGCTCCAATACTAAACCAGTGATCGCTTGCATACTGGGTTGTTTTCAGTGCAGTGCCTGAGGCAGCTGCCAAAAGTCACACAGAGGCAACAGCTGTCACAGAAAGCTGAGGACTTAGGGAGCCCAGAGCACCAGAGATTCTGACTTTTAGACTGAATTCCCAGTCAGACCAGACAGTGTGACTTAAACATTGGTGGGTCATGGAGGAACGTTTGTGTTTGTGAATGTGATTGTGTGTGTGTGTGTGCACATGTGCGCACCTAGACACTTTGCTAGTCAGGAAGCATTCAAGTGATAATTATCACCACAACTAACTTTGCTATGCACCTTTGGATATATACTACTTAAATTAAAAATTGTTTCCAGGATCTTAAATTAATGTATGAACTCATGGTGTACTGTTCTTTCAGATAGAGTTGGGGCTCTGTAAGAAGACTATTACAAGACTCAGCTCTTGGTCATAGAATGACCTGGTTTTACAATTTAGAAAATGATCTTATATGTTGAGAATCTAAAATGATATGGTCATTAAAATACAGACATCGATGCCAGGAATCTAGTTAACACAGGTGGAGGAGGTCAAAGGGGGAAAAATTGGGACAAGTGTAATAGAATAACAATAAAAAAGGATTTAATAGACTTCCGCCAAGATGGAGGCATAGGTGGATATGCCGTGCCTTCTCACACAACCAAGTTTAGAGACAACTAAATATTAGCAATAGAAAACACAGCCAGAGCACAGAAAATTGAACTTTTCGGAAGTCTGTTAACAACAAATTTTTCAGTCTGACCGGTAAGGGGCGAAACCAGCAGCTGGTGGAGTGGGGTTGCACAGAAAAACTCGGTCAGACGGACTCAGGCGTGAGGAATCCAGGCGCAGGGTTGGATCTAGTGAGCGACCGAGCAAGCGACCAAGTGAGCGACCACGGGGAAACAGCAAGGGAGCAGGGCTGCGGGTTGACTGTGGTCACTCATCTGTGTGTGGACAGACAAGCGAGGGAGTGGGCGATTGGACGGGGACCCAGAGGGTCCCCGAGGCAAGCGGCAGGAAGGGCGCTGCCATTTCTCTGCTCTGACCCCACCTCCACATACAGCGTCATAACCCAGCGACTCTGAGTGGCCATGCCCGGCGAACCTTCTAAGGCTCTGCTCCTCACCCAGTGGTGCAAAACAGCAAAGGGTGCCGCCATTTCCCGGCTCTGACCTCGCCCCCATATACGGCGTCACAACCCAGCGACCTGGGAGTCCAAGACTCCGCTCCTCACACTTAACCTGCGCAAACAGACCAAAAATGGCTCAAGAAGATCTCAAAGCCCCACAGCCTATAAATCTAAGTGATGAAGAAATAGCAAAACTCTCAGACGCACAGTTTAAAACACTGGTGATCAGGATCCTCACGGAACTGGTTGATTATCGCCACAAATTAGACAAACATATGAAGGCGAAACTAATTGAAATGAATGGAATTGCACAGGAAACCAATAGCGATGAAAAGGAAACTGGGACTCAAATCAATGGAGTGGACCAGAAGAAAGCAAATAATGGCCAAACAGAAAAGAGTCAAGAAGCAAGAATTCAAAAAAATGAGGAGCGTCTTAGGAACCTCCAGGACATCTTTAAACGCTCCAACATCCGAATTATAGGGGTACCAGAAGGGGGAAAGGAACAGCCACCAGTGGAAAACTTATTTGAACAAATAATAAAGGAGAATTTCCCCAATCTGGCAAAGGAAATAGATTTCCAGGAAATCCAGGAAGCTCAGAGAGTCCCAAAGAAGTTGGACCCAAGAAGGAACACACCAAGGCACATAATCATTACATTAGCCAAAATTAAAATGAAGGAGAGAATCCTAGAAGCAGCAAGAGATAAGGGGACAGTCACCTACAAAGGAGTCCCCATCAGACTGTCAGCAGATTTCTCAAAAGAGACCTTACAGGCAAGAAGGGGCTGGAAAGAGGTATTCCAAGTCATGCAATCCAAAGACCTACAACCAAGATTGCTCTATCCAGCAAAACTTTCATTTAGAATGGAAGGACAGATAAAGTGCTTCTCAGATAACATCAAATTCAAGAAGTTCATCATCACCAAGCCCTTATTATATGAAATGTTAAAGGGACTTATCTAAGAAAAAGAAGTTAAAGAAACATGAACAGTAAAAGGACAACAAACTCACAGTTATTAACAACCATACCTAAAACAAAAGCAAACTAAAAGGACAGTTAGATCAGGAGTGGAAACATAGAAAAGAAGATCTCAAGGAGGGTTAGCAACAGGGGAGTGGGAGGAGGAGAAGGGGGGAGAAGGTACAGAAAATAAGTAGCATAGACAGTAAATAGAAAATAGATGGGGGGGGAAGAATAGCATGGGAAATATAGAATCTAAAGAACTTGAGACACATGGACATAAACTAAAGGGGGGGTAATGGTGGGGCCGAGGGGGTAGGGTGGAGGGGAATGAAGGGAGGGAATAGAACAACTGTAACAGCATAATCAATAAAAATTTTTTTAAAAAAGGATTTAATAAAAAAGTTGAAATTTGCATTATATTAACTCTTACATTGATCAAGTTTAGATCCGCAGGTAGCTTTGGTGGTTCCCCCGTCTCTGCTACACTCTCTCTTCTTGTGCTCATTCATCTATTTGGAATAGGAGCAAAGCAATTGTTCTCTTACTCTCTAAAATGCATGGGAATAATTCAAGTCAGGATCTAAAAATTCAGAATTTTTGACACACTTTCCTTTCTTTCTAAAGGCTACCAAAAGAAGAACACTTTCCTCAAGGTGACATTTGGAAATTGTGTTTCTTTAGAAGCCATTTAATACATCATATTTCTTAGGGTTGCAATATATAAACTTGATAGAGCAGCTGGCATGCAAGAACTAGCAAAAACTTAGTATTTTTTGTTGTTCATTGTATTACTTTAAATTTCATATTTCACATGTAAAAATGGAAAATGGAGAAGTTCCATGACTTATTAATGATAAGGCTACTAAATAAGCAAAGTTAGGACCAGAACCAAGATATCCTGGCTGTCAATCTTGTGACCCTTCCAAAACCCAATAACTCTAAGATACGTTCAACATTAAGAACATATAACCTGAAAGAGCCAAAAGCACCTAGTTACGTTATATCAAAAAAAAGTACCTAAATCATTTCATGGAATTTGAAGATATTAAATTTAAGATGTATAAAGCTATAATACATCAAATATTAGGTGGTAATATCTGTAAGTAATAGTGCAGAATTTTTATTACCAAACACCAGAATTTCCAAGTAATCTCCACACTTGGCCATTGAGAAAGCAGAGAATCTTGTGGTTCACAGTAAGGGAATGTGCGGATCAGTGAGTGCTCCTTTTCCCCCAAAAGGAACATTGTACTCTTTGTCTAAATGGATTTAATTCACATGACCCCTCCCAGAATGACAATATCCAATTGGCATGGTTGTTGAACAATTAGCTGACTGGAAGAAGGAAAAAAATGAGAAAATGTGCAAGGAAAGTGAAACAGCCTTGTCAGACTAATTAATTACTGTACCCAGGGGTCCCACAGAAATCATAACCAGATTACTAAAGCAACTAAAACAAAAATACTTTACCTTTCCTATTATCTTCCTCAAGATGGGTTTTGCTGTATCCATCAAACTTTTAAAAATGAATCATCTGAGAGACATGAGAGATCTGTGTATTATATGAAGGAGACAAAAAGTTGTGAAAATACAGAAGAAATCAGAGTGATGTTTTGAGTGGATTTGGAGAGTATCTGCCCAGACAAGCTTGGTAATTCCCAAAGTATTCTCCCAGTGCCGCCTCTGGCCCCATTTTCCACATCATCCAGGTCACCTGGGAAGCAGATACCAAATGTGAACTATCTGCCCTGAAGAGCAACTGCATGATGGCTACACAGCCATTTGTGAGAGGACCCAGGCATCTCACTGCTATAGGTTCCAAACACTAACTCCGAGTTGGAAGCTGCACGCCTGCTGGCTCAGGAAGGAACTCCACATGTAAATGGGAGGGAGGGAAACCTGACTGCCAGGCCTGCTGTGTCAGCCAAACTGGCTTCAGCCATCACTGGGGCGGCATGCGTTGCATCCAGAGCATCTCCATAAGTGTATCATTTTCCTATAAATAGGAGCATGCAACATTCAGGCATGGGGCTCATGAGAAAAAGGAGGAAAATTATGGCCTGCAAGTCATCTCTGCCCTAAGGGAGAGAGTTCTGTGCACTGAAACGATGTCACAACTAGAGGTAGCACCATTACTGAGTTAGGTAACAATATAGCGAAACGGCACCAGATTCTTTTAAGCACAGATTTATTGGCAAGTATTCACATACAAATACCATGTATGATAGAGCCCTACACTGGGTATAATCAAGTTCTGTTGCCAAAACAAGGAGCATAATCAAGAATAAACATGCCGAAACATAAGTATTCTTTACAGAGATAAGCTTCTATGTTAGCCTCTGTATTGGAATTCACGGCAGATCGTAAGATGGCACCTGCCCAAACAACTGTACCTTTTGAGCCAATAATAACTTAATCTCAGAAAAACAACATATTAGCTTTTATTATAAGATGCAGAATTTATGAGTGAAACTTATTTCTTTCATATTTATAATATCTTGTTAGGCTTCTACATTTGAGGGGTTCTCTCACCACGTACAGAGTGACAGACAGGGTTGTAATGAGCTTTAGTTCTAGTCCGGGAATCCTGGTATTTTTGTTCCGGGTATCTCCTGAAAAAAGTTGTGCCAAGATCGCAGTTGTTTTGGATGAAACATTTACAATTGGAGAAAGATCAAGGTCAACACCTTGAAAGTAGCCCAAAATCTGATTGGTAACCGAGCTGGAGAGAATTCACAGGTGTTACATGCTCTGAGCTCTTGGCCCTTCCATCTGTTCTGCATCATTCTGATTTTGAATAGTTAGCACTTCAGTCAGTTCATGCTAATCCAATATTCCAAATTGGACACCGGGATCACACAGGACCAAGCTATCCAGCTTTGATGAATAAGACTAACCTGTCCAGGGAATACATGACCATGTGGCTATATGTGCATGGCAAGGGACATAAATTATCTCAGCCTTTTAATATTTTTACAATGACAAATTCAGGTCATTGTATATGCCACATTAATTTTCACTTGTGATTTCGCAGAACTCTGCATGAGGAGAAAGTCTGCATCCCCCAAATGATAATTCATACTAACTGTGTTTCGACCCAAGCCTAATTCTAAAGCCTAATTCCAAATACCACGTTTTAGGAAATAAAGGTAAACATGACATTGTCACTGTTTTGAAAGTTTTCAGGCATCATGTAGGATAAGAATGTGGAAAAAGATCACATATATGTCCATACCTAGATAATGAATATAGGTAAAAGGCAATTGCTAATGTATGTTATCCAAAAAGGGTCATGGTACTTCAAACAAAAGGAATGAGTTGCCTGTCACACCAGGGCAAAGGGAGATGAAGAGAGATTTCCAGTAAGACATTGTATTCAGCAGGATTTTGAATGAGGAATGAGAATTTTAATGAGGTGATCATTTTGTACAGTGAAAAACTTTGAAAATTTCAATCTACTCTGAAGGAAGAACACAAATACACATAAAACCCTGAAATATAAAACTATTATAGTGATTTGAGGGGCATGGGTGTAGTTCATTCCAAGTAGAACAGAGAGAAAGTGCCAGGAAGAGTCCAGAGGCATAAAGATGAAAGCTCATTTTGATGTCAAGACAGTAAATACCAAAGGAAAACAAATTGTTTAAGACTATAGGCAATAGGCCCTGGCTGGTGTAGCTCAGTGGATTGGGCGTGGGCTGCAAACCAAAGAGTTGCTGGTTCGATTCTCAGTCAGGGCACATGCCTGGGTTGTGGGCTGGATCCCCAGTGGGTGCCAAGTGAGAGGCAACCAGACGTTGATGTTTCTCTCCCTCTCTTTCTCCCTCCCTTCCCCTCTCTCTAAAATATAAAAATAAAAATAAAAGACTATAGGCAAAAAGGAATCATTGAAGACTACAGAGCAGAAAGTTGGCACTATGAGATCTACTCTTTGGAAAGACAGCTTTAGTTCCACTGAATATAATTACCATAATTTACCATGTATAATGAGCACTTTTTTGCCCAGATTTTTTAGGGCAAAATAAGGATGCGCATTACACATGGGTAGTACCTGAAATACTGTGTGTCTGTTATTGTGTTCTGCAATGATTTGTTACATAAAATGTCTTATACCATAACATGTTCAAAAACAAATGCTACAATTCCTTTAGAATACAAAAAACAATATCTAAATCTAAATAAATAAAAATTGAATTAAAATGAAAGATTTTCTTTTCTGAAAGTCTGGGCCAAAAACATGGGTGTGCATTATACATAAGAGCACACTGTACATGGCAAAATATAGGTAAGAGGAATGGGGGGTAATGTAGGAAGGGGTCTAAGTGATTATGTAAGAGGCTTTGAATTGTTTGAGGACACAATACTGGTTGATGACACTGGTTACAGTAAGGAGGAAGAAGGCAGGACAATGTAAAGGTAGATTCTATGGATCCGGGCAGTTGAACTGGAGACGGAGAACAGAGATGTAGGGTAATTAAGATATGAAGGGACTTGGGCCACCATCTGTAGTCCTGATACATCACTGAGTAATAAAATTTTTTTCTGGCTACCATAATGATTAATTTTGTCATATAGCTTCCAGAAATTCTGACCTAGATGAGGCCTGTGTGAGAACAAAAGGAAGGAGGAAAGAGGTACCTCCCATCTCCACACTGCCCCTCCCCAGGAAAAAAACCGCAACTGTTTTCTAGGCTATTGAAGAGATGCAAATACTGAGAAATTGCCAGGGAACAAATAATGAAACACGTATTGATATGATACAATTTTCAAGTACTTATAATGGCTACAAATGAATTCACAATCAGAAATGTCTAGAAATACAAAAAGATTCTGATATTTATATTCCCAGTAATACATCATATGTTGTGCCCATTAATATGAATAAAAATGTTCGATGAAGATGACTTTACTGAATTGTCCCAATCATCTGAGTTATACCAAAATGTTCATAGTTTTCCTTTTTGATATTTATGGAGATGATATGACTTTGATGATGCTAACAGAACTAGTAAATGTTATATGTCAAATTATATACTGTGTTTTTTGTACTATAAGATGCACTTCTCCCCCAAATGTGGGGGGGATGGGGGGTGCATCTTATAGTTCAAATGTGGCTTACCTGGATCACTGGAGGGCAGGCGAGGGGGCGGTGGGGAAGCAGGGTCACAGGTTTTTAAATATTTTACATTTCTTGCTTCAAAAATTTTTTCCTATGTTCCTCCTCTAAAACCTAGGTGTGTCTTATGGTCCAGTGCATCTTATAGTCCTAAAAATATCATATACTGCTCAAATACACTTTGATGTACCCTAGTATTTGCACTTACATGCTTATCCACATCTCCCTAAAGCTATGTTTATGGATGAAAAAAAATACTTGTGCCCTTACGAGAAAAAATGTCACAAATATGAGCTCATTTTAGTAAAAGATGAACCTTTGATTGAAATTAAAAGCTTTGGAAATCGAAAGGAATTAATTCTCAGTCTTGACTCTATAAGTCTGCTTATCAAATGTTCCTGATTCTGCCTTATGGGATGTGTTACAAAACCATAATTCCAAGTAGCTGCTGACAGACATGCCCTAATAGAGCCTAGTTATTCAGAACTCACTCCTTGATCAAAGCAGTGATCAGGAGGATCAGCAGTGATCAAGACGCCAAAGAGGACATGCCCTGACCGAGCAGTTGCAGGGTAACATTTACTGGCATCTTTCTAACTGTGGCACTGGATCATTCTCACACAAAAAAGATGAAACCTCAGTCTGGCAATTAATGTTCTATGTATGTTAGCACTTCACATCAAACAGTCTAATGAGCAGAATATCAAGTTGGCCTACTATAGTACTTAAAATGTGCAAGCCACAAATAAGACAGGAAAGCAGGATTTAAAAAGTGATCTGCACATAAAAGCCAAAGATCTTCAATTGTGTGTGTGTGCATGTGTATATAGACTCTTTTTAAATCATCAAAAAGTTAATATTACTTAAAGATTGTATTTATATATTTTTAGATGGAGGGGAAGGGAAGGAGAAAGGGAGGGAGAGAAACATCAATGTGTGGTTGGTTGCCACTCGTGTGCCCCCCACTGGGAACCTGGCCCACAACCCAGGCATGTGCCCTGACTGGGAATTGAACTGGTAACCCTTTGGTTCACAGGCTAGTGTTCAATCTACTGAGCCACACCAGCAGGTCAGATTTAATGTCACTTAAAGGAGGAGGGTTGGAGGTAAGGTGCCTATTGTAAAATTGAGAGAACCTCTGCATGAACAAAGAATAATACTGGAGGGCATGATGGCAAGAGAAATATGACAGAAGAATTAATTGTCTGGATAGTGAAAGAAAGGAAGCAGTGAAAGGGACATCTCTCTATTCATTCGTTCAATTATTCATTCGATATATACTAATTGAGTATCTATTAAGTGCGGGAGACTGTTTTGGGATTGTGGGTATAGCAGTAAACAAACAATTTCCTGCTTTCAAGATGCTTGCATTTTGGGGTGGGGAGCCATATTACAAGTAAAGGTCTAAGCACCCAGGGGAGAGTGCTTTGCTAGACAGGGTAGTCAAGGAAAGCCTGGACGATGTCAGTGAAATGAAAGGGGCATCCATACAAAACATGTGGGGGAGAAAGGCGATCATCCTCAGCAAAAGAAAAATTCCCTAAAAAAGCCCTGAGGTAGGAATATGCTTGGCAAACATGGTCAAGAAAAGCCCACAAGGCCAGTGAACTTGAAGGAGAGTGAGTCTGGGTAGGGGGGAATGGTGGGAAATGAGGTAGAACAGGGAGCCAGATAAGGTAAGTTTCATAGGCCAACGTTACTAACTTGAATTTTAGTTTCAGACTAACAAGAAGCCCATAGATAGATATAAATTAGTGTTCATTTTAGAAGAATCTCCCTGCCTATTTTGTGGATAAAAGGCTGAAGAGGAGTAAAACTAGAAGCAGTAAAACAGTGAGGAGGCTATTCCAATTACCCAAGTGCAAGTGTCAAGCACAGGAGTAGGATGAGACAATGAGTGAGATGTCTTAGAAGAATGGTTCTCAAAGTGTGGTCCCAGAAATAGCAGCATCTGCAAACTGGTTTCAAATGCAAATTCTCAAGTCCTGTATCACCCACTGACTCAGAGACTCTGGGACTGAGTCACAGCCCATGTGTGCAGGTAATCAGCCCTGCAGGGGACTCCAGCATGCGCCACAATGTGAAGATGACTGCCTTAGGAGTAAAGGCTTCCCTGGTTCTGTTATGGATTCTGAATTAATTCCAGCACTTTTGGGTCACTTAGTCAATCAAATCATATAAACAGTATTATTTGTGAACTGTCAAAAATTCTACCTTAGAAATCAGGGATTTGTTTATCCAATGAGAACATTTAGAACAATGCGAAGTGGGAAAAAAAATTTTAGACCAGGAGTGTGGCAACCCAAGTACATTTGGTTGCAGTACCTAAACATTGAATTTCTTGCTCTAAATTCAGGCCATATTCTAATTCATTTCTGAAACAGTATCGGACAACTTAGTGCATGCTTTAATTCAAATTGCCAACAGTCTTTTTGCAAAAAAAAAAAAGTATAGCTGAATTTAATTATGTCATTACCAGTGATAAACAATTACTTTGCAGATTTTCAGAGAAGCCATGTCTTCAGTTTTTTTTAAAGACACTGTTTTTACCAGTGATGGGGTTAATTAACAAAGACCGACTCCCCGACATCAACGTGAGCTGTACATAATGAATGGGCACCACAGTGTACAATGTTGAAGTGAGAAGTGCCTAAACATCTGAATATTTTGAGCTTGTATTTGGGCTGAAAGCATAATTAGTCATAACAGAGACTTGAAAAGCAAAAAAAAAAAAAAAAATCTAAAAAGCTAACTACCAAAAATACGTCCACTGTGGAAAGCCTCTCTGATTTGATGGTCTGAATTTCCACTTGCCATTACATTTAAAGCCTGTTTCACAGAATCACTTTGATAAAAGCAAAAATTTGAAGGAACAGAATTAAAAATAATTAATCTTAAAACAAAACTTATTTTAAAACATACACACATATGTATGTGTACATAGATGTATATGTCTATATACATGAAAAATGACTCTAGATATATACAAGAAACTCTACAACCTTTAACTCTAATTCATCACCAGGACTTTTTTCTTTAGAAAAAAACCTGATTCAGTGACTAAAGACTACTCTAAAATTTGTCAAATCATATTGAAAATTGAGGCCCAGGGTTTTCGATGCTATGCCAGCTTTTTCCCTCATACTCTGGACCCTCCAATGTGTTGAGAACCTATCTTTTTAATTTTCTTAGGATTTTATTATTTATTTCTACTTAGAGAGAGGAGAAGGAATGGGAAAAGAAAGGGAGAGAAACATCAATGTGTGGTTGCCTCTCGCACACCCCCTACTGGGGACGTGGCCTGTAAGCCAGACATGTCCCCTGATTGGGAATCAAATAAAATGAAATTGAAGATAGAATAAAATGGATTGACATCATTAGAGGCATTTATTTATTTATTTATAATATATTTTATTTACTTATTTTTCAAGTACAGTTTTTTTTGTCTATTTCTCCCATCCCAGCCCCCCCTGCCCCATCTGCCCCCCTCCCTCCCATTCCCCCCCTAATCCAGTCCTCATCCCTGTGTCTTTCATACTTGTTCCTCAAAATCCCTCCCCATTTTTCCCCTTAAATTCCCTTCCCTCTCCCCTCTGGTCGCTGCCCACTTGTTCTCTATTTCAGCATCTTTGTTTTTATTCTGTTTGCTTGTTTGTTTTATTCTTTAGCTTCCTGTCAAAGGTGAGATCATATGGTATTTGTCCTTCAATGCCTGGCCTATTTCACTCAGCATAATGCTTTCCAGTTCCATCCATGTTGTTGCAAAGGGTAGTAGCTCCTTCTTTCTCTCTGCTGCATAGAATTCCATGGTGTATATGTACCACAATTTTTTGATCCATTCATTTACTGATGGGCACCTAGGTTGCTTCCAATTCTTGGCTATTGTAAATTGTGCTGCTATGAACATTGTGGTGCACAGGTTCTTTGATATTGATGTTTTAGGATTCTTAGGATATAATCCTAGCAGTGGAATTGCTGGGTCAAAAGGCAGGTCAATTTTTATTTTTCTGATAAAATTCCATACTGTTTTCCATAATGGTTGTACCAGTCTGCACTCCCACCAACAGTGAACTAAGGACCCCTTTTCCCCACACCCTCTCCAACATTTGTTGTTTGTTGCTTTGTCTATAATAGCCATCCTGACTGGTGTAAAGTGGTATCTCATTGTGGTTTTAATTTGCATCTCTCTGATAGCTAATGATATTGAGCATCTCTTCATGTGTCTCTGGATATTCTGTATGTCCTCTTTGGAGAAGTGTCTGTTCAAGTCCTTTTCCCATTTAAAAATTTTTTTTTATTTTTTATTAATTTTATTTAGTTATTTTTCAAGTACAGTTTTTTTGTCTATTTCTCCCATCCCAGCCTTCCCGGCCCCTTGCTCCCCACCTCCCTCCCATTTCCAACCCCCTTAGTTCTCGTCCCTGTGTCCTTCCAATTTGTTCCTCCAAATCCCTCCCCCTTTTTCCCCTTAACTTCCCTCCCCTCTCCCCTCTGGTCACTGTCCCCTTGTTCTCTATTTCAGTGTCTTTGGTTTTTCTTTTTTTTTTTCCTGCTTGCTTGTTTGTTTTGTTGTTTAGCTTCCTGTTAAAGGTGAGATCATATGGTATTTGTCTTTCAGCACCTGGCCTATTTCACTCGGTATAATGTTTTCCAGTTCCATCCATGTTGTTGCA
Organism: Artibeus jamaicensis; assembly: GCF_021234435.1. Taxonomy (NCBI): domain Eukaryota; kingdom Metazoa; phylum Chordata; class Mammalia; order Chiroptera; family Phyllostomidae; genus Artibeus; species Artibeus jamaicensis. The sequence goes on along the minus strand of NW_026522028.1, from coordinate 3,472,607 downwards.
AAAGGTAGTAGCTCCTTCTTTCTCTCTGCTGCATAGAATTCCATTGTGTATATGTACCACTATTTTTTGATCCATTCATTTACTGATGGGCACCTAGGTTGCTTCCAACTCTTGGCTATTGTAAATTGTGCTGCTATGAACATTGTGGTGCATAGGTTCTTTGATATTGATGTTTTAGGATTCTTAGGATATAATCCTAGCAGTGGAATTGCTGGGTCAAAAGGCAGGTCGATTTTTATTTTTCTGAGAAAATTCCATACTGTTTTCCATATGGTTGTACCAGTCTGCAATCCCACCAACAGTGAACTAAGGACCCCCTTTTCCCCACAACCTCTCCAACATTTGTTGTTTGTTGCTTTGTTTATGATAGCCATCCTGACTGGTGTAAAGTGGTATCTCATTGTGGTTTTAATTTGCATCTCTCTGATAGCTAACGATATTGAGCATCTCTTCATGTGTCTCTGGATATTCTGTATGTCCTCCTTGGTGAAGTGTCTGTTCAAGTCCTTTTCCCATTTTTTAATTGTGTTGGGTGTCTTCTTAGAGTGGAGTTGTGTAAGTTCTTTGTATATTTTGGGGATCAAACCTTTGAGGTATCATTGGCAAATATGTTTTCCCATACAGTTGGTTGTCTTGCTAATTTAATACTGTTTTCTTTAACCACGCAGAAGCTTTTTATTTTGATGAGATCCCATTTGTTTATTCTTTCCTTTATATTCCTTGCTCTAGGGGACATATCAGTAAAAATGTTGCTGGTTGGAATATCTGATATTTTTTTGCCAATGTTCTCCTCTAGGACTTTAATGGTGTCACGGCTTATATTTAAGTCTTTTATCCACCTTGAATTTATTTTGGTATATGGTGTAAGTTGGTGATCAAGTTTCATTTTTTTGCATGTAGCTGTCCAGTTCTCCCAACACCATTTGTTGAAGAGGCTATCTTTACTCCATTTTATGTTACTGTCCCCTTTGTCAAATATTAATTGACTGTAGAGAGTTGGGTTGATTTCTGGGCTCTCTGTTCTATTCCATTGGTCTATGTGCCTGTTTTTATGCCAGTACCAGGCTGTTTTGATTACAGTGGCTTTTTAATACAGTGGGATTCATCCCAGGGATGCAAGGATGGTTCGACATTCACAAATCAGTAAATGTAATTCATCACATAAACAAAAGCAAAGACAAAAACCACATGATCATATCAATAGATGCAGAAAAAGCTTTTGATAAGGTACAGCACCCATTTATGATAAAAACACTCAGCAAATTGGGAATAGAGGGAGCATTCCTCAATATAATAAAGGCCATTTATGAGAGATCTACAGCCAATATCATACTCAATGGGCAAAAACTAAAAGCTTTTCCACTAAGATCAGGAACAAGACAAGGATGTCCACTTTCACCACTTCTATTCAATATAGTATTAGAAGTTTTGGCCACAGTGATCAGGCAGGAAAAGGAAATAAAACGCATCCAAATAGGAAAGGAGGAAACAAAACTGTCACTGTTTGCAGATGACATGATAGTGTACATGGAAAATCCTATAGACTCTACCAAAAAACTGCTCAAACTAATTAATGAATTTGGCAAAACAGCAGGATACAAAATCAATATCCAGAAATCAAAGGCATTTTTGTATACTAACAATGAATCAGCAGAAGCAGAAATTAAGGAAAAAATCCCATTCGATATAGCAAAAAGAAAAATAAAATATCTGGGAATAAACCTAACCAAGGAGGTAAAAGACCTGTATGCAGAAAACTACACAGCCCTGAAGAAAGAAAACAGGGAAGACACAAACAAATGGAAACATATACCTTGTTCATGGATTGGAAGAATTAACATCATCAAAATGTCCATACTACCCAAAGCAATATACAGATTCAATGCAATACCTATTAAAGTACCAATGGCATATTTCACAGACATAGAACAAACACTTCAAAAATTTATATGGAACTATAAATGAGCCCAAATAGCAGCTGCTCTTTTGAGAAAGAAGAACAAAGTAGGAGGGATCACAATAGAGGCATGCATTTAAAACCATGGAACATTCAAGAGAACCAAATGGTGCAGTGAACATTCTTGGCAAGAATGTCTGACCATGTAGCATGTTTAGAGCTGAGTACACATGCAGAAGGGCTTAAGCTGTAAGCTGGCTCCAGTCCACAGTTATATCACAAAAAATACAATAGTATTTTATAAGTTCTGGAGATCCAATGTACAGCATGATAAAAATAGTAATACTGTATATCACACTACTGTATATCTGAAATTTGCCGACATTTGATTTTATGTATTCTTGCCACCAAAAAAAAAAAACAAAAAACCCTGAGACTATGTGAAGTGATGGATATACTAATTAGCTTGTTTCTGGTAATCATTTCACTATATATATATATATATATATATATATATATATATATATATATCATGTGGAAGAACTCTCATAGATATAATTTTATTTGTCAATTAAACCTCAATAAAAATGGAGAAAATATAAACATCTATATCACCTAACAAAATACAACAATGCTTCTCACTAGAGTTGAACACACTGGGATTTAATTACAACTCCAATGCATTAGGGCCATATTGCCGTGTATCCCCCTGGCTGTACACTGGGGACACTGGAAACCTCATGGAACAAGAAGCTCACAAGAACAGGAAATCTGGCTTTGCACTAGAATTACCTGGCAGAAGAAGGTGTTCAAAAGGTAAGATGGATTATCTTATCACCATGGTACTGCACATCCCCAGAAGACAGGAACACACCCTCAATGTTCTGCCCACAGATATAATTCAAATTTCTCAAGATAGAACAAAAAGTCGGGCAAAACATAGCTGATATATAAATTCCACAGCCTGATCTTTATTTTGGGTCTTACCATCTATTACTACTTCCTTTCACTGCTACTATTTGCCATTCTCTCAACTAGACTATCATGAGTCTCCTATAATATCTACTTGTAAACACAATCTCAAGACATATTCTTGCCCTGGCTGGTGTGGCTCAGTGGATTGAGTGCCAACCTGAAAACCAAAGGTTCACCGGTTTGGTTCCCAGTCAGGGCACATGCCTGGGTTGCAGACCATGTACCCAGTAGGGGGCGTGTGAGAGGCAAGCACACATTGATATGTCTCTTCCTCTCTTGTCCCCTTCCTTCCCCTCTCTTTAAATAGAAATAAATAAAATCTTAAGGAAATAAAAAAGACAGGCTCTCAACACATTAGAGGTCCAGAGTAGGAAGGGAAAAGCTGGCATGAGGAGCTTTGTTTAACCTGTCCATGTTCAAGAGCAAGTGACCACCAAAATGTAGGCTCCCATATGGCATGTCAACTTCTGATATCATTTTCCAGCACAGAAAAAAATGTCAGAGAAGCTGTATTACCTACCACAAGAGTCTGCCACCTTCAATTTCTCATGGAAGTTACTGTACTTCATCATGATTTTGGGTTGCTTTTCTAAAAGAACTTTGAAAATTCTCCATCATAAATCAAATTACATATAAATAGTCTGCTCTGAAATCTCACATTCATTATAGCTTATCTCAAAATTTTATATGGGGGATAGATTCATATGGATATTTATATTTCATTATCTACTTAAACTTCATTAATCACCATTCACTGAATAGGCTCACAGCTCCGACCTCCGTCTGTTTTGCCACTTGTGTTTAATGATGACATTAAGAATATATTTTGTGCAAAGCTTTGTTCTCAATATTTAAAGAGAAGAAAATGATATTAATTGAATAACTTCTAAAGATCACATGGCAGTGAGATCACAAAATCATTGTTAAGAAAGAATTACAACATTCCTTTTAGAAATGAGGAAACTTGTCCCTGGCTGGTGTGGCTCAGTGGACTGAGTGCCAACCTGTAAACCAAAGTTGGATTGCAGGCCAGGTACTCCATTGGGGGCACATGAGAGGCAACCACACATTGATGTTTCTCTCCCTCTTTCTGCTTCTATTTCCCTCTCTCTAAAAATAAATAACATTTTTTAAAAAAAGAAATGAGGAGACTTAGATTCAAATGGCTTACTTGCTAATATGTTATAGGTTATTTGTCCATAGTCATACAATTAGGAACTATTAGTGACCACCTAAGTGACCACTGATGGATGTCTGCAAATAGAATCAAGATTTTTTTGAAAATTAAAGTTTTTATTGGGGTAACATTGGTTAATGACATTATGTAAGTTGCAGGTGTAGAACATTATAATTTGATGTCTGTACACTCCAGTGTGCTCGCCATTAAAAGCCTGGTCTCCATCCATTCTCATAAATATGACCCCCTTTGCCCATATTCGTCTTCCTCCTAGACTTTTCTCCTCTAGAAACTGCCAATCTGTTGTCTGTAGCTATGAGTCTGATGTTGTTTTTATTTGGTTTGTCCACTTGTTTCTTTTTTTTATTGTTTTGTGTTCCCCATATGATTGACATCATATGGTTTTGGTCTTTTTCTGTCTTATTTCAAGGTCCACCCATGGTGTCTCAAATAGCAGCATTTCATTCTTTGATCACCTCACACATGTTAGAATGTCTATTATCAAAAAGACAAGAAATTACAAGCAATGGAGAGTATGTAGAGAAAAAGAAAACTCTTGTAGATTGATTGTTGATGGGACTGTACATTGGTGCAGTCACTATGGAAAATGGTATGAAGGCTCCTCAGAAAATTAAGAATAGAACAACCATATGATCCAGCGATACCACTTCTGGGTATTTATTCAGAGAATATAAAAACACTAATTTGAAAAGATGTGCACATCCCTATGTTCATGGCAGTATTAAACACTATAACCAAGACCTGGAGAAGACCTAAGAGACCACTGATGGATGACTGCATATAGATCCAAGATTTGATTCTAGGTCTGAGACTGATGCTTCTGGATGCTCTCTCCTCTCTACGGTGCCTATCCAATTCATTTCAATTCATTCAGTTATATACTAAAAAGTCTCAAGAGTAGCAGCCATCCCTCTTATTTTTGGTCTACTTATCCACCTAGCACAATACCTAGTATATAATATAAACTCAAGTGTTTACTGTGATTTAACTGAAAATAAAATCTGCACAAGGAATTTAGTATCTTGTACAGTAGTACACTTATTGGGTGAATAAGAATATAAAACAGGACATGTTAAATGCCAGGAGAAATACAAATAATACATGAAATAAACAAAATTGAAAATTAAAATTAATTCTGACTTAGGGAACAAGTCAGACAGAAGGGGGTGCTGTTGATACCCCTAATCAGATGGTCCTTTAATAGCCTTATACATCTTTGTCCCAGTTTCTTCATCTTTAGCCCAGTTTCTACATACATTGCTGCTAAAGGCTCTCTTCTGTGACATTTTTAGGATTGTTCTTGGGCACGACAAGAGGACAGCTAGAAGTGCCTGTCAGTTTTACACCCCCCACCTCCATGGGGGCCCCTAGCCAATGAGTGAATGAGAGAATGAAAGTCCAATTCCTTGACTTTGAGAAGAGACAGACTCTCAAGTGTAAATTGCACTCCCCAGGGCTCTGTGGTGTCAGGCTGTCTGAGACTTGACCCGAAATTACACTCTTTCTTGGTTTCATCTCTTTGCTATGCTGATTGCCCAGCTCTGTTATTGAAGATAGGCTAGCAAGTGTAGGGGGTGGGGTGGGAATGCAGACTATTCTTGGTAGGAAAGCAGAAGTCTGATGCATAGGTTGCCTAGTTTAGAGTGGTAAATTAGGTCAGAGGGAAGGTTAAGGAGATAGTAGTTGGATGCTGGGGCATTTTGAGTGAGGTAATAAAGTCTTCATTTCATAAATGAAGGAGAGCTATTAAGGCTCTTCCCTCCACCCTGACAATGAATAAATTAGTAAGCAGCTCTCTGTATTTCTCCCTCTGTACCCTGTGGTCCAGCAACATTCTAATTGTTCTTCAAGATCATTTTCCATGTGTCTGTATGATACTTGACATTTCTCTCGACTCCACGAACCTAAAAGCATTTTCCTTTTTCTACTCAGTTATTTGTATGTGTTCTTTCCATATAGAGAACTTTGCCTTTTCTTTTAAATCCTTCTATACTCCTTCCCTTTCTCATTATGTACATGTAAGCTTCCGAGTTGCAGTCAATTTCCAATGGCTGCATCCCTGAAACATTTGCCAGTGACTCCTACACAGAGGACTCAGGATTTGTTGAATTAGGTTGAAAATTAAACTTTAAGCCCTAGATTTTATCCCACATCACTTTCCCCACCCAGCACTGCTTTTGAAAGGAGTAGGGAAACAGATACTCAAAAATAATTCAGTCCCTTCACATTCCCAATACCCTGTGGGCATCCATTTTGACATTCTTTGGAATGTCAAGGTCACTCAGGCAATGGTTATCTGAATATTCTCTCAAATCTACCATCCTTTGGGGATGGGGGCAGGGGGATGCAGGGAGAGATGACAGATTATTTCACTGTTCTTCCCACTGTTATAAAAATGATCTCATTTGGGTTCTTCTCTAGTTAAAGCACTGATTAAAAATAAGAGTAAAATAAATCAGATATGACTGGTCTTTAATTATTCTGTACTATAACTGAAATGGTCTTATTATTTGCAAGTCTATAAAAACTGGTCAGTAAATCAGATGATACGTTCTGGGAAAAATTTCATCTAACTGCCTTTAGATGACAAGTTAACTCAATGTTGAAGTGACTTCTTAGCGGTGTTACAGCATACTTCCCTTAAATTATTCCACCAGCAGTCTAAATTGTACTATGTTTCTTTTGCATAGGAAAAAGTTCTTCAGAGTCACCTTGGTAGTGAGTATTATAAAAACTGATAATATATTTACTTTAATGTTTTTCTATTTTTCTCTTTTCTTGATTATATTTCTACCCTACTATATTATTTTTATGCTAGGAAATTTAAATGTCATCTATAAAAGTTTAAGGGGATGCATTTTAGAAACAAGTGTATCCATCTCTATTACAAGGCACATAATATATAAATTTGAAATCATTTAGAAGTTTTGCTCTTCTGAAAAAGTTCAATGAAAAGTTTAATGTTCATGACTGACCTAAAGGTGCTTAACATTTTCACTTACTATGCTTTCACATTCAAATATAGACAAAAACATTGTTTTATTCTTAGCACAAACATCTTCTTTAAGAAGCCTTCTCTGGAAGAGACAACTGGTGTGATAAAATATTGCATGTGCTCAAGTACATTTCCCAGCTTCCTCTACTTATGCTGAGGTCATGTGACCAGTTTCATCCAAGGAACTGTGATGAATTGGTGACTAAATGTAACAAACTGTGTAACTAGAAGACAGAGGAGAGCTACCCAAACTACAATAAGACAAGTGATACTTGATTGTGGCAACTTACTGAGCTCTGCCGAGGCTTTATCTGTCTTGGCAATTAGCATCATTTATCTCAATTAATACTCATTCCGTAACAACTTTATTTAGAATGGACCTCCTCACTTTTCAAGGCCCCCTATCGCCCTTTCCTGCTTGATTCTCTCTACAACACTTATCATCATCAAAAAGTGATACTATAAATATCACTTTTATTTTAAATAACCTTCAACTAGATCCAAAGCTCCATAGAACAGGAATGTATCTTTGTTTCAGTTTCGTTTACTGATGTATCCCTGGAGACCCAAACTGTACTTAGAATATAGTAGACACCCCACACTTTTGCCACTTGAAAAAGTTACATAATTTCTCGACCCACAATTATACTTCTCATCCTACACCTGTGAAAATAAAATACAAACATGTAAAATGCCTCTAGTCTCACACTTAGTACACATTCAGTAGGGTTAATAAGTTTCAGTTTCTATCAAAATTATAATGTATTTTTCACAGCAATAGAAAAGCAATCTTAAATTTCATGTAAAACTAAAAAAGACCTGAAAGAAATGAAATTACTACCTCAAAGAGATATCTCTACCACCACGTTCATTGCAGCCCTGTAGCGTTATCGACCACGGCCAAGACATGGGATGCAATCTGAATGCCTGTGGACAAATCAATGGAAAGAGAAAGAAGTATATTTTTTCACTCATGGAAATAAAGGAAATCCTGCCATTTGTGACAACATGGATTAACCTTGAGAGTATTAGGCTAAGTGAAATAAGTCAGACAGAAAAAGACAAATACTGTGTGATCTCATTTATATCTGGCATCTAGAAATATCAAACTCACAGAAACAGAGAGTAGACTGGTGGTTGCTAGGGGTGGGCTCACAAACAGGGGAAAAGGGTGAAGGTTCTTCTTGTGCACAAATTCCCACTTACATGATGAATAAGTTCTGGGGAAGTAATGTACAGCATGTAGACTGTAGTTAATAACGCTGCACTGTATATTTGAAAGCTCCTAAGAGAGTAAATTTTGAAAGTTCTCTTCTTACTACACACATAAATGTAAGTATGTGAGGTTATGGATGTGTTAAGTGACTTTACTGTGCTAATCATTTTGTAATATACATGCATATTAAATAGCCAGATATGGTACCCCTTAAACATACGTGGTGTTAGATGTCAATTATATGTCAATGAAGCTGGGGGGAAATAAGAAACTTCTCCTTTAAGGGAACTTCACCACCTACCTAGGAAATGAGTTCTATATGAATTTTCTCAAGATTATCTGAGAAGAAATTTTGATCCAAACATCCTGGAAACTTAAGACTGTCCAATAAATAGTACTTACTACTTTCTCTTTGGAGCATTGTCTTTTACATTTTATCAAGATACACACATTCAAGCCCTGGCTGGTGTAGCTCAGTGGATTGAGCACCGGCCTGCGAACTAAAGATACACACATTCATACACATACACAGAAGTATGCCCATACAAATATAAACACGTACATACATGTACAAGTGTATGTATATGTGCATATATAATAAATACATGAATGTTAAAATATAAAAATAATATAAATATAAACAAACACAATATTTAAATTTTATGTATATAAAGAAAGAAGAGAGAGAAATGTAGAGCTCGGTTTTCTAGACTTTGTCTAATGAGCCTGGGTTTCAATTCCCAGTGATATGGAAGAACAAAGAGATGTAAATGCATGTTGAATAATCATTTGCCTTTCTTACTTTAGGATGAAGGTGTGGGGGCAGGAAATAGGTAGAGAAAAATCTGATATTTTGACATGCACTGCTCTGAGTGCAACTCATGCTACGTAGACTTATCTTTGTTCATTTGGTGTATCAAATGCAAGCAGCACTTTGCCACTTTTCTAGCAGATGTCACTGCCTATCAAAAGATTTTTCATGAAGAGTGACTCAACCTAAAAAGAAAATCAAAATAATTCAACTTGATCTGCTGTGACACCTAAAACCCATTCCTTCATGATAAAATACTCCCTGAAAATATGTTCCACCCCAGAAAGTTTCTTCCAGACTAAACACTAATATCAGTAATACATTTAACAAGATTTAGTTAATAATAATGGGAAAATACCAACAAAATAAAATTATTAAGCTGCATAGTGCTTTGAGAGCTTCTGAACTTCCAGAACAGAAACAAGCTTTATAAAGTCCTTTAAAGACAATGGAGGTGGCAGGGGGCTGAATGTGGAAGGTGGGGGTGGGTAGCACGAGGGAGAGCAATGGCAGGAAATGGGGACAACTGTAATTGAACAACAATAAAAATAAAAAATAAATATACTCAAAGAGGAAACAAATATAGAGATATTTAATATGTTTTATTTTTGACCTTTTTACATGTTTTACAAATTTGAAGACAGAAAACTCTCTGGAAAACAAAAATAAGCCAAACATTATGAGTCATAGATTTTCTTTTGTGAAATACCTTCAACTTCACATTGTTATTTACAGTTTATTTCAGGAGCTAGGAACAAATGAATAGTGGGTGTGTAAAGAGATTGTTTGGTGGACTTTCAGTAAATACATATAGGTAGAGAGAAAAACATCTAAACCAAAAGCAACAACTTGCCTAAAAGATGACCACAAATAAAAGCAGCTGAAGATTGGATCAGAGACTTATGTATATAAGCAGTATTTTCCATTTTTAGGTCTTTATTGTTACGTCCAGGGCAGAGTATTAATACTCTTATACTAAAAATATATCAGCACAAGGAAGGGGATTAAGAGAAGGGTGAAATTACATCCCATTGACATAATATATCCATTCTTTTATTTGTTTTCCTTTTTTGTTTTAGTACCTCAATTTCTCTTTAAAAATTTTATAAATTTTTTATTACAGTTTACATTCAATATTATTTTGTATTCATTTCAGGTGTACAGCACAGTGGTTATACACTCATGTACTTTACATAGAGGCACCCAGTTATTTCTGATACCCACCTGGCATCACACATAGTTATTACAATATTATTGACTATATTCCATATGCTGTACTTTATATTCCATGACTATTCTGTAACTACCAATCTGTACTTCTCAGTCCCTTCGCCTTTTTCACCCAGTTCCCCCACCTCCCTCCCCTCTAGCAACCATCAGTCTGTTCTCTGGATCTATAAGTCTGTTTCTGTTTTGTTTGTTTATATTGTTCTTTAGAGTCTACATATAATTGAAATCATATAGTATTTGTCTTTTTCTGTCTGAGTTCTTTCACTGAGCATAATACCCTCAAAGTACATCCATGCTGTCACAAATGGTAAGATTTCATTTCTTTGGTGGCCGAGAGTAATATCCCATTGTATAAATATACCACAACTTGTTTATCTACTCTTCTACTGATGGGCACTTGAGCTGGTTTCATAGCTTGGCTCTTGTAAATGATGCTGCTATGAACACAGGGGTGTATATATTCTTTTGAATTAGTGTTTCAGGTTTCTTAGGATATACAGCCAGAGTGGAATCACTGTGGCATAAGGCAGTTCCATTTTTAATTTTTTTTGAGGAAACTCCATATTGTTTTCCACAGGGGCTGCACCAATCTGCATTCCCACCAACGCTGCACTAGGGTTCCATTTCCTCCACATCCTCACCAACACTTGTTGTTTGTTGATTTAATGATAACAGCCATTCTGTCAGTTATGGAATGACATCTCAGTGTGGTTTTAATGTGCATTTCTCTGATGATTACTGACTTGGAGCATCTTTTCATATGTCTATGGGCCCTCTGTATGTCTTTTTTGGAGAAGTGTCTATCCATATCCTCTACCCATTATTCAAGTGGATTGTTTGTTTTTTTTGGGGAGGGTTGGTGTTGAATTATAGGAGTTCTCTATACAATTTTGAATATTAATCCTTTAGCAGATGTATCATTGGTGAATATGTTCTCCCAGTCATTTGCTTTTCTTTCTACTTTGTTAATGGTCTCCTTTGGTGTCAGTAACTCTCACTGCTATCCATAATAAAGGTCAAAGAGACAAAGATTTTGCTCTTACTTATAGAATTCCAAATAACCACCTTTCCTAAATCATTCCTTTACTATGAAGAAGAAGGAAACTAAGAACCAAAAGGCTTCATATTATGATTTTTAATTGATATATAATTGGCCTATGACATAGCAGTTGCAGGTACAGAACACCATGATTCAATATTCATATAAAACATGGCTGATTTAAGGCCATTTACCTTATTTTGTTTTACCTGCCAAATATTTTCAAAGACAATGGAACAGCAGAAATTGAAGCAGCCTAAAACATCCACATGCCCTAGATTTTTCTGTGGAGTCATAGTGTCTGATTCTTGGTTTGGACATCATTTCCTTCCTTGTGATAAATGCTGAAACCCCAAACACAAAATACCACAATTCACAGCGAAATTTTAGTTTTCATAAAAAAATAGATGGGAAACAAATATTGGTATCAAACTTATGTAAACCCTTACTTTTTCAATGTGCTTTTAAAACTAAAAAACATAAAGTCAGCCTGCTGAATAAAGCAAATAAAAACAGCATTTTGTGGTGCCATTTTCAACATTTACTTCAATGGCAATTTTCTTCTTCTTTATTGAATGAACTAAAAATGCCCAAGAGCTTCTACACCTTTATTTTGAACATGGTTATTAAAACTTAAAACAATTTGCTCTAAATACATTGTCCTTCTAGCCAAGCTGACAGTTTCACCGCCCACTTACTTTTCACGCATTGAGTGGACCTACCCACTTCAGTTTCCCAAATTCTCAAAGGTTAATATTCACTAAAATGATCATGTCAGTAAATAATACAAAACATTAGTGATGGGGGCTAAGAGTAAGAAAAGCAGGTATCGAGGTCCACTGCTTTTGGTGATATACAAAATGACAAGGTGACAGGTTTTTGTATTTTGCTATTCTAATAACTTTGTATGAAGGTAGACTCAGTTGGAAATTAATACAGTGAAAAGGAGTTTACAGAGGTAGATTCCAGGTTTTCTGTCATTTGCACTACGGCCATTTATCTTTCATGCATCACTAATGTATTGTACAGTGTACACATAGTTAACTTATGCAAAGAAATGGGTGTGTAAGGGGGAGGGGAGAGGGAGAGAGGAAGAGAAAGAAGGTGAGGAGAGGTAAGGAGAGAGAGAGAGAGAGAGAGATCAACCTGCATAACGCTTTTAAGTATGCCCACCTTCCCAATAGATAACGGCTATTTCCCCAAAGGAACTAGGAGAAAAAACCTGCAGTTTCTTTGAAGACTTTGGCCCTTAGCTTTTGTCTTGCCCAATGTGTATCTGAGTATGAACCTCCTGTAATGCTATAATTTTGGGGTACCTTAAGGATTTTCAAGCATAATTTTTATCTGCCCTAGTTTTCCATATTACTTTCTGACATTAGAACCTAATTCTCACTTCAGATCTGGCTTTGGTGTACTTTCCACTCTTAAAGAATAGAATTAAGTATTTTAGCAATAAAATAAATGTATATAATTTCACTGCCTACTGTTACTACACGTAGTATTGCAATTTTCTACTCAGTAAATCAGGTAAATAAAACCAGCCTCAAATTATTCTTCTGGGCACAGAATGAGCTAATATATGCTAAGGACCTTGTACGGTGCCTGAATGACAAGAAGAAATAAAAATATGGAGCTAATTATATTCTGTGCAAGTTTTACATTTCTTTTCTTCTTGTGTAGAACATCATGATATCATTATACAAATCGAGGAGGTTTGTCTAATATGAAGGAACTACCTAAGCAGGTAGTATGTTTCATGTTTACTTGCCACAGACTTGCATAGAAATCAGAATATTTCACATAGTATATGACCAGTTGTCACGTTTCAGATTTAGTGAAGGTGTACAATGTTTTAGCCTCTGTCCTAAGGGCTTTATATGGCATTTTGTTAAATCTTTACAATAAGCGCGCAAATAGCTCACTGTTATTTTATCGATGCAGCTTCTGAGACACAGGGAGCTTTGGTAGCAAAGCTAAAGTCAAAATTGTTAAGCAGCAATTGAGGTGTGTCTGACCTTAAATCCATGCACTACTTATGGTTAGTCTACAATAGTTGATGAAACACACAATGCATATAGTGAGTATGCATCATCTTTGGGTTCCGGTCAGTTCTTCCTGATATCCTCTACCATTATTATTCATAACATAAAATGCATTTTGTTCTGTTGGAAATGAAACATGGCAGTGATGCTAAAACATGGCTTCTTTTTGTATTTCCCAGATTGATTCACTTATAATTTAATAGGTGTTTCCCCACCTGGATGAAAGAAAGCGAAGAGATTTGTGAAAGAAGATACATGCATGACCCATGGACATGGACAACAAACAGTATGGTGATGGCCAGAGGAAGGAAAAACAAAGGAGAGGAAAGGTGGGGATATTTACAATAGTGTCAACAATAAAAATAAAGGAAAAAAGTGGAAAATAGGTGTTTTCCCATGAAGAACAAAGTAGGCTATGTCATGTTAAAAAAAACAAACAAACACAATTCTGTTTATGATTCTCTGTCCCCTTCAAAAAGCCTGTGTGCATTTGGTTCTTGTGCATCATTACTTCAACAAAAACTGGTCAAACGGCATCAGAGAAATGAGTAAAAATGTTATGTGGTACCTTCATCAAATAGCACATGTATGAAAATAACCATAAAGTTATTATCCATTTTCCCAGAAGTTACTGTTTGTAACTTTAAGTTACTTCAGTGTAACTTCTATTCCACTGAAACGGAAGATGTCAATATATGAGAGACAGTTGTGGTTCTGTCATTACCTCCAGCTTCTTCCTCCCGGGACTAGAGCAGATCTAACCCTCCCATTCAGTTGAAGTTAGTTGATATTGCATAATTTGCTTTTACCAACAAAATGCAAGCAGAATGCATATAGGGCATTCTTGACCTTGCCCTTCCTGTGCCACAATATTCATGGAAACATGTGTTAGTTCCCAGCACCTTTGCTCAGAGAGCTGCCGTCTAGTGCTGCCATCAGTCACACACATTTGGTGTGAGGGACAAAACAATGTTATCTGCAGGTACTAAAATTTGTTTGTAATTTTCACATAACTAACCGATGCACTTGACATAGCAGGATACCACATCAGCAGTAAGACATGGGGTATCTTGGTATGTCTCTTACGGGACATGAAAATTTTCAAGAAAATATGTAGCAGTGACCAAAACTGGGATGTATAACCATATGTTTCCATAGAGATGTTTACTGAGTACAGTTTTTTCACAAGTCATCCTCTAAATCATGGTAAAAATATTGGGAATATATTAAATATTATATCTAGCAACACCATAACTATGTGAATCATGTATTTTCCTAGTTTCTCTCATATCCTTACAGTATTTATTTTTTGCAATGTTAAATATGTTGCAAAAATTCTCTCAGGTGTATTATGAAGATTTAAAATGAAAAGAAAGAGGACTCTGAAAAATGTAATTATGTGTGTGTATATGTCTGTTCCTGTATATATATATATATATACATATATATATACGCACACATATATATATGGAAAAACACTCTAATAAAATGAGATTCATATTAAGTTCACTACAGTGAAAAATAACATTAACAAAATAAATGAATATTTGGCCAAGAGAAATTGTTAACCACTAGCTATTTCTACATAAACTTCATCACCTGAACTGACAACATGTAAAACTGACTACAGTAAAACATGTAAAACTGACAACAGTAAAACAAAGCATGGTGCATTTTGGAACCTGAGCATTCACAGTCTTGAACATGGACAAGTCATTTTGTGGAACCAAATGACTTACTGATACTTTTATTTATGAGAATTACTTATCAACATATAAACTCATTAAAAATAGTTTTGGTTCAACACTCAGAAACAACAGATTCAAATCCTAACTCATCCCCATCTGGAGAGGAAGGGGAACATATTCATGGTGAAATACAGCTAGTACCTTGCTTGATAATCCTGCCACGGGTTCCTGATGATTATTTTCTTCACATTAATGACATTATGACCTTTTCTAACACATTCTACAAAAATCATTTGCTATAGAAAGGAATCATTGACTTCGTTCAACTGCCTCCTCATAAGAATTAACTACATTATAACGGTCCTACCATGCACACTGAAGGAAACAATCCATTTCTTGCCACGCGGTTGATTTCACTGCTTGAGAAAACTTCAATCAAATAATTATTGCAGCCTTCAAAGATCCTTCATGACTGCATTACCAACTGAAAGAATTTCATTTCAAATGTCAAAATACATTTTAACATGCAACATTTAGTTAGCAAAATTTCTTTTTCTCTACATTCAAAACTTGCTACCAATTTCAAAGTTTAAGTTAATTAAGAAGGAATAAAATCTCTTCATTCAAAATCCTTGAATAAAGCTAAGAGATTCTGCCATACTTCCTTAAATGCGACATGAGATTGGGTTGATGGTTTTATTTGGTAGCAAAGAGTAATGATTTGTGCTCATTTCTTATGGTCACTCCTTTTTTGGAGAGCAGTTTATTTGGCAAATGTATGGAACTATGAATGTCATAAATTATTATGGAACATTATGGCAAACTCAGTTTTTGCCACATGACTGATTCTTTACTAACCTGACCCAGGAAAAGCAACTAAGAATTGCAGTGAGACTAAAGCATTATTTCCTGTTTTTTCCTTTCTACTCCTAGCAAACCGGCTCTTAACATGGCAAGAATTCCCTGAGGCACTACCCTTCCTTTACCCCCAACATGGTGTATTTTCTAAATGAGAAGCACTTAGTCACCAAGGCAACAAGTCTTAGATAAATAGGTCTATAGGGCACTCAGGTTAGTCTAGCATTTGCTAATGATCATCGAATGAACAACAGAAGCAATATTCAGGCAGTCATATTTAAAACAGGAGAACAGATATTCCAAAACATAGTCTCCAAAGCCACACAAATGCAGGATATTGTTCAAGAGCAAACTAACAGGAAATTTTCAACTGAACATTAATTCTAAGTAAATCAGAACCTCATTATTTTGTCTGTCATTATTTTTATGTGTTTGTAAATAAAAAGAATGAGGCTCTAGCTCCTTGGAGGACAGGTAGGTAACAGATTTAAAATCATGGATGTCAGTATCTACTTGTATCATTAAATCAATGACAACATTAAAAGAGAATAAAGCAGTACTTCATAATGGAACATAGCTCTTACCTCTAAACTAAGGAGTACTTTGTTTTTAATTGCAAAAATCAAGATGACAGCTTGCAAAATATCTTTGGAAACCAATAAACTAGAACTACAACAAGTTAGGCTATCTTTTGGTGTGTCAAATTTTCAGTGTTACTTTAGTAATGAATGCAATGCCCCACCAGGCTTCTCCTTCAAGGACGGCCACTTTGCCTCGGCTTTCATCTATCATCCCCTGCGGGGAATGCCTCTACTGTAAAGACACACATTTTCCAAGGATATACCCTTCCTAGGCCCACCCAAACCCTGTGACTGATGGAAGCAGTGTTCACTGATCCTGGCTCTCCAAACCTCCCACCCCGGAGTGACAGCAAAGGCCCAATAGCACAAACAACTGGACTTCCCCTGCTTTGTTCTCTCCCTCACATGGGGTCTGATCCCCGGGCCCTCCTTTAATAAGTATTTGTCAAACTAAAATTCACATCAGAGTTAGCTTCTGGAAGAGCTAAGAAAATTGGGAGTAGCATAGTAAGGCAGGTGCAGAAACAATGCCATTACTGTCAATGACTATTGAAAAAGGTCAATTACAGTATTTGAATTCTTTAGTAGCTGACTTTGCCAAATATTAGGATATGGCCATAAAGGAAAACCTTGCCCATTCAGTCACATAGAAGTAGGAGGTTTGTCTAAGTTGGAGAGCTAACAATTGGTAACAAGACAGCAGAGAGCCAACATGATCACAGTCACAGGGTAGGCAAAACTGTCTGTGCTACCCCCATTTCTTTCTCACTCTGCATGGCTCAAGCTTCAGGAGACTCAAATTTGCTGGCATGTTTCTTTCCCTACCAAGTTCTAACCCCTGGACTACTGGTCTTTTGGCCTATTCCCTAACTTTCAAATGTAGACAGACACACATCAGAGACATTGGCAGATGGTACAGATACAGGGAAAACCCATCTGGGCCTCCTGGCACCAGGCTCATACCCCTGACATACTTGGGGGGTGTTTGGAGGAGGCAACAGTTCCCACTGCTGCTTGCAGAGTGGACATACAGTAAGTACACGGGCAGTGTCGAACTGGCCACTGAGCAGCTTGCACAACAGACTTCTCCTGCTGCCCTGTTGAGGAAATATCACACCAAAGTGGTGATAAAACTGGGACTTTGGCCCTGGCTGGCATGGCTCAGTGGATTGAGTACCAGCCTGGGAACCAAAGGGTTGCTGGTTTGATTCTCAGTCAAGGCACAAGCCTGGGTTGTGAGCCAGGTACCCTGTAGGGGGCGCACGAGATGCAACCACACATCGATGTTTCCCTCTCTTTCTCCCTCCTTTTCTTGCTCTATAAAAATAAATAAAATCTTTAAAAAGAATGTGACCTTGAATTCACCATCTAATGCAGAATTGAACACCAGCTGTTGTGGCAAAGAGAATGCTTCTACTGCCAGTGCAGGGATATATAATTGATATATATCAATCCCCAATCTCATAAGAAGTGTAACACCTTACAGTATCCAGCTGTTAAGTTTTGTTCAGAACTTGTCAGACCTCAACCATTTCTCCCAAAACAAGCACGGGAGGAACCAAGATGTTGGAACCCGTACTGGATCGCAAGGCCAACAGAGATGAAAAACACTGACATGTCTGAGGCACCCAGATGAGTACATGCATAATATAACCATTAAACTCTGTGAAGTTACTATCCAAAAATACCTTTCAAATAACTTCAGCAAGGAAAAAACACCCTGTGAGCTAGAACAGACTTTTCCAACAAGGCCCCCAAAGCCGAAGGCCACCAGTTCCCTAGAAGGTCTACCCACTTATGAATACAAGGCAGGGTGTGGCAAATGTATGTTTACAGTTGTTTGTATAAAAATATGATAATTAATAACATAGGAAGAAACTGTGTTTTGCATACTGAGAACTGTAAACCTACATTTGCCGCATCCTATCTGTGTGTCTGTCGCAAATGGAACTGGTTTGCTTGTAGCATGGGGTGACAAGGAATCATCGCCTATGAGAGAAGCTGTAAGCCTCGGTGATAAGAGCATTCAGTATCAATCCAAATAAGACCACTGAGCTGTAATTCTCATTTAGCCCCCCTGGAACTGTGCAGCAAAAATGTCACTCTCATCTTCAGTTTTGGAATGGATGTGAGTTCTACCCGTTCTACCCTATTTTTCCTCTGAGAAATCCAGTTAAATACAATTCTACCAGGGACCCTACTTTCAAAGCTTCCAATGACTCACTGAGAGCCTTTCAAGCCACCGTCGGAAATTCCCATAAGAGGAATCCTGAGGAAAACCTTCACATCCCAAACACCTCTTTAGTGAACATATTCAGAATTTAGATGGGTCCAGGTTTTCGAGTTAGTTTGTTTGAATTGTGCATCTGTGGAAGGAGTTAGATGAAAATAACATGCTGAATATGGTGGCCATTGGGGGGCGCTCTTTCCAAATCATCCTCATTGTCTTCATTGCTTATTTTACTGGCAGGCACAGAAGACATGCTGGGCATCAGATAATTCAGCATTTAAAGTTACTCTCTATCACTGTATATCACAGCAACTGCAAGAGGCTATGCTCCTTTTCTCCAAATTTAAACTGGTATTGAAATGGACACATGTGTTCTCATAAACATTTTTTCCAGTCCGCTTCATCAAATGGAAAGTTCGTTTTGAAACATTCACTATACACAAAAGGGTAACTACTGAAATAGTGATGTTAAGTATTAGTGACAGGTTAAATGTTAACATTTACCAAAGTAGAAGCCTAAGGTAAGGTAACCGTGTTTTTCTAATTGGCACTGACTGCTCTATCATTTATTTTATTTTTTATTTTTATTTTTTTAACAATATAAAATTGGAAATTTACTCTGTGTGTGTATATACATACATATATACATAGACATATTTAAATATACATTTAAATAGGTAGTTAAAATGCTATAGTCTGAGCAAGTTTTAAACATTCTAGGATAGTTTGTCTTTTTTTTAAAATTTTATTTAGTTACTTTTCAAGTACATTTTTTTAATCTATTTCTCCAATCCCACCCCACCCCCCACCCGGTCTCCCCCCTCCCTCCCATTCCCCCCCGCCCCAGTCCTCATCTCTGTGTCTTTCATACTTGTTTCTCAAAATCCCTCCCCCTTTTTTCCCCTTAAGTTCCCTTCCCCCTCTCCCCTCTGGTCGCTGCCCACTTGTTCTCTATTTCAGCATCTTTGTTTTTATTCTGTTTGCTTGTTTGTTTTATTCTTTAGCTTCCTGTCAAAGGTGAGATCATATGGTATTTGTCCTTCAATGCCTGGCCTATTTCACTCAGCATAATGCTTTCCAGTTCCATCCATGTTGTTGCAAAAGGTAGTAGCTCCTTCTTTCTCTCTGCTGCATAGAATTCCATGGTGTATATGTACCACAATTTTTTGATCCATTCATTTACTGATGGGCACCTAGGGTTGCTTCCAACTCTTGGCTATTGTAAATTGTGCTGCTATGAACATTGTGGTGCATAGGTTCTTTGATATTGATGTTTTAGGATTCTTGGGGTATAATCCTAGCAGTGGAATTGCTGGGTCAAAAGGCAGGTCAATTTTTATTTTTCTGAGAAAATTCCATACTGTTTTCCATAATGGTTGTACCAGTCTGCAATCCCACCAACAGTGAACTAAGGTCACCTTTTCCCCACACCCTCTCCAACATTTGTTGTTTGTTGCTTTGTCTATTATAGCCATCCTGACTGGTGTAAAGTGGTATCTCATTGTGGTTTTAATTTGCATCTCTCTGATAGCTAACGATATTGAGCATCTCTTCATGTGTCTCTGGATATTCTGTATGTCCTCTTTAGAGAAGTGTCTGTTCAAGTCCTTTTCCCATTTTTTAATTGGGTTCGATGTCTTCCTAGAGTGGAGTCGTGTAAGTTCTTTGTATATTTTGGAGATTAAACCTTTGTCTGAGGTATCATTGGCAAATATGTTTTCCCATACAGTTGGTTGTCTTGCTAATTTAATACTGTTTTCTTTAGCCATGAAGAAGCTTTTTATTTTGATGAGATCCCATTTGTTTATTCTTTCCTTTATGTTCCTTGCTCTAGGGCACATATCCGTAAAAATGTTGCTCGTGGAATATCTGAGATTTCTTGCCAATGTTCTCCTCTAGGACTTTAATGGTGTCATGACTTATATTTAAGTCTTTTATCCACCTTGAATTTATTTTGGTGTATGGTGTAAGTCTGTGCTCAAGTTTCATTTTTTTGCACATAGCTGTCCAGTTCTCCCAACACCATTTGTTGAAGAGGCTATCTTTACTCCATTTTATGTTACTGCCCCCTTTGTCGAATATTAATTGACTGTAGAGGGTCTGGTGTTTGGTTACTTAGTTCTTTATTCATATTTAAATCTTAGGGAAAATCTTGGATTCTAACACATAACTGATGGACCACTAACTGCAATACAGACATTTTTAAGAGATACAAAGCAATATAGGAAAGAAAAACCTAAACCAAAATTATTTCAAAACTTGGAATACTTTAATTAAGCTTCACAAACCTGGGCAGCATGGCCCATATGGGGATCCACAGTGCAAAATGTACATGTTACATACTCAGCGGGACTTAACCTTTGCCATTTCTATGTTCTGCCACTTAAAAATGGTCACTTGAAAAAATATTTAAAATGGATGCTATTTTAGCACAATTTACAATAGCCAAGAGTTGGAAGCAACCTAGGTGCCCATCAGTAAATGAATGGATCAAAAAATGGTGGTACATATACACAATGGAATTCTATGCAGCAGAGAGAAAAGGGCTCCTACCCTTTGCAACAACATGGATGGAACTGGAAAGCATTATGCTGAGTGAAATAGGCCAGGTGCTGAAAGACAAATACCATACGATCTCACCTTTAACAGGAAGCTAAACAACAAAACAAACAAGCAAGCAGAAAAAAAAAAAGACACTGAAATAGAGAACAAGGGGATGGTGACCAGAGGGGAGAAGGAAGGGAAGTTAAGGGGGAAAAGGGGGAGGGATCTGGAGGAACAAGTATGAAGGACACAGGGATGAGAACTAAGGGGGGTGGAAATGGGAGGGAGGTGGGGAGCAAGGGGCGGGGGAGGCTGGGATGGGAGAAATAGACAAAAACTGTACTTGAAAAATAACTAAATAAAATTAATTTAAAAAATGGATGCTATTTTAACTATTGTAAGTTAATTTTCAGTCTTTTGCTTGAGGCTCCTGATGATCCTCTTTCTGTACTTGGGCACAATATAAATTGCACTGTACTTGCTGATCCATTTAAACTTGGTTGTGACTGAAAGTTCAGTTCATACGCAATTCACTGTTGGCAACCATGCTGACACAGTCCCCTTGTTTGTCTGCAAACCAGCACCACAACAACAAATGTCAATTGTCTTTCTTGTATGGGCCAGACATTGTACAGCAAGCTTTACGTCTCTCAGCTTGGGTTATCATTTTGTACTCTAAAAATGCTTCCTGCCATTTTATAGAGAAAGAAAAGGTAACTTGCACACAGTGTTACAGGCAGGGGGTAGAATGACCAGAGTTTGAACCTGTCTCTTTTTGACCTTTACTTTTAATATCGAGGTTTTGCTGCTTGGCACACTGCCTCTTTTCACATCAGGAAATAATTTTAAATATGTATGTTTCGACTATTTTAAAATATATATCTAACTGTTCTGAGGTTAATATAGTTCCTATGCTCTTGGCTTGCCAGAGGTGTGTTTGCTCAGAGTATATGAAGCCCTTGCTCAGGCATGATATCTATGGTAGCCATCTCTTACTGTTCCTTCATCATCCCCTGGACCATTTCAACTTACCTGCAGAATCTTTCCTCTTTTGGCATGTGGCTGAAGAGGAAAGATTCTGCTGGTGGGAATGTAAAATGGTGCAGCCACCATAAAAAAAACAATACAGTGCGCTGGCTGGTGTGGCTCAGTGGACTGAGTTCCGGCCAGCCTGTGAACCAAAACATCGTCAGTTTGATTCCCAGTCAGAGCACATGCCTGGGTTGTAGGCTGGTTCCCCACTAGGGGATGTGCGAGAGGCAACCACACATTGATGTTTCTCTTCCTCTCTCCCTCCCTTCCCTTCTCTAAAAATACATAAATAAAATCTTTTAAAAATAACAGTATGGTGATTTCTCAAATATTAAACATAGAATTACCACATGGTGCAGCAATTTCATTTCTACTTATATATGCTACATATTAAAAGCAACTTTAAATTATATTTGAGTCTCAATATTGATTGTGCTCCACTTCTGTAGCATTTTGCCAGTCATTCGGAGCTTTGCTTCTCTTCATGTCCTGCTGATGGAACTCCGGGTCACTGCCTGTTTCATCTCCTCATTCCACCTGCCCCCCAAATATGTTGTTTCTAGTGTGAGCACAAGTGTAATAAGAGCAAAGCAAAGAAGCCCCATCTACGCACATGCCTCCAAAAGCTTCAGCATCTTCTGTGTGGTGGTCTGCAAGTAATGCAAAGAAATTATTCTTCTGGCTTGAAAAAGAGGCATTGTCAAACTAAAAATGTCCATTATATTTTATTTCTTTCTTTATTATTTTTTATGTACCCAGGTCCACTCTTCAGACTGTGTAATCTGAAGATCTATGTGGTTTAGGATTCTTCACTAATATAATGCTGAAGGCAGTGCTAATCAATAATACAAGTGCCTCTCTCAGACTGCCTTCCTGCATACCTATCAACCTATAAATCATTTTTTCCTCTCATTTCTTCTATTAATACTTCACTATTGGGGTAATGGTGACAGACAGAGTTGTGAGATGAGAGTAGCATTTGTGACAATAATTGGTTGTGTCATTGAAGGATTTACCACTACACAATACAGTTCTTTATCTCTAAAGTTGATTTAAAAGTTTCCCCAAAACGAATAAAACAAAAGAAATCACTGTATGAGGGGATGAAGTTTTTCATCCATCGAGCTTTCAAAAATAGGACTTGGAAACAGAGATAGAGATGAGCTTGAGCCTTTTCAGCAAATCATGTTGGGAAAACAATGTTCATGTGCAAAAGAATAAACTTGGACCCTTACCATACATCATGCACAAAAAATACTTCCAAATGGGTCAAAGACAGTAATGTAGGAGCTAAAACTCCAGAAACTCTTAGAAAGCATAGGAGAAAAGCTTCATGACACTGGATTCCACACTGAATTTTGGAAATGACCCCAAAAGCATAAGCAATAACTACAAAAGTAAATAAGTTGGACTATATTGAAATGAAAAATTGTAGACACCAAAGGACACTATCAGCAGAGTGAAAGGTAATCTGCACAATGAAAGAAAATATTTGCTAGTCACACAGTGAATATGGGGTTAGTTTCCAGAATATATAAAGACCCCCATGACTCAACAGTAACAAAAACAAACAAACCAACAACACTATTTAAAAATGTACAACAAGTCAGACCAGACACTTCTCTGATATACAAATAGCCAGTAATTACATGAAAGGATATTCAGCATCACTAATTATTACATAAAAATTAAAACCAGAATGGAATGCCACTTCACATCCTTTAGGATGGATATATATATATATATATATATATATATCCATCAAATATATATATATATATATATATATATATATATATATATATATATATATTTGAAAGCTCACAAAAAGTAACAAGTGTTGACAAGGATGTAGAGAATTTGGAACCCTTGTACACTGCTGGTGGGAATGTAAAATGGTGCAGCCACCATTAAAAAAAAGAGTATGATGGTTTCTCAAAAATTAAACATAGAATTAGCATGTGATTCAGCATTTTCGCTTCTACTTATATACCCTAAAAATTAAAAGGAGAAACTTAAACACATCTTTGTATGCCCTTCTTCATAGCAACATTATTCAAAACAGCCAAAAGGTGGAAGCAAACTAAATATATATATCATATATATATATATATATATATATATATATATATATCAATGAGTGAATACACCCAATGTGATACACACACAAAATGGAGTATTACTTAACCTTAAAAGGAAGAAAATTTGGACACAAGCTATAACTTGGATGAATCTCAAAGCTTGGTGCTTAAGGAAATAAGCCAGTCACAAAAATACAAACAGTAATATGATTCCACATATACAAAGCACATAGAGAACTCAAATTCATGGAAACAGGAAGTTGAATGGTGGTTGCCAGGGTCTAGGGAGAGGAAGTACTGGGGAATTATAGCTTCATGCACATAGAGTTTCAGCTTCGGAAGACAAAAACATTCTGGAGATGGGATGGTGATGATGATTGCACCACAATGTGAATATATTTCATGTCACCAACAGCACAATTAGAAATGGTTAAAATGGCAAATTTTATATTACATCTATTTAGCATAATAAAAATAAGCATAAGATAGACACTTAGATGTTAAAAATATATTTTAAAATACTGGACCCATAAATAAGAGTGAAACATTAGAATATATAACACTGGTTGATTTCAAAGCCAAGACTAACATAAGTCAACTCACTGACATTGGAAGTAAGTTATAATTTAACTACATGCATGCTTGTATTAAGATATAATTTTTAGCCCTGGCTGGTGTAGCTCAGTGGATTGAGTGTGGGCTTGTGAACCAGAGCACGAATTGAGCGCGATTCCTGCTGGAATTGTAGTTCGATTCCCAGTCAGGGCACATGCCTGGGTTGCAGGTCAGTTCCCAGCAGGGGGCACATGAGAGGCAACCATGCATTGATGTTTCTCTCCTTCTCTCCTTCCCCTCCCCTCTAAAGATAAATAAAATCTTTTTAAAAATATATGATTTTTTAAATGTGTCACTGACATGTAATAGCAAACATAATCTTTAAGAAATGAGTCCAAATTGTTCTTTTGAGTGGTAATGAGATGTTCAGTGGGAATCAGTCTCACCTTCTACTCTGTCACACAAGGGGAAATCACAGAACTTAATTTCTGAAATCAGAATAATCAGCGTATGACTGAAGTAGGAAATCAGCACAAAATGTAAGAGAAAAAGGGGGAAGAGATGGAAATAAGTAAGGAAAGCAAGAGAGAGGGGAAGAGGGAGGAAAAGAGAGGGAGAGGGAGAGAGGGACAAGGAGAGAGGGAGAAAGAGGAGGGGAAGGAAGAAGAGGCAGATAAAGTATCAAGTTATTACATATAATTTTGTATCACAGGTTCATTTCTTTGATTCTTTACTACAGGAAAAAATGATTTTATCTCCTGTTGTAGCTTCATCAATCTAAAATGGCAAGGATGCTCACAAATCAATTCTAATGATACCAATGTTTTTGACACTTTAATTAAATCATATCACTGTAATTAAATTGTCCAAGTCATTAAATCACCTTTTAAGAAGTATATTACTTTTATTTTAAATATTAATTCAATGTAATAAACATTGCAAGCCCTGTTTCCTATATCTTTCCCTAAACCAGGGGTGCCAAACTCATTTTTACCAGGGCCACTTCAGCCTTGAGGTTGCCTTCAAAGGGCTGAATTTAACTTTAGGACTGCAAAAATGCAACTACTCCTTAACTAGGGGCAAGGAGCTCAGCATTGCCACCCGACAGAAACAAGGTGAAGGGCTGGATAAAACAAGGTGGAGGGCCGGATTCGGTCCTCGGGCCTTGTGTTTGCCACCTGGCCCCAAACTATTATATGTACTTCATTACACTGTACCAGGTCCTTTACATTTTCAAAGAGCAATAGATTGAGGACACAAACACAGTAAACAAATAAGTGGAGTTCAGTATGTCCTGAAACTTGTCCATAAAGAATGATCATGCTAACAGAATAAATTGCAGAAAATAGCTGAGACTAGAATTTGTGAGGCTATATAATGTCAAAGTATAAAATATAAATGTTATTTCCAGTGTCCTGCATTTTGACCAGCAAGGAAACTAATAATTTATTATTATAAATTGCAAATGTCAAAGGAGAAGGAGCAAGGCAGGGAAGCAGAGGTTAGAACAGCAGGGACTATGTAACATTTTCTAGAAGAAATGATGGAAGATTTTCAAAGGATAATCATGAAATGGAAAAGGTACTTTTAAAGGTGATATGAAGTCCAGAAACCATAAAAATGATCAATTCACATCATAAATAAATGGCCATTTCACAAGACACAATTCACAATAAGCAAAGGCAAAAGGACTAAGTGGAAAAATTATATGTTTAACTACGGTAATTTGTGTCGAATGAATAATTGTCCCCCATAACAAGTATGCACTTACTCTTATTTTTCACACTGTAGTAAACTTTTAAAACAGATTTAAAAATATATTTCATTTTACTTTTTAAAGATTTTATTTATTTTTAGAGAGAGGGGAAAGGAAGGAGAAAGAAGGAAACATTAATGTGTAGTTGTCTCTCGCACGCCCCCTACTGGGGGCCTGGCCCACAACCCAGGCATGTGCCCTGACTGGGAATCGAATGGGTAGCCTTTGGTTTGTAGGCCAGCACACCAGCCAGGGTCATATATTACAACCCTTTTAATTTGAAAGGAGTTCAAATTAAAGGAGTACTCACAAGGAGTAGTCCTTATGATTCATGCAGCAGTGCCATGAACTACTGCATCTCCTGCAAGGGCAGCTTGGTTTGCAGTATGACATGCAATCCTGCAGCAGCTCTGCACCCATGGTGCTCAGTTCACTGTCATGAAATTGTCTTGGCATCGGCATGGAGGACAAAGGTGAGATGTCACCTGTATGCACACAGTCAGGGATGGAGAAGGTTCTGGTGTCCATCCATCTTCCATGGCTTCTTCATGTCCACCTTGGTGGCAGAGTCATCAACACTGTGGAGGGACAGGTGGTGGGTGGGTGCTGAAGCCCCATCCAATGTGGTTCTTTCCAGAAAGTTAATGGTGGACACTGGGTACATGATTGGGAAGACCTGCCTGAATAGAGAGTACAGCTTCTCCGTGGTCACTTTGCTCTCATTGGGCAGGATCACCAGGCAGCAGGCCTCCCCAGGCCCCAGTGCACTCTCCAACATGGAGTCTGTGGGAAGGCCTCTAGAACTTTCCACGCACAGACTCTGGTTGGGGGAGGTACCAGGGTCCAGTACTATCTTCAGGACCACCAGGTACAAGATGGCCCCCTGTGCATAAAATATGGTGTGATGGCAGGAATGGGAAAGGACCCTGAGGATGGCATCCTCCCTGTCACTCCAGGCCAGCTGGACTTTGTAGGCAGACAAACTAATGACCTCCACTGTGCTCCTGGGTCAGGTAACTGGGGAGCTGATGGGCTCTCTTTGCATTATTTATGAAGTGCAGGATCTCTGTCCTACCAGATGGGTTTAGGAATCCTCATATGGATGATAACTGACCTAAATACTTCACCTCCTTCTCAAGGTCATTGCTCAGCAGTCTGTCAGACTCCACTCACTCGGGCAGGGACATCACCGCAATGTGCCAAGGGCAAGGCTCTGTCACCTTCTTGTGCACTTATCTCTGCTCTTTTCAGCTTTGGAAAAGACTTGCTTAAATGTCTACCCATCTCCAGGTTTCTTGCCCTTCTTGCCCTCCTCCTCCATGTCTCTGTAAGAGTCTCTTCTTCTCCAGGAACCCTGTGACCCCTACATGCTCCCCCCTGCCCCGTGACCTCTGCAGGCATGGTCTTGCACTGCTCATCTACCACTCTGCACTGTCTCTACCCACAGCTCCCAGGGCTTATTCCTGTAACATTAGTTTCACTGCACACAGGGCTGCCAACATAAAGGCTGTATTTCCCAGACCCCAGAGCTTCTGGATAGGGTCTTTTAAATTTAATTTTTAATTCATTTTAGAGAGAAGAAGGAAGATGGAGGATATGAGGAGAGAGAGAGAGATACATAGGTTTGTTGTTCCATTATTTATGCATTCATTGGTTGCTTCTTGTAAGTGCCTGGACTGGGAATCAAACTGGGGACCTTATACTTTGTGGGCTGATGCCCAATCAACTGAGCTACACCAGTCAGGGAAAAATTATATGTAGTTTTCAGGAGTACGGTTGTATAATACATCATCTGTATATTGTATTATGTCTTCACTAGCCCAAGTCAAGTCTCTTTCCTTCACCCTTTATGCCCCCATACCCTGATGTTATGAAAACAATGTGGGTAGACTCCTTTGGACCTCTCCATTCATCTTGGTGTCTGGACATAGTAACAATCACAGAAGTCACCTTGGGCCCATAATTACAAGCCATATGGGGATACATGGACTCAGTACTTAGTAGAACCATGAGAGAAAAAAATATTTCTACCACATTTAATCTACTATATTTTGGGCTTTTTTTGATACAGTAATGTAAAATATCCCCTAATAAAACATTAGTTCATAACATGATAATTCCCAGTTATATAAACACCTACAATAAAAAAACACACACATAAGAGTAACTATGCAATGGAAAAAGTAGCAAAGGAAACAGTTCCTAGGAAAAGAAATAAAAATAGATGTTAAACATAGAAAGAGTTGCTAAGTCTCTCATATAAGAAAAATTGAAAACAGAGATTCTTTTGAAAGGGCATTTTCAACTATCAGACTGAAAATATCTGAAAGGTGTGGTGAAGTGCTATGTCCATGACAGAAGGGGAAAATGCATTTTGATGTATTATTGACTGGAGTACAAAAGTATCATGTTAACAAACACACATAGTCTTTGACCTAGCAAAGTCACAACTAAAAATTCATCATAGATATACATGCACAAATGTGAAATGGCATAACTAAAAGATAATTTATCAGCATTGCTCATATTTATAAAAGTATCAGAAGTGACCTTCCCTGGCTGGTGTAGCTCAGTGGATTGAGCGCAGGCTGCAAATCAAACAGTTGCCAGTTCGATTCCCAGTCAGGGCACATGCCTGGGCTGCAGGCCAGGTCCCCATTGAGGGACACATGAGAGTGAACCACACATTAATGTTTCTCTCCCTCTTTCTCCCTCCCTTCTCCCATCTCTAAAAATAAATAAATAAAATATTTTTTCTTTTTTAAAAAAATTATTTAATTATTGTTCAAGTACAGTTCTGTTTTTTACTCCCATCCCAGCCCACCCCTCCCCCCAGTGCTCCCCACCTCCCTCCCATTAAATAAAATATATTTTTAAAAAGTGACCTAAATATTCACTGATAAGAGATTGGTTAAACACATTATGGTATGTCTAGACAATGAAATGTTATACTGTCCTAAGAAATACTGAAAGAATTCCTAATGCACTGATAGGGAAATATCTTCAAGATAAATTTTGGTCTTTTATTTTTGGTTTATTTTTTTTTAGTTAGCAAAAGAAATGGGCTTCTTGCCCTTCTTGCCCTCCTCCTCCATGTTCCTGTAAAAGGCATGATCCCCATGGCCCAGCCCTCTCTGGGAACCTCGTGACCACAATGTGCTCCCCCTTGCCCTGCAACATCTATAGCCGTATTCCTGTGCTGCTCACCCACCACCCTGCACCATTTTATTGTAAACTATTGGAGTAACACTGATGAATAAAATTATATAGTTTTCAGGTGTACAATTCTATAATACATCATCTGTATGTTGAATTGTGTGTTCATCATCCAAGTCTCCTTCTGTCACCATTTGTCCCCAGGTACCCTCTTTTACCTCCCACCAACCTGCTTTCTCTCTGGTAATTACCCTATGGTTGTCTGTGTCTGAGTTTTTTTCTTTAGTCCCTTAAGCTTTTTTATCCAGCTCCCCAAACACCCTTCCCAGTGACAACTGCCAGTCTGTTTTTCGTATCTATGAAATTGTTTCTACCTTCTTTATTTATTCAATTCCATCTGGTAGTGAGATCATATGATATTTGTCTTCCTCTGACTGGCTTATTTCACTTACCATAATACTCTCCAGGTCCATCCGTGCTGTCAGAAAAGATGAGACTTCCTTATTTTTATGGCTGAGTAGTATTCCATTGTGTAAATACATCACCACATTTTTATCCACTCATCTACTGAAGGGCACTTGGTTCTTCTTTGAATGTTTGGTAAAATTCACCTGTGACACCAGGTCCAGGAATTGTTTGTTGGTAATCTGTCCACTCAAATTTTCTGATTCTTTCTAATTCGGTTTTAAAATATTGTATGGTTCTAGGAACTTATCCATTTCATCCAGATCGTTCAATTTGTCGGCATACAGTTTTTTTTGTAATGTTTTCTCACAATCCTTTGTATTTTTTTGGTGTCAGTTGTTACTTCTTCACTTTCATTTCTGATTTGATTTATCTGGGTCCTCTTTTTTTTCTTGATGAATTCTTTAATCTTTCAAGGAACCAGCTCTTGGTTTCATTGATCTTTAGTATATTTGTTTTAGATTCTATTTGTTTATTTCTACTCTGATCTTTATTATGTCCTCTCTTCTACTCACTTTGGGCTTGTTTTTTTGTTGTTGTTGTTTTTTTTCAGGTTCCTTTAAGTATAAAGTTAGATTAGTTAAGATTTTCCTTGTTTCTTGAGGTAGGCCTATAATGCTGTGAATTTCCCTCACAGGAGTTCTTTCACTGTGTCCCGTAAGTTTCGGGTTATTTTGTTCTCATTTTTATTTGTTTTGAAGTTATGTTTTGATTTCTTCCTTGATCTCATTGTTAATCCATTCATTATTTAGTAACATGTAATGTAGCCTCCATGTTTTTGTGTGTTTTTTCAGGTTTTTTCCTGTGATTGATTTCTACTTGCATACCATTATGTTCAGAGAAGACCCCTGATATGATTTCAAAATTCTTAAATTTACTGAGACTTGTTTTGCATCCTAACTTGTGATTTATCCTAGGAAATGTTCCACATGCATTTAAAAAGAAGGTATATCCTACTGCTTTGGGATGAAATGCTCTGAAGATATCAATTAAATCCACCTGATCTACAGTGTCATTTAATATCACTGTATCCTTGCTGATTTTCTATGTGGATGAACTATCCATTGATGTCAATGGGATGTTAAAATCTCTCCCTATGACTGTATTACTGTCAATCTGTCCCTTTATGTCCATTAGGATGTGCTTTACATATTTAGATGTTCCTACATTGGGTGCATAGATGTTTACAATGGTTATATTCTCTTTTAGGATTGATCCCTTTATTATTATGTAGTATCTTTCTTTGTCTTTTACAATAGCTTTTGTTTTAAAGTGTATTTTAACTGATATAAGTTTTGCTACATAGCCTTGATTTTTTCATTTCCAATTGCATAAAATCTTTCTCCATCCTCTTACTTTTAGTCTGTGTGTATCTTTCAATCTGAGGTAGGTCTCAGCAAAGAGCATATTTACGGGTATATATGTGTCTTGTTTTCTTATCCATTCAGATAACCTATGTCTTTTCACTGGAGCACTATGCCATTTACATTTAAAGTGATTTTTAGCCCTGGCTGGTGGGGCTCAGTGGATTGAGCATGGGCCTGAGAACTAAAGAAAGGGTCATTGGTTCGATTCCCACTCAGGGCACATCCCTGAGTTTCAGGCCAGGTCCCCAGCAGGGGGTGTGCAAGGGGCAACCACACATTGATGTTTCTCTCCCTCTCTCCTCCCCTTCCCCTCTCTCTAAAAATGAATAAAATCTTAAAAAATAAAGTGATTTTTAACAAGTATGTATTTACTGCCATTTTATTCTTTAAAACCATGTTCTTCTTCTTTCTTCTCCTCTCCTCCTCCTCTATCTTCTTCTTCAAAAAGGCCCTTCTTCTTCAACAAGGTACTTTAATACTGCTTTGGTGGTAACAATTCCCTTTAGCTTTTTCTTGTCTGGGAAGCTTTTTATTTGTCCTTCAATTTTAAATGATAGCCTTGTTGGAGCATGGGCCTGCGAACCAGACAATCGCGGTTCGATTCCCAGTCAGGGCACATACCTGGGTTCCAGACCAGTTCCCTGCAGGCCAATTCCCAGCAGGGGACGCATGAAAGGCAACCATACATTGATGTTCTCTCCCTCTCTCCTTCCCTTCCCTTCTAAAGATAAATAAATTTTAAAAAAATTAAAAAAAATAAATGATAGCCTTGTTGGGTAAAGTAGTCTTGGTTATATCTCCTGGCTTTGCATCATTTTGAATATTTCATGCCAATCTCTTCTGTCCTGAAATGTTTCTGTTGAGAAATCAGCTGACAGTCTTATAGGATCTCCTTTGTAGGTAACTAAATGTCTTTTCTTGTTGATTTTAAGATTCTGCCTTTGTCTTTAACCTGTGCCATTTTAATTATGATGTATCTTCATGTGGGCCTCTTTGTTTCCTGTTTGTGACTGTTTCCTGGACTCTTAAGTCATTTTCCTTTACCTGATTAGGTGAGTTTTCAGCCATTATTTCTTCAAATAGGTTCTTCATCCCTTGCTCTCTCTCTCCCCCTTCTGGTACCTCTATGATGCGGGTGTTGTGCACTCCATGTTGTGCCAAAGGTCCCATAAACTATCTTCATTTTTTAAACATTCTTCTTTTGCTGCTTTGATCATTTTTCTGCTACCTTGTCTTCCAGATTGCTGATTCAATCTTCTGCTACATATATCTACCATTTGTCCCTTCTATTGTATGGTTCATTTCAGATTTTGTATTGTTCTTGTCTGACTGATTCTTTCTATGGTTTCTATGTCCTTTCTCATGCTGCTTAAGTTCTCACTATGTTCCATGAGTATCCTTATAACCATGTTTTGAACTGTGTATCTGCTAAATTTCTTGCCTTCATTTCATTTAGTTCATTTTATGGATATTACTCCTGTTTTTTTTTTTTGTTTGGCTCATGTTTCTTTGTATCCCTTTTTAGACTGCCTCTTTGTGTTTGTTTCTATGTATTAGGTAGCTCATCTATATATCTCCGTCTCTGAAGGTTGGCTTTATGTAGGTGTCCTGTGAGACCCATTGGTACAATCTCCTTGATCACCTGGGCTGGGTGCTCCAAGAATGACCCTTCTGTGGGTTATAGGAGCCCTCTTCTTGTAATTGAGTTTTAATTACTGTAGGTCCATTTATGTGTGGGGTAGATCCTCATGCTGGCTGACTGTGAGGATTGACCTACCACAATGTACAAGCTGCTCTGCCGGTGCTGAACACATGAATGAATTTCACCTCAACAGGGTCTGGTGACTGCTGAGATCTCCCTTTGGATGTGCACTTGTGAAGCTCATTAGATCCTGCTCTTAAGTTGCCTGAATCTGGTCACTAGGTATGTCTGTTCTTGGGCCCCTTGGGAGGAACTGTGGTCCAGGTATATGTCAGAAGCTGCCTGTGACTGGCCCTGGATAACATGTTTGGAGTGACAAAGTGATTCACCATTTGTGGCTTTCTCTGCTGGGCCTTGGTATGTGTGGAAAGAATCAAGTGTAAACCAAGGGTAGCATCCCCCAGCACCAAGCGTGGGAACTAGTCAGCAAAGGGCCCAAAACACCCTGAGATCTGGCTCCACTTGCCTCTTCTTGACAGCTGCCTATTAGACTCAGTTACTAAAAGAGCCTCTGATCGCACTTGAAATGCATGAGGTAGGTTCTCAGTGAGTCACCAGGTAGAGGCAAGTAGTTTTCACCTGACTGATACAGGTTCAGAAACAGTGGCATTCCTCGGTCCGAGTTCACTGAACAAAAGTCCTGGGGTATAACAAATCTCATTTCCCCTGCCAGGTACATTCAGACTTTTGTGGTGGGATGAGGTCCCATAGAGTCATCAAGGCTGAGACCAGCAGAGCTTATCAGGTCCAAACAGAGCAAGCTTTGGCCCTCTGAAAGGATGGCTCTGCACATACCAATTGGAATGTAAGAGAAAAACGGCCCCTGCCCTAGAGTCATACAACTCAGTCTGTCCCAGATTCTTTCAGGGATCAAACTCAACAGAGTGGGGTCCCTGTTGATCACAAGGGTAAGGCAGCCAGAAGCCTGTGCAGTGGGGCTAGCAGATCTCCTGTGAGAGGGAAGCACCAGTCAGGTTCACAGGAAAGTGGGAGAAATGGCACCTATCCCAAAGCTACACAACTCAGTCACTGATACCCCCTTAGTCTGTCCAGACATCTACATCCTGGCCCAGGCAGCTAACAGGGCCCAAGCTCCATGAGGGGCAACAGGGAGTCCACAGGGTGGGGGTTGTTGTATTCCCTCAGACTGATGCCATAAGAGGGGATATCTGCACCCAGGAAAGATGGCATTTTGGATTTGGAAGAGGGACTCAACACAGGGATTCTGGCAGCCTGTCCCTTCAGCTGTCTCCCAAGAGCCACAAATGCTGGTCTATCCTCACATGACCCTAATCCACTTTGTCTTCCCCCTGCTAGAGCCCAGAGTGAGTGGCTACAAATGAGATTTTGTGTGCTGGCCCTTTAAGGACACACCTGTGTAGCTAGCAGTCTCTCCATGGTAGACAGAATCCCTATTGCTTTCACAGGCAGATGTTATGTGAGCATTTCTTCTTGGCTCTGGTGTTCTGGGCTTGGGACCCTGAATGGGTTGAGATACATCACTCCTCAGGGGAACTTTTACAGGTAAGATATCCCTTCCAAATCTTAGCACACAACCCTTTATGTGTCTCCGTTCTTTCTACGAACCTCCAGGTGCTTTTTTTCTGTAAATCTGTGATTATAAGACTTCTCTTCAGCTACACTTCCATTGTTTTTTCAGACTGATTGTTCTGTATTTTGGTTTGTAATTCCACTTTCATCTTGGTAGATGGTAAGCATACATTCCACCTACTCCATTGCCATCTTGGATGTCCTTCCAAGATATATTTTTAATAAAAGAAAGTACAGGACAAACTATAGAAATGATCCTTGAAAGTATAGTCTTATAACAAGTGTTACAGACCTTGTGGAGAAAAACTGATGAGAATGTAAACTGGCCCAGACCCTATGGAAAACAGTATGGAGGTTCTTCAGAAAATTAAAAATAGAGCTTCTATATGGCCCAGCATTCCCTCTTCTGTATCTATACCCCCAAAATCTCAAAAACATTTATTCACAAAGATATATGCAGCCCTATGTTCATTGTAGCATTA
Organism: Artibeus jamaicensis; assembly: GCF_021234435.1. NCBI lineage: Eukaryota > Metazoa > Chordata > Mammalia > Chiroptera > Phyllostomidae > Artibeus > Artibeus jamaicensis. The sequence goes on along the minus strand of NW_026522028.1, from coordinate 3,437,156 downwards.
TTCATGGGGGCCAAGACATAAAACACCTGAAGTATTCTTCAATAGATGATTAGATGAAGAAGATGTGTTATGCCCTGGCTGGTATAGCTCAGTAGATTGAGCATGGGTTTGTGAAGCAAAGGGTCACTGGTCTGATTCCCAGTCAGGGCACATGCCTGGGTTGTAGGCCAGGTCCCCAGTAAGTGACACATGAAAGGCAACCACACACTGATGTTTCTCTCCCACTCTTTCTCCTTCCTATCCACTCTCTCTGAAAATAAATAAAATATTTTAAAGAAAGAAGACATGTTATATATATATATATATATATATATATATATATATATATATATACCATGGAGTACTACTCAGCCATAAAAGAAAATGAAATACTGCCATTTGTGACAACATGGATGGATCTTGAGAATATTGTGCTAAGTGAAGTAAGTCAGTCAGAAAAAAGAACCATATGATTTCCCTTATATATGGGATATAAAACTAAAAACAATAAATGAACAAACAAAAACTCACAAGCACACTGAACCATGTGGTAGAAGGACAGGGGTAGGTAGTAAAGGGGGTCAAATATATGGTGACAGATGATGATCTGAATTTGGGTAGTGGGCACACAATGTGATATACAGGCCATGTATCATAGAATTGTACACTTGAAATATATATAATCTTATTAACCAATGTCACCCCAATAAATTAAATTTTAGAAAACCTTAAAACAACAGGACCATGTATCCAACAATAGAGTTTAGCATCCATGTAAAATTAGAGACGTACAGGGCTGGGCAAAAATAGTTTTACGGTTGTATATACATGACATAGAGTTTATTCCTGTATTATTACTTATTGTGTAATTAATGTATTTCACATAAAAAGCAACTCTAGTTAGATTTTATTACATAGTTAGACCACTTTTATGTTTGTGAAAGGACAGAGAAGAAACTGCTAACCTTGTTCACCTCTGGGAAAGGAAACTAGGTGATTGGCTGATAGGAGTGGAAGGGGCCATAGCACCCCTTTATAACTTTTACATTTTAAATCATGTCATTATATTATTTATTCAAAACTAAAAATAAAAACCACAGAATCAATTTAATTGTATTAAAATATTTTCTACCATCAGAAAGGTTAACTGTTTTTGTCATAATTACTAGTATAATATGCATCAAAAGAAAAATGAGAATACATGATATTCTTAATACATTGCTTTAAAAAGGTTAAATGAAAAAATACACTTTATAAGTTTCTAGACACAAATGACTTTTCCATTGAGTAAATACATGAAAATACATGTCATCTATTTGTCCTTTGAGCTTGTTCATGCTTATGTTACAATGTTGGAATGTAGCCTTATTTTCTCAGGATTTAGAATTAAAATCATGTCTACATGTACTAACCTTTAGTGTAAATAAATATTATGTGTTAAAGGTTAGATTTAGCCTATCATATTTATAAATAATCAATAAGGTGCCATGAAAAATACTTAAGATTTGAGATATTCATACAAAAAATAACATAACTTTGTCTTGAGGTCAACTAGCAAGTTCTCCAAATTATACATATGAATTTTTGTATGTCTAATGCCTGGAAAATATACAATACCAACAGAATTATTATAATTCTTCAATGAATACATACTCCCAATATAATAAGGCAGAATTATTATCTTGGAGTTATATAATGGTATTAACCAATGTTATCCCAATATATAATTTTAAAAAGATCTTTCTCCATTTAAATGTTATCACAGGTCAAGATCAATAAAGAAAACTATCATAAGTGATGCGAATTCTGAGAGTATTTCCTAGAAATGTATGTTATGACAATTGTGGTGATAGTGGTTTGAGAACTACAGGTTTTAAGTAAATAGTAGGAATTAAGTTAAATATCATCATCTCAGTATTCCTTTTTTGGACTCCTCCAAAAAAAGATAAAGACACCCCATCAATATCTATGATAAAATCACTACCAATGTTTTAAATATGAAGATCATATTATGATTTTAAAGTACTTTTATACTTTATTTTTTATTTTATGCTAAATTCCCTTTATCACATCACTCTAGTAAGAAGTATTAACAAAGACATACTGGAAACTCCTGAAAAATATTCAGCAAGCCTATATGCATTTATATAGAGACTCTGATATTACTACTCCATCATTTTTATCAGTAAGACACACTCCACATCAGTTATTCTTTCTTGCACATTTCTTCAAACTCTTGTGGACAGAAACTCTTGTGGACAGAAATTACCATGGAGGTGGCAATGAAGCATCCAAGGCATTGAGGCTTTCAAAAGCACCTCAGTGTTTGAAACACACACAGTTCCATCCCACCTGTCTTCTCAATAAGACCAGAGGGGAGAGGGAAAGGAACTTAAGGGGAAAAAGGGGGAGGGATTTTTAGGAACAAGTATGAAAGACACAGAGATGAGGACTGGGGGGGGGGAATGGGAGGGAGGCGGGAGACCGGGCGGGGGGGTGGGGGTGGGATGGGAGAAATAGATAAAAAAAATGTACTTGAAAAGTAACTAAATAAAATTTAATATTAAAAAAAAACATAAAAAATAAAAATAAAGCAGTATGAAATTAAAAAAATAATAATAGCAATTTGACTATACCATTTCTTCTATTAGGAAAATATAATTTACTTTTAACATGCTTTTCACACAAAGAAGCATTAACAGTTTTCTTAAAAGTTTAAATCAGGAAGAATAAATACCAACACATTGTACAATGATGTTTAAAATGAACATGGGCATTTTTCAAAAATGATATTTATCAGGTGGTCCTTTTTAATACTAAAGCAATACTGAAGTGGTCTCTTATTTCTATGCCTGTATTTCCTATTTTGTCCATCTGTCTCTCTCCTTTATTCTTCCTCGGCCTGCTTTCATTTTACACAGAATGTTGTTCTTCTGATTGACAGTCCTGACCCCGGGGCCAACCTACTCCTAAATTCTTCAAAGTCATTTTCAATGGCTTACTTAACCACAGGTTTGGTCATATTACTCTTGGATGTTTAGTGAGTTCCCAGTTATTTACTGAGTAAAGGTAACAATCGCACTTTCAAATCTGCAAGGGGATGAAAAGATTTTCCTAGATCAGTCTGCCTCATCGTACAGAAAACCGAGACGCGGCTATTTACAAAATTCCTTAGAGCAACTAAATGACTGGTGTCAAGAGCCTGTGTCCCAGCATCTTGACATTGGTTCAAGACTTTGAAATTGCAGACTTCACCCTAAAGCATATCCTCCCACATCTCCCTTCATGAACCTCATGCATGTTTTGATGGAATTATTTACTATTCCCTATACATACTCCATGCTTACCTGCCTAGCACTCATTTTTTTTTCTGCTTAGAAATATCTTGTTTAGTTCCTTTTGTTTAAAAAACAATCCTCTCCAATTATAAAGGCCCAGGTCACATATCGCCTTCTCCATTAAAGTATTCAAGATCCCCCCCAATGGTAAGTGGTTATTTTATTCAAACTTCTCATTACTCTCAACCAAAAGATATGATGCTTTCTGGTGACTATACGACACACTTCCCCCCACCCAAATTTGGGAGGACTAATCATTGTTAATGCTGCTGTTGAGTTCTGTTTACGTTTACACTGGTGAAATATTATGTTATTTACATTATTAAATATTTTACTACATTTTTTAGCTTCAAATTTTTTCCCTATTTTCCTTCTCTAAAACCTGGGCAAGTCTTATGGTCCAAAAAATACAGTATATACCATTTGCCTATATGAATATTACTGAAGGGATTTTCTGAGTCTGGTTCAAATCATATTCAACTCTGAGACTAACAGAATGAGTTAAACACAGTATTGTATGTTAAATGAGGACATAAGCTAACAAATCAAAGTGACCACTCTAATTTTAAGGAGAATTGACATAGTATAGCTATATTGCCCCAAAGTAAGAGGTACTTACATACCTGTGTGAACCACTAGACAGCCTTCATGTCCAATGGTTCTCTGGAATATCTGAAGAGCTATTCTGAAAAAATAATCTACCCCAAAGCTCTTGTTACTAAGCATTATTAAATAATCTCAAATAAGCACTATGTCAAAGTATTATTTTTTAAGAAGTTCAAGGCTTGAGGCTAACTCTAACGAACATTAGAGTATATTTAATTCTAGCCTTACAGAGCCATGTGTGAATTAGTTAGCCTTTAAAATTACTACTCTCTATTTAAGTATAGTTGGTTTATAATATTAGTTACATTAGTTTTAGGTGTATAATATAGTGATCTGACGTGTTTTGTTGTGTGGAGTAGGGAGGGCAAGTGGACACCAGTGCAAAACACAAGGTTACTGGTGGCAAGACTATGAGGGGGGACCCAAAAACACTGGAATTATCTTCTGGAGAGTAGACCCCTTGTAGTACAGGCTTCCCCTGCTAGGTGAGTGTTCTAGGATCTCACTTGTATCAGTGTGCCAGCTGGTGTTGTGGTGAGAGGCTGTGTTCAGCTTCACTAAATTTGTTTTGAAGACTCTTTCAATGTGTTTGCCCATTTCATGATGGGTAAGCATATCTGCCCACATCGTGCTGAGGGTTCAATAGTTTTTAACTAAAAAATGGAATGACTCCTGTGCTCTATCCTCCCTATTTACCCAATCTTGCCCTGAGCAAATTTTTTTTATTCCAAAGATGAAAAAAGTCCTCAAAAGGAAATATTTTGCCAATGTGGAAAAGGTGAAACAAAAAATGGCAAAAGCACTAAAAGGCACCAAAATCAATGAGCTCAAAAACTCTTGTGAACAACAGAAAAAAACATGTCAATGAGTGTATTGCATCAAACAGAGGGTACTTTGAAGGTGACTGAAGTTTAAACATGTAAGAATCAACACATATTTTTTGTAAATAAATTTCAGGGATTTAGGGGGCTCTTCCCTCATAGTTTTCCATCCTAACAATTAAATTGGCGAAAGAATTCACATGTTTGTTGTGATACAAAGACTCAAATTCAAATGCTACCCTGATGCCTAAACAAATACAAATACACTGAAGGAATATACTTCAATAAAGAACAAATTCACTTTCAACAAAATGTAGGCTAAATTCATTACCTCAAAGGGCCAAGCCCTAGTTAATATGAGGGCACAGAAACAGAGGGAGTGGAAGAATTTCTCACAAAGGTTACCATCTACTGTAAGATCTATCTCCCACATAAATATCTTATTCTCATAATATCTTTAGAGTTCTGTCTTTAGGACCAAACTCAGATGTTTATAATAAAAAAGTCACCAGTTGAATCAAGACAGGGCTGTTTAAAAGTATTCTTTTCTATATTACATTTCTTTTTATATTGCATCCTATATCATTTTTTCCTATTTCACATCTTACGTCTTCCATTTACATGTCCGCTAGTGATATTACCCATCTATCCTCATTCCCAATAACACCAAATTAACAGAAAATAGTAGAGCTGGTATATAGTATTAAAAAAAGGACTAAAAATCACATGATTATCTTATTAGATGCTCAAAAAGCATTCAATGAAATTCAACATGCTTTCATTAAAATAAGAAAAAACACCCAACAAAGTAAGAAGACAAGGAAATTACCCAAACATAAAAAAGGCCATATATTTGTTGTTTGTTGCTTTGTCTATTATAGCCATCCTGACTGGTGTAAAGTGGTATCTCATTGTGGTTTTAATTTGCATCTCTCTGATAGCTAACGATATTGAGCATCTCTTCATGTGTCTCTGGATATTCTGTATGTCCTCTTTAGAGAAGTGTCTGTTCAAGTCCTTTTCCCATTTTTTAATTGGGTTCGATGTCTTCCTAGAGTGGAGTCGTGTAAGTTCTTTGTATATTTTGGAGATTAAACCTTTGTCTGAGGTATCATTGGCAAATATGTTTTCCCATACAGTTGGTTGTCTTTTTAATTTAATACTGTTTTCTTTAGCCATGCAGAAGCTTTTTATTTGATGAGATCCCATTTGTTTATTCTTTCCTTTATATTCCTTGCTCTAGGGCACATATCCGTAAAAATGTTGCTGCGTGGAATATCTGAGATTTTCTTGCCAATGTTCTCCTCTAGGACTTTAATGGAAAACAGTATGGAATTTTCTCAGAAAAATAAAAATTGACCTGCCTTTTGACCCAGCAATTCCACTGCTAGGATTATACCCCAAGAATCCTAAAACATCAATATCAAAGAACCTATGCACCACAATGTTCATAGCAGCACAATTTACAATAGCCAAGAGTTGGAAGCAACCTAGGTGCCCATCAGTAAATGAATGGATCAAAAAATTGTGGTACATATACACCATGGAATTCTATGCAGCAGAGAGAAAGAAGGGAGCTACTACCTTTTGCAACAACATGGATGGAACTGGAAAGCATTATGCTGAGTGAAATAGGCCAGGCATTGAAGGACAAATACCATATGATCTCACCTTTGACAGGAAGCTAAAGAATAAAACAAACAAGCAAACAGAATAAAAACAAAGACGCTGAAATAGAGAACAAGTGGGCAGCGACCAGAGGGGAGAGGGAGGGGAACTTAAGGGGGAAAAGGGGGAGGGAGTTTGAGGAACAAGTATGAAAGACACAGAGATGAGGACTGGGGGGGGGGAATGGGAGGGAGGGGGGAGACCGGGCGGGAGGGGGAAGAGAAAAAAAAATGTACTAGAAAAGTAACTAAATAAAATTAAAAAAAATAAAAAATAACTTCCGCCAAGATGGAGGCATAGGTGGATGTGCCGTGCCTTCTCACACAACCAAGATTAGAGAAAACTAAATATTAGCAACAGAAAACACAGCCAGAACACAGAAAATTGAACTTTTCGGAAGTCTGTTAACAACAAATTCTTCAGCCTGACCGGTAAGGGGCGAAACCAGCGGCTGGCGGAGCAGGGTTGCACAGGAAAACTCGGTCAGACGGGCTCAGGTGCGGAATCCAGGCGCAGGGTTGGACCCAGTGGTCAACCGCGCGAGCAACCAGGCGAGCGACCGCGGGGGAGACAGCCGGGCCGGGGCTGCGTGTTTACTGAGGTCGCGCATTTGTGCGCGGGTGGACAGGCGAGGGAGTGGGCGATTGGACCGGGCCGGCAGGTCCCCACGGCAAGCGGCAGTGGAGGGCGCCGCCATTTCCCTGCTCTGACCCCACCTCCACATACAGCGTCATAACCCAGCGACTCTGAGTGGCCCGGCCCAGGTGAACCACCTAAGGCACTGCTCCCTCCGCACCCAGCTGTGAGAAGTGGCAGAGGGGGGTCGCCATTTCCCCGCTCGGGCCACGCCCCCCACATACAGCGTCACAACCCAGCGACCTGGGAATCCAAGGCACCACTTCTTAAAGGGCCCGAACAGACCAAGAATGGCGCAGGAGGATCTCAGAGCCCCAGAAATAAATCTAAGCGATGAAGAAATAGCAAATCTCACAAACGCACAGTTTAAAACATTGGTTATCAAGATCCTCACAGAACTGGTTGATTATACGGACAAACTAGACAAATATATGAAGGCGAAACTAATTGAAATGAATGGAATTGCACAGGACACCAATAGCAATGAAAAGGAAACTGGGACTCAAATCAATGGAGTGGACCAGAAGAAAGCAAATAATGGCCAAACAGAAAAGAGTCAAGAAGCAAGAATTCAAAGAAATGAGGAGAGTCTTAGGAACCTCCAGGACATCTTTAAACGCTCCAACATCCGAATTATAGGGGGTACCAGAAGGGGAAAAGGCACAGCCACCAGTGGAAAACTTATTTGAACAAATAATAAAGGAGAATTTCCCCAATCTGGCAAAGGAAATAGACTTCCAGGAAATCCAGGAAGCTCAGAGAGTACCAAAGAAGTTGGACCCAAGAAGGAACACACCAAGGCACATCGTAATTACATTAGCCAAGATAAAAATGAAGGAGAGAATCCTAGAAGCAGCAAGAGCTAAGGGGACAGTCACCTACAAAGGAGTCCCCATCAGACTGTCAGCTGATTTCTCAAAAGAGACCTTACAGGCAAGAAGGGGCTGGAAAGAGGTATTCCAAGTCATGAAATCTAAAGACCTACAACCAAGATTGCTCTATCCAGCAAAACTTTCATTTAAAATGGAAGGACAGATAAGGTGCTTCTCAGATAAGATCAAATTCAAGGAGTTCATCATCACCAAGCCCTTATTATATGAAATGTTAAAGGGACTTATCTAAGAAAAAGAAGTTAAAGAAACATGAACAGTGAAAGGACAACAAACTCACAGTTATTAACAACCACACCTAAAACGAAAGCAAACTAAAAGGACAGCTAGATCAGGAGTGGAAACATAGAAATGAAGATCTCAAGGAGGGTTAGCAACAGGGGAGTGGGAGGAGGAGAAGGGGGGAGAAGGTACAGAAAATAAGTAGCATAGACAGTAGATAGAAAATAGATGGGGGGCAAGAATAGCATGGGAAATATAGAATCTAAAGGACTTGAGACACATGGTCATAAACTAAAGGGGGGGTGATGGTGGGGATGGGGGTAGGGTGGAGGGGAATAAAGGGGGAATAGAACAACTGTAACAGCATAATCAATAAAAAAATTTAAAAAAAATAAAAAATAAAATAAAATAAAAAATAAAAAAAATAAAAATAGATTGTAGGTTAAATAAAATATTGTATCAATGTTAAAAAATGTACTTGAAAAGTAACTAAATAAAATTTAATATTAAAAAAAAAAGGCCGTATATGAAAAGCTGACAGGTAACTTCACACTCAATGGAGAAAACCTGAAAGCTTTGCCTCAGGAATAAGACAAGGATGCCCATTCTCACTACTTCTATTTGACGTAGTCCTAGAAGTCCTATTCAGAGTAATCAGGCAAGAAAAAGAAAACAACTACAGTTCATAATATTTCCAAACAGTTTCCAATGTGTCCTTCTTTAATTTTTTTGTCCCTCTTGATGTTCCTGAGAGTGGATATCTGGATGATGATGCTGAATCTACCCTTGCTGCAGGCTTTGAAATTGGTTGCTTTTTACATGAGTGTATAATTCCAAGATTGGTATTATACTTTACTGGAGAAACTATTGAAGATGATGTTGATGATTATTATAATGAAGAAGGTGAAGAGATGGATGAGGAAGGGTAAAAAGAAGATGAGGAAAATGCACCAGCTATGACTCAAGGAAGGATCAATGCCAGCAGTGAAGTAGGACACATGTAGCCTTCAATATAACCTGCACCAATCTACTTTCTCCTTTCCAGGAAGGGCTCCATTTTCATCATTTGACAAGCTCATTTCAAGATTTTTTGGGGTGGTTTGCTTGCTTGTTTTTCTTTTACAGCCTAAAATACAAATGTCAAATATTTTAAATTTTAATAAATAAATAAAAGACATCCAAAGGACATGCCCTGGCTGGGTCGCTCAGGTGGTTAGAGCATCATCCCGACACATCAAGGTAGTGGGTTCAACCCCTGGTGAGAGCACAAACAAGAATCAATCAATCAATCGCTAAATGCATAGCTAAGTGGAACAACAAATCTCAATCTCTCTTTCTCTCTCTCTCAAAATCAACAAATAAATACATTTAAAAAAATCTAAACTGGAAGGAAGAAGTAAAAATTATCTGTTTGTAAATGACATGGTCTTATGGAAAACCCTAATGATTCCATAAAAGTACTTAGAGTTGTTAAAACTAATTCCATAGCCCTGGCTGGCATAGGTCAGTGGATTGAGGGTGGGCCTGAGAACTAAAGGATCCTGGTTTGATTCCCAGTCAGGGCACATGTCTGGGTTGCAGGCCAGTTCCCAGGAGGGGACACACAAGAGGCAACCCTACATTGTTATTTCTCTCCTCTCCTTTCCTTCCCTTCTAAAAATAAATAAATAAAATCTTAACAAAAAGAATACACAATGGGGAAAAATATTCTCTTCAACAAATGGTACTGGGAAAACTGAATATTCACATGTAAAAGAATAATATTGGACCCTTCTCTTACATCATATGCAAAAATCAACTTGAAATAGAATAAAGGCATACACTGAAGATCTGAACCTACAAAACTCCTTGAACAAACAGGAGAAAAGATTAATGATTTTAGTTTTGGCAATGATTTCTTGATGATGACCTTAAAAGCACAAACAGCCAAGGCAAAAATACAAGTGGGACTACATCAAATTTAAGAGATTCTGCATAGCCAAGCAAATAAACAGGGTGAACATGCAACCTTTGCAAGAAGAGAAAATATTCACAAACAATATGTATGAAAGGGGATTTATTTCCAAAAGGTATAAGGAATTCCTACAACTCAATAGCAAGAACTATGTAAGTTGATTAAAAAATGGGCAAAGGACTTAAGTAGACATTTCCCCAAAGACAATACATGTGGCCAACAAGTATGTGGAATGTTTCTCAGTCTCACTAATCACCAGGGAAATGCAAATGAAAACCACAATAAGATACCACTTCACTACTGTTATGACAGCCACTGTCAAAAAACAGAAAACAAGAAGTGTTGGCAAGGACGTGGACATAGGGGAACCCCTGAACACTGTTGATGTGAACGTGAAATGGTGCAGCTGCTAGGGAAAACCATATGGACATCCCTCAAAAAATTGAAAACAGAACTGTGGTATAATCCAGCAATTCCATTTCTGGGAATTTATTCTAAATAAGTGACATAGGGGCCTTGAGGAAATACCTACACCCACCCCTGTGTTCACTGTAGTATTATTCACAATAGCCAAGAGGAAAACAAATATCTAAGTGACCACTGACAGATAAATGGGTAAAGAATATATGATATTCATATCCAATGGGATATTACTCAGCCATAAAATGGGGAAATTCTGCCCCATGCTACATCAACCTTGAGGAAATTATCCTAATTGAAGTAAGCCAATTAAGCAGTATGAATATTGCATGAAGTCACTTCTCTGAGGCATCTAGTCAAAGTCATTGATGTACAAAGAATGGTGGTTGCCAGGAGATGGGGGCAGGGCATGGGGATGTGGATTGCTTTTCAATGGGTCTAAAGTTTCAGTCCTGGTAGATGCCAAATTTATAGCTATCTGCTGTAAAACCTTCTGCTTACAGTTAACCATACTGTACTATATACTCCAAAATGTAAGACTATATATCTCATGACATATGGTTTTATTGACAATAAATAAATGCAAAAATAAACCCCCAAACATAGATACAGACAATGGTGTGGTGATGGCCAGAGGGAAGGAGAGGTGAGGGCAGGGGGCAGGGGAGGCAAAGAAGAAGGAAATGGGGATATCTATAACAGTGACAACAATAAAAATAAAGTAAAATAAATTACAGGAACTAGAAACTAGGAGTAGCCTTACTACTAAACGTAATGTATGCATGCTGTTCCCTCTGTTATAACATTTTGGTTAGCAGAAACTATTTCAGCCTCTACAGCAATAGCTATTTTTTTCCTGACTAAAATGTGAATGAAGCTATTTCCTCAGAAATCCCAAACAAGTATTCTCTCCAGTTCACTGACACTTCAGTGAAGATGGCAAATAGATAAAATCCAGCCCTTAAAAGAGTCAGATAGGCAGGAGGAACACAATTTAAAGTGATACTCACTGAATACAATAATAAAGACTGTAAAATAAGGAAACTTCATCTAAAATCAAGTGTGTGTTTCTGTGGATGTGTAAGAAGAGGTTTAATATCTGTTGGTCCTTCTTGTTATTCCCGCAGGACTCTTCAAGTTACACAGTATCCTTGGCTACCTTCTTTCTCCCCATCTAAATGAATGCCTGGATCAGATGCTCATTCCAGAAGAGTGCTTCATTTGCAAATGAAGAGTATAAATGCAAATACTGCCATTCATACTGAAGGAAATGCTCTGGGATAGGAATGGTTTTACTAGGAAGAGTAGCATAAAACAAGTGAATGGAGGGTGAGCATCAATGACTGCTTTTTACTTTAACCTTTCTATTCTTCCCTCTTACTGTAGCAGCACATATTGGCACATAAGAGGTAATAAAATGCCCCCCAAAAATACACTGAAGTCTATTTGAAGTTTAAAAAAATAAAAGGGACAGATTTCTGGCCAAGATGGAGGCATAGGTGGAAATACTGTTCCTCCTAGCACAACCAAATTTAAGGACAACAAAGATTTACAAACAGAAACACGACCATAACAGAAAAGTAAAGTGTACTGAAGTCCAACAACAATGAACCATTCATTCAGACTGGTAAGAGGGGCAGAGTCAGTGGCCAGCGGAGAGGGGTCTGAGCAGGAGGAGATGGTGATTGGCAACCGAGCGGGGCACAGGACAAGAATCCAGTAAGGCTCGCAAGGTCACTGGCTGACGGCGGACACACATTTGTGTGCAGAGAAACCAGGCAGGTTTAAAAATAGTCAGTGAGACAGACCGTGCAACCCAGGGCCCCAGTGATGGGAAATAAAACCTAAAAGCATGGACTGAAAAAACTTGCAGGGGTTGAGGTGCCAGGAGAGGCTCCCAGCCTCACAAGAGAGTTTGTTGGAGAGACCCACAGGGTTGTACACAAGCCCACCCACCCAGAAACCAGCACCAGAAGAGACCAATTTGCTTGTGGGAAGTGGCAGAGGGGACTGAAACCCAATAGAGAATGGAGTGGAGTAATCTCCATTGTTCCCTCTCTGACCCCACCCTCATATACAGCATCAAAACCCATAGACTGGGTTGCCCCACCCTGGTGAACACCTAAGGATCCCCCCCTCACACCTAACGGGCATGACCTGACCAAAACGTTATGGCTCAAACAGAAGAACAAATCAAAGCTCCAAAGCCAATACTTTTAAGTGACCAAGAGATAGCCAACCTATCAGATGCACAGTTCAAAAACACTGGTGATCAGGATGCTCACAGAACTGGTTGATTTTAGTCACAAATTAGATGAAAAAATGAACGTTACGCTAAATGAAATGAAGCAAAACACACAGGGAACCAATAGTGATAAAAAGAAAACTGGGCCTCAAATCAATGGAGTGGACCAGAAGGAAGAAAGAAACAACCTAACAGAAAAGAATGAAGAAACAAGAATTCGAAAAAATGAGGAGAGGCTCAGGAACCTCCAGGACATCTTGAAACATTCCAACATCTGAATTATAGGGGTACCAGAAAGGGAAGAGGAAGAGCAACATGTGGAAAACTTATTTGAACAAATAATAAAGAAGAACTTCCCCAATCTGGCAAAGGCAATAGACTTCTAGGAAGTCCAGGAAGTTCAGAGAGTCCCAAAGAAGGTGAACCCAAGGAAGAACACACCAAGGCACTTCATAATTACATTACCCAAAATTAAAATGAAGGAGAGAATTCTAGAAGCAGCAAGAGATATGAGGACAGTCATCTACAAAAGAGTTCCCATAAGACTGTAAGCTGATTTCTCAAAAGAGACCTTATAGGCAAGAAGGGGCTGGAAAGAAGTATTCCAAGTCATGAAATCCAAAGACCTCCATCCAAGATTGCTCTATCCAGCAAAGCTTTCATTTAGAATGGAAGGACAGATAAAGCGATTCTCAGATAAGGTCAAGTTCGAGGAGTTCATCATCATCAAGCCCTTATTATATGAAATGTTAAAAAGACTTATCTATGAAAAAGGAGTTAAAAATATGAACAGTGAAAGGACAGCAAACTCACAGTTATTAACGAACACACCTAAAACAAAAGCAAAATAAGCGGACAGCTAGATCGGGAGCAGAACCATAGAAATGGAGATCACATGGAGGGTTAGCAACAGGGAAGTGGGAGGAGGAGAAGGGGGGAAAGGTACAGAGAATAAGTAGCATAGATGGTAGGTAAAAAACAGATGGGGAAGGGCAAGAATAGTGTGGGAAATGTAGAAGCTAAGGAACTTATGACACATGGACATGAAATAAAGGAAGAGAGTAGGAGGAGGTGTGTGCAGGGTGGAGGGGAATGGGACAACTGTAATGGCATAATTAATAAAATATATTTAAAAATAAAATAAAATGAGTTAATAAGAGAGAAGGAATCATAAGAAAATAAATAAATAATGAAAATAAATAAATAAAAGGGAGACCAAAACAATAAAGACAGTACCATACAGCAGCAGATATTGAATAGTAATCTTTGAAGGTGTGTGTATTTTCAGTATATTTCTCAGAATGTGCTTAACCTCTTTGGGGGAGAGAATGTATACAGAAAAAAAAATGCACCCAGCATAATCTTCCTGTTTGCTAGCTGTGGGGTCTTAAGTCCATTCAAATAATCTTCATATCTGCTATTTCTGTAGCCACAAAATAGGGATGTTATCAGCTAAGTCATCAGAGCTTGCTGTAAGGATTAGAGAGTTTCTGTATTGCCATACCTGGGATATGTATTTGTGGGGGATATACAGAATTGAAGATGTATAACTCTTTTACTTAATAATAGCTAACAGTATGGCCATAATCATCAATGTTTCTTGTCCTCACTCTCAACAGTGCTCCTCAACCCCTTCAAAATACATTTCTCTTTTTGAGAAGAGAAAAGCTGCCTACATTTAAAGAGAAGTTCGTTGCTTCTGTTAGCTTTCCTATCACATAACCCTCAGTCTTGGTTTGTAGCCATGCATAGTACATCCAGGTAATCCTGTCTCACTCTGACACACCCCAGCCTGTCTTTCTTTCCTGACTCCCAGAGTTAGGGAAAAATTTTGTGGTGCCTGAAATTTATACAATTTTGGTGGCCTTGTTTAAAAAGAGGTATACAGAAAAAAGGAGCTCCTCCCCTTCACAATAGCATGGATGGAACTAGAGAAGATTGTGTTAAATGAAATAAGCCAGGTGGTAAAAGACAAATACCATATGGTATCACCTTTAACAGTAATATGATCAATGAAACAAACAAACAAGTAAAATAGAACCAGAGACATGGAAATAAAGAACAAACTGACAGTAACCAAAGAGTATGGGAGAGAGGAATAGTGAAGGAAAACACGGGAAGGGTCATCAAGGAACATGTATAAAGGACACATGGACAAAACCAAAGGTAGTAGGTTTGAGGGTGGAAGGTAGGGATGGGTGGGTGGGTGGGGCCAAGATGGAGTCAAAATGGAGACAACTGTACTTGAACAACCTTAGAAAATTATTTTTAAAAAGAAAAAGTCAAAATAAAATAAAATAAAAGATAAAGAGATATACAGAATTTGAATACAGCTACTAAGGAAAACAATGTAGAGATTCCTCAAAAAATTAAAACTACAGCTGCCATATGGCCCAGATCTGGATACTGATCTGAAGAGAACAAAAACACTAATTAAAAAATTATGTGAAAAAATATATCCTCTGTTCACTGCAACATTATTTATAATAGCCAAGATATAGAAGTAATCTAGATGGCCATTGATAAATGAATGCAAATACATATACAATACAAATGGTATACATATACAATGAAATATGACTCAGCAATAGAAAATGAAATATTGCCATTTATGACAACATGGCTGGACTTAGCATTATGATACATGAAACAAGTCAGTTGGGGAAAGACAAATACCACACAATTTCTCTTATATGTGGACTCTAAAACAAATAAAACAAATACACAAAACAAAATACAAAACACATGTGTGGATAGAAGAAGCTGATAGTGGCCAAAGGGGAGGCAAGTGGAGATGAGTGAGAAATTAACAAATTAAAAATTACTAAGTAAGCAAATAAAGAAATACAGAAAACAAAAAAAAGATTTCTCATTGCATAGAGTATGAAACAAAATTACATAAGTAACTGATGAATGACTGAACTAGAAACCCCACAAAAATAATGAGAACAATAAAAATTAGTTATTTCCATTTCTACCAGCAGAAGACATTTTATCTACAAATGTGAGGCAGGAAATGAGCAAAAATGAAACAAGAAATACAGTGTGTGAAAAAATAAAGGGGAGAAATAAATCATTTTTAACAAAAGGAAAGTTGACAATTTTATATGGCTAATATGCAGCCTTGGCTCCAGAACACTTTAAAGATATTAAAGAAAATAAAATTATGGGCTTACTTCACCCATAAACATAGAAATCACATCTACCTTAAGCAAATCCAATGATAATATCTTAGAAACATATTTTCAGGTAGAGGTTTTCTCAGAAATGCATCATAAAATGTATAGTTTCAACATTAGGGAATTTATACTCCATATTAAACTTGAAGGGAGAAATATAACTATCTCAATAGGAGAATTCTCATAATAATTTGAATCAAGGAGAACTTACTAAATTTGATAAGTGGTTATATTGAAAAGTCTACAGCAGAAGTCACACTGGAAAAATTTGAGATACACACTTCCCTTAAAAATCAGGACTAGTCAAATATGAATACTTATTATTCTTTAACACACAGATTATTCTTTAACTTGTGTTTCTGACCATTGATAAAAGACCATAAGGTGATAAGGATATATGAGTTTTGTACATGTTATATTAATCTTGGTTGGTCAGATTTCAGAGACTTTACTATTATGAGTTATGCTATGCTGAGATGAAAACAAAATTAATTTATAAGGTACATTTGAGGAGTAATTGAAATTAGGAGAAAGATGGGGCAGTAGATGGAATGGGGAATAAGAAAATGATTGGGGTTTTTTTTTTGTCCTTGAGTTTCTTTGTATGACTATGGGAATTATTTGGGGTGGGAGGGTAGAAACACAGAGAGAAAGAGAGGGAAGGAGGGAGAGAGAGGGAAAAAGGGAGAGAGAAGAGAGAGAGAGAGATGGAGAGATTGGTATATATGTCACCATCTTATGAAAAACCCCAGAGACATACAGAGGCCATGTGTCATTTCATGGTTGACAGCCACAACTGTGTTTTCAGTTGACAGATGGCATCAGCCGTCAGCCATGTGAGCAGACCATCTTGGACATCCAGTCTAGTCTAGCCATCGCATGTCTATAACTCCAGTCACTGCTACTGTTTACGTAGTTTCTCTACTTTCAGTATTTTTAAACTGCTAAATTAATGATCAAAGCACCCCAGCTCTCGTTACATTTGGAAATAAATTAGAAATGGGAAGAGGGTGGTGGAGAAGCCTAACTGATAAAACACACGTCTCAGGTTTTACATTCTAATCCAGTTTTGCAATTCACTTCTAAACCTGAATGCTGTTCTAATTGTGGAAAGGCCAATGCTGTCAAATGCTCAATGATCCAGTGGGTGGGTATTAAGCCATGTTTTTTGAGGCCTGTCTCCTTTTGGCAACCAAACCCACAGGGTTTTCTTGACAGCCAGGTAGGCATTTCATTAGCTTCTGGGGTCAGCACACAAATCTGCTTAGCTAGGTTTTCAGAATCCCTGAGTCATCAAAGAAAAGTAATCGGGCCAAAAGCACTCAATTGCCACAACTCAAACACCAGCAGCCAGGGAATGAGAGCCATACAGAATCCAGGACTCAAAATATAAGATGCTGTATAGTGTGTCCTCTTCCAGTAATACATTTCAAAAAAAAAGACTTAATCAGATCTAACTTACAGACCATAAAACACCCATTTAAACTATACAATTCAATATTTTTGTGTATAATCACAGAGCTGTGCAACAATCACAACTTACTTTTAGCAGATTTTCATTGCCCAGAAAACCTCACCCGCATAACTTCACCCGCATCAGCAGTTATGCCCCATTCGGCCCTCTACTCGCAGCTTTAGGAAACCACAAATCTGCTTTCTGTCTTTATATACAGCATTTACCTATTGTGGACATTTTGTATGAAAAGAATCAAACATGTGGCATTTATTGATTAGCATGTTGAATGTAGCATAATATTTACAATATTCATTCATGTTGTAGAATATATCAGTATTTTGTTTCTTCTGATGGCTGAATAATATGTCAATGTACGGATATACCACATATTCAGGCATTTATCAGATCATGGACATTCAGCTTGTATCAGGCCTTCTAGCTTGCGTGAATACATGTATGCTGCTATGAATGTTTGTGTACACATTTTGAACACCTGTTTCCAATTCTTTGAGAGATATCTGTAGGTGTAGAATGGTAAATCTATGTTTAATATATTGAAGAACTGACAAACTGTATTCCAAAGCAGCTGAACTAGTTTATAGTTCCATAAACAAAGTCTTGTCTCCAGTAACACTTGTTGTCTGTATTTTTCATTATAGATAAATCTAGAAGGTGTTGAATGACATTTCATGGTTTCCAACTCATTTCCCTGATTAATAATGATATTGAGCATCACTGCATAATACTGGCTTTGGGATATCTTCTTGGAGAGATCTATTCATGTCATTTGAAATCAGATTTTTTGTTCTTTTGGCTGCAGAGTTGTAAAAAGGGTTTATGTGGTCTGGATACAAGTCCCCTATTAGACATATGGTCTGAAAATTGACTTTCCTCATTCTTTTAACTTACTTGATGGGGACATGAAGCACAGAAGCTTTAAATTTGATGAAGACTGACTTACCTCTTCTCTCTTCTGTCATTTTTACATTTGGTGTCGCATCAAGGAAACCATTCCCTGACCCAAGGTCATCAAGATTACTCATATGCTTTCTTCTAAGAGTTTTATAGTTTTAGCACCCGCATTTTTTTATGATCCTTTTACTGATAATTTTCTCATCTGGTGTGAGTTAGTGATGCAAATTTATTATTTTGTATGTGGACAGTCAGCTGTCTCAGCAGCATTAACTGAAAAACAAATTCTTCCCCAATTACATCATCTTAGCACCCTGGTCCAATCAACTGACCAAAATGCAAGGGCTGATTTTTGGACCCTAGATTCAATTCTAGAGACACAACTTTCTACACCATGCCATTTGTGTTCTGTCCTGGTTATTACAGCTATGAGTAAGTTTTGAAATTGGGACTTGTAAGTCCTCCAAATTTCTTTATTTTTCAAGATCATTTTAATCACTCTGGGTCCCATGCAATCCCATATTAATTTCAGAATTGGCCTGTCAATTCCTGATAAAAATGATGCCAAGATTTTTATAAAAATTGCATTTTATCTGTAGGTTGTTCTGGGGGATATTGCCATGGTAATGATATGACGACTTCCATTCCATGAACATGGGATGTCTGTACATTTATTTAGATTTTCTTTCATTTTTTTCTCAGCAATATTTTGTACTACTTAGTGTACAAGTCTTCCACTCATGGTCAAACTTACCATTACTTCTAATAGGCTTTTAGTGGATTATTCAGGATATTTTACATATGACATAATGCCATATACAAATAATGTTTCACTGCTGTTGTCCAATGTTGTGCCTTTTGTTTTCTTGCCAAATCACTCTGGCTACAATGTCTAGTACAGCATAAAAAGAAGTTCCATGAGTGACATTTGCTCACGCCACCTCTATTTGCTAATAACAATGGCAAAGTGTTCAATCTTTCACTTACAAGTATGCTGTTAGGTATGGGTGTGTCTTAGATTTTCTCTTCCATTTTGAGAAAGTCCCCCTGTAAGTTTGTTGAGTATTTTTATTGTGACATGGTGGTGGTTTCTGTGCGCCTATTGAGAGGATTATGTTTTTTGTTCTTATTGATGGAGTGTATTATATTGATTAATTTTTGGATTTTAAATTTGCATTCCTGGGGTAAATCCCACTTGGTTGTTATACCAAAAATCCACACACCCACACAGGCACACTTCATTATTTTCTTTTTATACATTGTTAATATTTTGTTGCTTAGGAATTCTGCATCTGTATTTATAAAGCTTATGGCTGTAGTCTTCTTTTCCACTGATGTCCTTGTTTGGTTTTTATGCTGGCCTCATAGAGTTGGGAAGTCTTCCCACCGCTTTTATTTTGTGGAAGTTTCTAAGGGCTTGAAACTTATTTTTCTCTAAACATCTGGTACAATTTACCAGTTAAGCAATCTGGGTCCGGATATTTCCTTGGCCCAGGTATAAGTTATTTAATTATTAATTTTCTGGTACTTGTTATACATTAATCCAGATTTTCTTTCTTTTCTTGAATCAGCTCCAGTTGTTTGTGTTTTCTTTAAAAATTTGTCCATTTTATCAATGTCATATTTCTTGGCATATGGCTGTTTGTTATATTCCTAATAAGACATTTTAGTTTTGTAAGGTTGATAGTGATTTCCCTCTTTCATTTCTGATTTCATTGGGTTTTCTTTTTTATTGTCTAGTAAAAAGTTTAACAATTTTATTAGTCTTTTCAATCAGCAACTTCTAGTTTTACTGACTTTTCTGTATTGCCATTCTATACTTTATTTATGTCCACTATGATCTCAGTTATGTCTTTCCTTATGTTTGCTTTGGCTTTAGGTAACAATTATTTTCACTGTCTCTTAAGGTAGATTGACAGGTTATTGATTTTAAATAATGTCAGTATTCACAGATGAGAATTTAATTTAAAAATTTTAAAGATTTTATTTATTTATTTATACAGAGGGGGAAAGGAAAGAGAAAGAGAGGGAGAGAAACATCAACATTTGGTTGCCTTTCACACGCCCCCTACTGGGGACCTGGCCCGCAACCCAAGCATGTGCCCTGACTGGGAATCGAACCCATGACTCTTTGGTTCACAGGCCAGAGCTCAATCCACTGAGCCACATCAGCCAGGACAAAATTTTTTTAAGTTATTTGACAATAACAACTTTACAAAAATTCAAAAATTTGAAAACTACACAAATCCTTATGAGGTATTACTTAATGAACTGTATAGATGAGGAAACTGAAAGAATAATTACTAAGTTATCCTACTTATATGATATCTTAAACAACACAAAAATCCTCGCTACATTGCAATCAATCCCATTTGTGCACAGCAGTTTCTTTTCTTTTAAAAATGCTCATATTTCATAAACTATAAGGAGATAAAATCTGAGATGCTATATCCTAGCCTTCACCTTCCAATCACCATTATGGACAAAAGAAAAATCGATTCTGACTTGGAAGTCAGAGTGTTAAAAATAAATCTCTGCTGAAGTGATGTTTCTTTTCTCTGTTTCTGCAATAGCTGTTTAAACTTGCTCAGGGGATTATTCTAATGATCCACGAGCTATTTATAAGTACTAAAAAGAAGTAAAAGAAATGTTTGCGCAGGGAAGGGATTATCAGTTCCTAACACATTTCTAGGAAAAAATGTGTGTTTTTAAATGATACTGAACACCCCCCCCAGATATTCCATGGGGCTTCTATCACTCAAGATGATATCTGCTATTGAGATGAATTGCCACATGATATACGTAATTCATAATGCTAGAAATATTTATTTAAAACATTTGCCTAAAATGAAAACATGATATTCAATTGATGTGGTACAGAAAAGATATGGCAAATAAAGCCTGGTGATAAAGGAATAAATTCCATTTTTTCATTTTTTTCTAATTATAACAATTAACCCTGATGTAAATTTCAATTAATAGTCTCACAAATAGTTGTACAAAGTATCATCGCAACACATTTTTACCATGTTGTAAATTTTAAGCTTTGTAAGTTTGCTTTATAAAAAGAATATGTACTTTTTATTGTAGAACATAGAAAAATTGCAAAAAAAACATTAAAAGAGGAGAAAATATAAAACACTGTCTTGTAATATATCAATGATGGGCAATTTCTACACAAGAAGTTAATTAACATGACAAAGAGAATTGAAACTGCAAAAATATTGTAGAAACATCATATTTGAAATGACTATAAATTAATACAAGCAAATTTATGAAAGCTTGAGGGTCTCGTTAGTAATGACAGAACAAGACCTTACCAGAATGGCTCTTCCACAGAGAACACACACACACACACACATACTTGACATTACACCAAGAATACAGAATTGTAGGCATTGGAAAGTGAACAGCAGCTATCAGAATTGAGTGGTGACTACATGCTCAAAAGTGGGGTTGTATAAATTAAAAGTCCATTCCCATGAAATTTAGCCTGGAGTCAAGTGCAGTCATTCAGCGCGTGAGGTGACAAGGTACTGGAAAAACTAAGCACTGCTGAGCCAGAAAACTGAAGGTGGGGAAACCAGTGCTGAAGGAAATGCAGAAAGGGAAATTGCTAATTCTTTCTGCTGACATTTCTGCCTAACCTTGTACACACGCGTGCACAGAAAAGACTCAAAGCAGCTCACCTAAAAACAAAAAGATCTGAACTGAGGCCACGGCTGCCACTCAAAAAGCAGACTTTGCAATTTAAATCCAACTAAGATCATTACTTGTTAGGAGTAAAGAGCATCATGCATATGAGGAAAAAAAATAATAGAATCCACAATCCTTAAAACTTAATGTCTGTATTTTAAAAGTACAATAGGAAGTAGTAGGAAACAAGGGAAGTAAAGATAAATTATATTAAAGACCAACTCTTAGGCGGCCTGGATTTTGGAAGTAGCAAACAAGGATTTTGAAGCAGCTATCAGAACAACCCTCAGTGAAGTAAAACAACACATGCTCACAGTGGTTGAAAATACAGTAAATACCACCAGAAAAAGAGAAACAACAAAATAAGCTGGAACAGAAATTCAGAACTTGAAATCATGTATAATCAACAATAATTCACTTGATGGATTTACCAGACAAACAAAAATGACAGAGGAAAGACTAAGCGAACTTGAGGAAATATCAATAGAAATTATCCAATTGTGTAGACAGCAGATACACAAATATTGAAAATAATGAACGGAGCCTCAAAGACATGCTAGGTAATACTAAGTAATGCTAAACAGTCTGCTCTATGTGTATTTGGAATCTCAGAAGAAGAGGAATGACAAAATAAATTAGAAAAAATCTGAGGGAATAACATGCAAAAATTCCTCAAATTTGATAAAAGGTAGAAAATTATAATTAGATTAGGGAAAAAGAACAGCAATTAAACCATTGCAGGTGGAGAAAACAGAAAACCTTGAATTCAGGAAGAGAAAAACAACTCATTACTACAGGGCAACAATTCCATTAACAACTAACTGGTTCACTAGACATTACATATGCTAGGAGAGATGGGAATAGCACTACTAAAGCACTAGAACAGCTGTCAGAAGAGAGAGGGGTTGAGGAGCTGGGTGCAAAAGGTGAAAAGATTAACACCCCACCCACCAAGAAGTACAACTCATAGACACAGACAACAGTATGGTGATTACCAAAAGGAAAGGGGGTGGGCAGAGGAAAAAGAGGGTAAAGGGGGGATAAATGGTGATGGAAGGAGACTTGAATTAAGGTGTGAACACACAATATAATGTACAGATGATGTATTATAGAATTAGGCACCCGAAACCTATATGTATAATTTTATGAACCAATGTCACCCCAATAAATTCAGTAAAAAAGACAAAGTGCTAGAACGAACAAATAAAACTGTTCACCCAGAATTCATTACACAGGATATTCTATAAACCATCCTTCAAGAGTCACAGCTAAATACAGGGTCAGATTAGCCAAATACATCAGGAAATGAACAAGTAAATAAGAGAAGTTGTTGCCAGTGAACATGTAAAGAAAAGCTAAAGAAAGTTCCACAGGCTGAAGTTAAGTAATACCATATGGAAACTCAGATGCCCAGTGAGGAACAAAAAGCACTGGAAATCAGGAATTTCTAGGGGCATGCAAATGATTATTTGCTTTCTTATTTCTCAATTTAAATATTATACACAGGACTGATTAAAATGAACATCATTACATCATTTTGGAGGGGTTGTAATGTATAAAATGTAATATGTATAACAACCGTAAAGGTCAAAAAATAAATATTGAGGTTAGGAAGGTCATAAGGGCTCTGTGGCAACTACTTCCCTGTCACTATAGCAGCACAAAAGCAGCCACAGAGAGTAATGATGGGGACAATCATGGCTGTGTTGCAATAAAACTTTGTTTATAGTTATGCCATTTTTGTGCACTCTGGCACAAAGGTTGGGGGATATATGTACCTATAGGGTTTCACAGATTCTGCAATTTATATGAATTGGTAAACTCCTTATTGTGACTGGATAGTAAACTGTAATAGATATGTATCATAACTCTCAGAATGACCACTTAAAAATACGAGGACTCATAGTGAAGAAGCCAGTAGGAACATTAGGAAAAAATCTAGAAATGTTCAAAATAATCCCACAAAATGGAGGGAGGGAAGTTGGAATGGAAAATAAACAAAAAAAGAACAAATGACAGAACTGTAGACACAAAACCTTATTAATAATTACATTTAATGTTAACAAACTAGAGAAAAAACCCCCAGAGATTTTAAGGAAGAATTAGAGACCTAATTTACTGTCTTCAAGAGAAGCACTTTAAAGTCACAAATAAGTAAAAAGAAAACAGATGGAAAATGATACACCATAAAAATAGTAAGTATCAGAAGGGTTAAATGGTCATATTAATAACATAAAATAGATATCAAGATATAAAATACTATTGCACTGAAGATAATGAGGAATACTTCATAAAGTGTCAATTATATAGGAAAATACAGTCATAAATGCGTATGCCTCTAATGACAGAGTTTCAAAACACATAATGCAAAAAATAATATAGTTGAAGAAATAAATAATTCCCAAATGGGACTTGTAGATTTTAATGGTTTGCAGAAGTGTGCTAAGTAAAACAAACCAGATAAAAAAATACCAATATCACATGATCTGACTTAGAGGAGAAATTTTTTTAAAAAAGCAAAAACATTGACTTTGTAGAGAGTTGAATGGTAGTTACCAGAGGTTTGGAGATGGGAAAAAGGAAGATAGAGATCAAAGGGTAAAACCTTTAGTTGCAACATGAGTGCGTACAGGAGACCTAAGGGTGATGACAGATACTGACAGTGGATTGCATACCTGAAATTGGCTTAGACAGGAGATCTCAAGGGTTCTCACCCCACATACACAAAAAAGGTAACTTTGGAAGATGAGGATATGTTAATAGGTTTTACTGGGGTTATCATTTCACAACACATACTTATATAAAAAATCACATTGCATACCTTAAATATATAAAATTATTTAAAAAGTCAATTAATTTTCAAAAGAATTTTTCACATTAACATAGAGGTTCTTTGTGTATTTATTTATTTCTTGTATTTTCCATTACCAATTATCTCCCTTATAATTTTTAAAGAACTGTGCAAAAACTCAGGCATAAAAAAAATCTTAAAAATATATTTATCAATCAGACATTATTGGTATTTACTTAAGCACTATAACATCAGAATACAAATTCTGTTCATGTGTACATAGTATATTATATTACTGTGATAGACAATACTGCACCATAAATCAAAACCCAATATATTATGACATTTTAAAGAATAAAGTCATCCAGAGTGTGTTCTCTGACCACAAATTAATTAAAGATCTGTATAAATAAGATAACTATAAAAGCAACAAATACTAGGAATTATACACAGAGTATATAATTGATATATACATATATATCATTGAGAAATATGTATATATTTTTCAATAATAGACTGGTTAGAGAAGAAATCAAAAGGAAATTAGAAAATATGTTGAAGTAAATAATAAAACACATAAAATTTGGGAGATGCTTCTTAAGCAGTGTTAGAGGAAAATTTATACCTTTAAATATTCATGTAAGGAAAGAAGACAATTTAAAAGCAATTATCTGACCCATGGACACAGACAATGATATGGAAATTGACTGAGGTTGGGGAGTAGTGTGGCGCTGCACGGAGGTGGGAGGAGGGAGAAAAACCAGAGACAACTTAATAGCATGACCAATAAAAAATTAAAAGCAATATTCTAAGTGCTCACTTTAAGAAATCCAGAAAAGAAAGGCAAATTTAACTCAAAGTGACCAGATGGAAGGCCTTAATAAAGCTATGAGCAGGAATCAATACCATCAAAAAAGAACAGAGAAAATAAATAAAACTGAGACTGGTTCTTTGAAAAAGTAAATAAAATGTATAAGGTTATACCTAGAAAGAAGACATCAAAGACAGATATAACAGAAAATACCAATATTGGGGATTAAAGAATCCATCACTTGTAGATCCTACAAAAATTAAATGGGTAACAAGAGAATATGACATTCGTCAGGGATATTGGGCAGCAATGTGTGTGTGTGTGTGTGTGTGTGTGTGTGTGTGTGTGTGTGATTTCTTTGTCTGCTTTTGGTATCAGGGTAATGCTGACTTTGTAGAAGAAAAGCCACAGGCAGTAAAAACTATTTGATATCAGTGTTAGAGGTATCTTTTTGGATGTGTCCCCTTGAGCAAGGGAAACAAAAGCAAAAATGAACTAATGGGACACCTTGGTTGCTTCCATATCCCAGCTAGGGGAATCAGAGAACAGAGGGAGAGCAAAGGACAGAGGAAACATGTCAGTGTGATGAAATATTCTACATCTTAATTGCGATCGTGGTTGTATGCCTACACACAATGACTAAAATTCGTCAAACTGAACACTTAAAACAGTTGAAGTTTATTGTATATAAACTATATTTCAGCAAGACTAGAGAACAGTTTGTAATCTTAAAGTAGTTTTGTTTGTGGTCCTAGATTCTTTGTATCCTAGTCTGGGTATTGTGAATACTTCTGTCATTTCAATTCCAAGCCTCTCCCCTTCCCCATCTGGGTAACCCCATCAATTCTAGAGCTTAAGCTATTAAAGTTGCCCTAGGACTTAAATAATGACCTTCGCTTGCATATATCTTTGGAGCATGTTAAACTCAGCATTTAAAAAAAAATGGAAAGCAGCCTAAACCCTTCCTATTTACCTCCCCAAGTGATGCCAGTATGGTCTTTCCAAAGGACACCTCTCATCATTCAGTTCCCCATATTTTCAGCATCATTGCCTCCCTAAAACTTTCAGGATGCAGTCACGCTTCCTCCAATCAAAGAGAGTAGGCCCTTCATGAACTTGACCTTGGCTTAGCTCTTAATCGTCTACTTCAGCTATTACCTGTAAGATCCCTTTTATCATGGGCAACAATTAAAATGATTCAGGGCATAAAAGAGGACACAGCATGAAAAAAAACCCAACAGTACAAGTGCACCTTATCAAAGTGTCCAGTTTCAGTGGTTGGAAGTGTGCTGGGGAAATAGAAAGCAAAGACCTTGCCTAAGGATCTTATGAAACTGTCCCACAGCTCTGACCAACTACTGCCACATGGGCACTGGTTTAGTAGTTCTGACTTTTCAAGGTCTGATTTTTTTAATTGCATTTATTATCCACTCATTTACTGATGCTACCCATCAGTAGATGAGTAGATACTAAATAAAATTGGCTATTATAAATAATGGTGTTACGAACACAGAGGTGCGTATGTTCTCCCAAATAGGTGCTTTGGGTTTCCTTGGATATATTCCCATAAGTGGAATTGCTGGGTCAAAAGGCAGATCCATTTTAATTTTTTGAGGAAATTCCATACTGTTTTCCATAGTGGCTGCATCAGTCTGCATTCCCACCACTAGTGCATGAGGGTTCCTTTTTCTCCACATGCTCACCAGCATTTGTTGTTTGTTGACTTCTTGATGATGGCCATTCTGACAGATGTGATGCCATATCTCATTGTGGTTTTTGTGTGCATTTATCATATGTCTGTTAGCCATCTGTATGTCCTCTTTGGAGAAGTATCTATTCAAGTCCTTGGCCCATATGGTTTTTTTTGGTGTTGAGTTTCATAAATGCCTTATAAGTTTTGGATATTAAGCCCTTATCAGATCTACCAATGAATATGTTCTCCCACTCAGTGGGCTGTATCTTCATTTTGCTGATGGTTTCCTTTGCTGTGCAAACACTTTTTAGTTTGATGTAGTTCCATTTTTCTTCTTCTGTTTCCCTTGTTGGAAGAGATGTATTATAAAAAATATTGTAATGAGAAATGTTGGAGATATTACTGCCTATGTTTTCTTCTAGGAAATTTATGGTTTTAAGTTTAACATTTAAGTCTTTGATTTATTTTGAGTTTATTAATCTATGTATGATGTAAAAAGTAGTCTAGTTTCATTTTTTGCAGATATCTGCCTAATTTTTCCAACAACATTTATTGAACGGACTATCTTTACTTGTATGTTTTTGCCTCCTTTGTCAAATATTAATTGACCATAAAGGTGTGAGTTTATTTCTGGGCTCTATGTTCTATCCCATGAGCTGTATGTCTGTTTTCTTGCCAGTATCATGCTGTTTTGATTACTGCAGCTTTGTAGTAGTTTGATATCAGTCAGTGTGATTGCTCCAACTTTGTTCTTTCTCAATATTGCTATGGCTATCCTGGGGTCTTTGTGGGTCCATATCAATTTTTGGAATATTCGTTCCAGTTCTATGAAAAACAGCATTGATATCTTTTTTTAAATTTTTTTATTGATTATGCTGTTACAGTTGTTCTATTCCCCCCTTCATTCCCCTCCACCCTACAACCCCATCCCCACCATTACCCCCCTTTAGTTTATGACCATGTGTCTCAAGTCCTTTAGATTCTATATTTCCCATACTATTCTTGCCCCCCATCTATTTTCTATCTACTGTCTATGCTACTTATTTTCTGTACCTTCTCCCCCCTTCTCCTCCTCCCACTCCCCTGTTGCTAACCCTCCTTGAGATCTTCTTTTCTATGTTTCCACTCCTGATCTAGCTGTCCTTTTAGTTTGCTTTTGTTTTAGGTGTGGTTGTTAAAACTGTGAGTTTGTTGTCCTTTCACTGTTCATGTTTCTTTAACTTCTTTTTCTTAGATAAGTCCCTTTAACATTTCATATAATAAGGGCTTGGTGATGATGAACTCCTTGAATTTGATCTTATCTGAGAAGCACCTTATCTGTCCTTCCATTCTAAATGAAAGTTTTGCTGGATAGAGCAATCTTGGTTGTAGGTCTTTGGATTTCATGACTTGGAATACCTCTTTCCAGCCCCTTCTTGCCTGTAAGGTCTCTTTTGAGAAATCTGCTGACAGTCTGATGGGGACTCCTTTGTAGGTGACTGTCCCCTTAGCTCTTGCTGCTTCTAGGATTCTCTCCTTCATTTTAATTTTGGCTAATGTAATGATGACGTGCCTTGGTGTGTTCCTTCTTGGGTCCAACTTCTTTGGGACTCTCTGAACTTCCTGGATTTCCTGGAAGTCTATTCCCTTTGCCAGATTGGGGAAATTCTCCTTTATTATTTGTTCAAATGAGTTTTCCACTGGTGGCTGTTCCTTTCCCCCTTCTGGTACCCCTACAATTCGGATGTTGGAGAGTTTAAAGGTGTCCTGGAGGTTCCTAAGACTCTCCTCATTTCTTTGAATTCTTGCTTCTTGACTCTTTTCTGTTTGGCCATTATTTGCTTTCTTCTGGTCCACTCCATTGATTTGAGTCCCAGTTTCCTTTTCATTGCTATTGGTGTCCTGTGCAATTCCATTCATTTCAATTAGTTTCGCCTTCATATGTTTGTCTAATTTGTCCGTATAATCAACCAGTTCTGTGAGGATCCTGATGACCAGTGTTTTAAACTGTGCGTCTGAGAGTTTTGCTATTTCTTCATCGCTTAGATCTATGGGCTCTGGGGCTTTGAGATCTTGCGACATTTTTGGTCTGTTCTGGCCCTTTAAGCGTGAGAAGCGGTGCCTTGGACTCCCAGGTCACTGGGTTGTGAGGCTGTATGTGGGGGCGTGGTCAGAGCGGGGAAATGGCGACCCCCTCTGCAGTTTCTCACAGCTCGGTGAGGATTAGTGTCTTAGGTGGTTCCCCTGGGCCGGGCCACTCAGAGTCGCTGGGTTATGAGGCTGTATGTGGAGGTGGGGTCAGAGCAGGGAAATGGCAGCGCCCTCGACTGCTGCTCGCCAAGGGGACCCACCGTGCCCCCCCAACCGCCCACTCCCTCGCCTGTCCGCTAGCGCACAAATGCGCGACCACAGTCAACAAGCAGCCCTGCTCCCCTGCTGTCTCATCCGGTGGCTCGCTCAGTCGCTCACTAGGTCCAACCCTGCGCCTGGATTCCGCAAGTCTGGATTCCGCGCCTGAGTCCGGCTGACCGAGACCTCCTGTGCAACCCCGCTTTACCAGCCACTGGTTTCTCCCCTTACCGGTCAGGCTGAAGAATTTGTTGTTAACAGACTTCCGAAAAGTTCAATTTTCCGTGTTCTGGCTATGTTTTCTGTTGCTAATATTTAGTTGTCTCTAAACTTGGTTGTGTGAGAAGGCACGGCACATCCACCTATGCCTCCATCTTGGCGGAAGTCCCCAGCATTGATATCTTGATAGGAATTGCATTGAATCTAAAGATTGCTTTGCGTGGTAAGGACATTCTATTGATGGTAACTCTTCCCATCCATGAAAATGGTATACGTTTCCACTTTTGTATCTCTTCGTCAATATCTTTCTACAGTGTTTTGTAAGTTTCCCAGTGTAGGTCTTTTAGATCCTTGGTTAGATTTATTCCTAGGTATTTTATTCCTTTTGAAGCAAGTGTGAATGGGATTGTTTTCTGAGTTTCCTCTTCTGATAGTTTAGTACTGGTGTATGAAACTGTGGTACATTTACACATGGAACACTACTCAATTGTAAAAAAGAAGGAAATCTTACCTTTTGCAACAGCATGGATGGGCCTTGAGAGTATTATGCTAAGAAAAAATCAAGTACTATACAATTTTACTTATATGTGGAATCTAATGAACAAAATAAAATAAGCTAAATGGAAACAGACTCGTAGATACAGAGAACAGATTGACAGCGCTCAGATGGGAAGGGGCTTGGTAGTTGGATGAAAATGGTGAAGAGATTAAGCAACAAAAAAAAACAACTCATAAGAGATAAGAGTATGGTGACTACTAGAGGGAAACGTGGCAGGGCGGTAGGAGAGGATACAGGGGGAATAGAAGAGAATAGAGGGGGGCTAAATAATGATGGAAGGAGACCTGACTTGGGGTAGTGAACACCCAATACAATACACACATGATTATATAATTATATACCTGAAACCAAGATAATTTTATTAACTCATATCATCCCAATAAAAATTCAATAAATTCAATAAAAATATTTAAAAATTTTATTGAATTTTTTGGCCAACACGAGTTAAAAAAATTATATAGGTGCAAGTGTATATTTCTATAGTACATTGTCTGTATATAATACCAGATCTGCTTTTTATGTGAAATGGCCTAATATTAAATATTCGAAGATAACATTAACAAACTTAAAACATTCAGTAAACACAAAGAAACCTTTTAGCAGTCTGGATCCTAGTTCACAAGCTCAGGAGTACGTCCAGTCTTTTCACTCAGAAAGTCCAAAATATTCTTAAGCATTTAACTTACCATAATCACTAAGGGAGCCTTCTGTAATTTCCTCTCTACAAAAGAGTGCTTTGAATGTATGTTTGTGCTTTCAGGTAAAATACCCTCCAAATTATTGATTATTTACTCTTTGCCAAACATGGTTCTAAGTACTCTACATATATTCATTTATTTAGTCTCCCCATCAACATAAGAAGGTAGGTTTTTAAATTATTTCTATTTTACAGAGGGTGCAAATGGCACACAAAGAGGTTCAATAACATTCCCAACATATGGCTAGTAAATAATACAGTGAGGGTGCAAGTCCATATAACAATAAAGGACACATTATTAACCACTCTAAAGCAATAATTTTCAAACTGTATGACATAGTACTAGAATCACTGCTGTGTCCATATGTTTGCTCTCTGGACTGTTAACGGGGATTCTATTTTATCTGTTCTTTTATTCATCAGAGTGATAACTTACTAAGTACCCAATAAATATGGATCAAATGTGGGAATGTAAAAGTGAATGAATGAGGTGATGAAGTATAGAAAAAACCAATATTGCTCATATCATTTTTCATTTTAGAAGGTTATATACTTTCATTGTAAATTTTCAAATATTATATTGTAAAATATAAGTTATATAAAGTTTCTCCATCTTCTTATTCTCTCTTGTTCCAACTGTCCCTAACCATAAGTCCTAGGGATGAACACAATGAACAGTTTCAGGATTTTCTCTTCCTTTGGAAATTTTATAGAATCTCTGTAATTTGAAAAAGGGACCATGTAACCAATAAAACTAAAAATTAGCCTCTATTTTAAGAAAAATATTCAAATGAATGTACAAATCTCACTAGAGTCTAGAATATAATTTCCCATCGCTGTTAAGATCAATTTCCTTTAAAACTAATAAGAAGTCATATTGTAGCTTATTAGAAATAATTGGGTTGGCTAAAAGGTTTGTTTAGTTTTTTTCCATACAATGGCTGTAGTAGTGCTCAATTGTCTTTTACTTAATTTAAAACATTTTTTGCTAGTTTGTACTGTGGCAGCTGTCATAGCAGAGTGCATTAAACAAAACTTATCAAAATGGGTGAATTTTTCTGCAGCCGTTTTAACATTGAACATAGAAGCAGATACATAACATTTTCAGCATATTATGCTTTATTATTCCAAGAAAGGACAAAACTAAACTGAAATGCAAAAAAAGATTTGTGCAGTATATGGAGAAGGTGCTGTGAGTGATCGAATGTGTCAAAAGTTATTTGCAAAGTTTCATGCTGGAGATTTCTCACTGGACAATGCTCCACAGTTGGTACACCAAGCTGAAGTTGATAGCAATTAAACCGAGATATTAATTGAGAACAATCAATGCTCTACCATGCGGGAGATAGCTGACATAAAATTTCCAAATCAATGAACTTGGAGAAAATGAAAACTGTGTCTTTTATTTAATGGAAAAAAACCATACAGGATTTTTGGCCAACCCAATATTATATGTAGGTAAATTAAACTATGATATTTATTTTAATGTTATCAATGCTGTGAAATTTAAACTAAGTTGGAACTAATTACAGGGAAATGAGTCTAAGCACTGTTTTAAACCACTCAGAAAACTATCCTTCTTGGGGGTGCTACAATATGGAAGGAGAAACCAGAAGGACATCCTTGGAACAGTTGCTGTTTAGCAAATTCCGTCTGCAAGTCAGACGGTGGAACGTATGCCAGTCAACTTTAGTATACAGACACTTATAGGCAGGTGACCAGTAGAATACATGTATGGCTAAGATTCCATCGTGTGAGGAGATGAGAGAATTAAGAAATATACAGGTACAAGGCTGATATATGACTGAATGTTTGTGACCTCTCAAAATTCACAGAATGAAACTTAATCCTCAATAGAATGGTGTTCAGAAGTGGACCTTTGGGAGGTGATTAGATTATGAGGGTGGATTCCTCATGAAGGGCATTAGTGCTCTTGTAAAAGAAAACCTGAGGAATTCCCTTGCCTCGTTCTCCATGTGAGCAGTCAATGAGAAAAGAGATGTCCATGAACCAGGAAGTGGGTTCTCAGCCAACAGAACATCTACTCATGCCTCGATCTGGGACTTTCCAGTCTCCAGAACTATGAAAAATAAATGTCTGTTGTTTATAAGCCACCAGTCTATAGCATTTTGTTATATCAGTCCAAAAGTACTATGACATCTTATATAAGAGCCAGATAGAGAAAAACTTCTTACTATGGGATGCAGAAAAGTACGGATGCCAAACAGAAAGCAGTGTCATTGCTAAATCAAACCTCCAAAGAAATCCCAGCATATTCTATTCCTTTATAGTGTCAGTCTGGAAGTACCTGGACCACATTCAACAGTGCCTAGGGCCTGACTAACTGACTATGTTTGGTAAGCCATCCATAAAGTAATTACTTCCCCCAAAGAGCCCCTAGAGGTCTCCTCTACAGGGAAGTTGAGCAGTTATTAATCAGAACAAAAATATGTTGCATATCTAACATTTTCACGCAGAATGCCAATTCTGTCACAAGCATGCCTAGGCCCGAAAGCACACTGCTCTCTTTCTAGTCAACACCACAGATAAACGGTGCTTTGGGCTGTCAAAGATTTTAGCCATAAACTGACAGAATCGAGGGATTGCCAAAATGTTGTAGGCAGCATCTGTTAGTTGCAGGAGATATTTAACTATAAGTGACAATTAGGTACCCAGCCACATGTTGTGAGGAGGCATTAGGTATTATTATGAATATAAAAACTCTGGAAGACTAAGAATCCAGATTCACTCTGTTCTGAGGAAGAGTAAAGAGAATAAGGAGGACTTGGCATCTGGCAAAAATGCCCAGTGTAATCCTATTAGTCATCTTTAATTGTGAAGAAAATTATTATTCAAGATAAACTTATATTACATATTTTGATTAGAAAAACTAAAACAGGGATATCCATATGTCTGTAACAATACCATATCACTTGAAATTAATGTTTCTTGTAAATATCATTTATTCCTCTCTGCCCACACCACATATTGCATGTGGCACTTGTAAAAATAATAAAACAAATATATCCTTAATAAATAGTAGACCTTCAATTGTAAACTCCTAAAAATATTCATTTATTCAACACGTCTATTGATTAAATGCTATGCTCTGAGTATTCTGCTATATACTAAGTGAGATGATGAAATACAGCATAATCCTGTTTTCATGTAATATACAGGTTAGTGATGGGCATAGATAATGCATAGCGGCTGTGAATGATTTGTCACAAAGGAATAACAGGATTCTATGATCAGTAATAATTACACATAATTGAGATACTGTGTTCACTGAATAGGCCTTCTCAGGAGTTGCCATTTAAAAGGAGTTAGTCACAGGCACTGAAGTATAGTGGGCAAGGAAAATAACAGTTATTGGGCTTGCTCTTCTTTGGGAAATTTTACGGAATCCCTATCATTTGAAAAGGTCACATGAGACATTCTTACAAATGCAAGACATTTTCTAAGAAAAATTTATAACAATTCTGAAAATTACTTTGGGCCTACCTGTTTTACATCTAAAAGATAGCAGAGTAAGTAAAGCTTAGGAAGCATGAGAGTGGAGAAAGATCCCTGCATCTCTGCCCACTCTTTCTTACCACACGATATTTGGTATTTAGAGAAATTTATGTTGACAAGAGATGCTGGAATTTGCTGCCAACATATACTTCTCCCTAGTGAGACAGGTAGCATGAAAAAGAAAAAAAATGGTGAAGGTGAGGATTTGAGAACTCAAACCTTTAATTTGGCGTCTGCTGCCATTTTTAACAGGATATGCTGAAATCAATTAGTGGGTCTTCCTTACTACTATATCAGGGGTGTCAAACTCATTTTCACCGGGGGCCACATCAAACTCACGGTTGCCTTCAAAGGGCTAAATGTAATTTTAGGACTGTATAAATGTAACTACTCCTTAACTTGGGACAAGGAGTTTGGCACTAGCACCGGGTAGAAACAAGGTGCCGGCCAGAGAATACAAGGTGGAGGGTTGGATTCAGCCCAAGAGTCTTGTGTTTGTCACATGTGTACTATACGGTTTCTTTACAACACTAAGCTTGATGTGGCACCTATATCCTATCCGTTGGCATCCTCCATACTCATCTCAGTATGGTAGCTCTTTCTGTATAAATATGCTCTCTTCCAAAATATTGGGAAATTCATGAAAGTAAAGATTAGGTGCCAATTCTATGAAAAGGGGCAGTGACTTATAGGTAACAGCTATTCCTTGGATATTGCCTCTTCTGAAGCAATCTGGTTAGGGGCAGATTAATTTCTACCAAAAACAAAACTCCTATTTAAAATCTTTCTGTTATAGAAAAGGAAGGCAGTAGCTTGGAAACAGAAATATCTATCTCTGTGTTTCCTTGCAAATGCTAAACATTCAGTAGGGTTTTTTTCCAGGGAAGAGAAATCAGGCTTTTACTCTTTTATTTGCTTTTGTGCCACCATCTCAGCAAATATGAAATTTACAGCTGGTCTCTCTTATGCTGTCAGAGTGATTTAGCTTTTCTCTGTGTATTTGACAAGAGGGAATATTCCTGGCTTGATTGCCATTAATAGCAATGTTACACATGTACATCAACTATGAATGAATCCCAAATGTTTTAAATAGGTCCATGTAAAGAAAGGCTTGAAGCAAAGGATGAAAAGAGAGAGCTACCAAGGGAAGGGGAGCTGTGCTTTTATGCTATTAAGTTCTGAAACATCAATTGATACTCAAAATCTTCGTAACTTAAGACACAACACTCATCCTCTGTGTGTGAACTATTTAGTGACAATCACCTTAAGAATAGCTTACTTTTCAAGACGAGGATATAAAAGACACTAAGAATGAAAACTTGCATGACTACCTCTGATTAAGAAAGATTCTGTCTCTTACATCAAGTTTAATATTCATAATACACACCAACACTTATCTTTCTAATGTGGCATTCCCTACAATAATATGATACCAAAATTGACCCAACTATTAAAGTATTAATATATCTCACACATTCAAATACCACTCCTGTTTTAACACAAAGATTGATATTTATGTTGTTTTTTTTTAATTAAACGCAGCAGCACAGCAGAACATTTAGAAGACATGCTTGCATTTGATTAACATAACATCTACTCCTCAGGGATGTAAAACTGTATTAGCGGCATATATGGTCACTATTCCAAGCTGGAAAAGCACCTCTTTTCCCGACAGCAGGTGGACCAGATAATTTCATTCCTAGTCTTAGTGATTTTAGACAAGTTCAGCATGTTAGATTTCAGTCATTGCCTTCCAGAATACCAAGTCCTTTATTAAAGAATTTACACTCACACGATGGTACCTATACATCCCTATTACTTCAATTAGCCTTTCAAATTCCCACTCTGGTTATAAAGTATTTGTGTTTTTTTAGAGATGGAAGCATCTAGAGGGGGTATGTCCTAGAGGTCAATGCCACGTTGTCAGATTAACGCAATCTAAACCCATAGCTTACTTCTGAATCTTGCTAGTTGTGTTAGCTTTATCAATTACATGATCCCTCTTTTATTCAGTTTCCTCATCTATAAATGTGTAAAATAGTAATAATTTCCCTCATGAGGTCATTGTGAGGGTACACTAAGGCAACATAAAGGGTTTAATGTAGGGAGTAATAGTAAATGTTGCCTTTAATTACCTACCATTCTCATTGTTATTACTATTTTCAAAAGAGAAAAGTTGAATGTCATATAAATGGAAGTTATTTTCAGAATGAGTGTTTTAAGAATGTATATTTACCAACCTGTGTAAAATTTCTACTCAAGATACTGGGGAAATGATTTGAAAAAACTTAAGATTTTAAATTATTTACGCTTGTAGACTTCACTGAATTTAATATTAGAAGCATTTTTTATTTCAAAAGTCAATTTTTTGGTAGAAGTACATTGTTTGTAAGTAACCCTCATTATCTACATTTTCCAATGTTAAAGAAAAATCTAGAAGATTTTTCAAAAAGTAGAAAATGTTACCAAATCTTGTTTCTCCCAAGGCAATCAGGTTTCTTTTCACACATTTGCATAACATTCAGTTTTGTTTTCATATCATATGTATTTGGGAATAAATTATACTTAACAAAGGTTAAATGGAAGTATGAGAAGTAAAATTATAGTTTTCTCTTGAACACACATTTTAATTTCTTTTCCAAAAGGTAGAGTAAGAGGTAACACTACCTAAACTAGGCAATACTCTTCTAATTTTAGAAAATAAGGTAATTTTTTATTTGATGGGAACAATAAATGTTTGGAAAGATGTGGTATCTCTTACATGTTTATAAATCTATAAAATTCCTAACAACAAAAAAATTTTAATACTATTGTCAGGAAGAACTTATCATATGAAAGTTGTTAACAAAGATGCTAAACACACAGTTCCTTCTTTACATGACTATTTTACCACCTCATTTTTTAAACAGTTCTTTTACTTTGTTATTATTAATACACTTTTGTAGTAGAAAATGATTTTCCAGTTCTCACTGATAATATGTCAACATAAACATAAGATATAAGCAATGTAAATTCATAATGGTTGCCTAGTGATTCATAAATTATCACATTTAATGCTCAGCCCACTAGACCAGAAAGTATTGATAGTGCCAAAGAAGAAGAAGAAGATGATGATGATGATGATGATGATGATGATGACAGTGACTTGGGAACTGTGGGCCTGACAGTGACAGATGAGGCTGGGACCCAGTGTTCCTGGGAATGGGAATGCTGACAGGTATTGCAATGTTCCTGTGTCCGGCACAGTACTAAAAACATATATAGATTCCTGTCCCCTTATTACAATAATGGTATAAGGTGTATATTTCCATCAATCCCATTTCATAGATAATGAAATTAAGGCTAAAAAGGGTAATCAATTTGCCTTAGTCATTGACTGTGTTAACAGAACTGCTATGTGAACCAAGGACTGTGAATCTGGCAGAGTTCAAGAGTTTAACAAGTAATGTCATATAAGCCATGGTCCATTGTCAACAATGGGTAGAGGGGTGCTCTACATATAGGGGTGTCCAACCTTTTGTTGTTTCTGGGCCATATTGGAAGAAGAAGAGCTGTCTTGGGCCACATATGAAATACACAAATATAAATAAAAATTGATGAGTATAAAAAGGTTTTAAGTAAATTTCCAGTTTTGTGATGGGCCACATTCATTGCCATCCTGGGCAGCATGCAGCCCGCAGGACACAGGTTGGACACCCCTGTAACCCCTGCAATGAAGAAGATGGCATCCAGGTAGTACAGCACATCTTTAGCCACGCTCACCCCTACGAGGGTAATACCGTCAATGCTGAGATGAGAGTCACAGGTGCAAGTTCACAAAAGAATGAGATCCTTGGGGGCACAAGCAGTGGCTGGTGGCAGCATCTTGAAGGTTTTCATATTTAAGCAGAGGGAAGAGCAAGACAAGTTATAAAATGATTAATTAGGGGCAATGGGAAAAGCTAACCAGCAGGCTCCTGAGTCTTAGAGAAGTCAAAGGAATACCGTATTTTGCTGTGAATAATGTGCAACCACATTTTTGTGCACATTATACACAAGATGATTATGCCCATGGCATGTAATCATTATTCCATGGACAACGTGCACCCTTATTTTTTCCTCAGAAATTTGGGCAAAAAGGGGTGCATTATACACTGCAAAATACAGTGTTTTTTGTATGTGTTGCTTATTTTTTCCCAGCAACTGAGAGATGCTGGTATATTTCCTTTGTCTACATTCTTTTAAGGCACCAAGAAGGTGACTCCCAGCTGGAGGTAAATCCAGCCACTTGGCTGCCTTGAAGGCTAAGGGGAGGAACACATTGCATCATGCCAATTGTCTATTCATTGTTCTCTAGGCTGTGACAAACTGGTTGAGAAGGTTTGCTTCAACTTAAAATAATTTAGAAAGCAGCATTTACCTATCAGGTGGTGACATTCATAATGTTAGTAGCACAGATACATACTAAGAAATTGCTGCCTTCTGTCAATTTCAGAAATTGTCTTCTGAATTTCTACAGCTCTATCTTCCCTACAACATCCTCTATCATGATTATATATTGCCATATGATTTTTATACGTTTGTCTCTTTTTAAAGAAACACACCATAATTTCTTAAATGGCAAGGTTTCCCTATTTTTTAAGGCTGAATAATATTTCATTTTATTAACATACCACATTTTTATTATCCACTCATCTGTCTAGAGCAGGGGTGTCAAATTCATTTTCACAGGGTGGTGGCACATCAGCCTTGTGGTTGCCTTCAAAGGACTAAATGTAGTTACATGTATACAGTCCTAAAATGACATTTGGCCCTTTGAAGGCAACTGCAAGGCTGATGTGGCCTGTGGTGAAAATGAGTTTGACACCCCTGGTCTAGGGACATTTGGTTATTTCCATTTCTTGGCTATCATGAATGATGCTCTAATAAACATGGGGGTTCAAATATCTCTTTAAGACCTTGATTTTAATTCTGTTGGATATGTACTCAGAAGTGGGATTGCTGACTCAGGTGGTAGTTCTCTATTTAACTTGTTAAGAAGACTCCACACTGTTTTCCAGAGTACCAGTATTCACTGTTAACAGGAATACAAATTGGTACAGTTACTACTGAAACTGCATGGAGGTTCCTCAAACAATTAAAAATAGAACTGCCCTACAATTGAGCATTCCCACTTCTGGATATTTACCCCCCAAAAGTAAAATCAAAATACCAGGATAGCATTTTGAAATCTGAGGATGCCACAGTTAAAAGTGAGATCCCTAAAAACTGCCCAAATTGGAAAACCTACACAGATACAAATTACCAACAACAGAGTAAGAAATGACTTATAATCAAACTTATGAGCTCTTTTGCCAGTGACTTTCGAACTCGATTTTAGATACATATAACCTATTGATCCAGTGTGAGGACAATGTTAGGGCATTTTCAGAAATTCAAAAACTGAAGAAAATTATGTTTCAGGTATCTGCTCTGAAGAAGTTGCCTGTGGCTAAACCGAGCAAATGGAGGAAGAAAACCAAGAAACAGAAAAAATATGGGATTTAAAAATGGTGAAATTCACTCAATAGTCAAGTGGCAAAAAAAGTTCCAAGATGACATCTCTACAGTAAACTCAGAAAGTTAAGTGCTTCTCACTCACCAAAAAGCAAGCAAGCAAGCAAGCAAGAAAGAAAGAAAGAAAGAAAAAGAAAATGGATTGCAATGTACCAACAGACACACAAAACCAAGAAAGTCACACACTTGTGTATTTGTTGAAAAAAGTGACATTATTCCATAGAGTCTGGCAGGGTGAACAATGTGAGGGAACATTTCCTTTATTCATAAAAGACGTTCACCTAATCTTACAATATAGAATCTCTGAGTAAACCTTTAACAACAGGGGTGTCAAACTCATTTTCACCAGGGGCCACATCAGCCCGGTGGTTGCTGTCAAAGGGCTGAATATAATTTCAACTCCCTAACTGTTAAGGACTAGTTACATTTATATAGTCCTAAAATTATTTTGGCCAGGATGATGTGGCCCCCAATGAAAATGAGCTTGAAACTCCTGCTTTACAACAATCTGTTTTCTCTGATGTAAACCACAGTTGAGTTGACTCAGCTGAGTTGAGTTCTAGAGAAATCCATACAATTCAACCAAAGAGCACTTGGCAATCTGAACCTAGTTGCTCTCCAGTGTTACTGGTTTATGCCATTTCCATTCTGTATTGCAAAGAACTATACATCTCTTCATTCCTTTCACTATGTGTCCATTATATCCCAATCCAAAATTATCTTAGTAATGCTCCCGCAAAGGTATTTTCCTCATTTTTTATTTTTTTCTTCTAAACCATAGCTTTGTTCAGAGAATATCTTCTATGATAAACATCACAGCCTCCTTTTTAAATAGCACTAATCGTGCCCTGGCTGGTGTAGCTCAGTGGACTGAGCCCAGGCCTGCGAACCAGAGGATAGCAGTTCGATTCCCAGTCAGGGCACATGCCTGGGTTGCAGGCCAGTTCCCAGCAGGGGACGCATGAGAGGCAACCATACACTGGTATATCTCTCCTTCCCTTCCCCTCTAAAGATAAATAAATAAATAAAATGTTTTTAAAAAAGATGTTAAACTGAACCACCTGGCCAGGTGGTTCAGTTGGTCGGAGCATCATCCTGTACACCAAAAGGGTGAGGGTTCGATCCCCAGTCAGGGCACATACCTAGGTAGCAGGTTTAATCAAATCGATGTTTCTTTTCTCACTCTCACTCTCTCCCCCCACCTGCCCTTCTCTCTTTGAAATCAATACACATACCCTTGGGTGATGATGAAAAATAGAAGATAAATAGATGAAATGGATTCTAGAGTAACTAAACAGGTAAATAAAGTAGACTTAATAATAGAGCGTGAATAAGAGAGTATGTTTATCATTGATGCCATGAAACAGGCTTCCCCCGAATCCAATTTTAAAATCAGAAAAAGAGTCCCAACAAACTCAGTGGTAGGGAGTGGCATGATGAACAAGCAAGTTGTGGTTGGTGAAGCAAACTAAACTGTGTAATGATGGACTTCACTGAAAAAAGCTTCCCTAGACCTGGAAGTAAGAAATGCTTTCCATGAAAGGGTAATGAGATTAGAGTCACAGATAAAATATAATCTTAGCATATTATTTCCTTGTATAATGAACCAATAAAACGGGAAATATTTTCTTTGTGAAAAAAAAAACAGACCTTTTTTTTTTTTTTACTTTTAAATGTTCCAGGCATAAAAAAAGATTGGGGACAATTTAAGAAATACTTATACACAGTAAAGGTACTCATATCTGTAAAGGGAAATACCACTTAAAACCAGAGGTTCTTTAAGTATATCTCTACACAGACACAGAAACAGAGAGCAATTATGCCTCAAATTGACCTGATCTATGCTTTCTCCAAAAGCTGTAATGGCAACAAAAATATGATGGCTTGTTAACAGAGGAAACACTATTATGCAATAAATATGTAATCTTTGGACACTATGGCATATGTATTATATAACACGCATACACACGCTCGTGTGCACACATACCTCCATTTGCAGATTCTCAGTTCTACCCCATTATTTGCCTATGTCAGCAGAAATACTATACTGTTTAAAATGCAGTCTCTCAATTGTCACAATAACCCATTTCTTGTTTAGTTCCATCATTCATTCATTCATGCACTTACTCATTCATGCCACTCTTGCACATATATTCTGTTGATAAACTTTAGATACAACTTGTCAATTTCTACTAAATGCCTATTTAGTTATTTTGATATTCATCCAAATATTCTCCATCTTTATTGAGATATAATTGACAATTTGTACATATTTCAGGTATATGACCAGATGTTTTGATGTATACTTAGAATTGCTATATTTTCCTGTTGAATGTATTCTTTTATCATTATATGATGATCTTTTTTATTTTTTAATTTAAATGTTGTTCAAGTACAGTTTTCTGTCTTTTACTCTGATCCCAGCCAACATCCCCATCCCTCCCCACCTCTCTCCCATTTCCACCCCCCAGTTTTTGCCTATGTATCCTTTATACTTGTTCCTGTGATAATCTTTGTAGAGACAGTTTTTGACTGAAAGTATATTTTATACTCATGCTTTCTTTTGCTTACCATTTGTATGGAGTATTTTTTCTATCCTTTCACTCTCTGCCTATGAATGTCTTTAAAGTGAACCTCTTGCGAGAGTGGATTGTGAATTTTTTTTAATCCTTTCAGGCACTGTATGCCTTTCTATCAAGGAATTTAATCTATTTACATTTACAGTAATTAACCATGGGTGAGGACTTAACTTTTGCCATTTTCTTGTTTTCGGTATGTTTTGCATACATATCATAGCTATGATGATCTATTTTTTGTTAATAACTTTAATCTCATAAAAAAAACTCTACTTTTACTGGTCCCACTTTGTTCTTCAAGTGTTAGTTTGGTTCTTTTTGTATTATATATCCATTAAATATTTTTATCATTTAACTTTTACATTAAAGATGATGCATGCACCCACCAGGTCAGCTGGTGCCAGTGTCAGTGCAAACCACAGTGGTCACTGGGGGAAACTCTGAGGGCACTGGTGGTGAAGGTGGGGGCTGCAGAGGCCTCCTGCTCTCCATTTCCCATGCCAGGGGAGCACGAGCTGTGGCAGCTGCGGCTGTAAGATCCACTTCCAAGATATTTTCTTTCTTTTTATTTTTTAAAGATGTATTTATTTTTAGACAGAGGGGGAGGGAGGGAGAAAAAGACGGAAACATCAGTGTGTGGTTGCCTCTCACGCGCCCCCTACTGGGGACCTGGCCTGCAACTCAGGCATGTGCCCTGACTAGGAATCGAACCAAGAACCCTGTGTTTCACAGGTAGGAGTTCAATCCACTTAGCCACACCAGCCAGGGCCCAAGATATTTTCTTTAATGTTTGGTGCCACGGTGTTGTTTGTCCTACTTGTCTTTCTCTACCTCTGTCTCTGTCTTTACAGCATGTCATCCCTCCATCTTCCCTACATGTCTGGGGCTTCTGGCAGCATGTTTCTGTCATGACAGACAGCTTTTATATGACACCTGGATTCTAGGACTAAAGGAACCAAACCATTTCATCTAAAATCAGGATGTAAGAAAGAAGGAAAGATAGAATCTACCTTCAAGTTCTGAGATGCTTCTGGTATCTCAAAGCCTGGGCCTAGAAACTACCTTGATATCACTTTCCCCTATTCTATTGCTAAAAGCAGCCATAGTGTGCTCTTCACTTCAAGGAAATGCTACACTTCGCATTTCAGTGGGAGAGATTCCCAACAATGTGTGTCCCTCTTTATTCTACCACAACTTTCTCACACTTCCAGTACAAAACTCAATCTCTGTACACAGTACTCATTGTTGGGCCATGGCACACCCTTCCAGCATTAGGTCATTCAACTTATATCCACCAAAACCTGCCCCTCCCCC
Source organism: Artibeus jamaicensis (assembly GCF_021234435.1). Lineage (NCBI taxonomy): Eukaryota > Metazoa > Chordata > Mammalia > Chiroptera > Phyllostomidae > Artibeus > Artibeus jamaicensis. Next base: position 3,393,095 of record NW_026522028.1, on the reverse strand, counting down.
CCACACCATCCAGAAATAGTCTTTCCAATGCACCATGCTCTCCCAGCCATTCCTATGTATTTAGACTTCCCTGTTCCACTGAAGACAACAACTAGCTAACAACCACTCCATCACTGGAGTCAATGCTTTTGCCTAATCAGCTCTGTCCAATTTTCCACTTAGGGATATACGCATGTTATTTCATCTCTAGAAAATCAGTGTTAAATCAATGAAGTCCATACTGTTAATATCAGCATTCAAGGCAACAAATCAGTATTTTGGAATAGTGTTCTTTCAGCTATTCCAAAAGGAGACATTGACTTTGAAAAACACATAAGCTTTACAAATGGGTATGATGTACTTTTATGGTGCTATTTTTTCTTTACAGTCAGTATAAAGATCTTCTGAATACACAGGTGTAGAATGCCAGATCAAGTCACCTTAAAATATCACCAAAAAGCAGAAGCAGAGAAACCCCTGAGCTTAAAATAGGCTATTCATCAGCTGTGAAGACAATATAAGTTTGTAGAACACTAAGCTTTGTCACTACATAAAGCTTAGTGCTCCTGAAAATGAAAATCTGCCATGGAGTTCTCAGTGGTGCATCTACAAACACTAGCCTGCACAGTATACCTTGTGGAATACTAAACTTCCTTTCTGTCACTTACCTTTATCACAATCTATGCTGAAAGGTACCAGGGATGAGCCCTATATAACTCCAACATGTACAACAATAACTTAGTTGTGGAATAAAAAGTTCCTGAAAACTGTCAAAACTTATGGGTAGATTTATTATATTTCACATGAGCACTCTTGCACTCCTAAGGGAAGTGAACTGGAATAACAAAAACTCTCCCTGCTTATGAGACTTCATGTAACATAAATTCTCCTTCCTAGTGTGTTTCTCTCTGCTGTGAAGATAGCTGTATAGCTACACAAATACTCTGTTGAACAGTAACTACCAACATGTAGATTATGCAGATAAATGCTAACTCATATCTGCCCCCAACATATTCCAAATTCTCTTGTCAGGGTATGGTTGTAATGAAGCTGAATTGTAGCTCAGACTGAGATTTGGGAAAGTATGATCTTCAATTAACATGCAAAAATTCTTACACAGATAATATAATCAGTTGGCAAAATACAAATTGGCACTCACAAAATCAGAATAATTTCAATGATTCTTAGTCCCACCACAGAACACCTTGCAACTTTTGCAAAGTTTATTTAATTTTTCTAAGAATTCAATGGGAAGGAGGAGCGAGATATCACTATTTTAATGGGCTCCCAATATGCATAAACAAGTTTGAGAACTGCACTTTTAGACATTAGCAGACCCAGAAATCAGAAGGAACCAGTTCAAATCCAGATTTTGTCTCTTACTGGCTAAGTGAAGCAAGGCAAATTATTTGAATATTTTATACCATAGTCTCTCAGCACTGAAAAGTAGATTATAATATTGTCTGTCAGGATATTTTACATTAAAATAATTTTACATAAAACAAATTCATATCTAGTAACATTATCACTCAACAGTAGCTGTTTTATTATTAACATTTATTTTGTAGTTATATTTTCTGTCTCTATTTGTCTATAATTTGGCTTCTCAGAAAAAAACTGTAAGATGATATATATTAAAACATGTAGCCTTACTTAACATATAAGCAATCCAAATATATTCTTCTCTAATATTTTAATTTTTCTGTGCATACAATAGAAACAATATTCACCAACTCTGAATTTATTACCCCCTACACCAGGGGTGTCAAACTCGTTTTCACCAGGGGCCACATCAGCCTTGCAGTTGCCTTCAAATGTCTGAATGTAAGTTTAGGACTGTAGAAATGTAACTACTTCTTAACAGTTAAGCAAGGGCTCGGCACTGCTGCTGGGTTGAAACAAGGTGACGGGCCAGATGAAACAAGGTGGAGGGCTGGATTTGGCCCGCGGGCCTTGTGTTTACCACCTGTGCCCTACTCTATATGCAAGGTACTGAAAATAATAGGATATAAAGTACAAAATCTTTGCTCACAATGAACTCACACCTAATATGTGCACATTGGTTTGTCAAAGTAGACTGCTTTTGATGCCTACTTTCAACATGAAATAAATTATACTATGACTACTTTAAAGATGAGGAAACAGCCTCATACACATCGAGGTTTATCCATGATCTGGTTCCTAATAAACATCAGAAATAGTTGAGACACGTTATTCTAGCTCACTTTCATTCCATTGCCACTTTCTGGTTTTGACTTTCCCTCCTGCTGACCACTCAGACTCCTGCTCTCCCACCTGGAAGACAGCGTCCTTGCTGGGCGAAGGCTGCTGAATGAGGGCTTAGCATTCTCACCTCCTCACCACAAGGTAAGGTGAGGTATCCTGCTCTGCCTTCTTTAATGTTAGTGGTGTCCATCTCTCTTGAGTAAAAGGCAGCAGGAGCCTGCCCCACGTGTTCACTTCAGCAGCGGCCTTTAAGGTCATGTTAAGGAAGGAAGTGCAATGAAATAGAAGAGTAAAAATTCTGTAACAAACTACACAAAATCAGGATGAATACTGCGATCACTCCCTGACCTCTAGGTAAGAGCATATTTTTAATTCCCTAATGACAAGGGTATATAGCTTGGGAAGGGTTAAAAAGACAGAAGATTTCAAGAGAAGATGATAAGCACTACGATAAAGTCAAACACAGAGAGAGCAAAGAAAAAGATGGTGAGCTCTGAGGATTTAGAAAAGATTCTACCAAAGGGAGGGGTGGAAGAATATACAGGTTTTGCCAGGTAGACAAAGGAAACACTCCATGGAATAGCATTCAAGCCAACTGTACTCTACAATGCCATGATAGTCATATTGGAGCATAGTGCTCTATTTGAACGTGGTTACATTTACCTACAGAGTGTAACAAACCACAGGAAAATCTAGTGGCTTAAAACAACCATCATTAAGTAGTCATGACTGCACAGTCAGTACAGCTTGATAGAGAAGCCTGACATCTGCTTCACGCAGCACCAGCTGAGGGGTGGGAGAATGGAGCCATTTTATGGCAGCTCGTCCTCATGGCTTTGAATTTTCTGCTGGCTGATGGCTGGTGCTCACTCAGGCTGAACCCTTCGGTTCCTCTTTGCCCAGGCTTCTTTATACACTCTGCGATTCCTCTGAGATGACTGAGTTCTAAGGCCAAAGGCACCAAAAAAGACAGCCAGTGGGAGGCTCTATCACCTTTGATGACCTAGCCTAGAAAGTCGTACAGTGTCACTTCTGCCATAGTCTATTGGGATAGTCAAACAAGGCCCATGATAACTCAGGAAAAAGGGAACAAAAACTGTATCTCCTCATGCAGGAGTGGTAAGAGGTATTGAAAAATACAAGCAGCTGCAAACACCAAAGATTGAGAAAAATCTAAGGATGATGAAGTGAATTCTCGTCTACCTGAGAAATCTATACTAAGCACGAAACGTCTTATCCAATTGACAAAATGAGGCTAAGCATGTCTCAGTCTGACTATTCAGGATTTCAGATCTGTCCATTTTGTATTACCTTTACCTACAGTGTGTGAGGTTGAGGGTATCTGATACAGCACTGAAAGCCATCAGGGTAGTTTCCCATTTGATTTGAAGCCTAACCTGCTGCTTTGAGAAGGTTGTGGCAGATGGTTCTCAGCTTCCAAAAGGGCAAAGTACATGTAATCATTTAATAACGATGTCATGTTGAGTGAATTTACAGGGCAAGGCAGTTATAAGGCTCCTGGACACCTTATGAAAAGAGTATGACTCCAAGATATCCTCCAGAATACTGAAAACTCTTTGGTTGAATACTTGCAAACATAGTTATATGAAAATCAAAGAGCAGGTGCACAACCACTATGGAAAACAGCATGGAATTTTCTCAGAAAACTAAAAATGGATCTGCCTTTTGACCCAGTAATTCCACTGCTAGGATTATACCCTAAGAACCCTGGAACACCAACCCAAAAGAACCTCTGCACCCCAATATTCATAGCAGCACCATTTACAATAGCCAAGTGCTGGAAGCACCCTAGGTGCCCATCAGTAAATGAATGGATCCAAAAACTATGGTACATTTACACAATGGAATTCTACACAGCAGAAAGAAAGAAGGCGCTCCTACCCTTTGCAACAGCATGGATGGAACTGGAAAGCATGATGCTGAGTGAAATAAGCCAGGCAGTGAAAGACAAATACCATAGGATCTCACCTTTAACAGGAAACTAATCAACAACAACAACAAAAAAAATAAGCAAGCAAAATATAACCAAAGACACTGAAATACAGAACAGGCTGACAGTGACCAGAGGAGAGAGGGGAGGGAAGTTCGGGGGAAAAGGGGAAAGGTTTGCGGGAACAAGTTTAAAGGACACAGGGACAATAACAAGGGGGTGGAAACAGAAGGGAGATGGGGAGGGCTGGGGGATGGGCTGGGATGGGAGTAAAAGGCAGAAAACTGTACTTGAACAATTAAAAATAAAAAAAGAAAAAGAAATAATAAGTTAATTTTTTTAAGAAATCAAAGAGTAGATGCAGTGGCCTAGATGAATCTCTAGAAAGATCCATTGTTCACATCTTCATTGGTTAAATTTTATGGACACAGTCCAGATTCTACATACCCAAGGTTGCATAATCCCTGGTCCCTTGCCTCTAGAGTTTATAGTTTAGAATGAACAGAAAAGCAGATAATTGCAAGACAATGTGATGGGCACTAGAACATGGTGATGAACAGTGTTATCGGGGCCAGAGACAAACGTGGTTAACCCTGTGGGTTTACAGAAGGCCAAAAAGAAAAGAACAGTGTGACTGACCCTCGAAGAATGAATAGGATTTTTCAGGTAGAGAAGGGAAATGAACACTTAGTATAGCAGCAGACACAAGACACAGGCTGCATGCTGCACGGGATCTGTGTGACAACCAGCTAAATATATTACAAGAAGCAATTTTATTGACATCGCCATTTTTCATCAAGTGGTAAAAAGGAATCCTTGCCTGTGAAGTTCTGGAACACTGACAGCTTTCTTACTCAGAAGCCCTGTTTGATCTGAGTCCTCTCTGTGGCCCTGTCCATGCAAATAAGTAAATGCCACGTGCTGACACCATTAGCAGCTAGGAGGACATGCAGGTTCAGAACTTTAAGCAATCTGGACAGTGGAAATGAAGTTGCATCAGGCAGCTAAAGAACAAAAGCAGTGCAGTGAAAAGACATACCCTGAAAGGACCTACTCTGTGACCAAGAGGAACCATATGGCCAGTAACATTATTGGGAGCAAATGCTCTAGATTCTAGATATGTATACATACTGCCCTGGCTGGTGTAGCTCAGTAGATTGAGCGCCAGCCTGCAAACCAAAGGCTCTCCAGTTCAATCCCCATTCAGGACACATGCCTGGGTTGTAGGCCAGGGTCCCCAGTAGGGGGCATGTGAGAGGCAACCACACATTGATGTTTCTCTCCCTCTCTTTATTCCTACCTTCCCCCTCTCTAAAAATAAGTAAAATCTCTAAAAAGTGTACAAATACTGTATATAGATGTATATTAACATGTGTGACAGACATGTCGATTCATGTCTGCAAATGGAAATTTGTTACCATTCATTTTCTCTGTTTAATTTTAGAAAGAGAGGGAGGCGGGGAGAGAGAGACAGAGAGATCAACTTGTTGTTCCACTTATTTATGCATTCATTGGTTGATGCTTGTATGTGCCCCGACTGTGGAACAAACCCACAACCTTGGTGAATCAGGATGATGCTCTAACCAACTACCAACTGACCTACCTGGCTAGGGCTCATTTTCTCTTTGATGTTTAAAAAAATGAAACATAATGAAGTTCTAGTTATAAAATTAACACTATATAATATAGGATATAAGAACATGACAGACTAGTGATTTTTATTTTTATTTTTTAATTTATTTTTTATTTAGTTATTTTTCAAGTACAGTTTTCTGTCTATTTCTCCCATCCCAGCCCACCCTGCCCCATGTTCCCCACCTCCCTCCCATTCCCACCCTCTTAGTTATTGTCCCTGTGTCCTTTATACTTGTTCCTGTAAACTCTTCTCCTTTTCCCCTGAAATTCGCCCCCCCTCTGGTCGCTGTCCCCTTGTTCTCTATTTCAGTGTCTTTGTTTTTATTTTGCTTGCTTATTTGTTTTGTTTTTTTTTTAAAATTTGAGCGTAGATCAGAACCACTTGGGGGGCTTGTTAACATGAAGACCTTTACATTCACCCCAGTATCAATTCTCAATTTCAGTAGGTCTGGAGTGGGACCCAAGAATGAATATTTCTATTTCTATGTCTGTTTATGTTCATAGCCCGCAGGAAATTTTGATGCTGCTTGGATTTTAATTCTGAATTAGAATCTTTACCTATCAGCAGTTGTAATCTATGAGAAAGTTAATCGACCTTTCTCTGCCTCAATTTCCTCATATGTAATCTAAAGGTATAGCAGAGTGTTGAGGTTCCAACCACATCACTGTGCCCTACCCCCAAACTTGTCATTCTAGTTCATGCTGATGGAGTCCTACTGCAAAAGCCTGCTACTCTGTAAGGGCCTATGTGAGGTGTACCCACAGTGCTGGCCCAAAGTGCTAGCCAGTCAATGCTGAATGGGCAGTACAGCACTCAGTCAGTGATAGACGGAAACGAGAAAATAATACCACAGCATAGTGGCGGGTGTGGTTCAGTGAACTGAGTACTGGTCTGTGAGCCAAAGGGTCACTGGTTTGATTCCCAGTCAGAAGACACGTCTGGATTGTAGGCCAGGTCTCTGGTTGGGGGCATGTGAGAGACAACTGATCGATGTTTCTTTCCCTCTCTCTCTCCTCCCTTCCCCTCTGTCTAAAAATAAATAAATGAAATCTTAAAAAAAAAAGAAAATAATACCACAGCTTCCTGTCCCTCAGCTGACACAGCTCTTAGGTGTGTTCTCACCATTTCCGGTCAGAGTTTGGTCCCCAGCCAGCTGCAGTACCATCACCTGGGAACTTTCTAGAAAAATCTCAAGTTCTCAGACCCAATCCAAGATGTAATGAATCAGACTCTCTGAGGATGAGCCCCAGTACCATGGTTTAACAAACTCTCTGGGAATGCCGATGTACTCCAAAATTTGAGAACCACTGCTTTTCACCATGTTCTAGAAACCACCAACAGAATTGTGCGCAAGATGCCCTGAGTAGCAACCTGCTTGTTAGAATGTCTTGTATTCTCCTTATGTCCTTCTCCACATTGACTATCCAACTCCCCTACTGGTGCTGCTTCTAGGAACCCATATACTCACACACACACTAAAACACATACACAGGCACACCTCAGAGATGTTGCACGTTACATTCCAGACCAGTATAATAAAGCGAGTATCGCAATATAACGAGTCATAATCTTTTTGCTGGTGGAGAGTCTTGCCTTCAACTTGAAAAATAACAAAACAATGTCTATGAAGCCCAATAAAGTGAAGTGCAATAAAACAAGGTTTGTCTGTACGCAATTCCCAGTCTCAGTATCTGCCTCTATGGGAACTTATTATGTAAAAATGATAATAATACTGCCTATGTCTCATAGGACTATTGTGCAAACTACATGTGATAATTAAATGAGTTTAGAACAGTGCCTGGCACATGCTGAGATGCTAAAGAAAAGTTATAATTGTAATTATGATTACTAATTGAAAGATATTATGCTGAGTGAAATAGGCCAGGTGCTGAAAGACAACTACCATATGATCTCACCTTTAACAGGAAGCTAAACAACAAAACAAACAAGCAAGCAGAAAAAAAAAAAACAAAGACACTGAAATAAAGAACAAGGGGATAATGACCAGAGGGGAGAAGGAAGGGAAGTTAAGGGGAAAAAGGGGGAGGGATTTGGAGGAACAAATAGGAAGGACACAGGGACGAGAACTAAGGAGGGTGGAAATGGGAGGGAGGTGGGGAGCAAGGGGCGGGGGAGGCTGGGATGGGAAAAATAGACAAAAAAACTGTACTTGAAAAATAACTAAATAAAATTAATTTTTAAAAATTACAAAAAAAAGAAAGATATTATCTAGTAAAAACAGATTCAATGTTCAGATTTTTTAAATAAAATGAAAAAATTAAATAAGAATTATCTTTGACTTTGTAAAGTTTGGAATGACCATAATGTAGTCACAGGGTCTTTTTAGGTTTTTCCCCCCAAATTTTCATCTTTATGATATACAAAATCTGCTGTAGTTCAATTGACTCTCCCACACTCTTTTATCACTGCTGGTCTTCTGTGATTTTAAAATTGTGGCCACTTTCATAGGGATGACACTCCTTAAACATTCATCTTATAAACTTGTAATCTCACACCCATCACTATGTATTTTGCAATTTGATTCAGTTGGGAAATGTGTTCTTCCATTGCTATTATTAAGAAATAAAGCCCAGGGCAATGTTACTGCAGCTTCCTAAATACATCTAACATTTGGGTAATTCGATATGATAATAAATAGCGATTTCCTTATAAGTGAGCCCCAAAGTAGTCACATCTTCTTTTCTGGCAGAATGATGCTTTCTTGTCAGCTCTGGCTTGAAGTCCCACAGACATTCGCCAAAGTGAAGACTCACCAGGGGGAGCAGCCTCTGTCAGGGGCCTGGAATCTCTCTCATCAATGCAAAGAAAATGCACTGAACCCACGGAAGGAAAAACATCCTCCAAACTCGGAAATGAATTTCTGAATTTAGCAGCTGAAATCATATGGAATATGTTAAGAATGGAGAATTTTAGTTGGTGGTGTGGAAACAGTACCAGGAAGTCATATATCCCTTCCAACTAGCTTGATTGTTATCTTTTTGCCAAATTTGCATCCACTCCCTCTCTGCACTAAATACACATATTCACACACACGTACATACCCAACTAATATTGCTGAACCACTTGACAGTTAAAGACTTCAAGCTTATTTACCTCTCAATTCTTGACAATGTATTGACTAAGAACAGGGCATTCCTCTCACCTTTACAGCAAATAACAGGGATGGGCAAAAGTAGGTTAAATGACCAGTCATCATTACCTAAAAGATATCTCATAAGTAAGGATACAAAATAATAACAACAATAATAAGAGGACCCTTAATACAAATAAATAATATAATAATAAATAAATACTATTGTAATACTAAACCCTGTGTTTCACGTACTCATTACTATAAACCTACTTTTGCCCATCCCTGTATTTTATCATCTTTTTCGGTATTATCATGAAATTCACATACAAAACATCTGCCGGCACATAAAATTAGCAAAAAACACTATGAAAGCCTTCACTGTACTATTATAGAAAAAATATAGGAAAGGATAATATCACAGAAAAATTAAAGGATGATCATCTACACTAGATGGAAGAATGAAAACATCATATTGGTGATTCAAGCATTATAAGCTATACTATTACCATCAGTGATGTTTTCTAAATCCTCAGTTCCTGATAAAATTCTGAGCCAAAATACAGTATGAATTTCTCTGACTATATACAACCATTAAATTATTGCAAGATTCATGGGACATTAAAAGACTGCAAAAGTGCTTTGTGTTGATATAGAAAACAAAGGGAGTGCCCACGTTCACACATACATAAACAGGCTTCTAGTTCACACGAATATCTGGCTGCAGGGTGCTGGCAATCGTGTGGAATGGAGGGACAGTTCTCTCCTGTGCGTGCCTCAGCTGTGCGCTACAGGGGGAATCACATCCCTGATGTGTCCCACAATTTCCCAGGCACCCCTCAGGGAAGTACAATTCCCAATGAGAAGAAGAGACTTAAAGCACAAAAAGCCCAGATATATTGAAACCTATATGGCATTAATTTTTACTAACTACCAATGGCTTTCGTGAAACATATTATTTGTATACATATTTTATTCAACTCATGAATTAAACTGAAGTTGTGCTCATTTGACAAACAACACATTTGAGCCCTGAGAAACTGACGTTTCCATGATCCCTGTAATACAGGTAGCTCAAGCAGAATTTTTTCTATAAGTATCAGGGATGAGCCTCCAGATGCAGCATTAATACAAAAAATTCAATAACCTCAGTAGATTCTTCAAGTTACCTTAATATATCTGCTATGATCATGCCACTCATTTCCTAGCCCCAGCAGCAATTCCTTTGGAGATTTTTAGTATATAATGAAAATAGAAACAATTTTCCCTTTGTCCCATTGGAAGTAATTCCAATGTCAAAATAGTAATGTGGTCACAGAAATATGAGCAACTGCATGTAAAACAGCACCACTAATTTATCAATAGGACCTTAAGACAAGTGTATACTGAACTTAAATACCAGTGAGACATTTTCTTTTTTTAACTTCATCACTTTTTAAAAAAGATTTTATTTATTTATGTTTTTTTAGAGAGGGGAAGGGAGGGAGAATGAGAGAGAGAAACATCCACATGTGGTTATCTCTCACACACCCCCTACTGGGGACCTGGCCCACAACCCAGGCATGTATTCTTACTCGGAATTGAACCAGTGATCCTTGGTTCACAGGCTGGCACTCAATCCACTGAGCCACACAAGCCAGTATGTTTTCTTAAATTATAACTATGTTCCTAGTGATCATGAATAGCAGTTCAGTGTACTGGTTTAAAGGTAAATACACCAGTTATCTGAAATTCACTTTATTTGAATGATAATGTTTTATATAATGTTTTCTCTCAAAGATGCATTTTAAGAAGCTGGTTTTAAAATACAAAATTATTTTATAGTAATCATTTTCTTTTAAAAACAAGAAACAGTAAATATACACACACGAGGTGAGCAAAAGTAGGTTTCCACTTGTTCATATGGGAATAATACAATAATTAATAAATAATAATATAAGAATAAACTCTGTATTTCATGTACTCACAACTGTAAACCTACTTTTGCCAACCCCTGTATGTATCTATGTGTGATATACACATTGATACTTACAATGCATGTAGTAGATAATGTCTCAGTAATGTGCTCTTATTCAAGAATATCGAAGGGTTAAACTGCAAAAGACAATATTACAAATGTCCACTTCCAAATTTTGCAACTAAAATCACAAGAACCTAATAGAACTGAAACAGGAATCTTAATTAAAAAAGGCTAAAAGGTGCCTCTCTGACCTAATTTAGGTGTGATTTGATAATACAAGCTGTTCCCTGCAACAAATATTATATAAAAGGTCACAAGGTAGAAAAAAATTGTGAGTTTTTTTCAAAATACTTTAAAGTAAAAAAAATACATATATCAGTGACATTAGTCACTGACCTCTATTCTTTTCTAGTCATAATTGGGGGTTGGAGGAGATAAAAATCACAAACACAATGCATTATTTTTTTCATCCATGTTTCTCTTTCTGAATGAATAAAAGAGAAAACAAGCATTAGTTTCACTCTCAGTAGTATAAATGCCAATACTCGAGACACCATATTTTAAAGCAATATAAAGTAAAACATATGCTCTAGAGCACAGGTGGCAAACACAAGGCCCATGGGCCCATTGTTTTATCCAGCCCGGCACCTTGTTTCCACCCAGCAGCAGCACCAAGCTCTCGCTTAACTTAAGTAAATGTAAGTTAAGGAGTCATTACATTTCTACAGTCCTAAATTACATTCGGCCCTTTGACGGCAACCACGAGGCTGATGTGGCCCCGGGTGAAAATGAGTTTGACACCACTGATCTGGAGTATATGTAAATCTGTAGCAGGAATAGATTTATTTACCCAAATTCCTGCTTCACCTTAGACAAAGGGATTTTTAACACATCATTTGGCTGTGAAATGTGTATTAACTCTATGGAAACATGAAATGCACTCATATATCCTATATCTACATGTACTTGTTCCATGTTTCTTCCACTACAAGCAGTGAACATATCATTATTCAACTTCAGTATGTACACATCCCTAGATTTTCCTGAATGACACCCCCAGAAAAACACAACTGTCCATAAAACATCACCTTTCACTATATGCATGTGTGTATATGGGTATATATGTATGAATGTGTATAAGTATCATATATGTAAGCATGCATATAGATAAGAGACAGAGACAGAGGCAGAGAGATGGAGGCAGAGTGGAAACAGCACATGATAACCCAGCCTCTCTCTCTTACATCCTAGACAGCGGCTCCCTTCATCATCAACTGTGATTCTATTGTGTGTCACATGAACACTGAATGGTAGATTGAGTGCAGTAGCTTTTAGAGTGCAGGTTGTGATACACTTGTCACATATCAGCCGGAATCACATTTGAATTTACAACCTTGGACTGAAAAGTTTTTTCAACCCTTTGAAACAAACACGGGAAGCAAAAGGTTCAGAATGCATTTAGACTTCTGAGAGTTGATGCACTTAATAAAGCTCTGTTAAAAGAAAATAGTTGTGCCCTGCTTGGTGTGGCTCAGTGGATGGAGTGCTGGCCTATGAACCAAGGGGTCACCCTTTGATTTCCAGTCAGGGCACATGTCTGGGTTGTGGGCCTGATCCCCAGTAGGGGGTGCATGACAGGCAACCACACAGTGATGTTTCTCTACCTCTCTTTCTCCCTCCCTTCTCCTCTCTCTAAAAATAAATAAATAAAATCTTTTAAAAAAAGAAAGAAAATAGTTGTGAATAAACAACATATTCTATGACATGACTGAAAGAATATTTCCAGGAGTCCATTTATGGCAGAATGTCATTTATTACTACAAACAATGAAGAGTCTGTAGATAAAACTCATTAGTCCAAAAGAAGAATTTAAAAAATTTTAGTAGATGTTATGTGTTTAAAAACTAAAAAAATTTGTAAACATAATCCCACAATTATTTGTGGCTGTCTTATCTCATTTTACTTGTAAAATATTAATGTGTTTACTCTTCAATGTTGAACTTAAAAATACTGGTTACTGGCAAGTCTTCAAATAATAAAAGTAAAAATATTATACAGTAACATGCAAAATATAATATTTAAAAACATAATATCTAAAAATATGTAACATATAGTAGAAAGCATAAAACATCTATAGATTTTCCACATGGAGTTGAAATTATAGGTAATCCTTCTTCCCTGTGCTTATCTACATGTTCACATTTTCTACAGTAACCTATTACTTAGAAACGAGATAAAAGCAAGATATATAAATATCTATAAAAATGTATTTACTATCTTTGGTATGTAAATCTGTATGGATACATTTAGTTGGTAATAAACCCCACAAAAATTATCAGGGTAAAGGTGAGAACAATCAGAATTAGACATATTTTCCAGTTTGTGCCTATATAGGGCCTGCCTTGTTGCTTTTGCATTCTGAAGAAAAACTGACAAAATAATGGTAAGTTTTTTAAAAGTCTACTTTGTTCTTCTTTCCAGTCTACTTTAACCCCCACCCCTCAAAAAAAAAGTTAACTCTCTCATCTTTACATCTTTTGCTAGTCAACTGTTGCCTTTCCTTACACCAGCAAGCCAGCATTTGCACACTTCAAGAGAAAGCCTAAGCAACATATAAAAACTGAGGTGGTGGGGGGAGGAAATACTGTAGATAGGTCCCTTTAAGTGCATGAAGTAGAAGATTATGTTTTAGTAGTTTCCCAAAATTGGCCTCAGTATTCACCACTGGACTGTAGAAAAACTGTAGCAAAGTCTATCTCTAATTACATGAAATCAGCTAAAGTATCTCTAATCGAACTTGATGTGTTGTTGACAAATGGTCTATAGCTAAGATATTCATCAGATATGTGTGGCTTTTAAGTAACTGATAGGTGACTAGGAGTGAATTTCAAATTTTACATTTTAATTAGTTTAAATTTAAATGGCTACATGTGACTGGTATATCCACAATAGTCAACTTAACACTTACTTTATGCCCTTGATCCAAAGGAAAGAAGTTAATTTTAGGGTGAAAAAGCAAGTAAATAAAATTTCAGGGTATACTTTTAAAAGTTTTATTGGAGTATAATTTGCATACCATAAAATCCATCTCTTTAAAATGTAGAGTTAAATGTTTTAGTACATTCAGATAAATGTACAATTGTTATCACAATCTAATTTTAGAGTGTCTCATTATCCTAAAAAGAAACTATAAAAATCAACAGTCACTCTATACTCTTCCCCAATTTCCAGCACTAGGCAATTACTAAATCACTTGTGTCTCTGTACATTTGCTTAGTCTGGACATTTCATATGCAGGGTCCAGCAGAAGTAACCCCTGCTTGTCATAATTTATAGTTTTAATTTGAACGTTTGACCTAAAATGTCCTATGGTGTGCTTGACTGTGATATTATGTTACAGAATGACATGCTTATGATTTTATTAAAAAAGGGGGCGTTATTTGTACCAGACCCTGTAGAACTATGGAATATGTGTTCTTTTATAACTGGCTTCTTTCAGTAAGCATAATATTTTCCAGGTTCATTCATGTTGTAGCATGCATCAGAACATCAGGATTATTTTTATTGCCAAGTAATGTTCTATTATATGAATATAGTACATGTTATTTATCATTTACTACGTTATTTATCCAGTTGATGGAAATCTGGATGGTTTCTACTCTTTCACTACTATGATTGATGGTACTATAAATATTCCTACTCATGTTTTGTGTGAATATGTGTTTTCATTTCTCTTGAGTATATACTTAGGAATTGGGATTGCTGGCTTATATGGTAATTCAATGTTTATCATTTAGGGGCGACCAAACTGTTTTCAAAGCAACTTTACCATGTCATATTGCCACCTGTAATGTTTCTCCACCTTATATTACAGCTATTCTATCTATAGTGGTGTTGATTTGAATTCTCTTATTACTAATAACACTGTGCTTAATCAAGTACTTTTTGAAGAAATTTCTCTTCAAATAGCTTACCCATTTTTAATTGGGTCATCTTTTAAATATTGATATGAATTCTTTATATAGCATAGATAGAAGATTTATATCAGTTAAATATTGTGCAAATATACTCCCTATTCTGTGAATTGCCTTCTGTTTCCTTGGAGGTATCATTTCCTTTGTAGTACAAAAGATTTACATTCTGATTAAGTCTAATTCATTTCATCTTTCTTTTGTCACTCATACTTTTGTTGTTATAGCTAATGACCTGCTGCCTAACCAAGGTCACAAAGACTTCCTTTTTGTGCTTTAAGTGTTTTACAGTTTTCTCTCTTTTTAAAAAAATTTTAGCCCTGGCTTGTGTGGCTCAATGGGTTGAGTGACGACAGCCTGTGAATCAAAGGGTCAGTGGTTCGAATGCCAGTCAGAGCACATGTCTGGGTTGTGGGCCAGGTCCCCAGTTGGGAATGTGGGAGATGCAACCACACACTGATGTTTCTTTCCCTCTCTGGCTCCCTCCCTTCCCCTGTCTAAAATAAATAAATGAAATTTTTTAAATATTAATTTTAGAGAAAGGGAGAGGAAGAGGGTGAGAGAGATGAAAACATTGATTTGTTGCTTCACTTATTCATTGGTTGATCTTTGTCTATGCCCTTATGAGGGATTAAATCTGCAACCTTCTGTATCAGGATGATGTGCTAACCAACCGAGTCACCTAGCCAGACTAGAGTTTTATTTCTTATATTTAGGTCTAGCATTCACTTTGAGTTAAATTTTGTGTCTAGAGTAAGATAGTGATCTGACGTCATTCTTTTTCAACTGGATATTGTGTTTGGCACCATTGTGGAAAAGGTTTTTTTTTCTCCCATTCAATTGTCTTGGCACACGTGTTGAAAATCAATTGATACAAATATAACAGATCACTTTTAGACTATCAAATTCCATGATTACTGTAACTTTCTGGTAGTTTGGATATCAGGGAATCTGAGGCCTCCATCTTACTCTTCTCTCCCAAGATTATTCTGTCTATTCTCTGTCCCTTGCTTTCCGTATGAATTTTAGACATTGTCACTTTGTCAATTTCTTTTAAAAAATTCACCTAGGACTAGGGTAGGGAATGTATTGCATGTAGAGCTTAATTTGGGGAGTGTTGTCAACATAAATAACTTTAAAAATCAGATTCATAAACACAGATGACTATTTATTTAAACATTTTATTTAGCAAAGTTTTACCATTTTCAGAGTACAAGTATGATCTTTATAAAATCTATCGCTATTTTTATCCTCTTGCTACTGCCAAAAATTGATGTGTTTCTTAGTTTTATTTCCACTTCAATCATTGCTAATATGAGTGCTATTAAATTTTGCATACTGACATTATATCCTGCCACATTGCTAAATGCATATTAATTCTAATGTATTTTGGTGTGGATTCCTTAGGCACATCTACGTACAAAAATCAAGAAATCTACAAATGGAAGTGGTTTTTTCTTTTCAAGCTAGATGTCTCTTTGCCCCCCATTCTTTTTGCCTAAATGCTATGGCTAACCTTCCCACAGAATGTTGAGTAGAAGTATCAAGGGAAGACATCCTCATCTGGTTCCAAATCTTCAGAGAACAGAATTGACACTTTCACCGATAACAGAAATGTTAGCTGTGGGCTTTTCATAGATGTTTCTTTTTTTTTAAGATTTTATTTTTTTAATTTTTTATTTTAGAGAGGGGAAGGGAGAAAGAAAGAGACAGACAGAAACATCAGTGTGTGGTTGCCTCTCATGTGTCCCCTACTGGAGACCTGGCCTGCAACTCAGGCATGTGCCCTGACTGGGAATCAAACCGGCAACCCTTTGCTTCACAGGCCAGCAGCACTCAAGCACTGAGCCACACCAATCAGGGCAAATGTTTCTTTATGAAGTTTAGAAATTGCCTTTGTATTCCTTGTTTGTTGAATACTTCTATCAAGAATGGCTGTTGTATTTTTTAAATGATTAGTGTGAATTTATTAACGAGATCATGTGGTTTCATCCTTTATTCTATTAATATAGTGTATTACATCAATTGGTCTTGGGATGTGAAACTAACCATGCCTTCCCTGGTAAGTCCTGCTTGGTCATGGTATATAAAACCCTTGTTGGGTTTGCTTCTCTAGTCTTTTGTTGAGGAATTTTGCACCTGAATCAACATAATGTTTGGTCTTTAGTTTTCTTATATTTTTGTTTTTGTTATTAGGGTAATACTGCCTTCATGGAATGATTTGGTAGGTGTTCCTTCTGCCTCTGTATTTTTGGAAGATATAAAATTTGCCATCGAATCATTTTAAAGATATAATTCTCAACAAAATGGTAATCTGATTCTATTAAATTATCTTCCTGGGTTTGAAATGGAGTTTTGAGTTACTGTTGGTAAATGGCTGTTCTGTCAGCACAAATATTTGTATTTAGTAGCCAGGTTACAACACAAAGTAACTTGAGCACAGTTAACACACTAGTACTCCTGGGAAGTCAGAAAATTCTTTCTCACTTTTGGCAAAGCTGGCATTTAAAGCTGGGGAAAATGTGGAATAATAGATACCAAACAATAGACAGACTTATTCTCTGAGAAGCTGTGTAAATAAAGAGACAAAAATTTCATTTGTTGACTTATTTGCCTTTTAATGCTTTACAAACCATCTGGAGATATCTGATGGATCTTTAAATGGTTAACACTTAATAGTCATAGAAAAGAGTAAACTTAGTAAATAAACATTTTCGCCTGCTGGTTCTTTAAAGGATACTCTGTTCAAAATCCCTCATGAAACTGATTTTGTGATACATAATCACAGATCAGATAAGGAAATAAGAAAACATACAATGAGCATTTTTAACCTGATACAAGCTGACTTTTGAACAACCAGTACAAGTCCTTTCTGTGTGTTTAACAAAGACAGAATAGAACACAAAAATCTTAGAATGTGAAAAGAAAAAGTAAGTGGTAACAGACTTGTCCTTTCATTGAACAACTATGTAAATTAACAAAATACACAAGGAACTGTTTTCAGGCACTGGACCATAACAAGGGCAGGACTAAGATCTCAGAAAAGGGAAGCACAAAGCAGCAGCAAGTCCCTGTGTTCTATCTAGATCAGGGGTGTCAGACTCATTTTCACTGGGGGCCACATCAGCCTCGCAGTTGCCTTCAAAGGGCTGAATGTAACTTTGGGACTGTATACATATAACTACTCCTTAACAGTGAAGCGAGAGCTCAGTGCTGCTGCTGCTGCTGCTGCTGCTGCTGCTGCTGCTGCTGCTGCTGAGTGGAAACAAGGTGCTGGGCCAAATAAAACAAGGTAGAGGGCTGGATTCGGCCCACGGGCCTTGTGTTTGCCACCTGTGATCTAGATGCTCATTTGTGCTGCAGGGCTGGATAATACACCCCAATGTGTTGGATGTCATGAGCAGAGGAGGTGGAGTGGTAAATTCTGCCCTGGCTTGGGTGGCTCAGTGGGGTTGAGTGCCAGCCTGCACACCAAAGGGTTGCCAGTTGGATTCCCAGTCTGGACAGACCCCTGGTTGCAAGCCAGGTCTGCAGTAGGCAGTGTGCAAGAGGCAACAACATATTGATTTTTCTCTCCTACTCTCTTTTCCTTCCCCTTTCTAAAAATAAATAGATAAAAACTTTTTAAAATAAAAATAAATTGTGAGCTGCTGAAGAGGCAGAATCCCTGTAGCAGGTAACAGAGAAGAGGGAACTATGCAGAGAGAGAGGGCCTCAGAAATACGCTTGGCCATTCACCATTTTCCCATAGCCGAGAGTAGAGATCCATGTGTATGGAACTCTGCGAGCCTCAGAGAAATCACTTGCTGTTTTGTTGAGAGCTAAGCAGTGACATAGGAGTTCGTGCAATGCTAGGAACCTCATGTTCCACCTGAAGTAAAGAGGAGAGTAAGACCTCACTCAGCACCTTGGAATGAACCACTTCCTTCATACCCCCAGGAAGATCTTGCCTTGGCAGTATGATCTATAATCTAGAGTAAGAGGTGTGGCCCAGGATTAAGTCCAAGTC
Source organism: Artibeus jamaicensis (assembly GCF_021234435.1). Taxonomy (NCBI): domain Eukaryota; kingdom Metazoa; phylum Chordata; class Mammalia; order Chiroptera; family Phyllostomidae; genus Artibeus; species Artibeus jamaicensis. Next base: position 3,374,272 of record NW_026522028.1, on the reverse strand, counting down.
AAAACTCATATGGATTAAATGATTTTTAAAAATCATATCAAGCTAACAAAGAATAAAACCATTATCTAATATATCCAAAAGGAACTACCAATATTTTAACTAATTGCTTGAGCAAAGCTCAAAACCCTTAATTGAGGATGACTCTCCATAATGCATCACTCACAATGTCCACCATACAGTGAAACACTCACGATATGGAAAAACAAGACCTGTGCCCCGCAGTCAAGATCTGGAAGAGTATGGCAACATCCCTTCCAGGAAAACAACTCACGCCTGGGTTCACATGTGTAGAGTTTCTTCTTCCATGATAGTCCAATCTTTGCCACTTATGTATCTGACCATTTTTTGACAGCTGGTAAAAGCATTTTCTGGCAAAGAGCTGTATCCTTTCATCCACTGCATTTTATCTTGCTGAATCTTCAATAATAGATTGCTCATGATACCCCCAAAATCATGTCACTTATTCAGCAAATTAGGAAAAGTGATGATCATATACTAACTTCAATATAGGTTTCCTGAGGACAATACTGTAGCATTTTTCTTTTTCTTGTAAATTGAATGTTTGGGGGCAACACTGGTTAATAAAATTACATAGGTTTCAGGAATACAATTCTGTAACAGATCATTTGCATATTGTACTGTTTGTTCACCACTCCAAGTCAAATCTCCTTCCATCACCATCCCAGTGGGAATCATCTTTTAAAAATCCTCATCCAAGGACATGTTTTGATTGATTTGAGAGAGAGAGAGAGACAAACATACAGTAAGACAGATGGAGATATGAGAGAGAGTCATCAATTGGTTGCCTCCCACACACGCCCTGACCAGGGATTGAACCCACAACCATTTAGTGTATGGGACAACACTCCAGCCAACTCAGCCACCTGGCCAGGACCCCAGTGGGAAACTTCTAACCCTCTAATAAGTTCTGAACATGGATTGATATACTCACTTCACACTTCTGATATTCCACTATGATACAAATTTAACAACAGGTTCAACTTATCTGTAATCACAGATTTCTGACACAGATGTTTATATACCAATACCTATCATATTTTTTGGTCCATAAGACACACCTAGGTTTCAGAGGAGGGAAACAGAAAAAAAGTTTTGAAGCAAAAAATGGGGTAAACTATTTAATAACATAACATAATATTTCACCAATGTAAATGTGAATGAAACTCAACAGTAGCATTAACAACCATTATTCCTCACAAATTTGGGGGTGGGGTGTGGAGGGTGGGGGCAGGGGAAAAGGTGAGTCTTATAGTCCAAAAATACCATAGATATCTTCCTAGATTAGGTCTTTTCTTTACTGATCTATCTTCTTCTTTACTTATGCTAATTACCAGTCCTATAACCTACTAGTTAATTTTCTCCCATATGCTGTCTCTACCCATATTTGACAAATCCATGAGTATATAGCAACTTTCTCTTCTCTTTTCCAAGCTTTGGTTATCTTTAACCTCTTTCTACCCAGGAACATTTACTACCTTTAGGGCTTTAAAGTCTATGGGTGGTACTCGGCCCATCAGACAGCAAAACTAAATGCTATTTAACAAATGATTTCATTTGTTCTAATCCTATTGTACCTATGGTAGACTATTGTGCTTACTTTCTCTAGTAAATACCTATAACCCTTTTAGTCACCAGAAAGAACATCAGATAACATCCAAATTTCTTAAGACTGGGAAATGCATGTTTCTATGATCTAAAGCAAATCACATTTTCAAATTTCAGATGTTTCCCAAATGCTACATGCTGTCATAATAACACCTAACTAATTACCATCTATACCCCTGACCACATTGTTTTCATATCATCAGTCTCTAGATTTCTAAAAATGTCAAGAGTCAACTCAAATCTCACCTCCTCCCAGAAGCCTTCCCTTCTAGAACTCTCTCTCTACCCATTTACTCCCTATTCAAACTGCAATGAACTGTTCATATTTTCCCTGATATAACCAAGTTGATTATTATGTACATAAAATGGAAATAAAATTTGACATAAAATCTCTCAACAACTAGATATAAAGAACATGAGAACATGTGTGAAAAAGTACCTTGTACCTACCATCTCCTCCTCATATGCATACTGACAAAAAGAATTTGTTAAATGAAGTAATGGCAAAAGCTTACACATCAGAAACTTTTAATTGATCTCACGTATGTGTTTAAAACAATTCCTAAATCAAAATAAGAATGAGAGACTAAACCTTTCCTAAAATTTTGGCACACCAACTTCAATATTTACTAAATAGAAAGTGCTTACTTTCAACAATGTAACACATTTATTTTTCCCTTACCTCACCTCTACATTATTTTCCAATTCTTTGTACATTTTTATAACCAAAAGCAAATTTTAAAGTTCAAAACCCTAACAATGAGATGGTTAAAGAATACCACAATTTGTTTCAATAAATTACCTAAGTAGAACAGCTCTGTAACACTCTAGTGATTTACACTTTTGTGACACAGAAGCTAAAGGTTAGCTTTATAGTAATAAGATCAATAGAACTTTTGCATAGTTACTGATTAAATTGAAAGCTCTGTGCTCACTCCTTGTTCAACTGCTTCTCATCAGATGACAGTTTTTTTTTTCCTAACCTCTGAACGGCTCCATCTGAGTAGTCCACCCAGGTTTCAAATGCTCTTTACTGAGGGTCAGTGTTCAAGACCCTCTTATCTGCTGCTTAAAACTAACTAATTTAGTTGCATCTTTTCTGGAAGAAACATATTAAGAAAGGGGAGAATATTGTTTGTTCAGTTTGCCATTGGGAAGCTGAAACTCAGTCATCTTGTTGCAGAGTGGAGATAAAAACAGACAAACCTAAACAAACAAGAACAATACGCAGGAGAATTCAACTTGCTGTCCCCAGAGGGTCATGGAAAGTGGATGTGTGTTTTCTCTCTGCTCCCTAATTTAGATCTAATCAAGACAAATCGTACACTTACATGAAAAGACATAGATGAAACAGGATATTTACTTTTAGTTTTCAGATGCTTCTGATGCCGGCAACACAGGAGCATTCGTCACCAATATGTTTTGAAATTTAATCTATTTAACAAAGCCTTACTTACTTCAACACACTAAGGCCTCTCGAAGAGAAGATTTGATGGATTTTTACAAACTACATTGAGTCATACCTTTCAACTCAAACTCATATGCTTTTTCAAATGCATAGTCAAGCCTCCCATTAACATTCAATAGTTAATGATCAGATCATTGCACATCTAACAATACCCTTTCCACATCAAGCCTGACCCACTCAAGAGTTAAATCCCAGCAGAATCATGAACTCAAGAGGAGAAAACAGATCTTTTATGTTTCTTTTATTCCACTTGGGTAACATCTGAAAAATGTCCATCTCTTCTGCAAGCTTTCTTCAAGCCTCCCTCTCAGTAAATTACCATCAAAGCCAAACCTGTATGAATCAATAGGCCTCACCTAACCTATCAGAAGTGCTGAAATGCAGACAAATAAAAAAGTATCACAAGTCATCAATAATAAATTAGTCTGTCTTCAGTAGTGACATCAGGCCAATGTGAGAAAGGACTTCTTCCTGAGCTACTATGCCCCTCCACCATGAGAAGAGTCCACTGGAGAAAGTCAAAATGGAAAGAGCATTATGGTCTTTCCATCCCCCCCCACACTAAAATTATTTTTAAATCATTTTGTGGTTGCCTACATCAACTCATTAAGTTGCTGCCTTTTGACTTAGCAATTCCACTGCTGGGATTATATCCTAAGAACCCTAAAACACCAATCCAAAAGGACCTAGGCACCCCAATGTTCATAGCAGCACAATTTACAATAGCCAAGAGCTGGAAGCAACCTAGGTACCCATCAGTAAATGAATGGATCAAAAAATAGAGGTACATATACACAATGAAATTCTATGCAGCAGAAAGAAAGAAGGAGCTACTACCCTTTGCAACAGCACGGATGGAACTGGAAAGCATTATACTCAGTGAAATAAGCCAGGTATTGAAAGACAAATACCATATGATCTCACCTTTAATAGGAAACTAAACAACAAAACAAACAAGCAAAATAAAACCAAACACAATGAAATAGAGAAGAGGGAGACAGTGACCAGAGGGGAGAGGGGAGGGAATTTCAGGGGGAAAAGGGGAGGGATTTACAGGAACTAGTATAAAGGACACATGGACAACAACTAAGGGGGGTGGAAATGGGAGGGAGGTGGGGAGCACTGGGGGGTAGGCTGGGATGGGAGTAAAAGACAGAAAACTGTACTTGAACAATAATTTTTTAAAAAATTGTATAAAATCTTTAAATTGTTCCATGCATTTGATGTTTAATTTCTGGTGTTTTGCCAAATGCCAGCAGACCACAGCATGATAGAAGGATCACAATTCCCTACACGTGTTGCATTATAGACTCAGTGAACTCAGAGAAGAAATCCTGAACTAAGGGGAGACTTGGGATTTCAAAAGGAAACAATGGTTTGAGGAAATGGTGGGTGGAAGAATGATTCATAAATCTAGCTGTAGAAATCCATGAGTCAGAGGTGGGTAATTAAAAGCTATTATTTTGAATGAATTATAATTAGGATAGTGTCTCTCTGCTCCTAGTCACTGTTTCCACCCTTGTCAGAAATTTTCATCAATGTTCTCTATTTAGTGGTCTGAACACAAGCAGAACTACAGACAGCATAGGTCACTAGCTGATGGAATGCATGGGCACAGAATCGTGTTTATCAAGTTGCCTTCAGATCCTCCATTCACACTGGCTTCACACTGTGTAATTTTTAAAATAATCAATGGATATTAAGCCTTTCTGGTTTCTTTTCCTACGCTTTGTTATTGTCACTACGGATTTTCATCAGATTTGCCTATCTCCAGAGGATTTAAAGCCCTATTCCACAGCAAATAAAGATCCTGGTATCCTCTCATTTATTTCTCAGAATGCTCTTTCCCTCACTGGTTTAACTGACTGATTTTCCCAGCAAGACACCACTTTTCCAAGTGGCCCTCAAAAAGTAGAAGCTGCCTCTCCTATAACTGGCTCCTCATAGGGTTGTGGATCTGCTATTGCAAAATTTTTCAATGTCTAGTCAATGGTCTTCTTTTACCCTCATAAATGTCTGTCAGAACTTGCTTGCATCACTGTTCATGGTTCATTCTCCTTGTTTTCCTCTTTAGATTTTTTAGTTATTTCATCTCCATCCAGGACTGTGATACATAAATTATAGACTTTCCAGCAACTACAAACCCCCCATCAAAATAGAGAATTTCAATGTATATTTTGCTTAGTGTATACACGTTCTCAATTGTCATTTAGTCCTCAATCCATTACAAATCTATTATTCCACACTCCTGGCTTCTTGAAACCCTCCCATGAGAAATTCTGAGACACCTCTCTTCTGATTTACCTCCTCTCCCTCTGAATGTATCTTCTCCTTCTCATCAGCTGACTCTGTTTGCTTCTTATAAATCAGAATTCCCAGGCACTCCATCTTCAGATCTCATATTTATTCAACATATACATTCTTATTTTTTTCTCTTGTTTTATTCATACCCAAGCCTGGAACAATCGCCTTATGCTTATTATTTCCAAAACACAGCAACAGTTGTCACCTATTTCTGAGTCTGTGACATACACAAAGGATGCCTCTATTTGAAGGATCATGGAAATCTACAAATCAACTTGCCCAAAACTGAATTCATCTTCCCTGAGGACCCTTTTGGTACAAATATTCTGGGAGTTGTAAGCTTAGTGAATCATAATATCTTCTAATCATGAAATCATATGGAAAGCCTTGGCAAAACATTGTAGAAATTAGATTTACACAGTGTTATGGATATACCATTTCTTTAAAGCAGTGTTCATTTTTAAAAAGATTTTATTAATTTATGTTAGAGAGAGGGGAAAGGAGGGAGAAAGACAGGCAGAGAAACATTGATGTGAGAGAGAAACATGGATCAGTTTCCTCTCAAAAGCCCTCAGCCAGGGACCAGCCAGCAACCCAGGCATGTACCCTGAATGAAAATCAAATAGGCAACCTTCCAGTTTGTGGGACAACATACAACCAATTGAGATATACCAGTCAGGGCACCTACAGCATTTCTTTCTTTCCTTTTATTTATTTTATTTTATTTTTATTTACTTATTTTTCAAGTACAGTTTTCTGTCTATTTCTCCCATCCCAGCCCACCCTGCCCCACACTCCCCACCTCCCTCCCACCTCCACCCCCCCCTAGTTTGCATCCCTGTGTCCTTCATATTTGTTCCTCCAAATCCCTCCCCTTTTCCCCTCAAATTCCATTCCCTCTCCCCTCTGGTCACTGTCCCCCTGTTCTCCATTTCAGTGTCTTTGTTTTTATTCTGCTCGCTTGTTTGTTTTGTTGTCTAGCTTCCTGTTAAAGGTGAGATCATATGGTATTTGTCTTTCAACACCTGGCCTATTTCACTCAGCATAATGCTTTCCAGTTCCATCCATGTTGTTGCAAAGGGTAGGAGCTCCTTCTTTCTCTCTGCTGCATAGAATTCCATTGTGTATATGTACATTATTTTTTGATGCATTCATTTACTGATGGGCACCTAGATTGCTTCCAACTCTTGGCTATTGTAAATTGTGCTGCTATGAACATTGTGGTGCATGGGTTCTTTGAAATTGATATTTTAGGATTCTTAGGATATAATCCTAGCAGTGGAATTGCTGGGTCAAAAGGCAGGTCAATTTTTATTTTTCTGAGAAAATTCCATACTGTTTTCCATAATGGTTGCACCAGCCTGCACTCCCACCAACAGTGAACTAGGGTCCCCTTTTCCCCACAACCTCTCCAGCATTTGTTGTTTGTTGCTTTGTTTATGATAGCCACCCTGACTGGTGTAAAGTGGTATCTCATTGTGGTTTTAATTTGCATCTCTCTGATGGCTAGCAATATTGAGCATCCTTTCATGTGACTCTGGATATTCTGTATGTCCTCCTTGGTGAAGTGTCTGTTCAAGTCCTTTGCCCATTTTTTTAATTGGGTTGGTTGTCTTCTTAGAGTGGAGTCATGTAAGTTCTTTGTATATTTTGGAGATTAAACCTTTGTCTGAGGTATCATTGGCAAATATGTTTTCCCATACAGTTGGTTGTCTTGCTAATTTAATACTGTTTTCTTTAGCCATGCAGAAGCTTTTTATTTTGATGAGATCCCATTTGTTTATTCTTTCCTTTATATTCCTTGCTCTAGGGGACATATCAGTAAATATGCTGCTGCGTGAACTATCTGAGATTTTCCTGCCAATGTTCTCCTCTAGAACTTTAATGGTGTCACGGCTTATATTTGTCTTTTATCCACCTTGAATTTATTTTGGTGTATGGTGTAAGTTGGGCTCAAGTTTCATTTTTTTGCACGTAGCTGTCCAGTTCTCCCAACACCATTTGTTAAAGAGGCTATCTTTACTCCATTTTATGTTATTGCCCCCTTTGTCGAATATTAATTGACTGCACCTACAGCATTTTTTAATCAACTGATTAGTAAGTCTATCAAAAGGAAAATTGGTTAAATATTGACCCTTATCAGTAAAACCATTATAGATCCCAAGTACTAGTAAAGTCATAATTCATCTAGTTAAATATAAGAAATATAATGACAGCTATTGGGGGGATTAGGGGTGCAGGGATTGAGCAAAAAGTACTCATGGACATGGACAACAGTGTGGGGATTGTAGGGGAAAGAGGTATATCAGGGTTAAATTGTAAGGAAGAAATACAATAAAAAAGAAGCATCATGTCTAAATCACAAGAAACTATACTCTTCTCATTCCCAGAACCAACCAGAAAATATCTAGAAATAACTTCAACTTTGTTTTGGCGGCCATTTAGAATGTGTGGATAGAATGAAGAATAACCTACCATGTGAGAACTTAAAGGGGTGACTATTAGAAGACAGAAAAATCTGAAACATGGGAAGGGCAGGTATACGTTGTATAGAAAGAGAATCATGAGGACCAACTGAACCGTAGAAGGGGATTACAGTTCATACGAGAGGTAACACTTTCATAAAATTTTGACATCCACGGTGCACATTCTGCCTTCTTATCTTCCAGATCCTGCTCTTCTGAGGTTGTTTAGACAGAGACCAATCACCATCTGCAAAGCCCAGTGTGGAAAAGTGTACCTTTGTCTCTATGAGTCTAACTGATATTAATGTCACCGCATAAACAGAGGTTATACTTCAACCTTCCACATGAATCAACATCACTTAACTACTCTCCTTCCTACCAACTTGAAAAAAAATAGGCATAACAAACTGAACATTTGCCAGAGATTTTCAAAAAGCTTTCTCATGAGCTTAGAAAATAATTGAGTTTGGAACTACATTTTAGCCACAATTCATGAGACTTCCGCATCGTCACTACTATCTCCAACTCCCCTCACCAATACTTGAGAACAGAGAGAAGTTCCTAAATCAGAATTTGGTCATTTCCTTGCTTTATTGGGAAAGGTACAAACATAATAGCTTCTCCAACAAAAAGTACCTTTGCCTCTAGTCATTCACTCTACCAGCAATTCCAATATTTCATTGTTCCTATGAACAGAACAGAATGTTCAAAGAAGGCTCACTCTTCAATCTGCTCCCTCTCCACTAAGGTAGAAATGGCTTACTCAACCATGATAGACTCTGCAGGAAGTAAAGTCACAGTCCCACTTTACCTAAACGTTAACCATTTAGTGGTTTTCCTTGGCTTAAATCTTGAATCATTCTGTTTGTGTGTGTGTATGTATTATTTTCCTTGGCTAATTCAAAATATCTTGTGTTTCAATGACTTTGGTAAGAATAAAAAATTTATTTTATTTATTTATTTGTTATTGTTGTTCAGCTACAGTTGCCCTGCCCTTTTCCCCATTGCTCTCCCCTACCCTGTCACCCCCACTACTGCATTCAATCCCCCACACTGTGTGTGCCCATGGGTCCTCTATTCATGTTCCTTGCCTCTTCCCCTTCTTTACCCCATTATCCCCACTCTCCTTCCCCTATGATCCCTGTCAGTTTATTCTTTATTTCCATGTTCCTGGTTCTATTTGGCTCATTTGTAAAACATAATTGATCTTGACTGCTGAGTTTTTTGGTGCCACCTTAAACCCCGCCCATATATGGGCAAATATTAAAACCTGATGGCTATGAGTACCTATGGGGAAAAAAAACTCCACATATCAGATGCTCCCACCATTCAATTCCTGGCTAAAATTCACCCAAGAGAGATGAAAGTATGTGCACAAAGGTGTGAATACGTGAAATACCTGTGGCAGCTTGATTTGCAACAGCCTCACACTGGAAACGACCCGAAAGTTCATCAAAGGTGAGTGGGTGAACACACTGTGGAGTGTCCACACACTGGAACAGTCCTCTACCACGACAAAGAATGCATCTTCCTGGCCCTTTCCGGGAGAATGCAGGATGCGCAGCAATCCTGTGTTGCCTAGCTACCAGAAAGATTCCAGCGGCACCCAGTAACGGTCACCTAGCAACCCGACCGGCTGGGACAACAAAGCCCTGAAGCCGCTGGTCGCCTTGGGGCCAGCGGCACCATGGCGGACAAGGAGAGGCTGTTTCAGCCACAGATCAAGGAGAAGTGGCTGTTCGGGATGGAGCCTCTGGAGGCCATACCCGAGGGCCCTCATTGTAAGCGCTGGTACAGGACAAAAGACAAGTCACCTCCCAACTATTTAGCAAAGAAAAGGAACAGGCTTCTGAAGTACCCCATGGACAGCTGGCGGTGGGTATGTATGAGAGACGGGCTGGTTGATTTCAGAACGGGCTTCCCACCCGCTGATAATATGATCAATTCTGGCCCTAGGGAGGGCTTCCTGTCAACAACTGCTTATCGAGTTCCCCAACCTCCCCCCAGAAAGACTCAGAAAAACCTGCCCAAAGGAGCAGAACTACTTTCCAAGCTCTCACCAACCCAGGAAGCAGGGAAGGCTTTTGTAGAGGAGATGGAAGCCATCCTGACCCCAGATCCCATGGCTCACTACCCAGGTCTGAAGGAAAGTCTACCTCCAGACCTCTTATTAACAATGCTGGAAGAGACTGATCCTAACAAGAAGCTGGAGGACAAATGGGCTTATTGTGAGAGCATGAAGGACAGAAACAAGGCCTCCACAAAGCTTTGTGAGAAACGCCCTGAAGAAGTCAACCCAGAACCTTCTGAACCAAGTCAACCTGGGACCTCCCAGCCAAGTCAACCAGGACCTCCCAACCAAGTCAACCTGGGACCACCTAGCCATGACAACCGGGACCTTCTGAACAAGTCAACTTGGCACCTCCTGACCAACTCAACTGGGGACCTCCTGGCCAAGTTAACCAGAGTTAACCAAGTTAACCTTCCAAGCAAGTTGACAAGGGACCTCCCAGCCAAGTTACCCTGGGAACAACTGGTGAAGTCATCCTGGGACCTCCTGGCCAAGTCGACTATGAACTCCCGGCCAAGTCAACTGGTACTTCCCAGCCAAGTCAACCGGAGACCTCCCAAGCAAGTCAAGCGGGGAACTCCTAAGCAAGTCAACCGAAGACCTCCCAAGCAAGTCAACCGGGGACTTTCTAAGCAAGTCAACCAGGGACCTCCCAAGAAAGTCAACCAGGGACCTTCCAAGAAAGTCAACCAGGGACCTCCCAAGAAAGTCAACCAGGGACCTCCCAAGAAAGTCAACCAGGGACCTCCTAGCCATGTCAACCAGGGACCTTCTGACCAACTCAGTGAGGGATCTCCCAGTCAAGACACCACAGGAGCTCCTGAACAAGTCAACCAAAAAGCTCCCAAAGAGTCTTTCCTGTCATATTTAATGAAGTTGTTTCCTGAGGAAAAGAAAAAAAAGAAGTCAAGCAGAAAAGGCATTTCCAAAACTCCTGATCCTTACGGATATGCAGGGGATGAAGATAGTGAATTCTGCAAATGGACTGATACTTTTGGAGACATGAGCATTGATGAAAAGTTCATTACGGAACAGTTTGAAATTGATGACAAGTGCACACCTAACCATAATATGGACAAAATAAAGAAAGTAAGCCAGATCCCAGTGGAACTATACTACAGCAAAGGGCTAGATGACAATAACAAGGGAGAATTCACCCTACAGGAATGGGACTGGGAGAGGAAACTCAGGAAACCACCTTATCCTTATAGACCCGAGTGGGTAAAGGTAAGGTATGGTGAGTGGTATCTGAACCACAAGACCTCAAAAAAGCAAATAAAGGATGAACCCTGGGTTGGCCCCAAAGTCTTAAAAGAACAGGAATATCAGCGTTATGGAAGGGATCTTGAACCGGACATTCTTGATGGTCTTTATGGACCAATTGCCTTTAAAGATTTCATTGTAAGCAAGGGCTACAGGATGCCAGGTGTGATTGAGAAGTTGTTTTTGAGGAAGAAATGGACTTATGATTCTGTTAAGACTCCTGTAGACCAAGTAGTGAAACTCCTCTCAAAAGAACCTGATGATACATCTGAAGGTGATTAGACAATTTTTATTTACTACTTACTTGGCTATTTTCTCTCTCCCTCTCTCATGTTAACATCCATCAGAATTCACAATGAATGTCTCATGGTGTATGTACAACTTTGATTCTATGGCATCTGTAAATGTAACACCTAATGCTAATAAAAACTTCTAAATGAGCTTCTGCTTGGGTTCCTCAATATTTTATGTATTTTACCAAGTATGAAATCAGTATTCACATATAGTCTTCTCACATTTGTATAACATTGTGAATATTATACTTTTATACCAATTATTTGTAAAAAAATTAAAGCCATAACTAAAAGACTTACTAAAAGATCTTGTTATGTCAGCTACAACATGGGATGAATCTCAAAATAATTGTGCAGAATAAAACAAAGTTAGTCTCATTCAATAAAGATAACACTGGATGGCAAATAGATTTAATGTAGCCCAATTATTTAACTGGGTTTGAATTTTTGACTACTGAAACTAATTAAGAAATAAATGAAATGTTAGTAGTTCAATCAGAAAACTACATAGATTAATCTTTGTTGAAACTTGTATTTTCTTTTCATTTTTTATTGTTCAATTACAGTTGTCTCCATTTCTCCCCATTACTCGCCCCTGCCCTACCCACTCCACACGTCCCACATTCAATCCTCCCCCTCTCTGTTGTCTTTGTCCATTGGTCCTTTATACAAATTCCTTGACTTAACCCTTCCCCTTCTATGCCCTATTATTCCCCTTCCCCCTCCCCTCTGGTCACTGTCAGTTTGTTCTTTATTTCCTGCTTCCTTTTTTTTTTATTGTTTGTTTGTTTTGTTGATTAGGTCCCACTTATAGGTAAGATCATATGATATTTGTCTTTCACTGCCTGGCAGTGAAATAAGCTATAGTTCAGTTAAAATCATGCATTCATGTCTAAAAAGAGAGGCATAAGTATTTGCTTACAAATACTATTAGTAAAAATACATGACTTCTCTCACCCCTCTCTAAAAATCACACATCTTACTTCAGGAGTCATGGTTTCAAAGGCCTGTTGTCATTTGTGAGTTAAACAATCATGAATATTGTCACAGCCATTCTTACTGTTGATTTAGATAATTTACAGCACCTGCTGGAACGTCTTGTCTTATCTTCCTTTCATCAACTTTGTCCTCTTCCAATCTCCCTCCAACTGTACTGAAGCCAAAATGATATTTTCAAACCTGTGGGTCCAATGAACTCCCACTTCAGTTAAAATGTTTCATCATTTTACATTCTTCAAAGGATCCCCCCAACCACATATGTGCTTACCTAGCCCTTCAGACTTGTAACCCCATGCCCCACCACTATCAGTTACTATTTCATTCAACCATTACCTTTACATCGGGAACCCCCCTCCTCTTATACCATCCTGCCCACCACTATAAGCACAAAACACTTTATCTTTCAGGTAAACTTCAGATAATTTAGTCAGACAGGGCTACTCTGATTCCAGTTTAGGTCAAAGTTCTTCACTATCAGGCTTCATAAAAACCACGTTTCCTATTTTGGAAAGTGCTCATCTTGGATGTTATCCATGCATTCAACAGGAATTGTTTAATAATGCCTATTTTATACAATAACAAAGTTTCTCAACTGGGACATCATTGACATTTTGTGCTGGATAAGTCTTTGTTGTGGGTGGCCATTGTTGCACATTAGAGGATGCTTAGCAACATCCCTGGTCTCTATCCACTAGGTTCTAAGTAGTGCACAGCCTCCATTCCACCATAAAGTTCTGACAATCATCGCATCTCCAGACACACTAGTGTATATTCGATTATGGCATAGTCACCAGACCATTAAATCCATGAACGTGCTGACATGTTTTTCATGACCATTTATTTCATCTCTATGCTAAGCACAGTGCTAGATTTTAGTGGGTGCTTAATAAATATTTTTAAATAATAAATGTTGGACCATGAAGTTATTTTGATAGCTGGATCTAAAAGAAACTTAATTAACAATGAGAGCCATAAAATGCATTTAATAATTTTTGATGTTGTAAATTGAATTTATGGGGATGACATTGGTTAAGAAAATTATACAGGTTTCTGGTGTGTACAGTAATTCTATAATACATCATTTGTATATTGTATTGTGTGTTCACCACTCCAAGTCAAGTCTCCTTCCATCACCATTTATCCCCCCTTTACCCTCTTCTACCTCCCCTACCAGCTTTCCTTCTGGTAATCACCATACTGTTATCTGTCTCTGAGCTTTTCTTTTTGCTTTTTGCTTAAGAATTTACTTTAAAGGCTTTCAAGTACTAAGGAAAAATATATTATTATATACACAAAGAAGAGATAAGTTGACTTAACTGCTTTAAGCATGTTTCAAGAAGTTGAGCATTTTAAAAATTGATATATATATGCACATATGTGTATGTATATAGACATAGATATGTTGTATCTGATCTATAATTTAACAATATTTCCTCCTTTCAAATTACTCTACCACTACCTACAAAAGTGCTCTGGTTGATAAAGGTAAAATATTATATTCTTCCTGCAAATTCCTTAGCTCAATCTGATTTTAAAGTCATAAGCAGAAACTTATTTTTTATCTGACTGGAAACAGAGAGCAAGTTTGGGATCCTAAATTTAGTAGCTGTTGTTGCCAGTGTTTAATGTTTTTAAACATTTAACCATTGAACAAAAGATTGATATCATATGTGCAGGGAATTATGCCCTTATATTATACCTTTTATTCTTTTTATTCAAAATGGAAGTTCAGCTAATGTTCATAAAATATTTAATACCATTTCAAATGGCTTAACCCAAGAGATTTTGTTATGATAAGAACAACTTTAGAAATCTATCTTTAATTCATCACACAAGACCCAGCATTCTAGAGGTGTGTTCTTGGATGCATTATAATTAAGTTAATCATGGTGGCTGTCTCTCTGAGGTATCTACATCCATCCTCCTCACTGTGGCAACACCCCCACCCACCACAACTGAACAGATGACCCTTCATGGCACCCTCAAGGGCCACAACAGTTGGATGACCCAAATTTCTACTACTCCCCAGTTCCCAGACATGATACTGTTCACCTCTCAAGACTCAAGACAAGACCATCATTATGTGGAAGCTGATGCAGGATGAGACCAAATACGGCATCCCACAGCATGCTCTTCATGGTCACTCCCACTGTTAGTGACGTGGTCATCTTATAAGATGGCCAGTTTGCCTTCTCTGGCTCCTGGGATTGAATCATTGGCCTCTGGAATCTCACAATGGACACCACCATACGCTGATTTGTAGGCCATACCAAGGACGTGCTGAGTGTGGCCTTCTCCTCCAACAACCGACAGACTGTCTCTGGTTCCTGAGATAAAACCATCAAGCTGTGGAATACTCTGGGTATACACAAATATACTGTCCAAGATGAGAGTCATTCAGAGTGGGTGTCTGTGCCCATTTTGCACCTGACAGCAGCAATCCCGTCATCATGTCCTGTGGCTGAGACAAGCTGGTCAAGCAATGGAACCTGGAAAACTGCAAGCTGAAGACCAAACCCATCAGCCATACAGGGTATCTGAACATCATGACTGTCTCTCCAGATGGATGCCCCTGTGCTTCCAGAGGCCAGGATGGCTGGCTAGGCTGTGCCGAGGGACCTCAGTGAAGGCAAGCACCTTTACTTGATGGTGGGGACATCATTAACACCCTGTGCTTCCACCCTAATTGCTAATCTCTATGCTGCCACTGGCCCCAGCAACAAGATCTGGGACTTGGAGGGTGAGATCACTATTAATGAGTTGAAGCAAGAAGTTAGCAGTCCAGCAACAAGGTGGAGCCACCTCAGTGCAGACTCTGTCAGCTATACGGACAACCTGATGCGAGTGTAGCAGGTGACCATTGATTGGCACATAGAAATATCTGGCAGAGCTCTAAATTTTTTTAAAACCTGTTTTTCTGACTTGTAAAATACAACCATGGATATAATAATTGTGATTTATTTGAATGTATCTATCTACTTAATTGAATCTCCCAAGCCATATATATCTGTAGTCAATTTATCTATTCTCAGACTTGTCTGTTATTCAAAACAGAACAATCACTTCAGATGAAACTAGATATAGCATTCAGAAAGGTTACATGCAAGGTCTGGGATACTGCATGGAAAGCACATATTTCTCTGTATACACCGACACAGTCTTTAAAACAATGACCTCCCGAAATGAAGGGACTCACAGCTGTCAAGCTGGTAGAAAAGTGAAAGAAAGAAGACAAAAGTTAGACACTATGTTTTCTCTTCCTTTGCTACTGGACTTCAATGATGTCACATTAGTCTCTTGAACATTTTATTTCCAGTTAAAATATGCTATGTACCGGAGGATGCTGGGAAGATGGCGATGGAGTAAGACAGAATGGATTCTAGCTCCTGTACTTGTGGGTGAAAATCCTGGCAGATCTATAGAGAAACAGCACAATAAACCATCAGTTACCCAGCATTTATGAAACTAAAAGACCAGAGATTGTGACCGATGCTGCAACACCAGACAGCAGCAGAATTAGCTACAGGAGCTGGGACACACGTGGCCCCTGTGCTACTGCCACAGCAACAGGTCTGGGAGCCGGGGAGTCAGGTACGGGAGCCAGACACTCCAAGTCCCTCTGACGGTCCTGGGCACCAGAGGAGTCAGGTACGGAGCCAGGACATTCTCGGCCCCTGTGCCACTGCCATAGCTACGGGCCTGGACGCCAGAGGAGTCAGCTACAGGAGCTGGGACACTCTCGGCCCCTGCTGCCATAGTAACGGGACTGGGCGCTAGAGGAGTCGGCTACTGGAGCCGGAACACTCAGCAGTGGTAGGTGAACAGCGCAGGGACCAGCCAGAGGACCAGCGTGAGAGTAGGTGAATACGGAGAACATCAAGATACTTGAAGGACTCTGCACCACTAAACTTCACAAGTATCATACCATTAAATTTCACACCATAAACCCAGGGAGTCAGAACAGGTTCATTTTAGAAGCTGAGACTACTAAGAAGAGTCTCTAACAATGGAAAGACAAAGAAACAATCCCCAAATGAAAGAAAAAGCAGAAACTTCAGAAAGAATGTTACATGAAATAGAGGCTAATCAACGATCAGATAGTGAATTCAAAGCACTGGTTATTACAAAGGTCAAAGACCTCACAATGAGCTATCAGAAACTACAGGGAAACTACAATGATCTCTCTGCAAACTACATCAACATGAAAAAGGAAATAGAAACTATCAGCAAGGGACAAGAGGAAATGAAGAATACAATTTCCGAATTGAAGAACACAGTAGAAAGTTTCAAAAGTAGGATAGATAAGGTGGGGGATTGGATTAGCGAGTTGGAGGTAAAGGTAGAAAGCATCTCACAGAAAGAGCAGGAAAATAAAAGAGTCTCAGAAAGAATGAAGAGGGATTCAGAGAAATGCAAGACAATATGAAACGTAATAATATCCGAATAATAGGAATACAAGAAGAAGAAGAAGAAGAAGAAGAAGAAGAAGAAGAAGAAGAAGAAGAAGAAGAAGAAGAAGAAGAAGAAGAAGAAGAAAAACAAGGGATAGAAAACCTATTTGAAAGAGTAACGAGAGAAAATTTCCCTATTTTGATGACAGAAAAAGTCACACAAATATAGGAATCACAAAGAGTACCAATCAAGAGGAACCCAAGGAGGCCCACTTCAAGACACATCATCATCAAAATGGCAAAATTCCAAGACAAAATAGAGAATCTTAAAGGCAGCAATGGAGAAAAAAGAAGTAACATACAAGGGAGCCCCAATAAGGTTAGCTACTGACTTCTCAATGGAAACACTCCAAGCAAGAAGAGAATGGCAAGAAATATTCCAAGTAATGAGAACCAGAGGCCTACAACCAAGGCTACTTTACCCAGCAAGGCTCTCAATCAAGATAGAAGGGCAAATAAAGAGCTTCAAAGACAAAAGAAGTCTAAAAGAATATGCCTCCACCGAACCAGCTCTACAAGAAATACTAAAAGGACTGCTTTAAGGGAAGGAAGGAAAAGAGGGAGACAGAGAGGAACACAGGCACAAAAATGGCAATGAATAAGCACCTATCAATAATAACCTTAAATGTAAGTGGATTAAATGCTCCAATCAAAAGACACAGAATAGCTGAATGGATAAGAAAGCATGACCCACACATATGCTGCCTACAAGAGACCCACCTCAGGACAAAAGACCATCACAGACTAAAAGTGAAAGGCTGGAAACAAGTTTTCCAAGCAAATGAACAAGAAAAAAAAGCTGGGGTAGCAATTCTCATATTGGACGAAATAGACTACAAAAAAAGGGCCATAAAGAGAGACCCAGAAGGTCACTTCATTATACTCAAGGGAAGAATCCACCAAGAAGACATTAACATTGTAAACATATATGCACCAAACATAGGGGCACCCAAATATATCAAGAAAATCTTAGAGGACTTCAAGAAAGATATTGACAGCAACACAATTATAGTAGGGGATTTTAACACCCCACTATCAAAAATGGACAGATCTTCCAAACAAATTATCAACAAAGATATTATGGCATTAAACAACACCCTAAATGAAATGGACTTAACTGATATATATATATATATATAGAACCATTCATCCCAAAGAATCTAAATACACATTTTTTTCAAATGCACATGGAACATTTTCAAAGATAGACCACATGATAGAACACAAAATGAGCCTCAAAAAATTCAAGAAAATTGAAATCATACCAAGCATTTTCTCTGACCACAAGGGACTGAAATTGGAAACCAAACCCAAAGGAAAAAAAAAAACCAAAGCACACAGAATCATGGAGAATGAATACTATGCTATTAAACAACAAATGGGTCAAGAATGAAATTAGGGAAGAAATCAAAACATTTTTGGAAACAAATGAAAATGATCTCACAACAACCCAAAACTTATGGGACACAGCGAAGGCAGTCCTGAGAGGGAAGTTTATAGCAATACAGGCCTTCTTAAAGAAGACAGAAACATTTCAAACAAACAACCTTACTCTATGCCTGCAAGAACTCAAGGAACAACAACAAAAACAGCCCAGAGAAAGCAGAAGGAAGGAAATATCCAAGATCAGAGCAGAATTAAATGACATAGAAACTAAAAGCACAATTCTAAGGATCAATGAATCCAGGAGTTGGTTCTTTGAGAAGATAAACAAAATAGACAAGCTTTTAAGTAGGCTCATCAAGAAAAGAAGAGAGAGGACACAAATAAACACAATCAGAAATGAAAGAGGAGAGATTACAACTGACACCAAAGAAATAGAAGGGATTGTAAGAAATTACTATGAAGAATTATATGCCAAGAAATTTGAAAACCTAGGGGAAATGGACACATTTCTAGAAAAGTACAATCTTACAAAAGTCAATGAAAAAGAAGCAGAAAATTTAAACACATCAATAACAGCAAAGGAAATTGAAGCAGTAATCAAAAAACTCCCATCACACTAAAGCCCTGGACCAGATGGTTTCACAGGAGAATTCTACAAAGCATTTAGGGAAGAGCTAACCCCTATTCTCCACAGACTATTCCAAAACATCCAGAAGGATGGAAAACTCCCAAATTCTTTTTATGAAGCCAGCGTCATCTTAATTCCAAAACCAGATAGAGACACAACAAAGAAAGAAAACTTCAGGCCAATATTGCTGATGAACATAGACGCTAAAATCCTCAACAAAATATTGGCAAATCACATCTAACAACATATCAAAAAGATCATACACCAAGACCACATGGGATTCATCCCAGGGATGCAAGGATGGTTCATTATTCGCAAATCAGTAAATGTAGTACATTACATAAACAAAAGCAAAGACAAAAACCATATGATCATATCAATAGATGCAGAAAAAGCTTTTGATAAGGTACAACACCCATTTATGATCAAAACACTCAGCAAAATGGGAATACAGGGAGTATTCCTCAATATAATAAAGGCCATATATGAGAGACCTAAAGCCAACATCATACTCAATGGGCAAAAACTAAAAGCTTTTCCACTAAGATCAGGAACAAGACAAGGATGTCCACTTTCACCACTTCTATTCAATATAGTATTGGAAGTTTTAGCCACAGTGATCAGGCAAGAAAAGGAAATAAAAGGCATCCAAATAGGAAAGGAGGAAGCAAAACTGTCACTGTTTGCAGATGACATGATAGTGTACATGGAAAACCCTATAGACTCTACCCAAAAACTCCTCGAACTAATTAATGAATTTGGCAAAACAGCTGGTTACAAAGTAAATATTCAGAAATCAAAGGCATTTTTGTATACCAACAATGAATCAGCAGAAGCAGAAATCAAGGAAAAAATCCCATTCGATATAGCAAAAAGGAAAATAAAATATCTGGGAATAAACCTAATTAAGGAAGTAAAAACCTGTATGCAGAAAACTACATAGCCCTGAAGAAAAAAAATCAAGGAAGACACAAACAAATGGAAATATATACCTTGTTCATGGATGGGAAGAATTAACATCATCAAAATGTCCATACCACCCAAAGCAATTTACATATTCAATGCAATACCTATTAAAGTACCAATGGCATATTTCACAGACATAGAACAAACACTTCAAAAATTTATATGGAATCATAAACGAGCCCAAATAGCAGCTGCAATTTTGAGAAAGAAGAGCAAAGTAGGAGGGATCACAATACCTGATATCAAACTGTATTACAAGGCCATTGTAATCAAAACACCCTGGTACTGGCATAAAAACAGGCACATAGACCAATGGAACAGAACAGAGAGCCCAGAAATAAACCCAACTCTCTACAGTCAATTAATATTCGACAAAGGGGGCAGTAACATAAAATGGAGTAAAGACTCTTTAACAAATGGTGTTGGGAGAACTGGACAGCTATGTGCAAAAAAAAAAATGAAACTTGAGTACAAACTTACACCATGCACCAAAATAAATTCAAGGTGGATAAAAGACAAATATAAGCCGTGACACCATTAAAGTCCTAGAGGAGAACATTGGCAGGAAAATCTCACATATTCCACACAGCAACATTTTTACTGATATGTCCCCTAGAGCAAGGAATATAAAGGAAAGAGTAAACAAATGGGATCTCATCAAAATAAAAAGCTTCTGCGTGGCTAAAGAAAATAGTATTAAATTAGCAAGACAACCAACTGTATGGGAAAACATATTTGCCAATGATACCTCAGACCAAGGTTTAATCTCCAAAATATACAAAGATCTTCCACGACTCCACTCTAATTAGACAACCAACCCAATTAAAATATGGGAAAATGACTTGAACAGACACTTCTCCAAGGAGGACATACAGAACATTCAGAGACACATGAAGAGATGGTCTATATCGTTAGCTATCAGAGAGATGCAAAATAAAAGCATAATGAGAAATCACTTTACACCAGTCAGGATGGCTTTCATAAACAAAGCAACAAACAACACATGTTGGAGAGGTTGTGGGGAAAAGGGGTCCTTAGTTCACTGTTGGTGGGATTGCAGACTGGTACAACCATTATGGAAAACAGTATGGAATTTTCTCAGAAAAATAAAAAATCGACCTGCCTTTTGACCCAGCAATTCCACTGCTAGGATTATATCCTAAGAATCCTAAAACATCAATTTCAAAGAACCCATGCACCACAATGTTCATAGCAGCACAATTTACAATAGCCAAGAGTTGGAAGCAACCTAGGTGCCCATCAGGAAATGAATGGATCAAAAAATAGTGGTACATAAACACAATGGAATTCTATGCAGCAGAGAGAAAGAAGGAGCTCCTACCCTTTGCAACAACATGGATGGAACTGGAAAGCATTATGCTGAGTGAAATAGGCCAGGTATTGAAAGACAAATGCCATATGATCTCACCTTTAACAGGAAGCTAAACAACAAAACAAACTAGCAAGCAGAAAAAAACAAAGACCCTGAAATGGAGAACAGGAGGACAGTGACCAGAGGAGAGAGGGAATGGAATTTGAGGTGGGAAAAAGGGGAGGGATTTGGAGGAACAAGTATGAAGGACACAAGGACAAGAACTAGGGGGGGGTGGAAATGGGAGGGAGGTGGGGAGCACGGGGCGGGGTAGGCTGGGATAGGAGAAATAGACAAAAAACTGTACTTGATACATAACTAAATAAAATTTTTAAAAAAAGTATGCTAGTTACCAAAAACTGATTCCTGATAAAACTCAAGAGGTACATGGTGGCACTTGGAAAGGAAAGTATAAGGTAATTAGGTCAAAGGAAACCAAGCTGATTATCAAATGTACTTTTCCATCACAGTTGCATATTTTACTAGATACGTAGCAAGGATGGGCAAAAGTGGGTTTATATTTGTTAGTACATGAAGCACACAGCTTCTTTTTTAAAAAAAAGGCTTAAAGTGTTTTGTTTTAAGGCAGTTTTTTTTTAAGATTTTATTTTTATTTAGCCTTAGAGAGGAGGAGGGAAGGAGAAAGAGAGGGAGAGAAACATCAATGTGTGGTTGCTTCTTATATGCCCCCTACTGAGAACCTGGCCATGACCCAGGCATGTGCCCTGACTGGGAATCAAACCAGTGACCCTTTGGTTTCCAGACCAGCACTCAATGCACTGAGCCACACCAGACAGGGCTTTATTCTTGTATTTATTAATTATTGTATTGTTTACAATATGAACAACTGCAAACCTACTTTTGCCCATCCCTGTATGTACACTTCTTTACTAGAGCCATTTTTTACCAGGAAAATACAGCCAAATTGTAACAAAAGAATTAGTTTCTGAAATGAAACACAACATATACCCTGACCAGTGTGGCTCAGTTGGTTAGGTGTCATCTCTTGAAGCCAAATGTCATCAGCTGGATTCCTGGTCAGGGCACATGCCTGGGTTGTGGGTTCGGTTCCCAGACAGGACACATGCTTGAGGCAACCAGTTGACGTTTCTCTCTCACACTGATGTCTCTCTCCCTATGTTTCCCCCTTCCTCCCCCTCTTTCTTAAAATAAATTAACAAAACATTTTAAAAACACCAAATATAAATGTTAAAGATTAGCATTAAATATTTTTTAGAGATGTATCATGTTGGGAACCAACATTGCTCAATTAAGGTACTACATTGAGGACTAACATCTCACATTAAGTGCCACCAGAAAAACTTTTCCTTCAGCATGGGGACAGCTGGCTGTTCATTCAGTGGGATACCTGAAGAAAAGTCAATTAGTCTGTTCTTAGGGGCCATGCTGTAAGTCTCACACTCAAGAAACCGAAGTATGGTCATTCTGAGATGCACATGGAAATTCAGTATTCTATGAGAACACCAAATTCACATTTCTTGCCTTAGTTTCCTCTAGGGTATATGCTCAAAACTGAGAGGAGGGCCCTGGCTGGAGTGGCTCAGTGAACTGAGCACCGGCCTGTGAACCAAAGGGTCACTGGTTTAATTCCCAATCAGGGCACATGCCTGGATTGCGGGACAGCTCCCTAGTAGGAGGTGCACAAGAAGCAACCACACACTGATGTTTCTCTCTCTTTCTCCATCCCTTTCTCTAAAAATAAATATATATGAAATCTTTTTAAAAATGAGAGGATAAAAGGCTCATAACAATATTTATGTTTATGTCCGTGTTCTATAATAAACTTTTCATGTGTTAAATGGATGTTTCATCTAACTCCAGTGAAAGAAATGGGTTTATATTCATTTATATCCTGCAATCTAAACCTAAATGGGCAACCAGTATAAATTTCCAAACCATTTATTTAGATGAAAGTTTAACCTGAGATTTATGATTTCAAACTTTTAAAATTTGACTTCCAAAAGTACAGAATTTAATTCGTTACAAGCCTCCAAAACACAAAGACCCAAAATGTATAAGGTCTATTATGAATGTATATTTTTCATAATTTCTAATCTTTTTTTTCCTGTAAATCCCACTCTCCCACCACTGTGATTTAAGAACCTTTATATGCTCTCCACTACCCATGAGTTCAGGTCTAAAGTATGCCTGTGAGTTCTGCCTTCTATAAGCTGATCCTAATCTACTTTGGACCTTATGTACCACTACTTCTAGATATGTAGAAGTCCCACTCTCTTGTTTGTCACCAAAATAGCTCATTTAATTTCTTGCATCTTCATAATGTGCTTATCCCATCTATTTGATCCTGAATGGTTTCCCCATCAATAATTTCCCATCTACCTCTCACTTTATTATAACCAAAGCAAATCACATGTTTCCTAATTGCGTCATAGTACTTCACCCTTATTTCTTAGCTCATGTGATGACAACTATTTATATTACATCCTTATTACTAAGAATCTATATTGTAGTTGGGGACACCTATGCTTCATATATTATTTCACTTGATCCTTTTTTTTCCCCTAGAACAAAGCAAGTTTTACACAAGTAGAGGAAAAGAAAGAGGCCAGGCATGGGTTTCAGTGTAAAAGAAGTGAAAAGCACATGCCCAACTGGATGGGGGCCAGTTTGAGAGTGAGTTGCAGCTCATTCAATCCTTCAGACAATGAAATAAAAGGATGGCTGTTCTCAGGTTAAAAAACATGAAAACATAAGCTGAGAAGTAACTTCCTCAAGGTCAAAAATCACTCATGTAGAGGAGCTGTGATATGAACCAAGACCTCTTTGACTGTAAAGGTGCACCCTTGCCCATACACCCAAAGAGCTCTCACTCACTCAGTGGGACTTCCATTTTTTTGCTAAATTTGCTTTGTCATTGTTCTCAATTCATTTTATGTGGGTAATCTCCCATCAGCTAGATTCTGATTAATCAAAAGAATTTTTTGAAGTTCTTCTTCATAGTTCCCAGAATATGGAAAGTGTTTTAAAAAGTCATGGAACCATGAACTTCTAAAAAGAGCATATTGAGTCGATATGTGTCATTTTTGCTTATTTCTTGGGTGCCATCAATAGCAAAGTACAACAATTCATTAAGAAACAAAATAAAAGGTAAAATTCACATGGAATCGGTTCTAAGCCTTACTGTGAAAAAGTTCATTTTTCTCCTGTATACCTCAGTTTCCTTCTTGGTAAAATTAAATTAATTCTAAAATCATCTCTACTTTGAAGAATCTAAGCCAACCTTCCATGGTCGCTGGACAACGCAAATTAAATAAATGTAAATAGATTTTAATATAAAATATTATAAACAAATAAAGAACTGTTATTAACTCTGGTATAGCTTTAATTAAAAAAAACTTCATTTGCAATATGTGTTAATAAGTAAGGGACTTAAATCTATTCATGGCTCTAGTTCTCAAATTGTGCAAGAAATTTAGAGGCCTATAAAGTATTTTTACCCAGAAATGCCATAAATATATATCACCATTAAAAACCAAGAAAATATTATATATACTCATTAATTTTTACTTTAAATATCAGAAAACACATGATGCTAAATATTTATAATAGTTCTTTTTTTAAGTATTCTCATTATATAGTATATGTGACAAATGTGCATTGATAGCACATTGGCTTTTTACATTTCAAATTAAGGTTTTGTACTTAGTTTTTCTTCCCATGTCTTTATTTAATTTGTAATATTCTGTGTAAAAAAAAAGCAGTCATCTTTGAGAGCTTGACTTTCCCCTTTGATTTTTGTACTTTGTTTATGAGAAAAAATAAATACTTATGGAATTGCAGTATTTCATATTTCAGTAATCAATCAAAAGCAATAAATACTGCACAACCAGCATCTTAAGCATGCACTTAGGTATCTTATTGATCCCTAGAACATTAAACCTCTTACCAGTGTTATGACTATATTCCACTCTTGGATACATATGCTGTTTCTTCCTAGTCACTTGATATTAAAAAGAGCAGTGTTCACATAGGCAAGAGCAAAATTATACCAAATATGAACCCTATAACTGCCTCTAAATGCATTTTAGAAAAGTTTTATTTTATTATCTTTGTGGGATATAGCATATGTATGCTATATTCCCCCTAAGAACTTCAACATTTCAAAAAGAATTAGTGTATAATTTAATATATACATCCACTTCTACTACTCCATTTGGAAGTTGCCAAATTTGGTTAATATGCAGTTATCCATAAATGAAATAAAGTTCAGTAGTCCATATGAATCCTGTAGAGATATTTTCAATATTACATACGCAATACATTTTATGTTATCTGAATTTGATACGAATTTACCCATAGTACTCCACTGGAAATAAAAATAGAGCCTACCCTCCCAGGGAATTATATTTGAAATCTGTCAATTTTGGGAAGGAAAAAAAGCTACAATCAGATCTGCTGTAACAGTTGTTTTGAGCACACAAATTTGTTTCAATATGACTGATATATTAGGGAACAATATAAGTATAACACAAATTACACGGTGGATTTGTGCAATTTACTCCATGAGAACTACTAGGTGAGCTCAGAAAACTGCACCTCAGCAAATGTGAACAATGCAAGAATACATGACATATGCACAATACAACTCAAACTTACACCAGCTACATTGGTTCATGTCCGTCCACATCTGGGTATGAACACTTTCCTTCTGATTTCAGATATCCCACCTTCTATTATTTCACAATAACTAACAAGTGCAAATCCTTCCCATAATCACTTCTGCAAGTACTCTCAATTTTTTCAGGATGCATTAAATACTATTCTAGGAACTACTGCACAGTGAAAAAGTGCATAATTAAAAACACATGCTCTACAGGGCCAATAAATTTTAGTAATTTATTTAGTAATGCCATAAAGGTTAGAATGTTTTGAGTGTAAATATATCACAAGAAATACCAAAATAGATTATTAAAAGAGAACAATAAAATGAGATATTCTTTGCTAATTTAAATATGGATGTTCAAAATCATAAAGTTTATAACCTGGAAGTAGTATGATCACATATTTAATAATTCTCTTATAGAACAGTGACCCAATTTGAAAACAACAGAAAAAGGTCACAGATATCAGCACATATCTTTTATTCAAATTGCATGAATATACACTTTTCCAAAGAAGATATACAGATGGCCAGCAGATGTATGAAAAGATGTGCAACATCATTAGTTATAGGGAAAGTGCAAATCAAAACAATGAGATTCCAGCTCACACCTGTTAAAATGGCTCTTGTCAAAAAGAGAAGTAATGACAAGTGCTGGAAAGGATGTGAAGAAAAGGTAACCTCCCTCGCCCACTGCTGAGAATATAAATTGTTGCAGCCATTATTAGAAAACAGTATGGATTTTCTCAAGAAACTGAGAATAGAACTCCCATATGGCCCAGCAATCCCTCTTCTGGGTATCTATCTGACAAATTGTGAAAATACTTATTTGTAAAGCTAGATGTAACTCTGTATTCATTGCAGCATTATTTACAGTGGCTAAGAAATGGAAACAACCTAAGTGTCCTTTGATGGATGATCCAATAAAGAAAATGAGGTACGTATTGCCCTGACCAGTGTGTAGCTCAGTTAACCAGGGTGTTGTCTCACAAAGGAAAAGTTTGATAGTTCAATTCTCTGTCAGGACACATGCCTGGGTTGCAGCTTGGTCAGGGCATGTACGAGAAGCAATCCATCAATATTTCTCACATCTATGTTCCTCCCTGCCTTCCACTCTAAAAATAAATAAATATTTTTAAAAAAAACATGTGGTACATATGTATAGTAGGATATGACTCAGTCCTAAAAACTGAAATATTGCCATTTGCGACTACATGAATGGATCTTGAGGGTGTCATGCTAAGTAAAATAAGGCAGAAAAAAATAACCATATGATTCCACTCATATGAAGAATATAAAGTGAAAAGCAACAAGTGAACAAAATGAACATAAAAACAAACCAAAAAACCAGACTCTTACACACAGACAACAGAATGGCAATTTCCAGAGGAGAAGAGTGATGAAAGGTAGATGAACAGGTTAAAAGGGGATCAAATATATGGTGACAGAAGATCAGACTTCACATGGTGAACATACAATAGAGTATACAGATGTCATAGATGTATTATAAGGTTGTACATCTGAAATTTATATAGTGCTATTAACTGATGTTATCCCAGTAAATTTAGTAAAGTTGTTTTATAAGAAACCATACAGAACGAGTAGGGGACCCTGATATCTATCCAAAGAAGAAAAAACGAGAAAATGCTAATATTTTCTTGAAGTAAAAATTAGCCAAATATTCAAGATCCTTCCTTCTAAAGTCCTGTAACATTTTTAGAAAATATTTCATTTAAGAATTTGAAATGCAAATTCATGAGCATTCTCTTCTATTGCCGTAGCTTTCTTTTTTCCCATTTTAAAAGATTTACTTACCTGGAAACAATATATACTTATTTCATTATTGTTAGATAAAATAATTCAAATCTTATTCTCTTATTTCAAATACAAGTTTAAGATAACATTTTCTTATTTAATGCAAAATTCAAGGAGTTAATCCAAGTTCGTCATAATTAATTTTACTAATAATTAATAATTATTAATTTAAAAATAAACTATGGGCACAGTAAAGCATTTATGTGATGTTTACCTTTTGATTTTACCACAAGCATTATGAGGAAAAAGACATATTATTCAAAGTATTTAAAATGGCAAAACAATGGATCTCTTAATTTGTTTAGCACAGTAAAATTTAATCACGTTTAAATTTTACAGGTCAATAACAAAATCAATCACAAAGCAGAAAGTACTAGATACATACCAAACTTCATATAATTTTTATTTTTTATTTATAAAGGAATGATTTTACATTTAAAATAATTTATTCATTCTATAGATCTGAATTTCTTTACCATATTTTATATATATATATATATATATATATATATATATATATATATATGCTAGAAATAAACACAACTATAGAAAGGCTGATCTACCCTTGGAATGTATATAGTCTAGTAGATTTATATATTTAATGTTTTTTTAGATTTCCAATATCTTTTAACTATATACATTTTTATATAACCAGAGATCATTACAACAGAGAAATTAAACCCTTGTTTTTCCTGCACTGTTTGAAATCCTTACCACTTAAAATAAAATTCATTATATTCTCTGTCCCCTATAAGGCTGCACATGATCCCAATATTCTATGTTGTCCTATACCTCATGCACCTTCCCTCTCACTTCCCACTCTCCTGATATCATTCCTGTGTAAGCCTCTCAGTCTCTGAAAACCATAAAGAATGACTTTGCAGACTTTTGTGGTTCCATACAAATTTTTGGACTCTTTGTTTCAGTTCTGTGAAATATGTCATTGGTATCTTGATAGGGATTGTATTGAATCTATAGATTGCATTGGGTAGTATGGACATTTTAGTGATGTGAATGCTTTCTATCCATAAAAAAATAGAAACAGACTCATAGATACAGAGGGGAAGAGTGTTGGGGGAACTGGGTAAAAAAAGATGAAGGGATTAGGCAAGGAAAAAAAACTCATAGCCTCAGGGAACAATATGGTAATTACCAGAGAGAAAGGAGGATGGGGAAAGTAGAAGAGGATGAAAAGGTGAAAGGATTAACAAACAAACACACAAAATACTCACAGACACAGACAGTATGGTAATTACCAGAGAGGAAGGGGTTGGAGGTAGAACAGATGGTGATGGAAGGAGACTTGACTTGGGGTGGTGAACACACAATACAATACACAGATGATGTATTATAGAATTCCACACTTGAAACTTACATAATTTTTAAACCAATATAACCCCAATAAATTCAATGAAAAGAAAAAAATAGAACAAAAGCAAATCCAAAGTCTATTAATGTCAAAAAATAAAGACCTGATTAAGCCACTGATGATTTTTAAAGAAGGAAAAATGAATGACATTCTACATGTATGTCACAGTGCACATTAACCCTCATGCTTTAAAATTGAAATTTCTATGTCACAGATAATTAATGTATTTTCAGATTGCAGGGATAATGGCTAATTGTTTTCTAAAGTGGCCCTAACAATTCATATTACTGTTAGTAACTCCTAAACTTCCAGTTTGTTATATATCACTTGGCATTAACAAAAACTTCTTAATTTTTGCTAGTCTGATGAGGGTGAAGTGATATTTTCTTTTGGCTTTAATTGCATTCTGTTTTTATAGGCTTGGGATGTCCTCATTGCAAGTTCCCAATTCAAGTATTTTACCCTTTCTCTATAAAGCTTTATCTTTATTTTTTTATTTTTTATTTTTTATTGTTGTTCAAGTACAATTATCTCCATTTTCCCCCTACTACTCCCCCCACCCCACCCATTCCCACCTCCCACTCTGGATCCTACCCCGCTCTGGCTTTGTCCATGGGTCCTTTATACATGTTCCTTGACAACCCTTCCCCTTCTTTCCACCCTTATACCCCTCTCCCTCCCCTCTGGTTACTGTCAGTTTGTTCCTTATTTCAATGTCTCTGGTTCTATTTTGTTTGCTTGTTTGTTTTGTTGAATAGGTTCTACTTATAGGTTATATCATATGGTATTTGTCTTTCACCACCTGGCTTATCTTACTTAGCAATAATGCTCTCCACTTCCATCCATGCTGTCATGAAGGGTAGGGGCTCCTTCTCTATAAAGCTTTTGTTTTTGTTAGGAGTCATTTATATATTCTGGTACTTGTCTCTACTAGGTTATATTTTCTTGCAACTCTCTTGTGCTGCTCATGATTGCTTTTTCTATTTTTAATAGTGTCTTTTAATAAACAGAAGGTCAAAGCTTATATAATAATGCAAATTCATTATATAATATAAATTAACATGATGTAATAATGTATATTATTTTATAAGAATATCTTCCTTTATGCTATTGCTTTTGAAGTCTTCTTAGTAAAATAGATCTCTAACCTTAAGTCAAGGGGTTGATCTATATACTCTTCTGAAATATTTATAGGTTCAGTTTTCTTCCTTTAGGTTTTTAATCCATGGAATTATTTTAATATGTAGTATTATCTAGGGGTCAGATTTATTTTTTTACATAGCCAGCAAATTTTCTAATCAATATTTAAGAAAGAACATTCATTATCCATTGCTCTCCAGTGTCACCTCTGCTGAGGTCTGCTTCCCCTCTTTCTCTCTGTCCTATTTCATTGGTCTGCTTGTCTATCCTAGTGTGACTAACACACCGCCTTGATTACAAGAGTTTTATACAATAATGTGCCGTGTTGCATTGTAGGAGCCCTTCCTGTTTGTTTGCTTTCAAGAAAGCATGATTCCTTAGGCCATTTATGGCTTGCTATAAATTTTAGAATTGGACAGCTGAATTGTAAAGCAATATATAATAAAACAAAACACCACTTTATGAGTCTTAATTTGCTTGTTTTATGATCAGTTTTCAGGGAATTTTCTTCTTCTGAGCACTCCAATACATAAACAAAGCAGGTCTGTCCCTTTTTCTTAAATCTCTCTCTAAAGTTTTATCATTTCCTCTGCAATGGTTGTGTACATCTTTTGTTAGATTCTCTTCCAGGTACTTGATGATTCTGACGCTCTTCTCAATAGTATCTTCAGAGACAACTGCTTTTGGCTGTTTCATTTTCTTCTTTGAGAATGGATGACATATATTTGGTTCTTTTTTTTGCACATCCAGTTTTTAAAAAAATATTATTAAACTTATTGGGGTGACATTGGTTCATAAAATTATATAGGTTTCAAGTATACAATTCTATAATACATCATCTGTATATTTTATTGTGTTCACTACCCCAAGTCAAGTTCTCCTTCTATCACCAAATATTTCACCCCTCTACCCTTTATATTCTCCCCCTGCCCCCTCTTTTTCCCCTCTGGTAACTACCATACTGTTGTCTGTGTCTATGAGTTTTTGTTTGTTCATCTTGTTTGTTTCTTCAGCTTTACATGCCACATATAAGTTCGGTCATATGGTCCTTGACTTTTTCCACCTGACATATTTTGCTTAGCAGAATATGCTCAAGATCTATTCATGTTATAGTAATTGGCCCACAAAAGACCCCAAATAGCCAAAGCAATCCTGAGAGAAAAAAAAAGAACAAAGCCAGAGGTATCATATGCCCTTACGTCAAATTATACTACAATGTGATAATAATTAAAATAACATGGTATTGGCAGAAAAACAGACACACAGAACAATGGAACAGAATTAAGAGCCCAGAAATAAACCCACACATATATAGGCAAATAACTTTTGACAAAGGAGCCAAAAAACATACAATGGAGAAAAGAAAGCCTCTGTAATGAATGGTGCTGGGAGAATTGGAAAGCCACATGCAAGAGAATGAAACTAGACTACAGTTTGTTCCCATGTACACAAATTAATTCAAAATGAATAAAAAAATTTAAAACTAAGACCTGAACCAGTACAATACACTGAAGAAAACATAGGTATCAAACTTACTTTTTAAAAAACTGTATATTTAAAATAATATAATGTGATAACTCTGCAAATGTGATTTTCCCCCTTCCCAAAGTTTTTTTAATGCTTGTTGATTTTAAATTTTTTATCTATTTACTTTTAGAGAGAGGGGAAGTGAGGAGACAGAGAGGGAGAGAAACATCAATGTATGGTTGCCTCTCCTGGGCCCCTTACCGGGGACCTGGCCAGCAACCCAGGCATGTGTCCTGATCAGGAATTGAACCAGCAACCTTTAAGTTCACAGGCCAGTGCTCAATCCACTAAGCCACACCAACCAGGGTCTAATGCTTGGGTTTTGCTTTTTTTTTTTTTTTTTTTGTGGTTGCTTTATTTAATGACCTTCCTGGACTACTGTAATTTTAGAAAGCTATATTCCTTGTCACATGCAGCCACTGAAGTCTCTGCTCAGTTAGAATATTACCAAGCAGCTAATGAATGGACAAAGATTTCATTAAATGCACGGGGCCAATAAGTCTTCCAATGTTTCCTGAAAGGTGTGCATTGGGTGACACCCTTACCTCTCAGCAAGGTAATGTATATCTCTGTCTGATCTTCACTTCCTGCACTGACAAAACTTAAATTTCAGCCAGAGAGGAGAGACCAGAGTATTCCCAAATGTTTTCTGTGCACACTTCTGGGCATGCACAAAGCTCTATGCAGATGCATGGTGTTCCTGATTCCCATCTGTTATTGGAGCTTTCCAATGTATCCTATGTGCATCGTGTTTCCTGGATTCTCTTTGATTATCTTATTTTCCTCAACTTGTATCCTCTACTTAGGCAATGTTAATTGTTCATTTTAAACTGCAACATTTGATAATGGCCTCTGGTTGTTTTTCAAGAATCATCCCCAGAAAAGAGTGTTTGCACTATTTGAGATCTGAACCAGGTCAAATAAAGACAGCATTATGAGTGAGGTCTTCCACGGACCTACTAGGCAGGGAAAAGAATGACAACTCTCTGGAAATGGGACTTTACAGAAGCTCCAAACTTATTCTGTCCCTGGGTTGTGGGTTTTAAGCATTACTTCACAAAAGGAGGGAAGGGTTGCTGTTTTACCAAGATTTGGTCATAGTTCTTAAATAAACACGACCTAGATTGCTGAAAGCCTCTGCTTAGTTTCCAGTTTAGAAAAATTTAATTCTGAGAATGTGTCTCATGTTTTTTATTGCTTTCATGGAAGGAGGATTTATGGAGGTGCTTATTCAGCAGTTTTTGCACAAATCACTACCTGATTTTACTATATTCATATTTTTAAGTTCAGAACACTTGCTAAAGTTTAACTCAATTTTTTTTGCTAGTGATGATTTTGTTTTTATAGGAATATAGTGACAGAATCTACAAATAAAGACAATTACATTATTCTCCTCCAATTCTATAACTTTAATGTCTATTTGCAGCATTATTGCACTGAATAGGATTTTCAGTGCTATGATAAACAGTCAGGGAGATGATAGTCATCTTCTT
Organism: Artibeus jamaicensis; assembly: GCF_021234435.1. Taxonomy (NCBI): domain Eukaryota; kingdom Metazoa; phylum Chordata; class Mammalia; order Chiroptera; family Phyllostomidae; genus Artibeus; species Artibeus jamaicensis. The sequence continues at coordinate 3,340,994 of NW_026522028.1, read as the reverse complement.
TTTTCAATCTCAATAAGAAAGCTCTCAGTTTTGCTGTAATCATTAAGATGAAAAGACTTCTTCTCATCCTAGTTTACTAAAAATCTTTACCCTGCATTAACACTGAATTTTGTTATTTTTCTGCAACTTTTGAGATGATCAAATGGTTTTAATCCTTTAATCTGTTAATAGGGCAAATCACTATGTATGTATTGATATATCTGTATTTAATCATTTGACAGTTAATCTGTGTCATCCTTCCCTGTCCCTTACCTGTCCCTCCTGAGATGGGTCTGGTACTTGTTCAATAACTAAAACCAATGGACATTTCCAAATCCTCATCACGATTATAACCTCTTCATGAATTAACATTGAACCAGCATAGTGCCGGACACAAAGTAAGGATTTAATAAGTGAAGAGAATCTCTCTTCCTTTGGCTCTCAGAATAGGAAATTTATATTAGGTCTCCTCTTACTTGTCAGAACTTTTCTTTCTCCTTCTTTGGACCTCCACACTTCTTTAAAGTCCCACCTTTACCCATTTTAAGACATGGCAAAGTCTCACTCACCAATTTTCTTTCTTCTCATGAGCAAGAAGGCTACATTTCTAAGTTTTATAGAAATTAATTTGGGGGTGAACATATGACTGGTTTCTGGCCCATAGACTGCATATGAAAGTTACATGGGTTCCTGTCAGTGTGAGCTCGAAACCCTTGGCTTGATCACCCTTCCTTGTTCTCGTTTCTTTTTTCATTAATGAGCATATAGGACAAGTTTTTAAGATGATGGCATCACATGATGGAAGAAGTCTGACTCCATGAATCTGAAAAACAATCACCCAGAATTGCTGCCCAAAGTTGGCTGTAAATTATACAAGAAATAAACTTCTGTTGAGTTAAGCCACTGAGATTTGGGAGGTTATCTCTTAAACCTATTAAGTACTTTGAGCTTAGTCAAGTTACTGACCTCTCAACCTAAATTTCCTCAAATATATGATAGGCACAATCACATAAATCCTGTACATATGGTTGTTCTAAGGATTTAAAGAAAATATATATAGTAGGCAAGAGCACTAATTTTTAAGCACTGATAATAATAGTCTTATTTACTTTGAATTAAGTTGGGCAACGGTGCTAGTCCTTTCTAACTTCTGCAACACACTAGCCACTATATTTGGTCCTTTACACAGTTACTCAATGACTCTTCACCACGAATCTAGGAGGCAGAGATTACTATTTTGATTTTATTGAAGACAAAGCTGAAGTTGTGTGAAATTGAGTAAGTTGCCAAAGTCATACAGCCAGAAAGTACTGCAGTCTGGTTTCAAATAAAGCCAAGATTTATCTCTGTGGCTCTTACCTCTAGGCCCTTACTATGATATTAAGCTCTTGATATATGGTGGCCATTATTGTGACATATATTGACTTTCTTCTGTATCTATACACTCTCCCCGGTGACTTCATATTCAAGCTACAAGCTCAGTTATCACATCAACAGGAATGGGCTCTCATAGTTGTATCTTTATTACAAAGTGCTTCCCCAATTCATGGACCTCATTGTCACCCTCAGGCTGGACATATGTCCCTGTGATGCCTCAAACTCCATATGTCCAATAAAGCCCTCATCATCCTTTCTATTTCTTTTCCTTTTTCTTTTTTTTTAAATTTTATTTGTTTATCTTTAGAGGGGAAGGAAAGGAGAGAGGGAGAGAAATATCAATGTATGGTTGCCTCTTGTGTGTCCCCTGCTGGAAACTGGCCTGCAACCCAGGCTTGTGCCCTGACTGGGAATTGAACCATGGTTGTTTGGTTCCCAGGCCCGTGCTCAATCCACTGAGCTATACCTGCCAGGGCCCTTTCCTTTTTCTTATTTTATATTTTGAAGAAAAAAATTTTTACAGTGAGTATAATTGATATATAATATTAGTTTTAGGTGTATAACACACAGATTTGATATTTTATGTATTGTAGAATTGTCATCACAATAAATCCAGTTATATCCATCAACATACATAATCACCCAAAAAATTATGGTAAGGACTTTTAATATTTACTCCCTTAGTAACTGTGAAAAAACAACACGGTATGGCTAACAGTAGTCCCCTTGCTGCACATGACACCTTCATGACTTATTTCTTTTAAAAATGGAAGTGTGTACCTTTGATGCCCTTCACCTACTGCCCAACCCCAATCTCTGGCAGCCACCAATCTGCTCTCTGCATCTATGATCTTTTGTTTTTTCAATTTCCTCATATAAGTGAGATTATATGGTATTTGTCTTGCTCTAATTTACTTCACTTAGCATAATGCCCGCAAGTTTCGTCTGTATTGTTGCAAATGGCAAGATCTCCTTTTCTATGGCTGAATGGATTCCATTGTGTATGTGTGTGTGTGTGTGTTTATGTATGAATGGATAAAAGATATATATACACATACGTACATATATATACACAATAGACATATACACCACATCATCCTTACCTTTTAGCTCTTCATCAATCGATGGATAGTTAGGTTGCTTCCATATCTTGACTATTATAAACAATGCTACAGTGAACATGGGGGTGCAGGTATCTTTTGGTATTACTGTTTGTTTGTTTGTTTGTTTTTAAAGCAGGCTATTTTTTAAAGATTTTATTTATTTATCTTTAGAGGGGAATGGAAGGAGAGAGAGAGAGAGAAACATCAGTGTATGGTTGCCTCTCATGAGTCCCCTGCTGGGAACTGGCCTGCAACCAAGGCATGTGCCCTGACTGGGAATTGAACCGCCATCGTATGGTTTGCAGGCCCGCGCTCAATCCACTGAGCTACGCCAGTCAGGGCTGGAATTACTGTTTTCATTTTTTTTGGATAAATACTTCAAAGTGGAATTGCTGGATCGTATGGTAAGTTCTATCTTTAATCTGCTGAGTAAACTCCATACTGTTTTCCATTATTTAAATGTATCCATGGTTTGAAGATAGTGAGCTACAGTAAATGACAAATTCAGCAGCAGTGATAAAAATGTTTTTGTGTTTTCTTTTCAAAGAATGAATACCTGGGTACACTAAGGTCCCACAACCTACAGTGGATAGCTTTGAAAGCACAGATTCAATTTTATATAAAAAGTCCCCCTTGTCAGCCTTAGCAGGTGCCCAGAATCAAATAATCATGAGTGATTTTTGGCTAGTTCTAAATTTGTCATGTTCTTAAAAACCTTTGGTAACTGGAAATCAGATAATTACCATTAAAATATTCAAATAAGACCCAATTATATGTAGGTCCTGGCTTTGGAGAGCACATATGCTGTCTATAGATTGGCTGGGTTTGAACTCCGGATCTGCCACTTAATAGCTCGACTCTGCATGTGGCATTTTTCCTCCTGTACTTCAGTTTCCTCCTCTGTTAATATACTAACAGTATCTTCACAGAACCATTAAAGAGATTATACTGCATATGTTCTGTGTTCCAAGTGCTTGGGAATAGACCTTGGTAATAGAAAATGCTACTAAAATGTTATTATTATGTATTTCTTGCCTACTTTAAGAGGACCACTTAATATGCAGATGGGTCCTATCATTGATATTAGCACCCATTACTATAAACAACATAGATCTTAAGTCTTGTTTATTACCACTTAAGTTAGTGCTATTTAGATTGGTAGTATATTATAATGTCTATCATTTAAAAAATCAACACTGTAATTGGGAATTAGTTCTTTAAAGTTTTCTCTCCCCCAACACTTGCTATGGTATCTATAAATGATGTATTGATGGCAACTTTATTGGATCATACAGACATGTTATAGGATTTTCAATCTCATTCAAACTTTGGAGATTCTATTTCTGAATTTCATTCAAAATCAATTATAAGGTAGCAGCAAGAATAAAAAATCTTGTCTTTGACTTTAAAATGCTAATTTTCCATGTCTTGTACAGAAATCCCAGATTATGAAGTAAGTGCTTCTCAAAATATGACTATGAATCATTTCAAAGTTAAGAAGATCCCTCCATAAGCAGAAATAACGTGAATGCCAGTCATATAGAAAAAGCAAAAAACAGAGGTGAATGGTCCATTGCATTAATGATGCATAAATCATACATGGAATTTTTAATCCTGCCAAGAAATCAAAAGATATTAGAAGCAACAGTAAAAAGAATGAGGGATTTTGAAGGTGAGGAAAAAAAAAAGTGTTTTTTTTTCTCCAAAAACCACTTTCAGAGAAAAGCTCCCTCTGGCTCTGAGTCACTATTTTAGTTTGATTAATAGCAACTTGTAAGATAATACACCTGCCAAGGTTTCACTCAACCTTCATGAGAAAAAAAGAGAATTGGTCAAAATGATAAGTGGCATAACAGCAGAGCTTAAGAGTGTTGGTGAGTACACAATATTTTGTTAAGCATCTGCTATACAGTTGGTGCTAGAGATGTAAGAGAAAATGACTGATGCAGTACCTTTGTCCTCCTGGAGAAGAGATAGGCAATAAACAATGAACCAACAAGCACACAAATAAAATAATTTCATGCTCTGGTTTCCCTTCAGATTGTATAAATCTTTTGGCTTGTTTTCAAATAATTTCAATCCATCAAGTGATTTTAGTAAATGCTAAGAGTAAAATAATCAGTCATATGGTAAAGAATAAAACTGCAGGTAGGCAGGTATTAAATAAGGTGTTAATGGAAGCCCTCACAGAGGAGCTGACAAGGAAAGCATGTGAGCTGAAACTTTGAAAGGTAAGTTGTAGGAAGAGCTAGTGCTTATTTGTCAGTACTTGCATCCTCCGTGCCCTCACCTTGCATTATCAGTGAATTATGACCCATTTTCTGAAAATACTGGGTGAAAACTCAGTATCTTTCACAACTTCCTCATCCAAACTCCATAGCACATTCCTGCCCGCATGCATGATAAAAATGACTTGCATTCTAGGTTTCAGTCTCTAGGTTTCAGCAATAATGTTTTTTCACTGTGACTCCTAATCCTATCTACTGTCCATATTCTCGTCCTGTACAAATTCTCCAGGTGTAGTCCAACCACCCAAGATAGATTCTGATCATACTCTTCTTAATTTTCACCCTGTAATGCCAAATCTTCTATCAGCCTATCTGGTTCCTTGATTCATCAGTATCCTAGACTTGACAACTTTGACAAAGAACCACAAACATAAACCAGTTCCTCGGCCTACTTAATGGAGTTATATATTTTTTGAAGTATTGTACACTCATCCTTCTATCTTGGTGAAATTTTATAAAATTTAAAAATCAAACTGTCATACTTGGAATGGGGTACTTGACTATGCTGGCTAATACTACCGTTCCATCCCCCATGGTGCCCCCTAGAACTCTCCAGAGGACCTTCATTTTAAAATTTTTATCAAGTTTATTGAGGTGACATTGGTTAACAAAATTATATAGGCTGCTTGTGTATAATTCTATAATACATCATCGGTACACTAGATTATATGTTCACCTCCCTAGGTCAAATCTCCTTCCATCACCATTTATTCCCCATTTTCCCTCTTCTGCCTCCCCCACCCCCCTTCCCCTCTAGTAATCACTATACTGTTGTCTATGTTTATTAAGGTTTTTTTTCGCTTAATCCTTTCACCTTTTTCACCCCGTTACCCCTCCCCTCTGACAGCTGTCAGTTCTCTATACATGAGTCTGTCTCTACTTTTTGTTTCTGTTGTTCATTAGATCCCACATTTGTGTGAAATCATATTGTATTTGTCTTTCTCTGGCTGGCTTATTTTACTTAGCATAATCCTTAAGGAGAACATTCTATTATAATGATCATTTACAAATATATTCCTCACATCTCAAGAGATTTTTGTTTTCAGCCATGCTGTTGTAAACAGTAAGATTTCCTTCTTTTACAGACAAGCAGTATTCCACTGTGTTAATGTACCACAGCTTTTTTATCCACTCATCTACTGATGAGCACTTGGATTGTTTCCGGATCTTGGCTATTATAAATAATGCTGCAACAAATATAGGGATGCATGTATTCTTTTGAATTAGTGCTTTGGGTGTCTTTGGTTATATTTCCACAAGTGGAATTGCTAGGTCATAAGGCAGTTCCATTTTTAATTTTTTGAGGAAACCCCACAGTGTTTTCCACAGGGGCTGCACCAGTCTGCATTCCTCCCAACAGTGAACTAGGGTTCCCTTTTCTCCACATCCTTGCTAACACTTCTTGTTCGGTGATTTATTGACAAGAGCCATTTTGACAGGTATGAGGTCATATAGTATTGTGGTTTAGTTTTCATTTCTCTGATGATTAGTGACATTGAACATCTTTTCATATGTCTATTGGCCATCTGTATGTCCTGTTAGAGTAGTGTCTACTGAGGTCTTTTGCCCATTTTATAAGTGGAATGTTTATGTATTTTCTGGTGTTGTATAAGTTCTTTATAAATTTCAGAAATTAATCCCTTATCAGATTCATCATTGGTGAATGTGTTCTCCCATGCAGGTAGTTGCCTGTTCATTTTGTTGATGGTTTTCTCTGTTGTATAAAATCTTTTAGTTTGATTATAGCCCCATTTGTTAATTTTTCTTTTGTTTCCCTTTCTTGGGGGAGCTGTCTCAGAAAAGACATTGCTATGAGAAATGTCCAAGATTTTGCTGTTTTCTTCTAGGATTTCTATGATGTTGAGTCTTACATTTAAGTCTGTAATCCCTTTTGACTTTATTGTTGGATCTAGTGTAAAAAGATGGTCTAGTTTCATATTTTTGCACATATCTAGAGGACCTTAATTTCTATCAACACAGCTGCAAGCCACAGCTTCACATATAAATACCTTAAAATATCATTTTCCTATACAATCAGACTTCAAAAGCAGCATTTAGGTGGTAGGTCCTCACACTGGTTTAGTAAAAATACAACATAGATCCTTAAAATATATTCTATTGGGTTTGTCAGAGGGATATCTTGGAGAACTTATGTTGTCTATTTATTTTTACTTGAAACCTCATATACAAAGTTTAAAAGACATGTTTTCTATACCCTTTCTGGCTAGAATATTCTAATATCTTTAATAATGAAGAGGTATCTGTCTGCATCTCCCTTTGTTTTCCTTTGACAAACTTTGTAAGTAGAATTCCATGCATGTTTCCCTGTGCTGAGGTAGGCCTGCATGCACGAATTATATTTTCTCTTTCTGCTTTGACTTGTTGGATGACTTCCATCATATATTTTTACCAAAAAATTGTTTATTGAACACTGATGATGCACCAGAGCTTGTGGTGTTTACAGTGTAAAACCATGCTTTGCAGGATATGATTTGGCTTCTGGGGGCACACTGAGAAACCCTGGAAGAGGGGTGTCTGATCAAATGAAATTCAATCGCTCACAAATGCTTAGGGTTCTATTGTATTTTTAGATTTGCTCATAGAATGGGTGGGAGGAGGTGGTCTTCAGATCTCTGTGGAAAAGGAGGAAAAGGAAGCAAGGTACGCTGCACAGTCTCAAGGCCCCAGAAGGAGAGTCTGAAACAAAAGTTCACCTGTCAGGTAGATCCCATTGGCACTGGTCCATCCCCAAGTGGATTATCCCTGGAAGAAGGATGTACCCTTGAGAGAGACAGACTCTCTGCAGCTGGGAGAATCCCTGCACATTCTCACATCCCAGGCAGTTTGCTGACAGCTCTCCAGCAAGGAGGACAGCACGTCCTTCCTTGGAGGGGAATCTGGATGGAACATTTTTGTGTTCAGACTCTACATAAAAGTCACATCATCAGGGAGTCCTTCTGATATTCCATTAGAAAATAGCATCCTTCTTCTTAACCCCCAAACAGAGCCCCAGCCTTCTTGCCCTCACCATGATTTATTATGTATAAGATATATTTTTAATTGAGGTATAATTTGACATGTAATGTTATAGTAGTTTCAGGGGTACAACTTCATTATGTGATCTTTGTATACATTGCAAAATGATCACAATAAATCTAGTTAACATCCATCATGGTCTGTAGGTAAATAAATATATATATATATATATACACACACACACATATATATATATATTTAATTAACATATATATATAAATTTTTCTGCAATTGCAAAACTGTAACCTTTGTCAAGTGCTATTATATGCTCTTCTGAACTTCTCAATTATTTGAGTTACTCCTCTTCATAGCCCTTGCCTGCCTTTGCCCTCGCCACCTCCATCACTTTCTGCAGTGCCTGTTCCTTCTTAGTCAAACAAAAATGAAACTCTGACTTATGAAATATGGCTGGATATGGTGCTAAAATTTTAATTCAGCAAACCGATGCTTCTGCAAACTTACCAGCTTTATGAAAACTCAAATTATTTTATAAAATATATCCCATGGTCTCTCCACTGCACACAGTTATCAACAAAATGTACTGACTACAGAACTTAAAAATAAGGAATAGTCACATAATTTCCACTGCATTTGCTTAAAGGCTTGCCTTGTGTCAGATGAAGGGTCCGTTTTTCCGTTTGTTTCTTGTTGGTTTGTGTTTTGGTTTTGTTTCTTATTTTTGTTTTTGTTTTATTCCCCATAAACTATGTCATTGAGGGTGTTTGTTTTGTTCCAGGCACTTTCATACAGAGACTTCATTTTTACAGGGTCATATGGAAGTTCTGTTCTTGTTACAGGTTTCCCTGCTTCTCATGGGGCCCATCTTCACCAAGTCTTCCCCCTGCCCTTGTGACATCACATTTCATTATAAAAGGATCAGTGACAGGAAGACCAGTGACATGACGGCAGAATTTGCTTAAAAGAACCTCTGTGCTAATGGACAAATATAGTAAACCTCATCTATCCACAGATACATTTTAAATGGTCCAAACCATAAACTTGTCTCACATAAACTGCCCTAGCTTTAGTTTTTAAAGCAAAAAGTTCCTCTTAAATAGAGCTTGATATAGTAGAAAGGACAGACATGGTAGAGCCTCTGACCTGGCTGCCACATGTTCTTCTACACTATAATTCGGCCATTAGCTCCCTGCATATGTGTATCCATCATGGCCCTGACAGTATGCAGGTGGCACACCAGGTAGCAGGATAAGGGAAGTCAGGTAGGCAGGGTTAAATTAAACAGCAAGGGTTGTGAAGCACACAGGGACTAGTAATACTAGAAAGCCTTTACGACCACACCCAGGCCTGAAGGGACAATGGGAAGGCATGTCCCTACTGGGGCCCAGTGAGAGTTGAGTTTTGGAAGATGGGCTGCACAACAGCAGCTGTAGCCTTAGAAAATTCAGGCACCCTTACCCTGCAGGTCAGCGGGGAGTAAGCCAGGGCTACACATACCTCTTTCTCCTCCAATGCTTCCCTTTGTTGCCAGTGACTTCCACTGCATCGACATATCCAGAAGCCAGAGGACAAAGAAGCTGGTTGACAGAGCTCATCATAGAAATCAGTTTCCCAGCATTAAACAAACACTATGGCAAGGACTGAGAGTAAAACAGTATGAGCAGGCAAAGAAAAAAGATCTTGCCTAATAAATCAATTCTATTATCTAAGAAGTAGCAGAAATAACACTCTGAGGTACTTGGCTTATTGGGAAGATTTAAGACTAAAATGATATGTTTAGGATAATAATTTATAAACTCTAAGGCACTTCACTATAATGAAGTATCAAAAAAACCTGCCTGTTTAGAAATTCGGGGGGAAAAATAAACACAATTGGTTTTCTCACTTTAAATCTACCTTATTTTATATAATAAAAAGCTTAAATATCCTTTGAGATATTTTGAAAACCATGGGACTAAAACCTTCTTATTAGATATTTGAATTGTTTCTAATTTTCATTTGTGTTAATGAAACAATGACAAACAGCTTGGCAACTAACTCTTGTTTCTTTGGTTTCCATTCCTGGGCATTTGACAGTGATTGCCTTCTTTCCCCCCATAAAGACAGCACCTATTGACACTGTTTTATTTAACATAGATCTGGTATCATTGGTATTTGGCTGCTGTATTAGACATTGATTTTCTTAGATATAAACATGCACACATATCATGCGTTCTGTTCACTCAGTAATTAGTTTCTCAAAACTTTGTCATTCTTGACTTTTTAAACCATTGAGCTGAAATAAGTTTTATCTGCCTCAATTTTATAATATATTTTCCCCCAAGTTTTACACAGCAATTTTTCTCTATTAATCAAAATACACCTGAAATGTACTTTGGTACAAAGAAAAGGTCTAAGAGAAAAGATATATTATTTTACCAACTAAGTTTCTCAGTGTCACTATTGAATATTTTACTTTATGACAGATTTGTCAGTTATTATATTATCAAAGAATGGATTTGTATTATTCTTTATATAACATAACGAAAGAACACTTTGTTTTGATTCATCTAGTAATCAAATACAATGTGTTGTGATTTTGTTTCGGATTGATTCTATATTTCTTTTTGTATTCAATCTTCATCCAAGGACATGTTTATTAAAGAGAGAATGAGAGAGACAGAGAAAGATAGAGAGAAACTGATGTGAGAGAGAAACATCGATCAGTTGCCTCCTGCACATGCCCTGACCAGGGATTGAACCCACAACCTAGGTAGGAGCCCTGACCGGGGATGGAACCTGCAACGTTTTGGTGTATGGAATGACACTCCATCTAACCACCTGGCCAGAGCTTTTGTGATATTTCTTGAGTCACTGGATATTCAAGAAAGCCTATGACTTTTAATAAACAAATAAAATAAATGTTATGATTCTTTTCTGATTAAAATTTAGACCTTGTTTTAATGCCTTCTACTATGATGGTATGGAAAAGTCTGAGACCTACTTGACTTTTGTCCTTATTGTACCTTTTGTTGGTTTATTGTAGTGAGACATTTGCAGAAAATCAAGTTAAAATATCAGTATTATTCTTCAAAATATTATGAAACTGTTTTTTACAGCTCAATTTAATTTTCATCTCTTCCATTGGCTGTGGTTTTGTCTTTGGCGAGCACAAGTGTACAATAAAACATTCTCCTTTGTTATATTTTCCACCCCACTTTCAGATTTATAATTCCTCTTCTGTTGTCTGTATTGCAAAAGGATTAGTTTCTCAATTTCATCCTCTATAGATTCAATTTTCTCTTATGTTATTTCCGTTATAAGCACCCTGACGAAGTTCTTAATCCCACCATTATGTTGTTAACTTCTCTGCAGTCTTTACTTAATTTTATTCAAGATTTCTTTTTTGGTTACTCTCCATATATATTTTATATGATGTTAAATCTAGGCTCTCTATATGACATTTTGAAATTTATTCATGGAACCCAGGAATGTGTGGGTGTGTGTGCATGTGCCTGTGTATGTGAATCTTAACTTTGACTTTTGAATATTCAAAACATTAATTTCCTAAAGCTTTGAGACCTTTCTCCTGGACACCAGACTGCCTTCTCTATTTCCCCTATTCACCCTTCCCCATGGAACAATGAAGCATATCCAGACATATTTGCCAATCTTTGACTCGCTCTTGGAGCCACTGATGTCCAACAGGATGCTGATACAATGTGATCTTAAATTGAGAGCTGGAATGTGGATGGATGTACACATCTCCTCAGCCATTTAGGGTTTCAATCAGAAGTTTTTCACCATGATTTTGTGGACCTGAGGAAGAGTTGTCCTGACCGTGCTGTATAAGGCTAGGATAAATGGTTTTCACAGTGTGCACCATGGATCTGCAGGAGTTTCTAGAGATGTTCTGGGTCACCCTGAGGAACAAGCAGGGGCTTTGATCAGTGTGGCTCTGGGAATTCTACCTCTGCTTCAACCAGATATGCTCCACTTTTACAGTTTAAGTAGTTGATTTATACATAGGATTTGATGAAAAGGTGCTGCTGCTGACAAACAGTATCTCACTGAGCAGTGTTGCTCAAAGTCAGTATCAGTCACCTAGTAAGCTTTTTAAATGCAGGTTTTGGTTTGTACACCTGACAGAGATCAGCATTCTGCATTTCTAACATGCTCTGAAGTGGTGATGATGGTGTATTTCTATTGGCTACACTTTGAATAACTAAGTGCTCTGAGAGTATGAGGAATCTTAGCTCTGCTTTAACCAGTTGTTATATATAAAACAGTATACATACCAGGAGGCAATCTCCCCAGAGATCTCTGTTTTTAGAATGCAATATGTTGATAGTCCTGCTCTTAGAACAGCATTGTGTTCCTACTGTAATCTGCTGTTTTTTAATTTATTTTTTTAATGTGCTGATTTGTTACAATGGAAGGTCTCTATCATCTCTTTATTTTTCTCAATTTATTTATTTTTAGAGAGATAGGAAGGGAGGGAGAAAGAGAAGGAGAGAGACATTGATCAATGTGTGGTTACCTCTTGCATGCCCCCTACCAGGAACCTGGCCCACAACCCAGGCATGTGCCCTGACTGGGAATTGAACCAGTGACCCTTTGGTTCTTTGGCTGGCATTCAATCCACTGAGCTACACCAGCCAAGGCTCTCTGTCATCTCTTAATCTGACCTGCTAAATTTGGAGTAAAGTTCACCCATCAGTTCTAGCCTCCAAGATTGAAACTAATTAATTTGCAGGCTCTTTAAGAAAAGGAAAATAATTAGATATTTTTCCATGTATAAAATTCATGTAAGATGAGTTTGGTCTGTCTGCTACTCCACAATGCCTTTTTCTGAAAATGGAAATTCTGCACTGTTAAGGGCAAGAAATCTAGAGAACATAATAGATTTCTTTGTTTTGCAATAAAATCATTGGGTACTTCACTTCCAGTTCTAGTCTGCTTTTCTTAAGTGGGAAAAAATATCTGCTAAGTGCCAAAAGAGCAGCAGATTCCAACTCTTTCTATAATAACATTTCTAAAACAACTAAGTTCATAATGACTTTTTATATATAAAATGTATACCATAGTAATTTAATGAGCAAACCAAATCGTACAAATTTATTTTTGTGCTCTGAAAACTAAAGTAGCTTTCAACCAATAAAAGTAGAAAAAAGTATCTTAAATATATTTGAAGTTATTTTATCTCTAGCCAGAAATCAAAGGAATGGAGAGAGTACAGTAGAAATATTTCTACAATAATGGACAATGATCTCCTACAATGAAAAAGAAAGATAGAAGATACTTATTATTGTCACACTTCACTCAGCTCAGGTCCACTTTCAGTTTTCCTTAAATCATGAATAAGAAAAAGAGGTAGAAAAAATTACAAAGATACCTCCAGTCTTCCTTTTAAAAGTAGAAATCAGCCCTGGCTAGTGTGGCTCAGTGGACTGAGCACAGGCCTGCAAACCAAAAAATTGCTAATTTGATTCCCAGTCAGGGCACATGCCTGGATTGTGGACCAGATCCTCAGTAGGGCACGTGTGAGAGGCAACCACACATTGATGTTTCTCTCCTTCTCTTTCTCCTTCCCTTCCCCTCTCTCTAAAAATAAATAAACAAAATCTTTTTTTTAAGTACTAATCAGTAAAATCTTTTCCAAATTCCTGCTGCTCTTTTGAACACCTAAGTAAGATATTATTTAGAGCAAAATTCCTATAAAGATTTCACATCTGTGTATATGAGAGAATTATGTTCTATTCAAAACTAACACCTAATTTAACATTTCTAAAAGAGGGAGAAAAATTACTGGCAAAATATTTAACCAGCTATGTGCACCTGTTAGGGCTATTTTTCTCAAAGTAAACTGGAATTTTAAAGATAGGCAATGGGTTCACATTCATGCTATATTACTTTCCATATCTTTTGAAGAACAATCTATGGTCTAATGATTCCAGAATTTTTACCAGTGTTCTATAAATCATACATTCAAAAGAGAAAAATGCATAAGCTATAAAGACATAAAGCATGATTTCTGTTCTGATACTTGGCCACTCCTTTTGAGATAGAGTTTGTGTATATTTCTATATGGTTCCATGTGAAATGCGTGGCAACACTGCCTCGTCTTCCATGGATGACTCCATTTAGGGATGTTTAGTGCCTACTGAACTGCATTACATCACTCTTTCCTCTTAAGGTCTCTCTTGGTGTATACTCTTTGCAGAAGACACACATAAAACTCCATCTTCAGATTAGAGGTAAAAGTCTGTCTAGAAATATTCTCACCTAATTTAAGAAAAAAATTATATTCAGAGGAGGGAAATGAGGAATGTGTCTCCACTGAGGTCCCATCTCAGTCCTCAGAAAACTAGAAATGCATAGAAAATCAAATTGTGCAGAAGAAAAGCCTTATAGTTCTGTGAACCAGTAAAATAGAGATTTCTTTTCACTCAAAGGCAATAAAAATAGGTCTAAAATATACATATACTTTTTTTCTCAAAAATAAGAAATCTCTGTGTCAAGATTCTTACAGAATAACAAGCCATTGACTATAAGTACTGTTTAAATTTCTTACTAATTTTACCTAATAGGTAACAAAATTAAACTGTGATATGGTAAATTTAAAGCTTATTTTTCTAAGAATATTTTACCTACTAAAGAATACATATTAGCAGTGAATTAATAAGCTTTTCGATTCACTTTTTAAAAATAGCTAAGTAAAAAAAAATCAAGGTTTTTAAAAAGATTTTATGTATTTATCTTCAGAGAGGAAAGGAAGAAGAGACAGAGAAAGAGATCAATGTATGGTTACCTCCCTTGTGTCCCCTGCCGGGAACTGGCCTACAATCCAGGCATGTGCCCCGACTGGGAATCGAACTGCATTCCTTTGGTTTACAGGCCTGCGCGCAATCCACTGAGCTACACTAGCCAGGGCCCAAGTTTTGTTTTTTAACAATTATTCCAAAAATCGATGTAATTTTTATATTCTTCACCTAAGTTCTTATTGTATAACTATAAATAAGATCAAGTGTAATTTTTTTCTAGAAATCTTTCTTAGTTTTCAAACCTGAATGAGAATCCCATTGTACAGCAAAAGATTATAAATCCACCAAACAACTAAAGAAGATTGCAATGTTATATATTTTAAAGGATTTATTCCTGTGCAAGAGAATATGATGGTTGTAAGCTCTTAGTATCATGAAAGAGAAAAATAAATAAAAGGTAACTTGATGAGGGCTATTTAATAGGAATGTAAATGTAATATTGGGTCCCAGTATCCAGATCTTGATTTCAATTACCTTGTGCTAATAAAAGGATCAAGATTTGCATAAATGACTCATCTTAGGTATGATTGAGGTGGGGAATATTCAAGATAAGCCTGGAAACACAAAGTAAAGTGCCCCCCCCAAAACACACACAACATAAAGGAGCCAAGCAAAAGACATGCCTTTAGCCAAAGCTTGAAAATTTGAGCAAAATAAAAAATATACATTAAATTATAAACATAAACATAAAACAAATATCTGCTCTTGTATAAGCAAGTGAGTAAATAAATAAATGGGGAGAGTAGACAAGTAGCCCGTGCAGAAGAATTCCTAACAAGTTATGTAGATACTTCATCTTCAAGGAGGTGAAGCACAATTCTTCACTCTTGAATTGTGGGCTATTCATAGTGACTTCTTTCCAAAGGGGACAGTATGGAAAAGGGTAAAAAGAGAAACTGTAGAGTGGAGAAGCCTGACGAATACTCCCTCAGCCAGATCTTGACAAAGGGCAACATGACAATGAAAAGTCAGGTGGATGGCACATACCCTTGATATGTGATGAGACAGGCACTTTACCTCTGTTACAATACAAAACAAGCAACCCATAACTCCAGCCTTATTGAGAGAAAAGAATCCGACCAATCCCAATTGAGGGGTAGTCCACAAAACACCCCACCAGCCCTCTTCAAAACTGTCAAGATAATAAAAGATAAGGAAAGTCGGAGAAACTGCCACAGCCACAAGGAGTCTAACAAGACATGACAACTGAATGTATTGTGGCATCCTATAGGGCAGGGGTGTCAAACTCCTTTTCACTGGGGGCCACATCAGCCTTGTGGTTGCCTTCAAAGGGCCAAATGTAACTTTAGGACTGTATAAATGCACCTACTTAACAGTTAAGCAACAGCTCGGCACTGCCGCCGGGTAGAAACAAGGTGCCAGGCTGGATAAAACAAGGTGGAGGGCCAGATTCGGCCCGCAGGCCTTGTGTTTGCCACCTGTGCTGTATGGAATCTTACAACAGAAAAGGGGCAGCTGGGGAAAACTGAGAAAAATCTGAATAAAGTATGAACTGCGGTTAATAATAATGTATCAATATTGGCTCATTGTTGGTGGCAAATGCACCTCACCCAAGTATGATCTTAACAATGTGAGGTGTCCCTCTGTGCTATCTTTGCAGGTTTTTTGTAAATCTAAAATTATCCTAAAGTAAAAACTGTATGAAAATATGTCAGGACAGCTCAGAAGAAAGTGTGACCATCTGCCTAGGGAGGGATCAGGGGAAGGAAAAGCACTTGATTCTTTATTTCTCTCTTCTTCTTCTTCTTTTTTTTTTTTGTATACTAGGAAAAGGTTTGAAAAGTGGTAATGTTTGAGTTTAGCTTTCAAGAGGAATTGAAGCTTCCTAGAGAAAGAAAGTAATTATAAGCAGAAGGAGAGACAGGTAAGGACATGAGGTATTCAGACAAGGAGGACATATTCAGGGCTACAAGATTTATGGAGCTGCTGTACGAAAAGTGAAGAAAACTTCTCTGGCTGGTGTAGCTCAGTGGATTGAGCACAGGCCTGTGAACCAAAGGATCAAGGTTCGATTCCCAGTCAGGGCACATGCCTGGGTTGCAGGCCAGTTTCCACCGGGGGACACACAAGAGGCAACCATACATTGATGTTTCTCTCCCTCTCTCCTTCCCTTCCCCTCTAAAGATAAATGAATAAAATCTTTTTAAAAAAGAAAACTTTGTGAATAGTTTTACAAAGGCTTAGAATACAAAAGGCTTTGCATAACATGATAAGCAATTTAGATTTACACCTGAAGATGGCAGACTAGACAGAAATATGGAAGCACAGGTACAGCCTGTGTTCACTTTAAGGGCAATAATCCCTATGGCATTGGTGGAGGTGATGCAAGCAGAAGCTAGAGGCAAGAATCCACTTAGGAAGATTCTATTGTTTTGTGAGTGTACAGGATGTCATTGACAGGAGTACCAATGGGCTGGACTTGGGGGTCATTTCGTGAATAGCATGAATAAGGTTTACTGGCAACCTGAATGTTAAACGTGAGGGAAGAGAAAAGTAAGCTCAGGAGGGTCCTGAATTCCTCACTTTGGTTCACCAGGTAGAGAGAACTACACTTCTCTGAGGGAGAGAGAGAGACACTAATATTTTGCGGTTATAACAGCAGGAGAAAAGAAGAGATCACACAGTCTTAGTGTAATAATCACAATACTTGCTTATTTATTTCATATGCATTTCCAGTTTTTCACACCCATGTTTCTGTGTTTCCATATAAAATAGCACTCATTTTTATTTAATAAACATATATATTTCTATAACTATATCAATAGATAGTTATATTTTATTGAGTTTATTGGGGTGACACTGATTTAAAAATATACAGGTTTCAAGTGTACAACTCAACAAAACATCGTCTGCACAGTGCATCATGCACCCATCATGCCAAAGTCTTTTTCCATTCCTATTCATCCCCCTTAGCTCACCTCTACCTAGGCCCTGCTTTCCCTCTGGCAATCATTATAGTGTGGCCTGTGTATATGTGTGTGCATATATATATACATATTTGCTTAATCCTGTTGGGAACTGCTGTACCTGGTTCCAGGAATTGTAACTACTCGCCATGGCTAAGACTGAGTGAATGACCTCCAGAATTTGAGCCACTTAGGAGACAAAACGTCTCTGATAGCAAACGCTGCCTCTGCTTCTCCCCTGTCCCGAAAGCATGGTGGATGGTCAATGATGGGTAAGACACCTCAGAGGAGGGGCAACCTAAGCCAGACATGATTACTTGGGAGGCCATCATGGAAGGACTCAGGGGGCTCCGACAAAGAGGGAGTGATGGACCCTTGCCCCCCGGCTATTCTGACATCACCCGAGTCCCCATGTCCTCTGGGAGAAGTGCTTCCTGGCTCTAATCCACTTAAGCTTGATAACCTGTGATGGGGGAGGTGGTGCAACCCTTTGTCAGCTAGAGTGGGATCCGGGGTGATCGGGCATAAGGAAGAATTCCTAAAAGTCCTGTGAAGCCTGCTTCACTAAGAGTGCTTTCATTCATATGGTAAGGGTCTGAGCAGGAAATGAGTATGTCTCCCCAAGTTTCTGCAACTCCCTTTCCTGACAGACACTGACTCAGACTAAGCCCTCAGCTTTCTTTGAAATGTTATCTACTGTTTGATCGTTGCCACCTGTATTTCTGCGTATCACAACCCAATAAAAGCCCCTTGAGGAGGAGTTCCCGGCCTTTTTCCTCTGAGAAACTGACCACCTCTCCTCCCCAAGCAGATCATGTCTTGGTAGTGTTACTTTCATCTGTGGTGGATGGGGGGACATGTGGGCAAAGTCGTTCCCCACGTAATCCCATCACCATTTTTCACCCAGCCACCCAACCCCCACCCCTCTGACAGCTGTCATTCTCTTACATGTATCCATGCCTCTGCTTCTATTCTCTTTGTTAAATTATTTTGTTCATTAGATTCCATATATAAGTGAGATCATATAGTATCTGTCTTTCTCTGACTGGCTTATTTCACTTAACATAGTATTCTCTAGTTCCATGCATGCTGTTCAAGAGGTAGGATTTTTCTTTTTTATTGCCAAGTAGTATCCCATTGTATCAATAGATAGTTTTTAAAGTGACCACATGGGAAAGGAGAAATCATACTGTCCCAAAAGTTTGGTCTTCCATGGAGAGTGAGAATTGAAAAATTGATACAGTATGGCTTATGTAAGGCTCCCTTAATGAAAAAATATTACTCCAACTTAATGTTTTACTTAGAGAGGCAATATGTATCTGGGTTAAGGACCAGGACTATATTACCTGGGTTACTATCATATCATTACTGGATTGTTTCTTGGAGTTTGTTACTTTATCCCTCAGCATCTCATTTTCTGGTCTGTTAAATTGCCCTCATCTCTATTGAGATGATTACAACATTACCATGAACTTATTAATTGATCACTAAATAGTAGCCATTTAATATTATAGGTATTACTCATCCTTGAGATTTCTTTAATTTGGCAGAGAGAAAAGTGAGAGCAGTAAAAGCTGTTGTAAAAGCTCTTGACAAAGCTTCAAAATATAAAATGCGCTTCCATATACATAGAATTAAAACCTTTTCCAAAAGCTCTATTTGATATGTAAAATGGGTTGTGTTATCTCCACTTTATAGGTATGGAAATGTAAACTCCGAGTACCTAAGACACAATTCCAAGGTTACAGAGACAGTAAGTCCCAAAGCCGGGTGGAGACCCTAAGCCTTTGTGTTCTGCTCTATCCAGCACCCACTCCATGTTAGAGTTTGAATGTATCACTGTACTTGTTTGGAGAGCTATGGGTTCAGATTCTGCCTTTGCCACTTATTTATCTCCATGATTTTGAAGGAATTATTTCTCTAAATTGCTATTATTTAATCTGCCAAATGGGATAATGTTTGCCTTTTAAGATATTTAGGCACTGATAAGAGGAGTGCATAAAAATCACTTGGCAAGTTGTTGACAAAAAGGAAAACTTCCTCATAATCTATAAGCTATTTGCACATGAGTCTTCTAGCATAAATCCTATCTCTATGGAAGAATACTAATAGATTTGCTGGGGGGAAAAAAGAAGTTGCTTCATTCTAAATGTATTGTTGCCCAATGCACCAATATCCTTTACAGGATTAAGGCTGTGTTTTCAAGTGGCCAGCCAGGTCTCCTGATTTAACTATAATAAATCATAATAGGTATGATCACTGTTACTGCTATTGTTATATACAAGAAAAATGTGGATAGCTTATACCCAGGAAAATCACCATGAACATTAAGATCACAAGCTGTACAGTACACAGCCTACGATCTGATACTTCAAGAAAACAGCAGAAAAGCCAGTTTGGCTCATTAGTATCTCAGTTTGTATCACTAGGCACTTTGCCACCATCTCTGCTTAAATTATCTTACTCTGATGAAATGTCAACTTAGAGTTGGCATGCTATGTATTATAGTTATACTTATTTCAAGATAATATCTACCACTTTCCCCCCCAAAAATAAAACCCACAGAAATGGGTTTAATCTCATATTTTTGGCAACTGTTGATGAGACCACAAGTTTGAAAATTTAACAAAATTGCATACTGGCACATAGTATTGCCCCTCTCCTTGATGTATAAAATATATGGTGAGCACCTTTTATTTACCAGGTCTTAGGCTACACATTGTTTTAAAGATGCCGAAGACAAGGTCCCACGAAAAGGGCTCACCACATAGGTAGGAAGACAGAAAAAAACACACAATGAATGTGTGATTACAGCAGAAGTAAGAAAAATCAACTTCATTTACATAGGGGAAGGGTTCTCTCTGCCATGTTAATGGACTTACTTTTTTTTACTTGTTTTTGTTTGGTTTTGTTGTTTTAAAAGTAGAATAGGTCTTACATGACTGCCTATCACAGGTAACACAATTGATTCTCATCTTAAAGAGAACGTGTGGCCATTTTTTGTGGGAGTACACAATAATGCCAGCTATAAATATTTGAGTGCTTGACATGGGCCAGGTAGAGTTCCTAGTGAATAGTGATCTCATTGGGTTCTTTTTTTTTTTTTGATGACAGTGTTTTTCATCAGTGAACACAATGGAGAAAAGTTCTCACTGAGCCTTGCATCTAATAATTGTGCAGTATAGAATATTTTCTCCTAGAACTTCTGAAATACAACCCTAAAAGAACCTCATTTTTTGGACTCTTTTAGCAATACTATTTTGCTAGAGATATATTCAAGTTTGTGATTAAGTTCCACATAAATTAAGGAATAACAATATCTCTAAAAAAATTCACTACTTACTTAAGTTGACAAATCTATAAACCCAACAATGAGTGATTTATAGACCCAGAGAACAAGATTTCTCTTTCTAACTAAGGCCGATTCAGGATTCTCACAACAGCTCTGGGAGGTCCCCATCCTTAATATTTCTATTCTACAGATGAATAAACAAAGGATTGAAAAAGTTGTGCTCAAAATAGATCAGGGAGTCGGGATTTAAAATCACAGAGGACAACTCCAGCACTAAAAGGTTATTATTCTGGTAGATAGAGAAACTTTTCCAAAATGGGTAAATGTTGAGTGTTAGAAATCAAGCAGACCCCAGATGGTATGCTTTCTCAGCTCACAGCTGAGGACTGACATAGGAGACCCAGCCTGCTCTGGCTTTCCTTGCTTGTCCACCAATAGGAAGAAGTGATAGAGCTCTTCCTATTTCCCCTCCCTTCATCTCCACAGGTCTAGCAATAGGCAGAGGAATACAACTGAAGCTGTGTTGTGTTCCTCTAATGCCTCATTACCTAGACTTATTCTTATTAAGAATAAGCATGGGTCTTCTGCAGATTGCTACTTCCATAGGCTATATACTGGTATATGAAAAAAAATTCAGCTTTGTCATAAAACAAGTTTGGGAAATACCTAGAAATAACCAGTTTAACATACTAGTTATTTCTCCCCATGCTATTCCTCAGACCCTGTAATATACATTGTCAATTTTCAATTGAGGGCATATACAATGCAAGATACTCCATAACTATTTAAGCAAGAAATTTTTATTTCTTCGTGGACATTTAATGGATCTAATGTTCGATGGAATGCACTTTCAGGGAGATCATCCTAGGCACTTCAATATCATTTCAGAAGTCACAACAAGCATTTGTCTCTCTCTTGGAGAAATCAGGTGTCTTTCTATAGGCCTTGTTGCTTAGCTACAAAGTAACCAGAAGAGCTAAATGAATCATCTGCAAATCAAATTATCAATAAAGTACATTATCACATTCTATTATTAGGAGAGTCATTTGGCTTTTTTCATATTAGGACAAAAGAATCATATTTAAAGCCTACAAGGTAACACAAGCTTCCTGATAACTTGATTAAATAAGCATTAGAGCACATTTTGGGATTGCTTTATTGTAAATAACGGAATTGACAACCCTGTTACAGGATCTACATGAACCATTCCTGTAAAAGTGCCTCCCTGGAGAAACTCGAGTAGATACTTCCCCAAATACTAAAAAGGTATTTCTCATTTCCGAAAGGGGTAAAGGCTATCAGAAGCTTTATCTCACATGCATAATATGAATTATTTGCTTCCATTAACTTTGTATTTTTAACTTGTCAGCAATGTTTCCCTTTTGAAAATTATCTTATGGTTCCTATGGAAAGCATTAAGATTGTTTTCACTCATTGGGTCATTCCCGCTCCCCTCCCAATCCTGTATTTCACCATCATCTCTTAACTCAGTGCCTGATCAGAGTAGGTGCCTATTTAATATTTACTAAAATCATTTATTTATTTGTACTTTTCCAAGAGAAAAGAAAACCTTTACTAATTACTATTAACCAAATGTTTTTTTCTTCTAGTCACACTACTCTGTCCCCAATTCTCACACCTATGAATGCGTATCAAAGGCTACTTTCTTCTTTATGTTCAAACATAGCTTAAATGATGCTCTCAGCTTCCTCCAATAGTCACTAACAGCACCAAATTTGTTTAAGTTCTAGTAATAGCAGCATTCTTTATAACAGCCAAGAACCTGAAGCAATCCAAGCATCTATCAACTGGTGAATGATTATTATAAAGAAAGAATGAAGTCCAAGCTACAACATAATGAAACTGACACATCACACTAAGTGAAAACAGCCAGCCACAAAAGATCACATATTTTATGATACCATCTATAATAGAATGCTCAAAAAAAAAAGAGAAAAATCTATACACGTAGAAACTAAATTACTGGCTGCCCAGGGCTGGGGGTGAAAACAAGGAGTAATTGTAATTGGGCATGTGGTAAAGAAAATGCTCTAAAACTTGATTGTACTGCTGGCTGGACAACTTGATAAATTTACTAACAATCACTGAAGTGTGCACATATGTTAATAAATTCATGGCATGTAAATTATACCTGTAAATGTTGTTTAAAGATAGTAATGAGTACCACTGGACTTTCTCAAAATGAAGCTTCCCATCACCATCCCCCTATGAGCTAATGTATCTTTGTTTTACGCACAATTTCTTTTGCTACACAGGCATTCATTCTGCACCAGAAATGTTTTTGACATTATTATTATTCTTCCAGCAAGTATCTGTGATTTGTGGTAACTATTTTAGAAACACTCATTTAGTGAGTGTGCTTTTACCATGAGAAGATACTCATTTCCTTTTCAGCGTAGCTGTCCATATATGTATTTTGCTGTATATAATATGCACCGACATTGTTGGCCCAAACTTTCAGGAAACAAATGTTTTAATTTTTTAATTCAATTTATTTACTTATATTTAGAAACAAAATTGATTATCATATTCCAAGGTGTCATTTTGCATAGATAGTGTTGTTGCTTTTCTAGAGTTATACTTTAATTGCATAGGCATAAATAAAAGATTTAAAAATGCTGATAGAATCAGTACTACCCATGTATAATGTACATCCTTATTTTTTCCTCAAAAATTTGGGTAAAAAAGTACACACAATACATGGCGAAATACGGTACCTTAGACTAATTTCTTTTTCTTCTTTGATTTTTTTATCTGAAAAAATATGATGCCTACCATTTACAAAGTTTTTAAATATTCACATTCAAATAGAATACCTTTTAAAAACAGAATACCTACAGTGAAGCTATTTAAATAATGTTCTAAGATGAGTATTGCTCTAAGAAAGCTTTTTAGCAAACTTTACTTCCATTTTATTTTATTCAAATGCATTGAAAATTAGCAGCTACATTGCCCCATTATAAATATCCCAAATTTTACACACATTTTTAGAACCAGAAAGTTAAAATGTATAGATTTTTCACCACTCCTGTGACTTGATTTTTCTTATCAGGAAGAGCTAAATGCAGTTGTTGTTTGGTATATGTTATTTTCCTAAGAACACACTTCTCACTTATAAAATGTTTTTCCACCTTACTTTTTGAAATTGTTCTTAGCCAAAATAATATTGACAATTGTAATTATCTAAAGGTTTTTTTCTGACAAGTCTCTCCAGGCTTTTAAACAGAAGAGATAATTTCAAATTAAAACTAAATCTTAGAGAATAAATAAAGGGACTTTCATCTTTTAAATAATAAATTCATACAACTTGGAGGTTAACAAAGCCACATTTTATAAAGGAGTCACCTAGCTTTCTTATAATACAATATTGGAGTGAATAATTTTTCTTTGGACCTGTGCTCTTTTTCGCTAATATTAATGAATCCTTGAGTTATAAAATAATTAAATAGAAAAATCCAAAAAGACTCAGTACAAGAGTAGCTGAGAATATCAACTTGAGGCCAACCCAGACAGGTTAAATTAAATAAAGTATTTAAAGTGCACACTTCTTGCTTGTATAACTCTGGAAAAGTTTATACTATCTTTGAGTGCCAGGTTATTTGTAAAATGTGTTAATGGAGTTAGCATATGATCGAATGAGATAACATATTTCAAATATGTTGCACAAAGCCCTATACATGATAAAAGGTCAATAAATGAGCAAGAAACTTAATCATCCTTTATTTGCCCAGTAAATACCCAAATACTAACCTAAAATAATGGTAATGCTATAAGCCACTCTCTATTTCTGATGATTTTCTACTTTGACTTGGACAACAGAAAGAACATTGACTGAGTAAATATTTCTAAACAGTATCCTCAAATTGTATCCAAATCATTTATTGAAGAAGCATTGCTAAATGATTGCCATCAATGGATAAGTAAAGCTAAAATTTTCTTGCACAAGTGAAAGGTAAATAGCCTCTAGTTCCCATGATTCCATCATTCTAGCTGCTGCCTCTTCCTTTCCCAAAGACCCAGCCCAACTAATTCAGCTCCAATGGCTTTTAGATGTAGTAGGTGACATTAAATGGCAAGATTTTGTGCACAGTTTTGTTTACTATATTTTTCCTTATAATTTCAGGGTCATAAGTTACCTGCTTTATGTGATGTAGGATTAGAAATACTCTGTATTCAGCAATCTTTAAAACGCACACTTCTATGCCACAGTTATTCTCTCTTTTCCTAATAAAATATTTCAAAAGAATCCCAACCACTACAAGGGACTGAATGCCATGAAGTACTGTGTACACCTTCTGTAGCCACTACTTTTATTGAATGATTACAAGTTTACGTGAATGCTATTCCTGACAACCATAAAGGAATGAAAAACAGCAGACTGTTGGTTCATGATCTGTTATCATAATGTCTGTGGGATTCACACATGTACAGCAACATTTTATGCCAGGTGATAAATGTATGGTTTTAAGATGCCCACTCCAATGACGGGCCATTTATGCTAAGTCTATATGCTCAAAGTGATACAGCGACACAGAAAAGCCACCCTCTCTGCTTTAAAGATCACATTAGGATTTTGGATGTGATTTATACAGCCTTTATTTCTAAAGTTGAAAGTTTTCTCTTTGCAAATCAGTGGTTTAGGATTTGGGGTTTCATTGTCCGACTAAGCATGAATTAAAAGCTATGGGACTATGTTTCCCCAGCATGTTATGAGAAAGCAAACGGACTGTAATTCAGAATCCCTGCTACTTTACACCAGTGCTTACCAATGGTCAATGTTCATAAAAATCATCTGATGACTTTATCCAACTTCATATTCTGATTCAGTGGATTTGGGACAAGGCCTGAGATCCTACACTTCCATTAAACTCCCCTGTGATGTCAGGCCACGAATCCATAGGACACACTTTGAGTAGCAAAGGCCTAAGTTACCATCATACTGACAAGGCAAGGTTTAAAAATTAGAAGGCAGTTTAGAGAGTTTGTTATAATACAAATCTTACATCATGTGGGGAAGTTAAAATAAAAGAACTTAGTGACAGGCAATAACACTGTATGCTAGAGGGGCTAAAGTCTTTTAGGCCTTTATAATCACTTGGCAGGACTAACTCCAGATGTGTTTTTTCTCTCTGCCTACCTTCAGTTCACCTTAAATCCATTCTGCAAACTCTATGTAAACCGGGGTCAAATGTGGCAGGGAGGGGGCTATAATCCTAGGTGGGAATAAAATTTATACCTTTATTTACATTAACCTTGAACCTTTCCTTCAATTATCAATGTAGACAACATACTTTGTAATAGCAGTGCCTGCAATTTTATCAATATAGACATCATAGACATAATACAATTTATGGGCTACTTCGAAATTATGAGGTTTATTAAATCTGTGCATGGCTAGATCTAGTTATGTAATGGAATAAAAGTATATATCGTTATATGACAAATTTATTTTAATATTCTTCTAACAGTATTACTAATTATATCATTTCTTTTCAAAGTCTTTGTAGTTTATTTTGTGCATTTGAAAGCATTTTTCTTAGAAGGAATTCCTGGGTATTATCAGATGGCTAATAGGATTCATGTCACAGGCAACCTTCTCAACCATAACTTACCTTTTCTACATCTCTCCTAACTCTGATTAAATTATAATTCTCCCAGCAACAATGTGATGCTCCCTCACCCAGTCACAGGACGTGTTGGGCTTTCCCCTTCATCCCCGCCCCCATAGAACTGTCCCCATATCAGCATCATTGTGTTTATCACTTTGTTTTGAAAGTACACCGTTGTTCCTGCATGTATAGATCTCTACCACACTCCAATAGTGCCAAAGGGGAAAAAACATGACTATTCTTTAGGTAACTTCCACATTTGACATATAATCATCCCTTCGCACATTACTGTTGAACACTGTTAGAAAGGAAATAAAACCTGCTGTGTAATTTCAAGGATGCATGGAAATCCAATGTGATGCACAGGAAGCCTTCCAGGAAGAAACAAAATACTCGGGATGTCCTTTGTAATGCAGAAGCTTATCCAATCAGCACATTGTATACCTTAAACATGTACAATGCACCATAAAGCCAGGTGGGGAAAAAGAGGGTATGGAGAACAGTGTTAAGGCCTGCCTGAGAGAAAATAGTCTCTACAGCATTTCTACCATTGAACAAGCAAGTGGAGGTGAGACATTGGGTTCCACAGAAAGTGAGACATCTTAATGGGTTGTAGTTGCTTTCCTGTCATAACAGATCCTTGATCTTCACTGACTCCGACACAGGAGGTAAAACAAGAAAGGGGACTCCCTGTGAATTCACTCTTCTAATTATAGCAAGTCTACTCTATGAAGACCTAGAATGTTGTTATTGAACCATTTGGTGAAATCCAAGGCAGCAACTGCTTTGTACTTTCTCCAGGTAACAGTTTAACTTCAAAGTTTGCAGTTGTTCTGAAAATACAAATGTTTATTAAGAGTCCATTCATTATGCTGGCTCATTCGGTTAGAAGACCTTTAGCACCCTAACTGATTTAAAATATACTCATGAACCTAAAAAACAAATTCAGCAAAAATTTACCAAATGCCAAACTGATGTTTTAAAGCACAGACACTGAATTCATGGGAAGAAGATGTATTTAGCCACCCCTAACAATTCACACACTAGAAATGTATGTATGAACTCAGAAAAAAAATTCCCAACTCCATTTTTCCTAACCTCTTCTAAGCCACCATCAGTGATTAGTTTCTTTTTTTTATTTTAATTAATTTTATTTAGTTATTTTTCAAGTACAGTTTTTTGTCTATTTCTCCCATCCCAGCCCACCCCGCCCCTTGCTCCCCACCTCCCTCCCATTTCCACCCCCCTTAGTTCTCATCCCTGTGTCCTTCCTATTTGTTCCTCCAAATCCCTCCCCCTTTTTCCCTTTAACTTCCCTTCCTTCTCCCCTCTGGTCACTGTCCCCTTGTTCTCATGAACGAGTAATGATTAGTTTCTAAAACAGCCATCCAACAGGTCTTCCTGATTCTTCCCTTGACCTTTTGATTGTCTTCTCAACACAGTATCCAGGGTCATTCTTTTTTTTTTTTTTAAGAGAAGCTCTTTTTTTAATTTTATTTATTTATCTTTAGAGGGGAAGGAGAGAGAGAGAGAGAAACATCAATGCATGGTTGCCTTTCGTGTGTCCCCTACTGGGAACTGGCCTGCAGGGAACCAGCCTGCAACCAAGGCATATGCCCTGACTGGGAATCAAACCTCGATTATGTGGTTCGCAGGCTCACACTCAATCCACTGAGCTACACCAGCCAGGGCCAAGGTTATTCTTGAAAAATAAAAAAATGACACTGTCATTCCTTCACTCAAAACCGTCCAATGATTTCCCCATTCAATGAGAATGAAAGCCAAATTCTTTACAATGTCCACGCAAAGCCTGGTGGAACCACCTGGCCTCCCAGTATCTCGTGACTTCATCTCTTCTCCTTCTGCCTTGCCTCACTGTTCTGCAAGCACGATGACATTCCAGTTGCTCCTTGAGCTCACCAAGCTTGCTCCTGCCTTTGAAACCCTTGCATTCTCTCTCTTATACAGAAGGCTCTTTCCTATGACCTCTACACGATTCCCTCCTTCACTGACTTTAGGTACTTGCTCAAAAGTACAACCACTATGGAAAACAGTATGTAATTTTCTCAGAAAACTAAAAGTGGATCTGCCTTTTGACCCAGCAATTTCACTGCTAGGATTATATTTTAAGAACCCTGAAACACCAATTCAAAAGGACCTATATACACCAATGATCATAGCAGCACCATTTACAATAGCCAAGTGCTGGAAGCAACCTAGGTGCCCATCAGTAAATGTATGGATCAAAAAACTATGGTACATTTACGCAATGGAATTCTATGCAGCAGAAAGAAAGAAGGAGCTCCTACCCTTTGCAACAGCATGGATGGAATTGGAAAGCATTATGCTAAGCAAAATAAGCCAGGTGCTGAAAGACAAATACCATATGATCTCACCTTTAACAGGAACCTAAACAACAAAACAAATGAGCAAAATATAACTAAAAACACTGAAATAGAGAACAGGCTGACCAGAGGGGAAAGGGGAGGAAATTTCAGGGGAAAAAAAGAAGGTTTTACAGGAACAAGTATAAAGGACACATGGACAATAACAAGGGGGGGTGGAAATGGGAGAGAGGTGTGGAGGGCTGGGGGGTGGGCTGAAATGGGAGTAAAAGACAGAAAACTGTACTTGAACAACAATTAAATTAAAATGTATACTCACACTCCACTTTAATTTATTCCATGATACTTATCAATAACTGAGACAGCATCTATAGTATTTGGCAAATATCAACTTTATTCTCCTTGAATGTCAGTTTCATAAAAACATTTTTTCTCCTTTTTATTGTTATTTGCTGCTGTTAGCTCCAAAATCTAGACCTGTGCCAGTTTCTTCTAAGTATACACTTTTCTCACAGAAATGAAAGAGGGAGCATTAGCTGGTTGGTTCGGTTGGTTGGAGCATCATCCATAACCAGAAGGTTGTGGATTCAATTTCAGATCAGGACACATATCTGGGTTGTAGGTTTGAGCCCTGGTCCAGGCATGTATGATCCCTGGTCCTGGCACATACAGGAGGCAACCAATCAATGCTTTTCTTCTCTCTTCCATTCATATTTCTCTCTCTCTTCCTTCTTTCCTTTCCTCTCTCTCTCTAAAGCAATGAAAAAAATGCACTTGGATGAGAATATAAAAAAGAGAAATGAAGGAAGAAAATGAGAAAGCAAGCAAGAGGGAGACAAAGAAAGAAGAGTTCCATATGTGAAGCACTGATGAGTATGTGTACAAACATATAAAATATATTACTGGTCTTGATATGAATTTCACTGAGACTATCGATGGCTTTTGGTAGTATTGACATTTTAGCAGTATTAATTTTCCAATCTATGAACACAGGATACCTTCCCATTTATTTGTACCTTACTCAATTTATTGATGTCCTCTAATAACAGGTAATTTCAGCATATGGAAAAGAGTCCATGTTATATCTGAAATGCACATTAATTCACCAACATTTCTGTCGCCTTGGTCCACCTCTAAGTCAGGGCATTAACAGTGTCAAGCATCCTGTACAGCTAATTCAAAAAGGGAAACTCAGTAGCTAATGAAATGTTACTTGAAAGTCATGCATCTAACAACATCATTACTCTCCCTCGTAGCATCTCCTAATTGTCCTAATGGAAAAGGACTTTGGTCAAGTTACTTCCATTTTTGTTCTCAATACGATACTCATTGGAGTGTATTTGACAATAAAACCCATGCTTTTGGGATGTGCAGTGTTCTGAGTTTCAACAAAGCACATTCAGTTTTATAACTTCGACAAAATTCAAAGTGTATTTCCATCATCTGCAAACATTGCCTTGAACCCCTCTGTGCTAATTTTTCAGCCTTACTTCCAGCTGTTAGGAACCATTAATCTGGCTTCTGTTCCCATCAATTTGTCTTTTCTAGAATGTTAATGTAAATCGAATCATACGGTACACAGCCTTTGCTATCTAGGTGCTTTCACTCAGCATAATGCTTTTGAGAGACATGTATTTATTGTAAGCATTGTTAGTTTGTACCTTTTTATTACCGCACAGGTAAAATTCTTTTTAAAAAGTTTTATTGTCGTAAACAAAGAAAACTGCACAAACACACACAGCACTAGGCTTTAACACAAAGGTGACAGAAGTAAATATCTCTTAGGGTACGAGAAGTAGTCAGTTACCAGCACAGAAAAAGTCCCAGTGCTATATGGGATCTGAAACTCTACAACCATCCTTCTCTGCAAAAGTAACCAGGATGCTGATATTTAAGAGCATATTTTTTGTGAAAGAAAAATTTTACTTATTTTTTAATCTTTGTTTTTTTCCATTACCATTTGCCCCCCTTATACCGCCCTCCCCCCACCAGCAATCACCATACTTTTATCCATGTCCCTTAGTCCTTTTTCCTTTTTGCTCAATCCCTCCATCCCCTCTCCTCTCCCCCCAATTAGCTGTCATCCTGCTCTGCATCTATGAGTCTGTACCAATTTTGCCTGTTAATTCAGTTTGTTCACTGGATTTCACACATGAGTGAAGTCATATGGTATTTATCTTTCTCTGACTGGCTTATTTCACTTAGCATAATGTTCTCCAGGTCCATCCTTACTGTTGCAGAGGGTAAAACTTCCTTCTATTTTTACAGCTGGGCAGTATTCCATTGTGTAAATGTCCCATGGTTGTCTTATTCACTCATCTACTCATGGACACTTGGGCTTAGAGATTGCAATGGACACAGGGATGCTTAGGTTCTTTTGAATTAGTGTTTTGGGTTCCTTTGAATATATTTCTAGAAGTGATATCACTGGGTCAAAATGCAGACCCATTTTTAATGTTTTGAGGTGTCTCCATATGGCTTTCCATAGTGGCTACACCAGTTTGCATTCCCACCAACCGTGCACTAGAGTTTCCCTTCTCCACATCCTCACCGGCACTTGTTGTTTGTTGATTTACTGAGGATGGCCATTCTGACAGGTGTGAGGTGGTATCTCATGGAGGTTTTAGTTTGCATTTCTTTCATGATTAATGATGTTGAGCATCTTTTCATATGTCTATTGGCCATCTGTACATCCTCTTTGGAGAAGTGTCTATTTGAGTCCTTTGCTCATTTTTTAATTGGGTTGTTTGTTTTTTGGTGTTGAATTTTGTTATTTGACTTAAAGAGTGACAGCAGCAGAATTGTGGACTAGGATAGAGACTAGAAGACTCCAATCTCTCATTCCTCCACAGAAACAAAGTTGGAGGGTTTACACTATCACATTGAAAATTTTATCATTTTATCTTCAATTTTTTATCTGGTAGTATAAACCCTCTAATGTACACACAAACAATAAAATATTATTTAGCCATAAAGGGAATAAAATTCTGACACATGCTACAACATAGATGAATCTTGAAAACATTATGCTAAGTGAAATAAGTCAGACATGAAATGTCAAATGGTGTATGATACACCACTTATATGAGTTACCCAGAATAGGTAAATTCATAGAAACAGGAGGTTGAATAGAAGTTACTAGAAGCTGAGTGGGGAGAGGGGATTAGGAGAATCTATTGTTTAATGAGTACAGAGCTTCTGTTTGGGATGATGAAGAGTTTTAGAAATGGATAGTGGTGATTTTTGCACAGCATTGTAAATGCACCTAATGCCACCAAACTGTACAATTAAACATGGTTAAATTGGTCAATTTTGTTGTATATTTTACCACAAAAAATCATAGTTGTCTTATTTAAAATTATGTAAATTGAGTCACACAGGCTATACTTTGTACTAGCTGAATTATTTTAGTCTGTGTTACTTGTATAGTTCATCCATTTCAGTACACAGAGTTATTGTCCATTCACTTTCCTTGCTATGTAATATTCCATCTGTGGATACTATACTATTAACATATCTATTCTACTACTAATAGATATTTTAGTTGTTTTCAGTGCTGGGTTATTACACATGATGATATAAAGTAATATTTTAGCTTTCATAAAGGAGAAAACCTTTAACTTATTTTTGTCATTACAAATTGTCAATAAATGGGACAAAATATAACTATTCTCAGAAGTTAAGTCAGTGTGAGAAATCTTAAAGTACCTTAAGTGTAGTCTATTTATCATCTTTTCAATTTAAATATTCACCACTTCCCTTCAGTCTATACCCATCTTTCGTTATTTTTCAGCTTTGTCCATACATGATTGTCATGTGTGTATGAGAAATCTAAATACATTCCATAGACACTTTCTTTTGGCCCAGATGCCACATACAGTGCTCTGAAAATTAAGTTCAAAATTCAAGAGGATATTTGACTGAGTTGAGTCATATTCTTCTTGTTTCAAGACTCATACAAGCACTGTGCTTCTAGAAATATTTCAGTGTTAAAACAGAAATTTACATATATGTATAAGAATGTACACAGACACAGTTCTATGGTTATTTAAGCAAAAATTGTTAACTATAATCTTTTTTTCAATTAGAACATTTTATATAATGTGATTTTTAGAATTCATCTCAATTTTCATTTCAAGATTGCATTTTACTAGACAAACTTGTCAATGACATCCTGTCAAATATGTGTATAATAACAAATTTCATTTCCTTTTTCTGGGTTATTATGAAATTACCTTTCCAAAACTGAAAAAAAAAATACCAACTGCTTAGAAAGTGTTTTATTCAGTTAAATTAGCCTTTGAAATTTATTGCCTCCACTTCAGGCTAAATCTGCTAAGTTAACATTGGCATGTCTATGCAAACACTTCAATGATGATGATTTGGATAAGATGTACTGAGTTTCAATTCTAAAGTTACTCGGCCTGGAATCCCTGATCTGCCTGGTAACCATGGATACTGAAGGCTGACCACAGCATGTTCCATCATCTTAGTAAATTCACATGAATAGAGATAACTATATTAATTAGCAATACTGAAAACTTAACCAAAGAAAAGAAAGAAAAGGGTAATTCTATATTTTTAAAACTCAAGCTGGTAATTCATGTAATGTTAGAAGTTTAAACAGCTTATGCAGGACTAAATATATAAAACACTGGAGTTTAAGGAATGATTAGAACATTGTTTTCAATATTAGTACAAGAAGGGAAACATGATTAAAAGTAAATGGCTAGGATATGAGTTCTAATGACTCAAATTACAAATATACTACCCTTACCTTTTCACATTGGAATGAAGTTTAATTTCAATACACTAATTACTTAGCACTCATGTAAATCACATAGTTTCTAACATGCAAGGAATTTAAATGTCCACAAATGATATGTTTGCATTCCCATGGTTATAAGACAAATTTTAAGTTTGGTTATTATAATATATAAGCTAACCTTGGCATTCCTATCTTTTCAATAAATAGTTTAAAAAGACAGAAATGAAATCAATTGATTATGGGCCCTTGAGCAGTTGCTCAAAAGGTATTTTAAGTAATTATAGAAGAGGCTATAAAGAACTTCTGCAGTATTAAAGTGATTACTAATTACCTTTGCCAATTATCTGATTTCAAACACTGAACCTATTGATTAGGATATTATTGTTTAAAATTGTGTGATTTATTGGCAATTATAAGCTGCTAAATAACTTTTATATAAAATTATTCTGACACACTTATTCCTTAATTACATCAGCTATTTAACCAAACACAGGTATTATAGCCCAGGAAAGTATGTAAAATAGTCTGACAAATACAGCTACAGAGCTTATGGCTATAGACAATGAGAGATGTTTAGTGATGGAAACACTATATGTCTGGTTGTAGATAACAAGAGACATTTAGTGACAGAAACAGCATATATATATATACATTTTAAAATATTTATTTTTAGAGGGGACAGGAAGGAGAAAAAGATGGAGAGAAACATCAATGTGTGATTGCCTCTCACACACACCCCTTCTGGGGACCTGGCCTGCAATCCAGGCATATGCCCTGATTGGGAATTGAACTGCAACCCTTTGCTTCACAGGCCCGTGCTCAATCCACTGAGCTACACCAGTCAGGGCAACATATATATTTTTTAATTAAATGTTATCCATTATGCACCCTGGCTGGTGTAGCTCAGTAGATTAAGCATGGACTATGAATCAAAGGGTCGCAGTTCAGCAGTTCAATTCCCAATCAGGGCATATGCCTGGATTGCAGGCCAGGTCCCCAGTAGGGGGGGGTGTGTGAGAGGCAATCACACATTGATGTTTCTCTCCCTCTCTTTCTCCTTCCCTTCCCCTCTAAAAATAAAAAATATTTTTTAAAAAATGTTATCCATTATGCTATTACAGCTGTCCCAATTTTCCCCTCTACCCAGCCCCTCCAATCCCTCAGGAAATCCCTACTCCATTGTCTATGTCCATGGGTTATGCATATATGTTCTTTGGTTATACTATTTCCTAGGCTGTACTTTACATCCCCATGACTATTGTGTTAACTACCAATCTGCAGTTTTTAATTCCTTCACCTTTTCACCCATCCCTCCAACAGCCCTCCCATCTGGCAACCATCAAAATATTCTCTGTATCTATGATTCAGTTTCTGTTCTGCTTGTTTATTTTCTTTTTTTTTGGATTCAATTGTTGATAGATATGTATTCGTTGTCATTTAAGTGTTCATTTTTTTACAGCTTTTATTTATTCATTTCCAGAAGAAGAAAAGGGAAGGAAAAGAAAGAGGAACAGAAACATCAATGTCGAGTTGCTTCTCATGAGCCCCCTACAGGGGACCTGGCCTACAACCTAGGCATGTGCGCTGACTGGGAATTGAACTGGCAACCTTTCGGTTCACAGGCCACTGCTCAATCTACTGAGCCATACCAGCCAGGCCTACTGTTGTTGTTGTTGTTGTTATTATTCTCCCTCTCCCTCCCCCTCCTCCTCTTCTTCTTCTAGAAGACCCTTTAAAATTTCATATAATGTTGGTTGAGTAGAGATATACTCCTTTAGCTTTTTCTTATCTGGGAAGCTCTTTATCTGTTCTTTGATTCTAAATAATAGCTTTGCTGGGTAGAGTAATCTTGATTGTAGTTCTTTGCTTTTCATCCCTTTGAATATTTCTTGCTAATCCCTTCTGGCCCAAGTTTCTGTTGAGCTGACTGACTTATAGGGTTTCCCTTATAGGTAACTAATTGCTTTTCTCTTGCTGCTTTCAAGATTCTTTGTCTTTAACCTTTGGTATTTGAGTTATATGTCTTGATGTAGGCTTCTTTAGATTCATCTTGTTTGGGACTCTCTGTGCTTCCTGGACTTATATGTCTATTTCCTTCATTAAGTTAAAGAAGTTTTCTGTCATTATTTTTTTCAAATAGATGTTCAATTTCTTGCTCTCTCTCCCTCTGTCATCTCTGTGATGTAAATATTGGTGTACTTGAAGTTGTCCCAGAGGCTCCTTATATTATCCTCACTTTTTTGGATTCTTTTTCCTTCTTGCTGTTCTGATTGGGTATTTTCTCTTCCTATATTCCATAGCACTGACTTGATTCTTCACTTCATCCACTTTACTGTGGATTCCTTGTAAATTGTTCCTTATTTCAATTAGTGTATCCTTCCCTTCTGACTGGTTCTTTTTTGTTATATTCATGCCCTTTTTATGGGAAACAGTATATATCTTATCAAACATTCTATATTCTCCACTTCAGCTGCATTTCTGTGTACAACACATCTCATTATATACTCTTATCACCTATATCCATTACTTTGTCATTAAAGGGTTGAATGAAAACTATATATAAAAACTTACTATGCATCTAAAAGCTTGTTGATTTCTGTTTATTTTTCTCAATTACCGAGCATTATTTTCTGCATAAAAAGTGCCTGATGTGGTGGTGTCCATCAATGATGTTTTCAAGGGCAATGGGATCATTGACTACTTTGCTAAATGACTGAGGAATAACCTTTATTTATTAAAGTGTGTTGAGGGAGATGTTACTAGTTATTTCCATTATTATTAGTTTTTTGTTGTCATATATATTTGAAAGCTCCAGTTAACTCTAAATACTAGATATTAATATACCCTACTAAACTCTCTCAATAGTCTATAATAAATGCATACTTTTACTTAACCCATATATTTTTAAATATATTTGATCTTAAATTCCCCTTTTGTCAAATAGCTATTACAATTTTATAGAACATTGTAGAATTCTAGTCAAGAGAAATGTTTTTTTTAATTATCATCATGTTCTCAAGATTACTCATGATCACTAAAAATATGGAGAAAATAAGACTATACTTTAAAATCTAGTGCATAAAATAATCACCATACAGAAGTTATCTAGCTCTGGGCTGCTCTTGGCTGGGATCAGATAAATCAGCTATACACCATGTTTCTTTCATCCTCCTTAGGGTCAGAGAAGTTGTTTTCTTATGAATAAAAACCCATTATATGTAGCCAATAAACTTGGTGGCACATAGTTTGGGCTGCCCAGGGCATCTTTTTGTATACTTCCTGGTTCCAGACCTCTGGAAAATGATGATTAAGGCTTAGGTTGAGGTAAATGGAGTGTTTATCCTTTCAATATTTACTTTTTCTTGTAGGTAATTTTTCTCTGTTTACCTTATTACTATTCAAATAAGGACAGATCAAGAAAGATATCAACACATGGCTAATTTTAAGAAACATTATAGTAAATAAATATAAACCAACTAAGTATGGAAACCACAAGATTATGGTGTATATTATCATTTTTTAAATATTTATTTTATCCTTCCATTTAGGTAGAATTGTAAGCTTCTACCCTACTGACTTTTCTCACCCAGTAGAAGATGAGCAAACACAGCCTTTAAAAATGTCTATCCAGCCTTTTGGCATCTCTGGGCCACACTGGAGAAAGTTGTCTTGGGCTACACATTAAATACATTGCGACGGGGTAATCAATCGCACACAGAAAAAAACCTCAACCCTGGCCAGGGTGGCTCAGTGGACTGAGTACTGGACTAAGAACCAAAGGGTTGCTGGTTCGATTCCCAGTCAGAGCACATGCCTGGATTGAGGGCCAGGTCCCTAGTAAAGAACACATGAGAGGCAAGCACACATTGATGTTTTTCTTTCTCCCTCCCTTCTCTTCTCTAAAAATAAATAAATAAAATCTTTTAAAAAATCTTATCATGTTATAAGTAAATTTATGAGTTTGTGTTGGGCCACATTCACAGCCATCCTAGGCTGCATTGCACGCAGCCCGTGGGTTGCAGGTTGGACACCTCAGCTTTAAAACATCCAGGCAAAAATGATTACAGGCATTACCAATTTCCCCTGATCTTTTTCTCCTTGTTCCTCTGCATGAAATTACGAAATTTCAAGTAGGAACTCAACCTTCGGTCTGGAGCCCTCAATGAAAGGACATATGAAGCAGACATGACCCCAATCAGCAGTCTAAAGTGAGTTGTGCAGTAGGCATATGACAAGTGACAAGTGAGAAGAATAAATACTTTTATAGGTTGCCGTGATTGTCCAGTACCTATTACATATCGTAACATGCAGAACAGACTAACACATAAGATTATATGAGTGTGTGGGGATTCTTAGCTAGCTTGCAACTGAGTGTTAGGTCAGTACAGAACCTCAAAAACATAAACAGAGAGAGCTTCAGTGAATGAAAGGAGCATATGTGCCCCCACCTTCCTAACCATTTCACTGTTGGGTTTGTAACCTGCTTAGGTTTTGCAATTCTCAACCTCTGGCTCAAAACTGAAATATGAACTAAAGGGGCACATATCAGAATTACTGGGAAGTATCTTTTAAATAATATCTTTGTTTGATGATACCAACAGAATCTAAATACATTTCAAGAACTCTATTGTTTCAACATTACAGTTCCATGTTTTAGGCTTCTGACAGTTAGAAGCAACCCAAAATAATTGTCAGACATGAATGCTCATACGATTTAGTATCTTTATGAACTCTTGTTTAGTAACAGACCCATTGCATATTTATAATCTTTTCCATCTGTATGAACTAAACTCTCTGACCTCAGGGCTCCCTAGTCTTATGAAACAAACAAGACATAAAACAGTAATACAAGCTACAATTTACCATGTACACACACTGTACTAATTTAAAGAAAAACTACTGTGTACTTAGTTTTCAGTTTTGGACTGAGTGTGGCCCAAATTTTCTGCAACGTGAACTTTTGTGAGCGTTATTGAGAAAATGTTAAAGTACATCACTTGTTAATTTAAGTATATTAATAATCAAGGTACTACATATGTAGTACGAACTAAAATTGTAGTACCAATTTAGTTGTAGTACCAACTAAAATTCCTCAACATAAAATGCATATTCTTCATCATCCACAGATGATATATATGTTTATAAATAGCCCATGTAAAAGATTCCTTATGTTAAATAATGTCACATATATAATACTGTTTAAAAGAGTGTTAGAGAAACAAAAATTTAAGTTATAATCTCACTTTTCAAAAGAGATCAGCTTTGAGACATTGGGTTATCTAATATTCAAGTGTCATTTCTTTAATTAAATAGCAAGGGAAAATAATGACTTTAACTAAATAGCAAGGGAAACTATGTAGCTTAATATATTTTGCATTGTGTATTATCATTCTTCTAAGTGGATTCAACTTAAAGGGTCCTATGGGCTGATAGTTCTTAATCTTCAGGGATTAGCCAGCCATTTGAAAACGTAATATTATATCCTCTATCCCCCAATCATGGGCTTGAACCAAGGCTGAAGTGATGGAGGAAAGAAGGAAACTATACATAGTCCTTTTAAGTTCAGGAGATATTTTGCTGGCCACTTCCTAGGTGGGGTGAATGGTGGCCACCCTGTATTACAAAAGCCTGGCTGTTTAAGTTACTAAATGCCCCATGATCATGTCCAGTAGTTTACCTTCTGGAATTCTGTTGTAAAATGTAGAAGAAAAGATTTTAATTAATAAATATATAGATTGATCACCCACTCATCTAAAACACCCTTACAGTGCACAGAAAATTACTAAGTTTCTCTTCATTTTAGCTTGTTGTGATGCTAGGCACTAAATCCCACACCCTATTTCATTGTTACTCTACATGAATATATGGCATTACCTGCATACACTATTTTAAATAGATTTAGAAGAAATTATGCAGTATTACTGCTCACATGGCTTGAGAAGTATTGTCTGAACCATTGTTATAATTCACTATACGTAAGACACTAATAATTTTAGATAGATTTCTTGTCAGTATAATGCATTTCAAAATACTTAAACTATGAACAGGCAAATGTTAGTTAATACCCCCTAAGCATAGGCCCTTGAAATACAGTAATTTATTTTTTACAAACTAAAGTTTTTGAGTCAGAATCAAAGAGAATATGTTACCCACAAACTGAAAGAATATATTTTCAAGGTTCACTTTCCAGATCGACAGGAATGCAATTTAATTTTATAAGTCAAAATAATTTGTTAGTACGTAAATCATTTGTGTCCAAAGTTACTTTTTACAATCCTGAATAAAAACATATCAATCAAACACACGTACTCATAATGTTCACCTGAATGTAAATAGAAGCCTGCGAGAAAATAAGGGACGTGCAGTTCTTACATAAGGTACTTTGCCAGAATTTGTGGATAAAACTATAAAATGTCTGTTAAAACTAAAGGAAAATTCCTCAACATAAAATGCATATTCTTCATCATCCATAGATGATATATATGTTTATAAATAGCCCATGTAAAAGATTCCTAATGTTAAATAATGTCACATATATAATACTGTTTAAAAGAGTGTTAGAGAAACAAAAATTTAAGTTATAAT
Source organism: Artibeus jamaicensis (assembly GCF_021234435.1). Taxonomy (NCBI): domain Eukaryota; kingdom Metazoa; phylum Chordata; class Mammalia; order Chiroptera; family Phyllostomidae; genus Artibeus; species Artibeus jamaicensis. The sequence continues at coordinate 3,300,903 of NW_026522028.1, read as the reverse complement.
CTCACTTTTCAAGAGATCAGCTTTGAGACATTGGGTTATCTAATATTCAAGTGTCATTTCTTTAACTAAATAGCAAGGGAAAATAATGACTTCTGTGAAAATTCTTGTGACTATTAACCCATGTCTCATCACAACATGGTAGACACCAAAACCCTGTCACAGACATGATGTGTTGGAAAATCAGATCTGATCCACTGGATGGTAGGGAATAGGCACCAGAGGTATGGGAATTCAGGTCTTCTCCTTTAATTTTGACTCCTTATTATAGAGCACTTGGCTCACTCCCCCGGAGTCCTACAAATTTGCCTGATACCCTAATTCATACAAACACAAACTTCTGGCACCACCTTGGAACTTGTCTTGAAACCGGGATCTGAATAGTAGGGCTGAGTTTGGGGTTCTGACATCAGTTACTAGGAACAGATTCCTAGATTCCTATCAGCATGCCTCACCTATCCGAAAGGAAGCTCCCCTTCTTCTTTTTTTCTAAAGAATTATGTGTATTCACTTCCTACTACATATTATTCTTCATTCTGGAAACTTCTACTGACCATCTAGACTCCCAGGAATTATTTATTGCAGGATGTGCCTCAGCACCTTTACCTCAAAAACCTGTGGGGCTTTCTAATCTCAGAACCAGATCTGGGTTCACTGACAGTCAAAGACATTATGATTCATGATTGTTTGCCTATTTGGCCATGATTTTGAAAAATGGGGCTTCTTTCTAACTACTACACATTGTTTGAATACCTTAAGCTTGTTCACCCATGTCATTATCTAAAGATGCAAAGCTCAAATTTTAATAGTTACAGGATTTTACTTCCAAAACTCTACTGTAATGTTAGAGCCAATTCCAACATACCTCAGTACGTGGGAAAGTGGGTGAAAGTAGGTAAGACTATGACTTGACAATCACTTGGTCTAGCAAGATAGTATGGACCAAAAGCAAAAAAAAATATTCATTTTAATCCTATCTCTGTTAACTACTAATTCAGTCTTCTTATCTATAAATAATGCTTCTGAGGTTTAACTGGCATTGCTCATGTGAAAAGCATTAGCACAAAGAGTAGCTCGTATAGCCAGAATATTTTAAAAGACGGGCTCTGGTCTATACCTTAAAGTACTTTACATCCTTCTGTGCTAAGATATTTGCAGAACATGAATTAATTGGAAAATAATGTGATAAATAAATAATTAAGCACTAGATAATGAGGTATAGAATTCATCAACTAACAGACATTTGGGCAATTTATCTTTTAGGATAAACATAGACTAAGGATTTAAATATAATGATGAAAATAGAGAGGAAATCATGGATGACAAAACAAGACCTTACAAAGAGTAAAACATGGCACTAAATCCCAAGAAATGCAATATTGAAATTTGCATTCCTTTGAAAGGATAACAATTGTTGCACATTAAGACAGCTTAACCATAAATAATTAAAAGATAAATAAAAATAGTGAATATATGAATAACTAAAATATCACAGGGAAGTAATCAGTTAAAGTTAGAGGTCTAAGTAACACACAAAAATTAATGTAATGCTCATGCAGTAACTATTAGTCCATTTTCAAGTTCTGGGTACTAAAGTTTCAGCAAAATAAATAAAAATTTTAGAAACATTTCACAGAGTCATACACATACTCAACTATTGGAAACAATGTAGGAGCTGTGTCATCATAGTCCTCCAAGTCTTTTGTCATCTATAAATTTTAACATTAAAAAAAAGATATGTAGTGCTATTCAAAAAGGGAAGGGACCAACTGTATGTAGAACTGAAATCACAGACTGAAAGATGTGTTTCCAAGTTTTGAAACTTCTCAGTACATTAAAGAGAATTCTTCTGATCTTAAAAGACCAAAAATGAACATACATATGTATTATCTTGAATTTGTTTGAAGACTTGCTCCAAAGAGTTTCAACTTCATGCTGGTTTGCCTATTTAGCTATAATTTCATGCAAGGGATTTTTGACTACCGCTGATTGATAGAGTACATCAAACTTGTTTAATTACCCATACCATATCTATGGGCATAAGACTGCAAATATTATAAATTACCAGTTTAATCTGATTTTATTTTTCAGGATTTAATGTGATCTGCTTTGAACTCCTGTGGTGGCCAACTCTAAATCCTTTCAGGAAACATTCCTCTCTTTTTAAGATTTTATTTATTTATTTTTAGAGAGCAGAAGGAAAGGAGAAAGAGAGGAAAATAAACATCAATGTGTGATTGCCTCTTATATGCCCCCTACAGGGGACCTGGCCTGCAACCCAGGCATGTGCCCTAACTGGGAATCAAACCAGAGACCTTTTGGTTCACAGGCTGGTGCTCAATCCACTGAGCCACACCAACCAGGGCAAAAACATTTCTTCCTCTGATTATAAACTAATTATAAGATCTTTGCTTTAAATTTTCTTCATTCTTATCTACAGGCTTCTTTTAAGAGATTACTAAGTATTCTGATACATTCCTTCTAAACATAGCTTTATTTCAGGATGACTATTACTGATGTCCACTGGAAAGACCTGACATAACCTTTCAATTAAAATAAATATATGGCCCTGGCTGATGTGCCTTAGTGGACTGAGTGCTGGCCTGTGAATCGAGGGGATTGCTGGTTTGATTCCCAGTGAGGGCACATGCCTGGGTTGCAGGCCAAGTCCCCAGATGAAAGTGTGCGAGAGGCAACCAATTGATGTATCTCTCATACCTTGATATTTCTCTCCTCTCTTTCCCCTCCCTTCCCTTCTCTAAAAATAAATAAATAAAATATTTTAAAAACCCTCAAATATATGAATATAGAAATTCACACATACATCTATATCCATGCGTACACACGTGCCTTGTCACACATATCTAAGTGTTGTAACACAGACTTCCATGGCTTCCTTTTAATCAAATCCACACAATACAAGTATTCAACTCACACACATAAAAGCATTCTACCATGTCATCAACCTTGACCACAGCACATAGTTGTGGGGAAAACAGTTTTGACTTGAGTGAACCAGGTCTGGGGCCTCTCTATGCTGACTCAGTGACATAGAACTGCAGCCTGTGCTCAGTAACAGAGGAATTTATACAACGTGAATTCAAAACTCTATCAGTCACGTGAAGTTTGCATATCATAAGAACTTTCAGCAATAAACAGTTTTTGAATGAAAATGGAAATTTTATATGGCTTAGCCATATGAAATTTTTAGTAATACAGGCATACTATCTAATAAAGTGTTAATATCCAAAATATATAAAAAACCCAAATATCTCAACAGCATAACAAAAACCCGCAATCTAATTAAACATCAGTAGAGGACCTAAATAGACATGTCTCCCAAGAAGACACAGAGATGACCAATGGGTGTATAACAAGATGCCCAATGTAAATCAAAACTACAATGACCTATCACCTCACACCTACTAGAATGGCTATTACAAAAAAGACAAGCAAGTATCCTGGCCGGTGTGGCTCAGTGGATTGAGCATGGACCTGCAAACCAAAGGGTCACTGGTTCGACTCCCAATCAAGGCACAGGCCTGGGTTGTAAGCCAAGTCCCCAGTAGGGGGGTGTGCAAAAGGCAACCACACATTGATGTTTCTCTACATCTATTTCTTCCTTCCTTTCCCTCTTTATAACAATAAAAATATTTTTAAAAGACATTTAGAAAAAAGACAAGCAAGTGTTGGCAAGGATGTAGAAGAAAGGGAACCCTTGTACACTATTCGTAGGAATATAAATTGGTACAGCCACTATGGAAAAATATGGAGGTTCCTGGAAAAAATAAAAATAGGACTACCATATAATCCAGCCACCCCACTTTTGGTAATTTATCAAAAGAATATGAAAACACTAACTCAAAAGATATTGGCAACTCCATGATCACTGCAGCGTTTTTTACAATAGCTAAGACAGGGTAGCAAACTTAGTGCCCCCAGTGAATGAAGAGGGAACAAAAATGAGGTATCTACATAAAATAGAATATTATTTAGAGAAAGAAGGAAATCTTGATATTTGCAATAAAATGGATGAACCTTGAGGGCACTATGCTAAGGGAGAAATGTTAGAGAAAAACAAATACCCTATGATCTCACTTATATGTGGATCTAACAACAAACAAAAACTCCCACCAAACTCATAGACACAGAGTAAAGACTGGCTGTTGCCAGAGGTAGGGGACTGGGGGAGTGAGTGAAATGGGTCAGCGGAGGTCAAAAGGTACAAACTTTCAGTTATAGAGTCAGTCATGGGGATCTACTGTACAACCTGGTATCTACAGTTAATCATGCAGTATTATATATTTGAACGTTGCTATGAAAATAGATCTTAAAAGTTCTTGTTTCAAGTAAAAAAATTAAACTGGGTGTGTGTTAATTAGATTTATTGTGGTGATCTCTCTCAATATATAAAATCATTACATTGTGCACTTGAAACTATTATGTTTTATGTCAATTTTAACTCAAAAACATTTAAAAAATACAGGCATAGAGGGACAGTTAAGTGCTAGTCAATAACTTTCCAAAGTTCTTACCGCAGTGTAAGATCTAGGGCAGAAGTTCATGTTTTCAGAAGGTAATAAGCATTCACACCAGGTCTCTGAAGAGCAGCAGAGAGAGGAGGGAGTATAGGCTAGTGATGGAACCCACCACAGCCACAGAGACCATAACTGGGTTAAATTCCATTTTAGAAGTGCCCACCTAAATGCTATTGAACAAGACCCATTGCTTCTCTGTGTGTATCTGTTCACTTAAAAACATGCACAGACCCTACCCATAACCAGTTCTGCCTTTGGCTACTTCATCCCCATGGCTCTACATACTAAGGCTTCTGCTGACACTGATTTTCTGGCACTCTCTCTGCTTTATACTCTTCTGGGTATACCCACCTAGGTCTTCTTATCTAGTCTAGAGCAGACTCACCATAGTGACATACCTCTAGTTTAGAAAAGGATCATTCTGCACCTTATCAAATTCCATGGCACTGCACACCACCTTTCTGGAAGCAAAATATTTTATTTTGCCATGTATAATAATACTGTTCTGCCTACATTTTTGAGGGGAAAATAAAGATGCACATTATTACATGGGTAGTACCTGAAATACCTGTATCTGTCCTTGTATTTTCTAATTGCTACATAAAATTTCTTGTACCATATGTTCCAAAATAAATGCTTAAATTCCTTTATAGTACAAAAAGTATCTAAGTATAAATAAATAAATTAAGTGATTAATTAATTAATTTAAAATTTTAAATGAAAATTTTTCCCTAAAAGTTAGGGTCAAAAACATGGGGGCATATTATACACAGCAAAATAATATACATCCTGTTACCTGCTTCAAAAGTTCCAAATCTGAGAAAATCTAATGTTATCACTGCTGTTGTAGGCAGAATAATAACATGAACTCCCCCCGAATCACACCTTTGTAAAATCTTTATCCCCTTTTTATTAAATATTTTATTTACTCATATTTAGAGAGGAGAAGGGAAGGAGAAAGAGAGGGAGAGAAACATCAGTGTGTGATTGCCTTTCACGCACCCTCTACTGGGGACCTGGCTTGCAACCTCACCCTGTGCCCTGACTGGGAATTGAACCTACGACCCTTTGGTTTGAAGGCCAGCACTCAATCCACTGAGCCACACCAGCCAGGGCTAAAACCACTACCCCTTAATGGCAGGAAGGAAGAACCTATGACTTGCTTCTGTCCAAGAGAATATGGCAACGGTGATGGCATAATCATTGCTTTAGTTATATTACAGTATCTAAGACTACTTTTCAGCAGAGAGAAGCAAGACTGTGTCTCCTAATGGCCTTGGAGAAGAAAGTTGTGAGGTTTTGAGAGGGCCATTTAACAAGGAACTGTGAGGGCCTTTAAGAGGTGAGAGTGACTTCCTGTGAGCAGCCTATAAATAAAAAGTGGGGGATTTTAGTCCAACAGGCACAAGGAACTGAATTCTGCCAACAACCACGTAATTTAGAAGACGCTGATAAGTCCCAGACAAGAACACAGGCCAGCTGATTCGATGATTACATTCTTGTGAATCTGAATGGAGAATTCAGCTAAAGCACACCTGAACTGTTGGCCCAATGAAAAAAGAAAAAACCAACAACTGCTAGGATAATACATGAAGGTTGTTTTAAGCCTCCAAGTGTCTGGTCATTTTCAATTTAGTCACTGAATACTAATATAGCTCCCAATTTAGCTGTTTTTCCATACAACGTGAGGCTCCACCATTCACCTATCTTCTCCCCTACCCACATCTGGTCTATGTTTCCTTTCTGGTGAATCTCTTTGAACAATTCACTGGGCACATGTGATCTTCATTCTCCCATAACCTCTCCTATATGTTCAACCTTTAGCATGATACTCTTTGAAACATCATAATTGAAGCATGCCTCACTCATTTCTGAAGACAATTCTATCCATCTACCCACTGAGTAGGCTTCTTCCTCAGGATACATCTGGGACAGACCCGGAGGGTACCCCTTTTTCTTGACTCCCATCTGCTACATTCAGACCACACTCATGCCACTGTTCATCCTCCTTTGAGACTTAAGTCAATGTGCTATTTCACTTTTCTTATTCTAGGCCCTTCTCAACTTTCACTTGTACCTAAGTCACTTGTACCTCATATTGCTCTTATTGTCACCACCCAAGAACCTGGCATAAACATAGATTTTAATTTCCCAAGTACAAAAAACTAAAAGTAGCCTTGAAATGACTGATGGTCTTTAACTCCAGTTTTCTTCACCCCCTCTTCTCTGGAACCATTGCTGTGATTTGTTAGAACTCTTCTGCCTCAAAAGGTTTACCCTATAACTCTGTGTACCACTTATTTCTACATCACAGTCAATGGTTCAAATCACTGATTGTGTAACTTGATGGAATATTAGACCTACATAGGAAACTACAAATTTTGATGTCCACAATGTATCAAGAATAATTAAGTTGTATGCTTGATGTGGAGCACCAAGAAAAATATATATCCTATATTTCAAAATCCAGTGTGGCTATTTTGTTATCCTCACCCAAGGATTTACTGATTTTAGAGAGAGGGGAAAGGAGGAAGATAGAGGGAGAGAAACATCAATGCAAGAGAGAAACATTGATATTTTTCCTCTCGCATGTACCCTGACTGGGACTAAACCTGCAACCCAGGCATGTGCCCCAACCGAGGATTGGATCCATGACTTTTCAGTTTATAAGACAACAGCTACAACCATTAAGGCCATTTTCATGTTGAAACTATTCAGTGTTCTTCTCAGCCAGAAAAAAAAATGTTAATTAAATGGCTAAGGACACAGACAAATCAAAATCTTTGCAGGATCCACGTCCTTTTTTTTCTTCCATGCTTTTTTTTTTTCTGCACAGGCAGTTCTGTGTTCTCATTATGTCCTCCCCTCTTTCACTTATCTTGTAGCACCCGGTTCATGCTTCAGAATTTACCTCTTACTGGAAGTATTCCCCAATCTGTCCTGAAAAAATGAAAGGCTTGCTGCCCTGTGGGTCCACAGATCCTTGTCCACAGTACTGTCCTAAAACTTTTCACCCTTCTCTAGTAATGGGTTTCTGAACTTTCCATATGCAAATATGCACCTTTCTAAATTGACTCTAGGTTTCCATCATTTTGATGTCTAATAAAATATAAGCTATCATTATTTTATAAAATAAAGATGCATGCAGCCTCCTGTTCTCATGTTTTATTTATACCCTGTAAAAACTCTTATATAGGAGGTATTATACAATAAATTCAAATCTTTAGGTAAATGTGGTGATTTTCTTATGAAATAATCATTCTCCTCTCCCCCCTTACCTCTTTGATATCAGGTTTGGCCATGTGACTTGCTTTGACTGATGGAATATGAACACATACTTGAAAGGTCTTCCATGGTTGCTTATGCACCTTATAATTCTTTTATCTCTTTGGGATGAGAATTGCCCTGAATAGCTCATTTTCAGAAAGAGGAGAAATGTGGAACAAAGATGAACACATTCTCACCCTGCAGTCAGGCCCAACCAAGTTTGGCCAAGACCTATCCTACACACAAGCCAAGGAATTAGAAAGAAATATTTGTTGTTGTAAACCATTGAGATTATTGTTTATTTTTGCACAGTACTGCAACAATAGCTGACTAATACATGAAGAAAACTAAAAACTGTAGAGGGTTGTTTAAGATTATACAGCTGAACTAAAGCCATGCTAGAACATAAAGCCAGGAATATATTACTTCTCCAATCCTGCTATTAATCTCTTGTATAACCCTGTATTCATAAAAACATCTTTAGCAGACTATTTTTATTTTTCAAAAAGAAAGAATGGATGACCATCATCAGCAAAGCAAGTAACTTTTACTTTACAATACACACTGTCCATGTTAAGTGTTCTAAGACAAAAACAAATGAAAAACAGAGAAAAACACTTTACTTTTACCTTAAAATATCTGTACCAATTTTGTGTACATTAGGCATTTTCCCTTTGTTTCACCAAGCTTCATTTTAAAAAGAGCTTAGCCATGGCTGGTATGGCTCAGTGGATTGAGTGCGGGCTTCGAACCAAAGGGTTGTTGGTTTCATTCTCAGTCAGGGCACACGCCTGGGTTGTGGGCCAGGTCCCCAAATAGGGGACGTGGGAGAGGCAACCACACACTGATGTTTTTCTTCCTTTTTCTCCTTCCCTTCCCCTCTCTAAAAATAAATAAATAAAATCTTTAAAAAAAAAGAAAACTATGGGAATGCCCTGATCAGAGGGATACAAGCCATTTATGGGTCATGTACTTCCTGTAATCCACATATTGATGAGAATGTTGATTATGACACTTGGACTTCTTGAATTCCTCACACATTATTTACTTCCATCACCACCTGCGGGTGTGTTATCGGTAGAAGTGGCATTCTTGTGGCGTCTAAAGAAAAAGAACTTCCTGAGACCTGCTCAGGAGGATAGGGCTCTGTGGTATAGTTTATTGATGATGTACAATTAAGGCGGATCCCCTCCTGACTTCCCAGTATCCCACCTCTATTTGTCTCACCAAGGAAAAAGGGCAATCTTGTCTTTAGTAGAGCCAGGATGAAGGCCACTGCCAGAGTTTATGCTCCATATTCAAGTGCAGTCCAGTCCAGTCCAGCAACTGGCTAGATTGCCGTGTGTTTCCAGCTCTAGTCCACTGCTGTGCTTCAGTATTCAGGCTTCCTCCTGGAGGCGGTAGAGAGAGCAGGCACGTTCACCCTGTGAGTACAGGTCATAAACAAGAGAGAACTGCTTTGTTCCCCTGGGGTTATATCCAGGAGCTTGGACTTGGGCCCAACCAGGTGCTTTCTCAAAATAACTAATCAGGTTCCCAAGTTCCCTCGGGCTTTGGGATAGGGCCCATCCCCCAGTTAGACTGACAGGAGTCTATGGTCCAGCATCTCTGTCTTCACCCCCAACAATCCAGTAGCGGGGTAGGGGGGAAGAAGTATTAATTCCCTTGGTAGAGCACAATACTGTATTTCCCTTGGGTGTGAAAAGCTATAAGCTTCATGGCTAGAAAGCAGGCTTATATTCTGCCGTTTATAGTCATTTTTGCTCCCCTTTTCTACCTAAATACTGGTGGTAACAGATGTATATTGCTACATTTGTTTGCCTCTTATCAAGTTCTTTTTAAAAGGCAAAAATGTTCCAGTTACATCTTTTCCTCCCCCAACTGTCTTTCTTCTTCCCTGAGTTACAAGGTGAGATAGGTATACTTTTTTAAAGATGTAGGGTAATTAAATTTTTTTAAGTTCTTAGCACAGTGCATTAATTTAATGTTATGTTTTAATGCTCTGTGAAGATTTCAATTTTGAGAAGCCTTAACTATTATAAACATAAAATGCAATGGATTATTAGTAAATTTATTTATCCATAAACAAACCCAGCAGGTACCACATAAGATAATAATTAAAAGATGAAAGAAACCAAAGGTAAATAGAACATTATTTTTTCAGCTTACTGTGAAGCTCCTAAATTTTCCTGAACTACAAAGGCAGAATGTGCCTCAAGTAACAAAAATATAAGTGAATCGAAAGGAGTCATGTATGTTTTCACACAAGTTATCACCACAGTGGAGATTATTCTCATTTTGGGGTCAGTGTGCAAATCTTAAGAAAATTATTTCACTTATTCTGCAGAAAAAATTTATGTTCCTGGACTAATGAACATTTCCCTGAAAAGACAAATGCACATATAAAGCAGCCAGTGCATTTATCCCCTTTGACAGAGTATGTACTGGTATTTCCTCTCTTTTAGAATGCAAGTGGTAGGAGGGGTGGGGACTTTTACTTTGGTTCACTGTCTGACACACTAGAAAAATGAAAGTAGTGTAACATACAAGCACATAATGCAGAATTATCAAAATGTAGCATTGGAAAGAAACCGAGGCACACAGAGATGAAGATATTGGTCTGCAAACAGAATTAGGGATATTTCTGTTCAGGACACAAATTTAGGTTTTTTTCTATCTCAATCTATTTTACTGCTCCTTATACTATACCAAGATATGAAAAGGGAAAACTAGTACACACAAAATGATTTTTACAATGGCGACAAGGACGTTACTGGGTTACCGTATTTTGCCGAGTATAATGAGTACTTTTTTAGCCCAAATTTTTGAGGGAAAAATAAAGATGCATATTATACATGAGTATAATGATTACATACCATAAGTATAATAATGGGTATAACAACCCTGTATATAATGTGCACAGAAATGTGGGTGCACATTATACATGGCAAAATATGGTTAAGGCTTAAATGTACAAGTCAAAACCATAAGAATTCTAGAAACACCTGCAGTAAAATCTCAGGCATTTCTCATAGCAATATTTTTTATGATATATTTCCTCAGGTAAGGGAAACAAAAGATAAAACAACCGAATGGGACTACATCAAACTAAAAAGTTTTTGTACAGCGAAGGAAACCATCAACAAAATGAAGACAGCCCACTGCATAGGAGAACACATTCACCCATGATATGTCTGATAAGGGGTTAATGTCCAAAATTTATAAAGAACTTACACAACTCAACAGCAAAACACCCCAAACAGCTCAATTTAAAAATGGGTTGAGCATCTGAGTAGTTATCCAAAGAGGACAGACAGATGGCCAACAGCCATCCAAAAAGATGCTGAACGTGATTAGTCAGCAGAGACATGCAAACTGAAACCACGATGAGCTATCACCACACATCTTACAGAATGGCTGTCATCAATAAAATCTCCTATTGTTTCTAAACCTTGGTTGATCATTTACATTCAGTGATGCAGACTAAAGCTGTTCCCAAATTTGTCTCCCTCCCGGTGAGTTTATGGAGTAGGTCTGAAAATATACCTGAAGATGGAATACCTCAGGAGGTATAGTCTGGACTCACACCATTCCCATCCATCATCCCTCATCACTGATGCTGGGGGTTTTTGTTGTTGTTGGGGGTGGAGCAGAGGGGAGGATGTGCTCATGACCTTCTTGGTAGGACCATGTTTGCACTGGTATGAAAGGGAAAAGGGATGTTCTGGGACCTGGCTAACAAACACACTCTCCTATTATCCATTCCTACTACAACCATATTCAAGAGCCACAATGAAGCTATGAGCAGTACAAGACTAATCCCATTCTTTCTCTGCCAAGTAGACTTGTACCAGAAAAGGGGCAATTTATAATTAAGTATATAAAGAATTCCATTTCACCCCAAGACATTTAGAATATACACAAATGTTATAAAAGTGAGTAAACTTGAAATGAATTTTTACCAGCTAAAGTAGTCCTGAAATTCACTCTAATTTATTGCCTATGCGCTAAAGAAAAATGTTAAAATATTTACCTTTACATAAATAAATGAACAACCTCAAATTAAAGATACAGTCTAAAATTCAATCCTACAACTATCACAGCTGGGAAAGACATTAAGAGGCAGCTGGTAGCTGAAAACCTGCCAATGTGAATCTATCATTCTTTTTTTTACATTATTAGTGTGAAAATTTAGTTCCCAATATACAGATTCCCTAAATCCAACCCAATTCTTCCAACTTCTTGACCTTTAACAAATTGGCAACCTACTGTCTTTCTAAAGTATCATGATGATTTTGATAATCTTTAGCAAAAGACTATTAAAGCCTCAGATTCATAACTTCAAAATCCCACAGCCAATATAAAAGTTTAAAATGAACTTGCAGTCTGGTTACTAATTCAGTCAGATGCACCTTTACTTAAAAATTGTTTCATATATTATGTGCTTTTTTTCCTTTTACATATGTGCCCTTATCATATAATTAATACACACTGAAAGAACACAAGGCTGTTGAAAAACTCAGTCTTTTTGGCAAGTTATTGAAATTAATTATCTCCAAAGCAATACTGTCTTCACTCTGAAGCTAGTAATTCAATTGTGTAAATATAAAAAAAAATTCCACAGCTTAAACACTTTATATTCATCAAAAAATATATACAAAAACTTAGTGCAACATGTGGACTCATCCTAAGACACTGCTATCAGAAAATGCTGACTTAAAATGCCCAATAAAGTCTATATTATTAAATCCACAGATTTAACTAATAATTTACCATCACAGAAATTCTAAGTATTTCTAAAAATGTGAACTTTTATTATATGTAAAGGAAAATATCAAAAATTGCAAGTATACAATCCCAAACGTATTTTATTTAGGAAAGATACCCAAAAGTGGGATTGGTGCATCATGTAGTAGCCTCATTTTTAATTTTTTGAGACACCTTTGTATTGCTTATCCATAGTGGCTGCACCATTTTATGTTCCCACCAACAGTGCACAAAGTTTCCAATATCTCCACATCCATAGCAGCACTTATTCTTTTTTTGATTTTTAAATACTAGCCATACTAAGAGTTGTGAAGTGATACTTCATTGTGACTTTGGTTCATATGTCCCTCATAATTATTGATGTTAAGCATATTTTCATATACCTGATGGACATTTGTATACCTTCTCTGGAGTCAATACTATCTCCATCAATATCCCGGTGTCATTTTTTACAAAATTAGGAAAACAATCCTCAAATTTATATGAAACCACAAAGCACTTAAATAGCCAAACCAATCTGAGAAAGAACAAAGGAATGTCACTTCCTTATGGATTATATTACAAAGCTATAGTAATCAAAACAGTATGGTAGTATGCTACTGGCATTGAGACAGATACATACACCAATGAAACAATATAGAGAAAACAGAAATAAAAATATACATATATGGTCAACTGATCTTCAACAAAAGTGACAAGATTACACAATGGGGAAGAAATATTCTCTTCAAGTAATGGCTCTGATAAAACTGCATTTCCACGTGCAAAAGAATGAAATTGGATCTATGTCTTACACCATATACAAAAATCAACTCAAAATGGATGAAAGAGTTAAATGTAAGATCTGAAATTGTAAAACTCCTAGAAGAAAAACTAGAAAAGAACCTTCTTGACTTCTGGCCAAGATGGAGGCGTAGGTAGAAACACTGTACCTCCTTGCACAACCAAGTTTAAAGACAACAAAGTTTTAGTAACAAAAACTCAGCCAAAACACAGAAAATTGAACTGCATGGACGTCCAACAACAAACCCTTCAGCCAGACCGGTAAGAGGGGCAGAGCAGGGTCAGGCAGAAAAGAGCCACTGGACTGACCCAGGTGCGCAGGCAGCCGTGGGCAGATCCCAGGTGTGGGGTAGTAACAGTCGGACCCAGTGAGGGCACAAGATGGCAGGCTGACCATGGTTGCACATGCGCGTGCATATAAAACAGGCAAAGGAGTGAGCAGTGAAACAGACCACACAGGCCCCAGCAGCAGGAAGCAGCAGAGGGGACCACTATTGCCACTCTTTGACCCCACCTCCACATATAGTATCACAACCCAGCGACCTGGGTGGCCCCTCTCTGACCAAGCCCCCATATACAGCAATACAAACCAGCCACCTGGGTAGCCCAACCCTGGTGAACACCTAAGGCTCCACTCTTCATACATAATGGGTATAACACACCAAAACATGGCTCAAGAAGAACTCAACGCCCCAGGGCCTATAACTCTAAGCAACCAAGAAATAGCCAACCTATCAGATGCATAATTCCAAACACTGGTGATCAGGATGCTCACAGAACTGGTTGATTATAGTCACAAATTACAGGAACAAATGAAGGCTAAACTAATTGAAATGAATGGAATTGCACAGGAAACCAATAGTAATGAAAAGGAAACTGGGACTCAAATCAAGGGAGTAGACAAGAAGGAAGAAAAAAATGACCAACTAGAAAAATATGAAGAAACAAGATGGAGACGTAGGTGGAGGAAACACCTCGCCTCTGTGCACAACCAAATCTAAGAACAACTTTTAACAGCAGTCACAACCAAGCCACACGGAAAATCGACAATACGGAGTCCAAAGGACAACTAGATACTCAGCTGGACTGGTACGAGAAGCGAGGCCAGCAGTGGAGCAGGTTAGCAAGAAAAAATTCCCGGGTGGTGCGCGGTGCGCGCAGGCAACCGAGGGCATTGATCGCGAGTGAGCTGGCTGCCGGAGCGCACAGCGGGTCGGTCCGTCCTCACGCGCATCTACGTGCGGAGAAACCAGTGAGAAGGGAAGCCGGCGCGGAGCAGCAGGCTCCCACAATTCCAATCGGATAAACAAGCCCCATGCGCTGGGCTAGCGGAGAAGACCGCCACTGCTCCCTCTCTGACCACGCCCCCACACACAGCATCACAAACCAGCAACCTGGGTCTCCCCGTCCTGGTAAACAACTAAGGCTTCGCTCCGCTCACTTAACAGCACGAATAGACCAAAAATGGCTCTAGGACAACTCAGAGCCCCAGAACCGATAGACCTAAGTGATGAAGAAATAGCCAGTCTTTCAGATGCACAGTTCAAAACACTGGTTATCAGGATTCTTACAGAACTGGTTGATTTTAGTCACAAATTAGAGAAACATATGGAAGCTAAACTAATTGAAATAAATGGTGATACAAAGGATGCCAATGGTAATGGAAAGAAAATTGGGACTCAAATCAAGGGAGTGGACCAGAAGGAAGAAAAAAATGATCAAACAGAAAGGAATGAAGAAATAACAATTCAGAAAAATGAGGAGAAGCTTAGGAAGCTCCAGGACATCTTTAAACGTTCCAACATCCGAATTATAGGGGTACCAGAAGGGGGAAAGGAACAGCCACAACTGGAACACTTATTTGAACAAATAATAAAGGAGAATTTCCCCAAGATAGCAAAGGAAATAGACTTCCAAGAAATCCAGGAAGCTCAGAGAGTCCCAAAGAAGTTGGACTCAAGAAGGAACACACCAAGGCACATCATAATTATATTAGCCAAGATTAAAATGAAGGAGAGAATCCTAGAAGCAGCAAGAGCTAAGGGGACAGTCACCTACAAAGGAGTTCCCATCAGACTGTCAGCTGATTTCTCAAAAGAGACCTTACAGGCAAGAAGGGGCTGGAAAGAAATATTCCAAGTCATGAAATCCAAAGAACTACAACCAAGATTGCTCTACCCAGCAAAACTTTCATTTAGAATGGAAGGACAGATAAAGTGCTTCTCAGATAAGACCAAATTCAAGGAGTTCATCATCACCAGGCCCTTATTATATGAAATGTTAAAGGGACTTACCTAAGAAAAAGAAGATAAAAAAGATGAACAGTGAAAGGACAGCAAACTCACGGTTATTAAGAACCACACCTAAAACAAAAGCAAACTAAGAGGACAGCTAGATCAGGAGCAGAACCATAGAAACGAAGATTTCATGGAGGGTTAGCAACAGGGGAGTGGGAGGAGGGGAAGGGGGGAGAAGGTACAGAAAATAAGTAGCATAGACAGTAGATAGAAAATAGATGGGGGGAGGGTAAGAATAGTAGGGGAAATACAGAATCTAAGGAATTTGAGACACGTGTTCATGAACTAAAGGGGGAAATGGTGGGGGAGGGGTGTGCAGGGTGGAGGGGAATGGAGGGGGGAGTAGAGCAAATGTAATGGCATAATCAATAAAAAAAGTTAAAAAAAAAAGAATTCGAAAAAATAAGAAGAGACTTAGAAACTTCCAGTACATCTTTAAATGTTCCAACATCTGAATTATAGGGGTACCAGAGGGGGAAGAGGAAGAGCCATGAGTGGAAAACTTATTTGAACAAATAATAAAGGAGAATTTCCCCAGTCTGGCAAAGGAAATAGACTTCCAAGAAGTCCAGGAAGCTCAGAGAGTCCCAAAGAAGTTGGATCCAAGAAGAAACACACCAAGACACATCATCATTAATTACATTAGCCAAGATTAAAATGAAGGAGAGAATCCTAGAAGCAGCAAGAGCTAAGGGGACAGTCACCTACAAAGGAGTTCCCATCAGACTGTCAGCTGATTTCTCAAAAGAAACCTTACAGGCAAGAAGGGGATGGAAAGAAGTATTCCAAGTCATGAAAACCAAAGACCTACAACCGAGATTGCTCTATCCAGCAAAACTTTCATTTAGAATGGAAGGGCAGATAAAGTGCTTCTCAGATAAGATCAAATTCAAGGAGTTCATCATCACCAAGCCCTTATTCTATGAAATGTTAAAGGGACTTACCTAGGAAAAAGAAGATAAAAAAGATGAACAGTGAAAGGACAGAAAACTCACAGTTATTAACAACCACACCTAAAACAAAAGCAAACTAAGAGGACAGCTAGATCAGGAGCAGAACCATAGAAATGAAGATCTCAAGAAGGGTTAGCAACAGGGGAGTGGGAGGAGGAGAAGGGGGGAGAAGGTACAGAAAATAAGTAGTATAGACAGTAGGTAGAAAATAGATAGGGGAGGACAAGAATAGTATGGGGAATATAGAATCTTAAGAACTTGAGACACGTGGGCATAAACTAAAGGGGGGAATGGTGGGAGAGGGGTGTGCAAGGTGGAGGGGAATGAAGGGTGAATAGGACAACTGTAATGGCATAATCAATAAAATATATTAAAGAGACTTCCCCCAAGATGGAGGCATAGGAGGAGATGCTGTGCCTTCTCTCACAACCAAGTTTAGAGACAACTAAATATTAGCAACAGAAAACACAGCCAGAACACAGAAAATTGAACTTTTCGGAAGTCTGATAACAACAAATTCTTCAGCCTGACTGGTAAGAGGGGTGAAACCAGCAGCTGTCAGAGCGGGGTTGCACAGAAAATCTTGGTCAGACAGACTCTGGCGCGCGGAACCCAGGTGCAGGGTTGGACCTAGTAAGCGACAGCACAGGGCGCCGCCATTTCCCCACTCTGACCTCGCCTCCACATACAGCATCATAACCCAGCGACCTGAGTGGCCCCACCCTGGTGAACCACCTAAGGCTCTGCTCCTCACCCAGCAGCAAGAAACAGCTGAGGAGGTCGCCATTTCCCTGCTCTGAACATGCCCCACATATAGCGTCACAACCCAGCGACCTGAGAGTCCAAGGCTCCGCTCATCATACTTAACGGGCCGAACAGACCAAAAATGGCTCAAGAAGATCTCAAAGCCCCAGAGCCTATAAATTTAAGCGATGAAGAAATAGCAAAACTCTCAGATGCACAGTTTAAAACACTGGTGATCAGGATCCTCACAGAACTGGTTGAGTATAGCCACAAATTAGACAAACATATGAAGGCGAAACTAATTGAAATGAATGGAATTGCACAGGAAACCAATAGCGATGAAAAGGAAACTGGGACTCAAATCAATGGAGTGGACCAGAAGAAAGCAAATAATGGCCAAACAGAAAAGAGTCAAGAAGCAAGAATTCAAAGAAATGAGGAGATTCTTAGGAACCTCCAGGACATCTTTAAACGCTCCAACATTCGAATTATAGGGGTACCAGAAGGGGGAAAGGCACAGCCACCAGTGGAAAACTTATTTGAACAAATAATAAAGGAAAACTTCCCAATTCTGGTAAAGGCAATAGACTTCCAGGAAATCCAGGAAGCTCAGAGAGTACCAAAGAAGTTGGACCCAAGAAGAAACACACCAAGGCACATCATCATTATATTAGCCAAGATTAAAATGAAGGAGAGAATCCTAGAAGCAGCAAGAGCTAAGGGGACAGTCACCTACAAAGGAGTTCCCATCAGACTGTCAGCAGATTTCTCAAAAGAGACCTTACAGGCAAGAAGGGGCTGGAAAGAGGTATTCCAAGTCATGAAATCCAAAGACCTACAACCAAGATTGCTCTATCCAGCAAAACTTTCATTTAGAATGGAAGGGCAGATAAAGTGCTTCTCAGATAAGATCAAATTCAAGGAGTTCATCATCACCGAGCCCTTATTATATGAAATGTTAAAAGGACTTATCTAAGAAAAAGAAGTTAAAAAAAACATGAACAGTGAAAGGACAGCAAACTCAGTTATTAACAACCACACCTAAAATGAAAGCAAACTAAAAGGACAGCTATATCAGGAGCAGAACCATAGAAATGAAGATCTCAAGGAGGGTTAGCAACAGGGAAGTGGGAGGAGGAGAAGGGGGGAGAAGGTACAGAAAATAAGTAGCATAGACAGTAGATAGAAAATAGATGGGGGGCAAGAATAGTATGGGGAAATATAGAATCTAAAGAACTTGAGACACATGGTCATAAACTAAAGGGGGGTAATGGTGGGGACCGGGGGTAGGGTGGAGGGGAATGAAGGGGGGAATAGAACAACTGTAATGGCATAATCAATAAAAAATATTAAAGAAAGAAAAAGAACCTTCTTGACATTTGCCTTAGCAATGATTTTTGGATGTAACAATAAAGAATAGGCAACAAAATAAAAACAGACAAGTGGAACTATGTCAAACTAAAAAGCTTCTTCACAGCAAAGCAAACAATCAACAGAGTTAAAAAGCAACCCACAGAATGGGAGAAAATATTTGGAAACCATCTATCTGATAGAGGGCTAATATACAAAATATATAAGGAAATCTTATAACTCGAATGCAAAAAAACCCAAAAAACAAACAAAACAAAACAAAACAGAAACAGCCCTGGCCGGTGTGACTCCGTGGATTGAATGTCAGCCTGTGAACCAAAGGGTCACAAGTATAATTCCCAGTCAGGGCACATGCTTGGGTTGTGGGCCAGGTCCCCAGCTGGGGGCGTGGGTGAGGCAACCACACACTGATGTTTCTCTCTCTTTCTTCCTCCCTCCCTTCTCTTCTCTCTAAAAGTAAATAAAATCTTTTTTTAAAAAAGAAAGAAAAACAAATAGCCAAATTAAATAATAAACAAAGGACTTTGGATAATTCTCCAAACCATTTGTTTTTCAAAATTGAAACTATCACATTGCTTACAAAAAGCTGCATTCACTCCTCTCAAATAACATTTCTTGCTATTTGAAAGGAAAAAATACTCCTGAAAACCAGAAAAATATGTAAAACATTTTTTTATTTTTTAAAAATATGTATTTATTTGTTTGTTTATTTATCTTTAGAGGGGAAGGAGAGAGGGAGAGAAACATCAATGTATGGTTGCCTCTAGTGTGTCCCCTACTGGGAACTGGCCTGCAACCCAGGCATGTGCCCTGACTGGGAATTGAACTGAGATCCTCTGCTTCGCAGGCCTGTGCTCAATCCACTGAGCTACACTAGCCAGGGCCTTCTTTGTTCAATTTACTTAGGTATATTTACTCTTTTCAAAATATTCACTGTAGCATCAGAATTCAATACATGGGTATTTTGTCTGCTTTACTCTTCAGGTTTTATGTTTTATTAAATCAAGTAACATATCTAAGACATTATTATATTTAGATCTTACTGTTGCTTAGGATTAACTATTTCTGTTATCTTAATGAGGCATTCTTATATTAGTGAAAGTTCCTTCAAAATTATTCATTTTTGATTCATAAACCTATGAACCGAAGACCTGACAAAAAACACAGTTTTGCTTCACATCTGAGGCCTCTTGGAACTTTTTTTTTTTTGGTGCAGCATCACTCACTGATTTGAAGGCTTCATCCTTAGGAAGCATGAGCCTGGTTTCTTAAATTATCTGTTAACACCCTCACTTTTGGTGTTTGGTACAAACAGAACAAGAAGCTATGACAAACCAGCCCATGGTCTGGGTATAGTTTGCTGTGCTTCTCCTAATGCTCTCCACCATTCACGCCCAGTGCACCCTGTCTTGCAGGTACAACAGGTAATTGCACTGAGCGTCAGCAATTGAGTCTTGCTCTAGTAACCCATGGAAGACATTATTTTATAAAAGACCTACTGATAAAGTGAAAAAAAAACCCAGAATGTTGTTTTTGCACATTTAAACCAGTTTAAAGTCATTTAAATCAGTTTAGGCTGTCTATTTGTTATCATGGGCCTGATGCAAACATGCTGGAGTAATTTTGTGAGGTATCCTATGAACAGAATAAAGATAACTTAAGCCCTGGCTGGTGTGGCTTAGTGGACTGAGTACTGGCCTAAGAACCAAAGGGTTGCCAGTTTAATTCCCAGTCAGGGCACATGCCTAGGTTGTGGACCAAGTCCCTAGGAGGAGGTACATGACAGGCAACCACACACTGATGTTTTTCTCCCTCTTTTTCTCCCTTCCCCTCTCTAAAAATTAATAAATAAAACCTTTTTAAAAACTTGAAGATACACATAAAATATTAAATGAAAGTATTACAGAGGAAATTATATAATCACCAGTTTTACCTGGGTAATATATCCAATACCAAGATAACTGAGGAAACCATTTTACAATAATTAAGTGTGTAAGCTCTGAACACAGACTGTCTGGGTTGATAGTCATGATTCACCACTTACAAACAGTATACCCTTAGGAAAGCCAATTGCCACTATTTGAACACAGATTATCTTGAGTATTAAATAAGTTAAAACATACCAAACACTTAGAAACATGCCAGACTGGTAGTAAATAATCTGGTTAATTATGGTTAATTAATTAATGAGTCAAGGTATGACATTTTAGAAGTCAAAACATAATCATGAAGAACATGTATATTGTATTGTTTAATACATGTATAAAGTATTATGTATTTTGCAGTAATGAAGTTTCCATTTTGCAGTTATGAGGTTCTTTAGAAGGTCTCATGGTTAAATCAAGAAATGAGCACATAAGTAGTACATATTTGTGCAATAACCATATCCTAATGTATTACGTGGCATATATTTAATTGCTTAGTCATTTTAAAAAATCCACCAAGGAGGAACCCATTTACACATTGCTAAACCCACAGTGAATAAGGGAGATGTAACTCAGTATTTCTATTTTTTCTTCATTTTTAGCTGATTAAGCTATTAAAAGAGCAGGATGACAGCTACAGGGAGGTGAGGGGATGCAGGGATGGAGCAAAAAGGAGAAAGGACACATGGACACAGACAACAGTGATTACAGGGGGTTGTATAAGGTGGGTAAGTGATCATGGAAAAAATACAACAAAAAAGTCAAAAAAGAATTATTACATGACTAAACAAAGCACATTTAAACTGAAAGCATCAATAAGAACATGAAAACAGGAACAGGAACCCAACATCTTCACACATATTCTCCTGCATGTACTAAATCCCTTTCTTACTAAGAAGGTAGGAGAATTTCAAGAATCTCATTTCCTTGCATATGAGAAACATTTATCTCTGGGAAAATTGTAGACTATTACCATTGTGACTTCACGGGATCAAGTGAAAAGCAAATACAACTCATCAAAATGCCCAAATGGGGCCAGTGTTCACCACAAAATCTATTTTCCTATTAAAATGATCCCAGGAATAATACAAAAACTGAAAACTAAATCGTTTGTATTTCAATGAAGTTGCTACCTCATATGACTTACTGAAATATAGTTTTATTCCATAAAATTTAACCTAACAAGTACTGAGTTTTCAATCTTAGGAAGGAAAAATAGCATAATGGGCAAATAATTCCTCCCAAAAATGAGAGCTCAGCGTTATACACACCTGTAGATGCCCGGATAAACATTAAGAAATTATGACATTGATCAAATCCAAGTTAAAAATGCAAACCAGGTTAATTTTTATATGTAGGGAAGCTAATATAAATTTCATTAAACTAGGAACAGCCAGAAATAATATAAACTAAGAATTACAATACCACTATTGAATATTTTTGATTATTGAATAACTGTTGAGAAAATATTCACATAAAATACTTTTAAATGGTTTGAAAATTTCACAAAAACATAGATTACAAATTTAGTAAGAATTTAGAGGTGTCTTAATAGATTCAGAAAAATTTCCTGCATGATATTGTCAGAAGCCAAATAATGTAAGGTCAACTTTTTATTTGAAAACAATGTACCCTCTAAAAATTTCAAAAGAATCTGCTTCAGTTAGGTAGAAAAATCATCTCTTTAGTTTGTCACATTTTTTTCAGCTGAAAAAGGCACACATGTAATCAGTTTTGTGTATATCTTTAAAAGAAATTTGTCTTCTTAAAATTGAAGGTGAATCTGAATTTAAAAAACATTGATTAAACATTCAAGAATATACTTTGCACACACAATGACAACAAAAAGTGGTAACAAGGACTTCATAGCAAATTACTGAAATGATGAAGCCAAAGGAATAATCCTAAATGGAACTCTTGATGGCCAGGTAGTCAAAAACATAGTATTTCTCAAACATGTTGCTCTGTGAATGGTTTTTTTTTTAAAGCACTGTTTTAGTATCTGCATCATATAGTAGTGATTCGGTTACTGGAGCCAAGCAGGAGCTGACAGCCCCATATACAATGATGCCAAAGTTAAAATTCCCTTCTAAAATGTTTAATAAAATTATAAATTAACTTTAGGTAAAAACATAAAAGGCACATTCTGAGATACAGGTGTGTGGCTTTGACTTTGGCTTTCATTTCAATGGAGCATTGATTTCAGGACTTAACGTGTAAATGAAATGTGTGTAAGGTCCATCTCTGAGAGGGGCATCAATGTTCATTTCTGTGTAATGGAAACCTCATTTGGTTAAGGTTAGAGCATGTGATGAAGTCTTATCTATTTTACTATAATCCCAACTCAGAAGCTGAGGGAAGCAACAGGGAAAATATCTGCTTTCAACTTAATTGTTATTCAAAACAACAAAAGCTGATGGACAGTGTGAAAGCTATGGGAAGCTTGTAGAATGTCATCTGTTAAGAAGAAGGAACAAAACGCTGGAAGCAGACACATACATTGTCAAGGCTAGGAAAGTACATTCCAGATAAAGACAAATAAAAAATGTGAAAGCATGGATAGGTGCTGTGAATACAATAGGCACATAAATACAAGCTCTAAAATATATATATATATATATATATATATATATATATATATATATATATATATATATATCTTCAAAACAAAGTAAAATGCTAAGAGTTCATTTCTAGTGTGAAAGTAAGTATTTACGTCTCTTTAGGGAAGACTCCCATAGAAGAAAAAAAGAAACATCTGTAGGAAATGATAAAGCTATCCTTTCATTTTTAAGCTAAATTTTCAGATACACCAAAAAAGAAGGGGGGCTGAAATGATGTAATAAGTGCAAATAAGATCACTGTAGACCTTGTAAGGAGCTTCTTTGCTCACTGAATCAGGCAAAGGTGTGAAAGTTGTGGTACCCTCAGCATAAACATGGGCATGAGGCTTACTGACACAACCCCAGTGACCTGTGCCAGGGCCTGCGTAGGGACCACCCTGCCCAGGGCCCCTCTTCTCCCACCATTCCTATCCCCAACCCCTGCCCACAAATTCAAATGGCAGTGGCCATGCTGAGGCACCCAGTTGAGGTGGGTGTGATGTGATGTTTGAGGATGTAGCTGTGTACTTCTCCCGGGGGAACAGTCTCTGATAAGACAAAGAAATGGTGTACCAGGGTGTGATGCTGGAGATCTTAGCCCTTATATTCTCACTGGGCTCAGACCCCACCAGCTGTAGTGAACTGGATGCCTCAGTCTGACTTCAAGTGTTGTGGGCACATGGCTTTGACATTCACCCTACAAGAGTGAGGGCAGCTGGACTTGAACCCTAGGACCTCATACTCAGAAGTGATGCTGGAGACCTCCAGGATTCTGGTCTCCTTGGTCAAGGGCTCACTTCTCCTTCATGTAGGGAGCCCACTGCCAATACAATCTGTCCTGTGTCCAGACTGGCTAGATGAGACTAGGTCTTACCTGCAGCCCTCACCATATTCTGGACCCACATCCTCCTTTTCAGTCTCCCTGTGTCTGAACCAGGGATCTCTGGGTAGGAACATTGTCCTTCTGAACACAAACCATCACTCTAGTGCCCAGCATACTCTGGCCACAACTGAGATCCCAACTCCAGATTCCCTGAGATGGGAGCCAACTGGACAAACCAGGTCAGGTCAATGCCCCCACAAGCCAGTTAGCAGAGTTGCAGCTGACATGCTTTTCTCAGGAAAGACCAATCAGCATTCCTGAAGAGACATCTGCCATCAGCACTCTCCAGATATCTTCTTAATCACAATCCATTGAAAAGGTACCAGATGGCATGCGTGGACACCCCCTGAAAACCAAGCCTGATCCCCTTTTCGTTTCTGCCTCACTGCTGTCAGGGGAATGTCTTAGATTAGTGCTGAATCTCTAAAGTCCTTGTGTGATTGATTTTTCATTTCAACAGAGGGGCAGCCCTCAAGCAGGCCTTGTGACCTCTCTGGGACTTTAGAGCATTATTTTGGCGTCACTGTATTTTCATGGTAACCTATCACTTGTGGCAAGTCAAACGGGTTTTCCCAGGTAGAGAATTAATAGAAATACACCTTTTAGCATACACAGGGACCTTTAGCTAAGGTCCCCTGAGCACCAATTGGTTATTGGGTCGGTTCAAACTCCACTTATTGGATTCTAACATCATCTCTATCCTTTAGCTTTGAGATTCTTTACGTGTCTGATTATCTTACTATTTGTATTTTACAATATTTTACTGGCATGTGTTTTAAGTGTCTCTTGCTTTCACTAAATCCAACAGGTGGTTTTAACAGCCACCTTCATCAAATACATGTTAGTAAAATAGTCCTATAGATTCCACTTGTAACTCATGTTCCAAAAAGATCAAATATGCATATCCAACAATTGCTTAAAGACACTAAGGTTCACTTGAAAAATGAAAACACAGTCTTCATACTCTTCACTGCATGGGAAGCAAAGCTCTGAGAATGAACACAAGGAGGCCCAGTGTGTTTGCTCAGAAAGAGCAAGAACACTCCGGGCAGGTATAGAGGGAACATGGAGGGGAAATATTAGGCAGCCCTAAAGCGAGTGGATGCAGTCTCACCAAGCCTTTTACTTCCTCAGAATATATCCCATGTGGCTCTCTGTCAATATTTGTGTTCCTACTCCAGAAAAATAAGTGTTTTTCTCCATGACATTTCTTACTGAATATTCTGGGATATGGTCTGGTTTTTTCCTCAGAACATGACATGTACCTGGGGATAATGGTTACGCATGAAACTTACATACAGTGTCAAGGTGGCTGCAATGTTCACACCCATGAAGTTGTGGAGAGTGGGCACATGAACCTGAGAGAAAGGTCTTGGATTCAATAATGTAGTGTCCTCTCTGGGAAATGACTGTTTCACCTATAAATGCAGTGGCAGTGTTTGCATGAGGACTGAAGATTATTTCTGGAACATGTTACACAGTGAGCAAACTACAGAAAGGTATTATGGTTGATTAATGGAATTATACACTGAAGGTTACTTAAAGAGCTAGGAGTCAAAAGGCTCCACGCAGCCTGAGAATAGGTAAGTCTCACTGAGTGATAAATAAAGGACACTGAGTTCTTATTGTTTTTTTAAGACTTGATTTATATATTTTTAGAGAGAAGGAAAGGGAGGGAGAAAGAAAGGGAGAGAAACATTAATGTGTGGTTACCCCTTGTGCGCCCCCTACTGGAGACCCAGCCCACAACCCAGGCATGTGCCCTGATAAGAATCAAGCTGGTGACACTTTGGTTAGCAGGCCAGTGCTCAAGCCACTGAGTTCTAAGTGGTGAGAGAATTAGCTGGAGCTCTTGGTTATACTGGAAATTTGGCTACCATGAAATTCATGTTTCTCCAAAGTGTGAATCCTTTTCACGCATGAGAATGCTGATTAAAAAAAAATGGTGAGGAGAGAAAGGTATACTAAGATGTAAGCAGAAAAATTCAGAAGAGTGGAAGGAAAGCTATGGCACCATGTTCCACTGCTTCAACCATCACTGACTAATTACCTCATCTGCTTCAAAGGCTCGTCTAGGTCTGTTATGATGAGTGAAGAAAGAAATGTATCCTCAGACAGATTTATTCAAACCCTTCATTGAAGGAGGAGCCAAAAAGTCACAAAAAATTCTATATTATGGTACATTACAAGGTGCCAGGTGCTGTGGACATACAAAAACATCAGCATCTGGGAAAGCTAAACATGGGGAGGCTGAGGATCTTAGGAGCACATATTTATAGGAGGGCAGGAAGCAATCCAGATACAATGGAAGGTGATCCCTTCTATTGGATAAGAAAAATCCAGTACAATCTTCTCAGGCCTGGAGATTCCCTGGAGCATCAGACCACTCTTAGAGTATTGTGTCCATTGCAGGGTGCTAGAGGTGTTTTCTATTGTGATTTAAACCTGACTTTTTTTTAAAGAACAATTCCCATTGTTTCAGTTTTTTTTTACAAGTCTTCTGTTATACATGTCTTAGCTAAAATGGTTTTCAAATTTTTGTTTCTATTTCAGGATGATATTTGCTTTAAATTTTAAATAGAACAAAGGTTGTTAAAGGCTTACTATTGGTTTAATTCTTCTGCATGGATGTCCAGTCGTCATTTCTTGTGAATTCTAATGGAATCTCGAAGTCTGGGAGTACTTTTCAAAGAAGGAAAAAATATTACACCAGGAAAGAACATATGAAAGCCAATGGCTACAACCACACACTTGTTCGGGAGCGGGCTGTTCTTGCTGGAACACAGTGTTTTCTGTGCCATGAACGTGGGGAATATTTTACCAGAATCTATGGCCTCTGTTATCACCAGAGAGCTCCCACAGGAGAACGGCCTTATGAGCGCGCAGTGAATTGGGGAAATCTTTTACCACTAGCATTGCCCTGCATTATCATCAGAGAGTTTTCCCTGTTTTAAAGGCTTTAAACTTGCAGTGAATGTGGGAAATCATTTAGCCATAAATCCTGCCCTCTTGACATTGGAGACTTCGCACTGTGTGAATACTTAGATTTCAGGGAATGTGCTATTGCCTTGTTCAGTGTAATGACAGGAAAGTAAACTCTGAGGAGTCATCTATCTGATTTGAATTTATGTCCCTGCCAGTTTCAATGGCTGAAGGCACTTTACCTCTACCACTTGGTAAGTCTTTGCAGTGTGTGCCAGCCACTACTCCAGCGAGCTCAGGGAAGGTTATCTCTCTTCTCCCATAGACCTGCCTTTGTATTCTGTAGTTCCTCAGAGATATTCTTCTCAAAGCCAAAAGTGCAGAGGCAGGAGCATTAAGGCACAAAACTGTGAATCTGTAGTTCCAGCTTGTTGCTCACGTGACCCAGTCAGCAGTCCTGCTGACCCGGGTTATAGTGTCCTTCACTGCTCCCCAATACTGACTTTTACTGAGGTGAGACAGACTCCCCCCCAGAAGGCATGAACAAGGAGAGTGATGGTGGGTTCAACATGGTGTTCTTACAGGTATTTTCTTAAAAGAGTGGGATGTACAGATTGTTAAATATAGAACCATTTTCACAGCTTTATTATAGTTTATATTGCAATAAACTGCTCATACATACAGCATACCATTTGATAAGTTTTGACATAGGTATAAACTCGTGAACCTGTGACTACAGTCAAAAAGGACCATATCTGTTACTGCATGCTTACCTATGTTTATAATCTTTCACTCTCTGCCCTTCCCTCCCTCCTGATAAGCACTGATTTACTTTCCCTTAAAATGGATACATCTGCATTTTCTAGACTTTATATGGTTGCAATTTTCATGATTATGAAAATAATTATGAAAGTAATGGATGTTTCATTACTCCTTTGAGATTCCTCAATGTTGTTATGAGTAGTTCATCTTTTGTGTGTGTGTGTAATATTACTTTTGTTATACCGCTATTAGTTTGTCCATTCCTTATGGATATGTGTTATTTCCAGCTATGTAGTTTTTCTTTTCTCAGTAAGTTAGAATGCAATGGCTGTGTCACAGGAGAGAGAAGTTTTTGAAGAAACTCACATATTGTCATTTAAATGTTTGTATCATTTTGCATGTTTACCAGCAGTGTATGAGGGTTCCATTTCTTTACATCCTAGAAAATTCTTGATTTGTTTTTTCATTTCAGCTCTTTTAATAAGTTTGTTCTACTATCTTCCCATTGTTTTTCCTTGCATTTATCTATGGATTACATGTGTATTTTTGCAGATATGTGGTTACTACTGGTAAGTTTTTAGTAGAATGCCATTTACCTATTCTTTAATGAATTAAGTTTATTTTCCTTTAACATATAGTACAGCGAAGCAACACAGGTATGTGTTGCAACTTCACCATTTTCACTGCTTGAATAACATAAGTGACTCTTCTGCTTAATGTAATAATTATTTCAATGCTGAAGAAAATTTCCTAACTTAGAAACATATTACTATAAAAACATTATAAAAATAGGTTCCAAGAGAAGTAAAGCATACAGTCAGTCATTGGGCAAGCCAGAGCAAAATGACAAAAGGAAAATAGTTAAGTTCCAAGCAAGAAAATAAACATGAAAGTATTAGATCAAATGTCAACAAAAAATGCAGTTAAGTTTTACGTAATGGAAGAAATAATGAGGAATCTTCAATTCTTATTTGGCTTGTCTATTGTTACCCAGGGAGAGCAATCATCAAATTCTAGAACCTGAAAGAAATTTAAGTGGGGCCAGATAACCAAGTTATTAAAGGACCGCTCATCCTTTCAATAAGTTCGAGGCCCAGGTCTTCGTTAATGAAATTTCAGGACACAAAAGAACTACCAAACATTAGTTTAAGTTCATTATTGATTATCTTTATGAAATCATGAAGCTTTTATGAAGCATTCACTTTAAAAATGAAAAAGTTTTGTAACTTCTAAAGTACAAAAAAATATAGCACGAGAATTGAGTTCAACGTGCAGCAATATTTAGAACAAATGCTTTGAGTGAATTTAGAAAAGGGAGCAATCGATTCACTAAGAACAAATCAAGAGAAATTGGCCTGACTTTCTACTTGATATAGATTGAGACAAATGAACCAGAGGCATGTATTTTTCTACTGTATTTCTCAGTGTATTTTTCTATGGCTTTGAAAAAAAAGATTTTTTTTTAATTCCCAGAAAGCATATTTTAAAATATTTTCATGATAATATTCAACATTTATGGACCAAATACTTTTAAAAATCCATTTATTGATCAGCCATAGCAAGAAGTGCAAGGCAACAGTCAAAAGCACACGCTCTTCAATCAAGTTGTCCATGTTGGAGCACTGCTGCTTAAAGCTTCTTAGCTGCATGAAATTGTGCAGCTATTTAACCCTTCTTGGTTGTACAGGATTTTGTGAGATGACCTATGGCAAGAAGTCCTTGTTCAAATATCAACTTTAATTATTACCTTATTTAATACCCACTTAATCCTTACAGACACACTGTGAAATAGATTCTATTCCCATTTTATCAAGAAGAATAATGGGGTTTAGAGAAGTTACAGAATAAGTTGTAAGCTACTTGGAAACAGCTGATCATTTCAGAGCACTTTCTATAATTTGACAGCATATTAATTCTGTGCAACAGTTTGTAATTTGATATTTTGGTTAAGTGTAATTATCTTAATTGTAATACTATTAGGGTCCCCATATGTATAGAATTACTTCTGCATTTCAGGAAATAGTATCTTGTATTTTCACTAAACTTACTATTGAAAAACAATGCATTTTAATCAACATTAATCAATTATACCAAAAAATTTTTATTGGCTTAGATTCTTAAAATCATGAAAATAGAACTATACATTTATACATGATGTTTAAACATTTTATGTTTCCCCTTAATAAAGACATTTTTTATCATTGCTATTGTTCTGCCCTGTTGACTAAAATACTGCTGGTGAATATATAAATTACTCTGCTTCTGAAAAATGAAGCATTCCTACCTGGCTTTCATTACAAATTTAAGGCAATGGGTATGGAAAGCATCTCATATGAAATTGTAGGTAACCCTGAAAATCTTTTCTAGCTCCCATCCCATGCCTTCATATTTTCCAAAGGTGTAGCTCTGCATTTGTCTGTGACTGGGGTAGAATGCGGAGTTCTCTGGCCCTCCAGGTCAATTTCCTCTGAACTAATGCTAAAACTAAATAACTTTCTTCTCCACAAAATGTACATGTGGTGTACCTGATACAAAAAAATCTGTGGAAGTATAAACTGGGAATCTCAATTTTGCTAACTCCTTGGCAGTTCTCAGACAATATCATCCATCTGCTCAGATTCCCAAGTGTGTGTGGGAAAGATTCAAGGAGCACTCCCCTCCAGGGCAACAACTGTGGGTTTGCAGTCCGTCAGACAGACCTGGGTTTGAAAACCATTTTCTTTACCATTTTGGTGTTTGAATTTGCTCAGTCACCTGGGACTGAGCATATTTACTTGTAAAATGAAGGTGAGAGATGATGCTCTCTTCAGGAAGATTTTGAGCAAATTGAATAGAAAAAGAAACAGTACCTGGAATACAATAGAAAGGGGCTCAACACAGGCCAGTTTTCTCCCTTTTCCTTTCTCTCCCAAGTCAGCTGGAGGCAGAGACTAAGTGAGCCTGAAGATGAAACACAGATATATACATGCACATACACACAGACCCACATGCAAACACGAATCCAGTGGTTCATCCATTTGTCCATCCAGCCATTTAGCTGCCCTCTGAAGTCCTGTTCTTTTTCCTCAGGGATGTCTACTGTAGCAGAGCCCCTGTTTTTTTTAATCATGTGTGCTGTATCCCTTTTTTCAGCAGCAACATCCACCACTTAAACTACATGTGATGACATAGAGAACTGAAACATGTATCTCATAAAATGTCATTAAACATTTTCAAGGATAATGACATGTACTAGGAACCTGTAGCTTCTAATGTAAAATATGAGCACATCTTTTTTTAATATCAAAGCATTGTAAACCTCTAATATCAATTATACTTATAATAGCCATTTTATAGTGTATATCTGATTGCAAAAATGATCCTAGCTCAGTGATGTTTTATATGAATTTACATTTCTTAGTAATAGTACTTTGTATATAGTTTGAAAGCATTGTGTGTATATAAGGTCCATCAGGAAGGTATCCAGCCATGTAATATGCAAAATAGACATTTACTGAAGAAGATACAAGAAACATTGTACATAGGACAATGACGCCTCTGTCCCCTTCAAAGTAGGTATCTTGGGACGTCACACAGTGCTTTCAGCATCTCTTCCACTGTTAAAAACACTCTGCAAAATCCTTTGTAGGAATCACTACCAGCTGCTCCATCCTATTTTCCTGAATCTCATCAAAGGTCTGAAATCCCCTCCCTTTCTAAGGTGATTTTAAGTTTTGGGAAAAGCCGGAAGTCACAGAGCACCAAATCTGGGCTGTAAAGGGCCTGAGTCACCTGGGTGATTTGATGTTTTGCCAAAAAACTACATGAGATATGATGCATGAGCGGGTGTGTTGTCATAATGAAGCTGCCAATCACCAGTTGCCCATAGCTGTAGCTGTTTTTATCATATTGTATCTCTCAACTGATGAAGAATATTCAGGTAGTACTTCTTATTAAATTGTTTGGCCTAGAGAGGCATACTAGTGATGGACAACACCTTTCCAATCAAAATACACAGTTAACATGGTCTTGATCTTGCAACAACTCTTCCATACCTTCTTCGGGCAAGGAGAACCAGGTGACTTCCACTGGGATAACTGGGCCTTTGTTTCTGGATCATACTGTAGTCCCACGATTCATCTCCAGTTATGGCCTTGAGGAAATATGGTTCATTGGTAGTGGTTTGAATCAAGTCAAAGCAACTGCATTATGATATTCCTTCTGCTCTGGTAGCAGAAGCCATGGAACAAATTTGCCATGACATGTTTCATGCCAAGATCCTGCATCACAATGTCAGACACAGTAGTGTTTGGAATCCCCAGATCAGCTTCAAGTTCTTACACTATCAGTGGCTGATCTTTGTTGACTGCAGCCTGTACATGTTCAACACTCTCAGGTGTTCTGCTTCTTGCAGGGCTTCCAGAACATGGGTCACTTTCAACAGATTCTCAACCATCTTTGAAGCATCGATACCATACTTTTATTTGTGCAGCGCTCATTGCATCATCCCCAAAAGCCTTCTGTATCACCCATATAGTTTCCATGGAGGAATGTTTGAGTTTAACATAAAATCTGATGCAGATTCATTCATTGATTTTCTTGCTCAGTCATTTTGAATTCCACAGCCACATAGCACACACACACACTCAATGACGACTATGGGCCCTACTGACTAGTACAGTGAAGTCATTGTTCACACATGTGCATTCCAGTCCACTCTCCTTGGCTGCCATATTACATTGATGTTGTACAAACCATTCTTGCTATATTAACAATGGCTAGATATTTTCCAGACAGACCACATATATGTATGTATATACACATATCAATATGTCTAATATACAGTGCATGTATATATCTATATAAATGTAAATATATAGATATATATACTATATTATGTGTTATATATGCATATATATATGCATGATATATTATGCTAGGTATAATTTAATCAGTTGATACATAATAGTCTAGTATGTATAGAGATTGTAATTTTCTTAGATTCTTCTAGGAAATGTATCAATTGCTGTCATAGAGCTATTAAGTCATCCAGTAGTGATGCACGTTATGTACGATGTATAGGTGTGGTCGTAGTCATTTCTTATTTCACTTAAATTATTTCCAAAGCAGTAGATACACACAAACATATTACCTTCAGGGAACTGCAATATATGCCAAAATAATAATATACATACTGGACTTCCTAGAAGTCTATATCCTTTGCCAAATTGGGGAAGTTTTCCTTCATTATTTCTTCAAATAAATTTTCAATTTTTTGCTCTTCCTCTCCTCCTTCTGGCCCTCCTATGATTCAGATGTTGGAACCTTTCAAGTTGTCCCAGAGGTTCCTAAGCCTCTCCTCATTTTTTGAATTCTTGTTTCTTCATTCTGTTCTGGCTGAATGTTTATTTCTTCCTTCTGCTCCAAACCATTTATTTGAGTCCTGGTTTCCTTCCCATCACTGTCAGTTTCCCATACATTTTTAAAAATTTCATATTGTATAGGTTTCACTTCTTCCTCTATTTTATGACCATACCCTACCATTTCTGTGAGCATCCTGATTACCAGTGTTTCGAATTCAGCATCTCATAGGTTGGCTATCTCTTCATCACTTAGTTCTATTTTTGGAGTTTTGATCTATTCTTTCACTTGGGCCATATTTTTTTTTGGCTCAGTATACCTGTTACGTTGTAAGGTGTGGACCCTTAGGAACCTCCAAGAGTCCAAAAGAAGTTAGATCCAAGGAAGCACACACCAAGGCACATCATAATTTCATTACCCAAGATTAAAGAAAAGAAATCTTAAAAGCAGCAAGAGATAAAGAGACAGTTACCTACAATGTAGTTCCCATTAGACTATCAGCTTATTTCTCAAAAGAAACCTTATAGGCTAGAAGGGGCTGGAAAGAAGTATTTGAAATCATGAAAGACAAGGACCTACATCCAAGATGACTCTACTCAGCAAAGCTATCATTTAGAATGGAAGGGCAGATAAAGTGCTTCCCAGTTAAGGTAAAGGTCAAGGAGTTCATCATCAAGGCCTTATTATATAAAATGTTAAAGGGACTTATCTAAGAAAAAGAAGATAATAAAAATATGGATAGTAAAATGACAACAAACTCACAACTATCCACAACTGAACCTAAAAAAAAAAAAACAAAAACAAACTAAGCAGACAACTAAAAAAAGGACAGAATCACAAAAATTGATCACATGGAGGGTTGGTTATCAGTGGGGGGGGATGGAGGAAAAGGTACAGGGAATAAAAAGCATGAATGGTAGGTAATAAGTGGACAGGGGGAGGTAAAGAATAGTATGGGAACCAGAGAAGCCAAAGAACTTATGTGTATGACCCATGGTCATGAACAAAAGGGAGGGGTGTGCTGGAGGATGGGGTTAGTATAGGACCAAGAGGGGAATAAAGGGGAGAAAAAAATTAGGACAACTGTAATAGCATAATCAATAAAATATACTTTAAAAAATAGAAAACAAACTAAGCAAACAAGCAGGACAGAAACAGAATCATAGATATGAAGATTATTTGGAGGGTGGTCAGCTGGGAGGGGGAAGAGGGAGAATGGCAGAAAAGGTGAAGGGATAAACAAATAGGTAGTTATAGAATAGACAGGGGGATATTAAGAACAGTATAAGAAATGGAAAGCCAAAGAACTTATAAAAAACACTATACATACTAAGTATAGTAAAAGATGTGGGTATGCCAGGAAGAGGATAAGGAAAGAGAAGAGGCATTACAAAAATTGTTCTGAGTGATAGCATCCACTAAATTGATCATAGCAAGCATGACTTTTTAAAGGTGATATGATTTAAACTCAAAAGTGAGGAAGATGGACAAGGATATGTTGATGCCTCAAAATAACTGAAATCTCAAGTTATTGGCAGTCACATACTCTGTCTACATGATAGGTGGCTGCATTTGATTCAAGCTGTGGCATAACAAAAAGAAGTGAAAAAGTATACTTGAGCCAAAATTTAGTGGCATGCTAGAAACTATTTCCTCACCATGTTCTTTCTCAATCAAGAAGAGGGCTGCATAATGTGGTAGGTAGGAACCCCCATACACATGTTTAAGATCCCTGGGAAATAATTACAATTATAAGCAAATGTGACTTTTTGAATAACCCTGTATGCATTGCACATTTCACCTAGAAAGTACCGCTACAATCCTGGCTAGTGTGGCCCAGTGAATTGAGTGCTGGCCTGCAAACCAAAATGTCATTGGTTCAATTCCCAGTCAGGGCACGAGCTGGGTTGCAGGTGAGGTCCCCAGCTGGGGGCATGTGATCTCTCCACACACTGACATTTCTCCTCTTCTCTTTCACCTTCCCTTCCCCTCTTTCTAAAACTAAACAAATAAAATTTTAAAACAATAAAGTACCCCTACAATGAGACTGGTAATGAGGAGCAACCTAGGGAATGATGTGTTCAAAGATAAAGTTTGTAATGGAAGATAAACAACATCAGAAGCAAAGGGTCTTAGGTAAGAGGAACCAGTATTCCAAGCAGCACTCAGGCCAGGAAGATTCAGTTCCTGATACCAGGCGTATTAGTAGCATTTCTCAACAGTGATATAAAGCACATGGGCACTTCTCCAGGGTCTTCCAGGGATGCCTGTTAAACACACAGGTTCTTAGGCCAAACTTTCAGAGTTTCTAAAGTCAAGCCTAGAAAATGCCACTTTACTAAGCAATTGTGGTGATTTCTATGATATTAGAGTCACTGAATTACAAAAATTAATTCTTCCTCCTCTGTTGCCACAGAGGGCAGTCCTATGCAATAGTTCTTTTGGAAAGTCTACTACACGACCCTGACTTAAATCTGAAGGCACTAATTATGGGAAACGTAGCTTCTGTGCTAATAACCTCCCATAACAGAGAGGAGAAAAACAAGATTGTCAGTCACATTAGAAACATTCTCCACACTCTTAGAAACCACTTAGAAACTCTGCTTTTCAGCCATTGCAGATGTAGTTCCAGAAATAGGTTCAACTGCCCTACCTGCAGATAGCAGGATGGCAGCAGACAATTTTGGCAGGCCACGCAGAAACAACATCTACCCTCCACCACCATGTCTTCCTCAGTGAGAACCGGACTTTGTGCAGGCATCATCAACTTCTCTGGAAGAGAATCTACGTCTCTCCTTAACATCAAGGGTGTTTATTAGTCCATATTTTAAATTTACTTTTTATTGTTTTTCAAGTACAGTTGTCTCCATTTGCCTGATTGAAATAATTACTTTGCCTTATCAGTTATTAGATTAGAAAACAGTATGTGATATATTTATTAAAAAATGAAACACAAAAGCATATCTATTGAAGGAGCTTCTGAGAAAAGGGATCCTTTGCATTCTGGCCTCTAGACTCTGTTGTGTGAGTGTGTGATGCTTGGATCTGTGACAACCATTTGGTAAGCATGGATAACAAGCTTAGAGACAAAAAAATAATACTGAAAAAGGAGGCAGAGATGGGTGGAGGTGAAGGGGTACAGGGGTTGGGAAGAATGAAATTCCCCTGTGCTCAGGGAATGAGTTAAAACAGCTGGACTACTACCTTTCTCTTTTACTGAAGGGATGCTTGTAGATCAAGCAAGAAGGCAGATGACATGGTCTATCGTCGTCATTAATATGCTGATAATCAGATCTTCTTGTACACACTGGGTAAGACACACGACTTAGATGATTCTGATTTGATGATCCTATCCTTTGTGATGGCTCATTCTATTAGGTAAGATGATAAATTCCCTACTTTTTCAAGTCATTTGAAATTGAGTCCTCTGTATATCAACTGGGATGCCTCCCACAGAAGGGCCAGTTAAAGAAGCAAAGCTATTAATAAAAACATACACTAGTCCTGGCTGGTGTGGCTCAGTGGATTGAATGCCAACCTGTGAACCAAAGGGTCACTGGTTCGATTGCCAGTCAGGGCACGTACCTGGGTGGAAGGCAGGGTCCCCAGTTGGGGGTGAAAAGGAGGTAACCAACTGAGGTTTCTCTCTCTTTCTTTCTCCCTCCCTTCTCCTCTCTCTAAAAAAAATGAATAAAATCTTTAAAAGGAAAAAGCAACATGCTAAACAAAGAAAATAAATGAAGCATAGAAAAATTGCTCTAATCATAAACAAAGCAACAAACAACAAATGTTGGAGAGGTTGTGGGGAAAAGGGGTCCTTAATTCACTGTTGGTGGGATTGCAGACTGGTACAACCATTATGGAAAACAGTATGGAATTTTCTCAGAAAAATAAAAATCGACCTGCCTTTTGACCCAGCAATTCCACTGCTAGGATTATATCCTAAGAATCCTAAAACATCAATATCAAAGAACCTATGCACCACAATGTTCATAGCAGCACAATTTACAATAGCCAAGAGTTGGAAGCAACCAAGGTGCCTGTCAGTAAATGAATGGATCAAAAAATTGTGGTACATATACACAATGGAATTCTATGCAGCAGAGAGAAAGAAGGAACTACTACCCTTTGCAACAACATGGATGGAACTGGAAAGCATTATGCTGAGTGAAATAGGCCAGGTGCTGAAAGACAAATACCATATGATCTCACCTTTAACAGGAAGCTAAACAACAAAACAAACAAGCAAGCAGAATAAAAACAAAGACACTGAAATAGAGAACAAGGGGACAGTAGCCAGAGGGGAGAGGGAATGGAAATTAAGGGGAAAAAGGGGGAGGGATTTGGAGGAACAAATAGGAAGGACACAGGGATGAGAACTAAGGGGGTGGAAATGGGAGGGAGGTGGGGAGCAAGGGGTGGGGGAGGCTGGGATGAGAAAAATAGACAAAAAACTGTACTTGAAAAATAACTAAATAAAATTAAAAAATAAATAAATAAATAAAAAAGAAAAATTGCTCTAGCTAAAAATTTAATCGACATTTAGTAAGAAGACATTGTTAATTAGCACAATAACCGTGCCAAAGCCACATCTCTATTTTTTTAGCTTTACGAAGTAAATACTCCTCAGGGGTTCTGCTAGCCAACAAGCACATGATTTCATTTTCTCCATTTCACACAAATGAGTACCTATTGCCTTGGCCAGAGACAAGATCATATCTAGATACATGACTAAAGGTGGGCCAGACACTCTTCTCTGTGGAATTTCAAATGGGGCCACGTCAACACCCAGCCTTTGTGCACTGCTGGGCATTGTAACATGCAAACACCAGGGCTGCAGGAAGGACACTGATTTCTTGGTATGGAACTTAATAGAGAAATTTGATGTGCCAGAAAAAAAAAGTATGCATGCCAGGAGAAATGAGAAATGGCGAAACAACTCAAGCAGCTTTGGACTGGTTTCTATTTCATACATTCCCACAATTCTAACTAATATCATTGCGTATATTTACATGCAACAAAAAAAGATATAAAACAAGATGTGGTTGATTTTGTTAGTTCAGTATGGTTTCAGTTCTACTCAATCAGCCATTTTTGTTTTCCCTATTAAGCACTGATTTTAAAAAGCCATTTCACGCTTTACATTGGCGAGCTGACACTTGAGTTCATTTTCCTGGGGCCCAAAATGAGTTAACTGGGCAATTTCTCCTTACAGCCCAAGACAATTCCTATTTGCATGAGCAAGTCCATGTGTAGTGTTTGGACTCAGAATTCAAATATATAGAGAGAAACTACCATGTGCATATTGTTCATAAATCTTTGAACACATTTGCAAGTTTAGAAAGGAAGAAAAGACTTTTGTATAGGAATTTTCTGACCATTTGTGTGTGTGAAAGATTTAAGTAGACTTTTAAGTGGGAAGAATAATGCTAAAAGCTGCAAATAGAGACAGGAAAAGCATCAAGATGATAGAGTAGCTGCTTCTAAGATCAAATATTGTGGTTTTGCAAACTCAGTTTATTGCATTAAAATAGACTTTAGCTTTACTCAACATCAGAAAGGTAACACAATGTCCTCTATCAGCCCTTCATTTATCTCTTTGGTAGAGAAAATTACTTATGAGACTCCATTGGTTCTAGTTTGCATAAATTCCCAACTTTAGGGAAATGCACTGGAACTCCGAGTCCATGCCTAATATAAAAGGTAATGTTAGCTCCTTAAGATAAGGACATAACAAGAATGCAAGAGTAGTCAAGGATTTTAATCATGATATAAAACACAGGAAAAGACACAAAACGCCTGGAAGAAAAATGTTTTCATTAAACAGAGTAAAATAAAATATAAAAACCTAATAAGTGTGAATGTAGGGAAAAAAGGAGAAAGCAACATATATGCAGACTACTGTATTATATCTTAATCTTGTAGGTTTTCAAAAACTGCAACCAAACCAATCATTATGTTGCATTTGCATTTACTTTCATTTCAGCACTGCAAAGGTGATCCATTCTATATTCCTTGCATATTTTAAATGTTCATATAATATTAATTATAAGATGCTTTGTTATCCACAAAGCAGTCCTACTATAGTTAATGTGAATCCATCTTTTAATTTTATCTGCCAATATTACTGGAAAATGACAGCATAACAGAATGGCATTAAGTACTGAGGGTGACAATGGCATTAAGTACTGAGGGTGGCATTAGAGACCACTGGTGTATAATTTAATTGTGCATGTTTCAGTTCTACAAAATGTATGACAGAGTTCTACGAGGAATTCTTGAGAGAATTAAATTGTAAGCTATATGGTATTTGGGTAAATAGGCTGAGTCACTTAGGAAGCCGTATTTTTCTAATAAACTGAAATAGTTCCCCATCTTGATGACTCAAACTAAATCAACATACAAGCAGAAGGTAAATACTTATTTTTAAACAGAGTAGGTTGATCATGCAAGTACCTTACCTCTAGTTTTATTCTGCATGTCTTCTAAATTTTCCTGAAACTTTCTGTGCTCCTGAGCAACAATTATCTAAAGACCACACCCCCCACCCCACCATTCCAATATTTTATTTTAAGAGGTCTGGCATTTTTCATACATGCTACCAGTACCCTTTTCATTAGTTAGTGCCATTTGGCTGTCCCTAGTAAAATTTCAAACAAGCCACCACATATTTAGCTTGCAAGAACTTTAAATACGTTGTAGGCCTCTGTTCAATCAGCCACAAAGAAGAGCTACAACACAGTAGACACAACTTCCCAAGACTTACATAGCAAAACAATGTAATGAAACAAACAACAGCAAAACACCCTTCTCCCCCCGGGGGTGTCCAATCTTTTGGCATCTCTGGGCCACAACAGAAGAAAAGTTGTCTAGGGCCAGACATTAAATACATTGTGACACACAATCAGAAAATAATTTGATAATGTTTTAAGTAAACATACGGTTTTGTGCTGGGCCACACTCAGAGCCACCCTGGGGTGCATGTGGCCCATGGGCCACAGGTTGGACACCCCTGCAGAACATTTCAAAATCCTGTTTCGCTTTTCACTTATTCCCACCACAATATTTAGCTTCCCACACAGGATGTCATGGAAGTTTGGAAGGATCAAAACTAAGGAGAAGGATCACAGTAGCTCTAACTATAGAAATCTTAAGTCTTTTTCCTGGAGAAGTTCCTTTCATCTTTTCAGGAGCCCTAGAAATCTTGAGACAGTTGGTCCATGAGATAGGGCTTAATGATCTAGTCTTTAACCCACAGTTTCGGGTTTAGATTTCTTACCCATTGATGGGTCCACTGAAACATGCTTACCTATCCAACAAGGACCTGATAGAATAGAGAGAGAAAATATATGTAAGTAGTTAAGAGCTATGGCTTTTCAACTGCCTGAGTTTGAATCTTGGCTCTATGACGTATTAGCCGTGAGATCGTAGATAAATGATTCATGTACTCTGCATCCCAATTATTTCCCTACAAATGGGGGAGAAAAACAACAGTATTTCCATTGCATATTATGTAAGGATTATGTAAGATAATATTGGTGAAGTGCTGTGAAAAGTACCTAACAAATTAGAAAGACAATGTAAAAGCTGTTTTGAAGATACGAATGAAGGTTATCGAATGGTGGGTCTATTCGATATGCATCAGAGAGAAAGTGGCATTTAAAAGGCTTCCTGCTACTTATGAATTGTAATTTAATGCTGAAAAACTGTTACTGAAATCTGCCCTTAGAAAGATGCTTTCCTTGTGCTGGGAGGTATAACCTTGGTATTTTTGGGTCAAACAGATGTTCAAGTTAAACTCCTATATACCAAAGAACTGAGCTGGACATTGGCCCAGTAACTTAACATGGACTACCTCCAACTGAGAATTTAAGTACACTGGTGAAGATTTGTAAACTGCAAACTGAATCATTTGTTTCTATTGGTTGAATGCTGAGGAAACTATTGATTTGTCTCCATACTTCCAGAAAGCCAAGAGGAACTTCAAATATGAAAGGAGAGAGCAGACATCCACAACAGGGAACTGAGCTGCAGGTGAAGGAGAGAGCCCTTGGCAATGGGGTATAGACAAATGACTCTGGCAGCAGAATTATCTTACATGTCACACTATGGGGTCTTTCCCTGTGTTGCTATTACTTTCAGATATTCTTAAATATTCAGCACACATCAGAGCCTGGTGTTAGCTGCAATGTTAAGAAAGGAAGAGAAACTATATCCACAAGCCCTTTGGGGAGAAAATACAGCAGTCTAGAGATGTATTTACAGGAAGGAAAAAATACCACCAACAGTGAAGCTTAGAGTAGCAGACTGGAAAAAGGTGTGACAAGCAACAAGCAAGATGGGTTTGTTAAAACTCTGGATGGGTCTTAGAATTAGTAAGGGTGAGTAAGATAATGAGAGATAAGAAAAAGACTTCCTACAATCATACGGCTGTGTGACAGACTTGTGCTGTCCTAATTTAGATACCCAAAGCCGGATATCCTCCAAGGCTGGAAAACTTGGGGACACATCATGAAAACAGACAAAGAAATGCAGATTGGAGGACTAGTGCAATATTCACTCAAGTCTGTGAATTGTCACTCCACACAAACCCATGGCAACACTCAGTAAATACTGCATAACCAAACCAAAGTGCAATGTAAATCATATTCAGATTACCCACAATTCCAGTGTGTCTGCAACAACGCCCCTCTGTGAATAAAACACAAATGACTACTGAAGAGAATAAAGAAACATTTAGAAATTCATGCAAATGGGATAATGGAGAGTGTGAAAAGTTTAGATTTCCCCATCATATACACTGTATCTTTCAAAGGAAATGCAAAATAAGAAAACAAGCATCTGAGAATCAAATGTGAATCTATAACTAACAGGTTGAAAATGTGAAAAACTCCACTTGGATTTAAACGTGTCCAACTGAATGTGCATGTTTTTTCTCAATTACTGTTGACATTCAATATTATTTAGTATTAGTTTCAGGTGTTCAGTGTAGTGGTTACATAATCATATACTTCACAAAGTGGTCCTCCTGATATTTCCAGTACCTATGTGGAGCCACCCATAGTTATCATGATGTTATTAACTATGTTCTCTATGCTGTACTTTACATCCCTAAGACTATTTTGTAACTACTTCTCAGTTCCTTCACCTTTTTCACCCACTCCCCAAACCTCCCTCCCCCTGCCAACAATTGGTCTGTTCTCTGTATCCCTGTGTCTGTTTCTGTTTTATTTTATTCCTTAGATTCTACTGAACATACATGTTTAACAGATTTCCCCAAGCCCAACTGGGTAGGTAGCCAAGAAAAACAAAAACATGACAAATAC
Organism: Artibeus jamaicensis; assembly: GCF_021234435.1. Lineage (NCBI taxonomy): Eukaryota > Metazoa > Chordata > Mammalia > Chiroptera > Phyllostomidae > Artibeus > Artibeus jamaicensis. Next base: position 3,258,425 of record NW_026522028.1, on the reverse strand, counting down.
TCAAAAGGACACAAAGACAAAAAGAAAAATGACAAAATAATAACATATTAACAAAGTATTGAGAACCCAAAAGCAATTTGTTAGAATTACAAAGGGAGCACAGAAAAATAATAACTAATTTTCAATTTGACCAGAAGACAGCAAAAAAAAACCAAAGAAGATGACAAAAAAATAAAACTAATTTACACCAAAGAATGCTCAGAAATTTGTTTTAATGATTTTATTTATGGGACTTCTGCCAAGATGGAGGCGTAGGCGGAAACACTTTGCGTCCTCGCACAACCAAATCTAAAAACAACAAAGTTTTAACAACAATAAACGCAACCAAACCACGCAGAAAATCAACAACACAAAGTCCGAAAACAATGAAATACTCAGCTAAACTGGTGAGAGGGGCGAAGTCAGCAGCGGAGTGGGTTGGCCAAAAAGATCCCCAACCTGGGCGATGTGCAGGCAGCTGAAGGCGCGCGCGGATCCCAGGTGCGGGTTAGCTATGGGCGGACACAGGGAAGAGGCGCGGCTGGCTGTGTGTGGTCAGTCGCACATTTGTACCCAAATAAACCAGTGAAGAGGCGAGCATTGAGACTACCCGGTGCAGGACGGTGGGCTCTCACATTTGCCCTCAGATAAACAGGCCAGGGTGAGCTGTGAGGTGGACTGGGAGAGCAGAGAGGACCACCATTGCTCCCTCTCTGACCCCGCCCCCACATATAGCATCACAAACCAGCGACCTGGGTAGCCCTGCCCTGGTAAACAACTAAGGCTCTGCTCCTCATATGTAACAGGCAAAAACAGATAAAAATGTGGCTCAAGAACAACTCAGAGCCCCAGAGCCAATAAATCTAAGCAAGGAAGGAATAGCCAAACTTTCAGATGCACAGTTCAAAATACTGGTGATCAGGATGCTCACAGAACTGGTTGATTTTAGTCACAAATTAGAGGAACATATGAAGGCTAAACTAATTGAAATGAATGGAAATGCACAGGAAACCAGTAGTAACGGAAACAAAACTGGGACTCAAATCAAGGGAGTGGACCAGAAAGAGGAAAAAAATGACCAAACAGAAAAATATGAAGAATCAAGAATTAAAAAAATGAGGAGAGGCTTAAGAACCTCCAGGACATCTTTAAAAGTTCCAACATCCGAATTATAGGGGTACCAGAAGGGGGAAAGGCACAGCCACCAGTGGAAAACTTATTTGAACAAATAATAAAGGAGAATTTCCCCAATCCGGCAAAGGAAATAGACTTCCAGGAAATCCAGGAAGCTCAGAGAGTCCCAAAGAAGCTGGACCCAAGAAAAAAACACACTAAGGCACATCATAATTACATTAGCCAAGATTAAAATGAAGGAGAGAATTCTAGAAGCAGCAAGAGCTAAGGGGGCAGTCACCTACAAAGAAGTTCCCATCAGACTGTCAGCGGATTTCTCAAAAGAGACCTTCCAGACAAGAAGGGGCTGGAAAGAAGCATTCCAAGTCATGAAATCCAAAGACCTACAACCAAGATTGCTCTATCCAGCAAAGCTTTCATTTAGAATGGAAGGACAGATAAAGTGCTTCTCAGATAAGACCAAATTCCAAGAGTTCATCATTACCAAGCCCTTATTATATAAAATGTTAAAGGGACTTACCTAGGAAAAAGAAGATAAAAAAGATGAACAGTGAAAGGACAGCAAACTCACAGTTATCAACAACCACACCTAAAACAAAAGCAAATTAAGAGGACAGCTAGATCAGGAGTGAACCATAGAAATGAAGATCACATGGGGGGTTAGCAACAGGGAAGTGGGAGAAGGGGGAGAAGGTACAGAAAATAAGTAGCATAGATGGTAGATAGAAAATAGATAGGGGGAGGGTAAGAATAGTAGGGGAAATATAGAATCTAAAGAACTTGAGACATGTGTTCATGAACTAAAAGGGGGGAATGGTGGGGGAGGGGTGTGCAGGGTGGAGGGGGGGAATAGAACAAATGGATCAAATGGAATGGCATAATCAATAAAAAAAGGGCAAAAAAAAGATTTTATTTATGTACTTTTAGAGAAGGAAAGGGAGAAAGAGAAAGAAACATCAGTGTAGGGTCAACTTTGCCAGCAAGTCCCCCTATCCACCACGGATGAAAGTAACACTACCAAGACATGATCTGCTTGGGAAGGAGAGGTGGTCAGTTTCTCAGAGGAAAAAGGCCGGGAACTCCTTCCTCAAGGGGCTTTTATTGGGTTGTGATACGCAGAAATACAGGTGGCAACGATCAAACAGTAGATATCATTTCAAAGAAAGCTGAGGGCTTAGTCTGAGTCAGTGTCTGTCAGGAAAGGGAGTTGCAGAAACTTGGGGAGACATACTCATTTCCTGCTCAGACCCTTACTATATGAATGAAAGCACTCTTAGTGAAGCAGGCTTCACAGGACTTTTAGGAATTCTTCCTTATGCCCGATCACCCCGGATCCCACTCTAGCTGACAAAGGGCTGTACCACCTCCCCCATCACAGGTTATCAAGCTTAAGTGGATTAGAGCCAGGAAGCACTTCTCCCAGAGGACATGGGGACTCGGGTGATGTCAGAATAGCCGGGGGCAAGGGTCCATCACTCCCTCTTTGTCGGAGCCCCCTGAGTCCTTCCATGATGGCCTCCCAAGTAATCATGTCTGGCTTAGGTTGCCCCTCCTCTGAGGAGTTGTACCCATCTCTGACTAACCAACCATGCATTGGGGGTAGGGGGAATGCTTTGTCTCCTTGTGGCTTGCATTCCGGAGGTCACTCATTCATCCTTAGCCATAGGAGGCAGTTACAATTCCTGAAACCAGGCAGAGCAGTTCCCAACACATCAGTATGTGGCTGCTTCTCGCATGACCCCTAAGGGGGACCTGGCCTACAACCCAGGCATGTGCCCCGAATGGGAATCAAACTGGCTAACCTTTGGTTCACAGGCTGACACTCAATCTACTGAGCCACACCAGCCAGGGCTGAATTCTAGGAATTTGGGGGAACTTGTTTGTAACCTTTGAAACCATGCATATAAGTAGATGAGATCAACAATGACTGTGTAAAGTGAGTGTTATGATTCAGTTTAGTCTCAGTTCTGTTTTCCAACATCACCCATATCAATAGAAGACAGGAGATTACTTCTCTGGAAATGTTGACTCAGATGGTGTCTTTAAAATTTTTATTGAATTTATAGTGGCGATATTGATTAATAAAATTATATAGAAGTTGTACAGTTTTGGAATACATCATCTATGTATTATATTGTGTGTTTCCCACCCCAAGTCATCTCCTTCCATCACCATTTATGCCCCTTTTACCCTCCTCTACCTCCCCCACCCCCATTTCCCTCTTGTAGTCACCATACTGTTGTCTCTGTCTATGCAGTTTTTTTTTGTTGTTTAATCCCTTCACCTTTTTCACCCAGCCCCCCAATGCCCTGACCTCTGACAGCTGTCAGTCTGTTTTCTGTATCTAGGAGACTATTTCTATGTTGTTTGTTAGTTTATTCTTTCATTACATTTCACATATGGGTGAGATCATATGCTATCCGTCTTTCTCTGACTGGCTTATTTTACTTAGCATAATGCTCTCCAGGTCCATCTGTGCTGTCACAAAGGGTAGGAGCTCCTTCTTTTTCTGGCTGGCTGACTAGAATTCCATTGTGTAAATGTACCACAGCTTTTTTATTCACTCATCTATGGATGGGCACTTGGACTGCTTCCAGATCTTGCCTATTGTAAATAATACTACAATGTACATAAGAGTGCTTATATTCTTTCAAATGAGTGTTTTGGGTTTCTTAGGATATACAGCCATAATTGGAATTTCTGGGTCTTAGGGCAGTTCCATTTTTAATTTTTTGAAAAATCTCCATACTGCTTTCCACAGTGGCTCCACCAGTCTGCATTCCCACCAACAGAGGTCCAGTGTTACCTGTGCTCCACATGCTTACTAGCACTTGTTTATGGAGTTACTGATGATGGCCATACGGATATGTGTAAGGTGATATCTCTTTGTGGTTTTAATTTGCATTTCTCTAATAATTAACATTGTTGAACGTCTGTTCACATGTCTATTGGCCATCTCTATATCCTCTTTGGAGAAGTGTCCATTGGGACCTTTGCCCATTTTTTAATGGGATTGTGAGTCTTTTTTGTGTGTGCTAAGTTGTGTAAATTCTTTATAAATTTACCATATCCACCCCTTACCAGATGCATCATTGGTGAATACAGTCTCCCATGCAGTTGTCTTTCCATTTTGTTGATGCTTTCCTTTGCTATGCAAAATCTTTTTAGTTAAATGCTGTCTCATTTGTTTATTTATTTTTTGTTCCCCTTGCCTGAGACGCTGTATCATAAAACATAATTCTACAAGAAATATCCGAGATTCTACTGCCTATGTTTTCTTCTGGGAATTTTTATGGTTTAAAAATTACATTTATGTCTTTAATCCATTTTGAGTTTATGCATGTATATGCTTTAGTAGGGTAGTCTTGTTTAAGTTTTTGCACGTATCTGTCCAATTTTGCTAATACCATTTATTGATTGAACTGTCTCTGGACCATTGTATATTTTTGTTTCTTTGTCAAATGTTAATAGATCATATATATGTGGGCTTATTTCTGGGTTTTCAATTCTGTTCAGTTGATTTATATGTGTTTTTATGCCAGTACTGTGCTCTTTACATTACTATGGCCTTGTAGTATAGTTTGATATCAGGTAACATGGTTTTCCCTACTTTCTTTTCCTTTTTCAAGGTTGTTATGGCTGTTTGGGGTCCCCTGTGGTTCCATTAAAGTTTTTGGAATATTTGTTCTAGTTCTGTGAAATACAAGATTGATATGTTGATAGGAATTGTGTTGAATCTGTACATTGCCTTGAGTAGTATGGATATTTTAATGATGTTAATTCTTCCAACCCATGAACACAGTGTATGCTTCCACATATTTGTGTCTTCAACTTCTTTCATCAGTGTCTTATAATTTTCTGAGTATAGGTCTTTTACATTTTTGGTTAAACTTATTCCTATTTTATTGCTTTTCATGCAATTATAGATGAGATTATTTTCTTCATTTTCCTTCCTGATAATTATTTGTGTATAAAAATGTATCTGATTTCTAAATATTTATTTTGTATCCTGATACTTTATTGAATTCATTTACCACTTCAAGCAGTTTTTATTGGTGGAATATTTAGGGTTCTCTCTATATATTATCATGTCTTATTCAAATAGTGACAATACATTTCCAAGCTGAATGTCTTTTTATTTGTTTTTTTTTTTGATGGTTGTGGCTACAGTACTATGTTGAATAAGAGTGGTTAATGTGGACATCTCTGCCTTGTCCCTGACCTTAAGAGAAGGACTTTTTAGTTTTTGCCCACTGTGAATGATGTCGTTGGCTGTGTTTGTCATACATGGTGTTTATTATGTCCCCACATACACACTATGCTGAGAGTTTTTATGATAAGTGGGTACTGGATTTTATCAAATGCTTTTTATGCATATATTTATAAGGTCATGTGATTTTTATTCATCATTTGGCCTATGCGGTGTATCACGTTTATTGATTTGTGGATATTCTACCAAGCTTGCATTCCTGGAATGAATTGTATTTGGTCACAGTATGATCTTTTAATGTATTGCAGGATCTGCTTTGCTAATATTTTGTTGAGAATTTTATCATCTATGTTCATCAGGTCTATTGGCCTGTAACTGTCCTTGTAGCATTGTTATCTAGTTTTGGAATAAACATAATATTAACCTCATAAAATGCATTTGGGAGTCTTACCTCCTCTTGACTTTTTTGGAATCGTTTGAGAAGGATAGGTATTAGTTCTTCTTTATATATACAGTAATATTTATCTGTGAAGCCATATGGTACAAGATTTTTGCTTGTTGTGAGACTTTTCGATTACTGCTTCAATTTTATTGGTTGTAATCTGTCTATTCAGATATTGTAATTCTGATTCAGTTTTGGAAGACTAAATATTTCTAGGAATTTATCCACTTCATTCAGATGGTCCAATGTGCTGACATACGATTGTTCATTGTATCTTCTTCTGTCCCTTTGTATGTCTGTGGTGTCAGTTGTTACTCCCCATCTTTCATTTCTGATTTTATATGTTTGGGTCTTCTTTTTTTCTTGATGAGTCTGGTTAAAGTTTGTCAATTTTGTTTATCTTTTCAAAGATCCAGCTCTCGGTTTCATTAACCTTTTGTATTGTTCTTTTAGACTCTTTTCCTTTATTTCTTTTTTTTAATGCAAACATAGAATTTTTATTAGATCATGGTGAGATTCTTCTCAAGCTGCAGAACAATTTCCTTAAGAGCAGAATCCTCTGCCCAATTGACTTTACTCCCCAAAATGAGGTTCTAGAACACATGTTGAATAACCATAGTAATTTGTATCTCCATCTGTAGCTTTTGCTTTAAGGTCTTTATCTTGTCTGAATTTTCCATACTGTCCAAATTATCTTTCTGTTTGTTCTTTTCAGTCTGTATTTCTAAAAACTTTTGTTCTGAAGCTCGTTTTAATTCAATCTCTTCTTTTTAACATTAAGCAGTTTTCCTTCCAGATCCCAAGATTCCTGCTGTGATGTCATTTTTTTTAGCTTTAATATGTGTTTCATGTTTTCCATGAGCTCACTATTCTGAAATTTACTTTCTTCCAGCTTTTTTCTAAGGACTGTCAAAAGCTGCATCCTGTCTAATGCAAGCTTTTTCATTTCAAACACCATTTTCACCTCTCAATTTCATTTTCCAGGTCTTCAATTTTTGTTTCAATTTGCTTTTCTGGAATGATTTCTTCTGGAGTTGTTTCTTCATTTGCATCAACCACTGATTTATATTCCAAGAGTTGTTGTTTTGTCTTTGCTTTCAGTCTGAGCAGCAGGATCATTTGGTCCTCTGGATGCTTTTGGGCCCCAGCGCCCGCCTGGCAGCAGTCTGCGGGCGCAGCAGCAGCTTGCTTCTCCAGTTGCTTTTCCATCTCGGCTCCCACGAAGGGCTACTGCATAGGACCGGCCAGAAGCTCTCAGAAAAGCTCTTTTCCTTTATTTCTGCCATGATCTTGATTATTTCCTTTCTTTGTTTCATTTTGGGCTTTGCTTATTGTTCTTTTTCAAGTTCTTTTAAGTGTAAAGTTAGACTATTTAAGATTTTTATTTCTTGAGTTAGAATTGTAAGGCTGTGAGTTTGCCTCTTAGAACTGTTTCACTGTGCCCCAGAAGTTTGGGTTGTTGTGTTGTCATTTCATTTATTTCAAGGTATCTTTGATTTCTTCCATGATATTATTAACCGAATTCTTGTTTAGTAACAGATTATTTGGCCTCCATATCTTTGTGTATTTTTCATTTATTTTCTTGTGATTGATTTCCAGTTTCATTCCATTGTGGTCAGAGAAGATGCTTGATGTAATTTTAATCTTCTTAAATTCATTGAGACTTGTTTTGTGTCCTAACATGTGGTTTATTCTAGAAAAGGCTCCCTGTGTACTTGAAAAGAATATGTATTTTGCTGCTCTGGGGTAAAATGCTCTGGAGATATCAATTATATGCATCTGGTCTAGTTTGCCATTTAAAGCTGCTGTTTCCTTGTTATTTTTTGGGGGGGGAACATCTATCCATTGATGCCAGTGGGCTGTTAAAATCCCCTCCTAGGACTATATTCATGTCAATCTCTCCTTTTATGTCCATGAAGATTTTCTTATATATTTAGGTGCCACTATGTCAGTTGCGTAAATGTTTACAACAGTTATTCTTTTGTTGGATTGATCCCTTCATCATTATGTAGTGTCTTTCTTGGTCTCATATTACAGCATTTGTTTTAAAGTATAGCCCAGAATTTTAAAAAATTTACATTTGCATGAAATCTCTTTCCTCATCCCATTTCTATAGTCTCTATGTACCTTTGGTTCTGAGGCAGGTCTCTCTCAGAGAGCATATAAATGGGTCTCGTTTTCTTATCCATTCAGCTACCTTATGACTTTTGATTGGAGCACTTATGCCATTTATATTTAAAGTGATAACTGATAGGAAGGTATTTGCCATTTTATTCTTTTAACTATGTTCTACTTCCTCCTCCTCCCCCTCCACCATCCTCATTGTCCTCCTTCCTCTTTTTCTTCTCTTCTTCCTCCTTCTCTACTTTCTCCTCCTCCTCCCTCTTCTTCTTCTTCCTCTTTTTCCTTCTCTTCTTTCTCCTCCTCTTCCTTCTCTTCTTCCTCTGTCTCTTCCTCCTCTTCCATCTTCTTACTCCTCATTTTCTGTTTTGCTTGCCTCCATTTCAGTTAGCTCTTTTTCTGGGGATTTTTTCTGTCCTTTCATTGGGGCATGTTTGTTACCTCATTTCACTGGCATCTTTGTGTTTCTACTCATTAGGTGCATCTGCTATGTTTATAAGTCTTGGTAGCACGGTCTTATGTAGTACGTGTCCTGTGGGACTCAGTGGGGCAGTCTCCTTGATCACCTGAACTGGGTGATGCACAAATGTCCTTTGTGTGGGACATGTGAGTCCTCCTGTTGTAATTGAGTCTTGATCACGATTGGCCCATTTGTGCATGTGTTAGATCCATAGGTTGGCTGGCTGTGAGGATCAACCTCAACTGCACTGTATGAGCTGCTGTGTAGGTGCTGGCCATACTAAGCAGAATTTGCTTCAATAGTGTCTGGTGCCTGCCAAGACACTACCTTTGAAGCTAATTGGATCCTGGTCTGATGCTGTCTGGAGCTGCCCATTGGTTGTGTTAGTTCTGGGGCCTCTTGGGAGGCATTCTGTTGAAGACCAATGCCAGATGTTGCTTGTGACTGGCCCTGGACAATCCATTTGAATCTACACAGCAATCCACAGTTTGTGGCTGCCTCTGCTGGACCTAGGCATGCCAGGGAAGGTCCAAGCTGCGCACCAAATCCAGCTTCTACTGGTATTAAGCCCAGGAGCAGTTAAGCAAAACGCCCAAGGTACCCTAATATCTGCCTCTGCCTGTGTGCCTCCACCTGCCACCTCCCTGCTAGGATCAGTCACTAAAAGAGCCTCTGGTGGTACTCAAGTCACATGAGGAGATTCTCAATGAGTCTCCAGGTAGGGACATGTGTGGTGTGTACCAGATTGATACAGGCTCAATGTTAGTGGTAGTACTGTGCCTGAGGCCATTAACTAGAAGTTCCAGCGTATAACAAGTGTAGCTGGCACCTGCCAGGTGCCCGCAATCCTTCCTAATGTGGTTTGGTCTCAGGAAATATCAAAGGGAAGACAGCAGAGTTTATCAGGCCCAAAGAGACCAAGATTTGGCCATGTGAAGAGAGGGCTCTGTACCAGTCAGGTATGAAAATGAAAAAATCACCCCCATCCTAGATCCACACAACTCAGTCTGTCCCAGATTCTGCTGGGAGCCTGGACTCATCAGGGTGGGACCGCTGTGATTCTAGAGGATGGGGCTTGTGAATCTCCAATTAAGGAGAGGTGCTAGTCAGGCTTTGGGGAAGGAGGGAAGAGTGCCCTCCCCCAAAGTCACACAACTTAGCCACTGACAACCCTGACTGTGCCTGGATCTCTACACCCCTGCCCAGGCAGCTGACTCCTCAACAGGGCATGAGCTCCACGGGATGGGACGGCAAGGAGTAAAGAGGGTGTGGCTATTGTATTCCACCAGGCTGAAGCCATACAGAGTGGAATTCTCTACCCCAAAATGATAGCATCTGCTGTGTGGGAGAGGCACTCAACACAGGGATCCCAGTGGTTGTCTTTTCAGCTCTCTCCCCAGAACCCCAAACCCACATGACTCTTGTCCATTCTGCCTTCCCTCCACTCGAAGCCAGGGTGAGTGGCTGAGAATAAAATTTTGGCCCTTTAAGAGTGTGCCTGTATTTTTAGCAGTCTCTCATCTCTGCCTATAGAGCAGATTTTCACAGGCAGATGTTATATGGGTTCCTCTTTCTGGTTCTGGTGCTCTGGGCTACAGAGTCTGGCATGGGGTTTAGATTCCGTGCTTCTCAGGGAGAATCTTTGCAGCCAGATATTCCACCAGGATCTCAGCCACCACCCATGGGAGCAGGGTCAGCTCTTTTCACATCTCCACCCTTCCAACCAGTCTTGATGTGGCTTCTGTGAATGGCCACAGAACCTATTGGCCCTATACCTATTTATCTCAGTATTATTGACTATATTCCCTGTACTGTAATCTACATCTCTGTGACTGTTCTGTAACTACCAATTTATACTTCTTAATCCCTTCGCCATTTTCACCCAGCCCTCAAATCCCCCTCCCCCTCTGACAGCTGTCAGTCTGTTTTCTGTGACCCATATAGAGATTTGAAGCAGAAAACTGAGCACACTTGAAGGGAAGATAGAGGTACTAAATTGAAAATGGGGAGAATTGCATGGTAAACTCCTAATGCAATATACTGGTGATGTATTATAAAAATGTACACTTGAAACCTAGATGATATTATTAACTAATGTCATCCTAATATATTTAATTAAAATATTTTTAAATGGGAGAATAACATAAATGATATTGGGTTGACCAAAATGTCTGTATGAATTTTTCTGTAAAATAAAAGACACATTTTTCATTTTCACCAATAACTGTATTGATCTGGATATGATGAGTATGTTGGCTATCTCTGGCTATTGGCTTCTAGTGGGTGAAGGTTAGGGATGCTGTTAAACATCTTCCAATGCATAAGATAGTCTCACAGCAAAGAATTATTTGGCCAAAATGTCAATAGTACCAAGAAACTTTGCAAACCACTAATGACACATCTGATCAGTCACAGCACTTTCCCCCTACACTGCACAAGTCTTTTGAGTGTGTGTTCCAGCTGTGTTTTTACCTTTTTTGAAATTATAAAGCATAACATTCTGAAAATGTTGCATATTTTCATCAATATTAAAATGTACAAAAACTGACCAGATTTAAGCTTTATTAAAAACTGCACACTGATATGATAGCTGTTACAATACAACCTAACAAAACTGTTCTGAATGAAGTTCAAAGACAACTAAGTGCTACTAGAGCCATCAGACAGAAAAAAAACTAAAGGAACTTTTTGGCCAACCTAATACCTAATGCTGAAACCACCAGTCTGCTTTTTCACTTGATGCTCAGAACTCCGGCAGTCAGACCTATACCCATAACTCCTACCCTAAAACAAGAAAAGCAGGATTCCCTCTGGGCAAACAGGTATCCCAGCAGACAAGACCTCAACACACAGACATTTGGAGACCTCTGGGGGAAAGAGCTAGGACTATACTCCATTATTCTAACACAGACCTGAGGCCAAAACTTGCCCACATACATGGAGATATTAATTAACATTATTCTGTGTCTTAACCCCAAATGAGCAACCAAAGAATGCCAGATACTTGAGGACAGCCTGAACTTTAAAAAACTGATCAAATGTCATATCGAGCAGATAGTAAATGCACTTATAGAAATGATAACATTAAAATTAAAGACTGCTTTAAAATTATTAATAACATAAGCAGAGACAGAAAATATTACATTAGAGGAAAATCACATGAGACTATAAAAAGCAATGCTGAGAAAGCTAAAATACCTCTTGGGTATTAGCTATATGGGAGCAAAATCAAAACAAAATCAGTAGAAATATTCAGAGGTACATTTGAGGGTACCACACAGGATACAGCATAAAAAGATGGAAAACAGCAGAGAAAGATAATAAAATTAGAGAATGTGTGCAGGCAAACATATCCAATAATAGAAATTTTGAAGGAAAGAGGGAAATGCAAGGCAGGGAATTTACTAAGAAAATAAGAAAACCGCCATGAGCTTACCAAGAACATGAGATGGTGGATTGAAAAGGGCCCAGGGGGTCCAGCACAATGAATAAAAAGAGAGCCACTCTAAGGCACAAATCATGACAGTTGAGGACACTGGGAATAAAAGTTACTGCCAAAAAGAAATAATCATAAATTCAATCCCTTTTTACTGTTTTTGAAGTTATGGCCACTACCTAACTTCTATGCTTCCTTACAAAAAATGAAGCAACAACTTTTTAAAAAAGTGGTTTCCCTAAAATGCTGCCTGAAGATTAAGATAAATACATTCCCAACTTTATAATCCCACAGAACTGCTAAGATATAATTCATAATTTTGTAGTAAATCTTTCCTCAAACAAAATTACTCTTAATGGCCTATATCCAAGGCAGTATTTGTACCTTAGTCCTTTACTCCACCTCTTAGCCTGTGAGAAAGTGTATACCAAATAAATATAAATTCTATCAACTATTTTTCATTGAGAAAATATGGCCTATTTTGACTGCTTTATATTTTTATCTACCTTTTGAAGTCTATGCACACATTTTCTACTAATCATTGAGTGTATAATTCCCATTTCTCCATTACTATGAGTTCAGATATTTGTTTTTATCAAAGTTTAAGAAACTCATATTTGCCTTTCTTCTCAAAAAGTGCAAAGCTAATTGATATTGTTCCAATATATGCCTGGCACGGATGAGCATTGATATAAATGCATCATCAATGTGAGAAACAATGAATCACCGTTTTCTCACAGAGCTTGACTCAGAACACCAAAGCTGACTTAGGCCAAAGTGTCATGAAAACAATTGTCTGTGGTAAATTGCACTTATGAACACTGAAGCCACTATACTCTAATCAGACAGCTCAGGCAATTTTCCCCTGACCAGGGCATAGTTTCCTCAGCCACAGAAAACCACTCCAAAGTTTCCTGCTTAACATCAAGTAACAAGCACAAGAGAATTAAATGAAAAAATATTTATACCAATATTTAGCTGTACAGAAACACAAGTGGCAAGCCTTTAGATAAGTAAGAGATGTGACTTTATCAAAATAACGTTCAAATAGCACACTGCCCGGCTACAGGAAACCCATTTCCCCAAGTCTACATCTAGATGCATGGCCTGACAATAGGAATGAACATTGAAAATTGAATTTATCCGCAAACATTTGGGAAATGTAATTACCCTATCTGTAGCTATAAGGCAGGCTTACAGACAGCTTCCCGAATAACAAGTCGTTTTTAATAGTGAAGATTTCAGCAAGTCTAGAAAGTGGAAAAGGAGGTGAAAAAGGAAAGATACACAGAACTCCTAGGTTCAAGTAGTTTCCTTATCATAAGCTCCAGATGTCTTCATTCTTAGTCCTGGGACTGCTCATCTTTTTGTGCTATCACTTCAGGACAAGGACAGGAACAAGCTTATAGAGAAAAGAAGTGCCAGGGTAATGGTTCTGCAGCCAGATAATGCAGAGATAGCGAGTGATGTTCACGGTGCAAAAGGACGCACATTTTCTAAAATAGGAATTCTAATCCCACTGGGCTTCTGTGTGTGTCAATTTAACCTTTAGAGTTAGACTTCTGAACCCCTGGAAATGAACTAATGCTTTGTGTAAACTACAGAAAACAGATGGGAATGTGTTTCAGGCACTGCATTTAAATACAACGACCATTTCTGAGTACCTGCCAAAGCTGCCTCCGCCTCAAAGGATAAACCTGAGTTTTACAAATCAAATGAAGTGACCCCACAATGTGGCTCTAATTCAGCAGAGACAAGACTTCTGTGTTTCTCAAACCTTCACTTTATCGCCAAAATAACAAGCATACACTTGCTCTCACTGAGGGAATAGGTACTTTTTTATTCTAAAAATGTTAAACGGGATTTTCATGGTGTGACAAAAGTTTTAAATTGCTTCATCATTAAATTAATTACAGATATTTGCAGTTTTCAGTCCCGATGGGTAGCAAAAGAAAATAGATAACTACTTCAGAAAGCATCTTGAATTCAGTAATTTTTGTTCATTATGGAATTTAAAAGGCAAGTTTTTGATAGGTAAAAAATAATACTTTATAATCAGAATTTTAACACATTTTATTGTGGTAAAATACATACAGCATAAAACATACTATTTTAACCACGTTTAAGTGTATGGTTCAATGGTGTTAAGTATGTTCCTATTATTGTGCAGCCACCACCACCACCAATTCTGTGACTCTTTTCAATTGGCAAAGCTGAGATTCTACGCCCATTAAATAACTCCCCATTCCCTCCTCCTCCAGCCCTTGGAACTGACCATTCCACTTTCTGTCTCCATGATTTTGACTGTTCTAGGTGCATCATAAAAGTGGAATGATACAGTTTATTTATTTTGTGACTGTTACTTCACTTACCATAATGTCCTCAAGGTTCAACCATGTTGTAGTATGTGTCAGACTTTCCTTCCTTTTTAAGGCTGGATAATCTTCCATTGTATGCAGTTACCATATTTTGCTTATCCATCCATCCATCCAACAGAGAGGCCTACTGGGTTGCTGTCATGTTTTAGCTATTATAAATAATGCTTCTATAACAAATAATCATAACATATAAATGTATAACTCAAATTAGTTCAGAAGGAGAGGTACATTCATGTTTATACAAACTAAGCAGTCATGTATATGATGTACCTAAAAGAGCCCAATTTCTATGATCAGCCAGATATGGTAATTGTGATAACCATAATTACCCTAAGGCCCTGTACTAGAGATCTGCTAATAGTATTAGAAGGGGTGCAATTCCAAATAAACAGGGTTTTTTAAAAAAAGCAAAGGTTTTATTTCTTGTAGAAGGATGAGATTCAGTAAACAAGGGAAATTGTGCCCAAGTTACGCACCACATTTTATAGACCTTAGAACATATACACACAAATCCCAGCTGGTGTGGTTCATTCAGTTGGGTGTCATTCCACAAACCTAAAGGTCACGGGTTCAATTCCCAGTCAGGGTACATGACTGGGTTGTGGGTTCAGTCTCTGGTTGAGGCGTGTATGGAACACAACTGATGTTTCTCTCTCACACATTGATGTTTCTCTCCCTCTCTTTCTCCTACCCTTCCCCTTTCTAAAATCCTAAATAAAATTTAAAAGTTTCCTTTAAAAAATCAACACGAAACCTTATACTATCAAGAAAGGAGTAAGAAAGGGAAAGGACACAGAATATATTACGTAGTGGGAGATGGTACAATTTTGTCTGTATAATAAACATTAAAGTTTACTCTGTGATTAATTGCATTGCCTTTCTCTGAATTATATGGTCTACATACCAAACTAGAACAAAACTAGGAGGTGACATCATTTTGAGACACATATATTCTGTTTTGATTTCCTTTATAAATTTTCCAACAATATATTTCTAATATGTATTTTCTGATTCTTACATGGATTTCTAAGATGGTCAACATGCAAAGTTTATTTTCCAAATATTTCTAAGGCTAAGCCTATACCTCAAATTAGAGATTTCTCTATTTTATTGCTATAGAGTCACACAGTCCAAAGACTAGCCTTTTTTGAACCATTTTCAATTGTTGAAACTATTGTAACCCCTAAACATTACAATTCATTATCTCCTCTCACCAGCATTCAACCTAAACCTGCAGTGCTAAATTTAACCTCCCACATTATTTTAATAACACCCAACAGCAGGTGTTAGCATAAAGGGCATAATGGGCTTTGGAATCAAAACACCCAACTCACCATCTCTATCATAATTCATCCTACTCACAAAAAATCCTTAACTTCAAAAATATAAGGACCAGAGCAAAGTAAGTATCAGAACTCATGCCTCATCAAGTTCAAGCTTTTAAAATTAATGATTTCATGTTGAGCATGACAATTCTATGTGCCAAAGACTGAAACAGTACTAACAGAATGAAGGAGTTATACAGGCTGTGTGTGCAAGGGTGTCATATGAGGTCTGGCGATCCGCACTGGACTCTATGGTGTGCTGCTGGCCAAGTTGCCAAATTCCCAGCAGACAGGAATCTTTGGGATCTGAGATCAAGAAACCCCAATTCCCTAAAATGTTCACCAACTCCTAAAAATCATAAATTATTCCTAACATACTTCCGATGCTCTACATCCTTTTTGACTCAGTAGGGATACATAAAACATATCATAAATAAATTTAAAACATTAACTTTACAAAGAAATAGGTCACAGTGAATATTAAAGTACTGGAAAATACCAGTGAACAGTATTTAGTAGTGTTAGAATAATGACAATCAGATTTGTTAGCAAGGCAAACATCATCATTGCTACACAGAATCATGTATTGAAACTGAACAACTACTGAAGTTCCCAATTTGAGAACCTACTAATTCACAAACTCAGTATTTCATTGGAACATGACTCACAGTATTCATATATAGTATACTATACATGTAAATGATCAATATGGATGTTACTTGTGAGAATGACCCATTGTTAGCAGCAGATTGGGAAACATACATCTGTAACATGGCAATAGCTGAATGAAGACAGGTTAGGTCTTGACCATGCTTTTATGCATATTCACTACCTGGTTCCAGAAAATGTCAACTTTACCTTTTGCCTTTGACTGACTGATTTCTACTCTCTTTGGATTTTCACTTGGTTATACAGCTTTCAAAGGTGTAATGCTTTTTTACTGATTTTTTAAGTTTTAATTCTCTCAAGGGAATTAAAATACATTTTTCCTATGTTCTCAATCTCCTGGGTGATTTTTCTCATGATTCACAACTCAGAAAAACTGTTGAGAAATGTTGGGAAAAAATTTCCACATGGAAACACACTGAGAACCCTTTCTGACTTGTTGGAGAATATGTGAGTATACTCTCTCCACCTTATTAGAATTCAAAGCCAGCCTTAAGAAGGGGCTTGGATTCATGGAGTTCAGGTCCTGAGAAGACTTCATTTCCATGACAAAGCACTCATCCTCAGGAGAAAGGTGGTTACATTTGAAGCATAAAAATCACTTTTAAATGTCTTAATAGTAGAGAAGCAATCCATTTTTTTTTGAAACTTGCAACTACACATTGACCAGAGAAGAAAACAGTATCGCAGGGCTCGTAACCTCCCTATCTATAGACTGTCCACAATTAATTCCACACATTCTCTCTCAAGTATACACTTGATGGTGCCTTTGTTATACACAGAGATGTTACACGATTCCCCACCAACTGTGTCAACAAGTTCAGAAATATACCAATTGCTTTTATGACTGCATTATATTTTATTACATAGACAATATTCAATAAGAAAATGCTTTTAGAAGGCAAAGGTCAAAAGAAGTGTAACCGGTTGTAACTATGTACACTACAATATTACACCATTCAAGTTTACCATTTCAACTATGTTATCATGAGGCATCTGATAGCAAAGCACTCAAGAGACTGGTCAGGAAAAAGCAGGAGATTCAACTTTTTAGCGAAGGCTGTTGTCCATGTTTTGTCTCAGGCCAGAAGTTTAATTTATGAGGAATATGCAATGCACTTCTTTTCTTTTTTATTGCTGCAGGTTGGGTTCACTGGGAATCCAGCTCTGAAAGCAAGCTCAGAGGAAAGAAGCCAGAGTGGATACAGAAATCTACTACACTCAGCCCTGTAGCAACTTCCAGCAACCCTCCAGGGAGTTCAAATGGTCCTACAGAGTGATCCCAAATTTGTCTGAGATCCAAGGGTCTTTCAATTCCCTCATAGATCAGTCTCCGACTGAAGTCAACCCAAGAGAGTGACATGATGTGAGGTCCTTCTCTGCAACTGAGGCAACCGTTGAGAGTGCTGACAGCTGAAGACTGTCTACTCACAGCACTTCTGTCCATTTAAGTCAGTTATACAGGAGGCCACACCAGCCTTGCAGTTGCCTTCAAAGGGCCAAAATAATTTTAGGGCTATATAAATGTAACTAGTCCCTAACTGTTAAAGAGTTGAAATTACATTTCGCTCTTTAAAAGCAACCATGAGGCTGATGTCCCCTGGTGAAAATGAGTTTGATGCCACTGGTTAAGGTAAAATGTCTTCCTATGAAGGGGGACCTGGACAAAGCATCACAGCATCTACCACACGGAGTTTATTTTGCATAAAACACAAGGTATTCCTAAGTCCCTTCAGTTTCCATTTTATCCTCAGAAGGAGAATATTAAAAAATAATGCTAGATGAAATACATTCAGACTTTTCTGTAGGGTGACCAAAATTTTTCATCTATCATTTACCTTTCTTTAACTCATTCTGCCAGAAAGGATTTTGAAAATTATGTACAAAGCAGTTTATAACTTGTTTTCTTTAAACACTCTTTTTTTTCTTTTGCATTATTTATTTATTTATTTTAAATTTTATTTAGTTATTTTTCAAGTACAGTTTTTTGTCTATTTTTCCCATCCCAGCCTCCCCCGCCCCTTGCTCCCCACCTCCCTCCCATTTCCACCCCCTTAGTTCTCCTCCCTGTGTCCTTCCTATTTGTTCCTCCAAATCCCTCCCCCTTTTTCCCTTTAACTTCCCTTCCTTCTCCCCTCTGGTCACTATCCCCTTGTTCTCTATTTCAGTGTCTTTGTTGTTTTTTTTTCTGCTTGCTTGTTTGTTTTGTTGTTTAGCTTCCTGTTAAAGGTGAGATCATATGGTATTTGTCTTTCAGCACCTGGCCTATTTCACTCAGCATAATGCTTTCCAGTTCCATCCATTAAACAGACACTCTTAATAGTAAAAGCCTTTGGAATACATCATATATAGCCACATACATATATATGTATATGAGTCCAGCCATTGTTAATATGAGAACAGTTTGTGGGACACTGATATAACCTGGAGCCAAGGAAAGTGGACTGGAATGTGTGAACAATAATGACTTCGCTGTGCTAGTCAGTGAGGGTAATAGACACCGTTGAGTGAGTATGTGTGCTGTGTGGCCATCCCATTCAAAATGACTGAGCAAGTAGAGCTGTGAATCTGAATCAGAATTTGCATGAAGCTTGAACAGTCCTCTGTGGAAACTATTGGGATGATTCAGAAGGCCACAGCTATGGGTAATTGGTGATTGGCAGCTTCATCATGACAACATGCCTACTCATACATCACATCTCATGCAGAATTTCTGGCAAAACATCAAATCACCCAGATGACTCAACTCCCCTACAGCCCAGATTTGATGGCATGCAACTTCTGGCTTTTTCCAAAACTAGAACTGCCTTTGAAAAGGAAGAGATTTCAGACCATCAGTGAGATTCAGGAAAATACAACAGGGCAACTGATGGTGACTGGAAGAACTGTGTGAGGTTCCAAGGTGCCTACTTTGAAGGGGACTGAGGTGTCATTATCCTAATTGTCATATGTATAATGTTTCTTATATCTTCTTCAATAAATGTCTCTATTTTTCATATTACATGGCTGGACACCTTCTAGACAGACCATTATATACATATTTATATATACAGGTATTTATATATGCAGACATGGTATAAAATTAATTTTATTATAAGTACACAAGTATATTTATATATTACAAACCTTACTAAGCAAAGGCAAGAATTTTTAAAGTGACACAACTGAAATAAAGACAATTTCCAACAGATTCTTTTTCTTTATAGAACAAATCTCCCTTGCAGACATAACAATCTGGACTCCTGCCTTGCTTCCGAAAAGGCAATCCTTTTATACAATTTCCACAAGGCAAAACTTCATCTTTTCCTCAACTCCTTTAAAAAACACCCGAACTTCCAAACCTGCTTTGCATCATATTTCACTGTTATATCATGCTGTGCTTTTACCATGCAGGCATCTCCCATTCCCTTTTCATGGGGTCTAACATGACTATTTGTCTTTCTCTTTACTTCCTCTTTGCCCACATCCACTGCAACTGAGGTCCCAAAGATTTTTTTTTTCATTTTTAGGCACACCATAAACTCATTTAGAGTTGAGATTGGCATGGTTCTGATATTGGCTTAAATCAGTCATGTAGTTCAATGGCATTCAATTAGAACATCAACCCATTAGATCCTCAAGTTCAGTCTGGAGTTACCTCTGCAACACCATGTTGGAAATGCATTTGCCTCAGTTTAGTAGAGGTATACTGTGAATGTTTAGTAAGGGCCTTCCTTGTTGAAGTTTTGAAGCAGAGTATACTAAAATCTCAGTGTTATCTTGGCTTTCATGCCATACTATTGTACTCTACATATGACCTCTGACCTCATATGAAATCAGATTCCACTAAGAATTAAAGAACACTCCAGCCCAATTTTACTGCACGAGTAAGAGGGTAGAAAGTATGAAAAAGATAACAAGGGCAAAAGCAAGAATGGAAAAGCAGGAATATGAATAACATTTTAGTGCAAAAGACAGGAAACAATAGATTTATTTTTCAAGGGATACAGGGAAAACCACATTTGTTTGTGATGAGTTGCTAGGAATAAGGAGGGAGATTTCAAAGTTCCTTAGTTAATGGATATTACTGGGGTTTAGTCAGCCTACTCAGCCTATCAATGCTCACTCTGAGCTGGATGTAAACATACAATAGGATGAGCATTTGACATAAGTAAGCCCACAACGTACTGTGCACCCTCCAGGTTTCAATGCAAACAAAACACATGAAAATTTATATTCATCTTAAAGAAACATAGTCTCGATAGACTAAAAAATCCAAAATTGCAGTAGGTTGCCAAGAATAAAAATTCATTGAATATGTAACAGTGTCATCCAGGTGAATGTTTTGGGACTTGTATCATGCACTTACCTAGCTACATATATTTCATAAATGCTGGCAAAATATGCCTATCAGAAACTGATTTTCATAGACTAATCTGGTTTAATTAAAAATAAAAGTTTCTCTTCCTTTACTCAGGACTCTCATGAATATCTCGGATGCAATTTCCTCACAGGTTTTAATGTAAGCATTTTCTAAAATTAGAAAAGAGGGAAAAACTGGGGAAATGGCAACAATTCAAAGAGTGAATTGGAGACATTGCTTTTATTTTGTCTGAAAAATAATTGCTATTACCAAATGGCAGGTTCATTTAAGTTTTGGTTCTTAGGAATAAAAAGAAAACACAAAGTATGATTTATTCTGTATACTAGCATACCCTGCCTTATTGTTCTATACCTACAGTACATACAAAATGCAAAATTTTAATTGCTTTGTAACTCAATTTGTTCAAATATCCACCAATATGTTTAAAAGATACTGTCATTGTTTTGATTCAGTGAGTAAACTGCATTTTATATATAGAATTTCAATCCAAATCTTCAAGAAATATTTGTGATATGATCATTACTCTGAATAAGTGACTTAAAATATTAGAGAATAAGAGCTATTCTTCATGTATTTTCATGACGTGAAAAAGAGCATTTCTCACATTTGACTACCTATAATTAATAATGTATTTTCTCATGGGGATTCATTGGAGAATCATTCTTAATAAGAGATTTCCATTTGTGATTCAAAAATCATCTCATTCCAAAACCTATAGTTACATAACCTCAATAATCAGCCATGCATAAATTTGAGAGACAACACATGCAGAGGTTTTGTGCTGATTAACACATGTTCACTAATGATTTAATGAATTTTACATTACGTATGACTTAGGCCAAGGCAAATATTGTCAAGCCTGTTTCTTAATTTTATTTTTAAATATATTTTATTGATTATGCTATTACAGTGTCCCATTTCCCCCCTTTATTTCCTTCCACCGTGCACACCCCCCCACCCATATTCCCCGAATTTAGTTTATGTCCATGGATCATAGATATAAGTTCTTTGGCTTCTATATTGCCCATACTGTTCTTAACCCTTCCACCATCAATTTTCTACCTACCATCTATGGTACTTATTCTCTGTACCTTTTCGCCTGCTCTTCCCCTCCCACTCCACCATTGATAACCCTCCATGTGATCTCCATTTCTATGACTGCATTCCTGTTCTAGTTGTTTGCTTTGTTTTTGTTTTTATTTTGTTTTTAGGTTCATTTGTTAATAGCTGTGAGTTTGTTATCAATTTATTGTTCAGACATTTTGATCTTCTGATACTGTTCAGAAGGTATTTTTGATCTTTTTCTTTTTTTAAAAAATTTTATTTAGTTATTTTTCAAGTACAGTTTTTTGTCTATTTCTCCCATCCCAGCCCCCCCCGCCCGGTGCTCCCCACCTCCCTCCCATTTCCTCCCCCCCCCCCCTGCAGTCCTCATCCCTGTGTCTTTCATACTTGTTCCTGAAAATCCCTCCCCTTTTTCCCCCTTAAATTCCCTTCCCTCTCCCCTCTGGTCGCTGCCCACTTGTTCTCTATTTCAGTGTCTTTGTTTTTATTCTGCTCGCTTGTTTGTTTTGTTTTGTTGTTTAGCTTCCTGTTAAAGGTGAGATCATATGGTATTTGTCTTTCAATGCCTGGCCTGTTTCACTCAGCATAATGCTTTCCAGTTCCATCCATGTTGTTGCAAAAGGTAGTAGCTCCTTCTTTCTCTCTGCTGCATAGAATTCCATTGTGTATATGTACCACAATTTTTTGATCCATTCATTTACTGACAGGCACCTTGGTTGCTTCCAACTCTTGGCTATTGTAAATTGTGCTGCTATGAACATTGTGGTGCATAGGTTCTTTGAAATTGATGTTTTAGATTCTCGGGATATAATCCTAGCAGTGGAATTGCTGGGTCAAAAGGCAGGTCGATTTTTATTTTTCTGAGAAAATTCCATACTGTTTTCCATAATGGTTGTACCAGTCTGCAATCCCACCAACAGTGAATTAAGGACCCCTTTTCCCCACACCCTCTCCAACATTTGTTGTTTGTTGCTTTGTTTATGATAGCCATCCTGACTGGTGTAAAGTGGTATCTCACTGTGGTTTTAATTTGCATCTCTCTGATAGCTAACGATATTGAGCACCTCTTCATGTGTCTGATTTCATTTTCTTTAAAAAAATTTTTTTTAAGATTTTATTTACTTAAAGCCCTGGCTGGTGCAGCTCAGTGGATTGAGTGTGGGCCTGCGAACACGAGTATCGAGGTTCAGTTCCCAGTCAGGGCACATGCCTGGGTTGCAGGCCAGTTCCCAATAGGGAATGGACAAGAGGCAACTATACATTGATATTTCTATCCCTCTCTCCTTCCCTTCTCCTCTAAAGACAAATAAATTTTTAAAAATAAAAAAAAAGATTTTATTTATTTTTAGAGAGAAGGAATGGAGAGAGAAAGAGAGGGAAAGAAACATCAATGTGTGGTTGCCTCTCACGTGGCCCCACTGGGGACCTGGCCCACAACCCAGGCATCTGCCCTGACTGGGAATCAAACCGGCCACCCCTTAGTTCACAGACTGCACTCAATCCACTGAGCTACACCAGCCAAGGCTTTTTAAAAATACATACTTTATTGATTATGCCATTACAGTTGTCCCATTTCCCCCTTTCATTCTCCTCCACCCTGCACACTCCCTCCCCCCAATCCCTTTCTTTAGTTCATGTCCATGTGTCACAAGTTCTTTGGCTTCTACATTTCCCATATTATTCTTGCCCTGCCCCCTATCTATTTTCTACCTACGGTCTATGCTACTTAATCTCTGTATCATCTCCCCGTTTCTCCTCCTCCCACTCCCCTGTTGTTAACCCTCCTTGTGACCTCCATTTCTATGGTTCTGCTCCTGATCTAGCTGTCCTCTTAATTTGCTTTTGTTTTAGGTGTGGTTGTTAATAACTGAGTTTTCTGTCCTTTCACTGTTCATATTTTTTATCTTCTTTTTCTTAGATAAGTACCTTTAACATTTCATATAATAAGGGCTTGATGATGATGAACTCCTTGAACTTGACCTTATCTGAGAAGCACTTTATCTGCCCTTCCATTCTAAATGAAAGCTTTGCTGGATAGATCAATCTTGCATGTAGGCCTTTGGATTTCATGACTTGGAATACCTCTTTCCAGCCCCTTCTAGCCTGTAAGGTCTCTTTTGAGAAATCAGCTGATAGTCTGATGGGAACTCCTTTGTAGGTGACTGTCCCCTTAGCTCTTGCTGCTTCTAGAATTCTCTCCTTCATTTTAATCTTGGTTAACGTAATGATGATGTGCCTTGGTGTGTTCCTCCTCAGGTCCAACTTCTTTGGGACTCTGAGCTTCCTGGACTTCCTGGAAGTCTATTTCCTTTGCCAGATTGGGGATGTTCTCCTTTATTATTTGTTCAAATAAGTTTTCCACTTGTTGCTGTTCCTGTTCCCCTTCTGGTACCCCTATAATTCGGACGGTGGAATGTTTAAAGATGTCCTGGAGGTTCCTAAGCCTCTCCTCATTTTTTCTGAATTCTTGCTTCTTCATTCTTTTCTGTTTGGTCATTTCTTTCTTCCCTCTGGTCCATTCCACTGATTTTAGTCCCAGATTAGTTTCCATCACTATTGGTTCCCTGTGCATTTTGCCTCATTTCACTTAGTGTAGCTTTCATTTTTTCATCTAATTTGTGACTAAAATCAACCAGTTCTGTGAGCATCCTGATCACCAGTGTTTTGAACTGTGCACCTGTTACGCTGGCTATCTCTTGGTCGCTTAGAAGTATTGACTCTGGGGCTTTGAGCTGTTCTTCTGCTTGAGCCATAATATTTGGTCTGTTCACACCTGTTATGTATGAGGGGAGAAGCCTTAGGTGTTCACCAGGGCGGGTCAGCCTAGTCACTGGGTTGTCATGCTGTATGTGGGGGTGGGGTCAGAGAGGGAGCAATGGTGTTTGTTTCACTCTCAGATTTCAGTGCCCTTTGCTGCTTCCCACAAGGAAATTGGGCACTTCTAGTGCTGGTTTCTGGGTGGGTGGGCTTGTGATAATTCTAGGACCCTGTGGGTCTCTCCAACGAACTCTCCTATGAGGCTGGGTGCCTCTCCCAGTACCTTAACCCCCAAAAGTTTTTCCAATCTGTGCATTTAGACTTTATTTCCCATTGCTGGGGCCCTGTGTTGTGTGGTCTGTCTCACTGACCATTTTTAAACCTGCCTGGTTTCTCTGCACAGAAATGTGCGTCTGCAGTCAGCCAGCCACCTTGTGAGCCTTACTGGGTTTTCCTCCCATGCCCACCCGAGTGGCCAATCACAGCCTCCTACTGCCGGGATGCCTCTCTGCTGGCCACCGACTCCGCCCCTCTTACCGGGCTGGATGAATGGTTTGTCATTGTCAGAATTCGGTACAGTTCAATTTTCTGCCTGTTTTGGTTGTATTTTTGTTTGTAAATCTTTGTTGTCCTTAAATTGGTTGTGCGAGGAGGTACAGTATTTCCACCTACAACTCCATGTTGGCCGGAAGTCTCTGATCTTTTTCTGTTCCCTAGATAAGTCCCTTTAACATTTCATATAATAAGGGCTTAGTGATGATGAACTCCTTTAACTTGACCTTATCTGGGAAACACTTTATCTGCCCTTCCATTCTAAATGATAGCTTTGCTGGATAGAGTCATCTTGGATGGCAAGTCCTTGCCTATCACAACTGCGAATGCTTCTTTCTAGCCCCTTCTTGCCTGTAAGGTCTCTTTTGAGAAATCAGCTGATTGTTTTATGGGAATTCCTTTGTAGGTTAACTGTCTCCTTTTCTCTTGCTGCTTTTAAGATTTTCTTCTTATATTTAATCTTTGTTAATGAATTATAATGTGCCTTGGTATGTTTCTCTTTGGGCCCAAATTCTTTGGGATTCTCTGAGCTTCCTGGACTTCCTGAAAGTCTATTTCCTTAACCAGATGGGGGAAATTTTCCTTATTTTTTGAATAAGTTTTCAATTTCTTGGTCTTCCTCTTTTCCACCCCTATGATTCAGATGTTGGAATGTTTAAAGATGTCCTGGAGGTTCCTAAGCCTCTCATTTTTTTAAATTCTTGTTTCTTCATTTTGTTCAGGTTGTATGTTTCTTTCTTCCTTCTGCTCCAAACCGTTGACTTGAGTCCCAGTTTCCTTCCTGTCACTGTTGGTTCGCTGTACATTTTCCTTTATTTCACTCTTTATAGCCTTCACTTTTTCCTCTATTTTGCAACCATACTCAATTCTTTCTGCGAGCACCCTGATCACCAGTGTTTTGAACTGTGCATCTGATAGGTTGGCTATCACTTTGTTGCTTAGTTGTATTTTTTCTGGAGCTTTGATCTCTTCTTTCATTTGGGCATTTTTTTTTTGTTTTGTATCACCACGCCTGATATGTAGTAAGGGGCAAAGCCTTCGGTTTTCACCAGGGTGGGCAACCCAATTGCTGGGTTGTGATGCTGTATGTGGGGGTAGGGTCCGAGAGGGAACGATGGCACTTATTCTGCTCTCTGCCTGATTTTACTCACTCCCCCACTTCCCACAAGCAAATTGGGCCCTTCTGGTGCTGATTCCTGGTGGGTGGTTTGTGTACATTCTAGGATCCTGTGGGTCTCTCCAACAAACTCTTCAGTGAGGCTAGGAGTTCCTCCTGCTGCTGCCACAATCCCCACAGGTTTTTTCAGTCAGAGGTTTGAGGCTTTATTTCCCGGTGCTGTAACCCTGGGTTGTGTGGTCTGTCTCACTCCCTAGTTGTTCCTCCCAGTTTATCTGCCACCTTACCATTGAGTGCTCTTCACCCAGTTCTTCTTTAATTCCTTGGCTGTCAGCCTTCCACATAGTTTGATTTTCTGTAAGTTCTGGTTGTTTTTTTGTTTTTAAATGTGTTGTTGTCTTTTTGGTTGTGCAAGGAGCAACATGTATCTACCTGCACCTCCATCTTAGCTGGAACCCCTGCTTCTTAATTTTTAAATAAATATCTATTTGATGTCTTAATACATAGGAGAATGATTTAATAAAATTACTCTATCAGGAGCAAGATGTCAGTGAGAGTTATAGGATTTGTTTTCATTTTCACATTTGCAGGACAGTTCTCAAATGCACATTGCTATCTTATGAAAATATATGTGATGATCAAAATATCCTCTGGTTCAAATCACTTGACAAACTCTATGGTTCCATGTCTCTCCTGATCACTGTATCAGTCTGCTATATGCACTGCCCCATCTGTACTTAGTTAGTGCTCATTCCAGCCAGACACCTTTGTTCAATATACTGCCCAGTTTAGACTCGCTGCCCTTAATTTACTCTCTGTCTGATGCCACATTCAAGGCTGCTATGTATTTGATCTTCTTGACCACTAAGTTTCATTTTGCACAGTCTTTTCTTTAGATCGATTAAGCATTTCCTTCTCTATGTATCTCTGACTGACCAGGAATTAATCCAGTCCCTGCGTGGCTTTTAGAAAGCAAAAAAGAAAAATTTATGAAGATATAAATCATTCACATAATTATGTAACCAAGGCAGGGTAGAAACCACATTTATGAGACATATGTTATAAAAAACATCCTTTTAAAACATGTTTCCATGGGTGGATGAAAGATCTCACCTCCAACTGTCCTCATGATATACTGCACAGCAGGCTCAAAGAGCCTGGGGGCATGGTAGCTCCTTTTGGATCCTGCCTTGGTGGTTCTACTATGCCAGCCACCTCTGACTGAAGCTGTGATCTGAGAAGAGAACCTAACGACTTGGTGATATATTTGGTTGTGATATATGATATGTTTGTATGGCACTGATGTACAAAATAATATTACAAAATAGTATGCAAATTACATTTATATTCACACGTCTGTATTACCACATTCACTTATATATAATATATTATGTAAATGCAAATCATTTTAGCCTATTTACATAGAATGCACATGCATAGTATTAATCAAACCTTGTATCTACACATACATATACAAGTTTCTGTAAATATACATACATGCAGACACACACATCACAATGTTAACAGTTTAAATGAGGGTTATCTGTGATTTTTATTTTAGTTATTTTCTCTCAATATTTTATAGAATGTTCATCAGGAATTAACACCTTATAGCCTGTTGGAGAAAACGCTGAGCCATCTTGCCAAAAAGTAAGGGGTGGGGGTGGGAATAGTATTTCAAATCCAACAGACAAGTCAGCTGGACGAAACCAATGAGAACAACCAACATTAGGTTTATATATTGTAATTCACATATACCTACACTTTTTACTTTCTAGTTTCAAAATGGAGTTCCATGAGACAATCATCCACAAAAAGCTTCTCAAAAAAATAATAAAAGGGCTCAGTGCTCGAGGCGTCGGTTCACTGCAGTGTTTGAGTCTTATCATATGTCGGCCAGTGTGCATGCGCGCTGACATGGCCTCAAACGACTACACTCAACAAGCAACCCAAAGCTATGGGGCCTACCCCACCCAGCCTGGGCACCATTATTCCCAGCAGAGCAATCAGCCCTATGGACAGCAAGGTTATGGCAGCTACAGCCAGTCAGGGGACACTTCAGGCTATGGCCAGAGCACCTATAGTTCTTATGGACAGACCCAGAACACAGGCTATGGTACTCAGGCAGCTCCCCAGGGATATGGCTCAGCCCCATGTGGCTATCATGGTGGTCAGGGTTCTCAGTCATCTTATGGGCAGCAGTCCTACACTGGCTGTGGCCAGCAGCCAGCTCTTAGCAGCACGTCTGGAAGTTACGGTAACAGTTCTCAGAGCAGCAACTACGGGCAGCCCCAGAGTAAGGCCTATGGTCAGCAGTCTGGCTATGGACAGCAGCAAAGCTCCTATAATCCTCCTCATGGGTATGGACAGCAGAACCAGTTATAACAGTAGCATTGGAGGTGGCAGAGGGTGTGGTAGAGATAGCTATGGTCAAGATCGGTCCTCTATGAGTGGTGGCAGCAGTGGTGGTTATGGCAATCAGGACCTGAGTGGTGCTGGTGGCGGTGGCTACAGGGGAGGCCAGCAGGACTGTGGGGGATGAGGCCAGGGCAGTGGCAGTGGTTACAGCTGCAGCAGTGGTGGCTATGAACCCAGAGGCCATGGAGGTGGCCATGGAGGTGGCCATGGAGGTGACCATGGAGGTGGAGACGGCATGGACAGAAGTGACCGTGGTGGCTTCAATAAATTTGGTGGCCTTTGGGACCAAGGATCATGTCATGACTCTGAACAGGATAATTCAGACAACAACACCATCTTTGTGCAAGGCCTGGGCGAGAATGTTACAATTGAGTCTATGGCTGATTACTTCAAGCAGATTGGTATTATTAAGACAAATAAGAAAACAGGACAGCCCATGATTAATCTGTACACAGACAGGGAAATGGGCAAGCTGAAGGGAGAGGCAACAGTATCATTGGATGACCCACCTTCTGCTAAAGCAGCAATTGACTGGTTTGATGGTAAAGAATTCTCTGGGAATCCTATTAAGGTCTCATTTGCTAGTTGGCAAGCAGATTTCAATCAGGGTGGTGGCAATGGTTGTGGAGGCCAAGGGCAAGAAGGACCCATGGGCCGTGGAGGCTATGGAGGTGGTGGCAGTGGTAATGGTGGTGGTGGTGGCCGGGGCGGATTCCCCAGTAGAGATGGTGGCAGTGGAGGACAGCAGCAAGCTGGGGGCTGGAAGTGTCCTAATCCTACATGCAAGAACATGAACTTCTCTTGGAGGAATGAATGCAACCAGTATAAGGCCCCTAAACCAGATGGCCCAGGAGGGGGACCAGGAAGCTTTCATATGGGAGGTAGCTATGGAGGTGATTGTCGTGATGGCAAAGGAGGCTATGATCAGGGTGGCTACCAAGGCCAAGGTGGGGACTGTGGGGGCTTCCGAGGGGGCCAGGGTGGTGGGGACAGACATGGCTTTGGCCCTGGAAAGATGGACTCCAGGGGTGACCACAGACAGGATTGCAGGGAGAGGCCATATGAGCCTGCCAGCTGAGGTTCTGGAGCAGCTTTTCTTCCACACCCAGTGTTACCCTCATTATTTTGTAACCTTCCAACTCCTGATCACCCACGGTTTTTTGTGTTGGACTATGTAATTGTTACCATATCTCTGGTTCCCATTAAAAACCATCATTTTAGTTAAAATAATAATAATAATAATAATAATAATAATAAAAGGTCTGTGATAAAATGGCTATGGAAAACTTTAGTCTTCTCTTGAAATTTATATCAAGCACTTAAGCACAAAAATTGTTCACAGAAATTAGGCATTGAGAGGTTTAACTCGCTTTAACCCATGTGTCCCAAATGTATTTGATCATCAAACAGAATTCATATCACATGAATTAAATGTTCCATATAGCTGTGAAACTGTTCAAATTCAATAGGAGAGGACAATTTAATGAAAAAGAATTTAAGGGCAAATGCTGACCTACTGTGGTAGACAGAAAAATATTAGTTAAAATAATAAAATAGTTATGGCCACCAATATTTCTTTTGAAGAATTTAGGTTTTGTTAAAAATATATTCTATAGCTATACATTGTACCTTCAATGGCTAGGAGTGTGTTTGGGGGATCTGGGGGGTGGAGGGAGGCTCTGCTACATTCTTGGAAACAAAACAGCAAGGGGAAAACACTTGGTATAAGCAAGCAGTTTAACCAAAACTTGGGCCATCTGTAATATCACCTGTTCATCTTGGACATCAAATA
Organism: Artibeus jamaicensis; assembly: GCF_021234435.1. NCBI lineage: Eukaryota > Metazoa > Chordata > Mammalia > Chiroptera > Phyllostomidae > Artibeus > Artibeus jamaicensis. The sequence goes on along the minus strand of NW_026522028.1, from coordinate 3,228,210 downwards.
CACACATGTATACATTATATAAAATTAGTTGTATCTGATTTAATCAAGTGGTGATTTAAAATGAAAAGTCAGTCCTGGCTGGTGTAGCTCAGTGGATTGAGCACAGGCCGAACCACACATTGCGGTTCGATTCCCAGTCAGGGCACATGCTTGGGTTGCGGGCCGGTTCCCTGCAGGCCAGTTCCCAGCAGGGGACGCACGAAAGGCAACCATACATTGATGTTCCTCTCCTTCTCTCCTTCCCCCCTTCCCCTCTAAAGATAAATAAAATATTTTTAAAAAATGAAAAGTCACACAAAGGACATGTGGAATTAATGATAAAGTTCCAGTTAATGAGTCCTCATGTCTCTAGATGCCTTCAGTCATTACAACTGCCTTGGGCCTTCTCCTTTCAATGTACACATAGATGTAAAGCCAGATAGGATTAAGGACCACTCATATTAATGCCACAGGGCATACAGTAGTGGGAGCGACTCTATCTTTAAAAGCTCCGAAGAGTCTTATATCATTCTCTGTTTCCTGGAGCAAAGAATTACTCCGTGTTTTTTTTTTTTAACCTACCAACTATTGCCCACTGATTCCTTCCTAACTTTTGTACCACAGTGGTGTTCAGCAGCACTTGGGAACACATGAGAAGTGCCAAATTCTTGGGTTCTGCTCTACAACTACTGAATCAGAAAATGAGGGTGCCCTGGCTGGTATAGCTTAGGAAATTGAGTGCTGGCCTGTGAGAGTTGCTGGTTCGAGTACCAGTCAAGGCACATGCCTGGCTTTCAGGCCAGGTCTCCAGCAGGAAGCACATGAGAGGCAACCCCACATGGATGTTTGTTTCCCTCTCTTTCTCCCTCTCTTCCCCCCTGTCTAAAAATACAATACAAAAAAAAAAAAAAGAGAATGAGGGCAAGGCACATCCATCTGCACATTAAGAAGCCCTCCTAGAATTCTGGTACACACTAAGGTTTGAGAATAACTGAAGCAGAGGAATAAGACTGCCATCTCTCCTGGGAGTTTCTAGTAACCAGAATATGGTCCTTGTATCAACTTACAAATCTTATTTTAAATGAGCCCCCAAATTTTAACACAGCAATTTATATTGCACAATATAGTACATGCAGTTCAAAATTTGTACAAGATTTATCCAAAAATGGAATTGAAACTTGCTACTAAATCGTGGCAAAGTAATGAAGCCATTCCCCAGAAGTGTGTTCATATCATAATTTGATTGTACTCCAGTAGTACTAGCATTGACTTTGGTTCTGAGAGGAGAGACAATGAGATTTAAGAAAGAAATGAGAAGGTTAGGAGAGGAAGGAAAAAGAAGAAAAATAGAAGAGAAATACTCCTCTGTGTTTTTTGGTGTAGTGATATCTACAGGTAAAATGCAAAAATCAATTTTCTGTGTTAAAATTATGTGTTGGATACATATATCAGAATCCTAACTTTCATCTTGGAATTCCCTTTTACTATACAGCTTTATTCTCCCCACCCTAATATCTTCTACATCATGAATAATAAGGTAAAATCTGTACTGTAACTCTGCTTCTAAGCGCTGAAATTGGTAAAACAAAAAAGATGCCTTCTGGGTTCAAGCAGGAAATATAAATTATAAAAACATAAGAAGTAGTGTTACATACTGCTTCAATATTATGGGATATATTGGGGGACTAAATAATTAGGAGGTACAAATCCCCTCTTTTTTGACTCTACACATCAAACAGAACACACTTGGGCTTAATTTTTCCTGTTATCTGCCTATCTGTGACTTCTACATCCAAGAGCACCACTCTCTCACCTGCCCCCAACCCAACTTCCAATTTAGGCAATGTAGGTTATTTCAGATGTTAGAAAAAAACACAACTGAAGTCAATTATTTCACATTTATGAATGACTAATTAGGCTACTAACTGGTAAGTTCAGGCAGCTACTGCTAATTTTCAGGTTATTTTCAACTATTCTCCCCTCTCATGTGTCCTCTTATTTCTAATTTTTCTCACAATAGTTATAATAGATATTAGGTGGTATTTTCACAGTGTCTACAGGGGGGTTATAGATAATCTCGGTAATTATAAATAATTGAGAGCTTGTGAGTTGAGAACTGCCCATCATCTTTCACACACGGTAGTCATAGGGAAAAACGGAATCTTCAACATCCACCAAAAAACCAAAAGCCAAGTTGGAAAAAAGAAACAAAGCCCAAAAGCCAGAGCCTCTCAAAACCAGATGCTCATTAGAATTCCTGGTGGAGACTCAGGGGTCCACACTGCCCAATCAAAATAAATCAGGGGCTCTGTAGGAGGGGCCTAAGCATTCCTATTAAAAAAAAATATTCCGGACTTCCGCCAAGATGGAGGCATAGGTGGATGTGCTATGCCTTCTCACACAACCAAGATTAGAGAAAACTAAATATTAGCAACAGAAAACACAGCCAGAACACGGAAAATTGAACTTTTCGGAAGTCCGTTAACAACAAATTATTCAGCCTGACCGGTAAGGGGCGAAACCAGCGGCTGGCGGAGCAGGGTTGCACAGGAAAACTCGGTCAGATGGACTCAGGCGTGCGGAATCCAGGTGCAGGGTCGGACCTAGTGAGTAACCCAGCGAGCGACCAGGCGAGGGACCAAGGGGGAGACAGCGGGGCAGCGGGGCTGCGTGTTGACTGAGGTCGCACATTTGTGCGCGGGTGGACAGGCGAGGGAGTGGGCGGTTGGAACGGGCCGGCAGGTCCCGCCATTTCCCTGCTCTGACCCCACCTCCACATACAGCGTCATAACCCAGCAACTCTGAGTGGCCTGGCCCAGGTGAACCACCTAAGGCACTGCTCCTCCGCACCCAGCTGTGAGAAGCGGCAGAGGGGGCTGCCATTTCCCCGCTCTGGCCACGCCCCCACATATAGCGTCACAACCCAGCGACCTGGGAATCCAAGGCGCCGCTTCTTACACTTAAAGGGCCCGAACAGACCAAGAATGGCACAGGAGGATCTCAGAGCCCCAGAGCCAATAGATCTAAGCGATGAAGAAATAGCAAAACTCTCAGACGCACAGTTTAAAACATTGGTCATCAGGATCCTCACAGAACTGGTTGATTATACTGACAAATTAGAGAAACATATGAAGGTGAAACTAATTGAAATGAATGGAATTGCACAGGACACCAATAGCAATGAAAAGGAAACTGGGACTCAAATCAATGGAGTGGACCAGAAGAAAGCAAATAATGGCCAAACAGAAAAGAGTCAAGAAGCAAGAATTCAAAGAAATGAGGAGAGTCTTAGGAACCTCCAGGACATCTTTAAATGCTCCAACATCTGAATTATAGGGGTACCAGAAGGGGGAAAGACACAACCACCAGTGGAAAACTTATTTGAACAAATAATAAAGGAGAACTTCCCCAATCTGGCAAAGGAAATAGATTTCCAGGAAATCCAGGAAGCTCAGAGAGTCCCAAAGAAGTTGGACCCAAGAAGGAACACACCAAGGCACATCATAATTACATTAGCTAAGATTAAAATGAAGGAGAGAAGCCTAGAAGCAGCAAGAGCTAAGGGGACAGTCACCTATAAAGGAATCCCCATCAGACTGTCAGTGGATTTCTCAAAAGAGACCTTACAGGCAAGAAGGGGCTGGAAAGAAGTATTCCAAGTCATGAAATCTAAAGACCTACAACCAAGACTGCTCTATCCAGCAAAACTTTCATTTAAAATGGAAGGACAGATAAGGTGCTTCTCAGATAAGATCAAATTCAAGGAGTTCATCATCACCAAGCCCTTATTATATGAAATGTTAAAGGGGCTTACCTAAGAAAAAGAAGTTAAAGAAACATGAACAGTGAAAGAACAAACTCACAGTTATTAACAACCACACCTAAAATGAAAGCAAAGTAAAAGGACAGCTAGATCAGGAGTGGAAACATAGAAATGAAGATCTCAAGGAGGGTTAGCAACAGGGGAGTGGGAGGAGGAGATGGGGGGAGAAGGTACAGAAAATAAGTAGCATAGACAGTAGATAGAAAATAGATGGGGGGGCAAGAATAGCATGGGAAATATAGAATCTAAAGGACTTGAGACACATGGTCATAAACTAAAGGGGGGTAATGGTGGGGATGAGGGGTAGGGTGGAGGGGAATAAAGGGGGAATAGAACAACTGTAACAGCATAATCAATAAAAAAATTTAAAAAAATGAACATTGAAATAAAAAATATATATTCCGCATTTAGTGAGCAATGTTACATTGCTCACTACAAAGAACTATTGCCAGGGCGATCACAAGTTACTCCTGACTCCAAATCCAGTCATATACAAATGATAATTCCTGCTTGTCCTGAAGAGCCTGGCCATTATTCTTTACCTTCAAGTATGTGACAGCAGACACCCAGGGACTTCCCCACCCAATGAAACCTACCACTCCTTGACTACTACCTGTTAATTACTCCTTGATTAAAATTCAGCCCCCCTTTCATCTATCTTTAGCAAACTCATGGCATGTTAGTATTCGCTTTGAGTCTGAACTTCTTTAAAATAAATACATTCACGGGAAATTATTGTATTTGAAGTATGTTCGAGTCACAAAATAGTGTCTTTGTTTTTCAATTTTCTACTCACTTTTGTGATGGTTTGACAAATGAAAAACAGACGATTCCTCAGGACAGTCACATGATAATGGAACTCTCCTACCCTAGGTAATACAGAATTGATATCCCATCCTCAGTACTGTAACTGATGTTACAAGAAGGGGCAGTGGGTAGTGAAGAGAAAGGACAGAGCAAATGGGGGCATTTTAAAGTAAAAATTACATCAAATGGAAGAGCTTTTAAGTTACCATAAAGACAGAACAGGTCATAAGTGGTCACAGCCAGCTTTCTTAGATTAAAATATAGCCCTAGAGCATGGCCGCATACATGCTAGGCTGTCTTGGGGCATGCTCACAGTTGCAGTCATCTGCCAGAGTGAAATTATGCCCATTCTCAAAATAGCATGTTAGTTTCATGGCAATAGACAGGTCAGGTTTCACTGGACAACAACATTGAAAGGATGACTTCAGGCCCCTAAACTAGGGACACAAAGTCACAGCTATTCAATCTTGAAGTCCATGTGCTATGAAGGGTTTCACCTGTTTTAAGACAAGGAGAAATGAGAGTTCAGACCCAAGCCTAACTTCAGTAAATTAACTGCATAAACCAGGGCACCTGATATTTTAAACCATACTATACTCGTTACCATGACAAAAGCCTCAACAGTTAACTAAAAGGAGTAAACCAACTCCTATGACTGCATAGCCTAACAGCATTTCCACTCCCTTATGAAGATTCATTACAGGCTATAAAACTAAATATTCACAGTCTTATCATCTGCATCCAAAGATAGCCGTGTAATACATATGACCATGACCCATAAGCAGCAGTCTGCTGGAGGGAGTCTGGAAGAAATACAACGGTTGGCTTTCTTTTCCTTTATTCTGGCCTCAAATGGTGTCCCAATAGTCATCGAGTTGTAATCAGAAAGAAAAGACCAGGAGAAAAACAGAAACGCCAGCCCTGATATTACTGAGATGTCAGCCCAAAGCAGCCTGTCTCCAGGTGCCTTCTGTAAAATGTGTTAAGGCTACAGTGAGCTGGTTATCCTGTTACTCTCAGTGGAGTGTATACCTAACTGATAACTCAGCCTCAACATAATGGATTTTTTAAAGTTTATATTTCCCTCATCATTAACATTTCCAGTGGTTTTATTGGTAAATATTTAATAGCTAACTACCTCCACAAAATCAAAAAGACTGGATTAGTAGCATTTGAGGATTTCTGTGGTATGAACAATCCCACCATGTTAATTTTATGAAACCAACATGATGTTACTGAATGTAGATATTGGAAGAGAGTCACACAATTTGCTCCTGTGGGCCCGTGCAAGCAGCTCCAGTAGATCATGGAGCACTTCCCTAACATTACTGACTATGTTCTCACAAAACTACTTGAGTTCATTAATGATACTTTCAATTTCGTTATAATAGAGAACAGGATTTCTACGGTTAGGCACTTAGAGCTAGAAATTACTGACTGTCAAGATAAATTGGCCAAATTTATTAAATTGAAAGAAGCTATCAACTTTATCCAAAACTTTAGGAGCTTAGAAGTTGTTCTCTGTCTCCAGGCAAACGTGCTCACTAATTCAATATAAAAATTTCCAATTTTCTTCCTTGGAGGAAAGAATAGAATCTAATTCACTATCATGAGAGAGAAAATGGAATACATACTTTCAAAAACAACATGGCTGTAATGTTAAATAACTTGCGTAAAAACATACTTTGCCTCTCATAAATTTCCATGGCTTTCTCTGTAATCCAGAATGAGAATGGAAGTGTCTCTAATCTTCTAGACCTTGGGTCTATTTCTGCAATAGGGATGCTATCATACCCAATTACCTTTTAAAACACAATAAAACTTACAATTTAGCAAAACATACTTCAGAAGCTGTTACCTATGAAATGTATTCCCTACAATTTCCTTCGCAAGTTTCTGTGGAGAATAATCATTATATACTGAAGCAAAGCAACATCTCAGCACTTGCTTTTTTTTTTAACTTAAGCACCAAAGTAGGTATTGTAAAAATATGCACAATATATTACCCCACACCTTCAGGATGATATGAGAATATAACTTTCCTTTGATGGATAAGTACATGCTTCATTACCAGGGTGATTCTTCAGGTATAAAATGGTCTAGTAAGAAATTATTTCCAATTAAAGTAGTTTGCAGTTCTGAAAAAATATTTTTTCATAATATCATCTGATTTATTACTTTTTCCCCTTGTAAAATTCCCAATTCTTTGTCTAATGCCATTGTTGATTTATTGTAAGAATATCTAATTGTTAGTGGCACAGTACTGTTAAGGGTATAATTTACGAGTATGCGTTCCAAATGAAAAAAAATAAAGTTCAGTTACCCTACATCACATTCTTGTTTTTAATAAGGATAGTTAAAATACCAAAAGAGAACTAACTGTTTTAAAATAGCCATTTAGATTCTTATATATTATTCTTCACAATAGGCTCTTTTAAAGTACTATGGATAGGCAAAATAAAATATATCAAGTTTTGATATAACAATCTTCCACTGTTGAAATTTGGAATAAAATATGAAATCTATCAATGCAAAATTGACACCAAAAAGATTTTGTTGTAGCAGACTCCAGCATCAGACAGAACAATCTTTTTCATAGAGTTTTTTAAAGAGTTTTGCTCTTAAAGCAAAACTGCTTAGCTGATGATCTTCTGAAGAAAATACCTGAATTTATTTTAGTGTTCAAGAGGTTAAAAGAACTTCCAGAACACAAATCCATAGGTAGACTTTATTCAATTATTCATGTATTATTCTGTGCCAGTAAAACATCTAAGTATGTGCCAAGAGATGCCAAATGAATAAAACCACAAAAAGAGTCAAAAGAAATCAGGGCTAAATTTACATTTGGTTTAAAAAGATTAACAGCATGGGGCTATTTCTGTTACATTGAGCTATTTCTAATTACAGTAAAGCATACCCAATCAATAGATCAAGTGCCCATATTTGCAGTATCCAAAGAAGAAAAGAGTTGTAAACACGCTATACTGAAATGCTTTTAAATGCTGACATTTTGCCTTTAAGGTATCTGAAATTTACATCTGAAAGAGTGAAAAGTTTCAGTCTGGGTTACTGTGTATCAGTTTTTCACCGAAGGCCTAAGAGTTCTCTCCTGTGTGGTGCCTACATAAAGATTATTGAGGTCCTCTATGTTAAACCATAATCATGTAAATGTACTGCCCCTTGCAAAATGAGTTAAGAATACACAGTTGTCAAGAGGAAAATAAATGATACTCAAAGTTCCACACTGTTGTGACTTCTCATCAAATGATAAAGCAAGACCATCGCATAAAATCTTTCTACAGGAACTTGTGGGTCAGAATCACCAGCCTGTATCCACAATTTTGAAAAGAAAGTTCTGTTTAGTGTATTGTATGAAACTACAGTATCTCCAATAATGCCACTAAAAATAGAATTAGTATCTTATGTAAACTTTATTTTATGTTCTTTGAAACATTGTAATAACATATCTAAAACCCTTTTGACATTTAATTAAGTCTACAGACAAACTAATATATGAGAGAGAAAGGGGGAAGAAAAATAAGAATTGCCAATGTAACAACTCGTTAGCTTGCTTTTTTTGGCATCGCTGTTAGCTCCACCCACACTATTTTTTTGGTCCCATAGCAATTGGCTACAAAAAGCATTTATTAATAGCAACCACCGCTTATGCTTCAGAATTGAAGCAAAATCAAAATTTAAAAGATAATACAAAACACAATCCCTGGTTTCATAAAGGTACAGAAACAAATATCCCAAGCACATTGAATTTTATTTTATTTAATGGCCTCCAAACCCTCAAAGGGAAGGGCCTATCAAAAAGATAAAGGTAGACTTTGAAAATTCATAACCTGTTGGATAAATCACTCAGCGCACCTCAACTTCTTAGCTTAATTTTACAAATGTAAAGCCCACATACACAATTAAATCACTGCATTTTGAAAGGTGACTCTCAACTGTAACATCTAATATAGAATCCAAAGTTATGCAAAGGTAGATTGAATTCTCTTTAAGGATGGAGTTAAACTAGCCATTTCTAAAAAACACATGAAGCCCCATGACCCTAGTTTTGAGAAGAATTTTACGGAACCTCTTCTCCTCTCAGGCACCCACAAGCACAGAAGTAACACAATGCTAAACAGAATTACTTTGTAGAATTAATCCCCAAATTAACACATTTTCCAAAATAATACTTTGTAACAGATTTTTCTGCAGATTTCAGATGATTATGGCTAAAAGATCACTGTCAGTACTGTGTGAGAAAATGTATGAAACTACCTAATGCATTTTTAAAATTATTTTAGGGTAACTACTTAAAGCCAATTCTATTACCATAGGTGCTGAATAAGGGCATTCCATTTTTTAAAAGTTTATCTTTAAAAGCTGAAAACATGTTAGGTTACTAATGGGATGAGAAAACGAAGGTAAGGGTGGTTTTAAAATTAGAAATAAATATTGCCCCAGGCATCGGCAGAGGTACCTTTGGTTTCTGACATTTAGGCATCCTTAACAACTTATACCATTTGTGAAGGGAAATAGTTCTCCACCGTCTTCTGAACTCTTTCATGATCGGTAGCTCACCCAACTCCTGTGTTTCTTACTCACTTTTTCTTTTCTACTGTGATAGTTCCTTTAACCTCACTTCAGACATACACTTGGTCCGTGACTTTACCGCTGTTCTCTTCAGCATTCAGCAATATACTTAAAGACACCTGGAATGCTGTTATGTTGCTGTCCACAATTTGGTGCATTTCCAAGGGCAAGAGGAGTGGATTCAAGCAGCTGAAAACTCTTCCTTTGGGAAAACTTAACAGCTGTTTCCATCTCCAGCTTTAAATACCTATGCTGGTTTACAAGCGTTTGCATATGTAGGCCAGACTACAGACACCAGAAGATTCATTACAAATGAAATTTACACATGGGGGCAGGGGAGTGCACTACAGAAGCGCAGCAGAAGCCTTGCACTTTTCAATGCTGCCGTTTTCCTGCTTTGCAACTCATCGTTTTGCTCCTGGCACGGAAGTCTTCAAGACCACCACCACCCGCCCCTCCGCGAACGAACACACACACACATTTTCCTTCAGCACAGATAGGAAGGGAGGCGAAACTTCTCAGATTTCTTAACTCTGCACTTGGCCACTCCCTAAGAAGGCATGCCTCCTCCTCCCCCACCTCCAATTCGTCCATCCTCAAAGGCTACGGAAACGTGTTTTGAATCGGTCTGATTATTCCTTTACATTTAATTTTTAAAACAAATGACCATCCTACAATAAAACCGATATTCCATGGCTTTCCGAAAAACAAAAAAATCGCAACAATCTATTTAGCCCGAAAGGAAAACTTGAGTTTCTGCTTTCCCGGAGAGCTGCACTCCCTCCTGCCTCGAATGCGCCCTGTGTGGTTCCCCGCCCTCCCCACGCGCGCGGGGCTGCAGTGACAGTCCCCCGCTGTGCCTCTGCTCAGCGCCACAACTTTCCGAAACCACGCGCTAACTTCCAGAGCACAACCTCCTCCGTACAGTAGCGGGTAGGCAATACACCCCCACACTAAAAAGCAAGAAAACGAGGTCCTACCAGCGCGGCTCTTGATGACGTCGGTGAATCCGTCCCCAGCAGCATCTTCCCGGGCCTGGGCCGGACCCCCCAGCTGAGCCATAGCGATGCTGCCCTGCGTCCTAAACTTTGGGAGGCAGGTGGGTCCGCGCTGTCCGCCTGGCGTTCTCCAAAGCAGGTAGCTGTCTGGGGGATCTGTCTCCTGAGGGCGTATTTATCTCGTCCTCAGGCCCTCTGCCACAGAAATAGGGAGGCGTGGGCGGGGGAAGGGGGTGGGGGGACCGTGAGCACGCAAACGAAGAAACACCGAGGACACCTGCGTTGGTAGGAAGGGGCGCGTCAAAACGCCCAGCCCATCCTTGAAGAGGAGGAAACAGGTGCTGCTCCCTGCTCCCTACTCCAAAATAGACTGGGCGAGGCCTGGAAGGTGAAAGCTGAGGAGGGACCTAGTGGTCAATAAATCCACAAGCAAGTTGGAGACTCGCGTTTCCACGCTGCGCAGAATCGATGCGAAAACAGGAGCAATTAGAGAGCCGCTTGCCAAAAGCAGCACATGAGGTCATGAATGATTTAGCATTGCCACTTATAAGAGGACTACACTGAGGAGAAGGGTCACTTGCTTTAGCTATCTGGGTCACTTACACGTCTGTACCCCACCCATTGTATCCTGACTTGACTGCACAGGCCAGGAATGGGGACCATAGGCCAAGGAGAATCATTTCTTAGGAGATTTTGCCAAAGCTACCCACCCTTCTTCCTTCAGTGTGTATATTCACTCTGCCTGCCTCCTTCCATCTCTTCCTCCCACTACTGAGGCTAGAATTAGATTGGGCTATAAACAGCTCATATGACTTTATTTTCTAAAAACTTCAGAAGTCCCTTTCATTTGGTTAGCAATCTTACTCCCCTGCCCCACCCCAATCCTAGGCACAAGCACTTCTCCCTGCAGTAGCCCGGTCACGCTAAATCCTCTCCACCACGTACCAATGAAGAATTTACTTTACAAGAAGAGCTTGGCAAGGGGCCTAGCAACAGCTAAGGAATTTCATTTCTGGTTTTCTTCTCCATTTCCATTCAGAGTAGATTTTTAGCCTCTTCTAAAAACCACTCGTTCGCGACCATTGCTAGACAGTGGAATCATCCGGGGAGCTTTAAAAAACCCTAATGCCTGGTTTCCATCCTCGGATGTGACGATGGATTGTCTGGGCTCTCACCTTGGCATCAGTGTCCTACAAAGCTTCCAGGGGATTCCAATCAGCAATCCAGTCTGAAATACATTGTGATGAAAGGACTTCCAAACACTCAATTGAGTGCCTTCATCAAGGCACTTTTATCAGGAACCCTCTTCCATTCCCTCTATAATGCTCAGATTAAAAACAGATTATTTTTGCTGCCCTGTCTCCCACTGCCAGGACGTTTTGTATTTAGCAGCTAATTTATTTTGACAAAAATATAGCAGTTAGGCTTAGCTCCAGAATTCCCTTAGATTAAACGTAGAGCGACTCTTCAGCCCAAGAAGTCGTGGCCATTGAAAATCTGTCTGTGGAGCTGCTTGCAGGCAGACCACTTAGGTTTCCCAAGTCTGTAATCTTTTGAGGTATTTTCTTTCTAAGAAAGATCTATTCCTTGGCCCTGACTGGTGTAGCTCAGTGGATTGAGCACGGGCCTGTGAACCAAAGTACTGCAGTTCAATTCCCAGTCAGGGCACATGCCTGGGTTGTGGGCTAGGTCCCAGCAGGGGATGCACAAGAGAGGCAACCATACATTGATATTTCTCTCCCTCTCTCCTTCCCTTCCCCTCCCCTCTAAAGATAAATAAATAAAACCTTTAAAGTGAAAAAAAGAAAGATCTATTTCTGAGAAGTTCACTAAGGAGGAAATATTCAGAGATATAGCACAGCTCCTATTTCAAAAAAGAATAAAAGTGTGAGAATTGGCCAGACATGTTTTGTTTAAATGACAAAAGTGGTGTCATGCTTTATTTTGCCTTACCACGGGACCTTAATCACATCAGGATGGTATTGGTACAGGGACAGAAAAAATGGCAAAACAGAATAGGGTCCCAGTAACAGATCCGACCAAAAGGAATGCACTGAATAGCATATTAAAATTCATTCACTAAAATATGGAATATACAATGGTGATGTTTTCATAAAGTTGGACTCCTGTAATGTAAAGTATATAAAGATAAATTCCAGACAGATGAAAAATCTATATATACAAAATAAAACCAAACAGAAAACCTATAACAGCTTAAGTTACAGGGACATTCTTACACCAAAAACTAATCCCAGATGACTGTAAAGAGAAAATTCTCACTTCGAACTACATAAAAAGTCAAAATTTCTATAAAGCTAAAGATATTATAATAAAGTAAAAAGACAGTACCCTGAGAGAACAACAGACAAGGGTTTAATGTCTAATAAAATTGTATAAAACTGATTTTAAAAAGACAGTCCAGTAAGAAAAAAAATGGATACATAACCTGAACAGAAAATCCACAAAAGAGGGCTTGCAAATAACCAACAGACTTACAAAATGGCACCAAATTTCTCACAGTGAGTAAAAGGCAAAAGAAGGCAATATTTTTGCCCATTAGATAGAAGAAAGAATAAATTTTAAATAATGATTCAGTGCTGGAAAGACAGTGAGAAAAAAAGCCATCATATTGCCTACCGTGGAAGTATTGATAGATTTTAAGAAAATTACTGGAGAATAGCTACTAAAATGTACATCATCTGTTGCCCATGAATCCTTCCCCAAGAATCTATCATACAGAAATAAAATCACCTGTATATAAGGATATAAGTGAAGTTTTTTTTATTAAAGCCTTATTTATAAGAACTCATCCATTGAAAACAACCTAAATATCTTCCAATTGGGAACTATTTGAAGCAATGATGTTAAACCAAACAACAGGATAGATATTATGCAGCTACTTTTTAAAAAGAATACGATTTGTAACATTGGAGAGTAGCTTCATAAGCTTGGGATGGTCATTTTTTTAAATAGGACATAAAATCACTAAGCTTAAAGAAAAAAGGCTGGCATATTTATTAAAACAAGAAATTCTATTCAACAGAGGACCTTAGTAAGAGACTGAAAAATGACAACACAGATTCATAAGTGATATGTTGACATGTGCATGTATGTAAAAATAAAAAGTGACGCCCTGGCTGGTGTGGCTCAGTGGTTGGATGTCAGCCTGCAAATCAAAGGGTCGTGGGTTTGATTTTCAGTCAGGGCACATGCCTGGGTTGCAGGCCAGGTCCCTAGTAGGGGGCTCATGAGAGGCAACCACACGTTGATGTTTCTCTCCCTCTCTCTCTCTCCCTTCCCCTCTCTAAAAAATAAAATAAATAAAACCAAAAAGCCAGTAGTCCCCCAAATAAAGTACTGATTACTAATCAATACAAATCTATGAAAAAGAAATCCAATTGGAACAAAATGAATGACACTTTGAATAAATATTTCACCAAAGTGGATATTCAAATGGCCATGAAAATAACATTTCAGAAGCGTTAAGACATTAAAGCTTAATCCATAAAACAAAACAGCTACACATGCATTATAATGGCAACTATCAAAATAAAACAAAGCTGAAAATAATATTGACAAAAATGTGGAGTGATTGTAATTCTTATACATTACTTATGGGAGTGAAAATCTACAAAAATCTTTTTGAAAAACTATTGGCAGAATACACTAAACCAAAATGATGTGTCCTGCATGACACAGAAATTCCACCTTCAGGGGTATCGCCAAGAACAACAACGAAACTGACCTGCAGCAGAGACAGGAACAAAAATTGTAGCATTTCCCATAACAGCTAAATTACAAAAAAACCTTCATGTTCATCAACAATAAAATTGATAGAAATATATGGCTATATTCATCGAAATGAATGCTATACAGAAACAAAAGTAAGTGTATACTGCTGCATTTTAAAAAAATGCATGTATTCTACAGACAAAATTTGAGTGAAAGAAACCAAACCCTACAAGTATATATCCTGTGATTCTATTTATATAAAGGTTAAAAAAAGGTAAAAACAATTCATGGTGATAAAAAAATAAAACATTCTTTTCATAAAATCCCATGCCTGGGACCTGGCAACAAGCAAGCTTTGAAGTTCTTTCAATGCTTGTACCTTGTTTTGTATGATAAATATACTCGTTCTTCATTTTGTAAAAATTGACTAAGCTGTGCCTTTATGATTCATATATTTTACTTTACACATATTTCCCAATGAAATTCCATTTAGAAAAAATAAACATGGGATAAAATTGCATGTAAATGTGTTCAAATATACCTGTGAAGTCTTTTATATGGAACAAGCAAATTGTAGGTTAATGCTTACAGTATTGCATTGAAAAAATAAACTCTATAGGACTGTATATACTGCTTGTATAAGCGACCATAGAAGGACAGACATATGAATCCTCCCAAAAGAAACTATGTATATTTTAAAAATAAAACAAGATTTTGTGAACCTCTGAAATGGTGAAGCTCTGAAAGACAGAAAGAGCAGGTAGCTGAAAATGTTGCTCATTATTTTATTCTACCACAAACCTCTTCAAAAGTTAGTTTGAAGTCTGCCTAGAAACTCTCCTGTGTGGATGTTCAAACAACAAAAAAGAAACAATTACAATCTTTCTCATCCCCAATTTTACCATTGTATTTATTTCAACAAATATAAAAGACAAAGTTCTTAGCATTTTCTTCGGCAAAAAACTTTGAGATGAGAGAGGCTAGACTACTGCTCTCGGGAAGATATGCAGGGCATTGCTTAAATTTTCAGATGCTCTTCACTAAGGGCATCGTTTCAAGTAAAGAAATTCCAGGATCCTGTGCTCAACTTTCATTTACTCTACACCAGAAAGTAAGTGCAACTTGGAAAACAAGACACACAAATAATATCGTGTCAAAGGGTTTTGGATTATCAGCTAAAGTCATTTATTTTTGGAACTGCCCAACTATAATATAACATAGTATGATTAACTGAAACTCCTCCCTTTAATTCTGAATAGATCATGGCATCCTAGAAGCTACCCAATATGGCACATCTCTATTATACTAAAAAGAAGCATTTTGTGGAGTTTCGTATGGTTTCTTTAAGCAGATAATGCTGACACATACATTTTAGATGTATGTTTCATGCACTGTCATTACTTCTATATAGCAGTGCCACTGATTGGGAGAGAGAACTTTCACGAATCTACATGGCTATCAGTGAGGGTTTTTCTTAACACAGATATTTTTAAAAACATAGTTTGAAATAAATGTATTTTAAGGAAGCAGAGATTATTTTTCCCCTAAGAGACCGAAAATTAAGTTGATATTTTTAGATTTCTCTCATGGACTCTGAAAGATTTTTAATACTTTCTACACAATCAACGGTGATTTGAATCGTTACACTTTCCCATTCTTTCTGATCATTTTTTTGGGGGGGGGTGATTTCTTTGAAATTTTTGTTACTAGAATGATCTAAATTTAAGCATTCTCTTCTGGTATCTCCATAGAGTGGGAGTGTTTTAGAGGAGAAAAGAATGTTTTGTAGGTAATTCCTTTCCTCTTGCTCCTTTTAAGATTCTCTCCCTAAGTGGGGGAAGAGGTAGAATGCTGGAGGGAATGGGGGGACAGGGCAGAGGGGGGTAAGGAGGACAAAGGGGAGAAAAAGGGACAACTGTAATAGCATAATCAATAAAATATACTTAAAAATAAAAAAAGAAGAGAGAATGTTGCTTTCATATTGAAAATCTCTTGACACTAGAGATGAAAGACTAGCAAAGACTTTTCTGTTCACCCTCTGAATATGTTCCAATAGCCCACACTGCCCAGGATCAGTTTCCTAGGTCTGTTCTTGTACTTGGAATGATTTTCCTCACCCTGGTTGTTACCATAATGCTGAATCCAGAGGTCGAGGCTCTCGCAAGCCTTTGTCAGGCTCTATACCAGAAACGCCATTTGTGGTTGCTCATATAAACCCAACACACTCCCATATACTGCACAGGCCAGGTCCAAAGGTTTTGCATAAGCTTCCTCATCATAAATACCCTGAAAGTAGAAAGCAAGTGGGTGTCTTCAAATGGTTTCTCAGCTCATCAAGACTGAGTTGCAAAGAATAGAAAGTCTGCCCCACTTACCTATAAGTAATTCTCTTACAGCCCCTCAAACCTCCATTCCCCTTTGACTGTAGCCTCTGTGTGACCCCCAATGAAAGACCATTACCTTGTGTATTACAATACTAACACTTGAACAGTTCATGCATGACATTTATAGAATGCTCTTGATGCAGTTCATTTGACTGGAAAAACTAGGTAAATACACATAGAGAGAAAAACATTATACAATAATTTATACAATAATTACAAATGTAGCAGACCAGTTAGGTAGCAAAATATTATCAGGACAATTGGTAAAGAGGAATCTTTATGCACCAGAAATGTGAGGACTAATGAAATAATGTATGCGAGAGTAGGTTGGTAGCGTGAAATGCTACAAATATAGGACTTGTCATTTAGTTTATGCCTCTATATAACTTACAATACATAGGACATATAAGGCATACACATAAATATTTGATAAGTGCCCTCCGAATGGTCTAAAAAGGTGCAGGAAAAAACTAAATGTACAGATTCTGTACAGGACAAATATTAAGTATGAGAGTTTATATAATCAATATATATTTCTCTCCATTGCAAACATATATTTAGGTTTGTATTAAAAATGTCTGCATATACATGATCTAAAATTGAATAAATGTAAGTGTTTCAGACACCAGGAAAGTATCTTCTGCAAACACACGGACATCTAACCTAGTCCTATGCTTTCAAACAGTGATTTCCCAACTCTAACATTTTCTCTGAAATCTAGTCTTGTGATTGAATTGCCTCTACCATTTGTCCATTTAAATATCTAAAAGCCATTTTGAGATCTTGAGTGCCCCCACTTACCCATCAAATAATTTGCTCTATGCCCATCTCAGTTAATAGCCCCATCACTTACCAAGTCACTTAGGCCTAAAACCTAGCTGTCATCTATTTTTCTGCAACACCGTTTATCAATTGTCCTCTCACCTGCCATGACAATCTCTTATCAAATCCTGTGAGCTTCACTCTCAAGCTCTGTCTCACCCACTGTGAGTTTCCAGGACTCCCTCACCTTACTGTAAGTCACCATCTTCTGTCACCTGATCACCACATTTAGCTTCAGGCTTTTTCTGTGGGCTTCTGGTCTCGCTCCACTGCAGACCTGTTTTAGACAAAAACCAGAGTGATATTTTAAAAGAACTTAGCAGACTGCATCATGTTCATTGTTAATTCTTCCCATGGCTTCTCATTGCACTTGGACTGGGGTCCTATTTCATTGAGCCTATTTTCTACCATTCTCTTCCCTCAATTCCTCTGTTCCAGCTACAGCCATGCCTCATAAAATATTCCACCCTCAATATTAGCCTTATAAGAGTGAAGCTAATTTTTCCGATATCTCATTCCAGCCTGCTTTGCTTCATTTTATGTGTGGTTAGTTATATGAGTGCACTAAAAGGGATACATACACACACACTATATATATATATGTGTGTGTATGTGTGATATGTATATATATGATGTATATATGATATATTCATTTAATACTTGCTAGGCACTGTGCTAAGTGCTAAGAATCCTGTGGTGCTAATATTCCTGTCCTAATGGAATGCTCAGTCCTTGAGGGAAAGTGAAAAGGCATTGATCAAATAATCACACATACATGTAAGCTTTCAGCTGTGTCAAGGTGAGATACATGTTGCTTCAATTCCTATAATAGCAGCTCCCGAATTTCTCTGCGGATGGTAGGGAGGGCTTCTTTAAAGAAGAAATGATTCATCTGAGCTCTGTAAATGAGAGGGAAAAACTGAAGTATATCTGTTTTGTACTTTTTTTCTGTTGACCCAATGGCCTACTCATGGTCCCCCTCTGAATATAAAATACATATCTCAATGTGGATACTCCAAAACTTGGCCCTTCATCTCCTCTACCTGCTTCTACCAGATTTGTCCTTCCAAGTGCCTTATCTGTCTCTGTGAATAGCCACACCAGTATTCCAGTTTCTCAGGCCACAAGATTTAATGTCATTCACTTATCTTCACTTTCTCTCACACCTTAGCGTTAAAATATATCCACAATTTAACCACATCTCCCCAGCTCCAAAACTGCTTCTCTGATTTAAGCTGTCACCATCACTCTGCTACTTTATTTCACACCCTCCTATAAGTTTTTCAGGTTCTGACTCATTAATGAGTCATAAAATGAATGTACAGGGTCCGGCACAAATAATGCCCCTTTTTTTTAAATTACAAAATCTTTTATTACCAAATTATAAGCATGTCATTCTGTAACATAACACCATCACACTCAAGCACACCATAGGACATTTTAGATGCGATGTTCAAATTGAAACTATAAATGATCACACCCATATTATTACCCTACCACCCTCAGTCAAGCAGGCCTTACTTCTGCCAGGCCCTGTATTTAGTGCTTTGTTAAAAGCAGTAAAGCAGTCAAAGGAAATAATCAACTAGAAAAGATTGAACTGCATAGTGCGTGAAAGAGTAAATATTATCTGGTGAAAATTTATTTCAGTTTACGTGCACATATATATGCACACATATACATTTATGTCTATCTGTATATCTTGAGTCTCAATTAAAATATTTTCTCAATGCACATCAATTTAAAAAGTTTAGCCCTGGCTGGTGTGGCTCAGTGGATTGAGTGCCAGCCTATGAACCAAAGGATCGTGGTTTGATTCCCAGTCAGGGCACATGCCTGGGTTGCAGGCCAGTTCCCAGAGGGGCATGTACAAGAGGCAACCATAAATTGATATTTCTCTCCCTCTCTCCTTTTCTTCCCCTCTAAAGATAAATAAATAAAAATCTTAAAAAAAAAGTTTAAAGATATTGAGGAGCCTCCCTGCTTCATCTTTTAGCCTCACTACAGTCTATTCTCAAAACATAAGAGGCACATAATCTATAGACAATAAATTCTAACTGATTAAAGTTAATTAAGAATAAGGCAGACAAAATAGAACCAGAGATATTGAAATAAACAACAAACTGACAGTATCCAGAGGGGCGGGAAGAGGGGGATAATGGGGGAAAATAGGGAAAGGGTCATCCAAGAACATGTATAAAGGACCCATGGACAAAACCAAAGAGGGGTAGGATGGAGGGTGGTGGGGGGGGGCAGCATGGTGGGAGGGAAATGGAGACAATTGTACTTGAACAGCAATAAAAAAATAAGTAAATAAGTAAAAATAAATAAATAAATAAATAAATAAATAAATAGATAGATAAAAAAGAATAAAGCACATAAAATACTTCCCTATTTATTTCATTTTAAATAAAAGTAAAGTGTTCACCTGTACATGGCCCATAAGCATCACATATTGAACTCTTGCCTTCTCCCTTTCTATCTAACCTAATTTCAAACTGCTCTCATTATTACTCACTCAACTCACTTATTTTTGCTGTTTTTAAAACACCCTCAGCGCATACCAACATTAGGAGTTTTGCACTTGCTATTTTACCTTCCTGGAAGACACTTCCACTTACAGAACACTATGGCTTTGTCCCTCATCCCGTTTTAGATGCTTGCTCACTCTCTCATTGATATTGTCTGTGACCTATTTCAAATTACTATCACCCCTCACCATCATAACTGCTCAATAGTCCCCATCACTCTTGCCTCTCTTATGTTTCTCCATAAAACTTACAACCTCTGACATACTCCACATTTTATTTCATCAGATTAGTTTCTGTCTCCCTTGACCTGTGATAGAATGTAAGCTCCATAAGGATAATAAAGATAATAGGTATTCCTTTAGGTAATAAAAGGTACAGATAATAAACTGTTGAAAGGATGGTTGGATGGATGGATGGATGGATGGATGGATGAATGGATGGATGGACGGACAAGTGTTCCAAGTATTGAGAATAATACACAAGATTGCTCTCTGGATGGAGAATGGGACAGAGCATGGCACATGGCCTGGCCCATGGCTATAAGAAAGAATAAAAGGAGGCCAGTATAGCAGAGAGGAGGGAATGAGGTAAGACTTGAGATAAAGAAGTATGTGGCCAGAGAGGTATTCAAGAGCCAAAAGGGACCAAAGCCCCAAACTGTGGAAGTTAGTCTAGATCCTATAAGCACTGGAAAGCGACTGGAGGCTTTTAAATTTAGGAAAGAAGAGGAAGAGCTAAGAACAGGATGTTTCCATGATCTGATTTGCACTTTTAAAAGACAGGGAAGTTTATTCATTAGTAAGCTTCAGGTATTGTAGTGAAAACAATTGTATCACTCGTCAGTCTAATGTATGTATCTTAGACTTCTCTGGATTCAAAGGCGGTTCTAATCGCAATTCTGGATTGGTCCTTCTTTTAGGTTTAGAATTCATAGGCATTTGAGAAGCCTCTGAAATTTATGCTTCCAGCAATTCTGGGAGTATAAAGATCATGGTGCTATTCCAAGAAGAGATGTAATATCCTTTTGAGGTTATTTTATGTACTGTATTAAATAAGGTAAGAGACAGATATTTTTTCCTAGATATTATAAAAGATTATAGCACACTTAAAGCGCAGAATTTGGGCTCAGTTGTAACTCTATTATCCAAATTTAAGTATGAAACTCTTATTATTTTACTAATAGTTGAGTGCTTGAAATGCAAAAAAAGTCTAAACAAATAATTGCACTTTCATTAGAAAAGCTTACTAAATTTAATACACACAATTAGCCTAGTATGGTAAGTACAAAAATAAGCTATACAATTTAATTTTTATTGTATTAATTTGGTTATTAGCTTCAAAACTCTGGTAGTATTTTAATTCAGAAAATTGCTCCTAATTAAAGGAGAAATCAATGGGTGTTCTAATAAATTAGTTTGATTTTGTATAAACAAGTCATTGTTGTAATATCCTTTGGGATATTTCAAAGTACTACTATGGATTTGCAGTTACTTTAAAATATTTCTGACTATAACCCACTGTGGGAGATACATTTTTACATCACATTATTCACAATACAACACACAAATCTACACACATATGATGGGAGAAATAGACAAAAAACTGTACTTGAAAAATAACTAAATTAAAAAAATTAAATTAAAAGTTTCATGAAATAATAATGACCCTTTTCTTTATAAGGCGTGCTAATGCTTCCCGTCGTATTATACCCCATCTTATTTCGTTTTAAAGTAAATACTGGCTACAAACTGCTAAACTAATTTTCCAACACACTCTGCCTCATAACGTGGAAAACCATCCTATTCAGCAATGGATGCCATCTATAAAGATGTTGGGTAAATTTTTATACACTCCACACAACAAATGTTGATATAAAAATAAGAAAACTTTTCATTGTTTTATTTTACAATGTGTAAATATTTCAGCAATTATTTATATTGCTAATGTTTATATTGACACAGAAATAGATGTGTGTGACTGCTGTTCAAACAGTGCCAGCTCGGGGTCATTCTTGCCACATTGCAAAGAAATTTTGAAAGACACTTTTTTCAAGATTCCATTTATTTATTTTTACAGATAGGGGAAGGGAGGGAGACACAGAGGGGGAGAAACATCAGTTTGCAAGAGAAACATTGACTGGGGACCTAGCCCACAGCCCAGGCATGTGCCGCCACCAGGAATCAAACCACCAACCCTTCAGTCAGCAGGCCAGCGCTCAATCCACTGAGAAACACCAGCCAGGGCAAGCGATTTTTTTTCAAATTCTCATTTGAAGTTGTGTGAATCATGCTGTTTTATCTCTATATCTTGACTCCAGAAATCCTTTCAATCTTTATCCACATTTTAAAAATTCA
Organism: Artibeus jamaicensis; assembly: GCF_021234435.1. Lineage (NCBI taxonomy): Eukaryota > Metazoa > Chordata > Mammalia > Chiroptera > Phyllostomidae > Artibeus > Artibeus jamaicensis. Next base: position 3,206,190 of record NW_026522028.1, on the reverse strand, counting down.
ATTTCTAACTCTATTAAGGGTAACTGATCAGGAAAATCTCAAATACTAATTCCACCCTGCACTATATCAGAGGGCTAACTGAGTATTAGTCCTGTAGGTGTCTTTCCATGTATGTTGTACACTGTGTTATTCAAGAGAGTTTAAAAATAGTAAAGCGTGAAGGTGAGTGGTGGGAGGAGCTGATACAAATGGACAGCACCCCAGCAGGACATTAAGTCATCTACCCCAGTAGGACATCTTATCTGCATATACCTGGATCCACTATCCATGGGTCCAGGTACAGCAAAGAGACCATGATTAGCTATGCTAGCAAATGCAGAAGATCCTACATAAATATACCACTGAAATCTCTCAAGTCTTTATCCTTGGAGATTAAAGAATATCTATAACTTCTGTTGAATGAAATGCACATTTTAGACCTAGATGTTAACCTAAACATTATCTTAGATTACAGCAAATTGGAATAACATCTCTAGCCCACCAGGACATAAAATTCTGCTGTAGGGTGGTTGAAGTACTCTTTTCTTAAACCTTTTTTATTAGAATATGAAAAACTGCCACTTCAAGCCAGCACTATATTCTCAGAGTCGCAAGAATTGAAGGCTGATTGTTCCATTGTTTGGGGGAAAATATACACATCTGAAAGGTTTTTTAATTGCACAAATGCAAAACCCACACCCTCTTAAGAAACAGACAGGGATGCAATGCTGTGCTTTTTCCAAAGCTGTACAGGCAGTGATGGTGTTTCCTTTTGAGAAATGGTCATTGGCTCTGCATACATTTCAAGTTCACTGGATGGGAATCGGTGCTTGTTCCCATGTTCTAATGTGTGCTTGTTTGAGTTATTCCTTTTGTGGAGACAAGGAGCTGAGAATGAATTGGATTGCTGGAAGGGCTTAGGGACAGAATCCTCACCTCACACAGCAGCCAACTGCAAATATTAACAATAGAGGCTGTCGATGATCAGACACTGGTATTGGCAGCAATGTCCATCCAGGAAGGATGACTATTCAGACAGCAATAATCTCACACAAAACAGCAGTAGAAATGCAGCAGTGTGGTGGACCCGAATTAGCTAGGGGGTAATTGGGAGAGTGAGTATATTAGTATCCTAGGGCTCCCGTGGCAGTGATAAAAAAAATAGGTGTCTTAAAATAACAACAGTTTATCCTCTCACAGCTCTGGAGGCTAGAAGTGTGAAATCAAGGGTTAACAAAGCTATGCTCCCTCTGAAGCTTGTGGGAAGACTCCTCCCTTGCCCTCTTCCAGCTTCTGGTGACTGCCAGAAATCCTTGGTGTCCCTTGGTTTACAGCTGCATCTCTTCAATCTCTGCCTCCATTGTCACATGCTGTTCTCTCTGCATGTTTCTGTGTCTAAATTTCCCTATTCTTATAAGGACACCAGTCACTGGAAGAGGGCCCAACCTAACCGGATATGGCTGCCTGTTAACTCCACGACATCTGCAAGGACCTCATTCCTAAATAAGTTCGCCTTCACAAGTACTGGGGATTAGGACTTCAACGTATCTTTTCCAGGGGAAAAAATTCAACCCATAACAGAGGTGGGGAGGGAAAAGTCTATATTAACTTGCCCTAAGATGAAAAATAAATCGATTTGTATATATAATGGAAGTCTAATTTTTTACTTCATTCAGTCTGCTGAGGTCTTGTATCGCCATATATACAGGTGTTCAATAACAGAATACATGTTGTTAATTCTCAGTGAAAATCCCCACATAGTAGTAAAGGCACATAGTAATAAAGTGCATCCACAGATAAAAAGACATTATGTGAAATAGATAACAGCCTTGTTAATTTTATGTTTTCACATGGAAAAAATGAGTATTTTGAAAATTGAAGTTTGATTATTGTTTTTTTCAAGAATAGAGAATAATAGGTTTACCTTTATATGAAAGAAAACAATAATGACTACTAAATATTAACTACCTTCCTGAAGGTAATGTTGACACTAAAAATTCATCATTAGTGATTCTGTTAAAAAAAAGTTAACATCAGTCACACTGTGAAGTGTTTATTGAACTGCCATATGTCCATGGCACAGCGTCATGTTGCTTGGGGAGTATGACCCTAGAGACTATTGTTTTCATTTTAAGAAGGCAAAGTTTGACAAAGAAGTAAAATGAGTTAAAGGTTACCAATGCAGTAGCAAAACTGGAAGCAGAAGGTACATCTAATTCACATATTTTTTCATATTTTAATAATTGTTAGTCAGACATTTCATAAAAAACTACTATGATTTTGTATAAATTTTTATATTTAATATTTAATATACTTCAATCATCACAATTTTATATTTAAATACACTTAGTACTTAAAGTATTTCAATCATAATATATCATTATTTATTAAACTCATATTATAATAGAAAAAATCTTGATGGTTTCATATTAAACAAGATTTAATTAATAATACCATGTACAGAGTAAAGTACTATTTTGTGGAGTTTTTTATAGTACTCTGACTTCTTGTTAAAGTTTCATTGGGACTTTGCTGGGCAAATCTTACCACTGACCTTACCTCTAACATCACCTTACCTCTAACAGTTCCTGACAAATGAATACTTACCAATAGTGATGATAATGATGGTGATGAAAATAAATGCAATAGCTAAGTCTAAAAATGTACTGCTTCATTAACAGCAAGGTAACAACTCTGTAACCTCTAAGGTAGCAATTCTCAAGTAATTTGCATGGGAACATATGCCCTAGGCTTAGAAACCCAAGGAAGGCTTTCTATCCAATGACCTCGTCAAATCTCACTCTACACTTTTGACCTGGCCCAGATCAGTTTACCTTATGAGATAATTAGGCAGGTCAGTTTATCCTTTGCAAATGTAATATAGCTTGGCTCACAGAAAATCTGATGTACAAGATAAGGCAGCACATCAGAACTGAAGGGCCAATTACTCTTTGTACATTTCTGACCACTTATTTTATCCACTTTGGATCAACTCAATCTCTTGAAGCAGCAGGTGACAGAAACAGTTCTTAATCAAAAACAATTCACAGAAGCTATCTGTGAGGGTTTTAAAACATGCCCAGAATTCACTGCAATCTCTATCAAAGTTCAAATGGGATTTTTCATAGAAATAGAATGAAAATTCTAAAATTTGTATGGAACCACAAAAAATACCTAAAAGACCCAAAGGAATTTTAAGGAAGAAGAAGAAAGGTGGAGGCAGCACACTCACTGATTACAAAGTGCATCTCAAAGCTATGGTCATCAAAACAGTATGGTATGGACATAAAAACAGGTGCATAGAACAATGGAATAGAATATAGAGCCCATAAATAAACCCATACATATATGGTCAGTTAATTTACAACACAGGAGCCAGGAATATACAATCTTGGGGGAAAGGACAGTCTCTTCAATAAATAGTGTTGGGAAAATTGGACAGCCACATGCAAAAGAATGAAACTGGACTACTGTCTTCCACCATACAAAAATGATAATTCAAAGTGGAACAAAGACTTGAACATAACACCTGAAACCATAAAACTCCTAGAAGAAAACATAGATGAGTATTTTCAGACACTGGTCTTGGTGATGCTTTTTTGGATTTGACACCAAAAACAAAGGAACCAGAAGCAAAAGTAAACAAGTAGATTTACATCAAACTAAAAAGCTTCTGCATAGCAAAAAAAAAAAAAAAAACCTATCAACAAAATGAAAAGGTAACCTACTGAATGAAAGAAAATATTTGCTAACCATATATCTGATAGGGGACTAATATCTAATATATAAGAAACTCATAAAACTCATTGACAAAAAATAAACAATCTGATTAAAAAATAAATAGAGGATCTGAATAGACATGGAAGGCATACAGATGTACAACAGGTACATAAAAAGGTGCTCAATACCACTAATTGTCAGGGAAATTCAGATCAAACTACAATAAGACATCACGACCCCCTGTTAGAATGGTTATCAAAAAGACAAGAGATAAAAAGTGTTGGCAAGGATATGTAGAAAAGGGAGATCTGTGCTTTGTTGATGGGATTTTAAATTGGTGCAACCACTTTGGAAAACCATGTGAAGTTTTCTTAGAAATTTAAAAATAAAACTACTACATGATCCAGCAATCTCATTTCTGGGTATTTATCTAAAGAAAATGAAAATACTAACTCAAAAAAACCCAACCCACCCTCATGTTCACTAAAGCATCATTTATAACATCCAGACATGGCAACAAGTTATGTCAACTGATGAATAAATGGATAAAGAAAAGGAGAGAGATATGTATATATACACACATATATATACATATATGTGTGTATATATACACACATAATATACTGATATATTTATATGTAATATAAATTTAAGTATTATTTATATTTATAAATATATAGTATTTATATAATATATATGAAATGTATATATTTTATATATATACACACATACACACAATGGAATATTATTCACTCACAAAGAAGAAAATCTTGCCATTGGCAATGACATGGACGAATAAAGCTTAAGGGCATTATTCTGAGTGAAGTAAGTCAGACAAAGAAAGAAAATATCATACAATCTCATTTATAGGTGGAATCTAGAAAAAAACAAAACAAAACATGAGCTCATAGTACAGGGAGCAACATATTGGCTGTTGCCAGAAGTGGGGGTAGGGTGTGAGCAAAATGTGTAAAAATTGTCAAAAGGTACAAATTTCCAGTTATAAAATAACTAAGTCATGGGGTGTAATATACAGCATTGGTGACTATCATTAAAATACTTTTAAAATCTTAAAAGTTGTCAGAAGGAGAAAAGTATAACTATGAGTAGTGATAAATGTTATCTAGATTTATTGTGGTGGCCATTTTGCAATATATACAAATGTCATATCATTATGGTGTATACCTGAAAATAATATAATTTGCCAATTATATCTCAATTTAAAAATAAAAACATGGCCACAAATTGACACTCTGTTCATTGAGAGGTGGGATGTATGTACCCTCCCCTTGAATCTAGGTTGACTTGTGAAGCTTCAATCAAAATAGTATGCTGGAAGTGATGTTGTCTGAGTTCTGAGGTTAACTTGTGAAAGGCCATGGAGCTTCTTCCTTCTTTCCTGGAGCACTTGCAGTTGGAGCCTGGAGCCACCATGTATGAAGTCTGAATACTTAAAGATTGTAATGCTAGATAGCCCATGTGTAGGTATTGTAGCTGACAGAATCCACGAAGCCCAGCATTCTAGCTACCTCTGTCAGGATAACAGACGTGGAAGGAAAGCCATCTCAGTAGACCAGCGAAACACTACTGAGAGAATTCTATAAACATCATTGACCCCTTTTGAATTTCTCTCACACATACATCTGTGAAGTAATAAAATGGTTGTGGCTTTACTCCATCAAGTTTTGGTGTAGTGTTCTATGTAGCAAAAGATAACCTAAACACCATTACTTCAGATAGCTTTGCCTCTCCCATCATTTGCTCCTTTTACATATATTTATATTCGTAACAAATATTTATTGAATGTCTACTATGTGCTATGGCTTTTCTTGGCCATAAGCATGTAATGATAAAGAGAACACCCAAAGTTCCTATTCTCATATAGCTTAGAGTCTATACAGAAAAGGCAAATTAAAGAAGGTAATAAAATTATATTACAAATGCAATGTCTCAAGGGGTGGTAACTGCTAAAGCTGAAACAAAATAAAGCAGGATGGTGTGATGGGGTTCCTACTTCATGTAGTGTGGTCACAAATGGCCACTTAGATAAATTGTTATTTAAACAGAGGTAAAAACATAATAGAGCGAGAAAGTGAGTTATGTAAGTACCCAAGGGAAGAATATTACAGGTAAAGTGGACAGCCAGTTTAGACCCCCTGAGGCAAGCCCATTGTTAGCATGTTTGAGGAAGGCCATGGGGAGGCCAGTGTGGCTTAAGTCCAGTGATATATGAATAAAGAAGTTAAAAGGAACTTCAGCTAGGTTACTTAGTATTGAATCATATAGAAACTTTTAAGCCAAGGCAAAAGCTTTTAAATTTTTATGCTCAATGAGAAGAGAAGTCACTGGAGAGTTTTAAGTGGAAGAGTGGCACATCATAATGTAAATGTTAAAAGGGCCTAACTGAGAGCTGAAGAGAGAAATGAAGAACCACTTGTAAATCTTGCAACAGTCCAGGTGAGAGTGATGCAGCCTAATGCAAGCCTTGTGTAGGTAATAAATGTGGCAACATGTCTGTTCAGGGCATCTCTCAAAGATGGAGTTGGCATGGCTACTATCCATGCAGCAGTGCCTGCTGGGTAGGAACCCTGACTGGTCATGAAACATATGACTTTAATTCATTTAGATGTCTACGAGATTAGAGAGAGTGAAGTCTGCTGGGTTAAGGATATTGCTAAGCAGGCAAACTCCTTTACACTGCCTTTTGTTTACAACCCCAGGAGCATCTTCCCATGATCTCATTCTTTGTCTAGTTCTCAAATCTCCCCTCCCCCCAAAACAACCCCTGCATGTGGAAGCTTTAGAACTGGCTACTCTGCTGTCATTAGCACTTGCAGATATATGTATAAATGTATGCATGAAAAAAGGAAGAATGAGTATAAACATTCCACATTCATTCTCACTGTAAAGCTATATCTTGGCTTCTTTATTCAGGCTCTTGCCAATTTTCAATATTAATATAAGATTTAAATAATTAGTATCATATAATTCCTTAGGAATAGAAAAATATAATTTTAATGCCTATGGTAATAAGTCTCATGTTATACCTATATCCCATAGAGAAGGGAAAACTCTTGTCCATGTACTGCTTTGCAGAGGACAGTCCTGATTTTTGCCTATTTCCATCGATTTAATAATTGATAGTGTTCCCTATTCTAGATTATATGGGAAAAAAAGCATATAGACATCCTACTGTTAACCTTTTTAAATGGTTGCTTATTCTTTTTACCTGAAATAATATAGGCCTTACATTGATAATTGAACTGCTTAATGAGTGTGTGGAAAGAGCCCAGGTATTGGAAAGATAAGTAATCTATAATATTCTTAACACATTTACTCATTTTACCACTATGAATAAGGGTGACATATTATATATGAAACCTGTAGCTTTTTATGTATATTATTACAATGAAAGTTCTTTTTTTAAAAAAATATTTTTTATTATTTATTTATTTATTTATCTTTGGAAGGAGAGAGGGAGAGAAACATCAATGTATGGTTGCCTTTCGTTCGTCCCCTGCTGGGAACTGGCCTGCAGGGACCTGGTCTGCAACCCAGGCATGTGCCCTGACTGGGAATCGAACCGCAATTGTCTGGTTCGCAGGCCCATGCTCAATCCACTGAGCTACACCAGCCAGGGCACAATGAAAGTTCTTAAAATTTATTTTTATTATAGTACATAATACAAATATCTTGATTATTAAATACAATGTAAATTATTTATTATCTGGAGATGCATATGAATCTCATCACTAGGAATCTTGACAATTATTATTGTAGAAGGAACATATCTAAAATTTGCTTTCAGTTTCTTATACCGCACATGTAAATACATAGAATTACTACTAATATTATACTATCCAAGATGGACCCACAAAAATAATGAGTTACTTTCTCTTGGATTACTTTTCACGTTGCAATTAAAAGAGGGTAAGGAAGCCCTTCATCAAACTTTTATTTAAGGAAAAGGGTGTCATGAAATAACTTAAGGTCATTGGTAATTAATAACATAAAGTTACAAAGCAGAAAAATCAAGTTTTCATTGACTTCCTGCATATTTTAAGAAGATTTTCATTGACTTCTTGCAGATTTTTATTGATTAGCTCTTGATAGTGATAAGATTTTCCGGAAATACGTAAGAGAATTTACAATGTGTTCAGATCTTTATACTTTGTATTATTTATATGCATGGTTGTTTTTGAAACCATATAAATTAAATATGTCTTATTTTAGCAAGCAGGCTGTCTATAGTAGTAATTATTAAAACTCTATTGATTGCACAGCCCATTAAAAATATATCTTGTTTACTACTCTAAGAGAACCTTTACCTTATAAAATAATTTAATTCCAGAGTTTCTCTTTGTTCTAGAATAAGCAACTTCACTCCAAGAATTCTTCTCCTAATCTGCTGGACTGGATTGGGTGCCTCTGTAGTAGATTTCTCTCTCACACCCTGTCCCTCTTTCAAAACGCCTGTCACATTTATTTTATTTTTAGTTTAAATGTGTGTATTCCTCACAAAATTATTCATTCTATGAGGAGAGGTGGTGTATTTTTTTTCTTATCTTTTTGATACTCAGCACATAGCAAAATAAGGGTTCAAAAATAAGTACAAAGGAGGCAAAAGTTTATGAAGTTTTAGACATTATATATGGTAAAATCCCAACTTAAACTGTAGTTTATGTTTTGCAGTACAGAAAGTAGTAAATGAGAACAACTTTCTTAACCATCTAATCTGGATTTATAAAAAGGGTTAAAATAATGATAAAGTCTACCAAAAATTGCATGGCAAATGTAAAAATGCTTTGGTTTTTTTAATTCTGTTATTCTATGTTCCTTGCAATTTCCTAACATTTTCTATTGTTTTCTTTCATGTACAAACACCCACCTTTTTCAAGCCTCAACTCAAATGCTATGTCCATAGAGAAAACATCTCTAACTACTCTCTCTGTATTTTAAGATCCCATTCATTACCTTTGTAAATGTTACCATAAAATCCAGTCATCTTGTATATTGGCTTGTTATCTATTTTCCTCTCAGTAATTTAAATTCAGTGTGATCAGAGATCTTGCCAATTTTTACAACTCTATCCTCAATATCTAGCATAATGCCTCACACAGTTAATGAAGGAATGGATAAATCAATGGATGGAAATGCAAATGTTTGTGTGTATCTCACAGAAAGTCCACAAAATAATGTTTATGACATGGAAAAAGTTAATAAAATGAGATGGAGCTATTGTATTTCTCACAAAATAATTTACTTTTTAAGGTTTTATTTATTTATTTATTTTTAGAAAGAGGGGAAAGGAAGGAGAAAGACAGAGAGAGAAACATCAGTTTGTGGTTACCTCTCATGCACCCCATTTTGGGGATGTGGCCCACAACTCAGGCACATGCCTTGACTGGGAACTGAACCTGCAATCCTTTGGTTCACAGGCAGGCACTCAATCCACTAAACCACACCAGCCAGGACCCACAAAATAATTTCTGATATATTTTCATTTGGGGTCCCATGATCTACTGCTTCAGTCCAAAATTTGTCAAATCCATCTTTTGGAAATTTAGGGTCATATACTATTCTAAAGCTAAATATTTTTAAAAATCTATCTCCAAGTTAAACATAGTTTAGTATTGGTGCTTTAAAACCTACTTTTTATCATAAAAAGGAATTTATCATTTAATCTTTTACTTTAGAAAACACTTAAATGAAACACAGTTTCTTAGTTTCAAAATTTAAGATATATTATTTGTATATTTGTAAGAATATTTTATTTGACTTTATAGTTCAAGATTTATCACAAAAAGTATTTCATCTGAAAGGTAGTAAAACAGAGACAGACTCATAGATGGAGAAGAAATAACAGTGGGTGGGGGAGATGAGAAGGGAGGGATTGAGCAAAAAGGAAAAAGGACTCATGGACATGGACAACAGTGTGGTGATTGCTGGGGGTAGGAGGGTATAATGGGACTAAATGGTAACAGAAAAAATATACTAAAGATTAAGTTTTTTAAAAAAGATAGTAACTCTAAATTGGATAATTGCTATTTTTGACAGAAATGTTCTGTAGTTATATGTAGTCATAAGATTTTGTTTAAGAGGTAATAACACTCATCTTAAATAATAAAGCTTGTGTATATGTGTAATTCTTTATATAAGCACATTTATTATCAGCAGTCTGGCAAGAAATGCATGGGTAGTTAAACAGAGTTTAATAAAAGGAGACTCATTTCAAAGTTGTACATAAGGCTTAGGGCTGCAGGAAGTGGTAGTATGGGACATGGGCTGATATCAAATGGGCATTTTGGCCAATGTGCCCATTAGTAGAGGAGTAGATTAAAAAGCTGTGGTGCAGCCCTGGCTGGTGTGGCTCAGGGGTTTGAGCATTCTACTTGCAAACCAAAGGGTTGATGCTTCGATTCCAGTCAGGGCACATGCCTGGGTTGCAGGCCAGGTCCCCAGTAGGGGGCGCTCAAAAGGCAACCACAGATTGATGATTCTCTCCCTCTTTCTCCCCACCTTCCCCTCTCTAAAAATAAAATAAATAGTCTTTACAAAAAAAAAAACTGTAGTACATTTATACAGTGGAATATTACTTGGCCAAAAGAAAAAGTAAATTTTATCTTTTGTGCCAGCATGGGTAGACCTGGAGATCGTTAAGCTAAGTGAAGTAATCCAGTTAGAAAAATACAAATACCATATAATCTCACTTCTAACCGTGGAATCTAATGGACAAAATACACTGATGAACAAAACAGAAACAAAGGCATGGATACAGGGAACAGACTGACAGCTGTCAGAGGGCAGTGGTGTTGGGGGTTGGTCAAAAAAGTTAAAGGGATTAAGCATTAAAAAACATATATATCACATAGATACAAACAGTTTGGTGACAGCCAGAGGGAATGGGGGGCTAGCAATAGGTGGAGGTTGGCAGAGGGGAGGAAATGGGGATGGAAAGGGACTTCGCTTTGGCAGATGGGCACATGATGCCTTGTACAGATGATGTTTCAGTGAGTTATACACTTGAAACCTGTATGGTTTTGTGAACCTATGTCACCCCAATAAATGCCATAAAAAGGGAGTAATGGCCACTGTAGTGGCCAGCCTCCCAGGACAGAGGAATGCAGAGACGTATACAGCATGGGGCAGAAAGGATATTTGGAAAAATTGGGGTATAACACAACATGTGTAACTAAGTCCTGGAAATGCTTAATTTTGATACCAAAGCTTTATACGTTTTGAGAAAAACAACAGTGGTTTTATTTGTATGTCTCTCTGTCCCTCTGTGTCTCTTTGTCTCCAAGGAAAATGCTTTACAAAGGAAAGCAGAGTTCCTGGGATGGAGAAGCATTCTAGACACATCTTCTCCTGCTGACATCTTTAATTTTTTAGCACATTAAATATAATAATGTAAAATGACTTCAAATGAGCTAAAAGAGGACATTGTCTGCATTCCTGAAGTCAAATTACAGAGGTAACTTAGATCGGTCTCACAGTATAAGAAATACAAACAAAAATGCTAAAATCAGTTGGAGAACTTTTACTGCCTGAAATTAAATGTTACTTGAAAAGGCCTCTTTGTACAGAACAAGTAAGTTCCCCAATTCCCTTCTTTTTTTTTATGTTACAAATACAATTTGAGTGTTATCTATGCATTTGGAGCGTTTTGACCTAGAGCTGCAATAAAAGTATATCAGAGGAATTATATAAAGTATCTTAAGGTCACAGTGGTTTCAAGGTAATTCCCAGACCAGCATTTCCAGAAAGTTATCAAATTTTGTTCCTCTTTGTGTCTTCCTCTTTGTGTTCCTCCCCACTGGCTTTTGAAGATGCTTTCTATATGAGAAATCTTATCAACTTCACCTTTGTGGAATTTTCTCCCTCTTTCTTTAATTATATTTCATTGTTGGTGCTATTACAATTTTCCCAGTTTTTCTCCCATTGTCCTCCTCTACCCAGCCCTTCCCACTCCCTCAAGCAATCCCCACACCATTGTCCATGTCCATGGGTCATGCATATAAGTTCTTTGGCTACTCTCTTCCCTATACTGTGCTTTACATCTCCAAACCTATTCTGCAACTACCAATTTGTAGTTCTTAATCCCTTTATCTTTTTCACCCATCCTCCTGAACCCCATCCCATCTGGCAACTGTCAAAATGTTCTCTGTATCTATGAGTCTGTTTCTATTATGATAGTTTGTTTATTTTGTTTTTTAGAATCAATTGTTGATAGAAATATGTGTTTGTTGCCATTTTATTGCTTCTATTTTTTATCTTGTGCTTTAAGAAAACCCTTTAACATTTCATATAATACTGGTTTGGTGGTGATAAACTCTTTGAGCTTTTTTTTTTTTGTCTGGGAAGCTCTTTATATGTCCTATGATTGTAAACAATAGCTTTGCTGGGTCAAGTAATCTTGGTTCCAGGTGCTTGCTTTTCATCACTTTGAATATTTCTTGCTAATCCCTTCTAGCCTGCAAAGGTTCTTCTGAGGAATCAGCTGACAATATTATGGAGGTTCCCTCATAGGTAACTAACTGCTTTTCTCTTGCTGCTTTTAAGATTATCTCTTTGTCTTTTAACCTTTGGCATTTTAATTATGACGTGTTTTGGTGTGAGCCTCTTTAAGTTTATCTCATTTGACTCTCTGTGCTTCCTGGACTTATATGTCTATTTTCTTCACCAACTTAGGGAAGTTTTCTGAGATTATTTTTGTAAATAGGTTTCCAATTTCTTGTTCTCTCTCTTCTTCTTCTGCCACCCCATGATGTAAATGTTGGTGTGCCTGAAGTTGTCCCAGAGTTGTTTGGGATTCACACATTTTTTGGATTCTTTTTTCTTCTTGCTGTTCTGATTTGAGTTTTGTCTTCCTTATATTACAAATCACTGACTCAGTTCTTCACTTCATCCACTTTACTGTTGATTCCCTGTAAATTGTTCTTTATTTCAATTAGTGTAACCTTTATTTCTGACAAAATTTTTTATGCTGTTGAGTTTTAAATAATCTTGAATATGATAGAATCAAATGAGAGTAATAAGAATAATATACATTTGACCATCTTCAGTAAAATATGGGAGCACGGTTGTTATATAGTGGAAACATAGCAGAGAATAAGATAGGCTCGAATGCTTGTATCAGGGAAACTAAGAAGAAAGGAAATTACTCAAGGGTCTCTCTCGGTGTCTTTCTCTCTTTGTCTCTCTCCTCTTAAAAAGAATATTCTCTCTTTTCACTAGGCAATGCCCTAAAGTCCTCTAAGAAAATACAATAAACCCATAGTTGAAATATATATCATACTGGAAGATTTGACACCAAGGCTAAAATCAGGCTCACATCAGATAACTGACATTGTTATTGAATTCAGATTAATTTAAGTTTCATTACATAAAGCTTCTAATCAGCACAAATTTGACAGAGACATGTGAAATGGTTAACATTTTTATATGGGCCTAATATCTTTAACATTTCAACTGACATATTTTCACTTCCCCTTTAATTATGTCCGTTTTTATTCATCTGCAAGGGTGAACCATAAAACTTATCATCTCCATGAACTAGAGAGAGAAAAAGAGAGTATATACCACCAAGAAAAAAGAGGTCAGATAATACCTTTGACTCTAAAATTTGCATGTCCTTATAAAATTGGGGAAGATAGCCCTTGTGAACACAGAATAGATTTATCTTTAAACAAATCAAGAGCTAGGCCAGGTGAACTAACAAGAACTACTAGAACTTAGGTATTCCATTGTTTAGTTAAGCTATGCCTTCCACCAGTAATGACAAACTATGAAATTTGGTGGCTCCATCAGAAATAAACCAACACCTATCCAATCAATTAATCTATGACACAAGAGGCAAGAATATAAATTGAATAAAGACAGTCTTTTCAATTAATAGTTTTGGTAAAACTGGACAGATACATGAAAAAATAAAACTAGATCACTTCCTTATACCATATACAAAATAAACCCAAAATGAACTGAAGACTTAAATGTGAGACTCAAAGCCACAAAATTCCTAGAAGAAAACATGGGCAGTAAACTCTTTGATACCACTCTTAGCAAGATATTATTTTTTACATATGTGTCCTTGGGCAAGGGAAACAAAAGGAAAAAACAAATGGGACTATATTAAACTGAAAAGTTTTTGCACAGCAAAAGAAACCATCAAAGAATAAAAAAAAAAACAGCCTATTGAATGGAAGACAATATTGACCAATGACACATGTAGTAAGAGGATATTTTTCAAAATATGTAAGGAACATATACAACTTAACACTCCCCCCCAAAAAAAACCCCAAACACTATAATATAAACATGGGCAGAAACCTGAATAGACACTTCTCTAAGTAGAACATATGGATGGCCAATAGACATGTGTAAAGATGCTCAAGGTCACTAAACATCAGAGAAATGCAAATTAAAACCGCCATGAGATGTCACCTTCTGCTTGTCAGAATTGTGACTATCAATAAATCAACAAACAGCAAGTGTTGGCTAGGATGTGGAACAAAGGAAAATGTTGTGCACTGTGGTGGGATTGTAAATTGGTGCATCCACTATGGAAAACAGTATTGAGGTTCCCAAAAAATTAAAAATGGAACTACCATATGACCCAGCAATTACAATTTTGGCTATTTATCTGAAAAAGAAATATGTAGCCCTATATTCATTATAATATTATTTACAGTAGTCAAGATACAGTAGAAACCTGATAGCCATTGATACATGAATGGACAAAGAAGTGGTACTCACATACCATGGAATATTACTAGGCCATAAAAAGAACAAAATCTGGCCATTTGCAATAACACAGATGGATCTAGAGGGTATTAGCTAAGTGAAATCAATCATACAGAGGAAGAAAAATAACACATGATTTCTATTATGCGTGGAATCTAAAAAACAAAATAACTGAACCAACAAAAGAGAAATAAACTAATAGATATAGAGAAAAAACTGGTGGTTTCCAGAAATGTGGGGGGATCAATGCAATATGTAAAAGGGATTAAGAAGTACAAACTGCCAGTTATACAAATAGTCTCAAATATGTAAATACAGCATAGGGACTATAGTCAATAATTAGTGTAATAACAATGCATGGTGTCAGATGGGTATTATAGTTATGGGGATGATCACTTCATAAGGAATATAAATATCTAATTGCTATGTTGCATACCTGAAACTAATACAAGGTGGGGCAAAAGTAAGTTTACTGTTGTTTGTGTAGAAAAATAATATAATAATTAATAACTAATAATATGAGTAAACTCTGTGTTTCACATAATCACAACTGTGAACCTACATTTGTCCCACCCTGTATAATACTGTATATCAGCTATAACTGAATAATATGTTTTTTAAAAAACATAAGAAAGAACCTTGATGACTCTAGAAAAAAAAGATGCATATGGTATAAGATTAGTCCTTACCACAAAAGAAAAAAAATGGAGAAGAAAGACCACACTTTCCTTTGGATGTCAGAAATAAAAGGAAGAGAAACCAAGGAGAGAAAAAGAGGAAGCTAACAGTCAGATATCTGTCTTTTGTCCTCTTCTTTCTGCACAAGTCTCTGAAGAGACATGGTTTATGTTAGGGTAAAGAATAAGTAGAGATGATCTTTTGTTAGACATTGCCTTATAGACAACCTCCTTATCCTACTCTACCCCTGATCCAACTTAGGCATGGGTGGGGGTCTGTGCCAGACTAAAAATTGTATACTAGAGTAGTTAGACAATGAAAGAGTCCAATTAGGTACTCAGAGGAAACAGTTAATTTGGGGAAGGATGGCAAGGGCAAGAGGAGATCAGAATGAAGAAATTTTCATATGCCCTCAAGATAAGTCAGGGAAGTTAGCTGTCTGCCTGGCTGAAATGGTGGGAAAGAATTTACCCAATATCCAAAGGTAAAAGGTAGGCTACTCAGACTCATTAGCAGAAATTTAGGGGGTCAGGGACTCCAGGTGCTGTAAGACTGATCCTTATATGTTATAAAAGGTGAATAGGACCAGCACTGTCTGTGGTATGAAAAGAAGTGTCTTTGTATATGGGATAAAACCATGAGGAAGATTAAATGAGGAAGCCATGTTTTCTTTGCACTTCTGAGCATAGTGATATTGCATTTGTGACTCCACAACATGTCAGGGCTAGCCAGAAATGTCTAAGAATCTCCATGTAGCAAGAATTTATATGTACCAAGGTTTAGATAAAACTCTTAAACTAAAATGAGTGAGAGAAACCATGTTGAGGCCTTGTCTATGGTTGTGAAGCAGATGGTTTTATTTGAAGAATTACATATGGAGAGAAACCGTAGTAGAACAAAGGGTCATCTTTAAGAGTCTTTCTTAACCCTGTATTTTTTAAAGAACTTAACTCATTTTCTGAAAGTTAAATCTAATTCCAGCAGCAGACACTCTCCCATTAGTACAAGGTTTGGGGTCAATTTGTCCTTGAGAGAGAGAGGAGAGAAAGCAGAGTATAATACTTACTTTAAAGGTTACAGGAAGCTAGCAAACAGGTGAGTTGCGACCAGTCAAGGCCAGACAGGTTCACTCTGGATTCTAACAGATAAAAGAATATTCACAGAGCTGTTGGGGTGTTTAACATGCCTTTATTTGAGGGTGGGCGAGCCACATATGCTGCAAGCTGCGTGTCCCCATGCATGTCCCTGTATGTCACCTGTCTTCCAGTGTGGCACCCAGCAGGGAACCCCTCCCCCACTAAATACTGGATACAAACAAAGCCAGCAGAATGCCAGCAGATATTATGCAACAGAGCTTCATACTACACATTCGAGCCCACTCAAGGCTGTGGGAACAGTTTATCTGACTCATTCTCAAGGCTATGAGAACACTACTTATCAGGCCCCTTCTCTAGGTTATGGGAAACAGCTTCCCTTAGTTTCCCAGACATATGGGTGAGGAAGCCAGACTGCCTCCGTTTATCCTACAACTGGTCTAAGCAGAGCTGATCTCAACAACTGACCATTTCACTCTGTACCCACAAAGCAGAGAACAATGACTCTTAGGGTAGCAGGGATTGGCAGGAAATTGTGTTGTCGAGGAAGTCTCCACTTATTGCTATTTTTAGGCAGAGGCAGCTGTACTTGCCTTGATGATGCAGGCCCAAGTGAGAGTCATTTCCATACAAGGGAAACTAGCCGATATTTAAGATTAGATTAGATTAGTTATTTTAAGAGCTAATTTATTTGCCCATCTGAAAACAGTGAATTAACAAGTATCCCATAATATTTGTCATTAATGCCTTCTTTCTTTCCATTTTTTATTATACTCTTCCCTATTATTCACTATGAACTTCGATCTCAGTTTGAAGGCCAGGGCTTGAAGTAGATTAGGTACAGTATTATCACTGGAAAATATTACTAGACTTTAATTAAGGATAATAATGGAAGAGACAGATGGTTTTCCTAAGAATATGGCATGCCTTATAAAATATCTCATGAGCATGTTGCAGACAAACCAGAAAGAAAAAGAAAAATGGCTAAAAATTACTTTCTAAAGCTTGAAGCTGGGGGAATCTCCAAGAAGGGCCAAGTAGCCAAAGCCAACATCAGTAAAGAATTGCATGAAACCTAAGTAGACATCTGAAGTTGAAATAGGCCCTGTCTTACACAAAGCACAAGGTCATGCAGTCTCTACTTCAGCCACAGGCCCACCATGGACTCGACTGTACTTTTTTTTTTTTAATTAAATAAATTTATTTATTTTTTTTGAATTGTTTATGCTGTTACAGTTGTTCTATTCCCCCCTTCATTCCCCTCCACCCTGCCCCCCCAACCCCCCCATTACCCCCCCTTTAGCTTGTGTCCATGTGTCTCAAGTCCTTTAGGTTCTGTATTTCCTATACTATTCTTGCCCCCCCCCCATCTATTTTCTATCTACTGTCTATGCTACTTGTTTTCTGTACCTTCTCTCCCCGTCTTCTCCTCCCACTCCCCTGTTGCTAACCCTACTTGAGATCTTCATTTCTATGTTTCCACTCCTGATCTAGCTGTCCTTTTAGTTTGCTTTCGTTTTAGGTGTGGTTGTTAATAACTGTGAGCTAGTTGTCTTTTCACTGTTCATGTTTCTTTAACTTCTTTTTCTTAGATAAGTCCCTTTAACATTTCATATAATAAGGGCTTGGTGATGATGAACTCCTTGAATTTGGTCTTATCTGAGAAGCACCTTATCTGTCCTTCCGTTCTAAATGAAAGTTTTGCTGGGTAGAGCAATCTTGGTTGTAGGTCTTTAGTTTTCATGACTTGGAATATTTCTTTCCAGCCCCTTCTTGCCTGTAAGGTCTCTTTTGAGAAATCTGCTGACAGCCTGATGGGGACTCCTTTGTAGATGATTGTCCCCTTAGCTCTTGCTGCTTCCAGGATTCTCTCCTTCGTTTTAATTTTGGCTAATGTAATTATGATATGCCTTGGTGTGTTTCTTCTTGAGTCCAACTTTTTTGGTACTCTCTGGGCTTCTTGGATTTCTTGGTAGTCTGTTTCCTTTGCCAGATTGGGGAAATTTTCTTTTATTATTTGTTCAAATAGTTTTTCCACTGGTGGTTGTGTCTTTCCCCCTTCTGGTACCCCTATAATTCGGATATTGGAGCGTTTATAGATGTCCTGGAAGTTCCTAAGCTTCTCCTCATTTTTCTGAATTCTTATTTCTTCATTCCTTTCTGATTGATCATTTTTTTTCTTCCTTCTGGTTCACTCCATTGAGTTGAGTCCCAGTTTTTTTTTCATCTCTATGGGTTTCCTGTGGAATTCCATTCATTTCCCTTAATTTAGCCTTCATATGTTTCTCTAATTTGTGGCTATAGTCCACCAGATCTGTGAGGAAGCTGACGACCAGTGTTTTAAACTGTGCGTCTGAGAGATTTGGTATTTCTTCGTCACTTAGATTTATCTCCGGGACTTTGAGGACCCCCTGCGACATTTTTGGTCTGTTCTGGCCCTTTAAGTGAGAGAAGCGGCGCCTTGGAGTCCCAGGTCGCTGGGTGAAGAATTTGTTGTTTGCGGACTTCCGAAAAGTCGCGCGTCTGGATTCCGCGCCGGCGCCCGGTCCGACCGAGCCCTCCTTTGTAACTCCTCACCCGCCGCCCGCCGGTTTCGCCCCTTACCGGCCGGGCCGAAGAATTTGTTGTTTGCGGACTTCCGAAAAGTTCAGTTTTCCGTGTTCTGGTTGTGTTCTCCGATGCTAATATTTAGTTGTCCTTAAACTTGGTTGTGAGAGGAGGCAGGCACATCCACCTTAAACCTCCATCTTGGCGGAAGTCCTCGACTGTACTTTACATTGAATTCAATTTCATTTGTCTCTTTCCTGTAATGAATTAGATGTACGATTCTTAGAACGGTAGCTGTATATTGCTACTCTCCCTTCCCCCACTGAAATGTAAGCTCCACAGGAGCATAGATTTCTCTCAGGATTGTTCAGTGCTTCAGTAGAGCAACTAGGACATTTTTAGATAGTCAATATACCTTTATGAAATGATTGAATTAATAATAGCAGACACTATCCTAGCTTTAAAAATGAACTTCCAGTGGTTGAACTTTTATCATTATAGACAGGGTCCTTCTATTACATCTCAGAGGCTGCTATATTCTGAAAAATTTGATCCTAATGAATATATGACTCTGCCTATACCACACAGAAATGCACCTCTTACCTGCTTATTTGTCAAGTACGATAATGCCATATGTTTTATGAAAGTGTACTAGGATTTTAATATTTTAATACAGCATAGATATTAAATTATTCACACTAGGAAAGTAATATTATCTGAAAGTTAGGATATTTACACCAAGATATATAAAATGAGAATCCGGTAAAGCTTCAAATTAGAGTATAATGAATCAATTCCTTTGCTTGAAGTAGCAAATAGATGTCACATAGAGCTGGATGAAATAAATGGAGTATCTGTGAATATGGCCAATACTTTTGCCTGGGGAAATTTAACTGGTAAAATTAAATCACAAATTCAGAATTTTATAAGTATAAAGAGCAATAGCAATAATTTACTTTACTGTACATCCTTTTCACTTATGTCTTATTTTTGTTTTTTATTCATCTTTCCCCATGGCATGGTTCTTATTGAGCTATGACTTATAACAAACTGCCCCTTGGTCACTGGGACAGCCATGTAACCCAGTCTTGGCCAACCACACTCATCATCAGTATGAGTGCTGAGGAAGAGGAAGAGTCAGAATGATATAGTATCAGTTTGTTGAATACTTCAGGCTGGCTTTGAACAGTTGCATGAGCTAATAACTTACCTTTTTTTGTATAAGTTAAACTTAGCTAATTTTCCAACATTTGTAACCAAAATAATCCTGATTAATGGGCAGTAATTATATACCTTAAGTATATGGAAGACAATTGTGCTGAAGAAAATACACCATACTACTCTACTATTTAGTAAATGATCCAAGAATTGCCAGATAGCTTCATAAGCCATCTCTCATCTTTAAACTTGTCTTTTACATTTTCTTGACTCTTTTCTTGCCTCTACTATTTTTTCTTCTTTATGAAAATGTCTACTTTTATACTATTTATGTATTGGGATATTGATACTACTGGGTCCTTTTGCATAAGCACAACTTCTGTCAGTTCTGCAACTTCAAGGCTACTTGGTGGATTCAGTAGCAGCAAATATCTTCAACCATCTGTTAGTAGCTTATTACAGAAATGGGATTAATTTTCCTTCAAAGATTCATAAATGAGATCCAGAAAACCTGAGATGTCCTCTCCATTTGGAGCTTTATAACAATTCTCTCCCTTCATGTATTTTCTAGCTTTCTTCAGTTAGAAAAAGGTAGAGAAAGCCCATACGTCACCAATTGTGTCTGTCATCATTCCAGTTGTCTTCTTCTAACTTTCTGCTTTATTTTTATATTAACAAATTTTAAGGAAAGATTATATAAATTTTTTTAGTCAAGTGTAATAGAGAATTCCACTGGCCAATAATGTCCGTTCCCCCTTTCATAGTGTGCAGCCCTAAGTGGGAAGCAGCTGGCTAGAATAAGCCTGTATTTGCATGTAAGCCATCTAGGTGTGACCATGTGACTAATTTTCATCAATGGAATTCAAGTCAAAAAACGAGGGCCACTTTTTGATCGAGGCTTTGAAAAAAGAAATGTACCTCTTCCTTTTTCCTCTTTCCATTGGCTAGATATTTAAAATAATAAGACTTAGTAGATATGCTGTCTGATATAATAGCCATTAGCCATATGTGGCTATTTAAATATAAAATAATAGAAAAAATATTAGGACTACTGTAATATAAAAATCAATGAAATATAATTTTAGAAAATTAAAAGGCTAAAATAACTAAAATGAAATATTATTAAATTTAAGTTCCTCATTCATATTAGCCACTTTTCCAAAGTGTAGGAGCTACATTCTCATCATTGCAGAACATGCTATCCATTATGACTGACTGAGGAAATGGTAGAGACACAAGATAGAAAGAGCCTTGTTCATTGGATCTTAATGAGCAGAGCTACCTACCCATTGAACACTTATGAGTGGTGAATAAACACCTAGTTTGGTCAGGTACACACTTACATATTTTAGGGTACATTATTTCATAGTATTTTGGCTCATCCCATTTAATAAGCACGATTATTTTAAAAAAACCTTTTTAATGTATTTTTAGACATTTGGAAGTTCCCCTATCTACCTTTGTATTTTGTTTGATGCACTTTTTTTTGGACATTCAAAATGTGGACAAAATAGAACATGTATTTTAAAGCAGAAGGGTTTATTTAAGAAGTAGCATGCTTAACAAAATAGCCGAAAAGGCATTTAGCATAGCAAAGCATTCACAGTTTAGGAGCAATGATAAAATATCAGGTTTCTGCTAACTCCTACTTACCTTAGAAGATAAAACCCTTATAAGTGTGAGGCCACGAAGGGCACGTTCTTTGGTCTCAGAGCCTTTGGGCTCGAGTATCGGCTCTGTTACTTGATATCTGTAATGTTTGTAGTTTTATGAGTATTTATAAATAATTGAGAGAGTCGCGAGAGTTGGGCAGGTGGAGATCAATATATCAGCTTAATTACTGATGAGAGTTGGGCTGGAGAATATGGATTAAATGTGTGCCGATAAT
Organism: Artibeus jamaicensis; assembly: GCF_021234435.1. Lineage (NCBI taxonomy): Eukaryota > Metazoa > Chordata > Mammalia > Chiroptera > Phyllostomidae > Artibeus > Artibeus jamaicensis. The sequence continues at coordinate 3,184,383 of NW_026522028.1, read as the reverse complement.
GAGCCTCCTGATACTCCCGACCATATGAGTTTAGATGGAGGCACAGCCCATGGCAGGGAAAGCGTGAGATGTTTGGCTGCTTCTACCTGAAGGAGCAAGTTGAAAGATGGCACACAAAGTGCACATTCCCCCAATTTAGGAAGTATGATCGATTAGCATCATCCACATTATCAATTCATACGATGGCCTATCTTTTCCTGCCTCATAAATCATCTTTCCACTGTGGAGAGCCAAAAAAGTGGGGCAGAAGGCCCAAAGGTTATGGTATAGGGAAGGTTTTTCAAGAAAATCAGAGAAAACAGAGAGGTTTTGGCATTGTGAGTCTGTGCCTCTCTATGGAAAATGGAAATGGTAATAGTACTTAGGATTGCCATGAGTATTAAATGGGATCATTTGTGTAAAGCATTTAACATAATGCCTTACAAATAGTAATTTCTTATTGATTGTATTATTAGTAATAATAGCAGTCATGCTATTATTCTATTATTTTTCTTTCTGTTGCCTCAACTGCCCTATTGGTGATTAATTGTTTAGTAAGCTTACTGGAAAAGATATAACATTTTATTTGGTCATTAATATTTTATTTTTGTATAAAACAGAAGTGCTTTTTTAATGAAGCCATTTGGAAAGAGAACTATGCTAGATTTCTCAGAGAAGGCAATAACTTAAAAAAATTTTATGGACACTCTAGGAAATTTGAGCATTACTTTCTTCGCAAATTTGTCTGGCTCGGAGCCAGCACTTATGCTTACAAATATCTGAGAGAAAAATTATATATTTCAACCCAAAGAGAAAAGTGCTGTTTCTTTGAAATAAAAAAGATAATAAGCATGTATTCTTATAATTAGCCTCTACAATTTAAAAAGATTAGGGAACATTAAGATTTAACAGGACTGAAATCATCCATCCATCTGTTCACTTTTACTGGCCTATTAAATAATTCTTTAGTGTCAGTACACGGCAGAACACTATGGGGCTGCTGGGAATAATAGATGAGTACAGCATTAATTCCGCATTCCAAATTGTATAGACTAATCCATGGAATGTGTCTAAATACTACAATTCTGTGCAGAAAGTCATGTCTTAATAGAAAGTAATAAAAATTATTGTGGTGCTTTGAGAGTTCAGAGGAAAACTGCTTTCAGCTGTAGAGTTGATAGCAAGTATTATTTTCAGCTGTTGGGTGGTTATGGGTAGGTGCAAAGTATCAAGGAAAGCTTGGTAGAAGGAGATGGCATATGGACGAAGAAACTTCTGGGCAACAGTCACGGCGGCAGGGTGTTCCATGTTGACAAAACAGGTGGTGTAATTATGAAAACCAGACTGTTTCCATTTAGGCAAGTTGAGGATACAAGAAGTCAGAAGCAATACACAAACTTGAAATAAGAAGAAATGATTTGCCAAATAGTTTGTAGTTTTACTTAGTAAAAATGATCAGGAAAAGAGCTGAAATGCATGTCAATGGATACAGATGAACTTTTAAAAACTAAAACGTTTAGGATTGACCGGAAGTTTCACTTTTTTGAATTGGTTGAGAAACAAAGAAAAGATCCAGATGACTCAGGTGTAGTTGCTGAAGAAGTGCTATAAGTTAATAGTGAGGCTAGCCTTAACATTGTTACCCCTTTGTAGACATAATGAAATGGAAGTCGGTTACAAAGAGGAGGGAAAGATGCAGTAAAGATAATACAGAAACGAGAGAGAGATATCCATCTCTTTAATGTGAGCACATGATATATTAAAAACTAACTTGGAATATAGTAAATTGTATTGCTAAGTTTAAAATACAGATTTGGCATGCTGCACTCAGTTTCAAGTACAAATCTTTAAAAAATATGAAAGCCTCAAGAAAATGTATACATAGTTAAAATGTATATTGATCTCCAGTGTTTGTTCATGTTGGATAAATAAAACAGACAACATTATAGGAAGGCAAGTGCACACACACACCTGTGCACAAATAGATTCACAGAGATGTATAAATATAAGTAGCACAGCATATGCAAGTTATTTAGGCATGAGGGTTGTAAATATCAATTATTACAGCTTCATTTGTTTCTTCTTTTTCTCTAAATAAAATATATATCTCAATTTAAATAAAATTCTAGAAAGTGTCAGTATGTTCACTCTATTTCAACTTTTTTATCATTTGTATATTGTTAAGTTTTATCTGCAATACTGACCCATGTATAAAAGTTCACAACAAGGAAACATCTATGTTCCTCCACTGAGGTGAACATATACTGAAATTGAGTAGCTAACAATAAATTTTATTATGCAAAATAAAAGATTCGTAAGCAGAATAGATGGAAGTACTTTAATGGCTTTTTAAATACTTTAAGAAATGGGAACATGGGTGGAAACACACTCTTTTGGTTGTTGTTGATGGACTTGACCCTCTGCTTCATTGGTGTTCAAACCTTTTCCATGTCCCGTCTATAGAGATTTTGAAAAACTTTTTAGACATTGTACATTGATAATGGTGTTACATTTTTTGAAAGATTTTATTTATTTATTTTTAAAGAGAGGAGATGAGAGGGAGAGAAACATCAATGTATGGTTGCCTCTCATGTGTCCCCTACTGGGAACTGGCCTGCAACCCAGGCATGTGCCCTGACTGGAAATCAAACTGGTGACTCTTTGGTTCACAGACCCAAGCTCAACCCACGGAGCTACCCAGCCAGGGCTGATAATGTGATACTTAAAAAAAATCTAAGTTTAGTCAGTTGCAAAAGATAATTTCAGCATGTTACATACAGTGACATTTCAAAATAAAAGTGATATCTGTCTTAAAATATCTCATATCATTCAAATGCCATAAAGATATAATACAACTGTACAATTGTGAAAAATAATGCATCAATGAATCTCTTATTTCAAAATAGGAAATTTTGTATTATTTGTTTTCTCCTTGAAATCATATTAACATTGTACTTTCTCCACAAAATCATATGATAATATGGGATGTTTTATATTTGAAAGACTTTCATTAATCACATTAATGTATGTTTCTGCAACAAAATATTTACCTAGATTGACATTATTTTTATAGAGTTTTTCATAAAACTCTAAATACTAATGTTTTGTTTTGTCGCTAATTATACATATTAGTAGTAATCAATTAATCAAAGCAGCATGTAGATTTTGTAAATTTTGAAAAAATCAATCAACCTAAAGTGTAAAAAATTATCAGAAATCTACTCCTAAATAATGTGGATAACATGATTTTTTTGATTCTTCATTTGATTTATGTATCTGTATATATGAATATTACTTATTGCTGGCATAAGTCAAAACATGATAATCCTATTTCTCTTTCTCATTTTATAGGTGTAAGTGCTGAGTAAACTTCTTCATGAACATAGATAATAATTGAGTTTCGCTATAGAAAATCTCTCCAGCCTTTGTATTCTTCTGAGTTACTAGAAACTAGATTAGAACATCCTTAGTTTTGTTAAAAACAAAAAACTGAAAATCACATGCATTACAAAACAAGTTGAGAGCTAGTCACTAATAGCATTAATTTTCTTAACGTTGACAGCAATATTGTAAACTTTTACATTGTTAAACCTATACAGATTTCCATCAGTAGATGACCCTAACATAATGAGTGATAGGAAAACTTTCTTTATTAAAGTGAGAGGAAGGCAGAAGTGAAGAGGAAGTGGGGAACCAAGATTCTGTCTTGACCCTAGTACTCATTCTCACTCAAACAAAGCAGCTTTAGGACAGAATACAATAGTTGAGGGTCTGGAAATTGCTTCACTGCAAATTATCCATGCCTCTATATCCCTTTGAACATCCTGAGATACTTCCTGGATATCAATTTTCTTATTATCTTTGTCCATTACCATTCTGTATTTAGCTGTGTATTTGCCGCACTTTTTTTGGGGGGGTAGTAGTGGATATGATAGGAATTGGAGCAATAAAGTTAGATGTAGGCATTTAACTGACAGAAGTCAGATGGATGTGATTTTCATAGGATAGGCATGTAGGAGTGGCAACCAAAGATGTCTGGCTGAACCCTGGAGATGGCTAACAGAACAGGAGCACCAATGGGCAACAATGTATGGGCAGCCAACTAGAGTGTTACCCACTTTTTACCATCAAAAGAAATAAAATATCAAGAACCATTGCCTAGCTCTGAGATGGGAGCTAGTTTTCAGACTTGGGATGCATTCACTGAAAAGGGGTCATGATCTTCAGGAGGAAAGAAAAAAAAAACTTCTTCAATACCTTGGGAAGAGATACACAGTATGGTTGCATTCATTTCTCCCCAAAATGACTTACAGCCATGCACTCAGTTACACTGGAGAAGGAAGAATACCCAAACATTTCATGGGTTTTTGAACATTCCAAGCCAATGGTACTCAGAGATCCTAAAGTATCATTATGCATGCATTCCCGTTAGAGTGGAGGCCTATAGGGAATAGGTGACAAACACAGTCAACCCTTGAAAAACATGGTGGTTAGAGGCACCCAACCCTGCACAGTCAAAAATCTGTGTATATCATTCAACTCCCCACTTAACTACTGGTAGCCTACTGTTGACTGGGAGCCTATGGATATCGTCAACGGTCAATTCACCCAAATGTTGTATGTTATATATGTTATATACTATAATTATAATAAAGTAAGTTAGAATAAAGGAAATATTATCAAGAAAAGCATAAAGAAAACACATTTATAATGCTCTATTCATTAATAGGGTAAGTTTGTGTTGTCTGTTTAAAAGATGAATTATGTCAGCACATACAGCAATATTCTTATATGACACAAACAACCGTAGATGTTATGCATATTTCTAATGCTATATATCAAAATGAAAAGATAATATGAAAAAGAAATTCATATAATTCATATCTATTTACAGGCATAACAATGCATGCCATGATAATGAAGAAGCATCAGTATGATTGTTTTATGGTAGCCCAGTGTAATTGATACAATTGCTTTGTGATGGTAAGGAAATCTCCCAAAATTTTCAATATATTTTTATTGAAAACCATCAACCTCTATGTGGACCCATGTGGTCCAAACCTGTGTTGTTCAAGGGTCACCTGTGGAGTCTCACCTGGGCTTTGGTTCACAGAATGTGTACTGTACCTGTGTAAACCCGCCTGGTGATAATTTCACTGGTTCCTGAATGGATGCATTGAATTGACATACTTAGGGGTTAGCACAACCTCCACATTGGGTGTTTTTGTCTTGTGAGGGTAAAATTTAACATAGTGGGTAAAGCTAAGCAGATGCCTCAAAAATTGTTCCACATCACCCAACCTACTAAATCAAAAACAGTCTTGCATCCTGGGTAATGTGTGGTAGAAATTAACATCACCTTTCAAGATATAAAGGATTCAGAGCAGTTGTCTCTATCATATCTCCATTTAGTTTACCAGTCTCACACTTGTAGAATCTGCATGGATCCTGGATGATGACAGCAGACTACTGCAAACTCAACCAGTGGTAGCCTCAATTATAGCCACTGTGTGAGAGCAGATCATCACAGCCTTAGGTACATAGTCTGTGCCCAGTGATATGGTGAATGCATTTTTTCTAGTAGTTTACAATGGTATGGGATGAACAAAATATTCATGGTTTTTCTCTAGGGTTATATCAAGTCACTAGCCATCTGTCATGATATAGTAAAAAGAGAACTATCTGGACATTCTGCAGAACATCACATTGATTCACTATGGTATCTGTTTATCAAGTCTAGATGAGTAAACTGTGGCTTGCATGCACAAAGCCTTGATGATATACATACACTCAAGAGGGTAAGAGATAAACTCAATAGAGTTTCAGGAGTTAATGTATATCCCTCAAGCTTTTGGGGCATTGACTATCCCCTCTAAAGTAAAAGAAAAGTCATTAATTTTACACCTTCTATCACACAGAATAAAGTGCCATACTGATGAGCCTTTTTGGGCTCTGAGACAGCATATTTAACCCCTATAGATACTGTTGTAGCCCTCATACTGTCAGAAGTTTTGAGAACAGCCTAGCCTGTGAGAGAACACTGCAGTAGGTCCAGGTTGTGATATTAACAGCCCTGTCTCTTGTATATGATACACTCATGGTATTAGAGGTATTCATGGAGAAAACAGTACTACGCATGTATTATGACAAACTCCAGTGAAGGAATTATCACACAGACTTCTCCCACTGCTCAATCCTGTTTCCACCCTCTCCCTTCCATAGGTGTTGATCATTCATAATATCATTCATTCTAAACACTATCTCAAAGGCTGACCCAGAGAATCCAAACTGCAGCAGAAGGCAGAGAGATATAGTTTCCTCTGTGCCCATAGAGAAAAGAAAATGGATTTATGAACATGTAACAGAGTATAGGGCGGGGGTCCCCTGAAATATTCCGCACAAACATCAATTGGAGGAGGGGAGGAGTGGATGAGATGGTGTTTAAGACACTTTGCATAACAATGGCAAGTTAATAGCTGTGCTGCTGCCCTGGGCAAAAGGTGTGCATGAGTTTAAGAGTTGTCTAGTGACTCATGACATAGCCAGGGGAGGCAGATGCCCCTGTGTCACCAGGAGCTCTTGCCCTGACTAAAGATGGCAGCCAAAAGAAGGTAAAAGATACAGGGGAACTGGCAAAAGTAGCACATTATAGGAAGGGCTGGATATGATATCACATAGGAAGTTCCAGGCTGAGCATTTAACGTAAGGGTGGGCTGAAAGGGAAGAGGACGCTGTCACATGGTTTGAATGGGTGTAGAGAAGGGCTCCAAGTCCACCATGAGGTCTGGTGTGTAAGGAGATGCCATGCAGTTTGGAATAAGAGCTGGAGTAAGAAAGAGGAGACCTGGTAGGCCTCCTGCCTGGAGAAGACTGTGGCAGAACTGATGAAGCTGTTTAGGGACCTGCTCAGCCCCCACGATTCATGAGAGATGCTTGGAGCTGAATGGAACTGTGACCGGAAATTTTGATCTATAGACTCCTGCTTTTCTGAAAGATGTATCTCTGAGTAATGTATTCTGAAACTGGCCTGGTTTGGCAAAGGGAGGCGGGGTTATGTGTTTTGGGGTGTTTTAAAGGGACTGGGATCTAATAGCAGAAATCCACCATTATTCTAAATCTATATAACCTTTAAATAAACAATCCCTCTCCTTTTCTACCAAACTCTTGCATTGGGAGTCACGCTTCTTGGTGATGGGCCATCGAATGCCACAGCTGTCCCAGAGCCGCACTGGTGGGGTTCAGCAACAAACACACAGCATAGGTTGTACTCCATCAAGTGTTGCTTCCTTATCCCAGGCTTTTCAGGACCACCTCCCTCCAGTGTACTTGGGGAACACAGTTTGTCTCATCAAGTCTCATCTTCTGTCCTTTCTCTTCCCCTTTATTGTGATTGGTTCTAACAATAATAGTAATAGCTATTCCATCAGAGTTGCCGCTTTCTATGTGACAGGCACTTTTGAGTTCTTTGTATGACTTAACTTACACAAGAGTCAAAATACACCTGTTATTTCCCCATGTTACAGATCAGGATACCAAGCACATTGAGGTTGAGTAATTTGCTCAAAGTCACCCGATTAATAAGCAAAACCTGGGAACTGATTCCATCAAAAGTGTTAATGTTCCCAACACTATATTTTCATTTACTGAAATCCTTTACTATTCATTGTTTGCCATTTTGATCTATGCTAGATACTATCCTTGTGTTTTCCTACCAATGGCACTGACCAAACACAATCAAAGTTATGAGAGTTTTAATGGATGCTTGGAGTATTATGGGGTAATTACTTACATGCTAAGGAGAAAAATGAACATACAACATTAGTCTTCAGATTCCATAGACAATTAGCAGCCTTTACCTGCCACTGAAGTTCCTCGTTGTCTGTGACATTTCCTAAGTACCTAACTTCCTGCCATGATCTAAGATCTTCTCTCACTGTAAATTAACCATCCTGGTACAATTACTCTCCATTTATGGGTATCTTCTCAGTTACTCAAAAAACAACTCTCAAATATTTCTGATATTTTCTAAAATATAACACACCCTAGCTGGTATGGCTCAGTGGACTGAGTGTCAGCCTATGAACCAAAGGGTTGCCGATTTGATTCCAAATCAGGGCACATGTCTGGGTGGTAAGCCAGGTCCCCAGTAAGTGATGCGCAAGAGGAAACCACACAGTACTGTTTCTCTTCCTTTCTTTCTCCCTCCCTTCCTCTCTGTATGAAAGGCAATAAATAAAATCTTTAAAAAATAAAATAAAATAAAATATAACACACTAACACTTTATTTGCTTTACTCTCTTTTTTATTCTATATGTCATTTTAGGTTGAGAAGGAGAAGGGTTGTTCTCTTTTTAACAGAAAAAAAATCTAGTAAAATATTAACCTAGACTAAAAGAAAAACAAAGCAAATTTCCCCTGAGCATACACTTCCCATTTTCCAAAAACTTGAGATACTTGAATTCACTCTGCTGGCAAAAGCAGTTTTCTCACACTGTGTATAATATATATGTATAGAAATATTCAAAAACATTTGCATATAAATTATCACCAATATGAGGGGGGTTTTCACTGTTTTATTTACATTGCTATCAATTCCTTTGGCCTTAACAAAATATTGTAATTATTTTAGCTTTATGATATGTGTTATTTCTTTAAAGGAAAAACCTTTATTATTTTTCTTTCCCTAAGTAACAGCAGCTCTTTGTACAAACTTATTATATCTTACGAATCTAGAATAATTTGTTAATTAGAAGAAAACCCTGTTGAGGCTTCCATAGAGCTTTGTATTTATAATACAATTCAAAGACAATGCCTATTATAAAGAGACAACCTATAAATTTGACAATTTATATTGTGAAATATTCCATATATAACAGAAGTGCATATAAAATATTTGACTAATAGAGCTGCTAAGCATGTGGTTTGAGGACCCAAATAGCCAAGATTCAAACTACACTTGACCACTGTTCATATGACTTTATGCAAGTTACTTAACATGAATGAATCTTTCGTAATCTGTAAAACAGTAAGGCAATAATAGTACTTGAAAAATAACTAAATAAAATTTATTAAAAAATAGTACTTATAAGGTTGTGGTAAAAATTAAACAAGGCAATCCATGTAATTTAGCATAAAGCATGGCATGAAATGAGTGTTCAGTAAACGCTATTATTATGAATTCCAACATTCTTAGACTAAATACAAAAAGTGTTAAATTGTCTTGTAAATCCTTGTCTATCTTTTAATAAAACAAATGGGAGTTTTTGTGTAGTGGAAAAAGATCTAAATGTACATTATAGGGATGAGAAAATGTAAACTATGTAGTGGCTTGAAAAGACTGTTGCCTCTAAATTATAGAATATAGGTTTAAAGGACAGAAAATCTATTATAAGAGCTTTAGAACAAATTTTGACTTAGTTTCCTGATTACACTTTAGATGTCAAATTTCCTAGGATTAGATTCATTTCACTTTGAAGGCCTCTTGGTTCTTCGCCATTGCTAATATTATTTTGAATGATATGCCTGTCTCAAATTGGTGTGCATGGCATTCAAGTTTATTCACTTCTAGGTGAATCCAATCCTTGGGTGAGGTCCATTTCTGTGGCTTCTTGGGGACTAATCTCAAATCACCTGGATTTATTAACAAATCCATGATCTGAAGTAAATTACTCATTCATTAAGTGCTATAGCTGGGTATTTGAAAACTATTCAAAGTGTTGAAAATCATTAACCTGGGGACTCCAGCCAAGATTAAAGCATAGGTGGAGACGCCGTGCTTTCTCACACAACCAAGTTTAGAGACAATTAAATATTAGCAACAGAAAACATAGCCAGAACACAGAAAATTGAACTTTTCGGAAGTCTGTTAACAACAAATTCTTCAGCCTGACCGTGTCATAACCCAGTGACTCTGAGTGGCCCAGCCCTGGTGAACCACCTAAGGCTCTGCTCCTCACCCAGGGTCGCGAAACAGCAGAGGGGGCTGCCATTTCCCCGCTCTGAACATGCCCCCATATACAGCATCACAAAACAGTGACCTGGGAGTCCAAGGCTCCGCTCCTCATACTTAACTTGCCTGAAGAGACCAAAAATGGCTCAAGAAGATCTCAAAGCCCCAGAGCCTATAAATCTAACCGATGAAGAAATAGCAAAACTCTCAGATGCACAGTTTAAAACACTGGTGATCAGGATCCTCACAGAACTGGTTGATTATAGCCACAAATTAGAGAAACATATGAAGGCGAAACTAATTGAAATGAATGGAATTGCACAGGAAACCAATAACGATGAAAAGGAAACTGGGGCTCAAATCAATGGAGTAGACCAGAAGAAAGCAAATAATGGCCAAACAGAAAAGAGTGAAGAAGCAAGAATTCAAAAAAAATAAGGAGAGTCTTAGGAACCTCCAGGACAGAAGGGGGAAGGTACCAGAAGGGGGAAAGGAACAGCCACCAGTGGAAAACTTATTTGAACAAATAATAAAGGAGAATTTCCCCAATCTGGGAAAGGAAATAGACTTCCAGGAAATCCAGGAAGCTCGGAGAGTCCCAAAGAAGTTGGACCCAAGAAGAAACACACCAAGGCACATCATCGTTACATTAGCTAAGATTAAAATGAAGGAGAGAAGCCTAGAAGCAGCAAGAGATAAGGGGACAGTCACCTACAAAGGAGTTCCCGTCAGACTGTCAGCGGATTTCTCAAAAGAGACCTTACAGGCAAGAAGGGGCTGGAAAGAGGTATTCCAAGTCATGAAATCCAAAGACCTACAACCAAGATTGCTCTATCCAGCAAAACTTTCATTTAGAATGGAAGGGCAGATAAAGTGCTTCTCAGATAAGATCAAATTCAAGGAGTTCATCATCACCAAACCCTTATTATATGAAATGTTAAAGCAACTTATCTAAGAAAAATAAGTTAAAAAAACATGAACAGTGAAAGGACAACAAACTCACAGTTATTAACAACCACACCTAAAACAAAAGCAAACTAAAAGGACAGCTAGATCAGGAGTGGAAACATAGAAATGAAGATCTCAAGGAGGGTTAGCAAAAGGGGAGTGGGAGGAGGAGAAGGAGGAGAAGGTATAGAAAATAAGTAGCATAGACAGTAGATAGAAAATAGATGGGGGGGCAAGAATAGTATGGGAAATATAGAATCTAAAGAACTTGAAGCACATGGTCATAAACTAAAGGGGAGTAATGGTGGGGATGGGGGGGTAGGGTGGAGGGGAATAAAAGGGGGAATAGAACAACTGTAATGGCATAATCAATAAAAAAAATAAATAAATAAAAAGAAAATCATTAACCTGAAAAGAAACATATTGGAGAAACACCCATTTCTCCCACAATTAGTATGGCAGTTCCATAAAATGCTTCTTTTTCTAGAATCTGGTTCTAAATTTATGATATTCCATCTCCATGATCAAATTAGACCATAAGTTACATGCTGGGCTGCTTTTTGTTGCTGTGGGAAGCTTGTAGGCTGTTATCTCACTGCTAATGGTGGCCTTAGAGACTTCCCATGGTGTTCCTCCCAACATTTCCAGATCATTGTTTTAAAAATATGTTTAGGTCTTTTATAGCAAATGGTTGTTAACATCTTGTTTGTAGAATAGAAGAGAAGTGGAATACTATGATCTGTGCTGGTGGAAGATGATTTTCAGTTGCTGCTTTGCTATTAACTCAAAAGGATCCTAACAGTTTCTCAAAAAATTCAGTCTATTTTACTCAATTTATAATCTCTGCGTGGTCTATTGTATCTTCTGTAGAGGTTACAGGTCAGTGTTTGAAAGAGTGAAAAAAGGTTATCTACAGGATTATAAATAGTACTTAAATGTATATGTATTTTCACATTTCTATATATAGACTTTTAAAAATGATGTGGTTTCTTTGTATCCCATTAAAATATTAATTGCTTTATGATTAATTGCAGTTGTAGAGTTGAGTCTACAGCTTAAAAAGTTAAAAATGCAAGATGAATGATCCACTAATACTAAACATATATCTAAAGTAGTAGATCATGTAGAAATATATTTAGAGTGCTTTCTTCATTTAGTTAATTCAATATAGATCAATTATTGTGAACAAATGCATGTATCTCCTACATATCACCATGGAATCATTTGCATTCTGTCCATAACAAGAATTCTAAGGAGGATTCTGGTAACTAGCTATAGATGACTCATGCTTTATACAAAGAATAAAATTAGGAAAGAACACAAAAGTGATGATATCATTGGTGGCTCAGCCAACTAGCATAATCTGTTTATGCACTTATTACATTTGTATAGCATGCCTGCCATGTGCTAGTTACTGGGCATATCTAAGAATAAGGGAAAATATCCAGGAGATTTTGGCACCAGGAATACCCGAGAGTGTTTTAGAAAGGAGAGATTGCTTAAAGTATGTCTATCATACACATACATAAAAGATCGTTATAAACTTGATAAAAAGCAGTAGATTGAAGAGTAAATGAGAGAACATAAAATGTACACAGGGAATACTCACAATTTATTTAAGAAGTGTGACTATAAGGAGAAAGAAAAGTGAGACACTGGCTAGAAGATCCAGGAGAAAGAATATCTCAAAGTTTGTAGAATGATGGAAGCCACAGAGGTAGAGGAACTTCAGTCCGACAGAAGGACACTTTGTCCTTCTCTAGCAAGTGGAAGCGCTAAGAGAGGCTCCAGTGAGTCCCAAGATGTCAGATACAATACTCTTTGCCCTACTGATTTCTTACAATAGTGTTACGCATAGGTTGTATTTTTATTCCCCATTTGGTAGATGAGAAAAATAAGGCACACAACAGTTAAGATATTTATTCGCATTTATTTTTATTAAGATTTTATTTATTCATTTTTAGAGGGAGGGGTAGGGAAGTAGAAAGAGAGGGAGAGAAACATCAATGTGTGGTTGACTCTTGTGCGCCCCCTACTGAGGACCTGGCTTGAAACCCCAGCATGTGCCCCGACTGGGAATCGAACCAAAAACCCTTTGGTTTTCAGGCCAGCACTCAATCTACTGAGCCACACCAGCCAAGGCTCATCCGAATTTATTTAGTGATTCTCTGGTAAAGGAAAGATGCAAAGCCAATTCTGTAAGATAGGATTTACCATGCACCTCAGGGCTCCATTCCTGCTTCAGTGTGATCTGGGTAAATAACATAAGGGGAGTTACTGTATCTGTTTAGTCCTCAACTCTTCATCTGTGGAAGGGATAGGCGGGTTGCTCTCAGCAATACATAAAATAATGTGGAGTTGAGCACAGTACCTGATACAAAGTGAATGCTCATGAAATATTAGCCATAATCATGCTTAGGAAACCACCTAATTGTCTATTATCCATGTTCCCAGATATGGGAAGCTTTGACTCTTTATTCCATGACTAAGCTGCCAACCTCTTTACAGAATAGTTGCTAAATGTGACTGTGGGTACTGCCATTACAATGAACATCAATTAAGGATTTCTTTTTGACCCAGTTCCAAAGTAACTCGAAGAGTTTCACCCCATTAGCAGTTTCTTATATTATTGTTACAGAACAGAGGTCCAAGGTCGGGGGGCAATATTTGGCTCACCCAGAAATGCCAAAAACTGTTACAGAACAACAGCCTCCCCCCAAGGACAGTATACAAATACCGTCCTGACCACCTACTGGGCCTGTCTGTCTGCAGCCAGAGGAAAGACATCTCTCAATGCCAGAGATTTGTGAAAAGGAAAGGAAAGGTTTATTTAAGGCTATAAAGACTTAAAGTAGTGACCCGATGTCCCCATAAAAATATCAAATTCCTTTAGGATAACCACAGATGCCCACAGCACTTCCTTCTCCCCTGCCCTAATTCGGGGTACAGTATTTCAGTAAAAGAAGCACACATTCATGTTTCAGGTTGTTGCCACTGTCAGCTGTGTTGCTGTCCAGGCAGGATCTCTAATTACTCCAAAGCCATGTGGCACCTTCTCATGGCCTACTGGCAAGAGTTCTTTCACCCTTCTTCCAGGCAAAGTATCTCCTGCTTCCCAGGCCACACAGCCAAAGGGAGCACTCCAAAGCCACATGGTCTTCTTCTATCAAAGGTGCAGAGGTCTGCACTCTGGCCAAAGCCATGTGGTTCTTTCCTTCACATGGCTGCAGGGGTCCCCGCTCTACCAGAATCACGTAGCTTTCTCCCTGCACTGCCACAGCTGCGTGGTTCCCTCTCCTTGTCACATGGCTGCGGGGGGGTCCCCACTCTGGCAAAGCTGCATCGTACTCCTTCAATGGCTGTTGTGTCTGGGTTTTAAATCCCAGTGCCAGTCCTCCTTTGCAGCCCTATTTCTGACTCCTCCTACAAATAGCTACACTTGCCAGCATTCCTATATTATTCCAAGTTTATTGGGCTGCCATCCTGAGTCTGGGCAGGTGTGGCCCCATGTCATGGAGCCAATCATCTCTAAGCTCTCACACAGGCACTGTAACTCAGGGGACCTGCTCCCAGTTACATCTTAGGTGGAAGTCACGTCCATCCTCCTGGCTGGCTCAGAACATGGCCACAGTTATTTAACATATCTATGCAGCCAATTAAAGGTTATAGATATGGTAAATGACCATGCCAGAGGTTAGCTGCAAAGCCTTTGCTGTACAAAACAGCTCTCAATGGCCCTGCTCCATGTGTCTCTTCCCCAACTCACACCTGTGGTAGGGCAAGGGGGGAGGACATCTTAATATTTCCTGGACACCTTGAGTTCTGGACCCCATTCCAAATCCCTTTTTGCCCCCTCTTTTGGCTGGCCCTCTTACATTATGGTAGTAAGATGAAAAATGAGTATTAAATAATTGCATCTACTCACTTGGAATAGTTAGAAAGACTAAAGCAGCCACTAATGCTTCAACACGCACACAGGCGAACTTCCTATTCTGCATTAATATTCTTGGGGGAAGTTTCACTTTGATTATTTTCTCTCCCTTTTCAGCTCAGTTCAGATAATAGTAATTCCTTAATATTGCTTTATATAATACTTGATTTGACAACATTTTTTAAATCTTGTATTAGGACACATTCATTTTTTCCTTCAGATTGTAGTTCAATGGCTAAAAGCCATATGTATTCACCCAGCTATTTGGAATAAAAACAAGGTTTCTGGCTAGTTATCTGGAAATGCCTTACTTTTTTTTATCCATATAAGACATTTTTTATACATTTGAAATTTTCGAAATTTGAAAAAATTTTTGAAAATTTTGTCTAGATTTTTATTCTAAAGAAAATCTTTCTCTAAGATTACCAAATGTCCAAAGTGTTTTCAGGAAAAAGTGAAACTATAAATCACTTCAACTACCCTCGTCAGAGCCCACATCACAGACACTTCCTGCAGAAACAATCTGTGTGCATCTCACATACACGTTACTTGATTTTACTTAATTTTCTTTTATTTTGGCAAAGAAACACACAACATAAAATTTACCTTCCCTACCACTCCGACCATACAGTGTAATGTCAATTGCATGCACACTGCCGTTGCAATGGCTTCCAAACTCCCCTCATCTTTCATGACTGAAACTCTATACCCACCAAACAACATATTGCCGTCTACTTCACACTTCAGTCCCTGACAACCACCATTCTATTCTGTTTCTATGATTTTGACAATTTTAGATGCCTCATATAAGTGTTATCATGCACTTATTTCACTTAGCATAAAATCCTCGTGGTTTATTCTGTTTAGTATATGATAGGGTTTCCTTTCTTTTTAAAGCGGAATATTATTTCATCGTAGGTATATACTGCATTTTCTGTATTCACTCATCAACTGATGATGGACATTGAGATTGCTTCCACCTCTTGGCTATTGTGAATAGTGTTGCAATTAACACAAGTGTACAGATATCTCTGAGATCCTGCTTTGAAAGGTTTATGAAAAAATATTTTCCTTTGTAAATGTTTACAGTTCACATTCCTTGATATCTTTCATCTTTAAATTATTAACTAACAATCTCTAACATGTAAATCAATCTACTAAAGCCATTTTGTTCTTGCATATACTGGGAAACTGCTCATTAATACCCTCTATGTACACAAAGGTGTTACTATCCTTAAAAATTACATTTTTAGCACTTTGGCTTTTCTAGTAAATTCAATAATGTAGGTTTATAAATATATTTAATTGCACTTAGAGTCACAAAAATTCACTAGATTTCAGTGTAACTATTTATACAAATTATATGTAGGGTAAATCAAAGCAAGAGGAAATAATTATAGAAAATTATAGAAAATCCTGCCTTAAACATTTTGTCTAGTGTAAGAAATATTTAACTGTGCAGTTGAAAGGTAGATGTAAATAATTTCATTGTTTATCTCTGACTACTCTCAACTTTACATAGATGAATTTGAAAGGAAATAGGAAAAACAAACCAATGGAAACCAAAAACACAAAACAAAACAAAAGATGAGCTAGAATAAAAAGTGTTCTTTTTTTAAGATCACTAAAATTCTAAGAGTTCTTTTCTTCAAAAAAGTGTAGAAAAACACAACACCATCCATGTAGGCATGTGATATTGCTCCAAACACTGTATTTACCTGGCATCTTTCTAAGTACTTTGCATTACTAGTTCAAGCTCAGGACAGCCCTTAGGGATATTTCTACCCCTGCAAGGGAATTATTCTTAGGTCTTTGCCATCTCCCAAGCAGATAACCTTTCCGTTCTCTAGAGATTAGGGCAATTGACAATCAGATTCTGTCATCCCAAGCATCTTCACGGGGAAGACATTTAAACAAGCTTCAGAGTGGTTTGCCCAAGAGAAAGCTTTCCCTGCAATTAGGAGGAACACTTGCCATACTGCCATCTGTGCCTTCTGTTAGGCTTTTATGCATCCTGCTTCCAGAGATGCATCTTCCATTTCTAATTTTATGCATTTACTGTTTTTTGAATACACATTTTATCATAATCAGTTAATACGCTTTACATAAAGATAACATTTTAACATCTTGACTATTAACAATATAGTCTAAATATTTACCATTTTAATAAGATCTGCCAGTAAATATGAAAAAAGAGTTGAAGTCAGGATGAAGAAAGTTAATAAAACTTTAGCTCTTCAAAACCAAATCTGTCTGATGCACAAATATCCCATATTTGTTGCACAAGGGACAAATTAAAATTAATTAAATTTAGTTAATTTACATTCAAAAATAGGTAAATATAACAAAGACCTCCAATGTGGGAGGTTTAGTATCTTTCACGCCATCTAAAGTTCATTTTGTGCTTTATAATTTGAACAGAAAATTATTTCAGTGTAAATGATAGTATAACGAATCCAACTGTTTTTTCCCTAGGACTTGGTAGTGATACATGTTTAATAGTCATTTACACTAATTTAAAGTTTTGTAACCTTCAAAATACAAAGTACCTGGCTCAAAAACTTTTTGTAAATTCTACTCATCTTCCTAATGCACACTTTTTTTCAAATATGATCCTTCAGACCACAAACGGTGATACATACTCTTTCTGAAACGTGGATTTATGGGTTCAGCTTTTATGTAAAATTGCTCCTCCTTGGAAACTGGTGGTTACGTATGCTGTAGAAAACAGCACTTACTCATTATTAATATATTTAAGCCTGTGAGCATAAACACGCATTTCTACAATTTCTTCTGCATTAACAAATCTAATTTGAATGTTGATCTTCTGGAGAATTGTATCTACCATCTTTTACTGTGAATCAATTTAATTTTTTAAAGATTTTATTTATTTATCTTTAGAAGGGAAGGGAAGGAGAGAGGGAGAGAACTATCAATGTATGGTTGCTTCTCATGCATCCCCTGCTGGGAACTGGCCTGCAACCCAGGCATGTGCCCTGACTGGGCATCGAACTGCGATTCTTTAGTTCACAGGCCCGTGCTCCATCCACTGATCTACATCAGCCAGGACTTTTTTTAAAAATTTTATTTAGTTATTTTTCAAGTACAGTTTTTTGTCTATTTTTCCCATCCCAGCCTCCCCCGCCCCTTGCTCCCCACCTCCCTCCCATTTCCACCCCCCTTAGTTCTCGTCCCTTTGACCTTCCTATTTGTTCCTCCAAATCCCTCCCCCTTTTTCCCCTTAACTTCCCTTCCTTCTCCCCTCTTCAGCCAGGGCTTTTTTAAAAAATTTTATTTAGTTAGTTTTAGACAGAGAGGAAAGCAGGGAGAAAGAGGGGGAGAGAAACATCAACATGTGGTTGTCTCTCACATAACCCTGCTGGGGACCTGGCCCGCAACCCAAGCATGGGAATCAAACCAATGACCCTTTGGTTTGCAGGCCAGCACTCAGTCCACTGAGCCACACCAGCTGGGTAATTTTTTTAAAAAATGTTCATTATAAAATCATAGCATACAAACAATTTCACACATCCATGGAGACTTGAGAATTGACAGAGTGACACTGCAGGTCATTAAAGAAATGACAGATTTTTCAATAAATGATGCTAGAAGAATTGATTATTTATATGAGAGAACTGAAATTTATTTCCCACCTCACATGGATAGGGTGACTCAAGAGTTGGAAAATTTTAGTTTTAAGTAATAGTTTAAAAGTTAGCAATGAATACATGTAAAAGGCTATTGTTTTGGGAACTGAGGCTTTGACCCACTCTGGCTCCTGTAGACCATAGGCAATTGCACCTTTGTGCCCCAGGGGGAATGCAAGCAATCAGGATGGTATCTGAGCCATTGTGTTTCCAGGGCAGACACCCTGCAGCCCAGGATGTAGAAAAAGAATCATCCATCAAGGGATGAGAGGATGTTAGGGAAACTGCAGGACAGCAACTTTTTTATCCTTTTTCCTGAGTTCCAAATCCCTTACCTACATTTTTCCTCTTCATAAAAAAGGCTGGCTTCAAAGGAATTATAAGACAGTCTGTCAGGATACAAATATGCGATCTTCACAGATTGCGGGCCATTTGAATAAAGCGCCTATAAAGATCCAGTCTCTGGCTCTGCTTGTTGGTCTGGTGGTGACAGGCAGAGTGAACACCAACTTTTCTGGTTTCAATACCATAAACAAAACTCAATTTCAGATATATTAAGAATTAATCATAAAATAGAACTTTTAAATGTTTAGCATACAATGTTGAAGAATTTATTTTTCACCTCAAGAAATAAAAGAGTTTTTAAAATATTCCTTAACCACAATGTGCAAAAGGGTGTGTATGTATACTTATGTTTATATATAAAGAATGCCAACAATCACTTTAAGAAATGGAAAATATAGACTGTGGGCTTAACGAAGAGATTTTGAACATATATGATCCAGAAAGAGTTAGTACAGCAAATATTGAAGAACTTCTAAAAATAAATAAATAAATAAATGTGTGTGTGTGAGTGTGTGTGTGTGTGTATGTATGTATAAACCAATTGATATGGGAAGCTTTGAAGAACTTTTGTTTACCCAAACCCCAAGCACCCTAGGAAGAGTGATAGGGCTGTCTGGGAAAGCAAACAGCAGGATAGTCACAAGGGCTAGGACTAGCACCCCCACGGTCAGAACTAATTTCTGCATTTAGCCTTTGTACTCTGCTTCTGCCATGTAGCTAGAACTAACTTCCACATTCCTCTTCTGTATCCCATTTTGCTACGTAGACAGGAAGACCCCGTAGAGTATATAAACCCCAAGAATCCTTTGTTCGGGGCTCAGAATTTGGAGACTGACTTTTTTGAGCCCGTACACGTTAATAAACCTCATAATCCAGAATCCCTCGGTGTGTGGTTGCTTCATTTTCCTGTAACACAATAACACTAAGTGAATTAAGCCAGGTGCTGAAAGACAAATACCATATAATCTCACCTGTAAGTGGAACCTAATCAACAAAACAAACAAATAAGCAAAATATAACCAGAGACATTGGAATAAAGACCAAACTGACAGGGACCAGAGGGGAGGAGGGAGGGAGATAATGGGGGAAGGAAGAGGAAGGATCCTCAAGGAACATGTATAAAGGACCTGTGGACAAAGCTAAAGCAGGGGAACGAGTGAGGGTGGGAGGAGGGTTTGAGTGAAGCAGGAGGAAGTGGTGGCACAAACATGGAGACAATTGTACCTAAACAACAACAAAATATAAATTAATTTAAAAAATAAAAATATATACCTCAAAGAAAATCCCAGTGAGCAATAAAGTAACTCATAGGGTAAAGAAAAGAAAAAAGCCATAAATGTAAGACTGTAACAGGGTGCAGCCAGGAGTGGGGCTCCAAATAGGGATTTATAATGGGGTCCAGAACTCAAGGTGTCCAGGAAATATTAGAAAAAAATATATATATAGGATGACCTCACCCCCACAGGTCTGAGCTGGGGAATGGGGCACATGGAACAGGAACATGCAGAGCTGTTTTGTACAGCAACAGCTTTGCAGCTAACCTCTGGCCTGGTCATTTATCATATCTATAGCCTTTAACTGGTTTCATGAATATGCTAAATAGCTGTGGCCCTGCTTTGAGCCAGGGGGATGGAAGTGACTTCCACCCATGTTGTACCTGAGAGACAGATCCCCCTGGTTACAGCACCTGCATGAGAGCTTAGAGAAGATTGGCTTCATGACATGGGGCCACACCTGCCCAGACTCACTAAGGCAGCCCAGTAAACCTGGAAGAATACAGGAATGCTGGCAGGAGTAACTGATTGTAGGAGGAGTTGGAAATAGGGCTGCAGAGGAAGATTGGTGTGGGGGTTTAAACCCAGGCGTGGCAGCCATGTGAGGGAAAACCATGCAGCTTTGGCAGAGGGGACTCCACGGTTTTGGGGTTCTCCCTTTTGCCACGTGGCTTAGGAAGCAGGAGAGACTTTGCCTGGAAGAACAGGGGTGAAAGGAGTCTTGCTGGTGGGCCATGAGAAGGTGCCGCATGGCTTCGGATTAACTGGAGATCCTGGTGGCAACACAGCTGATGGTGCCAGAGACCTGAATCACAGGCTTCTACCTCTTTTCCTGAGATCTAGTACCCCAGACTAGGGCAGAGGGGAGAAGGAAGGACTGTGTTCATCTGTGGGTCTCCTAAAGGCCTTTAGTATTTTAATGAAGACATTAAGTCACTACTGTAAGTCTGTATAGCTTTTAAATAAATAATTCCTTTTCTTTTCACAAGTCTCTGGCATTGAGAGATGTTTTTCCTCTGGCGGCAGGCATAGCGAACCCAGTGTGGGGGGTCCTTTTGGTAATAGTATATCATACACCCCCCGAGTCTGTTTTGTAACAAGACAATATGATCAATATCTCAAATAATTAGAAATACACAAATTAAAAGTGTGCCAGTCAGAGATAAATACCATATGCTCTCACTTCTATGCAGAATCTAGTGAACAAAATAAACTGACAAACAAAATAGAAACAGCAGCATGGATACATGGAACAGACTGACAGCTATCAGCGGGTGGGGTGTTGTGGGGAATGAATAAAAGAAGGTGAAGGGATTAATCAAAGCATATGCCTATACATATAATCTCTCATAGACATAGACTACATTGTTGGTGACAGCCAGAGGGAAAGAGGGGATTAAGTGGTGAAAAAGAGACTCATCTTTACTTTGGGAGATGAGCACACAATGCAGATGATATTTTATTTTGAGTTGTACATTTGAAATCTCTATGGTTGTATTACCAGTGTCACCCCAATAAATCCAATAAAAAACTGTTGAGATACTTTTTCACTCCTGTCAATGGCAAATTTTAAAAGTCTGATAATACCTTTTTGCAAGGATGTGGGACAATAGGAAATCTTGCCAATTGTTTGCAGGAATATAAATTGAGACAACTAGTTTCAGGGAAAAATGACATTACTCAGTAGATATAATGCCAATTATTTCAATCCTAGATATGTATCTTAATAAAATTAATTAATTTTTAATGTTTCAATAAATTTTGGGTTCTGAGCTAGAGTCGAAGTGTAACTACTGGGGTAAAATGCCATAAACATAATACTCTTTTAAGAAGTTGTAGAATAAGCCGTGGCTGGTATAGCTCAGTGGATTGAGTGCCAGTCAGCAAACCAAATGGTCACTGGTTCAATTCCCAGTCAAGGTACATACTTGGGTTGCAGGTCAGATCCCTAGTAGGGGGTGCATGAGAGGCAACCACACATTGAGGTTTCTCTCCCACTCTTTCTCCCTCCCTTCCCCTCTCTCTATAAATAAATAAATAAAATATTTTAAAAATAAGTGGCAGAAGAATGTATATTTTATGATATTATTTATAAAGTTTCTATTTTTCCCAATTATATCAAGTCCAAGCCATAGAAACAAGATAATACCCGTGTGTGTGCACATGTGCTTGGGTGCATAGTTTTATTAATACATCCTTATTAAAGAATTAAAGAATAAAGTCTACATGGGAATGAGCAATGAAAAATACTCACTTCAGATTAATAGCACTTAACAGTGCTATTTCATGTAAGGCTAGTCTAAGTACTCTATATACATACAATGAATCCTTCAATCTCTACTCCAACTCTATAAGTTGAACACCATTATTATTCGCATTGTATAGATGAGGAAACTGAGGTGCAAAAAACATAACTAAGGTCACAATGCTGTTAGAACTTGCACTTGAACCCAGGGAGGCTGACTGCACATCCCACTTGTTACCCTTGGGAGAGAAGGGGAGGGGAGAAAGGCTAGTATTTTCAGGCAGAATCACACAGGCACCTTCCTTTGTAGCGTAATAGTGTTTTTTATGTCTTAAGCTGGTTGGTGAGTGTATGGTAGTTATTTGGTTATTTTTATACATTTCTTTCAATTTTTTTGAAAAATGGGCATGGTTCTTAAGTATGCTGCTAATTAAGCATACTCCTGACATCTTCTTAGAAACAAAACAGCTGAAACATGAGCACCTAGATTAGGACACAATATTATTAGCAGTCTAGAAGCTCCCATCAAACTCCCTTCTGGTTAATGCTCCCTCAGCACTACTACTGTTTTCTGACTTTTAAACCTGTAGATGAGATTCGGATATTATTGAAATTTATATAAATGATTCATGTAATTTCCACTCTTTTGTGTCTAGATAATTTAAAAATAGAAAAACAGTATTCATTCATTTAAGAAGTATTTGTTGAGATTTTCCTCTGTGCTAGACACTCTTGGATATCTTGATGCAGAGAAGTGAATTAAACTCTTATTTTCTTTCCACTGAGCTTATACTTCAAGGGGGACAGTGATAATAAATATGCTAAATGAATAGATGTTAAAGGATTATAAGTGATAAGTAGAAAATAAAGCATGAGAGAGTTTACAGGAAGTGTTGTA
This sequence comes from Artibeus jamaicensis, assembly GCF_021234435.1. NCBI lineage: Eukaryota > Metazoa > Chordata > Mammalia > Chiroptera > Phyllostomidae > Artibeus > Artibeus jamaicensis. The sequence continues at coordinate 3,161,167 of NW_026522028.1, read as the reverse complement.
GTAGGGGTGAACTGAGGTCCAACTACACTGTTTGGTGTCCTAGGAGGGTCTTCCATTGCTATATGCTTTCCATTTTTTAAACTACCACAATTTGCTCTGGCTGGTGTGGCTCAGTGGATCGAGCACTGGCCTGTGAACTGAAGGGTGAGATACCATCAGGACATATGCCTGGGTTGCAGGCCAGGTCCTACTTGGGGACATACGAGAGGCAACCGATAGATGTTTCTCTCACACATCAATATTTCTCTCCCTCTCTTTCTCTTTCCCTTCCCCATCTTTTGAAAAATAAATAAATACATAAAAATAACACAATTTACAGGTATTCAGGTACTCTTGACACTTGATCTTCACGCCAAAATGCCAGAAAGAGATGTGCACTTTTGACAGGTACCTGGGCAATTTCCCATTTCAGTATTTCCAATACGCATAGTGCTGCCATGGACATATCTGTCCATTTCTTCTGCCAAATATACATACACTAATGTAGAGAGAGAGAGGAGTCATAGATTGTACATATATTCATATTCAAAGAATACAGCTTTCCAAATGCCTTGTGCCAATGTAAACTACCGCCAGCAGTATAGGTTAAGGTCTGGTTGCTTCACATCCTCACCAATATCTGTTATTTTTTAAAATTCTTTTTATTTTAGACCTTGGTTGATTATAGTGCCTTAATATCTTTTTAATGTCAAAACAATACAACATAATGGAATATTTCTAAATTAAAAGTTGAATAAATCTGCCAAGTTACTATATTATACTGCATGTACTTTCCTTGTGGATTTCTTCATTTTGGCATAGAGAAAAGTTACAGTTCAGTCCATGCCCAATCATTCTGTTGTTCTGGAGAAAGAAAGAAAAGAAGAAAAGAAAAGAAAGAGAAGAGAAGAGAAGAGAAGAGAAGAGAAGAGAAGAGAAGAGAAGGAAGGAAGGAAGGAAGAAAGGAAGGAAGGAAGGAAGGAAGGAAGGAAGGAAGGAAGGAATCTGAAAGCCAATTTTCAAGATTGGGTGGACATTATTCAAATTGGAAAATCTCTCACCAATTTCTAGCTGGAAATTGGTAGATGTCAGTTAGTCTAAGGAGGCAATACCAGTTTCTTTACTTTTTTACTGTAACATCTTCTAAATATACTCTTCTAGAATCAGGTTTCTCGTTGCCTCTTCTGGACAACTGCATGGTGATACTTTACCAGTACTGAAAGCTGATAAGCATAGGAATCAAAGAGCGTTGCATGGGCAATCTAGGGACAGTATGTATGATTTGTCTCTACCTCTAATTATAATTGGGCTTTTAAACATGGAACTCAACCTTTATTTGTAACATCGCAAGAATGTTCGCATTACAGACTTTATACTTGTAATTGACCCTTTTCCGTGGTGCATTCCCTCATATGCCATAGGTCTGGCTTCATTGTAACTTATTTAAAGGGCTCTCCTTTGTCTTTTCTGTTCTTTTTTTAAAAAAATAAAAGCCATTCGTTGACATTTTATCATCTTTCCATACTTCCAGAATGTGTGTATGTATGTATATTAAATGTATCATCACATTGTTAGTTGCTTGAAAGACATTTTTATGACCTGTCTGATACATTGCTGAAATACTGAGTAGAACAACATATCAATAGGTTCTTTTATTATTTTTAATGTCACATAGACGTCTTCCAAAGATTTATGGGCATCCAATGCCTGCACAACAGTAGTCTGAATTTCTAATTATTTAGCTTACAGTAAATCAAAGCAAATGATTCACAGCATTATAAATGATACTTTTTTCACCCTCATTTATCACATTTCTTCATTTCCTTAAGAATAAAGGTAGCACCTTAATTGCATTCTTCACTTTAGTCATTAAGGTTTTCTGTTCTCACACTTTACTATGAGAGTTTCTATTAATAGCTCACAGTGTAAGGGGCCTTTCTTTTTCCATCTTACTTAAAAGGTTACCCTCCCCTCACCCTCACTCCTGCATTTGTGGCTTTATTGTGTTTTACCATTCATCAGCATGAAATATCTAGATAATGAATACATTTGTTGGTTTTATTATTTTTCTTTCAATGAAGTGTAAGCTCAGTGAGGGTGGTGTATTCTATCATGTTGACTGCTCATCATGTAAGAAAATCTCAAATATATATTTTAGATGAATGAGTGCAGTTTTATAATCTCTGACATGATTAGAATGGGCCAAATGATCAATAAAATATTTTCTTTGTTTACAATTTGATTCTTTCAGTGTAAGAGAACTAATGATCTTCCACGTAATTATGACTCCCACATCTATATTAGAATGGATTCTATCCTGAGCAAGAAGAACGAAGTTGATCACTTCCTGATTTCAAACTGTATAACAAAGCAATAGTATTTAAAAGAGCATGATACTGGCCCAAACACAGACACATAGACCAATGGAAAAGAAATGAGACCCTAGAAATAAATCTATGCATATATGGTCAACCAATATTTGATAACGGAGCCAAGAATACTCAATGGGAAATGGACAGCCACTTCAATAAATGGTGGAAACACTGGACATTAACGTGCAAAAGAATGAAATAGGTGCCTTACACCACTCACAAATATTAAACACAAATTAATGAAAGATGTCAATGTAAGAACTAAAACTATAAGAGTACTAGAAGAAAATATAGAGAAAAAAGTCTTTGATAGTGGTCTTGACAATAAGTTTTTGGGTATGACACCAAAAGCACAACAAATGAATGCAAAAATAAATAAGTCGGACTACATCAAACTAAAAAGCTTTTGAAAAGGGGGCAAAGGGAAAGTAGTAAAGATTAAAGCATGTGAAATATATGTGGACAGAAAGTGATTTAAATTTGGGTGGTAAACACACAATGCAATATATAGCTAATGTATAATATTATGGAAATATACACTTGAAACCTAGATCATTTCATTAACCAATGGTACCCTGATAAATTTAATAATTTTTTAAAAGCTTCTGCAGAGCAAAATGAACAATTGGCAAAATAAACAAACAAAAAAACACCAACCACCTGAATGAAAGAAAATATTTGCTAACCACATATCTGATCATGGGTGAATATGCAAAATACAATAGGAATTCATGCATTATAATAACAAAAAAGTCCAAAGTACTAATCCTGAATGTGATGGTATTTGGGAAGTAATTAGATTTTGATGATATGATGAGTGTGGGTTCCCTATGATGTCATTAGCCTCCTTATTAGAATGGGAAGACACTAGAATGGGTCCCTCTCTGCCATGTAAAGATATAACAAGAAGGAACATTTCTGCAAGCCAGGAAGAAGGCGTTCACCAGACACTAAATCTGCTGCTACCTTGATCTTGAACTTCCCAGTCTTTAGAACTGCAAGAAGTAAATGTATGTTGTTTAAGCCACCTACTCTTCACTATTTTGTTATAATAACCTGAGCTGAGACAAGACTTATGGAAAACTAGCTCTATAGAGTTTAACTGGACAGCGTAAGAATAGAATAACAGTATATAAAAATTTGATTAGAAAGTGAGCTGAGGAAGTGAATGAACCTTTTTTTCTTCCAAAAATGATACACAAATGGCTAACTGGTACATGAAAATGTACTCAACAGCACTATTGTCAGGGAAATCCAAATCAAACTATACTGATACATCATTGTACACTTGTTAAAATTCTTATTGTCAAAATGACAAGCAAGTAAAAAAGTATTATCAAAGATGGAGGAAAAAAGGGAACCCTTGAACACTATGGGTAGTAATGTAAAATTGGTATAGCCATTATGAAAAACAGTCTGGTGTTTTCCTTATAATATTAAAAATGGAACTACCATGTGATCCAGTAATCCCATTTCTGTGTATGTAGCTGAAAAAATGAAATTGCTGGCTTCAAGAGATCTGTGCACCCCATGTGCATTACAGCCCATATATAATAGCCAAGACATGGAAACAACCTAGGTGTCCACTGAAAGATGAATCAAGAAGACAGGGAGTATATACAATAGAAAATTATTCAGCCATTAAGCCAGAAAATCCTACCATTTGCAACGACACTGATGAATCTTGAAGAAATTATACTAAGTGAAAGAAGTCACAGAGAGAAAGATAATTATATATGGCCTCATTTATATGTAGGTCTAAAAAATCCAAAATCATAGAAGGAGGGTAGGTTTGTGGTTATCAGAGGTGGGCAGGTGAGAGAAGTGCATGAAGTGCTCAATAGGTACAAACTTCCATTTTTTAAAAGATTTTATTTAATTATCTTTTAGAAAAGGGAAGGAATGGTGAAAGAGAGGGAGAGAAACAAGTGTGGTTGCCTCTCACATGCCACATACTGGGGACCTGGCCTGCAAGCCAGGCATGTGCTCTGACTGACAATCGAACTGGTGAACCTTTGGTTCGCAGGCCGGTGCTCAATCCACTGAGCTGCACCAGCCAGGGCCAAACTTTCAGTTTTAAGATGAGTAAGTTCTGGGGATCTAATGTACAGCATGATGACTATATATGACATTTCCACATTTTTATACTTGAAAGTTGCTAGGAGACTAAATTGTGAAGGTCTCACCACACATAACAAGAAAAATGGTCACTATAGGAGGTAATGGATCATTAACTAACCTTATTGTGGTAATCATTTTACAAAATATATATGCATTAAATCATCATATTGTGCACCTTAAATTTACACAATGTTATATGTTAACTATATCTCAAAAATCTTGTAAAAGATTCCTCATAATATTTATTCCATTATTAAAAATAACTTTTACCGGGGGCAGGGAAGTAGAGCAAATGGGGAGATACTGGCTACAGGGTACAAAGCTGCAGTTATCTAGGATGAAGAAATCTAGATACAATGTGCAGCACAATGACTATAGTTCACAATATTGTGTTCAACACTGGAAATTTGCTAAGAGAGCAGATTTCAGGTGCTCTCATCACACACAAAGTAAATGGCAACTATGTGAAGAGACGAGATGTTAATTAACTTGATTTTAGAAATCACTTCACAGTCTATACATATATCAAATCATATTGCAAACCTTAAGTATATACAATTTTTATCTTTACAAATAAGGAATAAAAATATTGTTTCATATTGGGAATAATAAAACCATGGACCCACGTCTCTCTTTTCTGTCTTGAATTTTAGACTATTTCATATTGCTACTTACAGATTGCCGTTGTATGTTTTTTTCAATATTATAAACCCCTTCAAACTCTTAATTGGTGGAAAAATCATTTGGAATTTGGACTTACACTCTTTGAGACATAGTGAATGTGTTCCAGATACAAATTTCACAGCACACAACTCAGGTGAACAATATTTACGATTCTATAATTTATAGTTATTTCTCTATACAGTCCCTCTTCAACTTAGTAGGATACAGCTGAACCTAGTCATTCTATAAAATAGTTAATTCTGTATTTTTTCATTCAATTCAGGGTTTTCTACATTAGGAAAGAATTGACTTCCCCCTCACTTTCCCTGAGGTGGTACTTAATTAGGGTTTATACAGGATTCCCATGTACAATTATGACTGTGTTACGAGAGGGGTGATCTGGTTCTAGATTCTCACGTGTTTGTCTCAAACATCCTTTGCTACATATATTGTTCTGTCTTGCTCTCAGCTGTAAGCATTTTCTGCTCTGACCTTTACTAAGGTATTCATACTCTCTCTGAGTTCCTAGTTGTAAGACTACTGCTGTTTTCTGCTATACCACTCCCTTATGTCAACAGTGAGACCCTTAGGCTCTGCCAGAGAATCCCCTTGCTTGTTTTCCATCTCTCACGATTACCACTCCAGAGTCACAAAATCTCCATGAACTGTTTCATACCAGATTGATCCGCCTAGCCAAACCTTCTCCTTGTCTACTTCCAGCTGCTCTTGCACGATGCTGAAGTATGAGAAATGCTGGGATCTTGAAGATCTCTGTGTCATATATAAAACAGAGCACAGATTCTACCTTCTTTCAAAGTTTTACCCTGTTTTAGTATTTTATTTCCATTTTACCCATGTCAAAACATGGATGTACCCTGAATGAGACATACTGAAAGATTCCTTCTAAGAAACACACCAGCAACTATTGTGTGCAGTCTTTTCCGACTCTGCCCTCTGCCCATCTTCCACAGCCAAAGAATTTCTAGTTAAGTGACTATGATGTCTTCCATTGCATTGGGCAGTAACATTTATTTTTTTATTTTTTATTTTATTTATTTATCTTTAGAAGGGAAGGGAAGGAGAGACAGAGAGAAACATCAATGTATGGTTGCCTTTCATGCATCCCCTGCTGGGAACTGGCCTGCAGGGAACTGGCCAGCAACCCAAGCATGTGCCCTGACTGGGAATCGAACCGTGATCGTGTGGTTCGCAGACCCAAGCTCAATCCACTGAGCTACACCAGCCAGGGCCGGGCAGTAACATTTAAAGTCTACTTTGAGCAGTGACCACCAATGTAGAAGAAAAAGCAATTGCAGGGGTCTGAACACTGTAACTCACATACACCTAAGCAAATAATTCAAAATGTTACTTTGCCATAGCTAATCCTATTTCAATATTGCTCATAGAGCCTATGGTATAATAAGCACATGTTATAACCTCAGTAGAAATTGTGAATTGAAAATTGTATTGGTTCTAACAATTGCAAGATAGAGATACTACATATAAATTTACATGCTGCCCTGGCTGGTGTGGCTCAGTGGATTGAGTGCCTCCCTGTAATTCAGCGGGTTGCTGGTTCAATCCCCAGTCAGGGTATAACAGGGTGCAGCCAAGAGGGGACCCCCCAAAAGGTATTTGGAATGGGGTCCAGAACTCAAGGTGTCCAGGAAATATGAGAAAGATATATAGGATATCCTCACCCCTTCCCCCCACAAGTGTGAGTTGGGGGAAGGGACACATGGAGCAGGAACATGCAGAGCTGTTCTGTACAGCAAAAACTTTGCAGCCAACCTCTGGCATGGTCATTTAACATATCTATAACCTTTAACTGGCTGCATAGATATGTTAAATAGCTGTGGCCATGCTCTGAGCCAAGGGGATGGAAAGGGACTTCCCCCACAAGATGTAACTGGGGGCAGGTGTCCCAGGTGACAGCGCCTGTGTGAGACCTTGGGGAAGATTGGCTCCATGCCATAGGGCCACACCTGCCCAGACCCACAGTGGCAGTCCAGTAAAGCTGGGAGGTTATGGGAGTGCTGGCAGTGTAGCCAATTGTGGGAAGCGTCAGAAATGGTGCTGCAGAGGAAGATTGGCACAAGGATTTAAATCCAGACTCAGCAGCCACTGAGGAGAGAGCCATGTGCAGCTTTGGTGTGGGAAAGGATCACGTGGCTGTGGCAGTGCTGGGGGAGAGCCACCCACTTCTGGCAGAGTGCAGAACCCTGCAGCCATGTGAGGAGAAAGATCCATGCAATTTTGCCAGAGTGCAGACTCCCGCAGCTTGAGTAGAGAGAATAACCATGCGGCTTTAGCAGAGAACTGCCATTTGGCTTTGGCAGAGCAGCGACCCCCACTCTCCCCACAGCCCTGGTGGAGAGAAGAACCATGCGGTTTTGGCCAGAGTGGGGACCCCTGCAGCTTTGGTAGAAGAAGACCACATGGCTTTGGGGTGCTCCCTTTGGCCACGTGGCCTGGGAATCAGGAGAGACTTCGCCTGGAAGAAGGGTGAAAGAACTCATGCCAATAGGCCATGAGAAGGTGCCACATGGCTTTGGAGTAATTAGAGATCCTGCCTGGACAGTGACACAGCTGAGGGTGCCAGGTAGCCTGAATCCCAGACATTTGCTTCTTTTCCAGAGTTATAGTACCCTGAATCAGGGCAGGGGGAGAAGGAAGCACTATAGGCATCTGAGGGTATCCAAAAAGGACTTTGATATTTTAATGGAGATGTTAGGTCACTACTTTAAGTCTGTATAGCATCAAATACACATTCCTTTCCTTTTCACAAATCTCTGGCATTGAGAGACATCTTTCCTAAGGCAGCGGACAATCAAACCTTGTCCTTTCAGTAATTGTATATCTTACCCCCCTTGACCCTGTGTGTGGGTGTTTCTGTAACAGTTTTTGGCATCCCTGGGTAGGACAATAATTGCCCCCGTTGGTCACTTGTTCGGTAACAAGGGCACATGTCTGAGTTGCAGGCCAGGTCCCCAGTAGGGGGCACATGAGAGGCAACCACACATTGATGTTTCTCTCCCTCTCTTTCTCTTTCCCTTCCCTTCTCTCTAGAAAATAAGTAACTAAAATATTTTTAAATAAATAAATAAATAAATAAATAAATAAATAAATAAATAAATGTACATACTTATTTTTACATTAGATTATTGTGGTTTAAAAGTAAAGCAAATAAGGAATGTATGCCAGTGAAATGCTGAATACCTTGGCAGATATTAAAACTAGTTTAGACATAAAAACCTGCCCTCGATGAGTTTATATGCTAATAGAAAGAGACATGTTTGTTCACAAATAACTAACACAAAGCAGATTGTGTGTTATAACAATAAGACATATTAATTGCTCGAATTTATTTAGCTTTAATATCTACCAAACCACGCTTAGCATTTGACACACTTCAACTTACTTATTGCAGATAACAACCAATGATGGTGTTACTATTTCAATATCTCACACCAAGAAACCTCAGGAAGGTGAAGCCATTTGCCCATAACACTGCATTGTATAAAAACCCAGGGAAAGGCAAGGTTGATCCCAGTGGGGTGAGATTCATGACCTGCCTCATTCATGAAGAGGCAGATGAACTGGGTCGCCTTGAAAACGGGTGGGAATTTTAGAGACACATTAGGAGAATGGCTTAAAGATTGCAAAATAACAAAGATGTTTGATTGCAGAGATAACATAATTAGGACTGTATTTTGAAGGCAGCTACTGAGAGAAGAATAAAGAAAAGATTGGAAAGTATGATAAAAATTCCCATCAGAAGGAAAAAAAACTAGATGTTAAATACACCTTGAATTAAAATTGACACTATAATTGAGGAAAGTATGTTTTAATAACTTTCTAGATCCCTGGAATTTTAGTTACCCTATAAAACCAGAGTCCAAATACACACCACTCAAAGATACATTGAAGTATAAAGCCAGTGATATCTATGGACTCAAAAAAACCCAGATGCTTAATTTGTCTACTGCTGCCTCATAGACACAGACAACAGTAAGCTGGTTAGCAGAGGGAAGGGGGGTGAGAGGTAGTATAAGGTAAAAGGGGCCAAAAATATGGTGATGAAAGATTATTTGACTTTGTGTGGTGCACACACAATGCAATATACAGAGTATGTATCATAGACTATGCAATCTTATTAACCAATGGCACGCCAATACATTTAAACAAATTAATTAATTAATATTAAAATGCCATTTGAGAATTCCATTACATCAATTAATTAATGGGTATTTAAATACTATTTTTTAATATTTGAGGAAAAATAAACAGCTATAGTCATCTAACACACTGATTTATTAACCTAATCGAATAAGATCTCTGCTTGAACCAATAATAATATTATTTAGAGACTTAAAATATATTTTTAAAGATTTTATTTATTTATCTTTAGAGGAGAAGGGAAGGAGAGAGGGAGAGAATATTAATGTATGGTTGCCTCTCATGGGTCCCCTGCTGGGAACTGGTCTGCAACCCAGGCATGTGCCCTGACTGGGATTCGAACTGCAATCCTCTGGTTCGCAGGCCTGTGCTCAACCCACTGAGCTACACCAGCCAAGTATTTAGAGACTTTGATTGAGTGTACATGGGCATTAATTTTGTCACCTTAGAATGATGTTATATAAGGAAGTAGAGCAAAATATCAAAGATTACACATTTTGGGAGTCTAACTTTTATCTGACTAAAAAAATCAAACTTAAAATGAATTGTAAATTATGCCACTTTTCAACATAGCCAATAGACTTAGTAATTAATTACTGATGTCTCAGCTGTTTTGTGTCATTGGAAAGATTATGGGTCCAATGCACTCAAGATTACATCTTCCATAATTGCATGAATAGTTAGCCTGCCACAGATAAACCTGCCATGTTTCACTGACTTCCCTGGATATCAATAAGAATTATGTCATAAAGAGTTTCCCTGGTCAAATTACTTTAAGAAATATTAACTTCAAAAAAAGACAAATGTTTGTTTTGTTTTATTTTTCTTGTAGACTTTCCTTTTATTATAATATGATCGCATGAACTTCAAATTTCCAGGACAGCAATATAGAAAGTACATAATATTTATGGAAATTATAAGATCATAGAATCCTTTATTACCTAAACATTTCTCTTGACTATAATGCTATCAAATATACTTTGAGTATTCTACTGTAAACCATAGAACAAAGCTTCTTGTAATATACATTGTTTTTATTTTCAAAATCAAATAAAAATGATATATAGGGGAAAATGCATGACTAGTTTTTATATGCATATGCTATTTACTACTTTAATCAAGTAAGACTTCCATGGAGGCTAATTGGACACATTTCATAATGCAGTGGCTATCTGATGCATGGCAATTGGCTAGTTTCACTTTTCACAAAGTCGAAGATCTATTTGGAGGGACAGGGAACAGCAGCAGGCATACAGGGATGGGAGACAGGAAAGTGAAGAAGGCTGATAATGAGTGTGTTCTTATGCCAGCTACCACAATGGACAACCAGAGATGATTCCTGCAGTGACACCCTCCAAAGGATTAGAAAATGCATGCTTCCACATTATTCCAGCAATGGGTTGCTGGAGCTCTGTCATTTATAACCCCATACCAGTTAGTCCCTTGTTAAGAGCTGCACGGATGGGCACTTCTGGGCAAAGTGGGTTCTGGCAGCATTACCCAACACATTATCTGGTATAAGAAGATAACACTTATTCTGCAGCACTAGGAATAGTAGAGTAATCTGTACAGGCCTGAAGAAGAAATGCATTGAATGCCCTCAATAAAAAAACACTTACTGTGGTAGTTAGAAATTATAAAAAGAGTCATGAAAGGTTATTTAAAAAAAAGAAAAGACCAATTTGTCATTTGGAAGAGAAATAGTGTTGAAACAGAGTCAGAATCTCAGCATAGGCTTTTCCCTAAATGAACACAGGACAAAGAATGACCACAGCTAAAGAATAAATGAGTAGGGCTAACAGGTCAGCTCTATCAGTTATCTAAATGGGTCAAAAAATCTAAGGAAAACCATGAAAGAAAACTTGGGAGGCATACATAGATCCAGGAGTTCCAACATTTCTCTATTAGATTTACAAATAAGAGGGTAGAAGAGTGTTGAGTTGAAAATATTTTGAGGGAATCATGAATGAAAATCTTCCAGAATTGGAAGTGTACTTGAATCCTGTTATTGGAAAAACCCATGATATATAAAGCAGGACAAATGAAAAGATGAACCTTGTCTAGAAACTTGTAGTTTAAATTCAGATCAAAGATACAGAGAAAATCCTAGAGTTAAATAGTGGTACAGATTATCAATTTCCCTACAGAATTCCCTTAAAATTTTTCAACCAATGTATCAGTATTTTACCACTACCCAAGTAAGAAATGTTGGGTTTTCAATACACATGAGAATTAATGCTGGTGCTTTTACTTTCTTCTTTTTCTTTTTCAAAGTAGAAAGCAATGTTTAAACACATTAATCACATTTAGATTTCTTTTTAATTATTACCTTAAAATTGCTGTAGCAATTAAAGGATGATTTACTACTTGGGACTTTGTGTCATACTTTTGAAGATATTGCAGCAAGAGATCAGCAATAATTTATTTTAATGAATGAGGAGCATTGTCTAAATATATTTTGAACTCGTATAGTCTGGCTGTTCAGTTATATTAAATTGTATGAGTTACTGATGAAAAAACTCTTATAAGTAAGTAGGAAACCCAGGCTAATGTTCCCATCAGTACTCTATTACTGTTTTTTCTCCTTTCTATAAAATACATTTTTCTATTTAGTAAAATGCTCCACATTTATAATTTATGAAATGTTTATCTCCATATCTATTATCTTTAAATCTATATACATATATCTTATCTATACATTTGAATATACAAACCATTTCCATAGTTACTATTTTACATAATTATTTCATATACTTTAAATTATGTATGGTTTTAAACAGTTGATATTGACATTGAATTTCAAATGCTAGAGATTTTACAGTCAGCTTAATGGAATATCTAAGCAGAGGTCAATGAGGTGATCTATTTATAAATATGTATATAAATCAAATAGCATGTACACTTATTTTATAAAAAATTATGTCCTTTGGAATTTACATAACTCAGCCTTCAATAGTAATTAACATGACCTTTATTTCAAATTATATCTTCTTTGTAAAATTTGTCTTTAGCAGATATTTAACCACTTATGATAGAGGTAAGAGGAAAGGATGTATATCAGTGTCTAAGCCAAGTATATTAAATAAAGCACTTCCTCTCTCTGGATAGCTTAAACACTCATGATAGTTGTTGAAAAACTATGGATAGTGATGAAACAGTTTTACTCTTCCTCCATTTCAGAACATCCAGCCAATTTATTTACTACAAGAATTTTTGCTGTTTTCATGCATGAAAGATTGATATCAGGTTAAAGTAAGAAATTACCTAACAAAACATATCATAAACAAAATAAAACAAACAAAAAAGAGTTGCACATCTCCTCCTGAAAATGTGGGAGAGGAATAGAAATCTTATGCACTGCAGTCAGAAATATACTTGTGTAAGTTCATGAGTAGGCCCTAGGTAAGTCTCCAATCCCAATCTTCCAGCAGTGGCAACAGCCCACTTTTCCTAACTCAGAGAAGCTCAGGGAAAAGGAAACCAAAGGGGTGTACGATAGGGGATTCAAGAGTTGGAAAATTTTAGCTTAAGGTAAAAAGTTATAGGTGTAGCAAGTCATGCGTATGTTAAAGCTTTTGTTTCAGAAACTACAGATAAAGGACCATCCTGACTCCTGGAAGAACAGCTGACCTCCTGGGGCACTGCTAAAGACCATGCCTGGGGACAAGTGGAGGCATCTGGGCCTTTGTGTTCCTGAGAGAGACAGATGACCACCCCTCCCCCCCCAGGAACAGCTAACTGCCCAGGACAGGAATGTTGCAGCTTCTAAATCTCAAAGCTCTCACTGCACCTTGTTTATTCCACCCCTTTTATAAAAGGTCTGGCCTGGAAAGAAAAGACAAGATTGTCTGTTGGGGTGTGACCCCACCACCTTCCCAGATTGCTGGCCATCTAAATATAGCACCCATAAAGATTCCATTGCAGCCCTGGCTGGTGTAGCTCAGTGGATTGAGCGCAGGCCTGAGAACCAGAGTATTAAGGTTCGATTCCCAGTCAGGGTACATGCCTGGGTTGCAGGCCAGTTCCCAGCAGGGGACACACAAGAGGCAACCATACATTGATATTTCTCCCCCTTTCTCCTTCCCTTCCCATCTAAAGATAAATAAATAAAATATTTTAAAAAAAGATTCTATTGCTTTCTCTGCTTATTGGGTTTGGTAGTGACAGGCAGCCCGAATGCCAGTGACTTTTCCGGTTACATGCACACATTCACAAAACAAAGTTTGCAGAGATGTTCATGTGGCCCTATGACCTTTTTCTCCAAGGGAAATTGGAATAACTAAACTTTGTAAAAAGAAAAAACTGTCAATGAATTGACATAGAGTGCCTATATCATTGAGAGTACAGTAAATGTGGTAAACTACTTACTTCTTAAGGAGTCAATGGAAGTTTACAAAAGCAAAAAAAGGAGAGGGGAATATATTTATGTAGATGGCCATATGATGCTTAAAAGAATTAACCATAATTCATTTAAATTATTACCCCTGATACCTACAGAGACTACATGCCATAGAGTAGACATATCACAAAATTTTGCTGCACAGTTGAGTAAGCTGCCTATTATAAACCAATCCTTAAAGGAAAGTTCACAGATATTAAACTAATACAATTAATAATGAAAGTCCAAATAAAGAGTTTATATGCCTGGTTATCTAGTAGTGTGCCACTCTAGAATATTAGAATAAAAGACATGAGGGACATAATTATTGGCCTGCCCACTGCAAAAAATGGCAAGTCTTGAGAAACAGAAAGATGAGAACTCTTTCCAGTGAAAGCAGATATAAGAAATATAACACATAAATGCATGTGATTTGGATCTTGAACCAGGAGAAAAATCTTTTTTTCTTTTACTTTTGCTGTAATGATCATGAGGTTAATATATGAAATTTGAAATAGTCTGTGGATTAGATAATAGTAGTATATCAATGTGAATCTTCTGATTGGATAATGAACCATGGTTGTTTAAAACAAAGTACTTTTTAAGGAAATACTGAAAAGTTTAGAAATAGAGAAGCATCATATCTGCAGCAGGAGAACAAGCAGAAGAGCATGTGGCAACATATCAACATTTGAGAGCTTAGTGAAGAATATACAGTGATTCTTTGTACTATTCTTGTCTCATTTTTATAAGCCTAAAATGATTCTTTTTTTCAAGTTAACTGAAAGAATGCTCTTCTTTAGTCATTTTATATCTTGACAAGCTTTGCAAAAATCATTTTTAAGGATTCAGAATTTCAGTGGGTAAAGAGGAAAGATACATGAAAGTAAAAAATTGTAATGTTTGCATATATAATTTTTAAAATAACAACAACAATAAAAATAACAGCAGAAAGCATGTATAGTTTTGAAGTACCATTTCTCACTTTCTTAACTCTGGGTATAGGAAAAAAATTGTATTCGTTTTAGGGCAAGAAATGTCCTACTGCTTTCAAAGAATAAGTCTCCTGGTGGAATGAACTAAGGGGCAGACTATAAATACAGTTCCAAAATGGCAATAATTTAGAGGGGAGTTCAATAATTTAGGGAGGAAGAAAACAAGAGAAAGACTGCTCGGAAGGTTTTCAGTAGCAACTATCTTTATCATAGAACAAATTTGCAGTTGCTGCCTTCCTTTCAATGCCATGGTATTGTTTCCAGTGGAATTTCAACAGAAAGAAGTGGCTGCTTGACAGTTTCTGTGTGGCCACCCAGCTGTTCAGGCAGTTAAAGGACTCAAGTTGTATAGGCTGAGGTGTGGGCAACCATGCAGTCCTCCACTGAAACACAAGTGAGCATCTTACTAGACTATTTACCAATTTATTTGTAAATTTATTTAAAATGACAATCAGTACTGTGAGACAGTGAAGAAAGCCAATGCTCTTGCTTAAATAAATAATGACCAGTAAGGCCACATATGACAAACCCACTGCCAACATCATATTAACTGGGCAAAAAACTAAAAGGGTTTCTCTTAAGGTCAGAAACAAAACAGGTTTGTCTGCTTTCACACTCTTATTAAACATAGTACTGGAAGTATTAGCCACAGCAATCAGAAAAGGAGAAGAAATAAAAGGCATTCAAATTGAAAAGAGAAAGTAAAATTGTCATTATTTGCAGATGACATAATATTGTATACAAAAAACCCTAAAGATGCCACCAAAAACCTACTAGATCTGATCAATGAATTTGGCAAAGTAGCAGGATACAAAATTAATATTCAAAAATCATTGGCATTTTATATACCAATAATTAACTATCAAAAAGAAATAAATAAAGAAAACCATCATGTTTACTATTGCAATGAAAATAAGGTACTTAGGAATAAATTTAACCAAGGAGGTAAAAGACCTATACTTGAGAAATTATAAGCTACTGAAGACAGAAATAAAGAAAAATACAAATAAGAGGAAATGTATACTGTGTTCATGAATAGAAAGAATTAACATTAAAATGCCCATGCTACCCAATGTAAACATTTCAAGCAATTGCCATTAAAATACCATTGGCATATCTCACGGATCTAGAACAAATACTCCAAAAAATTTATATGGAACCACAAAAGATCCCAGATAGCCTCAGCAATCTTGAGAAAGAAGAACAAAATCTGAGGTTTCACACTACTTAATATCAAACTATACTACAAGGCCATAGTAATTAAAACAGTACCATATTGCACAAGAACAGGCATATATATCAATGGAACAGAATAGAGAACAAGGCAATAAACCTATGTTTTTATGGTCAATCAAGATTTGACAAAAAAAGGCAAAAACATGCAGTAGGGCA
Source organism: Artibeus jamaicensis (assembly GCF_021234435.1). Taxonomy (NCBI): domain Eukaryota; kingdom Metazoa; phylum Chordata; class Mammalia; order Chiroptera; family Phyllostomidae; genus Artibeus; species Artibeus jamaicensis. The sequence goes on along the minus strand of NW_026522028.1, from coordinate 3,145,088 downwards.
AAGACAGTCTCTTTAATCAATGATTTTGAGAAAATTGGACAGATACATGCAAAAAAAGGAAATTAGATCACTAACTTATACTATACACAAGAATAAATTCAAAATAAATTAAAGACTTGAAAGTAAGTCACAAAACCATTGTCCTAGAAGAAAACATAGGCAATGAAATCTCAGACAAAATATTGCTTTCTCATAGCAATATTTTTATTGATATATCTCCTTGGGCAGGGGAAACAAAGGAAAAATAAACAAATGCAACTATATCAAACTAAAAAGTATTTTAAAATTGTTTATTTATTTTTAGAAAGAGGGGAAGGAAGGGGGAAAAGGAAGGAGAGAATCATTGATGTGCTAGAGAAACATTGATTGGCTACCTCTCGCACACCTCCAACAGGGCACTTGGCCTGCAACCCAGGCATGTGCCCTGACCAGGAATCAAACCAGTAACTTTGTGCTTTGTAGTAGGAAGCCCAACCAACTCAGCGATACTAGTCAAGAAACTAAGAAGCTTTTGCAAAGCAAAAGAAACCATCAACAAAATGAAAAGGAGGAACTCTGTGAGGTCCTAAGTTGCTGACTTTGAAGGGGACTTAAGTGTTATTAGCCTACGTACAATCTTTCTTGTATCTTGTATCCTCTTCAATAAATGTTTCTGTTTTTCTTATTACATGGCTGAATACTTTCTGGGAAGACCTTGTATGTACAGAAAGATTAAGAGACAAACATATTTGTACATAGGAAAACAGACAATTTTATGAAAAGTATATATCTGCTATATAAAAATAGCATTAGACTTCCTTGAATTTAATAGAATAACAAAGAAAGAGATGAACATGGACCTGAAAAAAATTAATGAACTTCAGTTAAACACATTAGAATTTGGGAAATTCAATTAAGGTTAAGAAAAAACTGATTTTTTGGTAGGATTAACTCCTGGCTTTTAAAGTGATAAGTCTTTAACCTACAGATTTTTGATAATGAAAGTACTTTTATTTTATTTTTCCTTTGTGTCATAAAAAATTGACATTTTTAACTGCAATTTTACTTTCTTCAGAATTCTAGGTTAAAATGGAATCAATTCCCACCACTTGGCATTTTATCCCAACCTCTCACATACTCTTTATTTTTTATCATTTCTAGATCAACTGGATTTTATTATACTCAAGCCCCTAAATGTAGTAATGTGGAAAATATTGTTTTTGCTTTATTTTTGAAGACAATTTGAGTGAATAAATTATTTTAGAAACATTTTATTTCTTTCAGAATACTGAGCATATTTATACATTTCTATTCTGGTTTCACTGTAGCTATGGAGATTTCTATGGTTTACTTTATTATTCCCTCAGTGACTTTGCTTTTTATGCCTAGATTGCAGTAGAATACATTCTTTATCCTTGAAATCCAATAACTTAACAGGATGTGCCTTGATGTCAATTGTTCTGAATGAGTTTCCCTGATATATGATCTGCTCTTTTGATCCGCAGATTCGATTTTTCCTTCATTTCAATTAAATTTTCCTGTATTATGCTTCTGTGTGCCTTTTTTTATTTATTTATAGGAAGATATAGAAAGGCTTTTCTCCTATTGATTGTAATGATTTTCATCCAAGTTTATTATCTCTGATGTTTCTCATTTATTTATTGATTTGTAGTCATGTTATTTTGATTTCCAATTTGTCTCACCTGTCCTCTGGTTTCTGTATTTTATCCTTCTATTAGGCTTTATCACTTCATCTTCAGCTTTTGTTCACTTTTAATTCATTTAAAATATGAAAGCTTTCATAAATTTACATGCCATCCTTTCACATGCACTATGCTAATTATTTACTTTATCATTTCAATTTCAGGATATATACAATATCTAAATAAACAAATAATAGTAACAAAGTAAGTTGAGATTTATCAAGTTAGGCATTGAGCACAGTGATTTACATGCATTAATTTATTTAATTCGCACAGTAGCCCTAAATGGAAGGGATTCTTCTCCATTTTACAGATGAGGAAACTAGAACTAAGAGAATTAAGTAACTTGCTCAGAGATATATAAATAGCAAAAGACAGACCAAGATGCAGATTCTAGCTATTTATCATAATGTTATTCATATTTACTGACTTCTATTCTTCCTCTGATTCATTAACTGCCAAACACAACCCAATCTGTCTGGAAAAAGTCCAACCATTGTTAACATAATGAGAATGGTTTGCATGACATCAATGTAACCTGGCAGCCAAGGAGAGTGGACTGCAATGCACATGTGTGAACAATGATGACTTCACCTCACCGTACTAGTCAGTGGGGGTGGTAGACACTTTTGAGTGAGCATGTGTGCTGTGTGGCTGTTGCCTTCAAAATGAGCAAGTAGAGCAATGAATCTGCATCAAATTTTGCATCAAGCTTGAACATTCCTCCTTGGAAACTATTCAGATGATTTAGAAGGCTGCAGCTATGGGCAACTAGTGATTGACAGCTTCATCACGACAAAACTCCCACTCATGCATCACGTTGCATGAAAAGTTTTTTGGGGGGCAACATCAAATTACCCAGATGACTTAGCCCCCTACAGCCCATATTTGGCACTCTGTGCCTTCTGGCTTTTCCCAAAACTAAAATCACCTTTGAAAGAGAAAAGATTTCAGACCATTGTTGAGATTCAGGAAAATATGATGGGGCAGCTGATGGCGACTGGGGGAACTGTGGGAGGTCCCAAGGTGCCTACTGTGAAGGGGACTGAGGTGTCATTGTCCTGTGTACAATGTTTCTTGTCTCTTGTATCTTCTTCAATAAATGTCTCTCTTTTTCATATTATGGCTGGATATGTTCTGGACAAGCCTCGTATAAGAAATTCACTATTAGGCAAAACATTATCTTTATGATATCAGTATACTTATCAAAAAGAGGGGGACTAAGATACAACTTGAGCATTAAAAGAGGAGCAAACTCAGAAAATAAAAATGATATTTAAAGTAATAGAGTGAATAGGTTAGAGAGGGCTCTTGGGAAATTTTCATGTATATTATCATGACACCCAGGGAACAGTGTGTTATATGTTTGAGTTTTGACAATTATTCACTTTTGTTATTCTCTTAATATCTACATCTCTATTTCTTTTTATCCCTGTGAATAAGCATCATGGAAATATAAGAGTTGCATCTGTGTTGCATGAGAGGGGGACAATGAGCCTGTAAGCATGTGGTCGTGTGTGTGTGTGTGTGTGTGTGTGTGTGTAGGTAGGTGTGTGTTTAGGAGGCACCTATGAAACGATTCCCTGCGGCCTACTGTCCAGAGGAAAGAGATCAATTGATCAGTAACAACTGGTAGAGATAATAAAAAACAAACTAAATGACACGAGCACTAGGACCATTAATTAATTAATTAACTGATAAGAGAGGATAGAATAGGGGAAACAGTGCCAGCTGGCATAAAAATCCAGTCCTTTAATGTTAATTGATCTTTCTCACTATTTGTACTCTACCTTCACTGACTTCCTGAAACTCAGAAAAGTGGTGCAAAAAAGCAGGGCAATAGGGCCAGTGAGGTGTTCAACAGTGAACTGGGAGGTTTGGGGCACCTTAATTTGAATTCTGAAAATATATTATTCTTATTTAAGTAGCACTTTAACTCCAGTTCAATTTCTGCAGTTTGTAAACTAGCATTGTGAGGGGTGCCTTCAAAATAAAAATTCATTATATTACCTGGTTTTCTGGCACAATTCACTTTGGGTTAAAGAAAACTGATTCATCTGTGAATCTTTAACAAAAATTTAGCTCATGTATTAGTATCTATCTGTCTCTTTTTAGATCCTTCCCCTTTTCTCCTGTAGTTCTTATGCTATAAGCCTATAGTCTTACAAGAGAAAAACAAAGGTTGTTTTTTTGGATCTCATTGGCACAGTGATTTAGAGCAAGAAAATGTCCCATGACTATAACTGATGAAACTCTGGTATCTTTGACCATCTGAATTCTTCCTTGAAAAAGTTAAATGATGACAGGATCTTTATTTTTCAAGGTTTTAAGTGTAATCCTTATGAGTTTTGTTGCACATATTTCAGAACAAAGGTTTTTTAAATCAACCGCAGCAATAATAAAAGTATGATCATGGTCATTTGACAAATCTTGGAAAACTAGAAACATCTAGTTTTCCTGGAAACACTCTTTTACAAATGCTACAAAAGCAGGACAAGATGGCAATGTGGCAGACCACTGCCTCTCCCTCTCCCCACAGAACTTGATAATTAAACAGCTATCCACACACAAAAACAGCTCTTGAGATCTGTAGAGTCCTATTAAATATTTTAGCACCATCCCATCCCTCAAGCCAGAATTATTCAGTGCCAGGAGGGAACTTCCCAGCTGGAAAGAAAGAATGAGGTGAGAAACTGGCTCCTCCAGCCTTCCAGGGTGCCACACCAATGTCAGGCTTTGGTTTTACTCCATCCAGAATAGCAAAGCTGAGATGTACAAAGACAGCTAGGAACAAGGAAGAAAAGCACAGCCTATTAATGACAGCCATGAGTAACTGCAGTTCACAGAGACAAACTCAGCAGATTTCACCACCAATGAAACCAACAGCCAACATAGCTGCTCTGGATGCTCTGCAGATTTCACCTGCCTTTGCCCTACAGGTATTTATATTCATGGATGCCAGTCACTGAGCCCATCCTGGCTCTCTCTCCTCTCTACTCCTGCATCAGCCCAGAAGCCCAGGAAACACACCAGCATCCAGCTCAGGCCCCTTTGAGAAAATAAGTACAAGATGTCAGCCAGCTGAGTCTATCTGCACTCTCTCTGTCCACCATGCCCCAGGCAAAATCCAGTAAATGCACCAACAGCCAGCTTAGGTTTCTGTGGCTGCAAAAGTATAAAATACCAGCCTACAATCCCCTACCCCCTGCTAACACCACCAACTGTGCACAAACTCCGGGCTAGCCGCTCCAGCTGTGCACCTTATGCCTATCATCAGCCTCAACTATAGTGCGCACAGCTGGAGGGAAAGCAAGTGGCCACAGGAGAGCCTATTAACAGCTATCAGTGAGCCACTAATTGGTCCCAGGCCATGCTGACTGCCCTGGTCCCCAACACTATGTATGTGTCTGCCACTGGCCTCTGCTGCTACAGGGACACCTGCAACTGAGTGTGTGTATACCACCAGCTCCAGCCACCACCCCTGCCTGTCCTGGTCCCTAGCCACAAGATCTAGAGGCACCACTGAGGGCCACAACAGCCATCGCAACACCGTGTGCCCCCTATAGCACTTGCCAAGGACAACAGAATTGTCAGTGCAGTGGAACCCAGTAGCCTGAGCTGAAGAGACATCACTCTCCACATAGACCAGGTGCTATGCTTGTGTCCCCACAACTTGGCACCCAGTACCACTAGAGTAGCATGACCCCACCCAGGAGTTAAAGTCTTCCCTTATCAGTCTATAAGGTCTCGAAGAGCTGACTGCTTTTTTAAACATTCAGACACCTCAAAAGGCTAGAGATTACTAATAAGTATGGAAATATGACTCCATAAAATGAATATAGTTAACCTCCAGACCTGGCCCCAAAGAAAGGAAGATCCAGGAATTGTTCAACAAAGTATTCATAATATTTTTAAAAGATGCTTAGAGAGCTTTAAGAGAATCAGACACAGTTTTACAATATAAGGAAGAAAATACATAAACAAAATGAAAACATCAACAAAGGAGAAGAAAACATTAAAAAGAACCAAACAGGAAATTTTGAGCTGTAAAACATAATGGCTGAAATGAAGAATTCATCAGAGAGCTTCAAAAACAAACTTGAACAAGCAGAAGAAAGAATCAGTGAGCTATATGGGAAGTCAATAACAATTATCCAATCAGAGAAGAAAAAATTATGAAAAGGAATAAAGACACCTATAGGACTTATGAAACACCATTAAAAGAACTAAAGTATATATCTTTGGAGTCCCTGAAGGAGGAAAGAGAAGAAAGGATTAGAAACCTTATTTAAAAAAAATAATGGCAGAGAAATCTCCAAACCTGGGGAAAGATTTAGATATCTAAGTTCATGAAGCTAAAGAATCACTCCCAAACTTCAACACAAAACCAGCTTTTCTAAGGCATGTAATAACAAAACTGTCTAAAAGTAAAGACAGGAAGAGAATTCTAAAAACAGAAAAAAAACACCCAAAATTCTCTCATACAAGGGAACCTCATAAGGCAATCAGTGGATTTCTCACCAAACACCTTACAAACCAGGAGGGAATAGAGAATAGAAAAACAATAGAAAAGGCCAACAAATCTAAGAACTGATTTTCAAAAAGACATACAAAACAGACAAACTTTAGCTAGACTAAGTAAAAAAGAGAGAGGACTCGAACAAATAAAATCAGAAATGAAAGAGGAGACATTAGAAATGATACCATGGAAATACAAAGAGTGACAAGAGACTAATATCAATAGTCATGTGCTAAAAAAATTGGACACCAATAAGAAATAGTTAAATTTCTAGGAAAATACAACCTACCAACACAGAAACCATGAAGAAATAGAAAACCTGAGCATAGCAATAACAAGTAAAACAATTATCTCAGGATGATAGATGCAGAAAGAGCATTTGACAAAATACAAAAAGCCAAACTCATAGAAATAGAGAGTAGAGTGGTGGTAACCAAGGGCTGAGGAGTGAGGTAGATGGGCAGAGATGGTTCAAAGGGTGCAAACTTCTGATCATAAGATTTATAAGTTCTGTACACCACACTGACTGCAGCTGACAATGCTGTATAATATACTTAGAAATTGCTAAGTGATCAATCTCAAATCATCTTTTTATAAAGATTTTATTTATTTTTAGAGAGATGGGAAATGAAGGAGAAAAAGAGGGATAAACAGCAATGTGTGGTTGCCTCTCACCTGTCCCCTACTGGGGACCTGGCCCTGCAACCCAGGCATGTGCCCTGACTGGGAACCAAACTGGCAACCCTTTGTTTCACAGGCCCATGCTCAATCCACTGAGCTACACCAGCCAGGGCTCAAATATTCTTACCACAAAAGTCATTCTGCAATATGTAAGCTTATCAAATCAACTCATTGAACACACTAACCATGTTATCTGTTAATGATATCTCCATAATTATATCTCAATAAATCTGAAATAAATAAAAATGTTCTTATTTCCATGTGCACTGAAAGGGCATAAAGAATGAAAGAACATATGAATATAATCAATGTATGACAACATGAAATTTGATTTTAGTTAAAATATAACACACTTATATTTAGACTAGTAAAAATTCTTCAGGATTTAATCTAATGAAGTTCACATATATCATCTAACTAAAGAATCCTGGTTCTGGCCAGTGTAGCTCAGTGGATTGAGTGTGGGCCTGCAAACCAGAGGATAGTGGTTTGATTCCCAGTCAGGGCACATGCCTGGGTTGCAGGCCAGTTCCCAGTAGGAGACACATGAGAGGCAACCATACATTGATATTTCTCTTCCCCTCTCCTTCCCTTCCCCTCTAAAGAGAAATCAATAAAATATTTTTAAAAAACCAAGCACTGTTTAAAAAAAAGAATCCTGAAGAATGAGTTAAGATTTATCAAGTTTGGGGCATAGGCACTCAATAGTTGAAACTATGTAGTCATGTAGAAGTCAAGAATTGAAACAATTCCTCAGTGCGGGTATTAATGACAAGAGAAGTACTTTATACATTTGAAGGAACTGAGAAGGAACTTGGAGGGCCTGGATTTTCCATAGTAGCACTGTCCAGCAGAAATAAAATGCAAGCCACATATAAAACTTAAAAATTTCCTGCCCTGGGTGGTGTGGCTCTGTGGATTGGGTGTCAGCTTGTGAACTGGTGGGTCAACTCCTTGGTTCCCAGTCAGGGTGCATGCCTGGGTTATGGGCCAGGTCCCTGGTGGAGACATGTGGGAGGCAACCACACATTGATGTTTCTCTCTCTTTCTCCCTCCCTTCCCCTCTCTCTAAAAATAAATAAAATCTTGGAAAAAAACTTAAAATTCCCTAGTGGTCACATTTTTAAAGGTAAATAATGCAGGTGAAATTAATTGTCATAATCTATTCCCTTTAACCCAATACACCTAAAATGTTATCATGTAAACATTTAATCAATACAATATTTATTAATGATATATTTCCCATTCTACTTTTAAGCTAAGTCTTTGAAATCCTGTGTGTATACTATACTTACAGCACATTCCAATAGGGCAGTATACATTTGAAGTATTCAGTAGCCATGTGTGGCTAATGTCTGCTATTCTGGACATTACAGATTTATGTCAAAGGCTCTGAAACTTTCAACATGCATCAGAATCACCGGGGGTAGGGATTGTTACAACACCAATTTTAGGGCCCACCCCCAATTGTTTTGTTTACCGAATATAGGACAGGGCTTGAGAGTTTGCATTTCCAACAACTTTGCTGTTGATGATGACACTGGAAACTATATTTTGAGAACAACAAATTTGGAACATTCACTGAGATATGCACCTGACTCTATTCATGGAAATTTGATTTATATAAATCAATGATTTAGTTCTTGGGCATACAAAATATTTTTTAACATTTGTTGAACATGTATAATGATTAGTGTGTTTTAACAATATATTACTTTTATATATACAATATTTTACAACCAATTCTGTGATATTTTAAGTCAGAAAGGAAATATCATAGGAAAATGTACTTTACAAGCTTAGGTGGTGCATTTTTTTAAGCTGCAGAAGATAGATTTATAGAATTAAGGGCATTTACAAATAGAATACAATAAAACACCCCCAAAATCTAACTGGGCTATATTTCAAGTAGCCTTATTGATTTAACAAAAATGAAGTCTATGTCTTATTGTTGTCACAATTGTCGGTGGGTTATGCAGGCCAAGGCTGTGTTTACTTTGTAGTTGACTGGATTGAAGACTTGGAGTTGACATGTGACATCTTGTCAGGACAAAAAGGAGAGAGAGGGTGGAGAAAGCAAGCCAGATAATTAACTACCTTGGCCCCAAAGTCTCTTCTCTCACATTACATTGGACAAAATTAGTCAACAATTTAACTGCAGGAGAGGTTAGGAATTGCAAATACACACATGTAAGGGGTTACCCACAGTAGTCAGCTATACAAGCCAAAATCATTATTAGGAGATTTCAATTTCTGAAATTACAAGTTTCAAGATAATGATCAACCATTTGGGCTTAAATTTAAAAGCTGTGCTGCCGGACTCAACATCGCAGCACAGGGAGTTTTTTACACAGTATTTGAAATTGTTATAATTATGATTATAATACAGCCTTCTGAGAGCAATTTTTGACTAGACAAATTTGATATTAATCACTTACAAGTGAGCTGCATAAAAATAAAACTGCATCAATGCATGTCTCAGAAACAAATACAAGAAGCCAGAAACAGAACAAATTGTGAGCATAAAAAAAGACTATACATTCTAAAATACCTACAAATCAGGGCAGAGATAACCATACCCCTTTGGACATGGAAGATAATAGACACACTGCTGAAAAACTAAAACATATTGAAACAGATGCTGCATGAAAAGACCATTAGAAGTATAATTTTCAAATACGTCAGAATGATATGCAATATGAATATTGCCATTTTCACCAGCCTGTCACCAAGTGTACAAGATTATAAATATGTTGACTCACAGAACAAATCTCAGTACGTTTTGAAACTTGAAAGTCTTAGGACATATGTTCTCTGATTAAATGGAAGTAAAGTACAAGTCAATAGAAATGAGATATCTAGAAACTACACAACCGTTTTTTTAAGAACTAGTATCTAAATTATTCACGAAAAATAGAAATATGTCCACACAAGGTCTGTCTTGAAAAAGTCCAGCCATTGTTGATATAACTAGAATAGTTTGCACAACATCAATGTAACCTGGCAGACAGGGAGAGTGGACTGGAATGCGCATGTGTGAACAATGATGACTTCACTGTACTAGTCAGTGGGGGAGGTAGACACCATTCAGTGAGCATATGAACTGTGTGGTCATCATATTCAAAATGGCTGAGTGAGTAGAGCAATAAATCTGCATCACATTTTGTGTGAAGCTTGAACATTCCTGTATGGAAATCACTGAGATGATTCAGAAGGCTGCAGCTATGGGCAACTGGTGATTGGCAGCTTCATCATGACAACACACCCACTCATACATCACATCTCATGCAGAGGTTTTTGGTGAAACTATATATATAAAAAAATATAGCCTGTCCAGAAGATATCCAGACATGTAATATGAAAAATAGAGACATTTATTGATATGTATGATATATACCTAAGCATACATAACTAAATACATTGTTGGTGTTATTATTTTGAACAAACTGTCACTATTAAATAAATTAATAAGAAAAAAGTGTTTACTTTACTTTCATGTATTCTTTTCCTTATTTTATGTATATCCAAGATTCTAACTTATATTATTTTCCCTTCCTTTAAAGAACTTGTTTTAACATTTCTTGCAAGGCCGTTCTACTGGCAACAAATTCCCCCACTCTTGAAGACTAATACTAATATTTCAGGACAGGGAATTTCAAGTTGAGGTTTTCTCTCAACACTCTAAATATTTCACCCTACATTTTTTTTTGCTTGTGTGGTTTCTGAGCGAGTTGGATATAATTCATACTTGTTCCTCTCTAGGAAAGGTTTTAGCTCTCATAGCTTCCTTCAGAATTTTTCTTTATCTTTGATTTTCTGTCATTAGAAAGTGATTTGCTAGGTATAGATATAGGGGCATCCATCCTGTCTGGTGTTTTCTGAGCTTTCTGAGTCTGTGATGTGTTTAACATTAATTTGATGAAATGCTCAGTCATTGTTGTTTCAAAGGTTTCCTCTGTTTCGTTCTCAATTTCTTGTCCTGATGCTATTCTCATTTGTGTATGTTATCCCTTTTATAGTTGTCTCACAACCCTTGAATATTCTGCTCCATTTTTTCCTTTTTAGTCTTGGTTCTCTTTGCTTTTTAGTTTTCGTGTTTCTATTGCTGTATCATCAATCTCAGACATCCATTCCTCAGATTTCCATTGCTCTGTTTATATTGTCTAACTGTTCTTGAATATTGTACACTTTATCCATAAGAGAGCCCTTAGCATATAGATCATAGTTGTTTTAAATTACTAGTTTGATCATTTCAACATCTCTGCCATGTCTGATTTTGGTGCTTGTTCTGTCTCTTCAAATTGTATTTCTTGCCTTTTTGTATGCTTCTTAATTTTTTCTTGATAGAAAAACATGATGTATCAAGTAAAAGAAACTGGAGTAAACAGGCTTTTAGTAGATTCATGGTGAGGTATAGGTGGAAACTGGAAGCATGATGTATTCCTATGATTAGGTTTCAGTCTTTTAGTGAGCCTATGTCTGTGGACTTCACAAGCGTTTCTCAGTTTTTTCTCCTCTCTTAGGTGAGACAATGTGTTAAGAGCTTGGGCCACTGGAACTAGGTTACTTAAGCAGGGAAAAAGGTATAGCTTCCAACATAGTGTTGAGGGGTCTTCATTATCAGCAAGCTGAAATTATTCTGGGAACACCAGCTATCATACATCAAACACTATACTGTACCATGAAAATTCCTTAAAATTCTCAAACGTTGAGCTTTAGTACAGTCATGAGTACACGTTCTGGTGATTTTCTGGAGGCTTTTTGTATACCACATAATAGTTTCTTTTTCTGTAACAAGATTGTCTCTTTCACAAAACGAAATGCGTGTCTCTCAGCATATTTTCAAAGGGAACTCACTGTTTTTTTTACCATTTTTCCTACTATCTTTATATCTTCCCTTCACCCAAAGCCTTTCCCAAAATTCATCAGCAAGCATTTTTGAGGCCTGTTGTGTAGCACACCCAATTTGTTTTTAAACTTAAATTTCATTGCAATTATAGCATCTCTGTCCCTTTACACAGGTGTCTTGCTTTCAAATGTATTATTGGATCTTTATCTTTGTTCAGACAGAAACAGGAATGAGTTATTTTGAATTTAAAAACTCTCCCATAAAGGAGGTTGTCTGATACAAAGAAGTACTATTTCTAAATATTTCTATCTTCGGTTTAAAAGTATCTATAACTCTTACAGACCTAAAGCAGGAGAGTCTTCTTTTCTGTCATTTTCCCTTTGCTTTTGTATGACCACATATTTTCTGTACCAATCACTTAGGAAAGAAGTAAACTTCTATTGTTATCGTTTTGCTTGTCTACTTAGCAGTTCTTTTAGAGTCTGAAGACTTATGAAACAATGTCATTTAATGCTGTGTACTATATTGAATTCCTCATTGGGTTTTAGAAGTGGGATTAAAATAATTGAAAGCTCACTGAACTTGAAATTACACCAAGTGGTGTTGAGCATTAGTCTCTCCAAGTGAAACACGTTAACTTCTGGCACCAGCAAATTGGTTACTTCGGTGTTTTTTTTTTTAATAGTAGGATGTATACATCTCAGTATAATAAATGTTTTCTGATTGTTTTGCAAAAAATAATTTTTTTAAAAGTGCACTAAAGTTTAGTGGAGTTGAGTATTTCACTTCCCGCAGGTCAGTGAGGCTCTGATATTTATTACTCCAGCAAGTTGGTATCTAGTTAATGAATTTCCCCTGAAAGCAGGGGCTTGTGAGGAACGCCTGAGTATGCTGGTATATTTCAAAACGGCTCCTTCTCCCTCCTGCTGCCAGAAGCAGGAGGCAATCTTTCCCTGATATTTTCTGTGGGAACCTGCTCAAGCTCTGGCAGATCAGTCTCACAATTACGGTGGGCTTCCCTTATGACTGCATTTCCCTACAGTATTCAACTGTCAGAGTTGCCCACACTGAGCCTCTAGCACTTTGTCATTTACAGTTCAAGTTGACCTACCCTGACACTGGTTCCCACAGCAGTTTCTGCTTTAGAGTATCCCCTCCAGTAGGTGGTAGCTCGGTCTGTTGTTCAGTTCCCTGTCTCTCTGATCTTGGGGCAGCAGGGTGCCCTGTGTCCTCCCCTCTCTGATGAATATAAGAAGACCTGTTGATTTTTCAGTCTCTTCAACTCATTCGGATGGAGTAGTGATTTCCAAGGCCCTTACATGTGCAACAGGAACCCCCTTGTTTTTAGGTAAGTCTAAAAAGTAGGCAAAAGCATAACTCTCTATCTTTGAAGTATGATAGTGGAGAGTGTTACTTATGTATTGCCCAGCAGGCATTGATATTTTTGCAACCCCGTTAGTTATAACTTACATTGAGGTAGGGGGATGTTTAAGTATAAAAGATATATTTTAAGAAAAGTACTTAGAGCCTTATTTTATTTTATATTTTTAAAAGATTTTATTTTAGAGGGGAAGGGAAGGAGAGAGGGAGAGAAATATCAATGTATGGTTGCCTCTCATGGGTCCCCTGCTGGGAACTGGCCTGCAACCCAGGCATGTGCCCTGACTGGGATTCGAACTGCAATCCTCTGGTTCGCAGGCCCATGCTCAACCCACTGAACTATGCCAGCCAGGACTAGAGTCTTATTTTAAATCTGCTTATGCCTTAATAATAAAAACACTGTACATTACATTAATAAGTAATGACCATTTCAATATCAACAGTTACCAACAGGAAGCAACAATGGTAAATTAAACTGAAGAAGGATTTATTATCCAAATGTAAAAAATGACATCAAAGTCATCTATATTTTGTGAAATTGAACTGAAACTGGACTATAGGGGTTTTTAGATATTAGAGTAAGTACTTTCACCTAATATTTCACTGTCTACATTGTGGTAAATGTCCTTCGATTCAGTTATTTTAAAAAGTGCAAAAGCTCACAGATCTCAAACTGGTGGTGCTGCCTCAGCTAAAGAGTACAGAACGTTTCTCCAGATAATGTCTAAGCATCAGTTAGCAACAGCTTTTCTATTTGCATCAGACTTACAAGGAACTTCTTGAACCAAAATTTGCAAAGAAGCCATGCAAACTAACCGTCTCAGAAAAGTTGCACAGGGAAATTATTCTGAAGACATTTTACATATTATAATTTCTAATATACAGGGTCTGGCAGAAGTAAGGCCTGAGTGTGGTGTGTAGCGTAATAATATGGGGATACTAATTTAGTTTTAATTTGAACACTTCACCTAAAACACCCTATGGTGTGCTTGTATGTGATATTATTATGTTACAGTATGGCATGTCCTGATTTTGTAATAAATCAGGGCTGTTATTTGTGCCAGGACCTGTACATTGCACATTAAATGTATCCTATTTTGTTTCCTTTTCTTCTCTTTGACCAGAATAAAATAAGTGGTCTATTCTTTTTAGATTTTCTGTTCTTATTTTGATCACTGCTAAACATGCTGAAGTTAGATTATTCTGAGGATCAACTGCATTTCCAGTTCAATTATTTAACCAAATTATTTAATTCTGTCCCTAAGAGAACAACCTAAAATGAGCCATTCGAATAACTAGCATCATAATGGTCCTGGAAACCTAATGGGCACATCACTCAGATCCGGAAAAAAAAATGCATGTGGAGACCTCCTGTGACTTTTTACCTTTTTTTTTTTTGTTATATGATTCATATAAAGCATCTATAAAATATATATTTGGGGGCCACACATGTGCATTATAGCCTTCTTTTACTCACCAATAGTTGAAAAGTCACATTCATTTTTACTAAAACTATTATATGTTGAAATAAGAGTAATTCTGGGTATCACTTTGCAAAATCCCTGTTCTAGTCCTGAAAATTTTCTAAGACTGGTGTAATTTTTTTACCATAACTATTTAAAAGACTTTATTTATTTATCTTTAGAGGGAAAGGGAAGGAGAGAGGGAGAGAAATATCAGTGTATGGTTGCCTCTCATGCATCCCCTGCTGGGAACTGGCCTGCAACCCAGGCACGTGTCCTGACTGGGAACCGAACCGCCTTTGTTTGAGTCACAGGCTCGTGCTGAATCCACTGAGCTATACCAGCTACAGCTACCATAACTATTTTACAACTATACATTTTCTTGACGTGACTAGGCATGACCCTCTAATAATGTTTACTCTTGAATAAGCATTGTTCAAATAAGATAAAATCACTTTTATTATAGAGAAAACAAAATTTCTCCAGTGAATGCCTGTAATGCACACATAAAAAACTACTTTCCTTGACAAACTTAACTATTTACTAAATTACTATTTAGTACCTAATTTCAGTGCACAAATTAAGAAAACAAACAAGCCCTTGTATGGTTCTATATTAACATAAATATTCATTCCTAATTTAAATATAGATAATTATTCAATTCACACTACAAGTCAAGCTGTATCTTGGAGACAATTACAGTCAGATATATAATTTGCTTCTTAACTACTAGGGCATGAAATGGAGTGTTTCATTTTTTAAACAAAATTAGTTCCATAGCACATGAAATGGAGTTTTTTTGTTTTGTTATTGTTTTAAAGATTTTATTTATTTATTTTTAGAAAGAGGAGAAGGGAGGGAGAAAGACAGGGAAAGAAACATCATTGTGTAGTCGCCTCTCACACGCCCCCTACTGGGGACCTGGCCTGCAACCTAGGCATGTGCCCTGACTGGGAATTGAACTGGCAGCTCTTTGGTTGGCCTCCACTCCCATTCCGTGTACTCACATAAACAAATACACTCACAAACTAGTGGTTTATATATGAAGTTTTTATTCAATTTGTTGTAAATATAGAGTATTTTTCAGAAAGGAAAGTAAAATCTCAAACTGGTAGTTGGAGGAGCATGCATGTCACCCACCTCCCTCTTCCTGTCTCCAGTCCATAGGAACCCAACTCTAGCTTTGGGAATATGAATACAAGGCAAAACTGATTTCATATCAAAATTGAACACCACATCAACCACCCTGAACATCATAACTAGATCATTTCCAAGCATTTACTTAGCTCATGAAATCATGTGTCCAATAAAGCTTCTGAAATGCCCACTTAGCAATTTAGGAAAAATAGAAGAGAAAACAATCAGGCATCTTTTTATCACCCTATGGTAGACAGGCAGAAGGACTTTCTCTGTTCCCCCAAATTGCCCATGTTCTAATCTCCAGAACCTGTGAATATATGAGCTTACTTGGCAAAAAGGATTTGAAAGACTTTAAAGGATCTTGAGATGGGGTGCTTATCCTGGCTTATTCCAGTGGGCACAATGTAATCACACCAGTCCTTAAGGTAGAAGTGGGAGATAGAAGAGTGGAGCCAGAGATGGGACAAGAGATGCAGGGGAAGAAGATATTTGAAATGCGAGAGACTTCACCTCCTTTTGCTGTCCTAAAGAAGAAAGAAGGGGACCATGGGCCCACAAATGTGATCAGCCTCCAGATGCTGAGAATGACCTGTATCCCACAACCAACGAACAAAAGACCTGAGTCCTAGGTTCACAAGGAACTGAAGTCTGCCAACATCCTGAATGAACAAGGAAAGTGATTGTCCCTTCAGAGCCACCATGAAAGAATACAGTGGCATTTATACATGGATTTCAGATTTCAGCCTGATGAGACCTGCGCCAGACTTCAAGCTACACAACTAGACAGCAATAAAGTGTGTTGTTTTAAGTCTCTACATTTTTTGCAGCTCTAGAAAATGAATATACTCTTCCTAAAAATAATTTCTGCAGAAGACTTTTATTGGGGTGATTTTAATTTAAAGCCAGGAAAGGACTTGTGAGTTTCTACAAAAGGCTCTTAAATAAACTCTATTATTTTAGAATATTCTGATGATATTACTCTTTTGCAAATAATGTTTTTCTTGTTTAAACAGATAAAATTGATTCTCACTTATAATCATCCCAGATTTGAGATATGGTTTCATTCCTCAGCCTTATGCATTGGGCTTCTGGCAATTCCAAAAAAAAACCACGCAAAATAAACTGCCTTTTTTTTCTGTGCCACTTTAACTAGATGCTCTGTGGGCAAGACAAATAGTAATACTTCAGATTTATTTTTATACTCAGGCTTTCTCTTCAAAATCTTTGCCAGACTACAGTGGTAATGGTGCTTTTCAGAAGCAACAGGATGTCTGCAACATTGATTATTGAGAGGTTCTGACATTCCCAGTGCTCACCCTTTGTGATCACAGGACTTGGAGCATCATAAACTAACTACAATACTCATTCGTAATCAAGGAAAGGATGTCATTTTTTCCCTTAAGAAAATCACAACCTACCATGTTCTTGTCTGTTTCTGCAACAATGACTCATGATGCAAAGCAGTATGATTTAGTCAGTCAAAACAATCACTTTCTTCTAGGTGAAAAAAACCCTAAAAAGTAATCATAGTTGATTAGAAAAAAGTATTTCAGTGGGATGTTTCATGCTCTATCCTTCATTGAAAACTTGTTCCCAGTAAGAATGGGCCTTTTACTATCTTCCCTTATGTAAAGTATGTATATATTTTTCTTTCTTTTTGTTTTCATATTACTTCGTAATTCACTAATGTCATTCATATTACCATATTTTTCAGACCATAAGACACACCTACGTGTTAGAGGAGGAAAATAGAAAAAAATTTTTGAAGCAAAAAATGTGTTAAAATATTTAATAACATAAATAACATAATATTTCACCAACGTAAATGTAAACAGAACTCAACGCCAGCATTAACAACCATTATTCCTCCCAAATTTGGCAGGGGAGGCAGGGGCGGGGAGAAAAAGAAAGAAAAGAAAACATGTGTTTTATAGTCTGAAAAAATACAGTAATTTCTTTACATTGTAAACTTGTGGTTATGTTATAGAACAGACATGTCCAAGGGGGAGCAATATTTGGCCCACCTGGGGGCGCCAAAAACTGCTACAGAACAGGGGTGCCTCCCAAGGATGGTATACTAATACCTATTGGGCTCGTCTGTCTACCTCCAGAGGAAAGATATCTCTTAATGCTAGAGATTTGTGAAAAGGAAAGGAAAGGTTTATTTAAGGCTAAAAAGACTTAAAGGGTGACCCGATGTCCCCATGAAAATATCAAAGTCCTTTAGGATAACCACAGATGCCCACAGCACTTCCTCCCCCCGCCCTGCCTTAATTCAGGTACCGTATCTCAGGAAAAGAAGCACACGTCCGTGTTTCCAGGCTGCTGGCACCATCAGCTGTGTCGCCGTCCAGGCAGGATCTCCAATTAATCTAAAGCCATGTGGCACCTTCTCATGACTTACTGGCAGAGTTCTTTTATCCTTATTCCAGGCAAAGTCTCTCCTGCTTCCCAGGCCACATGGCCAAAGGGAGCACCCCAAAGCTGCATGGGCCTCTTCTACCAGAGCTGCAGGGATCAGCACTCTGGCCAAAACTGCATGGTTCTTTCCTTCACATGGCTGCAGAGAGGGTAGGGTCCTCACTCTGCCAAAAGCGCATGGCTCTGCTTTCAATGGCATTTAAATCCCTGTGCCAGTTCTCCTTTACAGCTCCATTTTCGACTCCTCCCACAATCAGTTACACCTGCCAGGACTCTCATACTCTCCCAGCTTTACTGGGCTGCCATAGTGAGTCTGGGCAGGTGTGGCCCTGTGGCATGGAGCCAGTCAACTCCAAGCTCTCATGCAGGTGCTGTAAATCGGGGGACCAGCCCCCAGTTACATCCTGGGTAGAAGTCACTCCCTTCTCCCTGGCTCAAAGCATGGCCAAAGCTATTTAACATATCTATGAAACCAGTTATAGATATGTTAAATGACCATTCCAGAGGTTAGGGGTGAAGCTGTTGCTATGCAAAACAGCCCTCAATGGCCCTGCTCCATCTGTCCCTTCCCCCTGGGGGTGGGGGGTGAGAACATCTTAATATTTTCTGGAAACCTTGAGTTCTGGACCCCATTCCAAATCCTTTTGGGGGGCCCCCCTCTGGGCTGCGCCCTGTTACAGTTATCTAACCTCCTACTTATGTTAGCACTTGAATTAATTTGCCTGTCTGTCTCCTAAAGCACCCAACTTATTAAATGACAAATAAAATGTCTTCAGTAGAGATGCTTGGTAACTTGAATCCTTGCCCTCAAAAGGTTATATAATCCCAAGGCAAGAACCTTAGATTAAAATACAGCATTTCATAATGACAAAAACCATAGAGAGGGGTGTTGACCAAACTTAAAATACAGATGCTGTTAATCAAGGGTACAGTTGATTAGAGAGGGTTTCTTGAGAAATCCAGGTTGACAGGTCATCACTCTAAACAGGAAAAAAGAAGAAAAAGGGTTAGAGGCTAGGCAGGGAGATCCAGGAGACAACCCTTTGTTGAGGGCTGTGAAATAGCAGAATTATACATACTTCGAAAGGCAAAGGGAGCAACAAGATAGAAAATCCTAGAATACTGCACTGATCACAAGATATCTGAAAAACAAAATAGATGTTTCTAAACAAGGGAAGAGTGGAAGAAAAGAGATCTAACATGTATTCAGCAGTTACTATAAGACAAGCACTGTGATCTTTCTGTATATTATCTCTTTCAATTCTAACAGCAGACTAAGAAATAATATTCTCTCTATTTTATTAAAAAACAAACTAAGACACACAGAAGTTGAAATCATAAAAGTAGTAAATAGCAAGATTCAAACCTAGGACTGCCTGATTCCAATGTGTCTGTGATTTTCTATAATATTGGGGGGATTGGACCCTCCTTCACTGAAAATATCCTCAAGTGAGCTATGACTTTGCAGAGTAGCAAGAAAGTCAGTTCAACTTGCTCATGATATGAACTTAATCAACAATGACAGTGAAGGGGAGTAAAGTTTTGCCACCCTAAAACATTCCTTTTGAGATATTGGATTGAAACTCGTGATTAAATAAAAGTGTCAGAAAGAACCTTTGCCCTTCCCCCTTTCTTGCCCAAGGGAATCAGAAGAAAAGGCCTGCTCAGGGAAGAGAATCTTAGCATATTCACCTTAGAATTGTGAATTAAGTGTGGTAGAAAGGAAAGACCTGGGGGGGTTGAGGAAAACCTGTTCAGCTGGATTGACACCTTTGTCCCATTATTTCTGGATCCCTGTTGGAATTTGTTTGCCAAGGGCTCTACTCTTTCTCATCTACCTGTACATTACCTATTTTTTCTTTGAAATCCTAGACTCCTGCCCTCTTCCTCTTTGGTCCAAAATGGCACAGAATCCTCTAATGCTCAAAACTTCTTTGAGTCACATTCTTACGGATCCCTGAATGTACATTCATAAAATACATTTTGGATATGTTCTCTTGTTACTCTGGTTCTGTTAATTTTGTTATTAGCCCAAGTAAACAATTTAGAAGGTGGTAGAAAAATTATGGTTTTGCACTCCCACAAAATTCTTAATTCCCTTTTAACAGCCTCTTTTAAAATCAAGTAACACATTTTTGTTTTATTGTCAATTTGATGTTATTTTTACACGGGACTATTTTAATCACTCTGACCATTTTTATGGCACACTGAGTCTGCAATGGAAGGACACAGGCATTGGGTCCAGACATCCCGCATCACTAATACTTATTTTCAACTTTGCAAGATTCCACCTTTGCGAAATATGTTTCTATTAATGGTGGAATTTTCCTAACTGGATATATCTTCAGATCTAATTGTTTAATTTAATTTTCATATTGTTACAGGAAAATGAAGCAACCAGACACCAAGGGACTCTGGAGTATGAGGTTTATTAACGTGCATGGGCCCATAGGAGCCAAACTCCAAACTCTGAGCCCCGAACAAAGGATTCTTGGGGTTTATATAGTCTATGGGGTCTTCCTGTCTGTGTAGCAAAGTGGGATACAGAAGCGGAATGCGGAAGTTAGTTCTATCTACGGGGCAAAAGCAGAGTACAAAGGCTAAATGGGGAAATTTTTCTAACCCTGGGGGTGCTAGTCCTAGCCCTTGTGACTATCCTGCTGTTTGCTTTCCCAGACAGCCCTATCGCTCTTCTAGGGTGCTTGGGGTTTGGGTAAACAAAGGTTCTTCAAAGCTTCCTATATCATTCCCCCCTTTTATGCTAAACAGCACTAGTGCTTGTTTTAGCATAACAATATTCTTCTTGTAGGAATAAACAAGTCCCCCCTTTTGATTCCTGACAGTGCTGTGGACTGCTCTAGCATCACTTTATGGTTATTCTTGTATATCAGGGAGCCATTGTAATATCTGATAGTGGTATTACTGGAGGGACAGGATCCTGGAATTTGCCTTCGGGTAACTGTTGCTTCTAAGTTCTGGACTACGATCCACAGGATACAGGGGCTGAAGCTTAAACCTAAAAAGATAACAATTAGGGGTCCTAGAAAGGGAAATAGCTACTGGAGCCAGGCTTGAGGATTTATTCCTCAATTTCTCTAATTTTAACTTTCTGTTTCTTTGGTGCGGTGGTTTATAATCTCTGATTTTTTTAACTTTCTTAACTATGATCTCTGACTGATTTACATAGTAGCAATATTCCTCTCCTAGGAACATACAGGTCTCCCCTTTCCCTGGATTCAGAGTATCAATGAGGTTTCTTTCCCTTCTGGAATTATATACAGGACAATGGACGAAGGTCTCATCTTCTTATAACTGCTTCCGGCTGGACATGGATGTCATCCTACTTACCCTTGGGTCAGGGGTACCCTGAAAGAGGGGGGTTGCAGCATGGAGGGAGTCCTTTCTGCAAGGGAAGGACCTTACAGGGTCCTGGTCAGTTGGATGTCACCAAGAAATCGCAGGTGTGGCGTCAAAAGTCTGGCATTACTGGACCGTTGGCATCCTGGTTTCATTGTATCCTGGTCAGGTTGTATTCTGGAGGTTACAGATTAGGCAAGAAATTGGAAGCACCATTAAATCATAACTATTAAATGACAAAGGCAGGGACTTCAGTAAAGAATGGCCTATCTAGAGGAAGGTGTACAAGGCATGCTACACCTATCCCAGACTCTCGTGACCCACTGTACTTCTCTCAGGCTGAGGGGAATACATTAGGATTTCCCTCCTTTTAGATTTCTGAGCCCTTTCTGTCCAAGCTATCAAGACAGAAAAAGGAAAATCAGTTCTAAAGTAAAGCCCACAGATTGCCCCAACCCTTTATCAACTTAACTACTTAGTTCAATCAAAACATTGAGTCTCGGGGGGGGCAATGACAAAGATGGGCTCCTTAAGTGAGGCCTATATTGTAACTAATCACTCATAGGCATAGGCAGGTCATAGGCATACGCCCTATGAAAACAGAAGAACACACAGGTTAATTCACACAACAATCCCCAAACCAGTCACTGTGCCTGTGAGACTGTCTTTTGGGTTGACATTCCATTGCAAGGTCCTTCCTGCAATGACATTTAACAGTGGCAACTTGACAGGTCCTTTGCACCTGTAAATTGTACATCTTCGGTGACATCACAAACCTGGTTTCAACTCTTTAATGAAAACAAACTTTCAAGATAGTTAGCTGTGCCATTCTGATGTCCAATACTGAGCATAGTGATTTTCCTTGAACTACAGCTTTTCTTCTTAAGATCACCCTCACTGTTATTATAGGAACTACTTTGGGTCCCACTTTTGATTTTGACTGTTTGTTTGCATAAACACACTAAGAGCAGCCTGGATCACTTACGATCCTTAAGTCCACTTCACTGGAACTCACACATGGAACCCTCAGATTGACTTCTCAGTCTGCCTCTCGGGGCACAGAAGCAGAGCCACACATCTGCCATCTGACTTCACCTGTACTAGTCATTTCACTCAAATCCTTGAGCCTCCATTGTGCCTACAGGTTTCTTTTTAGCCATCTTTCAGGAAAGCAACCTTCGTTCCTTCCTTGGAAAGGCTGGCTGGAACCTCACAACCAACCAAAGTACCAGGCTTTTCTCGTGGGCTTTTATTAGCTTCACAGGTCAATCCCAATTTCTCAGGGCTTTCTGGTAACAACCAGAACCCATACATGCCTCCTTCAGGAGTGACATTTCAGTCAAAGTCCTGGTTAACAAAACCACTATTAATGACTGGTCTTATTGGTTTTATGCAAAGAAACCTTATGTCATCACTCATTTCTTCAGAGTGCTAAATTCTGGATGGTTCAGGTAGGGAGAAAAATACAAAGCGTAATGGAAAATCCTTTTCCTTCTGATACCCACTAAGATTGCATCTCCATGCCTTATACCTTCCATTACTAACCCTGCATAATTTCTCTCCAAAATTTCTATGACCTTTTACACTCCCTCTTCTATCTGCACAGCTTTCTACAGACCTTCAGCAACATCCAAAAAACTTTTACATCCTTTCATATACTTCTTTATTTACAAATCTTATACTTTCTATTGTTCATTTTCTTATGGAGTATGAAGTTTCAAACTTTTCTGGAGTCCTCAATTTCCTTTCTCAGAGTAGACACAGAGCAAAACCTGAAACACAGAGTTCTGAAACAATACACAGGTAGAGGCATTCTCTTGCACCAATGTGTCCACTGGTGCCTGGCAGAGACATGCTCCTTCAGGCCCGGTCTCATGGCAGAGACATGCTGCTTTGCCTCAGGCTGAAATACTTATCAGCCCCAAATGACCCTTCCTGGGTCCCGGGTGGCAAAGGCATCCTCTCCAACCGGCTACAGTGACCTCTTCTAGGTCTTCAGGTACACAGGGTTTCTGATCAGAAACAACCAATGGCAGAGAAATTCGCTCTTTTCCCACAAAACCAGAAAACAAGTAGCTGAGGTTTCCTTTACTCTAGGTTTAAAACTTTTATATCCTTTATACATATATATATATATATATATATATATATATATATATATATATATTTACTCATCTAGATTTAATTATTACTTCCTTTTAATCTCAGTTCCTTTCCCACACTGGGAAGGACTATACTTAAACTCAGTATGTGGCAGCTAAAAGTCCCTAGCACTTTAGGTATCTTCTGCTAAAAGTCCCTAGATTCGCAGGGACATTTTGCACCTTTCTGAAGCTTAAACCTTGCAAATACCCTATAAATCATGCGGTCACTCTTGGACCTCAGTTCATGACCTTCAAAACCAAGCCATTACTATCAGAACCAGTTACACAGAGAACCTGACTGCTGCAGTGTCCTCACAGCAGTAGCATGCAGCTTATAATCGGAAAAGAAGCCTCAGACAGTTCTAAGATAGCGGCACCTATGAATGCTTTGTCTTCCATGGTGGGGCACTCACCTGCCTTATCTATTTTACTTAAAATAGCAGTGCCCCAACTCTGGTTCTGTCTACCCTCGAAGGTCCCAGGACTCCAGTTTCAGGAATCCTGGTATCCCCCAAGGCCCCTTCCACCTGTGGGTGTGGAGGAACCACAAAGCCACCCTCCACCCATTGGGGTGGTTTACCGAGGCTGCAGTCACCAGTGGAGGCGAGGCAGAGGTCCTGCCCACCTCTGAAGGTGGGGGCCCTGCGGCTCCGTTTTCAGGAATTAAGGAAGCCTCTGCCAACCCCTGGTTTGGTGGGTGAGCAGAGCCTACTTGCAGAGGCTGCGAATCCATAGTGGAGACTTCTACCTGCAGGTCAGGAGAAGCTATAGTGGGCCTCACTTCCCAGGAAGGCAGCATCACTACTGGAGTTCCTGCTCTCTGGGGTCCCCCATTGTCTATTCTGAGGATGGGAGGAAGTCTCCTAAAGACTAATCTACATGGGGCACAGCCCGAAGGGCTAGGGGCCCTCCCAACCCTAAGCAGCACCAGCGGCAGCAAATCAGTCCAGCCTCCGGGTGGAAACCAGCCAGAGCTTCCCTAAGAGTCCGGTCCACGCACTCCACCCTTCCCGAGCTCTGGGGTCAGCACACAGTGTGCCCACCCTGCCCAGGCCTGAGTCTCTTCTTCAAGGACACCCGGCACCCTGTCCCAGCCAGCAGCTCAAACAGTTGGCAAGGGCCCTCCCAGCTCCGGTCTCGTGTTGGTGTGGCTGAAAAGAGGTTATCTACACACCTATAACATTGGGTCAGTCTCCTTCTTGGTAAATGATTTTAGATCTCTGGCCAGGACCTCTCCAAGGGGAGTGGAATAGTTTCTGAAGCCCTGTGGCAGTCTGCTCTGGGTCTAAGCCAGCTATCCTGAGGACTGTAGGTGCCTGTAACCCTGGTCTTTTTTTGCCCGCCAGTGGGCTTTTCTTCTTTCCTTTTGGGGCACTCTCTTTTCTAGTACCCCTTCTCTCTGTAGTAGGCACACTGATCTCTCAACCTTAAATGGCCTTTCTTCCCCTTTTTCTGGACAACTGCAGTTGGGGCTGCTAGGGCCATTGCACAGCCTCTGGCTGAGGCAAATCCTGGGGTGGACTATTCACCTCAGATGGAATGGACCGGAGCAGTGTGTCTGAGCTATTGGCGCCGCTGGCGCCACAGACAGAGGCCTGAGATATGGGGGAGGGAGCTGTGGTAAGTCATCCTCGGGGGGTGTCCCTGATATATGGGATCTTCGGTCCTCGGGCCACTAGGACACGGGTCTGGGGTCAGGAGGCTCCTTTCCCACAGCCCACTTTGGTCTTCTCCTTCTGGCCTGCAGTCTCTATTTTCTTTTCTTAGGCAATCTGGTGGCTCCCTGCTCCCGGGAGGTATCTGGTTTCCTAAAGAACCCACTGCCAGGGCCTCCAGCACAGGCCCAGGAGGTCTCCACAGCTTGCTCCTGGCTCAATCATGGGGCTT
Organism: Artibeus jamaicensis; assembly: GCF_021234435.1. NCBI lineage: Eukaryota > Metazoa > Chordata > Mammalia > Chiroptera > Phyllostomidae > Artibeus > Artibeus jamaicensis. The sequence continues at coordinate 3,119,565 of NW_026522028.1, read as the reverse complement.
GGCTGGGGCAGCCCTGCTTGTCTTCCTGGCAACCCCTTTAGCAGGACTAGGTGCAGGGGGCCATGTGGGCCTCAGCTACCTCCTGTCCCTCCAGCGGAGGGGATGGTCACTGCCTGCTGCCTCACTGCTCTGTTATACTGGGGCATATTTTAGAAAGGCTGACCCCTTTGAACAGGGTCTCTACTCTGCCGCCAGAGACCAGCAGGAGCCGGAATCTTGGTCGCAGATGAGGGTCTTTGCTTCCCTGGGTCTGGCCGAGAGTTTCCAGAGCATATAGGGGAGGCAGACTGATAGGCTGCTCTTCCTCTGGCTCTCCTTTGAAAATGGGGGGTGGCGTGTTCCTCTCGACCAGGCAACTAAACACTGGATTGCACCACTTTTCACCTACCACCGGCCTTTCCCACTGTCTTAGGCTTCTGTCCTGCACCCTGACAGCATGTCCTGCACTAATTCCTGCCAGCAGTCTATGTAAACATACTGATTGGGGTGTCCTGGCTTGCCTGTTACTATGAGGTGGACTGCCCTAATTATACCTAAGTTGAGTGTTCCTTCAGGGGGCCAGCCTACTCCAAATGTTGGCTACTCAGAGATGCAAAAGACCTCTAACTGACCGGCATCTATGCTCAGTTCCTGGCCCCAGAATCAGAGTTTTGCAGCATGCAATCTAACACAGTGGAAGGTCCCCCGCCCATGGTGATCCTCCCAGAACGATGCAGACAAACAAAGGGCGGGGTTCACTTGCTTGTCGCCTGGCCTGCTCCCTCGCAGGAGGAAGTCGGTCTTGGCTAAGGTTGCCCCAGCAGAATTCGGGGTTAACTGCCAACTGTTATGCCGTATGATCTGACACAGGAACCGCAGGTTGGGACCCACCCTTGCTCCGTAGGAGCAGCCCGTGGAGCCACAAACACAGTCACTCACACTCTCACTCTGAAGCACTCCAAGTTTAAACAATCCCTCCCCAGGTGAGGGCCTGGCGGACTCTAACCAACCTAATTCCTGGTTTGAGAGGTGATCATCAGTCTCTCTCTGGACGGTTTCGGGTCCGGTCCCCGGGGCACTTACCGATTTGGCACCTTCTGTCAGGTCATAGTCCGAACCCTTGCTTCCCACCTGGAGTGCTGGCCAGCGGCTGTCGCCCCAACCGGCCGGGGCCTGAGAAATCTCAGGGCACTTGCACCCCCGCTTCCCCAGTTGGACCTCTGGCCACCTCCCTGCTTATCCAGTCCATGACAAGTTGACCGGAATTTGTGTAAGGTCGCTTCCTGGTCAGGGAACCGAATGTTACAGGAAAACGAAGCAACCAGACACTGAGGGATTCTGGAGTACGAGGTTTATTAATGTGCACGGGCCCAGAGGAGTCAGCCTCCAAATTCTGAGCCCCAAACAAAGGATTCTTGGGGTTTATATTGTCTACGGGGTCTTCCTGTCTATGTAGCAAAGCAGGATACAGAAGCGAAATGCGGAGGTTAGGTCTATCTACGTGGCAGAAGCAGAGTACAAAGGCTAAATGCAGAAATTAGTTCTAACCGTGGGGGTGCTAGTCCTAGCCCTTGTGACTATCCTGCTGTTTGCTTTCTCCAGACGGCCCTATCGCTCTTCCAAGGGTGCTTGGGGTTTGGGTAAACAAAGGTTCTTTAAAGCTTCCTACATCAATATCATCAGGAGTTTTTAAATTTGAATTCCTCTATAGGCTTATTTTGAAGGACCTGGTTTGAGGGCAGGGTGGGGGGAAGGAAACCTGTTGTACAAAATGACCACTGACATTCTAAGATTCATCATCATACATGAATATGTCTTAAACTACTAAGTAATTAAATATCTAAAAATGACAAAGGAAGACCATTTTGCTCAGCATAGATTATCAAAGTACCAAAATAAAAGCAAAATGTCTAATAGTCATTATTATTGAAACTGATAGTTCAGACTGTTGCAGACACTGCAGCATAGTTTAAAGTGTAAACTTTTCTGGAAATCTGCAGTCTCTCCCTTTAAAAAAATTCATAGCCATTGATGCATAAACTCAAAGTCTAGATGTAAACAAGTGAACAGATATATAGACAAAAATTATATTACGGTATTGATTGCAGCAAAAATGGAAGTATTTAAAAAAATGCAGACACAGTGGCAAATTAGGAATGCTAAATATATATTTTCCATAAGTGGATATTATATTATACAAACATAAAAATTGTACTTAAGTCCTGGCTGGGGTGGCTTAGTGGATTGAGTATTGGCCTGAGAACCAAAGGGTCGCTGGTTTGATCCCCAGTCAGGGCACATGCCTATGTCGTGGGACAGGTCCCTGGTTGGGAGTGTGCAAGAGGCAACCCCACATGGATGTTTCTCTTCCTCCCTTTCATTCTCCCTTCCACTCTCTAAATATAAATAAATAAAATCTTTCAAAAAATTGTAGTTAAAAATATTTACACTACTTAACATGATTATTATAATAGTAGAAAAATACAGAATATGATTAAGACAATCCATAAGAAAAATGACTAGGAAGAATTTCTTTAAAATGCTAATATGAATTAACTTGGAAATGATGGCTTATGGATAATTTTTAGATATCCTTTATAATTTTTTTAGCTATTGACCATGAACAGACATGACATTTACCAAAGCAAAACAATTAGTCAGTTGAGCATGCCAATTCACCTGTAACTTGTACACACCCAAAGGATTTATTGAGTGGCTTCCTTTTTTCTCACATAGCACCCCCATGATTTCTCTTAGAACTTTGAAATTACCACACATTATTCCCAACCCATGGAATAATTCAAGGTGGGTTTGGACACAATCCTTTCCAATCTTTGTATGATGGTTACATTTTCGTGTCAACTTGAGTGGCCATGGGATACAGGCATACATAATGAGTAGTGGAAGAAGTTACTTGCAAATATCAGCTACAATTATGTGACCACATACAGACAAGACTGTAATTGTCACAAGGATTTCCTCCTTATTTTTGTTATAAATGTTTGTATATGTGTTCTCATGTTTTTGTTTTCTTTCCTATCTATTCCCTTATCATGTAACATAAGATGTCTTAATTTCATATCTTGGTATTTAAGTATTATTAATTTAACATAAAATGGTATTTTTTAAATACTATTTTAAATAGTATTGAAATTATGGGATATCAAGGAGAAGAGTCAATGTCACTCAAAGACTTCAACTCCTCTTCTGGGGAAAAGGTAAGTAGATTTTCAGTTGTACTCAAGATAGTTGTATCTCGTTAGGCAGAACTCTGACCTTGCTATTGTCTTCATTTCAAGATTCCTGGTTTAAGGAGTTGCATATATGGGCTAAATTGACAAGGAGTAGCCTGACTAGTGGTGGTAAATTTTACCCCTCAGCTTCAGTGGCAATATAGCACTCAGATTAAACTTTATTTCTGGGTGTGCTGAGGCTGTTTCAGGATTAGATTAACATATGAATTAGTGAGCTCAGTAAATTGGCCTCTCCAATGTGGTTGGCATAAACTAATCCCCTGAGGGCCTGAATAGAACAAAAGTCTCAGAAAGGAGGGATGCTTCCCTTTTCCCCTTTCACACTGAGCTGGCACAGTCTAACTCAGATCTCTGACCCTCTCACTGGGACTGTCCATTTCTTGGGCGTTGGGACTCACACTGAACTACATCGTCAGCTTTCCTGTTCTCCAACTTGCATAGGGCAAATTACGTGTCTCCTCAGCCTTCATAATCACACCAGTTAATTCCTTATATCCTGGTTGTATTTCTCTGGAGGAACCTGACTAATACATTTGGTTCTGAGGTAGTATTTTTTATTTGTATGTGTGAGGTCAATACATAGTTCTGCCACCACTGGTGATGAGGGTTGTCCGGGGGGCCCCTGGCCGGAAGGAGTGTGTATTGTTTTGGGAAGGGTTTGTAACTGAAAGGTTTTCTTAGGCTTCACCAAGGAAGAAATGCCAATCAGCCACAAAGTTAGGCAGTATAGAACTTAATTGGGGTTTGCACACTCGGGCAAGGTTCCCTGGCCTGCAGAGTGGGCCCGGGAAGTCGTGCCGAAGCAGGGAATGTGGCGAGGTTTTAGTTTGGTTCGCTCTCTTCGTGGGAGCTGTGGATTGGTCCCCATTGAACAAAGCAACAATATATCATTGGTGGTTCTCCTGGGGCTCAGGTTGCTATGCGGATGAAGCCTGCCCTTTTGGCTCTCTGGTTTGACGTCAGCCATCTTTTCCGGGTTGTATTTCAGCCTCCATTTTTTTCTATCCTGCCCATCCTAACCATAACCACCAATTTATCTCCTTTTGAGAGCAGCTCTCTTGTCTTGTGACTGCTTCTTGACCTTTTCCTCCAGCATGTACACACTGAAATAATGGTAGCTCTGGGTCACAGGTAGTAGCATTGCGCAACCTGGACCCGTGTTGCCTTTGTCTGGAACCCCTTCCAGAGGTGTCAAACCTTTTGGCATCTCTGGGCCACACTGGAAAAAGAAGAGTTGCCTTGGGCCACACATTAAATACACACACACTAACGAAAACTGAGAAATCTAATCATGATTTAAGTAAATTTACAATTCTGTGTTGGATTGCATTCATAGCCATCCTGGGCCACATGCAGCCTGTGGGCTGCAGGTTGGATACCCCTGCACCTTATAATGAGCCTCAGATTGCAGGAGGTACAGTCTGTTTTACACCCACCCACCAACATTGGTGCGTTCTTCTGTAATGTGAGCAATAAATAACATGCCCACATGTGCTAGTCCACCAGGTGGATTTTTCAGAATATCACAAACACTTAAGCAGCTCCCCAGTTTGGGGATTCTGCGCTACAACCGGTGTCAACAACAGGATGTTCCAGAAAATATCCCCGTTGGGTAGACTGCATGTGATAATATGCCTGTTTGGAGAGGCCAGGAGGAAACGCTGGGAATAGCAGGGAGAGTCCCAGGGTGATGCACAGTATTGGGGGGGATATCCAATGCTCCTGTAGGCCTTACAGAGGACCGCATGGGGAAAAAGGAAGAAATAGCTGAAGCAAAATTAGGGCAGTTATGGGGTGAGCTTAATTTATAGACAAAAATAAGGCAATGAGATTCTAAGGCTAATCCTAGTCCCTTCTGGAAATTTTGCCTTTGCTTTGGATTTTGTTTTTGCTTTGGAAAGGAGTGGCTTATGTTGCTAGTTAGACTTATTTTAGACTAATTAGAGTTGTTTTGTTAAAGATCTAGTAAAGGGGGTAAGATTTGTAAGATGTATTTATGAATTTGTCAATCTAAAGAAAGATCATCCCTTATGTTTAAGTTAGGGAAAAATATATGACTTTGGTAATAAAAGGTGTAAATTATGACAATATGTTTTGAAGGAAATAAAAGTAGATGGTTCTAATTTCTGGGCAAGTTAAAAGGGACTAGGAAAGTTGCAGGACTATATAGAGGGGAGAAGCAATAAGACATGCAAATGAGAACATCTTGTGCTTTCTGTACCCAAATTAGTAAGTCAAATTATGTGTATAGTCTTTATGTGTTCAGCCTTCGGGCGTGTGGTCTTTAAGTGATATGTGTCTGTCTGTGCATTACACGTGATGCATGTTCTGCTTCCAGGTGGCATACTTAGGGTGTAATATTTTATTGGCTTAAAGAAAGTAAACACTTATATAAATGAAGCAGAATCTTGTGGTCTGGAAAAATCATTTGATGTGAAAAGTGGTTTTAAGTTTAATTAATATCTTTTGAAGTTATTTCTATAAAAAGTGTGTTGTTTTGCAAAAGGTTTATGTTATACTCTTTGGTTAAGTTTGTTTGACAGCTTTGCCAAAGTTTAAATTTTAAGAGAGTTTTTTAACTGAGAAATCACTTTGAGTTATTCCAATGGGCCCCCAGAATACCTCAAGAACTTGTTCTCCCTTTTTTATAAAAGAGAAGTTTTGGAATCAATTAGGCCTGTTTAACATGCTTAAAGTACTTGAAAAGCTTTGTCAAATAAAGAAATAATAAGCATGTTCTATTTGTAGACACATATGTTTATGTTCCAGACACTATATAAGTCTGATATACTTTTATTTGTATTTTTGTTACTGAACAGCAGGTCCGGGGGGGGAAATATTTGGGCCACCCAGGGATGCCAAAAACTGTTACAGAAAACAGGGGCCCCTCCTAAGGACAGTATACTAAAACCTACTGGGCTCATCTGTCCGCCGCCAGAGGAAAGACATCTCTTAATGCCAGAGATTTGTGAAAAGGAAAGGAAAGGTTTATTTAAAGCTATACAGATTTAAAGTAGTGACTCAATGTCCCTATTAAAATATCAAAGTCCTTTAGGATAACCACAGATGCCCACAGCTCTTCCTTCTCCCCCTGCCCTAATTCGGGGTACTGTATCTCAGGAAAAGAAGCACACGTCCGTGTTTCCAGGTCGCTGGCACCATCAGCTATGTCACCATCCAGGAAGGATCTCTAATTACTCCAAAGCCATGTGGCACCTTCTCATGGTCCACTGGCAAAGAGTTCTTTTATCCTTATTCCAGGCAAAGTCTCTCCTGGTTCCCAGGCTACACAGCCAAGGGGAGCACCCTAAAGCTGTGTGGGCCTCTTCTACCAAAGCTGCAGGGGTCAGCACTGTGGCCGAAAGCGTGTGGCTTTCTTTTTCACCTGGCTGCAGAGGTCCCCATTCTGGCAAAGCGCATGGTTCTCTTTCACCTGGGCAAGAGGGGGTCCTAACTCTGCCCCAAACTGCATGGTTCTCTTTTACCTGGGCAAGAGGGGGTCCTCACTCTGCCCAAAGCCTCATGGCTCTCTCTTTCACCTGGGCAAGAGGGGGTCCTAACTCTGCCCAAACCACATGGCTATCTCCCCAATGGCTATCGTGTCTGGGTTTACATCCCTGCACCAGTCCTCCTTTGCAGCCCCATTTTCGAATCCTCCTACAATCAGTTACACCTGCCAGGACTCCCATACCTTCCCAGCTTTACTGGGCTGCCATAGTGAGTCTGGGCAAGCGTGGCCCCATGGGGTAGAGCCAATCAACTCCAAGCTCTCACGCAGGTGCTGTAACTCAGGAGACCAGCCCCCAGTTACATCCTGGGTAAAAGCCACTCCCTTCTCCCTCGCTCAAAGCATGGCCACAGCTATTTAACATATTTATGGAACCAGTTAAATGTTATAGATACGTTAAATGATCATTCCAGAGGTTAGATGTGAAACTGTTGCTAAAAACAACCCTCAATGGCCCTGATTCATTTGTCCCTTCCCCCAACTGACACTTGAGGGGGAGGTGAGGACATCTTAATATTTTCCGGACACCCTGAGCTCTGGACCCCATCTCAAACCTTTTTTGGGGTTCCCCTCCTGGCTGCGCCCTGTTACATTTTCAGTTGTTACTTTAAGATGTTGTTGCAGGAAAGCAAATTCCTTTGTCAATTGCATTATACTAAATTCTGCAACCATGTTATTTTACATCCTGTCATTTATGAACAGTTAATGTTTTGCTCCATTGTATTTGCAAAAATATATTATGTCTTGGGAGGGGTTCATGGAGAAGACTGATTTGGTGGGGACTGCATATTTCTGAGAATGGATTTCAATCATATCTTTGATTTGAGTGAAAATTGCTGGAGTTCTGTGAAATGACTGGATTTATAGAGGTGTTTGCAGATGACCAGGATCAAAAGAAATTAATTATGGGACATAATAAACTGTAGATAATTGTGGCTTTTATAACTCTTTGTTGAAAATACTGCTAATTTTTTATCATTTGTTTTTCAGACATAAGAAAACTTTCTGTTGCTTAAAGTTTGGTAAAGTATACTCTCATGAGCAATAATAGGGCATTTATATTTTTTCTCTCTACCTGATCCCTGTGGATTTTGGAAGCTCTTAATCAGTATTATTTTTTCCATTGTAATATGTTCACTTGCATAAATTCAATAGTAATCTGACTTCTCCATAACAGGACACATGAAGACACTTTTCCATTGTGATTTTATTAACCAAGACTCTGACTGGAATGTCATGCCTGAAGGAGGCATGTCTGGAGTCTGGTTGTTACCAGAAAGCCTTGAGGAAGTGTGATTGACTTTTGAAGCCAATAAAAGCCCACTGGAGAAATGGCCTGGTACCATGCTTGGCTGTGTGGTTCATTGTAGGAGACCATTCTGTATGGCGTGGGCCCAGACCCCAGTGGCAAACATTTACTGCAAAGTAACTTCCTGAAATCCTCCCAAGGACAAGTATAACCGGATCAACCACTTTTGCCCTTTTCATTTGCAAATATCCCTCTTCTGTGATGTGTTTAGCAGCATTAGCTCCTTTGTTTTCTGTAAAAGGTGACCACCTAAAGCAAACCTGTGCATAGTAAATGAGGACCATCATGTAACCCAATAAAGGCATGTCATGGCAAGGACTGCGGCTTTTGCTCCCCTTGAGAGAAAAGCCATGGTGTCCCTTTTCCTCCACTGGACTCGGTAGTTCATATGAATGTCTCATTTCATTCATAATGATGCAGACACTGCGGGCCAGTGTCCATATCAGCTCATGGTAGTCTTTCTAGGTAAGGAGCAAAGATTGCTTTCTTTCTTTCTTTTTTAAAAGATTTTATTTATTCATCTTTAGAAGGGAAGGGAAGGAGAGAGGGAGATAAATATCAATGTGTGGTTGCCTCTTGTGCACCCCCTGCTGGGAACTGGCCTGCAACCCATGCATGTGCCCTGACTGGTAATTGAACTGTGATCCTTTGGTTTGCAGGCCTGCACTCAATCCACTGAGCTACACCAGCCAGGGCTGAGATTGCTTTCTTGAAAGATGGCAAGGAGGAACCTCAATGCGCTATGGGAACCTCAAGGACTGGAGGAATGTAGGCCTGTAGGTAAAGCCTGATAGCAGGTGTGTATGGCTCAGCTTCTGTGTCCTGGAAGGCTGACTAAAGTTAAATCTCAAGATTCCTAGTATAAGTTCCAGCAAAGCAGTCTTACAAAGCTGTTATGATCAATTGCTATTTTTGTTGTGTTTATTCAAATAATCAGGCCGACTGAAACTTGACTTAATGCAATAAATGAATTGGTCTTGGTTTGGCTCTTTGATAAAAATAAGAGTGATTTTTAGGAGAAAGATTATATTTCAATAAAATCTCACAATTATGGAAATTAACTCTAATTCAGTGTATTGTTTGTAAAACGTTATTTCTCACCTATGAACTAGACTGGATCCTGAATTTTTCCACTTTTCTTTCAAACTGGTGTTTCATTTTTCCTTCATCATTTGATTTGGAATTATTGAGAATTGCTGATGCAGTATCAAACATACAAAATTTATCTGAGCACTCAATGATACTACCAGAGACATTTAACCTACAGATAAAGAGGATCTATCAAACTCTTCCTGTTTAATTTCATTCCAGCAAAAGCCTTGCATTTGGAAGTCTTCTCATCTGATAGTCTTGCAGACACAGAAACTGGTTCATGATTTGCTGTGTTCATTAGCCTTTGTGTTCTTTCTGTTTTCACAGAATGTATACTATGATCTTGTTTGCCTGGTTTCTCTGTCAAATTCTTGGAAGTTTTCTGGTTAGATACTATGGAAACGATACCTCCCTCTAATGGGTGCAAATGCTGGTCACTGTGAACGACCACCCAGACTATTGGGTCTGCACAGAATTTCTGCCCTTCGCCTCTGGTGGCCTACCATGGTGGATTCACCCTTCAAACCAGACACACTGGGACTGCTGAAAGGATAGAAGGCTTCTGACCCCCTCTTCAAACAGATGCATGAGAAGGTGCCATCCCTCATGAGAGAGCAAGCTAATCACACCAAGCCATAGCTCACATATGCAGTTTGGGATGGTGTGGGATAGCAGTCAGCATTACAGGTGGAAGTACAACAGCCCATACCCATATGTATTAAACACAGAAATGAGACTGTAAATGAAACTGTGCAACTCATTGGGTGGATGCCAGCAACCCTGTGCAAGAATATTATGGTATTGACTGCCACAGACTACTTGTGGCATTCCCTCCTCCTTGGTCTCTTTGGCTTCTGTATTGTGCCTTTAATTTTAGGCTATAGCCTTTACTGTATCTGTTGTTCATGGATGCAAAATGCCAACATGCTCACCACACAGGCCCCCCTACCAGAAGAATTAAAAAAAGAATGTGAGGCCCTGGCTGGCATAGCTCAGTGGATTGAGCGCGGGCCTGTGAACCAGACAATCACGGTTCGAGTCCCAGTCAGGGCACATACTGGGGTTGCAGGCCGGTTCCCTGCAGGCCAATTCCCAGCAGGGGACGCATGAAAGGCAACCATACATTGATGTTTCTCTCCCTCTCTCCTTCCCTTCCCCTCTAAAGATAAATAAATAAAATCTTAAAAAAATATATTTTAAAAAAAAAAAAGAATGTGAGGTGGAAGAGCAATGTCGGGGTGGAGTGTGGGGTCCATACATTTTTCTGCCACCACCTGTGACAAGGGCTTGCCAGGGTCCCTCCTGGCCAGAAGGAGTGTGCATTGTTTTGGGAATGCATTGTAACTCTCTCCTTCTCTTCTTTTGGGGGCAGCTTATTGTCCCATGACTGCTTCTTGACCTTTCCTCCTGCACGTACATACTGATGTAATATAGCTCCTGGCCACACATAGCTTTGTGCAACCTCCACCTATGCTGCCTTTGTCTGGGACCCCATATAAGGAGCCTCAGACTAGAGGAAGTGCGATCTCTCTCACACTGTCAATGTGCTCCCCTGTAATATGAATAATAAACAGCATGCTCGTATCCACTAGTTCTCTGAGTGATTTTTCAGAATATCACAAACACTTAAGCAGCTCCCAAGTTTGGGGCTCCTGCCACACAGCATGTCATTTTAAAAATCATCTTTATTAATGTATACTTTACATATAACAAATTTTACTGATTTTAAGTGTTCCATTTGATGAGTTTTATCAAAAGGTATGCTACTTTATTTGTACTTGCTTTTTTTTATGTGCCAAGTTTAAAGCCAGTGTGTGAATCACAACCTCCCCCATTATCACCAGTACAACATCAGAGCCCTCAAAATTCCATATTAGAAAATACTTGTTTCTTCATCTCTTCTACTTTCTTATTAACGTCCTCGAAATGTTTAATTATCTCCTTCAAGTTTCCAATATTGTTTGAAGTCAAGTCCTATTTTTCCCTTAGTCACCCTGTAGTGGACACTTAGACTGGCATGAGCAGAGGAGGAATGATATATAGGCCCTGTACTGAAGGTCACAAAGACAGAAAGCCCCAGGTTCCTAGGAAGGGACAATTATAAGGTGGGACCTCACTCCCAAGGTGACCTTTTCTTCCCTAGCATATCACTGCACATATGGTTTAGACCCCCTGACATTTCATATCACTAGTCATGTGGTAGACTCCTTTAGAGGAGGAACAAGAGGTGGTGAGCATAGTCTCATACTGCTGCCATACAAGCCCTTGCAGGACCACTCCTTAAGCAATGAGCTCTAGAGATAACATCTAGGCCTCAGTTATGTTTCAGCTCCAGGCCCAGAAAAGCAGTGAAGCCAGGCAGGGCAATGCCATGGTTGCATCAGGACGAGCTGGGAAGACTAATGACGCCCTGTCCTCATGCCAACCAATCAGTAGGGACCACAACCCTGAAAGAACACACTAGGAACGCTGATGAATATTCTATTGTGATTCTTCCCTGATACCTCCAGATAAAAGCCCTCCACACAAGACTCAGCGCAGCTCTTGCTCTCTCTCTAGAGCACACCCATGCCTCTCCCCCGTCTCCTTCCACCAGGCACATTCTCTCTGTTCGTTTTCCCCCCTAAGCTCCAAAGGCCCTTTTTTTGCCTCTGCAACTCGTTTCCTGAACCTATGCAGCCCCAGCTGGATCACTCTTTCTACCTCTGTGACTATCTAAATAAACTTTCTCTTATGATTTGAGTTTCTTGGCTCTGAATTCTTTCTTTGCTGAAGTCAAGTACCGAGGTTGCTGAACCAAGGTCTAGTAACATTCTGGTGGTGTACCACTGCTAACAGCCCCTGCAGATGTAACAGGATAAACCTACTCTCCACATTGAAGCTGAAGATCTACAGGTAACATTCGTAGTTAGTTGCTTTGGAAGGAACCAGTGTTGAGTAGCAACCTGAATACCTGGAAGCCTATTACAAAGCTAAGGGGCCTAGAGAGCTAGTAATATTTCCCCAGAGGTGGCATAGCCACATGGTAGTTTAAAAAAATGAATCTGCTATATTCAGTTATTTTTAGATTCTGTAAGGTCAGTCTCCATCTGTTAAACAAGAATTTTAACTTCCACAGCTGAAAGTCTTTCTTTTTAAAGGGTTTCTTAAGCCATTGCTAGAAAAACAAAACAAAAAGAAGACTGCTTCCAAGGCATGGAGTCTAAAACCCCAGCAGCATGGCTAGGTAGACAACATGTGAATGGTCCCAGATGTTTGCAAGTGTTTTTATGTATCAAGCAGAGGGGAGAAAGATGTAAACGCTTCTGTAAGGATTTAAATTAGCTCTAGACAAAGGGGATGGGCCAGTTCTGGGGCAAGGAAAGCAGAGTCCACAAGGAAGAAGCTTATTCCCCTGTGGATCAGTTGTGGGCAACAGATTGGGAAGTTCATGTGCTCCTGGTTCTATAGTGCCTGGCTGTTCTTTGTGTGTGTGTGTGATTTGATTTATTTATTTTAGACAGAGGGGAAGGGAGAAAGAAAGAGGAGAGAAATATCAGTGTGTGGTTGGCTCTCGCACGCCCCCTACTGAGGAGCTGGCCTGCAACCCAGGCATGTGCCCTGACTGGGAATTGGACTTGCAACCTTTTGGTTCCCAAGCCAGGGCTCAATCCACTGAGCCACACCAGCCTGTGCTGTTCTTTTTTTTTTTTTAATAATCATGGAAATAGCTGCCTGGAAATTATTCTTAAACTCCAACAGATACACAGGAATGGGAACAGTCTTTTGTCAGAGCTTGTCTACAGCTATTAACAGGCTAACTATTCTCTTTCTTTCACTCTTCGATTGCTCTCAGTTTAATTGAGAACATCTCAGGATTTTTTTCTTGTCACATCTAGCCAATGTCCTCATAACCCACCTCCAACTCACAAATCTTTCTGAATGGTCAAGCATGTAGAGGGTGTAACACAAACCAGGAACTGAGAAGCCAAAGTTAGAAAGCAGAAGTCACCATGAAAATAGATACTTCTTTGGAATTCCACAAACTCTTCAGGAAAGTTTGGGGCTTACATGGAGTATTGAATGGGAACTGAAGCAATTTTCCTGAGATAGCAAGAGGGAGATTTGAAAAATGGGCCCTTTACTAGCCTAACAATTTGTGAAAAGGCCTGGAGCAGAGGTTATATAAGTATTTTGCTGAGACTTTCAAAAATAAAAACCAATGAGACTTGAGAGTATAACATACCATAAGATTGAAGAAAAAAATGTTTAGAAACTTAAAAAGAAATATAGTTTGCATAGAACGATCTCTAAAAAGAATTGGATTCAGCACAAGAAGCCAGTCACAGGTTTTCCTGAGTACAGAGGTATATAAGAAAAAAATAAAGGGGGACGTAGTGGTTCAGTCCAATAAAGCAGAATTAATTTTGATGCTGAAGCCTTAAAGACATTTTATTTAGAAAAAATTTTATTATAGCAATCTATGTAATGTAATATCTTGGAGGGTCACCTTAACTCTTATTTTCTGAAACCTTGAACCTCTCCAAGCATTGCATTGTAATCTATGCTACTTTTCAGGAATAAATCTAAATTTCCATTTCTGTAAACTGGGACTAATAATAGTGTTTGCCACAGAGGAATTTTATGAGGATTAAGGGCTTTAATGCATGTAAAACCCTTAATACAGTGCCTGAGAGATTAAGTGCTAAAGAAAGGAACAGTCTCTTACACTCACACAAAAAAAGATCCTCTGTCATGGCTATTTTTGCTAATATTAGTAGCGATCTCATTTGCCAATAAAAGTCATCTTAGAAATTTACATTAGGATGCTCATTATCCATGGGTGGCAAAGAGTTAAATTAAAGGACTAGATGAAGCTTTGCCTGGAGTGATACATGGAAATCCCTCTCTCCCCCTCTCTCCTGTTTTCTACAGGATTCTAAGGAGATCAGATCTCTGTATTATATTTTGGAGTCCCAGAATGTTAGATCTGGAATCAAATTTTAAATTAATCCAGGGCGAGTCCAATGCCCTAAAAAATCAGGGAACCTGCCTGAGCATCTCAGTGGCTGGTCTAAAGTCCGTTAATAGGAGATTTGGGACCAAGACAAAAAAGAAAAACCTCCAATGTTATAAGTGAATTTCAATAACTAGTCAACCAGGTAAGACAACATTACTGGGAATTCAAAGACACCCATAGCTTTGAGGAGAGCTCGGTGCCTACAAATAAGGCTGTAGCCTCCAGGTGTCTTAACTTCATGACACAAAAAATTCTTATCCCCACACCTCTAAGCTATAAAAAATAGGAAATTCTCTCCACAAAACCCATCTGTCTGACAGTTTGTAACTCCATGCCCTCTTGCCTCTCTCCTTTCTGTTTTCTCCCAGTCATCAGGCACACACTGACATCAGTACTTAAGTGACACTCCAGTGTATGTATTTAAATACTATTTTAACCTCAGTTTTTGGTATTCTGATTACTACAGCGTGTTTGTTAAAATGAACTATTGGACTATGGATCCTGAGAAGAAAGATTCATTTGATGTGGACCCCAAGAAGGAATTTGTCTGCTGAGATGGACTTCCTTTGGTCAACTGAGAACCCACACTTTATAAATAATAAGAGCCTAGTGGCCATTTGCTGACCAGGACATCTTTTTTTCTAAATTTTTTATTTATTTAACTTTAGAAGGGAAGGGAAGGAGAGAGGGAGAGAAATATCAATGTATGGTTGCTTTTTATGTGTCCCCTGCTGGGAACTGGCCCCTGCTGGGAACTGGCCTGCAACCCAGGCATGTGCCCTGACTGAAAATTGAGCCATGATCTTTTGGTTTGCAGGCCTGTGCTTAATCCACTGAGCTACATCAGCCAGGACCTGACCAGAACTTCTGAGCACTCCGCATACTAGGAAGAATCTCAGATAGAACTCTCCATTTTACCATCTGAGTCAACCACTGCAGGAAACCGTGGTTTCATCTTTCTACCAATGGATTGAAACCTGGCCCGTCCAATCAGAATGGCACAATTTGGAGTCCTCATTTACATAAAATGGACCTAATTGAGAACTTAGGTGGAAACTTTCACTATAAAAGATGGTTTCCCTTTGTCTCCATGGAATATAATTTCAGTTGCTACCTGAATCTGCCTCCTGGGCTGCAGCTCCTTTTTGCTCAGATGAATGCCTTTTATTTTTTTATTTCAGTCTAAGCTTAATTTTGGTTTACAGAACACATTTCTGTCTTCAGTCTTATTCCACTAATAATCAACTATATATTCAAATCAGATGAGTTTTAAAGATTTTAAATAGTGATTTAACATTTAAAAATTCAACATATTATTGGTTAATAAGAATTTCAATTGTATAAACTATTTGGTATTTTAACATAATTCACTTTCTTCTTGCATTCATGTTGCTGATGTTAATTTTTGTAAAGGGCAGTGACCTCTCATGCCATTTTGACTTGATTCACTTAGCAGAAGAGAAGTGACAAAGAAGCTGTCTAAAAGTTTTGTTTTTCCCACTTCACACCCAAGATGAATGGGGAGAATTTGTGGTATTAATATTCGTAAATACCATCTTGGATGGTTCTTCCTTTTCTCACTCTTCTTCCAGAGGTATTTAGTGGCTATGGGCTGTGAAATGTGCTTGCCCCATGCCTGACACCGAAGGTTGAAAGGGAAATAATTCTTTGAATGGAGAAAAGGACCTGATGAAGACATGGCATATGAATAAGCACATTTAAAAATATATTTAAACCTTGCATTGCACTGCTACATATAGGATGGCTTTACACTGACAAGTGAATACTGAAAATGACACCCAAGAATGTGACTCTTGTTTACCAAATTTTCAGACAGACTTTGGAATACTGTTGCAGAAAAGCCCCTCCCCAAATCATGTGGCAGATAACAAAGTTAACAATTGATGAGTCATCATATTTAGTAAGTTGTTATAAGGGGTTCAGAAATTAATGTCAATTGCTTGGTAGTAGGGAATCAGAGCCCAGCTAGTTACAATTTTCCGTATATTTTAAATTGAAAATATTGAGTGAGACAAAGTGAAAAGATGAATCAATGAGGTAGATGCAGGAACAACTACTCATGCACGTGTGCACATATACACAATCATACAACCAAACTCTTTTCAGATCTTTCTCCATCTTAGTATCAGGAACCAAGATCAACATATATCAAGATAATCAACAAGTGACTAATACAGAATCTTAATACAATCCCTTCTATCTAAAATTTTTCAAGACAGAAATAATTTCTCTTGAAGTAGACAGTGTAGGGGTGGAACACTTTCCTCTTTTTTTCCTGTCAAGGTTCTTTGCCTTGTGTAATAATTAAATTGACAGGAGACAGATTACCAGGTGAAAAATAAATGTTATATGTACTCTACAGGAGACCCAAAGACTTGAGACCCCCAGGCAATCCTATATGCTGGTAATGAAGGCTTATATGCTGCCCTGAACTACAAAACAGGATATGGACTTTAAAGAGAGAAGGACAAATCACAGAAAAGTAAGAAGAGCAGACATTTGCCCTGGCTGGTATAGCTCAGTGGATTGGGTGCTGGCCTGGGAACCAAAGGGTTGCTGGTTTAATTCCCAGTCAGGGCACATCCCTGGGTTGTGGGCCAGGTCCCCACCTGGGGGGAATGTGAGAGCAACTGATTGATGTATCTCTCACACACTGATGTTTCTCTCCCTTTCCTTCTCCCTCCCTACCCCTCTCTTTAAAAATAAATAAAATATTTTTTAAAAAGAAGAGCAGACATTTGCTAATCAGATATTTGCCACACAGTGCAGGGAAGTCCTTTAGATAAAAGTTATGTCTGGTAGTAGCTCTCCTTCTGTGCCAGGATCCATACCTAAATTCTTTTAAGAAGTTAAGGGAGAGGCAAAAAGCTTTTCCTGAATCTCCTTGGTCTCAGTTGCTTTCAGGTCAAAATAATCCGCATGCAATGGTGGTACATTTTGGGGTGACATATGCTGTTCCACCTCAAGAGTGTAGTATTTACATTTCACCTTTAACTGGCCCTATTTTGATCAAATAAAACAGAACAAAGATTGCATCCTCACTGCATTGTCTGGGTAGCCTAATTACTGTGAAAAGGAAAAAGTCAATAACAGTGAAAAAGCTGTTTGCTATTCATTGAAACAATAGCTCAACATGTGTGATCGTGGTCAGGTGTTTCAGGAATCTGGGACTCAAAATGAGTGTAGGAGAATAGAGATAGCTTCTCTTACCTGCTGTAGTCTGGAAATGATACATCTGTTCCCCTTATTTTGATGAGAACTAAACCCTGGCCCTACTAGTTTCAGGGAGCTGGGAATCACAGCCAAGTTGTATCACCAAGAAGACTGGAAGAACTAAGCATTGGTTAACATAGTCTCTTGTTATACTCACAAAGGAAATAGCAGAATTCTGCAGTTAATTTTTTAGCTTTGTCATATAACGTTCATTAAAGTAGCAAACATGGTGTATATTCAGAGAAATGTGACAATGAAAACAAAGCATTACAAAGAAAAAAATATGGTTGTCAGACATGACAGTATTTCTCTCCTTTATCATTTATATTGCAAGAGAGGAAGGTCAGCTTTGGGAGTTATGTGATCCTACTTACATGGTGGTCATAAGGCTCATTGGAGTAGACACTTGGAGATTTGCAATGGAACTAAATGGTTGGTCTTTAACTCAGTGTCCAAAAGGCAAAACAACATATGAAGTAGTGACATGAACAAACAAACAGATAAAAACTTGTAGGCACAGACAACACTATGGTTGTTACAAGAGGGAAAGGGTGTTAAGGGGTAGTAAAGGGTAGAGGGGGTCGAGTGCATGATGACAGAAGGAAGGAGATTTGACTTGGGAGGGTGAATATACAACGCAATATACAGAAGATGTATTGTAAAAATGCACACTTGAAACCTACATAATTTTATTGACACATATCAACCTAATAATTTAATAGAAATTTTAAAAATATATGAAATAGTGTTTGGAAGTACTGGCTCTGTTACACGGGGTGGGGAGAAACTCCCAGAAACTTTGTTCTCACCAATGCAATAAAAAATTAGAGACCAGAGCATCTATTATCATGGAAGCAGGGTTTATTGGTGATATGTTCTCATGGAAGAGAATGGGCCTACTTAATGTGGGGGTAGAGGGCTGAAATTCCCACATTCAGAATGAAGCAGGGTAAGGGCAGTGAGGGAAAAGGCAGCCAAAGGTCAGGGTGGTAAGTGCAGGGGGTGGCCAGGGTGGCCAGTGCACATGTGGCCAGAGGCTAGGTTTCCTGAGGTTGGGTGGCCTGGCCAGGTGGCCACAGAGCTAAGAGTGCTAAGCCCACCAAACCCTTTGTCCTGGTGACTTATATAGTTGGCAGGTCGAGGCCTGAATGGGTGAAGGAGTTACATATTGATTGACAGGTAAAGGTGGTGCCAGCTTTGGGAGGGTGTGGCCTCAGTACTCAATGGTATTAATGAGCTTCTTCCTTTCGGGATTATGGGTCCTTTCTGACCTTTCAGGTCTTGGGATGAAAGCAGTTTCAAATGCTTTCTTTCCCAGATAGTGGAGAAAAACGTAGAATTTCAATAGCTTCTCTTCTTCTTGCCTTCATTTCCCCTCTGGCTGCTCATTTTACCTTAACAGCTCTACTGTCTAACAGATCCAGATCCTCCCTACCCTCCAGCTGCCCTCCACTTATCACACAGCATGCAGCATGTGTTTTTTCAGCTTTAGTCAGCCCATATTATTTCACACAAAATATCACAAGAATTTATTTCTGTTTTAATTGTATGAGGGCTTCCCACTGCCCCGAAATATTTTCCTCTTCCTTTGTAGCTGCACTATCTGCTAATGGAACCTCCTGAACATGTTTAATGGCTTAAATAATGCTGCTCCAGAACTAAAGTTGCAGTGTGGAGGGATGCTACTTCTTCATGCTACAGTATTATCAGACTGTTGTCCTCTGAGCTAATAAGGTGCCTCTGCTTGGGTGAAATTGTTCCCATTTCCATGCTGTTATTTACTTTGCATAAGAGGCTCCACGGAAGCTTGGGACTCTACCAAATGCCAACAAACAGAATGAGAAACCAGTGGTGCCATTCCCTGTTGCACTGTATGAATGAACTAGAAATGCCACTTAATGGTCCCTTTACATTGTTTCATCTGCATATATTAACTACCAGCATATTTTTTGCTTTACAATGTGAATATTTCTTTATTATATATATATATATATATATATATATATATATATATTATTGTTGTTCAAGTACAGTTGTCTCCATGCCCCTCCACCACTCCCCCCAACCCCAGCCATCCACACCTCCCGCCCTCAATCCTACCCCCCCTTGTTTTTGTCCATGCATCCTTTATAATTGTTCCTTGATGACCTTTTCCCCTTTTCCCTCCATTATCCCCTCATAGCTCTCCTCTGGTTACTGTGAATTTGTTTTTAATATCAATGTCTCTGATTATATTTTGCTTTCTTGTTTGTTTTGTTGATTAGGCTCCACTCACAGGTGAGATCATATGGTATTTGTCTTTCACCACC
This sequence comes from Artibeus jamaicensis, assembly GCF_021234435.1. Lineage (NCBI taxonomy): Eukaryota > Metazoa > Chordata > Mammalia > Chiroptera > Phyllostomidae > Artibeus > Artibeus jamaicensis. The sequence continues at coordinate 3,099,881 of NW_026522028.1, read as the reverse complement.
TGGCTTATTTCACTCAGCATAATGCTCTCCGGTTCCATCCATGCTGTTGCAAAGGGTAGGAGCTCCTTCTTTCTGTCTGCTGCATAGAATTCCATTGTGTAAATGTACCACAATTTTTTGATCTATTCATTTACTGATGGGCACCTAGGTTGCTTCCAGCACTTGGCTATTGTAAATGGTGCTGCTATGAACATTGAGGTGCATAGGTTCTTTTGGATTGGTGTTTCAGGGTTCTTAGGGAATAGTCCCAGCAGAGCATATTAAACAAAGGCCCATTGGCTTTCTGTTTGGAACCAGCTTGGGGAGTAGAAACAACAATCCAAAACTCTTAAATTCTTACAAGAAGGGTCATTGATCATAACTATCTCTCAAATTTTTCTGTGAACTCAGAAAATACATTCCACATTTTTGTAGACTGCATTAGTCTAGTGTTTAATCTAATCCCCCAAATCCAAAGTTATACATAGTCCTTAAAACAAGAAGTAGACATTTGAAGTAAAAAAATAACTAAAACAATGTGATTGTTTGCCAGGCCTTTTCAGCAAATACAGTAGTACCTGGTATAGCACTTCCTGAATTCATGCTAATATTTAATGTACTTGACATGGTTATTTTGACATTGACAGAAGTGCTGAATGTTCTGACTAAGAGGAAACTTTCTCCTCTACTCTTTTACTACTGTGGGTTTGCTCATTGAAGTTTCATCTACTTCCCCCTTTGATGAGGTAGAGGCCGAGTCATGGCAATATGGCATGGCTCTAAACATACCATATTAACAATTTAATCTCAAAAGGGTCCGCCTTGGAGGTATCCTCTCAGCAAATAGTAGTACTTCCCTTCAGCACCTGAAATTTAGCTTGCAAATAAACTTCAACATTTCTCTTTTTGACATACTTACTCTCCATGGAAAATTCAATAACATTTGTCCTGTGTATCCTTGGGGTAAAGAGCTGTCTCCTCACCCTCAAGGATCTCATCGATATATAGGAATTTATCTTCTGTATCAGCAATAATGGCAAGTCCACTAAAAGTCTCAAAGGTCTTTATGCAGCCTTTGCTTCAAGGACTCCAAAAAAGCTTATGAATATTGGCTGTTTGTGTTTCCTTTAATTTCAAGTTTATTTTAGATCTTAACACCAGGATGGTGCATTAAGCTCAGGTGGTGAAGAAGATTGGTATTTTGAGGTTCTGGGGAATTAGCATTTCAACATATGAATCAAGACAGGATGCAATCCCACCACATATCATGTTTTTGACTTGTTTCTAATTATATACTGGTAGTTTGAGTGGTCCCCCAAATAAATATCTAGTGTGTGCATTCTCCATTCTCTATTCAAAGAATTATGCTTTCACAAGTCAACTATTTCAAACCTCATGTTGCCATTTCTTTCAGATATATGCAAAGTGAAATTTAATGTTGGTTGCCAGTTGACCTCTCCAGGATGCAGATGCTGAGATAGAGTTAAGAGTAAAAATATTTACTGTATAATCATGGATGGGGAAAGAAAAAGGAGGCAGTAAAATCAGACACAAGGAGCTACCTGAACATAACAGAACTCCTAACAGGTCATCTGAGAGCTCCAGAGCAAACATTACTCAATAAGGAGATCCTTCTTGGGAGGTTGGCTAGTTCCTTGGAACACCACCATCCTCCATCACTGCTCAGCAGCCTGAGGAGCTGGCTCACAAGTTAACATGGACCCCAATGAAGCTTATAGCTGGAGTATGTCAACTGACCACAAACCTTGGATCTGGGTACCCAGGTAGCAAGTTCCTCCTTAAGGAGGGATCTGATTAGTGTATTTCTGGGTCTGCCACAAAGTTTTAACATCAAACATTTAGCAGATATATGAAAAAGGGAAGGAATATAAAGCAATTTGAGTATCTAAGCAACAGTAATAACCAATATTATTGACACCTTACTATCTGGCAGAACTATTAGCCCTTCAAAACAATATCTGCATTTCTCCATCTTCCTCAACATAATGAAGAGGAAAAACATAAATATTCAACATGAATCTTTTTACTGTCAATGATTTTAGTTCTCATATTGGGGCACCAAGAAATATTAACCACAAACTGCATTGTTCAGAAAGGAATATCTCAGTTTTATAGGTGCAGATCCTGATTTAAAAATATTCAATTACTATGAGACTCATTTATTTAGAGTAATATTCTAGCATACAAATAGTACAATATTCCAAATAGAAATTAATGCATTCCATTTAATAATCTCCCAAGCCAAATTTATTGATGGATATGCATGCTTAGGTGCATGTATAATTCTCAGCATTGGACTATAAACATTTCCTTTTTGTATTTATTGATTATTAGGCTTTTACTGATTTTCAAATAAACTGAAAATAAAGCTTCACAGGTTTCAAAGAGAGTAGCCTTTACAACTCAACATTTTTAACTTTTTCATTTTCAATCCAAATTATTTGATTTTTTAAAAGATTTTATTTATTTATCTTTAGAGGGGAAGGGAAGGAGAGAGGGAGAGAAACATCAATGTATGGTTGCCTTTCATGCATCCCCTGCTGGGAATTGGCCTGCAGGGAACTGGTCTGCAACCCAGGCATGTGCCCTGACTGGGAATCGAACCGCGATTGTCTGGTTTGCAGGCCCGTGCTCAATCCACTGAGCTACACCAGCCAGGGCTCAAATTATTTGATTTTTAAAGGAAACAGAGCACTTAGGTGAAAACATATCCATGGGCTAAGGGTTTATATCCATGTCCAGCAAACTAAGAGCTATCTGGGAAAGTGTTTGAATTTACCATCAGCGGTATGGCACTGAACAGGATCCCATCTGTAATAATAAATCACATTAAGCAGTTTGGTTTTGAGATTACATAGGTCTACATGGTGTCCTTAAAAGTTTCTCAAAATTAGCCCTGGCTACTGTTGCTCAGTAGATTGAGCACCGGCCTGTAAATCAACAGGTCATTGGTTCGATTCCCAGTCAGAGCACATGCCTGGGTTGAGGGCCACATTCCCAGTTGGGGTGTTCAAGAGGCAACCACACATTGATGTTTCTCTCCTTCTCTCCCTCTCTTCCCTCTTTCTAAAAATAAATAAATAAAATATTTTTTTAAAGTTTCTCAAAATTAGATAATTTATATATAGATTCCAACTCAACAAACAAAATTAATTATGCTAAAATTTGTTAAGTATGATTAGATAGTGAAAAATAAACAAAAATAGGAAAAAGGTAGGTATCTATAAAAAATTAAAATTTATATTCCACACTGGTTCCTGTTTCCAAAGGGTTTTATCTTAATTTCACTTTTTTCCAAGTTATTGCCTTGGAGAAACTAATTTAAGCAATGAATAATTATTAAAGGAAATTCTTCACCTTGAGAATAACTGATTTTACCTGGTACAGAGTCTTCCTTTTATTTTTCTCTCTGTAAATTGTAGCTATGGTAAGCCTTGTCAATTAGAGAGCAGTATATCCAATGGTAACTTCAGCTATCTTTTTAATTAGTCTCCAGAGTGAAAATTCCAGAATGTTCACATGCCTCTCCAAACACAACAAATTTTAAGCACAACTTTGATCCATATATATCAAAGTTGTGCTTAAATTTTTTTAGCACATTAGTTCTATGCTAAGAAATTTCCTCAAAACACAAATTATATATATTTTGCAGCCTTGATGTTTGAAAACAATATATTGCCTTAACTCTGCTAGATCCCTAAGGACCTTTATTTTTTAAAAAATATATCTATTATTTTTAGAGAGAGGAGAAAGGAAGGAGAGAGGGAGAGAAACATCAATGTGTGGTTGCCTCTCAAGCGCCCCCTACTGGGGACCTAGCCCACAACCCAGCCTTGGGCCCTGACTGGGAATAGAACCCTTTGTTTTGCAGGCTGGCACTCAGTCCACTGAGCCACTCCAGCCAGGGCCCTAAGCATCTTTAAACACAAAATATTTTCAGCCCTTTTTATCTGCTCTCCATCTTGTAGTCTAGGTAATATAGCACAAATTAAAAATTTTCAATTATCTAGTCCTCCTACCTCCTTAAGAGCCCCTACTCCAACACAGTTATATCTTGCAATGATCCCAAAGTCACCTAAAATATAGCAAAATCTCTACTTTCCTTAGCAAGGCATGATGGCTTCCAAAGCCTGGTCCCTATCTGTCTTTCCAGGCTTATCTCTCAACACTTCTGTCTTATAGTTTAAGCACTAGCAAAAACAATGCTAACTCCTCTCTTCTAGTTTGCCATCTCTACTTCATCATTCCTCACTATATTCTAAGAACAAGTGTCCATTTCCTCTCTGTTGCATTTTGTGCATGCCCTCATAATCTCATTCTCTCATTTTATTGTAATTGTTGATCTCCACACAACGAGGCCTATGTTATAGACCTGTTTGCATCACAAATTTCAAGCTCTGACAATTCACTTAGGCTATGTTTTCCTTCCAAATTCACAATAACAGCAATAATATTTTGAAGAGTTCACATATATATTTTTACATACACACAGTTGAGTGTACTGATATCAGTGTTCAGCATTTACAATAAGATCACAGCGTGTATGTCAAACTGAGCTACTTTTTTCAAAGTTAAATATTTCCCTCTGTATTGATGTAATCGACATGTAACAATTGTGTCAGTTTGAGGTGGATGATGTGTTAGTTGGATACATATATATATATATATTGCAGTCTGATTACTACAATAGCTCCTTTTTGAATTAAAAAAATTCTATAGTGAATACAAGGATATACTATAACATTCAAAAGGTACAAAAATGGTAAGTTTCAAAAATGGTCTCTCTTCCTCAGTTTTCCCTCAGTCAAGCAGTTCTTTGCAAAGACAATATTGGTATTACATACTTGTGTATCTAGATATTTCAAGTTTTTCCAAAGATTATATATATATTTTTTACATAATTTACATATACATATCATTTCCTTTCCATGAAGCAACTTTCTGCTAATATTGAGAGGGTGAAAAAGAGAACTAATGGGAGAGAGGGAGGAAGACGTCGACGGAGTAGGACAGAACGAACTCGAGTTCCCCATACACGTGGGTGAAAAGCCTGGCCGAGCTACTGAGAAACAACGTAATTAAGTAATAGATCCACAGCATTTATGAAGTTGGGAGAGCAGCGATTGTGACGGACGTTGAGACTCCGGTCAGCTGAAACTCCGGTCAGCGGCAGGTTAGTGGCGCGTAGGAGAGTTGAGTGGAGACAGGAACTGCAGCCAGGCGGCCCCGGTGCTAAAGCCACCGCAAGGGGGCTGGGACCAATGCAGGAGGCATTCTTCTCAGGAGCTGGGGTACCAAACGGCCCCTGTAGGCGACCAGCGCGGGGACAGCAGTGTTCTCCGCCCCGACTGGGCAGCGCCAGGCAGAGACCTGTGTGACCGAGTTTACACAAAGAACAGAGAGCAACTCCAGAACAAGGGCCAAGCTCATCTTTGGACCCTGCTCCCTGGAGTCCGGGCGCAGAGACATTGGTCTGTGACCGGCGCAGGAGGCGTCCTCCACTGAAGCGGGGGTAACAAGCGGCCCTGGTAGGCGACCAGTGCAGGGGCAACAGTGTTCTCCGCCCCCTCCCCCCTGCAATGGGCAGCGCCAGACAGAGGCCTGTGTGACTGAGTTTACACAGAGAACAGAGAGCAACAAAAACGAAGGGCCGTGTTCATCTGCAGACTCTGTGGTTGCCAGCCCGGAAGAATTGAGGGGACTCTGTGATTGCCAGCCCTGGAGAATTGAGAGATGCATTGTCGCCACTGGTCTGGCTGGAGATTGGGCTGGGCAGAGAGGCAGGCTGTGTAGGGAGGCTTTCTTATTATCATTATATCCTTTTTGAAAGTTGACTGAGGTGCCCTCCTGTGACGGCTTGGCTTGCTTACCACCCAGCCTGGCAGCGAGGAAGTATTCCGTCAGAGAGTAAGGGAATCAGGTAGCCTGGTGGGAGATCAGGCGCCTGCATCCCAGTCTAGTAGCCTGGCTGGCATGTGCTGGCAACACAGCCAACAGAGAGGTGTTGCTGCCCACCAGAAAAACCGGTTTGGACAGTTTAAAACCAACAAGGGAAGTTTTTTTGTTTTGTTTTTTTTGTGGGTTTTTTTTTGGTAATCTCATTTATTTTGAATTTTATTATTGCTTTATCTTTCAATACTTTGATCCTCTTCTTTCCTTTTTCCTGTTTTAGTCCTTCTTCCCAAACTTACCGCTTTTTCCTCCCTTCTCTTGCCTTTTTTTGTGCTGTTTTCTTTTATGTGTTTGTTGCAGCATATTCATATTCTTTTTCTTTCATTATTCTCACTTCTCTTATATTCTAACAGTATCTTTGTATTCCTCCTCCTCCTGTATAGGCTTCTTAGTCTTGGTGGGTTATATTGTATTACCTAACAGGTCTCCTTTGTTCTTTCCTCCACAATATATTTCTAATTTTCTATACCTTACTCCTCTTGTTTTCCTTTAGCACACTACCTGAAGCTCTACACTCCCTATTCAAACTGATCTCATAGAGTTGGTCACAGGATTGTTGCTCTAATAATATTGTAAATAATAGCTGTTCTATATAACTGTAAACACTTCACAACTAATCTCCAAGATCTTAGCCCACTTTACAAGTTCCTTAATTCTATTACTGGAGTAATTAACTCTATTTGCTCACACAATACACCTATCTACTATTCCTTACTCTCAACTTACCTCAAAATCTGACTGTCTCCAACCTCACTGCTTCTAGTCTCAACTCACAAGCCTTCCCTTCCCAACAGGAAGCTTATCTTTTGTCCATTCTTTTGTAAAAGTGGCAAGTTGGGTTGAAGATTACGGCTAACATTATATATAGCCTAAAGATTGTCTGTCTCTTCCCTACTGGATGTGATTGCAACTATTATAAAATACTCTTCTGCTGTCATAAACCATTCAGCCTCCCCTTCCAACTGATTACACACATACGAAAAAAGGAGTAGGTGGAAACAAAGAACAGTAAGATACCGGCAGGAGCCTGCACCACTGAAATTCACAGGTATTCTACCACCGAAGTTCACACCATAAACCCAGGGAGTCAGAACAGACCAATTTTAGAAGATGAGGCTAATAAGAAGAGTCTCAAAAACAATGGGAAGACAAAAAAACAATCCCCAAATGAAAGAAAAGGAGGAGCCGTCAGAAAAAATGTTAGATAAAATAGAGGCAAGTCAACGATCAGATACTGAATTCAAAGCACTGGTTATCAGGAAGTTCAAAGAGCTCACAATGAGCTACCAGAAACTAAACGGGAGTTACAATGAACTCTCCGCAAACTATATCAACATGAAAAAGGAAATGGAAACTATCAGCAAGGGACAAGAGGAAATGAAGAATACAATTTCCGAATTGAAGAACACAGTAGAAAGTTTTAAAAATAGAATCAATCAAGCAGAAGATAGGATCAGCGAGTTGGAGGACAAAGTAGAAAACAACTCACAGAAAGACCAAGAAAGAGAAAAGAGGCTCAGAAAGAATGAAGAGGGATTAAGAGAAATGCAAGATAATATGAAACGTAATAATATCCGAATAAGAGGAATACCAGAAGGAGAACAAGAAGAAAAAGGGATAGAAAACGTATTTGAAAGAGTAATGAGAGAAAATTTCCCTAATTTGATGAGAGAAAAAGCCACACAAATCCAGGAAACACAGAGAGTCCCAATCAAGAAGAACCCAAGGAGGCCCACTTCAAGACACATCATCATTAAAATGGCAAAATTCCAAGACAAAGAGAAAATCTTAAAGGCAGCAAGGGAGAAAAAAGGAGTAACATACAAGGGATCCCCAATAAGGTTAGCTACTGACTTCTCAAAGGAAACACTCCAAGCAAGAAGAGAATGGCAAGAAATATTCCAAGTAATGAGAACCAGAGGCCTACAACCAAGGCTACTTTACCCAGCAAGGCTCTCAATCAAGATAGAAGGCCAAATAAAGAGCTTCCAAAACAAAAGACGTCTAAAATATTACGCCTCCACCAAACCAGCCTTGCAAGAAACACTAAAAGGACTGCTTTAAGGAAAGGAAGGAAAAGAGAGAGACAGAGAGAAACACAGGTACAAAAATGGCAATGAATAAGCACGTATCAATAATAACCTTAAATGTAAATGGATTAAATGCTGCAATCAAAATACATAGAATAGCTGAATGGATAAGAAAGCATGACCCACACATATGCTGACTGCAAGACACCCACCTCAGGACAAAAGATCACCACAGACTAAAAGTAAAAGGCTGGAGACAAATTTTTCAAGCAAATGGACAAGAAAAAAAGCTGGGGTAGCAATTCTCATATCAGACAAAATAGACTTCAAAAAAAAGAGCCATAAGGAGAGACCCAGAAGGTCACTTCATTATACTCAAGGGAAGAATCCACCAAGAAGATATTAACATCGTAAATATATATGCACCCAACATAGGGGCACCCAAATATATAAAGAAAATCTTAGAGGACTTCAAGAAAGATATTGACAGCAACACAATTATAGTAGGGGATTTTAACACCCCACTGTCAAAAATGGATAGATCTTCCAAATAAAATATCAACAAAGATATTGCGGCATTAAACAATGTCCTAAATGAAATGGACTTAACTGATATATATAGAGCCCTTCATTCCAAAGAAGCCAAATATACATTCTTTTCAAATGCACATGGAAAATCTTCAAAGATAGACCACATGATAGGACGCAAAATGAGCCTCAAAAATTTCAAAAAAATTGAAATCATACAAAGCATTTTCTCTGACCACAAAGGACTGAAATTGGAAACCAACCCCAAAGGAAAAAACCCAAAACACCCAAAATCATGGAGACCAAATGGTATGCTATCAAACAATGAATGGGTCAAGAATGAAATTAGGGAAGAAATCAAAAAGTTGCTGGAAACAAATGAAAATGAACTTATAACAACCCAAAATTTATAGGACACAGCGAAGGCAGTCCTGAGAGGGAAGTTTATAGCAATACAGGCCTACTTAAAGAAGATAGAAACATTTCAAACAAACAACCTAACCCTATGTCTGCAAGAACTTGAGGAACCACAACAAAGACAGCCAAGAGCAAGTAGAAGAAAGGAAATAACCAAGATCAGAGCAGAACTAAATGACATAGAAACTAAAAGCACAATTCTAAGGATCAATGAATCCAGGAGTTGGCTCTTTGAAAAGATAAACAAAATAGACAAGCCTTTAAGTAGGCTCATCAAGGAAAGAAGAGAGAGGACACAAATAAACACAATCAGAAATGAAAGAGGAGAGATTACAACTGATACCACAGAAATAGAAGGGATTGTAAGAAATTACTATGAAGAACTTAATGCCAAGAAATTTGAGATCCTAGGGGAAATGGACACATTTCTAGAAAAATATAATCTTACAAAACTCAATGAAAAGGAAGTAGAAAACCTGAATAGACCAAAAACAGCAAAAGAAATTGAAGCAGTAATTAAAAAACTCCCATCACACAAAAGCCCTGGACCAGATGGATTCACAGGAGAATTCTACAAAGCATTTAAGGAAGATCTAACCCCTATTCTTCACAGATTATTCCAAAAAATCCAAAAGGATGGAAAACTCCCAAACTCTTTTTATGAAGCCAGCATCATCCTAATTCCAAAACCAGATAGAGATACAGCAAAGAAAGAAAACTTCAGGCCAATATCGCTGATGAACATAGACACTAAAATCCTCAACAAAATATTGGCAAATTGCACCCAACAATATATCAATAAGATCATACACCACGACCAAGTGGGATTCATCCAGGGATGCAAAGATGGTTCAATATTAGCAAATCAGTAAATGTAATTCATCACATAAACAAAAGCAAAGACAAAAACCACATGATCATATCAATAGATGTGGAAAAAGCTTTTGATAAGGTACAACACCCATTGATTATAAAAACACTCAGCAAAATGGGAATAGAGGGAGCATTCCTGAATATAATAAAGGCCATATATGAAAGACCTACAGCAAATATCATACTCAATGGGAAAAAATTAAAAGCTTTTCCACTAAGATCAGGAACAAGATAAGGACGTCCACTTTCACCACTTCTATTCAATATAGTATTGGAAGTTTTAGCCACAGCGAACAGGCAAGAAAAAGAAATAAAAGGCATCCAGATCAGAAAGGAGAAAACAAAACTGTCACTGTTTGCAGATGACATGATAGTGTACATGGAAAGCCCTATAGACTCTACCAAAAAACTGCTCGAACTAATTAATGAATTTGGCAAAACAGCAGGACACAAAGTCAATATCCAGAAATCAAAGGCATTTTTGTATACAACAACAAAACAGCAGAGGCAGAAATCAAGGAAAAAATCCCATTTGATATAGCAAAAACAAAAAAAAATATCTGGGAATAAACTTAACCAAGGAGGTAAAAGACCTGTATGCAGAAAACTACACAGCCCTGAAGAAAAAAATCAAGGAAGACACAAACAAATGGAAACATATACCATGTTCATGGATTGGAACAATTAACATCATCAAAATGTCTATACTACCCAAAGCACTTTACAGATTAAATGCAATACCTATTAAAATACCAATGGCATATTTCACAGACATAGAACAAACACTTCAAAAATTTATATGGAACCATAAACGAGCCTGAATAGCAGCTGCTCTTTTGAGAAAGAAGAACAAAGTAGGAGGAATCACAATACCTGATATCAAATTGTATTACAAGGCCACTGTAATCAAAACAGCCTCGTACTGGCATAAAACAGGCACATAGACCAATAGAACGGAACAGAGAGCCAAGAAATAAACCCAACCCTCTACAGTCAATTAATATTTGACAAAGGGGGCAGTAACATAAAATGGTGTAAAGATAGCCTCTTCAGCAAATGGTGTTGGGAGAACTGGACAGTTCATTATGTGCAAAAAAATGAAACTTGAGCACCGACTTACACCATACGCCAAAATAAATTCAAGGTGAATAAAAGACTTAAATATAAGATGTGACACCATTAAAGTCCTAGAGGAGAATATTGGCAGGAAAATCTCAGATATTTCATGCAGCAGCATATTTACGGATATGTCCCCAAGAGCAAGGAATATAAAGGGAAGAATAAACAAATGGGATCTCATCAAAATAAAAAGCTTCTGCATGGCTAAAGAAAACAGTATTAAATTAGCAAGACAACCAACTGTATGGGAAAACATATTTGCCAATGATACCACAGACAAAGGTTAAATCTCCAATATATACAAAGAACTTACATGACTCCACTCTAAGAAGACACCCAACCCAATTAAAAAATGGGCAAAGGACTTGAACAGACACTTCACCAAGAAGGACATACAGAGGATCCAGAGACACATGAAAGGATGCTCAATATTGCTAGCCATCAGAGAGATGCAAATTAAAACCACAATGAGATACCACTTTACACCAGTCAGGATGGCTATCATAAACAAAGCAACAAACAACAAATGTTGGAGAGGTTGTGCGGAAAAGATGAACCCTAGTTCACTGTTGGTGGGATTGCAGACTGGTACAACCATTATGGAAAACAGTATGGAATTTTCTCAGAAAAATAAAAATCGACCTGCCTTTTGACCCAGAAATTCCACTGCTAGGATTATATCCTAAGAATCCTAAAACATCAATTTCAAAGAACCTATGCACCACAATGTTCATAGCAGCACAATTTACAATAGCCAAGAATTGGAAGCAACCTAGGTGCCCGTCAGTACATGAATGGATTAAAAAATAGTGGTACATATACACAATGGAATTCTATGCAGCAGAGAGAAAGAAAGAGCTCCTACCCTTTGCAACAACATGGATGGAACTGGAAAGCATTATGCTGAATGAAATAGACCAGGTGTTGAAAGACAAATACCATATGATCTCACCTTTAACAGGAAGCTAAACAACAAAACAAACAAGCAAATAGAATAAAAACAAAGACACTGAAATAGAGAACAAGGGGACAGTAGCCAGAGGGGAGAGGGAATGTAAATTAAGGGGAAAAAGGGGGAGGGATTTGGAGGAACAAGTATGAAGGACACAAGGACAAGAACTAAGGGTGGTGGAAATGGGAGGGAGGTGGGGTGCACGGGGCGCGGGGCGCTGGGATGGGAGAAATAGACAAAAAACTGTACTTGAAAAATAATTAAATTTAAAAATTTTTTAAAAGAGAACTAATTGATAGGAAATGTAAAATCTGATACCTTTTTCCCCCATTAATCTGCTGCATGTGGTTGGCTTAGTCTATACATTATGTTTACATCCTTTGTTTTTCTAATGCTGGGCTTTACTATTGAAACTTTTTAGAATCCCTATTAAAGAGAGATTCTGTTTATTTCCTGTACTGGAAACCTAATGTGTCTTACCTTGTCAGGTGCTGAGCATGGAATAGTTTGTATTTGTGAGCACATTACCGTTGAATTCTGTATTCTGTGAAATTTTCCTCCAATGCTCTACATCTGCCTGTTGCATTGCTCTTTTATTTTGCTTACACTTGGCATAGCTGGCTCCTCATTTAATTTTCTTCCTGTTAGGCCTCTTTTTCTGTACTAAAGCTTCTCTTGATTTTGATCACTCAGAGAAAAGACCATTAGAGCTAGATTTATGTTTTTCACTTATAAATTCATCCAACCTGCATTATATAACTGTTTGATTCTCTAACTCTTTGACTAATTACAGATTGGTGAAAACCACTACATCAGATAGTTTTGTTAAAGGAATAACAACTCAAAGTAGATGGTTTAAAATAATAATTTATTATTAGAATGCCTTGGGAGACATCTGGTTTAGGTTAGGTGCAGCTGGGTGGCTCTTGGGTCTGTACTTTAGTGAGTAAAGAAGCTTACTTGTGAAGCCCAATTCCAGGTGCCTTGAATCCATGAACTTTGAGCAACCCTAGCTAATCCAACACCACCCAATCTTCCTGAAGACTGTATCACATGAGTCCTCTAAGAAGCAGACAAAAAGAAAATATTGAACATGCAGGAGATTGAGAGATTTGCTTCTGAAGGATAAACAGGAAAGGGAATAGGAAGGACCTAGGTGAAAAGAGACTTCAAACTGCAATGCAGTTCTGCCCCTTGTGAAAGAGGAGAAAGAAAGAGGGGAAATTTGGTAGAAGGAGCTTCGTTCAGACTGCAGTGCTGCTTTGAGAAACTCTTGGCCAGCTGGCTGGGGAATCCCATAACTTAGAGCCTGATTTGAGGAGTTGCATGCTGAGCAGGAATGGTTTGGCTCTCACAAACTCGCTTTGTTCAGGACCAGCCTGAAGATAATACAGCCTTTGCAAGAATCCCGAGGTAGAGCCAGAAGGGCATGTTAGCTGGAGGCTTTCAGCAAATCACTCTTCTTCCAAGTTCTCTTTTGAAGGAAAATTTGAGCGATATAACTTAATGGTAGCTACTATGATTCTTTCCAGAAAATAAACATTAGAATGTCTTTCAATAAATAAAGGCTAGGTTAATGAATTCATTCTGCATTATAGAGTCTCAACTTGTACATCTTGACTAATAAGACTATAAGAGAATAAGAAAAACACAAATTTTTCAGGGAGAAGGACACAACAAATTTGCTTCCTATATGTGTTCTTGGTAACTTGGTAAGTTAAAAACAAACCCCACAATAGCTAACAAAATACTGATGAAGAACAGTGTTAGAACTACAAATTTGCCATTACAAAATAGTCACGGGGATGTAAAGTACAGCATAGGGAATATGGTCAGTCATATTGTAATGACTGTGTGTGGGGCCCACTGGGTATTGGGCTTACTGGGGGAACACGTCCTGAACAATATCAATGTCTAACCATTATGCTGTACACCTGAAACAAATATAATATCCAATGTTAACTTCATTGAAAAATAAATAAGTAAATAAATTTGAAACAAAGATGAAGAGATGAAAACAAATTGTGCTAAGTCTACCCTGCCCATGCTCTGTAAATGGAACAATGATACCTGCATGGTAGCACACGTGTTTAAAACATGGCTTATTGAATAGTTTAAGCCCACTATCAAGATGCACTGCTTAGAAATGTCCTTTCAAAACATTACTGCTCATTGACAATGCATTTGGTCACTTCAGAGCTCTGATGGAGATGGGCAACAAGACTAATGTTGTTTTTCATGCCTGCTTACATAACACCCATTCTGCAGCCCACGAATCAAGGGGTAATTTCAACTTTCAACTCTTTCTATTTCAGAAATACATTTTATAAGTCTATAGCTGCTATAGGTAGTGATTTCTCTGATGGATGTAGGCAAAGTAAATTGAAAACCTTGTGAAAAGAAGTCAACATTCCAGATGCTATTCAGAATATTAATGATTCACAGGAAGAAGTCCAACTAAAACCATTGACGGGAGTTTGGAAGAAGTTGATTCCAACCCTCGTGGATGACTTGGAGGGGTTCAAGACTTCATTGGAGGAAGTAACTGCAGATGTGGTGGAAATAACAAGAGAACTAGAATCAGAAGTGGAGCTTGAAGATGTGACTAAATTACTACAATCTCATGACAAAACTTTAACAGATGAGGAGTTGCTTCTTATAGATGAGTGAAGAAAGCAGTTTCTTGAAATAGAATCTACTCCTGGTGAAGATGCTATAAAGATTACTAAAATGAGCCCTGGCTGGTGTGGCTCAGTGGATTGAGCACCAGACTCTTTGTGAGGTAAAGGTTGCCGGTTCAATTCTCAGTCAGGGCACATGCCTGGGTTGCAGGCCAGGTCCCCAGTAGGGGGCACATAGAGACAACTACACATTGATGTTTCTCTCCCTTTTCCTCTCTTGGGAATTAAATAAATAAAATTTTTAACAAAAAAAAGTTTATTGAAATGACAACAAAGAATTAGAATATTACCTAAATTTAGTTGTTAAAGCAGAGGCAGGGTTTGACAGGACAGTCTCCAATTTTGGAAGTTCTGTTGGTAAAATGCTATCAGACAACATCATGTGCTGGAGAGAAATCATCTGTGAAAGGAAGAGTTCATCAATATGACAGACTTCATTGTTGTCTTATTTTTTAAAATCGCCACAGCCACCACAACCTTCAACAGCCACCACCCTGAGCAGTCAGCAGCCATCAACATTGAGGTAAGACCCTCTGCCAGCCAAAAGAATTCACCTCATTGGAGGCTCAAGTAATGGTTAGCAATTTTTCAGCAATAATGTATTTTTAAATTAAGATATGTACATAGTTTTTTTTAGATATAATACCATTGCACAATTAATAGATGACAGTAGAGTGTAAACATAACTTCTATATGCACTGGAAAATCAACAAATTTGTGTTACTATCTTTATTGTGATATTCATTTTATTGATGTGGTCTGAAACTGGAGCCACAGTATCTCTGAGGTATGCCTGTAGAACTTTTAGAATGTAGCAAAGGAGAAAGTCTAGGTGACCTTAGGTTTGGTGATGAGTTTTTATTTTATTTATTTATTTTTACTTTATTTTTTCTTTATTTTATTTTATTGATTATGGCATTACAGTTGTTCTATTTACCCCCCTTCATTCCCCTCCACTCTGCACACCCCTCCCCCACCATTCCTCCCCATTTAGTTTATGACCACGTGTCTCAAGTTCTTTAGATTCTATATTTCCCTTACTATTCTTACCCTCCCCCTATCTATTTTCTACCTACCATCTATGCTACTTACTTTCTGTACCCTCTCCCCCCTTCTCCTTCTCCCACTCCCCTGTTGCTAACCCTTCATGTGATCTTCATTTCTATGGTTCTGCTCCTGATCTAGCCGTCCTCTTAGTTTGCTTTTGTTTTAGGTTTGGTTGTTAATAACTGTGAGTTTGCTGTTCTTTCACTGTTCATCTTTTTTATCTTCTTTTTCTTAGGTAAGTCCCTATAACATTTCATATAATAAGGGCTTGGTGATGATGAACTCGAACTTGATCTTATTTGAGAAGCACTTTATCTGTCTTTCCATTCTAAATGAAAGCTTTGCTGGATAGAGCAATCTTGGTTGTAGATCTTTGGTTTTTATGACTTGGAATGCTTCTTTCCAGCCCCTTCTTGCCTGTAAGGTCTCTTTTGAGAAATCTGCTGACAGAATGATGGGAACTCCTTTGTAGGTGACTGTTCCCTTAGCTCTTGCTGCTTCTAGGATTCTCTCATTCATTTTAATCTTGGCTAATGTAATTCTGATGTGCCTTGGTGTGTTCCTTCTTGGGTCCAGCTTCTTTGGGACTCTCTGAGCTTCCTGGATTTCCTGGAAGTCTATTTCCTATGCCAGATTGGGGAAGTTCTCCTTTATTATTTGTTCAAATAAGTTTTCCACTGGCAGCTGTTCCTCTTCTCCTTCTGGTACCCCTATAATTCGGATGTTGGAACATTTAAAGATGCCCTGGAAGTTCCTTAGCCTCACCTCATTTTTTTTTTAATTCTTGTCTCTTCATATTTTTCTGTTTAGTCATTTTTTTCTTCCTTCTGGTCTGCTCTGCTCCCTTGATTTGAGTCCCAGTTTACTTTCCATCACTATTGCTTTCCTGTGGATTTCCCTTCATTTAAATTAGTTTAGCCTTCATATGTTCCTCTGATTTGTGACAGAAGTTCTGTGAGCATCCTGATCACCAGTGTTTTGAACTGTGCCTCTGATAGGTTGGCAATTTCTTGTTTGCTTAGATTTATGGGCTCTGGGGCTCTGAGTTGTTCTTGAGCCACGTTTTGATCTGTTCATGCCTATTACTTTTATGTATGAGGAGCGGAGCCTTAGTTGTTCACCAGGGCAGGGCAACCCAGGTTTCTGGGTTGTGACTCTGTATGTGGGGGTGAGGTCAGAGTGGGGCAATAGCAGTCCCCTCTGCTCCTTCCCACTGCTGGGGCCTGCCGAGTCTGTCTCACTGCTTGCTCCTTCACTGGTTTATCTGCGCACAGATGTGTGACCAGGGTCAGCCAGCCGCCCTGTGCCTTCACTGGGTCCGCCAGTCGCTACTCCACACCTGGGATTTGTGCTTGGCTGCCTGGGTCGGGGGATCTTTTTTGCCCGACCTGCTCCGCTGCTGGCTCTGCCCCTCTTACCAGTCTGGCTGATTGGTTTGTTGTTGTAGGACTCCGTATTGTTCAATTTTCTGTAGTTTGGCTGTGTTTATTTTTGATAAAACTTTGTTGTTTTTAGATTTGGTTGTGCGAGAAGGTAAAGTGTTTCCACCTACGCCTCCATCTTGGCGGAAGTCCCTGGTGATGAGTTTTTAGATACAACACCATGGTCAATAGAATAAAACAATTGGTAAGTTGGACTTCACTGCAATTAAAATGTTCTACTCTGTGAAACATACTGCTAGCATAAAAAGATAAGCTACTTAGAGAAAATCTTTTCAAATCTTATATATGATTCAAGATAGGTATCCAGGCTATAAAATGAACTCATAAAACTCAACAATAAGCAAACAACCCAGTTCAAAATGACAGAAGTTCTGAGTAGGCACCTCACAAAATAAGTTAAACAGCAAATATCCACGTAAAAAAATTTCACCATCATATGTTATGAGAAATTGCAAATGAGATACGTACAAATCTATTAGAGTGGCCAAAATTGGAAAGAAATACTCTGGTAATACAGAATGCTGGTGAGGATGTAGAATAGTAGAAATTCTCATTCACAGCTGATAGGAATGCAAAATGGTACCATCACACCTGTATGCAATTTGGCAGTTTCTTACAAAACTAAACATTGTCTTAGCACACAACCCAATAGTCACACTCCTGGGTATTTATGAAAATGAGTTCAAGATTTATGTCTACACAAAAGCTTTTACATGAATGCTTATTGTAGCTTTATTCATAATTATAAAAAACTAGAAGCAACAAAGATGTCAATAGGCAATGCATAAAATAGTGGTACGTCCATACAGAATTAAACATGATTATTTAGCACTAAAAGGAAATGAGCTATCAAGGCATAAAAAGACATGGAGGAAGCTTGAAGGTTATCACTAAGTAAAAGATGTATATCTATCTATCTATTATGTATTTATCTATCTATCTTGCTCTCTAGCTCTCACATGCTATATGATTTCAACTTCTCTGAAGAAGATACAACTATAGAATAAAAAGCCATCAGTGGTCCCCAGGGACTCAGAGGGATAGGAGAGGATGAATAGGTGGAACACAGGGATTCTTTACAGCTATGAAACTATTCTGTGATGGAATCCTCTGTATGACACTGCAATGCTTGGATGTATGACATTATGCATTGGTCAAAACTCATAGAATTGTACAACACAAAGAATAACCTTAATGTAAACTGTGTTTTTTCTTTAATAATAATACATAAATATTTGTTCCTCAATTTTCAACAAATACATCATACTAATTCAAGATGTTAAAAAATAGTGAAAAATGAGGGGGAGAGATTTTTTGAATTCTCTGTACTAACTGTTCACTCTTTCTTTTTATTTCTTTTTTTACAATTTTACTTATTTTTAGACATAGTGGAAAGGAGAAAGAAAGAGAGGTAGAGAAACATCAATGGGTTTCCTTTTGGCCTGCAACCCAGACAAGTGCCCTCATTGGGAATTCAACTGGCCATCTTTTGGTTCACAGGCCAATGCTGGATCCATGAGCCACATTAGCCAGGGCTGTTCAATCTTCCTGTGAACCAAAAACTGCTGTAAAAAAAAGTCTGTAAATCTAAAACAACTACAAAAATCTCTGCACTCATTTATTTGCATTGTAGTATCTTTATTTTTTTCTTTGACAGATTTTAGAAAGACAAACTGCTTTCCCAGTTTCACCTCTTGCTAGTTGTATGATCTTGGCCACCTCTCTGAACCTCAATTTTGTCCTATGTGAAATAGGATTAAGAATTCCAAAAATATAACATAGTGAGCACACTTGGCCATAGGAGCATGTGTATGGATGTGGTCCTCAGTACACATCAGCATCCTCCTTGTTTTCACTCTGTCTTCTATTCCTAAATGGGAAGACCCTGACCCAAATACCACTTGCACACTTTCTCCTGGCACCATGCTTATTCAGTCACCCACTCTCCCTTTTCCATCATCACCCAAATCTCTATTTTATTCTTCCCTTTTCTATTTCTTCAGATCCCAGAGCACAGCTTAGAAAATAACTGGAGGATTCAGAGTAAGGGAGGGGTGGTTTTTCAGCATTATGATAAGGAATTCTTTTTGTTGAAATGTTGAGGCGGTGACTGTTCCCCAGCCTTAGCACCAGGAGAGGTCCTAAAAACAATATGAATAAAACATGATTCCTGCCTTTAAGTAACTCAGTTAGAAGGAAGAGATGCATGTGAAGAAGCTGTACTGATACAGTTATCAACACCTCAGTGTGAATTCATTTTAGATACTTTTTCTCAGACTATATTGAAGAGGGAGAGGTGGCGCCAGCATAAGAATGTTGGGAATTAGGTTGGGAGTAGATGTCCCTTAAAGGGAGGTGGGGGTGCGAGGGTTGGAGAAATTGAAGTTTAGTAGCACTAATAAATACTCTATTTATTTTGAAGCTATGTTACTTGAAAGCAAATGCCCTCACTCCAAAAATCCTGTTTTCTGATGGTATTGCAAAATGCAATTACCCAACATTTCTGTCAGTGGAAGTCAGGACAAAGAAATTATTCAAGTACATTAAGCATTGAAGAGAATTTGAATTTTTAAGCATCTCATGTTGCTTCTAAGAAACTCATTTTGCTCATATTGCTCTGCAAAATTAACATCCTAGAGTTTGTTTGGGCTTTATGTTTCTTTTGCATGAATACATTTTTGAATATGTATTCCAAAGAAAAGTTCATTTGTTTTTGACTTTTTCTGATTAAGATGTTATTGCAATCAAACTGTATGGCAGTGGAAGTTGTGAGGGTAAAGTTCACTTTAATTTAGCTCTTCTTTTTACTAAATTTATTAATAAACTATATGTTTCTAGTATCATGTTAATTCTTTTTATTGCTGAGAATGAAGAATTACAAAACATTTTCTAGATTAATGATTCCAGTAGAATTTGAAAGTATAAAGATATTCAGAGATAATAGATTTATTTAACTGCATTTTTACTATTCATTTAAAGTATATTTTTCAGAGTATGCTTTTCATAATATTTATAGTCATTCATTTTCTAATTTAATTAATTCAATAAACAGAGTAGGTATTATGAGGTATTACCCATAATTCTAGGTATGTATGGTCCCAAGTTCTTCTGGGTAATAGGATACAAAACTAGATCATACTTTCCTGGCTGTTGTAGCTTAGTGGTTTGAGTGCTGGCCTACAAAACAAATTTTCATTGGTTCAGTTCCCAGTCAGGGCACATACCTAGGTTGTGGGCCAGGTCCCCAGTGTGGGGCAAGTGAGAGGCAACCACGCATTGATGTTTTTCTCTCTCCCTTTCTTCCTCCCTTCCCCTCTATCTAAAAATAAATAAATAAAACATCTAAAAAAACCCCACAAAACTAGATCATCTTAACATGGTTCTGCTTTTACCTTCCCAATTATCTCAGCTCTTCCTTTTTTTAAAAAAAATTTTTTTTTTAAGATTTTTATTTATTTATCTTTAGAGGGGAAGGGAAGAAAAGAGGGTGAGAAACATCGATGTATGGTTGCCTTTCATGCATCCCCTGCCGGGTACTGGCCTGCAGGGCACCGGCCTGCAACCCAGGCATGTGCCCTGATTGGGAATCGAACCACAATTATCTGGTTCGCAGGCCCGCGCTCAATCCACTGAGCTATACCAGCGAGGGCTCAGCTCTTCTTTTTTTTTAACATAATAAACATTTTTCATGTTATTTTGTACTAATCCAAAGTCAAAGAGGCAGAAAAAAAATCCACAAATTTCATGAAATTCAATCTCCCTTCCAGAGATGTTTATTATCACCTTGGCATTCATGACTTTAAAACTTTTGAAATATATCGCAGAATTAAAATCATGAAAATATTACCTGCAGCATACTTTTCTGAAAAGCAATACTTTATCACCTTTATGTCCATTGAGTTTTTATTGTTTCTCACTATGTTTTAAACACTTAGCATTTTAAATAATGGTTCTGTCTTTGAATATAAAAAATAACTGATTTCAGTATAGAGACTTTTATTAAAGCACAATGCAGTGAATATTATTATTAAGCATTAGGCCAGAATCTAGATAACTATTATTCTTACATGGAATATAGATATGCTTTTAAATCTATTACACTTCAGAGATATTACATTTCAGAGATTAAAATTTCTACAATAATATTGATCACTCACTAGTGGGTACAAACAGGGGGATATATTAAGAAGAATAAAACTCACAATTTCACAGCACAATCTAGATTTTCTACAATGAATATATCAGCCAAAAAATATAGAAATGACCTTATCAATGGTGATAATGGAGTTTGGATGGAGAGAAAAACAACTGGGTCCCAAATGCCTTAGGAGAATATTAGCAACATCATTACAAATGCCAGATACTTACCCTCACATCAGTCGCACATATTTGACATTTAGTGGCTTGTGTGACCTCAGAGTTTCCAAATATTTAAGCTGTATCTGGTAAAGTAATTACTATGATAATAGTTGGCCGCAGGGAGGGTTCCAGTTTCAGGGTTAAAGCATAATCATTAATCATGATAATTGACTAAAATGCAAATATTCAATAGGGGAAGATGTCATTGGCCTAAAGGATCCTGAAGATCAGCAATGTGAGCTTGGCAATGTGATGTCACTTTAAAAAAATGTAACATCTGGCTGGTAAGGCCTGGTATCATCAGGTAACAAACTCCATTTCTGGAACAGTGGTGAGTAACCTGATGTTTAAGGTCACCAGTATATATATGGTCTATCTAACTTCCTTTTTTTGAACATTTCCTTTTGGTATAAAGTAAATGATGCTTGCTATCGAGTCAAAAGCATTTATATATGAAAGTGTCATGTTATGTAACTGTGGTGTTTTCAAACTATCCCATCAGGTTTATTTTGTTTTCTCTTACTGTGTTTTCTGCCCTTCACCTATATTTTCTCATTATCTCTTGCTGTTTGCAAGATTCTGTCATTCTGCCTTCCTTTGGATCACTCTCTTTTATTTTCAAAGATTCTCTCTGGTTTTATATTAAAATCTGTTATATTTCAGGCAACTAATTGAAGATCAAGTTGAGCAGGAAATTAAAAAAAAGACATTTCATCAGGTAACTCCTGGGCTAGTCAGAACTCACTTTATTTATTTTCTAAAGATTATTTATTTTAGAGAAAAGGCAAGGGAGGGAGAAAGAGAGAGAGAGAAACATCAATGTGAGAGAGAAACATCAATTGATGACCATCAGTACACACCCCAACAAGGGACTGAACCCACAACCCAGACAGACATGCGCCCTCAATGGAATTCAAACTGGCAACCTTCATTCTAGGCATGTGCCTTCACTGAGACACTGGAAACCTTCCAGTTGTGAGAAGATACTCAGCCTTTCAGTTGTGAGCCACGCTATCTAGGGCAACTCAGGATTCACTTAAAAGAAAAAGAAGATTGAAACTATGAACATTAAAATGGCGACAAATTCACCACTATCAACAACTGAAGTTAAAAAACAGAAAAGCGAACGAACAGAACAGGAACAGAATCATAGCTATGGAGATCATTCGGATGGTTATCAGAGGGGAGGGGGAAGGGGGAGAATGGGGGAAAAGGTGCAGGGATTAAGAAGTACAAATTGGTAGGTACAAAATAGAGGGATATCAAAAACAGCATAGGAAATGGAGAAGCCAAAGAATGACCCATGGACATGAAACAATGGGGTGAGGGGGATTGCTGGAAGGAATGGGAGTACTGGGCAGAGGTGGGCAAAGGGGGAAAGACTGGGACAAGTGTAATAGCATAATCAATAAAATATATTTTAAAAAAGAATTATGCTCATGCTTTCTCCATTTGAAAAAAACAACAACTGGTCAACACAAAGATATTAGGCCTTGACAATTACATGGCCATTCATTTGTACTCTATGCCCCTTTCCCATGCAAGAACAGCTATTCCATACAGGTGAAGCAATGACTGATAAGAAATACTTTCTGCTGTTAGCATCTGAACTGTGAAATTTAATAAAATGTAAAGATTAGGAGGCATATGATGTGGAGTAAAAGTCGGAAACCACTGTGATATGCCATGTACTATTTGAAATAATAAGAGAAAAAATTAAGAGGAAACAAAACAAGCCATTTTATTGCCCCCCCCCAAAAAAAAGTCTATAAACAGAGATGCCAAGGGGGAGAAGGAGAGCCAAGGACTGCCATGTTTCCCAGTGGAACCAGCAGAGTTCTTGTTCTAGTTCACGGGCATCCCCACATTCGTTCTCTTCATTGAGCCAAACTGAGTGAATTCCCACTATCTGCATCAGCATCAGCACTATTTCTTCTCCCTCTTATCTCACATCTGGTCCATAGGCTTCCACATAAGTAGATAATCTGAAGTGGTCTCACAGCATTCAAATAACTCCTGTGGTCCAAGCACCATTACTTCCCAGGGTTATATCAGTCTCCTGGTTGCCCTGCTCCCACCTTTGTCCCATTCAAGTCCATTCTTCAACAGCAGTCAGCGAGATCTGTATGCATGCATAACAGATGACATCCATTCTCTGTCCAGCAGCCTGCAGCAGTTTCCCATCTCGCTCAGAGTAGAAAGTAAAAATGCTTACACAGGCTCACAAAGGCCTGCGTGACCTGTCTCACCATCATTTTCTGTCTCCTGTGTCCTTATTTCTGTCCCCTTACGCCTATGTGACTCCGTTCCGGTGCACTGGCCTCCTTAATCTTCCAGGAACATCACCAAACACTTTTCTACTTCAGTTATTTGCATCTGTTTCTTCTGCCTAGAAATCTCTTGCCCTAGATATCTATTTAGCTGCCGCCCTCACTTTCCTATTACTCTGAGAGGTGCCGCTCTTGCCCTTCACCTTCATCCTGTCATTGTTTTAATAGCAATTATTATAACCCGAGGTAGCTATGTTCATTTATTGTTTGTGGTCTGTCACCTTCCACTGGAATAGATGTGCCATGATGGGCAGTGTTTTATTTTTTTTAGTGGATTCCTAGTGACTAAACCAGTAATGCGTACTCAATAAATATTTGTTAGATTAATTAATACATAAAAGTAGTTATAACTATATAATTTTATTTGTAGAATTTCACAGAGAAGGAATGTGTAATAATTAGAAAGGGAGAGAAAAAGAGAATGTGAATAAATAGATGGAGAAAATTAAAAATAAATGGTGAAAGAAGGAGACTGGACTTGGGGTGGTGAACACACAATACAATATACAGATGATGTTTTATAGTATTGTACACCTGAAACCTGTATAATTTGATTAACCAATGTAACCCCAATAAGTTCAGTAAAATGGAAAAAAGGTTTAAAATGTACATTTATATCTCCACAATGACAACAAAGCTTTGCCATTACTCGTCTAGAGATCCAGTGCAAATATCAGGAATAAAGAGTAAAATATGTGAGAACTCAAATGAAATGACACTTAATAATAATCAATTTAAAATACGCAAGGCTAATATTTGTTTTTATTATAACTTTGATATGAATCCACGGAAGAGAACTATAAAATGGAGGAAGTAGTGGGGAACGTGTGACATAAAATGTTCCCTATTAATCAAATGTTTGCCTCATTTTATCATCTTTTACTTCCCAATTCATAATTCAATTTCAACTCATGTATATTTTAAGTTACAAGTTTGACAGAAATTATGACTCAGGAAATATATACTACAATTATGCACACTGTTGGCAGGAAATAAATATTTGGTCAAGAAAGAGTATTTGTTTTTCAAATAATTTTCTTAAAGGAAGTACAGCCCTTACCACCAATAATTAAAACACTGATCAAGGTGAATGGATATACTGCTTCCAGCTCTGGTTGCTAAGATTCTAATGTTTTCAGTACCTATATCCCTTTGTTTTAAAATATTTGATCCACAGGAGTATATCTACCAAGTGGCTAAAGACAAATACAAGTGATCACAAGATATATTATTTATACATAATCCAGGTGTTATGAAGAATTTCTAGTAATTGATTCTTTACTCCCATTTTTCTTCTTCCATTACAATATTTGTAACAAATATTTTGAGTGCTTATAATATACCAATATACTGAAAACAAAAATCAAATTCCCTGCCCTTCAGCCCTGATACATGTGGCTCAGTTAGTGGGGCGCTGACCTGCAAAGCAAAAGGTCCCCTGTTACATTCCAGGTCAGGGCACATACCTGAATCACAGGGATGTGGGTTTGATCCCTGCTTGGGGTGTGTATGAGAGGCAACTGGTCAACGTTTCTCTCTTACATAAATGTTTCTCCCCCTCTCTTTCTTCCTCCCTTCCCCTCCAAAAATAAATAAATGAAATCTTTAAAAAATCTCTGTCCTTCAGACAGACCACCAAGCTTTTTCTTTTTTCCTTTTTCATTTCCTCCCTTTCTCTCTTCTTTTCTGCCTCTCTCTTCACATTTTACCAGTTATACAAGTGTATATCATTCCTCTCCCTTTTTTATTTCTCTCCTACCTTCCACAGGTAATACAGGAATACACACGTAAAAGATCCAAATGCTACAGAAGTGCTAAGTGAGATATATAAATGTGTTTGTCCTCCTTGCATTCTACTGCTTAGAGAATTACGTTTGTTCAGAGATTGTTGAGAATTTATCCATTTAAATTTGCATCCATTTACTTAAACATGGATGTGCAGACACCCATATATTGAGTTGGTCAAAAAGTCCATATGTTTTTTTCTATAAAATGAAAAACATATTCTTCATTTTCATCAATAACTTTCTTGATTTGGATATTTTGACTATGTCGTTATCTCCCATATGGTATAGCACTGATTGTTTTCATTAATGTCTTGATTTGATCACTATCAACTTCAACTGGTCTACCCAACCATGGAGCATCACCCAGTGAGAAATCTCCAGTAAGAAACTTCACAAATCACTTTGGACACATTTGATCAGTCACAGCACCTTTTCCATACACTACACAAATCTTTTTCTGCTTTTCAGTCATGTTTTTACCTTGCATGATATAATGAAATAATAGGCTAAAAATGTTGCATACTTTTCCATCTTCAATAATAAAATGGCTACACAAAAATTCACCTTTTTTTTTTTGCTCTGGCAGGTGTGGTTCAGTGGATTGAGCACTGGCTTGTGAACCAAAGGGATTTCCAGTTCAATTCCCAGTCTGGGCACATGCCTTGGTTGCGGGCTGGGTTCCCCAGTTGGGGGCAAGTAAGAGGCAACCACACAACCACACATTGATGTTTCTCTCCCTCTCTTTCTCTCTCCCTTCCCTTCTGTCAAAAAAAATACACCAGTTTTGATAAGTTTTTTTTTAATGCACACTGGTAGGACAGCTGTCACAATACAGGGTAACAAAATTCTTTTGAATGAAGTTAAAGACATCTAAGTGCTACTAGAGCCATCTTATGGGAAAAAACCAAATGAACTTTTTGGCAAACAACATATGATGCTTTATATAATTTAAGGACTTGTAAAATTTTTATTTCCTTACAATATATACTTTATTTCTTTTAAATAACTGCAAAGTATTACATAGAAAAGGTGTAACCCAAGTTACTGAACCACTCTGCTAGGAGAGCAACAAATGTCTTTAACACTAAGTATTGAACACATGTATAGAGCTTTTATAAAATAAATTCTTAGAAGTGAAATTTGTAAAAAAAAACTATCGGCTTTTTACATTTTTATAGATACCAATAAATTACCTTCCAAAAATGGTTAACACATTTATTCCAATTACAGTAAAATTTGTCCATTTTCCTACATTCCCAGTAATATCTAAAATTATTGACCTTATTTGAATATGTTCAGGATAAAATTGTACTTTATAATATGGAATTGGTTCTCTGATAATTTTTAATAACCTTATTGTGCATATTTTTTAAATTTTTTAAAATTAATTTTATTTAGTTATTTTTCAGGTACAGTTTTTTGTCTATTTCTCCCATCCCATCCTCCCCCGCCCCTTACTCCCCACCTCCCTCCCATTTCCACCCCCCTTAGTTCTCGTCCCTGTGTCCTTCCTATTTGTTCCTCCAGATCCCTCCCCCTTTTTCCCCTTAACTTCCCTTCCTTCTCCCCCTCTGGTCACTGTCCCCTTGTTCTCTATTTCAGTGTCTTTTTTTTTTCTGCTTGCTTGTTTGTTTTGTTGTTTAGCTTCCTGTTAAAGGTGAGATCATATGGTATTTGTCTTTCAACACCTGGCCTATTTCACTCAGCATAATGCTTTCCAGTTCCATCCATGTTGTTGCAAAGGGTAGGAGCTCCTTCTTTCTCTCTGCTGCATAGAATTCCATTGTGTATATGTAGCACTATTTTTTGATCCATTCATTTACTGATGGGCACCTAGGTTGCTTCCAACTCTTGGCTATTGTAAATTGTGCTGCTATGAACATTGCGGTGCATAGGTTCTTTGATATTGATGTTTTAGTATTCTTAGGATATAATCCTAGCAGTGGAACTGCTGGGTCAAAAGGCAGGTCGATTTTTATTTTTCTGAGAAAATTCCATACTGTTTTCCATAATGATTGTACCAGTCTGCAATCCCACCAACAGTGAACTAAGGACCCCTTTTCCCCACATTTGTTATTTGTTGCTTTGTTTATGATAGCCATCCTGACTGGTGTAAAGTGGTATCTCATTGTGGTTTTAATTTGCATCTCTCTGATAGCTAACGATACTGAGCATCTCTTCATGTGTCTCTGAATGTTCTGTATGTTCTTCTTGGAGAAGTGTCTGTTCAAGTCCTTTTCCCATTTTTTAATCGGGTTGGGTGTCTTCTTATTGTGCATATTTTTATGGGGGTTCATTTGTGTTTTGTACTTTCTGACTTGCCTGCTCATATATTTTTTAGCACAGTTTTTCTTGGGTAGTATCATTTTTTTTATGGACTATGTAACAACTCATTTTCTGGATGTTAATCTTTATTTGTAAAATGACTTACAATTGTTTGCTATATATGTATCTTCCCATTTTACATGGTATTTTTTAAATTATGTTAACTTTTCATTTGTGACCTCTGTCGTATTTAGGAAGGCCTGTCTCACACTGAGATTTAATTTTTTCAAACTGCTATTATATTTTTTATCCCATAGCTCTTCGGTTGAATCTATAATATATTTCTATGTATGATATGAAATAGGTCTACATTAATTATATTTTTAAATGGACAGCCAATTCCCCTGGCAACCATTTACAACCATTTACTGATTTAGAAGATAGTCAATTCTTCACAACTGATTAGCAAATGCTCAGCTCCATTCTAGACCCCCAGGCACTGCCCTCATAAGAATTGGCTCCTCTTTTGCAGAACAAATTTGTATTTGTGGAGCTCTGAAGCATGATTCTTCTCATTATCTAAACCTGTTCTTCTAGATTTATTTCACAATTTGCACAATGATGCCTTCACCTAATTTAATTTTAATCTGGAAAAATCTAGTTGGTACAGATGTACACATTTTTTTCCCTTTAGACTATGTCTGATTTAAAAAGCAAAACACTATTTAGTTCAGGCAATGTTAATTTTAGTTACATCATCATGGCCATATGCTGGTTTGGTGATTGTTTTTATGAAGTACTAAATACTTTCAGGGTCAAAAAGTCAGCTCTGCACTTTGCAAATATTCCAAAGACCTTAGGCCAAAGCATGTGAAATTGACCTTGAAAATTGCTATTTTTCAAATTAATACTGCTTTTGTTCTAGAATTAACTAAAAGTGACATGTTTTTACAAGAATAAGTTTATATTTACATACACAGACAGCCTTAAACATAACTTGGTAGGTATTTTTAAGTGCTTTGTTTCCTAAACACTGATAGATATTTTAGAGACTTTTTCTACTTGATTTTAAACTATCGCCCTTCATCCCATTAGTGAAATCTAAAAACACAATGTATACAAATTACATAAATATCCTTATGTTTGTGCTTAATCCTTATGCTTCTTTATTTGGAAATAGTATTTCTATCATTGCAATTGAAGTGTGTCCATTTTGATACATTCAGAAAATAAAGGCATGGATTAAATGTAATTTATACTTTTCCTATATATGCCATACATACATATGAATATAGCTTTTTACCAGAAGACTATTGAAGTTTATATATATATATATATATATATATATATATATAGTTGTTTTATTACAGCTGTCCTAAAGTTTACATTATTTATAAACTAAGGTAGTACATCCTGTTTTTCCCTGGAAGTTGTGACCATGTCCTCTTACACGGCCAAAGGGGCTTTGTACATATTTATACTATGGGTGTTAAGAGAGGAAAAATATCTTAGATTACTCATGTGGGCCTAACATAATCACAGAAGGACCTAAAAGCAGAGAACGCCCTCTGGCTGGAGGCAGAAGAGAGATGAGGATGACAGGAAAGTCAGAGAGATTCCAAGTATAGAGAGGAATGGACAGGTCATTTTAGGCTCTGATGAGACCCTAGTGGGTCCACATCTTGATTTTAGTCTTGTGTGACACCTGGATCCAAGACACCAGCCCAGCCGACCTAGACTCTGACCTATGGAATTGTAAGATAATACATTTGTATTGTCATAATATTAGTCATGTCATTTTAATACTATTATATAATTCTACTCCTATGTCCATATTTTATTATTAAATTATAGTATGCTGAGCTATTTTATATTTATATTTAAATCATTTTATGTAGCCCTGGCTAGTGTGGCTCAGTGGATTGAGTGCCAGCCTGTGAACGCCAGTTCAATTCCCAGTCAGGGCCCATGCCTGGGTGGTGGGTCAGGTCCCAGTAGGTGGCACACAAGAGGCAACCACACATGGATGTTTCTCTCCCCCTTTTTCTCTCTTTCTCCCCCTCCCTAAGGATAAATAAATAAATAAATAAATAAAACATTTCAAATAAATAAATACATAAATAATTTTATGCAAAACATGTATCTGTGAAACAAAATCAACTAAAACACTATTAGATTTAAGCCTTCATTTCAACACGGGATTATGAAGGAATGTTCTGGCTTAGAGGATGAAGACCAATTTTTTTTTTAATATAACTTCACCTTTAGCAATAAGGTCAGTCAGATATCAGCTTGTTTGGGAAAAAAAGTACTTCAGAATGGCTTTCAAAAGAGGAAGGAATGGCTGAGGGCTAAAAACATGTGAGGGCCCCAGTAAAAAATTTTCAGTCCCTCTTGATTTCTTACCTACCTTCCACTTGTCAATTCATGAGATTCTTCTTCGGAGTTTATTTTCTACATATTTAAAACTTATCCCCACAAAAAGCAAATTTTTGTACTAATTTTAAATATTTGTGCTAACTTTCTAAATGGTAACACCAGCTTTCTAACATGATTATTTTCTTAAAGGATCATTTTTTCTTAAAGGAAAAAGATCGAAGTTATTGATTGAATTTCAATAATGACCTATGATAATGATGTCCAGTAGTGATATGGGTTATTTATTTATAGATTAAAATGGAGAAAGAAAGGAAGGAAAGACAAGAAAGTAAGATTGAGAAATGTGTATAGAAAGATTTCATTTTTTTAGAAATTATTTAAACAATTTTTAAAGTTTTTTAAATATAAATTATTTTTATTTTGACATTTTAATTTTTATATTTTTGAATTTTAAATTAATTTTTGTATTTCTACCTATACTTTCTGACTACCATCACCTGTTCCTTATTTTTCTACCTCCTCTTTTTGAAAATTGTTATATATATTGCAGCAAACAAATATACTATCAAACATGAAGAGCATAAAGTTATATGTTTATCACACATAAATTGTTATTGAGCAAAATTCTCTTTCCACTTTCCCCACAATATCACACTTTGAAGGTAAACTTCTGAGATTTAGCTGCACAGCCTTTCAAATATATTCCATAAGTATTCAAACACATATAAGTTAAAGCAAATGCAAGTATTTGTGTGTAGTTGAAACAAATTTGATCATATAATTCTCCATTAAAAATAACATAAGAAAAGCCCTCATGGACATAGACAACATGCGGTGATTGTGGTGTGGGGGGTGAAGGTGGTAGAAGGTATAAGGGGATAAATGGTAATGGAAGAAATACAATAAAAACACCTTAAAAATAAAACTAACAATAAATCTTATTGGACATCTTCTACATTAGTACATAGAGATTTTTTTACCTTATTTAGTAGTCTTATTTGTATCGTAACCATTCTTATATCTAGCAGATCCTCTCCATTTTTGAATTTATTCTCATTTTATAAATCAATCTCACCAGTTAGAACTGTACTGTATTTACTCATTGGATGTGATAGTTGCCTACAACATTTTCCTCAAATAAAGTCAGGAGTCTTT
The DNA here is from genome assembly GCF_021234435.1 of Artibeus jamaicensis. Lineage (NCBI taxonomy): Eukaryota > Metazoa > Chordata > Mammalia > Chiroptera > Phyllostomidae > Artibeus > Artibeus jamaicensis. Next base: position 3,068,565 of record NW_026522028.1, on the reverse strand, counting down.
GGGATTTATCTCAAATATCACCTCCTTAGAATAGCCATCACTGTGTGTAAAGTTGTACTTCTCAACACACACTCCCACTTCTATCACACACTGCATTTCCTTTATAGTTATTGGCATGCTATGAAGTTATCATATTTTTTCCTTCTTTTTTCAAAAAAAATTTATTTATTTTTAGAGAGAGGGGAAGGGAAGGAGAAAGAGTGTGGGAGAAACATCAATGTGTGGCTGCCTCTCATGTGTCCCCCACCGGGGACCTGGCCCACAACACTGGCATGTGACCCTTTGCTTCACAGGCCTGTGCTCACTCCACTGAGCCACACCAGCCAGGGCATATTTTCCCTTCTTTCTTTTCACTAAATCTTCATTAGTCAAAATGTGTTTCTGTCCTCTTCTTTGCTCTGTCTTCCAATATTTACATAACACCCTGACACATAATATTCAGTAAATGCGGATTAAATGATTAAATGGATGGGTGGATGGACAGATGAATGGATGGATGAAAGGATGGATGAGTCTCTAGCATACGAACCTTATTCACATACTTGTTCTCATACTATAGAAAGTTGCAAATATATAGTTAGTGAGCTCTTCTTAAGAAAATGATCAATAGTGAATGTGAACAAGAGGACCTGGACACTTACAAGTAATTTCATAAAAGGTAATCTAAGAATGTGCTGAAGCTTGCACAAAATTATTAAGAATACCTCAGACAAAGGTTTAATCTCTAAAATATACAAAGAACTTACACGACTCCACTCTAAGAAGACACCCAACCCAATTAGAAAATGGGAAAAGGACTTGAACAAACACTTCTCCAAGGAGGACATACAGAACATTCAGAGACACATGAAGAGATGCTCAATATCATTAGCTATCAGAGAGATGCAAATTAAAACCACAATGAGATACCACTTTACACCAGTCAGGATGGCTATCATAAACAAAGCAACAAACAACAAATGTTGGAGGGGTTGTGGGGAAACGGGGTCCTTAGTTCACTGTTGGTGGGAGTGCAGACTGGTACAACCATTATGGAAAACAGTATGGATTTTTCTCAGAAAAATAAAAATCGACCTGCCTTTTGACCCAGCAATTCCACTGCTAGGATTATATCCTAAGAATCCTAAAACATCAATATCAAAGAACCTATGCACCACAATGTTCATAGCAGCACAATTTACAATAGCCAAGAGTTGGAAGCAACCTAGGTGCCCATCAGTAAATGAATGGATCCAAAAATTGTGGTACATATACACAATGGAATTCTATGCTGCAGAGAGAAAGAAGGAGCTACTACCCTTTGCAACAACATGGATGGAACTGGAAAGCATTATGCTGAGTGAAATAGGCCAGGTGCTGAAAGACAAATACCATATGATCTCACCTTTAATAGGAAGCTAAACAACAAAACAAACAAGCAAGCAGAAAAAAAAGACACTGAAATAGAGAACAAGGGGACAGTGACCAGAGGGGAGAAGGAAGGGAAGTTAAGGGGGAAAAAGGGGGAGGGATTTGGAGGAACAAATAGGAAGGACACAGGGACGAGAACTAAGGGGGGGGGGGGGGGGAGGAAAGGGGAGGGAGGTGGGGAGCAAGGGGCAGGGGAGGCTGGGATGGGAAAAATAGACAAAAAACTGTACTTGAAAAATAACTAAATAAAATTAAAAAAAAAAGAATATCATTTTTGGGTTTTGGAACCATTTTCAGAGCAAGGCTCACAACAACAAAAATTGCAATTTAATTTATTGGGAGTGCATGGGGGCAATGTTATGAGGTGACAGAAAAATAGTGGAGTGTTTCAGTTTCTATTTTGTTTCAATGTTTTTGCTGTCAGATTGAAAAAGCATTAGACTAGAGGGGATAGAACAAATATTGTCATAAAAAAAAACTGAACCTTGAAAAAAAGAGGAGCAAGAAAGACAGCACCTGAGTCAGAATGAGTTGTGTTCCAAGAAGGTGAGGTCTTAGCATGGGATCCCTTAAAAGTCAATTATGACACTGGGATATGGTGCAGATCATGGATTTGAAAGATTACATTATGGAAGCACAAGAGGAAGGGGTAATGTGGGGAAGGGAAAAATGCAATCAAAGGCATGTATATTAATGAGTGGCCTATACCATACTTAGAACCATACCAAATTGATCAGACCATCTGGGGCCAGGAAGCAAGCACCAGCATTGGTTAAAGTTCCCTAGGTAATTCCAATATGCATCCAGGTTTGAGAGTCACTGTTCCAGTTCTTACTATTTAAAGTGTGTTCCTTAGAGCATAAACAGCAGATGGGAAATACAGAAAATGCAGAATTTTGGTTCCTGCCCCAGACCTGCAGAATCGGATCTCAATTTTGACAGAATCTCCCAGATACTCATATGAACATTCGAGTCTCAGAAACATTGAGTACTGCACATTGAAATTACTTGCAGAGCTTTAAAAGGAGTATACCCGAAAACAGAAGGTACCAACTCCACAAATACTGATTTATTTGGTCTGGGATGCAACTTGGGCATTGGCTTGTGACAGCCTCCCCCAGCTGACTCCATTATGCAACAAGGATTGATAATCACCATTGTAATCATTTCTATGTTTTAGAGATGTTGACAAGTTTCTCCTATAGTATCTCAAAACCTACCTTTTATTACATTATGCTAATGTCACAGATTATACTTTTATTCTTCAGTTTCTTCACAATCTCTGAATGCTGTTCCTTTCTGTTTTACTCTCCTGTATTTTTCATCTCTTATTCTTTTTTAATGGCAATTTTATTTTTAAAAATATTTTGATTTATTTATTTTTAGACAGAGGGGGATGGAGGGAGAGAGAGGAACATTAATGTGTGGTTGCCTCTCACATGCCCCCAACTGGGGGCCTGGCCTGCAACCCAGGCATGTGCCCTGACTAGGAATCAAACTGCGATTATCTGGTTCACAGGCCCGCGCTCAATCCACTGAGCTACACCAGCCAGGGTATTATTCTTAAACTCAACTTATTTGGTGCATCTACTGAGTTGATGTTTACAACTAACTCAGAGTTTTCCATCTTGACTACTGTTTAGTGTTCTGTGGGAAGACTTTAATAAATACCGACTCTTCCAGTGCTCCCCCAGAGAGCCTGATTTAATGATTTGTTGTAGGCTCAGTTACATTTTAAAAATATTATTATTATTATTAGAAGCTCTTCTGAAGATTTCCATGTGTACCTAAGTTTGAGACCATCTGAAAGCTTATTTATCTTGTCTGGAAGTTCGAAAAACAAGTAGAAAACAGTAAGTGATCATGGAACACCCAATATATATGTCTTCCTGAAGAAGCCCCTTAATAGTTTGGTCTGTGCATTGTCATTTGCTTATTTGGCACTGTAACCTTACACTTCTTATAGTGTTTAATATGTAATTGTTGAAAAACCATAGAATAAAATGTTCTCACAAAACCTATGACTTAATTCTCACAACACCCCTCAGTTAGATATTTTTCCATGTTTCAGATGAGGTTATATGGCTGAGTGAGGATTGCTAATAATTTATGGCAATTAGAATGATGCGGATCAAGATATCCGCAACAGCTGTGTTTTTCCTAGTTAAGAAACAGACATGGTAGCGCTTGCCCCATAGTGCTTCCAGGGCATCCTGTGTTTCCTGCTAAGACATACACAACCCAAAGGTATTGAACGTGAGCACAGTTGTAAATGTGAACTTACTGGATTTTCATGAGGATGCTTCCCTTCAGTGGACACAATGTGGGTTCCTTGTCTTGTGGTGAAGAATTTCACTTACGTTTTTGCAATTTGCCAAAGAAAAAGTGATTTGACTTCGGGTGGTGGGCACACGATGCAGTGTGCAGATGATGTTTTGTTGAGTTGCACACTTGAAACCTGTGTGGTTTTGTGAACCAATGTCACCCCAATAAATTCAATAAAAAAGGTTTAAAAAGTGATTTTTATTTTCTAGTGTTCCCAGAAATTCCACTACCATCTATTAAATGGGCATAATACCTACCTAACAGGGTGTGGTGATGAATTATTTTCTTAAAGATTTTATTTATTTTTAGAGAGAGGGGAAGGGAGGGAGAAAGAAATGGAGAGACACATCAATGTGCAAGGGAAGCATTAATCGGTTGCCACTAGCACACCCCCAGCAGGGGACCTGGCTTGCACCCCAGACATGGATCCTGACAGGGAATCAAACTGGCAACTTTTTGCTTCATGTGATGATGCTTAACCCACTCATCCATGCCAGTCAGGGTGACATGAATTATCAATCAGCCGTAGCTACTCGATGTATAGGAAATGCTCAGTATGGTAAATCTTATGACTGGTGCAGAGTTTCTTATAAATAGCATATTGTAAGGGGCAGCACTATGTTTACCATCAATGATATTAGTCAACATGGTATTCATCTATGCTTCTAGACATTCTAAATTCACTTGATGAAATGAGTCTAGAGTTTCCCAAAACAAGAAGTGTGTAAATTTGGTTCCATCATATATTAACTAGCTTTAGTCTCAAATAGGTTCTGTGATGACATGCATGTGGGAAATACTTTTTAATAGATTCATACCATAGATTTTTCTAGGAGGGACTATGCAGAGCCTTCAGTGCACTCTTATTAAATAGGAGTAACCTAGTGGGGTATAATATAGGACTCAGCACTTTACAAACTCTTCTGGGCATTGTGAACACCTTTTAATATTATATTCAGTTTATTCTGTACTCTTACTATATACGGAATTTTCTAGAAGGCCTCTCAAACCACTTCAGAGGTGTGTGGCATTGAAGTAAACTTTATAAATAGAATTCACTGTCTCTTATCCATTTTTCATGCTTCTTCTGGGCTATCTGTAATTACGCCCAGGTTTCAGCCGCTCTGTGGTTTTCATTCTAAGTCTCAGCAGGGGCCATTTTTTTCTCCTCAGGAAACTTTGCCATTTGAGTCAGAAAAAGCCTCCTTTCTAGGCAAAGCTATCAGAAAAACATCCCTTTCTTTCTCCCTCATCCATCTTTGCATGAAAGAAATTTCCAGTGTCAAAAACTCTTCTGCATCAATATCATTAAAACTGAAATTGTGATTACAAGCTTCTACTTTTAGTGCTTTACTGAACATCTATACAGGTTATATGACCTCTTTTCAGGTTAACTGTAGTTGCCATCTCTGATCTTTTGAGATGTCCTGTTGAGTGCCCCCATCCTTGTCATATTTTTAAGAGTTGGAAATCATCTCCTACGTTCTCAGATTTGTTCCTGTCCTTCCCCTGCTCTGCCCTGCATTGCCAGGTAGAGACGACTGAAGAATACATTTCCCAGGGTCCCTTGCCAAACTGATTCCTGTTATACTCAACCAAGAGGTACTGCCAGGGGTTTGAAAGAAGGGAGGAAGGAAGAAGCATGACTATTGCCAACCCTTCTCTCTGATTAAGTAGTGTCTCCATGAATTTGCTTCTCCTGTCACACTTTGCCCCTGTGATTCCAGCTTTCAAAGAAAGGCTCTTTGTTCATAGCCATTGGTCACATTTCTAAGCCAGAGCTGCGTTACTTTAACACCACTTCTTACCTTTATCCCCTTTGTGTTTATTTTTAATTTTTTGCAGATTTATTGAGAGATAGTTAACATATAACAGTGTATAATTTTAAGGTACACAACTTGAGGATTTGATATACATATATATTGCAAAACGAGTTCCTGGGGAAGGTTAGTTAACACTATCATCAGTTCATACAGATGTCTCTCTTCCTTCCTTCCTTCCTTCCTTCTCTTTCTTTCTTTCTTTCTTTCTTTCTTTCTTTCTTTCTTTCTTTCTTTCTTTCTTTCTTTCTTTCTTTCTTTTTTTCTTTCTTTCTTTTTCTGGTGAAAACTTGCTGCCAGCAACTTTCACAATACAGTATTGTTAACTGTAATCACTATGCTATAAATCAGATAGATCCCCCAAACTTACTTATATTATAATAAAGTTTCTATGCTTTCATTCATTTCCTCCATCCCCTTCCTCCACCCCAGCAACCACCAGCCTCCTGTGTTTCTACAAGTTAGGGTTTTATTTTTAGATTTCACCCAGAAGTGAAGTTATACAGCATTTGTCTTTCTTTGTCTGTCTTATTTCACATAGCATAATGCCCTCAAGTTTCATCCAAGTTGTCAGAAATGGCAGAATACACACACACATATACATACATAATACATATATATATACATATATAGGCCACATTTTCTTTGTTCTCTGTCAACAAACACTCAGATTATTCCAGTGTCTTGGCTACTGTAAATAATGCTGCAATGAAGGTGGGAGTGGTGGTACAGATATCTATTCAAGGTATTAATTTCATTTTCTTAGGAGAAATACCCAGGTGGAATTGCTGGATCATATGTAGCTTTATTTAAAAAATTTTGAGAACCCTCCATACTGTTTTCTACAGTGCCTGTAATAATTCACATTCCTACCAAAAACCACAAGTGCTCCCTTTCCTCTACATCCTTGTCAGTACTTTTATCCTTTGACTTCTTTTTAAAATTAAAAAAAAATCTTTTTAGACAGAGGGGGAAAAAGGGAGAAAGAGAGAAATATCAATGTCAGACAGAAATATTGATTGGCTGTCTTTCATACATGCCCCTGCCAGGGACCAAACCCACAACCCAGGCACATGCCCTGACCTGGAATTGAGTAAGCAATCCTTTGTTTTGCAAGACGCAATGCCCACCCTAGTGAACCACACCATCTGGGCTCTTGTCTTCTAGATGACAGTCATTATAACAGGGGTGTGGTGATACCTCAATGTGGTTTGACTTGCATTTCCCTGACCATTAGCAGTGACATAGAACACTGTTTTTATGTCTATTTTGTCCATTTATATATCTTCTTTGACCTGAAAAGAAGACATGTCTTTTCAGGTCCTTTTCAGGTCCTTTGCCCATTTTTAAATTGGGTTATTTGTTTTTTCTATTCAGTTGTATGAGTTGCTTTTGTGTTTTGAATATTAACCCCTTATCAGATAAGCAGTTTGCAATATTTTCTATCATTCTGTAAGTTGTCTTTCCATTTGTTGGTTGTTGCCACTGCTGTGCAGAAAGCTGTAGTTTGATGTAGTCCCACTTCTTGAGTTTTCTCTTTTGTTATTTGTGCTTTTCATTGATGGCAAAAAGAAAAAAAATTCATTGCCAAGACCAAAGTCAAAGAAAGGTTCCCTTCTGTTTTCCTCTGGAAGTTTTATGGTTTCAGATGTTACATTGAAGTCTTAAATTCACTTTGAGTTAATTTTTTGAGGGTTTACCTGATTTAATTCTTCTATACCTAGAAGGGGTAAGAGTTTCCTGATGTTCAAAACCTCCAGATTTCTTCACACTTTTTGTTTGTATTTTCATGTCTTCCCACATGCTTAAATATTTGTTATTGAACTACCTTGTGAGGGCTTTGTTTTCTTTCCTAATATAACATGGGTATGAGATTTAAATATTTGAATATTTTCTAGTTTTATTAAATCCTTGAAAATTTCATATATTTAGATTTTTGGAGAACAATAATAACTATATATTTTAAATGTTCTCCCAATGTTGTAACATACCTCCATTCTATCTAGCTTTCTACTTATCTATATACAAACATTAACACATTTGTAAATTTATAATTTGTTTGCCTTGGTATATGCACACAAATGATATATATTTACTGATAAATCATGGCAACTCCTTTTGTATATATGTAAGTTTGGGTATGATTTTATATTCAAACTAAAAGTAAGGAAGAAACATTTTTACCACAAATTCCATGTCAAAATGTTAGTAATGTCTCTTGCATTTCACTGGCTTCCAGAATTATTAGGAGAAAAATACATACATTGAATGCAGTAATAGTTACACATGGCTTGTAATAGATTGGCATTATGGTTAAGAATCATCAATGAAATATGCAATGTATAATATCTGCTGCTGGTGTATAAGTAATTTTGTTCCATTGCTGCTGGGAATTAGCTTTATTTCCCATGCTACATTCATATTTTCCATTTCATTTGGATAAACATTTAAGTATGCAATGGTCTAACCAGTTATAATTTTCATTTATCTTATACAAGAATAATCATCACTGCATGGTTCTGATAGCTGGTTTGTCTTGCAAGATTTTACTTCTCTTTCCTTTGGAACTAACATGTTCATGATAGAATAGGGCAGATCAGGAAGAGTATAGGTTTAAAATTTGGTTTCACTGAAGAAATGAAAATGGGCCCTCTGAGTAGTAAGACAGCTTCATTGATTTTCTCAGCATGATGATTAGTATAGGATCTATTCTGGAGTTTCTTTTTCATCAAAAAGGACTTAAGGTAGACTTTGGAAAAAATAGTAGTGTTAAGGCAATTTCCACAGAGAGGAAAACATTACAGCATAGGTTTTCACAATGTTATTAAATGTAGTTAGGCCATACAAGCAATGGGACCAACGTTATTAGGAGGATTTTTTTTTGAGTTTCAATCAATGGTGTTTCTTCTATTCTTTTTCAAAATATCAGTTACAGTTAGTAAGTAAGGTTATAAGTAATAATGCCGATACTTGGAGAAGTAGAGACAAAGGTGAGAAGTGAGGCAGATGGCCTTTAACCTCTATTCAAGATAAATTGATTAAGTTTTCTTAACTTTTGGTAGGAAATGAGTCACCCTGTCTTGTTTGTCCCTATGTATTTTTAGTTTGCCTTGGGAAAGAAATTCTCAAAATATTTTAGGGTGTAAAAACAAAATTGCAACATTGGCATATTTCCACTTTTGTAAAATACTATTTCTGGAGAAAAGTATTTATCTTTATCAACCAAAGTGAAGTTGTGATGGAGATTCAATATAGCAGCTGAGTAGTGAGATGTTACATTCACCTTCTACCAGGGACAAATTGGAATTACAACTAAAATATAGAACAATCAACCTGAATAACCAACTAAAGACTTGCTGAAGAGCAGCCTTATATCCAAAGATTTACAGAAGAAGCCACACTGGGACTAGTAGGAACGTAGAGATGCAAAAAGGATTGGCTATGTTCCTATAGCCAGGTGGCTGCTGAAATTCTGGATGGGTATCTCAGCTGTGGGGGTTCCATCTGAGAAGCATGGAGTCTCTACACCAAGCCAGGCTGCCCAGCCTAGAGCACCAGAGCTGGAAAGAGGAGCCCATATAACATCTGCCTGTGAAAAATCAGAGTGGTTTCTTTCCACTAGGGAGTGATAGATATATTAGACACACAGGTGCCTTCTTAAAGGACCAATGCACAAAATCCCCTTTGTAGCCAATCACCCTGGGCTCTGGAGGAAGGAGGGTGGAACAGACTAGATTTGCATGAGGAACGACTGGGGTCTGTAGCTCTGGGGAGACAGCTGAAGGAACAGCCACCAGGATTCCTGTGCTGAGTCCTTTTCCCACATAGCAGATGCCATTTTTCTTGGTTGGAGCATCCCTCTCCAGAGGGCATCAGCCTGGAGAAAGCAATTACTGCACTTTATGGACTCTTTGTCTTGCCACTCTGTGGAGCACAAGCCCTGCTGTAGTCAGCTGCCTGGGTCAGAATACAGAGGTCAGGATAGACCCATGAGGAGTCAGTGAATTAATTTTGCGGCTTTGGGGTTGGGGGGTCATTACACCACTTCCCCATAAAACTGACTGACACTGTCTCCTCACAGGAGATCTGCTAGTTGTATTCTAAACACCCAGCCTCCAAAATGAGTTGTGTGCCTGGGGCAGGGCCATTCCCCCCGTTTTCTTCCAAACATGACCAGCAATTCTTCCTCAAGGGACATCCACTAGCCCCAACCTGCAAATTCCTGGTGGCACTTCCCTGCTGAGATTGGGCTCCTGCTTACAATCAGACTGAGGTGTATGACTCCAGGACTGGGGCCATTTTTCCATCACACACTCAGCCAGTGCAGATCCCTCCCTTCACACGGCCAAATCTTTGTCTGTTTTGGCCTGATAAGCTCTGTTGGCCTCACCTTGATGACTCCCTGAGACCCCACTTCATCAAAAAGCTGTACAAGCACTGAGCAGGAGGCAGCTAGACTCCATATACTCTGTGACATTTGCTGAGTGGCCTTAGACCCAGTGTTGGCACTGAGATTAATCCTGTATCAATCTGTTAAACACCATTCAATCCTACCTGGAGACTCACTGAATTCTACTTTATTCTACTAGAGTACTGCCAGATGCTTTTTTAGTGAATGAGCCTAATAGGAAGCTGGCAGATGGAGGAAGGCAGAGGTGAACATCAGAGTGCTTTGGAACTTTTGCTAACCCACCCCTGGGTCTGGAGTTAATAAAAACCAGCCTTGCTCTGCAGCTTGGTCCTTCATGCACACAGCCAGGCTCAACAGAAATAGCCACAAAATGTAGATCACACTGTAGCTCCAAACAGGTTGCACATGGCCAGTCACAGGTAGCATGTAACATTGGTCTCCACCAGCGTTCCTCCCAAGAGGCCCCAGAACCAACACACCCAGAGGCCAGCTCAGACAATGTCAGAGCAGGATCCAATAAGCTTCGTAAGTGGTATAGCCAAAGGGAGATCTTGGAGTGCACCAGACCTGCTGAGGCAAATTTTTCACCTCATGGTCAGCAACTGTACAGCAGCTCATACCATATGGTTGAGTCAACTTCGGAGTCAGCCAAGAACAGCCAATAGCAATCAAGACTCAATTACAACAGAAGGGCTCATATTACACATGCAAAAGACATTCCTGGAGCACGCAACTCAGGTAATCAAGAAAATTATGTCACAGGGTCCCACAGGACACTTACTACATAAGGCCACCCTACCGAGTCAGGGAGACACAGCAGATTTAACTAATATACAGAAACAAACACAGAGAGGTAGCCAAAATGAGGAGATAAACAAACATGTGCCAAATTAAAGAACAAGAAAAATCTCCAGACAGGGAGCTAAATGAAATGTAGGCAAGCCATTTACCAGACACAGAGTTCAAAATAATGGTTACAGAGATGCTCAAGGAACTTAGCAAAAACTTCAACAGCATGAAAAGGGACAGAGAATCCATAATCCATAAAAAGGACCAGTCAGAAATGAAAAATACAATATCTGAAATAAAGGACACAGTATAAGGAACAAACAGTAGGTTATATGAAGCAGAGGATCAAATCAGTAATTAGGAAGACAAGATAGCAGAAAACAACAAATAAGAGTAAAAAAACAAAGAGTTTTTAAAATGAGGATAGTTTGTGGGATCTTTGGGACCACTGGAAGCATAACAACATCTGCATCATATAGGTATCAGAAGAAAAGAGAAAGCAAGGGATTGAGGACTTATTTGAAGAAATAATGGATAAAATTTCCCTGACTTGATGAAGGATAAAAGTCACACAAGTCTAGGAAACACAGAGAGTCCCAAAAAAGATGAACCCAAAGAGGCCCACATCAAGACATATTATAGTTAAAATGGCAAAGGTTAAAGACAAGGAGAGAATCTTAAAAGAAGCAAGAGAAAAAAAGTTAGTAACCTACAAAGGAGCTCCCACAAAACTGTCAGCTGATTTCTCAACAGAGATATTTCAGGTCAGAAGGAGTTTGCACAAAATATTCAAAGGGGTTGAAAAGTAAGTGATGAAAAGTAAGGACCTACAGCCAAGACTACTTTACCAAGCAAGGCTATCATTTAAAATTGAAGGAGAAATAAAGCATATCCAAGAAAAGTAAAAGCTAAAGGAGTTTGTTACTACTACACTAGTATTATAAGAAATGTTAAAGTGTCTTCTATAAGAAGAAGAATAAGAAGGAGGAGGAGGAGGAGGAATAGTGGGATATACTAAAAAAATAAAATGGCAATAAATATGTACCTATCAATAATCACTTTAAATGCAAAAGGCTTAAATGCTCCAATGAAAACACATAGGGTAGCTCAATACATAAGAACACAAGATCCATATCTATATTGTTTACAAGAGATCAACTTCAAAATGAAACATACATGCACAATGAAAGTGAAGAGATGGAAAAAGATATTTTATACAAATGAAAATGAATAAAAAGCTGTTATAGCAATACTCATACCTGACCTAAGAGACTTTAAAACAAAGGTTATAGTATGAGACAAAGAAGGATACTACATAATGATAACAAAAATAATACAAGACAATATAACCTTTGTAAAATTTTATGGAGTCAACATAGGTACCTAAATATATAAAGCAAACCTTGATGTATATAAAGGAAAAGATCAACAGTAATACAGTCAAAATAAAGGATTTTTACACCCCTTTGACTTCAATAAATAGAACTCCCAGACAGAAAATCAAATCAATAAGGAAACAGCATCTTTAAATAACACAATATTTCAGATGAATTTAATTGTTATCTTCAGAGCATTTCACCTCAAAGCAGCAGAATATACATTATTTTCTTGTGTGTATCAAACATTTTCTAGTATAGACCACATATTAGGATATAAAACAAGTCTCAAGAATCAAAAATTTAAGAAAATTAGAGTCATATAAAGCATCTTCTCTGACTATAATGGTATAAAATTAGAAACCAATCCCATGAAAAACACACAAAGACAGCGAGGCTAAGTAATATGTTACCAAACAATGAATGAGTTCACAATGAGGTCAAGGAAGAAATCAAAAGAGACTTTGAAACAAATGAAAATTAGAAATCAGAAACCCAAGACCTGTGGGACACAGCAAGAGTAGTTCTAAGAGAAAAATTTGTAGCCTTTCAGGTATACTTCAAGAAAAAAGAAAAATCTCAAATGAACAATCTAACTTTATACTTAAAGGAACTAGAAAAAGAACAACAAAGCCCCAAATGAGTAGTAGAAAGGAAATAATAAAGATCAGAGCAGAAATAAATGAAATAAAATCTAAAAAAATCAATACAAAAACCGAGATCTGATTATCTGAAAAGATAAATAAGATTGACAAACTTTTAGCCAGACTCATCAAGAAAAAAAGAAAATGGAGCCAAGTAAACAAAGTCAAATATAAAAGAGTAGTGACAAATGACAACAAAGAAATACAAAGGATTGTAAGAAAATATTATTAACAACTACATGCCAACAAATTGGACAATCTTGATGAAAGAGATAAATGCCTAGCAAAATATAATCTTCAAAACTGAATCAGGGAGAATCAGAAAATCAGAATAGACCTATTACAACTAATTAAATTGAAGCAATAATCAAAAACTCATAACAAAAACATCACATGATCCTATCAATTAATGCAGAAAAAGCATTTGATAAAAACCAGCACCCATTTATGATGAAAACCCTCAACAAAGTGAGAACATAGGTATCATACCTCAACATAATAAGGTATGACAACTCATACCTTATCGACATACCAGATATGACAACTCAAAGGGCTAAAAGTTAAATCATGTCCTTGAAGACTAGGAACATGACAGGTCCGTCTGCTTTCACACTTTTATTCAACACACTACTGGAAGTCCTAGCCACAGCGAGTACACAAGAAGAAATAAATGGCACCCAAATTGGAAAGGAAGAAGTGTATCTGTCATTATTTGTAGATGACATGAAAATGTACATAAACAACCCTAAAGGTTCCACAAAAAAACCCCTACTATAGCCGATAGATCAATTCAGTAGGGTAGCAGGATACAAAATAAATATTCAGAAATCAGATACATTTTTATGCCCCAATAATGAACTATCAGAAAGAGAAACCAAGAGAATGATCCCACTTATAACTGCATTAAAAAATAAAATAGCTAAGAATAAATTCAACCAAGAATGGAAAAGACCTGTACTTGGAAAATTATAAGTAGTGTTTGTATCATTTAAATTTTTAAAAAATTTTGGTTTTCAATGAAAACTTACTTCTCTGCCACATAACATAACAGAATGTTTAAAAAGTTAATTTGCAGCATGAATCTCTGGGAAGGCTAGCCAGATTTATTTAACTATGGGATTTTTTTTCCCCTGGGGATAATCCATACTACATAACACTACCTCATATTCTAAAATAGGCAAGCTTGCTCTCTAGGTCTGTTTCTCTTCACACTTTTTTTCCTCAGAATAAGCCAGTCTTGTTTATACTCTGTGAATATCTATTCTATTGTATTCTGAAACTATATATTTGTTGAAGATATGGTGAAGAGGAAAAAAATGAACGTGAATGTCAATTTTGCAAGTACTTGTCTTAGTGACCTCCTTGCCTTACTAATTTTTTTTTAGCAGAGTGCAGGGTTTCCATCATACAGCTATGAGGCTGTATTATTTAGTGTTTTGATACTTAAAAAAAGAAAAATACCATATTTTGTCATGCATAGTGAGCTCCCATGTATAATGTGAACCTGTGTTTTTCTGCATATTAGACACAGGATTATTATATATCATTAAACCCATGGCATGCAATCATTATACCCATGTACAATGAGTATCTTTATTTTTTCCCTCAAACATCTGGGCAAAAAGTGAGCATTATACACAGCAAAATATGGTACTTCTAAACATAATCATGGATATTCATATTAAAACATCAGTTGCCATTTGATTGAAAACCAGAAAAGATGGCAAAAATGAATACCATTACTAATCTTGGAAAATGTGCATGACATTTGGTCCAAAGCAACAATGTTACAATAGTTATGAAAATGTGAATAGTGCCTGGCTGGTGTAGCTCAGTGGATTGAGCACGGGCCTGTGAACCAGAGGATTGCGGTTCAATTCCCAGTCAGGGCACATGCCTGGGTTGCAAGCCAGTTCCCTTCAAGCCAGCTCCCAGCAGGGGACACATTAGAGGCAACCATACATTGATGTTTCTCTTCCTTTCTCCTTCTCCTCTAAAGATAAATAAAATAAATATTAAAAAAAAGAAAATGTGAATAGTGTATTACTAACAATGTAGTTTTCATTTTGGGGATATAATATGCCTTGGTATTTTAAAATAATCTCTGGAAATAATTGATAAACAATGAGAATGTCATAAATTAAACAGGTATATGGTAAATAGAAGACCTTGGAAGTAGCATGTATTTACAGAAATTATAAAGTTCTTTTTTAAGTGTTTTCAGCTATAATAGCAAAACCAACACTATACATAAATAAATTAATAATATGAGACATATATTCAAAGACGAAATGTTTAATGCCCTGGCTGGTGCAGTTCAGTGGATTGAGTGTGGGCCTGTGAACCAAAGGATCGCAGTTCAATTCCCAGTCAGGGCGCATGCCTGGGTTGCAGGCCAGTTCCCAGCAGGGGATGCATGAGAGGAAACCATACATTGATATTTCTCTCCCTCTCTCCTTCCCTTCCCCTCTAAAGATAAATAAATAAAATATTTAAAAAATTAAATAATATCCTGTGGTTTGGACAAATTATTATTTTTTAAAGGTTTTATTTATTTATCTTTAGAGGGGAAGGGAAGGAGAGAGGGAGAGAAACATCAATGTATGGTTGCTTTTCGTGCATCCCCTGCTGGGACCTGGCCTGCAGGGAACCTGCCTGCAACCCTGGCATGTGCCCTGACTGGGAATCGAACAGCGATTGTCTGGTTCGCAGGCCCGTGCTCAATCCACTGAGCTATACCAGCCAGGGCTTGGACAAATTATTTGATATCAAAAGCAGTTTTAAGTTTGATTAATGTCTTTTATGGTTATTACCAAAAATATATATTTGTTTTACAACAAGGTTATTTATAATCTTATAGTTAAGCTTGATTTCTATAGTTAATAATAAAACCTTTATTAGGACTGATGATATAATATTTGGAAAGAAATATCATATTATTAAACATGATATAAATACATCTATGTGTGCATATTTATATAAATTGTATATTTAATCATAATTTTCATTGCAAAATAAACTTCAATGAATTTTTATTGTCACTCGTTTGAAACTTGGCTGCATAATTCTGAAGCTCAGCTTTATGGAAGTAAATGGGTGAACATCAGTAACACTGCAGAGGAAGAGTGATGTTTCCCTTTCTGGTACTAAACTATGTGACAAAATGTAATTTTTGAATATGAAATTCTGACATGAGCAGCAACTGGCTGAAAAAGTGAATAGCTAGTGCAAACGTACTTGTTTGTTCTTCTAAATATACAAAGGTATAATACAGAGAGCATAAAGAAGTAACATAGAAAAGATGGAATAGACAATTGTCATAGGTTGGTTTCTCCTGAATAGATTCTGTATACTGCACAGGTGGCAAACACAAAGCCAGCATTGTCTTATCCCGGCTCGGCACCTTGTTTCTACCTAGCAGCAGTGCTGAGCTCCTTGCCCCTAGTTAAGGAGTAGTTACATTTATACAGTCCAAAAGTTATATTCAACCCGTTGAAGGCAACTATGAGGTCATTGTGGCCCCCGGGGGTGAAAATGAGTTTGACACCCTTGCTCTATAGTGCTGGGATAGAAAATGTTTATTATGGTTTAATATTTGTGAGAGGAAGGGAGAAAACAGCATGGGACACAGGGAGAAGTCAAACCGTGGTGCAGATCTGACACATCCTCAGCCATCTCAGCAGGCAGCTCTGGAGCCAAGACTGCATTTAGTTTCCTGAGTTGGGCAGAGATGGCCAGATGTAATCTTTACAACAGACATGGGCTGCCCAGGGAAGACTGAGATGTGGGGAGAGGCAGCTCTCAGCAAAAAGCATAGACCTTGAAACAGCTGACAGTGCAAGCTGACTACGTTCTCAGCAGTGGGACAACAAATACTTCCTTTAGGGATGATCTGGGCAGTGCTTCCCTATGTCTATCATGATTAAAAAACAAACATTCAATTAATTGGAAAAATTGGTTAAAACCCAATGAATGAATAACATGAGATTCTCACATCATTTCCCCAAATAAATGCCAAGCAAATTTAAAACATTTGATATCAAATGAAATTCTCAACCAGAAAAGAATGCTGTTGACTCCATTCTTTTGATTCTCCACTGAAATATTTTACCCAGATTTTAGGAAGGGATCTCTAGCAATACCTATAACAATGAAAAAATCACAAGGAAAAGGATGAGAAGTACATATCTGGGGATATCTTCTGTTTTCATTGTCAGCAATATGGAAATCTTTACTAACCTAAAATGCTCAGCAATTCTGCATTTCTGAAGGAACTGAAAACTAGGAAGAGTACTGAGAGTTGTCTAGTGGCTTCACTGAGTGGTTTTGCAGATTATTTTATTCCCAAATGAAAGGGAATCATTCCAGGATCCCAGGGAATTGCATCAAAAGTAATAAAGAAAGCCAGATTTTAAAACTACTCACTCAGTCAAGAAGCAGGTCAAAAAAATCATTAGACACAAAGGCTGAGACAATTCACACCCTCATTTTCATAGTTACCATGTATGGCTACAAAGCTGGACAGTGAAGAAGGCTGATAGAAAAAAAAATTGATTCATTTGAAATATGGTACTGGTGGAGATAGCTCTACAGATATCCCAGACCACTGGAAAGATGAACATGTATGTCCTAGACAAAATTCAGCCTGAAATATTGCTGGAAGCAAAAATAACAAACCTGAAGCTGTCCTGCTTCCAGCACATGATGGCGAGGTAGGATTCCTTGGGAAATACAATAATACTGGCAAAAACAGAAGATGGCAGGACAAGAGGAAGTCCAACTATGGGATGGATGGACTTCATAAAAGAAGTCACAGGCATAAGTCTACAGGAACTGAATAGGGCTGTTGAGAACAGGGCATTGTAAACATCACGCATTCACAGAGTCACCAGGAGTTGGAACTAACTCAGTGTCATGTAACACAAATGTCTTCCCTCTGTCACAAGGAAATAGCAAAAATCCTTGTCTGTCTTGGCTTGAGCTCAGAGTGCAGGTAGGTGAGGGGTTAGACCTGTTTCCATTGAAATTAAAATCACAAGCCTAACTGAAAAAGAGACTGGAATTTAATTATTCAATACTTAAATGATTCAAAAGCTCCCAAATCAAAAAAAGATAAATGAGAGAGGGGGAGAGAGAGAGGAGAGAGAGAGAGAGAGAGAGAGAGAGAGAGAGAGAGAGAGAGAGAGAGAGAATGAATAAATGATTTCAGGCTGTTGATACTGCTGAGGCACCAGAAGGAAGATAATACAAACCTTTTCAGAGCAATCTGCTCTCAGCCTAAGTATTTAAAATTAACAAGCAAGCGTTAAATTTTTTAACATGGATAAAATTCAAGAAGACAATATTGCATGAAAAATAGAAGTTGTAGGAAATTACAGAAGTAAATAATTTACTTGCAGATTAAAAAAAAAAGCAAATCAATTGCTTAGGCATAAATATTATCTAATCATTGCATAAAATAGTGCCTAGAATTATTTTCCACTAATTCCAGATGGTGGTTTACTCTGGGAAGAGAAGGAGGAGGAAGAAAAATGAGTTTGGAGAGGGACATTCAGGAATTTCTAGCTTATCAGATTTTTATTTCTTTGAAAAATCTGGAGCAAATGTGGCAAAAGGTTATGCTTTGCTTTGGACATTATTAGTTCTGTTGCTTTGAGTGCTTGGTGGAAAATATATCTTTCAGGGATAAAAAATTATGTTCCTTCCTTCAAAATTGTCCCTACCTCACTTTTCTAGGGCTTTAGTTAAATGGATACTCATGATAGGGTAATAATGAAAAGTCCATGGAATGCTACCTTTGTGTAAATGATTACTTTTAGTACTTTTTTGTATTTTAATTTCATTAACTATTTATTCTGTTGTTTGGTAGGTTTCTTCAACTTTATCTTCCAACACTTGCATTGAACTGATTGCTACAAATAAATTCTTGTTTTACATATGAATTGTACTGTTTTATCACACAGAAGCTTATACTCTCTTTTACTGCTGTTATTCATTTTACATCAGTCTTTTCCTTGGTGGTTTTTTAAATATAGCTTTGGTGCTCACACAAGCCTTCTTCACCAAAAATGTAATAAACACCATAATTCTGTTAGTGGCTCAAAGAATACCCACATCATCATTCTTTTAATGACACACCTTTTCTTCCCAATCTTGTATACTTCATTGGAATCTATGGCCAGCTGGGATGTATCTTTGAGTTATGATTCCAGGAAAGATACAGAGTGGTAGTGGTGTTTTTTTTTAAAGATTTTATTTATTTATTTTTAGATAGAGAGGAAGGGAAAGAGAAAGAGAAGAAGAGAAACATCAATGTGTGGTTGCCTCTCACGTGCCCCCTACTGCGGACCTGGCCCGCAACCCAGACATGTGTCCTGACTGGCCATGGAACCAGCGACCCTCCGGTTTGCAGGCTCTTGTTTGATCTGCTGAGCTAGACCAGCCAGGGCCAAAGAGATGTCTTTTTCCTAAGCCACCACATATCTCATAATTTGTCCTTCCTATTTACAGGACAACCAAAATAATTGTATAATCTTGGATTATATGCTTTCCTTCAAGTCTGTATGTGTGTCTCCATTATCATCGTGTATGCATCTGTGAAGGGGTATCTGCTGACTATATGATAAAATAAAATAATAGATAGACATGTCCATGAACGGAAGAAAAATTAACCTTTTCACTTGCAAGTACTTCTCTCAAGTTCTAAGTTAAGAGAAAATCTTATAAGCTTTCAGATAGTGAGTAGGTTAGTTATAAAAATGTACATAGTGCTGGCTGGTGTAGCTCAGTGGATTGAGCACAGGCCTGTGAACCAAAGGGTCGCTGGTTCCATTCCCAGTCAGGGCACATGACTGGGTTGCAGGCCAGTTCCCAGCAGGGGACTCAAGAGAGGCAACCATACATTGATATTTCTCTCCTCCCCTTCCCTTCTAAAGATAAATAAATAAAATAAATAAAAAGATGTATCAGGAACATCGATACAACAGTTCAGAATCAGAAAGACTGAAATAAAAGCCAAATGGACCAAATATGACAAGAAAAGTTATTTTGGCATCATAAAAAAAGACAATGTGTTAATTACATATAACAGTAATAGTCTTTTGAGTGACAAAGGACATAATTATAAAATACACAAGAAAAATTCTAGAAATTAAAAGAAAATTTGACCTGGCTGGTGTAGCACAGTGGATTGAGCGCGGGCCTGTGAACCAGATAATCGCGGTTCGATTCCCAGTCAGGACACATGCCAGGGTTGCAGGCTGGTTCCCTGCAGGCCAGTTCCCAGCAGGGGATGCACGAAAGGCAACCATACATTGATGTTTCTCCCCCTTTCTCCTTCCCTTCCTCTCTAAAGATAAGTAAATAAAATCTTTAAAAAAAAAGAAAAGAAAATTTGACAAATTTGCATTTTGGTTGTGGCCTTTGTTAAACTCCTTACAAAATTTCATCTGTCAAGTTATACAAAATGCAAGCAAAGAAATAACAGATATGACTGCAAACACAACTAAAGAGGTATTCCTTCATTAAAAATATTTTGAGTGCGTATTTTGAGGAATGGGAGAAAAAAACAGTGACTAAAATTGACAAGGACAGTATTCTCACAAAGCTTACATTCAAACCAGGGAGACAAAAAATAAAGAAGAAAAGAAATTTTAGTTTGCCGTAAGATCTATGATAACACTATTAAGGGTAATAGAAGAGAGGGGAACTTGATCCTCAGGCAGAAATTGAATAGAAAGCCAGTGTGGTGAAAACAAGGAGTCGGGGGGCCACAGAAGGGAGAAGATGACAGCCTTTAGTTCTAGGTCCCTTCAGAGATCATCTTAGCTGCAGAGACCTACCTCACCCAAGGCACCCCCTTCTCAAGGTGGCCCTACTTCCTATGACAGATTAAAGGTAAGGCTATGAAAGCACAGGCATTTTGGCTCAATGCAAGACAACTCTCAAGGGCGAATAGAGCCTTCTGAGCTCTGGATTCCACAGAGGATTGGCTGGGTTGCCCGGCTTGTATCCACTTCTCCCTCTCTGCTCAATCCTGCTTCTTTCCTTCTCCTTTCTGCAGGTGAGAATCCCAAGGGCATTCCATAATAAAGACACTACACATTAAACTTTGTTCTTGAGGCTGCATTCCAGAGAACACCACCTGTGAGGGAGACAGGAGACAATCACACAGACCTTCCAAGGTCACTGTAACAAGCTTGGTTCTATTACATTTCCATAGATTTCAAAGCAGATTTTCAAGCAAACTTCTCACTTGCCATGAACTATCTACTAATATTGATCATATTTGGGGCCATAAAGAATGATTTTCCAGGTTCAAAAATTTTATCTAGTACATACAACATGAAATAATCAAATAATCAAATCAAATAATCGGGGCATTTATTTGTGTGTGTGTGTGTGTGTGTGTGTGTGTGTGTGTGTATTCATCAGCCTTACAGTAAGCTGTCAGCCCTCTGAAAAATGGCAATATAAACATTAGGTCTTAAATAAAAAGCAAACAAAACCCAACAAACTTCACTAGTGCGATTCAAAATGTAAATCCTAGCATGTCAAATGTCTGTTCAATTGTTTTCTTCTTGAAGAAGTCTTTAGAGATTCCATAAATAAGCTGGAATTTTTTTCTTGTTGGAACCCTTAAAGTTCCTTATGAATTCAAGAGGATAGTTTCACAAACTCTGAAGCTTTGATGCTTTGATAGTTGAAATGATGTGCCATACCACACATAACATAAATATTACATAGATAGATAGATAGATAGATAGATAAATGATAGATAGATAGATAGATAGATAGATAGATAGATAGATAGATAGATAGATAACAGGAAGACAGATAGAAATTTTAGTCCTAGGTGCCATAAATACAGATGATAAGCATTTGGACACCCACATTTACATAGGCATAGACTCGTTTTCCTGGAAAAGGGGCTAAGGACCATGGTCATCAAACTTCCCTACAGATAGCATCACCTGGATATCTTTAAAAACACTGTTGCCTGCCTCCCCCCTCAAACTTCATATTTAACTTACCTGGGATGTGCCCCACTAAAAGCAATGAATTAGGGTCATAACCCTTCTTCTACAAATCAGAAGATATTTAAATATGTATGACAACTTGGGATCCAAAACCTGATTATGAAAAGGAAGTGACCACTCTTAAGAAGATATTTACCACAAGTTATTGGGCTGTGTATCTGAGCTAACTTTGGTGTGGAGGTCCACTGGGAACACCCTGCTGTGTCCTTTTCCTGCCCAGAAACCTTCATGCCTCATATGAACTGCATGAAAAGTATCTAAATGTCTTCTAAAGATTCAAAAGGATATTGAAAATGAGGACTAGCTCAATCGGGGCACTGCCAAATTTGCCATGGGGCCCTTCTGATTGAGCATCACTAAGCACATTCTATCCTGACTTGTCAAATCACGTCCACTGTGTACAATCAGCAGATATCCACCATAGTGAAAATGGTAGACATGCATGGGATAAGGGGTGTGCAGTGGAAATAACTTGGCCCGAACCTCACCTTTGTGTTGTGGCCAAGGCTTCAACACTGTGATCAGAAACCGTAACTGCCGAAGACTGGCATTTATGCAGGAGCACAGGTGACTGGCACCTACAGGGGTACTCCTTAGGAGGCCAGTTGCTGCAAAATACAGCCCCATCCACTGGCACAGTACGGGCAGGTACAAACAAGTGCCTGAAAGAGGGTGGGCAAGTATAAGCTAACTTAGGAATCCTCTGAAATATTTGAAAAGGGAAATCCTTGTAAAAGAGCTAAATTGCCTGCTAAATTGGTATGTCAGCCCTTGGCCAAATTGGCTATTTAATACTGATGTGACTTTATTCATTAGTTACATTTCTTGATTCATAGACCTGTGTTTTGTACTTATCTTCCTGTGTTACCACTCTTTGTCTTATTCATCTGCTGTCTGCACTAGTTGTAAACCAAAACTTAAGAGCATTGAAAAGTGTTGACTCTGGACCTCAAGAGTTTAGATCCAAATCTTGGCTCAGTCTCTTAGAAAAGGTGTGAACCTAGGTTTCTTAATCTGACTATAAAGTCAGAGTACGTGACAAACAGGAATGTTGTTAGATTTAACTGATATTACATATAATGCATTTCGTATTTATCCTGAGGCATAGAAACTGAGTAGTGACTAGATCTAATTGACTTTATTTTTCAATTTCTGCGAAGGAAAGCACAAGGTTTTGCACATGATAGGTATTTAATAAGTATTTCTCCAAAAAGAACCGTATCTTGATGCCATCAATCTGAAAGAGATTTATATATGACTCACAGGTCTAGGAAAGGGGTGTGCTCCGCAAAAAGTGTTTTTTAAAAACCAGATTCTTATTTTATTCTAGGCATAAAATTTTTCTAGAAATATTTGAAACAGCGTGACTAAAAAGTATGTGATAGAGAATGCTGCGACATGTAGCCAAAAAGGAAACAATAGCTTTAAAATGTTCTGAAAA
Organism: Artibeus jamaicensis; assembly: GCF_021234435.1. Lineage (NCBI taxonomy): Eukaryota > Metazoa > Chordata > Mammalia > Chiroptera > Phyllostomidae > Artibeus > Artibeus jamaicensis. Next base: position 3,045,311 of record NW_026522028.1, on the reverse strand, counting down.
CTTATAGCCCCATACGTTTGGAACCAAGTTGAAGAGAAGGCTGAGACAATATATTTATATGTGCTTCCAATACAGGCATACTGGTATGCCTTGTACCTTGAGTGGATTTTTGTTTTTCTTTTAGTTTTTGATACTTTGGGGGGAAGGGAAAATCACTTTGAAATGTCGTTTTATGGTTTTATTGCTTAGGTATTTCATTCGACCTCTTCAGGCTCAGCTTACAAAGATTTATTCATCTAAACCAGCCTCAGGCTGCACTTATCTCCAGTCCCCCCAAATCATGTTCAGACCAATGGCATAAAACAGTGATTTCACTTTAAATTTACTTAACCTTACACTTTAGAAGTTAGTGTGATTTTTTTTATCTCTTCAAGCAATCACAAATTTTAAGTTTCTTTGAGTTTATTCTTCTGTGGAAGCCTTAAGGATGCACTTAAAAACCCCGTTATGATTAAGAGTTCATGTGTTGACTTCCTGGGGCTCATTCACCTTGCCGAACCTTTCCATGACATTCAAATTTTTAAAATTAGTCATCACCTGGAAGGTGGCTTCTATTTCCTTTTTGCTTATATTTTCTCTTTCAAATGTGTCTATACATAATCCTCATGAATTTTTATCAACTCACACATCAGTTCTAATGCGTCTATTTCTTAGAAATCTCTCAATCAGAATTTACTTGATTAATAAGTGAGTTGAATAAATTGGCTTAAATAATTTTATTCTTGAGTACTTAAGTTAATGAAAATATAAGCACCTCAAAAAGGACATGTACAATCAATAACATTTCTGTACAGTGAGATACAAATTATTTTTTTTGTGATTGATAGAAAAAGATACTGGTTATTCAAGTGTCAGAAAGGTCAAATGATGTGACTCAAAACCATTTCCTAATGTAACTATAAATTTTGTAAGACTAGAAAACAGTAAAAATGTGTCCTCCCAAACACTAAGAATGAGCTTAAAAATATTTCTTTGTGAAATGAATTATCTTAGTACATATGGAATGCTGCTTTGGATCATAAAAAAGATAGGATTGTTTTAGCTGTTTCTTATTCTCCCATTAAAAAAAGAAATGAGAGGAAGCATCTGAGATAAGGTGTTTTGCCTTTGTCAACATTATACAACAATATTCTTCTGTCCTCCATTTATTCAGATTAAGCAGCCAGAAATTTGTCCATATCCCCCTGTGTAGCCTTGTTATGACCAAGGAGGAGAATAAGTTTTAATATCTATTAGATGGCTTCCAGTGGGAAAAAATCAAGTAGATTTACAACCTAAATGAAATCATGGCGAATTATACAAATTGGTAGGTAGAAATTAAGAGGTGATGATGTTATATCCCGTCCTTGCGAGCAAGAAGGGTTGGAGACTGCTGGGTAGTCAGAGGTGTTTTATTGGCCAAAGTTTCAAAGTTTTACCTGCGCAGGGGCGAACTCTTGGGGTGCCTCCGGAGACACATGAGTGCCAAAATGGCTGCAAATGAGAGTCGCGCCTGACGCTTACAGGCTAGGGTTCTTATAGAAGCGAGCGAGCAAGCAACTTCCAGAAGCAAAAGGTGGCAGTTAGCTACTGGCTCAGGGGCTTATGCTAGGGCTGGTGATCTTGCTGATGATTGGCTGGCAGGGCTCATGAACAGCTCCTGCTCAGGTTAGCCATTGGCCTAGGGGCTCATGCTAGGGGTAAAAATTCCCCCCCCCCCAACAGATGTTCCAAGAAGCTATCTGCTTAAATTCCTGGAACATTTGCCTGGGGGTGGGGGTGCAGTCCCCCCACCCAAGCTTGAGCAAGCAGCTAAGGTTGAACAAACAACTTAGTTTTCTTAAGACTATTTCCCTTAGCCCCTAACAATGATAAGTGCAAGAGATGAAGTAGAAATCTCAGGACTGTACTTACCAATACAGAATAAAAGTAGCAGGAAAAAGCTACTAGACGTTCAACCAGCCATGATGATACAGATGAGCAAGCAAGAAACCAACTTTTCCATGGCAACCTTTTTGTTATTTAGCAGTATTGTTATTCCCTTAGGAGGATGGGTTATTTTTTGGGTAGGAGGGGGAATTGCTACTGAAAAAGCAATGTGCTGTGTAGAAGACAAGCAGTGACTCAAAAGCTTTGAGTCCTAACTGCCATATTCTGGTCATGTTGCATCTAAGTTACTCATTTGTTAAAATTATATAATTGCACCAGTTTAATCTACCTCAGCAAATTGTTATAAGTATCATATGACATATCATATATAGGGACTCCTTAAAAATTATAAAGGGCTATGAATATATGAGGGATTATTATACTGCATAAAACTTTTCCCAACATTGAATCTTAGCCATTTTCAACTTTTTAAGTTCAGACAGACAATTAAGCAGAAATAAAATGTGTTAGGGCATTGTGACTTCTGTGCGAATGCTTCCAGCATGATGCCCATGTTTTAGTTAGCCTCCCTCAAACTCAAAATGGTTTTGGCTATGTGAATTGATTTGGCAAATGCGATGTGAGTGGACATGACCAATGCAGAGGCTTGAAACGTTCTTTCCCATTTGGTCTTGCCCTCCTGATCTTCTGCCATTGCCCTGAAAAGAGCCTGCCCAGCCAGCCCGGAGAGTGTGCTGGCCTCTGAAGAATTAGGGGCATGTGCAGCAGACCTCAACCCAATGTTAGGTCTGGAGCCAAGCTGAGATGAAACCAGCCTAAATCAGCCAAATGCCAACAATTCACAGGTATGTAGGTGAGAAACAAATGTTTGCTGTTAGAAGCTACAGAGTGGGATGGCTTGTTAAGTAAAATTAGGGTGAGTATTGTTTACTGTTGGGGTTGTCATTTTACAAAACCAATGCATAGAAAATCCAAATTAGGTACACTCCTAGATCTTTAAAAAGATTGTTGAACAGCTAAATTTCTACTGGCAGACAAGAGACTCAAGAAACTCTTTTATGCTGGATACATGGAACAGACTGACAGCTGTCAGAGGGACAGAGGGTTGGGGGGGCTGGATGAAAGAAGATGAAGGGATTAAGCTATCAATATCTATATCTACATCTACATCTATACATTACATAGAGACTATATATATATGATGTATCTCTCCATATATATATATATATATATATATATATATATATATATATATATCACATAGAGGCAATAATGCAGTGATAGCCAGGGGGAAAGAGGCATGGGAGCAGATGGATATGGGCAAAGGGGGATAAATAGAGACAGAAAGAGACATTGCTTTGGGCGATGGGCATACGATGCAGTGGGAAAATGACGTTTTGTTGAGTTGTACACTTGAAACCTGTATGGTTTTGTAAACCCATGTCACCCCAATAAATTCGATAGAAGACCTTTTTTTATGCCAAGAAATGTAATATTTTTCTATGCAGATGAAGATGGTAGAAGAGGAGGAATCTCGAGAGAGCTAAGAGCTCCAGAGAACAATGGACTGAGGAACTGCCCACAGGAAGTACAACACGTACCCAATGAACATTCCCTATCTCCAGGTAAAAATATTTAGCAATGTTTGCCAGCAGGATTTAAGAATTCTTATAGACCAAATGATGGTATGTGTCTCCCATTTTTCCCCTTTTGAAAGTGAGCGCATCCTTGTTTCCATATTACACATTCAGGGTGTTGTCTTGTCGTTCATAGGTCTGTGGATCAAGAGATATGGGAGGCAGCCCTTAACCATACCTCAGAAAGGGAGCTGTGCTCCATCAAGCCCAGACTAGATCAAATGATCCCTAGACAAACCTTAGTTCCATGAGATATAAAGGCTTATTTTTATTATCCAGTGAGTTTTGAACTAGTTTGCTTTACATCAGTATAGTAGCCCCCCCCCCATCTGCTGGAGATGCATTCCAAGACCCCCAGTGGGTGCCTGAAATGGTAGATAGTACTGAACCCTATATATATTTCCTATACATGCATGTGTAGGATAAGGTCTAATTTATAAATTAGGCACATTAAGGGATTAACAATAATTGATATTTTGATAGAACAATTTTAACAATATACTATAACAAAAGTTATATGAATGTGATCTCTGTCTTTCAAAATACATCATTCTACTGTATGTACAGTCAGGATACACTAAACAAGGGGATATTCACATATCAGGCAGGATGAAGTGAGATGGTGTAAGATTTCATCATGCTACTCAACATGGCATGCAATTTAAAACTTATGAATTGTTTATTTCTGGAATTGGCCATTTAATATTTTTGGACCATGTGTGACCATGGGAAACTAAAACTGTGGAGTGTGAAACTGTGAATAAAGGTGAACTAGTGTATTAACAAAATAGCTAATGGATAGAAGCAATATTGCTACATTCAATTTTATAAATTGAAAAGAATCTGATGGCTTTCAAACTGAAAGCCCATAGAATGAATTAAATTTGTCCTTGGTGGCAAAATATCATGTGGCTGGTATGAAGCTTTTACTGGTTTTGAGACAAAAGAGCAAGGCATGTTTCAGAAACAGTATATTTTTCTTTTTTTTTCTTTTTTTTTAATATTAAATTTTATTTAGTTACTTTTCAAGTACATTTTTTTTAATCTATTTCTCCCATCCCACCCCACCCCCCCGCCCGGTCTCCCCCTCCCTCCCATTTCCGCCCCCCCCAGTCCTCATCCCTGTGTCTTTCATACTTGTTCCTCAAAATCCCTCCCCCTTTTTCCCCTTAAGTTCCCTTCCCTCTCCCCTCTGGTCGCTATATTTTTCAATTGGGCTTTATTAGTTCTATCAACTTACCTTATCTTTGTGGCTTCTCAGAGTTTATGTTTTTTTTAAGATTTTATTTATTTACTTTTTAGAGAAGGGAGCGAGAAAGAGAGGGAGAGAAACATCAATGTGTAGTGGCCTCTAGTGCAACCCCTACTGGGGACCTGGCCCACAACCCCAGGTGTCTGCCCTTGACTGGGAATTGAACCAGCGACCCCTTGGTTTGCAGGCTGGCACTCAGCTACTGAGCCACACCAGTCAGGGCACTTTTTAGTTTTTCTAATGTAATAATTTTCTCTTCAGTAATAAAAATAGTGGTTTTTTGATAAGATCAATGACAACATTGTGAACTCTATGAAGAAACAGGCATCACAGAGCCATGATTGCTGTGTTGAAGGTTTTCTTAGAGCAATCGAAAAAACATTAATTGCAGCTACTACATAGTGAGTAATATCAATTTCATGGGGTTAATGGCCTGAAGTAAAGCAGACATTAGATTTATTAAACTAGAAAACTCAAACGTGCTTTAGTGTTCTCAGCACAAACATGATCTTAGGATTGAGGAGGTTTTACAAAGGGCCTAAAAATAAATTTAAGGAAAAGAACAATATTTTTTTGTAGAATATGTACTCAATATACAGAACTATTAAGAAAAATAATTGTCAACTTTCCTAAAATCTAGCTATGATTTGTAATTTACCTTGACTTTAACACTGTGATGTAAAATAATATTAGTGGCAGCTAATGTTTTGTGTAAATCAAGCAAAATATATAAGCAATTTTGATTAATAGGAAACTTAGGAAATCAAAGTCAAATAATAAATAGAATCTAGTAAGTTTTTAAAATCATCAATTTAACAGAAGTAAGGATACAACAGTACCAATAGGTTGAAGATGTTGCCTTCTTCTTGTTTAATGATTGCCTAATTACTTGGAACCAAGCATAAGTATGGCCAAACTTCTTTTCATAATTTACTTAAGCAAAGGCCCATCTAAAGTAACTTATGATTTTGGACTTAGTGAATTTTCTCTGATGATAATTATGTGTTGAACCTTAGAAGCCGAACCCTGACACCACTGGAGGGAGTAAATGGATCCCACCTATATGCCAGACCTGTCCAGACATGAAGAACAGAAGGGGATATGAAGACATCATTTCAAGTGAGATTTACAATAACAGGCCTGGATCAGTGCATTGCCATTGAAATCGAGTTTAACTAGATCACTGGTTGTAGAAAAACTGAAAGAACCTGAGCATATACTTTCATTTACCAGTGGAAATAAAATATAATTTATTATATCTTCCAATAAGATTAGTTCTTTTATTTTTGTAAAAGGAACACTATTATTTCATTGGTTGATTGCTTCTTCCCTTCCCCTAATTATTGTATGTTTTTAAAAATTAATCTTTGTTGTATTTTTTCTATTACCATTTAAGTCCCCTTATACCCCCTTCCTAACATCTAACCACACAAGCAGCTACTGAGAAAATTTGAAATACTAATGTTTATGCCATTTTTCCTGCTCTTTCAAGATATGTGAAATTCTCTCTTACTTATACAAAATCATTTGGCTGTAAGAAAAATTAAGGTCTCCATAAAAATTTTTATTATTTTATCCTCAAAAACAAACAAACAAACAAAACCCTAGATCACAGACAATAATTTTGGAAACCAAAACTTTCATTTTTAAACTAGGGGCTTTCTTACATAAACGCAATTGGACAATCAAAAGCCTGGTATTTGATAAATCTTGAGTGTATACCAATTCAAAAATTGGAGAAAGCATCAAAAATACTTAGACTTGTTAATCTTTAGAAAGAGTGTGGAGCAGGGTCCCTGAGCTGGGGAAGAGGGGAGTAGTTGATGCAGCAAGACTAAGTATACTTGGACTGCAGGAGCTGGAAGGAAGGAATCATACCTGGTGTCAGAGGGATGGGAGAGATTAGGTGCAGAAAGACTGCTGAGCATTATTGCTTATAGTACTTGAAAGCTCTACAAATGTGAACTGGTGCTCACCTGTAATGAACAGCCTCATTCACTTTCTATCACTGTGGAGAGCCATCCATGACAGCTCTCTGTATTTGCCAGCCAAAATCAAAAGTACTCATGATCGATCAACTTCCTAAGCCCTGTTTCACTTGCTTATATGGACACATTTCTTTCAGTGACATGTTATAGTGGGAAGGCTCCCAAACCAGAGTGGGATCCAGGATATCCAAATGAAGCATGGTGGGAATGATTATGGTTGCTAGAAAGAAAACCATTTCTAAACTCCCCAGCCCTCATATCTGTATGAGTGCACAGCAGTGGTTACAATGTACTATCACTTCAATTACAGTTATTTGTTTGATATGTTACCCTACGGCTGAACAATCCTTGTGGTAATTGGGCACTATAAAAGATGGAGTGAGTAGTCAAATCATTTTCAGGTAAAGTTATGAGTTTTTGAAACATACATAAGACTTTTTCATTCTTGAGTCACAATATTGGTTTGGGTGGTACATCTAACAGAAAAAACATACTTGAATCATCAACATACTGGAAAATAAAACTAGTTATTCTGGATGAACCGAGGGATCAAAGATGAAGGCTTGTAGAAAGAACACTGAAGATGCGGGGAGTTTTTAGATCATTGAAGAGCTTGTGCCTTTCGAAGTCTATGATATTTTATTCTATAGGTCCAGGGATGTCACTGAAGAATTTTAAAGAGGTCAGTGAAGTGATAAGATCTACATTTTATTTTATTTTATTTTTTTTAAGATTTGAAAGTTATTTTATTTAATTTATAATAAAAATAAGTAAAAGAACAAATAAAAGAATTTAAAAACTCTTTCATCATTTACATATGTAGACATTTTAGAAAGATCACTCTGTGGTAAGATCAAGGATGTTTAGACAGAAGGAAGACCTTTGAAATGTTATAGCCCTTGAGTCTTGCTTGAATTCTAAGTAGAACAGAGATCTAGGATACATTTCAACATACTTGTAATTATTGAGAAAATTCTATAATCAATAGTTTTAATATTTTGCAATAATTTATTTTCTATACTTTGTTGTTATTAGTATTATTTTTTCATTCTGATTTTTTTGTCTCCTTCTTTGTGAATCTTTAATTCTCCTGAAACATAAAGCCTTACATTTTATATCTACCATAGACCCAGCCATATGGGCACAGGCAGGAGGAGAGGAAGAGAATATGTGCTGACTACTTATTATTTAGTAAGGACTCTGCTGGGTTCTTTTCATTTATAACTGACTAAGGGAGAGTAGGTAAGAAATAGTTAAACAGGAACAAAAGCTTTGCTGCTCTAGCCAGGGATAAACAGTCACTTGCTTTTACAGAGAATATATGGTGGTTTTTGCTTTTCATCCCGAAGGAACTGTATATTTCATTTTAGACCACAATAAAAAAATAAATATTTTCCTATCAACAAATTTAAAAAATTCCTTCAGATGGCAGAGCAAATGAAAAATGCTTTTTGTTCGGGTGAACTAGTGAATATAGCATGTGTACAAGAGACACTAACTTCTGAAAATAGAAAAGAAAAAAATATTTATAGAGCCACACAGAGATAAATATATAAGGAATAATTGTTTGTTAGCACAGGGCAGAATAACGTACAATTAGAATATCCTTGAAGAAGAGTCATTAACAGAACATGCTTGAAAAAGATGAGAATCCAGGAATCAAGACTGTTATAAAAGAATCTCACCTTTTAGTTATATCAGTCAAGGAGAAGGTCAATGAAACCTTGACTGAAAGGCATTTTCTCTTGCTGTGCATAAGGCCAGATTAAGCTGTTTCTCTGTAATGGAGATTTTTTTCTAATCCCAACAAATCTTTTGTTGTCTTTATAAATCTCTTACTTAAACATTCCATTTACATATTGTCCTAAATAGGTAACTGAACTGAATGGTCCTCTTTTGAGTTTTAATCAACATCTTGATTTCTGGAAAGAGGCATATCACATCACTTACAGATTTTTTCTTTTTTTTTTAAAGATTATATTTATTTATTTTTAGAGAGAGTGAAAGGGAGGGAGAAAGAGAGGGAGAGAAATATCAATGTGTGGTTGGCTCTGGTGCACCCCTTATTGGGGGCCCCACTACCCAAGCATGTGCCCTGACTGGGAATCGAACCATTGATCCTTTGGTTCACACAGGCTGGCACTCAGTCCACTGAGCCACACCAGCCAGGATGGGGACAATTTTTTAAATGATAATAAGCAAGTGTTCTTAGGGAGGTGGTGAAACAGGCTCTCTCATGTACTGTTGGGGAGATGATAAATGAATGAATTCTTTTAGGAACACAACTTAATAGTATGTTACTGAAATGTTAGGGTAGGTACATATCATTTGACCCAAAAATTCTTCTTTTGAAAGTTTATCTAAAGGAATATCGATAAAATGTATGCAAATATGTAAACACAAATGTTTTTATTATTTTAATGCCTACAATGGCAAAAGAAGAAAAAGCTACTGTTACAAGTTGAATTGTGTCTCCCCAAAAGGCTATGTTGAAGCTCTAACCCCAAGTAACTCAGACTGTCACCTTATTTGGAAATAAGGTTAGTGCAGAATAGTCAAGATGAGATCATACCTACATAGCATGGGAACCTAATCCAGTATAATTAGTGTCATTATAGGAGAAGATAACACTTGTGAACACAGGCAGACACAGGGAGGTGATGATGGGGTAGATGCACAAGAAGAAGGCAGCTGGCCAATGACTAAAATGATGCACAGAAACACCAAGATTTCCAGCAAACATCAGAAGTTGGCAGAGAAAAGGAGGGATTCTCCCCTAGGGCCCTCAGAAAGAACACAGTCCTGCTGGAGGTTTGGTTTCATGCTTCTAAGTCTCCATGTCTGGGCTTTTAAAAAGACCTAAGAGGAATAAAGGACTCATGGACAAAGCCAAAGTAGGGAAGGATTGAGGGTTGGAAGTGGGAGTGCATAGGCTGGGGGAAAGGGGTGGCAGGGAAATGGAGACAACTGTACTTGAACAACAACAACAAAAAGACCTAAGAGGAATGACTGGTGCATTTATTATAAGTAATGCTAAGTTTCACAGGTGTCATTTCCGACATTCTTGAGAATGACCATGCTAACTGTTTAAGATGTTTCATTTCTGTTTACTTCCCTGCCTTCCTTTGTATTGGAAGTTCCATCCTTTTTTAAATTAACCATCCAGCAATGCCATTATTTTAACTGGGACACATTTTCTTCTTAACAGGAATTCTATTAATTTATTTTTTCCTATCAACAGGTCTCCTCTCAAATCTTAATTTTTCTGTTTAATCACTATTTAGTTATATGTTTCTTTTTTTTATTTCAGTGCAGCCTGTTTTGGGGGCTTACATTGTCAGCCAATTTATTTTGGTTTCTATCTATTGTGTTCTAAAGAGAGCAAAATTAAAAAATATATATTGTAGAATATTTGGGAAATAGTGCATGAAAATATAGTAGCTAAATGGTAAAATTGATTTTATGGAAATACAGTAAAAAATTAACATTCACGTTATCTATAATATGGTAATAGTGGCAATTCAGAGGAATCCCAGTTCTACCCATGTGTTAGGGATTGTTAAGATATTAAGCAATTAAATCATCAACAGCCACCTTTTAATTTTCCAGCCACTTTCATTCTGTCTCTTAGATGGAGTTAAAGGTAAACTCATTTTTTAAAATTATGAATTTCACTCAATATATCTATGTGCCTATACAATTAACCAATTTATTATCTAATAATCTAAATATTATTGAGCTTTAAAAACTTGGAACTAGATGAGATTTAAGGTACTAAATTTTATGATAAGCTTTTATGCAATAATAACACACATATATGATATATAAGTTAATTAATTAATTAAATAACTATTTTTCTTTACATTATAGAAGAGCAGTTTTTTTTTTTTTTGCAGTAGTAAGAACAGCAAAGAAGAGATGAGTTTACAGGACCATTATTTCTGTGCTCTCCCAACATCATCATTTATGAGATAGTTTTCAGAATGCCTGATTCTTGGAATTATGACCATTAATGATTATTAGATTTTAATAGACTCATTGACCTTTTCCAAAAACAATTTCAATGTTTCTGGTGAGTTATGGATTGCAAAGATTGCCATAAGCATACTCTCATACACAAAGGATCACACACATGCACACACATACAGAGAGCAATATAGTGAGTTCAGAAAACCATCCTGTTTAGAACTGAAGACACACAGAGCTGCAGTGAAGCACTAGGCCCCACTGCAGCTGTTCTTGTCTCCTCGAATGCCTACAGCAAGAATTTGGTTGTGTGGATAATGTCCACCGAGGATTATGCCCTACTTAAAGTAGCTACTTCTTGCTTTCTCACTCAAAAAACAATGAAGAAAATATCTTTTAGGTGAAATATTAACAGATTTCTGGGACCTGGGACCTTTTTATTCTCCAGCCAAACTTGTCATCAGCAAGACAACATTCCCTCAAAAGCTAAGTGTCCAGATGTGCAATCATATTGTCCAGTGAAATGTTAGGCAATATTTTCCAGAACTCTCCAAACAATATGGATGTAACATCAGGATTGCAATATTTCAGAGATGAAGTTCTACTCCAAGTTATTTAATGATATAACAATTTAATAGCATATTTCATTCTTGATTTTTAGGGCAACATCAAAACATGAATAACTTGGGAAAATATATTTTATAGGACTAGAGAAATCTTAATTGAGATCTCAGAATTAATATTTGCATTGTGCACTACACTCAGGGAAAGGAGGCATTAAGTCAAATAACAGAAAAGCAGATGAAGACACTTGAGAGGTTATAAATATTGGTTGTTTTAAGGTACTAAATTTTATAAGTTCTTATGCAATAACTAACACACATGTATTATATATATATATATAACTTAATGTATATATGTAGAGAGAGAGACAAGCAGACATATGCAGAGAGAGAAAGAAGGGGAAGAAGAGGGTGAGAGCAAGAGAAAGAATTTTGTTTTTATGTTTATTGATTTTAGAGAGTAAGAAAGGGACAGAGAGATAGAGAAACATTGATCAATTGGTTGTCTCCCATACTTGTTATGACTAGGAATCCAACCCCCAACCTTTGGGGTGTGTGGGATGATGCTCCAAGCAACGAGGCACATCAGCCATAGCAAGAAGAATATTTTTGGAAAGTTAAACTTGTATATTGATGAAAAGAGAGTGATGTTTTGGACAAGAATACTTCTAAAAATACAATATGTAATAATCTTATGCCTGTTTTAATCCACTAGATCAGAGACCAATGTAGAAACAAAAAGTGTGCCTATGACATAAATACCCCTAATGACAAACTCGCAATTCTATAGAATGATTGGAATCATTCTACAAAATGATTCCAAATTATTAGCAATTAAAGATATTTCATAGCAGAAATATTCAGATTGAAAAAAGTTCAATTATGTTATAATTGAACATAATGTATAACAATTATGTTATAATTATAACATATTATAATATTTCTAGCCTTAGAAAGCATTTAATTCAATGCAACTCATTTTTAAAAGGTTTTATTTATTTATTTTTAGAGAGAGGGGAAGGGAGGGAGAGAGGGAGAGAAACATCAGTGTGTGGTTAGCTCTTGTGCACCCCCTACTGGGGAGCTGGCCCACAAACCCGGCGTGTGCCTTGAATGGGAATTGAACCAGTGAATCCTTCAGTTTGCAGGCTGGGACTCAATCCACTGAGACATATCAGGCAGGGTCAACCAACTCATTTTTTTTTAAAATTAAGAAGCATTCATGGTTTTCCTTCTAAGTCTCACCATTTAGCTAGGTTTGGACTAGGCAATAATTCTCTCCGGCTCATTGAAAACACATTTGTAGATAATTTCTAGGTCAATCTACATATAGAAGTCAAAAACTTTTCCATGTTAAATAAAATAAGTACAAATACCTTAAACAAAGGATACATAAAAATACTTGCCTTTAGTATTCAGCTAAATTTATATCATAATATGAATACCAATATTTTATCTAGGTAGCATAAGAATCATTTGAAACACATTTACTATAATCTCATCAGAACAAACTTGATTATATAATAAGTCTGTATATTTAAGTAAAATTATGATGGAAAATCAAACATAAAAAAGCCAAATTGTTACTACTGCCTTGCCTTTTCATGTTAGTAAGTATTATTATGTTGTTTCTCTGCTTTTGTAGCTCTCTCTTATGAAGACCTCTTCTTATCACAGTTAGTCCACTCTCTGAAGCATTTCTACTGATGAACAGAAAGACAAAAGCCCAGGGACATGATTATACTTGAATTTGTTTTGTGTCTGCATTACTAAAGGTTCCCTTGTAAAAAAAATCATAATCTTGAAAAGTTGTGGGCTGCTGCTTTCTTAATTATTGTCATTCCAAGTACACAGAGCAAATGTAGGAGCACCTAAGAGGAGGTATGTATGTAGGTAGGTAGGAAGATGATAGGTATAAGGTAGATAGGAAATAGATGACAGATAGATAGAACATAGATAGATGACACATAGATAAATAATAGATGATAGATAGATAGATAGATAGATAGATAGAAGATAGTTAGATATCTCACTCCCAAATAATCTCATTTGGAGTAAACTATTGGAAGACAGGCTGCTCTTGCAGATAAGAATGGGTAATACAATTAACAAATATATGATAATACTTATCACAGTGAGGCACCGAATTGCTAAGTAGAAATCTTCTGTTTTATTAAAATAATTTATTACTGTTTTTAGTACCTTGATATTAGGTAAAGGCTTTTTTCTTCATTAAAGTCTATATAATTAGCAAATTATAAGGTTTTAAAAGATTAAATACATACTAATATATCCTATCACTTCCTAAGATATGTTAAATTTTATATAAGTATATAACTCCTTATAATATATAATATGATATATATGACTCCTTATAATATACAATATATATTTGTATAAGTATATGATATAACTCCTTATAATATATAAGGATTTAAACAGGTATACTTTATTTAAAATTCAACAAGAGAAACTCAGTTCTCATTATGGCTCATCATTGCAATTTGCTAATACTTTTTATTTGGCAAACCATAAATTTGATGGACACAAATTGTTCTAGGATAGACTTTATGTTTTATCAAAATATTTTAGCACATTTCTATTAGGAAACTGGAATCCCTAGTAAAATGCACATTGCATTTTCTGATGACAGTAAATTGAAACATGGAACCAGTGTTGATCACTGTGGAGAATTACAGCAGAGACTTTGCATTATTAGAATGGGGTGGGGAGATTTTAGCTGTATATGGACTACATATTATGTTCTTCCTTTTTGATAGGGTATTTTGTAATTTTACTTGGCTGGAAGATACAATAATTGACTCTATGTATGGAAATTCATAAGCTTGAGGAAATCTCTCTTCAAAATTCTTTTTCACTTTCTATTAAGTCTTACATGGTTTATTTCCTCAAATGCTCCTTTGTCCTATCTCTGGCTTTCAGGGGCTTTCTTTCCTACTAATAGGGCTGCAGGTATCTTATAACAGGTGCTTGTGGCTCTCTTCTAGAGGATGAGAAAAATCTTTCCAAACTCAGACTCGTGTATTTTAGTGCCCTTTCCATTTTCAACACATTGTGTTAGCTTACCTTGTGTGAATTAGCTTTGATTCTTCATGTTGATGCCTTGTGGACTTTCTGCTTGAATTTCCATTACAGTTTTGTCCTTGACTCTGTTGTTTTTTTCTTTCATTCTTCATTCATTCACTCATTCATTGAATCGTGCATTCATTTAGAATCTATTATTATTTTATTTAAATTAACATCTGTTTATCCATTCCCATGATCTACCAGACACAGAACAAACCAAGAAGACCAACATCAGTGAACAGGGCAGAAACAATTGCTACTTTCTGGCACTTTGGCAAGTCATTTTACAAAAATAATTTTTTAACACAAACAGTAATATGTGCTATGAAGGAAAACAGTAGAGAAAACTAAGATTATAATGTGGAGGTAATAATCAAAGTTTAAATGGATGGAAAAATCTTCACCATGAAAACAATATTTATGTAAATACAATTGTTAAGTAGTAGGAAATAACCACAGGTGAGAAGTAAGAAAATGGGTGAAATCCAGGCAAAAGAAGTAACACATTATAAATCACTGGCAGGTGCAATCATATTGGCGGAATGAAAAACTGGTAATGGCTCTGGAGCAGAGCTGGGGACCCGGGGCGAGGAGGAAGAGATGAGGCTGATGAAGTGTTCAGTACTCAGGTCACATAGTAATTTGGAGGCTATATTATAGATTTTGTATTTTATTTTAAGTGCACTCTGTTGATATAAGGCCAGAGCAGTGCAAAATGATATAGTGGGTAATCTTTAGATTCATTCATGGTTTGTTTTAAAGTGGTCATCTCAAAATTGAGGTTCTAATGAGGACGTTAGACATAAAACAAGCCAAATTGCTTTCAAGATCCAAGATTGTGTCACTTGCTTGGATATTCATTTACTAAAGAATAAAGGTCAGATATTTATAAAATAAGCTTCAAGCAATGTTGCTTAGAGCAAGGTTAATATAAATATCTGTGATTTTATTGGATGTTACCATTTACCAGAGCATATATAGATTGTATAACTGTGAATAAAGATTTTTTAAGTGTGCAGGAGTTATACAGAGAAATGATTAAGCCTGAAAAATATAAAATAAATGGATGACATCACACTTAATGGTGAGAAACTCAAGCTTTTCCACAAAAATCAACTAAAAGAAAGGGTGGGATGTTTGTTTCTTCTCAAAACTGCTTTTCAACATTGGACTGGAAGTCCTAGCTAATGCAATAAAAAAAGAAAAGGTAAACTGATTGAGAAGGAAGAAATGAATTGTCTTTGTTCACAAATGACATCATCTATATTGAAAACCTGAAACAATCAACAACAAAAACTCTCCTGGAACTGGTAAGTGACTATTGCAAGGTTGCAAGATACATCCCGGTGATTTAAACAAAAGTGAAGTTTGCTTTGATGATCATATCAACCTTCACAAAGAAAAACCTGATTCATGGATCTAATAACTTCGTCACCTCTATTGATTTGACTAATGATAATTAAGTTACTTAAGTTATTTTGTGTATTAAACAGTTTGAGAACTGATTTATTGTTTAAAAAATCTATAGTTAACAAACAAATATACTGCTTCTGTCATGTAATCTGTTCCAGTAAAATTTGTTGTTGAATTTTCTTTTGGAAGATAATTTTTACCTGCATAGGACTTCTGAAAGTCATTCAGAATTAAAATGATACTTTCTGTATTTATTTAGCAGTTGATTTTTTATTGGCATTATGGCATGACTCCTTAGAACAATTGCTATGCAAAAACACTTTCAACTTCTTCAAGGACCATAGTACTACACACTAGGAGGGCTAAAACAACTAATGAACTTGAAATCAATGCGCTGAATTGAAAAAAATGAAGAAAATAAAAAGCAAAATTAAGAACACTGAAAACAACATTCACATCATGAAGTTTAGGGTAGGGCGCAACATAATAGGGAGCTTGTGGTTTTTGAAAGAGAGTAATCAAATAGAGGTTATATGATTTCTGAATCTTAAACCAAGAAAAAAAACAAGGTACTTTCTATTTCTTTGGGATGCATTTAACTTTGTTTTGTTTTGAATCATGCTTTAATACCTCATCAAATGGCAGTATAAGCAGTCAGAATAATACAGTCAGCAACACCTAATTGAAAATGTAATTTTACTATGCTAATATGGTAAAAGATTCATTCAATTCAGGATATTCTTGGGTCTGGTGCTCACAAAATATGGGAGCACAGGATCATAATTGTGTAATATAAGGTCATAAAAGACATCTGGTCTCAATCTCCAGCATATAAAGTGACTTAATTTGTTCATTGAAGAGTTGCATTACTTATTGTCTTGGAAGTACCACAATTTTTTGTAATTAAAGATAAATAATATATCTTTTTTGTACAGGCAAGCAATGTTTTATTAAAATATTATAAAAGATGTTTTCTTTTTAAGTAATCAATGTTATTAAGAATATATTTTAAAAGATAACTTATGAAATTCTATTTTATTTCCATTAATAGCCTCTTTCTGAGCATCAAGTAATTTAATACTTGAAACAAATTTAAATTTTTGAAAATATCATTTATTTCTCTATCAATGAAATGTATGGTAGCTTTCAGTTTTCTTAAAATATTAATAATTACTTTGGAATCTATGATTTGTTTGCCATGAGCAAAACGGAACAGTTTTAATAGAAAGTGGAATATACCCAAATAGATCATTTGGATAATTCAGATTATTAAAGAAGACAAGAGGAAATGGAAAAAACAAGCAGACAAATTAACAAAAAGACAATGACAGTTTCCATTAATTATTATTTGTTCATTCTGGCCGTATGGAAAATATAATAATAAAGATATGAGAAATATAATTACATATATACCAAAGTTTATATATATATAATAAGTTCTGTATTCCAAAGAGGACATCTTTGAAGGTGTTTCATTTTAGAAGGTGCTGTACCCCTTCTAAAGAAAATTCTTTTGTTGAAAATAATTTTTTACTTCCTTAGAAACGTCCTCTAAGTCAGTGACTTGTGATAGGTTTGTCATTCAAATTTTCAGGAAGCAAAGTTCTGTATGTTCTTGGGCTGTATCTATGAATAGATTAATTTCAGGCAATGAGAGATTATAACCATTGAGCATCTTCCAAAGAATGTATGCTGGCTCCCCTCATTGTATCCAAAGGAGTAATTTCACAAATTATTTTGAGAATAGAATTTTTTTTGGAATAAGTGGAAAGTTCTACAAAATAATCATTTTTTAGCCTTTAAATATAAAGTTTTCATATATTTGTTTTAAAAAGATACTATCAAACAAACTAACTAAATAATGCCTACTATGCTATAAAGATATTCTAATTATTAAAGCTGACTATTTTTACAATAAGCCATAGTTCATATTTTAATGTTGAATGATACATATTTTCATTGTCATTAGTAAGTTATTATTCCACAAGAGATATATGATTTCTTACAATTAAGAGTAGATTGTATAGAAGATTAATTTTTTCCTATAAATAAGATAATTGTGTTATCTAAAAATATAAGTGATGATAATGGCATTCAAATCATCATTTTCAGATACAAACTCTCACAGAGCAATAAAAATGCCTTATTGATTTGAGAATATCTGAAGCACCAAAAATTTCCAGTAACTGGTGCTGAGGGGTAATGATCACTTAATATTCATGGAATTTTGGATGCAAAATATTGTTCAGGGATACCTAGGTACAGACTCTATAAAGATGTTCCTGTGTTGATGCTATATTTCATCCAAACTTAGATAAGCCCAGCAATCAACATACATTCTGTATTATTCACAGAAGTCCTCCCTGAATGGAGATCCACATGCTGAATACAAAATGGCGATATGAATATAATAATGGAGCTTACCAGAACTGTTGAGATGCACTTTTGCACAACAGTGTCACACTGGAAACCATGTGTCATCTCAGGTCCCCTAGGAGCCAAAAGTGGCTCTATTAATTGTCTTGCATCTGTGGCCATCTTCCTTCCAATAAAAATTGGAATTCTTGGTAAGATTAAACAGAAATTTGTGCTAACATTATAAAATAAGTATATATCTACAATTTTCATGTTAAAGTCTTCTGCTCCAAGAGTGCAGTGGCCTTCCAATGCTGCTTCTCCTGAAGTGTTTGAGCTGAATGTCAGGCATGATGAATTTCTTGACAGCGTGAGAAGTGATCAAGTGTGGTCTCTCAGACTTCTCCATTCTGCCCTTCAGCCTAAATTACTTACAGCTATAGATCCTTCAGCACTTCATCTACACCAGGGGTGTCAAACTCATTTTACCAGGGGCCACATCAGCCTCATGGTTGCCTTCAAAGGGCCGAATGTAGAGCTCCTTGCTTCTAGTTAAGGAATAGTTACATTTACACAGTCCTAACATTACATTTGGCCCTTTGAAGGCAACCATGAGGCTGATGTGGCCCCCGGTGAAAATGGGTTTGATGCCCCTGATCTACACCATTTATCATACCCAATAAAATTTTTTATACACAATCCAAAACAATGAAACACCACAGGAGTAAAATTATATTAAAGGAAAAAAGCAATAAACTGCAAAATGGGTACAGTTGGACTAAACTTTGTAAATAAGCAACATATATGTAGTAAAAGAAATAAGGGAATATATCCTGGCTGGTATAGCTCAGTGGATAGAGTACAGGCCTGCGAATCAAAGGATCGCGGTTCGATTCCCAGTCAGGGCACATGCCTGGGTTGCAGACTACTTCCCTGCAGGCCAGTTTCAAGCAGGGGATGCACGAAAGGCAAACACTGATGTTTCTCTCCCTCTCTCTCCTTCCCCTATAAACATAAATAAATAAAATCTTTAAAAAAATAAAAAAAGAAATAAGGGAATATATTAGCAATATAAGAGAAGAATAAGAACCTATAGTAAAAGAACAAAGGGGAAATATTAATATGAAAATGTAATAGTAGATGAAACCAGATAAAGATAGTAGAATGTACACAGCTAAAAAAACTTTTGTCAATATAGGATATAATCCTAGCAGTGGAAAGGCTGGGTCAAAAGGCAGGTTGATTTTTATTTTTCTGAGAAAATTCATACTGTTTTCCATAATCGTTGTACCAGTCTGCATTCCCACCAACAGTGACCTAAGGTTCCCCACAACCCTTTTCCCCACAACCTCTCCAACATCTCCCCCTTTTCCCCACAACCTCTCCAACATTTGTTGTTTGTTGCTTTGTTTATGATAGCCATCCTGACTGGTGTAAAGTTGTATCTCATTGTGATTTTAATTTGCATCTCTCTGATAGCTAGCAATATTGAGCATCTCTTCATGTGGCTCTGGATCTTCTCTATGTCCTCCTTGGAGAAGTGTCTGTTCAAGTCCTTTTCCCATTTTTTAATTGTGTTACTTGTCTTCTTAGAGTGGAGTCAGGTAAGTTCTTTGTATTCCTTGCTCTAGGGGACATATCAGTAAAAATGTTGCTGCGTGAAATATCTGAGATTTTCCTGCCAATGTTCTCTTCTAGGACTTTAATAGTTTCAAGGCTTATATTTAAGTCTTTTATCCACCTTGAATTTATTTTGGTGTATGGCGTAAGTCTGTGCTCAAGTTTCATTTTTTTGCACGTAGCTGTCCAGTTCTCCCAACACCATTTGTTGAAGAGGCTACCTTTACTCCATTTTATGTTACTGCCCCCTTTGTCAAATATTAATTGACTGTAGAGAGTTGGGTTGATTTCTGGGCTCTCTATTCTGCTCCATTGGTCTATGTGCCTGTTTTTATGCCAGTACCAGGCTGTTTTGATTACAGTGGCCTTGTAATACAGTTTGATAGCAGGTATTGTGATCCCCCCTACTGTGTTCTTCTTTCTTAAAATTGCAGCTGCTATTCTGGGTCATTTATGGTTCCATATAAATTTTTGAAATGTTTGTTCTATGTCTGTGAAATATGCCATTGGTACTTTAATAGGTATTGCATTGAATCTGTAAATTGCTTTGGGTAGTATGGACATTTTGATGATGTTAATTCTTCCAATCCATGAACATGGTATATGTTTCCATTTGTGTCTTCCTTGATTTTTTTCTTCAGTGCTGTGTAGTTTTCTGCATACAGGTCTTTTACCTCCTTAGTTAGGTTTATTCCAAGATATTTTATTTTTCTTTTTGCTATATCAAATGGGATTTTTTCCTTGATTTCTGCTTCTGCTGATTTATTGTTGGTATACAAAAATGCCTTTGATTTTCGGATATTATCTTTGTATCCTGCTGTTTTGCCAAATTCATTAATTAGAAAGTGGGCATCCTTGTCTTGTTCCTGATCTTAGTGGAAAAGCTTTTAGTTTTTTCCCATTGAGTATGATGTTGGCTGTTGGTCTCTCATATATGGCCTTTATTATATTGAGGAATGCTCCCTGTATTCCCACTTTGCTGAGTGTTTTTATCATAAATGGGTTTTGTACCTTATCAAAAGCTTTTTCCACATCTATTGATATGATCATGTGGTTTTTGTCTTTGCTTTTGTTTATGTGATGTATTACATTTACTGATTTGCAAATGTTGAACCATCCTTGCAACCCTGGGATAAATCCTACTTGGTCATGGTGTATGATCTTTTTGATATATTGTTGGATGTGATTTGCCAATATTTTGTTGAGGATCTTAGCGTCTATGTTCCTAAAACATCAATTTCAAAGAACCTATGCACCACAATGTTCATAGCAGCACAGTTTACAATAGCCAAGAGTTGGAAGCAATCTGGGTGCCTGTCAGTAAATGAATAGATCAAAACATTGTGGTACATATACACAATGGAATTCTATGCAGCAGAGAGAAAGAAGGAGCTACTACCCTTTGCAACAACATGGATGGAACTGGGAAGCATTATGCTGAGTTAAATAGGCCAGGTGTTGAAAGACAAATACCATATGATCTCGCCTTTAACAGAAAGCTAAACAACAAAACAAACAAGCAAGCAGAATAAAAACAAAGACACTGAAATAGAGAACAGGGGGACAGTGACCAGAAGGGAGGGAATTTCACGGGGAAAAGGGGAGGGATTTAGAGGAACTAGTATAAAGGACACATGGACAAAAACTAAGGGGGATGGAAATGGGAGGGAGGTCAGGAGCACTGGGGGGGATGGGATGGGAGTAAAAGAGAGAAAACTGTACTTTAACAATAATTAAAATTTAAAAAAAGAAATAGGCAATTCAGTAACAATATTTGAAATTTCAACCCAACATTTTCAATAATGGATGGAAAAACTATATAGAAGATAAACAAAAAAAATAATAAATAACTTGGATGATACTATAATTCAACTACAGCTAACAATAAACTCTGGAAACATTTTAGTCAACAAGTACAGAGTATATATTCTCAAATGCAAAGGAACATCCTCCAAATAGACCATATCTGGACAAAATAAGCTTTAATAAATATAGAAGTATAGGAATTATACCAAGTATCTTCCATAATCACAATGTCATGAAAACAGAAACCATAGCAGCATTTTGAGAAAGTAAAAAAAAATGTGGAAATTGAAAAACATATTTCTATATAATGATGAGCTAAAAATAATTAAAAGGGATATTAGAAAATACTTTTAGATGAATGAAAATAAATCCACAACATACCAAACCTTGTGGGATACAGTTAAACTTATGCTTAAAGAGAAGTGTACAGCTATAAATGTCTACATTTAAAAAAAGATGAAATACTCAAATTTTAACAATCTAATCTTTCACCTAAGACAATGGAAAGTGAAGAACAATCTGAAGCTAAAACAAGTAGAAAGAAGAAAACAATTAAGTTTAAAATAAAAATTAATGAAATAGATGTACAACCACTATAGAAAACAGCATGGCAGTTTTTCAAAAATTTAAGAATAGAGTTACCATATATCCCAGCAATTCTTCTCCTGGGTATCTTCCTGAAGAACTAAAAAAATGTATTTACAAATACATATGCACCCTTATGTTCATTGCAACATTATTCATGGTGGTCAAGACATGGACACAATCAAAGTATCCTTCAACAGGGAAGGATTGGATAAAGAAAGTGTAGTACATACCATGTCTGTCCAGAAGGTATCCAGCCATGTCAGTGAAAAATAGAGACCTTTACTGAAGAAAATACAAGGTTCAAGAAACACTGTACATAGGACAATGATGCCCCAGGTTCCTTCAAAGCAGGCACCTTAGGACTTCACATGGTTCTCCCAATCACCATCAACTGCCCCATCATATTTTCCTGAATATCATCGATGGTCTGAAATCTCTTCCCTTTCAAACGTGATTTTAGTTTTGGGAAAAGTCAGAAGTCACAGGGCACCAAATCTGGGCTGTAGGAGGGCTGAGTCACCTGGGCAACTTGCTGTTTCACCCAAAAACTCTGCAGGAGACATGATGTGTGAGCAGAAGTGTTGTTCTGATGAAACTGCGAATCACCAGTTGCCCATAGATGTGGCCTTCTGAATCATCCGAATAGTTTCCACAGAATAATGTTCAAGCTTCACGCAAAATGTGAAACAGATTCATTGCTCTACTCACTCATTTTGAATATGACAACACAGAGTACACATGCTCAATCAACAGTGCCTACTGCTCCCACTGACTAGTACAGTGAAGTCATTCATTCATGTGCATTGCAGTCTGCTCTCCTTGGCTGCAAGGTTTCATCAATGATGCTCAAACCATCCTCATTATATTAACAATGGCTGGACTTTTTCCAGATAGACCTCATATACACAAAAGAATACTATTTAGCCATAAGAAAAGACAAAATACTGCCATTTGAGACAAGATGGATGAACTTTGAGAATATTACGTTAAGTGAAATAAGTCACTCAGAAAAAGCTAAGAACCATATGATTTCACTCATATGTGGGATATAAAACTGAAACTCATGAACACAGAGAGCAATGTGGTGGTTGTCAAAGGGAAGGCATTGGGGTATGGTGGGTAAAGATGGGCCTAATATATGATGATGGAAGATGGGTGGACTGTAGGTGGTGGGCACACAGTGCAAGCTACAGTTCTAGTCTTAGGGAAATGTATACTTGAAACCTATATGATCCTATTAACCAACACCATCCCAATCAATTTAAATCAATAGATAAATAGAAAAATAGAGAAAAATCAATAAAACCAATAGCTGCTTTTTTTAAAGATCAACAAAAATATCAAATCTTAACTTGACTGACCAAGAAAAAAGAGAATGAAATGGCATTAATACTCACCCTACAGGGAAAAATAATTAGAAAGGAATACTATAGATATTTTTTTTGCTAAAAATTATATAAAAGGTGAAGTGGACAAAGATTCAAACAACAGAGTCAAACTACTAGACTTTACTGAACAACCTATATGAGTTAGTAATAAAAAAACTACCAAAAAGAAAAGCCCGGGCCCTGGTGGTTTTGCTGGTGAATTCTACCAAATATTTAAACAATAATTAAGGGCAATTCCTTACAAACTCTTCCATAAAATAAAATGGAACAGTTTCCAACTTATTCCATGAGGCCATTGTAACTCTGACACCAAAACAAGATGAAGACATCACAAGAAAATAAAATTACATGCAAATATACACTATGGTTATGGATGCCAAATTCTTTGACAAAATACTAACAAATCAAATTAAAAAATATATAAGGAGAATATATTTCCATGGCAGTGAGATTTATCCCAGAATGCAAAGACAGTTTGACATACAAAATAAATTAATGTTTATTAATAAAAGAAAAAACAAAAATGCATGATCATGTTAACAGTTGCAGTAAAAGCATTGGACAAAATTCAAACCCCTTTTATGATTAAAAAAGAGCACTCAATAAATCAATGAAAAATTGAAAATGAATTTAACAAAAATTCATTTATAATAGCATCAAAATAATAAAATATTCAAGAATAACTTTAACAGAAGTATAAAACTTGTACCCTCTAAATTACAAAATATTGTCAATAGGAATTTTATTAACCACAACAGTTAAAAATTTTTTGTGCTTCAAAAAAAACCATTAATAAAGAGGAAAGGTAACCCATAGAATGGAAAAAATATTTGCACATCATATATCTGATAAGGACAGTTATCTAGAAGTATATAAAAACCCTGTACAACTCATTCATAATAAAAACAAACCATGCAATTTAAAAATTACAAAGGATAAGAGTGGGCTTTTCTCCTAAGAAGCTACAAGAGAGTCTAATAAGCACGTGGAAATGTGTTCAACATCATAAGTCACCTGGGAAATGCAAATCAAAACCGCAACCGGATAACACTGTACTAGGATGGCTATAATCCAACAAAAGGGAAACAATGGGTTGGTTAATATGTGGGAAAATGGGAACCATCATCCACTACAAGTGGAAATGTAAAAAGTTTGACAGCTCTTCCGAGTTAAATATAGTTACCATAGGACACAACAATTCCACTCCTATGTATATACCCAAGAGAACTAAATGTTCATAGCAGCATTACTTATTTTGGTGAAAAGGTAAAAACAACCCAGATTTTCATAAACTGATGAATGCATTATCCAAAGTGGAATATCTACAATGAAATATTATTCTACCAATAAAAAGAATGGAGAAATACTGATACATGTAGCACATAGATGAACCTTCAAAAGATCATGCTAATTGAAAGAAGCCAGTCACAAAAGACCACATATTATATGACTCCCTCTATGTGAAATGTCCAGAACAAGAGAAACTATAAGAAAGTAAGTGCTTACTTAAAGCTTGCAGTTCGACAGGGCAGGGGTAGTGTTGGGGAATGAGTAAATAGATAGCTGATTACTAAAGGGTATTTACTGTAGTAAAAAACATATAACAAAATTTCACCATTTTAATCCTTTTGAATGCATAGTACAATAGTATTAACTATATGGACAATATTGTGCAACAGATTTCTAAAACTTTTTCATCTTGCAAAACTGAAAATCTGTATCCACTGAAAAACCACTGTTCCCTACCTCCCCACCCCTGCCCCAGGCAAAAGCCATTCTCCTCTCTGTTTCTAAGAGTTTGACTGCTTTAGATATCTTATACATTTTTTGAGGTGATAAAATTGTTCTAAAATTGACTGATGATCATTGTACATACCTGTGAGTAGGCACATCAAATTGTATACCTTAGTTAGGTAGATCATATGGTACTTGAAGTGTATCTGAATAGAGCTTCACTTCACATGGGACACAGAGAATGCTTCTACCAGCAAGAGAGGGTAAGCAAGGTTTGGGTACTCAGAGGTCCCCCCAAATCCTCTCAAATAGGAGCACCTTATTTTCAGGCCCTTCCAAAAGGGTCCTATTGTTATTTCTATAACTCTTACATAAGAAACCTATATGAGTTTGTGAAGTAAATCTAGACTATACTCCAATATCCCACAAAATTAGGCTTTGTATTAATACATGATTTTTGCCTGTGCTAAAATCAAGTCTTTGAGTTAAGAACTTCTGGGGACATGATAATGCTGCCATGAGCTAGGAATTTTGTGATGGGTGGAGCTTGAGAATATCATGCTAAGCAAAACAAGTCAGACAGAAAACATCAAGAACTGTATGATTTCACTCATATGTGGATATAAAACTGAAAGTAACAAATGCACAAAGAAAAACAACCACAAACTCAGACACAAACAACAGTATGGTGGTTACCAAGGGGAAATGGGGTGGGGGTAGTAAAGGGTAAAGGGGGTAAAATATATTATGACAGGAGACGATTTGACTTTGGGTGGAGAACACACAATACAATATAGAGATCACAAATCATAGAAATATACACTTAAAACCAATATAATCTTAATAATCAATATCAACTCAATAAATTTAATTAAGTATGAAAATAAAACTCTGAATTTATCATTTTCTTTCCTTAAAAATCTTCATTATAATTAGAAGCAGCCAATCCTCCCCACCATACCTGTATTCCTTAACGTTTTCATGAAGATCTATCACAGAAACTCCATGGTCCATCAAAGTTGGTAAATGAAGAGAGAACTGGCATGCAAACTGCTATATTATGAAGCATTCATATTAGAGCATAGCAAAACTTCTAAGTAAACATAAATATAAATTTAAAATATCAATAGGTGCCCAGGCCTTTTTGAAATAAAACATTGACTTTTTCTGCTCTGTCTGGCTAACAACCCCGTGTGCCACCTAATTGCCTGTCAGACTAATCTCAAGATAAAAAGACCTTTAAATCAGCCAAGGGGTGGGGAATGGGATCCTTTCTAACACCAGAAAGCTGGGCTTCCTTTGAACACTAGAAAGCTGAGGTTAGGAGTATTGTTCAAGGAAAGTCTGCTTTCTTCCTTTAGGAAATAAGAGTTAACATTTGAACAGCATGGGGGTTAGGAGCACTGATCATTCTGTGCCGTCAAAAATCCACGTGTAATTTTGATTCTACAAAAGCTTTCCTAATAGCCTAATGTTGACGTGTTGACAGGAATTCTTACAGATAATGTAAATAGGCTATTAACACATGTTTTGTATGTTTGTGTATTATATACTGTACTCTTACAATAAAGTAAGCTAAAAAAGAAAACATCATTAAGAAAATAATAAAGAAATGCATTTAAAGTATTTATTTAAAAAACTGTGTATAAGTGAACCTGTGTAATTCAAACGTGTGTTGTTGAAGGTTCAACAGTATTTTCCTCTTCTGGTGCCCTCATTTGAGTCAAGAACAGGGAGAGTACAGGTTAGTAAACATTTCCTGAAATGGAAGTATTTCATTTGTTGAAGTTATTTCCATTTGGTGACTGAAGACCTGAGTCAAAGGGGCAATTTGATAGTACGAATTGATCTTACCTTGTGTCGTTCATCTCACCAGCATCTGAGTTCCTCTTGTAAGGGACTCTGGGGACCAAGATAAGTTATGCTGAAAATTGCTGCATCTGCTTCTACCCTAAGCTGCCACTTCACATCTGATAAGAATTTGTATCCTGAAAAAGTTAAATTGGAAAGTTAACCTTTTATTCTGCAGGAGGCTATGATATTGCTACCTATCAATTCATAACACATGTGATACCCCAATCCTAAAATTTTACATATTATCTATTGAAGTGCTTACTTTGAACTTTGGGCACATTAACTAAATTTAATTTTCATAAACTCCATTCACAATGAGATCAAGCAAACATTTCTAATTGCTTGTCCTTTGTAGAGAGCCAGGTGTCACTCTTCCCCAGCTATTAACCTCAGGCTGGACCAATATAATTAGTTTTGGTAATTACTTCTAGTTCTTCAGGAATAATTGAAATGATTGCATCCTTACTTCACTCAACAATGAAATGGATGGGTTCTTCCTGTGTGAAACTTATGACCTTTTCAGTCTACCTACTCACAATATGTTCCATAGCTAATGAAATATATTTTTTCAAGTCTTCTTTCTCTATAGAAAAACATAATAATTGAAATGCTCCAAAGCACACTTAACTCAAAGACACTCCAGTATATGACTCACATTGAGGTCATTAGTTTTAAATATTTCTGGTTTCATAAGTTTTTATTTGTCTGTGGGGATAGCTCTTCTCTTCCACACTTGTGAACATTGGTTTAAGAAATGCATGAACAGTGATGGCTGGCCCTGAGAGCCTTAAGTTTTTCAAGGTCTTTCAATGTCAGTGAATACACACTCATGTCAGCAACTAAAATGTGAATTTAAACTTCACATCATCTCTCAAATCAGTAAGTGCACAATCAGCATTTCACCACAAATTCATTACAATTATTTTTACTTTATTATTCATGGAAAGGTATACAAAAGTATTTAAAACTTTGACGCCAGACACAACAGTTTTCTAATGTCTTCCACTTATTAACTGTATTGCCTTGGCCTGGTTACTTAACCATTAAACCTTGAGTTTCATTTATATAATTGGAATAATGCCTCATGTAGTTTTTATTGATTATAGAAGTTAACAAATATAACTTACTAATCTAAATATCAAAAAATATACAAGAAAACAATAAATCAAAAACAGCTATGAGTATCCCTTATAGAAAACAGCACAGTATAATTGAAGGATGGGTTACTTTATTGTGTGATGCTTGGAAATGATATTTTCTACAGGATTCTCAGGTTGGTGGTATCATGATGAGGCATCTATGTGACAAATCTATAGAAAAGATGGTGCAGATATAAGAGACAACCATTTTAATACCAAAGACTGCCTTTGAAAATATACAGGGTCCAGCCCAAAACATACCCCTTTTTTATTGCAAAATATTTTATTACAAAATCATAAGCATACCATTCTGTAACATAAGAATATCACACTAAAGCACACCATAGGACATTTTAGGTGAAATGTTCACATTAAAACTGTAAATTATTATACCCATAGTATTACCCTACCAGTCACACTCAAAGCCATACTTCTGTTGGATCCTGCATATGTAAATTTTTTTCTCATCATTTTGCTCACCCAAAGATATTTTTTCTTTGCTTTTAGAGAAAGAGGAAGGGAGAGAGAGAAACATTGATATGGTAGAGAAACACTGACTGGTTGCCTGCTATACAAGTTGGGACCAGGGATCATATGCACTGGGACCTAAGCATGCGCCCTAACTGGGAATTAAACCCACAACTTTTAGGTCACGGGACATGCTCCAACCACCTGAGCCACACTGAACAGGGCCATATGTGATTTTTTGCAATGATTGGTGTTTTCCTAAGAAATCATGGACATGGACAGTAGTGTGGTGATTATGGGGGATGGAGGAGTAAATGGTAATGGCAAAGAATACAGTTTTAATTTTTTGAGTTATCTCCGTACTGCTTTCCACAGTGCTTGCACCAGTCTGCATTTCCACCAACAGTGCAAAAGGGTTCCCTTTTTCCACATCCTTTCCAGCTCTTGTTTGTTGATTTATTGATGATGGCCATTCTGACAGGTGTGAGGTAATATCTCATTGTGGTTTTAATTCGCATCTCTCTGATGATTAGTAACATTGAGTATCTTGTCACATGTCTACTAAATATCTATGTGTCCTATTTGGACAAGTGTCTATTCAGGTCATCTGCCCATTTTTAAATTGGGTTGGTTGTTTTTTTAGTATTGAGTTTTGTACATTCTTTATAAATTTTAGATATTAACCCCTTATCAGATGTATGCAAAACACTAATTTGAAAAAAACATAAGCACCCCTATGTGCATTGCAGCACTATTTACAATCACCAAGATATGGAATCAGCCCAAGTGTCCTTGAGTAGTTGAGTGGATAAAACAACTATGGAACATTTACACAATGGAATCCTATTCAACCACAAAAAAGAAGAAAATTTTACCTCCTGTGATAGCATAGATAGACCTGGAGAACATTATGCTAAGTGAAATAAGCCAGGCAGAGAAAGACAAATACCATATGACTTCACTTATATTTTGAATCTAATGAACAATCTGGACTAGCAAGCAAAAGAGAGATAGACTCATAGATAAAGAGCAGGCTGACAGCTATGAGGGGTGTGGAAATTAGGGGGTGGTGGGAACAAGAGAAAATATTAAGGACTCATGGACATGGAACTCAGTAGGTTGATCGTGGGCAGAGGGGGAATAAGGAGATTAAATAGTAATGGAAAATACAATTAAAAAATAAAAAAGCAAAAAATGCAATAAAAATAAATTTAAGAAAATGAAAACATGTTCATTGGAAATTATACACACACACATATATATATATACACACACAGATAGATAAATAGATAGATAGATAGATACATACATACCTATACATGCACCTGTGTATAAAATCTTTGGGGTATTTTAAGTTAAAATATCAATTCTATAAAATTCTATATTTTATTTTGGGAAATATAAAGTTCAGATATTTAGGGAAAACCAGGTCCTATTTTAATAGTAATTATCACTAAGTAACAAAAAGGATTGGGGAACTCACTTCAAATAACCAAGAGTACAGCAATTGATTCTCATTAATTTGAGAAAAGGTGTATATTCTCTAAGGAAGCCCAATATTCACGGCTGTGTATATTTCAAGAAAACCCATTGAAATAATTTCTATACATTTTTATTGATTTCTAGACTACCATTATTACTGAAGTAGAAATGAGTGATCAGGCTGTTATATTGTAGAAAGCTCACTTGGACAATGAAGGTGCTTATCGAATGCAAAGGCTATGTCATGTTCATTGTGACACCAAGGTCTAAGTTAACCTCTCAATTTAATGTAATTTCATTTTGTAAAGATCTGAACAAGACGTTTATGGAACTCGACTAATGGATTTTAAACTGGAAAAGGGTCAAATGAATGCCCAAGAGTACCACAGTTATTTTTTTGTTGAAGAATAAGGAATGAGACTATCATACCATTATTAGAAATTATTATAAAGTTATAGTAAGAAAAACCATGTGCCATTAGCACAGTGGTTGTAATGCTTGCTCAGATGAACAGAATAAAGAGTCTGGAAGCAGATCCAAAAGCCACATGGGAGCTCAAAAAATGACAAAAGTCACATGGGAACCATTGGAAAATTATGAATCCTCCTAACAATGATGATGGTAAAAATCACTGTGTATTTTAAGGAATAATTGGATTTTACTTCCCACTATAGACAAGTATAAATTCCAGAATATTAATGACTTCAAGTTTAAAACTATCGAAAAGTACACAAAACTAGCTATCAGAAGTTTCAGGGTAATGTGTTAACTGTGCAGTTAGCAACAATAAAATCTTAGGAAATATTTCAACTTATTAAACCTTACTTTAGTCAATGGAAAATATGTTTGTATGATCAAATTTATTTTGGTCCTGTTGGTTAATAAAATTATGTAGGTTTCAAGTGTACATTTCTATGATACTTGATCTGTATATTGCATGTGTGCCCACCATCCACAGTCAAATCATCTTCTGTCACCATATATTTGACCCCTTTTACCCTTAACTACCCCCCACTCCCCTTCCCTCTGGTAACCACCATACTGTTGTCTGTGACTATGAGTTTCAGGTTTATATCTCATACATGAGTGAAATCATATGATCCTTAACTCTAGGATTTAATATAACAGAATTTGTGGATTGAAAATCAATAGCTTTATTAGGTAGTGATATATTGTTGGAATGGTGTACACATAAAGTCAATTATATGGCCCCTTCCCATTACCTTAGATGTGAAAAAGCATTGTAACATTTGTTCAAAGTGGCTGGTGCACATGCTCATAAATTAATGGGTAGTATTTCTCCCTACCCCACCTCAACAGAGTTATCAGTTTAATCAGTCTCAATTTAATGCTCAAAAGGAAGGGATATTTTTAAAGGTGCGATGAGTAAAGAAGAATGTAGGATCAGAAATTGCCGATTCCTATGAGTGTTTCTTTCTTTCTTTATTTTTTAAAATTTATTTTATTGTTGTTCAATTACAGTTGTCTGTATTTTCCCCCCATCACTCCCCCCTCACCCCAGCCAAACCCACCTCCTTCCCTTGCTTCCACCCTCTTCCTCGGTTTTGTCCATGTATCCTTTATAGTGGTTCCTGAAAATCCTTCCCCCCATTGTCCCTTCTCTCCTCCCCTCTGGCTATGGTTAGATTGTTCTTAATTTCAATGTATCTGGTTGTATTTTGTTTGCTTTTTTCTTTTGTTGATTATGTTCCAGTTAAAGGAGAGATCATATGGTATTTGTCCCTCAATGTCTGGGTTATTTCACTTAGCATAATGTTCTCCAGTCCATCTATGCTGTCACAAAGGGTAGGAGCTCCTTCTTTTTCTCTGCTGTGCAGTATTCTATTGTGTAAATGTACCATAATTTTTGAAATGCTCATTTACTGATGGGCACTTAGGTTGCTTCCAGCACTTGGCTATTGTAAATTGTGCTGCTATCAACATTGGGGTGCATAGGTTCTTTTGGATTGGTGTTTCAGAATTCTTAGGGTATAATCCCAGCAGTGGAATTGCTGGGTCAAAAGACAGTTCCATTTTTAGTTTTCTGAGGAAATTCCATACTGTTTTCCACAATGGCTGAGTGTTTCAAATTGGTCTTAAATTATCCTTTGCAAAGTTCCCAGACTTTCCTTAGAGTCCTTCTTCAGAATAGTTGGTTAGAACACAATGGTTAAAATAGTTATGGCTGCAGTTATAGGTTAGATTAGAGTATGTTAAAATAGTTAATGCTGGTTGCAGGTTTTTTGAATTCCCTAGGAGAATGACTGAACTGTGACTGAATCCTGATTTAAGAAATTAATTTAGAAAGATATTCTGGAGAGAAGTCATGTCTCAAAACATTACAAGAAAAATTAGATGCCTACTTCTGTTGCCCTCATCAATAACCAGTGTTCAATCTCATTACAGATTTTTTTTTTTGCCACTGCTTCTTTCATGACTAGCAGGAACCTGTTCCACACTGGTCCATTTCACCAAAATTGTGACCTCAAAATCTTATACTTACTGGCTTATTAGTTCTTCCAGTGAGCCTATTAGACATATTAGACTGTACTTCTTATTAGTTCAATTGCTTAATCTTTCTTTTTTAAATATATTTTATTGATTATGCCATTATAGTTGTTCTATTCCCCCTTTCATTCCCCTCCACCCTGCACACCCCTTCCCCCACCATTCCCCCCTTTAGTTTATGACCACGTGTTTCAAGTTCTTTAGATTCTATATCTCCCCTACTATTCTTGCCCTCCCCCTATCTATTTTCTACCTACCATCTATGCTACTTATTTTCTGTACCTTCTCCCCCCTTCTCCTCCCACTCCCCTGTTGCTAACCCTCCATGTGATCTTCATTTCTATGGTTCTGCTCCTGATCTAGCTGTCCTCTTAGTTTGCTTTTGTTTTAGGTGTGGTTGTTAATAACTGTGAGTTTCTTGCCCTTTCACTGTTCATCTTTTTTATCTTCTTTTTCTTAGGTAAGTCCCTTTAACATTTCATATAATAAGGGCTTGGTGATGATGAACTCCTTGAATTTGATCTTATCTGAGAAGCACTTTATCTGCCCTTCCATTCTAAATGAAAGCTTTGCTGGGTAGATCAATCTTGGGTGTAGGTCTTTGGATTTCATGATTTGGAATACTTCTTTCCAGCCCCTCTTGCCTGTAAGGTCTCTTTTGAGAAATCTGCTGACAGTCTGATGGAAACTCCGTTGTAGGTGACTGTGCCCTTAGCTCTTGCTGCTTCTAGAATTCTCTCCTTCATTTTAATCTTGGCTAATGTAATGATGATGTGCCTTGGTGTGTTCCTTCTTGGGTCCAACTTCTTTCTTGTTGAAGAAAATTTAACGCATATTTAAAAGATAAGAAATATCTACCAAAAGTACAAACTTTTAGATTTTTTTACAAAATAACAAAAATATGGCAGATGTAAAGTTCAAGCAAAAGGTTTATACATTCAAAGATGATCCATAAAACTATTCTCTTTCTCAGCATGAAGGGAGCAAATTTCCCAAGATGACACATAATATCATTGTTATTCTACCCAATGACTAATTATCAGATGATGAGGTAGTGCCATTGTTTACTAACATCATGGTTACTTCAGAAGACATCAACCACTTTTACTAAACAAGTTAAGGAATGCTGAAAAAGAGTACTAGCCTAAATGGAATTTGAAATATTTGATCTATATTCTAAAAAATGTAACAATTTGTTGACAGTTGACATGGTTTAAAATGAAATAAGAAATACCAAGCAATGAACCAATAACTTTATTGAATGCATTGTTTTCAGCATGGTACTGAGATAAGTGATAAAGGATAAGAATATTTGTGGAGAGGTGACCCATGATGTGCCCTCAGTCCATGTCATTAATGTCCTTACAATGCATGCATACAATGAAATGAAAAAAGAGCTTCCCAGACAAGAAAAAGCTGAAGGAGTTCATCATCACCAAATCAGCATTACATGAGATGCTAAAGGGTTTTCTTTAAGAAGAAGAAAATAAAAAAATATGAATAATAGCCCTGGCTGGTGTGGGGCCAGTGGATTGAGCTCTGGCCTGCAAATAAAAGGGTCACAGGTTCAATTCCCACTCAGGGCACATGCTTGGGTTGTGGGCCAGGTGCCCAGTAGGGAACGCACAAAAGGTAACCACACATTGATGTTTCTCTCCCTCTTTTCCTCCCTTCCCTTCTGTCTAAAATAAATAAATAAAATCTTTAAAAATAGGAATAATAAAATGACTACACACACACACATATATATATATACACAGCTGAATATAAAACACAAAATAAATGAAGAAGCAGACGAGAAACACACTCACAGATACAGAGAACATTTTGATGTTTTCCAGCCAGGTAGGAGGGGAATTGAAAGACTGGGTGAAAAGGGTGAAGAGAATAAGAAGTAGAAATTGGTAGTTACAGAACAGTCATGGGAATGCAAATAATACAATATATGAAATATGGTCAATAATACTCCAATAACTATGTGTGGTACCAGGTGGGTACCATATTTATTAGGAAGATCACTTAGTAAATTATATAGTCTAATTACTGAATTGTATACCTGAAACTACTATAATATTGTATGCCAACTGTGATTGAGAAATAAAATGTAATTAAAAATGAAATATATATATATATGTTGATTTTTACCTGACCTACCATATCTAGAATACAGAAATTTCCTTCCCAACACACAAAACCCTGCTTCCTCTAGCCTTCTCTATTTTGTGGAGTTCTGATGCCTTTTTGTTATTTCCTTTCTTGACCTAAAATCTTGCACTAGATTTTTAAAAACATTTCCCCAGTCTTATTGAGATATAATTTACATATAACATAGATTTTCATATGACTGGCCTTGTCATCATTAACACTTTGACTAGCATGTCATTGTCAGAATGATTTTCCTTAACCATAGTGTAGTACATATATATGTTTCAAACCTACACAAAATTACAAGAATAATATAAGGAACCCCCAGCTATATTATACGCTGATTTGCAAATCATTTACATTTTCTTCATTCTTTTTTTTAAAGAGTTATTTATTTATTTATTTATCTTTAGAGGGTAAGGGAAGGAGAGAGGGAGAGAAATATCAATGTATGGTTGCCTCTAGTGCATCCCTTGCAGGGAACTGGCCTGCAGGGAACCTGCCTGCAACCCAACTGGGAATCGAACTGCGATCCTCTGGTTCACAGGCCCGTGCTCAATCCACTGAGCTACACCAGCCAGGGCTACTCTTCATTATTTTTATTACCTCTGTAAATATAGACATACAGGCACCTTATTTTTATGTACCACTTTAAAGTAATTTTGAAATATTTCTCCTCTACTCATACGTTTTTGCATTGGTTTCTCTACGAAAAAAAGAGACTTTCTTTTATACAATGATAGTATGCTTATTCAAATAAGAAATTTAAAATTGAAGGAATATTATTATAATGATGTGATGGAGGTGGATGATTGCTGCATGTTTAGGAAATTTTCCAGCCCTTTATTAAACCATTGGTAGCTTGAAATCAGTCCTGGTGGGAGTATTTAGACCACAGAGGTTGACAAACGCTAAAGGTCCAGGTTTCTATTTTTAAATTCACATTTAATAACACAACACTTAGATTATCTAGCTCAGAGCCCATAATCAAATTTTTTCAAGTTCCCCAATATTGTCCTTTGGAGTTACTTTCTTGTTCAATCTAAACTTCTCATGCTGCATTCATTGCCATACTTGTTAACACTGTTTAAATCTGGAACATTTCCTCCACCTTTTTTTGTGTTCCTTGAACTTGACATTTTGAAGACTAGTTATTTTGTAGAATGTACTCAGGTTTTATTAAATGTTCCCTGATGATTAGATGCACTTTTTGCCAAAATATCACAAATACGATGTTTTGCCCTTTTCAGTACATTATTTAAGAGACATGTGAAGATAGTTTGACCCAAAATTCATAATGGTAGCTTTGAACCTTAGCTTAAAATGGTGTCTGCTAGGTATTTCCCTTGTGAAGTTATTATTTTTCTTCTTGTAATTAGTAAGAAATGTATGTGGAGATACTTGGAGACTACATAAATACTCTCTTGCTCATCATTCTTTTACCTACAAATGTTAGCACTTACTTCATATTTTTCTTTTATTTAGAATTGAAGAGCTATATTTAGTAAGGATAAACTTCCTCTTCTACCATTCATTTATTCACTCATCTATTCATTTATGTACTTGTCATTAGTGTATACATGTGTGTGTACATCAGTATAATTTTTATTTTACTTAATGTTATCAATATTACAATCATAATTTATTTTAATGCATGTTTTGCTCGATATCTGTGCAGTGGGATTATCTTTAAACTGGTTCCAATGAGATTTGAGCAATCCCTTAATTTCTGAAATAAAAATACATTCCAGGCTCATTTTGTGTCTTTTCTGTCTCTACCATGGAGTCAACCACATCTCTAAGTAGCCCTGTCACTTTTGAGCATGACATTTAGAAATCAAGTTCTGGAAGCTAGGTATGTTCATTACTAATGGTGTTGCTGCTTCTGGTTTCTGTCAGTGAACAGAGATTAGAAATATAAATTTACATATAATTTTTTCTATGCAATACTTACATATTTCTCAATGTATATATATTTTCTATGTATCTATCTATATCTATATCTAT
Source organism: Artibeus jamaicensis (assembly GCF_021234435.1). Classification (NCBI taxonomy): domain Eukaryota; kingdom Metazoa; phylum Chordata; class Mammalia; order Chiroptera; family Phyllostomidae; genus Artibeus; species Artibeus jamaicensis. The sequence continues at coordinate 3,008,442 of NW_026522028.1, read as the reverse complement.
ATCTATATCTATATCTATATCTATCTATCTATCTATCTATCTATATATATATATATATATATATATAGTTAAATGAGTGCATACTGATCCTTCCAAATCCAGACTCACAAAATAAAGCATATTCTAGGTTTCCTTCTTTCTATTATGTGCAGATCACATGCTCCCATTGTCTTATATATTAAGAAATTCCTCAAGGATAAAATTAGTTTAAGAATAAGTAGCACACAACTGTGTAACACATACCTATCAACTATAACTAGAATATGGTGATTTTTAACATTTTTAGGTGAAATTGGCATACAGGTCAATGCTCATGTATTCCATTTGCGTTCATTCATATGAGTTTTGACAAATTTATGCAATCATTGATCATTCCAGAAAGTTTTCTCCATACATTTTCCAGTGATCACCTCCAGGAAAACTCTTCTGATTTTTGTCACAACAGATTACTTTTAATCTTTCTAGAATGCAATATGATTGGCAACATACCACATGTACTTTTTGTGCCCAGCTTCATTTTCTCAGCATGTCTGTTAGCTTTCTGTACACTGTTGTATATACGCATAGGTCATTCAATTTTAAATACTGAGTAGGATTCATGAATTTTCCTGTTAATGGTCATTTGAGTTCCTTCAAGTTCCTGACCAATATGAATAAATTTGCTGTGAGAATTTGTGTGTAATTCTTTTTCAAGTGATATGTTTTTGGTTCTTTTGGAATATGTGATAGTGCAGAATTGTGAAATCATAATGTAGATGTATGATTAAATTTTATGGCATGGTGTTAGCTGAAGGCTTTCCATAGTCTTTGTTATGTTGAAGTAGTTTTCTTTTATCCCTATATTGTTAAGGTTTTTTTAAAATCATGAAACTGTTGAATTTTCACACTTTTGGGCATTAACTGAGCTTATCATGTTGATTTGTTCTCCATTCTGTTAATATAGTGTATAACACTGGTTGATTTTTGTATGTTAAATCATCTTTTCATTCCAGAAATAAATCTACTTGGTAAGAGTATGTAACAACTTTAGTGTGTTGTTGAATTCAGTTTCTCAATATTTTGTTGAAGGTTCACATGATTATTCATCAGGAATATTAGTCTGTGTTTCTGTTTTTTTGTAATGTCTTTGGTTTTGGTATCAGGGTAATGCTGACCTCATAAAATGAGGTCAAAGTGTTTTCTCCTCTTCAAATGTTTCAAAGAGTCTTAGGAGGTTTTGTGTTAATTCTTTAAATGTTCTGCAGAATTCTTCAGTAAGCTTATCTAGTCCTGAGCTGTTCTTTCTTGGGAGGTGCATTCTATGGATTTTGACAAACATATAATATATCTATGTATTTTGACAAACGTATAATGTAATGACACGTGCCTGCAATTACAGTATCACAGAATAGTTTACCTACTCTGTAATTCCCCTGCGATCCAACTATTTATCCCTCTCTCCCTCCCTCACTTCCATTCTTGCCAGTCACTGATATTTTCAGTTTCCATAGTGTAACCTTTTCCAGAATGTCATATAGTTAAAATCATATAGTATTTAACCTTTCTAGACTGGCTTCATCCACTTAGCAATATGCATTTGAGGATCCTCCATGTCTTTTCATGGATTGATAGCTTTTTCTCTTTACCGGTGAATAATAGTCTTTTGTATGAATATATTACAGTTTGCTTGTTCATTCACCTATTGAGAGACATATTGGTTGCTTCTGAGTTATGAAAATTATGAATAAGTCTGCTCTAAACATTCATTTGCAGGTTTGGGGGTGGACATATAAGTTTCAATGGATTTGGGTAAATAACGTGGAGCATGATTGCTGACTCATTTTATAAGAGTATGTTTTGTTTTTTTGGTTTTTTAAAATTAATTATTTATTTATCTTTAGAGGAGAAGGGAAGGAGAGAGGGTGAGAAACATCAATGTATGGTTGCCTTTCATGCATCCCCTGCTGGGAACTGGCCTGCAGGAAACCAGCCTGCAACCCAGGCATGTGCCCTGACTGGGAATCAAACCACGATTGCCTGGTTCACAGGCCCGCACTCAATCCACTGAGCTATACCAGCCAGGACAAGAGTATATTTTGTTTTATAAGAAAGTGGCTATACCATTTTGATTCCACTAGCAATGAAGAGAGTTCCTCTTGTTCCACATTCTCACCAGAATTTTGCATTTCCAGTCTTGTGGACTTTATTTTTTTAGATGTGCAGTGATATTTGATCATTTTTTTTGTTGTGGTTCTGTAATGACATATAATGTTGAGCATCTTTTCATATACTTTTCATACACTTCCTCTGCTTCACTTTCCTAGTAAGGTGTCTGTTGAAACTTTTTGTATATTTTACCATTGGGAAGTGTGTGTTCTAATTGTGGAGTTTTATGTGTTCCTTGTATGTTCTGGATGTAGGTACATTGTCAGATATATGATTCACACACATTTTCTCCCCAAATGTGCCTGTATTTTCTTTAGGGGTGTTTTTCATAGAGCAGAGGACATCAATTTTAATGAGATCCAATTTACCAATGTCTTGTCTTTATGGATTGTACCTTTGTGGTTTATCTAAGTTATCAACAAATCAAAGATCACCTATATTTTCTTTTTATTTCTAGGAATTTTAGTTTTGCATTTATATTTAGATCTATAATCTATTTCAAATTATTTTTTGTTAATGATGTAAATGTGTTGAGCACCTTTTTATTATGCTTCATGATGACCATTTGAATTCTTTGTTATGTGTATGTAGAGGTCTTTTGGGCATTTTTATTGCTTTCTTTGTATTTTTATTATGCAGTTGGAACATTTTTTACATATTCACAATATAAGAACTTTGTTAGATATATATTTTGCTAATATTTTCTAATTCTGTGACCTGCCTTTCATTTTTTAAATTTTTTATTGATTGATTTGAAAGAGTGAGACATCAATTTGTTGTTCCACTTATTGATGCATTCATTGGTTGATTCTTCTATGTGCCTGAATGGGGATCAAACACGCAGCCTTGGCATATTTGAAAGATGCTTTAACCAACTCAGCTACCTATCGAGGGCTTACCTATTTATAATACCCCCTTTTGATAAAAAAAATTAATAAAGACCACTTTATTTTTTCTTTCATGATTATCTCCTCTATCCTGTGGGAGAAATATTTGCCTTTCTTAAGATAACAACTCTATTCTTTTATTATTTCTTCTTCTAAAGTTTTAATATCTAGGTGTTATGATTCATCTCAAAGTAATTTTTCTGCACTGTAGCACTTGAGCTTCCATTTTCCCTCTTATAAATATATCTAGTTTTGCAAAAAACATTTGTTGAAAAGCCTTGGCTTCCCCCATTTATTTTGATGCTGTCTTAAAAATGAATTGTCAGTAAGCCAACAGGTTTGTTTCTGCATTCTGTTCCATAAACTCTTTATATGCCCTTTGCTATTATTACACTGTCTTAGTTATTGTAGCTTTGGTGCCACAACTGACAAAGTCTTGTTTCATTATTAACCTTTTAAAATATGGTTTTGGCTGTTTTGTGTCCTCTAAATTTTCATATAAATTTTATTTATTTTTTTACAGAAATGTTGAAATGGATTTATTCCACTTTACCTTCTTATCCACATATACCAACTATATGCCATAAAAAGGACTGGAAGACACTCCCTTCACCAGGGCCAAGAAATATATTAGTGAGGATAGCATTACAAATATCTGTGTTTGACCTCATTTCTTTTTTTTACTTTTTCTATTGATGTTCCAATACAGTTGCATATAAATTTTAAAATTAGCTTTTCAATTCATATTTATAAAAGCCTCTCCTTTATTGATCCAAGGCAACCAGTAATCTGTCTATAATATTTTTCTTTTGAAGAATGTTATATAAATATAGTCATGTACTATGTAACCTTTGGGATTGGCCTTTTTCACTATAAAATCCTTACAATACATTCAAGTTGTAGCAGGTACCAATAGTTGTTACTGTGCATTGCTTTGTAGTATTCCATGATAAGGATGTACTACAGTTTGTTTAATCATTAGCCAAATGAAGAACTTCTTTTCAGTTTTTGGCTATTATAATACATCTACTATAAATAATTGTGCACAGCTACTCATGTGGACATAGGTTTATTAATCTGTGGTAAATATCTAGGAGTACTCTCACTTGTCCATGTGATAATTCTACATTTGGTTTTTATGGAATGACTCAACTATTTCCCAGAGTGGCTTTACCATCTTATGTTCACTCCAGCAATGAAAGGGAGACTCAGTTTATTCACATCCTTGAAGTTTCAGGTTTTGTCTCTAATTTTTTAAAACAATTCTAATAGGTATATAGTGTAATCTTGTTATGGTCTTAATTTGCACTGCCTTAATGGCAAGTGGTGTTGGCTATGTTTTTATGAGCTTATTTTCCATTTGTATATCTTATTGAATGAAATTTCTTTTCACTTCCTTTTACCTATTTAATTTTTATATTTTACTGTTGAGTTTTGAGGATGCTTTATGTGTTCTACATATCCATTCTTTATCAGGTATGTGGTTTGCAAGTATTTTCTGTAAGTCTCTGGTATGCTTTTTCATTCCCTTAAATATGACTTTCACAGAGGAAGTTTTACATTTTGATGAACTCCAATTTAGCTATTTTTAAAATAGATTGTGCTTCTGTTGCCATGTATAAGAACTCTTCAACAAGTCTAGCTCTCCCAAATTTTTTTGAAGTTATCTTCTAAGCACTATGTAGTTTTACATTTTACATATAAATGTATTATCTATTTTTAAGTTCATTTTTGTATAAGCTTTAGGATGGGAGTTATCCCCCTGTGGGTGTCAAAAATCATCCCAGTATCATGTGTTGAAACAATTATTCATCCTCCATTGAATTGATTTTGTGTCTCTCAAAAAGAAATGAGTTGTACATTAGTCGAGGGGAGTGGCTATTTCGGGGTTTTATGTTCTGTTCAATTGATTTTTTGCGTCTATCCCTCTGCCAATACCATTGTCTAATTATTGTAGCTATAAAGTAAATATTAAACTCATGTGGGCTTATTCCTCCCATTTAAAATTTTTAAATTAAATTTATTGGGGTGACATTAGTAAGTGAAATTATACAAGTTTAATGTGTTCAAGTACATAGTCACCTGTATACAATGTCCACCACCAAAAGGCAAATCTTCTGTCACCATATATTAGATATCTCAGGGGTGTCAAACTCATTTTCACCAGGGGTCACATTAGCCTCATAGTTGCCTTCAAAGGGCCAAATGTAATTTTAGGATGGTATAAATGTAACTATTCCTTAACTAGAAGCAAGGAGCACCTATTTAATTTTCTACCTTATAGAAACAAGGTGGAGGGGCGAATTTGGTCCAGGGGCCTTGTATTTCCCACCTGTGTTTATACCCTCTACTATCACTCCACTCCCTTCCCTCTGGTTATCATCATGTGGTTGTCTGTGTCTTTAGTTTTTGTTTATTTATTTTTCTTGTTTGTTCATTTGTTGCTTTGGCTTTTATATTCCATATAGGAGTTAAGTCATATATTATTTCCCCCACTTTATTCTTCTTTTCCAAAATGTTTTTGCCTATTCTAGCTCCTATGCATTCATTATATACAAACACTAGAACAATTTTGTCATGTCTACAAAAAATCTTGTTGTGATTTTAATGAACATGCATTAAATCTGGACATCACTTCCAGGAGAACTGACATCTTTACTGTGTTGAGTCTTCTAATCCATGTATACATTATGTCTCTCCATTTATTAGATCCTTGATCTGTTAGTGTTTTAGTTTTCAACCTATGAATTCTATATATGTTATGTGAGATTTACATATAAGTATTTATTTTAGAATCTATAAATTATACCATGCTTTTCATTCTAGTGTTCACATGTTCCTTACTAGTACATAGAAGCAAAGTTTACTTTTATATGTTGATCATATATCTTGCAGCAGCACAATATTCACTTATTTTTTAAAAGATTTTATTTATTTATCTTTAGAGGGGAAGGGCAGGAGAGAGGGAGAGAAGTTTCAATGTATGGTTGCCTCTCATACGTCCCCTGATGGGAACTAGCCTGCAACCCAGGCATGTGCCCTGATTGGGATTCGAACCACAATCCTGTAGTTTGCAGGCCCATACTCAATCCACTGAGCTACACCAGCTTGGGCACAATATTCACTTCTAAGAGTGAGCTCTGAAGGTTTATTTTTTGTTGATTAGTTGGGATTTTTCTATAGAAAACGTCACATCTTCTACAAAGACTTTAGTTGTGTTTCTTCCTCTTCAATCTATATACCCTTTATTTCTTCATTGAACTACCTAAAAATTTTAGAGCAATTTGAAAAGCAGTTGTGCTCAGTGGATTGAGTGTGGGCCTGCAAACCAGAGGATCGCGGTTCGATTCCCAGTCAGGGCACATGCCTGGGTTGCAGGCAGGTTCCCTGCAGGCCAGTTCCCTGCAGGGGATGCACTAGAGGCAACCATACATTGATGTTTCTCTCCCTCTCTCCTTCCCATCTAAAGATAAATAAAATAAAAAAAGAAAGAAAAGCAGTTGTGAGAGCAGCAGCCTTGCCGTATTCCCAATGTCAGGGAAAATGGATTCGGTGTCTCACCATCAACTGTGGTATTAGCTATAGCATGTTTGTAGATGTGCTCTCTCAAGTTGAGGAATATATCCTATACTCCTTTTTTTATTTTTTCTTTCCTTTTTAAAAAATATTTTATTTATTTATTTTAGAGAGAGTGGAAGGGAAGGTGAAAGAGAGGGAGATAAACATCAATGTATACTTGCCTCTCTGACAATGTATACGTGTCCCCGACTGGGGACCTGGCCTGCAACCCAGGCATGTGCCCTGACTGGGAATCGAAACGGTGACCATTTGCTTCACAGGCCCATGCTCAATCCACTGAGCTACACCAGCCAGGGCTTTCTTTTCTTTTTTAATTGTTGCTCTGTTACTATTGTCCCAATTTTTCCCCATTGCTCTCCCCTGCCCCACCCCATGCCCAACTCCTACAGCCAATCCCTAGCCTGCTGTCCATGTCCATGGGTCATTATACCTGCTCCTTGACTAGACCCTTCCCTTTCTCCCCCCTCCCCTCTGGTTGCTGTCAATCTCTTCCTCATTTCCATGAGGAAATGCCTTATAATGCTGGTTTTTAAAAATTTTATGAATACTGTTGAATTTCTCAAATATTTTTTCTGTATCAATTGACATTGCCATGTGATTTTTTCTTTTGCCTATTAATATTTTATTGATTGATTGTCAAATATTCAAACAGTCTTGCATCCCTGGAATAAGATGCTCTTAGTTATGCTGTATCTTTTTTTAATATTTCTGATTTATATTCGGTAATATTTTATTAGTTTTTTACACCAATATTTATCAAGGCTATTATTTCCTTAATACACAGTCTCTATCTGGTTTTGGTATCAGGGAAGTACTAGCCTCATAAAATGTGCTGGCAAATAACCTTCCCACCTGTATTTGTGGAAATGATGGTATAGAATTTTTAAAAATTGAGATATACTGTATTCTCCCATATATAATATGTACACTTTTGCCCAAGTTTTGGACGTAAAAATAAGAATGCACACTATACATGGGTAGTACCTGAAATATCTTGCATCTGTTTTTGTATTCTGTAATTATTTGTTACATAAAATTTCTGGTACCATAATATCTTAAAAATAAACGCTAAATTTTCTTTATAATACAAAAAAAAACAAGCATCTAAATTTAATTAATTAATTAATTAATTAATTAATTAAAACTAGAGACTATTCTCCTGGCAGTTTGGGCTGAAACTATGGGTGTGCATTATATGTGGCAAAATACAGTAATTGAAGTATAACATCATGTAAGCTTAAGGTGTACAAAGTATTGGTTTGATACATTTATATATTATAACATGTTTACCACCATAACTTTAGCTAAATCCTCTATCACATCACTTAGTTATCATTTCTTTTTTTCTGGTGAGAATTTAAGACCTAATATCTTACCAACTTTGAAAATTATTATATAATATTGTTGGCTATATCACAATGCTGTACATTAGATCTCCAGAACTTACTTATCTACTAGTTGCAAGTTTGTACACATAAATGACATCTCCCTAATCCCCTGACCCTGCTACCCCCTCACACCTGGTAACAGCCATACTATTCTCTGTTTTTACAAGTTTGGTTTTTTTTAGATCCCATACAAAACTGATATCATGCCTTTGATTTTTCTCTGCCTGACTTATCTCATTTAGCACAATGCCTTCAATGGTGATAATTCTTTTCTAGATTTTTATGGATATTTCCAGTAAAACCATCTTGGCTTAAAGATTTCTTGTTTTAATTTATCATTTTAAATGAAAAACTTAATTTTCCTAACACCTAACTCCTAAATCTCTTCCAATTTTCTTTTTCATACAGAGTTGTGATAACATACATTTCAAAGAGTTGATCCATGTATTTATGTCGTCAAATTTATACCAGTGCATTTGTTGATATTTTACTATCTTTTCAATATCTTCAGGGTCTATAGTACTGTTCCCACCTCAGTCCTGATATTGCTAATTTATTTCATCTCCTTTTCTTTTGTCAATCTAGCTAAAGGTTTGTAAACTTGTTGATAGACTCAAAGAATCAGCTTTTCATTTGACTCATTTTATTGATTTGTGCTATTATATTTAATATTTATTCTCTTTTTGCTTTGCGTTTATAAGTTCCTTAGTTGGGAGCTTAAATTACCGATTTAAGACTTTTTTTATTCTCCAATGTAAGCATTTAGTGCTATAAATTTATTCCTCAGCATGGCATTAACTATTTCCAACAAATTGTGGTATGTTGTATTTTACTTTTCATTCACTCTTATTTTTTTCATTCTTTTTAAAATTTTTCAGTTACAGTTGATGTTCAGTATAATAAGTTTCAGTTGAACAGTATAGTGGTCAGACATTTATATAACTTACAAAGGGATTCCTTGGTAAGACTACTAGTATCAACCTGACACCATACATAGTTATTTCAACATTATTGACTATATTCCCCATGCTGTACTTTATATCCCTGGGACTGTTTTTATCATTGCCAATTTGTACTTGTTAATCCCTTCCAATTATTTTTGAGTTTCTTTGAGACTTCCTCATAGGTTGTTTAGAAGTGTGCTATTTATTTTTCAAGTATTTTATTTTTTTCTGTTATCTTTCTGTTATTGAGGTCTAATTTGATTCCACTGTGACCAGAAAACACATTCTGAATTATGTAAATTAATTTAATTTCACTGAGGACTGTGTTTATATACCAGAATATCTTCTATTTTGGTTTATGTTTCATAGATGCCTGAAGAGAATATACAGAGTGGGGTGAAAGTAAGTTTACAGTTGTTAAGTATTATATTATGGAAAAGTATTGTATTATTTTCCATAAATAATAATAGAAGAATAAACTGTGTTTTCTATATTCACAACTGTGAACCTACTTTTGCTCCTGCACCAGTATATTTTGCTGCTGCAAGGCAGATGGTGGTGTTGTATCCATCTGTATCATTGTTGATTTTATTTTATTATTTATTTTTAAAGATTTTATCTTTTTTATTTTTAGAGAGAGAAAGAGAGGGAGAGAAACATCAATGTGTGGTTGCCTCTCACATGCCCCCAACCAGGGACCTGGTTTGCAACCCAGGCATGTGCCCCGACTAGGAATCCAACCAGTGACCCTTTGATTCACAGGCTAGCACTGAATCCAATGAGCCACACCAGCTAAGACTCATTGCTGATTTTATATCTATGCAAGCAACCCATTGTTGGCACAGGGGGATTAATGTCCCCAATTATAACTTGTTTTTTGTCACTTTGCCATTTCTGTTTTATTATTTTTTATCATATATTTTGCCATTCTGTTGTTTGGTGCATACATATTCAGAACTGCTATTTCTTCTTGGTAGATTGATCTTTTTATCATTATGTAGTGCCCCACCTCTATCACTGATATTTTCTTTGTCTTCAGTCTACTTTTCTGTTATTAATATAGTCATTCCTGTTTGTTTTCATTAATGTTTGCATGACATAGCATTTTTGATTCTTTACTGTCAGCCTACCTATATACAATAGTTTTGAAATGAGATAGTTACAGTCAGAATATGGTTTAGTCATTTTTTAATTCACTTTGCCAATCTCTGTCTTTAAAAGGTGTCTTTATGACCAATTAATGTTTGACAAAGAAGGCAAGAACATACAATGGAGTAAAGACCGGTTCTTCCTTAAATGGTGTTGGGAAAATTGGTGAGATGCAGGAAAAAAATATGAAACTAGACAACCAAATTACACCATACACAAGAATAAACTCAAAATGGATTAAATACTTATGGAAGTTGTGAAACCATAAAAATCCTAGATGAAAATACAGACAATAAAACCTCAGGCATTTCTCGTAGCAATATTTTTTTGGATATATCTCCTCAGGCCAGGGAAACAAAGAAAAAAAATGGAACTACATAAAACTAAAAAGCTTTTGCACAACAAAGGAAACCAGTAACAAATGGGAACAAAATAAATGGGAGAACGTATTTGCCAATGATACATCTGAAAAGGGTTTAATTTCCAAAATATAAAAATGGGCAAAGGATCTGAATACACACTTCTTTTCAAAAAGGACATTCACATGGCCAATAGACATATGAAAAGATTCTCAACATTACTAATCATCAGAGAAATCCAAATTAAAACCACAATGCCATATGACCTCACACCTGTCGGAACCCTGTCGGAATGGTCATCAATAACAAATCAACAAGTGACAAGTATTAGGGAGGATGTGAAAAAAGGGAACCCTAATGCACTGTTGCTAGGAATGCAGACTGGTGCAGCCACTGTGGAAAACAATATGGAATTTTCCCCCCAAAATAAAAGTGAAACTGCCCTTTGAACCAGCAATCCCACTTTTGGGAGTATATCCAAAGAAAACCAAAACACTGACTTGAAAAGACATATGCATCTCTATCTTTATTAAAGCATTAATTACAATAGCCAAGAGCTAGCAACAGCCTAAATGCCCGTCAGTAGATCGGTGGATACAAAAACTGTGGTACATTTACACAATGGAATACTACTCAGCCATAAAATGGAAATCTTACCTTTTACGACAGCATGGATGGATATGGAGATTATTATGCTAAATGAAATAATCCAGTCAGAAAAAGACAAATGCTATATGATCTCATTTTTATGTGAAATCTAATGAACAAAATAAATTGATGAACAAAATTGAAACAGAGGTAGAGATACATGGAACAGACTGACAGCTGTCATAGGATGGGGTTGGGGGGCTGGATGAAAAAAAGTGAAGGGATTAATCAGAACTACACACACACACATATATAAACTATATCACACAGGCACAGTGTGCTGGTAGCTGGGGGAGAGGTGTGGTGTAGGTGTAGGTGGGGATGGGCAAAGCGGGAATAAATGGGGATGGATAGAGACTTTATGTTGGGCCATGGGCACACAATGTAGAGTGCAGATGGTGTTTTGTTGAATTGTGCACCTGAAACCAGTATGGTTTTGGTGAACCAGTGTCACTCCTAAAAATTAAAAAAATAAATAAATGTGCATTAGACTATTTACATTTAATATGATTATTGATATATAGTGCTTAAATCTGCCATTTTATCTTTCCTTTTTATTTATTTTCTTTCTCCTGCCTTCCTTCAAGATTCTTAAACTTTTCCTTTGTTGATTCATCCATATTTTTCAAATAGCTCTTTGGGATGTGTGATTGCTATATTTATTGCATTATTTATACATTTTTCTTCTCAGTCTCCTAGTATTAAAATTTTACTAGCATAAGGTGTAGAAATCAAAATTATTCTTTTTTATTTTTTATTTTTTTATTTTTATTTTTTAAAATTTTATTTAGTTATTTTTCAAGTACAGTTTTTTGTCTATTTTTCCCATCCCAGCCTCCCCCGCCCCCTTGCTCCCCACCTCCCTCCCATTTCCATCCTCCTTAGTTCTCGTCCCTGTGTCCTTCCTATTTGTTCTATTTTTTAATTTTAATTAATTTTATTTAGTTACTTTTCAAGTACAGTTTTTGTCTATTTCTCCCATCCCAGCCTCCCCCGCCCCTTGCTCCCCACCTCCCTCCCATTTCCACCCCCCTTAGTTCTTGTCCCTCTGTCCTTCCTATTTGTTTCTCCAAATCCCTCCCCCCCAAATTATTCTTGAGTAGACTTATGCTTCTGGAAAGATTTTGTAGATAGACCATTCTCTTTTCTTCCCTTTAAGTACAACTAAAACCTCTGGACATTATAGATAAAACAAACATAAAGAAACACTGAAAGTTCAAGAGAAGAAGGAGGATAGGCTAGGGACTATGGCATCTACTATGGACTGAACTGTGTCTCTTTCAAATGCACATATTGAAGCTCTAACCTTCAATGTAACTTTACCTGGTGGTAACTTTACCTGTAACTTTTATGGAGGTAATTAAGATTATATGAGGTTATAAAGATGATGCCTTAGTCCCATAGGACTGTGGCCTTTTTAAAAAAGATGATCTCACCCTGGCTAGTGTGTCTCAGTGAATTGAGTACCATCCTACCAACCAAAAGGTCGCCAGTTTGATTCCCAGTCAGGGCACATGCCTGGGTTGCAGGCCAGGTCCCCAGTAGGGGGCATGTGAGAGGCAACCACACATTGATGTTTCTCTGCCTCTTTCTCCCTCCCTTCCCCTCTTTCTAAAAAATATATAAATAAAACATACAAAAAATGATGATCTCTTAATCTCTCTCTCTCTCTCTCTCTCTCTCTCTCTACCATGTGATGACAGCAATACAGTGGCTCTATGAAAGCTAGGCTGAGCTCTCTCACAAGAACATGACCATAATGGCACTCTGATCTCAGACTCTCAGTCTTATTAACTGTGAGAAAATACATTTCTGTTGTTTAAGCCACCCAGTCTATAGTCTACTTTTTAATGTCAGACTGAACTGAGACAGGGTCTTGGAACATCAGAAAGGAAAAAATAGAAAAAGCAAAATTATAGTTAAATAAGTAAAATAAACTTTCTTTTTTCCTGTTGAATTTTCTAACAGGTTTGTGGGTGAAACAAAAATTGTAAGTGTCTAATTGGCCCTCATTATATGTAGGCTAAATATTTGACAATTGAATTATAAGTAAAAGAGTAAAATGATGTATTGTAGTCTTCATTTAAAAAAATAACAGCTTCCCTGGCTGGATAGCCCAACTGGTCAGAGTGTCAGCCTTATATATGGTTGTGGGTTTGAACCCTAGTCAGGGCACATACAAGAATCAACCAATGGCCCTGGCTGGTGTAGCTCAATGGATTGAGGTCTGGCCTGCAAACCAAAGGGTTGTCAGTTCAATTGCCAGTCTGGGCACATGCCTGGGTTTTGGGCCAGGCCTCCAGTAGGGGGTGCATGAGAGGCAACCGCACATTGATGCTTCGCTCCCTTTGTTTCTCTCTCCTTTCCCATCTCTCTAAAAATAAATAAATAAAATCTTTAAAAAATAAAGAAGCAACAAGTGAATGTATAAATGATTGGAACAACAGATTGATGTGTGTCTCTCTCTTTCTCACTCTCTCTACTTTCCTCTCTCTCTCCAATCAATAAATAAAAATTAAAATAACAGCTTTATTAAGATATGATTCACATACCATGTGCTGAAGAAATATCATTAAAAATAAAATCTGCCAGCCTCCCAAAATTCTCCTCTGAAGTACAAGAGAGGATAAGAATTAAATGAGAATGTGATACACTACTCTGGCAGTTTGCTAAAGAGATTGCAGAGGTGGGAAGAAATTTTACTCTTTTATATAGCCAAGCAGATACATCCCACTGCATATATTTTCTCAAGATAAATGATAACTGTTCCTCAAATAAAAGAACATGACATCACCATTTGCCACATATGATTTATCCTACTTTTACTTTTAATTCAGGTAGACACCTGTGTTTGTTAATTACCTTTAAAATGAAAAATAAACTAGTCATATCTTTATGTTAGATAGAAGGTAGATTTTAGCTTGGAGCCAGGCTCCAGCTAAAGATAGACTATTATCTTCCCACAGAAAATCAGAGATAAAAGCACCATCTTTTGTAATGATTACATTAGAAAGAGATGGCTGTCAGTTTTTGAGTAAAATATTTCTGCATTGTAAAGCTAGTAAAAAGTTCATTTAGCTTTTAAAAAGATTTACAACTCTTTCTAAGTGACAGAGAAATTCATAATTATTTTTTTTAAGTAAATGGTCTGAGAGAAGAGAAGGCACAGAGTTTCTTCCTTTTTGTACAGGGAGGAATTAAAATTTTTCTTATTTTTTATTTGTGTTTAACTTATAACTTTGATTCACCCATTTCAAGTGTACAATTTGATAGTATCTAGTATATTCACAGAGATTAATAACCATGGCAATTAATTTAGAACATTTTTACCCTCTAAATGAACCAGTTCCCCATTAGCACTCACTCTCCATTTCCCTGACACTCCCCCTCCCAGACCTAGCTGACCACTAGTCTACTTTCTGCCTCTACAGATTTGGATATTCTCCACATTTTATATAAAAGAAACCATACAATGTGTGATATTTTGTCACTGGTTTCCTTAATTTCACATTATGTTTTCTAGGTCGATCCTGGTTGTAACACAGGTCAAAACTTCATTCCCTTGGTTACTGAATAATATTTTGTGGCATAGATGTATGATATTTTGTATATCCATTATTAGTTTACAGCACTTTGGGTTATTCCACTTTTTTACTAATATGAGTAATTCTGCAATGAACATTCATGTATAAAATTTTTTGTGTGGACATATAATTTTCTTGAATATAAAAGTGGGATTTCTGGTTCATATGGTGACTCTATATTTATTTTTGTGAGAAACTGCCAAAATGTTTTCCAAATCGGCTGTACCATTTTATAATTGTATCTGCAATATACTAAAGTTCTAATTCTTCTACATACTTGTCAGCACTTATTACCTGTCTTTTTTATTTTAGCCATCCAAGTGGATGAAAGTTTCTATTTCATTGTGACTTTGATTTGCATTTCTCTGGTAACTAATGTTGTTGATTGTCTTTCCATATAATTACTGGCTATTTGTATATCATTTTTTGGAATGTCGTATAGTCACACCATTTATCCACTTGAATCATTTGTCATTATGCGTTTTAGTCGTAAGATTTCCTTCTATCTCTCTAGATGCAAGTTCTTTAGTGGGACTTAGTAGGAGAATATGTTTTAAAATATTAATGAAATTAAACATTTATATTAAAAGTTTACTTAATGCAAAAGAGGCTTTACAAATGAAACAAAAATATCAAGAGGTATTTAGAAAACAAAAAGTAAAATGACAGATGTAAATCTAACAAATATATATAACAACATAAAAGATGAATGGATTAAAAAGTCCAATGAAAATGTAGTAATTGTCAGAATGAATGAAAGAAACATAACAAGATCTAACCATATCCTCTTTAAAGGAGACATTTTTCATTCAGCTTTACAAATAAATTGAAAGTAAATTAATATAAAATTGATATAGAATGAAAAAAGTAACCATAAGATATCTTGGTTGACTATACTAATATAGACTTAAAATAAATGTTACTAGAGATGAAGGGAGACATTTTATAATAAAATATTAAATCCATCAGGAAGATATAATTAACAATCATAAAAATATATTGCCCTAGTTAGAGAATCCCTAAATATATGAAAGCAAAAACAGAATTGAAAGGAAAAATAGACAGCTCAGCAAGAGTAGTTGGAGGCTTCAATACTTCACTTTCAGTAAAGATTAGAAGAATTAGGCAAAAGAGCAATAAGAATATAGAACAAGCAGTAATAGAGACAGACTCATAGAGAGCAGGCTAACGGCTGTCAGTGGTGAAGGCTGGGGTGGAGGGACTGAGTTAAAAAAAGAGAGAGAAAACTCATGGACACCGACAACAGTGTGGTGATTGCCAGGGATGTTGGTTGGGGGGGGGGTAGATGGAGGATGGTATAGAGGGAATAAATGGTGATGGTGTTGTAAATTGTGCACCTGAAACCTGTATAATTTTGTTAACCAGTATCACCGCAATGAATTCAATACAAAGGAAAATTAAATAAATCAATCAAATTAAAACTTTGGCAAACTGGAAAAAGTTAAGCATTATAAAAGAAGAATACAACAAATATCTATAGAACTCTCCATCCAACAACAGAAGAATATGCATTATTCACAAGTGCATATGGAATATTCCGTAGGATAGACCATATTTGGGGCCATAAAGCAAGCCTTAATAAATTAAAAAATAAGTAGTCATAGCACAGACATATTCTCTGACATGGAGTGTTTTCCAGTAACAACTAATTCTACAAACTGGTGGTGTGTCCAACAATTCAATTTAATTCTAACACTATCTACCTGGATTTAAGCATCAGATCTCACCAGCTAAAGGACTCATTCCCACAAGATCACTCGTACTTCAGGTACTGGTTTCCAGTCTTGGGCCACCCAAATTTCTGACTGAATGGCTATAAGTTGGAGTTTCCACTATGCTGCTAGCATAGCTCTCAGAACTCAGAACAAAAAATTAGTTACATTTACTGGTTTATAATAAAGAACACACTTTAGTAGCAGTCAAATGGAAAGACACATAGAGCAAGGTATAAGGTTGAGAACATGGAGCTTCTGTGACATTTTTGGGCATGAGACCCTCCTAGAACTTCAATGAATCCATCAATTCAGAAGTTCCCTGAATGTCATTATTCAGAATTTTTTTCTAATGTTTGTAATTTTATTTTCTCCAGCTTCACACATGGTGACTTCTTTTCTCTCTTTTTCAATTATTTTATTGTTGTTCCATTACAACTGTCTGCATTTACCCCACCACCACTCCCCTGGACCCCAGCCAACTCCATCTCCCTTCCCTGCTTCCACTCCACCTTGTTTTTTTCCATGTGTCCTTTATAGTAGTTCATGAAAACTCTTCCCACCATTATCCCCTCCCACCTCTCTCTGATTACTGTCAGATTGTTATTAATTTCAATGTCTCTGATTATATTTTGCTTTCTTGTTTGTTTTGTTGATTAGGGTCCACTCACAGGTGAGATCATATGGTATTTGTCTTTCAGCACCTGGCCTATTTCACTCAGCATAATGCTTTCCAGTTCCATCCATGTTGTTGCAAAGGGTAGTAGCTCCTTCTTTCTCTCTGCAGCATAGAATTCCATTGTGTAAATGTACCATAGTTTTGTGATCCACTCATTTACTGATGGGCACTTAGGTTGTTTCCAGCTCTTGGCTATTGTAAATGGTGCTGCTATAAACATTGGTGTGCATAGGTTCTTTTGGATTGGTGTTTCAGGGTTCTCAGAATATAATCCCAGCAGTGGAATCGCTGAGTCAAAAAGCAGTTCCATTTTTAGTGTTTTTGTTATAGAAACAGGGGCAAGGCAGGTACAATATACTATTACTGAAAGGACTCCCCACTAGATTCGCTTGTCTGCCACCAAAGGAAAGACATCTCTCAATGCCAGAGATTTGTGAAAAGGAAAGGAATATTTATTTAAAGCTATACAGACTTAAAGTAGTGACCTAATGTCTTCATTAAAATATCAAAGCCCTTTAGGATACCCACAGACACACAGTCCTTTCTTCTCCCTCTACCCTAAACTGGGGTACCATATCTCAGGAAAAGAAATAGAAGTTCACGATTCAGGCTTCCAGCACCATCATCTGTGTTGCCATCCAGGATCTCTAGTTAATCCAAAGCCATGGGGTACCTTCTTATGGCCCACCAACAAAAATCCTTGTATCCCCTTTTTTTCCAGTCAAAGTCTCTCTTATTTTTAAGCCATGTGGCCAAAAGGAGCACCCCAAAGCTTGCAGGGTCCAACTCTCACCAAAGCCATGGGGGTACCCCCATCAAAGCTGCAGGTGTCCCCATTATTACCAAAATTGTGGCTCTCTCTGCTGCATGGTTCTCTCTTTACATGGTTGTGGGGGACCCCATACTGGCAAGACCACGCTTTTTCTCTCCACCAAAGCTATGGGGATCTTCACTCTGCCAAAACTGTGTGGTTCTCTCCCAGCAAAGCTTCAGGGGTCCTCATCTTGGCCAAAGCCATGTGTTTTTTCCCTCAATGGCTGCCATGTCTGAGTTCAAATCCCTAAACCTACCTTCCTCTGTACCTGCATCTACAACTCCTCCTACAATCAGTTACACCTGCCAGCATTCTTGTATTATTCCAAATTTACTGGGCTGCCATTGTGAGTCTGGGCAGGTGTGGCCCCATGTCATGAAGCCAATCTTCTCTAAGCTCTCATGCAGGTGCTGTAACCAGGGGGATCTGTCCCTCAGGTACAACATGGGTGGAAGTCACTTCCATCCCCCTGGCTCAAAGCAGGGCCACAGCTATTTAGCATATTCATGAAACCAGTTAAAGGCTATAGATATGTGAAATGACCATGCCAGAGGTTAGCTGCAAAGCTGTTGCTGTACAAAACAGCTCTTCATGTTCCTGCTCCATGCATCCCTTCCCCCAACTCACACCTTTCAGGAGGAAGGGGTGAGGACATCTTATATATCTTTCTAATATTTCCTGGACATCTTGAGTTCTGGACTCCATTCCAATTCCCTGTTTGTGGCCCCTCTCTTGGCTGCACCCTGTAACATTTTGAGGAAATTCCATACGGCTTTTCACCAGTCTGCATTCCCACCAGCAGTATACTATGGTTCCCTTTTCTCCACATCTTCTCCAAGATTTGTTTGCTGATTTGTTTATGATGGCCATTCTTATGTGTGAAGTGGTATCTCATTGTGGTTTTAATTTGCATCTTTCTGATGTTCAGGAATTTTTACAGACCAGAATCTCCAACCCCAATCACCTCCTCTTCCCCAGAGGTCAATGAATAGAGCTCAAAGTTCTAACCCTCTAATCAATTGGTCTTTCTAGTGACCAGCCGCATCTGTAGGCTATCTAGGACCCCATCTTTTGTCATATCATTAGTACAAACTCAGGCACAATAAAAAGTGACTCATTATAAATAAAAAAGACACTTATTATTACTCATGAAATTCCAAAGGTTTTGGAAGTTCTGTTCCAGGGACCAGGGACCAAGACAAAATATATTAGATTATATCATAGATCAAAATGGAATGAAATTATAAGTCAGTAGAAGAAAGGAATTTTGGAAATTCACAAATATGTGCAAATTAGCACACTCCTAAATAAACAGTGAGAACAAGAGAAAATCATGGGGAAATTATAAAATAATTTGAAATGAATGAAAATTATTGAATTATTAATTTAGCAACTTCCCACGAAGATATGCCAAGGCCTAGATTCATTCACTGGTTAATTCTACAAAACAGTTAAACATAAATTAATACCAATTCTTCAAAAATCTTCCAATAATATCAGTGGGAGGACTTCTCAACTTATTCCATCAGGCCAGTATTATCCTGATACCAAATCTGGACAAAGACATCACACAGGCAAAAAGCAACCAACTGACTAATATGTTTTATGAATATATATACAAAAATCCTTAACAAAATACTAGCCAAATTCAGCAATATATATCAAGAATTATACATCAAGGCCAAGTGAATTTTATTCTAGGAATACAAGGGTGGTTTAATATTCAAATGTAAAGGGTGAGGCAAAAGTAGGTTTCTAGTTGAGTATACAAAACACACAGTTTATGCTTGTATGCTTTATCAATTATTGTATTATTTTCTGTATGAACAACTGTAAACTTACCTTTGCCACACCCTGTAAATTAATACAAAACAACATAGAATGAAGAAAAATGCCACATAATCATCTCAATAGACATATAAATATCTTTCAAACATTGAACATCCCTTATTAATAAAAACCCAGCAAATTAGGAATAGAAAGAAACTTTCTCAATCCATTAAAGTACGTGTCTGAAGAATCCATAGGTAACATCACACATATGAATAAATTCTTTGTGATTTCAGTAAGGCAAAGTCATCTTACATAAGACAAGAAAAGGACAAGCAAAGAAAAAAGTAGAAAAATTACACATTAAAATTGAAATTACATCAATATTAAAAGTGTTGCCATTTAATGTATAGCATCAACAAAGTGAAAAGATAACTCACAAAAGAGAAAATGTTTGCACCTTATATATCTGTCTTGAATATGTAGTTTAGGTTTTCATCAAATTTGTTAAGTTTTCGGTCATTATTTCCCCCAGTATTTTTTCAGTTTGTTTCTTTTCTTCTCTTGGTTCTTATACTTCTATTATGTACATATTGGTATGATTAATGGTGTCCCATATTTTCTATAGTTCTGTTTGTTTATTAATTAATTAATTAATTTTTGTTTAGTGATCCTTTGGATTTCATAATCTTTATCAATCTAACATCAGGGTCACTGACTTTCTCTCATGCCAGTTCATATCTACTGTTGAAACCCTAGAAAAATTTGCATTTTGGTTTTTTGTTATTTACAATGCATGAATTTCCCCTTGGTTATTTTTTATAATCTCTACCATATTTATATTGACTATTCAATGAGATACGGTCATCGAAACTTCCTACAGTTCTTTGTGTTTGCTTTCATTTAGACCTTTGACTAAATTTGTAATGGTTCCTTTGAATTTACTGTCTGTTAAATTCAACACCTGGGCCCTATCACAGGCAATTTCTTTTGCAGCGTTTTCCCCTATATATTGGTTGTACTTTCCTGTTACTTAGCATGCCTTGTAAATTGTTTTTGAAAACAGGACACACTAAATAAAATAGCACAGCAAACCTGAACATATCCCCTCCCTAGGTCATGTTAAGTTCATTTGTTCAGTGACTCGGATTTGTAGTGACATCTATTTCCCCTATATTGTAAAGTATCTGATGTTGTTCCTTACAGGTTTCTGCCTTGGGCATGCCCACAGCCACCTTAGCATGACAGTGTTTTCCCCCCAGGGCTTTCTTTGACTCTTCCCTGATCACTGTATTAAGCTCTTATCACACCCAGCTGTAAGACTCTACAAATTGTCAGTTGATTGCACTATTGATTCATTTTATGTGTCAACTTGACTGCTCCATGAGGTGCCCAGATATTTGGTCAAAGAGTATTCTGGGTATTTCTGAAAGAATATTTTTAAATAAAAGTAACATTTAAATTAGTAGACCCAGTAAAGCAGCTTGCCCTCCCTACTGTGCATGGTCCTCAGCCAATAAGCTGAAGGCCAGAATAGAACAAAAAGGCTGATCTTCCCACAAATTAGAATTCTTTCTGGCTGACTGAAATTGAACTGAGATATCAGCTGTTTTCGGATTTTAGATTTGAACTGAAATATCAGCACTTTCTGGGTCTCAAGCCTGCCAGTCTTTGAACTGGAACTACACAATCAGCTCTTCTGGGTCTCCGGTCTGCCAATTCACCTTGCAGATCTTGGGACTCATCAGCCTCCATAATCATATAAAAAAAACAACTCTGAGATTTGAGGAATATATTTGTAAATGATTATAATAGGATGTTCTCCCTGAGCATTATGCTTAGTGAAATAAGCTAGTCAGAGAAAGACAAAAACCATATGATTCCACTCATATATGTAATCCAAACAACATAAACTAACAAACAAAATAGAAACAGAGTCATAGAGAGAACAGACTAACAGCTGTTGGGGAGGAGGGGAGTTGTGAGGCTGGGTAAAAAGAGTGAAGGGACAAAGCAAACAAAACAAAACAAAACAAAACTTATAGACACAGACAACAGTATGGTGAGTATCAGAGGGAAAGGGAGCTTGGGGGAAATGGAAGAGGCTAAAGGGGGGATAAATGGTGATGGAAGGAGACTTGACTTGGGGTGGTGAACACACAATACAATATATAGATGATGTATTATACAATTGTATGCCTGGGACCTATATAATTTTATTAACTAATATCACCCCCAATAAATTAAAAGTTAAAAAATAAAATAGGATGACTTCATATAAAAGTACTTGAATTAATTATTCCTATGCTGAATTTTTAAAAGATTTTTATTTATTTATCTTTAAAGGGGAAGGGAAGGAGAGAGGGAGAGAAATATCAATGTATGGTTGCCTCTCATGCGCCCCCTGCTGGGAACTGCCTGCAACCCAGGCATGTGCCCTGACTGGGAATCGAACAGTGGTTATTTTGTTCACAGGCCCGCGCTCAATCCACTGAGCTAAACCAGCCAGGGGCTATGGAAAAAATTTATAAAAGTAAGTTTCACATATTTCTCTCCCAGATCATGTACAGAATACCATTAAAAAATCCTCAGAACAGACTCATAGGTACAGAGAACATTTTGATGCTTGCCAGATGGGGGGAATATTGGGAGATTGATGAAAGACGTGAAGGGATTAAGATGTACAAACTAGTATTTACAGAATAGTCACAGGGATGTACAGCATAGGGGAATATAGTCAATAATATTCTAATAATGATGTATGGTATCAGATTGGTACTCTATTTATTGGGGGAATAACTCTGTAAGTTATATATGAATGTCTAATCACTATGTTGTACACCTGAAACTAATACTGTGTGTCAAGTATAATTGAAAAAATTTTAAATCCTCAGTAACAGTAACTTCAAATGATACTAAGATGTTTATTTAGATCTAAGCACTGCATAGGAACTTACTATGCTATAACTACCCATATTCATTTTTTCTGCTTTTCCTAAAATATAGGGTTAAAAGCCAAGAATGCTGATTTTGGAAATATTATCTAATTAAAATTTTAGATTGTCTAGCATTTAATATTATGGTCTATTTTCATTATATAGATCAGTGGAAATACACAACTTCAAAGAAAAAGGGAATGAGTCAAATACAATTCAGTCTATCTCTAAACTAGAAAGATCTGACATCCAAATACTCTACATATACCCTTACCAATGCCCACTCTCCTGCATCTCACTTAGGGATGGCATTGTCACAGAAAATTGACTACTGGAACTTTGTAATCAAAGCCGCCTTCTTCATTGCCATTAGAGAAACCATATATATGGCACTTAGACACACAAATGTCATTCTCAAGTTTTCTGATTCAACTCTGAATTATAAAGTATTTTTGCTTCACTTTAATATTAGGTAAAAAACTCTCTGATACCTATTTCTGATGACCTTCAGTCTTCACTTGAGTACCTGCTTCAAGTGTTAGTTTTGAAATTACCTATTTTCTTGGTTGCCTTAGTGTACAGAAAAAAAAAAAAAGTCATGCTCTTTTTGGGTCCCAGTAGACCATGCAAAGTCAATGGCCTGTCTATCAAAGTTCTGAGTGTTTATACACCAGAATTCACCATTACTCTACCCTATGTATTTATCAGGATAGATTTCAATGGTTGCCTTTGGAGGTCATCATCCTTTTCAGACACATTGAGTTTTCATTGCCAAGATGTGCACTGGGCTACATGATCCAGTTCCTGTCCTATTCTAAAGATTAGATCTAATTGAGAATCTGCTTGTCTTAGTATGCTTTGGGACAGAATGCTGAATTTTGGAAGAATTCAAATGGGGTGACATTAAATTATGAAACTACCATTTAACTCAAGACAGTTTCTAAAAACTATAAAGAACAAATATTCTAGAAAAGATTTTCTCCTTTATTTGTATTTTCTCATTACATTTTGAAAGTTTTTTCATGGAGTTTTATGTCAATTATAGTCAATAGCACTTAGAAACTGTGGAATTTTGTGGGCAAAGGCCTTGAACAGACGGTTCTCCAAGAAGGACATATAGAGGGCCCAGAGACATATGAAAGGATGCTCAGCATCAGTAGCCATCACAGTGATGCAAATTAAAATTATGATTATAAACCATGTCACACTTGTCAGAATGGTCATCATAAACAAATCAACAAACAAGTGCTGGAGAGGATGTGGAGAAAAGGGAACCCTAGTGCATGGTTGGGAATGCAGAATGGTGCAGCCACTGTGGAAAGCAGTATGGAATTTCCTCAGAAAACTGAAAGTGGAACTGCCTTTTGTCTCAGCAATTCCACTGCTGGGATTATGTCCTAAGAATCCTGAAATACCAATCCAAAAGAACCTATGTACACCAATGTTCATAGCAGCACAATTTACAATAGCCAAGTGCTGGAAGGAACCTAAGTGCCCATCAGTAAATGAGTGGGTAAAAAAAAAAACAGTGGTCCATTTACACAATGAAATACTACACAGCAGAGAGAAAGAAGAAGCTCCTACCCTTTGTGACAGCATGGATGGAACTAGAGAACATTATGCTAAGTGAGATAAGCCAGGCAGTGAGGGACAAATACCATATGATCTCACCTTTAAGTGGAACCTAATCAACAAAATGAACGAGCAAGCAAAATATAAACAGATACATTGAAATAAAGAACAAACTGACAGTGACCAGAGAGGAGGGGGGAGGGATAATGGGGGAAAATATGGGAAGGGCCATCAAGGAACATGTATAAAGGACACGTGGACAAAGCCAAAGGGGGTAGGTTTGAGGATGAGAGGCAGGGATGGGGTGAAAATGGAGACAACTGTACTTGATCAATAACAAAAAAAGAAATTGCAATTTTGTATCATGGAAATAAATACACAAAAGAATGAATAAACAAATAGTTTTGGCTTATATCATAATATTACATGAACTATATACTAATTTTTTATTTATTTTGGTAAGTCTTCAGGTTAATTTTTTGACTTTAAATAAGTTCAGCTTAGCATTTTGCCATCAATAGCAGCATATTTTCCCAAAATTCTTATTGTCAAGTGCTCATGTAACTTGACTTCTTCACAGTCAATATGGCTTTCAATAAATGATATTTCAATCCTTTAGGAGTTTACTTAAGACAGTTTCTCACTATGGAAACATAAAATTGTATTTTCTGACTATACTCAAGTCTTATTTTGTTTCTCTGTCTTACCTAGTTCTGTATAGCTTTTTCTGAGACTTCATACCACTCTTTGGAGGGCAAAAGCAAATAAGTGTTGTTGCCAAATATTAGTTTAATATATGTAATTCAGTTCTTTCTCTTGGCTTAATTATTACTGCCTAGCCTGTTGATAAGGTTAGTCATTTACATAGTTGTGATTATCTATACATATATAATAGTTATATCTTGCGTACATTATTATATGTAATACATAATTATTGGTGTGTGCATATATAGAGTTCTCATTATTTGTAGAATTATATTTGTGATTTTGCCTCCTTTAGAAGTCTCATGGTTATTTGTGGACATGCACAGAGCAGTGAAAGTTTTGAATTACCCAACATGCATCTCCCCAGCTGAGATTAAACAAGACTCTGCCTTCTTATTTCAGCTCTAATACTATTTTAAAAAGTGTCCTTTTTACAGTGTATTTAGTTCCCCTTTTTTCTAATTTGGGGTTTTTATTGTTGTTGTTTTTTGCTGAATATGGCCCCCGAGCAAAGTGTGGAAGTGCTGGCTTGTGTTCGTAACAGCAAGAAGCCTGTGATGTGCCTCATGGAGAAAATAAGTATGTTAGATAATATTACTTCAAACATCATCAGTTATAGAACTGTTTGTTTTGAGTTCAATGTTAATAAATCAACAATATGTAAAAGATAAGGTATCTTATCCAACATAAAAACACACACACACAGAAAACAAAGTTTTGTATTGATTGGTTGACAAAAATGCTGTGACCAGAGGCTTTCAGAAACCTAAATGCATTTTGCCTAGGAGCAATGGTTCAGTATTCACTGATTCAGTGTTTGCAGAAACCTTATAGAACCTAACTACTGAAAATAATGAGCATGACTACACGGAGAATGAGACAAGTGCCTATCTTGGTTCAGATCGGTTGCTGTGGGTTCATTAGAGGAAAACATTTCAAATCTGTTTTCTACCTACACGTCAAGAAGGAGAATGGAAATCCGTAGAAATCTGAGTTTTCCTTATAGCTCCCTGCTCCCATTCCTTCTGAAAACCCAATGAATAGAATTTATGTTTTAGAATCATTAGGAAAATAAACTGTTTCTAATCTGAGGTACAAAAGAAGACTAAACTTTTGAGTCTAAGAGCTTGATAGGTGTGACTTTCATGATACACACAGGACAAGGACTATGGTGGAAGGGCAGTTGTGCCCAGTTTATATACTCAACAACCTGGGATGTGAACAGGTTCCTAATGGGATGATGGGTGGACGCCTGAGATCTGAATACCAAACATGGTTGAATTTAAAGGAAAAGATTCCCATAGTCGAGTGTGGTCAGGACAGAGTAGAGCTACTTGCCACTGAACAGATAGCAAATGAAGTCATGCAAATCATCTGGGGAGGGCTGCGATAGCTTGACACGAGACAGAGTTCTCCCTACAGACTTTTAACTAGTATTATTTTCCATGCTGCTCAAGCCATCCAGGACCTCTATGTAGCAGTAGTGGGTTCTACATTGACCTGGTTCTGAAAAATAAAAATATATAAAATCTACTGTCCTGGAAAATTGTAGAGCAAAACTATATTCATGAATGTTTGTATTTGCACTCAGGATTTAGCTCCATGTTTTTCAAGTTTATTTTACCCTTTTTTCCTTTAGTCTTAAATTTTTTTAATGTTAATAAGCTGAAATATTTGCTTGTTGAAAGTACAGAGAATAAGAGCAACTAAGTGTAGACAACTACTATAGCTCTTGGGTAATCTACACACTCTTAATGTTCAATGTAAATCAGTTTAAACCCAGGCACTTTAGACCTCACCTCATCCAGTAAAAGGCATAATGATAATGTGTGTCTTTTGTTACCTTTTTTCTCCCTTCAGTTAGGATAAACCCATTACCTTGGTAACTTATTTTCTCATGTGATTCTGCTCAGTTTCACTAGTGACACACACATGCTGCACAATTTTTGCTAATGAACTCGTTCTACTGATTGGGTGTCAATGATTAATGTAAAGTTTTGCACACCTACACTACAGCTTGAGAAAAATCAACTCTGTGGTCTCTCTCAAATCTATCACAACAGAATGATAATGCGTTTGTTTGTTTATGACAAATATTTATTTAGAAACTGCTAAACCCATACTCCAGAATACAGGATATCTTATGTTCTATAGGGGAAATATTCTATTTCCATGAAATATTTTATTTTATATATGGAAAATATTTTACTTTATATAAATTCAGATTACTTTAGAAATATGAAACATACTATATTTGATATTTTGCTAATTGAATTATCTATTAATTTTATTTTTAATTTTTTATTTTTTTACTTAAAATATTTTATTTATTTATTTTTAGAGAGAGGGGAAAGGAGGGAGAGAAACATCAATGTGTGGTTGCCTCTCATGTGCCCCATACAGAGGAACCTGGCCCACAACCCAGGCATGTGCCCCTGACTGTGAATTGAACCTGCGACACTTTGATTCACAGGCCAGAGCTCAATCCACTGACCCGCACCACTCATGGCTTATTAATTTTATTATTTAATAAATTAGAAATGATCCTAAATAGAAAAATACATCTTTCAATAAGAATATTGGAAAAATCACACAATACATTATACAGTTGATGTATTATAGAATTGTACATCTGAAACCTGTATAATTTTATTAACCAATATCACCTTAATAATTCAACTAAAAACAGACCTGCCTTTTGACCCAGCAATTCCACTGCTGGAATTATATCCTAAGAACCCCAAAACACCAATCCAGAAGAACCTCTGCACCCCAATGTTCATAGCAGCACAATTTACAATAGCCATGAGTTGGAAGCAACCTAGGTGCCCATCAGTAAATGAATGGATCAAGAAATTATGGTACATATACACAATGGAATTCTATGCAGCAGAGAGAAAGAAAGAGCTACTACCCTTTGCAACAACATGGATGGAACTGGAAAGCATTATGCTGAGTGAAATAGGCCAGGTGCTGAAAGACAAATACCATATGATCTCACCTTTAACAGGAAGCTAAACAACAAAACAAACAAGCAAGCAAAATAAAAACAAAGACAATGAAATAGAGAACAAGGGGACAGTGACCAGAGGAGAGAGGGGAGGGAATTTAAGGGGAAAAATGGGAGGGATTTAGAGGAACAAGTATAAAGGACACATGGACAATAACTAAGGGGTGTGGAAATGAGAGGGTGGTGGGGAGCACGGGGCGGGGTGGGCTGGGATGGGAGTAAAAGACAGAAAACTCTACTTGAACAATAATTAAATAAAAATTTTAAAAAAGAATTAAAAAAATAAAAGAAAAGAAAGAATATTGAAAAAATTAGAGTAGCAATAATTATTTAAAATTATTTACTGTAGTACAAATTATAAAAAACTTATCCCTACCCCTTCAAGCCCTTCAAGTTCATAAGTCAAACACACACACACACACACACACACACACACACCACGGATGAATTCCAAAGAAAGCAAAATCTTTAACAAAAACTTGTTTTCTCATTTTGGCGTATTCATCTAAATTAGCAAATTTCAACAAGGGTCTCATGGTAGGCACGCTGGTTTGTTGTAAGAATTCTTAAAACATGCAATATCTGACTGTTTTAGTCAGGGCAAGGACTTTTTCCTTTAGACTTTTAAATTAAAAAATGACAACGGACAACACAACAATATTGTCAGGTGTGAATGAATCAAAATTATGCCTCATTTTTTGTCAGATCAACAAAAAATATGTAGTATTTTTTTGGTGTGCCATGGAATTTTAGCAATTAGTTTATTTGTGCCGTGAGATGAAAAAAGTTGAAAATTGCTCGTCTAAATGACAATACTAATGTTTGATACAGAGTAATAGCCTTATCACACTTTTTCTAGTATGGGTGGGCATGTGTTTCCTTTAAAGATATTTTTAAAATGTTAGAAGTGAGAAACCCGCAATTCATTCTAGTGAACACTTAATAATCACGATATCCCCAGAGGTCTTTTTATCTCCTAAGTACTCAGGAACTACATTTTTCCTCCATAAAGCACTGTTCTCTAAGATACCTTCATTGAACATAGGAAATAAGACACTGTTCAAGAGGCTAATTTTGCAGAATCCCTTTTTGCTTGACTTTAAAAATATCTGAGTATCTTGAGACATTCTAGAAGTGATGTGTTATAATAGATTACCCTAGTTTAATTATTTCATTTATTGTCAGTTTGTATCATTCTATTTCAAAATGTAATTTAATCCCTTTTTAAATGCCAGTAGTATTTAACACCATGATAACCTTACAACATCCAGTGTGGCCATCTTATTTTAATTCTTCTACTTATAGGAATACAGGCAATAGGACATCCATCAAGACTGAAAGAAGCCAAACCACATGACTTAATGTGGCTTCTCCAGAGATTCATTTATCTTGGTAAGTTGAGATAAACTCATTGTGTTTTCTGTTGAGAAACAAGCAAGTCTTTTTTTTTTAAATATAAATTTTATTTAGTTACTTTTCAAGTACATTTTTTTAATCTATTTCTCCCATCCCTCCCCACCCCCCCCGCCAGGTCTCCCCCCTCCCTCCCATTCCCCCCCCAGTCCTCATCTCTGTGTCTTTCATACTTGTTCCTCAAAATCCCTCCCCCTTTTTCCCCTTAAATTTCCTTCCCTCTCCCCTCTGCAAGTCTTAAACTAAGCAATACTTCTAGCTGATCAGACCATAAAGTGATAAAATTTTACTGAAGTGAGAGGCAAATATTTTAAATAGTTTACATAAGTAAATTTTATATGCCTATAAAATATGTAAAATATGATGCATTAACAATGTAACAGATAAATATAACTCCCTGCAGTAAATTTTGTTTACTCTCTAACTTTTTGAAGATGATGTTAATTAATAAGCATGTATTACTTAAAGCATGTATTTTACTTAAATCATCTAATATGTGGTATCAAAAGCAAACTTACATATATATAAATAATCTAATTAAAGTAGAAATAAATTCATTTTCATGAAATGTGTCCCTAATACTATATTTTACTGTTATTGGTTTTTATGGTAAAAGGATCTTTAGTAATAAATGATTCTTGAACAGGTACAGATAGAAAATTATCAAACATTCATTTAAAGTACAATTTTCTCTGGACTCTCTATTCTGTTTCACTGATCTATATATCTGTTTTTATGCCAGTACCATGCTGTTTTGATTACGGTGGCTTTATACTATAGTTTGATATCCAGTAGCACAATTCCTCCAATTTTGTTTTTCTTTCTCAAGATTGCTTTGGCTATTTGGGGTCATTGTGGGTTCACATACATTTTTGGAATATGTATTCAATTGTAGAAAATATGTCATTGATATCTCGATAGGAATTGCATGGAATCTATAGACTTCTTTGAGTAGCATGGATATTTTAATGATGTTAATTCTTCCTATCTATGAACATGGTATATTCTTCCATTTACTGGTGTCTTCTTTAATTTCTTTCTTCAGTGCCTTACAATTTTCTCAGTACAGGTTTTTACATTTCTGGATAAATTTATTCCTAAATATTTGATTTCCTTTAAAGCAAGTATAAATGGAATTGCTCTCTTAGTTTCCATTTCTGATAGTTCATTGTTGGTATATGAAAATGCAACTGATTTCTGGCTCTTTATTTTGCATCCTGCAACTTTACTGAATTCATTTATCAGTGGCATCTTTAGCATTCCTACATAGAGTATCATGTCATCTGCAAATAAAGAGTTTTACTCCTTCCTTTCCAATTTGTATGCCTTTTATTTCTTTTTGTCTGATTGTCTTTATAGTTAATATTTGACAAAGGAGGCAAAAGCATATAATGGGGTAAAGAGATTCTACTCAATAAATGGTGTTGGGAAAATTGGACAAATATGTGCACAAATAAATGAAACTAGACCACAATTTTACACCATGCACAGGAATAAACTTTAAATAGATTAAAGAATTAAATGTTAGGCTCAAAATCATAAAAAAATCCTACAAGAATATATTGGCAGTAAAATCTAGGACATTTCTTATAGCAATACTTTTTTTGATATATTGCCTCAGACAAGGGAAACAAAGCAAAAAATAAACAAATAGGACAAAATGTTTTGGACAGCAGAAGAAACCATCAACAAAATGAAAAGACAATCTGTTGGGAACTGATCTGCCTGGTTTCAGGAATTGCAACTACCCACCATGGCTAAGGATGAGTGAGTGACCTCCGGAATGTGAGCTACTAAGGAGACAAAGCTTGTCTCTGGCAGCAAACACTGCCTCAGCTTACTCCCCTGCCCCCAAAAGCATGGTTGATGTTGATGACAGGTATGACTCCTCACAGCAAGGGGCAACCTAAGCCAGACTGTATCACTTGGGAGGCCATCATGGAAGGACTTGGGGGGGCTGCGACAAAGAGGGAGCAATGGACCCTTGCCCCCCGGCAATGTGACATAGCCTGAGTCCCCATGTCCTCTGGGAGAAACATTTTCTGGCTCTAATCCACTTAAGCCTGAAAACCTGATGGGGAGGGGGTGCAGCTCCTTGCCTTGCTAGACGGATATCCTGGGAGAAATCTGGCATAAGAAAGAATTCCTAAAAATCCTGTGAAACCTGCTTTGCTAAGAGTGTTTTCATTCATATGTTAACGGTCTGAGCAGGAAATGATTGTTTCCCAAAGTTTCTGCAAACACCCTTTCCTGACAGACGCTGACTCAGACTAAGCCCTCAGATTTCTTTGAAATATTATCTACTGTTTGACCCTTGCCACCCTGTATTCCTGTGTATGACAACCCAATAAAAGCCCCTAGAGGAGGAGGCTCCAGGCAAGAAACTGGCCACCTCTCCTCTCCAAGCAGATCACGTCTTGGTAGTGTTTACTTTCATCCATGGTGGATGGGGGGACTTGGGGGCAAAGTCACCCCCACAACAGTCCACTGAATGGGAGAACATATTTGCCAATGATACAACTAATATCTAAAATAAAGGACTTATATAACTCAATACCAAAAACCAAATGATCTAATTTAAACAAATGGGCAAAGGATATGAATACACACTTCTCCAAAGAGAACATATAGTTAGCTAACAGACATGAAAAATGCTTAATGTCAATAATCACCAGGGAAACGCAAATTAAAACCACAATGAAATACCACCTCAGGCCTGTCAAAATGGCTATTATCAATAAATCAACAAACAAGTTCTGGCGAGGATGTGAAGAAATGGGAATTCTTGGGAAGTACTGGTGGGAATACAGATTAGTGTATTCGGTATGGAAAACAATGTAGACTTACCTCAAAAAATTAAAAATGGAACTGCCCTATGACCCCACAATTCTACTTCAGGAAATATATCTGAAGAAACCCAAAACACTGATTCGAAAGAGCATTTGCATGTCTATGTTCACTGCAGCATTATTTACAATAGCCAAGGTTTGGTAGCAACCCAAGTGTCCATTGGTAGATGAGTGGGGAAAAAAAGCTGTGGTAAATTTAGAGAAAGGAATACTACTTGGCCATAAAAATGAAGTATGTCTTACCGTTTACAACAGCATGGCTAGACCTGGAGAATATTATGCTAAGGGAAATAAGTCAGTCAGAAAAAAAAACAAATACCATTTTTATTTATGCTCTCACTTATATGCAGAATCTAATAAACAAAATGAAGTAACACACAAAATAGATAGAGAGCAGGGTGACAGTTGTCGGTGTGTGGGATTTGGGGGACTGTGTGTAGAGGTGGAGGAATTGAGCAAAAATAAAAAATGAATAAAAACTCATGGACATGGACAAATGTCCATGATGATGATTGGTATGATTGGTAGGGGGTGGGGGAATAGGGGAAGGTGGTGGAATGTATAAGCTGCATAAATAGTGATGGAAGTAAACTTAATTTGAGGTACTGAACACACAGTACAGTGTAC
This sequence comes from Artibeus jamaicensis, assembly GCF_021234435.1. Classification (NCBI taxonomy): domain Eukaryota; kingdom Metazoa; phylum Chordata; class Mammalia; order Chiroptera; family Phyllostomidae; genus Artibeus; species Artibeus jamaicensis. Next base: position 2,975,651 of record NW_026522028.1, on the reverse strand, counting down.
ACATAATGTGCTGTGGAATTGTCCAACTGAAACCTGTATACTTTTGTTAACCTGTTACCTTGATAAATTCAATAAAAATGAAAAAAAATACAATTTATCTGTCATGTGTATTAACAGTATAGAAGGAAAAAGTAGATATTTGTAGTGATTTATAAAGTATTGTAAAGAAATACTTGCTCTCAAATGTGTTTTTTTATTTTTTATTTATGTTTAAATAGAGGGGAAGAGAGGGAGAAAGAGAGGGAGAGAAACATCAATATGTAGTTGCCTCTTGAGCACCATCTGCTGGGGACCCAGCCCACGACGTAGGCATGTGCCCTGACTGGGAATCAAACTGACAACCTCTCTGTTCATTCTGGTACTCAGTTCATTGAGCCACACCAGCTGGAGCTGTGTTTTTGTTTTTGTTTTTCTTTTTTTTAAAACTTTTTTATTGATTATGCCATTACATTTGCTCTATTCCCCCCCTCCATTCCCCTCCACCCTGCATACCCCTCCCCCACCATTTCCCCCTTTAGTTCATGAACACGTGTCTCAAATTCTTTAGATTCTGTATTTCCCCTACTATTCTTACTCTCCCCCTATCTATTTTATATCTACTGTCTATGCTACTTATTTTCTGTACCTTCTCCCCCCTTCTCCTACTCCCACTCTCCTGTTGCTAACCCTCCATGAGATCTTCATTTCTATGTTTCTGCTCCTGATCTAGCTGTCCTCTTAGTTTGCTTTTGTTTTAGGTGTGGTTGTTAATAACTGTGAGTTTGTTGTCCTTTCACTGTTCATCTTTTTTATCTTCTTTTTCTTAGGTAAGTCCCTTTAACATTTCATATAATAAGGGCTTGGTGATGATGAACTCCTTGAATTTGGTCTTATCTGAGAAGCTCTTTATCTGTCCTTCCACTCTAAATGAAAACTTTGCTGGGTAGAGCAATCTTGGTTGTAAGTCTTTGGTTTTCATGACTTGGAATACCTCTTTCCAGCCCCTTCTTGCCTGTAAGGTCTCTTTTGAGAAATCAGCTGACAGTCTGATGGGAAGTCCTTTGTAGGTGACTGTCCCCTTATCTCTTTCTGCTTCTAGGATTCTCTCCTTCATTTTAATCTTGGCTAATATAATGATGATGTGCCTTGGTGTGTTCCTTCTTGGGTCCAACTTCTTTGGGACTCTCTGAGCTTCCTGGATTTCCTGGAAGTCTATTTCCCTTGCCAGATTGGGGAAATTCTCCTTTATTATTTGTTCAAATAAGTTTTCCACTGGTGGCTGTGCCTTTCCCCCTTCTGGTACTCCTATAATTTGGATATTGGAATGTTTAAAGATGTCCTGGAGGTTCCTAAGCTTCTCCTCATTTTTCTGAATTCTTATTTCTTCATTCTTTTCTGTTTGATCATTTTTTTTTCCTTCTGGTCCACTCCCTTGATTTGAGTCCCAATTTTCTTTCCATTACTATTGGTTTCCTTTGTATTACCATTCATTTCAATTAGTTTAGCTTCCATATGTTTCTCTAATTTGTGACTAAAATTAACCAGTTCTGTAAGGATCCTGATAACCAGTGTTTTGAACTGTGCATCTGAAAGACTGGCTATTTCTTCATCGCTTAGATCTATCGGTTCTGGGGCTCTGAGTTGTCCTAGAGCCATTTTTTGGTCTATTCGTGCTGTTTTAAGCAGAGCGAAGCCTTAGTTGTTTACCAGGACAGGGTGACCCAGGTTGCTGGTTTGTGACGCTGTGTGTGGGGGCGTGGCCAGAGAGGGAGCAATGGCGGTCCTCTCCGCTAGCCCAGCCCGTCCAGTCACACCACTAGCCCCGGGCTTGTTTATCCGACAGGAATTGTGAGAGCTTGCTGCCCTGCGCAGGCTTCCCTTCTCACTGGTTTCTCCGCACGCAGATGCGCGACCGACCGCAGACAGCCCGCCGCTCCTCTTCCCTGTGCGCTCCCGTAGCTAGCTCCTGATCAGCGCCTTCGGCTGCCTGCGCACCACGCACCCGGGAATTTTTTCTTGCTAACCTGCTCCACTGCTGGCTTCGCTTCTCTCACCGGTTTAGCTGAGCATTTAGTTGTCTTTGGACTCCGTATTGTCGATTTTCCGTGTGGCTTGGTTGTGATTGTTGTTAAAAATAGTTGTTCTTAGATTTGGTTGTGCACAGAGGCAAGGTGGTTCCTCCACCTACATCTCCATCTTGGCGGAAGTCTGTTTTTGTTTTTCTTTCTTTTTATTTACATGTGTTGATTTATTTGGAGTGGCTGGAAGGGATTGTGATTTATCCATAAAGGATGAAAAATAACATATTTTTATCCTTACCTGAGGACAATTTTTCATTGCTTTTAGAGAGAGAAGAAGGGGAAGAGGCAGAGAGAGAGAGACTAGAGAGATGTAACAGAGAAACATCAATTGGTTGCTTCTCATAGGCTTCCTAATGGGGGACTGATTACCCAACCTAGGTATGTGCCCTGACTGGGAATCAAACCCACAACCTTTTGGTGTAGGAATGATGCTCCAATGAAGTGAGCCACACTGCCCAGGGCTGAAAAGTCAATTAAAAATTTCTATAAATTATTAATGTAGCTTATCAATGTTTCTTCATAGTTTTTGTCTAATATTTTTATTTACTTGTAACAATAAAAAATTAATGCCCATTTATATTAATTTACATGTACATTTACAAGTTGCTTGAGCAACACAAAAATTCTTCAATAATAGTTTACTATGATACTATATTTTTAAATATTCTGAACATATTTATACATATTGTATATGTATATAATTTTACTCATTAAAGACATTGCTTAAACAAATATCTTAATATGTTCAATTGTGTAAGAATATAACTACAGATAACATTAGCAATTCTTTCATGAAATTTCTCCCATATTTATTGTGTGACTGTGCCAGGGTAATTTGGGCTGCCCATAACAGTTAGAATTCAATTTGTGAAATGGCCACTTCTTTGAGCAAATTTGTTCTGTGTAGCACTCTCAGGAGTAGGTAAATGCTGGCGCATGGGTTAAGATACAAAACTAATTACTTCATCCAGCAGAATGCCAGCAAGTTTCCTTGGCTTCTCAGAGTTGCATCATATAGGCACCCGAGAGGTTTTCCTTTAAGAAATAAGAAAACCTCCCAAAGCCCTCCAGTTGCTACTGTCCCTGAACCTGGCATCACTATCAAGCATCCCTACATTAATTTTTATGTTTATGAAAATGTATTTGACTATTAGGAAATGCTGTTTAACCAACATAAGTTTGCAGAACATCAGCAGACTCTTTGAAGTATTGTAGATAATTAAATTCATTAGTTTTCAGAAACATAAATCAAGGTTCTATGATGAACAGTCAGTTAAAGCAGTTCAACAATGATGTAGGTTTTTTTTTTTTATTTTTCAGGAGATAGTGAAAGCACTAATCACTTTGTCACTTGTAATTCAAGCAGTACCTGGGTGGCTGCCTACAGGGGCCTACTAATTGCATAGGAAATGATATCATTTCCAATTATATGACTATATGGTTATATAGTAATACAGATTATAAATGTAACTAACTGAATTAAAATATAAATCCTGAGCTTTAAAATAGGTACTAGTTTTTACTATAGTGTTAAATAGGCAAACCTTAGTCACTATTGTTGTCCCTATTCTGGGAAGGAAGCTCTCTCTACTGTTTTCAGAAGGACTGTGGCTTATTCTCATCTCTCAAAAATATCAAAAGAATTTACCTGAAAAAGATATTCATTTGTATTTCTTGCAGGTTTCTCCCTTGGTAATGTGAAACACTACCCAAGGGCCCCTGTGCTTTTTTTACTCCATGTTCCACATTACTTTTGAAATAATTTTTATTAAGATGTGTATTGATTTTTATACTAGGGCTTTCCTCAGTAGCATTTTGCTGGTTATTTTGACATGTGGAGGAAAAAATATGATGTTAGAGGGGACAAGATAAGTCAAAGAGACCTACTGGAGGCCCCTAAACATGTCAGCGGCATATTAAAATGCTGGTATTGAGCAGCACCGTATTTGAGCAGATAAATGGAGTAACAAGCTGAAGGCAAAAGTCAAACACGGTTGGTTGTTGGAACTCATACACAAACTGATAACCAAAAAGGGACGATGAGCAATTTACTCATTGCCTTTATAATATATGCTTTATTTTGTATGCAGCTTGATTTTGTGACTTGTTTAACTTTGCTCTGAATATTGGCTAAATTTTTTCCACTTTGATTTCAATGGCACATATCTGTAATTAATACAAAAGTGTTAGAATGAACCATGGACCTAATATGAACACTACAAAGAAAAGAAAAACAGAAGAGCAAGTATTAGGATATTGAGTCTTTATAATTAGTTTGCACAACTAAATCTTATACTTAATTGGAAGCATTGAATAAAAATCAGCCAACGGGCCTAGTGAGAAATGTAGGTTCTTATCTCACCATCATTTGCTTGCTGCTCATAGGCTGTTATGAGAATGTAGAACTCATAGATTTCCTTATTATAAAAGAAAAGCAAATGGTTAAAATGGAGGAAAAAAAGGTTAATAGTGTTGCTGTTTCCTCTTTAAAATGTGAGGACTGTGGAAAAATTATTGTGAAGTGCTCTTAATTTAAGGCAGTGATTCCAAAGACTTGTCTCTGGATCAGCATTATCAGCATCACCCAGGAACGTATAAAAATAGCAAATTCTTCATGGCCACGCCTCTGTCACATTAGACTCTCTGAGGGTGAGGCCCAGGAATCCGTGTTTTAACAAGCACTCCAGGCCATTCCCATACACACTCAAGTTTGAAAACCACTATTAAGGTTACCAAGCAACAGCTCACAAGAGGTTAACTTTTCAGGGATCCAAGGCATAATAAATTCACATCAAACTGAGAATTTTTATTCTATAGGTCTCTACTTGTTTCTCCATAATTATTTCCATATTGTTCCAAAAGCAACATATCTTTTTTTAAAATATTTTATTTATTTATCTTTAGAGGGGAAGGGAAAAAGAGAGGGAGAGAAACATCAATGTATGCTTGCCTTTCGTGCGTCCCCTGCTGGGAACTAGCCTGCAGGGAACTGGTCTGCAACCCAGGATGTGCCCTGACTGGGAATTGAACCACGATTGTCTGGTTCGCAGGCCCGCGTTCAATCCACTGAGCTACACAAGCCAGGCAAAAGCAACATATCTTATAAGAAGCAATGATAAAAATTAATGCTTCAACCTTCTCCAAAAAAAAAAATGACCCTCCTTTAGACTACCTTCATCCTACCCCCACACCTCCACCCTTGCCTTTGGCAACAACCAATCTGATGTAGATACATAAACTAATGAAAACTGATAAGCAAAAAAAAAGGTTTTAAATAAATTTACAATTTTTTGTTGGGCCACATTCATAGCCATCCTGGGCTGCATGCAGCCTGTGAGCCACAGGTTGGACACCGAATAGATGACTAAATTATAATGTTAAAACCCATCACATGCCATGTGATTTTCTAATATTTTATTTTTTGAAAGTGCTTCTGCTTTGCAGATGTCCTCAAACACATACTTTGTTCAGATTTAACAACTGAATCTTATGAGTTCTCTGCTTTTACATTCCACAGATAAGCGACACTGTACAGTACACCAGTATGTCTTTTTCTGTCTGACTTCTCCCACATAATATCATGCTGACAATACTGTATTGTATATTGAAAGTTGCTAAGAGAATAGATCTTAAAACCTCTCATCGCAAAAACAAATCATAACTATGTAAAGTGTTAAATTACAGTGGCCATCATGTTGCAATACATACATCTATCAAATCTTTATGTTGTACACCTTAAACTTATGCAATATTATATGTCAGTTTCATCTCAATAGAACTAAAAAAACCACCAGTGAGCCTCCTGGTGGTTTTATAAATTATTGGCTCCTTATTACAATATGAGGTCCATGGTTCATTCTAATACTGAGCTTTTAATACTAATTGTTTCATTCTAATACTAATTGTTTTAGTATTAGATACTAATACTTTTGTATTAACAATTGTTTTAACTGTCTAGTTTGCTGTCACCATAATTACTATGAAACAATTCTTGGCTATATATTAACCAAAGTTGTGTCCTAGATTTTACACCATTTAAGGTGCAAGTTTGAACAATTAATCTCTATCTGGTTAAAACCTGGAGTGATCCCAAAGGGATAGAATATCCAGTTACTACTTCTGGAGAGCCAGCTTGAGCCAAAAGATCAAGATGACAGCCATCAGAGGGGACCCATTCAATCTTATCTTCTTCTTTAATTGCTTTTCTTTCTCTAAATATTTTCCCTGGCATACGGGAATAGGTAACTCAATATCTGTTATAAGTACTACAGAAGTCATGCACACAAAAGATTCTCAGTCCTTTTGATAAACAAGTCTATACATCAATACATTAACTACTTACTTCTTATCATATTGTTTGTTGGTAACGCAGCACACTTATTCCAAATTCATCTGCAATATATTTTTATAATAGATCTATTTTCTCTGTACTATGTACCTAGCCATCAAATGTAGTCAAGTATGGAGGCTTATAATTGGTTTTTAAGCTTATTTGAAACTAACCATCTGTTTCTTTTTCCAGAAGTGTCCATACATTTCTTTCAACCTTTTCAATAAATCTACCATAATCATCTTTCCAAATTAATTTGGCAGCTCATTGCAAGTGTGATTGGGACAAAAGAATAATCCTAAAAAAACTCCACGTGCAGCAAAAAAAAAAAACCCCAAAACAAAAAACCTGATTCGTTTCTACCTCTAGGTTTTTTTTTTTATCCTTGTGAAAGATACTTTAGAAATTATTGGCTCCTTATTACAAAGAATAAAATCCTGCATTAAGAAGGCTTTCCAGAATTACCTGGAGGATGATGATTGGCAGATCTGCAAGAATCATTTCACCTTGATCTCTTTGAACAGTCTTTCTTTTTTAGCACTAAGGTGTTTTAGTATGTCAGCCCAATTTATGACATCGGTTTCTACTGCTCCAGCCCCAGAGTGACATGTGGAGCTCAACTTGTTTTGGTCCTGAGTGCTATGTTAATGCTGTGTGCGCCCCAGTTAAATTTTAGCCATGAGGGCAGGACTCAGACTTGTTCCTTTACAGAATTCACTTTTCTAAATTCTTAGAGTAGAAAAAAAGGAAGTGAAATAGAAATGTCTGTTTACCACCTATGAAAGGCAGAATCCCTTGAGCCTGTTTGAATTTTGAGCTCAGTATTCCTACCTTCCTGCCATTCATTTATTTTATAGTTTTGTAAAATAGAAAAGAAAGTAAAACATAACCCCACATATTTATTTCTTTACTCTCCTCTTCATGCACTCTTACTATCATAAAAAAATCAATGAAGTAATAAATATACTTGTATATGTATACACCTATACTTGTTTTATATCTCTAATATAAAGCAGAATCTACAACAGCCTCTATGAAACTGGAAAACTTTGCTTATGGTACAACTTAACCTCTGTACTTGAAGAACTAGTAATATTAATGACTTGTAAGTGAAATTGTGTGTTATCTCTGTTCAACAAAACAAAATTTTGTTTTATTTTGATAAACCACTGAGATAACCAATGAGCTAAGTGTGTGTTTGAGGACATCTGCAAAGCAGAAGCACTTTCAAAAAAAATAAAATATTAGAAAATTACATGGTATGTAATGTATTTTAACATTATAATTTAGTCGTCCATTCGGCATCCAACCTGTGGCTAACAGACCACATGTAGCCTAGGATGGCTATGAATGTGGCCCAACACGAAATCATAAATTTACTTAAAACCTTTTTTTTTTTTGCTCATCAGTTTTCGTTAGTTTATGTGTTTTATGTGGCTCAAGACAACTCTTCTTCTTCCACTGTGGCCCAGAGATGTCAAAAGTTTGGACACCCCTGAAGGTTAGCCATTTTTAGATACTTATAAATTTACTTTATGGTTTAATTTTTTAACACATCATAGCAGTATGTTGGCACTGGGGAGTGAGAGTCTATGGCAAATGATAGCCTCAAACATGTTAATTGAGCTCTGAACAAACCTGACTGGGTGTTTATTGTGACTAAACTCTGTATATTCTGTGAACTCATTCTCCAGAGAAAAATGAACCTGATAAACATAGTATTCTAAAATTGGGAAATAATATATACATATATGATTTAAATAATATATTTCTAGTATTTATATTATATTATATTATATTATATTATATTATATTATATTATATTAATTATATTTATTATATTATATTATTTATATATTACATTCAGCACATTGAATTTGTAATTCAGAAGATCCGAGGTGGGATGATACAAATGTATTTTGCAATTACAGACCACTGTTTTTAAAGGATTTACAGTAATATGTGAATCCTTTGCTTAACTTCTAGTCATATTTTTAACATTTTTGGTTTGTGTATTCATTGGTTTACAGCTTTGCTTTTATAAATTTATAAACAGAAAGTTCCTCAGTCTGAGATAGATAATTTAATTTACTTCAGACAAATTGCAGTAACAGAATAACAGCTAATATTTATAGATATGTTTATATGGGCTAGTTGTGGCACTAAATGTTTTGCTGCAGTATCTCATTTGATCTTCCAGGCAGTCCTATATGTTAATGAAGAAATCAGTGTAAAGAGTTTATGTAATGTGGGCAGTAGAGCTTTCACTGAGATTTTTACCCATGTAGAACTGGCCTCAGGACCCATGAATTTCAAGTAAATTCAACAAGTAAATATAAACATATTTATTTTGTCGTTCTGCCTATCATGAATATCACATACAAAATTCCCCTAGTTACTCTCCTCTTTTCCCCAGAGTGAAAGGTAACCAAAATCCAAAAGAACTTTTAAAAATCACTTCCACATCATCCTACAATGTCAAACTCAAATTTGACCTTCTTGGCAGATATTACTTTTCAAAGATGGCCATAATAAGTACTTATCTTATCCTATATGCTCTTCTTAAAATTTGAAGTTGACATTCTTTCCTTAAGAGGTAGAGTGTGTTTCTCCCCACGAAACTAGGCTGATTATTATAATTGCCTAGATCAATGAAATTTGGTAAAAGTGATAACGCATGAATTGCAAGGCTAGGTCATAAAGGGATACACACACAGTTTCTGCCTTCTCCCATCCTCTCCCCTCCCTTTTTCCTCTTCTCCTTCTCCTTCTCCTTCTTTTTCTTCTTCTTCTTCTTCTTCTTCTTCTTCTTCTTCTTCTTCTTCTTCTTCTTCTTCTTCTTCTTCTTCTTCTTCTTCCTCTCTCTCTCTCTCTCTCTCTCTCTCTCTCTCTCTCTCTCTCTCTCTCTCTATATATATATATATATATATATATATATATATATATATATATATATATATATCTGTGATTTGGGGACCCTGAACAAAAATGCAAAGATGTTGACTAGCCTAAAACCTCCACATTATACTTATCATCCAGGGAAATCAATAGAGATAGCAATACTGAGGAGCACCAATTTTTCATCTCAGCTGTTTCCATTATTAAACAGAAAAGAGAAGACACCTGCAAGGTGATTTTAGTCATAGCCACAATCTGACTTTATTTTTTTAGATACTCTGGACAAGAACCACCCAGTTTAGCTGCTCCTAAATTCTTGATAAATATTGTCCTCAATCAATGAGTTTGAGTGAAATTTGTTATAGATGGACATGTAATGCTGGTGGAAATAAAATGGAAACTTCAGAGCTTAGAAAGGCACTATAGCTGCATAGATCTCTAAAAGACATAATGATTAGTTCTTGTTATGGCACTGCATAATGAAATTTGATAGGATGATTTTAGAGAAAGGTTAAAAACTCTGAGAACTGACTAGAATCCTTGCGGAAGAGAAAAATTCTATAAGTGAAGTGCATGAAAAAGGTCCAATAAATCTGCTGAATCAATTCTACTGGGTACCCAAGGCAAAGATAGTTTTTTGTTCACAAATTAAATAAAAGAAACAGTTCTGGCCTAAGACTTGAAATGGTGAGAATTGAAATGGAAATAATCACAAAAGTTCTCGGCCTTTTGATAACTTCTAATGCAGAATATTAGATTAACATTGAGTGGGGAGACCACGCAGAGATGAGGAAATTGAAATCTAGAAATATTAACTAAATTGCTTTAGGTGATACAGAATCTGACTCTGCCTTAACTTTCTGGCTTTTGACTCATACCCCTGGAACTGTCTCTGAAAGACCAATTTACTAGGGGGCCTTTCTGAGTTAGCTTGAATTGAGAATAGAACCTTGGGAGACAATCAAACCAAGATTTTCAGTGAGCTTAACTTTAGAAGCCAAAGTAACAGATACAATGCCAAATCTGGAAGAAAGGAGGAGAATAATTCATGTAAGACCAAACCAAGATTTAGAAACTACAGAGGAGTAGAAATAGAGCATAATCCAGAGAGGAGGGTGGCACTCCAAACTCATGGGTATTGTCCAAGCTCGTATATATAACAATTATATATGAAAATATATAATACATATATAAGCTATTTGAAAGATAAACGATCAAGATAGTCAACCAAAGAACTAGGGAGGAAAGCTGAAACTAGAATCCAGCTTTCCCAAATTAGAAGAAATAATTATGGATGATCTTAAATTCCAAGGTAAAGATTGTGGACTTTATGTTTGCAAATCTTACTGACCAAGCTCTTTTTGCTTTTCATTTTATTATTTGTTTCATAGGCCCACTTCAGATTATTTCCCTACTTGAGTAAGGAGGGATTTAAACAGACTTTCACATAAAGAAAACTGGGATGAACCTAAGGAAAATAAATATTAAAGTTGGAATATACATTTACCACATGACCCAGAATTTCACTCCTAAGCACGTAGCACACAGAAATGTAAATTTAAAGACAAAAAAATGTACTTGAAAAATAAATAAATAAATAAATAAAATAAAAAAAAATAATTAAAAAAATCCAGATAAAAGGTTTCACATGATTAATCATGTCAGCTCATTTGTAATGCTCCCAAACTGGAAACTCTGAAAATGTTCTATAACAGATGAATGGTTAACAAACTATGATATATCCATACCATGGGATGTGGCTCTGCCATAAAAATAAATAAAGTATTGATACACAATAAGTTGGTTCAACCTGAAGGGTGTTCATTTTAGTGAAAAAAGACAACCTCAAAATGTCACATACTGCCTGATTCATATATAATAACATTCTAGAAGTAACAAAATTATAGAAATGGAAAACAGATCTGTGATTGTCAGGGGTTAGGAATGATGGAGGGAAGAGTTGTGGATGTGACTATAAAGTGATAGAAAGGAAAATTCTTCTGGTGATGGAATTATTATCTATCTTGATTACAGCCATAGTTAGACAATTCTACACAAGTGATGAACTAGCATAGAACTATACATACACATTGTACCAATGTCAATTTCCTTGTTTGGATTTTCTCTATAGTTATATAAGATGCAACCATTAGAAGAAACTGGGTGGGCGGTACATAGTATCTCTCTGTACTAATTTTGCAGTTTCCTGTGATTTGACAATTATTTTCAAATAAAAAGTGAAAAAATGTTCAGAAGCACTTCTGATAGTATATGGATAATGTAATAGAGGGCAGAGTTTCAGTGAAAACAAAATTCTTCAGAGGACTCAAGTTCACACATACAAGTCAGAGTGATTATGTGTGTGTACATGTGTGTGGTTATGATATTTTCTACTATGCTATATTTTACAAGTTATAGCAAAAGCAAGTGATATCTAACTAGATATAAAATTAATAGATGAAGTTGGGCCTATTAAATTGTCACAATACTGATGCCATGTTGACTCCTCCTACATAAATTCAACCTTGTAAGTGTTGCAAAAACATGGCTTTACCCCATATGTCTCTGAATGATGCAAAAACTACATAAAGTAAGTAAGCAATAGCTTGATTCCAAAAACTCAGTTTTCAAACCCCAGTGTGTGTTTAGTGTTGGAATGACTGACTGCACTCCATCAATGGAGTGACATCATTGATGAATGGACAGGAATGGGAGTGGGATTATGGGAAAAGAGGTAAATCAGGTAAAATAAAGCAGGGAAGAAAGCAAGCAGGAAAAGACGGGGATGTTTTGTAAAGAACTGAAATATTTGCTTAGTCAACTGTGCAAGTAAGGTCCAAATGAAAAGAGAGGGAAAAAAGAATAAGCATTCAGCAGAGCTCTGTGGTCTTTTAATTGTTTCTTAACAAATCTAACTAGGATGAAGTAAAATTCAACATTGTTCAGTTGCTGAATGCAAAGATGTGTGCATTGCTGGAAATCTTTCTTTACATTTTAGGATATTCCTTAAAGGAAATAAAAGGGACAATAGCAGAATACAGTAGTATAATCAAGCAATTTTTCCTGATAAGTAAATCTGCAGTTTGTTTATTTAAAAAAAGAACAAAAAATCTAATATGCTTTGTTAAAACAAATGGGCAATTTTTATTGCTTTTTGTGCCTTTATGAAACCGGGGAAGCAAATGGAAAATAGATGTATGGAATGAACTTGTTTCTTCACGTCCCTTTTGCAAATTTGATTCTACGGCTTTGTTCATTGTCTACCTTTAAATCCAAACACATTACTTTTGTCTTTAGAGTGTCTTTGTCTCCATGCCATCAAATCACTACCGAATTTATTGAAAAACAACCATGTGAGGGTAATGAAGATCATATGGCAATCTCCCTAAATGTGTAAATGTGTATATCTGTGTGCATGACCTCTACCAAAGTTTTGAACAGGACCTTCCATACCCAGTCTATTTGTATTTGCATTTGATGCCATGCAATACCCACAAAGAATCACATCAATAATTTCTAACTTTTGAGGACATAACATTAAATTAATTTCTCTAGTCTTTGTTAACTCTTCATTAAACACGCATTATCTACATTTCTATCAAAAGCATCAGTTTGAAAAAAGCTTGCTCACTTGTTATCTCTGTTGATGGTAGAAGATTGAAAATCCCAATGAATCAAGACCTTTTATGTTTTTAGGATTATTTCTGCCATCAGTGTCTTTTCTCCCTGAAGTGGCTGAGAAAATAACAGTGCTCTTCTATCAATTTATCAATAAGAACACAGAGGTGACTTTGGAGCCAAAAGATGACCACAATGATGTTTAAGGAGGAATCCTCAAACACTAAGGCATCTGTTATGATCCTTAACAGATCATTGTGAAAGTAGATGACCTAAATATTTCAATGCTCCATGTTGTTACATACAGATTAGTAAGATAGGTGTAAGGAGTGACAGACATGTTCATTAAAACTGAAGCAGTCGGAGGAAAAACAATTTCTACCTAAGATTATTTTTGTTTATTGAATTAACAATATTCATTAGTTCAACTTCAGTCTTTCACTCTATTAATATTTATTGACTTTTTCAACCTATACTACCATTTTACTCTTCTATTCCACACCCCACTTAGATAGTACATATACATATATTTGAATAGTCATGTATCCTAGATAAATATGGAGTTTATTGCTTCACTCAACAGTAATTTTAACATTGCTAAATGTGCATTTACTACACTGCACATAACCACTGCATAGTATGCATCCTCACTTTATTTTCCCTTTTCCTTTAGAGGGACACTTACATCTTATAATGTCATATTATTCCACCAATAGAGTAATGAACATGCACACATATGTCCCTGTGCTGATCTATGCTTTTATATCTCTTTAGTAGCCTTAGGACAGGAGTGGTGTAATGCATTGGATGACAATGTATCCCATTTTATCCAGAATAATTCCAGTTTATTCCAATGATCCTGGGATAGTTATGTAATGTCACACTTAGTATGGAAATATTGTAAAAATATTCTAGACATGGGATGTGTGCATACATGACCAAGCACTTATAAAAGTGCTCCCCAGATTATGTCTAATGTTTTGTACTCCTTCCTGCACTACATGTGGGTTTCTATTTCAATATATTCTATCAAGATTTATCATTGGCAACAATCAGATTTCTGCAATCTGAAGCCTATCAATGATCCTTGTTTGCTATTTGAATGTGCATTTTTTTCTAATTGCCACTGAGATTTTATTGTACTTTTATTTATTTACTTGTAAGCCTTTTAGGATTTACCATTTGTGAATTAGTGAATTAATTACTTAGATTTATGCTCATTTTTATATTAAATGTTCTGCCATTTTTATATTCTACATATTAATCACCTTTCAATTTTAGATATAATTTTTATCAGTGTGTTATATATCTATAAACATATGATCTCCTTTTAAATAAATATCTATAATTTTTGGTGCAATCAAGTTAATCAAAAGTGTGATTGTTTCCTTCACTTTGGAGTCTTATTTAAGAGTTCACCCCATCCCAGTGGCACAAAGTCATTTACTACAATTTAGTTGATTGGTTTCATTTGTCCATATTTCATATTCAAATAGCTAATCCATGTACAGTTTACCTGGAAATAATGATAAGTAGAAGATAAACTTAATTTTTCTCTATATATTAATCTAGGTTTCCAAAACACTGCAACAATTCCACACCAATTTGTGGCGGCTCCTTCATAATGTGTCCTTTACTTTTATGTTTACAGCACTGCTACGGAGCTTCTTATTCCACTGCATGCTCCATCTGTGTATTCATGCAACAAAGTCACACTGTTTGTTTTATTTTGCATCTTGCTATGTCTTTCTAGATTGCTGTGATATATGTTATGGAAAGTCTCTGCTCTTGGAGCTTTTAATTTTTCTTCCTTAAAAGTATTTGTGTGTACCAAATTTCACATATAGATTCTATACTAGGTATTTTAAAGGCAACAAAACTCCATCACTTAGAGTGCACATGAGTGTTAGATGCTCTTGTATTGGGCAACTTTGCTAAAATCCCTTGTTAGTGCCAGTAGCTTGCCTGGTGATTTATTCAATGTTCTATAGAGATAATCACATTATCTGAGAATATGACAGGATTTTTATTTCTCTTTTAATTTTTCTAATATTGTGTACTGTTTCTCACATTGGTCAGGCCTCCAATTTCATATCAAACACAAGTAACAGCAGGAATTCTTTTCATGTTTGATATCTTACAGGGATTAGGTTTGAATATGTTGCTCCATCATGTATTTGCTTCAATGTGCTTTGTAAATATATAGTTGAGTTTTTGATTTATGATAGCAAAGTGAGCAGATTTCTTTTTGATCACATTTATCACTTAAGGAAGAAAACATTGAGGTCTTTGTTTTCATTTAAAGTAATGAACATCTATCTATTGGTTTGAACACAATCTTATGTTATCCTTCTTTATCTTTTTTTATATGTATTAGTTTATAACATAATAATTTCACATTTCCACTAAAATTGTTGATATATCCATTTCTGCTTATGTTTTCTCAGTTGTTGCTTTGCATAATTTAAGGTTGTATTATTGCTTGCTTATACATTCAGAATTGCTTTATCTGCTTCATCTCTACTATATGCCATTTCCCAAATCATCCACCATTTATATAACCCTTTCCAACATTCAATTCCACAGGTACCCAGCAATGACAGTTTCTGCTTTCTACATTATGCAATAATTTCACCTTTTGCTTAAACCATTTTGGTTGCTTTAAAAAATTTTATTTGATTTTATTGATTATGTCATTACAGTTGTTCTATTTCCCCCCTTCATTCCCCTCCACCCTGCACACCCCTCCCCCACCATTTTCCCCCTTTTAGTTTATGACCACATGTCTCGAGTTCTTTAGATTCTATATTTCCCATACTATTCTTGCCCTCCCCCATCTATTTTCTACCTACCGTCTATGCTACTTATTCTCCGTAACTTCTCCCCCCTTCTCCTCCTCCCACTCCCCTGTTGCTAACCCTCCATGTGATCTTCATTTCTATGGTTCTGCTCCTGACATAGCTGTCCTCCTAGTTTGCTTTTGTTTTAGGTGTGGTTGTTAATAACTGTGAGTTTGCTGTCCTTTCACTGTTCATGTTTCTTTATCTTCTTTTTCTTAGATAAGTCCCTTTAACATTTTATATAATAAGGGCTTGGTGATGATGAACTCCTTGAATTTGATCTTATCTGAGAAGCACTTTATCTGTCCTTCCATTCTAAATGAAAGTTTTGCTGGATAGAGCAATCTTGGTTGTAGATCTTTGGATTTCATGACTTGGAATACCTCTTTTCAGCCCCTTCTTGCCTGTAAGGTCTCTTTTGAGAAATCCACTGACAGTCTGATGGAAGTCCTTTGTTTTTATATCATTGGAAACGATATAATCCTTAATGATTTTCTGATGTAGCACTTTATTGGTATTTATTTGGAGGATCCTAGTCTAATCCTAGTGGACATTATGGTCACATTTGCATAGATTTCCTTTTCTGTTGCCTCACATTTCTACCCTCCCACTTCAGCCTCCCTCTACCTATGCTGACTTTCTATGAAATTCCTTATAGGGCATTATTTATATCACTTCTTATCAAATCTTACAAACATCCTAAAAGGTAATAGACAATTCATTGATATCTGATTTTTTAAATTACAGCTAACCCATGTCTTTAAGGATGGAAAGACAAACTAGAATAGCAATCATACTTTTGAATGAAGTGTTTTAATTAGAGTAAAAGGCATATTGATGCCATGGGGCCCATTTTTCTAGTAATGTTCCTTATACAGCAGAAAATGTGCTATTTCTATAACTATGAAAAAATTTTATAGAATTTTAAATATTTAACAGCAAAATGATATCAAATTCAATTTGAAAACTGTGACCTGATGGAAACTTCTTCCTATCCTTTTAAAATTTTCCTCAACATTATTTATGATGAATTAGCAGTGGCCTGTGGTGCTTGCATCTTTAAGGAGAATAAAGTCAAAGGCCACTGTCTTTTGGGTCTCTTCCCTATGGAGTTGATACTTATTTTAAAATGACCATAGATTAAACAAGTAATCAAAATAATGGGGTAAAAATGGAGTCAACTCTCCCTGCTGATGAAATCATAGAAACCACATTTAGCATTAGATGTATAAGGACAGAATTAATCACACTTTGTCTTTTTTTTTTCTGTACTGTCTAAAACATCTAAAGCAATTATGAGAGAATATGGCCCTCCCTGATGTGGCTCAGTAGATTGAACACTGGCCTGCAAACTGAAAGGTCACTGGATTAGTTCCAGGTTGGGGCACACACTGGGGTTGCAGGCCAGGTCCTCACTTCTGGGCAACTGATCAATGTTCCTCTTACACAGTGATGCTTCTCCCCCTCTCTTACTGCCTCCCTTCCCCTCTCTCTAAAACTAAAACATAAATAAAATCTCTAAAAAACAATTAGGAGAGAATATTTAATAGACTGACTCTTCAAAAATAATTATTTTTTATAAAAAGTTAATGAGAAACTGGCACTACATTTGTCAAAATTTGAGTGGTTTTGGCTATTGAGAATTTAACTTCCTACAGTTTTTGGCAACGCAATGATTGTACTAACTAAAGATTTTTTTAAAATACAGATGTCTGGATGCATGTGATTTGTACTGGTAAAAATAATGCAAGTTGTTCAGACCCTTGAAAGCTTTTGAAGAAGAGAATAAGGATGTCATTTTTTCCTTCTCCTATTACATTTGGAGTGGATCCACTCAAAAGAATGAAATAGAAAGAACCATAGAATGAAAGCAAAATGAAATGGTCAGCAAAAGAAGGAATTGGCATTTTAGCCTCTCTAGCTCTTGCTCTTTGTTAATTCCACACTCCACGAGGCATGTGATTTTCTTTCATAGTCAGAGTGGAACTATCACAAAATTATCCAACCAGAAAGTGGCCATCAAAGTAACCAGAGGAAGTTCTCTACTTTGTAAACCATAGGGAAGTAATATTTAGAAAATGATGCCAAGGGTTCAGCAAAGAAAACCTTTACATTTACAATAAAGTTGAAATAACTTTGAGCTTTATACCTATAACAGTACATTAATACTCTATCTGGTATTTCATTATAAGTTCTTGAACTCTTACATGAAAATTCCATCTAAAATTCTACTATGTATACCCTCCTAAGCATTCAAGTTATTTTCATTCTTTAAATTCATTGCAATGAAAACAATATCAATTCTGAAAATAGGGTTTATCAGTTAAACATTTTGCTTATTGTAAGTCAGTTGTCACTGATAGAAGTATCGACATGTTGTCCATAAAAAATTATAAAAGTTTGGCAAATAAGATCTCCCAATATTGTGGATTAATAAATCACCTAGGAAATTTACTGTTTTTTGCTTGAGATTATCCTAAAGTGTCAGTCGAATGAAGAAAGGGAATGTTAGTGTTCTTTTCTGAATAGTTCTACGGAACTGGGAAAGTAGGTCTCTGATGGTTTCAATTAGGAGTCATTTATAGTACAGTATATTGGACTAGCCTACAGCTTAACTCAAATGTGTGTGGAGGACATAACCAGTGGACTTCTCATACTTCACCTTCTATAAATTTTCTACATTATGAATGTTTATTTCCCAAGGTCAAAATTCCAGAGTCCATAGCTATGAAAAGTAGTAATCACTTGGTAAGCTGATATTAATTTACAGTAGTTCACAAGACAAGCCAGAGTATATTTGTTTCTGTGAAGGGACAATTGGCTTTAGAAATGAGCCTGCTTTGGGATTATATGAGTACTTTGGGTTATTTATTGCAGATCCCAACATGTTTGAGCTTTCTCAAGCACACTTGGGAAGTTTAATCACCATTTGTTTGAGAGCTTCTCATTTTTTTAGTAATGAAACTAATGCATTCTATCAGTGACAAAACAAAAAAGCCACTTTAAAATTCAGCTTTCCAAAATGCTTTTAGGTTTTATGATATGAATGCATAATATATAAAATTACATCTTGTAAGTCTGAATCTGTGATAGATATTTTATTCAAAATCATGTGCATTTCTACATTCACTATTATACATAATTATGTGAAAAAATATATAGTGTTGATATGTAATGTGTATGTAGATCATAGTCAATATATTTATGAAATAGCTTGCATGTCTTTAAGATAATAATGGTAAGACAGGATGTAAGTTTATAATGAATATTCTTTTCATTTTGTTTTGATTTCCCTTTTAAACATTTTATGTTTACTTAATGCTTAACATTTATGTAGGAGATTCTCTAACTTATATAAATATCAAATGATATTTTGAAAGACTGATATGTGGAAATAGTTCTTAATTTTTTCAATATTTCAGATAATAAAGCCAAATCTACATTTTCTCCCTTCATGTGTGTTAGAATATTTTTTATGTTCAAAAGTATCATTTAAAATTTTTTTTACAGGGAAACACACTCTCACTGCTTTTTTTCCTTTTTTTTGTATGAAGATTGCTGCAAAATTAAACATTAAAGACAAATCTGATGCATATTCATTACCTTGGTAACAAGTAGTATAGCTCTACAAAGATGGTGGCTGCCTTTGATAGCAGCAAAAATTAGATTTGATAGTCATTCCAAACGTATGAAAGATGTATCTTCTTTCTGGCAAGGATGTAAGCAATAGAACCTCTCATATATTTCTGGTGGGACTGCCCAGTGGTACTGTCACTTTGGAAGGCAGTTTGGAAGTTTCTTACAAATCTAAACACTTGCCGTATGATACAGGAATGTGGCACTCCCTGGCAATTCCCCAAAGGAGTTGAAAAGTTATGTCTGCACAAAACCCTGTACATGGATATTTATAGTAGCTTTATTCATACTTGTCAAAACCTGGAAGTGATCAAGATGTCCTTTGGTAGGTGAATGAATAAAGTGTGGTGTAACCAGACAAAGAATATTAGCCAGTGCTAAAGAGAAATATGCTATCAAGATCTCAAAGGACATGAAAGAAGCTTAAATGCATATTATTAAATGAAAGAAGTCAATATGAAAAGGCTACACACTGCGATTCTAACTATATGACATTCTGAAAAAGGCAAAATTGTGGAAACAAGCAAAAGATCAGTGGTTACCAGTGGCTGGGGGAGATAAATGAATAGGCAGAGAGCACAGAACATTTTAAGGGCAGTGAAAATAATCTGTATAATATTATAATGATGATTATATGGGGTAATTCCTTTATCCAAATCCATAGAATATACAACACCATAGAATATCCATAGAATATACAAGACTGAACATAAGATAAACTGTGGACCTCAAGGGATAATAATGTATTGACATAGGTTCATCGATTTTAACAAATGTACTACTCCGGTGGGGGATGTTGATAGGGTGGGAAGCTCTTTATGTTTGGGGGCAGGGGCTATATGGAAAATCTCTGTACCTTCCTCTCATTCTTTTTATAAACCTAAAACTGCTTTAAAATAATAAAGCCTCTAAAATATACATCTTAAAACAATCTTCCTTCAATTTAAAAATAATCTACAGAAAGGGTAAAAGAGAAAAAAATCTAAAACTTTTGTTGTGGACCAAGGAAATTATCAGTAAAGGAAGGTGTATCCATCAAATCCAAGGACATTTGAGTTTTTAATTTTCTTCTACCAAAGCTCCCTACAAATCTCAGAAGGTCATAAACTGTGAATGAACTTTCCATTAGCAGTATCCTAAACTGGAATTGAGTGATCCATCAGGGAGTAAGCTCAACATAAAAGTGAAATCACATGACATTTGTCTGTTTCTGACTTATTTTACTCAGCACAAATACACTCTAGATCTGACCATGTTGTTGCAGATGGCAAGATTTCATTCATTTTTAGGGCTGAGTCATATTTCATCGTATATATGTACTACTTTATCCATTCATCTATTGATTGACACATAGGTTGCTTTCATATCTTGGCTATTGTAAATAATGCTATAATGAACATATGGATGCATGTGTTATTTTGATTTAATATTTTGAGTTTCTTCAGATGAATACCCAGAAGTGGAACTGCTGGGTCCTTCTTTGTTGCTTATTATACTTTTTGTTTTAAGGTTTATTTTGTCTGGTGTAAGTATTGCTTACCTCAGCTTTTTTTCTGTTTCTAGTTTCATGAAATATGTTTTTCATAAAACACCCCTTTACTTTCAGTCAGTATGTATCTTTCCACCTGAAATGAGTCTCTTGTAGACAGTATATGTAAGGGTCTTGTGTTCTTATTCATTCAGCCACTCTATGCCTTTTGATTAGAGTATTTAATATATTTGTATTTAAAGTAATTGTTGATAAATATATATTGCCCATTTATGATTTACTTTTTTAATCTTTTTTGCCCTTTTTTCCTTAAAGAACACCCTTTAACATTTCTTGTAATATTGGTTTGGTGGTGTATGTTCTCAATATTTAATGACCACTACTACTACAATATAACATATATAATTTTAACATTGTATGGCTATTTTACACTTGTTTCATATTTGGCTAAATTTTTTGATAAAAAAAGAAAGTATACTTTTTATTTTTACATGGTTTGAAAAATGAATTAAAATAAAAGACATTTTGAGATTAGAAGTTA
This sequence comes from Artibeus jamaicensis, assembly GCF_021234435.1. Classification (NCBI taxonomy): domain Eukaryota; kingdom Metazoa; phylum Chordata; class Mammalia; order Chiroptera; family Phyllostomidae; genus Artibeus; species Artibeus jamaicensis. Next base: position 2,954,239 of record NW_026522028.1, on the reverse strand, counting down.
CACTTATTGAATTATTGGTAACATCCAAGGAGAGATAATTACATGTATGTACTTTTTTCATGGTTTTAAAAATATTTAAAATGACTATTCCTATTAAATACATGCTTTGCCAGGCTAACTTGTGAATATGAAGGAATCCTGACACATTGTGAAGTAAATGGTATAACATGGAACAGACTGACAGCTGTCAGAGGGGGTGGGGCAGGGGAGACTGGAAGAAAAAAGTTGAAGGATTAGCCAAAGAACGTATATGCATGACCCATGGACATAGACCACAATGTGGGGATGGCCTGGGGAAAGTGCTGGGTGGAGGGAAGGCAAAAGAAGAAAAAGTGGGGCCAACTCTAATGCCATAAACAATAAAGTATAAAAAATAAAAATATACAGGTTAATGATGATAAATTACTATAAATTATTATCCAATTTTAGAATTGTATTTAAATATATTAAACTTTACATAAGCTCAGTACAGATTTTTCATTTAAAATAACTGAAAAATAATTTGATAAAAATTGTAGGATTTACCTATGATCATATAGTAAATACAGCTGATTTCTATAGTCATGAATGAAGTTCTACATGGAAAGTATTTAGATCAACTCAGAAGTAATAAAAGAAAATAATTTTAGTAGTAGTTGGTGATTTTCAAATTTTTTTACTATACAATTGGTATAATTTCTCTTTTCAGTATGTTGAATTCTGTTCCAGTTTGTCTGCAGTGATTCAGTAGTAACTTGTTATAAGCATTTTTCTAAGTTCATGGTTCTCTGAATCTCTAAGATGATTTATCCATACACAAAATTGTGAGCAAATAGTTTTGAGAGAGAAAAGTCAACGTGGATTTAGAATGGCCAGAAATGAAGGGGTATTCGAGCTAACACAGAAGATCTGGAAAAGAAACAGAGAAAGTCCTAGAACATTCTGGCTTAAAGAAAAACTCAGGAATATCTTCAGACATTTTTCTAGTCTTTATGGATATTGACACACAAAAATGGATGTGACCAAGAAAAACCCTATCTAAAATAATATACACACTTGAAGTTTGAGAAAACTCTAATAATATGTCCTATTTAGACTATTACAAATGAATACATACCAGACTATTTTAAAAGTATATCCTGTTTATTTTTATTGTTGTTAAGTTTCTTTAAGTCTTAACTATAAAAATAAATATATCTTTATTTCCTTAAAGTCCCAAACATAGAGGTATTTTTTGAAATTATAGAGCCTGACATAAATAAAAACTATCTAGGTCAGCATGGTCTGGTACAATTTCCTACTCCATGCACACTAAAATTGCTAAACTTGACCGTCGCCTCCAGAAGTTGGCAAGGACTTAGAGCAGCCTGACTCTCATATATTGTTGATGGGAGTATAAAAATGGTAAAACAATTCAAACATCACCCTGGCAGTTTGTCATAAGGGTAAACATACACCTACACTATGATCAAGCAATGATACTTCTACATATTTACGCAATGGAAATGAAACATAGGTCCACAAAAGCTATGCTTTGAAATCAGAGCTCCTTAATTTTCAAGAGCTATATTACCTTTTAAACCCACACATGATTACTTTGCTTGTCAGTTTAACAAGAGGCATAATTAAACTTTACATCTTTATTGTTTTATTGCCCATGATATTATAATTATCTCTTTTCTCCCAATAGTATGTCTAATGAAATCAAGGTTCCATTACACTAATTACATAAAGAATTTGTGTATGACTAATGGACATTGATTTCTGTCTTGTTATATGATAATGATCTCCTTAGAAAGTTGTTGGGCTATTCACACCTAAGTTCATTATCACTTATAAAAAATTGAAGGGGAGAAGTTCAAGAGTAAATAAAGAAATATTGCAATAAATAAATAGCACACATAAGCAAACTAATACAAGTGTGAAATTCCTTAATGTTAGTATAATTTTATGTCCTTATTTGTCAATAAAGACTAATTCTTTCGAAGGCATATTTTTATAGATTTTTTGGAAATAGCAGTTAGTGTTCAACATAGTTACTATATTTAGAGTGTATATATATTCTATATAGTGTATATATAGAGTATATATTGCTATAGTATATACTCTCTATATATACTGTATATAATAATTTGTATACACTATATGAAATTTGTCTGCAGTGATTTTGCAGAACTTATAAGTTTTTTTAATTCATGGTTCTCTAAATAGAAAGTATTTAGATCAACTAAGAAGTATTAAAACAAAATAATTTTACTAATTATTGGTGCTTAGGACTGTTATATATATAGTGTATATATTATATGTATAAATATATATATATATATAACTTTTAGTAGTTTGAATTAAACTGTGATGAATATTTATTCATAGTACAAGCTCTATCTGACTCTGATTATGAAACTTGAATTGAATATACTGTTCCTGCTCTACTGGAAATGAGACATAATTTTATACTGCTGACCATTTGCTTTTATATTCCAATATACTAGTAAAATATCAAACACTTCCTTATTAGATTTGAGGACAGTTTGGGGTCTGAGGTGGACCAGAGAATGAACAACAGTCATTTATTTATTTATTTATTTTGAAATAGAAATTATGTAAAATATTTTATTTTAAATGACTTAATATATCTTAAGAGTGTTATGATTTTTTTAAATTTTTTTATTGATTATGCTGTTACAGTTGTTCTATTCCCCCTTTCATTCCCCTCCACACTACCCCCCATCCCCACCATTACCCCCCCTTTAGTTTATGACCATGTGTCTCAAGTCCTTTAGATTCTATATTTCCCATGCTATTCTTGCCCCCCACCATCTATTTTCTATCTACTGTCTATGCTACTTATTTTATGTACCTTCTCCCCCCTTCTCCTCCTCCCACTCCCCTGTTGCTAACCCTCCTTGAGATCTTCATTTCTATGTTTCCACTCCTGATCTAGCTGTCCTTTTAGTTTGCTTTCGTTTTAGGTGTGGTTGTTAATAACTGTGAGTTTGTTGTCCTTTCACTGTTCATGTTTCTTTATCTTCTTTTTCTTAGATAAGTCCCTTTAACATTTCATATAATAAGGGCTTGGTGATGATGAACTCCTTGAATTTGATCTTATCTGAGAAGCACTTTATCTGTCCTTCCATTCTAAATGAAAGTTTTGCTGGATAGAGCAATCTTGGTTGTAGGTCTTTGGATTTCATGACTTGGAATACCTCTTTCCAGCCCCTTCTTGTCTGGAAGGTCTCTTTTGAGAAATCTGCTGACAGTCTGATGGGGACTCCTTTGTAGGTGACTGTCCCCTTATCTCTTTCTGCTTCTAGGATTCTCTCCTTCATTTTAATCTTGGCTAATGTAATTCTGATGTGCCTTGGTGTGTTCCTTCTTGGGTCCAACTTCTTTGGGACTCTCTGAGCTTCCTGGATTTCCTGGAAGTCTATTTCCTTTGCCAGATTGGGGAAATTCTCCTTTATTATTTGTTCAAATAAGTTTTCCACTGGTGGCTGTGCCTTTCCCCCTTCTGGTACCCCTATAATTCGGATGTTGGAGCATTTAAAGATGTCCTGGAGGTTCCTAAGACTCTCCTCATTTCTTTGAATTCTTGCTTCTTGACTCTTTTCTGTTTGGCCATTATTTGCTTTCTTCTGGTCCACTCCATTGATTTGAGTCCCAATTTCCTTTTCATTGCTATTGGTGTCTTGTGCAATTCCGTTCATTTCGATTAGTTTCGCCTTCATATATTTGTCTAATTTGTGGCTATAATCAACCAGTTCTGTGAGGATCCTGATCACCAATGTTTTAAACTGTGCGTCTGAGAGTTTTTCTATTTCTTCATCGCTTAGATCTATAGGCTCTGGGGCTTTGAGATCTTCTTGCACCATTTTTGGTCTGTTCTGGGCCTTTAAGTGTGAGAAGAGGCGCCTTGGACTCCCAGGTCGCTGGGTTGTGACGCTGTATGTAGGGGCGTGGTCAGAGCGGGGAAATGGCGACTCCCTCTGCTGTTTCTCACAGCTGGGTGAGGAGCAGCGTCTTAGGTGGTTCACCTGGGCCGGGCCACTCAGAGTCACTGGGTTATGACGCTGTATGTGGAGGTGGGGTCAGAGCAGGGAAATAGCGGCACCCTCCACTGCCGCTTGCCACCGGGACTTCCGGCCCCGGTCCAACCACCTACTCCCTCGCCTGTCCACCCGCGCACAAATGCGCGACCACAGTCAACACGCAGCCCCACTGCCCCGCTGTCTCCCCCGCGGTCACTCGCCTGGTCACTCGCCTGGTCGCTCGCTGTCGCTCACTAGGTCCAACCCTGCAACTGGATTCCGTCTGACCGAGTCCTCCTGTGCAACCCCACTTCACCAGCCACTGGTTTCGCCTCTTACCGGTCAGGCTGAAGAATTTGTTGTTAATGGACTTCTGAAAAGTTCAATTTTCCGTGTTCTGGCTGTGTTTTCTGTTGCTAATATTTAGTTATCTCTAAACTTGGTTGTGTGAGAAAGCACGGCACATCCACCTATGCCTCCATCTTGGCGGAAGTCCACGAACAACAGTCATTTAAACTACTTGGCTTTGGAACTGCTTGAGAGATAAAGACGTCAGTTGTTTTGAGATTTAAACATTTCCTATACTATTAACACAGCTATTAGAAAATGTACCTGCATTTGGAAGCAAAAATCTTTTCAAGCTAGATTATTTATTATCGAAGCATTCTGTACATGAACATTTCCTTTTGCTTCTGGCTTGGAGCTATTTGTCACAATGTGGGTGGTCGTTGGAGCCAATTTAACAGCCACAGGTATCCTGTATTTGGGGTGTGGTGAAGAAGGAAACTTCATTCAGTGCAAACAGCCTAATTGTGATACAGCAAGGCTGTGAAACGGCTTGATAGTCTTACAGCTCAAGTGTGAGGCAGCACAGTTGTGGAACAGCACTGCTGGGCTGCAGCTCTGGGGCCAGGCAGCTCCAGGCTAGGCCCCTGTCTTGCCAAACAGCTCTGCTCTGAACTGGTTTGCTTCACCTGTTCAGGTAGGACATCTTTGGTTTTTCGTGTTCAGTGTTTCAGCCCCAGCCAGGGAAAGTCAGTCTTCGGTCTTTGGTGGAAAGAGAAATCACACTCTCTGAGGAGAGGGGAGTTGAGTTCCATGGATAAAAGTCCAACCCGCCCCTGTTAGTCTGTTCTAATGCCAACGAGGACTCCAAATAGTCACAGTTTGATTGGTCCTAAAACCACTGTCCTGATTGGTCAGAATGAAGCCTCTCTGATTAGTCAGTGAAAATGCCGATGGGGATATTACTGTGCACCTTCAATTGGATGGGGAAAGTCTCTGTCCTATTGGTTGAAATAGGACTCTAGGAACTCCTTTATAAGGGCTGGGTCAGGTGGCAGGAACACAGTGCAGGCAGGCAGTTCAGTGCAGGCTTCTCCCTGATGTACAGTTTGTATGAGAGGCCCCTGTGTAGAAAAGGCTGCTAGACTCTGCTTTTAAATTTGAGTCTGGCTAGCCATCAGGGGCCCTTCTCAGTAGGCATCTTCTTTCTCAAGGTGCACAGACTCTAGAGGCACTGTCTATGCCAAATCACTTAAAACTGGTCATATATTTATACAATGCAAAGATAACTTTCAATCACTGTGTTTGCTGGTTGCTTTCTATTTCATCCTTATTTATATAGTTTAATAATATAGTTTGGATACCAAACTGAAGGAATGTTTACTAAAGTATGTTCATCTCAGTGGTTTCTACATTTTAATTTCTATCTCGCCAGCGCCATGAGCCAAACAATCACTCCTGTTGAGCAATGCAAATCCTTAGCTGCTGATTTAGGAACCAGCCACTGTTTTGAATTAAAAAAAAAGTGACTCCAGATATTATAATTACTTGTCTTGGTTTCCCTTGTGTTCTGAACATACCCCTGAAAATGCTTATACCTTACTACCTCACTGATATTTTTTGAATTGTTTTATTTAACTTTTCTGATACCTCTCAGCTTAATAGTTAATATGAAATGATTGGTTCTACCTTTGTTGTCAAATAAATTTTTGACAAAAGAATCTAGTTTTATTCACTCAGCAATTTGATCAAAGTGCGTACAAACTGTACAGCCCTATCACAGCTAAAGGCTATGGTGTTTGCAGCAAGCAGACAAAAAATAATCAAATCTGTGGTGTAAAAAGACCATACTGATGATGATGATTTGGAAAATGAATTGCACTGGAGGTGCACTGGAGGTAAACTGGGGTCAGGATACCAGTGAGTAAGTTATTGCACAAAAATAAGTGTGCATTAGAACAGTTGAAGTAGATGAGGTAATAGGAACTTGTTTTTAGATGACTTAAAAATAGAATCAACTGCTGATTGGTTAAGAGATGAAGATTTATGTAAGTCCTTACCTTATGGATGTAAAATGATACAGAGCTTGAAAAACTGAGTACCTAGTGTTATAGTTTTCCAAGCCAAAAAATAAGTAGGAAAAATAATGTTTTTCAGGGAAGAAAATATGTTAGATTTTGAGCTTTCTTTATTTTGAAATTAATAGAGAAGTGAAGACTTTTCGCACTTTTCAAAAGTGAAGAAAGTGGTGGTAGGAAGACAATGTAACTAGGCATTACAATAGCCCAAGCTCCAATTTTCTAATGACTCATTTAGGTTGAAGTTCAATGTCATGTCAAACAGTTTTTAAGCACATGCATCAAAATGTTTTGCTGAGTACTTTTTGATATGATGTATGCTTTAAAAATATTCTAAAAGTTGTATGTAGGTTTAGTGATACATTTAAAGAAAGATTCATAATAAATTCAAGTTTTCTGATTCCTAACTCAGTGCTCTTTCCATTACACCCTGAGATGTGTGAATAGAAATTGGTGGGCTAGATATTATAGACACTATAGGAATAAAATCAACATGCTTGATCACTGAAACATTATAGGGAAGAAGTTAGGGACTGCTTAGAGAGAAAAAGTATTAATCATTGTAATTTCAGAGGTACTATGAATACATAAATATGATGTCACTGCAACAGAATAATGGAGAAGAGATTTCTATATATCTGAATGAATCTTTATTCACAGCTAAAGGGAGATTTACATCTACAATTTAGAAAACCATGATTATTACATAAAAGGTCCAGTTGGGCAGGCTATGTGATGCTTAACTACCTTCTTTTGTATACTACAAATATTTATGTGGTTTATTTTGCATCTTTTGGCAAACATATCACACCATTCCATTTCAAACAAATAAAATCACTGGGTCTCTTTTAAGTACATTGTTTGTGCATGTAAACTTTAGGTTTCTAAACCTGATGCAGGACATGCAACATCTCTGTAATAAATTTTATATTATTTTTCACCAATGTGTTTCTTACTTTTAAAGAGGCTGAATGAAACATTAGAGCTCTAAGTGTTTGATCAGCCCTGCAAACATTAAAGTCATTGATTCCTGAAATAGGCCAAAACATTCATCTTCACTGTTTGAAAAACTACATTAAGAAGCCTTCAAAAATGACATTACATGTAATAGAAGTTTTTTAAAATAGATGTCAAATCAACAGATATATGAAGCAAAAATGATCACTGGGTGTGAAGAAGTAAATCTCCATCACACGTATGGAAAATAATACCATATTTTGAGTTGGAGGAATGTCCTGATGTGCTATTCACTCCACATGTATTCCAATCCTCCTATGTTCAGAAAGTACCAATGAATGATGAAAGACTTGTCTTTTTAAAAATATTTTATTTATTTATTTTTAGAGAGACGGGAAGGGAGGGAGAAAGAGAGATGGAAACACCAATGTGTGGTTGCCTCTCACGTGGCCCCCACTGGGGACCTGGCCCACAACCAGGAATGTGCCCTGACTGGGAATCAAACTGACGACCCTTTGGTTCACAGCCTGTGCTCAATCCACTGAGCTATACCAGCCAGGGCAAAAGACTGTCTTTTGAATATTTTGTAACTTCACCAATTCTCTGGATTGCCTGTCTTGTACATTCTGTCAATGAGCTATTGCCTATCAGTTAGTAGCAGGTCCAAAATATTTTTCATCAATGAATGGGTGACTGACTAAATGAGTGACTGAGAATGAAGGAACAAATTTATAAAGGGACTCCTACACAGAGAAACACATGGCAAAAGTCAGCTTCTATAGTCTCATACAGTTGTGAAGTCTCTAAGACAAAACATGGGTTTTGGAGACCTATGTGTAAAATCTGGAGACAGAAATATGGGTTTCAAGACAATGATCCTATATTGATAGCAGGAACTTCATCACATTAGTCCTACACTGTGTTTAAAATATAGGAAATTTGGGAAGAGAGAGAACTGCATGACATGGATAGGAATGCAACTGTTACAATGGTGACAAAAAGTAGATAACTTGCCACAGAGATTAATGTTACTTTTGCCTTCTTTATCAGCAGCAAGGTATTCAAGGCCATGCAGAGAAGTGGAGCTGAAAGCAATCCTGAGACAATCAATGGCAGTGAAGCCAGTAAGAAGTGCTTCCCTACATAAAGATGACTCTGTTGGTTTGGTAAAACAGTAATTTCTTTCTCATACAGAGAATGAATTCTAGCAGGGAACTAAAGTTTAACGTAAGACTGAACACTGGGCATTGTCAGATTCCGGTCCCAGGTCCTCCTTTGTCATTAAGAAGGACTTCATGTTGGGACATGAATGAGAAGAAACCTCACCACTGCCTGAAATGAACATTATATAAACTGTCACTCCCAAATTGGAGGTTTAGCTAGACCTGAAAACTAACTGTGTGAGAAATCAGCTCCCAACAACCCATGTCACTTAGATAATCAGTCTAACACTCAAACCCATCCTGTCTACAGAGACCTAGCAGCAAATGTCTTCATAACACCACAAAGTCTTGACAAAAAGTACTTGCAACCACAAATAAAATGTGACTTCTTTTTACTGTACTAAAAGAAAAACATATATTCCATATTTGGCAAAACAAGTATTTCTATTTTTTCTCTATAAAACCATAGGTAGCCACTAGCATTGTGAGAGTGCTCTATTATATTTGAAATTAGTTCCCACAACCAAATGAATCTCTAATTCCCTGGTTATCTGAATTTCTAGAATCCCTAGTGCTTTGAACTGTCTTCTTGAATATAATTTTATTGTTTTTATACTACAGTCCTCTCCTGATAAATATGATATATTGCTTCATATTCACAATAACCCTGTGAGGCCGTTACTCCTATTTTATGCATGTGAAAACAGAAAGAGAATAACTGCTTAAAATCAAGTTGATAATAAATGTCAGGGATGTCTACTTCCGCAAAAAAAAAAAAAAAAAGGATTGACAAATGCTAGCTTTACTCTCTTGCTTGAGACATATAAAATGGGCAAATATATGAATCAACTATTTTTGAGACACTGTTCATCAGGCAAGGGAGGGACACTGATCCAACTGGGATAGGGCTCGAATGCTGACCCATCTGACTGCCCCAAATTACTGCCTTGAAAGACTTTCCTGGGCACAATGCACAGAGGCAGGATGTAGGCAGAGCTCAGCAGACTCTCAAAGGTGAGAAGGTGGGGATAAGAGTCTGGCAAGAAAAAGTTCATAGTTCATAGGACAGAATAAGAAGCCAGAGCTTTGCAAAGAGAGAATTCCAGAGATTCATAGTATTCATTAAGTCAAGTGTTCTCAAATAAACACTGAAGTATTTACTTGAGTACCGATTAGTGCATGTGTGTGAAGAAACTATTAGATGTTAGAGAAAGTACTATCCAAAAGAACTGGAGGTAATAGTACTTGATGCTCATACAGGGTGGGGAATGATCCTCCTTCCTACAACTAACATAGGAAACCCTTATGATTCATGGGCTATTGGGGAGAGTACCTAGACAGGCCTTGTCTCAGTGTGGATTTATTAGACTACTAGACTCCCATTAAAAATTACCATAGATTAGTGGCTTAAACAACAGATACTGATTTTATCACAGTTCTGGAGGCTAGAAGTCCATGATCCAGGTGATGGCAAATTCTATTCCTGGCTTGTAGATTACTAACTTTTTGCTGGGCCCTAACATGGATTTTCCTGTGTTCTTACAGGGAGAGAGGAGAGCAGAGGAGAGGGGAGGGGAGGGGAGAGAAGAGGGGAGGGAGGAAGAGGGAAAGAGAAAGAAATTGGGTGACTGCCTTCTTCTTATAAGGGAATCACTCCTATTGGATTGGAGATAACTTTATTTAATTTAGGGAGATAACCTTAATTATCTCCCTAAAGACCCTTTCTCAAAATACAATCACATTGGAGTTTAGGGCCTCAATATAATGTGAATGAGGGCAAAATTCAGTCCATAATAGTGAGGGACACTTAAGCATACACTGAGCAATGCTGTGGACCTGAGAAGACATCTTAAAAGCAATGACTCAACAGACCAAACTGTTCCCAAGTAACTTAACTGAGCCCCAAAACAAAGCTTAAGTATATCCCTAGAGAGAACAAAAAAATCCAGGATCCAATAAGATAAAATTCACAATGTCTGGTATCCAATGAAAAATCAGCAGGCATACAAAGAAGTGAGAAAACACAACTCAAAATAATGAGATAAATAAACCAACCAAAACCAATCCATTACTGAGAGATATCAGCGAAAGCAGTGGACTAGGAAATTGAAGGGTAAATCCCACCACAGAAACAACAAAAATGGAGCAAAGATCCTCAGAATCAACTTAGCTGGAAATCTGGGGAATAATCAAAGGTCTACAGCAACTGAGCAAATTTTGGTCAACAATTAGGTGACTGAAATATGATAAAAGAGCACTGTGGTGTTTCAGCTTACTCTTGCTCCACGCCTCTCCCTGTCTTGGTGGCAATTTTGATGACGGTCCACATTCTTGGTGTATTACCCTAAGTCTGGAGAGAGCAGTGCAGCCCTTGATTTCAAGAAATTGTATTTGTTTTTATCTGTCTGATGGGATCCCTGAAGCAGTGATGCAAGAGGCTTGCATTGTTTTACCTAAATTAGAAATCTCTCATGGTGGAAAAGTAGCTACATAGGGAGTTAACCTCAAAAAGGTTAAATGGCAAATCAACAAGCCACTACCTTCTGGGGCAAAAGAATATATTTGTGTCAAATGATAGTCACTGAAAAAGTGGGAGAAAAAGCTGGAGACATAGATACTTTTGGATATAAGAATTTAAAAAACTCACACATGTACCACGGACTCTGGAAATCAACATACATGCCCAGGGCAGGATGCACTCTCAGAAAAGATTGGAGAAACCTTAAGCTTTCATCCCTGGTTGATCACGAGGGTTACTGAAAACAGGAAGTGAAGGTTCCAACACTGCTGTAAATAGCTTGGTTCAGCACTGAAGGAGCGCTCCAGATCAGACCTAATGAGCAAAATCTAAGAAGTATTTTAATGTGTTTTGTTCCAGGTGTTCGGGGAAATCTATCAAACCACTAGATGACTATTAAGCCAAAAAAATGAGATTTCAGAGATCACACAGAGCCAATAATATAGTTCTAACAAAAATAGTCTAGTAAACAAAAAGTAACAACTAAAACACAGACACATACAAACCAACCCAGGGACAATAAACGTCAGGAGGGAGAAGATCTGCTCTCCAGAGTTACCATCTTATAATAGTCAAACTTTCCAGTTTTAACAAAAAAAATACAAGGCATAAAAAGAAACAAGTGTGGGCTAAACACAAAGAAAAAATAAATTAATAGGAATTGTCCCCAAGGAAGCCAACACATTTGACTTACTACATGGAGACATTGAACCAATTGTCTTACAATACTTAAAGAGACCAATGAAACCACGAAAAAAGGGAGGGGGAATGATGACAAAATATCTCAGCAAATAGACAATATCAATAAATAGATAGAAATTGTTACAAAACAGAAATTCTGAAGCTGCAAGTACAATAATTGAAATAGAATCTTCACTAGAGGTTTTCAGCAACAGAACTGACCACATAGAAGACTCGGGAAACTTAAACATGGATCAATTAAAAAATGTCTGCTCTGATGACCAGAAAAGTGGATGTTCCAAAAGGAGATGGGAGGAAAAAGGTAGCAAGAATTTTTGAAGAAATGATGGCCAAACACTTCCCAAATTGGATAAAATGGTAGGCAGAGGTGAAGGCATGCTGCATCACTAGTTTTGAAATGAGCGGCATGGAGCTGCCAAGGAATGCTGTGGTTACAGTCTGCAGTGCCCATTAATTTATTTCTGTGCTTTTGTCAATTTGTTTGGTCTTACCTCCTCTACTGGACTTCAGCTGAGTTTAAGAATTAATAAGACATGGGCACTAGAAATATGCTACATGTCTATACTTATTTGTTATTGGGGAAATGTTAATACTATTTACTGATTCTGTTTTCGAACTCAACATTGACAGCTTTAAGGATGGGAAAATGATCAGTTTTCAGAAACCCTTCATTTATTGTCTATGTATATGAGCATAACAGCTTTTGTTTTCTGCTAATCATAGACATTAGCTATGTATATCTACAGTAAATAGATAAATATCTATTGGAGTTGGGTCAGGGTTTTCATTTTAAGAAATATCTTACATACTAGTTGTACTCTAGTCACCATGAATATTTGTGAAATGCCAAACATCACAAAGTGGTTTTAAATGCTCTTAAAGGACAATTATGGGCATGATAAGTCTTAAAAACTTTCATCTCTGTCAAGAAATTAAATATATGAGGCCTCTCCAGCAGGTATCCATCCATGTAATATGAAAAATAGAGACATTTATTGAAGAAGATATAAGATACAGGGGAGACTTCTGCCAAGATGGAAGCGTAGGTGGAAGCACTTCACCTTCTCACACAACTAAGTTTAAAAACAACAAAGTTTTAGCAACAAAAACGCAGCCAAACCACAGAAAATTGAACTACATGGAAGTCTGACAACAACAAACCCTTCAGCCAAACCGGTAAGAGGGGCAGAGCCAGCAGCAGAGCGGGGTCAGGCAGGAAAGATCCACCGGACCCATGCCAGCAGCCATGGGCAGATCCCAGGTGTGGAGAAGTGGGAGGACCCACTGAGGGTGCAAGGTGGCGGACCCACTGAGGGCAGACCGTGGTCACACATTTGCGCGCAGATAACCCAGTGTAGGAGCTAGCGGTGGTGAGATGGACCGCGCAGGCCCCAGCAGCGGAAAGGGGCAAAAAGAACCACCATTGTCCCTCTCTGACCCCGTCCCCACATACAGCATCACAAACCAGTGACCTGGGTGGCCCTGTCCTGGTGAACAACTAAGGCTCTGCCCCTCCTACGTAACAGACACAAACAGATCAAAACATGGCTCAAGAACAACTCAAAGCCCCAGAGCCAAAAAATCTAAGCGATGAAGAAATAGCAAAACTTTCAGATACACAGTTCAAAACACTGGTGATCAGGATGCTCACAGAACTGCTTGATTTTAGTCATAAATTAGAGGAACATATGAAGGCTAAACTAATTGAAATTAAGGAAATACACAGGAAACCAATAGTAATGAAAAGGAAATTGGGACTCAAATCAAAGGAGTGGACCAGAAGGAGGAAAAAAATGACCAAACAGAAAATATGAATAAACGAGAATTCAAAAAAAAATGAGGAGAGGCTTAGGAACCTCCAGGACATCTTTAAATGCTCCAACATCTGAATTATAGAGGTACCAGAAGGGGAAGAGGAACAGCCATGAGTGGAAAACTTATTTGAACAAATAATAAAGGAGAACTTCCCCAATCTGGCAAAGGTAATAGACTTCCAGGAAACCCAGGAAGCTCAGAGAGTCCCAAAGAAGTTGGACCCAAGAAGAAACACACCAAGGCACATCATCATTATATTAGTCAAGATTAAGATGAAGGAAAGAATCCTAGAAGCAGCAAGAGATAAGGGGACAGTCACCTACAAAGGAGTTCCCATCAGACTGTCAGTGGATTTCTCAAAAGAGATCTTACAGGCAAGAAGGGGCTGGAAAGAGGTATTCCAAGTCATGAAAACCAAAGATCTACAGCCAAGATTGCTCTATCCAGCAAAACTTTCATTTAGAATGGAAGGGCAGATAAAGTGCTTCTCAGATAAGATCAAATTCAAGGAGTTCATCATCACCAAGCCCTTATTATATGAAATGTTAAAGGGACTTACCTAAGAAAAAGAAGATAAAAAAGATGAACAGTGAAAGGACAGCAAACTCACAGTTATTAACAACCACACCTAAAACAAAAGCAAACTAAGAGGATAGCTAGATCAGGAGTGAACCATAGAAATGAAGATCACATGGAGGGTTAGCAACAGGGGAGTGGGAGAAGGAGAAGGGGGGAGAAGGTACAGAGAATAAGTATCATAGACGGTAGGTAGAAAATAGGGGGAGGGCAAGAATAGTATGGGAAATATAGAATCTAAAGAACTCGAGACATGTGGTCATAAACTAAAGGGGGGAAATGGTGGGGGAGGGGGTGTGCAGGGTGGAGGGGAATGAAGGGGGGAAATAAAACAACTGTAATGGCATAATTAAGAAAATATATTTTAAAAAAGAAGATATAAGATACAAGAAGTGTTGTACCTAGGACAATGACACCTCAGCCCCCTTCAAAGTACGCACCTTGGGACCTCACACAGTTCTCCCAATCACCATCAGCTGCCCTGTTGTATTTCCCTGAATCTTATGGGCAGTTTGAAATCTCTTCCCTCTCAAAGGTGACTTTAGTGTTGGGAAAAACCAGAAATCACAGGGGGCCAAATCTGGGCTGTAGGGGGCCTGAGTCACCTGGGTGATTTGATGTTTTGCCAAAAACTCTGTACCAGACATGATGCATGAGTGGGTGCATTCTAATAGTGAAGCTGCCAATCACCAGTTGCCCATAGCTGCAGCCTTCTCAATCGTCCAAATAGTTCCCATGGAGGAATGTTAGAGCTTACTGCAGAATTTTATGCAGATTCGTTTTTTTATTCACTCAGTCATCTTGAATGTGATGGCTGCACAGTACTCATTCTTACTCAATGGCATCTACCACCCCCACTGACGAGTACAGTGAAGTCATCATTGTTCACTCATGTGTATTCTAGTTCACTCTCCTTGGCTCCTAGGTTAATCAGTGTAGCACAAACTGTTCTCGTTATATTAACCACGGCTGGGCTTTTTCTGGACAGACCTCATATAGTCCCAGTCTTGGATATTGTAGGAATTGGCATCCAAGACACAGATTGAATGAAAATAAGAATGTTATGTGATTAATTAAGGTTTTCCTAACTAAATTAAGACATGGATATCTCAACAACAGTAATGATAGCGGAAGTTATCTGAACTATATTGGAAGATGTTGAAGCATATATTTTAGTGAAAAATATTGGGTGGTTGACATTCCTTCATTATTCTATGTTTTTACCAATTGCATTCTTCATTACAATTTATCTGCAGAATATTATCGATCATTCATTATATTTCATATATATGTCATCACATACTAATTCAGATGCTAACAAGTCTTCCCTCCTTTGCCTATTTCATAGCTAGGAGCTTTAAATGTGAACCAGTAAGAAATCTAACTTGAAGATTTCAACTTTCTTCTTATTCTATTTAATAAAATTATGGCTTAAACTAGGGCATCCATTTAGAACTCACTAAAAAAACAAAATTGAAAAGAAAGAATATAACCTATATAGTTGGCTTGTACGCTGAATTCACCTCCCTCCCCCCAAAATTCCAAGGCCTATAAAGTTTATAATATAATCCTATTATGCATTAAAAATATTTTGTTGCAAATTTTAATGTATCACTGTCAGCCATTTTCTGTTATATTCATACAGAATATGTATTCTGCACATTATGATCATCATATACAGCAAGAAATACTTTTTTCACATTCATTTATTTCTGTAAGTGGAAAAATGTCTTATAAAACAATACCCTTACTATGGTCAAGAACTTTGATATTGTCTTATATTCTCCTCTATCATTTTCTATTCCATTTTATTTTTTAAAGATTTTTATTTATTTATTTTTAGAGAGAAGTGAAGGGACAGAGAAAGAGAGGAAGACAAACATGGATATGTGAGAGATACAATTACCTCTCACACGCCCCCAACTGGAGGCCTGGCCTGAAACCCAGGCATGTGCCCTAACTGGGAATCGAACCTACTACCTTTTCCTTCACAGGCCGGTGCTAAATCCTTTGAGCCACACAAGGCAGGGCTCCATTTTATTTTATTATTATTATTATTTTTAAAGATTTTATTTATCTATTTATCTATTTATCTACCTTTAGAGGGGAAGGAGAGAGGGAGAGAAACATCAATGTATGGTTGCCTTTCGTGTGTCCCCTGCTGGGAACTGGCCTGCAAGGAACTGGCCTGCAACCCAAGCATGTGCCCTGACTGGGAATTGAACCACGATCCTCCATTCCCAGGCCTGTGCTCAATCCACTGAGTTATACTAGCCAGGACTCCATTTTATTTTTAAATATGCTGATACAATTCCAGTAGACTGTATTACAGAACACATTAGTGAGTCCTGCAGTTGAAAAGCTCATTTAATAAATATTTTTTTTAAAGAGCCCTGATTAAAAATAGAAACTAGGGAATAAAATTTATAAAGACAAATATTTTCTTTACCTGTAATAGAGGTAATTTTACACATTTTAACTAACTAAATCATTGACAAAATTCCATCCTCTTTATTCATAGAGAATTGCTGTTGATTTCCATATGCATGCTAGAGTAAAATATGATCAGAGATATATATTTTAATTTATAATCTAATATGAATATTCACTCATATATATATACACATATATATGAAACAAATGTTTCACCAAGCAAATTCACTTTTGCTGTATGCAGTACACTGTGATTTTTTCTATTTTATTTATTCCATCTGTTTCTGCCCTTTCATTTTATAAGTGTATTGTAACACATTCAATTGATTTCCCCAAATATAATTGAGTCACAACCAACAGTTTAAATAACACAAAGGACTTGTGCCAGAAGATTTTCAGTTAAAATTTGTTTAATATTTCTAACAATGTAAATGATTTTAAATATGTTTTGTAAAGATTGAAGTTCTCTACTGTGTGAAAAATGCTGCTTTGAACTGTTTATTTTCTCTCAGGGCTTCAGATTTCTTATCTATAAAGTAGAAATAAAAGTAACAACAAATAATATGCAAGTGCCTACTATATTAAGCCTTTTTATAGAGGAATTTATTAATTGGCATAGAAGTTATATCCATTTTACGCATGTTATAAAGGATTAAATTAAAATTTGATTGAAAACCAGGTTGCCTATATCTAAGTGGAGAACCTAATTTATAAAACTAATGGAAAGGGCAAATGACTTGAAAAGTATAAGACTCTATACAAATGTGAGATATTATTTAAATTTGAAAAGTTGAACAAATTCACCCTGGCTGGCATGGCTCAGTGGATTGGGTACGAGCCTGCAAACAAACCAAAGGTCGTTTGTTTGATTTCCAATCAGGGCACAGCCTGGGTTTCAGGCCAGGTCCACAGTAGGGGGCACTTGAGAGCCAACCACACATTGATGTTTCTCTCCCTCTCTCTCCCTTCCCCTCTCTAAAACCAAATAAATAAAATCGTTACAAAAAGAAAAAAAGGTTGTACAAATTCAACTCAAGGCCTAGTATAAACTTAACAATGTGAAGTGACTGTAAGAATGATGTTAATATTTATATACCTTAATTTGAAATAATTTTCCACCAGATTATAAATCTAGCTAATCTTTATTAATTTCCTTGAGTAGACCACACCTTATTGATAATAGCATTTCAGTTAGTTGAGACACTTTACCCACATCTATAATTTTCGTTATAATATCCTGAATCTAAAGTTCCACAGCATTCACTGCTTTTTAAATTGTATTTGATCTTTCAAAAAGCATGTTTTTTCTGTATGGTGTAGGCAAATATTTCCAATGAACTTTCAAATGGGTGGCAAATCTCCACACATTAACTATCTTTTCATTTTGAATTTCTTAGAACTAGTGTGGTATATTTGAAAGATGATATATAATTTATCCTCTAACATTATTTTGACAAGTAATTATATTTTAGATGTATTTTAAATAGCCTGTATTTATCTAACTCAGATTTGAGAGTATATGTCAAAAGTGAAACAAATCCTTTTCATTCCTAACCTGATTTACGGGAATAAGAAATCACAAGTGGACTCAGAAGTTAAAATTTAATGATATATTTTACATTTAGTCAAATATGGCTTGAAAAAGGAACAGATACCAATTACTTTCAGCTGAAAAAAAGATGGAGACTTTAAAAACGTTTCATGTCCCCAAAATAGAATATAATGATACTGTTTAAAATTTAATAATCACAAATATTAATACAATAAGATTATTTATATAGATTTTCTTTAAGTAGCTCATCAGTTCAATTCTTTTGCATGCAAACCTTTAAGCATATAATCATGGGTTCTTATCAGCTTTCCTCAAGTCTTTACACTTGTCATATTTCATATAGTTTCTTTGCAGAAAATTTCCTTTGAAGTTTGCCTATTTTCTATTCATGATATATGTAAAGAAAAAATAATATAAAATGCATCTGTAGTCATGAGTTTGCCATCCATTTTAGTAGCAATACATCCTGTAGCAGGTGTAGACATTTTTAGATAAATATTTTTGAGTTTTCAATATAATGATCAAATTCATTGAAAAAAGTTTCACAGTGGAAATACTTATTCCTGTAGTTTAAAAATAGCATATCATATTCCATGTTTTGAAGTGAATAAGAAAAGAACTCTCATTAAGAAATACTTTCAAGGAATCTGATGAACACTTTAAATACCAAACCTAGCTGGTATGGCACAGTGGATTGAGCACTGGCCTGGGAACCAAAGGGTCACTGGTTTAGTTCCCAGTCAGGGCATGTGCCTGGGTGGCAGGTCAGGTTCGCAGTAGGGTGCATGAGAGGCAACCACACATTAATGTTTCTCTCCCTCTCCCTTCCCCTTTCTCTAAATATACATAAATAAAATCTTAAAAAAACAAATATAAAAAGAAACACCAGATTGTAAAATTATAAGGTAAAGAGGGAGGAAATGCAGACCATTGCTGTTTCCCAGCTGCATTTCATACTCAACTCGTCATTCCATAACAGTTTCAACTTTTCAAAAAGAAAGTTTATGGACTTCCAAGTGGTCCCCAAAGTCTTGTCCACAAATCTTCTACACCAGGTTCACCTGCAGTGATTGTTAAACCCCACTTCAGTCCTACCAAGTCAGACTGTGAAGATGAGTGCAGGAATTTCTAATAATAATTAGAATGTCTAATTATCATACTCTTCTAGGGTTCAATTTATTCAGAATTTTAAGAATTCTAAGAACACTGAGCAGTGGGGTTCAGAGATGCTAGATGCCCTGCAATGTGCTGGACAATCATTCACTATGCTTATCAGTCCTGCACGAGTTTGGAGTATTATACTTGGCATTCATGAAAGTGAAACTATAGTAATAAACATCCATGGAACCTAATTCTGTTTTTCAGATAAACAAAATTTTTTACATGGTTTCATTTAATACACTGAATTTTCCTATAATCATTACTGTGTATTGGAGGAAAATTGGATGTTGTTTTGTTTAGAATCGTATCCAGTCATTTGTTATTTCAGAAATGCACGTCACTCAGAGTGATGCTACTCCTGTGTCTCAGTTGCCAACACAACGCATCCATCAGTCTGGCCTTGTAGCTTCTGAATTTATGGTGATTCCCTTCATAGGTAAAAGCCAGTAATGGCTTCATGATCTCTCTGGTGTAATCGGCCTGAGCATCAGTATATTGAAATACATAGAGAGCATTTACATTTTAACCTACTTCCCTCTTACTTATCATTAGTGTTACAGTTAAAGGTTTTTTCAATTATAATTTTGAATTCAAGACAAAGGGATCATTGTAAGATGTTATATGGATTTGATGAAACGGAGGAAGAATTTTTCCAAACAGGTCGGAATGTTTTTGCAAGATAAATTTCCCAGCATCTTTCTAGAAATAAATTTTAATTACTGAAAAAATTGTAATGTCTGATAAAGTTTCAGCAACTTTCTTCTGTCTCTAAATGAGGTTTAGATCTTCTAGGACCAAAGTGGGTAACTGATGGACTAGCCTAATTATTTCTTTTTCTTGTGTTAAATCCAGTGGTTCCCAATCAAGGACAAATTTATTCCCCAAGAGAAATTTGACAATACCTTGAGAAATGTTTGGGTCTTGCAACAAGAAGGTGCTACTGGCATCTTGTAGGTAGAGGTTTGGGTTGCTGCTAACATTCTACAATGCACAGGATGGCCCCTAAAAACAAATAATTATCTGGTCCAAAGTGTCAATAGTGCCAAAGTTGAAAAGTCCTGTTCTAACCTTTTGTTTTTCTCTATGATATGTTTACCCAAAAAGAGAATTTTGAAATGGCCCATGCTGAGGTCTCTTCCCTTAATGCAGGCTTTAGCTAAATTTGGCAGGAGTTTGTTTATTATTTATTTGAAAAGATTTTTCCCCATTCTATTTAAAGTAGCTAGCCTGGAGGCTATATAAAAAAAGATAAATGATGCTGTAGAGTTGTTCAGTGTCTAGTTATTCCTATGTTCTTTATTTATGTTCAGGGAGAGATAAAGAACCATTACAAAATATCTATAAGTAGCACTAAGGGAGTTAGTAAACAAGAAATTATAACAAGCCAGTTGAAAGAAATAAGGATCGGCAAGTGATGGAAATACAGAGATAAAAATACAGACGGCATTGAGGAAGGGAAATTGTCTACATTTCTTAACCTTGTACATGTGGGAGGATTTGAAAATATTATCAAAACCCTAAGTTTTATGTTGGAAATGGAAATGGCACAAGATTTAAAGAGAAATATTTGGTATCCTCTGTTGATCAAATTTAAATGATGATTCATTTTCAAAAATAATACATAAAACAAAGCATTTGACCTCATTTTAAGTGTCCCGGTTAATGTCTCCTCATTGGTGCCAAACAGGACTAAATTTCCATCACCAGCTTGTTTTTTTTAAATATTTATTTATTTTTTAGAGAGAGGGGAAGTGAAGGAGAAAAAGAGGGAGAAAAACATCAGTGTGTGGCTGCCTCTCATGTGGACCCCCTGGGGACCTGGCCTGCAACCCAGGCCTATGCCCTGACTGGGAATGGAACTGATGACCCTTTGGTTCACAGCCCATGCTCAAACCACTGAGCTACACCAGCCAGGGCTCCAGGCTGGTTTTTGATGAAGAGGTCAGCATCACACAGGGCTCCCAAAGAGCGGAGATATAAAGAGAGAAAAATATAGTAGCCTTTTTCTTGGGTTATGAAAATATTCATATGTTATTTAACTATAAAGACAAAGTTGATTGAGTTTAAAAATAAATAAGAGACCAGCAAAATCACTTAGACATCCTTATGAGAAGAAAATTACCTTCCTAGAACTTCTCTCAGTTTAGCTTACTTAGACATATCCGCATTCTTTGCTAATTGCAAGTGCACATGTGTTAATAATCAATTCCTGAGTTGCACACTAAATTTATTTTGAATCTTCAATGATTTCATATGGCTATGGTAGCACGCAGTTAGCATTTATGTTGATATCTATTAGACCATAAGTCCAGTGTTTTTCAGTACTTAGAGACAAGTAATATAGTGCCAACAATAAAGCTTCTCTTAATACACTAGAAACACACACACCTCTACCATATCCTAAATTGTTCACTTTTCATTGTGAAACATAAATGTTCTTCTATCTCTTTTAAAGAATCACAAGGTATTTATAAAATCTTGAATAATATACTGGGTTTCAAAAATCAGAGCTTTCAGCAATTTCGCTGCTGGGAAAATACCCTAAGAGCTCTGAAACACCAATCCAAAAGAACCTCTGCACCTCAATGTTCATAGTAGCACAATTTACAATAGCCAAGTGCTGGAAGCTATAAGTGCCCATCAGCAAATGAGTGGATCAAGAAATTATGGTACATTTACACAATGGAATTCTATGCAGCAGAGAGAAAGAAGGAGCTCTTACCCTTTGCAACAGCATGGATGGAACTGGAGAGCATTATGCTAAATGAAATAAGCCAGACGGTGAGGGGCAAATACCATATGATCTCACCTTTAACTGGAACATAATCAACATAAAAAAAAGCAAACAAAATATAACCAGATACATTGAAATTAGGAACAATCTAACAATAGCCGGAGGGGAGGGGGAAAGGGACTGTGAGGAGAAGGGATTTCAGGAACTAGTATAAAGGACACATGGACAAAATCAAGGGGGAGGATGGAACCTCAGGAGGGAGGGAGGTTTGGCTGGGGTTGGGGGAGTGGTGGGGGGAAATGCAGATAACTGTAATTCAACAATAAAGGAGTTTATGAAAAAAATCAGAGCTTTTGTTTCAGATCATCTGACATTTTTCTACTTTCAGATTCCATATCAAAGTTGTGAGGAGAATCATGATACCTCAATCCAGGAATTTCTGGCATTTAATTTCAGGAAAGCTGAGAAGGACAAAATGATCAAACTAACATAAATAAAATGAATAGAGACATGATAATTGAATGCAATGGCTGATCCTGAATTGTCAAATAATTGCTATAAATTATGTTAGTGGGACAATCGGCATGATTTGCATTCAGAATATAGATTTGATAATAGTAAGATATAAGTTTGAAATTTCCTGACATTGATCATTGTGATAGGGTTACATAATAGGGTTTCTTAGAACTTAGATTCACACTAAATTATTTAGGAATAAAGAACCATGATATTTATAACTTACTCTCTCAAATGATGTACCAGAATTCAACTAGGCAGACAGAAAATAAAAAGGGGTGAATCTCTCTTTCCTCTGTCTTTTTGTTCTATTCAGATCTTCAATGGACTGGATTATCCACATTGGGGAGAGCCATCTTCTCTACTGAGCCCACCAATTCAAATGCTAATATTGTCTGGAAATACCTTTACAGATTTTTTGAGAAATATTGTCTAATCTGGGCACTCTTGGGCTTAGACAAATGTATGGATAAAATTAACCATCACAAATGGTTAGCAGTAATAATGATTTCATCATTTTTCTTGTTATTAATGTATGTGATAGTAGTAATAGTATATGTAGTGAATTGTGTGCTTCACCCAGGCCTTGTCTTCATTGTCAAGGCATCCTCACCCCAGCTGCTTAGAATATGAGCTGCCAACTCACATAATTGTGCAACTCCCAGGTAATTGAATTTAGCAGCAAGGAAACATCTTGTCCATGACTAGACCCGCTCTCAGGAAGCATTCCTTAATCAGTGATTGCTTTCTATGGTGATAAAACTGGTCTGGCCTCCCATGCTCAATTTATGACAATGTTGAAGGCCCATCCAGCTCTGGGGCTCTTTCTAATATTAACTGAGATTTCAACTGCAATGACATTATCATTGTCCCTTTGCCACTTTGTCCCTCTAAGACATTTAGTACCAAATATGGTCCTAGGAAGCAAACTCTAAACGGGGATTGTAGGGGTATATTATTTGCTGGCCAACAGGCAAACAGATAAAAATGCTACTAGTAGGTAGAGTTGGGCTATTGTGGTTATCCTCTAAATGCTGTAAAGGTACAATTATTAACTTTTTTTTTTTTACCGATGATGGACATAAATAGGGTATTGGTAGGAAAGAACACACTTGCAAGTGAAGTACTTCTGCTGCTTAAGAGGTGTGAGAAAAATGTTCCATAAATACTATGAAATTGAGTAGCAGCTGCTATGCACTAATGATTCCTGGAAAAGAGATAATAACAGGCTTAGAGAGACTAATCACCAATTCAAGGAAAATTGTGAAAACCAGAGAATATCTTTGACAGCATTTAAGGGGACTTTAATTTATTATAGCCAAAGAACAGACAGAGCAGAGGATCAGTCTGTGGACTAATTCTGTGAGTCATGGAGCTTCAGAGGTGGAATTCTCAGCCTCAGCAAGTTTTTTACAACAAGGTCAGGCCCTGATAAGAAAGATGGAGGCAGCAAATGAGCCTGAAGATTGTCCCACCCTTCCTTGTTCGGAATGCATGCACCCTCTTCTCTTAATTTAAGACCACTTAAAGGCCTCAAATGACTGCCTCCCTAAGGCACTACCCCTGCCACCTTCTTTCCTGGAAACTGCAATATAACAAGAATAAAATTCCAACATAATTTTTCTAGAAATGTTCTGGGCTTCTGAAAAGAAAAGAAGAATTATATGTTGAAAGAGCCAACTAATCTATATTGGAAGGAGCAAGGAGAATGTGTATGGGCTCTTTGCTGAGGGTTTTAGATCATAGGAACAGAACATGAGGTTGGTTAATGTGCAGTTTGTAAATATCTAACCTCTCCCTTGTGATAAAGGATTTCAATACCCTAGCAAAGACTCCCAGTGAAAGTATTAACATGCTGCAAACATAGGTTATGGAAAGCACTTACTATTTCAGAAATTAGGAAGATCATACTTCAGATAGACTTTGACCTTACTGGGTGAGAATGATTTCAACCACCAGAGATATCAGGGTGTAGGACATTTTACACTTAGGAATGCAAAAGCAACACCACAAATGTCTACGTAAAGGACTGCTATAGTTTTGATAAATAAAAACATATGTTTTTAATGAGGATGGTGGTAATGGGTGGAAATACCAAAAGTACAGGTTAATTAAAATGTTGCTGTTTTCACATCTATAAATATAGATTCATTTATAGTCTTTCATTTTGTTCAAAGACACATACAAACAAATGCTTTAATAAATGTTTTGATTATGCATAGGTAAATCACAGATGCTGTTTTTAAGTGAGAAAATGAGTCGTCAGCTAAATCTTATGAATTATGTTGACAACTCTACTTTATTACCATCTTACAGGCTCAGTGAAACAGAGCTGGAGGCTGAACCAAAAGTTGTAATAGGAGAAATAAACAACCTAACTCCTCAAGACAACACTGAACTAACACAGTTAACTTCTCTCTCAAAGATCTGAAGGATTCTGAATGGAGAGAATGTGTAATCTAGTAAAACCTCTCAGAATCAGGGGCTGGCAAGAACCCAAGAACACTTGCACATCATTCACTAAAAGTTATAAAGGTGTGCAGGATCACACACCATGTCTTCTAGAAAGGAACAAGGCTCCATGGGAAGGAGAATCCCCTATCAATTTCTTTAATTCCACTGATAGAAACAAGAAATTGAAGTTTAATGTAGTCTGTGGAGAAAAAAGAATTATATTTAATAATAGAGACAAATGAATCAGTCCTCCTATCTGGTCAAAAAACCCTTCCACAGGTCATTCATATCCTATGAGATGTATCATGTGTTATGGGGGTAGGAACACTTCCACCTCCTATACTCAGCTCTATAAAGTTAAAACCTGCCAGCAGTGTGCATTTACTTGCAGATGAAGATGAGAAGGCTCCTTTGTTGAGTAAAATATTTTGTTTCTACAAATATATTCCTCTGAAGCAATGAATCAACAATGACTGCTATTCTGCGCAATAATCTGTAGTGGCTCTCAAATTTGGTGTGCACAAGTAAAACATGAATGGTTTGTCAAAAACTGACACCCTGTCACTCTGATTGAGTAGGTAGGGATTGAGAATAGACATCTGAATTTTTTAAAACAACCTCTTTGTTTCAAATTCATGTCAAATTTTAAGGAATAAGCCATGCAATGAAAGATAAATGCCATATGATCTTGCCTATAAGTGGAACCTAATCAACTAAACAAACCAGCAAGAAAAATATAGCCAGGGACATTGAAATAAAAAACAAACTGACAGTAACCAGAGGGGAGGGGGAGAAGGATAATGGGGGAAAATAGGGATAAATAGGGGAAGGGTCATCAAGGAATGTGTATAAAGGACCCATGGACAAAGCCAAAGCGGGTAGCATTGAGGGTGGGAGGTGGGAATGGGCGGGGTGGGGGTCGAGGTGTGTGTGGGGGGAAATGGAGACAACTGTACTTGAACAACAATAAAAAATTATTTAAAAAAGAAAATGTCAATCAATTGTGTCTTCATTATTTACAAAGTAAATTTTTATGAGAACTTGAAGGCATGTTTCTTTTTAAAAAATAATGACACTTTTATTTCTCTTTTTTTCCATTTAAGATTATAAATAAAGACTACTCTTTCATGTGGAGGAAGCAAGGTGGCTTCTGCAGTGGTGTGTCAAACCTAGAGTTTAGGGTAGAGAGACTTATTTAGAAAATGTGGGTGTTCCTTGGCCAATGTGTTTGGGAAACAGTCATGCCTTCTGCACAGTTTGAAGTTGGCTGTGTTGTTGCTGTTGTTGATGATGACGGTGGCAGTGTTGATATCCCAAATCTTTAGTAAGGTTTCACAGACTTCTATTTTATAACTCTGCTTTGGGAAATAAACATCTAGACACATGACCATGGATAAGAAAAAGCAATTAGAGAGGAGCAGTAACAGACCAGGGAAAACCAGTATCAAGGCAATTTAGAGAAGTAGGAGTCCAAAAAGGGGTGATCTGAGGTTGAGACTTATTTGTGGAACATGCAAGAATATCTGTGATATTTGCAGAAAAACCACTGCAGAGAGATGCTGGTAAAAGCCTGAAGTTCCAAAGTCAAGTGGCATGAGGGCTTACACTACTATTTGGGCATCCTATAAACCTGTGATTCTCAGTGACGGGAGAGGTTATGAAAATATACATAGCATTTGTAGTTTCTGGGGGTAAAGCTAATCAGTGAGGTGGGAGGTAAGTTGTGCAGAAAATTATAATGAAAATGTCACAACTTCAGTTTAGGATATCATCAATGTCATAAGGAATCAGAACTTGAACTTTTAGACAGTGCATTTGACTTTTGGGATCACTACATAGATATGACCTTACTTTCCCTCAACTTGGCCATTGGTGACATAACACCAGCACCTTCAAAGTCTACGAGGCAACAATCAGAATCAACACTAGCTACAAGAGCATGACAATAATGGGCTTAAGTGTCACCACTGGTTAGTTTTTCAAACCAGAAGTATACATTCTCAATCTCTATTGAAATGTTGACATGGGTCTTCCCCATATCTCATTGAAAGAAAATATAAGCAAAGACCTTTTTTGTTCCCCAGAGAAGTCCTTCAGGAAGGACACACAAAGAAATTGTGAGGAGAGAAGAAGATTACTTAGTTAGCCAGATCAAGCTAAATTAATGATGTGATTAAAATTCCCCCTCCTCATATTCTTTCATCCATCCATCTGTCCTTTCACTCCTTCTTTGAAATGTTTATTTTTGTCTGCTCTGTGCTGGGCACTATTCTTAGTTTCCTCAGAACTTTTCTCTTACCCATCCCCTCCTCTACCATGATCTTTGTGATCTTATCTAGCTTCATGGTTTATAAAACAATCTGTGTTCTATGGGTACCTCTAGCTTAGCCTCTAGATTTCTCCCAGGAACACCAGTCTTATATATTCAACCAACTCTTCAACATCTGCACTTGGATATGTGATTGAGATCTTGCAGCCTGCCATTTGCATGCAGTTAATTTTGCTTCCACTCTTTTGCTTCTATCATCTACTCCTATTCTCAATGCCTAGTTATGCTGTTGAAACCTTATTTGTATAGTAAAAGCCTACCTTGTCATTTCACGCAGATTAAGAGACTCAGTCCTGGCAAGGGTTTTATAAAACTGAGTTTAAATCCTACACATCTTTGATCTCATTTCCAATGGCTCTTCTCCCTATTTCCCTTTCTCCAACCATACTGATCTTGCTGAACATCATAAACCAGGGATGTCCTCACCTCTGTGCTTTTGTACCTTTAGTTTCTTTTGTCGAGAATGCTCCTCCCTTAATTATAAAATTGTTTGCTCCCTTATTTCCTTTGAGTCTTGCTAAAATTCCACCCTCTCTGGCAGGTTTCTCTGATAGTTCTATCCTAAACGTAATGCCTCCTCCATTTCTTCCTGTTTTCTTTTTCATTGTAGCACTATTATAATAGCACAGTATATACTTTATTTACATGTTTTCACTGTCTTATCCTGTCTACCCATGGAATGCCAGCTCTTTGTGGATTTGTTTTGTTCTTTGCTGAGACCCTATATATTAATTATTCCTGACATGTTTGTTGCTAAATGAATATTTCTTTGTGAAGTCAACCAATTAATTCAACCTTGAGCAATAGTTTTCTGTATACCACTTTCATGGTTGCTGTGAAAGTCTTAGAAAAGAGGCCAGTACAATTAACTGAAAATGGGAGATTACCGAGTCATGTTTTGCTTCCTTTCTTTTATATTTGCTATTGGGTGAATCTAGAATGTCTATGTGACTGATGCTTTATTAACCAGAAACAAAATTCCTGCCAATGATTTCCTTTGGAAAGTAAATTATTTAAAGGTACATTATCAATTTTCTTTCCTGTTTAGCCATTTCTTTATCTTATTACACAAAATTGTACAAACTGAGGCTGTTAATAATTTCATGGAGCAGTCTGAGTTGCTCTGAAGCTGTTTAATGTCATCACTCCTCTCACTCCACTATTTAACTCATGTGGCAAATTGAACAAAAGAGCACATGGAGTTAAGACCTGTAGATGTTTCATTAATATTTTCATTATTCAGAGGCACTCATTTATAATACCTTAGACTCCTTCCTATGATGTAGAGAAGGTGGTTAGATAAATCTCCTAAGTTAATATACTAAGATCTTGTCATTCCCCCTGAATTTTTTTTTTGCCCTTAGACTAGGACAGTATTTTTTATATAGACATTAAAACATTGAATATTTTACTAAAATTTTTTCAGACTTCTTACAAACACCCAGGAACTCCTCCTCTGGATGTGCCCTGAAATCTATGTAACTCGAAACCAATATTCTCTCATTGAAAAAAGTTTCCATCTTTTCTTCCTAATAGGTAGTATTTTTGTACATTTTAGTTCTTGACATAAAGACAGGAGTGTAGCAGTAAGCAGGATATAATTGCTTGCTTTCTATACAACAATCCAAAAACTTTTGAAGTTTCAGTATTACAGAAACATTAAGTATATTAATCCATAACATCTTTATGGCATCACACCACTGATTGTGTAAATTTTCATTTCTTCACGCTTAAAAATTACTGTTGAATTGAAATCCCTACTCCCCTATCTGACCATTTGCAATTCTTTTTTATATTTCTGTTTACATATTCATTTTGATCTTTTATTCCTTTAAATGTTTATACACTTTAACATGGAGACTATTTATCTGACTTTTATAAAACTGAAGAAACTCAAAGAAAAAGATTCAAATAAAATATTTGTTTTTAAATTAAAAAAAACTGAAGAAACTTTCAAAACAAGAGGATAGATGTTATCTTGTTTCTTTATTGATATTTCCAAGATGCTTTGTATATTGCTTTTTGATCTGAACTTTTCTTCATATTTCTTACAAATATGAAAATACATGTTTCCCATGATTAGATATTATTTTGTGGGAAAAAATCAATAAACTAAATTATGAAACCTTATATCCTACAAAATGAAGATAATTTATACACGATAAGATTTTCTGAATTTCTAGTATATTTTTCTATACTTTATAAATAGAAATAAAAGTATTTTACTTCTATAATAGCACTTACCAAAGTTATGTATTTACTTACATATCTATCTGTTATATCTTTTGTGCTTAGAATTATGCCTGATCTTAGAACCTACTCTTGCAGGTTTTTGATAAATTATACTATGGTTAGTGAATATGTAATTTATTTTCTTTATTTTGTGCTTAATAGTTTTCTTTATAAACCTCATGTTAGGCTTAAATATTTATAGATATTTTTATTCTGAGTGTTATATATATATATATATATATATATATATATATGCTTTATATTTCCCCCTTGCTTTCTAAATTCAAACTCTAATTCTTTTTACTTGAAACATAGTACAAAATTTTAAGCATCTCTCCATAATCTATTATTCGTATTGACCCATACTGTATTTTTTGATTCACACAATAAAATACATTTTAAGTTGTAATTTAAAAATTCAGAATGTTACTCTTCTAGGAGGGAAGAAATGTTATAGGTTGTGAATTTTTATATATTTTCTTGGTTAAGAATTATTATCCTTTTTTCTTGAATGTAGGAGCCTAAAAGTGAGACAAATTATGCCAGATTCTTTCTTGAGATGTCATTTTTTTAACCTCCTGAATGAGAAGAGACCTGAAATTTCTCACATAGGATGGAACACAAATTTGATTTATGTGCATTATAATCTCTCATAACTCTGGAAAGAAAATGCACTGCTATATATTTGTAAGTGCCTGGAGGTTTAATGCAACAATATCTTTAAAGTCTACATCAGTGGGTGGAAAGAAAATATTTTCTTTCTTATTATTCTGGTCACTAATGCCCATGTAAGTATATTCAGTAGGCTAAATGTGCTTACAATTTGATTTTGGAAAAGAAGAGGAATAGAAAATTTAACTATGTAGAGTCTAAAATGGTTCACAAAAACCCTTGATTGCTTTTTTGTGAAATAAAATTCAGGATGAATTAGTGATGTCATTACATATCATTACTCACTAGGCCACTCTTCCTTCAACATTACTCGGAGAGGCAAAGAAAATGGTGAGGGAAAATAATGTGTCATTCTTTGATGGCTTATCTAAACCCAATTGCAGGATGAGTTAAAATCTTAAAAGCCTACTTTCTCTAAATGAGTACATTCTCCCATTTTTTCCCTTTCTTCTATTAATTCGACTCACTGAACAATAAAGCTCACAGTTGACCAGGATGTGCCTTACTCATGTTCCATGGTGCCAATGATGACAGATTAATGTTGATTCTACTTCCTACTCTGTGCTTTCTTGAATCTGTGAATAATGACTTCTAGAAAGGATATTTCTGCTTGGTACCAGGTATAAAATCCAGTTTCTGCTTGCTTGAGTCCTGGGCATGCCACCAACCTTCCCTGCTTCTGCTTTTTTGGCTAACAGGTTTCTTATTCTAATATCCCTCTACACTTGATATTGCAGGATTTTTCATATTGAGAAATATGGAGACAGGAATGCTTGGTTTGTTAAGGTTACCCACAGGTCATTTATCAGTCTGCTATCCATTGGTTGAATAGAATAATTACACTCACTATGCTTCATGCCATTTCCACTCCATACTTCAACCACACCAGAAGTTGATTGATTATGGTATTGCCTGTCTACCCTTTAATAAACCTTATGTATTCTGTAACGAGCCTTAAAGTTGTAATACAATTACTTCTCTAGCATTTCCTCATAACATAATCCACTGCTATCTAAAATTGCTTCAGCATTTTGAAACTCACCAACTAATGCCTAAAGTCTTGTACTGAAGACCCTCAGCTTCAAATCTGCCCAATTTATCTTCAATCCCATTTTATAGTCATCAGGGTAAACGGGAATGTTAATTTTGTTTTTGTTTGAACCCACATTTGTAAAGTTCAATAATTGCTGTTATTTCTAAATCTATAGCATTTCCCTCTAACTGGGTTAAATGTGCTAGATCCTCAATAATGTTCCCTAACAAGAAACTTCTTTTTCTTTCGTGCCAGGAATACACACATTTTTCTTTTCATATATGTCAAGGGTGGCTTAGAACATCAAACTTCTGCAAAGAATTCCCTTTCTTTTATTCAGCTCGGACTACTTACTAGTTTTCCTTCTCCATTTCTGAAGGAAAATTGTCTCCTAAGCAGCATATATCTCTTCATTTAATACATTCTGAAGTCACTCTAAAGAAAAGAATGACAAACTCTTTTCATGGTAACTTTATACATGGGATACCCAAAAAATATCTTCCTGGTATATGCTCCCTTTAGTGATTTTTTTTCTAGAGAATTTTATTTCATTTTGTTCTAAAATTTTATCTCTATTTCAAAATTTGTATGTCCCATTTCCAATCTCCCCTCCCATTTATAGGAAATCATTATCATGTGGTATACATATTTTTGTTTGTTTTCGTGCAAAATTTGCATATTTCATAATTATTATTAATATGCAAAACTTGTGTGATATGCTTCATTCTATTTTTTTAGTTATTCAAATGGACTGTATCATTGTCTAAAATATTTGCTGCCCATTCCTGTATGACTACACTTCCCTTCCCCATAGTTACCAGGCTTGGCCATGTGACTTACTTTGACCAGCGAAACATGAGAAGTGGCATATACCATGTGTGTTGTTTGCATGTTTATTTTCTCTATTTTCACTAGCATAACAAGTTTTGTCTGCTGGTTTGAATGTTAAACATTGTATCTTTTTCATTACTCCTGCCTTAAGACCAAACTCAGTGTAATTACCCCATAGGTTTTTAAATGCAAAAATGTTTTTCCTGCAAAAAAACCCAAATATTTCTCTAAACTTGTCCCTTTAGTCTTATCACCTCCACTATCATTAAGTGTATATTTATACAAAACTATAGTTCCCTCTTGTAAAGGATAAATATTTTTTCTTTTCTTTGGCCTTATATTTTTGAGGAAAATAAAACAATGATCAATCTATCATATAAAATTTATTTTTAGTAAAATTTGCTGCAATTTGTAGATTTATGTATCCTTTTAATAGAACATGTCATCGACATATATGTTTTTATATGAAACTTTCTGTGGCAGATTCTCT
Source organism: Artibeus jamaicensis (assembly GCF_021234435.1). Classification (NCBI taxonomy): domain Eukaryota; kingdom Metazoa; phylum Chordata; class Mammalia; order Chiroptera; family Phyllostomidae; genus Artibeus; species Artibeus jamaicensis. Next base: position 2,921,701 of record NW_026522028.1, on the reverse strand, counting down.
GAGGCATTTCTTAATACTTAATCTTAACATTTGAAGGATATTTTGGCTATAAACAAAAATTGAAGTTTCAAATATTTTCCCTTCATTTAAAAATATTACTCAATTATAAGCTAGTAACTCATAATGTGTGGAGGATTCTGATACTTATTTTGGTATTTGTGGGTGATCTATTTTTCTGTCTGGAATTTTAAACTTTTAATAATTTGGAATTTTATCCATATCTAAAAAAGTTTTAAAACTCTCCTGTTTTATAATGTATGATTTTCCCAACCTGAGTAATTTTATTTTTCTATATTTTGATCATTACTTTAAAAATTGTCCGTCTCTTTATTTTCTTCTTTATCTAAGACAATTAGAATCAAAGACTATTAGTATGTGGTAAAACACACATATAAAAATATTAGTTTTGCATTAGTATACAATAATGATAATGAAAGAACTTGTCCATGTGTCCATATGAAAAAATAAGAATGATTCCCACAAATAAGCAAATAAACTAGATAAAAAATTATACATATACTTGATTGCAGTTAAATAAAAGAAACCAGTATAAATATCTATAAAAGATCATCATAGTTTTTAAAATGGTATCTTTTTGCAACCATATTAAAATGCAAACTTGGTCATAATTCAAGCAATCATATCCAGGGTAGAGCAAACGTAGATTTACAGTTGTGAGTATGTGAAACACAGTTTATTCTTATATTACTATTTATTAATTATTGTATTATTTTCTATATGAACAACTATAAATCTAATTTTACCCCACCCTCTATAGGTGGTTCTCTTCCTAGACTTTCTATTTAATCCATTTTTCTGCTTTTTATCTTTTTAATGATAACACACTGTCTTTATCACTGTTACTTCTGCCTATTAAATCTTTACATTTCAACATGTTTGTGTTAGCCTTAATACTGCTACTTAAATTTTCTTTGCAACTTTTCCTTTTGCGTATTCATATATAGTTTATGTTTGCTATTTTACACTCATTAGTGCATGGTGCTGTGATTTTGACTGGGATCACAGTGAATAACAGACCAACTTTTAGGGAGACTTATATCTCAATTATAATATGTCTTTCATTAATGAATATAATATATCCCTTTATTTATTTAGGTTCTCTGTAATTATTCTAAACAGTTTTGTATTTTTGTTATATAGATATTGCACAAATTTTTCTTGAGTTATAAGTAGATATTGGCTTTTGTTTGTATTGCACATGGTATCTTTTAAAAATTTTTCTTTCTCATTTGTCTGTTGCTGCCACATGGAATTGTACTTAATTACTGTATATTAACACTGTATTCCGTGACTTTTTTTGATCTTCACCTGAAGATATGTTTATTGATTTTAAAGAGAAAGGATGGGAGGGAGAGAGATACATCAATATAAGAGAGAAACATAGATCAGTTGCCTCCCATATGTGCCCCGACCAGAGACTAAACCCACACCCTAGGTATGTGCTCTGACTGGGAATCAAACCCACAAATTTTGGGGTGTACAGGATGACACTCCAACCAACTGAGCCACCTGGCCAAGGCTATCCAGTGACTTTATAAGTTAACTAATTGATAACAAATATTTGCCACCAACAGATAATGAGTGTTTTGTTTCTTCTTTTCTAGTTGTGATATATTTCCCTCTAAATATACTGAATACAAGTAAATACAAAATATATAATGTATAAAATACATAAAATATTTTTAAAATATCCTTGTCTTGATTTTGTTCTTCAAGGAAAATTACTAATATATCTTCATTAAGTGCAATGTGTACTTTAGGTTTTTTTAGTTACAGTTTTCACAACATATATAGGAGCACCTAAATACATAAAACAAATGTTAACAGAAAAGGATAAATAGGCACCAATACACTAATGGTAGGAAACTTTAATACCCCGCTTACATGAACAGATACATTATTGTTGGGAACTTCCCTGACTGGTTTTAGGAGCTGTAAACCCCCCGTGGCTAAAGCTGAGTGAGTGATCTTCAGACCATAAGCCACTAAGGAGACAAAGCTTATCTCCCTGGCAGGAGCTCCACTTCTGCTCCTTTTTCCATAATTGGCCCCCAGTGCTTGATCAGTTATCCAATGACAGGTAAGATTCCCCAAGGGGGGAATGACCTAAAACAGGAATGATCAAGTGGAGGCCCTAGGGAAGGACTTGGGGGGCTAGGAGAAAGGAAGTGATGGACCCTCACCCCTTGGCTTTAACGAAGCCTGACTCTTCTGAGTCCTCAAAAAGTCTCTGAGAATTCCTTGGATATCTGCCTCCTCTGCCTGACTTAAGCCTGAAACAATGACAGAGGGTGGTGGAGACCTATGCTGGGAATGGCAGGCTCCCCGGGTGATCGGGCCTGAGAAAGGATATGTAAAATCCTGTGAAGCCTGCTTTGCTAAGAACGCTCTTAGTTAAATGATAAAGTCCTGGGCAGAAAATGAGTTTGTTTTCTTACAATTCTATAGCCTTTTAGCTGATAAACCCTGACTTAGAAGAATCCCTTATAGTTCTTTGTATGCTATCTACTGTTTACTGCCTGACAATGATTAATAAGTTGTACCTGAAATTCTGTGCAAAAAAAAAAAAAAACAATAAAAGCCTGTGTAGGCAGGGGTCAGGGCACTCTCTCTCTCCTTGAGAGGATGGTGGCCAGGCCATTCTGAGGTGCTCCCCCCTTGAGGGAGTAGCCATGCTGTCCCTTTTCCTTCACAGGACTTGGTAGTCCATGTGAATTTCTCTTATGTTTCATCTATGATGCCATAGGCACCGTAAGCCAGTGTATACATCACATCATCCAGAAAAAAAAATCAATAAAAAACATCAGCCTCAAATGGCATATCAGTTTGTATTGACTTAAAAAATCTTTACAGAACATTCCATCCACAAACAACAGAATACTTTCTTCTCAAGTGCATGTGGAACATTTTTCAAGATATATCATATATTAGAACAAAAGACAAGTCTTAATAAATTTAGGAAGACTGAAATCATATCAAGCATCTTTTCTAACTGTAATGATATTAAATCAGAAATAACATGAAGAAAACTGAAAAATTTACAAATATTTGAAGATAAACAACCAGCTTTTGAAAACTAATGGGTCAAAGACAAAATCAAAGAGAAATTAAAAAATACCATGAAACAAATGAAAACAGAAATGTAACAAACCAAAATTTATGGGATGCAGCAAAAGCAGTTCCAAGAGGGAAGTTCAAAGTAATAAATACCTAACTCAAGAAATAAGAAAAGTCTCAAATAAAGGAACTAGAAAATGAAGAACAATGAAACACAAAGTTAGTAGAAGGATGGAAATAAGAAATTTTAAAACATAAATAAGTACATAGAAACTAAAATGACAATAGGAAACTAAGAGCTGGTTCTTCAATAAAATAAACAAAATTTACAAACTTTAACTAGACTCACCAAGGAAAAAGAGAGGACTCAATAAATAAAATCAGAAATGAAAGAAAAGATGTTACAACTGATACACAGAAATACAAAGGATCATAAGAGATTATTATGAAAAATTATATGCCAACAAATTAGACAATCTAGAATAAATGGACAAATTCCTAGAAAAATATACCATGATGAAAAAGAGAATCTAAACAGACTAATTACTAGTAAAAAAATTGAGTCAATAATTAATAACCTTTCCACAAACAAAAATCTAGGACTAAATGGCTTGAAGAGTTAATTTTATCCAACATTCAAGGAAAAGTTAATACCAATCATTCAATGTTCATTGCATCATTATTTACAACAGCCAAGATATGAAAACAACCTAGGCATATATCAATGAATCAGTGGATAAAGGTATATACATATGATTATTATATGTAGTATGTTTAATATAGTATGTTATATATTAAAAACATGTATATATAACTATTATTCTGCCATAAAAGAAAAATGAAATCATGCCACTTGTAATGACATGAATGAACCTCAAGGACATCATGGTAAGTAAAGTAAGTCAGACAGAGAGAAATTTTTCTTTATTCTTGGTTTGCTAACAGTTGTTTTTAGTTTTGTTTTGTTTTTTGCAAGGGTAGACATTTAAGAACGAATACTCAGTTTTATTGATTTTTTTTCTGAACCTGTTTGAAAATCATTGGATAGTCCTCCTTTTTATTTTCTTTGTAAAGTGATTTGGATTGCTTGATAGTACATTGTTGATATTCATTTAGATTTTTGAATGTGTAACCATGAGAAAAATCAATGTTCTCTTTTATTTTTCTTTTATATCTTCATCAGGTTTAGTTATCCAGGTTATGGAGACCTCATAAAAGGAGCTTAAATGTGACCCCTCACACACATGCTTTTGGATTATCTGGATGACCTTGGATAGTGTTTAGTATTATTTTTCCATAAATATTTGAGAGAATAAACCAGAGAAGCTATATACTCTAAAAGTTTTCTTTGTGCAAAAGTCTTTCATCACACATTTAAAAGTATATATAATAGATGTGATAGTTATGTTGTTGTTCTTTGTTTGGTTGGTTGGTTTTTGTTTTTTGGTTTTTTGCCAATCTTGGTCAATTGTATATTTGTAGAAATTTTCAGACCTGTCAACACAAATATGTTCATAAAATGTTTTTATTTGAATTTTAAAACATTTAGAATCTTTATTTATCCCCTCCTTTTCATTCTTGATGTCAGTTATTTGGTCCTTCTACTTTTTTCTTTTGTTTTGTTTTCTTGGGTAGAAGGGTTTGTTTTTTTTTTTTTTTTTTGCAGTCAATGTTTCCCTTTTCTCTCACTGTCCTTAAATTTTATCTTTGCCTTTGTTTTTTTCCATAATTCCATTGTGATATGTCTATATGTGAGTTTTTGTATTTACCCTGCTTATTGTGCAGAATTTCTTGAACAGTGTTTTGGTATCATTAATCATTCTGGAGTAAACCCAGCCAATTATCTTTTGCAGTACTACTCTACACTTTCCTCTCCTTCATAATCTTTTTGTATTATGTTAATGATTTTCAGTGTGCCTCATTTGCCTCTAATGTTTTTTTCTGCATTTTTAAAATTATTTTTGCTCATTGTGTTTCAGCCTGAATAGTTGATGAATAATTTCAATAACTGGTATTTGTTGGTTTGTTTCTGTTATCTGTTCTATTTTTCTTTTGGTCTTTTTGGGGACCATACTGTAAATTTTCTAATACATCTTAGACATTGTATTAAGTCTAAGTCTCTAAATTACCTTTAGGGTGGGTTTACTTCACCATACTCTGATAAACTAAGTAAGGGATGATGAGAAGACTAAGAACAAATTGCAGTTTCTGATAGGCTCATTATACTTTTGGTTCCCACTAAAAGCCTAGGGTATTTATTAGTACCCTTCTTTCCTTGATGTGTTTTGAACACCAGTTGTGTCTCTTAACATCAGGAAATTGTTGAAGCCTTTACTGCCCAGATTTTAGCAGCTTTCAGCATAGTATCTCTGCCTTTGGCCCTGAAATAGCTTAATAATTAAGTAAATGCCTTCAAGTGAAACTTGACTTTACAATCTGCTCCTTCTTTCTCATTAGGGATATTGTTCTCTTAAGCCCTGGCTGCCTTGGTAGCCATGCACTTCAATTTCTGTGTCTTTTGCATTTTTTGAGACTGCTAAAATCTCTTCTTGCTCTACTGCCTTGGAAGAATGGCACTTGACTAGATGTATAGCATCCTGCTCAATGCCAAGAACTGGCAAATATTTCCAGGAAAATGCAGCTCATAGAATATTTGCTTACTTCTCTGCAGAATTATTTCCAGGGGTTTGATTCCTCCATTTCTTTAGGATTCAGTGATTATCCAATGAGATACTTCTGAAGGTACACGCTTGAATATATCTTTTTTTTTTTTTTTAAAAAAGAATCCTGTTTATTTTAGGGATTTTTTTTTTTTGGTAGCAGTAACACGTTTTCCCCCAACAAGCTCTTCTATCATAGTCAGTAGCACAAATCCCATCAAACCACACTTGTTTAAATTTTTCAACTGTCATTCTACCAAGCAACAGCCATAGTTATTAAATTTACCTTTAAAGACTTATGCGGAACACTGGAAGGAGGCACACCTCCGGGTTTCAGAGAAAGAAGGCCTGAAGATGACTAGAAACCCCTCACCAGTGTTTGTAAACTTCCTATCCCAGCAGGGCTTTTTAGTTGCCCTTATGACACCTCAAGTAGCAGCACTTGGTGCCACCAATGATTTGGACCATTCCATCACTGAAGGAACCTGTTAGAATTGCTCCAAGGTATCTTAGTTCATTTTTACTACTACAACAAAATACCACAGACTGGGTGCTTATTTCCCACAGTTCTGGAGGCTGGAAGTCCAAGGGTGTTAGCAGGGTTGGGTGCAAGTTCTATTCCATGTTGCAGACTTCTTGTGTCTTCACATGATTCAAGAGGCTAGAAAGCTCTGTGTGGCCTCTATTATAAGGGCACCAACCCCATTCATGAGAGCTCCAGCCTCATGACCTAAGTACCATCCAAAGGCCCAACTCCTAATACTACCACATGGGGCCTATAGTCTACTTGGTACTTTCTCATGAAATTATAGGTCAATTCTTGGAGTTGGTATTTCCTTCCTTCTTCTATAATTTCTCTGTGGAAAAAATTTTTGTAGTGTAATCTGCATCTTTAAACATCTTGGCAGGAAGTTTAGACTTGTGTTTAATAATTTCCTTTCATTTGTTTCCTCTAGCATGGCTCTACAGAAAGCTATGTTCCTCTTTGTGGTAGAAAAAAATGACGCTCCAATTAGGTCCATGCCCTAATCCCCAGAACCTCTCAATATGCCATGTCATATGGCAAAAGGAACTTTGAAGGTGGAATTAAGGTTACTAATCAATGACCTTAAGGTAGAAAGAGTATCGGACATTATCCAAATAGGCCAAATCTAATGATCTGAGTCCCTAAGAGCAAATAAACCTTTTCCAGCTGGAGACAGAATAGATATGGCAGAAAAACAAGTCAGAAAGATTTGAAATACAGAAGGACTTGACCATAGTTTCTGATCTAAAGATGGAGGGGCAACATGATGAGGAATTCAGTCACCTGAGTGACTATTCAGATGAAAATTTTCCCCACTCATAGCCAGCAAGAAAACAAGAAACTTGTTCTTAGGACCAAGAGGAACTTTATTCTGCCAACAACTTAAATGAATTATCTCTCTTCCTCTTCTTATAAGGACAATCCATTGATCTACAACCCTACCCTTATTATCTTGTTTAATCTTAATTGCCTCCTATTTATCCTAGACAAAGTACACTTTAAAACAAAGGCTATACCAAGAGACAATGAGGACCCAGAAATTCTACTTGTGTGTATTTATCCAAGGAAACCCAAAACATTAATCTAAGACATGCATCCACGTGTTTGTTGCAGCAGTATTTACACCTAAGCATCCATCAATAGATGAATAGATAAAGAAGTGGTGCATATATACAATGAAAAATGACCCAACCATTGAAAGGATCTAAATATTGCCATCTGCAGCAACATGGATGGACCTACAGGGTATTGTGCTGAGTGAAGTAAGTCAGGTGGAGAAAGACAATTGCCAGATGATTTCACTTATATGTGGACTCTAAAAGATGAAGTAAACAAGCCAGACAGAAACAGATTCATAGATACAGAGAATATTTTGACAGTTGCCAGATCAAAGGAGGGTTGAGAGATGGGTGAAAAAAAAATAAAGGGACCAAGAAGTGCAAATTGGCAGTTACAGAATAATCACAGGGACATAAAGTACAACATAGGGAATACAGTTAATAAGATATAATAACTATGTGTAGTATCCAATCAGTACCAGACTTATTGGGGTAATCACTTCATAAGTTGTATAAAAGTCTAATCACTGGGTTGTATGCATGAAATTAATATAATATTGTACATCTACTGTAATTGAAAAAATTTAAAAATCTTTAGAAAAAGCAAGGTTAAAAAATCTTAATTGCCTTTTAAAAGCCCTTTCTCCAAATGAAGTCACATTGGGATTTAGGCCTTCAACATAGAAATTTTAGGGAGGACATAGCTCAGTTTATAGCAGTTTTTACACCTTTCTTGAAATAAACATTTATTTCCTGTACCCACAGGGCCGATATTGCAGAAAACCAAACCCAGAATGTCCTCCTGTGAGTGGTTGAATTCAAGGCAAATTGAATTGCCTACCTTGCAGGGTGTCTTCTGTTAAACTGAGGTCATATATTAGGAAAGAATGGGATCCTGAATATTGGAATGGACATGTATGGTCAAATCCCAACTAAACCTGGGGACATCAAACCCCTATGTACTGCTTTGTCTTGTTTGCCAGTAGAGGAAGGCTTTCTATCCCCATCTCAGAAGGTTAACCCTGTTTTACCTGAGCAACTATAATGCCCCCCCACCAAGGTAATCTAGACCTATAAAAAGATCAAATTTCCAACAGGACTGAAAAGGTTAATATGAAATAAAAAGTTTGACTTATTCAGTCAAACTTTTGACTCAAAAGAACTGCATAATTTTTCCAAATTATACAGACATGAATATGGGGAATATATATGAGAATGTTTATGATGAATATGGGCTGAGTGGAAGGAACATAAAGTTGGGTCAGGCTGAATTTCTTGATATGAGACAACTAAAGAGAGATTTTGGATTCAGTGCTGTAGTTCAAGGGGTTAGAGAGGGCTCTAACAGTTTATTTAGTTGGTCAGCTGAAACATGAACCAAAAGATGCCTACAAAATATGAATGTAAGTGCCAGAATTTCACTGGTACAATGTAAAGAAAAACACAGAAAGGCTTAGGAAGATTGGAGTGTTAGCCAGGTTTTGTCATGTAAGAAATGCTCCCCCACTTGGGGAGTGTCCAGAGGATACACATTTCACCACAGCTATGAGAAATAAATGTGTACAGGGGGCCACAGCATCCTTGAAAAGATCTATGGCCATTCTTCTCTGTAGGTCAGAAATCACAGCAGAAACTGTGGCCAGTTAACTGATGTTTTTACATGCAATGATGGTAAATGCATCTCAGAGTGGCAAGCCCCAAGCAGTAGCATTTACTTGCTGAAGAGAAGGTGGGCATGGTTATCATAATGGAAAGCAGAGTCAGAGCAATAATCAGAATGGTCTAAGTCACAAATACTCATACATATGGCATTGTGTAGTTAGTTAATCGTGGAATCCCTAGAAGAGAAAAAAATGAAAACTCTACAAAATTCTTACTTGATCTGTGTACATGGAAGAGTTCTATGTGGAATAAAAAAAAGTCTAACTTGGATCACCAAAAACAGAGAATTGTGACCCCGAAATCAATTCCCAGAGTCGAGCTAGTTGACAGACCTAGAGCTCTTTAAATAAAGGAAAATTGGGGTACCCTTTTAGAAGCACCTTGCCATACTGCCAAAAATCCATAGTTAATCTTCCTTCGAGCCTTCCCCAAAGGGACATAGATCCTTGTATCAGAGTACCTGTGCTTTGAGGGGAAAAGAGATATGATGTTTTTAGTGATGACTGGACACTGGCTCTGAACCAACACTAATTCCAGGGAGGTAGAGCATCACTGTGGTCCATCAGTCAGAGCAGGGGCTTTTGGAGGTCAGACGACCAACAGAGTTTTAGCATAAATCCACCTCACTGTGGGTCCAGTTGGTCCCCAAATCCACCCTGTGGTTATTTCTACACTTCAGGAATTCATGATTAGAATACACATACTCACAACTGATAGAATTCAACCATTAGTTGTCTGACCTTTGGAGTGAAGGATATGATAGTACATGACAAAAGGCCAAGTGGAAGCACTAAAATTACCCATACCAAATAAAATAGTAAACAAAAAGCAACACCTCATTCCTAGAGAAATAGCACATATTAATGTCACTATCAAGCATTAGAAGGGCACAAAGGTGGTGAGCCCTACCTGATCCCCATTAAATTTGCCTATTTGGCCTATGTAGAATATGGATCTTGGAAAACAACAGTAGATTAGCATAAACATAACCAGATAATAACTGTAATTGCAGCTACTGTCACAGATGTGCTTTCATTACTTGAGCAAATTACCATATCCCTGGTATATAGTATCTGGTATATAGCTATTTTTTAAAATTTTTATTGAGTTTACTGGGATGCCATTGGTTAATACAATTGTGTAGGTTTCAGGTGTTGATCTGACAAATGCTTCTTTTCTCTAACCCTATTAGTAAAGACCACTAAAGCAGTATGCTTTCAGCTGTCAAGCCAACAATAAATCTTCAGTCTCCTAACTCACAGTTATATCCACTTCCCAGAATTGTGTCATAATTTATTCCACAGAGACCTCACTCACCTTTCCCTTACACAAAATATCATCACACTGCTCCATTACACTGCTGACATTTCACTGATTGCACCTAGTGATAAGTAATAGCAACAACTCTGGCCAAACTCCACCAAATGGTAAAAGATAAACCCAACAAAAAAATCAGAGACCTTCCACCTCAGTGAAAGGCATGGGTCATATTGCGCTATTCTTTCTAAGATGAAAAATAAGTTATTGTATCTGGCCTTTCCTGCAAACAAAGTAAAGAGCTCAGTGCCTAATGGGTCTCCAGACTTTGGAGGCAAGACATTCTTCATTCGATTGTGCTACTCCATCCCACTTACTGAGTGGGCCAAAAGGCTGCTAGTTCTGAGGGAGGTCTGGAAAAGACAAGTCTGCAACAAGTCCAGGCTGCCATGTGAGCTGCTCTGCCACATGGGCCATAATGGTCCAGCAGACCCAATGATACCTGAAGTTTCAGTGGCAGGTAGAGAGGCTATTTGGTGCCTTTAAATGCCCCCTACAGATGAATCACAGTGCATAGCTTTGTGAGTTTGAAGCCAAGTTCTGTCATCCTCTGCAGATAACTACTATTCTTTTGAGAAACAGCTTTTGGCTTGCTACTGGACCTTCCAGAGATTCAACATTTAGTCATGGGCCACCAAGGTTCCATGCAATTGGCACTGTCCCTCATGAACTCCATAGCACCTGATCCAAACCACAAAGCTGGGCATACAAGGAAGCATTCCATCATCAAATGGAAGTGGTATGTGCAAGACCAGGCCTAAGCAGATCCTGAAGGCACATGGGGAAGTGAGTCAAATACCCATGGTTCCCATTCCTGCTACACTGTTCTCTCTCTCCCAGCCTGCACATATGTCCTCATCAGGAGTTAATTACTCTTGGTTACCTTCCATATGTGGACTCGTAGACTTCTTTACATCATCCTGATGTTCCACACAGCAATTTGAACAAAGAATTCACTTCACAGCAAATGAAGTACCATAATGGGGCTCATGGTGAAGGAATTCACTTTTTTACTATGTTTCTCATAATCCTAGAGCATCTAGCTTGATAGAATGGTGAAATGGCCTTTTAAAAAACTCAGCTATAGGATCGGACAGGTAGCGGTTCCTTTCAGGACTGAGGTAATTTTGTCCAGATAAAGTATAGTTAAGGAGATGCGTATAGATGTCAAGATGACAAGGGAAAGAGAGACTGTGATGTTTGGTTTTATGTGTCATCTTGGCTAGGCTATAAAACCCTCCAGTGATGCACTAGCAAAAATGTTGCTTCCTGTCATGAGGGCCTTATACGCTGTTGATCTGTATGTCTCAATTCCAAAGGAGGCACTGCTTATACCAACAGACACAACAATAATCACATTGAACTAGACATTAAGGCTGATACCTGGCCAATTTGGGCTCCTGATGTCTCCTAATCAACTGGCAAAGAAAATAATTACTATCCTGGCTAGGCTGATTTATCTTGATTAACAAAAGAAAATTGATAGTTCCCACACAATAGAGGTAAAGAAGAACATGTCTTGAATACAGGAAATTCCTTAGGGTAGGGGTGTCAAACTCATTTTCACAGGGGACCATGTCAGCCTCATGGTTGGCTTCAAAGGGCCGAATGTAATTTTAGGACTGTATAAATGTAACTACTCCTTAATTCCTAAGGAGTTGAAATTACATTCAGCCCTTTGAAGGCAACTGCAAAGCTGTTGTGGCCCCCAGTGAAAATGAGTTTGACGCTCCTGCCTTAGGGCAGCTCTTAGTACTACAATGCTTTGTGTTTATAGTCAATGGAAAACTCCAAGAACCCAAGTCAGGAAGAACTATTAAAAATCCAGATACTACATGAATGAAACTTTGGATCACACCATTAGGCAAAGAACCATTACCAACTGCGGGGCTTGCTGAAAGCAAAGAAAATATGGAATAGGTAGTAGAACAAAGTAGTTGCAAATACCAGTTAGATCATGTGACCAGTTGAGGAACTGAAGACTGTTATGAGTATTTCTACCTTACACTGTTGTAACTCTATTTGTGTATGTATATATAATATATATTATCTATAACAAATATTTTATTATTTTTCCCTTCTTAACCACTTATCACCTATCATACGATATATTCATAACAAGTAAGTGTACATGGCAACATTTATTTATTTATTTATTCACCATGAATATATTTTATTTTGGGCTGATATGAAAAAATAGCTATAGTTTTGATTGATTCATACAGGGCAACTAGTATCCTATTGGCTGTTGTTATTTTTTAATATATATATTTTATTTTATTGATTATGCCATTAGTTCTATTGATTATACATTTGTTCTATTCCCCCCCTACATTCCCCTCCACCCTGCACACCCCTCCCCCACCGTTGCCCTTCTTTAGTTCATGAAGACGTGTCTCAAGTTCTTTAGATTCAATATTTCCCCTACTATTCTTACCTTCCCCCCTACCTATTTTCTACCTACCATCTATACTTATTTTCTGTACCTTCTCCCCCCTTCTCCTTCTCTCACTCCCCTGTTGCTAACCCTCCACATGATCTTCATTTCTATGGTTCTGCTCCTGATCTAGCTGTCGTCTTAGTTTGCTTTTGTTTTAGGTGTGGTTGTTAATAACTGTGAGTTTCTTGCCCTTTCACTGTTCATCTTTTTTATCTTCTTTTTCTTAGGTAAGTCCCTTTAACATTTTATATAATAAGGGCTTGGTGATGATGAACTCCTTGAACTTGATCTTATCTGAGAAGCACTTTATCTGTCCTTCTATACTAAATGAAAGCTTTGCTGGATAGAGCAATCTTAGTTGTAGGTCTTTGGATTTCATGACTTGGAATACCTCTTTCCAGCCCCTTCTTGCCTGTAAGGTCTCTTTTGAGAAATCCGCTGACAGTCTGATGGGGACTCCTTTGTAGGTGACTGTCCCCTTATCTCTCGCTGCTTCTAGGATTCTCTCCTTCATTTTAATCTTGGCTAATGTAATGATGATGTGCCTTGGTGTGTTCCTTCTTGGGTCCAACTTCTTTGGGACTCTCTGAGCTTCCTGGATTTCCTAGAAGTCTATTTACTTTGCCAGAATGGGGAATTTCTCTTTTGTTATTCGTTCAAATAAGGTTTCCACTCGTGACTGTTCCTCTTCCCCTTCTGGTACCCCTATAATTCTGATGTTGGAGTGTTTAAAGATGTCCTGGAGGTTCTTAAGCCTGTCCTCATTTTTTTGAATTCTTGTTTCTTTATATTTTTGTTTGGTCCTTTTTCTCCTTCCTTCTGGTCTACTCCCTTGATTTGAGTCCCAGTTTCATTTCCATTACTATTGGTTTCCTGTGCATTTCTATTCATTTCAATGAGTTTAGCCTTCATATGTTTCTCTAATTTGTGACTAAAATCAACCAGTTCTGTGAGGATCCTGATCACCAGTGTTTTGAACTGTGCATCTGAAAGTTTGGCTATTTCTTCATTGCTTAGATTTATTGGCTCTGGGGTTCTGAGTTGTTCTTGAGCAATGTTTTGATCTGTTTGTGCCTATTACGTATGAGGAGAGGTGCCTTAGATGTTCACCCGGGCAGGGCCACCCAGGTTGCTAGTTTGTGAATCTGTATGTGGGGGTGGGGTCAGAGAGGGAGCAATGGCGGTCCTCTCTGCTTGCCCAGTCCCACCTCACTGTTTGCCCCGCCTGTTTATCTGAGCGCCAGTGTGCGAGCCCGCCGCCCTGGACCATTCGGGCCTGCTGGATGCTTGCCTCTTCACTGGTTTATCTGCGCGGAAATGAGTGACCAACTGCAGACAGCCAGCCGCTCCTGTTCCCTGGGTCCGCCTGTAGCTAGCCTGCACCTGGGATCCAGGCCCTCAGCTGCCTGTGCATCGCCCAGGTCAGGGATCTTTTTTGCCCGACCCCCTCCACTGCTGGCTTAGCCCCTCTCACTGGTTTAACTGAGCAGTTTGTTATTTTCAGACTCTGTATTGTTCGATTTTCTGTGTGGTTTGGTTGCATTTATTATTGTTAAAACTTTATTGTATTTAGATTTGGTTGTGCAAGGACACAAAGTGTTTCCACCTATGCCTCCATCTTGGTGGAAGTCTCCATGACAGCATTTAAATTACACAATATCATGGACAAGAATGAACATCACCCAGGGATTTCACATACCCTTCTTGGGAAAAGGGTTAGTATATTTTTGTTTGTACACAAGATATTTGTCTTAGGTGGAAGTATGACATTGATGACATTGTTATTTTTACTTATAGAGTAAGTATGGTTAAGGAGCTATAAATAGGTGCCAAGTTGACAAGGGGTAGACTGTGATAGTTAGTTTTATGCATCATCATGGCTAGGCTATAGTACCCACTTATTCAAACCCTAATCAGTTGTGTTGCTGTGAAGGTATTTTGTAATTGTATTGAACATCTATAATCAATTGACTTTAAGCAAAGGAGATTATCTTGATAATGTGGGAGAGCATCATCCAATTACTTGCCAGTTTTTAAAAGCAAAACTGGGTTTTCCCTAAGGAAGAAGTTCTGCCTCAAAACTATAGCATCCAACTTGCCTGAGAATTTCCAGCCTTCAGACTTGCTGGTCCCCATAATCATGTATTCCAATTTCTTGAAATCTCAATCTTTCTCTCTCTCTTTACCCTCCACCCTCTCACATATGCACATTGGTTCTGTTTCTGTGGAGAACTCTGACTAATACACTAGTCCTGAGCATTCCTTTATATGACTCGTTAGGCACCTATTAATCTAGTGTATTGTGTACAATTCTTTTCTATCACCTGGCTATTAACTTAATGTTCAAGGAGAATGAAAATGCTCTCAACACTAGAAGTTAGTGGATGATTGTATTTCCCTTTAAATAAATTATTCTGTTTTTATGTCATTCTTGTCTTAAAAGTAATAGGAGTAAGATATTTTTAGATAGGGGATGCTTATGACTTGACAATCATGGATAAGTTCTTATATTGTTACAGCCCTCAACTCTACTGAATTCATTGGTTTTGTAGTAAGCATAATACAGACACAGATGTAACCCAACAATTTTAGACCAATCACAAAACATTATATATATATATATATATATGAAATGTTAAATAAATTATTATCAGTACAGCGTGAACATTGAAGAAGAAAAAGCATTATCATTCATCTTACTATGTTTATAGTTATATTGTACTTTATTTCATGTAATTATTTTATAACCTAACTCTAGTCACACTTCTATCTCCTAATACACTTAGCAAAAATTTAAACATTAAATAGTCTAAAATAAATATACATATATAAAACACATGTTCCATCCCTACTATACCCTCAAAGTCCCAAATCTCAGACTCAATCACAAGCAATTATTTCTTTTTTTTTTCTTTAAAAAAATTTTTTTTATTGATTATGCTGTTACAGTTGTTCTATTCCCCCTTTCATTCCCCTCCACACTACCCCCCATCCCCACCATTACCCCCCCTTTAGTTTATGACCATGTGTGTCAAGTCCTTTAAATTCTATATTTCCCGTGCTATTCTTGCCCCCCCATCTATTTTCTATCTACTGTCTATGCTACTTATTTTCTGTACCTTCTCCCCCCTTCTCCTCTTCCCACTCCCCTGTTGCTAACCCTCCTTGAGATCTTCATTTCTATGGTTCACTCCTGATCTAGCTGTCCTTTTAGTTTGCTTTCGTTTTAGGTGTGGTTGTTAATAACTGTGAGTTTGTTGTCCTTTCACTGTTCATGGTTCTTTTGAATGTTTACTTTGAAAGCTGCAACAATAGCAAAGATAATTTTAAAAAATGAAAAAGAAAATCAATTATGATCCTACCAGATAAACGCAATTTTAATTTTTGCATATAAACTTTAAGTTTTTTCTATGTACATAGATATTCTGCATACTTTTAGTTATAGTATAGATAGATGATGATAGATAGATAGATAGATAGATGATAGATAGATAGATAGATAGATAGATAGATAGATAGATAGATCTCAGATCTGTCTGGAAACAGCCCAGCCACTATTAATATAACAAGAATGGTTTGTACAACATTGATGCAACCTCACAGCCAAGGAGAGTGGGCTGGAATGCTGGAATGCACATGTGTGAACAATGATGACTTCACTGTACTAGTCAGTTGGGGCAGTAGATACTCTTCAGTGAGCCTGTGTACCATGTGGCCCTCGCATTCAAAATGACTGAGTGAGTAGAACAACAAGTCTGCATCAGCTTTAGCATTAAGCTTGAACATTACTCCCTGGAAAGTATTCAGATGATTCAGAAGGCCATGGCTATGGACAACTGGTGATTGGCAGCTTCATCATGACGATGTGCCCGCTCATGCATCACATCACTCCTGCAGAGTTTTTTGACAAAACATTAAATCACCCAGGTGACTCAGCCCCCCAGCAGCCCAGATTTGGCATCCTGCAACTTCTGGCTTTTCCAGAAACTAAAATTACCTTTGAAAGGAAAGACATTTCAGACCATTGATGAGATTCAGGAAAATACAACGGGGCAGCTGATGGTGACTGGGAGAACTGTGTGAGGTCCCAAGGGGCCTGCTCTGAAAGGGACTGAGGCATCATTGTCCTATGTACAATGTTTCTTGTATCTTGTATCTTCTTCAATAAATGTCTCTATTTTTCATATTACAAGGCTGGATACCTTCTGGACAGATTATATATATATATATATATATATATATATATATATATATATATATATATATATATATATTTATAAATAAAATAGAGTTGCATATATGTACATACTCCATAATTGTTAAATTTAAAGGCTGCATAGAGGTAGGAAATTAGGTGGGATTTGTGAGTATGCATCATACTTAAAAAAGGAGAGAGTGTTTCCCCCCACCAAAATAATTTTTCCTGGCTCTTCTGACCAAAATCTATAATGTTCCTGTGACATAATTTGCCGAGCAATAGGTCTATTAATTATTGTTTCCAAGTTAATGTAATTTAGGTTGTGCTCTATCATAGATGAGAAGAGCTTATGGCTACTATAGGGGACCATTCCACATGGCAGTAGCAAATGTAGCCCAGCCCCTGACTTGGAAAAACCAGTAGGGAGCAAGTTGGCACACAGGACCCAAGCTCACAAATATAGGTTCTCCTGTGGGGAATGAGGCCTGCATTGTACCTAGGCTGCTATGAGTCTTGCTTTTGCTAAAACTCCCTCACCCTGAATTGAGGCAGGTAATGTTTACTGCATATCTTTAAAGTAATTTCCAAATATTTCTGCTAAACCTCCCAAGGATGAGTGTTGTAACCAGTTCAACCACTTTTTCTTTTGCATTTGCAAATATCCTATTTCTTTGTAGTAATTAGCAACTTCCTCTCTGTGATTATTTGTAAAAGGTAACCACCTAAAGTGAACCTGTGCATAGTAAATGAGGACCATCCTGGATGTAATGTACTCAGGAAAGCAATAAAAGCCTGCCCAGGCAGTAGTCAGGGCATTCTCTCACTCAGAGAGTTGTCATGCCATCCCTTTTTCTCCACAGGACTTCTGCAGTCTATGTGAATTTGTCTGTCACATCCACAACACACGGACCCCATGGGCCCAGGTCCGCATCAGGTTACTCTTAATAGAAACCTAAATACAATATGTTAAACACAAATAAGAATTCTGAGGTGGTCCATCCAGGGCTAATTTTGTTTTCCAGGGAGATATCAGTGGTTTAGGCTTTGTCTGTCTTTCTGCCTTTTATCCATTTTTCACATGACCACTATATTCAAGATGATAAAACGTCTGTAGGTGTCCCAACCACCACGTCTAATACTATACATAAGGCCATCAAGTGTTTCTTGAGATATATTGATATTCATAACTTGTGAGTGTGCTCATGTGTTTTATATATAGTTAAAAATTAAGTAATAATAGCTCTAGCAGCCCATATATATGAAAGCATATGAATGTGTATAAAACATATACATATATATTTTAACAAAAAATTATTATTCAAGTAACACATGTATGTGAGAAGCTGTAATTGAAGGAGAGGACTAAAGGAAGTTGGTGAAAAAGTAGCAGTGGCCAAATTAGCCTAGGAAGCCAAGCACACTGTTCAGTATAAGCCTTTGATGGTAACAGCCTGTGCATCCCAGTGGATCTGAGATGACACTTATTCCTAAAGCACTAGCAATGGCAGTGAGCCCCTTGAGCCTTGTAAATAAACTAAAGATGCCCAATAAATGAGATTTTTAACAGTTGCTGGGATTGTCTTCCATGAGAAGTATGTGTATTGGAGTTGTGGTTATGTTTCAAGGACAATTAATCAGGGCCTATTTAGGATGACCTTAAGGTCAAGAACACCAATAAAAAACAACCGGCTAATAATCTATTATGGCAATCCAGATATAGGCTAATATATTTCAGAACAAGGACTATAGAAAGAAAAAAAGAAATAGACATAATTAAGAGGAACTTGAAGGGGAAAAAATCTTTCAATTAACAGGGAACGAATTAAATAGATCAAAAATAACTTCAAGGTACCCAGCCTTGATTGATGAGAAAAGTGTTACACTCCTAAGCAAAAATGTAACTATTTATATTTATCATTTTCATCATGAAAATATTTCTTAACAATGGATAATTAATAGAAATTCATTTGATACATTAGATATGTTGCTTAGAGATTATACATTTCATACACATATTTAAAATGATGTTTAAAACTTAAAAGGTAATGAATCCCTACTGGCTTTTACCATCTGCATTCAGCTTTCTCTAGATGGGATGATGTACCTTGCCAGCTATTTTATTTTTTGTTGTTAAAATAGATAAACACATCTGGAAGTCTCGAAAGTCAAGCAAGTATGTTTTAAGACATTCAGATTTCTAAGAAATGTCAAGGCTATTGTTCCTAGTTTCTATACTGAAAATAGCATCATGGTAACTGATTTGAAACCTCTAACTGATGATTTTTCCTGTTGTTTGGCAAGAAAGTTCTATGCAGTGAGTGAATTCCTCTAAAAGCCCATAGAGGAAAAGTAATCCTACTTTGACACTTTCATTTCATTCCATAAGATGAGTGATTTGTGAGTGAATTGAGGGAATTCTACAAAATCATTTTTTAAACTGTTGTGTAAAATATGTCATTGTGTGTAGATCATAACACATCTTCCAACAGTAATGCGATCCTCGGGAATCGGGAAAGGGAAGTGGAAAAGGATCCTTGGGAAGTGGAAAAGGGACCTGTTTTACTAGTTCAGTCTCTTTGAGGTTTAACATTAAAACTATTGTTTATGTTTAAAAAATATTGTCCTAATCTGAGGACATGCTTATTGATTTCAGAGAAAGGGGAAGAGAGGAAGAGAGAGAGAGAAAGAGTTACACATCAACATAAAAGAGAAACATGGATCAATAACCTCTCTCACCACCCCCCACTAGGGACTGAACCTGCAGCTCAGGCATGTGTGCCCTGACCAATTGGGCCAAACCAGCCGGGGCTACAATTGATATCTTGGAAATTAAAAATTATTTAGTATTTGGCAAAAAAAATAAGTTATAAGAAATTTGAAATTTCTTTAAACATTTCAGCTTCTTTAAAAAAAATATTTCATTTATTTATTTTTAGAGAGAGGGGATGGGAAGGAGAAAGAGTGGGAGAGAAACATCAGTGTGTGGTTGCCTCTCATGTGCCCCCTATTGGGGACCTGGCCCACAACCCAGGCATGTGCCCTGACTGGGAATCGAGCCAGTGACCCTTTGCTTCACAGGCCCATGCTCAATCCACTGAGCCACACCACCCAGGGCAACATTTCAGCTTCTTATTTAAACCTTTCATAGAACTAGATTTTTCAAAAAGTAAAATTTTCTATCTGAGGTCATCCTTTTAAAGCTGTAACTCCTAAATGGTGTTTTATATAATGCCTACCTCATACAAATAAGGTTATCAGAAATACATCAGGTAGAAATTTCCTGTGAAAAAAACTTATTAATATCCATCTTAAAGAAGCAAAGACTATTCAATAAAATGAGAATACCAATCACCCAGAAAGGACAGGATTAATCCCACATGAACTGTTCAGTCAAGTATTTGAAATATTCAGCTTTAAAAACTGTACTTGAACAACAATTAAATAAATTATAAAAAACAAATGAAATTCTACTTAAACACAATGTATTTTGTTATGCTATTTTGTTTCAAAATTTATATATTTGCTCTTTAATTTAGAAGGTTATTTAGAAGGTTATTTAGATGACTGTTCATTAACTTCCATTACAGAAAAATATTCTCAGATGATTATGCCATTATGAGATTTGTTGCTTTTCCTTTTTTTTATGGGCTGAGAATATGGCCTATAAAAATCTCTGGGAAAATGTACAACAGGGGACCCCCAAAACACGGATCTTATTTATTAAAAAATTGTGTATTTATTTTTATCTGTTTAAACTTCAGTCACCTTCAAAGTACTCTCCATTTGATGCAAAACACCTATCAGGACTTTTTTCCACTGCTCAAAAATAGTTTTGAACACCTTGATTTTGATGCCTTTGAATGCTTCTATTTTTGTTTGTTCGTTTGTTTGTGTCACCTCTTCCACATTGGCAAAATGTTTTCCTTCAAGGACTCTTGTCATCCTGGGAAACAAACAAACAAACAAAATTTGCCTGGGGCAAGGTCTGGTGAATAGGGAGGATGAAGAATGGAGGTCATGACATTTTGGTTCAAAAAGTGCTGAACACAGCCCAGTGTGCATTTTTCTAGGCAAGCTCAAAATGGTAT
Organism: Artibeus jamaicensis; assembly: GCF_021234435.1. Taxonomy (NCBI): domain Eukaryota; kingdom Metazoa; phylum Chordata; class Mammalia; order Chiroptera; family Phyllostomidae; genus Artibeus; species Artibeus jamaicensis. Next base: position 2,900,674 of record NW_026522028.1, on the reverse strand, counting down.
TAGTAAATTCTATACAAATAAACTAAATTACTATGTACTCTCTTACAGAGGGGAAAAGCTCATCTTAACAGAGAGCAAATCTTTCTCCTCATCCCTCTGCTCATAAAAAATTTTTATTGTCTTGTTTAAATCCCAAGCAACCATACTTTTTTAAAATAAATAAGTATATTAACATATTTTACTGTGATGATTCTGGTAGTTTGCTATTTTCTAGGAGTTTGTAATTTATGTATTTTATTGCTTTTTGGTTTGGCACATAAAAACTGTGACGGTTTTATATTTTCTGTTGATTATTAATTGTGTTACTGTAGAAATCTGTATTAGTTTTATACTTCTACTGTAACAAATTACTATAAACTCAGTGGTAAAAATAATGCACATTTTTTTCTTATAATTCTGTATATTTGAAATCTGACACAGCTCTCATTGCACTTAAATCAATTGCATTCTTTCCTGGAGACTCTAAGGGAGAATCAATTTCTTTGGCATTTCCAGCTTCCAGAGGCCACTCACATTCCTTGGTTCATGGCTGTTTCTCCATCTTTGAAGCCATCACTGTTGTGACTCTGATCCTTCTCCTGTCACAGGTCCCTTTAACCACAACCAGGAAAGGCTCTCTGCTTTTAAGGACTCAGGTGATTAAGTTGTGCCATTCTACATATTCCAAGATATACTGCCTCTCTCCATAACCGAAAAACTCAGACTCTATTTCCAAAGCCCTTTTTTTCCAGTTGAATAAGGTAACATACTCACAAATTATAGGGATTGAAGCATCCACATGTTGGGAGAGAGTAACATTCTCCCTTTTTGTTATACTTAATGTTCAGTTCTGGCATTGAATTCTGCCTTTTGTGATACAAATGTTGCTAACGTTTGGTCCTGGTATTGAATTTTGCCTTTTATGATATGAATATTGCCTCTTCTGATTGATTTTTGTTCGTATTTATTTTGTGAATAATTTCCCATCTCTTCTTTTGCAAAATATCTGTGTTACCTTTCCGAAGTGATTTTTTTGGGGGGACTGAATATTTCCTTAAATATTGTCTCACTTTATTTTATGACACTTAAAAGAAATGAGTTTATTTTAATTTATTGTGATAACTGATATAATCAATTTTATTTCTTTCACCTTATTTTAGATATATCATCTAATAACATTTTTTTCTTGTTTTCTTAATACAAGAGCAAGACCTCCTATGTGTCTGGACTAGAATCAGTTTAGTCCATAAGGATCACTAGCTTCTGGGGAGACTTCTATTTTCATGTTGAGGTGGTTTCTTCAAGGATGGCATGTAGCAATTTATGCCACCTATAGATCCCCTATATGGCAACTTTGGGGTTCTGGAATAAATAGGAAGCTATACTCTTGGTCCCAGGCTTTGGGGGAGGAATATGAGTTACTATAAACATTGAACTTTAAGACTTACTCTCCTTTGTAGAAAACTCTCTGCAAATGCATCTATAATTTCCTACAAACATTACCATCAAACACATTTTAGTTGTTAAAACGTTCCAGCCAAGAATTTGAGAGTAAGGCAGACTGAGAACGTGTATTCGGTTCACCATATTCCCAAATTATTCCCTTTCCACACCTATTCTTCAGTCAATGAAAACCAGGTTTCTGCTCCAACATTTTTTTGCTAAATACAACGGGCACTTTTCTGTGCTGTTACCTTTTTCTTTCATTTTTTAAAAACTCCCATGTTAACTATTTTTACCTTCTGAAAAGTCCTTCACTTGCTTCTCACAAAGTCATATTTCTGTCTTTATACCTATTTTCTGTCACTATGTAAGTTCTTTATTTTTTCCAGCTTTCTTAGATATACTGACAAATGAAAAGTATACATACTTAAACTGTACAATGTAGTGTTTTGATATTAATATATTTTGTATAATATAATAATTACCACAGTAAAACTAATATAACTATCACCTCACAGTTAGCATTTATGTGTGTGTGTGATAAGAGAAATTCAGATGTTCTTACTTAGCTAATTTCAAATATACAATGTGTTATTAACCATAGTGGCCATGCCTTATATTGTAGTCCCTTGCCATGGCCATTCTGTATATGTTAACATTATTTAGACTTATCACTAGATCTATTTCTTACTCTGTATATACTCTTTGGCTGAGTTTATCTTCTCCCATATTTTCAAAGGTAGATTGTTCCTGATTTGATGATTATCTGGAATAGAAATTGAGGAATTACAGGAATATAAAATGAAACCTATAATTTTTTAAGATTTTATTTTATTTTTAGAGAGAGGGGAAGTAGAAAGAGAGGGAGAGAAACATCAGTGTGTGGTTGCCTCTTGTGTACCTGCATCTGGGGACCTGGCCTACTACCCAGGTATGTTTACTGACTGGGAATTGAACTATCATCCCTTTGGCTCGCAGGTCCATGCCCAATTCACTGAGCTATACCAGCCAGGGCAAAACTTATCATTCTTGATTGGGCAGTTTAATGAATTGCTATAAAATGAAAGCAAAAGAAACAAGTTTTTAAGCAAATTATTGTCAGTTTTGATGATCATGAATTTGAGGTGTCTGTTATTCAGTTAGAGATTTTCAATAGCCAGTTGGCCATATGGTCCTGAGTAGTAAACTATATTCCATAGAAATATATACATACACGGCAACTATAGCACTTATGAGGTAATTGAAACCATGGGATGAAATGAGTATATTGTAGAATAATCTATACAGTAGGAGAGTAGAAAGAGAATGAAGGCCAAAGCTCTAAACAACATCATTATTTAACAGTTAAACAGAAGTGAGCCTCATAAAATGGCTATGTAAGAGCCACTAGAAAAAATGAGAGAAAACTCAGGAGAATGGGATATAATGAAATCAAAGGAAATATATGCTCAACACATGGAGCTGGTTGCTTACCTAACAGCTATTCCCTCCTTCAGTATAATTTTATAGAATTTAAATAGTGTTCAGTCAGCAACATGCCCAGAAAAGGGAGGAAATATTTTCAGGCTCAGATAATAAATCATGATTGATCTAAATAAAGTGTGCTAATCTCACACTCCTTTGCAGGTAATTATTTTACACATTGGCTTGTGACAAAATGCTGCCAATGAGAAGTCAGGGGAAATCTTGTGGCAGGCTCTGAAAAAAGGACTAAAGTTCTATAATTAGGTATGAGACAATTAGATGTCTTTATTATTTCAGCCACCAATAGTGGCGTTTCTTGTTACTTTTAGCCAAACATGTCTTACTTGATAAAGACTGATTACTGAAAAGCGGGTGCTGTCAGCAACATTCCCTAAATTGTGGAATATAGATGAGTAAAGGAAGGCGAGTCGGGGCAAGTGACAACCCAAGTGTAGGAAACTTGTTACTCTTTTGATATGGGGAAAACCATGTGGTACATTTTTTTCCTGTTATATTCCATGATTCAAACTATATGCCAAGAAAGAACATATAATTAGAAGAACTGTGAGGAAATTTCAGGTATTGTCACATGTGATGTCTCTTCCTCAGAGCTTTGAGAAGAGAGAGGGGTGCCTCAGTTAAATATGGATAGTCTGAAAGAGAAGTAGAAAAGGCTTTGCTAACAGAAGTGCTATCTGTATCTTGAAATCTAATTTGGCTTAATTTGTGGTGTTGGAAAAGTACCACACTCCAACTGGTACAAGAAACACTTTGAAAATGTAGCCTGAAACACCAACATTATGGACTTTTTTCAAGTATAGTTCTTCCATTAATCATTCTTGGTCAAAGAGGCAGAACCTGCTAGCAAAGATCTGACAAAGGCAGGTGTCACCCCAACTAAGGCTACTGTGGCAAATTGCTTGCTTCAAATTGTAAGAAGCTTGGAGAGGATTCAGGAATCTGTCTTCCCACCTAATCAACAGCTGCACTTGTAGAATTTGACTGACTTAACTATTTTAGAACTCTGGAGTCTGTTGAAGGTTTGCACATTTCAGGGAAAGACTTGGATACTCACTTGCAATTAATTTCAATCAATTTTGGCTCTTTGCATAGTTGCAGCTACCCATCCCCTACCCTCAGCTATGCAGCAGGCAGGTACACGTTTTTCCTGTAGTAGCTTGCACACAGCAGGCAGAAACCAGGGTGGGTGAAAAGGCCCTGTCCTCTACATATTGGGGATCCGCGCTCTGCTCCCTCATGGCTACTTCTGATCATAGAGGTTCAGACAACAGAGTGGGCAGCCATGTTGTTATACTTCCCCTGCAATATTACAAGCTCCTCCCCACCAGCTGATTTCTAGGGACTTCTAATGGACACTAGCCTTCCCCTCATCTCTTCATTTATTAATTTCTCCTACTTTGGAAGCTATATATCAAAGACTGGGACACTCAAAACCAACTGTAACTACGGGAAAAATTAGAAACTGACCATACCTGCCCAGGAAAGGCTCATAAAATACCAGAAAAGATATTAAGTTTACATGTCAGCATCTTAATAAAGCTAAATAAATGGGCAACTATAAAAGTGAATATTACTAAAATGGTGATCTGTAATTGAACAGTTTAGTTTTCACCCAATTTAAAAGACTAATACATTTAAAAAAATAATTATCAGTATAAAAAGCTCATATTACTGTAACTTTGATTTATAACTCCAAATCTTGTTTTCTTCATAATTAATAGGTTATTTCATTTAAAATAATCATTACTTTATGTTTTGGGGTACACAATTTGTAAAGATATAATTTTATTACATCAACAACTAAAAGGGTTTGAGACAGGCCTGCAAAAAAGCCTAGATTTTATACGTTATTGAAGTTAAGTAGGTATAAATTCAAATTAGTGTTGCAACTTTAGAATGTTAAAGGTAATCCCCATGGTTACTACAAAGAAAATAGTTATAGGATAGTCACAAAAAGAAATAAAAAAGAAATTTAAATACTTCACTACAAAAAAATCCACTAAACAAAAACAAAATGACTGATGCAGGAAATGAAAGTCAAAAAACTATAGAGCGTATAGACAACAAATTGCACAATGATGAAATTCCTCCTTACCAGCAATTACTTCATACATAAATGGATTAAAGTCTTAAATCAAAATATAGACATTAGCCAAGTGGATAAAAACATATGAGCCAACTATATGCTCTCTATAAGTGAAATTTAGATTCAAAGACAAGTTGAAAGTGAAAGGATGGACAAAGAAATTCCATGAAAATAGTAACAAAAAGAGAACAGGGATGAGTATACTAATATCAGTTAAAATATAGTTTGAAATGAAAAAAATGATATGAGTCAAATAAGGTCATAATCTATTAATAAAAAATTTTCTACACCAAGAATATATAACAATTATAACAAGGGATTACTATCCAAAATATACAAAGAACTCATAAAACTTAACACCAACAAAACAAAAAATCCTATAAATTAATGGACAGGGGACCTGAACAGACACTTGTCTCAAAAAGACACATAAATGGCCAAGAGATAGATGAAAAGATGCTCAACCTCAGTAGACATTTTAGAAATGCAAATCAAAACCATAATGAGATGACACCTCATTAGAAAGGCTAGACTATCTTCTCACACCAAAACAAAAATAAATTCAAAATGGATCAAAGACTTAAATGTTAGATCCAAAATCATAAAAATCCTAGAAGAAAACACAGGCAACCACACCTTGGGTATTATTTGTAGTGATTTTTTTGTCAGACATATCTCCTTAGAAAAGGAAACAAAAGAAAAAATTAACAAGTGGAACTACATCAATCTAAAAAGTTTTTGCACAGCAAAGGAAATCATCAACAAGATGAAGAGACAACCCACAGAATGGCAGAACATATTCACCAATACATCTGATATGGAGGTAATAGCCAAAATTTATAAAGTACTTATAAGACTCAACACCAAAAAAAAAAAACAACCCAATTAAAAAATGGGCAAAGTACCTGAATAGACACTTCTCTAAAAAGAACATACAGATGGCCCATAGACATATGAAAACATGCTCAACAGCATTAATTATCAGAGAAAGGCAAATTAAAATGACATTGAGACATTGTCTTGCACCTGTCAGAATGGCCATCATCAATAAATCAACAAACAATAAGCACTCAAGAGGAAGTGGAGAAAGGGAAACCCTTTTGCATGGTTGATGGGAATGCAGACTGGTGCAGCCAATGTGGAAAATGATATGGAGATATCTCAAATAATTGAAATGGAACTGCCTTTTGACCCAGTGGTCCCATTTCTGGGAATATATCCAAAGGAACTCAAAATACTAATTTGGAAGAACATAAACATCCCTACATTCATAGCAGTGTTATTTACAATTACCAAGATATGGAAGCAGCCCAAGTGCCCATCAGTAGATGAGTGGATAAAACAACCATGGGACATTTACACAGTGAAATACTCCTTGGCTGTAATAAAGAAAATTTTATCCTTTACTACAGTATGGATGGACCTGGAGAACATTATTTTAAGGGAAATAAGCCAATCAGAAAGAAAAATACCATATGATTTCACTCATGTGGAATCTAATGAACAAACTGAACTAACAAGAAAAACGGGGACAGACTGACAGATGGAGAGCAGATGACAGGGGTTGTGTTTAGGGAGTGGAGAGGTTGAGCAAAAATGAAAAAGGATTCATGGACATGGAAAAAAATGTGGTGATTGCTGGGGGAGGGGGTATAAGGGTACTAAATGGTAATGGAAAAATATAGTAAAGATTAAATTAAAAAATAAAAGAATAGTTATTATCAACAAGAAAAGTAATAACAAGTGTTGGAGAGCTTGTGGAGAAACAGAAACCCACACTCACTGCTGCTGGGAATGTAAACTGGTATAGCCACTATGGGAAACACTGTGAAATTTTCTCAGAAAATTAAGCATGGAGTTACCATATGGCTCAGCAAAATATATGCAGCTCCATGTTCATTGCAGCAGTATTCACAGTGGTCAAGACATGGAAACAATCGAAGTTTCCTTCAATGTATGACTGGATAAAGAAGATGTGGTCCACAGATACAATGGAACACTACTCAGCCATAAGAACAGATGAAATACTATCATTTGTGACAACATGGATGGACATTAAGAATATCATGCTAAGCAAAACAAGTCAGTCAGGAAAAGCTAAGAACCATATAATACCACTCATATGTGGGATGTAAAGCTGAAAGCAACAAATGAACAAGCAAGAAAAATAAAAACTTGTAGATGCAAGCAACATTATGGTGGTTACCATAGAGGAGGGGAGTAAGGGATAGCAAAGGGTAAAGGGGGCCAAATATATAGTGATGAAGGTTCATTTGACTGTGGGTGGTGGGCACCAATGCAATGTAAAAATCAAGTACCATTGAAATGTTCACTTGAAATCTATGTAATCTTGTTACCAATGCCGCCCTAATAAATTTAATAAAAATGAACTAAAAACATAAAATTTTTACATAGAAACATAAGTGAAAGTAAAGACATATTATATACTCTACATAAATGAAAAGAATTATTTGATAACTTGGATGACATGGACAAATTTCTAGAAATGCAAAACCTACCACTACTAAAGCTCAAAGAAATGGAAAATTTGAACAGACCTAGAGCTGTAAGGAGATTGAATTAGTAACCATAAATCTTCCAATAAAAAAAAAAGCCCTGGATGTGATGGCTTCATTGGCAAATTCTACCAAACATTTAAAAAAGAATTATTACTAATCTTTCTCAAAATTTTCCAAAAAAATTACAGAATAGGGAACATTTTCTATTTAATTATACAAAACCACCACACCCTGATACTACAGACAGATAAAAAATACTACAAGAAAAGTAAACTATAGTCCTTATAAACACTGTTTATAAATCAAAGGTAAGAACCCTCAACAAAATACTAACAAATAAAATTCACAACCATTTTATAAGAATTATGCATCATGACCAAGTGGGATTGATCCCTGAGATTCAATGATGGTTCAACATATCACAAGCAATGTTATATATCACATCAACAGGATAAAAAAATCAATATGATGATCTCAATTAATGCACAAAAAGCATTTGATTCTAAAATCAACCAGTTCTGTGAGCATCCTGATCACCAGTGTTTTGAACTGTGCATCTGAAAGTTTTGCTATGTCAGCTGATTTCTCAAAAGAGACCTTACAGGCAAGAAGGGGCTGGGAAGAGGTATTCCAAGTCATGAAATCCAAAGACCTACAACCAAGATTGCTCTATCCAGCAAAGGTTTCATTTAGAATGGAAGGGCAGATAAAGTGCTTCTCAGATAAGATCAAATTCAAGGAGTTCATCATCACCAAGCCCTTATTATATGAAATGTTAAAGGGACTTACCTAAGAAAAAGAAGATAAAAAATATGAACAATGAAAGGACAGCAAATGCACAGTTATTAACAACCACATCCAAATAAAAGCAAGCGGACTTCTGCCAAGATGGAGGCATAGGTGGAGATGCCGTGCTTTCTCACACAACCAAGTTTAGACACAACAAAATATTAGCAACAGAAAACACAGCCAGAACACAGAAAATTGAACTTTTCGGAAGTCTGATAACAATGAATTCTTCAGCCTGACCAGTAAGAGGGGCGAAACCACCAGCCGGTGGAGCAGGGTTGCACAGGAAAACTCGGTCAGACAAACTCAGGCGCATGGATCCCAGGCGTGGGGTTGCAAAGGGCTGACCCAGTGAGCAACCTAGTGAGCGCGACCCAGTGAGCAACCAGCAGATCCAGCCAGGGTGAAAGGCAGCGGGTTGACTGTGCTGGCGCATTCCTGTGTAGATAGACCTAGGAGGGAGTGGGCAGTAAGTCGGGACTAAGCGGGTCCCAGCCACAGGAGGCAGCAGAGACGACTGCCATTTCCTCACTCTGACCCCGCCACCACAAACAGCATCACAACCCAGTGACCCCACCCTGGAGGCCCCGCCCCGCCCCTAAGGCTCCGCTCCTCATACTTAATGGGCGCGAACAGACCAAAAATGGCTCAAGAAGATCTCAAAGCCCCAAAGCCCATAAATCTAAGTGACAAAGAAATAGCAAAACTTTCAGATGCACAGTTCAAAACACTGGTGATCAGGATCCTCACAGAACTGGTTGATTTTAGTCACAAATTAGAGAAACATATGAAGGCTAAACGAATTGAAATGAATGGCAATACACAGGAAACCAATAGTAATGGAAAGGAAACTGGGACTCAAATCAAAGGAGTGGACCAGAAGGAGGATAAAAATGACCAACCAGAAAAGGATGAAGAAACAAGAATTCAAAAAAATGAGAAGAGACTTAGGAACCTCCAGGACATCTTTAAATGCTCCAACATCCGAATTATAGGGATACCAGAAGGGGGAAAGAAACAGCCACTAGTGAAAAACTTATTTGAACAAATAATAAAAGAGAACTTCCCCAATCTGGCAAAGGCAATAGACTTCCAGGAAATCCAGGAAGCTCAGAGAGTCCCAAAGAAGTTGGACCCAAGAAGGAACACACCAAGGCACATCATCATTACATTAGCCAAGATTAAAATGAAGGAAAGAATCCTAGAAGAAACGAGAGCTAAGGGGACAGTCACCTACAAAAAAGTTCCCATCATACTGTCAGCTGATTTCTCAAAAGAGACCTTCCATGCAAGAAGGGGCTGGAAAGAGGTATTCCAAGTCATGAAATCCAAAGACCTACAACCAAGATTGCTCTATCCAGCAAAACTTTCATTTAGAATGGAAGGGCAGATAAAGTGCTTCTCTGATAAGATCAAATTCAAGGAGTTCATCATCACCAAGCCCTTATTATATGAAATGTTAAAGGGACTTACCTAAGAAAAAGATTAAAAAATATGAACAGTAAAAGGACAGCAAATGCACAGTTATTAACAACCACACCTAAAACAAAAGCAAGCTAAAAGGACAGCTAGATCAGGAGCAGAATCATAGAAATGAAGATCACGTGGAGGGTTAGCAACAGGGGAGTGGGAGGAGAAGGGGGAGAAGGTACAGAAAATAAGTAGCATAGATAGTAGGTAGAAAATAGATAGGGGGAGGGCAAGAATAGTATGGGAAATATAGAATCCAAAGAACTTGAGACACATGGTCATAAACTAAAGGGGGGGAATGGTAAGGGTGGGGGTGCAGAGTGGAGGGGAATGAAGGGGAGGAATAGAACAACTGTAATGGCATAATCAATAAAATAAAAATAAAAATAAAGAAAAAAAGCATTTGATAAAATGAAATATGGTTTCATGATTTAGAAAAACACTCAACAAACTAGGAAGATAAGGAAAGTTTTCAGCATAGTAAAAGCCCTATATAAAAAATACACATTGAACATCATACTCAAAGGTGAAAGACTTGAAAGCCTTTTCACCAAAATGAGGAACAAGGCAAAATGGCTACTTTTACCACTTCTCTTTAACACAGTACTATATTTTTTTTTACTTTTTTTATCGTTGTTCAAATACAGTTGTTTCCATTTTACCCTCACCACTCCCCCCCACCCCAGCCATCCCCACTTCCCACCCTTGATCCTACCCCCTTTGGTTTTGTCCATGTGTCTTTTATTGATGTTCCTGAAAACCCTTCCCCCTTTCCCCCATTATCCTCTCCCATCACCCCTCTGGTCACTGTCAGTTGTACCTTCCAGCCAGAGCAATTAGGCAAGGAAAAGAAATAAAAGTCAATTCAAATTAGAAAAAAAGAAGTAAAATTACCTCTGTTTGCAAATATGATTTTATCTCTATAAAACCCTAAATATTCCACACAAAAAAATTGTTTGAACTAATAAATGAATTCAGCAAAGTGGCAGGTACAAAGTCAACATAATATAATGGATGAACCTTGAAAATATTACGCTAAGTGAAAGAACTAAGACACAAATGGCTGCAGATTGTATGATTCCATTTCTGTGAAGTGTCCAGAGTAGGTAACTCCATGGAGACAAAAAGTATATTAGTAATTGTCAGGGGCCAGGGATGGGGGTGGGGGCAGGGAGGAAGAGTGATTGTTTAATGGGTAGGATGATTTATTTTAGGATGATGAAAATATTTTAAATCTAGATTGAGGAGGTGATTGTAAAATCATAATCGTATTAAATGTCACTGAACCACACAGTTTAAAAGAGTTAATCTCATGTTATGTGAATTTCATCTAGATTATTTCAAAAATTAAAGAGTTTTTCTCTGACAAAAATCAAGGGATTTTTTCAGCAGTAGAGTTGCCTTGCAAAAAAGTTAAAATATATCTTCAAAGGGAAGGAATTAGATATATGTCAGAATCTGAAATCTACAGGAAAAAAGTAAAGGGTTAGAGAACAAATACAGAAATTTAAAATAAAATTTTCATTTTTCTTTTTCTTACTTGATTTAACAAATAATGGCTTGCTGAAAATAATTATACCAACAATGTATTGAGTAATGATAGCTTATTGATAACCTTTTTATAATCTTTTAAATTTATTTTGTAATCTTTATTGTATTTTCTTCCATTACCATTTAGTCACCTTATACTCCCCTACCCCCATCAATCACCACACTGTTGTCCATGTCCATGAGCACTTTCTCCTTTTTACTCAGTCCCTCCATCCCCTCACCTCTCCCACCCAACTAGAAGTCACCCTGCTCTCCATCTATGAGTCTGTCCCCCTTTTCCTTGTTAGTTCAGTTTGTTCATTAGATTCCACATGAGTGAAATCATATGGCATTTGTCTTTCTCTGACTGGCTTATTTATAGCTTATAAATAATGTAAATGAATGGTGATATCAATGACATAAAGGATGAAAGGGGAGAACTGAAAATTCCATTTTAAGATACCTGCGCTACCTAAAAAGTAATGGAATGTTATTTGAAAGTGAATTTAAATTATTCATAAATCTACATATATTGTAAATTCTAGGACCACTACAAAAAATCTTCAGAAGAAGTACAATTGACAATCTAAGAGAGGAGGAAAAAATAGAATCATAGAAAATTCTCAATAAAAACCAGAGAATCAAAACAGAATGGGAAAGCAAACACATACACACACACACAAAAAAAAAACCCCCAAAACCAGAAGGGAAACAGAAAATAGTTGCAAATATTGTGGGTATTAATTTAACTGTATCAATAATCAATTTAAATGGCAATGCTCTATGTACACTAATTAAAAGACAGAAATTGACATAGTGGATAAAGAGACCAGACCAGACTACATGTTGTCTACAAAGAACCCTCTTTAACTACAAAGACACAACTATATTAAAAATAAAGGGATGGAGAAGAATATGTCATGCTAACACTAATTTTTCAAAAAGCTGACATAGGATATTAATTTCCAATAAACAGACTTTAGTACAAGGAACATTATCAGGGATAAAAAGGGACATTGTATAAAAATAAACTGGTCATTTGCCCAAATGACATAACAGTCCTTACCACACATGTGCCTAACCCAAGAACATCACAATGCATGAAGGAAAATTGATAGAGCTGCAAGGAAAAACAGATGAATCCACTGTTATAGTTAGAGACTTCAACACCCTTCTATCGGTAATTGACAGTACGAGCAGGCAGAAAATCAGTGAGGTTACAGTTGAACAGAAGAGCACCATCAATCAACTGGTTCTAATTGACATTTATAAAACACTTCAACAACAGGAGAATGTGCATCTGTGTCAAGCTCACAAGGAACATTCAACAAAATAGACCACCTTTTGGATTATAAAACACACCTTTACAAATTTTTAAAAACCAGAAATCATATAAAGAATGCTCTTGGACCAGAATGGAATTAAACTAAAAAATGGCAGAAAGATAGCTGGGAAAAATTCCAAAATAATGGAGAGTCAACAATATACTTCTATAATAGCATATGGACCAAAGAAGTTCCAAGAGAAATGTTTAAATATTTTCAACTGCATAGAAGTGAAAATACCACTCATCAAAATGTGTGTGATTCAGTAAACAGAGTGCTGAAGTGAAATTTTATAACATTGAATGCATATATTAGAAAAGAAAAAATATCTAAATCCAATATTCTAAGCTCCCACCTTAGGAAACTAGAGGAAGAAGAGCAATATAAACCTAAAGTGAAGAGAAGAAAGAAAAGTAGAGCAGAAATGAATGAAATTGAAAACAGGAAATCAGTAAAGAAAATCAATGAGCCCCAAAGCTGGTTCTTTGAAAAGTTCAATGAAGTTGATAAAATTCTGGCCAGGCTAACCCAAACAGAACAAGGCATGAATTATTACTATCAGAAAGGAAAGAATGAACATCACTACTGATCTCAAGTCATTAGAAAGACAATGAAAGAATAATCTGAATAATGCTAACCCACAAATTTGATAAGCTAGATGAAAGGGACCAAATCCTTAAAAGACAGAGCTCCCAAAATTCATACAAGGAGAAACAAATAATCTGAATAAGTATATATCAATTAAATAAATTAAATTAATAATTGATAGCCTTCCAAAACATACAGTAGCAATTTTGGATGGTTTCACCAATGAAGTCTATCATATATTTAATGAAGAAAGATTTTCTAACTCATTCTATCAGATCAACAAATATTGCTCTAATACCAAACTCAGGTAAAAAATAATCTAAGAAAAGAAAACTGCAGATCAATATCTCTCATGAATATAGATAAAAACTCCTCAACATTATATTAGCAAATTGACTCAAATAATATATAAAATAAATATACACCATAACCCAGTGAGATTTATTTTAGAAATATAAGGCTGGTTCAATATTCAAAAATCAGTTAATATAATTAATTCATCACATCAACAAAGAGCTTATCCCACTAAAGGCAGAAAATCAATACAGATCTTTTCTAGTAAGCTATAATACATTATGTGGACTAAAAAGAACTGTGAATTCCATGTTCCTACCACTTCTTGAGTGAAGTTGTTTTATTTCTTATCTGTAATTTTATAATGACTAGATTGGGCGTAGGTGATGTATCTTTTTCATATATAGGAGCCACATCCAGACTTTACAAATGAGTGCAAAAGCCAAACATTATTTTCTTCAAGCTGGGTTTGGTAATGAAATAAGCTTGTGGGCACTTCTCGCTTTGAGAAGCTAGAAAGGCCTTGAAGAAACATAAGCTAGACATTGAATATGTACATATTGAGGGAAAACACCTGTATAAATTTTGAACTAGGAAGTAAATGGACATGTCACTGTTGGTGATTTTTCAGAGAGCCTACCAATCTTCCTTCTTCCTAGTCTATAGAAATCCGTCTGATTTAAATAGCAATACACATGTCATCTGCACACCTTAGGGAAACCATGAATAACTCAAAGCACCACTGTTTTGTGTGTGATTCTTTCTAGAGGTAGGAAGGTAAGCCATGTACGTCCAGAGCCATGAAGTAAAGGATACTGTTCATTTAGGGAACATTTATACTCCTTTAATTGAAAAGTACATTATGAGAAGATGATACTTGGAGATGCTTCAGTCATTTTTGGACCATAAGCATATAAAACTAAGAATAATATGCCAAGTATGGTCCAGGGAATATATAGAAAAAAGCCTAGCTATTTGCTGCCATTGCTGAGGCATTTACCCAAGTCTAGAAATATCCAAATGTTATATGATTATTAAGCATCTTTACTGTAGTGTTTTATTTTCTTTGTTTATTAATTAGGGTAAATATTGCTCTGCTGTAACAAAGAGAACCACACATATTGTAGCTCAGACCAGATAAAGTTTTCTCTGTATGTAACAGTCTAGGGTGAGTATGTAGCTTGGTTTTATAATGCCTCAAAAGTAACTAGGTTTATTCTATCTTGTTTCTTTGCTACTGCCTCCAGGTACTTTTGGAGTTGCCCTATGGCCACATCAATCATTATACTAGCCTGTAAGAAGGGGAAAAGATAAAGCTGAAGGAAAGCAATTTTATTTTTAAAATGATGTGAGCAGAATGTTGGACACATCATTTCTACTCATACTCAAATGGCCAAGAGTTAGCCATATTGCCCCATGCAGTTTCAGTGTCCTTAGAGAGATGTGATCTTAGCAGGTAGTTCATGTCCTGCTAAAATTTGGTGTGTACTATTGGTTTTATAGTGCTCAAAAGATAAAAATGGAAAGAACAATGAACAGTGTTTTCTACATTGCTTGCAACTGAAAGGCTTTTCAGAAAAGAATTGATCAGAATGGTCAAGCATTTCTGAGAGTTTTAACAAGGTAAGTAAGGAGAATTAATTCTGAGGTTTTATCTTTAAGAAGATATTTGATTAATTTGAGAAAAATAAGTTTAATAAAATCACATAGCAGTGTCATACTGCAGTAATCTAAAAAAGTTACAAAAATTTTGATTTTGAAATTT
Source organism: Artibeus jamaicensis (assembly GCF_021234435.1). Lineage (NCBI taxonomy): Eukaryota > Metazoa > Chordata > Mammalia > Chiroptera > Phyllostomidae > Artibeus > Artibeus jamaicensis. The sequence goes on along the minus strand of NW_026522028.1, from coordinate 2,885,401 downwards.
ATAAATAAGTAAGTGCATGTAAATTTAAGGTTATTATTTTAAAAGATGGGATGAATGAGCATGTTCCAATGTTGGGAGAGAGAAACAAATATTAACATAGTAAATGTAAATGCTGTTGTCAGGTATTTCAATTTTTAACTGTTCTTTTAACAAATCCCAAACTGATCATGAATTTTCCTCTTCATACATTATTGATATTGGTAATATTTTATTTAGGGTTTTATTTTTATGAAATAGATTTATCTAGATTTTCCCATTTATTAAAGTATATTTGTCATATTTGGGAATCAAAGTTTTGCTGGCATCATAAAGAGGGTTGGGAAATATTACTGCTTTCTCTGTTTCTCAAATAATTCTTTTTAAACTCAAAATTTTTATCTTTAATTAGTTGCTAGAATTCTCAAAGCAAGTCATCTGATCCTAGAACTTCTATGTGAGAAAGTTAATTATAAATATCGTGGAATTAACATTTTTAATTTTTCTTGTTCCACGGTCTCAAATTTTCCAAATAAATGGCTTAAATTTATGTCTTTCTATCATGATAACATCTCTATGACTTGTGACATATTGGCCCCCCTTTTTTGATTTCTGATATTGAAAATCTATGTCTTCTTATTGTTGTTTGATTAGTTATGCAAGGTGTTATAATTTTTATTAGAAATTTCCAAGGAACTTTTAGCTATGTTGATTTTCTAAGCTTTATATTGTTTTCTATTTCATTAATTTTTGCTCATATCTAGCTTAGTTCGGGTACTTGCTTTGCTACACAGATAATTTGCTATATAGATCATCAATTTGTAACTATTCTTTTCTACTGTGTGAATTTGAAAGCTATTACATTTCTTCTACACATGGCTATGGCTGCATTCTTTAAGTTTTGTAAAGACACTTTAACAAATCATTTGGCTCATACTATGCTCTTCTTTAAATTTTATCCTCTTCTATAAATCTTGGGTGACGTAGATATGTAGTGTTCAGTTTTTAAATTCTTGGAGGTTTTCTTGTTATTATTTTGGTGTTTATTTATTTCTCTGTTCCACTGAGCACAGATCATATACTCAGTAATATTTCAGTCCTGTGAAGTCTGTTGGAATCTGCTCTACAGCTGAGCATATAAGGAATTTTAGAAAATTTGTAAATGATATAATTTTAAATATATATACTTTAATAGAATTTTTCTACAAGTGCTCTATATAATATTTTATGTGTGCAAATTATGTAAAGTTCTCTAATTGTCCTGATGTTTTTGTATATTTATTGATATTTCACCCAGTAGGTACTGAGAAACATCTGTCTAAATATCACTCTTATTGTGGAGACTTCTGCCAAGATGGAGGAGCACTGCACCTCCTCACACAACCAAGTTTAAAAAACAACAAAGTTTTAGCAACAAAAACAAAACCAAACCACAGAAAATTGAACTATATGGAAGTCGGACAACAACAAACCCTTCAGCCAAACCAGTAAGAGGGGCAGAGCCAGCAGCAGAGCAGGGTTGGGCAGGAAAGATCCACCAGACCTACCGGAGTGCAACCCAGGTGGGCAGGCAGTAGGCAGATACCAGGTGTGGAATAACAGCGGGAGGACCCACTGAGGGCTGACCACGGTCACACATTCGCACACAGATAACTGGAGAAGGAGCGTATAGTGAGACTGAGACAGACCTCCCAGGCCCCAGCAGAGAGGGGACAGCCATTGTCCCTCTCTGACCCCACCCCCACATACAGCGTCACAAACCAGTGACCTGGGTAGCCCCGCCCTAGTGAACATCTAAGGCGCCTCTCCTCATACCTAACAGGCACAAACAGATCAAAACATGGCTCAAGAAAAACTCAGAGCCCCAGAGCCGATAAATCTAAGCAATGAAGAAATAGCTAAACTTTCAGATGCACAGTTCAAAACAATGGTGATCAGGATCCTCACAGAACTGGTTGATTTTAGTCACAAATTAGAGTAGCATATGAAGACTAAACTAATTGAAATGAATAGAAATGCACAGGAAACCAATAGTAATGGAAAGGAAACCGGGACTCAAATCAAAGGAGTGGACCAGAAAGAGGATAAAAATGACCAACCAGAAAAGGATGAAGAAACAAGAATTCAAAAAAATGAGGAGAGGCTTAGGAAACTTCAGGACATCTTTAAACATTCTAACATCTGAATTATAGGGATACCAGAAAGGGAAGAGGAAGAGCAACAGGTGGAAAACTTATGTGAACAAATAATAAAGGAGAACTTCCCCAATCTGGCAAAGGCAATAGACTTTCAGGAAATCCAGGAAGCTCAGAGAGTCCCAAAGAAGTTGGACCCAAGAAGGAACACACTAAGGCACATCATCATTACATTAGCCAAGATTAAAATGAAGGAGAGAATCCTAGAAGCAGCAAGAGATAAGAGGACAGTCACCTACAAAGGACTTCCCATCAGACTGTCAGCTGATTTCTCAAAAGAGACCTTCCATGCAAGAAGGGGCTGGAAAGAGGTATTCCAAGTCATGAAATCCAAAGACCTACAACCAAGATTGCTCTATCCAGCAAAACTTTCATTTAGAATGGAAGGGCAAATAAAGAGCTTCTCTGATAAGATCAAATTCAAGGAGTTCATCATCACCAAGCCCTTATTATATGAAATGTTAAAGGGACTTACCTAAGAAAAAGAAGATAAAAAATATGAACAGTGAAAGGACAGCAAACACACAGTTATTAACAACCACATCTAAAACAAAAGCAAGCTAAAAGAACAGCTAGATCAGGAGCAGAACCATAGAAATGAAGATCTCATGGAGGGTTAGCAACAAGGGAGTGGGAAGAGAAGGGGGGAGAAGGTATAGAAAATAAATAGCATAGATGGTAGGTAGAAAACAGATAGGGGAAGGGCAAGAATAGTATGGGAAATATAGAACCCAAAGAACTTGAGACACATGGTCATAAACTAAAGGGCGGGAATGGTAGGGATGGGGGTGCAGGATGGAGGGGAATGAAGGGGGCGAATAGAACAACTGTAATGGCATAACCAATAAAATAAAAATTAAAAAAATATTTTTTAAAAAGTAGAAAAAATCACTCTTATTGTGAAATTTTCTATTTATTTCTTTAGTTTTGTCATTTTTTCTTACTTTATATATTCTTAGAATTTATTGTTGATATCATATGAATGAAGGATAGTTATGTGTTCCTAATTGATTAACTATTTTATTATTATGTGATATCTCTATAATAATCATTTTTGATTTTTAGAAAATTTTATCTGAAATTTGTTAAAGCTGCACAAGTAACTTTACTGTTATTTTATTTAAAATTTGTTTCTTCATATATTTATTTTGTCTTTTTAAAACATGCATTCAGATTTTATCCAGTCTCACAATATTTTTCTTTATACTGGATGACTTACACTGTAAAATTGATATAATTCTGATTTATTTGCATTCACTATCATTTCCATTTTATTTTTTCTATCAAGTGAGTTTTTCTGTTTCTTCATTGTTTGCTTATTTGTTTGTTTTTATTCCTTTTTTGGGGTACTTGTATTTTTCAGTTCTAAACTTTTCATTTGACTCTTCTTTACATATTGAAATTTTTCCAAGATAAACTTTTCATTCTTTAGTTTTAAGAGTCTGTGACTACTTTCTACATTATTTTTATGATAGCTATTTTAAATATTTGTCATATTATTTCCAACATGTGTGTCAACTTGACAGTTGCATATGTCCCATGTGCATTGGCATTTGCCTCACATATCCGAGATATTTTGAACATATTGTAAAACATTTAGACTCCTTTAAATCCTAAGGACAATGCTGCTCTTTTTAAGAAGGCAGTCAACAAAGCTCATTTCAAGTCACAAATTTCATTCCACCTTTTGTGCATTGTGGTTCTGGTGAGAGCTCAGTTTTCAAAGCATTTTTTAATATTTTTTTAATGTAAGTATTGTTCAAGTACAGTTTTCTGTCTTTTACTCCCATTCCAGCCCATCCCCCAGTACTCCCCACCTTTCTCCCATTCCCACCCCTGTTAGTTTTTGTCCATGTGTCCTTTATACTTGTTCCTGTGAATCCTTCCCCTTTTCCCCTAAAATTCTCTCCCCTCTGGTCCCTGTCAGCCTGTTCTCTATTTCAGTGTCTTTGGTTATATTTTGCTTGCTTCTTTGTTTTGTTGTTTAGCTTCCTGTTGAAGGTGAGATCATATGGTATTTGTCTTTCACCACCTGGCTTATTTCACTCAGCATAATGCTTTCCAGTTCCATCCATGTTGTTGCAAAGGGTAGAAGCTCCTTCTTTCTTCCTGCACATAGAATTCCATTGTGTATATGTACCATAATTTTTGATCCATTCATTTACTGATGGGCACCTAGGTTGCTTACAGCTCTTGGCTATTGTAAATTGTGCTGCTATAAACATTGGGGTGCAAAGGTTCTTTTGGATTGGTGTTTTAGGGTTCTTAGGATATAATCCCAGCAGTGGAGTTGCTGGGTCAAAAGAAAGGTCCATTTTTAGTTTTCTTCTTCTCAGTCCTTCGTCAAGAGAGTCACACTTTGATCTCCTGGCTCCACTGTGCACTTCTGTCTGAGAAGGGTCAAACCGCAGAAAGGAAGAAAGATAAATTAAAAAAAAAAACAATTTTTATCCCCATACTCTTGGAAATACAAACCAAGTTTTCTCTTTTGTTAGAGTTTTGGTTCCTGAGGCCACAATACCCATAGAATTACTTGGGGATTGGAGAGAGAACAGACTAACAATGACAACAAAAAAAAAAAAAAAAAAGAGGGATTTTCACACTCTTAATTTGAGGAGTCCCATTTCCTCTTCCACCAGCCAGAACTACCAGGCTTCCTCTGCGGGTCTCTTTCGTGTACTCTGGTGCTACATGGATTCACTGCCTTCTGGCTAGGAGATTCCTATAAATCAAAAAGGGTAAAGTCACCAGCAATTTGGGGTCATATCCAATTCCAGTCTTCTTCCCTACACTGCCAGCTGGTATTTACATTTTAGAAAGCTCAAATGGCTGCCCCACACTGTCTATTCAGCTTTTTTAAAAATTTTTATTTAGTTATTTTTCAAGTACAGTTTTTTGTCTATTTTTCCCATCCCAGCCTCCCCCACCCCTTGCTCCCCACCTCCCTCCCATTTCCACCCCCCTTAGTTCTCATCTCTGTGTCCTTCCTATTTGTTCCTCCAAATCCCTCCCCCTTTTTCCCCTTAACTTCCCTTCCTTCACCCCTCTGGTCACTGTCTTCTTGCTCTCTATTTCAGTGTCTTTGTTTTTTTTTTCTGCTTGCTTGTTTGTTTTGTTGTTTAGCTTCCTGTTAAAGGTGAGATCATATGGTATTTGTCTTTCAGCACCTGGCCTATTTCACTCAGCATAATACTTTCCAGTTCCATCCATGTTGTTGCAAAAGGTAGTAGCTCCTTCTTTCTCTCTGCAGCATAGAATTCCATTGTGTATATGTACCACAATTTTTGGATCCATTCATTTACTGATGGGCACCTAGGTTGCTTCCAACTCATGGCTATTGTAAATTATGCTGCTATGAACATTGGGGTGCATAGGTTCTTTGATATTGATGTTTTAAGATTCTTAGGATATTATCCCAGCAGTGGAATTGCTGGGTTAAAAGGCAGGTCGATTTTTATTTTTCTGAGAAAATTCCATACTGTTTTGCATAATGGTTGTACCAGTCTGCAATCCCACCAACAGTGAACTAAGGACCCCTTTTCCCCACAACCTCTCCAACATTTGTGGTTTGTTGCTTTGTTTATGATAGCCATCCTGACTGGTGTAAAGTGGTATCTCATTGTGGTTTTAATTTGCATCTCTCTGATAGCTAACGATATTGAGCATCTCTTCATGTGTCTCTGAATGTTCTGTATGTCCTCCTTGGAGAAGTGTTTGTTCAAGTCCTTTTCCCATTTTCTAATTGGGTTGGGTGTCTTCTTAGAGTGGAGTCGTGTAAGTTCTTTGTATATTTTGGAGATTAAACCTTTGTCTGAGGTATCATTGGCAAATATGTTTTCCCATACAGTTGGTTGTCTTGCTAATTTAATACTGTTTTCTTTAGCCATGCAGAAGCTTTTTATTTTGATGAGATCCCATTTGTTTATTCTTTCCTTTACATTCCTTACTCTAGGGGACATATCAGTAAAGAAGTTGCTGCGTGAAATATCTGAGATTTTCTTGCCAATGTTCTCCTCTAGGACTTTAATGGTGTCACGACTTACATTTAAGTCTTTTATCCACCTTGAATTTATTTTGGTGTATGGTGTAAGTCTGTGCTCAAGTTTCATTTTTTTGCACATAGCTGTCCAGTTCTCCCAACACCATTTGTTGAAGAGGCTATCTTTACTCCATTTTATGTTACTGCCCCCTTCGTCGAATATTAATTGACTGTAGAGAGTTGGGTTGATTTCTGGGCTCTCTGTTCTGTTCCATTGGTCTATGTGCCTGTTTTTATGCCAGTACCAGGCTGTTTTGATTACAGTGGCCCTGTAATACAGTTTGATATCAGGTATTGTGATCCCTCCTACTTTGTTCTTCTTTCTCAAAAGAGCAGCTGCTATTTGGGCTCGTTTATGGTTCCATATAAATTTTCAAAGTGTTTGTTCTATGTCTGTGAAATATGCCATTGGTACTTTAATAGGTATTGCATTGAATCTGTATATTGCTTTGGGTAGTATGGACATTTTGATGATGTTAATCTTCCAATCCATGAGCAAGGTATATGTTTCCATTTGTTTGTGTCTTCCCTGATTTTGTTCTTCAGTGCTCTGTAGTTTTCTGCATACAGGTTTTTTTTACCTCCTTAGTTAGGTTTATTCCTAGGTATTTTATTTTTCTTTTTGCTATATTGAATGGGATTTTTTCCTTGATTCCTGCTTCTGCTGATTCACTGTTGGTATACAAAAATGCCTTTGATTTCTGGATATTGACTTTGTAACCAGCTGTTTTGCCAAACTCATTAATTAGTTTGAGCAGTTTTTTGATAGAGTCTATAGGATTTTCCATGTACACTATCATGTCATCTGCAAACAGTGACAGTTTTGCTTCCTCCTTTCCTATTTGGATGCCTTTTATTTCCTTTTCTTGCCTGATCGCTGTGGCTAAAACTTCCAATACTATACTGAATAGAAGTGGTGAAAGTGGACATCCTTGTCTTGTTCCTGATCTTAGTGGAAAAGCTTTTAGTTTTTTCCCATTGAGTATGATATTGGCTGTAGGTCTCTCATATATGGCCTTTATTATTTTGAGAAATGTTCCATGTATTCCCACTTTGCTGAGTGTTTTTATCATAAATGGGTGTTGTACCTTATTGAAAGCTTTTTCCACATCTACTGATATGATCATGTGATTTTTGTCTTTGCTTTTGTTTATGTGATGTATTACATTTACTGATTTGTGAATATTGAACCATCCTTGCATCCCTGGGATGAATCCCACTTGGTCATGGTGTATGATCTTTTTGATATATTGTTGGATGAGATTTGCCAATATTTTGTTGAGGATTTTAGCATCTATATTCATCAGCGATGTTGGCCTGGAGTTTTCTTTCTTTGTTGTGTCTCTATCCGGTTTTGGAATTAAGATGATGCTGGCTTCATAAAAAGAATTTGGGAGTTTTCCATCCTTCTGGATTTCTTTGAAATAGTCTGTGAAGAATAGGGGTTAGCTCTTCCTTAAATGCTTTGTAGAATTCTCCTGTGAAACCATCTGGTCCTGGCCTTTTGTGTGATAGGAGTTATTTGATTACTGCTTCAATTTCTTTTGCTGTTATTGGTGTATTTAGATTTTCTGCTTCTTTTTCACTGAGTTTTAGAAGATTGTATTTTTCTAGAAATGTGTCCATTTCCCCTAGGTTCTCAAATTTCTTGGCATACAGGTCTTCATAGTAATTTCTTACAGTCCTTTCTATTTCTGTGGTATCAGTTGTAATGTCTCCTGTTTCATTTCTGATGGTGTTTATTTGTGTCTTCTCTCTTCTTTTCTTGATGAGCCTACTTAAAGGCTTGTCTATTTTGTTTATCTTCTCAAAGAACCAACTCCTGGATTCATTGATCCTTAAAATTGTGCTTTTCGTTTCTATGTAATTTAATTTTGCTCTAATCTTGGTTATTTCCTTCCTTCTGCTTGCTCTGGGCTGTCTTTGTTGTTGTTCCTGGAGTTCTTGCAGGCGTAGGGTTAGGTTGTTTGTTTGAAATGTTTCTATTTTCTTTAGGTAGGCTTGTATTTCTATAAACTTCCCTCTCAGGACTGCCTTGGCTGTGTCCCATAAGTTTTAGGTTGTTGTGAGATCATTTTCATTTGTTTCCAGAACTGTTTTTGATTTCTTCCCTAATTTCATTCTTCACCCCTTCATTGTTTAATACCATACCATTCAGTCTCCATGATTTTGGGTGCTTTGGGTTTTTTTCTTTGGGGTCGGTTTCTAATTTCAGTCCTTTGTGGTCAGAGAAGATGCTTGGTATGATTTCAATTTTCTTGAATTTTTTGAGGCTCGTTTTGTGTCCTATCATGTGGTCTATCTTTGAAAATGTTCCATGTGTATTTTAAAAGAATGCGTATTTAGCTTCTTTGGGATGAAAGGCTCTATATATATCAGTTAAGTCCATTTCATCTAGGGTGTTGTTTGATGCCACAATATCTTTGTTGATAATTTGTTTGGAAGATCTGTCCATTTTTGATAGTGGGTTGTTAAAATCCCCTTCTATGATTGTGTTGCTGTCAATATCTTTCTTGAAGTCCTCTAAGATTTTCTTTATATATTTTGGTGTCCCTATGTTTGGTGCATGTATGTTTACAATGTTAATGTCTTCTTGGTGGATTCTTCCCTTGAGTATAATGAAGTGACCTTCTGGGTCTCTCTTTATAGCCTTTTTTTTAAAGTCTATTTTGTCTGCTATGAAAATTGCTACCCCAGCTTTTTTTTCATGTTCGTTTGCTTGGAAAACTTGTTTCCAGCCTTTCACTTTTAGTCTGTGATGATCTTTTGTCCTGAGGTGGGTCTCTTGTAGGCAGCATATGTGTGGGTCATGCTTTATTATCCATTGAGCTATTCTGTGTCTTTTGATTGGAGCATTTAATTCATTTACGTTTAAGGTTATTATTGATAGGTACTTATTCATTGCCATTTTTGTACCTGTGTTTCTCTCTGTCTCCCTCTTATCCTTCCTTCCCTTAAAGCAATCCTTTTAGTATTTCTTGTAGAGCTGGTTTGGTGGAGGCATATTCTTTTAGACTTATTTTGTCTTGGAAGCTCTTTATTTGGCCATCTTTCTTGACTGAGAGCCTTGCTGGGTAAAGTAGCCTGGATGTAGACCTCTGGTTCTCATTACTTGGAATATTTCTTGCCATTCTCTTCTTGCCTGAAGTGTTTCCATTGAGAAGTCAGTAGCTAACCTTATTGGGGCTCCCTTGTATGTTATTTCTTTTTTCTCCCTTGCTGCCTTTAAGATTCTCTCTTTGTCTTGGAAGTTTGCCATTTTAATGATGATGTGTCTTGAAGTGGGCCTCCTTGGGTTCCTCTTGGTTGGGACTCTCTGTGATTCCTGGATTTGTTAGACTTTTTCTCTGATCAAATTAGGAAAATTTTCTCTCATTACTCGTTCAAATACGTTTTCTATCCCTTGTTCTTCTTCTTCTCCTTCTGGTATTCCTATTATTCGGATATTATTACGTTTCATATTGTCTTGCATTTCTCTTAATCCCACTTCATTCTTTCTGAGCCTCTTTTCATTTTCTTGCTCTTTCTGTGAGATGCTTTCTACCTTGTCCTCCAACTCACTAATCCTATCCTCAGCTTCATCTATCCTACTTTGGAAACTTTCTACTGTGTACTTCAATTCGGAAATTGTGTTCTTCATTTCCTCTTGTTTCTTGCTGATGGTTTCCATTTCCTTTTTGATGTTGCTGTAGTTTGCAGAGAGATCATTATAGTTCCCCTGTAGTTTCTGGTATTTCACTGTGAGCTCTTTGAACTTCGTAATAACCAGTGCTTTGAATTCACTGTCTGATAGTTGATCAGCGTCTATTTCATCTAACATTCTTTCTGAAGTTTCTGCTTTTTCTTTCATTTGGGGATTGTTTCTTTGTTTTCCCATTGTTTGAGACTCTTCTCGTTAGTCTCTGCTTCCAAAATTGATCTGTTCTGAAACCCTGGTTTTATGGTGTAAAGTTCTGTGTTATGATCCCTGTGAAGTTCAGTGGTACAGACTCCTTGAAGTTTCTTGACGTTCTTTGTCTCCACCTACACTCACGCTGGTCCTCGCGCTGGTCCCTGCGTTGGTCACCTACCACTGCTGAATGTCCCGGCTCTAGTAGCCGCCTCCTCAAGCACCCAGACCTGTTACTAGGGCAGCGGCACAGAGGCTGGGCATGTCCCGGCTCCTGTATCTGGCTCTCTCTGCTGCCCAGCACCATCACAGGGGTTTGGAGTGTCCCGGTTTCCGTACCTGACTCCCTGGCGTCTAGTCCTGTGTCTATGGCAGTGGCACAGAGGCTTACAATGTCCCAACTCCCGTACCTGATTCCCCAGTGTCCCGTCCCATCGCTATGGCAGCAGCACAGGGGCTGAGAGCGCCCCAGTTCCTGTAGAGGACTCCTCTGCCACCCAGAGCTGTCTCAGGGGTTTGAAGTGTCCTGGCTTCCGTACCTGACTCCCCGGCATCCAGTCCCGTCGCTATGGCAGTGGCACAGGATCTGAGAACTTCCAAGCTCCCATAGCTGGCTCCTCTGCTGCGTCACAGGGGTTTGGAGAGTCCCGGCTTCCGTGCCTGACTCCCCGGCGTCCAGTCCCATCATTATGGCAGCGGCACAGGATCTGAGAACTTCCCTCTACTCAGCTTTTATAGCTGTATATACATTCACTGAGAGAAATGCAATGAAATGCATCCATTACATCTTACTAGAATTGAAAGTTCTGAGGGTCTTTTCCTGCAAGCATGTTATGGATTTTCCTCTGTTTTGGCCATCTTCTTTTCTTCCCGCGTTCTTCATGTATTTTCTTTTACTATTTCTCCATTATTTGAAAGAAAGGAAACTAAGATAAGCTAACAATAAAATTGGACAGGGAATGCAAATTCAGAACAGAATGGAAACTTTAAGCATGTAGATAATAAAAAAAATGGGAAATAAACTGTAATGGTTCAATGCCTTATAGAATCCCAAGCAGAAGGGAGAGGAGCAGAGTAAAATATTTTAAACTTCCAAACACTGTACTAGGGCAGACCTTTATTTCTTATTAAGAATTTTATTAGTACCTTAATCTATCTAAGCAGCTCATTAAAAATTAACAGCAAGTAGAAAGTCACACAGGGAAAATCTCAGGGTCATATAACAAATTATAGCATAATCTTGTGGATTCTCATAGCTATAAAGAGAAAAGTATTTAAAAAAAGAGAGAGAACAGTATTTTGAAGCAAAATGAAAATATGTATTCACTGAAGAGGTATATTTCAGACATTATTAGGAAATAGAAGTTTTGCTTGGGATAGAAAGAGACAATATGTGAGTAATAATCTTCAAAAAATTCTAATAATTGTAAAGTCTTTAGTTTTATGTTAATGTTCCAGTCTGATATTTAGCAATAAATACAAAAATAATATTGTTTACAAAATATTTAAGGCATTTTATTTTCATCATAAAATCAAGAAATTGAGGAACAGCTAAATTGAATTGTATTCTAAAAATGCACATAAGAAAAGCCAATGTTACCTAGCCCCATTGGACTTTGCATTTAAATAGAAATTGTTATAATTAGAAAAGCATTATAATAGCAGTTTAAAGGCCCTGGGTATGAAGGCAGCCCTGAAAGAACACCTTAGTGACATAAGCAAGAATACTGCATATATCTGAAAGTGCATTAAAATGATAACGAAAAGGAGCCCCATTTTTCACGTAGCATTCATACTTGAACATCTTGGTCATCACTAGAAAACAATACTATTAATTCTACATGCTTTCCATTATTCTCTTTTAAACTTAAGGATTCCACAGTGGTATTTTTAACAACTTTTGGCAAATTTCCCTGCAGCTTCCACTTAAAATCTTCGCAAAAAATTCTTAAAGATTGTTTCCTACCTGTTTGTGTTTCTACATGATTGTGTTAGTCTCATAGGTGATTATCTGTCATTTGTATTGTTCTGCATTTTTTTATGGTCCAGACCAGATGTTAATACCCAAGACAAATTAAGGAGTAGTTAGTAATTTAAAATTCTGATTATCACATGTGATGATTTAATAATTGTTAATGATGAGTAAACACCATAATTAGCTTATACAAATTCACTGATTTTACTAGGACAATATAACTAATTCTATAAAGGAGCTTTGTGAAAAATATTAAGTTTCTATAACAAAATAGTAGAGTTCTATTAATTATAATGTTTCAATGACTATAAACTTTAAGAGAGAAAAATAGTATTGCCCTGAGCAACTCTGTGAAATCACATATGATATAAGCCTTTGAGGACCTATAAATGTTAGATGAATGCTTAAAGGGATCATATACCTCTTTGTAACCAGCCTCTGTATTACTTCATGAGAATATGTTCCTCACATTGTGAATTACAAGAAACTTACACATTATGCTTGTCTTGATTGACCAATGTACTTATTATGAGCATAATTTAATGTGATTGGAATCCTGAGATAAAAGAAGGCAAAGGCATGATGGCAGGTAAAATGTATATATCTTATAAATTAAAAAGTAATGAACAATGGGGGGAAATGCTTTTGAAATAAGACTTAAATGATGAACAAAGGGATGGTTATGCAGAATAATAGTTGTACACCAACTATTGTTTTAGAATGAATAATTTTAGAGTAAATGAAGCTGGAGTGGGGTTAGCAAGATATCTGGAGGAGTAAAGATAAATATTCCTCTGAAGAAATTGAATTTTATGTGCAACTTTCATGATATTTTTCACAATTGTCCATTAATTTATTGATGCTTCATTTGCATGCCAAATGAGTAGCACTTGAAAGTTTGAAAGATTACTATGCTCAATCTAATTCAACAAGTATTCATGAATCCACTTATGTACTCAGGCCCTCTGAAGAATACAAAAGAGATCATGAAAATGCCCCAGCCCTCAAGTAACTTTTAAACTACTAGGAATGACACATGGCACCATTAAATAAGTAATTAACTACCAAAACAATTGATGTGAAGCTTGGGTGCTATAATAGAATTTCAGACTGCAAAGGAAAAAAATGGACTTGAGTGATTGGGAAGTTTTCATGAAAGAGGATGTCATTTTTGCTGTTAGAGGTATAGATTTACATCCAACCAACATATTATATCACTATTTGTAAGATTCTGTGTTACATGGTTCATACATATGTATAATATATAAAATATATACTTAAATATAAAGAATATACAAAATATATATAAAATATATATTTTATATAAAGAATGTATAAAAATGATAAACCATGTCCTCAAAGCTTTTGTAATCTAGGAGATTTTGTGTCTCCAGGAGATAATAAGTCAAGTTTACAAATAACTGTAATATAAGGTAGTATGCATATATATACATACATATATATATGTTGCAAAAGAAACAAATATACAATAAAATATCAGAATGTTTAGAGAAGGAAATTATCAAGTAAATAAAATATTCAGAAAATATGGCATTTAAAACATGGTATTTCAAATGGTGTTCGAAGGAAAGGTTACAATTTTAGCCATCTGAAACAGAGAGAAGTAGCACTTCCAGTAAGAATCAATACAGCAAAAGCTCTGGAGGCAGGAAAAGCACAAGGTCTGCTTGACATGAAGTGAAGAGTGGCAAACAAATGTAGAGAATGGAATGAATTGTCATAATGAGCATCATTCTGAAAGTCTGGAGCACTATTCTAACTTCTCTAGGCAGTGAAGAGTCATTGAAATTTTAAATTGGGAATAACTTGATTAGAGACGTGATTTTGGCCAGGTTTGTGGGGGAGAAATTTTTAAGGGGAAAATGAAAAGGAGAAATTTGGGAAATAAAGGGATAAATGGCTTTTACCTCAAGTGCTTTGGTGCTCTGATTTTAGGTGTGTACACATTCAGAATTGTAAGGTCTTGGAGACTTGACCAATTTATTGTTATGTAATGTTCCTCTTTATCCCTGATCATTGATAATTGATAATTGTCCTTGCTATGAAGTTGGCTCCATCTGTAATTAATATAGCTACTCCAGCTTCCTTTTGATTACTGTTAGCATGGTATATCTTTCTATGTACCGTCACTTTCCATCTCCATGTCTTCATATGCAAAGTGGGTTTCTTATAGGCCACACAGAGTTGATCTTATTTTTGATACATGTTGTTGATCTCTTGTTTTTTAGTTGTTGTATTTAAATGGATGTTTAATGTGATTATTGATATAGTTGGGTTAATATCTACCATATGTACTGCTGTTTTCCATTTGTTTACATTGTTGTTTGTTCTTACATTGTCTCCCATTGTTTTTCTATTGTGTGTGGTTTTAAGTCAGTATTTTACACAATTCCATTGTTTTTCTTTTCTTAGCATATTGATTATATTTCTTTTATTACTTTTTTTAGTGATTGGCTTTGCAACATTCATTTACATCTGATCCAAGTCCACTTTTTTTATTAAGATTTTATTTATTTTTAGAGGGGAAGGGAAGGAAAGGAGAGGGGGAAGAGAAGGCAAGAGGGAAACATTACTGTGTGGTTGCCTCTTGTATGACCTCTGCTGGGAACTTCCTTGGAACCCAGACATGCACCAGATTCGGAATTGAACCATAATCCTTTGGTTTGCAGGCCCATGCTCAATCCACTGAGCTACACTAGCCAGGTCAAGTCCACTTTCAAATAACACAATATGGCTCCCCAGGTAGTGTAAATACCTTAATAACAAAGTATTCCTAATGCCTCCCTTCCATCCCTAGCGTATTGCTGCCATTCACTTCACTTATACATAATCTCTAATCATGGAATACATTGTTGCTGTCATTATTTTGAATAAACTGTTACCTTTTAGATCAAGTACAAGTAAGAAAATTAAAAGTTTTTATTTTACTATTTATTATTCCTTCCCTAATGTCCTTCCTTTCTTTATGTAGATCCAAGTTTCTGATCTATGCCATTTTTCTTTTCTCTGAAGAGATTCTTTTAACATTTTTTACAAGGCAAGTCATCTAGCTACAAATTCTCTTAATTTTTGCTTCTCTGAGAAAGTCTGTATTTCCCCTTCACCTTTGAAAGATAATTTCATGAGATACAGAATTCTTAGTTGGTGGATTTTTATTTCCCCCAAACTTTAAATATTTCACTGCATTCTTTTCTTGCTTGCTGGGTTTCCTTTTTTAAGATTTTATTTATTTATTTTTAGAGAGAGGGGAAGGGAGGGAGAGAAACATCAATGTGTGGTTACCTCTCACATGCCTCCTACTGGGGACCTGGCCCACAACCCAGGTATGTGCCCTAGACTGGGAATCGAACTGGTGACCCTTTGGTTTGCAGGCAGGAACTCAATCCACTGAACCACACCAGTCAGGGCTCCTGGCTGGGTTTCTGAAAAGTCAGATATAATAATTTTCTTTGTTCTTTTTATGTAAGATCTTTTTTCCCTCCTCTGGCATATTTCAAGAGTTACTTCTCTCCCCTCCCTCTTAGGAGCATAAAGGGATTCTCTCTGATCTTCACTGTGAGAACATGGTAAGGCTCCAGAGGTAAAACTCACAAAAATGTTGGCAAATCCCTGAAAACTGTGCCCCACTGAGCCTCAAGCAATTCATCATTACAGTTTATGTCTGCCTGCCCTGGTATTGGTTCCCATGGAAATTTCTGCTCCTGATTTCTATTTCAATAATTTGCGATTCTTTGTATCTGCTGTTCTGTCTTAACAATTTTGTGAGCAGCAGTTTGCCCCAAGACTTTGATTC
Organism: Artibeus jamaicensis; assembly: GCF_021234435.1. Classification (NCBI taxonomy): domain Eukaryota; kingdom Metazoa; phylum Chordata; class Mammalia; order Chiroptera; family Phyllostomidae; genus Artibeus; species Artibeus jamaicensis. The sequence goes on along the minus strand of NW_026522028.1, from coordinate 2,869,513 downwards.
TCTGATGCATCTAAAAAGAGGTGTTCAGGACTTCTGCCAAGATGGAGGCATAGGTGGATATCCATGCCTTCTCACACAACCAAGTTTAGGGACAACTTAAAATTAGCAACAGAAAACACAGCCAGAACACAGAAAATTGAACTTTTCGGAAGTCTGTTAACAACAAATTCTTCAGTCTGACCAGTAAGGGTTGAAACCAGCAGCTGGTGAAACAGGGTTGCACAGGAAAACTCGGTCAGACGGACTCAGGCACACAGAATCCAGGCGCAGGGTTGGACTTAGTGAGAGACTGAGCGAGCGACCAAGCGAGCGACCTCAGGGAAACAGCTAGGGAGCAGGGCTGCGGGTTCACTGTGGTCGCGCATTTGTGCGTGGATAGACAAGCGAGGGAGTGGGTGATTGGACCGGGACCCAGCGCGTGCCATGCCAAGTGGCAGGGAGGGCACCACCATTTCCCTGCTCTGACCCCACCTCCACGTACAGCATCATAACCCAGCGACTCTGAGTGGCCCAGCCCTGGTGAACCACCTAAGGCTCTTCCCCTCACCCAGGTGTACAAAACAGCAGAGGGTGCCGCCATTTCCCCGCTCTGACCACACCCCCACATACAGCCTCACAAGCCAGCCACCTGGGAGTCCAAGGCTCCTTTCCTCACACTTAAAGGGTGCGAACAGACCAAAAATGGCTCATGAAGACAATCTTCCAAAACTCAGTGAAGAAGAAGCAGAAAATCTAAATACACCAATAACAGCAAAAGAAATTGAAGCAGTAATCAAAAAACTCCCATCACACAAAAGCCCTGGACCAGATGGTTTCACAAGAGAATTCTACAAAGCATTTAAGGAAGAGCTAACCTCTATTCTCCACAGACTATTCCAAAAAATCCAGAAGGATGGAAAACTCCCAAATTCTTTTTATGAAGCCAGCATCATCTTAATTCCAAAACCGGATAGAGACACAACAAAGAAAGAAAACTTTAGGCCAATATCTCTGATGAACATATGTGCTAAAATCCTCAACAAAATATTGGCAAATCTCATCCAACAATATATCAAAAAGATCATACACCATGACCAAGTGGGATTCATCCCAGGGATGCAAGGATGGTTCAATATTCACAAATCAATAAATGTAATACATCACATAAACAAAAGCAAAGACAAAAACCACATGATCATATCAATAGATGCGGAAAAAGCTTTCAATAAGGTACAACACCCATTTATGATAAAAACACTCAGCAAAGTGGGAATACAGGGAGCATTTCTCAAAATAATAAAGGCCATATATGAGAGACCTACAGCCAATATCATACTCAATGGGAAAAAACTAAAAGCTTTTCCACTAAGATCAGGAACAAGACAAGGATGTCCACTTTCACCAATTCTATTCAATATAGTATTGGAAGTTTTAGCCACAGCGATCAGGCAAGAAAAGGAAATAAAAGGCGTCCAAACAGGAAAGGAGGAAGCAAAACTGTCACTATTTGCAGATGACATGATAGTGTACATGGAAAATCCTATAGACTCTACCCAAAAAACTGCTCAAACTAATTAATGAATTTGGCAAAACAGCAGGATACAAAGTCAATATCCAGAAATCAAAGGCATTTTTGTATACCAACAGTGAATCAGCAGAAGCAGGAATCAAGGAAAAAATCCCATTCGATATAGCAAAAAGAAAAATAAAATACCTAGGAATAAACCTAACTAAGGAGGTAAAAAAAACCTGTATGCAGAAAACTACAGAGCACTGAAGAACGAAATCAAGGAAGAAACAAACAAATGGAAACATATACCTTATTCATGGATTGGAAGAACTAACATCATCAAAATGTCCATACTACCCAAAGCAATATACAGATTCAATGCAATACCTATTAAAGTACCAATGGCATATTTCACAGACATAGAACAAACACTTCGAAAATTTATATGGAACCATAAACGAGCCCAAATAGCAGCTGCTCTTTTGAGAAAGAAGAACAAAGTAGGAGGGATCACAATACCTGATATCAAACTGTATTACAGGGCCACTGTAATCAAAACAGCCTGGTACTGGCATAAAAACAGGCACATAGACCAATGGAACAGAACAGAGAGCCCAGAAATCAACCCAACTCTCTACAGTCAATTAATATTCGACGAAGGGGGCAGTAACATAAAATGGAGTAAAGATAGCCTCTTCAACAAATGGTGTTGGGAGAACTGGACAGCTATTTGCAAAAAAAATGAAACTTGAGCACAGACTTACACCATACACCAAAATAAATTCAAGGTGGATAAAAGACTTAAATGTAAGTCGTGACACCATTAAAGTCCTAGAGGAGAACATTGGCAAGAAAATCTCAGATATTTCACACAGCAACTTCTTTACTGATATGTCCCCTAGAGTAAGGAATGTAAAGGAAAGAATAAACAAATGGGATCTCATCAAAATAAAAAGCTTCTGCATGGCTAAAGAAAACAGTATTAAATTAGCAAGACAACCAACTGTATGGGAAAACATATTTGCCAATGATACCTCAGACAAAGGTTTAATCTCCAAAATATACAAAGAACTTACACGACTCCACTCTAAGAAGACACCCAACCCAATTAGAAAATGGGAAAAGGACTTGAACAAACACTTCTCCAAGGAGGACATACAGAACATTCAGAGACACATGAAGAGATGCTCAATATCGTTAGCTATCAGAGAGATGCAAATTAAAACCACAATGAGATACCACTTTACACCAGTCAGGATGGCTATCATAAACAAAGCAACAAACCACAAATGTTGGAGAGGTTGTGGGGAAAAGGGGTCCTTAGTTCACTGTTGGTGGGATTGCAGACTGGTACAACCATTATGCAAAACAGTATGGAATTTTCTCAGAAAAATAAAAATCGACCTGCCTTTTGACCCAGTAATTCCACTGCTGGGGTTATATCCTAAGAATCCTAAAACATCAATATCAAAGAACCTGTGCACCACAATGTTCATAGCAGCACAATTTACAATAGCCATGAGTTGGAAGCAACCTAGGTGCCCATCAGTAAATGAATGGATCCAAAAATTGTGGTACATATACACAATGGAATTCTATGCAGCAGAGAGAAAGAAGGAGCTACTACCTTTTGCAACAACATGGATGGAACTGGAAAGCATTATGCTGAGTGAAATAGGCCAGGTGCTGAAAGACAAATACCATATGATCTCACCTTTAACAGGAAGCTAAACAACAAAACAAACAAGCAAGCAGAAAAAAAAAAACAAAGACACTGAAATAGAGAACAAGGGGAGATAGTGACCAGAGGGGAGAAGGAAGGGAAGTTAAGGGGGAGAAAGGGGGGAGGAATTTGGATGAACAAATAGGAAGGACACAGGGATGAGAACTAAGGGGGGTGGAAATGGGAGGGAGGTGGGGAGCAAGGGGTGGGGGAGGCTGGGATGGGAGAAATAGAGAAAAAACTGTACTTGAAAAATAACTAAATAAAATTAATTAAAATAAAAAATAAAATAAAAAGAGGTGTTCATTTTCAGTTTCTTTCATTTTTAAATGGTTGTCAAAATGGAACAACTATTTCCAAGCCCCTTACATGCTGTATTGGAAATGGGCAGACAGGAGGAAATAACCTCTACTTTTAACATTGTCAATTCAAAATAGAAATAGTACTGCATATCACATACCCATACTTAGGTAGGTCTGTATTATTGTTGTTTTCTTCACATTTCTTAGAATCTGTTGTTGAGAAATAGGAGTGTAGGAATCCTAAGAAGTTGGAGGGGTGTGACAACAGGAGTCTTAGGTCACTGGAGGAAGAATTATTAGTCATTGCAACCTAATGAGGAACACTGGTAGGAATTCTGTGGCATAAATCCAGTTAAATTGGAAAAGTACACATTTCGAAAATCACTTAATCTCTCTAACCTCCAACTTTTCATCTTTAAAATGAGAAAGGTAATGTCAACATTTACTTTCAGCCTAAGCATGTTGTGAGCCACTAATTGGAAAAGATTTGGAAACAGAAAAAATGAAAAATATTTAAATTTTTATTCAAACTTAATAATCTTTTTTGGGAAAAACATAACACATTTTCAGTTTGTCAATCTCAAGGACCATGGATTTTAGAGTTAATATGTTAATACAAAGGTGAGTAGTGACATCCAAATCAATGTAATAGTTACAGTTTATGTCTAAAACAAAAATATAGTTATTATACATTAGATAATTTTAAAAGGTTTTTATTTTTAGTACTATGAATAAAAAATCAGTTTATGTGTCTTATGTGATAAAAGAATTTGTTTCAATGCTTTCACTCTCTAAATTCAATTTTTAAAGATTTAAATTAAATAACAATTATCAGTTGCATTTTCTTTAATAAGATTTTATAAAATATATCACTATCATAACTAAAATAGTACAAAGATCCATCAAATTAAGAAACAGTAATTCCATACAAATATGGCCTTTCTCAGTATCTAAAAATATTCACTTTTCACTCTAGAACCCTTTGCTAATAAATAAATCTCATCTCCTACATGTAAAAGTAAGACTGCATCAAAATGGTAGATCCCTTCCAATTGTTCAATGGTTTCTTCACCAGGTGTGGTATTACATGTTGCACATTGACCTAACTGAATGGTTATGCATTATCCTGAATATGGATGACAACTTTGTTTTTAATTTAAGTATTTCTTTTTACAGGATACTGTGTTATCAAAACACTATTTCTTAGTATTCATTTGAATATGGCACTATAGAAATGGGATATAATGGTAAATCTTCGGACTGCTAGAGTCCAGTGTGACAAGTATCTAGCTTGCTGGAGTCATCTTGAACTTTAAGACTGAAATGAAACCAGTCGTACTGCACACAGTATATAATCACATGTTCATGTCATCCTTGATGATTCTTGTATATCTTACATTTCTCTTCGTCATCTCTGGCTGCATTTCCTTTCCCCTTTGATCCTGAATATCTCCTTTGTATCTCGCCTTTTGTGCAAGCCATTCTGCCACAAACTGAAGTTTAAACTCTCTTTTTCCCAGACAATTTTGGCAGCTCAAAGTTGATATTTCATTATACAGAGTAATTTAGTTCTTTTTATGGGTTCCCAGAGAGTGACTTAAAGATATCTACCATGTTCACAGCAGAAGATTTTTTTTTAACAAAGGGGCACACACTTGAGAGTGACATTGCATTGAGATCTTAGAAGCCAGTATGTCTGTGTCAGTTGTGACTTTACCTAACATTGTTCTCTGCTACATATATATTAAAATTATTTGATTCCATGAAACTTTTGAGGGTAAATGATACCACAAAGTTAGTCACAGCTTTAATTAGGCCAAAGAACAAAGACCTGATACCAAAATAACTTTTTTACATTGATTATAAGACCTACTTGATTTACATGTTTTGTGTATATCATTTTAGTGTATGTTTATTGAGCAAATTATTGGCACATATGAGTTTTATATTTTAATATAACAATTTTGTAAGGTAGATGCCTTCTCCATTTTACAAAAGATGCTATTAAAACTCTAGGTATATTTCTTCCCTAATTTCATTCTTGACCCATTCATTGTTTAATAGCATGCAATTCAGTCTCCATGGTTTTGGGTGTTTTGGGGTTTTTCCTTTGGGGGTTGGTTTCCAATTTCAGTCCTTTGTGGTCAGAGAAAATGCTTTGTATGATTTCAATTTTCTTGAATTTTTTGAGGCTCGTTTTGTGTCCTATCATATGGTTTATCTTTGAAAATGTTCCATGTGCATTTGAAAAGAATGTGTATTTAGCTTCTTTGGGATGAAAGGCTCTCTCTATATATATAACAGTTAAGTCCATTTCATCTAGGGTGTTGTTTAATGCCGCAATATCTTTGTTGATATTTTGTTTGGAAGATCTGCTCATTTTTATAGTGGGGTGTTAAAATCCCCTACTGTGATTGTGTTGCTCTCAACATGTTTCTTGAAGTCCTCTAAGATTTTCTTAATATATTTGGGTGCCCCTATGTTGGGTGCATATATATTTACGATGTTAATGTCTTCTTGGTGGATTCCTCCCTTGAGTATTATGAAGTGACCTTCTGGGTCTCTCTTTATGTCTTTTTTTTTTAAAGTCTATTTTGTCCGATATGAGAATTGCTACCTCAGCTTTTTTTCTTGTTCGTTTGCTTGAAAAATTTGTTTCCAGCCTTTGACTTTTAGTCTGTGATGATCTTTTGTCCTGAGGTGGGTCTCTTGCAGGCAGCATATGTGTGGGTCATGCTTTCTTATCCATTCAGCTATTCTATGTATTTTGATTGGAGCATTTAATCCATTTACATTTAAGGTTAGTATTGATAGGTACTTATTCATTACCCTCTTTGTACCTGTGTTCATCTCTGTGTGTCTCTTTTCCTTCCTTTCCTTAAAGCAGTCCTTTCAGTATTTCTTGTAGAGCTGGTTCGGTGGAGGCATAATTTTTTAGACATCTTTTGTCTTGGAAGCTCTTTATTTGGCCTTCTATCTTGATTGAGAGCCTTGCTGGGTAAAGTAGCCTTGGTTGTAGGCCTGTGTTTCTCATTACTTGGAATATTTCTTGCCATTCTCTTCTTGCTTGGAGTGTTTCCATTGAGAAGTCAGTAGCTAACCTTATTGGGGCTCCCTTGTATGTTACTTCTTTTTCTCCCTTGCTGCCTTTAAGATTCTCTCTTTGTCTTGGAATTTTGCCATTTTAATGATGATGTGTCTTGAAGTGGGCCTGTTTGGGTTCTTCTTGATTGGGACTTTCTGTGTTTCCTGGATCTGTGTGGCTTTTTCTCTCATCAAATTAGGGAAATTTTCTCTCATTACTCTTTCAAATACGTTTTCTATCCCTTCTTCTTCTCCTTCTGGTATTCCTATTATTTGGTTATTAATACATTTCATATTGCACTGCATTTCTCTTAATCCCTCTTCATTCTTTCTGAGCCTCTTTTCTTTTTCTTGCTCTTTCTGCGAGATGCTTTCTACTTTGTCCTCCAACTCACTGATCCTATCTTCTGCTTCATTGATTCTATTTTTAAAACTTTCTACTGTGTTTTTCAATTCAGAAATTGTGTTCTTCATTTCCTCTTGTCCCTTGCTGATAGGTTCTGTTTCCTTTTTCATGTTGATATAGTTTGCGGAGAGTTCATTGTAGCACCACAATGTTCATAGTAGCACAATTTACAATAGCCAAGAGTTGGAAGCAACCTAGGTGCCTGTCAGTAAATGAATGGATCAAAAAAATTTTGGTACATATACACAATGGAATTCTATGCAGCAGAGAAAAAGAAGGAGTTCCTACCCTTTGCAACAACATGGATGGAACTGGAAAGCATTATGCTGAGTGAAATAGACCAGGTGTTGAAAGACAAATACCATATGATCTCACCTTTAACAGGAAGCTAAACAACAAAACAAACAAGCAAGCAGAAAAAAAACCAAAGACACTGAAATAGAGAACAAGGGGATAGTGACCAGAGGGGAGAAGGAATGGAATTTAAGGGGAAAAACGGGGAGGGATTCGGAGGAACAAGCATGAAGGACACAAGGACAAGAACTAAGGGGGGTGGAAATGGGAGGGAGGTGGGGAGCATGGAGCGGGGTGGGCTGGGATGGAAGAAATAGACAAAAAACTGTACTTGAAAAATAAGTAAATAAATTTTTTTAAAATTCTAGGTGTAAGTGAAGTGCCTATGTTCTCTTAAACCTAACTGAAGTAGAATTTCCCATTGATATTCCCATCCCATTCCAAAAGTCTTTCTAGTATACTTTTAATTTAGAAAATACCAGCTAGGTGAAAGCTAAAGTAAAACACTATTAGCTAAAAACAAAATGACAGAGCATTCACTGAGTGGATGAAAAATGCAATGCCATGAACATGTGGCATAGAAATTTGACAATGTTGTTATTTTCGATAATTATTAAGGAAATGCTTTACTGAGAGTAGAAGACAGAAAGTGTTTATGAAAGGAAAAGCTAAGGTGAACATTATGGGTCCATTTTATCTAAAACAACTGTCACCTGCTGCATTCTGTAAGATTCTTCTTTTAAAATATTTTATTTACTTATTTTTAGAGAGAGGAATCGAGGGAGAAAGAGGAAAAGAAACATCAATGTGTGGTTGCCTCTTGCACACCCCCAACCAGGGACCTGTCCCACAACCCAGGCATGTGTCCTGACTGGGAATCAAACTGACCCTAACCCTTTGATTCACAGGCTGGCACTCAATCCACTGAGCCATACCTGCCAGGGCAGTAAGACTCTTAAACTATATTTATATACATACTGTATATCATCATTTTATAGAAGTTTCTATTGATCTTCTATGCAATCTAATCATTATTGAAGTAGTGTATTGTTACAAAACTGGTTGTATTTTATTCTCCCTATCTCATATCGCATCACTCAAGGACTTAGTAAGAAGAAACACATTGGTAGAGTATACTTTTAGGCCTCTGGGAGAAAAATGCTTTAGTATAAAAAAACATAGTATGTGCCAAATGAGTTTTGTTAGGATGCTTATGTTGAAGAAGACTTGGCCTCTATCTAAAAACTTTCTTTGATAGGATTATAGTTTGCAAATGTATTTGAAAAGAAAAGCAGTTTCTTAAAAATCATCCTGTCATGATAATATCTAAGATTATTCCATTTCATTGTTCCTGAGTTACTGAATTGAGAAATATAATTTCCATTTTAAGCTAAACAACCTGAAGAACATAGAGAGTAGACTCTTCAACATTTAGGAAATGTAGGCGATCCCAAACCAAATAATCAAAACTGTCCGATCATGGCTAGGGAGCCTAGAAAAGGCCCTTCTGCCTACCCTTTGCATTGAACACTTCATTATGTCATTATCAGCCTTAAACAGGTCCTTATCAAGGTAACACAGGACACCAAGAAAAGTTAAAAAACATTCATATGGCTTTTCAAAATCTAGTCTCGTGATACAGAGAATAGTTTGAAATTAATTTGTATCCTATTGTCAGCCTAAATTTATTTTAACTACTGAGATTAGTTTTCTTCTCTTGAATTCAGCTACTTTGACAATACAATACCAAAAAGGAAATCAGGAGAGATCCACCATAATGCGTGGCAGAATATGGAGGGGATATATTCCTAAAGGCTGTTTAGAGTTCATAGATTTCCTAAGTCCAAATAGATTGTCTGCAGAAAACCACTATTGCCATCTGGTATTAATGGTTACAAAACATTGCATTTTGGGTTATGGCATAGTCCATCTCCCACAAGTGAAAAGTTCATAGTTCAGTAGATTCTAAAATTTTAATCGCAATAACCATAAACTCATTTAAATAGAGGACACAAATGAAGACTTATAGTTTCATAAACTATTGTAAAACTTTTCAACCACAAATGAAACAATTTTTCATTATACACAAGTTGTATTTTCAACAGACGGATGTTGCACAAAAAGAGGAGAAATAGGAAGAAAAATATTCAGAATTTTCAATGCCAATGAAGAAATTAAGGACTGATTATTTCAGCGAGTGCTCAGTGTTAAGTGGATAATAAATACTTTCAAGCATTTCATGAAATTAAAGTATTAAGGAATTTTTAAATGCATTTAATATTTGAGGGGAGTTTTTTTTTTATACAAGCCATGCTGCCTTTTCACCTGAGATGGGTATATTAATAAACATACTAGTTTATGAGTGAAATGCCCAGCTCAGCCTTCCTTTAGAAAAACAGGGGGTATTACATGCAGCACGTAAGAAGCTGTTTGTTTTCTCCATATTCTCTCTTCTACCATTCTCACTGAAGTGGCAGTTTTTGTGAAGGAAGTAACTCTATTCTCCTCAATCCCTTTTCTGAAGGATACCAGGGCAAACATGGACATAAGTCTGATTGGTACAAATATTTCAGATGCAAAGGAAGCTGCTACCAGCTGCTTGTAGATGTCCCAAGCAGATTCAGGCCAGGACACGTTGTTCCTTCCAGCCACTACCCTTTCTTATTTATGGATCGTTTGGTTATAAGAGAGCTTCAGTAATGTGTGAGAAAGGATTGAGAAGAAAGCCAACTAGAAAAAAATTAACATTGGCTCACATTAACAGACTCTGCTTAATAAAATAAATGCATGTAGTGGACCGTCCCCATGCTCCTAGGAAGGCACATTAGTCATCATACACTATTATATGAGCTTGCCCCGTGAGTGTTATATCCCCTCTCTCAAGCAGTTTTTTTTTTCCTTTTCCAAGTACGTTCCTTTCAACTGTATATACTATTCTACCTGAGAAGAATAGTGGTTAATATACAGTTTTCCTTCTTGTAGTATTACCACAGATATTGCGCTATGGCACTCCTTCTTCCTTGGTACCTCTTGTATATGCTCCACTGTTCTCTTCTTTATTCACATCTGGTTCCACGCTTGGATTGAAATAATCCACTGTAACCACCATAGCTACAGCATGCTTAGTTGTGAGAGATTTCCTATCTTTCAGATCAGTATCACAGTTAAGGGAATTTTGATAGCAATCTTTTCAGTACTAAAAGGACATGAGAGACAGAGGAGAGATGCAGAAAAGCCACATTAAAGAGGAGATGAACCATCCTTATTTCTGGAGATGTCTGACATGAAGATGTAGTTAGAAATTCAAGGATACTGAGTGTGAAAAATATTAAGCTGATGGCCTGCAAATAAATGATACCATTTCTTAATTTCCCAGAAGATGAGTCTTCAATGCCTTGTTTTACTTAGGGTAATGGTGCTTTCTACCTTTGGATACAGGGAATCTTCCTTATTGCCAGAGACGAAAGGATAAGAATTGTAGTTCAAACTAAGCAGTTTAGAGAAGACAACACAAAAAGGAGAATAAGGATATGCATACACTTTCCTTTTCAAAATGTCTGTGTCTCCTGGTGGACAATACACTCCATGGAAACATGGACAGTGTTGGTCTTCCTCACCATCCTATCCTCAGAATTTGGTAGAGTGCTTGGTACATAGTCATTTCTCAATAAATGTATATTGAGGGACAGGATAAATATTATCTGAGCAAATCTTTGGAAACAAAGCAACTATAACTAGCTTAATACTTTGGGAGAGAATATTTGTTTTGATAAAATAAAAATCCTCAGAATGTTTTCAGAGTAATGGTTAGAAGACACTCAAGGGTGGTAGAGAATGGAATTTTATAGGTTGGGCCCTTGGGAGGTAAATTCTTAAATTGGTATTTGAGCACAGTGAGTTTACTGGGGAGTTGACATGTGCACGGACCGGCAATGCCTGCGGCGTCATGGATGAGACATGAAACAAATTCACACAGACTACCGAGTCCTGTGGAGAAAAAAGCATGGCAATGCTACTCCCTCAAGGGAGGGAGCGCCTCAGAAAGGCCTGGCCATCCTCTCAAGGGGAGAGTGGCTTAGAGCGACCTGGCAACTCTCTCTCAAGGAGAGAGAGAGCACACTGACCCTTGCCTAGACAGCCTTTTATCCTTTTTTTTTGTTGTTGTTTTTTGCACAGGAGTTCAGGTACAACTTATTAATCATTGTCAGGTAGTAAACAGTAAATAGTATACAAAGAACCATTACGGCTTCTCCTAAGTCAGGGTCTGTCAGGTAAAAGGCTACAGAACTTTGGGAACATAAACTCACTTTCTGCTCAGGCCTTTATCATTTAGCTAAAAGCATTCTAATCAAAGCAGGTTTTGCAGGACTTTTAGGAATTCTTTCTTATGCCTGATTACTCCGGGGAACCCTCCATTCCCAGCACAAGCCTTCACCACCCTCTGTCATGATTTTCAGGCTTAAGTCAGGCAGAAAAGGCAGATATCCAAGGGATTCTCAGAGACTTCTCGCAGACAGACTGAGGACTCCAGCTTTGTCAAAGCCGCGGGGGTGAGGGTCCATCACCCCCTTTCTCCATAGCCCCCAAGTTTTTCCCTGGGGCCTCCACGTGACCATGCCTGTCTTAGGCTGTTCCCCCCTTGGGGAATCTTACCTGTCATTGGCTAACTGATCAAGCATTGGGGGCCAGTTATGGAAAAAGGAGCAGAAGCGGTGCTCCTGCCAGGAAGATAAGCTTTGTCACCTTAGTGGCTTATGGTCCGAAGGTTGCTCACTCAGCCTTAGTCATGGGGGGTTTCAGCTCCTGAACCCAGGCAGGGCAGTCTTCAACAGGGAGTAACTTCTGAGAGAATGAAAGAACATAGGAAAGAGCTGTGAAACGGTCACAGGAAAGGCTGCAGGTGGTCCCACAGGGAGTGGATCTCTCCAGTCCTTGAGAATCAGCTGCAGTTGGGGAGAGGGAACCTGGACTGTTCACCTCCGCCCTTGCATTGGACACAAACTGGAGATGGTTTACCCCTGGAAGGTTGTGTGTATGATTGACAGCAAAACAGCATTCTGTAGCAGAGGGCAAAGCCTTAGCAAGGACACAGCTGGAGAACGTCCACAGCTGACAACCTCGGCAGCTGGGCAATAAGTGAGTCCATTCTGAGGAATGAATCTGCACCCTGTCCAATGTCACTCATGCAATGAGAAAGGGTACAGTTCAGAAAGGGCTTCTAAAAAAATTAGGTTTTAAGGTGGCTTTCAAGATGGCGATGGAGTAGGACGGAGCAGATACCAGTTCCTAGTACAAAAGGGACAGAAACCTGTCCGATCAGAGGAGGAGAAGCCAGCAAGCCAGCTTTGCCAAGCATATATGAAAATAAGGGACCAGAAACCTCGACGGTCACAGAGGAACCAGACGGTAGGGAGACAGCAGCGGTACAATAGTCTTGGGGAAGGAGCAAAGAGAAACAGCAGGGATCTCCGCTGGTGCATGGTTGGGGGACCAGCGCCTGGTGGCGTGTGCCTAACAGTGCCTGGGTCAACGTTCAGCACCCAGAAAGCTCCCTCCCCAGGATTTTTCAGCCGGGACCTGCCAAGTGGCCCAACCAGAGGGGAGCAGAGGGGATTTCAGCCTGCACACAGCTGGGGGTCCAGCGCCTGGCCCAGAGCTGCTCCATCCCTAGGATTTTTTGGCCCAGGTTGGCCAGGGGACCCAGACAAACATAGGAGCAGAAGGGAGTTCAGCTCGTGCACAGTTCGGGGAATCAGTACACACCACTCAGTGTGCCATGACGTGCGCACAGAGTTTCTAGGTCGGCACCCAGTCCTCAGATCGGCTCCTGGCTTCCAGTCCACCCTCCTTGGACTATCTGAAAGCCTCGGGTGCTGAGGGGTCCTAGGGAAATATCTGAGACCCTCAACCCCCTCTCTTTCTGGCCAGCAAGGTGGGGTGCCAGTAGAGACTTGTTTGATAGAGTTTGCGGAGAGGGTACTGAGGACAAAGGGTCCCAACCGAGGACTCTGTGGTAGCCAGCCCAGGAGAACTGATAGGTACAGTGTGGGGCTCTGAATCCAATAGACACAACAGCCTGGTCTGCTCCACACCCAGCTTGGCAGAGAACCCGAGACTGGGCAGAGGGCCTAGAGCTTCCCCACAGAACAGGGGCAGGTCTGTGCTCAATCCCCAGGGAACCAGGCAACTAGGCCGGTGCAGTCGCCCTCAAGCACCACAAACCAGCCCATGGCAGTTACCTCTGGGAGGGGAGCGCTGTGAGGAAGTCCTAGTTCCCCACTGTAGGGAGCTGGGGAGAGGTGCCAAATGTCTGGATCCTGAGAGGGGTTGGCTGAAAAAATCGCAACAATCGACACTCAGCCAACTGCAACCAGAAAAACTGGTTTGGCTATTTTGAAACCAACAAGTGACATTTCCTTTTTTGTTGTTGTTTTGGGGGTTTTTTGTTTTTTGTTATTTTTTAAATTTTACATTATTTTATTTTTATTCTTTTTAAATTTTTTATTGTCTTATTTTTTTACTTTTCTTTCTTTTTCCATTCCTTGTCTTTATCTTTTTGCTTTTTTAAAGTAATCTGTTATTTCTTTTAAATTTTATTATTGTTTCATGTTTCGATACTTTTGTCCTCTTTTCTCGGATTTTCTGTTTTCTTCCTCTTCTGTTCTTTCTAAACTTATTGTTCTTTCTTCCATGCCCCTACCCTTCTTTTTTTCTTTCTTCCTTTTATTTCTTTCCTTGTCTTTTTTTCTTTTACCCACAAGAGTCACAATCAACTTGAAAGTACGAAAAGATGAGAGCTGGACCCATAGAAGAGGCCTCCCAATAGTAGAGTCAGGGAGACAAATTGCAATTTGCTGTAGGAGAGAAGCCAAAAGTTGTTGCATATTTGAGTAGGTGGAAGCAGAGAACGACAGGATAACCGAAAGAGACTGCCCCACTGAAATTCACAGGCATTCCACCACAGAAGTTCACACCATAAACCCAGGGTGTCAAAATAGATTAATCTAAGAAGCTGAGGGTAACAAGAAGAGTCTCACAAGCAATAAGAAGACAAAGAAACAATCCCCACATGAAAGGGAAGGAGGAACCCTCAGAAAGAATGTTAGATGAAATAGAGGCAAGTCAACTATCAGATACTGAATTCAAAGCACTGGTTATCAGGAAGTTCAAAGAGCTCACAATGAGCTACCAGAAACAACAGGGGAACTACAACAATTTCGCCTCGAACTATATCAACATGAAAAAGGAAATGGAAACTATTAGCAAGGGACAAGAGGAAATGAAGAATACAATTTCTGAATTGAAAAACACAGTAGAAAGCATTAAAAATAGGGTAGTGAGACAAAAGATCGGATTAGTGAGTTGGAGGAGAAAGTAGAAAGCATCTCACAGAAAGACCAGGAAAGGGAAAAGAGGCTCAGAAAGAATGAAGAGGGATTAAGAGAAATGCAATACAATATGAAATGTAATAATATCCGAATAATAGGAATACCAGAAGGAGAAGAAGAAGAACAAGGGATTAAAACATGTATTTGAAAGAATAATGAGAGAAAATTTCCCTAATTTGATGAGAGAAAAAGTCACACAGATCCAGGAAACACAGAAAGTCCCAATCAAGAAGAACCCAAATAGGCCCACTTCAAGATATATCATCATCAAAATGGCAAAATTCCAAGATAAACAGAGAATCTTAAAGGCAGCAAGGGAGAAAAAAGAAGTAACATACAAGGGAGCCCCAATAAGGTTAGCTACTGACTTCTCAATGGAAACACTCCAAGCAAGAAGAGAATGGCAAGAAATATTCCAAGTAATGAGAAACACAGGCCTACAACCAAGGCTACTTTACCCAGCAAGGCTCTCAATCAAGATAGAAGGCCAAATAAAGAGCTTCCAAGACAAAAGATGTCTAAAAAATTATGCCTCCACCGAACCAGCTCTACAAGAAATACTGAAAGGACTGCTTTAAGGAAAGGAAGGAAAAGAGACACACAGAGATGAACACAGGTACAAAGAGGGTAATGAATAAGTACCTATCAATACTAACCTTAAATGTAAATGGATTAAATGCTCCAATCAAAATACATAGAATAGCTGAATGGATAAGAAAGCATGACCCACACATATGCTGCCTGCAAGAGACCCACCTCAGGACAAAAGATCATCACAGACTAAAAGTCAAAGGCTGGAAACAAATTTTTCAAGCAAACGAACAAGAAAAAAAGCTGAGGTAGCAATTCTCATATCGGACAAAATAGACTTTAAAAAAAAAAGACATAAAGAGAGACCCAGAAGGTCACTTCATAATACTCAAGGGAGGAATCCACCAAGAAGACATTAACATCGTAAATATATATGCACCCAACATAGGGGGCACCCAAATATATTAAGAAAATCTTAGAGGACTTCAAGAAACATGTTGAGAGCAACACAATCACAGTAGGGGATTTTAACACCCCACTATAAAAATGAGCAGATCTTCCAAACAAAATATCAACAAAGATATTGCGGCATTAAACAACACCCTAGATGAAATGGACTTTACTGATATATATAGAGCCCTTCATCCCAAAGAAGCTAAATACACATTCTTTTCAAATGCAGATGGAACATTTTCAAAGATAGACCACATGATAGGACACAAAACGAGCCTCAAAAAATTCAAGAAAATTGAAATCATACAAAGCATTTTCTCTGACCACAAAGGACTGAAATTGGAAACCAACCCCATAGGAAAAAAACAAAGCACCCAAAATCATGGAGACTGAATGGTATGGTATTAAACAATGAAGGGGTGAAGAATGAAATTAGGGAAGAAATCAAAACATTTCTGGAAACAAATGAAAATGACCTCACAACAACCCAAAACTTATGGGACACAGCCAAGGCAGTCCTGAGAGGGATGTTTATAGCAATACAGGCCTACCTAAAGAAGATAGAAACATTTCAAACAAACAACCTTACTCTACGCCTACAAGAACTCGAGGAACAACAACAAAGACAGCCCAGAGCAAGCAGAAGGAACAAATAACCAAGATTAGAGCAGAATTAAATGACATAGAAATGAAAAGCACAATTCTAAGGATCAATGAATCCAGGAGTTGGTTCTTTGAGAAGATAAACAAAATAGGCAAGCCTTTAAGTAGGCTCATCAAGAAAAGAAGAGAGAGGACACAAATAAACACAATCAGAAATGAAACAGGAGACATTACAACTGATACCACAGAAATAGAAAGGACTGTAAGAAATTACTATGAAGACCTGTATGCCAAGAAATTTGAGAACCTAAGGGAAATGGACACATTTCTAGAAAAATACAATCTCCCAAAACTCAATGAAAAAGAAGTAGAAAACCTGAATAGACCAATAACAGCAAAAGAAATTGAAGCAGTAATAAAAAAATTCCCATCACACTAAAGCCCTGGACCAGAAGGGTTCACAGGAAAATTCTACAAAGCATTTAAGGAAGAGCTAACCCCTATTCTTCACAGACTATTCCAAAAAAATCCAGCAGGATGGAAAACTCCCAAATTCTTTTTATGAAGCCAGTATCATCCTAATTCCAAAACCAGATAGAGACACAACAAAGAAAGAAAACTTCAGACCAATATCGCTGCTGAACATAGACACTAAAATCCTCAACAAAATATTTGCAAATCCCATCCAACAATGTATCCAAAAGATCATACACCATGACCAAGTGGGATTCATCCCAGGGATGCAAGGATGGTTCAACATTTGCAAATCAGTAAATGTAATTCATCACATAAACAAAAGCAAAGACAAAAACCACATGATCATATCAATAGACGCAGAAAAAGCTTTTGATAAGGTACAACACCATTTATGATAAAAACACTCAGCAAAGTGGGAATACAGGGAGCATTTCTCAATATAATAAAGGCCATATATGAGAGACCTACAGCCAATATCATACTCAATGGGAAAAAACTAATAGCTTTTCCACTAAGATCAGGAACAAGACAAGGATGTCCATTTTCACCAATTCTATTCAATATAGTTTTGGCACAGCGATCAGACAGGAAAAGGAAATAAAAGGTATCCAAATAGGAAAGGAGGAAACAAAACTGTCACTGTTTGCAGATGACATGATAGTGTACATGGAAAATCCTATAGACTCTACACAAAAAACTGCTCAAACTAATTAATGAATTTGGCAAAACAGCAGGATACAAACTCAATATTCAGATATTAAAGGCATTTTTGTATACCAACAATGAATCAGCAGAAGCAGAAATCAAGGGGAAAATCCCATTCGATACAGCAAAATGAAAAATAAAATATCTGGGAATAAACCTAACCAAGGAGGTAAAAGCCCTGTATGCAGAAAACTACACAGCACTGAAGAAAGAAATCAGGGAAGACACAAACAAATGGAAACATATACCATGTTCAGGGATTGGAGGAATTAACATCATCAGAATGTCCATACTACCCAAAGCAACATACAGATTCCATGCAATACCTATTAAAGTACCAATGGCATATTTCACAGACATAGAATAATCACTTCAAAAATGTATATGGAACCATAAATGACCCCAAATAGAAGCTTCTCTTTTGAGAAAGAAGAACAAAGTAGGAGGGATCACAATACTTGATATCAAACTGTATTACAAAGCCACTGTAATCAAAACACCCTGGTACTGGCATAAAAACAGGCACATAGACCAATGGAACAGAACAGAGAGCCCAGAAATCAACCCTACTCTCTACAGTCAATTAATATTCGACGAAGGGGGCAGTAACATGAAATGGAGTAAAGATAGCCTCTTCAACAAATGGTGTTGGGAGAACTGGACAGCTATGTGCAAAAAACTGAAACTTGAGCACAGACTTACACCATACACCAAAATAAATTCAAGGTGGATAAAAGACTTAAATATAAGCCGTGACACCATTAAAGTCCTAGAGGAGAACATTGGCAAGAAAATCTCAGATATTCCACGCAGCAACTTTTTTACTGATATGTCCCCTAGAGCAAGGAAGATAAAGGAAAGCATAAACAAATGGGATCTCATCAAAATTAAAAGCTTCTGCATGGCTAAAGAAAACAGTATGAAATTAGCAAGACAACCAACTGTATGGGAAAACATATTTGCCAATGATACTTCAGACAAAGGTTTAAACTCCAAAATATACAAAGAACTTACACGACTCCACTCTAGGAAGACACCGAACCCAATTAAAAAATGGGAAAAGGACTTGAACAGACATTTCTCTAAAGAGGACATACAGAATATCCAGAGACACATGAGGAGATGCTCAATATCGTTAGCTATCAGAGAGATGCAAATTAAAACCACAACAAGATACCACTTTACACCAGTCAGGATGGCTATAATAGACAAAACAACAAACAACAAATGTTGGAGAGGTTGTGGGGAAAAGGGGTCCTTAGTTCACTGTTGGTGGGATTGCAGACTGGTACAACCATTATGGAAGATAGTATGGAATTTTCTCAGAAAAATAAAAATTGACCTGCCTTTTGACCCAGCAATTCCACTGCTAGGATTATATCCCAAGAATCCTAAAACACCAATTTCAAAGAACCTATGCACCGCAATGTTCATAGCAGCACAATTTACAATAGCCAAGAGTTGGAAGCAACCTAGGTGCCCATCAGTAAACGAATGGATCCAAAAATTGTGGTACATATACACAATGGAATTCTATGCAGCAGAGAGAAAGAAGGAGCTACTACCTTTTGCAACAACGTGGATGGAACTGGAAAGCATTATGCTGAGTGAAATAGGCCAGGCATTGAAGGACAAATAGCATATGATCTCACCTTTGACAGGAAGCTAAAGAATAAAACAAACAAGCAAACAGAATAAAAACAAAGACACTGAAATAGAAAACAAGTGGGCAGTGACCAGAGGGGAGAGGGAAGGGAACTTAAGGGGAAAAAGGGGGAGGGATTTTGAGGAACAAGTATGAAAGACACAGAGATGAGGACTGGGGGGGGGATGGGAGGGAGGGGGTAGACCGGGAGGGGGGGTGGATTGGGATGGGAGAAATAGGTAAAAAAAATGTACTTGAAAAGTAACTAAATAAAATTTAATAAAAAAAAAGTTTGAAAATGACTTGAACAGACACTTCTCCAAGGAGGACATACCGAATATCCAGAGACACATGAAGAGATACTCAATATCGTTATCTATGAGAGAAATGCAAATTAAAACCACAATGAGATACCACTTTACACAGGTCAGGATGGCTATTATAAACAAAGGATGAATGTTGGAGAGGGTGTGGGGAAAAGGGGTTTTTAGTTCACTGTTGGTGGGATTGCAGACTGGTACAACCATTATGGAAAACAGTATGGAATTTTCTCAGAAAAATAAAAATCGACCTGCCCTTTGACCCAGCAATTCTACTGCTAGAATTATATCCTAAGAATCCTAAAACTTCAATATCAAAGAACCTATGCACCTCAATGTTCATAGCAGTACAATTTACAATAGCCAAGAGCTGGAAGCAACCTAGGTGCCCGTCAGTAAATGAATGGATAAAAAAATGTGGTACATATACACAACAAAATTCTATGCAGCAGAGAGACAGAAGGAGCTCCTACCATGTTGCAACAACATGGATGGAACTGGAAAGCATTATGTTGAGTGAAATAGGCTAGGTGCTGAAAGACAAATACCATATGATCTCACCTTTAACAGGAAGCTAAAGAACAAAACAAACAAACAAGCAGAATAAAAACAAAGACACTGAAATAGAGAACAAGTGGGCAGTGACCAAAGGGGAGAGGGAATGGGATTTAAAGGGGAAAAAGGGGAGGGATTTTTGAGGAACAAGTATGAAAGACACAGGGATGAGGACTAGGGGGGGAGGAAATGGGAAAGAGGTGGGAATCACAGGGAGAGGCTGGGATGTGAGAAATAGATGAACAACTGTACTTGAAAAATAACTAAATAAAATTTATAAAAGAAAATAATAATAAAAGTTGTCGTTTAAACCACTAGAAGAAAATTAGGTTTTAAGGTGAAAATTTAGCATTAGAAATGACAAACAGATATACCAGAGAAAGCAAAAGCACAGTGGCATGACAGTTAACATGTGTTCAAGGAAGTACAAGTATAAATTATATCTAATACTTATTTATGATAATATTATGCTGATGTTTGTGATAATAGAAGTGAAAATGCTAACCATGTGTCAGGGACCATGCAATTATATACATAGAGAATCAAATACTATTTACGGTAAGAGGGACAAAAATTACTAATGCATGAGTGTTCTAATCTATCCTTCTGGCCAGATTCCTGAAGGAGAAGCATCTTTCATTATCTATATATGTCTGCAGTCTCTCCTTTGCTGTAAACAATCTGACCAATATATGAAGAGGAGGTAATGAGAAGTTTCCAAATGGAGCTGATTTGTGGTCTCTGGAAAGGGAGTATAGTCAGAGGGAAGGCAGTTTTTGGTTCCCTAAGGTCAATATCAAGAATTCTCATGGTGATTTGACTGTTTAGTAACTTGAGTGCAATGGCAGATACAAAAACCCACACACATGATAAAAGTGTGTAAAACTTAATGACCAAACTTGTGAGCAAACATATACATGCAAACATTCATACACGTGAGTACAAGTACAATTGAGAAACTTACATTAGATGAATGGATTGTATCAATGCCAATAGCCTGGTTGTCATATTGTACTGTAGTTTTATAAAATGTTGTCATGGGGGAAACTGGGTAGAAAGTACATGAAATCTCTGATAATTATTTCTTACAACCACATGTGAATTTACAATTATCTTCATAACACTATGTAATTGAAAAGTAATAAGATGAAAGGACAATTTTAAAGGTTAAGTCATATTTGGGTTTATATTATTGCCTACTTTAATAATTTAGGAATAAACTGAGTCTGATGTCATTGGAAGTATTAAAGTATTATCTAGAAATCTTTTTTTTAGAGATTTCATTTATTTATTTTACAGAGAGGGAAGGGAGAGGGAAAGAGACAGAGAGAAACATCAAGATGTGGTTTCCTCTCCCATGCCCCCTGCTGGGGACCTGACCCACAACCCAGGCATGTGCCCTGACTGGGAATCAAACTGGTAACCCTTTAGTTCACAGGCTGGTGCTTAGTCCACTGAGCCACACCAGCCAGGGTTCCTTATATCTTGCCTATTTCTACTGAACAGAACAGACTGAACCCTGTCTTCTGCCACCAATTCTCTAAGAATTGAAAAGGGATCACCAGCTTATGGAAAATGTGATGATTCTGACCAGAGTATAGAACTTAGGGAGCAGTCTATTAAGGCAAGGTGAAGAAAACATAGCACCTTTAACAATAAAAACAATGGCTCATATATATTGAACATTTGTCATCTATTGTGTTAATTGTATGTTCTTTAACCCTTTAATCATCAAAATAATACCTCAAGGTAGCACATTAAAATGGTATTGCCGTTTTGTGGGGAGATTAAGTTTCTAAGGTCATGGAGCTAACAAGAGGCAGAAATGAACTCAAATTCAGATCTTTTCCTAAGCTTCAGGTTAGTACCTCTGTGGTATATCATGAATGAAGTATATAGCTTAGTGAAAGTTCAGAATCTGCAGTATAGGACAAAGGATGAAGGACTATGTCTTCTCTCTATATATTTTTGAATCCAGGTAGACATACTGAAGATTTAGGGGAAAATCACTTACAGTAAAGGATCTGGGCAGTAATTCATGGGTCATCCCTCCGTGTGTTTTAACTACTATCCAACAGAGAACACTGTGGTCAAATCTTCAAAAACCGAGGAACATAGCTATTGCTGAACACTATATAGTTCTACAGTTGCAGATTTTCTCTGTTGGAACTTTAAAATAAATAGATGTTTTATGTCATATGAATTATAGCTTATGGTTATAATTTGAGATCACTGTGGAAGCCTAGCTGGGACTATTGTTGAAAAAACCACAGTTGCCTAGTTTCTCCCAAAAGGAATAGATAATGCTCCTGAAGATAATCTACTAAGAAAATGAGGACTGCAGACCTAATAGGAGAAGAGGTGAAAACCAGGCATAAATATACTTTTTTTTTCTTTCTCTTCACTCTGTTTGTACCTCCCTCATTTCTCTCCTCTCTCTTCCTTTTTCATTGTTAAAAATCCCTTATCATTCTCATTTTTCTTCTATACTTTGATTTCTCTTCATCTCTCTTTTTTTGGGATGGCCTTTCATTCTATTCCTAATCACCCAACTATGTTCTCTGTTCTGAATCACAAATGCCATCACTTAATATATATCACTTTATCTTCATCGTGAAATATGAACTAAGCCCATTCCACATTTCTCTTTCTCCTTTCAAAATCCATTTCCCTGTGTCTAGATACTAAGCCACAATTAGATTGGAAAGTATTCTTAGTACAATTTTATGTAATAATGAAAAAGACAATAATTTCTTTTTTAAAGACTTTATTTATTTATGTTTAGAGGGGAAGGGAAGGAGAGAGGGAGAGAAACATCAATGTATGGTTGCCTTTCGTGCGTCCCCTGCTGGGAACTGGGCTGCAGGGAACCGGCCTGCAACCCCGGTATGTGCCCTGACTGGGAATCGAACCAAGATTGTCTGGTTCGCAGGCCTGTGCTCAATCCACTGAGCTACACCAGCCAGGGCAAAATGACGATAATTTCTTTCTGCAGTTCTTAAATTTGTTTCTTATAAAATACATCCCTATTTTTATCTTTAAGTACATGCCATTTCTTTGCCCTACTTCACATAGCACATTCTACTTTATTTTATAGTGTGGGCTATTTTTGTTTTACAAACTCAGAATTTTCTTCCCCATAGCTATTCCTCGGTAATCATTGATTCTCCTCATGTAGGGCTATATCCAAACAGCCCGACAGAAGTCTTTGCTGGACACCATCCAGGAGGCACAGGTCATCATCATGCTGTGACGAGTACAGATGTTCTCAGTTTTGATGAAATAGGAAAGAAGAAACAACCCACAGTTAGCTCAAAGTCCCAGTATCCCTGCTTATCTTGATGGAAGTAAAGTAACAAGCCAAGCGGTCTAGAAATCGAGGGCTGAAAAACTATATCTCCCTAGATATGCATTTGGCCAATTTAGCTAAAAGAAAGTTATCATTTAGAATCATTTTTTATCCATATGAGAGAAAAAAATTTTGGTCCTAATTAACTTTAATGTGTTTCTTTCTTAGTTATTCCAGATGTACTTAAGCTGCTGCATCAGTTTATATTCCTCTCTCTTACAGATTTGAGGAATTTAGATAGAAATCTTTCTAAAGTACTTCAAAGCCCAAATGTATTCAAAATCTACTCTTCAGAATAATCAGAAAAACACATTAAAAGTATATTCAAAAAGAGAGGAGTGATTGAAGATTGCAGTAAAACCTCGTTTATAATTATTTATTTAAAGGGCATTTTCATCTGATTTCCCCAGTGGCTAACAGAAAACAGAGCCCTTCAAATCCCAGCACTAATTATAAAGAAGGACAAAGTGCACTACAGTTCTTTTACTGTAGGGAACAATTTTGCCCTTGGAGACACATTCCTTTCCATATAGAAATTCATAAAAATATCTTTCAATTTATTTGAACTCATTTCATTGCCATTTTTAATAGTTTCTCAGCTATATTTAATAGTTTGGAAATCTATTTCTCCTGACTTTTTCCATTGTGACAATTAATCATTTTTATTTAATAATTGCAAAGCTCCAGAGATATTGAGTATACTATGTGCCACATTCCATACATATTTCTGCTGTAATATATGCTTTACAACCTCAAAAATAAACAGCCTACATTTGTAAAGTAATTGTAAGTAGATGTCGTATACTTTTCTATGGCAAATAGAATAATTCCCAGCAAAACAAATACTGGGCAGAGGTTTAAAAAATTAATTCATTGACAACAATGTGGCTAAAAGAAGCTAGAACTTTTCTAACCTTGTAAAAATATTAAAAAAATAATTATAATTACCACCGAGCTATATACTTAAAGGCACATTATTACTTTGAGTAGAATATTGGAACTTTAGAATTGCAAGAAAACTTAGAGCAAAGATTTGTAACCTTTACAAGAATCAAGACTCTTTAGAACATCTGATGCATGCCATGAGCCCTCTCTTTAGAAACACATACAATGAAATACAATTAAATTTTGCTTAAATATACATAGTTCAAAGAAAGTCTGAAGATCTCTTAGAGATAATATATAGTGGATTAAAAACTCTTGCCTTAAATGTAGCTTTAAAATATACATTAATGATGTTTTGATCTCCCTTGGATACCTCTAGTGTCAGGAAAGCCACTACTTACATGTTTGATTTTTTTAGATAATGGTAATAGTGCTTTTTTAAAGTTCTGCCTTCTATTAACTGAAGCCTGATTCTTTTGAAAGTCTATGCACTGCTATTTGGTTCTGAAATATATAGCTACACAGAATAAATCCCTTTTTACCTGATGGTCTTTATACATAACATATAACTGTAGTAGCCTTCTAAGGCCAAATATCCCTAAAAACATCAGTCAATCCTCATAAAAACTAGCGTTGTGGTCCTAAAAATCTCTAGGTATTTCAATTTCAAAATTTCATCCTTAAAATACAGCAAAAACGTGTAAGTGCGCATGTGAATTTATCAAATAAGAGTTTGTTTTCCTAACTGTATGGAATCAAAACATGAGTGGAAAATAGGCCACCTTTTTCTCACAAACGTCACTTATTAAAGTTGGATACAATTCTGAAGGAACAAATATATTAAGTAAAATTAGGATCTTGCTTATATAATTCTCAAGAACGTTGACTCATTAGAAGATAAGAGTATTAGCTCCCTACATTCTCCCTAACATTTATCCATGAAATCTCAGAGTAGCGGGACAAGAATATCAATATAATTAAGGAAAATAGGAAAAAATCAATTATATTGTATCCTAAAAGAGCAAAGATTTAAGGGAGTAGTCAGTATGGAGTTTTGAAAGGGAAGTAAAAAAATTTCCAACATTTATTCATATATTGGACCTGGAGTGCAGGAATGTCCAGGATGAAATGTCTCTTAAGGTTCTCCTTTTTCTTTTCTGATTTGGTGGTCATCAAAAGACTTTTTGATTGTTCACTTGAATCTTACAGGTCCTATTACTGGGAAAAAATGCCCTGGAGTTGATCCCAATTGATCGTGTTGAATATTCTTTTAATGTATCATTGAATTGGGGTCAATTCCAGGAATGCAAGTGTGGTTCAATATCCATGAATCAATCAACACAATACATCAAATAGAATGAAGGATAAAAATCAGACTGCATGATAACTTCAAGCACCTGAAATATGATTTCTGGTTTTGTATTTTAAATGTCTTTATGTTACCACAACTTTTAATTTTTATAGACCAGCAATACAAACAGGTGAGAAAATAAAGTGACAATTTTAAATAAATAAATAGATAGATACATACATACATACATACATAAATAAATAAGAAATGCCCTAAGGTGAAAAATGTAAGTATTCCAGTCACTGAAATGTAAGCCCCACCCTCATGCCATCACCATTGTTATTAAATCAGTCTCACTGATGACTCATACTTAGTGTCTATTTAAAAATTGAAGAATTTATCCCTGGTTGGTGTAGCTCAGTGGATTGAGCATGGGCCTGTGAACCAAAGGGTTGATGATTCAATTCCCAGTCAGGGCACATGCCTGGGTTGTGGGCATGGCCCCCAGTTGGGGACGCATGAGAGCAACCACACATTGATGTTTCACTCTCCCTCTTTCTCCTTCCCTTTCCCTATCTCTAAATAAATAAATAAAATATTTTTTAAATTGAAGAATTTTACCCCTATCATTAGGTCATGCATTTTTCATATTGAATTTTTCATGTGGATTTTGGACATAAGGACAGAATATTATTATCAGTTTGTGGCTGAAGTTCCTCTGGAAAAGAGAAGATCAATCAACTTATTTCGATGTAAACTTAGTGGTACATCGGCTAGCAGTTCTGCTTCATAAACAAATTGTGGTTCTGGTGGATGAGGTTGTGATTCCTTCTCTTTTCTAAAATTATTGAGAAACTTCATCAGCTTTCATCATTCAAAAACTTAATTCTTATCCTCATTAAAAGCTGAAAAGTATATGGAACAAGACAAGACTCAGAGAGACCAAAAGAGCTACTGGTATAATTTGATAAGGGGTTATTAGGGATGATTGGTCTTTGTATTAGTTTCCAAAGGCTGCTATAACAAATTACCACAGACTGCATGACTAAAAACAAGTCTTAGGCCAGGCCTGGTATGTATGTTTATCTCCATTACAATGAGAGAAGAATGTTGAGTCAGAAGAAGATAATGGTATTAGCCTCCTACTCTCCCTAACATTTTGTCCATGAACTCTCAGGGCAGCAGAACAATATTATCATAGCTGAGAAAAATAAGTTAAAAATCAATGATGTGCATTGTACCCTAGTTTCAGCAGGATATTCAAATCACCAAGCTCAGAAGAGACAAGAACGTACACAGATTTTGGTCTGTCTTCATTATCTGTACCTTGTGCTTGTGGGTTTCAATTCATCCCTGTTCTCTCATTTTGCACCCATCTTCCTTACCTGAAGGCTTGCCTTGTGGATTTCCAATTCCACCAGCATCAGATGCAAAGACAACAACCTCTCTGATACTGCTTAACCAGTTCTCACAACTGCAAAAGGTGGAGTTCAGAAGGTAAGAGGTGAGAGCCATGGTCAATTATCATTTTTTTCCAGGTGGATTTCAGAATTTCTACAGAACAGTAAATCTTTTATGGGCTTCCATTGTCCCCCCTTTTTAGCAGTTTTGTAGAACTTATCTCATACCTGTCTCGCCATTATATATGTTGGCTACACGAGGGGCAGACCGGTTGTTTCTTTAGTTTCCTGGGGTCTACAAATTGAGAATTGGGCAACAATAGTTGTCCTTTGGAACTAACCTAAACCTAATTTATATAATGAGATCTTGGACTTTGAGATGATGCTGTAATGGGATAAGTCTTTTGTGTAACTTTAGAGGGGATAAGTGCATTTTGCACGTGGGAGAGATGTGAATAATTGAGGACCAATAAAGCAAGCTCCAAGATGATCCCAAATGATGCCTGCCTCATTGTATTTTGGTTCTTGTGTCCTTATGAAGTATGGAAGCCCCTTACCTTTTAAGTATGAGCTGGATTGAATGACTTGCTTCTAGCTAAAAGAATATGACAGATATGATGGGACATCATGCCCAACTTTCAGTTACAAAATAACTTTAGCTTTTATCCCTTCTCTTCATCTCATTCCAGGAGAAGCAAACTGCCACGTTGTGAGTAACCCTATGGAGAGGCCTGCATGACAAGGAACTGATGTCTCTGGCCGAACTGAGACATGTGGGTGAGCTTGGAAATGGTTTTTCCTCTAGTCACTCATTCACATGAGACCACAGCCCTTGCCATCACTTTAACTATAGCTTCATTGGAGCCCTTTAAGGCAGAGACATCAGTCCAGACTTCTGATGAACAGAAATTGTGAAATAAGAAATATTTGTTGTTTGAGGGCCCTACATTTTGTGGTAATTTGTTACACAATGATAGATTACTAATACACTGATAATCTGGAATAATTAGCTTAAAGATTATTAGCTAAATTGGAATGCTTGTACAAATGGAACACCTTAACCATTGCAGCCTACTTCTATTTCTACCTTATTTTTCTAAGTTAGAAATCCTATTTTCAGATATTAAAATATTATAATATTATTCTCATGTTCCAACTATCTATTTCAATTCATTATGAATGTACCTAGTTTACTTTTCTATAACTAATACATCTTAATTTTAAATATTGTATTAAAATAATTTTGAAATCAGTTATACACGTCCATCAGTATCTCTTGATATAGAAAATACTTTAAAATAAATATATTTACCCTCCTCTTAATTATTCCTATTGAATGTTCCTTACACCCTAGGGATGACATCCTATATTTTTAAATGTTGACAGTCTATTTCATAATGTACTATAGATTTATACAGGGTGGGACAAAAGTAGGTTTACAGTTGTGGGTACAAGAAACACAGAAGTTATTCTTGTATTATTTATTTATTTTATTTCATTATTTTCCATACAAACAACTGTATACCTGATTTGCCCCACCCTGTATTTTAGGTTAATGTTAATTTTGTGAGACTATAGTTTCTGGCATTAAAAAAAACCTAGATAGCTTTTAGCTATCTCTATGTCACCTTGATTATGTTGGAATCATGTCCTCTTATTAGTATCTTCTGTTTCTTATGACAGAGAAGATAAAATGATATAGAAGCTGTGTAGTTTAATATTTCCTTCTTTTAATACTCTCATTTATCTGATAACATTATATCTTTTCCTCCCTCCAAATGGTACCTTTCTTCTATTTTCTAAACACAATTGAAATAACTATTCTGTTGTATCACAAACTTCTATTTATTTAGTATTTTAGTTTTTTGGTTGGCCAGTTGGTTAGCTGATTTATTGGTTAATTTGTTTTCATGCTACATCTGAAATGCTTCATGCCTTGTTCTCCATTGTTTTTGTTCTTTTATTTTCATTAAGGATTGTTTTAAAGAGCTACAAAGAGAGTTATGCCTGGATTCAAACTGGCTTCTGAATTCCTCTCCCTTCCCATCTTAAGAAAGATAATTCTTGATTATATTAATATAAATTCATTGTGAGAGTTGTTGCTAAGTTGTAACATTGTTACTTTATGCAACTTAAGTTAATTATTAAAGACTCGTATGATGTCTTTTTTTCATTCCATTACATTTTTTGAGCAAAGGATTCACAATATTGTGTTTTCCCCTGGAATGAGTATGTTTTAAAATTAATTACAGAAAAGAAAATTCTAAATACATCTCTCTATGTCTAATGTTTTCTATCCTTCCTGTGTATTTTAGTTGCACCTGGTATAATTTCGCTTTAGTCCAAAGAACTTTTTTTCAGAACTTCTGTATGCCAGTTTACTAACAACAAATTCTCTCAGTTTTCATTTATCTGAAGATATATATTTTTGAATGATATTTTTATTAGGATTAGAGTTATAGGTTGACTTTTTTCTTGCTTTCAGCACATTAAATATGAGGTTCTTTTTATTTTTGGCCTCTGTGTTTCTGAGGAAATATCAGATAGGCTGTAACTAGTTCTGTTTTTCTTATTTATTCCTCTTCAGGGTTAATGAGATTCTTGTGTTTCTCTGTGTATTTCTTTCACAAAATTTATAAGTGTTCAGCTAGTAATTTTTCACATATTTCTCTATTCCACTCTCCTTATTCTCTCCTTGAAAGTATACAAACATGGATGTTAAAGTGTTTAATACTGCCTTACATCTTATTGAGGCAGTGTTTATTCCTTTTCGGTGTTATATTCCATTTTCTTCAGATTTTGCTGTTTCTGCTAATCTTCCTCTAAATTCACTGACCTTTTTGCTGTCATCTCTATCTTCTTAATCTTATCCATATTCTTAAAATTTATTTTTTACACTCATTCGTATATATATTCACTCATTTTGAACATTTTCCTTAAAACGTCTGAGCACATTTATAGTAGCTGTATTCAAGTTTATTAAAGCATTTTAAGTTAAAACCTCAGAGTCTGTGTCTGTCAACTGTTTTTACTCTTTGGCTCTTCACTCATTCTGGGTCATATTCTCCCATTTCTTTGCTTGACTTGTAGGTGTTGCACTGTATATGCTCTGATTTTGTCTTCCTCTGAAGTGCTGATCTTGACTTTGGTTTTAAAAGATTGTTACCTCTGTTGAGGTGGGCAGTAGCTGAAATGTCTACTCAGCTTCTTGATCCTTGTGTTTTGTGCTTTCCTCTGCGATCCCGTATGTATATGGGTGCTCTCTCTTCTGCAGCTCCCTTTGTTTCCTGACTTTTCCCATCGCATTCTAGGTGCTCTCGCGGCCATGACCTCCATTCTCTCTGGCTGCCAATGAGATTACGACTTTACTTTTGAGCTTTAGAGACTTCATTTTGTCCATGGCTGTTTATAAAAAGCTTTTTAAACTCAAATGCTACCCAATGTAAACATCTTATTTCAAGTGTGATTCTTTCTGCTTTCTGAGTTTGTTCCTGCTTTTGGCTATTCTTCAGTCCCTTTAATTAGTGTTTTTGTTTGTTTCATTTTGGTTTGGTTTGGTTTCTGCGTTTGTTTTACTACTTTGTCCAGAGTTTATTGGTGTTATCTGTGAGATTAATGGATGCAAATTACTTTCGTTTTCTGGAAAAATACCTCATTCATTTCTAAAAAGAGATTACCATTGTATATGCCATTTATAATGTGTTAGGTACCTTTCTTTCCCCTTTAGTTTCAAGAAATTGTTTTCTTTTGCTGTATAAATATTAGAGTTTAATTCATAATAATGTACAAAGTACATACTATAATTTTTTTCCATTTTATAAAAATACTTTAAACATGATATGCTTTATGAAGAAGAATAAGGCATATCATGTTTATATAATTTTCCCCAAGTCTACACAGCTGTTAAGTATTAGAGGCAGGATTTGACCCCTGGCAACCTGGTTGCTATGGTTTGGTATACTTAAAAATAATAGCCAACTGTTTGATCTATTGCAAACATCAATTTCCAAAATTGCTTGGCTTCATAAACTTATACCAACATGTCATATGAAAAAAACAACAAAATTGTAAATACAATGGATACATAGTACTTGAAAGGGTCTGGGGATTATATTTATTATTGTCCTTTTTCAAAGGTTGATAGCAGTTCCAGAATAAATGGGTCACATCTGAAGAAATAGAAGATTTCTGATTAGGAAATGATCAGTTATTTCTAGCAAATAGTGCTACACGGGAGAACAGATCAGAATATGGCTGAGAACAGAAATTAGAGGAAAGTGAATTAGGTTTGACATGGTGAAAGATGCCAGACTTAGAAAACTAGGAAAGGAGGGACATACTAGTCAAAGTAAAATGAGAAGGCAATGGTAGGTTAGAAAATATATCAGAGGAGAACATTCAGACAGATGTTATTTTTAGAAGTAAAATTTCAGAAATGGGAAATAAATGTGGAATTTTTAAAAACTCTCTGGAGGAAAGGTGTTATATAAGTGTGATTTATTTTACATCTTGCTACGAGGCAGACTATTACATGAAAACAATACCTTCACTAAAATGGAGATTTTATGAATAGGATATGGAGGTCATATTAGCATTTCACATCAAATATTGGATGAATCAGCTACTTAGACAAAATAAAATCCAAAACTCCAAATTAAGCTTTTAAGGACTAACTGCAAAATTTTGAATTGAAAATGTGCTACTTATCTGAATACTATACTATCAGTATTGCTCCTAACCCATAGGGCAATGTACATAATGAGAAATTTGAAATATTGCCCTGGCTGGTGTAGCTCAGTTGACTGTGCACTGAACTGCAAAGCACGAGGTCACTGGTTCCATTCCCAGTCAGGGCACATGCCTGGGTTGTGGGCCAGGTCCCCAGTAGGGGACGTGCAAGAGGCAACCACACATTGATGTTTCTCTCCCTGTCTTTCTCTCTCCTTTCCCCTCTGTCTAAAAATAAATAAATAAAAATTTTTTAAAAAAGAAATATTTTTCAACTGAAAGTTATAAATTCTTATTTTCTCTCTATAACATTTATTTCACTTGTGTTAAATCTGTATTTTATAGATTGGCCATCACAGTATATGTTATTATCATGTTGTTATTTTATTATCATATGAAAAGTGATATATTGAAGAATTAGATCATTCTAATTTAACTTTTCTGAATATTAAAATATTTCCACAAATATAATTTTATCATATATGTTATTTTAATTTTAGAAAAATTTATTTTCCAAAAAAATGTATTATATTTGAAATATAAAAATTTAAAGGCTCATCAATGTAGAAGATCATATTCTTAGTTTACCCATGAAATAATGACTTATGTTCTGTCCTTGAGTGTTATCTTTATCATTTAAATCCAATTATCCATTTGTAACACAGTAGAAATTTTTAGGTCTTTACATTTTATAGATTTTAAAACTTACAGGTCAGTTGCAAATATAAATGTCCTTCACTCACATAACCCAAATGGTAACATCTTATATAACCTTAATACAGCATCAGGAAATTAACATTGATACAGTAGTATTAATCAATTTAGACAGTTTAGTGTTTTTCTGTTTGTTTTTTCCCCACTGATGTCTGTTTTCTAGTCTAGATTCTAGTTTAGGGTCTCATATACATCAATTTCATATCTCCTTAGATTCCTCTCATATATGACAGTTCCTCAGTCTTACTTTGTCTTTCAAGACCTTGACAATTTTTAAGATTACTAGCCAGTTATTTTGTTAAATGATTAGATCGAGATGATGCATTTGGGCACACAAACAGAAGTGACATTTTGCATTTGTCAG
The DNA here is from genome assembly GCF_021234435.1 of Artibeus jamaicensis. Taxonomy (NCBI): domain Eukaryota; kingdom Metazoa; phylum Chordata; class Mammalia; order Chiroptera; family Phyllostomidae; genus Artibeus; species Artibeus jamaicensis. The sequence goes on along the minus strand of NW_026522028.1, from coordinate 2,836,807 downwards.
TGCACCCCTTCTGGGGTTCCATGCTGCCAGTACATATTATTATTGGTTATGTTAATTTCAGTCTCTCACTTTCTATTGTGTTGGCCAAATTTTTTTCTCTGTAAAGTTACTGTTTTCCTTCTTTGTCATTAATGAATATGTTTTAGGGAGACATTTTGAGACCGTGTAAATATCCTGTTTCTCATGCTTCAACCCACTTATTTTAGTAATCATCAATGAATCTTTCTAGTAACAATTATTATGGTATTTACCTAATTATGATTTTGTATTTCCATTATTTTTCTATACTTATATACTGGAATTCCACTATAAGGAAGAGCTGTCCCCTTTCCTCTATTTATTTATTTACATTATTATTTATTTATTTATATTATTTATTTATATCAGTTTGGACTCATTAATATTTATTCCCAGATTCTGTCATTAGCAGTTCCAACAATTTTGTTCCTGTGTACCTTTTATCATATACCCTGTTCAGACTGTTATGACAAAGTGCCATCGATTGATTGGCTGATAAATAACAGAAATTGATTTCTCACAGCTCTGAAGACTAAAAGTCCCATAACAGTGCCCACATGGCCTAATTCTGCTGAGGGTCCTTTTCTGGGTTGCAAACTGCCACCTACTCATGGTATGCTCATGTGGTAGAAAGAGATTCTAGAGGGCCCTCTAAGGGGTCTTTCATAAGGGCACTGATCCCATTCATGAGGGCTCTACCCTCATGACCTAATTACCTCCAAAACACTCCACCTTCTAATACCATCACCTTGGAGGTCAGAATTTCAACATATGACTTCTGGAGTAACACAATAAGTCTAATTGCATGCCCATAACCTGTGAGCAATTTCTTACTTTTTGGCACCACGACTTCATCATATTTCATCTTGTCTTTTTCCTACTCTAATTTTGGTAGAATCTTCAGTTCCTCTAATTACCAAATAGTATTCAAAACTAAGATAGTGGCACTAAGATTGACCATTTATTGCTACTGGGTTGTCATTGCTCATGCACACACACACAAATACATACTCACACACATCCATATATAGAAAGCAGGCAAAAGTAGGTTTGCTGTTGTGAAGATGTGGAACACAGAGTTTATTCAGTATTATTATTTACTAATTATTGTATTATTTACTTGTCTTACAACTGTAAGCCTACTTTTGGCCATCCCTGTATTTATAATCTATTGATCCACATATCTATTACTTCATACTGACATCAAATTTCACTACAACACCTACCCCCAGGTTCCATCATAGTCTTCTCTCTTTCCTTATTTGTAACAACATTCTCTGACTGTGAGAAATCTGAGTTTAATTACCCACAATATATTTATTCATTTGCTTATTTCTACTATACACATAAAGTAGTTTTATTATTTCTAGCTCAAACTTCTGTGAGTACAGAATTGTTCATTACACTTTTTGTGTGCTGGATTCTGTTTTGCCTTACTAGATACGTTTACTATTTTTCAAAATTAGTTGGGTTAGTTTCTTTTGTCTGTTTTTCCCTTTAGTATGGCTATGAGTTCCACCTATAATAGAGTTAGGTTCATTTATTACTCCTTGTGTTCTATTTTGGTTCCCATATTTTTGGTTGCTTTTAATTGTTTCTTAATTTGGAACAAATAGGAAGGACACAGGGACGAGAACTAAGGGGGGGTGGAAGTGGGAGGGAGGTGGGGAGCAAGGGGCGGGGGAGGCTGGGATGGGAAAAATAGACAAAAAACTGTACTTGAAAAATAACTAAATAAAATTAATAAAAAATTGTTTCTTAATTTTATTTATTTTTGGAGTATCTAAAATATCACCATGGCTTGAAGAATCAGAGCTATAGAAAAAGGTATCATCACCCTTCTATCCTTACTACCCAGTTCTCTTTCTCTAGTCTTGCTACCACCCACCTCTTATAGGTAACCGGCCTTTTCAGGTTCTTCTTTGTCCTTGCCATAATTATGTTGAATTGTTGAGAGTGTGTATATGTGGTTGTATGTGTGCACATTCTCATTGTTATGTGAATGATAGCCTACTATAGGTACTTTTTGCACTTTGATTTTTTTCACTTTCCAATATATACTGGAAATTAATTCACATCAGTTCACAGGATTCTCCAAAATTCTTTTTTCCATATTCATCTTACTAATTTATGTGTCTGTCCTATGATGTATTCAATGACTTTTTCTGTGTAGGCATTAAGGGTTTTTCCAGTATATTGGAATTATAAAACTGTTCATTGAGTAATCTTTTCTATGTGTGTGCTCATATCCTCGTAGGTATATCTTCAAAGTAAATCCCTAGAAATGGAATTGCTGGTTCAAAAGGTAAATGCATATGTAATCTGGTTAGTTATCAAAATCCCCAACAAAAGAGTTAGCGTGCATTCCCCACAGTGTGAACAACAGAATGCATCACCAGTTTGACAGTAAAATGACTTTTAACTTTTTCCAGTTTGACAGTAAGAATGACATCTCAGTATTCTTTTAATTTGCATTTTCTAATTATGCATTTAAGTATTTTTTCATATTTTTAGAACCATTTTCACATTATTTTTATGGATTGTCCATTCATGTCTTTTTATCATTTTTCTATCATGTTTCTAGCCCTTTGTTCCTTATTTTTTTAGGGTTCTTCACATAACAGGTATATTAGCTCCTTGACTGCAGTATAACTCACAGACATTTTCCTCTACTTTGACAGTTTTATTTTGACATTTTTGAGGCACTTTTTGTTGTACAAAAGAATTTTGTAGTGTGATTTGTCAATCTTTTCTTTTATTGTCTCTGAATTTTGAGTCGTAGTTAGAAAGCATTTCCATACACTGAAGTTAAAGAAAAATGCAATGATAATACAAATTAATAGAGCTCAGAAAATGATTAAAGTGTGCAATTATGACCAATAATTACTATTTATGTTATTCTTGATATAAAGATGCAGTTTCTTACATTATGCATATATATAGTATATCTTAAAATTATTTTTGAAAATGGTTTTGGATAGAACATTCTAAGCACTGATATTATTAAAGCCATTATGACTATTTCTAAAATTTCATGAATTGGAATATTTTAACACTTCCTTTTGCTCTCTAAAATTGTACTGCTGTGGTCAGTGATTTTTACAGTCTCTATCAGAATCTATTTTCTATGTTTGTACCAAGTACAAAATAGCAGTTGGTGCTGTAAGAATTCTTAAAATAATCCCATGAGAATATTCTACAGGCACCCAAATTCATATTTGGGAGTAGAGTATATTTTCTGCCAAAATTAATCTTCAGGTTGTATTTCCAATTTCTTTGAAATAGAAAACAAGCAACGGGCCACAGAAGGGAAGTTAAGGCAGCACTGACATTGGGTGGTAAACACACAATATAGATGATTTATCATAGAACTGTGTACTTGAAATCTGTATAATTTTGTTAATCAGTGTCACTCCAATAAAGGTAATTTAAAAAGAAAAAGGGTAGCATTGAAAAGAACATTAATTTTGAAGTCAGAAAAATAATAGGTTTAACTTCCTTCTGTATGTCCAATTTGCTGTAACTTTTCTCACCCTGAATTTTCTTACTTTTAGAATAGAAATGGGAATACCTTTGTACTTTAGCTATTTTGAAGATTAGAGAGAAAGAATGAATCAAACACACCTTACCCATGGTAAATACTCACTGGTTCTTGGTCGGTCCCTTGACTCTAAGGGCTCAGAGGGCATTTCCCAGGAGGCAACCCAAGGGCCAGTGCTGAAGACTGTGGCAGTGGGCAATATTTGAGCAACCCTCAAATATTGGGCTTGCTGAGTCAACTCTTCCCTGCACACTTACTATTTCCATTTACTATTTATCATTTGCTTTATATAGTTTATTACAGGTTTTTCATATGAAATGATTATGTAGAGAAGGGCATAGGAAGTTCAGTGGATTGGACTCAGGGCCTGCATGATCCAATGGTTACCTCTGGGGTTCTTGTATGTTTATTCAGTGGTGAAGAAGTATTTGGGTCAACTTAGGCATGATTGAATAAAAACCAAGTGCTAGGATTCAGATGAAGGTACAGATGCCTGGTAAATAGAATTGAAATTGTTGAGAAAAGAAAAAAGTTATGAAAAAGAACTTTAAATTGGCTCCATACAACCTGACTACATGTTAATTTTTACATCCATAACTTTTATACACTGCTGAATATCATTTCAGTAATCAAAGCCTTACAAAACTAAGGTAACTATATAAACCAACAGCCTGCATCAATAATCTTTTTCCTACATTAGAAATTTAAAAACTCAGTGGCTTAAAACAATAACAATTTGTCATTGCTTATGAGTCTATAGTTGAGTTGGCAGTTCTGCTGATCTGGGCCAGGCATGAGTAAAATTGAATGGCTTGTTCATATGTCTTTAGCTAGCAAACTAATTGGCCAGAGACTGGTTCTTATAGGATGGTCTTACATGTCTGGTGTTTTTACAGATAGGTATTAGTTGGGGCAACAAAGGTGGCTGGGCTACATGTCACTCATCATTCAACAGAATAGCTTGGGTTTGATTTCTTTATAATGATGGAATTCCAAGAAAGTGAGTGAAATAAGGCCATGCCTCTTGAGTTTTGGGTTCATAACTGGTACAATGTCACTGTTGCTGCATTTTATCTGTCAAAGAAGTTACAAGAACGCTCTAGAACTTCATGGTAGAAAATAGACTCTTTCTTTTGATGGGATGAGCTACAAAGTCACATTTCAGTGGGTAATGGGAGGAGATCACTACTGCCGCAATCGTGAACAATCCACAAAACCCTTTTACAGTTCTTCAACTATTTGTGCACTTACCTTTACATGCTTATAAAAATTGACAAGGAGTGACTATAGAAACAATCTGATTTAGAAATTCAAATAACTGCTTTTTATTTATGTATAAATTTCATTATGGGTCAGAATTTTATCACATGACAGAGACAATTTAATTTTTAATGTAATGCCTCTTAGTTACCAATGTAATGCCTTTTAATGTAATGCTTCTTAATTACCTGTTTACAAATAAAAGAACACATTGAAAAACTTCCCTGGTGAATACATAAGTGAGAAATAAATGAATAACTACATGTTTCCTATTCACAATGTTTTGTTTTGTGTCATCTGTTGCATTAATTGAGCTAAATATTCTAGGATAATAAAGAATATAAGTGCATTTTAAACATGATGGGAGATTTCCTAAATGATTTGTTATCTCACTGCCATGCTCATGTACAATTCTACTTATTTTGAATACTGTTACTAATGTAAAAATGATACTAAGGTATTTCCAAATTTCACCTAATTAGAACACTTAAATATTTAATATTTGGTAGAATAGGTTCAGCTGTATTGAAACATATTTTAATAATCGCCATAGACATTTCACAGGTATAGAAGATACAAGTAATGTAAAATGAGTTTTGCTGGATTCATAGGTAGTGCCAAAATCTCAATGACTTAATCCAGGTCAGCCATCTTCCATCGGTTGGCTTGGCTGTCCAGAATGCATGAATTTTATGACACTCCATGAATGTCATGAAAGAGCACAAGGCAGACTGGTGAGCCAAGTTAAAGATTTTAGTCACTGCCACCTGAAAGTGCTTCATAGTTCTTCCACTAACTACTTACTAGCCAGATCAAGTCATGTGGCCTCTCTCATCTTCACATGGGTAAAATCATATTGTCCTTCAATGTGCCCAGAAAGAGAAAAACTGCAAATATTGATGAGCTGCATTAATGTTCCCCACGATAGCTGTTATTACCTTGAATGACTAAGAAAATCAGTCTGTTTTGAAAAATAAATTCACAGAGTTGGATGGCTTGTGAATGTAAGAGAAAAATGAAATGCAAATGCAGCTTTTCTGGCCTAACAAATACACATAAGTTTATAGCTTTCAAAAAGAGATGTCAATTTGAACAGAATTGCCTGCCCTGCAGTTACTAAGATGTCCAATTAGAACTACAAACTTTTGAAAGGTTAAAGTTTAAAAACTTTAGCAACTATCTTGTGTCAGTGTGTCCTAAAGATTTTTTCAGATGTATGAAAAATTTTAAGCAAAGAAAGATTTAAGATGCAGAAAAGTGTTGATTCTGTTTCTGTGAAGAGGGACTATTTTCCCTTCCTTGTGGAGATTTCTTCCATGGAAGAATTAAGAGTCCTTTTGTTTTCAAAGCCAAGAGATGGATTTAAAAAAAAAAAAGGCCAGCCCTCGCTGGTGTGGCTCAGTGGATTAAATGTCAGCCTGCAAACCAAAAGGTCACTGGTGTGATTCCCAGTCAGGGCACAGGCCTGGGTTGCAGGTCAGGTCCCCAGTTGGGGGCATGTCAGAGGCAACCAATCGATGTATCTCTTGCACATTGATTTTTCTCTCCCTCTCTTTCTCCTTCTCTTCTCCTCTTTCTAAAAATAAATAAATGAAGTCTTTAAAAAATAAAAAAGAAAGGCCAGTAAGAGAAGTACAAATGACAATAATATACAAAGAAAATGGCCAGAATGGGATTATTAACAAATGGGATATAGGCCATATAATTTTCTGCATCTACACTAACCATATAGTGTACAAGGTCAGTCCAGAAAATATCCAGCCACGTAATATGAAAAGTAGAGACATTTACTAAAGAAGATACAAGAAGCATTGTACATAGGACAATGGCATCTCAGTCCCCTTCAAAGTAGGCACCTCAGGACTTCACACAGTTCCAATTTCCATCAGCTGCCCTGTCATATTTTCCTGAATCTCATCAACAGTCTGAAATCTCTTTCTTTTCAAAGGTGATTTTAACTTTGGAAAAGGCCAGAAGTGGCAGGGCACCAAATCTGAGCTGCAGGGGGGCTGAGTCACCTGTGTGATTTTATATTTTGTCAAAAAACTCTGCACGAGGCATAATGCATGAGTGGATACATTGTTGTGATGAAGCTGTCAACCACCAGTTGCCCATAGCTCTGGCTTTCTGAATTATCTGAGTACTTTCCACAGAGGAATGTTCAAGCTTCATGCAAAATTTGATGCAGATTCATTGCTCTACTTGCTCAGTCATTTTGAATGTGACGACCACACAGTACACATGATCACTCAATGGTATCTACCACCCCCACTGACTAGTACAATGAAGTCATCATTGTTCACACATGCGCGTTCCAGTCCACTCTCCTTGGCTGCCAGGTTACATCTATGTCACATAAACTGTTCTTGATGTATTAACAATGGCTGCTTTTTTTTCCGGACAGACCTCATACATCAAGTGTTCCAATGGTCCCAATTTCTCCTGAGCATCTTCCTCCCTGGCTGCAATAATGTCTAAATTTGTAGACATTATTTTTTTATTGTTGACACGATTACAGATGTCCCCCATTTCCCCCCACTGAAACATTATTTTTATTTTAACATTTTGGTGTTGCACACAGAAGGTGCAAATAGAGTGGTAACATATTAACACTTCAGTACCAATGAACACAATGTAACAGATATGGTCATAAATTAATTGGCTATCAGCTGTTAATAACTGAACTGAAAAAATGGAAGAAGCAAAAAACAATACAATTTGGTACTTGTTTGACAATATGTCTGAGAAAAAGAAAGACCTATATAGGGGGCTTGTAATGGATCATTTGCTAGTCACGTGACAAGAAAAAAGGCTGTATGTGAGAAGAATGATAATGGTCATGAAGGGGAGATGCAACTGACAGACATAAGGCACAGGCTGCAACATTTTGCTTGAATTTAAAACTGGTCATTCTATTTCAGATTATCATATTTCACTCCAACCAAAGGTTTCTACTCTAAAGTTTAAGAATAATATTCCCTTCTTTATGGCAATACCAAATGTATGTAGAATATGCATGTAAATATATGAGGTTTGGCATGTATAAAAATTTGTCTTCATCCATTTGTCTTGATACTGTCATTTCATTAGAACTGAACAATAGCTATAAAAAGAACATTCTTGCTTATTTCCTCAGCTTAGTTTTTTTAATGTTATATTGATTTATAGAGAAGTTACTTGTTGTATAAGTCTTAAGTATGTCTCACTGACATGTACTTGGCCCAGGAAGAAAAACATGTTTGTGTAAGAAAATATTTAATTAACACGTAGAATGTAGGCTTTGTGACCTTCATTGCCCTAACTTTGTCTCATCTCATAAACTGATTTTTGTACTTTGATGGCAAATTTCAAGGTAAAACCAGTATAATTGCTCAGAAGCGTTGGAGAGTCAGAATGTGACATCACTCAGTTCAATCAGTCTGACCCCAAACCTCTCCCAGCGTGACATCTCCTATACACAGGCCAGGAGATAGAACAGCATTGCTAGAGCTGCCATTTTTAAAGGAAGTTATAAACCAAGGCTCATTCCATTTGGCCATATTAAGACAGCATGTTGTTTTTCACCCCAAGTTAGGTTGTAAGCCCTGGGAAAATTCCAACTTGTACATTTTTGTCATCTTTCAGGGAAGAGCTTGTTATGCTGTTAGAAATGGGACTATATTTAATCAATGGATAAGACATTCTTAAGTGACTTTTGATTCATCTTGTTGAGATGCAAAATTATCCCACATATTTGGTTGCTTATCTTCAGCATAAATATTGTGTGTCAAATAATACTCCGGATCCTTAGAAGTAAAGAATGTGACGTGCCCTAATGTATGAGAAAGAGGGAAACTGACTTTCAAAGGCCATCTGTATGCTCAGAAAAATCAAACCATTTTGTTGTTTATCATTACTCTTAATGTACTAAAATTCAGGACTTCATAGCATTTTTTTTAGTTACAGTGGTTTCACGATCTACAGTGCTATAACATGTTCATAGCAGCACAATTTACAGAAAGCCCAGGCTTAATAAGCCTTAGGCATTTCCATAGTTTCTGACTGGGCTTATTGCGCTACCAGTCATTTTGTAAACAGGCTCTTCTTTATCAAAATAGAGATATGGCGGATGTAGATTGATATTCATCACATGTGCTGAAAGATTGCTGAGCATGAACATTCTATTGAAAGTGTATGCAACACCACCTTAAAATATAAAAAACGATATACTGGGAATCCATAAAGGAGTGCTTCATGTTTATTAATCAATTCATTTTCTTCAAGCACACTTTATGTCCACTCTGTAGATAAAAAGGGAAACAAGAAATTTCTTTAACCTAGCTGCCATCTGATTCCCTGGACTAGGTTTGTAAACAACTGCTGGTTCTAACCCTTTGCTGCATGCATTTACAAAACTTGTATTTTTTGAAGATGTATTGTGTGCCAGGCTCTGTGTTATACAGTGGGGAATAAACACAAGTATAGTCATGGAATCAAACTACAGTTTAGTAACTCTGGAAGATAGTTTATAACATGCAAATACACATGCACGTAGATGGCATAAAACCACGAAATAGCAAAGTGTCACTTCAATTGATGAGTCGAAGTTTAATCCCTCTGGCAAAATATTTCCTGGACGTTTGAAATGAGACCAAAAATAACTCTAGAGGTAAAGAAATTTGACTGATGGGTTTGACCTAGGGAAGCTCTTGGCCTGGAATATTACAGTTTGCAAAAGCCAAGAAAACATATAAGTAGGAAGATGTTGTTAGTATGCTCAAGCAGAACGGTGAAATAAAAACAGGAGCAGAAAAAATGGAACTCGACCACCAATTTACGCCATACACAAAAATAAACTCAAGATGGATAATATACTTAAATATAAATTGCGATACCATAAAAGTCCTGGAGGAGAACATAGGAAGGAAAATCTCAGATATTCCGTACAGCAATATTTTCACTGATATGTCCCCAAGAGCAAGGGACATACAGGAAAGAATAAACAAATGGGACTTCATCAAAACAAAAAAAGCAGGTGCCTGGATACAGAAAACATCAGCAAAATGAAAATGGAACCAAGTATATGGTTAAATATATTTGCCATAATACCTCAGACAAGGGTTTGATCTCCAAAATATATAAAGAACTCACATGACTCCACTCCAGGAAGACAAATAATCCAATTAAAAAATGGGCAAAGGACCTGAACAGATACTTCTCCAAGGAGAACATACACAGAGCCCAGAGACATATGAAAGGACACTCAGCATCACTAGCCATCAGAGAGATGCAAATTAAAACCACAATGAGATACCACTTCACAGTGGTCAGAATGGCCATCATAAACAAAGCAACAAATTACAAGTGTTGGAGAGGTTGTGAAGAAAAGGGAACCCTAGTGCACTGTTGGTGGGAATGCAGACTGGTGCAGCCACTGTGGAAAACAACATGGAATTTCCTCAGAAAACTAAACATGGAACTGCCTTTTGACTCAGCAATTCCACTGCTGGGATTATACCCTAAGAATCCTGAAACAGCAATTCAAAAGAACCTATGTACACCGATGTTCATAGCAGCACAATTTACAATAGCCAAGTGCTGGAAGCAACCTAAGTGTCCATCAGTAAATGAGTGGGTCAAAAACTCTGGTACCTTTATGTAATGGAAAACTATGCAGCAGAAAGAAAGAAGGAGCTCCTACCCTTTGCGACATCATGGGTGGATCTGGAGAGCATTATGTGAAGTGAAATAAGCCAGGCAGTGAAAGACAAATACCATATGATCTTACCTATAAGAGAAACCTAATCAACAAAACAAATAAGGAAGCAATACAGAACTAGAGAGTTGAAATAAGGAATAAATTGACAGTAACCAGAGGGGAGGGGGATGGGGAATAACTGGAAAGAAGGGAAAGGGTCATCAAGGAACATGTATAAAGAACTCATAGACAAAGCCATAGCTGGGTAGGATTAAGGGTGGGAGGTGGGTGGGGTCGGGGAGGGTGGTAGAGGAAAAGTGGAGATAAATGTGCTTAAACAACAATAAAAAAAGAACTAACCTTAAAGAAAATAAATAAAAACATATAGACAAAAAAACAGGCAGAAAAGGGTCAATCTTAGTGCCTCCATATTAAGGATTTTGCCCATACACCAGTGAAAAGTATTAACACAGAAGCATTAAAACACAGATACAACTAAAATCATTCTATTCTTTCACATTTATATATAATTGATTGAAGCCTAATACCTCTAATTCCATGAAAATTTACTCGCTGGCATCAGATTTATGCAAATATCTCAGAACCTTTTATTTTCACTGTAAATTCTTATTCCATGTACTTTTTACAAGCAAACTCTCGATCTCACATTTTACTGTTATTGCCGTCCTTTTGCTACAAAATGTGCAGATGTGTAACTCGGCCCGTGTTCCTTAGTCACCAAAAACAAAACAAACAAAAAAACCTCACTTGTTCACATCACCTGTGTATATAGCATATTTTAAGGAAAGTTTGGATTTACAAAGATTTATATCAAACAATATCTTAAACTAATATATCAATTTCTTTTATTTTTTAAAGATTTTTTCTTTATCTTTTAGAGGAGAAGGGAAGGAGAGAGGGAGAGAAATATCAATGTATGGTTGCCTCTCGCACGCACCATACCGGAGACCTGGCCTGCAACTCAGGCATGTGCCCTGACTGGGAATCAAACCACGATCCTTTGGTTCAGAGGCCCGCAGTCAATCCACTGAGCTACACTAGCCAGGGCTAATATATCAATTTCTGTTTAAACCCCATTGACAGATGTTTTTCACAGTGGCTGCATTTCCCAACATGTAGATTCTAAGACTGCCGAGTCTTCAAAGTAAAGCTAGGAGTTGTATAAGTGCACAATGCTGGGTCTTCTGATAACATGGAGTTGCTCTGCCTTTCTTAGTCTTCAAGCTCTTTTACAATCTGCTAATTGCATAAAACAAATATCAAAACAAATGATTCTTGCCCATAGACATCTAAATGAAGCGGGTCCAGTAGAAAAGCAATTCCTCTTTCACACTATACATCACTTTTCATCTCATCGGAACTGTTGTCCAGCATTACTTACTGCTTATGTACATAGGGTTCTTTGAATTCTCTTCTGAATTGGCCATAATACCTTACTGATTCCCTTATTAACTAATGAGTTAAATAATATCTTTGACATGTGTTCATTTGATATTTGTGTGAGATTCAAACTCATTTGATTATGAACTCATTTGAAATTTAACCTTTAACAGATTCCAGAACAATTTGCTAACTTCTTTCTTTGCCTTCAACATAGCTCATCTCTCCTTGCACCTCTGTTTTCAGGACTCCTTTGTGCTTTTACTGTCAGAGACTCAATTATCCACAGCCTCCTTTGTGGTCACAAGAACTGATTGTGCATCCTTTGGCAAAGGGCCATGATATCTGGGTTTTATCTTTTAGCATCAGAAAAGAACTTGAAGCTGTTGTTTGCGAATACCATTTCCCATTCAGTTGGTTAGCTTTTTTTTTGGGGGGGTGGCAGTTTTATTTGCTGGGCAAAAGATTTTTAGTTTGCTATAGTCCCATTCATTTTTGTTTGCCTTTACTTCCCTTGCTTTTGGGGTCAAATTCATAAAATTTTCTCTACAGCAAAAGTCTGTAAGTTTAGAACCTATTTTTTCTATACAATTTGCTGTTCCAGATCTCATACTTAGGTATTTGACCCATTTTGAATTAATCTTTGTACATGGGAAAATTCTAATCTACTTTCATTCTTTTGCATGTGGCTTTTTAATGTTCCCAGCACAATTTATTGAAGAGATACAAATGGCCAACAGATATGTGAAAAGATGTTCAACTTCACTAGCTATTAGAAGAAAGCAAATAAAAACTACAATGAAATACCACCTCACACCTATTAGAATGGCCATTATCCACAAGAAAAGTAATAACAACTATTGGAGTGGTTGTGGACAGAAGGAAACCCTCATTCGCTGTTAGTGGGAATGCAGACTGGTGAGCCAGTGTGGTGCAGCCAGTGTGGTGCAGCCAGTGAAGCCAGACTAGGGAAAACAGTCTGGTGGTTTCTCAAAAAATTAAAAATAGAGTTACCATATGACCCAGCAATCCCTCTTCTGGGTATCTCCCTGAGAAACTTGAAAACATTTATTTGCAAAGATATATGCACCCTTATGTTCATTACAGCATTATTCACAGTGGCCAAGACATGGAGACAACCAAAGTGCCTTTCAACAGAGGACTGGAGAACAAATATGTGGTCCATATATACAGTGGAATATACTACTCAGCCATAAGAAAAGATGAGATACTGTCACTTGTGACAACATGTATAGACTCAGAATATCATACTAAGAGAAATAAGTCAGTCAACAAGCTAAAGAACATATGATCTCATTCATATGTGGGATATAAAACTGAACCTCATAGACACAGACATCAATAGGTAGTAATTAGAGGGATAAGGTGGGGAGGTGGTGATGGGGTAAAGGGAGCCAAATGTTTGGTAACAGAGAATGATATGATTTGGGGCGGTAGATACACAATGCAAAATACAGATCATGTATCACAGAAATGTGCAGCTGAAACCTGTATGATTCTGTTAACTAATATCACCCTAATAAATTTAATAAAAACTCAATACAAAAAAGATAAAAAGAAAAAATTATTTAAAAAAGAATTTGAAGAAATTGCAGTTTTCCATATATTTTTCTCTCTCCCCCACTGGTCTCTGCAATTTGAAGAGGGCAGTACAGATTTTTACTTCCTATGAGTATAGATTATGCCATCACTGTTAGAAATCAGAATCTGCAACCATGCAGTTTGATTTTTTTACCCTGCCATATACCTGTACTGTATATTGAACTGTAGGCTGTTAAGTATTTACGTATGATTCATTCCACAGAATGCAGTAAGTATTTCTTAACTAATTTTTCATTACCTTTATACTTTTGAGAATTAAAAGAATCTCTATCATTCTTAAGACATTCTTTACCCAAGAGACCACAAATACGGCCACCAAAATTCAAAATAAAATAAAGTAACATATCTTTCTTCACTTTTCTCTTATTAAAATGTAGTCTAGAACGACTCATGACCAATATGACCCCAGGTATTAAGAAATTTGACTACAAATTTGAGGTCTGGATCATTCTGCAAAGTCATCAAAAGTTATACATTAATCACAAGTTTACAGTTCACGACATTATTCATTTATGGTTAGAAGCTCAAAGTAAAGTTATGAGTATGTGTACTCATAGAAAGGATCAAGTAACAGAATGGCTGACCTCTCATGTGAAATGAAAAATCCTTATTTTGTGCAATTGTAATTATCAGTCTACCTGAACTCACATCAATCTTTGCTTGGGCCATAAACACAGGAGCTGTTATAGAAAAACATAATGGAAAATGCTAAAATATATTTAACTTTTACAGATATTTTCTTCCTTTAAGTAATTTACTATTAAATAAAACAAAAGAACATAAAGATGTGAACATGAAGGTAATGTTAAGAATAAGAGTGTTTTAAGACAAAGAGGTGTATTTCTCCCTGGCTCCATCAAATGTACTAAAAGGGAGACTACAGACTGTTGCCTCAAGAGTAACTGCAAAAATTTATTTACCCAGTGTTCAAACAACAGAAAGAGACAGCTTAAATCTTGGATTAGCATAAGAAGTGCTCCTTTAAAACGCAGACCTATTGCTTAGAGAATCTAAGAAAAAAATTTGTTATTCAATTTATAAAACATATGATTATATTTATCTTTTAAAGTCTCACAAAGAAAATTTCCTAGTGTTAATGCAAATGAGAAACTGGCATTGAAATGTTATATTAGTGTAGTCAAAAATTAACAGCATATAAATGATACTTTTTTGAGATTCTATTAATGTCAAATTATGTAATTGGGTCATTATTATTTATAAAATATAGCACTAAATGAAACCTTTAGCTGAAAATACTGTTTCCTCACAGCATACAGTGAACTGGGAACTAATTCTCCATTTCTTTCATAAATATAAATAGAAAAAAACAAATAATATGAAACCCAGGGAGGAAACTCAACAGCACATAGACTGGATCAGTATATGTGCAGACTATGACACAGCTGACTCAATAATTCCATCTTCAAAATCTGCACTGTTGGTCACAGCTGGACTAATCATGCAATAAACTTCACAGATCATAAAGACAGCTAAAGTCATCACATGGGTCAGGAGGGTGGCTCATTAAGTCTGCTTATGTGAATATGCTCAGACTGAAAAGAAGTTGGCCACAATGAAAGAAATTACCTAATGTACATCAAAGCAGATAATCACACACAAAGCAGTGTGGATAATTCAAATCTGAATAGAGACTTGGAATATAAACTGTGACTTATCACAAAAGTTCCAGCTAATCTGGTTTTGTCAATGTATATTGATCTTCCAAAAGGATTTTCTTACACAGGGACAATGTGGAAACTTCCAGAAAAACTATCAAAAAATTTCTTATATCCAGATGAATCATTTTGTTTTTCTTTTAAACATTAGAGTGGAAATATTCCATTTTCTTTTCATCAATACTACACACACACTCATAATTTTCCTACTCTTTGGTGTTGTTTTAGAGAAGAGAAATAGGTTCATAACCATAAACAATCCTAATCTTATTATGTGAATCTATAAAATATTGATGTGGATTATGAAATTTAAAACTTCAGGATTGGTTTTAAAAAGACCATTTCCTCAGAGAAGCTATATTTATAAAATGATTTTTTCTTTGTTGGATCTGTGTGAAAGTTGGTGCATTTAAAAAAATTTGCCTACAACAAAGTACACAGATCTGAAGTGAATAGATAGATGAGTTTTGACAATAGCTTAAAGTACATGGTGTTATCCATATATTGAGATATTGACAGTGTTGATTTTTACCCAGGCCCTCTGATCCTATGAACAGATGCATTTAAAGAAATCTCCCCACCCATTGGTGTACCGGGATCCAGCTTACTGCAAAGAAACAACCTTTCCTCCATGACTTGACTAAAACTCATGAATGCTCACTCATCTTATTTACCTGTATGATAAGCTAAATTGTTTTGTCTCTATGGATCAGTCAGAACCAAACATTTTAAAAGTACAATTTGGTTAAGTTTTTTTTTTCTTCTCTGGGCTCCCAGAATCTGACCACCCTCCCCCTGAGCCACCATAAAGCCCTTCCTTAATAGTAACCCCTCCCCACCCAGAGAAGAGGCTGAGTTCAGGGTGAAGTGTTCTCTGATCTATTGTCTGCACTACTCTCTCATTCCCCTTGCCCCACATGGGTTTTTCTAGCATGAGCATTGTTTACTCCTCCCTATAAAAGAAAAGTTCTTTCTGCCTAATCTTTGAGATGATTGTAGGTCGTATGGTGTGATAATTCTCCCTGTTGCATTAGTCACCTACCTTCCCCTTATTGCAATCAATCATTTTAAATAATTTCTCCTTACCAAAGTCTGGATTTGTCTTCTTGATAGTTATGGTGTCCCGACTATTATGGAGATGGGGCCTTACCTACATACTCAGACCATCAATGCCCAGATAATGGCACCTTACAAGACCTTGGAACATCTCTCCCAATGAGTTGCACTCTCAAGCCAGTGCTTGGGATATCCTATCTGTTGTAGGCAGTTCCTTTGATCCCTTAAGGCAAGGACATTTTTCTTTGGCTTTTCTCTCTGCTTCTTCTATTTTTTTCCTCTGCTCTCCAATTTGGGGATTGCATAAGGAATTTCCCTGGCAGAGCTGGGGAGGTTGGGGTGGGGATTTCAATGACCAGAAATTGTTCAAGAAAATTAATCAAGCATGACTATTTACTATCTCACTTAGCATTTTATCTCAGATTTCAATTTCTAAATCCATGAGTATCTCAACTTTACTAGTGACCTTCCCTAATCCCCTCCCACTGACTATATTCTTCACCATTGGAGCACTAATGAAGTTAAGTATCTCTAAATACAGTGTGATTTCAATAAGGTTAATTTGGAATTGCAATGACTCTCTGGGTTTCTTGGGATCTACCCACATTTCATCATCTCAGGGAGGGCCTCTGAATCCTGGGGACCCAAAACCCCCCTTCAGGGGTGTCCAACCTTTGGGCATATCTGGGCCACACTGGAAAAAGAACAGCTGTCTTAGGCCACACATTCAATACACAAACACTAACAAAAACTGATGAGCATAAAAAAAGTTTTAAGTACATTTATGATTTTGAGCTGGGCCACATGCATAGACAACCTGGGCTGCATGCAGCCCATGGGCCATGAATTGGACATACCTAAAGACAATTTGCTTATTTTTCATGGTATGTAAAAGCTGAATACAGCCCTAGCTGGTGTAATTCAGTGAGTTAAGTGCCAGCCTGCAAACCAAAAAGTCACTGGTTTGATTCCCAGTCAGGGCACATGCCTGGGTTATGGGCCAGGTCCCCAGTAGGGGGTGTGCAAGAGGCAACCACACATTGATGTTTCTCTCTCTCCGTTTCTCCCTCCCTTCCCCATTCTAAAAAGAAATAAATAAAATCTTTTTAAAAAGCTGAATATAGTCATGTGCCACTTAATGAGAGGCATATGTTCTGAGCAATGATTCCTTAGGCAATTTTGTCACTGTGCAAACATCATAGGGTGCATTTACACATTCCTTGATGGCATAGCCTACTACACACCCAGGATGTATGGTATTGCCTGTTGCTCCTAGGTTACAAGGCTATATAGCATGCTACTGTCCAAAACAACAGAAGAGTAAATCAAGCACAAGAGAAAATGATACAATCTAGAGACATGGTAAACATGGGATGGATGGGACTGCTGCCAGTGCAACCTGGCATACTGTTTTATAGCAAAGATGTTTTATAAATTTAAATAGCACGCTATAAATAACAATAAAAATTATAGTACTGTAAATATATAAACCAGTAGCATAGTCATTTATGTTCATTATCAAGTATTATATACTGTACATAAGTTTAAGAACTATACTTTTATGTGACGGGCAGCACAGTAGGTTTGTACACACCACCATCAGCACAAACACATGAGTAATGCATCAATCTACAATGTTACAATGGCTGGATACCATGTCAATAGGTGATAGGAAATTTTTAGCTCCATTATATCATGTTATGGGACCACAGGTCTTATGTGCCATCTGGTCATTGACCAAAACATTGTTATGCAGTGTACGACTAATTACTTTTACCAACCAAGTATCAGTCTATCTTATATGAGGCTATTTCGTCTCTGAAGAACCATCTGCCAAATTCAACTATTGCTCTTTCACCCACTCCAAACTCAAAGGCACACTCATCTTCCTCAATTCACTCTCCTTCTTTAGCTGCTCCAAACCTGTTTCTCCTTCACCTCTAGGTCCCCACTCTCCTTGTATTTACCTGTCTTTCCCTGAAGCTAACATACTTTGCCAGCTCTCTTATTTTCTACAAGTATTCAAAACCTTGATCCTGTTTTCATGGTGCTGGGTTCCCGTGCATAAGAAACTGCAAAACCTCATTGGCCACCACACCCCCCAGCAGGTCATGTTTAAGCCTTGGCTTTAATTTTATTTATATGCAATCATTAGGGATTTCCCTTATCTAAAAAAGGGATGAATTCCTATAAAATTTAAGTTAGTGTTAAGGGTATGTTTCCTAGGGCTTCCTGATCTGTGTCAATTAGTCCAACTTCTGGAATACCTCAATATACACCCATATGGTCCTATGACCTAAAGGCCAAATGTGTCAAAATTAATGAAGATTTACAATAAACCAAAAGTATACCTATAATATATCATAGAGAAAAGGCCACTGGAGAAACAATTTTTAGATTCCATTCCTATTTAAAAGTGACTGGTCAAAGGTTCAGGAGTGCAGACAACAGGAAGATGAATCAGTCTCTAACTATAGGTGTTGCTTGGAAAACATCTGGAAGGATTATGCAGTTCTAATCCTAAATGACCACATGACATTCACTTTAGTCACTTGCTTTGTTAATGGGTGCTGTGCTGGATGAGAGAACATATTCAAAATATCATGCTAATTGTCAAAATGCCTTTCTCTCTGAGATCCAGGCTTTTGCAAAAATACCATGAAGATACACAAGATAATAAAGTTCAATTTAAAGATTTACTCATGGCTCTTCAACTGAAACCATCTGAGGATAATCATAAAAAGGACTTTGAGCAATCCTCAGCTTCACTTCAGTCTCTCATGGGATACTATAAGAAGAAAAGGATATTGGACTAAAGATTAACCAAAAAAAAAAAAAAAAAAAAGAATCCAAGTCTCAGTGACTCCCAAAAGGAATGTATATCTGTCAATCCCCAAGTACCCTTAAACACACTGGATGAAATAATCTCAGTCAGTGGGGACCCAAGCACTTTTCTGGTAGGCACTGGAGCCACCTGTGCTACCCTTAACACTTCACAACTCCCCACTATGATTCCCTTGGAGTACACAAACCCTGTTTATTGTAGTGTTAGATAACTTACATAATTTGCCCATTTCTAAACTACTTTCTGTATCACTTGGACTCCATGGTACCCAATATAGATTTTTGTTGAATCCCCAACACCTATTAATCTGTTAAGCATATATCATTGGAGTGTTAATATTTACGTTTTCCTGAAGGACTAACTCTTGAAGACCTGGAATCCTCCTCTACTCACCTTTTTCCTCTAACAGTTTTGGTATGTCACATTAGTTTCCTTGATGTCCTCATACTTCCCCAGTCCCTTGACAACACCTGCATTCAGAATATGTTCACTCATACTCCTAAGTCCCTTCGGGCTTCTAGGATCAACAGGCTCAGGATATATTTGGAGAGCAGTGCCCCTGATGGTAGAAATATATACCACTATATTCCTCCATAAACTACCCTAGTATTCTTTAAAACCTGAAGCAACTTAAGGTCAGATCTACTATTTAATGACTTCTTGACAAGGGACTATGGGTCCCTACTCCAAATTCTGCAATACCCTAGTCTCCCTGTGAAAAAAACCTTAAAAAAAAGCACATCAACTAATCCAAAACCTTTTGGCTATAAATAAAATAGTAAAACTTACATTCTATTTAGTCCCCCAAATAATACCCTTCTCACCTCTATACTCCATGATAGTATTACTGCAGTCTTGTTGACTTACACTCCAGCTTCTTCACTGCATTCCTTCACCATGATTCCCAAGACCTATTTGCTTTCATGTTGGAAAAGAAACTGTGCTTGGACCATTAACCTCAGGAGGTTATGAAAGCCCCTACCTATCTTTCCTTGGACATTAAACACAAATTTAAACTTTTTCCCATTGTATTGAATTTATTGGGGTGACACTGGTTAACAAAATTATATAGGTCTCAGGTGCACAATTTACAATACATCATTTGTACACTGTACAATGTGTTCACCATCCCAAGTAAAGTGTCCTTCCATCACCATTTATTGCTCTATACCTTCCTCCACCTCTCCCAATCCACCCTCCCGTAGCAGTCGCCAAACTCTTATGGCTGTTTGTGAGTTTTTTCTTTTCTGTTTATTTTCTGCTAAATGCCTCCATCACCCACCTGGCCCCCAAACCCCTGCAATACCTGTTAGTTTGCTTTCTATATATGAGTCTGTCTCTATTTTGCTTATTTATTTTGTTCATCAGATTCCACATTTGGTACTTGTCTTTCTCTGACTGGCTTATTTCAATTAGCGTAATGATCTCTAGGTCCATCAGTGCTTCTTCAAAGAGTAACATTTCTTTTTTTTTTTTTACAGCCAAGTATTGTAGTATTCCACTGTGTAAATGTATCACAGGTTTTAATTTAATTTAATTTAAATTTCTTACCAGAGGATATGTTGAGGAGAGGGAGGGAGAGAGAGATGTGACAGAAACATTGATTGGTTGCCTCCTATGCACACCCCAACCAGGGATCAAACTCACAACCCAGGTATGTGCCTTGACTGGGCATCAAACCTGCCACTTTCTGGTGTAGGGGACAATGCTCCAACCAACTGAGTGACCTAACTAGGCAGTATCACAGCTTTTTTATCCACTCATCTACTGAAGAGCATTTGGGCTGCTTCCAAATCTTGGCTATTATAAATAATGCTTCAATGAACAAATGGGTGCATACATTCTTCTGAAATAGTGCTTTGGGTCTCTTTGGATAAATTCTGAAAAGTGGAATTGCTGGGTCATAAGGAAGTTTCATTTTTAATTTTTTGAGGTAACTGCATACTGCTTTCCAAAATGACTACGCCAGTCTACATTCATATCAACACAGTGCATGAGGGTTCCCTTTTCTCTACACCCTCACCAACACTTGTTTTTTAATTTATTGATGATAGCCATTGTGGCAGGTGTGAAGTAATATCTCATGGTAGTTTTAATTTGCATGTTTCTGATTATTGTTAACCTTGAGCATTTTTCATATATCTATCGGCCATCTGTGTATCCTCTTTAGAAAAGTGTGTATTCGGGTCCTTTGCCCATTTTTTAATTGCATTGCTTGCTTGTTTGTTTTTTGGTGTTGAGTTTTATAATTTCCTTACAATTTTGGATATTAAGCCCTTATCAGATGTATTGGTGAATATGTTCTCCCATTCATAGGGTTGTCATTTCATTTTGTTAATGGTTTCCTTTGTCATGCAAAAAATTTTAGCTTAACATAGCACAGTTTATTTATTTTTTCTTTTGTTTTCCTTGCCCATAGAGACATATTGGAAAAACATTGCTATGAGAAATGTCAGAGATTTTACTACCTATATTTTCTTTGGGGATTTTTTGGTTTTGAATCTAACATTTAAGTGTTTAATCCATTTTTAGTTTATTTTTGCATATGGTGAAAAGATGGTGTTCTAGTTTCCTTTTTGTGTACATATCTGTCCAATCATCCCAACACCATTTATGGAAGACACTATCTATACCCTATTGTATAATTCATGTCTCCTTTGTCAAGTATTAATTGACTATAAAGGTGTGGGTTTATTTGTGGGCTCTCTATTCTATTTCATTGATCTATATGTCTGTTTTTATACCAGTGCCATGTTGTTTTGACATCTGCAGTCCTATAATACAGTTTTATATCAGGTAGTGTGATTCCTCTAAATTTTTTTCCTCAAGATTGCTATAGCTATTCTGGGTCTTTTGTGGTTCCACATCAATTTTTGCCATATTTCTGAGTTCTGAGAAATACATCATTGGTGTCTTAATAGGAATTGTGTTGACTCTATAGGTTGCTTTCAGTATTACGGATATTTTAAAGATGTTAATTCATTCTATCCATGAAAATAGTACGTGTTTCCACCTGTTTGTATCTTTCTCAATTTCTTTCTTCAGTGCCTTTTAATTTTCCAAGTACAGGTCTGTTACATCTTTGGTACAAATTTATTCTTAGATGCTTTATTTTTTGGTACATATTGTGAATAAGATTGTCTTCTTAGTTTTCTTTATGGCAGTTCATTATTGATAGATAACATGCAACTGATTTCTGAATATTTATTTTGTATACTGTTAGTTTACTGAAGTTATTTTTCAGATCTAGTAGTTTTTAGGTCAAATCTTTAGGGTTCTCTCTATATAGTATCTTGTCATCTACAAATAATGACAGTTTTACTTTCTCCTTTACAATCTGGATACCTTTTATTTCTTCTTGTCTAATTTCCATGGCCATGACTTCCAGTAGTATGTTAAATGAGAGTGACAAAAGTGGATATCTCTGTCTTGTGCCCTATCTTAAGGGAAGTGCTTGTAGTTTTTGTTCATTTAGTATTATGGTGGCTGTGGGTTTGTCATACATGGCATTTATTGCATTGTGGTATGCCCCCTGTATTCCCACTTTGCTGAAAATTTTTATCATAAATGGGTGCTGGATTTTATCAAATGCTCTTTCTCCATCTATTGATATAATTATTTGATTTTTATGCTTCATTTTGTTTATGTGATGTACCACATTTATTGATTTGCAAATATTGTAGCAACTTTGCATCCCCAGAATAAATCCCCCTTGATCGTGGTGTATGATCTTTTTAATGTATTGCTGCATCCAGTTTGATAATATTTTGTTGAGGATGTTAGCATCTATGTTCACCAGGGGTATTGGACTATAATTTTCTTTCTTTGTAGTGTCTTTATCTGGTTTCACAATTAGGATAATGCTGACCATGTAAAAAGAGCTTAGGAATCTTCCCTCCTCTTGAATTTTTTGGAATTGTTTGAGAAGGATGGGTGTTAGTTCTTCATTGAATGCTTGGTAAAATTCACCTGTAAAGCCATCCAGTATATGACTCATTTATTGGGAATTTTTTATTACTGCTTCAATTCACTAGCTGCAATATGTCTATTCAGATTATCTAACTCTTCCTGATTTAGTTTTGGAAGACTGTATGTTTAAAGAAATTGATCCATTTTGTCCAGATTGTCCAATTTGTTGTAATATAGTTTTTTGTAATATTTTCTCATAATCCTTTGTATTTCTGTGGTGTCAGTTGTCACTTCTCTTCCTGATTTTATTTAATGGGGCATTTCTCTTTTTCTTGATGAGTCTGGTTAAAGGTTTGTCAAACTTGTTTATCCTTTCAAAGAACCAGCTTTTGTATTCATTGATCTTTTGTATTTTTTTTATATTTTATTTTGTTTACTCCTGCCCTGATCTTTATTACTTGCTTTCCTCTACTGACTTTGGGCATTATTTGTTGTTTTTTAAGTTCCTTTAAATATAAAGTTAATTTTTTTTGAAATTTTTCTTGTTTCTTGAGATATGAAATACTATGTTCCAATACTATGAAATTCCCTCTGGGGACTGCTTTCGCTTTGTCCCATAGATTTGGGGTTGTTTTGTTCTCATTTTTATTTGTTCCAAGGTATTTTTAAAGTTCCTACCTTGATCTCATTGTTAACCCATTTATTGTTTAGCAACATGTCATTCATCCTCCATGTCTTTGTGTATTTTCCAGATTTTTTATTGTGATTGATTTCTAGCTTCATATCATTTTCAGCAAAGAAGATGCTTGATATGATTTCAATATTCTTAAATTTATCAAGACTTGTTTTATATCATAATATGTGGTCTATCCTAGAAAATGTCCTATGTGCACTTGAAAGAAATGTATATTCTGCTATTTTGTGGTAAAACTTTCTGAAGTTATCAATTAAATCCATCTGATCTGGTGTGTCATTTAAGACCACTGTTTACTGGTTGATTTTCTGTCTGGAAGATCTTTCCATGTTAAAATCCCGTATTATGACTGTATTACTGTCAGTCTCTCCCTTTATAACCATCAAGATTTGCTTTACATATTTAGGTACTCCTATGTTGGGTGCATAAATGTTTACAAGGGCTATATTCTCTTGTTGAATTGCACCCTTTATCATCATTATGTAGTGCCCTTGTTTGTCTCTTACTTTTGCCTTTGTTTTAAAGTCTATTTTGTAAGATGTAAGTATTGCTACATCAGCTTTTTTTTTCATTTGCATTTGCAGGAAATATTTTTCCAATCCCCTTAATTTTAAGATTTTATTTTTTATTTCTTTAGAGGGGAAGGGAAGGAGAGAGGGAGAGAAACATCAATGTTTGGTTGCCTTTTGTGCATCCCCTGCTGGGAACTGGCCTGCAGGGGACCGGCCTGCAACCCAGACATGTGCCCTGACTGGGAATTGAACCATGATCGTGTGTTTCGCAGGCCCACACTCAATCCACTGAGCTACACAAGCCAGGGCCAATCCCCTTAATCTTAGTCTGTGTGTTTCTTTTGTTCTGAGGGGGATATCTTGTAGACAGCATATATATGTTCCATTTTCTTATTCATTCAGCTACCTATGTTTTTCAACTGGAACATTTAAAGTGTTCCACTTAAAGTGATTATTAAGAGGTACATATTTATTGTCATTTTATTATTTTAACAATGTTCCTCTGTTTCTTCTTATTCTCAAAGCAGGCCCTTTAACATTTGTTGTAATACTGGTGGTAACAAAATTCTTTAGCTTTTTCTCATCTGAGAAGCTCTTTAATTCTCCTTCAATTTTGAGTGGTAGCTTAGCTGGATAGCATAGTCTTAGTTATAGGCCCTTGCTTTTCATCACTTTGAATATTTCATGCCAATGCCCTCTGGACTGAACTGTTTCTGTTGAGAAATCAGTTGATAGTATTATGGGAGCTCCCTTATAGGTAAGTAATGTCTTTTTCTTGCAGCATTTAAGATTCTCTCTTTGTCTTTAACCTTTGTCATTTCAATTATGATGCATCTTAGTGTGGGCTGTTTTGGGTTCCTTTTGTTTGGGATTCTCTAAACTTCCTGGACTTGTGTGTGTTTTTCTTTCACCACTCTTGGGAAGTTTTCAGTCACTATTTCTTTAAATAAGTTCTCAGTCTTTTGCTCTCTGTTTTTTCTTTCTAGTACCCCCATGATAAGGATGTGTTATATTTCACATTGTCCCCCAAACTATCCTCATTTTCAAAATTCTGTTCCCTTTTACTGTTCTTATTGAGTGTTTTTACCTACCTTGACTACACTATTTGTTATAGTGTATTCTTCATTTCAAATATTACATTCTTCATTTATGAGTGGTCTTTTTTTAGGGTTTTTATGCCCCTTTTCTGCTATTGAGCAGCTTTATAACCATAACTTGAACTCTATATCTGATAAATTGCTTGACTGAATTTCATTTAGCTCTTTTTCTGGAGATTTCTTCTGTTCCTTCATTTGGGGCATATTTCTTTGTCTTTCCATTTTGGTTGCCTCTTTGTGTTTGTTTCTATGTATTAGACAGACCACTCCCATTATTTGTGTGTTGGTCTTATGTAGTAGGTGTTCCGTGGAGTCCAGTGGTATAGTCTTTTTAATCACCTGAGCTGGGTGCTCCAGGAATGTCCCTTGTGGGTGTAATGCAGGCCCTTCAGTTGTCCCTTGCGTTTAATAGCATCTTAATTGCTAATTGGCTCAATCATTCATGGAGTCAACCTTCAGGCTTGCTGACTTGCCCTGACCATGGCATGCAAGTTGTTGTGCAGGTGTTGACCACACAGAGTGGAATTTTCCTCAGCAGATTTTGGTGTCCGCCAAGACCTTCTTTTGGATACGCCATTTGTGAAGCTTATTGGGTACTACTTTGATATTGTCTGAAGCTGGCTACTGGGTATATTGGTTCTGAGCTCCTTGGGAGGGATTCATGTGCAGGCCAATGTAAGAAGCTTCCTGTGACCGGCCTTTGGCAACTGATTTGGAACAGATTCAATGTGGCTTCACTTGTAAATCCTTGGTTATAAGATCTCTCAGCTATTCATAAGTTGTTTATCCAAGATGATTGTTCTATAATTTAGGTGTAAATCCAATTTGGTCCTCAGAGGAGGAAAAGTGTAGCTTCCTCCTATTCCACTACCATCTTGGTTCTCCAATCTGTTTCTTTAAACTTAAAAATTGAGAGTCCTTTGTAAACAAAAATGAAATTGGGAAGCAGCAGCATTGTTCCCAGTCTCCTGATACTCGAGTCACTCCCTCTGAGCTCCAGTGATAGGGCAGCAGCCTGAAAAGCACCAGAAATTTGCAGGGAAGAACTGAACCATCTGGCCTCAAGGTAAGAGATGGTGGGGGTGGAGCCCCCTCTGACATTAAACACACATTTAGAGGATTTGGTTTTCCCACATAATTCCATACTCATTTAATATGTAATTAACTCATTCCTTATTCCAGTACAATTTATAACTCACTGACAGTTACCTAATTACCATAGAAACTCTGGTTTAAAAGGGGCATCAAGTTTTGAGAAACAAAACACAACATTGCAGTCCTCTGGCTCATTCTCTAGGACATTATCTATCCCCTGAGGGAGTAGTTTGGTTCTCCAAATGTACGAAGATCATTCTCAATTATTTTTTATTTGAAGTGAACAGACAACCTCTAGGCTGTCTGGGATTGATTGGTTATTTTAAGATGTTGACCCCTAATTTCTTTACTATAGTATTTCTTTGATATTGTTACTATAGCATCACCTTTATATGATTATGGAAATAGTGTCTAAAACTATACAATGTACTCTGGCTGGTGTGGTACAGTGGATTGAGTGGCAACCTGTGAACCAAGGGGCTGCCGTTTCAATTTCCAGTCAGGTCACATACCTGGGTTGCAGTCCAGGTCCCCTGTTGGGGGCATGCAAGAGGCAACTGCACATTGATGTTTTTTTCCTCTTCTCCTTCCTTTCCCCTGTCTCTAAAAATAAATAAATAATATATTTTAAACATACATACAATATGTCTCTCTCTCTTAACAGCTTTTAAGTGCCTAAATATATTTCTTCCCTCTGCTTCCAACTTGTAGCTCCCAAATTTCTTGCCCCTTTCTCTATTTGTTCATGGGAGAGAAGGACATTCTTTAGGCATCACAAAACCATAATAGGAACCAGAGGCACATTGGATATTTTAGCCTCATTCTAGGTCTATTCTCAAGCCACAATTGACGAACTATTCCATACCTTGAATATTCCTATATCCCATGTTATTCACAACTGTCTCCTGGCTAAAAATAAGCAACATTTTCAACCTCTTCCTTTACATGTTGTGAAATCCTTTTGCTTTCTATGTCTAACATTACTCTTCATTTCTTTTCAGATTCTTATTCAGCGTTGTCAGAAACTTTATCCCATTAGTCTTCTTCCTCTCCTGACTGAAGGACAATCATATGACTACATTGCAGTTACCCAAATTTAACCCTTATCCACCCTGGTCTTTCTGAACTTCCTGTTGTTGATCCATATTTCATTAACTTTTTAAAAAATTTTTTTTATTGATTATGCTGTTACAGTTGTTCTACTCCCCCCTTCATTCCCCTCCACCCTACCCCCCGTCCCCACCATTACCCCCCTTTAGTTTATGACCATGTGTCTCAAGTCCTTTAGATTCTATATTTCCCATGCTATTCTTGCCCCCCCATCTATTTTCTATCTACTGTCTATGCTACTTATTTTCTGTACCTTCTCCCCCCTTCTCCTCCTCCCACTCCCCTGTTGCTAACCCTCCTTGAGATCCTCATTTCTATGTTTCCACTCCTGATCTAGCTGTCCTTTTAGTTTGCTTTTGTTTTAGGTATGGTTGTTAATAACTGAGTTTGTTGCCCTTTCACTGTTCATGTTTCTTTAACTTCCTTTTCTTAGATAAGTCCCTTTAACATTTCATATAATAAGGGCTTGGTGATGATGAACTCCTTGAATTTGCTCTTATCTGAGAAGCACTTTATCTGTCCTTCCATTCTAAATGAAAGCTTTAATGGATAGAGCAATCTTGGATGTAGGTCTTTGGTTTTCATGACTTGGAATACTTCTTCCCAGCCCCTTCTTGACTGTAAGGTCTCTTTTGAGAAATCTGCTGACAGTCTGATGGGGACTCCTTTGTAGGTGACTGTCCCCTTATATCTTGCTGCTTCTGAAATTCTCTCCTTCATTTTAATTTTGGCTAATGTAATGATGATGTGCCTTGGTGTGTCCCTTCTTGGGTCCAACTTCTTTGGGACTCTCTGAGCTTCCTGGATTTCCTGGAAGTCTATTTCCTTTGCCAGATTGCGGAAATTCTCCTTTATTATTTGTTCAAATAAGTTTTCCACTGGTGGCTGTGCCTTTCCCCTTCTGGTACCCCTATAATTCGAATGTTGGAGCATTTAAAGATGTCCTGGAGGTTCCTAAGACTCTCCTCATTTTTTTGAATTCTTGCCTCTTAACTCTTTTCTGTTTGGCCATTATGTGCTTTCTTCTGGTCCACTCCATTGATTTGAGTCCCAGTTTCCTTTTCATTGCTATTGGTGTCCTGTGCAATTCCATTCATTTCAATTAGTTTCGCCTTCATATATTTGTCTAATTTGTGGCTATTATCAACCAGTTCTGTGAGGATCCTGATCACCAGTGTTTTAAACTGTGCGTCTGAGAGTTTTGCTATTTCTTCATCACTTAGATTTATAGGCTCTGGGGCTTTGAGATCTTCTTGAGCCATTTTTGGTCTGTTTCGCACCCTTTAAGTTTGAGGAGCAGCGCCTTGGACTCCCAGGTCTCTGGGTTGTGAGGCTGTATGTGGGGGTGTTGTCAGAGTGGGGAAATGGCGACCCCCGTCTGCTGTTTTGTATCGCTGGGTGAGGAGCAGAGCCTTAGGTGGTTCACCAGGGCTGGGCCACTCAGAGTGGCTGGGTTATGATGCTGTATGTGGAGGTGGGGTCAGAGCAGGTAAATGGCCGCGCCCTCCCTGCCACTGGCTGTGGGGACCCGCTGGGTCCCGGTCCAATCACCCACTCCCTCGCTTGTCTATCCACGCACAAATGCGCAACCACAGTGAACCTGCAGCCCTGCTCCCTTGCTGTTTCCCCAAGATCGCTCACTTGGTCCAACCCTATGCCTGGATTCCTCGCGCCGGAGTCCATCTGACCGAGTTTTCCTGTGCAACTCTGCTTCACCAGCTGCTGGTT
The DNA here is from genome assembly GCF_021234435.1 of Artibeus jamaicensis. Classification (NCBI taxonomy): domain Eukaryota; kingdom Metazoa; phylum Chordata; class Mammalia; order Chiroptera; family Phyllostomidae; genus Artibeus; species Artibeus jamaicensis. The sequence continues at coordinate 2,807,565 of NW_026522028.1, read as the reverse complement.
TCGCACCCTACGGATTAGGCTGAAGAATTTGTTGTTAACAGACTTCCGAAAAGTTCAATTTTCTGTGTTCTGGTTGTGTTTTCTGTTGCTAATATGTAGTTGTCTCTAAACTTGTTTGTGTGAGAAAACACGGCGTCTCCACCTATGCCTCCATCTTGGCGGAAGTCCCACATTTCATTATCTTTGATGATGTTTCTCACCTTGGCACAACAGAAGGGGTTATCAGGTAGGACATGCCATTACAAATTTCCAAAACCCTTTAGAATATGAGCCACTACCCAATGCAAAATCAACTCCAGTAACAAAATTTCTGGTTCTGGCAAGAGTCTGTGCTTTAGCAACAGATTAAAGACCGATGTCTACATAGACAGTAAATATGCTTTTGAAGTGGTACATGACTTTGGTGTGTTATAGAGAGCCAGGAGATTTATGAGTGGTACTGGAACACCAATTAAAAACAGGAAATAAGTGGTTGACGTTCTAAATGCATTATTATTACCACAAGAGGTGATTATACTCGAGATCAAGGCTCATGTGGCCAATAAAATACCGGAGGCAAGGGGAAATTCATTAGTTTTCAATAGGCAAATTAACAGTTTATAGATATGTCCCAATCCCATTGCAATCAGACAAGATATTATTTATTCCACTTACCACATGATCCTCTAATCAAGGAAGTCAAAATATCTTAATTATAAGGTTCCTGAAAATGAAAAGGCGAATAGAAAACAAGATGGATATGTTACCATCTCAGATTCCTTTCTTTTTTTCATTTAATTTTTTAAATTATTTTTAATTGATTATGCCATTACAGTTTTTCTGTTCCCCCCTTCATTCCCCTCCACCCAACCTCCCCGTCCCCATTACCCCCCCTTTAGTTTATGACCATGTGTCTCAAGTTCTTTAGATTCTATATTTCCCATGCTATTCTTGCCCCCCCCCATCTATTTTCTATCTACTGTCTATGCCACTTATTTTCTGTACCTTCTCCCCACTTCTCCTCCTCACACTCCCCTGATGCTAACCCTCCTTGAGATCCTCATTTCTATGTTTCCACTCCTGATCTAGCTGCCCTTTTAGTTTGCTTTTGTTTTAGGTATGGTTGTTAATAACTGAATTTGCTGTCCTTTCACTGTTCATGTTTTTTTAACTTCTTTTGCTTAGGTAAGGCCCTTTAACATTTCATATAATAAGGGGTTGGGGATGATGAACTCCTTGAATTTGCTCTTATCTGAGAAGCACTTTATCTGTCCTTCCATTCTAAATGAAAGTTTTGCTGGATAGAGCAATCTTGGTTGTAGGTCCTTAGATTTCATGACTTGGAAGATCTCTTTCCAGCCCCTTCTTGCCTATAAGGTCTCTGTTGAGAAATCTGCTGATAGTTTGATGGGAACTCCTTTGTAGGTGACTGTCCCCTTATATCTTGATGCTTCTAGGATTCTCTCCTTCATTTTAATCTTGGCTAATGTAATGATGATGTGCCTTGGTGTGTCCCTTCTTGGGTCCAACTTCTTTGGGACTCTCTGAGCTTCCTGGATTTCCTGGAAGTCTATTTCCTTTGCCAGATTGCGGAAATTCTCCTTTATTATTTGTTCAAATAAGTTTTCCACTGGTGGCTGTGCCTTTCCCCTTCTGGTACCCCTATAATTCGAATGTTGGAGCATTTAAAGATGTCCTGGAGGTTCCTAAGACTCTCCTCATTTTTTGAATTCTTGCCTCTTAACTCTTTTCTGTTTGGCCATTATGTGCTTTCTTCTGGTCCACTCCATTGATTTGAGTCCCAGTTTCCTTTTCATTGCTATTGGTGTCCTGTGCAATTCCATTCATTTCAATTAGTTTCGCCTTCATATATTTGTCTAATTTGTGGCTATTATCAACCAGTTCTGTGAGGATCCTGATCACCAGTGTTTTAAACTGTGCGTCTGAGAGTTTTGCTATTTCTTCATCACTTAGATTTATAGGCTCTGGGGCTTTGAGATCTTCTTGAGCCATTTTTGGTCTGTTTCGCACCCTTTAAGTTTGAGGAGCAGCGCCTTGGACTCCCAGGTCTCTGGGTTGTGAGGCTGTATGTGGGGGTGTTGTCAGAGTGGGGAAATGGCGACCCCCGTCTGCTGTTTTGTATCGCTGGGTGAGGAGCAGAGCCTTAGGTGGTTCACCAGGGCTGGGCCACTCAGAGTGGCTGGGTTATGATGCTGTATGTGGAGGTGGGGTCAGAGCAGGTAAATGGCCGCGCCCTCCCTGCCACTGGCTGTGGGGACCCGCTGGGTCCCGGTCCAATCACCCACTCCCTCGCTTGTCTATCCACGCACAAATGCGCAACCACAGTGAACCTGCAGCCCTGCTCCCTTGCTGTTTCCCCAAGATCGCTCACTTGGTCCAACCCTATGCCTGGATTCCTCGCGCCGGAGTCCATCTGACCGAGTTTTCCTGTGCAACTCTGCTTCACCAGCTGCTGGTTTCGCACCCTACGGATTAGGCTGAAGAATTTGTTGTTAACAGACTTCCGAAAAGTTCAATTTTCTGTGTTCTGGTTGTGTTTTCTGTTGCTAATATGTAGTTGTCTCTAAACTTGTTTGTGTGAGAAAACACGGCGTCTCCACCTATGCCTCCATCTTGGCGGAAGTCCCACATTTCATTATCTTTGATGATGTTTCTCACCTTGGCACAACAGAAGGGGGTTATCAGGTAGGACATGCCATTACAAATTTCCAAAACCCTTTAGAATATGAGCCACTACCCAATGCAAAATCAACTCCAGTAACAAAATTTCTGGTTCTGGCAAGAGTCTGTGCTTTAGCAACAGATTAAAGACCGATGTCTACATAGACAGTAAATATGCTTTTGAAGTGGTACATGACTTTGGTGTGTTATAGAGAGCCAGGAGATTTATGAGTGGTACTGGAACACCAATTAAAAACAGGAAATAAGTGGTTGACGTTCTAAATGCATTATTATTACCACAAGAGGTGATTATACTCGAGATCAAGGCTCATGTGGCCAATAAAATACCGGAGGCAAGGGGAAATTCATTAGTTTTCAATAGGCAAATTAACAGTTTATAGATATGTCCCAATCCCATTGCAATCAGACAAGATATTATTTATTCCACTTACCACATGATCCTCTAATCAAGGAAGTCAAAATATCTTAATTATAAGGTTCCTGAAAATGAAAAGGCGAATAGAAAACAAGATGGATATGTTACCATCTCAGATTCCTTTCTTTTTTTTCATTTAATTTTTTAAATTATTTTTAATTGATTATGCCATTACAGTTTTTCTGTTCCCCCCTTCATTCCCCTCCACCCAACCTCCCCGTCCCCATTACCCCCCCTTTAGTTTATGACCATGTGTCTCAAGTTCTTTAGATTCTATATTTCCCATGCTATTCTTGCCCCCCCCCATCTATTTTCTATCTACTGTCTATGCCACTTATTTTCTGTACCTTCTCCCCACTTCTCCTCCTCACACTCCCCTGATGCTAACCCTCCTTGAGATCCTCATTTCTATGTTTCCACTCCTGATCTAGCTGCCCTTTTAGTTTGCTTTTGTTTTAGGTATGGTTGTTAATAACTGAATTTGCTGTCCTTTCACTGTTCATGTTTTTTTAACTTCTTTTGCTTAGGTAAGGCCCTTTAACATTTCATATAATAAGGGGTTGGGGATGATGAACTCCTTGAATTTGCTCTTATCTGAGAAGCACTTTATCTGTCCTTCCATTCTAAATGAAAGTTTTGCTGGATAGAGCAATCTTGGTTGTAGGTCCTTAGATTTCATGACTTGGAAGATCTCTTTCCAGCCCCTTCTTGCCTATAAGGTCTCTGTTGAGAAATCTGCTGATAGTTTGATGGGAACTCCTTTGTAGGTGACTGTCCCCTTATATCTTGATGCTTCTAGGATTCTCTCCTTCATTTTAATCTTGGCTAATGTAATGATGATGTGCCTTGGTGTGTCCCTTCTTGGGTCCAACTTCTTTGGGACTCTCTGAGCTTCCTGGATTTCCTGGAAGTCTATTTCCTTTGCCAGATTGCGGAAATTCTCCTTTATTATTTGTTCAAATAAGTTTTCCACTGGTGGCTGTGCCTTTCCCCTTCTGGTACCCCTATAATTCGAATGTTGGAGCATTTAAAGATGTCCTGGAGGTTCCTAAGACTCTCCTCATTTTTTGAATTCTTGCCTCTTAACTCTTTTCTGTTTGGCCATTATGTGCTTTCTTCTGGTCCACTCCATTGATTTGAGTCCCAGTTTCCTTTTCATTGCTATTGGTGTCCTGTGCAATTCCATTCATTTCAATTAGTTTCGCCTTCATATATTTGTCTAATTTGTGGCTATTATCAACCAGTTCTGTGAGGATCCTGATCACCAGTGTTTTAAACTGTGCGTCTGAGAGTTTTGCTATTTCTTCATCACTTAGATTTATAGGCTCTGGGGCTTTGAGATCTTCTTGAGCCATTTTTGATCTGTTTCGCGCGCTTTAAGTGTGGGGAGCAGCGCCTTGGACTCCCAGGTCTCTGGGTTGTGAGGCCGTATGTGGGTGTGTGGTCAGAGCGGGGAAATGGTGGCTCCCTCTGCTGTTTTGTGTCGCTGGGTGAGGAGCAGAGCCTTAGGTGGTTCACTAGGGCCGGGCCACTCAGAGTGGCTGGGTTATGATGCTGTATGTGGAGGTGGGGTCAGAGTGGGGAAATGGCTGCACCCTCTGTTGCCACTAGCCACGGGGACCCGCTGGATTCTGGTCCAATCGCCGACTCCATCACTTGTCTATCCACGCAGGGATGTGCGACCATAGTCAACACGCAGCCTTGCTCCCTCGCTGTTTCCCTGGAAGTGTGGTCGGTTGCTCGGTTGCTCACTAGGTCCAACCCTGCGCCTGGATTCTATGCGCCTGAGTCCTTCTGACTGAGGTTTCCTGTGCAACTACGCTCCACCAGCTGCTGGTTTCGCTGCTTACCGGTCAGGCTGAAGAATTTGTTGTTAACAGACTTCCGAAAAGTTCAATTTTCTGTGTTCTGGTTGTGTTTTCTGTTGCTAATATGTAGTTGTCTCTAAACTTGGTTGTGTGAGAAGGCACGGCGTCTCCACCTATGTCTCCATCTTGGCGGAAGTCTTTTTTTTTTTTTTCATTTTATTTAGTTATTTTTTGAGTACAGTATTTTGTCTATTTCTCCCATCCCAGCCTCCCCCGCCCCATGATCCCCACCTCCCTCCCATTTCCATCCCCCTTAGTTCTTCTCCCTATGTCCTTCCTATTTGTTCCTCCAAATCCCTCCCCTTTTTTCCCCTTAAATTCCCTTCCTTCTTCCATCTGGTCACTGTTATCTTGTTCTCTATTTCAGTCTTTGTTTTTTTTTCTGCTTGCTTGTTTGTTTTGTTGTTTAGCTTCCTGTTAAAGGTGAGATCATATGGTATTTGTCTTTCAGCACCTGGCCTATTTCAATCAGCATAATGCTTTCCAGTTCCATCCATGTTGTTGCAAAGGGTAGGAGCTCCTTCTTTCTCTCTGCTGCATAAAATTCCATTGTGTATATGTACCACAATTTTTGGATCCATTCATTTACTGATGGGCACCTAGGTTGCTTCCAACTCATGGCTATTGTAAATTGTGCTGCTATGAACATTGTGGTGCACAGGTTCTTTGATATTGATGTTTTAGGATTCTTAGGATATAACCCCAGCAGTGGAATTACTGGGTCAAAAGGCAGGTCGATTTTTATTTTTCTGAGAAAATTCCATACTGTTTTCCATAATGGTTGTACCAGTCTGCAATCCCACCAACAGTGAACTAAGGACCCCTTTTCCCCACAACCTCTCCAACATGTGTTGTTTGTTGCTTTGTTTATGAAAGCCATCCTGACTGGTGTAAAGTGGTATCTCATTGTGGTTTTAATTTGCATCTCTCTGATAGCTAACGATATAGACCATCTCTTCATGTGTCTCTGAATGTTCTGTATGTCCTCCTTGGAGAAGTGTCTGTTCAAGTCATTTTCCCATATTTTAATTGGGTTGGTTGTCTAATTAGAGTGGAGTCGTGTAAGATCTTTGTATATTTTGGAGATTAAACCTTTGTCTAAGGTATCATCGACAAATATGTTTTCCCATACAGTTGGTTGTCTTTTAAATTTAATACTGTTTTCTTTAGCCATGCAGAAGCTTTTAATTTTGATGATATACCATTTGTTTTTTCTTTCCTTTATATTCCTTGCTCTAGGGGACATGTCAGTAAAAATGTTGCTGCGTGGAATATCTGAGATTTTCCTGCCAATGTTCTTCTCTAGGACTTTAATGGTGTCACGGTTTATATTTAAGTCTTTTATCCACCTTGAATTTATTTTGGTATATGGTGTAAGTTGGTGCTCAAGTTTCATTTTTTTGCACATAGCTCTCCAGTTCTCCCAACACCATTTGTTGAAGAGGATATGTTTACTCCACTTTATGTTACTGCCCCCGTTGTCAAATATTAATTGACTGTAGACAGTTGGGTTGATTTCTGGGCTCTCCGTTCGGATCTATTGGTCCATGCGCCTGTTTTTATGCCCGTACCAGGGTGTTTTGATTAAAGTGGCTTTGTAATACAATTTGATATCAGGTATTGTGATCCCTTCTACTTTGTTCTTCTTTCTCAAAAGTACAGCTGCTATTCAGGGTCGTTTATGGTTCCATATAAACTTTTGAAGTGTTTGTTCTATGTCTGTGAAACATGCCATTGGTACTTTAATAGGTATTGCATTGAATGTGTATATTGCTTTGGGTAATATGGGCATTTTGATGATATTCATTCTTCCAATCCATGAACAAGGTATATGATTCCATTTGTTTGTGTCTTCCTTCATTGCTTTCTTCAGGGCCGTGTAGTTTTCTGCATACAAGTTTTTTACCACCTTAGTTAGGATTATTCCCAGATATTATATTTTTGTTTTTGCTCTATCGAATGAGATTTTTTCCTTGATTTCTGCTTCTGCTGATTCATTGTTGATATACAAAAATGCCTTTGATTTCTGGATATTGCCTTTGTAACCCGCTGTTTTGCCAAACTCATTAATTAGTTTGAGCAGTTTTTTGGTAGAGTCTATAGGATTTTCCATGTACACTATCATGTCATCTGCAAACAGTGACAGTTTTGCTTCCTCCTTTCCTATTTGGATGCCTTTTATTTCCTTTTCTTGCCTGATCATTGTGGCCAAAACTTCCAAAACTATATTGAATAGAAGTGGTGAAAGTGGACATCCTTGTCTTGTTCCTGATCTTAGTGGAAAAGCTTTTAGTTTTTCCCCATTGAGTATGATATTGGCTGTAGGTCTCTCATATATGGCCTTCATTATATTGAGGAATGCTCCTTCTATTCCCACTTTGCTGAGTGTTTTTATCATAAATGGGTGTTGTAACTTGTCAAAAGCTTTTCCCATGTCTATTGATATGATCATGTGGTTTTTGTATTTGCTTTTGTTTATGTGATGTACTACATTTACTGGTTTGGGAATATTGAACCATCCTTGCATCCCTGGGATGAATCCCACTTGGTCATGGTGTATGATCTTTTGGATATATTGTTGGTTGTGATTTGCCAATATTTTGTTGAGGATTTTGGTGTCTATGTTCATCAGCAATATTGGCCTGAAGTTTTCTTTCTTTGTTGTGTCTCTATCAGTTTTTGGATTTAGGGTGATGCTGGCTTCATAAAAAGAATTTGGGAGTTTTCCATCCTGCTGGAATTTTTGGAATAGTCTGTGGAGAATAGGGGTTAGCTCTTCCTTAAATGCTTTGTAGAATTCTCCTGTGAAACCATTTGGTTCAGGGCTTTTGTGTGATGGGAGTTTTTTGATTACTGCTTCAATTTCTTTTGTTGTTATTGGTCTATTCAGGTTTTCTACTTCTTTTTCATTGAGTTTTCGGGGATTGTATTTTTCTAGAAATGTGTCCATTTCCCTTAGGTTCTCAAATTTCTTGGCATACAGTTCTTCATAGTAATTTCTTACAATCCTTTCTATATCTGTGGTATCAGTTGTAATCTCTCCTCTTTCATTTCTGATTGTGTTTATTTGTGTCCTCTCTCTTCTTTTCTTGATGAGCCTGCTTAAAGGCTTGTCTATTTTGTTTATCTTCTCAACGAACCAACTCCTGGATTCATTGATCCTTAGAATTGTGCTTTTCATTTCTATGTCATTTAATTCTGCTCTAATCTTGGTTATTTCCTTCCTTCTTCTTGCTCTAGGCTGTGTTTGCTGTTGTTCCTCAAGTTCTTACAGGCATAGAGTAAGGTTGTTTGTTTGAAATGTTTCTATCTTCTTTAGGTAGGCCTGTATTGCTATAAACTTCCCTCTAAGGACTGCCTTGGCTGTGTCCCATACCTTTTGGGTTGTTGTGAGATCATTTTCATTTGTTTCCAGAAACGTTTTGATTTCTTCCCTAATTTCATCTTGACCCATTCATTGTTTAATAGCATACCATTCCATCTCCATGATTTTGGGTGCTTTGGTGTTTTCCTTTGGGGTTGGTTTCCAATTTCAGTCCCTTGTGGTCAGAGAATATGTTTCCTTGGTATGATTTCAATTTTCTTGAATTTTTCGAGGCTCGTTTTGTGTCCTATCATGTGGTCTATCTTTGAAAATGTTCCATGTGCATTCGAAAAGAATGTGTATTTAGCTTCTTTGGGATGAAGGGCTCTCTATATATATATCAGTTAAGTCCATTTCATCTAGGGTGTTGTTTAATGCCACAATATCTTTGTTGATATTTTGTTTGGAAGATTTGTCCATTTTTGATAGAGGGGTGTTAAAGTCCCCAACTATAATTGTGTTGCTGTCAATATCTTTCTTGAAGTTCTCTAAGATTTTCTTAATATGTTTGGGTGCCCCTATGTTTGTTGCATATATATTTACGATGTTAATGTCTTCTTGGTGGATTTTTCCCTAGAGTATAATGAAGTGACCTTCTGGGTCTCTCTCTCTCTTTTTTTAAGTGTTAAATATTCTTTATTTGATATTATACACAAACCACACTAAAATGCCTTTCAGTAAGTTAAAGGCAACAGTTTAGATACAGGATTTTTTTTTAATTGGCATAGTTAGGACCAAAAAGATAAAGTGGACACTGCCAGCTTTTCTTCAGCCACTGCCTTTTAACAGGCTAATGAACACAATTTGAAACACAAGCAAGTCTTGCTTTTCTAATAAACAGTGAAGGAATTTTCTCAGTATTTAAAATGTTTATATTAGCAGTTACATAAATCTAAATAAAAAACAATCTCCTACAGGTTTTGAGACAGCATTCACCACCTCTGTGGAAAGGTGAATATTACTAGCCAAGTCCAATCATATTTTTTAGAAGAGGGAAATAGTGATAGCAGTCACTGAACCGAAATTACCATCAAAGTTCAAAAAGCTGATCGTATTCATTTAACCACAGGCCAATATTATCTAAATCAGAACTGCCCAAAAGAAATGCTCTATCAGCCATTCATGATCTGAATTCTGGTATATGAGATCAATTAACAATGGCAGACATAAAAAAGTCATGAGACATTTGTAATAAATAAGGCAGTGGCCAACTATTACTCATTAGTAGGTTTTTTCAGATAAGCTATCAAATCTGCTCTTTCTGAACTCTTCTTAATGCCAGGGAAGATCATTTTTGTTCCAGGGATGTACTTCTTGGGATTCTCCAAATACTCCATCAGTGTAGCCTCTCCCCAGGTGATCCCTTTGTTCTTGTTGGCATCCGTGTAAGAAAATCCAGGGGCCTGAACTGTCTTTCTCCCAAACAGACCATGGAGATTTGGCTCAGTCTTGTGCTTGCCTCCCTTTTCCACAGTATGGCAGTGGGCACACTTCTGAACAAAAATCTTCTTGCCTTTCTCAACATCACCCATTTTAAAATCGCTCTTTCGTCCCGCGAAACACAGAAGATCTGACTCACAAGCCGGACGTCCCGCTCTCTAATTCTGGGTCACTCTTTATGTCCCTTTTTTTTGAAGTCTATTTTGTCCGGTATGAGAATTGCTACCTCAGCTTTTTTTTTCTTGTCTGTTTGCTTGGAAAACTTCTTTCCAGCCTTTCACTTTTAGTCTGTGATGGTCTTTTGTCCTGAGGTGGGTCTCTTGGTGGCAGCATATGTGTGGGTCATGCTTTTTTATCCATGCAGCTATTCTGTGTCTTTGATTGGAGCATTTAATCCATTTACATTTAAGGTTATTATTGATAGGTACTTATTCATTGCCATTTTTGTACCTGTGTTCCTCTCTGTCTGTCTCTTTTCCTTCTTTTACCTCAAGCAGTCCTTGTAGTATTTCTTGTAGAGCTGGTTTGGTGGAGTAGTATTCCTTTAGACTTCTTTTGTCTTGGAAGCTCTTTATTTGGCCTTCTAGCTTGATTGAGAGCCTTGCTGGGTAAAGTAGCCTTGGTTGTAGGCCTCTGTTTCTCATTACTTGGAATATTTTTTGCCATTCTTGTCTTGCTTGGAGTGTTTCCATTGAGAATTCAGTAGCTAACCTTATTGGGGCTCCCTTGTATGTTACTTCTTTTTTCTCCCTTGCTGCCTTTAAGATTCTCTCTTTGTCTTGGAATATTGCCATTTTAATGATGATGTGTCTGGAAGTGGGCCTCCTAGGGTTTCTCTTGATTGGGACTCTCTGTGATTCCTCAATTTGTGTGACTTTTTCTCTCATTAAGTTAGGGAAGTTTTCTCTCATTACTCTTTCAAATATGTTTTCTATCCCTTGTTCTTCTTCTTCTCCTTCTGGTATTCCTATTATTGGGATATTATTACGTTTCATATTGTCTTGCATTTCTCTTAATCTCTCTTCATTCTTTCTGAGGCTCTTTTCCCTTTCCTGTTCTTTCTGTGAGATGCTTTCTGCTTTGTCCTCCAATTTGCTAATTTGATCCACCGCCTCATCTATTCTACTTTTGAAACTTTCTACTGTGTTCTTCAATTCGGAAATTGTATTCTTCATTTCCTCTTGTCCCTTGCTGATATTTTCTATTTCCTTTTTCAGGTTGATATGGTTTGCAGAGAGATCATTGTAGTTCCCCTGTAGTTTCTGATAGCTCGTTGTGAGCTCTTTGAACTTTGTAATAACCAGTGCTTTGAATTCACTATCTGATAGTTGATTAGCCTCTATTTCATCTAGCATTCTTTCTAAAGTTTCTGCTTTTTCTTTCATTTGGGGATTGTTTCTTTGTCTTCCCATTGTTTGAGACTCTTCTTGTTAGTCTCAGCTTCTAAAATGGACCTGTTCTGACTCCCTGGGTTTATGGTGTGAAATTCTGTGGTATGATACCTGTGAAGTTCAGTGGTGCAGACTCCTTCAGGTATCTTGATGTTCTCCGTCTCCACCTACTCTCACGATGGTCCTTCTGCTGGTCCCCACGCTGGTTGCCTACCACTGCTGAGTGTCTCGGCTCCTGTAGCTGACTCCCTGGTGCCCAGGCCCGTCTCTATGGCACTGGCACACAGGCCTCCAGTGTTCCAGCCCCTGTAGCTGAGTCCTCTGGCACCCAGGACCATCACAGGTGTTTGGAGTGTCCGGCTCCCATACCTGACTCCCCAGCTCCAAGGCCTCTTGCTATGGCAGCGGCACAGGGGCCGCATGTGTCCCAGCTTCCATAGCTGACTCTGCTGCTGTCTGGGTTTCAGCATTGGTCACAGTCTCTGGTCTTTTAATTTCATAAATGCTGGGTAAGTGATGGTTTATTGTGCTCTTTGTCTATAGATCTGCCAGGATTTTCACCCATGAGTACAGGAGCCAGAATCCGCTCTGTCCTACTCCATCTCCATCTTCCCAGCATCCCTCAGATTACTTTCTATGATAACTAGAAACCACTTCATCTCACCTCAGTCCCTTATTTGAAATTTATACTACCTTGACTGGTGTGGCTCAGTGGATTGAGAACCGGCCTGTGAACCAAAGGGTCACCACCAGTTGGATTCGCAGTCAGGGCACATGCCTGCGTTGCAGGCCAGGTCCCCAGTGGGGGGTGTACAAAAGGCAACCACACATTGTTTCTCTTCCTTCTCCCTCTTCCTCCCTTCCTCTCTGTCTAAAAATAAATAAAACCTTTAAAAATAAAATAAAAGAGCATTTAAAAAATTTATACTAAGACCTTCATAAGATTACCTATCACAGGAAAAAATCAACTTCTACTTCAATAATGATGAGTAAAATTTACTCCTTACCTAAAATAAGTGGTACCTTCTTGCCCTGTCTACCAAAAAAACATAATTCTGGGAAAGGTGTAATGGTAGGGCAATATACAGATGATATGTTATAGAATTATACACTTGCAATCTATATAACTTTATTTACCAATGTCACCTCAATAAATTCAAGAGAAAATAGAAAAATGAATTACCACAAAATTGCTGTCATATAAAAACACAAAGACTATATAGCAAAAATATCACTTAAAATAATATTAGAAAGGCCCATTATCAGTTAATAAATATATTGTTATAAAAAAGTTTCCCACCCATTTGTGAGTCAAGAAATTACTTACTGCAAAGAAACACTCTTCCCCGTAGGATTTAGATAAAACTCAGGAATACCTCTTGTTTATCTATGACGAGACTCGATAGAGATGCTAGGAATTTCCATTCTGTGGTTCATAAATGACTAGCTGAACTGTTTTGTCCCTACTGATCAATTGGAACAAAATATTTGATAACCCAAATCTCTCCTTCCCCAGGCCCCTGAAATGTGACCTATCCTCCTCACCTTAAGCCATTATACAGCCCCTCCTCTGTGGTCCTCTATGGGAATAGGCTGACTTCATCATAAAACATTCTCTAATCTATTGTCCAATCACAATGCTCTCTCCTCTCCCTTGCCCCACATGGTTCTTTGTAGCTTGAGCCTTGTTTACTCTTCCCTGTGAAATAAAGACCCTCTTCAGAATACCAAGACACCTTGTAGATCTTGTGTTCCTAGTGTTCTCCCTACTAATAGTCCTTCTCCCCTTATTGCAATAACCTTTTCAAATGTAGTTTCTGCTTACCTAAGCCCAGATATATTTTTACTTGATAATATAGAAAACTTCCTTTACCCCAGAAATATCTTTCATTTTCCTCCCAGTCAATCCCTGCCCTGTCCTCTGAAAAAGCAAACTTTATTCTGAGTTTTTTCACCATAGATATTTCACCTGTTCTAGCACTTAAAGTAGAATAATAAAATAAGTACTTTTCTGTCTGCCTTCTTTTGCTCAACATAACACAAGCTTTCTCAATAAGCAGCACTACTGATCTTTTCAGACAAATAATTATTTGTTGTGGGGACCGTCCTGCACATATAGGAAGTTTAGTAACACCCATAGCATCTACCTACTATGTGTCAGTAGCATGCCCAACCCCCACATTGTGACAACCAAAAACATCTCCAAATAGTGTTAATATCCTTGGGTTGGGCACAGAAAAATTGTTTCAACTTGACAACAACTAATTTATCATATGAGGTTTGCCCATGATGTGTGTACCAGCAATTCTTTTCATTTTAATACTGAGCATTTCCTCTTATGGATAAACCATACACTTTTTAAAGTATGTTCTCCTTTGGTAGATATTTGGGTCATTTCCAGATTTTTAGTTATTTTGAATAAATATGCTAATATTATAATTCAAAAAGTCTTTTTGCATATGGCTTTTTCTCTTTTTTCACATGTGTAAATGCACAGAAGTAAGTCATGGTTAACTTTAAGAGAAACTGCCTGATAGACCCAGTTTCAAAGAAGTTGTACCATAATACACTACCCCTTCAATATGAATTTGTCATGCCAAGTTATGATAAATTCAGTTACACCCTTACTAACACTTGGAGTCATCAGTTGTCTTATTAATTATTTTATAACATATGCAATAAAATACTTGCATTTTCATGAAGACTAATGATGTCAAGCACATTTCTTATCCCTATTGATTATTCACACATCCTTCTGTTTGAAGTGCATTCTCAAGTCTTTCAATCCTTTGACCTTACTAAATGGATCGATTGTCTTTATATTATTCAGTTCTAGTAGTCATTTGTGTATGTCAAATATATTTTGTACATATTTTCTCACAGTCTGTAGCATATGTAATCTGTTTAGGGTGGTTTTACTGTTCAAATGCTTGATTTTTTGGCTGAAATACATCTTATACATATTTACTTGTTAGTGTTTGATGGAGGTGTTTTTTTCCCCTCCAAAGTTGTGAGGATATATTCTCCTATTTTTCTTCTAGAATCTTCATATTACCAGGTTTATGATCTGTATCAATAACTTCTTGCATATGATTTGAGGTTCATTTATTCTTTTGCAAAAGCAGTTGATCCATCAGCATTTGTTTGTTTGAGATGGATGGTTCCTTAAGCATTTTTGTCTTACTGTCCATAGAGTAAAGTACCTGGCTTTTGTCCTTAATTCTTAGAAGCTGACCTCTTCAACTTTGGAAGTTTTCAAAAGATGTAAGTGTCTTTTTATTCATATGGACTGTCTAGGACCATATCTGAAGAAAAAATTTAAAACTTGCCCAACTTTTGATTAGGATGGCACTGAATCAATAGATCAACGTGGGGACAAGAATTTGTGACTTAGTAGTGTTGAATTTTCCAATCTGTGAATTTATATTCAAGATTTTATCATTGTTGATGTTATTATAAATAATATTTTATTTTTCTGATTTTAATTAATCTATAAACATTCCTGATATTTTTAATATTGACTATGGATTTCACAACCTTGCTAAAATTACTGAATCATCTAAACAATTTCCACAGAAGAATGTTCAAGCTTAACACAAAATTTGATGCAGATTTGTTGCTCTACTTATTCAGTCATTTTGAATGTGATGGCCATGCAGTACACATGCTCACTCAGCAGCATATACCACCCCCACTAACTAGTACAGTGAAATCATCACTCAGCAGCGTGTACCACCCCCACTAACTAGTACAGAAGTTCACACATATGCAGTCCAGTTTACTCTCCTTGGCTGCCAGGTTACATTGATGCCCTGCAAACCATTTTCCTTATATTAACAATGGCTAGACTTTTCCTAGACATTCCTTATCATATATAGACAATGTTGGTTCATATTTGTGTGTACAAATATTTTCTTCCTTAATAAATTGTTGAATATAATTTAGGGAGAGAGTTAATTTACTTGTAGATCCGAGTGATTATCTTGAGGCTTGTTTTTAACCTTCATTAGGGAAAGCCAAGCTAGTCTTTACTCCAGCACCAAATTACCCCCGCTTTTTTTAGAAAAAAATTTGAGATCTGTTCTGAATACAATGAGTTTTCAGCAATGGGTCTACACTCTGGCTATTCAAAAATCAATTAATTCACAGTTGTCTGCAACATCTTATAGTGTTTGGCTCATAGCTCCTTAGTGTGGTCCTTTCCCTAACAGTGTTTTCTGGCTTTCTGGATCTTTACTCTGTGCACCTGTCAGTATTTTACTACATGCCCATAGAGACCCTCATGCAGCTTTCTAGAAGTGCTTCTTTGAACAGCTTCCTTTCTTCTTAGTATCCAGTCTCTCAGATTAGAGCTCCATCAATAGCTGTGAATGATGGTCTATTTATGTTCTGCTCTGATAAACCATCTGTTCTCGAATGGGCTCCATTTTGTTGGGTTGCCATCTAGAAAGTAGTTCCTGCTAGATAGATGGGGGAAGGGCAGAGATTATTGTGTAGTTTCTCTTCTCTCAGAGATCACAATCTTACTGTGTCTCTTATCCAACACTTCCAAAACATTATTTGATGTATTTTGTTCATTTAGAGGGTTGGTATAATGCATGTGTCTTTTTCATAGCCAAACAAAATTTCTATTGAGTATATCTTTAATGGATTTTCCACCTTCCCAAAGAAGTCACTCCAGAGCCTGAACAGAAAAATATTTAGGTAAATCAGATGCACCAATGAAAGATGATGATTTGGAGTCTTTTCTAAAAGTTTAAAACATTTTTTAAAGTAATTGTTATAATTTGCTTTATGTCTAAGGTTTATAGAAGTGGATTTCCAAATGTGGATTACTTGTTAATAACTGAAGATACAATTACACATTGATTCTCTTTCTTTTTGGTCTTATTAGCATTTACTCTTCCTCCTGAGTTTAAACTGCAGTCCTCTACTATGAACACCTCCTACCTGGCTTTATTCCTATATTTTTTCTCCTTTCACTTTTCACTGTATGCATTCCTACCTAATTTATCTATTTATCTGGTTAATTTTTCATGTTCCCCACTTGTATGTAAGAACTCAGAGGATAGATATTTATCTGTTTTATTCCCAGTACATGACCTCTGCTTGGAACAGAACCTGGCAAATAATAGATTTGGATAAATGAGTGAATCAATGGATATATATGAAGTTATGCCACTTGCTGCTCCACAGATTACCATGTGATTCTTTCACAGTAATCAACACAAATAATACATTATTTTAAAATCAGTCTTCAATAGCACCTGAAGATAGAAAACTTCCTGTGGATTCCGTCAGGATTGAAGCCCAGCATCTCCTGTTTGACTCAGATGACAAAATCCCATAGAAATTAGGACAATGGTCTAGTTCTCTATGGGCTATGAAGAATACAGAACAGATTCAATTATATTGATTTGCGGATATGGTGATAAAACAAATCTTCATCATAACACATATGCTGTCATCCAGAGAGAGTGCTCTTAGAACAACTTCTCTAAAACTCAATTTATCCTGCCTTAACTTTTCTATAAACCAGCAGCCTAGAGAGGCCAAACACTTAGCCTGGGACAAAGCTTTACCTTCACTTTAATCTTGCACTCCTAATTGAATAGTTTAAAGAGAAAATTTATGTCTTAGTCCCTTAAAAAAGTATTATCTATAGTCACACTTGTTGGTTATCTCTGTTGTTTTCCTTCAACAGGTTAGAGGAAACATGGTGATAGCTCTTACACACTATCCACAAAAGCATTTCACAAACTAGTTGTTATATATTAGAATGAGTTTATATACATGATTTGATAACACATTTTGTATCATTATCTAACTTTTTTGATATTGTTATCTAACATTAAGTGAATTGTTGGATTTCTCTTTGGAATCAGTTTTGTCCATCTGCCTAACATGCCAGTTAGAATGACTTCACAGTGATAGAGGAAAATGCCCTCCAAAAAATATCTGTTATCCTTTGGTGATATGTTTTAAAGTTTAAGGTCCTCTACTAACATAATTAAATAATAATATAGTCTGTGATTCTTGATTTGTGGCCTGAATGAATACTGAATTGTTTACTCATTTTAGTGTTTGCATACACACAGTAAATTACATATGGTGAAGAAGCCATGTATAAATAACAGTATCACCATCACAGTAGTGCCATCTTCAAAGAGAAGAGAAACACCCACAATTCAAACCACTTGAGGTTAAATTTTCAAGTCTGGTAATTCTAATTTTCCAATTTATAAAGAAATTTAATATCCTACTGAGACTCTTTGAAATGTAAAATAATCATATAATTCTCTGAAGGGGTTCAGAAATTAGAGACACTGTCAAGATGCAAAAGAATTATAGAGTTAAATACCCTCATGAAATCATGAGTCATCATTTTCATCATAAATATTGCTCTCATCTGGTAGACTTTAGTTTCTGCAATATTTAACGAATTAAAGTTGAGAAGGTAAGAAGCTCCTCCCTTGCATATTTATTAGCACTACTTTTTACTTAAATATAGAACAGAAATAAATTAATTCTAATGAAGTCCTAGAGCCAAAAAGTGAGGAAATGGTGACATAGCCAAAAAATCAGGTGTTAAGCAGCAAAAAAATGAATTTCTCTTAATTTCCTCCCATTTAATTATATAAAATGTCTCTTCTCACTGTTAAAAATAGGCATGTGACATTTAAACTCAAATTAAGTAATTGTATATACAAAAATTAATAAGAGAAATTATGTGGAAATCCTACTGCTTTAAAGGAATACAGATCATTGATGATAAAATATGAATGAATATACAATATTCTAATTATTTGAGAATATGATAAATTTCTATGCAGCAAGAAAAATTATACTAATCATACATATTTGTGCCAAATAATTACCAATAAAACACATTAGAGCTGGCTTCTTGTCATCATTTTTTACAGATTATATACACTTGACAGGCAATTTGCAATTTATGATAATCTAGATTTAAACTACAAATCACAAGGTAAAGTTATTCTTCTGATTGGTCAACTCTCATTACCATTCCCACAAATATTTTCAGCCATATGCTTGTCACATGGATATCCTAAATATACAAAAATGAACTCATTATTCTTTTCCAACTTGTGTTTCTCCTTCCATATTTTAAAAATACTGATCCTTGCCTTTACCATATGTCTAGTGGAATTGAGACATAAATCAGTATCACAGAGAAACCAGTTGAAGGCTAATATCAGTAGGCCAGTGAATTAAGTCTGATAGGTAATTAAAATGTAATGTTCAATATGGCTATGGAAAGTTGGGGATAAGACTATTAAGGATCAGAAACCTAGGAATAAAATAGTGAGCAATTAATCAAAGAAGCAAGGGAGGAAAACAGTATGCATCAATGTTAGGGGCCAGCTGTGCCCAAGGTACACTTTTACAGATTTAAATGTGGTATAGGAAGACTTCCGCCAAGATGGATGCATAGGTGGAAATACCTTGCATCTGCGCACAAGCAAATCTAAAAACAATAAAGTTTTAACAACAATAAATGCAACCAAACCACACAGAAAATTGACAATACAGAGTCCGAAAACAACAACATGCTCAGCTAAACCGGTAAGAGGGGCAAAGCCAGAAGCCGAGCGTGTTGGCCAAAAAGATCCCTGACTGGGGTGGTGCACAGGAAGCCCAGGGCATGGATCGCAGCTGCGGGCTAGCTACAGGCGGACACAGGGAAGAGGCGCAGCTGGCTGTCTATGGTCAGTGGAGCATTTGCGTGCAGATAAACCAGTGAAGAGGCGAGCAATGAGACTGCACTGTGCAGGGCAGTGGGCTCGCATATTTCCACTCAGATAAACAGGCAGGGGCGAGCAGTGGAATGGACTGGGCCAGCGGAGAGGACAGCCATTGCTCCCTCTCTGACCCCCCCCCACATGACCCCCCCCCCCACAAACCAATGACCTGGGTGGCCCTGCCCTGGTGAGCACCCAAGGTGCCTCTCCTCATACGTAACAGGCACAAACAGATCGAAAATGGCTCAAGAACAACTCAGAGCCCTAGAGCTGATAAATCTAAGCAATGAAGAAATAGCCAAACTTTCAGATGCACAGTTCAAAACACTGGTTATCAGGATCCTCACAGAACTGGTTGATTTTAGTCACAAATTAGAGAAACATGTGAAGGCTAAACTAATTGAAATGAATGGTAATGCACAGGAAACCAATAGTAATGGAAAGGAAACTGGGACTTCAAATCAAGGGAGCAGACCAGAAGGAAGGAAAAAAAATGACCAAACAGAAAAGGATGAAGAAACAAGAATTCAAAAAAATGAGGAGAGGCTTAGGAACCTCCAGGACATCTTTAAACATTCCAACATCTGAATTATAGGGGTACCACAAGGGGAAGAGGAACAGCCATGAGTGGAATCCTTATTTGAACAAATAATAAAGGAGAACTTCCCCAATCTGGCAAAGGAAATAGAATTCTAGGAAATCCAGGAAGCTCAGAGTCCCAAAGAAGCTGTACCCAAGAAGGAACACACCAAGGCACATCATAATTACATTAGCCAAGATTAAAATGAAGGAGAGAATCCTAGAAGCAGCAAGAGATAAGGGGACAGTCACCTACAAAGGACTTCCCATCAGACTGTCAGTGGATTTCTCAAAAGAGACCTTATAGGCAAGAACGGGCTGGAAAGAGGTATTCCAAGTCATGAAAACCAAAGACCTACAACCAAAATTGCTCTATCCAGCAAAGTTTTCATTTAGAATAGAAGGACAGATAAAGTGCTTCTCAGATAAGATCAAATTCAAGGAGTTCATCATCACCAAGCCCTTACTATATGAAATGTTAAATGGACTTACCTAAGAAAAAGAAGATAAAAATGATGAACAGTGAAAGGACAGCAAACTCACAGTTATTAAGAACCACACCTAAAACAAATGCAAACTAAGAGGACAGCTAGATCAGGAGTGAACCATAGAAATGAAGATCACATGGAGGATTAGCAACAGGGTAGTGGGAGAAGGAGAAGGGGGGGAAGGTAGAAAATAAGTAGCATAGATAGTAGGTAGAAAATAGATAGGGGGAAGGGCAAGAATAGTATGGGAAATATAGAATCTAAAGAACTTGTTACACATGGACATAAACTAAAGGGGGGAATGGTGGGGGAGGGGTGTGCAGGGTGGAGGGGAATGGGGGATAGAACAAATGTGAGGGCATAATCAATAAAAAAAGAGAAAAAAGAAAGAAAAAAATAAATGTAGTATAGTTTTTAAAAGGGTGTGCTTCTGGGAAAAGTGACAACACCACTTCATTTAAATAGTTTCTGATTCTTGTTAATTCTGTCTTTATGAAGTTTATTTAATTCATTCCCTTTTCTGCATTCCTATTCCAAAAGTCTTATATCTCATCTATTCCATAGTTGATACAATAATCTCTTGCCAGGGTTCTCTTCATTTAATCATTCTTCATTCTAGTGCATCCCACATACTGCTGAGAAATTTATATTCTACAGGTATCCTCTTTCCACAAGCTTACATTGGCTTCCACCAAACCACAGAATAAAGACCATATTCCTTAGCTTGAAAGTATATGTTCTCTTTCATTTGAGGCTAAACTCCCTTTTCTTTATTCTCACACTCCGGCCAACCAGACTACTCATTTTTCCACAAATGTGCCCACAAGAGTGATACTACTGTCCCTTCCCTTGGTCTACTGTCATTGAACCTTACAAGGATGACTCCTCAAAAACACTTGTGAACAAGAACTGAATCTTAGTACCTAGTCTTGTTCATCAAATGTATTGAAATAGAGTGTCCATTCTCAGTTCTTCAGAAAAAAAAACATTTTTTATGATATGTGACAGCTATGAGCAAGGTGTTGTCTCAAGATAATGAGTCCCTGTTGACTAAGTTAAGTTCTAGTTTTTAGCCATATCCAACTCTAGGTCAAGTACATAACTGTGTGCAACATAATAATGAACTAGAAAAATTATTTGACAGAGAGATTAAAAAGCAATTACTACTAACACACTATTATAATGAAAAAAAGAAAAGCAGGTGTCAGTGTGATAGTGAAAATCTTCTTAGAAAAAAATAAAAATCCAGAAAATTATTTGACCTGCTGCTGAGAGGTTAAATTATTAGAGGTCTAATATTACCTGTGATTCTTTCTATACATACAAATTTAATGTATAATGTTCTACATATTTTATATGAACTTTCTTAGTAGTCACAATTATATATTAGTTATAAAACATTCTAATATATTTGTTTTGTGATCAACAGTAAAACTTGATAAACATAGATGATTAAAAGTTTAATTACTTTAAAATAAGTAAAAAACCAGATAGATAATCTTTGTTTCCCGAGGCAATATTATACAGACTTCTCACAGAAGCATGGGTAAATCTATAAATCTACAAGTTTGCAAGAAAGGTAGCAAGACTGTCATATTCTCTTAGTACTAATTCTGAATGTCAGCCTATTTCTAATATGTATCTGTGAAGAAGCCAGGATCTCTGTAAAGAACAACACAAAACTAACAATGTTGAAGGGTGTAAGTATGGTGGTCTCTGAGGATCCTTGAGAAGTAAGTGGAAAACATCATACGAGCACAGGAGGCCTGGAAACCCAAAGAATAGGCATGGGGTACAGATGGAGTTAGTAAGGGGTGATGCAAATAGCTGTCAGATACAAGAGGAAAGTTCTTTGTAGAAACTCAAACTCAGGCAGTGCACAGTACATGTTCAATCATCTTAATATAAACAATGTATCTTCATAAAAATAAAAAAAAAGAATTCCTAGGAAAATAATAAACTCTGAGATCATGGAAATATGTATGAAAGGCAAAGATGAGACAGCACACACAGACAAATAAAAGCTGAAACATATTTTAAAAATACATTTACCTTTAATCTAAAACCAGGTATTTTGGGAACAAATGCTTCAGCAGAAAAACATGAAAATGTATTGTATGTTTATAATACATGTGCATGAAAGTTTCACAGGTTTTGTGTAAATAAGAAATCGATAGGACACTGTCACTGACTGTGATCGATGTGTTGGTCCCCAAATAGAGATTCTGTTTTTTGGGCATAATTCCAGGTTTCAGATTTGAAGTTCTAATGGTCTTTGAAAATATGTTTACACAGCCTAAGCAAGCAACAAAAGTGCACACAAAGTAGGAACACACGACAATAGTAGCCTTCTTCAGAGCATGCAGCCTTTCAAAAATGTGGGAAGTCACCATTCCTGGTGAAAGCATCACCAGCCTTTCTTCCTAAAATTCTACTATCTGAAACCCTACTGGGTTAAACAGTGGGGAAAAAAGTTATACAATTAGTGTAAAACCCTGAGGACAGGCCTTTTTGTTCTCTGCAGGATGCCATGGATCACGCAATGATGACCAGGCCTAGAAAATTCTGAGTGCTAATATCTTGTCTGAGCCTAATACTCAACCACCCATGCCTAATGACATTTTCTGAGAAGAGTCATGATTTTGTAAAAATTTCCTAGTTCCAGTAGCTTCTCTTGTCAGTCCCTTTCGAGAAGGTATCCACTTCTCTTTTTCTCTTTTTTTCTTTTTTGATAAATTTTATTGATTATGCCATTACAGTTGTCCCATTTCCCCCATTGATTCCCCTCCACCCTGCACACCCCTCCCCCACCATTCCCCCCTTTAGTTTTTGTCCATGTGTAACAAGTTCTTTAGATTCTATATTTCCCATACTATTCTTGCCCTTCCCCCTATCTATTTTCTACCTACTGTCTATGCTACTTATTTTCTGTACCTTCTCCCCCATTCTCCTTCTCCCACTCCCCTGTTGCTAACCCTCCATATGATCTTCATTTCTATGCTTCACTCCTGATCTAGCTGTCCTCTTAGTTTGCTTTTGTTTTAGGTGTGGTTCTTAATAACTGTGAGTTTGCTGTGCTTTCACTGTTCATATTTTTATCTTCTTTTTCTTAGATAAGTCCATTTAACATTTCATATAGTAAGGGCTTGGTGATGATGAACTCCTTGAATTTGATCTTATCTGAGAAGCACTTTATCTGTCCTTCCATTCTAAATGAAAGCTTTGCTGGATAGAGCAATCTTGGATGTAGGTCTTTGGTTTTCATGACTTGGAATACCTCTTTCCAGCCCCTTCTTGCCTGTAAAGGTCTCTTTTGAGAAATCAGCTGACAGTCTGATGGGAACTCCTTTGTAGGTGACTGTCCCCTTATCTCTTGCTGCTTCTAGGATTCTCTCCTTCATTTTAATCTTGGCTAATGTAATTATGATGTGCCTTGGTGTGTTCCTTCTTGAGTACAGCTTCTTTGGGACTCTCTGAGCTTCCTGGATTTCCTAGAATTCTATTTCCTTTGCCAGATCGGGGAAGTTCTCCTTTATTATTTGTTCAAATAAGGATTCCACTCATGGCTGTTCCTCTTCCCCTTGTGGTACCCCTATAATTCAGATGTTGGAATGTTTAAAGATGTCCTGGAGGTTTCTATGCCTCTCCTCATTTTTTCAAATTCTTGTTCCTTCATTTTTTTTCTGTTTGGTCATTTTTTTCCTTCCTTCTGGTCTGCTCCCTTGATTTGAGTCCCAGTTTCCTTCCCATCACTATTGGTTTCCTGTGTATTTCCCTTCATTTCAATTAGTTTAGCCTTTATTTGTTCCTCTAATGTGCGACTAAAATCAACCAGTTCTGTGAGCATCCTGATCACCAGTGCTTTGAACTGTGCATCTGATAGGTTGGCTATCTCTTGGTTGCTTAGAAGTATTGGCTCTGGGGCTTTGAGCTGTTCTTTTTGAGCCATAATGTTTTGGTCTGTTCGTGCCTGTCATGTATGAAGGGCATAGCCTTGGGTGTTCATCAGGGTGGGACGACCCGGTCCCTGGGTTTTGATGCTGTATGTGAGCGTGGGGTCAGAAAGGGGCAATGGCCTTTGTTCTTCTCTCTTAGATTTCCACCCCCTCTACTGCTTCCAGCAAGCTAACTGGGCCCCCCTGGTGCTGGCTCCTGGGTATACGGGCCTGTGTACCCTCCAGGACTCTGTGGGTCTCTCCAGCAAACTCTCTGTGAGCCTGGGAGCTTCTCCTCGACCCCTGAAAGTTTTTTCAATTGGTGCTTTTAGGCTTTAATTCCTGGTGCTAGAGCCCTGGGTTGTGCAGTCTGTCTCAATGCTCACTCCTTTGCCTGGTTTATCTGCATGTGAATGTGTAACCACAGTCAGCTAGCCTCCCCTTGCCCTCACTGGGTCTGCCCATTGCCACCCCGTGCCCGGGATCTTCCAACTGTTGCCTGTGCTCCTGGGTCAGTCTGCCCCCTTTTTCCTGCCCAACCCCGCTCCACCAACCACTGACTCTGCCCCTCTTACTGGTCTGGACGAATGGTTCATTGTTGTTGGTCTTCCATACAGTTCAATTTTCTGTGTTTTGGTTGCGTTTGTATTACTAAAACTTTGTTGTCTTTAAATTTGGTTGTGCGAGGAGGCACAGCGTTTCCATCTACACCTCCATCTTGGCCGGAGGTCGATATCCACTTCTCTTAAAAATGACTCCTCTAATCCTATATGCTTATCTGTTTCCTACTCACAAAAATTTTCCCATAGCGATACCTATAGCCTCCCATGTGAGCCCACAGTGTCCCTTGCCTCCTCAAATCATTCCTGGAATTCTTCCTGGTGGATAACTCAATATTTACTTCTTCCAGCATAACCTCTAAAAGAAAACCCATAGCATCTCTCCTAGTATTTTTCCAGCGACCATGTAAGACTCTCAATGAATCACATTCTTAGGAAACATATTTAAAATAATCAAAAACTACATTAAGGAAGAGAATATGAGCAACTACCACTGGTGTTATATTGCCCCCAAATACCTGGGATACCCTGTCTTGCATAGTGCTTTAATTTGGTAGTTGTTTCCCTTTATACAATGAATTCATGTTTATTATAGGCAATTTGGAAAATTTAAAAAGATTGAAGAAGAGGTTTTAAAGAAGAAAATAAAAGTTAACAATGATATCATTCCTTCATGCCCATTGATACATATTAGTGCATTCCTTGTGTAGGCAAATGTGTGCTCACATAACTGTGATTCTATATTATTTATAGTTTTTATCTTGATTTCCTTACTGAATGTTTTGCCATGGGTATCTTTGTGTTATTTAAATTAAAAGAATCAGGTAATTGTTTTAAAGTATTATTCTTAATGATTAATTAATGTAGCTTTTCAATAATATATTGTGTAGAAACTTCATCATTTACTATTTAAATGTTATTCATACATTTCTTCAAGTTTATCTTTGTATTCATCTTTTATTATATCCTTAGGAAATTTATCTTTTTATTCATTAATATGTCTATGTATTTGTATGTATACATATGTAATGTACATGTATTGAGAATCTGCTCTTTATCAGACACTGGTGTAAGCACTGGCAATGCAATAGTAAATGAAAATGGGCCATAGTCTTCATACTCAATGGTGGAGAAAAGTGTAAACACTAAACTGACATTAAATTAACAAAAGTAGGATTTCATATTGAGAAAAACTATATGAAGAAATCAACAGAATTCTGTGCTAGAAAATCATGGAAATGGGGATTGAGGAAGCTCGTTTAGAAAGGAAATCCTTCTTGTTTTAGGTTACAGCAATTAGGCCGAGATGCAAAGTGCAGGAAAGAGCCAGCCAAGCGTGATCTCGGGGCAGGACATTACAACTGAGAAAGCTCATGTAGCAGAGGCTCTACCTTAGGTCAGATTTCCAAGAAGCAGAGCCTGAGACAGGTGATTTGAGGAACATAATTTACTGAGGGATTACTCTTTAGGGAAAAACCCTAAGACAGCAAGGGAAGCAGAATGGGGAAGGGGCAGAAGCTGAGTGAAGATGTGTTCTCAGGTGAAGTCTGGCCTTGGCCTCATCTGTAGAGGAAGGGCTCTGGAGCATAAACCATACTGCAGAGCTCCGCACTCCATGAAGGAGCTGACCATTTTTACCTATACAACAATGTGTTGCTTGTTCATTGGTTGAGAGCTGTACTGAAGCCATGGGAGAGATATAATTTCCCAGGCAAGACAGCTCCTGTCAGCCAAGGTTGATTTTCCAAAGAAAGGAGGCACTTTGAGCCAACAATAACAGCAGCCAAGGAAGGGATGCCCAGGAAATTACATGTACCATAGGCTCTAAGGTAAGAGAGAACTCAGAGCCCTCTAGCAACTAGTTAAGTTTTGTAGTTACTATCATTACTTAACAAACCAGGCCGAGTTTAGTGGCATTAAAAACAACCATTTTATTATTCCCATGGATTTTATGGGTAAGGGATTCAGACTGGGCAGAGCAGAGAAGATTTATCTGAGGCCTTAGCCAGAAAGAAACAAATGAGTTGAGAGAAATTCATCTGATTGGGAGCTGAAATTATCTGGAGCCTTTTTTACTTATATATCCAATGACCAGACTGAATTAATTTGAAGGCTGTGCTCAGATAGAACTGTCTACCAAAGCACTGACAGGTTGTCTTTCCATGTGGCTCGAGTTTTCCAAAGAGCATGCAAATGACTTCTGAGAGGGAAAATCCTGAGAAGATCTTCAGAGAGCAAACATTCCAAGCTTCATAGCCTTTTCTATTATAGACTCAAAGGTCACACAGCACTACTGCTGCTATACCTTAGCAATCAAAGAAATCACAAGCACACACAAATTCAAGGGACACACATCCGTTCTTGAGTGAGAAGAGTGTCAAAAAATATTGGCCTTTGTTTTAAACCTCCACGATGAGCAAGGGGAGAGTTGTGTAAGATAAACCTCAGAGAGGCAGGTGGAAAGGCAGCTGGTGGGTGAATACTGCAAATTTAAAATTCCATTTTGCAATTGCTAAGTTCAGACATAATGAAATACTTAACTGGAGGTATGGAGGATGCAGCTGGATGTGTATGGCTAGAGCTCAAAAGAAAGGTCTAATCTAGGTAGATGAGTAACTGTTTATGCAGAAATGATTAAATATGTAATTACTTGTTAAGAAAATATTAATATTCTTACAGTCACTCAGTGTATATTGACTCAGTTTTTCTTCCAGAAATGGGATATCATTTTATACCCTCACCAGAATAATGGCAGAATGACATATGCAGATATCTTGATCTTACTTTGGTTCAGTGTAAACATTCACAGTCCTTAAGGTCAGTCATCCTGGGATTGTCATTAAACAGTCAGTCCCTTTTGTCAATGTTCACACTTGGCTTTCTAGGTCACTCTTCAAATTCTCAAATACCTCTTCTGATATTGTTCCCATAATATAGCAGCATACATAACTAAATCGAGTTTGAGGAGTCTGATCTCCTATAATTTCCTAAATTTCATGTATAAACTAAGTCTTGTTTTGCAGTGAATCTTATCATAAAGGCTTGAATAAAACAGTTACTTAAGAAACTAGAGATGAAAGGGCATTAAAAAGTCATCATGAGCAACATCCAGTAGAAGGATAATGTGCCAATAGCAACACTAATTATTTAAGGACTTAAAAACATAGTTGTGAGCTCAAAAAATGTTCTAGATTCAAAGCAAATGGACCTCACAAATGACCCTATAGATACACGTTTCCCAACTATGAGCGATTTTGGCCCCCAGGGTACATTGGCATTGTCTGGACACATTTTGGTTACTTGGGCTTTGGGGGTGTAGCTGCTACTGGCACTTACCAGAAAAAGGCCAGGAATGATGCTGAGCATTCTCCATTGCCCAGGAGAACCGCCCCCACACTGAATAAAGAATTAGCCAGTCCAAAGTATCAGTAGTTTTGAGGGTAAAAAACAAAACAACCCTGCTATGTATTAACTGTGGAGTCCAAACCTTTCTTTGCATGGATTGCCCTGAGTGTCCAGTGGGTCCTCCCTATCAATTGTTTGTGATTGCTGATCCATGGTGAGAGGGCAAATATAAAGGGGAACATTCGGAGTCATCTACTTCAAATTAGCAGTGAAAGGTAGCCAGAAATTCATAGAATTGATGAGGAAAGGCAGATTTTGAAATGCAAAATTGAGACAGAGTCATTAATGGCCAGGAATTGGAAGTGGTGCTTGAAGAAAACTATTATAGGAATGGGCAATAAAGTATCAGATCAGAAAAGAAAAGAGGACAAGGATAATCAATCACTGTAATGATGAATAAAATTAAAAGAGGCTTTGGAGAGGGGAAAGGCAGCACTGATGCGGTAAGTATTACATATAAATTGCAACAAATAAAAGAGAAGAGTCTAGTTGGGTACTGTAGCATGTCTTTGTATAAAACTGCTATTTTGATTTAGTATGTGAAAAAAGATATTATTTGTTAATCTTATTTTAGATGATATAAACAATTCTGTTCAAAATATCAACACTGGACAGCATTTTGAAGACAGTCATAATTCTGAAGTTAAATGAAGGGACTCTTGGGCTTCACTGCAATTTTTCAGTTTCTGTCAGTATATTTGCATTGATAAACACACACACATATATTCCATGAATCTGTACTAACCAAGGCAAAAGGAATAATACAAATGTCTTAACTAGGAAAATACTTGGGAGATATGCATCAACATGACCAAAACACTTGATGTATAGAATGGAAATGCCAAAGAATCATTTGTGATTTAAACTAGACCTGACACTAGAAGGAGAAATGGCAAACTGGTGGATTCTCATAAAAGCAATATTTTGGCTAACAACCCTGAGGAACTGGTAATAGGCAGACATAAGATAATCAACATATTAACACAAAAGAACCAGAAAGCTTACTGGATGATTATTGAAGCTTACCACCATATTCTGAAAACAAATCCAAATATATCTCAGGTGATAGTAAACCATTCAATGTTGTGAACTCCTCTTTATATAATTGTGGTTTCTTTTTCATTTTAAGACTTGGGAAGGAGTAGTAATTATCTCATGAGCTTATACATTGGTGCTTTGTGGTTAACTACATATATTGTCTCAGGAGGAAGAGATCATTTTTCTATCATCAAAATTCCCTTTAATGAAAAGAATCAAATGAGCTATAGTATTTAGATAGCTACAGAATGGTGGAAATAATAGAAACTAAGGCTCTACCAAAACTATTTATACCCTGCCTGGTTAAGGCAGAGATGATTTTAATAAACTCCAGCATCATTAATGTTATTTTAAAGAGTTATAATTCCAACTCTGGCTACCCTTTCCTGCAGTCTCAATGTCTCTAATAGAGGCTAAATTGCTCAGTTTGGATGTCTCACTATCCCTCAAAATCAAATTATTTAAAGTCTAGCCCTTAACAGAAAGAAACAAGATTGAAATTCAAAATCCTTCTTTGATTTCTGTTGTATGTAAAAATGCTTTGTAAATTTGAAACCCTATAAATATAGTAATACGTTTTACACAGATATAGTACAAACTGTCATGAGCCTTGTTAGTTTTGCCTTTAAATTTCTCTTGAATTTATTGTTTTTGCTTCCTTTGCTCTGCCTCTACCAAAGTATGAATACATAATCTTTTAGCCTAAGTTAATACAACCTCCCAATTGCTTTTCCTTTTCCCAGTCATTTTATCTTGCTTATTGATTAAAAAATAATCCTCCTGATGGGAATGCAGACTGGTGCAGCCACTGTGGAAAATGGTATGGAGGGTCCTAAAAAAATTAAGAAAGAAACTGCCTTATGACCTACTCATTCAACTCCTGCATATATATCTGAAGATACCCAAAACACGAATTCAAAAGAATGTATGCACCTCTATATTCATTGCAGCATTATTTACAATAGCCAAGATATGGAAGCAACCCAACTGCCCACCAATAGGCAAGTGGATAAAAAAACTGATATATATATATATATATATATATATATATATATATATATATATACACACACACACACACACAATGGAATATTATTAGGTCATAAAAAGAATGAAATCTTATCAGTTGAGACAACATGGATGAATCTAGATAGTATTATGCTCAGTAAAATAAGCCAGAGAAAGTTAAATACCATATGATATTACTTATATGTGGAATCTAAAGAACAAAATAAATGAACAAACAAAGTAGAAATAGACTCATAGATACAGAGAACAGACTGGTGGTTTCTAGATGGGAGGGGGATTGGGGGACCAGGTGAAAAATTTGAAGAGATGGAGAAGCACAGAGTGGTAGTTACAAAATAGTAATGGGGTAAAGTACAGTATAGGGAGCAGAGTCAACCAATATTGTAATAACTATGTATGGAGTCAGGCAGATACTGGAAATATCAAGTGGACAGAGTGGGAGTTACAAAATAGTCATGGGGATGTAAATTAGACCATAGGAAATATAGTCAATAATATTGTAATAACTATGTATGAGGCCAGGTGGATGCTGGAAATATTGGGGGGACCACTTTGTAAAGTATTTGATTATCTAACCACCATGCTACATGCCTAAAACTAATATACAATAATATTAAATGTAAACTGTCATTTAAAAATAAACTTTTTTAAAAGTC
Organism: Artibeus jamaicensis; assembly: GCF_021234435.1. Taxonomy (NCBI): domain Eukaryota; kingdom Metazoa; phylum Chordata; class Mammalia; order Chiroptera; family Phyllostomidae; genus Artibeus; species Artibeus jamaicensis. The sequence continues at coordinate 2,776,952 of NW_026522028.1, read as the reverse complement.
CCCTGAAACGCCTCCAACATAGCTGAAAATCATTAACGTGATGTTCGAAAACTTTCCTTAGGGAAGGTAGGAGGGGATAATGGGGGAGAAAAGGAAGAAGAGTTTTCAGGAAGATGTATAAATGACACATGGACAAAACCAAAGGGGGTTAGGATCAAGGGGGAGAAGTGGATGACTGGGGTGGAGGGAAAATGAAGACAACTATACTTGAGCAGCAATTTAAAAATGTAGAAAAAAAACTTTCTTTAGTCTGTCCTTTATCTTTCCAGCTTCATCTCCCACTATAATCTTCCAAGAAATGTGATGCCTGTTAGCTTTTCTCCTAAGGGATCCCCTAAAGACACCATTGTTCCTCCTGAAAAGACCCTTTTCCTCTCTAAATAAACAAACACTACCCAGCCTTCAAAGCCTTTCCAATGTCTACTTCCTCTTTATGCCAACTCAAATAATGACACTTTACCAGTTAGAAGGCAGTTACTATTCATGGATTGAATTAATGAAGTTGCCATGAAAATTGACAAGAAATATATAACTCAACATTTGCTGCTAGAATTAATATTTTGAATGAATATGGTTAACCAAAAAGTAGTCTAGAAAATCATAATAAGTACCACACATTCATATTTAATAAAAAAGAGACCAGAAAATCAGATACTGTAGTTTAATGCAGGTTACAAGAAGGATGCCATACTGACTAAGGCAAATGCTTAACGTGTCATCAGAGACATTGAAAACTGCCAAATGCAGCAAAAGGAATATGGTAAGTTATCCAATGAAGCAGAAGAAGACTTACATGTAAGTGGTTTGTAAAGAAAATATTACATTGTAAATTTAATCTTTACATTCAGAGTTTGATTTTTGCCTATAACTTCAGTTGTGAAACAATCCTACTTTACCAGTTCATCCTTTTCATAGTTCTCAAATATTTCCTGTAAGCCACTGCTAGCATTATTGGCTAGATGAATAACAAGAAATGAGGGATTTTTAGTTTGTATGGAGTCAATATTTAGTTTGAATGAAAGGGGAACAAAGTAATTTAATATTCCCCAAAACTCCACTAATTGATGAAAAGATCTTTATATATGATCCCACATAAACCCCAGTCCAAATCTCTTCTATTAGGTAGACATTAAATATCATGGATATTAATTATTATAGATACAGGGGTAGAATATAATAATATTACTATATAAAAATTATTTTTCTCAATAATATCCCCGAGTCACTGTTTGGGGGATCATTATCCTGTCTGCATCCAACATTGCCATAAAAAAATAAACTTATTGTGTTGAGCCACCTAATATTGTGATTTTTTTTACTGCCACCTGACTTAATACACCAGGGATATATAACAGAGAGTGCCAGGCAATTGAGCCTTTATTTCATGTTTCCAGAAACTCCTGACCACCACCAGAACATCATGTATAAAGCCATCAACTACTCATTTTCTGGATCTGAGTAATGTGAAATTCTAGGGGAAAAGTGTGTGGCATCATGCGTAGGGGTGAAGAATTCATCCCTGAACAAGAAGTTTAGGGAGATATAGACTATCTGAGTGAACAGGCTTTCATTCAGAGAAGCAGAATCATGGACAGACTTTCCTCTAAAGTACAACAGTATTACTTTACATTGCACATAGCACACTGCTGACACTCCCTGGATACCTCGGTTGATCAAACCCCACTACATAAAAATAATAGCTCACAGTTATTGAGCTATATGGGATTCCAAGCAATTTTAAATTATCCCATGCAATATTCACAAATACATTAATGATATATGTAAGGTGTTTTTGTTTCTTCCCCCAAACAAAAGTATAACCCAAAGTCATGAAACTGTGAAACCACATGTTGGAATTTCAATCTGTGTGTCTGGACACTAAAAGCTATACCCTTAACTACTTTGCAATAGTGCCTCCTGTATAAAACATATGTGTGGGTAGAAATATCTGATGGCAACAGCCTACTGATCAATGGGAACTTTCCATTGAAGGGCATATGATGAGATGATATAACATTGTCTACAATCACCCAATCAGAGAACTTGGAAAATACCATCTGTATAAGAAACAGAATTCTAACACCAGCTTTGCCCATAGATTCCCCCATTTATCTGTTTCATCTATTTACCCCATGAATACTTACAACTTGGTTGTGATATCATGTTAGGAGGTAGGATAAATGTATGCATACTAAATTTGACAATGCATAATAGGCCTGATTTCTTATCTGCAAACTCCCCCATTGAAAAGAGCATATCAATCAGATTTTGTAGAGCAGTGCACCCAGATTTCATTAACAAATACATCTACAGAGATACTCCTTCTAAGAGTTCTTTGACTTGAATTTCCAGCCATATGATTACTGTTGAAAGCTTCTCAAATTCTCAGCATCCTATACCAGTTCTAGGAAGCCCAAGTGATCTCACAGATGGATGTCTTGAGATTCAAAACATTATTCATTACCAGGAGGATAAAAAATTGGGAGTAACTTTTCAAATACATCCCTCAAACTACATAAGTACTTAGGAAAGCCTGCTAAAATTGCTAGAGTCTTTTCTCCCCCTAAGGAAGACATATTAAAACATATATTACCTCCTGAAATGAGGTCTCATCATCTATCTAGATCCGTGATGTTCAGGACTATGGGAATGTTTCAGCTCCACCAGTTAATAGCCAAGTTCACTCCTTTTTTTTCAGTCTTCAGAATGAAGCCTCTGTTATCACATCAGTATATACATTTGGACTAACTACACATATGTCATTAATCAGGATGGTTACAATTTTGCATTGATGGTCATTCTAAAAATCAGGCTTACATGTATCTGCTTCCACAAAACTATGAAAGATACTAAACTACTTCAGCACACACTCATAATGTTTAATTAAACGCAAAGCAACACTCAAGAAAATCTTCTCAGTAGTTATTCACATCAGAGAATAACATTCACGTGCATTTTACACCAAGATACAAGAGTTGATAACAGCACCTTGTAAATTCATGCTTACTGGAAGTGTAGGGTGCATTTTAACTAAAATACACAAGGTCTGCCCAGAAAGTATCTAGCCATGGACTATGAAACATTGAGACATTTATTGAAAAACATATGAGATACAAGAAACACTGTCCATTGGACAATGAAACCTCAGTGCCCTTCAAAGTAGGCACTTTGGAGCCTCACAGGTCTCCCAATATCTCTTCCACTGTTCAAAACTCTCTACAAAAGCTTTTGTTGGAATCACCATCAGATGCTCCACCATATTTTCCTGAATCTTGTTGATAGTCTGAAAAATCTCTTCCCTTTCAAAGGTGACTTTAGTTCTGAAGAAAGCCAGAAGTTGCAGGGCACCAAACCTGGGCTGTAGGAGGGCTGAGTCATCTGGGTGATTTGATCTTTTGCCAAAAGATTCTGCAGGAGATGTGATTCACTAGCAGGCACATTGTTGTGATGAAGCACTGATTAACAGTTGCCCATAGGTGAGGCTGTTTTTATCATATTACACCTCTCAACAGTGAAGAACATTGAAGTAGTACTCCTTATTAATTGTTTGGCCTGGAGGGACATACTGGTGATGGGCAACACTCTCCCAATCAAAAAAAACCCCACAGATATCATGGTCTTTTTAAAACAATTTTTTAAATGTTCGAATACAGTTGTCACCATTTTTCTTCACCACTTTCCCCCACCCTACTGACCCCCACCTCCCACCTTCAATCCTACCCCTCTTTGGCTTTGTCCATGGGTCCTTTATACATGCTCTTTGATGACCCTTTCCCTTCTTTCCCCCATTATTTCCCACCCCTCCCCTCTGGTTACTGTCAGTTTGTTCTTAATTTTAATTTTTTTGGTTATATTTTGCTTGCTTGTTTTTTTGTCGGTGAGGTTCCACTTATAGGTGAGATCATATACTATTTGTCTTTCACCACCTGGATTACTTCACTTAGCATAATGCTCTTCAGTTCCATCTATGTTGTTGCAAATGGTGGGAGCTCCTTCTTTCTTTCTGCTGCATAGAATTCCATTGTATATATGTACCATAGATTTTGGATCCATTCATTTACTGATGGGCACCTAGGTTGCTTCCAACTCTTGGCTATTGTAAATTGTGCTGCTATGAACATTGGGGTGCATAGGGTCTTTTGGATTAGTGTTTTAGGGTTCTTAGGATATAATCCCAGCAGTGGAATTGCTGGATCAAAAGGCAGGTCCGTTTTTAGTTTTCTGAGGACGTTCCATACTGTTTTCCACAGTGGCTACACCAGTCTGCATTTCCACCAACAGTGTACTGGGGTTCCCTTTTCTCCACAACCTCACCAGCACTTGTTGTTTAATTCGTTTATGATGGCCATTCTGACCAGTGTGAAGTGGTAGCTCATTGTGGTTTTAATTTGCATCTCTATGATGGCTAGTGATTCTGAGCTAACATAGTCTTGATATTACTGTGACTTTTCTCTGCCTTCTTTGGGCATGGAGAACTAGGTGACTTCCACGGGGACAACTGGCCTTCATTTCTGGATCATAACTGTAGTTCCATGATACATCTCTGGTGATGACCTTCTTGAGGAAATCTAGTTCATTGGTAGCATTTTAATTCAAGTCATTGCAACCACAGTACGATGTTCCTTCCACTCTGGTGGCAGAAGCCATGAGATGAATTTTTCCATGACATATTTCACGCCAATATCCTGCATCAAAATCTCAGACACAGTAGTTTTTGGATTCCCCAGATCAGCTTCTAGTTCTTTCACTGTCAGTTGCAGACCTCTGTTGATTGCTCCCCATACACATTCAACATTCTCAGGTATTCTGCTTGTTGCAGGCCTTCTAGAATATGGATCACTTTCAACAGCTTCTCAACCATCTTTAAAGCATTTGTGACACACTTTTATTTGCATTGTACTGATTGCATTGTCCCCAAAAGCCTTCTGAAACATCCACATATTTTTTACAGAGGAATGTTTGAGCTTACTGCAAAATTTGATTCAGATTCTTTGATCTACTTGTTCACTCATTTTAAATGTGATGGCCACACAGTACACATGCTCACTCAACAGTGTCTACCACCCCCACTGGCTAGTACACTGGAGTCCTCATTGTTCACACATGCACATTACAGTCCAATCTCTTTGGCTGCCAGGTTATGTTGATGTCATGCAAACTGTTCTCATTATATTAACAATGGCTGAACTTTGTCTGGGAAGATTATATATATATATATATATATATGGCAAAATATGATCTTTTAATCTATGATGATTAAAATCAAAGCTTTAATAATTTTTTCTTCTTTCTCTTTAAAAATTTTTACATGTATAAGCCATACCTAATATATACAACTTGATGAATTTAGAGATTCCCCTGTCCCATTTTTAAAGTATCTGTATATGGAGTGGGGAAATGTAAATTTACAGTTTTTTGTATGGAAAACAATATAATAATTAAACTATATCACAAGAATAAACACTATTTTTAAATAGCTTTTAAAAAGATATTACTTATTTATTCTTAGAGAGAGGGGAAGGGAGGGAGAAAGAGAGGAAGAGAAATATCAATGTGTGGTTGCTTCTCATATGCCCCCTACTGGGGATCTGGCCCACAACCCAGGCATGTGCCCTGACTAGGAATTGAACTGGTGACCCTTTGCTTCCCAGTCTGGCACTTGATCAACTGAGCTACACCAGCCAGGGAAAATATTTATTTATTCTTAGAGAGAGGGGATGGAAGGGAGAAAGAGGGAGAGAGAAACACAAATGTGTGAGAGAAACATCGATTGGTTACCTCCATCATGGACACCAACTGGGGACTGGCCCACAACCCAGGCATGTGCCTTGACCAGGAATCAAACTGGTGACCTTTTGCTTTCTGGGACAACACTCAACCAACTGAGCCACACTGATAAGTGCTAAACTCTGTGTTTTTCATACTCACAACTATAAACCTACTTTTGCTCCATTCTGTATACTAAATCAAAGAATGTAGTATAGCTATAAAGTAAGCCATTAAATATTTATATATGTGAATTAAATATATGTTGATACTAATAAAATTTAATATTAGCACTTTTAACACATATATTATATATAACATATGTATTATACATAACATATATACATATAAAATATATAACATATATGTATATATAATCACATTTCACCCAATAGCAGTAGAATACCCACTCTTCTCTAGCATGCATAGAACATTCTCCACAATAAATCATAAGATGGGCCACAAAACAAGTTTTACAATTTTTTAAATGACTGAAATCATACCAACTATCTTTTCTGACCACTATGGTATGAAACTAGAAATCAACAATAAGAAAAAAGCTGGAAAATTCACGAATATGTGTACATTCAACAGCATACTCCAGATAACCAATGGCCCAAGAAAAAAATCAAAAGGGAAATTTAAAAAAATCTGAAAACCAAATAAACTGACAGATAAAACAGAAACAGAAGCAAGGACACATGGAACAGACTGACAGCTATCAGAGGGTTTGAGGGACTAGATGAAAGAAGGTGAGGGGATTAGCCAAAGAACATATGTGCATAAACTGTAGACACAGACAACAGTGTGGTGATGGCCTGAGGGAAGAGGGATGGAGTCTGGGTGGGGTGGGCAAAGGAGCAGGGATGGGGACATCTATAATAGTGTCAACAACAAAAAATAAAGTTAAGAAAAGGATGGGGAAATTCTCTACATTTCTTTCACTGAGAAATCTTCAGTATATATTTTCAAGTTAACAAAGAAAGGTATAGAGAGTACATACAGTATGCTATATTTATGTCAGGGCAAGTATAAGGATCCCTATATGTCTGTGTATATATTTGAGTGTTTTGCATGCATTTACACACCAAAAAAAAAACCACACAGGAGGAATAAATAAGCTCATAGACCAAATAAACACAATCAGCTATGATGTGGTAGAGGGGGTGAAGAATAGAGTGAGAGGACCAGTGATAAAAATAAGTCTTCATTCTATATTTTTATGTATCATGTAAGATGCATTATATATTCAAATATATTAACGTAAATTTAGACCGAAAATTACAAAGGTAGGGGAAACCTTGAGAACAACTATTGGGTCAGATTCTGTTTTGTATGAACATCCTCATTACATAGCCCAATGTTTCTGTCATTCCGTGTTCCAAACCCTTCTGGAAGCCCCAAATTTCTTTTTTTTTAAATTTTATTTAGTTATTTTTCAAGTACTTTAATTTTTTTCATCTCATTTCTCTCTAATAATAAATCACCTTAAGAATCGAAACTCTTCAATTGTATGAATGCTAGAACTGCAACTGCATTTCAGGAACTAACCATGGGTTTGCTTCTAGACACATCTCCTTGATTTCAAATAGATGCCTCAAATGCCAGTCTTGGGACCATGCTGCTTCAACAGATAAAGATCTCCTGTAATTGACCTCCTTCTTGTGCTTCCTTTACAAGGAAGCTTATCCTAATGGTAATTTTGAATAAGGACTACTGGTAAACAAAGGTGACTTTGATGTGTGGAAACCCTAGTCAAGCTCAACTATTACAGATTGAAGTTAAGAAATCATTACAGATACTAGAGATGGTATTCTTGTAAATAACTTTCACATGCAGTGTGTTTAATGCAACTAAAGCTTCTGAGCACATGGCATATCATGTTTGTCAGAATACCAAGGGAAAGTAGGCACCCCATTTAGAGAATTCCCACAGCCACAGAACTCTACAGCCATTAACCTGCAGTTAGAACTCAACAAAATAATTAAGCAGCTACATCGAGCAGTTGTCACTACATAACAGTGTCTAAGTAGGAGAGTAGAGTCACCCTAAGGGTAATCTTTAAGATTAAGGGTCAAAAGAGCCAAATATGTATCAGAGAGAGAGAGAGATGCCATCTCTCAAATAACACCCCTTTCCATGCTGCAGCCCACAGGAACTTTATAGCCTGATTCTAGAAAACATGTTTACCAATCCCATGTTATCTGGACCCATCAGCCCACCTTCTTGCATTATGTCTTTTCAATAGCCAAACTACATAAAAGTCTCCTCTGAAGACATTATAATTCATCCATATCATTATTCCTGTGGAACTTATATATTAAAAAGGCTACTTGTGCCCACCCAAAATACACAAGATCCTTAGACTCATGGCTTTCACTCTTGCAATTTGGTGCAACATCAGAACCTGTACAAGCTCTCTAAACCTATCAGAAACTGGAATAATCTCCAGATATCTATTAATTTCTGTAATACATCTTTTAATATAAAAGAATCAACACAAGTTCTGTTCTAATACACCCCAGGCACAAGGAGAAATTCCTTGATCATAAACTATTTACATCATCCAACCCTCCCAAACCTGAAGCAACAATTTTTGGATCATGCAAGTTTATAAAAGTAACTAGCTATATCACATAGTCTTTTTAATTTCTTCCAAATATTCCTCTCCATAGAGCTTTACACATACCCCCATCTCATACTTCAGCATTCAGTACCAACAACTCAACATAATATGTGATGAAGGATAAGAAGCTATCATATATAACTGTGAAATATTTCATTGACTTCACAGCCAGTTCTTCAACATATGGAACAATGGGAAGGTATAAATTGACAGTCTGGTCTAGGATTTAGGAGGTAGAGTACCTGTTGCCACTATGATTAGACTGAAGGAGTTTGAAGAAGTGGGGTTTTTAGTTCTGTGCTGGCTTCTTTTAAGCCATAAAATCCCTTTCTTATCAAGCTTCTGACAGGCATGATTCCAACAGACTCTCTTCCTCTTGCATTTTATTGGTCAATATCTATCCAAATCTAAACTCCTACCCCCAGTGATCTTGATTTCTTAGAATAATTGTTCATTTTTGGCTCTTTGTTATTTCTGAAGTGCCAGAATACAACCTAGAGAAGAATGCATAGTGTACAAATAAGAGAAGCAGTCATTCAACTTCCCCCTGCCCCAGGAAAGATCTCTGTGAGTGTGCTATTGAGTGCAGAAATAGATATGGAGCAACGTGAATGTTTCTTGTTAATCTGGTATATTTTATTTCTGTGTGTCATATTCTAACTGACAAAAATAGAAATAAAAATATGAAACACAACAAAGTTTTTTGACCCACTGATTTACTGATGGGCACTTAGATGAGAATATTATGTTAAGTGAAATAAGCCAGTTGGTGAAAGACAAATGCCATATGATCTCACTTATAGGAGGAACATAATGAACAAAAATAAACTAATGAGCAAAATAGAACCAGAGTTCTAGAAACATGGAGCAGACTGACAGTGACCAGAGGGGAGGGGGGAGGTGTATAATGGTGGAAAGAAGGGGACAAGGCTAGACAAAGAACGTGTGTGCATGACCCATGGTCATGGACAGCAGCATGGAAATTAACTATGGGAGTATAGGATGGGCTGAGTGGAGGAGGGCAAAGGGGGAAATGAGACAACTGTAGTAGAATAACAATATAAAATTAAAAATATGTAATATAGATGTGGTTTTCTGGGCCAGATCTAAATATAAATCAAAATATAAGTTTGTTGTTCAATAATAAACATTTGTTTCATTAAAATCCTCAAAAGCATAAACTTAAAGTTCAGCTTTACTTAGTTTACTAAATATTTTGTGAAATATTTAGACTATAAATTTAAAATATTATATATATACATATATATATACATATATATACACAAACACATGCATGCACACAAAATAAAAATTAGACATGTCTAATAGTGATTGTATAAAACTGATACTGGTAATACACTGTGTGTTGAGTTGCAATATCCAGTGATGATATTAACATATGATCCTGATTGTCAAATTCCTTATTTAGAAGAAAAATATGCACAAGTATACGCTAAGTTCTTTTGTCATTTTACCTGTAATGAAAATGTAAAAGAACCCTACAGAAATCCCAAAATTAGCAGGTATTGGGAACTCTTGCTCCTAATTGATTTTCTGAGTGTTTAAGAGGATCCTTAAAGTTGTTTTATTATGATATATTCATATTATAGGTAGTAACTCTCCTCCACAATTTAATAGTAAAGCAAGACAAATAGGAATAATATCAGTTGCCCTGACCAAGTGGCTAACTTGGTTTGAAGCATCATCCCACACATCAAAAGGCAATATGATCTTTATTCAGGGAGCATATGGGAGGCAACTAACTGATGTAGCTCTTCCACATTAATATTTCTGTCTGTCTCTCTCCACTCCACTCTCTCTAAAATCAATAAACATATCCTCATGAAGAGTTAAAAAAAAGAATATTAGGTAAGATGCTGTATTATATTGGTAATCCTGTTCCTCCATAATTAGAATTATGTTGGCCTATTAGTACTGAGATTCTAACAAGTGGAAAACAGTTTAAGAAAAAAGTGTTTTCCCTCCCCAAGAATTTAGTGGGGCCCATAACTTCTAAAGTCTATTTGGAATTTTTCTTCTTTTTGGTTTTATTTCAGCATGTTATTTTAAAGTATAACAAGTAGTTATTAAGTAAGCACTCATGTAACCATGATTTAATTACAAAACAATATGACCAACCATCCAGAAAGCCCCTTATCCTGATACTGTGATAATGATTTCCTTATTATCATTATCATTTCAGAACCAGTGATACATTATTACAGTGATACAGTAATGCTATAGTAATAAGATAGGATGTTTGTGTCTTTTTCTCTCAATAATTTACTAAGATTTATCCATTCATTTTCACTGATAAATATACTATATTTTCATTGTGTTTATCCAATTGTTTATCCTCACATTGTCAAAAAGTGTTTGGGATGTTCCCACTTTGGGGTTATAAAAATCAATATTATGAATATTCTGTGCATGTGTATCTAGCACATACATGCACCTCGGCCTTTAGGGCAGCATGGTCTACTCTTCACATTGACTGAAATGTTCTGTCTGCATTGTCCAATAGAGTAGCTGGTAGCCACTTGTTGTAATTGAGCATTTCAAATGTGGCTAGTGAAACTTGAGGTACTGAATTTTTAAATCTCATTTCATTAAAATTAAATCTACATTGAAATAGACACATATGCATAGTGATGATCATTGTACAGCACAGACTGACTTGAACATTGTATTAGTACTAATGACCACAAGGATTGAGGGGTGGAATAACCACTTCTGATTGCAGTGGAAAGCTTGCAGAAAGAAAATGTAAATTTAGGGCTTTACATACTCGTTTCAAGTTGCAATCAGATGAACAGACAACCTCAAAAACAATCTCATACCTCTTTTAACATCAAATATTTCTGAAAGTAGGATCCAAAATTAACTGCATTAATTGTAGGATTAAAATGAAAGTTTAATTCACAGATTGTCAAGTTTCTCGTGTGAAACTTAGAGCATCAGTTGAAAAGGAGTGGGACTCTAAAAATTAGATAAAAGAAAAAAAGAAAGAATTCATGAATACAGACAATAATGTGGTGATTGCTGAGAAGAGGGTAGAGGAGAGATAAATGATGATGGAAAAAAATTTAGAAAAGAAAGGAAAGGATAGACAAACTTTCCAAGTCTCTCTGATGTTTTGTGCTACAGGAAGCAGACCCTCCTTCTGTGTCTGAAGAGACTATGCTTTGCTTATATTAGGCAATATAGTACAACTGACTGAGGTGATTGTCTTGCAAGCAGATGCAATATTCTGCTCATGCTCCGACACAACCAGACCTTATTATTTCTAGAACTATGAACAGAGTTCAACTATGCTGAAGGACAAGTGTTAAGTAAGACCCAGGAAGAAATAATTGGTATTCTAAAAGTATTTCAGAAATGTGGGGGAAAACACATGCAAGAATAGATTCTAAGGAAATCTTTTGTCTGAGCCAAATATGATATTATAAATTATTGGACCAGGCTCAATTTATTGATATGGATACCTCTAACAAAGTGTTTGGATTAAATATGTTAAGTTGAATTAACAGTGACTTTAAACATTTACTTGATTGGTTAATGGAAAGTTGTTGGACTTGCAATGCCTGACATTCAGTGAAGATGAGACACCAAAAATTTCACAGTGTAGTGTAGAGGAAGAAATGAAAGAGTTTAAGGAGATAGGGATAGTATACTGGATTTAGCATGCACATCCTACATATTCACTCCAAACACAATAGCCTTTGAGAGGGCCCAGAAGACATGATCTTTGCTAAGGCATTGGGAAATGCATTCAGATACGAGCATCAGCTTCTGGTAAATGTTCTGCAGTAGCTTTCTTCTATATAGCAGTGCAGAGAGTAGAAGATGCCACCATTGAATTATTCTTCCTATTTCAGTGGAGATGATGATATTCCAGAGTGACAAAGACCCAGTGTTTAACTATCAGAGATGATGTGGGTGCATTTAACACAACAGGCAGCAGCTACAAAATCTTAATCACAATATTTTGAACTATGGGATCTTTGGCAGTAGCTTATTAATCAAAGAGATTTTATAGATGAACAGTCTATGAAAATATTACTTTTTTCTATAACAGGAAAATATCTAGGTCTTTTATCCATAAATCTGACTCGAGTTGACAAAATAAAAAGTCACTCAGTTTCTAGACTTAAGCCAGTTCACAAACCTAAAGTTCTTTGACTGATGAAGAGGCCAAGTGGCCTTAAGGAAGAGCCCTGAAAGACTGTGAATCTTTCTCCAAGCATTCCCGAAAGTGATTGATAGCCATTCACAAAGGCTGTTTTATACTGGAAAAGGGGGAATATCCATGTTTCATGGATTACTAGCTATTGATTTGAATTAATAATTGCTGGAGATAAAAAATGTCACTCTGGTCTATTAGTCAAAGTACAACTATCACAGTCAAGTGATAAAAGTAGAAATAGCCCAAGTCAGTCTCCCATAGGCCAGTGGAGCCAAAACACAGTGTGATAATTTTTTCTGTTTTTGAATCTGTAATTGTCTACATGAACCGTGGGTGACAGACTAGAAAAGGCTACAGGCAGGCCTCCTAACTTGCTTTCCCTACCAGCAGTATAAACCAAAAGCATTCTGATCCCCAGAGGAAACTATGAGATGAGTCTTACCATCAAAGACTTAAAAACTGCACATTGAACTTAATTCACTTGTCTGGCCCATGCATATCTTGGAGATTGACTGTGAATTATTGTACACTCAGTCAGATGGTTATTGAATTACAGCTGCTGCTACAGCTGTGGTATCTTTACTGAAACAAATCAACACAGTCTTGACAAGGGTATATAACTTCTGATCTGGCAAATGCTTTTATCTCTAAACCAATTTGCAAGGAGCAGCAGCAGGAGTTCACTTCCACTCTATCAGTTCAAGGCGGCTTTCTGCCATGGGAAAGTTGGAAGAGATGTTTGTAATGATATGCCTCAGAAAATAAAAATGGTCTTCTGCATTGATGACATCAGGCTGATTGGACCTGATGAACAGCAAGTTCAGGCTGTTTATCAGGTCCAATTAGGAACTAGCAAGTAACTTCATGGTAAAGTACCTGGACATTTGGGACATGCCTCTGAGCCAAAGAACACATAAGAGAGTTAGTTCCCTGGCTGTGGTGCTCATTGAAGATTACCAAGAAAGAATGGGGTCACTGCTACAGGATGAAAAATGATAGGCTGTGTCTGCAACTGAATGGATTCTTTAGGGTTCTCTATTACTTTCTTGTACAAAAATTATGTTAATAAAAAGTTTAGAAACAACAACAGCAATCAAACCTGCAGGACAACTGAGGATTCAGATCATTTAGCTTTGAAATTTTGGGTCATCCTGCAAGGTAAAGAACAGAGATTAATTAAAGTGTTGGTTGAGGAAAAAATATATAGAATGGTATGAAAGAAGGAAATTATAACTATCAACTCCTGTCTTAGATCCATTAACAAATATGACAAACACATCAGATACGCATATTTCCTAGGTTGATTGTTAGGGGTATGTAAATGTGTAAATATTATTTCATTCATTACCCATTAGATTTACTATTTTATATGAGGATTTGGGGGTAGTTACCTTTAAAATTTAGTCTTCAGGTTACAGAGCATTCAGATGAGACTGTGACTGAACCGGCAAAGGTTAACATTGTCCAGGGATAGAAACATTCTCTGTTGGGACTTAGTGTCTTGTCTTTCAGGAAAGAGGATGTGAGTGTCCTTGTACAAAGATTGCCATCCTGTTAGCAGAAGTATCAAGAAGTTAATATTGCTGTTGTGAGGAAGTTCAAATATGTGCTTTGTCTTGCAATTTTGTGCTGCATAATCAAAGGGGAGAACTATGCCAAGTCATTTTTACAGCATGTCCTGATCCAAATCAAGCCTTTAATAATGTTCTACATGATGCTGGAGATATGACTGAACAAAAAGCCCTCACCTTTCACCAGCAAGGGCACCAGAGAAGGTTGGAAGATGGGAGAAGGGATGTCCTTATTGTCTGCTTGCTATTCCTGTCAATGTCACCGGGTATAACTGACCACTTTTCCTGGAAGCTGCAGTTGCTCCCAGGCTACATACACATTGTGTGTTCCCAGAACCAACATCATTGTATTCTACCAGTGCTGTTGAAGAGATGTTATTGAAAAAAGGAGTGAATAGATAAATGGATGTCAGAGTTGAAAGCAACTCAATAGATTAAGTTCAACTCCTTTATTACACAGAAATTCTCAAGAAATCTATTTGGTGTATCAAATAATATGAGAGAAACAAACACATAATTGATAACAAAATTTAACCAAATAAATATTAAGTTCTAGAAATCTCCCATTCTAAAAAATTTAAATCCACATTAAATTATATATGTGAAATGTACATGTGGTAGCTAGGGAAGTTAAACAGCAAATTCTAAATGTAGCAAGCAGATAGGGAAATATATATACTTTTTTTCAAAGTGAAAAATTATGAAAATGTCATAAAGAAAAAGATAGATGAATTATTGGGAAAAATTTTGGAAAATTTTAGTTGAAAATATATTTTCCTTCCACTTAAAAACACAGTGTTTTTATGGTACTTCTTATGGAACAGTGCTACTTAAAGGACTTATTCAGGTGAACCAGATATCTGTACATTATTATACTACATAAACTTTCACCAGAAAAATAAATAACGAAAAATTTCCATAGAAGGACTTATGTGAAATACAATTGACAAATTTTATGCAATGAAGACAGAAGCTTATACTTCAAATACTGAGCAATTAGAGAGGAGAAATTGTTCCATGGTCTGGCAACACTTAAAGCAACCACTTTGGGGACTTCCGCCAAGGTGGAGGCATAGGTGGAAGCACTGTTCCTTCTCGCACAGCCAAGTTTAATAACAACAAAGTTTTAGCAACAAAAATGCAGCCAAACCACAGAAAATTGAACTACACAGAAGTCTGACAACAACAAACCCTTCGGCCAAACCTGTAAGAAGGGCAGAGCTAGTAGCAGAGCAGGGTTGGGCAAAGATCCACCAGACCGACCAGGGTGCTCGACCCAGGTGCGCCAGCAGCCTTAGGTGGATCCCAGGTGTGGAGTAGCAGTGGGCGAGCCCACTGAGGGCGCAAGGCGGCCGACCCACTGAGGGCTGACCATGATCACACATTCGCGGGCAGATAAACTGGCGAAGGAGCGACCGGTGAGACAGACCATGCAGGCCCCAGGGGAGGGAAGTGGCAGAGGGGACCACTATTGTCCCTCTCTGACCCCACCCCCACATACAGTGTCACAAACCAGTGACCTGGGCGGTTTCTCTCTGACCCAGCCCCACATACATTGTCACAAACCAGTGACCTGGGCGGCTCCACCCTGGTGAGCACCTAAGGCTCCGCTCCTCATACTTAACAGGTGCGAACAGAACAAAACGTGGCTCAAGAACCACTCAAAGCCCCAGAGTGAATAAATCTAAGTGATGAAGAAATAGCCAAACTTTCAGATGCACAGTTCAAAACACTGGTGATCAGGATGCTCACAGAACTGGTTGATTTTTAGTCACAAATTAGAGGAACATATGAAGGCTAAACTAATTGAAATGAATGGTAATGCACAGGAAACCATTAGTAATGGAAAGGCAACTGGGACTCAAATCAAAGGAGTGGACCAGAAAGAGGAAAAAAATGACCAAACAGAAAAGGATGAAGAAACAAGAATTCAAAAAAATGAGGAGAGGCTTAGGAAACTTCAGGACATCTTTAAACATTCCAACATCTGAATTATAGGGGTACCAGAAAGGGAAGAGGAAGAGCAACAGGTGGAAAACTTATTTGAACAAATAATAAAGGAGAACTTCCCCAATCTGGCAAAGGAAATAGACTTCCAGGAAATCCAGGAAGCTCAGAGAGTACCAAAGAAGTTGGACCCAAGAAGGAACACACCAAGGCACATCATCATTACATTACCCAACATTAAAATGAAGGAGAGAATCCTAGAAGCAGCAAGAGATAAGGGGACAGTCACCTACAAAGGACTTCCCATCAGACTGTCAGCAGATTTCTGAAAAGAGACCTTACAGGCAAGAAAGGGCTGGAAAGAAGTATTCCAAGTCATGAAATCCAAAGACCTACCTCCAAGATTGCTCTATCCAGCAAAGCTTTCATTTAGAATGGAAGGACAGATAAAACGCTTCTCAGATAAGATCAAATTCAAGGAGTTCATCATCACCAAGCCCTTATTATATGAAATGTTAAATGGACTTACCTAAGAAAAAGAAGATAAAAATGATGAACAGTGAAAGGACAGCAAACTCACAGTTATTAAGAACCACACCAGAGGGCAGAAGGGAGGGAATTTCAGGGGAAAAGGGGGAAGAATTTACAGGAACTAACATAAAGGACACATGGACATCAACTAAGGGGAGTGGAAAGGGGAGGGATGTGGGGGACACAGAAGGATGGACTGGGAAGGTAGTAAAAGAAAGAATACTGTAGTTGAAAAATAATTTAAAAAATTAATTAATTAATTAAAAAAAGAACCACACCTAAAACAAAAGCAAACTAAGAGGACAGCTAGATCAGGAGCAGAACCATAGAAATGAAGATAACATGGAAGGTTAGAAAAAGGGGAGTGGGAGAAGGAGAAGGGGGGAGAAGGTACAGAAAATAAGTAGCATAGACGGTAGGTAGAAAATAGACAGTGGGAAGGGCAAGAATAGTAGGGGAAATATAGAATCTAAAGAACTTGAGACACGTAGTCATAAACTAAAGTGGGGGAATGGTGCAAGAGGGTGTGTTCAGGGGGGAGGGGAATGAAGGGGGAATAAAACAACTGTAATGGCATAATCAATAAAATATATATATTTTTAAAAAGCAACCATTTGGTATCAATTAGAAATAGAGATAACTAATTGGGTTAGTGTCAGAGGCAGGAATTAAATACCCCATATGTCCTTTTACTGCAGTGATGCACAATGGAAGTATAGTACTTATAGTACTTATTGGGGGACCTGAAAAAATGCAGACTCTTGTTCAGATGCTGCATTTCTAATGAGTTCTGCAGTTAAATGGATGAAGATGTAAGGCACCCTGTCTTACCATTCTTTGTCTTCACAATACATGGGAGGGCAGAAGTAGGTTAAATTACCACCCATCATTATCTAAAAAGTATAGCATAAGGACACAAAATAATAATAGTAATAATAATAATAATAAAGACAATACAAATAAATAATACAAGAATAAACTGTGTTTCCCATACTCACAACTGTAAACCTACTTTTGCCCCACCCTGTATATAACACTTTGTCCAGCAAATGAGAGATAGTGAAAGATTAATGGTGGATAAAATGAATAATATAGATAATATTATTGATGAATAATACTTATGAATGAATGACTTTGCTCCTTTACTAGATGAAGCTTTCTAAAGCTATAAATAAATATATTTAGGGATGCCTGAAAGGCTGGGTAGGTTTTTGGGTTTTCTTTTTTAGAGAATTTAGCACACTAGTAGGAGTGAAAAACTGAAATGCTTAAACATCATGTAACTTCTTCCTCTGGTTGTAGCTAAATAGACATCTGATCCAAGTCAGAGCATACATTTTTTGTTCTCTGGTAATTTGCATAAAAAATCACCTATTAGTTATGTTTGAGTGTTAGGCCTAGAAAGTTATTTATCCTCAGGAGCCAAGGGTGACCTCATTTGCATTTCACCATGATGGATAGTGGTCAGGAAAAGGAAAGATAGGTATGGTGTAAGGAGAGTACAAAACAGACACAAACAGAAAAAGGTAAAGCTGTAAAGAAAGCAAATAACGATGGTGAGATGAAGGGACCTTGGTCACAAAAGACTTTTCACATTCAGGTTTGAGTTGCAGGTGAGGCTATTTTTGGTGCTTTGATTTTCTTAAAACCCCCTTTATCTTTTGCTTCACTTTAACTCAAGTAATTTTCTCCTTTTATCAACCAAACAATACGATTATAAGAAATCTCAACTTCTGTCATTTTCTCTTCCAATAGATGAGGAAACTGAGGCCAAGAGACAAAAGTGATTCTTGACCAAGATCATGTGTCTGAGAAGTTTAGCATCTTCCTACACCCCTTATCAGAAAACATAATATCATTCTTAAAAAAATGTGTACCCATGCACTCACACATGGTGACTTCATGTCAAGGGATTAATACCAGAGAAAATTATAAGCAAAACATATTCATTGCACAGTTGGCATAGTAACAAAACTGAGGGAAAAACCCTCCATATACAACAGCAGGAGAATGATAATTTAAATTATAGCATAGGAATTCCATTACATTTTACTCAGGCATTGAAAATGACTATTATAAAATGATATAATATTATTGATATTTCTGTGATGCCATTTTAGTTCATTAAACAGAAAACTATTGTTTATTAAAATATGGCAACCTAGTAAAATTTATATTTGTATAAATAAGAATGGAATTAAGTAGACCCTTTGCTAACTATTTTTGGTATGTGGAAAGTCTGAAATAGTTATAAAATCAGTTATTGCTACAATATAATAATAATATATAAAATATAGATTATGAGAGAACTTACTATACATTCATATATATATTTGAATGCTACAGTAATATATATATATATATATATATATATATATCACATGTGTCATTCAATATGTATATATGAATGACATGATCTAATTTGGGAAAATACCAACTACTTCTATCTTCCACAATTTCACTACCCAGAAAATATTTGAGGGTGTCAATCTTACGAAGGTAAATAGTGAGAATGTTAGGGAAATATTAACAGTAGTCCTTACCAGTGGTTAAACTTTTTGAGGTACAGTTAAAAACAATGTAAACTCTATAACATGGTATAGTGTATGGATTATAAAAATAAATAATTTCATTTAATTCAATGCTACAAACATTTGTATAATACGCAATGTGCTTGGAACTAAAGAAAAAGATAATACATAATATTTATGCCCAAGAAATTTATAGTCAAGTGGGGAAAATAGATATAAAATAATTTAACAATATATTGGATGAAATATGATAAATGCACATAGTGTACAATTCCACTTCTTAAAATTTTAAATACATTTTCTTAACATCTGCATTATTGTCTGACTAATAACTAAATTGTCTTTTGTCTTTTAAAACACAGTTTTTCTTTCATTATATTTTTACAACATTTATGTATTTGTTAAAGACATTTCCTTCTACAAAATGTGTTCCATTTGTCCGTTGAGGTATTCTACTAATTCTCATTCCAGCAACCATGCTGTTCAAATGACTGTGACTGATTATGAGGCTTAATTAACTTGTCAAGGGAAAGATAGTAATTTTCAGTCAATTTTCACTTTTCCATATGGCCAAAAAGGAAAAGCCTATCTCTAGCATACACTCAGATGTTTTATATTGTAACGTGATGGTAAGTTACCCAAAATTGCCCCTTGTAATTTAGAATGAGGGCTACAAATAAATAATAATAAGCATTAGCATTATCTTTTAGTCTGTATGGCTCTTCACCATGTCAGTCTTTGGTAGCAAGAATATGTAGAAGTTGATGTCATTGGTTGCTTAGCTAATAAATGGATGCCTATGCAGCATCCAATTCTGTTCCTTATTCCTAAGAAAGCTCCACACCTGTATAGGCATCAAGTGGGTAATGTGCATCTCATATGCCACAGGAGAAGCAGACTACACTCCCAGAATAATTGGTTTAATAGTAACCCCATTTTCTTGGCCAGTGTTGGTTTCAGAAATGGACATGTAAGGTGATTTAGAACATTGAGACACCAAGAAGGGTTTTGCTAAGGAGTTCTGAGAAAGCTTTTCTGTAACCTTTGAACTTTTTTTTTTTTAAACCAGTTCTTTCTTTTCTTTTTCTCTGGTAATTTAGGTATGAGGCCTAGGTTTGAGTAAGCCATCCTGCTCCTAATCTGTGAATGAAGCTGGCTGTTCCTTAGTAGGGAACAGAGCCAGGAGAATCTCTGAGAAAGGAATAGCAGCTAATGGTTAACCATGAAGACAGATTATATTTTATGATGAGACACATTTAATCACATTTAAGACAGATTGGCTTGGGTTTCTGCAACCCCACCAACAGTGCACTAGGATTCCCTTTTCTCCGCATCCTCTCCAACACTTATTGTTTGTTGATTTGTTTATGATGGCCATTCTGACAGGTATGATATCTCCTTGTGGTTTTAATTTGCATCTCTCTGATGGCTAGTAATGCTGAGCCTCTTTTCATATGTCTCTTTGAAATTAAGAACAAACTGACAGTAACCAGAGGGGAGGTCGAAGGAGATGATGGGGGGAAAGGAGAAGGGTTTTCAAAAACAAGTATAAAGGGCACATGTGCAAAGCCAAGGGGAGGTGGGATCAGGGTGGGAGGTGGGGATGTTTGGGGTGGGAGGAAGTGGGGTTGGAATGGAGAAAATTATACTTGAACAACAATAAAAAAAACACTTCAAACACACACACACACAAAGACAGACTACCTTGGGTTTGTCTTGTTTGATTCAACTTCATTCATTCATTCAAAAATATTTACTCTGCAATTACTAAAGGCTGGAAAATGTTCAAAGTGTGGGGTGATACAAGCAGTGGGCAAAAAAATATCTACCTTTATGGAGATTACATTACTTTGAAATGTAATGGTCATTCATGATTTTAAATAAGTCCAAGGACATACATGAACTCTAACATGTGAAGCTTTAAAAAAATGTTATGTGATCAGAAAGAATATTACATGATTATAGCAGCTGCTATGGTCTCCTCAAATTTCCATGTATGTCTATGGATTCCTGTGTCTAATCTCTGGATGTGGAGATCTAGAAATGCCATGAGGAGGACAAAAGGCCCCCAAATGCAATATTCAAGCAATGAGAAGTGGGAGTTGGTAGGTATTCCCCAGTGGGAAAATTCCAGTTTATTCTCCCACAGCTTTCATATGTTCATGAATGTACCCTTTTGAATATGAAATCCTTTCTTGGTTTTGCTTCCCCATTCCATCCACATATTTCCTGAGATCACACCCAAATTAAACCACTTGCATTCAAATTCTTATTCAAGGTTCTACATTTGGGGCAAACTAATTTATGACAATGGTAAATACAGCTATCAGTTGCTTACCTACTCTTCTCCATACTACTTCTTAAAGTTTGAGCACAGGCCTGGCTGCTGTGGCTCAGTTGCTTGGAGCATCATTCCAAAATTGAAAGGTTGTGGGTTTGATTTCCAGCCAGAGCACATACCTAGGTTGTGAGTTTGATCCCTGGTCTAGGTGCATATGATCCCCTATCTGGGCAACCAATATTTTTCTCTCACATAGATTTCTCTCTCCTTCTCTCTCTAAAAAGCAATGAAAAAATGTCCTTGGGTGATATCAACATAAAAACAAAGCCCTGGCTGGTGTGGCTCAGTGGATTGAGCACAGGCCTGTGAACCAAAAGATTAGGGTTCGATTCCCAGTCAGGGCATATTCCTGGGTTGCAGGCCAGTTCCCAGCAGGGGCCAGTTCCCAGCAGGGGATGCACCAGAAGCAACTATACATTGATTTTCTCTCCTTCTCTCCTTCTCTGATCCCCTTCTCCTTCTAAAGATAAATAAATAAAATAAAATAAAAACAAAAAATACAACTCTGATGCCCTTTCTCACACCAAACATCTCCAGTCACTAAAGAGATCTATTGGATTGTTTAGACACATCTCTATTTTCAAGCAATAGGGTTATCTGATCTTTTCACATCTCTGAACTTTTTCTTACGAGCATCTTCTGCCTTCCAAATGAGGCTCTGAGTTTCTTCTTATGAATTAATTTTTTTCTACTGAGCTTTTCTTACTCAGAAACACCCAATAAATCTCTTAATATCCTGGGCTTCAAAAATACATTTCTGAATATATTTCTTCCTCTTCTTATTTTCTCTGGCCTTCACGTTCCTTTTTGTTTGACTGAATCTATATTTAATTTGATTTTCTCTTCTCTTGTGCTTCTTTTCATCTTTCTTTCCTCTCCCCTTTGCTTTTTTTCCCTGCCTGTTTTCTTTTCTCCTTCATTCTTTCTTTGTTTTATTCTTCCATTCTTTTATTTTTTTCATTTTTAGCCAATATTATAGGCTTTATATAAAGAGAGATCTACAGTTCTCATTAGGCCTGTTCCATTTTCTGTGATTAATTATTCTCATTTGCCTTTCTTCACGAGATACATAATATAGACTAGGGGCCACAGAGAAGGCCACAATCACCAGAAGCCTAGTGGGTAATGTGTTATGATGATGACATGACTAGTGTTTCCATCCTGTATGTATGTGTCTGCACTAACTTTGCATCAAAACAACAGCCTCATGCCTGAAAAAAGTTGAAGTCATAATGTGGGATTTTTTTTGCATTTTTATTAAGATCCATGTTATATAAATACATGTATTTTCCTTCCCTGTATCTTATGGTTCATGGCATTTTTTAAAGTATGCCAACTACTTTTCATTTTCCACATTTTATTCTTCTATTTTTTTCATACTATGATGGGATTGACATAACTGGCTGAAAATATTCACTAAATTCAGGGTTTTATTTTAAATCTGAAACTCTGTCATTTTTTCCAGTTCTTTAAACAAATGATTCAAGATAAAAACCTTTTAGTAATTGTGAAGTTAAGCTGCATTTACACAGGGTATGTTCTACTAAATTACAAAATACTAAAGTGAGAAAAATTCTAGGGTGTGTGCATATGTGTTGTGCGTGCGTGTACCTATGTGTCCATGAATGAACCCAGGCCTGTGTATTGGGAGGAGAACATGAGTTGAAGAAGTCATTACAGCCAACATTTCATACTGTTTGGATTAAATTAGTATATATTAAGATGTAGCATCTCTACCAATTAATCAGAGTAATCCTAGGCACACTTT
The DNA here is from genome assembly GCF_021234435.1 of Artibeus jamaicensis. Lineage (NCBI taxonomy): Eukaryota > Metazoa > Chordata > Mammalia > Chiroptera > Phyllostomidae > Artibeus > Artibeus jamaicensis. The sequence goes on along the minus strand of NW_026522028.1, from coordinate 2,753,685 downwards.
GTATATCACTGATTTTATCCAAATGGGAAACACTGCCCTTATTTTCTTAACTATTATCCTCTGCCATTTCCATCAAAGGGGCAAAGATGAAGGGTCTGATGACCTTTCAATGTCAAGTTATGAGTTTACATAATTATTAGGATGACCCACAGAATCAAGGTAACACTTATAAAACCCACACATGCACTTGTGTCTTCAAATGGGCTTTACCTCCACAGAAAAACATCTAAGAGTCCAGTCCCATAATAATGACTTGGGAAGTTGTTGATATTTGAGGTGGTATTTTATTGAGGTAGATGGCCTGATCTGGGATGAAATCTATCCTTATATTGAAGGAAACATTAATGGTGTTAGGCCTCAAGCTTTATAAGTCATGACGCCAAGGGCCTGCAGATGGTACCTGGAATTCAGTAAGTGATGCCCAACTGCATGTTACTGGGTCTTTCATCTTAACTACGTGCCTCAGAAACAAGCTTATTGCCTACAGCCCTTGAGGTTCATAGAAATGTATAAACCCGGATGTCTTCTACCAATTCTGATTAGTCTCCTCCCTTGAACTATTAATTTGGATCCCATGTAATAAAGCTGCTAGCTCGATTTACATGAATTATTCTCAAGTATGGATACCCCCCTCAAAGACTCTAAACAAAGTTTGTTCCCAAGCCAGACCCTTGACTCTAACTCAGAGTCCTCAAGGGACTGACTGCCATACTTGGTGCCTTTCAATCACGCCAGCGTAACCAGGTACTTGTAGCAAATTCTATAGGTGAGTCTTGTTCACTCCAACTCAATTTGCAGGAAATTATCTTAATAGCTTCCAGCTATTTCACCTCTTTGTTTCTTCTTATTGTGTTATGACTTTCAAAGCAATCACATGCTACCTATTTTCTCCTTCAAATCCCATATTCTGTGATGGTATAGCTGTGATAAAGATCTGGCTTGACATGTAAGCCAGATTGTCATGTAAGCCATGATGCCTCTGATCAGAGGCATCAGACAAGTCACCATATAGTACTAGATGGAAGTATCCAAAAGCAATGGTAAAGTTTTGGGCAGGAAATAAAAAAGTCCTCTTCCTTTAATGCATGCCCCCAAACCTCAAAGAATACTGGGGACATTACTGCATAAATGGATGCTGTTTAATGTCCAGTGCTCAGTTCTTACATATTTTATCGATGAAGAAAAATGACAGCAGTGAAACCACCAAAGAGAAATTTAATTTGCTTGAACATCAGAGCAGGCTTTTAAAAAACAGGATGAAAGTTTTCAAAGCTATTGCTATTTCTCAGCTTCCCATATTCCTGTGGAAAAATTGCTAGCAAATATTGTGTCAAAAGGTCATTCAACTTTTTAGAAGATGCTTGTTTAAAAATTCTTATTTCTCTCCATCACTGTGGATTCCACAGTCTTAAAACTTTTTGTGTCTGAAATGAATATGAGTATAATGGAATGGCTTTCTAGATTAACTAAATCAAATATATTCAGAAAGGACCATTGAAATACCAAGGATTTTTCTTTCTTGTATTTTTTTTAATTTTGATAATGAGTAGAACAAATAATGTCTATAATAAATCCAAAGGCTTTTCATTGTTGACTAATAGCCCACTAAAAATGTAAGTTTATATTTATATTTATATAAAATGTACAGATATCTGTATACATTTAAAAATATGATTCATCCCTTTTGAATGCCAAAAACTTTTTTGTATTTCCCTCAATACTAGTTGTTCATGTTACTTATCTCACAAACAACTATATTTCATTCAGTCCCATTGAGACTCTATCAATTCTGTACCAATATATACTGCAAATTTTGTGATTCTAGGATTTTATCACATTATGTCATACATAATTACATTTTTCCAGCTCCAAAGTAATGTTTTAGTTAATCACACCATTGACCTCTATGAAATAAACAAACTACTTTAGATAAGCATTTGGAACTTTAATTCACAGCATGCTGCTAGCACTGAAATATATTTTTTGTATAATGCAACTCTCAACTAATTGATGTGGTCAATATCAGTTGTTTAATTCAATAAAATGATGGTATGTCTTTTCTTATATGATGCTGCATAATCAGTTGTTCTTATCTGATCTTTTTCCAGTTCTTTTAGATACATGTAAACACAGCTAGAGATTTTATTTTGAAGACATTATCATTGTAATAATATTTTTCTGTAATAATCAGTTACCTCTATTATCTAACAGGAATAGTACTTTAAAACTGTAAAATATCTATCCCAGCCCTGCCTGGCATAGCTCAGTGGATTGAGTGTGTGCCTGTGAACCAAAGGATCACGGTTTGATTCCCAGTCAGGGCACATGCCTAGGTTGCAGGCCAGTTCCCAGCAGGGGATGCACAAGAAGCAACCATACATTGATATTTCTCTCCCTCTTCCCTTCCCTTCCCTTCTAAAGATAAATAAATACAATCTTAAAAAAATAAAATAAAATACCTATCCAAAGAAAATGAAAACACTATTTCAAAAAGAGCCCTGGATGATGTAGCTCAGTAGATTGAGCACAGGCTGCAAACCAAAGAATCTCTGGTTGGATTCCCAGTCAGAGCACATGCCTGGGTTGCAGGTTGAGTCCTCAGTGGGGGGCATGTGAAACACAACCACACACTGATGTTTCTCTCCCTCTCTTTCTCTTTTCCTTCCCCTCTCTCTAAAAATAACTAAAACCTTTTTAAAAACATATATGCACCCCCTATGTTCATTAAAGCATTATTTACTATAGCCAAGATATTAAGCAGCTTAAGTATCCATTGATAAATGAATATATAAATGAAATATTACTCAGCTTTGAAAAAGAATAAAATCTTGTCATTTGTAACAAACATAGATGGACCTAGAAGGTATTACGCTAAGTGGCATAAGTCAGACAGTGAAAGACAAATACTGTATGATTCCACCTATATGTGGAATCTAAAAGCCAAAATAAATTAACAAACAAAACCAAACAGAAACAGACTCAGAGATATAGAGAACAAATTGATGGTTGTCAGAGGGGAGGGAGAAGGGAGGATGGCTAAAAAAGGTGAAGGGGAATAGGAGGTACCAACCTCCAGTTACAAAATAAGTAACAGGGATGTAATGAACCACATAGAGAATATAGTCAATAATATTATTGTAACTTTGTAATATGACAATGGTTACTAAATTTATTGCAGTGATCATTTCATAAGGTATATATGAGGAAATGTTGAATCACTATGTTGTATACCTGGAATTCATATAACTATATTTTAATTTAAATTGTAATAACTGCATGATATCTAGATGCAATAAAAATAAAATTTTTGAGATGGTTGTGTATAATGACCAAAAATTAGCTGGAACTACATTATTTGAATGCAACTGCCCTGAAATTAATCACCAGCAATTTAGTTGTAAATAAAGCCAAGTGCTGAAAAAGGCTTTCTTTGCAAAAAATCATCATTTATCTTGGTCTTTGCACCAGTTTATACTTTCTGACTTTCAACATATTCTCAGTAGGCTTCTTCCCAGGCCACATTAATGGTATTTTTTCCTACTAGTGTTCCTCTTTCTTATTAATATTTCTTACTCATTCTTCATACCATATAGGCTTATTCTACTTGAAGTCAGTGTGTGACTTTTGACACAATACAATATTTTTTTTCCATTTGAAATACTCTCCTTCTTTGACACCTGGAACACACATTTATTTTCCACTCACATCACACCCCTCTTTTTCATTCTCCTTTAATGTTGCTGTATGTTATCTATTGCTGTATACTATTGTGACAGATGTACTGACTTAAAACAACACATTTATTATTTATCTCACAGTTTCTGTGGATCAGGCATCTCAGCACAGCTTAGCTGGGTTGTGTACTTCAGGGTTTCAAAAGGATCAGTCAAGGTGCTGGCTGGGTCTGTCGTCTCAGCTGAGACTGAACTAGAGAAGAACCAGCTTCCAAGCTCATATAGTAGTTGGCAAAATTCCATTCCCTATAGGGTGAGGACCTGACAGCCACCTGGTCTCCCCCAATATGAACACTCCCTCAAAACCAGGCAGGGACGGAGTCTCTTACAAATGGTGAATTCCAATCTTATGGAATATTATCACATAAATTCAGTCACTTTGGTTAGAAGTCATAGGTCCTGCCTACATTCAAGAGGAGAATAATGCACATGGACATGGATACAAGGAGTAGGCACTATGAAAGCCACCACGGTTGTGTTTTCTTCTACTATCCCTGGTTTCCCAGGACTTCATTTTGACCTTTTCTTTTTACAGCCAATATCAGAGTAAAACAGCTGCTTCCTATTGGATATCTCATGGATACTTCAAATCAAACATATCCTCAATCAGTTCTTTCATATTTCAACCTCTTTCTCCTCTCCCAAAGCTAGTCTTTATTTTATTGGTCTTAAATATTTCAGAGAATGACACCACCAGCCACTCAGTGAAATAAAACTGGAGTCAGCTCTGTATCTTTTCTCCATGTCTGACATGTTTCTAACTCCAGAGCTTCTGTCTTTCATGAATTTCTTCAATATCTCAGTAATATGAAATTCTTACTACATGCTGATGGCATGATTGTATATTTAGAATGTCCCACAAAAAAACTGAAAAGTACTATAAAAATAAGTGAATTCAGTAATGTAGATGGGTAATATATTTACATGCAGATATAAATAGACTTTCTATACACTAATGATAAACAGTTGGAAGATATAATGAAAGAATGCATCACTTTCATTTTATTGGAAATGAATTTATTTGCAAGCCAGAAATACATTGACAACAAAAATAAACACTAAATTTAAATAAAATGTAAGAATTATGTAAAGAAACCTATAAAACTCTATTGAATAACTAATTAATTGCTGAACAAAGGAAAGCCTTTTTTATATATGAAAGGTCTACACAAAAAGGTATTAATTTTTCCCTAAGTAATTTAAAATTTTCACAGAATCCAAATTAAACATATTAAATGGTTTTTGTTGAAAATTCAATCCTTAAGTTCATTTGTAAAAAATAAATTGTAAAATAGACAGGAAAATATAAAAAATAAATTCAAAGAGGAGATAAGTTAAAATAACTAATTACAGTGGTGTGGTACTAGTACAGACAATGTAATTTAATATGTGATAAAGCCGGGATTTCTGATCAGTGAAGAGATTACTGACTTCAATAAAGCAAGACTATTCAACTAGATCATTAAATGCAAAATATCTCCACATTCCATGCCATACATAAGGATAATTCTCAAATGTATCAAAGGCCTAAATATAAAGAATAAAACTATAACAGAACTAGAATAAAACGTTGGAAGCCTTAGAGAGCATTGGAATTGGAGAGGCCTACTTAACCATGACCATTCTTTAAAGGAACACTGAACGTTTTAAAGGAAAGATTGATAATTGAAGCAGAAATTATTTTCAAAATAAATACGATATGGACATCCCAGGCAAAGTCAAAAGACAACTGACAAGTGATACTGAAAACAATACTGATATAACACTTTTCTCCTGAACAGACTGGCAAAATTCCTAAATTTGATAACAAACTCCATTAACAAGACTGCCTATATGAAACATCCTTATATATTGTGGGTAGAGTATATACTGAAACAGACCTAATATTGGGTATTTGGCAATATTATAATAGTCCCAAATAGTTTTTATGATTACACCCCAACCCTTCCTTTGTATCCTCTCCTTTCACTTCCTTTAAGAGAAATTTTATCTCATCCTTCCTTTACAGATGTATTATGTCTAAAGTAAAATTCTTTCCTCAAATTCCTTACCTTTCACCTAAATCCAATTTACCTTTCAAATCTCCAGTCAAGAGGTAACTTCTCCAGGAATTCTGTCTGGTTGCCCTCTCCCAGTTCCCCTCTCTTGTTCCCTCTCTGATTATACTTTCACTGCAGTCTTCCACAACACATTACATAGATCAAGAATCAAAGAATTTCCTAGATTCTCCCTCAAAGAATTTACTACACTCTTCTGTAAATATTGAATTTTGTATCCCAAAACCCAAGTACATTATGTGATGCAGAATGGAAAGTGGATGTCAGCTTAATTCATGAACTAATGAGCATTGTTTTTTTTATCACCGAATGGCCCACATTGTGACATTAATTTATTTTTACTTATTTTCTAATGAGTTGATTGGGGTGGCATTGATTCATAAAATTATATAGGTATCAAGTATAGAATAAAACGATGCTCAGCATCACTAGCCATCAGAGAGATGCAAATTAAAACCACAATGAGCTACCACCTCACACTGGTCAGAAGGGCCGCCATAACCTAATCAACAAACAAGTGTTTGAGAGGATGTGGAGAAAAGTGAACCCTAGTGCACCACCGTTGGTGGGAATGCAGGCTGGTGTAACCACTGTGGAAAACAGTATAAAATTTCCTCATAAAACTAAACATGGAACTGCCTTTTGACTTGGCAATTCCACTGCTGGGATTACACCCTAAGAATCCTGAAATACCAATCCAAAAGAACCAATACACCCCAATGTTCATAGCAGCATAATTTACAATAGCCAAGTGCTGAAAACAACCTAAGTGCCCATCAGTAAATAAGTAGGTCAAAAAACTGCTACATTTGCACAATGTAATACTATACAGCAGAAAGAAAGAAGGAGCTCCTACTCTTTGTGACTACATGGATGGAACTGGAGAGCATTATGCTAAGTGAAATAAGCCAGGTGGTGAAAGACAAATACCATATGATCTCACCTTTAACAGGAAGCTAAACAACAAAACAAACAAGCAAGCAAAATATAAGCAGAGACATTGAAATTAAGAACAATCTGACAGTAACCAGAGGGGAGGTGGGAAGGGATAATAGGGGGAAAGGGAGGAAGGGTTTTCAGGAAGAACTATAAAGGACACATGGACAAAACCAAGGTGGTGGTGGAATGAGGGGACGGAGATGGTGATGGCTGGGTTGAGGGGGATGGTGGGGATAAATGCAGACAACTGTTCTTGAACAACAATAAAATAACTTTTAAAGTATAAAACTCAACAAAATATCACCTGTACACTGCAAATTGTACCTATTACCCCAAGCAAACTGTCTTTCCATCCCACTTCTCCTTTGCCTACTTCCATCTACCTACAATGTCTTTTCCCTTTGGTTATCACCACACAGTTGTCTGTATCTATATGAGATTATATAGATAGATAAAGATATAGATGATATATATAGATATATAGACAGATATAGATGTATTTGAGACCGTATGGTATTTGTCTTTCTCTGACTGGCTTATTTCATTTAGTATAATAATCTCTAGGTCCATCCATGCTGTTGCAAAGTATGTTTTCTTTTTTTTTTATAGCCAAGTAGTATTTAATTGTGTAAATGTACCACAGCTTCTTCTTCCAATCATATACTGATGGGCACTTGGGCTGTTTCCATTCTTGCATATTTGCAATAATTCTGAAGCCCTGGCTGGTGTAGCTCAGTGGATTAAGTGCAGGCCTGAGAACAAAACAACCATGGTTCAATTCCCAGGGCACATGCCTGGGTTGCAGGCCAGTTCCCAGCAGGGGACACCTGAGAGGCAACCATACATTGATATTTCTCTCCCTCTCTTCTTCCCTTCCCCTCTAAAGATAAATAAATAAAATCTTTAAAAATAATAATAATAATTCTGCAATGAACATAAGGGTACACACTCATATATTCTTTTGAATTAATGTTTTGAGTTTCTTCAGCTATATTCCCAGAAGTGGGATCACTGGGTCAAAAGGGAGTTTCGTTTTTAATATTTTGAGAAAATTATATACTGTCTTTCACAGTGGCTCACCAGTCTTCATTCCCACTAACTGTGCAAGGGTTCCCTTTTCCCCACATCCTTGCCAGCAGTTGTTGTTTGTTGATTTATTGATGATAGCCATTCTGACAGGCATAAGGTGATATCTCATTGTGGTTTTAATTTGCATCTGTCTGATGATTAGTGACATTGAGAATTTTTTCATATATCTAGTGGCCATCTGTATGTCCTCTTTGGCAAGTAAATAAACATGATAAGTTACATAAGCAAAATGAAAGGTGAAAAATCACATGATCATATCTATAGATGCAGTAAAAGCATTTGATAAAATCCAGCACCCATTTATGATTAAAACAGTCAGCAAAAATGGTAGTAGAGGGAGCATACCTCAACATAATAAAAGCCATATGTGAGAAACCTACAGCCAACAACATATTCAATGGGCAAAAACTAAAAGTGTTTCCCTTAAGATCAGGAACAAGACAGGTTTGTCTGTTTTCATTACTCTTAGTCAATATAGTACTGGAAGTCCTAGCCAAAGCAGTCAGAAAAGAAGAAGAAATAAAAGGCACCCAAATTTAAAAGAAGGAAGAAAAATTGTCATTATTTGCAGATGACATGCTATTGTGTATAGAAAACCCTAAAAACTCCTCCAAAAGAATACTAAATCTAATAAATGAATTTAGCAAAGTAGCAGGACACAAAATTAATATTCAGAAATCAGTGGCATTTTATATACCAATAATGAATTATCAGAAAGAGAAATTAAGAAAACATTCCCATTTGCTACTGCATCAACAAAAAACAAGGTACCTAGGAATAAATTTAATGAAGGAGGTAAAAGACTTGTACTCAGGAAATTATAGAATTGTGAAGAAAGAAATTGAGAAAATGAATAAGTGGAAGCATATACTGTGTTGACAGACTGGAAGAATTAATATCATTACAAAATTCCATACTACCCAAAGCAATCTATAGATTCAGTGCAATTCCTATTGAAATACCAATAGTATATCTCACAAATCTAGAACAAATATTGCAAAACTTTACATGGAACCACAGAAGGTCCCAAATAGCCTTAGCAATCTTGAGAAAGGAAAACAAAGTTGTAGGTATCAGATTACCTGATATCACACTATACTACAAGGCCATTATAATCAAAACAGCCTGGTACTGGCACAAGAACAGACACATAGAACGATGGAACAGAATTGAGAGCCCAGAAATAAAACCAAATCTCTATGGTCAATTAATATTTGACAAAGGGGACAGCAGCATAAAATGGAGTAAAGATAGCCTATTCAACAAATGGTTTTTGGAAAATTGGACAGATACATGCCAAAAAAAAAAAAAAAGAAACTAGACCACCAACTTACACCATATACAAAAATAAACTCAAAACAGATTAAAGACTTAAAATGTAAGTTCTGAAACCATAAAAAGTTCTAGAAGAAAGCATAGGTGGTAAAATTTTAGACATTACTTGTAGCAATATTTTTTGTAGATATATCTTCCTCTGGCAAGGCAGAGAAAGGAAAAAAGGAACAAATGAGACAAATCAAGCTAAAAAGTTTGTACACAGCAAAGGAAACCATCAACAAAATAAAAAGGGAATCCACTGAATGGGAGACTGTATTTGTCAATGATATGTCTGATAAGGGGTTAATTCCCAAAATATATAAAGAACTTATACTACTCAACCCCAAGAAGACAAACAACCCCATTTAAAAATGAGCCACATAATAATTTAAAGCATCCATATTATCAACACAAACTTTTGAGCAGCATCATAGAAAACAATTCATCTTCTCATATTTTTAGCCATGACCCTGCAGTCAATTTGTAGTCATAATTTTCCATGACTTCAAGGAATAACTCTGCAAAAATCTGACACTAGCATTTACATTTAAAATGTAACCAGCCATCAGGACCACTAGGAAAAAGGCTGTAATCAGACAAAATTAAATTTGTTGACTCATGCTGTGAACAAGAACACTACAGAGAAATGTTCTTCCAGTGCACTGAGTCATCATTTTGGAGAGTGAGGTTCCTGCTGAAGGCTTGTGAGGGAATCAGGTCTGGATTTGATATTGTTCTTGATATGGGATTAGAGGAAGGGTGATTAACTAGGGATGCACTGCTGTCAAAAAGGAGTAACACCTTAGCAATACAGCATTCCCAGTAACTGATGAGAATCACAGAGCAAACCTGGACCATCACTGATAAGTACTCACTCAAAGAGGGAGTCATTACAACATTTTAGAACTATTGCATGACCTTAGGAAAAACCATGATTTGTATAAACTTTGCACCTGGATTTGCCTGCATCTATCTTCCTGGACTGATTTACTATAGGACTGTTCTTTTTTCAGTCTGATATGGCTTTTACTTTTCAGTGATGGACACGTTTCTTTATCTTTCCACAGTTTGTAATTTATGAAAGTCAATTAAATTTTCCATACCTCATTTATACCATGTGTAAAATTTGTATTTACTCAAATATACTAAAAAAAGTATATACTCAAAATGTATATATACAAAAATGTATATACTCAAAAAAGTATTAAATAATTAAATAATCTAAATATTTACATGCATATTACAGTGCCTCAATATAACAGTTATTAAATAAATCATAGCCACTATTATTATTATATTTCAAGATAGCTAGCAGTGAAAATCAAATTGTAATTGGACTCGTTGTTTTCCAAAGACAGATAATTTACTAGAGTAAAAAAATCTCTGTGACTCAATTTGAAGGGGTAAAAGATTTGTTAGGATCAGCAGCCGAGTAGAATATAACTTTGAATGTCGGAACAAAATTTTCAAATTCAGTCTATGAGATTGTCAGAAAATAGGAAGCAATGTGCACTCTGAGAGAAGTTTTAAAGGCCATTCCAGCTTGACTGAGTGATACGACTATTACGTTTTTGTCAAATTTGGAACTATCCACCTGTCTCATATCAGAGCATTATCTGAAATGAACAGGCATTTCCAAAGTGCCAAGTTGTCAAATATTTCAATCCACTCAACAAAACTGTTTTATTTGGCACCAAACTATATCTGTACCTTTGAAATAAGGCCCATTACTGTTCCCATATAAATATATATTTGTATTTAAAAAGTGTATTATAGTGAAAGGAAAAAAGAGAGAATGTGTCCAAAGAAAATAACTTCAACCATCCCCAGTCTTGATTAGACTTTGTAGCATTCTCTCTGAATATGCCACATCTTTTGTCTTGCCACATTAATAAATAAAATAATCATTTTACAATTTAGAAGCTTGGACTTCGGGTGGCCCCCGGTGCTTGTTAAGTGTTAGCTCTCTCTTTGACATATTTCATTTCTTTTCGAGAAATAAGACTTACAATAGGAAATATGAGGTTTCCTAGAAAATGTATGAATTTTTTGGTCCAAGTCAACTTAAAAGATTTACCAAGTCCTGATTCCTTTAAATGGATGAAATCTATGGTGCAAAGTGTGACTTTACACTCTCACCCCAAAGGGGTTTACAAAGGAATTAGCTCTTAGGAGCTAACTTTGTTTTATCTAGCCTGTAGCTTCCATTCAGTCTGCTTCCTGTTCTGTTATAGTTAAACAACTACTCAATCTATTTATTTGTAGTGATAAGAGAATTATAGACTATTTTGTCAGTTAAAGAGACAGATCAGTGACCTGTGAAATGTGATCAGAATTTAGAGCATAATGTTGTGGGCTTTAAAAATTCTACTATAGAAGAAATGTAAAAGTCATAGGGTCTCACAGAATTTAAACAGCTGTTTTGTTGTCTAATTCATGTTTAAATAACACAAATCAATCATTTAGGGTTATGTTAGCAGACAATCAAGAAATTGTCTCTGTGAATTCTGATTTCAGTGAAATGTGACCAACCCTCTGCATATTAGCTGATGTGATAGTGGGATAAAAAGTTAAATAGAAAAACCTTTCATCTACTAGGGAAAGGCTAAGGAGGACAGTTACTTGTGTCATTCAGGACACTTCTTAGTGTCCTTGCTTCTACTCAAAGGGGAATTTGTTTTCAGCCTGGACCCAAATCTGGAAGAGATTATATTTTCTGACACCAGGAGATTAAAATGACCCTCTCGACCTAGAGCAGAACATAGCACAAAGATGTGAAATACTTAAGTAGTGAGTGGCTGAGCTGCACAGAAGACAGACATTCAGGGTTGGTAGGAAGAGCAGCCAGGGAGCAGGTTTAAGAAAATTTTTAGCAGGACAAAAATCCTCCTTAGTAATACCACACTTAAAGCAAAATTTGAGAACGTGTACAAGGAGATATTAAAATATTTCCATAAATAAAAGCCCTGAAATAACAAAGTGATGATATGCAGAAGGCAGATGTGGGGCAAGAGAAACAGGGTGGGGAAGAGAAATTTCAGTCTGGCCTACAAAAGATACTATTGCTTTCATTGCCCTAGTAAGAATCTTCCATCGTTTCTTTCAAGAGAGAAATAATACTAGAAAAGTTATATCTGAGCACACACACAAACACATGCTCACACAAATTGAATATATATGTATAATATATTTAAATAGTAACAGAGATACACACAGACATGAAAGTAATACACTAAATATACTATATAATGCATTATTGTATAAAGTAATATACATTTAATATATAAGTAATATGTACATTACTTTCAGGTTTTGTGTGTGCATACCACACTATGTGTAGATATGTGCATATATGTATATAACATATATGTTATATATACACTCTGAAAATATATATTCATATACATATAAATAAAGTTTTGTAGTATAGATTCAAATTCTCAATTTAAATGATTGTTATTCTTATAAAGTTTGGTTCTAAAATCATTTCTGGTTTTTAGTAACAGGGATGGAAACAGCAATTGATGGCTCTCTATGGACATATTGAATGCCACTAAAATATTATTCTTAATGTCAGCATACATAATCTGGAATATACAACAGCAAATTTTGTAAGCACAGCTGTATCTATCTGTCAGGTTTGGCCTCATTAAGTAATTATTTAAAAGTATGTATAAAGTCAAATTTTTATTTCAAAAATTATATAGAAAATTGAATTAAAAAGTACCTTATAAGCTCTAATTTTTTAACTAATTAGACAGTTGACTTTGAGTAATTCATATAAGTTCTCTTTGCCTCTGTTCCTTTATTTTTAAGATAGGGATTAAATTCAAAAAGAACATATTAAGAACAACTTACAACACATAATTCAAAATAGTGAAAATAACTGTTCTCACAAGGTTTTGCTTTGGTCAAATTGCGTAACAAAATTTCAAATAATTTAAATATTTGTAATATTTTATAGCATTAAGGAAAGATACTTTCTGTCACTATTCCAACATCTATGTAATATAGACATATCACTACCACAATAAAATACTTCAATATTCTGGGAAGTGGCATACTCTCTTTTATCTTTCTACCAACTCTTTCCTCAGCCTAGTATATTCTTTCCTCCACTTTTAGCCTGGCTATCACTTACTATTTAGATTTTTTGGTTTAAAACTACTTCTTCAAAGGAAGCTTTCTCTGACCTCCTAAGCTAAATGTTGTCATATGACTGAGTTCACAACAGAGACAGTAGAGGCGCGACATCCAGGAGGGACTCATCAGAACACCCCGCTCCTCTTCCAACCACTGGTTAGATGTGAACTTCCAAGGTGGCATTGGAAGGAACACACTGAATACACAGAGGCTTCATGTACCTAGATCCCCAAATCACTGCCTGGAGCAGAGTAGTTCCTCTATTGTCCCACTACCCCTTGGGCTTATATGGACAGGAACAAAACTTCTAATATGTTCGGCTACTGGGATTTGAGAGTTCATCTTCTATACGAGTTAGTGTTACCTAACCAATACAGTATCCAGCCTCTATCATGACCAATTGTAGGCTCTTATTTATCTATAGTCCTATTATAGTCCATTAACTCAATTGAATCTAAGGGTCTAACATGGAATGTAACATACTTGCTACAGAATTTGTGTAACAAAATAAATGGCCCTGGCCAGTGGTTCCATTGGTTGGAGTTTCATCCCATACATCAAAAATGTTGCGGGTTCAATTCCCATTCAGGGCATGTACATCGGTTGAGGGTTAATCCCTGTTCCCAGCACATACATGAGGCAACTAATTGATGTTTCTCTCTCTCTCTCCCTCTGCTGCCTCTAAAATCAATAAACATATCCTCAGGTGAGAATTAAAAAATAAAATAAAAAATAAATGAATAATCAGGGACATGGTTATGCTTTTTGTAAGAATCCCTTGTTACAGTGTGCCTTATATAGGAGAACACCAATTACCTTGAACAAGACAATGCTATTTTGTCCCTGTGAACTGTATTTTGAAGCACTGTGGGTACAGAATTATATTAGACAATTTCATTAACAAAAATTCAGCATCTAACAATGTTAAGACTGTAGCTCATATGTAAAACTGACAAGTCCTTTCTGGTAGCACAAGCCCCAATTCTTTTTCTTTTTTTTTTTAATTTATTTTATTTATTTTTTTAAAATTTATTTTTTAAATTGATTATGCTGTTACAGTTGTTCTATTCCCCCCTTCATTCCCCTCCACCCTGCCCCCCCATCCCCACCATTACCCCCCTTTAGTTTATATCCATGTGTCTCAAGTCCTTTAGGTTCTATATTTCCCATGCTATTCTTGCCCCCCATCTATTTTCTATCTACTGTCTATGCTACTTATTTTCTGTACCTTCTCCCCCCATCTCCTCCTCCCACTCCCCTGTTGCTAACCCTCCTTGAGATCTTCTTTTCTATGTTTCCACTCCTGATCTAGCTGTTCTTTTAGTTTGCTTTCGTTTTAGGTGTGGTTGTTAATAACTGTGAGCTTGTTGTTCTTTCACTGTTCATGTTTCTTTAACTTCTTTTTCTTCGATAAGTCCCTTTAACATTTCATATAATAAGGGCTTGGCGATGATGAACTCCTTGAATTTGATCTTATCTGAGAAGCACCTTATCTGTCCTTTCATTCTAAATGAAAGTTTTGCTGGATAGAGCAATCTTGGTTGTAGGTCTTTAGATTTCATGACTTGGAATATTTCTTTCCAGCCCCTTCTTGCCTGTAAGGTCTCTTTTGAGAAATCTGCTGACAGTCTGATGGGGACTCCTTTGTAGGTGATTGTCCCCTTAGCTCTTGCTGCTTCTAGGATTCTCTCCTTCATTTTAATTTTGGCTAATGTAATTATGATATGCCTTGGTGTGTTTCTTCTTGAGTCCAATTTTTTTGGTACTCTCTGAGCTTCTTGGATTTCTTGGAAGTCTATTTCCTTTGCCAGATTGGGGAAATTTTCTTTTATTATTTGTTCAAATAATTTTTCCACTGGTGGTTGTGTCTTTCCCCCCTTCTGGTACCCCTATAATTCGGATATTGGAGCGTTTAAAGATGTCCTGGAGGTTCCTAAGACTCTCCTCATTTCTTTGAATTCTTGCTTCTTGACTCTTTTCTGTTTGGCCATTATTTGCTTTCTTCTGGTCCACTCCATTGATCTGAGTCCCAGTTTCCTTTTCATCTCTATGGGTTTCCTGTGGAATTCCATTCATTTCCCTTAGTTTAGCCTTCATATGTTTCTCTAATTTGTGGCTATAATCAACCAGATCTGTGAGGATCCTGATGACCAGTGTTTTAAACTGCGCGTCTGAGAGTTTTACTATTTCTTCGTCGCTTAGATTTATCTCTGGGGCTTTGAGGTCTTCCTGCGACATTTTTGGTCTGTTTTGGCCCTTTAAATGTGAGAAGCAGCGCCTTGGACTCCCAGGTCGCTGGGTTGTGACGCTATATGTGGGGGCGTGGTCAGAGTGGGGAAATGGCGGCGCCCTCTATTGCCGCAGCCACGGGGACCGCCGGGCCCCGGTCCAACCGCCCACTCCCTCGCCTGTCCGCTCGCCCACAGATAGGCAACCGCAGTCAACAGGCAGCACCGTCTCCCCACTGTCTCCTCTGCAGTCGCTCACCCGGTGGGTTGTTCGGTCGCTCACTAGGTCCAATCCTGCGTTTGGAACCCGTGCGTCTGGATTCACGCGTCTGGATTCTGCGCCTGGGTCCGTCCAACCGGAGTCCTCCTGTGCAACCCCTCACGAGACGCCGGTTTCGCCCCTTACCGGTCGGGCTGAAGAATTTGTTGTTAACGGACTTCCGAAAAGTTCAATTTTCCGTGTTCTGGTTGTGTTTTCAGATGCTAATATTTAGTTGTCCCTAAACTTGGTTGTGTGAGAAGGCAGGGCACATCCACCTATACCTCCATCTTGGCGGAAGTCTGCCCCAATTCTTTTTCAACATGTGTCCCTTCAGTGAACAATTACTGTAATTGTGAGGACATTTTCTGTTCTGGTCCCAGGTTATTTGCATGGTCTCCTGACAGTACCCTTCCTGCTGCTGAGTAGAGTTTTCTAATTTCTATTTTTCTATGGGTTTTGATTACCCTTCTTTTCATTCATAATCATGCATTCATAACTTTTTATTTACTCCTCATATTTATTTAGTGCCTAATATTTGCTGGCATTATTCTATACACTATAAATAAAACAATGAACTAGATTTTCAAAACTCCCAGCCCTAATGAAGCCCTTATTATCTTATTAGAAAAGTAATCATGTATTTGCACTTTACTATGATAACTCTTTCATGAGATGGGGAAGCAAAAATTAAAATGCCAATTATCATAGGACTTTCTGGGAAAGAGGAAGGCTTAACCATCTTTGCTGTTCTCTTTCCCAACTGCAACCCAGCTCCAAACTATCATTTACATACAGAATAGTTGCTGCAGCCTACACACAGTGGGTGGAGACCAGCAGGTGAGAAATTGGCCTTGGGTTCTGCTGGGATCTGATATGAGAGAGAGAGATGGCAAAGGCCATATCCTGTCCAGGTGTAACCAAGGTCTATGAACAACAGCAGAAAACCTTAGGAGGAAATGCAAGGCTGCTACAGCTGCTTGGTAGAACTTGCCGTCAGAATCTATGCACAAGAAGACTAAAATGCTGGCTGCTGTGAGTGTTTCTGACAGGCCTACTGGTCTCCCTAAATGCTGAAAAGTTTCTCAGGGGAGTGGAGAACATGGTATGAGTCCTCACTATTCCTGAAATTAGAGACCCTTCGTCTTTGTAGCTGAAAAAAAGAAAAGCAGTAGGGAGGTTTCCTTCCGGTGCTTCTGTGGAGACCTGACAGTTTGTGACATAGGGCACTGACAGCCTAGATGGCCAGACACTGCTAACTCCTCACTCACCATTGTAGAGAGTGCCTCTGCTTAATGTACCCAGGACAGCAGACATGAACCCACAATGGAGATCAGTGCCAAAAGAAAAATAAAGACAAATAACAGAACCCAAAGGGAGCCCTGAGGCCTAAGAGGGGAAAAAAAGGTAGGAAACAAGGACAGGAAGGAGCGAGGCAAAAAAGATTGTTTAAAGGAGACCAAATTGAAACGTGGAGTCCTGATACTAACCAAACAAAAAAACAGTGATTTTTAAATCTAGAAATTCAGCAAAGAAATTTTGACCAAGAAAGGATTCACTATTTAGATGTGAATGAACAGCTTCAAAAATCAAGAGAAAACAGCCCTGGCTGGTGTAGCTCAGTGGATTGAGCACGGACCTGCAAACCAGACAATCGCAGTTCGATTCCCAGTCAGGGCACATGCCTGGGTTGCAGGCCAGTTCCCTGCAGGCCAATTCCCAGCAGGGGACGCACGAAAGGCAACCATACATTGATGTTTCTCTCCCTCTCTCCTTCCCTTCCCCTCTAAAGATAAATAAATAAAATATTTTAAAAAATCAAGAGGAAAACACACTTCAAAATAAAGACATAAAAAATAGGGTGGTAGTTCCAAGAGAACAAAAATAAGAGCACTAGTTGTCCAACTTGGAAACCAAACATATGGATACAAAAATTTCAGAATGAGTCCATAGGTTCCTTTGGATTGTTGTTTTAGGGTTCTTAGGATATAACCCCAGCAGTGGAATTGCTGGGTCATAAGGCAGGTCCATTTTTATTTTTCTGAGAAAATTCCATACTGTTTTCCATAATGGTTGTACCAGTCTGCAATCCCACCAACAGTGGACTAAGGACCCCTTTTCCCCACAACCTCTCCAACATTTGTTGTTTGTTGCTTTGTTTATGATGGCCATTCTGACTTGTGTAAAGTGGTGTCTCATTGTGGTTTTAATTTGCATCTCTCTGATAGCTAGTGATATTGAGCATCTTTTCATGTGTCTCTGGATCTTCTGTATGTCCTCCTTGGAGAAACGTCTGTTCAAATCCTTTGCCCATTTTTTAACAATAATTAAATAAATTTTAAAAAATGAAAAAAATTTAGAATGAGAGAACAGAAACGCTAGGAAAGAAAGAATCATTAAACAACAGCAAAATGTTTTCCTTAGGTAAAGAAAGACTTGAGTCTTAATAATACAGAACAGACTCAGTAAATTCCAGTTAGGTATGATCGCTAGAGATACCCACTTATGCACATCCTGGCAGAATTCCTGAACTTGAAGGATAAAGAGAAGTATTTTACAGGATCTGGCAGAAAGGAAGAACTCAGAGACAACAGCATGACGATGACCAGAGGAAAAGGGGGCGGGGCAGGTAGGAAACAGTAAAAGGGGGATAAACAGTATAAATGATGATGGAAGCAGACTTGATTTCAGGTGGTGAATGCATAGTACAATATACCAGAGATTTTCAACCACTGTGGTTTGGCACACTAGTATGCAACAAGAATTTTTTAAACATGCATTAGTGACTATTTAGTCAGGGGCACTGACCTCTTTTCCTTTAGATTGTCAAATTAATGAATGACAACAGCCAATACAACACTAGCCGTCTGGTGTGAATGAATCACAAGTATATCTATTTTTTCTCAGATCAGCCAAAAATGTATTTTTTGGTGTGCTGCAGAATTTTAGTAATTAGTTTATGTGTGCCATGAGATGAAAAAAGTTGAAAATCACTGCAATATACAGATGATGGATTATAGACTTGTACGCTTGAAATCTATATGTTATTAACTAATGTGACCCCAGTAAATTCAATACAAGTTTTTTAAGTATTTACAAAGGAAAAGCTCCACACTTGAAGGTGGAAAAGCCATTGATAAGCTATTGACAGAAAATAAAATTCCCAAATATTATGCCCAGTGTTATAGCTCATCTGTTGAAATTTTTTAAAAATCAGGGTATATAACATAAACACACTCCATATGGAAAAAAGGTTGAACTAATAAACAATAATTGAATCAAAACAGAGCATTTAAAATGGGAAAAATGAATAAAAGAGAAAATAAAGGAAGATATAAAATTTTAATCCATTTTCATTCTAATTATATATACATATAAATAATGTATAATAATATAGTGGCTACCATATTGTGAAAATATTTTTGAAATAAAAGTAATCTTTACAAATTTATAACATTGAAGTAAAAGAATCATACTGTAAAAAAAGATTAGGCTGACAGTGACCAGAGGAGAGAGGGGAGGGAATTTCAGGGGAAAAGGGGAAGGGTTTGAAGGAAGGAGTATAAAGAACACATGGACAAAAACAAGGGGGGGTGGAACACAGGAGGGAGGTGGGGAGGGATTGGGGGTGGGCTGGGATGGGGGTAAAAGGCAGACACCTGTACTTGAACAATTAAAATTAAAAAATATATTTAGAATTGTATATGTTGAATTAATCAAAACTTAGGAGTTGAAGGGAAAGCTAGTAAAAGCAAAAAGTTTTAAAGGAAATCTGATACAAAGATGTTTATTCATCACAGTTTATGCAGTCAATGAGGTAGAAATTGTAAATATTTGAATAAATCATGGTGTAGACACATCATGAACATTACGTAGCCATTAAAAATGAGAGTAGAAGTTATCCTCATTGTCTTAGATAGATTTCAAAAAGTTATTTTTCAATCAAAAGACAAGATGCACAGTTGTGTGTGTAGAATCAATGCCTTATATGTTTGAGTGTGTGCCTGCACATGTGCACACATGCACACCTATGAATAAGGTTATATGAGCATCGAAAGAATTTGAAAGGATAAACACCTGGCTGTTAAGATTGATTTCCTTCTTGGTGGAGTGGCAGGGAGTCAGGAGAAAGAGGGGGAGTAGGAATGTAAAAGAAGAAAATTGTTTTAAAAAATGTACTTGATTAGAAAATGATGTATTAAGTAAGCCCACTTTTGTAAAAGTGTAAGTGTGTACATATACATATTTGTGTGTGCTATATACAAAGATGAATAAAAAAGATACTTTGATGGAAGCTTTCTTGAGATAGTGAGTTTCTGAGTGTGTCCTTTCTTCTATATTTACATACATAGAGAGATTTATAAGTATCATAAATCCCTCTTCATTGTAAAAAATTCATAAAGGAATATTACCATTATCATAAATTTTCTTTATCAAGCACAAGCATGATGTCAGTAACTAGACTAAGAGCTTCACATAAAACATCATATTTAATTTACACAAAAGTCCCACAACATAAGTATTATTACCATATGACAGATGAGGAATCTGGGTTTTATGAATGTTTTATTTACCAGAAAGACAATGGAGAGAATGGGGGAAATCCATGTCTGTCTCCTTTAGAAGACTTACTTTTGAATACCACCTGTTTCTGGCCCCTGCTCCTTGGTTCTCCTTACCCTGCTAAGCACACTCCTTCCTCTCTTGACATTTCCTGTAAAGTGGTTTTATGCCAAGAGAATCTCTTTGCACATTTTGTGCACTAACACCTCTCACTTCTACTTCCTTTGCATTCGTGGCTTTGCTAATTACGGCACACTGTGACTAAACTATCACCTTCACATACTGTTTACATTTTCAGAGGCATTTCCCTATGTTTTTATTTTCTATGTTTTTAAAAAATTATAATTGTAGAAAATGTGTGAATATACTTAATAAAAGAAGCTGCCAACATAAAGTTTCTCACTTTTAATGTAACCTTTTAGATGTTGCAAGATGCTTGAAAGTGACCTCAGAAGCCTGAACATTTATTGCATCTGTTTCTCATATCTAAACAGATTGACAAATGGCTTTCAGTGAGGTGCGTGGTGTGTGGGGGCAATAGAAGAATCTTAGTATCAATCTTTACATTTTAACTTCAATTGTGAACCAAAATTTTTAAATGTTGTTTTCTTCCTGGAAAGATGAACTGAAGTCAGGAAAGTGATTCAAAAGGCCCCAGGCTCTGCCCCAGATGATTATTTAATAATCCCTAATATTTATTGAGTGCTCACCAGGTTTGATGTTATACCAAGATAAAATCTCATGATGATTTCCGCTTCAAACACAGCAGTGAGACCTTTACAAAAACCTGACAACAGACATTTTTTTCTCTTAACCTAGATAAAACAGTAATTACCCTAATCTGTTTTGGTTTGCTAACAATAAAATACATTACTAACTAACAAATATTACATTTATGAGATCATAAAAGTTATTTTGTACTTTTATTGGTTTTATTGTTACTTTTATTGTTTTATAATAAGATTGAATCATATAGAAATATAAGAATTCATACAGAGAATGTACACTACTGCTAGTTGGTACATGTCCTATCCCACGTAACATACTTTCTCCACTGATGAAGATTATTTTATTACAGCTAAAAAGCTCAAGTACAAGTATCCCTCATATCAACTCTTTCTAAATATTTGCTCTAATAAGGTACACAAATTTCTAGCTAAAATACCATGTTTAAATTTAAAAATACATGTGTGCTTATTTTATGAGGCGCCTAGGACAAAGATACAAAGAGTGCTATAGCCCTAGTTTGGCTGTTCTCCTCATAGGATCAAGTATGATACTCAAGTTGTTGAAACTTACTGTGTATTATTTTCTTACTGTGGAGATTATTTTCATCTTCATCACCCTTTTCCTGAGCATTAGTCTTTCGGGGGTCCCAGTATTTACTGCTGGAAAAAGTCTGAGGACAGTACTAACCCAGATACAAATTAGACAGTAAGAAAGTACAACAATGGCTTTCTAGACCATGTTATTCCCAACTGAATGCATACAGTGCTTACAGAATCTCCAACAGTCCTCATGTAAGGCCACTCGGTGACCTGGAATAAGACAGTGATGAGGCCATTTGCAAACAAAAAAAAACTAGAGATCTGCTTTTTGCGATGAACACAAATGAGTGTTGCTTCTTTACCAATGTCAGATAGAGTCCTGCTTTAATCCTCCCACCTCCTAAATAAATATGTATGTATGTATATGAGATATGTTAGTATATATTTCCAGGGGTACAGTGGCCTTTGCTGTAGCAAGCACAGACCTAACTTTGTCTGCAGGTATGTTCCTGGTGACAGGCGATGTCTGGTCAATTAATATATTTCTATATATCATTGCATGGTTTGTTTACCTACAGTATAATATATATTTATTGAGCTGTAGAAGGAAAATATAACCTATCTCTACTATATAGCAAATTATATATAAATATGCTCATTAATGAGTATATTAAGTTAAATATTTAAGTAGGTTTTTATTAAATGTCGGGGTGACATTGGTTAAGAAAATTATGTAGGTTTCAGGTATACAATTCTATAATATACCATCTGTATATTTTATAGTATGTTCACTACCACAAGTGAAGTAAAGAGTAGGTATAATAAATTCCAGTTATGGACTTCCGCCAAGATGGAGGCATAGGTGGATGTGCCGTGCCTTCTCCCACAACCAAGATTAGAGAAAACTAAATATTAGCAACAGAAAACACAGCCAGAACACGGAAAATTGAACTTTTCGGAAGTCCGTTAACAACGAATTCTTCAGCCTGACCGGTAAGGGGCAAAACGAGCGGCTGGCGGAGCAGGGTTGCACAGGAGGACTCAGCCAGACACACTCAGGCCCACGGAATCCAGGCGCAGGGTCAGACCTAGTGAGTGACCCAGCGAGCAACCAGGCAAGCGACCTCGGGGGAGACAGCCGGGCCCTGGGCTGCGTGTTGACTGAGGTCACGCATTTGTGCGAGGGTGGACAGGCGAGGGAGTGGGCGGTTGGACCGGGCCGCCAGGTCCCCACGGCAAGCGGCAGTGGAGGGGGCCGCCATTTCCCTGCTCTGACCCCACCTCCACATACAGCGTCATAACCCAGCGACTCTGAGTGGCCCGGCCCAGGTGAACCACCTAAGGCACTGCTCCTCCGCACCCAGCTGTGAGAAGTGGCAGAGGGGGGTCGCCATTTCCCCGCTCTGGCCACGCCCCCACATGCAGCGTCACAACCCAGCGACCTGGGAGTCCAAGGCGCCTCTTCTCACACTTAAAGGGCCCGAACAGACCAAGAATGGCGCAGGAGGATCTCAGAGCCCCAGAAATAAATCTAAGCGATGAAGAAATAGCAAAACTCACAGATGCACAGTTTAAAACATTGGTGATCAGGATCCTCACAGAACTGGTTGATTATACGGACAAATTAGACAAATATATGAAGGTGAAACTAATTGAAATGAATGGAATTGCACAGGACACCAATAGCAATGAAAAGGAAACTGGGACTCAAATCAATGGAGTGGACCAGAAGAAAGCAAATAATGGCCAAACAGAAAGAGTCAAGAAGCAAGAATTCAAAGAAATGAGGAGAGTCTTAGGAACCTCCAGGACATCTTTAAACGCTCCAACATCCGAATTATAGGGGTACCAGAAGGGGGAAAGGCACAGCCACCAGTGGAAAACTTATTTGAACAAATAATAAAGGAGAATTTCCCCAATATGGCAAAGGAAATAGACTTCCAGGAAATCCAGGAAGCTCAGAGAGTACCAAAGAAGTTGGACCCAAGAAGGAACACACCAAGGCACATCGTAATTGCATTAGCCAAGATTAAAATGAAGGAGAGAATCCTAGAAGCAGCAAGAGCTAAGGGGACAGTCACCTACAAAGGAGTCCCCATCAGACTGTCAGCGGATTTCTCAAAAGAGACCTTACAGGCAAGAAGGGGCTGGAAAGAGGTATTCCAAGTCATGAAATCTAAAGACCTACAACCAAGATTGCTCTATCCAGCAAAACTTTCATTTAAAATGGAAGGACAGATAAAGTGCTTCTCAGATAAGATCAAATTCAAGGAGTTCATCATCACCAAGCCCTTATTATATGAAACGTTAAAGGGACTTATCTAAGAAAAAGAAGTTAAAGAAACATGAACAGTGAAAGGACAACAAACTCACAGTTATTAACAACCACACCTAAAACAAAAGCAAACTAAAAGGACAGCTAGATCAGGAGTGGAAACATAGAAATGAAGATCTCAAGGAGGGTTAGCAACAGGGGAGTGGGAGGAGGAGAAGGGGGGAGAAGGTACAGAAAATAAGTAGCATAGACAGTAGATAGAAAATAGATGGGGGGGGCAAGAATAGTACGGGAAATATAGAATCTAAAGGACTTGAGACACATGGTCATAAACTAAAGGGGGGGGTGATGGTGGGGTAGGGTGGAGGGGAATAAAGGGGGAATAGAACAACTGTAACAGCATAATCAATAAAAAAAATTAAAAAAAATAAATTCCAGTTATGAAGAAACTTTGAAGAATTACATTATTAAAGAAATTGTCTGCATGGGCTGGGAACACATTATTACGTCTCCTACTAAACTGCTAAAATACAAACTCACACTGTTCAAAATTACACCATCCAAATATTTACAGGAACAGATAATGGTCAGATGTTATATTGGAGCCCTTTGAGTGGGGCACTGAAGTGGGGGGGGAGATACAAATGAGATGCATTTTGTGGTATTTTGTTCCCTTTCAGTATCTGCAGTTGAATTACATGTGTTATAGACACAAAAAGAAATATTATATCTGGCCAGCCATGATGTTCTGAATGGACAATTATTTAGATGTATCACCAGTAAAAGTGGGAGTGGAGTTGAAAAACAACATCTTTATCTTGCACTTAAGTGTTAGAAATGATGAAAATACGATCTCATCCATCCATATAACAGTCTGAGAAAGCAGGAATTGCTGTCCCATGTTATAGCAAGAATTAAGGAGAAGCTCTTCACATTCTGAAGCTCTCATAACCTGCCATTATACCATGTTCTAATCACAGTTAATTAATTGAAGACTGTGACCTGCCTCTCCAGTGTTTCATTGTGGCTGGAATGTAAACCAAAGGTGATCAAAGTGTGAACACTTGCAGGATTATACTTTAATCCTTAAAGTCTCAACATAATGCACTTAATAGAAGATGGATATAAAAGAAAAGGTGGTACTTTTGAAATCAAGTTAGACATAAGTATGACTAATATAAATATCCTGAATTTGAAGCAATGTGTTTAGGAGGAAGAGGTGGTTCAAAGTATCCCAGCCATTTGTAACCACTTTTGTTCCTCATAAGTAAGCATTCCTGAAAAATCACAGAGCATTTTAATGCCAAGTTATAATTTAGTTCTAAGCTAGCTTTACAACACAGCAGAGGTGTCTTCTCCATTACTTCTTCCAATCTGAGATCCCTTCTCTTTTTTGAATTACTGATACTAGGGATGTCCTTACATACTAGGAGAATAAGTTCCTACCCAGAAAAAATGAAATAATACCCTGCAAGTCTCAGCAGAGTAATCATGATCTCAACATATTCAATTAATAAGTACAATATTCCTAATATTCACATGAGAGAGACATGCAGGGAGCTACCAGTGGTTTTTCATTAAGTTCCTGTGCTTCCAACTGGCCCAACATTTGCAAAAATCACTCCCCAGGTCCCATCACATCATAAGCTACAGCTCCTCTAACTCTTCATTTACCTAAGTCCTATTTCTAATGAACAAAGCACTTAGCCTTTAATATGCCTCCTGCTGCTTTTGCTGCTGCTGTAAAACTGTATCTTTCTTCTGTCTCTGTCTCTTAGTATTCTGCACTTTTGTGCATTTACATTATACTGCTGAGTGGGAGATGTTGTTTCCTAGTCTCAATACTTTGGGCGTTTTATCTTTTGTTCTTTGCCTACAAAGCTGTGGATTTACACTGAGCTACGTCCCATTATTCCCATCTACACTGAAACATGTTCATGTGTGTCAGCCATGCTAAACTCACTTAAGCTATCATAAGAAAAAAAAAACTCCAATCTCAGTGGGAGGAAACAACAAATACTTATTTCTAACTTTCGCTTCATGTCCACTGTGGGCTGTCAGAGAGGCTTGCTCATCACTAAATAATACAAGGTGAACTGATGGTCCAGTCACTATTTCCAACGTGGTCAGTTGCTGTGTCCCAGGGAATGTGACATACCTCACTTCCTCCCACAGACCACTGGCCAAAATTAGTTACATAGGCTCACCAATCAAACTGGTGCCAACCAATTTAATCCTACCTTTTTCTGGGAAAGCAGTGTGCTGGAAGCAGTTGGCAAACAGCATTGATAACTACTACAGTAAACATGTATAAAGGAAAACATTAACAGTTCTGAATTGCCTACTGTTGTACATTTCATAAAAGTGCTTTATTGGGTCCTGGTAAAAAGAGCAGAGGTTTGGGTTTGTTTTTGACTCAACATACTGTTTTTAATAGACTTGATCTTTCAGAATAGTCTTAGGTTCCCAGAAATATTCAACAGAAGGCACAGAGATTTCACATATACTCCCTGCATATACATGCCTACCTTCCTCACTTATCAACAATGTTCTGCACCAAAGTAGTACATTTGGTACAATTGATGAATCTATATTGACACATCATTATCATCCAAAGTCCATTAATTATATTAAGATTCATTCTCAGTGTTATATATCCTATGAATTTGGGCACATGTATAATAACATGAATCCACTACTATCGTATCATACAGAATAGTAAAATTGTTCTAAAAATCCTCTGTGCTCTTCCTATTCATCACTCCCTTTCCCTAACTCCTGGCAAACACCAATCATTTTACCATGCCCTAGTTTTGCCTTTTCCAAAATGTCATATAGTTGGAATCACACAGTATGTAGCCTTTTCAGATTGGCCTCTTTCAATTAGTAATATGCATTTAAGTTTCCTCCATATCTTCTCATGGTTTGGTAGTTCTTTTTTAGTGCTGAATAATATTTCAATGCATAGATGTACCACAGTTTATTTTTTCACCTACTGAAGGACATACTGGTTGCTTCCAAGTTTGGGCAACAATGAATAAAGCTGCCATAAACATCCATGTGTGGGTTTTTGTGTGGGCACAAGTCTTCCACTCCTTTGGATAAATACTGATGACTGTACTTACCAGATTGCATGGTAAGAGTATGCTTAGTTTTAGGAGAAACTACCAATGGTCTTCCAAATTGGTGGTACCATTTCTACATTCCCATGGAATTAATATTTACTTATAAATACAATGTGCTATGCCATGTTCTTGGTTATACTAATCAGATATTATTAAATTTAATATCAATCATCATAAGTAAATACTTCAAGAATCATGAGCAGAACTCAGTTTTATTGAAGTAGGAAAGCTATAACCAGACATACACTGCCTTCCACATTCCCCTTTATACTGGTGTTGCAGATATAGTCATGTTGTGCATTATCCTACCTATCTCAGTTGGCCTGCTTTTTCTCTAACACCTTTCCTGAATCTCCAACTTTAGGTACTCCAACTTTGGCAGCTGGGCCACTTAGCCCCCTTCCTATTTTTATCTATGTATCAGATTCAAAGAACCCTAGACTAGTCATTAAATGGCTCAATACCAGATAACATATGATACTAATGTTATATTGCTCACATCCTTCTTTTCTGGGACTCTGAGTTTATCTTGAAATCAAAGTGTTATCTTTTACCCTTTCTGGCTCTTATATGCCTATATTGTTATTGGTGTTTAAATCCCTCTTTATATTTTGCTAAGTATTTCAATTTCTATTAAATAAAATATTTTAATTTCAGAGTCCCAATCCTCCTGCCCCCGACCATGCCATGTAGGATGCTGACTATCCAAATGCTCATACTTTGTCATATGACCTCCATTCAACTACTCTTGTCACTCCATCACTCCCGGCCCAGTTCCTTTGATCTCAAACCCTGGAAGTCTCTAAACTGCTTTGTACACTAGTGACAATAGGCAAATCTTTCAAACACAGAGAAATCCATGCACAATCATCAATGAGTCCTAGCTCACCATTAGGTGACTAGTTGTCCCACATGCAAGTTCAGGAAATAACAAGCTGTCACATCATATTTCTTCACTGATCTATTAATGTAATGAATTATATTCATCACTTATGGGACATTAAACCACCCTAGCATTTGTTAATAAATCTTTTGGGGTAATCTTTTGATTCTTTAAATTTTTGCCAGCGTTTGTTTTGCAAGTTTTTCCCCACTTAAGCTTTCCCTACACATGTTGAAAATAAGATCGACCTCCTCTTTCTTTTGATGATCTTTGTGAAGTTTAGAGAGCCTATTTTCACCGTGTCAATAGGAAAAGGAGGACTGGGCAGGGAGATGGTGCCAAACCTTGTTTTATTTACCCTGAAAAGGATAAATAAATGGAATGGAGTAAGCTCATTCTGCATAACTCTGGCTTTAGGAAGCACAGAGAATATGGGACAGAAAGTGTATCAAAGGGATCACAAATTTTAGAACCTTAAAAATCAGGGAGAAAGAGAACCCCTTGTACTAGCAGTAGCACAAAGTATCCTTAAAGCTGACCCATCATGGAACTGATTGTATTAATTTGGGGATGGAGTGAAGGAAAGGTAATGCTTCCATTGGGATTCTCACAGAACTTTACCTACCATAAAAGCAGGCATACCCCTTCAGTCCCCAGAATACTGGAAAGCTGTGAACATCAGACTATAGGTACATCATAGATACTCATCTGTACTACCTGATTTGAGCCTTAGTACTGCAGGGGTTAGTACTTAGTACTGAATGTCAAATCAGTCACTCAGGACTCAACTGGATCAGAAGTATTAGTAGCTATCTCCTAGACCTGATCCTAAAGCACACAGGTGGCAAACAGAAGGCCCGAGGGCTGAATCTGGCCCTCCACCTTAGTTTTATCCAGCCTGGAACCTTGTTTCTACCTGGAGGCAGCACCAAGCTCTTGCTTAACTGTTAAGGAGTAGTTACATTTCTACAGTCCTAAAATTACATTCAACCCTTTGAAGGTAACCGCAAGGCTGATGTGGCCCACGGTGAAAATGAGTTTGACACCCCTGCTGTAGTAGGTGGGTTCATTTATGAACGAATAGATATACATTCAATGGCTCAGGCACAATGAGTTTACTTTTTATTCATGTAAATTATGCAGGAAAGTTAACTACAGTGCTTCTAAAATTGAAAACGTAATGGGTTTTGTGGTTGTTTTGACCAGTCACAAATATCGTGCTCTAAGGTCAATCTGTACTATGTTCAAAAGTTTTGACACTCACATGGAGTGATTGAGCTCTTCCCAGAGATTCAAAGCCCTGACCTTACTATTTTCAGTAATATGTAGAAAGTGATATCATAGCATAGTAACAGCTATTTTAAAGGCAGACCTGTCTCTCAGCCTCAACACACGGGTATTTCTCAGACTCTTTAACAGTACTGAATATAATGATCAGCAAATAAAATACTATGGAATATATAATTTATATGCTATCTATATATTAGAATTTGTAGGTTAGATTCCTCTGCACAAAATGAGACAAAAACATTCTATAGGAATTAAAGTACGTACTGTGTCACTGGGTTTACTTCAAATGGGGCATAAGAAACTAGTGATTTTTCATTTCCTATTGAATTAGTGTGACTAAATAAGCTTAGGAACACAGGCCCATTTGGGTAGATGCATGCTCATCCTACCTGATCTCTCATGTCCTATAAATAAAAGAGCTTCAATACTGGAATAAGTGGAAATTGTACTGGCATGTTATTTTGCAGGCAATATCTTATTGATGTGGGCTGATGTGAGGAGGAAAGAATAGCACAGAAGTGTGAAGGTGACTCATAATGCCATATTCGAATTATTTTCTATAAATAAGAAAGATAACACACATCATCAGTATAGCTGAGGGAATCAGTTTTTTACCCTAGTGCCAAGCATATTATTTCACATTTAGACTATTGTTATGAATAGGAACTTTGAAGGCTCCAGTGGAGAGTCAAAGTGATTTTGAAGATATGCATCTCCTCCTATACAAGACATTTAATTTTTCTTCCTTTAATGGCTGTTGATGTTAAAGTACAAAATGCAGCCTGATAAATATCTAACCCACTAGAATACAATTCCACTTATGCAGAATGATTTGGATGGTCTTGTTTATTTTTTCATGTATTTCCTTCAGGAAAGAAAAGAAATGCTGGCATTGCATCGCATTTCATTTTCTATTACATATTCAGTGAATTTATCATCTAGCCATAAATATACAAGTTAACCAACAAAATACAATGACTGCAAACTTTACATTTTTGTAATTTCTTCCCTAATTTTCTGGGGTTGAGGTGGCATTGCATTCCGGCAACCTGCCATTAGCGAAAGACTTTTGTCAGCAAGAAACTTTGTTAAGGATTGTGTTAAACAATGAACACACAGATTTTATGCAAAAATGGGAAGGATGACATTTTCTGCGCACTTTCCCTCTTGTTTGACCTTTAGAAAATATTTTATTTTCTCACCTTGGTTATTGCCATTGCCTCCCAAAGTCCCCACTCTCTGCCAAATTCTTTCACCCTGTTTATCACACAGCAACTGGAGTAATCTTGGAGGGGGGGTGATCAGAAGAGTGCTTAAAATGTTTTAATTTCTTTCCATTTCACTTTGAAAATAAATCCAGTCTTTTTCAGTATGGCCTCCAAGAGACTAGTCAATTTTTCCTCTATCAAGTCTCCAATTTTTTCAGTGTTCTTTTTCTCCATCACCCATTATTCAGGAGACCATTCATCACAGTTTACTTGAATGGTCCTGGTGCACATCTGGCATACAAAAATTCCTTTTAGTTTATTATTTGCCTTATTTGTAATGTGTCACTCTAGTACTTGTTTTGATGTGCAAACTCTTCCTGATTTGCCCCATAAAGGGTTCCTTCATGCTGGCTTCTGTGCTATTCTGAAAAATCTCCAACAATCTGGAGCACTTCTTACTACATTTTTCATTTCCTCACAAAGTTTTCTTATGAACACATGCACAGAAATAGACCAGTATGTGTTTGGCCGGCCTCCCATTATTTTTCCAGCTTCTGCCATGGTCTCATTGAGAGCTCTGTGATAGACATGTACAGTTCAGGTAGCCCTCACATCTATATGTGGTTGAAGCTGGGGGAAAAGAACTGGCAAGAATCTACTTTTCTTTCTCTGAGTATTTTAAATTTCAACATAATTAACACCACCCTATTCAAGACAGCACACAGGGTTCCCACTGATAATTTGAAGGGAACTCAGATTCAACTGAGCACAAACAGGTAACCATTTCCCTTCCACACTTGCGGTGCAGGGTGTTGAACGCTGCCTCCCTGCCTGCCATTTGGGTTCCTTGGCCCATGATATGACTCGACTACCAGGCAGCCATTAGACAGTTCAGTGGAAATTGGGGAAAAATTATACCTTAAGTAAATGTAAATTCTCCATAGAAACTAGGAGTTTAGCAATCTTTTTTTAAAATTTTTTATTAATTATGCCATTACATTTGTTCTATTTCCCTTCCTCTGTTCCCCTCCACCCTGCATACCCCTCCCCCACCATTCTCCCCTCTTCAGTTCATGAACACGTGTCTCAAGTTCTTTAGATTCTATATTTCCCATACTATTCTTACTCTCCCCCCTATCTATTTTCTACCTACTGTCTATGCTACTTATTTTCTGTACCTTCTCCCTCCTTCTTTTCCACCCACTCCCCTGTTGCTAACCCTCCATGTGATCTTCATTTCTATGGTTCACTCCTGATCTAGCTGTCCTCTTAATTTGCATTTGTTTTAGGTGTGGTTGTTAATAACTGTGAGTTTGCTGTCCTTTCACTGTTCATCATTTTTATCTTCTTTTTCTTAGGTAAGTCCATTTAACATTTCATATAATACTGACTTGGTGATGATGAACTCCTTGAATTTGATCTTATCTGAGAAGCACTTTATCCATCCTTCTATTCTAAATGAAAACTTTGCTGGATAGAGCAATTTTGGTTGTAGGTCTTTGGTTTTCATGACTTGGAATACTTCTTTCCAGCCCCTTCTTGCCTGTAATATCTCTTTTGAGAAATCCACTGACAGTCTGGTGGGAAGTCCTTTGTAGGTGACTGTCCCCTTATCTCTTGCTGCTTCTAGGATTCTCTCCTTCATTTTAATGTTGGGTAATGTAATTATGATGTGCCTTGGTGTGTTCCTTCTTGGGCCCAACTTCTTTGGTACTCTCTGAGCTTCCTGGATTTCCTGGAAGTCTATTTCCCTTGCCAGATTGGGGAAGTTCTCCTTTATTATTTGTTCAAATAAGTGTTCCACTAGTGGGTGTTCCTCTTCCGGTACCCCTATAATTTGGATGTTGGAATGTTTAAAGATGTCCTGGAAGTTCCTAAGCCTCTCCTCATTTTTTTGAATTCTTGTTTCTTCATATTTTTCTGTTTGGTCATTATTTTCCTCTTTCTGGTCCACTCCTTTTATTTGAGTCCCAGTTTCCTTTCCACTACTATTGGTTTCCTGTGTATTTCCTTTCATTTCAATTAGTTTAGCCTTCATATATTCCTCTAATTTGTGACTAAAATCAACCAGTTCTGTGAGCATCCTCATCACCAGTGTTTTGAACTGTGCATCTGAAAGTTTGGCTATTTCTTCATTACTTAGATTTATCAGCTCTGGGGCTCTGAGTTGTTCTTCAGCCATGTTTTGATCTGTTTGTGCCTGTTGTGTATGAGGAACGGAGCCTTAGTTGTTTACCAGGGCGGGGCCACCCAGGTCGCTGCTTTGTGACGCTGTATGTGGGGGTGGGGTCAGAAAGGGAGCAATGGCAGTCCTCTACGCTCACCCAGTCTGCCTCACAGCTTACCCCTGCCTACTTATCCCAGCGCAAATGTGCAAGTCTGCCGCCCTGTGCCAGTCGCTGGGGCCTGCAAGATCTGTCTCAACACTCGCCTCTTCACTGGTTTATCTGTGTGCAGATGCGCGACTGACTGCAGATAGCTAGTAGGGCCTCTTCCCTGGGTTCCGCCGGTAGCTAGCCTGCACCTGGGATCTGTGCCCCCGGCTGCCTGTGCACCACTGGGATCTTTTTTGCCCCACTGGCTCCGCTGCTGGTTTTGCCCCTCTCACCGGTTTAGCTGAGTTGTCTGTTGTTTCTGGACTCCGTATTCAATTTTCTGTGTAGTTTGATTATGTTTATTATTGTTAAAACTTTTTTGTTTTTAGATTTGGTTGTGTGAGGATGAAAAGTATTACCACCTACGCCTCCATCTTGGCGGAAGTCCCTAGGGGTTTAGCAATCTTGATATAGAGCATATAAAAGGTCGTCTAAATACTTTTGCTATAATGTTTTTTGACATTTATTATATGGAATAAATGTATAAATATTCATTTAGATCTATTTAGTAATGGTTTTTTTTTATTTTGACAATAAGCCCATTCCACAGGTAGACACTTAAAAAGAAAGGGACAGAAAAGAAAAAATATTGAAAGTTTTCCTATTGAATTTCTATTTTTCAAGAGACTTGACTTTTTGCACAGGTAAGCAGCACAAAGTGTTTGTTGATGCTCAATATCTATGCAGATGACATCACTGAGCACATAAAAATAACAAGACACAAACCTGTTGAAGAGCATGAGCAACTACTTCAAATGTGACAAATCATCTTGAGAAGACAGTGCCTAAAGATGATGACTTAGTATGTGCAGTTGCAGAAGGTATTATAAAATAAAACTGTAAGAAATGACTTTTTATTTATATCAATGACTACTGATCTAAATTAATTGAATTAATTTTCAACTCTAATTTTCCTTATACATGTACTCCCAACTGAAATAAATCACCATTAATATGTTGGCTCCATTACAAAAAAAAAATTCACATGCGGGAAACAGCCTAAGTGCCGATCTGTACATAAGTGGACAAAAAAACTATAGTACATTTATGCAATGGAATACTACATAGTAGAAACAAGGAGGGAACTCCTACCCCTCTCAACAGCATAGATAGAACTGTCCATGAGACAGAGAGCATTATCCTAAGTGAAATAACCCAGGCGGTGAAAGACAAATACCATATGATCTCACCTGTAACAGGTACCTAATGAACAAAACAAACAAATGAGCAAAATATAACCAGAGACATTGAAATAAAAAACAGATTGACAGTCATCAGAGGGGGAGGAGGTAGAGGGATAATGGGGGAAATATGAACAACATAAAAAAAGACCCAGGAAGAAATTAAGGTTACCTTAGGTGAAATAAAGAAAAATCTACAGGAAACCAACAGTGGAGGAGATGAAGCCAGGACTCAGATCAATGATTGGAATATAAGGAAGAAATAAGCATTCACCAGAACAGAAAGGAGAAAAAAATGATTGAAAAAAAATGAGGAGAGGCCTGGCTGCTGTGGCTCAGTGGATTGAGTGCCAGCATGGGAATCAAAGGGTCACTGGTTCAATTCTCAGTTTGGGGCACTTGCCTGGATTGTGGGCTGGGTCCTTGGTGGGGTGTATTCGAGATGCAACCACAAATTAATGTTTCTTTCCCTTTTTCCCTCCCTTTCCCTCTCTAAAATAAATAAATTAAATCTTAAAAAAACAATGAGGGGAATATAATGCACCTCCGGGCCATCTCCAAATGTACCAACATCCAAATCATAGGGATGCCAGAAGAAGAGGAAGAGCAAGATATTGAAAATTTATCTGAAAAAAAAATAATGAAAGAAAACATCCCTAATTTGGGGAAGGAAATACACAAGTCCAGGAAGCACAAAGTCCCAAACAAGTTGGACCCAAAGAGGATCACACAAAGACACATCATAATTAAAATGCCAAAACATTAAAAATAAAGAGATAATTTTAAAACCAGCAAGAGAAAAGCTCAGAGTTACCTACAAAGGAGTTCTCATAAGACTGTCAGCTGATTTCTCAAAATAAAATTTGCAGGCAAAAAGAGACTGATAAGAACTATTCAAAGTGATGAAAAGCAAGAACCTAGAACCTACATTATTCTATCCAGCAAAGTTATTGTTCAGAATTGAAGGTCAGATAAAGTGCTTCCTGGACAAGGCAGAGATAAAGGAGTTCATCATCACCAAGCCCTTATTATATGAAATGTTAAAGGGACTTATCTAAGAAAAAGAAGATGAAAACTATAAACATTAAAATATCAAACAATTCACAACTATCGACAACTGAATCTAAAAAAAAAAAAATACTAAGCAAACAACCAGAACAGGAATAGAATCAGAGATATGTAAATCACATGGAGGTGTATCAACTAGGAGGGGGAAGGGGTAGAATGGGAGAAAAGGTACAGAGATTCAGAAATGTAATTGGTAGGTACGAAATAAAAGGGGGGAGGTTAAGAATAGTATAATGATCCATGGACATGAACTAAGGGGGGTATTGCTGGAGGTAAAGGGACTAGCAGGTGGAGGGGGGCAAAGGGGAAAAGTTGGAACAACTGTAATAGCATAATCAATAAAATATATTTAAAAATACAAATATAGCCCTGACTAGTGTAGCTCAGTTGATTGAGCACAGGCCTGGAACCAAAGGACCATGGTTTGATTCCCAGTCAGGGCACATGCCTCAGTTGCAGGCCAGTTCCCAGCAGGGGACACATAAGAGGCAAGCAGATATGGATATTTCTCTCTCTCTCTCTCTCTGTCCTTCCCTTCCCCTCTAAAGATAAATAAATAAAATCTTTAAAATATATATAGATCTAGCCCTGGCTGGTGTAGCTCACTGGATTGAGCACAGGCCTGCGAACCAGACAATCGAGGTTCGATTCTGTCAGGACACATGCCTGGGTTGCAGACTGGTTCCCTGCAGGCCCCTTCCCAGCAGGGGATGCACAAAGGGCAACCATACTTTGATGTTTCTCTCCCTCTCTCCTTCCCTTCCCCTCTAAAGATAAATAAATAAAATCTTTAAAAAATAAAATAAAATAAATATATAGATCTACATAAAATAAGAATTGTAGTTCTATTTCTAAGGATTCAGCCTTATTATTGAATCGAAGTTTTTAAAGATTTTATTTATTTATTTATTTATTTATTTATTTATTTATTTATAGAGAGAGGGGAAGAAAGGGAGAAAGAGAGGGAGAGAAACATCACTGTGTGGTTGCCTCTCATGCTTCCATCACTGGGGACCTAGCCTGCAACCCAGACATGTGCCCTGAATGAGAATCAAACCAGCAACCCTTTGGTTTGCAGGCCTGTGCTCACTCCACTGAGCTGAACCAGCCAGGACACGAATCAAAGTTTTGATCAGCCTTGCTGATCAAAGTTTTGAGGTATTATTCCCAGTTGCAGTGGTGAGTGGTTGCCTCATTTCTTGTGGCCAAGCCCTTACTTTTATTCCATTGCAGTAGGTTAACCTTTATTTTATTGCTTTATTTCTAGGTGTTTGACTAGGTTCCCTTGCCTGGGTATTCTGGAGACATAGGTCTTCTCCTTCTCTTACTCTTACATAGTCTTCAGAGTCTGGTCAGTGATAACTGGATCTCTGCTCCCACCACCTCACCTCACTGATAATGCCACACTTGTCACTGCTTTCAAACTATTCCACTAATACTTCCCAACTCTCTCCTACTTGCTCCTTTCTGCTAACTTTGCTTACAAGTTAGTCTAGTCTCCAGGTCCATGTTTCCCACCACCTATATCCATGACCTTGTCCTGACAGAGCCACAAGTTGACTGGGAAAATATTTTGAGGCAAAAAGGAATTTTATATTTTACAACTTTATTCAGAACTTTGGGCTCAACTGACTTATCATAGCAAAGGTTGTTTGCTTCTCACTGGTGTGGTTTTTTTCCATTAAATTCTAGATCCACTATTAATTTTCCATATGGTACCTTTTATTTTTTTAAATCATTCATCATTGAGCAGAAGACCTTTATTTTTAAATTTGTATAATATTACCTACAGTCTATGTCATAATGGGCAAACAACTAGATATCACTAAGTGTTACATCCCTCTTCTGCAATAATTTTTGTGTGACTATCAGATACAATATGTGAACATCTTTGAAAATGCAAAGCACAACATTTTGTAGGCTTGTATTATCAATGAGGTCTATCACTATAATTGTTTTTGGTCTGATGGTCAGCAAAAAGACTCATCTCAGAACTTTGACTATTTAGGTAAATGTATACACCCTTTGGATCCTGCCTTCCCATCCTCTTTATGCAACAAAGGCAAAGAGAAGTAAGCTTTCACAGACTACTGGCGTTTGAAAGTGGAACACTGCAGCATTCTATTGTTTTAATAATGCCTGTCTTGCCTGAAGCATTAAGAAAACAATTTGAATCCCCTAGCCAAGCATTATTTTCTATCAATCTGGACTTATCATGCCACCTAGTGTTTTAGTTCTGAATAGCAGGGCTCTCACAGAGCAAATCAGCTAATTACAGCATTTGCTTTCATTTGGAGTAGAAGTTTCTCCATGTTATCACAATTCTGTGGTTTCTTGAATGTTGTAGACATTGTTTCAAATTAAATATAAACTGAGATGTACTCAATATCTCCTAGTTGTGTATTCAATTATGTGATGGGTATGACTTTGGAAAAATTGTTTGTTTAGCACTGGCATAATGCAGAACAAAAGATAATAATGAAAATATTCTATAGTAATCCCCCCAAAGCAGGCAACTGATAATGTTTAGGACTCATAGCATTGTTATTTATATTTTAAGTGCTTTCATAGTTGTCAATTAAAACTCCTAGGGACTTCCACCAAGATGGAGGTGTAGGTGGAAACACTTTACCTTCTTGCACAACCAAATCTAAAAACAACAAAGTTTAGCAACAATAAACACAGCCAAATCACAGAAAATTGAACAGCATGGAGTCCGACAACAAGGAACCGCTCAGCTAGACTGGTAAGAGGGGCAGAGCCAGCAGCGGAGCAGGTCGGACAAAAAAGATCCCCCAACCCAGGCAGCCAAGGGTGAATCCCAGGTATGGGGTAGCGATGGGCGGACCCAGTGAAGGTGCAAGGTGGCTGGCTGACCACGGTCACACATTTGTGTGCACATAAACCAGAGAAGGAGCAAGCAGTGAGACACACCAGGCAGGCCCCAGGGGCCAGAAGGGGCAGAGGGGACTGCTATTGTCCCTCTCTGACCATGCCCCCAAATACAGCATCACAAACCAGCGACCAGGGCGGCCCTGCCCTGGTGAACACCTAAGGCTCCGCTCCTCATACTTAACAGTTGTGAACAGATCAAAAAATGGCCCAAGAAGAACTCAGAGCCCCAGAGCCCACAAATCTAAGCGAACAAGAAATTGCCAAACTATCAAAGGCACAGTTCAAAACACTGGTGATGAGGATGCTCACAGAACTGGTTGATTTTAGTCACAAATTAGAGGAACATATGAAGGCTAAACTAATTGAAATGAAAGGAAATACACAGGAAACCAATAGTAGTGGAAAGAAAACTGGGACTCAAATAAAAGGAATGGACCAGAAAGAGGAAAATAATGACCAAACAAAAAAATATGAAAAAACAAGAATTCAAAAAAATGAGGAGAGGCTTAGGAACATCCAGGACATCTTTAAACATTCCAACATTCAAATTATAGGGGTACCACATGGAAAATCCTATAGACTCTACCCAAAAACTGCTCAAACTAATTAATGAATTTGGCAAAACAGCAGGATACAAAGTCAATATCCAGAAATCAAAGGCATTTTTGTATACAAACAATGAATCAGCAGAAGCAGAAATCAAGGAAAAAATCCCATTCGATATAGCAAAAACAAAAATAAAATATCTGGGAATAAACCTAACCAAGGAGGTAAAAGACCTGTATGCAGAAAACTACACAGCACTGAAGAAAGAAATCAGGGAAGACACAAACAAATGGAAACATATACCTTGTTCATGGATGGGAAGAATTAACATCATCAAAATATCCATACTACCCAAAGCAATATACACATTCAATGCAATACCTATTAAAGTACCAATGGCATATTTCACAGACATAGAACAAACACTTCAAAAATTTATATGGAATCATAAACGAGCCGAATAGCAGCTGCTCTTTTGAGAAAGAAAAACAAAGTAGGAGGGATCACAATACCTGATATCAAACTGTATTACAAAGCCACTGTAATCAAAACAGCCTGGTACTGGCATAAAAACAGGCACATAGACCAATGGAACAGAACAGAGAGCCCAGAAATCAACCCAATTCTCTACAGTCAATTAATATTTGACAAAGGGGGTAGTAACATAAAATGGAGTAAAGATAGCCTCTTCAACAAATGGTGTTGGGAGAACTGGACAGCTACGTGCAAAAACATGAAACTTGAGCACCAACTTACACCATACACCAAAATAAATTCAAGGTGGATAAAAGACTTAAATATAAGCCGTGACACCATTAAAATCCTAGAGGAGAACATTGGCAAGAAAATCTCAGATATTCCACGCAGCAACATTTTTACGGATATGTCCCCTAGAGCAAGGAATATAAAGGAAAGAATAAACAAATGGGATCTCATCAAAATAAAAAGCTTCTGCAGGGCTAAAGAAAACAATATTAAATTGAAAAGATGGTTTTCAAGATGGTGGTTGACTAGGACTGAGCAGATACCACTTCCTAGTACAAAAGAGACAGAAACCTGTCCGATCGGAGGAGGTGAGGCCAGCAAGCCAGCAGTTGCCAAGCATATATGAAAGTAAGAGACCAGAAACCTCATTGGTCACAGAGGAACCAGATGGTAGGGAAACAGCAGCGGTACAGTAGTCTCTGGGATGGAGCAGGGAGAAACAGCCGGCGCAGGGTAGGGGAACCAGCGCCCAGTGGCGAGAGCCCAAGGGCTTATGGGACAGCCTTCCGGGCCCAGACGGCTCCATCCCTAGGATTTTTGGGCCGGGGACCTGCCAAGTGGCCCAACCAGAGGGGAGCAGAGGTGATTTCAGTCTGTGCATAGCTCGGAGGTCCAGCGCCCAGTGGGAACTGTGTCTGCGAGAGTGCCTAAAGGTGCCTGGGACAGCGTTCAGCGCCCAGACGGCTCCCTCCCTGGGATTTTTCTGCCAGGCAGGCCGAGTGGCCCAGGCAAAGAGGTGTGGAAGAAATTTCAGCCTACACGCAAGTTGGGGAACTAGTTGCCCCACACGCAGTGTGTCTGGGCAAGTGCCTGAGGGCGCCTAGGCCAACATTCAGCGCCCAGAAAGCTCCCTCCCTAGGATTTTTGGGCCCGGACCGGCCAAGAGACCCAACCAGAGGGGAGCAGAGGAGATTTCAGCCTGCACACAGTTCTGGGTCCAGCACCTGGCGTGGTGCTGCTACATCCCTAGGGTTTTTTTTGCCAGAGGTTGACCAGGGGACCCAGACAAACACAGGAGCAGAAGGTATACACACCACGCAGCGTGCCATGAGGAGCACACAGAGTTTCTAGGTCGGCGACCAGTCCTTAGATCGGCTCCCGGCTTCCAGTCTACCCCCCTCAGACTATCTGGAAGCCCCAGGCGCTGAGGGGTCCTGGGAAAAGAGCTGAGACCCTCAACCCCCTCCCTTTCTGGCCAAGCCAGGTGGGGGGCCAGGAGAGACTTGTTTGGTAGAGTTTACAGAGAGGGTGCGGAGGACAAAGGGCCCCAACCAAGGACTCTGTGGTTGCCAGCCCAGGAGAACTCAGAGGTGCAGCCTGGGGCTCTGAATCCAGTAGACACGGCAGACTGGTCTGCTTCACACCCAGCTTGGCAGCAAACCCAGGATTGGGCAGAGGGTCTGGGGCTTCCCAACTGAACGGGGGCAGGCCTGTGCTCAATCCTGAGGGAACCAGGCAACTAGGCCGGTGAAGGTGCCTGCAAACACAGCAAACCAGACTATGGCAGTAACCCCTGAGAGGGGAGCTCTGCGAGAAAGTCCTAGTTCCCCATTGTAGGGAGCTGGGGGAGAGGCGCCAAGTATCTGGATCCTGAGAGGGGCTGGCTGAAAAAATCACAACAATCGACCCTCAACCAACTGCAACCAGAAAAACCGGTTCGGCTAGTTTGAAGCCAACAAGTGACATTTCCTTTTCTGAGGTTGTTTTTGAGAGATTATTTTTGTTTGTGTGTTTTTTGTTTTTTGGTTTTTTACTTTATTTTATTTTTATTCTTTCTTTTTTTTTTTTACCTTTCTTGCTTCTCCATTCCTTTTCTTTATCTTTTTGCTTTTTTAAAGTAATCTGTTATTTCTTTTAAACTTTATTACTGTTTCATCTTTCCATACTTTTGTCCTCTCTTCCCGGATTTTCTGTTTTATTTCTTTTTCTTTTCTTTCTAAACTTATTGCTCTTTCTTCCATTCCCCTACCATTTTTTTCTTTCTTCCTTTTATTTCTTTCCTTATCATTTCTTTCTTTTACCCACAAGAGTCACAATCAACTTGAAAATATGAAAAGACCAGAGCTGGACCCATAGAAGAGGCCTCCCAATAGTAGAGTCAGAGAGACAAATTGCACATTGTGGTAGGAGAGAAGCCACAGGTTGCTGCATATTTGAGTAGGTGGAAGCAGAGAACAACAGGATAACCAAAAGAGGCTGCACCATTGAAATTCGCAGGCATTCCACCACAAAAGTTCATACCATAAACCCAGGGTGTCAAAACAGATTAATCTAAGAAGCTGAGGCTAACAAGAAGAGTCTCACAAACAATGGGAAGACAAAGAAACAATCCCCAAATGAAAGGAAAGGAGGAATCCTCAGAAAGAATGTTAGATGAAATAGAGGCAAGTCAACTATCAGATACTGAATTCAAAGCACTGGTTATCAGGAAGTTCAAAGGGCTCACAATCAGCCACCAGAAACTACAGGGGAGCTACAATGATCTCACTGTGAACTATATCAACATGAAAAAGGAAATGGAAATTATTAGCAAGGGCCAAGAGGAAATGAAGAATACAATTTCTGAATTAAAAAACACAGTGGAAAGCATTAAAAATAGGGTGGATGAAACAGAAGATCGGATTAGTGAATTGGAGGACAAAGTAGAAAGCATCTCACAGAAAGAACAGGAAAGGGAAAAGAGGCTCAGAAAGAATGAAGAGAGATTAAGAGAAATGCAAGACAATATGAAACGTAATAATATCCGAATAATAGGAATACCAGAAGGAGAAGAAGAAGACCAAGGGATAGAAAACATATTTGAAAGAATAATGAGAGAAAATTTCCCTAATTTGACAAAAGAAAAAGTCACACAAATCCAGGAATCACACAGAGTCCCATTCAAGAGGAACCCAAAGAGGCCCACTTCAAGACACATCATCATTAAAATGGCAAAATTCCAAGACAAAGAGAGAATCTTAAAGGCAGCAAGGGAGAAAAAAGAAATAACATACAAGGGCGTCCCAATAAGGTTAGCCACTGACTTCTCAATGGAAACACTCCAAGCAAGACGAGAATGGCAAGAAATATTCCAAGTAATGAGAAACACAGGCCTACAACCAAGGCTACTTTACCCAGCAAGGCTCTCAATCAAGATAGAAGGCCAAATAAAGAGCTTCCAAGACAAAAGAAGTCTAAAAGAATATGCCTCCACCAAGCCAGCTCTACAAGAAATACTAAAAGGTCTGCTTTAAGGAAAGGAAGGAAAAGAGACAGACAGAGAGGAACACAGGTACAAAAATGGCAATGAATAAATACCTATCAATAATAACCTTAAATGTAAATGGATTAAATGCTCCGATCAAAAGGCACAGAATAGTGTCATGGATAAGAAAGTATGACCCACACATATGCTGCCTACAAGAGACCCACCTCAGGACAAAAGACCATCACAGACTAAAAGTGAAAGGCTGGAAACAAATTTTCCAAGCAAATGGACAAGAAAAAAAGCTGGGGTAGCAATTCTCATATCAGACAAAATAGACTTCAAAAAAAGAGCCATAAAGAGTGACCCAGAAAGTCACTTCATAATACTCAAGGGAAGAATCCACCAAGAAGACATTAACATCATAAATATATATGCACCCAACATAGGAGCACCAAAATATATAAGGAAAATCTTAGAGGACTTCAAGAAAGATATAGACAGCAACACAATTATAGTGGGGGATTTTAACACCCCACTATCAAAAATGGACAGATCTTCCAAACAAAATATCAACAAAGATATTATGGCATTGAACAACACCCTTGATGAAATGGACCTAACTGATATATACAGAGCTCTTCACCTTAAAGAAGCTAAATACACATTCTTTTCAAATGCACATGGAATATTCTCAAAGATAGACCACATAATAGGGCACAAAACAAGCCTCAACAAACTCAAGAAAATTGAAATCATACCAAGCATTTTCTCTGACCATAAGGGACTGAAACTGGAAACCAACCCCAAAGGAAAAAACCCAAAACACCCAAAATCATGGAGACTGAACGGTATGCTATTAAACAATGAATGGCTCAAGAACGAAATTAGG
This sequence comes from Artibeus jamaicensis, assembly GCF_021234435.1. NCBI lineage: Eukaryota > Metazoa > Chordata > Mammalia > Chiroptera > Phyllostomidae > Artibeus > Artibeus jamaicensis. The sequence continues at coordinate 2,710,401 of NW_026522028.1, read as the reverse complement.
GAAGAAATCAAAAGTTTCTGGAAACAAATGAAAATGATCTCACAACAACCCAAAACTTATGGGATACAGCTAAGGCAGTCCTGAGAGGGAAGTTTATAGCAATACAGGCCTACCTAAAGAAAACAGAAACATTTCAAACAAATGACCTTACTCTACGCCTGCAAGAACTCGAGGAACAACAACAAAAACAGCCCAAAGCAAGTAGAAGGAAGGAAATAACTAAGATCAGAGCAGAACTAAATGACATAGAGACTAAAAGTATAATTCTAAAAATCAATGAATCCAGGAGTTGGTTCTTTGAAAAAATAAACAAAATAGACAAGCCTTTAAGTAGGCTCATCAAGAAAAGAAGGGAACAGACACAAATAAACACAATCATAAATGAAAGAGGAGAGATTACAACTGATACCACAGAAATAGAAAGGATTGTAAGAAATTACTATGAAGAACTGTATGCCAAGAAATTTGAGAACCTAGGGGAAATGGACACATTTCTAGAAAAATATAATCTCCCAAAACTCAATGAAAAAGAAGTAGAACACCTGAATAGACCCATAACAGCAAAATAATTTGAAGCAGTAATAAAAAAAACTCCCATCACACAAAAGCCCCGGACCAGATGGATTCACAGGAGAATTCTACAAAGCATTTAAGGAAGAGCTAACCCCAATTCTTCACAGACTATTCCAAAAAATCCAAAAGAATGGAAAACTCCCAAACTCCTTTTATGAAGCCAGCATCATCCTAATTCCAAAACCAGATAGAGATACAACAAAGAAAGAAAACTTTAGGCCAATATCGCTGATGAACATAGACACTAAAATCCTCAACAAAATATTGGCAAATCGCATCCAACAATATATCCAAAAGATCATACACCATGACCAAGTGGGATTCATCCCAGGGATGCAAGGATGGTTCAACATTCGCAAAACAGTAAATGTAATTCATCACATAAACGAAAGCAAAGACAAAAACCACATGATCATATCAATAGACGCAGAAAAAGCTTTTGATAAGGTACAACACCCATTTATGATAAAAACACTCAGCAAAATGGGAATAGAGGGAACATTCCTCAATATAATAAAGGCCATTTATGAGAGACCTACAGCCAATATCATACTCAATGGACAAAAACTAAAAGCTTTTCCACTAAGATCAGGAACAAGACAAGGATGTCCACTTTCACCACTTCTATTCAATATAGTATTAGAAGTTTTGGCCACAGCGATCAGGCAGGAAAAGGAAATAAAAGGCATCCAAATAGGAAAGGAGGAAACAAAACTGTCACTGTTTGCAGATGACATGATAGTGTACATGGAAAATCCTATAGACTCTACCCCAAAACTGCTCAAATTAATTAATGAATTTGGCAAAACAGCAGGATACAAAGTCAATATCCAGAAATCAAAGGCATTTTTGTATACAACAACGAATCAGCAGAAGCAGAAATCAAGGAAAAAATCCCATTCGATATAGCAAAAACAAAAATAAAATATCTGGGAATAAACCTAACTAAGGAGGTAAAAGACCTGTATGAAGAAAACTACACAGCCCTGAAGAAAGAAATCAAGGAAGACACAAACAAATGGAAACATATACCCTGTTCATGGATTGGAAGAATTAACATCATCAAAATATCCATACTACCCAAAGCAATATACACATTCAATGCAATACCTATTAAAGTACCAATGGCATATTTCACAGACATAGAACAAACACTTCAAAAATTTATATGGAATCATAAACGAGCCAGAATAGCAGCTTCTCTTTTGAGAAAGAAGAACAAAGTAGGAGGGATCACAATACCTGATATCAAACTGTATTACAAAGCCACTGTAATCAAAACAGCCTGGTACTGGCATAAAAACAGGCATACAGACCAATGGAACAGAAGAGAGAGCCCAGAAATCAACCCAACCCTCTACAGTTTATTAATATTCGAGAAAGGGGGCAGTAACATAAAATGGAGTAAAGATAGCCTCTTCAGCAAATGGTGTTGGGAGAACTGGACAGCTATGTGCAAAGAAATGAAACTTGAGCACCGACTTGCAGTATACACCAAAATAAATTCAAGGTGGATAAAAGACTTAAATATAAGCCGTGACACCATTAAAGTCCTAGAGGAGAACATTGGCAAGAAAATCTCAGATATTCCACGCAGCAACATTTTTATGGATATGTCCCCTAGAGCAAGGAATATAAAGGAAAGAATAAACAAATGGGATCTCATCAAAATTAAAAGCTTCTGCAGGGCTAAAGAAAACAGTATTAAATTAAAAAGACAACCAACTGTATGGGAAAACATATTTGCCAATGATACCTCAGACAAAGGTTTAATCTCCAATATATACAAAGAACTTACACGACTCCACTCTAGGAAGACATTGAACCCAATTAAAAAATGGGAAAAGGACTTGAACAGACACTTCTCTAAAGAGGACATACAGAATATCCAGAGACACATGAAGAGATGCTCAATATCGTTAGCTATCAGAGAGATGCAAATTAAATCCACAACGAGATACCACTTTACACCAGTCAGGATGGCTATAATAGACAAAGCAACAAACAACAAATGTTGGAGAGGCTGTGGGGAAAAGGGGACCTTAGTTCACTGTTGGTGGGATTGCAGACTGGTACAACCATTATGGAAAACAGTATGGAATTTTCTCAGAAAAATAAAAATCAACCTGCCTTTTTTTTTAAAGATTTTATTTATTTATCTTTAGAGGGGAAGGGAAGGAGAGAGGGAGAGAAACATCCATGTATGGTTGCCTCTAGTGCGTCCCCTGCTGGGAACTGACCAGCAGAGAACCTGCCTGCAACCCAGGCATGTGCCCTGACTGGGAATCAAACTGCGATTGTCTGGTTCGCAGGCTTGCGCTCAATCCACTGAGCTACACCAGCCAGGGCTCGACCTGCCTTTTGACCCAGAAATTCCACTGCTAGGATTATACCCCAAGAATCCTAAAACATCAATTTCAAAGAACCTATGCACCACAATGTTCATAGCAGCACAATTGACAATAGCCAAGAGCTGGAAGCAACCTAGGTGCCCATCAGTAAACGAATGGATCAAAAAATTGTGGTACATATACACAATGGAATTCTATGCAGCAGAGAGAAAGAAGGAGCTCCTACCCTTTGCAACAACATGGGTGGAACTGGAAAGCATTATGCTGAGTGAAATAGGTCAGGCATTGAAGGACAAATACCATATGATCTCACCTTTGACAGGAAGCTAAAGAATAAAACAAATGAGCAAACAGAATAAAAACAAAGACACTGAAATAGAGAACAAGTGGGCAGCGACCAGAGGGGAGAGGGAAGGGAATTTAAGGGGAAAAAGGGGGAGGGATTTTGAGGAACAAGTATGAAAGACACAGGGATGAGGACTGGGGGGGGGGAATTGGAGGGAAGGGGGAGACGGGGTGGGGGGTGGGATGGGAGAAATAGATTAAAAAATGTACTTGAAAAGTAACTAAATAAAATGTATTATTAAAAAATTATAGGGGTAGCAGAAGGGGAAGAGGAGCAGACATGAGTGGAAAACTTATCTGAACAAATAATAAAGGAGAATTTCCCCAATCTGGCAAAGGAAATAGACTTCCAGGAAATCCAGGAAGCTCAGAGAGTCCCAAAGAAGTTGGACCCAAGAAGGCACACACCAAGGCACATCATCATTATATTACCCAACATTAAAATGAAGGAGAGAATCCTAGAAGCAGCAAGAGATAAGGGGACAGTCACTTACAAAGGACTTCCCATCAGACTGTCAGTGGATTTCTCAAAAGAGACATTACAGGCAAGAAGGGGCTGGAAAGAACTATTTCAAGTCATGAAATCCAAAGACCGACAACCAAGATTGCTCTATCCAGCAAAGCTTTCATTTAGAATGAAAGGACAGATAAAGTGTTTCTCAGATAAGGTCAAATTCAAGGAGTTCATCATCACCAAGCCCTTATTATATGAAATGTTAAAGGGACTTACCTAAGAAAAAGAAGATAAAAAAGATGAACAGTGAAAGGACAACAAACTCACAGTTATTAACAACCACACCTGAAACAAAAGCAAATTAAGAGGACAGCTAGATCAGGAGTGAACCATAGAAATGAAGATCACATGGAGGGTTAGCAACAGGGGAGTGGGAGAAGGAGAAGGGGGGAGAAGGTACAGAAAATAAGTAGCATAGACCATAGATAGAAAATAGATAGGGGGGAAAGTAAGAATAGTAGGGGAAATCTAGAATCTAAAGAACTTGAGACATGTGGTCATAAACTAAAGGGGGGAATGGTGGGGGATGGGTGTGCAGGGTGGAGGGGAATGAAGGGGGGAATAGAACAACTGTAATGGCATAATCAATAAAATATATTTAAAAAATAAAAATAAATAAAACTCCTAAAAGTCATCCCTGTGTCCATGTTTCTACAATGTAACATTTCCTCTTTCAGAACATGTCCTCTTCAGAATTCTATTCATGACCATTAAATAAACCAGCAAAGTCAGGTATTTGTGAGCAGGAGAGGTTTGACCTCAAAGCAGGGATTTTCTCTTTGCAAAATATGAGGAAACAGAACATAAAGCAAGAGACCGAAGACAACCAAAGAAGAAAATAATAAGGTTGTGAGACTGTGCCAGTAATCAGAGTAATTAGCAAAAGGGCAATGAGTCATGGCCAACAGAAATAAAATCCTAAGACATAGGCAAAAGCAGTTACATTAACATCGCTACTACTGGTGAAAAATGAATACAAGAGGAAGCATGGTGATAAGCAAACAAAAAACACAAGGAACACATTATGTTGAATATGAGATATACATTCTTGGGAACCCAAGGATTGAGAAGCATTTAAAGTTGGTAGGAAAGAACTAAAGCAATGTAAGAGAGGTAAGACAATTTATATCTATGACAATGTACATATATATATATATATATATATATATATATATATATATATACTGCATTAGTAATTATTAGCACCATATTTGTGACTAATTTTGTCTACATTTTATATTGGAGGGACTTATTACTTATGTTTTTACTTGGCTATTCTGGTACCTGGATTGAACCCAGGCACTCTTACTTAAAGATGCACTTAAAGTATTGTGTCACTCTGACTCCAGAGAGTGTGCATATGCATATATGTGTGTTCATTCTTCCTTCCTTTTCTTTTCTGTTCAGGAGATGTGCAAGTCTAGCTGTGGAATTTGCCCATCTGTCTTCTATGTCTGCTAAGCAGTGTGGTTTTAGCTAATATCCTGGTCAATAGTGTAAGATTTACATATTTGAACACAGGTATGTATCTGTGCTATAAATAGGGGAGTTAATCCCCCTTATGGGGTCTTTAAGAATCATGCTCCAATGGGGCCAGAGAAATTACATTTGGAGAAGCATGTGCAATCAAAGGATTTGTCAAACTCACAGGCCCTCAAGAATGACACAGCACACCACACAGGGCACCATATGGGAAGAGCTCCAAGGAAGCAGATTCATCCAAGCAGGTGGGGAGCCAAGGGGGAGCAAGGAGCAGTGCACATGTGGGGGGTAGAATCAGGGGGGAGTACACAGGCCAAAGGTGTGAGGGGACGTCATCGCTGTGTTTTCATTAGTGGTCACAGGCAGACGACGGCAAGAAGGGGATCTTATGAAAGAAACCAGACACATCACACTGGTATATCTGGTCACCTAGGCAGACTCTTCATGGCCCATTTGTGGGGACATTGAGGCAAGAGGAAAAGATGGCCTTTTCAAATTTAGAATATAATATCGTGTCATTATTTTTGTGATTCCATAGCCAAATAATGAGTAGCTTTCACAAAATTGGTGCTATGCGTATTGTTGTTCAATAAATATTCATGGGGAGAAAGAATCATTAATGAAAGAAATGGTCTTCATTTTCAACATTGATTCCCTAATCAAGGACTTCATCTCCTCTACACCTGCAATCCTGTCCTTCATAAGTAACACTCATAACAAACAAATAAGCCTTCATATAAATCCACCCTAGATGTTATCATGATTTTCAAAAAGAAAACAATATTCCAGTTATGAGCTGCTGTATAACAAGGCATCTTGAAACTTGTTTAAACATTGATCTTAAAAAAAAAAACAATGCCTTACTTTTCATCAAGAGTGTGTAAGTTAATTAGTCTCAATTGTGCAGCCTTTGCTTGGGTTCTCACATGTGTTGGCTGGATGGGAGGCACTGAAACTGAAATAATCTGAAGCCCCAACAAGGCTTCATGGCCAAGATGGCTCATTCAGTGTGACTAGCAGGTACTGGTTGGTAACTGTCAGCTGCAAGTACAGCTGATACCGGGAACTGCAGTTTCCATATGTGACCTCTCCCATAATTCAGGCTTCTCAGGGGTCAGGTAGGTCATAGACTTATGGGAGGATCACTTTGTACATTATATATATGCCTAACCAGCAGGGTGTACATCTGAACTAATGTAATGTTGCATGTCATAGTGATTTAAAATTTTTAAAGAATAACAGCTCAAACACAGATGTCTTTGCCTTTTTATTAGCATTGTACTCTACCATGACATTTATTATGATTCCCTATGCCCTCTCATATCAAAGCTAAATTCTCTTGTTTCTAATTTCCAACCTGTCCTGGTCTTACATCTCTCTGATTCTTCTGTACCCTCCTTCCTATAACCTTTTTGCTTCTTGACGTATGATGCCCCCATCCCACTGACTCCAATCTTATGTTACATTCATTTGTTGTTTATAGACCATGAGTCTTTAACAAAAAAAGATTTTATTTGTTTTTAGAGAGAGGGGAAGGGAGGGAGAAAGAGGAGAGAAACGGCAATGTGTGGTTGTCTCTCGAGTGCACCTGCCTGTGGACCTGGCCCATAACCCAGGCATGTGCCCTGACTGGGAATTGAACCAGCAACCCTTTGTTTTACAGGCCGGTGCTCAATCCACTGAGCCACACCAGCCAGGGAGAGACCCTGAGTCTTTTCTCTGAATATCTCCGTAACTATAGCAGACCATAATGATTTCCCCTCCAGTAGCATAAAGGACATTTTTATGTAATGGTTCATGGACTGACTGTCTTCACATGTGTGAGTTTTATCTTTCCAAATATACTATAAAATTTTGTGTCTATGGTCTCTGTCACCAAGTCTGATATTCCTTCGGGATTCTGTATAAGTCCCAACCTCCAAGACTGGTTCAGTGGAGAACTGGCAACAAACTACACCATGGTGGTTTAGCTGTGACAAAGTCAGGTGGAGCCCTCCATACCAAAATTATCAATGGAAATGTTAGGCTGCAGTAACTATCTTGACCACAGTGAGGTAAAACAGAGTATACGAACCACATATGCATGTAAATTTTGTGCTATGTTTACCACTGAGTCCTCTCAACAAATTAGAAATTTGTCCTATAGAGCGAACAGAGGGAGAAGCTAGGAGCTACGATTTCTCAATTTCCATTCAACGATATTTTCCTTTCGGCTAGGTTGAGACTGAAATGCCTTTGATAGGATAATTCATCCCACAATTAACAAGGAAGCATAAAGCACGAGTTCAGTAAAAGGATAAGATATTTTCCATAGCAGGTTCTGATCTGGGTTATAAAATGTAGAGGGATAAGAAGTTACTAAGTATATTGTAGGAAAGCAGGTTTCTCAAGAAAGGAAGAGAAAAGATACAAGAGGAGGTCAGGCTACCACTATCCTTGGGAATTCTGGATTTCATCCTTGTCCCATAACATGGCAGTCACAAGGGTGCTAAATGAAGGTTCCTTTTTCCTCTTTTTTTAATTTAATTATTGTTCAAGTACAGTTTACTGTCTTTTACTCCCATCCCAGTCCACCACCCCAGTGCTGCCCACCTCCCTCCCATTTCCACCCCCCTTAGTTGTTGTCCATGTGTCCTTTATACTTGTTCCTGTAAATCCTTCCCCCTTTTCTCCTGAAATTCCCTCCCCTCTCCCCTCTGGTCACTGTCAGCCTGTTCTCTATTTCAGTGTCTTTGGTTATATTTTGCTTGCTTGTTTGTTTTGTTTTTTAAGTTCCTGTCAAAGGTGAGATCATATGGTATTTGTCTTTCACCACCTGGCTTATTTCACTCAGCATAATGCTTTCCAGTTCTGCCCATGCTGTTGCAAAGGGTAGGAGCTCCTTCTTTCTTTCTGCTGCATAGAATTCCATTGTGCAAATGTACCTAGCTTAATCAAGGAGTGGCTATGTTAGAGTGCAAAAGACAGGATGATAATGTTTTTCTTCCTATAGCCCCAGTGATGGAAGGCAAACCCTGGTTCCTATCCTCTGGTTTGGTCACATTTTGTCCCTGTTCCTCTGAGTCTTGGACTTGAATGAAGCTGGAAGTGATTGTAAATTTAGCCACTGGATTTTGTTCAAGGGAACAGCAAGAGACTGATGGCTTTTGCAGCATGTCTGTGCTCACATGTGCCTAAACCCACCTGCAGTGCTTACAGGGAGCAAGCCCTGTGGGCTCTTTCCCAGGCCCAGTAGGCAAAGATACCCACCCACCTTGTCACCCAACACACCCACAAATACAGTTAGGCAGTAGCTAAGGCAGTCGGAGATACAAATTGGGGAAGGAGTGAATTCTTTTCTTCCTTGCTGTATCAGATGTTAAACAAGTTGCCCACAAAAGGAAGTTTTTCTCAACATCTGTGTCCTGCACCACCACTCATTTTAGGCATTTTGGCGAGTATGGGTTGAATAATTGTGTGGTTCATTTCAGCCATCTTTATCTGCTCTCTAGATAAGATAAGCCAGGCCTCAGATCTGTCAGTGAGAGAACTGACTGTTCCAAAATGTCCTTTTCCCAAACAAAGCAAATATACTTCCAAAGTAAGTGTATTATCTTAATGAATTCTGCCCATATTAATTTGGCTATTGCCTCACATGCAAAAAAAACTCAATGTACTGTATTTTTTGGACTATAAGACACACTTTTCATCTCAAATTTGAGAGGAAAAGGGGGTGAATCTTATAGTTCAAATGTAGCTTTATATTTACATTGGTGAAATATTATGTTATTTATGCTATTAAATATGTTACCACATTTTTTGCTTCAAAAATGTTTTTCCTATTTTCCTTCTCTAAAACCTAGGTGTGTCTTATGGTCTAAAAATATGGTACTTTAACTGAATCTATAATACAATCAAGTACATAAAAATAAATATTGTATTAATTTTAAGACACATCTTCCTTTAAAATGTTAACAGAGATCTTCATGCTACCTAGCTGAGTATGCATTTTATTAGTACGAGGGGAACTCAAGAAATTCTATGTTTTCCCATCCCATTTGTATTCCAAAGTCATGTAGGTGTTTACTCTTAACTTTTTTAAACAGGCTAAAAAGTAATATCAGAAGTTCTCAGCATAGAATCAGCCATTATAGCAGTTGTTTAAAATTGTCAAATGCAAATATAGATCCAAAGTGATGTAGTGAGTCTAAGTTAAAGAGGTATCTCTTCTGGCATGTGTTCCTTTCAATAATTGTATTCATCAACAGGTTTTGTTTATTTATGTTTTGAATCTCCTTCTATTTATTTATTTATTTATTTATTTTAAATCGACATATTGAATGAAATGAAGAAGCTAGGAGCCCAATTTTATTCTAAGCTGAAACACACATGTAAAACAACAGCAAGAATGTTCGTTATTATGTATCTGAGTCTGGCAAGAAGAAAGAGTGAAATGTAGTGCTCCCAGAATAAATCTCAAAAAAGATAATATAAACTATAAATGTGTATTGAGTTTATTAAAAGGAAAACCCACAGATGATAGGAAAGCCACTGATGTTTAAGTCTAATGCACAACTCCAAGATGTCAAAATTAACTCCCTCACAAGTCATTTCTTTTCTAGATGTTGGTCCTACCTTTGTCCAATTCTCTTGTCCTAGACTATGTGTCAAAAGCATCAAAATTGAGGACTGAAATGTAAAATGTAATTAATAGAACTGTTATTTTCAAGGGATTTCAAGCAACCATTTGAATCATTGTTACAATGAAATTACTAGATCTACTCATGTTTCTTGTATAAAAATCAAATAGTTTTAGAACATTTCTGAGTAAAGAGCATGTTTTGAACTTATCTTGGTAGGAAAAGCCAGGTCCTAAGCTTTGTGAAAAACACCAGAATGTTTGCATTCTTCAAGTTTTGGACTTTGGTGTGAATAAATTATTCATATCAACAATTGTGCTCTGCTTCTATGGGTCTTAGGATTTCTGGAATATTATTTAATAGGTGAGCAGAATAAAAGAGCAAAACAGGGCACAAATTTTGGAAATTATGTGACTTGAAAAAGGTAATTGGGCCTTGAAAGCCTAATTAGAAAGCAGTATTTTATGAATCTTGCCCTGGCTGCTGTAGCTCAGTGGATTGAGCACAGGCCTGTGAAACAAAGGGTCGCCGGTTCAATTCCCAGTCAGAGCACATACCTGGGTTGCAGGCCAGGTCCCCAGTAGGGGACACATGAGAGGCAACCACACATTGATGTTTCTCTCTCTCTCTTTCTCCCTCCCTTCCCCTCTCTCTAAAAATAAATAAATAAAATATTTAAAATAATAATCTTAACTACTTTATATTTAAGAATAATATTGCCAATAAATAAACTACTAAAGACTCTCTTAAATGACACACAAGAGAGAAAGATTATTAAATCATATTTTATTATTAGTTTTTTACTTTTCTCTTGGTGTTCTCATACTATAGTGCTTCATGTCAGGCATTAAAATGATATGGTTAGTTCAGAATCACATTAATATTTAAATATCATATACATGTAGTCAAAATGCATTTTTGAAGTATCATTTATTTAAGAATGCTTTATATATTCAAGCTGATATTTAGTGAAATAAAAATGGATGATATTCAGTTACCAACTCTTTTTAATACATTGTTATTTACCATTTTGAAAGAGATGACTTTGCAACATTCTTTACATTTTTGCACTCATGTTCTGCCTTAATCTCCTATATAGTGATTTCAAAATAGATCCATTTAATGTTTAGCTAAAATGCACAAATAGTCAAAATTAAACTTCACTATGGTTTGCTGAGTACAGTAAAGATAGCAAATCTCACTTTGTTGCAGATATTCTGGCTCCACTGAAAAGATGTAAGCTAAAACTAATAATGCAGAAATCTCAACAGTGATAGTACTAAAACTTATTTTTAGGATTTCAATGAGCTTTTGTCATCAGATTACTTCTCAACACAATCTTACAGTGAAGTGGAATTAAAATAGATTTGGTCAATGGATGTGGTTAACGCTCAGGATAAATCACAGACAAAAATGATTAAGTATCTGGAAGTAATAACATAACCCAAATGTTTATCATATGCCAAAATCTGAAAATGCAAATCCCAATAAAAATACAAGACAACAAAATGACATGGAGTAAGAGAAATAAAGGAGAATGATCAGATATCTGTGCTTCATGTTATAATTTTTTAGTTGGAGGCTTATGACCTCTACTTTGGGACTTTCACCAGAACTTAGAGTTACTAGTTTATCAGGGCAACAGCTAGTGTTTCTATAATGGTGAAGGGGAAATTGCTGATATTTCTATTGAAATTTTTCAAACACTGTATTGTTTCTATAAAAAGAATTTAAATACACCCATTTTCCTTAGCTTAGCCCTTGACACGTCTCACTTTTTTTCTCTTTTCTTTCTCCCTTTCCCTTTTTTTGGCTACTTCCACCCTAGGCATTCAATTGTCAGGAAAATATAGAATTATGGCCAAAAAGAAATAAATAAAAAGTTGGTATATGTACCATGAAAGAGTCACAGACAACATGCTGTAGAACTTCAGTGGATGGAAGGAGAGGCTGCGAGGGAGTTTCTGGAAAGATACCATTGACAATATTTGAGATGGGCTTTGAATATTGGGTGCATTTTGATATGGATGAGAAGAGTTTTATGCGCTGAGACCAGTGCTAGTAGTCACATAGAAGAGAAACATTACAGAGCATCTGTGGGTAAAATTGGATTGGGCAAATTTCATTAGAGCACAAATAATATGTGGAAGATGAATAGGAGGCTAGGTTATGACAATAATGTGGTGGTGAGAGGGACAGGGGCGGGAGGACCACGTAGATCCTTGAAACTCGGGCCCCCAAAATGCACACAATAAACGGTAGATGTGAGGAGGAAGCAATTGAATGGATGATTACAAAAGTTGTGGGGGCAACTTTTCCTGCAAGTACCCCCATCTGCCATGGATGAAAGTAAACAAGACAAGACATGATCTGCTTAAGGAGGAGGGGTGGCCAGTTTCTTAGGGGGAAAAGGCCTTGAGCAGTGGCCAGTTTCTCAGGGGAAAAAGGCCTGGAGTCCCTTCCTCAAAGGGCTTTTATTGAGTTGTAATACACAGGAATACAGGGCAGCAAGGATCAAACAGTAGGTAACATTTCAAAGAAATATGAGGGCTTAGTCTGAGTCAGAGTCTGTCAGGAAGAGAGTTTTGCAGAAACTTTTAGGGTTACCTGCTTGGACCCTTAACATATGAATGAAAGCACTCTTAGCAGAGCAGATTTCAGAGGTTTTTCAGGAATTCTTTGTGATGTCAGATTTTTCCCCCCTGGGATCCACTCTAGCAAGGCAAGGAGCTGCACCTCTCCCCATCAGTTATTCAGGCTTAAGGAGATTAGAGCCACAAAGTGCTTCTCCCAGAGAACATGGGGACTCAGGTTATGTCACAAAGCCGGGGGCGGGGGTAAGGTCCATTGCTCCTTCTTTGTTGCAGTCCCCCCAAGTCCTTCCATGATGGCCTCCCATATGATCGAGTCTGGCTTAGTTTACTCCCTGCTGTGAGGGATCTTACCCTTCATTGACTTCCAACCATGCTTTGGGGGCAGGGAGAGGAAACTGAGGCAGCATTTGCTACCAGAGACAAGCCTTGTCTCCTGTGGCTCACATTCCAGAGGTCACTCACAGCCTTAGACATGGGAGATGGTTTATAATTCCTGAAACTAGGCAAAGCAGTCCACAACAAAAAGTGGCACAATGATTCCCAGATCTAATTTTGCCATCTCAGTGTATATCTTTTTCAGGGAACACTTGAGAATTCTTAACAAAAGTAAGTCTGATTTTCTTCATTTTTAATTCAGAAAATAAATATTGATACCGTATTTCTATTGCACCACAAAAGTAGACATTGCTGATGTAATTACAACCAAAGAGTAACCCAGTTCCAAAAATAATCATTGGGCTTCAGTCTTTGGAAGTTCTCACTTCTCAAACTGGTGAATGACTTCTGGGAGTCTAAGCAAAATCCTCAAAATGAAGCCAACATAGGCAACCTCAGGGGCTGCTGGAAAGCTAAAGAATAGCCATGATCCTTTGGCTCTCACTCCTTTCATTGGTGGCTGGCATGTGTAAAATGTGGCTGTTCACTGCTATTGTATTTGACAGGTGGGCAGCCTTGACTTTCACAGGATACACACTGCAGCTCAACCATTCTATGTTATTTGATAGGCCCCCCGGTTTGTTAATGTCCTGATAACAGGACAGAGGCAACCATTTCATTCAGACTTTGGTAGGGAAACGAAAGAGGAAGACCAATGTTATGAAGTCAACAGCTGCCACTTCATTTATTAAGGGGTGGCTCTTGTAGGAATAGTAGTATAAAATAAATGCAGAAAAAGCAGAAGAGAGTTTAAGACCAAAAGGGGATTAGAAGGTTGCATATTATTCCACTAAATCATGGGTAATTTATAGCATTAGCATGGACACAGACTTCCATGAGGAGGAATAAAAATTTTTAAAAATATATAACTTTATGGGTACTATGTGCCAGGCAGCAATACATGTAAATTCTATTTATTCTGTTAAGAGACAAGGAAACTGAAGAGAATTCAAGAGCATAAATCTATGTTGAGAGCCAGGATTTGAATCCCAATATTTTCTCCCTCTTGAAACTATGCTTAGAGATTGCTCTAAAGTAAATGTGCATGTCCTGCCCCCCCAAAAAATTCATATGGATTCTAGAGGTCAAATACTAACCACTAGTGTGATGGTACTACTCCTAGTAGATGGGACCTCTGGTAGGTCATTAGGCCATTAAGGTGGAGCTTGTGTGAATGAGATTAGATGCCTTCATTTGAGCCTGGAGACCACCCCCCCTTGCCCCTGCTGCCATGTGAGGACTCAGCAAAAAGTTGGCTATCTATTAACCAGGAAGTGGGCTCTCACCAGGCACCAAATCTCTTGGTGTCTTGATCTTGGACTTCTCAGACTCCAGAACTATGACAAGTAAATTTATGATGTTCATAAACCACATGCCTAAGATATTTTTGTTGTAACAGCCCAAACAGCCTGACAGATGTATTATTCAGACCTTAAGAAGACTTGTTTTTACCTGAATCTATATGGTTCTGGTATAGCAATAAGACAATTTTCTACACACATCAATCTGTGTCTCTTGCTTCAGAAAAGTGACATTGACATGTTGGGCAAACACTTTTAACTATAAATGCAACTGGCATTTACTACACACTGTCCCATGCCAAAGAAAATAATGGAGGAATCTTTGCAATGCTATGGCACCTATACAAGGGCAGGCAAATAGAGCTGCAAGGATGCAAAACAGTTCATTCTTGGATTACTTATTAATTATTGTATTATTCGCCATACAAACAACTGTAAACCTACATTTGCCCACCGCGGGACATCACTCAGGCATCTTTCAGTGATATGGACCATGGCACAATAGAGAAAGTATAGGGAAACTCAATGAAAAATACCAAAGTGCCCTCTGGTCTTTTCAACCAAAACTGATTTTAAAGGGCAGCATTACTGGGTCAAAGGCTCTGGAAACTGTGAGGGACAATAGGTGTAAACAATTTGGCATTTAATGACAGAGGGAGGGGAGGAGGCACCAGTGATTAAATAATGCAGTGAGGACTGCAGCATCCTGGCAGAGCTGAGTTGTTTTTATGCTCAGCCACAAAGGGGTCCTGAACAAACCTGGAGGTTGTGAGTCGATGATGGACTATGAGTGGGTTTGTCAGAGAGATCAGGGAAAAAGAAAGGGGAAAATGCTTCCATAACAGGAATAACAAAGAGCTTGAAATGAGAGTGAGGCCCAGTCTGCAGGGAAGTGAAAAACCTCACAATGACTCTCCATTTCACTTGGAGTAAAGGCTGGAGTCCTTATTAGAAACTACAGGTCCTAAACATTATTGGTTATTCTTTTTCTCTTTGATCTGACCTCCTACTTCCCTCCATCTTGCTCATTCTACTGTAGCAACACGGGCTTTATACTGTTCCTCATACATGCTGCATACGCCCCCACCTGAGGAATTTACATTGGATATTTCCTCTATGGGGAAATAATAATTTAAAAACACTGAGGGATACCTCCTCCAGTTATATCTGTGGCCAACACTTTTACCTCGCCTGTCTCTGATCAGGTTATATTTTCTTCAGGAAACCTACATTTACAGTCTGTTCTTGTCACATGCCCCAGTTCTTTACACTCAAGAAAAGTCATTAGAACAGTTACTAAGATTCTACTTCTCCTCTATTCAGAAGCAAGGAAGAATTTTACTTCACGCTTATAAATTCAGCTTGTCCATCTGATATACCCTGGCTAATGAAATATGAGCATAAATGACATGCATCACTTCTGGCTGGAAGCCTGTAGGAACCAGCACTTAATTTGCCACACGCCCTCCCCACTGCCACAGGAACAAGGCATATTCCATATGACAGAGTGAGAAATAAAACGTGTTGTTAAAAACATTAAAAATTTGGAGGTAATTATATCAGCAAAACCAATCCTCTTTTCACTAATATACTCAGTCCATTTTCCTCTTTTCCCTATAACTTAGCACTTTCTAACATACCATATAAAATTTACCACATCCGTAAGTAGAGTACTAAATAAGTAGATAACTAGACAGAAATGCATAAGCTTTAACCCCCTGCCAGAGTATAAATTGCAAGATAAAAAGAGAGTCTTTTCTGTTTTGTTTCACATTATGTCCCAAACACTTAAACACCATGTGCCTGGAATATTGTAGGGAGTCAATAAGTATTTGGGGGAATGACTCTGTTAATCAATGATGTAGCTTTTAAAGTCATTAGGATGCATAGGGACAATTTCAAGGAACAATAAGAATAAATTAGAGTTGTTTTGATGAAATGACAGCTCTGACATCCACTAAAGAAAAAGATCTAAACCATAATGTTTGGTAGATGTACATGGGTGATCCAGGGTTAGCAGCCCTTTCAGAAATGTGGGGGATAGAGCTTTTGGCTGAAGTTATGTAGACATGTAGAAGTCCTCCTAAATCAAATATATATGCTTGCATGAAAATCATTAATTTATTGGGCTCTGTAGATTCAATTTGAAAGATGGGACTGAAATATAGTGGTCCTCTTTTACCCATAGAAAAGCCTGAGACCTCAAAAAGTGTCAAACATTTTATATATTTTGAGTCTTTTTATAGGCATATATCTTTGAAAAATAATTATAATGGCTCATAATGAAATAGAACAATTATAGCAATATACTGTAATTTAATGTGAATGCGTTTCTATCTGTCTCTCAACTGATCTGATAACCAAGATAGCTACTAAGTGGCTAATGGACTGGAAGGAGATACAGAATGTATACACTGGACAATGAGATGATTTCACATTCCAGGTGGGACAAAACAAGACTGGCACTAGATCTCACCATGCTACTTAGAATGGCACAGAACTTAAAACTTATGAAACATCATTGTTTATTTCTGAAAATTTTAATTTAATGTTTTTGAATTGCGGTTGACCATGGGTAACTGAAAACACAAGGGAGAAAAATCACAGATAAAAGGGGACTATTTTATACCAATCTCATATAACAAGAAAGTAACTTAATGCAGTATGCCCTTATATAATATACATTACACTGTCCAAAAACTTGATCTGGGGAAGGTTGAAGAAAATTGAAATTTCAATATTTATTATCATTTTTGTATTACTAAGATTGAAAACCTAGGGTTGATGACCTTTTGTTTAGCATACACCATAACCATTTTATTACTTTGTGTGTGTATGTGTTATAAGCAGGAAACTTTTTATTCAACTATGTTTCCACCATGTTGCTTTTGAAGTGCTTTTGGTCATGCTCCCTGCATCACACTGCCCCCATCTAGTGGCAGCATACACCAAGGAAGGAAAAGATATTTAAAAACTACATTTGGTGATAAATTTGTGAAATATCTGTGATTTTCATGATTAATTGTGACACAAAAGAATTTCCACAGTTTAAAATATAATATTTTGACCTAAAATATTTTAAGAAATTGAAAAACTCCATTAAAATAAATACTTGCAGCCTGTTGCACCTTAGAAAAGGCAAGTTTATCCATCCAAATTGTAATACAACTACAGAAAACAGTATTTAGAAAATACGGGTCAAGTTAAATCACTACAAAAATTCTTAATAGTATTATGTCCAATTATGGCCATTAAGCATAGATTATTTAGAAAGAATCAAAGGTCAAATCAAATCTAAGATTGAGCTAACCATTTTTTTAAGTAATCATAACAGTGTGGTACTGGCATAAAAGCAGACATGCAGATCAGTGGATCCAAATAGAGAGCCCCAAATAAACCCACGCCTTTATGGTCAATTAATGTTTGACAAAGGAAATGAGAACATACAATGGGGTAAAGATAGTCTCTTCAATAAATGGTGCTGAGGAAATTAGATACATGAAAAAATGAAATTAGACTACTATCTTACACCATACACAAGAATAAACTCAAAATGGATTAAAGACTTAAATTTAAGACTCAAGACTATAAAATTCTAGAATATATGAGTAGTAAAACCTTAGCTGTTTCTCATAGCAATTTTTTTCTCTCTCCTTGAGCGAAGGAAACAAAAGAAAAAAAAACAAATGGGACTACATCAAATGAAAAAGGTTTTTCACAGCAAAGGAAATGGTCAACAAAATAAAAAGGCAATCCACTGAATGGGAGAACATATCTGGCAATAATACATCTTGAAACAGAAGTGAATTCTAACTGTGGAATTGTAATCCACCCCACCAATCTTTTGACATTTTTTTTTCTGTAACTGCTGACTCTGACTAATATATAGCTTGTAAACAAATGAAATATTTGTATAAGAGTCCTAGGAACTAGTTTCAAAAGGTACAGACTCTGACCTCCAGGCATCCCAGCTCCAGGAGATTTCCTGACCTTTGACCCTGAACCCAGGATGATGGGAATCCAAGATGACTAAGCCAGGGTGATGCACACCGGACCATCACTCGCCTTATCGGAATGGACTGTGCTGGTCTGAGTGCAGAGGACTTTGCAACCCTGCCCTTGATGTCTTTGCTCCATTCCCCTCTCCCTCCTTATAAAAACCTCTGCCTACACTGAGAGGTGGAGATGAGCTTTGAGATGGGAGTTCCCATCTTCCCAGGAGATGGGCTTTGAGACATGAGTCCCCCATCTTCCAAGTGGTTGGCATCTGTATAAACCACTTTCCTTTACATCAGCATCTGCCTCTAAGTACTGGCTTTCAAAGCAGCAGGGAGCCAGACCTGCATTCAGTTATGAAATAATAAGGGGTTAATACCCAAAATTTATAAACAACTTATACAACTCAACACCCAAAACCAAACAATCCCATTTACAAATATGCAAAGGACCTGAATAGACATTTCTTCAAAGAGAAAATACATATGGTAAATAAACAAATTAAAAATGCTCAGCATCAGAAATCATCAGAGAGATGCAAATTAAAAACACAATGAGATACCACCTTACACCATTCAGAATGGCCATCATAAACAAATCAACAAACAACAAGTGCTGGCAAGGTTGTGGAGAAAAGGGAACCCTAGTGCACTTTTGGTGGGAATGCAGACTGGTGTAGCCACTGTGGAGAATGGTATGGAATTTCCTCAGAAAACTAAACATGGAATTGCCTTTTGACCCAGTGATCCCACTTCTGGGAATTTATCTGAAGAAACCCAAAACACTAATTGGAAAGAACCTATGCATCCCTATGTTCATTGCAACATTATTTACACTAGCTAAGATCTGGAAGCAATGTAAGTGCCCATCAGTAAATGAGGGGATAAAAAAGCTGTGGTACATTTATGGAATGGAATACTACTCAGCCATAAAATAAAAAAGGAAATCTTACCCTTTGCAACAGCATGGAAGGATCTAGAGAGTATTAAGCTAAGTGAAGTAACCCAGTCAGAGAAAGATAAATATATGATTTCACTTTTATGTAGAATCAAATGAACAGTATAAACAAATATCAAAATAGACACAGGCTCATAGATGCAGAGAAAGGACTGACAGGTGTTAGAGGGGTTGGGGTTTGGGGAGCTGAGTAAACAAGATAAAGGGTTAAACAACAAAAAACCCCTGATAGACACAGATAACAGTATGTTGATTACCAGAGGGAAGGGAGCAGTCTGGGGAGGTAAAAGAGGGATAAATCATGACAAAAGGAGACTTGACTTGGGGTGGTGAACACATAATTCAATATACAGATAAGGCATTATAGAATTGTACACCTGAAACCCCTACAATTTTACTAACCAATGTCACCCCAATAAATGTAATAATTTTTTTAAAAAGCACTTATTTTGTGAAGCTATTAGTAAGATGGTGAGTCAGCCCTTTCTAACACATTAATCTTTTAAAGAACCACAGTAAAAACAAATTACTTAACCCCAAATTAATTTTTTTTGTGCAGGAAATTGACAAACTGCA
The DNA here is from genome assembly GCF_021234435.1 of Artibeus jamaicensis. NCBI lineage: Eukaryota > Metazoa > Chordata > Mammalia > Chiroptera > Phyllostomidae > Artibeus > Artibeus jamaicensis. Next base: position 2,690,658 of record NW_026522028.1, on the reverse strand, counting down.
TGTGTGCGGTGGGCAGGCAGGGCAGACAGCAAAGACACATGAAAGGGCAGTGCTTCAAGCCATTCCATGGACATTTGCCCTTGACACAAATATACACAATTCAGAAAATCACCCCACAAATCATAGGTAGCTTTCCTTTCCCCTTGTAAATTGTAACACTTGGACCAAAGCAGGGTGTCTAGAGATACGAGAAATCATGCTTTTCAGGAAGATAATAGAATAATTTCAGTAGAAGAAAGCCATAGGAGTATGTTTAATGTTAAACATGAGAGTTAAAAGTTTTAGATTCAATTATCAGCCCCTTGTGCCACTTTGTGACCATAAAAAGGGTCATATACCTTTCAAAGCACAGTCTCCACACCAATAAAATATGAACCTTTGACAATACAAGCACCGATACCATCTCAGATTTTAATGGTCTGTGGCTTTTTTGGTCCCTAAGTAGTCTAGCCACTCTACTCAGCACCAGACACCACTTCTCCCATTTTGTTAGAGGAATGTAAGAGATATCAGCATAGTGGGAAATGTTCTGATCAGTAAACCTAGAACTTTGGAGTGCATAACATCACCTGGTAATTTTACACAAAACAAAACAAAACAAAACAAAACAAAACAAAAATCACTTGGACCCCTCACTTCCAAGTTCTGACATGGTAAATAAACTTCAGTGCACTCTCCAAGATTGCCAATATTTACAAGCTCACTAGATGATTGTGACACCTACAAAACTGTGAGAACCACTGGTTTAGATCGTGGCATATATATGCAGTTTCTGAGCTATACATTGGTCTGATTTCCACATCAAGACATTACATACCTGGGTGATTTTGTTCCCTCTGTAATTTTGCTCCCATATGTACTTCCTCTCACAGGAGAAATCTGTTTGTTAGGTAAACTTTGCCCCAGTGGCAAAATATTCTTTTCAAGGCAACAGATCTTTTGCAAATTGGTAGCTACTCTGGATCTAATTTTGTGGTTTTTAAAACTAAGGGTAGGAAGGACGTTTCACAAAGGTGTATGAGAAAGTTGACAAGTGCTGTGTGGGAGGCTCCTAACACAAAAGCACAGAAGGTACCCTGTCCATGGCGTTTTATGGCAGAATAATGATAGTGATTAGCATTTATATCATGGGCTTTAAAATACTGGGATTTAAGATCTACCATCCTTCCCTGATAAAATGCAACATGCATTTTTAATGCCAATATTGAACACATTCTTGCTTGTACATTTCTCCTTTTCCCTCCATTTACAAAGAGATGGAAATCACTCCTCTTGAATAAACCAAAGTAACCCATCTCTGAATTCAATCCTATGCAATTCTGAATGTTAGGATCTTGTCCCACTCTCTGATCCCTGGTATTCTAGTTCCCACCTTCCCCCATCCCACATCTCTCCCTCATTTATGATCATTTCTCTTTACTTGCAGATACTTACTGGCCCTCTTGTCCATTGGGGAAAAAATGAAAGTCTTATCTACATCTGATACTATCCTTAATGCTCCCTTCTTCTTCTCTCTTTTGTGGCTGAACATTTTAGATGAAAGTCCAGGAATTCCTTCATCACTTATTTCCTCCATAACAGGATCCTTATTCATCCATTTCTCTCTCTCACTCTCCCCTCCCTCCCTCCCTTCTTCCTTTTTCTTCTCTCCCTCATACACACACACACACACACACACACACACACACGCACACACATATATATATATACCCATATACATTTGCACATAGGTATATGTAGACAGATATTCTTTTATGTAATGAGCTAAATTCAATGTCCTTGCCTCATTCTTCACATATCTTGCATTTTGGCTAAATGTGTCATTTCCCACCTGCCCACTCTAATCAGTGAGAATAAGTTAAGATATGCTACAATAGTAAACAAGCTGAAATATGTGCAGTTGCAACTAATCACAAAACTTTAATGGTTTAAACAGCTGATTTACTTCTCTCTCATGAAGACATTGGCTTAGTTGATAAATTGAGGGGGAACCCCTCTCAGGGACTCGAGGTGGAAGAGCAGCCTCCATTTTGAACATTGCATTTGCCAAACCAGATGAAAAAAAGCACTTTGAAATGTCTCACGCCAGTTAATTGCTCCAGCCTATAATTTACATATGTCAAGTCCACTCATCATTGGCCAAAATGACATGTCCCACCAATCCATAGATGGTCCAAGAAATGAAATCTCCCATGTGCCCACAAAGTAGAGCCAGAAATATCTGGTGAGCAGTGTAAGTAATCTCACACATTTGTTTAAAAGTATTTTCGCCCTTTGGCCTCTTTAGTACTTAATTCTCATGACATTCACATTCTGTTGCACTTTTCTTCTTCAAAGAGCCCTCAAATAATGTAATAACCCTATATTCCACTCTCTCTGCACTACCACTCTGATAGGCCTTATTGACTTTGGTGTACTTAATTATCTCTGCTAGGTTGGTGATTCCTTAATCTATATTTTCAGATCTTCCTTCTACTATTTTTATAGCTCACTAACCAGTAGGGAAATGTGAAGTAGGTGCTATAAAATTACTTCCCTTTGCAATGGAGTCACATTATTAAAAGCTGCTTTACACAGGTTGTAAGGCCAGTAAACAAAGGCTAGAGAACAAGAGCTCTTCAATGAGAACACAATAGGAAATATCAGTTTGGAACACAGGAAGATGCATGGCCACATTCCTCTCTTCAACTCTGCAAATAGTAGGCTACATCATGTCTGATCACGGTAGATTTAGACTAAAATCCAGCAAATATATTTCAGCATATACTTCATGTCCAACCTTGTGTTGAAAGTATCCATACTAATTCTTGTTTAATCCCCACAGCAGTAAAAATCTAATGCTTTGTATTAAGACTATAGAGGTTTATTATTAAATGAATATAATATATTAGCTTTGCTGGATAGAACAATCTTGGATATAAGTCTTTGGATTTCATGACTTGGAATATTTCTTTCCAGCCCCTTCTTGCCTGTAAGGTTTCTTTTGAAAACTCAGCTGACAGTCTGATGGGAACTCCTTTGTAGGTGGCTGTCTCCTTATTTCTTGCTGCTTTTAGGATTCTCTCCTTCATTTTAATCTTGGCTCGTGTAATTATGATGTACCTTGGAAGAATGGAAGGGCAGATAAAGCGCTTCTCAGATAAGGTCAAGTTCAAGAAGTTCATCGTCACCAAGCCCTTATTATATAAAATGTTAAAGGGACTTATCTAAGAAAAAGAAGATAAAAATATGAACAGTGAAAGGACAGCAAACTCAGCTGTTAACAACCATACCTAAAATAAAAGCAAACTAAGTGGACAGCTAGATCAGGAGCAGAGCCATAGAAATGGAGATCACATGAAGGGTTAGCAACAGGGGAGTGGGAGGAGGAGAAGGGGGGGAAGGTACAGAGAATAAGTAGCATAGATGGTAGGTAGAAAATAGGGGGGAGGACAAGAATAGTATGGGTATATAGAATCTAAAGAACTTGTGACACATGGACATGAACTAAAGGGGGTAAGGGGGTATGCAGGGTGGAGGGGAATGAAGGGGAGAAATGGGACAACTCTAATGGCATAATCAATAAAACATATTTTTTAAAAAGATAAAAAAACCCTATAAAACAAAAAATATTTAAAAAGAGACAAAGTGACAGCTAATATACCATACATAAAGGGAGTCCATCTGTGTAGAGGACCAAATATAACTTATGTCTGACACGCTCCCACGCAGCCCTTCTGCAAATACAGGCACAGATTACTGGTTTCTATCTGAGAAATTAGTGTCACAAACCCAGAGACTTTACCGTCTTCTTCTGCCTCCAATCTGTTATACCCCCATCTGCACGGTTAGTACATCTCAGTACTACTGGTTTGCTTTCTGTACTCTCAGTCTTTATTATAACAGTTCCAGTAGGAGGTTTAGAGTTGGCTTGAGGAATCAGGGACTCAATTATTTTAAAGAAAGAATCAGCAGCTCTGGTTCTTAATTGATTATTATGGCAACTATACATGAGACTGACCTCTGACATTGAAACTGATTCCATCTGGAATTCCTGGAAATATTTTTCAGTTGTTTTATATTATAGAGTCAAGATATAAATGGGTGGAAAGACATACTATTATAGCTGAGCTCCACTGTATTTTCTATAAGGTAACTAGAATATTGACATCACTTTGGCGTGGTTTACTGCCCAATGAGTTTTATGCAGGTGGACCTTCAAGAAAAATATATACATATAATCATACACATAAATATTTATATCTTTGTCCATAATAAACCTAGTTTTATTGTAAATTAAATTTACATTTCTTGATTCACCTAGAGAAATGAAGAGCAGTATTAGTGAGGTCACAGAAAAATCAGGGGGCTGGCTAGAATAAAAATTAGAGAACTGAATTTCAGAGCCAGGAATGGCAGTTTGGTTAGTGCTGGATTTATATTTATTTTTTAAATATAGCAGTAAAGCAGTAAAGCACACTTCTAGAAAGTAAATGATAAGATAAAACTAAAGAGTGAAAACTGGCCCTGGTTGGTATAGCTCAGTGGATTGAGTGCTGGCCTGCAAACCAAAAAGTCACCAGTTCGAGTCCCAGTCAGGACACATGCCTGGGTTGTGGTCCAGGTCCCCAGAAGGCAGCACGTGAGATGCAAACACACACTAATGTTTATCTCCCTCTCTTTCTCCCTCCATTCCCTTCTCTCTAAAAATAAATAAATATATATTTTTGGTGAAAACTGAACACATGCTACTGAATTTATCTGCTGTAATCTATGTACCTATAGTTCTCAGATTTTAATGTGCCTTCTGTGGCATTGTGAGAAATTCTAAGACTGATAAAGACATCAAGAAGTTGAGCAAAGCTACCCCTAACTTACAGTCTCCTTGCTCATATATCCTTTTATTTTGTTGTAATGTGTCTGACATCCCAGTTCAGTACAGGCACAGATAATTCACCTTTTCCTCACTCTGGAATTTCCTACCCCTGATTCCATCCTCCCCTCCACACTAGGATCTCCCTCTTCAGCACTGATCAGTAGTCCTCTGTCTACCCTCTCCATTCTCAATCTTATTTTAGGGTTTGGTTTTCTTTTTTTTCTTTTCTTTATTTTTTTTACTAATGGGTGAAGGTGCAGAGAGAGTAAGAGTGTTGTAAACTAAGCACTAAGTGAATGATAATACAATTATCCTACCTCTGGAAGTATCCTTCTTATTCCCAACTGAAGGTTTCCACCATTAGAGGTATGTGATTTGAAAAAGAGGTTGGGAGGAACAGTCAAAAGAAAAAGGAAAACAGATGTAAGGAAGGAAAGGGACATTGCCTTTATAACATTCTTACTGCAATTTCTCTTTGCAATATTGTGGTTTCTCTCTTACCCGTCCCAGTTTTTCCTACTCAGACAACCATGTTCTACATTCCCTTTCCCCTCACTCATGAAGTCCACTTTTATTCCCCTTGGTCCCTGTCCCTGCCTTGCTAGAAACCAATCTCAGAGCCATCTCCCAGCATGAGTTTTTATTAATTAGCTATGAATAATAAGGTTTATAAAATTTAAAGTGATAAAAATGGAACTGTCTTTTCATCCAGCAACTCCACGGCTGGGATTATAACCTGAAAATCCTGAAACACCAATCTAAAGGAACCTATGCACCTCAGTGTTCATAGCAGCACAATTTACAATAGCCAAGTGCTAGAAGCAACCTAAAGTGCCCATCAGTAAGTGAGTGGATCACAAAACTATGGTACATTTACACAGTGGAATTCTACGTAGCAGAGAGAAAGAAGGAACTCCTATCCTTTGTGACAGCATGGATGGAACTGGGGAGCATTATGTTAAATGAAATAAGCTAAGTGGTGAGGAATAAATACCACATGATCTCACCTTTAACTGGAACATAATCAACAAAAGAAAAAAGCAAACAAAATATAACCAGAAACATTTAAATTAAGAACAAACTGACAGTGACCAGAGGGGAGAAGGAAGGTGGATAATGGGAGAAAGAAGGAGAAGGGTAATCAAGGAACATGTATAAAGGGAGGTAGATAGCATAGAATGTAAGAACTGGGGGGTGGGTGGGGCAGGGGAGAGTAACAGGGAGATGATGGGGACAACCATAATTGAGCAACAATAAAAAAAGAAAAAAAATTAAAAGAAAAGGAAAAAAATACCTTGGGGACTGCATGTATCATATGAATTTCTTTGCTGTATTATATGACAACATGAAGATACTCAAGCCCTCTGAAATATTAGTCGGGCACTATAAAAATGTGTGGTGTTATGATTACTATAACCATCTTTTTGCTTTCAAATATAGGTAGGGCTCAGAAATTACAAGTGTGTATATCCAGCTAAGCAGCTTTCCATAGCTACCTATGCCAGGATATTGAAAGTTCTAGAGAATTCTGAATAAGTATAAAACTATAGCAAATAGAAGAAAACATTTACTAATCTCCTACAATTAAAACTTGTCCCAATTAATTTTATAGGATCTTATTAACCAAAGAACCAATATGAAAATTTTAAAATTCTGAAAATTATACAGCCTAGAATGTCACAGCATATGACAGGATACACAGTCATGAGCATTGTCCATTTATCAGGAGAGCTACCGTAGAGCTAGTGCTTAATCCAGACTTTCAGTCACCCAATACTTTTTCATGAAGTGCTTTTTCTGGATAGTGCACTATACTAATTCCTATGGAATATATACAAATACACGAACAACAGTCCTTATGTTCTGGGACTTTACAGTCAAGTTAGGAGAGTGTGCATATAGCCAAATACTATATTATATACTTGAAAGTTGCTGAGAACATAGAGCTTAAATGTCCTAACCACCAAAACAAAAATGGTATTTATCTCTTTGTCCTTTCTTTACTTCTCAGCTGTTTCATCACTGGTGTAATTGATTCCCTGAAATTTATTTCTTATTTGCAAAGACTTGAAGTGCCTTCTGTTTTATTTGTTAGACATTAACACATACAATATAATACAATTTTCAGATATTAAAAAAGTTAAAAATACATAAACAGAATCTCAAATTGAGGAAATATTAGAAAAATTAATCACCTTTAGAAAGGCAATGTACTAATTTTGTTGGAGGAAGGAATTCAGGAATTGGAAGAGAAGACTTCGTTTAGAAGGTGCGAAATTGCAGAGGAGATTCAGTGGTGGGTGTTATGCCGCAGGAAGTATAGAGTGATTCAGAGTTTCATAAAGATTAATCTAAAAAGGGCAGACAGTTTGGTGTTGGTGATGGAGTGATGTCAAAGAAAAATTACACCAGATGGTTAAACAGGAAAGGAAGATTTTATTCAAGACTATTGCAGTGAGGTTCAAGACTACTGCAATAAGAGAGAGAAGAGTGAGAGAGACTGAACTCAACTCTGCTGAAATAAAAGGCAGGAAAGTTTTTAAGTACCAGGGTGAGCAATAGGGAAAGCACTAGAGGATGTTGGGGGTAGGGAAGGTTGGTTAATTTGATTAGACTCTGTGATTGCTAATTGGCTCTTATTAAAGTGAGGCTTCTATAATTCCCACAGAGACTGGGAAGTAGGGGACCCATCTTTCTAGAAGATTTTATTTCCGAGAGATGTCTCTTGGGTCCTTGAGAAAGACATTTGCAGGTTGCAAATGTATCAAGTTACTAACAGAAAATTCACACCTCAAAGGAGTAGAGAAAGAAATTGCAATTCCAAGTCTCTTAAAGTAAATGCTTTCAGAAAAGAGAGGCCAGGAGCCTCCAGTCAAGAAGAAGCCTGTCTAAAGTTTAGTCAAGCTAAGAATATTAAGGCCATCTTGGTCAGTGACTAAAATTAAGGGTAACTGCAGAAAGGTTATTTTATAAGGGGATAATCTAACGCAGTGGAAAAGAAGAAATGGTCGCAAAACTTTATAAGAAGAATCAAAAGTAATTGTCCTCTCTGGAGAAGTGTTTATTCAGGTCCTTTGCTCATTTTTAAAAATTGGATTGTTTGGTGTTTTGGTGTTGAGTTTATAAGTTTTTTATAAATTTTGGATATTAACTCTTTATTAAATGTATCAGTGAATATCTTCTCCCATTCCATGGATTGTCACTTTATTTTATTGATAGTTTCCTTTGCTGTACAATGACTTTTTCTAGTTTGATGTAGTGCAATTTACTTATTGTTTTCTTTTGTTTTCTTCCCTGAGGAGATATATCAAATAAAATATTGCTACAAGAAATGTCTGAGATTTTGCTGTGTATGTTTTCTTCTAAGTTTTTTATGGTTTTGGTTCTAAGTCTTTGGTCCATTTTGAATTTATTCTTGGGAGTGAAGTAAGAAGGTGGTCTAGTTTCATTCTTCTGCACTTATCTGTCCAATTCTCCCAATACCATTTATTGAATAAACTATCTTTAGCCCATTGTATATGTTTGCTTCCTCTGTCGAATATTAATCAATATGAAAAGATGCTCCACATCACTAATCATCAGAGAATTTCAAATTAAAACCACAATGACCTATTATGTCACATCTTTCAGTATGGCTGCCATCAATAAATCTACAAACAACAGCAAGTGCTAGCAAGGTTGTGGAGAAAGGGCAACCTTTTGCACTGCTGCTGGGAATGCAGACTGGTGCAGCCACTATGGAAAGCAGTATGGAATTTCCTTTAAAAAAACCCTAAAAAATAGAACTGCCTTATGACCCAGTGATCCCACCTCTGGGAATATATGCCAAGGAACCTAAAACACTAATTTGAAAGAATATAAGCACCCCTATGTTCATTGCAGCGTTATTTATGATAGTCAAAATCTGAAAGCAGCCCAATTGTTCTTCAGTAGATGAGTGGATAAAACAACTATGGGACATTTACACAATGGAATATTACTCAGCTACTACTCAGCTATAAAAAAGAATAAAATTTTAGCCTCTGCGACAGCATGGATGGACCCAGAGAACATTATTCTAAGTGAGATAAGCCAGTCTGTGAAAGACATATACCATATGATTTCAGTCATATGTGAAATCTAATGAACAAACTGAACTAACAAGGAAAATGGAGACAGACTCATAGATGGAGAGCAGGATGACAGCAAAAGGGAGGACAGGGGAGGGGGTGGAGGAGTTGATGAAAAAGGAAAAAGGACTCATGGACACAGACAACACTGTGGTGATCATAGGGGTTTGGAGAGGGGTATAAAAAGACTAAATGGTAATGAAAAAATACAATAAAAATAAAATTATGTGTGTGTGTGTTTGTATATAAAGTAATTGTCTGCTGATTGGATATAGGTCAGGATAATGAAAGAGCAGGTACTTGGTAAACTCAACTAATGTTCCCAGGGATGCAGCTTTAATAAAGAAAAATTAGTAGAAATAATTCATTGGTACAAATTGAGAGCCAACTAGATGGAATCCCCAATTAGAAATACTTCTTTATTGATTTTAGTTATTACCCAGTCACAAATTAACAAACCTACAATATTTATTAGATATATTTCTGTCTAGAGGTTGAGAAATATCAATTACTTCAACTTACTACTTTGTTTCTACAAGACTTTTAAAAGCATATTTTGTGGACAAGTAATGGAAGAATGATATGTCACTAAACCATTGAAGTAAATGACCTAATTAGAACCCCCTTTTCTCTTTCTCAATATAAAGGAGTGGAGGGAGAAAGTAGGAACAAAAAAGGACAGAAAATAATATTTACCCATCAGTCATTATGGTGTTGTCATATATTTCTCTCATTTAATTCTCACAAAATCATGACATATGAAGAAGATATTATTTACCCCATCCTTCAAATAAAACTGTTTAGGAAGTTGTATCAATTGCAGAGCTGACCTTTGAATCTAAGTCTCTTGAAAGGCAAAAGCCAAACACCATTTGCTTAACAAGGTGCAGGGAATAGACAGACTCTCGGTGAGGAGGAAAACTGGAGCATGCATGAACTGATGACCAGTTTTGCTAATCTAGTCACTTTTGTGAGGTCTGTCTAGATTCAAAGTCCCTTGCTCTGCTTTAAGTATCAGTTTATAAATGGTCTCCCTCTGAAATACCCAATATTTGCAGAGCTATCTAGACTTTAGCTGGTGGTCATTTTTTCAAGGATTAACTATTTTGTTGTGTCTTTACAAACTTTAACTTTAGAAAGGCCACGCTTTCATTGGAAGCAGTGTTAAATTTTGATGTGATTGTCTGCAGTGATGCAACTTGGTTGCCCTCTGGAGGCTATTCTCAGGTCTGACTAACAACTTTGAGAAAAAGGCAAGTCTTACCAATATAACAACTAATTTTATTTTCTTTTTATTGAATGTATCAAGGTGACATTGCTTAATAAAATTACATGGGTTTTGGGTGTATAATTCTACAATACTCCATCTGTATATTGTGTTGTGTGTTTACAACTAATTTTAAATGTGTGGAGATTATGCACATTTGTTATACTTTAAAAAAAGTTTTAGAATCATTGTGTTAAAAATGTCCAAAATGTTTTCAATAGGTCAAATTTAATATTTTAAGGCATAGCATGTTTTGTATTTCTGCCCTTCCTTTGGAAATGGAGATAGTCATTATTCCCTTTTTATCATGGAATATCTATACTAAGACTAAAACTGTTACATTTCTTTCCCCATTAGCAGCATGTGGGCAGTTATTTCTACATACTGAATAATAAAGCATCTGATACAATACTATATACTCAGTTCCAAGATCTTTAGTTTTAGATAAAGAAATCCATATCTACATTTTCATATTGTTTTTATTTTTTTCTTTCTCCCAGAGATAAAATGTAAGGACTAACAACCATCTTTACCAACAGAATGAGTCAAAGGGTAAAAAAAACATTGTATTCTCCACCTAGTTTGTTCTTTTTTAGTTTCTCATGGAAGGTGCATTATTCCCATTAGTGAAGATCATGTAAGCAGAGTGTTTGCCATACATTGGTGACAGCTTCTACACAAAGTACCCAGTCATGAATTGCTGCTATTAACCTGATGATTCTTTGCTTGATTTAAATGAACTTAATTCTTTAAATAACTGAGAAGGTAGAGAATTCAGGTTTAGCCATTATTTAAGGAACATTGTATACCAGAGCTGTAGAAAAATCCTGTAACACAAAGGTGTTATAGAGGTCCCTTTAGAAACTAGCTCACCACTACCTTTATGTACTTTCGATAAATGTTCTGGCTCAATGTCTGAGATCCTGAAATATTTAGTGAGATGAGTATATCATGCTTTTTACACAGCTTCCCTATGTCTTCCATCCGTTATGTGCCTCTAATGATTTGGCACAGCTCCAAGGCTCTGCCCAGTATCAAAGTACTGGCAGGTACTGCTTGTGCAACAGTACCCACTGTCCTTTAATCTTCCAGTGGCCTGGTAATCACCTTTTCATACTTTGGGGCTGACAGAAGGAGCATTTCTTGAGAAGATTTTTAGGGATTCCTGGATAATGTTTGAAATAGGAAGAGGTGGATGGAGGGACAGAAGGGGACATATACAGAAGACAAACAAAATTCACTTTTTCATAAATTTTTCTGCCACAAATATTATAGGCACCATGCGAAGCAAACAGGGAAATTTACCACTTACAATGATGAATAGACAGAAGAGTAGATAGGTTAAGGAAGTGTCTAGGAGGTAAAATGGATGGGATTGATAATGGATTGGACATAGTGGATGATGAGAGAGCGAGAAGTCAAATTATTGCTAGCTGACTGGTAGGACCACACACTCAGATAAACAAAATTGAAGGGGGATGGATTTCGGGGTTTAGGGAGATTATGAGCATTTTGAATTTTATATTTATTTTAAATAAACGGATTTAGATTTTAAATAGACAACTGGATTTATAGAATTCAGATTTGAGATCTCAAATACACATGTGTCCAAACTTCATGGAGTTGGTCATTGAAACTGTTTCTATGAATTCATACTCTAAATTCTATAGTGAGGGAACATAATGGCCTAGAACTGAATATTGAAGAATGTCAACACTCACTGTCTGGGAAGAAGACACACCTGGAAAGATGATGGAGAATAAACAGCCACAGAGATCAGAGAAAAACAAGAGCAGTTTAGGGTGGGGGAAAATCAAATTTCAGAGACAAAAGGATATCCTGTATAAAAGTCAAGTAACTAGAAGATGAAATCTTCCCATTGCATCTGTAAATTGAAAGCACATTATGAAGTAACTTTTTATTAGAGTCCTAAAGGATGGATTCTATTAGGAATGGGTTGAAAAATAAGAAGGAAATTGAAGAGATCAAATATAGACAAACAGGTATGACCGATATGTTAAAATGGCACGTATCTAATGTACAGAACTCCATGAGTTTTGACATATACATGCACCCACAAAACCACCAACACAATCGAGATAATAGACATATCCATCAGATACAAATGTTTCCTTGCACCCTCTTGTGTGTGTGTGTGTGTGATACACTTAACATGAGATCTACCCTCTCACTAATCTTTAAGTGTACAATCCAGTATTGTGAACTATAGGCACTATGTTGTACAGCAGATCTCTAGAGCATAACTGACACTTTAACCTGTTAAATGGCTCCTCATTTCTGTCTTACCACACACTGTGGAATCATTGTAATCTTTACTTCTCTGAGTCTGATTATTTCAGATGTCTCATGTAAGTGTAATTCTGTAGCATTTGTTTACCTGCTACTGGCTTATTTCACTCAGCATTTTGTCCCCCAAGGTGCTTACATGTTACCACACCAGAGTTATTAACATAAGAAAGGCCAGCACCTTACACCCATTAGAATGTAGAATTTTGATCCCTTGTGCATTGCTGGTGGGAATGTGAAGTGGTGCAGTCCCTGTGGGAAACATATGTTAGTTTCTAAAAAATTAACAAACAGAACTACTCCAGCTATTATACTTCATGGTGTATATCCCAAAGAATTGAAAGCAAGAGACTCAAACACATGATTGTACAGCCATGTTCTCAGCAGCATTATCCACAAGAGCCAAAAGATAGAAACAACCCAAATGTCTATCAACAGAAAAAGGACAAATCAAAGGTAGCATATAAATATAAACCACCCTTAAAAAGGTAAGAAATTCTGATAAACGCTACAATGTGCATGACCGTCAAAGACTTCACACTGAGTGAAATGAGCCAATATTGTGATTCCACCTATAATGAGGTGCTTACAGTAGTCAAAATTGTGGAGACAGAGAATAGAATAGTGGTTGCTAGGGCTGGGGGCAGGAATAAATGGAGAGTTTAATGGGGACAGAGTTTCAGGTTGGGAGATGAAAAGTTCTGAAGGTGGATGGTGGTGATGTTTACACAACAATGTGAATGTGTTTAATGCCACTAAATAATGGTTAAAATGGCAAATTTTATGTCATGCATATTTTACCACAAATGAAGAAAAATATACAGGAAGGGTGAAGTGGAAGTCATTGGTACTACCCCTCCAATTGTAAACAATACCCCCCAAAATAGCGATGGCACATATATCTAAGGAATTTGCAAAGTCTAAAATTTGCCAATGGTCATTTCCATCACCTGTCCCATTTAAGAAGTCTGGCTTGTGGAAAAGGCAAATGGATCATGGACAATGATGCGTGATTATTATAAAATAATAAAGTGTTAATTGTAAGCAAATCTGCTGGATTTTCTGTTTTTAGTCTTTTTTTTTTTTTTTTTTTTTTTTTGCTTCCTGGAGCAAACCAAAACATCTCTGGATCCTGATAAGCAGCTAGTGATCTGACACTTCATTGTCTCCATATCAAACGGCTGGGATGATAAGAGTCAGTTTGCTTTCACCTGGCAGAGATAGAAGTACACTTACATTTATTTTATTTTATTTTATTTTATTTTATTTTATTTTATTTTATTTTATTTTATTTTATTTTATTTTATTTTATTTTATTTTATTTTATTTTATTTTATTTTATTTTATTTTATTTTATTTTATTTTATTTTATATTTTATTTTGTTTTGTTTTGTTTTGTTTTATTTTTTATTGTATTTTCTCATTACCCTTTAGCCCCCTTATACACTCTCTTCCCCCGCAACAGTCACCACACCATTATCCATGAAATACACTTAAATTTTGTCTCATACGAGTGCTAAGCTGGCTCTTCTGCTGTCTATAACATTATGCCACATAAGGAGAGGAATCATCTGACTATCACGAAAACATTATAAGAGTTCATTATGTTGATGAGATTATGGTGATCATACATGAAAGCCCTCGAGTTGTGTGAGATACACAAATGACAGAGTAGGAAATAAACTCCATGAGAATGCAGAGTGTCAAACATATCATAGCTGAAGCATAATAATGCACACAAATAGCAACCTGTCTTCAAGAGGCTCTGATGCTCATGTTGTTTTGTCTTAAAGATGGAGGCATCCCACAGCAAGCAGCTGAGCCTTCAAAATGTTTCATGTATTGTATCTCCTTCCCAAAATCTCACTTCTCATAATTGCTGCTCATTAAAAAAAATACCTCTTCTGTCATATCCTCACCCTTCCTTTGTGGTACTTCATCATTCTTACTCATCTGCCATCTGTCATGTTTTTCCTTAAGAATTAACCTGGGCCATTATTTACATACAACAGCCTCTCTCCCCTCTCCACCTCCCCCCAGCCCTGCCCCAACAAAGGTCTGTGCTACATTAGAAACTAAATAGCTCCACTCCTCAGAATATTAAAAGGGTAAAGGTTGTGGATAAATAGTAAATCTTGATAAGTTAAATATTTTCTCTGAATCACAAAAGCATATTCTATCTTAAATAAATTCATACATGCAATAATAGAACACATCAAAACTATTTACAAGCTACCAGAGTGTCAAATTCTACATGACATGGCAAATCACATACCTATACAATCTCCTCCTTTTCTAATAATTAAAACCATGCTTCATTTTATAGGGTTTTGAAAATATTATTTTGATAACTATAAAAAATAGATGACAAACTGCATCGAAATTTTTCATTTCTATGCTTTGAAAGATACCAGTGAAAAATGAAAGTGCAAGCTGCAGACTAGAGAAAACATTCACAAAACACATATATTTGACAAGCACTGGTGCCCAAGATATATGAGACACTCTCATACCTCAATAATGAAGTACTAGTTGGGAAAGTGTAGTAATATCTGTGATTGAATGTTCAATTTTTTTAATTTTTTATTTAAAATCATTTTAATTATTTATTTTGTAATTGACTTTTAAATGTATGAAAACTTTCTAAATTATTAGAAAATTCAGGGGTACAGAGATATACAGATAGGTAAATACATAATAAAGTAAAGAAAAATATGCATTGTAGTTTGTATTAGAGGGATCCCAAAACATGAGAATTTATTGATAAAAAATTGTGTATTTATTCTTACATGTTTAAACCTCAATCATCTTCAAACTACTCTCCATTTGATACAATACACCTATCAAGATGTTTTTTCCATTGTTCTAAACAGTTTTTGAACTTGTCGATTTTGATGCCTTTTAGCACTTCTGCTATTTTTTTTGTTTCACCTCTTCCACATCAGCAAAAAACGTTTCCCTTTGAGAACTTTTTTCATCAGGGGAAACAAAAAAGGTCACTTGGGGTGAGATCAGGTGAACAGGGAGGGTGGGGCATGGGTTCATTGTGTTTTGGTCAAAAACTGCTGAGCACTCAGTGAATTGTGGGAAGGTATACTAGTAAATCACCCATCATGAAATGGGTAACTGCATTGAAAGAGTCTTCAAAAACAAATTCACTAAAGCTGAAAGCAGCCTCTCACAACAACACCAGCTAGTACACTGATACAGGTGGGTTCCTAGAACACTCACCTAGTGAGGGAAGCCTGTACTACAAGGGCCCCACCCTCCAGAAGATTGTTCTGGTTTTTGGAGGGTACCCCCTCATAAGTGATGGGTATAGGATTGTTCACTATAAAAATTATTTCAACTTTGCTGTATGTTTTGAATTTTTCATAATAAATTGTCGGAAAAATAGCTTTGCATCAGATGCACATTGTTAGTTTTTAGACTGCACTTAATAAAGACAAATTTGAAGCCACAATATATTGTTATTGCATTCTTTTAAAAAAATGGGTGAGTGGCTTCTAGACTTTCTGAAATACATAATGAACACTCTGTCCAGCATCTGCAGACAGAGTAGATGCTTCCTTGACTTCTACTTGCTAAAATCTATTTGACAGTTTATTATTCCTCTTATCACCATTGAAATAACTCTAAGGGAGTTTTTTTTGCCAATGGATTATCTTTAAGTCACATATTAAAAACACCTCATCTACCTATCTACCTCACTTGTAAGAGCTCCAAAACAAGTTTCACATGTTATGGAGATGACATTCCCAAAAAACATATATCTTACTCTCTGTAGAGCACAATAAGATACAATTTTAATACAAAGGAATATAAAAATGCATCTTCATTTCCAAAGAAATTAATATTTGTTTTCTACATTTTATAACCCAGATCAATAAAAGTGAGGCTTTAAAGGGGCAAATCTGGTTTTTTTTAACCAGACATTGCCTCTTCAGAAATAAAAAAAAAAAGTTGACAAGATTTGATTTGTGAGTAATATGTTTTTATGTTTGTGTTGAAACTCAATATTTTCAAAGTCAATTGAATGCCATAGCTCAGCCAAATTCTCAGAAAAAGAGATCAAAGAAAAATACAGAAAGAATTGAGCAGTAAAGTAGAACCAGAATAAAATATAAATGGGCAAGATAGATGAAAAGAACTGGAGAGAGAAAGGACAAATTTCTAAATGAGACTATATATATGGCCAGAGTCAGATCAGCAGCCTCTGTAAGAGAATAAAACAGTTGTTTTCATTCTTCATCCATAGTTGAGGCTGTTTGATAGAAAAGTAATCTACCATGACCCTTAAAACCTTTCTATTATACATTAGCAATGTAGTTGTTAACCCATTGTGACAAGAGTGATATTTCCAACAGAGCTGCAAATCACTAGCTTGGTAAGCCCCATGGAAGAAGAACTACATGTCCTGTTGTGAGATCATTGTGGTTATGGACAGTGCCAGCGCCTGGTGCTTGCACATAGCTATTTGATACAGAGGATATTGACCTTCCTTGCTATTAAATGCACATTCATATGGGTAAAAGCTGGTTAAAATAAACCTCAAAGGAACTCTGGCTGTGAAAAGAATTCATAAAGGGGAAGCATGTGGTCTGAGACCTATGGAGCCCAACTGGAAAAAATAAATTTTGCCAGTTTTTCTTTAGTGTTAGGGTGGAGCTTATTATGCCAATAAAATTCTGAGTAGTTTTTATAGTTTATTTTTAAATTATAGTTGATTAAACATTTATACACCTTATGATCATCACTGTAAGTCTAGTGCCCATTTGGCACCATACAGAGTTATTACAATATTATTGACTATATTCCCTATGCTGTACTTTATGTCCCTGTGACTCATTTTATAACTGGCAGTTCATACTTCTTAATCCCCTTCTCCATTTTATCTTGCTTAAAAATCCCTGACATGGAAAGTCTTCATAGGCAGTATTCACACTGCAGGATAAGAGGAAAAAAAAAAGTAACTGGCAGAAACAGTCTCCCTTTCCTTCAATCTGCACTCTAGTGCAGACCACTAGAATGAATTAAACCATTCAGAAATGTTTGTAGTTCATTATTATGTGTCTTGCATTGTCCTAAGAAGTCAAGAAATAAGTGAGCATTTGTTCAAATCATTGCCAAGTTCAATTGTCACTCTTAACATTACCTTTGAGCTGTGCAGGACACAAATACACAGCCATTCATGGCAGCGTTGCTGGCTAGTAAGGACAGAGCAATGAACAATATAGTCAAGATTCCTGTTCTGTTGGAATTTACTATGTAATGTCCATTTTACATAAATGGAGAATAGATGAGTAAATTAATCAAAAGTTACAGATAGTGATGAGTCATACATCTAATAAAAGAGACTATGCATTATAGAGTGGTATGGATCGGGGGTAGGGGATAGTTGTATTACAGATAACAGGATCAGGAAAGATTCCTTCAAGGAATGTAACTTTGAACTAAAACTAAATAAGTAGGATTCAGTAACATGGAGATCTGTATGAACAATGTAGGCAGGGTAACAGCGACTGCAAAGTTCCTTGGGTGACAATGAAGTTAGAACATCCATGTTTCAAGAAATGACAGAAAAGTAATTACAGATAGATGACACAGATGAGAAGAAATTTGCACAAAGTGAGAATACAATGATTATAGACTGGATGAGTATGTTCCCCCAAAAGTCATATGATGATAACCTGAGCCCCAATGTGATGGCAGCAGTAGGTGGGGCCCTAGGAGTGATTAGGTCATGAGGGTGGGACCCTAGGAATGAGATTAGTGTTCTTGATAAAAGATATCAAAAGACCTCTCTCTTCCCTTCCACCATGTAAGCAAGATAGACCAGGATGCAGGCTGTCACCAGGCACAGCCTACATAATCACTGTTTCTGAAATCACGCTCTATCTGTGGAAATAGCCATATCTTCATATTACCATAGTGAAGTGCTAAGTTTCCTGCTGTATGAAAATATGTTCCTCTTTCCAGACTCGGACATTGATCCCTCTTCCTTTGGATCGTCTCATAGGCTGTGCTGCTTTTTTTTTTGCACTTCTCTCTCTCCCTAGATAACCTACCATTATCCTTTCAAAGTATTTGTGTTTTTCAAAAAACAAAAACAAAACAGGAAAATCTGTCAATTCTAGGAAGCTTGAGCTTGTCACCCAAATAAAAATCACCCCTTAAATAATTAAGAGCAAATGTTGACTCCATTCTTGAAGAGGTGGTAGTAGAGTCATTGGGGAAAACAAAAACAAATGAACACTTCATAGCTACAAATACTTAGCACTTCAAGAAAATAGATTCATATGTCAACAAAACCCTTGTGTTGGAGCTTCCTCAGCTTCTAATCATCTTCATGTCTTTAGGGAAACTATTATCTGATATCAATCCCTCACCAAGCACTCTGGAAAGTTCACTCTACTATGCAGCCCATTAGATGTTACTTGCAATAAATCTTAACAGACTCAGAGAAAGAAAATGCTGGTTTAAAATGGTGATTAAAAAACAAAATTTAGTTAGAGCCTAACTGTCCTTCCAAAGATTTAAATCCTAAATGTTGCTTCAGATCATTTCCAATCATTAGCGAGTAGGTCACTCTACAAAAGTTATGTGAATCGACTACATTCACATTACCATACCTAACTATTTTTAAAAAACATACAAAACTTATACACCCTCACACACACACTTTCAATTCACATATATATTTATTTTTGAAGATTTTATTTATTTACTTTTAGAGTGGGGAGGGGAAGGAGAAAAAGAGGGAGAGAAACATCAACGTGTGGTTGCCTCTCACACACCTCCTACTGGAAATCTGGCCTACAACCCAGGCATGTGCCCTGACTGGGAATTGAACAGGTAACCTTTTGGTTCATACTCCTGTGCTCAATATACTGAGCTAATACCAACCAGGGCCAATTCACATATATTTTTAAAACTACATACTCTTTTTGTCATTGCTGTTTATTTTTTAAACGACTTTGTTATTTATGACATGCCTTATCCAAGTTAACCCACAAAAATATTTCATTCAGTTTAGTTGTTGTGAAATACTATTTTTAATAATATACCATAATTCCTTTCTCAATGTTTTTAGGATAGAAAGCAAAGGAAAAATATTAAATACAACAACAGAAATTGATGACATGGAAAATAAACAGTATATATTTAAAAGCTAACATGAGGCTCTCTTGAAAGGCTAGTAAAATGATAATCTACTTCAGAGTCTTCTCAAGCAAACATACATATGTTTGGCCAAAAAGTGCATTATGTTTTTTCTGTAAAATAAAAGACATATTTTATTATTTTCACCAATAATTTTTTTGATTTGGAAATGTTTATCATGTTGTCTATCTCCTGAATTGCCTTCCAGTGGGTAGAGGTCAGAGGTGCTGCTAAACATCTTCCAATGCATGACACAGCCCCACAGCAAATCATTAGTTGGCCAAAATGTCAATAGTACCAAGAAATTTTGCAAACCACTTTTGACACATTTGATGAGTCACAGCACCTTCTCCATACACTGCAAAAATATCTTTTTACATTTCAGTTGTGTTTTCACCTGTGTTGAAGTAATAAAGCATACTATGCCAAAAACACTGCATATGTTCTTCCATCTTCAATATTAAAATTACTGCATAAAAATTCAACAATTTTGATGTTGTTTTTAAGTCCACATTGATATGACAGCTGTCACAATGCAATCTAACAAAATTGTTTCAAGTGAAGTTAAAGACAACTAAGTCCTACTAGAGCCATCGTATGGAAAAAAGTAACAGACTATATAAATTTTATAAATATCAAAAAATTTTATAAATATTTTACAAATATCAAAAATTTATATGGAACCATAAAAGATACAGAATAGCTGCAGCAATTTTTAGACAAAAGAACAAAGTAGAAAGGATCACAGTACCTGATATCAAACTATATTACTAGGAAATGGTAATCAAAACAGTCTAGTACTGGCATAAGAACAGATGGATAGATCAATGGAACAGAATAGGGAGCCCCAAAAGAAACTCATGCCTCTATGGTCAATTAATAGTGTTGAAAACAATCTAAGTGCCCATCTGTAAATGAAAGGATCGAAAAATTGTGGTACATTTACACAATGGAATACTATGGAGCAGAAAGAAAGAAAGAGCTCCTACCCTTAGCAACAGCATTAATGAAACTAGAGAGCTTTATGCTAAGTAAGATAAGCCAGTTGGTGAAAGACAATTACCATATGATCTCACCTATAAGCAGAACCTGATCAACAAAAGTAACAAGCAAAGTATAACCAAAGACATTGAAATAAAGAACAGATTGACAGTAACTAAAAGGAAGGAGGGAGGGGATAATGGAGAAAATAGGGGAAAGGTCATCAAGGAAAATGTATAAAGGACCTATGGGCAAAACTAAATGTGGGAGAATCAAGGGTGAGAGGTGGGGATGGGTGTGGCAGGGGGAGAGAAGGGGAAAATAGAGAAACAACTATTCTTGAAAAACAATTAAAAAAATTAAAAATTTAAAAATAAAAAAAGAATGGAGAGGACTTCCACCAAGATGGAGGCATAGGTGGATGTACCGTGCCTTCTCACACAACCAAGTTTAGAAACAACAAAATATTAGCAACAGAAAACACAGCCAGAACACAGAAAATTGAACTTTTTGGAAGTCTGATAACAACAAATTCTTCAGCCTGACCGGCAGTCTGAAGGGGTGAAACCAGCAGCTGGCAGAGGAAAACTCAGTCAGAGGAACTCAGGCAGGCGGATCCCAGGCATGGGGTTGCAAAGGGCCGACCCAGTGAGCAACCTAGTGAGCGCAACCCAGTGAGTGACCGGTGGATCCGGGGAGGGCAAGGGTAAAGGGCAGCAGGTTGACTGTGGTGGCGCATTCCTGCACAGACAGACCAATGAGGGAGTGGGCAGTGAGACAGGACTGAGCGGGTCCCAGCAAGGGGCAGCAGCAGAGAAGGCCGCCATTTCCAGGCTCTGACCCCGCCCCCACATACAGCCTTACAACCTAGAGACCTGAGCGACCCTGCCCTGGTGAACAACTCAGGCTTCGCTCCTCACCCACCAGTGGGAAGTAGGAGAGGGGGACACCATTTCCCTACTCTGACCCCGCCACTCACAACCCAGCACCCTACCCTGGAGGCCCTGCCCTGCCCCTAAGGCCCCACTCCTCATACTTAATGGGCACAAACAAACCAAAAATGGCTCAAGAAGATCTCAAAGCCCCAGAGCCCACAAATCTAAGTGACGAAGAAATGGCAAAACTTTCAGATGCACAGTTCAAAACACTGGTGACCAGGATGCTCACAGAACTGGTTGATTTTAGTCACAAATTAGAGAAACATATGAAAGCTAAACTAATTGAAATGAATGGCAATGCACAGGAAACCAATAGTAATGGAAAGGAAACTGGGACTCAAATCAAAGGAGTGGACCAGAAGGAGAATAAAAATGACCAACCAGAAAAGAATGAAGAAACAAGAATTCAAAAATACAAGGAGAGGCTCAGGAACCTCCAGGACATCTTTAAACATTCCAACATCCAAATTATAGGGGTACCAGAAGGGGAAGAGGAACACCCACATGTGGAACACTTATTTGAACAAATAATAAAGGAGAATTTCCCCAATCTGGCAAAGGAAATAGACTTCCAGGAAATCCAGGAAGCTCAGAGAGTACCAAAGAAGTTGGACCCAAGAAGAAACACACCAAGGCATATCATCATTACATTACCCAAGATTAAAATGAAGGAGAGAATCCTAGAAGCAGCAAGAGATAAGGGGACAGTCACCTACAAAGGACTTCCCATCAGACTGTCAGCGGATTTCTCAAAAGAGACCTTACAGGCAAGAAGGGGCTGGAAAGAAGTATTCCAAGTCATGAAATCCAAAGACCTACAACCAAGATTGCTCTATCCAGCAAAACTTTCATTTAGAATGGAAGGGCAGATAATGTGCATCTCAGATAAGATCAAATTCAAGGAGTTCATCATCACCAAGCTCTTATTATATGAAATGTTAAAGGGACTTATCTAAGAAAAAGAAGATAAAAAAGATGAACAGTGAAAGGACAGCAAGCACACAGTTATTAACAACCACATCTAAAACAAAAGCAAGCTAAAAGGACAGCTAGATCAGGAGCAGAACCATAGAAATGAAGATCTCATGGAGGGTTAGCAACAGGGAAGTGGGAGGAGAAGGGGGGAAAAGGTACAGAAAATAAGTAGCATAGATGGTAGGTAGAAAATAGATAGGGGGAAGAATAGTATGGGAAATATAGAATCTAAAGAACTTGAGACACATGGTCATAAGCTAAAGGGGGGGGAATGGTAGGGGTGGAGGTGTGCAGGGTGGAGGGGAATGAAGGGGGGAATAGAACAACTGTAATGGCATAATCAATAAAATAAAAATTTAAAAAAAAAGAATGGACTTTTTGGCCAAAGGGATGGGTGTGTGTGTGTGTGTGTGTGTGTGTGTGTGTGTGTGTGTATCACAAGAAACCAATTTCAGGAATGTAAAGAAGTCATACATATGCTATATATATATATATGATATGTGTGTGTTTATGCATGGGTGTGTGTTACAGACTTTACAAAGGAAAAATTAGTGTTTTGAAATACATTTCAAAATTTACAAAAATCACAATTCCCTAGAAAAATATAACATCAAAATAGGTTTAAACAGAAATGGAAGTTTATACATACACTTATGCATTATAGAAACTAAATTGGCACTCACTAGTCTTACCACGAAGAAAGCCAAAATTGAAAAAGATTTCACTAGTGTGTTCTAATAATCATTCATAAAACAAATAATTACAATTCTACATAAACTCTTCTGAGAACAGAAAAAGAGGAAACACTAGTATTTTTATATGTTCTTCACTTCAAGACAGAAAATAACAGTATAGAAATGGGTAAAGCATTCTCACCCAGGAAAATAGATGATAAACATAATATAAGCAAATTTAATTCAACATAAAAAGCTGATTTCCTAGTAGGCAAGCAAAGTTATTTTACATGACAAAATTAATTAATAAAATTAATCTTGCAAAAAATTAAATTTAAAAGTCCTCATAACTTTAGCAGTCATTCATGATTTTAAAAATACATCAGCAAATCTTAATAAAATAGAAGTAGAAGTTTCCTTAATTGAAAAATAGCTGTGTATCACATAGTAGCATCATAGTTAATGTTGACATAATTAAAGATTTAATTTAATATCAGTAACATCATAAAAATACCCTCAGTCACCACTTCTATACAGTGCATACTAGAAATCTTAGCCAGTGCAGAAAGTGCAACATAGAACTAAAATGGTTAAGGATTAGAAAGGAGAAACACAACTTGTGCTATTTATATATGATATTGTTTTGTACAGGGAAAAATACAAAATAATGTACAGGAAATTGCTAGGATTTGTAAGAGAGCTTAATAGGATTTATAGATAAAAATAAATAAATACAAATTGTATTTTTATACAATATCAACCAACAGAAAGTGATATTAAAAAGAAGTAAATCCATTCAGATAACACCAAAAGTTGAAGTAGTAATAAATCTAACAAGATGTGCCAAGTCTTTACAGACAATATTATAATACTTTTTCAAAGACCTTGAAGAAATAAAAATTGAATAGAGATATATTCTGTTTATAAATTAAATGTATTAATATTAAAATATGTTAATTTTCTAAAAATTTATAGAGTAAGCAAAATTAAGAAAATACCAAAGATTTTTCTTTTGGTTCTGAAAAGCTTCTTCAAAAATTTATACAAAATTAGAAAAGCCCAAGAATGACCACTACACTGGAAAACAAAATAAACATGGAAGTCATGTTCTACCAAATATTTAGATTTTGTACAAAGCTATAGTAAACAAGATGGTTCAGCATTCACATAGACACAAAGTAAGGACCAAAAGAAGAGTACAGAGACCCCCAACATAGCCCACAACATACATTAAAACAAAATCATAGATAGATACAGGCAGACAGACAAATAGATGTAGATGGTACCTCTGTATGGTACAGAGGCATCAGAGTTGATAAACAAAGAAATAAACTTTGATTAAAAATGCTGAGCAGTAGGGTATCAATAGAGAAAAAATAATTAAAATTGAATCAGACTGTAAAGAAAATTATTTCCTCATGGATAAAGGCCTAAATGTGAAATGTTCACAAATATATTTTGAAAGACGGTATAGGAGGATAGATTTATGTCACAAATAGAAATATCCTATAAGATGAAAGAATACAAACTCTAAAGGAAAAGACTGGTGTATTTACTCATACGAAATTAATATTTTCTACCAAATGAGAACATAAAGGTAGTTAAGACACAAGCCATGCCACAAACTTTGAAAAGATCATTGCAAAATATAAAACCAATAAAGGACTACTATTGAAAATATAGAAAGAACTCATAAACAAGAAGAAAATGCTAACCTAGTAAAAAATGGGCAAAAATTTCAACAGACCCTTTGAAAAATAGCAAATCTAAAAAGTCAATAAGTATATTTAAGGTTGTAACCTTAGCTCTGGCTGGTGTGGCTCAGTGGATGGGGCCTGGCCTGTGCACTGAAAGATCACTGGTTGCATACCAAGCCAGGGTGTATGCCTGGGTTGCAGGCCAGGTCCCCAGTAGGGGGAACATGAGAGGCAACCACACACTGATGTTTCTGTTTCTCCCTCCCTTTCCCTCTCTAAAAAAAATAAATAAATAAAATATTTTTAAAAAAAAGATTGTAAGCTTACATGTAAATTAATCATTAAAACTAAAATGCAGACCATAGTAAGGTATCACATACTTATTAGAGAGGAAATATTAAAATAAGTAATAATAACTAATATCAAGAATTTTTAATATGAGAGACTCACTACTATTGTTGGAAGTGTAAGCTGATTTGACCACTTCTCATTATCTTGTGCTTTAAGGATATATTTTGCATGTGACCAAGGATGTCATTCCTCTAACTTCCCTGTAACCCAGTATTCAGCTCCCCAGAGAAAAGTGTTTTCCTGTGCATATGTTAAAATGTAAATAGCAGCATTGTTCATGAAAAGTACAAGTTGAAAACAACACGAATACCCATAAACAGCAGTACAGGAATGTGTGCATAAGTGGTAAATCTACAAAGAAAAGCAATGAATGAATGAACATAAAAGTTAGGTGAGTGGTTATTGCTTGTGCTAACGGTTTTGTGATGATGCAAGGCATGGAGAGTATTTTCACTGATGGCAATGCTCCATTTCTTGAACTGTGTTTTTGCTTCAGAATTGTTCACTAAATGCACATATATTTCATTCATTTTCTCTATACACTAACCAAACAAAACAACTATTGTGTCCACTAGCTAAGGATCTAAGTACACAGGAATGCTGCTACAGAAGAACACTTATGTCTCTGCAGCAATGCTAAGAGCTAAAGGATGAAGATAATTGCCTTTCCTAATTTTCAATCCCAAATCTCACAGGAACGCATTTAGTTTGTGCAATTTCTTTCACATCATGATCCCAAGATGAAAAGAAGCTCTGGGATTTTTTAAAATTTTCTATCCTCCCTATAGTTTAGGAAGGCACATTAGAAAATTGACCAAAAAGATGATGCTGAATGCCAATCCACTTATTTCACTCTAGGAGTAATCTTGAATTAATCAATTTTAATACCATCTGAACTATCCAAACATGTTTAGTTCTTTAAGACTGGTAAGAAATGTGCTTGCCAATGAGATAAGTAATCTTATTCCCTTTGTCAATGAACAACGGGGTGCGCACATTCACTGAAGTGTGTCTAAATTCACACCTGTTAAATAGCATTTTCAAAGTGATTTCCTTAAGGTGATCTTGCCCTTAGAGAAGTAACTTTTCTTGCTTTTTAAGACCACTTAACTCCCAGGCCCAATTTTACTATTTACATGCATGTACACTGGAGAACACTCCTATCCATAGCACTCTCCCACTAATTACTGGAGAGTTTTCACTCAAGTGTTAATCTGAAGAATTTTCTGAAAGGAAAAATAATCTTATTGGAAAAAAGAAATTGTATCCTCTTTAGATTTAGTTTTCCTATGGGTTTCAAATAATATTTATTCCATCCTTAAATCTAATGCTCGCAAAAAAAATTCCCTGACTATACTATGCCAGACTCTGAATGCTAAATTTGGGATATGATGAAACAATGAATAATACTTTCTTCCCTAGTGTCCTATAATGCACTAATGCACACATGCACACACATACATACATACACACAGCCTAATTTTATCATTCTTCTAAAATACCATCACAATTGAATAAGGTTACTAACTTTGGTATTAAGATATCATGATATAGGACTTCCTACCTGGAAATTGTTGACCTCAGATGCTACAATCATACTGAAATTCTCCACAGACTCTAGGGTTCTACAGTCATAGTTCTCTTTTTCTATCAGCTACCACCCTGCTCACAGAGAAGAGAATTTTTTTATTCAGATTATGTAACCTCACTGTAAACATGTCTTCTCTTCCTAGGTTACTTGGGACTTTGTAAATTTAAATCTCATCAGTGGGAAATGTTTTTTTAAATAGGAAGTAAAGTCAAAATTACCCTTGATCTTCTTAAATCAAACATAATGTACAGTATCCAATAAGTAATTTGTCTCATTTTCTCTAAAGGTTCTTTAATCAATTTCCATTACTTATGCTCTCAATTAATTATTCAATGATTTATTTGCGAATAGTAAAATATCTTGAACTCATAAGAAATGTATTTTTTAAGATTTTATTTATTGGCCTATCAGACTTCTGGCCAGGATGAAGGTGTAGACAGATATACTTTGCTTCCACACACAATCAAAAAAGGAACGCAACAATCTTAAAAACAAAAAACAACCACAACCAGAACTGACAGAAAATTGAACTGTATGGAAATTTGACAACCAAGGAGTTAAAGAAGAAATATTCATCCAGACTGGTAGGAGGGGCAGAGATAGGCAGCCAGGGTGGAGAGGACACACAGCAAGGTGGTGGCTGGAGGACCAGGAAGGTGAGGCAGCAGCTGGTGGTCCCATATTTGCATGTGGATAAACCAAGAGAAATAACAGGGGAGTGAGACAGTCCTCGCAACCCAGGGTTCCAGTGCAGGGAAATAAAGCCTCAAAATCTCTGGCTGTAAAAACCTGTGAGGATTGTAGCAGCAGGAGAAACTCCCAGCCTCACAGGAGAGTTCATTGGAGAGACCTACAGAGTCCTAGAACATATACAAGACCACCCACTTGGGGAATTAGCACCAGAAGGGCCCAATTTTCTAGTGCATAGTGGGAGGGGTGACTGAAAACCAGCTGAGAGCCAAGCAAGTCACACTGTTCCCTCTCATATTGCTCTCCCATATACAGCACCAAAACACAGAGAGTGGGTTGCCCCACCCTGATGAATACTTAAGACTCTATCCCTTACTGTGTAACAGGTATGTAGAGACAAAAAATATGGCCTAAATGAAAGAACAGATCAAAGCTCCAAAAATAGAACTAAGCAATGAAGAAATAGCCAACCTATCAGATGCACAGTTGAAAACACTGGTAATCAGGATGCTCACAGAAATGGTTGAGTATGGTCAAAAAATGGGGGAAAAAGTGAAGGCTATGCAAAGTGAAATAAAGGAAAATATACTGGGAACCAACAGTGAAGGGGAGGAAACTAAAACTCAAATCAACAATTTGGAGCAGAAGGAAGAAATAAACATTAAGTCAGAACAGAACAAAGAAACAAGAATTCAAAAATATGAGGAGAGGCTTAGGAACCTCCAGGACAACTTTAAATGTTCCAACATCCAAATCATAGGGGCGCCAGAAGGAAAAGAGGAAGAGCAAGAAATTGAAAACTTATTTGAAAAAATAATGAAAGAGAACTTTTCTTATCTGGCAAAGGAAATAGACTTCCAGGAAACTCAGAAAGTCCCAAAGAAGTTGGGCCCAAGGAAGCATGCATCAAGGCACATCATTATTATATTACCCAAGATTAAAGATAAGGAGAGAATCTTAAAAGCAGTAAGAGAAAAGGAGACACTTATCTACAAAGGAGTTCCCATAAGTCTATCAGCGATTTCTCAAAAGAAACTTTATAGACAAGAAGGGACTGAAAAGAAGTATTCCAAGTCATGAAAGACAAGGGCCTATATCCAAGATGACTCTATTCAGCAAAGCTATCATTGCTTCCCAGATAAAGTGAAGTTAAAGAAGTTCATCCTCACCAAGCCTTTATTATATGAAGTGTTAAAGGGACTTATCTAAGAAAAAGAAAATTAAAAATATGAACAGTAAAATGATAACTTACAACTATCAATAACTGAACCTAAAACAAAAACAAAAACAAACTAAGCAAACAACTAGAACAGGAACAGAACCAGAGAAATGGAGACCACATAGAGGGTTATCAGTGGGGAGGTAGATGGGGGAGAATAAGGGAAAAGATACAGGGAAAAAGTTGCATAAATGGTACATACAAAATAGACTGGGGGAGGTTAAGAATAGGGAAATGGAGAAGCCAAAGAACTTATATGTATGGCCCATGGACATGAGCTAAGGGGGAAGAAAGCTGGTGGGAGGAGGGGTGCAGGGCAGAGGGGAATAAATGGGAAAAAATAATGGAACAAATGTAATAGCATAATCAATAAAATATACTTACAAAAGAATTTATCCATTTATTTTTAGAGAGGGGAAGGGAGGGAGAAAGAGAGAAATATCAATGTGTGGTCGCCTCTCGCATGCCTCCTACTGGGGACCTGGCCAGCACCCCAGGCATGTGTCCTGACTGGGAATTGAACCAGAGACCCTTTGATTTGTAGGCCAGCACTCAACTCATTGAGCCACGCCAGCCAGAGTGCAGTGTATTCTTCTTCTCAAGTACCCAATGGATGTCTTTTCACTACTTTCAAGCCAGGTTTCAAATACAGCTAGAATGAAATACATCAACTGCACTGCCCCACCAATTTTGCCATATCTTTTAGGGACCTTTCCTCTTTCTTCATACACAATGTCATTTCCCTTTAGTCATGCATTTTGGATAATGCTACACAAACCACCCTTTCTAAACTTCTTCCCCCTCTTCATACTTTGCCCAGTGACACCTAGTGAAAATTTTCTATGGGAAACTGATAAATTTACAAGACAAAATTAACCTAGACATTAGTGTTAAACCTCTACAACAAAATTTATCCTGCAAATGTCCATAGTCTTTATTTTATGTTATGATAAATACTTTCTCTTTTCTCAACTAAGATAAGGCTCTTTTCTAGGAAGGAAAAATAAGAAAAAATTGGAGGAAACAAATCTTGGCTTAATACATAAAATTTAAAAGACAACAAATCATAGGGCACTTTTTCTTGAGGACATAATGAAATAGCACTATAGCATTCTAATGAGAGAAGTGGAATTAAAAAAAATGAGTGGAGAAAATTTACTACCACAACGGTGATAATCTGACTTCTTTTATTTTAATGTCTGACATCTACAGCCATTCAGGCAATGTTTTCTTGATAGCTCTTGAACTACGAGCTAGTAGGAGAAAACACAGACCACCCTTTTCTCCAAAGTCTAAAGCTGCTTTATTAAGTACAAAATCCCAATTTAAAGACTGTGTTCAAATAAACCAAATCCCAAAGTTTCCAACTTTTAAACAGTTCTTCAGTTCCATGATTATTTATTTCCAAATATGTTTTTCTGTAGTCCATGAAGCTATATTTTTCACCTAAACTATATGTTCCATTAAAATGAAAGTATATGGGGTTGCTAAATGGGCCAAGATCTTCTCATGTTCTATAACTCATGTCATTCAAAACAATTTAGATAATTACAATGCCAAGTTTATTACCAGATTGGAGGACCAAGTTATCAACATGGTTTGATTGAGAAATTCAAACTTGATAAAGTAAAATAAAAATGCTTAGTATTTTTTTCAGTAACAGCTAACAGGAACCTTTAATTCTATTTTAGTTTGAACAAAAATCATTTCAATTTTCCCTAATTTTAATGAATTCATTTAAGTAAATATACATATATTTCATATACTGCTATTATGTTATTATTATTATTATTTTCAGGATATTTGTTCAAGGCAACAGCTCCAAGTAGTCATAAAGCTTCCCACATGTTTTCCTCTAAGTCCCCATTCTGTTTGACTATAAAACTGAGCTTCTAATAAAGAAAGGAAAAGTAAAAAAAAAAAAAAAGGCAGACCCTACTATCTAACTACAGGCATAACTGGCTGTCATAGTTAAGGTATGATCCTGGTCTTGTCCCTCTGATATCAGTGGCTTCTAATAATATGGGATGGCTTCACTCTGTGGCTTCAGCATGGGAAGAGTTTATGGTTCACACTCATTCTTGCCTCTTTTACCCCAGAAGTTCCCCAAATGGAAGCCATAACTTACTTTAGCCACTGCTGGCAGCAACCTTTTCCAACTATTTTTGAGCTACTGTTCCATCACACTGAGTCCTCTTTTAAGTTCTCAGAGTTACAGTGAATGGGAGAATTGGTACTTCTATTACCTCTTATGCAGAAGCACTATTTCTTCTGCCAGACTGAATCTGCTGTTAATCTCATCTAGTGATTTGTTTAATTCCAAACACTGTAGCTTTCACCTCTAGAAGTTAAATTTGATTGTTTCTAACAACTTCCATACTTCTATGTAATTTTTGAACATCTGGGGTATAATTGTAATAGCTACTTTGATTTCAGTCCTGGGTCACTTTCAAGTGATTGTTGTCATCATTATAGCTTATGTTTTTCTGTATCTTTGTATGCCTGGTAATCTTTGGTTAAATGCCACAAATTATTAATCTTACCCTGTAGTGGTAATGAATAAGCACACACATATAAACACATACACATATTTTATAGATATATTTATATTATTTATTTCTTTATATCATAAATTATATTAATATAAATATATTTATATTATATTACACAAACTATATATTACATTATATTATGTTATATGTTATATTGTATATTATAATATAATATAAATTACATTATACATAACAATATTTAGTATGAGTATATTTATATATAATATAAATATAGACATATTTATATTATATAGACATATTTATATTATATAAATATAAATATATATGTATATATATTCCTTCAATACTGTTGCTTTCATAATATTGTAGAGAGAACTGAAGCTTACATGGTATTTATTCATGAAGAAATTGTAATAAACATTTCTCATTCCTCATTTTTTTTCATCCAGTACATAAGCCACATATATAAGTAATGGAAATCTTTATTTCATGAAGAAGAACCTATCTCTCATTACAGAGACTGAAGATTAAAATACATGATCTGTGAGCATCCCTTAAAGCTATGGGCTAGCATGTGACCTTGGTTCATCCAATCAGTTATATCTACTCAGGAGTTTGGACTGGAAGCTACTAATAAGAAGAAAAGATTGGTTAGATTCTATTCTAGAAATGGGAAACAGAAAGTACTTTCAGTACCCTGAAGCATATCAGTGATCCATATGATCTGTAGCATCCCACATCATTAACGTTTGTAATTCCAGCTGCAGCGTATCTGCCCACTGACTCTAGCAGTAGGTTGCTCCTTCCACCAGTTCTACCATGTGATTTGGGGGCATAATTTTAAGCTTTTATACTCTATTTTTGGTTCTTAAACCTTCTAGAGATTCCATAAACTGCCCAATATCTTTTTAATAGTACCTTTTCCCATTTAAGCCAGAATAAGTCATCATTACTCTAGCATAAAAATTGATCCTGGAGGATATCTGAGACAACAAATCATTAAGAAAATAGGAAAAATTACTATCACTTATCTAATCTTATTTCACTGAAGGCAATAAATCTTCATTTGGCATAGGAACAAGACTCTGGTATCCTGTAGCACAGAATGAGAAAGTAATTCAAAAATGTATCCTTGGGTTCTCCTGGGCTTTAATGCCCATTAATGACCTAACTAGGAAAAAGTCAAGTAGTAACTTATATTTAAAAGTATGAAGGTATGAATACTACAAATTTGTACAGTGCCATGGCTGCTTTTAAAGGTGCTAGGAGATTATTCTTTCCCATTGTATATTCTTGACTCTTTTGACAAAGACCAATTGACTATATATGCATGGGTTTAACTATGGGTTCTCCATTCTGTTACTTTGGCCTATATATCTGTCAGATCTCTATTTTTATTAGATCATTAATGGGCAATAAATCTCAGGAAACTCTAAGGATAATTTTCTTTTTGCTAGTGCCATACTTTTTTGAGTACTTTAATTTTAAAATATATTTTAAAATCAGAAAGTGTGATATCTTTTGCTTTGTTCTTTTATCACAGAATTTACAAATAGTATTAGGAAAAGTAGATATTCACATGCAAAGGATAAACATTGGACTTTATTTTACATCATACACAAAAAAATTAACTCAAAATGGTTTAAAGACTTTTATGTAAGACCTAAAATCATAAAAGTCCTAGAAGAAAGCATAGAAGAAAAGCTCCTTGACATTGATCTTGTCATGGTTTCTTGGATATGATACCAAAAGCTTAGGCAGCAAAAGCCAAAAAAGAAAAAAAGCAAGTGGAACAATATCAAATTAAAAAACTTCTGCACAATTGCACAATAAAGGAAACAACTGACAACATAGAAAGGCAGCTTTCAAATGAGAGATAATATCTGCAAATAACATGTTTAATAAGGGTTAATATCCAAAATATATATGCGACCCCTATGTCTTAACAGCCAAAAACTAAAAACAAAAAACACTTTATAGCCCTACTTAAAAACAGGCAAAGGACTTACATAGACCTTTCTCCAAAAATGACATACAAATGGCCAACAGATATATAAAAAAGTGCTCAACATCACTAATCACCAGGGAAATGTAAATCTAAACCACAATGACATGCCATATCAAAGTTATTAGGATGACTGTTAAAGAAGAATAAGGAGGAGGAAAAGGAGGAAGAGAGGTGGTAGAGGGGATGGGGGTGGCAAGGATGTGAAAAAATTGGTGGAAATATGTTGACAAAATGATGCAGGTGCTAAGGAAAGCAGCATAAAATGTCTTTAAAAATTAAAAATAGAATTACCACATGATCCCACAATCCTACTTCTGGATATATATTCTAAAGATTTGAAATAAAAATCTCAAAGATATCTGTACTCTACCATTCATTACAGCATTATTCACAATAGCCAGATACGGAAACAATATATATTTCCATCGATGGATGAATGAATAAAGGAAACATGGAA
The DNA here is from genome assembly GCF_021234435.1 of Artibeus jamaicensis. Classification (NCBI taxonomy): domain Eukaryota; kingdom Metazoa; phylum Chordata; class Mammalia; order Chiroptera; family Phyllostomidae; genus Artibeus; species Artibeus jamaicensis. The sequence goes on along the minus strand of NW_026522028.1, from coordinate 2,656,865 downwards.
TATAAATAAAATTGAATTAATATTCTGCCTTAAAGGAAATTCTCCCTTATGCAATAACATTGATATATCTGGAAAAATTATGCTAAATGAAATAAGCCTGTCATTGAAGGAAAAATGCTGCATGATTCCACTTATATAAAATATCTAAAATAGCAAAGTTCATAATAACAGAGTAGAATAATAGTTGCCATGGGCTTTCAGAAGGGGAAAATAAGGAGTTTTTGTCAATAGGTATAAAGTTTCAGTTATGCAAGATGAATAAGTTCTAGAAATCTGCTGTACAACATCGTCCCTCTAACGTTATGCATTTGAAGTTTTGTTAAGGGAATCAATTTCATATTAAGTTTTCTCACCACAATAAAAAATTATAATAATAATATCAAATTTCAAATAAAGACACTGGGATTTGCCAACATAATGAGCACATCATGCTTAAGTCTTACATTCTCAGTTCAGGGCAATGACTAAATATATATTATTGACTTTCTGTAAATACGGTAAAAGTCTTCTTTCTTGCATCCATAGGGTAAGACATAAAAACACTCAGTGTTTAACTTTGAAGACTCCCTGTCTCACTACAAGAGTTTAATTGGAATCTTAAAAAAGGGAACTGATTGAAAAAGAACGTGAAATTCTTTGTAGTGGAATGAGAAGATAGTGTGGGCACATTCTAATAAGGGATATCTGAAACTCTTATCCTCACTCAGCCACTTTTGTAGGATAAGCAGTCCACTTTACGTGTTGAGATTATTTTTCAACATAATTGAAGGCATGTAATGATTTTGCCAAGAAGACCTAGAAAGTGGAAGTCAATTTTTGCCAGCCCAACCTCTTCAGCCTTCATTATATTGACTGTCAGGAGGTCCAATGCTACTACTGCCCACTGGTCAGGATAACTACTTATGAAGATGAGGCAATAAATGTAGTATTTCGACTTAAGCTGGCCTCACAGTAGCATTAGTAGGGCCCCAAAATTCCATGTATATTTTATTAATTTCTTAGTATATCATTAAAGTGATACACTCAGCCACAAGCAGAATCACTATCTTGGTAGCATGTCTGAAGGAATGTTCGTTATTAGGAAGGGCCTGCTGGAAGTCCCTGGAGTTTCCTCTATCTACTATAATAATATATGAAAAGCATAACTACATCCCTGAGAGAATCAAAGTGAGTAGTTTCACCATGGAAGAGTTGACAAATTCAGGACTGATGATTTTTATCATATTTTTAAACTTTTCAGTTTATCTACTACTGAAGTCAGGGTATTCTGGAGTGCAACAAAGGACTGTTATAAATTTTATCAGCTAGAAATAGCAAACAGTCTTCATTCTGTATATGGTCTCTTTACTAGAGCAAATCAATAAGGTTCTCAGGAGCCTGCTTTGCTTTCTAAGGAGTCAATAGCTATTAATTAGTCACATGCTTTGATTCCTTTACTCTAAAAAGCTGAGAACATCAGGACGATTTGTTTGCAGTTTATAAAGCAACAATATTTCAGTAATTTGTCTCAGTCTTTTCACTCTATACTCCAGCTTAGCTCATAGAGACCTTAACCATCTGATATCACATTCATGCTCTATTGATGGCATCAAGCTCAAAGAACTTAGAGATCAGTAAAGACACTTTATCATAAGTATCTTGGCAATACCCAGGTGTGCCAAAAACTAAGACATAAAACGCATGAACCACGTCCATTCCCTATGTTTTGGAATATCTGGGCAATGACTAAATATATATTATTGACTTTATGAAGCAAATCCACCTTCCACTATAGAAGCTACAAATCCCAAGCACTTGTTTTCTCAGCCTCCTTTGAAAGTAGGGCAGTGCAGCTTGCATTGGTGTTTCAGGGGGTAAAAAGTAGGGCAGTGAAACAGGAACCAGATTATATCAGTTAGATGCATATGCTCCAGATTTGGAATTAGAAACTGTCAGTGAGTGAAAAACAGCAATTGCAGAATCTATTCTGGTCACACAAAAGGACAGTAGTAGAAACAACATCCGATTTCCAGAAGCAGTGGCATCTACTATTCTGTGTTTGTGAGTTCAGCATTACAATCTGCAGAGTCATCAAGTAATAAATATAGCAGTAGTGACAATCGTATCTTTACCAAATCAGACTGCAAAAGGAGTTGACACATTTTTCCTGGCTAAATAGTTTAGGCCCACAGTTCTCTGACTCTTCAAGCAATTCTGTGAATTACCCTATATCATAATAATGAATTCATTTTCTTCTTAAAGTTAGCAAAGTCAAATCATGTTACTTAAAACTGAGAATTCTGTCTGATGTACTCTATTATCAGTAAGTGAACATCTTCAATTGTCCTTATCAGAACCTAGAGGAAAGTAAATAAGTAAGACACAGAGTCTGCCAGTACATGATATGCTTGTAGGGGGAAATGTGAAGGGTGTCACACTACACACATGTACAATAAACTATGAGAGTTCAGTTAAAATTTGTTTTTCTTGTCCTTCTTGTGATTTCTTTTTTAATTTGGGAATGATAAGAGTAAAATGCTTAGTGCATCAACTTTTGCTTCTGTTTTTTTAAAGATTTTATTTATTTATCTTTAGAGGGGAAGGGAAGGTGAGAGGAAGAGAACATTAATGTATGGTTGCCTCTCGTGGGTCCCCCACCAGGAACCGGCCTGCAACTCAGGCATGTGCCCTGACTGAGAATCAAACCATGATCCTCTGGTTCATAGGCCTGTGCTCTATCCACTGAACTACACCAGCCAGGGCTGGCTATGTTTTTTAAATAATTTTTGTTATTAATTTAATTTTTTTAAGATTTTTAATTTATTTATTTTTAGAGGGGAAGGGAAGGAGAAAGGAAGAGAAATATCGATGTGTGGTTGCCTCTCATGCGTCCCCTGCTGGGAACTGGCCCTCAACCCAGGCATGTGCCCTGACTGGGAATTGAACCACAATCCTTTGGTTTGCAGGCCTGCGCTCAATCCACTGAGCTACACCAGCCAGGGCTTGTTATTGATTTTTAATTGAATATCTTAATGGTTAAAAAACATTTTACTGTATTTCCACCTTGGAAATGTGTTGAGACTTGCTTTAAGTATAGTCATGTAAGAATTTTATAATATAGTCTATGTGTACTTGAAAAGAGTATGATGCTTCTCATTGTTAAGCAGGGTATTTTATATATTGTGATTTAATCAAGTTTGATATTTGTGTTAAAAATTGATGGATTATTCTAACTAATACTGAGAAAGTTGTGTTCAAATTTCCCATTATGATTGTGGATTTACTTTATCTTGTCAATTTTTGCTATATGAATTGTTAGAAATATTACATTTATTATATTGTTTTGGAGACAGGTAAAATAGTTAGATGAAGTACTAAAATGCCTGTAACCTCTACAAAGTGATGGTTTCAACATGATTTAATCAATCAACAAATATTTCCAAAGTTACTTAGAAAAATGGTTTTTAAAGTACTTTATAAAAAAGATTTTATTTATCTACTTTTATAGAGAGGGGAAGGGAGGAAGAAATAGAGGTAGAGAAACATCGATGTATGGTTGCCTCTCTCACACCCCCTACTGGGGACCTGGGGACCTGGTCTGCAACACGGACATGTGCCCTGACTGGGAATCAAACCAGCAACCCTTTGGTTTTCAGGCTGGCATTCAATCCACTGAGCCACACCAGCCAGGGTCAGAAAAATGGTTTTTAAATTGTACTCCTTGGAATTTGGGGATTTTTAAAAAATTTTTTAATTGATTATGCTGTTACAGTTGTTCTATTCCCCCCTTCATTCCCCTCCACCCTAACCCCCCATCCCCACCATTACCCCCTTTAGTTTATGACCATGTGTCTCAAGTCCTTTAGATTCTATATTTCCCATGCTATTCTTGCCCCTCCCGATATTTTCTATCTACTGTCTATGCTACTTATTTTCTGTACCTTCTCCCCTCTTCTCCTCCTCCCACTCTCCTGTTGCTAACCCTCCTTGAGATCTTCATTTCTATGTTTCCACTCCTGATCTAGCTGTCCTTTTAGTTTGCTTTTGTTTTAGGTGTGGTTGTTAATAACTGAGCTTGTTGTTCTTTCACTGTTCATGTTTCTTTAACTTATTTTTCTTAGATAAGTCCCTTTAACATTTCATATAATAAGGGCTTGGTGATGATGAACTCCTTGAATTTGACCTTATCTGAGAAGCACTTTATCTGTCCTTCCATTCTAAATGAAAGTTTTGCTGGATAGAGCAATCTTGGTTGTAGGTCTTTGGATTTCATGACTTGGAATACCTCTTTCCAGACCCTTCTTGCCTGGAAGGTCTCTTTTGAGAAATCTGCTGACAGTCTGATGGGGACTCCTTTGTAGGTGACTGTCCCCTTAGCTCTTGCTGCTTCTAGGATTCTCTCCTTCATTTTAATTTTGGCTAATATAATTATGATGTGCATTGGTGTGTTCCTTCTTGGGTCCAACTTCTTTGGGACTCTCTGGGTTTCCTGGATTTCCTGGAAGTCTATTTCCTTTCCCATATTGGGAAAATTCTCCTTTATTATTTGTTCAAATAAGTTTTCCACTGGTGGCTGTGCCTTTCCCCCTTCTGGTACCCCTATAATTCGGATGTTGGAGCATTTAAAGATGTCCTGGAGGTTCCTAAGACTCCTCATTTCTTTGAATTCTTGCTTCTTGACTCTTTTCTGTTTGGCCATTATTTGCTTTCTTCTGGTCCACTCCATTGATTTGAGTCCCAGTTTCCTTTTCATTGCTATTGCTGTCCTGTGCAATTCCATTCATTTCAATTAGTTTCGCCTTCATATATTTGTCTAATTTGTCGGTATAATCAACCAGTTCTGTGAGGATCCTGATGACCAGTGTTTTAAACTGTGCGTCTGTGAGTTTTGCTATTTCTTCATCGCTTAGATCTATTGGCTCTGGGGCTCTGAGATCCTCCTGCGCCATTCTTGGTCTGTTCGGGCCCTTTAAGTGTGAGAAGAGGCGCCTTGGACTCCCAGGTCGCTGGGTTGTGACGCTGTATGTAGGGGCGTGGTCAGAGCGGGGAAATGGCGACCCCCTCTGCTGTTTCTCACAGCTGGGTGAGGAGCAGAGACTTAGGTGGTTCACGTGGGCCGGGCCACTCAGAGTTGCTGGGTTATGATGCTGTATGTGGAGGTGGGGTCAGAGCAGGGAAATGGTGGCGCCCTCCACTGCTGCTTGCCGCGGGGACCCGCAGGGCACCGGTCCAACTGCCCACTCCCTCGCCTGTCCACCCGCAGCACTGCTCCCCTGCTGTCTCCCCCGTGGTCGCTCTCCTGGTCGCTTGCTCGGTCGTTCACTAGGTCCAACCTTGCGCCTGGATTCCGAGCCTCTGGATTCCTTGCCTGAGTTCGTCTGACCGAGTCCTCCTGTGCAACCCCACTTCACCAGCCGCTGGTTTAGCCCCTTACCAGTCAGGCTGAAGAATTTGTTGTTAACGGACTTCCAAAAAGTTCAATATTCCATGTTCTGGCTGTGTTTTCTGCTGCTAATATTTAGTTGTCTCTAAACTTGGTTGTGTGAGAAGGCACGGTACATCCACCTATGCCTCCATCTTGGCGGAAGTCCGGAATTTGGGGATTTTTGTCAAGGAGACTGAATTGGATTTTATTTAAAAAGAAGGGTACAAATAAAGTATTAACAGTACTGATTTCATATTTTGTAAATTTATTGGGATTAGCAGAAACTTTTGTTTGAAAAATGGGATATGTTATTTTAAACATGTGGATACTACTGACTTATGTATAAAGAATATTTTGAAATATAGAGATTAATACATTAATAATAATAATAGCTTGTGTATATTGAATATTTCTTTTTTTAAAATATTTATTTATTTATCTTTAGAGGGGAAGGAGAGGGGGAGAGAAACATCAATGTATGGTTGCCTCTAGTGCATCCCCTGCTGGGAACTGGCCTGCAGGGAACTGGCTTGCAACCCAGGCATGTGCCCTGACTGGGAATTGAACCACGATCCTCTGGTTCGCAGACCTGTGATTATTTCTTAAATTCAGGGACTATTTGGGTGTTTTAGATGCATTAATTCATTTCATCCGAATACCAATCCAATGGACATTATGTTCATTTTATTGACGTAGAAACAAGGCACCAAATAATTAAAAACTATCCATTAGTGAATGAAGGAACCATAATCAAACTCAGGCTGTTAACTCACTCTTACCCACAACATTAATTTACTTTCTTAGGACCTCCGTGGGATAGAATAATACACAATCTTGAAAGCCAGACAAAAGAAAAAAAGTAGACTAACTGGAATTTCTGACAATCAAGACAGAGATATAAAGTGGCACTAAAATACTCATCTAGTAATAAATGTAGAATGAATTATATACCAGTAGAGCCTAGGTTTGGATATTGGGGCTCATTCACTCATTCAACAAGTATTCATTGAGTCACTCACCATTCTCTGTACTTAGGCTACATTAATCAACAAATTTGACTGCCTGGCTTGTGTGGCTCAGTGGACTGAGTGCCAGCCTGTGAACCAAAGGGTCACTGATTAAATTCCCAGTCAGAGCACAAGCCTGGGTTGTGGGCCAGGTGCCCAGTAGGAGGCGCATAGGAAGCAAGCACACATTGATGTTTCTCTCCCTCTCTTTCTCCTTCCCTTATACTCTATAAATAAATAAAATAAAAAACTCTGCCCTCTTATAGATCTAATGGACTTAGAGATATAAATAGTTTGAGTAATTTTCTAGACTTAAGGGTATGGCCTAGGAGCTTAGCAATTAGCCTGCAGAATAAAGAATAGTTAAAAATATTCAAATAATTTTTCATAGCTACAGATTATGGCAGATGTAGAAGAACAAAAAATCAGTAAGGCAGACTAATTTTAGAGAAAAAAATAATTTGAATAGTTGTCTTTGAAGGAATAGCAAGACATCCATATGTATGTATTTAGAAGGCAATTAGCAATATAAAGCTGAAGCTTTAGTAAATGACATAAATACCAGAGCTATTTGCCATCAAGGTACTATCCAATCCCAAAACAAGTTTATCTGGAACCATAAAAGTGAACAAATATTCTGATGGAGAAGGAGAAGCAGCAGACAAAATATAAGTTTGGTGGGTTCCCCAAAAAATGGCATTGGAAGAATCAAAAAGAGGCACTCAAGGTTACAAACTTCTTTGTTGAATATATAAGAAGAGTGATAAGTTAGTATTTAGTCACAGAGTTCAAGGGAAAAGTTAAGAGTCAACTGTGGGCAGCGAAAGGTCAAAAGCAATTGAGATTTTTAAAGTAAATGAGACAAAAGAAAAAGCTTTGAATTTAGGAACTATAAAGCCACTATGGATGTTGAAAGTAAAATTTTGGTGAACTATGGAATGAAAGAAGAGTGAAAGACAAGGTAAAATAATGCATATATGCCATTTCTGTTACATACATCACAGTACAAGGAAGGGGAAGAGTAAACAAATAGGACAAAGGGCCTCCTTCATTTTGGTAGTAATGGCATCAAGAACACTAAAGGATTTTGACACCACAAATGGTTCACAGAGTAAATTTTACCTAGTTTTTTTAAAGCTTTGTTTCAAAAACCCTGTGGATATCCCAACTAATTCCTTAGCCTTTCTGCTACTCTATGCTTCTTCCATGAGAGTAATTACAACCTGCCACTTATTTTTAACAATGCTTGCTCATTTCCCCAGCAGTTTTCTCTCAGTCTACTATCTTTTACTTTCTTGCCTTAGCCTTACAAGGATATTTTAGTGCAGGAGAATATAAGAATAATGCCGGACTAATTTGTAATTCCATGTCTTCAAACACATTGTCTCCCATAAAATGCAGTTAGGATTCATTAAAAAGAAAGAGTAACAAATAAGAAATCCCTCTTTTAAAAAGGTTAAAAAAAAACCAACCTTTGTTCTGAAGGGTAGATAGGAGTCACTGACAGCATACATTCAGGTATTTGCTAGGTGTGTTTTATTTAATAAAGTTCTCAGTCTTTCACAGTAGCTTTGTTCCAGTATAATTGTGACCTCTACAGTCTTATCAAGTGAATGAAGGTGACTTTAGCTTGAAAGACATATGCTGTCTCTGATATTCAGTCCACACTCTGAATTCGATAGGAAAGCAATATTTGGTTCTTAATAAAAATGCCCTTCACCTATTTAATTTGAGAAACTCTCTAAAAGATAACTAAATGGAATAAGACACATTACTGGTTGTGTGATTACCACTAAAAAAGAAAAAGCTTTGTGTAGATCTAATTTTCTCCTTCAATACTGAAAGCTTTATTATTGGTGATAATATTGAATTTTATCTGAGTCCTATGTGTGGTGGAGGGGAACACTTTTCTCTACTCTTCTAGGTTCTTCCAGCTGGTCAAATAATCAAATAGCCATGAGACAGATGAATGAGAAGAAATAACCAAAATTAAATATGTACATACATGTGGGAACCCCACATACATCAGAGGCTCAGAGTCAGAAAGTTGAAATGAGTTATATATGACATATATATAACTGAGCTGAGGATAAGGTAAGGCCCCTCGGGGCTTCAGAGGGCAGGAAGGTCATTCAAAGGACATAAGAAGAGTAGATGTTCAGTAACAAGAAGTTTCTTCTGCCCTATAAACAGGTCATAAAAAGTTATTTCTGGTGATAACTTTTATTATTGGCAAAGCCAAAAATTTAAATTCTTTTTTAAAATATTTTATTTATTTATTTTTAGAGAGAGAGGAAAGGAAGGAGAAACAGAGAGAGAGAAACAGCAATGTGTGATTGCCTCTCATGCACCCCCTACTGGGGATGTGGCCCGCAACCCAGACATGTGTCCTGACTGGGAATCAAACCACTGACCCTTTGGTTTGCAGGCCAGCACATTAACCACTGAGCCACACCAGCTAGGGGCAAAAATTTAATTTCTTCAAGGACAAGTTTCCTCCTAAGCCTGCAGGGTCTCAAATACCTTGAGCTAAAAATAATTCACATATCAAAGTGACACATCTTGGGGAGGCCTGTTCTGAATTTCTTCACCTATAATACTGGAAGACAACAAAGATATTCCTCTGCTTTCTGTGTTATGCAAAACAGCTTATTGCAAAAAACCACCCTTGCCCCTATGACTTAAAGAAAACTCACACACACAGAAGACTTACACATGCCTCCCATTTTCCACCTATGGCAAAGGCCCTCCAAATTTCTATTTTTGGCCTCGTAAACTTTCAGCTGAACAATTTTTAAACTAATCAATTGAAATGAAATGCTTGATAATCAAAGTGTGGCTAAAGTTTTACTCCTTCCTCCAGGCTCCAGAACTCTGACTTACTGTCAGCCTGAGCCAACGTATAATCTGTCTGGAGAATAGGCTGACCTAATGGTAAAATACTCTCAGATCTACTCCCCAATCAAGCCACTCTTTCATCCCACTTCCACACCCCCTATTGTTTTCAACCATGTTTACTCCTCCCTATAGAAGGGAGCTCCTTTTTGCCTAAACTTTGAGAGGCTTGCAGATCTTATAGTCACAGTATTCTCCCTATTGCAATAGTCTTCCTTCTTCTATTCCAATCCCCATCTTGAAGTTGCACTTTTGAATAAGGTCTCTTCCTATGAAACTGGGCTTTGTTTTTTATTTGATATTGACAACTGATAGGAAGAATTAAATATTGCTGCATTTAGATATACAAGCATAGTGATATTGGGGAATTGGGAACTCTTAAGTATTAAATAATTTATAAAGCAACTATGGGTTATTTACATAATGCAATACTACGTGGCTATAAAAAAGAAGAAAATTGTACCCCTTGCGACAGCGTGGATGGACCTGAAGAACATGATGCTGAGTGTAATGAGCCAGTCAGAGAAAGACAAATAAATACCATATTATTTCACTCATATGTGGAATCTAATGAACAAACTGAACTAACAAGGAAAATGAGGACAGACTCATAGATGGAGAGCAGAGTAACAGCTGAAAGAGGGTTTGGGGGGTGGAGGTACTGAGCAAAAAGGAAAAAGGAGTCAATAACATGGACAACAGTATAGTGATTATTGGTGGGGAGGGGAGTATACAGGGACTAAATGATAATGAGAAAATATAATGAAAATTAAATTTAAAATAAATAAATAATTTGATTCATCCAGTGAATTATGAGTGCTAAAGATTACGTTAAGAGTCCACAAAGGCACAGTCATTTAAGCATCTGCTATGTGCTAGAGTCTCCTGTACTAGGTCACAATTAGATAAATTTGTTTTCTCAGAAAGCACACAGGTTAGTACTAACAAAACTAACGTGAGACGAGTTCATAGAAGTATACACAAACCATTATGTATACTTTTGATAAAGTCATTTACTACCAATGCCTAGGGTGGGTCACAAGAAAATGATGTGACAGGAAAGTTTTACAGTAGAGGGGGCATCTTAGAAGAGTATTAAAAGATGAATAGGATTTTTGTCAAATGAACAAACTGGAGTGTGCATTTGGCAGTGGGAATGTGATCACAAAATATGTAATGCCATGGCTTGTCTGGGTAGAAAAAGTAGCTGGAATTGACTTAGTTACAGAACATAGATATAAGATAATTCAAGGGGAGCTAGAAAGATGAGCATATACAAGGCAGCCTTTTGCAACTATGAAGATTGGGGAAACGGACAACTCTACATATAAGGTCTGTCCAGAATAAGTCCAGCCATTATTAATATAATGAGAACAGCTTGCATGACATTGATATAACCTGACAGCCAAGGAGAGTGAGCTGGAATGCACATGTGTGAACAATGACAACTTCACTGTGGGGACGGTAGACCCGTTGAGTGAGCATGTGTACTGTGTGGCTGTCACATTCAAAATAGCTGAGTGAGTAGAGCAATGAAACTTCCTCAGATTTTGCCTTAAGCTTGAATATTCCTCCATGGAAACTATTCAGATGATTCAGAAGGCCACAGCTATGGGCAACTGGTGATTTAGCAGGTTCATCATGACAACTGACTTACTCATGCATCACATCTCATGCACAGTTTTTTGGTGAAACATCAATTCATCCAGGTCACTCAGCCCTACAGACCAGATTTGGCACCCTGCAACTTATGGCTTTTTCCAAAACTAAAATCACCTTTGAAAGGGAAGAGATTTCAGACCATCAGTAAGATTCAGGAAAATACAACAGGCAGCTGATGGTGATTGGGAGAACTGTGTGAGGTCCCAAGGTGCCTACCTTGAAGGGGACTGAGATGCCATGGTCCTATGTACAATGTTTCTTTTTTCTTGTATCTTCTTCAGTAAGTGCCTCTAATTTTTATATTACATGGCTAAACAGACCTGATATTAATGTGAATGATACCTCCTAGAGTTGTGTACAGCCTTGTACAATAGCTCTCAGCAGGTACCAAATTTGTAGAGTATTTTTATGCCAAACGTATATGTTAGGATGTTTTGGGGAAGAAGTAATAGAAACCAAATCTGTTTCTAGGTTCAAGAAACTTTTTGGAAGAACACCAGGGGCTCGTAGTACTGCTGTGGGGCTGGAGAAGAACCAAAATTCTTTGGTAGATCACAGACAGGAAGTTATAGATCTGTGCTCTGGCCAGGAATAATCTGGCCTGAATGCTTCTAACTAATGTGCAGAATACTACCAACATAATAACTGAAATAATTCTAGCCATCTCTCATTGCTGCAGCATTTTGCTCTATATTCAATGTTCTAGGTAAGAACCTTTGATGAAGCCTGAGCTGGGATATTCTTATTTGGAAAGACGACATAAATTAGAGACAATCTCCCCAAATAAGGAGGAATTAGATACTAGACAACCAAATATGAAAAATTTAAAAAAAAAAGCTGAGCAGTTTGGATTTTGTTTTCTAAAACAGGGGTTGGCAAACACTTTCTTAAAGGACCGTATAATAAAACTTTTAGGCTTCAGCCATATGGTCACTATGGCAACTAATCAACTGTGCCCTTGAAAGCAGCCATGCACAATATTATCAATGTGTTTGGCCATGTCTTAATAAAACTTTATTTAGTTTACCAATGCCCCATTCATTCTTAGGGATGAGAAGGCCTTGAAGGATCTTAAGTCTCTGTGATACCTGATGAACTGGCCACTTCTTTTTTGGTGAGAGGAGAGACAATAAGCATTTTTATTATCCAAATTCTATAGAGAAATGATTCTGCGTAATAGTGGAACATACTAGCTGCTGAAGTGGATGTGAAGTGACTCCTGTTGATAGTCTCCTGGCCTATACCTGATCAAGGCTCTGAGACTCAGGTGCAAAAGAACTGAAGTAGGTAGAAGATGAACTCTTCAGGAAGAGGAAATGGTGCAGGAGGCCTGGCCACAGGTCCTATTGCACACAGATGTGGAGGGAACCCTCTTCACAGGTGTGAAGAAGACAAAGGCTCCTCACGTGGGGTTCAATGAGGAAGGCAGCTAGCCACAGGGTCCAGTTGTGGCCCCGGCATAAGGTTCATGAGGCACAACAGATGGCATAACCTTATCATGATTAACGAGTCTTAGTCTCTGTCCTCAATGAAGTTATAATGCAGTAAGTAAGGCAAAACTAAAGCTTATAATCATCAAAACACTTTATAGGACATGATAAAGAATTAATTTGGAAGTATTCCCACTTTCCAAAATTGCCCTCAAAATTATATAACTTCATATCCAGTTGGTCCCATCTCTTCCTTTTCTGAAATATTAATGAAATACTTGGAAGAAGCTCTAAAAATCAATCTGAAGTTACCCTTTATGAAAGGACATTTACAATGTAAGGAGAATCTCCATCTGTAAGGATGTCTCCCCTCATTGTCCCAGGCCAGCCTTCACTATCAGTGGAGAAGGTGTGAACCCAAATCTGTATTAACAACCTTATGCTTGTTTACAGTAGTAACCTCCCATAGCTGCCTCTCCTCTCCACACCCAGCATTTCCTTGGTCTTTAGCTGAAGATGGTATTTATGGTTGTGGCTTCTCCCATTTCAGGGAGTTACTCATTTTACTCAGTCTCTCCCATGCATGCAGGAAGTATACATATTACTAAACTTTAATTTGTTTTTCTCCTGCTAATCTGTCTAATGTCAATTTGATTATTAGACCAAACGGAACAACCTTGAAGGCTAGAAGAAAAAGCCTCCTTTACAACAATACCTATAAGGAGATATACTCCAGGAAATAGCTCCTGATTGTTCCTTGTTAGAACAGCTCTTTATTTTGATACCTACAATATAGATAATATAATTATTTCTCAATCAAGTGTTCTCCAGTCAGTGATCATAGAGTAGGCAGGTAGGCAGACATGAGCAGATCAGGAACGATAGGCCAGGTATGGAATGACACCAGGGAAGAAAGTCCCAGGAGCCTAGCAATGGGGAAAACTAGAGGAAACAGCTATTATAAGCTGGGGCCTCACTCCCAGGATGACCTTTTCTCCCCTAGCATGTTGTCAGTCATGAGGTTTAGACCTCCTCAGAGGAGGAACAAGAAGCCAGAGAATAGCCTCATAGGACACCCATAATGATAGGGGACTCAAGAGTTGGAAATTTTTAGTTTAAGGTAAATAGTTAATAAGCCTAATAGGTAATGCATATGTTAAAGCTATTGTTTCAAAAACAGCAGGTACAGCCCACCCTGGCTCTCAGGAGAGACAGACAACCTCCTGGGATACCACTAAAGACCATTGCCTGGGGCACAGCTGGAGACATCTAAGCCATTGTGTTCCGGGGGAGACAGAATCCACACAACTGAGGGACAGCTCACTTCACTTTGTTCTCTGTTATAAAAAAGCTAGCTTGATTGCTTTCAGCACTTTGCTGTTTGCAAATTATGCTGCTATGAACATTGGGGTGCATAGGTTCTTTTGGATTGGTGTTTCAGGGTTCTTAGGATATAATCCTAGCAGTAGAATTGCTAGGTCAAAAGGCAGATCCATTTTTAGCTTTCTGAGAAATTTCCATACTGTTTTCCATAGTGGTTGGAAGCAACCTAAGTGTCCGTCAGCAAATGAATGGATCAAAAAACTATGATACATTTACACAATGGAATTCTATGCAGCAGAGAGAAAGAAGGAGCTCCTATCCTTTGCATGGATGGAACTGGAGAGCATTATGCTAAGCGAAATAAGCCAGGCAGTGAAAGACAAATACCATATGATCTCACCTTTAACAGGAACCTAAATAACAAAACAAATAAGCAAAATATAACCAAAGACACTGAAACAGAGGACAGGCTGACAGTGACCAGAGGGAAAAGGGGAGAGAATTTCAGGAGAAAAGGGAAAGGGTTTACAGGAACAAGTATAAAGGACACATGGACAAAAACTAGGGGGGTGGAAATGGGAGGGAGGTGGGGAGGACTGGGGGTGTTGACTGAGATGGGAGTAAAAGACAGAAAACTGCACTTGAACAACAATTAAATAAAAATAAATAAATAAAACCCCAAAAAAAGCTGGCTTGAAAGGAATCATAAGATGGTCCACTAGGGTATGAACCTGCCATCTTCTCAGATCTCTGGTCATCTGAATAAAGAACCCATAAAGATTTGATCCCTGTCTCTGCTTATCGGGTCTAGTATATGATAAGCAGCAGGAATGCCAGCTTCTCCAGTTTCAATACAAGGAGGGAAGTTCACAGGACAGGTCTATTAAGTCAGCTTAAAAAAGGATGTAGTTAGGTCCTCCTGGCTAGAAAATAGCCCTTGCCAACACCTTAGGGCAGCTCTTTGCTTGCTGAATAAACTTTCTCTTGTGCTCGAGTTCTTGATTCTGAATTCTTTCTTTGCTGAACTCAAGAACTGAGATCCATCATTTGCCACTAACATCTGGTGCTGTTACTTGAATTCTCTTAGTCATCTTCCTCAGTTAGTAACCCTATAAAGCATGAGTGTCCAACCCATGGCCAATGGCATTCACGTGGCACAGGATGGCTGTGAATGCAGCCCAACACAAAATCATAAATTTACTTAAAACATTATGAGATTTTTTTTATTATGTGTCACAACGTATTTAATGTGTGGCCCAAGACAACTCTTCTTCCAGTGTGGCCCAGAGATGCCAAAAGGTTGGACACCCCTGCAAAGCCTGTCTGCACTTTCCTTCTTTGGGCCTGTATTTCTGCTTTGTTTTTTTCTAAGCTCTAAGGGTCTCCAGGAGACTTGTAGCCAGAGGAGCATTAGGCTGCAGCAGCTCACCAGGGCTAAGCCCCTGAGTCTGTCTCTAAGGAATCTGCCTTTGCCTCTGTAAGTTGTTTCTTAAGTCCATGCCACCCAGCATGGCCGACTTCTTCCTCTTCATACTCTCAATCTCCTTTCTCAGGAAGTACAATCAGGGAAGCAATGAACACCAGCAGTTCATTAATTCCTTTCTGAGAATCTGAACAAAACCTTTTGCTAGATCAATGAGAGCCTGAATACATTCATCTTCAAAGATGAGGGACATTTCCTCCATCCAGCTTGAATTTCAGGTATTCTTAGGTGATAAGAATCTATGTAGAGGTGACAGAGGGTACCCTTAAGATGACCAGGTGCCCCATATGGAATTCCAGCACAACTGTAATTAAATAGTTGACTTGTCCATGGACGTGCACATAAAGGGTGGTTACCTAGTGCTCTAAGTCCTCATGGCTGCATTATCCAGTCAGAGAAAGAAACCAAGACATGTTAAGAGGTTGAAATTAATTCAGGAGGTCACAGCCCTTTGGAGTTCAACCCATAAGCAGCATGCTTCAACCCACCAAATAATATCTCTGGAGATTTGTTCATACTCTACAGATCTCAAAATAAGACTGATATGAACATGGGAATTCATGTCTCCAAAGCCAAAACTCAGAGTAGTTCCCTGACTCTGTCCCCTATCCTACTTCTTTATCTATCTTTCTCTTCCATATGTCCTAGACTACTGAATTTTGGGCTTCACACACCTAGGCAGGCCTAGGAGGAATGGAAAATGACCAGATGGGAAACTACACCATGGGAGACTGCAGCCTGGGAAAATGCCTGCCTGGGACACTGCCTGCAACCCTACCCAGGACAAACAGATGCCTGGCTAAGACTGGGGCCTGGTTCGGCCTACCAGGCATAATAGGATGCAGCTGTAACTTGAGCCTGACAAGATGTATCAAGAACAATGAGCAGCAGAAATGGCACCCAGCAACCAGCTCTAGCCAATCAGACTCTGACACCCCAACCAGGTACCCTTTGCAGGTTTTTCTGCTTAAAAACCCTGACCTAAGAACAATATAGTGAGTCTTAACCTCCCTTGGTTGGCCCCAATTTTCCTCTTATTCCCCACTAATAAACCCTGTTCCTTAGCTCACTGCATCCATCTGGTTTCTTGAGTGACTCCAACCTAACAGGGCTCAAGATACATACTTGCTACTTTCTATTTATGGACCTCCAGATTTCCTTCTACAATATGAGCTCTTGCACCTCTCCCTGGTCTTATCTGTTGCCAGGGGTCTTGCTGCATTTACTCCACCTCTTAGCTCTGCCAGGCTCTCATGGAATCTCCTGAGGCCCATGCCTTTTTCTATCTGGCCTCCTGAGACCAACTCCAGCAGATGGCCTGCTTGATGGCTCATTGCCACAGCAAGCACTGGCTTGACTCTTAGTTATGAGCCTTACTTTTAGCCTACCACTCCTCATGTATACCTTTTAGCCTTCAGAAGACCCTCTCTTGTTGGCCTCTTCAATATTTCACCCATCTCCTATGGGTTTCCTTCCTTGGACCATACAATCTCACCAATTTTCTTCTATAACCAATTCCAACTTTGGAACAGGGGCAAATTTTTCCTGTGATTCCAATATCCTTTCATACTCAGGAATCTCTGGTAATTTGTGATCTTCATAGAGAAGGCCCAGGGTGCTGTCTCTGTCTATCTGGCCTTGCTAAGACATATATATATCACAAGGGATCTCCTCCCATCCCTCCTGGGTCCCATGTCTTTTAAAACACCTTTTCTGCATACTCCTTAAGACCCCTGAGACTGGGGAAAGGGACTACTTTCAACTCCTTCTATATTCCTCTAACCAAATTTCCTTTATTTTTCACTTCCATAAAGAGCCTCAGGGACCCTCCCTTCCCCTCTAGGGGTGGCTGCCCTCTGCCTACTAGGCCTCTTAAAGGACAAAGCTACTGGGAACACTAAAGACAGATAAACAGGCCCTGGCTGGTGTGGCTCGGTGGATTGAGTGCTGGCCTGAGAATCAAAGGATTGCCAGTTCGATTCCCAGTCTAGGGTACATGCCTGCATTGTAGCCCAGATACCTACTAGGGGGTGCGTGAGAGGTAGCCACATATTGATGTTTCTCTCCCTCTCTTTCTCCCTCCCTTCCCTGCTCTAAAAGATAAATAAAATCTTTAGCCCTGGCTGGTATACCTCAGTGGGTTGAGCACAGGCCTCTGAAGCAAAGGGTTGCTGGTTCGATTCCCGGTCAGGGCGCATGCCTAGGTTGCAGTCCAGGTCCCCAGTAGGGGACACATGAGAGGCAGCCACACATTGATGTTTCTCTCCCACTCTTTCTCCTTCCCTTCCCCCTCTCTCTAAAAATAAATAAATAAAATATTTTTTAAAAAAAGGGAAAAAAATAAAGACAGGGAAATAGGCCACTAGCCCAACTACTGAAGACCAGAGTTTTACGACAAGTTTTCTACCAGAGGCAATGGAGGTACTAGGCACTCCTTGTATGGAAAAAGATGAAGGGGACGCTTCCGGTAAGCTGGCTAGGCCAGAGGTCATTAAGAGGGGACTCCTCACTTGAGGAAATGGGACACATTCATTAGTCATATGGAGTTAAGGCCACCTGTCTGAGTGGAGTAAGTCCAACATCAGAGTGCCTAGCTACCACTGTGATCATTGGTAAGGTTGCCCTCAGAACACAAAGTAAAGACTCTATACCCCAGGGAGCTTCCTGGTGACAAGGTACAGGGAACCCACTCTCCTATACTTCAGGACAGCCCAAAACAGCTCAGAGACTTGCAAGGACACCTCTAACTATCAGCTTGTTACCTATCCGTCTCTTCATAGCATCATCTGTATGGAGTTAAGTTCACCTGTCTGGGTGGAGTAAGTCCAATGTCAGAGTGCCTAGCCACCACTTTACTGTTGGTAATGCTACCCTTGGATCATGCAGTAACAACTCTATATCCTGGGTGGTTCCCAGGTGGCAGGGTACCCATCCTGTTATACCTCAGAATGGGAAATCAGTCCATGGTGCCTTGGGATACCCACTTTGGGGTACATACTAACCAACTGTGAGAAATTTGACCCTGAGTCCCTCAAGAAAAAGCGGATATTCTTTTGCTACACGGCTTGGCCCTGATATAAATTGGGTAATGGAGAGGTTTGGCCAGTCATTGGCACCATTAATATCAATACTACCTTATAACTAGACTTATTTTGTCATTTCCAAGGGAAATGGACAGAGGTTCCACATATCCAAGCCTTTCTTTCTGGCCCTCAGGGACAACACTAAGCTATGTATTACCTATAAACTAGATCTCTCTGTAATTGCTATACTACACTCAGCTGCTGCTTTATAAGCCTTCCCCCACCACAGAGCCTAAAGAAAGAACAATGTAACCAGATGAGAAAAAAACATCCAAAAATGGGTTGGATTTCTCAGTCCTTTGCCAACATTTAGCTGGCAATGCAATTCTTGAGGTATTAAAAAAAACAACTCTCTTTTTTCTACAAATAAAGGCTTTACAGGGCCAGAGGCGTGGCTCCAGAAAGAATTCAAAGCCCACAAATTTCTTTTACTTTCCCCAAACCTCCCCTATTCATCTTCATAGGGGACTCAAGAGCTGGAAAATTTTAGTTTAAGGTAAATATGAACTATTTACCTTAAATATGAACTATTTAATATTTAATATCAGCTCCCTGAGCTGATGTCAGGGAACACCAAACTTCTGGGGCTATTAGCTCACATGTTTCTGTATGTAAATTTAGAAAGATTATACAACTGTCTGAATCTTCATATAATTTGCATATTATTCTAATATAAGCAATTATGCTCTCTCTCTCTTAGGTTAAAGCAGATGGCCTCAAAATTAGGTGTCATTTATTGTTGGTACCACTGTCCAAGGAAGCAAAGACAGAAATATGGGAGACTTCCGCCAAGATGGAGGCATAGGTGGATGTGCCGTGCCTTCTCACACAACCAAGATTAGAGAAAACTAAATATTAGCAACAGAAAACACAGCCAGAACACAGAAAATTGAACTTTTAGGAAGTTCGTTAACAACAAATTCTTCAGCCTGACCGGTAAGGGGCGAAACCAGTGGCTGGTGAAGCGGGGTTGCACAGGAGGACTCGGCCAGACGGACTCAGGCCCACGGAATCCAGGCGCAGGGTCGGACCTAGTGAGCAACTGAGCAACCCACCACACTTCCAGGGAGACAGCGGGGCAGCAGGGCTGCGTGTTGACTGAGGTCACACATTTGTGCGCTGGTGGACAGGCGAGGGAGTGGGCAGTTGGACGGGCCTGGCAGGTCCCCACGCAAACGGCAGTGGAGGGCGCCGCCATTTCCCTGCTCTGACCCCACCTCCACATACAGCATCATAACCCAGCGACTCTGAGTGGCCTAGCCCAGGTGAACCACCTAAGGCACTGCTCCTCCCCACCCAGGTGTGAGAAGCAGCAGAGGGGGTCGCCATTTCCCCGCTCTGGCCACACCCCCACATACAGCGTCACAACCCAGCGACCTGGGAGTCCAAGGCGCCTCTTCTCACACTTAAAGGGCCCGAACAGACCAAGAATGGCGCAGGAGGATCTCAGAGCCCCAGAGCCAATAGATCTAAGCGATGAAGAAATAGCAAAACTCACAGACGCACAGTTTAAAACACTGGTCATCAGGATCCTCACAGAACTGGTTGATTATACCAACAAATTAGACAAATATATGAAGGCGAAACTAATTGAAATGAATGGAATTGCACAGGACACCAATAGCAATGAAAAGGAAACTGGGACTCAAATCAATGGAGTGGACCAGAAGAAAGCAAATAATGGCCAAACAGAAAAGAGTCAAGAAGCAAGAATTCAAAGAAATGAGGAGAGTCTTAGGAACCTCCAGGACATCTTTAAATGCTCCAACATCCGAATTATAGGGGGTACCAGAAGGGGGGAAAGGCACAGCCACCAGTGGAAAACTTATTTGAACAAATAATAAAGGAGAATTTCCCTACTATGGCAAAGGAAATAGACTTCCAGGAAATCCAGGAAGCTCAGAGAGTCCCAAAGAAGTTGGACCCAAGAAGGAACACACCAAGGCACATCAGAATTACATTAGCCAAGATTAAAATGAAGGAGAGAATCCTAGAAGCAGCAAGAGCTAAGGGGACAGTCACCTACAAAGGAGTCCCCATCAGACTGTCAGCAGATTTCTCAAAAGAGACCTTCCAGACAAGAAGGGGCTGGAAAGAGGTATTCCAAGTCATGAAATCCAAAGACCTACAACCAAGATTGCTCTATCCAGCAAAACTTTCATTTAGAATGGAAGGACAGATAAAGTGCTTCTCAGATAAGATCAAATTCAAGGAGTTCATCATCACCAAGCCCTTATTATATGAAATGTTAAAGGGACTTATCTAAGAAAAAGAAGTTAAAGAAACATGAACAGTGAAAGGACAACAAACTCACAGTTATTAACAACCACACCTAAAACGAAAGCAAACTAAAAGGACAGCTAGATCAGGAGTGGAAACATAGAAATGAAGATCTCAAGGAGGGTTAGCAACAGGGGAGTGGGAGGAGGATAAGGGGGGAGAAGGTACAGAAAATAAGTAGCGTAGACAGTAGATAGAAAATAGATGGGGGGGCAAGAATAGCATGGGAAATATAGAATCTAAAGGACTTGAGACACATGGTCATAAACTAAAGGGGGGGTAATGGTGGGGATGGGGGTAGGGTGGAGGGGAATAAAGGGGCAATAGAACAACTGTAACAGCATAATCAATAAAAAATTTTTTTAAAAAAGATAGAAATATGGGAGGAATTCTGACCCCCACCTTTCCCTCACCCCTCTCTCCTTTCCACTTCTCCCTCTATCCAATATATCATCAAGGTCAGGCATTTGCTTCATATATATATATATATATATATATATATATATATATATATATATTTAATCAAATCCACTACCCTAATTCAGATCCTTGGCATAATTAACATAGGCTGCACTCCATTCATTTATGCCCCTTCTATCTCAACTGTCTCCCCTCCTATTCATTATCAACACTACTACCAATATTATTATTTATAAATTGAAAATTTGTTCATCGATTATCTACTAAAAAGTTTAATGTCTTTCCATTGCAATGAAGAGAAAATTCAACTTCTGAACATAGCATAAAAGTTCTCCGTTTTCTTGCCTTGATCTGCCAATTTAGCTAATCTCTTCTTCATACTAAATACCAGTGATTAAAACCTTCCCTATTGTTTTACAACTATTAGCAGCTGCCATTTGTGCTATCAAAAGTATTTTCTTCTTTTAGCCACTTAGAAAACTCCTAATCATCCCTTAAAACTCAAATGCAGAAATAATCCCATCAGAGAAATCTATTTTCTTTTCCACTCAAATCATTTTTTCCTCAAAACTGTAGTTACACATATAAAGTACCATTGTATAGCTCAATTATTCTACTTTTATCACAGTAGATTCTTTAAGATGCATTAATCTTTCTATCTTTGACATTTAGTAATATATTTGATTTAATAAACATTAAATATTTGAATTGACATGAATTAAATGGACTGAATTTAATTGACTTCTCTCAAGAACACTAATAATTGTTAGAGTTTCCTGGATCAAGAGTGCAAATTCATGCTGAATTTTCAACATACTCCTAGTTTTCATTGAGGCACGGCAACCATCAATTTCACAACAGAGTTCCCCCCCACACACAAAAAAAATGTAGCTTCAGTAAAAGATATCAGATCCACTCAAAAGTTTATACGGAGACAGAGTGTTCCAGTGATTCTGTTCTCAAAGACTTGCTGAGATTCAATTCAGTGAGGAAAGATTCACTTTCTAGTTTAAGTTAAACGAGGCATCAAATAAATGTCAAAAACATGACATATACTTAGATTCTTCACTGTCACACCAATCAAGTTATCATCTTTCCATCTTTTTTGGAACAAATACAAGAAAGCCTGTTGTGAGCCCTGAACAAAATAGCAACTTGAATTTACATGGCTCCTCTAACTTCCAAACTGTGTGCTGAGAGCAAATTTATCCCCTGCAATTTAATAGACACATGTAGACATATTTTCCCTCCCATGGGTTAGTTTTATTTTTAAGAGAAGTATTGTTTTCCACTCCAGAATTTAGATGCAATGCCTTGTACCTGAAAGATGGTTAAATATTAACATTTCATTATCAAGACTGACATTAGATTAGAAAGCCTAAAATTATAGTATTAAGGTAACCCTTTATGGAAAGTTAAAGGGATACATTAATATCACTCCACACTGAATTTTTAGGACTTAAAAGGGAAAAAGGCAAATTATGGCACAAAATTCAAAAGACATGTGAAATCTAATTTTTTAATAATGCTTTATTGAAGTGTAACTGACATGTAAAATGCTGAGTACATTTAATATATACAACTCAATGAGTTTGGGAACAGGTATAAACCTGTGAAATCATCACCACCATACATATAAGCATTCTATCACCTCCCAAAGTATCCTCCTCCCCCCGTTATTCTAATTTTGTGTGTGTATGGTAAAACCTAACCCCTTTGCAAGTTTTAAGTATACACTACAATATTGTTAGCTGTAGGCACTATGCTGTACAGTAGATGTCCAAAACTATTTCTTACGTAACTGAGACTTTGTATGCTTGAACATCACTTCCCCATTTCCCCCTCCCCTAGCTCCTGACAACTACCATTCTACTCTCTTTCTGTGAGGTTGACTCCAAGATTCCACATATAAGTGATATCATACAATATTTGTCTTTCTATGAAATCTTTATTTCAGCTCTATATCAGTGAAAGTAATAGTCTATTGTACATAACTTAGGATTGAAATAAGGAAAACAATGGAAAGACAACATTTTTTAACAACAACTTTCTATAATTCTGGTTGAGATCCATTTACAAATCCTACTGTCTTTCAACTGCATAAGACAGACTCATTTCAACATCATTCCCATTGGTTTTCCTAAGGCCCTGAAAATATCAACATGCATAAAGAACACATGAGCTTAGAGTTGAGAGGCTTCTTAAATTGGATCTCCTTCTTAAAAGGGCCCCTGTTTCCAGATTCTTAATTATTTGGCAGAGATTATGAACCATGAATTCATATTTCATGAACTTCTGTTGGGGAGAATACTTCCTCACATAGTATTTTGAGAAACTCTGTCTTAAATGGGGATTTTTTTAGATACTGGTTTGCATAGAATACCTGCCTCATTCGTATTATCCTGTATAGTTATTAATAGTATCTTTTTTCCTCTCTCAAAAGTTTCCTGGCTTGGAGATAAACTATAGGGTCATATTAACCTTAGGACATAGGGCATCTTTAAGTTGCCCATAAATTTAAAGATTCTATAGAGTTTAGGCCAGCTCAGGAACCAGAAAAGCACTTGATGCTTTGAAGGTTATGAGGATAAAATGACTCGATGCAGTTAGAGATAACTAATCTTCCAAAAGTACATAAAATAGTGCCATTTTCTCCTTGAAATCCATTGTGCCAGAGACCTAAGCAAGCCACTTAAACTTGCTCATATTGGTCTCACTAGGATCTACCCACACTCCTGATATTTGACTTTCATATGTGAAAATTTGAAAAGACCCTTGAATCACAGCATTCCATTCCTATTTTCTCACCTGTTTTCATTACAACTGTAGGCATTTCTGTCTTATGAGAAAAATTCTTTCACACAGGAACCAGGACATAATTTAATAGTGACAGACCTAGGTAGGTCTAGGAGGAATGGCAAATCACCAGGTGGGAAAACTGTATCATGGAAAACTTTAGCTTGGGAAAATGCCTGCCTGGGGCTGGCTCCACCCCTCTTACTGGTCTGGCTGAATGGTTCATTGTTGTCGGACTTCCATATAGTTCAATTTTCTGCGTTTTGGTTGCGTTTTTGTTACTAACATTTTGTGGTCTTTAAATTTGGATGTGCGAGGATGCACCGTGTTTCCACCTACGCCTCCATCTTGGCTGGAAGTCTGGACTAATAGTTTTATCATTATAAAATGTCCTTCTGATGTAGGAGTTCTGGCAGTCTGGAAAATCAAGGGTCCATTGCTCACTGTGGGTTCTTGGCTCCTTGAAGAAAGGAGTTCAAATGCCAGCCAGCAGAGAGTTTAAAGTAAAAGATAGTTTATTATGAAGCAGTGGGAGAGAAAAGGCCATTCTACAGGCAGAACAACCCCTCCCTAGTGGGATTTACTTCTTTTATTACGGCTCATCTAATTAAGGAATAGGACATTCAATAAAAGGGAGAAATATTTAGGATCTTTCTGGGGGTGGGGGAGGAAGGGATGGAGACTTCTGGGAAAAGCTCCATTGGCCATTTTGTGTCCTTATACAGGCTGTTTTCAATCATGACAGCACAGGGTGTGTTGTTTAGTATGCCAATGCAGGGGTTCCCAAACCCTGGAGTGCAGACTGATACCATTACAGGTCCATGGCCTGGTACCAGGCCACACACCACACAGCAGGAGGTGCAACAGCCAGCAATGGAGGGGGCTTTGCTTGCATTACCACCTGAGCCCCACCTCTTGTCTCTCCCATGCCATCCCTTCCATGGAAACATTCTTTCACAAAGCCAGTTCCCAGTTCCAATAAGTTTGGGAACCACTATGCTAACATATTATAATGAGCATCTGAGGCTATGGGTTACCATAAGGTTAAATTAGTTGCCATGTTGGATTGAGCTGAAAAAAAAAAAAAAAAGAAATGCCTGCCTGGGTCACTGCCTGCCGACCCTGCCCAGGACAAACAGATGGCTGGCTAAGACTGGGGTCTTGGCTTGGCCTATCCAGCATAATAGGATGCAGCTCTAACTTGAGCCTGACAAGATGTATCAAGAACAACAGTCAGCATAAATGGCACTCAGCAACTAGCTCTAGCCAGTCAGACTCTTGACATCCCAACCAGTTACCCTTTGCAGGTTTTTGTGCTTAAAAACCCTACCCTAAGAACAACTGAGTGAGCCTTAACCTCCCTTGGTTGGCCCCACTTTTCCTCTTATTCCCCGCTAATAAACCATGCTCCTTAGCTCACTGTGTCCATCTGCTTTCTTGAATGACTCCGACCTAACAAATAGGACTTCACCATCCCAGCAATTCTGATCCCAAGAAATCCATGACTGCCAAGAATTAGTGCAATGTGTATGTTAGCCCCTATGTGCTTTTACCATCTTCAAATATCTGCAGATGATTTTATGATTAATAAAATAACTGCATCTGAGATATCCCACTTTGCCCACAGCAGGAAAAAAATCAGAAGAGCAAATAATCATTTAAATTTCCACTAAACAGCTCAACATCCCATCTCATTATTGCAAAGAATGTCTTTTTCTTTCCCCCTGAGCACCACAGTACAGCCAAAACATTTTTAGAGAGCTGTGATTCACATCAAAGGGTGAATATTGGTGGCTCTCACCCATGATTAGAGTAGAAACTCAGATGTCACAGGAACACTATGCAGCCACCACTGGCAGTTGGTTGCCCAGAGGGAGGACTTATTTTCCAGTGAATATCTGGGCGATCCAAAGAGGTCTTTCTCCTTAAGGCTGTTTTCGCTGTCATCACTTACTGAGCCTTCTAAGTTTCTTGAAGCCCAGGATCATGGAGAGTGCTCAGCCATAGGGTATTCCACACCAAAATGTACATTGGGATCCAAAGCCTCAGCTCCTTGAGTAAATGTACATCCTTTTAACCAGAGTGCAATTCTTTCCCCTAAATGACCTAACATGGAACGCTTTCTATCACTTCACCAGATCATAATTCCCATTATTTCTGTATTATGACTAAAATCCAATAAAGAGAAAAAAATCTTTATCCTCTGCTAAATGCTACCTGGTTGTTTATTGTTCTTCCTGCATGCACAGTGTAATTCCATTTCCATGTTTCTCATACATGTAGGTGTGGCCACGTTACTAGTTTTGGTCAACAGCGTATCAGAAGACATGATATATGTCAGCTGTTCTGTTCTATTCTGTGTCGTCTTATACCTTCTCTCTTTCCCATTCTTCTGTCTAGATATTGATACCCAGAGTGAACTTGGAATTCATATTTTAAAGATAAGGAAGGAGGTTGGATCCTGAATCACCAGTTATAGTAGACTAACCGATCAGAAACAGCCACATCCCTTATTTATCTGCATGAATAGGTTTTATTGTTTCAAACTGCTGAGATTTCAGTATTTATCTGTTACCTATCTATTACTATTTTAACTAATATGTCAATCTATGGAGCTTTTACTTTTAAGATATTGGGTAAGGATAGCCATGCTCACTATAACAAGTTTTCTTAATTTCGAATCTTCTGGGAAGAAAGGATTTGGAATCTCACATCTTTCCCTTAAGAAATCATAAGATAACTTATCATACCCTCTCCAGGAAATAATAGATTTCTACCAGTTATAATACATGCAAATGTATTATAAGGTTTTAGTGAAATCATTGTATTGTTTCCATGAAGTATACATGCTAAAAATTTAACCACTCTCTTATACATGGTGTAATTTTAAAATGTAAGGCATTCAAAGATGCTCAAAATGTGAGAATCACTGAAACTGATAGATTTTTAGAAATATACTTTATGCTGATATAATCACATTATTATTTTTGGTATATTTTATTTTTTAAGTATGTTTTATTGATTATGCTATTATAGTTTTCCCAGTTTTTCCCCCCTTCACCCCCTTCCACCCTGAACCCCCCCAGCCCTCCAGCTTTTCCCCCCTTAGTTAACGTCCATGGGTTGTAAATGTAACTTCTTTGAGTTCTCTGTTTCCTATACCATTTTTGATCTCTCCCCATATATTTAATGCCTACCAATTACTCTTCTTCCCTGTACCTTTCCCCCCACTTCTCCCTTCCCCCTTCCCACTGAAAACCCTCCATGTGATGTTCATTTCTCAGATTTTATTCCTGTTCTAACCGTTTGCTCAGTTTTTGTTTTCACGGTTTTCTTTCTTTTATTTTTTTAGGTTCATTTGTCGATAGTTGTGAGTTTGTTGTAATTTTATTGTTCATATTTTTATCTTCCTTGTCTTAGATAAGTCACTTTAACATTTCATATAATAATGGCTTGGTGATGATGAACTCCTTGAACTTGATCTATCTGATGGAGAATTTAAAGCCCTGGTAATCAAAGGCTCACAGAACTGATTAAGCTTGGTTGAAAAATGAAAGAACAAATGAAAGATACCTAAAATGAAATAAAGCAAAACATTCAGGGAGCCAACAGTGACAGGAAGGAAACCAGGACTCAAATCAATGATTTGGAACAAAGAAAAGAAATAAATATCCAACTGGAACAGAATGAAGAAACAAGAATTCAGAAAAAGGAAGAGAGACATTTGAACCTCTGGGACAACTTGAAACATTCCAATATCCATATTATAGGAGTGCCAGAAGTAGAAGAACCACAGCAAGCAATGGAAAACTTATTTGAACAAATAATGAAGAAAAACTTCCCCAGTCTGGTGAATAAAATAGACTTCTAGGAAGTCCAGGAAGCCCAGAGAGTCCCAAAGAAGTTGGACCCAAAGAGGAACACACCAAGGCACATAATAATTACATTAGCCAAGATTAAAATGAAGGAGAGAATCTTAGAAGCAGCAAGAGATAAGGGTACAGTCACCTACAAAGGAGTTCCCATCAGACTGTCAGCTGAATTCTCAAAAGAGACCTTACAGGCAAGAAGGGGCTGGAAAAAAATATTCCAAGTCATGAAATCCAATGACCTACATCCAAGATTGCTCTATCAAGCAAAGCTATCATTTAGAATGGAAGGGCAGATAAAGTGCTTCCCAGATAAAGTCAGATAATCACATTTTCAATTTGACTTTTATATAGTCATCATCTTAACAGCACCTTTGTTTTCCTCCCCAGCTCAACCAATGGAACCCCTGAAGGAGCTCTACTGAGTCACTTGGTTGAGTGGAATACAATTTGAAATCAGAATGATAGTAGCTTGTATAGCCATTATTAGCCAATGGACACTACCCCAAGCACGTATCTCATCTCAACATATTTAATCTCTGCTAGTAATTCATGAGGAAAGTACTATTGCTATCTCCATTTTATAGATGAGAAAACAGAAGCACAAAGTCACACAACTACCAAATGTCAGGGATGAGATTCAAACCTAGGCCCATGTAGAGGGGGCTACTTTTCCAGTTTTAGTGTCACTCATCTAATAGAAATACATCGTATCTAAGGAGAAAAAAAGAACAAGAGAGGTTTAATGACTTTCCCAAAGTCTGAGTATTATGTTAGCAGGATTAGACTTAAAACACACTTTGGGAACTCATAGTACAATATAATTTCATATGAACTACTATGCATTTGAAACCTGGACATTGGCAATTTTTACTTAATTTACATTTGTTTCTTATTTTATTAACTAAAAGGCATTTATTTTCTCAATTTCAATATTTTTTCTTTTACATGATTTGCATTACTTCCCCATCCTTCCCACTAACCCTTGCAAATCAATATTGCTTCCCAAACGACACTTTAAAAATACAGATGTTTCTGAATTTACTTAATATGCACATTTATGTCAAATTCTTTATCTAAGGAAGAAGGCATAAATAAGTCAGAGTAATTAACACTAACACTAAATTAACACTAACTCTATACTGAATAAAGGAATGCAGTAACTGCTCAGTATATGTCATTGGTTAGGTACCAGAAAATGATTCCAATTCTGAGAGAAAAGCTACTCTTCCATTTAGGGAAAAATGAAGTAAACCTTGGTGCCTAGAGTATTAGCTATTAGACATTTTAAAGACAATATCATGAGCCCTGGCTGGTTTGGCTCAGTGGATTGAGCACCAGCCTATGAACCAAAGGGTCACTTGTTCAATTCCCAGTCAGGGCACATGCCTGGGTTGCAGGCCAGGTCCCTGGTAGAGGGCGTGCAAGAGGTAACCATGCACTGATGTTTTTCTTCCTCTTTTTCTCCCTCCCTTCCCTTCACCCTAAAAATAAATAAATAACATCTTTTTTTAAAAAAGACAGTATCATGATAGTATGGTCCCTCTCATGTACGCATATATTCATTAATAGCTGCTTTGCTGGCTTTTCTGTGTGTGTGCATGTGTGTGTTCCTGCAATAGTTATGATTGCACCATGACACATACACTGCTATATATGGTATTCAATTTGCATCTAAAGAAGTAAAAGAAATACAAAGATATATAATCCATGCATGTTCAATATTTGATTACATACTTTAAATAAAGACAAACACTGTTTTTGTAGTGACTATTAGAAAGTGGGATTTGGGGAAATTCAGCTTTGATTTTACAAAAGCATTTATCTTTACTTATTACTTGACCATAGCATTATCAAAATTCTGTAGAAGATACTACTAAAAGTATAACATATTTTAAATATTAGTCTGTAACATTTCCATTATTACTTTGATAAGATAACTTTAGGAATACATCTGGTCACATAGTATTTTGCAGCTATACAGAAACTGTTTGATTCCTGGTCTTGACATTTGGAAATAAATTTTTCTTTTCCTATGCAATTATTTGGTTGTATGTAATACTCTCCATGGGGTTTAGCAACAGATAGGAGAGTATGAGCGACAATCTGAACTAAAAGTCCAGCCCTTTCAGTTCAACCCTTTCAGTTTTGCCTTGCATGCATGCAACACAAACCGCTGAGGCCTGGGACATTCATCAGCTTGTTTAAGAGACCAGAAACCAAATATAAATAGATACAGATGTGTACTCGACAAACAGCTTGACCAAATTTGCTCCTAAAAAAAGTGCACACACATGTTTGACATTAAATAGCTCATCAGAGGATGGTACTCTGAAAGTAGGCCACAATTTCTAAATAATCCAACTCTGTGTTTTTAAGCTCAATTGATACACCTTCTGAGGACAAACATATTTGACATGATACATCCATGTATAAGGAATGATTGGAGAAACTATTTTCACCTTACATTTCAACAGGGTGGCAGCTACAACTATATGCCATGTCACTGGAAGACAAAATGACCCTAGGAGAAACATAGGTGGCATCTCCTGTCCCTTGGGATGATAGGGATAAAGATCACTTTAGCAGAAAATTGAGAACTGGGGTGGCCCCTACACAAAAGAAAAGGAGGGAGAATTGACAACCATGTAAATTCTTGTTCATTCACAAAAGCACAATCTTTCTGACATGAATGATGTGGAACAGAACCTCTTCTTTCATAAAGCTATTGATGCATAAATGGCTTGCATTTGAAATGTTAAATTACAAGATCTAGTGTTGAGAACCTTATTAAAAGTTCTGAGGAACCTACTGAACTATCTAACTGACAAGAAAGTAGACTTGAGAAGAATCATCCTTAAACTCTGGTACACAGTAGAATCACCCAGGAACCTTTAAAAATCTAGATTATCTGCCCATACTTCCCAGACCAAATAAACCTTAATCCCGTCCAGTGAGATTTAGGCATTAGTGTATTTTAGAATTTCCCAGGCGATTCCAACACACAGCTGGCTTGGAGAACCCGTGTTTTAGTACAGCAAATACAGCAGTTTAGTACAGCAGTTTCTGGTTTTTTTTAATCCTTATTTTATTTTGTTCTATTACCATTTAGTGCCTTTATACCACACGTGGCAAATACAAGGCCTAAGGGCCAAACCCAGCCCTCCACCTTGTTTAATCCAGCCCAGCACCTTGTTTCTACCCAGCAGCAGCTCTTAGCAGTCAGCTTCTCTCTATCTATGAGTCTGTCCACATTTTCCTGCTTGGTTAAAATTATTCATCAGATTCCACATACGGGTGAATTTCCACTAAAATCACCTTTTAGTGATTTTCTGGTACAGGTTAAAGAGTGAGTTGAGTTTTAGCAACAGGTCAAACTGAATTAGGCATCTTAAGCCTCTTCCCTAATTTCTACTTGTTTCTTTGTCTTTTAAGTAAGGATCATGATTCATACCCCATTAGGTATCTGTGAAGCTTATTAAGCTTAAGGTATTTAAAAAAGAAAAATTAAGAAATATAGTTATTTTTCCTTTATCCAAATATTTATACTGCCACTCATGACACATAATCCAGTAACTTTGTTTCATCTTCTTTTTCTCTTGTTTTCTTCCTTCAACTTACTGAGGGCCCACCATGTGCATTTTAATTGTTTTTACCTTCTTCCTCATTTTACCTTTGTCTTTTTCCTTGCCCACCTCTCTTTGCTAAAGCTCTACCTCACTGATGGAATTTAATGTAGACTCCTGAAAGCTTGGCTTTGGGTGCTTTGTGAGAATTTTAGCCCCAAATTAATACCAGATGGGTTCAACTGTTTACTTTTTTCTTCCTCCAGTCTTCAATGGCAATCCAAAAAGAACACAAAGATCATTTCAGATATATGCTTTCACCACTAGGTGGTGCTGAGTATGCATTAGATATCCTATGCTTAAGTGACTTTATCCTGATCCGTCTGGCACCTAATTTCAAATTTGTCTGGAAACCTTACAGCATTTAACAACTCAGAAGGGACTGGGGGGAGGGTTGGGAGTGGGTACTGTTAATATAATAAAAATGAAACTTAAGTGTCATATTAGCTATAACGTTTGAGGTTAAGTACCACTCATCATGTTGAGGAGGTAAGGGTCCCACACTCCACATAAACAAAAAGAACTGGGTTGTTGGTAACAGAATTATAACTAGCCCACATGGATTTGTGAGTAAAATGGTTAAATTACAACATCTCTAAACTAAGCTACTATTACTAGGTAGTATTTAATTGTGCTACATAGAATTCATATTTCTGCTTAGAGAGGAATGGGTTGCATTTTCAGTTCTGATTCAGAAGTGGTATTTCTATGATCAAAGGAATAGGTTTACAAGACCCTTTCCATGATTTCAGAAAAGAAAAACTGATGATTAAGAAAGGGACAGAACAGAAAAATGTCAAGCAGAACAGGCCTAGAAACATAAAATGAACGGGGAAGGTCACTGGAGGATTAGAGTCTCAGTAATGTTTGTTTAATGTTGGAATTTTTAAGCAATGAAAAAAGATTGAAGATTTTTCTGTTACTAACTTCCTTAAACAAGGAAGCTACAATTCCAGCCAAGACAATGTAGAGGTGTTACAGAACAGACACAAGGGGGGAGGTGTACAATATACTATTGTCAAAAGGACCCCCCCTTTTGCTCTGGGAGTCCCCCCCACCTACTAGGTTTGCTATGCCCGCAGCCAGAGAAAACACTTTTCCCAATGCTAGAGACTTGTCAAAAGGAAAGGAATTATTTACTTAAAAGCTATACAGACTTACAGTAGTGACTTAATGTCTTCATTAAAATACTAAAGGCCTTTAGGAGACCCACAGATGAACACAGTCCTTCCTTCTCCCTCTGCCCAGTCTGGGATACCATATCTCAAGAAAAGAAGTAGAAGTCTGTGATTCAGGTCTCTGGCACCATCAGCTGTGTTGCCACCAGGATCTCCAGTTAATCCAAACCCATGTGGCACCTTCTCATGGCCCACCAGCAAGAGTCCTTTCACCCCTGTTCTTCCAGGCAAAGTCTCTCCTGCTTCCTAAGCCACATAGCAAAAGGGAGAACCCCAAAGCCGTAGGGTCCCCTCTGCCAAAGCTGCATGGTTTTCCCTCACATGGCTGCCACACCTGGGTTTAAATCCCCACACCAATCTCCTCTGCAGCCCCATTTCCAACTCCTCCTACAATCAGTTACACCTGCTAGCATTTCCCGTATTCTGGCTTTTCCGGGCTGCTTTAGTGAGTCTGGGCTGGTGTGGCCCCATGGCATGGAGCCAATCACCTCCAAGCTCTCAGCAGGTGCTGTAACAAGGGGGAGTTGCCTCCCAGTTCCATCAGGGATTGAAGTCACTTCTGTCCCCCTGGCTCAAAGCATGGTCACAGCTAGGCCACAGTTATTGAACATATCCATGAAACCAGTTAGAGGTTATAGATATGTTAAATGACCATGCCAGAGGTTAGCTGCAAAGCTGTGCTGTACAAAACAGCTCTGAATGGCCCTGCTCCATTTGTCCCATTCCCCCAGCTCAGACTTGTGGGGGTGAGGACATCCTATATATAAATATTTTTTCTAATATTTCCTGGACACCTTGAGTTCTGGACCCCATTCCAAATTTCTGTTTGGGGCTCCCCTTTTGGCTGCACCCTGTTATAGAACTATTGTATATAATACATGGAAGAAAATCAAAAGCAGTAGGACATATGCTGGATTATAAAAGAAATAGTACAACTATACCTGCTGGAGACTTTACTAACTTCTACTATGAGGATATAGGATTTAATATCTTAATTCACCATACACAATTCCTCCTCTCCCTGATTCGTATATATATATATATATATATATATATATATATATATATATATATATATATACTGACCCATTAAAATAAAGGAGGCACTGGCCCTGGCCAGGTAGCTCAGTTCACTAGAGTGTTTTCCCAATACAGCAAGGTTGTGGATTCCATGCCTACTCAGGGCACCAGAGCACATAGAAGAATCAACTACTGAATGTACGAATAAGTGGAACAACAAATCTCTCTCTCTCTCATCAATAGGAAACAAACAAACAAAGCAAGCAAGCACTGGCTTAGATATTGGCAATACTGCCACAAACAAGCAGTTACATAAGTACAATGGAGAGCAGAATTTGCCACACCAAAATATGCTTCTTTGGCATTAAGGTTATGTTGAGTTGTTATTTTTTTAAGGAATATCAGACACAGGAAAAATTCTGAAAATCTAGAAGTTACATTTGTTAGGTGCATTTCCATGTATAAGGGAAATCTCCATTTGCAAGCGAATCTGTCCACTCTCCCCCAAAGCCAAGAAGAGCAAAGAGGGAGGCCCCCCAAAAAGATTTGGAATGGGGTCCAGAACTCAGGGTGTCCAGGACTATTGTAGACAGCTATGCCTGGTTCTAGGAATTGTATCTCAACCCCTTGTGGCTAAGGGTGAGGGAAAACCTTTGGAATTCGAGCCACAGGAGACAAAGCTTGTCTCTGGTAGCAAACGCTGCCTCAGTTTCCTCTCCCTGCTCCCAAAGCTTGGTCAGAAGTTAATGACGAGTAAGACCCCTAAGCCAGACTTGATCACTTGGGAGGCCTTCATGGAAGAACTCGGGGGGCTGCAACAAAGAGGGAGCAATGGACTCTCGCCCCCTGGCTTTGACATAGCTGGTGTCCCCATGTCCTCTGAGAAGCACTTCCTGACTCTAATCCCCTTAAACCTGAATACCTGATGGGGAGAGGTACAGCTCCTTGCCTTGCTAGAGCGTGTCCTGGGAAAAAATCTGGCAGGACAAAGACTTCCTGATAAACCTATGAAATCTGTTCTGCTAAGAGTGCTTTGATTCGTATGTTAAGGGTTCGAGCAGGAAACTCTTAAATTCTGTTCCTGACAGACTCTGACTCAGACTAAGCCCTCAGATTTCTTTGAAATGTTATCTACTGTTTGATCCTTGCCACCCTGTATTCCTGACTCCTGGAGTAAGGAGCTCAAGGCCTTTTTCCCCTGAGAAACTGGCCACTGCTCACAGCCTTTTTCCTCTGGGAAAATGGCCACTTCTCCTCCCCAAGCAGATCACATCATGTCTCAGTCATGATTACTCTCATCCATGGCGGCTGGGGGGACTTGGGAGGAAAGTCGCCCCCACACAGGACATGTAAGACATCCTCACCTTTTACCCCCCCCAACAGGTATCAGTTGGGGGAAGGGACAAATGCAGCAGGGCCATTGAGAGCTGTTTTGCATAGCAACAGTTTTGCAGCCCACCTCTGGAATATCTATAACCTTGAACTGGTTTCATAGATATGTTAAATAGCTGTGGCCATGCTTTGAGCCAGGGAGAAGGAAGTGACTTCTACCCAGGTTGTAACTGGGGGCTGGTCCCCTGAGTTACAGTGCCTGCATGAAAGCTTGGAATTGATTTGTTCCACACCATGGGTCCACACCTGCCCAGACTCACTATGGCAGCCCAGTAAAGCTGGGAGGGTATGGGAGTCCTGGCAGGTGAAACCAATTGTAGGAGGAGTTGGAAATGGGGCTGCAAAGGAGGACTGGCACTGGGATTTAAACTCAGACTCGGCAGCCATGGGAGAGAGTCACGTGGTCTTGGTGGAGTGCAGACCCTCTCTTCCCCAGGTGAAGGAGACAGCCACTCGGCTTTGCCAGAGTGGTGACCCTACCCTCTTCTCAGCCATGTGAAGGAAAGAGCCATGCAGTTTTGGTCAGAGTGCAGACCCCTGCAGCTCTGGTAGAAGAGGCCCACATGGCTTTGGGGTGCTCCCTTTGGCTGCATGGCCTGGGAAGCAGGAGAGACTTTGACTGGAAGAAGGGTGAAAGAACTCTTTGCCAGTGGACCATGAGAAGCTGCCACATGACTTTGGATTAATTGGAGATTCTGCCTGGCTGGTGACACAGCTGATGGTGCCAGCAACATGAAACACAGGTGTGTGCTTCTTTTCCTGAGTTACAGTACCTCGAATTAGGGCAGGGAAAAGAAAGTGCTGTGGGCATCCGTGGTTATCCTAAAGGACTTTGATATACTAATGGGGTATTGGGTCACTAATTTAAGTCTGTATAGCATTAAATAAACCTTTCCTCTCATTTTCACAAATCTCTGGCATTGAGAGATGTCTTTCCACTGGTGGCAGACAGACAAGCCCAGTAGGTATTAGTATACTGTCCTTGGGAGGGGCCCCTGTCTTCTGTAACAGTTTTTTGGCGTGCCCAGGTGGTGTCCCCTTGCACCCCTGTTGGGTAACAACGCATCACTTAAATCTACGTAACAACTGTACCTGTTTGTTTGGTGCTTTCTCTGGTAACCTCTCATAACTGACTCCCCCACCGTAACTTCTTTCTGAGATCCATTTAAAGTGATAGCTTGGGCCATTTGGAGGAGATGTTCAGTTTTCCTGGGTTTCTCCCTTGAATGCAGGAGAGGTACATATTATTAAACTTCGGCTTTTCTCCTATACATCTGTCTTTTATCACAGGAATGTCTCAGCCAAGAACCTAAAAGGGAAAACTCAGTAGCAAAATTAATAAGGGGATCCCACACATTTTACAAAATTCTAAAAGTGCCACAGGCAAAGCAAATAATTCTCACCATTAATAAAGAGTACTCCAGAATGAATAATAATAGGAAAAGGAAAATAATTTTCCCTCTACTATTCTGGCACCTTGGCTGATACATCCCTGTAGTCAGAGACAGATTAACAGGAGAAAAACAAATAAAAGTTTAGTAAACTGCATACTTCCTGTATACATGCCAGAGACCCAGGAAAACTTGGTAATGATAGGGGACTGGAGAGGTGGAAATTATTAGTTTAAGGGACATAGTTAATAAGCCTAGTTGGTAATGCATATGTTAAAGATATTGTTTTAGGAACTGCAGGTACAGCCCACCCTGGCTCCTGGTACAGAGAGCTGACCTCCTGGGGTACAGCTAAAGACTACTTCCTGGGGACAAGTGGAGACATCCAGGCCATTGTGTCCCAGGAAGAGACTGCCCACTCACCTGCCCCTAGGAACAGCTAAGTAACTGCCCAGGGTGAGAATACTGCATTTTTTTAAATCTAATTTTCCCTGAATTTCAAAACCCCTCACTGCATTTTATTATCTGTTATAAAAAGGCTGGCTTGAAAGGAAATGTAAGATGGTCTGTTAGGGTACAAATCTACCATTTTTTCAAACCCAGCATCTTCTCAGTTCATAGGCCATCTGAATAGAGCACCCACAAAGATTCAATCCTTGTCTCTGCTTGTTGGGTCCGGTAGGTGACAGGTAACACAAATCCGGCTTTTCTGGTTTCAGTAACTCCCTCAAATTATTGAAGCCACCACCTTAAATACCACCTTTGGGTGAAGACAAAAGATGTTAGGGGGCATCAGTTAGGGGATGTTGGAAGGAAAAGCACAGTAAATAGGGTAAGGTTCTTATGTAGACTTAAGTGGCCTTCTGCATTAAAGAGAATTTCTGGAGGTAAAGTCATCCCCCTCTTTCTGGTACAGTGGAGGAAATATCAAATGGAGAGTTCCTTTACAAATGTAAATAGAGTCTATAAAAGGTAACCTCTACTTGGTTTTCAGAGCTTCTCCGCTATCTGCTGTTTTTTAAAGTTATCCATCCTAAAAAAATCCTTATGCCAAGGAGACATATTTTGGGGTGACAAATTCCATTGACCTACAATAGACCATTGGTTCCTGTAGCCTTCCTTTCTAGTAGTTCTTCTTCTGGCATTGCAGATGCTTTGCAATCACCACGCTCAAGGCGACTCATGCCTGGTACTACTTAATGACAGGTCATAAATGGTCCTATTGATACTTCCCAGAGATCTTTCAGTACTGCAATGCAAACCATGAGTTATGGAAAGAGTTGGCAGTGACTATAGTCTTTCCATTCAAGCACTTTCTAAAAGATGCAATAGGCCAAGATACGTGAGAGGAAGCAGACACAAGAGGGAGATTTCCTGGTCAGAACAAAGTTGGAGGAGAGAGATAAAAAATATCTGTGAACAACTTTTACTACACTGAACAAATAAATATTATTGATCAAGTCAGAAAGGAAGGAGAAAATGGTACATCTTGGGCTTCTTTCACAGTCTTTTGAAAGCAGGACTTCACAATCCCTGTCTGTGCAAACCTAGATAAAAGATGCTGACAGGGCTGTGCAATATCATCAACACTTTGACACTGAAAGAAAGAAATGTAAGAGAGTGTAAGAAATTCTACTGCATTGTTACTATGTATATATTTAAGTATTTGAAAGGGATTTATAATGGAAAAATGTCAAAAATGGAATCTGCCAACTGGAATTTTCAAAGGGCACAGGACAGATTCTACCGAAGTCACAGTTTTATCTACTCGAAGTCTTCCCCAGCCCCAACCCTATCTCCTCTACCTTGACCTTAATCATGTTCTCTATTTTCAATGTACAACATGTCAGTGACCCATTTCTCACGTTACCCACCAAATCTTATGAGTGGTACCTCTGATCAAGCATCATGTCTCCTATTTCCAATATGTTCCTTGCCTGACATAAAGATTACTCTTAAATATTTTCTCGTCAAGAACTTTTAATGGACTGCATATATTTACACACATATATATATAGGGTGGGACAAACGCAAGTTTCTATTTTATTAATTATTGTATTATTTTCCATATGAACAACTGTGAACCTACTTTTGCCCCACCCTGTATGGGTATGTATGCAATCCATTGAAAGTTGTGTACATGTGAAGAGAGATGCTGGGAAGATGGCGATAGAGTAGGACAGAGCGGATTCTAGCTCCCATACTTGTGGGTGAAAATCCTGGCAGATCTATAGAGAAACAGCACAATAAACCATCAGTTACCCAGCATTTATGAAATTAAAAGACCAGAGATTGTGACCAACGCTGAAACACCAGACAGTGGCAGAGTCATCTATGGGAACCAGGACACTCGCAGCCCCTGTGCTGCTGCCGTAGCAATGAGCCTGGCTACAGGAGGAGTTGGCTACAGGAGCCTGGACACTCAGCAGTGGTAGGCAGCCAGAGAGGGGACCAGTGCGAGCACCAGCATGAAAGTAGGTAAAGACAGAGAACATCAAGATACCTGAAGGAGACTGTACCACTGAAATTCACACGTATTATACCACAGAAGTTCACACCATTAGCCCAGGGAGTCAGAACACATCAATTTTAGGAGCTGAGACTAACAAGAAGAGTCTCAAACAATGGGAAGACAAAGAAACAATCCCCAAAAGAAAGAAAAAGCAGAAACTTCAGAAAGAATGTTAGATGAAATAGAGGCTAATCAACTATCAGATAGTGAATTCAAAGCACTGATTATTACGAAGTTCAAAGAGCTCACAATGAGCTGTCAAAAACTACAGGGGAACTACAGTGGTCTCTCTGAAAACTACATCAACATGAAAAAGGAAATAGAAAATATCATCAAGGGACAAGGGGAAATAAAGAATACAATTTCTGAATTGAAGAACACAGTAGAAAGTTTCAAAAGTAGGATAGATAAGGCGGGGGATCAGATTAGCAAATTGGAGGACAGAGTAGAAAGCATCTAAGAGACAGAGCAAGAAAATGAAAAGAGTCTCAGAAAGAATGAAGAGGGATTCAGAGAAATGCAAGAAAATATGAAACATAACAATATCCGAATAATAGGAATACCAGAAGAAGAAGAAGAAGAACAAGGGATAGAAAACCTATTTGAAAGAGTAATGAGAGAAAACTTCCCTAATTTGATGAGAGAAAAAGTCACACAAATTGAGGAATCACAGAGAGTCCCAATCAAGAGGAACCCTAGGAGGCCCACTTCCAGACACATCATCACCAAAATGGCAAAATTGCAAGACAAAGAGAGAATCTTAAAGGCAGCAAAGGAGAAAAAAGAAGTAACATACACACAAGGGAGTCCCGATAAGGTTAACTACTGACTTCTCAATAGAAACACTCCAAGAAAGAAGTGAATGGCAAGAAATATTTCAAGTAATGAGAACCAGAGGCTTACAACCAAGGCTACTTTACCCAGCAAGGCTCTCAATCAAGATAGAAGGCCAAATAAAGAGCTTCCAAGACAAAAGAAGTCTAAAAGAATACGCCTCCACCAAACCAGCTTTGAAAGAAATACTAAAAGGACTGCTTGAAGGAAAGGAAGGAAAAGAGGGAGACAGAAAGGAACACAGGTAAAAAAAATGGCAATAAATAAGTACCTATCAATAATAACATTAAACATAAATGGATTAAATGCTCCAATCAAAAGACACAGAATAGCTCAATGGATAAGAAAGCATGACACACACATATGCTGCCTACAAGAGACCCACCTCAGGACAAAAGACCATCACAGACTAAAAGCCAAAGGGTGGAAACATGTTTTCCAAGCAACGGACAAGAAAAAAAAGCTGGGGTAGAAATTCTCATACCGGACAAAACAGACTTCAAAATAAGGGCCATAAAGAGAGACCCAGAAGGTCACTTCATTATACTCAAGGGAAGAATCCACCAAGAAGACATTAACATCGTAAATATATATACACCCAACATAGGAGCACCAAAATATATAAAGAATATCTTAGAGGAATTCAAGAAAGATATTGACAGCAACACAATTATAGTAGGGGATTTTAACACCCCACTGTCAAAAATAGACAGATCTTCCAAACAAAATATCAACAAAGATATTGCAGCATTAAACAACACCCTAGATGAAATAGACTTAACTGATATATATAGAGCCCTTCATCCCAGAGAACCTAAATACACATTCTTTTTAAATGCACATGGAACATTTTCAAAGATAGAGCACATGATACGACACAAAATGAGCCTCAAAAAATTCAAGAAAATTGAAATCATACCAAGCATGTTCTCTGACCATAAGGGACTGAAATTGGAAACCAACCCCAAAGGAAAATACCCAAAGCAACCAAAATCATGGAGACTAAATGATATGCTATTAAACAACGAATGGGTCAAGAATGAAATTAGGGAAGAAATCAAAACATTTCTGGAAACAAATGAAAATGATCTCACAACAACCCAAAAGGTATGGGACACAGCCAAGGCAGTCCTGAGAGGGAAGTTTATAACAATACAGGCCTACCTAAAGAAGATAGAAACATCTCAAACAAACAACCTAACCCTACACCTACAAGAACTTGAGGAACAACAACAAAGACAGCCCAGAGCAAGCAGAAGGAAAGAAATAACCAAGATTAGAGCAGAATTAAATGACATAGAAACTAAAAGCACAATTCTAAGGATCAATGAATCCAGGAGTTGGTTCTCTGAGAAGATAAACAAAATAGACAAGCCTTTAAGTAGGCTCATCAAGGAAAGAAGAGAGAGGACACAAATAAACACAATCAGAAATGAAAGAGGAGAGATTACAACTGATATCACAGAAATAGAAGGGATTGTAAGAAATTATTATGAAGCACTGTATGCCAAGACATTTGAAAACCTAGGGGAAATGGACACATTTCTAGAAAAATACAATCTTCCAAAACTCAATGAAAAAGAGGCAGAAAATCTAAACACAACAATAACAGCAAAAGAAATTGAAGCAGTAATCAAAAAAACTCCCATCACACAAAAGCCCTGGACCAGATGGTTTCACAGGAGAATTCTACAAAGCATTTAAGGAAGAGCTAACTCCTATTCTCCAGAGACTATTGCAAAAAATCCAGAAGGATGGAAAACTCCTAAATTCTTTTTGTGAATCCAGCATCATCCTAGTTCCAAAAGCAGATAGAGACACAACAAAGAAAGAAAACTTCAGGCCAATATTGCTGATGAACATAGACGCTAAAATCCTCAAGAAAATATTGGCAAATTGAATCCAACAATATCTCCAAAAGATCATACACCATGACCAAGTGGGATTCATCCCAGGGATGCAAGGATAGTTCAATATTCGCAAATCAGTAAATGTAATACATCACATAAACAAAAGCAAAGACAAAAGCCACATGATCATATCAATAGATGCGGAAAAAGCTTTTGATAATGTATAAACCCCATTTATGATAAAAACACTCAGCAAAGTGGGAATAGAGGGAACATTCCTCAATATAATAAAGGCCATATATGAGAGACCTACAGCCAACGTCATACTTAATGGGCAAAAACTGAAAGCTTTTCCACTAAGATCAGGAACAAGACAAGGATGTCCACTTTCACCACTTCTATTCAATATAGTATTGGAAGTTTTAGCCACAGCGATCAGGAAAGAAAAGGAAATAAAAGGCATCCAAATAGGAAAGGAGGAAACAAAACTGTCACTGTTTGCAGATGACATGATAGTGTACATCGAAAATTCTATAGACTCTACCCAAAAACTGCTTGAACTAATTAATGAGTTTGGCAAAACAGCGGGTTACAAAGTCAATATC
Source organism: Artibeus jamaicensis (assembly GCF_021234435.1). NCBI lineage: Eukaryota > Metazoa > Chordata > Mammalia > Chiroptera > Phyllostomidae > Artibeus > Artibeus jamaicensis. The sequence goes on along the minus strand of NW_026522028.1, from coordinate 2,614,805 downwards.
CAGACATCAAAGGCATTTTTGTATACCAACAATGAATCAGCAGAAGCAGAAATCAAGGAAAAAAATCTCATTCAGTATAGCAAAAACAAAAATAAAATATCTGAGAATAAACCTTACCAAGGAGGTAAAAGATCTGTGTGCAGAAAACTACACAGCCCTGAAGAAAGAAATCAAGGAAGACACAAACAAACAAATGGAAACATATACCTTGTTCATGGATTGGAAGAATTAACATCATCAAAATGTCCATATTACCCAAAGCAATATACACATTCAATGCAATACCTACTAAAGTACCAATGGCATATTTCACAGACATAGAACAAACACTTCAAAAATTTATATGGAACCATAAACGACGCCGAATAGCAACTGCACTTTTGAGAAAGAAGAACAAAGTAGAAGGGATCACAATACCTGATATCAAACTGTATTACAAAGCCACTGTAATCAAAACAGCCTGGTACTGGCATAAAAACAGGCACATAGACCAATGGATCAGAATGGAGAGCCCAGAAATCAACCCAACTCTCTACAGTAAATTAATATTCAACAAAGGGGGCAGCAACATAAAATGGAGTAAAGATATCCTCTTCAACAAATGGTGTTGGGAGAACTGAACAGCTATGTGCAAAAAAATGAAACTTGAGCACCAATTTACATCATACGCCAAAATAAATTCAAGGTGGATAAAAGACTTAAATATAAGCTGTGACACCATTAAAGTCCTAGAGGAGAACATGGGCAAGAAAATCTCAGATATTCCACGCAGCAACATTTTTACGGATATGTCCCCTAGAGCAAGGAATATAAAGCAAAGAATAAACAAATGGGATCTCATCAAAATAAAAAGCTTTTGCGTGGCTAAAAAAAACTATTAAATTAAAAAGACAACCAACTATATGGGAAAACATATTTGCCAATGATACCTCAGACAAAGGTTTAATCTCCAAAATATACAAAGAACTTACACGACTCCACTCTAGGAAGACATCGAACCCAATTAAAAAATGGGAAAAGGACTTGAACAGGCACTTCTCTAAAGAGGACATACAGAATATCCAGAGACACATGAAGAGGTGCTCAATATCGTTAGCTATCAGAGAGATGCAAATTAAAACCACAATGAGATACCACTTTACACCAGTCAGGATGGCTATAATAGACAAAGCAACAAACAACAAATGTTGGAGAGGGTGTGGGGAAAAGGGGTCCTTAGTTCACTGTTGGTGGGATTGCAGACTGGTACAACCATTATGGAAAACAGTATGGAATTTTCTCAGAAAAAGAAAAATCCACCTGCCTTTTGACCCAGCAATTCCACTGCTAAGATTATATCCTAAGAATCCTAAAACATCAATTTCAAAGAATCTATGCACCACAATGTTCATAGCAGCACAATTTACAGTAGCCAAGAGATGGAAACAACCTAGGTGCCCATCAGTAAATGAATGGATCAAAAAAATTGTGGTACTTATACACAATGGGATTCTATGCAGCAGAGAGAAAGAAGGACCTCCTACCCTTTGCAACAACATGGATGGAACTAGAAAGCATTATGCTGAGTGAAATAGGCCAGGTGTTGAAAGACAAATACCATATGATCTCAACTTTAACAGGAAGCTAAACAACAAAACATACAAGCAAGCAGAAAAAAAAAAAAACAAAGACACTGAAATAGAGAACAAGGGAATAGTGACCAGAGGGGAGAAGGAAGGGAAGTTAAGGGGAAAAAGGGGAAGGGATTTGGAGGAACAAATAGGAAGGACACAGGGAGGAGAACCAAGGGGGGTGGAAATGGGAGGGAGGTGGGGAGCACTGGGGGTGGCTGGGATGGGAGAAATAGACAAAAAACTGTACTTGAAAAATAACTAAATAAAAATATTGTCTGCTATATTAAAAAAGATAAATAAATGAATAAATAAAAAAGAAAGTTGTGTACATGTATATATATATATATATATATATATATATATATATATATATATATATATATATTATGTATATCTTTAAGAAAGACCACTAAAAACAAGTAAGGTGATTTACTCTTTTCCAACCCACTTATGCCAGTTCATGGTTGTGGGAGGCCAGAGCCCATCCCAGCACAGGATGCTCTTCCATCACAGGGTGTATCACACACCCACACTCACTCACACGGGGAGAATGTGACACGCCAGTTCACCTCACCTGTACATCTTCCGGATGTGGGAGGAAACCAGAACACTCAGAGAAAGCCCATGCAGATTTGGGAAGAACATACAAATTCCACAGAGACAGAAAGGCCTAGGCCGGAATCATTTTTTTTTTCTCATCAACATGATAATCAAACAGTGTTGAGTGAATCTATGTTATTCAAGGATCTGCTGTATATATATCCCCCAAACTTCTTAGCCACAATTCAAGTTTCTTGATAGAAACTAATCTGTCTTTTCAGCTTTATCTTTCAGTAGTTCATTAAATAATCCATATGTTCTAAAGAAAAAGATGCAGTCAAACTTAATTTGCATTTTCTTATATTAATCTTTATATTTCTCATTCTGTACCTATACCTGCTATACTCTTCATTTTCTATGTTATCAAGTCATATCTATATTTTTGGGTTTATACCCCTCCCTGATCATTCAAGATGGAATTAATCCTTTCTTTAACAAATTCCAATAGCATTTGCTTATAATATATTTGATACTATATATTTTGTTAACTTTTAGTTATTTTTGAAATCATGAAATCATAAAATCATAGAATCTTCTAGATAAAATAAACTTAGAAAACTCATGTCTCTGTATATCCATAGCTTGTGTCAGGGCCCATGGCAAGCTACCCAGAAATCTCCCACAATGGTATTATTTGGAATTAATTCCAAATAATTACTCAGTTACTTAAGAAACTGCCAGCTCAAGAAGAATACTCTGACCTCTCTATCTGTGTTCCCCCTGAAAGCAGGACATAAATCTCCTTCATGGGAGGTGTTCTCCCTGTACCTAGAAGCTAACAAGAGAGACAGCACTATCACCAGAGGTGAGGAATTCAGGGCTGAGCAGCATATGTAAACAAACTTTGTAACTTGTCTTTTTCCTTATTTACTACCCAAGCCCAAACTTTGTTTAGATTCCTCACTAATGAGCGCCCAAATCTAAGTTTCTTTGTTCTGTTAAATCTTCACAATTTATTTCTTTGTCTAAAGAGCTTTCTGCTTCACTCATTTTTCTGAGCATCCTTGATGATCTCCCATGCACATGCATTACTTTGCTTTTACTCCTGTTAATTTGTCTTACGTCAATTTTATTTTAATCGGGCCACAAGAACCCAAGAACAGTATGGGGGGACTTTCTCCCTCTCTGACACTTGCCTGATGAAAAGAATCAGTAGGAAAGATGCTCATTGAAAAAGATAGGTTTCTGGATGCTGTCCCGACTCTATGTAATCACAGTCTTCAGGGTCTGGGGATCTGCACTCTTAACAACAATCCAGGTGAATACATAAACACTCGAATTTGGGAAACATTGGCTTTATGTAGTCTATTTCCCTGACTACATAAGTGGGGTAACTGAAGCCCTCTGCCTTGGGGTAAGCACCTTTCCCAGAGATCACATGGGCAGTTAGTTACAAGCAGGATCAAAATCAGTGCTCAGGTAACATGCTCTTTCCAAGGTTTACCTATCCCACACAGGATTATATGCCTTAGAGAGAGGAATTGGGTCTTTGGCTATGCCCCCCCCACCCCACCCCAGTGGTATTTTACATAATAAATTACACAGAACCACTTGAAAAAATTAGCGGTGAATTATTTTAGGGATAGACTGCAGACTCTATGTCAATAGCTTCCAAATAGGTAAATACAAATAATTGTACTAACACAAGTGGTTTTATAACTGAACACACATTTGAAACAGAGGGAAATGAATATGTACACACTTTATTATGAATAAGTACTGGCACTTTATTCCTGAAAATGCCTTCCCAGTGTTCTCTTGCCACTTGCCAGGGACTATAAAATATTTTAATTTCCACTTGATGACTAGAAAATGCACACAATGAGTTCCCCTGGTGCAGTCTGTGGACTTGATGATGAGATACAGCACAACCTGATAAAAAAAAAGTCTAGTTCCTCTGTCAACACTGGAGGGAGCTGTAAGATTTGAAAAGATAAAGCAAACAGAAGAAGAAGAAAAACATTATGGCTGCTCGGGCACATTGCTGTGAGAAATAATGAACACTCTTCTCCTTTTCTAAATTGTTATGTAGGGTTATTTCATTAACAATTCAGCCTCTATATATTTTGTAGTGCTGTTCTTTAAAAGGAAAAATAAAGCCCAATTGTACCTTCTTGGCATCAGCATTTTTCCATCTTTTCTATGTCCCTGCACTTGTTTTGATCTGACAAGCTTAATGCCATTTGATAGGATGAAAGCAGACCATTCCTGAGAGCTGATTGCTTCGAGGGCACTCATCCATTTTATGAGGAATTTCTATCCCTTTCTAGGACTTCTATCTTCTTTGCTTTAGATAACAGAATAAAAATGAATACATTATAAGGTCTGAAATCCTGTCAGAAGAAAAAAAATAACTCTTCCAACTATCTGACATCCTGAGATGTAAACAAAAACCTGTGTTAAATACAAGAAGATATTTTGCCTAAAAATAAAAGTACCATTTAAAAAGAACTCACCACATACTAGTCACAAGTCACAATAATAAGGACATACATATGAACATATATGTTCTAAGTATTTCATTTAGTTCCCACAATCTTTAACAGTATTTTACTTAATAGCCTCAAAATTGCCATCAGAGAGGTACTTTTGTTTCAGTTTTACAAATTAGGAAACAAACACAAAAACTTAAATTTGTCCAAAGGAAAGTGTGAATAAATACATAAGCCTTGATTCAAATCCTGATCTGCCTGACTCCACATCCTATGTAGTAGCCTTTTATTAAGTGTGTTTGTAGATGCAACCTTATTAATTTCACATGGAAGCATGTAAGAACTAGAGGCTATGAGGCCCCACTTGAAACTACTTAATCAAAATCTGTATTTTATCAAGTCCCCTGGCACAACATCATAGAAAAAAATTCCAATTAAAAACTGGGCAGAAGAACTGAATAGATGTTTTCCAAAGAAGACATACAGATGGCCGACAGGTACATGAAAAGATGTTCAACATCACTAATCACCAGAGTAATAGAAATCAAAACCACAGTGAGATACTACCTTACACTTATCAGAATGATTATCAACAAACAACTATTGATGAGGCTGTGGAGAAAAGATAACCCTTTTGCACTGTTGATGGGAATGTAAATTGGTACAGCCACTATAGAAAACAGTATGGAGGTTCCTCAAAAAATCAAAAATAGACCTACCATATGATCCAGCAATTCTATTTGGATATTTATCCAAAGAAAACAAAAACACTAATACAGAAAAAGATATGCAACCCATGTTCACTGTAGCATTATGTTTTTTAGAGTATATTTTATTGATTATTATTATAGTTGTTTCACTTTTTTTGTCTCCTTTATCCTTCTCTACCCTGCATCCACCTCCCACCAGCTTTCTCTGCTCTTATTCCATGTCCATGGGTCATACTCATTGTAGCATTATCTATAATAGCCATGTATAGAAACAGTCATGTATAGAAATAGTCATTTATTGAAGTGTCCATCAATGAATGAATGAAGAATTGTATATACAGGCATGCCTCATTTCATTAAGTTTCACTTTATTGCACCTCACAGATATAGTGAATTTTTTTACAAGTTAAAAATAATACCCTCCACCAGCAAAACATTATGGCTAGCTGAAGGCTAAGATGATGGTTAGCATTTTTTAGCATAAACTATTTTTTAATTTAGGTATGTACATTTCTTTTTTAGACATATGCTATTGTACATTTAATAGACTATATCGTAAACCTAAACTTTTACACGCAGTGGTAAACCAAAAAATTGTGATTTGCTTTATTGCTATATGTGCTTTATTTCAGTGGTCTGCAACTGAACCCACAGTATCTCTGAGGTATGTCTGTATATATACAATGGAATATTATTGGCCATAAAAAAGAATGAAATCTTGCCATTTGCAACAATATGGGTAAAGCTTGAGGGTATTATGTTAAGTGAAATAAGTCAGACAGGGAAAGACAAATACCACATGACCTCACTTAAATGTGCAATCTAAACACAAACAAACAAAAAGCCCAAGCTCTTATTTACAGAGAACAGACTTGTATGTCAGGGGTGGAGTGTGAAATGGGTAAAGGGGTCAAAAGTACAAACTTTATAACTAAAATGCAAGCTTCAGTAATAGAATAAAGAAGTCATTGGGAGGTACTTTATGGCATGATGACTGTAGTTTAAAAATACTCTATTGTGTATTTGAAAGTTGTTAAGAGAGTAAATCTGGGAAATTCTTATCACAGAAAAATAAAATTTTAAAACAGTTTTAAATAGAAAACAAAGTACCATGGGTGATTTTAAGTATGTTAAAGTTTAAGAAACACATTTGTAAAGGTCTAGAGTGCCTGTTCTCTTACAGAGTTCAGTGACTTTTTATTAAATTTAGTAATCCAAGTGCTATAAACTGAAAGCTCAAACATCATGTTAGGACCAAAATATGACTTTAAAATCATATTTTATTTTTCAATATTACCTTTATATTATCCATATTATTTTATTTTAATTTTTTAGCAGATTTGGTTTATTTTAGAGAGAGGGGAAGTGAGAGAGAAAGAGAGGGAGAGACACATCAATGTATGGTTTCCTCTTGCAAGCCCCCCTCACCAGGGACCCACCCCACAACCCAGGTATGTGCCCTGACTGGGAATCAAACCAGTGAGCCTTTGGTTTGCAGGCCTGCACTCAATCCACTGAGCCACACCACCCAGGGCTCATTCATGTTATTTTAAAATTTAGTTAGAAGATGAAATTTTGGGAATATGTGATTAGCATGCCTCCATTATTCATCATAAAACATTCAGAGAGTTTTTATTTATATTATACTCTATGAGTTATTATCTACAGAAACTGATATAAAGGGACTTAAGGTTAAAGTTGACTGTCTTCAAACACAAAATAAACTCCTCCATTTAAATATGTATTTAATATGAAATTAAATATAGAATATATAATAATATATAATTATTATTTATATATTATTGGGTGAATTAAGATTGCCTCGTTCTTCTTCTCTCCCCTTCACCATTCCTCACCAGTCTCTCACCCTCCTATATCTTCCTTCCCTTGAATACTGAAATCTTTCTACTACTTCCTTAGGAAAGTCAACTCCAAGATCTTCTCATGTTGCTTAATCCCTCATTTATCCATTTGGGAGGAAAGCTCATGGGGTCTGAGAATTATCAACCTCATGTAATATGAAGAGCTGCTGATCTTAGCCTTTTCATTTTAACTAATGTGCTGTTTTCCTTCCCCATGGGAGAGCTTTGTTCTAATAATAGACTCTCCAAGAATATAAAAAAATAAATTGAAATTTTGTGAATATTGTATATATTCTAGGGAGACATGCCCTATAGCACTTAGGAAGTTTCTTAATGAAAATGAGGCCTAGAGCCCCAGAGTCCCAGCCAGTTACGAACCTAGTCCTGTGTTCTCCCACTCCTTCTTTTCTTTCAATATCATAAATGCTGATATGTCCTTTGCCAAGGACTTTGACTTCTTGGCAGTTGGAGTGAATGTGGCCATCTCCAAGACAGCGGTAGTGCCCATCAAGCAGATCAAGCTGCTGCTGCAGGTGCAGCATGCCAGCAGCAAATCACCACAGATAAGCAATACAAGAGCATTGCAGACTGCGTGGTTCATATCCCCAAGGAGCAGGGAGCCTTGCCCTTCTGGCGCAGCAACCTAGCCAATGTCATCAGATACTTCCCCACCCAGACTCTCAATTTTGCCTTCACAGATAAATACAAGCAGATCTTCCTGGTGGTGTGGACAAGAGGACCCAGTTTGGGAGCTACTTTGCAGGGAATCTGGCATCAAGTAGTGCTGCTGGGGCCACCTCTTTGGGTTTCATGTATCCTCTTGATTTTGCCCGTACCTGTCTAGCAGCTAATACAAGCAGAGCTGCAGTTGAAAGGGAATTCAAAGGCCTTGGTGACTGCCTGATTGAGAGCTACAATTCTGATGGGATAAAGGGCCTGTACCAAGCCTTTAACGTATCTGTGCAAAGGTATTGTCATCTACTGAGCTGTCTACTTCGGTATCTGTGACATTGCAAAGGGAATGCTCCCAGATCCCAAGAATATTCACATCTTCATCAGCTGGATGATTACACAGTCTGTTATAGCAGTGGCTGGGTTGACTTCTTACCCATTTGACACTGTTTGCTGCCACATGATGATGCAGTCAGACCTCAATGAAACTGATGTTATGTACACAGGCATACTTGACTGCTGGAGGGAAAATGCTTGTGATGAAGGAGGCAAACCTTTTTTCAAAGGTGCGTGGTCCAATGTTTTCAAAGGCATGGGTGGTGATTTGGTGCTTGCCTTGTGTGATGAAATCAAGATGTTTACATAAATTATTTCATAGTCTTCCTTCCCCCACCCCGTGAACAGGCATGTTGTATTATGTAACATATCTTGAGCATTCTTGACAGACTGTTGTTGGCTATGTATTTGTCAATGGCAACTATTTACTGGTTGAAAATGGGACGCAATAACATTCATCTGACCAGGTTTCTCTTAAAGCCATTTCCATGGTGATGGTAGAAATCAATTATATCTTCTATTTCAGTCACTCCTGATAAACAACAAATTTGAAGAAATAAAAAATACCTGAAATGTAAAAAAAAGAAAATGAGGAGCTGAAGAAAGCAAAATATAGTTTAAAAATCACCCTTGAGACTATATTCCATGATAATTTATTAGGTTAGTTTCAAATTGCATACCTGCCTGTGATTTACATTGTTTTTGAAATGCATGAAATAATGACCAAAAAAGATCCTTTCAATGAGAAATACATACTGAAAAAAGAGTATTATTGTTTTAAAAGAATATTATTTTTAATTTGTTAATATAACCTTCATAGTACTAAGTAATCAGGAAAATGGGGAAAAGTAGTTAAATATAATGGGCTAGAGACTTTTTTCTTTCATATCAAATTATTTAAAATATTTTATTTATTTATTTATTTATTTATTTATTTGACAGAGGGGAAGGGAGGGAGAAAGAGAGGGAGAGAAATATTAATGTGTGTTTGCCTCTCATGCACCCCCAATGGAGGACCTGGCCCACAACCCAAGCCTGTGCCCTGACTGGGAATCAAACTGGTGACCCTTTGGTTCACAGTCTAGTGCTCAATCCACTGAGCCACACCAGTCAGGGCTCAAGTTATTTTTAAAAGGAAGAATCCAACTGCTCTCTTTAGGCTCTCTTATCTCTCATTATTCTTCATTTTCTTCCCTTTATTATTGCTATTTTTCCCTGATATGCTTTCAAGATTTCTTAATGCAAGTGGCACAAAAGGTTTCTTTTCATCATTCCTGAACTTCTGGTGGATATTTACACTATCATTTACAAGAAGGACTTCAGTCAAACTAGAAACATTGTGATCATCACAGTCATTGCAATGGAATGTTGATGCTCAGCTGACAGAGCTAATACATAAATTGACTTGCTGCAGCTAACCTGGGAGCATGAGCAAATTTTAAGTCCAGGAAAAGGAAATATCACAAGTTTGAAGACTTCAATTGTTCAGCATGTTTTATTTATTTATTTTTAAAATCAGGTAAAGTGTTTGAAAAGAAGGTGTCAACAACTCTCTATCTGGAAAGAAAATCATTTCATAATGCAATGTCACCTCCTTTATTTTTTCATTGTTTATACTGTGGAGTATTGACCAAAAAGAAGTCTTCAGTAAACTTCACTTGGCTTCCTGATTAAGAATATTAGAAGCTGAATATAATATTAAATATAAAGCAGTTTGACCCTCATATTTTATTGATGTAGCATTTGAGATGCAGAGGAGTAAAGTGCCTCTCATGTATTCACATCAGTGATTGTTGAATTGGGCCTAAGAATGCACATGTCAGCTCCATGCTATTTTGATCATGCTATGAACTCAATTATGACTCAAGTTTTTGCTTTATTCCAGTTTCTCATGAAAAGAGAATTAGGACAACATAACAAACATTAAATCCAACCCATTTTTCTGCCTTAGTGGATGAGATTTATATTTCTTTCCAGTAAAGCTCTTGAGAGATGGTGACAGAGTAAGTCATAAATTGTAGTTCAAAATTAAGGTACACGAGACCAAAATCAATGCTGGCTGAGGAGCTGACCCTGATAAATGAGCAAATTCATCTTATTCAACAATAGGAGTCAGTAAGGCAAGGCCTGAATTCATTTTAACATGAGGATTAAGTTACAAAGTACAAACCAGAACAGAATCAGGATTCAAAAAAGACTGAGAAGGCAAAGAAAGGCAAATACCATAGGATCTCACTTATTGTGAAATCTAATGAGCAAAATTGACAAATAAAATAGAAACAGAGGCATGGATACAATGACAGACAGCCTTCAGAGGGGAAAGGGGTTGGTGGACTGGATGAAAGAAGGTGAAGGGATTAACCAAAAACATGTATGTATAACCCATAAATGCAGATGAAAATGTGATGGCCAGAGGGAAAGGGGGGTTGGGGTAAGTGGAGGCAGGCAAAGTTGGAAGCAAAAAGAGGCCTTGGGGCAATGGACACATGATGCAGTGTGCAGGTGATGTTTTATTAAGGTATATACTTGAAACCCATTGTGAACCAGTGTCACCCCAATACATTCAATTTTTTAAAAGAGGATTAATATGGGCCTCAAGAGTGTGTTATTATAATGCCACTTGTCAGATTTGACCTGAAAATTTTCTTCACTTAATATCTCCTTAAAATAAGCCATAAACACAGTTGCCTTAGAAGGTAGACAGTTAATTCAATAAGAACATGGGACTTCAAGGAGAAACAACAAACAAAAGAAGCAAAAAGTAAGAATAAAATATTCTGAAAGATCCCTCTTGTAAAATGAAGCACTTATTTTACTAAGCAGGGAAACACAAGAAGTTACTTGTAGCCTTTTATTGTGGATATTTAGTATAAAATAACTATGTGCCTGACTCAAGGTGTTCATGATTCTAGGAAGATATGCTACTCATTCTCCATTTGTTCACACATTTTGCTTACTTCATTTTCTGCTTTTCTCTAATTAGTCCCTGCCTTGAAAGATTGTTCTCATTCACATTGCATCTCCCAGGCTCTTCTAGCTTACCTTTGAGTCCAGCCAAAGAGGAACATTAATTAGATATGAGTGAGGGGAAGAAAGGGTGGGGGATATTTCCTCCATTCCTTCCCTTCTCCAGAGCCATGTGTTAGGCAATTTCTGAATCCCCTGTTGACTAGCTGCCTCACTGGGCAAGCCTCCCTCCAAGATGGTAATTCTCACAAATTTTCATTGCACTTTTCCACCTCTTGCCCTTCAGTTCTCGAGGTGATAAAAGCTTCACACTGTTTCTCTTCCTCATCTCTGAATACCAACAATCCTCTTTTTAAATTAAATTTATTGGGGTGACATTGGGTAAACTTTGCTAGCCCCCAACTGCCTTCCCTCTGGTAATCACTGTATTGTTGGTATTGTCTATTAGTTTTTGTTTGTTTTTTAAACAGCTTTATTGAGGTATAATTGAATATATTTAATGTATACAACTTATATTTAATGTACAAATTTATATTTACATTTATATAAAAACTCACATATTTAATATATATTAAAATGTGCATAGCTAATATATTTAATACATGTTTAATGTATACAATTTGAGGAGTCTGTACATATGCATACGGTCATGAAAACATCACCACAATTAAGGTAATTGGCATATCCATCACTTCCAAAAGTTTCTTTGCATCTCTTTGGGTTTTTTTGTTTTGTCCCATTTTGCTTTGTTATAAAAAACTTACATGAGATCTACCCTCTTACCATGTTTCCACAATGCACAATACATATTTCTAAATGGAAAAAGGCTTGTTAATGATAGGCACTATGCTGCATTACAGATTCCCGGAACTTATTCACCTTGCATAGAACTTGTCATTCATATAAGCTAAGAACTTATCCCTGTTCATCTGTCTTTTCCCCAGTCCTTAGCAACCATCATTCTGCTCTTTGTTCCTATGGGTTTCATTATTTTAGATAGCTCACATAAATGGAATGCAGTATTTGTCCCTCTGTGACTGCTTTATTTCACTTCACATAATGCCCTCCAGGTTCATCTATGCTGTCTCTTGTGGCAGGATTTCCTGTCTGACATAATTCAAACCCAATTTTCATGATGAAATGACTTGTTGTCATGAAACTAGTTTATAATACAAAGGCACAGAGTCCTTTGAGCGGATAAAAGTCCATATCACTTTTAACACTTCTGCCATGTATAATGTTATTTTTGTTAATTGGGACAAAATTTTCATTAACTGACCTTGACCTTGAAATGGTTTCTCTTACAAGAATTCATGTAATTAAAGCTAAAATCCTTTTATATTGAGAAGGTAATTAAAGAGCTTAAATAGCTAAAAATGCATGTTATGTGTGCCTTTTAATTTGAAAGAAGTGAAAGAAAGTAAAGAAATACATAGGGAACTAGACACCTAAGTTATCTGCTACAAAACGATTAGGAAAACTATCACTTGGAAAGTTGTAACAAATACTGAGTCTTCCTAATAAACTCATACATCTAGCTAAGGAGATATCTAGAAAGAATAAAACAATTTAACTGATTTCTTTAAATGCCTCTACTAATAAATGAGAATATAAAAATAAATTTTAAAAGGAATTGTTTAGTTTTAGAACAGAATGTAAACAAAATACAGAGTCCCCATGACATACCTTCTAGCTAAGAAAAGATTATTGACCTTAAAACACACAAGGGCCAGTTGTTTTACCAGAAAAATGGGTTTATTTGGACATAGCAAAGGAATTGAAACTTGGAACAAGCCAACTATGGCAAACCATAGACAAGTCCAAAGAACAGAGGAAAGAGGTTGCTTTTATAAGGGGAAAAGAAGGAGTTGGGAGGGGCTGTCTCAAAGAGTTCAGGGTGGTAATGGCTACCCACTGGCTGAGCGTAGCAGTTTCTCATTGGCTGGGCTGTAACCGAGAGTCCAAATGTGAAGGCAACCAGATAAAGAGGTGCAGGTGACAGCTGAGGTGTTTTGCTGGGTATGTCCTACTATTTGGGGTCTAGGTGGCAGTGCATGAGAGCACTGTCTTTAGGGCTTCCTGACTCAATTTTAAATGAGGTTTCCTTTATTTTTTAAAAAAAATTATTCATTTATTTTTACACAGAGGGGAAGAGAGAGAGGAAGAGAGGGAGGGAAATATCAATGTGTGGTTGCCTCTTGCATGCCCCCTACTGGGGACCTGGCCTGCAACCCAGGCATGTGGACTGGGAATCAAACTGGCGACCCTTTGGTTGGCAGCCTGCACTCAATCCACTGAGCCACACCAGCCAGGACAGGTTTATTTTATTTTTAACAAGATTCAAGCAGCCTCAGGGCAAAGAACAAAACCTGGACAGTACAGAGCAGTCTCAGGGTAAACAAGTGAAGGATGTAACTATGTGATCCTTTTTTAAGATCTCAGAAAGACTTCAGAGCATTCCTCACTAACTAACTCTCTTTGAGAGGTAACCCACATCAGCCTCACAGGTGGCCCAAGATAGGATTTGTCATGGAAACAAATGTGGGTTTGTCTTTTGTGCAATGGAGTAAACATCCAATAAGAATTATAGTTAACCTGACAGAGAGAACTTGTGCTATTAGAAGCATTATCAGTTTAGACTAAAAGGGATAGAAACAATTTAAAATAGAAGTCCTGGTACCCTCAACCTTTGCACACAGGAGGTACACTAAGAAACTAAGATACTAGAGGACCTAACCAAGGACCTGGAAGCATGTGCCCAGTTAAATTTTAGAATTACTGTGGACTATTCCTCCTCTTGAATAAAATTTTCACTTAGGGCTAGCCTGAAACTGTCTCAATATTGTGTGTTAGATGTGAGAATGGCAGATAACATGTCTCTTTCTCCTACAGGCGTTCTGATTAAAAAGGATAAAATCTGAGGAACTGGGCCTGAAAAGTCTGTTTTGTACCTAGGCTTAATTAAAATCATAAGGTTGTGGATGTTTGTACATTGCCATAAGGGGATAAGATTTTGGTGGTCTTGAAAGGGGGTGAATGTATTTTTTCATGTGAGAAGAAAGTAAATTGTCTCTGTCCAGAGGACTATGGTAGGTTAAAGATAGCTGAAAATCCTTCACACTTCTTTCAAAGAGAGACTCTTTTTTTCTCTCCCTTTCAATCTGATCTGACCTATGGTTACTTTGACCAATAGGATATCCTGGAAGTGATGCAGAACTAATACCATATGCTGGTCTGGGCCTAGACTTTAAGAGGACCAGTGATTCTACTGTGTTGTCAAAAACCTGAGCAGCTATGTAAGAAATCTAACTGGAGCCCTGGCTGGTGTGGCTTAGTGGATTGAGCGCCAGACTGTGAACCAAAGGGTCACTAGTTCAATTCCCAGTCAGGGCACGCGCCTGGGTTGTGGGCCAGGTTCCCACTATATGAGGGGTGTGCAAGAGGCAACCACACATTGATGTTTATCTCCTTCTCTTTCTCCTTCCCCTTCCCTCTCTGCAAAAATAAATACAGAAAATCTTTTTAAAAAAAGAAATCTAACTGGACTAGAAATCTGCCAGGCTAATGACAAGAAGTGGCTCTGGGAAAGGGGGGATTATAGATGGGAATCAGCCAACATCCAGCAGTTCCAGAAGGGCCTTCTTTCACCTAGCTAATTCAGCTGATAAAATGAAGCAAAAGCAATCCCTACTGTACCCTGTCTCAATTCCTGTGCCTTAGAATTATGAGATAAAATAATGGTAAATCATTAGTCTCAGCTGCTAAATTTGGATGTAGGTTGTTACCCAACTGTGGATAATCAGAGCACATATTAATTATGTGTGGAAGACCTTGTGGCTTGCAAAGTACACAAAATGTTCACTGAAGGTGAGAAATGCTTAATAAAATATTGTTTTCTATTCCTAATCATTGTCAAGCTCATTTATTGGGGTGCAATGGACATGATTCATCAGAAAAGATGTCAACAATTTGATGAAATATAATTATGCACTCTGAAAACAATTTTTATTTTTATTTTTATTTATTTTAAAGATTTTATTTATTTATCTTTAGAGGGGAAAGAAAGGAGAGAGGGAGAGAACTGGCCTGCAACCCAGGCATGTGCCCTGACTGGGAATCGAACCGTGGTTGCTTGGTTCCCAGGCCCACGCTCAATCCACTGAGCTACACCAGCCAGGGCATGAAAACAATTTTTAAAATGTAAGCGACGTCACATGAACTTCATGAGATAGAATATTGGGTCAATTAGTGAAGAAGCAGTCGATTTTCACAATCTGCATTATATTGTTCTATAATTTGGAATCACAGATTATGACACATTTGACTCAGTTAATTATTTTTTCAAGCAGAAAAGGGGACCCATATTGAGTTTCTGATTACAATTCAAGCCTTGTTGGTGGCTCTCAATCTCCCTTTGCCTGTTAGTATTATTGTTGACCCTATCTGTTCAAGATCTGTTTTGGTATTTTGTTTGTTTTGGTATCCAAGTAGACAGATGTTTCTACGCTATACGAATCAGCATTGCAGCATATTTCAAGTTATATAATTGTATCTATATATATATACTTTTATCCATAATTACACCTGGCTGTTTAGCTGTATATTGGAAAAGTTGCGAAATGATAAGTTATGAACGTCCATTTAAAAAAATGTTTAGAGCTTTTTTTTTCACATGGTCTCAGCTCTGGAGATATGTGGGTCTTTTGCAGAACATTGTGCTGTTGCTAAGGCACACACGTGCACGCACGCAGGGCAACTAACTGAAGTAAAGAGCAGTTAACAGATTCCAAGAAACTGTTAAGGCAATTGGTGCCATACTTGCCAATTTCCCAGACTGTCAGTCTCTTGGTGCTCAGTTGGTGGCGTCCAAGCTAAACTCTCTAAAGCCCAGGCCGCCCAAGCTGGACTTTTTACAGCCATGAGTTGTGGACGTGTTCCTCTCCATCTAGCAGGCATGATCTCGGTGAAGGTAGACAACCCGAACAAGCGTACCACACCCATCAGTCTGTGGAACATTTTCAAGAAGTATGGGGAGATTGGTGATGTGTACATCCCCCGAGAACGCCACTCTAAAAAACCTCAGGGGCTTTGGCTTTGTTCGTTTTTACAAAAGGAGGCATGCTCAGGGTGCCATAGTTGGCCTAGACAGGATTATGCTGGATGGCCATGTGCTGCAGGTGCATATGGCACGCTATGGTCGCCTCCCAACTCCCCATAGTTGCTGCAACAGGGAAATTTCTGCCTGCAAATACCAATGGTGGAGCCAGAACCCAAGGAAGCAGTGCCAATGCCAGTCTCAGGGCGAGTATCACTCCAGCCACAAGAAGTCTCCATCTCTCTTTCAGGATACATCTCCATCAACCACTGAATCCACCTCTACTGCTTCTTTCAAGTACAAGTTCTCCTTGCCTTCCATGTGTTGGGATCTTCCTTAGTAACAACATCCAGGGAATTCTGCTGGGTCTCGGGGTACAGCATGAATTTAGGTTAATGACTCACTGGCAAGTTACCTGACTGAGGACCGGGGAGAGAGGAGGAGAACAACTGAATTACAGTCCTTGGGTCATTCTTTAATATGTGTAAGTTTTTAATTGTTTTAACTTTTGCTTCAAGTGGTAAGCTTCATTTTATGGGCTACTTTGTTGCTGTGATTCAAATATCTTCTAAGTTAATGAGGTGGGCAACTTCAAGTTATTATTGGTTGGGATATTTGAGGTAAATTTTCATTTTTCATTATATACTACTTCTTGTTTGAAAGTAACCAGATAGTTAATGTACTTTATAGCTTCCTGATATAAGAAAATGGGAGCAGCCTTTTATTCAGCAGTCAAAATCGATCTAGTGGTTGACTCTCCATTGCCATCATTCTTATAGAAATAATAACCTACCCAAGTTGTTGTAAATGTGTTTACCTGTGTTATTTACTGTTGTATCTAAATGGTAATCCAGACATGCATTTGAATTAAAAACACTTCAGGTGCAAATAATTTATTTTTAAGGGATTATTCATCAAACATAGTTCTGAAATCTTATGCATTTTTGTGATGTAGTTGTATAGCAGTTGAAGAATGCTGGCTAGTTGTTAAGGTGGAGTTTCACAGTACAGAATGCTTCTTTATTTCATGTTTTAAACTGATTGCTCCAATGTAAGGGTGATGCGCTGAGCAATAACAAATTGGTACCCAGTTTATTAAAGAGTCTGACAGTTGCATTTCAGTCACTGAGGCCTTGAGTATATATAACAAAGCATACAGTAAAGATGTCTAGCAGATGATAAGTATACCTTTATTTTTTCCTTTTACCCCCAAAGTGGTGAAGCTGATTACTTTCTATGAAGTTAAATATATAAAATGTTAACAAGCAAATGATTGATTATTTTGTAAGTACTGATAAGCATACTGTATCTTTTTGCTTATGCATATATTATACTGTAACCACGTTCTGAAATTTAATTACAACATTTTTCCTGGTGCTTTAAAAATTAAAAGTGTTGTGGTTACATTCTCATTAATATAACTGTAAAACAAAATATATTGAGTGTATCTGTCTCAAATATGTTTTAGATACTGAATGAAAGTGTCAAGACAATTGAGTACCAACCTTCAGAGATCCAAGGTGTAAATATTTTAATTTAGCAACTTAAAAGTAAAATCACATACATCTGCTACTCCCTCACAGCTCTGACCCCCATGCATGTAATGACCTTATGCTGATTCTGCCCTCAATCCTCTTGAATTTCTTTCTATGTCTCAATACTCCATTTCAACCTATTAGCTTTGATATTCTGGGAGATAGTTTCCCCTAGCCTGACTTTGAAATTTGGACCTGCCCTGATTCCTTTGCTTTTCTTTTAGCTCAGCATTGCTGATACTAACTCTAGCCCCACTCGCCTTTCCTCTTCACTTCATGATTTCCGATCTACCACTCTTTCAGGTATTACTTTTATTTTGTTTTGTTTTTAAATATTTTTATTTATTTATTTTTAGAGAGAGGAAGAGGGAGAGAAAAAGAGAAGGAGAGAAACATCCATGTGTGGTTGCCTCTCACAAAGCCCATTGTCGACTTGGCCCACAAACCAGGCTATGACCCTGAGTGGGAATCAAACTGGCAACCTTTTGGTTTGCAGGTCCATGCTAAATCCACTGAGCTACACAAGCCAGGACATCAGGCATTATTTTTTATTTCCACTGCCTAGTTATCTTTGTCTGAACAACTAAATTAAAATGTAGAACCCAAAGAACTTATATGTATGACACATGGACATGAAAAAGTGGGGGGAATGCGAGTGAGAGGGGGTGTGCAGGGCAGACAGGAATAAAGGGGGGAAGTGGAACAACTGTAATAGCATAATTAATAAAATATATTGGAAAACAAATTAGCAGTGATAACAAGAAAAGAAATTCAATTTTCCCATATTAGAGTTTTAAACATTGGTGTCTAGAGAGATTAAGTGAGCAAATAATGGATTATTGGACTTCACCTCAGTTCTCTAAATTCTCAATCCAATCCTCTTTCCTATATATTGAATTCCCTCAGTATATTGCCTTTATTTGTTTTTTAAAATCTCTTTTTGTTTTTGTTGTTGTTGTTCAAGTACACTTGCCTCCATTTTCACCCCACCATGCTGCTCCATACCACCCATCCCTGCCTCCCACCCTTGAATCTACCCCCTTTGACTCTGTCTATGTGTCCTTTATACATGTTTTTTTGATGGCTATTCCCCTATTATCCCTCTTCCCCCTCCTCTCTGGTTACTGTCATTTTGTTCTTTATCTCAATAAATATGTTGAATTGAAATAATGTTTGGGGGGCTTGATTGCAATGTTTGGAAAAATATTAAAAACAAGTCTTTAAAGTAGACAATAACTGTAATATTGTAGGAATTAGATGTTTGAGATAAAATATGTACATTCACATTGCACAGGACATTTCAAAACTTAAGTGAAATTCACCTATTACTAGTATCCAGAAACTACTCTTAAGCCAATGGTTACTACTGAACCAAACATCTGTTTAAACTTTTTAAACACACCACACATATATGCACTTGTGCACACACACCTACTCATGCCTATGAAGATTTTGCTAAATTTAGGCATCCTATCCTAAAAATCTCACCAGGGGGCTCATTGGCTACATTATATCACTCTTTATTAAAGTACCAATTAAAGACCTTCTACCTCCCACTGGGACCATTTTGTTTCTCAATATAAATAAAATGTTCAGAATATTTTCTCTTTATCTGAGAATTAAATGAGTTTTATTGGGTCAAGGTATCAGAAAACACTGAATAATAAATATATGTAACACATACAAAAATAGAGACATTTTGAAAAGCCTACACGGTACAGAAAAATAGAAAACTTATCTAACAAAATTAACATTTTATGCCATAACCATAATTAATTCATAATCAAATGAAAATGATTCTTTATTTTTTTAACTTAATCATATACCATTTCTGTGCCTAATATTTATTAAACAAATAAATTACAGGAAAAAATCTGTTCTATCTTTTCATAAAAGGTTAAACCCAATACACTTAAGTTATGTGAACATGTTAATTTTATAGCATGGAGAATAGTCAATGAGTCTCACATGGAAAAAATTTTTTAATTTTTAAAGATTTTATTTATTTATCTTTAGAGGGGAAGGGAAGAAGAGAGGGAGAGAAACATCAATGTATGGTTGCCTTTCATGCATCCCCTGCTGGGAACTGGCCTGCAGGGAACCTGCCTGCAACCCCAGTATGTGCCCTGACTAGGATCGAACCGCGATTGTCTGGTTCGCAGGCCCGCGCTCAATCCACTGAGCTACACCAGCCAGGGCAGGAAAATGTTTTAAAAATTACTTTTTGACCCTTGATTAGATCACTGATCATATCATTCTCCTGTTGCAGTTATTAGGATCCTTCCAATAGTAAGTGACAGGAATCCTTCACAAGCTTATATTTAAAAAAATGAAATACACTGGTTTACAGATCTAAAACTCCTATGGCACAAATATCTTCACATATTTCTCATGTTTTTCTCATATATCTGGCATTTCTCTTTCCTTTATGTTGGTTTTCTTCATTTTCCTTTCTAAATATATTTTAATGATTAAGCTATTACAGTTGTCCCATTTTTTCTCACTTTTCTTCTCCTCCACCCTGTACCCTCCCTCCCACCAGCATTCCTACCTCTCTTATTTCACGTCCATGGGATGTACATACAAGTTCTTTGGCTTCTCCATTTCCCATTATATTCTTAATTTCCCCCTGTCTATTTTCTACCTACCATTTATACTTCTTAATTCCCTGTATGTTTTTCCCCATTCTCCCTCTTCCACCTCCCTGCTGATAACCCTCCATGTGGTCTCTATTTTTGTGATTCCATTCCTGGTGTACTTGTTTAGTTTCTTTTTGTTTTGATTTTATGTTCAGTTGTTGATAGTTATAAGTTTGTTGTCATTTTACTGTTCACAGTTTTCATCACCTTCCTCTTCTTAAATAAGTCCCATTATCTAAGAAAGTTCATATTATTTCATGTAATAAGGGCTTGGTGATGATGAACTCCTTGAACTTGACCGGCTATCTGAGAAGCATGTTATCTGCCCTTCCATTCTAAATGAAAGCTTTGCTGTATAGCATAATCTTGGATGTAGGTCCTTGCCTTTCATGATTTGGAATACTGTCCAGCCCCTCCTTGCCTATAAGGTTTATTTTGAGAAATCAGCTGATCGTCTGTCTTATGGGGACTCTTTTGTAGATAACTATCTGCTTTTCTCTTGCTGCTTTTAAAATTTTCTCCTTCTCTTTAATCTTGGGTAATATAATTATGATGTGCCTTGGTGTGTGCTTCCTTGGGTCCAATTTCTGTAGGACTCTCTGAGCTTCCTGGACGTCCTGGAAGTCTATTTTTTTTTTTTGCCAGATTAGGGAAGTTCTCCTTCATTATGTTTTTCAAATAAATTTTTGATTTGTTGCTATTCCTCTTCTTCTTCTGGTACCCCTATGATTTGGATATTGGAATGTGTTAAGTTGTCCCAGAGGTTCCTAAGCCTCTCATTTTTTTTTTTTGAATTCTGCTTTCTTCATTCTGTTCTGATTGTCTGTTTTATTTCTTCCTTCTGGTCCAAACCATTGATTTGAGCCCCAGTTTTCTTACCTTCATAGTTGGTTCCCTATACATTTTCCTTCATTTCACTTTGTATAGCCTTCACTTTTTCCTCCATTTTGCAACCATACTCAACCATTTCTGTGAGCATCCTGATTACTAGTGTTTTGAACTCTGCATCTGATAGGTTGGCTGTCTCTTCATCACTTAGTTGTATTTTTGGAGCTTTTATCTGTTCTTTCACTTGGGCCATATTTCTTTGTCTTCGTGTACTTGTTATGTTGTAAGGGGCAGAGACCTAGGGACCTAGGTATTCACTAGGGCAGGGCAACTCACTTCACTGTGTTGTGGCTCTGTGTGTATGTGGCATGGGGTGGGGGCGGGGATCGAGAAGGAACAATGCCACTTGCTTGGCTCTTGGCTGGCTTTCAGTCACTACCCAGTACCCAACAAGCAAACTGTGCCTTTCCCCCAACCATGACTACCCACAAGCAAATTGGGCCTTTCTTGTTCTGATTCCTGGGTGGGTAGGTTTGTATATGTTCTAGGACCCTATGGGTCTCTCCCCTCTCTCCTATGAGGCTGGGAGTTTCTCCCATTCCCACAATCCCCATAGATTTTTATAGCCAAAGGTTTTGATGCTTTATTTCCCTGTGCTGGAAGCCTGGCTTGCGAAGTCTGTCTCGCTCCCCAGTTTTTCCTCTTGGGTTATCTGCATGCAAATGTGGGGCCACCCATTCTACCAGCCGCTGCCTCACCCACCCCAGTCCTCCAGCCACCATGTTGTTGTGCTTCCTCTCTGCCCAAGCTGCCCATCTCTGCCCCTCATACCAATCTGGATGAGTGTTTTTGTTTAACTCCTTGGTTGTCGGATTTCCATACAGTTCGGTTTTCTAGTAGTTCTTGTGATTTTTTTTTTGTTTTAAAATTTGTGCTGCCCTTCTTTTGGTTGTGTGAGGAGGAAAAGTCTATGTATCTACACCTCCATCTTGGCCAGAAGTTGGTTTTCTTCATTTTCATGTCCACAAGAGAGTCACAGCATCTTTAGGTATACATGCTACCAGCTTAGCACCACAGTGGAAAATAATTTCTCATTTTCAGTATTTTCAGCTGACATCTCAAATTTAACTCTTAAATGCACTTTTGGTCTTATGCCTGTGCTTAAAACAATTGCTTAAACCAGCAATTTGAGATATATTTATTGGACATGGCTGCATCATATGTCCTTTCCTTTAGCCATGACAGTGAATTCAATTAAATCTAAACCAATGGGACTAAGATTGGAAGAATGGGTTTTTTTCTTGAGGAAAACTAGGGTGCTATTACCATAAGTATGCTAAGTGGATGTTAAGCTGGCAAAGACAAAATCCACTGCTTATTCTAAAAAAATAATAGAACATCTTAACCTATGCCCTATTTCTTATAGGAAGAAATCATAACTCAACTTACACTCTGTGTTAGTTACTCCTTCTGGGATTTATTTTGCAACATTTTTACCCCAACTCCAAAACTGTGGCCACAGTTACCCAAATAAGCCAAGGTCTTTTAAGTCTATTCCTTCTGTCTGGTATAGTCTCTCTTCACCAACACATACTCAAATGCCACTTTCCATCTGTACAAACTTATAATATTTAAAGATTCAGATTTAAATGTAATATCTCTGTGAAACATGTCCCAAATCCCATTAAGTAAACATCATCATGCAGTTCTCACACACAATACTACATATATAAATCTATTACAACATATAATATACTGTATTTTAATAGTTTTTCTGTGATGTTTCTGTCACCTGGAGGGTGAATTATTTGGGTGTGCAGACTATTGCAACAGTTATCATTTATAGTGGCCAGGGTACAGTAACTGACTCAGTTTATGTTGGATGAGTTTTAATTATTAAACAAGTCAAATTGAATAATGTCTCAAATTTCCAGCCAAATCCTGTCTTTACGTGAACAAATTGAATGAAGGATTTCCAAGCAAGTGTTAAGTGGAACTGGTAATATTAATGAGTCCAGAAACTTTCAGAGGTCTCCTTCAGACAGGATTGCAAATAAGCATCATTTTTTCCAAGCCATCCTGGCTGCACTAACATGCATGGAATAAAATCAGTAAAGTTGGCAATCATTATGATAGGCAAAATAGTTATGGATCTGTAAAAGTGCCTGTGATGTTCTGGCTAGTTTTGTTGTTTAACTAATATTTATAATACTTATGAGGAAGGAGAACAAAAATGAAACTGGATGCATTTGTGGAGAATTCCTTAAGGGATTCTCTGGATGAGAGAAAACTGTCAAATTTTTAATTAATACCTTTATTTATGTTGCAAACAGAAGCTCAAGGGACTGTATAATGCAATATGAAGTCATTAAGAGTTTAAAGGGAGAGGATTCAATTAAACAGGTTCAGCCCTGGTGAATTACCAAAAATTGTGGGCTTTTTTAGTGAGTAGCAATTATTTAAGGAATTATGAGAAGAAAAAACAGAGGTGCCTGGGCACCTGAAAATGAGAACTGCTGCATTTAACTAGGATGACTTTGGCATGGCATATTGAAGAAGGAAGCCATATATAATACAACTAGCTTCATTTTGGTTCTGTAATTTAACATACAAATAACTATAGCATATCAGAGCCTGCAAAGGTCTCTTGCAAGCCTAAGAATAGGTTCATGTGGTGTGGGAGCAACTTCTCTCTCGAGTCCCCCCGGTGCCACGGACATGAATGAGTGAATAATGACCAAGACATGCTGGATCTGTTTGGGGTTGGAGGAGTGGGCTGTGGCCAGTTTCTCAGGGGAGACAAAGGCCAGCAGTGGCCAGTTCCTCCGAGGAGAAAAAGGCCCGAGTGCCCTCTTCCATAGCCTTTAAAAAATTTTTTTTATTGATTATGCTGTTACAGTTGTTCTATTCCCCCTTTCATTCCCCTCCACCCTACCCCCTGTTCCCACCATTACCCCCCTTTAGTTTATGACCATGTGTCTCAAGTTCTTTAGACTCCGTATTTCCCATACAATTCTTGCCCCCCCATCTATTTTCTATCTACTGTCTATGCTACTTATTTTCTGCACCTTCTCCCCCCTTCTCCTCCTCCCACTCCCCTGTTGCTAACCCTCCTTGAGATCTTCATTTCTATGTTTCCACTCCTGATCTAGCTGCCCTTTTAGTTTGCTTTTGTTTTAGGTGTGGTTGTTAATAACTGTGAGTTTGTTGTCCTTTCACTGTTCATGTTTCTTTAACTTCTTTTTCTTCGATAAGTCCCTTTAACATTTCATATAATAAGGGCTTGGTGATGATGAACTCCTTGAATTTGATCTTATCTGAGAAGCACTTTATCTGTCCTTCCATTCTAAATGAAAGTTTTGCAGGATAGAGCAATCTTGGTTGTAGGTCTTTGGATTTCATGACTTGGAATACTTCTTTCCAGCCCCTTCTTGACTGTAAGGTCTCTTCTGATTGTAATACACAGGAATACAGGGCGGCAAGGATCAAACAGTAGATAATATTTCAAAGAGATCTGAGGGCTTCAGAGTCTGAGTCAGTGTCTGTCAGGAAGAGAGTTGCAAAAACTTTGGGAGACATACTCATTTCCTCTCGGACCCTTATCATATTAATGAAAGCACTCTTAGCAGAGCAGATTTCACAGGTTTATCAGGAAATCTTTGTGATGCCAGATTTTTCCCCAGAACATGCTCTAGCAAGGCAAAAAGCTGCACCTCTCCCCATCAGGTATTCAGGCTTAAGGGGATTAGAGCCAGGAAGTGCTTCTCCCAGAGAACATGGGGGCCTGGACTATGTCAAAGCCTGGGGTGGGGACGCGAGAGTCCATTGCATTTTGTTGCAGCCCCCCCAGTCCTTCCATGAAGGCCTCCCATGGGATGGAGTCTGGCTTAGGTTGCACCCCACCGTGAGGGGTCTTACCTTTCATTGACTTCTGGCCAAGCTTTGAGGGGCAGGGAGAGGAACTGAGGCAGCATTTGCTACCAGAGACAAGCTTTGTCTCCTGAGGCTGGTATTCCAAAGGTCATCTCTCGCCCTTAGCCACAAGGGGTAGAGATACAATTCCTAAAATCAGGCAGAGCGGTCTACAACATTGTGGGTTAAAGGATGTGAAGGACTCTTCTTGGTACACAATAAGCCATCATCAATATTTGCTGGTTTGGAATGAATTGAAACCTAACCTGAGTACAGTCCCTATTTGGTAACCATGGGGAAGATCATGGTTGCCTAGGCAACAATGAATAGCATATTTGATATAAATGTGGGTCTCAATAGTTGACTCACCAGAAGCTGCAGAACTATGGTGGTGGGAGAGGTGAGAGAAACATAAGTGGAGGTGCATCCCACTATGACATATCCTGACACTGAAGCAGAAAGTTTTTCTATTTCAACATCATTCTATAAAAGTCAGATAATTTCCCACTTGTTCATCAAGATGGAAAACTCAGAATCTGGTAATGAAGGAGATGAATCTGCAGCCCAATACAGAAGTCAGATGGACCAAGTGGTTAGGGAAAATTTCTACTGATTTGTAAAATAACCTGATTGAAGAGATTATAAGCTTATGAGAGATAACAAGTTTCCAGGCAACCCAGGTGAAAGTGCAGAAGAAGAGTTGTGGAGAAGACTTCAACTAATTAAAGAAAAGCTACTGGAAAACTCCTCATTAAAATACAGGTATACTTCACTGGTGAGGGAAACAAGATGGGATGGAAAAGGAACCTCATGACAGTAAATGCCAGCTAGAGGTTATACAGAGTGGCACAATTTAATTTGGTGCTAAGGTATTTCTCATTAAATAAAAAGAACTGGCATTTACTTGTTTATTGCTAAGAATGTCAAAGTATATTTTTTCCTGATTCACATTTGGGTTGTTTTAATTAGAAAACACTGTAAAATATCCTATCAATATTTTCCACCTGAACTGAAAGTTGCTCCTACTTCCTGAATAAATTTTGTATATAGACATGTGACTTCCTTACCAGCAAAAATAAATATTTTATATTCTAATCACATTGTTTTCAACTGGAAGCATTGACAGTGTCTAAATATATTTTGGTTGTCATGGGTAGAGGGTAGGTGTTACTGGTATGTAGTGGGCAGAGGCTAGAGTGCTGCCAAACATTCCACAATGCACAGGATAGCTCCCCCATACAAAGAATGGAACAGTGCCAAAATGTCAATAGCATTAAGGTTGAGAAACCCTGCTCTACTCTCAAGTCTGGGTGCTTCTCTCCCAGTGTAACATAGAGACTTTTATTGGGTTGGCCAAAAAGTCTGTATGTTTTTTCTGTAAAAGAGAAGACACATTTTTCATTTTTATCAATAACTTTATTGATTTGGATATTTCGAGTATATTGGCTATTTCTTGTTATTGGCTTCTAGTGTGTAGGGGCCAGAGGCGCTGCTAAACATCTTCCAATGCATAAGACAGCCCCAGAGCAAAGAATTATTTGGCCAAAATACCAATAGTACCAAGAAATGTCACAAACCACTTTTGACACATTTGATCAGTCATAGCACATTTTCCATACATTGCAAAGATGCTCTTTCCATGTTTCCATTGCATTTTTAGCTTTCTTGAAATAATAAACCATAATATGTCAAAGTGTTGCATATCTTCCCAATTTTCAATATAAAAATGACTGCACAAGAATTCACAAATTTTGATGTTTTTTAGTGCACGCTGATATGACAACTGTCACAATAAAATCTAACAGAATTATTTTGAATGAAGTAAAGACAATTAAGCACTACTAGAGTCATTGTACAGAAAAAAACTAAAACTTTTTGGCCAATCCAATACTATGTAATAAAGAAAATACTAAAATAGTTTGGTTCTTGAACATGGTCTTATATGTACAATGCTAGGTTCAGTCTATTCATTTGATTTAACTTTCAATTTCATGTCAATTCAAAACCATAGTAACATTAAGAAGTATTCATTACCAAAAAATACATCAAAATTTTTTAAAAGAAGTATCCAAATAATTTTAAAGCTATAAAACTGCTATTTGTTTAATAGCTACAATAGTCTTGTATTTTAAAACAACTTTATGTACAGTCAGAGGCCTAGAAGTAATATTGTAGACTAATGAGAATTGCACAATAATGCAAACTGAAGTAAAATAACAAGCATTGTACCTTAACTGGTGTTTGCCTTGTTTAATTGTATTAGTGTTTTGACAGTAGAGTGAAAAAAAAGTTGTATCTTTATATTGTTCCCAGAGTGGTACACAAGTGTATATATATGATGAAACATTGGAAATAGACTTCCTCCAGCTTCCAAAAAAAAAAACCCAGCTTCTATTCACTCTTTTCAGGTGAACAGAAACTTTCCTGTCTTTGCTTGTCAATTTATGGTATAGTTTACAAAATATTAACTCTAAAAATGTGAAATCTGTGTACAACATCTGAATATTTGTTATCATTTTTATTTGTTTTTGAAACAACATTTCAGAGTACTATTTTATGATGGCTCTGATCTTGGTACTTCCTTTCTGTGTTCTCCCCTTCAGCTTTTCTTAACTGGTAAAGGAGACTCTTCAGATGATGTGTCTAGTGGTGATTCTTTAATAGATTGGCTTTTCTCTTTTAAATAAACTGAAAATGTGACAATTGGGCAAAGTGAACACCAGCTTTGGAGAAATGTGAGCCAGATTAATCCACACAGTGATTTAAGATTCAGTTCAGAAGTAAATTTTAACCTTAATAATGGGAGTCCAAATATAGAGATGAATATGTACCCTCTACAAGACTTCTCAGGGGATATATATGGAAAACAGCCAAAGTCATGTGGAACATCCACAAGCTGCGTCAAGATTTACAAAACCACCCAGATCAGAACCAAGTACAACAGGAACATTAATGGAAGTGACCCCTACCAGAGATAAATGAAGTGCCAGAAGCAGAAGCCGAGACAATCGTAGAACCAGAGCAAGAACTGAAAGTAGGCCACTTCCACATTCACTAGGTCACCTTTTACAAAGACTTCATCACAGTGCGTCATCTCCAACTTTTGAGCAGCCTTTGGTAGATGAGACTGAGATTTTTTTTTATAACTCAGCACCAAGAAACAAATAAGTGCCCATGAATTGGAAAATAGGGATGATGCTTAAATATAACCATCTGAATCTAATCTAATTAGGAATCTAAATGTAACAATATGCCCTGAATCATTGGTTCTCGAAGGAATTACTACACTTTCTTCAATTTCTGTTTGAGAATAAAAGAAAATTAAAAAGTGAAAAATATTGTATTGTCAGACAGTAAAAACAAATTCCAAACTATAGCAAGTCACTGAATTTCAACAAAAACTTAGCAGGTACACTGGATCAGGATAATTCTTATTCCATAAGAGAAATATCTTAATATGACATAATCCAGATAAATCCTGGCAGTCTTATCTGGTCCTTTACATCCCAGACATCTATCTCATAGCCATGTCCAATCCTGGATGTATATGAAAAGAAACATGAACCCAAAATAAAATCTTTTTTAAAAAAGCCTTGGCTGCTGCAATTCAGTGGATTGAGCTCCAGTCTGTGAATCAAACGGTTGCTGGTTCGATTCCTAGTCAGGGCACATTCCTGGGTTGTGGACCAGGTCCCCAGTGTGGAGTGTGCAAGAGGCAACCACTCATTGATGTTTCTCTTTCTTTCTCCTTCCCTTTCTCTATCCTATAAATTAATTAATTAATTAAAAAAAAAACAGGAACCCAGCCACAATGATTAAGCAATTCAATAGCGGCAGTTTCCATAGTGTAGTGGTTAGCACGTTCGCTTCACACAATCACACAATGATTAAGCAGTTCAAGAAGTTATTATAGTCACACAGTCATGTTACATTCATAGAATGGTGTTAAAAACTTTGAAAACTTTCTCTTCCTAGCCCTCTCTCCAGCAGTTTATCCCACACTAATACTCCCTTGAAGTGTCTTCCATTTCCCACTATCAGTCAGAGTTCTGGATCAAAATTAATGACACACTTTGCAAAAGGTGATGGAAAAGCATTTAATGAAGAGACTACTTACTAAAATGTGTAAGGAATGAAGGGAAACTAAGCGATGATGGAGTACCCTTAGGCTAGCAACTGTGAGAAGCCAGTATTATCACCACTAGGCTTGAAGGCACATAGAGACTGCAACACAGAAAGTTCTGAACTTGTAATAGAAGGCTACCCAACAAGAGTTGTGACCTTAAATAAACAAATGGCAGGCACTGCCAATCTAAAGTTTGATGGAGTTCATGGAAATAATGACCCTTAGCTTGCTTTCCTCCTGACTTCTAATCTTCTGCTGGTATTTCATATAAGCCAGACCCAACCTGAAGGAACAGAGCAAGAGAGACTGATTAATAAAGCTGTTGAAGGTCAGCCTCCTGGACCCCAGCTGGTATAGCTCAGTTGATTGGGGCATCATCCTGTAAACCAAAAGGTAACAGGTTCAATTCCCACTCAGGGCACATGCCTAGGTTGCGGGCTCAGTCTCCGTCTGGGTGCCTACAAGAGGCAACCAATCAAAGTTTCTCTCTCTCATTGATGTTTCTTGCCCCCTCTCTCTTTCTTCCTCTCTTTCTAAATTCAGTAAGCATGTCCTCCAGTGAGGATTAAAAAAAAGTCAACTTTCTGTAATCATAGATCAGGATAGAAAAAGATGGTGAGTGTATTCAAAGACCAAGTCGGAGATCACCTAGCACAACTAGCATTCCCAACTCTCTTCAAATCCAGTCTGTCTATGCTTTCTTGCCTCTTCCTCTTGTTCTGCATTTTCTGCTCTTTGACTCAGCTCTTTAACAACCCTCTTAAATACTAAGATCTTGTATGATAAAGAACAAGCATATTTCATTTTTAGAAATGATAAGATGACGAACTTTTGGAACTTAATTCTATCTCTTAAATATGTCACATTTCTATTTGTTGTGATTGGAAACAGCTGAAGGATTGGAATTCATTTAATTTTTGCTTCATAGCATATTCAAATTATAATATTTTATATGATATAAGTTTAGTTCTTATAATTATTTTTAAATAGATTCTTATTTCATTTTTATTCTTTCTCTCTTTTTTTAATTATTTTATTGATTATGCTGTTACAGTTGTTCTATTCCCCCCTTCATTCCCCTCCACCCTACCCCCCCATCCCCACCATTACCCCCCCTTTAGTTTATGACCATGTGTCTCAAGTCCTTTAGATTCTATATTTCCCATGCTATTCTTGCCCCCCCATCTATTTTCTATCTACTGTCTATGCTACTTATTTTCTGTACCTTCTCCCCTCTTCTCCTCCTCCCACTCCCCTGTTGCTAACCCTCCTTGAGATCTTCATTTCTATGTTTCCACTCCTGATCTAGCTGCCCTTTTAGTTTGCTTTTGTTTTAGGTGTGGTTGTTAGTAACTGTGAGTTTGTTGTCCTTTCACTGTTCATGTTTCTTTAACTTCTTTTTCTTCGATAAGTCCCTTTAACATTTCATATAATAAGGGCTTGGTGATGATGAACTCCTTGAATTTGATCTTATCTGAGAAGCACCTTATCTGTCCTTCCATTCTAAATGAAAGTTTTGCTGGATAGAGCAATCTTGGTTGTAGGTCTTTGGATTTCATGACTTGGAATACCTCTTTCCAGCCCCTTCTTGCCTGTAAGGTCTCTTTTGAGAAATCTGCTGACAGTCTGATGGGGACTCCTTTGTAGGTGACTGTCCCCTTAGCTCTTGCTGCTTCTAGGATTCTCTCCTTCATTTTAATTTTGGCTAATGTAATTATGATGTGCCTTAGTGTGTTCCTTCTTGGGTCCAACTTCTTTGGGACTCTCTGAGCTTCCTGGATTTCCTGGAAGTCTATTTCCTTTGCCAGATTGGGGAAATTCTCCTTTATTATTGTACAAATAAGTTTTCCACTGATGGCTGTGCCTTTCCCCCTTCTGGTACCCCTATAATTCGGATGTTGGAGCATTTAAAGATGTCCTGGAGGTTCCTAAGACTCTCCTCATTTCTTTGAATTCTTGCTTCTTGACTCTTTTCTGTTTGGCCATTATTTGCTTTCTTCTGGTCCACTCCATTGATTTGAGCCCCAGTTTCCTTTTCATTGCTATTGCTGTCCTGTGCAATTCCATTCATTTCAATTAGTTTTGCCTTCATATATTTGTCTAATTTGTGGCTATAATCAACCAGTTCTGTGAGGATCCTGATGACCAGTGTTTTAAACTGTGCATCTGAGAGTTTTGCTACTTCTTCATCGCTTAGGTCTATGGGCTCTGGGGCTTTGAGATCTTGCGACATTTTTGGTCTGTTCTGGCCCTTTAAGTGTGAGAAGCGGTGCCTTGGACTCCCAGGTCACTGGGTTGTGAAGCTGTATGTGGGAGCGTGGTCAGAGCGGGGAAATGGCGACCCCCTCTGCTGTTTCTCACAGCTGGGTGAGGAGCAGAGGCTTAGGTGGTTCACCTGGGCTGGGCCACTCAGAGTAGCTGGGTTATGTCGCTGTAAGTGGAGGTGGGGTCAGAGCAGGGAGATGGTGGTGCCCTCTACCGCCACTTGCCGTGGGGACCCGCTGGGCCCTGGTCCAACCGCTCACTCCCTCGCCTGTCCGCCCTCGCACAAATGCGCAACCACAGTCAACATGCAGCACCGCTCCCCTGCTGTCTCCCCCATGGTCGCTTGCCTGGTGGCTCGCTTGGTCACTCACGAGGTCCAACCTTGAGCCTGGATTCCTCGCGTCTGGATTCCGCGCCTGAGTCCGGCTGAAGGAGACCTGTGCAATCCCGCTTCACCAGCCGCTGGTTTCACCCCTTACGGGTCAGGCTGAAGAATTTGTTGTCAACGGACTTCTGAAAAGTTCAATTTTCCGTGTTCTGGCTATGTTTTCTATTGCTAATATTTAGTTGTCTCTAAACTTGGTTGTGTGAGAAGGCACAGCACATCCACCTAGGCCTCCATCTTGGCGGAAGTCCCAGATTCTTATTTCTTATAAACCAGGGGTGTTATGAATGCAGCTGAATACAAAACTGTAAATTTACTGAAAACATTATGAGATATTTTTGTGGTCACAAAGGTGTCACAATATATTTGATATGTGGCCCAAGACAGTTCTTTTTCCAGTGTGGTGCAGAAATGCCAAAACTTTGGACACCCCCGTGAGGGTTTTACAGTTTACATATACCTCGTAATCTTTATGTGAAAGATCTAAAGCATCTAGTTGCTGGTTGGAGCCTCTCAAGTTCTAATCTGAAAGACTTAAAAGTAAAACCTGAGTTATAGTACATCTATCCAATTCAGTTCTAATTATCCCCAGTACAAATAAAAATATCATCAAAAACCATGACTATTTAAAATTAAATTTTAAATTATTTTTTCTTTCCAATCCAAACATAATGAAGGATTTTTCTCCTAAGGCAGCCTAAAAACTCAATTCCTTTTTTTTAAGATGATGGGTATATTGGCCAGTCCAGCAAATTTTGCTTAAAACTTTCAATCCTGGTGTAGATAAGAATACATTATATTAAAATCTAAAGCAACAATCATAATAGTCATAATTTTTGTGCAATACACAACCTATATAAATGTGGACAGTATTAAATATAAAACTGCTCTAAAAATTAAAGTCAGTTATCACTGACTTTATGTCCTATATGAATTGCTGCCTGTCACAGCAATTGCAGAGAACTATAAAATATAAATGGGGAATGGTGGTGAAGTCTTTTACTATGTCTTTGAGTTGGCATAGTTTTCACACAAAACATATTGGCATGGTCAGAAATGTAGACTTAGATCAATCCTCTAAAATTTCACATTAAATTATGAAAGTTGTGTGAATGCTCTAGTTTTTACTAAGTATTTCTGATACCAGATCTACTTCATTTAAAGTAAGTAAAGTAATTATAACAGTACCTGGCTCTCTCACTATCCTAACAGGTACTGACCTCCCTGAAAATGATAACTGCCTAATTAATGCTTCAGTACATTCTAAAATGGCACTAATAACCCTTCTAGTAGCCCCTCTCTTTGAGTATGAAACCTGTGAATGTAAGGGAATATCACTCCCATTATTATGCTATAATATGAGGGGGGACCCAAAAAACCTGTAATTCATTTATAAAAATTTGTGTATTTATTCTTACAAATTTAAACTTCAGTCACCTTCAAAGCACTTTCCATTTGATACAATACACCTATAGAGCTGCTTTTTCTTTTTTAAAAAAATATTTTATTTATTTATTTTTGGAGAGAGGGGAAGGGAAAGAGAAAGAGAGGGAGAGAAACATCAATGTGTGGTTGCCTCTTGTGAGTCCCCTGCTGGGAACTGGCCTGCAACCCAGGCATGTGCCCTGACTGGGAATCGAACAGTGGTTATTTTGTTCACAGGCCCCCGCTCAATCCACTGAGCTAAACCAGCCAGGGCTGAGATGCTTTTTCTACTGCTCAAAACTGTTTTTGAACTTGTTGATTGTGATACCTTTTAGTATTCTGCCATTTTTTGTTTCATCTCTTCCATATTGGCAAAATATTTCCCTTTGAGGAGTTTTTTTATCCAGTAAACAAAAGTCACTTGGGGCAAGATTGGGAGAATGTGGAGGGTGGGACCCCAGGGTCATGCCATTTTTGGTCAAAAACTGCTGAACACTCAGCAGAGTATGGGAAGGTGAGCTTGTTAATCACCCATCATGAAATGGGTAAACACATTGAAAGAGTCTTCAAAAAGATTCAGTGAAGCCCAGTGCAGCCTCTTACAACAATGCCAGCTGTTATACTGATAAAAATGGGTTCCTAGGACACTCACCTACTGGGGGAAGCCTGTACTACAAGGGGCCTGCCCTCCAGAAGATCATTTTGGGTGTTTTTGGGTCCCCCTTCATGTATGGCATAGATGATTGGGATATTATCCAGGCTGGGCCTAATTTAATTAGGTGAGCTTATAAAAGGCACAGAGAGGACCTCCAGTCCAAATAGTCCCTCTCAACACCCTGCTTTCCTTCTGTAAGTACAACTATATATTCCAGAAATAACATAAAATAACCAAAGATCTTTGAAAGGTCTGAGGAAGAAGGTAAATTGGCTAGGGACCCTTGGATCTGATGAACAACTTTATTGCTGGTCATCTTATGACTGCCTCTCAACAGGAAAAGGTGACTCAGGCTCAGCATTTCATAATTCTTACTTCCTAATTTAGTAACAAGAGTTAGCTCAAATAGGATCTTCCTTTTCAAAATCAAATGTGAGTCTCTCTGAAAATACAAGGCAACCCCTGCTGAAGCTGCAAGGAACAACAATTAGAAGTCTTGCTGAGAATTAAGTGACCAGGGAAAAGTACTATCCCTCCCCAACAGGCCTGAGACCCTTCTTCCCCACCCAGATATATGGACAGCCAAGGGTAACTGCAAAAGTGATCCTATCACAAAAGGCTCCCAACCTGGAAAATGCTCTTCTTAGCTGGGACTGAGACTACTTTCCCTTACGCAGAGACGCTAGGCAACTTGCTGGTACCAGCAACAGGGATTCTACCACAAAAAGCTCTCAACCTGTTAAACACCAAGTCCCTGGTCCAGAAAGTACTCTTAATCCAAGTGCACCTGTGATTCCTCTCCTCCCACCTAGAAGCACTGGGTACCTTGTCCTAGGGAAACACCTTCTGAACCTTAAGCAGTATGATCAGGGACCCAGTGGTAAACCAATGTGTACAACATAAGCCACACAGAGTAAAATAGCACCACAAAGGTTCTGGAGACTAGATTGTCATGGAATCACAGTCTACAAAAATAAAGGAGCTACTGGGTGGCAAACATAAACATAGTGAATGTCTGCTAAAATTTTTTTAAAAAAACTTTAGGAACCAAAGTATCCTAACATAAGCTAAAATGTGAAATAGACAAAAATATCAAAATTATACCAAGAACCAGATACATGACAATTTGAAAGAGAAATGACAAATCATGCTAACCTCAAGATGAAATAGATGTTAGAATTATCTGACAAGGGATTTAACGCTGATTTCAGAACTTTAAGTGCTTGAACAGAGGACCCAGTCACACCATGCCAGTATTCCAAACTAACTGTAAACAAAAAAGAAATGTTTTGAGGTACTATGTTTTTGCTAATTTCATATCCAGCAACAGAAAATTAATACCACTTCTAATCTAGAATCCATCCTGAGCCAAGAAAAAAAGATTATAATGAGTCCTAGACAAGTAAATGGCTTGATGTCCTGGTTTTAAGCTTACTGTGACCTTACTATATTCTTAGTCCTGCAGAAAATGCAATTCTTAACCTATGAGCACCATCTTTGCCTAAAATGCAAACCCTACCTAATTCTTGCTATTGAAGCTCCAAGAGTACAAGATAATGGTAGTCTAACTACCATTATATCAGTCTAACTTTGCTTCATATCAAGCTTTCCCACTCTACCACTGTATGGCTGCTTATATCAAACCCAATTTACTACCCTGACTTTAAAACTATGTAGCCATTTATTTTTTATCTCATAGCAACTGCTGTATTATATTGCTCTCCCAAATCACATCCCTCTATATCTGCCCTACTAAATATTTGAAGTTGGGAAGATTTGAACCTTAATCTACCAAGCTCTACCTGATCTCTGTTTTTTATACTACAATCTATTTGTTTAAATCCACAGAATCAAACACATTTGTGAACATAAATAGTTCCATGTTAAGACTTTTCTCTTTATTTTCTTTGTAGCTTTTAAAAAATATTTATTTTTTCTGGCCTATTTCCAAAACAAAAATAAATCTTATCTAATAAGTTCTTTTTGAAAGCAGCATAGCCAATAGATAGGTTTTTGATAGCAATATGACATGTATTTTTTTTGGCTATCATGAAAATAAACTGTGGGACTTCCAGTTAAGATGGTGGCACAGGCAGATATGGCTTGCCTCTTTACACAACAACATCAAAATTACAATTAAAATAAAGAATAACCATCACTCAGAATTGTCAGAAATCAAGTTGAATGGAAGTATGACGACTAAAGAATTAAAGAAACCACATCCATCTAGACTGGTAGGAGGGGTACAGAGGCAGAAGAGACTCAGGAGGGATATCTCAGGAGCAAGGAATCCCAGCCCCACACCAGGTCCCCCAGTCCAGGGTTCCAGTGCCAGGAAGATAAGTCCCCACAACTTCTATCTGCAAAAACCAGTGGAGATTGAGTTGCTGGGGAAAAATGCTGGAACCCCAAGAAGTTCCTCTTAAAGAACTGCACATGGACTCACCAACTCAGACTCACTATCTCTGAGCTCCAGCACTGGGGTAGCAGCTTGAAAGTCACTAGTGGCATAAGGGAGGAACTGAAGTGTCTGTCATCAAGATAAGCAGAGGCCATTGTCTCATTTCTAAACCCTCCTCCTACAGAGTTGGCAATGTGGTGCCATATCTGAGACTATTAACCTGGCCAATACTGTGAGACCCGCCTTGGAGATCCCCAGAGACTCTGCCCTACACAACTTATGGGCCCACCCAAGCTGCTCTTCTGTATGAATTTCTGCTCTTGGCTCATGCTTCAAAACTTCCTAAATCCTATCAAATAAGCAACAGCTGGCTTCACTGAGCACCAGGCCTGGCACTAGCAGCAGCCAGCCTAGATTCACTGCTTGGCTTTGCCTGGGAATCTCCAAGCCCAGCACAAGTAGCAGCCATCTCAGATTACTTTATAGCTCAGGAAGGGTGGCCCTAGGCAAAAACACAGGTGGGGGCTTACCTTGGTCTGCATCACCCAGGAAACCCCAGGGCCAACACACCCAGTGGACAGCTACAGACCACATCAGTGTGCCTCACCCTGCCCTTGCACAGCTGATCTTACACAGATGGTGGAGGTTGGTAGTAAGTGGTCACAGCTAGTCCTTGCAGCTGACTAGCATGGGTAAATCCCTCCCATTGACCTGCAAACAGCAATCAAGACTCAACTACAAGAGTAGGGTGTACTCAGCTCACAAGGAGGGCTCATCTGGAGTACCCAGCTTAGGTGATAGGGGAGGCTGTGCCACTGGACCCTACAGGACACCTACTACATTAGGTCATACTACCAAGACACAGAGTCAAAGCAGCTCTACCTAATATATAGAAGCAAACACGGAGGCTGTGAAAACAAGGAGACAAAGAAACATGGCTTAAATGAAAAAATGAATCAAAACTCCAGAAAAAGAGCTAAACAAAATAGAGATAAGCAACCTATCAGATGCAGAGTTTAAAACACTATAAGGATGCTCAAGGAACTTAGTGAGAACCTCACTAAGAGCATAAAAAAGAGTCAGAAATGAAGGATACACTAATTGAAATAAAGAACAATTTACAGGGAAACAACAGTAGAGTGAGTGAAGCCAAGAATCAAATCAATGGTTTGGAACATAAGGAACCAAAAAACAATATCAGACAACAAGAAGAAAACAAATCCAAAAAAATGAGGATAGTATAAGCAGCCTCTAGGACAACTTCAAGAGGTACAACATTCATGTCATAGGGGTGCCAGAAGGAGAAGAGAAAGAACAAGAAATTGGAAATCCATTTGAAAAAATAATGAAAGAAAGCTTCCCTAATTTGGGGAAGAAAATAGACATGCGAGTCCAGGAAGCACAGAGTCACAAACAAGATGGATGCAAAGAGGCCCACTCCAAGACACATCATAATTAAAATGCCAAAGGTTACAGGTAAAGAATCTCAAAAGCAGCAAGAGAGAAAAAGTTAGTTCCCTATGGGGGCTGGGGGGGGGCGGTGGTCCCATAACACTGTCAGCTGATTTCTCAAGAGAAACTTTGCAGGCTAGAAGAGATTGGCAATGAATATTCAAAGTCAAGAAAAGCAGGGACCTGTAGCCAAAATTTCTCTACTCAGCAAAGCTATCATTTAGAATCTAAGGGCAGATAAAGAGCTTCCCATACAAGGAAAAACTAAAGGTGTTCATTATCACCAAACTATTATTATATGAAATGTTACAGGGACTTATATAAGACAAAGAAGATCCAAACTATGTACAGTAAAATGTCAAAAAATACATATCTATCAACAACTGAATCTAAAAAACAAACTAAGCAAAGAAGAACAGAGACAGAATCATGGATATAGAGAGTGTTTTCAGGGTTGCCAGGTGGGAGGGAGGTATGGCAGAAAGGGTGAAGAGATGGCAGGATTAATAAGTACAAGTAGGTAGTTAAAGAACAGTCATGGGGCTGTAAAGTACAGTATAGGAAATGGAGTAGCCAAAGAACTTATACCCATGACCCATGCACGTGAACAATGGTGGGGGTATTGCCTGAGGGAGTGGGGGTTGCTGGGTGGAGGGGGGCAAAGGGGGAGCACCGGAACAACTATAATAGTATAATCAATAAAATATAATGTTATTTTTTAAAGATTTTATTTTTATTTTATTTTTAGACAGAGGGGAAGGGAGGGAGAAAGAGGGGGACAGAAACATCAATGTGTGCTTGCCTCTCCAGCACCCCCACTGGGGACCTGGCCCACAGCCCAGGCATGTGCCCCAACTGGGAATTGAATCAATGATCCTTTGGTTCACAGGCTGGTGATTGATCCACTGACACACATCCACCAGGACTCAATAAAATACAATTTTAAAAAAGAAAGAAAATAAATTGTGCTCTCAATTTTCCATGAAGCAATTACATGTAAAGATTCTTTTGTACATACAAATAAGCTTGAGCCCATAACAATATAAACATCAAAACACTACATGTACTAGAAATTTCACGAACAAATGTGATGTTTCTTTTGAGTATTGTTACCTTTATCAATGTATTTTGAAATTTTATTATCTTAATTTTCAGTATCTCCTTTCATTATATGAGAGGTGAATATGTAGTGCCTTCTATGAGAATTTTTCTGGTATGAGAAATTTCAGTGGAAATCTGAGCTGTATATCTCTTCTGTGACTTCACCTAATAAGATTAGAACATTCTTTCCCATCTGAACTTAGGCTTTTTCAGTATGAAATAAGAGACCCTCCTTTGTATAATATTTGAAATTCTCCATTTTCAAGTCATCGAACCAGTGTCTCTAATATCACTGAAAAAAAGGACTTGGAAAAGCATTTTCTGGAAATTCCTTTTTCTCTCACTCACCATACATACAGGACAGACACTAATTATCAGCCAGTTCTGGTTTCTGGGTTACCTGTTCTGACATGATTAGTCAAAACACAACTTTCCACCATCTCTGAACTTATCTTCAATTCTAGCAGTGTATTTTTTCTTCTGTAGCATTTCTGGCGATCAAAAACATTTCTCATTTATCTTGTACTTGTTTTCTTCCCCACTCCTATCTCAAAATAGAAGTTCCAAAAGATCTGGGTTTTTTTATTTTAAATTTTATTTTTAGAGTGAGTGAAAAGGAGAGAGAAAGAAAGAGATATCCAACGCTTCTCATAGGCATTCTGACCTGGTACTGAACCTGCAACCTAGGTGTGTGCCCTGACCAGGAATCTAACCTTAATCAGCAACCCAGAGACTTTTTGCTTTGCAGGAGGATGCCCTACCAACTGAGCCACACCAGTAAGGGCCTTTTAAAAAATCACTACTACATTTCTAAAGACTAGAAGAGTGATTGGCATATATATTATATTCCCCCACCCTCAAAGAAACTTCTTGGTTCTGTTTTAGAATTTTTGGCCAATGTCAGCATCCCAGACATATTTTTCACCCTTTACGCTCCAGTAACAATCATACTGGCCACTGTAGTTCACCCTGGAGACAGAATTTTCATTTCTTGAAAGAAAATGCTTCAGTTAAAAAAAAATTGGTAAATGGGTGACTAAATGCCTTTTTGACAGTCATTTAGCTTGGGAGCAAAAAGGTATGTGAATTTACATTTATAAGGGAAATCTCTTTTTGTGAGGATATCTTCATCTCTGTACCAAGAAGAGAAGGCTAAGTTTCTAGAAACTCTCATAAATAGAAAGACAATGACTTAAATCTGCATAACAAACAAAGCCTTGTTTAATCTATTTCTCTTGATAGCCTCCCATAAATGACTCCTCAACCTCATCACCTTCTCTAGTCTTTAGCTGGAGATGGTATTTAAAGTGGTGGCTTCCACCATTTCAGGGAGTTACTCAGTTTTCCTGAGTCTCTCCAATGTATACAGGAGCTATACATGTGATTAAACTTCTGTTTTTCTCTGTTAATCTGTCTTTTATTACAAGGAAAGGGGGTTGGCCAAACCTAGGATTATAAAGGAAAAATTATTTTCCTTTCCTACAATATTAAAACTTTTCTTAGTCTACTCACTGTACTATTTTGTTACTGTCTTTGCCCACGATCCAATCTAATTCAACCACTGTATTTTGCTATGATGACTCTAGAATGTTCCATGATCTGGAAGAACTGATCTACTGTCCTCTGCTTTTAATAGCACTGGATCCACTGCAGAGATCAGGCCAGTTGTTCTTCAGTATGTTTCACATTTGGGATTCATCTGAATGTGTTCCCATGTTTAGATTCAGACAAAATATTTCTGGCAAGGACACCACATAGATGATGTGTAACTTCCTCTGCATTTCATCAATAAATAGGCACATAATGTCAGGTCATAACATTATTAGTGATTCATGAGGTGGCCACTAATATCTTTGTTGTAAAAGCATATTTTCCATTTCTAAATAATAAGTAATCTGAGAAAATGTGAATATCCTATTCTTCACAGTTTTTTACCATATGGTTTTGGCCTTTGATTTTTTTACCTGAATTTTTATAGTTATTTACAGAGATCATCAGTTATGATCTCAAATCCTATTTTTTAAAGTTCATTTTCTTTCTTTCTTTCTTTTTATTTAATTATTTTTCAACTACTGTCTTTTACTCCCATCCCAGCACACCCCTCTGTGCCCCCAACCTCCCTCCCATTTCCACCTCCCTTAGTTTTTGTCCTTGTGTCCTTCATACTTGTTCCTGTCATTTTCTTTTTTGTATCTTCTTTCTTTTTAAAATTATCAGGAGTATTTCTTATTCATGGATATTTATTATTTTAATATATTATAATTCACTACTGTTATTATTCTCTTTAGTGCTCATATTGCACCAAATTTAACCATTGGACCCACCTTCAACCTAGCTCCTGAATCCTTTTGAAATGGCCTCATTTGTGTTAGAGGACTTCTTTGCTTTCTGGTTGACCTTATACTTTCTGTGACCTGTCAAA
This sequence comes from Artibeus jamaicensis, assembly GCF_021234435.1. NCBI lineage: Eukaryota > Metazoa > Chordata > Mammalia > Chiroptera > Phyllostomidae > Artibeus > Artibeus jamaicensis. The sequence continues at coordinate 2,573,372 of NW_026522028.1, read as the reverse complement.
TATTGGGTCATAGCTCAAAGGAGCCCTGGCTCATTTTACCAAAAAATGATTTTTAGAAGCCAAGCTCTCATTGTTATTTATACTCTTTGGAAGGCAGCTATGCTCACCACTATACCACCAACGCTGTACTCTTTGAAACTGACAAGTCAATAGGTCAAAACCTCACAATCATGTCTAACTCTATTTTTTTCTTAATCAGGATATAATAACTATAGTGAAGTCCAATTTCTTTAATTATTGACACAATTAAGGGAGAGTTATACATTCTGATTCTGCATCATTACTTTGTTTCTGTAGGATCTAGTCTGCTTTATATACTTTATCTTTTCTCTTCATTTTCAAAAGTCCAGGGGATGCTCACAACACTAAGTTGCTCCCTTCCCCCATCTCAGAACCAATGCCTTCCCATAACTGCTACCTCTGGCCCTACACTTTTAGGTTCTTTTCTTCTTTTCTTTGGTTCTCAGTAGTTAATGTTCAGAGCCATCTTGTCTCATACCCATTGCAACATCACACAGTTATGATGTTTGCACCACAAATTTGCCTAACAATGCACTTCTCAAAACATAGCCCCTTCATTAAGTGATGCATGACTGTAGATGTAAACTCAGCTTGTAATATTCTTTGACTTAGTTATGCTGTTGGCATGAATTTTGTGTGGTTTTCTTTCCTTGTTGATCTCTATGGGTTTTAGAGCATGCATGAAAATATTAGAATTTAAGAAGCTGCTATTATGCTATAGAAACTCAGAAATCAGAAACATCTCTGTATGTTTGAAATTATTTTTATGTTTTATTTAAATAAAACTTGCCTTGCCTTCTGAGTTATTCCTTATTTATAAAGGGGAAGTGATTTAAAAACCCAACATAATTTTATTAAAAGATTCACAGTATCTTTAGGCTTAATTTTAGCAGGACTCATGCCTCTGAGCCAAGTTGCTGGTCGCTTTCGAGGTTCACCGGCATGCTATTGAAAGTTTTAAATATGAAAACAAACAAATGAAAGAGTATTTTCCTAACTCTTTAGTCTAGCACTTCTGAATTAACTAAGAAAATAATTACCTCCTTATGTGCCTGCTGACTAATGATGTGCTAGACATCAAAAATTAATTTTAATCTGTTCCTCACTTCTTTTCCTGTTTCGTCTGGTGTTCAGCTGGTTAGGCTGTCTGTAATCAGATGCTTGCATTCTTTTTAACTAAGAAACACTAAATCAAGTGAGAGCACAAAAAGGAAACAAATGGCATTGGGTAATGATGAGAGCATCCAATTAAATAGAAAAAAAGTACACTAGAAACTTATCAAAGTCATTGAAAATGCCCATTCAGACATTGCCAGGGTCCTCTTACAGTTTAATGAGTGTGTTTTCCATTATGTCAGCCAGATCATTAATGATCAATTGTCCCTTTTCCCAACTGGTTTTCAAGCACAGTGTTATTGTAGTGCATATTGGTAAAATGACAAAAAGAAGAATAAAAATTATCTTAATCTTGTTGCAGACCACAGCCATATCTTTCCTTCAGGGTGGGGGCGGGGAGTGGTTGTGCTCTAAATAGATAGATGAAAGGGAACAATGGGAAGTTAAAGTTACACTGAGAATTTTTATCAACTTGAATCCCTGACCCCATTTCCCAATGCAGTGAGCTCTGGGGAACTTAAAATGAGCTTCATGGTTTTCTAAAGCAGTTAGGCTTAAATACCTTCATGTCAAACCAGATCACACTTTGTTTTAATTCTTCTCTAACTTATTCAACACAATTTTTACTGAAAGTTTAAAACGTGACTGGTTCTATGCTATAAGCTAAATACACATTCTTAAACAAAATATCTTTTGTACCTACCCTCCCAAAGCTTGCAGGCTGGTGGGAAAGCAACATTAAACAACAATGATACTATAAATATGCAATCATATGCATTGATCATTGTTTGATATATTGAAAAAATTGGCTTTTTTGAGACACATAAATATAGCACTGGTCACGATTCAGATGTAAAGTCGGAGAGCTCTGTCAAGAAGGGACAAGTTCACCAGGTCCTGACAATAGCTGCTAGCCAGAGGAAGCTACCAGGGGAGAACAGGTAAGCAGGAAAATAGATACAGCATGTGCCCAAACTCAAACCTCTTTACTTTCTACATTCTAGCTGAGTGGCAAGAAGAGGCAGAAGAAAAGCAAAACAAAAGAAAATAGGCCTATCTAACAGAGTAGGTCATTGGTTTACTAAATGTTCTAGCCATTTGGGTAAAAAAAAGAGAACCACTCTGATAAACTAAAATTTAAACACATTATCCAAAAGTAAGCATAGCTTATTCATTCTGAACAATTCATAAACTATCCTCCTCCCTTTGGAGGCAGTATATGAGGGCTTATGAAAGGGTCAAAGAGTGCATGGCCTTGAATTACTTCTCATGGAAGCAGCATACCTGACTTCAAGAAAATGGTTTTTCAGCAGGAAACATCTGGAGGCAAAGCTCACCCTCCTTAGCTCTCCCCTAATGTGTTTGCAGTCACACCCATTTCTCTTTCCTATCCCTCTGAAGAAACTATTCTTCCTCATTATCATGACTATGATAATCTCTGCATCTGTGTTTTGGATTTGATACATTTTCATTTCTTCAGGTACCTTTTTCCATCTGATTTATATATCATTATCTTCTCCCCTTCTCTTGGTTCTTTCATCCCCAATATTTAAGAAAATATTGATTTAAGCTGCTCAAATCTTGACAGTAACCTCTCCATCTATTCTGCATCTTCTTGACCCTGCCATGATCATCATCAGAGATCTTACAACTCCCTTCATATCCCTCATACCTAAGTTTATTTTGAAAAGTTATCTCAGTTCTCTGCCTCTACTTCTTAATCCCCATGCATTTCCCAACTCCCTGGAATTTAGCTTCTTCTCTAGTCTCTCCACAATGAGCAATCACTAAAATCACCAAAGCTTCCCATTTTTGAAAACTGGATACATTTTGGAGATAATCTAACATTATCCCTGAAACCACCTATACTGATGGCCACATCCATTTTCCTGAAATTTCTTTCTACTTCTATTTCTATAAATCCCTCCTTGATGCCCCTTGCTTATATTTATCCTACTGCAATGTCTTCTTTTGGGGTTTTGCACAATCTCTTTCTCAAAGCCTTTAAAATATGTGTACATTTTCAAAATATATATTGTCCTGTGAGTACTCCCAAATTTTCCCTCCTTATAAAAAATGTTCTGACTCTTTTTATCAGTGTTTTTTGCTGATATGTATTCTCTAAAAGGGTTTGGACATTCACAGCCTAATTCTTTCAGTTTTGTGAAACACTAAATCAGGAGAAGAAGAGGTAAACAATTAAGAGAAATATATTATTGTTTAAGAAAGAGATATTTTGTCAGAGTTTGTAAAGAGGATTGCAGAGAGTGTTGGGATTCTGATGAAGAGTCTGGAAGAGATAAGCTGAGAAAATTTATGGGTGAAAGTAAGTGTGAGGGAAAGAAAATGTCATTTTAATAAGAAATTCTCTAAACTCCAAATATCATTGCCAATGTTTTATAAACACAAGAACTCCAATTATTTTGAAGTTCATTTAGTTTATGATCTGTGATTTGTGTACTAGAATATCACTCTCAGAATAGAATATGTGTTTCATGTATTCATTCAATTGAGTTATCTGCAGATTGAAATATAGTGATGAGATGGGTGTTTCATTTTGTGAAGTCATTGAACTGTGCACTCCACAAATCTACAGTTTTGTGAACTATAATCCAAAAATTGCTTTCCCAAATTTTTTTATGATGACTTTCTTTCAAATTAAATATCCTAATTAGATTTAGCTCTTGAGATCCAGGCATACATTTTCAACTACTTACCAGATATCTCTATTACTGTGTACCATAGGCAACTAAAGCCAAAGTGTTCTAATGAAAAAACCTGTTCCTGATTAGAAAACCTGGAAATAAACCCAAGTCTCTATGGTCAATTAATATTTGACAAAGGGGGCAGAAGCATAAAATGGACTAAAAATAGCCTTTTCGATAAAAGATGTTAGGAGAGCTGGACAGCTACATGCAAAAAAAAAAAAAAAAAAAGAAAAGAAAAGAAACTCGATCACCAACTTACATCATACACAAAAATAAATTCCAGGTGGATAAAAGACTTAAATATAAGCCACAACACCATAAAAGTCCTAGAGGAGGATATAGGCAAGAAAATATCAGATATTTCATGCAGCAACAGTTTTACTGATATGTCCCTAGAGCAAGGGACATAAAGGAAAGAATAAACAAATGGGATCTCATCAAAATAAAAGGCTTCAGCACAGCTAGAGAAAACAGCATTAAAATGAAAAGAGAACCAACCATATGGGAAAACATATTTGCTAATAATACCTCGGACAAGGGTTTGATCTCCAAAATACATAAAGAACTCACACAACTCCACTCCAGGAAGACAAACAACCCAATTAAAAAATGGGCAAAGGACTTGAACAGACACTTCTCCAAGGAGGACATACACAGGGCCCAGAGACACATGAAAAGATGCTTAGCATCACTAGCCATCAGAGAGATACAAATTAAAACCACAATGAGATACCACTTTGCACTGGTCAGCATGGCCATCATAAACAAATCAACAAACAACAAGCATTGGAGAGGTTGTGGAGAAGAGAGAACCCTAGTCCACTGTTGGTGGGAATTCAGACTGGTACAGCCACTGTGGAAAACAGTATGGAATGTCCTCAGAAAACTAAAAATGGAACTGCCTTTTGACTCAGCAATTCCACTGCTGGGATTGTACCCTAAGGTTCCTGAAACACTAATCCAAAAAAACCCTATGCATCATAAGGTTCTTAGCAGCACAATCTACAATAGCCAAGTGCTGGAAGCAACCTAAGTGTCCATCAGTAAATTAATGGATAAAAAAAACTGGTGCATTCACACAGTGGAATACTACGCAGAAGAAAGAAAGAGCTCCTACTGTTTGCAATAGCATGGATGGAACTGGAGAGCATTATGCTAAGTGAAATAAGCCAGGTGGTGAAAGACAAATGCCATATGATCTCACCTATAAGTGGAAACTAATCAACAAAACAAACAAGCAAGCAAATTATCACCAGAGACATGGAAATAAAGAACAAACTGATAGTAACCAGAGGGGAGGTGCAAGGGAATAATAGGAGGAAAAGAGGGAATGGTTTTCAGGAACATCTATAAAGGACACATGAACAAAACCAAGGGGGAATAGAATCAATGGTGGGAAATGGGGGGATGGCTGGGGTGGAGGGAGTGATAGGGGCAACATGGAGACAACTGTACTTGGACAACAAATTTAAAAATCTAAAAAAGGGGAGAGAAAAACCTATTCCTACTCTTTTTTCTATTTCTATGAGCAGAACCACAATACAGCCAGTTTTTCAGAACACATTTTCCTTCTCCATATGGAAAAGGTCCTGAGTTGGGCACAAACTACGCCATGCCCCCTTCCCCATCCCCACATCTAGCATCTTAGTTGGTCTGTGCAACAATTCTAAGGCACATACTACATGGGTCTAGTCTCCCTAAGGGCAGTTATGCATCTCATCATCCATTCTTGTCAATTCTTCCATAGAGATCCTATTAAAATAAAAGTCTAAATATATCCCTGTCCCTTCAGTTTCTTCAGCAGAGCATAATAGCAGCCAATACTCATATAGTATCCTTTGTTACATGATAGAGGATATTGGAAATCTTTAATGCTATTAACTGGTTTAATCCTTAACAAAACTTTATAATGAAAGTATTAATATTATCTCCATTATACAGGTACTAATCTGAATCACAAAAAGATTAAATAACGGGTAACCACAAGCAGAGCTTGGACTTACACCAAAGCTGTAGGACTTCAGAAATTCATTATTAACTTTATTGTGGTAATCACTTTATATGTATAACAAATGATCACATTGTACATCTTAAATTTACACAAGGGTTTTTTGTCAATTATAACTCAATAAAGCTGGGGGAAACAAAGAAATTCTGCTGATAGTTAGCTCTCAATATCTGGTACTTATTGTCCTTTCTGGTCATAATACTGGTATTATCCTTTTTAAAATATATTTTATTGATTATGCCATTACAGTTGTCCTATTCCCCCCTTCATTCCCCTCCACCCTGTGCCCCACCCACCCACATTCTCCCCTTTAGTTTATGTCCATGTGTCTCAAGTTCTTTAGATTCTATATTTCCCATACTATTTTTGCCCTTCCCCCTGTCTATTTTCTACCTACCATCTATGCTACTTATTCTGTGTACCTTCTTCCTCCTTCTCCTCCTCCCACTCCCCTGTTGCTAACCCTCCATGTGATCTTCATTTCTATGGTTCTGCTTCTTATCTAGCTGTCCTCTTAGTTTGCTTTCGTTTTAGGTGTGGTTGTTAATAACTGTGACTTTGCTGTCATTTTACTGTTCATATTATTATCTTCTTTTTCTTAGATAAGTCCCTTTAACATTTCATATAATAAGGGCTTGGTGATGATGAACTCCTTGAAATTGACCTTATCTGAGAAGCACTTTATCTGCCCTTCCTTTCTAAATGAAAGCTTTGCTGGATAGAGTAATCTTGGTTGTAGGTCTTTGGATTTCATGACTTGGAATACTTCTTTCCAGCCCCTTCTTGCCTGTAAGGTCTCTTTTGAGAAATCAACTGACAGTCTGATGGGAACTCCTTTGTAGGTAACTGTCTCTCAATCTCTTGCTGCTTTTAAAATTCTCTCCTTATCTTTAATCTTGGGTACTGTAATAATGATGTGCCTTGGTGTGTTCCTCCTTGGGTCCAACTTCTTTGGGAGTCTCTAAGCTTCCTGAGCTTCCTAGAAGTCAATTTCCTTTGCCAGATTGGGGAATTTTCCTTGGGGGTGGACTGGGATGGGAGTAAAAAACAGAAAATTGTACTTGAACAAAATTAAATAAATTTAAAAAATGAAAAAAGAACACTGTACTTGAACAACAATCAAATTAAAAAAATATGAACAGAAAAATGACAACAAACTCACAACTATTAACAACTGAACCAAAACAAAAACAAGAACAAACTAAGCAAACAACTAGAACAGGAACAGAATCACAGAAATAGAGATCACATGGAGGGATATCAGTGGGGGAGTGGAAGGGGGAGATGGGGGTAAGGTACAGGGAATAAGTAGCATAAACAATAAGTAGAAAACAGACAGGGGGAGGTTAAGAATAGTGTGGGAAATGGAGAAGACAAAGAACTTATATGTACGATCCATGGACATGAACTAAAGGGGGAGAATGCAGGTGGGAGGCAATATGCAGGGTGGAGTTGGATAAAGTGGCGGGATGGGACAACTGTAATAGCATAATCAATAAAATATATCTTTAAAAATGAATTTAAAAAAGAACGGCAGCTTTAGTCAGGAAATTCAGTCAGATAAATCAAGCAGAGTAAGTGATGGAGACAAGCAAAATTTCTCTCAGATATTAAGGGTTCAAAGACAAAAAAACTTTATGGATGTTGTATCACTCCCAATTCTCTTGTAAAAAATAATACATACATACAAATAACAAAGGTAAACAACATAATTTATTAGTATAATTATTCTAAGAATATTTAGAAATTCTTTCAAATAAACTTGTTCAAATTGAAATCAGAGCTTTGCCACAGCCCACAAATGCTGTTACCTTGTTTTTATGGATTACATATGTAGTATGTATTATTATTAGCAATCTCACCTGATTCATAAAGTCATAGTTTTAATCATTTTTAAACTCAAGTGGATGCCACTAATAAGAAAAAACAATTTTAGAAAGGCCATCCTGGGAATGTAAGTGCAAATTTTTTATGAGACATTAAAAAAATAATATGATTCCACTTTTAAAAAGTATTATATCTTATTTGATGAATTTGTCCAAGTATAGATTTAGGTTGGAATGGGAAAAATGACTTTAGAAGAACATTAGAAAGATCCTACGGGTTTTTCCTATTTCATTTTCTCCTATTTGTATTTTTCTCTGTGTGTGCATGTGTGTGTACTACTACTCCCTATCATAATTCTTTGTCAATGTAGTCTAGTAGATGGAAAAAGGGCAACAAAGAATATGAAGCATTTTTTAAAAACCCATTACAAAGTATAACATAAATTTGAAATGAATCACGTCTTACCACAGAAACAAAATGTGTACAGATCAGAAAACAAGTCTATAATTTTGTACAAGAATGATACTCCATTGTCCATTATCTTTTGTAATGAGAAGGAAGGAGATCCTATGTTGTCTCATGGCAAATATAAAGGTTCTTTACCATCAGGTCCAAATCTCATCTGCTTTCAATTTCACATTTTCAAATAGCTCTGGTAAAAATCTCTAAATGACTATGAATCTTCATAACATTTCTCAAACCACATTTCATATTCCTAGATTATTGAATCGAGGCAAATCAGTGTTTCTGAATGTTATGCATTCTTGGAAATTTTACTTTTTCTTAAGTATTAATTTTAATCAAAGTAAAAGTAAATATGATCTGTTAGAGCTCCTAGAAGGAAAAGATTTTATTTTTCCCTTAAATCAGTGAATCCATTGCAAATAGAAGCAACATTGTGACCTAATGTGACTAGTGAGTAGAGTATACAGTGTTGACTAGTCCACAAGTCTTTATTTACTTAGCAGTAAATCAGTGTAATCACCACTGTAACCCACAGTGTTGTTGTAATCATAGTGAAGAGTGAAAGGCCACCTTTGTTCATTTTGCTAGATCCCCTCATTAGAAGATGAAATATAGTGTTTTAATGGCCTGGTAGAATAACTAATGGAGAGCAAGTTTTAAATGTCCCATGATCAATTCTGAATATTTTATGTTTTAGAATTCTTTAAGGGACACAAAAGCTGCATAGTACTTTGAGACAAAACACTTATTTACTTAGATTCAACAGAAATTTTAGATCTTATTCAAGGAATTGTGTTCAAGTATTGTGTTAATGTACCAATAAATAGTAGAAATCTTTCTTACAAAGAGCTCACAGAATAGAACAGTTTTAAAGTATATATAAAACTATTCTAAAGCCCAGTTTAATGGGATAAAGACTATAGAAGAATTTCAAGTTGCTAATATGGGTGATGATAGAAATACTTTTTTTTCCTCCCAAGATTGCAAAAGGATTCATGAAGGAGAAAGTGGCATTTGAGGGATCCTTCAAATGCTGACAACGCTTGACAGAAGTGGAGGAAATGGCAATGTATAAAGAATAATTTTAAAGGAATAAATCCTAAAAGGTACAGGTGTTTTCATGTCATGGTGTTCCTTCTCTGTGCCCACATTATTATGGGGGGAATAGAAAACAAGGCTTGAAATCAGAGAGCTGATCATCATATTTAGAAAATGACAATTAATTGTTCCTAGATTAATGAGAAAGCAGTATTATTCAAGGAAGAAAGTGATAGGGTCAGAATCAACCCCAAGATTATTCTCACACTAACACTTGTGGAATGGTGATATGAAAAGTACATCTAATCCTCAACAAAACAATCATGACTGGTGAAAGTTATTAAAAAAAAAACATTTAAAACCCCTACTTGTAGAGCAGAAGTTCTATCCTAAGCATAACAACCTAAGAATACTGGGATCCCAGTAGCTCTAGTCCCAGCTCACTCATTGGATGAAAATTCCAAAACAGGAGAAACAAGTGGGGAAGGTCAAAGGCTACTGCCCCACCCAGTGCCCTGCTTGTAAAACAGTGCTGTCATTCCAGTCCCCATCTCCAGAGTACTGGCACCGAGATTTTGCTCAGTGGGAAGAGAATGTCTGTAAGAAGAGACTTTCTAAGCTCTCCCCAAAGGAACTGCCTTTATTTGAAACATAGATTGAGCAAGTTCAAGCATAAAGTTGCTCTCAACAACAATGGAGATTCTGGTGGTAAGCATAGAGAATAATGTGGTAGTTCTATGAAAACTTCAAGCTAGAGTCTCAGCCACAGAAACATGATGACACAGGGAATATCAATGGAAAGGGTTACAATAAGACACACACATTGTTCTGCTGCTCTGGCTCAAAGGTCTACCACCTTCAGAAGTCAACATGTGACAAATATTGCTACCCTAGCAAGATGAAGAGAAAGTATAACTAGAATGTCAAGGCTAAAAGATGAAATACTATCAGGACTTGTCAAATGAGGCACCTAAAAATGGTATACTGCAGTTCTAGCTGGGTGGCTCAGTTGGTTGGAGCACTGTCCAGTACACCAAAAGGTTGAGGGTTCAATTCCCAGAGAGGGACTATCTCTCTTTCCCTACTCCTTCCTGTAAGCATATCCTCAAGTCATGACTTTTTTAAAAATCATGTACCAGAGATTCAGGCATAGATTCTGTGAAGAAACAATGAACACCTAAACCGAAGAGGGCAGCTGTTGCAGGATCCAGTTCATCTTAAGGATTTCAATGATATCTGTTCATGATTTAAACACATTCAAAGAGTAGAAATAGAAGGAAATTTTTCTAAGAAAGTAACTGTGAAAATATCACATTATACTTAATTGTGAAAGAAAATGTTTTGTCCCTAAGATCAGGATGTTAAGAAAGTATCACCACTCATACCATTTCTATTAAATGTTGTACTGAGGTTTTAGTGAGAATAATTAAGAAAGAAAAAGAAAAAAGGCATCCAAGTTGGGAAAACATAAAACTATCTCTACAGATATTATTGTTTTATATATTGAAAATCCTAAGGAATACACTAAAAAAATAATTAGACCTAATAAATGAGAGCACTAAGGTTGCTAAGCACATGATCAATTATAGAAAGATCAATTATGTTTTTATATACTAACAATAATAAACCATTCTAAAATAATATTTATCACATAATTTTATCTTTAATAGTATCCAAAATAATAAATTACTTAGGAATGAATTTAAGGAAACAAGTATAAAACTTACACAAGTATCCCCCAGTGTTTGAAAATTTTCCTTGTGCCACTTGCTTTTACAAAGGACATGCATTAGTACTTCTTTTGCCTAACTGAAAGACATCCAGAGAGGATTTACACGTTTACGAAAAAGAAAAAAAAAAGGTCAAAAGTGAAAATGGCATTCGCAGCACACACTTTGAACAGTAAGAGGTTCACCACCTCCCACAAGCTCCTTCTGTGGGAACTACACTCAGAATCTCAGCATCAGGCTGCCATTAACTTTGAATTGTGTGTGAGCATCTCTTTTATCTCTCCTTTGTGTGTTGGTTAGCAAGATGTGTCCCAGGATATCAGCAATGGCTACAGGAACTCATCAAGGTGTTAGGCTTAGCATAAAAGTGGACATAATTAAGTATTTCCATCACAGTAAACAAAATAAAAACATAACTTCATGATAATTACTTCTTTGCTTTATGCTATTTTGGCCTACAAAAGTTTTCATCAAAATGCCCTACTTTCCAGTAGCAGGGGAAACATGTACTCTGAAAGATATCAAAGACCTAAATAAATGAAAAGACATTGTGGATTACAAGACATCATACTGTTAAAACAGTGATAGTCCCTAAAATTTATGTATATTGTATTCACAATTCCTATCAAAATTCTAACTAGTTCCTCTGCAGAACTGGACAAATTGACCCTAAAATTCACATGGATATGGAATGGACTGAGAATAGCCAAAACAATCCTGAATGAGTCAAAGTTGGAAGACTCAAACTTCCTTACTTCAAAATTTAAAGTCGCAATAATTGCTATAGTTTGTTATTGGCATAAAGATAGACATATAGATCAATGGAATATAATAGAGAGTCTAGAAATAAATCTTCGTTTTATAGTTAATTTGGTTTCAAAAGGGCTGCCAAGACATTCAATGAGGAAAGAATAGTTTTTTCAACAAATGGAGCTGACATGACTAAGTTATTCATGTTCAAAAGAATAAAGTTAGATCCATTTCTAACATCATATACAAAAGAAATAACTCAAAATAGAAATATAAGTGCTACAGCTATTAAACTCTTAGAAGAAAACATGAAGTAAATTATCATGACCTTGGATTAAGCAATGGTTTCTTAAATAGCATGCCAAAATCAAAGCATAAGCAACAAGAGAAAAAAAGTAAATTGGATTTCATCAAAATTTTAAAAAAGACTTTTGTGCTTCAAAGGGCAGCATTAAGAAAATGAAAAGACAACACATATAATGGGAGAAAATATTTGCAAATCATATACAGGGATCAGCAAAAGTAGGCTCATGGTTGTGAGTATATGAAACACGGATTATTATTGCATTATTATTTATTAATTCTTGTATTATTCATTTGTATTACAACTCTAAACTTACTTTTGCCCACTCCTGTATATAAGGAGCTTTTACCTAGAATATATAAAGAACTCTCATAGATTGACAATAAATATAACCCAATTAAAACCCAATTAACCCAATTAAATAACCCAATTAAAATGGGCAAAATATCTGAATAAACATTCCTTCAAAGAATATGTATGAATATTCTGAAAGCACATGAAAAATACTTACTGTTATTAACCATCAGGGAAATGCAAGTTGAAACCACAGTGAGATATCACTTTACACATAATGGCATAGCTATCATCAAAAACATAGATTACACATTTGGTGAGGATATGGAGAAATGAGAACCTTCAAATACTGCTACTGGGAAAGTAAAACTGTACAGATACTTTGAACAGTCTCACAGTTCCTCTAAATGTTAAGTATAGTTATCACATGACCCAGAAATTCCACACCTAGGTATATATCCAAAAGAAATGAAAATGTATGTCATACAACAAATTATATGCAAATGTTTATATTAGCATTATTCATAGTAGAAATATCTATATATCTGCAATTGAATATCATGTGGCAATAAAAAAGAAGTGAAGTACTGATACACAAAACAACATAGATAAGGTCTTGAAAACTTTATGGTAAGTGAAAAACCAGCCACAAAACACCACATTATCTATTATTACATTTACATGAAATGTCCAGAATATGCTATTCTATAGACAAAAATAGATTTGTAGTTGCCAAGGGCTGAAGTCCTTGGGAAAAATAGGGAGTGGCTACTAATATGTATGGTGCTTCTTTTGGGAATGATGACAATATTCTAAAATTGATTGTGGTGATGGTTGCACAACCATATGAGTATACTAAAAACCATTGAATTATGCACTTTAAATGTGTAAACTGTATGAAATGTGAATTTAAAAAATACATAAAGCTGTGTATTCTCCATCAATGTAGAGAGCAGAGAGGATGAATTAGGAGAAGAGTCTTTTTCTCTGATGAGATACATTGAAAATCAGATCTAGGCAAATGTGAGCAAAGTAATGTATCAGATTACACACACACACACATGAGTGTGTGAGTGTATATGTATATTTAATTGGTCCAGCACAAGTAACACCCCATTTTTATTACAAAATCACAAGCACGTTATTTTGTAACAACAATATTACACACAAGCACACCACGACATTTTAGGTGAGATGTTCCAATTAAAACCATAAATTATTACACCCATATTATTACTCTACCAACCACACTCAAGCAGGCCTTGATGAACCCTGTGTATTTCTCACCCAAGAATGTTTGGATGTTTATATATTTTAGAGAGTAAGGAAGGAGAACGGAGGAGGGGAGAGATAGAGACAAAGACATTAATTGGTTGCCTCCCACATACACCCCACTAGGGATCAAACTCCCAACCTAGGTATGGGCCCTGACCAGGGGTCAAACCCACAACCTTTTGGTATATGGAATGATGCTCCAACCAACTGAGTCACACACCAGCCGGAGCCAGACTTATATTTTTGAAGAGATAAAAGATGTTCCTCCTTTAAGGTACTGGAAATGAGTCTCCAGTATTTTTCCTTATACAAAATATTGCATTATTACAGGAAATAATCTGTGTTCTCCTGATAGTTTGAAGCTGAATTTCATATTTTAACTCTTTAATTTCTAAATTTGCAAAGGCTTGGTCTGTAATTATTGCATTATGCTTGCAATGTTACAGTGGCTGATTCTTTTCTCCTATATCACTGTACTTTTGCAAGCCCAGAAATAAATCTAAAATTTCACAGTCATGTTCTTTTCATATGATTATTCAAGTAAAATATGGACTTTCTTAATATTTTGGCAAGAACAAACTTTATGAGTTTCTTTAGTGAAAAATGAAGGTCAAAAGTATATGAAATTGAAGTTCAGAGAAGATGAACAAAATCATGCATGCCTAGAATAACTTATGAAGAAACATTAAACAAGAGAGACTAAATTTGGAAAGCTGGGAATAGTGGATGACTAAGTGGAAGCATAATTATATACAAATATTTGATAGATGTCAAAGGAGAGAGAAGTGACACATAGAAGCCAAGAATACAGAGTAATAATTAACAATGTCACTTTGATTTTTTTCAAAAAAAGGAAAATCAAAATGACAACTGAAAGGGGAAGCTACTGGAATAATCCAATATTGAAAAATTTTGCTAGATTGCAGGGTATCAGAAATGTTTTTATTGTCTGTCCATATAAAGGGTCAAAGTTATGCTAACAATTCCCTTTACAGCAAAACATTTGCATGCTTTCTATTACTTTAAGAAGCAAAAAAATGGGGGCAATTGTGCAAAGAGATTAGCATTCTACATTGATAATCACTATTCAGAAATATGTGTTTTGGGAGATATTAAACAACCACAGCAGGCTCTTTTTCAATAGCTACAGCTCCTAATGATGACTTCCATAGCCAGAGTAGAATGGATATTTATAAGATGCTGTTTTTTTTACAGTAATATAATCTCTTTTATTAAACAATGAAGTGAGCTCTGGAAGCATTATTTGGAACACACAATGCTCATTCATTTCCCTTCATAATTTTAATAATGGGTACATGTAATTTCTGCTTTACATATATCTTTCCTCTTATGGAAAAACTATATGCCATATGACAAGTGAGAAAACAGTAAACTTTCAAAGGTGTTTGAAAATCAGGTGTTTTCCTACACTGGACATTAACTTTAGGCTAATTGCCTTTTTTTAATGAAAATGTCACTTTGTTCTAGACCTTAAATGGAGATGTTCTGCCTGTGATTCATACTGTAGATAATAATAATAATAATAATAATAATAATAATAATAACAGTAATAGAAGCAATGATTTCTAGACTAGACCAAGTTTCCATTGAATTGTGGCATTGAATTTTCATTCCTTGGCTTTATACTTTAACTTCTTTTTTTAAAAGGATTTTATTTATTTTTAGAGAGAGGGAAGGGAGGGAGAAAGAGAAGGAGAGAAACATTAATGTGTGGTTGCCTCTCACATGGCCCCCACTGGGGACCTGGCCTGCAACCCTAGCATGTGTCCTGACTGGGAATCAAACTATGCAAATGATTGAGGATCTAGCACAATGCCTCACACAAAGTGGAAAATTAGCAAATGTGTGCTGAATAACTGAATGAAAGCAAAAGTTTATTTTAAGAAAATATACAAGTTGAGCTCATGGTTGAAGAATTAACTTTAATCTGTAATTTATGTATTAGAGCATTATTGGCTATGAAAAAAGCTGTCTTGCATCAAAATTATAAATACCTAATGTTATATGCTAAGGATTTTGGTATTTCTTTCATGTATTTTAAAGTAAATGAGTATCATGAATATTTTATAATTATTTTATTGTTGTTCAATACAGTTGTCTGCATTTTCTCCACACCACTCTCCACCACCCCAGCCAAATTTATCATGAATATTATGAAAAACAAAAAAACAGAATAATATGGATTTTAAGAGAGGCATTTGTCTCAATAATGTGGGTGTCATCTACAATTTTTAAACATTTTTATTGTTGTTCATGTACAGTTTTCTGCCTTATCCCCCCAACCCTCCCCACCGCCCCAGCCCTCCCCACCTCCTCCCCCTGTTTCTACCCCCTCTTGTTACAATTTCTAATGACAAAGATCAGTAATAATGTAATAAAATATTTGAAGGTTTAAAAGTCTTTAGTGACCTTTGAGTAGGCATACCAACAAATTGATGTACACAAAGCAAAAAACAAAAATAAGTAAATTATGTTTTCTCTTATGACCCAAATAGAATTGCAGGGATCAGATTTGGAACATTCTAGAACACCTGAAAAAATGAATGAAAATAAGACAATAGTTTAAAAGACACTGGACAACAGGAAGCAGAGACTGATCCCTAAGAGGTAGGAAATAAATGAGATGAGCCCTATGATTGCTTTACATTACTTTAGTTTACAGGCCACAGCTCAAAGAGGGAGAACCCAGGCAAAGACCAGCAGTCTCACTAAGTGGAAGAGGTGGAGCTAAAAGACTCTACAGAGCAAGGTGGGTAGAGTTCTCAAGACAGAGGATCAGAGAAGAGAATGACAGAAAGAGAAGAAATTCCAAAATCTTGCGCCCCACACTAACTGTTCAGCTGATTACCAATCAGCTTGTGTATGAGCACATTATTAAAAGCCGGGGAAGAAACCACTTAAATGGATTATAGATTGAAATACCCGATGTTCACACAGTGCCTGAGATAGTGAGTTTACAGTCAGCCAGACTATAAAACCTCAAGATTCACAGGGCATTGAATAATTTACATGGAAGGATCTTGCCTCAGTAGTGGGAAATATGTAACTATGTAACATAATATTACAACATTATTTAGCCACATAATATAACAGGGGACTGCTCTCTTTCTATTGAATCTTTTTTATTTCCTTCTTTTAATTTTTCTATTGTTGTTCAAGTACAGTTGTGTCTATTTTCCCCCACTACTCTCCCTCCCCAGCCATCCCCACCTCCTACCCTGGATCTAGCCTCCTTTGACTTTGTCCATGTGTCCTTTAAATATGTTCCTTGACAACCCTTTCCCTTCCCCCCCATTATCCCCTCCCATCTCCCCTTTGGTTACTGTCAGTTTGTTCTTAATTTCAATGTCTCTCATTATATTTTACTTGTGTGTTTGTTTTATTGTTTAGGTTCCACTTATAGGTGAGATCATATGGTATTTGTCTTTCACTGCCTTGTTTTCAACCAGGAATCACCCACGTCAATCTGGGAACTCCTGGCCAAGTCAACCAGAAACTCCCAAACAAGTCAACCTGGGATTCCCCGACCAAGGCAACTGGAGACCTCCTGACCAAGTCAACCAGGGATCTCCTGGACAAGTCAACCTGGGACCACCCAAACAAGTCAACTGGGGACTGGCCAAGTCAACACAGGACTGCCCAACCAAATCAACTGGGGACTTCACAACTAAGTCAGCAGGGGACCTCGTGGCTAAGTCAACTTGGGACCTCCAAACCAAGTCAACCTGGGACCTCTCAGCAGTCAACTGGGGACTTCCTGGTATAGTCCACCTGGAACCTCCTAACCAAGTCAACTGGAAACCTTCTAAGGAGTCTCTCCTGACATATTTAAACAAGTTGTTTCCTGAAAGAAAGCAAAAAAAGAAGTCAAGCAGAAAGTGTTTTCCCAAAGTTTCTGCTGTTGACACAAAAGTATGAAGTTTGTGAATTCTACAAATGGGTTGATAGTTTTGGAGACATGGGCATTGATGAAGAGTTCATAATGAAACAGTTTGAAATTGACTACACATATACACCTACCCATAATACAGGCAAAATAAAGAAAATAATTCAGATCCCTTTGGAACTAAACTATAGCAAACAGCTAGATGACACTAAGAAGAGAAGTCTCTCTACAGAAAAGTAACTGGGAGAAGAAACTCTGGAAATGACCAGATCCCTATAAACTGAGGCAGGTGAAGGTAAGATATGGAGCATGGTATCTGGACTCCAAGACCTAGAAAAAGCTAAAAAACAACAAACCTTTGAATGACCCCAGAGTCATACAGGAAAAGGAATATTGGAGTTATTAAAGGCATCTTGAACCAGACATTATTGATGATCTTTATGGACCAACTGCCTTCAAAGATTTCTTTATAAGCAAGGGCCACAGGATACCAGGTGTGCTTGAGAAGTTCTTTTTCAGGAAGAAATAGACTCATGATTCTGTTAAGGCTCCTACACCTCTCAAAAGTATGTAATGGTATACGGGAAGATAATTAGACAATTTTCTTTTTTTATTTTAAGTATATTTTTGATTATGCTATTATGGTTGTTCCATTTTTTTCTGTCCTTTATTCCCCTCTGCCCTGTACACCCCTTCAGCAGCCCCTCTCATTAGTACATGCCCATGGGTCTTACGTACACATTCTTTGGCTTCTCCATTTCCTATGCTATTCTTAACCTCCTCCTGTCTATTTTGTAACTACCAATTATACTTCTTATTCCCTATACATTTCTTTATACGGGAGGGGGGTGTGGGGTAATGGGTGACAAGGTGAGGGGAACAAGAAGCGCAAATAGGTTGTTACAGAATGGCCATGGTGATGTAAAGAACAGTACAGAAAATGGTGTAGCCAAAGAACTTATACGCATGACCCATGGACATGAATAATGGTGGGGGTATTGCCTGAGGGAGTGGGGGTTGCTGGGTGGAGGGGGCCAAAGGGGGAAAATCAGGACAACTGTAATAGCATAGTCAATAAAATACAATTATAAAAACTTACTGATAACTTTAAACACTTACTGATAACTTTAAACAAAAAGAACTCCATAGAAGAGAAGTGAGTTTATTTACATTGTTGAGGAAGGTCTGTGAAAACAAATGAAGTGGTTGGTACAATTGTTACATAGAATATGGACTCTAGATTAGGTACCAGTATGTACCTGTCTTAAATTTCCTAAATTTGACCACTGTATTGTGGCTATATAACAGGATGACTTTGTTCTTAGGAAATGCACACTGAAGTATTTTAAGGAAAGAGGGGTCTCATTTTCTGAAATGAAGAAGATAAAGGAGTGGAAACATAGAAATGAAGATCTCGAGGAGGGTTAGCAACAGGGGAGTGGGAGGAGGATAAGGGGGGAGAAGGTACAGAAAATAAGTAGCATAGACAGTAGATAGAAAATAGATGGGGGGCAAGAATAGCATGGGAAATATAGAATCTAAAGGACTTGAGACACATGGTCATAAACTAAAGGGGGGGTAATGGTGGGGATGGTGGTATAGGGTGGAGGGGAATGAAAGGGGGAATAGAACAACTGTAACAGCATAATCAATAAAAAATTTTAAAAAAGATAAAGGAAACAGAAAAATATTAATAGGTGATTCTGGGTGAAGGATAGAAAGAAATTCCTTGCACTATTCTTGAGGATATTCTATTAGTTAGCTTGAAATTATTTCAAAAAACATTTACACATACCAAATGAAGTAATTTTAGTTTGACATACTTAAACATTATATTTCTAAGCATAGTGTTTAGACATTCTTAAATGAGCTTCTGCTTGAGCTCATCAATATTTTATGTATTTTACCAACTATGAAATCAATATTTACATAGTCTCATATTTTATAGCATCGTGAATATTACATTATTATATCAACTATTTGTAAAAAATAAATAAATAAAAGACTTACTTAAAAAGATCTTGTTATGTCAGCTACAACATGGGATGAATCTCAAAATAACTGTAGAATAAAAAAATTTTAGTCTCATTCAATAATGAAATTATCTCCTTTTTTAGGATTGCATCAAGGCCCAAAACCAGATTGAAAACTACTTCTCAAAAGTATAAGAGAAATGTTAGTTCTGTTGTTTTATCATACCTATGAATTAAATATGGTTAAAATTTTTCACTTATTCATAAAAATTCACTGTGAAAGTGTGTTTTCATATTGTGTAACACAGGTGGTTAACAGGGAGCTTCAACTCCTGAAAATCTACTGTGCAAAACAGATGTGTGAGTAAAACTACCCAGCAACCTTATATAACCTCACCAGTCTATTCAAGTGCAATTAATCTTTGCATTTCATGAATATCAGTTTGAAAGCCACTCATAAATTTAAAATAAAAATCAATCAATGTCTTTACATTTCTAAAATAACGTAAATCTACCTGGGACAGGAAAATTTATAGCAAGAAAGATTTGTAGTGCAGATCTAGAGTGCACTTCTGCTTGCATTAATGAAGAAATTCATATGTAAATGAAAGTATATGTATATAGTATTTCATCTTTATAGGATAGGATAGATATACATTTATTTGCAAATTTTATATTTTAAATAAAGCTTATCTGTGAGTGTTGTGTGCCTGGAGAACCAGGTCTTTTCTATGTATTTTTGTAAACTAAGGCCTAAAATTTCTCTCTAACCTAGGATTTATCATCATAATCAAGTCTATTTCACCACTTTATCTTATTTTTGCAAGAGTTTCCACTAGTCTCTGTTCTCCTTAGGTATATTTTTCTAAAATGCAAATCTGATCAAAATCACAAGCTTGTTAATTCTCCAGGGTCATCTAAATTTACCTACATACAGACACACCTCCCGCACACATACAGACATACAAACATGCTCCTGCATTCCAGACTCCAGTCAATATGTTCTTTCATATCTGTGTGCTTTGTACACAAAATTCTTTATTGTTAGGTCTTCACTCAGGCCATTGAAATCCTGTTTCAATGCTCTCTCTTCCAAAGCCAATTTTATTACTGATTTGATCAAGATCTTATGTTTTTAAATGGGTTGCCTTTTACTAAAGACTTCACTCTAATATCTTAGCAAAGTGAGTCACTAATGCCTTCAAAATCTACAAAATACCCATACTTATTTCTTCAGACATCAAATTGGCCAATATTATGTCCTCCGGCTCAGCATTATCTGGTTTCTGTGGCTCTCCATTCAAGCCTTGGGATATGTGCTGCACCACTGACCCTTACACATTTATTATTCAGGTCCATAAAGTCTGCATTTCCACATTTTGGTTATGTGACCTTTCATTTCACTGAACATGCTGCCTCCTCTATAAAATGGAAGCCATATCATCAAACTCACATTTCAATGAGAATGAAAGGGTTGCTTTACATAAGTTCCTAAAACCACAAGCATCACACAATGATACACAGCATATATTTGTGGAAGAGGAAGAGATGAAAAAAGAAGAGTGCTAAAAAGGTATAAAGAAGCCAAGAAAAAATGTTTTAATAGTATTTATCTTGTGTGATAGCTTTCAAATAAATTTCACTCAATTGTATCTGTTGATTAAGATGAAAACGTTTACCGGCACAATATGAGTCACTAGCAAAGCTTCTATTGGTTTTGGATGATGACTACTTCCAGTGATAGAAACTTTCCTTGGAGAAATTATGTGAGGGTTTCCACTGCTGTAATTACTTGAATTGGTGTCAGTTGTCATACAGAAACAAACAGGCACAGTGTTTGATCTAGTTGAATTGTTTAACACCAATAAGACTACAAAAAATAAACTGGTGGGGTAGAGGGAAAAGGCAGAAAACTGTACTTGAAAAACAATAACAAATAAAAATTAAAAATGACCTCAAATCTGTACTTTTTAGGAGCAGGAGATTAGGAGAGCCTAATGTATAATTTTGTTAGCATAGCTCCCTAAATTGTTCAAAGCTCATTTGCGGTTTTTAATTTTTTTTGGTTTTGAGGTTCACAATATAAAGAAACCCAAATATTATAATAATCAATTGTATTCTGTTGTCACAGAAGGTGTAACAGAACTTTTGGAGAATGTGGCTCTAGGAGCATATAGTTTAATAAAGACAAAGGAAATTATTTTTCATTTCTGCCGAGGCCCAAAGGTCATATTCTTAAAATTAAAGAGTATTAAGAACATGGCATTTAGAGCTAGGCAGAAATAAGTTCATATTCCAGCACTGCCACGTTCTTATCCTGTAATTATAGGCAAGATTCTTCACAGACTATGTTATCTGAATTTTGAAACAACAATACTTACTTCATCCTAGTTTTGAAGATTAAATGAGGTGTGAATGCTTGTAAAAGTCTTGGTTGTCAATAAATTTCCTCGTTCATCAGTTGGTAATGAGAAAAACATGAAATCTCTTTGCTTTAAATTATCAATGTAAAAAGGAAACTTAAGTAAACATCAGACACAGCTTGATTAATTTTTCTAAATCTAATGTTTAGACTGAATGTACATGACAAAGGAATTGTTGAACTGAAGTTGAATATTGTACCAAATAGCCATTCAGTTATATATTAAATAAAATTAGACCAGACTTCATGTAAAATATTGTGATATGAAATTGCTCCCAGGCATCACCATGGAGAAGATGCCATGGAGAAGTACACTGCTTTTCTGTGCAACAGAAGTTTTGAGCTCAGTGAGAACTGTGTGAAGTGTGCCTTATTGAACATCAGAAGATAAATGACATCAGAAATATGCCCCTTTATAATATTTAAAAACACATATTTTGAGGCAGTGACCTGGGGATTAAAAAAGTCACAAACTTGTGAGTATAATTTAAAAACTGATCACTTACTTTGTCATTTTCAAATTCTTCCTGACAGGGTTGAATAAGAAAGAAAGTAAGAACACATTATGAATATTATAAATTATACAATAGGTTCTAATTATTGAGTGCCATAAAAATAAAGGGCTAAAAATTATCCTTGATAAGGTTAATCTAGGAGAACTGGACAGCTACATGCAAAAAAATGAAACTTGAGCACAGACTTACACCATACACCAAAATAAATTCAAGGTGGATGAAAGACTTAAATATAATCTGTGACACCATTAAAGTCCTAGAGGAGAACATTGGCAAGAAAATCTCAGATATTTCACGCAGCAACTTCTTTACTGATATGTCCCCTAGAGTAAGGAATGTAAAGGAAAGAATAAACAAATGGGATCTCATCAAAATAAAAAGCTTCTGCATGGCTAAAGAAAACAGTATTAAATTAGCAAGACAACCAACTGTATGGGAAAACATATTTGCCAATGATACCTCAGACAAAGGTTTAATCTCTAAAATATACAAAGAACTTACACGATTCCACTCTAAGAAGATACCCAACCCAATTAGAAAATGGGAAAAGGACTTGAACAAACACTTCTCCAAGGAGGACATACAGAACATTCAGAGACACATGAAGAGATGCTCAATATCATTAGCTATCAGAGAGATGCAAATTAAAACCACAATGAGATACCACTTTACACCAGTCAGGATGGCTATCATAAACAAAGCAACAAACAACAAATGTTGGAGAGGTTGTGGGGAAGAGGGGTCCTTAGTTCACTGTTGGTGGGATTGCAGACTGGTACAACCATTATGGAAAACAGTATGGATTTTTCTCAGATAAATAAAAATCGACCTGCCTTTTGACCCAGCAATTCCACTGCTGGGATTATATCCTAAGAATCCTAAAACATCAATATCAAAGAACCTATGCACCCCAATGTTCATAGCAGCACAATTTACAATAGCCAAGAGTTGGAAGCAACCTAGGTGCCCATCAGTAAATGAATGGATCAAAAAATTGTGGTACATATACACAATGGAATTCTATGCTGCAGAGAGAAAGAAGGAGCTACTACCATTTGCAACAACATGGATGGAACTGGAAAGCATTATGCTGAGTGAAATAGGCCAGGTGCTGAAAGACAAATACCATATGATCTCACCTTTAACAGGAAGCTAAACAACAAAACAAACAAGCAAGCAGGAAAAAAAACCCAAAAAACAAAGACACTGAAGTAGAGAACAAGGGGATAGTGACCAGAGAGGAGAAGGAAGGGAAGTTAAGGGGAAAAAGGGGGAGGGATTTGGAGGAACAAATAGGAAGGACACAGGGATGAGAACTAAGGGGGGGTGGAAATGGGAGGGAGGTGGGGAGCAAGGGGCAGGGGAGGCTGGGATGGGAAAAATAGACAAAAAACTGTACTTGAAAAATAACTAAATAAAATTTTAAAAAGAAAAAAAACAAAAACAAAAACAAAACAAAAACAAAAACAAAGATAATTGCAGTAGGTTAAGTTCATTACCCAATATTCCCCTGACACCTAAGGCAGGTTTCTAATTTTTTTTCCAGTGTGATCTTATTACTGCCTAATTATCCATATTGTTTTCCTTCCTCTTTGTTAAACTGAAATTCACTGAAGCCATTTAACCTTTAACTTAGAATCATTAAATATCCCCCCTCCTTTACCAAAAAAAAAAAAAGGTTAATCTGATCTAAATGTATATGGAAACATGTTCATTCTATGCCATTAGAGAAGCAGAATTTAACCTCACTTCTTTCAACCCTAACATTGATTTTTAGCAAGAAAAATAAAGGGCTGGATCATTTAACATGATGGAAATACTTGCATTTCTATTAGCTGTCAGGACTCAGTCTCCATATACACACAGCAGTTGAAGAGCTCCTTGTGATGACACAATACCTACATCAAAGGTGGCAGTGATAGGTTTCATTTCTGAATAAATACTTAGAGAAGGTGGGCTAATTCACATATAATTAACAAATTTTATACAAGAAGGGCACAGTGAATGCTATTGTAGACATCTGGCAGGATGGGGTAAGGATGGCAAAATAGCTGAGCAACTGCCTGAAAACCAGAGGAAAACCATTTAGTGCTATTGATTATTGGTCCCTAAATTCATAATTTAAATTTGGTCCCTTGTGGGTTCTAGCTTGCAAATTACTTATTTGTTTAAAAAGGAGCCACTCTGAGTACTTAATTTTCAATTTTTTTTCATGTGAGCAGTTGACAGCTATATGGGTTCTTAAAATAATAACTGTACCTTATCTGCTAGACTTTGTTTCTTGTGTTCATGGGAAAGAAGCATCTAAAAATTACTCAGACAAGACATGGAAACAATCTAAGTGTCTGCTGACCGATGAATAGGTTAAGAATATATATAGTCATATGTATAATATATACTATGTATGACATATATAATATGTAACATATATAAATAAATATATGAAATATATAAAATTATTTTTATATATTTCAGCCATAAGAAAGAGACTCCTGTTATTTGAAATAACAGGGATGAACCTTGGGGGCATTTAGTTAGGTGAAATGAGTCAGAAGGCAGAGAAAGACAAATACTGTATGATATCATTTATATGTGGCATCTAAAAACACCAAACTCATGGAAGTAGAAAGAGAATGGTGGTTGTCAGGGGCTAGAGCAGGGATGTCAAACTCATTTGCATTGAGGGCCACATTAGCCTCGTGGTTGCCTTCAAAGGGCTGAAATAATTTCAGGACTATATAAATGTAACTACTCCTGAACTGTTAAGGAGTTGAAATTACATTACGCCTACAAATTACTTTGAAGGCGACTGGGAGGCTATTGTAACCCCCAGTGAAAATGAGCTTGGCACCCTGGGTTAGAGGGTATGGAAATGAGCAGATGTTGGTCAAGGGGTACAAACTCCCAGTTATGATGAATAAGTTCTGGGGAATCCATTGTACAGCATGGTAACTGCAGTTAACAGTACTATTATATACTTGAAAGTTGCTAAGAGAGTAGATCTTAAATGTTTTCACCATACATTAAAACATTGTTGTTATGTGAGGTGATGAGTATATAAACTAACCTTGCTGTGGTAATCATTTCACAATATATACATGTACACCTTTATCATCACATTGTACACCTTTAACTTATACAACATTATATGTCAATTATATCACAATAAAGCTGCAAAAACAAGTTAAATAAAATATTAAAATCAGTCAAATCTACTATATGATGCATATTCATGATCTCTTCATTTTGTTTTAAAAAAGCAAATTTAGCATTATGAACTATCAAATTTTTCACAATAAAGTACAAAATACTGATAGCAGTATTTAGTGGATCTATATTCAGTGGACTTAAATGACTCTATAGGATCTACTACTACTTATTACACTATTATTACTGAGCCTCCAAGAGGAAAAAAATGTGCAATGGAAACACAGACAAAATGTAAGGTTCCTTTTATTATTGTTGTTAGAGACACGAGATAAGTACAGTTGAAATTAAATAGCAATTCAGGACAATAATGTAAGAAATGTCTAAAGGCTATATAAATGTAGCCTTTTGTAAGCTACTTTTTGAAGTTTGGTTCCACTGTCTCAGACTAATCTTTGAGATTTATTGATTCCAAAAGCTATTCATATGTTGGAAATGTGCTACCTACTAACATGCCTACGAGAAAAAAATATATAAATGAGACTTCAGTGACTTGCTCAAAAAGAAAAAAAAGCAACATGAAAGGAAAGAATTATATTAGCCTTCCAACTTACAATAGAATCTAAAATTTAAAATTAACTCGAGATTTAATATAATAAAGAGACTACTTTAATCAAGGTTAGCTTTAAAAAATTGCTACCACATACTGATTAAAACCAATGAACTAAGTTTACTAATCTTGTTAAATGCATCACCTAATTTAGTACTTATAATATGTGGTATTATTATTAGACCCATTTTTCTAATGAGTGAACCACTATACAAAAGCTTGCACAGCTTAGAATGTGTAGAGTCTGTCTTTCAGTTGAGGGCTATTTGACATAGGACTCCCCCATGCCTTCCATCACCTCCTAAGAATGGAACAAAGAAGGCACATTTCATTGATTGTGTATCTGTGTAGCTTAAATGAAGTAGTACTACACTGAGAATACAGATCATGAATTATCTCAATTCCCAAGGCTGCTATTATATCATAAAGCTATTAATTATATTTTTGCCAACTACCAGAATAGTCACTATTATAAATA
Organism: Artibeus jamaicensis; assembly: GCF_021234435.1. NCBI lineage: Eukaryota > Metazoa > Chordata > Mammalia > Chiroptera > Phyllostomidae > Artibeus > Artibeus jamaicensis. The sequence continues at coordinate 2,546,784 of NW_026522028.1, read as the reverse complement.
AAATTAATGCAAAAGGATGACTTCAATTTACAGATATATAAGGTCATACAATGTAGGTGTATGGTTATGTCTTAAATTTGGGTATCAACTATTACCTTTTGAGTGTAATAGCTTATAAAATAACAGAATGCTTTTTAAAAGATTTTAGTCATAGGCTGTTTTCAAGAGAACAGTGTCTTGGGAATATGTCTCACTTAACTGTTCTTTAACTTAATGTCTCCTATGGCTCCTTTTCTTCGTTAATCATCAACATCAGCAATATGTCCTCTTAATGTGAATATGAAACGTGTTCTCCAAGATGATACTGGCAGAAGATAACAACAAGCTTTTTATTTATTTATTTTTGTTTTCCTTTTAAAAAGTGAAGTCATGTCACCAATCATTTATAAGATTTATTATTTAAAACAAGAACCTTATTTACTCTTGCATAGGAAAAGAAAATTTAATAAAGTTTATAAAATTTCATTATTTAATAAACTGTAGTTAAATAATTTACTGTAATGCAGCAAAGATTTACATATTTAGAGGCTTAGAAACACTTAATCATATGAATTAAATCAAATAAGTAACAGTTGTAACCCCAACACTGACTACACTGAAAATATTTCTCATGTTTCTGAGACTGTTTTTGTTTATCCTGTTGGGGAAAAAGTCACTGAAATAAATAAATGCCTTTTTTCTTTAATTTGGAGAAGTTCTATGGAACCAACCATTCCCTTTAACCATACTGTAACTAGCTAGCTAATATGAATATTCACTTATCTAAAATATCCTAAGGTTCAATGGGGCAACTTCAAAATTGTTCATATAATTATTCTTTAAAACTTCTTTGTACCTTTTCTTGTATCCACTTCATTTTTCACTTTTCAAAAAGAGTATATTATATAAAGGACTCATATCTAGAATAAAGAACTCTTAAAACTCAACAATAATAAAACAACCTTGGAGAGTTGGGGAGACAAGGCAGAAAACTGTACTTAAACAATAATAAAATTTTTTTGAAAACCTAATTTATAAGAATGTATGAATAATATGTATTTTCACCAAAGAAGCTACACAGATGGCAAATAAGCATATGAAAAGATGTTCAATGTCATCTGCCATTAGGGAAATACAAGTGAAATCACAGTGAGGTATCACTATATACATACTGGAATGGCTAAAATCCAGAAACTGAAATGTTGGTGAAGATTTCATGCAATAGGAACTCACATTCTTAGCTAGTAGAAATGTAAAATGATAGAGCTACTTGGGAAGACAGCTTGGCAATTTCTTATAGACTTAAACATACTCGTAACATAGCAGCTTTCTGTGTTATTGTCTCAAACAGGAAATAATCAAATTGTCTTTCACAGGTGAATGGATAAACAAAGTTGGTGTTTGAGATAATGAATACTTTTCAGTGATAAAATGTAAAAAACTATCGATTCACACAACATGAATGGATCTTAAATGTATGTTGCTACATCAAAGATGCCAGATCTAAAAGCCTACACACTGTATGATTCAGTTTATTCGACATTCTGGAAAGGACAAATTACAGAGAAGGAAAACAAATCAGTATTTCTTTGTCAGGGGTTGGGAGGAAATCATACAAAGGGGACTCTCACAGGGAATATTTTAGGGCTATGAAACTGTTCTGTAGGGTACCAGATGGAAAATATATGATTCTACCCATTTGTCAAAACCCATAGGACAGTATATCACAGGGTGAACTTTAATGTGTATATTTTTTTCAAGAAAAATCAGAGTATCCATAGATAAAATGCAGGCTATAACTAATGAATCTAACTGCATTACCACTATGCAATATAACTGTACTGGAGGGGGTAGAAAAAAAGGAGTTGACTTAAGCTGACTGTGGAAAATGATGTTTTGATTGGGAAATGTAAGTGCAAACAAAAAAAACTGTACATAAACAAAATTTTAGTTGGCAAGTACGTTTCTCAGGAGGGTATGGTTAAAAATATATTAAACTACATGTATATGAGGATCAAACAAATGAGTAAATACATGGTAAATAATGTGAATCAAATCTCTTACTGTTAGTAAAAGAAGTTACAAATAAGCAAGGGGAACTGTGATGCTGGATTAGAGTCTCAGACACTAGTATGAACTCATATTTAGTGCAATATGTACAAACGTGGATACCGATAGAAATGATTATAGATATGTATGTATATGTTGGTTAGTATCCATGCATGTATTTCATAGTTCTGTCTGTTAAAAGACTAGAAACAGTGATACCCAAGTAGCAACAAGCACACCCAGTATCCAGACCTTGGTTTCTAAATATCCTCCTAAATAACAACAACAAAAAAAACACATCTTTGGAGAAATAACTAATTCTAGCACTGGGGTAGTAACTATGGAAGTGCTCAAAAAACGAAAGGATGGGGGCAGATCAAAGGGACAGAGGAGCCCAACTGAAGGGGTACCTGATGACCTAAGCTAAAACAATTTGAGCAACAGAATTAATTAAAGTTAAAGCACAATATAAAATAAATATCCATGAATCTATACTGATACAAATAACTGAAGTCAAAAATAAAGGGGGGAAAAAGTAGAAATCTTTCTTACAAAGAATTTCATATAAAGTATGTAGATAGTTAGTTCTTCCTCCTTGGAGTTGTGGCTGGATTCCAAAAGATAGATAATGGGAAAGGAAACAGCAATAACTTTGCAGTGAAGAAACCCAGCAGGCTTCACCTTAACCAAGTAAGCAAGATTAACATCACCAGTTATAAGTCACAGTGGTATTATGTACCCTCAGATAAAATGTGGGAGGAAAGGCATTTTACCTCTATGATATTCTTCCCCCAAACCCAGCACTCAGGTCTAATCAGGAGAAAAACCTAACAAACCCAAATTCAGGGACATTCTACAAAATACTTAATCAGTATTGCTCCAAAGTATTCAATATATAGGTTATGATAAACAAGGCAAGGCTAAAAACCTGTGAAAGACCACAGAAGACTAAAGAAATGTGACAATAAGTGTAATATGAAACACCGGACTGGATTCTGGAACAGAGAAAAGACAATATTGTTAAAAAATATATATATAAATCTATAAATCTGAATAAAGTCTAGAGTTTAATAAAAAGTAACATATCAACTTTTTTCTTTAGTTTTAACATATGTACTATGCAAGACACCATCAGCAGAAAATGGGTAAAGGGTACCTGGGGACTCTTTACACTATCTTTACAACTGTTCTCTAAATCTAAAATTATCACACAATAAAAGGTTTTGGGGTTTCTTTAAGTGTACATTGCATTGTGATGGATCAACATAAAATGGCTATTAAGCATACCAGAAAGAAATTAGTTTCTTTAAAATGCAAATTTGTGGGATCTCTCTATATATACACACTTTAGAATTTTCTAAAAATGGAGCCAAAATCCGCATTTACATGATTTTTAGATGATTCTTATGCACACCGAAATCTGAGAATTACTTTTCATTAGTCTTGTGCCTTTTATAGTTCCAAAAGACTTTCAAAGGCTTTTAAAATCACAGTGTTTCCCCCATGTTTACTGATTTTTTTTAAAGAGAGAAGAAGGGGTGGGGTGGAGGTGGGGGAGGAGGAAAGGGGGACAGGGAGAGAGAGACATTGATGTGAGAGAGAAGCATCAATTGGTTGCCTTTCAGACATGCCCCAATTAGGGATAAAACCCACAATCTAGAGGTGTGCCCTGTCCAGGAATCAAACCCCCAAACTTCTGGTGTAGGGGAGAACACTTCTACCGACTAAGCCATGCCAGCCAGGGCTAAAACCACAGTATTAATCATATTATCCACGGTGACCAAATTTGGAGAAAATTAAAATTCAGCATATACAAAATGGGAAAGGCAATATCAAATAGAAGAAGTTGTGGACAACATAATTCACTTCAATAATATGTAAATAACTGGTAGGCCTACAGGTTAATGGAGTCATGATAAAAGAGCTAAAAAGATACAAAGACTTGCAAAGTATTCAAGTAGCAGTAAAAAAAAAACTAGAAATGGAAGCAACATGCTTATGCAAACAACCCTTCCCAAGTTAAAGAAAACTGGCATCACTACAGAGTGCAGAGAAATTAAAACTGGCCTGTTCATTCCACAGGCAACAACTGCCACGATATGAAAAATGAATAGTGCAGTACTTACAGCCCAAAGCAACATCCACCGAGCTAATAAACAAATGCTCAAGCAAATTGAAAGACTGACTGGAGCAGCATATAATGAACAGGTGAAAAGGGGAATGAGAATAAACTATAAAAATAGTGTGATAAAATTCACTGGTTAAATGAAGCCTTATTTGTCCCAATTCTGACATCCTGCATTGCTCTGCCTACCCTCAGTTGCCTACATTTACTGCAGATCTAACAATGGCTCAGGACATCATTTTCATGACCCAACAGGCTCAGATGGTCTGTAACCTTGCCACCTGCCCCATTCACACACACAGCATGTCCAACCCTTCTCAGATAGCCAATTACATTCACTCTGACTGAACCCACTTCATCAGTCTTCTGTCTGCATCAGCTCTCACAAACATTTATCATCTGTGATGATTAATTTTATGTGTAAACTTGGGTAGGCTACGGTATCCAGTTGCTTGGTCTAGAAGTTGTGAAGGTATTTTTTTAAAGATGTGATTGATATTTAAATAAATAGGCTCTGTCTAAAGCACAGAGAGAATCCCTTCCTAGTGTGCATGGGCATCATCCAGTTAGTTGAAGGCCTTAGGAGCAAAGACAAAAATCCTTGCAAAAAAAAAAAAAAAAGAAAGAAAAGAAAAAAAAGACAGAATTACTTATCCCTACAGAATGCAATACAGAAATTCTGAGTTCCAGCCTTTGACTCGGGACTGCAACATGAACTTTTGCCTGAATTTCCAACCTGCTGACCTGCTCTGCAGATTTCTCACTTGCCAGTCCTCACAATCACATAAGCCAACTACTTATATCAAATTTTTTCTCTCTCTCTCCCTCTCCCTCACCCTTCTCTCCTTCCTTCCCTCCCTCCTCTCCCCTTCTCCCCTTGTCCCTCCCCTCTGTCTTATATTAATGATCTACCTTACTATTAAGGTCTGTTTCTCTGGAGAAGCCTAATATGTTATCTATTCTAATCATCTTTCTACCAGTAACACTGTAAATTATCATTTCTTATAAAGAGATAGACTGCAGCTATTTTGCCACTGCTACAACCACTGACATTTTTTCTTAGCCAGGTATGATATTTAGATAAGTCATAAGTGATACATAAGTTTGAGATTCCCATTTTGTTCTTTGCACCAAGTAGCATAAAATCACTATTCCATATCCTTGCTAGATACTAGTCATTTGTGGCTCTACTTAAAAGTACATATGCCAGAGTTCTACCCAGATGTACTGAATCAGAATTCATTTATTGATTTTGATTCACAGCCATGGGTTGGTATTCCTGGGTATGAAATCATTTGACTTAAGTATCTCCCCAAGACATAGTCCAAGACCACTTTGTTAAGTAAACACCTTGAGGTCAAGAGAGAACGAATGACTTACTCCATTCTGTAAATAAAAACATCAGGCTACTATTTTTTCATATTTCTAGAAGGGTCATTTTGTTTTCATATTAATTCCAAAATAATATGAGGGGTGTTTGTATATCAGTTTATGCATATTTTATCACATTGAGGAGGAAATCAAGTGGAAAAACCTCTATTTATAAAGAAATCCATGCCACATACATATAAAATACTCTGGTATATAATTAGAAAACCTCAAAAAAGGCTAAACTCACTGAGTTATTAAAATTCTAAAATTTTGTCCGAGGACATGTAAATGTCACTGCTTTATTAGATTTCCATGAGATACCCCTCCCCCCACCCATGGAGATCTCAAACTGCACATGATGGGCCATGTGTGAGAGAGAGACTCCTGCGCACTTATTTTAAAACAAAAGGTGACCGTTTGCACACAGGAACCAATGAAACGCCTTTAATTATTTAGTAATCAGTAACTTTAGGAAGTAATGATAATACTCAAACAAACAAACAAACAAACTTAACTGAACGTTTCCTAGGGCACTATGGCAATAGGCAAGCTCTGCACGGTGACCAGGGCAAGTCACCCCGCGGCTGGCTTATAGGGAAGGCAGTCCCGGCTCACTTCTTGCTGTCCTTCAGCGTGAGCTTGTCAAAGAGGGACTCTGCCAGGCTATCTTCCGGGGCCGCCAGCTTGCGCAGGTTGGTGATGTGCTCCCCCAACTCTTGGATGAACATCGCTTGGTCACGCAGGTAGTCACGCTCCAGGAAGTGACAGCCCTGGCCGTGCTTCTCGGTGACCACCTGGTGCAGATTCAGCAGGCTCTGGTGCACTCTCTTCGCCAGGTGCAAGGCGCACTCCATGACCCTCAGGCCATTCTCCCAGTTCTCTTCTTTAGGCCTGGGGATATTGGGCGGGGCAGAGGTTGCCGGCATGCCGGTTTTGCAGCCCCAACAGAGATTCCGCGAGGTCCACCTCCTTCTTCGACTGCTGCAGGAAGAACAGCTTGAAGTGCTTCAAGGCCGCGTCTCCAAGGTCGAAGTAGCAGGCCATGGACACGTACACGTAGGAGGTGTACAGCTCCAAGTTGACCTGGCTGTTGATGGCGGCCTCACACTCAGGGTGGCAATTCTGACCCACATGGCAGGGCGGCAATGCGGTCGCCATGTCTGGTAGTGCAGGTGCAGGGTGGGGGCACCACAGCGAAGAAGTCTTGGAAGCGGGAGCTAGACTTGCCCTGTAGCCTCCCAGAGTCCCCAGGTGAGTCAGTAGCACCGCAGAGGGGTGGTGCTCCAGCGCCTGCAGCAGGCGACTGTTGGTTGGCTGTGAGATGGAACCGGAAAGGGAAGGTGAATCCTGAAGATGGAAAACGTGAGCAATTCTCGCGAGTATACAGGAGAGGGAGCAAGGAGGACCCCTGAGAATGGGAGGGGCAAAGACGGGGTGCAGAGGGGGGGGTTGTACAGGTGGGCAGGGTACCAGCAGCATGTTCCAGGTTCCGTCACAGCCTGGGTGAGGCGGGGAGAAGCTGTTCTGACCTCTTGACATTTAATGTTTTCAATTTCGCAAGAATATGTCTATGTTTCAAGGACCTTATCTGCCCTCTAATTCCTTCTATAGAAGACATTATTGTTGTATATACCCCTTTTCTTCCCTTAAAGTTCTGAGAATATGAATTTGAATCCTTGGTACAATTCTCTTCTGTTTCCTGTGTTATATCTGGGTTCCCCCTGCCCAGAAATAGTTTTGTGAATTCCCTGTCCTTTTTTCTTTTATCTTCCTCATACATTTGGCAAACCTGTGTTCCTGTACAGTTAGGCATAAAGGACTTATGTGGTCAAAGCAGGGAATGAGCAGGGGTCTGATCTGGGGTTGTGAGGTGCATTTCACTGCAGGGCTTCTGCTGTAAGGGAAGGCTGGAGTGTGCTGAGTTACTCAGTGGGTTTTCCTTTGAGGATACATGGCATGGCTTATAGGTAGGAAAGGGGCACTCCCTGGGGACAAAATAAATGTGATACACCTGACATTGGGAGAGTAATACTTTTGTCCTTTAAGTAAATGTGCCCTATTGTTTCCCTTCTCGGCAGGTCTGCAATTGTCCTAAAGTCATTTGCTGTCTTCGCAGTGTAGTTTGGGGTGAGGAAAGCTGCCAGATACCACAGTTGTATAAAATTCTCTTGTGTAGACATCCTGTCCAGGGCTTTTGTTTGTTGAGGTGTTTTAAGGTTTTAATTTTTTGTTCTTAAATGAGTGCTTTGATTTCTTAAGTTCTAAGCCATGTGTTCAAATTTCCAGTTTCTTCCTCATTCAGCTTTGGAAGATTGGATGTTTCTCAAAATTTATTCATTTCTCCCAGCCTGTCTAATCTGGTGGCATGTACTTGTTCATGATAGTTTCTTTAGGTACTTACACACCTTAAACCCAGGTATTATTATAACAATCTCACCATATTAGGGGGTAGGTGATCAGTGCCCGCTGTGGGTAAATAACACCTACTGTGCATGAATGAGTCCACACAGGAGGGCTGGCACCTCTGTCTTCAGAAAGACCTCTGGGAGAGGTTGGGCCTTGGGCCTGCTATCTGGGATCTTCGATTTCAGGAGTGTTCGAACCTCTCCTAATTGATAAGAATGTCATTGTGCCCAGAGTGGGTAAACAAAAGAATTTACACTGAAGACATCTTTGTTGCTGTGTGTGTGAGGTCTGGGTACTTGCTAAGCCAAGGGTGCCCACACACCCAGCCTCCAATACAGACTGGAGCCCTGTGTCTATAATGGCCTCACAGTTATCTACATGGTGGTTCCATTGGAGGTCCAATGGGCATCCAGTCCAATGCACATCCAATGGGCACTCAGGTTGTACATAACATGGCAGTCCAACCCCTGGACAAAAGACCTCAAATTAATAATCAGTCCTACCATCCCCCCACGTATTCAGTTCTAATCACCAGAACCTGGATTATTTTCCTCATCTCTCACTCTTCACCTCTGGCCCATAAACTGAGCTTATCAACACATCCAATCCATGTGTAATTTGCCCACATCTCTTCCTTTTCTCAGTCACCACTGTAGTTCAACCCCCATTCCCTTTCACCTGGACCAGCCACAACATCTCCTAACTGGCCTCCCAGCTTCAGCTCTCCCCCTCCCTCTACATTCTTGAAAGCACTGAGTCACTCATAGCCTGCAGAGGAATTTATACTAATTCATATTCAGTACCAGGAAGTTGACCTTCGGCCTTGTCTTTGAGCTTTTCACTCCTACAGAGCTATTTCATCTTTGAGGGACCATGTTGTGCTAATGGAAGAAAGAGAACAACTGAAGCAAAAACCTCTATCAGCATGTTTTGAAAGGGTAATATGCATGACCAGCATGGGACCATGGGGAGACACTCCCATGTGTCTGGAAAAGCCAGCCTAAGCCTCAGCAACCATTGCAGTTGCTCAGTGAGTGCTTGTGGAAGTGGTACTCTATAGGGAACCGTTCTGTGTGGCATAGGGAATGTAGCCCAGCCTCAGCCTCGGAAAATCCAGTGGAAAGTGAGTCAATACACCAGACCCAGGCCCACACATAGGTTCGCCCAGGGGGAATCAGGCCTGCATTGTACCTAGGCTGCTATGAGACATGCTTTTGCTAAAACTCCATCCCCCTGAATTGAGGCAGGAAGTTTCTACTGCAGCTCTTTAAAGTAACTTCTTAAAAGCTGTGCTAAATTTCCCAAGTATGGAGTATAACGAGGTCAACCACTTTTCTCCTTGATCGGCCACATCCTTCTCTATAAAGCAGTTAGCAACATTTGTTCCTTTGTTTTGTGTAAAAAGCAATCACCTACAGGAAACCTATACATAGCAAATGAGGACCATCCTAGATGTAATGTACCCAGGTAAGCAGTAAAAGCCTGTCAAGGCAGGGGTCCAGGCCCTTACTCTGACTGAGAGAGTGGCCACACCATCCCATTTCATCACAGGACTTCTGTAGTCCAAGTGGATTTGTTCCTCGCAGCCACAACGCAGGGACCCTGTGGGCCAGGGTCCACATCAGTACTCTGCCAAGATGGCTTCTGGGGTCTTCATCTTGCTACACAGGTATTGTTAAGAAACATGAACATTTGGGTACTGTAGTGAACTAAAAACCTTCAGTTAAAATGTAAGAATCTTCTACTTCTTGCCCAATCTCACTCTCTCTGTTGTTTCTCCAGAAGGAAGCTCAGCAATAATTTGAAGGCCAGGCTTTGTATTTTGAGCATGGACATGCATCTGTTTTCACCACGGCCCCAGACCATCTATCTGACTGCACCCTGCCCTATACCACAGGCTTTCTAAGGATGAGATGAATTCTGCATTTTTCAGGGGCCCAAGGAAAACCCTCTCACTCCATCCAAGGTCCAGGGCACCCCTGCTCTGTCCATTCCGGATCCAGGCAATACGACCTTCCTCTATCCAGCTTCCATGTAATATGCCCTCCCTCCATCCTGAGTCCCACAAAATAGTTCCACGCTCCTCTAGGATTCAGTGAATACCCAGGCACTCCAACCAGGAACCTGTGTATGCATCCCACCCCCCCCCATCCAGTGTCCAAGGAATGCATTCTCCCACCATTAAGAGCCCATGGAAAACACCCACCCTCCATCTCAGACCCAAGGATTCACCCATCCCTCCAGCATGGGTTCCACAGAATGACCCCTCCCTCCGTCCAGGGTCCAGGAAATAATATTTCCTTCAATTCAGGGTCTAGGGAATACTTCCTCCCTCTACCTAGTGTCCAGGTAATATTCCCTCACTCCATCCTGGGGCCTACAGAATGCCCCTCCATCATCCAGTGTCCAAAAGAATAGCCCCAACTTCTAGCAGGGTTTGGGGAATAACACTTCACTCCTCCCAGCATCCAGGGATACATACCCCTTCCCTCCACCCAGGGCCCAGGGAATGCCTCCTCAATCTATGGCCAAAAAACAAAAAACAAAAAAACAAAAAAACCAATCTCATCCATCCGGGGTCTAGGCAATACCCTGCCTGGAAGAGAGTCTCACTGAATGATCTTCCCTCCATTCAAGACCCAGGAAATACCTCTCCCCTCCATTTAAGCCCACAGAATTACATCTCTCTCCATACAGGTCCAAAGGAATACCTCCTGCCTCTACTCACAGCCCAGAGAATACCTTCTACCTGAATACAGCGTCCAGGGAATACCACTGACTTCTGTCCAGTGTACAGGGAAAACCTTCTCCCTCCATCCAGTACCCCAGGCAACCCCCTGCCTTTATGCAGGGTTCTGAGTATGCCCCTCCCTCCACCCAGGGTCCACAAAATGCCTCCTTCCTCCATTCAGGGCCCAGGGAGTGCACTCTCCCTCCATCCTGGGTCCCAAGATAGCCCCTGGCTCCAGACCTTATCCTTCAGAATATCCCACCCTTCTCCAAGGATCAGGGAATACCTCCTCCCTCCATCCAGGGCCCAGGGAATTCCTCCCTCCCTCCACCCATGGTCTCAGGACTAGCCCCCTCCCTCCATCCAGTTTCCACAAAATAACTCTTCCCTCCCTTCAGGGCCCAGGAACTAACCTCTCCTTCAATCCACAGTCGCAGGACCCCCCTTGTCTCTATCTAGTGCCCCAGGAATAGCCCCACGCTCCTCAAGGGATCAGTGAATGCCCACTCCTTCCATCCAGGTTCCTGGGAGTAACACGTCTCTCCATCCATGGTCCCTGGGGTACCCCCTCTCTTCATGCTGTGTCCCACAGAACACCTGTTCCCTCTACCCGGGGTCCCAGAGAATACTGGCTCCCTCTATCCAAGATCCCAGGAAATATGCCCTCCCATCCACAAAGTTCTAATGTGCAAGTGATGCGGTGTGTTTGGAAAGAGAGAATCCTACATACCTGTTGTATTACTTAGAAGGTTTGGGTTAAACACAGGTGAACCAATGAAAGAACTTTATTTATTTAGGAAGCAATAAATTCCTTGGAAAAAAGATAAAACTGGAACATAAAAACTTAAGCGGAACTTTTGAAGGGCAACATGGCAGTAGGTACGCTCAGCACGGTGAAAAGGGAAGTCACCCCGAGGCTATGGGGAAGGCAGTCCCTGCTCAGTTCTTGCTGCCGCCCAGAGTAAGCTTGTCAAAGAGGGACTCTGCCAGGCTATCTTCCGGGGCCGCCAGCTTGCGCAGGTTGGTGATGTGCTCCCCCAACTCCTGGATGAACATCCCTTGGTCACGCAGGTAGTCACGCTCCAGGAAGTGACAGACCTTGCCATGCTTCTCCCTGGACAGCTGGTACAGATTCAGCAGGCTCTGGTGCACTCTCTTCGCCAGGTGCAAGGCGCACTCCATGACCCTCAGGCCATTCTCCCACTTCCCTTCCTCAGGCCTGGGGATGTTGCGCAGGCGGGGGTTGGCAGCACACTGGCTCTCCAGCCCCAACAGATACTCCGCGTGCTCCCTCTCCTTGTTCGACTGCCGAAGGAAAAACAGGCTGAAGTGCTTCAAGGCCGCGTCTCCACGGTCGAAGTAGCAGGCCATGGACATGTACACGTAGGGAGGCGTGCAGCTCCAAGTTGACCTGGTTGTTGATGGCGGCCTCACACTCCGGGTGGTAGTTATGACGCACATGCCAGGGCGCGAATGCGGTAGCCATGTCCGGCAGCGCAGGTGCAGGGTGGGGGCAACAAAGGGAAGAAGTCCTGGAAGCGGGAGCTGGACTTGCCCTGTAGCCTCCAAGAGTCCCCAACGCGGGTCAGTGGCAGAGCAGAGGGGTGGTGCTCCAGCGCCTGCAGCAGGGGATTCGTGATTGGCTCCGCAACGGAACCGGAAAAGGGAAGGAGGGACCTGAAGGCCGAAAAAGTGACCATTCTCGCGAGTGTACAGGAGAGGGAGCAAGGAGGACCCCTTGGTGGGGGGGGGGGTGGGCGGGCTGGGGGCGGGTCTAAGTGGGCAGTGCACCAGCAGCGTGTTCCAGGTTCCGTCACAGCCTGGGTGAGGCGGGGAGAAGCTGTTCTGACCTCTTGACATTTAATGTTTTCAATTTCGCAAGAATATGTCTATGTTTCAAGGACCTTATCTGCCCTCTAATTCCTTCTATAGAAGACATTATTGTTGTATATACCCTTTTCTTCCCTTAAAGTTCTGAGAATATGAATTTGAATCCTTGGTACAATTCTCTTCTGTTTCCTGTGTTATATCTGGGTTCCCCCTGCCCAGAAATAGTTTTGTGAATTCCCTGTCCTTTTTTCTTTTATCTTCCTCATACATTTGGCAAACCTGTGTTCCTGTACAGTTAGGCATAAAGGACTTATGTGGTCAAAGCAGGGAATGAGCAGGGGTCTGATCTGGGGTTGTGAAGTGCATTTCACTGCAGGGCTTCTGCTGTAAGGGAAGGCTGGAGTGTGCTGAGTTACTCAGTGGGTTTTCCTTTTGAGGATACATGGCATGGCTTATAGGTAGGAAAGGGGCACTCCCTGGGGACAAAATAAATGTGATACACCTGACATTGGGAGAGTAATACTTTTGTCTTTTAAGTAAATGTGCCCTATTGTTTCCCTTCTCGGCAGGTCTGCAATTGTCCTAAAGTCATTTGCTGTCTTGAGAGTGTACTTTGGGGAAATAAAAGGTGTCACATACCCCAGTTGCATAAAATTCACCTGTGTAGCCATCCATCCAGTCCAGGGTTTTGTTTGTTGCGTGTTTTTTTGTTGTTGTTCTTATTTGTTTTTTTTCCTCTAATGACCACTTTGATGTCCTTAGCGGTAAGCCCTCTGTTCAAAATTCCAGGTTCCTCTTGATTCATCCTCGGAAGATTGTACGTTTCTAGACTGTATTCCTTTGTTTTTCAGATTCTCTAATTTGGTGACATATACTTGTACATAATACTTTGTATTGCTACTTACAAACATTAAAACGGATATTATTGTAATAGTCTCATCCCACTAGTGGGTAGGTGATCAAGTGCCCACTGTGGGTAAATAACACCTACTGTGCATGAATGAGTCCACATAGCAGGACTGGCACTGCTGTCTTCAGAAAGGTCTCCTGGAGAGGTGGGACCTTGGGTCTAGTATCTGGGAACTTTGATTGGGGTCCTAATTGATAAGAGTGTCATTGTGCCTGGAGTGGGTAAACAATAGAATTTACACTGAAGACATGTTTTGTTTCTGTGTGTATGAGTTCCTGGTACTTGCTAAGCCAAGGGTACCTACCCACCCAGCCCCCCAATACAAATTGGAGCACTGGGTCTATAATGGCCTCACAGTTATCTACATGATGGTTCTAGTTGGATGTCTAACGGGCATTTCATGTTTTACATAATATGGCAGTCCCACCCCTGGACAAAAGTCCTCAAATTTGTAAACAGTGCTACCATCCCCCCAGGTATTCAATTCTAATCATCAGAACCTAGATTGCTTTCCTCATCTCTCACTTGTCACCTCTGGCCCATAAGCAGAGCTTATCACCTCATCCAATCCATGTAAAATATGCCCCCATCTCCTTATTTTCTCAGTCAGCACCATAGTTCAACATCCATTCCCTTTCACCAGGACCAGCTACAACATCTCTTACCTGGCCTCCCAGCTTCAGCTCTCCCCCTTCCCTCTACATTCTTGAAAGCACTGAGTCACTAATAACATGCAGAGGAATTTATGCTACTTCATATTCAATACCAGGAATTTGACTGTCGGCCTTGATTTTGTACTTTTCAGTCCTGTGGAGATATTTCACATTTGGGGGGATCATTTTGTGCTAATGGAAGAAAGAGGACAACCGAAGCAAAAACCTCTCTTAGCATGTTTTGAAAGGGTAATATGCATGACCAGCATGGGACCATGGGGAGACACTCCCATGTGTCTCGGAAAACCAGCCTAAGGCTCAGCAACCATTGCAGTTGCTCAGTGAGAGCTTGTGGAAGTGCTACTCTATAGGGAACCGTTCTGTGTGGCATGGGGAATGTAGCCCAGCCTCAGACTCAGAAAATCCAGTGGGAAGTGAGTCAATACACCAGACCCAGGCCCACATATAGGTTCGCCCATGGGGAATCAGGCCTGCATTGTACCTAGGCTGCTATGAGACATGCTTTTGCTAAAACTCCCCTCACCCTGAATCGAGGCAGGAAATTTCTACTGCATATCTTTAGAGTAACTTCTTAAAAGCTGTGCTAAACGTCCCATGTATGGAGTGTAACGACTTCAGCCACCTTTCTCCTTGATCGGCCACATCCTTCTCTTTGAAGGAGTTAGCAACATTCTTTCCTTTGTTATCTGTAAAGAGCAATCACCTACAAGGAACCTGTACACAGTAAATAAGGACCATGCTGGATGTAATGTACCCAGAAACGCAATAACACCTGTCCAGGCAGGCTTCCGGGCCCTCTTTCTAACTCAGAGAGAGGCAACCACGTCCCTTTTCCTCCACAGGACTTCTGTATTCCACGTGGATTTGTTCCTCACAGCCACAACACAGGGACCCTGTGGGCCAGGGTAGGCATCAGTATTCTGCCAAGATGGCTTCTGGGGTCTTCATCTTGCTACACAGGTATTCTTAAGAAACGCGAACATTTGGGTACTGTAGTCAACTAAAAATCTTCAGGTAAAATGTCAGAACCCTCTACTTCTTGCCCAAACTCACTCTCCTTATTGTTTCTCCAGAGACAAGCACAGCAAAAATTTGAGGGCCAGGCTTTGTATTTTGGGCATGGACATGCATCTATTTTCACCAGGGCCAAAGACTATGCAGCTAACAGCCCTGTGCCATATACCACAAGGTTTCTGACGAGAAGATACATTCTGCGTTTTCCAGGGTCCCGAGGAAAACCCTCTCGCTGCATTCAGGATTCAGGACATACCTAGTCTGTCCATTCAGGGTCCAGGGAATTCATACTCCCTCCATTCAGGATGAGGAAATACCCCTTCCCTCCATGTATCGTCCGGGGAATACCCACACACTCCATCCACAGTCCAGGGAATACCCACCTCATGCTTTCAGGGTCCAGGGAATACAACCTCCCTCCATCTAGGTTCCAGGTAATATGTCCTCCCTCCATCCAGGGTCCCACAAAAAGCCTCATGCTCCTCAAGATTTCAGTGAGCACCCAGGCCCTCTGCTTCGAGTCCCTGATATACTTCCTTCCCCCATGCAGTGTTCAAGTAATACTTCCTCTCGGGGTGGGTGGATAAAAAAAAATTAATACTTCCTCTCTCCATTCAGGGCCCAGGTAAAACACCCTCCATCCATCAGGGAGCCAGAAAATAACCCCTCCTTCCAACCTGGATTCCACCTCTATCCAGTACCCAGGGACTAACCTCTAATCCCAACCTGGGCCCCAGGAAATTACCCACACTCCTCTAGGGTTCAAGAAATATACCCTCCCCTCCATCCACAGTCCAGAGAACTTCCTTTCTTCCATAAAGGGTTCAGGGGAAAAACCCCACCCTGCCTTGAGGTTCCAAGGAATATTGCTCCATCCTTTCAGGGTCTCAGGGACACAGCTTCTTCACTCCAGGTTCCAGGGAGTACCCTCTTCCACCCACCATTTTCCCTGGGCTCTTTTCCAGAGGCTAGGGAATAACCCCTCTCTCATTTCAGAGTGCAGGGAATTACTCTTCCCCTTCATGCAAGTTCCAGGAAATGCAAGATCCCTAGATCAAGCGTGAAAAGAATAGTCCCATCCTCCTCCGAGTTTCAGGAAACACCCCTCCCTCCACCCAGGACCAGGGAATACCTCCTCCCTCCATACAGGGTCTAGGTAACACCCCCTGCCTCCATCGAGCTACCCAGAGAACCTGCTCTCTCCATTCAGGGTCCCACAGAGTGTCCCCATGCTCACCGAGGGTTCACCCCTACCTTCGATTAAGGTCCAGGGTACAGCTCCTCCCTCCTACCTGTTTCCCAGGAAATGCCCTTCCTCTATCCATGGCCCAGGAAGTACATTCTCATTCCATTCAGGGCATAGGGAATATGACCTCCCTCCACCCAGGGTCCAGGTAATGTTCCCTCCCTCCATGCTGGGACCCCAAGGAATGCCCCTCCATCATCCGGTATCCCACAGGATAGCCCCAACCTCCCCCGGGGTTCAGCGAATACCACATCATTCCATCCAGGACAAGGGCATACTTCCTCCCTCAATCCAGGGCCAAGAAAATACAATCTCCCTCCATCCAGGGTCCAGGGAACACTCCACCCACAAGACTGGTCCCCACGGAATGCTCCTCACTCACTCCATTCAAGGCCCAGGAAATACCTCTCCCCTCCATTTAAGCCTGTGGAATACCTGTCTCTTCATCTGGGACATAGAGAATACCTCCTGCCTCTATCCAAGGCCTGGAGAATACCTTCCTCCTCTATCCAGTATCCCAGGCAACCTCTTCCCTATATCCAGGGTCCAGGCAATGGCCCCTCCCTGCCCAGGGTCCTCAAAATACCTCCTGCCTCACTTCAGGGCCTAGGGAATACTCTCTCCCTCCATCCAGAGTCCCAGAGTACTCTCTGGCTTTAGCCATTATCCCTCAGAATATCCCAGCCTCCTATAGGGATCAGGGAATACCTCGTCCCTCAATCCATGGTCCCAGGAATAGCCCCCTACCATTCACGGTCCACAAAACAACTCCTCCCGCCAATCCGGGCCCAGGAAATACTCTCCTTCAACCCAGGGTCCCAGGACAACCCCTTCTCCATCTAGTGTCCCAGGAAATAGCCCCATCATCCTCCTGGGATCAGTGAATACTCACTCTTGTCATCCAGGTTCCTGGGAGTAACTCCACTCTCCATCCATCACCCCAGTGATTACCCCTCCCTTCATTCTCCGTCCCACTGAACACCTGTTCCCTCCAACCAGGTCCCCAAAAAAATACTTGATCCCTCTATCCATGGTCCCAAGGGAATAGGCCCTCCACTGCCCGGAGATCCTGATCTTAAAGTCATGGGGCGTGTTTGGAAAGACAGACTCCTCTTTTATTACTTAGAACATTTGGGTTTAAAACACACACATGAGTGAAACACCTCTATTTATTTAGGAACCACCAACTTTATTGGAAAAATGGTAAAACTGCAACATAAAAATTTAAACACACCTTTTCAAGGGCAATATGGCAATAGGCACGCTCAGCAAGGTGACCAGGGAAAGTCACCCCGAGGCTATCAGGAAGGCAGTCCAGGGTCATTTCTTCTTGCTATCGCCCAGAGTGAACTTGTCAAAGAGGTACTCTGCCAGGCCGAATTCCGGAGCTCCCATCTTGCACGGCTTGATGACACGGTCCCCCAATACTTTGATGAACATCACCTGTTGGTGCAGGTAGTGACTCTCCAGGAAATGGCACAGGTGGCCGTCCCCCTTCTCAGTGGCCAGCTGGTGCAGACTCAGGAGGCTCTGCCTCACTTTCTTCGCCAGGTGCAAGGCACAATACATGGCCCTCAGGCCACTCTGCCATGCTTCCCAGGGAGGACTGCTGATGTCTCACAGGCGGATTCGGCCCCCACCATTCTGCAGCTGTGGAAGTGTACATTGATGTGGTTGTTGACAGCAGCCTCACACTCAGGCTGGTAGTTCTGAGGCACAAAAGAGGGCCCGGCCAGCATCTCCATGTCTTCAGGCACAGGCGCGGGGCTGCAAGACTGCAGTGGTGTAGAATCCCAGGCAGTAGGGTTGGCTGTGGCAGGGGTGACTGTGGAGGCTGCGGGGGCCCCGAAGTGTCCTGCAGTGGTCCGAAACCCTGGGGTGCTCACGTGTCAGGCCTCTGGCCCTGCTGTTGGCTCAGAGGTGGGACAGAGAAAACCCTCCACTCAATACCGTCGAGGGAGGGAGGGAGGAATTAGCATCCAGTACAGTATCGAGACTTAGGGGGTCAGGGTCAGGGTATGGCCCCTGGTTGCCGGGGTGCTTGAGGGGGGCCCAATGGGGCCAGTAGCATTGACACTTTCCAAGTTCCATGCCAGTCTGGCTCACAAGGCCTTACAGTGCTAGGCATCTGTTATGTGTGACATTTGAAAATGTTCCTCAGGAATATGAGTGCAACTGGTTTCAGTTAATCACCTGCATGAGTTCTTTGAGCAACTTACATGAACACTGCCCTAAAGTGACTGTTTCATTAAACATAGCCCTTTTGTGGTGTCACTGGTTACATTTACTATCACAAAGCTTTGTTTGAACGACTTTGCATGGACGTGAGGACAGTTCCGACAGCCCCACTGACTTCCTAGACCTTGTCCCTCCAGTGATCTCTGCTTTCTCCTCCCATGAAGATACACCTTTTGTAAAGAAGAGGTACATATACATTGTGCAATATTACTCAGACACAGTAAAGAATGAAATCTTATTATCTGAGCAAAATGGATGAACCAAGGGGATAT
The DNA here is from genome assembly GCF_021234435.1 of Artibeus jamaicensis. Lineage (NCBI taxonomy): Eukaryota > Metazoa > Chordata > Mammalia > Chiroptera > Phyllostomidae > Artibeus > Artibeus jamaicensis. Next base: position 2,527,939 of record NW_026522028.1, on the reverse strand, counting down.
TATGCTCGGTGAACTAAGTCAAACACAGGAAGGCCAATAGCATAAGATTTCATTTCTCTGTGGAATCTAAAAGACAAAATACATGAACAAACAAAACCAAAAGCAACTCAGAGAGGTCCAACTAATTGTCACACGGGTTGGAGTTTGGGAGGCTGGTGCGAAAGGTGAAGGAATTAAGAAGGACAAATTGGTACTTACAAAATAGAGATGGGGATGTAAAGCATACCATAGGGAATATAGCCAATGTTATTGTACAAATTGTGTGTGGTGGCAGGTGGGCAGTAGAGTTCATAAATTATATAAGTGTCCAACTACTATGCTGTATACCTGAAACTAGTGTAATATGGAGTTCCAAGTATAATGGAAAACATTACTGTTGTTTAAAAAGGCATATTTTCTCGTTGAATCGAACTAAGCAGCCAAGGAAGAGACAAATAAAAGTGGTGGTTAATAAGATGGATCAGACTCGGGCACTGTTCTTGTTGAGAAGTGTGCTTTAATTATTTTGTGATTTGCCAGCATAATATAGACTATTTTGTAGATCGAGAACATAATAGCATTGCATTATGTTGATATTTGCCTGGGAACGAAATAGGAGTTTCATCAAGTTCATTGGAGGTGTCAGGAGAATTGATACCTGAGAGTAGTTGTGGGAACATATTTAAATCAAAAAATCTGAAAGAGTTCACCTTCAGATGATGCGCCACACCAACTACTGTTCGGCATTAGTGCAGGTTCAATGTACAGAATTGGATCGTGTATTTTTGGTCTGGAGAGAAACTTCGCAGGTCCTCTACAGAACTCAAAGAGAAATGCATTGCAATGAGGCGCTCACGCAAAACTGAAAAATTCTATAGGTAGTAGTACTGATGGTCTCCATCGGAGGAAAAAGATGAAGTGTAAGACGCTGAGCACGAAGTACATTGTTGATTGTATGTTTATTTTCTATGACGTCATGGATTCCTTCATTGAAGCGTTTATCCACTTATAATTTCTTACATTCTTGAAACTCATTTTCATTCTTCAGTTACACCTGACATGTAATGGATTATATATTTATTAGCAATCCTGGACTTTATTACCAAAATGCTTTATAGCGTATACGCCTTGTTCTTTTTCCTCACAGTTAAGTGTCGGAATCACTCCAAATGAAGTGCTAAGAAGAGAGAAAATTCAGAGCAGGATGTATAATCATCTCTCATTTGTGAAGGGGGAAAAGATCAATACATATAATATGCACTTATATGTCTCTGGAATTTTATTCAAGAAGGTGCTGTGTGAAGCTGAGATATCAGAGGATCTTCCGCTGTACTGCTGAAAACTTTTATCATGAATATGTTCTATTAAAATTTTTCTTCGATTTTGAAAAAAATGTCTGGATTTTGAGGAACTTCTGCATTTAATGTCCCAAAAAACGCAGGCACAGATTGCTTTTGACCCAAAGGTGTGTAACTGACCAAAATTCAGCAATCTGGTCTGGAAAAATGAAAACGAAGAATTCTGCTGTTGGTGAGATTAATACATAGGTAGAGAGGCAGGTGAGAAATCTAAACTACTTGGCCTTTTCTCTCTTTGATTTAAGTACTGAAAAAATATCACTGTTATCATTCCCAGAAAGCCATGCATTTACAAATGGAAATCAGAATATGATGGGAAAAGACCCGGTTAGGAGTTACCCATTAGGGAACAAAATGGGTACGTGTGATAGCTACCCACTGTCATGGTGAGGGCCCTGCGTTGCACTTATTGTCCCAAAATGTATTGTGCTGGAGCCTACACAGCAAACATTCCAATTTCTCCTGACGCCTTCTCAATGAGAACGACGGAGGTGTAGCACAGGGATGTGCCTGTGGAACAACACAGGATGAGATCTTTCAACAGTTTCCAAAGCTATCTTTTTGCAATAGTGTTCTATGAGATTTGGTAGAAAAGGGACCTCATGATTAGAATGTTTTGGAAATGCTGAACATATTATCCCCGTGTTATAGGTCTACAAAGAATGTTTCTTGAATCAAAGACCTACAATTCCTAGACAATAACTAGAAAGCTACACCAGAAATCCCACTAAGTTGATTAATACAAACCTGTGTCTGTGTGTGTGTGTGTGTGTGTGAATTCGTTTGTGTGTGTGTGTGTGTGTGAATTCGTTTTTTACTGAACACCTGCTACTATTCTGTGGCAGTGCCTGATACTGAACACAGTCTTGGAAAGGCTGGTCTAAAAAATTAGAGACCTGCAAATTAAGATGAAAACACTTTCAGGTGAGGAGGGAGGACTGTGGTAGCAGCCTTCATCAGTCTCTGTTTCCATCCAGGCAATTATTTACTTTTATCCTTCACACCCTTTCATCTTTACTTTTTTTTTTTACAGAGGAACCTGTACTAGGGACAAAGAGAAAACTGGCATCTACTACTCTAGAGTAGGTGTGTTCTGTAAACAGTGACAGCATAGCCTGGTAAAATTGTGCTGATTATAAGGACACATATTAGCTTAGGCTCTCTTGGTAGCAAGGGACAAATACTAAATTAGAGTTGGATACTTGAAACCTCCGGGCAGATATACAACCAGGCTCAGCAAAGGTCTGGAATGCAGCTGCTTCATATCTGATAATGCAGTCACTGAACTGGTTTTCAACAAAGGGTGTCTTCCTAAGCAGACATTTCAGAATCTAGTCCGAGATTCAAAAGGAACTGTGGTGCTGAAAATATATATGAACTTTTATGCATGATATATACTATATAAAAACGAAGGATAGAAAACACACGTAAGTGGCTGTTTTCTAACTGCAATGTGCAACCCAGGCCTTGGTGACTATGGGAAGTCACTCCTCTGTCTCTGGGGAAGCCAGCCTGAGGCTCACTTGCCATTATCACTCTTGCCCAGTGTTAGCTTATCAAGGGTACTCTACCCTTAGGGAATTCCAACATCGCCATCTGACTACCCAGACTTAACTATTCCCTTTTGCATGATTTAATGAACATAAACATTTCAGGTAAAGCTGATTATCCCTTTATTTTAACCTCTGCCCGACACCATTCTTCGCTACTTCCTTAGAGGCAAGGAGTCTCATGGCTTTCATACTGTTTTTAGTATACTTGTACCGTGCACATGAATCCAGCTTAACCAGGGCCCTGTCGGACCTCACCCTCACGTACCTATATTGTTTATAAGGGGAGATTGATTCTGCCTTTCCCAGGGTCCCACACACTACATGCTCCCTCCATCCAAGATCCCCCCACACAATGCCTCTCCCTCCACCCAGGGTCCAGGGAATACCACTTCCTTCCATCCAGGGTCCAAGCAATAAGCCCTCCCTCCAACTAGGGCACAGGGGGCAACCACAAGTCCTGTGGGCTTAATCCGGCCCTCGACCTCCTTTCTCTCCATTCTGTTGCCATGTTTCTTCCCTGCAGCTGCACTGAGCTCTGGCTTAACAGTTAAGAAGTAGTTTCATTTCTAGAGTCCCAAAATTATGTGCGGCCCTTTCAAGGCAACCATGAGTCTCGTGGTGGCCCCCGGTGAAAACGAGCGTGATAGCCCTGAACTAGGGTCACACAGACTACCCCCTCCCTCCAAGGTCCCACGGTGTACCCATTCCCTCCATCCAGGGTCCTGGGAATACCACTTCCTCCATTCAGGGCCACCAGGATACTCCCTCCCTGGATCCAGGGTCCAGGGCATAGCCTTCACTCTATAAAGCAGGAAGGGTATACCTCCTCCCCTGCATCCAGGTTCCCACACAAACCTCTCCCCTCTGTCCAGAGCTGCGCGGTATGCCTCCTCCCTCCATCCAGAGCTTCAGGGAATACCTTGTCTGTCCATCCAGAATCCCACGGAATACCTTCTCCTCCATCCATTCAGGGTCCCAAGAAATGCCCCTCCCTCCATCCAGAGTCCAGGAATTACCTCCATCATCCATCCAGGGTCCCAGGGAATAATAAGTCCACCCTTCATTCAGGGCGCAGGGAATACCCTCGCTTCTCCACCCAGGATTCATGGAACCCCTCCTTCCATCCAGGCTCCCATGAGATATCCCCTCCCCCCACCCATGGAGATCTCAAACTGCACATGATGGGCCATGTGTGAGAGAGAGACTCCTGCGCACTTATTTTAAAACAAAAGGTGACCGTTTGCACACAGGAACCAATGAAACGCCTTTAATTATTTAGTAATCAGTAACTTTAGGAAGTAATGATAATACTCAAACAAACAAACAAACAAACTTAACTGAACGTTTCCTAGGGCACTATGGCAATAGGCAAGCTCAGCACGGTGACCAGGGCAAGTCACCCCGCGGCTGGACTTATAGGGAAGGCAGTCCCGGCTCACTTCTTGCTGTCCTTCAGCGTGAGCTTGTCAAAGAGGGACTCTGCCAGGCTATCTTCCGGGGGCCGCCAGCTTGCGCAGGTTGGTGATGTGCTCCCCCAACTCTTGGATGAACATCGCTTGGTCACGCAGGTAGTCACGCTCCAGGAAGCGACAGCCCTGGCCGTGCTTCTCGGTGACCACCTGGTGCAGATTCAGCAGGCTCTGGTGCACTCTCTTCGCCAGGTGAAGGCGCACCCATGACCCTCAGGCCATTCTCCCAGTTCTCTTCTTTAGGCCTGGGGATATTGGGCAGGCAGAGGTTGCCGGCATGCCGGTTTTGCAGCCCCAACAGAGATTCCGCGAGGTCCACCTCCTTCTTCGACTGCTGAAGGAAGAACAGCTTGAAGTGCTTCAAGGCCGCGTCTCAAGGTCGAAGTAGCAGGCCATGGACACGTACACGTAGGAGGTGTACAGCTCCAAGTTGACCTGGCTGTTGATGGCGGCCTCACACTCAGGGTGGCAATTCTGACCCACATGGCAGGGCGGCAATGCGGTCGCCATGTCTGGTAGTGCAGGTGCAGGGTGGGGGCACCACAGCCAAGAAGTCTTGGAAGCGGGAGCTGGACTTGCCCTGTAGCCTCCGAGAGTCCCCCAGGTGAGTCAGTAGCACCGCAGAGGGGGTGGTGCTCCAGCGCCTGCAGCAGGCGACTGTTGGTTGGCTGTGAGATGGAACCGGAAAGGGAAGGTGAATCCTGAAGATGGAAAACGTGAGCAATTCTCGAGAGTATACAGGAGAGGGAGCAAGGAGGACCCCTGAGAGTGGGAGGGGCAAAGACGGGGTGCAGCGGGGGGGGTTGTACAGGTGGGCAGGGTACCAGCAGCATGTTCCAGGTTCCGTCACAGCCTGGGTGAGGCGGGGAGAAGCTGTTCTGACCTCTTGACATTTAATGTTTTCAATTTCGCAAGAATATGTCTATGTTTCAAGGACCTTATCTGCCCTCTAATTCCTTCTATAGAAGACATTATTGTTGTATATACCCCTTTTCTTCCCTTAAAGTTCTGAGAATATGAATTTGAATCCTTGGTACAATTCTCTTCTGTTTCCTGTGTTATATCTGGGTTCCCCCTGCCCAGAAATAGTTTTGTGAATTCCCTGTCCTTTTTTCTTTTATCTTCCTCATACATTTGGCAAACCTGTGTTCCTGTACAGTTAGGCATAAAGGACTTATGTGGTCAAAGCAGGGAATGAGCAGGGGTCTGATCTGGGGTTGTGAGGTGCATTTCACTGCAGGGCTTCTGCTGTAAGGGAAGGCTGGAGTGTGCTGAGTTACTCAGTGGGTTTTCCTTTGAGGATACATGGCATGGCTTATAGGTAGGAAAGGGGCACTCCCTGGGGACAAAATAAATGTGATACACCTGACATTGGGAGAGTAATACTTTTGTCTTTTAAGTAAATGTGCCCTATTGTTTCCCTTCTCGGCAGGTCTGCAATTGTCTTAAAGTCATTTGCTGTCTTCGCAGTGTAGTTTGGGGTGAGGAAAGCTGCCAGATACCGCAGTTGTATAAAATTCTCTTGTGTAGACATCCTGTCCAGGGCTTTTGTTTGTTGAGGTGTTTTAAGGTTTTAATTTTTTGTTCTTAAATAAGTGCTTTGATTTCTTAAGTTCTAAGCCATGTGTTCAAATTTCTAGTTTCTTCCTCATTCAGCTTTGGAAGATTGGATGTTTCTCAAAATTTATTCATTTCTCCCAGCCTGTCTAATCTGGTGGCATGTACTTGTTCATGATAGTTTCTTTAGGTACTTACACACCTTAAACCCAGGTATTATTAAACAATCTCACCATATTAGTGAGTAGGTGATCAGTGCCCGCTGGGGTAAATAACACCTACTGTGCATGAATGAGTCCACACAGGAGGGCAGGCACCGCTGTCTTCAGAAAGAGCTCTGGGAGAGGTTGGGCCTTGGGCCTGCTATCTGGGATCTTCGATTTCAGGAGTGTTCGAACCTCTCCTAATTGATAAGAATGTCAATGTGCCCAGAGTGGGTAAACAAAAGAATTTACACTGAAGACATCTTTGTTGCTGTGTGTGTGAGGTCTGGGTACTTGCTAAGCCAAGTGGGTGCCCACACACCCAGCCTCCAATACAGACTGGAGCACTGGGTCTATAATGGCCTCACAGTTATCTACATGGTGGTTCCATTGGAGGTCCAATGCGCATCCAGTCCAATGCGCATCCAATGGGCACTCAGGTTGTACATAACATGGCAGTCCAACCCCTGGACAAAAGACCTCAAATTAATAATCAGTCCTACCATCCCCCCACGTATTCAGTTCTAATCACCAGAACCTGGATTATTTTCCTCATCTCTCACTCTTCACCTCTGGCCCATAAACTGAGCTTATCAACACATCCAATCCATGTGCATTTTGCCCACATCTCTTCCTTTTCTCAGTCACCACTGTAGTTCAAACCCCATTACCTTTCACTTGGACCAGCCACAACATCTCCTAACTGGCCTCCCAGCTTCAGCTCTCCCCCCCCCTCTACATTCTTGAAAGCACTGAGTCACTCATAGCCTGCAGAGGAATTTATACTAATTCATATTCAGTACCTGGAAGTTGACCTTCGGCCTTGTCTTTGAGCTTTTCACTCCTACAGAGCTATTTCATCTTTGAGGGACCATGTTGTGCTAATGGAAGAAAGAGAACAACTGAAGCAAAAACCTCTATCAGCATGTTTTGAAAGGGTAATATGCATGACCAGCATGGGACCATGGGGAGACACTTCCATGTGTCTGGAAAAGCCAGCCTAAGCCTCAGCAACCATTGCAGTTGCTCAGTGAGTGCTTGTGGAAGTGGTACTCTATAGGGAACCGTTCTGTGTGGCATAGGGAATGTAGCCCAGCCTCAGCCTCGGAAAATCCAGTGGAAAGTGAGTCAATACACCAGACCCAGGCCCACATATAGGTTCGCCCAGGGGGAATCAGGCCTGCATTGTACCTAGGCTGCTATGAGACATGCTTTTGCTAAAACTCCATCCCCCTGAATTGAGGCAGGAAGTTTCTACTGCAGCTCTTTAAAGTAACTTCTTAAAAAGCTGTGCTAAATTCCCAAGTATGGAGTATAACGAGGTCAACCACTTTTCTCCTTGATCGGCCACATCCTTCTCTATAAAGCAGTTAGCAACATTTGTTCCTTTGTTTTGTGTAAAAAGCAATCACCTACAGGAAACCTATACATAGCAAATGAGGACCGTCCTAGATGTAATGTACCCAGGTAAGCAGTAAAAGCCTGTCAAGGCAGGGGTCCAGGCCCCTACCTGACTGAGAGAGTGGCCACACCATCCCATTTCATCACAGGACTTCTGTAGTCCAAGTGGATTTGTTCCTCACAGCCACAACGCAGGGACCCTGTGGGCCAGGGTCCACATCAGTACTCTGCCAAGATGGCTTCTGGGGTCTTCATCTTGCTACACAGGTATTGTTAAGAAACATGAACATTTGGGTACTGTAGTGAACTAAAAAACCTTCAGTTAAAATGTAAGAATCTTCTACTTCTTGCCCAATCTCACTCTCTCTGTTGTTTCTCCAGAAGGAAGCTCAGCAATAATTTGAAGGCCAGGCTTTGTATTTTGAGCATGGACATGCATCTGTTTTCACCACGGCCCCAGACCATCTATCTGACTGCACCCTGCCCTATACCACAGGCTTTCTAAGGATGAGATGAATTCTGCATTTTCCAGGGGCCCAAGGAAAACCCTCTCACTCCATCCAAGGTCCAGGGCACCCCTGCTCTGTCCATTCCGGATCCAGGCAAACGACCTTCCTCTATCCAGCTTCCATGTAATATGCCCTCCCTCCATCCTGGGTCCCACAAAATAGTTCCACGCTCCTCTAGGATTCAGTGAATACCCAGGCACTCCAACCAGGGACCTGTGTATGCATCCCACCCCCCCCATCCAGTGTCCAAGGAATGCATTCTCCCACCATTAAGAGCCCATGGAAAAACACCCACCCTCCATCTCAGACCCAAGGATTCACCCATCTCCTCCAACATGGGTTCCACAGAATGACCCCTCCCTCCGTCCAGGGTCCAGGAAATAATATTTCCTTCAATTCAGGGTCTAGGGAATACTTCCTCCCTCTACCTAGTGTCCAGGTAATATTCCCTCACTCCATCCTGGGGCCTACAGAATGCCCCTCCATCATCCAGTGTCCAAAAGAATAGCCCCAACTTCTAGCAGGGTTTGGGGAATAACACTTCACTCCTCCCAGCATCCAGGGATACATACCCCTTCCCTCCACCCAGGGCCCAGGGAATGCCTCCTCACTCAATCTATGGCCAAAAAACAAAAAACCAAAAAAAACAAAAAAAACCAATCTCATCCATCCGGGGTCTAGGCAATACCCTACCTGAAGAGAGTCTCACTGAATGATCTTCCCTCCATTCAAGACCCAGGAAATACCTCTCCCCCTCCATGTAAGCCCACAGAATTACATCTCTCTCCATACAGGTCCAAAGGAATACCTCCTGCTTCTACTCACAGCCCAGAGAATACCTTCTACCTGAATACAGGTCCAGGGAATACCACTGACTTCTGTCCAGTGTACAGGGAAAACCTTCTCCCTCCATCCAGTACCCCAGGCAACCCCCTGCCTTTATGCAGGGTTCTGAGTATGCCCCTCCCTCCACCCAGGGTCCACAAAATGCCTCCTTCCTCCATTCAGGGCCCAGGGAGTGCACTCTCCTCCGTCCTGGGTCCCAAGATAGCCCCTGGCTCCAGACCTTATCCTTCAGAATATCCCACCCTTCTCCAAGGATCAGGGAATACCTCCTCCCCTCCATCCAGGGCCCAGGGAATTCCTCCTCCTCCACCCATGGTCTCAGGACTAGCCCCTCCCTCCATCCAGTTTCCACAAAATAACTCTTCCCTCCCTTCAGGGCCCAGGAACCAACCTCTCCTTCAATCCACAGTCGCAGGACCCCCCTTGTCTCTATCTAGTGCCCCAGGAATAGCCCCACGCTCCTCAAGGGATCAGTGAATGCCCACCCCTTCCATCCAGGTTCCTGGGAGTAACACGTCTCTCCATCCATGGTCCCTGGGGTACCCCTCTTCATGCTGTGTCCCACAGAACACCTGTTCCCTCTACCCGGGGTCCCAGAGAATACTGGCTCCCCTCTATCCAAGATCCCAGGAAATATGCCCTCCCATCCACAAAGTTCTAATGTGCAAGTGATGCGGTGTGTTTGGAAAGAGAGAATCCTACATACCTGTTGTATTACTTAGAAGGTTTGGGTTAAACACAGGTGAACCAATGAAAGAACTTTATTTATTTAGGAAGCAATAAATTCCTTGGAAAAAAAGATAAAACTGGAACATAAAAACTTAAGCGGAACTTTTGAAGGGCAACATGGCAGTAGGTACGCTCAGCACGGTGAAAAGGGAAGTCACCCCGAGGCTATGGGGGAAGGCAGTCCCTGCTCAGTTCTTGCTGCCGCCCAGAGTAAAGCTTGTCAAAGAGGGACTCTGCCAGGCTATCTTCCGGGGGCCGCCAGCTTGCGCAGGTTGGTGATGTGCTCCCCCAACTCCTGGATGAACATCCCTTGGTCACGCAGGTAGTCACGCTCCAGGAAGTGACAGACCCTGCCATGCTTCTCCCTGGACAGCTGGTACAGATTCAGCAGGCTCTGGTGCACTCTCTTCGCCAGGTGCAAGGCGCACTCCATGACCCTCAGGCCATTCTCCCACTTCCCTTCCTCAGGCCTGGGGATGTTGCGCAGGCGGGGGTTGGCAGCACACTGGCTCTCCAGCCCCAACAGATACTCCGGTGCTCCCTCTCCTTGTTCGACTGCCGAAGGAAAACAGGCTGAAGTGCTTCAAGGCCGCGTCTCCACGGTCGAAGTAGCAGGCCATGGACATGTACACGTAGGGAGGCGTGCAGCTCCCAAGTTGACCTGGTTGTTGATGGCGGCCTCACACCCGGGTGGTAGTTATGACGCACATGCCAGGGCGCGAATGCGGTAGCCATGTCCGGCAGCGCAGGGCAGGGTGGGGGCAACAAAGGGAAGAAGTCCTGGAAGCGGGAGCTGGACTTGCCCTGTAGCCTCCAAGAGTCCCCGGCGGGTCAGTGGCAGAGCAGAGGGGTGGTGCTCCAGCGCCTGCAGCAGGGGATTCGTGATTGGCTCCGCAACGGAACCGGAAAAGGGAAGGAGGGACCTGAAGGCCGAAAAGTGACCATTCTCGCGAGCGTACAGGAGAGGGAGCAAGGAGGACCCCTTGGTGGGGGGGGGGGGGGGCTGGGGGCGGGTCTGTGGGCAGTGCACCAGCAGCGTGTTCCAGGTTCCGTCACAGCCTGGGTGAGGCGGGAGAAGCTGTTCTGACCTCTTTGACATTTAATGTTTTCAATTTCGCAAGAATATGTCTATGTTTCAAGGACCTTATCTGCCCCCTAATTCCTTCTATAGAAGACATTATTGTTGTATATACCCCTTTTCTTCCCTTAAAGTTCTGAGAATATGAATTTGAATCCTTGGTACAATTCTCTCTGTTTCCTGTGTTATATCTGGGTTCCCCCTGCCCAGAAATAGTTTTGTGAATTCCCTGTCCTTTTTTCTTTTATCTTCCTCATACATTTGGCAAACCTGTGTTCCTGTACAGTTAGGCATAAAGGACTTATGTGGTCAAAGCAGGAATGAGCAGGGGTCTGATCTGGGGTTGTGAAGTGCATTTCACTGCAGGGTTCTGCTGTAAGGGAAGGCTGGAGTGTGCGAGTACTCAGTGGGCCTTGAGGATACATGGCATGGCTTATAGGTAGGAAAGGGGCACTCCCTGGGGACAAAATAAATGTGATACACCTGACATTGCGAGAGTAATACTTTTGTCTTTTAAGTAAATGTGCCCTATTGTTTCCCTCTCGGCAGGTCTGCAATTGTCCTAAAGTCATTTGCTGTCTTGAGAGTGTACTTTGGGGAAATAAAAAGGTGTCACATACCCCAGTTGCATAAAATTCACCTGTGTAGCCATCCATCCAGTCCAGGGTTTTGTTTGTTGCGTGTTTTTTTGTTGTTGTTCTTATTTGTTTTTTTTCCTCTAATGACCGCTTTGATGTCCTTAGCGGTAAGCCCTCTGTTCACAAAATCCAGGTTCCTCTTGATTCATCCTCGGAAGATTGTACGTTTCTAGACTGTATTCCTTTGTTTTTCAGATTCTCTAATTTGGTGACATATACTTGTACATAATACTTTGTATTGCTACTTACAAACATTAAAACGGATATTATTGTAATAGTCTCATCCCACTAGTGGGTAGGTGATCAAGTGCCCACTGTGGGTAAATAACACCCACTGTGCGTGAATGAGTCCACATAGCAGGACTGGCACTGCTGTCTTTAGAAAGGTTTCCTGGAGAGGTGGGACCCTGGGTCTAGTATCTGGGAACTTTGATTGGGGTCCTAATTGATAAGAGTGTCATTGTGCCGGAGTGGGTAAACAATAGAATTTACACTGAAGACATGTTTTGTTTCTGTGTGTATGAGTTCCTGGTACTGCTAAGCCAAGGGTACCTACCCACCCAGCCCCGATACAAACTGGAGCACTGGGTCTATAATGGCCTCACAGTTATCTACAGGAGGTTCCACTTGGACGTCCAATAGGCATCTCGGGTTTTGCATAATATGGCAGTCCCACCCCTGGACAAAAGTCCTCAAATTTGTAAACAGTGCTACCATCCCCCCAGGTATTCAATTCTAATCATCAGAACCTAGATTGTTTTCCTCATCTCTCACTCGTCACCTCTGGCCCATAAGCAGAGCTTATCACCTCATCCAATCCATGTAAAATATGCCCCCATCTCCTTATTTTCTCAGTCAGCACCATAGTTCAACATCCATTCCCTCTCACCAGACCAGCTACAACATCTCTTACCTGGCCTCCCAGCTTCAGCTCTCCCCTTCCCCTACATTCTTGAAAGCACTGAGTCACTAATAACATGCAGAGGAATTTATGCTACTTCATATTCAATACCAGGAATTTGACTGTCGGCCTTGATTTTGTACTTTTCAGTCCTGTGGAGATATTTCACATTTGGGGGATCATTTTGTGCTAATGGAAGAAAGAGGACAACCGAAGCAAAAACCTCTCTTAGCATGTTTTGAAAGGGTAATATGCACGACCAGCATGGGACCATGGGGAGACACTCCCATGTGTCTCGGAAAACCAGCCTAAGGCTCAGCAACCATTGCAGTTGCTCAGTGAGAGCTTGTGGAAGTGCTACTCTATAGGGAACCGTTCTGTGTGGCATGGGGAAGTAGCCCAGCCTCAGACTCAGAAAACCAGTGGGAAGTGAGTCAATACACCAGACCCAGGCCCACAAGGTTCGCCCATGGGGAATCAGGCCTGCATTGTACCTAGGCTGCTATGAGACATGCTTTTGCTAAAACTCCCCACCCTGAATCGAGGCAGGAAATTTCTACTGCATATCTTTAGAGTAACTTCTTAAAAGCTGTGCTAAACGTCCCAGTATGGAGGTAACGACTTAGCCACCTTTCTCCTTGATCGGCCACATCCTTCTCTTTGAAGGAGTTAGCAACATTCTTTCCTTTGTTATCTGTAAAGAGCAATCACCTACAAGGAACCTGTACACAGTAAATAAGGACCATGCTGGATGTAATGTACCCAGAAACGCAATAACACCTGTCCAGGCAGGCTTCCGGGCCCTCTTTCTAACTCAGAGAGAGGCAACCACGTCCCCTTTTCCTCCACAGGACTCTGTATCCACGGGATTTGTTCCTCACAGCCACAACACAGGGACCCCGGGGGCCAGGGTAGGCACGATTCTGCCAAGATGGCTTCTGGGGCCCTCATCTTGCTACACAGGTATTCTTAAGAAACGCGAACATTTGGGTACTGTAGTCAACTAAAAATCTTCAGGTAAAATGTCAGAACCCTCTACTTCTTGCCCAAACTCACTCTCCTTATTGTTTCTCCAGAGACAAGCACAGCAAAAATTTGAAGGCCAGGCTTTGTATATTGAGCATGGACATGCATCTATTTTCACCAGGGCCAAAGACTATGCAGCTAACAGCCCTGTGCCACATACCACAAGGTTTCTGATGAGAAGATAAATTCGGTTTCCAGGGTCCCGAGGAAAACCCCTCGCTGCATTCAGGATTCAGGACATACCTAGTCTGTCCATTCAGGGTCCAGGGAATTCATACTCCCTCCATTCAGGATGAGGAAATACCCCCCCTCCATGTATCGTCCGGGGAATACCCACACACTCCATCCACAGTCCAGGGAATACCCACCTCATGCTTTCAGGGTCCAGGGAATACAACCTCTCCCTCCATCTAGGTTCCAGGTAATATGTCCTCCCTCCATCCAGGGTCCCACAAAAAGCCTCATGCTCCTCAAGATTTCAGTGAGCACCCAGGCCCTCTGCTTCGAGTCCCTGATATACTTCCTTCCCCCATGCAGTGTTCAAGTAATACTTCCTCTCGGGGTGGGTGGATAAAAAAAAATAATACTTCCTCTCTCCATTCAGGGCCCAGGTAAAACACCCTCCATCCATCAGGGAGCCAGAAAATAACCCCTCCTTCCAACCTGGATTCCACCTCTATCCAGTACCCAGGGACTAACCTCTAATCCCAACCTGGGCCCCAGGAAATTACCCACACTCCTCTAGGGTTCAAGAAATATACCCTCCCTCCATCCACAGTCCAGAGAACTTCCTTTCTTCCATAAAGGGTTCAGGGAAAACCCCACCCTGCCTTGAGGTTCCAAGGAATATTGCTCCATCCTTTCAGGGTCTCAGGGACACAGCTTCTTCACTCCAGGTTCCAGGGAGTACCCTCTTCCACCCACCATTTTCCCTGGGCTCTTTTCCAGAGGCTAGGGAATAACCCCTCTCCATTTCAGAGTGCAGGGAATTACTCTTCCCTTCATGCAAGTTCCGGGAAATGCAAGATCCCTAGATCCAGCGTCAAAAGAATAGTCCCATCCTCCTCCGAGTTTCAGGAAACACCCCTCCCTCCACCCAGGACCAGGGAATACCTCCTCCCTCCATACAGGGTCTAGGTAACACCCCCTGCCTCCATCGAGCTACCCAGAGAACCTGCTCTCTCCATTCAGGGTCCCACAGAGTGTCCCCATGCTCACCGAGGGTTCACCCCTACCTTCGATTAAGGTCCAGGGTACAGCTCCTCCCTCCTACCTGTTTCCCAGGAAATGCCCTTTTTCTATCCATGGCCCAGGAAGTACATTCTCATTCCATTCAGGGCATAGGGAATATGACCTCCCTCCACCCAGGGTCCAGGTAATGTTCCCTCCCTCCATGCTGGGACCCCAAGGAATGCCCCTCCATCATCCGGTATCCCACAGGAGAGCCCCAACCTCCCCCGGGGTTCAGGGAATACCACGTCATTCCATCCAGGACAAGGGCATACTTCCTCCCTCAATCCAGGGCCAAGAAAATACAATCTCCCTCCATCCAGGGTCCAGGGAACACTCCACCCACAAGACTGGTCCCCACGGAATGCTCCTCACTCACTCCATTCAAGGCCCAGGAAATACCTCTCCCCTCCATTTAAGCCTGTGGAATACCTGTCTCTTCATCTGGGACATAGAGAATACCTCCTGCCCTCTATCCAAGGCCTGGAGAATACCTTCCTCCTCTATCCAGTATCCCAGGCAACCTCTTCCCTATATCCAGGGTCCAGGCAATGGCCCCTCCCTGCCCAGGGTCCTCAAAATACCTCCTGCCTCACTTCAGGGCACAGGGAATACTCTCTCCCTCCATCCAGAGTCCCAGAGTACTCTCTGGCTTTAGCCATTATCCCTCAGAATATCCCAGCCTCCTATAGGGATCAGGGAATACCTCGTCCCTCAATCCATGGTCCCAGGAATAGCCCCCCTACCATTCACGGTCCACAAAACAACTCCTCCCGCCAATCCGGGCCCAGGAAATACTCTCTCCTTCAACCCAGGGTCCCAGGACAACCCCTTCTCCATCTAGTGTCCCAGGAAATAGCCCCATCATCCTCCTGGGATCAGTGAATACTCACTCTTGTCATCCAGGTTCCTGGGAGTAACTCCACTCTCCATCCATCACCCCAGTGATTACCCCTCCCTTCATTCTCCGTCCCACTGAACACCTGTTCCCTCCAACCAGGTCCCCAAAAAATACTTGATCCCTCTATCCATGGTCCCAAGGAATAGGCCCTCCACTGCCCGGAGATCCTGATCTTAAAGTCATGGGGCGTGTTTGGAAAGACAGACTCCTCTTTTATTACTTAGAACATTTGGGTTTAAAACACACACATGAGTGAAACACCTCTATTTATTTAGGAACCACCAACTTTATTGGAAAAATGGTAAAACTGCAACATAAAAATTTAAACACACCTTTTCAAGGGCAATATGGCAATAGGCACGCTCAGCAAGGTGACCAGGGAAAGTCACCCCGAGGCTATCAGGAAGGCAGTCCAGGGTCATTTCTTCTTGCTATCGCCCAGAGTGAACTTGTCAAAAGAGGTACTCTGCCAGGCCGAATTCCGGAGCTCCCATCTTGCACGGCTTGATGACACGGTCCCCCCAATACTTTGATGAACATCACCTGTTGGTGCAGGTAGTGACTCTCCAGGAAATGGCACAGGTGGCCGTCCCCCTTCTCAGTGGCCAGCTGGTGCAGACTCAGGAGGCTCTGCCTCACTTTCTTCGCCAGGTGCAAGGCACAATACATGGCCCTCAGGCCACTCTGCCATGCTTCCCAGGGAGGACTTCTGATGTCTCGCAGGCGGATTCGGCCCCACCTAATTCTGCAGCTGTGGAAGTGTACATTGATGTGGTTGTTGACAGCAGCCTCACACTCAGGCTGGTAGTTCTGAGGCACAAAAGAGGGCCCGGCCAGCATCTCCATGTCTTCAGGCACAGGCGCGGGGCTGCAAGACTGCAGTGGTGTAGAATCCCAGGCAGTAGGGTGGGCTGTGGCAGGGGTGACTGTGGAGGCTGCGGGGCCCCGAAGTGTCCTGCAGTGGTCCGAAACCCTGGGGTGCTCACGTGTCAGGCCTCTGGCCCTGCTGTTGGCTCAGAGGTGGGACAGAGAAAACCCTCCACTCAATACCGTCGAGGGAGGGAGGGGGAATTAGCATCCAGTACAGTATCGAGACTTAGGGGTCAGGGTCAGGGTATGGCCCTGGTTGCCGGGGTGCTTGAGGGGGGCCCAATGGGGCCAGTAGCATTGACACTTTCCAAGTTCCATGCCAGTCTGGCTCACAAGGCCTTACAGTGCTAGGCATCTGTTATGTGTGACATTTGAAAATGTTCCTCAGGAATATGAGTGCAACTGGTTTCAGTTAATCACCTGCATGAGTTCTTTGAGCAACTTACATGAACACTGCCCTAAAGTGACTGTTTCATTAAACATAGCCCTTTTGTGTTGTCACTGGTTACATTTACTATCACAAAGCTTTGTTTGAACGACTTTGCATGGACGTGAGGACAGTTCCGACAGCCCCACTGACTTCCTAGACCTTGTCCCTCCAGTGATCTCTGCTTTCTCCTCCCATGAAGATACACCTTTTGTAAAGAAGAGGTACATATACATTGTGCAATATTACTCAGACACAGTAAAGAATGAAATCTTATTATCTGAGCAAAATGGATGAACCAAGGGGATATTATGCTCGGTGAACTATGTCAAACACAGGAAGGCCAATACCATAAGATTTCATTTCTCTGTGGAATCTAAAAGACAAAATACATGAACAAACAAAACCAAAAGCAACTCAGAGAGGTCCAACTAATTGTCACACGGGTTGGAGTTTGGGAGGCTGGTGCGAAAGGTGAAGGAATTAAGAAGGACAAATTGGTACTTACAAAATAGAGATGGGGATGTAAAGCACACCATAGGGAATATAGCCAATGTTATTGTACAAATTGTGTGTGGTGGCGGGTGGGCAGTAGAGTTCATAAATTATATAAGTGTCCAACTACTATGCTGTATACCTGAAACTAGTGTAATATGGAGTTCCAAGTATAATGGAAAACATTACTGTTGTTTAAAAAGGCATATTTTCTTGTTGAATCGAACTAAGCAGCCAAGGAAGAGACAGATAAAAGTGGTGGTTAATAAGATGGATCAGACTCGGGCACTGTTCTTGTTGAGAAGTTTGCTTTAATTATTTTGTGATTTGCCAGCATAATATAGACTATTTTGCAGATCGAGAACATAATAGCATTGCATTATGTTGATATTTGCCTGGGAACGAAATAGGAGTTTCATCAAGTTCATTGGAGGTGTCAGGAGAATTGATACCTGAGAGTAGTTGTGGGAACATATTTAAATCAAAAAATCTGAAAGAGCTCACCTTCAGATGATGCGCCACACCAACTACTGTTCGGCATTAGTGCAGGTTCAATGTACAGAATTGGATCGTGTATTTTTGGTCTGGAGAGAAACTTCGCAGGTCCTCTACAGAACTCAAAGAGAAATGCATTGCAATGAGGTGCTCACGCAAAACTGAAAAATTCTATAGGTAGTAGTACTGATGGTCTCCATCGGAGGAAAAAGATGAAGTGTAAGACGCTGAGCACGAAGTACATTGTTGATTGTATGTTTATTTTCTATGACGTCATGGATTCCTTCATTGAAGCGTTTATCCACTTATAATTTCTTACATTCTTGAAACTCATTTTCATTCTTCAGTTACACCTGACATGTAATGGATTATATATTTATTAGCAATCCTGGACTTTATTACCAAAATGCTTTATAGCGTATACGCCTTGTTCTTTTTCCTCACAGTTAAGTGTCGGAATCACTCCAAATGAAGTGCTAAGAAGAGAGAAAATTCAGAGCAGGATGTATAATCATCTCTCATTTGTGAAGGGGGAAAAGATCAATACATATAATATGCACTTATATGTCTCTGGAATTTTATTCAAGAAGGTGCTGTGTGAAGCTGAGATATCAGAGGATCTTCCGCTGTACTGCTGAAAACTTTTATCATGAATATGTTCTATTAAAATTTTTCTTCGATTTTGAAAAAAATGTCTGGATTTTGAGGAACTTCTGCATTTAATGTCCCCAAAAACGCAGGCGCAGATTGCTTTTGACCCAAAGGTGTGTAACTGACCAAAATTCAGCAATCTGGTCTGGAAAAATGAAAACGAAGAATTCTGCTGTTGGTGAGATTAATACATAGGTAGAGAGGCAGGTGAGAAATCTAAACTACTTGGCCTTTCTCTCTATGATTTAAGTACTGAAAAAATATCACTGTTATCATTCCCAGAAAGCCATGCATTTACAAATGGAAATCAGAATATGATGGGAAAAGACCCGGTTAGGAGTTACCCATTAGGGAACAAAATGGGTACGTGTGATAGCTACCCACTGTCATGGTGAGGGCCCTGCGTTGCACTTATTGTCCCAAAATGTATTGTGCTGGAGCCTACACAGCAAACATTCCAATTTCTCCTGACGCCTTCTCAATGAGAACGACGGAGGTGTAGCTACAGGGATGTGCCTGTGGAACAACACAGGATGAGATCTTTCAACAGTTTCCAAAGCTATCTTTTTGCAATAGTGTTCTATGAGATTTGGTAGAAAAGGGACCTCATGATTAGAATGTTTTGGAAATGCTGAACATATTATCCCCGTGTTATAGGTCTACAAAGAATGTTTCTTGAATCAAAGACCTACAATTCCTAGACAATAACTAGAAAGCTACACCAGAAATCCCACTAAGTTGATTAATACCAACCTGTCTGTGTGTGTGTGTGAATTCGTTTGTGTGTGTGTGTGTGTGTGTGTGTGTGTGTGTGTGTGTGAATTTGTTTTTTACTGAACACCTGCTACTATTCTGTGGCAGTGCCTGATACTGAACACAGTCTTGGAAAGGCTGGTCTAAAAATTAGAGACCTGCAAATTAAGATGAAAACACTTTCAGGTGAGGAGGGAGGACTGTGGTAGCAGCCTTCATCAGTCTCTGTTTCCATCCAGGCAATTATTTACTTTTATCCTTCACACCCTTTCATCTTTACTTTTTTTTTTTTTTTTTTTACAGAGGAACCTGTACTAGGGACAAAGAGAAAACTGGCATCTACTACTCTAGAGTAGGTGTGTTCTGTAAACAGTGACAGCATAGCCTGGTAAAATTGTGCTGATTATAAGGACACATATTAGCTTAGGCTCTCTTGGTAGCAAGGGACAAATACTAAATTAGAGTTGGATACTTGAAACCTCCGGGCAGATATACAACCAGGCTCAGCAAAGGTCTGGAATGCAGCTGCTTCATATCTGATAATGCAGTCACTGAACTGGTTTTCAACAAAGGGTGTCTTCCTAAGCAGACATTTTCAGAATCTAGTCCGGAGATTCAAAAGGAACTGTGGTGCTGAAAATATATATGAACTTTTATGCATGATATATACTATATAAAAACGAAGGATAGAAAACACACGTAAGTGGCTGTTTTCTAACTGCAATGTGCAACCCAGGCCTTGGTGACTATGGGAAGTCACTCCTCTGTCTCTGGGGAAGCCAGCCTGAGGCTCACTTGCCATTATCACTCTTGCCCAGTGTTAGCTTATCAAGGGTACTCTACCCTTAGGAATTCCAACATCGCCATCTGACTACCCAGACTTAACTATTCCCTTTTGCATGATTTAATGAACATAAAAATTTCAGGTAAAGCTGATTATCCCTTTATTTTAACCTCTGCCCGACACCATTCTTCACTACTTCCTTAGAGGCAAGGAGTCTCATGGCTTTCATACTGTTTTTAGTATACTTGTACCGTGCACATGAATCCAGCTTAACCAGGGCCCTGTCGGACCTCACCCTCACGTACCTATATTGTTTATAAGGGGAGATTGATTCTGCCTTTCCCAGGGTCCCACACACTACATGCTCCCTCCATCCAAGATCCCCCACACAATGCCTCTCCCTCCACCCAGGGTCCAGGGAATACCACTTCCCTTCCATCCAGGGTCCAAGCAATAAGCCCTCCCTCCAACTAGGGCACAGGGGGCAACCACAAGTCCTGTGGGCTTAATCCGGCCCTCGACCTCCTTTCTCTCCGTTCTGTTGCCATGTTTCTTCCCTGCAGCTGCACTGAGCTCTGGCTTAACAGTTAAGAAGTAGTTACATTTCTAGAGTCCCAAAATTATGTGCGGCCCTTTCAAGGCAACCATGAGTCTCGTGTGGCCCCCGGTGAAAACGAGCGTGATAGCCCTGAACTAGGGTCACACAGACTACCCCCTCCCTCCAAGGTCCCACGGTGTACCCATTCCCTCCATCCAGGGTCCTGGGAATACCACTTCCCTCCATTCAGGGCCACCAGGATACTCCCTCCCTGGATCCAGGGTCCAGGGCATAGCCTTCACTCTATAAAGCAGGAAGGGTATACCTCCTCCCTGCATCCAGGTTCCCACACAAACCTCTCCCCTCTGTCCAGAGCTGCGCGGTATGCCTCCTCCCTCCATCCAGAGCTTCAGGGAATACCTTGTCTGTCCATCCAGAATCCCACGGAATACCTTCTCCCTCCATCCATTCAGGGTCCCAAGAAATGCCCCTCCCTCCATCCAGAGTCCAGGAATTACCTCCATCATCCATCCAGGGTACCAGGGGATAAGTCCATCCTTCATTCAGGGCCCAGGGAACATGCCGACCCTCCATCCAGAATCCATGGAATACCTCCTTCCATCCAGGCGCTCTTGAGGTCCCCACCCCCCACACCCGCACCCATGGAGATCCCAAGCTGCACATGATGGGGCATGCGTGAGTGAAGAGACACCTGCACACTTATTTGGAAGCTTAAAAGGTGACAGTTTTCCACACACAAACCAATGAAACACTTTTAATTATTTAGCAACCAATAACTTTAGGAAGTAAGGATAACACTCGGACTTAAAAACTTAACAGAACGTTTCATAGGTCAATATGGCAAGAGGCATGCTTGGCACCCTGACCAGGGCAAGTCAGGCCCCCGTGGCTGGCTATGGGGAAGGCAGTCCCCGCTCAGTTCTTGCTGTCCTTCAGAGTAAGCTTGTCAAAGAGGGACTCTGCCAGGCTATCTTCCGGGGGTCCCCAGCTTGCGCAGGTTGGTGATGTGCTCCCCCAACTCTTGGATGAACATGGCTTGTTCACGCAGGTAGTCACACTCCAGGAAGTGGAAGACCTTGCCATGCTTCTCAGTGACCAGCTGGTACAGATTCAGCAGGCTCTGGTGGACTCCTTTCGCCAGGTGCAAGGCGCGCTCCATGACCCTCAGGCCATTCTCCCAGTTCTCTTCCTCAGGCCTGGGGATGTTCCACAGGCGGGGGGTTGCCAGCACGCCGGTTCTGCAGCCCCAACAGGTAATCTGCAAGCTCCACCTCCTTCTTTGACTGCCGAAGGAAGAACAGGCTGAAGTGCTTCAAGGCCGCGTCTCCACGGTCGAAGTAGCAGGCCATGGACATGTACACGTAGGAAGCGTGCAGCTCCAAGTTGACCTGGTTGTTGATGGCGGCCTCACACTCCAGGTGGCAGTTCTGACTCACGTGGCAGGGCGCGAATGCGGTAGCCATGTCTTGTAGCGCAGGTGCGGGGTGGGGGCACCAAAGTGAAGAAATCCTGGAAGCGGGAGCTGGAGTTGCGGGGTAGCCTCCGAGAGTCTCCTGGGTGAGTGAGCAGCACCGCAGAGGGGTGGTGCTCCAGCGTCTGCAGCAGGCGACTGGTGGTTGGCTCTGAGATGGAACCGGAAAGGGGAAGGTGGGACCAATTCTCAGGAGTGCTCAGGAGAGGGCGCAAGGAGGATGCCGCGGGGGCCAGTGGGAGTGGCAAAGGGACTTTCTAGGGCGGAGTTGGGGGGCAGGAAGTGGGCAGTACAAAGGAGGCATGTTCCAGGTTCCATCACAGCCTGGGTGAGGCGGGGGAGAATCTGTTCTGACCTCTTAGCATTTAATGTTTGCAATTTTGCATTAATATATCTGTGTTGCAAGAACTTTATCTTTCCTCTAATTCCTTCTATAGAAGGCATTTCCAGTGTGTAAACCCATTTTCCTCCCTTATACTTCTGAGAATACGAATTTGAATTTTTGGTACAGTTCTCTCCTGTTTCTGTGTTATATCTGGGTTCCCACTGCCCAGAATTAGTTCTGTGCGTTCCTTGTCTTTTTTCTTTAATCTTCCTCATACATTTGGCAACCCTGTGAGTTAGGCATAAAGGACTTATGGGGTCAAAGCAGGGAATGAGCAGGGGTCTGATCCTCTGATCTGGGGTTGTGAGGTGCATTTCACTGCAGGGCTTCTGCTGTAAGGGAAGGCTGGAGTGTGCTGAGTTACTCAGTGGGTTTTCCTTTGAGGATACATGGCGTGGCTTATAGGTAGGAAAGGGGCAGTCTTTGTGGACAAACAAATACGATATTTCTGACAGGGGGGAGAGTAATACATTTTTCTTCTAGGTAGATGTGTCCTATTGTTTCCCTTCTCTGCAGATCTGCAATTGTCTTACGTTCATTTGCTGTCTTTGCAGTGTAGTTTGGGGTGAGGAAAGCTGCCAGATACCACAGTTGTATAAAATTCTCTTGTGTAGACATCCTGTCCAGGGCTTTTGTTTATTGGGTGTTTTTTTTTTTTTTAAATTTAGTGACATCTTTGATTTCCTTAGTTGTAAGTCATCTGCTAAAATTTCCAGTTTCTTCCTCATTCAGCTTCGGAACATTGTATGTTTCTCAAAATTCATTTATTTCTTTCAGGTTGTCTAATCTTTTGGCAGATACTCGTTCATGATAGTTTCTTTTGCTGTTTGCAAACCTGAAACACAGATATAATTGTATCAGCCTCATCCCACTAGTGGGTAGGTGATCAGTGCCCACTGTGGGTAAATAACACCTACTGTGCATGAATGAGTCCACACAGGAGGGCAGGCACCGCTGTCTTCAGAAAGAGCTCTGGGAGAGGTTGGGCCTTGGGCCTGCTATCTGGGATCTTCGATTTCAGGAGTGTTCGAACCTCTCCTAATTGATAAGAGTGTCATTGTGCCCAGAGTGGGTAAACAAAAGAATTTACACTGAACACAAGTTTTGTTTCTGTGTGTATGAATTCCTGGTACTTGCTAAGCCAAGGGTGCCTACACACCCTGCTCTCGATACAAACTAGAGCCCTGGGTCTATAATGGCCTCACAGTTATCTACATGGTGGTTCCATTGGAGGTCCGTGGGCATCTCCGGTTTTACATAATATGGCAGTCCCACCACTGGACGAACATCCTCAAATTAATAAACAGTGCTACCATCCCGCAGGTATTCAATTCTAATCACCAGAACCTAGAGTATTTTCCTCATCTCTCACTCTTCACCTCTGGCCCATAAGCAGAGCTCATTGGCTCATTCAATCCATGTGCATTTTGCCCACATCTCTTCCTTTTCTCAGTCACCACTGTAGTTCAACCCCCATCGCCTTTCACCTGGACCAGCCACAACATCTCCTAACTGGCCTCCCAGCTTCAGCTCTTCCCCTCCCTCTACATTCTTGAAAGCACTGAGTCACTCATAACCTGCAGAGGGATTTATGCTAGTTCATATTCCCTACCAGGAAGTTGACTTTCAGCCTTGTCTTTGTGCTTTTCAGTCCTATGGAGCTATTTCAAGTTTGATGGATCATGTTGTGCTAATGGAAGAAAGAGGACAACTGAAGCAAAAAACTGTATTAGCATGTTTTGAAAGGGTAATATGCATGACCAGCATGGGACCATGGGGGAGACATTCCCATGTGTCTGGGAAAGCCAGCCTAAGTTTACGCAACCATTGCAGTTGCTCAGTGAGTGCTTGTGGAAGTGATACTCTATAGGGAACCATTCGGTGTGCTGTTAGGAATGTAGCCCAGCCTCACTGTCGAAAAATCCAGTGGGAAGTGGGTCAACACACCAGACCCAGGCCCACGGATAGGTTCTCCCATGGGGAATCAGGCCTGCATTGTATCCACGCTGCCATGAGTCTTGCTTTTGCTAAACTCCCTCACCTTGAATTGAGACAGAAAATGTCTACTGCCTGTCTTTAAAGTGACTTTCTAAAGGGTTTGCTAAATGTCCCAAGCATGGAATGTAACCAGTTCAACCACTTTTCCCCTTGTTCTGCCACATCCTTCTCTTTGAAGGAGTTAGGAACATTCTTTCCCTTGTTATCTGTAAAAGGCAATCACGTACAAGGAACCTGTACATAGTAAAGGAGGACCATGCTGGATGGAATGTACCCAGAAAAGAAATAAAATCAAGTCTAGGCAGGGGTCCAGGCCTTCTCTCTCACTGCGAGATTGGCCACGCAGTCCCTTTTCCTGCACAGGACCTCTGTGCAGGAAATTGTCCACGTGAATTTGTTCCTCACAGCCACAACACAGGGACCCTGTGGGCCAGGGTAGGCATCAGTATTCTGCCAAGATGGCTTCTGGGGTCTTCATCTTGCTACACAGGTATTCTTAAGAAACGTGAACATTTGGGTACTGTAGTCAACTAAAAATCTTCAGGTAAAATGTCAGAACCCTCTACTTCTTGCCCAAACTCACTCTCCTTATTGTTTCTCCAGAGACAAGCACAGCAAAAATTTGAAGGCCAGGCTTTGTATTTTGAGCATGGACATGCATCTATTTTCACCAGGGCCAAAGGCTATGCAGCTAACAGCCCTGTGCCATATACCACAAGGTTTCTGATGAGAAGATAAATTCTGCATTTTCCAGGGTCCCGAGGAAAACCCTCTCGCTGCATTCAGGACTCAGGACATACCTAGTCTGTCCATTCAGGGTCCAGGGAATTCATGCTCCCTCCATTCACGATGAGGAAATACCCCTTCCCCTCCATGTATCGTCCGGGGCATACCCATACACTCCATCCAGGGTCCACTGAATACCTCCTCCATGCATTCAGGTTTCAGGGGATACAACCTTCCTCAATACAGGTACCACACGATAGGTCCTCCCCCCATCCAGGGTCTTACCAAAAGCCCAATGCCCCTCCAGACTTCAGTGAATACCCAGGCCAACCATGCAGGGACCTAGGTATATTCATTCTCTCCCCCCATCTAGTGTCCAAGGAATACCTCTTCACTTCATTCAGGGCCCAGGTAAAGCACCCTCCATCCATCTGAGATCCAGGGAATATCCCTCTGTCCAACCTGTGTTCAATAGTATGCCCTTGCCTCCATCCAAGACGCAGGAACTATCCTCTACCCCCAAACTGGGGACCAGGGAATGACCCACACTCCTCTAGGGTTCAAGAAATATACCCTCCCTCCAATCACAGCCCAGGGAATTTCCTTTCTTCCATAAAGTGTTCAGGGAATAACCCCACCCTGCCTCGAGGTTCCAGAAAATATTGCTCCATCCTTCCAGGGTCTCAGGGATACACCTTCTTCCCTCCAGGTTCCAGGACCTCCCCTCTCCCACCCACCATTTTCCCTGGGCTCTCTCCCAGAGTCTAGGGAATAACCCCTCTCTCATTCCAGAGTGCAGAGAATTACCCTCCCTTTCATGAAAGTTCCATGAAATGTAAGCTCCCTCAATCCAGGGTCAAAAGAATAGTCCCATCCTCCAAGTTTCAGGAAATACCCCTCCCTCCCTCCCTCCCTCCCTCCCTCCCTCCCTCCCTCCCTCCCTCCCCCCAGGACCAGGGAATACCTCCTCCCTGCATCCAGGGACTTAGTAACACCATCTCCCTCCATCAAGCTTTCCAGAGAACCCCCTCTCTCCATCCAGGGTCCCAGAGAATGTCACCCCACTGAGCCTGGGTTTACTTCTACCTTCCATTAAGGTCCAGGGTATAGTCCCTCACTCCTACCCATTTCCTAGGGAATGCCCTCCCTCCATACATGGCCCAGGAAATGCATTCTGCTTCCATTCAGGGTCCATGGAACATGACCTCACTTCACCCTGGGTCCAGGTAATATTCTCTCACTCCATCCTGGGACCCCAAGGAATGCCCCTCCATCATCCAGTATCCCACTGGATAGCCCCAACCTCCCTGGGGTTCAGGGAATACCACATAATTCCATCCGGGACAAGGGCATACTTCCTCCCTCAATCCAGGGCCAAGAAAATACAATCTCCCTCCATCCAGGGTCCAGGGAATACTCCACCCACAAGACTAGTTCCCACGGAATGCTCCTCACTCCATTCAAGGCCCAGGAAATAACTCTCCCCTCCACTTAAGCCCATGGAATAACCTGTCTCTCCATCTGGGGCCCAGAGAATACCTCCTGCCTCCATCCAAGGCCCGAAGAATACCTTCTTTCTCATCCAGTATCCCAGTCAACCTGCTCCCTATATCCAGGGTCCAGGTAATGGCTGCTTCCTCCACCCAGAACCCACAAAATACCTCCTTCCTCGCTTTAGGGCCCAGGGAACACTATATCACCCTATCCAGGGTCCCAGTATACCCCCCTGACTCCAGGCATTACCCCTCACAATATCCCATCCTCCTCTAGGGATCAGGGACTATCTCCTCCCTCAATCCATGGTCCGAGAAATAGTCCCTCCCACCTCCCAGGGTCCAAAAACAGCTCCTCCCACCAATCCGGGCCCAGGAAATACTCTCTCCTTAAACCCAGGGTTTCAGGATACCCCCCATCTCCATCTGGTGTCCCACATAATAGCCCCACCCTCCTCCAGAGACTAGTGAATACCCACCCTTGCCACCTCGGCTCCTGAAACTAACTCCTCTCTCCATCCATGGTCCCAGGGATACCCCCCTCCCTTCACGCTCTGTCCCACAGACACTGATTCCCTCTATCCAGGTTCCCAAAGAATACTCGGTCCCTCTATCCATGGTCCCAGGGAACAGGCTCTCCCATCCACGGAGATCTTCATCTGAAAGTGATGGGGTGTGGTTGGAAAGAGAGACTCCTACATACCTGTTTTATTACATAGAAGGTTTGCGTTTCAAACACACGCATCAATAAAACTCCTTTTTTAATCTAGGAACCAACAACTTTATTAGAAGAAATGGTAAAACTGCAACATAAAAGCTGAAGTGAACATTTTGAAGGGCCATATGGCAATAGGCACGCTCAGCACAGTGACCAGGGGAATTTGCCCTGAGGCTATCGGGAAGGCAATCCAGGGACAGTTCTTCTTGCTGTCACCCAGGGTGAGCGTGTCAAAGAGGTACTCTGCCAGGCCGGATTCCGGAGCTCCCACCTTGCGCAGCTTGATGACACGGCCCCCCAACTCTTTGATGAACATCACCTGTTGCTGCAGGTAGTGACTCTCCAGGAAATGGCACAGGTGGCCCTCCCCCTTGTCAGTGGCCAGCTGGTGCACACTCGGCAGGCTCTGGTTCACTTTCTTCGCCAGGTGCAAGGCGCAGTCCATGGCCCTCAGGCCACTCTACCATGCATCCCAGGGAGGACTGCTGATGTCCCGCAGGCGGATTCGGTCCCCTCGCTGGTTCTGCAGCCGCATCAGCCTCTCCCTGTGCTCCTTCTCCTAGTTTGACCTCTGCAGGAAGAACTGGCGGAAGTGCTTCAGGGTCAGGTCCTCGAGGTCGAAGTAGAAGGCCAGGGAGGAGTACACGTAGGAGGCGTGGAAGTGTACGTTGATGTGGTTGTTGACGGCAGCCTCACACTCAGGCTGGTAGTTCTGAGGCACAAAGGAGGGCCCGGGCAGCATCTCCATGTCTTCAGGCGCAGGCGCGGGCCTGCAAGACTGCAGTGGTGCAGAATCTCAGGCTGCTGGGTGGGCTGTGGCAGGGGCGACTGTGGAAGCTGCAGAGCCCCAGAGTGTGCTGCAGTGGCGCCAACACAGGCGTGCTGACGTGTCAGTCCTCAGGCGCTGCTGTTGGCTCTGAGGTGGGACCAGAAGAACCCACCCACGCAGTAGTTTTGAGGGGAGGGGGGAGGCAGCCTGTGATGGGCTTGGGGGTCAGGGTCATGGCAGGGCCACGTTGGTGGGGGTGCTTTAGGGGGGAATAAGGGGGCCAGCGGCACTGACACTTTCCATGTTCCATTCCAGCCTGGCTGACAGGGCCTCTCAGGGCTGGGCATGTGGCCAGTATGACCTTTAAAATGTTCTTCAGGAATACAAGTGCAACTGTTTTCAATCAATCACCTACATGATATCTGTGAGCAACTTACATGAATATTGCCCTAATGTGGTTGTTTCATTAAACAAAGCCATTTTGTGGTATCATTGGTTACATTTAATACCTCGAAGCTTTGTTTGAATGACTTCGCATGGACATGAGGCCAGGTCCAACAGCCCTACTGACTTCCTAGACCTTGTTCCTCCAGTGATCCCTGCTTTTTCCTCCCACTCTCAGTTTCACATTCCTCCCAATGATCAGTTCCACATTTCCCTGACAGGAGATCAGGGCCTCGAGCGTCTCAGTGACTGGGGCACCTCTCCATCTTTCACTGTTGGAGTTTGTTCTTCACTCCCCTTACTCTCTCCTGCCTTAATCTTTCAGCCCAGTCCTGGAGACACCTTCCTTCTGCCCTGTCTGCACCCCAATGTGGAGTGTCGGGTGACCTCTTCACTGAACCCCCAGAGGCCTTCACCCATTTCACCTGGCTTGCCAGTCTCTGTGCTCTTAGGTAAGCACAGACTTCGGTTCCCTCTGGCAGGAAACAAAAGGTTTAGTTAAATCCTTAAAGAAAGCCCTTAACCCTGTGGATGTATTCATCCCCTCCAACCACATTTGTAGTTTCACTGCTACTCAGTAAGCCTTTTTGCTCTAAAGCTTTCAGTTAAATTCTAAGGAAGGAGCCAAAGTAGTTGAGTACACCACTGATGTCAAATTGTCCTTAATTAACTCAACAAACCCTTATATCAAAAATGGCACAGGCACTAGTGTAGGGTCTGGGCAAATACTAGGAACAAAGAGAGACTTTGTCTGTTCCCATGAGATTTTTAAATTCTAGAGCACAGATGTCAAACACAGGGTGTGCAGGCTGAATCCAGCCCTCGAACTTGTTTTATCCAGGTTGGCACTTACTTGTACCCTGTGGCACTGCTGAACTCTGGCTAAATAGTTAAGGAGTAGTAACATTTTGAAAGTCCTAAAATCATAGAAGGAAGAGATGAAGCTGGGAGGCCAGTTAGGATATGTTGTGGCTGGTCCAGGTGAAAGGTAATGGGGGTTGAACTACAGTGGTGACTGAGAAAAGAAAGAGATGTGGGCAAATTACACATGGATTGGATGTGATGATAAGTTCAGTTTAGGGGCCAGAGGTGAAGAGTGAGAGATGAGGAAAATGCTCCAAGTTCTGGTGATTAGAACTGAATACCTGGGGGACGGTAGCACTGTTTACTAATTTGAGGACTTTTGTCCAGGGGTTGGAATGTCATCTTATGTACAACCTGAGTGCCCATTGGATGCGCATTGGACTGGATGCCCATTGGGCCTCCAATGGAACCACCATGTAGATAACTGTGAGGCCATTATAGACCCAGGGCTCCAGTTTGTACTGGGGGCTGGGTGTGTGGGCACGCTTGGCTTAGCAAGTACCAGGAACTCATACACACAGAAACAAAGATGTCTTCAGTGTAAATTCTTTTGTTTACCCACTCTGGGCACAATGACATTCTTATCAATTAGGAGAGGTTCGAACACTCCTGAAATCAAAGATGCCAGATAGCAGGCCCAAGGCCCAACTTCTCCCAGAGATCTTTCTGAAGACAGAGGTGCCAGCCCTCCTATGTGGACTCATTCATGCACAGTAGGTATTATTTACCCACAGCAGGCACTGATCACCTACCCACTAATATGATGAGACTGTTACAATAATACCTGTGTAAGTACCTAAACAAACTATCATGAACAAGTACATGCCACCAGATTAGACAGGCTGGGAGAAATGAATAAATTTTGAGAAACATCCAATCTTCCAAAGCTGAATGAGGAAGAAACTAGAAATTTGAACACATGGCTTAGAACTTAAGAAATCAAAGCAGTCATTTAAGAACAAAAAATTAAAACCTTAAAACACCTCAACAAACAAAAGCCCTGGACAGGATGTCTACACAAGAGAATTTTATACAACTGCGGTATCTGGCAGCTTTCCTCACCCCAAACTACACTGCGAAGACAGCAAATGACTTTAAGACAATTGCAGACCTGCCGAGAAGGGAAACAATAGGGCACATTTACTTAAAAGACAAAAGTATTACTCTCGCAATGTCAGGTGTATCACATTTATTTTGTCCCCAGGGAGTGCCCCTTTCCTACCTATAAGCCATGCCATGTATCCTCAAAGGAAAACCCACTGAGTAACTCAGCACACTCCAGCCTTCCCTTACAGCAGAAGCCCTGCAGTGAAATGCACCTCACAACCCCAGATCAGACCCCTGCTCATTCCCTGCTTTGACCACATAAGTCCTTTATGCCTAACTGTACAGGAACACAGGTTTGCCAAATGTATGAGGAAGATAAAAGAAAAAAGGACAGGGAATTCACAAAACTATTTCTGGGCAGGGGGAACCCAGATATAACACAGGAAACAGAAGAGAATTGTACCAAGGATTCAAATTCATATTCTCAGAACTTTAAGGGAAGAAAAGGGGTATATACAACAATAATGTCTTCTATAGAAGGAATTAGAGGGCAGATAAGGTCCTTGAAACATAGACATATTCTTGCGAAATTGAAAACATTAAATGTCAAGAGGTCAGAACAGCTTCTCCCCGCCTCACCCAGGCTGTGACGGAACCTGGAACATGCTGCTGGTACCCTGCCCACCTGTACAACCCCCCCTCTGCACCCCGTCTTTGCCCCTCCCACTCTCAGGGGTCCTCCTTGCTCCCTCTCCTGTATACTCGCGAGAATTGCTCACGTTTTCCATCTTCAGGATTCACCTTCCCTTTCCGGTTCCATCTCACAGCCAACCAACAGTCGCCTGCTGCAGGCGCTGGAGCACCACCCCTCTGCGGTGCTACTGACTCACCTGGGGACTCTCGGAGGCTACAGGGCAAGTCCAGCTCCCGCTTCCAAGACTTCTTCGCTGTGGTGCCCCCACCCTGCACCTGCACTACCAGACATGGCGACCGCATTGCCGCCCTGCCATGTGGGTCAGAATTGCCACCCTGAGTGTGAGGCCGCCATCAACAGCCAGGTCAACTTGGAGCTGTACACCTCCTACGTGTACGTGTCCATGGCCTGCTACTTCGACCTTGGAGACGCGGCCTTGAAGCACTTCAAGCTGTTCTTCCTTCAGCAGTCGAAGAAGGAGGTGGACCTCGCGGAATCTCTGTTGGGGCTGCAAAACCGGCATGCCGGCAACCTCTGCCTGCCCAATATCCCCAGGCCTAAAGAAGAGAACTGGGAGAATGGCCTGAGGGTCATGGAGTGCGCCTTGCACCTGGCGAAGAGAGTGCACCAGAGCCTGCTGAATCTGCACCAGGTGGTCACCGAGAAGCACGGCCAGGGCTGTCACTTCCTGGAGCGTGACTACCTGCGTGACCAAGCGATGTTCATCCAAGAGTTGGGGGAGCACATCACCAACCTGCGCAAGCTGGCGGCCCCGGAAGATAGCCTGGCAGAGTCCCTCTTTGACAAGCTCACGCTGAAGGACAGCAAGAAGTGAGCCGGGACTGCCTTCCCTATAAGCCAGCCGCGGGGTGACTTGCCCTGGTCACCGTGCTGAGCTTGCCTATTGCCATAGTGCCCTAGGAAACGTTCAGTTAAGTTTGTTTGTTTGTTTGTTTGAGTATTATCATTACTTCCTAAAGTTACTGATTACTAAATAATTAAAGGCGTTTCATTGGTTCCTGTGTGCAAACGGTCACCTTTTGTTTTAAAATAAGTGCGCAGGAGTCTCTCTCTCACACATGGCCCATCATGTGCAGTTTGAGATCTCCATGGGTGGGGGGAGGGGATATCTCATGGGAGCCTGGATGGAAGGAGGGGTTCCATGAATCCTGGGTGGAGGGCGAGGGTATTCCCTGCGCCCTGAATGAAGGGTGGACTTATTATTCCCTGGGACCCTGGATGGATGATGGAGGTAATTCCTGGACTCTGGATGGAGGGAGGGGCATTTCTTGGGACCCTGAATGGATGGAGGGAGAAGGTATTCCGTGGGATTCTGGATGGACAGACAAGGTATTCCCTGAAGCTCTGGATGGAGGGAGGAGGCATACCGCGCAGCTCTGGACAGAGGGGAGAGGTTTGTGTGGGAACCTGGATGCAGGGAGGAGGTATACCCTTCCTGCTTTATAGAGTGAAGGCTATGCCCTGGACCCTGGATCCAGGGAGGGAGTATCCTGGTGGCCCTGAATGGAGGGAAGTGGTATTCCCAGGACCCTGGATGGAGGGAATGGGTACACCGTGGGACCTTGGAGGGAGGGGGTAGTCTGTGTGACCCTAGTTCAGGGCTATCACGCTCGTTTTCACCGGGGGCCACACGAGACTCATGGTTGCCTTGAAAGGGCCGCACATAATTTTGGGACTCTAGAAATGTAACTACTTCTTAACTGTTAAGCCAGAGCTCAGTGCAGCTGCAGGGAAGAAACATGGCAACAGAACGGAGAGAAAGGAGGTCGAGGGCCGGATTAA
Source organism: Artibeus jamaicensis (assembly GCF_021234435.1). NCBI lineage: Eukaryota > Metazoa > Chordata > Mammalia > Chiroptera > Phyllostomidae > Artibeus > Artibeus jamaicensis. The sequence continues at coordinate 2,495,115 of NW_026522028.1, read as the reverse complement.
GCCCACAGGACTTGTGGTTGCCCCCTGTGCCCTAGTTGGAGGGAGGGCTTATTGCTTGGACCCTGGATGGAAGGAAGTGGTATTCCCTGGACCCTGGGTGGAGGGAGAGGCATTGTGTGGGGGATCTTGGATGGAGGGAGCATGTAGTGTGTGGGACCCTGGGAAAGGCAGAATCAATCTCCCCTTATAAACAATATAGGTACGTGAGGGTGAGGTCCGACAGGGCCCTGGTTAAGCTGGATTCATGTGCACGGTACAAGTATACTAAAAACAGTATGAAAGCCATGAGACTCCTTGCCTCTAAGGAAGTAGTGAAGAATGGTGTCGGGCAGAGGTTAAAATAAAGGGATAATCAGCTTTACCTGAAATGTTTATGTTCATTAAATCATGCAAAAGGGAATAGTTAAGTCTGGGTAGTCAGATGGCGATGTTGGAATTCCTAAGGGTAGAGTACCCTTGATAAGCTAACACTGGGCAAGAGTGATAATGGCAAGTGAGCCTCAGGCTGGCTTCCCCAGAGACAGAGGAGTGACTTCCCATAGTCACCAAGGCCTGGGTTGCACATTGCAGTTAGAAAACAGCCACTTACGTGTGTTTTCTATCCTTCGTTTTTACATAGTATATATCATGCATAAAAGTTCATATATATTTTCAGCACCACAGTTCCTTTTGAATCTCCGGACTAGATTCTGAAAATGTCTGCTTAGGAAGACACCCTTTGTTGAAAACCAGTTCAGTGACTGCATTATCAGATATGAAGCAGCTGCATTCCAGACCTTTGCTGAGCCTGGTTGTATATCTGCCCGGAGGTTTCAAGTATCCAACTCTAATTTAGTATTTGTCCCTTGCTACCAAGAGAGCCTAAGCTAATATGTGTCCTTATAATCAGCACAATTTTACCAGGCTATGCTGTCACTGTTTACAGAACACACCTACTCTAGAGTAGTAGATGCCAGTTTTCTCTTTGTCCCTAGTACAGGTTCCTCTGTAAAAAAAAAAAAAAAGTAAAGATGAAAGGGTGTGAAGGATAAAAGTAAATAATTGCCTGGATGGAAACAGAGACTGATAAAGGCTGCTACCACAGTCCTCCCTCCTCACCTGAAAGTGTTTTCATCTTAATTTGCAGGTCTCTAATTTTTAGACCAGCCTTTCCAAGACTGTGTTCAGTATCAGGCACTGCCACAGAATAGTAGCAGGTGTTCAGTAAAAAACGAATTCACACACACACACACACACACACACACACACACAAACGAATTCACACACACACACACACACACAGACACAGGTTTGTATTAATCAACTTAGTGGGATTTCTGGTGTAGCTTTCTAGTTATTGTCTAGGAATTGTAGGTCTTTGATTCAAGAAACATTCTTTGTAGACCTATAACACGGGGATAATATGTTCAGCATTTCCAAAACATTCTAATCATGAGGTCCCTTTTCTACCAAATCTCATAGAACACTATTGCAAAAAGATAGCTTTGGAAACTGTTGAAAGATCTCATCCTGTGTTGTTCCACAGGCACATCCCTGTAGCTACACCTCCGTCGTTCTCATTGAGAAGGCGTCAGGAGAAATTGGAATGTTTGCTGTGTAGGCTTCAGCACAATACATTTTGGGACAATAAGTGCAACGCAGGGCCCTCACCATGACAGTGGGTAGCTATCACACGTACCCATTTTGTTCCCTAATGGGTAACTCCTAACCGGGTCTTTTCCCATCATATTCTGATTTCCATTTGTAAATGCATGGCTTTCTGGGAATGATAACAGTGATATTTTTTCAGTACTTAAATCAAAGAGAGAAAGGCCAAGTAGTTTAGATTTCTCACCTGCCTCTCTACCTATGTATTAATCTCACCAACAGCAGAATTCTTCGTTTTCATTTTTCCAGACCAGATTGCTGAATTTTGGTCAGTTACACACCTTTGGGTCAAAAGCAATCTGTGCCTGCGTTTTTTGGGACATTAAATGCAGAAGTTCCTCAAAATCCAGACATTTTTTTTCAAAATCGAAGAAAAATTTTAATAGAACATATTCATGATAAAAGTTTTCAGCAGTACAGCGGAAGATCCTCTGATATCTCAGCTTCACACAGCACCTTCTTGAATAAAATTCCAGAGACATATAAGTGCATATTATATGTATTGATCTTTTCCCCCTTCACAAATGAGAGATGATTATACATCCTGCTCTGAATTTTCTCTCTTCTTAGCACTTCATTTGGAGTGATTCCGACACTTAACTGTGAGGAAAAAGAACAAGGCGTATACGCTATAAAGCATTTTGGTAATAAAGTCCAGGATTGCTAATAAATATATAATCCATTACATGTCAGGTGTAACTGAAGAATGAAAATGAGTTTCAAGAATGTAAGAAATTATAAGTGGATAAACGCTTCAATGAAGGAATCCATGACGTCATAGAAAATAAACATACAATCAACAATGTACTTCGTGCTCAGCGTCTTACACTTCATCTTTTTCCTCCGATGGAGACCATCAGTACTACTACCTATAGAATTTTTCAGTTTTGCGTGAGCGCCTCATTGCAATGCATTTCTCTTTGAGTTCTGTAGAGGACCTGCGAAGTTTCTCTCCAGACCAAAAATACACGATCCAATTCTGTACATTGAACCTGCACTAATGCCGAACAGTAGTTGGTGTGGCGCATCATCTGAAGGTGAACTCTTTCAGATTTTTTGATTTAAATATGTTCCCACAACTACTCTCAGGTATCAATTCTCCTGACACCTCCAATGAACTTGATGAAACTCCTATTTCGTTCCCAGGCAAATATCAACATAATGCAATGCTATTATGTTCTCGATCTGCAAAATAGTCTATATTATGCTGGCAAATCACAAAATAATTAAAGCAAACTTCTCAACAAGAACAGTGCCCGAGTCTGATCCATCTTATTAACCACCACTTTTATTTGTCTCTTCCTTGGCTGCTTAGTTCGATTCAACGAGAAAATATGCCTTTTTAAACAACAGTAATGTTTTCCATTATACTTGGAACTCCATATTACACTAGTTTCAGGTATACAGCATAGTAGTTGGACACTTATATAATTTATGAACTCTACTGCCCACCTGCCACCACACACAATTTGTACAATAACATTGGCTATATTCCCTATGGTATGCTTTACATCCCCATCTCTATTTTGTAAGTACCAATTTGTCCTTCTTAATTCCTTCACCTTTCGCACCAGCCTCCCAAACTCCAACCCGTGTGACAATTAGTTGGACCTCTCTGAGTTGCTTTTGGTTTTGTTTGTTCATGTATTTTGTCTTTTAGATTCCACATAGAAATGAAATCTTATGCTATTGGCCTTCCTGCGTTTGACATAGTTCACCGAGCATAATATCCTCTAGGTGCTTCCATTTTGTTCAAATGATAAGGTTTCATTCGTTACTGTGGCTGACTAAAAATCCCCAGTGTATATGTACCTCTTCTTTACAAAAGCCATCTCTTGGCTTCTGTAAGTAATGTTGCAGTACACATAGGATTGCAGAAGTCTTTGTGAATTAATGTCTTGCATTTCTTTGGGTAAATTCCCATAAATGGGATTGATGGTTCTTATAGTAGTAGTATCTTTTAAATTTTTGAGGACCTCCACACTGTTTCCCATGGCATGCACCAATTTAAATTCCACCAAGAATGCATGAGGACGGTTCCCTTTTATTGACATCCTTTTGAACACTTGTTGTTTGTAATTGTATTATTAGTCATTGAGATTTTTTTAGTGTAATTTCCCATTTCCTTTTACCCCCATTTTACCCACCCTCCCCCGCCACCACCACGCTGTTCTCTGCGCCCATGAGTCTTTTCCCTTTTTGCTGAGTCCCTCCACCCACTGACGACCCCCAAAAGCTGTTGTTAGCCTGCTCTCTATCTGTGAGTCTGCCACTATTTTGCTTGTTAGTTCAGTGTATCCATTCGATTCCACATATGAGGAAAATCATATTTGTCTTTCTGGGACTGGCTTACTTCACATAATATAACGTTCTCCAGGTCCCTTCATGCTGTCACTAAGTGTAAAATTTTCTTCTTATTTATGGCCAAGTAGTATTCCATTGTGTAAACGCCCCATAGTTGCTTTATCCATTCATCTACTGATGGACACCTGGGCTGCTTCTATAACCTTGCAATTGTAATGCTGCAGTGAATATAGGAATATTTATGTTCATTCGAATTGGTGTTTCTAGTTTCTTCACCTAAATTCCCAGAAGCGGGATTGTTGTGTCCATTTTCAGTTTTTTGAGCTACCTCTATACTGCTTTCCACAGTGGCTGCATCAGTCTGCATTCTCAGCAAAAGCGCACTAGGGCTCACTTTTCTCCACATCCTCACCAGCACTTGTTTGTTGATTTATTTATGATGGCCATCCTGATCATTGTGAGGTGATATTTCATTGTGGTTTTAATTTGTATTTCTCTGATGATTAGTCACGTTGAGCATCTTTTCATATGTGCGTTGGCCATCTGTATTTCTTCTTTGGAGAAGTGTCTGTTCAGGTCCTTTGCCCAGTTTTTAAAAAACATGCAATCCTTTCTTTTGTTTCTATGGTGTCACGTTACTATTAAACCAACCTTACATTCCAGGAACAAATACCACTTGATCGTGGTGTATGGTCTTTTTAATGTATTGCTAAATTCTGTTTGCTAATATTTTTTTTCAGGACTTTTGCACATATTTTCATCAGTGATATTGGACTATAATTTTCTTTCTTTGTGGTGTCTATCTGGTTTTGGAATCAGAGTAATGGTAGCCTCATCGAGTGAGTTTGGGAACCTTCCCTCCTATTCAATTTTTTGGAATTGTACAAGAAGGATACATGTTAATGTTTTGAATATTTGGTGAAATTCACTTGTGAAGCCATCTGGTCCAGGACTTTTGTCCGTGGGTTTTTTTTTTTAAGAACTGACTTGATTTTGTGAGTAGTTATCGTTCACTTTAGGTTTACTGTTTCTGCTTGAGTCAGTCTTGAAAATTGTATATTTCTAGAAATTTATTTCTTCTAGGTAGTTCAAGTTGTCAGCATACAACTGTACGCAATATTTTCTTATATTCCTTTGCGTTCTGTGCTGTCAGGTGTCATTTCTCCTCTTTCATTTCTGATTTTATTTACTAGGATCCTCTCTTTTTTCTTGATGAATCCAGTTAAAGGTCTGTCAAATTTGTGTGTCTACTCAAAGAACCAGCTCTTGATTTCATCGATCATTTCTAGTGCAGTTTTAGACTCTATTTCATTTATTTCTTTGCTCTGATATTTGTTATTTCATTTCTTCTAGTCACTTTGGGCTTTGTTTCTGACTCTATTCTTATTTCCTTTAGGCATAAGTTGAGATTGTTTGAGATTTTTCTTTCATCTTGAGGTAGGCCTGTGTCACTATGATTTCCCTCCCAGAACTGCTTTGTTTGTGTTCTGTAGATTTGGGGTCATTGTGTTTTCATGATCATTTATCTGAAGGGGTCTTTTGATTTCTTCCTTAAGCCATTCGTTGTTTAGTAGGATGTTATGTAGCCTCCACGTGTTTGCGTGTTTTTTAGTTTTCTCCTTGTAATTGATTTCTAATTTGAAACTATTGTGATTGAAGAAGAAGCTTGTTATGATTTTAATCTTCTTAAATTTATTGAGACTGGTTTTGTGTCTTAACATGTGCTCTATCCTGTAAAATGTTCCACGTACACTAAAAAAGAATGTATATCCTGCTGCTTTTGGGCGTGATGTCCTAATGTAATCAATTAAGTCAATCTGCTCTAATGTACCCTTAAAGACAATTATTGGGTTGGCCAGAAAGGTTGTTTAGTTTTTATCTATACAACGGCTCTAGTAGTGCTTAGTTGTCTTTAAATTCATTTGAAACAATTTCGTTAGATTGTATTGTGACAGTCGTCATAACAGCATGCATTAAGAAGAAACAAAATTGGTGAATTTTTGTGCAACCATTTTAATACTGAAGGTGGAAGAAGATACGCAACATTTTGGGCATATTATGGTTTATTATTTCAAGAAAGCTAAAAGTGCAACGGAAACGTGGAAAGATCATCTTTGCAATGTATGGAAAAGGTGCCGTGACTGATCAAATGTGTCAAAAGTGGTTTGTGACATTCCTTGGTACTATTGGTATTTTGGCCAAGTAATTCTTTCCTATGGGGCTGTCTCATGCATTGGAAGATGTTTAGCAGGGCCCCTGGCCTCTACTCACTCGAAGCCAATAGCAGGAGATAGCCAACGTACTTAAAATATCCGAATCAATAAAGTTATTAGTGAAAATGCAAAACGTGTCTTTTATTTTATGGGAAAAACTAAATGGACTTTTCAGCCAACCCGATATTTTCGCATTGATAAGTTATCCGAATGCTCTTTTCATTGATGTCAACAGGGTATTGACATCCCCTTGCATTACTATACTGCTTTCGATGTCTACTTTTATGTCCGTCAATGTTTTTGTCATATATTTAGATGCTTCTGCGCTGGGTGCATAAATGCTTACAAGGGTTATATCCTGTTGTGGGATGGATCCCTTTATCTTATGTGATGTGTTTTTGTACCTTTCATTATAGCCTTTGTTTTAAAGTCTATCTTGTATGACATAAGCTTAGCTACCGCAGTTTTTGTTTTTCCTTTTCGTTTTCGTGAAATACCTTTTTGTATCCCTTTACTTTCCGTCTGTGTGTATTTGATAGAAAGTGGGTTTCTTGTAGGTAGTATATATATATATGACTCCTGGTTTCTTATCCATTCGGCCACCTTATGTCTTTTGATTGGAGCATTTAATCCATTTACATTTAAAGTAGTCATTGGTAGGTACATAGTTATTGCCATTTTACTACTCATATCTTTTCAGTTTTTCTTCTTCTGTTTGAAGTAGTCTCTTTAACACTGCTTGTAGCACTGGTTGGTGGCGATGAACTTCCTGAGCTTTTTCTTGTCTAGGAAGCTCTTTATCTCTTCTTTGATTCTAAATGATAGCCTTGCTGGGTAGAGTAATCTTGGTTGTAGGTTCTTCCTTGTCATCATTTTGAAACTTTTGTGCCCATCCCTTCTGCCCTGCAAAGTTTCTGTTGAGAAATCAGCTGATAGTCTATGGGGGCCCCCTTGCAGGTAACTAACTGCTTTTCTCTTGCTGCTTCCAAGCCTGTCTCTCTGTCTTTAACATTTGGGATTTTAATAATGCTGTGTCTTTGTATCACCCTCTTTGGGCTCATTTGGTGGGGGCTCTTTGCATTCCCTGGACTTCCATGTCTATTTGTTTCACCAGGTTATGGGACTTTTCTCTCATTATTTCTTCAAACAGGTTTTCAAATACCTTGCTGTCTCTCTCCTCCTTCTCCTACCATCATGAAGTGAATGCTGTTACCCTTGATGTTTTCCCACAGGTCCCTTAACCTATCCTCATTTAATTTTTTTCTTTTTGCTATTCTGATTGGATGTTTTCTAACACTTTGGCTTCCAAATTGCTGATTCGATTCTCTGCTTCATCTAAATTTCTGTTGATTCTATCTAAAGTACTGTTCGTTTCAGTAATTTCTGATTGGTTATTTTTCATGGTTTCTATCTCTGTAATTTCTCACTGGGTTAATCTGTTCTTCCCCTAAATTCACTGAGCAGCGTTATAACCAGTGTTGTGAGCCCTGTATCTGCAGATTGCTTGCCTCGACTTTGATTCGTTCTCTTTCTGGAGTTGTGTTTTATTCCTTTATTTGCTTCTTCTCTGTCTCCTCGTTGTGGCTGCCTGCCTGTGTTTTTCCTTTATAGGCAGATCTCCTATATTTCTCCGTCCTGGCAGGGTGGCGTTATGTTCAAGGTATCCTGTGCAGCCCAATGGCACCTTCTCCCTGGTCACCTGGGCTGGGCCCTTCAGGGGTGTCCCCTGTGTGGGTTTTCTGTGCCCTCCTATTGTAGTTGAGCTCTGATGGCTGTTGGCACGTCAGTGGACGGGACTGACCCTCAGGCTGACTGGCTGTGGAGACTGGCCTTGACTATACCTGATGTGCGATTGTGTGTGGGTGGACTACACAGAACAGGATCTGTTTGGGTGGTGCCTGCCAATACCACCCTTTGGGTGTGTTGTTTGAGGAGCTCTGGGTGGTGCTCTGGGGTGGATGAAATGGGCCACAGGCAGTGTTGGTTCTGGGGCCTCTTGGGAGGGTCTCTGGTGCAGGGTCAGGTCAGCCAGCTGTTCCTAGCCAGGGGCCAACTGGGAGGAGCTACAAAATGATCTGCATCGGGAGCTGCCTGTGTTTGACTTGCAGGCACCTGTGAGTGGCTGTGCTGTGAAACCGTGCTGGCAGTCGCTGGTGCCAGGCTTGGGGCCATTTGCCAAGGTACAGGACACCCTGAACACACATTCATTCTTGGTAAGCGAGTTTGTGCTGGGGAACCCAAGTGAAAAACGACATGGACTTGGTCTCGTTTAACCAAATATATTAGCATTTTGCCAATTTCCTAAAAGAAAAGTACAAAACCAATATGAGGTTATTTTACTAGCCAATTAAACCAAGAGTATAGATAGGCAGTGGTTTTCATTTATTACTCTCCACTTTAGAAAAAGGCATGCTACACAGCCATTCAACAAACTTTCACAAGTGGAAATGCAGACTATTTTAATAAGGTACGTGGAAGAATACAGGCCAGCCATTCTTTCGCTCAGAATAGTGGCCTCTAAACTAATCTGAAGCATCCTGACAATGACAATCACCTGAATAAATTATGCGGTCAAGATAGTGTATTAAAGGACTTCCTCTTCCAGATAGTGAAAGTCCTCACCTGAGGGGAAGAAAGAATCTGAAGAAGAGCAATAATGCAACATAATTATCAAATTAAATTTTAGCAAATAGAGTTACTCATCTGTTTACCTATTGTATGCTGTACTTGCATGAAAACCGAGGCAGCACTTGAAGCTATGATTTACTAGTATGAATCACACAAGAGTCTTCTAAGGGACTAGTTTGAAAACAGGTTTCCAAAGCGAGAAAATGTTATTTACACTGTGATTTGAATCTGTAAGCAATCCATGCATCAAGGTAATCTAAAAAAAAAACAACAAAAAACTAGGGCAGCCTCAATGGCAATTCTCTAAGAAAGAAATACATGTACTTATTGGAAGCTTTTGTTGCATCACTACTGGCATCCACTAATAAAAATAGCTTATAATTATTGAGAGCTTGCTATGTATTAGACATCAGATTAAGGCATTTACACGAATTATTTCACATCCTCCTCACAATAACACCAAAGGCAGTACTATTGTTGCCACCATTTCACAAATGATCACGGCGAATTTAGAGATTCATGAATTCCCTAATGTCCCACAGCTTAATAAATGGCTGAACTTAAATTTAAACACATGCAGTGTAACTTAAGGGCCTGAGAACTTAACCATTAGTCTATATGGTAATGAATACACGAGACGTTTACATGCCCAGTGAGTTATAATAACGTGACAAAGTCTGCTGCAAGATGTCAGTAGGGAAGAGACGCCAAAAGCCCAGTTTAACCGGAAATCTCAAACCAGTGGCACACATCCGTAACAGGATCAATCATTTAAGTAACAATTATATAGAGTGACACGGCCTGTGATCTGAAATGTCAAAGAGATTTCTGGAGTTATTCTAAGCAGGGCAGGAAATCTGAGCGTAGAGCCTTCTGCTCTGTATTAATGTAATACACAGATGATCCAGAAAGGTGGACCCTGGCTCTGATGGGGCCACAGTCAGCTACATGGATCTTTAGAAGACATTTATTGGACATATGCAATAGAAAGAGCGAGGGGAAATGCAAGTAGGAAGGGATTAGTTTAAATGGCTTATGGAGTGACCATATTTACCAATTAAAACCATGCCTAGTAACAAATTGAAATTGTATGAATTAGCACTGATTTTCTAATCCAACATTCTCTGATTACTAACAAAAGATAATAAACCTTTTACTACCAATCTGAACCTCATACTTTGAAGAAAAAAAAAAAGCGTTTCAATCCCTTTACTTCTATATCAGCCCACAAAAAAGAATAAAAAATGGAACACCATTTTGCTTTATTCCCCCAAACGTTCCTTTTCTGGTTCTAAAAATCACAGACAAGTAGAAATGGCAGGTTCCAAGTGTCACGGTTAGTCAAGTAAGGAGGATAGAATACAAGTTAAGGGCTTTCTTCAAGGATTTAAGTAAACCTTTTGTTTCCTGCCAGAGGAAACTGAAGTCTGTGCTTACCTAAGAGGACAGAGACTGGCAAGCCAGGCGAAAAGGGTGAAGGCCTCTAGGGGGTCAGTGAGGAGGTCACCGACACTCCACATTGGGGCACAGACAGGGCAGGAGGAGTGTATCTCCAGGACCGGGCTGAAAGTTTAAGACAGGAGAGAGAGTAAAGTGAGTGGAGAACGAATCCCAAAGAGTGAAAGATGGAGAGGCGCCCGAGTCACTGAAGCACTGGAGGCCCTGCTCTGCCACCAGCGAAAAGTGGAACTGATCATAAGAGGGAGGAGAAAGCAGAGATCACTGGACCAACAAGGTCTAGGAAGTCAGTGGGGCTGTTGGAAGTGTCCTCAAGTCCATGTAAAGTCACTCAAACAAATCTTTGAGGTGTTAAATATAACCACTGACACCACAAAACGGTTTTGTTAATGAAACATTCACATTAGGGCAATACTCATATAAGCTGCTCAAAGAACTCATGCAGGTGATTAACTCAAAATGGTTGCACTTGTATTCCTGAAGAACATTTTCAAATGTCATACCTGCCAGATGCCCAGCCCTGAGGGGCCTCATCAGCCGGGTTGAAATGGAACCTGGAAAGTGTCAAGGCAACTGGCCCCCTTAAACCCCCCTCGACCACCCCCATTAACATGGCCGTGCCCTGACACTGACCCCGAAGCCCATCACAGGCTGCCTCCCCCCTCCCTCAAAACTACTGAGTGGGGGGGGGGTTCTTCCTGTCCCACCCCAAAGCCAACTGCAGCGCCTGAGGACTGACACGTCAGCACGCATGTGTTGGCGCCACTGCAGGACACTCCGGGGCCCGCAGCCTCCACAGTCACCCCAGCCACAGCCCACCCTGCCACCTGGGATTCTGCACCACTGCAGTCTTGCAGCCCCGCGCCTACGCCTGAAGACGTGGAGATATTGCCCGGGCCCTCGTTTGTGCCTCAGAACTACCACCCTGAGTGTGAGGCTGCCGTCAACAACCACATCAACGTACACTTCCACACCTCCTACGTGTACTCCTCCCTGGCCTTCTACTTCGACCTTGAGGACCTGACCCTGAAGCACTTCTGCCTGTTCTTCCTGCAGAGGTGAAACAGGGAAAAGGAGCACACAGAGAGACTGATGGGGCTGCAGAATTAGGGTGGGGCCGAATCCGCCTGTGGGACATCAGCAATCCTCCCTGGGATGACCGAAAGAGTGGCCTGAGGGCCATGGACTGCGCCTTGCACCTGGCAAAGAAAGTGAACCAGAGCCTGCTGAGTCTGCACCAGCTGGCCACTGACAAGGGAGAGGGCCACCTGTGCCATTTTCTGGAAAGTCACTACCTGCAGCAACTGGTGATGTTCATCAAAGAGTTGGGGGACCCTGTCATCAAGCCGTGCAAGGTGGGAGCTCCGGAATCCGCCCTGGCAGAGAACCTCTTTGACATGCTCACCCTGGGTGACAGCAAGAAGAACTGTCCCTGGGTTGCCTTCCCGATGGCAGGCAGCCATGGGGTGACCTCCCCTGGTCACTGAGCTGAGCATGCCTATTGCCATATTGCCTTTCAACACTTTGGTTTAAGGTTTTATGTTGCAGTTTTACCGTTTCTTCCAATAAAGTTATCGGTTCCTAAATAAATAAAGTTGTTTCTTTGGTTCACGTGTGTTAAACCCAAACCTTCTAAGTAATACAACAGGTATGTAGGATTCTCTCTTTCCAAACATGCCCCATCACTCGCACTTTAGGATCCCTGTGGATGGGAGGGCATATTTCCTGGGACCATGGATAGAGGGAGCAAGTATTCTCTGAGACCCTGGTTGGAGGGAACAAGCAGTTTAAGGAAGGCGGGATGAAGGAAGGGGTCATCCCTAGGATGATGGATGGAGAGCAGAATTATCCCCAGGAACCTGGATGGAAGGAATGGGTAATTCCTGAACCTTGGGGGAGGTTGGGGCTATCCTGTGGGATACTGGATGATGGAAGGGCATTCTGTGGGTCCCAGGATGGAGTGAGGGAATATTACCTGGACCCTGGGGGGAGGAAGGTCATATTCCCTAGGCTGTGAGTGGAAGGAAAATGTATTTCCAGGACCATGGATGGAGAGGGGTATTTCCTGAGAAACAGAATGGAGAGAGGGGCTGTACCCTGGGCCTTAATGGAAGGTAGGAATAAACCCTGTGCAAGAGGGGGCATTCTGTGTGACCCTGGATGGAGCGAGGGGGTTCTCTGGGCATCCCGATGGAGGCAGGAGGTGTTATCTAGACCCTGGATGGAGGGAGGAGGTTTTCCCTTGTCCTGGATGGAGGAAGGGATATTTCCTGAAACTTCGAGGGGGGTGGGAAATCCATGGATACTCTTGACTATGGATTCAGGGAGCTTGCATTCCACGGACCTTGCATGAAGGGAAGGGTAATTCCCTGCACTCTGGAGTGAAGGAGGGGTTATTCCCTAGGCTCTGGGAGAGAGCCCAGGGAAAATGGTGGGCGGGAGAGGGCATTCCCTGGAACCTGGATGGAAGGAGGGCATACACCCTTGACACTGTAGGAGGGTGGGGCTATTTTGTGGGGCACTAGATGGAGGAAGGTGTATCCCTCAAACCCTGGAAGGAGGAAGAAGTACTCTCTGGACTCTCAATTCAGGGTGGGGTCAGTCCCTAAAATCTTTATGGCAGAAAGGAAATTCTCTGGACTGTAAATGGAGGGAGGGTATATTCCCTGAACCCTGAAGGGGTGTGGGACATCTCCTGGGACATAGGTTGGGGGTAGAGGATAGTCCCTGGGTCCTGGATGGAAGCAGGGGTGTTCTGTTGAACACAGGTTGGAGGGAAGGGATATTCCCTGGATCCCAGATGGATGGAGGGTGTTTTACCTGGGTCCTGAATGGAGGGGGGGGTATTGCTTGGACACTAGATGGGGGGAGGCCCTGGGTGTTCACTGAGACCTAGAGGAGTGTGGGGTTATTTTGTGGGACCCTGAATGGAAGGAGGGCATATGACATGGAAGCTGGATGGAGGGATGTTGTATTTCCTGGGCCCTAATGCACAGAGGGCTTATATTCTCTGGTATCGGGATGGAAGACAGAGGTAATGTCTGGGCACTACATGGAGGCAGGGATATTTTCTGGTCCTGAGTGGAGGGAGTATGTATTCCCTGGACCCTGAATGGACTGACCAGGTATGCTCTGGACTCTGGATGGAGTGAGAGGGTTCTCCTTGGGCCCCTGGAAAAATGCAGAATTCATCTTGTCCTTAGGAAGCCTGTGCTATATGGCAGGGTGCAGTCAGATAAATGGTCTGGGGCCCTGGTGAAAACAGATGCATGTCTATGCTGAAAATACAAAGCCTGGCCTTCAAATTATTGCTGTGCTTGCCACTGGAGAAACTCTAAAGACAGTGACATTGGGCAAGTGGTAGAGGGTTCTTACATTTTACCTGAAGGTTTTTAGTTTAGCATCATATGTAATGTTTATGTTTCTTAACAATACCCGTGTAGCGAGATGAAGACCCGAGCAGCCATCTTGGTAGAGTACTAATGGGGACCCCAGCCCACGGGGTCCCTGTGTAGTGCCTGCAAGGAACAAATTCACACAGACTACAGAAGTCCAGTGGAGAAAAAGGGACAGCAGAGCCACTCTCTAAGTGACAGAGAGGGCCCTGACCCCTGCCTAGACAGGCTTTTATTTCTTTTCTGGGTACATTACATTCAGGAAGGTCCTCCTTTACTATGTACAGGTTCCCTGTAGGTGATTGCCTTTTACAAATAACAAAGGAAAGAATATTGCTACCTCCTTCAAAGAGAAGGATGTGGCAGATCAAGGGGAAAAGTGGCTGGACCAGTTACACTCCATCCTTGGGAAGTTTACCAGAGATATTTGGAAGTCACTTTAAAGATACGCAGTAAACATTTCCGCCTCAATTCAGGGTGAGGGGGTTTTAGGAAAATCAAGCCTCATAGCAGCCTGGGTACAATGCGGGCCTGATTCCCCACCGGAGAGCCTATCAGGGGACCAGGATCCTGTGTGTCGACCCGCTCCCCATTGGAGTTTCTGAGTCAGCGGCTGGGCTACATTCCTAGCACCAAACAGAACGGTTCCCTATAGAGTACCACTTCCTCAAGCTCTCACTGAGCAACTGCAATGATAGCTGAGCCTTAGGCTGGCTGTTCCAGACACACGGGAGTGTCTTCCCAAGGTCCCATGCTGGTCATGCATATTACCCTTTCAAAACATGCTAATACAGTTTTTTGCTTCAGTTGTCCTCTTTCTTCCCTTAGCACAACATGGTCCCTCAAACATGAAATAGGTCCATAGGACTGAAAAGCACAAAGACAAGGCTGAAAGTCAACTTCCTGGTAGGGAATATGAAGTAGCAAAAATTTCCCTGCATGTTATCAGTGACTCAGTGCTTTCAAGAATGTAGAGGGAGGGGGGAGAGCTGAAGCTGGGAGGCCAGTTGGGAGATGTTGCGGCTGGTCCAGGTGAAAGGCGATGGGGGTTGAACTACAGTGGTGACTGAGAAAAGGAAGAGATGTGGGCAAAATGCACATGGATTGAATGAGCCAATGAGCTCTGCTTATGGACCAGAGGTGAAGAGTGAGAGATGAGGAAAATACTCTAGGTTCTGGTGATTAGAATTGAATACCTGCGGGATGGTAGCACTGTTTATTAATTTGAGGATGTTCGTCCAGTGGTGGGACTGCCATATTATGTAAAACCGGAGATGCCCACGGACCTCCAATGGAACCACCATGTAGATAACTGTGAGGCCATTATAGACCCAGGGCTCTAGTTTGTATCGAGAGCAGGGTGTGTAGGCACCCTTGGCTTAGCAAGTACCAGGAATTCATACACACAGAAACAAAACTTGTGTTCAGTGTAAATTCTTTTGTTTACCCACTCTGGGCACAATGACACTCTTATCAATTAGGAGAGGTTCGAACACTCCTGAAATCGAAGATCCCAGATAGCAGGCCCAAGGCCCAACCTCTCCCAGAGCTCTTTCTGAAGACAGCGGTGCCTGCCCTCCTGTGTGGACTCATTCATGCACAGTAGGTGTTATTTACCCACAGTGGGCACTGATCACCTACCCACTAGTGGGATGAGGCTGATACAATTATATCTGTGTTTCAGGTTTGCAAACAGCAAAAGAAACTATCATGAACGAGTATCTGCCAAAAGATTAGACAACCTGAAAGAAATAAATGAATTTTGAGAAACATACAATGTTCCGAAGCTGAATGAGGAAGAAACTGGAAATTTTAGCAGATGACTTACAACTAAGGAAATCAAAGATGTCACTAAATTTAAAAAAAAAAAAACACCCAATAAACAAAAGCCCTGGACAGGATGTCTACACAAGAGAATTTTATACAACTGTGGTATCTGGCAGCTTTCCTCACCCCAAACTACACTGGAAAGACTGTGAATGAGCTTAAGAAAATTGCAGATCTACACAGAAGGGAAACAATAGGACACATCTACCTAGAAGAAAAATGTATTACTCTCCCCCTGTCAGAAATATAGTATTTGTTTTGTCCCCAGGGAGTGCCCCTTTCCTACCTATAAGCCATGCCATGTATCCTCAAAGGAAAACCCACTGAGTAACTCAGCACACTCCAGCCTTCCCTTACAGCAGAAGCCCTGTATTGAAGTGCACATCACAACTCCAGATCAGGCCTGTGCTTATTATCTGGTTTGACCCCGTAAGTCCTTTATGCCTAACTGTACAGGAACACAGGGTTGCCAAATGTATGAGGAAGATAAAAGAAAAAAGGACAGGGAATTCACGAAACTATTTCTGGGCAGGGGGAACCCAGATATAACACAGGAAACAGAAGAGAATTTTATCAAACATTCAAATTCATGTTCTCAGAACTTTAAGAGGACAAAATGAACTTATACAACAATAAGGCCTCCTATAGTAGTTATTAGAGGACAAAGTCTTCGCAAGATAGACATATTCTTGCGAAATTGAAAACATTAAATGTCAAGAGGTCAGAACAGCTTCTCCCCGCCTCACCTACGCTGTAACGGAACCTGGAACATGCTGCTGGTACCCTGCCCACTTAGACCCGCCCCCCACTGCCCAGCACCCTTCTTTGCCACTCCCACCTGCCCCTGGGATCCTCCTTTTGCTGTGTTCTGAACACTCGCGAGAATTGGTCACTTTATCTAAGGGAAGGTCACTTCACATTTCACCTTCCCTTTCCGGTTCCATCTCAGAGCCAACCACCAGGCACCTGGTGCAGACACCTGAGCACTGCCGCTCCGCGCTGACTCACCCAGGAGACTCTCGGAGGCTACCCCGCAACTCCAGCTCCCGCTTCCAGGAC
This sequence comes from Artibeus jamaicensis, assembly GCF_021234435.1. NCBI lineage: Eukaryota > Metazoa > Chordata > Mammalia > Chiroptera > Phyllostomidae > Artibeus > Artibeus jamaicensis. Next base: position 2,478,584 of record NW_026522028.1, on the reverse strand, counting down.
TTCCTCGCTGTGGTGCCCCCACCCCGCACCTGTGCTACCAGACATGGCGACCGCATTGCCACCCTGGCCTGTGTGTCAGAACTACCACCCTGAGTGTGAGGCCGCCATCGACAACCAGGTCAAATTGGAGATGCACGCCTCCTACGTGTACAAGTCCATGTCCTGCTACTTCGACGGTGGAGACCCGGCCTTGAAGCACTTCAGCCTGTTCTTCCTTCAGCAGTCAAAGAAGGAGGTGGGGCACGCGCATTATCTGTTGGGGCTGCAGAACCGGCGTGCAGAAGACGCCAGCCTGTGCAACAACCCTGAGCCTGAGGAGGAGAAGTGGGAGAGTGGCCTGAGGGTCATGGAGTGCGCTTTGCACCTGGCGAAGAGAGTGCACCAGAGCATGCTGAATCTGCACCAGGTGATCACTGAGAAGCATGGCAAGATCTTCCACTTCCTGCAGTGTGACTACCTGCGTGAACATGAGATGTTCATCCAAGAGTTGGGGGACCATATCACCAACCTGCGCAAGCTGGGGGCCCCGGAAGGTAACCTGCCAGAGTCCGTCTTTGACAACTTCACCCTGGGCAGCAGCAAGAACTGAGCCGAGACTGCCTTACTGATAGCCGCTGGGTGACTTCCCCTGGTCGCGGTGCGGAGCATACCTATCGCCATATTGCCCTACAAACGTTCAGTTAAATTTTTATGTTTGAGTGTTATAATTACTTCCTAAAGTTATTGGTTGCTAAATAATTAAAGGCGTTTCATTGGTTCGTGTGCACAAACTGTCACGTTTTGTTTTAAAATAAGTGTGTAGGAGTCTCTCTCTCTCACACGTGGCCCATCATGTGCAGTTGCAGTTTGTGATCTCCTTGGGTGGGGGGAGAAGATATCTCGTGGGAGCCTGGATGGAAGGAGGTTTTCCATGAATCCTGGATGGAGGGTGGAGGTGTTCTCTGGGCCCTGAATGAAGGGTGGACTTATTCCCTGGGACCCTGAGTGGAGTGGTGGGGTATTCCTTGCTATCCTGGATGGGGGGAGTAGGTAATTCCTGGACTGTGGATGGAGGGAGGGGGCATTCCCTAGGACTCTGGATGGATGGAAGGAGAAGTTATTCCCTGGGACTCTGGATGGAGGGAGAAGGTATTCCCTGGGGCTCTGGATGGAGAATAGAGGTTTTTGTGGGACCCTCAGTGGAGGGAGGAGGTATACCCTGCACTCTGTATGGCCTTAGGGGGTATGCCCTGGACCCTGGATTGAAGGATGGGATAGATAACCTTGCGACTCTTAGTGGAGGGAAGAGGTATTTCCAGGACCCTGGATGGAGGGAGTGTGAGTACACCTTGGGACCATGGAGGGAGGGGATATTCTGTGTGACCTGAGATCGGGGGTATCAAACTCATTTTCAGTAGCGGCCACATCAGCCTCGTGGTTGTCTTCAAAGGGCCACAGGTAAGTTTAGGACTGTATAAATGTAACTACTCCTTGACGTTAAGCCGTGACTCAGCGCAGCTGCTGGGTAGAAATAAGATGCCTGGCTGGATAAAACAAGGTGGAGGGCCAGATTCAGCCCACAGGCCCTGTGTTTGCCACCTGTGCTCTAGATGGAGCGAGGAGGTACTCCCTGGACCCTGGATGGAGAGAGAGAGAGTATTCCCTGGGCTTAAATGGGGGGAGGAGCATTCTGTGGGACCCAGAATTGTGGGTGGCATATTGCGTGGACCACAGGTGGAGGCTGGGGTGTTCCCTTGCCCAAAATGGAGGGAAGAGGTATTCCCTGGATCCTGGATGGGGGGAGGGGTATACCTGGATGCTGTAATGTGTGAGGTGGTACTCCCTGAACCTTGGAGGGGGATGGGGCTGTTCTGTCGGACACTGGATGAGGGAGAGGCACTCAAAAGCCTCTTCCCTCAAGTGGGCTGCCTTTGGTCTCACCAACTCCACCAATTACTCCATAACTGGTTTGATTCAAGTCCTTAGAGGAATGCTGGTTTTCTCTTTCCACTAAATCCCTCTTGTTGTTGTTGTTGTGTGTGTAAACACATACACATGCGTAGGGGCATGCATACACACACACACACACACACACACACACTATAAATTTGCATCACTGCCAAAGGTTTGGAAGAAATCAGCAGTTTTCTGGCCGCTCAAACTCGAGGGATAGCGTTACCAAAGTACAGGTGACAGTACTGGGCAGATTAAGGAGCCTTTCCTCTTGAGTGGTTTGTGAGGCAAGGAACCAGAACTTGAGAACTCCATCCACATAAACAAAAGCAAAATGTTTATATTCTACTTATAGGATATGTCCCAATCCATTGACTGACATAGAAATAAAATAAGTTTAAAATTATTTTGGCAGAAAACTAGCAAATAACCAGGTATTTCCTAGGAAGTTCAAATTCCCTAAATATGCTTAACTGACCTTAACTACTGAGGGGGTTTTGTTTGCTTGTTTGTTTGGGGAAATGACAAAAGTCTTCAAGGAAATAGATGAAAGGAACATGGTTTATTTTTCAAGTATGAACAAAAACTGAAGAAAGAAATGCTCAGCAGGAAGGTAATTTTGTGACTAGCACAGAGAAAACACTACACAAAACCTTTTGTAAGTGGTGTTTTTTACTGAGTTTTAACATTGGCTTGTTGAGGTCGTTATATTTTTATGAATGAGAAAATCAGCATATGAACAACTGAGGGCATGAAAGGAAAGTTAAAAAATTAAAAATGAAAGAAAATTGCTTATGTCAACTCATGAAGAAAAAAGATTACATTAAAAACTTATTCTATGAACACTCCCAGGTCAATATGACTGTGAGGCATAGAAAATTTTATAAGGATTATACTTTTTGCCTGACTTGTTTGGAGAAACTTACACTTGATTTTAGTGAAAAAATGTTATCTACACCTTCAACCAAGACGTTCTGGATCCGTAGGCTAACATACAAAATTGCAGCGAATATGTTTTCCCCAAATATAATTGTTATGAAGGGAAAGGTATGAGCACTTCTGTAGCACGTTCTGTATTTGTGTAAATAGAAGGAAAGTTTTTAAGTAAAATATTTAAATAAATATTTAAATTAAATATTTAAATAAATATTTAATATTATTCACATGTGTTCTACAGAATACATGTGAATATTTGAAATTAAATACATATCACAGCACATTCTTATTATGAACTCATCAGGAACTAATTTTATGTTATATGTATATGTGTGTGTGTGTAATGTTGGTGAAAACGGGGAACTAAAACAGACTCTTGGGTCCAGGAGATCAATGTCAAAGCCAGTTGCCCTCACTCAGCACAAAGTTGGACTTACATTAGGTGCTAGTTAGGTACTGATTAGATATGTGGTATGGTTGTGTCATTCTAACTCTGTGTTCTTTATCTGTATTTCTTCTTGAGTTTACATCTAAATGAAATACAACAGTGTGGTGATGGCCATAGGGAAGGGGGTGGGAGCTGCGTGGAGATTGGCCAAGGGGGGAAGAAGAGGAAAATCTGTGATAATGTCAACACTAAAAATAAAGTTTGAAGAAGGAAAACAGAAAAATTATTGGAAGCACTGCCAGGATTCTCTCGATCTCTCTATAGGTCACCACAGCCACACAGATACAGTGTGCACAATTGCACGTGTTTTGAATCATGCTGAGTGTGATTGCTGCTGACTGGTCTGTCCAAGTGTAAAAAGGACAATTGTCCCATGTCCATGCATATAGTCACAATGACTGATGTCAGCAGCTTCAAAAACGAAAATTTCCTTTTAAAGTGATGACTGGGAAATGAAAAATATTTTAATAGAATGAAACTTCAGCACCTTCAGTTACTGAGGTCAGTGAGACCTTTAATGGCGGTTCATGAAACCAGAATAACTACATCAGAATAAACTATCACGTTCCTTTTCACAAGTTAATAAAAAAGGACAGACAATATTTAAATAATTCCTTCCACTACCTGAAAAGAAATGTACTTTATGAATCATCCAGAGAACTAAAGTGTGCCAAGTCTTTCCTAAAAAAGAGTGGTCCAGACCTGAGATGGTCCACACATATCAGGGAATGGAGGCATGGCACTCGACAGAGAACTTGAATCTCAGCATACAGAGAAGAGGCAGCAAATGTGTTGTCAGTCAGAAGTGATTGACAGGTTTAAGAGGAAAAGCATAATCTGAAGTGCAACCGAACCTCCTTAATTTTAATGTTATAGTTTTATTTGCATATCTTTGTAAATTGTTAGTTTTACAGCTACAAAGGCATACCTTTAAGCATAGAGATTTTTATACCTAGTTTTATGTTTGTGCATATTAAAGTAAAATGATAAGAATAATTTGTCACCTTTGGGTGTCTTTGATTTTTTCCTTCTAAAGGAAACCCAGGTTAAACACATTCAACACCCACTCCCACTCTCTTGTTTTAATTTGGAGAAATAATGAGACATGATGAGAAATAATAAAATAAAGCTTTTAATGAGGGTGAAGTGGAATAAGGGGGGAATGGGACAACTGTAATAGCACACAATCAATAAAACATATTTTTAAAAAGAAAAACAAACCAAAACAAAAACATTTTAGCTAGTGTCCCTGAGCCCCTACTATGTGAAATTCAGTATCAAAGCAGTTAAACAGCCTTTTTCATGAAGGAGCTCATGGTGCAGCCGAAGTTTCCAAACTACCCAGAGAGGAATCCAGATCAGTGTGTCACTGGCTGCTAATTACAAGGTGTGTGCTTGCTGGAGCATGTTGCTGACTCTCAAATTCACAGGTCTTGATCTGTAAAATATGGCTGGTGATGGCAAAAAGCTAACGGACAGAGTATCCGTAACAATGAGGTAGTAGAGTGTCAACAGCTCAGAGACAGATGATACTAAGGATTGATAATACTGATTTTGGATTGCTATCATTTTTCACTGCTGCTTTATTAAATGAGTTTTATACATATGCAAACACACAGAGAGTAAGTCACCAACTGCTGCTACTCATGATCTGCTTCCTTATAAATATATCATCAAGCTTACTGCATATATGAATTTTTAAAGAAAAGATTATATAGAACATTGAATAACACTTAACTGCAAAAAATGCATATGTGAGGAGTTTGTGGGACAGGTTTTTATATTAGGACCTATAAAAATACCTGGCATATAATATGTACTCAATAGAAAGATGTTGAATGAATGAATGAAAGCTCATCACTGACACTGAGTCAGAACTTATTGTCTAATATCAGTGGTGTAACTATTAGTTCTGTAGCATTTTTAAAAGACGAAGGGAACCAAAAGTCAAAACACAGTCTTCGCAAATTGTGGTACTCGAATTTTTATTCGTTCACTCTGTATTAATTCTGAAAAATACTGTGATGGATAATTTTATATATCAACTTGACTCGGCTAGAAGATACCCACATATTTATTCAATCATTATTCTGTGAGTGCCTGTCAGGGTGTCTTTCCATGAGATTAATGTTTTAAACAGTCCCCTGAGTAAAGCAGATGGGCTTAGCTACTGTGGGTGGGCTTCATCTAATCAGTTGAAGGGCTGGATAGAACAAAAATGCTGACTCGACTCTAAAAACGATGGAACTCCTCATCCTCAACTGCCTTTGAGTGGGGAACACTGTTTCTTTCCCCTGCCTTCAACTTCACTTCTTGGGTCTTGAACCTATTGGCCTTTGGAATGGACCTGCAACATGAGCTCCCCTGGGTCTCAAGTTTGCCAAAGGCAGATTTGGGGACTTTTGAGCCTTCATAACCACAGGAGACAATTCTTCAGTTTACAGACAGACAGACAGATAGATCATATTCCATCAGTTCTGTTTCTTTGGAGAATGCTGACTTATGCTAATAGAGTATAAACACTGAGCACAAACATTGCAAGGAAAACTTATCATATATTCATATTTTTAAAATATAATCTTCTCTTATAGTTTCTCCTTATGTGTGTGTATTTAGCTTTATACTCCTCATTAAAGAAAAACTGGAGGGAATACTTTTGTTTATACATATGTGTATTTCCTTCATGAAATTCTGAGATTCTGAGCCCATGCTTATAATTGATTTCCCTTAGAAGGGATACTTTTTCAACCTCAGGTAGAGTAAAATTATAAGGATGAATTATTACATAATGCTGAACATAATGAGAAACATTCTACAAAATCAAGGTCCCTTCTATTTAAACAGATTCTTACAGTGAGGTCTACAATGAAATGGACTGCTTGGAGGGGAGCAATGGGGGAAAAATGAGGAGTACTGTAATAGAATAACAATAAAGTATTTAATAAAAGTTAAGCAGCACTAGCTTCCAAAGAGAAATAGAAAGGTCTAAAAAGGTACAGTAATCAAAACCATGGGAATAAAAGTTTAATTGAAAGTAGGCATTTTATTCACAACCACCAGACCATGTGAGAGCACTGATAATATTCCTTTCTCTATGTTGTGTCTTGAGAGCAGAGCCACGTTTGATTCTTGTGTGTATCTCCAGAGTCACAGTGTCCAACACATATTTGGAGTGTCTGTTTGGTGGTTGGATTAATCATAAACACATTAATTATAAATATCTAGGTTGGTCTTACATCTTCCACTATAATCTTCTTGAATTGAAAGAACATGTTTTCTCCTTTTAATTTCCATGTATGCGCAAAATGTTGTATGTATTTACTTGGGTCAGAAAGGGGAGAAAGACGGCAGTTTTCTACCTGTTTGTGTTTCCATCTGCTTCTGCACTAGAATACAAATCCCATGGGAACAGACGAAGTCTCTCTTTGTTCCTAGTATTTGCCCAGACCCTACACTAGTGCCTGTGCCATTTTTGATATAAGGGGTTTGTTGAGTTAATTAAGGACAATTTGACATCAGTGGTATACTCAACTACTTTGGCTCCTTCCTTAGAATTTAACTGAAAGCTTTAGAGCAAAAAGGCTTACTGAGTAGCAGTGAAACTACAAATGTGGTTGGAGGGGATGAATACATCCACAGGGTTAAGGGCTTTCTTTAAGGATTTAACTAAACCTTTTGTTTCCTGCCAGAGGGAACCGAAGTCTGTGCTTACCTAAGAGCACAGAGACTGGCAAGCCAGGTGAAATGGGTGAAGGCCTCTGGGGGTTCAGTGAAGAGGTCACCCGACACTCCACATTGGGGTGCAGACAGGGCAGAAGGAAGGTGTCTCCAGGACTGGGCTGAAAGATTAAGGCAGGAGAGAGTAAGGGGAGTGAAGAACAAACTCCAACAGTGAAAGATGGAGAGGTGCCCCAGTCACTGAGACGCTCGAGGCCCTGATCTCCTGTCAGGGAAATGTGGAACTGATCATTGGGAGGAATGTGAAACTGAGAGTGGGAGGAAAAAGCAGGGATCACTGGAGGAACAAGGTCTAGGAAGTCAGTAGGGCTGTTGGACCTGGCCTCATGTCCATGCGAAGTCATTCAAACAAAGCTTCGAGGTATTAAATGTAACCAATGATACCACAAAATGGCTTTGTTTAATGAAACAACCACATTAGGGCAATATTCATGTAAGTTGCTCACAGATATCATGTAGGTGATTGATTGAAAACAGTTGCACTTGTATTCCTGAAGAACATTTTAAAGGTCATACTGGCCACATGCCCAGCCCTGAGAGGCCCTGTCAGCCAGGCTGGAATGGAACATGGAAAGTGTCAGTGCCGCTGGCCCCCTTATTCCCCCTAAAGCACCCCCACCAACGTGGCCCTGCCATGACCCTGACCCCCAAGCCCATCACAGGCTGCCTCCCCCCTCCCTCAAAACTACTGCGTGGGTGGGTTCTTCTGGTCCCACCTCAGAGCCAACAGCAGCGCCTGAGGACTGACACGTCAGCACGCCTGTGTTGGCGCCACTGCAGCACACTCTGGGGCTCTGCAGCTTCCACAGTCGCCCCTGCCACAGCCCACCCAGCAGCCTGAGATTCTGCACCACTGCAGTCTTGCAGGCCCGCGCCTGCGCCTGAAGACATGGAGATGCTGCCCGGGCCCTCCTTTGTGCCTCAGAACTACCAGCCTGAGTGTGAGGCTGCCGTCAACAACCACATCAACGTACACTTCCACGCCTCCCTACGTGTACTCCTCCCTGGCCTTCTACTTCGACCTCGAGGACCTGACCCTGAAGCACTTCCGCCAGTTCTTCCTGCAGAGGTCAAACTAGGAGAAGGAGCACAGGGAGAGGCTGATGCGGCTGCAGAACCAGCGAGGGGACCGAATCCGCCTGCGGGACATCAGCAGTCCTCCCTGGGATGCATGGTAGAGTGGCCTGAGGGCCATGGACTGCGCCTTGCACCTGGCGAAGAAAGTGAACCAGAGCCTGCCGAGTGTGCACCAGCTGGCCACTGACAAGGGGGAGGGCCACCTGTGCCATTTCCTGGAGAGTCACTACCTGCAGCAACAGGTGATGTTCATCAAAGAGTTGGGGGGCCGTGTCATCAAGCTGCGCAAGGTGGGAGCTCCGGAATCCGGCCTGGCAGAGTACCTCTTTGACACGCTCACCCTGGGTGACAGCAAGAAGAACTGTCCCTGGATTGCCTTCCCCGATAGCCTCAGGGCAAATTCCCCTGGTCACTGTGCTGAGCGTGCCTATTGCCATATGGCCCTTCAAAATGTTCACTTCAGCTTTTATGTTGCAGTTTTACCATTTCTTCTAATAAAGTTGTTGGTTCCTAGATTAAAAAAAGGAGTTTTATTGATGCGTGTGTTTGAAACGCAAACCTTCTATGTAATAAAACAGGTATGTAGGAGTCTCTCTTTCCAACCACACCCCATCACTTTCAGATGAAGATCTCCGTGGATGGGAGAGCCTGTTCCCTGGGACCATGGATAGAGGGACCGAGTATTCTTTGGGAACCTGGATAGAGGGAATCAGTGTCTGTGGGACAGAGCGTGAAGGGAGGGGGGTATCCCTGGGACCATGGATGGAGAGAGGAGTTAGTTTCAGGAGCCGAGGTGGCAAGGGTGGGTATTCACTAGTCTCTGGAGGAGGGTGGGGCTATTATGTGGGACACCAGATGGAGATGGGGGGTATCCTGAAACCCTGGGTTTAAGGAGAGAGTATTTCCTGGGCCCGGATTGGTGGGAGGAGCTGTTTTTGGACCCTGGGAGGTGGGAGGGACTATTTCTCGGACCATGGATTGAGGGAGGAGATAGTCCCTGATCCCTAGAGGAGGATGGGATATTGTGAGGGGTAATGCCTGGAGTCAGGGGGTATACTGGGACCCTGGATAGGGTGATATAGTGTTCCCTGGGCCCTAAAGCGAGGAAGGAGGTATTTTGTGGGTTCTGGGTGGAGGAAGCAGCCATTACCTGGACCCTGGATATAGGGAGCAGGTTGACTGGGATACTGGATGAGAAAGAAGGTATTCTTCGGGCCTTGGATGGAGGCAGGAGGTATTCTCTGGGCCCCAGATGGAGAGACAGGTTATTCCATGGGCTTAAGTGGAGGGGAGAGTTATTTCCTGGGCCTTGAATGGAGTGAGGAGCATTCCGTGGGAACTAGTCTTGTGGGTGGAGTATTCCCTGGACCCTGGATGGAGGGAGATTGTATTTTCTTGGCCCTGGATTGAGGGAGGAAGTATGCCCTTGTCCCGGATGGAATTATGTGGTATTCCCTGAACCCCAGGGGAGGTTGGGGCTATCCAGTGGGATACTGGATGATGGAGGGGCATTCCTTGGGGTCCCAGGATGGAGTGAGAGAATATTACCTGGACCCAGGGTGAAGTGAGGTCATGTTCCATGGACCCTGAATGGAAGCAGAATGCATTTCCTGGGCCATGTATGGAGGGAGGGCATTCCCTAGGAAATGGGTAGGAGTGAGGGGACTATACCCTGGACCTTAATGGAAGGTAGAAGTAAACCCAGGCTCAGTGGGGGTGACATTCTCTGGGACCCTGGATGGAGAGAGGGGGTTCTCTGGAAAGCTTGATGGAGGGAGATGGTGTTACTAAGTCCCTGGATGCAGGGAGGAGGTATTCCCTGGTCCTGGGGGGAGGGAGGGAGGGAGGGAGGGAGGGAGGGAGGGAGGGAGGGAGGGAGGGAGGGGTATTTCCTGAAACTTGGAGGATGGGACTATTCTTTTGACCCTGGATTGAGGGAGCTTACATTTCATGGAACTTTCATGAAAGGGAGGGTAATTCTCTGCACTCTGGAATGAGAGAGGGGTTATTCCCTAGACTCTGGGAGAGAGCCCAGGGAAAATGGTGGGTGGGAGAGGGGAGGTCCTGGAACCTGGAGGGAAGAAGGTGTATCCCTGAGACCCTGGAAGGATGGAGCAATATTTTCTGGAACCTCGAGGCAGGGTGGGGTTATTCCCTGAACACTTTATGGAAGAAAGGAAATTCCCTGGGCTGTGATTGGAGGGAGGGTATATTTCTTGAACCCTAGAGGAGTGTGGGTCATTCCCTGGTCCCCAGTTTGGGGGTAGAGGATAGTTCCTGCGTCTTGGATGGAGGCAAGGGCATACTATTGAACACAGGTTGGACAGAGGGATATTCCCTGGATCTCAGATGGATGGAGGGTGCTTTACCTGGGCCCTGAATGAAGTGAAGAGGTATTCCTTGGACACTAGATGGGGGGAGAGAATGAATATACCTAGGTCCCTGCATGGTTGGCCTGGGTATTCACTGAAGTCTGGAGGGGCATTGGGCTTTTGGTAAGACCCTGGATGGGGGGAGGACCTATCGTGTGGTACCTGTATTGAGGAAGGTTGTATCCCCTGAAACCTGAATGCATGGAGGAGGTATTCAGTGGACCCTGGATGGAGTGTATGGGTATGCCCCGGACGATACATGGAGGGAAGGGGTATTTCCTCATCGTGAATGGAGGGAGCATGAATTCCCTGGACCCTGAATGGACAGACTAGGTATGTCCTGAGTCCTGAATGCAGCGAGAGGGTTTTCCTCGGGACCCTGGAAAATGCAGAATTTATCTTCTCATCAGAAACCTTGTGGTATATGGCACAGGGCTGTTAGCTGCATAGCCTTTGGCCCTGGTGAAAATAGATGCATGTCCATGCTCAAAATACAAAGCCTGGCCTTCAAATTTTTGCTGTGCTTGTCTCTGGAGAAACAATAAGGAGAGTGAGTTTGGGCAAGAAGTAGAGGGTTCTGACATTTTACCTGAAGATTTTTAGTTGACTACAGTACCCAAATGTTCACGTTTCTTAAGAATACCTGTGTAGCAAGATGAAGACCCCAGAAGCCATCTTGGCAGAATACTGATGCCTACCCTGGCCCACAGGGTCCCTGTGTTGTGGCTGTGAGGAACAAATTCACGTGGACAATTTCCTGCACAGAGGTCCTGTGCAGGAAAAGGGACTGCGTGGCCAATCTCGCAGTGAGAGAGAAGGCCTGGACCCCTGCCTAGACTTGATTTTATTTCTTTTCTGGGTACATTCCATCCAGCATGGTCCTCCTTTACTATGTACAGGTTCCTTGTACGTGATTGCCTTTTACAGATAACAAGGGAAAGAATGTTCCTAACTCCTTCAAAGAGAAGGATGTGGCAGAACAAGGGGAAAAGTGGTTGAACTGGTTACATTCCATGCTTGGGACATTTAGCAAACCCTTTAGAAAGTCACTTTAAAGACAGGCAGTAGACATTTTCTGTCTCAATTCAAGGTGAGGGAGTTTAGCAAAAGCAAGACTCATGGCAGCGTGGATACAATGCAGGCCTGATTCCCCATGGGAGAACCTATCCGTGGGCCTGGGTCTGGTGTGTTGACCCACTTCCCACTGGATTTTTCGACAGTGAGGCTGGGCTACATTCCTAACAGCACACCGAATGGTTCCCTATAGAGTATCACTTCCACAAGCACTCACTGAGCAACTGCAATGGTTGCGTAAACTTAGGCTGGCTTTCCCAGACACATGGGAATGTCTCCCCATGGTCCCATGCTGGTCATGCATATTACCCTTTCAAAACATGCTAATACAGTTTTTTGCTTCAGTTGTCCTCTTTCTTCCATTAGCACAACATGATCCATCAAACTTGAAATAGCTCCATAGGACTGAAAAGCACAAAGACAAGGCTGAAAGTCAACTTCCTGGTAGGGAATATGAACTAGCATAAATCCCTCTGCAGGTTATGAGTGACTCAGTGCTTTCAAGAATGTAGAGGGAGGGGAAGAGCTGAAGCTGGGAGGCCAGTTAGGAGATGTTGTGGCTGGTCCAGGTGAAAGGCGATGGGGGTTGAACTACAGTGGTGACTGAGAAAAGGAAGAGATGTGGGCAAAATGCACATGGATTGAATGAGCCAATGAGCTCTGCTTATGGGCCAGAGGTGAAGAGTGAGAGATGAGGAAAATACTCTAGGTTCTGGTGATTAGAATTGAATACCTGCGGGATGGTAGCACTGTTTATTAATTTGAGGATGTTCGTCCAGTGGTGGGACTGCCATATTATGTAAAACCGGAGATGCCCACGGACCTCCAATGGAACCACCATGTAGATAACTGTGAGGCCATTATAGACCCAGGGCTCTAGTTTGTATCGAGAGCAGGGTGTGTAGGCACCCTTGGCTTAGCAAGTACCAGGAATTCATACACACAGAAACAAAACTTGTGTTCAGTGTAAATTCTTTTGTTTACCCACTCTGGGCACAATGACACTCTTATCAATTAGGAGAGGTTCGAACACTCCTGAAATCGAAGATCCCAGATAGCAGGCCCAAGGCCCAACCTCTCCCAGAGCTCTTTCTGAAGACAGCGGTGCCTGCCCTCCTGTGTGGACTCATTCATGCACAGTAGGTGTTATTTACCCACAGTGGGCACTGATCACCTACCCACTAGTGGGATGAGGCTGATACAATTATATCTGTGTTTCAGGTTTGCAAACAGCAAAAGAAACTATCATGAACGAGTATCTGCCAAAAGATTAGACAACCTGAAAGAAATAAATGAATTTTGAGAAACATACAATGTTCCGAAGCTGAATGAGGAAGAAACTGGAAATTTTAGCAGATGACTTACAACTAAGGAAATCAAAGATGTCACTAAATTTAAAAAAAAAAAAAACACCCAATAAACAAAAGCCCTGGACAGGATGTCTACACAAGAGAATTTTATACAACTGTGGTATCTGGCAGCTTTCCTCACCCCAAACTACACTGCAAAGACAGCAAATGAACGTAAGACAATTGCAGATCTGCAGAGAAGGGAAACAATAGGACACATCTACCTAGAAGAAAAATGTATTACTCTCCCCCTGTCAGAAATATCGTATTTGTTTGTCCACAAAGACTGCCCCTTTCCTACCTATAAGCCACGCCATGTATCCTCAAAGGAAAACCCACTGAGTAACTCAGCACACTCCAGCCTTCCCTTACAGCAGAAGCCCTGCAGTGAAATGCACCTCACAACCCCAGATCAGAGGATCAGACCCCTGCTCATTCCCTGCTTTGACCCCATAAGTCCTTTATGCCTAACTCACAGGGTTGCCAAATGTATGAGGAAGATTAAAGAAAAAAAGACAAGGAACGCACAGAACTAATTCTGGGCAGTGGGAACCCAGATATAACACAGAAACAGGAGAGAACTGTACCAAAAATTCAAATTCGTATTCTCAGAAGTATAAGGGAGGAAAATGGGTTTACACACTGGAAATGCCTTCTATAGAAGGAATTAGAGGAAAGATAAAGTTCTTGCAACACAGATATATTAATGCAAAATTGCAAACATTAAATGCTAAGAGGTCAGAACAGATTCTCCCCCGCCTCACCCAGGCTGTGATGGAACCTGGAACATGCCTCCTTTGTACTGCCCACTTCCTGCCCCCCCAACTCCGCCCTAGAAAGTCCCTTTGCCACTCCCACTGGCCCCCGCGGCATCCTCCTTGCGCCCTCTCCTGAGCACTCCTGAGAATTGGTCCCACCTTCCCCTTTCCGGTTCCATCTCAGAGCCAACCACCAGTCGCCTGCTGCAGACGCTGGAGCACCACCCCTCTGCGGTGCTGCTCACTCACCCAGGAGACTCTCGGAGGCTACCCCCGCAACTCCAGCTCCCGCTTCCAGGATTTCTTCACTTTGGTGCCCCCACCCCGCACCTGCGCTACAAGACATGGCTACCGCATTCGCGCCCTGCCACGTGAGTCAGAACTGCCACCTGGAGTGTGAGGCCGCCATCAACAACCAGGTCAACTTGGAGCTGCACGCTTCCTACGTGTACATGTCCATGGCCTGCTACTTCGACCGTGGAGACGCGGCCTTGAAGCACTTCAGCCTGTTCTTCCTTCGGCAGTCAAAGAAGGAGGTGGAGCTTGCAGATTACCTGTTGGGGCTGCAGAACCGGCGTGCTGGCAACCCCCGCCTGTGGAACATCCCCAGGCCTGAGGAAGAGAACTGGGAGAATGGCCTGAGGGTCATGGAGCGCGCCTTGCACCTGGCGAAAGGAGTCCACCAGAGCCTGCTGAATCTGTACCAGCTGGTCACTGAGAAGCATGGCAAGGTCTTCCACTTCCTGGAGTGTGACTACCTGCGTGAACAAGCCATGTTCATCCAAGAGTTGGGGGAGCACATCACCAACCTGCGCAAGCTGGGGACCCCGGAAGATAGCCTGGCAGAGTCCCTCTTTGACAAGCTTACTCTGAAGGACAGCAAGAACTGAGCGGGGACTGCCTTCCCCATAGCCAGCCACGGGGGGCCTGACTTGCCCTGGTCAGGGTGCCAAGCATGCCTCTTGCCATATTGACCTATGAAACGTTCTGTTAAGTTTTTAAGTCCGAGTGTTATCCTTACTTCCTAAAGTTATTGGTTGCTAAATAATTAAAAGTGTTTCATTGGTTTGTGTGTGGAAAACTGTCACCTTTTAAGCTTCCAAATAAGTGTGCAGGTGTCTCTTCACTCACGCATGCCCCATCATGTGCAGCTTGGGATCTCCATGGGTGCGGGTGTGGGGGTGGGGACCTCAAGAGCGCCTGGATGGAAGGAGGTATTCCATGGATTCTGGATGGAGGGTCGGCATGTTCCCTGGGCCCTGAATGAAGGATGGACTTATCCCCTGGTACCCTGGATGGATGATGGAGGTAATTCCTGGACTCTGGATGGAGGGAGGGGCATTTCTTGGGACCCTGAATGGATGGAGGGAGAAGGTATTCCGTGGGATTCTGGATGGACAGACAAGGTATTCCCTGAAGCTCTGGATGGAGGGAGGAGGCATACCGCGCAGCTCTGGACAGAGGGGAGAGGTTTGTGTGGGAACCTGGATGCAGGGAGGAGGTATACCCTTCCTGCTTTATAGAGTGAAGGCTATGCCCTGGACCCTGGATCCAGGGAGGGAGTATCCTGGTGGCCCTGAATGGAGGGAAGTGGTATTCCCAGGACCCTGGATGGAGGGAATGGGTACACCGTGGGACCTTGGAGGGAGGGGGTAGTCTGTGTGACCCTAGTTCAGGGCTATCACGCTCGTTTTCACCGGGGGCCACACGAGACTCATGGTTGCCTTGAAAGGGCCGCACATAATTTTGGGACTCTAGAAATGTAACTACTTCTTAACTGTTAAGCCAGAGCTCAGTGCAGCTGCAGGGAAGAAACATGGCAACAGAACGGAGAGAAAGGAGGTCGAGGGCCGGATTAAGCCCACAGGACTTGTGGTTGCCCCCCTGTGCCCTAGTTGGAGGGAGGGCTTGTTGCTTGGACCCTGGATGGAAGGAAGTGGTATTCCCTGGACCCTGGGTGGAGGGAGAGGCATTGTGTGGGGGATCTTGGATGGAGGGAGCATGTAGTGTGTGGGACCCTGGGAAAGGCAGAATCAATCTCCCCTTATAAACAATATAGGTACGTGAGGGTGAGGTCCGACAGGGCCCTGGTTAAGCTGGATTCATGTGCACGGTACAAGTATACTAAAAACAGTATGAAAGCCATGAGACTCCTTGCCTCTAAGGAAGTAGTGAAGAATGGTGTCGGGCAGAGGTTAAAATAAAGGGATAATCAGCTTTACCTGAAATGTTTATGTTCATTAAATCATGCAAAAGGGAATAGTTAAGTCTGGGTAGTCAGATGGCGATGTTGGAATTCCTAAGGGTAGAGTACCCTTGATAAGCTAACACTGGGCAAGAGTGATAATGGCAAGTGAGCCTCAGGCTGGCTTCCCCAGAGACAGAGGAGTGACTTCCCATAGTCACCAAGGCCTGGGTTGCACATTGCAGTTAGAAAACAGCCACTTACGTGTGTTTTCTATCCTTCGTTTTTACATAGTATATATCATGCATAAAAGTTCATATATATTTTCAGCACCACAGTTCCTTTTGAATCTCCGGACTAGATTCTGAAAATGTCTGCTTAGGGAAGACACCCTTTGTTGAAAACCAGTTCAGTGACTGCATTATCAGATATGAAGCAGCTGCATTCCAGACCTTTGCTGAGCCTGGTTGTATATCTGCCCGGAGGTTTCAAGTATCCAACTCTAATTTAGTATTTGTCCCTTGCTACCAAGAGAGCCTAAGCTAATATGTGTCCTTATAATCAGCACAATTTTACCAGGCTATGCTGTCACTGTTTACAGAACACACCTACTCTAGAGTAGTAGATGCCAGTTTTCTCTTTGTCCCTAGTACAGGTTCCTCTGTAAAAAAAAAAAAAAAAGTAAAGATGAAAGGGTGTGAAGGATAAAAGTAAATAATTGCCTGGATGGAAACAGAGACTGATGAAGGCTGCTACCACAGTCCTCCCTCCTCACCTGAAAGTGTTTTCATCTTAATTTGCAGGTCTCTAATTTTTAGACCAGCCTTTCCAAGACTGTGTTCAGTATCAGGCACTGCCACAGAATAGTAGCAGGTGTTCAGTAAAAAACGAATTCACACACACACACACACACACACACACACACACACAAACGAATTCACACACACACACAGACAGGTTTGTATTAATCAACTTAGTGGGATTTCTGGTGTAGCTTTCTAGTTATTGTCTAGGAATTGTAGGTCTTTGATTCAAGAAACATTCTTTGTAGACCTATAACACGGGGATAATATGTTCAGCATTTCCAAAACATTCTAATCATGAGGTCCCTTTTCTACCAAATCTCATAGAACACTATTGCAAAAAGATAGCTTTGGAAACTGTTGAAAGATCTCATCCTGTGTTGTTCCACAGGCACATCCCTGTAGCTACACCTCCGTCGTTCTCATTGAGAAGGCGTCAGGAGAAATTGGAATGTTTGCTGTGTAGGCTCCAGCACAATACATTTTGGGACAATAAGTGCAACGCAGGGCCCTCACCATGACAGTGGGTAGCTATCACACGTACCCATTTTGTTCCCTAATGGGTAACTCCTAACCGGGTCTTTTCCCATCATATTCTGATTTCCATTTGTAAATGCATGGCTTTCTGGGAATGATAACAGTGATATTTTTTCAGTACTTAAATCATAGAGAGAAAGGCCAAGTAGTTTAGATTTCTCACCTGCCTCTCTACCTATGTATTAATCTCACCAACAGCAGAATTCTTCGTTTTCATTTTTCCAGACCAGATTGCTGAATTTTGGTCAGTTACACACCTTTGGGTCAAAAGCAATCTGCGCCTGCGTTTTTTGGGACATTAAATGCAGAAGTTCCTCAAAATCCAGACATTTTTTTCAAAATCGAAGAAAAATTTTAATAGAACATATTCATGATAAAAGTTTTCAGCAGTACAGCGGAAGATCCTCTGATATCTCAGCTTCACACAGCACCTTCTTGAATAAAATTCCAGAGACATATAAGTGCATATTATATGTATTGATCTTTTCCCCCTTCACAAATGAGAGATGATTATACATCCTGCTCTGAATTTTCTCTCTTCTTAGCACTTCATTTGGAGTGATTCCGACACTTAACTGTGAGGAAAAAGAACAAGGCGTATACGCTATAAAGCATTTTGGTAATAAAGTCGAGGATTGCTAATAAATATATAATCCATTACATGTCAGGTGTAACTGAAGAATGAAAATGAGTTTCAAGAATGTAAGAAATTATAAGTGGATAAACGCTTCAATGAAGGAATCCATGACGTCATAGAAAATAAACATACAATCAACAATGTACTTCGTGCTCAGCGTCTTACACTTCATCTTTTTCCTCCGATGGAGACCATCAGTACTACTACCTATAGAATTTTTCAGTTTTGCGTGAGCACCTCATTGCAATGCATTTCTCTTTGAGTTCTGTAGAGGACCTGCGAAGTTTCTCTCCAGACCAAAAAATACACGATCCAATTCTGTACATTGAACCTGCACTAATGCCGAACAGTAGTTGGTGTGGCGCATCATCTGAAGGTGAGCTCTTTCAGATTTTTTGATTTAAATATGTTCCCACAACTACTCTCAGGTATCAATTCTCCTGACACCTCCAATGAACTTGATGAAACTCCTATTTCGTTCCCAGGCAAATATCAACATAATGCAATGCTATTATGTTCTCGATCTGCAAAATAGTCTATATTATGCTGGCAAATCACAAAATAATTAAAGCAAACTTCTCAACAAGAACAGTGCCCGAGTCTGATCCATCTTATTAACCACCACTTTTATCTGTCTCTTCCTTGGCTGCTTAGTTCGATTCAACAAGAAAATATGCCTTTTTAAACAACAGTAATGTTTTCCATTATACTTGGAACTCCATATTACACTAGTTTCAGGTATACAGCATAGTAGTTGGACACTTATATAATTTATGAACTCTACTGCCCACCCGCCACCACACACAATTTGTACAATAACATTGGCTATATTCCCTATGGTGCGCTTTACATCCCCATCTCTATTTTGTAAGTACCAATTTGTCCTTCTTAATTCCTTCACCTTTCGCACCAGCCTCCCAAACTCCAACCCGTGTGACAATTAGTTGGACCTCTCTGAGTTGCTTTTGGTTTTGTTTGTTCATGTATTTTGTCTTTTAGATTCCACAGAGAAATGAAATCTTATGGTATTGGCCTTCCTGTGTTTGACATAGTTCACCGAGCATAATATCCCCTTGGTTCATCCATTTTGCTCAGATAATAAGATTTCATTCTTTACTGTGTCTGAGTAATATTGCACAATGTATATGTACCTCTTCTTTACAAAAGGTGTATCTTCATGGGAGGAGAAAGCAGAGATCACTGGAGGGACAAGGTCTAGGAAGTCAGTGGGGCTGTCGGAACTGTCCTCACGTCCATGCAAAGTCGTTCAAACAAAGCTTTGTGATAGTAAATGTAACCAGTGACACCACAAAAGGGCTATGTTTAATGAAACAGTCACTTTAGGGCAGTGTTCATGTAAGTTGCTCAAAGAACTCATGCAGGTGATTAACTGAAACCAGTTGCACTCATATTCCTGAGGAACATTTTCAAATGTCACACATAACAGATGCCTAGCACTGTAAGGCCTTGTGAGCCAGACTGGCATGGAACTTGGAAAGTGTCAATGCTACTGGCCCCATTGGGCCCCCCCTCAAGCACCCCGGCAACCAGGGCCATACCCTGACCCTGACCCCTAAGTCTCGATACTGTACTGGATGCTAATTCCTCCCTCCCTCCCTCGACGGTATTGAGTGGAGGGTTTTTTCTGTCCCACCTCTGAGACAACAGCAGGGCCAGAGGCCTGACACGTGAGCACCCCAGGGTTTCGGACCACTGCAGGACACTTCGGGGCCCTGCAGCCTCCACAGTCACCCCTGCCACAGCCCACCCTACTGCCTGGGATTCTACACCACTGCAGTCTTGCAGCCCCGTGCCTGTGCCTGAAGACATGGCGATGCTGGCCGGGCCCTCTTTTGTGCCTCAGAACTACCAGCCTGAGTGTGAGGCTGCTGTCAACAACCACATCAATGTACACTTCCACAGCTGCAGAATTAGGTGGGGGCCGAATCCGCCTGCGAGACATCAGAAGTCCTCCCTGGGAAGCATGGCAGAGTGGCCTGAGGGCCATGTATTGTGCCTTGCACCTGGCGAAGAAAGTGAGGCAGAGCCTCCTGAGTCTGCACCAGCTGGCCACTGAGAAGGGGGGACGGCCACCTGTGCCATTTCCTGGAGAGTCACTACCTGCACCAACAGGTGATGTTCATCAAAGTATTGGGGGGACCGTGTCATCAAGCCGTGCAAGATGGGAGCTCCGGAATTCGGCCTGGCAGAGTACCTCTTTGACAAGTTCACTCTGGGCGATAGCAAGAAGAAATGACCCTGGACTGCCTTCCTGATAGCCTCGGGGTGACTTTCCCTGGTCACCTTGCTGAGCGTGCCTATTGCCATATTGCCCTTGAAAAGGTGTGTTTAAATTTTTATGTTGCAGTTTTACCATTTTTCCAATAAAGTTGGTGGTTCCTAAATAAATAGAGGTGTTTCACTCATGTGTGTGTTTTAAACCCAAATGTTCTAAGTAATAAAAGAGGAGTCTGTCTTTCCAAACACGCCCCATGACTTTAAGATCAGGATCTCCGGGCAGTGGAGGGCCTATTCCTTGGGACCATGGATAGAGGGATCAAGTATTTTTTTGGGGACCTGGTTGGAGGGAACAGGTGTTCAGTGGGACGGAGAATGAAGGGAGGGGTAATCACTGGGGTGATGGATGGAGAGTGGAGTTACTCCCAGGAACCTGGATGACAAGAGTGAGTATTCACTGATCCCAGGAGGATGATGGGGCTATTTCCTGGGACACTAGATGGAGAAGGGGTTGTCCTGGGACCCTGGGTTGAAGGAGAGAGTATTTCCTGGGCCCGGATTGGCGGGAGGAGTTGTTTTGTGGACCGTGAATGGTAGGGGGGGCTATTCCTGGGACCATGGATTGAGGGACGAGGTATTCCCTGATCCCTATAGGAGGCTGGGATATTCTGAGGGATAATGGCTAAAGCCAGAGAGTACTCTGGGACTCTGGATGGAGGGAGAGAGTATTCCCTAGGCCCTGAAGTGAGGCAGGAGGTATTTTGAGGACCCTGGGCAGGGAGGGGCCATTGCCTGGACCCTGGATATAGGGAAGAGGTTGCCTGGGATACTGGATAGAGGAGGAAGGTATTCTCCAGGCCTTGGATAGAGGCAGGAGGTATTCTCTATGTCCCAGATGAAGAGACAGGTATTCCACAGGCTTAAATGGAGGGGAGAGGTATTTCCTGGGCCTTGAATGGAGTGAGTGAGGGAGCATTCCGTGGGGACCAGTCTTGTGGGTGGAGTGTTCCCTGGACCCTGGATGGAGGGAGATTGTATTTTCTTGGCCCTGGATTGAGGGAGGAAGTATGCCCTTGTCCTGGATGGAATGACGTGGTATTCCCTGAACCCCGGGGGAGGTTGGGGCTCTCCTGTGGGATACCGGATGATGGAGGGGCATTCCTTGGGGTCCCAGCATGGAGGGAGGGAACATTACCTGGACCCTGGGTGGAGGGAGGTCATATTCCCTATGCCCTGAATGGAATGAGAATGTACTTCCTGGGCCATGGATAGAGGAAGGGCATTTCCTGGGAAACAGGTAGGAGGGAGGAGCTGTACCCTGGACCTTAATCGAAGGTAGGGGTGAACCCTCGGTGAGCATGGGGACACTCTGTGGGACCCTGAATGGAGAGAGCAGGTTCTCTGGGTAGCTCGATGGAGGCAGGGGTGTTACCTAGACCCTGTATGGAGGGAGGAGGTATTCCCTGGTCCTGGGTGGAGGGAGGGGTGTTTCCTGAAACTCGGAGGAGGATGGGACTATTCTTTTCACGCTGGATCTAGGGATCTTGCATTTCCCGGAACTTGCATGAAGGGAAGAGTAATTCCCTGCACTCTGAAATGAGAGAGGGGTTATTCCCTAGCCTCTGGAAAAGAGCCCAGGGAAAATGGTGGGTGGAAGAGGGTACTCCCTGGAACCTGGAGTGAAGAAGCTGTGTCCCTGAGACCCTGAAAGGATGGAGCAATATTCCTTGGAACCTCAAGGCAGGGTGGGGTTTTTCCCTGAACCCTTTATGGAAGAAAGGAAGTTCTCTGGACTGTGGATGGAGGGAGGGTATATTTCTTGAACCCTAGAGGAGTGTGGGTAATTTCCTGGGGCCCAGGTTGGGATTAGAGGTTAGTCCCTGGGTACTGGATAGAGGTGGAATCCAGGTTGGAAGGAGGGGTTATTTTCTGGCTCCCTGATGGATGGAGGGTGTTTTACCTGGGCCCTGAATGGAGAGAGGAAGTATTATTTTTTTTTTATCCACCCACCCCGAGAGGAAGTATTACTTGAACACTGCATGGGGGAAGGAAGTATATCAGGGACTCGAAGCAGAGGGCCTGGGTGCTCACTGAAATCTTGAGGAGCATGAGGCTTTTTGTGGGACCCTGGATGGAGGGAGGACATATTACCTGGAACCTAGATGGAGGGAGGTTGTATTCCCTGGACCCTGAAAGCATGAGGTGGGTATTCCCTGGACTGTGGATGGAGTGTGTGGGTATTCCCCGGACGATACATGGAGGGAAGGGGTATTTCCTCATCCTGAATGGAGGGAGTATGAATTCCCTGGACCCTGAATGGACAGACTAGGTATGTCCTGAATCCTGAATGCAGCGAGAGGGTTTTCCTCGGGACCCTGGAAAACGCAGAATTTATCTTCTCATCAGAAACCTTGTGGTATATGGCACAGGGCTGTTAGCTGCATAGTCTTTGGCCCTGGTGAAAATAGATGCATGTCCATGCTCAAAATACAAAGCCTGGCCTTCAAATTTTTGCTGTGCTTGTCTCTGGAGAAACAATAAGGAGAGTGAGTTTGGGCAAGAAGTAGAGGGTTCTGACATTTTACCTGAAGATTTTTAGTTGACTACAGTACCCAAATGTTCGCGTTTCTTAAGAATACCTGTGTAGCAAGATGAAGACCCCAGAAGCCATCTTGGCAGAATACTGATGCCTACCCTGGCCCACAGGGTCCCTGTGTTGTGGCTGTGAGGAACAAATCCACGTGGAATACAGAAGTCCTGTGGAGGAAAAGGGACGTGGTTGCCTCTCTCTGAGTTAGAAAGAGGGCCCGGAAGCCTGCCTGGACAGGTGTTATTGCGTTTCTGGGTACATTACATCCAGCATGGTCCTTATTTACTGTGTACAGGTTCCTTGTAGGTGATTGCTCTTTACAGATAACAAAGGAAAGAATGTTGCTAACTCCTTCAAAGAGAAGGATGTGGCCGATCAAGGAGAAAGGTGGCTGAAGTCGTTACACTCCATACATGGGACGTTTAGCACAGCTTTTAAGAAGTTACTCTAAAGATATGCAGTAGAAATTTCCTGCCTCGATTCAGGGTGAGGGAGTTTTAGCAAAAGCATGTCTCATAGCAGCCTAGGTACAATGCAGGCCTGATTCCCCATGGGCGAACCTATATGTGGGCCTGGGTCTGGTGTATTGACTCACTTCCCACTGGATTTTCTGAGTCTGAGGCTGGGCTACATTCCCCATGCCACACAGAACGGTTCCCTATAGAGTAGCACTTCCACAAGCTCTCACTGAGCAACTGCAATGGTTGCTGAGCCTTAGGCTGGTTTTCCGAGACACATGGGAGTGTCTCCCCATGGTCCCATGCTGGTCATGCATATTACCCTTTCAAAACATGCTAAGAGAGGTTTTTGCTTCGGTTGTCCTCTTTCTTCCATTAGCACAAAATGATCCCCCAAATGTGAAATATCTCCACAGGACTGAAAAGTACAAAATCAAGGCCGACAGTCAAATTCCTGGTATTGAATATGAAGTAGCATAAATTCCTCTGCATGTTATTAGTGACTCAGTGCTTTCAAGAATGTAGAGGGAAGGGGGAGAGCTGAAGCTGGGAGGCCAGGTAAGAGATGTTGTAGCTGGTCCTGGTGAAAGGGAATGGATGTTGAACTATGGTGCTGACTGAGAAAATAAGGAGATGGGGGCATATTTTACATGGATTGGATGAGGTGATAAGCTCTGCTTATGGGCCAGAGGTGACAAGTGAGAGATGAGGAAAGCAATCTAGGTTCTGGGGATTAGAATTGAATACCTGGGGGGGAATGGTAGCACTGTTTACTAATTTGAGGACTTTTGTCCAGGGGTGGGACTGCCATATTATGTAAAACCCGAGATGCCTATTGGACGTCCAAGTGGAACCACCATGTAGATAACTGTGAGGCCATTATAGACCCAGTGCTCCAGTTTGTATCGGGGCTGGGTGGGTAGGTACCCTTGGCTTAGCAAGTACCAGGAACTCATACACACAGAAACAAAACATGTCTTCAGTGTAAATTCTATTGTTTACCCACTCCAGGCACAATGACACTCTTATCAATTAGGACCCCAATCAAAGTTCCCAGATACTAGACCCAAGGTCCCACCTCTCCAGGAGACCTTTCTAAAGACAGCAGTGCCAGTCCTGCTATGTGGACTCATTCACGCACAGTAGGTGTTATTTACCCACAGTGGGCACTTGATCACCTACCCACTAGTGGGATGAGACTATTACAATAATATCCGTTTTAATGTTTGTAAGTAGCAATACAAAGTATTATGTACAAGTATATGTCACCAAATTAGAGAATCTGAAAAACAAAGGAATACAGTCTAGAAACGTACAATCTTCCGAGGATGAATCAAGAGGAACCTGGAATTTTGAACAGAGGGCTTACCGCTAAGGACATCAAAGTGGTCATTAGAGGAAAAAAAACAAATAAGAACAACAACAAAAAAACACGCAACAAACAAAACCCTGGACTGGATGGATGGCTACACAGGTGAATTTTATGCAACTGGGGTATGTGACACCTTTTATTTCCCCAAAGTACACTCTCAAGACAGCAAATGACTTTAGGACAATTGCAGACCTGCCGAGAAGGGAAACAATAGGGCACATTTACTTAAAAGACAAAAGTATTACTCTCGCAATGTCAGGTGTATCACATTTATTTTGTCCCCAGGGAGTGCCCCTTTCCTACCTATAAGCCATGCCATGTATCCTCAAAGGAAAACCCACTGAGTAACTCAGCACACTCCAGCCTTCCCTTACAGCAGAAGCCCTGCAGTGAAATGCACTTCACAACCCCAGATCAGACCCCTGCTCATTCCCTGCTTTGACCACATAAGTCCTTTATGCCTAACTGTACAGGAACACAGGTTTGCCAAATGTATGAGGAAGATAAAAGAAAAAAGGACAGGGAATTCACAAAACTATTTCTGGGCAGGGGGAACCCAGATATAACACAGGAAACAGAAGAGAATTGTACCAAGGATTCAAATTCATATTCTCAGAACTTTAAGGGAAGAAAAGGGGTATATACAACAATAATGTCTTCTATAGAAGGAATTAGAGGGCAGATAAGGTCCTTGAAACATAGACATATTCTTGCGAAATTGAAAACATTAAATGTCAAGAGGTCAGAACAGCTTCTCCCCGCCTCACCCAGGCTGTGACGGAACCTGGAACACGCTGCTGGTGCACTGCCCACTTAGACCCGCCCCCCAGCCCGCCCCCCCCCCCCCCACCAAGGGGTCCTCCTTGCTCCCTCTCCTGTACACTCGCGAGAATGGTCACTTTTTCGGCCTTCAGGTCCCTCCTTCCCTTTTCCGGTTCCGTTGCGGAGCCAATCACGAATCCCCTGCTGCAGGCGCTGGAGCACCACCCCTCTGCTCTGCCACTGACCCGCCTTGGGGACTCTTGGAGGCTACAGGGCAAGTCCAGCTCCCGCTTCCAGGACTTCTTCCCTTTGTTGCCCCCACCCTGCACCTGCGCTGCCGGACATGGCTACCGCATTCGCGCCCTGGCATGTGCGTCATAACTACCACCCGGAGTGTGAGGCCGCCATCAACAACCAGGTCAACTTGGAGCTGCACGCCTCCTACGTGTACATGTCCATGGCCTGCTACTTCGACCGTGGAGACGCGGCCTTGAAGCACTTCAGCCTGTTTTTCCTTCGGCAGTCGAACAAGGAGAGGGAGCACGCGGAGTATCTGTTGGGGCTGGAGAGCCAGTGTGCTGCCAACCCCCGCCTGCGCAACATCCCCAGGCCTGAGGAAGGGAAGTGGGAGAATGGCCTGAGGGTCATGGAGTGCGCCTTGCACCTGGCGAAGAGAGTGCACCAGAGCCTGCTGAATCTGTACCAGCTGTCCAGGGAGAAGCATGGCAAGGTCTGTCACTTCCTGGAGCGTGACTACCTGCGTGACCAAGGGATGTTCATCCAGGAGTTGGGGGAGCACATCACCAACCTGCGCAAGCTGGCGGCCCCGGAAGATAGCCTGGCAGAGTCCCTCTTTGACAAGCTTACTCTGGGCGGCAGCAAGAACTGAGCAGGGACTGCCTTCCCCATAGCCTCGGGGTGACTTCCCTTTTCACCGTGCTGAGCGTACCTACTGCCATGTTGCCCTTCAAAAGTTCCGCTTAAGTTTTTATGTTCCAGTTTTATCTTTTTTCCAAGGAATTTATTGCTTCCTAAATAAATAAAGTTCTTTCATTGGTTCACCTGTGTTTAACCCAAACCTTCTAAGTAATACAACAGGTATGTAGGATTCTCTCTTTCCAAACACACCGCATCACTTGCACATTAGAACTTTGTGGATGGGAGGGCATATTTCCTGGGATCTTGGATAGAGGGAGCCAGTATTCTCTGGGACCCCGGGTAGAGGGAACAGGTGTTCTGTGGGACACAGCATGAAGAGAGGGGGTACCCCAGGGACCATGGATGGAGAGACGTGTTACTCCCAGGAACCTGGATGGAAGGAGTGGGCATTCACTGATCCCTTGAGGAGCGTGGGGCTATTCCTGGGGCACTAGATAGAGACAAGGGGGGTCCTGCGACTGTGGATTGAAGGAGAGGTTAGTTCCTGGGCCCTGAAGGGAGGGAAGAGTTATTTTGTGGAAACTGGATGGAGGGAGGGGCTAGTCCTGAGACCATGGGTGGAGGGAGGAGGAATTCCCTGGGCCCTGGATGGAGGGAGGAGGTATTCCCTGATCCTTGGAGAAGGGTGGGATATTCTGAAGGATAAGGTCTGGAGCCAGGGGCTATCTTGGGACCCAGGACGGAGGGAGAGTGCACTCCCTGGGCCCTGAATGGAGGAAGGAGGCATTTTGTGGACCCTGGGTGGAGGGAGGGGCATACTCAGAACCCTGCATAAAGGCAGGGGGTTGCCTGGGGTACTGGATGGAGGGAGAAGGTTTTCCCTGTACACTGGACAGAAGTCAGTGGTATTCCCTGGACGCTGTATTCAGGTAGAAGGTATTCTCTGGGCTGTGAGTAGAAGCAGGAGGTATTCCTTTGGACCTGTATGGAGAGAGATGTAATTCTGTGGGCTTACATGGAGGGGAGAGGTATTTCCTGGGTCTTGAATGGAGGGAAGATCATTCAGTGAGACTCTCTTCCAGGTAGGGTATTGCCTAGACCCCGGATGGATGAGATTGGTTTTTTTTGTTTTTTTGGTTTTTTGTTTTTTGGCCATAGATTGAGTGAGGAGGCATTCCCTGGGCCCTGGGTGGAGGGAAGGGGTATGTATCCCTGGATGCTGGGAGGAGTGAAGTGTTATTCCCCAAACCCTGCTAGAAGTTGGGGCTATTCTTTTGGACACTGGATGATGGAGGGGCATTCTGTAGGCCCCAGGATGGAGTGAGGGAATATTACCTGGACACTAGGTAGAGGGAGGAAGTATTCCCTAGACCCTGAATTGAAGGAAATATTATTTCCTGGACCCTGGACGGAGGGAGGGGTCATTCTGTGGAACCCATGTTGGAGGGATGGGTGAATCCTTGGGTCTGAGATGGAGGGTGGGTGTTTTCCATGGGCTCTTAATGGTGGGAGAATGCATTCCTTGGACACTGGATGGGGGGGGGTGGGATGCATACACAGGTCCCTGGTTGGAGTGCCTGGGTATTCACTGAATCCTAGAGGAGCGTGGAACTATTTTGTGGGACCCAGGATGGAGGGAGGGCATATTACATGGAAGCTGGATAGAGGAAGGTCGTATTGCCTGGATCCGGAATGGACAGAGCAGGGGTGCCCTGGACCTTGGATGGAGTGAGAGGGTTTTCCTTGGGCCCCTGGAAAATGCAGAATTCATCTCATCCTTAGAAAGCCTGTGGTATAGGGCAGGGTGCAGTCAGATAGATGGTCTGGGGCCGTGGTGAAAACAGATGCATGTCCATGCTCAAAATACAAAGCCTGGCCTTCAAATTATTGCTGAGCTTCCTTCTGGAGAAACAACAGAGAGAGTGAGATTGGGCAAGAAGTAGAAGATTCTTACATTTTAACTGAAGGTTTTTAGTTCACTACAGTACCCAAATGTTCATGTTTCTTAACAATACCTGTGTAGCAAGATGAAGACCCCAGAAGCCATCTTGGCAGAGTACTGATGTGGACCCTGGCCCACAGGGTCCCTGCGTTGTGGCTGCGAGGAACAAATCCACTTGGACTACAGAAGTCCTGTGATGAAATGGGATGGTGTGGCCACTCTCTCAGTCAGAGTAAGGGCCTGGACCCCTGCCTTGACAGGCTTTTACTGCTTACCTGGGTACATTACATCTAGGACGGTCCTCATTTGCTATGTATAGGTTTCCTGTAGGTGATTGCTTTTTACACAAAACAAAGGAACAAATGTTGCTAACTGCTTTATAGAGAAGGATGTGGCCGATCAAGGAGAAAAGTGGTTGACCTCGTTATACTCCATACTTGGGAAATTTAGCACAGCTTTTAAGAAGTTACTTTAAAGAGCTGCAGTAGAAACTTCCTGCCTCAATTCAGGGGGATGGAGTTTTAGCAAAAGCATGTCTCATAGCAGCCTAGGTACAATGCAGGCCTGATTCCCCCTGGGCGAACCTATATGTGGGCCTGGGTCTGGTGTATTGACTCACTTTCCACTGGATTTTCCGAGGCTGAGGCTGGGCTACATTCCCTATGCCACACAGAACGGTTCCCTATAGAGTACCACTTCCACAAGCACTCACTGAGCAACTGCAATGGTTGCTGAGGCTTAGGCTGGCTTTTCCAGACACATGGAAGTGTCTCCCCATGGTCCCATGCTGGTCATGCATATTACCCTTTCAAAACATGCTGATAGAGGTTTTTGCTTCAGTTGTTCTCTTTCTTCCATTAGCACAACATGGTCCCTCAAAGATGAAATAGCTCTGTAGGAGTGAAAAGCTCAAAGACAAGGCCGAAGGTCAACTTCCAGGTACTGAATATGAATTAGTATAAATTCCTCTGCAGGCTATGAGTGACTCAGTGCTTTCAAGAATGTAGAGGGAGGGGGAGAGCTGAAGCTGGGAGGCCAGTTAGGAGATGTTGTGGCTGGTCCAAGTGAAAGGTAATGGGGTTTGAACTACAGTGGTGACTGAGAAAAGGAAGAGATGTGGGCAAAATGCACATGGATTGGATGTGTTGATAAGCTCAGTTTATGGGCCAGAGGTGAAGAGTGAGAGATGAGGAAAATAATCCAGGTTCTGGTGATTAGAACTGAATACGTGGGGGGATGGTAGGACTGATTATTAATTTGAGGTCTTTTTGTCCAGGGGGTTGGACTGCCATGTTATGTACAACCTGAGTGCCCATTGGATGCGCATTGGACTGGATGCGCATTGGACCTCCAATGGAACCACCATGTAGATAACTGTGAGGCCATTATAGACCCAGTGCTCCAGTCTGTATTGGAGGCTGGGTGTGTGGGCACCCTTGGCTTAGCAAGTACCCAGACCTCACACACACAGCAACAAAGATGTCTTCAGTGTAAATTCTTTTGTTTACCCACTCTGGGCACATTGACATTCTTATCAATTAGGAGAGGTTCGAACACTCCTGAAATCGAAGATCCCAGATAGCAGGCCCAAGGCCCAACCTCTCCCAGAGCTCTTTCTGAAGACAGCGGTGCCTGCCCTCCTGTGTGGACTCATTCATGCACAGTAGGTGTTATTTACCCACAGCGGGCACTGATCACCTACCCACTAATATGGTGAGATTGTTATAATAATACCTGGGTTTAAGGTGTGTAAGTACCTAAAGAAACTATCATGAACAAGTACATGCCACCAGATTAGACAGGCTGGGAGAAATGAATAAATTTTGAGAAACATCCAATCTTCCAAAGCTGAATGAGGAAGAAACTAGAAATTTGAACACATGGCTTAGAACTTAAGAAATCAAAGCACTCATTTAACAACAAAAAATTAAAACCTTAAAACACCTCAACAAACAAAAGCCCTGGACAGGATGTCTACACAAGAGAATTTTATACAACTGCGGTATCTGGCAGCTTTCCTCACCCCAAACTACACTGCGAAGACAGCAAATGACTTTAGGACAATTGCAGACCTGCCGAGAAGGGAAACAATAGGGCACATTTACTTAAAAGACAAAAGTATTACTCTCCCAATGTCAGGTGTATCACATTTATTTTGTCCCCAGGGAGTGCCCCTTTCCTACCTATAAGCCACGCCATGTATCCTCAAAGGAAAACCCACTGAGTAACTCAGCACACTCCAGCCTTCCCTTACAGCAGAAGCCCTGCAGTGAAATGCACCTCACAACCCCCAGATCAGACCCCTGCTCATTCCCTGCTTTGACCACATAAGTCCTTTATGCCTAACTGTACAGGAACACAGGTTTGCCAAATGTATGAGGAAGATAAAAGAAAAAAGGACAGGGAATTCACAAAACTATTTCTGGGCAGGGGGAACCCAGATATAACACAGGAAACAGAAGAGAATTGTACCAAGGATTCAAATTCATATTCTCAGAACTTTAAGGGAAGAAAAGGGGTATATACAACAATAATGTCTTCTATAGAAGGAATTAGAGGGCAGATAAGGTCCTTGAAACATAGACATATTCTTGCGAAATTGAAAACATTAAATGTCAAGAGGTCAGAACAGCTTCTCCCCGCCTCACCCAGGCTGTGACGGAACCTGGAACATGCTGCTGGTACCCTGCCCACCTGTACAACCCCCCCCTCGGCACCCCGTCTTTGCCCCTCCCACTCTCAGGGGTCCTCCTTGCTCCCTCTCCTGTATACTCGCGAGAATTGCTCACGTTTTCCATCTTCAGGATTCACCTTCCCTTTCCGGTTCCATCTCACAGCCAACCAACAGTCGCCTGCTGCAGGCGCTGGAGCACCACCCCTCTGCGGTGCTACTGACTCACCTGGGGACTCTCGGGAGGCTACAGGGCAAGTCCAGCTCCCGCTTCCAAGACTTCTTCGCTGTGGTGCCCCCACCCTGCACCTGCACTACCAGACATGGCGACCGCATTGCCGCCCTGCCATGTGGGTCAGAATTGCCACCCTGAGTGTGAGGCCGCCATCAACAACCAGGTCAACTTGGAGCTGTACACCTCCTACGTGTACGTGTCCATGGCCTGCTACTTCGACCTTGGAGACGCGGCCTTGAAGCACTTCAAGCTGTTCTTCCTGCAGCAGTCGAAGAAGGAGGTGGACCTCGCGGAATCTCTGTTGGGGCTGCAAAACCGGCATGCCGGCAACCTCTGCCTGCCCAATATCCCCAGGCCTAAAGAAGAGAACTGGGAGAATGGCCTGAGGGTCATGGAGTGCGCCTTGCACCTGGCGAAGAGAGTGCACCAGAGCCTGCTGAATCTGCACCAGGTGGTCACCGAGAAGCACGGCCAGGGCTGTCACTTCCTGGAGCGTGACTACCTGCGTGACCAAGCGATGTTCATCCAAGAGTTGGGGAGCACATCACCAACCTGCGCAAGCTGGCGGCCCCGGAAGATAGCCTGGCAGAGTCCCTCTTTGACAAGCTCACGCTGAAGGACAGCAAGAAGTGAGCCGGGACTGCCTTCCCTATAAGCCAGCCGCGGGGTGACTTGCCCTGGTCACCGTGCTGAGCTTGCCTATTGCCATAGTGCCCTAGGAAACGTTCAGTTAAGTTTGTTTGTTTGTTTGTTTGAGTATTATCATTACTTCCTAAAGTTACTGATTACTAAATAATTAAAGGCGTTTCATTGGTTCCTGTGTGCAAACGGTCACCTTTTGTTTTAAAATAAGTGCGCAGGAGTCTCTCTCTCACACATGGCCCATCATGTGCAGTTTGAGATCTCCATGGGTGGGGGGAGGGGATATCTCATGGGAGCCTGGATGGAAGGAGGGGTTCCATGAATCCTGGGTGGAGGGCGAGGGTATTCCCTGCGCCCTGAATGAAGGGTGGACTTATTATTCCCTGGGACCCTGAGTGGAGTGGTGGTGTATTCCCTGGTGTTCTGGATGGAGGGAGGACGTGATTCCTGGACTCTGCATGGAGGGAGGGAGAAGGTATTCCGTGGGATTCTGGATGGACAGACAAGGTATTCCCTGAAGCTCTGGATGGAGGGAGGAGGCATACCGCGCAGCTCTGGACAGAGGGGAGAGGTTTGTGTGGGAACCTGGATGCAGGGAGGAGGTATACCCTTCCTGCTTTATAGAGTGAAGGCTATGCCCTGGACCCTGGATCCAGGGAGGGAGTATCCTGGTGGCCCTGAATGGAGGGAAGTGGTATTCCCAGGACCCTGGATGGAGGGAATGGGTACACCGTGGGACCTTGGAGGGAGGGGGTAGTCTGTGTGACCCTAGTTCAGGGCTATCACACTCGTTTTCACCGGGGGCCACACGAGACTCATGGTTGCCTTGAAAGGGCCGCACATAATTTTGGGACTCTAGAAATGAAACTACTTCTTAACTGTTAAGCCAGAGCTCAGTGCAGCTGCAGGGAAGAAACATGGCAACAGAATGGAGAGAAAGGAGGTCGAGGGCCGGATTAAGCCCACAGGACTTGTGGTTGCCCCCCTGTGCCCTAGTTGGAGGGAGGGCTTATTGCTTGGACCCTGGATGGAAGGAAGTGGTATTCCCTGGACCCTGGGTGGAGGGAGAGGCATTGTGTGGGGGATCTTGGATGGAGGGAGCATGTAGTGTGTGGGACCCTGGGAAAGGCAGAATCAATCTCCCCTTATAAACAATATAGGTACGTGAGGGTGAGGTCCGACAGGGCCCTGGTTAAGCTGGATTCATGTGCACGGTACAAGTATACTAAAAACAGTATGAAAGCCATGAGACTCCTTGCCTCTAAGGAAGTAGCGAAGAATGGTGTCGGGCAGAGGTTAAAATAAAGGGATAATCAGCTTTACCTGAAATGTTTATGTTCATTAAATCATGCAAAAGGGAATAGTTAAGTCTGGGTAGTCAGATGGCGATGTTGGAATTCCTAAGGGTAGAGTACCCTTGATAAGCTAACACTGGGCAAGAGTGATAATGGCAAGTGAGCCTCAGGCTGGCTTCCCCAGAGACAGAGGAGTGACTTCCCATAGTCACCAAGGCCTGGGTTGCACATTGCAGTTAGAAAACAGCCACTTACGTGTGTTTTCTATCCTTCGTTTTTATATAGTATATATCATGCATAAAAGTTCATATATATTTTCAGCACCACAGTTCCTTTTGAATCTCCGGACTAGATTCTGAAAATGTCTGCTTAGGAAGACACCCTTTGTTGAAAACCAGTTCAGTGACTGCATTATCAGATATGAAGCAGCTGCATTCCAGACCTTTGCTGAGCCTGGTTGTATATCTGCCCGGAGGTTTCAAGTATCCAACTCTAATTTAGTATTTGTCCCTTGCTACCAAGAGAGCCTAAGCTAATATGTGTCCTTATAATCAGCACAATTTTACCAGGCTATGCTGTCACTGTTTACAGAAAACACCTACTCTAGAGTAGTAGATGCCAGTTTTCTCTTTGTCCCTAGTACAGGTTCCTCTGTAAAAAAAAAAAAAAGTAAAGATGAAAGGGTGTGAAGGATAAAAGTAAATAATTGCCTGGATGGAAACAGAGACTGATGAAGGCTGCTACCACAGTCCTCCCTCCTCACCTGAAAGTGTTTTCATCTTAATTTGCAGGTCTCTAATTTTTAGACCAGCCTTTCCAAGACTGTGTTCAGTATCAGGCACTGCCACAGAATAGTAGCAGGTGTTCAGTAAAAAACGAATTCACACACACACACACACACACACACACACACAAACGAATTCACACACACACACACACACAGACACAGGTTTGTATTAATCAACTTAGTGGGATTTCTGGTGTAGCTTTCTAGTTATTGTCTAGGAATTGTAGGTCTTTGATTCAAGAAACATTCTTTGTAGACCTATAACACGGGGGATAATATGTTCAGCATTTCCAAAACATTCTAATCATGAGGTCCCTTTTCTACCAAATCTCATAGAACACTATTGCAAAAAGATAGCTTTGGAAACTGTTGAAAGATCTCATCCTGTGTTGT
Source organism: Artibeus jamaicensis (assembly GCF_021234435.1). Classification (NCBI taxonomy): domain Eukaryota; kingdom Metazoa; phylum Chordata; class Mammalia; order Chiroptera; family Phyllostomidae; genus Artibeus; species Artibeus jamaicensis. Next base: position 2,444,474 of record NW_026522028.1, on the reverse strand, counting down.
TCCACAGGCACATCCCTGTAGCTACACCTCCGTCGTTCTCATTGAGAAGGCGTCAGGAGAAATTGGAATGTTTGCTGTGTAGGCTCCAGCACAATACATTTTGGGACAATAAGTGCAACGCAGGGCCCTCACCATGACAGTGGGTAGCTATCACACGTACCCATTTTGTTCCCTAATGGGTAACTCCTAACCGGGTCTTTTCCCATCATATTCTGATTTCCATTTGTAAATGCATGGCTTTCTGGGAATGATAACAGTGATATTTTTTCAGTACTTAAATCAAAGAGAGAAAGGCCAAGTAGTTTAGATTTCTCACCTGCCTCTCTACCTATGTATTAATCTCACCAACAGCAGAATTCTTCGTTTTCATTTTTCCAGACCAGATTGCTGAATTTTGGTCAGTTACACACCTTTGGGTCAAAAGCAATCTGCGCCTGCGTTTTTTGGGACATTAAATGCAGAAGTTCCTCAAAATCCAGACATTTTTTTCAAAATCGAAGAAAAATTTTAATAGAACATATTCATGATAAAAGTTTTCAGCAGTACAGCGGAAGATCCTCTGATATCTCAGCTTCACACAGCACCTTCTTGAATAAAATTCCAGAGACATATAAGTGCATATTATATGTATTGATCTTTTCCCCCTTCACAAATGAGAGATGATTATACATCCTGCTCTGAATTTTCTCTCTTCTTAGCACTTCATTTGGAGTGATTCCGACACTTAACTGTGAGGAAAAAGAACAAGGCGTATACGCTATAAAGCATTTTGGTAATAAAGTCCAGGATTGCTAATAAATATATATTCCATTACATGTCAGGTGTAACTGAAGAATGAAAATGAGTTTCAAGAATGTAAGAAATTATAATTGGATAAACGCTTCAATGAAGGAATCCATGACGTCATAGAAAATAAACATGCAATCAACAATGTACTTCGTGCTCAGCGTCTTACACTTCATCTTTTTCCTCCGATGGAGACCATCAGTACTACTACCTATAGAATTTTTCAGTTTTGCGTGAGCGCCTCATTGCAATGCATTTCTCTTTGAGTTCTGTAGAGGACCTGCGAAGTTTCTCTCCAGACCAAAAATACACGATCCAATTCTGTACATTGAACCTGCACTAATGCCGAACAGTAGTTGGTGTGGCGCATCATCTGAAGGTGAACTCTTTCAGATTTTTTGATTTAAATATGTTCCCACAACTACTCTCAGGTATCAATTCTCCTGACACCTCCAATGAACTTGATGAAACTCCTATTTCGTTCCCAGGCAAATATCAACATAATGCAATGCTATTATGTTCTCGATCTGCAAAATAGTCTATATTATGCTGGCAAATCACAAAATAATTAAAGCAAACTTCTCAACAAGAACAGTGCCCGAGTCTGATCCATCTTATTAACCACCACTTTATTTGTCTCTTCCTTGGCTGCTTAGTTCGATTCAACAAGAAAATATGCCTTTTTAAACAACAGTAATGTTTTCCATTATACTTGGAACTCCATATTACACTAGTTTCAGGTATACAGCATAGTAGTTGGACACTTATATAATTTATGAACTCTACTGCCCACCTGCCACCACACACAATTTGTACAATAACATTGACTATATTCCCTATGGTGTGCTTTACATCCCCATCTCTATTTTGTAAGTACCAATTTGTCCTTCTTAATTCCTTCACCTTTCGCACCAGCCTCCCAAACTCCAACCCGTGTGACAATTAGTTGGACCTCTCTGAGTTGCTTTTGGTTTTGTTTGTTCATGTATTTTGTCTTTTAGATTCCACATAGAAATGAAATCTTATGGTATTGGCCTTCCTGCGTTTGACTTAGTTCACCGAGCATAATATCCCCTTGGTTCATCCATTTTGCTCAGATAATAAGATTTCATTCTTTACTGTGTCTGAGTAATATTGCACAATGTATATGTACCTCTTCTTTACAAAAGGTGTATCTTCATGGGAGGAGAAAGCAGAGATCACTGGAGGGACAAGGTCTAGGAAGTCAGTGGGGCTGTCGGAACTGTCCTCACGTCCATGCAAAGTCGTTCAAACAAAGCTTTGTGATAGTAAATGTAACCAGTGACACCACAAAAGGGCTATGTTTAATGAAACAGTCACTTTAGGGCAGTGTTCATGTAAGTTGCTCAAAGAACTCATGCAGGTGATTAACTGAAACCAGTTGCACTCATATTCCTGAGGAACATTTTCAAATGTCACACATAACAGATGCCTAGCACCGTAAGGCCTTGTGAGCCAGACTGGCATGGAACTTGGAAAGTGTCAATGCTACTGGCCCCATTGGGCCCCCCTCAAGCACCCCTGCAACCAGGGCCATACCCTGACCCTGACCCCTAAGTCTCGATACTGTACTGGATGCTAATTCCTCCCTCCCTCCCTCGACGGTATTGAGTGGAGGGTTTTTTCTGTCCCACCTCTGAGCCAACAGCAGGGCCAGAGGCCTGACACGTGAGCACCCCAGGGTTTCGGACCACTGCAGGACACTTCGGGGCCCCGCAGCCTCCACAGACACCCAATGCAGAGACACTCCAGGGTCTTGCACCTTCCACAGTTGTTTTTGCCACAGCCTACCCAGCAGCCTGGAATTCTGAACAACCTCAGTCTTGCTGCCCCGCGCCTATGCATGAAGACATGGAGATGCTTCCCGGGCCTTCGTTCGTGCATCAGAACTACCACCCTGAGTGTGAGGTTGCCGTCAACAACCATATCAACATATACTTCCACGCTTCTCAGGTGTACTCGTCCATGGCCTTCTACTTCGACCGTGAGTCGTGGCCCTGAAGCACTTACGCCAGCTCTTCCTGAAGAGGTCAAACTAGGATAAGGAGCACACAGAGAGGCTGGTGCTGCTGCAGAACTAGCATGGGAGCTGAATCCGCCTTCGGGTCCTCCCTGGGATCAATGGTAGAGTGGCCTGAGGGCCATGCATTGTGCCTTGCACTTGGGGAAGAAAGTGAGGCAGAGCCTGCTGAATGTCTACCAGGTGGCCACTGAGAACGGGGATGGCCACCTGTGTGACTTCCTAGAGAGTTACTACCTGCACCAACAGGTGATGTTCATCAAGGTGTTGGGGGACCATGTCATGAAGCTGCGCAAGGTGGGATCCCCGGAATCCGGCCTGGCAGCGTACCTCTTTGACACTCTCACCCTGGGTGGCAGCAAGAAGAACTGTCCCTGGACTGCCTTCCTGATAGCCTCGGGGTGACTTCTTTTTTCACCGTGCTGAGCATACCTACTGGCATATTGCCCTTCAAAACTTTCGCTTAAGTTTTTATGTTCCAGTTTTACCACTTCTTAGAATAAAGTTACTGGTTCATAAATAAATAATTACAGTGCTTAATTTATTCATGTGTGTAAAACTGTCACCTTCTAAGTTGTAAAATACTTATGTAGTATTTGCTCTAACCACCCATGTCCCATTGCTTGTAACTTAAGGTCTCCATGGACAGAAGGGAATATTCCATGGGACCATGGATAGAAGGGGGAATACTTTGTGGGACCCAAGGTGGAGTCCAGAGGTATCTTCTGGTACCCAGGATGGAGGGTGGGGGTATTTCCTGAACACTATGTGGAAGAAGAGATATTTAGTGGGACTTTGGATGGAGGGGGGTATACTGGGAGACTCGGGATGGAGGGCGGGGGTACTCCATGACTCTGGAGTAGGGGCCAGCTATTCCTTGGGAACTGAGATGAAAGGATGTGGTATACCCTGGTCACTGGAAGGAAGGAGAGTATTTCCTGGGCCTTGAAAGTAGGGAGGAGGTATTCCCTGGATCCTGGGTAGGGGGAGTGGTTATTCCCTGAACCTTGAATAGAGGGATGGGTGTTCTGTGGGACCCAAGATGGAGGAAGAGGGTATTCCCTGAACCCTGGAGGAGCATGGGGCTATTCTGTGTGGTAATGCATGGAGGGTGGGTATCCCTGTATCCCTGTAAGGACAGAGGGGGTATTCCCTGGACCCTGGATGGAGGGAATGGGTATCTACAGTTATATTATGGCTTAATACATAATTATATTAAGTCAAAATTAAATTAAGACTAAACACTGGTGTAAAGAAATATAAATTAAAATTTTACCTTATTGAGCAACTTATCATGTACTTCTTTTCCATGTCTAGTGTATGATTCTATTATTACAATCAACAAACACATCAAATAGACACTGTTATTATTCCAGTTTTACATAATCAATAAATTCAATACCTCTAAAACTGATTAGATAAGTGTACATGGTGATATTTGATCCTTTGTTTTCTTCACAAACATTGAATAAGGGTGAACTGCATGGAGGAGCGCAAAGGGGGAAAAATGGGGAAGACTGTAATAGAATAACAATAAAGTATTTAATAAAAGTTAAGCAGCACTAGCTTCCAAAGAGAAATAGAAAGGTCTAAAAAGGTACAGTAATCAAAACCGTGGGAATAAAAGTTTAATTGAAAGTAGGCATTTTATTCACAACCACCAGACCATGTGAGAGCACTGATAATATTCCTTTCTCTATGTTGTGTCTTGAGAGCAGAGCCACGTTTGATTCTTGTGTGTATCTCCAGAGTCACAGTGTCCAACACATATTTGGAGTGTCTGTTTGGTGGTTGGATTAATCATAAACACATTAATTATAAATATCTAGGTTGGTCTTACATCTTCCACTATAATCTTCTTGAATTGAAAGAACATGTTTTCTCCTTTTAATTTCCATGTATGCGCAAAATGTTGTATGTATTTACTTGGGTCAGAAAGGGGAGAAAGACGGCAGTTTTCTACCTGTTTGTGTTTCCATCTGCTTCTGCACTAGAATACAAATCCCATGGGAACAGACGAAGTCTCTCTTTGTTCCTAGTATTTGCCCAGACCCTACACTAGTGCCTGTGCCATTTTTGATATAAGGGTTTGTTGAGTTAATTAAGGACAATTTGACATCAGTGGTATACTCAACTACTTTGGCTCCTTCCTTAGAATTTAACTGAAAGCTTTAGAGCAAAAAGGCTTACTGAGTAGCAGTGAAACTACAAATGTGGTTGGAGGGGATGAATACATCCACAGGGTTAAGGGCTTTCTTTAAGGATTTAACTAAACCTTTTGTTTCCTGCCAGAGGGAACCGAAGTCTGTGCTTACCTAAGAGCACAGAGACTGGCAAGCCAGGTGAAATGGGTGAAGGCCTCTGGGGGTTCAGTGAAGAGGTCACCCGACACTCCACATTGGGGTGCAGATAGGGCAGAAGGAAGGTGTCTCCAGGACTGGGCTGAAAGATTAGGGCAGGAGAACGAGTAAAACGAATGAAGAACAAATTCCAAGAATGAAAGATGAAGAGGTGCCCAAGTCACTGAGATGCTGGAGGCCCTGCTCTGCCACCGTCAAAATGTGAAACTGATCATGAGTGGGAGGAGAAAGTGGAGATCACTGGAGGAACAAGGTCTAGAACTGAGTGAGATGGTTATCAGATGTGTCATTAGTATCAACAAGGACTCTTCTCTGTATATCTAGATGATCTGCTTTAAGTTGTGGACTCTATGTCTGCAGGATGCCAAGACATTAAAATAATAAAAATTATAATAACTACATTTCCATTACACTTTGTAATGTGTATTATGGTGGTCAGTTTTTCTTATTTTCACCTCACATAGAGCCTGATCTTAGTATTAATTGCAAACGCTATTCAGATATTCCCCTTCTGTGGCAAAGCATCTAAAGACTGAAAGATGAAGAGGTGAAGATGTGAAGTACTAAGTTATTAATATATTTGTATAATTGGAAAATTTGGCAATAAGTGTGTCTCTTAGGTTTCAGCAAAGACAGTTTATTAACTTGAAGTGTATTTGTTAAAAACACTTATGATTTATCCGGTTTGAAGCCTGAGGGCAGTAAGAATAAAGGGAACATATAAAAACTACATAGATTATTAAAAGAAAGCAAGGCCTTCAGGGATTGGGCTTCAGTTGCCTTCAAACAGCTACCTTGAAGAAACTTGGAGAACAAATATATGCATCTGTGTTGGGTGGTTAAGTCCATCAAGCTATAGAAAAGCAGATGCCACCATGGAAAATAATCAAACTGCCATGGCCAAGAAGCAGCAATTCAGTGGCTCTGAGATGTGAAAAGAAAGTGATTGTATGTGTGCAAACATAATTTAAGTATCACATCCTCAATGCTAGCTGTGTCAGCCTTTCTTTTCCTGGTTGTACACAGTTCCCAAAGAGTACTTATGTATTTATTTTTCTTTTTTTGAAAGAGATATAAAATTCTATATTGGTTGAACTAACAAAAAATCCACCTATGCTCATCAAACTAAATGAGTTGAATTTTGCATTAAAGTTACAAAATGCCTGGCTGGTGTAGCTCAGTGGATTGAGCGCAGGCCTGCAAACCAGACAATCGCGGTTTGATTCCCAGTCAGGGCACATACCAGGGTTGCAGGCCGGTTCCCTGCAGGCCAATTCCCAGCAGGGGATGCACGAAAGGCAACCGTACATTGATGTTTCTCTCCCTATCTCCTTCCCTTCCCCTCTAAAGATAAATAAATAAATAAAATCTTTTTTAAAAAGTTACAAAATGTACAAATTTATATCATTGCTCTTACTTCATAATAATATCCTGGCTTATCTTGTTTTTGTTGAAACTAAAACATTTAATATAAAACATAATTTAGAATCTAAAGTCCACAGTGAGAACTGAAGTTATTAATAGAGTTTGAAGAATGGGGCGATACTTGTGGAATTATAGCTACTTATTACTAGACTTCATGTTCAAAGACATTACTTCTGATGGTGAATATAATCTTTGTGTGTGGTTATGACCGAGAAGCAAATATGTGATTAGAATTTTAAGGTGATCATTTAACTTTTTAACTAACATACTCTTTTGAAAGTCCTGTTCTTTTAGCAAGTGTGTATTACTACAGTAATTTTCCTTGAATAGACAATTATTTAATTGGGTATTTCTAAGAGGTCTTATTTTTTATTTATTATTTGGGAAGGAATAACTCAAAGGCCCAAAGAATTCTCATATCTAGATAGTGAGTAAATTAGAAGTTAAAGTAAAATCTCCCTTCTCTCAGTTAAGTTCTTGAACATGAAGTTGACAAGTGTTTTCTTTAAAGGGGCAACTTATCAGGCTGATCAAATCATTACTATTTTTATGGGTCAGAACATAAATTTTTAATGGTGTTTCAGTGTAACATTTTGGATCTTCTTGTATCTTTTCTTTTTATTTCTCCAATTTGGTTTGTTAAGCTGTAGCTCTTTCCATCCATGCTTTCCTTCTATCATATATATATGCTAATAAGGAAAATGATTATTGAAACAAACTCAGCTAAAGCCAAAATGAATTATATTCTTGTTGCCTTAAATATTAGTCCTATTTGAAAAATTACCCTAATCTCTCAGGTGTATTGTTCCTAGAAGACCTTTTAAAAATGTCTCATGTAATCATCTGCCTAGAGTCACTAATGCCAACATGTAGGACCTGTCTGAGTATTAGAAAGATCTTGAGCCTTGTTAGAGAGGAAAACCGTGACTGCAATCAATACTCAAGTTGATCTGTCCACTTCTATAGTTCTACTTTATGTTCCAGTTGTGGAAACTTAGTTTCTTCTTGGGATCAAGTATACCTTGTGACTCAGTTTCCTACCTGGACTCTAATATTAGTCCCAATCTCAATAAGAAACCCAGCACATCAATGACTTCAGGACTGGGATTCTGATTTTCTCATGCCCCCATCTTTGCCACTTGAGACCTGATTCTGAACTTCACTCCCCATGCCTTAAGGCTGGTTTCTTGCTTCTTTATATCTCTTGACAGGTAATAGCCTGTCTGCTTACCACATCTCAACACCATCTTGCCTTCCTGTAGGTAGGTCCCTTTTTTTATGCCCTGTCTGCCAGCTGTGCCACCTTTACTGTAGCTCCTCAGACTGGCCAGTTACCTGTGAGTTTCTCTCAAGATAACTGACTTTTACTGTATGGCTGGACTTTCTCACCTGCCAGCAAATTTTCCACTAGTAAGTATACTTAGTTCTAGCCTCAAACTCTTTAGTACTGGCCCCATCTTACAATCAAACCTCCTGTGAAGAGCCATTCAACAAAGAAAACTGTAATCCTCTATGATAGCTAACACTATCTGCTCCAAGATGTCTTTGAAGATGGCTATCACAACACTTAATATAATGTACTAGATATTTGTTCAGAATTTTCCACAAATCTCTTGTTCCTTCTGAAAACTAGATTCATAGCTTTAGAATCCACTAGATATAAAAGCTATAAAAATTTAAATAAAATATGCAACATTCTTTAAAAATATCTCTTTATTGTACCACATATAAAACACATCTATCCAAAAAAGTATGGCAACATTTCTGTTGAATCTATTAAAATGTGTTACCTATTCAAATGAGTCATTATAAGCTTGTCATGTAGAAGATGTCAATTTAAACACCGCAAAAGAAAACCAGTGCCTTCATTAACATGACATTCAAATTAGTGGATGAACTACAAAGACAAAGAAAAACCATCAGAATTACAGAGAGACTTTGTGCTTGCATCTTTCAACAGATTTTAAAAATTGGAGTTAAGTTGAATTTGATTCATGTATTCTGCTTGTGCTTCAAAATATTTTTATCTAGGAAAAAAATGAAGCCTTTTTTTCACACTATGTCCCTTAATCTATGTCAGCTTCATTTATAATCTAACCTGATGAAGGCACGTTATTTCTTAAATATACCTCACATATTTCTCTCAAATTTATCCATTAACATCAATTGACATAGACATGGAAGTACAATAAATGCATAGTAATGTGGTTCATGAGCACATTTCAATTTCTGAAACAGTTATTTTTAGGATGGCACTAAGAAAATAGTATCAAATAAAATATAAATCTTCACAAAAGCCCCCCCAGCCCCATTTTCTAAGAATACATTAGAAAGCAATGTTAATTCTTTTTGAGAGGCAGTATATCAAGTATTTTAATATAGAGTCAGACCAAAATGGGTAAAACTATAGATTCTACATTACATTTGCTGTGTGACCTTTGACAAATCTTTTCTCTATTTTATCCTTTGTCTACATAACTACACTTAAAAAAATATTGAATGAGCTACTTTATATAAACTGCTTAGCAGTGTGCCTACATGTGGAAAATGTTTAATTAACAGTAGCTGTTATTCTTATCTTATTATCAATAATTTCTACATTCCTATAGTTCTTCACCTTTATTTTCATATAATTTGTATTATAATATTCTGAAATTCCTGTAATCACACTCACTTAAACATTTTATCACAGACTATATGTGTGGGGGTTTCTAATATTGTATCAAGCAGTGGTATTTTACTTTTGCAAAAGGGTGTGTTGAGATATGTAGAAAAGATAAATGAGAACATTAAAAAAGATGCATCTTAAGTAGTTTATTTCTTGAGAATACATTCAGAGCACAGGAAAATCTATTCTTTCATATGCATTCTTTTGAACCTCTTGCCCAGGGAGGCTTCAGGATCATTCATCATTTCCTACTGTTTCTACATCCATCACATCTTTTTTCTCTGCTTTCCATATGACCTCCTTAGCTTTTCTGATTATAGTTGTGAGCAGAACTAATCATGAATAAATTCAGATTTGGGACAGAGGAGAAGCACAGTGGCTGGGTATGACCTTAGGTATCCATAGCCTATGGCCCTCAGGGTATTCTTATCTATCATGAGAAAAAAATTATTATATCCCATCTGTGCAGAAGGCCAGGGTGAGCATTAGAGAGAGGAAGTTAAATGGGCATGATCTTCCAGCTCTGGCAGACATATTTACGTGTTGATTATGTAGCATTTATCAAATGCCCTCTTAGCTGCCTCTGTCTAAACAAATTGAGGAATCTGCTTTCGAAAACCCTGTGTCTTAATAAAGCCAAAAAGAAAATAGCCAGAGTAAATATACACAGGAGATGCTGGACACAGATTTATGCATTTTGTGGCAAGGAAAGTAAACAAATAGTGTATGATCCCCCTCTTTCTCTGTTGTAGCACTATGATATTGCTACGCTGAGTTAAGATGTTGACAGTGGAGAGAAATTCAAGATAATACAGTGTGAGGAACTTTTGCAAAATAGCCCCATCTCCCCTTTATTTCCAAAACCCCTTTTTAGTTCTCATTCTCTCTGTAAGTCAAAAATTTGCATTAAACACAAAAATATTAAATTCTACGTGTAATTATATAGACAATAAAAATTAGAAAAGAAATAAATCAGGGAATACTAGAATAGTTTAAAAATTATGGATTCAATTAAATTACAAGTGAAATTTTAGTATCAAACTTAAAACATTGTTTATATATTTTACTTATATGCATCCTTATATTTTTCTTTGAACTGAAGAATTGTGAAGTAATACTCAGTATTAGCAAACACTATTTAAACACAACCACAATGAGGCCAATTCCCTCATAAAGTAAAAAAAGAAGGAAAAAGAAAGGGAAAACTTTTGCATAGATTGATGTACTGTCTTGTTCAGGGTGACAACATTATAAAAGTAGTGATTGATTGAATATCTATGGAAAACCTTCAGATTTAAGAATTGGCCAGAAAAAGAGAATCTAGAAGATAAGCCAGAGATAAAGTAGTCATAATGGTCAGAGGAGAGCCAGGAGTATGGAGGCTCAGATACAAATTTTCTATTGCTTTTAAAGAAAAAAAACATTTTTCCTATGTTATAAGAGCACTTAATATAAGATCTACTCTCTGCAAATATATAAGCATACAAATGCTGTATAACAAGTTACCACAAATTTAGCATTTTAAAACTGTACCTATTTATTCCATCACCATTATGCCGGTCAGAAGTCTGAGCACAAGGTCTCACAATCTCAAATCAAAGTATTAACCAGGTTGGTCTATTATCTGGAGACTCTTGGGAAGAATCTGTGAATAAGCCCTTTCAAGTTGTTTGCAGAATTCAATTCCATATAGTTGTAGGACTGAGGGCCACATTTTCTTACTGGCTGTTGGCTAGGGGCCTCTCTCAGCAAGTTAAGACTGCTCACATTCTTTTCCACACATGCTCCCTTATCCTACAGGCCATCTTTAAAAAAGCATTGGTGAGTCAATTCCTTCCCATACTTCGAATCTCTGTGACTTCTCTTTCTGCAACCACCTGGAGAAAACTCCGCTTTTAAAGAGCTCATTTGATTAAAATAGGCCTTCCTGGACAATCTCAATTAACTTGAGACTTTGATTACACCTGCAAGATTCATTCACAACAACAGTCCCAAGATCACTGTTTGATTGAATAATCAAGGGGGAGGAACCTTGGGGTGGAAGCATCTTTAGAATTCTGCCCTCCACATCTAATAATAATAAAAAAAGATTTTAAGAACAAATATATAAACCAAGTATAAATAGCTATGACAGGCTAAAGAATATCAAGTACTAAGTAAAATACACTGTATTATTAATCTGGTGGAACAGGGCAATTTTTGAGTGAGCATTTATGGTAGATAGATAGCATTATCTGCCCCTTCTGGATCAGGCCATGTGATAGGTCAACATAGCATCAAGACTTGACATGTTCCCTTCATATTATAAAGAGTTGAGGTCCAAATCTTCATATATATCAAGAATGAATTTCTTAGTCACCAGGCCATAACTCATCTCCATGAAGCTTTATAGCTACTAGTAGAATGAACTCAACTTTTTTGTTTCTGGGGACCAACCTTCCATTTTGGAACAAGTTAATTCTTACCTCTGAATAATATATGAACTAGGCTTATTAATTAAGATACAAATTTTTAGGTTATATAAAAATATCAAATTTCAGCTATATGATCTTTATAACGTATGTACTTAAAACCCAAGGTGGGGTAAGGATTGGAATTTTAAAAGTTAATAAATCCATACCAGGCAAACACTAGTGAAATTACGGTTGAGTCAGTTACACTAATATCAGAAAAAATAAACCAGCAGGGTAGACTTAGTATATATTAAATATAAATGATATATTTATACATAGAAAAATGTCGCTTTTTGAAGAATGTGGTCAAGTGCTAATTTTTGTATGTGGTAAAATACTCTTACAATATGTGAAGCAAAATTGGCCAGAACTACAAGTTGAAATAGACAAATCCAGCAACATAGTAGGATATTTTAATGTAACTCTCTCAGTTTCTGACAAATCAAGAAGACATAATAGTAAAATATAGAAATTTTGAATAATAAACTGTGAACACATTTCACTTAATGGCCATATGCAGACATCTGCAGCAACAAGTGCAGAATAACTTAAGTATATACTATACATTTAGAAAAATGACCACCTAATTCCTAAAGCAAGTCTCAAAGAAATGTCAAAGAAGTGGTTTGATAAAGCCTATTTTTAAAATAACTTATTGATAAAATTGTAATACAAATTAAAAAAATATTCAGAACTAGCCAATAATAAAATGCTATATGTCTAAAAATGGCATGTATTGTACACCATGAGAATATTTTAAAATATCAGATATTTAAATGGTAAAATAAAATAGTATTAGTATTAAAGCAAAATATGGATGAATTCCTTTAGTATCTTGCAAGGATAAAAAATGCCTTATGATTCAAAATCTAGAAGCAAAAAGGAAAATTATAGATAAGTTTAATAACATTTAAACTGTGTATGGTATAAATAAAAAAGGAGAGAAAGAATATAAATGATGAAGTTGAATACAATAGTCACACCTTACATTATATATAGAAAGCAAATATCACTATTATACAGTGTCTGGCACAAATAACAGCCTTTTTTATTATAAAATCTTTTATTACAAAATCATAAGCATGTCATTCTGTAACATAACAATATCACACTCAAGCACACCATAGGACATTTTAGGTGAAACGTTCGAATTAAAACTACAAATTATTACACCCATATTATTATACTACCAACCACACTCAAGTAGCTATTACTTCTGCCAGACCCTGTATAAAGAAAGAACTTCTGAAAAATAAAAATAAAAATCCTAAAATTTTAAGAAAAAAGTAGGCAAATGATATGGAAAACAATTCACATGGTTAAGGACAATGGCCCTGAATCATAGGAAATAATCACATACATAACAAGAGAAATACAAATTGAAATTACACTGAGGTATCATTCCTAACCTTGGAAAAACAAAAATCTTTGACAACATACTCTGCTGTTAAGGCTGTAGCAAAATAATAATCTTCACATTGCTAGTGGAAATGCAAATTATTGTTCTGCTAGGTACAATCCTACTGCTAGGTAACTATCCCAAAGATACATGCACAGAAATATGAAGTGACTTATGCACAAGACTATTTATTTCTCTACCATTTGAAAAAGCAAAACAGATGTAAAAAATATGTTACACCTTTTGGGTATCAAAAATGTGGGAACTCATATACACACTCATTCATATACATACATATTTGTTAATATTTTAAAAAAGAAACAGTAGGAGGATAAACTGAAATTTAATGAAAAGAAATACTGAACTTTAGAGGAAAAGAAGACAAAAAAGAGATGATGGGTAGAACAAAGACAAAAGCTAGATATTTTCTAATGTTCCTCATTTTATAATTTTGATCTGAGAACTGTATGTGTATATTTGAAAGAAAATAGTGAAGCAATGAGTTTAAAAATAAGATTGTGTCTGTATATACCTATGTGAATTCAAAAATAAAGATCACTAAATCTTAAGTTGCAGCTAATGGTCCTGTTATTAAGTTTAATTTTGGTATAATTTTATTTTATTTATCTAAATTTTGGATACCTAAACCTGATATCAAACCAAAAGTTACCATAAAAATTTAAACATATTATAAATATACACACATATACAAAGTAGGTGAAAGAATATAAGTAATTACACTAATATCATTAGGAATCAAGATTTTCAGTATAAAAGACAAGATAAGGATATAAAATAGTTCAATGAAATCCTATAATCTCCATTTAAATTTGGAAAATTAGAATTACTTAAATCTATGAACTCAGAATTTATTTACTCAGAAACTATTTTCCCTCAACCTTATTTCCGTTCTGTGTAAGAGTTTGTGGAAGACCAGCTTAAGGCTGCTCACTGGTTGTTCCTACCCATTTTGTGGCCTTGGGGCCTGTAGGACAGTCTTCTATAGGAACTGCTGAACACGCGCAGAGGGTGCCTGAGCTTTTGGACCAGTCCACAACCTTGGACTGAGTGAGTGAACTTGGGAGCCCAAGAAGTCCATCCACCCTGAAATTCCACCTTGGTCACAGCCTTTTCGAGAGTGACCTGCTCTTCTTCCTTCGCATCTCTTCAGGGTCTCTGTAGTAGTAGACCTCAGGCAGGACCTCCCGAGGGTGTTTACAGGAAGATGGTATCGCACATGCGCAGTGCTTCCCAGGCCTGCATGCACCACATCAGACCCACTGAGTGGGACCCCTTGTTGCAAAGAACAGCAATGTCCATCTAGAGCAGAGGAGAGTCTCTGTTACACAGAACAGTGCTATAGGCACCTCTGTGAGAGGCTGGTGGTCATCCTGGGATCAATGGCCACCAGAAGTCTCCACTCCTGGAAGGCTGCTAGGATGTGGTAAGTGAAGGTGCCAGGAGTGATGTGGCCAGCAATAGGTGGCCTCAGGGGCAGCAGCAAACTGCTCAGCTTGCTGGCCGGTGTTCCTGGATGGTGTGACACTGACATCAGCGGGGTTTTTAATGGCAACAATAGCAGGAGCTGCCATCAAAATCTTATCCCAGGTTCCCCTGGTCTTTCGTGCGTCCCACACTCGACCCACACTCGCCTGCTCTTTCGTACGTCCTCTCTCTTGCCAGGGGCTCACGCAGCCATGTGGGGGCCGCAGCAGATGGTGCGGGGTCCACAGGACTCAGCTTTAATATGAAACAGAAGCTCCGGACCCCGGCCTTTGGTTTGGCCTTGCTGAGAGCATGGTTGGACCTTTTCCATGGTGGATGGAGAGACAAGGGGCCCTGGACACCCAGGGGCAGATTTCTACCTGAATAAATCTTGCCGCACCACAGTCTCCTGGGCGTGGGTCCGTGCGATGCTTCTCTCATGTTCCCATTTTTAATGGCAACAATGGCAGGAGCTGCCACCAAAATCTTATCCCAGGTTCTCTTCAGATTATGATGCAGATGCCGTCACTTTCCCTTTTGTAGATGTCCCTGTTAGAAGTCAAAGTTGATGTCACTTAAGTAAGTCCCTGCTGCAAGGAATTCGAGGATATCTTCCTCATTCATTTGCAGGACATCAAGGGCTCCAGACATTGTGAAGTTTCCCTTTCTGGGAAGAAAACAGAACAATACCACATGGATTCCTCTCAGGGTACCATGGGAAGGTAGAATTTATTTTTCTCACTCTAAAGTAAGTAAAATACATGTCTCTTAGCTCTCCACTGAAATGCAGAAGAAACTGTGACAACCCAGGAGAAAAAAAGCAAACCTACCACCCAGATATATTTGCTAAATATAACTTTCCACTAAAAAAACTACCAGAGTGCCTTGGAGATATGTGTTATTCCAAGTTATGACCAGAAATATTCACAATGAACCTGGTTACCTTGTCAAATAAAAAATCCTATATTTAGACTCTGTCACATACTATACAAGAATACAGGAGGCAACTTGGACTTCCATTAGCCAAAGATAGGACAACGAGCTTCGAAAAGAAGTAAGAAGTACTGAAATGTATCGAATTTATTAAAATCAGTAATAACACTGATTATTATAATTTTGCTTAAACGTACAGTGTTCATTTCTTGAGATTTTACTTAGGTAACCAGTTCATTATTTAAGGAAATTCATACATAAAGTAAAATAATCAATAGGAATTATCCAGCACTACTATTGAGATATAGTAGTGCTTATAAAATAAGCACTACTTATGAAATATTCTTGCCAAAATAAAATAAAATAAATTGCATCAACTAGACTTCTAGATCTAACAAACAGTTACATAAAATTTTGACAAGTAGGAAAACATCATGAGAATTTTAAACACAAAACAGAATAGTATATGAAAACTAGAATAAACCAAAAATATAGAAATTAGGACATAACAAATATAAAATCAGAAATTAATGAAATTCAAGACAAATACACAACAGAGAGAATCAGCAAGACAAAAACTTATCACTTAAAAAAATAAAATTACACAGGTGCTGGCAAAACTAATCAATAACAACATCCCCACATATAAACAATAAGAGGGAGGACAAAAGTAGAGATAAAACTCAGATTACAAGAAAAAAAATGAAGAATTTTATGACAATAAACTTGAAAATTTAGATAAAATGTTCAATTTTCAAGAAAATAATGTTATAAAAATTGACTCAAAAATTGTCTAATAACAAATAAATTAAATCAGTATTTTCTAATGTAAATTGATAACAAACATCAGGCCTAAGTGGTTTTTTAGGCAAGTTCTACCAAAATGAAAAAGATAAATCTAATCTTACAAACAAGTTTGGAAAGAATAGAGTGCAGGTGGAAAACACAAGGCCTGCAGGCTGAACCTGGCCCTCAGTCTCATTTTATCTGGTCTGGCACCTTGTTTCTACCCAGCGGCAGTGCCAAGCTCCTTGTTCCTAGTTAAGGAGTAGTTACATTCATACAGTCCTAAAGTTACATTTGGTCCTGTGAAGGCAACTGCAAGGCTGATGTGGCCTTCAGTGAAAATGAGTTTGAACCACCTGGAATAGAGGGACAAAAATATGGGTCACACCACAAGTCATTCAATGATGAGAATGTAACTTCAATAGCAAAACCTAACCATGGCAAACTAAGAAAGAAAAAT
Organism: Artibeus jamaicensis; assembly: GCF_021234435.1. Classification (NCBI taxonomy): domain Eukaryota; kingdom Metazoa; phylum Chordata; class Mammalia; order Chiroptera; family Phyllostomidae; genus Artibeus; species Artibeus jamaicensis. Next base: position 2,427,678 of record NW_026522028.1, on the reverse strand, counting down.
TAGAGACCAAAGAACTTATTAACATAAGTGCAAAATATTATCCTAGACAAAATATTAGCTAATTTAACCCAGCAGTGTATAAAGAACATAATACATCTTGCCCAGTTGAGCTTTTTAGAACTTTTCAATATCGAGTTGCATTTTCATAATGGTACTCTGGCTTCCATGTTGAGAAGAGACTGACAGGGGAGAAGAGGCAGAAGGTGGGAGAACAGTAAGGAGCAGGATTGTCAGATAAAATTTTTGTTGGCTATATTGGACAATTTTAGTTAAGAGTAATGGGGATGACATTTATTGTTGGCTTGTAGCATGATGGTGGCAAGGCAGATGGTGAACAGTGGTCAGACTCTGGAAATATTTTGATGTTAGGGGCTTTTATGGCACTGGCCAGGAAGCTCATTCCCAATATACCCAGGTTGTGGGTTCAATCTCTGCTCAGAACACATACAAAAATCAACCAATTAATGCATGAATAAGTGGAACAACAAATCCATCTCCCTCTCGCGTGCACTCTTTTTCTCTCACTCTCTCTTCCCCTCCTCCCTCCATTCCCTTTCTCTCCCTCTCTCTAAAATCAATTTTTTAACAAAGTTCAGCAGGCCTTTTTGATGGTTTGGATATGGGTTATTTTCTATCTTTCTATTGTCACTTTCCCACACTTTTCTAGGCCATTATCCTCCCTTACTGCAGTTCTGAAACAGCCTCCTAATTGCTCTGTTGCCTCTAGCCCTGCCTCTCTACAATCCAAAATTCCAGTCTAAATAATATTTCTAAAAATACAAATTTGATTATTCACTACCTAAGTTCCTTCTGTGACTTATTTTTGCCCTTTGGATAATGTATGACTCCTAAAAATAGATGATATTCATTCCACAAGGCCATCACTTCCATGATACAACCAACCTCCACCTTCTGCCGGGCTAAATCTATTCACTCTCTATTTCTTAACTTAAATGTGGCATTCTCAAGAAGGTCATCATGAAGGCAGGTTTTGTTCTAGGGCTGTTGGTTCCCATAAAATTATAATTTCTCCTGCCATACCATTATAATTCTTTATTTAACTGGGTGTTTTCTCAACTGTTTTGTAACTTGATGGGAAAAGAGAGATGTAAATATTGAGTTTATTATTGTATCCCTAGACCTTGAAGAATGTTTGGCGCAGAACACAGAATCAACAAATATTTTAAATAAATGATTAATAAGTTAACTATTATGTATTCACATATCATATTTGCACAAGGATTATTGAGAGCTCCAAAATAACAACTGGTATGCTTCATAACAGCACACTTAATGGTGACACTAATAATTATATTTGCTAAACATAATTGCATACAATAATCTTTTTTAACTTAAAACATTATTTGTAGATATACTACAAAATGTAATGACAGTATGCGTTTTGATGTTTTATCTAAAATAATCACTTCAATCTCTAATAAACTAGAACTTCATATCCACAATATAAAAATAAAATAAACTTTTATTCCTGTACATTTTATTTCATTACCTCTCAATAAGATGACTTAAAAGAACATATACATTAAAAACATTTCTTTCTCTTACTGTAACCAGTCATGAAAAACAATGAGGTGGCTCTAGAATGGAAGTCAATGAGACATGAAATCTATAAAAGAAAAGGGGGCATAAAAGTCCAAAATTTACTGTTAAATTGCATTAAACAGTAAATGTTGTGAACTGGTGGCCTTTTAAAAAGTAGTGTGTCTCTTCTGGCCAAGATGGAGGCATAGGTGGAAACATTGTGCCTCCTCGCACAACCAAGTTTAAAGACAACAAAGTTTTAGTAACAAAAATGCAACCAGAACACAGAAAATTGAACTGTACAGAAGTCCGACAACAATGAACCATTCAACCAGACTGGTAAGAGGGGTAGAGTCAGCCGCTGTTGGAGCCAGCAGCTGGCAGAGCGGGGTCAGGCAGGAAAAAGTGGCCCGACAAACCCAGGTGCACAGGTCGGGGTTGGCAGATCCCAGGTGGGGGGGTGGCAAAGAGCAGACCCAGTGAGGGTGCAAGGCACCTGCCTGACTGCAGTCACACATTCACACGCAGATAAACCAGGTGAAGGAGCAAGCAGTGAGACAGACCGTGCAAACCAGGGCCCCAGCACTGGGAAATAAAGCCTAAAAGCACAAACTGGAAAAACTTTCGGGGGTCGAGGTGCCAGGAGAAGCTCCCAGGCTCACAGAGAGTTTGTTGGAGAGACCCACAGGGTTCTGGAGGGTACACAAGCCTACACATTTGGGAACTACCACCAGAAGGGGCCCAATTTGCTGGTGGAAAGCAGCAGAGGGGACTGAAATCCAAGAGAGAGCAGAAAAAAACGCCATTGCCCCTCTCTGACCCCGCCCCCACATACAGTGTCACAACTCAGCAACTGGGTCACCCTGCCCTGGTGAACACCTAAGGCTCTGCCCCTCATATGTAACAAGCATAAACAGACCAAAACATTATGGCTAAAGAAGAAGACCAGCTCAAAGCCCCAGAGCCAATACTTCTAAGCGACCAAGACATAGCCAACCTATCAGATGCATAGTTCAAAACACTGGTGATCAGGATGCTCACAGAACTGGTTGATTTTACTCACAAATTAGATGAACAAATGAAGGCTTCACTAAGTGAAATGAAGGAAAATGCACAGAGAAACAATAGTGATGGGAAGGAAACTGGGACTAAAATCAATGGAGTGGACCAGAAGGAAGAAAAAAATGACCGAACAGAAAAGGATGAAGAAACAAGAATTCAAAAAAAAAAAAATGAGGAGAGGCTTAGGAACCTCCAGGACATCTTCAAATGCTCCAACATCCGAATTATAGGAATACCAGAAGGGGAAGAGGAACAGCAACAAGTGGAAAACTTATTTGAACAAATAATAGAAGAGAATTTCTCCAATCTGGCAAAGGAAATAGACTTCCAGGAAGTTCAGGAAGCTCAGAGAGTCCCAAAGAAGTTGGACCCAAGAAAGAACACACCAAGGCACATCATCATTGTATTAGCCAAGATTAAAATGAAGGAGAGAATCCTAGAAGCAGCAATAGATAAGGGGACAGTCACCTACAAAGGACTTCCCATCACACTGTCAGCTGATTTCTCAAAAGAGACCTTACAGGCAAGAAGGGTCTGGAAAGAGGTATTCCTAATCATGAAATCCAAAGACCTCCATTCAAGATTGCTCTATCCAGCAAAACTTTCATTTAGAATGGAAGGGCAGATAAAGTGCTTCTCAGATAAAGTCAAATTCAAAGAGTTCATCATCACCAAGCCCTTATTATAAAAATGTTAAAAGGAGTTATCTAAGAAAAAAAAAAGATGAGCAGTGAAAGGACAGCAAACTCACAGTTATTAAGAACCACACCTAAAACAAAAGCAAACTAAGCAGACAGCTAGATCAGGAGCAGAACCATAGAAATGAAGATCACATGGAGGGTTAGCAACAGGGGAGTGGGAGGAGGGGGGGAGGAGGTACAGAGACTAAGTAGCATAGATGATAGGTAGAAAATAGATAGGGGGAGGACAAGAATAGTACGGGAAATAAAGAAGCTAAAGAACTTTTGACTCATGGTCATAAACTAAAGGGGAGGAATGGTGGGGGAGGGGGTGTGCAGGGTGGAGGGGAATGAAGGGGGGGATGGGACAACTGTAATGGCATAATCAATAAAACATATTAAAAAAAAGAAAACCAAGAAGGGGCTCTCACAAGAAACTGGCCATGTTGGCACCGTCATCTTGAACTCCCAACCTCCAGAATTGTGAGAAATTGTTATTTGAGCCACCCAGTTTATTGTATTTGTTGTTCCTGAGACAAGGAGAGATTTAAGAAAATCATTGAAGTTTAGTATCTTTTCATATTATCTGTTTGCTATTTGTATATATTCTTCAGAAAAGTTTCTGTTCAGGCCCCCTGCCTATTTTTTAATTGGATTGTTTGTTTGCTTGATACTGAGTTGTATGAGTTCTTTATAAATTTTGGATATTAACCCCCCTGCCAGAGTTGTTTGCGAATATCTCCTCTCATTGGTTGGCTGCCTTTTTGTTTTGTTAGTGTTTTCTTTTGCTGTGCAGAAGCTTTTTAGTTTGATATAGTCCCATTCATTTATTTTTGGCTTTACTCCCCTTGCTTTTGGGGTCAAATTCATAAAATCCTCTCTAAGACCAAGGTCCATAACTTTAGTACCTATGTTTTGTTCTATGTAATTTATTGTTTCAGGTCTTATATTTAGTTCTTTGATTCATTTTGAATTAATTTTTGTACATGGGAACAAACTGTAATCTAGTTTCATTCTTCTTCATTGGCTTTCCAACTTTCCCAGAACCATTTTTTGAAGAGGCTTTCTTTTCTTCATTGTGTGCTTTTGACTCCTTTGTCAAAATTATTTGCCCATATACATGTACTTTTATTTCTGGGTTCTCAATCCCAGTCCAATAATCTGTGTGTCTGGGGAGGGGGGCAATACCATGCTGTTTTGATTATCATTGCTCTGTAGTATAATTTGAAGTGAAATAGTGTGACACCTCTGGGTTTGTTCTCTTTTTCTCAGGGTTCCTTTGGCTATTTGGGGTCTTTTGTGGTTCTATATAAATCTTTAAAGAGTGTCATTGGGATTTTGATGGGTACTGAACTAAATCTGTATATTGCTTTCAGTAATATAGACATTTTAACTATGTTGATTCTTCCAATCCATGAACACAGAATATTGTGTTCTTTATGTCTTTTTCAATCTCTTTTCATAATGGTTTATAGTTTTCAATATATAGTTCCTTCATATCTTTTGTTAATTTTATTCCTAGGTATTCTATGCTTTGGTTGCAGTTGCAACTTCACTAGTTATTAGGGAAATGTAAATCAAAACTACAATGAGATACCACCTTACACCTGTTAGAATGGCGATTATTATCAAGTCAAGTAATAACAAGTGTTGGAGAGGTTGTGGAGAAAAAAGAACCTTCCTTCACTCGCGGTGGGAATATAAACTGGTACAGCCACTATGGAAAACAGTCTGGTTGTTCCTCAAAAAATTAAGAATAGAGTAGCCATATGACCTAGCAATCCCTCTTCGAGGTATCTACCAAGAAACCCCAAAACTTGAGAATCTAAAAAAATTTTATTTGCAAAGATTTACACACCCTTATGTTCATTGCAGGATTATTCATGGTGGCCAAGACATAGAAATGACCAAAGTGCCCTTCTATAAATAAAGATGTGGTCCATATATACAATGGAGTACTACTCAGCCATAAGAAAAGATGAAATACTTCCATTTGTGACAACATGGATGGACCTTGAGAATATCGTGCTAAGTGAAATGTCAGTCAAAAAAAAGCAAAGAACCATGTGATTTCACGCATATGTGGGATATAAATCTGAAACTCATAGATACAGATAATAGTATAGTGGTTACCAGAGGGAAGAGGGCAGAGGAGGGCAGATATGTGGTGATGGAAGATGATTTGACTTTGGGTGGTAGGTACACAGTACCATGTCCAGATCATGTTTCAGAATTATACACTTGAAACCTACATACTTTTATTAACCAGTGTCACTCCAATAAATTTAATGAAAAAAGAAAATTATTAAAACTGAAAAAAATGGTAGAAAAGGTGGATGGCACATTTTTTCAGCATTATTCTAAACATTGTTTAATAAAATCACCCAAGGATAGTATAAATTTCTAGGGGAATGTACCTTTGTATCACGTTGCTATATACTCCTTAGTGGGAACTCAGGCATTATTAAGTTATTCAGTGTTATGTAAATGTATACCTGATGAAAAAGATAACTGTGATGGTTATGATTTGACAACAATGAGGGACAATAATGAGTTGTATATCTAATTTAGCAGTCCTACTCTATAAAACTTTTAATTTTTAGATGGCATTTTTGATGGACTATATAAATCCCTGTTCATCAAATTCTCTTGGAACAAGTTTTATAGTTTTTCTCATTAAATAATGAGTTGAATAAAATATTTAAAATATGCTCATTTTATATTTATGTGTTATTTTAACTTTTTAAATATTGTGACCCATGTAAGTCATTTTGTGTTCATTAAAGTTGCATATATAAATAGAAGAATTCATATGGGTAATCTCATAAGGATTCAATGTCATAAAATAGAAAACAAGGCTAGATTTGCATCTCCTTTTACTTTGAGTTATACTATTTAAATTTTCTGATTCAGATTTTGAATTAATTACATGTGTATTCTTCTATGATGGCAAAAAAGATGATAGGCATTCTGAACATAGATTAAATGGTCCTAATGTCATGAACCAGGAACTGTTCCTAGAAATAACTGATCCCATTTTCTCAGTTACTTTCAGAAATGGCAGAATAATAGTAAATCTGCCAAAGCCAAAATTGTTTTTGGAAGATATTTTCCAATGGTCATATTGTGAATACTAATGAAGCTAGCACAGCAATTTGGTTGTTCCAATGTACATTTAGCAGCTAACTCAAACCTGCCAGGCCACTGGGAAGTGGTGTTAGACAAAGGCAGTCAGAATTTTTCCCCCATAGGAGTATTACTTAAATTTTCTTCTGGTCAGGGTGGAATACACTCATACTTACACATTTCCCACATGAAGTGTGTATACCATATGCTGTAATATGGAACTCTGGGGTCTTCATCAATCACTTGCTAAGGCAGGTGAACAAATTCAAAGCTACTTGTAAGACAAATGCTGACAGAGAAAATTACTAGAGGTGAGAGATGAATTTATCTCATTTAGGAGACAGTAAGGTCCTTTACAATCTTAATTTAAAAACTCATACTGCCATCCCTAACCTGCAGTATTTACACCTTTTTTTCTTAGCAATTATTAACACATAATACCTTTTATTTGTTAATTTTCTGTTTTCCTTACTAAAATATAAACTTCATGAGTTCAGTGATTTTTGTCTGTATACAGGGTGGAGCAAGAACAGGTTTACAGTTGTTTGCATGAAAAATAATATAGTAATTAATAATAATACAAGATAGACTGTTTGTGCACCCAAAATTGTTAACCTATTTTCCTGCCAAAACTCACTAGTTAATAAATGTGTATGGTGCAGAGTAAGTGTTCAGTACATATAAATGAAATGAACTAATGAAATGAATGAATGAATAAATGAGTGGGCCTTATATAAGTCCATTTAATACTATGATAATATAAGAAACTTTTAAACCAGTCAAAGCATCTCTACTTTGAAGTTTCATTTTATTAGATTATGTGATACATATGACTTTTTTGTTTTTATTTTGGTTTAGCAAAATGTAATGCTTAATAAATAGCAGATACTATTACCCCAGGTCATTACTGTCTTACCTTCTTACAAATATAACAATTTTAAAAGTTTTTTCTTTCTATTTTAGTAACTTCTTGTGTATTTTTATAGGTCATCTCAAATTCTGTTGTTAATCAGGTAAAATATACATTATAAATAAATACTATCTATATCTAACCCATAAAAATCCATTTTTAAAAATTCTGAAATATTTGTTATATTACTCATATACCTATTTTACCAAAATCCTCTAGAAAACAACATCAATTTGAAAGAGAAATATTTTCTACCTTGCATACATGAACAACCATGAATTTTGAATAATGAAAAAATTCCCACAAAATTATTACATACATTTAAGTTAATTTGTAGTAACAGAAGTTTTCTTTTAGGATATGTGCTATGTATGCATTGGTAAGAGAAGTGCAACATTTTCCCCTATTGAGAAAGATATCATCAAAAGCACTTAGTGTATAGGAATAATTAAATACATGCAAAAGTTAAATTCTACTTCTGGGAAGCTGTGCCTTCTGTGTGGTGGGTTCAATTCAAAAATTTCCAGCATGAAAATAAGCTGTTAGGTAGTATTACTTCACCATCAACAGTTCAGATTGATCAAACCTATTATTTTCTAGCAAATGTCAGCTGGAGTAATTATTGTACAGTTGATTAAATGAAACAAAAAATCTGAAATTGCCTATGAATATATATTTTGTCATGTGTAGTACATGTTAACATTCTAATTGGTATTTGGACTATAAACATAATAAAATATTATATTAAAATTTAATTAAAAGCACAAAAACAAAAAAACTTCAAATACTGGTAGGTGGTCTAAACATTCCATTTATTTTACACTAAAAGAATCCTTGTCAGTTAATCTTTGGATATAGTAATTTTCTCTTTGAGAACATTGCAGGTATTATTTAGGGATTTTCAATTTATTATGGCAGATAATGACTAATAATTTGCTCTTCAAATATTAAAATACACAATAAATCTTTCAAAAAGTTTCAAACTTTCCATAGCATTGGAAATGAGGAATCTCTAATCTATAAAACTCAAAGAAGTATTTCCATCAATTAAAGTGTACTAGGTTCTCTTTTCTCCACAACCTCACTACCACTTGTTTTTTATCTATTTGTTTATGATGACCATTCTGACCAGTGTTAAGTGGTATCTCACTGTGGTTTTAATTTGCATCTCTTTGATGGTTGGTGATGCTGAGCATCCTCTCATTTGTCTCTGGGCGCTCTGTATGTTCTCCTTGGAGAAGTGTCTGTTCAGGTCCTTCGCCCATTTTTTAACTGGATTGTTTGCCTTCCTGGAGTGAAGTCATGTGAGTTCTTTATATATTTTGGAGATCAAATGCTTACAAGGTATCATTTGCAAATCTATTTTCCCATACGATTGGTTCCCTTTTCATTTTGCTGATGTTTTCTAATACACTGTTGGTGAGAGTGCAGACTGGTGCAGCCACAGTGGAAAACAGTATGGAATGTCCTCAGAAAACTAAAATGGAACTGTCTTTTGACCTGGAAATTTCACTGCTGGGATTATATCCTAAGAATCCTGAAACACCAGTCCAGAAGAACCTATGCACCCCAGTGTTCATAGCAGCACAATTGACAATGGCCAACTGCTGGAAGCAACCTAAGTACCCATCAGTAAGTGAATGGATAAAAAAAACTGTGGCGCATTTACACAATGGAATACTACACAGCAGAAAGAAAGAGGAAACTCTTGACCTTTGTGACAGCATGGATGGAACCGGAGAACATTATGCTAAGTTAAATAAGCCAGGCAGTGAAAGACAAATATTATATGATCTCACCTTTTTTAAAATCTCACCTTTAAGCAGAACCTAATCAACGAAACAAACAAGCAAGCAAAGTATAAACAGAGACATTGAAATTAAGAACAAACTGACAGTAACCAGAGGGGAGGAGGGAAAGGGATAATGGGGGGAAATAGGGGAAGGGTCATCAAGGAACATGTATAAAGGGCACATGGACAAAACCAAAGGGGGTAGAATTGAGGGTAGGAGGCAGAGATGGGTGGGGTGGAGAGAGTGGAGGGGGGATAGAAACAACTGTACTTCAATAACAATAAAAATAAAAATATAAAGTGTAAGTGAAGTCATGATGCAGAATATGGAGTAGACAACAGAGATACAGAGGGAAGAAGGGGCCATGGCAACTTTTATTCATTTATCTGTTAAATTGTTTCACTTCTGGAAAAAAAAGGAGAACTTTATCATCTGCTCCACTCATGTCTCTTATTCTCCAGTAAGTCCTGTTCTCAGTTGAGAGAGCTGGGGAAAAATGGTGTCATATGGAAAATGGGAGAATGTACTTCTTTATTTGTACCATTACTGCTAATGAAAGCATTTTGCACCAGTTATGTTATAGGCTAGTCAGTTATCTGTCTGTTAAGCAAGTTAATAAAATAATTCTAATAGCAATGCCCTAGCTATTATTAGAAAGGCAAATTCGCTGACTTAGACCTGATACCAACATAACACCAGATGAAGTTTTGTAATTTCTATTGCATGGATGCTGCATGTTGCAGAAGCAACAACAATAACAGAAGAAAACAAAACACAAACTTTTGAAGAAAGATGCACCACATGAACTGAAATTAGTTTTAGGGAGTTGATACTCTATTAATGTTCTCAGAACTTTGAACGCTATGTATGGTTCAAAGAAACCATGACAAGAATTGACTTGACTTGTGTCCGGAAGAAATAAAGAGAATACAATGAGCCGATGATACATGTCCAAGGATTTAACATTGCAGACTGCAATTCAGTCTTAGATATAATGAAGTATAGTGATGGTGTTTCAGAAAGTAGATCCATCATGTGGAGGACAAATCTAGGATACTAACTTTGAATACAAAATAAAAGAAAAAGAAAAAGACAATTACAACCCATAAGGTAAGACGTGGGAAGATAGAATAAGAAAATTTATGTTCTTTTATTCTTTCCTTTTTTATATTTTAACTATTGTTCAAGTACAGTTTTCTGTCTTTTACTCCCATCCCAGCCCACCCCCCAGCCCAGAAAATTTATGTTCTTTAGGAAGAGATCAAAACCAAAGAATACAAAAGAAAATCAATATGAGATATAATTTAAGAAAACACTGTGCAACTAGAGAAAGTCTTGACTTAAAGACAAACTGTTTACTAAAAAAACCCCTCTTGTTCTACTGAATTCATATGCATTTCCAGAAAAAATAAATAACTGTACAATCCAGGAGGCATAAAATGACACTTTTACTCTAAGGAATAAAAACATGACCTTTGAAACCTCTGCAATAATAAGTACAGAAGAGAGTTGAATAGAATTCACAATATTTTCTGAGAGAAGGGAACTAAAAATTTATATGCCAGGTGGTTTGCCAGTCACATACATAGGGTGAAGAAAGTGAACCACCCACGTTGTCTCATAAGAAACCCTTGAAGACATATTCTAGCCAACATAAATATGGATTACTTTTTAATTTATTAATTAAACACTTAATGATAGCTATGTGTAGTATAATTATTACAGTCAGACACCATGGTAGGCACTCAGGACAAAAGATAGGCCAAATTTCACATATTGGTACAATGTGGTACTACTACTTACGCAGTACTAGAGTGTACAACTAAGAGATAGGACCCACAGGTAAAATCAAGGATACCTGAGAAAGTTTTCATTGAGTTGATAACTAAAGAGTGAGTAGGAGTGGTCCAGTCTGGGTAGCTTAGTTGGTTCCAGCATCATCCCCATATGTCAAGGTTGCAGGTTAGATTCCCAGTCTGGGTACATCCTAGAATCAACCAATGAGTGCAATAATGAGTGGAACAACAAGTTGATGTCTCTGTCTCTGTCTCTCTTTCTCCTATCTTCTTTCCCCTACTCTCTCTAAAATCAGTAAGAAAATGAATGAGTAGTACTTAACGTTATTTGGATGAAGTGGAAAGTGTATTTGGAGGGAATAGCAACAATGTGGTCATGGAACTGAAAGAAATCACTGTGACCATAGACAAGAAAAGAGGTTCATAATGCCGCGTGACAAATGGGAAGAGTTAGGAGCCAGAGAGCATGTGGGCCTTATAGGCCATATTAATATTTGTGGTCTTTATCTGAAAAGCATGGGAAACCATTGATTGATTTAAGTATGTGTGTGGGGCGGGGACATGTTCAAATTCACATTTTTAGAAGTTGACATTGGTTGAGGAGTTGATGAAAAGAGAACAGTTTGGATAGTATCGATATAGGGAAAGAATTTATGGGGATATTTTATTTGAACACCCCTGGAGACGGTGAATTAGAGTGCTGGCAATAGGGATGGCAAAAGTGGGCATCTTAAAAATGTGCTGAAGTAAATACTAGGTTTTTCATGTGTACAATTTATTGCACATTAGTACTTTTCACTAAGATTAAACATGTTCAAAGAAGTGGGTTTAGTGTTGGGGAGGTTACATGTTCAGTGTGGGGAATTCTTAAAAGTGTATCCTTTGAGACATTTTAGTGAAAATCTCAAATTCCAAGAAAGCAGTTGGGGCTGCATTTCTGAGGAGAGTTCTCAGAGAGAGATACAAATCTATGAATCCTAACATGTGGGATTTATTAAAAACTTGGGAACTGGATAGGACAGAGGAAAGAGCTCACAAATGTATAAACCTGATATAGAGGAATTGGTGCTAAATCCTGAAAGAACTCAAAATTAAAATAATAATAACTATTTTATAAACATAATTTTTTAAAAGTTTCTTATGAGAAGATATATAATAAATGCTTTAATAAGATAGAGGTTTATTATTCTTCTTACCTAACATAAGTTACATGTGTATGCAATCCCAGGCCTGTTTGATAGTTTCAAGGTTATCATGATCTTCAGTAATCATGATAATTAAACTAAACTTTAGTAAGTAATTTCAATTCTCAATTTTTCCTCTGGTTCTAAGATTTCTACTATAGCCCTAACCTCATGTCCTTGTTCCAGGCCAGGAAAGGAGGAATGATGGAAAATATCTAGGAGTCTTACCTGATTTATGCTCCAGCTCACTGCTCACTCCTGGGCCCAAAGGCTTTGGGGAATGCAGTTTTGGGCTGGACACCATTGCCATCTGGAACAGAATGTGTTTTCTGTTAGTGACATAGAAAATAGATATTGGGGAGGTAACTAGCTGTCTCTGCTATAAACATACTGTGGGGAAATTACTCTCATATACTACTATTTATGGCATGCAGTATTACGGGTGCTCTGAATGAAATGTTAACAAATTTTGTTCAGATAGTTAAAATGTTTATACACTTTTGGCAGAGTGTTTTTACTTTTAGAAAGTCATTCTAATGAAACAGTAATTCTGCCTCACCAAGCAGGCTTGGGAAGTTTATAGCTATGATCCTCTTGGTATTTAGTTTGGAAACAACCCAAGTGTCAAGAAGATTAGTCAGGCCCTGGCTGGTGTAGCTCAGTGGATTGAGCGCGGGCCTGCGAACCAGAGTATCATGGTTTGATTCCCAGTCAGGGAACATGCCTGGGTTGCAGGCCAGTTCCCAGCAGGGGACTCACGAGAGGCAACCACACATTGATGTTTCTCTCCCACTCTTTCTCCTTCCCTTCCCCTCTCTCTAAAAACAAATAAATAAAATTAAAAAAAAGATTAGTTAAATATGTAGGTTCTGAATATCAACTAATTACTTCTTGAATGGGATACAGGATATCCAGGGTGAAGCAAAAGTGTATTTACAGTTGTTCATATGGAAAATAACACAATAATTAATACATAATAACACAATTATAAACTCTGTGCTTCACATACTCAATTGTAAACCTACTTTTGCCACACCATGTAGTTGTGCCCATTAAGAGAATTCAAATTTGACCTCCTGGTCTCATTATTTTAATGATAAAGATTAACTAGTTACATAAAACTTGAGCCTTTCACTAAGTTTTGGAATCCTTTATCCTGGTCAGCTTTCCCAAAATAATCTATTATTTCACTCTCACTTATCTGATGCTCTGTAGCTTGCTGCCAGTTAAATATCATATATTACTCTGGTCTGTTATTACTGGAGACAAGTAAGTCTTACCATTATCTGATTATATTTAGTGTTGTCAGTCAGAGATTCCATGTCCTGATAAATGAGGAAATATGATATTTGGTTCATTCTTCATCTTGCAAAACCAGTTGAAACTTCTTTCTCTCTGTAGTGAGAAACCTCCAGTTGTAATCAATTTGTTTCTGAGGGATCCTAATTTTCCTAAACAATTTGGCTTATGTAAAAACTATTGAGAAAGGTACAAATTTATTTTTATGAAAAGATAATTCCCTAACAGAAAAATAATATATATATTATACTCCCTTATCATTAAATAATAAAGTAAATACAAATAAATTACTATTATAAAGAGTCATGCATTTATTAACAAACTAAAATAATTAACAGCACTACTTTTTTTGTTATGTGCATATTGTCAAAACTTAGAAAATGAGAATACTTTTCAACTGAGCTCATTTGTCCTTGTAATATACAAGCCATCTTTGGAATCCTCTTCCCTTTTGAGCAGCCATATCTTGCCGATCATGGTATCAGCTATTATCCAAGAGGTGCTATCTGTTTTTCTTTTTCCTTTTTTCAAAAGAAGAGAAAAAGTATTAGAAACTTCATTCTGGGCATTGAGTATTGCATATTGGATTTTTCCACACAAGTAAGTTTGGTAGATAGGAGGATTAATACTGGGTTAAATTGACAAGAACTAGAAAATATACTACTTTTTTTCTTTTTAATATATCTTATTGATTATGCCATTACCGTTGTACCATTCCCCCCCTTCTTTCCCCTCCACCCTGCACACCCCTCCCCCATCATTCCCCCCCTTTAGTTTATGACCACGTGTCTCAAGTTCTTTAGATTCTATATCTCCCATACTATTCTTGCTCCCCCTGTCTATTTTCTACCTACCATCTATGCTACTTATTTTCTGTACCTTCTTCCCCCTTCTCCTCCTCCCACTCCCCTGTTGCTAACCCTCCATGTGATCTTCATTTCTATGGTTCTGCTCCTGATCTAGCTGTCTGCTTAGTTTGCTTTTGTTTTAGGTGTGGTTCTTAATAACTGTGAGTTTGCTGTCCTTTCACTGCTCATCTTTTTTATCTTCTTTTTCTTAGGTAAGTCCCTTTAACATTTCATATAATAAGTGCTTGGTGATGATGAAATCCTTGAATTTGATCTTATCTGAGAAGCACTTTATCTGCCCTTCCATTTTAAATGAAAGCTTTGCTGGATAGATCAATCTTGGATGTAGGTCTTTGGATTTCATGACTTGGAGTACTTCTTTCCAGCCCCTTCTTGCCTGTAAGGTCTCTTTTGAGAAATCAGCTGACAGTGTGATGGGAAGTCCTTTGTAGGTGACTGTCCTCTTATCTATTGCTGCTTCTAGGATTCTCTCCTTCATTTTAATCTTGGCTAATACAATGATGATGTGCCTTGGTGTGTTCCTTCTTGGGTCCAACTTCTTTGGGACTCTCTGAGCTTCCTGAACTTCCTGGAAGTCTATTTCCTTTGCCAGATTGGAGAAATTCTCTATTATTTGTTCAAATAAGTTTTCCACTTGTTGCTGTTCCTCTTCCCCTTCTGGTATTCCTATAATTCGGATGTTGGAGCATTTGAAGATGTCCTGGAGGTTCCTAAGCCTCTCCTCATTTTTTTTTGAATTCTTGTTTCTTCATCCTTTTCTGTTTGGTCATTTTTTTCTTCCTTCTGGTCCACTCCATTGATTTTAGTCCCAGTTTCCTTCCCATCACTATTGTTTCTCTGTGCATTTTCCTTCATTTCACTTAGTGAAGCCTTCATTTGTTCATCTAATTTGTGAGTAAAATCAACCAGTTCTGTGAGCATCCTGATCACCAGTGTTTTGAACTATGCATCTGATAGGTTGGCTATGTCTTGGTCGCTTAGAAGTATTGGCTCTGGGGCTTTGAGCTGGTCTTCTTCTTTAGCCATAATGTTTTGGTCTGTTTATGCTTGTTACATATGAGGGGCAGAGCCTTAGGTGTTCACCAGGGCAGGGTGACCCAGTTGCTGAGTTGTGACACTGTATGTGGGGGCGGGGTCAGAGAGGGGCAATGGCGTTTTTTTCTGCTCTCTCTTGGATTTCAGTCCCCTCTGCTGCTTTCCACCAGCAAATTGGGCCCTTCTGGTGGTAGTTCCCAAATGTGTAGGCTTGTGTACCCTCCAGAACCCTGTGGGTCTCTCCAACAAACTCTCTGTGAGCCTGGGAGCTTCTCCTGGCACCTCGACCCCCGAAAGTTTTTCCAGTTTGTGCTTTTAGGCTTTATTTCCCAGTGCTGGGGCCCTGGTTTGCACGGTCTGTCTCACTGCTTGCTCCTTCACCTGGTTTATCTGCGTGTGAATGTGTGACTGCAGTCAGGCAGGTGCCTTGCACCCTCACTGGGTCTGCCCATTGCCACCCCGCATCTAGAATCTGCCAACTGTCACTTGTGTGCCTGGGTCTGGTCTGGCTGCTTTTTTCTGCATGACTCGCTGACTCTGCCCCTCTTACTTGTCTGGATGAATGGTTCATTGTTGTTGGACTTCGGTACAGTTTAATTTTCTCTCTGTTTTGGTTGCATTCTGGTTTTTAAATATTTGTTGTTCATAAACTTGTTTTTGTGAGGAGGTACAGTGTTTCTACCTATGCCTCCATCTTGGCCGGCCCCCTTCTTGGTTTTCATATGACTATTATTTTGCTCTGTCCTCACGTGTCAGAAAGACAAATCATCTCCCTCATGGCTCATTAGGGCACTAATCCCATTCATGAGGGCTTCAACTTCATGACCTAATTACCTCCCAAATACCCCATCTCCAAATACTATCACATTGGAGATTAAGGTTTCAACATAAAATTTGCAGGGTGTGGGGGGCACAAACATTAAGCTCATAGCATTACTCCTTTTAGTCCAAAATTATCTCCAAATATTGATCAGGAAAAGGTTGGCCTTATTATAGTTTGGACTGATTCTTTTCATAGATGTAATAAGAGATGTTAAATAATCAAACTTCCTTGATTATGTAGTTTTTAACAGATACTGAGGCAAAACGGTTAGCTTTTGTTTGTAAATTTTTCTTAAAGAATCTAGGATTGAACCATTTAGAAGACTCTATAAAAGTCTAGGTTGGGAAGTCAATGCCAAGAAATTCTCTCCCTTAGATATCACTGTAATACCCCCCAAATTAATGAATTCCTCTCTTTTCAAGGTCTTCAAAATATGCTAAGGTCTTCAAGGTTCCTGGCCTGCCAGGGAGTGAGTTTATTTATCACTTGTGAGTCTGAAGTTCTAGAAACCAAGTACCAGGCCCGTGTCCTATGAGGATTTTGTAGTCTTTGGCTCTTGTTCTTCACTTCCAGTAATTTTACTGTTCGAACATATATTTTCTACACAATAATAATTTTGAAGAATATTTTGGTCATTCTATCTCTAATCTAGGTTGATACCTTACAGTATATAAGAGAAAATGATACTATGGCTTTATTAAGTAAATTATCTTTTTATCTTGACTCTAATACATTCAACTATTATAAAGAAAGGTTGCAATTAAAATATGTTTAGTTACTGTGTGTTAAGAGTATAAGCATGATTAAGTACCTTGTTACATTTATTTCAAAAGCAGAGGGGAGAGGGAAGGGAATTTAAGGGGGGAAAAAGGGGAGGGATTTGGAGGAACAAGTATGAAGGACACAGGGATGAGAACTAGGGGGGGAGGAAATGGGAGGGAGGTGAGGAGCATGGGGCGGGGGGGGGCTGGGATGGGAGAAATAGACAAAAAACTGTACTAAAAAATAACTAAATAAAATTTAAAAAATAAAAATTAGTTAATTCAAGACAAAAAAGCAGTAATGTTAATATTATTTCTCCTTCAAAATATGGCTACAAATATTAAGAGTTAGCACAATTAACAAAATTTTGTACACCCTCACATATTCTGTTGATCAGATGGTCCTTACTCAAATTATGTAGTTCAGAATTACATTTAGAGCAAAAATGTTTTCATTTTCTGCTGTGTTATAGCACAAGAACTTTTCTATGCTGTTATAGGAGAGTTGTCACAAATGACAGGATTTCCTTCTTTCTCATGGCTGAATAATATTCTAATATATACATATTCCTCATGCATTCACCTGTTCAAAGGCACTAAGGGTGTTTCCATTATATCAGCTATTGTAAATAATGTTGCAGTAAATGTTGATGTGCATATAACTCCTTTTTTTAAAATTAATTTTATTTAGTTATTTTTCAAGTACAGTTTTTTGTGAAACTCCTTGATATCCTGTTTTCATTTCCTTTGGGCATATCCCAGAGGTAGAACTGCTTGATCATATGGTAGATTCTTTTAATTTTTTGAGGAGACTACTTATTATTTTCCACAGTGACTGTACTAGTCTCCATTCCCACCAATAGTGCACAAATATTCCCTTTTTTACATATCCTCATCAACAGTCTCTTATCTTCTTTATGATAGCTATTCTGACAGGTGTGAGGTGATACCTTGTGGTTCTCATTATGCATTTCCCTGATGACTAGGGATGTTGATTATCTTTTCATGTACCTGCTGGCCATTTGTATGTCTCCTTTAGGAAAATGTCTGTTTACTTCCTCTATCCATTTTTAATTGGATTGTTTGGGTTTTTATTGTTGTTATTGAGTTGTATGAGTTATTTATATATTAAGATATATAAAAATGTTATATATCTTTATATATGACATAATGTAATTATATAATATAACATGTATTATATATACATACTGTTATATATTACTTATTATATTATAATATATAATTTTATATATCTTTATACATTATATGTTATATATCTTTATATATTATATATTAAGATGTTAACCCCATATCTGATATATGGTTTGAAAATATTTTCTCTCATTCTACAGGTTGCCTTTTCACTTTATTAATTTTTTCTTTTGCTGTGCAAAACTTTTAACTTTGATGTAGTCTTCCATCTTGATTTTTAGTTTTGTTATTTGTGTTTTTTGTGAAATATCAAAAAAAATCACTGCCAAGACCAATGTCAAGAAATTTCTATATTTTCTTCTAGGAGCTTTAAAGTATCTGGTATATGTTTAAGTCTTTGATCCTTTTTAGTTAGTTTTGTGAGGATGTAATGTAGAAGTTGAATTTCATCTGTCAACATATGTTTATCCAGTTTTTTCAGTTCCAGTCATTGAAAAAAAGTATTCTTTCCCTTTGAGTATTCTTTTCTCTCACTGAATATTGGTTGACCAAATATGAGGAAATTTAAATCTTGTCTCATTGATCTCTTGTCTCATGTGATACACACAGTTCCATTGATCTGTGTGTATATTTTTGCCAATATAATACTTTTTTATTACTTTAGCTTTGTGGTTTGGTTTTATATCAGGAAGTGAGATGTCTCCAACTTTGTTGTTCTTTTTGATGACTGCTTGGTCTATTTGGGATCTTTTGTGGTTACATACAAATGTTAGGATTATTTTTCTATTTCTATGATATTTCTGTAATGTCATAGTTTACTTTTTTAAATTGTGTACTTATAAACATATAATTATAGCTATAGTTATTTTGAATATTCTTTTCCTTTAGCCTTTACACTAGAGGTAAGTGGTTAATGATCCACCATATTACAGTATTAAAGTAATCTGAATTTGACTATATTCTTACCTTTACCAGTGAATTGTATATTTTCATGTTACTAATTAACAAGCTTTCATTTCAGGTTGAAGAACCCTTTTCAGCATTTCTAGTAAGCTGGTATAGTGATAATGAATTCCCTCAGCTTTTATTTAGCTTTCATTTCTGAAGGACAGTTTTGATGGTAAAATACTCACAATAGGCAGGTTTATTTTTTCTCTCCTGGCTTGTAAGGTTTCTCCTGAGAAATCTGCTGGTAGCCTTATAGATTTCCCTTGTAAATTATAAGCTTATTTTGTCTTGCTTTTTAAATTTTTCTCTTGGTCTTTGATTTTAGATGGTTTTATCATAATGTGCCTTGGAGGAGATCTCTTTAAGTTGATTTTTTTGTTGTTATGGCCCTATGAACTTGGATATACAAATCTCTCCCTATTTTGGAAGTTCTTAGCCATTATTTCTTTAAGTAAGCTTTCTGTACTCTTTCTCCATTTCTTTTCTATCTAGAATGCCAACAATTCACAAATTGGTCTTTTTTTACTTAGATTTTCCCCTGTATTATTTATTTATTTAGTTTCACATTTTGTATTGTCATTCAAGTACAGTTGTCTCATCCCCCCCCACTCCCCCTAACCCCAGCCACCCCCATCTCTCTCCCTCGATCCTATCCTCCTTTGGTTTTGTCCATGGGTCCTTTATGCATGTTCCTGAAAACTCTTCCCCACTTCCCCCCCATTATCCCCTCCCACGTTCCCTCTGGTTATTGTCAGTTTTTTTTAATTTCAGTGTCTCTGGTTATATTTTGCTTGCTTGTGTGTTTTGTTGATTAGGTCCCACTTATAAGTAAGATCATATGGTATTTTTCTCTCACCACCTGGCATATGTCACTTAGAATAATGCTCTCCAGATCCATCCATAATGTTGCAAAGGGTAGGAGTTCCCTCTTTCTCTCTGCTATGTAGTATTCCACTGTGTAAATGTACCAGTTTTTTGATCCATTCACTTACTGATGGGCACAAATTGGTCATTTTGGTAGTATCCCATACATTTTTTTCTATGTTCTCCTCTGAGTGGTTAATTTCAAAGTTCATGTCTTCTAACTCACAGATTCTTTCTTCTACTTCAGGCATTCTAAAGTTGATCTTCTCTACTGATTTTTTAAAAAACTGTATTCTTTAATTCCAGAATTTCTATTTGATTCTTTTATATGATTTTTATCTCTTTGCTTTTCCTCTCATTTTGTTGGTGTATTAATTTCCCTGAATTGTTTTTCTGTGTTTTCTTATAGCTCACCAAGTCTCCTTAAAACAGCTGTTTTGAGCCCTGGCTGGTGTGGGCCAGTAGATTTGCAGCCAGGTCTCTAGTTGGGAGCACAGGAGAGGCAACCACACATTGATGTTTCTCTTCCTCTTTCTCCTTTCCTTCCTCTCTCTAAGAAATAAATAAAATCTTTTTTAAAAAAACAGCTGTTTTGAATTCTATATTAGTTAAATTACAGACATCCATGTCTTTGGGTTCAGTTACTGAAAAATTATTGTAACCCTTTGATGGTGTCATGTTTTCTTAATTTTTCATGATCCTTGAAGTTCTGTATTTACTCTCTGTATATGAATAACAATCATCCCCTCAAGTCTGTACTAAATGCCTTTGAGAGAAAGATAACTTTCATTAGTCCTGCTAGACATTCTGAGCCTTTCCCAGACCTTCTAGGAGTACACTCAGTCCATGCTTCTTGCTCCCTCTTGTGGCAAAATTCTTATGTTTATATGCTTTCTCTGGATCCTATAAGGCCCCAGTCCAAGTGCTGATAGCCTCTCTTTTGTCTTTTCCACTGTGGAACTACAGCTCATGTTAATGGTCTCTCCCTGGCCTGAAAATTTTGGACAGCGTTCTGCATATGTCCTCTAGCTATCTGCTAAAGCTTGCTTTTGCCACCACCATGAGGAGCATGCACAGGGGGCAAGTAACAATATAGGGTGGTATGTGGTTGAGGCACAGAGTACTGGGGGTATCTGGGAGCCAGATTGGGGTAATCTATAAGTGAAACATTCCCGACTGCTTATGAGCAGGCTCCTCAATGGAGTTTGTGATACAGATAACAGGGTCTGCATACTTTAAATCAGCAGTCCCCAACATTTTTAGCACCGGGGACTGGTTTCATGGAAGACAATTTTTCCACAGACAGGGAAGGGTCAGGGATGGTTTTGAGTCGAGCTCATTACTTTCAAGCTCACCTCCTGCTGTGCATCTGGGTTCCTAGCAGGCCTCAACCTGTACCAGTCTACAGCCCAGAGGTTGGGGACCTCTGCCTTATATGCTTTGCAAGAGTCCTATCTGTTGTTCTCCCAGTCTCTTTCTGTGTTCTAATTATGTAAGTCACAATTCAGTACTCTGGATAGGATGAGAGAGAAATTAGATCTTTTAGCAGTACCCCATACTCCTGGAGCAGCCACGTGCCCACTCACATGGTAGTCCTTTTTCTTGCAGGAGAAATCATGGCCGGAGAACATCTCTCATGGCTGTAAGCTAAGCCACCTTGGAGTAGGGCTGGTTTGGGTCAAGTCAAGCTGTTCTTACCCACTCTAATGTATCCAAACTGTAACTTCTTCTCTAGAAATCTGGACTTCCACTAAGGTTCTCTAATACACGGGTGATTGTCTAAGAGTGTATTCCAGGTGTTCCTGAACTGTGGCTAAGAGGGGATGGAGCCAGTTCAAGGGCCATTTCAGGTTCCACAGCTGTGACTGATGTCTGTCTGCCTTTTATCTAACACACAGGTGGGTGGGCCTCCTCTCAGATTCCTTGGCATATGGTGCTAGACCCCACAGCTCCCACAAAGACACTTTTGTCTGTAGATGGATGCTGAAGTTTTGTTGTTGGGGGAAGACCAATACAAAGGGTGTCTTATACTCCCACGATGCTGATGTCACTCTCTGTTGTTTTTTTGGACAATATTTGAAAAACTCCTTACCCTATTTTAGCATAAGCTGCTCTTTTGAACTCTGCTTGGTGTATGGGAGATAATAAATGATGTTAAAGATGAATCTAAATTTCAGAATGCAGTAAAAGTTTTCAATCTATAAAATTAAATGTTGTGTACATATATGTGTGTATATTGCAACATATTAAAATGTAAATTAATCTAAGTGTAGAATTAAATCAAAATTGACTCATATGTTAAGGGAATTTTGTTTGTTCTTTTTTCATTTTTTTCTATTTTTTGAAATGCTATATTTCAAATAATATATTTTTCTTTTGAAATAATGTAAATTTTAAACATCTTTTTAATTTCTAAGTTTTTTCTTTATAAATTGAGTATATGGACATTTTCCCTTTGCTTGTAGATGTTTTTCCAGTAATAAAAACTTTGAGCTTTTACAAAGCCACAGCTTCAAATAAAATAAAAGAAATCATCTAGAACCATTATATCTGTTGTAAATGATAGAAATGAAAATATGATTTTTTCATACATCTCATGTAAATGAGATTTTTAAATGACATACTAAAAATTTAACAACATTAGTTGTGTGTTTTTCATCTATGAATACCCCATGACTGCTGGCAGAGTATTTCTCACATAGACAATGGATAATAAATTGCAGAGTGAAAGAATATAAGAAAAACAGGACTTACTAAAATGATCGAAGAAAATGAAAAAATTTGATTTAATTAAATATATTCTTTGTTTAACTATTTTCAATCTTCTTTTGAAATAATATAAATATATTACAATCTACTTACCTTGTCCCATCTAACAAATGGAAATAAAAAGTATGTCTCTGTTGTAAGCATGCCCTGCATTGAAAAGAGTATTTTATAATAATAAAATTATTTATTATTTTAAAATTATATAATAAAATTATATAATAAAATTATTTTATTATTATAAAATACTCTTGAGGTCAAGGGATTTGGGGGCTGATCAAGGAAGAAGGTCTGACTACAAGATAAGAGGAGTACACACAAGCTTTTTGGGGGCAATGTTTTGACACGCTTGCATTCAGAGGAAGTTCCTCATACCAAGAGACTGTCCACAGGCTACTGGCTCTGTCCCTGCTCAGAAGGAGAAGTGAGCATGAGAACTTCCAAGAGAGTGAGACCAAGAGAAATGGTCTTTAAATATCATGGTGATGTCCCTCAGCAGCAGAGCAGGAAATCTCTGGGTCAGAAAGTTGTAATGGGTATCAGCAATTGGGTATCTTTTAATCACAAAGCATATCTTACTTATGGTTGACAGGTGTTGGGTACAGTTTCATGCATGCCCTAAAAGGTTGAAAATCTGCTTGTTTAGATTGCAATACATAAATGTATCAAATCAACATGTTGTACACCTTAAATGTATACCATGTTATATGCCAAATATATCTCAGTTAAAAAATAGTAATTTGAACATGGAAACATTTGAGCATGGCTCCAGTGGGCTTTTGAGCTAATGAATATTATCCTGAAGAAATGAAATAAACAATACACAGATACCATCTTTTGGCTCATTTACATAACATGGAGGTTCTCAGTTGGAACAGCTATACCACAAGAGATACTAGTTACAGGGGATCAGTTTGTATTCCAAATCGTAAAGTATTTTTTCATCCATTAAAGTTACATTAAACCAGCTTGAATTGCTTCAAGTTCATCATGTTTTATAAACTAGTTCATTTACTATATTAGGTGAACATGATTACAATATGCTCATGATGGTCAAATGAAGAAGTAGTAATTTAGAAGTAACAATTGCAATTATATTTTTATATATTCATATTTTTTACAGAGAGGAAGAGGGAATATTTTCTTTAACAATTTAGCTGCATTCTGCTCTCAAAATATTTTTTGTATGCAGAACACGGGAGATATATTTTAAAGGGATGGAACTAAATACTAGGATATGTTAGAAACAGGTATCACCAAAGATTGAACTCAATCAGAATGAGAAAGTAGTGAGTTAGCCTACTTAAATTAGAAGCACAGATATGAAGGGCAGAAGAGAAAGTCAAAAGATCTCAAGAGACAGTGAAATTTTTCATTAAATATTTACAGTGGCACTATACAAACCTGGCATTGTACTAATAGTAGCACAGTTTAATAGATACATTACTCAGTGGGTTATGTATATAGGCCAATCAGGACACTAATAGGAATAGACAATGAAAACCATATAAAGTTAAAATAGTATAACAAAAATCAATCATTCTATAATAGCACAAATAAGTATAACAAAATGTTTCTTCTTTCTATAGGATTCAGTGAATCTAGTAAGGCTTCAAGCTACAATTCAAAAATAAGCCAGTATATAAAAGCTTAGTAACGAATGAACTAGAGAAATGGTCCCTGAAAGTATATGGCGGGAAGCGGCAGAGGGGACTGCTATTGTCCCTCTCTGACCCCGCCCCTACATACAACATCACAAACCAGCAACCTGGGTGGCCCCACCCTCGTGAATACCTAAGGCTACTCTCCTCATACCTAACAGGCTCCAACAGAGCAAAACATTATGGCTCAAGAAGAACAGCTCAAAGAGCCAGAGCCAATAACTCGAATTGATGAAGAAATAGCCAAACTCTCAGATGAACATTTCAAAACACTGGTGATCAGGATGCTCACAGAACTGGTTGATTTTACTCACAAATTAGAGGAACATATGAAGGCTAAACTAATTGAAATGAAGGAAAAAGCACAGGAAACCAATAGTAATGGAAAGGAAACTGGGACTCAAATCAATGGAGTGGACCAGAAAGAGAAAAAAAAAATGACCAAACAGAAAAGAATGAAGAAACAAGAATTCAAAAAATGAGGAGAGGCTTAGAAACCTCCAGGACATCTTTAAACATTCCAACATCCGAATTACAGGGGTACCAGAAGGGGAAGAGGAATAGCCACGAGTGGAAAACTTATTTGAACAAATAATTAAGAAGAATTTCCCCAATCTGGCAAAGGAAATAGACTTCCAGGAAATCCAGGAAGCTCAGAGAGTCCCAAAGAAGTTGGACCCAAGAAGGAACACACCAAGGCACATCACATTACATTAGCCAAGATTAAAATGAAGGAGAGAATCCTAGAAGCAGCAAGAGATAAGAGGACAGTCACCTACAAAGGACTTCCCAACAGACTGTCAGCTGATTTCTCAAAAGAGACCTTACAGGCAAGAAGGGGCTGGAAAGAAGTACTCCAAGTCATGAAATCCAAAGACCTACAACCAAGATTGCTCTATCCAGCAAAACTTTCATTTAGAATGGAAGGACAGATAAAGTGCTTCTCAGATAAGATCAAATTCAAGGATTTCATCATCATCAAGCCCTTATTATGTGAAATGTTAAAGGGACTTATCTGAGAAAAAGAAGATAAAAAAGATGAACAGTGAAAGGACAGTAAACTCACAGTTATTAACAACCACACCTAAAACAAAAGCAAACTAAGAGGACAGCTAGATCAGGAGCAGAACCATAGAAATGAAGATCACATGGAGGGTTAGCAACAGGGGAGTAGGAGAAGGAGAAGGGAGGAGAAGGTACAGAAAATAAGTAGCATAGATGGTAGGTAGAAAATAGATAGGGAGGGCAAGAATAGTATGGGAAATATAGAATCTAAAGAACTTGAGACACATGGTCATAAACTAAAGGGGGGAATAATGGGGGAGGGGTGTGCAGGGTGGAGGGTAATGAAGAGGGGAAATAGAACAACTGTAATGGCATAATCAATAAAATTTTTTTTAAAAGCTTAGGTCATGTGGGTTACAATGTCTGCTCTTCGCTGCACTTAAACAGGCTCTTAGTGGTCAAGAAATAGTTAATTATACTTTCAAAATGAGTTAGTTGTTAGAAGAGTGTAGTTTATATGTATAGATACAATCTAGGTCTGTAAGTATAGTAAATTTGAAGAATTCAAACTTACTCAATGTAATTATGTGAGGAGAAATTAATACCCATGCCTTTCAAGGTAGATTTTTTTAAAGTGGTTAGTTTTGTAGTATTAAGGTGAGGATTTCTTTGTAAATCTTTCTCTTTTGGAGACAATATCCAGAAGAATCTCTGAGGAAAATAAATGGTTAAGATGTATATCTAATGGTTCTATATGTTGTTGCCTGCAGTCAAATATAAGTGATTGGATTTCTTATAGATAATACGTCCTTAAGCAACATTCCCAGAGCTTATTTATCCTGCTTGTAGACTAAACTCAGCATCAAGCGTTTGACTTCAATGAGATTCAATCCTGTTTTAACTGAAATATATTATGTAAAATGTTAATAATCCACTGAAGTTGCAATTTACTAAATTGTACCCTAGTGACTCA
This sequence comes from Artibeus jamaicensis, assembly GCF_021234435.1. Taxonomy (NCBI): domain Eukaryota; kingdom Metazoa; phylum Chordata; class Mammalia; order Chiroptera; family Phyllostomidae; genus Artibeus; species Artibeus jamaicensis. Next base: position 2,401,429 of record NW_026522028.1, on the reverse strand, counting down.
AAGAGTCAACATAGTTTCCCAAAGTACCTAATATACCACAAGGGAGTAGTTTATGCTCCTGCTGAAACCAATTGAATATGCATGTCAAATTCAAGATATTGTTTGCTTATGTAATCTCATCAGTTTCTTGTAAAGTTCCTTTAGTAAAGAAATGAATCAAAATCTAAGACTTTTTTAAGTAAGAAGAGATATTTCTATGAATTTTTAAAATGGGAAAGGAATATCTATCAAATTTCAGTTATATATAGATACATTCCATATTTTATAAGAAGAAAATATTTTATCTTTGTCCCCATTTCCTGGCACATATCTCCTAAAACCTTGGAAATTTACTAAGTGACAAGGGCGATAAGAACATTTTCTGAATGGGAGGGAGGTGGAGAGCACTGGGGGGGGGTGAGCTGGGATGGGAGTAAAAGACAGAAAACTGTACTTGAACAACAATTAAAATAAATAAAAAATTTTAAAAAGAACATTTTCTGGTCTAGTGAGGTGAGGCTTGGTGAGCCCCTAAAGAGTTTCAGGTTGAGAGCTGGTCTCATAAAAATCAAGCTCTGATGGGAAGCTTGGAACTTTCAATCCCCTCCCCAAAACCTGCAGGGAGTTGAGAGGGCCAGAAGACTGAGTTCATCATCAATGGGCACAGTCATGCCTATGTAATGAATATAAACCCTAAATGATGGAGTTCAAGGAGATTATGAATTGGTGAAATAATCTGTGTGCTGGAAGAATGGCACACCCCAAGTCCACAGAACAGAGGCTTCTGAACTCAGGACCCTTCCAGACCATGCTCTATGTAGCCTACATCTGGCTGTTCATTTGTATTTTTTATAATAAACTGTAATAGTAAATATAACTTCTTCTTGAGTTATGTGAGTCATTTTAGTAAATTATCAAACTCATGGGGAGTTGTGAAAACCCTCAACTTAGTAGCCAAATTGGATGTAAGTGTGGGTAATCCAGGTACTCAATACCTGTGACTGCCATCTGAAATGGGCCAGTCTTGTGGGACTAAGCCCTTCTGCTTGTGGAACCAGACACTAATACCAGATAGTCAGTGTCAGAATTTAATTGAATTGTAGTACACTTAGTTGCTTTATATCTATATATATAAATGCATTATAATATTTTAAAGCATATAGACCTGAGACTTAATATCTACAAGTTGGGATTTGAGATTTAATGGTCCTAGAACATGTACTAATTTCTCTGTACGCAAATGTAGTTAATTTAGATACCTTGTCTTGGAATGAAATAGAATAAGTATAGTAGCATTAGGAGGATCTTAGAAGGGCACATAGAATAACCTGTTCCTTACAGATAAAGGTACTGAGATCGAAAAGGTTAAGTAAGTTGTTCAACTTCATATATTAGAATCATCAAAACTGGAACTAGAAATAAATTAACCTTCAATATAAAGGTATTTTTCATCATTCTTTTTTTGTGTGTGTAGTTTGAGGAAGGATTTTCTTTTTTTTCTTTTTTTAAAATATATTGTATTGATTATGCCATTACAGTTCTATTCCCCCCTTCATTCCCCTCCACCCTGCACACTCCTCCCCCATTATTCCCCCCTTTAGTTTATGACCACGTGTCTCAAGTTCTTTAGATTCTATATTTCCCACACTATTCTTGCCCTCCCCCTATCCATTTTCTACCTACCATCTATGCTACTTATTTTCTGTACCTTCTCCCCCCTTTTCCTTTTCCCACTCCCCTGTTGCTAACCCTCCATGTGATTTTCATTTCTATGGTTCTGCTCCTGATCTAGCTGTCCTCTTAGTTTGCTTTTGTTTTAGGTGTGGTTGTTAATAACTGTGAGTTTACTGTCCTTTCACTGTTCATCTTTTTTATCTTCTTTTTCTCAGATAAGTCCCTTTAACATTTCACATAATAAGGGCTTGATGATGATGAAATCCTTGAATTTGATCTTATCTGAGAAGCACTTTATCTGTCCTTCCATTCTAAATGAAAGTTTTGCTGGATAGAGCAATCTTGGTTGTAGGTCTTTGGATTTCATGACTTGGAATACCTCTTTCTAGCCCCTTCTTGCCTGTAAGGTCTCTTTTGACAGTCTGTTGGGAAGTCCTTTGTAGGTGACTGTCCTCTTATCTCTTGCTGCTTCTAGGATTCTCTCCTTCATTTTAATCTTGGCTAATGTAATGTGATGTGCCTTGGTGTGTTCCTTCTTGGGTCCAACTTCTTTGGGACTCTCTGAGCTTCCTGGATTTCCTGGAAGTCTATTTCCTTTGCCAGATTGGGGAAGTTCTCCTTTATTATTTGTTCAAATAAGTTTTCCACCTGTTGCTCTTCCTCTTCCCCTTTTGGTACTCCTATAATTTGGATGTTGGAATGTTTAAAGATGTCCTGAGGGTTCCTAAGCTTCTCCTCATTTTTTTGAATTTTTGTTTCTTCATCCTTTTCTGTTTGGTCATTTTTTTCTTCCTTCCGGTCTACTCCTTTGATTTGAGTCCCAGTTTCCTTTCCATTAATATTGGTTTCCTGTGCATTTCCATTCATTTCAATTAGTTTAGCCTTCATATATTTCTCTAATTTGTGAGTAAAATCAACCAGTTCTGTGAGCATCCTGATCACCAGTGTTTTGAAATGTGCATCTGACAGTTTGGTTATTTCTTCATTGCTTAGATTTATTGGCTCTGGGGCTCTGAGTTGTTCTTGAGCCATGTTTTGATCTGTTCCTGCCTGTTATGTACAGGGAGGTGTTCACCAGGGTGGGGCCACCCAAGTCGCTGGTTTGTGAGGCTGTGTATGGGGGCAGGGTCAGAGAGGGACAGTAGCGGTCCCCTCTGTCACTTTCTGCCACTGGGGCCTGCACGGTCTGTCTCACCGCTTCGCTCCTTCACCAGTTTATCTGCGCTGGAATGTGTGACTCTGGTCAGCCCTCAGTGAGTCCACCGCCTTGCACCCTCAGTGGGTCCACCCGCTATTCCACACCTGGGATCTGCCTACGTCTGCCTGCGTGCCTGGGTTTCTCACCGGGGTAGGTCTGGTGGATCTTTCCTGCCCGACCCTGCTCTGCTGCTGGCTCTGCCCCTCTTACCGGTTTGGCTGAAGGGTTTGTTGTTGTCAGACTTCCGTGTAGTTCAATTTTCTGTGCTTTGGCTGCATTTTTATTGTTAAAACTTTGTTGTTTTTAAACTTGGTTGTGTGAGAAGGTGCAGTGCTTCTACCTACGCCTCCATCTTGGCGGAAGTCTATTTTTCATCATTCTGTTGCTTTCCATTAAGATGTATAATATATTTTAGAACACTATAGGTTTCATTACTTAATAATTCATTAAAGACAAATGTAATATCCAAATTGATGCCCCAAACTAACCTAAGAGTTTTTAAGTCAGTATGACAGACCAAATACACACTCTTTTCTCCTAAAACCCCATTAAAGAACAGTAAAGGAATGGAAAAATATAAGACCCCCAAACAACAGAGAGAATAGAAGAAAGATTTCTGTGAGTTCCTGCTAGATGGATGCAATGGGCTAATGAAGCAAAGCAGAGGAAGCAAAAATCTATAGAATATGCATGGAAGATAATATAGCCAAAAAGATTTACAGCATATAACAAAGTACCAACATTTGAAATGCCAGAAATATTGATAGACAGAAAGATAAAAGAAATTGAAAGTAAAGAAATTCTTCTCTTACAGCTTACTGACTCCCACGTGGAATATAAAATACTAAGTTGGGCAGATGTACAGATGAAAAAACCCTGCATGTACAGAGTGCCAAAAATAGTTAATTAACATTTTTATGTTATAAATATATTTAAATTAACTATCTCAGAAAAGGGATGATTGCTCTTTCAATGCATTCAATTATTTTCAGGAAAACATCGAATAAAAACGAGGGAATTAACTCAGAATAATACAATTGGTTTCTTTGCATCAAGATAGTAATTTATTTGCAATGAGGTAAATGTGACTATTTCATGAAGATAATTTTTGTCATTACGTGGTTCTATGAAGGTTTATTTATCTTTCATTTCTTTAATTAACAAAAACCAACATTATTTTCTGTCCCTGTGTTAAACAGTACTGGTTTCTTTCCTTATGTTCAATTGTACTGATACCAAAGAAAAGCACTTCAGTTCTTGCACCAAGAAACACCACTCCTCAAGGGTAAGGCTGAGCCAACTAAAAACACTTTTTTTTAAAAATCCAGATTTACAGCTTGCTCATCAAGACTGTTTCAAGTTCTTGCCTCACTATTTACCAATTGAAAGCTATTATGTTATAAGCCCTGTCCACTCACAGTCAATCCCCCCCATTGAAAGACCTGACTTAAAATCATCCATCCCAGGCCCCAAAACCTTGTAAATATTCTTTCCTAATTTCCCCACTTTTGAGACATTATTAACCCTCTCTCTGTCAAATGTTCTCCCTTACTGTAGTTCATCTAATAAATTTAGATTTGTTTGATCAACAGGTCTTTTTGGTGGTCTTTTGGGAGCTGATCCTTGACAGTACTCAACCAAAGTCTTCTAACATGTTATCAGTCTCTGAATAAATATTTGTTATGTGCTTGGTATATGCTAGGGATACTTGTGGGATTTGAGGAACTTGATCATAAATATGAGCTCTCACTGTAGCATGAGGTACATCTTAAAATCAATCATTTCCAGATATGGCAATCTTGTTAATCAAGTGTTATTCTGCTCTTTCTCTTCTATGCTGGACCTGGCTCTGACTTAAAAAGGTAAAATTTACATCTTGAAATTAACTGACCAGATATCAGAGGAAGTTTTCCTTCCTCTCATATCTGGCCAGAGGGAGACAGGCTCAGCTTGAAGTTTATCAGTTTATATTCAAAATCCATTTGTTTTTTCCAAAATCAGAACATAATAGTACTAATTAAGAAGAGTGGGGCACATAATGTTAGGTATTTTTGTAATCATGAAGATATATTTTTGCTGATTCATTCAGTTCAGTTTGATATCCAATGCTAACATGATTGGCTAATTTCTGATGTAAGCCTGAAATCATAGAACAGAACATACTTCATTGATCCATAACAGATAATTCAATCTCGTCACTATGAAGTTTTAACCTACTGGTCCAATGTCTCTAGGATAAGTTCATATTTCAGGCCTGAGTGTGTGGATTTTCACTGTAGTTTTAGAAATAATCTAGCCTCCTAGGAATACTGCAAAACTAAGCTGAGATCATTAGAGTGACTTTTTAAAAAGACACCCTTCTACTCTACACCAATTCCAATTTGCCCACCACTAACATATATAACCATACTTCAATTTTAGGTTTGAAATTATTCCTGTGGACTTTCCTAAAAAGGATAAAGTAAACTAAACAGCTTTTTGAGAATTATACCTAATTGTTGCTCAAACTGGTGAAATAGCTTTCTAAAGAAAATAATGCTTGTTTTAAAGCATTGGAGGCCCTTGAGACAAAGCTATTTCTATCCCTTTCCTTGCCCCCCAAAAAGGAAAATATCTGGCTAGGGATGTGAGGTAATAGTTGGGTTAGGGAGGGGGATTACTTGAATAAATTGTCCTTGAGAACTTTCATGCCTTTCTCTGAAGATTTCTGGGTAAATCTATTGGAGGAGTCAAATGTTTGTTTAATTAAACTACAATGAAGTGGTTTTACATCTTGTAAACTGTGTTCATATTCATAACTCATGATCTCAGTTCAAGTCATTACTATTGTAAACTATTATTCTGATTTTTAAAATAAGATTGGGAGAGATTAAATAAAGAGCCTTAAATTTATGTGACAGGGCTAGTTTGTGATGAAGCCCTTTCTGAAACAAGGTTATTTTAACTTCAAATCCAGTGTTCTTTAATCATGTCAAGAAGTTGAAAACCATTTCTTGAGTTAGATATAGAAAAATAATGTGATGATGCCTATGTGTATAAAATTGAAATTAGAGAAAGTTGGGTACAAAGTAAAAGAGCTATCGTTTATTGAGATATATTTCACTACCATACTAGTATTGCAGACTGCTGTAAGGTTCATCTTCTGTTGCAAGTTTACAAATACCGCCTAAATTAATCTTCACTGAAAATTTTCAGTGTAGATATATCCTTTATCATTTTTAACTTGACTTCATCTCTGACTTCTTGTGCTCATTCTGCTTCTCTTCTAAGCACTCTGCTGCTTGTGCAAAAACCCAGAGGATCATTGGCAATAGCCTGAAAGACACATGGACAAAAACAAGGAGGGAGAGGTGGAAACGGGAGGGAGCTGAGGAGGGCTGGGGGGGAATGGGCTGAGATGAAAAGGCAGAAAACTGTTCTTGAACAATTAAAATTTAAAACATTAAAAATGCACATAAAAATTTAAAAATTGATTTATTCTGACTAAAAAAAGAAAATGATAAAGACACAATGGAGGATTAAAAAATTGACAATGATTATGATAATTGAGCAGAGGTGAAAATAGATTGACTACAAATTTAGAATAACAAAATGAAAAATATTAGTTTTATGAACTGAAATTCTCTTCATGTACACAGAAGACTACCAAGATACTTATCAAGGAAGATTTTTAACAGAAAGTATGATAACCTTGTCAATCAAGGATATATAAATCTTTGTTGAATCCCAAGATACGTTGTTACACTAGCTAGAAATTTATAATATTTATGTCCATTATTTCACAGCTTTGCCTTGAAATACTATAGTGCCACCTCATAAAAGGCTATTTTGAATGTCCTGTTACTACTTCAGATCCTATAGGTAAGCATGAAATATAAACATTTCACATGCTATCACATAAAATCTAAAATACAAATATTTGAAAGTTTTTGAATTCCATGGTGGTATTTTCAATAAAAAAGTTATAATTATTGAATGAGAGGGTGAACTAGAAAGAGAAACTATGCTCATATATATTTTTCCTGAAGGTGTTAGCCATCTATTTGTTACTAGACTTATACTAGATTTATTTTACTCTTGAAATTTAGGGGAAAAAGAGGCTGGCAGAGAAAAACAAAAATCTGTTTGCCAATCTAGAAAGATGTGGACACGAGTTGGACACATCCAGAAATGCTCAATTAGATCAATACGTTTTTGAAGTAGATTATCTCAAAAACAAGCACAGAAGACATCAGTGGGAGTTGATGAGTAAAATGTTTCTCTGTGCAATAAATTCAGTCTTTACTATATTTGTCCTACTGTTTGTTAGCCTTTTGCATGAAATATATGTCTCCCTTGGAAGGAAATAGGTCCTGTGCATGATTAAGCAATGAAATTCTGTAGTAGTAATGCTACTAAAAGTACATTGCATTTATAAAGAAAGAAATTTAGGGTTCTCAATTACCAAATCTATGTGTGGGCATATAAGAGAGGAAGAGAGAAAGATAGAGAGAGAAGACAGAGAAAGAGATGGAGAAGGCCAGAAGAAAGAAAAGAGAATGAAAAACTGAAGAATGAAAAATATTGAAAAAGAAAGCAGGCAGACAGGCTTAGGAAGTGTTCAGAATTTGCCTAAGTCTCCCCAGTGTTACATGTAGGCATGGGTAGCCAGGTTCTTGGTGATTACAAGCAATGAATTAAACTGAACACACAGCATTATAGCAGAAAGAGAGAGCACAGATTTATTAAGTGATAGTACACTCCACAGAACATGGGATATAATCAGCTTCAAGCAGAGATTGACTTTAGGGTCTGGAGGAATTCTATTCTTATAAGGCAGATATTCCTGACTGGTTTTGTGATCTTTTATTGTGCATATACAAGTAGTTATATTACTTTTAATCTATTTCACATGTGGTCTCCCATAATTTTCCTTGATTGCCCCCTGGAGGAGAGGGGTGCCACAATACTAACTTATTATAACTCTGTACTAATGAAGCAGGGGTCATGTAGCATATTCTGTGCAGACACAGTCATGATTCACCATGATTTAGTGCTTTTCCAGAAAGCACTGGTAACTGGTCTTAGAACAGGGTCTCTGGCCTGTATCGATGGCTTTTGTCTTAATCCTGGGGCACCTCCAGAGTTTCCTCTCTCCTGATTATCTCCTGCCTCACCAGCTTATCAGTTGTAAAATTGAAATCTGAATTCAGGTCTGATGCTGAAGTCATGAACCCATACTGCCTCTAGAATTTCTATCACCAGGATATTTCCAAAGCAAACTGTTCTTTCTATTACTCCCTCTCCCTGAAGTTAAAAATTTCCTTATATTTCTGTAATTTTATGCATTTATAAAATTATATATTAACTAAATATTCATCTATATGTTAGATAAGTAGACTTTACTTTTTTAACATGAACTTTATATCCTTAAAGTTTCAATGTCTTTTTAACAGATCCCTTAAAATCTTGTACTCCTGAATTATTTTTGTTATTTATATTATTTGCTATTAATATGCTGTATTTCATAAGGTTTCTAATTGCTCATTACACAGACTTAAAATCATTGGTAATCTACTAAATGCTTATTGAAATCTAATTAGTTATTTAAATAATGCTTTACAAATTTGCAGAGATTGCCTCATCCATTATGATGACATCAAAATGTGTTTTACATTTTAATTAGCATCATTAAAGTAAGGAGTGGATTTTCATCTATTGTGATAAAAATTATATGAATTTTAATATCAATTAAATGCAAATATTAATATCTTAAGTCTGCTCATGGTGTTTATTAAATTTATCCAGCACTGCATTCATTATATGTATTCAAATTTGTTGATAATTCCCTGACAGATTTTAGATATAGCGCATTATTCAAAAAGTGGTCATCTGAATTTAGAAGATATAGATATATATTAATTTATTCACTTATCCATTAATTCAACCTACTTAGTATACCTCTTTGTGTGGGAATCTCTTCTTGGTTCTATTTACAGTAATGAATCAAACAGAATGGGATCATGCCCTTTTGACACTAAACAAATAAATACTTATCATGCATTAAATGCCATAAAGAAGAAATGAGACATGCATGGGAACCTGGGAGCTATTTAATATCTATAATGGCTGACAAATAAGATTAGACAAATGAAGAACATGTTTCATTTTTGAGCAGCATCTTCAAGGTGACCTGCTGGGCAGTTTCTTGATCATGGAGAGGTTCAAGGGGTCAGAGTAAAGGTGAGGAGTCTGGAGAGCAGAGGGCTTAGGGGGCTTAGAATGTCAGCTCTGTCCTAACTCTAATGGGATTTCCCTAATATCCCACTATAGTGTCCTGTGGGGTATCCAAAAATTTAATCATAGTGTGGTGTCACAGTATTTTGAATTTTAAAAAGACTTTCAAACAGCCTGAACTGTTAAAATCACAAAAGTACAGAGAATGAAGCTTATAATTCTGTTGACATAAGAAACATCCAAATCTGTAGAGAATTTTGATGAGTTTATTTGAGCCAAACAGATGACAATTGCCAGGAAACAAAATCTCAACAGATTGAGAAAATGCTCCAGAGAAAGGCAGTTTTGTATCTTACTTTATACATTACAGTCAAAGGAGAAGATGTGAGGGGATTGCATGAAACTCACTGGTCATAGACTAGGGCGGCAGGAGAAAGCAAAGCAGAAAAATCTCTGAGATTAGATAAAGCACAAACACAGAAGCAAATACTTCTTTTATATTGGTAAGCACAGGATAGTTAACATTTACAGCACATAGAGATGGTTTTCAGGGAACAAGAGAACAACGAGGGGCCTGGTGTGGTGGCCTTTTTATCTCTCACAATGTATTTAATGCCTACTAATTATGCTGCTTCTTCCCTGTACCTTCCCCCCCCATTCCGCCCTTCCCCTTCCCCAATGAATTCCCTCTATGTGATGTCCATTTCTCTGATTCTGTTCCTGTTCTGGTTGTTTGCTTAGTTTTTGTCTTCATTGTTTTTCTTTTCTTTTAGGTTCAGTTGTTGATAGTTGTGAGTCTGTTGTCATTTTACTGTTCATAGTTTTTATCTTCTTTTTCTTAAATAAGTCCCTTTAACATTTCATATAATAAGGGCTTGGTGATGATGAACTCCTTTAAATTGACCTTATCTGGGAAGCACTGTATTGCTCTTCCATTTTCAATGAAAGCTTTGCTGGATAAAGTCATCTTGAATATAGGTCCTTGCCTTTCATGACTTGGAATACTTCTTTCCAGCCCCTTCTAGCCTACAAAGTTTTTTTTTTTTTTTTGAGAAATCAGCTAATAACCTTAAAGGAACTCCTTTGTCTGTAACTGTCTCCTTTTCTCTCGCTGCTTTGAAGATTCTCCACTTATCTTTAATCTTGGGTAGCTTAATGATGATGTGCCTTGGTGTGTTCCTCTCTGAGTCCAACTTCTTAGGGACTCTTTGGGCTTTCTGGACTCCCTAGAAGTCTATTTCTTTTGCCAGACTCGGGAAGTTTTCCTTCATTATTCGTTCACGTAAGTTTTCCATTTCTTGCTGTTGTTCTTCTCCTTCTGGTACCCCTATAATTCGGATACTGGAATGTTTCAGGTTGTTCCAGAGGTTTATAAGTCTCTTCACTTTTTTGAATTCTTGTTTCTTCATTCTGTTCTGGTTGGATGTTTATTTCTTCCTTTTGTTCCAATCCATTGCTCTGAGTCCTGGTTTCCTTCTTGTCACTGTTGGTTCCCTGAATATTTTGCTTTATTTCATTTTGTGTATTTTTCATTTGTTTTTTTTAAGATTTTATTTATTTATTTATTGTTAAGGGGAAGGAGAGAAGGAGAGAAACATCAATGTATGGTTGCCTTTAGTGCATCCCCTGCTGGAAACTGGCCTGCAGGGAAGCAGCCTGCAACCCAAGTATGTGCCCTGACTGGGAATCGAACCGTGATCCTTTGATTCGCAGGCCCGCGCTCTGTCCACTGAGCTACACCAGCCAGGACTTTCATTTGTTTTTTGTTTTTTGTTTTTTTTTTTTTTGGACCAAGCTCAACCAGATCTGTGAGCCTTTTGATTACCAGTGCTTTAAATTCTCCATCAGATAGGTTGGCTATCTCTTCATCGCTTAGTTCTTTCTGAAGTTTTGCCCAGTTCTTTCATTTGGGCCATATTTCTTTGCGTTGGCTCACCTGATAAATTGTAAGGAGGTGGGGCCTTAGGTATTCACCTGGGCAGGGTAATCCTCTTTTCTGTACTGTGGCACTGCCCGTCTGGTTGTTCTGGTTGATTTTTTTTAATTCCTTGATTGTTGGAGTTCTATGCAGTTTGATTTTGTGGTGCTTCTGGTTGTTTATTGATTTTAAATTGGTTGTTCTCCCCCTTTTGGTTGTGCGAGGAAGTGGAGGGTTTCCACCTATGCCTCCATCTTGGCCGGAGCTTTTTATTTTAGCTAATGTTTCACTCACTGTTAATCCACAAGGAAGGGGAAAAAAACACTAAAATTCACATTTTAATATACATATACTTTTGAAAAGAAGTGGGGAGGAGGAAGGATGAGATGGGGAGGAAAAGAAACAAACTAGCAAAACAAAAAATTTAAAAACCAAAAGAACATTTGGTACAAATTCCCTCTCTGTTCCCTTGTAAATAGAGCAGAAACTTATTATTTCTTGTGATATAATGGGGAAAAGAGACCTAGGTATATGTAAAATCAGAACATGGAAAGAATTTATAAGTTCTTACCTATCTATAGCTTACTAAATTAACAAATATTGACACCTCAGCCAAAACTTGCTAAATAATTGATAAGCAGAGAGCTTCTGAGAGTATAACATATCCACAAGTTCTGCACTTTTCTGAAGCACACTGTAGATATGCATTTTCAGAACTCTCTCCTAAGCATTTTTCAGCATGGGAAAATTTTGCTGTAAAGCACTTTATTAACATATCAATTTATCTATTCTGAGAGTCTAAGGCTACGTCCCACATTCCTAACAATGTATAGTGAACTCTCAGTATAAGAGACAAAGCCCATGAGTAGTAGTATTTGTCCTTATTTTCCAATATCTGAATTAAGTCAGAGTTTTATAGAACAACACTTGTTTAATGAGTGCTGTTATGTCTTAGTAGATAACTATACCCTTGCTCCCACTAAAATCATAAAGGAGATGTCATTTTGAAGGAAACATTCCTGCATATCAATAATAACTGATTATAAAATCCTATATTAAGCAATGTCATAGGCTTCTGTTTCAAAATGAACACACTGCTTACAACTGAGTTTCTAAATAAGAATTAATCATGAATAGATTGCACATACAACTCATATGAATAGGAAATTTGAACATTACAAATGTTTATTAAAGTGTGAATGCACAAAAGCTTGCAATAATATAAAATTATTTAGTTCTAATCAAAGGATGGACACACCATTCCAAAAAAAAAAAAAAAGAAGGAAAAGAAAGAAAGATTATACAGTGAGGTGTTATTAAAATATTTTTTAAAAAATCCAACCTTGATAATTACATTTCTTTTTTTAAAGATTTCATTTATTTATTTTTTTAGAGAGAGGGGAAGGGAAGGAGAAAGAGAGGGAGAGAAACATCAATGTGTGGTTGCCTCTCATGTGTCCCCTACTGGGGACCTGTCCCACAACCCAGCATGTGCCCTGACTGGGAATTGAACCAGCAACTCTTTGGTTCACAAGCCCAGGCTCAGTCCACTGAGCTATACTAGCCAGGGCTGTTCATTACATTTCTTGACATTAGTAATAAAATAATATATGATAAGAACAAATAACATTTTTGTGAAGAGTTGAAAAAAGTCCTGCATTGCATGACTTTATAAAATGAAATTGATAAAGTTCATATCAGTAGTGTGTGCCAGTCTTTTTAAACTGATTTTAACATGACATGCATCATACTTTTCAGAACATAAGATGCACCTCAGTTTTAGAAAAATAGAAAATAGAAAAAAGGAAAATAGAAAAAAATTGAAGCAAAAAATGTAGTAAAATATTTAATAACATAAATAATAATATTTAAGGACTTCCGCCAAGATGGAGGCATAGGTGGATGTGCCGTGCCTTCTCACACAACCAAGTTTAGAGACAACTAAATATTAGCAACAGAAAACACAGCCAGAACACGGAAAATTGAACTTTTCGGAAGTCCGTTAACAACAAATTCTTCAGCCTGACCGCGTCATAACCCAGCGACTTTGAGTGGCCTGGCCCTGGTGAACCACCTAAGACGCTGATCCTCACCCAGCTGTGAGAAACAGCAGAGGGGGTCGCCATTTCCCCGCTCTGACCACGCCCCCACATACAGCATCACTACCCAGCGACCTGAGAGCCCAAGGCACCGCTTCTCACACTTAAAGGGCCAGAACAGACCAAAAATGGCTCAAGATCTCAAAGCCCCAGAGCCCATAGATCTAAGCGATGAAGAAATAGCAAAACTCTCAGACGCACAGTTTAAAACACTGGTGATCAGGATCCTCACAGAACTGGTTGATTATAGCCACAAATTAGACAAATATATGAAGGCAAAACTAATTGAAATGAATGGAATTGCACAGGACACCAATAGCAATGAAAAGGAAACTGGGACTCAAATCAATGGAGTGGACCAGAAGAAAGCAAATAATGGCCAAACAGAAAAGAGTCAGGAAGCAAGAATTCAAAGAAATGAGGAGAGTCTTAGGAACCTCCAGGACATCTTTAAATGCTCCAACATCCGAATTATAGGGGTACCAGAAGGGGGAAAGGCACAGCCACTAGTGGAAAACTTATTTGAGCAAATAATAAAGGAGAATTTCCCCAATCTGGCAAAGGAAATAGACTTCCAGGAAATCCAGGAAGCTCAGAGAGTCCCAAAGAAGTTGGACCCAAGAAGGAACACACCAAGGCACATCATCATTACATTAGCCAAGATTAAAATGAAGGAGCGAATCCTAGAAGCAGCAAGAGATAAGGGGACAGTCACCTACAAAGGACTTCCCAACAGACTGTCAAAAGAGACCTTACAGGCAAGAAGGGGCTGGAAAGAGGTATTCCAAGTCATGAAATCCAAAGACCTACAACCAAGATTGCTCTATCCAGCAAAACTTTCATTTAGAATGGAAGGACAGATAAAGTGCTTCTCAGATAAGATCAAATTCAAGGAGTTCATCATCACCAAGCCCTTATTATATGAAATGTTGAAGGGACTTATCTAAGAAAAAGAAGTTAAAGAAACATGAACAGCAGACTCACAGTTATTAACAACCACACCTAAAACTAAAGCAAACTAAAAGGGCAGCTAGATCAGGAGTGGAAACATAGAAATGAAGATCTCAAGGAGGGTTAGCAACAGGGGGGTGGGAGGAGGAGAAGGGGGGAGAAGGTACAGAAAATAAGTAGCATAGACGATAGGTAGAAAATAGATGGGGGGACAAGAATAGTATGGGAAATACAGAATCTAAAGAACTTGAGACACATGGTCATAAACTAAAGGGGTGGTAATGGTGGGGACGGGGTGTAGGGTGGAGGGGAATGAAGGGGGAATAGAACAACTGTAACAGCATAATCAATAAAAAATTAAAATAATAATAATAATATTTCACCAATATAAATGTAAACAGAACTCAACAGCAGCATTAACAAACACTATTCCTCCCAAATTTGGGGGGGTGTCTTATAGTCTGAAAAATACATTATTTATATTGATATTCTTCTCTCCCTCTTCCTTCCTTCCTCCTAACATTGAATTTGAAAACCAAGTGCTCAGTGTAAATTAACATATCTTTTAAATTTGATATTGGTCCTGCTTTTAGATTAAACACTAATCTAAAAATATGACATCAACTTATGAAAATGTATTAGTTAAATATCTGTAGAAATATTCAAGTGAGTTTTTGTATACAAAGCCAAATAAAACATATGTTTTCATTTTCTAAGTATGAAAGTTTGGTTAGGACCTATAGTTTATTTGAAATAAAAGTAGAAATGACCTCTACAGCATCCACTCAAAAGACAACATGTCAAAATGGAAATATGAATTACTGTAACTGGAATATGAAGTTTTTTGTTTCCCATCATGGTTGTGCATGGGCAGAGAGATTGCAAGGGGAGCTATTTTAAGGGAAAATAGAATATGCTACATGTCACCAACCCATCCAACTGCCTAAATGTCTTAGGATTTACTGACATTTTTCATTTGGGAACACTGCATATGTACACTCCATGGTTACACTGTGCCTGTTGTAACTTGTTGGTGCTTTATGCTTAAGTATAGTGTAAAGAAAGCTTTAGTTTTAAACTCATTGGAGATAACTAACTGGATTGAAACAAACATTTTGAGGAACAAAAAAGTTAGCTAATCAAAACTTTTGTGGAGAGACAGAGAAAAAAGAGAGCAAGAGAGATTCATTTATAAAGCAGCATCTGGATAAAAGCAATTATGGAAAATTCCATAGGGTTTTAAAAACTCATTTAAAGACTACCCACTGTGAATGCTAGGGGATTCCCCCTGTTTTCTATATATTATTATCAAAACTTGAGGCCAGTGTGAAGAAGTCAGTCAGAATCAATAGTAGAATACTCAATCGATTACTCACATACTGTTTGAACATTAACCATTGGTTTGAGAAATTTAGTTCATGCTCGATTTTGTAACATTTGTATATGAGTAGACACAGCCAAAGAAGTACTTATAAGTGTTGCATTCTGATGTCAGAATTTATTTTGATTGCATACTGTTTGGTTTTAATAGCCTGCAGCTGTGTGAATATAAGGCTGCCTTCTCCTTTCCCATAAAACAAACTCTACATGGTAGAAGATAATTTCCTTTAGTCCCACTTGGAACCAACAAGTAAGAATATAAAATTATAGCATTTAGCCCAAACTTCCTTCCATTCTCTGAGTTCTATAGGAACAGTAAATTTACCAGAGAAACAATATGAAAAAAAATTCATGTGATTGTTAAAAGGTGGAGAACTGAGGTTACTGTGGCAACCATTTTTTTAAAGCATTGCAATGCAATTTAAACTGAAAGAAGGTACTTGAACTGCTAAAGCTGATTGATTTTTTCAGAGCTGTTAGGATTTAACTACCCATTTCGGGCTATTTCTTATGATTGTAAAGCCACATCTAAGAAAAGAGTGGCAACACTAGATATACAAGTTCTGTTCAGAAAGTACCCAGCCACGTAATATGAAAAATAGAGACATTTACTGAAGAAGATACATTGCGCATAGGGCAATGACACCTCCGTCCCCTTCAAAGTAGGCACCTTGGGACCTCACACAGTTCCAGTTGGCGCCAGCTGCCCCACAGTATTTTCCTAAATCTGAAATCTCTTCCCTTTCAAAGGTGATTTTAGTTTTGGGAAAAGCCAAAAGTCTCACAGCACCAAATCTGGGCTGTAGAGGGGCTGTGTCACCTGGGTGATTTGATGTTTCACCAAAAATCTCTGCATGAGACATGATGCAGGAGGGGGTGCCTTTTTGTGTTGAAGCTTCCAATCACCAGTTGCCCATAGCTGCAGCCTTCTGAATCATCCCAATAGATTTCCATGGGGGAATGTTCAAGCTTCACACAAAATTCGATGCAGATTCATTGCTCTACTCAGTCATTTTGAATGTGATGGCCACATGGTACATATGCTCACTCAACAGCATCTACTGTTCCCATAGACTAGCACAGTGAAGTCATCATTTTTCGCACATGTGCATTCTAGTCCATTCTCCTTGGCTTCCAGGTTACATTGATGTCATGCAAAGAATTGTCATTATTTTAACAATGGTTGTATTTTTTTCTGTATACACCTCATACATTTAATCTAAGCATCCAGTAGTTTAAGTAGTATATGTGTTGTGTGGACAAAAGATTGGAAAATAAAATCTAAGTTTTGAAACTGGCTTAAACTTTGATTTAACCTTATATTAACTAATTCTTTTGGACTCATTCTCTCTAACATCTCTTGGCTTTGGAAAATGTTTATTTTTTGTGTGTGTGCTAAACATCTTTTATTTTTCTGCTTTGTCTTCTTTGTCAGGTTTCGGAAATAATTTCTTTAAGAATTAAGTTCCAAGATAATAAAGTAATTAGTAGGCTGACCAAGAATGACCCTTGTGCAAGATGAATTTTTTCCCTTCTGCATGGCTAAATGTATTCCTTAGGTAAACAATTTAATCTCTCTGTTCTCATTTCCCGACTTAACAGTGGGAGTAGTTTAGGGAGCAAGTGTAAAAATAGAACATACTTTAAGACCTCTGGTTGTTTGTAATAAAGTAGGAGAATTTTTGTACATGTCCTTTTAAAATTTCTCTGAAAAAATGTAGAGAACAAAATGAAGAATAAATAATACAATAAAATAATTTCCTTAGCCCCATGTGACTAAGAATAAGGAGTCAGGACTGAAACAATGCTGGAGATTACCAAAATTATCTCAGACCTGTTAAAAATTAAGGACCAAAATCCTGAAAGTCATAACCAATGTTCTTTTGGTTATGTCAGGGAAGGGGAAAAATTCCTCCCTATCCTTCTTAGTTCTTTTGGCTGGTATAACAGCTAAATTGACACTAAGCTGTTTAACAGGAAAAAACCCCAAATTTAATTAATACATAGAGATATCACATAAATGTGACCCTAAAAATGACTAAAGCAGGTAGCTTTCATATTTTTTAGGCAAAGGAATAATAAATTCATGAATACCAGACAAAAAAACATAGGCTTGGGTGCTTAACTAGTAAAGAAGTGGCAACTTTTGTTTACATAGTCCCCATAGCTCTGAATTCTCTCTCTTTGGTGATAAGATGCCTCTCTACCTGTTGGTACAAGATGGGTACATTTCACATTACATATTTATTGCAATATTGCATATTTATTTATTGCTTTCGAGAGAATAAAGTAGGGTCAGATTATCCTTTTGGAACTGGCTGTTTCTGAAAAAACTTTAATTCAAAGTAATCAATGTTAGGGTGGTAGGTGACATGGGCTGTGAAAAAATTCACAAAGGGAAGAAAGTCAAGAGAGTTAAGTTTTGTTCACTAAGAAAGGAAAGAGGTGGTGTGGAGAGATATACCGGTATTGAGGGGTGGGGGCTTTGAGTTTTTATTGGATTATAATTGGATTAAAAAAGGGGTGGGCCATTGCTGCCGTGTGGCCCTTGGGCTGTTGGGGTATTGTAACACTAGGCTGCAGTTTGTCCTAATGTTATCTTCTGCCTGTGTCTGTAGGAAGAGGATTAGTCACTTCTATTCTTGCTTTCCAGTAATTTCCAGTCTTGGGGACATAAGCTCTAAAGAGTAAAATGGCAGTCATGGTTCACAAGCTCATAGGCCTGCTAGGCAAATGGTATCACAATAGCAAATGGCATTGGCTTTGTCCTTTCAGGCAATATGCCATTTTGGCATAGTTGGGGATAGTCTGCCTTGAGAGCCCCAACAGTTAAAATACATTAAGATCTAGGGTCATAGTAAAAGAAAGGCAGAGGTCCCCATATGATATACCGAACCACAGGGGAGTGGTGCTAAAGAAAAAGATGTGCTGGAAGGCCATAAGCCATTTCTCTTTTTTTTTAATTTATTTATTTTTTATTTTATTTTTTATTGATTATGCTGTTATAGTTGTTCTATTCTCCCCTTCATTCCCCTCCACCCTACCCCCCCCGTCCCCACCATTACCCCCCTTTAGTTTATGTCCATGTGTCTCAAGTTCTTTAGATTCTATATTTCCCATTCTATTCTTGCCCCCCCCATCTATTTTCTATCTACTGTCTATGCTACTTATTTTCTGTAATTTCTCCCCCCTTCTCCGTCTCCCACTCCCCTGTTGCTAACCCTCCTTGAGATCTTCATTTCTATGTTTCCACTCCTGATCTAGCTGTCCTTTAGTTTGCTTTAGTTTTAGGTGTGGTTGTTAATAACTGTGAGTTTGTTGTCCTTTCACTGTTCATGTTTCTTTAACTTCTTTTTCATCAATAAGTCCCTTTAACATTTCATATAATAAGGGCTTGGTGATGATTAACTCCTTGAATTTGATCTTATCTGAGAAGCGCTTTATCTGTCCTTCCATTCTAAATGAAAATTTTGCTGGATAGAGCAATCTTGGTTGTAGGTCTTTGGATTTCATGACTTGGAATACCTCTTTCCAGCCCCTTCCTTACTGTAAGGTCTCTTTTGAGAAATCTGCTGACAGTCTGATGGGGACTCCTTTGTAGGTGACTGTCCCCTTAGCTCTTGCTGCTTCTAGGATTCTCTCCTTTATTTTAATTTTGGCTAATATAATTATGATGTGCCTAGGTGTGTTCCTTCTTGGGTCCAACTTCTTTGGGACTCTCTGAGCTTCCTGGACTTCCTGGAAGTCTATTTCCTTTGCCAGATTGGGGAAATTCTCCTTTATTATTTGTTCAAATAAGTTTTCCACTAGTGGCTGTGCCTTTCCCCCTTCTGGTACCCCTATAATTCGGATGTTGGAGCATTTAAAGATGTCCTGGAGGTTCCTAAGACTCTCCTCATTTCTTTGAATTCTTGCTTCTTGACTCTTTTCTGTTTGGCCATTATTTGTTTTCTTCTGGTCCACTCCATTGATTTGAGTCCCAGTTTCCTTTTCATTGCTATTGGTGTCCTGTGCAATTCCATTCATTTCAATTAGTTTTGCCTTCATATATTTGTCTAATTTGTTGGTATAATCAACCAGTTCTGTGAGGATCCTGATGACCAGTGTTTTAAACTGTGCGTCTGAGAGTTTTGCTATTTCTTCATCACTTAGATTTATAGGCTCTGGGACTTTGAGATCTTCTTGAGCCATTTTTGGTCTGTTCTGGCCCTTTAAGTGTGAGGAGCAGAGCCTTGGACTCTCAGGTCACTGGGTAGTGAAGCATCACTATGTGGGGGCGTGGTCAGAGCGGGAAATGGCGACCCCCTCTGCTGTTTCTCACAGCTGGGTGAGGATCAGCATCTTAGGTGGTTCACCTGGGCCGGGCCACTCAGAGTCGCTGGGTTATGATGCTGAATGTGGAGGTGGGGTCAGAGCACGGAAATGGCGGCACCCTCCCTGCCGCTTACCGTGGGGACTGGCTGGGTCCTGGTCCAATTGCCCTCTCCCTCGCTTGTCTATCCGGGCACCAATGCGCGACCACAGTCAACCCGCAGCCCTGCTCCCTTGCTGTTTCCCCGAGGTTGCTTGTTTGGTCTCTCACTGGCTGGGTTGCTCACTAGGTCCAACCCTGCACCTGGATTCCATGCGCCTGAGTCCCTCTGACCGAGTTTTCCTGTGCAACCCTGCTCTACCAGCTGCTGGTTTTTCACCCCTTACCAGTCAGGCTGAAGAATTTGTTGTTAACAGACTTCCAAAAAGTTCAATTTTCTGTGTTCTTGATGTGTTTTCTGTTGCTAATATTTAGTTGTCCCTAAACTTGGTTGTGTGAGAAGGCACGGCTTATCCACCTATGCCTCCATCTTGGCGGAAGTCCAAGCCATTTCTCTTTGAAGGGAGCAGAATTTGCCACCCCAAAATATGTCTCTGGCATAAGGATTGTCTTAAGTTGGTTATTTTTAAAGAAACAGCAGACAAGAATAGCTCTGAAGACATAATAGAAGTTAGCCTTTGTAAGGGACGTCTACATGTATAAAGAAAATCTCCACTTGTAAGAGTGTCTCCCTCTCTGTACCAAGAAGATGAGGATGACTAAATCTCTAGAAAGTCTTATCAATTTATCAAAGGAGAAGGCAAGGATTTAAAGCTCAGAACAACCTTACCTTCGTTTCTTGTGTTCTGCTTGTTAAACTCCCATTATAGTCCCCTACCCACAGCACCTTCTTTTATCTTTATCTGGAACTGGTATTTAAGGTGATGACTTGGGTTATTTCAGTTTGTTGCTTAGTTGTCCTGGATCTCTCCTAGGTACATGGGAGATGTACCTGTACATCTTATTAGACTTCTGTTTGCTTTTCTCTTGTTAGTCTGTCTTTTTATTACAGGGATGAGGGGGAGGTTCTCAACCAAGAACCTAGAAGGGTAGATAGAACATTATTTTCCTTCCACACCATACAAGATCTAAGTATGAAAATCAACCACATTTCTATATATTAAGAATAATTACTCTGAGAATAAAATGAAGAAATAATTTCATTCACAATAGTATCAAAAATATAGAAAATAGACAAGTAAATTTACCAAAAGAGGTATAAAGTTTGAGTATTGAAAATTATAGATTATTTTTGAGATAAATTCAATAACATCTAAATCAATAAAGATGGTCATAAATTAGAAGCCTAAATATTGTTAAAAGGATAATTCTCCCCAAATTGATCTATTGATTACTGTCAATTCTTTTCAAAATCTAGTTTTGTAGGAACTGGCAAGCTGATCCTAAAATTTATATGGAAAAGCAAAAAACTTAGCGTAGCCAGGATAATTGGAAGATAAAAGATGAATGTTATTTAATTTCAAACTTAATATTATATAAAGCCCTAGAAATTGAGACTGTGGTATTGGTTCAAGGATAAGTATATAGACCAATGGAACAGGATTACAAGTGCAGAAATAAATCTTTACATTTATCATCAGTTTATTTTCAACAAAGATGTGAATGCAACACAATGAGAAAAGGTTAGTCTTTTCAAGAAATGGAGCTCACCTGAAGCTAATATGATATGTCAATTATACTTTAAATTTAAAAATAGGGTATCTAACCACTCATTAAAAAGAAAGAACTTAAGATTCTTACCTCACACTATATAAAGAAAATTAACTGAAGGTGAATCAGAGATCTAAATGTATGAGATAAACCGCTCAAATTTTTAGCGTTTTTTAAATTGTGGTAAAAAAATGTATAACATAAGATCTATAACATACCATAACATAACATAAGATCCTCAACAAATCCTTATGTATATAGTGCAATATTGTTAAATTATAAGCACAGTGTTACTGAAGGAGTTCAGAACAGGCTCCCCAAGACATGCTACTTGGCATGTGCTGAAGGCAATGGAGACCCTGTGGGCCCAAGAGAAAGTTTCACCTCTTCGTCAAAGAATTTAAATTGGGAAGCTTGCTTATAATAAGTTATTACCAACTGTATGGGAAAACATATTTGCCAATGATACCTCGGACAAAGGTTTAATCTCCAAAATATACAAAGAACTTACACGACTCCATTCTAAGACATCTAACCCAATGAAAAAAATGGGAAAAAGACTTGAACAGACACTTCTCCAAGGAGGACATAGAGAATATCCAGAGACACATGAAGAGATACTCAATATTGTCAGCTATCAGAGAGATGCAAATTAAAACCACAATGAGATACCACTTTACACCAGTCAGGATGGCTATCATAAACAAAGCAACAAACAACAAATGTTGGAGAGGTTGTGGGGAAAAGGGGTCCTTAGTTCACTGTTGGTGGGATTGCAGACTGGTACAACCATTATGGAAAACAGTATGGAATTTTCTCAGAAAAATAAAAATGGACCTGCCTTTTGACCCAGCAATTCCACTGCTAGGATTATATTCTAAGAATCCTAAAACATCAATATCAAAGAACCTATGCACCACAATGTTCATAGCAGCACAATTTACAATAGCCAAGAGATGGAAGCAACCTAGGTGCCCATCAGTAAATGAATGGATCAAAAAATTGTGGTACATATACACAATGGAATTCTATGCAGCAGAGAGAAAGAAGGAGCTCCTACCCTTTGCAACAACATGGATGGAACTGGAAAGCATTATGCTGAGTGAAATAGGCCAGGTGTTGAAAGACAAATACCATATGATCTCACCTTTAACCGAAAGCTAAACAACAAAACAAACAAGCAAGCAGAAAAAAAAAAAACAAAGACACTGAAACAGAGAACAAGATGACAGTGACCAGAGGGGAGAGGGAAGGGAATTTAAGGGGAAAAAGGGGGAGGGATTTGGAGGAACAAATAGGAAGGACACAGGGATGAGAACTAAGGGGGGAGGAAATGGGAGGGAGGTGGGGAGCATGGGGTGGGGGAGGCTGGGATGGGAGAAATAGACAAAAAACTGTGCTTGAAAAATAACTAAATAAATTAATTTTAAAAAAGAAACAATGTGAGAAATTCAACTTAATGCAGTGAGCTAAAAGCTCAAATTGAAAGAATTTCAATTTTTTTTTCTCAAATTTGGGTAGCTTCCAGGTAGTTCAAATCACTTTTTTTGTTACTCAAAAATACAAAAATGAGGAAGTAAATTCTAAATATGTAACCACAGGTATTCTTATTTGTAAGAACCATCAACTTTTCTCTGATTTTTAATCTCTGCTCTCCTTGCCCCTCCTCTCTATACATTCTTTTTTAGGAGACAGTAGAAGAGTGAATAAAGAGCTTTGGGAACCAAGAAGTATCATCTCTAGAATCATGTTCTCTTAGACGGCAAGATAGACCTGGGACACATAGGAATCTGGACTCCAAGGTAAATAAACATAATTGCCTTGAGGAAGTCTTGGTTTCTTCTTTTCTTAATGTTTGAATTATAAACTGGTATACATTATAATCATAGAGGTAAAAATAAAGTCAATGTTAATAAGAACTATCATGAGAGCAAGTAATACCCCCTCTGGACCCATTGGCTGGAATAAGACATATAAAAAGAAAAGAAAAGGAGATTTTTTTTAAAAAGCTTTGGGTAAACTGAGTTGGTTAAAGACTATAGCACGGGTTCTCAAAATTGATGAGTCATTAGAAATTATCTCGAGGACTTGGCAATGGACAAATTTTTGGTCTTTACACATGCATGTTTCTAATTTATTAGGTGTAGGGTGAGGGCCCCAAATTTGCATCCCTAATAGATTCCCAGGTGATGCTGATCCTACTGATACAAGGTGCAGCCAAGGGTGGGGGGGGCAAAAAAAGATTTGGAATGATGTCCAGAACTCAAAGTGTGTAGGAATATTAGAGAGACATGTAAGATGTCCTCACCCATTCCCCTCCACAGATGTGAGTTGGGGGAAGGGACACATGGAGAAGGAACATGCAGGGCTGTTTTGTATAGCCACAGCCTTGCAGCTAATCCATGGCATGGTCATTTAACATATCTATAACCTTTGGCAGGTCACTTGGATATGATAAATGGCTGTGGCCAGGCTTGGAGCTAGGAGGATGAAGTCACTTCCTCCAAGATGTAACTGGGGGCAGGTCCCCCAAGTTACAGCACCTGTGTGGGAGCTTGGAGAAGACTGGCTCCAGGACATGGGGCAATAAACTGCCCAGACTAACAATGGCAGCCCAGTAAACTGGTAATAATAGAGAAATACTGGCAGGTGTAACTGATCATGGGAGGAGTCAGAAATAGGGGTACAGAGGAAGATTGGCACGAGGATTTAAAACCCAGACATGGCAGCCATTGGAGGGGGGAGCCATTTAGGCTAAAATAAGGGTCCCCTCTTAGCTAGGTGAGGGAAGCCATATGGTTTCGTTAAAGTAAGGGTCCCCTCTTGGCCACGTGAGGGGAGAGCCATGCGGTTTTGGGCAGAGTGAGGACCCCATCTTGGCGAGGTGAAAGGGAAACCACACAGCTTTTCCAGAATAGAGACCCCTGCAGCCAGGTGAAGAAGAAAGCCACGTGCTTTTGGTGGAGCGCAGACCCCTGCAGCTTTGGTAGAATGGCCCACACGGCTTTGGGGTGCCCCCTTTTGCCACGTGGCCTGGAAAGCAGGAGAGACTTTGACTGGAACTGGGTACGAAGAACTCTTGCCAGTGGACCTTGAGAGGGTGCCACATGACTTTGGATTAATTAGAGATTCTGCCTGGACAGCGACACAGCTGACAAAACCAGTGGCCTGGAAAAATGGACGTGTGCTCTTTTCCTGATTTACGGTACCTGGAGTTGGGACAGTGGGAGAAGGGAGAGCTGTGTGGGTGTGTGTAGGTGTATACCCTAAAGAACTCTGATATTTTAGTGGAGGCGTTAGGCCTGAATAGCATTAAATAAACATTTTGTTTCCTTTTCACAAATCCCTGGCATTGAGAGATGTCTTTCTAATTGGCAGTGGACAGAGAGCCCAGTAGATATTAGTATTCTGTCCTTGGGAGGGGCCCCTGTTGTTCTGTAGCAGTTTTTGGCATCCCTAGGTGGGCCAAATATTGCCCCCCTTGGACCTCTGTTCAGTAACACTACTAGTCTGAAAACCATAGTTTTATGACCACTAGACTAAAATATTGAGCTGGGCTCTATTTTAATGTAATCAATGTTCCCTAAGATTTATTTGTAGTACTCCTGTTTTAAATCATCAGTGATGGCTCAAATAGCAGTTATGCCTGGTGGTCATTGATCTTCCCTCTTCCTCCATCTGTTTGGGAGAGAATGAAAGGGGGAGCAAGGATTGCATAAAATCAGATATAGTGTGTTGGCTAATTTTTTATGCCTCAAGTTGTGAAGTTAGGAAACATCTTTGGCTAGCAGGACTATTTCAATCAATTACTGGCACAGATTAAGAGCTCTAAGGAAAACTGTCTATAAAATTACTCCATAATGGGATGACCTGCTGGAGGCACTGTTCAGACAACTGAATATAATTGTGATGTGAGAAGAGATAGCTGTAAGTCTGAACTATTAGTACTATTTGTAGGAAAAGGAAGGAATCCAATATTTATTGAGTAATATAAAAGACTTATGAATTTATCACTATATTACTGTTATATATTATTTTTGTCTTATTTATACTAGATTTATAGTTTGAATAAAATCTATTTATCTATCTGGCACTATTAAGCCCTGAATTCATGTATCTCTTGGCCTAGTATAAATAAACAGCATTGTGTGCAGGAGTGTAATTTTAAAAAGCAGGTCTCTAGGTGCCCATCAGTAAATGAATGGATCCAAAAATTGTGGTACATATACACAATGGAATTCTATGCTGCAGAGAGAAAGAAGGAGCTACTACCCTTTGCAACAACATGGATGGAACTGGAAAGCATTATGCTGAGTGAAATAGGCCAGGTGCTGAAAGACAAATACCATATGATCTCACCTTTAACAGGAAGCTAAACAACAAAACAAACAAGTAAGCAGAAAAAAAAAACCCAAAAAACAAAGACACTGAAATAGAGAACAAGGGGATAGTGACAAGAGGGGAGAAGGAAGGGAAGTTAAGGGGAAAAAGGGGGAGGGATTTGGAGGAACAAATAGGAAGGACACAGGGACGAGAACTAAGGGGGGGGGGAGGAAATGGGAGGGAGGTGGGGAGCAAGGGGCAGGGGAGGCTGGGATGGGAAAAATAGACAAAAAACTGTACTTGAAAAATAACTAAATAAATTTTAAAAAATAAAAATAAAAATAAAAAGCAGGTCTCTTTGCAACATTTTCTAAAACAATATAAGGTAACTCACCTTTATTATAGTAAGTTAAATTTCATTGTCCTCAGTCTACTTTTGTTAAAATAATATTATATGCATGGCTTTAAGAAAATCAGTACACCATAGATTGAAAAGTGATTTTTTAAAAATTCCTTTCCATATAGATTTGTTTTTAGTAGTAATATTGTCATTGAAAACATCTTGAATTTCACAGAAATTATTTTAAAGCCTTTTAAAAGATTAATCAGTTTATTAATATTATAAAATTGATACATGTTAAAAATTATTCAAGTATTGGATGAAGATGAAAGTAAAAATATTATCCCAAATTTTATTATTTATAAACACCACCAGAATTTGCTAAATGTTATTTTTGCTTGTATCTCCATGTGAATGTATAAATATAGATAGAACTTTAAAATTATTGGATCATGAAAAAAGTGCTGTTTTTAATAAAAAGGATGTCTGGCAGACATTCTAATTTGCTTAACATCTATTCACCCTTTGTTGTTTCCCAATAAAACCCTGGTATTTTTTGCACCCAGATCCAAAGAATGCTAGATGCTACTTTGCTGCTCTCCCTTGCAGGTAGCATACATTTTGGGGTCAAGACAATACTTCATTGAGCCTTCTGAAAAATACCTTTGCCTTTTGGGTAAGATTTTTGTCTTCTCAGAGAAGGCTTTTTGCCCTTATGCTTAACTTCCTGCTTAGGAAACTCTTATGAGAACCAATACCTAGAGTTGAAGCAGCCATATGTAACTATAAAATGGCAAATCTGCTTATGGTGAGGATGGAAGACAGTATGGGAAAGCCATTATCCTTAGTGATATTGTTGGGTTTCTGAATCACTCTAATAACTAACTATCTATACCCAGGTTTCTGGTTAAGGAAACAAGAATGTCCTATGGCTTAAACCCTGGTTAGTCAAGAAAACCTTTCTAACTAACACAACCTTATATTCAATTTACTTGAATTTCATGGAGGAGGGACTAAAGTAGATTGGAAGAACTGTTAAATTTAAGATTATGTCTTTTTCACCATAAGGAGAAAATGCGTCTAAAAAGAGGGATGAATGGAGAGGAAATATTTTTTTCTTTTTAACAGGTTGGGGTCATCATCAAAACATGCAAGTTATATTAAGGAAAATAAGCAAGTAACAGTAAGACAAATAGTGAATGATTCCATTTACATGAGGTACCTAGAATAGTCAAATTCAAAAAAGGAAGAAAGTAGAATGAGAGTTGGCAAGGGCTAGGAGGAGGGTAAATGGGAAGTTGCTTAATGGGTGTAAAGTTTCAGTTATACAAGATGAAAAAGTTCTAGAGATTTACTGTACATTGTGAGGCAGAAAGAAACTTTCCTCTCCATTTCAGGGTTCTTTTGAACTGTATAATAATCAAATAGATATGAGACAGGTTAACAAGAGAAAATGATCAAATTTAATTATATATGTAAATAGGAACTTTACATACATGAGAGGTTCAGAGACAGTAATGGAAAATGTGGCATATAAGACATTCTGAGCTGAGGATGAGGTAAGGCACCCTGGGGCTTCATGAGGGAGGAAGGTCATAACAGGGCAATAAGAACAGTAGGCATTCAGTAAGTAGAAGTTTTCCCTGCCCTATAGACAGGTCACAAAGGGCTACTTTTGGTAATAACTCTTTTTTAAATTTTATTTAGTTATTTTTCAAGTACAGTTTTTTGCCTATTTCTCCCTTCCCATCACCCCCACCCCGTGCTCCCCACCTCCCTCCCATTTCCTCCCTCACTAGTTCTCATCCCTGTGTCCTTCATACTTGTTCCTCCAAATCCCTTCCCTTTTTTCCACTTAAATTCCCTTCCCTCTCCCCTCTGGTCACTGTCATCTTGTTCTCTGTTTCAGTGTCTTTGTTTTTTCTCTGCTTGCTTGTATGCTTTGTTGTTTAGCTTCCTGTTAAAGGTGAGATTATATGGTATTTGTATTTCAACACCTGGCCTATTTCACTCAGATTAATGCTTTTCAGTTCCATCCATGTTGTTGCAAAGGGTAGGAGCTCCTTCTTTCTCTCTGCTGCATAGAATTCCATTGTGTATATGTACCACAATTTTTTGATCCATTCATTTACTGACAGGCACCTAGGTTGCTTCCAGCTCTTGCCTATTGTGAATTGTGCTGCTATGAACATTGTGGTGCATAGGTTCTTTGATATTGATGTTTTAGGATTCTTAGGATATAATCCTAGCAGTGGAATTGCTGGGTCAAAAGGCAGGTCAATTTTTATTTTTCTGAGAAAATTCCATACTGTTTTCCATAATGGTTGTACCAGTCTGCAATCCCACCAACAGTGAACTAAGGACCCCTTTTCCCCACACCCTCTCCAATATTTGTTGTTTGTTGCTTTGTTTATGATAGCCATCCTGACTGGTGTAAAGTGGTATCTCATTGTGGTTTTAATTTGCATCTCTCTGATAGCTAACGATACTGAGCATCTCTTCATGTGTCTCTGGATATTTTGTATGTCCTCCTTGGAGAAGTGTCTGTTCAAGTCCTTTTCCCATTTTTTAATTGGGTTGGTTGTCTTCTTAGACTGGAGTTGTGAAAAGTTCTTTGTATATTTTGGAGATTAAACCTTTGTCTGAGGTATCACTGGCAAATATGTTGCCAATTTTTCCATACAGTTGGTTGTCTTTTTAATTTAATACTGTTTTCTTTAGCCACGCAGAAGCTTTTAATTTTGATGAGATCCCATTTGTTTATTCTTTCCTTTACATTCCTTGCTCTAGGGGACATATCAGTAAAAAAGTTGCTGCGTGAAATATCTGAGATTTTCTTGCCCATGTTCTCCTCTAGGACTTTAATGGTGTCACGGCTTATATTTAAGTCTTTTATCCACCTTGAATTTATTTTGGTGTATACTGCAAGTCGGTGCTCAAGTTTCATTTCTTTGCACATAGCTGTCCAGTTCTCCCAACACCATTTGTTGAAAAGGCTATCTTTAGTCCATTTTATGTTATTGCCCCCGTTGTCAAATATTAATTGACTGTAGAGAGTTGGGTTTATTGCTGGGCTCTCCATTCTGTTCCATTGGTCTATCTGCTTGTTTTTATGCTAGTACCAGGATGTTTTGATTACAGTGGCCTTGTAATACTGTTTGGTATCAGGTGTTGTGATCCCTCCTACTTTGTTCTTCTTTCTCAAAATAGAAGCTGCTATTCAGGGTGATTTATGGTTCCATATAAATTTTTGAAGTGTTTGTTCTATGTCTGTGAAATATGCCATTGGTACTTTAAAAGGTACTGCATTGAATCTGTATATTGCTTTGGGTGTTATGGACATTTTGATGATGTTAATGCTTCCAATCCATGAACAAGGTATATGTTTCCATTTGTTTGTGTCTTTCTTGATTTCTTTCTTCAAGGCTGTGTAGTTTTCTGCATACAGGTCTTTTACCTCCTTAGTTAGGTGTATTCCCAGATATTTTATTTTTCTTTTTGCTATATAGAATAGGATTTTTTTCCTTGATTTCTGCTTCTGCTGATTCATTGTTGGTATACAAAAATGCCTTTGATTTCTGGATATTGACTTTGTAACCCGCTGTTTTGCCAAATTCATTAATTAGTTCGAGCAGTTTTTGGGAAGAGTCTATAGGATTGTCCATGTACACTATCATGACATCTGCAAACAGTGACAGTTTTACTTCCTCCTTTCCTATTTGGATGCCTTTTATTTCGTTTTCTTGCCTGGTCACTGTGGCTAAAACTTCCAATACTATATTGAATAGAAGTGGTGAAAGTGGACAGCCTTGTCTTGTTCCTGATCTTAGTGGAAAAGCTTTTAGTTTTTGCACATTGAGTATGATATTGGCTGTAGGTCTCTCATATATGGCTTTTGTTATATTGAGGAATGCTCCCTCTATTCCCACTTTGCTGAGTGTTTTTATCATAAATGGGTGCTGTACCTTATCAAAAGCTTTTTCCGCATCTATTGATATTATCGTGTGGTTTTTGTCTTTGCTTTTGTTTATGGGATGTATTACATTTACTGATTTGCAAATATTGAACCATCCTTGCATACCTGGGATGAATCCCACTTGGTCATGGTGTATGATCTTTTTGATATATTGTTAGATGTGATTTGCCAACATTTTGTTGAGGATTTTAGTGTCTATGTTCATCAGCAATATTGGCTTGAAGTTTTCTTTCTTTGTGTCTCTACCTGGTTTTGGAATTAGGATGATGCTGGCTTCATAAAAGGAGTTTGGGAGTTTTCCATCCTTCTGGATTTTTTGGAATAGTCTGTGGAGAATAGGGGTTAGCTCTTCCTTAAATGCTTTGTAGAATTCTCCTGTGAAACCATCTGGTCCAGGGCTTTAGTGTGATGGGAGTTTTTTGATTACTGCTTCAATTTCTTTTGCTGTTATTGGTGTGTTTAGATTTCCTGCTTTTTTTTCACTGAGTTTTGGAAGATTGTATGTTTCTAGAAATGGTTTCTAGGGAAACCATTTCCCCTAGGTTTTCAAATTTCTTGGCATACAGTTCTTCATAGTAATTTCTTACAATCCCTTCTATGTCTGTGGTATCAGTTGTAATCTCTCCTCTTTCATTTCTGATTGTGTTTATTTGTTTCCTCTCTCTTCTTTTCTTGATGAGCCTACTTAAAGGCTTGTCTATTTTGTTCATCTTTTCAAAGAACCAACTCCTGGACTCATTGATCCTTAGAATTGTGCTTTTAGTTTCTGTGTCATTTAGTTCTGCTCTGATCTTGGTTATTTCCTTTCTTCTACTTGCTCTTGGCTGTCTTTGTTGTTGTTTCTCGAGTTCTTGCAGGCGTAGGGTTAGGTTGTTCGTTTGAAATGTTTCTATCTTCTTTAGATGAGCCTGTATTGCTATAAACTTCCCTCTCAGGACTGCCTTGGCTGTGTCCCATAAGTTTTGGGTTGTTGTGAGACTGTTTTCATTTGTTTCCAGAAATGTTTTTATTTCTTCTCTAATTTCATTCTTGACCCATTTGTTGTTTAATAGCATACCATTCAGTCTCCATGATTTTGGGTGCTTTGAGTTTTTTCCTTTGGGATTGGTTTCCAATTTTAGTCCCTTGTGGTCAGAGAAGATGCTTGGTATGATTTCAATTTTGAATTTGTTGAGGCTCGTTTTGTGTCCTATCATGTGGTCTATCTTTGAAAATGTTCCATGTGCATTTGAAAAGAATGTGTATTTACCTTCTTTGGGATGAAGGACTCTATATATATCAGTTAAGTCCATTTCATCTAGGGTGTTGTTTAATGCCACAATATCTTTGTTGATAATTTGTTTGGAAGATCTGTCCATTTTTGATAGTGGGGTGTTCAAATCCCCTACTATAATTGTGTTGCTGTCAATATCTTTCTTGGAGTCCTCTAAGATTTTCTTAATATATTTCGGTGCCCCTATGTTTGGTGCATATATATTTATGATGTTAATGTCTTCTTGGTGGATTCTTCCCTTGAGTATAATAAAGTGACCTTCTGTGTCTCTCTTTATGGCCCTTATTTTGAAGTCTATTTTATCCGATATGAGAATTTCTACCCCAGCTTTTTTCTTGTCTGTTTGCTTGGAAAACTTGTTTCCAGCCTTTCACTTTTAGTTTGTGATGGTCTTTTGACCTGAGGTGGGTCTCTTGTAAGCAGCATATGTGTGGGTCATGCTTTCTTATCTATTCAGCTATTCTGTGTCTTTTGATTGGAGCATTTAATCCATTTACATTTAAGGTTATTATTGATAGGTATTTATTCATTGCCATTTTTGTACCTGTGTTCCACTCTGTCTCCCTCTTTTCCTTCCTTTCCTTCAAGCAGTCCTTTTAGTATTTCTTTCAAAGCTGGTTTGGTGGAGGCGTATTCTTTTAGGCTTCTTTTGTCTTAGAAGCTCTTTATTTGGCCATCTATCTTGATTGAGAGCCTTGCTGGGTAAAGTAGCCTTGGTTGTAGGCCTCTGTTCTCATTACTTGGAATATTTCTTGCCATTCTCTTCTTGCTTGGAGTGTTTCCATTGAGAAGTCAGTAGCTAACCGTATTGTGGCTCCCTTGTATGTTACTTTTTTTTCTCCCTTGCTGCCTTTACGATTCTCTCTTTGTCTTGGAATTTTGCCATTTTGATGATGATGTGTCTTGAAGTGGGCCTCCTTGGGTTCCTCTTGGTTGGGACTCTCTGTGATTCCTGGATTTGTGTGACTTTTTCTCTCATCAAATTAGGGAAATTTTCTCTCATTACTCTTTCAAATAGGTTTTCTATCCCTTGATCTTCTTCTTCTCCTTCTGGTATTCCTATTATTCGGATATTATTATGTTTCATATTGTCTTGCATTTCTGTGAATTCCTCTTCATTCTTTCTGAGACTCTTTTCATTTTCTTGCTCTTTCTGTGAGACGCTTTCTACCTTGTCCTCCAACTCACTAATCCAATCCTCTGCCTCATCTATCCTACTTTTGAAACTATCTACTGTGTTCTTCAATCCAGAAATTGTATTCTTCATTTCCTCTTGTCCCTTGCTGATATTTTCTATTTCCTTTTTCATGTTGATGTAGTTTGCAAAGAGATCATTGTAGTTCCCCTGTAGTTTCTGATAGCTCAATGTGAGCTCTTTGAACTTCGTAATAACCAGTGCTTTGAATTCACTATCTGATAGTTGATTAGCCTCTATTTCATCTAACATTCTTTGTGAAGTTTCTGCTTTTTCTTTCATTTGGGGATTGTTTCATTGTCTTTCCATTGTTTGAGACTCTTCTTGTTAGTCTCGGCTTCTAAAATTGATCTGTTCTGCCACCCTGGGTTTATGGTGTGAACTTTTGTGGTATGATACCTGTGAATTTCAGTGGCGCCGACTCCTTCAAGTGTCTTCATGTCCTCCGTCTCAACCTACTCTCACGCTGGTCCTCGCACTGGTCCCCGAGCCAGTCCCCGCGCTGGGTGCCTACCACTGCTGAGTGTCCAGGCTACAGTAGCAGACTCCTCCAGCGCCCAGGCCCATTGGTACGGCAGTGGCACAGGGTCTGAGAATATCCTGGCTCCCGTAACTGACTCCTCTGGTGCCCAGGTCCATCACAGTGGCTTGGAGTGTCTGGCCCCCATACCTGACTCCCCGGCTTCCAGGCCCGTTGCTATGGTGGCGGCACAGGGGCCACGTGTGTCCCAGCTCCCATAGCTGACTCTGCAGGTGTCTGGTGTTTCAGCATCGGTCACAATCTCTGGTCTTTTAATTTCATAAATGCTAGGTAACCGATGGTTTATTGTGCTGTTTCTCTATAGATCTGCCAGGATTTTCACCCACGAGTATGGGAGCTAGAATCCCCTCCGTCCTCCTCTGTTGCCATCTTCCCAGCATCCCCCCTCATATTGTTTCTAATGAAGCAAGAAGGACTGCTGTCTTTGCAGCCATATATGTTTGTCAGTTCATTAGTGTGACTCATTTTTTTGCTTTCTCTTCATTCTTTCATATATATTTTCCCTCAAAGTGTTAAAGTACAAAAGGTGTGTCTTGGCATCTATGTGGAAACTATCATGTTATAAAAGCTTATTCTCTGTACTTATATGACATACAAATCATTCCCTATTTCCCTGGAGATACATAGTGTTTTCAGTGAAATTAACATTTTCTCTGGAAGACTCTTAGTTTTACTAAAACTATACTAGTTTTCCCCTCCTTAAACTATTCATATTTCAATTCCCATTTTTAGAGCTTCAATTTATTTAAAAACTTTATTTGAACTAAAAAGCATCCCCAAATATATTTCAAAATTAATTTTAAGAAATCCATAAGTTTTAAAAGGAAAATAGCACTAAGTAAACAAAATACCTTGTTCTTGTTAAGAAACAAAATCACCAAGTATTTTATACTTTAAAAAAAGAATCTAGGTACATTAGTCATCTATTATTACATGTAAATTACTCCAAAATTTAGCAGCTGAAAACAACAAAATTTATAATCTCACAGTTTCTGTGGATCAGGACTATGGAAGCAGTTTAGCTGGTTGCCTCTGGCTTAAGCTGTGTTATGAAGGCACGGTTAAACCTTTGTTTATTTGGCTGAAGCTGCATAGATGCAGTGTTAAATGCTGATGGGGATTTATAACCAAACACACTCATGCAGATGTCACTAGGCCTTTTTCCCTCTCTAGGTAGGCCTCCCCATACGACCTCATCACAGAAGGGTAGCTGACTTCCTGCAGGGTGAGCAATGCAAGAGAAAGAGTGTACTGAAGACAAAAGCCACCATATTTTTATAACCTACCACTAGTAGTCTCATTTCATCACTCTGCTGTACTCCATTTATTAGGAGTGAGTCAAAAAGCCTAGCATGGTCTTCAGGAGAGAGGATTACACAGAAGAGTAGCTAGCTATCAGGGAGGCAGGGATTATTGGGGACCAATTTATAGGTTACTCACCATACTAGCATGCAAACACAGAATAATGTCATGGGTTTTTTTTTTCTCCAGATTCACAAAATTCCCCAATAAAGAAATAATATAGCTTTTTTAATAAAATCTGGATTTGCATTGTTGGGAAATTAATATGTACATAATTTGATATCATTGAACTGTAACTAAGGAAAAAGTGCTATAAAATCCACATATGATTTTGTAGCATGAAGACTGTAATTAGAAGTAGAGATACAGAAAGACAGAGATACAGATATGGAATGCATACAGTTACCAGCATAGATATATCAATATCAAAATAGATAATATATTATTGTAACATTAAAGTATGGCAGCAAAAAGATTGTATATTCAAAAGTGTTTAACTGGAAAATAGATTTTGAAAGGGTCTATTTACAGAAATGTGGGCAGAGTTCTGTGATCTAATAAGGAACTAGTGATAACAGAAAGCCATTATAGCCTCTGGGCCAGAAGAGGCAAGAGAAGAAAAATGTATTGATTTAATGTGGTAAAAGCTGGAATCTTGAAAGAGGGAGTGTACGTTAAAGGCAATGTCGATATAAAACACCAAGGGAAAAAATAAATAAAAAAATAAAACACCAAGGGATCCTATTTAAATGTATATTTTGATTCAGCAAGCCTGGAGTGAGCCAGAGATTATGTACTTCTAACAAGATCCCAGTTGATACTGATGCTGCAGATCCACGGGTGGCACTCCTCGGAATAACAAGGGCCTAGCTACTCAATCACTACAGCACCTCAAGGAGGTAGGGAAGAAATGGGAAGAATAAACACACCAGCTTCTTCTCTCTGCCCACCTTCTAAGAGTGCCTCCACTGTCTAAATGGCAAAGGCAAAAAAGCCAAAGGCAAAGAAGACCAAGTGATATAGTCTATAAGAAGAATGTTTCTGGGGCCCAGGGCATAGCAAAGACAACCACAAAATATATAAGGTCTTGTAGAAGTTTCTCACACTTTGCACACCAGTACCTAACTAAATACTTGAGAAGGCCTCTCTGTAGTTCTGCAGGACTCTCTCTCTTCTCAGATAATCTATCCTATGAGCTCTGGCTGCTTTGGTTTCCCCAGATTCTCCTCACCTCTGTGTCATCAACTCAAGGAGTCTGCTGGACTTCACCTAGGGTTCCCTCCCTACGTTATGTTTTGGATATTTCCAGTTTATTTTTGTTATTTACAAGATTTTTCATTTTTAAATACTTCCAATATATTGCCTGTCTTATTGTTTATCTGGGTTTTTTTTGTTGTTGTTATTTCAGGCAGGAGGATAAGTCCAATATTTGTCACTCTATCTTGGTCAGAAGTAGAAATCCCTCCCATGAATTATTCTTAATAATTTATTGTTTAATCAGGTGCATTCAGTTACAGAATCATATTTGTATATACAGATTAAGTTTAATGGTACTTCTCTTTTATGAAGGATGAGGGCAGGAGGTTAAAGGATTGTCTTTGAAATTTAAAAGGGATAATATATTAGCATTTCAGCTTTATTATTTAAAGTCAGCAATGGTATAAATGTATAAATAATTGAACTTCCAAGTTTCTAACTTTCCATTCTATTCTCACTTCCTTAGTAGTTTTGCAAATTATTCAACACTTATTTAAGGATATTTTACGACCCATCTTGGCTGAAGTTAAGAATTCAAATGTCTTATTAGTATAAATAAAATGAATCAAGAAAATGTGGGACTTCTGGCTAAGATGGAGGCGTATGTGGAAATGCTGTGCCTCCTTGCACAACCAAATTTAAGGACAAGAAAGGTTTAGAAACAAAAACACAACCAAAACAGACAGAAAAGTGAACTGTACCAAAGTTCAACAACAATGAACCATTACTCCAGACCGGTAAGAGGGAGGAATCAGTGGCCAGCTGAGGGGGGTCCCGGCAGTAGGAGGTGGTGATTGGTGACCTGGGCAGGCACAGGATGAAAACCCAGTAAGGCTGGCAAGGCAGCTGGCTGACTGCAGATGCACATTTGTGTGCAGAGAAACCAGGCAGGTTTAAAAACCGGCAGTGAGACAGACCACACAACCCAGGGCCCCAGCGATGGTAAATAAAGCCTAAATCACTGATTGAAAAAACTTTCAGGGGTTGAGGTGCCTGGCGAGGCTCCTCCCCTCACAGGAGAGTTTGTTGGGAAGACCCACAGGATCTTAGAATAAACACAAGCCCACCCACCCTGGAACCAGCACCAGAAGGGCACAATTTGCTTGTGGGAGGCAGCAGAGGGGACCGAAATCCAAGAGAGAGCAGAAAAAAATGCCATAGCTCCCTCTCTGACCCTGCCCCCAATCACAACCAAGCAACTGGGTTGCCCTGCCCTGGTGAACACCTAAGGCTCTGCACCTCATACATAACAGGCGTGAACCAACCAAAACATTATGGCTAAAGCAGAAGAACAGCTCAAAGCCCCGGAGCCAATACTTTTAATCGACCAAGAGATAGCAAACCAGTCAGATGCACAGTTCAAAGCACTGGTGATCAGCATGCTCACAGAATTGGTTGACTTTGGTTGCAAATTAGATGGAAAAATTAAGGCTACACTAAGTGAAATGAAGGAAAATGCACAGGGAACCAATAGTGATGGGAAGGAAACTGGGACTCAAATCAAGGGAGTAGACCAGAAGGAAGGAAGAAACAATCAAACAGAAAACAATGAAGAAACAAGAATTCAAAAAAATGAGGAGAGGCTTAGGAACCTCCAGGACATCTTGAAATGTTCCAACATCCGAATTACAGGGGTACCAGAAAAGGAAGAGGAACAGCAACAAATAGAAAACTTACTTGAACAAATAATAGAAGAGAACTTCCCCAATCTGGCAAAGAAAATAGACTTCCAGGAAGTCCAGGAAGCTCAGAGAGTCCCAAAGAAGTTGGACCCAAGGAGGAACACACCAAGGCACATCATAATTATATTACCAAAAATTAAAATAAAGGAGAGAATTCTAGAAGCAGCAGGAGGTAAGGGAATAGTCACCTACAAAGGAGTTCCCATCAGACTGTCAGCTGATTTCTCAAAAGAGACCTTATAGGCAAGAAGGGGCTGGAAAGAAGTATTCCAAGTCATAAAAGGCAAGGACCTCCATCCAAGATTGCTCTATCCAGCAAAACTTTCATTTAGAATGGAAGGGCAGATAAAGTGCTTCTCAGGTAAGTTCAGGGAATTCATCATCACCAAGCCCTTATTATATGAAATGTTAAAGGGACTTATCTTAGAAAAGAAGATTAAAAATATGAACAGTGAAAGGACAGCAAACTCATAGTTATTAACAACCACACCTAAAACAAAAGCAAACTAAGCAGAAAGCTAGATCAGGAGCAGAACCATAAAAATGGAGGGTTAACAAAAGGTGAGAGGGAGGAGGAGAATGGGGGAGAAGGTACAGAGACTAAGTAGCATAGACAGTGGGTAGAAAATAGACAGGGTGGAGGGAAAGAATAATATGGGAAATGTAAAAGCTAAAGAACTTGTGACACATGGACATGAACTAAAGGGGGAAATGGAGGGCAAGGTGGAGGGGAAAGAAGGGGGAAATGCGACAACTGTAATGGCATAATCAATAAAATATATATTTAAAAAAACCAAAGCGGGTAGGATCAAGGGTGGGAGGTGGGGGTCGGTGGGGCAGGGAAGAAGGGGGGGAGTGAAATGGAGACAGCTGTACTTAAACAATTAAAAAATAAAAATAAATAAATAAAATGAAGAAGAAAATGTAATTTAGAAGTAGGTAAAGAAAAATAAAGTCAAAACAAAAACAAGAATAATTCATGTAACATGATATGTCTCATAAAACTTTCACAATATATACTGGTCAGTATAAGAAAAGGATATTGAGCCCTGGCTGGTGTAGCTCTGTGGATTGACCATGGTTTGTAAACCAAAGAGTCGCCGATTCAGTTCCTAGTCTGGGCACATGCCTGGGTTGCAGGCCAGGTCCCCAGTAGGGGGCACAGGAGAGGCAACTACACATTGATATTTCTCTCCCTGTCTTTCTCCTTCTCTTCCCCTCTCTCTAAAAAAAAATAAAAAATAAAATCTTTAAAAAAAAAAAAAGAAAGAAAAGGCCCTGGCTGGCATAACTCAATGGATTGAATGTGGGCCTGCAAACCAAAGGATTGCAGTTCGATTCCCAGTCAGGGCACATGCCTGGGTTGCAGGCCAGTTCCCAGAAGGGGACACATGAGAGGCACCCATACATTGATATTTCTTTCTCTTTCTCCTTCCCTTCCCCTCTAAAGATAAATAAATTTAATTTAATTTAAAAAGTTTTTCTAAAAAAAAGGAAAAGCAAAGGATATTGAAGCAACATTCTGGGGTCCTGAAAATATTATTTTGAACTGGCTAGTGAATCTTTAAGCATAAAACTCAACATAACATAAAAATTCATTAATCCGTACACTTAAGATTTGTGTACTTTATGGTATGAAAATTATATCTCAATAAAAATGTAATTAAAATTTAGTTGACACCTACATATGTGCCACACATGAAACAAAAATTTGCCTCTGAGCTTCTTAGCAGTCAATAAACAAAAAAGATATCTATTTAATTTCACAAGTCACACTAAAGAAAAGATAAAAACAAGCACTGTATCATAATTAACTGTAACTGAATTCTTCAAAATATTTAAAAGTTTATAAATCATTTTATACAAATATCTGCATTTGGTATCTGTGTTCTGGGAGAAGGAAGAATATGTTGAGTATAGATTGAGTCATATAAATAATATACAAAGTTAATTAATCAAATTTAATATTATTTTTTGTACCTTTCTTAAGCACATTCTAAAGCCATGGCATAATTATGTTGCAAGAAATAAAGAGTTATGGTTGTCTTGGGAGCAAACAGGAAATGATTCATGCAGCTATTGTGGAATGTACTGAACATTGAGCAGAAATTCCTTTGCCCTTTCTGAGAGCAGTACCTTGAATCATGGGGCTCATGAACAGCTATGTAAGGCTTCCTGCAATTTCCTTTGATAATATATACCATGTCAGGGCACATGGTATATACACACTCATGAAACCTCCCTTATCATTTGTAACCCAATTTGGTAGAGATAATATATACCATGTCAGGGCACATGGTATAACACACTCATGAAACCTCCCTTATCATTTGTAACCCAATTTGGTAGAGAAAATGTTGTTAAGTAATCAGATATGTCTTGGCCTCTGTCAAAACACCCATCCACAAAGGCAGAAGAAATGGCTAAAAAATTGGAAAGCATAATTGAAATAGGCTGGCCTGGAGGATTTATAGAGCTATAGAAAAGTATAATCTCTTGGAATAAATGTGAAGATTTGTGTGTTTGTCAGCAGTAAAAACACAATTCTCGAAGCAGTACTAATCTGGCACCAAGAAAAAATGATGTCAAACTCTTCCTTTCTCACTCATTTTTCTTAACAGTCAAGATAATACAATAAGTGTAAGTTTTAAACTAAGCCATTTAACTCATTTTAGACAATGTTCAGAGCAGCAAGGATCTGGTTTCCCATTAGCAAACACGTGGGATGGGGTAGGAAGAAGCAGTGAAAACAAGGAGGAAATTAGATTTCTTCTAGCGTTTTCTTCTTCCCTAAGATAATTTTGTTGTTCTATGACCTCTTGAACTGAAGTTTCATTAATTTGTAATAAATTCATAAAGCAGGAGACCTTTTCACTATGTTCCCAAGATAATAAAGAATAATAATTATCTTAAAACAATAAAGTAATTTTTAAAATGAAGTTGTTATTATAATTTTAATAATAAAAGCAAATGGAAGCGACTTTCAGTTTCACAGTAAAATGCCACTGCTTTTACTAGAGTAACATTTCTTGTCAGTGTGAAAATTTTCCTTCCAGAAGAATATTTAAACTAAGATACTCAAAATAAATCATTGGTGTGTTTTCTTTTTGAGCACAATTTATGACAAGCAGAGATGCAACCATGTAATAATAATAAAAGGCATTGTAAGTATCGCAGTATGTTACTTTCAGCTAAATTGCAGTGTCCAGCCTGTGGAATCACAAACTACCACAGGCAGTGAATCACCCTTTTGTTCAATGGGCATTTAGCATCATATTCTAACCAGGCTGAATTGGTCTGTCATTTGCCATGTAACATAACCTCAAACAATCTCTGCAAAACTACAACTTGAGTAATATTTTTATATTCATGGGCCCAATTTTAACATAAATTAGAAGAATTGTTGGTATATTTTTTCCTACGTTTTTCTTTTTTTTTGTTTTTTTAGAATTGAATGAATCTCCATAAGCCCTGTCATTTGACCTCTCACTATATCTCTTTTTTGGCTCAAAGAGAGTTAAATTCTTTTTTTCTTTTGAAGACAGTTTAACATATTTGTGAGTTATATTATCTAAGGTTGATTTATTTTTCTTTTAAAAGAGGATGATAAGTAGTCACGAGTGTATACAAGTTTATTTTTTTCTTTGTGAATGAATTGCCCTTTGTTCTTCACATATAATCCCAAATTAACTCTAATTGGAGTTTTGTACATGCATCAAACAGGGAATTTACCCTTCTAAAGGTAGGGACAAGAGTAATTTAAACAGCTAAGCTGATGGTCAGTGCTCACCATGTCTTCTAAAAATAAGTTTTTTATATCCAGTAAGTGACGTAGTTACTCTGATATCTTTCTTCACTTGCTTTTTTAAAGAGAAACATTTGGATAATCCTGGGCAATTTACAGGACATAATAGTTATGAAAATGCCCACACACATGCTTTACTTAGAAGAAGCAAATGACAGATCTAAGTACAGATCATCTATTGTCTTTCTGTCACAAGTCTGGAAATATTTTTGGGACACAATCTAGATTGGAAAGAAAAACTGTGTTTTATCTCATCCCTTGCCTTAAGTTTCAATCAGAAGCATTTGCTACGCACATGGTTACTGGTCTACTATCTGATTTTCCTCCCTCCAGTTTCTACAGCTGAATTTATATATGCTGCCCTAATTACCAGTATCTCTAAAATATCACTTTTATAGTTTTACTAAGTTGCTTAAAAACCTTTCTTGCTCTCTTCCCAGTTATTGCCAGAAGATTAAGTCCTGCAAAATGCAAAGATAAAACAATTTAGTAATGAGTTACATGTCTTTTACGCAAGGAAAAAGAGTCCCTGGATTGGGGAATACAGTGCCTCACAAGTAGTGGAGCACTCTTTCCAACAGTTTTAGGCTAGAGCCAGTTTTATAGAGCATTAGAAGAGGCAAGTCCGAAACAGGGCATAATTGGCAAGGAGGTTGAGGGTTTCCTCATAAGGGTAGCAGGTCCTGTTTTCTAGGGTAAGGTAAGTTAGCTTCGAGATGGAGGATGGTGATTGGTACATATTAGGTTTCCTTGACGGGTGTTGCCTCTAAGTGCAGGCTGACTTAGTTTTAGATTTCTGACTTGGGCCATGCTGGTGGGGCAGCCTTCATTTTATGGGTCCTGATATACAAACTCACTTTATCAGTCCAAACTGCTAAAACAGTATTTCAAGTTCCCCACCTTTTTCTCTCATTAATTGCCTGCTGTGGCAACTGTTAGCTTCTATCCTAATGTTTCCTAACACTTTCCTATTCCCTTGAAAGAGTCATTACCTTTAAAACACTTGAATCTGCCTCTTACACAAAGCCCTTTTTGACCTCTGAACCCTATATTGTTTTTGTAACACTTCTAAGACTATATGCTAATATTTATTTGACATCTAATTCAATACTGTTTTAATAGCTTAACATTAACAAAGTTGAGTGCCTATCATGTATCAAATTCCTTTCTTTTATGTTGCCTTCATGTGTTATTTAAATTTTTATAGTCATTTTACTTCCTCAAATTTTTCTCCCTTGTAGAGAAAAAGAAATTCCTTATAGAGAATTATAGAGAATAAATCTCTAGATTCTTTGAGAGTAAGCAATAGAACTTTTCTTGTACCCAAAATCATTTAAACTCAAATGCAATGAACAAAAAAGATATAATTCATGTTCCATGGATTCTATATTCTAGTGAGAGGGCAGATAAAAGTACACAGAATTAATTCCACCATTATTATTTAATTGCAATTGTAATGGAAACTCTGTATCATAAAAGTGCAATATGAGCATTCTTTCAATCAACATGCTTTTCTTGTGGAGGAGGAAAAATAATTTCATCTTTACCATTCTAGGTTCTTAGTTGATAGCCCCTGTGGTAAAAGACACATTAACAGAAGAAAAACAAATAGAAGTTTAATGGCATGTATACCTCCTGTAATACATGGGAGAGACCTAGGAAAACTGTGTGACTCCTGGAAATAGCCCAGGCTACCATGTTAAATACAGCTAAAGACAAAAGATTTTGAGAGAGTAGAGGAGAAAGGAAGGTCAGTTATGGGAGGTTAAGGGGAGTAGGCAAAGCACAGTAAACAATGGTAAGGTTGTTATGAGGATTTAAGTCATTGTCTTCTCCTTCTATAAGAATTTCTAGAGATTTAACCCTCCTCCTTTTTCTGGTACAGAGAAGGAGATGTCCTTACAAATGGAGATTTCCCTTATTAATGTAAATATCCCTTATAAAAGGATAACTTCTACTAGGTTGCCAGAGCCTCTCTTGCACCTGCAATTTCTTAAAAATAACAAGCTCAAGATAACCTTATTCCAAGGAGGTATGCTTTGGGGTGGCAAAATATGCTCCCCTTCACTAACATCCTAATATTTTCTTTAAAGATAAAACAGACGTTTTCTTTTAAAAGAAAACCTAAGGAATATAGTGATAGTCTCTTCTTTTGTGCTTAAATACTAGGCATTCTTCAAATCCAAGTATGAGCTACAACTCCTCCTAGAGACTCTTCCATAAATATCACCCTTTTAATAGTTCTCTAAGAATTATTTTTATTCAGTGTATATCACTACATAAGAACTAAGTTTTATAAAAGTAAAAAACTATGT
This sequence comes from Artibeus jamaicensis, assembly GCF_021234435.1. Lineage (NCBI taxonomy): Eukaryota > Metazoa > Chordata > Mammalia > Chiroptera > Phyllostomidae > Artibeus > Artibeus jamaicensis. The sequence goes on along the minus strand of NW_026522028.1, from coordinate 2,357,983 downwards.
ATTCTGCTTATTTTGTATTGTATACAACACTTAGAGAAGGTAGAGTCAAATACATATTTGTTGATAAGAGTGCTTGATAGTATAAGAAATTATTCAAATAAGTTGTAAAAACTGATGGCTCTTGAGGACAAAATTCAATGAAGTGTTAATGTAGGTAGCTAAATATTAATAAAGGAAAGGGGAAAAGGGAATCAGACATGGGCCAAAATAAACTAGGGAAGCTGAATCTCCTTCATTAGGAAGTTACAGCATTCTATTAAACCTAATTTACCAGGAAGTTATAGCATTTACAGACTCATTCACACACTCCAGGAGACCACTGCTCTTGCAATTTAATTCTCAGAGCAGATAGTAAAAATCTCTCTAGGGCTCCACTAGACTGGTATCAGGATTATAGTGGAAAGAAGGAGGGAAAATTCCCCTGCTGGGCACGTGTACAGAGAAACCAGATGATGCAACAGATCCTTTAGACATTCGCAAAAGAAGTCAAAATGGTACAGGGGAAGGTAAACACATGTGCAATGAGAGTCAAGATGACAACCATAGGGACCTGTCAGTCTAACCTAGGAATGGAATAGATTAGTTAGGAGGAAGACCCTTCAGAAGCATACTAAAACTTGGGAAGTTAACTGGTTAATTTTAAAAAGTGCATGGTCCATTCCGAGCCCAAGATAACATGATCCCAGTTAACTAAACACTTTTCTCTCACCCAGTAATACCCACTCATCCCATTAATTCATGTGTTGTCTATGTAGCAACCATGTGGATCTAGCAGCTGCCTAGGACCCACAGCAGACCAAGTGTATTTCAAAGAACTAAGCTTTAATATTAAACACAAACTCTGGACACTGACCTTTGTTTTGGCCTGATGAAGGCAAGATTGTACTTCACCTATGGTGGGACAGACATAGATTGGACACTGGAAACCCAAGAGCAGCTTTCTACCCAAATAAGTCTTACCATACCACAATCTCTCCTGCGTGGGTCTATGGAATGCTTTCCTTTTAATCCCATAAAAAAACATAATTTCCACCAGCCACAGAATTACTGTTACAGGACTAAAGGGGTTTGTTTGCTTGTGTGCATCAAAGCCTAATTAAACATGAGCAGGAGTTTACAGCCAAGAAAGTAAGGATGTATAAGTTGAAGAAATGGTGCCTAGCCTGGAGTCTCATTTAAGCTAGTCAAACACCTGGAGCCCTCATGGCTTCCAGGGGATGGGTTATGTGGCGGGGGGGGGGGTCATTAATAATGTTGGCTAAAGAATTTAGGGTCACAGTGTCTCTTGATTGGTTAGGGCCAGGGTAGGGGATAATTGATCATTGTATCAGGTCCTAAAGTCAGCCACAGCATTGTTCTGTGATGTTTCAGAAGGGTGTGGTCCATAGAGTCACTCAGCTTTCACAGGCCTGGGGCTGAAACACAACTGAAGTCAAGATGTTGTCTTTAGCTTAACCCAAAGGTCTATTTCTGTGGTCAACAGACCTGAGGTTTTGTTCTTAAGAAAGTTCAGTACTGACCTGAATCTGATGTCCTCAGGGTTTAATGATTAAGGAAGGGAGTGGAGGGACAGAAATAAGAAAGGGTCTTGTTAAATAAACATAGTTTCTGCAAGGTTATAGTACCTAAGTATCACATTGTTGTTACAGAACCCCTCCAGTGCTGCTCTGGAACAGCTGTGGGGTCTGATGGCCCACTGCCAAGAAGTGTGACCCCCCCCAGTGCAAGAGTTTGGTGAAAAAGGGAAGGGGTTATTTATTTACAGTTTATACAGATTTAGAATAAATGGCAGATTTCTGCCCTTAAGTCCTGTTCCCTTTAAAACACCCCAAAACACATAGTCTGCCTCCCTTTGCCAAACCAGGCCAATTCCAGAATATGCCAATTATTACTTTATGTAATTCTGCCAATTACATAAAGTCTTTCAGAAAAGCAAAAGTCTGTAGTTCAGCTTTCCGGGTCACAGTTCACTTCAATCCCAACCATCCCTCACGAATTCAGGCTAGGCAGGTCTGGCACCACACCACCAGCTCTGGCAGCTCTGAACCCATGGCTTTTGGATTTCTTCTCTCTTACTCCACACTATGTGGCTTCCCTCTTTTCTCTTTCAGCCCACCCTCATTTAAATGCTCAACTCAGAACTTCCTGCACAACCTCATATCCAACCCTTCCTATGATGTGTTAGCATCTGCCATTTTTGCCAGTTCCCCATATCTTTTACCTTCTTTTGGCTGCCATCTTTAGTTAGGGCAAGAGTTCCCAGCAATGCACAGGCTTCAGTCCCCTGCCTCTCTAGCATGAGCCAAAGGATCTCCCCTGGTTATCTAACTAGTCTCTGATTTTTCAAGTACACAATTTGCCTTGGGCAAAAGCCCTCCTCCCTTCAGGAAGGCCCAGCTATTAAATTGCCATTGTTGTTGAAATATATCTCAAACATCATGTCTTCCACTTCCCCCTCTCCCAATCAAGGATTATGGGGGATATACTCTGTACCTCATGACAGTATAATTTCAAGTAACAGTCTCCCATGCATTCCAAGAGTAATTTTGGTGATATTTTAACTTTATTAAAAATACTACTTGAGTTACAAGCCTTTTTCAATTTGCAAAGAACAGTTTAGGGCCTTTCAATGTAAATTAGAATTCATGAACTTCTGTTGTTCAGGATCCTGACTTTGCCATTCAATATACTTGCAAAGGGAAGTAATTTTCACAATAGCAGGGAAGGCTAGCTTTGCCTGAACCAAATGAAAAATATTGATTTGAAGACCCTCAAAAAATTTTTCAAAGCACTGTGTGAACAGTATTGGAAAATTGTCAGAGCCATTTTTCAAGTTTAAACAAGAAAAGAAAAAGAAAAACACCTACCATTTTCTGGATTATGGGGAGGAGCTGAATAAAAGTTGTATGCATTGTAAATCATTTTTGTTTTGAAAGAAGCTAACTGCATCAATGTAAAGTAAAATATCAAACCTCATTTTTAATTGTATTCATTCAAATTTAAATACAAAGAAAGGACAGAGTTGAAACAAAATTAAATTCTCAGATTTAGTAAAACTTGTTTTGATGCTGTTTTTATGTTTGACATATAGGTATCAAGGAGCATATAATATTTCATAGTTAAGTCTTAATGTAGGTTTTACTTAACTAAGTAATGAGAAATGACTGGCTGTACTGAACTTGATATTTAAATTATCTTTTAAAATTACCATCGCTTGTCCCTGTTATTATGTGAAGAAAATTATATTGAAGTGGTTGGCAAGTGACTGTCATATCAGTTATCCTAAATAAAATAAAATAAATGCTTGGTCCATATATTTAATATTTAAATCTCAGATAAATAATTATTCTAATGCTCTAATTTCCATTTATCCGATTAGACATTTTAATCTAAAAATAATTGAAACATATTAAGTGGGGAGTCATATTTTAAAAATTACCAATAATAAAACCATAAATGATTTTTATTTCAAAGAAAATAAGCTGAACAATTATTTTTAGCAATATAGAACAAAAGTCAATGTGCAAAATACATATATTTTAACTTCGAAATTAAAAACATTTGCTCTCTCCTAGTTAGTTTACAAGGGCTGATGCAACTCCTAAGTACTTATCAAGTGTTTAACTTAATATTTTAAAAGTTTTTTTCTATGTAAAAGGCATTCGTTTTTCCTTGTTTGCCAGGAGAGAATTTTTATCACACAATAGTGCCTTTGGTTACAATGAAAATCTACATAGTCTTTCACTAAATGAAAGTCTACCCGTTCCATATGAATTTGTCTTGCCAACATGTAGAGTTAATCATTTGCTTTTGAGATGAATGGGGAAATTAAGCCTTAGGTACCTAATTGGTATGTCAAGGTTTCTGTAAACGTATGCTGTAATCATCCATTCTGGTTAATATTTCAGAAGAATGGAACACAATATAAGTTTGACTCTCCAGCAAAAAAAAAGTCACAGAACCCTACAAAGCAGGTGACAGAACAATAGACACAACAATCACAGCCATACCACGAACCCTAGGGACAATGAACACTTATTGAGTGCTTACTGTGTCTCAGGCACTGCGATTTGAATTTTCCATGCATTAAGTCTTGTACTCTTCATAGTACTCTATGAGGTAGGCACTGTGTTTATCCTCATGGACTCAAATAAGTTCCTCAAAGTAAAAAATTAGCAGCTGAATGTGCATTAAAACCCAAATTCCAAATTCTAAGTTACAAGACAATGATTCATAACCAGAACACTGAAGAGTATCTGAAACACAGCAGGGACTTTAGAATACTAAGCAAGATTGATTAAATGCTACTTTTATAAATTAACACATTAAAAAATAAAGAATATCATAGGCTATTGAGTATCTTTCTATTATACGGAAATAGTATAGGTAATTTAAATCACTCCATTCTTTTTGTTTTGTTTTGTTCAAGGATACTCTTATAATTATTGTTAAACTTGAGAAAGATTGCAGAAAATTGAGAAAGGCCAGAATGCACTCTAGAAGTAAGTTCACTTATCAAAAAATGTTGTAAACACTCTCTTAAGTCATATTTTTTAAAATTTTTTATTGATTATGCTGTTACAGTTGTTCTATTCCCCCTTTCATTTCCCCTCCACCCTACCCCCCATCCCCACCATTACCCCCCCTTTATTTTATGACCATGTGTCTCAAGTCCTTTAGATTCTATATTTCCCAAGCTATTCTTGCCCCCTCATCTATTTTATATCTACCATCTATGCTACTTATTTTCTGTACCTTCTTTCCCCTTCTCCTCCTCCCACCCCCCTGTTGCTAACCCTCCTTGAGATCTTCATTTCTATGTTTCCACTCCTGATCTAGCTGTCCTTTTACTTTGCTTTTGTTTTAGGTGTGGTTGTTAATAACTGTGAGTCTGCTGTCCTTTCACTGTTCATGTTTCTTTAACTTCTTTTTCTTAGATAAGTCCCTTTAACATTTCATATAATAAGGGCTTGGTGATGATGAACTCCTTGAATTTGATCTCATCTGAGAAGCACTTTACCTGTCCTTCCATTCTAAATGAAAGTTTTGCTGGATAGAGCAATCTTGGTTGTAGGTCTTTGGATTTCATGACTTGAAATACCTCTTTCCAGCCCCTTCTTGCCTGTAAGGTCTCTTTTGAGAAATCTGCTGACAGTCTGATGGGGACTCCTTTGTAGGTGACTGCCCCCTTAGCTCTTGCTGCTTCTAGGATTCTCTCCTTCATTTTAATTTTGGCTAATGTAATTATGATGTGCCTTGGTGTGTTCCTTCTTGGGTCCAACTTCTTTGGGACTCTCTGAGCTTCCTGGATTTCCTGGAAGTCTATTTCCTTTGCCAGATTGGGGAAATTCTCCTTTATTATTTGTACAAATAAGTTTTCCATGGTGGCTGTGCCTTTCCCCCTTCTGGTACCCCTGTAATTCGGATGTTGGAGCATTTAAAGATGTCCTGGAGGTTCCTAAGACTCTCCTCATTTCTTTGAATTCTTGCTTCTTGACTCTTTTCTGTTTGGCCATTATTTGCTTTCTTCTGGTCCACTCCATTGATTTGAGTCCCAGTTTCCTTTTCATTGCTATTGGTGTCCTGTGCAATTCCATTCATTTCAATTAGTGTTGCCTTCATATATTTGTCTAATTTGTGGCTATAATCAACCATTTCTGTGCGCATCCTGATGACCAGTGTTTTAAACTGTGTGTCTGAGAGTTTTGCTATTTCTTCATTGCTTAGATCTATAGGTTCTGGGGCTTTGAGATCTTCTTGAGCCATTTTTGGTCTGTTCTGGCCCTTTAAGTGTGAGAAGCGGTGCCTTGGACTCCCAGGTCGCTGGGTTGTGACGCTGTATGTGGGGGCGTGGTCAGAGCGGGGAAATGGCGACCCCCTCTGTTGTTTCTCACAGCTGAGTGAGGAGCAGAGGCTTAGGTGGTTCACCTGGGCCGGGCCACTCAGAGTTGCTGGGTTATGATGCGGTCAGGCTAAAGAATTTGTTGTTAATGGACTTCCGAAAAGTTCAATTTTCCATGTTCTGGCTGTGTTTTCTGTTGCTAATATTTAGTTGTCTCTAAACTTGGTTGTGTGAGAAGGCACGGCACATCCACCTATGCCTCCATCTTGGCGGAAGTCCTTCTTAAGTCATATGTTGAACACTAGTGATATAACCTGTGTGATCGAACCACTCAAATCAGAGTTTGTCTTCCCATTCGCAGCTATCAATAAATTTACACCAGGCTTTGTAGTGAAGAAATGTTTGGCTGTTGTATTATGAACAGTACCACCCAAGAGAATGGAAAAACTTGTACTTAAAATCTAAACTCTCTGAAGGCTTAGACAAAAAAAATTTATAAAGTAAAAGTCATGAGTAATGATGAAAAAGGGGTTTGGGGTCATGGATCTTGCTGATTGGTTCTTGGTTAGGTATGCAGTTAATTTCCATCTTCTAGTCATCAGCTTCCCTCCTGGCATCCCCTTGTCTGGTTTCAGTGAGATTGCAGTGGGGTTGTCATTCACTTTGTGGGCTGAAAAACATCTTAACAATGCATGTTAATAGTTTATCTTAGTATGCAGGGGTGGAAGCTATATATCTTGTGACCCTTACTCATTGTATGTTATTATTATTTCTATGTCTTGGTTATTTATTTTTCCCACAGTCTAACAGGGCCTAGGCTAAGCAATTTTTATAGAGATTAACAGCATTCAACATGACTTTCCTTCTTGTGGCTGTTAGTCCAAACTAGTTTCCAAACCTATTTTGTATTAAAGATATTTTCTGAGGGCATTAATTCTCCTACTTCACCTATGCAATTCAAGAAGGGCCTTACCTTAGTCAGAGTTCACAGTGGAGTGCTCCTTCTGGAATAATGAAATGAAATAATAAAATGAAATCTACAAGATACCTTTCCATTGAAACTATTACCAAAGCAGAATCTGTTTCCTTTGCATAAATGCCCTTCATTTCTTTTCACACTACTGGATACCTTCTCATTTTATCACTATTCAATAATTTGTTTAAACGTTAACTTCTTGGAAGAGACTTGCTAATGATGACCACTCCCTTCTCAGCAGTATCATTTTATAATATACGTTGATGGTTTTACAGCATAAAACATTGTGATTTTTCAATTACCTCCCTAAAGGCAAGAATCAGTGCTCTTCCTTAACATCGTGACTTAGATTGAGTAAGTGTTTTTCTTAGGTTTAGAAACAGACTTTGAGTGGAGGAATCCTGTGTATGTAATTTATTAAGGTAATGCTTCCAACCCAGAGGAAACTAGTAAGGGAGTGGGGCAAGCAGGACAGGCAAAGAAAGGAAGCCAAGCAAGGATAAGTTTCAGAGAAATTCCTGCGGAAGGTCACACTTCAACCTGATCCAAGAGGGTAACTCTGGAGCAAAAGTTAAGCCTTGAAGTTATCTTGACCCATAAAAAGAAAACAGGATTTTCATGCCCAGTCAAACAGACTATAAATCCCCATTCACTTCCAGATCTGTGTGTGAACTAAAGCAAAGAGGCACCAGTAGCACAATGAAATCCTGTGGAAAAAAACCAGATGTGCTGGCTCTTCAAAGCAAGAGAATACCAAAGGTTACCAAGTACACATGTGCATGGTAAAAAGGAATCTAAGCGATCAGGGCACAGCAATGACATTGTCAGCTGCGGTGCACAATATTTACTTCATGAATTGGGGAATAAATGATCAATTTTCAACTCAGCTAAGGATGTACACATGAAATAAGTTGCAGGAAGAATCATTGAGTTAGGAGTTAGGCTAGGTATGGATGAGAAACCAGAAAATGCCAATTAGACTATTGACATTGATCTCTCGCCACCTGCTGCTTCCTTATTCAATTTCTACTGTATAATGACTAGCACTCTCCAATGTTCACTATGGGTAGAAAACGTCTTGCAAAGGAGCTGTTATAGAAGTAGGAATAGTGTCTGATACAGCAGTTCATTCCTGATCTCATCTACAGGGCTGAGTCACAATTTGCGTCCATGGCCAAACAGGTTCAGATCTTTTTATCCGAGAGAACTGAAAATTACTCTGAATAAAAGTTGAATTTAGAGCCATTTATTTTCTCTCTTTTCTACTTTGTCATACAGCTCTCAGATTTCTGTTAGCTATAGAACTCCCTTTCCAGAGAGATGTATATCCAAATTGTGACTATCCATTTTATCCCCAAAGGATTTATTTTCCAGGGGCTTCGCATAACAATGGGAACAGTATACATCAACTGTTTTACTCACAATGGAATGCTCACAAAGCCTCTTGTACCTCTCAATCCGTTATTATCTTAAGGTAGACTCCAAGTATTATACCTTTGCCCTCCTACTAAGCAAACCTGCATAACAGTAATTTATCAGCTAAGATTTTGTCTATGAGAAAAAACTGAGTGTTGTTGAACAGAAAGAGTTCATCCAGCTGGCACTAGCAGAGCCAAACACTGGATACTGAATTTTGCAGTGGAGAAATTAGTTGCTTTATCTACAGAGTGCTAAGCAAGGAGAATGGGGAACTGTGTCACTTAAAATCCAAACTACCCAATGATTTACAGTCAGAGGGTTTTAAGGAGTTAGGGGACAGGTATGTCAAAGCACTAGTAGGGTGAATCTTAATTGGAAGACTTTGGAATTTGGCTATTTATGGTAAGAAGCTTTAGCACTGGATCTTCCTGGACAACAGACCCTTTGCTTCTGAAATGGTTCCTGTGTTCAGATTCCCATCATGTCCTGATTCTTCAGTTCCATGGGGAGGGGCAAGACTTTGGTTCTGGGTGCAGATGGAAGACAGGTGTGCAGTGCTGTCACCATAAAATAACTCAAGGCACATGTATCAATCACTGATCTATTGTAAGGAAGCAGAACCAGTTTAAGTTGGTTAATGTGATTTGTGTGCTATTTTAACTGTCTAGAATATTATAGGTCTGGGCCTGAATCTTGCCTCTGTCATATATTGGAAGGATCATCTTACACAAGTCATTTCACCTAAGCTTTAGTTTCTTCATGTATAAAACAGAAATAATCATAATGGCTCTGTCAGTGTGGCTCAGTTGGTTAGGCATTGTCTCATAAACCAAAAGGTAATGGGCTCTACTCCTGGTCAGGGTACATGCCTGTGTTGTGGATTTGGTCCCAATCAGAGTGCCTATGAGAGGCAACCAATAGATGTTTCTCTCTCTCTAGAATTAATATTCCTCTCCTCTTTCTCCCTCCCTTCCCTTCTCTCTAAAAGTAAATAAAATCTTGAAAAAAAATCATAACAATCTAACTAGCAACATTGTATGAGCATTAAGTGAGACAATCCTTGTAAACTCCTACCTGCAAAGATTAACAAACAGAAAACAGCCCACAGATGTCAGCACATTACCAGCACTCAAACCTCTAACATTTTTTGAAACAGTAGGAACTTGATTCATTAAAAGCATAGTAATCTACACATTTTGCCACAAAAAGGGGTACTAATCAGATTTTCCAGTTTGCTTAGTCTGTCAATTCAGAGCCTTTAGGAAGTAGATGCCATAAAATAATGCCTAAAGATAGAGTAAGAGGCACACATATAAGAGATTTATTGGAATGTGACAGAGGCTTTCCTTGACCAAACTTTAGCCCACTTTTTGAGTAGGCTGCATGCTTGGGCTTTGGCTTTGGCCTGCCCAGCCCAATTTTAATAAGAATTCTTCCAAGTCAGTGAGATTTAGTGAGATTCCTTGCTCCTTTGTTATCTGATCACCCTGGCCTGTGATCAGCAAGAATCCTGTTAAGTCAATTTAGCAAGAAACCTCCTACCCTTGATGTTTCCTCTTAGTAATTTTCCACCCACTGACTCCCCTTATTCTGCTCACGTCTCTAAATCCCCAGCTGTCTTTGCTGTATTCAAAGTTGAGCCCAATCTCTCACCCCTATTGTGATAGTGTTGACATCTGTCACAGAGGTCCTGAATAAAGTCTTTGTTGCCATTTTAACAATTGTCAGAATTTTTGATTCACAGATGAAACCTATGTAAAATAAGGGGCGAGGGAGGAGCAGTAAACAGGGAAAGCTTTCAAAGCACCATATAGGTCTGACACCTGAGAGGGGAGACCGGGAAAGAAGGAGAAGGAGATTGGAAGACCCTCAGACCACAATGCAGCTCTGAGAAAGTCTCAGCATTCCAACAGAGAGCCCTCAAATAAAGACTGTCCATAGAGAAGGCATTGCATTGGGCAGAAATGGCCAGGCCCAAAGACCCCTACCATGCTCAGTCTCTGACAGAAAGGGGTGGGGGAAGCTTCCCGGGGAGAGTATCCTTGGTTCAAATGTCCACAGCAAATCCTGAATCCTGAAGGCACTGGAGCTAATTGCACTCCCCACAGCACTTTCTCTCTTCAATGGAGATCAGAGCAGCTGCCACACCTAGCCAGATGCCCATGCTTTGTGTTCAGGTGGACAGTGTAATATAATTGCAAGCAATGCACTTTGTGGCTGTCCCTTGCTAACTGTGTGATCATTAGAAAGCAACTAAAACTCTCTGAGGTCAGAGAACATAGATGACGATGGTTGTTCCAGGATAATCATGACAGCTATGGTTATTCACTATAGTCTGGGGTCATGGATTTTAACAGTGGAGTTATTACCAAAGTTTTCTTTTCTCCTTTCTCTATTTCCAAGGCTTGACTCTTTCACATGCTTATAAAACCTTGATATACTCATTATGAAAGTAATTTCTTTTTTATTCTTCTTTCTCTATTCCCCCCACATTTAGTTTATGCTAATATCAATGGCTAGTGACTTACATAGGTCAAAGGAGGTTACCCTATGCTGCAGTGACAACATCCTGAATATCTCAGTGGCTCGGTCATTCCACATACCCATCAAGGGTTAGATGGGGCTCTGCTCTGCATTGAGGGAGCAGCCTGGGTCGAGAATAGTGTTGGTCATTGTGGCAGAGGGGGACACAAGGTATGGTGAACCACCCATTGTCTTAAAAGTCTGTGCTGAAAAGAGACACATACCATTTGGTTAAAGCAAATTATATGACTAAGCAAATTATATCACTTATGTCAGCAGAGCACAATGCATAATCCTTTTCTAGGATTTTTCATTAATGAAATCTACTACATGGCCCCAGTTTTCACACCTTCAATTTAGAATCTGAATATCATTTTTCCCTCATGACGTGTATTCTGGTTTTAGTATTTCCATTTGTATAGTCAATAGAAACAAGAAATTAATTGCAAGTGTCTCCATTAAGAACTCCTTAAACTCCTCACTTGAGTTCTATTATTTGTTTGCCTTCTTATCACTGCTGTACCTTAGCAAATATATTCTAAGAATATCATGCACTTTGTATGAGATGCATTAATCATTCATGCTATTTTGATTGGCTTCTGCTCTTCTTTCTACAGGATATAGAAGACAAACAAGGTCACTACTGTAAGATTTATTACAAAATATCTTATTGACAATTGACTTTTCTCCTTCTAGAATCTTACTTATGGTGGTACATTATCCTATGGGTTTTCAGTGTTCTTTTTTAAGAGAAAAAGTAGCACTCTGTCTGTCCTAGTTCTATGACAACCAGGCATTTATTGTAAGAGGAAATCCAGAGGGGATGAATTTTTATGTTCTAATATTTCCTTAGTCATGAATGTGAGATAAGTCAATGTAGTCAATGGGTTAGTTCAGAACATTGGTTGGTCCCAGCAATTACTGCCATTGGTACTGGTACTGTTTTAGTTGGAAGTGTACTAACATTTCAAATCTACAGTAACATGTGTTTGCATCACTTCCTGAACTGGCCTTTCCCCATTTTTCATTAATGGGAAACTATTTTCATTAAAATCAGTTTGTAATTACATGGTTATTTTGAGTATAAAATGTTAATTTACTGAAGTAGTAGAGAGTTTTGAAAATTCCAAAGATTAATTTATATCATATTATGCAGTTTTTCTATAAATGTGTGCTTTGGAGAAATGTGTATAAATTAAAATTTTGTTATACAAATCAAATGTTTAACTTATTAAGATATTTACATGGTAATTTCCTTTTTCTTAATACTAATTATCATCTCCTGATATTTTTAATTTGGAGACCTGGCTTTCCAATTCTGACTTTTATTTTGTCTTCTGTTACAACTATAACCGCTTGGCCAAACTGTGCACCAAGATTCCCTAGGACACTAAGAGATGTTTTAAAATTTCAAAATAAGTCCAGCAGTATCCATAAGACATGGTGCAAACTACTAGGACAAAGTAGTTCACAGTTTTATCATTACACATGAAATTCCCTTTGATTATATTGTGGGAGCAAAAAATACTTTTTCTTCCACATTCTAAGTACTTCTAGCTAGGTTACTAATCAAACTGACATAGACAGATTAACAAGGAGAAGTCAAATTTTATTTTATTTTTTGAAAGATTTTATTTAGTTAGTTTTAGAGAGAAGAGAAAGGATGGAAAAAGAGAAAGGGAGAAACATGAATGTGAGAGAGAAATATAATTGGTTGCCTCTCACATTCCATCAACTGGGGACCTGGCCTGCAACCCAGGCATGTGCCCTGACTGGGAATTGAATCCGTGAACTTTTGGTCCACAGGCCAGCACTCAATCCACTGAGCCACACCAGCCAGAGAAGGAAGTCAAATTTTAATATGTGCACATGGGGAATTCACATAAGCATAAAAATTCTAAAGATAATGAGGCAAAGTTGGGTATATAATTCATTTTGAACAAAAGAGAAAGATGAAAGGGGGTAGGCATCTGAGATTTCAAAGGAACTGATCATTCAGGAAGAGCGGAACATAGATGCTAGGTAAATTTTTGCTAGACAACTTCAATAACAGTGGGACACAGTGGGGTGATCTAGTTAACAGGCGTCTTGCTTGGCACCTTTCTATCTACCACACTTAATTCAAATTAGGCTCGGGTGATATAAGGTAAGACTTCCTTCCTGGGACAGGACTTTCCATCTGAATCTCTTGGGCAGGAAGGAGAGACAGTTCTTTTTGAGTCTTTTGTTTCTCAAGAACCAGTTTAAAATCAGTATCTCAAAAGAAAAAACTTTGGTGCCCTTCAATATCATATCTTTGTGAATCTGGATTTTGATGGTTGCTCTGATAAAAAGCAAGTACTGTACAAAAATCAATGGGGGCAAGAAATTATTGCATCCAAATGGATTCCAAGGTTTGAAGTATGCAGTTCCCAACAGCCAAATATATCATGTAGCTATTTATAAATGAAGTCAAAATTTTATTTTTTATTTCAATTTATATGTATCTTTTTCAAAATAGATAGTAAATCATTAGCACAAAAATATCTATTAAGTTGTTTGAACCTAACAACTCAATAAACAGAACTCTTACATATTTATTTTGGCCCAGGACCCCTCATGAAAATATTACTTAAACACTATGAGCATCTTTGCGTGAGAAAGTTTCAGAACCTATGAATTACATGTATTATCTCCAGTGTAATATTTGAATAATACAAGGGATATAATGGTAGTAAAATTGTTTTTAATTTACTCAAAATTATAGTTGACGTGGATTTATAAATTTATCTAAAATAGCATTGTGCTGAATAGCTTATATCAGGGGTGTCAAACTCATTTTTTGGGGGGTCATATCAGCCTCACAGTTGCCTTCAAAGGGCCAAATGTAATTTTAGGACTGTATAAATGTAACTACTCTTTAACTAGGGGAAAGGATCTCAGCACTAGCACTGGGTAGAAATGAGGTGCTGGGCCAGGTAAAATAAGGTAGAGGGCTGGATTCAGCTCATGGACCTTGTGTTTGCCACCTGTGCCTAACATCCTCATTGAATCTAAAAAATACTTGTTGCATCTTAATTCCACCTAATAATATAGTTGTACCTGTTAGACAACAAAAATATTCATACAAATTCTAGGTTTTGAATACTTGTGTGATGAGTTGATTAAAATGTTACTCTGACCATTGCAGTAGACTTTCCTAATTGATTTCCCTAGGATCTATGTGTTTATCCTCATCACCAATACCACCATCACCCCTATGACATACATACACACAGTAGGCAACCATGTCACTTGGGTGAGGCTAGCCATTCCCACCTTGCCCCCACCCCTGTAGTTACAGTTCTGGGCCTACCCAAACCAATCAACATTCTCCCATCTTCTTTAGACCAAATATTGGTTAAGAATGAACAAGTGATGTGGGCAAGTTGGTCTGAATAAGGGATTACTCAGAACTTTGATTTATAGTTGGAGGAAAAAGAAAAGCTCTCATTTGCTCACTGAATAGGAACTAGGAAGCCTCTGGCCCAGGTTGTGTTGACAGCTATCTTGAAAGAGCTAGGGGAACTAGTCCCAGGGATAGGAACATGAATATACAAAGGGAAATTTGCTTTTGGTGACATTACTCTATTGAATAAATTCTAACTGGAAGACATCCCCACCAATATACAACATAAATACCTTTAGAATTTTCAGTATATTGAGCTAGTGAGTGTCATCTTTGTTAAAGTTGTTTGTGACTTGCAACCAAAAATATTCTGATACAGATGTCTTACTGTTTTTATAACTGCAAATAAGATATCCTTAGAAGACTGTTAAAACACAAATCAGAAATTTTTCTTTGAGAAAACAAATGATTGTCATTCACATAATACTAGAAAGTAAGAATGATTCCATATTTCCATGAAAAAATAGTCACACTTATTTAGTGTCATATAGCTACTATGCATACGTGTTTGTGTGTGTGTGTGTGTGTGTGTGTGTGTGTGTGTGTGTGTCTAAATGCAAAGACTTACTGGAAAAACAAAGCAGAAAATAACATTTATTGAGTTTTTTATCACGTTCCAGGCAAGATGATCATGTTTTACATATGTTTCAGGATACTATTGTTCCATTATGCTTAACTGTGCAAATCCTTTTTGGTAAAGAAAAATATTTTTAGACAATTAAACATTCTCAATTTAATGTTTCCCTATCAAAAGTATGTGACAGGAAAACTGTTATGGTCATTAGAGTTAGTGATTCTCAACTGTGACTGCACATGCCCATGGCCAACCCTGGATATATAAGTTTATTTGTCTGTATCTAGGTCCAGGCATTATCAGCAATTTCCCAGGTGATTCCATATATGGAGTTAGGATTGAGTAGCTCCATTTTATGTGATGTTACTCAGAAAGTCTAACTTTGTTCCCACTACCTACTTTTTCTCTAACCTTCTCTGCCAGCTTTCTGACATAGGAATAATCAGTCAGCTACTGCTAAAGTGTTTTGATTAATTGTATAGAAAGTCAAACTGCAGCTACCTCTTGTACTCTTTTAGAAACTGATGCTAAAATAACCCTATTTTTTCTGTATCTTATTTCAATAACCCCCCAGCCATCAAGCCTCTCCTCTGGATTTTCTAGCTTTTATAAGCCAATGCTTTACAAAACACCAGGCTACTTCTTTAATTGGGTTTAAGGACCCCAGTAAGAAATCTATTGGGAGGTGTAAGAATGGATTTGGGCATAGACCTTAATTTAAGTAATTTTCTTTGCTATGTCCATGAGGTAACAATTATTGGATGATTGCTTCCTCCCAGGCTTTTAAAATGCTAAGAATCACTAATCAAAAGAAAGTAAATTCATTTCAGTGAAACTGCCAGTTGTTTACTCTCAAACACATTACTGATACAGGGTGCAGCCAAAGGGGGCCCCCCAAAAAAAGATTTGGAGTGGTGTCCAGAATTCAAAGTGTATGGGAATAATGGAGAGACATATAAGATGTCCTCACCCCACCCCCACAGGTATGAGTTGGGGGGGAAGGGACAGTTTTGCACAGCCACAGCCTTGCAGCTAATCCATGGCATTGTCTTTTAACATATCTATAGCCTCTGGTGGCGGTCACTTGGATATGTTAAATGGCTGTGGCCAGGCTTGGAGCTAGGGGGATGAAGTCACTTCCCCCCAAGATGTAACTGGGGGCAGGTCCCCCCAAGTTACAGCGCTTGCGTAGGGGCTTGGAGAAGATTGGCTCGAGGACATGGGATGATTACTGCCCAGACTAACGATGGCAGCCCAGTAAACTTGTATTAATACAGAATACTGGCAGGTGTAACTGATCTTGGGAGGAGTCGGAAATAGGGGTACAGAGGAAGATGGGTGCTGGGATTTAAGAGCCAGGCACGGCAGCCATTGAGGGAGAGCCACGCGGTTTCAGCAGAGTGAGGACCCCCTGTTGGTGGGGTGAAAGAGGGAGCCACGTGGTTTTGGCGGAGTGTGGACCCCCTCTTTCCCAGGTGAAAGGGAAAAACCACGCAGCTTTGCCAGAATGGAGATCCCTGCAGCCAGGTGAAGAAGACAGCCACATGCTTTTGGTGGAGTGCGGACTCCTGCAGCTTTGGTAGAAGAGGCCCACGCGGCTTTGGGGTGCCCCCTTTGGCTGCGGGGCCTGAAAAGCAACAGAGACTTTGACTGGAACTGGGTACAAAGGACTCTTGCCAGTGGACTATGAGAGGGTACCACAGTACTTTGGATTAACTCGAGATCCTGCACGGTGACACAGCTGACGGTGCCAGCGGCCTGCAACACAGACGTGTGCTCTTTTCCTGATTTACGGTACCCGGAGTTGGGACAGAGGGGAGAAGGGAGCGCTGTGTGGGTGTAGGTGTACAACCTAAAGG
This sequence comes from Artibeus jamaicensis, assembly GCF_021234435.1. Taxonomy (NCBI): domain Eukaryota; kingdom Metazoa; phylum Chordata; class Mammalia; order Chiroptera; family Phyllostomidae; genus Artibeus; species Artibeus jamaicensis. The sequence goes on along the minus strand of NW_026522028.1, from coordinate 2,341,363 downwards.
ACTTTGATATTTTAGTGGTGGCATTAGGCCTGAATAGCATTAAATAAACATTTTGTTTCCTTTTCACAAATCTCTGGCATTAAGAGATGTGTTTCCAATTGGCGGCGGACAGAAGGGCCCAGGAGATTTTAGTATTTTGGTTGTCGGGAGGGGCCCCTGTTGTATAGCAGTTTTGGGCATCCCTGGGTGGGCCGAATATTGTATTGCCCCTCCCTCGGACCACCTCCTCTTGTTCGGTAACATTACCTCAGAAGATCTGTTACAAAATGTAACATCTGTGTTTTACTAAAAGAGAAGGTAGGAGAATCATGACTGTTTATAGCTTAGATATTGCTGTGTTGTTTTATTTTTGCCTTAATAATGCTTTTTCACTAGCTTTCCAAAATTGCAGGAATCTCCAGAAGTGAAATAAATTTTGGAGTCATAAGTATCATATCTCATTATAATAAGGAGAAAGTAAAAGCCTTCAAAATAATTTGGGTCCTGATTTTGTAAGATTCAACAGAGATTTTCTGGATACAGTGGAAACAGGATATACTCTTAATTTTCTTGTGATCTGAAGCATACACAATAGTACCAGCTGCTTCTGTATTCTTATACTCAACAATATCAAAAACACTCTTGGGCATGTTAAAGTCATTTGTAAATTGTTGGAAGTAAAGATAACAGTAGAGTATATATTTCCCATAATGATTGCCATTAATAATCAGGCTTCTTAAGTCACTTCCTTGTTACATCAATGAGGTTCCTGGGTCTTATATGTGAGTATTGTGAAAGCCCAACAAAATACTGAACCACATTCTTCCTGGTTTCTTCAATAATTGGCACAAGTCCTTTATTCAGAATGCAGAAATGTAAGTAAAATGTAGACTTGTATAGAACCAACACCTACAATACCAGCTACATTTATTTAGTCCTAAATGAAAGCACAAAAGATCCAGCTAAAATCTTACTTAATGTGACAAGGTGTTGCTGTATCCAATTGAGAGCTTTTCCCTATTATTTGTGGCATCAGTGCAGCTATCTGACATAAGTGGTGATGGGGGAAAAGCCTCTCCTCATCATTTTCTACCTTCTGAAAGGTGTTATCTGATTTGAAGAGAAAAACATGTCTTGGAGAAAGGATTACAGACAGAGAAAAATCTACACTTGAAAGATCCAGTGAGAGCCAGTGAAAATAGCATCTGCAGCAAGGCAAGCTTAGTCTTCCCATCTGACCGTCAGAGCTCAGCTCTTTTCATCAGCCTCCAGTTTTAATGCATTTGCAGCAATGAAAATGACAATAAACAAATGGAAAAGCAAAGGAAACATATCACTTAGGACCAGACGGCTGATTCAATTACCATGTAATCAGAGGAGTCAAAAGCCAATTTTACTCAATGCAGAAAAAGTGGATATCTAACTTTTATAGCCTATGATTCTTTCACTGGAGAAGAAAAGAGGCTGCTAATGTGGTTATATATGTGAAGGTTACTATTTTCTCTAACAGGCACTTGAAATATTTTCAGTGTTCAGACAAAATACAAAAGGAAAAGACTAATTTTTAATAGAGTTAGAAGCACCTTTTACATAGCAATAAACTGATGATGATTATAAGTCACATTTTCTCTTAAGTATTTAGAAGGCCCTCTAAATTGGACTTCTGGGCATCTTTTTATAAGCGTATTGGCCCTCTGTATGTCCTCTTTGGAGAGGTGTATATTCAGGTCCTTTGCTCATTTTTTAAAAGGGTTGTTTATGTTTTTGGTATTGAGTTCTGTAAGTTCTTTATAAATTTGGGATATTAACCCCTTATCAAATGTATTGGCAAATATCTTCTCCTATTCTGTGTGTTGTCTTTTAATTTTGTTGATGGTTTCAGAGAAATGCAAATTAAAACCACCATGAGATATCATCTCTCACCTGTCAGAATGGCTACCATCAATAAATCAACAAACAACAAGAGTTGGAGAGGATGTAGAGAAAGGGGAACCATTTTGCACTGTTGGTGGGAATGCAGACTGGTGCAGCCACTGTGGAAAACAGTATGGAGATACCTCAGAAAATTAGAAATGGATCTGCCTTTTGACCCACCAATCCCACTTCTGGGAATATATCCAAAGGAACTCAAAACACTGATTTACAAGAACATAAGCACCCCTATGTTCATTGCAGCATTGTTTATAGTCACCAAGCCCAAGTGTCCATTAGTAGATGAGTGGATAAAACAACTATGGGGCATTTAGACAATGGAATACTACTTGGTCATAGAAAAGAAGAAAATTTTACCATTTGCAACAGTATGGATGGACCTAGAGAACACTATGCTAAGTGAAATAAGCCAGTCAGACAAAGACAAATACCATATAATTTCACTCATGTGGAATCTATGAATAAAGGAACTAACAAGCAAAATAGAGATAGGCTCATAGATAAAGAGCAGGCTGACAGCTAAAGAGTGAGGAGGTGAGGGGATAGAGGGATCCAACAGAAAGGAAAAGGAACTCACAGATGTGGACAACAGATTGGGGGGGGTAATAAGAGGACTATAATGGAAATAAAAAATACAATTAAAATAACAAAAGTAAAAATTATAGTCAGAAGAAAAAATTGGCCTTCTAGTATCTATTTTTTTTTCATTTGTTTTTGGCAGAGCCAGTTGAGACTTTATTTGGGGGGAAAAACACTTACTTTGGTTTTTAGTCTGGGGTCTAGGTAAGTGATGGTTGCCCAGGCAGTAACTGGGCAGTAGCTGCTACCATCCAGGATGGCAGTAGTTGCCAATAGTTGCTACCCATCCATGGAAAGGCCAAGGAGCTGATGCTGGGCCCACCCAAGTACAAGCGGGTGCTGAAGGCAGGGGGCCAGAGGTGGACAACTTGTAAGTCTTCTGGGTCACCCTTGTGGACATGGTGGAAGCTAGAGTGGAGGTGAGGAAGCCAAGCCAGGCAGAGATTCAAGAAGGAGCCAAAAAGCTGCTTCTCGTATCTATGTTGTTATGGCTTATAAGAAAACATGTAATGCATGCAAATACAAAGGATGCTGAATATACAAATGCATTACTGATATTTTAAGATATCCTATTAACAAGTTTCACATATTATGTTCTTCAATTGATACCAAAGATATCAGGAAAATTTTAAGCTAAGGTAGTTCACTCCCCACAATGAAAAAAATGAACTCAGAAGGGTCAGAATGACTTGCACAAAAATGTAACAGCAGTCAGCAGAAAAATCAGAATGAGAACCCGGGTCTCAGTTGAGGGATAAGTTTGCAAGTACAACAAACCTCACAGAGAAGAATCTTAAATGTCACGTATTATCATCATCTACAAAATAAAGCACAGTGCCTTTCAATACAAACATAACTTGTCTTAAATATTCAAATTTTTTCTCATTAGAAAAAGTGTATTAAATGCAGGAAAGTATAAAAGTAAAAAGAACCACCCAAGAGTCAGTGTGATTACTTTTGTCAACCAAAGGTCATTGGTGTCAATTCACCACCAACAAAGATCCCCAATTTGGAGTTCGGTGAAATAGCAGACTTTATTCAGTTTAAACAGCTCAATTGTGATACAGCAGGCTGTCAGGAGGCCCTAGGGAGAGGCCCCTCCCCACTAGATATCTCTGCTGTGCCCTGTGATGATCTGCTCTCCTCTACTCCTGGGAGACATCTTCCAGGTTTCAGCTCCAGCAAAGGAAAACGTAGGGTTGGATGGAGAGGGAAAATGTGTTTTCAGAACCACAAGGGAACTGATTTATATAGACCCCACCCTGGTGCTTGATTGGTCTGTCCTCATGCAAATGAAAACTCCAAATCCTTGCAATAGGTCCAAAAGGTACTCTCCTGATTGTTTAGAATAGAGCCTCTCTGATTGGTCAGTGAAGAAGCTGATGGGGATAAGGTTGTGCAGCTCCACTGGGGAGAGAAAACCTCAGTCCTATTAGTTGAAATAGGATTCCAGGGACTTCTTTATAAGGACAGGCTCAGTGGGAAGAAACACAGTGCAGGCTTCCCCCTAAAGTGCAGTTTGCATGATAGGCCCCTGTGTAGAAGTGGCTGCTAGGTGCTGCTTTTTTTGTTTTTATTTTCGTTTTGTTTTGTTCTGTTTTTCTTTCTTTTATTTTGAGCCTCATTAGCCATTGGGAGGTTTTCTTAGTAGGTATCTTTCTCAGAGTCCACACTTTTTTGTATTGACTTTCAAAAATTTTTTTCTTGAGTATACCTTCCCCTCACTTTTTAAAATAAAATTTATTTATTAAAGTATAAATTAGATACAACACAATACCTTAATTTTATATAAACAGTGCTATATATTTTTTCACTATATACTGTACATGCATGTGACCACATTATAGATGACTTTCAGCACGAATCAAACAGTTGCTTTTTGCATGTTTGTGTTCTAGTTCCACCACTCTTCCTGCCCAGTCAACATTCATGTGCTTCCTACCTCCATAAACTAGTTTTGCCAATTTTTGAAATTCATATAAATGGAATCATACACTGGTTTTAGTCTGGCTTCTGTCACTCAGCAAAATGTTTCTGAGATTCACTCATGTTCCTGAACATACCAGAATATTGTTCTTTTTTAAAAAATTACTGAGTGTCATTCCATTGTATGAAGATACCACACCCTTTAGGCATTCGCTATTGATGAACATTTTGGTTGGTAAACATTTCAGTTATATCCATTTAAAGGCTATTATGAATGAGATACTATGAATATACATATGCATGCATGTTTTTATATGACTGCTCCTCATCTGGGGTTGGTCTGGTGTTTCTTGTGATTAGATTCCAATTTGCAGCCTTTAGAGGTTATCACACCTTACCCACCTGTCCTACATTGGTAATGTTAATTTTAATCACTTTGTCAAATGTTTTCCAATTTCTCCAATGTATAGTTACTATACTCATAAGCAATCTTTGAGAAGATACCTCAAGGCCATGATCCTGCTCCTCATCAAAACTTTGCCTTTGGTTTAGCATCTATTCATAATTCTTGACTGACCCAAATTTTTATCATTATGGTTGCAAAGTAATAATAATTTTTCAACTCCAGTATTTCTTTCACATTTAGTCAGTCCTCAAAGTTCTCCTATAAGCAAGGGCTCTTCTATGCCACCCCATGCACATTCACTTATGTATCTATTATAATTGTGGACTTGTGAATTTCTATTTTTATCAAAGGTTATGATTCTTAATTATTTTGATGTTTTAATTATCCTAAATTTAGCCAGTAGGATCCCTGTCAAGTCAGTTCCTATACCCTTATGAACTGACCCATCAATTTTTTTCTTTACTTTTTCTTACTTTCAAACACAACAAGATGTTCCAGACTCATCTTGTATCTATGTTGCTTTATTCCTGAAATTTACCATTTCTCCCAGGAGTCCTGACTCTTTCATGAAAAATGGTATTGGAGACGTAGATTTTGGTGTTATGTATGCTCTTTGTTCCTGGAGTGACTTTGCTCTTTGGCCATCTTACTGGGTAGAGCTAGGAAATTATGCTTGTATTTACACACATATCTAAATATACCTCCATATATATATATATATATATATATATATATATATATATATATACACACACACACATATATATATGTACATAGTAACAAGCACACATATCTGCATATTTTAGAAATCATGGATTTCACAGTGACACATATAATTGTAAAAAATTGCCACAGCATTCTCTGTTGTCTTCTTCACAATCTATATTTTAATGGCCCTTCTTGTAACAATGAGAACACTAGCTCCCAACAACATTATCCGTTTTACTCACATGCTTAATTCTGTAATACATGTGAAATATTTCGAATTGCTTCCCCAATACCACTACAATAAACACATTTTTAAAAAGAAATTAAAATTTGTTTGCCAATCTCCTCCCTTCCTCACAGCCCTGCCCAAGATTGAGACTATATGGTCATATGCCTCATTCTTTTTAAAATATATTTTATTGATTATGCTACTACAGTTGTCCTATTCCCCCCTTTATTTCCCTCCACCCTGCACACCCACTTCCCCCCACATTCCCTGCCTTTAGTTCATGTCCATGTGTCACCAGTTCTTTAGATTCCACATTTTTTATACTATTCTTGCCCTCCCCCCATTTTCTACCTACCATCTATGCTACTTATTCTCTGTGCCTTTTCCCCCTTCTCCTCCTTCCACTCCCCTGTTGCTAACCATCCATGTGATCTCCATTTCTGTGGTTCTCTTCTTGTTGTTTCCTTAGTTTGTTTTTGTTTTAGGTGTGGTTGTTAATAACTGTGAGTTTGTTGTCCTTTCACTGTTCATCTTTTTTATCTTCTTTTTCTTAGATAAGCCCCTTTAACATTTCATATAATAAGGGCTTGGTGATGATGAACTTCTTGAATTTGATCTTATCTGAGAAGCACTTTATCTGTCCTTCCATTCTAAATGAAAGTTTTGCTGGATAGAGCAATCTTGGTTGTAGGTCTTTGGATTTCATGACTTGGAATACTTCTTTCTAGCCCCTTCTTGCCTGCAAGGTCTTTTTTTAGAAATCAACTGACAGTCTGATGGGAAGTCCTTTGTAGGTGACTGTCCCCTTAGCTCTTGCTGCTTCTAGGATTCTCTCCTTCATTTTAATCTTGGCTAATGTAATGATGATGTGCCTTGGTGTGTTCCTTCTTGGGTCCAACTTCTTTGGGACTCTCTGAGCTTCCTGGATTTCCTGGAAGTGTATTTCTTTTGCCAGATTGGGGAAATTCTCCTTTATTATTTGTTCAAATAATTTTTCCACTGGTGGCTGTTCCTTTCCCCCTTCTGGTACCCCTATAATTCGGATGTTGGAGTGTTTAAAGATGTCCTGGAGGTTCCTAAGTCTTTCCTCATTTTTTTGAATTCTTGTTTCTTCATATTTTCCTGTTTGGTCATTTTTTTCTTCCTTCTGGTTCACTCCCTTGATTTGAGTACCAGCTTCCTTTTCATCACTATTGGTTTCCTGTGCAATTCCCTTCATTTTGATTAGTTTAGCCTTCATATGTTCCTCTAATTTGTGACTAAAATCAACCAGTTCTGTGAGCATCCTGATCACTAGTATTTTGAACTGCACATCTGATAGGTTGGCTATCTCTTGGTCACTTAAAAGTATTGGCTCTGGGGCTTTGATATGTTCTTCCTTTTTAGTCATTTTTGGGGGTCTCGTTGTGCCTATTATGTATGAGGGGCAGAGCCTTAGGTATTCACCAGGGCAGGGCAACTCAATTGCTGGGTTGTTAAGCTGTATGTGGGGGTGGGGTTCGAGAGGGAATAATGGTGCTTGCTCCATTTTCTGCAGGACCTCAGTCCCTTCTGCAGCTTCCGTGAAGCAAATTGGTCCATTCTGGTGCTGATGCCCATGTGGGTGGGCTTGTGTGCATTCTAGGACCCTGTGGGTCTCTCCAACAAACTCTCCTGTGAGGCTTGGAGTCTCTCCCTGGGCCTCAACCCCCCACAGGTGTTTTCAATAAGTGTTTTGAGGCTTTATTTCCTGGTGCTAGGACCTTTGGTTGTGCGATCTGTCTCGTTCCCCAGTTATCTGCATGTGAATGTGGGACCACTGCCTGGTCAGCCAGCCACCTCGCGCATGGTACCCCGCTTCTCAATTGCTGCCTTGCTGGGTCTGCCCGTTGCCATCCCATGGCTGGGGTCTTCCAGCCGCCACCTGGGTGCCCAGGGTCTGCTTGGTGCCATCTTGTGCACCCGGGGTACCTAGTGTGCCTGGTGTCACCCCTTCCTGTGCTGCGACCCCTCTCCACTCGGCTGCCCAACTCCACCATGCCTACCAGTCTGGATGAATGTGTCTATTTAAGCTACCTGACTGTCTGACTTCCATACAGTTCAATTTTCTGTCAGTTCTGGTTGTTATTTTGTTTCTAAATTTTGGCTGTCCTTATTTTGGTCATGCGAGGAGGCACAGTGTTTATCTATGCTTCTCTCTTGGCTGGAAGTACATGCCTCATTCTTAAATTAATTGGATTAGTCTTTCCTTCCCTTTTTAACTGTGGATATGATATTCATTTGAAATAAAATGAAGTTCATTTGTTTTCACTTTTAGATTTTTTACCTTAATGCTTTTATTAATTTATTTCCTAATATATAAAGCATTAACATACATTCAAAACTCAAATAATTAAAAAAGATACACTCAGGCAAGTATGATTCCTTCCTGTATCTTTTTCATCCTGTTTTTCCTTTATGTATAATCTATTCATTGTATTTGGTGTTTTCTTCTTTTGTAAAGGTTAGCAGATGTGTATATTTTCTTATTTCTCTTTCATGCACACAAATGGCAGCACATGTTTATGCTTTTGTATTTTGCCTTTTGTGTTTAATATCATCCATTTGGAAATCACTCTATATCAGGTCATAGAGATCTTATTCTGTTTTAAAGTTGTACTATATTCACTGTACATATGTAACATAGTTTTTTCAAGCTCTCTCTAAGCTTGGGCATCTAGGTAGTTGGTAATATTTTGCAACTACACATATTCCTCCAATAAATAACCTTGATCATGGGAATTTTCACACTGCTAGAGTCATATCTTCAGAGCAAATTCTGAGAAGTGGGCCTTGTAAGTTGTAGGATAAATGCTTATGTGGTTAGTTAGATATTATCCAACTGTCCTTCATTAGATGTTGTATCATTTTGCATTTTGTAACTGTTTTTCATAGCCTCTGCATTGAATTTATACAAAATTATACAAAATTATGTGCTGTTAACATAATATTATTTCCTAATTTTTTTAAATCGCACTGTATCACAGGCAGTTTAACATGTTATTAAAGCTCTTTGTGAATGTGATTGTATATGATTGCATTATACTCCATTGAACAACCATACCATTATGAATTTATTCATCTTTGAACATTTAGAATGTTTTTAAATATTAGTATTTTACATTAAGTGATAATGAATGTTTTTCATGTATAATGTGCTCATTTGTAAGACATTGTCACTAGAAATATACTTCTGAATTTTCATCCCATATTTTCACTTTACATGTGAAGGACATTGAAGCTTGAAGAGATAGCAAAAATCTCTGCTTACATGTATGAGAACTTTACACATTTTATGAGAGCACTTTAGCAGAAATATTTTGCTAAAACCAAATCATTTATTCAGAAGTATGAGCAATAAAGTCTTTGTTAATCATAGTCATTAATGAAGTGCAATGCAGAAGAGAAGAAAACTTTGAAAATGTGAACTGAAGCTATCCCTGTACCCTCCATAATTCAAAATGCCTTTTTTTCTTTCATGGCAGAGTGTCGGGTTTATTGAACTTTGGGGTTTTAATAAAGAGCTTCAGAATGATTGCCAAGTACTTCAAGTGCTCTCTTAGTGCACTTGGTGTTTGCAAGGATTTTCATTTCACAGATTACTTTATCCAGTAATTTCAGAAATGAAGTGTTTTTCTTTAAGCTCCCAAAGATACAATACAATGTGCACTGAAAATTGGTGCCTTGCATTGCCTTTCTGTCTTAGCATGGGTCACTCTTCTGAGAAGCAAGTTGAATTTTTAATAGAATTTGTCTTTTCTCTCTCAGAATAGACTGCTTGCTTTGGTTAAAACTACAACATAGCTATGGGGACTGGAGGTTTTCCCTGTGGACACAATCATTTTATAAGCTACAAAATTTGACATTTGTGCTGACAATATTGTATCAGTCCCATTCAACCACCTGACTATCCTTCCTTTTGCTGCTGACCTGTCAGGCCTCCAGCCTCCCTTAGTGTCATGCTCAGTAAGGCACCACTCATTTAAAACCCGCCAGAGTTTCTGCTTCAAACCTTGCCTGGCTGCCTGGATACTACCCTTGCCTTGGATTTTTCTGGTCTCAAAGCACCTGCCAACTGTAGCTCAGGCTGCTTCATCCTTGCAAACACCAAGTGCACTCAGAGAGCACTTGAAGTACTTGGCAATCATTCTGAAGCTCTTTATTAAAACCCCAAAGTTCAATAAATCCAAAGTTCATCAGCTTTACTCCGAATTGTGAATTCCTTAACAAATGTCACCATCCACATCATGTTCCTGGCCTGTTGGCACTTGGCCACATCTGGGCCTAAGTCAGACAATTTCCATCCATTGTGTGGTGCCATGAGATGGAAAAGCTCCCACATCCAACTACAGACATCATCCAGCTGGCAAAGAGATTCATAACTTTTGGCTACGGAACCTCAGAGCAACTGTCCTGATCAATACAGGCTCAAATGTTGACCTGAAGAAGTTTTGTTAAGGTTTTGTGCGCAGCCCACAGTTTTTCTCTTAATCATGTGAGTTAAGTTGGGGTCTCCTATATATTTTTTAAACCAAAGGGCCAGGTAGTGTGCCTTTACCACTTTACCACCAAAATAGAAAACAAGTTTTTACCCTCCCAAACCCCCAGTTCCTCTCTCTTAGTCTCTCTCTCAAATACACACACACACACACACACACACACACACACACACAAATCTACAACAAAAAGTGAAAAGTAATAAAAATGGTAGACATGTGAGTAAATGTAAAGTCTGTCATTTTTTATTTTAGCTTCTATATTTCTTTAAGAGAAAACTGATTTTTAAAGAATAAATGATTGATAACATTTTGTTGTGGGATTTTTAACAGATGTAGAAGTTTTTTTTGTTTTTTTTTTAATTTTTTTAATTTTTATTTTTTTATTGATTATGCTGTTACAGTTGTTCTATTCCCCCTTTATTCCCCTCCAGCCTACCCCCCATCCCCACCATCACCCCCCCTTTAGTTTATGACCATGTGTCTCAAGTCCTTTAGATTCTATATTTCCCATGCTATTCTTGCCCCCCCCATCTATTTTCTATCTACTATCTATGCTACTTATTTTCTGTACCTTCTCCCCCCCTTCTCCTCCTCCCACTCCCCTGTTGCTAACCCTCCTTGAGATCTTCATTTCTATGTTTCCACTCCTGATCTAGCTGTCCTTTTAGTTTGCTTTCGTTTTAGGTGTGGTTGTTAATAACTGTGAGTTTGTCGTCCTTTCACTGTTCATGTTTCTTTAACTTCTTTTTCTTAGATAAGTCCCTTTAACATTTCATATAATAAGGGCTTGGTGATGATGAACTCCTTGAATTTGATCTTATCTGAGAAGCACCTTATCTGTCCTTCCATTTTAAATGAAAGTTTTGCTGGATAGAGCAATCTTGGTTGTAGGTCTTTAGATTTCATGACTTTGAATGCCTCTTTCTAGCCCCTTCTTGCCTGTAAGGTCTCTTTTGAGCAATCCGCTGACAGTCTGATGGGGACTCCTTTATAGGTGACTGTCCCCTTAGCTCTTGCTGCTTCTAGGATTCTCTCCTTCATTTTAATCTTGGCTAATGTAATTACGATGTGCCTTGGTGTGTTCCTTCTTGGGTCCAACTTCTTTGGGACTCTCTGAGCTTCCTGGATTTCCTGGAAGTCTATTTCCTTTGCCAGATTGGGGAAATTCTCCTTTATTATTTGTTCAAATAAGTTTTCCACTGGTGGCTGTGCCTTTCCCCCTTCTGGTACCCCTATGATTCGGATGTTGGAGCATTTAAAGATGTCCTGGAGGTTCCTAAGACTCTCCTCATTTCTTTGAATTCTTGCTTCTTGACTCTTTTCTGTTTGGCCATTATTTGCTTTCTTCTGGTCCACTCCATTGATTTGAGTCCCAGTTTCCTTTTCATTGCTATTGGTGTCCTGTGCAATTCCATTCATTTCAATTGGTTTCGCCTTCATATATTTGTCTAATTTGTCGGTATAATCAACCAGTTCTGTGAGGATCCTGATCACCAATGTTTTAAACTGTGTGTCTGAGAGTTTTGCTATTTTTTCATTGCTTTGGCTCTGGGGCTCTGAGATCCTCCTGCGCCATTCTTGGTCTGTTCTGGCCCTTTAAGTGTGAGAAGCGGCGCCTTGGATTCCCAGGTCAGTCGCTGGGTTGTGACGCTGTATGTGGGGGCATGGCCAGAGCGGGGAAATGGCACCCCCTCTGCCGCTTCTCACAGCTGGGTGCGGAGGAGCAGAGACTTAGGTGGTTCACCTGGGCCGAGCCACTCAGAGTCGCTGGGTTATGACGCTGTATGTGGAGGTGGGGTCAGAGCAGGGAAATGGCGGCGCCCTCCACTGCGGGTTGCCGTGGGGACCTGCAGGCCGGTCCAACCGCTCACTCCCTCGCCTGTCCACCCACACACAAATGCGCGACCTCAGTCAACATGCAGCCCCGGCCCGGCTGTCTCCCCCGCGGTCACTCGCCTGGGTGCTGGCTGGGTCGCTCACTAGGTCTGACCCTGCACCTGGATTCTGCCAGCCTGAGTGTGTCTGGCCGAGTCCTCCTGTATAACCTGCTCCGCCAGCCGCTGGTTTCGCCCCTTACCGGTCAGGCTGAAGAATTTGTTGTTAACGGACTTCCGAAAAGTTCAATTTTCCGTGTTCTGGCTGTGTTTTCTGTTGCTAATATTAAGTTTTCTCTAATCTTGGTTGTGTGAGAAGGCACGGCACATCCACCTATGCCTCCATCTTGGCGGAAGTCCCAGATGTAGAAGTTAAATGTATGACAAAATAGCACAATGCATAGGAGAGAGAATAGAATTTTACTATTTTAAATGTTTTGAATTATACATGAAGTGATGTAATACTAATTATAAGTAAACTGCGATAAAGTAGGGATACACATTATAATCCCAACAAAATGTAGTAAAAGTAGGACAAATAGGTATCAGTTAAAATCCAATAAATAATATATAATAAAAGATAAAAATGCAAGTAACAAAAAACCAGTAAATGAAAACAAACAAAAAAAAGCAATGTATGGGACAAAGAGAAAACAAATAGCTTAGAAGATAGACCTAAATTAAACCTAATAAAAAACAGTTAATTCATTAGGAAGATAACACAATCCTGAAAGTAAATGTACCAAATAATAGAACTACAAAATACATGAAGAAAAACCTGATGGAACTAAAATAAGAAACACAGAAGGCCACAGTCATACTCAGTGACAAGTAGATGAAACATCACACATAAGGCTATAGAATATGTGAACAACATCATTAACAAACTTAACTTTATTCACATTTATAGATCACATCAACAATTACTGAACATACTTTTCATGTGCACATGGAATCTCCCTCAAGATAGATCATATTTTAGGCAACACATATGTACCAATATATCTGAAAAGACTAAATACTCTCACAGAATGCATTCTTTGAACAGAATTAAATTTGAAATCAATAATAGTAAGATATTTAGAAGGTGCTCTAAACCTTGGATATTAATTAACACTTTTCAAAATAGTCCACGGGTCAAAGAATACATAGCAAAGAAAATGAGCAAAATATTGAACTGAATTCTAATAAAAACATAGCATGCCAAAATTTGGGAGATGCTACCAAAGCAATACATAAAGGGAAATTTATACCTTTGCATGCTTATTTCAGAAATAAGTAAGATTTAAAATCAATGACTAAGTTTACATTTTAAAAGATGTAAACTGCCTATTTCAAGACTTCCTATTGATGTAATGCTGCAGTATTTGAGATATAATGGTAATATATGTACATAGACAAATACCACAAATGAAGAGAACATATCATTCAAAAAAAAGGCTCACACTTACATAATCAACTGATTTTCAAAAAAGAGCTCAATGCAATACAAAGGAGAAAGAAAATATCTTCAACAAATTGAGCTAAAGTAACTTCATTAACGTTGAAAAAATAACCTTGACTTCTTTCTTCATGGTACATAAAAATTAATTTGAGATGTAAATGTGAAAATTAAAACTGTAAAACTTTAAAAAACATTTAGAACATCTTTGTGAACATGAAGTGTTCAAAGACTTCCTAGAGCAGCCAGAAAAAATTGAACTCATGGAAAAATGATAAGTTGCATTTTGAAATAAAAATTACGTTTTTCAATAATCATCTTCATGAAATTAAAAATGCAGGCCATACAGAGGTTGAAAATATTAGCAACACAGAGATCTAACAAAGAACTTGTGCCCAGAATATATAAAGATCTCTCAAAACTGACTAATAAAAAATGGACAATATACACAAACAAATACTACATGAAAGATGATATGTAAATAGTAAGTACATGTAAAGATTCTCAATGTCATTAGGCATCAGGGAAATAAAAATTAAAACCACAGTGGTAAAACCACGTGGAAAACTGGTTAGTGATTTCTTAATAAGTTAAACATACATCACCCTTACTTAGATCTAATATTCTATTCCTTGGTATTTACTTAAATCAAATAAAAAATTTTGTTCACACAAAGATTTGTATGTGAATGTTTACAGTAGTTTTATTTATAATAACCCAAAACTAGAAATAACCCAAAAGTCTATCAAGAGATAGTAAATTGGTCTATTCATGGAAAGAAATAATATTTAGCAATGAAAAATAATGAGTTGTTGATATACACACCAACATGTATGAGTCTCAGACATAATGTTGACTAAAAGATGACAGACTCAAAGCATTCCATATTTTGATTTCAGATAGATGAAGTGCTAGAACATACCAACCTAGCCCATGGCTACATAAATCAGAACACTGATTGCATAATAGGGGGTGGGATGTGATTAGAATGAGGAAGCCACCAGGGTCTTTTGATTTTTATCTTGAGTGGCTGTAGATTACATGTGTGTATATTACATGTGAGTGTTGTGTGTATACAATCAAATATCATTGAACTATATACTTCAAATATTGTTTATTTTACCATATTTAAATTTAACTTCAGGAATAAAAAGTTTTCAAGTTAATTATTTGAGATAAGATGTTTAGGCTGAATAATACTCAAGGAACTTTTTTCAGCACCCAAGTAATCACTCTTCTTTCATGATCTAGTTTGTTTGACCTACAAATATTTTATGATATGTGTTTGTGAAACTTCAGTGAAAACAGCTTTCTGTTCTGAAGCTATATTCTTAAAAGTTATTCAAAGTCACCAAAACACAATTATCAATTTCATAGTCAACATTAACTTTTAACTAAAATATATATAACTGTCCCAGCTGGTGTGGCTCAGTAGATTGAGTGCTGGCCTGCAAAGCAAATGATTGCCAGTCTGATTCCCAGTTGGGGCACATGCCTGGGTTGTGGGCCAGGTGCCCAGTGGAGGGCATGTGACAGGCAACCACACATTGATGTTTCTCTCCCTCTCTTTCTCTCACTTACCCTC
This sequence comes from Artibeus jamaicensis, assembly GCF_021234435.1. Lineage (NCBI taxonomy): Eukaryota > Metazoa > Chordata > Mammalia > Chiroptera > Phyllostomidae > Artibeus > Artibeus jamaicensis. The sequence continues at coordinate 2,326,187 of NW_026522028.1, read as the reverse complement.
TCTCTAAAAGTAAACAAAATCTTTAAAAAAAATAAAATATACATAAACCATATAATTACTATTATTCCTGCCAATATAAGTTATTGGGTTTGGGGGGGGGAATTCTTTCTTTTACTTAGAAATATTAAAGAATAGACCAGGAAGATTATTTATTTATTTATTTATTTTTAAGACTTTATTTATTTATCTTTAGAGGGGAAGGAGAGAGGGAGAGAAACAGCAATGTATGGTTGCATTTCATGCATCCCCTGCTGGGGACAGGCCTGCAGGGAACCAGTCTGCAACCCAGGAATATGCCCTGACTGGGAATCGAACTGCGATCCTCTGGTTCGCAGGCCTGTGCTCAATCCACTGAGCTACACCAGCCAGGTGAGGAAGATTATTTAATAAGTGTTCCCTAAGATACCTTGTAATCTGCAATGTTGGGTAAAGATCAGAGAAATTCTTGAAATACATTAGTGATTTGAGTAAAATTAATTCAAACTTACTTTTAAACTACTTGGTATAGAATTACCACATTCCCCTACATTACATGTACTGAAGGAAATACGATAATTTGCAAATGTGGCTTTTACTGAAGGAAATATCAACTATTCACAACTATTTGCAGTACTTAAATGCAGCAGATAAGAGGATTCTTGACACAAATAATATAACCAGCATAACATCAATAACTCAGGATGACACATTGCTAAAAACTTAAAGGGGGTAGCCTTTTTTGTCCTGATTAGAATGTCATCATTCATCTATTCTAGCTAATATCCACAAGGAAAGGTATGGGGAAATTTAGATGTCTATAGCTTTCAAAAATTGGTTCATCTCTTTCCAGGCTAAGTGAATTATTTATCAGTGACTCAGCACATCTGTGGTGTTTGAAGGCATATTGCATAAATTTAAAAGGAGTTTTTATTTATTTCTGTAGCCAAGAAACAAATCCAATTAAAATAAATAATTTGGAAAGATTTTTATTTTTGAAAGTTATGGATAGTTTCTCCAATATAAAAATTCAGTGTCTGCATTTTATAAAGCACTTTGTACTTAGATGCCAATGCATTTTCAGTGCTTAGCTGCTCACATGTTAAACAACATGAACTGCTATGAAATGCTGTTGTAACTAAGATTTCAGGGATATTAGAGTATAAAATAAAACAGAATTGAAAACAGCTGAAGCCACACTTTCTCTTTCTTAACAGAACCTCAGCTATGTCTAGGTATATCTACTCTATTTTCAGTTCCACAGAGAGTTTTCCTATTTGCCAGTCGAATAAGAGCATAGAATTCTCTTGGTTATTCCTTTTGTTCCACATAGGTTGTGTGACCTAAGTTGGTCTAAAGAGAATAAATTTTATTCTATGATTTGAGGAGAATTTACTCTATTTTTGTCTTAGTGACCAAAAAGTTAAGCACTCCTAGTTGTGATTGACATTCTATGGAAAAGAAGTTATTGTTAAGGAGAACAAAGTAGAGAGGGTTGCATATTTCATTGAATCACTCAATCACTGATGTTCCTGTACTTGACCCTGCACTACTTCTAGTCTTCATGGTATGCAAGGAAATGCATTTCCTTATTATCTAGGAAAGTTTAATTTAGTTTTTCTTATCAAAAGTTATTTTCTAAGCAATATGGAGGCATGTCATCATTATCTATATTCAGGCCTTGATTCATAGTAAAACATTTTACTATTAGACTGAGTTTTAGGCTAAAATAAGATACTCATGATAGTTCATGGTTCTTGTCTATCTTGTCTATTTGCATTCAAACAACAGAAAATAAGTGAATATGTTTTGGTTCTTATGCTGCAATCCAATTCTGAAGGAGTTTACCAGACTATCTCCAGGAATACCAGCAGATAGCATTGTTGGTAGCTGAGAGACTCCAAAATACTATAAACTATGGAAAACCTAAGGACTGAAAAAAAAGCCTCAAGTATAGAAATACAGAGACAAACAATGAATGAAACCCAAGAGTATTGGACTGATGTATAATGATTTTAGAATATTGAGATTCAAGGAGAAGTAATTTCCATTCTATCTGCTCTCTGACTATTGAATCGTCATAAATGGCAATAGCCTTATTGAAGCTTTCTGGACTGTTAGAGAATTGTGATTCAATTTCACTGCAGAGCATAAGATACTGATGAAAAGCAGGATGAAGATTATTTCTCTTAAGTGTGAGAGGTAGGAAATATATGACCTGTGCTTAAACTATTGCCCATACAGAGATAATTTTACAATGTGAACTTAACCTTCACAAGTCAGGAAAATGAAAATCACTCATTATTAAATAGTAAAGGACTCAGAGTCCTATGAGATAATCAGAAGAAAAATGGGAAATAAACAAAATTTTAGACAAGCACAATCTTTATGATCCATGTAGCAGAATATCACTGTTACTGTTAAAGCCATAAGAAGGGTTCCAGTACAAGATGATAACATAGGAGGCTCATGAAGTCACCTCTTCCCATTGACACACTGAATCTACAGCTACACAAAAAGCAATTCTCTCTGAAGAAAATTCAGAGACTTCCTGAGCAACTCCTACACTTGGGGTGAACGAGAAAATACCCACATTGCCCACATGGAAATGAGTAGGAAAGGCTGACACCTTCTCATAATAAACCCCTCCCTATGCACAGAGCCCTACAATCTGGAGGGACCTCCCAGCTTTTTCCAAATCCAAGGGTGTGGATCCCACATCCAACACCATGACTTTTAAGACTCCCACCTGTGAAATGGGCCTCCAAAACGCCTAGCTCTGAAATCCGATGGAGCTTGCATCCATGAGACCCACAAGCCTACAGCAAACAAAGACAGTTCTTGACAGGTTTCTGAGGACTTACCATTGCTCAGGGCTCAGCACAGAGGGAGTCAGCAAAAAAAAATGTCCATTTCCAAGTCTTTCCCTATAAGAGGACTATTTGCATACTTTAACAACTGCTCCCTGAAGAGAGTTAGGCTTCTGATTTAGTAAATGCTAGTGGCTGGCTGCGATCCTTCACTAAAGCCGACTACAAATTGCCAATATCTCCTTGCAAAGAGCTTGAACACATCTGGTACCAAGTTTTTGTGTCTGCTGCCCAAGGAACAGACACCTGGATCACCTGGCTCCGATAGCCAAAGGGACTTTCATTCATGAGTTCCAGAGAACTGTAGCAAACAAAGACACACTTATTAATGGGCAGTGTGGGGGGGGAGGAACCCACCTCCCACAGCTATATACCCATGCCTAACACAGAGGGAGCATGCAAAAAAATTCCATCTCCCAGTTTTTCCATGAACTTCACAGTGGAGAACCCTGACAAACCCTAGCTCAGTAGTGTAACAGGGTGCAGCCAAGAGGGGTCCCCAAATAATGATTTGTAATGGGGTCCAGAAGAGCTTGGAGATGATCAGCTCCTCCCCACAGGGCCACACCTGCTGAGAATGCTGGCAGCTGTGGCCAATGGTGGGAGGAGCCAGAAATGGGGCTGCAGAGGAAAATTGGTGCAGGGATTTAAACCCAGGCTTGGTGGCCATTTGGGGTCTTTTCGAGGACCACTCCACTTTGGAAGTGCTCTCCTTTGCCACATGGATGGTGCCAGGAGCCTGAATCACAGACTTCTACTTCTTTCCTGAGATGCAATACCCCAGACTGGGCAGAGGGAGAAGGAAGGACTGTGTACATTTGTGGATATTCTGAAGAACTTTAGTCTGTATAACTTCTAGATAAATAATAATTCCTTTTCTTTTTACTAATCTCTGGCATTGAGAGACGTCTTTCCTCTGGTGGCAGGCAAAGCAAACCTTGTAGAGGAGAGGAACCCCTGAAGAAGAAGGGGGATCCTTTTGGTAATAGTGTATTGTTCAGCTCCTGCACCCCGATCTGTGCTATAACAGTAGGGGAGCAAGGTTAACACCAGCAGTGGTTAAGTCATGTTAACAGTATGTCCCCTGAATATGATGTGATGAGAATAACACTACCTCTGTGGTTTTTCTTGCAAAAACGCAACCTCAGTCTAATCATGAGAAACATACAATAACAAAAATGTGCTAAATTATCCTTTTATTTTTAAAGACACTTGAACTTAAATGAGTTTAGGTATCAAAAACCATGTTATTTTTAAAAACTCAACCTCTAAATCATGCATTCATTCATCAGCTATTTTCTTCCTTAAACATCTATGTTCCTCTCCTACCCACACTCTTAAAAACCTTGAAAGGCCTCCTTAGGGATGCCTTCTGTTTCCTTTGCCTTCCAGTTCTTATTTCCACTATTTTCTTTTAACACTCTCTCAGCAATATGATCATCATCCCATCCTTTTTGCATTTAAGATGTTTTGCTGTCAACTATTATCTTTACTCTCCTCCATAGATAATCATTTTCCTGCAGACCAAGTCTAACTTAAGAGTTGGGCCACACATGCTTTATAATAAATTGAATATAATTCCACCAAGCAATGCAAACTAACAAACTACTGATGAATGTAACAACATGGATCAATGTCAAAAATGTTATATTGAGTAAAATGAACTAAGCCCAAATTGTCTGTGACATTCCATTTATATTAAGTTCTAGAAAAGCCCTCTGGGGGTAGGGAATTTTCTGGGACTGAGAATAAGGGACATTTTTGGGGTAAAGGAAACATTCTATAATTTGTAGTAAAGAGTCTATGAATATGTACATTTATCAAAATTTATTATACATTGTATTTTTAAAGGGTTTTATATATTCTAGAGAGAGGGGAATAATGAGAGAAAGAGGGAAACTTCAATGTGTGGTTGCCTGTTGCGTGCCCCCTACTGGGGACCTGGCCCCGCAACCCAGGCATGTGTCCTGACTAGGAATCAAACCAGCAACCCATTGGTTTGCAGGCCAGCATTCAATCCACTGAGCCACACTAGCCAGGGCTAAATTATATATTTAAATCTACATAATTTGTTTTATGTGAATTATGCCTAAAAATGGGAAGAACGAGAACTCCAAGGTAAAAAACTAACAAAAGTTATTATCAGTTAATATTTATTAGTTAATATTTGGGTCATTTTCTAAATAGCTGCTATCATTTTCAATGTAGAAATCTGTTTCTGACTTTTTATAGAAAATGTGAAGACCTGGAAACATTGTAACCACATTTTCACATTAGCCTAGCAGTTGGGCTGTACACCAAATAAATCCTTCCATCTAAGCTGGACATAGACCCAACTATTCTCCAATGTATATTGCATCCAAGCAGTTTTATTTATTTATGTTGTCTCTAGGTACATATGTATTCGAGTTTATTACTCTGGTTAGATACCTTTCATCCAATGAGGGCTTCTTTTGTTTGGTCCTTTGGTCTAAATTCTAGTCCTTACTCCTTATGTCACTGTTGCCCTAGTATTTGGGCAAACTGGGAACATCCTTAGATTACACATACATATAAACAGCATATTCATATTCTCATTGAAATGAGAGACCTATAAGTTTACCTGATCGAATATGCAATGGACCTTAGCAGAGGCAGATCTTTACCATTGACCCAGGTTCTCTGGAGCTAGACACTTTTTATAAAGGTACAAAGATGCAAGAAAATAATTTGTAAAAATTATAGAATGCTTATCTTCAATGAAGACACAACTTTATGAATGCTTACTTTTTTCCTGTTTTTTTCTCCCTGAGTTTGAATTATAACAATTTCAAATTCTAAAGTCTATATTATTAAAATCACTGAGTATATCTCAGTGCATAGCGGCATTTTCCCCCCAAAGGGCTTGCAGTTTAATGCACAGCATGTAAGTGATTTTATTAATGAAATTTTCTGCTAGCTTAAAGTTACTCCATTTTTAACACTGCCTGAACATTTTATAGGTCACAAAAATATTTTTAAAGGTTTCTTAATGGAAAAGAGACTAAAATAGGTTAGATTAAAATAAACTTCACCTTCTATCAGAGACTAGGCATGAGACATTTCCATTCAGAAGGAGGATTTTTTGGCTTAGATTCACCTGCTGAATCAGGCATGAAGATCAGATTTCTAGCTTAGCTAGGGAACTTTATTCAGGAGACCACATTCTCAGTTTCATTCAGTAGCACATCCAGCGAAACAGAAACACTGCAATTAAGTAATCATCCAGTTTCCTTGTAAAAACACATTATGTTCCACCCCTTGCTGGTGTTGCTTAGTGGATTGAGCACCTACAATTGGATTCCCAGTCAGGGCACATGCCTGGGTTGCAGGCAGGTCCCTAGTAGGGGGTGCGTGAGAGGTAACCACACACTGATGTTTCTCTCTTTTTCCCTTCCTTCCCCTCCCTCTAAAAATAAATAAAATCTTTAAAGACATAAAAATACACATATGTTCCAGATGATATCAAGAGGGTGTGATAAGCAATACATAGGACATAGGAATGTAACATATTAGCATAATGTTTTGAAACCCATTGTAAACAGTACTTACTAATCAGGGCAACAGAAGGTTGAGAAAAAAAACTAATGACAGAAAAGCTCTGTTAGTAAACACCTGTAGATTGCAATTGGAAAAGTTTTATTACCATTATAAAGAAATTAATTTTAAGTAAGCATTCATTTGCTTCCTTGCAAACATTTCCTCCGATTCACTTTTCTGGGTCGCTAGCCAGTAGGCTAGTTGCATTTTCATTGTAGTGTCTATGATATAAAATATAATAATTTACATTACTAAATTAGGGAGAAAATACAAATTGAACTTCTGCTTCTCACACTAGTAGTAAACAGATCTGGTTTGAAAGATGAGATTTGATTTTGACCAAGTATTCTAAGCTTAAAGCGAAGTGACTAACAATGATACAATTTTCCTGGACATGCTTTGAAGGTTCAAATAAATTTAAAACTTTGAGTCAAGTTGGGGATGTGAAGTAGGGTGGGGAGGAAAAAGAGATTCAAGGTGACATTGCAATCAGTTGTGCATTGGTGTTTATTTACAAATGGATTGACCTGGATTTAGAGCGACCGGGGACAGAGTTAAATTTTACCAGGCCAGTGCCCTGAATGGCTTTGTGCAGTGAGGTAGTTGTCAAGGTCTAGAATGATGCTTCCAAGATATTCATGGCCTTTTCCACCAAACTAGGTCAGCAGTGTTTGGATGTCAACTTTGTCAAGTGTCACTAAATGTCCTAAAATAATCTTTAATTTCTCTCTACATGAAATAGTCAAGGGAGAAATAAATGTAAGAATCTAAATTGTCTGGGTTATTGTCTAACTTTTCTTAATTTGATAGAATACAGTCAAATATATTTTTAAACTTTATCTCTAATGCAACTAAAGGTAGTGATTTGAAACCTCCAAACAGTGAGTGTTACTATCCTTTGTGCTTTATATTAATTATCTGATACAATCTTCACTATGCCTCTCTGAAGTAAGGTTTATTTCTATTATAATTCTCATTTCATAAATGAGGAAACAGATTTTAATTTCTTCACAGGCACTATACTAATCAGGGGATGATTTGGGATTTAAATTATGATCTGTCTTATTTGAAAAATACTTTAAACTACATTATGACATGTTGCTGCTGGGATACTGACCAGTGTATTTTTTTTAAATAAACTGCAACAGAATAAGGCAGAGTAGAAAATCTTACATGACAACACAGGTAGTGCTTGTTCATGAAACTTTTCTTTCAAATGTATGTGTACATGTGCATAGTGATCTAAAAATGCCTTTCTTACTGTATTACAGTAAAAAAAGAAGGTTGAAAAATACTGCACACTACTCTTTTGAATCAAAATAATTTGTGGCAATTATAATGTGCAAAAAAGAAAACCCCTGAAATAAAGTACTATAGCTGGAAGATTTGATTGGTAACATCCTCATCTTTACAGGCTGTGTGGACTATTTTTCATTTTCTCTTTCGCTGGATATATAAGCAGGTATCTGTCAGATGATTCTCCAGATTCTGAAAGTCAGAGCTTGACCAAGAACTGTGTGGTGCTTAGGTATACACACAAGATCTCATTTGATGCCAAGTAACATTGTGAGCTAGGGTCTATACAAATATTAGACAGAATACTGAGCTGAAATATCTTTCGCAAAGTTATCCAACTAGTATGTGACAGAAATAGAACTCAACAATGGACCCCATGATGTCATGTCCCCTTCTCCTCACACTTCCTTTAGATGTTGTATGGCAGGTGTTTCATGAATACACAGCTTTCAGGTTCAGAGCAGAAAATAGGGCACTTAAAAAGTGAGTCCTTAACCTAGTGCTGGTAATATGTTATGATTTTTTACACTAGTAATATATATGTCTTTCTTGATTTGACAGCACCAACAAAATCAATCAGTGCAATCATCCAATTTAAAGTGTTAAGTAACAGGAGTTCTGCTGTCTTGAAATTACCAGTTTGTTAGAAAAGTAAGAATCCTTTCATGTTCCTGACCTTAGTGAGTGTAGGAAGAGGGAAATGAAATTTGGCCTATTGTCAATTAGGTACTAACTGATGGATAAGGAAACTCAATTCAGCAGCAATACCTGATAATGAGGAGATTCAATTGTTTATTGCTTTTTATGAATATTCTCTTGAGTTATATAAAAATTATTTCTAAAAAATAAAGTAGAAAAAACAAAACATTATTGCTAATTAGAAGAATAATTTGATCTGGATATTCATTGAATTGACTCATCTGAATCCACACATAGAGAAACCAATTGTATTGTAACTATACAGCTATTTGCCAATCTAGTTCATCTTTTGAGTAGAGGACATCCGAAAGAGAAAACAATACATAGGACATGTCTAGAAATATCATGATGCATAGTTTAGTACCAAATATGTAATATGCATGCATGTAAAAATAATCCAAATATATGTTTATGTATAATACATTTGTTTAACTGCCTAAAATATAATTAAATATATAAATAAGAAAAATGTTAACAGTACCATAGTCATTATGCTTAGAAAAATACAAGTGACAGAAGCATGAAATACTGTATTTAGCTATAACTCAAAAATTCTCAACTGCTTTCAATATGGCTTTTCTGGGAATAGTGATAGAGTATTTAGCTACTACTAGCTTCAATTCTCTTTCTAGGAGCTAGTAACCAGGAGATGGAATGCTACAGGGTTATGTTTGGCAAAAGACATGGTGTTTCAGATGTCAGTACTCACTGGCAGTGCATAAGTTTTATGAGGATAAAGGGTTGGGAAATTATGTCTCTGTGTAATATATAAAGTCATATCACAGTTAGAATCATCTATCACCAAACAATTTCAAAATGCAGCTGTAGTATAAGAAAAGACAACTAGATTTAGAGTTAGAAGACTACATTAAAATAAAAAGCTAAAACTTAGTATCTGAGTAATCTTGAAAATTAATATAAGCTTCAGTTCCTTTCACTGAAAATTATAGATGATAATTTTTTATACAGGATGTCATGATAGTGATTTGAGGTTGAACCATATAAAATTGCTGATATTTGATCATTTTTGTTCACAAAAATGATGATTTCATTTGGATCAACCTTAGCATAATTGCTATACATGTATTGAATCCTTTGTCTTATGTTTTACATGTTATAACAGATTACAGTGATGACTTCAAATTCTACCCTCCCTATATCTGTGCAATTTGCAATATATTTTTTTAGTGTCTTCCAATCACAATTGGAGTGACCTACCTTGTCCCTTGAGTCTCAGCTCACCAACTTGACTTACTTTTTGTCAGTGGGATGTTAACATAGGTGAGCAACCACAGAGGGTTGAAGTAATCTTCAGCAATGGGGCTTGTCCTCTTGTGGTATGAAATAGAATGCTAGAAAATAAGATAAATCTGTGGAACAGCATCAAGGAGATTGAGTCATCCCATCCTGGGCCATCTTAGATCAAATGTCATCCAGCCAACCCTCAGGCTTTCTCAAACCAGGTATAATTTGTGTAAGACAACCTCCAGCTATAACCACTGTCTATAACCTCCAGTTGTTTTTTTTTTTTTTTTGTAAACCACTGGGGATTTACATCAGTATGCCTGCTATTGTGGCAACTGACAGACACAAGTTGTTATCTCATTTCATTTACATAACAAATCTATAGACACTGTTATCATCTTTACTGGACAAAAGAAGACACTGTGACCCAAAGAAGAGTTCAGTAAATCACCTTGGGTCATAATAACAGACAGTCAATGACAGAGGAAAGGTTTGGAATTAGGAAGCCTGGTTCCAGAGGCCATGTGCTATCCAGTATACTACACAACTTCGTTCTTATGAAGATGAAATGAGATTTTTTTGAAAGTGCTTTGTCAGTGTTAAAGCACGCTAAAAATATGTCATTGTTAGGAAGGTGCAATTCCTTTCCAAAAATGCTGTAAAATTCCAACTACATTTTTTCTTTGTCTCATAAAAAAGAAACCCCGGGCAAACACTAGATGATTTTAAATGCACCATTCTTTGATATACCAGTTACATAGGGAAAACTGATAAATGGTGAAGTTTCACATGCCATCTTCCTTCCAAATGGGTGATAGACTGCTGCTATTTGCTAGGCAACTAAGAAGTAAACAGAAAAATAAAGCCATGGTTTTCTTGGCAAGTGTCATTAAAAATAGATTAACTTTATAGTAAATGTAATATGTAGCATTGATCGTATGGGCCAAAAAAAAAAAACCTGAAGGGGAAATGACGGCATTAATAAGACATTTGTTAATTTTATGAAGCCTTGCACACATCAGACCACTGAACCAAAATAACCTAGGGGAATAGCAATGAAACAGGGTGTTTATTCATCAGCTTCGAGGAAGCATGCAAATACAAATTGTGCAAAACAAGATGCTGCTTATGCCTGGAAATTGGAATAAACTTAAAAAAGAAAAGTCTGGAGATGGTAATAGGCATTAAGTTTATGAGGTGTGACTTTATTAGCATGGAATATTCTCTATGGGCATGAATTTTTAAAATTCCAGTTGGTTTGCATTTTTTACATATATTGAACCCCCTCTCCCCAAAGTTATTATCTTTTACAAAAAATAAAACTAAAAAGCTGCATTGGGTGAAATGAATGATGGGTAGAACTGAAGGGAAACAGCACTCTGTGGAAGTGGGCACTCATGCTGAGCAAGGTGTGACCAGAAGAGAGACTTCTTGATTTGAGAGGATTTTGTCTGCAGGAGTCTGTTTTTTTTTTTTTTTAGTAAAATGCAGAAATTACACTTTAAAAAATAGGAAAAAATTAACTTAGCATTATAAAAAAGGAACCCAGAAGAAATGGATTAAATAGATTCAGAAAATAGACTTCTGCTTTGGAAAGCATAACTAAGACTTAAATGATTTATACAAAACCTATTGTTTTATAACAACTCCCAAAATGCTAGGTTTGATTTAACTGGCACTTAGTTTATTCATTTGTTTTCTCTTTGATAATTGTCAGCTAATTTTCTCTGTCCTTTGACTAAAAAGGAAATTTAGAGGGAACGAGAAAACAGATGAGTTTTGCTTTTGAGTGTCTTTACTTCTTCTACTATTCATCTTTGAATACAAACTATTCAACCATTCATTCATTCACTTATTAACAAACATCTACTGGGTGAAATGATAACTCCTCCTTAGGGGGTTGGCATACATAATTTCTGCTTAGGGAAAACTGTTGTAGTTTTGGATAGCATTTATTTTTCCTGACAATTACACCTTAGTAACATCCAACCATCTTTTTTCATGTGAAATTCTGGGATACTTAACTTCCTCATACTCTATTTGGTCAAACGATGTAGGTTTGGATAATTCCTGCTGAATTTCCCCTTATTGTTGTTGCTTTATTGTCCTAGCCTATCAGTAGTTTTGAATCCTGACAGTATAATCCTTCAATGGTATTTGCAAAATTTTAGGTATTTTTAAAAGTTATTGAAAAAAGTTTCCACAGTCCAAATGACTTAAAACAATAGAAACAACAAAACATATCGGTACTCTATTACATGACTCCTGGGCATGCAAATGGATATCATTGCTTTGGAAACCTGCTTGGAAATACTTATAAACATGTATTTCCCTATAACATGTGAATTCCCTATAACCAATCAATTATATTCCGAGTAACAAACACACAACACAACTGTGTGCCTCATTTTAATCAAGGGGCCTATACAAGAATAATCATGTCACCAATACCTATAATAATCCAAACTGAAAGTGAACTATATGTCCAGCCCTTGCAGAATACACAAATAAAGTTTGACATCTTCATAAAATACCACATAGCACTTAGAATGAATGAACTATGTAGTTTATAGGCAACAAATGTGTATAACTAACTCTCAAGAACATAAAGTTGAGCAAAGTAAGACAGAAGCCCAACAAATATGGCATAAATTAATTTTCTGCATTCAAAAAGCACACTAAATGAAACTATAATGTAGATGGATGAATAATTGCATAGTCAAGCTAGTTTTTAAAAGAGAAAACAAGACAATTATCTCTATGGAGGGGAATTGGGGATAATGATGGGAATGGCATGAAACATCTATGAAGGACTAGCAATTTTTTGTTTCTTGATCTCAGTTATAGTTATATACATGTTCACTTTGTGATAAATTACTGAGTTCTTCTTAGGCCTTTGTGTGTTTTTGTGTGCATTTTATTTTATAATAAGATTAAAAACAAATGATACTAATTAAAAAATTATGTGTGGAAGCACCCATACAAGATTATCTTCAGGTTCATCCATATTCCTTAGCCTAAGCTGCTGTTAAGCATCATACTTTTTTAAATGGTTGTTTTTATATAGAGCAAAACTTTCAAATAAACTACTTAAAGTCTGACCTTATATCTATCACCATTATCATTTTGGGAGGCTGGAAGCATACTTCAGAAGATAATATAGATCAATCTCCTAAAGTTAAAAACACTGGAAAATAATGACTAAGATATATAAAAGTTAACTCTTCTTAAATTTCAAATATTTTAATCACAACCAAAAGGTAATTCTGAGGTGGTCTTTTAATCACTTACAAATAGGTAATAGCATATTTAATTAATCCTGAAAAACATTTTCTCACACCTATGAAATCAGGATACAGCTTATAATCAACTGCATCCTCAATCTTTGTCAGCCATGGTTCGAAGTTAAGGTCTTGCAGAAAGAATTTTTATTTGCTTTTGCCAGCCAACTTCAGGCACTACCCATCTGAGACCATTTTAAATTAAATTCTCTGCTTGAGCTTTTTGGACCACACTGGAAGTGTGAATTCAGACCTTAGACCTGCATGAGTACTGACTAGTTCAAATTCTCTACCCAGTGAGTGCCAAGGTTTAGACATTAAGGTTCCCTTGCTGTGCCTTTCTCTGTAGCCACTCTACTGAGTCACTGAATTCTGCACTGAAGCTATAGCCTTTGGTGACCCAGTTGCATTTAGAGGACTCCTGTTAGAACACCCCTCTTCTCAGTCTTGGTTGTATTTTTCCCTTCCTTAGTAGTACATAAAATCAGTCAGAGGTGCATTCAGTTATACAAAATACAGGACACAGGTAGACATTTGCTCTTTTTTGAAAAGAAAGTATTTACCTACAATTAGACAGGAAAACTCAGACTGATTCTTACATGCACCACTTTGCTTAATTAACTATGTATTAGTTTTGGTCAAAATCTTGCTACATACTCTATATTGTTTGTAAAAGTATCAGGCAACAATAAAATTAGTGAATTTCCTTTGAGAACTGTAAGTCATTCCACAACATAAGGCAGAATTATTGTTTCTATATGCATACTTTGTGTTTTGTACTTGAAATATAAGACCCATGAAATCTCAGATTATACTTTAGTAATGTCCCATACAGCCTTGTACAGTATTGGATCTATATTAACGATGCAGTAAAATTTAGTGAATGTTTGGAGGGGTGATAAACAAGCATATGAGGTTTTTAAGAAAGAAGTTTCCGCCCTGGCTGGCGTAGCTCAGTGGATTGAGCGCGGGCCTGCGAACCAGAGTATCACGGTTCAATTCCCAGTCAGGGCACATGCCTGGGTGGCAGGCCAGTTCTCGGCAGGGGACGCATGAGAGGCAACCACACATTGATGTTTCTCTCCCACTCTTTCTCCTTCCCTTCCCCTCTCTCGAAAAATAAATAAAGAAAATATTTTTAAAAAAAAAGAAAGAAGTTTCCAAGGAGAGAGAGACAGACAAACAGACAGAAAACTTGAATGCAAAGGAAAGGTCAACATCTGGGCACAGAAGCAAAGAGAGCTTCTTGGGTGGTCTTCATTATGAACATATTTTGACCTTGCCAGGATTAGATATTATGGAAGAGTGGTTGGGAGGGGATTGGAAATCCTATCTACAAAAATGCTTGCTCCAACAGATTCATTTCACAGCCTTAGCAGGTAATAAAAGAAGCCTCTGGACTACTTACGGGATTGCCCAGGCATAGCTAGGTGCATTGACCATTTTACGTATTAATGCTCATTGCAAATAAATCACTTTTCTGGTCTCCTGTGGAAGGAAAGAAGATATTTCTGTCAGGAAGTGAATGGGGGATTACTGACTTCCTGACCTTTCCTGACTGTGATAAAAGATGACTTCTTTCCTTTCAGCAATACCTCAAAAATGGAAATTGCTCTTATAAACATACGATGTGAGAATGGAGTAAGAGCCCACTATTATTCCTTAAATAGATGGTGGCAGACGGCATCGCTGGGGAAAGGGAGAAATTCTTATTAGGGTTATTTGTCTGAGAGCTGTCAGTATGCATGTGTTTCCATTTAAAGACTGCAAAAGGGGAAGCAAGTTCTGACCGGATGTATTTTTTAAGATACTATTCTTATTCCTGCAGGATTTAACTATAGTGTATACAATACAACATTCCTGAATGCCTTGCACTATGTTTGTGATGTGGATTCTTATGTCATTTTCCTGATGAAGGAGGAAGGAATTCAAAATTATTTTGCCTTGCCTTGTTAGATCCAAATTAGAATGGAAAATAACAAGGCATGCATTTCCCTTGACCCAGGAAACGTGACAGTGACCTCATATTTCAAAACAAATGGTTATTGCTGCCCAGGCCACAGGAAAAGAGAATGTGCTAAGAACTGGACTTTTTGTTAAATGTCTTCAAGGATTTTTTGACGGCCTGATAAGCTTAAAAATGTAAAAATGATAATGTAGAATATTAGTGATATTAAATACTGATACACCTAATGTGGTCCAGAGGAAGTAACAACATATCCTTGGAGTCTTCTATAAATTAAGTCTTTTTTTTTAAGAGGTATTGTTTATATTTTTTATTTTTTAATTTTATTTAGTTATTTTTCAAGTACAGTTTTTTTTTCTTTCATCGTTGCTCGGTGGCAAATTTTGTTTTATTGAAATATGTTAATAAATATTATTTTGATAAAATTTCCTTTTATTTCTTTATGAATAAATAGATTAGCACATGAAATGTCAAGTGTCAAGAAATATTAGTAACTTTAATCGTTGAGAATGCTTTTTTTATTTTATTATTTTTTAATTTTATTTAGTTATTTTTCAAGTACAGTTTTTTGTCTATTTTTCCCATCCCAGCCCCCCCCCGCCCCTTGCTCCCCACCTCCCTCCCATTTCCACCCCCCTTAGTTCTCGTCCCTGTGTCCTTCCTATTTGTTCCTCCAAATCTCTCCCCCCTTTTCCCCTTAACTTCCCTTCCTTCTCCCCTCTGGTCACTATCCCCTTGTTCTCTATTTCAGTGTCTTTGTTTTTTGTTTTTTTTTTCTGCTTGCTTGTTTGTTTTGTTGTTTAGCTTCCTGTTAAAGGTGAGATCATATGGTATTTGTCTTTCAGCACCTGGCCTATTTCACTCAGCATAATGCTTTCCAGTTCCATCCATGTTGTTGCAAATGGTAGTAGCTCCTTCTTTCTCTCTGCAGCATAGAATTCCATTGTGTATATGTACCACAATTTTTGGATCCATTCATTTACTGATGGGCACCTAGGTTGCTTCCAACTCTTGGGTATTGTAAATTGTCCTGCTATGAATATTGTGGTGCATAGGTTCTTTGATATTGATGTTTTAGGATTCTTAGGATATAATCCCAGCAGTGGAATTGCTGGGTCAAAAGGCAGGTCCATTTTTATTTTTCTGAGAAAAATCCATACTGTTTTCCATAATGGTTGTACCAGTCTGCACTCCCACCAACAGTGAACTAAGGACCCCTTTTCCCCACAACCCCTTCAACATTTGTTGTTTGTTGCTTTGTTTATGATAGCCATCCTGACTGGTGTAAAGTGGTATCTCATTGTGGTTTTAATTTGCATCTCTCTGATAGCTAATGATATTGAGCATCTCTTCATGTGTCTCTGAATGTTCTATATGTCCTCCTTGGAGAAGTGTTTGTTCAAGTCCTTTTCCCATTTTCTAATTGGGTTGGGTATCTTCTTAGAGTGGAGTCGTGTAAGTTCTTTGTATATTTTAGAGATTAAACCTTTGTCTGAGGTATCATTGGCAAATATGTTTTCCCATACAGTTGGTTGTCTTGCTAATTTAATACTGTTTTCTTTAGCCATGCAGAAGCTTCTTATTTTGATGAGATCCCATTTGTTTATTCTTTCCTTTACATTCCTTACTCTAGGGGACAAATCAGTTTGGTAAACCTTTTAGAGTGGATGACTGAGACCCTAGATGAAAGCTGCGGGGGTATCAGATGATTTGAATGTACAATACTTTGCACTAAAAACTTTAAAAATCATCCTTGCATGTCATTTAAACACATAAATACTTTTAGTCTCATTGCAAGAAGAAAAACAATCCTTCTTTTGAAGGTGTTTATGTCACAGTGTATCTGATATTAAAATACATCAGTGGAATATGATGAAAAAGTAATGATCTTTAATTTACTTCACACACACATATGCATTTGCCTTGAAGAGGACACAGTAGAAAGAAAGGGAGGGGTGACTTCCTATCTTTTATTTAATCCCAGGTTGAGTTTGGAGCATAGAGGTAGCAGAGACTACATCCTTGAACTTGGCTTCAATTGTTTGTGCTTGTTTATTCTTGTGATCCAAGAAAAACTATAACTATTAAATTGACTTGCCTAAGCATGTACGCAGATCAGTCTTCAAGAAGCTGGATGAGTAGACTCTTCTGAAATATAATTAATGAGACTGCTCTGATACGCTTTGTTCAACTTGGGCTTGATTTACCTGAGTCCAAAGCAGCATGAGAGTGAAGGCAATGAAAACCATAATAGCATTATATGTGAGAGGTATTAATCTGAACTCAAAAGAAGCCATAAGTGCAAAGAAATACACAATGTCAGCAGCACTAACATTCTTTTTTAAAATAATTTTTATTTAATTATTTTTCAAGTACAGTATTCTCTTTTACTCCCATCCCAGCCCACCCTCCATAACCCCCACCTCCCTCCCATTTCCACCCCCCTTAGTTGTTGTCCATGTGTCCTTTATACTAGTTCCTGTAAATCCTTCCCCTTTTTCCCCTGAAATTCCCTCCCCTCTCCCCTCCGGTCGCTCTCCCCCTGTTCTCTATTTCAGTGTCTTGGTTTTCATTTTCCTTGCTTGTTTGTTTTATTGTTTAGCTTCCTGTTAAAGGTGAGATCATATGGTATTTGTCTTTCAACACCTGGCCTATTTCACTCAGCATAATGCTTTCCAGTTCCATCCAAGCCGTTGCAAAAGGTAGGAGCTCCTTCTTTCTTTCTGTTGCATAGAATTCCATTGTGTATATGTACCATAATTTTTTGATCCATTCATTTACTGACGGGCACCTAGGTTGCTTCCAGCTCTTGGCTATTGTAAATTGTGCTGCTATGAACATTGGGGTGCATAGGTTATTTTGGATTGGTGTTTTAGGGTTCTTAGGAAAGGAGGAAACAAAACTGTTATTGTTTGCAGATGACATGATAGTGTACATGGAAAATCCTATAGACTCTACTCAATAACTGCTCGAACTAATAAATGAATTTGGCAAAACAGTGGGTTACAAACTCAATATCCAGAAATCAAAGGCATTTTTATATACTAACAATAAATCAGCAGAAGCAGAAATCAAGGAAAAAATCCCATTCAATATAGCAAAAACAAAAATAAAATATCTGGTAATAAACCTAACCAAGGAGGTAAAAGATCTGTATGCAGAAAACTACACAACACTGAAGAAAGAAATCAAGGAAGACACAAACAAATGGAAACATATACTGTGTTCACGGATTGGAAGAATTAACATCATCAAAATGTCCATGCTACCCAAAGCAATATACAGATTCAATGCAATACCTATTAAAGTACCAATGACATACTTCACAGATATAGAACAAACGCTTCAAAAATTTATATGGAACCATAAATGACCCCGAATATCAGCTACTATTTTGAGAAATAAGAACAAGGTAGGAGGAATCACAATACCTGAAATCAAATTATATTACAAGGCCGCCATAATCAAAACAGCATGGTACTGGCATAAAAACAGGCACATAGACCAATGGAACAGAACAGAGAGTCCAGAAATAAACCCAACTCTCTACAGTCAATTAATATTTGACAAAGGGGACAGTAACATAAAATAGATTAAAAATAGCCTCTTCAACAAATGGTGTTGGGACAACTGGACAGCTACGTGCAAAAAAATGAAACTTGAGCACCGACTTACACGATACAATAAAATAAATTCAAGGTGGATTAAATATAAGCCACGAAACCATTAAAATCCTAGAGGAGAACATTGGCAAGAAAATCTCAGATATTTCATGCAGCAACTTTTTTACTGATATGTCCCCTAGAGCAAGGGACATAAAGGAAAGAATAAACAAATGGGATCTCATCAAAATTAAAATATTCTGCATGGCTAAAGAAAATAGTATTAAAATAAAAAGACAACCAACTATATGGGAAAACATAATTGCCAATGATACCTCAGACAAGGGTTTAATCTCCAAAATATACAAAGAACTTACACAACTCCACTTTAAGAAGACATGTAACCCAATTAGAAAATGAGAAAAGGACTTGAACAGACACTTCTCCAAGGAGGACATACAGAACATCCAGAGACACATGAAGAGATGCTCAATATCGCTAGCTATCAGAGAGATGCAAATTAAAACCACAGTGAGATACCACTTTACACCAGTCAGGATGGCTATCATAAACAAAGCAACAAACAACAAGTGTTGGAGAGGTTGTGGGGAAAAGGGGACCCTAGTTCACTGTTGGTAAGATTGCAGACTGGTACAACCACTGTGGAAAACAGTATGGGATTTTCTCAGAAAACTAAAAATGGACCTGCCTTATGACCCAGCAATTCCATTGCTGAGACTATATCCTAAGAACCCTAAAACAGCACTAACATTCTTGGCGAACACTTGCAAGTGGCCCTCTCTAGAGCTGTGCAGCACAACAACTCTTATGGGCTAATGTAAATTGCCAGTGGAGTCTAGATATTAGATTGGGGAGAGATTACCATGAATGACTTCAGAGATGCCAGGGCAGCTTTCATCCCATCTGATCATTACTGATCATTCCTTCTTAGAATATGATTTAGATCTTGGAAAATATATACATACAGAAGGGAGAGTTTACATGAAAATATTTTTACTTAGTTCCCTTTTACTGTGAATGAGACAACTGGGAGGAATTTTTGTCAAGAAAATTGAGTGTTGAGCACCCCGGGGTTAGATGGGAAATGTGTCAAGAAATCTTCACAGACTTCCCAGTCCTATTTTAGAGATTTAGTACAACCTGAATATTGAACCCTTTAATGAAGGGTGCTTTGTCTAACGAAAGGTTATATTGGTTCCAACTAAAGCTGGATAATCAGAACAGGAAATATTGGAAGGACACGTGAGTGTTTCACAGAACACAAGGCAGCTTGATCTTAGTAGGATCTGGGACCACCCACTCTTTCATTCCCTCTGGGCCTTACACAGTCCCTCTTGACTTCTTTTCTCTGAATACCTATTTCTTTATCCTCTGCTGTTTTCCTTCGTATCCCTGCATACCACCCCCTCCCGACTCCACAGTTTATGCATTTTATTACTAAGTACATGCAGAGACCAATTCCAAATTAATGGGCAAGAGAAACAGAGGAAGCTAGCCTAAGGCAGCAACCGTCAAGCTGTAATCACCTCTGACCAGGGGTGCAGGGTCATGTCGTGCAATAATATGGCTGTCTGCCAAGTCCTCTATGGTTGTCAGAAAAATCACTACTGTGGAGCAGACTCCAAAGCTAATCAATCACATGAAACTTACAGGTTTCTACTCTCATACCTGCACAGTTTTATACTACAGTTATGACTAAATGGTAAAACTTGAAGATTCAAACTGTTTAATCTCCTTTTCCTTGTAGGTATTCCCTTCAGTCCTTACTGAGTTTAACTTTGTATTTCCATACATTGTAAATAATTCTAAAATGTGGCTGTTGTAATGTAGATAAATATGCAAAGCATTCAAAGTATATAAATGCATGGAATTTGCATATTTATACCAATAAATCAAAACCAGCCTAACTTTAGAAAAACAGCATTATTACATGTGTCCCTGACCCATTGAAATAGCATATTAAAATAAGCCTAACTGAAGCCAAACAGTGCTTCTCATTTGAATGGACATAAGTCTTAATTGTTGCCTCAAATTTTAGAGCATTTCTTGATCAAAGATATCATGCAGTCAGCAGCAGCAGGACGTAAATGTGTTTAGGATCATACTTGAACTTCCCAAAGGTCAAATGTTTGGCTAACTATGTACTGTGTATATCTGCTCTCTGATACAGTTAGGAGAAAATAATTTTATCAATGATTGAAAATATGAGGAGCAATAACTCAAAGAATTCCATGTCCTGAAAGCTGGCTGGAAAGAAATGCGCTAAATATTGAGGTTTGCAAAAAAATATTCTGGGAATGGATTTTTCTTTTTTTTTTAATTTTTTTATTGATTATGCTGTTACAGTTGTTCTATTCCCCCTTTCATTCCCCTCCACCCTACCCCCCCATCCCCATCATTACCCCCCCTTTAGTTTATGATCATGTGTCTCGAGTCCTTTATATTCTATATTTCCCATGCTATTCTTGCCCCACCATCTATTTTCTATCTACTGTCTATGCTACTTATTTTCTGTACCTTCTCCCCCTTCTCCTCCTCCCACTCCCCTGTTGCTAACCCTCCTTGAGATCTTCATTTGTATGTTTCCACTCCTGATCTAGCTGTCCTTTTAGTTTGCTTTTGTTTTAGGTGTGGTTGTTAATAACTGTGAGTTTGTTGTCCTTTCACTGTTCATGTTTCTTTAACTTCTTTTTCTTCGATAAGTCCCTTTAACATTTCATATAATAAGGGCTTGGTGATGATGAACTCCTTGAATTTGATCTTATCTGAGAAGCACCTTATCTGTCCTTCCATTCTAAATGAAAGTTTTGCTGGATAGAGCAATCTTGGTTGTAGGTCTTTGGATTTCATGACTTGGAATACCTCTTTCCAGCCCCTTCTTGCCTGTAAGGTCTCTTTTGAGAAATCTGCTGACAGTCTGATGGGGACTCCTTTTTAGGTGACTGTCCCCTTAGCTCTTGCTGCTTCTAGGATTCTCTCCTTCATTTTAATCTTAGCTAATGTAATGATGATGTGCCTTGGTGTGTTCCTTCTTGGGTCCAACTTCTTTGGGACTCTCTGAGCTTCCTGGATTTTCTGGAAGTCTATTTCCTTTGCCAGATTGGGGAAATTCTCCTTTATTTTTTGTTCAAATAAGTTTTCCACTGGTGGCTGTGCCTTTCCCCCTTCTGGTACCCCTATAATTCGGATGTTGGAGCGTTTAAAGATGTCCTGGAGGTTCCTAAGACTCTCCTCATTTCTTTGAATTCTTGCTTCTTAACTCTTTTCTGTTTGGCCATTATTTGCTTTCTTCTGGTCTACTCCATTGATCTGAGTCCCAGTTTCCTTTTCATTGCTATTGGTGTCCTGTGCAATTCCGTTCATTTCAATTAGTTTTGCCTTCATATATTTGTCTAATTTGTCGGTATAATCAACCAGTTCTGTGAGGATCCTGATGACCAGTGTTTTAAACTGTGCACCTGAGAGTTTTGCTATTTCTTCATCGCTTAGATCTATGGGCTCTGGGGCTTTGAGATATTCTTGCGACATTTTTGGTCTGTTCTGGCCCTTTAAGTGTGAGAAGCGGTGCCTTGGACTCCCAGGTCGCTGGGTTGTGATGCTGAATGTGGGGGCGTGGTCAGAGCCGGGAAATGGTGACCCCCTCTGCTGTTTCGTGCTGCTGGGTGAGGAGCAGAGGCTTAGGTGGTTCACCTGGGCCGGGCCACTCAGAGTCGCTGGGTTATGACGCTGTATGTGGAGGTGGGGTCAGAGCAGGGAAATGGCTCCGGTCCAACCGCCCACTTCCTCGCCTGTCCACCCACGCACAAATGCGCGACCACAGTCAACACGCAGCCCCGCTGCCCCGCTGTCTCCCCCGCGGTCGCTCACCTGGTTGCTCGCTCCGTCGCTCACTAGGTCCAACCTTGCGCCTGGATTCCGCGTGTATGGATTCCGCGCACCTGAGACCGTCTGACTGAGTTTTCCTGTGCAACCCCGTTTCACCAGCCGCTGGTTTCTCCCCTTACCTGTCAGGCTGAAGAATTTGTTGTTAACGGACTTCCGAAAAGTTCAATTTTCCATGTTCTGGCTGTGTTTTCTGTTGCTAATATTTAGTTGTCTCTAAACTTGGTTGTATGAGAAGTCACGGCACATCCACCTATGCCTCCATCTTGGCGGAAGTTGGGAATGGATTTTTCGAAAATTCTGCTTAAGAAACACTTAGAAATATCAAGGTCATCAGAAAATATAACTGGGAATTTTACATGAAATATTATGCCCACATAAGGATTTCTATGTCCAATTTATGCCAAACTTCCTCTAACAGTAACCAGCACTCACAGCTTAGAGTTGAATGAAAAAATACTTGTCACGATCATAAACATTTTAACTGTTTTATTATAATTTATTTTGTTCCTTTTTTTAAAAGATTTTATTTATTTTTAGAGGGGAAGGGAAGGAGAGAGGGAGAGAAATATCAATGTATGGTTGCCTCTTGTGTGTCCCCTGCAGGGAACTGGCCTGCAACCCAGGCATGTGCCTTGACGGGGAATCAAACCGTGATCCTTTGGTTTGCAAGCCTGTGTTCAATCCACTGAACTACACCAGCCAGAGCTATTTTGTTTCTTTCAGACCCACCACAATTCAAACAATTAACACAACCATAATAGCTAGAATTACACAAAAGTTAAAAATTCTAAAACATGTTCTTGATGTTAGTTGTTACATTGCTACTGAGCTGTGATATGGCCACAAAGGAGGCCTTACTCGCCAAAGCCACTTTGATACAGAAGTTTGCCTGAGAGAGGTTGCCTGTCTTTTTGGTTAAAGCACAGTAAAGGAGCGTTTCTCCTCCATTTAAGCCTTCAATCTCATGCATATTTTTAAATGTCTTCTGTGCAGGTATAAAACAATTTCTTTGAACTCTTCCTTGTGAACTCTTTACACTAAAAAAACTAAATAGGCTGTGTGTGCTCCTTCCATTTACCTATGAAAACTCTTGCTTCTCTCTCTCTCCAACAGGGCCCCCTCCCAAATAAAAAGCTTTCTATTGGTAATTGTTACCCAGTGACTGCAAATCTATAAATTTAAGTTCCTTTGTTATTTTCTTGGGGGAGTGGGCAGTGCATACATGGAAGAAGCAGTGAAATATAATAAAGATGGCAGGCTCTGGAGCCAGAAAAAAATTTAAATAGGCTGTATAACGTTCATTTCTTATCTTACCTGTATGACCATACATTCAAAGCAACCATGGGAAGTCTTCAGAACCATTATCACATATATGTAATGTTTTTGGTTTAACTCCCTGCCTGTCTCTCCTGTAGTATGAGAAATGCCTTTGGGTCATCCAGACACATCCCCACACATGCCAAAATTAGTCTATGTGTAATATAAATTGGTTAGATACTATTTTTTCATGAATCTTTGTCACATGCAGAAATCAAAGTATTCAAGATTTTTGCTGCTTTGATGACATGATTTTCCAGTACTCGTTCTAAGCTTCTTTTATAATCATTATTCATATGAAGTCATTCAACTTGGAAATAATTGCTTGCCAAAACTGAGTTTCTCTGGTGAACCACTCAACACAGCTTTAGTTTTACAAAGAACACCATTCTTTGTGTGCTGTTAATCTTGGCTTAGAAACACCACACATTATCCTTTCCACTTGAACAGTTCAGCTCCTGTTCTCTTAGTTATACTTTGGGACCATTAGACTTACCGCTGGAATATAAATGTGAGTCACCTAGCTGGTGACTCTTCAAAATTTTTCCATGTATAGATACATGAACCCTCTGCTCACAGCAACATTTAGTGGTTGTTAAAAATAAATATGAGGACTTCCCAGTCTGAAAACCTGGCCTTATATAGGAAAAAACTGTTGGCATTTTATTACATGGAGTCTTGTTAGTTTCATTTGAACCCTGACATTAGTAGCTATGAGACCATGTTCTAATACTTGAATAGAAGTTAAATTATTCAAATAAATCAGTGCTTCCTGTGAAAATACTAAGTACTTAATTCAAATCTTTATTTGCTCTTTTTTGGTTTGCACTTCTGAAAAGCTATTAACAGGTCACAACATGAAAATTTGCTAAATTATAAATCCAGGTATTCAGTGGATTATGCTATGGAATACAAAATAATTTCACTATCAAGTTATTTTCTAACCAAAGTTACTTAGAAACCATCACAATGGAACACTACGTTGACATAATATGGGCCTAACTTAATAACACAGACTGCGAACGGGCTACATTGCCATTATGACAAAGCAAATTGAAAATGCTTTCCTGTTTCATGTTTACAATGAAATCTCTGAGGGCAGAGTATTTTCCTTTGTCAAATCCTAGTGAAGTTATGACTCCATATCTTCCAAATTCAGGTTAACTGGGTCATGGATAATTACCAAGCAGGACGTTTGTAAAGGTGTTCTGCTCATGAGAATTCTGTATAAAAATGAAAGTATTTTATGCTGAAAATATAATACATCAAGTGAATAATGTGCTACTCTGTCAAATTAGAATAAGGCCATTGAAACAGAAAATTATGATAGAAAACTTGCAAAAATTTGAGAATTTGTAACTTTTAAGTATACTTTTGAAAGTTTGATGTTAAATATGCCGTAACTGGCAGGTAATTTACACTTTTAGCAGAAAAATATACTGTGAACCTATTAAAATTTGAGGGTTTATGAGACATGAATGGATAGATGTTTGTGACAAAAATATATTTTATGTTCAAACTGATTTACTGACAGGAAAGTTGCTCAATCATGTGTGGTCTTATTATAACCTTAAGAAAATTTTCTGAAAACCACACAAGTTAATTTCATTGTCTAATTTAAGTTTCCTTCCAAGTGTGCTCACAATTTTATATGCACAGAGGGTGGTGGGAAATTTTGACTTTTAAAGTTATGAATTTATTTACATATACACGAACACACATGCATGTGTATACTGCAAATTTAGAGTGCCTCTCTAAAACATAGACATGATGCAGGAAAGCCTGCTTTAACATACCTTGCAAACACTGAAAACTAAACAAAAACACTTTCACTACTGCTGTTTCTTATTGTGTGATGAGGGAGTAGGGAAACGATAGCACACACCTCTTCTTTCCCTTAAAATAGAAAGTTTAAAAAGGCATTTCCCTTCTTTTATTGTTCAGATGACTCAGGTACAGAAGAGAGAATCTTGAGAATTGGAAATAAAATGTAGTTTTTAAAGGAGTTGGACACAAAATGAGCATGTCATATTAAGCTGTGTTTTCAAAATGATACATAAAGGACAAAATGAACTGAATACATGCAATTTGGGAAACTTTTAGAGGGTCCACACAGTAAAGAAGACACAGAGTCAAACCACAGCAGTGAAACCACTTTTATTTTTCTTTTTTCCACATAGATAACTTCGTGTCAGCTACAAAAATCATGAAATGAAGAACTCATCCTGAAACTGCAAACTCAAAACCACTGGAGTGATAAACAGGGTTCCCCCAGAGGACTGTTAGAAAAAATAACCTGTATACCATGAATTGATATTTAAGTCATAAACATGTCATATATTTTTAAATAATAAATATAGAATAGCAGTAGAGAAACTAATCGCATAAACAGCATGAAGTATATTTTATTTTTAAGACAGATGAAATTTCTAGGCACAGTTTTAGGCATTAAAGAGGACACAGAGGCATAGGTTAGTGTGCGCTGCTCTGAACAAAAATACCGTCTGAATAAATTACATTGCTAGCCATACAATTAGATGTCACTTACCAGTCAGTTCATTTGCATGTTTAATATACAGGTACATGCTAATCCATATATATCATTTATATGTCAAACACATAGGTCTCTCTATTTTTTTCTTTAAAATTTACATGTTGAACTTACAAAAAGCTAAATAGTTGTGCAAGAAATCCAAATAACTAGCCCTGCTGAGTACTTTTTGCTATATGTGTATCTCTTTCTCTAAGATAAACAATGGGTTTATAGTTAACAGTTTTGCTTGTAAGACAACATCAAACAAACCTAAAGCTGCAAAGACATAGTGTTAATGCAGGTGAAAATTCACTTGTGTTTACTCTGAAAGACAAAACAGTATTTCAGATGAACAACAACAACTCATGTACTGAGCTTGTTAGTAATGATGAAACACTTCCAAACATTAGTGATGGTAGAAATTAGAAATATAGCATAGGACTTTTCACTGGGAAGGGGAAAGGTTATATAAGAAATCGACTTTTTAGTAAACTGCAAATTGTGTGCCTTAGCTGATAACATAGTCTTGTCATATTGACAAAGAATGGAAACTTGAGAAAGAAGACTTGAGATGTGATATTCCAACAGCACACTGCGTCCTCTACTAGGACTAAGAAAAGTGCCTCATTGATGTCAGCACCAAAGTACTGTTCTTTCATTATTCAGGAATAAAGAGGTTCTCTCACAATAGAGAGGGCTTAGTAGCCAAAAATCCCTTTCCAACAAATATCGTATTTCTCATGCTGCTCTGACAGTATGTAATTAACTGCGAGACAGTCTGGCCCAGATTTTGCTATGTATATTTCTCAAGAAAATTGCTTCAAAAGATTCTATAATACTAACATCTTTCTGGAAAATTTTCACTCACAGTTTCTTAGGATTCTACATAGAAACATACATTTTTATAAAGGTTTCTCTCTAGAATGTATTTAATCACTTTTTTCCTGTCGCTGATAAAATAAGAATAAGCCTGGTACTTCATATTTACTTTGTGAGTCTATAGAAAAGTCAGAAGATAAGAGATTTTTTAAGCATTTGAATAATAAAATATGGCATTTTTTCTGTTGTTTTGGCAACAGTTTTTAAGACAAGCTGAAAGCGGACCTCTGCTTCAGGAGGTAAAGTAAATTATTAAATACTATTGATGTGGTACTGCTCTTAACAAATTTTACAATAGAAGAGAACATAGGTATGTTTTAAACGATTTTTCCAATGCTTCTTTCTGCGAGAGGGCCAAAACCAGGACATACTGTTTTAGTGTCTTTGTTAACAAAAATAATTATTTATAAGTTTTATATTAGAACTGTATATTTGATATAAAAATACGTTTATAATTAAACTATCCAAATTTGTATATTAAACAGGATGGACAAGTTTGCAGTGTGAAGTTAATTGCACACTTATCCCCTATTATTGGTATTTCCTTCCATTTGAACAGTCAACAAATGATTCTCTTAACATAAACCCATCATAATTTTGTGCACAAATCAGTTAGCCCATTATTTAACATCAGAGGACCAGGTGATAACCAGATGAATTCCACTCCTCTACTGAGACATTTAGACATTTATATACTCTATCACTACTCCTGTATTTTTAGTAAAGACATTGAAAAAAAGCAGCCTTCTATTTTAAACAAAATAATCATCCTAATTGCTACTCTTTTGAACTACGGTGCTTACAGAAGAATCATGAACTTTCAGATTAATACCATTTCAATTTTTCTTCTTATACAATTCTATTGAAACTTTCCAGTGAAACAGTAGAGAACATAGAGCAAAAGCTTTAATGTGTACTTTTGTACGGTAAATAAGTGTGCATACCGATCTAAACCTCTTAACAACGTATACAAGGTTAGTGTTCAAATCACGCCACTAGAGCAAATATTAATCTTATGTGTGATAGGCAAATGCAAGTGTAGGACTAGGGAACAACTTATTACCATATATGGCCCATCTATAAAAGTATTTAAGCTTGTTACATATGCACAATTATTCACTGTAATGTTTGGTGAGTGATTTAACGGGTACTTAGGACAAAAGCAACTCATGCATGTTTCTTTCTAGTTGCCCCAGGGAAAGCAGAGACTCCCAATTTTCCTCATTCTAGATATGGCT
Organism: Artibeus jamaicensis; assembly: GCF_021234435.1. Classification (NCBI taxonomy): domain Eukaryota; kingdom Metazoa; phylum Chordata; class Mammalia; order Chiroptera; family Phyllostomidae; genus Artibeus; species Artibeus jamaicensis. Next base: position 2,297,821 of record NW_026522028.1, on the reverse strand, counting down.
GAGGTACAATTTCTAACCACATAATGAAAAGCACATTGTCTCCAAGTCTTGACTCCCTTCCCAGGGAAATGCTGATTGCCAAAGCATAACCTCCCATTAAAATGAGAACTCTTGAAGATGGAATATGTACTGTTAACCACTTACATTCAGAACTCCCATTAGATGCTGATGGGCAGTTCACTATTCAAGAGCTCACTCAAGCAAAAAACCAATGGCAATGTAGTCACTGGGTGGGAAAAGCAGGTGATAAGGACTCTAACAGTATAATCCTTGTTAGCACAAAGGGGCTTCTAAATGTTGCTTATGCCAGCTGTTCCCCTGCAGGCCATAGGAGATTCAGGCATTTCTCTTCCCAACTAGTTTCTCACAATGGTTGCTGCCATATATACCCTTCACTTGTCAAGAAAAATGACATGAACATATTGGAAGTTTGCAGCATTTGCCTATGTCTAATCAGCTCTCTTAATTTGTGCAGGTCCCTAAAATGGATGTAAAAGCTGGTTATGATGTTGACAGCCAAAAGGCAAAAGATATTAAATCAACTTAGCAAACTGCTTCACACTTCACAAGTATTTTAGAAAATAGTGAGTTAGAAAAGATGCAGATGTAATCCTTGGATGTTTTTCCCCCACTTTGAGACTATTGGTTCTAGTAGTAGTCTTCGTAGTTCTTAGGGTTCAGGCAATAGAGGATGGCACCCCCAAACGAGAATATAGTTGCACCCCATGCCAGGCCGTAACCCCAATTGAACTCATGGTAAATTTTCAAGCTCACAGTTTCAATGAACTTGATGGGGTAAAGCACCAGGCTGCAAACCTGTAAAACAACTGAAAGAAAAGCAAATCAGAGTTAGAAAAATGCACTTATAGGAAATAATATAACATATAAACACACATAGGTATAAGAATTATTTTAACCAAATAAACATAAAAGGTAAAACATTTGAAGTACTGATTATTCTAGATGGCATATACTTTAAAATAGTAATAATTTTTCTTTGTTTAACACTATTTTCACACTATACTAAGAATTACTCTATTAATAATTAGTAAATCACCATCATAGTTTTTGACAAAATAATTACTGCAATATAGTAGTTTATATGGGCACACTAAGTAGTTATTCTCCCATCACGTACACATACAGGGGTGAGCAAAAGGAGGTTTACAGTTGTACAAATAAATAACACAATAATGAATAAATAATATAAGAATAAACTCTTGTGTTTCATGTACTCACAACTGTAAACCTACTTTTGAGCACTCCTGTATATAATTATTAGCATTACAGCAAGTGGGATGCTAGTTAAGTTTAAGTGTTCACTTACGTAAAACCTATAAATAGGTCCCCAAGGATAGTGACTCTAAGTATGGGCTAAAACTCTTACTATTTATTTATGCTTGGGGAACTGGGGAGTTCAAATTCATTTGTATTTATGAAACTGGTCAACTTGTGATTCAAGATGTGCTTTTGTTATTGTTGCTTCTCAATATCATCTACCTCAGTCTGATATTGCAGCAAGTCCTATTTTGATTAAACTATTTCCATCCTTTTTCTCTCATCCAGTCCACACTCATCTTTAAAAGGGGGTTCAAGAGTCATCTTTGTCAAGAAGCCACACTCAGTTATACCCTTTCTATTACATACAACAGATAGCATTTATACATTTAATCCTTAGTCATTTTTGAAAAAGAATTAAGTTGAAGGCAGGGGAAATAATAGCACTGGAAAACCTAAGGTAATAATGGCTATTACTATAGAGCACAAAATTTAGCCCTCAATTCTTAGTTCATTCTCAGTTAGGGCTAAAGAGGAAATGTGATGAGTCATAGATAATAAAATAAAATGAGCCTATTAATCAGGAAGGAGTGCTTTAAAATATCTAAATAAAGTGGTATTGTTCTGTGGATATTTTTATATGAGGCATGGGATTACAAAAGAGATGATGTCTTCCATTCGAAATCATAACTTCCTTTTAGTCAACTATTATATCACTTCCATTTTATAAATCAATTTACTAACTGCAATAGAATTTATGAGATACCTCTGACTCATTCTCTACTATATGAAACAGATAATCTCCTCCCTGAAATATCTGGGACACAGCACTATGTGACAGGAGTTGGCAAACTACCAAATCTGGTCTGCTGTTTTTGAAAAAAGTTTTATTGAAACACAGCTGGGCGCACTCATTCATGTACTCGAGGAACTGCAGTAAAAACCATGTGGCCCACAACGCCTTAAATAGTTACTATCTGGCCCCTAATTTTCTTTTTTTTTCCTTAAATATTTTCTTTATTTATTTTTCGAGAGAGGGGAAGGGAAGGAGAAAGAGTGGGAGAGAAATATCAATGTGTGGTTGCCTCTCATGCGTCCCCTGCCGGGGGGAACTGGCCTGCAACCCAGGCATGTGCCCTGACTGGGAATCGAACCGCGATACTCTGGTTCGCAGGCCCGTGCTCAATCCACTGAGCTACGCCAGCCAGGGCTGGCCCCTAATTTTCAAAAGTTTGCCAACCCCTGATATGAAAGTACATTTATGGTTCAAATTATTATTATTTACCTCACCCTAAAAGTACTGTTAAATTCCAAAAGTGCAACAATGAAAATGTAAACAAGTAAGAAGTAGAAGAATAAAGTTTGATAAAATATAAAAGATATAGTTTATTACATTTTTAAAAAGAGTAATAAGGTGGATAGTATGTTTATTAAACTGGAATTTTGTGCTTTAAAACTTACTCTCATCTGTTCTCACTACCTGTAAAAGATCATTATTATCAATATGATTAGTGTTCCTAGAAAGTCTGTATAACCAGTTAACTCTGATACAATACTGATAAAGTACAGAAAATTGAGGAGGGCATGATTCCTCAAAATAATTACTTTCTATGAAGCCCTAACTAAGAGTCGGTGACCTTTCTGGAACCTGGTATAATTCTAGACATGTCTAGAATTCTAGACATTTTTACCATGCAGGTCAGTAGTTCCACATTACTATTGAAACTGAATGGATAAATGGAATGGATAGGTCTCCTTTTTTATGGATAGGTCCATAAAAAAAGGAGACTCAGCATCTGAAATAGAAATCACACTTTGTTGGTAACTTAAAAATCTCAAAGAAAAGGGTTAAATCATTGTTAGGAAAACTGATAGCATATTATATAACCCATAATATTTTCAGCCAGTAACTACTAAATGTGTATAAATTAAAAAATATCAGCTGCCTCTGTGTGTAGACGCAGAGCTACCTTTTCAGCTACCTTTTCGGGTAGCTGAAAGGGTGTCTTCACATTTTCGATATCTTAATACTCACAAGAAGTCAATTACTATCAACTGTGAGCTATAGGAGAAAAAAAATTCCAAAGTTATTAAGTAAATTTGAAAAAAAAAACTGTATTTCTCCTTAAGGTTTCTATACTCTGGTCAGTAGTCAAATCGTGACTGATCTTGGCAGGATAGGACTGAAATATGAATGTGAATTAAGAATAACAATGCATCTACTTATTCCACAAGTTCATTCAATCAATAAATATCTGAACGTTTCTAAAATGATACAGTTTAAGACATTGGTAACAAAAGTGCTACCATCATGGGTAGGCAGTTCCTTGTAACTAAATGCAGAATATGGCAGATATTGTGCAGGGACATACAACTACAAGAAAATAAGTAAACAAGACAGGGTGCTATACTCTTAGAGAGTTAAAGAAGATATTTCTGGGGAGGAGACATTAGAGCTCAGGCCTGAATGAAGTGGGGGGTATAGGTCAATAGAGGGGGAAGTGACCAATATGGGGGGGAAGGCAGAGGCAGTGCGAAGCTCCTGCCACAGGAGCACACTGGGTGAAGTGAAACCTCAGTAAGCATGCTGTGGTTGCAATACAGAGAACAAGGGAGGGAGTAAGTGGCATGAGATGATGGAAAAGACAGCCAGGCATGGACCTGTGAATTATGGTCAGGGGTCTGGATTTTATTCTAAGTGTGATGGGCAGCTGCTGCTAGAGGAGTTTGAGTAGAGAAGTAGTAACTGATGTGAGATATATTATAAAAGGCTTATACAGCTTCTTTGGTGAACCTACCAGTCCCTGGAGTGAGATGTTTAGCTAGACTGCTTTTAATATTCATTTCAGTATGCTTTATTTAGCAACTATTTGGCCTCCATGGTATAATATAATAACTTAATGTTCCTCTAGTGGAAAAGTAGAAATATAACTCCATTAGGCTCCACTGGCATACTCTCCGGAGCAGCTTTCTTAGAGATAAAACTTAATTGTGTTGTAGCCAGATGAAAATTATCCTAAAATGCTTTATGCCTGTGAATTATTTTACTCTCTTTGGAATCACTGAGAGAAATGCATGCAATAGCAAAATTTAGAACAAATACATATATTCCTGAACTTGCAAATAAATTTCTCCACCTAATAAAATACATCTATGCAAGCAAAAATGCCTCCCTGTCTTCTGGAGATGCTGCAAAGGAAACAAACATAAAGGGCTGAGAACTCAATAAAATACCACCATACTACCACCCTGTCTTACTTTACCACCAATCAATAGGGTCTGGCTGTAGTGATCTCTACACTGTAATTCGGAGACCACAAATGTGAAGTTTTATAGTACTTTAGAATGTGAAGGGAATTTGAGGTTCATTTTAATCCCCCCATCTCACTTTTTTAAAAAGAGGCAGCAAAACTACTGACCATGAAATTGTGCCGATAGGAGCAGGAGCAGAAATTACAGGTGATAATTCCTTTGCTATGGCTAGTTTTCTTTATGGGGATGTTCTTCAATGTTTTCAATATTGAAATACCCAAAATATTCCATATTGGAATGTTCAATATTTTCTTAAAGGAGATATTTCAATGTTTCGACAAACATTTATTGGATGCCCACTGTGTTTAAGGGGAAGGGAGTAAGTTAGATTGGCCATGGGTCTTGCCCTTTGATATTTCTCACTGTATGTATGTTCACTTATAAGCCACTCATCACATATTTACTGACTTTTAACAATATTCTAAGCACCACTGGTGCCTGGGGACAGGAGGAAAGGCTTTAGAGATGAAGCATCAGTTGAACTGGTTCTTGAAGGACAGACAGGACTTGGTCAGAAGAGAGAGATGACTTTTAAGAAGCAGCAGCAGTTTGTATGCAGCTGAGAGGTATAAGAAGGTGTGCCTATGGAAAATTCACATTGGTGGAATGACTAATACATTTGTATGGAGATGTTTGGCTCAAGCTACAAAAGGCTTAATGTGTCATGAAAATAATAAACTGGTTTCTATAGGAAGACACCTCACAAGTTAGTTTAGTTGCAGATGCTGTTGGTGCTCTGTCCATAGTCCCATCATCATCACTCTGGCATATATCAACCTGACTTGCACTTGTCAATACCTGCACTTCTTTGCCTGACTGTTGGGCAGGCCTGGCATTCTGGGAAATTAACACTGCTATCTCCTGCTCATCATCAACAGCCCCTCCCAGTTATTCTCAGAACTTGGTTTATTAATCTCACCCCCATGCCCCTAGTCATTCCAGTGAGATAACCCTGAAGTGTGTATTCTACAGTGGTTTTCAGACTTTTTTCCAGGAAGATTAAGCTCTAGCTGCTTACAGTGAGAACTGGTTTGATAATGTACTCTTTATTGGCTGCCTTCCCTTCCCTTTCTCACTTTCATTATCCTTTCTTTTACCTTCCAGATAAAGTACTTGCACTTGATTCCTTGTCTCAGGTTCCACCTCTGGGGAAACCAGGGGGACAGGGACAAGAGCAGATTTGGATTTTAGAGCTCCCCTTCACCTGTTTGCATGTAAGATACACTATACGTGGAAGGGACTGGAGAAGGACAGGCCCCTAGGAGGTTAGGCAATGAATGGATACCCGTGTGCAGTGATGACTAAGGTGGTGTCAGTGTGAAAGAAAGATCCAGGAATGTGAAGAAATGACTGGATTGTAGGAGAGGGAAAGAAAGAAGTCACATAGCATTTTAAGTCAGACGTTATCACAGAAAAAGAAAACAAAGGAGGGAAAGTGAAAATTTGGGGATTGAGATTCAATTCATGAACAGTTATGTCCTCAGCTAAGGCAGTAATGGTGGTATATGAGAGGCTACAGATTTACAAGATAATTTAAAGAGAGAATTGATAGGACTTAGTAGCTGATCCCTAAATACACCATGTATATAAAGAAAATTATAATTTGAAGGATAAAAACATTTGCTCATGAAGGGTTAATATGAAGTTATCAACTTCTTTTTCTTTATAAAATTTATTATATAATTGCTAAAAGTCATCATACATGTGAAATTAATTCTTGGCAGTGATACTGTTAATTGTTCTTGCCAAAGAGTAGTTTGAAATTGATAAGGTTCTGTGAATGAAAAAACATCTCTTTAGTTTGTAATTTAAGCTGGACATTAATTTTCCTGCCAAAATCCAGACTCACAATACCTCTAGCCATCTCACTTTGTTACAGAATGGTGAGGAGGCTGCTAAATACAAGCATCTAAGCAGAGATAGCTGACAGATACAATAGGGTTGCAGGACGCTGAAAAAAATTATCATTTCACATGAAGTCATTCACAGGTGGCTATTTGCAGCTATAAGAAAAGAAACATCATTAATGATACAATCAGTGGGAATTCTGTTACTTAAAATCTGCGTTATGAAAGACTGGGAATTTTCTGTCATTTGTATTAAAGGCCTTAGGGGAAAAAAAACATAATCCTAACTCCCAGCAGGACATAAAAAGATCTGCAAAGCCAGACAATAAAAGACTTAGGAAGACACAACCCCTCTAATTTCAAGGAGTCTTACAGGAGAACCAGATGCTAGTTACCAGAATCTTATCATATATTATCTAACACTATCAGTCACATAATAAGAAATATGGTGTGGTCAACTCTACTGGAAATGTGCACAGCATTTACCATGCGCTACGGTTCCATCATGCTGCACTGATCAGTTTGTAGTCTTTATGACATCTCAAGCTGCTGACTTCCTTCAGGTGTTGCTCCTAAGAGACGGAGTAACTGGAGTTACAGGATGGATTCCAGCTGCAGCACACAACCGGCAGCTGAATTCAAAATTCAAGGCTGATTCTGCTCCTTTCTCTAAATGTTATGTGTACCCAAGTAAAGATTACTTGTGAATCCTCACTTGGGTTAAGGAAGATAGGTGCCCTGGATTGAAATCCTGATTCTGCATCTCTTACCAGTCGGATAACCCTGGGGGAAGTACTTAACATTTTTGAACCTATTTCTTCACTGAGAATAGGGGAAAAGAAATACCTAATCCTAAAATTATTAACAGAGATTAAGTATGCTAAGCATTAGCAGTGTAACCTATGGTAGGTGCTGAGTTAATTATTATCAACATTATAGATCACAACTCATTCTGAAGTCTAGATTTCTAGGACTACTGACTGAGAGACATGTGGAACATGGAACAATATTTTGGATGGGCTCTTAGCTCTCCCAGCAACTATTCAAGCAGGTAACAAGCCCACCCTAAGTTAAGGACCTCAAAGAAAAACAGAAGATTTACAAGACCAGTGCTCTAACCCCTGAGCTATGGAGCCCTCACCTGAAAAAGAGAAGATTTAGAAAAACAAAACAAAACTCTAAAAGCTGTTTGGCTGGCTTTATAATACTTAATCATCAGCTCTTAGTAAAACCCCTTAGAGTATGTTATCTAACACCAAGTATAGTTACATACTGTAGGTACTCAACATATATATGTTAATGAGTGAAAACATGCAAAACTGAAAAAATGAGCTTTCTAATTATTATTTTTGAGCTATGTTGGTCTTAGCTTTGTGGTCCCATGAAACTTGCTGCTTCATAAATTGCAAAGAGAGAAATGGGTTAACGAAAAGAGAATTACATTTAGCTAGCTATTTACATGCCTTTTTTTTTATCCTATCAGATTATAAGCCATGTTACTTAGTCATCTTTCCATCATTCATTCAACCATTTCTTGAGTGACTCAGAGTACTGGGCACAGCACATGCTACTAAATTAATGAGGTAAATATGCAGTCTTATGCAGAGATATTTCCAAGTGGTAGTGCTATAACCGTTTTGATTTTATGTGCTGCATGTCTCAGCAGAAGAAAAACAGTATTTCTTTGTTGAGAAAGAGCACTCTATGAGTGTTAACACCATGATAAGGCTTGGTATTATTTGCAGAAGAAAACATTTTGAGAAAAGGGGAGAAATGCAGAGCATTTTAAAGTAGATCACAATGAATACAAAGGGGAAATAGCCCCAAATACATATTTACGAAGAATCACTAAACTGAATTACAAGTGAGACAAGTCAACCAGTAGAATAAGTATGTTTACTAAGAAGCAAGTAACATAAATGGCCATGATTTTAAGCTATCATTATTTCAAGTAGGCAGATTTTCCAACTTTGTGAATCTTAGGCCCAAATCAATAATGGGTTATTATGTGTAATGAATATCTTTTCCAGAAATCAGCTGCGGGTAACTCCTTAATGGCTTTTGTAAATGGAGGAGAGAAACCTTTTCATGACATGTTTCAAATAACCAGCAAGTTTTACTTTGCTTATACAGAAAGTGAACACTAAACTAATGGTTATTTTTTAAAAAAGCTTCCATTCTATACATGCAGTGTCAAAAGAGAATAAGCCAAAGTAAATCCTAGCACATGGACATTTTTTAAATGTGGCAGTACAATGTTCATTTTAGGTCTCAATGGATAGAAGAACACTACATGAATATTGCTGTAGGAATTCCTCTCATTATTTTATAATTTGCTAATGTTTGTGATAGCTAGGGCTCAATCAAACTCTTTGTTTTGAAGAAATCCAATACCTTTGACTTATTTTCATTTAAAGTATTTTTTCTGTCATAACCAGTAGTTATTTTTACATTTTCATAAACTTTGCTATACTTGGGAAAATGTACAGAACTTTTTTGAGAGAAAAACACCACCACAAAATTGGAAATGTCCAGTTACTTTTGTAAGCATGTTTGAAATAGATGCTGTAAACAGTAACTGTCTTGATAGAGTCTGCATGTGCCATTATGTGGTAAATTAAAGGCTAAATGGGATAATTAACTGGTAGCACAATGATATTAAGATATTTTTATGAGAATGCTTCTAATATCTCTGTTGTCCTAAAATCAGAAACACCTGAGTATTCTAAAAATTATTTGAAACTTAATTCTAGTTTTAAAGAATGGAATATCCTTTCTGAGCAATTTATCAAGGCATTCTATTACAACAGATTAATCATTATGTTAATAAATCCTAGCTGCAAAGGTAAACTTCTAGTACAATTAAAATATCTAAATTATTTAATTGAGGAAACAAAAAGAGCAATGGTAAATCCATGAAGCAAGAAATAAGCTAGAGAATAGTGATGGAATCTTCAGAAGAATCTTCATGTTGTACTATATGTTTCACAATAGAGACCTTCTATTATTACATAGGAGATCAACAAAATATTGATACTATGGTCACCACCTAACACTTTAAAATAATTTTTGTAATGGTGTTAGTAGTGATAAACCACTAGATCCACCAGTATAACTAATATGTGATCTTGAGCAAGGACTAAAGAGATTTGAATTAGTCATATTCCCACGTTCCTTCAGCCCTATGGACCTTCATTTTTACAACACTTACATTCTAATCAGTCTTCATGGATGGGTATAAGAAGATAAACACAAACAGCAGGGGGCAGCAGAACACTTCTGACTTTATATTTTTAGCCTAAACTACCCTTCAAATCCACAGACATCTCATCTATTCCTGTCTTTAAACAGCTTTTAAAAAATCCACCTAATAGCCTAGGAGGTTCTGTCAGTGTCTTCATTATTGACAGTCACAGGGGCTTCTTTTACAGTCTTCAAGTCAGATATGACTGACAGGGTACATTGAAGACACCTCAAGAATATTTTGATTTGAGTCACAAAGGAAAATGCATTCAAGGTTACCCTTATAAATGGAAATTAAAACACACAAAATAATGCACTGGGCATTTAGTCTTATTAGCCCCTTTTAACAATAGCTCTATGACTTTTAGTTGAATGTCCTTTTACCTTGGCTGATATTTTAATCACAGAATGCTTCATAAAATGATGGCTGTTAAATTAATGAGTATGCCACTGACCTCACACAATTCAATTTTCTGATGGATCAAGTTATATGTTATAATTTTTAAGTATAACCATGTTTATGTCCAAATAGATTTATAACTTTAAGGGTACATATACTGGAACTTTCTTTCAGTTTCATGTCAGAAACAGTAATGTTACCTTAAGATCACCTAAGGGTCACTCAAAGGAATGAGGGGGATACTGGATGTGAGAAAAGGCTTGGTAAATACATCTGTTGTCATTCCTAAGGCAACATACCTGTCAAGAACTATTATTTATTCACCTTTTAGAAGTTAGAAATTACCACTGTGCTCGGCAAAATGCTTAACACACTAAAAACTGATACTATCATAAACCTTTAGCCAATTTGCCTTCAAATACAATAAATGCCTCTCAATTTGTATGTAATGCAGCAACTGCATACTGCTTCTGCATGAGGATAGAATGGTTCATACAACTTTAATGCCAGTTTGAAAGTAATGAATATATTTACCTGCTGCAAAAAGCATGACAGCAACAGGTCTGTAGAAGCGCCTTCGTGATCCCACGCAGATTGAAATCAAACCCACCAGGAATGCAATGAGAATGATGGCAGCACCACCCAAGAGTAAAGCCAGAGTAGCAATCTGCCAATCTAGAAAGAAAAAAGAAAGATGTTGCTTTTAAGCAGTAAGTCCTCAAGGAATCGAGAGAACTATGCTCAGCAGCCTTCACCTTGCTGCTGCTAAAATATGATGTGAATTTACTGCGTGCTAAGCATCCACTGGAGTTTGAGATGTTTTGCAACAAAAATTACTAACGATGTCCTCATTCATAAATTTCCTACGTTAAACTCAGCAGTTTTTAAACCAGGGGTGTGCTATGCTTTCCTTCCAAGGACATTCTTTTAAACATTCATGTTCAATTTAATCCCCCCTGCATGACCTATTTTCTTTATTATTATTATTATTATTTAATTTGCAATTGAGCTACAGTATATAAAGTTCACAAATCTTAAGTAGAGATCTGTGAACTTTAGAAAGTAGAGAACTTGATGAATTTTAATATATAGCATATGCTTAAGTAACTCACATCCAGATTAAGGTACAGAATATTTCCATCTTGGGCTACTGATGGTCATCTATCACATGGAGTCATTTCTCCTGTTCTTAAACGATATAAAAATACTTTGAACTCTTTTGTGCCTGGCTTTTATGTTTTTCATATCCATCCATGTTGTTCTTTGTGGCAACAATTTTTTTTAACTGCCCTTTCTTGGAAAGGAGTCCTGTGTGCACGTGTATGCACACACACACACACACACACACACACACAACAAAAGCAGAAAACAAAAACCCACCAAGTTTTTATTTGCCTTTTCCCCTCCTCCCCTTCACTAAAACAACCCCCCAGCAAATTAGCACCAGGGGTGTTTTTTGTCCTTTCGTTTTCCTCCCCTCTTTCACTTCATTCTAACCTTACTGTTATATATTCACCAGCACAGGGAGCCCAAATGAACTCTAGCTGATTAGTGCCTTTCTTCATTTATGCATGGAGACAGTAAGCGTAGACTGACCCCTTCCCAGCTGCCGGCCTCTGTACACGCATACTTTAAGTCTCCCACTCCCTGAGTGAAACATAAACCTCACTGAAATGCATTTGTGATTCCTTTTAAAATAAAGATGTAGACATAGCATGACAGAAAATTGGCCCATTTTCCATTCCACAAGAAGAGCAACATATTCTCTAACAACAAGCAAAGTGAATATATGAAAGCACTATCCAGCTTCTCCAGAAAGCATCACATAAAATGATACTGGGGAGAACATTCTTCAGCAAGGGGTAACTTGGACGTCCCAGGATGCCTCTTCTGGCTCTCACTTTAATGTATGTGCAGGAAATGAAAACAGACTTAATCCATGATTAAATTGCAATGTAGTCTATCCAAAGAACTTATGATATGTGGATGCTGCACGCTGAAATTATCTCTCCAGAAACCTTCCAAAGTGCACTCTGCTGCAGGAGGATAAGAGATAAGTGGAAGAACATACAATACCCTATATTTTCTTCTTTTATTTATATGTTTATCCCTGCCTTAATGGTCCTCTTGTATATGCTCTCCTAATCAATTCTAGATATATAGCTGGCACAGACTATAACTCACACTGCATTTAGGAAGCATACAAACAAACAAGAGGAAAAACTGAAGAAATCCATGGTTCTTAAAATATAAAGGTGAATCACAAGAAAGTGGAGAACATTTTTTTCCTGTCTTCTATTTGTAACAAAGCCATATAACTTCAAACAAATGTGTTACCTGGCTTTCAACCAGAGTTTAAAAGGATACCCATACTATGGCTTTTTATTTCATAACAGCATGTAGCTTTGAATTAAAAAAACCAAAAGAATAATTTTTACTTTTGGAAGTCTCTAAATGGCTTTGAAAAAGTTTATACATAGTACAATTATACTGCACTTTACCATAACAGGAATACTTCTAAAAACTTTTAAGCTGAAATTTCTGAATAATAAATCAAATTTTCATTATATCAAAGTGGGGTACAAAGAAAATAATAAAATCCATTCATCCATCCATCCAGTTCCTGGAGACTTTGTTTAAGAGAGCCCATGCTGAACACTTTCTAGTTGTACTATTACTTTTATCAAATGATTCCTACACCTTCCTATTATCAACACCTTCCTACAAATTATTTTTTCAATAAACAAAAATTTCAAAGTATCTATTTTACTTAAATCAAGATACAACTAAATATTTAATCATTTAGGAATCTTATAATACAATGCTTTTTTTTCTGATAAGCCTTTCACATAGCCCAATATGTATAAAATGCTATGTGACTATTTTCACTTTCAACCCAAAATAAACCAGGAATTAATTTTGATCACTTCTTTTACTTTAAATCTTCTAAAAAATAGCTAAAATACATATAAATATATGCAAACAAATATTTGCATTTTGTAAAGACAGACTAAGAAAAAACTGGCAAACTTTCTCTATAAAGGGCCAGACAAATATTTTTCCCTTCCTGAGTTATGACCTCTGTTGCAACTGCTCAGTTGTGCTATATAGTGTGAAAAGAGCCATAGACAATACATAAATGAATGAGTATGGCAACGTCCCAATAAAACTTTATATACAAAAACACGTGGTGGACTGGATTTGGCCCTCCAGATGCAATTGCTGACCCCTGGTTTAGAGTTTATGTGCCATTTTAAATGTCTAAGTAAAGGCCTCTCAGACAATGATTAATTCATAAAGAAGTTGACTTGATAAATGAGTATACAAGAGTACAAAGTGATGGTTATCCAATTTAGCAAAAGAAAACTGCAAAAGGTCCTAATCTCACATAATGTTGAATTTCCTTAAAATAGTAATACTTTATTCCATATGGAACACTATATGAAATGTAATAGAAGCCACCAGGAGATGCTACCCTCCCCTCTGATCCACAAGCAAAGATATGCCTGCTCAGACAGAAAAGCCATTTTATTTTCCAAGAGAGACTAGAATTGGGCCATATCTGCTACTGTCCTGGCCAGAGGCTGGGGCTCAGACTGAAGTATTGAGGCTTTATCTCTGGTGCATGGTGCCAAATTTGGGAATTGTTGTTATGGTATCCACTTGCAATGATTCACTCAGGCAAGTTGCCCAGAGCCAAAGCTGTAACTTGCTGACCAGTGGAGGGAGCATCAATCAGGAAGCTGAAAGAATGATTCAATAAGGCTATCACAGTCAAAGAAGCCTGGGGCACTTTTCAATGTTCAGCACTATGCATTTGAACTGAGAACATGCTTATGGTGTTGTGCCTCTTTCAATAAACAGCTAGAATCCATTGTCCAAATACTAGGGCCTGCCATGCAGGTCAGTTAAGCCAGGGACTATGCAGATTAGTCTGACACCGGTTCCTTCCTTTTTTTTTTTTTAACTCAAACTTTTCCTCTTGATTGAGGAATAATTTACATACAGTAAAATAGATCTTAAGTTCAACCACTTCTGATAAATATATACACTGGGGTTATTATTGTTCAAATTGAGATATAAAACATTTTATCATCCTTGCAAATTTCTATGTGCCCCCCTCTGAATCAAATCCTCCTCTTCCAGACAACCGCTGTAGATGCATTTCTTTGCCTATTCCTCAACTTCCTGTAAATGCAATAATTAGCAAACATATTGTTTTGAGATTCATCCATATTTTTACATTTTCATAGTTTTTCCTTTTTAAAAACATTTTTATTGTTATTCTATTACAGCTGTCTCAAGGTTTTCCCCTTTGCCCTCCTCTGCTCATCCACCCCCCCCACAGTCAATTCCCACACGGTTGTCCATGTCCGTGTGGGGGGGGGGTCATCCATACATGTTCTTTGTCTAGTCCTCTCCTCTTCTTTCAACACATTTTCGTCTTTCCTACTGAGCAACATTAGAATATGGGGAATTTTAAAAAATGGAAAATACTTTTATAGATACCCACTAATGGCCATTAAAATAATAGGCTGGGCTTTATGTTTACACATATTTACTTATTTAGCAAATGCAGATTTGAAAAGTATACCTATAAAATACTTGTTATTGCCTATAGAATAGGCAATTTACGGTAATGTAATAAAGCCCAGAAAACTTGTCTCTACACTAACAGTTTTTCCATTAAAAAGTCTGCATGCCAAAAATACTTGTTATCCCATATTCAGTGTTTGCAAAACAAATTAAAGTGTCATAAAATTCTTAATTTTCAACTGCATTTCTTCAAAAAATTGTCTATTTTAAGTTTTCATAATTGGTGAATTTCTGTATCAATGTTAGTTCCCTAATTTTATAGCCCTCATAGTATTTAGTCATATGAAGTGTTCAAAGTCCTTAGAGATCTATTTCTTTGCATTAATTTTACACTTTTGTACAAATGATATACTGATGGTGAAGTGGAGCAGTGAACATAAAGCAGCTCTGCAGAATGGCTGGGTGGTGTTTTATAAATTGCATTGCTGTGCACAATTAAAGCTGGTCATTGTTCAATGCCAGGCCAGCTGATATGAAATCTGAGTCTGGTTTCTAAGATCTCAGCGAACAAGTGATAATTAATTTGAGGAAGTAATGTATATCTTTGGTCCATAAACCTGTGAGGGCTCAGGGGGGCACTGGGAGGAATGCTTTGGATCTGGAAATCAAACCGGAAAAGAGGCTGTCATAGTATATGTCAGGTTCCACTTCAGAGAATTTTGGCTCCACGAACCAGTGACACATGGAGGCCTATGAGAACTGCACCTACAGAAGCCAAGGCCCAAGTTAAGTGTGTACTTTCCCACTAGTGCTTTCTAACAGAAAAAAAAGGGGGGGGAGAGAACAGGAATGAATATATATTTACTTTATACTGAATGTCTATAAATATGTAACATTATCCTTTGCCCTGTAGTTACAGGAAATTGGGCAGTCCTTGTGTTGTAATGTGGGGGAGCAGAGTCTGCCACCACAAAAACACAATTTGGGGGATAGTGATTATTTAAGCTGGTTATTTTGAAGAAACAAAAGACTGAGGAAGACATGCATGCTGATGTTCCCCCTAAGTGCCTACAAGAATGTAGAGGGAGGACCTGCCTCAGGAAGTGAGCAATCATCACAGACAGCTATAGTTTGACATGAACCAGTTGTGACAGACAGGGAGGAGCCTAGCAAGGCCCTTTGTTGATCAAAGCCCTCTCTGCGTTCCATCCTCAAAGTTGGCCCGGCAAGCATTTGTTTACCAAGCATTTGCTTTCCACCCTCCTGTGAACTGCCTTCTATACTTTGATGTCCCACCACTACTCTTTTTCCTTCCCTCCAGGATGGCATGTACACCTCAACTGCCTGCCTCCTTTGTCCCAGGGCCCCATATTCTTATGGAACCCCACAAGTACACAGGTAATGGTTTTGGTTATTTTCTCCTGTTATATTTGTCTCATGTCTATTTAATTCTTAGACCAGTCTAAAGAATCAAGAGGGGAAAGGGGGGAAATTTCGATTTGCAGCCTCTCCCACATCCCACAGTGACATCAAGTCCAAACTTAATATGCAACACAGGAAGAAATTCAAGTCCTCCTTGAAGGTATTTTGATTACCTGGCACCAGAGCTTCCAGTGTCTCAAAGTGCTTTAGTGTTCTGCAGAATTGTGCTGGCTTATTTTACAGTCTAACACGACACAGTTCTGAAATTGCCACCACGTTATGAAAATTCCACGGGCCACACAGTAACTGTGGAATCAGAGAATTCCCATTCCCTTAGGGAGTTCATGGTGAAAACTTACTTCTGATTTTCAGGAAAGGCAAAATCTTAATGAGAATACATTTTCCACACTTTTGAGCCAACGTTGATGTACCACGCCAGTACCTAAAGCTTTCCTCAATCCACCTCATTTCAAAACCTTTAACTTGTCAAACACTAGCTAAGGCTGATCTCTGTAGGTATTGTTTATAAGATGGGATTAGTTCTCCTGTATGTAAATCCCTAATCACACAACTACCACTTCTTCTAGGAAATTGGGCATAATTAAAAAGCAATAAAGAAACAGATCTTTAAAAAGATTGTATTGATTTATCTTTAGAGGGGAAGGGAAGGAGAGAGGGAGAGGAATATCAATGTACAGTTGCCTCTCTTGTGTCCCCTGATGGGAACTGGCCTGCAACCCAGGCATGTGCCCTGACTGGAAGAAACAGATTTTTAACCTTAAAATTCAACTCCCAGTTTAGGTGGGGTAATATTTCCCTAAATGTACTCTAATGTTTTAATGAGTGATTCTCACTTTACTGTAATTCTCAGTACAAATGAAAATACTGCTTTTTAAAAATGTTCGTAATTACATTCAAATTTTCCAGACACTTATATTTTCGCTTCTGAATTCTCCAAAAGAAAATTATATGAACCCAAATGACATCCACGATTGCAATCAATCAAACTCATTCACTAGCCCTGGCTGGTGTGGCTCAGTGGATTGAGCTCTGGCCTGTAAACAGAAAGGTTACTAGTTCGATTCCCAGTCAGGGCACATGCTTGGGTTGTAGCTAGGTCCCCAGTTAAGGGTGTGGGAGAGATAACCAATCAATGTTTCTCTCACACATGAATATTTCTTTCTCCATCCCTTCCCCTCTCTCTAAAACTAAAATTTAAAAAAACTTTTAAAAAGGCTCTGCCATCCCTATTTAAAGAACAAAAGCAAACTCATTCACTATTCTACCATCCTCCCGACATCACCTCACAGGTCACCCACAGGTTCTAATTCACCCACATGAGCCTGGTCACTTCACTCACCGCCCAGCAAGCGTTCCGTTCTAAATACCTGTATTCATGGGGAGGACCATTTTAGCAAAACATTTGAATTTATTTTAGTTGTACTAGTGAGAACTCAGGAAGCAAATTCAGTATTGCTGATTCTATTTTGTTGTCAGAAACTGGAAGTACTGGGATGGCTTACCTTTGTTTGAGGAAAACAAGCTCAGTGACAGAATAATATTTCAAACTCACATTCCCCAAGGAAATCCATCTCTTCAGCAAAAACTGTCTTTTTCCCAGCTAGCTTCTATTGTCAGAGGTTATGGCATCCAATTATTTTCATCAAGTGTAATGTAAGAATTTATTTTGAGGTTAATACTGCATACTCTGAGTTTGGAGAGTAAGGCCATGTCCCTGTATGTGGAGAATGACCCAAAATGGTGCTGTTATTTTGTGCAGGATCAACACCAAAACATTTCCGGAGGTATCAAATGATATATTTAACTTCTTAGAGTTAGTCTGCATGTGGCAAACGAACTGGGTCACCAAAGCCATTATTGAGGGAGCTGAAAGTGTTTTCTTGGCTCCACTGCCTTTTGACCTAAATCCGTCAGTGTGGGGTGAGTTTTCCAGTACTCCATGAGATGGAGACACAAACAACGGCAGCAAAAAGAACATAGAGTCTAATTTCAATCACGAAAAGGACTACCTCTTTTTCAAACAACTAATAGCAAAACTAACACTCTTCACGTGCAATCAAATATTTCAGGCAAACAGTGCTGTCCTTTATAAAACGAAAAACAGTGTAGACAGGTGTGTGCTGTGCTGCACCAAGGGAAGTGCTGCATGAGAGGAGCACCTATTGTACATACACATCGTAATCAGATTGGAAACAATACAAACATTTTTACAGATTTTATTTACTCATTTCTTGGGGGGGGAGGGAGGGGAAAAGAGAGGGAGAGAAACGTGATCATTGCCTCGCTCAACACCCCCTACTTGGCACCTGGCCTGCAACCCAGACATGTACCCTGACTGGGAACTGAACTGATGACCTTTCGGTTCACAGGCCAACACTCAACCCACTGAGCCACACCAGCCAGGCCTGGAAGCGATACAACTCAGAACCCTGCTCTTTAGGCCATTTATGGACTTAAAAACTACAGTACCAGCCTGATTTTAAGCACATAAATGACCCAAGGTAACCATCCAAATTAGTGATGCAACAAACTCTAATGACCAAAGTGAAGATCAATTTAGCTAAAATTTTGGAAAATTCTCGCTGCCTCTAAGTGTCAGATAGGTTACTAATTTTCAATCCATGACAGTTTCGTTCAAGTCTTTTGAGTTGCTTTGTGTTGATGTTAGAAGAATATGCATCCTTTTTTCACTAACAAATAAAGGGGCATTTTAGCTGCTTCACTGAATTCTAGCTTAGAAATTTGGTGGAAATGCAATTTATCATCTAAATACCATAAAATAGGGCATTTCTTTTCCACAAAAATAAAACCATTGTATACAGTGCTTAGCAAACAGCATTGCTATTAAAGCATGTTTCAGTTTTTAGAAAAATGGAAAGACAACATCACTGCTAATAACTGCAGTTCCTTACCATATACTATGTTAAAAAGCTTTCATTAGCATTTGGTGATAACTGATATATCTAACAGACACAGGTATTTCTCAATAGGAATCTCTAACTATAGCACTTCTATAAAGTTGTGATGAGTTTGTTACACTGAACATTGTTCCTTCTCCATTCTTTGGGAAAACCTAGGAATGTTACAATTTGGAGAACTTGGCTACTTGGAAAACCAGGAAGAAGAAAACCCACACTGGGACTAACTGGGGTGACCTTCCTCTAAGCAACTAAAAAGCTTTTCAGGGGTTTAGGTAGCTAATAATAATCCAAGAAAAGATCAGCCAGACAGTCACCCATGATCAGTATTGAAACGCCCCCTTAGTAAATAAATATGGAGAGAAACCACTGGCAATCTAGTGCTTGCCCACCAGTTCCGTTAGCAAGCTTCTTAACTGAGATCCCTTCTATTCCCCGACAGAAGTCCAACTTACATTTCCTCCTTTACAGAACTTGGCACGTTTTGATTGTTTCATCAATTTGTTCCAAAGAAATTATTTCATTCATCACTTTACCCTCACCATCTAGGAGCCCAGTGCCTGGCATTCTGACTGGCCGATTTTAGACCAGTTTCACACCTTCTCCCTGCTAGGAAACCAATGAGTATGTTTTAGTGAAGGTAACTCCTTGGGTACATGTGAGAAGACAGGTAAGAGGACAGAGGTCATTTTTACCTCTGTGTAAGTCACCTAATGGTGCTAGGAATAGACTCCAGGTTGCATTCACAATGAAGCATGGCAGGATTTTGATGAACATTTGGTTTAGGGACCTTAAAACATGATAGCAATAACATCCTCTTTGATGGAAATTTAAGTTCTTTTGTGGGTGCTCCTTTCTATGCATAAATAGGACCCAGAGGTCCCAACTTCTATTTTTTAACATCTTTTTGCCAAATAAACATTTTGAAAAGACAGAATCAGTATTTGTGACATCACCTTGAAACATGGCTCATTAAACGATCACTTTAAACCTCATAAGTTAATAACCTGGTAGAGACAAAAACAGTCTCCTGGTAACTTTCCCTTGTTCTGTGGGAACCACGATGCCACATTTTTATAGGATTTTTGTTTTGTTTTCTTAATGGGAGTCTTTGGTGCCAAAGGCAAGACTGAAATAGAAGAAAAAATTGATCATCTACTAGTATCTCAAAATCCCACACAAATATAGGAACAATAGGGGTAAGAAAAGGTGTCCTTGTCTAATTCTCACGGGAGATGATCCGGCACTTTGTCAAGACTGGTAAAGATTTAAATGTCAGTGGCTGTGACATGTGAGGGTGAAATTCTGCTTAGGGAAAAATCAGTCTCTTTTGATAAATAAATATCTTTTAAAAAATAAAGCCATAATGCAGTAATAAGTTGACCTAGTGAAATTTATATTCATTTAATCTCTGTAAGAAGCTTACATGGCTGTCTCCCAAATACTTTTGGGATTACTTTTCAACTTAAAATTAAGTAGTTGCTTTGAATGCTCTACCATAGAGGAACCTAAAGAAAAAAATCTTTGTTGATTTTTAAGGACCAGCAATGGTAACAACATAAATCAGATGATAATAAACATCTAAAACTTAACTAGCTTGTCAACATGAGACTATTTGAAGACTCACAATTCTATGTGAAATCAAATTTTAGATGATAACGTTATAAAAAGTGGACATCTATTTCATGTGTAGGCCTTAGCCTCTTCATCTAAAATTCCATATATGACAGTATTCAACAATCCTTCAAACACTAAGAGGTAATTTTCTGAAATATTACAGGAAATTTTTGAAAACTCACCCTGCAAAAATACTGTGACTAAATGCAATCTACCAACATTGTACCTTGCCTCAGTTTTCTTAATCCATGCAATAAATCAGATTGGGCAGGCAGGGCTATTTTTAAAATCTTTTCTGTTCCAAACATGCTATAATTCTGCAATTCACTATATGGGCAGTTATCAGGTAAAGAATTATTGTACTTTTTTAAGTGAACAAAAAACTACTCTGTAACTCCAATTCTCTCTAAAGCTACAAGACTTGGCTCCTGTCTGGAATTTTAATGTTTTAGCATTTGTGTACAAAGCATCTCATCAGGCTCCCAAAACTTCTTAAAAATACTAAAATTTTATCAAGCAATATGAAGCAGCAGATTACAGTCCAGATTCTTAATCAGTTTCATCCTTGGTCATTTGAGTCTGCCAGTCAAAGGTGAGAGAAAAAAGTTATTCGTGGACAGATTAGGTTTTTTAGTTCATTTGATTCCAAATCCAAAGTAACTGCTTATAAGTGACCAATCATTAAAGCCTTGTGTCCGTTGAGGGTAGTTTTTGCCCTAGCCAAACATTATTTATATAATCTATTCCAAGTCCTTAAAGAAAGAAGCTATGGAGTTAGTTGTCTTTGTTCTTTGGAGGCAATAGTGTAAGAAAGCAGATTTGCAGCTAGATTCCAGTGTCAAAATGCATGCTATAAATGTGGCCCAAAGGCGTCTCCTAGTGTGCATGCTTATCTACAATGTAGCAGTGTCACTGATCCATCACGAGGTGGAGTCCAATTGTCTGTCCTCCTCTGGAATCCGGGCTGGCTATACGACTCCTCTGTGATTTTCCAGGCTAGTTCAGACACAGCCTGTTTCTCTTAGGACCCTGGCTCTGGAGAAAACCACTCATCCTGTAAGAAATCCAACCACCCTGAGACCACCATGCTAGCAGGGCCAGTCCCAGCTTATCCAGTCTCCCAGCCATTCCCACCCAGGTGCCAAACCCAGTCAAACCATTTGGAAGAGGATCCTGTACTTCCAGGCGTTCCAGTCGCTAGACATTCAAGTCACCCCTGGCTATGGCCCCACACATCCTGGAGCAGAGACAAGCCCTTATGTCCTCTCTGAATTCCTGACCCACAGAAGACATGAGCGCAATGAAATAATTGTTATTTTACACTACTAACTTTTGTGGTGGTTTGTTTCCCAGAATTAATAACTGGAACTCCTGGATAAATCCCGTCTTTACCACTGATTGAGAACCTAGTAAACTTACAAAAACCCCTGGTCTCTTCAAAAGTATGTAGGGATAACATTTGCTACTTTGCAAGTTTATTGTGACATTGGGAATACTCAACGTGTCTGGCCCTGGCCCTTATCAGTGGTGAATAAAAAGTAGCTTTTATTTGTGGTCATGATCTGTCAAAGCCATGAGCACTGTTAAATGCTAGGTAACGCATATCAAAAGTTGAATTTGAAACTAACAGTGTACTTCATTGTTCAATGCAAAGAAAGTGTGCCATTTAAGGGGGAAAGAGTCCTCGATTATTGAAAAAAATCACTTTGGTCTTGTTTTCCAAATATATAATAAGAGATACAACCTTAATGAGCATGCGCTTTTGTATATTTAATCTTCATAAGAAACCATCTGAAGAGTTAACTTGTGTGAGGTCACATGACTGGTATAAGTGGCCAGTTTCAGGGCATTTTGAATCCAAAGCCTCATGCATTCACAAGGCTCCTCTACCGTCCTAGAGGACTATGTTATAATCTAGCGTAGTTCACGCAGAAGTTTACTGCGGTGTTTAGGTAATGTATTCCAGGGATTTATTCTGAAGCACGATAATCCTTTTCACTAATATATCTAGTAGCACCAGATGTGTATCTAGGGTCTTGCTAAGTGGCTTTACTATTAAACAGAAACTTGAAAGAAATTCCTAAAGTGTATTCCTGACAGCAGGCAAAATCTGTTGCTTAAGACATACATGTTTGTTTTGAAATGTTTTACAAAAGGCCGGGTTTCTCACACACCCTTCAAATCCCTTAGCTGACAAGGATTGATCTAAACAGCTCCCTGGAGATTACAATCATTCTGTAAATGTGAGCTAAAGAGGAATCATATCTGCCCACAAATTAAAATGTCCTTTGTAAAAGTCAATTTAGGAAACTTGACAATCTTAGAAGCTGTGAAAAAATCATCATGAAGATCTTGAAATAAGTTATACTTGGTTTTCTCTGGTTTATTACTTGAGAAAGTTTTGGTGCTAATTGCTACTCTTTGTATAATTTTCCCACCCATCTAAGCTGTGTAAGTTAAGAGAAACACACACAGCATTTGTTCTACTTACGTCCCTTCACAGGAAGCCAGAAGAGGGTATAACTGATATGACTTTCAGGCTTGCTGAGCTATTTGTAAACTTGCATCAATATCAACTCATTTTAAGCAACAAGCTGAACCTCCCCTGGAGCAAACTGTGCTGTGAACTTTCCCAATGAAATGCCATTTCTCAATTCAGGTATGGGTTTAAAATATGCACAGATGAACTCAGAATTACTGTGTCTCAGATTTTCTAAGATTTTCAGGTGTTTAGGCAGTTCAGTTTATTTTAAACTACCAGCCAAGACAGGTTTTCTTATAATGCCTTTTAAAGTGGATTTTTATAGTACCACGTAAAAAAGGAACTACATAGAAATCACTCTTAAAAGAATCTCTTGTCAACTAAAAATAATAATATTCACCTGTTATTAGCATACAGCACACTGCCATTTCAAAACTGCCAGTGACTCATGTTACAAATGCAGCTATTTTTAGGACAGTGCAGGAATGATGTTAACAATATTCCTTGAAAAGGCACTAACTACTTGATCAGGTATTTTGTGGATGGAAAACACGGATGAACACACTTGTTACATCCCAACGCAAAATTATTCAGTAAATTTGTTTCATTTGGCCATCTGCATGTCCTTGATTTTTGTTAGTCAATGAGTCACACAAACATTAAAAAAAGCAATCTGCTTTATATGAAATAGCTCCATATTTATAAATCTTAAAGAATGTAAGATCACCCCAGAGGTTATTCAGCACATTTGATGTCAAGTTCAGGGCAGCAGAATGTAAACACTTGAGTAATCCTATTTGCATGAAGGGTTCTCCTGTAATTGCTATGGCTGTGAAACCCTAACAAATATATTCTTTAAAAAAGTTATCACAATTAAATGTCACTAAGCAAAAGTCTAAAACATTACTATTATTTAAAAATAAGACTGAAGATGAATTAAAAGTATTTATGAAAAGCAAAGTCAGTAGTGGGGAAAACTACCCTTAGAAATTCTATGGCCAGCAGCCATGGAAGTACTATGGCTTCTAAACTTCCTAAGAAGCATACTCTTATTTTTTGTTTGTTTCTTTCCACTGCAAATAGCAGTCAATTAGTCATTTTCTCATTTGTCTCTTTTGGAAAACTAACATTTTAAGATAAATGACTGGACTGCCCGCCCCCTGCATACACTGAATTGGGACATGGGAGAAAAGCATTCCAACTGACTGACCCCCAGATTTCTGGTTCCTACTAGAAGTGCTGACGCAACCTTCAATGCACCAGGACACAAAAGGCATGGTTCTGCTTTGGCTTAGAAGCATAAAGCAGGTTATAAGCAGCGCACGACATTACCAACAGTGCTACCAACATTAAAATGCAGCTTTAAAAATAATGGCTATGGGGAAAGTTGCTGTAGGAATTGGGCCTAAGTAGGACAGATTGTTGTCCAGGTCAGTAGAAACATTCCTGAAATTTCCCTTCTCTAAATACAAGCTGGCCTCTTCTGGGCAGTTTAATTCTAATTAAGACAAAGGTTTTTAATGAAGCCCTGAAAATCCTGGTGAATGGCCTGCTGTAAAACTACCCTTGCTGGTTCTTCCAGAGAGAATTCGTTTTGAGAAACAACGAAGTGGATCTCTTAAAATCTTCAAGAATACATTTCTTTCCCTGCTTTCTGCTACTACACAGCAAACAGACTGAGAAAAGCTGCTCGCCCTTTGGAACAGGCTAGAAAAGCACCACTCGTTTTCAATTCAAGCTGACCCCTTCGTTTCAAAACACTGGTGTATAGAAGCTTCAAGTCCACAGAACCTTTGAGGCAAACTGATTTTTGCAAAGTGGGGAGTGTTAGCAATTTCCCATAGCATTCCCTTTCCAACCCCACCACACACCACCCTGGGGAGGCAGGAGTGAACTGCTGCTAAATAAAGAAAGCCAACAACTTGTCCCAGATACCCTCAAAAATACAATCTCTACTCCCCGCCCTATCCCCATTGCTTATGAAGTATACTTTTTCTAGCATATAAACTATTTTGGAAGCAAAAGGAAACTAGAGCTGATTTTCAAGAACCCAAACAGAAGTCAATGCTGGGGTACGAGTTTCAGCAAGACGGCAGAATAACTGGTTGAGAGAAAACATCAGAAGTCGTGCCTGCCTCAGATTTGTACCTTGCCCAGTCCCATTATCATCACTTTTGCATTAAGCTGGTGTCTCCCTACTTCCTGGCCTAGAGAAGATGGGGGGAAAGCTGACATAAATGGGTATGGAGGCAATTAAGGAGAGATTAGCAAGCACTGCAAACTGCTCAACAAACCCAAGCTGGTTTATCCCCATACCCCACATTCCTGGCCAAGAGAACAAGATCCAGGCCTGAAAAGAAAATGGGAGTTGAGGCTGGTTTCTCTAACCTAGCTGGAAAGTCTTCACGCAATCAGGGGCTATTATTTCAGGACACAGTGGGAAAGGGGCAAAAGACTCACGTTGCTAAGGAGACAGGCTGAAGCTGGCATTCCTACATAAATTTCCATTTCTATTGGACAGAAGAAAGAAAAGATATTTTCCCCAAAGTTTATTTGGATCGATCCCCTGGTTACTGAAGAAACGCATTTTACTGAATTTATTTCATCTTTAGTTGTAAACAACCAACCCTTAAAGAATTAAAAGACCTAAATGTTGACCTCCTGCTGCCAACCAGTCCCCTCCACAGTGAATTAAGCAACAAATCTGAAACTCTTCAATGGGAATTTTGAGGAAATATCAAAGAAAAAACCTTTGTAAACAGAAAAAATCAAATTTATGGCAGAAACTTAAGCAACTGAACTAACCTCTCTTATACCAAGAAACCAAAGACAAAAGTCAATCAGATACTTGTGAATTTTGCGCTATTTCAACTTTCCTGGAACTGGAAACATTTCCAGTAAAGCTTTATAAATAGTCCCAAGGCCATGAAACTGCCCGAAGGAATTTAATGAGTTTCTCAGGGGCGTGTGTGTGTAAAATCACGGGCAGCTCCTCTCCCTTTATTTCCCTTTCTCTGTATTGACAGCAGCTAAAGAACCAATATTAGCAAGGGAAAGGGTTTGCAGCAGGAAATGGGAAGTTGGCATTTCTGCTATGGGCACAACTGGGGCGCAGGGGAAGGTAAATGGGGGTCAAGGAGAGAGAGGAAGGCAGTATGGTAACCCCAGTGACTACTACCTTCTTCCCCACCCCCGCCCTACCCATTTGCAACTTTCAGTGCTGGCTGAAAAAGGTACGAGGTTCCAGGCTTCTGTGAGTAGTTCGTGAAGAGAAATAAAGGTCTGAAGGACTGAGACTTGGGCTGGGAGAGAAAGACAACTCACACACAAGCAACGACTGTGTCACCAAAAAAAAAAAGGAAAAGGAAATTAAGCCTGTCCATCTCCCAACTCTCCATATCTCTCAAAAATGTTAGAAAATAAAGTCCGAGCCTAAACTCATGGTGGGGGAAGCCAGGCAAAGTGGAGTAGAAGAGGCAGGCACGCGGGCACTTAAGAGGTAAACTCGAGCGGATTCCTGCTGAGAAATGAGGGAGAAGAGGGCGCGGAAGACCCAGAGAGAGTCCCTGGCATTTTGCTGGAGTTGGGGCGTTTTTGCTTTCTCTTTTAAAGGGGATGGGGAAGCCGTTGCATTTTTAACACAGCCACATGGTCCTCACCTTAAATGATAACAATTGCCCAGAAAGAGCATCCGTGTTACTCTAGAGCCCGAGAAAAGGCCCTGGGAGGAGGGGGAGAGGGTGCGGGACGTCACATTGGGTTTGGTTGGGGATTAGAACCGGGGAGAGGGGAGGGGTGGGCATCAGGGAGGTGGCTGGGGCCCGAGGATTCCCGAAAGACCAGGACGGAGCAAGGCAGACAAGGGTAGGGGACACAGAAGGTGCAGGGGAGAGATAGTGGCGGTCCTGGCAGTGGGGCGCGGAGCAGTCCCGAGAGGGAGGCAGGGGTCGCGGCGCGCTGGGCCCTCACCGCTGCTGAGCGTGGACTCGCAGTGCCAGATGTCCCAGCTGGCGGGTTTCCGGCAGGACTCCCACAAGGACAGGTAGTACTGGTGGTCGGCCGTGACCCAAGCCGGGCTCAGCACGGCACCCAGGTCCAGACACAGCGCCAGGAAGATGCACACCAACCCGACCAGCTTCAGCGGGGTCAGCACCGACACGCGCACCTCCTCCATGCCGCTGCCCGCCGAAGCCATGCCCGGGGCGCCGCAGTCGGCCGGCCCGCGGGAGGCGAGAACGCGTGGCAGGTCGGGAGAGCTGGGAGCCCGACCTCCCTCGAAGGGAAGCAGCCGCGCTGCCGCACGCGGGGCTCGCTCCCTCCGGGCTCCTCGTCCCCCGCCGCCGCAAAATTGGTCTGCGGAGGTGGCCGGCCCGGGCTACGTCGTCGGTAGCCGCAGCGACGCCGATCCCACCACGGACCTTAGCCACTGATCCCGCGCCGCGCTGCACCCGCGCCGGCACCCGCTCCGCCCCAGCGCAGCCCGGCTCGCTCCGCCCCGACCCCTCCCCGGGCAGCGGGAGGCAGGGCCCAGTGGGGCGGGGCGGCGGTCCGAGCCTAGGCGGCGTCCCGCTTCAGCTCTAGAATCCAAGTGAGCTAAGCTTGCTCCCGCCCCGCCGCACCCCACCCCTGTCCAGTGTGAGCCCCCGGGGTTGCTACTCTCTGCCCCTCGGCAGCGGCGCGCTTGGAGCGAGTCCTCTTCCCCGGGCTCCGCCTGCGCGGGGAACACAGTGCAAGCCTCTCGCCCCGACAGGCTGCACTGGGCAATTCCTCGAAACTGCCGGGTCCCGGACCCCGCCCCTGGTAGCGGGACTCCGAGGTCCCCTGGCTTCCCATCCCCACGCCCAGCCATCACGTGGGTTTCCTTTTCTTAGCAAGCTGGAGTGGGTCCTTGTCTGGAAGGCGTCAGCTGTGGATTCCTAGGTTTCCAAGGCTGTAGCCATTGGAGTAAGAAGTGATGTAACACCTTCCGCCCAGTACTACCGCCCCGTTAGTTTCTTATGCTGGGGGATTTGGAGAAAGGAAAAGAGATGTGACAACAGTTATTTCGTCCCCTCTTTTCAAACCCAGGAGGGACCCAGTCTCGGACCCAGGAATCCCTCAGTTTTCACTGTTTCCTAACTTTCCCTCTGAAACTGCTTCTATTCTCTGGATTCGCCTCCTTTCACGCCCCCTGTGAAAGGCGATATCTCTGGGAATGCAGGCGCGGAAATGGTATTGAAAGCTCCTGCAAAACGTGAAGTAAGCCTTACTTGCTTCCCCACTGCTCTCTTCTTCTTTGACCTTATGCCAAGTTGGATCTGAATTCCTCTGGGGGCGTTAACCTGTTCCTGTGCCCGTGAGACCTTGCCCAGGGCCTGACATAGGAAAAGTGGCATATCTTTAAGTAATCAATCTACACATATGTATTGGACACCTATACTATATCGTACTCTCGGGGCTAAGGATTCAACTAGATATGACCTTGCTCCTGTTCTTAAGGAGACGCTCTATTTTTTAAAATCTATACCTGAGAAATAAACACCCCTTGAAATTGAATTTGCAGTTTTGTAACTAACTAGGTCAGCTTGTGATGGGTGGGTCACCTGGAAAATTTGATGAGAAACTCAAAATAGTGGTTAAGATCAGAAGAATGGAAGAAATGCCTCCTCTCTTTGAATGAAAGCACGGTCCTTGGCACTTCAGGATTTCATAGATTTGTTAATAACCATTTCCTTTCTTCTAACCATATCTTTCCTTGGGGCTAACTACATTTTGACCCAAACAACATTTTTTAAAAAAAAATCCTCACCAGAGGATATGTTTATTGATTTTAGAGAGAAAGGAAAGGAGAGAGTTTGAGAGAGAGAGAGAGAGTCATCCATGTGAGAGAGAAACAGATCCGGGCCTCCTGGACTGCCCCAACCAGGGATTAAACTGGCAACCTATGTATGTGCCCCGGCTGGGAGTTGAACCCACAACCTTTTGGTGTACGGGGTCATGTTCCAACCAACCCAGGCACCTGGCCAGGGCCCCAGGCAGCATTTTGAATGTAAGAAACATTCCGTTAGTGTCAAGTGACTTGAGAAGAAGAACCAACCCAATGTGAAATTAAAACGATAGTTTTCTTATATTTGGAAATTAGAGACCTGGTTACTTTCCCCTCAATTACAGTGTTTATTGCCATTAATAAAGAATACCTAGAGCCCTCTGAGCTCCTTGACCTCTAACATCTAACAGATTTCTTGGCCTCCCAACCTCCCAAGGAGGAAGAAGTCTAAGTGCTTCTCCTTGAAAATGGTTCCTAGTGGAACACTGAAAAACTAAAAACCAGGATGATTGATAGGGATAGCCAGGCTTGTGACAGTTTTCTGTTACCTGGTTTTATGTTCATGGGATTGTAATGTTCTTTTGAAAATAACATTTAAGAAAATTTCTTGACCATGCCCTTGAAGTTATAAAGAAGTGTTTTTTTCCTCAAGTTCTATCACCTGCCCTTTAATAAGTTCCATTTCTAGTCAGCTGTTTTTTCTTTATCTTTATCCCTTCTAAATTGGGCTTTCTTCCTCCTCCACCCCCACCCGTGCCACCCCCACCCTCCCTTTGCTTCATTTTTCTGGCTTGTTCTCAACTGCTTACTGAAGTGCCTCCATTCTTCCTTGTACTACCTACAAACTTGTCTCTGCACTGTCTCCAAAATCAGGAAAAATAAGCCATTTGAACAACAAAAAGCCAATTCTCCTAAAATGCTCCATCCCTCTGTTCACCATTTGTAGAATTTGTACTACGTAATACAGGTCAACCATCCTTAGTCCTAACTTTCAAAAAACGAAAAGCTCTCAAGACAAAGGGTTTTATTTTTCATAAGTTTCTTGGAAAATCATTTGGTTGGAAACCCAGTTTCCAACTGATCCGAGGCTATTTTTTATTTGTATTTTTTATTTATTTTATTTATCCCACTTAGTGTGAATAGATATGTAGCCACATTCCCTGTTGGGTATTGTCTAGTTCACAGAATGTGCACCATAGTATCCTTCAAAAATCTGAAAAAGTCTGAATTCCTTAATACAACTAGTCCCAGAGGTTTCAGATGAGAGATGGTGGATCTGCATTTACCCTAAGGATGGACAAATTAGAGTGGGGATTTCAGCAATTAGTAAACATGGAATGAAACCTACACAAAAATTACCGGGCAGGAAGTGGAATTAGAGATGACAACTAATGTATGCATCTGTGTGTGCAGGAGAAAGGTAGAAACAAGGATTGACATAGAACCTTATCTGAGAAATAAGTGAAGTATGAGTGAAATGAGGAAAATAAGAAATGAGTGAAATTTGAGAAGTATATGAAAAAGAGTCTTTGGCTCAAGAGAATTTGCTGGAGATCTCTTAGAAGCAGTGACTTTGTTGGCCCTGCACTATAGTGTCACACAAAGGCCAGAGGCCCCCTCTTTCACATGACCTTAATCCAGGACACCATGTCACAATAGTTACCCTTAGCCCTGGACTTCAATGGGGGCAAAGTCTAAAGGCCTTAACTTTCTCCTCTTGTAGTGTAAGGCCTTAACTTTCTCCTCTTGCACTGCCCCGGCTGGTGTGGCTGCTCAGTGGATTGAGTGCCAGCCTGTGAACCAAAGGGTCACTAGTTGGATTCCCAGTCAGGGCACATGCTTGGGTTGTGAGTCAGGTCCCCAGTGGGGGAGTGCTCCAGGGGAAACCTCACACTGATGTTTCTCTCCCTCTCTATCTCCCTCCCTTACCCTCTCTAAAAATAAATAAATAAATTCTTAAAAGAAAGAGCTTCTTGAAAATTGGAATCACAGACTCTGATGTGTGACTCTCTGAGTTGCGCAGCCAGGGAAAGACAGGAAGGAGCCATTCTATAGACCCTGAAGTAAAGGAAGAGATCAGCCCTGCGCTTGAATAAGTCAGGCCAGAAAAAATGGGGCAGCAATGTGAGGGGTGAGATTAGATGCAGAAATTGGGATGTTCATCAGAGAAGTAGAACTGTGTCCTGGTGGGAGGTAGAGGGTGTAGGGGAGATGGGGGAGGGGGAGCATGTTCCAGACTTTGAACATCTCCTAAGAAAATAAAGAGGAGTAAATGTCATGTTGTCTGTTCACCGTCTGTCAGCAAGGGCGCCCTCCCTACATATGCTTAACAGTTGAAATGTCCACCTACTATACTAAAGTTTGTGGTTTGGGGGGATAAACCAGAGGGGACTTAATCCATTAGGGACTAAGCAGGAATAATCGACTGTTTTCAGGAATGAGCCCAGCAAATCTCATACATGGTTCAAGTCACCAGTCTTGTCATTGTCACAGGAGCCCCTTCTACTCCTGTAGGCAGGCAGTGGGGAGGTGGCCTCCAGTTACTCTGAATCCAGGTCACCTTCAGAATGGAGTCGCTCCAACCATCAGGGACAAGCCATTTTGCTCTGCTCTTTGAGTCGTGTTCCTCTTCCCAGATCCTACGAAGGTCTTCCTACACTGCAGACTTTCAGACCCGGGATCACATCCAGGCATGCACTGGTTAGACCTGTTTGCTCTCAGAAAGGAAGAAATGGAATGGATGGGAAAACGATGAACCAATCATTAAAAAGTTAGAAATATCCACCAACTTTTTTTCCCGTGTAACAGGTACTATGGGCAAAATACATTAGCAACTAGAAACAAAGAATACATCAGTGGTTTACTGTCTATACTATATTCTGTTCTTGAGGTCCATGCTAGGATTCTGATGGAAATGAAA
Source organism: Artibeus jamaicensis (assembly GCF_021234435.1). Taxonomy (NCBI): domain Eukaryota; kingdom Metazoa; phylum Chordata; class Mammalia; order Chiroptera; family Phyllostomidae; genus Artibeus; species Artibeus jamaicensis. The sequence goes on along the minus strand of NW_026522028.1, from coordinate 2,266,019 downwards.
CCATTATATCATGAGACTTGTGTGCTGTTTGTGATAATCAATCATGACCAAGAGAGTTCCAGGTCATAGTATGTTCTGTATTGAATTATTGAGATTTCTTGTTGCATTGTTCTTGGCTTACAGTTATCACAAATATTGTGACTAATAATTGCTATTCTTTTGTTTAAAAAATAAGAACATAAACTCCACCTTCAGAAAACTGAATTTCATTGCCTTCTAATGTCTTTTCCAACTGAAAATGTATATTGTTGAATCAATTTGATCCAAGTCAGTAACAGCACCCTCACATTATGTTTTGATGTTATGATTTCAAGTTAATTGTTTTGTAGTAGTAGCTATGACCATAATAATCTACTCACCCACAAAAAAAAAAAGAAAAGAAAAGAAATCCTGGAAGTGAAAACACAAGAGGCCACTGGAGTTGAAGGGTGATTAGTTTTAAATAAATATGTTTATTGTAATGAAAGAAGTGTGAATTGGATGCCCAGGAGGTAGGAATACAGGAACATTTAGAATATTTCCAGTGGGACTAAATCTAAATGCTTTCTCCATGTTTTGAAGCTTCTCTTTCCTTAGTAACAAGCACTTATCAGCAAAGATCATCCTTCATATTTATATTTTATTTGTTGTAGTCACAGCTTTGTGGAGAAATGACCAGGTAGAAGCACTTCAAGCACCTTATGACTGCATTTTAAAACTTTTTGTCTCCTTGTTACTACAACAATAAATTGAAGTTTTTGGTTACTCTGAAGCAGGTCCTCACCTGCCAACATATTATCATCCTGGTAGCATTACGATAATGCTTGGCCACCATCAGCCTAACACATCACTTCTCCTTCTCTCTTGGTGTGCACCATGGTTGGGGACTGAATTGAAATGGACCACTGGAAGCCTGAGAAATAGTTACCCCAAATAGCTGAGTACCTTGGTGGGATGAGCAGGTTTAGCTTATGCTTGGTGAAGCATGAGGGGGATGGATTAGTGTTCAACTATCACTTAGCTATTGACTTCATCACAAGCCAAGGGAAGTTAGAGCAGAGATGGAATCATCATCATTAGGAATTATGGTGGGCAGTCGTTCACCCTTTCCATTGCTCTCTTCGGAGTTCACTAGCTAAGCCTCCTATGTGACTTTAGATTTTACCCTACAGCCATCTTTGCGCAATCTTTGGTGAGTATTCAATGAGATTTTTAATCCTTGGATATTTTAATGAAAATATCTGTGACTAGATAGAAAAATTCAAAGAAATCCCTGCCTGGAACACGGCCTCTTCCCAAATTAGACAGTAACAGCGTCGGTTTCTCATCTCAAAAACAGTTTCATCCATGATGACTGGCACTGTTGTATTCTATCCCATGTGTTCATTTTTGTAATATACACAGTCTCAAAGTCGTGGCTAGAAGCCCTTCCCAAGAGCTCTCCTCATAGAGACTATATCTGTGGTACAAGATGGTTCTCTTCCATTGGAAAGTGTGGGTCTCTCCTCTCCTTTGTGGCCTGAAGGATTCACATTATTAATAAGAAAAGAAGTGAACCCCAAATGTATACATCTCAAGTATAGTGATGGCTTCAAAGTTAATTGAAGGAAAGGCTGAAATTAAAAAAGGATTAAGTAGAAAGGGTCCATGGAGCAATTTACACTCACACTTCCAAGTAGCAGAGTGCAGTTAAGCAATGTCTCTCTGGAATTTCCAAAAGGAGGTCTTAAATGTCAGCAATGCTAGGGAACTGGGGCTAGTGGAAAAATGATCCTCTTAGGAATTGTATTTCAGTGTAGCTCTCACCTCTATATTTCACCTTTTAAAATTTGTCTGTAAAGTGAGTTAGTAGCACTGCATGATTTGTCAGCAGTCTGTCTCAATTCAAATGTCAGCTAATTCACATCCAAACAAATATAGGCAGAACTATCAGAATGATATGAAGACCAGTGCTTTTTGCCATTCCCTGAGTCTTTTTTTCAACGTTTCTATAACCTACTGTTTCTCATCCCCTGCCTCTCCCATGGAGATTACAATAATTCTATGAACGTGGACAAAATAGAGATTATATCTGCTCACAAGTTAAAATGTCCTTTGTACAAGTCAATCTAGAGAACTTGAAAATCTTAGGAGACATTGACAGAAAAATCATCATGAAGATCTTGAAAGAAGTTATACTTGGTTTTGCCTGGTTTATTACTTGAGAAAGTTTTGGTGCTAAGTGCTCTTTGGTGAACGAGAATAGGAACTGGTTTCGATTCGGCCAGACCAAGGTTAAGATACTCACTCCGGAACCTACTGACTGTATGGATCTGGGCATGCCATTCACCTCCATTCCTTCCTTTATAAAATGGGGTGGTACTTACATCTTCACGTTGTGAACATTAATGAGGTAATGTGTATGATGAGTAATGTCTGGCATGTGGTGAGCACTAACTATAGTCATTATATCATTATAATCCAGATGTCATCTAGGGTCTTCTTGTCCCTAGATGGGGACGAGGTTTACCTTACCTGGGAGGTTAAGGTAAACGTCATTTGAATCTAATTTCACGATTCTTCAGAGTCTAAAATCCCTTCCCAAACCCTCGCTTCTTCTGTTATTCTCTTTATGTGGTTCCACAACAAGTCAAATGCTCAATTCTGCCCCTGAACACCTTAGATACAAATGTCAGCCCCTTCACCAATTTTCAGGAAAAACATCAGTAGCACTCTACAGTTCGGATCGCTAAACTTTCTCAGCACTTGAGAACTCATGAGGAAGGGGTACAGCACAATGAAGAGTAAAGCCTTCCAGGTCCTGCTTGCCTCACCAGAACCATATTTACCCCCTATTCTCTGTGAGTTCCCTCCTTCCCTCCTCTCCCCATCTGCTAATTCAGTAGATTCCATCCCCAGTGTTCTCAATTCTTATTCCACAGACTGTGGTCCAAGGATGCATGCCAACAGCACTGGACTGACCTGAGAGTTCACTAGAAATGCAGATCACTGGCCTCTCTCAACCAGACCTATTGAACCAGAATGTTTATTGAATGGATCCGTAGTGATTCATGTAGAAGTTACAGTTCAGGAAGCATTGCATCTACATCTTCTCAGGCCTCTCAGGACTCACCTCTACTGCAAGTAGCTGTCTCAAAGCAGCTGCAGAGAGATTTTTTTAAATTCCCAGTTTCCTCCTTATCCTTCAGCACATTGCGTGGTGACCAAGATGATGGTGTTTCTTTCATGTTCACTTACCAGCAGGCTCAAGTTGTCACTGGTTTTGGTCCTATTAGCAAATGATTAATCAGCATTGTCTACCTTAACTGGTCTCAGCATATTCTCTTTTTCTAAACAATATTGAAGCCTGTTTTTATTGAGGCACTAGCACCCTGACCTATGATTTGGAAGAGATGGTGATGTGAATACAACGCTCATCATCAAAGCAAACTGAAATACAAAGACATCTGAAGTGACTTGATAGTGACATGAAGTGTTCATAAGTTAAGGAAAAGGATTGCTCAGAAACTGTTTTCTCATTTCATGTTTTTTTATAGTCTTCTTTCTTGATTGAGGCTTTCAGCTCTTAAGTGGCCTCAGTGATCATCTTCTGTTTGAAAGGGGCAATTTGCCAATGCCTACATCCTTCCTGATGCCCCTTTCCCCCACCAGCAACAGTGTGGAGAAAGAGGGACAGTCAGTTTCTTGGGACTTAAAGGAATACTCGGCAACTCCTTCCTTTCTGTTGATTGCTTGCACAAGGGACAAGGCAAACTGGGCTCTATCATATGCCATGGACAGCGTGGCAGAGCCTTCTCCAGCTTTAGCCTTGACCTCCACCTCCATGCTGGCCTCCTGGGTTTTCCCAGGCAGGGTTGTCATCGGGTTCTGAGAAAAGTCCACCTTCGGAGTGCACCGAGAAATCAGGGGAATGATAATCTTCCCAACACAGCTGCCAGTGACAGAAACATTGACTCCAGCTGCATCCAAACCCTTCAGTTCTGTGACAAAAGTGTAGATGCTGACAACGTCCAGGGTTGTCACCCCAGAGATCTTACTGGGGTCATAGACGCCGTGTTTCTTGAAAACTTCAGCTGTGATCAGGATGGTGGAATTAACAGAATTTGAAATGATGCAGGTCATGGCCTCGGGGCGATGCTGGGCTCAGGCAGCAGTCAAGGTGGCCACAATTATGGCATTGCTGTTGAGCAGGTCATTCCGTGTCCTGCCTGGTTTTGTAAGGATACCCACTAAATTATAACCTTTCAGGCAGTCTGGCAGCTAGCCGCTCATGTCTCAGATAGCCTTTCACAGTCACTCTGGTTTGAATGTGGCTCAGATCTGCAGCCACTCATGGTGTATGAGCAATATCGTAGAGGATCAGGGGGCTCACCAAAGGGCTGTTCTTCAGGAGAAGTGAAAGGGGCTGCCCAATCACTCCAGAAGCCCAGGACCCAGCTGCTTTCAGTATTGTTCTGGGCCAAGGTGCTGAAGCTGAGCAGAGTGGAGCCCACCTGGTGAGGGCAAGAGCATGGCTGGGGTGGGTGGGGCCTGCACTAACAAAGAGAGAGCTGCTTGCATATGGGCAAGTGACTCCATTGACTTTCACCCTGCTCTGGGCCTCTTGGCTCTACTCTGCCTGGCCTCACCAGCATTGGTATATTCTCCACACAGTAGTCCTAAACCACCTTGTTCTGTTTGTCTTCCACTGCAAGGGCTGTGAATCTCAGTGCAGTACAGAGATTCTGACAATGTGTTCATTGACTGATGAAGACAAATAATGATGCCTCTCCAAGTGCACCTTAAAAACCAACTTTTAAGCCTGAGGAACACTAAGAGTGCCTCCTGGCTTCTTGCAAATTCAATCTGAGACATTTTATGCAGCTTCACAATACATAAATAAACTACTAGGGATCTAGAAGTAAAAGGCAGAAAGGAGTTTAATTATCCAAGCCGCCCGAAAGAGCACCATGGAGCAAAGCACAAAAGGGCAGCGAATCCCCACTGATACAGAGCATTAAATACCAAGGGTCACAGGCCTGGAAGTGATATCACTAGATAAAGTAAGATGATGAAGCAGCATTATTGTGGTTTCAAACTCTGGCCACTTTGACATTTCCTCTCTGGACTCTTTAAAAATTCCTTATCTTGAGCCAACAAGTGGTGTGCCAGTGAACAGTACTGAGAACAGAAACTGCCTTTGGAAACAAAAGGAAGCTAAATATGGCATTTGAGAAAGTTGATCCAGGAGACATGATATATAGATAGAGTATAGGCAGAATTTTTCATATGATAGAGAGAAAAACTAAAGAGAAAGACAACTAAAATTTTCTTTAAAAATTGTGACAAGGAACATGTATGAGTGACCCATAGACATGGACAATGGTGTGGGGATTGACTGTGGGAGTGGGGGTTGCTGAGTGGAGGGGGGCAAAGGGGAAAAATTGGGACAGCTGTAATAGAATAACAATAAAATCTTTAATTAACATTATGAAAGCTCAGTTATATATGAATACTTGGCAGGTCAGGACAAAAATGACAGATAAGTAAATAAAAGTTATTAATTACTACAGTTGACAATTAAGACTGAAGAACATGCTTGTCACCCTTGTGAGGCCCAATTTTTCATAGCTGGCATAGAATCAGGGTGACTGACACCACCATTCTGTGTTTCGACATCATTGCCCTCCAGTGCACTGAGTAAAGCTGTGTTTTCTGGTCACTCTTTATTATTTCTTAACAAGATATCACCAGTTTTGGTAAAGGAAGACAGATAAAGCAGATTCCCAAACACAGTCGCAGAAGTACACTTTTTTCCAATAGAGCCTTATATTCAATATCACAATTTTCTCAAAGTGTTTTGAATCATATCACTTTCATTGGGACCTCTGGACACTTCTTTGGTCATACATCTTACTACTTTGTGTATGCCCACGATGGAGAGCACATATTTTGTGTATATGTTGTGTGCTTTGGGTCTTTCTATGTTCTTAATATATTTTTTCATTGCCTGAATGGATGTGCACTGCTATTGCTTATGCCTTTTCCTGTAGTACAATTTCTCTCTTAGAGACAAGCTTTCTTTTTGGAGAAAAACTAAATCTGGTTTTCATTCTTTGCTCAAGTTTCTAAGTGCAGGATGAAATAACATAAGAAAAATAAACACATTAAATTTGTTCTTTAGAGTCAGCAAAAGTAAAACAGAAATTATCTTAAAGGGTGTGGTTTTAATTATTGATAGACCTGCTGCAACATACTTTGAGTTATTCCATGCTTCTTAACTCAACTTTCATTTATCAAATTCTTTTAAAGTCTTGGTGTTTTCCTGATGGTTTTCAATGTTTGCTCCTGTTTCCTAGTTCCAGGGAGAGAAACAGACAGAGATAAAAACAATTCAAAGGCATTTCTAAAGTATGTATATATATTTGCCCATTTTTTAAAAAATCTTATTTTTTCCCTTTTATGCTCTTGTTATATTCATTCTCTCACATGATCCACATTCCGACTTTTTTTTGGAATAAGTGAGCAGTGGATCTAATTGTCTGAAAACACACACAGACACACACAGAGCTCATACTGTGTTTTTTTGTATGACATAGAATCTTCATGAATATCCTTGTCTCTCCTCAAGAAATATGTGGAAACGTTTTTCCCTGGATATGAGCAATTTCACCAAACTGAAAACTGTGTATTTTGCGACAACGTCCCCACTGTCACTTTACTGAATGTGAGGTTGGTTTTGCCATTACCAACCCAGGTCCATGCCAACAAGCATGTCATCAACCCCAAATTTAGGACACAAGTTCTGAGCAACTGAGTGTACTAAGGGGACAACTAGATCAATTATTGAAACTCTGGCATGTCCTGCGAAATTCAGACATGACATTACCGAATCCGTAGTGAAAAATTTTCCCTCTGCTTTTGATCTCTGTTTTCAGTCAGGCTTCTTTACTATTGAAGCTAAGTATTTCAGTGGCTTTGTTCTTTCACTCTTCCAAACAGTTTTCCACCCATGTCTGAGTTTCTCTAATGCTAATGCTGCAATAGTTAGTCTTGTACGGTGTTTCTTGCCTTATGATCATCCCCTCTGCAAAGTGTCAGAACAAATGTAAAACAGTAGATTATGTACACAAGTGAGGATAGTTTGGTGGTACTCATTAGTAGTAGCTTATTTGTTATTTTATTTACTTTTTCCCATCACCATTTATCCCCCTATACCCTTTTCCCTCTCCACCCACTCCCTGCCCCCTCTTAATTACCACACTGTTGCCCATGTCCCCAAGTTCCATCTCTTCATTTTTCACATTTTTTGCTTGATCTCGAAAGAGATCTGAAGTAGAGAAATTAGTCTAGATTAAGTTACAGTTGATAATATTCTGAATAATTTATTGTACAATGACTGCAGGAAGAAAAAGTTTGGAAAAGCATTATATGGAAAAAAATGTAAAGCCTGTTTGGAAACAACCAAGATATGTGGATACTAAAGAGTGAAGAGTTGGAAATGATGCCACCATTTACAGGTAATCCATCTATTTGAAAAAAATATATTCAAAAGGCAAGTTACAGAAAGTAGAATGGTGGTTTTCAGGAGCTTGGAGGAAGAGGGGAATGGATAATTACTGCTGAACAGGTTTGGAGTTTCAGCTTTACAAGACGAGAGAGTTCTGGTAATTGATAGTGGGTGATGATAGCCAGTATTATGAAGGCATTTAACTCCCCTGAAACATTCACTTAGAAATGGTTAAAATGATAAATTTCATGTGCATTTTACCACAATGAAAAAAGGAAGAAAGGAAAGGCCACTTAATATTTTGTCTTTCCCCCAGGGTTTCTGTAAACATTTTTAGTATGGGGGTAAACTTCCTGCACTCCTCACTGAACTCTCTTACAGAGGTCATGGGAATCTGTGCATTCACTTTCAGGTAATAGGCAGTCCTGTGGTCACTTTAGGTGGCAAATACAAGCTCATTTCAGCGATTAGAATGTCCAGATGCAATATATTAAAACCCCAAACTTCGCTTAGCATTAAAACTTCTTTGTAGCTGAGACTTGTTCAGGTTGGACATGTAAAATTGCTCTTTTTTTAAAGGTAGTGCTTCATTGTAGGTCTCTATTCCTGTTGTTGGTCAGGTGGAGGGGTCAACAGATACCGAACTGGTCCTACTTTGTATTCTTTAAAAATGTAGTGATTGGAAGAGGGAGTCTCTGTCACCCTCACTCTGGCACGCCCCTATCTGTCCTATTTGGTACTTTATTTAACTTTGAGGCAAGGACTTTTGTTATAAGACCGTGTTACAATGTGCTGTCAAGTGTGGGCAGAAGGTTGGGAAGGAGAGAATCCTGTGGCCATCACTCAGATGACTGGTCAAGGCCTGTCCAAGACTTAACTCTTGTGACACACATATATTAAGGACTGAGTGTGAGAGAGATGTAAGTAGCTCCCAACCAAATTTTATTGCACATAATTTTCTTAATGTTTTTATTAGCTATAATTTATTGAGTGCCTACCAACTGCTAGCTGTTCATAAGTGTTTAACACATACTTTTATAATGTATTAAATGAATACAACTGCACAAGGAGGTAGGTGCCAGCACTGCTTTCCAGGTGAGGTAACTGAGTTGTGTGAAGTTTGAGTCACTTACCTAAGGCCACACAGTTAAGTAAAAAAGCTGAGATTTCTGTCTTATGTCATCTGAAATTGATGGAGCATCAAGATCATTTTATTGTTGACAACCAATGTGTTTTTACAAGGGGGTCTAAAGCTGTGTTATACTCAGGAAATCAGATGACAAGCACTGCTAAGTGCTTTTTGTTTTATTCCTCCTGGTAGGCTTCAACCCTGGAGTGATCCCCCATTCACCATTCCTCACCCCATCCCTGCCTTGCTAATCGCCTTTCTCTCCACCTGGAGACTTAGTCTTTCAGACTAAGCATTATTTATAACCCCACGCACACCAAGCTCACTTTGTGTAGAGCACAATCTGCATACTAATACAAACCAAAAATTTGTAGGGCTACTATATTAGCCAGGGATGAGTGAAGGCATCTTAACTGAAAGATCGTAAACATAGGGACACCTGTGTCTCCTAGTTCAGATCTCTTTGTACCCTCATTTTTAAAAAATATTTTATTTATTTATTTCTAGAGAGGGGAAGGGAGGGAGAAAGAGAGGGAGAGAAACATCAGTGTATGGTTGCCTCTCATGCACCCCTCACTGGGGACCTGGCCACAACCCAGACATGTGTCCTGACTGGGAATCAAACTGGCAACCCTTTGGTTCACAGGCTGGTGCTCAATCCACTGCGCCACACCAGCCAGGGCTGTACCATCATATTTTATATGTCATTTTAATATATCATCATCTCATGTAAGAAACCTATGTCTACTCAACCAACTAACTAATTTAACTAACACTTTGCACTGTGTCTGTAAAGCAGGCCAACTCAGGGCTAGTAGGCTACTCAACTGTAGTCCCACTTCCATGGGGCGATGAATGGTTACCAAGAACTATTTGTGTTCCTTGTGGTGCCTGTTTAAAGTGCTTGCACATATTTTGGTAATTGTGAAATAAATGTAGAAAAAACTATGGTAAAAAATAATGGGAAATAATCAGACAAAATTCTGGATGCAGTCCAAACCCAGAATGACTCCTAAGTGTGTAAGTTCTATTTGCACTTAAAATCAAACACCCCCCCAGTTGGATAATTATTTACTCATGAAAGTTTTTAGTGCACTTCCATTAATGAGCTCTTATTCAAAGGAAGTGTCTTGGGCCTATACCACAAGATTGGTAAACAGGTCAATGTCTGAGGAGGTCCTATTTCACTTTGAAGAACAAGGGCTGAGAATGTGAGTGTGATGTCAAGAAGACACACACACACAACGGTAATATTGGAACCCTGGACCAGGGTACCCCTGTGTCCCATAAAGGATCCAAACCACAAAGAGCTTCACCTGAGCACTTGACAGGCAACCATCACACCTCAGAGAATCACAGTCCAGCTGTGACTCCATATGGCAACAGCACAGTGGTGTTAGAACTACACTCTAACTCTCTGTGTAGATAGATTTCCAAAGAATTGATTTTTTTAATACCAAGTAAGCTGTCCTTTTCTTCATAAATGCAAGCTAAAGCCCTCAAAAAGGAGAGATTGGAATACTGCTAATAAGGATGTGAGTTTTTAAGCAATCAATTTGAAAAACAAGAGCTATAACTTTGTTTACATTCCAACCTTTTGAAAAAGGTTATAAACATGAAACCCCCTTTTAGGACATATGTTAGATTGAATATAAAATGATGTAGTTATCTTTCCAAGAGCAGAAATACAGTAATTTAATATCCATTTATGCAGATACAAAAAAAGCTATGGCTTTAGAGAAACTATGATTTGTATAAAAAGTCATCATAATATCTGCATTTCATTTAAGGTTATTTTCTTGCGCATCATTCATTAAGTAATTTCACTTATGTAGCTATCCTAGAAAAATTATTTGTAGTTTTAATATTAACCTTATCATTTTGATATTGCAATTGGACAAATATTTGCTCCACGCAGGTTAGTTGTTTTGCATCACAAAAGTCATGTGAATATGCAGTTAGAAGAGCTAAGCTACAGCAGTTGCATATGCCCCTTCCTCCTTCAAGACAGTACACAGCATGCTGTGAACTCAGGCCAGAGCATTATTTGTCCATGGGCAGTGCACTGAATGCAGCTAAGGGAAGAGTATAAAAGCTACATCCTGGGGGGTAGCCAGGTGAACCACGTGAACAGATTTTCAAGCCAAAGTTGCCAGACCAAGAAGCAAAATCCAGGTATATGGCTGCAGGAATGAGATGATAGCTGAGAAGTTCACAATGGAGCTGGGAGAGGTGAAATGGAGAAAAATTGTCTGAGAAGAAGCAGTGGATGCCATAGATCTCTCTGAGGCGTCCAAGGCCTCGCACTGTTTAGGAGGTGCTTCCACACGCTCCCCACTGGCCTGAATGGCCCTGGATCATTTCCCAGCTAAAAACATACTTTTCAGTTTCCACTGGGTTTGTGTACCTGATTCTAACTTTGTGGAAACACTGCTGGGCATGGGTGAAATGGAAATGGGTATGGAAGCATGGGTAGGTGGGTCCTGAGAGGGGATTATGTCCAAATGCATGAATATTACAAATAAGTTCCTGTACTGCAGAGGAGTCCATCTCCAAGCAAACCACCCATCAATCCCAAGAACACTTTTTTAATTAATTAAATTAAATTAAATTAAATTAAATTTTATTTTATTGTGATTCAAGTACAGTTTTCTGCCTTTACCCCACACCTCTCACCCCCACCCCAGCCATCCCCACCTCCCTCCCCCATTCCACCCTGCCTTGGTTTTGTCCATGTGTCCTTTACAGTTTTTCCTGAAAACCCTTTCCCCTTTCTCCCTCATTATCCCTCTCCCCCCTCCTCTCTGTTTACACTCAGTTTGTTCTTAATTTCAGTGTCTCTGTTTATATTGTGCTTGCTTGTTTGCTTTGTTGATTGGGTTCCAGTTAAAGGTCCCAAACCATTTATCTTCACAATCACATTTTTACTATGAAATATGGTGTATTTACAAAAGGCAGGTATATCAAGTTAACCAATAACAATGAAATGAGCAATCATGTACCCAACACCAAGTTCAGAATAGGATATTAGTACTTAACAGGCCCTGTATCAAATGTTTTATTGATCTATTTATGTTTTTCTCTTATATAGTCTTTTAATCTAGTGAATTTTATTACAATTTGTGTGGATATTGAAATATTTTCTGGGTTGATACCGAATTGGTAATGATCATTTTTTTCAACAAGACTAAACTCAGGTTGTTGGTAGTTTGTTTGTGAGTAGGGCATCTGTATTCATGAAATGTGCCTAGAACTTGACATCCTATACTCTTTGGAAGGAGGTCACTATACATCGTCCATAATTAGGGACTGGAGATTTATGCTCCTCCTCCTTAAGGGAGGGGAATTTACATAAATTATTTGGAATTCTTCTGCACAGGAGACTTGTTTATTCTCCCTTAATTATTTGTTTATTTAATCACTTATTTACATCACTGTGAACTAATGAATATTTATTCTCTACTTTGGGTTACAATTCAATATTGTTATTTTTTTTGTTGTTATTCAAGTGTTGTCTTCTGTGTTCCTTTGACGTACCCAAATCATTGTGCTATTTTGTTTTGTTTTTTTCTGAACACTTCCTTTCTTTCTGGCACTATGAGATGCCCCAGGCTCACTGTGTATATTTTCAGCACCAGCCCTAGAATCAGCCATTTCTCCAAGGAGTCCAGTCCTGTAAAAACTTTTAAAAAACTTAAAAAGCCATTTTAAAAACTTTTGCTGTTAAGGTTATTATGTCATTATCAAATAAGTTGGAGGAAGTATTCCTTCTTTTTAGCCACTGGAAAAGTTGGTTTATTATTGAAATTCTTTGTTATTTCATGTTTCCTGGAACTTTCCTGCAAAGCCATCTGATTTTAATGTGTGTGTGTGTGTGTGTGTGTGTGTGCATGTCTTTGGTAGAATAATATAAACTACTGATTCTGAATTTTAATGGCTTTCTAGTCTTTCTAATAGAACCAGTTTAAGCAGGTTGGAGTCTTCTAGAATTTTTCCCATTTCATCTTATATTTTTATTTTATTAACAACATTATTCATAATGTAGTTTTATCTTTTAATTATTGTAGTATCTGTAGTTATAGCATTTATATCACTCCTAATAGTGTCTACTTTGCCTTCTCTATTTAGGACCAGAAATGTGGCCAAGTTATTAGTATTTACAAGTAATTGTTTTAGGGAGGGCTTTGTTGGCCCCTTAACTTTTGCTTGTATTTGTGATCTTTATTATTTACTTCTGAATATTTTGAGGATGTGTATCATCCTGTGCTTTTTTAATTCTTAGGTTGTATGTCAGGTTAATTATCTTAAAATGATTGTTTTTTTCTAATAAGCATACTGAAGGCTATAAAAGTCCCTACAACTATTACTTTAGTTATGTTCTACAGTTTTGATACGTATGAATTTGGTCATTTAGTTTGAAAGTTTTTATAGTTTTATTATGACTTTTTTGTCTAATTCAAGGGTTAAATAAAAAATGCTTTTAAATTTCCCAATTCATTCATTCTTGTTACATGTGGATAAGATTCTAGGAACTTCCCTAGTTACTAGAAATATAACAATAAATAAAGTAGAATAAAAACCATAGGCTCCAGGAGTTTACATTCTAGTGAAGGGAGACAGATGATAAAGTTAGTAACATTTTAGACAGTGTGAAATGATTTAGAGAAAAATGAAGTAAGAACAAGTGATAGAGAATGAGTTGTGGATAGGGTGTTGAAGATCTTAGTAAAAGGACCTACAGGAGATGAAGGAGTCACTGAATGTTTGATTACCTGCACGAAGGATCCTGGCAGAAGAAACAGCAAGTTGACTCGTTCAGAGGCTGAATCACTCTTAGTGTGTTAACGGGACAGCAGAGACAAATGTTCTTGGCACACACTAATTGGGCGGGGGGGAAGAGATGGGATTAGAAAGACAAAGATTTCTTTGGAAAACTTTGGGCTGGAGGGCTAGGTGGGTGGGCTTTGTGGGCTACTGTAAGGTATGGCTTTAACTTTCACTTATAGTATGATGTAAAGCCATTGGAGAAATCTGGAGAGATATGACTTACCTAGGTTAGGTTTTCCTGGGATCACTCTGGTTGTGAACTTGAAAATAGACTGACTAGGGACCAAGGAGAAGCAAGTAGAGAAAAAATGTACTGCCATTTTCTTTGTAGATTAGGATGTAATCAGTTTTCATAATGTTCCTGAAGTTGTTGCAAAAAAGTTATTTAATCATTGTATGCAATGTTACATATACATTCATTAGATCAAACTGATTCATTGTGGTATTCAAATTTTCTATATTCTTGCTAAGTTTTTATCTGTTTCACCCATGAGTCACTATAGATGTACTAAAATCACCCAATGGGATAGAGATTTTGTAATTTCCCATTAAGTCTTTCAGTTTGTGCTTTATACAGTTTGAGATTATATTATGAAGTCCATATGAGTTAAGAATCACTATTTTCTTCTGGCAAATTGAAACATTTGATCACTATGTACAGCTCTCTTTACTCTCAATAATGCAGTACTAGGGAATTTGACAGGTGGTATGACAGAGATGGATAAAACACAGTCCCTGAGCTACTTTCTTTTTTTTCTTTTTTAAAAATTCTTTTTACTGTATTTTTCCATTACTATTTAAACCCCTTTTCTCCCCTTCCCCTCTGCAACCGCCACACTGTAGCCCATGTCCATGAGTCCTTTTTTTCTTTTTTTAATATATTTTATTGATTATGCCATTACAGTTGTTCTATTTCTCCCTTCATTCCCCTCCACCCTGCACACCTCTCCCCCACCACTCCCCCCCTTTAGTTTATGACCACGTGTCTCAAGTTCTTTAGATTCTATATCTCCCATACTATTCTTGCCCCCCTATCTATTTTCTACCTACCATCTATGCTACTTATTTTCTGTACCTTCTCCCTCTTCTCCTCCTCCCACTGCCCTGTTGCTAACCCTCCATGTGATCTTCATTTCTATGGTTCTGCTCCTGATCTAGCTGTCTGCTTAGTTTGCTTTTGTTTTAGGTGTGGTTGTTAATAACTCTGAGTTTGCTGTCCTTTCACTGCTCATCTTTTTTATCTTCTTTTTCTTAGGTAAGTCCCTTTAACATTTCATATAATAAGGGCTTGGTGATGATGAACTCCTTGAATTCGATCTTATCTGAGAAGCACTTTATCTGCCCTTCCATTCTAAATGAAAGCTTTGCTGGGTAAAGCAATCTTGGTTGTAGGTCTTTGGATTTCATGACTTGGAATACTTCTTTCCAGCCCCTTCTTGCCTATAAGGTCGAGCTACTTTCTAATACTCCCCAGTCGTTGATTTCCATTCTGACAATCATGCAATATATAGTTGAAGGCTTGGGGAATTTGATCATCAAAAATCAGAATCTTTTATAAAATACTGAAAATATAAGCTCCTTGACAAGAGAAGCTTATTTTCTATTAAGGATTTAGATGGGGAGAAATAGCAACATATTACTTCTACATTTAAAGAACTTTCTGTTAATATACACAAATGTGACTCATTTGTATATGTTGATTTTGTGTCCTGTAACTTTGTTGAATTCATTTATTAGTGTTAAGTGTGTATGTGTGCATAATCTTTAGGGTTTTCTACATATAAGATTGTGTCACCTGAGAATAGTCGTGTAGGGTAGTGGAGTCAGTCTGGCTTCCTCACCCAGGTGTCTGGGTAACTAAGGGAAGCAGTGTTCCCATAGCCTTGGAGAAGCCTGATAAGTTGTGTTCTCTTTGCCTTGAGACTGGGTCTAACAAACTGTTCCTATAACATGAAGTGTGTTTGTATACATAGAATTATATTATGTTATGTTATGTTATGTTGTTATGTTATGTTATGTTTTGGCATTTTTCCAGCTTTGTTCCCCTCTAGTATTAAGCAAGTAGCGGCTTTTCACTAGTAGAAACATGAAGCTTGCAGCATCTGTGGCCCACCCACACGTGAATAAAGGTATGTCAAGCACCCTTGCAACTTCATGCATTTTCTTCCGTGTCTCAGGAGCAAGAGTGGATCTACCCAGCCTTGACCAGCTGCAACACAAGTAAGTGTAATGGTTTTGAAATGCCGAGTTTTCAGGGGACCTGACACCACAGCATTAGTTGTAAAAGTTTATCAATTGTAAAGCTCAATCAATGTATAATGAATTTTTTCTATTGCTCTATCCAGGAAAAGAAGTACATTGAGCTTTAATTTCAATGAATCAGAAGAACTGACATCAGACTGTATTTAAGTAGAAATGATGATGTGTCATTTCTATTTATTAATTCTAATTACTGTGATTTCTATTTACGGATGTTTTGCACCAGTAAATAGAAGTAAAGTTCAAGTTCCAAATCCCCAAAAGATTTTGTAGAGCACTCTAAATAGATAAGCATTGTGTAGTATGAAGGAAAATATCATTGCTGCCTTAGGAAAGTATTTCTTTTAAAGACTTTATAAATGAGATTATTAGTTAACCAAGAGCAATATCATCTCACATTAAAAAAAGTTTTGTCAATATCATCCCCTTCATCCTCACAATACTGCCACAGAGAGCTATAGTAATTTCCTTTTAATAAGATAACTTAAAATATATATTACATTCTAAGTTTTCTTTTTAAAAAGATTTTATTTATTTATTTTTGTAGTGAGGAAGGGAGAGAGAAAGAGAGGGAGAGAAACATCCATGGGCAGTTGCCTCCTGCATGCCCCCTACCGGGGACCTGGCCGGCAACCCAGGCTGACTAGGGATCGAATTGGCGACCTTCTGGTTCACAGGCTGGCACTCAATCCACTGAGCCACACCAGCCAGGGCTTAATTTTTTTAAGATTATATTTGTTAGTCTTTTATATTTATAAAACAGTCAAAACACCCCTAGCTTGTGAATCTTTTTATAACTTCCACCAGTAGGAATTTCAGAGTCACTGGTTTCATGTAAATCTTAGGAAACTGATATAATCTATCCAGAAAACAAACTGCTGACTATAAAGTTAAATATGTAAGTGACAATTTGCAGATCATGAGCCAACCATCCATTGAATTCCACAATCATGCAACAAAGAAACACCTGCCTGAGAATCACAGCAGGCAAATAAGCAGCTGGTGCTATGCTCCTAGGAGTTGCTTGGAGTAAAACAATCCCTGGTTCCACTGAGGCAGAAAGATGTGTTCTTTCTTGTAGCTGTTATTGTTCTGTTCCCTAGAAATGGAGTTACATTTATAGTTTTTTAAAATAAGTGGATTAAAAATATCTCCACATTTATTAACTGGTACATTTGAATGCCTAGCAGTCTTTCAAATTTTCTAAAATTGTAGCTTACTTATTTACTGGCTGACTGATTGCTCATGAAACTTTATTTTTTCCCCAGTCATTTAAGATTCTAGTTTATTTTGAAAATCATCATTAAACAAGGTAATATTCAGCAAGTTACAGGATTTGAATTCAAAATGACCTTTTCAAGCTATGACATGCTAACTGCTGGTAAGATCTTGAGTTAGAAACTCAAGTAACCTCACAGTTTTCTTTCTTACCTACAAAGTAGGGTTGCGACAATTATTAAATGCACATTCCCATGATATAATTGCTGACAATATATTAGGTGCTATTTTCTGCTAAAATACCTTAGAAATAGCAGGAGATAATAACTGAATCTGAAGGGTTCCTTAAGGATCAATTATTCAATCCTACGTTTAACTGGTGAGGAAATTAAGTGAATTGTTGGTGATTACAAAATTACTGGCAGAATTAAGGTTTGGATCTAGATTTCTTTTTTAAAGGTTTTCTTTTTAAAAATTTAGTTTTAGAGGGGAAGGGAGGGAGAGAGGGAATGAAACATTGATGTGAGAGGGAAACGTGGATCTGTTGCCTTTCACACATGCCCAGACTGGGAACCGAACTGACAACCCAGTGCCTTGAGTGGGAATCGAACTGACAACCCTTTGTTTCGTGGGACAACACCCAACCCACTGAGCCACACAGGTCAGGGCTGGATCTATATTTCTTAATCAACATTCTAATTTTCATGAACATTTCCTAATTCTATCTCATAAAGAGAATTTATCTTAGTTGAAAAAAGAATGTAAATAGTTAAAAGCAGTTGCTGACTACTCATGGCAATTTATAGTTGCAATATCAGTTTCATGAATAAAGAAACCAATAAATAAATATTATAGTAACTATGGATGTTAGATGTAGAACAGGATAAAGTGGCCAGATGGTTCATTTCAATGTAAAAATCTTTTTCTTGCCTATTTCAGAACTTTTAAAAATCTAAAAGAAAGCATTTTCTTCTCTGATTTAGGAGGAGAAACACCAGCATAGCAAAAGTGCAACTGTTGAGAGTGGAAAGGGTTGGGTTGGGTTGGGATAAGGTTAAAATTACAACCTCATAAAATTTTATCTTGTAACAAAGAGGGGATGGAGCTGTTCTGAGTTTTCTATGGAGAAAGTAAATACAATTAAATAAAAGAAAAGTATTCCAAATTATTTTGAAAGGTAATGACTTCTGCATTGCTATAGCAAGTATGTGTAATACTTGTTATGTTCATTACAAATTCAAAATATGAATTAGTTGCTCCAGTGCCATCCTTACACTAGGTGTCATTCACAATACTGAGCATATTACACATGCAGAGTTCAATTACCTCTAGAGTTATCCTATGAGGTATGTACCATCTCCACTTTTTGGTTGAAGAAATTTAGGTTCAAGCTAGTTAAGTTGTTTATTGAAATCATAGAAAGAAAGTTTTATTCTTGTTTTATTTAAAAAAATACTGGGTTATAATTTGGTGAGGTCATTGTGCCTCATTTAGGCCATGGGATAGTTTAGCAGAAGCCTCACTCCCACTCATTCCCATGGACAGGCCATGGCTTAGAGCAGTGTGGTGGACTCTGACCAGCAGAGTCTGCCCGTTGTGACTGAAGACAAGAATAAATGTACAGGCGACAGAAATCCTGTGGAGAAAAAGGGGATGGCATGGTTACTTTCTCAAGGGGAGAGTGCCTATGAATGCCTTGGCCACTGTCTCAGGAGGGGAGCACCCCGACCCTTGCCTAGACAGACTTTTATTGTTTTTCTTGGGTTTTACATCAAAGAAGGATTTATTATCTATTGCATAGAATATTATTGTCTACATTAGGTGCAATCAAGGAAATGAAAATAACATGCAGAGGGGAAAGGCAGCGAGCTGATTACCTCTGTCCCTGGAAAAATTCACACAGCCTTTGGAAATTACCTTGAAGATAGACAATACACATTTGTTGTTTTAGACTAGGGTGACAGAGTTTTAGAAAGAGCAAGCCATAACAATCTTCATGCTTTTTCTAGGCCTGATTTCCTCGGGAAAACTCAGTTTGAAAGTCTGGCTCCTGCCCACCATTTTGCTTCTGTAGGTTTTCCATACAGAGCTCAATCACATTTGCCAGACCAAAACAAACTGGTCCCCTGCAGAGCAGAACTAGGGCTGATACTCAGCCAGCAAAAACCTATGTAGGAAAAATGATTATTAACATTTATAAATCCTACCGTACTGCTTGGTAATTTGCTGCCACCATGAACTTCCATGTGGATCTCCTGTATGCCTTGCGTCAACCTGCCTGATACCTCTTCACCTGGAAATTCCTAGATTTTGTCACAATCTGGCATGGCAGAAAGCATAGCTGGAATAGCAGAAGGTGACTATACTCTGATTAGGGTTTTGCCCAGCAGCAGAAAAATGTTGGGTGGAAAACTGACTACCTCCTGCTTTCTCATCCCACTGGCCAACCCAAAGAACAAGAAGGTAGTGTAGCATATGACATCTGTAGAGGTCAGCCTTTCTGAGGCACAAAACTGCACAGAGCACATGGAGTATAACCAGCATGGCAGTGCAATAGATCATTACAGAAATTCAAATGAGGAGTTTTAAAGCAATAAACTAATCTGCAATTCTGGCACAGCTGAGCGTGTGGCCCTATGTTCATGTCTGATATAAGAACTGCAATGTAAGAAAAAGAAAGCAGGGAATTTGGATTTTAGGTTTTTCATGGGCTAGTAGGTTTATGCTGTAGTTGTTTCCCCTTCTGATCTAGAGGTTTCTGTAGTAACCCTTCTATGGTCTATGTAGATGTAGGGCCCTGAATTTATCTTCCATTTGCCAACTGCTGGAAAATTTTAACCCTAACCTCACTTCTACCAACAGTCACATTGAGAAAGTGGGAACATCTGCTAAAGAGATGGCTTTATGGTAACACTCCTTGTGGCTGGACTGTAGGGCTATTAGCTTTCTAGAACCATAGAATATTGAGAGGTGTGGCTGCTTTTTAGGGAGGCCGATTTGTGAAGACCTTATTTTCTCTTGCTGAATAAGTAATGTGCATGTTTTTGTCCAGTTTTGATGAAGAGACAAAAATACCCAGTATTTATAAACATCTTGCACATAAAAATATGCAGATTCTTATGGTAAGTCTTCTAAGAAGATGATGTAAGCCTGATATGAAAGCACAGTAATATAGAAGCCTGAGTATAAAAAAGCAGGAATTTGAATATTTTTCTATCTGATAGAAATTTTCTTGCATGAGAGTATCACAGGAATCTGTGTATGATGAGGGAATCCAGGATCCAGTGAAAAGTCACGTAAATGTGGCAGACCCCTGTGTAAACTCTGTGTTCTCACTGTACTTCCACTAAGTTCTATACTGCTCCCTAATTGATTGTTAAATGATATTATCTCCATGTATTGGTACTTTAGGGCTGCTATACCAAAATTCCAGACTAGGTGGCTGAAATGACAGAAATGTATTTTCTCACAGTTCTGGAGGATAAAATTGTTCAACCTATAGGCAGGTTTGATTTCTACTGAGCCTCTGTCTTTGGCTTGTAAATGACTGTCTTCTTGCTGTAAACTCACATAAACATTCCTCCCTCAGAGTTATTTGTGTACTAATCTCCTCTCTTTATAAGGACACCAGTCATATTGGATGTTTATCCAATTGGCCCACCCTCATTGCCCCACTTTAACCTTTTAAAGACTATTTCTAAACACAGTCACATTCTAGTTACTGCAGGTTCAAGCTTCAACATATGAACTTTGGGGGGACACAGTTCAAAACCTGTACATTTCTTTCTTTTACTGTGGTGAATATTTACCCCCTGGGTATATAGACAAGAAAGCATGTAACATTTGGAGTTTTTGGCAGTCACTCATCTTGTGATGATGGAGGGGAGCCAAGTCAAAGAGAATGTTGCAGAAGGAGAGAAGTGAAAAGGATCAGGGTTCTTATAGGCCCCAGTGATCCATTGAATCAAACCATCCTTGATATTCATACCATATCTGGACTATGTAGCTTTGTAAATCAATAAGTTTCCTGTATTGTTTGAGCCATAGTCAGCTGGTCTTTTTGTAACTGAATATATTCTGATACAAGGCAGAAATGCTTTGTGCTTTCTGATCTTACAGAGATAACTTCCTATCAGATCAACAAATGTTTATTATTTATTTACTACGTATGTAACAGTCACTGTAATAGGTTCATGAGAAGTAATATTATACAAACTAGATAACTCTTGTCTTCTTTGCTTATAATCTAGTGCAGGAGACAACCTTTCATGAAATAATCACACCAATAAATGTAAAATTTCAGCTTTTAATGAGAATAATAAAAGTAATATACTCAAGGTTATAGAAGACTAAAAAAAGAGGAGTTAGCACTTATTCCAGTTAAGGTTTCCCTAAGGAGAAGAAATTTACTCAGGAATTTGGAAGAAAAGTGCCAGTTAACCAGGAAACAGAAAAGAACAATATGGGCAAAGTGTCTGAATCAGGAAAGAAGATGGTGCAGCATTTAAGGAGCTAAATGAATGCTGGGGTGGGTGGCTCACATAGATTATGTAGGAGAGGTGTGGCATGGCACTCTGTTTTCAAACAACACTTGTAAAAGAATCTGAGCTCTGGGATTTCTCCAATCCTAGTTAAAAACAAAATAGTTGCCATTAGTTCGTGAACTTCTTATCTCCATGGTGAGACAACAGAAACTTCTTGTTATAAATTTTATGCTGAAAATACTGTAGACATTTTTTTCTCCATTTCACCTAGAAGATCTGACATATTTAAGGTACATAAAGATAAGTGCAGGATAAATATGTGCACATATTTATGAATGCATGTGTGTTGGTTATATGTATATGTTTATAAATGTGTACATGTATAGCAAAGGCACAAAGTAAAGGCTCAGCTCTGTCCATGCTATGAGGCCAGGCCTAAGCAAATGTATAATCACCTTCAGAAACCATTATTATAAAGGGATTTTCCTCTACTTGTCAAAAGGTTATCTTAGGATAAATGGAACATTTACCAAATTATTTAAAGTTTACTGCAAATGTCAGCATCAGTCCTTTCTGGCTCCTTCTCTCTGGACTCCCAGAAGAGCATTTGAGGCCTGTCTATCTTTCTGCCAAGAGTCAAATTCCAAGAGCAGAGAGAAGTCATGGTATGAACAAAAAACAAACTCTGAACTGACTCTGAGTAGCAGACACTTAATTTCTTGCCTCAAAGAAATCAATTTGTAGACTAAGTATTCCTTATAGAAAATTTCTGCAACATTTGCTTCCAGGTTTATTATGCAGGATGTCAACAAGACAATCTGATGAATGTAGCAGAAGATTCAGCAAAAATAACTATTTGAGAAGACAGTATTAAATAATGCCTTTACAGATAGTTACACCCCCCCCAAATTTAATAACATAGTGGATATGTTCTGATAAAATACTTTAGCTATTATATGCTGTGAAGTAGAAGTAAGTGTAAGAAGTAGAAGTGTAAGTGTGTAGCCACAGTTTCTTTTAAGTATGTTATAATATATTTGTGAATCATATAATACAGCTATGTTACATTTAGTTATATAGGTAAATTTGAGAAGAGTTAAGGTACACAAAATGTTGAAATAACAGTTCAAGAGCAGGATAAAAGAAATGCTGCCTGGCAGGGCAGGGTTAATTGATAAATGAATCCCCACAATCAGTCATTATGTCAATTCAGAGAAGAAAGCCCTTTTTCAGCTATAGAAAGCAGTGTCTGATTATTGAGAACTGACAGAACTTGAATTTAACAAATAAAAGAGGCTTATTAATCAGGATTAAACTTGGCTGCTAGCTGAAGAAAACCCTGCAAACAGTGGCTCTTGCACACAAAAAGGAACAGGGAATCCATGATGTTAGCGAGCACCCAAGCTGCTTTGATCTTCCTGTTTTACCCCATGTAGTATGTATGGTTTTAATTTTTATGGTCACAAGGTGGTTGCTGCACTTCCAGCCATCACATCTCCCAATTTTCTAGGTAGGGAGAGAGTAAAAGGATAAAATAAAAAGAAATTATTTCTTCTCCTTATGATGATTTGCATTTTCATTTTTTGATGACAACCTTCCCTAAGGACTTTTGTGTGGAAATTTTCACATGGCTACCCATAGCTGCAAGGGTGGCTGGGATATCAAGTATGTTCCTTTCTACCTTCAATAGCAGGAAAAAGTGAGGGAGAGTGAATTGGTATAGTTGTTCAGTGAGCCTACATATAGGATCTGTCTCAAGGGTAACTCATCTCAGGACATAATCTGTAGGTATAAACTAAAGAGGAAGGAAAGCATGGTAGCTTAACCTTATTAGTTGAAATACAGGAAACAGTAAAAGAATAGTGATGGGAAATACTGCAAAGATGGTTGGGACCTGTGCTAGGTTGAATAGTGTCTCTCCAAAATTCATAACTGCCTGGAACCTCAGAATGTGAACTTATTTGGAAATAGGGTGTTTTAGATGTAATCAAGTCAAGATGGGGTCACACTAGATTAGAGTGGATGCTAATCCGATTATTGGTGCTCTTAAAAGAAGAGGACAATTTGGACACAAAGACACACATAGAGGGAAGTTGATGTGAAGACAGACACAGAGGGAAGATGGCCATGTGATGACTGAGGCAGTAATTGGAATTATGCAGCTGCAAGGCAAAGAATGCCAAGGATTGCTGGCAACTACTAAAAACCAGGAACAGCTATGGAGGGAATCCTCTCCTAGACACTTTAGAAAGAGCATGACCTTGCTGACACCTTGATCTTCGACTTCAAATGTTCAAAGGTGGGAGAGAATATATGAGATCTGTTTGGAAAAAGTCTAGCCATTGTTAATGATACAGGGTGTAGCCAGGGGAGGCCCCCAAAAAACAGATTTGGAATGGTGTCCAGAATTCAAAGTGTATAAAAATATTGGAGAGACATATAAGATGTCCTCACCCCCCCCCAGGGGGAAGAAAGGAATGGAGCCAGGCCATTGAGAGCTGTTTTGCATAGCAACAGTTTTGCAGCTAACCTCTGGAATGATTATTTAACATATCTATAACCTTTAACTGGTTTCATAGATATGTTAAATAGCAGTGGTCAAATTTGGATGCTGGGAGAGAAGGGTGTGGAACTGAGGGACTCAGGATGGAAACTAGGAGCTGCACTCCTGAGTGAGAAGGGTTTGGACTCAGGATGGAACTAGGAGCTGCTCTCCAGAGTGAGAAGGGCTGGGACTCAGGAGGATGTAACTAGGGGCTGCGCTCCTGAGTGAGAAGGCCTGTGTGAGAACTTGAAAAAGACTGGTTCCAGGACATGAAGGGTCCCCGCTTGGCCAGATGAGAGAGAGCCACGCGGTTTCAGCAGAGTGAGGACCCCCTCTTGGTGAGGTGAAAGAGGGAGCCACGTGGTTTTGGCACGGTGCGGACCCCCTCTTTCCCAGGTGAAAGGGAAGAACCACGCAGTTTTGCCAGAATGGAGATCCCTGCAGCCAGGTGAAGAAGAAAGCCACATGCTTTTGGTGGAGTGCAAACCCCTGCAGCTTTGGTAGAAGAGGCCCACGCGGCTTTGGGGTGCCCCCTTTGGCCGCGGGGCCTGAAAAGCAACAGAGACTTTGACTGGAACTGGGTACAAAGGACTCTTGCCAGTGGACCATGAGAGGGTACCACAGTACTTTGGATTAACTCGAGATCCTGCACAGTGACACAGCTGACGGTGCCAGCGGCCTGCAACACAGATGTGTGCTCTTTTCCTGATTTACGGTACCCGGAGTTGGGACAGTGGGAGAAGGGAGCACTGTGTGGGTGTAGGTGTACAACCTAAAGGACTTTGATATTTTAGTGGTGGCATTAGGCCTGAATAGCATTAAATAAACATTTTGTTTCCTTTTCACAAATCTCTGGCATTGAGAGATGTCTTTCCAATTGGCGGCGGACAGAAGGGCCCAGTAGATTTTAGTATTTTGGTTTTTTTTGGGAGGGGCCCCTGTTGTATAGCGGTTTTGGCATCCCTAGGTGGGCCAAATATTGTATTGCCCCTCCCTCGGACCTCCTCTTGTTCGGTAACATTAATATAATGATAATGGTTTGTGTGACATCGATGTAGCCTGGCAACCAATGTGAATGGACTAGAATATGCATGAGTGAACAATAATGACTTCACTGTATTAGTCAATGGGGGCAGTAGGTGCTGTTGGGTGAGTGAGCACATGTACTGTGTGGTGATTGCATTCAAATGACTGAGTGAGTGGAGCAACAAACCTGCATCAAATTTTGCAAGAAGCTTGAACATTCCCCCGAAACTATTCAGATGATTCTGAAGGATTTCAGGCACAATGCAATGAGTGCAATGCAAATAAAAATGTGGCACAAATGCTTCAAAGATGGTCAAGAATCTGTTGAAAGTGATCCACATTCTGGAAGGCCTGCAATAAGCAGAACACCTGAGAATGTTGAATGTGTATGGGCTGCAATTAGCAAAGATCAGTAACTAGCAGAGCGAGATCTAAAACCTGATCTGGGGATTCCAAAAACTACTGTGTCCAAAATTTTGACACAGGATCTTGGCATGAAAGTGTCATGGCAAAATTCATTCTGCAGTTTCTGCTAACAAAGCAGAAAGAACATATGATGGAGCAGCTGATGGTGATCCCAACAAAGGATTTTGCAGAGTGGTTTGAACAGTGGAAGGGATGCTGGGAGAACTGTGTGAAAACTAGGAGACATGATGGCTGAAACTGCAGCAGCCACCTTGTTACCATAAAGATGAAAACCAAGGTGCCTACTTTCACGGAGACTGAGGCATCATTGTCCTGTATACAATGTTTCTGTATCTTATATCTTCTTCAATAAATATCTCTTTTACATAGTTTATGGCTGGGACTCATATTTATGATGTTTTAAACCAATCAGTTTATGCTACTTTGTTATGGCAGCCCAAGGAAACTAATACAGAGTCCTATTTTGAAATTCATGGACTAACCAGATTTAGAATTCAGTCATTTTACCATTGACTACTATCTCAAAAGTGTCCTTCAAAATATTGGAAGATGTACTGCAAAAAAAAATTTTGATGAACCAATAAGTTTGGAAAGTACTTTATATCTTAACTCCAACTTGGAAATTCACATAGAGTTTTTGGGATACCAAAGGTTATGAGTAGAGAAACTCTGTTTACCCTGTGTTTTCCAAGTATATTTGATCACAAAGTCCTTTTTTTCAACCAAACACCATGCAACCTATCCAGAAACACATGTGTTCTGAGGATCTTGAGTGAGAAATGCTAACGTAAAGAATGACAGGTCCCCAAAGGAGTGGTATTGATACAAAAAGATCTGATCAGATCACTGGGGAGGAAGGGGTTAAACCACGAGGTAGCCTGAGGCAATGTGAAACAGTTTAGAACAGGTTTGGTTGAGAAGCTGAATACCTCCAGAGGGTAAGGAATTATGGGCCAGAAGATTTAAAATAAAAAGAGGGCAGACACTGGCCCTCTGGCTCTCTTCTACAAGAATGACAGGATGATCCTGCTGAAGCTGCCTGGCTTCCCAAAGGACAGTAATTTGGGTGGATTTTGTATGGGAGAGGAAACCCTGGTCCCAGCCTTGTGTCAGGTTGGCTTGGCAGAGGGTGGCAGGGTTATTCTTCATTGGGTGTTCTAGGGAAGGGGTCCCCAACCCCTTAGCTGTGGCCTGTTAGGAACCAGGCGACACAGCATGAAGTGTGTGGTGGCTAAGCAGCTCCTGAGCTCTGCCTCCTGTCTTTTTCCTCCACCCCCTGTTTTGTCAAGATTGCTTTCTATAAAACCAGTCCCTGGGGCCAAAATGGTTGGGGACTACAGTTCTAGAGGGGACAGGCTCTGAGGCAGAAGACTGCCATTCTTCCAAAACTGTGTAGCTTTTGTATCTTATGTTGTTTTAGTTTGTAAACTAATCTTATACAAATAAGATAATTAAAAAACTAACGGGAGGAATGATCAGGGAATTCAGCAGTTAAAGCCTTTATTGATAGGCTTAAGTGACTAATTCATGTGGAAAGATGTTATTGCAAAATTGTGTAGCTTTTGACTAAAGACTTATCACCAAAACTTTGCCTCTGGAATTTTGCCCAAAGGGTGGTGGCAGGCAGTGGGACCCCACTTGCTGCTGGGTAACAGTATGACCAGTGTTATGTTTAGGAAAAGAAATCCTGCAGAAGTGGGTAAGAAAAGTATAGAGGAGAGGATCTTGAGGCAGGGAAAGGAGGCATATCTGAGCAGGGACAAGAAAAAGATTAAAGGTAAAGAGATAATGAAGTGGGTGGGAACTTACAGTCCTGGGGACCTTGGCTGGACCACTGTCTCCTATTTACAAAACAACAAGTACAGTATTAAATACATCTTTGTAAAGTGTGAAATTGCTTTTGTTAAATTTTGGATTAGTGCTTATTGTAGCAGTGTAGGAGTTTTGTTATTTTTTTCTTCAGTTTGTTTCTTTTACCCAAATCTATATAAAATTTATTTTTCTATTGTATCTCAATGTGATATTTCTGATTGCACATGCTCAAGAATTTAGCCAATGTTTTGGGCCCTACAAAAAGCAGATGCAAGGCATTAAGGAGAATGGGTTCTACAAGGAAAATGTGATCTTAAAATCCTCAAGTGTAAGACAAGTGGCTAAGGAGGTATCAACCTCTACGGCATCCCCTACCTCACCTTGATACTCCATTCCACCTCACCCACCCAAAGTCAAGTAGAACTGCTTGATGCCTTACCTCCATCAGAGGCCAGTGTAAATTTTTCTCATCACCACAGTTTCTGGAAGTGGTTATGACATTCCAAAAATCTGCAATGGCAGAATTAAGATAAAATTTCCATCAAGAGGCTAGGAAGGAGAAAAATGCCACATAAGGTTGGAAATTTCCCATTTTCCAGTGATAGGTGTCATTTATTTCTAAGTTAGGTTTAGTATCAGTAAATTAGTTTGAAAGGTTTATCTAAAAAGTGTCATAAACTCCTTCCTTCTAATATATCCCTTACTTAGAATCTATGTAAAAGTTGTAACAGAATATTCTAGGCTTTGATGACAGGTAATGATCTGGAGCTTTTGTTACCACTGCACGTAACACTTCTATGCTATAGTGCTCACTCCAGGTTCAGTGCTGTAGATTTTTCTATTTCTACATGAGGGCAAAACTGAATAAGAAATGGCGGTTGCCTTTTAAATCAAGGTAACATTTAGAAATGATTTAAGAATCTTGGTTGATGAGAACACAGACTTTTAAGATTCAGTCATTAGGTTTGTTTTTATCTTTTTCAAGTTTGAAACAGGTTCTAAATAATGTTCTATCACCCTGTTATAAAGCATTTATAAATGGCATTGCATAAAATTGTTTACATGTTTCTTGAACATGATAAAACACTTCTTATAATAAATTATTATGGAAAAGACAGTGCTATTAATCATCCATTAAATGTTAATAACATTTATCAATGTTTATTTCCTTTAAAGTGGCAAGAAAAATAGGTATTTCATATTGAAAATATAAACTGAAGTATTTAATTTTTTTCTAGATTTGATTCTAGACTTACACAGATTTTTACTTTTGAAAAATCCCAGTTATTGACATTAATGTAGATAAATAGAGCATGTTTACATTTTCATAAGACACAGTCTCTACAGTAAAGAAGAACTATATGATAAGTAAGAAAATGATTCATATTGTATTGTGCACTATAATTTTAAAACATTCTTTGTATTTCTTAACAGGAAACTGTCTCTAAATATTCATTCACTTTCTTATTTAGAATATTCCATCTTCTAATGATGATTACTTAACTTGGGAATATTCAGATTAATAGATCATGATAGCATCAAATTAATTTGATATTTCCCCACAGAATCACTAGCAACACTCTAGGTGTATGGGTGCTACAAAACTGAAATGGAGCTGCAAGGGTGGCTCTCCTTAGGAAATGGATGCCCAGTATATGATAATGGGTGGTAAATAAAATCAGGACTTAGACTTTTAAGGAGGTTGGGGAATATTGTGTTAACGAAACCACAGCCGATATCGTAGGTGTGGATCTATTGTACTCTGTGTTCAAGTATGACTGTATTCAGATGAGGTTTTGCTGCAGAGTCTTCCTTGAGAGAGTGGGCCTGACTATGTCAATGCTTTGGAAGAATTTAGGTGCTAGACTAAGAAGTAGAGCTTATAAGGAAAGTCAAATTTGGGCCAGTATGAGCAAAGAACCTCATTTTAGACTTAGCATTGTTGAGCTGAGACCTTCAGGAATCTAAAAATATGTATGTGCTCTTTTTCATGATAGTTACTGCAATTTTTGCTTCCTGGTGATACTCTATCAGTTTCATAGAGAAGCTTCTCTCTAGAAGTCCTCAAATTGAAAACAAGCAAACTGCACCTTACAGATCATATTATCTAAGTTTGTGTTTTCCCCTGTGTTTATTTCCTTTTGGTTATCCTCTAACTCAGGTCATTTTAAAGCTCTGTTCAATGGAAAGATCTAGTGATTCCAAGGACCCTCCTTCAGAAGACAGATGGTAGGATTCCTGATTCTGCTTCGCCTGGAGCAGCTCCATGTTGATTGAAGAAAAAAAATTAATTTATTAATTTGAGAGTGCACGTGAGAGAGAAACATTGATTTGTTGTTCCTTTTTTTTTCCATTCATTGGTTTATTCTGGTATGTTTCTTAACCTGGAATCAAACCCACAACCTTGGACTATGGAGACTATGGTAGTCTCAGACCAACTGAGCTACCCAGCCAAGGCTGAAAATTTTTTTTAAAGTGACAAATTTAAGCCACTATCTTAATCGTCACTAAAATTAACAGTGCTGTGAAATATTCAGAGTTGAGTTTTGTGGCTATTTGTGGTTATTTCTCTACTCATGTCTCTTCAAACCTTCATTTCCACCACTGGCTAGTATGGTGGTCTGTATAGTAACTAGCAACAAAGAGAAAATAAATTTCAGAAAATATTTTGGAGCTTTGATTTGCAATGGTAATTGCCTCCTGTGAATTTCTCACTCCATTATTGAATGTTTCATTTTTATAAGGTCATAGTTTCCTTTCTTAACATAATTTTTTTTCTAAGAGTTGCAGACATGGCTGGCCAATTATGTTAGAAGTATGGAAAGGTGAAGAGAGGTTTGTAATACTGTTGTGGACCGATCTGCCTGGTTTCAGGAATTGTAACTGCCCCCCATGGCTGAGCCGCAGGAGACAAAGCTTGTCTTTGGTAGCAAACGCTGCCTCAGTTTCCTCCCTGCCCCCTAAGCATTGTCAGTATTCCATAATGGGTAAATCTCCTCACAGCAAGGGGCAACATAAGCCAGACTCGATCACTTGGGAGGCCATCCTGGAAGGACTCGGGCTGTGACAAAGAGTGACCAATGGACCCTTGTCCCCTGGCTATGTGACATAGCCTGAGTCCTCTGGGAGAAGCACTTCCTGGCTCTAATCCACTTAAGCCTGAAAACCTGATGGGGAGGAATGCAGCTTCTTGCTTTGCTAGAGTGGATCCAGGGAAAAATCTGGCATCACAAAGGATTCCTAAAAATCCTGTGAAACCTGCTTGGCTAAGAGTGTTTTCATTCATATGTTAAGGTTTCAAGCAGGAAACCCTAAAACTCTGTTCCTGACAGACTCTGACTCAGACTAAGCCCTCAGATTTCTTTGAAATGTTATCTACTATTTGATCCTTGCCGCCCTGTATTCCTATGTATTACAACCCAATAAAAATCCCTGGAGGAAGGGGCTCAAGACCTTTTTATCCTTGGAGAAACTGGCCACCTCTCCTCCCCAAGCAGATCATGTCTTGGTAGTGTGTACTTTCATCCATGGCGAATGGGGAGACTTGAGGGTAAAGTCGCCCCCACATAATACACTAATTCTAAATTAATATAACTGTAAATATAGTCCCTTAAAGTAGAAATCTATGAATTGGAAAAGCTTTCATTTGAAGTATCTTCAGATGGTATTCATTGGTGAATATACATGGGAATTCAAAGTACCTATCAGCACAACGTCTACATGTTTACTATATGGCGTAATGGATTCCTCAACTCTTGGTTTAGCATTATGTAACTAATTTGGTCATAATTTTTTTCAAGATCTATATATTTGCTAATATGATATTAAGTAAAAAAACTAAAATAACATAGTTTTCTAGCCTTGGCTGGTGTAGCTCAGTGGATTGAGCGCGGGCCTGCGAACCAGAGTATCATGGTTTGATTCCCAGTCAGGGCACATGCCTGGGGTGCAGGCCAGTCCCCAGCAGGGAACACATGAGAGGCAACCATGCATTGATGTTTCTCTCCCTCTCTCCTTCCCTTCCCCTCTAAAGATAAATAAATAAAATCTTTAAAAAATAAAATAACATAGTTTTTTAATGAAAATTAACCATTAATGAGTGCTTACTAATTTCTACACTGTATACTAGGTACATACACTACTGCATTTCATTCTTAAAACAACCCTGTTACCTATTATTATACCTATTATAGATATTACCATTGATTTCTGAAGGCAACCAAAGTGATCTAACAACACATATTTGACCACTGTCATGCGATTTGCAAATATCCTGATTTTTTCATTAGGTGGCTTTTTCATTAATAGGCATAATAGAATATTTTTTGTACTATATTATGAATCAATAAAATGTGAATATCTGTATTTGAAAAAAGAACTAACATAAAATGAACATACTGTAACACCAAAGTAATCCCATTTTACCAGAATACCAGAATAGTATTTTATAATGCCATGGCTCATACTAATCTCTGTTCTCATTTTACATTTGGTTATATACCCTTCTAAATATTGATATATAGATAAAGGTATATTGTTAGCTGCATATAATATGTATAGATTTTAGTTAGGATCACACTAGTTAGATCACATGGTATGTTTTTTATGATATATTTTTTATTCAATTATTTTTCAAGTACAGTTTTCTGTCTATTACTCCCATCCCAGCCCACCCTGCCTCGCGCTCCCCACCTCCCTCCCGTTTCCACCCCCCTTAGTTATTGTTCCTGTGTCCTTCTTATTTGTTCCTCCAAATCCCTCCCATATTTCCCCTTAAATTCTCTCCCCTCTCCCCTCTGGTCACTGTCAACCTGTTCTCTATTTCAGTGTCTGTGGTTATATTTTGCTTGCTTGTTTGTTTTGTTGTTTAGCTTCCTGTTAAAGGTGAGATCATGTAGTATTTGTCTTTCACTGCCTGGCTTATTTCACTCAGCATAATGCTTTCCAGTTCCATCCATGCTGTTGCAAAGGGTAGGAGCTCCTTTCTTTCTGCTGCATAGAATTCCATTGTGTATATGTACCATAATTTCTTGATATGTTTTTATTTATTTTGTTCATCGTCGCCCAAGGACATTTTTTCACTGCTTTTAGAGAGAGAAGAAGGAAGAGAGGGAAACATTGATACAATGTGTGCCAGGTCTAGGAGTCATACACACTTGGACCAGGGATCAAACTTGCAACCTAGGTATGTGCCCAGACTGGGAAAAATATAGAAAGCTTCACAGATTTGCATGCCATTGTTGTGCAAAGGCCATGTTAATCTTCTCTGTATTGTTTCCATTTTAGTATATGTGCTGCCAAAGTGAGCACTGATATGGTATTCTTTTAAAAACTTCATATAAGGCTGATGGATAACCACATTGGAAAAGAGTTTGGGAATTGACTGTGGTAGTGAGCGGGGTGGAATGGTGGAGGAGGGAAAAGGGGGAAAATTGGGACAACTGTTGTAGAATAATAGTAAAAAATGATTTAAAATTAAAAGAAAAAAGTTCAAAATCGGGGTAAAAAGATTAATGTTTTACATATATGAAGAAACTGATTGAGGCCATAATTTCTTTGTTTTAAAGACTTTACTTATTTATTTTTAGACAGAAGAGAAAGGAAGAAAAAGAGAGGGAGAGAGAAACATCCATTGGTTGCCTCCTGTACACACCCAACCAGTGACCAAACCTGCAACCCAAGCATGTGCCCTAACTGGGAACTGAACTGGCAACTCTTTGCCTTACAGGACACCCAACCAACTGACCCACAGTGGTCAGGGTGAGGCTGTAATTTCTAATGGTTGTTTGTACCCCATCATGTTAATTAAATTATCTGTTTTTGAATATTAAATTTATTTTCATATATATTGATTTGTAAAACCTTAATTAAAAATGTATTTATTAATTATGCCATTACAGTTGTTCTATTTTCCCCCTTCATTCCCCTCCACCCTGCACACCCCCTCCCCCACCATTCCCCCCTTTAGTTTATGCCATGTGTCACAAGTTCTTTAGATTCTATATTTCCCCTACTATTCTTGCCCTCCCCCACTATCTATTTTCTACCTACCATCTATCCTACTTATTTTCTGTACCTTCTCCCCCCTTCTCCTCCTCCCACTCCCCTGTTGCTAACCCTCCATGTGATCTTCATTTCTATGGTTCTGCTCCTGATCTAGCTGTCTGCTTAGTTTGCTTTTGTTTTAGGTGTGGTTCTTAATAACTGTGAGTTTGCTGTCCTTTCACTGCTCATCTTTTTTATCTTCTTTTTCTTAGGTAAGTCCCTTTAACATTTCATATAATAAGGGCTTGGTGATGATGAACTCCTTGAATTTGATCTTATCTGAGAAGCACTTTATCTGTCCTTCCATTTTAAATGAAAGCTTTGCTGGGTAAAGCAATCTTGGTTGTAGGTCTTTGGATTTCATGACTTCTTTCCAGCCCCTTCTTGCCTGTAAGGTCTCTTTTGAGAAGTCAGCTGACAGTGTGATGGGAACTCCTTTGTAGGTGACTGTCCCCTTATCTCTTGCTGCTTCTAGGATTCTCTCCTTCATTTTAATCTTGGATAATGTAATGATGATGTGCCTTGGTGTGTTCCTTCTTGGGTCCAACTTCTTTGGGACTCTCTGAGCTTCCTGGACTTCCTGGAAGTCTATTTCCTTTGCCAGATTGGGGAAGTTCTCCTTTATTATTTGTTCAAATAAGTTTTCCACTTGTTGCTGTTCCTCTTCCCCTTCTGGGATTCCTATAATTTGGATGTTGGAATGTTTAAAGATGTCCTGGAGGTTCCTAAGCCTCTCCTCATTTTTTTGAATTCTTGTTTCTACATTCTTTTCTGTTTGGTAATTTTTTTCTTCCTTCTAGTCCACTCCCTTGATTTGAGTCCCAGTTTCCTTTCCATTACTATTGGTTTCCTGTGTATTTCCATTAATTTCAATTAGTTTAGCCTTCATATGTTCCTTTATTTTGTGACTATAGTCAACCAGTTCTGTGAGCATCCTGATGACCAGTGTTTTGAACTGTGCATCTGAAAGTTTGGCTATTTCTTCCTTGCTTAGATTTATCGGCTCTGGGGCTCTAAGTTCTTCTTGAGCCATGTTTTGATCTGTTCGTGCCTGTTAGGTATGAGGAGCAGAGCCTTAGTTGTTCACCAGGGCGGGGCCACCAGGGTTGCTGTTTTGTGACACTGTATGTGTGGGTGTGGTCAGAGAGGGCCCCCCCCCAGGTCGCTGGTTTGTGACGCTGTATGTGGGGGTGGGGTCAGAGAGGGACAATGGCGGTTCCCTCTGGCGCTTCCTGCTGCTGGGGCCTTCACGGGCTGTCTCACTGCTAGCTCCTTCACTGGTTTTTCTGCGCACAAATGTGTGACTGTGATCATCCCTCAGTGGGTCCACTGCCTGGTGCCCTCAGTGGGGTCGCCGGCTTCACCACACCTGGGACACGCCCACAGCTGCTGGCGCACCTGGGTTGCACACCGAGTCGGTCCAGTGGATCTTTCCTGCCTGATCCCGCTCTGCTGCTGGCTCTGCCCCTCTTACAGGTTTGGCTGAAGGGTTCATTATTTTCAGACTTCCGCATAGTTCAATTTTCTGTGGTTTGGCTGCGTTTTTATTGCTAAAACTTTGTTGTTTTTACACTTAGTTGTGTGAGAAGGCCCAGTGCTTCCATCTACGCCTCCATCTTGGAGGAAGTCTCAGGATTTAGTTCGTAAAACCTTAATTTTTAAAGTCTGTGCTCATAATAAATATAAAACTCATATCTATATGATATATATACATATATATATATATAATGCTATACATGTGTATGTTTCACTATGTAAAAAGTGGTCATTGAATCATAATATCCATAATTATGAAGATGGTATAATTTTATTTGAAAAGGACAGCTTACTCAAAAGGCAGATTCATTTTTAGTTTTCTTAGAAAATTCCATACTGTTTTCCATAGTGGTTGTACCAGTCTGCAATTCCACCAACAGTGAACTAGGGTCCCCCTCTCTACACAACGCTTGTTGTTTGTTGCTTTGTTTATGATGGCCATTCTGACTGGCGTAAAGTGGTATCTCATTGTGGTTTTAATTTGCATCTTTCTGATAGCTAACAATATGGAGCATCTTTTCATGTGTCTCTGGATCCTCTGTATGTCCTCCTTGGAGAAGTGTCCAAGTCCTTTGCCCACTTTTTAATTGGATTGCTTGTCTTCTTAGAGTGGAGTTGTGTAAACTCTTTGTGTATTTTGGAGATTAAACCCTTGTCTGAGGTATCATTGACAAATATGTTTTCCCATACAGTTGGTTCTCTTTTTATTTTAATACTGTTTTCTTTAGCCATTCAGAAGGTTTTTATTTTGATGAGATCCCATTTGTTTATTCTTTCCATTGTGTCCCTTGCCCTAGGGGACATATCAGTGCTAGGATTATATCCTAAGAACCCTGAAACACAAATCCAAAAGAACCTATGCACCCCAATGTTCATAGCAGCACAATTTACAATAGCCAAGAGTTGGAAGCAACCTAGGTGCCCATCAGTAAATGAATGGATCCAAAAATTGTGGTACATATACACAATGGAATTCTATGCTGCAGAGAGAAAGAAGGAGCTACTACCTTTTGCAACAACATGGATGAAACTGGAAAGCATTATGCTGAGTGAAATAGGCCAGGTGCTGAAAGACAAATAGCATATGATCTCACCTTTAACAGGAAGCTAAACAACAAAACAAACAAGCAAGCAGAAAAAAAAAAAAGAAAGACCCTGAAATAGAGAACAAGGGGACAGTGACCAGAGGGGAGAGGGAAGGGAAGTTAAGGGGAAAAAGGGGGAGGGATTTGGAAGAACAAATAGGAAGGACACAGAGATGAGACCTAAGGGGGGTGGAAATGGGAGGGAGGAGGGGAGCAAGGGGCGGGGGAGTCTGGGATGGGAAAAATAGACAAAAACTGTACTTGAAAAATAACTAAATAAAATTAATTATAAAAAATATATATAAATAAATAAAATCTTTTAAAAAAGTAAAAAAAAAAGTCCTTCACATTAAGAGAAAGTATGTTTTGATTTTAACCAGAGAATCCATCTATGTTTGTTTTTTCACTATACATTCTAATAAGGAGTTATGTTATATATAGAACATAATAATTTGGTTTGTCATATAAAAGTTCACCATAATATTATTATGGATGTGATTGGGCATGTCAGTTCTACCGTATGGTAAAGAGCAAAGGAATTGCTAAGGTTTTGTATACCTAAGTCTCAATTGTTAAGTGTATTTTCTGAGATTTTTTTACATAAATATGATGCATTCTGAAATCTTTACGTCATGCTTGAAGTTTGCTCACCCCTCATGTTTTTGTGCAATATGTATTTTGATTGAGCAAATGTAGCATTAAAAAGGCCTGGCCTGCATGATGCTGACGGTCCACATAAATGTAGCTTTGTGTGAAGGTTGGAAGACACATCCAAATGCCTTTAAACTAAAGGCCTGTGCTCTAAGCCGCCAACACATGAGACCATCCACCCTAGACTCAAGGAATCCCTTCCTTTCAGCTGGAGACCATTCTGGTAATCTGATCCAGGTGCTGATAATCCTGAAGGCTCAGGCATCTCATAAAACCCCTGTACAGGCAGGCATACCTTGTTTTATTGTTTCATTTTACTGTACTTCACATGTTGCAACTTTTATTAAAAAAGAAAAGAAAAGAAAAGAAAAGGGCCCTGGTGGTGTGGCTCAGTGGATTGACTACTGGCCTATGAACCAAAGTGTCACTGGTTCAATTCCCCATCAGGGCACATGCCTAGGTTGCTGTCCGGGTCCCCAGTGGGGGGCACACGAGAGGCAATGACACATTGATGTTTCTTTCCCTCTCTTTCCTTTCCCCTCTCTCAATAAATAAATAAATAAATAATTTAAAAAAGAAGAGGACAGCTTATATCATATATGTAGTTGACTAATTTTTGTGAGGAAGTGACCATGGCTTTCAGGTTAAAGATTGTACTTAGGACTGTAGTCTATTAAATTATAAAAGAGAGAAGGTTAAAAGAAATTACTGCCCATCACATACCAACTCAAACAATGTATAATTTCTTCTCAGTCCTTTGACCTACAGCTAAACAAACTGTATTTTGCAATGCATAATGCACCCCCATGTATAATGCACACCCACATTTTTTGTGCACTGTACATGGGATTATTATATGCATGGCATGTAATCATTATACTCATGTATAATGCACATCCTTATTTTTCCCTAAAATTTTTGGGAAAAATTGCTCATTACACATGGGAAAATACATTACTTCTACTAATCCAGAATACTTTCTCCATGAAGACAAACACATTCAGGTACTGGTAAGTTTATTTTTACTCTGAAGTATCTTATTTTTTTATAGTGTTTGTCCTTCAATAATTTTGAGCTCTGTTTTTTTTTTTTTTTGGCAGAGTAGATGTGTAAGGGACATAATTACCAAAAGTCAGTATCAGCCTTCTGTTATATAATGATAATTTTAATGTATTCAGTGATAGTGTACCAGTTTTTAAATTTGTTTTTTTTTTGTTGTTTTTTATTTAGGAAGAGGCTTCATTACTGACAGAGATATACTGTTATGATAAAAGAATAAAAAAGGAAATATATTGCTTGAGAAGGCTTTCACATACACTTAATGTGTGACATGTCTACCAAGCACCCCTAAAACCAACATTAGAAAGGACCACTCAAGCCAGGTGAAGATGTCAGAACTGATACACCAGATTCTCCTTTTCTGATTCTGTCAAATGCATCAAAGAGTTAGTAACACTCAAAGTCCAGATGTGGTACACATTGTATGCTGTTAGCCAAAGCCAAATAATACAATAAATTATTTGACTTTCAGAAAATTCCTTGGACAGAAGTTAAAGTTTTGAGAATAGTTTTATAGCCATTTTATGAGTAGTCATTATAATGACCAAATTAAAAGTCAGGATAAGGCCTGGCTGGTGTGGCTCAGTAGACTGAGTGCTGGCCTGAGAATCAAGGGGTCACTGGTTCAAGTCCCAGTCAGGGCACATGCTTGGGTTGTGGGCCAGGTCCCCAGCAGGAGGTGCATGAGAGGCAATCACACATTGATGTTTCTCTCCCTCTGTACCTCCCTTCCCCTCTCTCTAAAAATAAATAAAATCTTTAAAAAATAAAAATAAATATCAGGATAATGTGGTTTCTGGCAGAGGAAAATAGAATTTAGTAATTTAGATGTGGCTAAATTATAAAAAGCCTTTTATATTATATTTCTCTATCCAAAAGTGGATAGAGAAATTTACAAGTGATTCAGGAAACAAAAGGAAGACATTTGATTTGGCAGAAAGAAAGTATTATTTTAGAAAGATTAATAAAGAATAATATTTTTAGCCTTTAGTTTCCACAAAGTAACAAAGGTATTGAAATTACATAATGGATTAAGAATATCTTCTATTGCCAAGTACATTCAATTTATAAAGAAGAAAAGCAACTTATGTAGCATTTTCAATGATTAGTGGTTGATAAACTGATGAGACAAATCATTCTTCAATCAAATAACAGCTTGAGCACAAGAAAATAAGAAAGTCACAAAGTAATGAATCATTCAAAGGGGGAAGATCACCAGAATAGGAATTAATGAAGTATAAATCCTCTTAAAAATCAACATTCTCGCCTTGGCTAGTGTGGTTCTGTTGGCTGGGTGTCATTTGCAAAGCTAAAAGCTGCTAGTTTGATTCCCCATTAGGTCATGTACCTTGGTTATGGGTTCA
This sequence comes from Artibeus jamaicensis, assembly GCF_021234435.1. Taxonomy (NCBI): domain Eukaryota; kingdom Metazoa; phylum Chordata; class Mammalia; order Chiroptera; family Phyllostomidae; genus Artibeus; species Artibeus jamaicensis. The sequence continues at coordinate 2,227,085 of NW_026522028.1, read as the reverse complement.
ATAGCAAGTGGGTACACGTACAGGAGTCAACTGGTTGATGTTTCTCACATCAAAGTTTCTCTCCTTTTCTCCTTCCCTTCCTCTTTCTCTAAAAATAAGTAAAATATTTTTAAAAAACTAACATTCTTATCTAGTTTCTATCACCATCTGAAACAGACTTTCTTAATTCATTAGTCTTCATGTAGCTACGGTGAAAAATTAAGAAATTGAGTATCTTTATCTCTAAAGTTTTACCTTGCAATATATTACTGTATTTCATAAATCCTAAGATGCACACTTTTCACATTTTAACTTTTCTGAAGTCAGGATGTATCTGTAATCTTCCAACTGCAATCGTCTAGCTAGCAGTTATGTAGTACTTGTCATTGTCTGCCCATGTATATTCTTGGTAATAGCTTTTAATATCATTCCCATTGACTTATGTTAATTAACATGTTGAGTTTCATTGCCTTACAATTTATTGGTGATTACAATATCATTCGGTTTGAAATATAGAATTACTTGGGCATGTATATGCAGCGGTAGGGTATAAAATTAATGCTATTAGAGCAAATACTTATCATTGAGGGAATGGACATGCTTTCATGATTTTATGCAAAGAAATACAAAAAGGCTTCATGAGACCTTAGGAGGATTCTCATCACAAATAGATGCTGCTGTCTTAGGTTTTGGTTACCTTTTTTGAAATTGTTTAAAATACTCTGAGTAATGTCACTCTGGGCAAGAGAAAGTTCCAAATCACTTGGAAGTGCGAATTCAAAGCAAAAAGAGGCTGGTGTGACCAGATCATGTGTCATGTAGGACTTTCATTAAAGCAATACATAATAATTCAATTTGTAATATATTTCTTCCTTAACTTTTTTCAGTGAAACTTATAACTGATGCTCTCTTAGATTTGAAGAAATGTGGTGTTCACTTCTAAGCAGCCAAAATTGATCTCAAAAATTTCAGGCATTATCTAACATATTTTACTCACATATATAATTCAAGATCTTTTATGTAATTGACTCAAGATACAAAATCCTAAAAATTTTGTGTTAAGTTCACAATAGATTGAAAAAAACAATTCATAATTTTTATAAAGAATGTAAGTTTTAGATTGTACTTGACAATATCTGCATAGAAGTACCTGTAGAATCAGCATTACATTGGATTTCATACTTGCGATAGCACAATGAACTTGCAAGCACATTGTACATGAAGGCTGAAACACTAGGGATTATTTCCTGAGCTGCACTGACAGTTGGGAATCATTAGATATAAAGATTTTCTGCCATGAACTCAGTTGTAATTATCATATGCACGAAATTAAAATCAGAGACTAAATGCAATCCCTGCACCAGCAATTTTGATAATTTTTATAATTTTCAATGAGTTTTCAGATTCCTAACAAGAAATTCCAGGTTAATCGCAAATTATAAAGTATTGTCAGATACTATTAATACCAGATTAAAGTAGTTATAGTCCTTACCCACATATTAAAAATAAGGCTTAGGTGTTACATTATGAAAAATTGCTTTCCAACATTATATATATACTTTTTAAATAGCCAACTCTGCAATATTTTTTCAAGAGTTGCTTCTCTGTGCTTTGTGCATCAGTTGTTTTTCTTCATGTGTACAGCAGTGTTTTGCAATTATTGGCCATCTTTTATTCCTGATTTTCTTTGTAGAAAATTGATTAGCACAATCAGTCAGTGGAAAACAATGTTCATCACCAATGGCAGCTCCTTTTTCTCTTGATTAGCATCAGTGCTGCAAGTTATTCAGCAAAAATAGATAATCCATAAAGACACAGCCGGGAAAACATTCTGATAAGAAAGAAGAGTGAACCTGAATGCTGCTGACAGGATCCCAGGTAGACAAATGATCAATGAAACCTTGCTACCTTGTGTTTCTATGATATTCCTCTTTTATTTAGAGAACTGAGTCTTCAGTACTGGTTTTTGTTTCTCATTTCTGCACAAATCTTTGAGTCTTTGGGAACACATTTGTCTGTGATTTGTGTGAAAAGAATGAGAATGCCTATTATGTATCATTATTACAAGCCACTGATTCATTATTTCTAATGTATGTTCTGTCACCCACACTAAAAACAGTGTCTGTCAGAAGAAATAAGTCAAATGAAATCCAATTGAACCAGATAATTGTGTTTTTCTTGAAATTATCTACTATTATTTAAGAGTACTCCTGTTTTGATTTAAAATAAGTTTACACTTCCAGTCAAGATAAAGGCATGGGTAGATATGCTTCACCTCTTCACACCACAACAAGAATCACAACTAACCTCAAAACAAAATACACCCAGAACTGTCAGAAAATCAAACTGTATGGAAGTCTGACAATCAAGGATTTAAAGAAGACATATTCATCCTAATGGGTAGGAGGGGTGGAGCTGGGGAGCCGGGGTAAAAGAGAACATGGTGTGGCATGGAGAGACAGTGACAGCCACAATGGTGGTGGAATGGGAGGTCCCACATTCACATGTGGTGGATAAAAATCATGAGGTATGGCTTAGGAGTGAGTAATCCTAGCCCCAGGCCAGACTGCCCAGCCCAGGCTTTCAGTGCCAGGAAGATAAGCCTCATAACTTCTGGCTATAAAAACCAGTGGGGGTTAGGTTGGCAGAAGAAACTGCCAGTCACTCAGGAGAGACTGTTTAAAGGGCCTGCATAGACCTAGAACATATGCGAACCCAAGCAATTTGGGAATGAACACCAGGGCAACAGCTAGCAGGGCTCCAGTTGCATATGGGAAGTGGGTGAAGTGACTAGACATGGGTAAAATGCCAGGCAAGACTCCAGAAGTCAAACAGTGGCACTGTCCCCTCTCCGACCCTCAGCCCCTGGCAGCACAACAAAGTGGGTAAAGCAGGTTGCCTGCCCTGGTGAGTACCTAAGTCTCCACCCCATACAACTTAATACATTTGCTAAGATAGGGACTCAAAGCAGCTCTACCTAATACACAGAAACAAACACAAGGAGGCCGCCAAATTGAGGAGACAAAGAAATATGGCACATATGAAAGAATAGATCAAACCTCCAGAAAAAGAACTAAACAAATCAAAGATAGCCAACCTATCAGATGCAGAGTTCAAAACACTGGTTATCGGGATGCTCAAGGAACTCATTGAGTATGGCAAAAATATAAGGGAAGAAATGAAGGCTCTACTAAGTGAAAAAAGAAAAATCCACAGGGAAGTAACAATAAAGGGAAGGGAGCCTGGTTTCAAACAAACAATGTGGAACATGAGGGACACATAAACATTCAACCAGAACAGAATAAAAAAAAAAGAAATCAAAAAAAATTAGGAGAGCCTTAGGAACCTCTGGAACAACTTTAAACATTCTAGCATCTGAATCATAGGGATGCCAGAAGGAGAAGAGGAAGAGCAAGAAATTAAAAACTTATTTGAAAAATAAATGAAAGAAAACTTTTTTATTTTGGCCAAGGGAATAGAAATACAAGCTTGGGAGGCACAGAGAGTCCCAAACAAGATGGACCCAAAGAGGACCATGCTAAGACACATAATTAAAATGCCAAAGGTTAAAGATAAAGAGAGAATCTTAAAAACAGCAAGAGAAAAGCAGAGAGTAACCTGTGAAAGAGTTCCCATAACACTATGAGTTGATTTCTCAAAAGAAACTTTCAAGGCACAAAGGAACTGGCAAATAGTATTCAAAGTGATAAAAAGGAAGGATCTACAATCAAGATGACTCTATACAGCAAAGCTATCATTTAGGATAGAAGGACAGATAAAGTGCCAGACAAGATAAAGCTACAGGAATTCATAACCACCAAGCCATTATTACATGAAATGTTAAAGGGACTTATTTAAGAAAAAGAAGATCAAAACTATGAACATAAAATGACAACAAACTCACAATTATCAACAAATGAATCTAAAAAACAAAAAGTAAACCAAACTAAGCAAACAACTAGAACAGGAACAGAATCATAGATACAGAGCTCATTCAGAGGGTTATCAGCTGGGAGGTGGAAGGGGGAGAGCAGGTGAAAAGGTACAGGGATTAGAAGCATAATTGGTAGGTACAAAATAGAGGGGGGAGGTTAAGAATACTATAGAAAATGGAAAAGCCAAAGAACCTATATACCCAGCCCATGGACATGAACTAAGAAGGGGGGATTGCTGGAAGGAATGGGGGTGTCAGGTGGAGGAGGGAAAAGGGGGAATATTGGGACAACTGTAATAGCATAATCAATAAAATATACTTAAAAACAAAGTAAATTTATGGAGGGTATATTTATGTTGACAGCAGAATGATAAAAGGGGAAGTTCGATAATTCTTTCTTCGTAATGCTCGGTTTACTTTCTCTGCTCAGAGGAATGAATGCATAGGGGAGAAGCATGATAGAATGGAAAATAGATTTTGGATTCATACACATCAGGTTCAAATCTCCAGCAGGCCTACTTATTAACTGTATGGCTTGAGCAAGCCAATTAACATTTCTGAATCTCAGTTCTATCATCTGGAAAATGGGCACAATAGTAATGACTTTGTTAGGATTTGAGAGATTGTATACAAAATGTATAGAGCCCTGCATTAGATTTTAAAAAATGAAAGAAAGAAAAGAAAAAGACAGTGACAAAACCAACTAGAGAGTCATTTAATTTTTTAGCATCCAAAGAAATGGCTATGGATGTTAATCTTTTTTGACAATCAACACAACTTAAAATCCTCTTTCTTCTTTACTCTCTATCACAGTATCACATGCATGGCTACAGAAAAAAGTCTTTCCCCTCCCTCTATTGAAATGCTTTCAAACTCCCCAAACCCCAAACCTACATGTAGTCAAATCCATTCTGTCTTCACCACTTACTCTCTGCTGGTTGTAGTGCAATTAAAACGTATCCATCTTCTTTCACCCTTTATTTTCACGATTTCTCCAGTTATTCCCAAGCAAAGGCCCCAGAACTGCAGACAGAGTTGAAGAGGAGAGCAGACTGTGATACTTTCTAGTTGACTATAGCCTCCAACCCAGTACATTTCTCTTCCCTTCAGCTACATGTTCAGTGTGAATCAGATTTAGAGGGTCCAAGTCCTTCTCTTTCCCTTGTTATTTTGAATATTAGGGAATATTCCTTGGGCTCTCTTAACCCCTTTTATTTGAAATTTTCATTGATGTGACAGCAGAAGGCAAAACCCAAATTGTATATATTACAGAAAACTAAGAACCAGTTTAGGATTATAGGAATCCTGTGGTGGCACTCTCTGAAAAGAAATTCTGCAAATAGCATGAAACATTTTTGAGATCGAGACCTGTTTTACTGATTTACAGGGAAAGTTTCACTAAATGTATGTCTAAATGAACTAAGAGTATAGCTGGAAATGGCTAATAATCAAGGGCAGAATTTTTTATTTCATAGAAAGCAAAGTTGAAGTTTTTTTTTCCAGGGAGATTAGAAATGGACGTTATGAAAAACTCTAGGGGGTTTGACCAATTGTGCTTTGCATTCATCTCTTTTATGCTCTGGACCATTTCTAGCTAACACTTTCCACTTCCAGAAAAGAAGGACACAATGTGCTGCTCAATTTCCTAAAATACAAAATAAAGCCTACTTCATGTATCTTCACATGTGAATAAGCTCTTAAGAGCTGAGATTGGTTGCAGCAAAACTTCATCTGAATTATTGTGATAATTCAAATGTAAAATGTTCCCCAACAGTTTTGCAGGAAAGAAATATATGGGGAGAATAGACCAACCTACACCAAATTTAAATTTATACATTCCCAAACTGGTAAGAAAATGCAAGACTGTAGGAAAAGGGAAGCAAGGGCTGTAAAGAATTTTCTGAATATTAGCATGAGGTTAATATGATGGATTTTCTTTCTTTTTTACCCTCCACCGCCAATATGATGTATTTTTGCTGTAATGTGTGAAACTCATCTTTAAAAAATAGTGGTCTCTATCATTGCCTTTTTATTATAATATGTGTGCAATCGATTTCTTAAAATGCATACATTTAGTTTAAAAATCACCTACTGAGTCCATGATATTGTTACTCATATTCATCACGTGGTTGGCACCAACACTACAATGCATGATGATAATGCTGATATTGTCTCTCAGCCACCACAGCAACCCTTGTACAATGGATTTATATAATTATTACAGTGACTAGGACATACATTAATAACAAGTGTTCTGGGTGATATAGTTTTAAATTTAGTGAGCACTATTCTTCACTGTAGCAGCAGTCACATAGTCAGCTATATGGAGACATGTGAGTGCAACGGTAGTAGGAATTAGACCTGCAATTTTTGGCTTTGTCCTGTGAAATCGTATCTGAATGATCTTACATGGTTTTGATGCAGGGGAATATTAGAGTCAGGTGATCCATTTGATGATCAAATGGGAAAAAGCATTTCAAGTAATTTAGACTTTTACCTACTTGAGGAAGCATTTGTAAGTAGTGTCTACTAGGAATTTTGTTCTAGAATTCTACCACTCCTAATAGGCACTTCTTCTCTCATTAGACAAATTGGGTGTATTTCCTGACACCTAACTCTTTCCAAAAACAAAGTGTGTTGTCTTATATATAATTTGTTTAATATGTCCTCAATTTCATAACCTCTTCTAGATTTATAAACATAAATGCCATCCATTATTGTCCTTGGATCTAATCTCCCAAAACTACAGAATAATCACTATAAAATGTCAACTGGATCATGCCATTTTCTTCCAAAACCTTTTCAAGATTTTCCCATTATCCCTAAGATGATATCTTGAATCATTTGGAGCTGACCTCTGCCTTTCTCTGCAAACTCTGCACCCCACAGCTCTGTTGATGCCCTCCCTATGCTACTCACTCCTGCCATTTCTTCAAACACCCAAGTTCTTACTTCAGGGCTTTTGCCCATCTTACCCCTTGTGGTTTCATGCCTGGTTCTCATCCCAAAGGTCATGCTGTACATGACGACCTCTGAGAGGCCTTCCTGGAGTTTTCAGTGGAAATTAGGTTCCCCGCACACTTCAACAAAACAAACCTATACTTCATGCAGCACTCATCATGGCTCTTAACTGTGCCTTAGCTGTGTGATAATTTGTCTGTCTCCCCTAGACAGTAAGCTATAGAAGTGCAGAGGCTTTTTCTGTTTCATTCAACACAGTGTCTCTGGAGGCTCACACACTGCCGATATTTCTCAAAACTCAGTGCTGAATTAGTGCTCTCTCAACTCTCCTTGAAATGGACTGGACAAATCTAGTCAATGGATCTATAGAAAATCAATATAAATTTGTCCCCCTCCTAGGCTCTCCTGTTCATATGGCTTTTTTTGTGATATTTTTTCATTTAGGTGGTTATAAGTGGTGGTTATGGAAATAGATACTAATAAGCTCTTAATTGTTCTCAAAAATGGAGTAAGAAAATACAGTAGTCTCCTACTATCAAGTTTTGCTTTTCACAGTTTCAGTTACCCACAGTTCCAAGCTCTGAAAATATTAAATGGAATACTTCAGAAATAAACCAATCAGAACTTTTAAAGTATGCATCATTCTGAGTAGTTTGATGGAATCTCATGGACCACCCCTTTGTCCAATGTAGCTGTGCTATATGTACATGCTGCCTGCCTGTTAGTCAGTTAGTTAGTGCTTATCTTGGTTGTCAGGTCAACTATCACAGATTGCAGTGCCTGTGTTCAAGTCACCTTTATTTGATTTAGTAATGGCCCAAAGCCATTCCCATAATTTTTATGACAAGCTTTTATTTAGTTTTATTATTTATTACAACCTTTATTGTTATAGTTGTTCAATTTTATTATTATTCTTGTTAATACCCTACTGTGCCTAAATTATAAATTAAACTTTATCATAGGTATGTACGAGGTCTCTCCAGAAGGTATCCAGTCATGCATTATGAAAAATAGAAACATTTATTGAAGAAGATATAAGATACAAGAAACATTGTACACAGGAAAATGATGCCTCAGTCCCCTTCAAAGTAGGCACCATGAGACCTCACACAGTTCTTCCAATTGCCATCAGTTGCCTTGTTAGGTTTTCCTCAATCTTATTGATAGTCTTGAAATCTCTTTCCTTTCAAAGGTGATTTGAGTTTTGGGAAAGGCAGAAGTTGCAGGGCACCAAATCTGGGCTGTAGAGGGGCTGAGTCACTGGGTGATTCGGTGTTTTGCCAGAAAATCTGCATGAGATGTGATGCATGAGTGGGTGCATTGTTGCAATGAAGCTGACAACCACCAATTGCCCAAGGATATGGCCTTTTGAATCATCCAAATAGTTTCCATGGAGGAATGTTCAAGCTTCATGCAAAATTTGATGCAGATTCATTGCTCTACTCGCTCAGTCATTTTGAATGTGATGACCCCACAGTACACATGCTCACCCAACAATGTCTACCACCGCCATTGACTAGTACAGTGAAACCATCATTGTTCACACATGCGTATTCCAGCCCACTCTCCTTGGCTGTCAGATTACATTGATGTCATGCAAACAATTCTTGTTATACTAACAATGGTTGGATTATTTTGCACAGATTCCTTGTATATATAGGATAAAACATTATATATATATAGAATTTGGTGCTACCTGTGGCTTCAAGCATCCACTGAGGGGTCTTGAAATATATCCCCCATGGATAAGGGGGAATTACTGTAGTATCATTGGGAGAATATGTTTCAATTGATGAGTAGAGGAATTCAGGAAATGTCAAGCGGTGAGAATGCTATTTGGGGCAGTGGAATTGAGGAAAAATCTCTTGTAACTAGATGATCAATGAATCTGAAGGACAAGCATATCAAATATGCAATTTCAATTTGCTTTGATATATTATGCTCATATGTTGTTCAATAGATTTCATTTTATTATTTATTTTTAGAGGGGGGGATGGGAGGAAGAGAGGGAGAGAAACATCAACGCAAGAGAGAAATATCAATTGGTTGCCTTTCACACTCCCCCAGACCAAAAACCAAATCCACAGCCTGCGCATGTGCCCTGGCCAGGAGTCAACCAGTAACCCTTCGCTTTGCAGAATGATGCCCAAACAGCTAAGCCACATCAGTCGGGGCTCAACAGAATTCTTAAAATAATATCCTGTTCACTTTTGGTTTGAGGCCTCAAGAAGTGAGGTATGTTTCTCATATTAGGTTTTCCCTTGGGGTGGAGGGAAGGGAACAACACTGAGACAAAGAGTAGAGGGTAAGCATTAACTGAAGGCATGCAATCAGACCTGGCATTTCCTTTTACTTTGACGCCTCTACCAGGAATTTGCAATAACCTTTGATGGGCCATTGTGTTACTGGACAGGCAGGTTCCAGAGCAGGTCTGCCTCAGGCCTGCCTGTAAGTGTGGGTTCTTGACTTCATGTAGGAAAGATTTACAACATGAGTCAGGTGCTTTTGATAGTATATTTATTAAGGCAAGAGACAGTGGAACAAAGGAAGGACTTAGGGTAGAAGTAACAGGAGAGCCTAGGCAGTGCTTTGCTTTGGCTCCCTAGAACAGTTATAAGAAAGGAATAAGCCAAGGCAGGGCTGCTGTCAGCTTACTGGGAAGTCAGAGAAAAAGGGGGCCCTGGAGACAGGACCAGGGGTTAGCCTGCATAGTGCTGCCACTGCCAGGAGTTTGGAGCTCCTTTAGCTTCAACTCCCTTGGGAACCCTTAGAGTTTAGGAGGAAATAAAAGGTTCATGCCAGTGAAGTGGTATGGGCGAGCTCTAGAATGAGCCCACACTGAGTCTTTGTCCTGAGTGCTGTTTACCTTTTTTCTGTAGGTGAGAATCTTGGGAGGGTGGGTTAGCAGAATATTGATCAACTTTTCACATGCATTTTTTAATATGCTGATGTGTCAAAATGAACACATAAGAGGGGCTTTGGAATATTCTTTGGTCTGCTACATTGTTTTACTTTTATCTTGAGTCTGTCTGGCTTTTAATGGGGTTTTGTTATTTGTTCCTGACTTCATCTGTGCTTGGTTTGGCTGGCACAAATGACATTAATTGGGTCTCTGTTCTCCATCTCCTAGACCAGGGAGGTTTAAGCTATGCATTCTCTGGTTAGGGAGGAGAGGTATAAACCATTTGGTCTCGAGTGTCCTTGGTTAGGGGAGATAAGTTCTTATGATTTGACAGCTGGCTGTAAACTGCTCAAACTGTTTGGCCTTGTTTGATTTCCCTGTCTCAGTTTCCCCAGTGCACTTGCCCAGGAACTTCCTAGCTTTTTATTATCCTGCCTGAATTGGACTATCTACAAGGGATTGAAACCACTATTATTTAGATTTTGTATAGGCCCTAGACCATGTACCTAACTAAGAGTTTAGAGTGGCTGAAACTAAGGGAATCACAGAGTTGATCCAGGGTTACAAGTTTAACTTCTTAGACATAAGCTCCAGACATTGATGTTAGTAATATTATGTAAAAATTATTTGACAATTTAGCTAACACTGTGGCATCTCTGCCACAAAATATCCTGTAATCGTATTAAACTACATGCCTTGACTAGTGTGACTCAGTGGATTGAGAACTGGCCTGCAACTGAGAAGTCACTGGTTCGATTCCCAGTCAGAGCATATGCCTGGGTTGCAGGCCGGGGTTCCCTAGTTGGTGGCACACAAGGGGCAACCAATCAATGTTTCTGCCACATGTCAGTGTGTTTCTCCCTCTCTATGTCCTTCCTTTCCCCTCCATCTAAAAATAAATTAATAAAATATTTCAATTAAAAAAAACACATGAAAACATATATGAAAATTTCTCTTAGCTCTTCACTGGTTTACAGTTTTCCAGCCTCCAGGAAAGCAGGATTCTATATCAATTATTACATTTTGTAGCTCTACATTTAAACTTATTCTATACAATGAAATAGACAGTAAATGCTTTTGAATTATACATAGACACATATACACACTATATATATAGACACACACATATCTATACATCCATGCATATGTATTATATAAATCAAAATATATCTAGTGGAAATATTATAAATTACTTCCCAAAATAACCTCTAAATGTATAGACAGCGAAAGCCATCATTACATTTATGTAACCATTTAAAGCAAAATATGAATCTTTGTTTCTAATTTTTTAATTAAAAACTCTAAGCTATTATAATAATATTATATTCTTAACATTAGAAATGTGATATACTCATCACACAAGATTAGAAATATTATGTAAAATTAAATACATTTACAATCTCAATTCTTTAATACTAAGCATTTAGCATATTTCATTCTTGATTATTTTCCCTTTAAGCTTGATGTTGGTTGTTGCTGCTGTTTCCTTCCTTCCTTCCTTCCTTCCTTCCTTCCTTCCTTCCTTCCTTCCTTCCTTCTCCCCTCTCTTTCTCTCTCTTCCTTCCTTCATTTCTTTCTTTAAAAATGTGATTCGACGAGAAAATATATCATCATATAAAAGCAACAGCCTGATCTCTAGGTTATGAAAAGTAGAATGAAAAAGTCTCTACACAGAAAATGTCCACCTTTCTTGCTTGGCAAAGCTAAGGTGAAATTTTATGAAATGTTTAATAAGTTGAATTTTTCTTCATGGTGTAAACAAAATGACAAGACTGAATCTGTGCCTGACAATTTCAATCTAAATCCACAGCTACATGAAATACCATTCACTGTGCACTTTACCTGGGAGTATAACCATATTTTTTAGGCAGTGGGGAGGGGGAGGCAAAGTGACTACAGAGAAGAAAAATGTGAGGAGAAGAAACAGTGTGTACTAGACAGCATAAAGCTAGCAAAACGACAATCTGAATCAATGCATCTCCTAAATGTGTAAAAACTATACTCCAACCTTGGGAAATTAATTTAAAAGATAGAGAAAGAGTTTGAATAATTGCCATTTACCATGAAAATGCACATATGATAGAATGGAGAACTTATGAAACATGTTATTTGAAAAACTTTGTTCTTTTTCTTTGTCCAGATTAAGAAAAAGTAACTAAATTGATCAATATCTGATGCATTTCACACTACTATTAACAAATTAATAATAGACTCCTGGTTCTGCATTTACTAATGAGGACTTTGTAACAAATGCTGCTGAGCCCAGTGTTGGGGAGGGGGAAATTTCCCCTTCCCCTTCTTAGTTCTTCCGCCTGGTTGAATAGTTCAAATGGCATAAGACAGATTCACAGGAGAAAGACAATCAAATTTAATTCCTCATGGATTCAATACTACAGAGACTCAATGAGAACATGGAGCCCAAGGACAAATAGGGCCATTGAGCCTTATATGCCATTCTGGACCTAAGGGGGAAGGAGAGTAGTGGTGGGACATCAAAGTGTAGAAGGAAGTTCACCAGGAGTTGGAAAGCAAATGCTTGGGTGTGGGGGTGATTTCTTCGCGAGTCCCCCTGGTGCCACGGACATGAGTGAATGAGTAAATATGGCCAAGACATGCTGGATCTGTTTGGGGTGGAAGGAGTGGGCAGTGGCAGTTTCTCAGGGAAGACAAAGGCCAACAGCGGCCAGTTTCTCCAAGGAGAAAAAGGCCCCCGAGCCCCCTCATCCATAGCCTTTTATTGGGTTGTAATACACAGGAATGCAGGGCGGCAAGGATCAAACAGTAGATAACACTTCAAAGATATCTGAGGGATTCAGAGTCTGAGTCAGTGTCTGTCAGGAAGAGAGTTATAGAAACTTTGGGAGACATACCCATTTCCTCTCGGACCCTATCATATGAATGAAAGCACTCTTAGCAGAGCAGATTTCACAGGTTTATCAGGAAGTTTTTGTGATGCCAGATTTTTCCCAGGACACCCTCTAGCAAGACAAGGAGCTGCACCTGTCCCCATCAGGTATTCAGGCTTAAAGGGATTAGTGCCGGGAAGTGCTTCTCCCAGAGGACATGGGGACTCGGGCTTTGACAGAGTCCATTGCTCTTTGTTGCAGCCACCCAGTCCTTCCATGAAGGCCTCCCAAGTGATCGAGTCTGCTTAGGTTGCCCCTCCACTGTGAGGAGTCTTACCCATTATTGACTTCTGACCAAGCTTTGGGGGCAGGGAGAGGAACTGAGGCAGCGTTTGCTACCAGAGACAGGCTTTGTCTCCTGCGGCTCGCATTCCAAAGGTCGTCTCTCACCCTTAGCCACAAGGAGTAGAGATACAATTCCTAAAATCAGGCAGAGAGGTCTACAGCACTTGGGAAACAAATGCTTGCTGGGCCAACTTTGACAATGGAAAACAGAGAGGGCTTGGATCAACAAAGGGCCTTGCTAGGCTCCTCTCTGCCTGTCACAACTGGTTTGTGTTAAACTACATGATGACAACTCTCTACCTGGAGCAGGTTCTTTACCTAAATTTTTTAGGCAGGTAGGAGGAAGTTTGGAGGTTTTGCCTGAATTTTTTTTAATCTCAAAATAATCCATATCTCAAAGAGGCATGTTTTGGGCTGAAAAAGTCTGCTCTCCTTCACCAGTTAGGGAAGTCACCAAATGAACAATCAGTTTTTAGTCAGGACTCAACTTGAGGTCTCTAGTCTCCTTTTGTTAGCATTTGAAGACAACAGGTTGAGTTGCCAGATATTGGTTATGTCCCCTGAAGTTGGTTTTTTTTTTTTAAATTTTTTAAAAGAATTTTATTTATTTACCTTTAGAGAGGAAGGGAAGGAGAGAGGGAGAGAAATATCAATGTATGGTTGCTTCTGGTGCACCCCTTGCTGGGAACTGGCCCCTGCTGGGAACTGGCCTGCAACCCACAAATGTGCCCTGACTGGGAATCGAACCGCGATCGTCTGGTTCGCAGGCCCGCACTCAATCCACTGAGCTACACCAGCCAGGGCTCCCTGAAGTTGTTTTGACAAGTTAAATCTCAGTTTTTAAAAAAGATTTTATTTATTTATTTTTAGAGAGAAGGAAAGGGAAGGAGAAAGAGAGGGAGAGAAATAGTGTGTGGTTGCCTCTCACATGCTCCCTACTGGAGACCTGGCCTACAATCCAGGCATGTGCCCTGACTGGGAATCAAACTGGTGACCCTTTGGTTTGCAAGCCAGCACTCAATCCACTAAGCCACACCGGCAAGGGCTAAATCTTAGTTTTAAGAGGATTTTCAGGGAGACCAGGGATATTGGTAAGGTCTGTACTAGATGTTTTCTGAAAGGCCAACAGTGAAGCCCTTTAGTCTTTAGGTGAGTTGTATTTTTCTGTACATAAAGTTGTTCCTCTGTTTTTGCTTTCTCATACCCACTCAAAACAAGATCATTAGCATCTTCACTTGTTTTATTCTCTTCTGTTTTGGTTTCCTTGGAGCACTCTTCTTTATAAGGTGACGATGTTCTCTTCACTCCTTCTAGAGGGTTAGGAAATTTTGTCGCTATAGTCCCTGATGGTCTATGAGGTTGGTTTATCGGACATGTTGAAGAATGGGCCATTGGCTTTGGTGGTGGAGAAATGGTTGTGCGGCAGTCTGAGGAATGCTTTCTACTTGATGTACGCCCTGAACTTTCTTTCACTGGAATTTACTTGTGTCACAAAAAGTTCAGTAGTCTGTATGTTGGTCACACATGCTCCTGTTACAACTGGAGCAAGACTGTTTCTGTCCCCAGGGGTTGTTAGAACAGTTTGATGGAACATCATCTGAGCAGTAGTGGCTTAAGGCACAGACATTCAGTTATCACCGTTCACTGGTAAGTAGAGGCTACGGGCACTCAGAGATGTCAATCTGACACTTTCTGTTGAATGATTTTGCCTTATCTGAAGCACACGGTTAGGTAGTAGCTGAAGCTGATTTGTTTTTACATACACTGTAGCTGTTTTCCCTTTAACTCCACTCATCTTCCTGCTTACGTCTTGCCTATAAACTATACCCATGAGAGACTGATTATCATAGGGGAAAGCAGCATTCAGGTTATGAGAGTTTTTCTTTTTTAAACACTAAGTCAAGTCACCTGTATTGTATAAAATTCTTCCTTATTCATTCTCATTGTCCTCCTTTTAATTATTACTGGGGATCAGTTCTCTCCCTGCCCCTGGATGAAATTCTTGACATTGCCCTCCAGTTTTCTAGTCCTTTTTAAACAATAAAAAACATTCAAATCTCTTTAAAGCATTGACAAGTTCAATTTCATCTCATAATGACTTAGCTCCAGTCTAATCTAATGTTATTTCAATGGCCAAACTTGTTCAGAGTTAAACATCTCTCTTCCCTAAGCATAGGGTTCCTTGCAGGAGAGGGACAGGAACTAGCTTCTTCTCTTAACCATGTACTGATTAGTACATGGCTGTCCCTAGGGCAACAGTGACAAGAGCAAGAGTTTAGTTGCCCTGAAGTGGCTGGGTCAGTTGGACTCCGGAGTTGGGGCACTCTGGCAATAATAGTGTTCCAATGATGACTCTTTTCTTCTCATGGAGCATACTTATGGGGTTCTTAGCAATTCTATCAGAGATCTCCCACTTTGACCCCTTACTGAGGTCTGCCTTTTGTCTGACTGGCTGTACTCGACTTTAGCCTTGGCCTCTGGGCTTTTAGTGGTTTATAATTGAGGTCCCTATGTAAATTTGGAGGAAACCCAGATTGTTTTCCTTTTTCAAAGTCATCTGCAGTCCACAGGAAACCTGCAGCTCTGCCCCACGTTTGTTGGAAGAGGAGCTAGCTCACAGGGCAGCCGTCTCCACTCCACCAGTTGCAAGGGGCAGCACTGGCTGTCAGGGCAGGCTGCCACAATGGCATGTGATCATTTTGAACAAAAATCACTTGAGAAGCAGCTTGAGCAAGAAGAGCTCTCTGGCTCTCCTTTTTTGCCCTAAAAGCAGGAGATAAATCTCTAGGACAGGTGCACTCCCTACTCCTCAAGGGCTGAGACACAACCTTATCACAAGAGTTATTAAATCTAGTCAAAAAAGCCTGTATAAACAAACCTTGTTATGTCTTTACTAATCTATTTCCTAAGCCCAAACCTTGCTTAGATTCCTTTCTAATGAGCACTGGCTTTCTTTCTCCTGTCAATTGCTCACAAATTTATTGTTTCTTTGTTTCAAAAGTGTAAAAAGGTTTCTGGTTCCTTCATTTCCCTGAGCCTCATTATATGATCTGAGCATCATATTGTGATTCTCTCATGAGCAAGTATTAAATTCTCTTTTCTTCTTCTGTTGCTATAGTCCTGTCTTAATTGTATTAAGCATTGGTCTACCTATAGGAACTAAAGAAGGGTAAGTGGAGGAAATTCTCCCCCTCCTAGACACAGCCATAGATCTTGCCTTTAGAATTCACAGGAAGGCCCTGGCTGGTGGCTTAATGGATTGAGCACTGGCCTGCAAACTGAAAGGTCACCAGTTCCCTGAGGTGTGGGACAGTGTGAGAGGCAACCAACTGGCACATGGATGTTTCTCTCCCTCTCTTTCTTCCTCCCTTCCCCTCTCTCTAAAAAATAAATAAATAAAATATTTTTAAAACAAGAACTGATAGGAAGAAGTCAGATGATTGTCCTCTTGTTCCTCAAACTCTCAGAAACACATTTCAAGGCTGTCTTGTAGATCCCAAAGCTCCTCTCACTTGAGTTGAGGGGAAGTGAAGCAGAGAACAATGAAATCTTTCTTGAAACAAATCCTCTCACTACTGAATACCCCAAATACCCAACAGAGTGGCCCAAATGAAAACGAGAATATTAAGTGTTAGTAAGGATGTGGAGCAATTGGAACTCTCACATACTACTGGTGGGAGTATAAATTGCTATAGTTACTGGAAAATGCCTTTGCATTATATACTACAGCTGACTATATCCATTCTCTATGACCTAGCAATTCTATTCTTTAGGAATATATCTAACAGATATGCACACATATGTTCAACTGAAGTATGTTTGTAGAAGCCTCATTTGTAATAGCCCCAAAATGAAAATTGTCCAATTGCTTATTAATAATAGAACCTAAAGGTAAATGGTGGAATGTTCACACAGTGAAGTTCTATACAGCATTGAGGATGATCATTCAACAATTGTATATGCTAAAATATCAAAAACACAATATTGAGCAGACGAAGCCAAGCACAAGAGTACATACTGTATGGCATGATTTATACAAAACCTTTAACCTAGGCCAAGTTATTCTGTTATATTGGAGGTCATGGATAGTGGGGAGATTCACTGGAAAAAGCTGGAAGGAGGAATCTGGGTTGTTGATAATGTTATGTTTCCTGATCTTGTGCTACTGCTATGGGTAAATTCAGTTCATAAACTTTTATTGAGCTACACACTTATTAATACATACCCTTTTCTTTTGGATATTATACCTCAGTAGAAATTATAAAGCAAAGCAAAAGAAAACAAAAACAACCCAACAACAATGATATGAACCATCTTGACTTTTTAACCTCACGCTCTTTTCTGAGTTGGAGACCAGTGATCTGTTAATGCTAGAGGACGCAGCTTTGGACCACACCCTTTGCAAATCTTCCATTGATGAGCCAACCCTTTGGCTTTGTATGTTCACCAGGCAACTACTGTTCTCTTTTTGACTTTTGTGGTCTTGTTTTGATCTTACAGAAAGGATTGCATTCATCATCCAGTTACATAAATGATACCCTTGGTAAAGAATCTGGGGACTTAAACAAGGACCCCATATATGCTCATTGGCAGATAGTATAGGTCACAAGGCACCAAAAGCCTTAAAAACAGTAAAACCTTACCAAATAGGACCTGAAGTGACTACTGTTTCTACATTAACCTCAAAGGTCACAATTCCAGATTCATTCTGCCAAGGTCCTTTGGGTAATATCTCTATTAATTCACATGGGATATAGATTGGTGCGGCAATAAAGCTGAAGTGGGAAGATGTTTTAGAAAATGTCAGAGAAGAAGAGTGATTTAATCTGCATTAGTTTTGTTAATTTTTTTATCATAATGCAGGCAGGCACTCTGAAAATATTTAATATTCTTGAATCAGATTGTTCTTTCTCAAATCCACACATACCCTGGACCCCAAAGAGGCTGCACCTATTGAAGTAATACACAAATAGCAGGATATTTAGATAGACTCTCTAAAAGATAATTACTAGTCATAGGCATGAAGATTTTTGTTTCAAGATAAACACAGACAAATTGATTTTCATTTGGCAATGTGACCAGCAACAAATGGTATTATCAAGTTTCCCACATCCACACCAACATCGGGTAATAGAATTTATTTAAATATATGCATACATGTTACATATGTATCTGTATGCAAATACGTGTATGCACATATGTATTAGATAAATTTCACAGGTGAAAACAGCCCTTTCAGCATTTTAAATTTAAAGAGAAAGCATAATGGCCATCATTTTATAGTTTACTTTTTAAGGAAAAAACTTTTCAGAACAAAATGACTGTTTTATTGAGTTGCATTTGTTCTGAGAAAATATAAAATGGAGCTTCTGATCAATCGGTAGCAAAGAAACTCTCAAGGGAACAAAGGGTCAATGGTCTTAGATTTTTCAATTAGTTTAAAAATTGACAGTCACATCAGTTTCAGAAAACCTAGGTAGATAGTATTTGCAATGATATTCACTCTTTTGTTCAGTGCATTGCATTATCTGATGCTAAGCTAATGCCAGAGTAAATTATTAACAATTATTTTTCTCTCTTTCAATACCTGGAACATAGAGTAATTCCTTTGTTTTTTTATATGTAGTTTATTAGAACACATGTAATTTCAGGACAAATTCTCCTATAACTATCTGAAATTATTATCATGATTTATGAGACCATTTCCAAATGGAAAAATTTCTTAAGATATACCAAGGAAAATAATGGGGCTGTTATAATTTTCTATTTTAGTATATTATGAAGCAATAAGAGATGTGCTTTAGAGAAATTACTTAGAATTGTACACTGCTATTTCAAGATGCTTCATACTTTAAGAGAATTAGATTATTATAATAGAGCAAATGCTCATTTGTATTAGTGCTAGTATCCTCACTCATATCTTCATACTCTGTCATTTACCAATTTTTAACAGCTTTATTCTGGGAAGTTTATATACCATACAGTTCATTCAATTTAAGTGTACAATTAAATGTCTTTGAGTAAATTATGGAGTCGTGCAAACATAACCACAATCTAAAATGACCCTCTTGCCTATTAAACTCACTTCATAACCTCACCCTCAGTCCTTGACAATTACTAATCTATTTTCTGTCTCTATAGACTGCCCTTTCCTGGATGTTCTATGTAAGTGAAATTATACAATATGTGATCTTTCACTTGGTGTTGGTGTCTTTCACTTAGCTATTTTTTAAAGATTCATTTATGTTGTAGCATGTAGCAATAGCTCATTCTTTTTATTGCTAAATAACATTTGAATCTACATC
This sequence comes from Artibeus jamaicensis, assembly GCF_021234435.1. Classification (NCBI taxonomy): domain Eukaryota; kingdom Metazoa; phylum Chordata; class Mammalia; order Chiroptera; family Phyllostomidae; genus Artibeus; species Artibeus jamaicensis. The sequence goes on along the minus strand of NW_026522028.1, from coordinate 2,207,813 downwards.
TATATCTATATATACACACACCACATTTTGTATATCTATTCATGAATTGATGGACATTTGGGTTATTTTTAGTTTTTTTGACTATTGTATATAATGCTGCTATGATCATTTGTGTACAAATCTGTGTGTTCATATCTTTTGGCTAGATACTTAGGAGTGAAATTGCTGGGTTGTATTGTAAATTGCTATATCTAGTATCACAACTCAGACAGCTGCAATGTTGTCCTTTGCTGATTGTTTGCCACTAAGTAGCTATTGTTTCAGACAAATTCCCTGCATGTGGGTTACCTCATCAGGTCAGCCTCCACTGGTAGTGAAGCTCCTGATGACAAGTGCTTGCCCAGCTTGGAGCTATTATCCACAATGAACTCAGCAGCAGGTAGGGAAAGAAAGGGAACAGGTACAGGTGAAAATGCTGTTTGTACAGGAAGCACAAATTTCTGCAGGTTTTTTTTTTTTTTTTAGCATAAACAAATGATTCTCAGATAGTTGTATGCCTTTGGTTGATTTCCAAACAATATTGAAATGAATGTTTTTTGACAATTGTTTTCAGTTGTATCATTGTGTGTTAGGGGCAGAACTTGCAAATCTCTTCATTCCACCATTCTAGAAGCCTTGTCTCTTCCAAATACCAGGTGTTTAAAACTTATTTTTTTTAAAAACAAAAACCAAAAATCAAATATATCTGCCTTGGCCAGATAGCTCAGTTGGTTAGAGCATTGTCTGGATACACAAAGGTTGCAGGTTTGATCCCTGGTCAAGGCACATATAAGAATCAAGCAATGAGCCCTGGCTGGTGTGGCTCAGTGTATTGAGCACTGGACTGTGAACCAAAAGGTTGTGGTTCAATTCCCAGTCAGGGTACATGCCTTGGTTGAGGGACAGGTCCCCAGTAGGGGGCGCACAAGAAGCAACCACACATTGATGTTTCTCTTCCTCTCTCCCTCCCTTCCCCTCTCTAAAAATAAATAAATAAAATCTTTAAAAAAGAATCAAGCAGTGAATGCATAAATAAGTAAAAGAACAAATCAATATTTCTCTCTCTAGCACTCCCCTCCCCACAAAAATCAATGAATAAAAATTTAAAAATACAAAGATATCAAGGAATCTTTTTCATGTATATAAATATATAACTATATAAATACACACACATCTGTATGTTCACTGAGGATCTCAAACATCTTTCATAGAGATACTTAGGAAAAAATTGTTCTATGAGTATAGATAGGCTAGACAATATTGTATAATAAAAAGGTACTAAGTTGAGAATACAATAAAATATAAAGAACTTCCTATATATCATTCTACCTCCGTGTAAAGGAATAAATATGAATCTTACCTGACACCAATGATGGAGCAAAACTTAACGTTCTTACATTAGTTTAGAATTCTTCTTTATCATATTCCCAGGTTCTCCACCTGCACATACACACACACACATCTTTCCATTAATAGTGACATTTAATTAACTATGAACCTGATTTTCAATGGCTAATTGTGAGTTAGCTCATCAACGTCAGTAGGGCTTCATGTTTTCATAGTACTGGGCTGTTTCTTCTAGGAAGAAAAGGTAAGAATAAGAAGAGTTTGGGCACTGATTGGGGTGGCTCCGTGGTTTGGGCTTCACCCCACAAACTGAAACGACTGGGGTTTGATTCCCAGCCTGGGCACATGCCTAGGTTGTGGGCCAGGTCCCTGATTGGGGGCATTCAAGAGGCAACCAATCAATGTCTCTCTCACACATTGATGTTTTGCTTCCTTTCTCCCTCCCTTTCCCTCTCTCTAAAAATAAATAAAACATTTTTTAAAAAAAGAGTTGGAGATTCACTGCCGAGCTCTCACAAGCCATTTAAAAGTAGATAACTAGTGTTGTCTTGGAAATCTCTCAGAGGTCTCCCTCTACCCCTCCACCCCCCCCCCATGCAATCAGTTTGTCAGTTAATTGCCTGTAGCAAAAGTTAATGTTCTAATAAACTAGGTATTAACTGATGTAATGAGTGGCATCATGTAGGTTATTGCTATTATAAACCATACTTAACTGTTTAGAAAATCAATAACATATTAAACAAAAGTTAGGCTACTGGAAGAGTTCCTTGGCAAACATTTTCTGATAGATTGTGACTGATTCTTCTGCTTCTTAGAAGGTAGAACATGTTCTGCTGCCTTAGTAACTATTAAAAATTTGTGTATGTGGCAACACCACATACACATTCAGATATCAATAAGCCATAGAACCATGCTCTTAACTTCCATCAATGGTGCTGCTCATTTATAGATCTATGGATTGCAGAGGAGATAGGAAAGGGGAGGGTGGCTAAGATACAGGCCTGATGCTTGTTTCCATTGCTTTATCCACACAGAAACTCATTTATTGATTAAGAAGAAATAAGTGACAAGTGAGGAATAGGGAGGCGTATTTGGGAATTTTCTCCATTTTTAATTTTTTTTAATTTATTTTTTTTGTTGTGCTTTTTCCCATTACCATTTATCTGTGAATGTGATGTCCCCAGCAGTCATGGGTAGCGCTAACTGGTGTGTTATTAAATAACTTTACTACATATTGCTGCTTAGAAACATTATTTTAAAACTGCTAGTTAGAAAAACGCAGATTCACAGAAGACATAGTGGCAACAATTCCCAAGGCAAGATTGTCTGTATGCTGTCAGAATACAGTCCCCTACCCAAGCTTTTGGAGAGTCCAATTAGTTAGAGAATAACTGGGAAATATTTGTGAGGGCAGTAAATAGAAAACAGCATCATACTGTCTGATCATTTTTGAAAGAATGAGTTCATAGCTTATATGGCATTTTCATTGCAATCCCCCACCCCACACTTCAAGTCCCTTCATTAAGTAAATATCTGAAGGTTTTATCTTTTATGCACAAAACCTAATTTTATATTTACTCTTCCCCCTTCCCCACTATGTTTCCACAGCAAAAGGTTCCTATCATGAACACATATCTTATTAATGCACCACAGGGGCAAAATTATGGAAATCATTTGTAAAAGGATCATGTGATGATGTAGAAGAAAGAACATTCACCTGGGAGACAGGAAACCTGTGTTCCTCTTGTGATCTTGTGATTAAACTATTGAGTAACCATGAGGAAATGACAATATCCCTGGACCTAAAGTTGCTCACATGTACAATAAGGAATTGTCTGAAATCTTGTCAAGGGCCCTTCCAGTATAATATTATATTTCAGTGATTACTGAGCAATTTCTATGTGCTAGTCACTGTGCCAAGCCTTTTCTCTTTTCATTTTTCTCTTCACAACATCCTTGTGACATAGGTGTCACCACGGCCGTCTCACTGATGGAGAGCCATGGCTTGGAGAGTAAAAGAAATGAGCTGTAGACACAGTGTGTAAGTGACTTGGCTGGTATTCTGTTTTCTAATGACTATTCTGCACTGCTCACCTGAACCAAAATGTTATTAATGGTCTAAGCTTTTGTCATCAGAGCTGCCATTCTAGGACTTTGGATTTAAGATCTGGTACCTGAGAGATGGTAATGGATCTTATGTCAATACATTGAGGTGTTTGAGTACCAGTTGATTATTGGCCACTTTCCCAGACCTTCTCCTTGTTCTTGCTTTAGACATTCCTCCTTCATTGTCATATAATCCATTCAGCAACTAACAGGGCATGCCTGGAATTGCCTTCCAAAACCCTCTTCAGCGTTTGGGCCTTTCTGCACCCTGCTTGGACCTGTCTCCATTTTACACTGTAATACTGGTTGTGATGTACTTTAAATAGTACCCTTGAAATTACTATAGTAGCTTCCCTTTCTTCCCTTTACCTACAGGGCCAGACAGGATGAGTTGACTTCTGCCCTAAAAAGATGTTTTCCAAAGCCCCTGGTTGAGGATGAATGTTGATTTAGAGTTGAGGTTAATTTGGCTGAGTTGTTTTGAATCATCTTCTCAAACTCTTTGCCTGGGTTCTGTCCCCTATTACTGTGGCCATGTCTGGGGACCTGTTTCCTGACTGCCTCTATACGAGTATATCTCTGAGCTTCTAGTAGGTGACTGCCTTCAACTTTGCCCACTATTATCTCTGGCCTTATCTTCTAGATAAGCCTGGCATTTCCTCCTCTTCTGATTGCCAAGTTTCTAGACCTATTCCTTGCTTTCATTGGCTTTTTGGTCTTACCCAATACTTCCTCTGATCTTCAGTATAACTCATTCCCTCTCTGGTGGATTTGGGTGGTTTAAGGCCCCAGACTTGTGCTCTACCTGAGGCTAAGGACCAAAGGATAGTTGTTACCTGCAGATTGGTTTTTTCATGTAAGAGATTTTCTCAACTTCCTATTAGGACTTGAGAATATAAAAGTGAGACATCCATGAAATGTTTTCTAGTCTTACTAATGTGATATCTAACCCACTACTTAAAAGTAACAAAGAAATCTCCTTCTCTGCTTTTTGAAAAAAAATTCAGTTCTTATCACTCTCCATCTTACCATAGATTTTACTTATCTTTTTAATTTTGTTGTCTTTATAGAAGGTAAGCTTTATTAGGGTAAGATTTGTCTTGTCTTGTCTATTGTTGTATCTCAAGTACTTGAAATAAGGTCTAGCCTAAGAAAATCCTTGGAATATATTTGTTAAATGAATAGGTGAATAAACCAATGGAATCGGACCTTAGTGTCTTATTGTCTCTAATAGCTGAGTTACAAAAGTTATTTTCTGATAGTTTTAAAATGAAATGAACTAAGAGGAAATAAATTACTGTATCTAAGTAGATAATAATTTGTCAATGGAGTTGTTCCTTAGAATAGACAGTGTTGTGCTTTATCAGAGAACTGGTATGTTTGACTGAGTGGATAAAGTCTGTGAACTGAGTCAGAGGGAGCAAGAGGCCAGAGTAGCTATTGTCCTAATTATGCAGCCTGTAGACCTCATGGAATTGGCTTGTAAATAATGTACTCATCAGCTTCACAGACCTTTCTGCACAGATGGTTTCATTTGAATTGAACTGTCTTGCCTATTTCTAGGAGGTTTATGAGGATATTTTGTGGCATGCCTGCCTGCTGTGTGAAGCTAATTCACCTTCAGGAAGATGCACACCACACAGGAGATGACAGATAGAGTTCAGGTTCACTCCTCCCACTGCCATGTCAGAGGCTGATTGCCATGAAGACGTTTTGTGGAAACAATTCTATTTTGTATTTCTAGACTTGCCTTTGAATTAATTATTATCATCATATTGATGATCATAATCAAACTGCAATAGAAATTCTTGAAGTAAAAAGGCCTAAGCAAAACACGGATGTACTCTACCAGCCAAACTCATAAAAACCAATAACAAGTATTTACCATAGTCATTTCTGATGTAAAGGGACATTAGTTCAATATTGTAAATACTATATTCATAAACACTTTGTAGGATATTGAGCAGTACTAACCAGCCCTGCCTCTTCTTCAAGGTACTGCTTCCCCACAGCCTCTGCTAAGTTGATAAGCAGGTTTTGCAACCTAAACTCCTTTCCAGACCATGGTGAAGTAGTAAGGAGAGAGCATATGACTGAGGATTCATTAATCTGTGGACAGCCCTGTCACTGTGTAGTTGGGCAGAAGAGTTATGCCAATCTGATTTTCTTTCACTACAATTTGAACACAGAGTCAGAAAGAATTTATCAGTTAGAACTGGAGGTAGAAGCTAAAGGGATATGGTGAGAGTATAAAAGCTAATACTCACTGAGTCCCTACCATGTGCCTGACACTAGCACGTTGCATGGGCTGCCTTTCAAATCCCCATAATAGCTCCATGACCCAGACACTGTTCTTAATTTGCAGGCTCAGGGAAGGTAAGTTACTTGACTATGTAATAACTGGTAGGGCCATGATACAAATTAAGGTCTATGCGATTCCAGAGCCTTTTCTCTTAATCACTGTGTGACACTGACTACAGATGACTACAGAGTGAATTGGTAAAGGTAATGTTAATGTTAAGAGGAAAGAAAACCCATGAGCCAATAGAGAGTACCAGTTCTTTGGGAACAAAAAATAGAATGAAATGGACCAAAGGAACAAGGATAGCTTGTGGAAAACCACATTTCCAAGATGAAAGGAAGCGAAGGCTGGTCTCAAGAACTGCCTTGGGTTAGTATGGTGTTCTCCTGTTAGGTCCAATTTCAAACCACTTGTACCTCCTGCATATTACTAGAGAAATTGCCTATCTTTTGTTAATAAAAATCTTTTAAAAAGGTATATATACTGATTAACACCATGAAAGTCTCTTTTGGAGGGAGAACAAGCACAATTACAACGTGTGTGCTGCAAGTGTCCAGTCCCTTTCTCCCGTTGCTATACTCCATTTCCAGCTTGTTTCTCTTGGGAAGACTGTCATGCAGGTGGGCCCCAGGGAACCAGGGCAAGGACACCTGATGCTCATTTCTTATTCAGATATCCCCTTGCTGGATGGGCCTTTGACAATGAGGAGGACTGTAGCCCCAGAAAGGCATTCAGAAACCAATGCCAACTTCTTTGTTCTTATGCCAGAGAACTTCCTTCAGTGCCTCATTTTGATGTCTTAAGCACTTCCTAGAAAAACCAACTTTTCAGGGGATACCAAGGCTACAGAAAAGTACAGTTCTGCTCATAAGGAGACCCACATTCCCTGATCTGGCACGGAAATCAATCACGTATGCCTATAAATGCCATGCACTTCCGTTGTGAAGCATTGAGCTGGCATGTCACCCAACTGAGAATGCGTGCTTCCTTACTGCACACCCAGGCAGCTCTCCTTTGTAACCAAGGGTGTGAGGAAACCAGGAAGGTCTTGTCTGAACTCTGAACTCCTAGCATCCCTGAACCGAAAAGCCCTCTCTACTCATGGAATAAGACTCTTATCTCCTACGTTGGAGTTTCCTATGAATTTTTTCCTCATCTTTGGGTCCCTTCACTTTGTTCTTTTTACAAGTCTGGGTCAACTTTTAAACTTGTTATCTGGACCACCTTAGAATCCTGTTTTTTTGAAAAGTGTACATGAAAAAATGTTCTATAAAGAACAGAATGACCCAGTCAGTGATTGAATTGATTCTTTTCATTTTACAAGGTCCCAGGAACCTCTCATTGATTAAATGGCAATGTCCTTAGTGTCTGGTATGTGCTATGGTAAATTAGATTTCTGAATGTCCTATGAAACCAGGGCTTTCTAGAATTTCCTAAGATGTTCTCTGGGCGCGCGCGCGTGTGTGTGTGTGTGCGCGCGCGCCTGGGGACTATAGGAATGCTGGCTTTTCATAAAAAAAGAAAAAGCCACAATATTTTCCTCCATTACTTAGATTATAAATGGTTGGTCAATACAACTTCACTGTCCAATCCATCAAAAGGTATTTTTAAAATCAAAGTAATAAATAATTATAAGACTATAGGACACAGTTTAATTTTTAAATGTTATTATATATGTAAAACCTATTTTTCTGATTTTAAAGAGTAGCACATTTGTGTGCTGTATTTATTATGTACTATGAGTATATATTCCTTTTATTTTTTAAAGTTAAGTTTATTGAGATATAATTTAGACACAGTGGTTTCATCATTTTGGGTTGCATAATTTGATGAATTAAAAAAAACATAAAATCATGTACCCACCAGTATAATCATAATACAGAGCATTTCCCAGAAGTTTCTTTATGCCCCTTGGCAGTCAATCCCTCCCCCAATAACCATCACTGATATGATTTCTGTTCTTATAGTTTTGTCTTTTCCAGGATGGTGTCCTATAATAGAATCATAGGGCATGTTGGCCTTTTGTGCCTGGCTTTCTTTCTTTTTTTTTTTTTTTTACTTCTTTTTTAAAAAATTTTATTTAGTTATTTTTCAAGTACAGTTTTTTGTCTATTTCTCCCATCCCAGCCTCCCCCACCCCTTGCTCCCCACTTCCCTCCCATTTCCACCCCCCTTAGTTCTCGTCCCTGTGTCCTTCCTATTTGTTCCTCCAAATCCCTCCCCCTTTTTCCCCTTAACTTCCCTTCCCTCTCCCCTCTGCTTGCTGTCCCCTTGTTCTCTATTTCAGTGTCTTTGTTTTTATTTTGCTTGATTGTCTGTTTTGTTGTTTAGCTTCCTGTTAAAGATGACATCATATGGTATTTGTCTTTCAGCACCTGGCCTATTTCACTCAGCATAATGCTTTCCAGTTCCATCCATGTTGTTGCAAAGGGTAGTAGCTCCTTCTTTCTCTCTGCTGCATAGAATTCCATTGTGTATATGTACCACAATTTTTTGATCCATTCATTTACTGACAGGCACCTAGGTTGCTTCCAGCTCTTGCCTATTGTGAATTGTGCTGCTATGAACATTGTGGTGCATAGGTTCTTTGAAATTGATGTTTTAGGATTCTTAGGATATAATCCTAGCAGTGGAACTGCTGGGTCAAAAGGCAGGTCGATTTTTATTTTTCTGAGAAAATTCCATACTGTTTTCCATAATGGTTGTACCAGTCTGCAATCCCACCAACAGTGAATTAAAGTTCCTTCTTCTCCACAACCTCTCCAACATTTGTTATTGGTTGCTTTGTTTATGATAGCCATCCTGACTGGTGTAAAGTGGTATCTCATTGTGGTTTTAATTTGCATCTCTCTGATAGCTAATGATATTGAGCATCTCTTCATGTGTCTCTGGATGTTCTGTATGTCCTCCTTGGAGAAGTGTCTGTTCAAGTCCTTTTCCCATTTTACTTAGCACAAGGCATTTGAAATTATTTCATATTCTTGCCTGTACCAGTAGCTTGCTTCTTTTTAATGCTGAGTAGTATTCCATTGTCTGATGTATCATAGCTTATTAATTCAGCAGTGGAAAGACATATAGGTTATTTACATTTTGGTTATTATTAAGAAACCTGCTGTGAACATTTGTGTGTCTTTGTGTGAACATGTTTTCATTTCTCTTGGTAAAGTACCTGAGAATGTGTATTTATTTTATTTTGAAATGAATGTACACACCTATAAAATGATATATGAGAACTGCAATTATATTTATGAAAGGACCCATAGTGTTCACCATATAAATTTCATTCTTGCAGATGAAATAAATCTATTCATTAGCTGGGAAAGCCTAATTGTTATATGAACTAAGTTGTTCATTTTGGCAAGGCTAACATGCATTTAATGTTTAATATTTTGGTCCTGTTAAAATTTTCAGAGAAGTAATTCAGGTCAAATTTAACATTTTGCATTTGTTTGTTTCAGAGTAAGTATAATATGTGTTTCATGTACCAGTTGCTTGCTCTTTTTCAAGGATTTTGAATTTCAAAATTTTGAAAACCTTCTTAAAACAATACACTTGCAAATAGAATAATAGAAAGTAATCCCTTTATCTTCTTTAGAAACAAAATTCCTAAACACAAAATTGGTCAGTAGAGTAAAAAAAACATGAATTTAGTTTAAGTATCTTTTAATATAAGGTTGGAAAACAATGTGGAGTGGTAAGAAGTTTGAGTGAGTCCCTGCCACATCTTAATAGCCTTCACCCTTCTGCTTTTAGCATTTGGACCAGGGTGGACATAAAGACCTGCCCAGACCAATCAAATGCCCCTCCACAGAAATCTGGATTGGGACTGAGCTAAGGCTGTGTGTGTGTGTCTGTGTCATTATGCTCAGGGACTGTGAGATGGCCATTTTTTCAGCATTGAACTGAGAAGCAGAGAATGCTCATCTGCAAGGAAGTATGAAGCAGATGTGCAGAGGAAACAAGAAGAGAGATGAATGTTACCAGAAACTTTCTCAGCCTTAGTTTTAGTCTGCAGATTCCAATGGTTCCCAAGGCCCAGAACACAGTTTTTTTTCCCCCTGATCTGTGAAATGTTTAAAGAACACAATTCTCTTTTATCTGAGTTTGATACAGTTTCTGTCTGCATTCAGCATTTTCACTGTAGCATCTTTGCTGTATTTTTGCCACATTTTCATAGTGTAACTAATTGACTATAAAGCAATTTTGCCTTTAAAAAGATAAACTAATTGGTTGGCTTTTTTGTTGTTGTTTGTTTGTTTGGCTTCATCTCTCCATTGACAAATCAATCAACCACTGTAATTAAGATAAAATAACTGGTTGACAGTTTTTTTTTCTGTTAGTTTATTTGTTTGTTTGGCTTCATTTCTCCACTGACAAATCAACTGTCTTCAGCAGACTTAATATACTAAAGCTAGTTGTTAGTTTAGTTTAGTTTCTTTGTTGATGAAGTTCTCACAGTTATATTATGTTGCATTGTATTGTATTGTATTGTATTATATTTAAATCTTAGCTAGCTAACTCTCATACTGGTTTATACAGTGATGAGTAGATATGGTAGTGGTCTTAAAATAATGAACATTTCTTCCTGGTGACTATGATTTGCCCCAAGAGATGGTTTCTTACTTTGGAACACACTCCACTGGGAAGATAAAGAGAGGCTAAGGGGCCTCTTTGAGGGCACAGAGTTAAATCCACATTTAACACAGAATGAAGACAAGGTAATCCATTCGAAATAAAATAAGTTATTCAAAATCAAATAAAATCAATTAAAATCCAAAATAAAATCAGTTATTCAATTCCCATGAATCTATGTGCATTTCAAATGTATTCAAATATTTTTATTTCACAATAAAATCTTCTTAAATTCATTATTTATTGCTTCATATTTCATTAGTCCTTTTTAATATCCCACTTTTATGTGTTGTGATTTTTATTTTTTTGTAGTAAAATTCTGTTATGGTTACTTGCTTATGCAGCAAAAAATGTTTTTGCCAAAGACATCTACAGCAAAGATGCTTATGGCAAAAATACCTAGAAACAGTTTCTGTCACTTGCCTTCAAAGAGCTTCTAAGTGTTGGAACCAGGGTCTTCTACTACTCTCCTACTCACTAATTATGGGATGAGGTAAGATTCTGAAATTCTCTAGGCTCTGGTATTTTCTGGGCTTGGTAGATAAGAACAAAGGATTTGGAGTTAGTCAAAACTGACTTCCAGTGTGGATTTTTACCTCTTTTCATTTCTATGAGTTGAGGAGTGTTTACCTTTTTTGAGCTCAGTTTTCTCTAGTGTAAGACAGAGATAAAAATATCTTAGAGTTTTTCAGAGACTTTCGTAAGAGAATATTTATAACAAAAGATAATTCCTGTTGTATAGCAAGTATTCAATAAATGGTGACAATTGTTATTACTCATAGTTGTGTAAATCTTTCCTTTCCTTCTTTCCTTCCCTCCCTCATGTTCATCCTGCCTTCTCTAAATATTTTATTTTGCAATGTGATAAGTCTGGTGTTGAGAATACTTCATCTCAGTGAAGGTTAAACACACATTCTCCTAAAGAACTGGAATTTCCAGTGAGAAGACAGACTCATAAACAGAGTCCTGGTGGCACTTACACCAGGTGCAATAGCAGACATGTGTGCAGGAGGGCACTCATCCATGATGCAAGCTGAGGAGAGATGCAGCCAGAGTTCAAATAGCCCTTTCAGAGTTGCATGGCCAATGAAAAACTAGAGGTGGCACACAAGGGAATAGTCAACAACAGTGTGTCCTGACTTGAAGGCCTGCAGGGTAAGCTCTTTATGAAGTGCATCTTGAGATCTGGTGATGTCAGTTCAGGCCCTGAGGTCAGACATATCCTGCTGGTGTCAAGCTCCTGGGAAGAATCAGTCCCAGCTGGCGGGTGGACTGCTAAGGTTCTTGACCTGGCCCTTTTAAAAATGACAAAAGGTTACCATATGCTTGACAGGCAAATGGCCAAATGGTCTCTGATAGGCTTCCTCTAATAGCCTGTGAAATTCACTTGATCTTTGTTGTTCCAAAGGCAAATATTTTCTTAACTTACAACCTAAGGCCTGTATTCCAATGACTAGTGCCTGTTTCCCAATGTCAAAGAACTCTTAGGCAGCATTTGAAAGTAGCAGCTGCACAGGTTAAAGCAAGACTGACTCCCCTAAAATGTCACCTATAAATGAAACTTCCAGTTCCTATTCAAGTCAGAATCAGTGTTAATTTTGGTAGTCTTTTAAATAAAAGTAAATTACTTCTTTTGTCTCTTCTAAGTCAGAAGTGTCTTGCTGTATCTATCAGATTTCTTCCAAACATGCTGATGCTGGTGAAGATGTATGTATATGAAATAAAAACAGGGTTTCCACATGGGTCATGCTGAATGTGTCTGCTTCTCCATTGGCTTGTAGCAGCTGTGCATACATGGTGCCCACCTTAACCTGCCCGTGGTAACTTTAACTCCAGCCTTCTGTCCAGGAACTCTCTGACAGACTTCTCTCTGTAGAACAGCACTGGGGTGTCTGTGTTGATAGTGGCGGTTAGTGGAGGAAAACAGGTTTGTCTTCCGCATTTCTGTTTCCTAAGAGCACCTCGCAGGTGGTATTGCTTGCACTCACTGCTCAATGAGTACTGACTGGCAGAATTTCCTCAGGGACCAGTTGGGGATAAGGACTTGGCTGCCTCTGCAGCCTATAGTTCTTCTTGAGGCTTCAAAGGAGAAATTGCACTTCACCGAACCTGGAGCTTCATTCTTCATTCACCACTCAGCCTGTTTCTTCAAGTTATTTCAGTACCTGCAACTCAGAGTGAATGTGGATGCCTTACTGCTGGTGGCTGCTAGGGTGTTATTGGTTTGAGAGATCCTGACATCTCTATGAGGCTTTGGAAGTGGCACACTCTCAGTGAGGCTGAGTTTCAAAGTATTCTCCAGCTGCTTTATAGCTCTGGGAAAGAGGTCCTATTTTCCTTCTCTCTTAGAGCTGCCTACCAGTTCTGAGTCAAGTGATTCCTCTAAAAACTATGATTTAGTAAATCCTCATTTTTTTCCATGTATGGGAGCTGTTTTATTGGAGGGTTATAGAAAATCTATTGAAAATGATGAAATCTGTCCAACGAGAGTTCCAGTTATGTTCTGGGAATTCACAGTCGGGAAGACCATGTCCCTGCAGGTGATCTAGGCCCTCTCACAGTCCATGGGGCCGCCTCATCCATAGTTAGTTATACAGAGGAAAACTGGCTGCTGCAGACAGTGATCCAGATGCATAAACCCTGGCTTCAATTCATGCATTGAAGCCAGAATTCTGATGACAATCTAAGCCAATTTTAGTTTTTTAACTCATTGTTTATTGAGCCCTTTCATTTGAGCCCTGTGAAGAAAGTCGAGATATATTAAGGACTGGTTAAGGTAGTAGCATCTTCTTGCATTTTCTTTCCTGTCAAAACAGATATCATGCCCTGGCTGGTGCAGCTCAGTGGATTGAGCTCAGGTCTGCGAACCAGAGGATCGCAGTTCGATTCCCAGTCAGGGTACATGCCTGGGTTGCAAGCCAGTTCCCTGCAGGCCAGTTACCAGCAGGGGACACACTAGAGGCAACCAGACATTGATGTTTCTCTCCCTCTCTCCTTCCCCTCTAAAGATAAATAAGTAAATATTAAAAAAAAACCAGACATCATATGTAGGAGGCAAGGATTCCCATTTTTAATTGATGGTTCTCATTAATATTATTGTAAATGTATGGCTTTCTACAAAGCTTTTCAATATGCGTTATCTCGCTTGAACTTCACACTATCACAAGCAACACATTCTATGGGAATTTAATTTTGATTGTGGGGCACAGTTCCAGGACAACTTCAGACAGAAGGTGGAATTTGAGTTGACCCTTGTGGGAGGAGGCATGACACGTGCTGTTCAGTCAGAGGACTGCATCCCTCCCCACCTAAGGCGTGTAACCCCAAACACAGTGCAGTTGATGCCAATGCAAGTTCACAGACCATGCCTCCCTCTTCCTGAATTTCACCCTTGCTCTGTGGATGTGCCACAGCCTTTCCTCTTACTATTGAAACCCCTGCCCCAGGCCTCTTTCCACGAGGGTAGTGTGGGGTCCTGCCTAGACTGGGAGTCCCGAGATTGAAAATCTAACCCTTATTTGCAAGAGCTGTATGATATTTGACTATTTTAGTGGTTAAAAAAGGAGGGTGGTTGAGAAATTAACCTTAGGACACGTCTTTCAGTGTAGGGCTATTGACAGAGATGTGGACAGGGTTAGGGAAGGAGGTGAGGCACTCAGGGACCTACAAGAACAGCAGCCTTTGCCCCACCTGAAAGGAAAAAGTAACAATATGGGAGTTTGTAGAGGTAGAGTACAGGGATAATAAAGGGTGGGAGTAGATGGAGAGAGTTATGTGTCTGAAGGTGTTTGGGACCAGGAACATCTGTCCCAGAACCACCCAGATGATACCTCAGAAGCCACCACTTACTACTCTGACTAGAGTGGCATTGAATCAGATCTCAGCAACCCTTGCATCATGACCACTAAAGACTGAGTAGAGAGTATCTGCCTTTTCCCTCCTGTTTTCACTGCCTAGTGACTCATGTATGTGGATGCTGTGGACTCCCCCACGTACTTCTTTCACAAGCTCTGAAATTGTAGCATCTCGAGGCAGACACAGTCTTCCATGATGAGTGGGGAATGGATCAGGGGACCTGAGGCTTACCCTTCCAACCCTGTTCTCCACCAAGACTTCACGACATGTCCCTTGTTTTTCCTCAATTCACACGGTCCTTGCCATACAGCTTCTCCAAATGCACGTTTCCAGACTGCGCACTTTTGTAGATTCCCTGCCTTTCAGTTTGGCAGCTGCACTGCTCCTGACAGCATGACATTCTCTGGGGAAACCACATGAAAATCTAAATGTCAAATGTGTCCCCGTCTCGACCACAGATAGAACCACTTCTCCTATTATATACCATGCAGATCCCTTGGGAGGGCGTGCACAGAGAAGCTACCTGATGATATTATTTGTTAAAATTTAAAAACACAGGCCTAAAGACACAATGCTTTTCAACCGGCTGATTTGCAAAATGGACTCTATCAGAGGACTGATTACCAGAGAGCATTTGTGAACAGGGATAGAAATGAAGGCCAATTACCAGAGAGCATTTGTGAACAGAGACAGAAATAAAGGCCATTTAAATGACTAAGGAACCAAATAAATGGCAGCTAGAACTCCACACTTTGCAAAAAGAACAACCAAGTCATGATTTAGGGTCTCTGGGGAATATGTTCCATGTGCCCCTGGACCTACTGAAAGTATTCTTTGCTATTTTCTCTGTCCTGGACAGCAGAGCCCTGCCACATGCATCACTGGGGCTCCCCTGCACTCTGGCTTCTGTTGGGTTTGGCCAGTGGGAAGTGTCAGTGGGAGCTTGCAGGGCAGGAAGGGTACAAGGTCCTGGAATGTGCTCCTCTCACCTCTTCCTGATTAGAGCAGTTATGGCAGTAGTTCTCTCCTCCACAGATACAGCTCCTGCCAGTGAGCCCTCCTGTAAGGCTCCCTCTCTCATCCAGCTGCCAGGACACCTATGAACATGTATAGATGCCAGGCCACATGGGGTCACAGATTAGCAACCTTTCAAATCTGGAGCATGAATGGTTTGGATTGGTGAAACACTATGTTGTAGTAGGGAGAGAAGAGGACACTGGCAGGGGCACGACAGTTGGACATGGGAGGCAGATATTATACTTTATCCTCAGAGCATGGAGAGCATGAGTGACTCCATGATAAATTAGCATAAGTAGACAGCTTGTTTAGAGCATGTGCAGTAACTAAAGCAAATAACAGTTTGTGAGAATATACTGGGACTTGGAGGACCTGAGCCACCACCTATGTTGAAACAAAGAGCATGTGTCACGAGGCACCTGACCACGAGATTCCCTATTACCAGAGGCCACGGGCGCATAGCCACCAGCACCCTGCTGAGAACCAGTTAGCTGCCCATTGCCCCTTCCCCTCTCCCTCCGGCATTCGCCAGAAACAAGGCCCATAAATCTCCCGAGGACTTTCTGTTGCCAAATCAGTGATTCCTGACTAGAGGACATTGTTGTTCCACAAACACCTATACCCTGGACATCTGGAACAGACCGGCAAGGTGACTCACCTCCCCCCACCCTGGGGGTCTGCTCCACACCATTAAAAACCCCTCTGCCCTTCCCCTGGGGCTGCAGTCTGTTCAGATGCAGCCTCCCTGATCTCAGTGTCTCCTCTCTAATAAAAACCCTTAACTGGACTTTTCTAGCTCCAAGCCCTTTCTTTGCCACCTCGGCTACCTAGCACACTTCAGGCAGACCTCACAGCAGACTGGTGCGAAAAATACTGCCCTCACCAGCATGCATGGTTAAACTATTTAAACAACACGGGAGAATGCGCACATGAAGGCGGGAGGAGCACTCCCAGAATGTGCGTGTGTGTTAAGGATGTTTACCAAGAAGGAGGCATCAGACTTCAATCCCCAGATAAGATCCACAGACCTCGGTATCAGATCCCTGGACTTTGAAGGCTGTGGAGCGCAGCTTCTGTGTTGCGTTGAAAGCGTCTTGTGACTGATCATCACGGGACCACCGGACCTTGAGCAGATGCAGACCTCAGCTTCTGCCTCCCGGATCCGAGGGACCATCACTGGACTTAGACTCTTGGAGCTCTTGGGTTTGTTATTCCCCTTTTCCCGTTGACTGTGTGCCATCCGTGATGACTATTGGTGTGTTAATTAAAGTGTGTTCAGCAGCTTACCATTTGCGTCTGCTTTCCATCATTTCTTGGTGCTGGGCAGCCAAGGCTATGGTTCATGCAGCCAGGCTTGTAGAAAAGACGACATTGTGGCATCTGAGTGGGCTCATAGGAATAATCACTCGGTTTATTCACCAGGAATTGAGGCAGGGATAGAGGGAGTGGTTAGGCCTAGGTTGCTATCAGACTGCTCATGACACAGGGTAGCTCGGACAATAAGGCACTTGGCTTTCAGGGAACAATGGGAGGTGGAGATCAGAGACAGAGGAGTGTGGACAAGGTGAGTCTCCTGACACACCACTGAGCCCAGCTCTCCCATGGCGATGTAAGTTATGGGGACACAGTCCAGCAGGGGGCTTCTCTGAAACTGAGCCTGAAAAGGCGAACACATGCCTGTTCAATTTCATCACTGAGCTGGTCACCTGTTGGGGTTTCTTAGACCTGTGCTCTCTAGTGTCCCTTACCCCTCTCCACTCCTTTGTGGAGTGATGGGTGTCTTCCCTCTTCTTTCAGGAGACTTTTAGGGATGACAAACAGGTTCGTGAGCGTCCTTAAGGTTCATGCGCTGCAGTGTCTCCTCATGCGGCTTGTGTAAAGCAAGCATGAGGAGTTTGGGCAGCCTGACCCTCAAATGGCATGTGCTTGTCTAGGGCTCCACTGTGAGGGGGTAGTTAGGAAGCAAAGCAAAACACAGAGCCTTGTGCTGACCTGGAATTGTTTGTATGTGCATACATGTGTGCATGTGTGTATGTGTGTACCTTAAGGCAAAAGGAACATCTTTGAACTTCACATACATGACTTGTGTCTTTTCAGGTTATAATTTGGTGTATAACCAATTATTTATCCTTTTTTTGGTAGAGTATAAAGTATTGTAATGTCAATACCATGTTTTTAAAAAAATTGTAACATTAAAATTAATAGAATAGAAACGAGCTAATTACAGTCAAGTTGGTAAGTGTTGGCATTCTTCTCTACACATCCCTGTTGTGGTTTATGACATGCAGAATTATAGGATTGTTTGAGGTGGTATTGGTAAACTTGTTTTTACAACTATGATTTATAAATTCTAACCTTCACCTCGGTTTAAGTGCAGTTTATTTTTCTGCTTATTTATACATGTAATTCTTGATATAACTTATTTATAAATCAAAAGCTACAAATTTCTAATTTAGTGTTTGTATTTACAGACCCCTGATTTCATTAACTTTTTGATTTATAAGCAGTGGACCAAAGTCTCAGTTGATAAATGCAAAATCTCTTGCTAGATTTATGCATCTACCAAGAGCCTTGCTGTAAATCACTGTCAGGTTTGCAAATGTTCCCATTAGTTAGTGGTTTGGCTGCTTGATTTGAAAACACCTTCTCTCTTTACTATTTAATTCTGATTTATCTTTTTAATATATGGCACATTCTGATAATTTGTTACTACCAAGTGCTGATTTATAAAGCACTGTAATAAATTTTATAACATAAATTTTAAAGGCTTTGAATTAACTACACCACATTTTTGAAAGCTTTATGGCTGAAAAGCTATTCTCAGAAGCAAGTAAATTTCACATCCTGCAAAAGAAAGCATGGAGTGTTGGTCATAGGATGTTTGTCATTTCTCTCTGTACTGTCTCTCCACCTCCTACATTAAGACCTCCATTTTTAAATAAGTGTGTACTGTTGTTGGCTGGACCTAAGCAGACTTCCAAGGGCAGAAATATTAGCGTTTGAGCTGAACAGATTGATGTGATTACTATGTACTAAGCTTCTTGCTGAATTGGGGAGTCAGGGGGTGGGGGCTCTAGGTGTTATCTTGGTTCTTCCATCTGGGATTTTCACCTGTTGGGGACATACTGGTTCCTTTTTGGATTTAAATCCCTGCTTGGGGAGCTCAGAACACTTGCTGAACAGCCTGTTAATGACCTATCTGTTGAAGCTATTTATTGTTTCCCTGGTTACGAGCTGAGGGACTGATGTTTATCAGTTTTATACTCCTGCCTACTGGTAGCTGGACGACTCACAGTCAGAGAGAATTGCTCCCATAGGGCGTCAGGGAAAGGGCTGAGGGCACTGAGTAAAGATTAGCATTTTAGAATGATAATATTCTGAGAAGTTATGTGCAAAAAAGAAAATGGATGACGTTCCTCTTGGCTATATCAAATCTAACAGATCTGTGTGGTTCACTTTGTTCCTTAGGTTGATGATGGTTCACCTGTATAATTTCCTGGAGGGGATGGGTTTGCTACAAAGGTCTTATTTTTCCAAATTTCCAAGAGCTGAAAACTATCTAAAGTGGTAAATTAAAGGCATCTTGGATGAACTATCAAGCAGCAGATAGAAATTGTTACCCTGTAGACTCTACATTGCCCTGATATTTGTAGGAATCTGGGAGATTTTTGGCGGGAACAGAATGATGTGTGGCAATTTACACTGTAGCAGTTAGGTTTGACCATAAAGCATTTTTTCCATAAAGCATTTTAAACAACACAATTTTTAGAATAAAGTAGTATGCATGTATTTCCTAAGGACCTCCTTTGGAGATATCTCTGAGTTAGGCATTTGGACTTGGATGGGACATGCAGAGGAACAAAGATAATGCTTTAGACTTTCAACACATGGTTTATGTCTTCAAGGGCAAGTCAAGGAAGTAAGGCAGGACTCAAATCAAAAGTAGTTAATAAATGACATAAAATTTTTACTGGGAGATCCAGGGCTTACCTAGGTTTCCCCTGTTGAGCAGCTGTGTGAGCCACTGGGGATCGCATTAATATTTCAGGGTCTTAGTGTCTCTGTGTTACAGAAAATATCACTTCGGTGCCTTTAATCCACTAGGCACTGTTAAAACTATTGAGGAATTAATGGTCAATTAAACCACAGTAAACTTTGTGGAATTAAAGTATAGAAAAGAAGGGAGAAATTTCTATAACTAATGTTGAAAACCAAAATTTAACTGAGTACATTTGAAAATCTAATTGGCTTTATTAAGCAAACCATGAACTGGGCAGCTTCCCATCTAGCAACTAGAAGGGCTCCTAGGAACTATAAAAAATGAAAGGTTTTTATACAAAGAAGGATAGATAAAGGGAGCTATTAAGAAAAGAAAGTAGAGGATTATTTTCAGATCAGGACATCTTATCGGAGGAAGAGAATGGCAAGGGTTTTTATCATGTAGGTTGCTTCTTCTTTCTATGGGGAATGGAGAGGGCAGATGTGACAGATTGCCTCACTGACGTTGACCACAACATTTCAGACCAATTGATTATGCTTATGTTTCTGGGAGAGGTTGGGATAGCAATTAGGTCAGATATTAAATCTAGGTTTGGTATCATGGTTTCTCAGCATGAGTGATGTCATTTGGGCCTGTGTTTTTCTCTTTCATGCTAATAAAGTCATGTCTATTAGAAAAGTTTAGATGTAGAAAAAGGAAAATACCTAAAGTTCCTTTCAGCCCTGTAATGGTAGTGATTTTGTGATAGATGTTTATAAGTAATGAATGTTATGCACATTACCGTTACTTATTCATTTACTCCACACACACAAAAATCACAGGCAAAATACATCCCTTCTACTGTCACAATATTTTTGTGGAATCATTATTAAGTTAGGTAGTTACTGCATAGATTTAGTGTTTCAAACAGGAAAGAGAGGGAGAAATAAAATTGAGTCAAAGAAGAAAATGAAATATAAAGAAAAAGTAATATTTGTTACTTATCTTTTGCATGCAAGGAAAATGACAGTGTCGTGCTCCACTGCTGTTTCAATACTAGACCTGGTCATGAAGAACAAGAAGCCCGGTCACATTATTGCTAGACCAAACCAGGTCCAGTTATTCTGTAGCTGCTATCCAAAAGACAACTCCAAGATGCTTTTATGACAAGGAACTTCATTGCAATCCAGCAAGCAGGGGCACACTAAAGGTCACTTCCCAAAACTTCTTGTTCCCAAAGGATCAGATTCATCTTTATTCAAGGAAATCATGAGGAAACATCAAGGTGAACTTCGTCATCACTTGTATAGGTGGGAACATTCCTGTAGATGCTCAGCTAGAAAACATGCCTATATACACATCGAATGTTTAAAAAAGATGGCAAAAAATCTCCATCCCTGGGAGGAGATTTTAGTATTACAATGAGGGTATAAAGAGAAAAGTTCATGAAGAGGTCACTGGAGGGCCCTCCAGGCCATTTTGGGTAGCCTCAGGTGGTTTCAGTTCTATCAAGCCACTGGTCCTGCAAAGCATCCTGGGCTTGTTCCTTGAAAACAGCTCTGGCAATCATCAATGTCATCAATGTCAGGGTTGGCACAGATATGAAAGAAAGTTTAATTAAGTCTCAGCCTCTCTGTTAAACTTTTAGCAACTTACAGGATATGGTTATACAAACCTTACAATATCTAAGGTGGTCTAAGTGGGTTTACAGGTTAATCTAAGAAAGTTATAAATTCTAGCCCTGGTTGGTATGGCTCAGTGGGTTGTATGCCAACCTGTGAACCAAAGGGTCACTGGTTCGATTCCCAGTCAAAGCATATGCCTGGTTTGCAGGCCAGGCCCCTAGTAGGGGGCACACAAGAGGCAACCACACATTGATGTTTCTCTCCACCTCTTTCTCCTTCTTTTCCCCTCTCTCTAAAAATAAATAAATAAAATCTTTAAAAAAAAGAAAAGAAAGTTATAAATTCTAAATAAAAGTCTATGCTAGGCTACCAGCTAGGTTGTATGTATGGGTTAGGTCATGACATTGTTGTAATACCTTGAAATATGAATTGATTTGGTAGAATAACCAGGAATCAGGTTTCCTAATTTGAATAAGATTTTAGGTAAACAATGGGACCATGCAGTGATGTCCCCAAAGAGCAGCAACTGGCCAAGAATTGCTGTCCTCTTCACCAGGCCCTGGCATTGAAGATAACCAGGTGAGTATATAAGTATTTGAGCTTTACAGACCTCTCTTGTAGTGGTGCTCCCCTCCTCTTCCACTGAAAGGTCTGGGATAGGCATTGTCTTCTCTTCCTGATATTGCCTAGCACAATATTCCTCAGTGTCTTGAAGATGCAATTGTCATAACTTTATCCCCTCAAGATTCCATGTGTTCCAAATTCAATCACTGTTTTGCTATGACCCTCGAGGGACTAACCTAATGATAATATTTTAAAAACTAGCCCTGGCTGGTGTAGCTCAGTGGATTGAGCGCGTGCCTGAGAACCAGACAATCACGGTTCGATTCCCAGTCAGGGCACATGCCTGGGTTGCAGACCAGTTCCCTGCAGGCCAGTTTCCAGCAGGGGACGCACAAAAGGCAACCATACATTGATGTTTCTCTCCCTCTCTCCTTCCCTTCCCCTCTAAAGATAAATAAATAAAATATTTTAAAAAATAAAAAAAATAAAAATAATTTGGCTCCTCTCTCTGACACTAGTGCAAAATTTCCAATGACAGCTTAATTGAGAAAAAAAAAATGTTTCTTTTTAAAAAGATTTTATTTTTTAAGAGTTTTAAAAGATCTTTATTTATAGAGAGAGGGGAAGGGAAGGAGATAAAAGAGAGAGAGAAACATCAATGTGTGGTGGCCTGCCATGTGCCCTGCTCTGGGGACCTGGCTCCAACCCAGGCATGTGCCCTGAATGAGAATTGAACCACCAACCTTTTACTTCACAGACTGGCTCTCAATCCACTGAGCTACACCATCCAGGGCAGAAATATTTCTTCTTTACCTTGAAAATAGGAAACTTTTAATTAAAAATGAAAGAAAGTGGTTTTATACCTAATTTTTTTTCTGGACTGGTCGTTAATTAAGACCACAATTATATATGGGCATTAAAATACTCATTTTCTTTATATCCAATATTATTCTGCCTTTTTGTCTGCATCAATGCATTTATTACATATGAAAGCTTTGAATATAATCATGCAAATATAAGCATGAAAACACAATTACCAAAATGATAAAAAATTCAGCATGCAGATGACCTTTTTGATAAAAAGGAACAATAATAGTTAGTAAAGCTGCCAAGTAGATATGAAAAATTCACTGCTTTCTGCAAATCTAGGAAGAAAAGGGGCATCTTTAATTATTTAGTACATTGATGTTCAGGAAAAAATAGATTAAGAGCATCTTATTTTATGAGAATTTAATTCAATTTATGTTGCCCTTCTCTACTACCTCTCTCATGAGGCCTGTTTAACTATAGATCTGTGTGAAAAATAGCAGCTTTCTCCCTTCTAATGGCGTTTCTTCCTGCCACAGTCATCTCACATACTCCACATCTCGGCTAGTGACATCAGACTCATCTTAATTCAGGACCATGATTTTCCTGATGAAAGGCAAGACAGGGTAATAAAATGATATCTATCTTCTAACAAGATGCTTGTGGTACAGACATACACTTGTGTTTGGATGTTTCCTGTTCAACATTTTAGAAGTGAGTTGAGTGAATTCACAGAAGGGATGTATATTTGTTAAATAGGTGGATGATGAGTCAAATAATATAATAGATGACAGGATCATGTGTCCAAAAGATTGTGATAATTTGGGAATATGAGCTAAAATGAGCAAGATGATACATTTATGTCCTGCAAGGATAAATATAAAGCTCTTCATTCAAGGTAAAAAAAAAATCAATTGCATTTATAAACAAGTTGGAGGAAACGTGAGAATCAGTAATTATGTTAAAACAACAAAAACAACAATAAGAACAACAGCAGCACAAAAGGAACCTGAAGTTTTAGTTGACTTCAAGTTCAATATGAATCCCCAGTTGCAAATCCACTGCCATAAAATTCAACTTTGGAAAATGCGATGAAGCTATATAGTAAAGGTACCTTTGGGTAATAAAGTACATTCTAGAAATGTTCCAGTAGGAAGTTCTTTTTTTTTTTATGTATGACCTCCTAGACTACACATACCTTATTTGTGTCAGGGGAAACCAGTAGCACTGAATACAAAAATACAAGAAATTAGCACCAGAAATTCTAATTATATGTCTTTTTCCATAGATTCCTCATTTGTTGAAATGTTTCACTTTGCTTAATATTGGAACTAATAATAGTCAGCTTCCAGGGTGTATGTAGGGATCAATTCGATAGAGAGGACAAAATTGCATGAAAATCCAATATACTATCTGATCATTTACAATTATGTCTTTCTATAGGTTTATCCTTAGTTAGGGACATAGGAATATTTTAGCACACATAGGAAAACAGGATTTTTATATTCTTATACTGTTGGAAGAATAAAAATTGACATAGGCAACTAGTACATGTCTTTCAAAATTTTTTGGTGCACATGTTTTTGATCGAGTAATTCCATTTCTACTTATTTTTCCTGCAGAAATACTCAGACATGTGCACAAAGAGGTTGTTTTTCCTAGCATTTTTGTAATAGTGAAACATTGGGAAATACATTAATGTTTATTCATTGGGATATGGCTCAGAACTTTTAATAAATCATAGTATAGAAACATTGCGGAGTACTACATAGTTTCTAAAATGAATGAGGTATACTAAGAAGAAAAGATGCCCATGAAGAAAATATGTTACAAAATATAGTAAAATTGATCTAATATATGCAGAGATGAACTTTTTATGAGTATGAAGAGTGCGCATATTTTATATGTGTGATGTGTATATATATGTATATATATATACACACTGTGTATATATATGTGTATATATATATATATATACACATATATATACACACACACACACACATATACACAAGGTGGGGCAAAAGGAGGTTTATAGTTGTGAGTGTGCAAAACATATAATTTATTCTTATTATTTATTAATTATTGTATTATTTTCCACATGAAAAACTGTAAACCTTTTGCCCCACCTGTATATGGCATACATGTATCCATGGAACATTCATATTTTGCAGTCTTATATCAGGTTTTGTTTCAAACTCTTTTTCAAAGATGTTTGTATGGCCAACTGCTTTGGGAGATAGAAATAGTGTTTTCCTTCGGGATAGGAGGCAGAGGATTGATGTTTTTATGCTGTCCAGAATAAAAAAGATCTTTCTCTCAGCCTAGGTTGGTTCGCCCCCTTTAAAAGATTGTGGTTTCCTAAAGTTAGGGTTCCTCATGAATTCAAACATTACCTTTTGTTACCTTTGTATGTACGTATGTGTGGGGAGGGCATAGCACTGATTTTTCCACCTGAGGTGATTGAAGGAGTAAACCCTGAAATTCTAGCCATTTCATGAATAACTATTGTATTGGCTTTACCTGTTTACATTCAGAGGGAAGAACTAGAAAAAATCATTGAGAGGAAGTTACAAAAAGAAATATAATTTGGATTATTAAAGGGAGAAAATTTCAAATGTTAAATGAAATAAATAGGTAACTTTCCCATTAGTAAATCACTATTGCTCACCTTAACTCAGGGTTTGTTTTCCTCATTATTTTTCTTCAATAAAGTATATGATCTTCATCTAGTGGCTCACCCCTAGACTGGATTTAGTGTTCTAAGTGCTTAAATACCCTTCTGAAATGAACTTAATCATTCCTTTCCCTGTGCTCTCCCTCTTCACCCATGGAGTTTGGCTTCGTCTGAGAAGCTCTATCTTTATTTTTCCACTCACATATCTTTCCTTGTTCACAGAAGTGGGATGGATCCAACGGCCAGGATTTAACATGAAAATTGGGTGCAGCCTTGTGTCTAGTTGAAATAATAAACAAAACTTTGATCGTGGGGCTCTTTAAGCCAGAAAACTTTTCAGCCTGCTTGATTCCAGCCCAAAGGATCATGGGTCCGGACTGCCAGGTGGTCTAGATCACCTGATGATAGTTTTCTACTTTCAGGTTCAGGGCCAAAGCCCCACTGAACAATAAAGAATCTCTGTATTTTCTGTACCTCTTATGTATGATACCTTCCTTGGAAAGGTGGTAAGAAAGATCTTGCTGGGCTACGTAGATTGAAGTAATTCTGGGTTCCAGGTCCAGCACTGGAACACCACTCCCAACAGGACCTAAGTAATTTCTGTTTCCTGAGAAGTATTGACAGATATTGATAAGGATTCTCTTCTATTGGGCCAGAGAGATTAGAGTGGGGGCCTTGTATGAAGTTTCTAACAAAGTATCCCATTTATATAAGAATTGTTTTTGTATTACTTCATATATTACAGATTTCATTAAAATTAAGTTTGTAAAATGGAGGATAAAATTAAATACCTGCAAACACATGTATCTTAAAATGTATTTAGTACTCTCAATGTTCTACAAACCACATTACAAGTGAATTCTATGTGTCAGGGAAGGCTGAGATCAATATCAGACACATTTCAAGTGTGTTTCAACGTTATTTTGTCACAAGCACAGCAGCCAAATGCTCACAGCAGTAAACAATACATTAATTTGTTTCCTTCTTGTGATTTTTTTCATTCTTTCCATTTCACATGTAAAAAGCAGATATAATACCTGCATGTTCGACACAGTGATTTTATTGGAGTTTTCTAACCTTTACCATTTGCATGTTTATATTCTTTTTGGGCATGTTTCCATTTTACAGAGGCATCATGCTATCAGAATCTCCAGACAAAGAAGTTGGGGGCTGACTTGTCCTTCTCCAGCAATGCTAATAGAATCTTAATACCTTTTGTTAACTTCTAGAAATGTCAAGCAATGATTTACAACTCCCCACCCTTGTATGGCCTTTGTAAAAAAGTCACCCAAATGCTTTGAAACACTCTTGAGCAGTGCTGTGCAGGATGCAGGGCTATGGATCTCAGGAATGTCTTGCAGGCTTTGTGCACTTAGGACAAGACATGAAACATCCGTAAAAATGAGGATAAAGGAAAAAATAATGGAACCCAAACTTGCAGCCAGTACCTTAGAATTCTTGAATGTGAAGCTGTGCAAAAGAAACATATCCTTTATTTTTGGAAAGTGATGCTTAATTGTAGTGGAATAAATAATATATCAAATAAGAGCCCTGGCTGGTATAGCTCAGTGGATTGAGCGCGAGCCTGTGAACCAAAAGATCACAGTTCTATTCCTAGTCAGGGCACATGCCTGGGTTGCAGGCCAGTTCCCAGCAGGGGACCCACGAGGGTCAAACCTACATTGATGTTTCTCTCTCCTTCCCTTCTCTTCTAAAGATAAATAAATAAAATTAAGAAAAGATAATCTTTAAAAAAATAATATATCAAATAGGTATGTTAAAGAAAAATAGGATCATAGATACACTCACACGTATATGAACATATTAATCACACACACTAAATATAACATGCAAGTATTTTGGGGGTGATTTCAAAAACAACATATTTTAAAGAATCATCAAACTTTTTCTAAAAAGAGACAGGTAGTATATATTTTAAGTTTTGCAGGCCACATCCAGTTTCTGTCTCAACTCCTCATCTCTTTTGGTATAGCTGGAAAACAGTTATAAATAATATGTAAAAGAATGCATGTGGCTGGGTTCTAATAACTATCAGCACTCACATTTGAGTATCGCAGTTTTCATGTCACTAGACATTATTCTCTTTCAATTTTCTTCAACCATCTAAAAATGTGACAGCCATTCTTAAGTTGATGATTGTACAAAAACAAGAGGTGAGCTGGCTTTGGCCCATGGGTTATAGTTTGCTGATCTCTGCTTTAGAGGGTCAACATCCATGAGAAAATAAAATGTTATGACATCTAAAGTTTGACATTATTTTAGATTTGAGAAAATTCCCTAATACTTAATATAATTCACTTATCTTAAAGGATGTGGCTATTTTAAAATGCTAAGATAATCACAAATTAGCTCTGTATTTTATACATTTCTTCTGTAGTTTGTTATACAGCATGTGTCTTATCCTCTGCCAAGTTACCAACAATTCTGAGTTTATAAAAACTGTTTTGTTCCAGAGAGACATCACCTCCATTTGAAATTTAATATGTATTAAAAATAACTACAAAAAGCAGCTATCACACCTAGATTATTAAATAAAGCTAGAAGCAAAGAAATCCATGTCGTGTTCTTATCATGTACCTGTCAGCACAACACAGCATATATTTTTAATAGTTTTCATAGTTTTGGGGTCAGGGATCTGGGCACAGCTTTTCTAGATTCTCTGCTCCTAGTCTCACATAATCGAGAAGTCTGTTCGCCTGTGTTCTCACCTGGAACTGGGCATTCTCATCTGGACCTCTGAATTCTCTTCCAGAGTCATGTGGTTGTTAGCAGAATTCAATTCCTTGTAGTTCCTTGAGATTGTTGGAAGTTCTGCTTTCTTGTAGGCTTTCTTTGCAGTTCATAGAGGACCCCACTGTGTCTTGCTAAATGGTCCTCTCAACACATAACAGCTCACTCCTTTAAGGGAAGCAGGAGACTCTCTCTTGTTCTAGTGTGCTAAGAGGAAGTCTTACATAGTGTAACATAATTAAGGGAGTGACTATCTGATCACATTTGCCATATTTTATTGGCTAGGAGCAAGTCACTGGTTCCAGCTGACCTCAAGGGAAGGGGATTATATAAAGGCATGACTCATTAAAGGTCACCTTAGGGTGTGTCCACTATAATACTACTAATACTGATCTAAAATAATCTGTGTGATTCAAATAGGAGCAATATCAGGGTATGCTCTTAATGTCTTATACTCTGGTTCTGCAATCCAATCTATAAATATTTCTTAAGAACTCTCTAATTAGACTGCAAAACTATAGATCAGGGTTTCTCATTCTGGGTCTGGGCACTACTGACATTTTTGTGGGAGAGTTTTTTGTTGTGGGGTCTGTCATATGCATTATAGGATGTTTTGTAGTATGTCTGGCCTCTACCAACTACATGACAGTAGCATTCCTTCCCCTAGTTGTGACAATCAGAGATGTCTCCAGACATTGTCAAATGTACCCTGGGGAGCAAAATCATCTGTAGTTGAAAAACACTGCTATTGATAAATCTAGTCTTTACTTTTGTAAGAGTGATCTGAGCCAGTCTTAGAATCATTGAGCCATAGCACATGAATGCTTCAGTGATCTTTAGGGTATTTTCAGAGAAGAAAGAGAGAAGCAAATGAATTGGGGATGTATTTTGAATTTTGAAGATGTGGAAGAAAAAATCTAGGAAGATCATATTTTGGGTTGGCTAACCTTATATAATCTTGGTAGTACTATTAACTGAAAAATAGAATACAGGAAGAGGTACGGGTTTTAGGACTATACAGAAAAAGGAAGGAAGGCAAGAAGGAAAATGATATGCTGCATTTGACTGTTTTGTGGAATATCCAAGTGGATGTATGCAACAAATTGTTGGATATGTAAATCTGAAACTGTGCAGTCAAAGCATTATTATACATGCTTTAAAAAAATTAACTCCATATTAAAGACATCCCTTCAAATCAATACATTTGAATCTACCACATTCAATAGAAGTGTGGTATTTCAAAGCATCAATGTAAAGTCATTTATCCATTAGTGTATATGCATGTAGTTTCTTTATTTCAATATTTTATTTGTTTATTTATTTTTAGAGAGGGGGAAGGGAGGGAAAAAGAGAGGGAGAGAAACATTGATGTGTGAGAGAAACACAGATCAGTTATCCTTTGCACGTGCCCCAACCAGGGACCAGGCCCACAACCCAGGCATGTGCCCTGACTAGGAATTGAATTTTACTTTGTGGTATGACACCCAGCCAATTGAGCCATACCAGTCAGGGATATAGTTTTTGTTATAAACAATGCTATAATAACCAACATTTATGGTTTATATCAGCATATTCAAGTAACAGTGTTTTTTATACTTAAACTGTTCTTATGTTTGGGGTATCCCTCCTACTCTCCCTTATCTAGCTGTTCTTTCATTTTCTGGGACTACCACTACGTTTTAATTGGCTTCTGAGTTGATTCTACCATCCCTTAGATCAGTCACTTATCAACCATAGCAGGCTTTAAAAGCTGAGTTTTAGGATTAGACATTTGTTAGAATTATTTGTTGCTAACATTGTCAGTCATTTAACCTTTTCTCTGTGTTTTGGTATTTCATGACTTTTCAGGTGCCACTTACTGTGCCACTAGTGTCCAGGCAATCAGTGTTTTTAATCTATAGCATATAAACATGGTATTTCCTTGGTGCCCCTAGTGTTAATGTCAGGCCTGGACATGGATAGTCTAACTGGAACAACTAAGCTAAAATAAAATCTACTCCTTTCACTGATCTTAGCTACTATCAGTTATGTCACTTACTACGGAATGCTTTGGAAGAATACGAATGCTTGGTTCATTATTCTGCTACAATTATTTTCAACCACTTTTTTCCTTTTAAAAAGTGTTTCTTATTCTCCATCAGATTTTAGGAAGTTGGTGAGCCTAACTAGGATTGTGTGAGGTGAGACTACCAGAAAAATAGGAACCCAGAAAACTGAAAAAATTACTTAAAGCAATCCTACTTAGAACAAATGTTCCGTGTGCCCTTCCATGAATCCACTTTCACAATAATAAATTCTTGATGTGGTCAAGTATTTAAACCTAGAAAAATCTATAGAAATTTCAAGTGAGACAAATCCCTTTGATTCTCATTCATTCTATTTCATGCCACAAAATTGCTAAGAATAACTAATTTCTAACATATTTTATTTTACTTCGCATTTTGTTGAGTTTTTAAAAATTTTTATTTAGTTATTTACCAAGTAAAGTTTTCTGTTTATTTCTCCTATCACAGCCCACCCTCCCCATGCACCCCACCTCTCTCCCATTTCCACACCCCTTAGTTATTGTCCCTGTGTCCCTTATACTTGTTTCTCTAAATCCCTCCCATTTTTTCCCCTTAAATTCCATCCCCTCTCCCCTCTGGTCACTGTCCCCTTGTTCTCTATTTCAGAGTCTTTATTTTTATTTTGCTTGCTTGTTTGTTTTGTTGTTTAGCTTCCTGTTAAAGGTGAGATCATATGGTATTTGTCTTTCAGTCCCTGGCTTATTTCACTCAGCATAATGCTTTCCAGTTCCATCCATGTTGTTGCAAAGGGTAGTAGCTCCTTCTTTGTTTCTGCTGCATAGAATTCCATGGTGTATATGTACCATGATATTTTGATCCATTCATTTACTGACGGGCACCTAGGTTGATTCCAACTCTTGGCTATTGTAAATTGTGCTGCTATGAACATTGTAGTGCATAGGTTCTTTGAAATTGATGTTTTAGGGTTCTTAGGATATAATCCTAGCAGTGGAATTGCTGGGTCAAAAGGCAGGTCGATTTTTATTTTTCTAAGAAAATTCCATACTGTTTTCCATAATGGTTGTACCAGTCTGCAATCCCACCAACAGTGAATTAAAGTTCCTTCTTCTCCACAACCTCTCCAACATTTGTTGTTGGTTGCTTTGTTTATGATAGCCATTCTGACTGGTGTAAAGTGGTATCTCACTGTGGTTTTAATTTGCATCTCTTGAATAGGTAGCGATATTGAGCATCTCTTCATGTGTCTCTGGATCTTCCCCAGGGTCCTCCCTGGAGAAGTGTCTGTTCAAGTCCTTTTTCCATTTTTTAATTGGGTTGGGTGTCTTCTTAGAGTGGAGTCAGAGTGGAGTCATGTAAGTTCTTTGTATATTTTGGAGATCAAACCTTTGTCTGAGGTATCATTGGCAAATATGTTTTCCCATAGAGTTGATTGTCTTTTAAATTTAATACTGTTTTCTTTAGCCATACACAAGCTTTTAATTTTGATGAGATCCCATTTGTTTATTCTTCCCTTTATATTCCTTGCTCTAGGGGACATATCAGTAAAAATGTTGCTGCGTGAAATATCTGAGATTTTCCTGCCAATGTTCTCCTCTAGGACTTTAATGGTTTCAAGGCTCATATTTAAGTCTTTTATCCACCTTGAATTTATTTTGGTGTATGGTGTAAGTCTGTGCTCAAATTTCATTTTTTTGCATGTAGCTGTCCAGTTCTCCCAACACCATCTGTTGAAGAGGCTATCTTTACTCCATTTTATGTTATTGCATCCTTTGTCAAATATTAATTGACTGTAGAGAGTTGGGTTGATTTCTGGGCTCTCTGTTCTGTTCCATTGGTCTATGTGCCTGTTTTTATGCCAGTACCAGGCTGTTTTGATTACAGTGGCCTTGTAATACAGTTTGATAGCAGGTATTGTGATCCCTCCTACTTTGTTCTTCTTTCTCAAAATTGCAGCTGCTATTTGGGGACACTTATGGTTCCATATAAAATTTTTTAAGATTTCATTTATTTATCTTTAGAGGGGAAGGGAAGGAGAGAGGGAGAGAAACATCAATGTATGGTTGTCTTTCCTGCCTCCCCTGCTGGGAACTGACCTGCAGGGAAACTGCCTACAACCCAGGCATGTTCCCTGACTGGGAATCGAACCGCAATTGTCTGGTTCACAGGCCCTGCTCGATCCACTGAGCTACACCAGCCAGGGCCCATATAAATTTTTGAAGTGTTTGTGCTATGTCTGTGAAATATGGCATTGGTACTTTAATAGGGATTGCATTGAATCTGTAATTGCTTTGGGTAGTATGGACCTTTTGGTGATGTTAATTCTTCCAATCCATGAACAAGGTATATGCTTCCATTTGTTTGTGTCTTCCTTGATTTCTTTCTTCAGTGCTGTGTAGTTTTCTGCATACAGGTCTTTTACCTCCTTGGTTAGGTTTATTCCCAGATATTTTATTTTTGTTTTTGCTATATCGAATGGGATTTTTTCTTGATTTCTGCTTCTGCTGATTCATTGTTGGTATACAAAAATGCCTTTGATGTCTGGATATTGACTTTGTATCCTGCTGTTTTTCCAAATTCATTAATTAGTTCGAGCAGTTTTTGGGTAGAGTCTATAGGATTTTTCATGTACACTATCATGTCATCTGCAAAAAATGACAGTTTTGTTTCCTTCTTTCTTATTTGGATGCCTTTTATTTCCTTTTCTTGCCTGATCATTGTGCCTAAAACTTCCAATACTATATTGAATAGAAGTGGTGAAAGTGAACATTCTTGTCTTGTTCCTGATCTTAGTGGAAAAGACTTTAGATTTTGCCCATTGAGTATGATGTTGGCTGTAGGTCTCTCATATATGGCCTTTATTATACTGAGGAATGCTCCCTCTATTCCCACTTTGTTAAGTGTTTTTATCATAAATGGGTGTTGTACCTTATCAAAAGCTTTTTCCATGTCTATTGATATGATCATGTGGTTTTTGTCTTTGCTTTTGTTTATGTGATGTATTACATTTACTGATTTGTGAATATTGAACCATCCTTGCATCCCTGGGATGAATCCCACTTGGTCATGCTGTATGATCTTTTGCATATATTGTTGGATGTGATTTGCCAATATTTTGTTGAGGATTTTAGTGTCTATGTTCAGCAGCGATATTGGTCTGAAGTTTTCTTTCTTTCTTGTGTCTCTATCTGGTTTTGGAATTAGGATGAAACTGGCTTCATAAAAAGAATTTGGGAGTTTTCCATCCTTCTGGATTTTTTGCAATAGTCTGTGGAGAATAGGGGTTAGCTCTTCCTTAAATGCTTTGTAGAATTCTCTTGTGAAACCTTCTGGTCCAGGGCTTTAGTGTGATGGGAGTTTTTTGATTACTGCTTCAATTTCTTTTGCTGTTGTTGGTTTGTTCAGATTTTCTGCTTCTTTTTCATTGAGTTTTGGAAGGTTGTATTTTTCTAGAAATGTGTTCATTTCCCCTAGGTTTTCAAATTTCTTGGCATACAGTGCTTCATAGTAATTTCTTACAATCCCTTCTGTTTCTGTGGTATCAGTTGTAATCTCTCCTCTTTCATTTCTGATTGTGTTTGTTTGTGTCTTCTCTCTTCTTTTCTTGATGAGCCTACTTAAAGGCTTGTCTATTTTGTTTATCTTTTCAAAGAACCAACTCCTGGATTCACTGATCCTTAGAATTGTGCTTTTAGTCTTTATGTCATGTAATTTTGCTCTAATCTTGGTTATTTCCTTCCTTCTGCTTGCCCTGGGCTGTCTTTGTTGTTGTTCCTGGAGTTCTTATAGGCATAGGGTTAGGTTGTTTGTTTGAAATGTTTCTATCTTCTTTAGGTAGGCCTGTATTGTTATAAACTTCTCTCTCAGGACTACCTTCAATGTATCCCATAAGTACTGAATTGTTGTGAGATCGTTTTCATTTTCTTCCAGAAACGTTTTGCTTTCTTCCCTAATTTCATTCTTGACCCATTTCATTCTTTACTCATTGTTTAGTAGCATACCATTCAGTCTCCATGATTTTGGGTGCTTTTTGTTTTTTTCTTTTGGGGTTGGTTTCCAATTTCAGTCTCTTTTGGTCAGAGAAGTTGCTTGGTATGATTTCAATTTTCTTGAGTTTGTTGAGGCTCGTTTTGTGTCCTATCATGTGGTCTATTTTTGAAAGTGTTCCATGTGCATTTGAAGAGAATGTGTATTTAGCTTCTTTGAGATGAAGGGCTCTCTCTATATATATCAGTTAAGTCCATTTCCTCTAGGGTGTTGTTTAATGCCGCAATATCTTTGTTGATATTTTGTTTGGAAGATCTGTCCATTTTTGATAGTGGGGTGTTGATAATCCCCTACTATAATTGTGTTGCTGTCAATATCTTTCTTGAATTCCTCTAAGATTTTCTTAATATATTTGGGTGTTCCTATGTTGTATGCATATATATTTACAATGTTAATGTCTTCTTGGTGGATTCTTCCCTTGAGTATTATGAAGTGACCTTCTGTTTCTCTCTTTATGGCCCTTTTTTTGAAGTCTATTTTGTCCGATATGAGAATTGCTACCCCAGCTGTTTTTTCTTGTTCCTTTGCTTGGAAAACTTGTTTCCAGCCTCTCACTTTTAGTCTATGATGGTCTTTTGTCCTGAGGTGGGTCTCTTGTAGGCAGAATATGTGTGGGTCATGCTTTCTTATCTATTCAGCTATTCTGTGTCATTAGATTGGAGCATTTAATCCAGTTACATTTAATGTTATCATTTATAGGTACTTATTCATTGCCATTTTTGTATTTGTGTTCCTTTCTGTCTCCCTCTTTTCCTTCCTTTCCTTAAAGCAGTCCTTTTAGTGTTTCTTGTAGGGCTGGTTTGGTGGCAGCATATTCTTTTAGACTCCTTTTGTCTTGGAAGCTCTTTATTTGGCCTTCTATCTTGATTGAGAGCCTTGCTGGGTAAAGTA
Organism: Artibeus jamaicensis; assembly: GCF_021234435.1. NCBI lineage: Eukaryota > Metazoa > Chordata > Mammalia > Chiroptera > Phyllostomidae > Artibeus > Artibeus jamaicensis. The sequence continues at coordinate 2,173,210 of NW_026522028.1, read as the reverse complement.
GCCTTGGTTGGAGGCCTCTGGTTCTCATTACTTGGAATATTTCTTGCCATTCTCTTCTTGCTTGGAGTGTTTCCATTGAGAAGTCAGTAGTTAACCTTATTGGAGCTCCCTTGTATGTTACTTCTTTTTTCTTCCTTGCTGCCTTTAAGATTCTCTCTTTGTCTTGGAATTTTGCCATTTTAATGATGAGGTGTCCTGAAGTGGGCCTCTTTGGGTTCCTCTTGATTGGGACTCTCTGTGATTCCTGGATTTGTGTGACTTTTTCTCTTATCAAATTAGGGAAATTTTCTCTCATTACTCTTTCAAATAGGTTTTCTATCCCTTGTTCTTCTTCTCCTTCTGGTATTCCTATTATTTGGATATTATTAGGTTTCATATTATCTTGCATTTCTCTTAATCCCTCTTCATTATTTCTGAACCTCTTTTCATTTTCTTGCTTTTTCTGTGAGATATTTTCTACTTTGCCCTCCAAGTGGTTAATCCGATCCACCGCCTCATCTATTCTACTTTTGAGACTTTCTATTGTGTTTTTCAATTCGGAAATTGTATTCTTCATTTCCTCTTGTCCCTTGCTGATCATTTCTATTTCCTTTTTCATGTTGATGTACTTTGCAGTGAAGTCATTGTAGCTTCCCTGTAGTTTCTGATAGGGCATTGTGAGCTCTTTGAACTTCATAATAACCAGTGTTTTCAATTCACTATCTGATAGTTGATTAGCCTCTATTTCATCTAACATTCTTTCTGAAGTTTCTGCTTTTTCTTTCATTTGGGGATTGTTTCTTTGTCTTCCCATTGTTTTAGACTCTTCTTGTTCGTCTCAGCTTCTAAAACTGATCTGTTCTGACTCCCTGGGTTTATGGTGTGAACTTCTGTGGTATAATACCTGTGAATTTCAGTGGTGCAGACTCCTTCAAGTATCTTGATATTCTCCCTCTCCACCTACTCCTGTGTTGGTCCTTGCGCTGGTCCCTGTGCTGGTTGCCTACCACTGCTGAGTGTCCCGGCTCCCGTAGCCAAGTCCTCCGGTGCCCAGGCCTATTGCTATGGCAGCGGCACAGGGGCTGCGATTGTCCTGGCTCCCGTAGCTGACTCCTCTGACTCTAATATATTTTAAACATCAGATATTCTGTGGAACATAGGAAGAACTGAATTACATACTATTTTTCTATTTAATAATTATGCTATTGTAAACAAAATCAAAAGGCTGAGACCTGGACTGTGGTCAAAACTATTTACTAGCCTTGGTCAAATCATTTCACCTCTTTCAGGCCTGGTTTCGTAATATATAAATGGGGAGAATGGGAATAGATTCTCTAGAGAATTACCTAACTCCAAACTGCATGACCCTTTGATTCTATTGAGGATAGAATCTCCTTAAACTTGGACCAGTGGCATTCCCTTAAAATGAAAATGTGTTTGTATGTTTGCCATTGTAATGAACAAATGTTCTGAAATTAAATCAGTAAAGTAAAATAAGTTTTTGTTGCTCTTTCATATGCATGGTTATATTGTGTGATGTTAAGCAGCTGCTGTATTCTATCCTAGCTGTAGCCTTTTAGTTCTGGTTGAAATGATTTCTGTGCGTATACTGAGACATAAGGCTAATACATGATTCAGCACCCTTATAAATCAAAGATTCTATTACAGGCAGAAAATAGCCCAACAATAGCTATTCTATTATACTTCAATGGCATTAGAAAAGAAGAAATACATCAAGTGTTGAACATAGGCCCTCCCTTTTAATTCTGCAGTACGATAAGAAGGCTATGTGGCTTTTAGTTGTTTCTTCTGTCCACTGGTTAATGCATTGACATCTATGTTGAATGACATTGTCCAAGATGTGCCTCTTCCCCCCCAACCCTGGATATCAACTTTCTTCTATGCTTTGGTAAAGGAACTGACTCTACTATTACAGAAGACACAGGATCACTTTTACAATCTACCTCAATGGGAATTTTACTTCCCGGTGCCTAACAGGGATCATCTGCACAAAATACATGCCTTTTTGTATTTGTATATAAAATTGGCTGATTTGATAAATGAATTTTATTTATTATAAAATTTTAGGTACGAAATGATCTTAAATGCATTATTGCTGTGTGGTCTAGGCCCACTCTTCCAGTTATACCCTAATGCCCCAGGCCTGTGTTTTATCATATGGAGATTAGTTAGACATTTATCTTTAATATTTCCTCCACCATTTTAGGATAACAAGCTTGAAACTGTGATTAAAGCTACTAACTATTTAAAAACCAACAACAATGATAGGATTCTTACATAGTAGGTTGAGTAATTCACTTTAGCCCAGTCCATTTTAGCTCAGAATTTCAAACTTACAAAGTTTATTTGGTATAGGCAATTAATTAATTGTATAAGAGACATGATGTTAATAAAATATTTAGTAAATGAAACCTATTCATTGCAGATTAGAATGCCACATACTAGACATCAGCAAGTATGAAAAGTGAATTTTATGTTATATAATTTCAAAATTTATAAGAGAAAACCAGAAAATACAGGGCTAAACCCAATTTGTAGAAAAATTTAGAAGACAGTGGTTTTTTTTCTCTTTTGCAGTTAATATGCATGAATATAGAAACATTTTAGTAGTGAAATTTTCTTTTTGGTTTTCTTCTTGTTGTTCAATTACAGTTGTCCCCATTCCCCTCCTCATTACTCTCCCCTGCCCTACCCACCCCCAACTTTTACTTTCAATTCCCCTGCCCAGTTGTGTTTGCCCATGAGTCCTTTATACATGTTCCTTGACTTGACCCTTATTTCTTATTTTCCTTGGACAGCAACATATTTAACTTCTATTCTTTTTTCTTTTATTTTTTATTGATTATGCTGTTACAGTTGTTCTATTCCCCACCTTCATTCCCCTCCACCCTACACCCCGTCCCCACCATTACCCCTCTTTAGTTTATGACCATGTGTCTCAAGTTCTTTAGATTCTATATTTCCCATACTATTCTTGCCCCCCATCTATTTTCTATCTAATGTCTATGCTACTTATTTCCTGTACCTTCTGCCCCCTTCTCCTCCTCCCACTCCCCTGTTGCTAACCCTTCTTGAAATCTTCATTCCTATGTTTCCACTCCTGATCTAGCTGTCCCTTTAGTTTGCTTTTGTTTTAGGTGTGGTTGTTAATAACTGTGAGTTTGTTGTCCTTTCACTGTTCATGTTTTTTAGCTTCTTTTTCTTAGATAAGTCCCTTTAACATTTCATATAATAAGGGCTTGGTGATGATGAACTCCTTGAATTTGATCTTATCTGAGAAGCACTTTATCAGTCCTTCCATTCTAAATGAAAGTTTTGCTGGATAGAGCAATCTTGGTTGTAGGTCTTTGGATTTCATGACTTGGAATACTTCTTTCCAGCCCCTTCTTGCCTGTAAGGTCTCTTTTGAGAAATCAGCTGACAGTCTGATGGGGATTCCTTTGTAGGTGGCTATCCCCTTATCTCTTGCTGCTTCTAGGATTCTCTCCTTCATTTTAATCTTGGCTAATGTAATGATGATGTGCCTTGGTGTGTTTCTTCTTGGGTCCAACTTCTTTGGGACTCTCTGAGCTTCCTGGATTTCCTGGAAGTCTATTTCCTTTGCCAGATTGGGGAAATTCTCCTTTATTATTTGTTCAAATAAATTTTCCACTGGTGGCTGTGCCTTTCCCCCTTCTGGTACCCCTATAATTCGGATGTCGGAGAGTTTAATTTCTGTTCTTATTATGAGACAGTTAAATAATGTTTTAATGTCAACTAAGAAAGTGAAATTTATACTTGCCAATAAAAGCCATACTTTTAGAAGATACATAAAATTGACCTGACACATTAAACTAGTCTTCAAGTATCTATATCTAATTCTAAACAATATTTCATTAAAAATGGGCATGAAATAATTGAGTGATTTAAAACTAGAGTTGACTTCAGTGCTTTATTTTTATAGTGAAATAAATCTATTTCTAAAACCCAAAGAAATGACACATTAATACACCCTCAATGAACTAACATCAATCCTACAGGTCACTGTTTGACTTTGTGCGTTAAAATTGCTTTCACAATCTTATTATTAGTGCTGTTGCATTGGAGTCTCCTAACTCCATTACCACAGAGGTGAGATTTTCCTCTTTATAATGGCTTGCTACCCTTCAAAACGCAGAGTTTTAAGTACAGGCCACTTTGAATAGACATGATTTTGTAACAAGAAAAGACCCTGGCTTTTGGGCTGCCTGTCACTACCAAATCCAATAAGCAATGACACCGATTGACTCTTGTATGGGAACTTTATTCAGATGGCTGGTAATCTGAGAAGATGGGGGCTTCTTACCCTAACAAACCATCTTCCCTTCTCTTCCCTGGCCAGATCTTTTATAAGGGGGGTGGGGGAGGACAAACAAGGTGTGGTTAGGGCTTTGAGATTCAGAAGCTGCAACATTCCTGTCCTGGCAGTTAGCTGTTCCCAAGGGGGTAGTTGTTCTCTGTTCCCCTGAAAGACAAAAGGCCCTGATGCCTCCAACTTGTCCCCAGGCGGTAATCTCTGGCCAATGCCCCAGGAGGTCAGCTCTTTTTCCCAGGAGCCAGGATGGGCCTTATCTGTAGTTTCTGAAACAAAAACTTTAACATACACATTATTTGCTAGACTTACAACTTTTTACCTTAAGCTAAATTTTTTCTAAGTCTTGAGTCCCCTATCAATTTTACTGAACTGAAAGAGACTGAGCTCATTGCCAGTAATTTATCTAACAGGCAAACTTTCAAAATTTACAAGTTGTGGAAAAATGCTGGAAGAATAAATAGGTAAATGAATCACTGGCACATTTAAGGATGAAATGCTTTTGAAATAGTTTGCTGAATTTGTGGTTGGCTTATTTCACCTTCTTTCCCACCTTCTTAATTTACAACTCCATCAAGATGGAGAAGAATAGATAAGAAAATCCAATTCTGTCATTTTATTTTACTGCCAAATCCATACTCTAATTTCTTTTCCACATGCTGTTTTCCAAATGACACAAGATTAAAAGGCTGTTTGTTTTTACTCAATTTTAAGTGCTTCTGCAGATGAGAAATGAACTAGATTATGTGTGTGCATACCTGGTGCACCTCCAAGGGAAACAATAGCAAAAATAGCTCGCCAATCACAAGTTTAAAATCTAATAGAAATGTATTCAATGTAATGCAATCCTTTACCTCAGGGCTGAGCAAAGCATGTTTACTTACCTCTGTTTCTTTTTCATTTCCATATGAAAAAATGAGTTTTGCTTTGATCTATTTTTTATTTATGTGTGAATTAAATCAAGAAACTACATAATGGAATTATAACTTCTGGGACTGATAGAATACTGTTATCAACTGAAAACAATGCTTATATAGTGTTATAACTATCTATCAACAGAGTAATAAAGAGTATATATTGTTTTTGAAATAGCCTCTTTTAACAGGGCTAGGTTTGTTTTTCATTCAGAATAATTTTATCACTACCTATCATTCTTTAAAAATGCTACTTTGAATAAGAGAATTGAAAAAAATTATTTTGTTAAATAGGACATCTTGTTTCATTAAGGAAACTAATTTCTGCTCCTCAGGAATCTTCAGTTGAAACTTGTGGAGTAGTACATATAAAAGTTAAAAAAGAAAAAACAGATGTGTCTGCCTTATATTTAATTTTTCTATTTTAATTGTATTTTGCCAATTAAAAAAATTTACATTTAAGATACAACTGCACAGCATAAAGTCGAAAAATTAGTTGGAATTATCTAATGCATTTTAGTTTAAATAGACAATCTAAAAAAGAAAATCAGATCTGTGTTCCCTACTGGGAAGAGATTACAGCCTAGACCAAACTGTGATTCCCCACACACAAATCTAGGCAGTTGAGGAACTGAGATAAGGTGAGGGAGAACAGAGTTTGCCACTCCAAAATATGCCTTTTAGAGATATTGATTATTTTCAGCTGGTTATTTTAAAGAAACAAAAGACTCAAGAAGAATCCTTACTTGCCTAAATAAATTCAGATAGAAAAGCCTGTTCCCAGGAGATCATGTTAGCATAGCAAGAACTGAGCCTGACAGACAGAGAGGAATCTAGCAAAGCCTGTTTGCTGGACTCCCCTCTGTGTCCCATTGTTTCTGGGTGGCCTGGCAAGAATTTGCTTACTACATGTTTGCTCTATCTCATCTGTGATTTGCCTGAGTTTCCTTTGAAGTCCCAAACCCCTGCCTCCCTCTCCTTCGTCTAGAATGGCACATTAAGTCTCAACTGCCCAATGTGTCCTCCAGTCTCATATTCTTATGGAACACCTTATATAAATTTGGTCATTTTTCCTGTTAATCTGTGTCACATCAATTTGATTAGACCAGCAAGAAGAATATAGAAGAAAAATTATTTTTCCTCCTCTGCAAAGGCAAGAGGAAGAAGCCAGCAGAAACGTTGAGAAAGTATTATGTTAGAAGTTTTGGTGTTCACTGATTATGAAGAAAATTCTATGGTGTGTGAAGTTCATAACAAATGTCAATCGGGGATTTGGCCATCAGCTATTTCTACTACATTTCTTGTATCTGTATTTATCAGCGGTTCAAATTCAACATCTTTTATTTGAATTTCAAACTTCTTCACACACACTTTTTCTCCCATATCTTTTATAAAACATACCTATCTAGGGCTGTTGCAAATGGTTGTGAAGACTGCTTAGTGCAGAGTGACCAAATTCATACACCCTCGTGCTGAGGCTGCATCTACCAAGATGCATACACAGGTGTGGGGGCCATCAGCTTCCTGCCTCTATCTCAAGGATAATTGTTTCCTCTGTAGCATGCTTTCTTGAATGGGTGGTGACCATTGTTCTGGCTTCTTGACTCATGGTTACTTATAAAAGGACATTTCAGAAACCTGAAGCCCCCGGATCTGTCTCCCAATAGATGAACATGTATTCTGGTTTGGCTGGGCAGTACTCATTTGCCCTGTTGCTGCTATGTAGTTATTCATAGTGCTCTCTCTCTCACCATGTGTGGTAGGGTGAGTAATGTCCCTACCCCAAGTGGTAACCAGAAAGACCAAGCCATTATTAGAAACTTGGAAACTTTAACCCTACCTCCACCCTCTGAGAAGAGGAGAGAGGCTGGAGATTGAGTTAATGATCCGTGATGCCTACACAATGACACCTCCATAAAAATCCCCAAAGTGTGGGGCTCTGGGAGCTGCCAGATTGGTGAACACATCTGCATGCTGAGAAGTGGTGTATGCCAATTCCATGAGCTCCTTCTAGACCATGCCTTATGTACCTGTTATCTGGCTATTTCTTTGTATTCTTTAAAATTTCCTTATAAAAAATCAGCAATAGTAAGTAAACTGTTTTCCTGGGTTCTGTGAGCCATTCTACCAAATTATCAATGAAGGTGGGTGTTAGGGTGGTTGGTGATGTGGGCTGTGAAAGAATTCACAAAGAAAAGAAAGTGCAGAGAGTAAAGGTTTTATTTTACTTTCCCAAGGGAAGGAAAGGGCTAGGTGCAGAGAAATGCACCAGCACTAGCACTGAGGGGTTAGGGCTTTGAGTTTTTATCATGTAATGGGGTAGTTATAGAGCAGGAAGTTTCAGTTAGGCTGCGACTTGTTGCGATGCTATCTTTGGGTATAGGGTCCAGTAGTATGGTTGTTGTGGTCTCGTATGTCCTGTTTCATGGGTTCTAGGAACATCTGTGCCTTCACGAAGCTTCCAGTAATTTTCTAGTCCTGCGGATAAAGGCTCATAAAACAATTAGGATTAGTCATGCTTGGGGGTCCAGCCAGGTCTGGGAAAGAGGGCCTGAGAAAGTGACTTTTGTCCTACTAGTAGGGGTCCTGAAGACCCCTGATTTGTAGCCAAGTTAGACAGAAGTTGTGAGTAGTCTGAGGACCTACTACTTGTAATTGGCATCTGTAGTGGGGGGCAGTCTTTTGGGACAGAGCACTTAACCTGTGGAGTATGTGCTAACTCCAGCTACTATCAGTATTAAACTGAATTGCAGGACACAGAGCTGGTGTTGGAGAGTTGGTCAGTGTGAGACAAAAACAAAACAAAAAAATCCCACATCTTGTGTCAGAAGTATTATGTGTGAGTAAAGGAAAACAGTGTAGTGTGCTTTTCCCTAGACACAAACTTTTACAGCTATTTCTTGATCTATCAGTTTTAGCAAGCAATTTCAACTTTCAATTCAAAAGTTGGATATGCTGATCGAATTTTATTTCCTTCTCTAGGAACAATCTCTCTTTCTGTTCGGTTCTGTGTCCTGGAAGGATGACCTCTATGGACTGGATCACTAGAAACCCCTTGATCTTTGGTTGATAATTTCATTTTGCCAGTGACAACTATTGGCAGGAGGTTTAAGGTCCAGAGCAGAGAGCGGTCAGTTGTCTATTCCCAGTACTTGATGATCCTTCCCTATCAGATTACAGTTTATTAGTGGCTGTGTTTACCTACCTATGGCCATTGTTCCTGTTGGGAGGCCCCTTTCTACAGTTATAGGTCTTACCAGTTCCAGTAACACTGTTTTCTCCCATGCCTTCTTTTGTAAGGATAGGAATCGCTTCCTACTATTGTTAGTCTCTAGGTGCATCACCAGTTCTATTGGGTTTCTTAATCCTTCCCTCAACTCTATAGTCTTTTTTGTTAAACTTCTCTTCAACTACCTTTTGAATAAGCTATTTTATGTAGAAACCATGACTAAATGATATTTAGCTCCAACATTTTTCACACACTTACCCTCCTCCTCCCATTCTTTCAACATAGTTATTTACTACTTAGGATATAACCAGACAAAAATAGGACTTAAGAAAAAACTATTTTAAAATGATGTATAACTTTTAATTGATTGATTTCTAGAGAGACAGTGGGAGAGAGGAGTTGGGGGTGGGGGGGAGAGAGAGAGTGAATGAGCAAGTAATTTGCTGTTTCACTTATCTGTGTATTCATTAGTTGTTTCTTACATGTGCCCTGATCAGGGATCAAGCCCACAGTTTTGGATTGAATCTGCGACCTTGGAGTATATAGATGACATTCTAGCTAACTCAGCTACCAGGCCAAGGCCAAGAAAATATATTTTAAATAAGTATTTAAACAGAGAGTTTAATTCAGAGAACTGACTACTCAGTTGATGGATTTGTTGGGAACCCAAAACTAGGGGAGGTGGAGCAACATAGACATTAGTATCAGCAGGAAGCAATTACCACCCATGGGCTAGGAGGAAAAAGCCAGTGTGGTGTTATTGGTGTCCAGGGCCCAAGACCACTTGGTAAATGTTGGAATCATGTCAGGACTGCCTGGAAGCGTCACTGGAGGATTGATAGAAATGCAGATATTGCCAGAGACACCAGATGAAGTATACAGGTAGCAGAAGAAACTTAGATTCTCCCTACTCCCTGCCCTCCAGTCTCGCTTAGGTGCCTCCCAGTGGCTGAATCTAAATGCAACCCAAGTAACAACTAAACTTAGAGATATAATTTGCAGGAGTCATACTTCTGAGACACAAAATTATCCAAAGAAAATTTGGGGGCATTTGAACTCTTTTATATAGGCCATCATTCAATTCAGGCTTTAGCAAACTATTACATACACTTCCAGATGTTTCTTTCACCTTGCCTATTCAATGCCAAATCTCAGGTAAATTTACCCATCTTGATAAATTTTACTTGATTTAACCTTATGTTCTCTTCTCCTCAGTCCAGCAAACTTAAAATCCATTCCCAGAATACTTGTTGACTTCTTGCTTAATACAAATTAGCAAGAACTTGCAGTTACATTGGATTTAAGTGCTATGTCCTCCCCAGATCTTGAAATTCTCCCCTGGGCTATGCTAGAAACTAACTCTCCAAGGGCAATATGAAGACAATGTGAGTGGTGGCATGTGTTCTTGAGGAGTTGCTTTTCATGGCCTCTATGAAGTCATTAAATATTCTTTCTTTTTTCTTTTAAATCAGCTTTATTTTTAATAGTCAGAACCTGGAAACAGCCTAAATGTTCATCAGCAACTGGTGGATACGTAATTGTATCCCATTCATATACAGTGAAGTATTCTCAGCAACATAAAAGAATGACCTATTGATATTCTCAACAGTAACTAATCTCAAAACAATTATGCTTATCACTAAAAGAAAGTAGGGAAAAATAGTTGCATTACATTTATATAAAATTCTAGAAAATGTAAACTTACATCACTAATAGCTTCTTGGAAACAGTGGCATTAAGTAAAATGACATAATTAAACACATTTTATCATACACTAATTTGCATAAACAAGACAAGTTCCTATGGCATTTTTCTTGTCACACAAACACCAAACTTCTAAACCAAGACCTAAAAACTTCTCACATTAAACACTGAAATAAATGTATGCTATACATACATTTAGGAAAGATTAATAAAAACAAATAAAACTTTCTAACCCACTTATTCCAGTTCACGGCTATACGTGGCTGGAGCTTATCCCAGCAGCTCAGGGTGCAAGGTGGAAATCAACCCTGGCTAGGACACTCTTCTGTCACAGGGCATACTCACACCCACACCCACTCAGACTGTGACACTTTAAACACACCAATCCATGCAACGTGCACACCTTTGGGATGTGACAAAAAACTGGAGTACCTGGAAAAAAACCACAGACATGGGAGGAATGTGCAAACCCCACATAGCCAGTGACCCTAGTTTGGAATCAATTTTTATTTCTCATTTAAATTTTTATCAAAACAACATTGAACAAAATGATGTTATTTGAGTACCTGCTGTTTTGAAATAAAACAAATCAATGGTTGCATGGGGATGAGGCATCAGAGAAGGATAAGAAATTATGAAGGGAAATGAGAAAACTTTTGGGGTAATGATATGTTCATTACCTTAACTGTGGTGATGGTATTACATATGTCAAAACTTACCAAATTGTACAATTTAAATACATGGAGTTAACAATATTCCAATTACATGCTAGTAAAACTGTTAAGAAATGAAATCATTACACATAAAAATATGGGTTTCCCATTTCTCTTGGAAAATCAACCAACTGTATTTTAACTCTACCTTCTCCCACTTCTCCTATTTTGGTGAACCCTGCCTCACTGGCAGCAAAAACTGGAGAAAAATTAAAACCATGTCTACTCAAACACTGGCTGGGTCACAAGACCCACCTGACACTGCAGTATCTCTCTTCTCTGCCCTGGGGTTCCTGCTTCTGCAGTGATGGTCATAAGGTCAATAGCTGGTTGGTACAAGTATCCAGAAAACCTTTAGATTATTTATTCTGACACTGACCTCAGCCACAGGCAATAAAGCAGTCTGAAGGTCCTGAGAATGTCTGTATACCTTTAACCCACAGAGCCATAGACACATTAAATTTGTGTATGTTCTTCTGAGCAGACACAACTTCTAATTTGCCAAAATCTCTACCATTCCCTACTATTTATGTTTCTGTATACCCTTTCTATATCTAAAAGGTGTATTCTACTTTTTTAAAGAATTTTTCCTCGAAATGAGATATTATAACATCAAATAAGATATCAAAACTATTTTAGGATTTCGAAGTAAAACAATATTTAGCAGTATTAGTCTTACTAAGTGTAAAGGCTTAAATTTTTAGAAAACAGAAAAACAATTAGTATTTCTCTTAATATTTAAATATCGGGAAAGATGACAACACTTTATGCACTAAAACAAGAAATATGTCCATTATGTTCCCCACTTCAGTCTTGTAGGTCTTATCTGCTTGCCAGATTGAGACTTCACAGGGGTCATGACTTCTGGATGGGTCCTGGGAGATAGCTACACTTCAACAGTGTTGGGAAATGTGAGATATCCCCTGGGAAAAAAGGGACATAACTCACACTGTTCCCAGAAACAATGGAGGCTGCCATACCAATTACCCCCTCAACACGCTGAGTGTATGTCTCAAAGGAGAAACTGACATCTAGGTCATAAGATCAGTCCCATGTGGCCAGACAGTGTTTCCTGAGTGTTTAGCCAGCATTGCTAATTAGGCCAAATTAGACCAACAGCTGTTTTCATCCATCCTGCATTTTTTTCTAAGGCACATAAGTTTGAGGCCCTCACAAAAGGGGTCCTACTTTCAAGCTGGCAAAGGCCATTTATTTTATTTTTGCTTTTAATAACATTTTACTTAGCCCAATATACCCAAACTGTTATAATTTTAACATTTAGTCAATATAAAGATTACAAGGAGATGTTTTACATTCTCTCTCCTTTTTAGATATACCGTCTTGGGAATTCAGTGAGCATTTTATATTTGTAGCATACTTCGGCTTTGACCAGTTACATTTCAAGTGCTCAATATTCATATGTGGCTAGTGCCTATCAGACAGTACAATTCTTCTAGACATTTAGCTCAGCCTACAATCCTAGTTTTCTTCTTGGCCGTGGAAAGGAATCAACACCCGTGTAGGTGTGAAGGGAAGAAATTAGCTTAGTGAATGATGACCTGTTTCCCAAAAGTCCATTTCTTTTCTCAATTAACCACACACAGTGAACAGAACAAAGGAAAAGCTTTAACAGTAAGTCTTTTTCATTGCACACATCAGTTCAGTGTGAGGTAGGCAGCTGCAAGGTTGGATGATTTGGAGACTATCTCACGTAGAGTCAATACCATCTATGGAAAACAGAAACCTCTGGAAAATTGCAGAAGATTCCAGCTCTTCTTTTTGGCAGAAGCGGGGTCATATCTATAGTGAAACCGTCAGGGGAAAAAAGAATGAGGAAACCCAGTGAGTTCAGATCACTCATGAATCCAGGAAACAGGAGGGATGGTGGGGGTCTGCCTTGAGTACACTGGGATGACTAACACAATCTATGACCCTGACTGCTGGTAGAAGGTGGATAGTTTCTGCAACAAACACTGCCAATAACATAACTCAGGCCACAGAAAAGTCCTGAGAAAGTTAGAAAATGTAAAGGAGCCCCTGAAAGTTTCCCACATACCTGGCACTTGTTGTGTCCATATTCTGGATACATGGATGTACAAAGTTCAATTTCTGGTTAACTTCATCTCAAAGACTACATTTCAGAATCATGCTATGTTGAGCAAGGATAAAGCATATTCCCAGCTCTTTAGGCCTCTCTCAATTGTGCAGGTTCTGGTGCTAAATGAAATTAAAAGATGCGGCTGAAGGGTCACCAAAACAGTTTCACTCAGGAGGCCTTTCTTTGATGTGAACTTTTCACGAACCACATAAGGTGGGAGCATCTTCTGTAGGCTCTTCCACCTCTGCTGAACATATAAAGCTTTGCTCCAGTGTTTTGTTGCTGGTGTGTAATGAGGCCGAAGTTTCCACCAAAGAATTTTCCACATTGTCTTCACACCCAGGCCTTGAGCTGGTATGAACCTTCTTGTGTTGAGTAAGGTGGCTCTTAGCAATGTAGGTTTTTCCACATTCGTTGCACACATAAGGCCTGATTCCACTGTGAAGCCTCTTATGTATTTTAAGAGCGGTGCTGGAGCAGAAGAATTTTCCACATTCGTTACACTCATAAGCCTTTTCTCCAGCATGGACTCTCTCGTGATCAGTAAGTGCACATTTACGAAGAAAGGCTTTCCCACAACTCTTGCAAGAATAAGGCTTTTCTCCACTGTGAATTTTCTCATGTTGAGTAAGTGTGGTTTTACGGGTGAAGGCTTTCTGACATACACTGCACTCATAAGGTTTTTCTCCAGTATGAAGTTTCTGGTGCAGCATAAGGTGGGAATTTTTACGAAAGGATTTACCACATTCAGAACACTTATAAGGCTTTAACACATCCATATGAATTTTCAGGTGTTCTTCAAGGCTGGAGCTACACCGAAACAATTTCCCACAATCAACACACTTATAAAATGTTGTTTTGTTGTGGGCCTTTTGGTGTAACATAAAGAAGGAGTGGTTGCCAAATAATTTGCCACAATCACTGCAATGGTATAGTCTTTCTTCAGTTTGAAGGGCCTCCTCGCACTCAGTGCTCTGGTGTGGCCTCTGCACATTGTGAGTGGCATGGTGTTGGACAAGTCCAGAGCTGGCAGAGAAGTCCGCCCCACCGTTTCTGCCAGTGAAGGAATTCTCTGACACGGGGCCTCTGCCACTCATAACAAACTGGGCCTGGCCATTATTCATTCCACTGAATGTCTCTCCACTCTGCTGCCTTGGGATTTGGTCAGGGTTTGTACTAAACCAGAAGGTTCTCCCACATGACTTACATGGGTATAATTTCTGCCCAGAGGATGTTGCCTGGTGCCCAGGCAGTTGCAAAATGTCTTTCAAGATGGGGTCGCACATGTCACACTGGTGGCTCTTTTGTATGGAAGGACCCACCTGAAGAGGTCTCACCTGTGACGTTCTAACAGAAACACCCCTCTCAGAACATGCATTTTCATCATTCATTCTATTCCCACAACCAGGACCAGAGCTCCCTTGTATCATGTTTGTCCTTGCTAAAGATACGCCCACTCCGTGAGGAACATTGGGTTGTCTCACTGGCCCAGGTTGGGTAATCATAGGGTGTCTGCAAATTGAAAGACCCACTGACGCAGTAGTTAGAAAGGTCTCCAGCATCACGGACCAGTACAGGCATTTCTGATCCTCATCAAGTAGGAACCATTCCTCTGGGGTGAAGCAAATGTACAAATCCTGAAAAGTCACAAGATTCTTATCAGGGACCCCCTGTGCTGTTGCCTCAGCCATTGCTATAGTACCAAAGCCCTGTGAGGGCACCGCCACGCTTGCTTGAGGCGCGAGGTTGTTCGTCGGCACCAGTCAGGGACAGGGAGTCTCACACAAACCTGAGGCCAGGAAAGGCGTGGAGGTAGGTCTCAACCTTGAAACTGTTCTCCGCTCGGTATGGAAGAAGCAGAAGAGAAGCAGTGTCGTCAGAGAACCAGAAGAGAAGCCTCAGTCGAGCACACCAAACCGAAACTAAAAAGAACTCCGTAGTGCGCAAGACCGGAAGTCCCTCCTGGCACTGTCGTAAAGCTTTAATCCTGGAAGGGCTGGCTTTCTTCGATTGAAGAGATGAAGGAAGTCTGCGGTTGGTGGATATGATGAGGCAATTTTAAAATCGATAATTCTCAGCTTTATTCAAATCCATCCAAATTTCAGAGTCATGCTTTCAATTTCACCTGCCCTTAAGTAAATCTTGACATTAGGAGTAAGTTTTTTGTCTTTTATATATCTCATTGTTGCTATATGAGGTAGCTATTCATTTTTTTTATGTATTGATCTTGTATTTAGGCACTGTTCAATTCTCTTTTTAGTTCTAATTGTTAGTAGGTTGATTATCTTGGATTGGTTATATAGATAATCATGTCCTCTGCCAATCATGTTTTATTTCATACTTTCTAACTTCTACATCCATTCTCCACTTTTTCTCATTTCTCTTGTCTTATCGCAGTGAATAGAACCTTTAGGACATTGTTGATTAGTAATGGTGACAAGAGGTAACTTTGATTTCTGAATTTAATATGAATTATTCTAGGCTTTGCATCTTATACTGTTTATGTATTTGTTAAATGTACCTGTTGTTACATTTATGGGAGTTGTTTGCCAAGATTTTTTTTTTTACCATGAATGATTGCTGGATAGCATTCAATTAATATTGACATATATTCAGTCAATTAATTAAATATATTGACATATATTCAGTCAATTAATTAAATACATTAATTAATGTATTTTTTCATTTAGATACATTATTTTAGCTTTGTTGATAAATTTTCTTGAACTTTGCTATCCTTGCAATTTTGAGATTAAACCATTGGTCATAATGTGATTATTATAATAAAGTGTTGATTATGATTTTCCCAATACTCTATTTAGAATTTTTGCTTCTGTTTATAAATAGAAGTAATATACATTTTTACTTTTCTATATTTATAAGTATGATTGATATACACTTTTACTTTCTTGTGCTTTGCCTGACTTGGTGGTCCACAGTCATTGCTAAAGTCAGAAAATTAGGAATTATCTCTTTTCTACTCTATATGTTGGATTAGTTAGTTTTTATACAGTCAAAATTAACTTTTTAAAACAAAGTTTAGTAGGACTGATATCTTTGTGTTTGAAGAAATTAAACTACTCTTTCTCTGATTTTCTTCTTGCTGGCTACTTTGCTATTTTGTATTTTTCTAGAACTTTTTCATGTTATCTATATATTTCTAGGATGTTGATTACTCACTATATTATATTTTTACCTTTATTCCAGCTTTATTGCAGTATAATTGACAAATAAAAGTATATATGTTTAAAGTTTATAATATGATATATATATATATTTAAAGATTTTATTATTTATTTATTTATCTTTAGAGGTGAAGGGAAGGAGAGAAGGAGGGAAGGAGAGAAGGAGAGAAATATCAATGTATGGTCGCCTCTTGTGTGTCGCCTCTTGTGTGTCCCCTGCTGGGAACTGGCCTGCAACCCAGGCATGTGCCCTGACTGGGAATTGTACCACAACCTTTTGGTTCGCAGGCCTGCACTCTATCCACTGAGCCACACCAGCCAGGGCTGTTGAATATATATTATATGTTATATATATATATATATACACTCACACATAGGGTGGGCAAAAGTACAATAGGTTTTTAGTTGTTTGTATGGAAAAGAATATGATAACTAATAAATAACAATACAAGAATAAACTGTGTACTCAAAATTATAAGCCTACTTTTGCTACAACCTGTAAATGACTTCCACAATCAAGTTAATTAACATATCCATCTCCTTTTATAGTTGCCTTTTTTGTGTGTGCATGGTGAGAATAGTTAAGATCCACTTTCTTTGAAAATTTCAGTGTATAATACAGTATTAAGTGTAGTATGCTTTATAGCTTATCTCAACAGTTTACTCATTTTATAACTGAGTTTTTGATCTTTTGATGAACATCTCTCTCCTTCACTCATTATCTAGCCCCTGGCAGTTACCATTCCACCTTTTCATGAGTTTGATTTTTTCTAGATTCCACATGTGAGTAAGTACATAGAGTATTTAACTTTCTGTTTCTGGCTTATATCTTTTAACATAATGTCCTCCAGTTTTATCCATATTGTTACATATGGCAGCATTACCTTCTTTAGGACCAGATTATATTCCATTGTATATATGAAAAATATTTCCTTTATCCATTCTTCTGTTGATGGATGTTTAGATTATTTCAGTATCTTGCCTATTGTGAATATTGTTGCAATGAACATGGGAGTGCAGAAATTTCTTCAAGATAGTGATTTCATTTCTTTTGAATATACCCAGAATTGGGATTATGGATCATATGGTGTTTAATTTTAACTAATCAATCACTTAATAATTAGTTACACACTTTAATTACTGATGTTATTTATTCACACTTTCCTTATTTTAATTCACAAATTCACAAATAAAATGACAGCAGGCAAATTTTTCTTTTTATTATTCTTATAAAAATTATGTATCTCTTGATTAAATCTGTGATGCTTTTTTGTTTCATCATTCTGTTTAATTATTTTCTTTTATTTAGAATGTTTTGTTGTCTTTTACTATCTTCTTGCAGTGAAATGTTAATTTATTTTTGGGCTTTCTAATGCTCTAGTAAATGCACTGAGGCTATATATCTCCCTTTTATTAATGGTTTGTTGAAACACTCAGGTCTGAACTGTGGTGTGGTTTATTTTGTTTTGTATCTTTTTTAATTGTAAGTTTCATATGAGTTTCACATTTACCTACAAATCATTCAAAATTGTGCATGCAATTTTTTGAGATATTTGGGTTAATATACTGTATGTATTGTTTTTGTCACTGATTTTTCTAATATTATTTCACTGTATTTTGTTTGTGACTCTTGTATGATAGTTTCAGAAAACTTGAAACTTTTTTTGCTTTTATATTTATGTTTGTCTAAATTTCATGTGCATGAAAATAAATTTTATTTCTTCATCTGGGAGCATATATATCAGATGTATTAGTTCATTGCTGGCATTTGGTTTCTGAGATACATATTAACTTTTTCCACTTACAATTACTCCTTCAGTTCTAAATTTGCATGATTAAACTTAGAATGGAAGGTATTACGTAGGGATGGCTCACTAACAGAGTTTGCTTTAATCTTCACCACTTACCAGCAATAAGATAACGAAATTGCCTCTTAGGTTGGTCGTCTCTATTAGTCTCTGTTCCTGTTGATTGTTCATTCCAGGTTGGGTTCTTTCTTCCTAATTTCCAATCCCTGGCAGAACTTTCCTATTCTTCACCCTTCCTCCATCACTAGTCTCACCCAAAGAAGGGAATTTTTTTTCACTTTGAGGAAGTGGTAAGGTAGAAGGGAAGCTATTAAATTATTTTTACTTACAACTTCTAAATATATAGATTCAATAAAAATGATTTCTTTTTTTCCTGAACCTAGATGTTTGAAATTATGAAGACAAAATTTGATTATTTTTATGCCCCCCCTTTCCATTTCTGCTGAGTCACACACAATGGTCGTCTGATTGAATAAGTATAGTAAAAGGGAAGAAAGAAAATTCAGAATTAGGGGAAATTTCTTTAGCTCTCCTTAATTATATCCTGTCATTTTCCTAATGCTGATTGTACTCTTTCTTTTTCATGACCTGCTCTGCCCTGCACTTCTTTTTCCTGCTGCGACCCACAAAATCAGTCACTTTGAAGAATAAAAAAAACTTTCATGACCTTTATCAAACGGAGATTCACTACACTGATCACTGAGCAGAAGAAATTGTAAAATAGAACTTTTAATATTTTAAAGCCGTTTGGAATACAGTTCATATGAATGATTTTCTACAGTGTAAAAATTGGAGGAAAGATGATGACCCTGGAGAACTTGTACTGACAGCCATGGGAGGAAGACATGTGAGTGTAACTTTTAATTGCATATTTAATTGACCTTGTAGGAAAATGAATCTCACATTTTGTAATGAATACAATTACATAAATATTTGAAAATATTACTATCCAGAAAGTTACTCAGACTATTTCACAACATTATTAGAATAATATAGATATTATATGATTTCTTTTGATAGTACTAAGTAGTATGTATTCTTTTGACAGTACTAAGAAAGCCACCACCCTGCTTTATAGAAGAGGAGTGGAAGCTAGTTAGGATATAAAATAAAGCATACCCACTACCAGTAATTTAAGTAATTCATGATAAATAACTTTACCAAGTACTTTCTGAAAAGCTTTTAGACATTATTTCAAAACTATCAGATTTATGGCTAATACAGCTAAGATGTGTAATTTTAAGGTAGCTTATTGTTTTTCTAGTTAATTGGATATTAATGTAACTTAAAACAAATAAAAATCAGTCATTTTTCACATGTGTTTTTACTTTGCATAATGCTAAAGAAAGTAATGTTTCAAAGAATGAATGTGGTTTTTTTTCAAGGGCATTGGTCCTAAGAGCCTTTTTTTAAATGTCTTTTAGGGACTAAAAAGATAACATACTAAAAAAAATGCATTAGCTCATATAAAAATAGAACCCAGCCAAGGTCTTACGTATAAGGGGAAATAGAAAGATAATTTTAGAAGTTATAAGGAGAGAAGTAATCACTGTTTAATATGAGAGAGAACACAGTTATTTTCTCAGACACAGGAAATAGACCAGTCAGTCACTTGCTATGATTGACAGTGATTTGGGGAGAAAATAGAGAGTTCTGATGGCTCATGGGAACTATGACCTATTAGAACTGCAGCTCAGCTCTTTATGAATACACTTCAGAATTATTTGAGTACAGTGATGACTCTCAGAATATGAGCCACAAAACATCTGGCAGCACTTAATGCCACAGCCCATATGCTGCCATCTTAGCCTGCATTAAAAGAAATAGTGTCTGGTTCATGGTAGGGGTGGGTGGGTTGGAGAAAGTCCCACTGTACTAGTCAGAAACTACTTCTCTGAATTTATTCTAGGTATAACCTAAGAAAAGTAACCCGGAGCAACAATGTAAGGAATGAAAACAGTCTCTCTCTCTCTCTCTCTCTTTTTTTTTTTTGCTGTTGTTGTTTATGAGAGTAAGGATTCTTGAGGACATTAGTTACAATCTTTCAAAAATCTTAGACTTATTACGGAGAAGACAAATTGATGTAGTTAGTTGGGTTTTTTTTTAACCAGAAAGTAAGAAGGGTATTAGCTTATTAGATACATGTTCCAGCGCCACAATAAATCTTTATGCCTATATTATAACTCTGAGGTAGCATGGTAGATAATCTGCCATGGATTATCTGCCTATGGATTTTTTTGGCTGAAATTTATGGGCCATCATTAAAGTCCCTGGACACTGGAAACACAACATTGCATAAAACTTCCCTCTAAATCCTGGAAAGAACAATGCTCCCATTGATGTAGGGAAGAGTAAAGGCTTAAGTCCCTTTTCCCAACAGGGAGTCAGAGCAGGGATAGGACAGAGAGCTCTGCAGGCCCCAGGAGCACCATACTCAAGAGCTTGGCAGCCAGTCTCCCAGAAGCATCATTCATTTTGCATTAACAAGGAGGAAGACACTGAACACCAAGCAGGAAGATACTGGGCTAGAAAATATAAGTACAAAGTCAAAGAAGAAATAATGCCCTTAAACTGCCCTTCTAATGAGATGTAAAACGTGAGGCTGTGTTTGCATGTTTGCACTTATCTGTGTGTGAAATCTCAAGGTGGCCTTTATTAAAATAATATTTATTGGATTAATTTTTTAAAACACTGATTCTTAATTTAGTGAAATCGGAAACCAGAGGGGAGAGAGGAGGTGTATGGGGAAAGAAGGGGAAGGGTTGTCAAGGAACATGTATAAAGGACCCATGGACAAAGACAGCAGAGGGGGTTAGGAGGATTAAATGTGGGAGGTGGGGATGGGTAGGGTGGAGAAGAGTAATGGGGGGAAATGGGGATAACTACAATTGAACAAAAATTTAAAAAGGAAAAGAAAAAGAAATGAAAACACTTGATTCTTCCATAGACTTTAGATGCCACATTAAAATTTATTATTTTACTATTCGGGATCTAGAAAATTTAAGAATCTCTTTAAAAATATATATATTGTTGTTCAAGTATAGTCAGTTTGTTCTTAATTTCAATGTCTCTGGTTATATTTTTCTTGTTTGTTTTGTCGATTAGGTTCCACTTTTAAAAACCTTTGGAAAACACTTGGTCCCACTGAAAAACACCTTGAAACAATTTTAAACTGCATATACAAATGTAATATTAAGTTGCCATTTTACATACACCAGTTACCTGAAGTTTTTAAAATCAAGGCCTTACCAAATAATATTCTTATGAATTATATATATATATATATATATATATATATATATATATATATATATATATACCTATATCTATGTAGACACACACCCACATGTGCACATATACACACAGGTACTATGAGGCTAAGGACAGGGTGCAGTGTGAAGTAGCAGGTGAAACAAATCAGCTGGGTGTAATTTTTTGCCACATTTTTCATCTGTGAGATTGTGGATTGCAGGACAGGATAGAGTGGAAGGGGAGGAAATCACTGAGGCCATACCCACAGGCTATAGTGGCAGGCAGTGTGTGTTGCCTGCATCCCTGTTTGCATTTAACTAATATGGAGTAGAGTGCACGAGTCCTATGCACCTCTGCTCCCAATCCCCACGTGATATTTATATGTGTGAGTGGCAGTAGGGTCCCCACCTGGCCTTTGCCTGTGAGCCTGCCGTGCCAGTGCAGAGGAGGAGGTGCTGGTCCTAGACCCCCTCAGTCCCCTGCATGCCCTGCATATTTACCCACAGCCTGTCCTCTGGGAACAAGCAGTGGCTGTTTTGTTTCATCCAGGACACCCATCTCCATTCACACCCACGTTGGTGATGGCTGTACAAGTTTTTTATTCACAAATTCATGCTCCTCTTTTATCCAACCTTGACTTGAGATAGGTAACTTATTTATTGGGCTTCTCAGAGGTACCTCTGTAGTTTGTCCTTTGGGGGTCTTACGGTTCTTTTATATGATTTGTCATGGAATCTGTTCTAATCATTCTTCTATCATGTGGCAACATTAAAAACAACAAAAACAAAAACAAACAAGCAGCATTTTTGGGTTCAGGACTTGTTCAAAAGAATCTTGTACTTTTTAACAGCAAATGACTTAGAATATTTCCTTAGTGTGAGGAATGTACTAAGGGATGAAGGCCAATGCCATGTGGGCTCTCTTCCTTAATAGTAACACAGGCTCATGATTTTGATATTTGTGGGAGAACCTCTTAACAATTAGATTTTTAGACAATGGATTGGTCTGCCTAACAAAGTACTACTAGGATATATGAACACCACTTTGTAAGATTGCCTTAAGGAGATTCCTTATTGATTTTGAGGCTAGACTAGATAAAAAGTAAGGGCTTTCCAACATATACCAATGGTTCTTTGATATTATAAAAAAAATCAGATGTAATGAAAGCGAAACATTTTAAGGTCTTTGTAAGGCAGTGATTTATATTGTATCTTTTCACAGCAGCCTAAGGTTTTCTTTTCATATGAAGGTTTACCAGAATAAAAGTTTTTAAAAGTGATATCTCTATTTTCTTTGGGTATTTTCTGTTGTTAAGAATAGCTTTGTTCTTTGTAGGTGACTTTCCCCTTATCTCTTGCTGCTTCTAGGATTCTCCCCTTCATTTGAAACTTGGCTAATGTAATGATGATGTGCCTTGGTGTGTTCCTCCTTGGGTCCACCTCTTTGGGACTCTCTGAGCTTCCTGGATTTCCTGGAAGTCTATTTCCTTTGCCAGATTGGGGCATTTCTCCTTTATTATTTGTTCAAATAAGTTTTCGGATTTCTCAAAAGAGACCTTACAGGCAAGAAGGGGCTGGAAAGAAGTATTCCAAGTCATGAAATCCAAAGACCTACATCCAAGATTGATCTATCCAGCAAACTTTCATTTAGAATGGAAGGGCAGATAAAGTGCTTCTCAGATAAGATCGAATTCAAGGAGTTCATCATCCCCAAGCCCTTATTATATGAAATGTTAAAGGGACTTACCTAAGAAAAAGAAGATAAAAAAGATGAACAGTGAAAGGACAGCAAACTCACAGTTATTAACAACCACACCTAAAACAAAAGCAAACCAAGAGGACAGCTAGATCAGGAGCAGAACCGTAGAAATGAAGATCACATGGAGGGTTAGCAACAAGGGAGTGGGAGAAGGAGAAGGGGGGAGAAGGTACAGAGAATAAGTAGCATAGACGGTAGGTAGAAAATAGGGGGGAGGGCAAGAGTAGTGTGGGAAATGTAGAAGCTAAAGAACTTGAGACACATGGTCATAAACTAAAGGGGGGGAATGGTGGGGGAGGGGGCGTGCACGGTGGAGGGGAATGACGAGGGGAATAGAACAACTGTAATGGCTTATTAATAAAATATATTTTAAAAAAGAATAGCTGTGTTCTGTATAACACATATATATCTAAACATTGAAAATTATTTGTATTAGTAATAATTTCCCCTTTATTCCTCAGTGGTTATAGTAAACACTAGGTTGTGTAATCTATAATTTTATTGACATACTGAATGATACCAGAAGGCAAATTCATGGTTCTGATTCAGAAAAAAAAGTCCTGAATCATTAAACAGATTTACTATTTTCTTCCAAATAAACATATGTTGAAATAAGGAGCAAATATATTTATCTTGCTTTAGAGAAGGAAAGTTCAAATTGTATTTCTAGTTTTAGTTAGCAGTTTTTTCTTTTTATTGTGGCACATTTTTATAAGAAATGCACTCCTAATTTTTTTCCACAGCAGAGGAAAAAAGATTCTTTTTCTGGTTCAGTTTTCAGATATCTCATTTTTTTAAAAGGAAGACAGAAAGAGGAAGTCATCTTTGCTCTACACATGTGAGGTTATTCATCAATCTGGGGCAAGATGTTTGATTTGCGGGGAGAAAGGTCACAGATACCAGCTGAGGCAATTGTGCTCAGGTCCATGGGAGGCATAATGCCTTGGGGGTTCAAGAGAGGCAATCAAGTCCAGTAAGACTTGTAAAAGCCAAAATCTACCCAAGATCTATATTTGAGACATTTAATTTACAAAGTATTTAAGCTGAAAATTGTTTTTGGGTATAGTGAGTGAGTATAGACTAAAGACCACTAAAGGAGAAAATGACATAAATACTAATGACTTCTGGGACGTTCAAATCTACCGAAAAATCTAATACCCACCATGTTTTGATGACTGGATAAATACCTATTAACAATTTCCATGTCCCTACTTCCGTCAAGATGGAGGTGTAGGCGGAAGCACTGTACCTTCTCGCACAACCAAGTTTAAAAACAACAAAGTGTAAGCAACAAAAACACAGCCAAACCACAGAAAATTGAACTACACGGAAGTCTGACAACAACGAACCCTTCAGCCAAACCAGTAAGAGGGGCAAAGCCAGCAGCAGAACGGGGTGGGGCAGGTAAGATCCACTGGACCGACCTGGGCAGGCACCTGACCCAGGTGCACCAGCAGCCGTGGGCAGATCCAGTGTGGAGAAGCAGGCGGACCCACTGAGGGAGCAAGGAGGTGGACCCACTGAGAGCTGATCGCAGTCACACATTCCCGCACAGATAAACCAGTGAAGGAGCTAGCAGTGAGGACCGCGCAGGCCCCAGTGGCAGGAAGCAGCAGAGGGAACTGCCACTGTCCCTCTCTGACCCCTCCCCCACAAACAGCGTCACAAGTCAGCAACCTGGGTGGCCCCTCTCTAACCCCGCCCCTACATACAGTGTCACAAAACAGCGACCTGGGTGGCCCTGCCCTGGTGAACAACTAAGGCTGTGCTCCTCATAAATAACAGGCACGAACAGATCAAAACATGGCTCAATAACAACTCAGAGCCCCTGAGCCGATAAATCTAAGCGATGAAGAAATAGCCAAACTTTCAGATGCACAGTTCAAAACACTGGTGATCAGGATGCTCACAGAACTGGTTGATTTTAGTCACAAATTAGAGGAACATATGAAGGCTAAACTAATTGAAATGAATGGAAATACTCAGGAAACCAATAGTAATGTAAAGGAAACTGGGACTCAAATTAAAGGAGTGGAGCAGAAGGAAGAAAAAAATGACCAAACAGAAAAGGATGAAGAAACAAGAATTAAAAAAAATGAGGAGAGGCTTAGGAACCTTCAGGACATCTTTAAACGTTCCAACATCCGAATTATAGGGGTGCCAGAAGGGGAAGAGGAACAGCCATGAGTGGAAAACTTATTTGAACAAATAATAAAGGAGAACTTCCCCACTCTGGCAAAGGAAATAGACTTCCAGGAAATCCAGGAAGCTCAGAGAGTCCCAAAGAAGTTGGACCCAAGAAGGAATACACCAAGGCACATCATCATTACATTAGCCAAAATTAAAATGAAGGAGAGAATCCTAGAAGCAGCAAGAGCTAAGGGGACAGTCACCTACAAAGGAGTTCCCATCAGACTGTCAGCGGATTTCTCAAAAGAGACACTACAGGCAAGAAGGGGCTGGAAAGAAGTATTCCAAGTCATGAAATCCAAAGACCTACAACCAAGATTGCTTTACCCAGCAAAGCTTTCATTTAGAATGGAAGGGCAGATAAAGTGCTTCTCAGATGAGGTCAAGTTCAAGGAGTTCATCATCACCAAGCCCTTATTATATGAAATGTTAAAGGGACTTACCTAAGAAAAGGAAGATAAAAAAGGTGAACAGTGAAAGGACAGCAAACTCACAGTTATTAACAACCACACCTAAAATAAAAGCAAACTAAGAGGACAGCTAGATCAGGAGCAGGACCATAGAAATGAAGATCACATGGAGGGTTAGCAACAGGGGAGTGGGAGGAGGAGAAGGGGGGATAAGGTACAGAGAATAAGTAGCATGGACGGTAGGTAGAAAATAGACAGTGGGGAGGGCAAGAGTAGTGTGGGAAATGTAGAAGCTAAGGAACTTATGACACATGGACATGAATTAAAGGGGGAGAATGTGTGGGGAGGGGGTATGCAGGGTGGAGGGGAATGAAGGGGTGGAAATAGAACAACTGTAATGGCATAATCAATAAAATATATATTTTAAAAAGTTAAAAAAAATCTCCATGTCCTCTGTGCTGTTATTTTTCAGTAACTTCCTTAGGCTGATTTTACAAAAATTGTATTATAAAATTTATATTATTAAAAAATAAAAACACAAAAATTATGACCATGCAGCTCCTTAACTACAGCTTGAGAATTTTCTGGGTGATTACCTTGTTACAGTTAGAGCAGGTGGTTCAGGTGAGGCCTGGCATCTATGTATGAGTAAGAGGAGGATGCCTGGTTCATTGTCATCTGTACATGGATCAGTGGCTTGCCACATAACTGTCATTTAGTGCTTCACAGTGCTCAATAATGAAGTCAGCATTAGAATTAATTAAGAAAACTGATTTTTCAGCTATTTGATTACTTCTTTCTTTCTCTCTGAGTACTTCACATTTACTTGAAACAGCCAAGTGAATTTCAGCTTCTTTCCTTTCTGGCACATGACATTAGAACTCTGCTCAGTAGTTCAGTAATACTCACTGGCTTTTCAGCACGTTTCACTGATTTTTTTCCCTGAATTTTGAGCCAATAATTACTGAGAACCTATTACTCTTTCATTGTGGGGCATAGAAAGATCAAGTATATGTGATCCTTCTTCACAAAGAGCATAAATAATGAGAATTCAAGTTGGTATCTCAAAGAAAAGGGTAAGTGGAAATTGTACAATAGAGATAATGCCTCGAGCTAGTTAAGATTGGAGGAGGTTTCTGGGCCTCTTAAGTAGCCCTTAAAAATGGGCAAAGCACTGACAAATAGATATGGCAGAGTTGCTGTTACTTCCTCTCTTTATTTCCTTCTTTTGAATGTGTGACATCAGTCTTTAGTATCTAACTATTGCCTAAACCTACTTGTTGTATCTACCTTCACATTGTCAAATCCAGTGGCCAGCTCTCATTCCTCACCTTAACTGAACTCTCAGTGACATTTGACTGAGTTCAACTGTTGTTCTCGAAACACTTTCTTTTCTTGGCATATGGCACACTGCATACGCTCCTGATTTTCCTGGTGCCTAGGTGGTCACTTGTTTCTAGCTTCCTTTGTTGTAACATGCTTTTAAAGATGTGTAAATTTTGGCATGCCATTTCAGTAGCCCATTGGTTCTTAAACCTGGTTGTACTGCAGACTATCAATCTTAAAAATTAAACATCAGGTTATTGAGCAGCAAATGAGTTTATATAAGAATAGCAGAAGAATTTAACTTTGGGACACATGAACTATGGAAAACCATAGACAATTCTGAAGAGATGAAAGGGAAGTCAACTTTTATTGGATTTCAGGCATTAATTGGGGAGGGTTGTTTTGAACAGGAGTCCGGGGGAATGAATATTCCAGGGTGTAACCATTTCTTATTGGTGGCAAACGGAGGGCAGTTGCTGTTGCTGAGTCAGGCAGGAAATAAATTTTCTTTTGTTTTGCTGGTTATGTTAGCTGTGATGAGTGGTAGGTGCATGAGACCTCTCCCTTCATGGCTTGCAGACTCCATTTTTGAATGCTTTCTTTATTCACTTTCACAAGAGATTTAAAAATTCACTAATACCCTGGGCCCTGCTTACAGAGATTTAGATTGAGTTGGTCTGGGGATGGGGGAGGGTGGTATCCATATTTTATTTAAAAACCTCCCTCAGTGAATTGAATGTGTGGCAGGGTTGAGAATCACTGAATGAAATGATATCATCCAGTTCAACAATGCTAAATAATACATAAAATATCTGGTGATTGAAATGGAAGTCTTCATCCTTGAGCACTCCCTTGAACTTCAGACTTATAACTAAGGATCAGTAGACATTTCCACATTGCTGTCTAATGCCAATTTCAAAATTAACATGCTCAAAATTGACCTTTGGTTTCACCATACAAATCTGCTCCTTTTCCAGTGTTTCTTTTTTCAGAACATGGCACATCCCATAATTCACCCTTGCTCAGGGCCCAAAGCTAGGAGTTATCCAGAATTCCTGTCATTCTTTCATTTTCCATATCCAATTATAGACAAATTTTTCCTATCTTCCAAATTAATCTTTAATTTTCTCCTTTCTTAAGATGTTTACCTCTATATCCCCAGCCTAAGCCACAGTCTTTTATTTAGACTGGGCCTGCATCCTTCTTACCTGTCTCCAGTGTTTACTCTTTCCACCCTTCCCACAAGTTTCTATATACCTGCAAAGTGATCCTTCTGAAAAATAAGTAAAATTATATCACTCTCTAATCTTGATTTTCAAAATACTTTCCATCCCACTGAGAATAAAACCCACATCTTTACCATAGGTCATAGTTTTGGGGATTGGTTTCTGGTTACTCTGACCTCATTTCCTACCTTCTTTCTTGAAACTGCCGGGTCAAGGTGCATCAGCGACACTGGTTTCCTTGCCGTTCCTATAGTTCCTCAAAGGTCTTTGTACCTACTTGGCATGCTCTCTAAACTGTATACTTGCCCTGCCCCCTGTTTTACATGCATTTTGCAGTGGAGACTTGTGATAGGAGTTTTTCTGGGGCTATGTAGGTGCACATCTATTGAAGCTAGCTATAGGTGAGCATGATGGTGTAGGCCAGTGATAGAAGACAGGGACTGGTCTGGGCCCACAGGCAGCTGTAGGGGCCCTGGCTGTTGAAATACTCTCTTATAGTACCTATAAGTACCTACACTGTCCCCCTGGGGTATGTGCACACTGCAGTGGAAACTGGTGATGGGAGTTGAACCAGGGATTTGCAAGTGCACAGCTGGAGGGGCTAGTTTGGAGTGCTTGCAGGGCAATGGAGGTCAGCTGCTGGGGTCTAGGCTGGTGTCTTGCACTCTCAAAGCTGCAGAGGCCTGAGCTGGCTGCTAGTGGAGCTAAGGGAAGGGAGCAGGGAGGGACTCAGGTGTTTGGCATCAGTGAGTGTGGATACCTATGGGGTGAAAGTTGATAAAATCTGAAGGTAGTCCATTGTGGCTGTGTTAGTCATAGGTTTCATCAATACTGAAATCTGCTGGGTTTGTCTGCAGGGGAGGTCATTGTGAATTGCAGTGGTTCCTGTTGGTGGCTGCAACTAGTAGCTCTTGCTTTTCTTCCTTGTTCTTAGCCATCTCTATGAATCTCAGCTTTCTGGTCTGAGTGGGGTTAAACGAATGCAGGATCATTGTACAGTGTCCCAGTAGGCTGGAGAAACTGTTTGCTTACCCAGCTCTTCCTTTCCTGCTGATGGAAACTGTAGCTGGGAAGTTCCCTCTTGGCCCTGAATGATTCTGGTTTGGGGCATGGAATGATACAGGCAAAATGATACTGTGCTTCTTGTCTTCTTGTGAGATTATTCTCAGGATTTTTGTTCCTCTGTGTTGCTAAAATTTTTTAATAGGGCTCTAGAACTCTCCTAGATCTGTATTTGTTTATAATAGTTGTCTAGTTGTTGATCTTTAAAAAAATTTTATTTAGTTATTTTTCAAGTACAGTTTTCTGTCTATTTCTCCCATCCCAACCCACCCCAGCCCATGCTCCCCACCTCCCCAACATTTACACCCCCCTTAGTTACTGTATCCGTGACCTTCATACTCCAAATCCTCCAAATCCCTCCCATTTTCCCCCTAAATGCCCCCCCTCTCCCCTCTGGTAGCTGTCCCCCTGTTCTCTATCTCAGTGTCTTTGTTTTTATTTTGCTTGCTTCTTTGTTTTGTTACTTAGCTTCCTGTTAAAGGTGAGATTATATGGAATTTGTCTTTCAACACCTGGCTTATTTCACTCAGCATAATGCTTTCCAGTTCCATCCATGTTGTTGCAAAGGGTAGCAGCTCCTTCTTTGTTTCTGCTGCATAGAATTCCATTTTGTATATGTACCATGATATTTTGATCCATTCATTTACTGACAGGCACCTAGGTTGCTTCCAGCTCTTGGCTATTGTAAACTGTGCTGCTATGAACATTGTAGTGCATAGGTTCTTTGAAATTGATGTTTTAGGATTCTAAGGATATAATCCTAGCATTGGAATTGCTGGGTCAAAAGGCAGGTCAATTTTTATTTTTCTGAGAAAATTCCATACTGTTTTCTATAATAGTTGTACCAGTCTGCAATCCTGCCAACAGTGAAGTAGGGTCCCCTTTTCCCCACAACCTCTCCAACATTTGTTGTTTGTTGCTTTGTTTATGATAGCCATCCTGACTGGTGTAAAGTAATATCTCATTGTGGTTTTAATTTGCATCTCTCTGATAGCTAATGATTTTGAGCATCTCTTCATGTGTCTCTGGATATTCTGCATGTCCTTGGAGAAGTGTGTGTTCAAGTCCTTTTTCCATTTTTTAATTGGGTTAGTTGTCTTCTTAGAGTGCAGTCGTGTGAGTTCTTTGTATATTTTGGAGATTAAACCTTTGTCTGAGGTATCGTTGGCAATTATGTTTTCCCATACAGTTGGTTGTCTTTTTATTTTAATACTATTTTCTTTAGCTATGCAGAAGCTTTTTATTTGGATGAGATCCCATTTGTTTATTCTTTCCTTTATGTCCCTTGCTCTAGGGGACATATCAGTAAAAATGTTGCTGTGTGAAATATCTGAGATTTTCCTGCCAATGTTCTCCTCCAGGACTTTAATGGTTTCAAGGCTTATATTTAAGTCTTTTATCCACCTTGAATTTATTTTGGTGTATGGTGTAAGCTGGTGCTCAAGTTTCATTTTTTTGCACGTAGCTGTCCAGTTCTCCCAACACCATTTGTTGAAGAGGCTACCTTTACTCCATTTTATGTTACTGCCCCCTTTGTCGAATATTAATTGACTGTAGAGAGTTGGGTTTATTTCTGGGCTCTCTGTTCTGTTCCATTGGTCTATGTGCCTGTTTTTATGCCAGTACCAGGCTGTTTTGATTACAGTGGCCTTGTAATACAGTTTGATAGCAGGTATGGTGATCCCTCCTACTTTGTTCTTCTTTCTCAAAATTGCAGCTGCTATTCAGGCTCATTTATGGTTCCATATAAAATTTTTAAGTGTTTGTTCTATGTCTGTGAAATATGCCATTGGTACTTTAATAGGTATTGCATTGAATCTGTAAATTGCTTTGGGTAGTATGGACATTGTGATGGTGTTAAGTCTTCCAATCCATGAACAAGGTATGTGTTTCCATTTGTGTGTGTCTTCCTTGATATCTTTCTTCAGGGCTGTGTAGTTTTCTGCATACAGGTATTTTACCTGCTTAGTTGGGTTTATTCCCAGATATTTTATTTTTGTTTTTGCTATAACGAGTGGGATTTTTTTTCTTGATTTCTGCTTCTGCTGATTCATTGTTGGTATACAAAAATGCCTTTGATTTCCGGATATTGACTTTGTAACCTGCTGTTATGCCAAATTCATTAATTAGTTTGAGCAGTTTTTTGTTAGACTCTGTAGGATTTTCCATGTACACTATCATGTCATCTGCAAACAGTGACAGTTTTGCTTCCTCCTTTCCTATTTGGATGCCTTTTATTTCCTTTTCTTGCCTGATTGCTGTGGCTAAATATTCTAATACTATATTGAATAGAATTGGTGAAAGTGGACATCCTTGTCTTGTTCCTGATCATAGTGGAAAATATTTTAGTTTTTGTCCATTGAGTATGATATTGGCTGTAGGTCTTTCATATATGGCCTTTATTATATTGAGGAATGCTCCCTCTATTCCCACTTTGTTAAGTGTTTTTATCATAAATGGGTGTTGTACCTTATCAAAAGCTTTTTCCATGTCTATTGATATGATCATGTGGTTTTTGTCTTTGCTTTTGTTTATGTGATGTATTACATTTACTGATTTGCGAATATTGAACCATCCTTGCATCCCTGGGATGAATCCCACTTGGTCATGCTGTATGATCTTTTGGATACATTGGATGTGATTTGCCAATATTTTGTTGAGGATTTTAGTGTCTATGTTCAGCAGCGATATTGGTCTGAAGTTTTCTTTCTTTCTTGTGTCTCTATCTGGTTTTGGAATTAGGATGAAACTGACTTCATAAAAAGAATTTGGGAGTTTTCCATCCTTCTGGATTTTTTGGAATAGTCTGTGGAGAATAGGGGTTAGCTCTTCCTTAAATGCTTTGTAGAATTCTCCTGTGAAACCATCTGGTCCAGGGCTTTAGTGTGATGGGAGTTTTTTGATTACTGCTTCAATTTCTTTTGCTGTTATTGGTCTGTTCAGATTTTCTGCATCTTTTTCATTGAGTTTTGGAACATTATATTTTACTAGAAATGTGTTTCCCCTAGGTTTTCAAATTTCTTGGCATACAGTTCTTCATAGTAATTTCTTACAATCCCTTCTATTTCTGTGGTGTCAGTTGTAATCTCTCCTCTTTCATTTCTGATTGTGTTTATTTGTGTCCTCTCTTCTTTTCTTGATGAGCCTACTTAAAGGCTTGTCTATTTTGTTTATCTTTTCAAAGAACCAACTCCTGGATTCATTGATCCTTAAAATTGTGCTTTTAATCTCTATGTCATTTAGTTCTGCTCTGATCTTGGTTATTTCTTTCCTTCTACTTGCTCTGGGCTGTCTTTGTTGTTGTTTTCGAATTCTTGAAGGCATACAGTTAGGTTGTTTGTTTGAAATATTTCTATCTTTTTTGGTAGGCCTGTATTGCTATACATTTCCCTCTCAGGACTGCCTTTGCTGTGTCCCATAAGTTTTGGGTTGTTGTGAGATCATTTTCAATTGTTTCCAGAAACGTTTTGCTTTTTTCCCTAATTTCATTCTTGACCTATTCATTGTTTAATAGCATACCATTCAGTCTGCATGATTTTGGGTGCTTTGGGTTTTTTCTTTTATGGTTGGTTTCCAATTTCCAATTTCAATCCCTTGTGGTCAGAGGCGATGCTTGGTATGATTTCAATTTTCTTGAATTTGTTGAGGTTTGTTTTGTGTCCTATGATGTGGTCTATCTTTGAAAATGTTCCGTGTGCATTTGAAAAGAATGTGTATTTAGGTTCTTTAGGATGAAGGGCTCTATATATATCAGTTAAGTCCTTTTCATCTAGGGTGTTGCTTAATGCCGCAATGTCATTGTTGATATTTTGTTTGGAAGATCTATCCATTTGATAGTGGGGTATTAAAAACTCCTACTATAATTCTGTTGCTGTCAATATCTTTCTTGAATTCCTCTAAGATTTTCTTGATATCTTTGCGTGTTCCTATGTTGTATGCATATATATTTACAATGTTAATGTGTTCTTGGTGGATTCTTCCCTTGAGTATTATGAAGTGACCTTCTGTGTCTCTCTTAATGGCCCTTTTTTTGTCTATTTTGTCTGATATGAGAATTCTTACCCCAGCTTTTTTTTCTTGTCCATTTGCTTGGAAAATTTGTTTCCAGCCTTTCACTTTTAGTCTGTGATGGTCTTTTGTCCTGAGGTGGGTCTCTTGTAGGCAGAATATGTGAGGGTAGTACTTTCTTATCCATTCAGCTCTTCTGTGTCTTTTGATTGGAGCATTTAATCCAGTTACATTTAATGTTATTATTTATAGGTACTTATTGCCATTTTTGTACCTGTGTTTCTCTATGTCTCTCTCTTTTCCTTCCTTTCCTTAAAACAATCCTTTTAGTATTTCTTGTAGGGCTGGTTTGGTGGCAGCATATTCTTTTAGACTCCTTTTGTCTTGGAAGCTCTTTATTTGGCCTTCTAGCTTGATTGAGAGCCTTGCTGGGTAAAGTAGCCTTGGTGTAGGCCTCTGATTCTCATTACTTGGAATATTTCTTGCCATTCTCTTCTTGCTTGGAGTGTTTCCATTGAGAAGTCAGTAGCTAACCTTATTGGGGCTCCCTTGTATGTTATTTCTTTTTTCTCCCTTGCTGCCTTTAAGATTCTCTCTTTGTCTTGGAATTTTGCCATTTTGATGATGATGTGTCTTGAAGTGGGCCTCTTTGGGTTCCTCTTGATTGGGACTCTCTGTGACTCCTGGATTTGTGTGACTTTTTCTCTCATCAAATTAGGGAAGTTTTCTCTCATTACTCTTTCAAATAGGTTTTCTATCCCTTGTTCTTCTTTTCCTTCTGGTATTCCTATTATTCGGGGATATTATTATGTTTCATATTTTCTTGCATTTCTCTTAATCCCTCTTCATTCTTTCTGAACCTCTTTTCATTTTCTTGCTCTTTCTGTGAGATGTTTTCTACTTTTTCCTCCAACTTGCTAATCCAATTCACAGCTTCATCTTTACTACTGTTGAAACTTTCTACTGTGTTCTTCAATTCGGAAATTGTATTCTTCATTTCCTCTTGTCCCTTGCTGATAGTTTCTATTTCCTTTTTCATGTTGATGTAGTTTTCAGTGAGATCATTATAGCTCCCCTGTAGTTTCTGGTAGCTCATTGTTAGCTCTTTGAACTTCCTGATAACCAGTGCTTTGAATTCAGTATCTTATAGTTGATTAGCCTCTATTTTATCTAACATTCTTTCTGAAGCTTTCACTTTTTCTTTCATTTGGGGATTGTTTCTTTGTCTTCCCATTGTTTGTGAGACTCTTGTTGTTAACCTCAGCTTGTAAAATTGATCTGGTCTTTCTCCCTGGGTTTATGGTGTGAACTTCTGTCATATAATACCTGTGAATTTCAGTCGTGCGGACTCTTTCAGGTATCTTGATGTTCTTCATTTCCACTTCCTCCTTTTTTCATGTGTGTGTAATCAGTTGGAGGGGGAGGCAAAATGGTTTATGACAGCAGAAGAATATTTTATGATATTTACAGTCACTGCCGGTAGAGAGGGGATAGGCGATCTTT
This sequence comes from Artibeus jamaicensis, assembly GCF_021234435.1. NCBI lineage: Eukaryota > Metazoa > Chordata > Mammalia > Chiroptera > Phyllostomidae > Artibeus > Artibeus jamaicensis. Next base: position 2,138,494 of record NW_026522028.1, on the reverse strand, counting down.
CGGGTATATATAGCATTAACCGTATTCTTCAACCCAACTTGCCACTTTTACGAAAGGATGGACAAAAGATAAGCCTCTTGTTGGGGAGGGAAGGCTTGTGAGTTGGAACTAAAAAGCAGTGAGGTTGCAGATGGTCAGATTTTGAGATTAGGTCAGAGTAAGGAGTAGTAAATAGGTGTAGTATGTACTCAAATAAAGTTAATTACTCCAGTAATAGAATTCAGGAACTTGTAAAGTTGGCTATGTTCTGGTAGATTTGTTGTGAAGTATTTACAATTATATGGAATAGCTATTATTTACAATAGTATTAGAGCAACAATCGTATGACCAACTCTATGAAATCTGTCTGAATAGGGGGTGTAGAGCTTCGGGTAGTGTGCTAAAGGAAAACAGGACACATGAGGTATAGAAAATTAGAAATATATTGTGGAGGAAAGAACAGAGGAAACCTGTCTAATATTGCAATAAAACCAGCCAAGACTAAGAATCCTATACAGAAGGAAGAGGAATACAAAGATACTATTAGAATATAAAAGAAGTTAGAATGATGAAAAAAAAAATACTAGTATGCAGCAACTTGTGGCTTCTGTGCTGTAGCAAAGTGAACTTTGTCTCTCTGTCTCTATTGTTGGGATGCCCTCTCCTTGGGTCCCACTCTGGTCTTTTTGCAGTTCCCAGTTGTTTGTGTCTCTTGTGGGTAAAAGAAAACAAAGCAACAAACAAACAAAAGAAAACAACAGAAAAGAAGAAGGCAGGAGAAGGGAGGAGAAAGCGATAAGTTTTGGAAGACGAGAAGGACTAAAACAATTAAAAAAGAAAGAAGAGGATCAAAGTATTGAAAGATAAAGCAATAGTAAAATTAAAATTCTATAAGATTACTAAAAAAAACCCCCAAAACCCCCAAACAACCCCCCCAAAAGAAAACGAAAAAAAAAAAAAAACTTCCCCTGTTTGTTTTAAACTGTCCACACCAGTTTTTCTGGTTGCAGCAGGACCTCTCTGTGGGCTGGGTTGTCAGCGCGCCAGCCAGGCTGCCAGACTGGGATGCGGGCGCCAGCGTACCCGCCAGGCTGCCTGGGCCCCTTGGTCTCTGGCTTGGTATTACCTCTCTGCCTTGGTATTACCTCTCTGCCAGGCTGGGTGGGAAGCAAGCCAAGCTGTCCCAGGAGAACACCTCAGTTCACTTTCAAAAAAAAAAAAAAAAAAAAAAAACCTCTCCTGACAGCCTGCCTCTCAACCCAGCCCAATGCCCAGCCAGACCAGTGTCAACAATGTGACTCTCCATTCTCCCAAGCTGATGACCACAGAGTCCGAAGACGGACACGGTCCTTTGTTCTTGTTTCTCTCTGTGTAAATTCAATCAGACAGGCCTCTGCCTGGCACTGCCCAGATCGGAGAGAGAAAGCTGCTCACCTGCGCTGGTCACCTACCGCCGCTGAGTGTCCAGGCTCCCATGGATGACTCCTCCGGCACCGGTCCCAGGCCCGCCCCAATGGGGCAGCACCAGAGTGCACAGCCCTGGGCGCCGACCCCTCTGCCACTCCTATCTCCACTCAACTCCCCAGTAGTCACTGACCTGCTGCTGACTGGACCCTAAGCGTCTGTCACAATCGCTGCTCTCCCAATTTCAAAATGCTGTGGATCTGTTAGTTGATTGAGCTATTTCTTAGTAGCTCTGCCAGGATTTTCACCCACGTGTAGGGAAGCTGGAATCTGGTCATTCCTACTCAGTCGCCATCTTCCTTCAGTCTCTTGATCTTTTTTAAAAAAAATTATTTATTTATCTTTAGAGGGGAAGGAGAGAAGGAGAGAAACATCAACGTGTGGTTGCCTCTCATGAGTCCCCTGCTGGGGACTGGCCTGCAACCCAGGCATGTGCCCTGACTGGGAATCCAACCTTGATTTTTTGGTTCGCAGGCCCAAGCTAAATCCACTGAGCCACTCCAGCCTGGGATAATTGTTGATATTTGTGGGGGGTGTGGGTGGGGTGGGGGTAGGGGGGGTGTGGAAAATGGAGTCTCCTATGTCTGCCGTCATTTTGGTGATGTCAGTCCTACAGGTGAAATTTGAATCCTATGCAGATGTGAAAGGAAAACATAATACAATGTATTTCTAAAAGGAATTGAATATGTATTCTAAAAAGTTCACTCATGTGAATCTGACCTTTGATAGTGTGGTGATTTACTTCAAACATAAAGTGGGAATGATCATCCTCTATCATGTTACTAGTAAATGATGCTGGCATTTCAATATGTAAATGCTAACTATTATGGTAAAATGCAAATATGGTCAGTAGTTCTCAAAACAGAATAGCTGAAGTACACACTTTAACATTACTTATTATAAAACTTAAAATGTAATAAGGAAGAAGTAATTATTCCAACCTCCAAATGTCTTACATTACTAAATTGTAAAAATGAACAGCCTTTTAATGCAATTTTGCCATCTTTACTCATGATAATTTCTAAAGCTCATGTATTTTTCCTGTTGGATCCATTACTGAAAATTATTTGAAACACAGTGCTAACCTAAACATGAATATGAGATGTGAAAAGGCAATGTGTGACTGTGGGGATTGGGATGAAGAAGTGTGCTCTTACCCCAATGTCTAGTAGTTTCTGTTACTGAGAAGAATAAAATATTTGTTGATATACTTAGACTCTTTTATTCTTTAGTGTTTGTTTTTTAGAAGAATAAAAGCCAATATTCCAGTTTAACAATAGATGTGACATACGCAGATGACATGATAGTGTACATGGAAAATCCTATAGACTCTACCCAAAAACTGCTCAAACTAATTAATGAATTTGGCAAAACAGCAGGATACAAAGTCAATATCCAGAAATCAAAGGCATTTTTGTATACAAACAACGAATCAGCAGAAGCAGAAATCAAGGAAAAAATCCCATTTGATATAGCAAAAAGAAAAATAAAATATCTGGGAATAAACCTAACCAAGGAGGTAAAAGACCTGTATGCAGAAAACTACACAGCACTGAAGAAAGAAATCAAGGAAGACACAAACAAATGGAAACATATACCGTGTTCATGGATTGGAAGAATTAACATCATCAAAATGTCCATACTACCCAAAGCAATATACAGATTCAATGCAATACCTATTAAAGTACCAATGGCGTATTTCACAGACATAGAACAAACAATTCAAAAATTTATATGGAATCATAAACGAGCCCGAATAGCAGCTGCTCTTTTGAGAAAGAAGAACAAAGTAGGAGGGATCACAATACCTGATATCAAACTGTATTACAAAGCCACTGTAATCAAAACAGCCTGGTACTGGCATAAAAACAGGCACATAGACCAATGGAACAGAACAGAGAGCCCAGAAATCAACCCAACCCTCTACAGTCAATTAATATTCGACAAAGGGGGCAGTAACATAAAATGGAGTAAAGATAGCCTCTTCAGCAAATGGTGTTGGGAGAACTGGACAGCTACGTGCAAAAAAATGAAACTTGAGCACCAGCTTACACCATACACCAAAATAAATTCAAGGTGGATAAAAGACTTAAATATAAGCCATGACACCATTAAAGTCCTAGAGGAGAACATTGGCAAGAAAATCTCAGATATTCCATGCAGCAACATTTTTACGGATATGTGCCCTAGAGCAAGGAATATAAAGGAAAGAATAAACAAATGGGATCTTATCAAAATAAAAAGCTTCTGCATGGCTAAAGAAAACAGTATTAAATTAAAAAGACAACCAACTGTATGGGAAAACATATTTGCCAATGATACCTCAGACAAAGGTTTAATCTCCAAAATATACAAAGAACTTACATGACTCCACTCTAGGAAGACATCGAACCCAATTAAAAAATGGGAAAAGGACTTGAACAGACACTTCTCTAAAGAGGACATACAGAATATCCAGAGACACATGAAGAGATGCTCAATATCGTTAGCTATCAGAGAGATGCAAATTAAAACCACAATGAGATACCACTTTACACCAGTCAGGATGGCTATAATAGACAAAGCAACAAACAACAAATGTTGGAGAGGGTGTGGGGAAAAGGGGACCTTAGTTCACTGTTGGTGGGATTGTAGACTGGTACAACCATTATGGAAAACAGTATGGAATTTTCTCAGAAAAATAAAAATTGACCTGCCTTTTGACCCAGCAATTCCACTGCTAGTATTATACCCCAAGAATCCTAAAACATCAGTTTCAAAGAACCTATGCACTACAATGTTCATAGCAGCACAATTTACAATAGCCAAGAGTTGGAAGCAACCTAGGTGCCCATCAGTAAATGAATGGATCAAAAAATTGTGGTACATATACACCATGGAATTTTATGCAGCAGAGAGAAAGAAGGAGCTACTACCTTTTTGCAACAACATGGATGGAACTGGAAAGCATTATGCTGAGTGAAATAGGCCAGGCATTGAAGGACAAATACCATATGATCTCACCTTTGACAGGAAGCTAAAGAATAAAACAAACAAGCAAACAGAATAAAAACAAAGACGCTGAAATAGAGAACAAGTGGGCAGCGACCAGAGGGGAGAGGGAAGGGAACTTAAGGGGAAAAAGGGGGAGGGAGTTTGAGGAACAAGTATGAATGACACAGAGATGAGGACTGGGGGAGGGGAACAGGAGGGAGGGGGGAGACTGGGCGGGGGGGGGGGAAGAGGAAAAAAAAATGTACTTGAAAAGTAACCAAATAAAAAAAAAAAAAAAAAGAAATTCCCTGATATAGATAAAGTGTATGGAAAGTAAATTTCCTGAGTAATTTTATGTCAAAAATGCCTTTATCTTTCCTTCATACTTGATTTAGAGTTTAGTTGTATATCCAGTTGCAATATAAACACATAGAGATAAGAATTACTTCAAGTGACTTTAGAACACAGTATTTTTACTATATATTCTTATCAGATAAATTCTATCCCTTTTTTTATGTTATTAGTAGTATTCACATACTAAATTTCATTGTGTGGTCCAATTATTAGTACTTATATTGTAATTTTGAAATCTATTTTATGTAGAGAATAGAAAAATGCAAGTTACAAATTATATTACTGCTTTGGGGAGCCAAAAGTTTTGGTATAAAGATAGATATGAGGATAAAAATGTTTTAAAATTAAGTAAAAATGCTGTAGTGTTACATGCAAATTGTAACTATCAAAAAAAAAATATCCAAATACAAGTAAACTTTTTGAACATTAAATAACCATTTAATTTATCTTCACAATTTGCGTTATATTTGGTTATCTCAGAATAAGGACTTATGCTTTAAAAAATAGTAAGCTCTAAGTTTTTTTTAGATGAAATAGGTATGTAACATTACATAAATTTCAGATGTACAACATTGTAATTTGATGTCTGTATGCACTACAGAATGATCACCACCCAAGTTATAGTTACCATCTTTCATCATATAATTGATCCCTTTCACCCATTCCACCTTCTTTCCTCACTTCACCCCCCTCCCCAAACCCACTTTCCTTGTGATAACCACCAGTCTGTTCTTTGTACCTATGACTTTGTTTTTGTTTTATGTTTCAGGGTTTTTGTTGTCCACATATGAATGAAATCATATGATATTTGTCTTTCTCCGTTTGACTTATTTCACCTTCAGGGTCCATCCACATTATTGAAAATGGTAAGATTTCATTTTTTTATGATCGATGTGTGTATATACATTGTATATATCACATTTCTTTATCCATTTAGGTTGCTTCCATATCTTGGCCATCATAAATAATGCTTCAATGAATATAGGGGTGCATATATCTTTTCAAATTAGTGTTTTTATATTCTTTAGATAAATACCCAGAAGTGGAATTACTGGGTCATATGGCAGTTCTACTTTTAGCATTTTGAGAAGCTTTTGTATTGTTTTCTGTATTGGCTGTAGCAATTTGCATTCCTGCCAGCAATGCACAAGGGTTCCCTTTCCTCTGCATCCTCAGCTTTTATTGTTTCTTGTCTGTTTGATAATAGTCATTCCAACAGGTGTGAAGTGATATCTCATTTTGGTTTTGATTTGCATTTCCCTAAAAATTAGTGATGCTGAATGACTTTTCATATGCCTGTTTGCCATCTGTATATCTTCACTGGAAAACAGTCTGTTCAGATCTTCTGCCCATTTGTGAATCTTGTTGTTTGTTTGTTTTTAAGTTATGTGAGTTCTTTATATTAACCCCTTGTCAGATGTATAATTTAAAAATATCTTCTCCTATCCAGTAGGCTGCCTTTTTGTTTTAGTGATAGTTACTTTGGCTGTATAGAAGCCATTTAGTTTGATGTCCCATTTGTTTCTTTCTGCTTTCATTTCTTTTGCCTTTGGAGTCAGGTACACAAAAAAGTTGCTAAGGCCGATTTCAAGGATCTTGCTGTGTATATTTTCTTCTGGGAATTTTATAGTTTTAGATATTTAATACATTTTGAGTTACTTTTTGTATGTAGTATAAGGTAGTCCTGATGGGTCCTGTTTTGTTCTTTTGCATGTTACAGTTTAGTTTTCATTTATTTAGGAGACTATCCTTTCTCCATTGTATGTGCTGGGCTCCTTCATTATAAATTAATGTCCATACAGGTGTGGGTTTATTTCTGAACACTTAATTCTCTTCCATTGATCTATATGTCTGTTTTTATGCCAATGTGTTGTTTTGATTACTATAGCTTTTATGTATACAGTCATGTGCCACTTAATGATGGGGATACAGTCTGAGATATGTGTCTCTGGGTAATTCTGTCATTATGTAAACATCTTTGTGTGTACTTAGACAAACTTAGGCGATACAGTCTATTACAAACTTAGACTATATGTTGTAGCCTATTGCTCTTAGGCTACAAGTTTATACAATGTGTTACTGTACAAAACAACACAAGATTAAATCAAATGCAAGAGAAAATTATGTAATCAAGAGATGTGGCGAGCATGAGATGTATGAGGCTGTTGCTAGCATAATACAGTTTAACAGCATATTGTTTTATAGCAAACATTTTTTATAAGTAGAAAGAATACACTCTTAAAATAACAGTAACATGTATAGTATAAATAAATATTGGGTTGGCCAAAAAGTTTGTTTAGTTTTTTTCTGTACAATGGCTCTAGTAGTGCTTAGTTGTCCTTACCTTCATTTGAAACAATTTTGTTAAATAGTATTGTGACAGCTGTCATATCAGTGTGCATTAAAAAACTTATCAAAATTGGTGAATTTTTGTGCAGCCATTTTGTTGTATTATGCTTTATTGTTTCAAGAAAGCTAAAAAACACAACTGAAGTGCAAAAAAAAAAGATTTGTGAAGTGTGTGGAGAGGTCCTCTGACTGATCAAAAAGTGGTTTGCAAAGATTCTTGGTACTATTGACGTTTTGGCCAGATAATTCTTTGCTCTGGGTCTGTCTTACGCATTGGAAGGTGTTTAGCAGCAGCCCTGGCCTCTACCCACTAGAAGCCAATAGTGGGGGATAGCCAACATAGTCAAAATATCCAAATCAATAAAGTTATCGGTGAACATGAAAAATGTGTCTTTTAATCTATGGAAAAATCATAATGAACTTTTTGGTCAATCTTACATAAATCAGTAAGTAACATAGTCATTTATTATCATTATCAAGTATTATGTACTGTACATAAGTGTATGTGGTAAACATTTATGCAACTGGCAGCACATTAGCTTTGTTCACAATAGCATCACCACAAACATGTGAACAATGCTTTGTGCTATGACATTATGATGGATACAATGTCACTGGGAAACAGTGATTTTTCAGCTTCATTATAAAGTTTTATCCTCAATTTTATTTTGTGTTGCTTTTGGGTATACAGCTTACTGGTTAGACAATCATATACTCTAGGTAGTGTTTCCTTCAATATTTCCAGCATGCCAGCTGGCACCATACACAGTTATTGCAATATTATTGATTATATTTCTTATGCTTACTCCCCATGACTATTGCATAACTGCCGATTTGTGCTTCTTAGTCCCTTCACTTCTTCCACTCAGTCCCCTGAACATCTTCCCCTCTGGCAACCGACAGTTCTCTCTCTGTATCCATGAGTCTGTTTCAATTTTGTTTATTTATTTTGTTCTTTAGATTACACATATAATGAATTCATATGGTATTTGTCTTTCTCTGACTTATTTTTTTTAACATAATGCCCTTTAGGTACATGCATGGTGTTGCAAATGGTAAAATTTCATTCTTTTTATGGTTGAGTAGTATTCCATTGTGTATCTGTGCCACCACTATTTTATTCACTCATCTATTGATGGACAGTCAGGTTGCTTCCATAGCTTGGATATTGTTAATAATGCTGCAGTGAATATCAGAGTGCATACATTCTTTCAAATTAGTGTTTTGGGTTTCTTTGGATAAATTCTCACAAGTAGAATCACTGGTCATAAGGCAGTTCCATTTTTCAGTTTTTGAGGAGACTCCATAATGTTTTCCACAGTGGTTGCACCAGTCTGCATTCCCACCAACAGTGTATGAAAGTTCCCTTTTCTCCAAATCATTGCCAACACTTACATGGATTAAAAAATATATATATATATATATATATATATATATATATATATATTTATTTATTTTTAGAAAGAGGGGAAGGGAGGGAGAGAAACATCAATGTGTGGTTGCCTCTAGTGTGCCCCCTACTGAGGATCTGGCCTGCTGCCCAGGCATGTGCTCTGACTGGGAATCGAACCAGCAGCCCTTTAGTTTGCAGGCCCGTGCTCAATCCACTGAGCTATACCAGCCAGGACTAAAGATTTTATTTATCTTTTAGAGTGGGGAAGGGAGGGAGAAAGAGAGGGAGAGAGACATCAATATGTGGCCACACCAGCCAGGACTTATTCATGGATTTATTGATGGTAACAGTTCTGACAGGTGTGAGGTGGTATCTCACTGTGGTTGTAATTTGATTTCTCTGACAATCAGTGATGTTGAGCATGTTTTTGAACATCTCATAATATGTCTGTTGGCCTTCTGCATGTCCTCTTTGGAGAAGTGTGTATTCAGGCCCTCTTCCCACTTTTTGATTGGACTGTTTGGGGGTTTTTTTTTGGGGGGGGTGTTGAGTAGTATGAGTTCTTTATAAATTTTGGATATCATTGCCCTTACCTTTATAAGATATATCATTGGTGAGTATGTTCCCCACCTAGTAAGTCGTCTCTTTGTATTTTTATGGTTTTACTTTCTGTGCAAAAACTTTTTAGTTTGATGTAATCCCATTGTTTAGTTTTCCTTTTGTTTCCCTTGTCTGAGGAGATATATCAGAAAAAATATTGCTAGGAGAGATTTTACTGCCTGTGTTTTCTTCTATGACTTTTTATAGTTTTGAGTCTTATGTTTAAGTCTTTAATCCATTTTGAATGTATTCTTGTAATAGTGTAAGGAGATACTCTATTTTCATTTTTTTACAAGAATCTGTCCAATGTTCCCAGCACCATTTATTGAATAGACTGTTTTTACCCCACTATATGTTCTTATCTCCTGTTTGAAATATTAGTCAACCATAAAAGTGTATGTTTTTTTCTGGGCTCTCTCATCTGTTACATTGATCTATGTGTGTGTTTTTATGCTAGTACCATGCTGTTTTGGTTACTATGGCCTCATAGTATAGTTTGATATCTGGTTGTGTGATACCCCCTGCTTTGTTCTTCTTTCTCAATATTGCTGAGGCTATTTGTTTTTTGTTGTTGTTGTTCCATGTACATTTTTGTATTACTTGTTTTAGTTCTGCAACATACGCCATTGGCATTTTGACAGGCATTGTGTTAAATTTATAGATTGCTTTGGGTAGTATGGACATTTTTATGATGTAATTCTTTCTGTTGGAGGACACAGTATAGGCTTCCATTTATTAGTGTCTTCCTTGTTTTTTTCTTCAGTGCCTTGTAATTTTCTGACTACATGTCTTTTACATCCTTGGTTAAATTTATTGCTAGGTTTTTTATTGTTTTTGGTACAGTCATACATAAGTGTGATTGTTTTTCTAATTTCTCTTTCTGGTAGTTCACTATTAATGTATAGAAACACCACAGATTTTTGTTTATTGATTTTGTACTCCATGACTTTACCAATTTTTTATTAGTTTTATGTTTTTGGTGCTATTTTTAGGGTTTTCTATATATAGTAGCATACCATGTGCAAATAGAGTTTTACTTCTTTCTTTTTGATTTGGATGCCTTTTACTTATTTTTCCTGCTTAATGATTGTGGCTTAGACTTTGAATACTCATTGAATAACAGTGGTGAGAGTGGGAATCCTTGTCTTTTCCCTTATCTTAGAGGAAAAGCTGAAAGTTTCTCTGTTGAGTATGATGTTAGTTATGGGTTTTTCTTATATGACCTTTATTCTGTTGAGGTATGTTCCCTCTCTACCCACTTTGTTAAGAGATTTTTAAAATCAAAGTTGGTTGTTGAATTATTTTCAAATGCTTTTCTGCATCTATTGAGATGATCATATATTTTTTATTCTCCATTTGGTTGATGTAGGTGTATCAGGTTGCTCAATTTAAAGATGTTAACCCATCCTTGCATCACTGGGATAAATTCTATTGGAACATGGCGTATGATCCTTTTACTGTATTGTTGAATTCAGTTTGTTATATTTTGTTGAAGATTTTTGCATTAATTTTTATTAAGGATATTGGCCCATAATTTTCTTTTTTTGTGGTGTATTTGTTTGTTTTTGGTATCAGTAATGCTGGCATTGTAAAATGAGTTTCAGAGTGTTCCCTCCTCTTCAGTTTTTTTGGAAGAGTTTGAGAATTATAGGTATTAAATCTTTGAATGTTTGGTAAAGTTCACTGGTGAAGACATCTCGTTCTGGACTTTTGTATGTTGGGTGGTTTTTGATGACTGATTAATCTCCTTACTAGAAATTAGTCTATTCAGACTTTCTATTCATGATTCTTTCTTGCAAGATTTTGTTTCTAGGAATTTGTTGGTGTATAACTGTAGTATTCTCTTATGATTTTTTTGTATTTCTGTTATGTTAGTTGTAACTTTTGCTCTTGCATTTCTGATTTTGTTTATTTGAGCTTTCTCTTTTTTCCTTGGTTATTGTAGCTAAAGGTTTGCTAATTTTGTTTATCTTTTCAAAGCACTAGCGCTTAATTTCATTGCTCTTTTTTTCTCTTAAGTTCCAATTTTTAATATTTTCCTTTATGACCATAAATATCAATCACATGACTTTGAAAGACTACAAACAATATCTATGGATAACAGAATTCCACATTCCATTACCAAGAAATATCGTGAATAGACTAGTGCATAATCATTTTTACCACTTGATCCCTTTGTTACTCTTAGGACAAACAAGCAGAGTCCTGCATTTTATGGTTGGTTGAAGATCATTGGCCATTTTCTTTAATTTCAAGGCTACAAATTGCAAAACCAAATTTGGAGGATAATGAGCTGATATGGATCTTCATTCCTTGAGGGGGAAGTTCTCTAATACTCCATTTTGTTTTAAAACTAGTGTGTTTTTATATAGTCAGAAGACTTAGTAAAATCTTAGTAAAAAAGATTTATTTATGTGCTAACAAAATGTCTTTAACCTCATAGTTACCAGTGAAAAAGGACATGACAAACCTGAAGCTTGGAACTCTAGTTCATGAATTTAAAGACAGGGTGTGTAGTTTTGATACCTATTATGATCTTATGGTTCTTCTATGCTAAGGGAAGCACAAGTTCTTTCTATCATAAGTAAAACTCCAGTTTTCTGATAAACATGCATATTATATAACCTGGTACCTAAAACATGAATAGAATAGAAAGAGCATCATCAAAATATTTTTGAAATAATGGTTGGATTTATTAGCTGTGTCACTTTATTTCTAGGCCATAGGAGGTCTTGATTCTCATGTAACTACACAAGACTTTATAGATGAGGATAAAGTCACCATGAACTTCCCACACATTTTGCCCACAGGGTAAAAACTGAAATGAAAATAAAATATGTAAAAATAAAATGTAACTAAAGTTATGAGCCAAACCTGGTGTATGTTTTAACAATCTAGATCTTACTTCTCTCCTTCTCCAAACAAAATTCAGTATGAAGCTAGTTTTTTATAAAATAGATACATTGGTAAATTATTATCATTTAGACTGTTCAGTGTTATCTAGAGCTTTTATTTTAAACCTAAAACCAATTTTCTTTACATTGACACCAAAAATTTGGAATAATCAGTAATTAAATTAGTGTCACTAAGTCCTAAATATGAGCTTTCTAAGTAGTTGTCTATAATGATATTATTTTAGAATTTATTATATTAAAATAGACAAATATCAGATTCTTGCCTCTCACCACCTTCCCTTTTGAATTGTTCTGACTATATCATTATTCTGAGTTTCATGTAATCTTCCAGCTAGTGTTCCTTTTTGTTTTTATCACAACAGATCAATGAAAAAAGTGCTTTGAGACAGAGTTAAGAAAAGGAGGTGTGCATTGCATGCAAGAACTAATTTTTCAATTCCTTGCTTGTAGATTTCTCTAGTTCACCATCTGATCTTTTCCTTGATGCAGTGTTGCCAAAAAAAGTTTTACTCTAATGTTTTCAAAATGTATCATGGCAGCAAAGACATATACTTTTGCGATTTTTTGAGAGTTCTGATTTAGATTGTTCCCAGAACAATAAAATGCACTCTCTGGGAGGCTTGTAATGCAATACAGAGAAGAAAGTTTAAGCTCTGAATATTCAGGAGCTAAGTTATACCAGCTCACAGAGCACTACTAGTACTAAGAGAGGTACACCATTAGAATATGTTTTCAAACTGAAATGAAAAAAGGCTATCATTATTATTTACAAACACTGAATACTTCTGATATGCATTGTACTGTAGTATGGTCAGTGAAGCATACAGAATTGAGAAAGATGTGGTTTCTACACGAGAAGAGTTTATGATCTCTTGGAGAAGATGTGCATACTTATAACTCTGATGCATAGGAGATAATGAGGTGCAGAAAGTGAATGGCTGAATGTGCACTCTGAATAAAAAATAAAAAGACTTTGAGGTTCCAAAATGAAACATTATTATTATGACAAGATATTAAACAAACACAGTGTGTTTTAATGCTAGACATGTCTATCAAAAGTTTTCTGGAAGCTGTGCTCTACATTATGGTGATAACTAGTCACATGGGGCTATTTACACTTAAATTAATTAAAATAAAAAATTCAGCTCCTGATTCACACTACTTACATTTTAAGTATTCTTCATGGCTAGTGGCCACTGTGATTGAACAGAACAGATATAGAACATATATCATTTCAGAAACGTCTATTAAGCAGCACTGTTCTAGAGCCTGACACTTTTTTATATATTAGAGATTACCTGAATTTATTACTCTGGACATGTGATTATTTGAAATACTGAGAAGTCATATCATTTTATATATTGCAAGACTCACGTTCTTGAAAATATGTGGGAATATTTTTAGAATCTTAGAACTGATAATTTAAAGAATAGAAATATAAATGGTCTAAAAATGTATCCATTAACTTTTTAAGTTTTTAAGTATGAAGCATGGCTCTGTAGTTTAGGGAAAATGCAAATATATGTTATAGTCAAATATTACAAATATTAACACTATTAATAAAGGAGTCCTAATTTAATGGGAGATTAACCTTAGCCGAATATAAATGACTTTGAGACAATACATAGCACTAATGTACTTGAGATAATATTGAACATGATTGTTTCCATAGGGACAATTCCTGGAGTGCTTTCACCCTAAAAGAGATGTTCAGGGCACATACACAGAAGATTTGGTGGTATTTATGCAGCTGATTCAGATTCCAATCAAGGAGTGGTTTTAATTTTATTTATTTATGATTTTTTAAACTACAAGAAAAGTAAAATGTACCTATGTCCATTGTAACAAGATATAATAGAATATATAGCTTTAGAATGCAGTGGTAGTTCAAGGAAGGATCAAGACCAGGATCAAGATCAAGAGCTATAGCAGAAACCTGCCCTTGGCTGGCTGGATAACAAGAGACAATCTACTCTTTGCATGGATGGAACTGGAGAGTATTATGCTAAGTGAAATAAGCCAGGCATTGAAAGACAAATACCATATAATCTCACTTTTAACAGGAACCTAACCAACAAAACAAACAAGCAAGCCAAATATAACCAAAGACACTGAAATAGAGAATAGGCTGACAGTGACCACAGGGGAGAGGGGAGGGGATTATAGGAGAAAAGGGTGAAGGGTTTGCAGGAACAATTATAAAGGGCACATGAACAATAACAAAGTGGGGTGGAAACAGAGAAGGGTGGTGGGGAGGGCTGGGGTGGTGTGGAGGGGTGGGGGAAAGGTAGAAAATTGTACTTGAACAATAAAAATGTTAATTAAGAAAGTTTAAAGAAAGAGGCAATCTACATTTGCATAGTGCCTGGATGGAACGTATTGGTAGAAAACAAAGGATGGAGACAGCCCTTGTAGGCCATGTCATAGACACTTTACATGGAAAAGGGAAAAGACTATGTATACAGTAAGTAGAGCTCTCAACCAAGGAAGTAGCATTCCAGAAAAAACTTCCATGATTCAAGACTGAAATGGGACACATAGAAAAAGGTCATCTGGACCTGGGAAGAGGGAAATCTAGCCAGTAGTCCAAAAATTGTTCTCTCTCCACATGGCTTAATGGTTATTACTGTCATTGCATAGTGAAAAGTGGATGTTGATATTGGAACCCTTCTATGCATATGTCTTTTGCAGCTGTACATATTTTATGAGCAATTTGATGATATTTAAGTAGCTCTCAAATTACGTTATAGATTCAGTCATTATCACAAATCTTTTTATCATTTTAAGGTCTTTATTTTAATCAGAGCCTCAAACCCTGATATAGTTCTTCAGAAAACTAATGGCGAAGCCTGGCAAGGAGAACCACATGCACAGTGGTGCCTATGTAGAACCTCATTCATTTAATCAGTTCAACACCTCTATGGGGCATAGACTATTATTACTCAGAAACCGCAGATGTGAAAACTTAGTCCCAGCTATTTTAACATCTTGCCTGAAGTCATACAGTAAGTGATAAAGCCAGAAATGAAATGAAATCACATTTTACCTGATTCTGAAGAAAGTGTGTATCCTAATCACTACAATCTACTCTCTTCCTTTCATATAGCAAAATAAGAAAAAATATATGGTTAAAAAATAGAGTCTCACAGGTCTATTGTTGATGTTCTGATCCTCCCCCTAAATTTGCTGCTACCTGAAAACACCTGCAATGTTGAAAGATATTAAAATAACCCTTTTTGTTCCCATAGTAATTTGGGGAATGATTTGATTGTTTATGAAACTATGAAACCCTGTATGAGAACTTTAATATTATGGTGAAATAAATTACTTATATATGCAAACATATACACACTACATAGGCTTATAATTATATATATATTCTTTTAATTCTCACTCGAGGATATGTTTTTATTGCTTATAGAGAGAAAGGAAGGGAGACGGGGTGGGGGGAGAGAGAGAGAGAGAGAGATCAGTTGCTTCCTGTACTCAGCCTGGCTGGAAATTGAACCCACAACCTTTTGGTGTCCAGGATGACACTCCAACCAAATGAACCACCCTGCCTGGGCTACAATTAAATTCTAAATATATATTCAGTAACAGAAAATATTTGATACAAATGTTATTTATGCAGCATGAGTCCATGTATATAAAGGAAATAATGTGTAAAGTGGAGAAAAAAATTCCTGAAAGGAAATACAGCAAAATATTAATAGTAGTTATCTCTGAGTAGTAGGATTAGAAGTCATGTTTAATTTATTAATTGTGGTCACATCATTTTTTCAAGTTTTTATGAAAAATTTCAAACATACTGTAACATTGAAAAACTTTATAGTTTGTTTTGCTTAAATTTTCATAAATGCTTTTATGATGTATTTTTAAAATAAGTACTAACACATTATTTAAAAAAATGAGGTGGGTCACCCTATCCTTTTTTTTCTGTTTGCTCAATATTTGTTTTCTCAAATTTTTTTAAAATTTTATTTATTTATTTTTTGAGAGAGGGGAAGGGAAGGAGAAAGTGTGGGAAAGAAATATCAATGTATGGTTGCCTCTCATGTGTCCCCTGCTGGGAACTGGCCTGCAACCTAGGCATGTGCCCTGACTGGGAATCGAACCGCGATACTCTGGTTCACAGGCCCGTGCTCAACCCACTGAGCTACACCAGCCAGGGCTGTTTTCTCAAATATTTTTATTTTGTTATTTTTTTTTGAGAAAAGAAAGATCTAGAGCCCTAGAGACTGACAATATTCATGTATATGTCAAGCTCATTCCTGCAGTCTATTGGAAACAGCTTGGAGGGCTCACCTCACAATGGGTTTTCTCTCTTACCTTTAGGTGGGAAGATAAGGTGCTAATGTAATTGTCAGACTGATATCTGAGGATATTATTGGCCTAACCATGCGTGGTTCACAGTAGATAAGCTGACATAATTGGGTACTTACTCTTTTGGATACACACAATTAGAAAAACCATAATTATCTTCTACCTCCACTTAAGTTGAAGAAAGGGCAGGGCAAATCTAAAGAAAATACATACTGGTAACTTTGCTTAGGGAAAACATATCTGGCAAAAAAAACATTTCTGTGTCAGCAGAAAGAGGTGTTCTTTATGTCAAGAAAGTAAAAGGCTTTGTTTTTGCCTTCAGTCATCATCTCTGACATACACCTGGCCACTTGATAGGGGATAATGTGTCTTCGGCATTGTGCACCAAACATACTGTCTAAGAGTCTGAAATGTAGTATTTTTAAAAGATTTTATTTATTTATTTTTAGAAAGAGGGGAATGGAGGGAAAAAGAGAGAAACATCAATGTGTGGTTGCCTCTTGCACACCCCCTACTGGGGACCTGGCCTGCAACCCAGGCATGTGCCCTGACTGGGAGTTGAATCAGCGACCCTTTGGTTTGCAGGCCAGTACTCAACCCACTGAGCCATACCAGCCAGAGCTGAAATCTACTTTTGTCCGTTGCTTGTGCTCCTCCTAATGCATACTTAGATGGGGTTACTGTTATCTATGCTTAACCTACCACTTGCTATAGTCATTTTGTTTAGTTAAAGAGAATCAGAAAAATGGGGCTGCATAAATTAGACTTAAAATATTTTCACAGGAATTAAATTACCCATATGCTAAAATGGTATGGTTTTGGTTTTCTTAACCTGTACAAATCAGCATTTTGTGAAATGTGTACTGTGAAATATTAGAATGATTAATAGCTGTTATTTAGGTAAGTAAATAAGTTGCTAATGTCACATTTGATTGTAGAATGCTGGGTTATACAAAGTTCAATAATTTGCTTTACCCAGAGCCTTTACTCTCTATGTACATAAAGCTTCTAAGGAGACAGCCCTATACTGGTCATTTTCCAGACTGAGTTCATTTGAGGAATTTTCCCTTTGCCAACTACTACTAAGCAGGAATACTTTTTGGAAACATGTCAGTTTGGAAGGCAAACCTTGCCACAAAATGTGTCTGAGGAACCAGCAGCATCAGCATTTCCTGGGAGATTGTTTGAAATGTACAATCCCAGACCCCATCCCAGATTTGCTGAATCAGAATCTTTGTATTTACATGCTTCCCAGGTGATTCATAAAGATGCCTTAATGAATTTTCATTGCACATCTATTGAACACCTACTGTAGTCAGATATTTCGAGGAATTTTTAGATATATCATTTACTCCTCATTCTGAAACACATACTTAAACATTCTTACATATCCTAGGGTTAGGTTAACTTTGTAGTTGGAAAGGAGTGGTAAAATCCAAAGTTGTATCCTATACGTGAATAGACTTTTCCCACAGGCATCACTGATGATGACATTGGATTTTTTTTTATAAAAAAGTAGTTTTAGATTCACTGCAAGTTTTAGGTGAAAGTACAGAGTTCTCATGCACCCCCTGCTTCTTCCTCCCACATGCACAGCTTCCCCCACTATCAACATATTGCACCCGCACTGACACGTCAGTATCATTCTAAGTACATGTTAGAAATGCTCGAGAAATAGAGGCAGGAGGAACCGGATGATCTTATCCAAGTGCCTTTATTTGATGCTGCACTTAGGGAGGGCTGAGTTGGGGATCTACTGCAGCACTGGGGGAAGGCAAGAGAGGGTTTTTTAAAAGAAAAGGGGCAGGGTTTGTGAGAGGATGGAGGTGGTTAGTCTCTTGTCTTTCCAGTCGGGTGCCTCAGGTTTTTAGGATGTGAGCCAGGACAATGGGTTAGGTAAAGGGCCGGGCTGTTCCCAGGTACGGGAAGGTCAGTCTGACCACCAGCCATTGTGGCTGGTGCCAGGTCTCTATTGTACTCTGTGGGAGAGAGTACTGATTAAGCCTTGGGCTATCAATTGAGTTGGGACAACTGAGTCATAGGTAGTCCAGCAGGCTGGAAAACTGGCCTGACCCTTTCAGTACACAATTTGCATTAAGCTTCACTCTTAGTATTGTATATTCTATGGGTTTTGACAACTGTATAATGATATGAATCCACCACTATAGTATTATACAGAGTAGTTCCTCTTCTGCCCTAAAATCCTCTGTGTTTCACCTATTTATCTCTCCTCCTGGCAACCTCTGACAACCACTGATCTTTGTACTGTCTTCATAGCCTTTTCCAGAATGTCATATCTTTGGAATTATACAATATGTAGCCTTTTCATATTGGCTTCTTTCACTTAGTAATATGCATATAAGGTTCCACCATATCTTTTCATGGCTTGATAGCTCATTTGCTTTTTGCACTGAATGACATTCAGTTGTCTAGATATAGCACAATTCATTCACCTACTGAAGGACACCTTGATTGCTTTCAGGTTTTGGCAATTATGAATAAAGTTGCTACAAATTTCCATATGCAGGGTTTTGTATGGACATGTATTTTCATTTCATTTGGGTAAATACCAAGGAATACAACTGCTGGATCATATGGTAAGAATATGTTTAGTTTTGCAAGAAACTGCCAAAATTGTCTTCCAAAGTGTCTTTCCCAGAGTTGCCCTCCCACTGGTAATAAATGAGAATTCCTGAAATTGACTTTTAATAGGAACATTAGTAATCATTGCTTAAGGAACCCTGGAGAATACTTAATGTTCTAAATATTATTCTTAAATGTAATTCAAGAAAGAATTCTTATTTGATGAAAACTAAATACTTGAATGACACTCATGTTTATGTTTACCTGTTATCACAAGGATGAACATAATAAAAATTTTTACAGAAGAATAAAATACCAGAATATCAGAGCATACACCTATATTTGATAAAAGATGTACATAATGTATAAATACCTAACTCCATTTGTAGTGTTGACATTCTTAAAATTGCAACTATTATTTGTGAGTTATCAGTGGTGAACTCTTACACTTCTCAAATTATCTCAAATATATCAAATTAGTTGTGTAATAGAAGCAACTTCAAGTAATGATATGGGAAACTTTGAAAAACCTCTGTTTAACCTTTATTTGCCCAGGCACCCTAGAGAGAATGATGGGGCCGTCTGGGAGGGCGGGTGGCCAGATAGTGAGGACTGGAACTAGCACCCCGCTGATAGAACAATTATCACATTCTGTTTCTGTATCCCACATTTGTCACGTAGACAGGAAGACCCCTAATCTATATATTCCCCAAGAATCCTTTGTTCGGGGCTCAGAATTTGGAAATGACTCCTCTGGGCTCATGCACGTTAAACAATAAACCTCGTACTCCAGAATCCCTCGGTGTCTGGTTGCTTCGTTTTCCTATAACAGTAACTTTTTGTTCATGACAGGATGGATGGAACTGGAGAGTATTATGCTAAGTGAAATAAGCCAGGTAGCAAAAGACAGATACCATGCGATCTCACCTATTGGAAGAATCTTATGAACAAAACAAACAAACAAACGAGCAAAATAGAACCAGAGGGATGGAAATAAGGAACAGACTGATAGTGACCAGAGGGGAGGGGCCACAGGGATAAGGGAGGAAAGGTGGGAAGGGCCTAGTTAAAAAACAAGTATGAAAAAAAAACAAATATGAATGACCCATGGACATGGACAACAGAGTGGGGACTGACTGTGGGAGTGGGGGTGGGTGGTGGGTGGGGCAGAGGAGAGCAAGGAGAGAATTGGGATAACTGTTATAGAACAGCAATAAAAAAATAATGTGAAAGTCTTTAATTTTATAAAATGGCTGGGAAACCTTTATGAAAGTAAATAAAAAGATAGATAACCCTGGATGGTATAGCTCAGTGGATTGAGCGGGGACCTGTGAACCAAAAGACTGAGGTTTGATTCCCAGTCAGGGCACATGCCTGGGTTGCAGGCCAGTTCCCAGCAGGGGACGCACGAGAGGCAACCATACATTGATATTTCTCTTCCTCTCTCTTTCCCTTCACCTCTAAAGATAAATAAATAAAATCTTTTAAAAAAGATAGATAACAGTGCAGCTTAAGTTTCCAGCTAAGAATACTAACTACCACTTTGCAATCTCAAATACAATAATTGATTCAGGAAACTGTCTTTAATGAATGAAACCATTGAATAATATAGTAGGAATGAACTTTTACCACAAAAGGACCAGCTGCCCTCACCCTAACTACCACTATATTTTTATTAGCCCTGTCAGGGAGCAGGATTTTGCCATAAAAATGTGTGTCTTTGGCATGAGGGTTATTTTAGGCAAATCATTTTAAAGAAACAAAAGGTTTAGGAGGAACTTTTTACTTCCCCCTTAACTGCCAAAGAGAATTTAGATGAAGGACTTGGTGCAGGAAGAGCACTATCAGCAGAGTTATCTATAAAAAATAGGGACTAGATGTAGTAGAAGAAACTCAGCAGGGCTTGGAGACAAAAGTCCTCTCTGTGCTGTCCCATTGTCCCTGCATAGCATAGGAGACATTTGTTTATCAGTTATTTGTTTTTTTAAATCTCCATGTGAATTGCCTTCCCTCCTTTGAAGTCACAGAAACCTATCCCTCTCTCCTTAGCTCAGGATGGCACTTAAGCTTCAATTGTCTGATTGCCTGTGGGCCTCATGTTCTTATGGAGCCCTTGTACATACATAATTAACTCCTTTCTGTTAATTAGTGTTATGTCAATTTAATTCATAGACCAGGCAGAAGAACCTAAAAGGGCAGAGGATATATTTTTTCTCTCTAACAGCTTTATCATTAAAAGTCATTCAAACAACATTGAATACACCTGGTATGATGAATATGACACTCAGCCAACACCTGGGAAGTGTTCACTCCAAAAATATGAATTTGGAATCAAATTAAGCCTCTAAGGTTTTGCTTCCATTTTGGGGAAATATGATAGAGGAACAAGACAAATAGCACCACAGGAAAACAATGAGACAAATCCAGATTCTGGGCATCAGAAAGGGTAATTTTCCCCAGGTCCTGACTCACATCAATGTTGTGAAGAAAAAAAAGATTGGAGATGGTACTGTTTTTGATTAAAAATGCTTAAGAAACATATCAACAAAATAGGAAGTGGATATATCTTATTTAGATCCTCACTGAACCAAAAGCAACTATTGGGAGAAATGCTGCCACATTTGGGAATTTGATAATGGAAAGGGTATTAGAAAGGAATTACTGTTTCAGTTTTAATAGTGATATTTTCATTGTGTTCATATAAAAATGCTCATACTTTTTTAGAGATCCATACTGAAATAAATAAGTGATATTCACCTTCTTGCGTATGGCCTTCCAGTCACTCTAAGCGCAGGCACTGCTGACTTCTTGCCTCTCTCTCCAACTTTTGCTTACCCCATTTCCACCACATCCCTGTATTCATTATGACCATGCCTCCTCAGTGGTTTGGGGATGCCACTCCCCATGCGGAGCTCTCTGTTTCCACCATTTGTGCTTTCACAGCCCTCACACCGTCATCTGAGTCCATCTCAAACCCACTTTCTCTATAATATAGACTGAGTCTGTACAACCCATGCTGTTATCATCTCAACACTGTACCATAAATTTTCTATATTATTAATTCAATATTTATAATGCTCTGTTTTTACTGTTAGTTACTATTTATTCATTCACTGAAATATTTATTGGATGTTTACTATGTGATTGGTGCTATTCTAAGAGATGGCTGAATAATGAACAAAACAAATCTCTGCTTTCTGGGATCTAACATGAAAATCATGTGAGAGAGGAGAATAATTATATAAAATATGTAGCGGGGAATGGTGGTAAGTGGTGTGGCAATAATAGAGTAAATGAAGTGGGATTTGGAGCATTAGAGTGTGATTTGGAATTTTAAACAATGGTCAGACAGAGCCCTCTTCGAAGAATATAACTGAGAATGCCTCATGCCAGCAACTATGTGAAGGATGCAGAAGACTTAGCTATGTGTTTATCTGGGGTCAGAGGGTTTCAGGCATGGGGTCTGCCAGGGCAGAGACCCTGAGGGGGGAGCTTTCCTGCAAGTTTTCCAAAAATATCAAGGAATCAGTTGCGGCTGGATGAGGGGAAGAATGGCAAGAGACGAGGTCAGGAGCTAATAGTAGGGATGATAAAGGAGGGGTGAGGATACCCATCCTACGGGGAGTTATTGACTCTGCTAAGAACTTGACATCTTTTTCTGAGGGGAATTTGAAACCAATTGAAGGATTTTGATCAAATGAGAAAGAAGGTGTAATTTATATTTAAAGAGGTTTTATATGTGTATTATGTGTGTATGTGGGTATATTTATTTGTCATGTGTCCCCAGCTGGTGAAATCATCGACAAGTGGATGTTT
The DNA here is from genome assembly GCF_021234435.1 of Artibeus jamaicensis. Classification (NCBI taxonomy): domain Eukaryota; kingdom Metazoa; phylum Chordata; class Mammalia; order Chiroptera; family Phyllostomidae; genus Artibeus; species Artibeus jamaicensis. The sequence continues at coordinate 2,115,745 of NW_026522028.1, read as the reverse complement.
AATTTTTTTCTGCATTGTCCTTATCACCTATGCCTGTGCATCTCATAATATAGTTACTAAATAAATAGCTGTCAATTGATTACTGATGAACTGATTGTATAACTTAAAAGAGAGGTTTTATCTTTCGTATAAAGAATGTGTAAACTGCCTTAGCTGGTATGGCTTAGTGGAGTGAGTGCTGGCCTGTGAACCAAAGGGTTGCCAGTTCGATTCCCAGTCAGTGCACACGCCTAGGTTGTGGCCTAGGTCCCCAGTAGGGGGCATGTGAAAGGCAACCACACACTGATGTTTCTCTCCCTCTTTTTCTCCCTTCCTTTCCCTCTCTCTAAAAATAAATGATTAAGCCCTGGCTGGCGTAGCTCAGTGGATCGAGCGCGGGCCTGCGAACCAGACAATCGTGGTTCGATTCCCAGTCAGGGCACATGCCTGGGTTGCAGGCTGGTTCCCTGCAGGCCAGTTCCCAGCAGGGGATGCACGAAAGGCAACCATACATTGATGTTTCTCTCCCTCTCTCCTTCCCCCCTTCCCCTCTAAAGATAAATTAAAAAAATGATTAAAATCTTAAAAATGTATAAACACATAAAACTAGGCCGTGCTTAAAATATAAGAATTTTTAATTTAACTGCCAAGCCCAACTAGTCACTTGTATACAGTTACTGTATTTCAATATTTTTAAAATTACTATATTGCTGCTCAATTACAGTTTTCTGCATTAAGCCAGGTGGTGAGGGACAAATACCATATGATCTCACCTTTAACTGGAACATAATCAACAAAAGAAAAAAGCAAACAAAACCTAAGCAGAGACATTGAAATTAAGACCAATCTAACAATAGCCAGAGGGGAGGGAGGAGGGTACAGTAGGGAGAAGGGTTTTCAGAAATGCCTAGGGAGAAAATGCAGGCATTTCAATATTTTAACAGACCTTAGAAGTGTCATTTTCCCCCTAGCAGTATGTATCATTTAAATGGTGTGCATTTAAGAGGTTTTAAAAGCAATGATGTATATTCTGAACTGTTGTGTAGCCAAAGTCAGCCAGGTGGCTGGGTGTTAAGAAATGTCCTAATAGCAATTCAGTTCTCTTCCATGTAACAACATTTGGAGCTCAAAATTCTCTAACTAATGGAGAAAAATAAAATGGGTTTTGCTCCTGAATAGGGTTTAGAGCCCCATAAATTCTTTCATCATGTGTTTTTGGAGTTGCTGGCTGGAATTTACCTTCCTTTCCTCACGTGTACTCATTCCACTGATGTCCACTGAATCACATGCAGAAAAATGCAAATTGATGTATGTTGCCATTTTGATGTAGTTGATTATGTTTAAATATCGTTTCAATATATCAACTGAAAACACACATTTATGCTATTATATGATACAGGTTATTAAATATGACAGGGCATATTAGTATTCAATGTATATAACTTTAACACTCTGAAATTCTAACCCTGCCTTCAGGCTTTAGCCTGGTGTAAGAGATATGATAAGAAAGACCAGATGTTGCCCAGGGCATTGGAGCAGTGTGGCTGCTCCCTGAATACATCTAAATATGGTTCTTTCAAACATATTATAAAGCATAATATAGTGTCCACAAATAAAAAATTCACTGTAAAATTAAACTTTCCACTATAACAGAGCTCCAAATTTATTTTCCCTTCTTTATCCCTATTTTACCTCTTTTCAAAATTATTCTATTTATTTTAATAATTGGATTTATTGGGGTGACATTGGTTTGCAAAACCACACAGGCTTCAAGTGTACCACCCAATAAAACATCATCCACATACTGCATTGTGTGCCCATCACTCTAAGCAAAATCTCAGAACAACCCAAGTGTTCATCAGTAGATGAATGGATAAAAAAAAGCTGTGGTACATTTGCACAATGGAATACTATTCAGCTGTAAAAAAGAAGGAAACCTTACCTTTCTAAAAGAATTCTTACCCGAGGGCATTTTTTTCATTGTTGTTAGAGGGAGGGGAAGGGAGAGAGAGAAACATCAAAGTAAAAGAGAAGCATTTGTTGATTCCCTCTTGTACACACCCAGACCTGGGATCTCATGTGCCTGTGCCTGGACCAGGGATCAAACTCACAACCTAGGTATATGCCCTTCCCGGAAATCGAACCTGTAACCTTTCAGTTATGGGATAATGTTCCAGTCAACTGAGCCACACCAGCCAAAGCAGAAATCTTACCTTTTGTGACAGCATGGATGGACCTGGAGATTATTCTATTTCTTTTGAATTTAGGCCTTCAAGACAACACGCTATATTGGCAATGGCTTTGGAAGTTATGGAGTCCTGCATTCTACCTCCTGCCTTAACATTCAGAAGCTAAAATAGTTCTCAAAGTTCTTTAACCTCTTTGAGCCTCAGGTTGGTTGTCTGTAAACTAAAGATTAAGGGCCAGTTGTTGCAAACATATGATAATATGTTGCATGCAATTTACATAATGTATATAAGTATATAACATAAATAATATGTACATATATAATATTATATATACATACATATTATGATATAAAATTATATCTATTTGTTCTTAAGTGTCAGTTCTGTATTTCACCTTCATATCTATGTATTAAAAATCTCTGCTATATATGTATTTGTTAAATGTTAGTTCCACAAATGTATAACCTTTAACCTATAGCTATTATATGGATTACATTTATAATATATTATAATATAAAATTTCTAAGCATGCAAATGTATGAACACTTTAACAGAGGTATAGGTAAAAATTATGGTGGACATGGGTAAATTAATATAGTATTTTAGGACTTCAATATGCGTAATATTTATAAAATATTATTTTCTTTGTTACTATGTTCATCTTTACCTCAATATTTTTGTCCAGTTTTGGAAAAAAGATTAAAGAAGCTTACTTTTATGTCAATATGTATTGCTACAATGTAGCTCATATTTATCTTTTCATATTAAAATTAGAGGTGAGAGTTTTCACTTTCAAGTCTAAATGAAATATGTGCCAAGCTGTTATGGAAACATACTCAGTACAGTTTATAAATCAAGGTCTTTATTTTTGGTTCTCATTAAATCGTGACAGGATGTACTACTGTACAACAGAAAATGTAAATATTTTTACCTTGGAAGATTAAAATCTGAAGGAAGTGTGGCAAGTCATTTCAGGAGTTCAGGGTTTGGGCTTTGGATTTAGAACAAGTTGGCTTCAAATCCTCATTTGTCTACTTCACCCATTTGTGGCAGGTTAAGAACTTTACTTAACCTTCTGGGACCTCAGTCACTCCATCCAAAAGTGAGATAATAGCAGCGATCAATGCTCAAGTTTGCTGTGCTGAACATATCCATGTGTCTGCACCACATGGCACTGAGCCTGGCCCTTTGCACCCTTAGCAAATAGTACTGCTCTAACTATTTAGAACAGTTTGAAAACTATACTTTATAACCAAATAGTTTATAATCAAGAGTTTCATAACAGAGCAACTAATTTTACAATGTCTCCCTTCTCCTGGAAATCATGGAGGAAAAAGAAAGAAAGAAAAAAACTTTAAACTATATTTTCAGCAAAACTAGGAGACAGAAAACTCATAAGGCTCCCAGTTGCATGCAGCTGACATCAACGGTGAAGTCACCCAGGAAACAGGTGATGGTGAGGGAACGTGGGGGCAACTTTGCCAGCAAGTCCCCCTGTCCACCACAGATGAAAGTAACACTACCAAGACATGATCTGCTTGGGGAGGAGAGGTGGCCAGTCTCTCAGAGGAGAAAGGCCAAGAGCCCCTTCGTCAATGGCTTTCATTGGGTTGTAATACACAGGAATATAGGCGGTAAGGATCAAACAGTAGATTACATTTCAAAGAAATCTGAGAGGTTAGTCTGAGTCAGTGTGTGTCAGGAAAGGGGGTTGCAGAAAATTTGGGAGACATACTCATGTCTTGCTTGGACCCTTATCATATGAATGAAAGCACTTTTAGCAAAGCAGATTTCACAGGACTTACAGGAATTCTTTCTTATGCCCGATCACCCCGGATCCTATTCTAGCTGGCAAGGGGCTGCACTGCCTCCCTCATCACAGGTTTTCAGGCTTAAGGGGATTAGAGGCAGGAAGCGTTTCTCCCAGACAGAAATGGGGACTTGGCTATGTCAGGATAGCTAGGGGGCGAGGGTCCATCACTCCCTCTTTGTTGCAGCCCCCCGAGTCCTTCCTTAAGGGCCTCCCAAGTGATCGTGTCTGGCTTAGGTTGACGCTCCTTTGAGAAGTCATACCGTCTCTGACTAACTGACCAAGCTTTGGGGGCAGGGGATGAAGCAGAGGCAGCATTTGCTATCAGAGACAAGCTTTGTCTTTTTGTGGCTCGAATTCTGGAGGTCGCTCACTCATTCTTAGCCATGGGGAGCAGTTACAACTCCTGAAACCAGGCAGAGCTGTTCCCAACAAGGGAACCCCTCTGTCACTCTGTTGAAGAACAGGGTGGCAGAGGGGTTCAAAGGGCAGAATGATCTCAGACATCCCAGCAAGTAGTTGGTTCCAGGATGAGAGCATCCTGTCCAAGGGGACTAAGGTGAGCATAATTGAGATCAAGCACCTTAAGAGCACTGAGGAAGAAGAGAGAGACGAGGTTCAGAAAGTGTTCAAGAGCACAGAGGCAGAGAGGGAGAGAGCAGAATGTGACAGCAAAAAGCAGTTTCTCAGAGTGAATCATGGGGAAAGAAAGGGCTGTACAGGGCGCTTGGAAATCCAGGGCTGGTGAGAGAAGTTCACCTGACCCAGGCTGGGCTCTGAGAACCACAGCAGCACTGGCTACCGAGAGGCACCTTTTGCAAGACATTCCCTGTAGTGACAGAGGGGGGAGCTGTGAACTGTGAAGCCTGGAATGCTATCTATCCTAGCACATCACTGTATCCCCAACACCATCTTCCTACTAGAAGTCTAGGGAAGTCCATCCCCTTTCAATTTCCATCCCTGCAAGTAATAGGAAAGGAAGAGGAAGTTCCTCCTGCATACAAGGATGCCGCAGAATAAAACTGAATGAGAGCAACATTACTTCCTATGGGTTATAGAAATATTCATCAGAAAATGCTTTCTTTCCAAAACCAGATGGAAATTCTAACATTTCAACAAGAACTAAAAGCCTTAAATAGTCATGAGAGGGTCAAGGAAGTGACCAAAGCAGACAGTTTATTTATACCTTTTAGACAAAGAAACAATAAGTTTGTGAAGGGACAAGCAAAAAAACTTAGACTTGGGCACTAAATTAGTAAAGAAATAATAAGGTCTGTTTATACAGCCTCCTTGGCTCTGAATTGCCTGTCTGGTGAGATGTTTTTCAACCTCCTGGTTTAGGGAACCTTTCATATGGGGCATTTATTTCTTTCTTTGGGGGAAACAGGGAGGAGGATCAGATTGTCCTTTGATTGGCTGTTTCTCAAGTAACTTTAATTCAAAATAATCAATATGTGACTTTGGTAAATTTAGGGCTACCTTCCCTGAAACTAATCAAAACCAACATGCTGCAGAAGACAGTGAAATAACATAAAAGCTTCAATTTTCTGTAAAGCTTGAGTGTTTTACAGATAATGTTGAAATATTGTTGTCAGAATTAGAGAATACAGCACACATTCAACACCATAGGGAGTCTCTGGTGCATATTAAATTACATCATTATTAGTTCCTTTTTATAACCCTTCCCATGCTTACATGTACAGTTGAGCATTAACAATTACTTTCCTTTATGTGTGTCATTTCTTCAAAATGAAGATTTAAAAATATACAGTCACACATAGGACCTCTAGAGAAAGTCGTAAAATGAGACAGTGTGGCATGGAAAAAAGTGTAGAATTCTGCATCAGAAAACCTGGATTTTGAAACCCATGTTTAGACTCTAAAGGCTGCGAGTTCATTCAGAGCTTATTTAATTTAATCCTCTTTAACCTCAGTTCCTTTTTTTTTAAAATTTTTATTTTATTGATTATGTCATTACACTTGTTCTATTTCCCCCCTTCATTCCCCTCCCCCCTCCCCCACCATTCCCCCCCTTTAGTTTATGACCATGTGTCTCAAGTTCTTTGGATTCTATATTTCCCATACTATTCTTGCCCTCCCCCTATTTTCTACCTACCGTCTATGCTACTTATTTTCTGTACCTTCTCCCCCCTTCTCCTCCCACTCCCCTGTTGCTAACCCTCCATGTGATCCTCATTTCTATGTTTCCACTCCTGATCTAGCTGTCCTTTTAGCTTGCTTTTGTTTTAGATGTGGTTGTTAATTACTGTGAGTTTGCTGTCCTTTCACTGTTCATATTTTTTATCTTCTTTTTCTTAGATAAGTCCCTTTAACATTTCATATAATAAGGTCTTGGTGATGATGAACTCCTTGAATTTGATCTTATCTGAGAAGCACTTTATCTGCCCTTCCATTCTAAATGAAAGTTTTGCTGGATAGATCAATCTTGGTTGTAGATCTTTGGATTTCATGACTTGGAATACCTCTTTCCAGCCCCTTCTTGCCTGTAAGGTCTCTTTTGAGAAATCAGCTGACAGTCTGATGGGAACTCCTTTGTAGGTGACTGTCCCCTTATCTCTTGCTGCTTCTAGGATTCTCTCTTTCATTTTAATCTTGGCTAATGTAATTATGATGTGCCTTGGTGTGTTCCATCTTGAGTCCAACTTCTTTGGGACTCTCTGAGCTTCCTGGATTTCCTGGAAGTCTATTTCCTTTGCCAGATTGGGGAAATTCTCCATTATTATTTGTTCAAATAAGTTTTCCACTCATGGCTGTTCCTTTCCCCCTTCTGGTACCCCTATAATTCGGATGTTGGAGCGTTTACAGATGTCCTGGAGGTTCCTAAGGCTCTCCTCATTTTTTTAAATTATTGTTTTTTCATATTTTTCTGTTTGGCCATTATTTGCTTTCTTCCGATCCACTCTATTGATTTCAGTCCCAGTTTCCTTTTCACCGCTATTGGTTTCCTGTGCAATTCCATTCATTTCAATTAGTTTCGCCTTCATATGTTTGTCTAATTTGTGGCTATAATCAACCAGTTCTGTGAGGATCCTGATGACCAGTGTTTTAAACTGTGCATCTGAAAGTTTTGCTATTTCTTCGTCACTTAGATTTATGGGCTTTGGGGCTTTGAGATCTTTCTTGAGCCATTTTTGGTCTGTTTGTGCCCATTAAGTATGAGGAGCAGAGCCTTAGGGGCAGGGTGGGGCCTCCAGGGCGGGGTCGCTGGTTTGTGATGCTGTATGTGGGGGCGGGGTCAGAGCCGGGAAATGGCTGCCTCCCGTTGCTTGGACCCGCTGGGTCTTGTCTCACTGCCCATTCCCTTGCAGGTCTATCTGCACAGGAATGCACCAGCACAGTCAATACAGGGCGCCCTTCACCCTCACCAGATCCGCCATTCGCTCACTGGGTCTCGCTCACTAGGTTGCTCACTGGGTCGGCCCTTTGCAACCCCATGCCTGGGATCTGCGCGCCTGAGTCCATCTGACCAAGTTTTCCTGTGCAACCCCACTCCGCCAGCTGCTAGTTTCGCTCCTCTTACCGGTCAGGCTGAAGAATTCCTTGTTATCAGACTTCCGAAAATTTCAATTTTCTTTGTTCTGGCTGTGTTTTCTGTTGCTAATATTTAGTTGTCTCTAAACTTGGTTGTGTGAGAAAGCACGGTGTCTCCACCTATGCCTCCATCTTGGCAGAAGTGAAACTCTAACCTCAGTTTCTTCAGGATGACTTACGTAAAGCTCTTTACTTGATGGTCTGGCAACAAGTACTGCCCAATTAATGATAACGATGATGGTCAGTTTGATGTGCTCTGGGAGTCTTATGATTTACTGCCTTATAACACAGGCACTTTTCAAAGAAAGTACTTAAACTCTTTGTACCTCAGGTTCCTTAGTCGTAAAAGGAGAGATTAATAATAGTGCTCTATGGGGTGCTCTGAGGATTAAATAATATAGGTGGTACAAATATAGAGGAAATAATTCAATGATTGGTAAATCTTATGATTATCATTATTATTTCTCCAAAGAACTGACCTGGCATTTTTTTTGAGTCACTTAAGAGCTCAAAGAATCTACTCTTTAAAGAGAGGAGACTGTACACCACAAAAGTAGGCCTAAAACTTCCTGACAAATATGTGTGTCAGTTAGAGTAGAGCCTCCCATGACCTGTACCTGCATTAACTTCAACATTGAGAGTTTGGAGGCCTCCTACTGGATCCCGTGGTGTGGTTTATACAGAGTACATACTTTTCAATACAAAGAGATGCAGTGACACTGCCATCTCCCTTTCTACCCCAGGATAACCATTAGTCCTGAAAAAAGTCATTTTCTGCCTCCCAGTGCATTCTATATGTCCCGGTGCCCTGAACACAGCAATGTTAGGAACAGAGGCCTATTAATATTAAGAATACATACACATACAAAGATTCCAAGAGATTTAGAAAATGGTAAGGAAAAGACCCAGCATCTGGGCTTCCAGGACTTGTGAGAAGATTCAGAATTGTAAGTTTGTATAACCAACTTAAACCAATTATTTTTTTCTTTCTTGAACACTTCTTTGTGTATATTGTGCTGGTTCTTACTCTCTAACTGAAATTGTAAAATGGATAGGAAGTCTTAAATAGAAACAAGTTTTCCAGCCTGGTACTGGCATAAAAACAGGCACATAGACCAATGGAACAGAACAGAGAGCCCAGAAATCAACCCAACCCTCTACAGTCAATTAATATTCGACAAAGGGGCCAGTAACATAAAATGGAGTAAAGATAGCCTCTTCAGCAAATGGTGTTGGGAGAACTGGACAGCTACATGCAAAAAAATGAAACTTGAGCACCAACTTACACCATACACCAAAATAAATTCAAGGTGGATAAAAGACTTAAATATAAGCCATGACACCATTAAAGTCCTAGAGGAGAACATTGGCAAGAAAATCTCAGATATTCCACGCAGCAACATTTTTACGGATATGTGCCCTAGAGCAAGGAATATAAAGGAAAGAATAAACAAATGGGATCTCATCAAAATAAAAAGCTTCTGCATGGCTAAAGAAAACAGTATTAAATTAAAAAGACAACCAACTGTATGGGAAAACATATTTGCCAATGATACCTCAGACAAAGGTTTAATCTCCAAAATATACAAAGAACTTACACGACTCCACTCTAGGAAGACATCGAACCCAATTAAAAAATGGGAAAAGGACTTGAACAGACACTTCTCTAAAGAGGACATACAGAATATCCAGAGTCACATGAAGAGATGCTCAATATCATTAGCTATCAGAGAGATGCAAATTAAAACCACAATGAGATACCACTTTACACCAGTCAGGATGGCTATAATAGACAAAGCAACAAACAACAAATGTTGGAGAGGGTGTGGGGAAAAGGGGACCTTAGTTCACTGTTGATGGGATTGCAGACTGGTACAACCATTGTGGAAAACAGTATGGAATTTTCTCAGAAAAATAAAAATTGACCTGCCTTTTGACCCAGCAATTCCACTGCTAGGATTATACCCCAAGAATCCTAAAACATCAATTTCAAAGAACCTATGCACCACAATGTTCATAGCAGCACAATTGACAATAGCCAAGAGTTGGAAGCAACCTAGGTACCCATCAGTAAATGAATGGATCCAAAAATTGTGGTACATATACACCATGGAATTTTATGCAGCAGAGAGAAAGAAGGAGCTACTACCTTTTGCAACAACATGGATGGAACTGGAAAGCATTATGCTGAGTGAAATAGGCCAGGCATTGAAGGACAAATACCATATGATCTCACCTTTGACAGGAAGCTAAAGAATAAAACAAACAAGCAAACAGAATAAAAACAAAGACGCTGAAATAGAGAACAAGTGGGCAGCGACCAGAGGGGAGAGGGAAGGGAACTTAAGGGGAAAAAGGGGGAAAGATTTTGAGGAACAAGTATGAAAGACACAGAGATGAGGACTTGGTGGGGGGTAATGGGAGAGAGGGGGGAGACCGGGTGGGGGGGGTGGGATGGGAGAAATAGATTAAAAAAAATGTACTTGAAAAGTAACTAAATAAAATTTAATATAAAAAAAAAGAAACAAGTTTTCCAAAAGCTTAAGGCACTTGGATTTAAAGCCATGCTTTAAAGCTGGATTTTTTGTTCATTAGCACTCTAGTGCCTGAGGACTTATTGAGCTGGTAATGGCAAGATCAAGGAGGAGGAAGCAGTAAAATACCCACTAACATAAGAACATATTCTTCTTTCTGATTCCCTTTCAAATGAGTTCAGATTGTCCCTGTGAACAGTACTTCATCTATCTACTGTCCCTGAAGTGTAATCCCCAATCTTGTCTAATTCCCAGAAATATAAGTGTAGAAGGCATAGGGCCAATATTGTTTCTACCTCATAAGGAGGCAGTGAGTTTTCAAACTCACTAATCTCAGTCCTAAAGTTTTTTTTGAAAAGCCAGAAGTGTCTGAAGTTATTAAAAAATCTAGAGCTTTTATGAGACCAATACCCATCCCAAGTTCCCCAAATCTAATCATCCTTGCAAGGGTGTATATGTGTTTGTTTGTTTTTTTGTTGTAGGAGATGTGGCAAGGACCTTCATACATTTGAGGCAAATCCAGATCAGTAAAAACTCTATACTCTTTATCTTACCTGGCAGTAACAGTGGACAAGAGATGGTTTAATCATCTTATGACACATGATTAATAGATTTCCTTCTAAAAGCATTTGCAATCTTAATGTCTATTAGGAAAGTTTAATGCTGATGACAGTGGAGATAAGGAATTCTGTAGAAAATATGCTAGAAAGCTAGATCTTTATTTTGAGATTTATTTGGATATGGCTGAGCCTGAGATAGTAAAAAGCTACCTGTCAACTTGAACAGCAGTAACTTTGGGAATGTCTATTATTTAGGCATGACCCATTCTGTTGCAGGTGCTACAGCTGTTTTAGAAAAATAATTTGGAATTCTTAGTAAGCACTGTCCCCCCAAATGATAAAACTTCATTCAGTCAAAGCCCAGAGGCAAGAAAAAAGATAATAGATGTTGCTTTAAAAGTTTATCTTTTTCGTATGAGAATAAGGTAATGAATGAGAGGATAGTCACATAATAGTGATTGACACTCAGTTGTCCCTTACTTGTTCTTTGAGGTTTCAGGGAGAGAGGAATAAAGACTGATTTATTCATATGTGCTACTGTGTTGGATATTTCCCATTATCCCTTTCTGATTCATTCTTTCATGCCCTGTGTTCTCCCAGAGGCGGACCTCAATGGACTGCATTGACAGGGTCCCTTTCCTCTCTGGCAAAGAGAGACACTAACAATTATTCAGGGTATTTATTTTCTCAGTCCCCTCCCTTTTGGGCCAAGAATTGGCAGTGCCTGCTTCCTCTCCCAAGGACTTCAGCTCCTGTTGGATATGTCTCACTTATACATATATGTTTTCTTGGTGTTCTAGTGATTGACTCCCTTTGCCCCTTTAGTCATTGCTGCTCTTTGTGCTCTCTTGTCGCTAGGTCAGGCTCCTTTACCATCCTTCTTGGTATCTCTTAGCTCTCCCATATATTGCCTTCATTAAACTTCTTCGGTTCCCCTTCTCTATGTGTGACATTTATTTCCTGCCGGGAAACCAACTGATACTCCTCCTTACATGACACAGTACCTATCTCAATGCTAGTAAGGCTAGTACTCAGTGTTAGTACTAATCAGTGCTTAGTAAATGCTTCTATCTGTTGTTGTTTTTATATGCATGACATGGCTACTACATTTAAATCAGATTTTGTCTAATTGCAAGCCAGGGAAATTTCCATCTTATAGTACTTCCAGCACTGGAGGATTTCTACTTGTTGTTTACCTTTATGAAACCTCAGCTTAAATAATATGGTTAAGAAGACTTGAAAGGCTGATATATGGTTGCATTTCTGAAAGTTCAAAGATTAGAACTGAAAAATCATTAAAAATCTCATTTGAATGAACTGTAATGTGCCAACATTTTTTCATCGCAGCAAAATTAATAAAAATAATTTATTGAGATTATTTGTCCAGTTGGGCCAGGTATAAAAGTCTTTGCATTTTCATTTTATTAGTTTCAGTGATATCTTCACTGTCATAGGATCTTGCTTTGAGCTTCTAAGACCCATGTCTATATGAGCCAGAAAAAAGAGGCTTGCCCTTAACCATAGGCTGAGGTTGGCTTTTTATTCTTATGAAGAACAGTAATTCTTGGGAAGGAAAACTTTTTTTCTTCTACCCTCATAAATTCCACTGGCTGGTCTAAGAATTAAATTGACATGAGATAGATTAACAGGAAAAAATTTAATTAGTATGCTAAGGGAATCCACATAAAAATGAGAGATTCCAAAGACAGAGGCAAAATGTGATTCATATGCTATTTTGAACTCAGGAAAAAAGGTAAGGGTCTAGGACTTCAAAAGGAAATAAGACAATTGACAGGAAGAGGAAAAAAGCAGATGTTTGGTAAACAGATACTTGCTGAGCCATACAGAAACAATGGAATACAGAGAGGAATTTTAACAGACTCGCTAGGTTTCTCCCTGTCTACCATATCTAGTTCATGTTATAGTATAGTTACCAATGCCAATAGCTCCCTTCCTGGAGCAGGTCCTGTATCTAAATTCTTTTAGGTAGTTGGGGGACAGGTCAAAGGTTCTTCCTGAGTCTTTTGTTTCTTAAAAATTACCAGCCTAAAATAATCCTCTTGCCAAAGAGACACATCTTGGGGTAGTAAATTTTGTTCCTCTGCATGATGAAATATGCCCCCCCTCAGATAGATGTTTGACCGGCTAAGAAAATTGTTGGACTTAATTATATTTACTGGAAAATTAATATTTCAAGAATTGTTGCATATAATTAGATCCATGTTTCTCAAAATGTGCTCCAGAGACAGCTGACACTGCATCATCTAAAGAATTGTTTTTAAAAAATGCAGATTATGTTGCTCTTACCAATACCAACTGAATCCAAATACTTGGAGTATGGCCTCTGTAAATAGGATATTAATTCTGTTAACTGCCCCAGGTTATATTTCTGTATATCAAATTTGAGAACCATTGCAATAATAAGCCATATTAAAAGACCCTTTCTATGGGAAGATATCTAAAAATGGATTTATTTAAATATAAGGGAAAGAGATAATACATAAAATGAAGTTAAAAGAAAAAATACAAAAGGTTTTGGAACTACAATTTTGATACACCTTATTTTGTACTTAGAATAATATTTGAAATTTAACATTAGCAATTATTTAAATTATGGGTTGCCTACAATTCTGTAACAAATAAAACCACTATAAGATGTTTTAAAGAATTTACAGAATGACCTCTGTCTTTCCACTTTCTCATCATTACACACTTTTTTACCTACCATTAGTTATTTTGCATGTGCCTAATCTTTACTGATCGTTTGTGATCTTCTTTCCAATTTTAGTATATGTGCTGCCGAAGCGAGCACCGTTTGTGATCTTCTTGAAAGCAGAGATCATGTCTTTTATATTTTACATGGTCTGCAGTTCTTAGCATCGTATCCAACCCATAGCAAAATGGTAATAGATATTTATTGAAATAAGAAATAAGTACAGAATATGCTATTTTGTGGATAAAGTTAAATGTGTGATTGTGTGTGTGTATGTGATATGTTTAGGTAATAATAAAATATTCATTAACAGTGTTAAACAAGTGGTGTAGTTTTCAGACAGAATGCTTCATGGTAACTAGAATAGTCATATGTTGTTGGTGAATCTAAAACTCCTCTAAAATAATAAGTCTGGTAAAAAAATGTTCAAGCCCTGACTGGTGTGGATTGAGCGCCTGCCTGTGAACCAAACAGTCACCATTTGGATTCCCAGTCAGGGCACATGCCTGGGTTGCAGTCCAGGTCCCCAGTAGGGGGTATGTGAGAGGCAACCATACATTGGTGTTTCTCTTTCTCTCTTTCTCCCTCCCTTCCCCTCTCTCTAAAAATAAATAAATAAAATCTTTTTAAAAAGTTCACGTTGAGCTGTACCTTTAAGTTTACAGGCTGTCTGGCACAGAGGTTCAGGCAAGGAATGATACACAACTGGCAGAAGATGATGGTCCTAGGTTAGCCATAAGTCAGGATAAAAGTGTGGAGACAAATAGTGATGAATAAAAAGTTGGATACCTGGAAGGATGCTGACCTCAAAAGAAGACAGAGAGAGTTGAAAAAGCGAAGGTTGCTAGGGTTTGGAGATTCAAAAAGGCCGAGAATGTGCTCTTAGGCCAGGCTTGATCCCGTATGTGTGGGGGAACAGGGCAGGATTGGGGTATAAGTTTCTTGCCCCTTAATGGGAGGGCTGTACAGCTGGGAGGCCAGAAAGGACACAATAAACTGTAAATAGTATGGGCTGCACAGTCTCTTTCAAATGCATCCAAATGAATAGGAAAGGGGTACTGTTTCTTCATGTCTTCCCTCTCATTCTGGGCTCCTGGGTACAAGCAAGGCAGTAGAGACCAGGTTTGGAGGCTAGAAACTGGGTAAACTGAGGCAATGCAAACTAGCTCTTGGGCTCTATTTCTTTGGAAACCTTGATGTTCTTCTTGTAAATCCCCCCAGTCATAACTATTTGTGGATACAGACTTTGCAGTGAATGATTTGAAAAGAAAACCAAAAACTTTTATTTGGGGAGAGGCACAGAAAATCTTTCTTGCCCAAATAATAGCTATATTTTATGTTAATCTAATGAGTGAAATGTGGCAAGATAATTGCACAGAGTAGAGTGGCAGTGTTAGAATCATTGTATTTTTTCCCTCTATAAATCCAATCTTGTGAGTCATGTGAGCCTGACTAAATGGCAAACATACTCTCTTTCTGGAGAAGACCAAGAGCGTCACACATCTTGAACAGGGGCACAAGTTATAGAGCAAGATATGCCTTGGTGAGGGTGGGTGACATTATTAAAATAGAAAATGACAGTTGCCCTCATGGGCTTGCCACCCCAGCAAATGTGACTGCCTCCTCTCTGTCACGCCTCATATTTCCACTTCACTAGTCAAGCTGGGCTCCTGAGTCACGCTCACTGTGTTTAGTCCTAACTGTTTTCAAAACAGGCAGCACAACCCACCTGCATGCTACACGTGTGCCTGACCAATGGGAGCCAATAGATGTACCACACAGCTGTTTTTTTTTTTTTGTTTTTTTTTTTTTTGTTTTTTGGTAGAGAGGGAAGAGAATGTCACTATGGCCTAAGGGAAGAGATGGAAGGCAAACATGTCACCGAGTGAAACTAAGCGAGATTAAGTCCAGAAAGGAGCCTTCTGGGGCTGCTTGGAGATGAATCTGTCAGTATCCAGGAGCACAGAAGTCCTCTTCATTCTAATTCAGTGCTATCTGGTGACAGAAGTTTCTTGGCATTCTGCAATTTAGGGAACAATGAGCCAGATACTATGGGAGTGCTCACCATGAGACGCCTGCTGCTGAGATAATGCCCAGCTGTGATTTTATTTCTTTCTCTTTGGATAATGCAATTTGTTCTTACTGCATTAACTGAAATAGACTGCCAAAGAAATGGCCAGTTTGAAAGAACACACACTGAAAAATCAATATTCCTGACTCCCCTTGAGATAACCGTGGCAACAGGAACATATTTCCAAAGATCCAGAGTCAAACAGCAGTAAGACTAGGAGAGAGGACATGGTCCTGCCAGACTGTGGCATCATCTCACATGAACACACAGAACTGTGAGAATGAGGGCATGAACGAGATGTCCACAGCAACACTAGGGATTCCTCGGAAACACCAAATGTCAATCACAGTGCACTCCCTACTGCAGCCACCCATCTTTCAGTAACTTCTGGTTATTTCTGTCTTTTTCCCCAGTTCATTTTCTGCTTTCACAAAACAAAAAGAAACCAGATTGGTTTCCTTTTTAAATCCTAATATTAGGCAATAAATATCTCTGTCCCTCAGGAAATGGGTTTGGCTCATAAATGAAAAGCTTTGCTAATTTTTCCTATTAATGTGGATATGATTACTTAAAATGCAGAGAATTCTTATTGTCATATTTGTGGCAAGGCTGTTAGTGATTATTACATAGCTGATTCCTGCAACAGTTTTGCTTCTTTTTTTAGCATGCCATTTCTGGCACACCAAAGGTTTCTGTAGGGTGGATGATGTGCAGGACTTAGGCAGGATGAAAAAATTCAGGGTTTACAATGATATTCTGCCACATGAATTACATTTTTCTTAAGCATACCCAATAGCATTAATGTAGGAGCCTGGCTTTGTATACCTTATCTTCAGTACAAACAAAATGATGAAGGAAACTTAGCTTGGGACACTCATCACTCCTTCTTGGTTCAAATCCTTCCCCCTTCCCCCATTATTCATGTTTCAGCTATAATTTTGCAGATGAGGCACAACTATTAAGTGCTGCACATATGGCAACAATATCATGCTTTTTTTTACCATGGAAAGTCTTCTTCCTTGATATTTCCTGAGAATTGTGTGGAAGAGAAAATATAAAGTGTGAATAATATGGAGAAATATTTATGGTCTCTATGTGTCACTCAAATATCTTTTTACATAGCCTCAGCTAACTCTATTTTATGTTTTCTGTCAGAAAGTTATATATTTCCCATGTAAACAGAAAAGAAGCTTAACATTTCACTGAACTGAATTTGAAAATCTAGAATTCACCTTTAGAAATTTATAGATTCTACCTACAAAAGAACTGGTTAACAGGTTCATCAGAATCAAAAAACTAACATGAAAAGGGAACTGAAGTGTGATTTATTTCTTACTCTTTTGAAGTATGACTAAAATATGACTCACAGCCTCCTACCCTATGTTCCATAGAACTGTCACTCTGTGAGTTAACATTCAGTTACTCCTGGAGTTAACATTCAATAAGAATCTGAGATAGAAGGGAAGAGGGTAAACATGTGACAGGTAAAAGTCACATGTTTCTTCTTTTACAGCATTACTGAGTTTCTACCAGGCAGTTAACAGATCACAGCTGCCTTGTTGCACCCTTGTCATTTAGGCAGTGGGGACAAATGGAAGGAAGGCATCCATTCAGGGGATCTCAGACAAGTATCAGTTGGACTGTAACTTAGATTCTTTCTTCTCTGTAATGTCTAGATATTTTAGCACAGTGCCATTTTAGAATCATGAAATCCATTTTTAAAGCATCACCAATGTGCATTCAGTCATTAAAGATGGCAGTTTTCCCCCATTAAATATAATCCTGCCTCTCTTGTTTTTTAATGCCATTGATGCTTGAGTTTGTGCTTTCAGTCTTTGTCTACTGCTCCAGTGAGGAGGTGCTGGGGCTGAAGACTGGTTTGTAATCCAAGACTTCGTGCTCCAGCTGCTGAGGTTACCAGAGGAGGATATGGTGATCAAAGAGACCTACTCATGCCTATTAGATGGGAATGAACAGCTGATTCCCAGAGTTATGGCTGGGCCACCTCAAGCTGAAGCAATTCACTGGAAGAAAGAACTGATGTGTCAGGCAGGATAAGATTAATGGTAAAGATAAAAGGGATTCGCTTGCCCAAGCAGAACAGCAGAGCAGGTACCTAGTCAGAACTGGGGAAACTCAAAAGACAGATTGGGAACAGAAGGGGCTATAGCTTTACAATGAGCAAGTGGGTCATTCCCCATTGTGTGTTGATGACATAATGCTGGAGTAAAAGATTCCCCACAATAAACCAGGGATAAAAGAGAACATTAAAAGACTTGCAGTCATTTGTTCTGCTCCCACATTTCTTCTTTTTTCCCTTTGAAATTCATATGAACGTATGATAATTCTTACTGTTTTTTATTTTGTTTTGTTTTGGGGGGATTACTGACTTCAATTTCCCAAATAAGAAAAAAGCAAAAACTAGTAAAAGGAATTGCAAAGGCTTTTGGCCAGATAACTTTTGAATATTTTTGCCACCCATATATATTGTTGCATTTTATTCACTTTTAAATTTATAGAGAGTAGAAATCATAGTTGTGCATTTCTAGGGATTTGACAAATGAATCCAGTTGATTAGCAATGCTTATAAATAAAACACAAGTTGCATCAACCTTGTGCTGCCCATTTAAAATCAGTTCCCCTTCAGCCCCTGGCAAATTATAAATTTTTAATGTTTTTACACATGTACCTTTTCCAGAATGCCATATGGGTGGGTTTATATAGTATGTTGCTCATTTCAGTCTGGCAACTTTCACTTAGCACTTGAAATCAACATGTTATTGTGTATATATCAAATTGTGTATATCAGAAGTTTATTCTATTTATGGATGAATAGTATTCTATGTTATAGATATGTCACAGTTAGTTTATCCATCTTTTAGTTGAAGGACATTATAGCTATTTCCAGTGATTATGACTAAAGACATTTTTCATCCTATTGAAATATGTTCTAGTTTCACTTGTGCCTTCCTCTCTGAATAATTTTGTAGAGTTCTACATATTCAGTAATTTTTCTATATATCTTTCTGTTACTCATTTGTAGTTAATTTTATTATGATGATAGGACATATTTTGGGTGATATCAATCCTTATAAAATTGTTAAGGTTTGTTTTAAGACCTATGGCATTATCTATCTTGGTATTTATTCCATGTGAACATGTAAAGAATGTGTATTCTGCTGATGCTGGGTGGTTTATTCTATAAATGCAGTTAGGTCAGGTTGAATGGTAGTATTGTTTATGTTTCCTCTATTCATACACTTTCTGTAACTTATACTTAACTACAGTTAGTCTACTGAATAAAATGGAGTGTTGAAGTCTCCAATGTTAATTGTGATTCATTTATCTCTACTTTTAGTTTTATCAGTATTTTCTTAACATATTTTTAAATTCACCTTTTAAGCTCATGCACATTCAGGTTTGTTACATCTTCTTAGTGTATGGACATGCTCCCTGCAACATCCCCACTAGTGGAAATGTATTTTGTTGTTAAGTCACTCACATGGAACAGAAAAGATTGCTGTATAGATACCATTACCGATGAGGATGTTATAATATGCTTTTCTTTTTTGGAGAAAACCTCACTTGTAACATTATGGAAGTATAGAAGAGGAACATAAAATAGAGGAAGCTGAGAAAACAACACAGAGGGAATGGTATTTAGGCTGGGTTTTAGAAGAAGAGTAGATTTAAAATACTTTCAAACAGCTTAGAAAAGTGAGCTGTAAACAGAAATGAGCTGTAAACTGTAAGCCGAAAACAGAAACTAAGCACTAACACCACATGATCAAAGTAGGAACTTCCAGCATACACATGTCTTTGTGTAAAACTACATACATCCATAGTCAATAATATAGGTCCAACAAACTAGTTTAGAATCTGAGTAAACTTAAATATAAAAAGTGATATTCCTACATAAAGTGTTACATTGTAGTGGATATGCCTCACAGGCTTTTAGAAATTTGGCTGAAATAGAAAATATACTTAGAGAGGTTGATTTAGGATTTATCAAGTAGAGATGACTTCCTTTGTCATTTAGATCACTGGTAAGTATGTAGATGTTTTTTATTTGCCTCCTGTGTTCAGGATCTGAATGGAGATGATACAGCTTATGAACCACATCTATCTTCTAGATAGCTGCTTTTTAATTGCATGAAAAAATTTAATTAGAGTTATGATAAGAGGTACATAGGCAATGTACAAGGTTGTAGTAGCGTAACTTGTACTAAAAGAAACGCTGAAGAAAGTTACTCAGGCAATAGGGAAATTATACCATAGGAAAATATGGAACTTCAGAAATAAAGGAAGTACAAAGGAAATGATAAATATTAGGATAAATATAAAGGACTATTTTCTCAATGTAAATTCTTTAACATATGTATGACAAAATAGAATTGAGGAAAAGAAATATTACCAGGGTTGTTATAAAAATTAAATGAGTAAATCAATCAATAAGCCCTCAATGATTATTTGTAATGATTATACTTTTTCTCTTCTACGTCTTGATTCTTTTTTAATCTTTACATTTAGTAGCAAATTTTAAGGGCTTATTTAAAAGAATATGATTAAATTAGAAAATTAGGAAAATATTACAAAGAAGCAAAAACAAAAGCACAAGATAAGCAAAAAAGAAAGCATATTTAAATAATTACCTCAGGCAGACAAAACATTATTATCAGTTCAGAAAATATACTTCTAGTAATATACAGACTATACACATAAATGCCTATATAAATATATTCCTTAAAAATTGAGATGATTCCGTATAATACACTTTTAAAAAGTAATCAACCTGGTCCTGGCCACATGGCTTAGTTGGTTGGAGCGTTTTGTGAACTGGAAGGTTACCAGTTAGATTCCTGGTCAAATCACATGCCTAAGTTATGGGTTTGATCCCTGGTCAGGGCACATATAGGAGGTAACTGGTCAGTGTTTCTCTCTTCTCCCTACATTGATGTTTCTCTGTCTCCTTTTCTCTCTAAAATTAATTCATTTAAAAAGTAATCAACCTATTTTGAAATTTTCCATGTCATTGCAATTATTTTACAATACTTTTAACATTGTTTAATCATATTAATAACCCATCAGTTACCCCATCAGTGTTATTAATATGATTAATATTAACAGCAGGAGTCAAGAAAAAATTTAGATTATTTTAAAGTGACCACAGAGGGTAATCATAGTAGGGAGGCAAAAATTTGAATCAAGAGTCTTTAGGTAATACTATTGAATTACATACTTACAAATAGTTAAAATAAAAAAGTTTATGTTTTATACTTTTAACCACAATAAAAACAGAAGTATTTAGCAAATCAGATCCACAGAACTTGGTGACATTTTAGTTGTGAGAAATATGGGACTAACTGAGAAGGACACACAAACCTGAGGAGTTAGGTGATTGGTAGGGCCATTCTTTGAAATAAAATAAATCAGAAGAGAGGCAAAGTTCATGTTTTGAAAACAATTGAAGATTGAGCTCTAGTTTGCTGTATGATCCTATCTTAATTTTATTTATTTGTATTTAGTTCATAATGGAGGAAATACCTGAATAATTCTCTAAAACTTAAATAATTTAAAGGTCAAAGTTGTATCATTGACTTCACTTCATGTTGATGAGAGTCCTGGTGTCCAATTTTTTTTTGTAGCAAAAGCTATCAATAAAACAGTGTGTATTTATGAATAATTAAATCAAATGTAAGGTTTGAAATGAAGGTATGTGACACTTTAAAAATAACTCAATTTTCAGGGTAGCATTAAGAATACTGACTCAAGAATTATAAAATACACCAACATTGGAGAATAGATCATTATGGCAAACTGACCATATCCATGCATTTTTTCACCTATGTAATATTTCTTAAAATTATAGAAAATAGCAGACAAAACAGAATGCTGGTGGTATAGGTGGCTTATCAATTTATAGACTTTAGTAAAAAAGAGCAAATTGATTAACAAAGAGGACACTTCAATGTGTGTTGAAAAGATCCTAGTGAAATAAGAACAGATACTAATAAAAGAAAAATGAAATTTAAAATAATGGAGATGATTCTTCAGGGAATTTGCCAGGGTAATTTATTAAAGAACTGCACTCTGATTAGACAAAGAGTGAAATGTTCCTCTTCCATGTTATACTGCATTCCAGTTGGCATTCTGAATCTTGTTTCTCATTAGAAATATTTAGCCCTGGTTAGCGTGGCTCAGTGGATTGAGCGCATGCCTGTGAACCGAAAAGTCACTGTTTTGGTTCCTGGTAGGGGCACATGCCTGGGTTGCCAGCCAGGTTCCCCCTTGGGGTGTGTGAGAGAGGCAAACAATTGGTGTTTCTGTCCCTCCCTGAAAATGGATGAATAAAATCTTTTAAAAATAATAAATATAACACATAAATAAACACTGATTTTTTTAAAAGAAATATTCAGATAGTTTCAAAAAATGCAGATGCGCCCTGGCTGGTGTAGCTCAGTGGATTGAGCATGGGCCTGTGAACCAGACAATTGCGGTTCGATTCCCAGTCAGGGCACATTCCTGGGTTGCAGACCAGTTCCCTGCAGGCCAATTCCCAGCAGGGGACGCACAAAAAGCAACCATACATTGATGTTTCTCTCCCTCTCTCCTTCCCTTTCCCTCTAAAAGATAAATAAATAAAATCTAAAAAAAAAATGCAGATGCTTGGGCCCCTCTCCTAGAAACTGAGTTAGTTGTTTTAGATTAAAGTTTGGGCATAGGATGTTTTTAAAGTTTCTTAGGTGATTCCTATGTGCAACCAAAGTTGAGATCCACTTCACTAAAGGAAGTGAATTTCTTCTCTGGGGAAGACTCATTCATGCAGTTTGAGAGAGAAGTAGTAGTTCAGAATCCCAAACACACATGCACAGAAGGAGTGAATGGAAAGGCCAGTCTTCTCAGAAGGTAAATACACTTAATACCTAATGTGACAGAGTAAGATGCTCCTTTTAGCAAATGAGGCTCTGCATGTTGTTCCCTACCTAGAACCTTTGCCTGACTCTTGACACTTTATGCTTCTGCACATACCAGGCTTGAAGTTATCGCTGCAGGTGAGGTAGCTGTAAAGAAAACCTGTATCATTTGTCTCCTATCACCAACATAATCTTTAATTCATAAAATTAATTGAAAATTAAGAATCATGGGCTATGAAGTAAAGCTAACAGCATTGAAAAGAAGGACCTTCAGAGAGGAGGAGAGAAAAAGATCTTGGCTCTGAAACACAAATAATTTAGAATTAGAATAGAAACTCTAAGCTGCTAATTAGTACTCAAGAGAGATGCTAAGATATTAGATACAAAAATAAGCGGCAATCGAGAATAAGTAAAAAAATTCTCATAAAAAGTGCATGAGCATGTATATGATAGTAAGTTTAAAATATAAGTAGATTGGACAAAGCTGAGAAAAAGAGGAATATGAACATAAAAACAAAATACTCATAATATGAGCAAAAAGAAAGAGGCATTCAAATATGGGGAGAAAACAAATGTAAATAGATATGAAGAGTCAGCCTTGGACTTTCAGAGTGTATCTCAAATAAACTTCAGAAGACAAAAATGAAATCAGATTTAAACAAAACAAAACAAGAATACTCTTCTAGTAAGTAAGAGAAAAACATTCATGAAAGCTACAAACACATAAAATCTGGGGTTTAAGAGTTAATCAAATTAGGTAAATGTAAAAAGACCCACTTCTAGTGTGATAATCTGGCAAAATTTTAGAACTTCAAGAAACAAAGAGAAATTCTAAAAGCATGGGGAGGGGGCTCAGGAAGAAGCCTAACTATCAAATTGTAGAAATTCATTTGATATCAAATTCATCATCATTGACAGTTGAAGCTACAAGACAATGATCAAACATCTTCCAAGTTTGAGATGAAATGATTTGGTACCTCTTACTCTATACCAAATCAACTAAGCAAAATAATGGTACCTTTATGTGATAAATATTCACAAATGTTAATACCTGTACATTTTATACATAGGAATTACCCAACACATATAAACTTCAACAAAAGAACAATTATATGGGAAACAAGACACAGTAGTTAGTTATACCCCAGTAATGAAATGTTAATTAAACAATTACAGATGCATAATGTTAAAAATGACAATCAAGAAACAAAGAATATTTTACGAAAAATCATGAAACTTGTTGGTGAGAAAAAGGAGTGATATTATACAAAGACTATGGTGATTTTCAGAAGGAAAATATAGCTATCGAGTTTATCTTGATAGTAGTAATACAATGGAAGTTTAAATATTTATTCAAAGTAATAGTATAGAAAGTGAAAAAAAAGTATCTGTTAAACCTAACTGGCAAGTAAATGGTAATGTTTTGTATATTTTCATGTTAATTAAATTTTCATAACTTAAAATGAAAAAATTAATTAAAAATGAGACAAACTAATACAATGGAATAAGTATTAGAAAAAAAGAAGATGCAGAGTTCAACATGAAAAGCTTAAAATGGAATAAATTAAAATCAATAAATATAAAAGAATCATAAGATATTTACTTTGGCTTACAAAAGGAAAATGGATAGTGCAGCATTGATCTCAGATAAGATAGAACTCATGATGAATGCATTAGGTAAACATACCAGTTCATTTTGTAGTGATAAAAAGACCAGTCTAGAAAAGTACAGTGGTCTTGAATCTTTTTTCACTAATAATCTATCTTTAAAATATTTAAGGCAAAATATGAATAATAATATTAAGGAGAAATTAACCAATCTACTATCTTAGTGGGACATCAATATGCATTAAAGTTAGATTAAGTAGACCAAACATAATTAATGATATTGAGGATTTAAATAGTATGAGTAAGAAAGATGAGTAATGAAAACAAAATTTTCAAACATGTTGAAAATGAACTCTGTGCAATAACTTAAAACAATCTCAAAAAATTACAAAAAACATCTGAAAGGAGAAAACTCTAAAAGTTATTTTCACTTAATGCAATGCAATGAAAATGGAATGCAGTGGAATAACTTTAAAGTCCAAGCTGTTCTTTCTTTTTTTTTAAAGATTTTCTTTCTTTCTTTCTTTATAGAGGGGAAGGAGAGAGGGAGAGAAACATTAATCTATGGTTGCCTTTTGTGCATCCCCTGCTGGAAACTGGCCTGCAGGGAAGCAGTCTGCAACCCAGGCATGTGCCCTGCCTGGGAATCGAACCTCGATCCTTTGATTCACAGGCCCACGCTCTATCCACTGAGCTACACCAGCTAGGGCAAAGCTGTTCTTTATAAAGGTTAATAATAAAAATAGTGATAATAAAAATGAGATATAAAATTATTTATAATGGAAATTATAAACCATATGAAAATGACAAACATAAGAATATTTCATTGCCAATCTTGAGTAATGCAAAAGAGGAATTCAGGAGAAAATGTATGACCTCAAACATATTTTTAAAAAAATACACTTTTGTCCTGGCCAGTTAGCTCAGTTGATCAGAATGTTCTCCCAATATGCCAAGGTTACTGGTTTGATCCCCCATCAACACACATATAAGAAGCAACCAACAAATGCATCAGTAAGTGAAACAACAAATAAAAGTTTCTCTCTCTCTCCCCTTCTCTTTCTCTCTAAAATTAATTTAAAAGTATAGTTTCAAGCACAAACTAAAGTGTATTTTAAATATATGAACAAAATGAAAAATAGTAGGGAGATAAGCTTATTATTGGGAAAAATTGATAGGGCATTCAAAAATTGTTTCTTTTGAAAGGTCAATATAATAGCCAAATTTTATTAGGTTTATTTGAGAAAGGGGATGAACAGAAAGATAATGAGCTAGAATGGGGAAATGGTGGGAAATCCTACAAAATTGAAAGAATAGTTCCTTCTGTTACATCATCAAGGCATGTGAAAATTTAGAAAAAATATTTTCTGAGAAAATAGAAATCATTCAAACTAGGGCAAAGTGATGTAACCTAATGTAGGTCTGGCTGCCTGCCAGTTTGCAAACCAATACTGAAGAGGCAGGTGCTGATATAAAGGAAAGCAGTTTATTTGATTGTGGATGATCTGAAAGATGGGGGACTCATGTCTTAAAGCCCATCTCCTGGGAAGATGGAGGACTCTTGTCTCAGGCCTATCTCCACATCTCAGTGGAGGTAGAGGTTTTAATAAGGAGGGAGAGGGGAACAGAGCAAAGAGATCAAGGGGGAGGGTTGCAAAGTTCTCTTCATGCAGACCAGCACAGTCCATTCCGATGGTTCAGTGTTGCAGCACCCTGGTTTAGTCATCCTGGCTTTATGTCACCTCAGCTTCAAATCATCCTGGATCCATAGTTGAAGGTCAGCAAATCTTCTGGAGCTGGGAGTCCTAAAGGTTAGGGTCTGTGTCTTTTGAAGTTAGTACCTAGGATTCTCATACAAGCATGCTGTTTATCTGTAAGCTACATATTAGTTAGAGTCAGTACTTACAGAAACAATGTAAAAAAAAGTGGGGTGGGTTACAATTTCCCACTATTACAGTGATAGAAAACTTGATTGTGTAAGCCACCAGGCATTAAATGGAAACGTTGGTAAAAATTTGTCCCTACATAGACATCAGACCCAGGCAGTATTTAAAGGTCAGTCCTACTAGTCCTATAATGAAGGTAGTATATATTGTTTTTAAGAACATAGAAAAAGAGACCGACATGTTTCACACACACAACAGACAAACATACACACTTAGGCCTATATACTATTCAAACAATGACAAGGCAAAAGTTCTAAATAAAATACTAACACACTGAATCCTCTTTGTATTAAGGTAAAAAACATTTATTCTTAGGATACAAGATTGACTCAATACTGAAAAATCCACTGATGCTCATTGTTACTTTCTAAAACTAAAAGAGAGGGGGAAAATAAAGGTCAAAAAAACATTCTATTACAAAAAAAGTCCCTTATCACACATGAACAATAAAAATAACAATAACAAGATGGGGTGGAAATGGGAGGGAGGTGAGGAGAGCTGGGGTGGGGTGAGTGGTGGGGGGAAAATTTAGACAACTGTAATTGAACAACAATAAAATAATTTTTAAAACTCCCTTATCTCTATTTTTAAAAACAGGACAAATTAAGAATGAAGAGTACTTCCTTAATTTAATGAATCAAATCTACCAAATTTGATTAAATAACACATTCTTTAATATTAAAGAATGCTTCCCTATAAAAATCAGGAACAAAACAAGGTTAGCTCCTATTATTAAATACTGCATAGGACCCATGGAAATAATATAAAGTAAGGAAAATAAAGAAGGAATATACATATGAGAAAGAAACAGGAAAAGACTATCATCCTTTTCACATTATATGATTTTCTTTGCATAATATCCAAATAATTAAATTAAAAAAATGGTAACAACTCATAAAATTTTTAGATGCCTATATATAAGAAAAATACACATACCACATTTTCCTATATATTATTAGCACCAGTAGTTATTTAAAAATAAAACTTGGGATTAAATAGTAAATGTGATCTACATAAGGATAAATTGATCAAAGGGCATGAAAAGTCCTTATAGATAAATGAATAAAGTTCTATTGATGGGTGTAAAGGAAGAATATAAAAACAAGAAAAGTAAACATGGCTTTATATGGCAGACCTTCTGAAAGTAAGTTTACTACACTGTCAAAACCATAGTATAATTCGAGTTCCTTGGCTTAAATGTGCTGCAAACATAATGATTTTTAATAAAAAGAAATGGAAATGAAACCACTGAATCAGTGTAAAACAAATGCAATAAAGAATGTTGTACACAACTTGATAAGATTCTCAAATTTTCTTGAAGAAAGGCTATGTAAAACTAATTCACTATACATAAATATTTTTAAATGAAAAAATGAAGATTTTCCATTACGTAGAAAGATAGTATAAAGAAACATTATTAAAACAGTGTGGCAGTACTAAAGGTATTCAAAATAGATCAGTGAAACAGAGTAGAAAATCTAGACACAAATTCATATACAGAGTCCAACAGAAGTAAGGCCTACTTGAGTGTGGTTGGTAGGGTAATAATAGGGGTATAATAATTTATAGTTTTAGTTTGAACATTTCACCTAAAATGTCATATGGTATGCTGGAGTGTGATATTCTTATGTTACAGAATGACATGCTTATGATTTATTTATTTATTTTTAGAGAGAGGGGAATGGAAGGAGAAAAAGTGGGAGAGAAATGCCAATGTGCAGTTGCCTCTCATGTGTCCCCTACTGGGGACCTGGCCTGCAACCCAGGCATGTGCCCTGACTGGGAATTGAGCCAGCAAACCTTTGCTTCACAGGCCCATGCTCAATTCACTGAGCTACACCAGCCAGGGGTGACATGCTTATGATTTTGTAATAAAAGATTTTATATTAAAATGGGGCATTATTTGTTCCAGACCCTGTATATGTTTGTGAATATATATATACACACACATATGCATATGTATATGTAGATATATACATTTTAATAAATGGGTAAGATTCTATTTTCTATAGGATGAGCAAAGGAGGAGATATTCAATGGCATTGTAACAATTTGGCCATACTCTTAGAAAGAAAATCTTAATTACCTATCTCACCCCATATATGACAATATATTTTAGGCCAGTGATTTTCAACCTGTGTGCCACAAGAGGCACACTGATGTTTTGCAGAATTTTTGAAACATGCAATACCTGACTAGTCAGGGACACTGACCTTTTTTCCTTTAGACTGTCAAGTAAAAAATGACAATAATAGCCATCAGTATGAATGAATCAAAATTATACCCATTTTTTCCACAAGGGGTAGGAGCTCCTTCTTTCTCTCTGCTGCATAGAATTCCATTGTGTATATGTACCACATTTTTTGATCCACTCATTTACTGATGGGCACCTAGGCTGCTTCCAGCACTTGGCTATAGTAAATTGTGCTGCTCTGAAGGTTGGGGTGCATAGGTTCTTATAGATTGGTGTTTCAGGGTTCTTAGGCTATAAACCCAGCAGTGAAATTGCTGGGTCAAAAGGCAGTTTCATTTTTCCTTTCTGAGGAAATTCCATTGTTTTCCACAGTGGCTGTACCAGTCTGAATATATATGTATGCATATATGTGTGTGTGTGTGTGTGTGTGTGTATATATATATATATATATATATATATATATATATATATATACTAAGTGAAATAAGCCAGGTGGTGAGGGACAAATACCATATGATCTCATCTTTGACTGGAACATAATCAACAACAGAAAAAAGCAAACAAAATATAACCAGAATGTGGGGGTGACTTTCCTTCCCGCAGCCACCATGGATGAGAGTAATCATGACTGAGACATGATGTGATCTGCTTGGGGAGGAGAGGTGGCCAGTTTCCCAGAGGAAAAAGGCCTTGAGCAGTGGACAGTTTCTCAGGGGAAAAAGGCATTAAGCTCCCTCCTCCAGGGGCTTTTATTGGGTTGTGATACTCAGGAATACAGGCCGGCAAGGATCAAATAGTAGATAACATTTCAGAGAAATCTGAGGGCTTAATATGAGTCAGAGTCTGTCAGGAACAGAGTTTTAGGGTTTCCTGCTCAAACCCTTAACATATGAATGCAAGCACTCTTAGTAGAGCAGATTTCACAGGTTTATCAGGAAGTCTTTGTGATGCTAGATTTTTCCTCAGGACACGCTCTAGCAAGGCAAGGAGCTGCACCCTTCCCAACAGGTATTCAGGCTTAAGGGGATTAGAGCCAGGAAGCTCTTCTCCCAGAGGACATGGGGACTCGGGCTGTGTCAAAGCTGGGGGGCAAGAGTCCATTGCTCTTTGTTGCAGCCCCCTAGTCCTTCCATGAAGGCCTCCCAAGTGATGGAGTCTGGCTTAGGTTGCCCCCTGCTGTGAGGGGTCTTACCTGTCATTGACTTCCAACCAAGCTTTGGGGGCAGGGAGAGGAAACTGAGGCAGCATGTGCTACCTGAGACAAGCCTTGTCTCCTGTAGCTCACATTCCAAAGGTCATCCCTTGCCCTTAGCCACAAGGGATGGAGAGTTACAATTCCTAGAACCAGGCAGAGTGGTCTACAACACCAGAGACATTGAAATTAAGAACAATCTAACAATAACCAGAGGGGAGGGGAAGGGGACAATGGGGGAAGGGTTTTTAGGAACTACTATAAAGGACACATAGACAAAACCAAGGGAAAGGGTGGAAGCAGGGAGGAAGATGGGTTTGGCTGGGGTGGGGAATTGGTAGAGGGAAATGCAGACAACTGTAATTGAACAACGATAAAATAATTTTAAAATGGTATGCCAATTTTTGTTAGATTGGCAAAAAATATTTTTGATATGCTGTACTGCATATTAGTAATGGGTAATTACTAATTTTAGTAATTTTAATAATTACTTTATGTGTGCTATAAGAAGAAAAAGGTTGAAAATCAGTATTTTAGCTGGATTTTCAGCTTAAATAATTTTATTATGATTAGATGAAAATATGAGAGAATATTTTTACTATTCTTGAATTTGATTTCTTAAGTGACACTCCAAATCTCAAAGACATATGGAAAAAAGTTAAATTTGATTATATAAAAAGGAACTGTTACTGTCTAATCAAAGTGAGCACAAAATTAAGTGTAAAGTGGGAGAAAATATTTGCAACATACTCAGCGAAAGATAAACATTCATAGTGTTATTGGGACATTATTGAACTACAGTAGGGAAAACAGTATGATTAAATTTAATTCCATAAGGAGAAACAATAGACACTTGGGTAAAGAATATAATTAGGACTCTTCCTAATTATAGGGGGAGGTTCCAAAGCAGGAGGTTCCAAAGGGCTAGTACATCTCTGGAAAGGTGTTCAGCATCACAGGTAAGACCAGAAATGAATACCAATGCTTGCCTGTCACACAATGAAGAGTTTTTCAAGGGGGTGAGACTATGTGGATTCTCATTTGAGTACATTTTGGTATAAACTTTGTGGAGGACGTTGACAAAATTTCCTAAAGTTTTAAATGTGCCTGCATTGATCCATCAATTCCAGTTCTGGATATCTACCTTAAAAACCACTAAGAGTGTATTCAGTGATGCTTATGTTGTTTTAATGATGTTCATTGCAGGATGGTTCCAGTAAACATTTTGACTGAAATGCTGAGTTGTTACTGCAAAGGAAGGGTGCGTTTACATTTTTACTTCATCTTCATCTGTTCTGTTTGAACTTTCTGAAAGCCTTTCAAAACAATTTGATACCTCATGTTACATCTGAAAACATCTTACTATCTTGAGAATTTGTTCAAATTGGGTAAGTGGAATACAGTGGATTTCATTGATTTTCTGTAATTTGTTTCTGGGATAAAAGTAGTGAAAATATTATCTGGAGTGCTAGATGTTGACAGTGATTAAAAGGATTATTTAAGTGATGTCATTTATGGAAGAGTCTTGCAATTTTTGGAAATGCCTCTGGTCCCAGGAAGAGCTTTCTCCTTCATCAAGTTTGAGATCTTTTACTTCTGTTGATGTTAGATGCTGCACAACTAGAAGTACTGCTGTGGTATCACACCCAGAGAATGACTTTTAGGATGGAAATTAGAATAGAACTGAAAATGGGGAATAGTATCTTTGAGAAGTGAATAGTTCCAACTTATGTAGCACATTCTTGAGCTAAAACAAAAGTAATGGAAATTTATTTCAAATTCAGATTGGTTTTTCAACCAGTCTTATAAAATTACTGCCATCATAACAGTGTTGAGAGGCAGAATAATTTTGTAGATAGAAAGCAGGTTTACACACTTATTTTGTTTTAGAACATAATTATATTCTATTCTGATTTGTGCATTATTGTTGAAAATTATATGCCTCTACAATGTTTAATGGCATTGTATGGTTTTGTCACATTATACGTTTGAGGTGACCATAAATCAATATTACTTGATTATAAATATCAGGTGTTTTTATATTAAAAGTGAAGTTTAAACAATTCTCCTACTTACACTCACAAGTATAAAATTATTAAAGGAAGGGGATCTCAGTCATCAAGAGAAGGCTGAAAGTGCAAGTAAGACCAGATTACTACCTAATGCTATTTTGAGTAGTAAACAAAACAATAAATTTAGTTATAAACCTCCGTGCTCTCTTGAATTAGGGAACTTGTATTCACTGCCTTATAAGAACCTCATATTTAATGTATGACTCAGAAGGAAAAAAAGGAGATCTTCCCTGAACCTTCCCTGAATAGCATATGACCCAGAAATCCCTTTTCTGGGTTTTGACCCTAAAAATTTGAAAACATACTTGCAAAGATATGTACCTTTAAGTTCATTGCAGCATTATACATGGTGGCCAAGACATGGAAATAATCGGTGTCCCTTAATAGTTGATTGATTAAAGATGTGGTACATATATACAACAGAATACTACTCAGCTATTGGAAAAGATTAAATACTGTTGTACAATTTACAACAACATGGATGGATCTTGAGACTCTCATGTGAGTGAAACAAGTCAGACAGAAAAAGTCAAGAACCATATAATTTCATTTAATGTGAGATATAAAACTGAAAGTCATAGACATGGACAACAGTATGGTGGTTATAAGAGGGAAGGGGATTGGGGAATAATATGTATAAATGGGTAAAGGGCATCAAATATATGGTGACAGAAGATTGCACTTGGGTAACACGTACATAATGCAATATACAGATGATGTATTTATTATAGAAATGTACACTTGAAACCTATATAATTTTATTAACCAATGCCACCCCAATAAATTTAATGAAAACAAAAGTAGTAAAAGGCTTACCTAAGGTCAGGCCCACCTATGATTTTCTTAAAATTATTATTTTTTCTGGTTAATGTGGAAGTAGAATATCTTTTTTTCAGAGTCTGTGAAGAAATTTATTCATTTATGAGAGCCATGATTTGGAACATTAAAAAGATCTTCTAGGAGTATGATTTGGGGGAAATGTGGTGAGAAGGCAGATGATACAGATTCCAGTCTGGGTCAGAAGGTCTGAGAGCAGGGTCTGAGTTAGATGTCCCGAAAATAAGCTTAAAGAATCAGGCAGCCCTTGCTGGTGTAGCTCAGTGTATTGAGTGCTGGCCCATGGACCAAAAGGTCATTGGTTGAATTCCCAGTCAGGGCATATGCCTGGGTTGTGCACCGGGTCCTCGTTAGGGGGGTTGTGCTCGAGGCAATTGATGTTTCTCTTGCACATTGATGTTTCTCTCCCTCTATTTCTCCCTCCTTTCCCCTCTCTCTAAAAACAAACAAATAAGTACAATTTTTAAAAGAAGCAAGCAGAAAGCAAATTCAGCCTTCTTCCACTTTTAACTTCTATTCAGGCTTTCAACAAAATGGAAGATGATTTCCCACACAGGGAAGGGCCATCTACTTTACTAAATACAGTCCACCAAATCAGATGCTAGTCTCTTCCATACACACCTGGAAATAACATTTAAGAAGCTCTTTGGTAATCCCTTGGCCTGGTCAGTTTGACATAAAGTTAACCATCACAATGGTTTACACATATTAATTCAATTCTCACAACACCCTTATGTTAATATTATAAATGAAAAAATTGAGATAGAGATAGGTTAAGTAATGTAACCAAAGTTTCACCATCAGTAAGTGAGAAAACTGGGCTTTTAGCCCTAGCTGACCAATTGCAAGATCTATCCACCTAAACATATTCCTCTTCTGTTTTATCTGGTGATTGTAAAATAACAGTAATAGCATGAATAAATGTTGCACTTTTCTTTAATACTAGATAAAATTTTGATTGAAATTAAATAGAAGTTTTAAAATAATTTGGGGATAATTTACATAGTTATATTATTATGTCTTCCAAATGGCAGTCTGTGTATTCATTTAGGTTTTCTTTAATAAGAAGCTTTAAATTACCTCTAAAATGACCTTGCACAACTTTGTTAGATTTATTTTTAGCTGTATTTTTGCTATTGTAAAGTATTTTTTAAATAACTACAAGATTTATGTGTGTATAAATTAGGTTGTATTTGATTTTTGTATATTAAGTTCCAGCAAATTTGCTAAACTTTCATATTTATTATGTAAATCTAACTACAGTTACATTTAGGACTCTGTACAAATAATTATCATCATTGAATATGGATAATGTTGTGGATTGCTTTCCAATCATTCTCTTTTTGTTTTTCCTTTATATGTGGTACTAGCTGAGTCCTCCATTACAATGCTTAACAACAGTTGTAATAGCAGGCATTATTGTCCTACTTATTATCTTAAAAGTAATGCTTTCTCATTTCACCATTGAGTTGGATGAGTTGTTTTTAAAAAATGTTTCATTATATACCAAATTTACTAGTAGACTCTTTTTATAAAATGTACTTTAATGTTACTAAAATTTATATAATTTTCTCTTTAATTCTATCACTGAGGTGAATTATATCTCTGAACAAAACCTAATTTTAACTATATTTTATGGTTTTTTTCATATTGCTTGATTCAATTTGTGTCTTAGTTTACGAAACTACAAGCAGACATGTGTTTCATTGCAAATTATTGAGAAAGTGCTCTATACAAGGGAAGGGAACAGAGGCAAACAAGGATGTGGTCTTGGAATACCAGTCCACAAATTTCCTGCCTTGAGGTGGGTGGGCTGAGTTTTTTTCTAATTTTATCAGTTGTTGTTCCCAATATAGCAGCACATTTTCAGAGCATGTAGATGGCACCGCAAGGCCACAGCCTGTTTTTACAAATAAAGTTTTATTGAAACACAGCAATATTCATTAATTTAGATGTTGTCTATGGCTGTTTTTGTGCTACAAGGGCATCAGCTACTAGTTACAATTGAGACTATCTGGCCCACAGAGCCTAAATTATTTGCCATATAGCCCTTTACAGAAAATGGATTGTAAACCCTTTATCTAGGTTAATGTTGAGATTAGTCTTTTTCTTCTTAACACTTTCTTTTTTGCATTTTAGAAGTTTTTAAAAGGCAACATATATTTGAGGAATTTAGAAGCTTTTGCAAATGTTAGACATGGGTTGAAAGAAAATAATTCATCTTATTCATCTGGAAGATATTCAGTCACTTTCTTTTTTGTTTCATATATTACTTTATTGTTGTTCAATTACAGTTGTCTGCATTTTCTCCCCCCCCACCCCATCCAAACCCACCTCCCTTCTTTGCTTCCACCTTCCCCCTTGGTTTTGTCTATGTGTCCTTTATAGCAGTTCCTAAAATTCTTCCTCTCACAGTCCCCACCACCCTCACCTCTGGCTATTGTTAGATTTTTCTTAATTTCAACGTCTCTGGTTATATTTTGTTTGCTCTTTTCTTTTGTTGATTATGTTCCAGTTAAAGGTGAGATCATATGGTATTTGCCCCTCACCACCTGGCTTATTTCACTTAACATAATGCTTTCCAGTTCCATCCATGCTGTCGCAAAGGGTATAAGCTCCTTTTCTCTCTTTCTGCTGCATAGTATTCCATTGTGTAAATGTACCATAGTTTCTTGATCCACTCATTTGCTGATGGGCACTTAGGTTGCTTCCAGAACTTGGCTATTGTAAATTGTGCTGCTGTGAATATTGGGGTGCATAGGTTCTTTTGGATTAGCATTTCAGCTTTCTTAGGATATAATCCTAACAGTGAAATTGCTGAATCAAAAGGCAGTTCCATTTTTAGTTTTCTGAGGAAATTCCATACTGTTTTCCACATTGGATGCACCAGTCTTCATTCCCACCAACAGTGCACTAGGGTCCCCTTTTCTCTGCATCCTCTCCAACACCTGTTTGTTGATTTGTTTAGGGTGGCCATTCTGACTTTTTTCTTTTTTTTTTATTGATGAATACTGTTGTCTCAATTTTCCCACCACCACTTCCCCCACCCTACCCACACCCACCTTCCACCCTTAATCCTACCCTTCCTTGACTCCGTCCATGTGTCCCTCATTCATGTTCATTTACAACCCTTCCCCTTCTTTCCCACATTATTTCCTTCTCCCCTGTCCTCTGCTTACTGCCAGTTTGCTGTTGATTTCAATGTCTCTGGCTATATTTTGCTTGCCAGTTTGTTTTGTTAATTAGGTTCCACTTATAGGTGAGATCATATAGTATTTGTCCCTCACTGCCTGGCTTATTTCACTTAGCATAATGCTCTCCAGTTCCATCCATGCTGTCTCAAAGGGTAGGAGCGCCTTCTTTTTTTTTTTCTTTCAATTTTTTTTAATTTCTTTTTTTATTGATTATGCCATTACAGTTGTTCTATTCCCCCCTTCATTCCCCTCTACCCTACCCCCCTGTCCCCACCATTACCCCCTTTAGTTTATGACCATGTGTCTCAAGTTCTTTAGATTCTATATTTCCCATACTATTCTTGCCCCCCATCTATTTTCTATCTATTGTCTATGCTACTTATTTTCTGTACCTTCTCCCCCCTTCTCCTCCTCCCACCCCCCTGTTGCTACCCCTCCTTGAGATATTCCTTTCTATGTTTCCACTCCTGATCTAGCTGTCCTTTTAGTTTGCTTTTGTTTTAGGTGTGGTTGTTAATAACTGTGAGTTTGTTGTCCTTTCACTGTTCATGTTTCTTTAACTTCTTTTTCTTCAATAAGTCCCTCTAACATTTCATATAATAAGGGCTTGGTGATGATGGACTCCTTGAATTTGCTCTTATCTGAGAAGCAGTTTATCTGTCCTTCCATTCTAAATGAAAGTTTTGCTGGATAGAGTAATCTTGGTTGTAGGTCTTTGGTTTTCATGACTTGGAATACTTCTTTCCAGCCCCTTCTTGCCTGTAAGGTCTCTTTTGAGAAATCAGCTGACAGTCTGATGGGGACTCCTTTGTAGGTGACTGTCCCCTTATCTCTTGCTGCTTCTAGGATTCTCTCCTTCATTTTAATCTTGGCTAATGTAATGATGATGTGCCTTGGTGTGTTTCTTCTTGAGTCCAATTTCTTTGGGACTCTCTGAGCTTCCTGGATTTCCTAGAAGTCTATTGCCTTTGCCAGATTGGGGAAATTCTCCTTTATTATTTGTTCAAATAAGTTTTCCACTGGTGGCTGTGCCTTTCCCCCTTCTGGTACCCCTATAATTCGGATGTTGGAGCATTTAAAGATGTCCTGGAGGTTCCTAAGACTCTCCTCATTTTTTTGAATTCTTGCTTCTTCACTCTTTTCTGTTTGGCTGTTATTTGCTTTCTTCTGGTCCACTCCATTGATTTGAGTCCCAGTTTCCTTTTCATTGCTATTGGTTTCCTGTGCAATTCCATTCATTTCAATTAGTTTCGCCTTCATAGGTTTGTCTAATTTGTGGCTATAATCATCCAGTTCTGTGAGGATCCTGATGACCAGTGTTTTAAACTGTGCGTCTGAGAGTTTTGCTATTTCTTCATCACTTAGATTTATAGGCTCTGGGACTTTGAGATCTTCTTGAGCCATTTTTGGTCTGTTCTCGCCCGTTAAGTATGAGTAGCAGAGCCTTGGACTCTCAGGTCGCTGGGTTGTGACTCTACATGTGGGGCGTGGTCAGAGCGGGGAAATGGCGACCTCCTCTGCTGTTTCAGTGGCTGGGTGAGGGCGGGGCCACTCAGGTCGCTGGGTTATGACGCTTATATGTAGGCAGGGTCAGAGCAGGGAAATGGCGGCGCCCTGTGCTGCTGCTTGCTGTGGGGCCTGTAGCCTCACCGCCCACTTCCTTGCTTGTCTATCTGCGCAGGAAAGCGCAACCACAGTCAATGCGCAGCCTTGCTCCCTTGCTGTTCCCCGCGGTCGCTCGCTGAGTAGCTTACTAGGTCCAACCCTGCGCCTGGGTTCCGCGTGCCAGAGTCCATCTGACCAAGTTTTTTTGTGCAACCCCTCTCCGACAGCTGCTGGTTTTGCCCCTCTTACCAGTCAGGCTGAAGAATTTGTTGTTATCAGACTTCTGAAAAGTTCAATTTTCTGTGTTCTGGCTGTGTTTTCTGTTGCTAATATTTACTTGTCTCTAAACTTGGTTGTGAGAGAAGGTATAGCGTTTCCACCTATGCCTCCATCTTGGCAGAAGTCCCTCCTTCTTTCTTTCTGGTGCATAATATTCCATTATGTAAATGTACCATAGTTTATTGGTCCTCTCATTTACTGATGGTCACCTAGGTTTCTTCCATCACTTGGCTGTTGTAAATTATGCTGCTATGAGCATTGGGTTGCATAGGTTCTTTTGAATTAGTGTTTCAGGATTCTTGTGTTAACAAGTTTATGATAATTTTAAATATTATAGTCAAGTGGCCTAGTCTACATTCATCTAGACTTTGGAATATTTGGAATAAGTTGGTAAAATGTTTCTTATAGTTAACAGGTAACACTTACTGAGTGTGTAGTCTTATTTGTGGTAAAATTTTAAAGCTGTAATAAAATTTCTCTATTTACCTATTTCAAAAGACTATTTACATTATACTTTTGTGTCAATATTGTTTTTTAATAATATTTTTATAAAGGTGTTTATGCGAGCTAAATTTTACATTTATTGACATGTTATTTTATCTTCTCAACTTTTTTTTCTGTAACATTTTTAATGTCCCCTTCATTTAAAAAATATTTTAGATAGGCTTTACTATTCTTTCTCACTTTTATGCACCCTTTCAAATTATTAATATTGATTTTTCTGTTTTATCATTTTTTTTGTTTCTAATTTATTAAGCTGTCCATGTTCATATATCATGTGTTTATCATACTTTCCTTAGATTCTGTTCTTTTTCACACATTTTCAATTATGTGTTTGGATCATAAAGTTTAAACTTTCTGTTTCCCAATATGAATGTTTGTTTTATATTATTTTAAGTATTTTTAAATGTATCCATTATCTAAGTAGAGTTGTTTGAAAAATGTTTATAATTTGTAAATATACAAGTCTTCTCTAATTATCATTTATTACTGATTTTAACTTAATTGTTTTGTATCAGAGAACATATTTGTATGATTAGAATTTATTAAAATTTGTATTGCTTCATGATAAAATATATGGCCATTAAAAAGTGTTTCATGTATAATTGAATGAATTTGAAGTTTGTTATATTTCAATAATTCTGGAAAATTCTCTGCTAATGTATCTCTAATTGGATTTCCTGAAGGAGAGGATAAAGAAAGTGGAAGAGCATTATTCAGAAATATTAAACTTTCTTTTTTAATCTTCTCTTAATATTAATATATTTAGTACATTTTCTCTATTACACATTCTGTATAAATCTTTCATATGTATCAATTATTAATTTTTCTTATGTCTATTGAATCTGTTGTTTAGCTGATCTTAAGTATATAGTATTTCAAATTTTGAAATAGTGTATTTGATATTTTTGTTTAGCTATTTTTATAGGTTCTTGCTGGCATTTTAAATTTCTTCTTTTATTTCTTTAGATATTGCAAAAACTTTTTTTCTGTTATGTGTCTGATGATTCCTACATATGAATTTTTGTGTCTCTGAATCTGTGTTTTCTGACTTCATCACAGTTCTCATTTCCTTGTATGCTATCTGTGTAAACTCCTACAACACTGTACTTGTGTGAGTATTCCTTGGGGTTACCCGCAGGCTTGGGGTGAAGGTTATTCCTCCAGGATTTGTGTTTCCTTGCAAACAGTGTGCAATTGAGCTTCATACCCACCTGCTTTGGATCACTGCATGTTTAGAGATTCCAAGGGAGGATATTTTTTTCCCTTCTACAAGTGAAATTTCAGTACATGGCCTCTGCTTAAAAGCTGTCTTCTAAAGTTACTTACTTGTCTAGAGTTCACCTTTCAATTTCTTTCTGGAATTTGAGGATTTATTACTTTTTTTCACAGCTGAATGATGACTAAAAAAACTTATCATGCATTGTTTTGATTTTCTGTGGTAGGATTGTTCAACAAGGAAATGAAATCTTTGATTTGTTTAATGCAATGATACATTCACTTTCCAAATACACCATTTCGAATTTAACATTACATTTCTAAATGAGATTGTTATATTATTTTGTTTCTCTTATTATCTTTTAAATGTTGGATTATGAAAATTAAGGTGGAGGATGGGAATAAAATAAAATATAATAATAATAAATGATTAGCAACAGAAAAAATATTAAGGGTATTCTCATAGCAATCCCTCCTGTATGCTTTGCTGTTAAAAATTAAAAAGCAGGAGATACTCTTTTAACTGTTTTTTGTAATTACCCTGGTTTTGGGAAATATATTGAGGAAACTTCCCTTGTTTATGTTTTTTAGAGCATTTTTTTCTAGGAAGGGCTTCTGTGTTTGTGGAAGTGTACTCCTTGTCGTTTGACACTCACCACAGGTGTTTGATATTAGATGATAGTTTGACATTAATGTGGAATTGTGGGATTCTTCTGTCTCACAAGAGATATGAATTTGGATCTCCACTCATGTATGGCAGAGTCTAGGATTTTGATCTCTCAGAGACCTCTTAATTATTTGCCAACCAGAAGACTGGACAGGTGACGATTGTCCTTGTTGCCTCTTTGCCCTAGAAACTGTAGTTTTCTGATCCCCTTGAATAACTGTCTGCCGGCATTTTGGCCCATTTACTGATGTGAAACTTCATACAGGCATAAGATCACATCTTCTTGGGCATTACAACTCCAGCCTTGTGCAACCAGGGCCTATTTTCAGGTTTGATAACATCCTGGAACACCATGGTATCGACCAGCAGAGTTAACACTGTAGTATCAAGTTGCCTTTCTGTTTCTGGAAACTAGGGGTATCTTCTTCTCTAGATATAGCTGAGCTGTGAATGAACAGTTTTGTCTAGGACTTTCATGTTCCAGGAGTTGGAGAAGCATCAGTGCCACTCATTAGTCTGTGCTACCAAAAGCAGCCAACCTTTCATTATCTGCTAGTTGAAGGGAGGCTGTTGAAATGCTGCCCAAATCTCTTCATCAGTGAAATGGGCGAAAATACTGTCATTTAACCTAATGGTATCATATTGGAGAATGACCTAAATCATTATAAAATTATACTATTCTATGAATAGTATTTTAAATGGATGCCAAAGGCAGTGATACTTTAATTTTCTCTTTTATGTTTTTTTCCCTATAATGTATACTTTTTTAAACCCTGGCTTAATGCCCACAAATGTAATGTTTTCCACTTATGCTATTTTCCACTTCACATTCCTCAGTCCAGAGGAAATTATAACATGAGATTTCATTTCAATAATATTCTCATACATCTGTTTGAAAAGTAATGTGATTTCTATTATAATTGTTCTGTCACTATAGATAACAGTCCCAAAGGCATTTTGAGTTTTTCTTCACTTATGAATTCATGTATTATGCATACAAATGTCATGTATAAATATTTATCCATCTTCTAACTAATAAAATGGATATCTTTCAATAGTGATAAAATTAACAGAAAATATTCTGCATTATGATGAGAGCATTATCTTAACCTGTGCATACTACTCCTCTAAGGACACTTGTGATCTTATTATTGCTGGGCCATGCTCTGCCTTCTCACAAAAGAAGTTCACATGGTAGGAGTTCTATATTGAGTGACTTTTAAAAGAACTTAATGTTACCCAAAGTAACTTCATTGACACTATTCTATAAGAACAAGCACCGATACAAATATCGTGTGGTTGAAATCTGCTAAGAGTAGATCTTAAATGTTCAATACACACACAAAATTAGTTACTGTGTAAGGTAATGAATGTATATACTAACTTGATTGTGGTAATCATTTCACAATATATATATTTACCATATCATTATGTTGTACATCTTAAATAGATTGTTTTATTTATCTATTATACATCAGAAAAGCTGAAAAAATAGGGAAAAATAAACAAACCTTAACATTGTTGATTATATCTTGGTTTATATAACTCATGAGTGAATATTGGGCATCACCCAATTTTTTCCAATGAAGATTCTATAATATATTATATATGTATGTTTACTGGCTGAAAACATACCTTCATGACAGGTCCCACTCATAGTTTTAGATTCTTTATTAGTGATTCATGACTGAATCTCTGGGTGACCTCAGGAGGCTGAATTAGAAGCATGTAGATATTTATATATTAAGTCAGCTTCAGTTCTTTATAAAAATCAATACATCTTGACTGTGGATGATAAATGCTTTTCATATGAAGCACATCTGTTGAGAGGACACATTAGTGGAGGAGTACTAATAAATCAGGTATTTGAAATGTATTTTGTTCTTTGTTGCATTTATAGAAGAATAATTTCTACATTAGGGAACTGATAAATCCAGAATATTAGGATTTGTGAGGCCATATGTGACGTGTTAGGTTCAGTTTTGGGTGGCACATTTTACAAGACTCTTTGTAAGATTGAAATATGTTCAAAAGAAGCTGACTGGGAGGTTGAAAGGATGACATGCAAAGAATTAGTGAAAACTTTGGAAATTTTATGTTGGAGATTAGAACAAATAGAAGACACATAATGTGTTCTTTAAAAATGGGAAGGGTTGCCAGTCATTCAGTAAACAGTCCTTGAGCAAATATCTCACATCAGGTACTTGTTGAGCATGGGCTCTGAGGGGAGGAATTATGAAAGAGAAGGGATTGCTCTTTTCAAGAATATACAGAATAATTATAACTCATGTTACAATTGTGTAAATTCAACCAAAACAATAGTCCTGAAAAGTTATAGCAGATCATATGCAGAAGGAGTTACTAAAATATGCAGTAGGTTGCTTCAGATTTCATAACTAGGGACAATGGATTAAAGCAACAAGGCATGTATTTTCAAAAACAATATAATGAAGATCTTTTTGATAATTTTATTATTTTTACAGAGAATTTACGCTCAGCTAAGCCTTGTATGAACTCAGAATTATCACTACAATCTTCACAGTTGATATTATCACTTTTACAGAGGAAGAATGGGAGGCATAAAAAGTTTAAGTGACTTGCTCAAAGGTCACATAGTTACCATATAACAGAATTAGAGTTTGAATCTAGACAGTCTAGCTTAAGGAAATATGCTCTTAACCACCAAGCTACACTGCATCTCCAAATAGATCATTGGTCTCCATCACAGGTCATTCATTTTTTTGCACAATCTCCATGGTTATCCTTTAAAAGTGATACTGCCCAAATTGAAAGGATGATCTAAGTGACCTTTGAGAAGTTTCTGATTATTATGAATCTGTGCTGCTGCTGAGATAAGCTTATGAGAAATCAGTAGTCATT
This sequence comes from Artibeus jamaicensis, assembly GCF_021234435.1. Classification (NCBI taxonomy): domain Eukaryota; kingdom Metazoa; phylum Chordata; class Mammalia; order Chiroptera; family Phyllostomidae; genus Artibeus; species Artibeus jamaicensis. The sequence continues at coordinate 2,073,230 of NW_026522028.1, read as the reverse complement.
AGTTTACGAACTAAGGTTAATATGTTGGACCTTTATTTTAAAACAGATCAAGAAATTTTATCTTTTGATTTGTAGAAAAGATAGATATCTGCGTATTCCTATTGCTTGCCAATTAGTGTTTTCATCTTCTAGACAGCACAGCCTTTTCTTCGCTCAATGAAAATTTTGATATTCTATTCCCTGAGGATATATTCCTCATGACACATCACAGTGCTGCATTCCTCATTGTTTGCCAGTGTGCTTTTGTACAATTTCCCTTTGTCTTCCATGACTTAATTGAGGTCTTCAAGAGCAGCTGTTCAGCTAGATTCCTGACATCTGTCTCCTAATGAAATATGTTTGAAATTGATTGAGGCTGGTTGCAAAAAACTTCTTATATACTGGTGGACAACACTATTCCAAAGACAAACATTGAAAGGTTTTTGTCTTTGGTGAAGTTTATAGAAATATCCCATGTGACAGGTAACCATGGTCGATCCACTTCTCATTTGCTGAAAAGATGTCCCATCATTGCACAGGAATTTCAGTAGTTTGTTCTGGAGTTTGATGTGATCTTGGCACAGTGCTCAACTATTCCTCTGCAAGGGGCCTCAGCTGAACTTTCTGCCCTTTTCAGTGAATGTGAAAGAAGATCATATCCACAAACTCCCACCACCATTACCTGCATCTGCGCTCACACATCCTGCTTTCTTTTTGGTCACTGTGAACTAACATTTCTCCCAGCAAAAATGAACACTTCCACTTGGTCAGGAGATCTAATTTCTTTCTGCCTATTCAAGGACTTTGGTGCAGTAATCTCTTTTCTTTTCTCTGACATAAATCTATTTATTAAGACTGCAAGTGTTAGGGAGGAGCAGGTGTGGTAGATGGTGAAATCAAGAGTTCTGTTTTGGAATGTTCTGTGAAGTGCATGCCCAATCCAATATCTAAGTGGATGTATCAAATAGGTAGATGCATAAATGAGCCTGGTGTACTATTAGGCAGGTCTCAGACACAGACAGGTAATTTGGAAGTCAGAAATACATAAATGATGTTAAAAACCACAACATGTGACTGGTAGGTACAGAGAACTAGAATATCACTGATTGTTTTAGAGGCCTCACAGAGAAGCCAGTAAAGCAGCATGAGTTGGAATAGCCCATAGCAGAAAGCAATGTAATGTAATGAAGAACAAGGAAGGCAAGTGTTTCAAGGAAGGAGTGGTCAATGATACAGACTACTACTGAGAAACATATTAACAAAATAGAAATGTGAATGTTGGATTTAACAACAACAGGAATACTGGGCAGCGAGGATCAAACAATAGATAAGATTTCAAAGAAATCTGAGGGCTTAGTCTGAGTCAGTGTCTGTCAGGAAAGGGATTGCAGAATTTTGGGAGACATACTCATTTCCTGCTTAGACCCTTATCATATGAATGAAAGCACTCTTAGCAAAGCAGGTTTCTACAGGACTTTTAGGAATTCTTTCTTATGCCTGATTACTCCAGGGAACCCTCCATTCCCAGCACAAGGCTTCACCACCCTTTGTCATTGTTTTCAGGCTTAAGTCAGGCAGAGGAGGCAGATAGCTAAAGCATTCTCAGAGACTTCTCGCAGACAGACTGAGGACTCAGGCTTCATCAAAGCCAGGGAGGGGGGTAGCAAGGGTCCATCACCCCCTTTCTCCATAGCCCCCCAAGTCCTTCCCTGGGGCCTCCACATGATCATGCCTGTCTTAGGTCAATCCCCCCTTGGGGAATCTTACCCATCATTGGCTAACTGATCAAGCATTGGGGGCCAGTTATGGATGAAGGAGCAGAAGCAGTGCTCCTGCCAGGGAGATAAGCTTTGTCTCCTTAGTGGCTTATGGTCGGAAGGTTGCTCACTCAGCCTTAGCTATGGGGGGGGGGTTCCAGCTCCTGAAACCAGGCAGGGCAGTCCCCAACATAAGGTAAATTGAGTAAGTCAGTCTGTATGTATAATATTGACATGATTTTTCAGAACTGTGGACAGAGAACAGCTCTGAGTAGTATTTCCTGGAATAGGTAGAGACAGACTGGTTTTCTACAAGTACATTCAGTGTTGTTGATGTCTTTAAAATGTATCTGGTGCATACCTGTTACTAAGAAATATTATGTCATTTAATATAACTTTGGAAAACATATATACATCTTATATCACACACTTACTTCCAAAATGTAAAAAATCACTGGGAGTTTAGCATGAAAAATTCATAGGATGCATTCTCCTACCACTATTTTCTTTAATGGAATTCCAAATACTGGTAATGAAATGAAACTCCCACTGGTCCATATGTTGGACTACAAAATCTGCAGTGATCACCCCAAACTACTTAGGTTACTGTTTTCATTTTCAATTTTACATGCAATTATTTGCTGATGGAAATATTTCCCCACTTCATAGGTACAAATCAAGCCATATCAAACATCATGGGGAAAATTAAGATTCAATACATACCAAGGTTAGATGAAAAACTTGATTTCACCCAAGTTTAGCTGATTATAAACTTTGTTATAATAATCAGGAATTTATAGTTTCTATTATTAATTAACATGATTGAAAAACAATGATAATGATGATTATGTGTAGGATTTTTCTTTGTACATAATAAATGAGCAATGAAGATCTGTAATTTTATTTAAAAGGAAGTACTTAAAGCTCATGGCAAGACACTTCATGTTTACTTATTAGGTAACACTATAATTTGTTGCATGTTAGGCCTCTAAATAATGAGCAATTTGAACTAATGTAAATATTTGGAAGCATTTGTCTTGAATGTACACTAAGTAGGGTGAAACATATATCTTCCTCATACCTGAAGAGACGACTCCAAGTTGGGTGTAAATTAAATAGTGAAAGATGACATTTGATTATAAAAGTGAGATAGTTATAAATATGTAACTAACAGTGTCTGCATTATACTAGTCCTGACCTTCCCACTTATTGCCCTCTATTTCTTTTTTTTAATTTATTTTTTTATTTATTTATCTTTAGAGGGGAAGGAGAGAAGGAGAGAAACATCAGTGTATGGTTGCCTCTAGTGCATCCCCTGCAGGGAACTGGCCTGCAGGGAACCTGCCTGCAACCCAGGCATGTGCCCTGACTGGGAATCGAACCGTGATCCTCTGGTTCACAGGCCCGTGCTCAATCCACTGAGCTACACCAGCCAGGCCCTCTATTTCTATATTATCAATATAGTCAGTCACTCTAGTCATCCTACCTGGAAAACAGGTCCAGTGTGAGAGTCTTACTCTCCCCTCCAGTTTCTTATCCTTACCTTTAGAGTATCAAGAAGGGTAAGACACCCCTTTAGCACATATAGATTACCAAAGAATTTCTAGAAATATTAATTTAGAACATCTGCTAGGCATCTGTGGGCTTAAAAGATGAATATTTGGGAGATAGATGCAATTTCTTCTAAACATATTAATCTAGGGAGACATATGTCCATCTGTTAAGGTAATATTAACCATTACAGTGGGCTCTGTTTATACTTCTTTTTTTAACAATGATGTGAATGAAAGTGGGTATACTTGGAAATGATTTGTAATATATTGGTAGGGAGATACATGATTGCAAAAGTACCTTAAGCCTGTTCTAGTTTCATTTGGGAAAGGAGAAAACAGAGTGATATAATTTTCATTCTAATACAAGTAACTACTCAATCTCTGTAGCCTGACATTGATCATTGGATCAAATATCAAAGACTAGTTTATTTGTTATCATTTTCATTCTCCTTTTTGATTGTGACATTTCTCTTAGCTTCAGTTGCCCCATCTATAAAATCGAGATAACATACCCATTTTTCACTATATCTTAGAATTGTCATGAAGCTCAAACAAATTAATTTATGAAAATGTAATATCTAATTTTAAACCATTAAAATATAAGGTCCTATCTTTATTAACACTAGATGGATTTAGCTTTTTCTTTATTGTACAAATTGTTTTAATATATTAATCTTATAAAAGATAAACTTAAGCTAGTTAGCCCAGCTTTTATAACCATTTATTTATTATGAGGCAAGTGATGTTTCAAAGAAAAGATCTAGGGTCATTGAATTTTATAAAGGTGAGAACACATTATAGTAGCATCATAAATATTAAACAACTACATAAACTATTTGGACGTATCTACTGAAATACATCACTGTGTCTCCAAAACACCCCTTAGCAAAATCTGAATAATTAATGATATTTTCAAAAATACTGACAGTAATGTAAAGTCCATTCATGTCTTTCAAAGACATCGGAGTTACTAGGGATAAATGAATACAAATCTAAAGAAGTATACTTTCTCTTATAAAAATAAAGTAAGTCATGCAGTTTTCAGCAAGACATCATTGTGTAAATTAGAATATTTCTTTTTTTTTTTTTTTGCCCCAAGGTAAGGTACATAGGGATAGGGTATGCAGAAAAACAAAAAGCAACAATGGCCCACTTATGCATGATAACACCTATGAGTGCAAGTTCACTGGGAAAACATATTCTCTAGAAGGGCTGCTCACTACTTGGAATGAGGATGACATTGAAGCTTAACAGAAAAGGTTAATTTCATTTTCTCTGATCAAATAAAAGTGTTCCCGTGATCCACAGATAGGTATCAATTGCATGCTAGTGCAAATGCCATTATTTGGATATTGCTAAATTTCAAGTGATAAGAAATTTTATCAATGTAGCATAGAAAGAAGGGATTCAAAGAGAGGAAGCAACTTTCTCTAAAGGGAAAAGAGTGATCAGAGTGAATTCAGAAAAGCTTTAAACTTCAAGCAAGTGACAATTTAATTATGCACCTTAGACATGGAAGGGATGAAGCTCTGGAAGAACTGTCAATGGCCATCTAATTTAATCCCTGTTTTTTTTTACTATGAAGTATTATAATATTATCCCAGTATTATAGATAAGGTAACTTATTTAAACTAGGAAGTGATTTGTCTCAAGGCCACAAATTAAGTGGTGGAATGTAAAGTGATGAAGAAATCAGCACATTCATGTTTACAGAAAATCTGAATTCAGTAGTTAGAGAAATGCAGTAAAGTATCAACTAAGGGACATTTAAGGATTTATGCTCTTAGGCAAACACCACCCTACTCCTCCTAGTGTTCTACTGGACACATATAAGGAGCTCTGTACATGTATGTTTTTGGCTCCCTTTTAAATTAGCTTTTGAAGTTTGTTACTTATGACCTATGTAACCCTAATAATTCCAAACTCTCTCTTGCTCAGTATTTGGAATCTCCTGTCCTGGTTTGAGTCTCAGGAGAGATTCTCTCTACTGTTGATGATCCCAGGCAAGTATTAGAATCTGAGTCTCTGGCCAGTGTTCTGTGTGTAATGAAACCTGTGGTTTTGGTGTGTAGTGTGTCCAAGCCTCTGGCTGAAACAATCAAGCTCTCCTTCTTCCTTACAATACAGTTTATTTTCTTTTTTAAAATAAAGATGACAACACAATATATTATTTAAATAGCTGTAACGAGGTATAATTGATATACAAAGTGGTATACATATTTAATGTATATAGGTTGATGAGTTTGGATACATTCATACACTCATGAAACCATCACCACAATCAAGTATAGACATACTCATCACTTCCAAAAGTTTCCTCATGCCCCACCTTTTGGTGCTAGGAACATTTAACATGAGACCTTCCCTCTTTGCATGCAATTTATTTTTTAATAAGTTTTTTTATTTTGAAATACTTTCAGCTTTACAGAAAAGTTAGATAGTTAGTACAGATAGTGCCTTCATACCTTTCAGTCAGTTTTCCTAACATTAACATCTTACATAACCATCCATATTACATCTGTCAACACTAAGAAATTAACATTGATGCAATTCTGTGAATTGTCATTCTCTAATGTCTGTTCTAGGTTCAAAGGGATGCCTTTAAAAGTTAAGTTGCATGATGTGTCTGTCTCCTTTGCTCAAAACCCAACAGTGGTTCAATATCACACTCAAAATAAAAGCCAACATCACACAGTGGACTACAGTGTACTATATCATCTCTCTACAATCAGTTATCTTTCTTGCTACTTCTTTTAACTCTTCTGCTTCCCACCTACCTGAGTCCCTATGCTGCATTTACAATCACCATTTTTGTTATTCTCTAAATATGCCAGATACACTCCTGCCTCAGGCCTTTGCATTGAGGTTTCCTTCTGCCTGTGGCACTTGTCCTCAGTAATTTTTTTAACAATAGCAAAAATTTATTGAGTGTTTCTGGTGCCAGGCACTGTGCTAAGTACATTACATGTTATTCAATTTAATCCCCAAAATAATTTGATGAAGGAGATACTGTTATTATTCTCATTTTACTTATAACACCTTAGTTTTATTCCCAACATTTGAAAGGCCTGTGGGAAAGTCCACGGCTACTGCCATGAGTTACTTGAACTATATATTTGTAATGCAGAGACTTTTGCAAGACAGAGTTGTCCACCTGAGGACTTATCTATACAATCTGGAGTTTAAGCTACTGAGTTTAAGGGGACTTATTCAATCTCTCTCTTCTTCCCAAGGTTCTTTTTTTAAAATTTGTATTGTATTTTTTTCATTACCATTTAACTCCATTATATCCCCTTCCCCCAGCAATCACCACACCATGGTCCATGTCCCTGAGTCCACTTTGCTCAGTCCTTCCACCCTCTAACCCCATCCCCTAGAGCTATCATCTGCTCTCCATCTATAAGTCTGTCCTCATTTTGCTTGTTAGTTCAGCTTGTTCATTAGCTTCCACATATGAGTGAAATAATGTTATTTGTCTTTCACTACCTGGTTTATTTCACTTAGCATAATGTTCCCCAGGTCCATCCATACAGTTGCAAAGGGTAACATTTTCTTCTTCCTTTTTTACAGCTAAGTAGTATTCCACTGCATAAATGTCCCATAGTTGTTTTATCCACTCACCTATCGATGGACTTTTTTGTAAGACTCTCTTCTCCTTCAAGTCTTTGTTTAAATGTGACTTTATCAGTATTGCCTGTCCCCAACTTTCAATCCCTCCCTACCATACACTTCCCATTCCTATTCTTGCATTTACTTATCTCCAAAGTACTTGTCTACATTTTTAAAAAGATTTTATTTATTTATCTTTAGAGGAGAAGGAGAGAGGGAGAGAAACATCAATGTATGGTTGCCTCTCATGAGTCCCCTACTGGGAACTGGCCTGCAACCCAGGCATGTGCCCTGACAGGGAATCAAACCGCAATCGTGTGGTTCGTAGGCCTGTGCTCAATCCACTGAGCTATACCAGCCAGGTGGTACTTGTCTACATTTTAAGTAAACGTTTTATTTTACAATAGGTTTAGATTTACCAAAAAGTTGCAAAAATAGTACAGACAGTTCCTTTATACTTCACACCCAGTTTCTCATGTGCTTAATATCTTACATTATTATGGTACACCAGTTAGAACTAAGAATCCAACATTAGTGAATTAACATGGTTTCCATACTTTTTTTGGCTTTTGTTCAATTTTTCCTAATGTCCTTTGCCTATTCCATGATCCCACCAAGGATACTGCATTACATTAACTCATGTCACCTTCACCTCCTCTGATGTGTGACAGTTCCTCAGTGTTTGTTTTTTATGGATTTGACAGTTATGAGAAATGCTTGTCAGATTTTGAACATTGTCCCTCAGTTCAGCTTTGTGACATTTTTCTCATAGTTAGAGAACGATTAAGTGTTTAGGGGAGAAAAACCACAGATGTAAAGTGTCATTTTCTTTACATCCTATAAAAGGAACATACTGTTGAGATGACTTATCAGTGTTGATATTGACCTTGACCAGCCAGCTGAGGCAGTATTTGTAAAGTTTTTCTACTTCAAAGTCACTAAATTTTCCTTTTTTTATACTGTACTCTTTGGAAGGAGCTCTTTTTTAAAAGCATTTTTAAATTTAATTATTGTTCAAGTACAGTTTTCTGTCTTTTACTCCCATCCCAGCCCACCCCCAGTGCTCCCCACCTCCCTCCCATCTCCACCCCCCTTAGTTTTTGTCTATGTGCCCTTTATACTTGTTCCTATGAGTCCTTCCCTTTTCCCCTGAAATTCTCTCCACTCTTAAGCAGCCCAAACTTAAGGAATGCAGAGTTTACCTTCTTGAGGTTGAAGTATCCATATAAATTATTTGGAATTTGATGATTTCCGCCAAGATGGAGGCATAGGTGGAGATGTCGTGCTTTCTCACACAACCACGTTTAGAGACAAAAAAATATTAGCAACAGAAAACACAGCCAGAACACAGAAAAGTGAACTTTTCGGAAGTCTGATAACAACAAATTCTTCAGCCTGACCAGTAAGAGGGGCAAAGCCAGCAGCTGGCAGAGTGGGGTTGCACAAAAAAACTCGGTCAGAGGGACTCAGGCGTGTGGATCCCAGGCATGGGGTTGCAACGGGCGGACCCAGTGAGCAACCCAGTAAGTGACCCAGTGAGTGACTAGTGGACCCAGCGAGGGCACAGGGCAGCAAGTTGACTGTGATCACACATTTGTGCGCAGATCGACTGGCAAAGGAGTGAGCAGTGAGATCTGATGGAGCAGGCCTCCGCAGCAGGAAGCAGCAAAGGGGGCCGCTATTTCCCCACTCTGACCCCGCCCCCACATATAGCATCACAACCTAGCAACCTGGGTGGCCCTGCCCTAAGGCTTCGCTCCTCATACTTACTGAGTGCGAACAGACCAAAAATGGCTCAAGAAAATCTCAAAGCCCCAGAGCCCATAAATCTAAGCGACGAAGAAATAGCCAAACTTTCAGATGCACAGTTCAAAACACTGGTGATCAGGATGCTCACAGAACTGGTTGATTTTAGTCACAAATTAGAGGAACATATGAAGGCTAAACTAATTGAAATGAAGGGAATTGCACAGGAAACCAATAGTGATGAAAAGGAAACTGGGACTCAAATCAAGGGAGTGGACCAGAAGGAAGAAAAAAATGGCCAAACAGGAAAATATGAAGAAACAAGAATTCAAAAAAATGAGAAAAGACTTAGGAACCTCCAGGACATCTTTAAACGCTCCAACATCCTAATTATAGGGGTACCAGAAGGGGGAAAGGAACAGCCATGAGTGGAAAACTTATTTGAACAAATAAAAAAGGAGAATTTCCTCAATCTGGCAAAGGAAATAGACTTCCAGGAAATCCAGGAAGCTCAGAGAGTCCCGAAGAAGTTGGACCCAAGAAGGAACACACCAAGGCACATCATCATTACATTAGCCAAGATTAAAATGAAGGAGAGAATCCTAGAAGCAGCAAGAGCTAAGGGGACAGTCACCTACAAAGGAGTCCCCATCAGACTGTCAGCAGATTTCTCAAAAGAGACCTTACAGGCAAGAAGGGGCTGGAAAGAAGTATTCCAAGTCATGAAAACCAAAGACCTACAATCAAGATTACTCTATCCAGCAAAACTTTCATTTAGAATGGAAGGACAGATAAAGTGCTTCTCAAATAAGATCATATTCAAGGAGTTCATCATCACCAAACCCTTATTACATGAAATGTTAAAGGGACTTATCTAAGAAAAGGAAGATAAAAAATATAAACAGTGAAAGGACAGCAAACTCACAGTTATTAACAACCATACCTAAAACAAAAGCAAACTAAAAGGATAGCTAGATCAGGAGCAAAACCATAGAAATGGAGATCACATGGAGGTTTAGCAACAGGGGAGTGGGAGGAGGAGAAGGGGGTAGAAGGTACAGAAAATAAGTAGCATAGATGGTAGGTAGAAAATAGATAGGGGGAGGGCAAGAATAGTAGGGGAAATATAGAATCTAAAGAACTTGAGACACGTGGTCATAAACTAAAGGAGGGAATGGTGGGGGCGGGGGGTGCCGGGTGGAGGGGAATGAAGGGGGGAATAGGACAACTGTAATGGCATAATCAATAAAATAAAATAATTTGGAATTTTTCTACATGGAAGAGTTGTCTGTTCTTTCCCATTTATTTATCTATTTGATCATTTATATCAGCATGGAATTATATTTATTTTATACTTTGGGTTATAATCCAGTGCCATGTTATCTATTTTTGCTCAAGTTTTCCTGGCTTTGGCCATTGGAAGCTCTTTCATTTAGCTTCTGTGCCCCTTTGACACACCTGAAACTTTTGTTTTATAAGCACTTCCTTACTTTTTGGCACTTACAATATGCCCTGGGCTCACCTTTTATGTATATTCTCTGCCTCTGCCCTACCATTAGGCATTTCCTCAAGAAGCCTTGGTTCTTTTTGGTGGATAATGATATTGGAAATCAAGATCTGTGTGCTGACTATGCTCATTGTTCCGGGATCTAATTGCTTCTAGGCTCTCTAGTGAGCAGAGCTAAGAATATATGTGTATTTATATTTTTCATTAGTTTTTTTGTAGATATCTGCACATAGGTCTTGTATATATTTTGTTAATTTTATACCTAAGTACTTTATTTTTATGTGATTTTAAATGGTATACACACATATTTTTAAAATTTCAAATTCCATTTGTTCATTGCAGGTACAGGGGGAAGCTATTAACTTTTTCATATTTATCTTCTGTCTTATGCCCTTCCTAAACTAAGTTTACATATTAAGCTTACACATTTCCGGGATTTTTTTCCATTTGTTTGTTTGTTTGTTTTAGTAAGTTCTTTGGAGTTTTCACATAGACATTCATGTCATGTGCAAATAAAGGCAGTGTTATTTCTTCCTCTTCAATATGTATAATTTTTAGGGTTTTTTAAATCTTTCCTTACTGCACTAGCTAGTACTTCCAGTACAATGTTGAATAAGAATTGTAAGGGAAGATATTTTTGCCTTGTGCCTATCCTAAGGGAGAAAACATTCAGTTTTGGATTCTCACCATTAAGTACAATGTTAGCAGTAAAATTTCCATATCTATCTATCTATCTTGTAATAGGTTAAGAAAGTCTCCTTCTGCCCTGGCCGGTGTAGCTCAGTGGATTGAGCATGGGCTGCAAAACAAGGGGTTGCCAGTTCGATCCTCAGTCAGGACATATGCCTGGGTTTTGGGCCAGGTCCCCAGTGGGAGCCACATGAGAGGTAACCACACATTGATGTTTCTCTCCTTGTCTTTCTCCCTCCCTTCTCCTCTCTCTAAAAATAAATAAATAAAAATTTTAAAGAAAAATAAAATCTCCTTCTATTCCTAGGTTTTTGAGAATTTTGGTCATGAATGGTTATTACATGTTATTTACTACTTTTTAAAATCTATTCATATGATCGTGTTTTTTTCCCCCCTTGGTCTGTTAATATGGTGAAATAAATTGATATTAACACTACTAGACCATGGTGCATACTTCCTTTTATACATTGTGAAATTTGATTTTCTGATATTTTCTTCAACATTTTACCTCTGTGTTCAGGAAATATAATAGTTCGTTGTTTCTGTTTCTTGCAAGTCTTTCTCTGGTTTCAAAGGTACTGCTAGCTTCATAAAATGAGTTGTGAAATGTTCCCTCTTCTTCTATTTTCTGAAAAATATTGTGTATTATTAGAATAATTTCTTCTTTAAATGCTTGGTGGAGTTCACCAGTGAAAGCTTCTAGACCTGGCATCTTTTGGGGGTATATTTTTAGATCCTAATTCAGTATGTTTGGTTAAATATAGGTTTATTTAAATTATCTATTTCTTGTTAAGTAGAATTCTGGTTGGTTGGTTGTGTCTTTTAAATAATTGGTCCATTGCATCTAAGTTACTGAATTTATGGGCATAGGGTTGTTCATAGTATTCTCTTATTATTATTTTAATTTTCTGTAATCAGTAGTAATCAACACTTTTTATTACTGATATTGGCATTTTGTAATATTTTGCTGGAAGTCAGACATGTTGTATAAGGTGGTTTTTTCCACTAGAAACAACAATTTTATTTCTTTTATTATTCTTTTCCTTTTTCTTTTTTACTGTTACTCAAGTACAATTGTCTCCACTTTCCCGCCACCACTTTCTCGTGCCCCACCCACCCCCATCTCACATCCTCAATCCTACCCTGTTTGGTTTTGTTCGTGGGTTCTTTATATATGTTCCTTGACAACCCTTCCCTTTCTTTCCCATTATCTCCATCCCCCATCCCCTCTGGTTATTGTTAGTTTGTTCTTTATTTTAATGTCTTTGGTTCTATTTTGCTTGCTTGCTTGTTTTGAAACCTTATAGGTTTCACTTATAAGGGAGATCATGCTGTATTTGTCTTTCATCATCTGGCTTATTTCATTTAGCATAATGCTTTCCAGTTCCATCCACGCTGTCTCAAAGGGTAGGAGGTCTTTTTTCTGCTGCATAGTATTTCATTGTGTGAATGTACCACATTTTTTGATCCACTAATCTACTGACAGGCACCTAGGCTGCTTCCAGCACTTGGCTATTGTAAATTGTGCTGCTATGAACGTTGGGGTGCATAGGTTCTTCTAAATTGGTGTTTCAGGATTCTTAGGATATAGTCCCAGCAGTGGAATAGCTGGGTCAAAAGGCAGATCCATTTTTAGTTTTCTGAGGAAATTCCGTACTGTTTTCCACAGTGGTTGTACCCGTCTGCAATCCCACCAACAATGGATTAGGGTCCCCTATTCTCCACACACTCTCCAACACTTGTTGTTTGTTGATTTGTTTATGATGGTCATTCTGAGCAGTGTGAAGTGGTATCTCATTGTGGTTTTAATTTGCATCACTCTGATGGCTAATAATGCCAAGCATCCTTTATGTGTCCCTGGGCCCTCTGTATGTCCTCCTTGGAGAAGTGTATAAGGTGTTATATACTGAAATCCATAATGTGAGGATTTGTTTGAATGTGGCCAGGAGTTGCATTATATTTGGTATTTGTTGTATTATAGGTACCAGGGGTTTCAAATTCCTCCAGTGTCCTTGTTTTTTTCTCCCTTCTTGCCTTTAGGGTTTACCTTTGTACTGTTTCCCAGAGATAGTTTGTCTCTTTCTGTTTCCTGTCTGTAATCCACTATTACTATTCCTGGAGGCTCATTATTATGGTAGCAGTAGGCACCTATGCAGTAGGCACCATTATGGAGATGATGTTTTCTTCAATCATTTGAATCCTGGTGTTTGGAGTGTACTGTGGGCCTTTGACCAGGGTGATGTGGCTTTCACCAGTGTTTCCATTCCTTCTCTAGGCAGAAAGTTTTTCAACTCATGCCCTCTAATCCTTCCCATGCTACAGTGGTTGTCTTCCAGTGTCCCTAATCTATGTAACTGAGGTCCTCTGCTCTGTACCTTTAATCTTTTTTTTTTCTTTAAATGACACAGGGAAGCTTATGCAGCTCAGAGTTCCCTTCACCCAACTGGAATAGGATTTCCCTGGTGTCCACTATTAATGTCAGTTCTCCTCCAGTTGAAGCTTTTTGTTCCCTAAGAGAGAAGGGTATGAGTGGATTTCACCATGGCTACCCTTCCTCTCTATTAGTTAGGACCACCTGGTAGGGTCAGGAGTGTAGCTTTCTCAGCATTGTTGATTCTGTGATATCTGAGTTCCTATAGGAAAAACATAACTATGTGGGCCCCTCCCCATTAGTTGAACTCCAAGGAGCTTCTCGCTCTCATGATAGCCCATACTCAGCCACCAGCAACTCACCAAATTTTGTAATTGAATGGACCTTTCCAGTTTATACGACATCTGTCCAGTGACTTCTGTTCCAGATATGTAAATGCCTGAGTTGTCTTCCTGGAGAAGTCCACCTGTCTTGATGTTGGGATGGTAGTTGGCCCTGCAACCTCAGTTCTCTGATGTGTCCCCCCAAAAAAGCAGATAGTCAGCTTGTCTAACTCCTGTTGTTATTGTTGTTGCAAGGATGGGAATGATGGCTCCCAAGCTCTTATATGTCTGACCTGAAATCAAAGTCCCTGCAATGAAATTTTAATAAATTATGGCATCTTATTTTTAAATTATCAGTCAGTGGCGACTTCCGCCAAGATGGAGGCATAGGTGGATATGCCGTGCCTTCTCACACAACCAAGTTTAGAGACAACTAAATATTAGCAACAGAAAACACAGCCAGAACACGGAAAATTGAACTTTTCGGAAGTCCGTTAACAACAAATTCTTCAGCCTGACTGGTAAGGGGCGAAACCAGCAGCTGGTGAAGCGGGGTTGCACAGGAGGTCTCGGTCAGACGGACTCAGACACGGAATCCAGACGTGCGGAATCCCGGCGCAGGGTTGGACCTAGTGAGTGACCAGGTGAGCGACTGCGGGGGAGACAGCGAGGGAGTGGTGCTGCGTGTTGACTGTGGTCGCATATTTGTGCGCGGGCAGACAGGCAAGGGAGTGGGCGGTTGGACCGGGGCCAGGCGGGTCCCCGCAGCCAGCGGCAGTGGAGGGTGCTGCCATTTCCCTGCTCTGACCCCACCTCCACATGCAGCATCATAACCCAGCGACTCTGAGTGGCCCGGCCCAGGTGAACCACCTAAGGCTCTGATCCTCACCCAGCTGTGAGAAACAGCAGAGGGGGTAACCATTTCCCCGCTCTAACCATGCCCCCACATACAGCGTCACAACCCAGTGACCTGGGAGTCCAAGGCACCGCTTCTCACACTTAAAGGGCACGAACAGACCAAAAATGGCTCAAGAAGATCTCAAAGCCCCAGAGCCCATAGATCTAAGCGATGAAGAAATAGTAAACCTCTCAGGCGCACAGTTTAAAACACTGGTCATCAGGATCCTCACAGAACTGGTTGATTATAGCCACAAATTAAACAAATATATGAAGGTGAAACTAATTGAAATGAATGGAATTGCACAGGACACCAATAGCAATGAAAAGGAAACTTGGACTGAAATCAATGGAGTGGACCAGAAGAAAGCAAATAATGGCCAAACAGAAAAGAGTCAAGAAGCAAGAATTCAAAGAAATGAGGAGAGTCTTAGGAACCTCCAGGACATCTTTAAACGCTCCAACATCCTAATTATAGGGGTACCAGAAGGGGGAAAGGAACAGCAACCAGTGGAAAACTTATTTGAACAAATAATAAAGGAGAATTTCCCCACTATGGCAAAGGAAATAGACTTCCAGGAAATCCAGGAAGCTCAGAGAGTCCCAAAGAAGTTGGACCCAAGAAGGAACACACCAAGGCACATCATCATTACATTAGCCAAGATTAAAATGAAGGAGAGAATCCTAGAAGCAGCAAGAGCTAAGGGGGCAGTCACCTACAAAGGAGTCCCCATCAGACTGTCAGCTGATTTCTCAAAAGAGACCTTACAGGCAAGAAGGGGCTGGAAAGAAGTATTCCAAGTCATGAAATCCAAAGACCTACAACCAAGATTGCTCTATCCAGCAAAACTTTCATTTAGAATGGAAGGACAGATAAAATGCTTCTCAGATAAGATCAAATTCAAGGAGTTCATCATCACCAAACCCTTATTATATGAAATGTTAAAGGGACTTATCTAAGAAAAAGAAGTTAAAAAAACGTGAACAGTGAAAGTACAACAAACTCACAGTTATGAACAACCACACCTAAAACGAAAGCAAACTAAAAGGACAGCTAGATCAGGAGTGGAAACATGGAAATGAAGATCTCAAGGAGGGTTAGCAACAGGGGAGTGGGAGGAGGAGAAGGGGGGAGAAGGTACAGAAAATAAGTACCATAGACAGTAGATAGAAAATAGAAGGGGGGGCAAGAACAGCATGGGAAATATAGAATCTAAAGGACTTGAGACACATGGTCATAAACTAAAGGGAAGGTAATGGTGGGGATGGGGGGGTAGGGTGGAGGGGAATGAAAGGGGGAATAGAACAACTGTAACAGCATAATCAATAAAAAAATTAAAAAAAATTATCAGTCAGTGGTTACTTATCTTCTAATTCAGATTGTACTCTCCTCTGAGATTCAAACTGTCTTTATTTAAAACCTTAGTATATAACATCCACCAAATATTTATACAAGTCACTGAATTAGTTGTTTACTCTTATTTAAGTTGATAATTGAAATGAATTGAGGAGCTTATTTCTCCCATCCCTTTCATGTTAGAGATTTTCACATTGATTTTGGCTGTAGGACCACTAAAGATCATTCAGAGTTCATGAAATAGCTGAAAGTTTGGCTTAAGTCCTGATCTACTAATTGTATGATTGAATAAAAAGCACAATTCCTGCCATTACCATTTACAGAAGTCGTAATTTTAAGTAAACTCATGTTTAACTCTTTTTTTAGCCTTCTATTGTACTTAATACTTGTTATTTTAATAATGGCATTAAGATAAAACACATTTATGCATATTAATTTTTTTCCTTTTTATGATGCAGTCATAAGGAATTACTAGTTTCAGTTAGTTTTGAATTGCTACTGGGATTCAAAGAAGGTAAATGATTTATATAAGCTCATGAGGGTGAACAGAGGAAACATCAGGACTGAAACTCACTTCTTATAGCTTTAAACCTCATACATTCTCTTTTTCTCCACTTGAGAAAACAGCTGCCTTTAACGTGCTGCTGACAATTTGATGTAACTGCCTTCATTGTTCTTAGTACAAAAGAATGCACACCTGCTTCTCAGTTTTGCAAAGTGTGCTTCCCAGGGCAGCCTCTTGCACAAAGTGCTCAAAACTGTTGCCTCTCAATCAGCTATGCCCTGTATGTGCAGTTAATTTTAAATACTGCACTGTTGAATGCAAGAACTTAGTGTGTAAGATTTAATATCATTGGGCTTTTCTGGAGTACTAGGTAAATATTTATTGGAGCTAACTATGTGTAGTAAGTTTTTGTTACCTTGTTTGGACATAATTACTCTTCCTTTTGTTCTAAACATGTTATTTAGTCTACTAAGTTTTCTATCTCTATTTTGAATGGTAGTAAATTGTAGACATAGGCAGTTACTTTCCAGAATTGGAAACACTTTAAGGACGTCATACACGTAGGGCTTAATAAATGGCTTATTCAACATGGATATTCACTAATGCTGTGGTTTTGGGGGAAAATGTCTTGGTTTGTATTATATTTAGTAGATTATATTAGTTTTTACTTCTGAAAAAAGATACTTTTGACAGTGCAAGACCCTTTCAGCCTTAAATGTTTTAATTGATTTCTGTCCATGTAAATTCTGGGGCAGTAGGAAGAAAAAAGTATGGAAATCTTTAAAGTCCAGTGTCTTGCATATACAGCCTAAAATTGATGTGAGTTAGAGTAAACTCACCAAAGCACATATTCAAGGAATGCCAATTGGGTTTTCTCTATTCTTCAGATTTTTTCTCTCTCCAGCTCACACTATCTTTTCCCTAATCTGCTGTCATCTGATTAAACACTGTATCTAAATAGTTTTATTAATCTTACCCACTCTTTTTTCCCTAGAAAATATGTGACTATTTTAACTTCACACTCTACCTACAGGCCTGGCATGGAGTGAGATATTGTAGAACTGAAGTTTTCATACTAATTCAGTGGGGAAGAGTTCTGGAAATCACAATGCTATTTGCAGAATACCATATAATATTCTTCTACTAAATTCTGTTGTAAGAATTAAAATAACTTTACCCTGTTCAGCTATTACTTCATACAAATAGTACATGGAAAAAGTGTTATTGCATATGTATTTTAAAGAAATTATATTTTCCCAAGTTATTCTATTAATATATATTCATTACTTATTTAATTGTGTAACACACACCCCTTTGTAATATCTTGCACATCTTGACCAAACTATGTAAAGCATAATTTCCTGGATTGCTCTAATAGTCATCCAAGTATACTCATTTTAAGGATATTTATATAAGAATACCTACAGCAGTTTTTAAACTATGTTTTTTAGCTCTGGAAAGTGAGTGTTTACACACATACATGCAACTATATAAGATTATGAATTATATATATTTTTACAATGCACTTTTTTCTTTTGATTTTTATTTGCTGCTTTTCTCCTCTTATCTTTCTTACCACCATTATATTCCTTCAAGAAAGTAACCCATGTTAATAACTTTGAATCTCTTACTTTTTCTCCACACTAATCTTAGCATATATTAGATTATATATACTGCTATAAGAATTGTCTTTCATTGTTTTAAAAAATTAGGTTCATGAAAAATTTTCTGCATCTTGCATTTGTTACACACTATCATTTACCTTGTAGAGTGCCCACCATGCCAACTGGCTCAAGTGTAAATCATTATTTAAACATAGTTTTTGATCCCTGTGTGATGTGGATATGCCACAGTTCCTCAACTCATGAGATTGTTTGTTTTCACAATTAAAATAACTTAAACAAACATTTCATATATATATATATATATATATATATATATATATATGATTTCTGTTTCTATGAGGAAGATTTCTAGAAGTAGGATTAATTACTGGGCCAAAGTTATCTACAAATTTTAAAGTTTTAATAGGTTGCTGTGGGTTGAATTGCATGCTATAAAAATATGTTGAAATTATAACCTGTCTTTGCAGATGTAATCAAAATTAGACAAGGTCATACTGCATTGGAGTGAGCCCTATTTCAATGACTGCTATCCTAACAAGAAAGAAGAGGTATATTTGGGCACAGACACACAGAGTAGAATGCCGTGTGAAGATGGAGGTGGAAATTGAAATGATCTATCTACAAGCCATGGAACATCAAGGATTGCCAACCACCACTAAAAGCATGTCTTGTGAGAGAATGTGGCCCTGTCAACACCTTGACTTTGGACTTCTAGCCTCAAGAACTGTGAAACGATATATTTCTGTTGCTTAAATCTTATGTCGTTTGTGGTACTTTGTTATAGCAGACATAGAAATCTAACACATAGATGTTGCAAGAGTAGTGTTTCTAAAGACAGCTATTCTTGTCTTATTTTCTAGTTTATAGTGGCAATTATTTCAGTGACTACCATTTATTATATATTTTATGTTGGTTTCTGGTAACAAATTGACCATAAGTAGTCTCTTCCCCCCACCCCCCGCTGCTTTAGATTCTATACTACCCAACAACTATAGAGTTCACATGATTAATAATGATGACAGACTATTAAATTTTTGAACTTTGTATCTTTATAAAAGATCTATTTAGAGCCAAAGGTATTTAACTTTCATGAAAGGGCAATTTGGAATTTAAGTACAGTTGTCCCTGGAACAATGCAAGGGTTAGTGGAGGTGCCAACTCCTGTGTGGTTGAAAATTTGCACCTAACTTACTTACTTTTCTCTTCTCTTCTCTTCTCTTCTCTTCTCTTCTCTTCTCTTCTCTTCTCTTCTCTTCTCTTCTCTTCTCTTCTCTTCTCTTCTCTTCTCTTCTCTTCTCTCTCTTTCTCTCTTTCCTCCTTCTTTTCCTTATTTCCTCACCACCATCCCTTTTGGCAACCATCAGCTTGTTCTCTATGTCTTTGGGTCTGTTTCTGTTTTGTTTTGTTTTTTCATTTTGGTTTTTTGGATTTCACAATAAGTGAAATCACACAATGTTTGGCTTTCTTTTTCTGACTTATTTCACTTAATATAACACCCTCTAGGTCCAGCCATGTTGATCCAAATGACAAGATTTTATTCTTTATTATTGATTAATAACATCCTTTTGTGTGTGTTTGAGATATATATATATATACATATATATATATACACACACACATATATAAATAATACATTTTCTTTATCCATTCATCTATTGATGGACATCTAGGTTACTTCCATATCTTGGCTGTAGTAATGCTGGAAGGAACACAAGAGTGCATATATCTTTTCAAATTAGTGTTTTTGTTTTCTTTAGGTAAATATCCAGAATTGGAATTGCTGGACTACATGGGAACTATATTTTTAACTTTTTGAGGAATCTCCATATTGTTTCCATAGGGGCTATACTAATTTATAATCCCAACAACATTGGGCTCCCTTTTCTCCACATCCTTTCCAGACTTGTTGTTTGTTGATTTTTCGATGATGGCCATTCTGACAGGTATGAGGTGACATGTCATTGTAGTTTTAATTTTCAATTCTCTGATGATTAGTGATGTTGAGCATCTTTTCATATGTCTATTGGCCATCTGTCCTCTTTGAAGAAGTGTCTCTTCAGGTCCTTTGCTCATTTTTAAATTAGATTTTTTGGTTGTTGTTAATATGAGTTTCTTATACATTTTTATATTAACCCCTTGGTGGATGTATCATTGGCAAATATCTTCTTCCATTCACTAGGTTATACTTTTGTTTTCCTGATGATTTTTTTTTTTTGCTGTGCAAAAGTGTTTTAGTTTGATAGAGTCCTGTTTGTTTATTTTTTCTTTTGTTGCCCTTGTCCTAGGAGACATATCCAAAAAGATATTACTAAGAGAGACATTGTCGAGTTTACTACCTATGTTTTCTTCTAGGATTTTTATGTTTCAGGTATTATGTTTATATCTTTAATTCATTTTGAGTTTATTCTTGTGTAAGGTATAAGTTGGTGGTATAGCTCCATTTTTTGTATGTATATGTTCAGTTTTCCCAACACCACTTATTGAAGAGACTGTTTTTCTCCCTATTATATGTTTTGCCTCCTTTGTTGTAGTCTCCTTTATTCCTGTTTTATATGGTGCTTTTATAAATAAGGTTCTGAGTTTTACCAAATGGCTATTAAGCATTTAATGATATTGTGAGGATTTTCTACTTTAGTTTTTGATAGAATGAATTTTTGTTGATATCTTTTATGATAATCCACTCATTCTTGCTTCCTAGAGTAAACCCCAGCAAGACATATTGTGTTATTCTTCTGATTTCATTCCCTAATTCTTTATTTTTGAATCCTTCATCTCTATCTATAAGTGATGTTGGACTACTTTTCACTGTAGTTATCAGGTACAGTATTAAAGTCTTATTGGCTTATAAAATATTTTAGATTATATTGAAATTAATTTTTTTCTTAATCTCATATAGAACTCATTTATAAATCACTCTGGTTCTTGTGACTAAAAAAAACTCATTTGAAAACATTTAAACTTTTACTGTAGTTGAAAGTATTATATGATGAACCCCTTCATGCCTATCAGCCTGCTTTAACTCAAGCTGGAGTTTAGTTGGTGCAGAAATGGAAACACCAAGTGATGGTCTGTGATTTTTGAAGTAAATTTTATGATACCAATGGGTTTCAGTTATTTTCCAAAAGCTAGACATTTTACCTAAGTTATAAAGTTGAAACTTCCCCACTTGTCTTCTTAAGTAAGTTTACCAAACATTAATTGAAGTTAGTAGAATGGCACACTCTGTCTTCAGAGGGTGAGGACTAAAGGCTTGAATTGGGCTCAAGTTCTGGCTTCCTAAATTACTAATAATAGAATCTCAAATTCTTCATCTGTAAAGTGGGGAAAGAATAGTCTCTACTTTGTAGGATGGCTGTGAGGACCAGGTGAGACAGTGCATATAAGACATGTGTAGTGTTTGCTGTAAGTAACTACACAGATATGCACTTTAGGACTAAGGCACTCATTTTTACAGCTGGTGGGGGTTGGCTGCAGGTAGCTCACAGATGAGTCCTTCCAGGGACTTGCCCTTACTTAAAGGGAACTGTGTTGAACAAGGTTATGCCCCATCTTGAGAGTCAGCACAAGGTCAAACATTGTTCAGTTTTGTCTGGTACTTGGCCACAATTCAGGACAACTCTGAAGGGCTGTCTAGCTTCCAAGCCCCACATATCTTTGGTATAGGTCTCTGTTGAAGCTTCCATGTTCAAATTCTCATACTGCCCAGTCCCTTTTTCCTCCTGCTCTCACAGCAGTTCATGATATGAGGATTTCAAATAAAACTTCTGTCTCAGAGTCTGTTTCTGGAGGAGTGTAGCCTAAAATAATGTTTTAAAACAGGGCCTGGTAAACATTCAATAAATGCTGTTATTCTGAACTACCATTATTACTGCCATAGATCTCAGATAGTGCTGAGCCTTTCCTGCTAGCCTCCAAAAGTCTGCCCAGTAGTTCAGTGGTGGGGTTCCCTTCTCTGTGTTAGAATCACATTGCTTCACACTGGTGCTTTGTGGTCTGATTCTGAGCAGAGTGATGATGTAATAAGTTTTATAGCTTATAACATAGACAGGATTTCCCCACCGGAGCAAAATAATGACATTTATTATGTGACATCATTAAATACCTATTGAGAGGCAATAGAATTGGGTATGTGTGTTCAGAAATTCAGTGCTCAGTATGTTGTGCGTTATGTTGGTGTAAGCTGGCAGATGAGCTGGTGATGCCAAAGCTCAAAGGGAAAACAATGTGGAGTTAAAATACTGAGAAAATATTAACATTTTTTACAATTTAGAATTTCGTCCTGAACCTCCTCAGTCTGGCTTGCAAGAGCCTACATTGAAATCTGTGTGTGTGAGTGTGTGAAGTGGCCCTATGTGGGTAAGTAGACTCTTTGAAATGTAAAAGCAGATATATTTTATTCAACATATGTACATCAAAAAAGTGAATCCGCCAATTATGTACCTATTGTGTATAATTGCAGATGGGTGATGGGACCTAAATTCAGTGTGAGGCGGGTACAGTGTTTTTAGTAATAGACGTTTGTTTTTTCTAAACTGCCTACAGAGCAGATTTACCATCCATCCCAAAATACTCTGAACAGTAATTTACAGAAATATTAGCTGGTGTGGCTCAATGGATTGAGTGCCAGCCTGCAAACCAAAGGGTCCCTGGTTGGATTCCCAGTCAGGTCACATGCCTAGGTTGCAGGCCAGGTCCCCAGTAGGGGGTGAGCAAGAGGCAACCACATATTGATGTTTCTTTCCCTCTCTCCCCCATCTCTAAAAATAAGTAAGTAAGTAAGTAAGTAAGTAAATAAATCTTTTAAAAAATCAGGAAAACCTGATAGGTAAACAAATTGACATAAACATGATTTTCAAATTTTATTACTATTATTTATTTATTTTTCATTTAAACTTGCAGCTCATCAACATTCAGTTATGTATTCCAGTTATTCTATGGGCAGTGATTAGGGGGTCTTTTTTCTACAGCATTTATTTACATTGAGAGATATATTTACAATACACATGAGAGCATTTTCTTACATTCTTTGGAAAGCTTATTATTAAAGTTTGGCTGTCCAGTTAGAGAAAGACAGTTACCATATGTAGAATTTAATGAACAGACTAAACTAACAAGCAAAATAGAGACAGACTCATAGAGAGTAGGCTGACAGCTCCAGGGAGTGGGTTGGGGGTAGAGGGAAACTTGCAAAACCAAAAAAACAGAAAGAACTCATGGACAGGGACAACAGTGTGGTGACTGTGGAGGGCAGGGAAGAAGGGTAGAAGTGGAAGAGGGTATAGAGGGGATGAATGGCACTGGTAATAAACAATAAAATGTAAAAAAAAAGTTTGGCTGTCTCTTCCTCACACTTATGCTGGAATTAAATCATTTAATGATGTCACCAATCATTAAATCTACATTAATATTCCTTTAAAGTATCTTTAAAGTCCTCAGCAGTGCTGAAAGGCCAAGTGAGACTGATGAGGCAAAGGAGTTATATACTGATGCAGAAAACATAATGTTGGCATTTTGTATGAAGCATTTCAAGGAGAAAAGTTAAAGCCAATACCTTTAATTATGTAAAGTAGATGTGTATAGGTGATGAGGAAATGAAGAACAGGATCTGAAATTTCTACCAATACATTGGATGATATAAAAAATAAGGTCCCCAGGTTAAGCATACAGCCAAAAGAACGCACAATTATAACTTTTTGCAGCCAATTTAATAAAAGCATTCTGATTTTTAAAAACATACATACAAAAATCTTTTTAGTAACAATTCAGTGTGGAAGTGTTGTTTCTAACAAGTTTCACAAGTTATGCAAATTCAATGTAAGACAAATTGATAAACAGCATGTCTGGCTTTTGAGGCACATTTACATTTCCAAGAGGAAGAAAAGAGTTGCATAAATTATTTTAAAATATTCCACTCGTCCCTAACATAGCAGTTTTATTTCATGAATAGTGTGGGTAGGCCCTGGAGACGCAATAGAACGATCTCATTTAGTAGATTTGCTTGAAATTTGATTATTACAATTATATCCCAATTTGGGCACCTTCAAATAATGAGTAAGGAGTCAAGAGGAAAGAATTAGAAGAAAGCTGAGGAATGAAAGACAGTGGTTTTAGAGACTATTTGACAAGTAAGTACAATTAATATCAAGGCCAGGAAGTTCTTTCAGAGTACACTGTGGCATATGCCAAACTTGAAACTGGAGAATCAAATGTGATGCCCTCTGTGTGCCCTATTTTTTGAAACCAGAGCTATAAAAATATTGGAACTGCTATATCAGGCAGAGAACAGAAAGATAGAGCATGATTCAGAATCCTCCCACTAACAGTTCAAAATTGGCCTCCAGATTTTTCTCCAGGTACATATTCTTCTACAGGATTATGGTCATATTTTTAAAATTTTATTAAACAGGATCTGAAATGGCTATAATGGTAATTCAGGAACAAATTCTTCTCAAAAATCTAGATGGAACCTAGTAAGAATGATAAACATATTGGAAGTCAGAAAAATTCAGTAATAACATGATGAATAGGGAAAAGATAAAAATATAATATTTATGGAGTGTGTAATTCATGCTGGGTCTATTCTAAGAAAGTCTACATACACCATATTAATTAATCCTCACAGCAAACCTACTGAGACTTGATTATGGGTCCACATTTTGACAGTTGAGAAAAATGAGTTTTAGAGAATCACCAGCTGAGAAATGGGAACCAATTTCAGTGTGATATAATATAAGCAGCCCACCACCCTCCTCAAAGAATCTGTGGACTGATTGGAGGGAGGTGAAATAAATATTTGAAATAAAAATTATTTATGTCAGAGTGGGCATTTTATTGACTAAGGAGTTTTTGGTATATCATCTGGCATATAGTATTTATACTGTATTTGGGAGAAAGAGGAGTTCACAAAGAACTGCCTAGATGTTCAGGAAAGATACAATGGACAAAGTGGGATTCAAATTCAGCAAAGGGTCCTTGAAAACCTAGCGGAATTTATTTAAGCAGAGAGAATGTAAGAGGCATTGCCAATGGTGGAACACTTGTCTCCAAAGGCCAATAAATGGATAATTTAAAGTGGTTCATTGGTGTCATTGTAAGAGTTTAGTGGGAGGAAAAGTTAAAAGTATGTTTAAATTTAGGTCATAGATTTCATATTTTAGCTAGTGTTATACTTTGTTTAGTATTCTATAGTAAATTTAGAGGATTCAAGGTAGGTATGCTATTAACCTGATATGGAGAAACAGAAGAGGAAAAGGGATTATGGGTATGTGAAAGGAGACAATGTGGGCGATGCCAATGAAATTTTTATAAACCAGATATTTTTGCTGTAGATTTAGGGTTGGGAGATTTTTTTTATTTTTTAATTTTAATTTAATTTTATTTTTTAAAAATTTTATTTATTTTTAGAGAGGGGAAGGGAAGAAGAGTGGGAGAGAAACATCAATGTGTGGTTGCCTCTTGCATTCTTCCTACTGGGGACCTGGCCTACAATCCAGGCATGTGCCCTGACTGGGAATCGAACCCGCGGCCCTTTTATGTGCAGGCTGGCACTTAATCCACTGAGCCACACCAGCCAGGGGTAAGATTGGGAGATTTTTAAATATGGTTGTTATGTTATACATCTTATTAAACTTTTTCCATTTTATCTCCTTTACTAACTTTCACTCTATACAATTACTATGGTATCTTAAAATAACACACATGTATAATCATACATTTCTGAAGGTTAGACATTCTAAATGGCTTTTACTGGGATAAAATTAAGTTGTTGGCAGAGTTGTGTTCCTTCTCGGAGCTTTACAAGAGAATTCATTTCCTTGCCTTTTCCATCTTCTAGAGGCTTTGCCTGCATACCTTGACTCATGGCCTCATTCCAGCAACTACACTATGACATCTGCTTCTCTTTTAGATTTTTCTTTTCTGATTCTGATTCTTCCACCTCCTTTTTTCTTTTATAGGGACTCTTGTGATTATATTGGGCCCACCCAGATAATCTAGGATGATCTCCCTATCTCAAGACCCTTAAGCACATCTGCAAGTCCTTTTTGTCACATACCACAACAGTTAACAGGTTCCTAGGATTAGGACATGGGCATCTTTGGATGGCATTATTTTGCCTATTATACTACCACATGGTAAAAATACGTACCACTTATTTGGATTGATTCATCCATCTATCCATCCATTCTAAATAGGGAAATGCAGCATATGCATAGATGTGAATTGATTGTTCTTCTCTGTCTTGACTGTGTCACTGAGCATCCATTAAACCTGTTGTGCCTCAACACTACCATTTGAAAAACTGAAGTATTTTACCCATCTCTAAGTTCTGCTGTGGAGATTGATGAGGTAATGTAGGTGAAAATATATAAAACAGTAACTATTACAAGCTATTAATTAAAAATAGTCATGATATTACTAAAAATAGAAATGATAATAATAGTAATAATGTCACTCTGTGGCGAGTGTCAAGAAACCTTAATAAACATTAGTTATACTGAAGTGCATAATATAGGCCACACATATATGGCTAATTAATTTACAACAAAGGAGCCAAGACTATGCAATGTGGAAAGAGCAAGCTCTTCAGTAAATGGTGTTGGGAAAAGTAGACAGCCACATGCAAAGGAATGAAACTAGAGTAGTGGTTACCAGTTGCTGGAAAGTAGGGGAAATGGGGAGATGTTGGCCAAAGGGTGCAAACTTCCAGTTTTAAGATAAATAAGTAATGAGGATCTAATGTACAGCATGGTGATTATAGCTAACAATACAATAAAATATATTTGAAAGTTGCTACAAGAGAGTAGATCTCACCACACACACACACACACACACACACACACACACCTATGTGAAGTGTTGGGTATGTCAATTAGCTTGATTTTGGTGATTATTTCACAGTGCATACACATATCAAAACATCACGTTGTACACTTTAAATGTACAATTTTTATTTGTTCATTATGCCTCAATAAAGCTGGAACATTTAAAAAATAAACTACATTAGAAAGTGAAAAAAAAGAAGACATTAGAAGTGACAGGACACAGCCCCAAATGTGGAGGGCTAGTTAAAGGAATGCAGGAAAAAATGACTTTCATTTTTATGACTGTGGTGCCATTGCCAGGTTGAAGAACACACAGTAGGAATAGGATGTACTGAAAGACAGTGAGCTCTCTTTGAGACAGTAAATTTGAGACCCCTCTAGGATATCTAAGTAAGAATGTTCACTAGGCATCTTATGTACTTGGATGGAGCTCAAGAGAAAGGTGTGAGCTAACAACACACATATGAGAATCCTTGATATATATAGTGGTGAAGTCATGAGCCTGGATGAGACTGGATAAGGAATGTGTGGATAGTGACAGAGCCAAGGACAAAATAATTTGGCTAATGACCTTTTCAGTGTAGGTTAAATTAGTGAGACTAGCAAAGGGAGCTGGAAAGACATGATCAGAGAAGTAGGAAAAAAATTATGAGATGTTTTTGAGAAGGTTTCAAGTGATGATTTAGACTTAGGGTCATTACAGTTTTAGGCACAGCAAGGCCCAATCTGAGGCCCTAATAGACTAGTGGCTGGGTACCCAAGAAATCAAGAAAGCTTGGTGAATAGGAGATTGAATGGAAATCCATATGGGCATGGAAGCCCTCTAGGATGATGCTGGAGTTTGGCATAAAGGACGGAACTATTGCCCTGGATGGTGTAGCTCAGTGGAATGAGCGTGGGCCTGTGAACCAAAAGATCGTGGTTCAATTCTGTCAGAGCACACGCCTGAGTTGCAGGCTAGTTCCCAGCAGGGGGCGCACAAGAGGCAACCATACATTGGTATTTCTCTCCCTCTCTCCTTCCTTTCCCATCTAAAGATAAATAAATAAAATCTTAGAAAAAAAGAACATAACTATTACTCAAGTTTTGAACTCTATCTGAAGTCAAAGAGAATGATAGAGGCTTATGCATCAGAAGGCATTTTTGTGCATTAAAGGGTTGCATTTTTCCTTTGGAGTCATTACAAACCTATCAGTATTTATT
Source organism: Artibeus jamaicensis (assembly GCF_021234435.1). Lineage (NCBI taxonomy): Eukaryota > Metazoa > Chordata > Mammalia > Chiroptera > Phyllostomidae > Artibeus > Artibeus jamaicensis. The sequence goes on along the minus strand of NW_026522028.1, from coordinate 2,045,286 downwards.
TCACATTGGAGATCATGAAAAGTAATTTTTTCTTGAGGAAAGCTATCAAAATGAGAGAAGCAAGGTTTTGGGTTTTTTAGGGTTGTTTTTTTTTTTTTTTTTTTGCCATTGGAACATGTTTTTTTTCCCTGCAGACTTATCATATATTTTCATGACATATGAAACCTCCAGTACCTCTGTGCCTTCAGACCTACTCTGTTTCTACTTTACTTTGCACAGATTTGTTTATTAACTAATTATTTTTATTTATAAATTTTTAAGAAAAAGATTTTATTTACTTATTTTTAGAGAGAGGGAAAGGGAAGGAGAAAGAGATGAGAGAAACATCAGTTAGTTATGCTCCATATACATCTCAACCAGGGGCTGAATTCATAACCCATGCATGTGCCCTGACTGGGAATTGAACCAGCAACCTTTCTGTTTGTGGGATGATGCCCAGCCCACTGACCTACACCAGTCAGGGCTGGTTTACAGCTTTTTAAATTTTAAGGTAAAATTTATATATATCGATGTTCACAAATATGAAATATATACTTGTTGAGTTTTGACAAATGCATACACCTATGTAATCCAAACCCCTACCAAGATATAGAATATTACCATCCCTGCAATAAATACTCTCATACTTCTTAGTCAAACCCTACACACACACCCCCCAAAGGGAACCACTGTCTTGATTTTTTACCATCATGAATTAGTTTTGCCTGCCTGGAAATTCATAGTATGAATAAGTCCATACTATGAATAAATCCATTATTTTATGAGTAGATACCTGGGAAATTTTTAGTTTGTATTATTACAAATAAAGTTCCTATAAATGATCATGTAAATGTGTTTTTGTGGATATTTGTGTCCATTTCACTCGGGTTAATAGCTAGTAATGGAGGTGAAGGATCTCAAGATCCTTCCATTCCATAGTTAGGAATGGAACTGCTGGGTGGGAGAGTGAGTTTTCAGTTTAATAAACAACTGTTACAACTTTTACCAAAGCAGTTGTATCATTTGCACTGTCATCAGCAATGTATGAGAATTGTAGCTGCTCCATGTCCATGCCAATACTTGGTTTTGTCTGCCTTATTAATATTAACCATTATGGTGGGTAACTCTTTAGGGTTTAATCTACATTTTTTGAAGACTAATAATGTCAAGCATCTTTACATGTGTTTATTGGCCATTCAGATATCTTCTTTTGTGAGGTATCTGGAAAAGCCTTTGCCCGTTTTTCCCCCCACTGTGTTGTCTTTTCATTATTGAGTTGTAGGAGTTCTTTATATATCCTGGTTACCAATTCTTACCTGATACATGTTTGGGAATATTATTTCTCAGTTTGTAGTTTATCTATCTTTAAAATATTTTTATTTCATGAAAAATTTTACTTTAAACTGTGTAAATATATTTATTTTAAAATTGTTATTGTGAGAACACAACATGAGATCTACCCTCATAACAAAATTTTAAGCATACAATGCATTATTGTTGATTATAGGTGTAATATTGCACAGCAGATCTCTAGAGCTTGTACATCTTGCTCAGCTGAAAATCCATGCCTAATTATAAACCAGTGTATACAAGATGCAATCTAAAATATCATTACAATATAAAAATCAAGACACTCTTAGTTATGTAACCAAGGGTGTATCGTCCTTTTCAAAGTTCATTCTCTTAAGAGACTATTTCCCATTCCATTGGTGAAAATTTTCTTCAAGTTCCTCTTTGATTTTACAAAATTGTCTTCAAATTTACAGGACTTCCGCCAAGATGGAGGTGTAGGTAGAACCACCTTGCTTCCGTGCACAACCAAATCTAAGAACAACTATTTTTAACAACAATAAAGACAACCAAGTCACACAGAAAATTGACAATACGGAGTCCAAAGACAACGAAATGCTCAGCTAAACCGGTAAGAGAAGCGAAGCCCGCAGCGGAGCAGGTTGGCAAAAAAAATCCCCGAACGGGTGGTGCGCAAGCAGCCAAAGGCGTGGATCGTGGGCTAGCTACGGGAGCACACAGGGAAGAGGTGCGGCTGGCTGTCTGAGGTCGGTGGCGCATCTGCGTGCAAATAAACCAGTGAAGAGGCAAGCAGGCGCAGGGCAGCAGGCTGGCACAATTCCGATCGGATAAACAGGCCCGGGGCCAGTGGTGGGACTGGACGGACTGGGCTAGCAGATGGGACCCCATCGCTCCCTCTCTGACCACACCCCCACATACAGCATCACAAACCAGCGACCTGGGTGGCCCCGTCCTGGTAAACAACTAAGGCTTCGCTCTGCTTACTTAACGGTGCGAACAGACCAAAAATGGCTCAAGAACAACTCAGAGCCCCAGAGCCGATCAATCTAAGCAATGAAGAAATAGCCAAACTTTCAGATGCACAGTTCAAAATACTGGTTATCAGGATCCTCACAGAACTGGTTGATTTTAGTCACAAATTAGAGGAACATATGGAAGCTAAACTAATTGAAATGAATAGTAATACAAAGGAAACCAATAGTAATGGAAAGGAGATTGGGACTCAAATCAATGGAGTGGATCAGAAGGAAGAAAAAAATGATCAAACAGAAAAGAATGAAGAAACAAGAATTCAAAAAAATGAGGAGAAGCTTAGGAACCTCCAGGACATCTTTAAATGCTCCAACATCCTAATTATAGGGGTACCAGAAGGGGAAGAGTCACGAGTGGAAACCTTATTTGAACAAATAATAAAAGAGAACTTCCCCATTCTGGCAGAGGAAATAGACTTCCAGGAAATCCAGGAAGCTCAGAGAGTCCCAAAGAAGTTGGACCCAAGAAGAAACACACCAAGGCACATCATCATTACATTAGCCAAGATTAAAATGAAAGAGAGAATCCTAGAAGCAGCAAGAGCTAAGGGGACAGTCACCTACAAAGGAGTTCCCATCAGACTGTCAGCAGATTTCTCAAAAGAGACGTTACAGGCAAGAAGGGGCTGGAAAGAGGTATTCCAAGTCATGAAATCCAAAGACCTACAACCAAGATTGCTCTATCCAGCAAAGCTTTCATTTAGAATGGAAGGGCAGATAAAGTGCTTCTCAGATAAGATCAAATTCAAGAAGTTCATCATCACCAAGCCCTTATTATATGAAATGTTAAAGGAACTTACCTAAGAAAAAGAAGATAAAGAAGATGAACAGTTAAAGGACAGCAAACTCAGAGTTAGTAACAACCACACCTAAAACAAAAGCAAACTAAGAGGACAGCTAGATCAGGAGCAGAACCATAGAAATGAAGATCACATGGAGGTTTAGCAACAGGGGAGTGGGAGGAGGGGAAGGGAGGAGAAGGTACAGAAAATAAGTAGCATAGACAGTAGATAGAAAATAGATAGGGGGAAGGGTAAGAATAGTAGGGGAAATACGGAATCTAAAGAATTTGAGACACATGTTCATGAACTAAAGGGGGAAATGGTGGGGGAGGGGTATGCAGGGTGGAGGGGAATGGAGGGGGGAATAGAACAAATGTAATGGCATAATCAATAAAAAAGTTTAAAAAAAATAAAAAATAAATATTTAAGTACTATAAAAATTGTCTTCAAATTTAAGGAGTAAATTGTTGTTTATTCTCTTTTATTGAGATGTAATTAATAAACAGTTGTTTATTCTAAGCAGTATGTAATCAGATCTTTAGTTTTAATCCAGTGTGAGACTCTTTTACTTTAAACAAAAAGGTTTTATTTATTTAATTTTAAAGAAAGGGGAAGGGAGGGAGAGAAACATTGGTGTGAGAGAGAAACATGGATCAATTGCCTCTCGCACATGCTCCGACTGGGACTGAACCCGCAACCTAGGTATATGGCCTGACTCACATATCATCACACTACCACTCAGAGGACCATTTTGGGCTGTTTTCCAAATACTTTTAATTTTTATGCATATATATAAATCAACTATACATGATTATCCAATACTTTTTATGTGTAACAAACTATTCCAAATTTTGTGATTTAAAACAACAACCATGCATTTAGAGCATGTATCAGTCAACTCTGGCTGCTGTAACAAAATACCACAGACATAGTGACTTACACAACAGACTTTTAGTTTTTCATAGTTCTGGAAGCTGGAGGTCTGAAATGAAGGTACTAGCAGGGGTGGTTTCTGGTGAGAGTTCTCTCCTTGGCTTGTAGATGGCTGCATTATCCCTGCTCAAGAACCTCCAATGGCTTTCTGTTTGATTCAGTACAGATTTTGGCAGAGAAAAAGAGATTGCACAAATAATTTACCTGAATAGAGTGTAATGAAGGTGATATTTTTAGAATTGATGGAATTAAGGAAAACCAATAAAGAATAGTGAAACAAACAGGAGCCAGAAACTGCTGGAAGCCTTTCCTTGCATATATAAAGGGAAGTAACAGTTTCACCAGGACACCCTGAGAACCAGAGCCATGGAAGAAGGATGCCTGAAGGGAACTGCAGCCATATATAGCCAGAACAGCAGGGCTTATTTTCCCACTCTCTTGCCAGGGTTGCCTTCCAGTTAGTAGCCCAAATGAAAGCTACTAGATAAGGGTCTAGAGTGGTGCAGTCAACAGATTCCACCTCCCATAGAAGAAAACAAAAGGCTGTAATGGGGGACTGCAGGGGCAAACAGGGCATGCCCTCTTCAGCAGGGTAAAAACCACAGCCTTTTGTACAACATGCAAAGCCTTATACACACACCCTTAACTGTCCACTCTCCCTTAAATCTTTGCCTTATTTTCCTTCTAGTTCCCACCCACCAAACTTGTATATTCTGTAGCACACACCAGGTACACTTCTTCCTCATGACCTTTACATAAGCTTTCCTCTGCATTCAATGTGCTTGCATCAAGTACATCCCTGTGGCTTACTCACTCGCATTTTAAGGCTATATTTTAATGTCACCTTTTTTTCTCCTACCTTCTTTAAAGTTAAATCACACATCTTCTGCACTATTTATCTCCCTTCCCAGCCTAATTCTTTTCTATGGCACATACCTCCATCTAGTATAACATAGATACGGTTTTTTCTTTGTTGGTTTTCTGTTTTCCACCTCAAAAATGTAAGCTACAGTAATTATGTTTTCTTTGTTCACTGCTCTTCTCAGCACCTGACACAATGACTGGCTTACAGTAAGTGCTTTTAAAATATTTGTTGATTGAATGAATAAACAAGTCGAAGGCAAACACTCATTTTATGGATAAGTAAATAGAGTTCCCAAGACACAATTAAGATAAACCAGAGCATGCTCTTATACATGTGTAGAAGAATCTCTAATAAGTAGGGATACTTGTCATCCTTACAACTTTGCCTAATACTACTACTTCTGTAATATAAATGACCCTTTATATTGACCTACCTTCAGTGTCTCACTACCTTCATATCAGCAAGCCATGCATACTGGTTTCAAAAGCAGTATTACCAAATTTTACCCATTCTCCTTGTGGCCCATTAACAACAGATTCTTGATATCCAGCCTGCACACTGTTAGGAACACAGTAACACTCTCACCAATGTTGCTCATGTTACAAAACAAAACCCATTTCTCAGTTCTCACTTATTTGTTTTTTCCCTATTTTTATTGATGAGAGAGAGAGAGAGATGAACATTGATTTATTGTTCCACTTATACATGCATTGGTTGATTCAGTTTTCATCTTATTTAACAGTAGAATTTGCCATTGTTGGTCATGATCTCCCTTTTGTCACACTTTCTTCTCTTGGATTCTAAAACAATGTATTTTTATGAATTCTTTCCTACTTTTCTAACTACTGCCTTTTGTTGTTTTTTTTTTTTTTTTACTGGTTCCTTGCTTGCTCCCAAGACATCTAAACGTTAGAATGTCCCAGGGCATTGCCCTTGGATCTGTTTTCTATCTATGTTTATTTTTAAGGTGATTGGATGATATTGCATAACTGATGACTAGTCAAGTTCTACCTCTAGTTTATATTTCTCCCCTGTACTCCAGATCAGTGTATCCAATTGCTATGTGTGCAAACTTAGTATGTTCTGAACTGAGTTCTTGATATTTCTCCTAGCGAACAGCAACTGCTATACAGTCCTCATCATGGTTAATGGCAATGCCATTATTCTAATTGCTTAGGCTCCTTGCTGATGTCTCTTTTGCTCATATTTCATATTTAATACATCAGAAAAATCTGTCAGTTTTTATTGTTATGCAGATAGTAAAAATGTTACACTGAATGACCTTGTTCATGTCATATCTTTCTTATAATAAATTCCTTAAAATTTATTACAAGAAAATCAATTAATTGCATTTCATACATTCTTTCATTTATTCATTCATCGAACATATATTTGTTGAGAGCATATGACGTCCAAGAAACTCTGTTAATTTAAACAATAAAATTGCAGCCTGGACCTTCATGATACTTACCTGCTTATGTGGAGGACAGAAAGTCAAATAAATAATGACACAATCTGATAAGGGTTATTAAGACAAACTAACAGAGACTGATATAAAATATAACTGGAGAACATTCAGATTATAGAGCAGTATTAACTATTTCATTATCTTGAATCTTGCACACCTTGATTATTATAACCAATTTTACCTTTTATTTATTCTTTGTTATTTTAATTGCCAACTTGAGACATGAAAATTTTGAAAACTTTCCCTCAAATATGGATACCTTGGCATTCTTCACTCTCAGTCTCAGTCGTCTGAGATTTAGCTCTGAACTCTAAAGTTTTAAAACTGATTAATGCAAAACAATGCATATAATCTTATAAATATTGAAGCAACTATGAATTATCAAAGAATAAACAGTACTGCTATTCTTGGACCATAAAATAAACATTTTCAAAAGATATGAATAAACATGAGAGGGAGACAACAAAATTATGGTGATATGTCAAAATAAGTACTGAAATTGCTCATGTTGTGAAAAAACATGATTCTTCAGCCATGATCAAACCGGGTATGTGAGAGTCTTGGCCTTGACCTCAGAACTTCACATTCATAATCTACCACTGCTGTGTGTCTACTTTTAGCATGTGGAGATAGTTTATTACAGTATAAATAGAAAATGAACATTTAAGAAGAAAGCAGTCAGATGTAATTATTTTCTTATGAGACATAGGATTTCATGGAGATGACAGCTCCATCCCAAAGAATGAAAGCTAGTTGTGTTTTTTATTTCTTCTAATGCTATCAACTGCCAAATTGTATGTACTGTATTTAGAAAGCAATTTTTAAACAAGGCTTCTTCTGGTTCTTATAGTTATTTAAACATGTTTGCATTTGCTTTATGAGGGTTGTCAGTTGGCTGAAAGCATCCTTCTTGTTAGATGTGAAAGCTAAACTTGGTAGTGAGTCAAGGAAAGCCTGGCTGCTCTCGAAGATAAATTCACAGGTGGAGATGGATTCGGTACAGCCGAGAGTGACTTGAACCAGATGGTTGCAAAAAGGCCAAATATTCTGTGCCTGTTCAGCTCTTCATTTGGCTCTAGAAGAGAAGGCTTGCTGGCTCAGTACAAATAAAACTTTTTTAATGAAAGGGAGGTCAAACACTCAGCCATGCCACCTGCCACCATTAAAAAAGCTTGAGATGACCATATTCAAATAAACACTTTGAGTGTAAAATAACCAGAACTTAAGGAGAAAGAGAGAGAGAAAATCCATGTCATAAAAGAAATAGTTAAAATAACCTTGGTAGAGGTCAACAGTGGTGTCAATCTGGGATTATAAATGCCAAAATGGTGACTGCTTCTCTTTGAATTCCTTTGTAGCAAACCAAAACAAAGCACAGGCACATATGGCCTTAAATGAATTTAAAATCCCCAAGGGTGAATGAGGAAAACTAGTGTTCCAGGGGTGTGCAAATCCTTCAAGGTCTGCTGGCAGCCATTGTTCTAGATCCAAGTTGAAGTTTTAGTTGTAAGGAAAAGGCAACACTGAGTGATTGAGATTTTCTTTTTATAACTTTCAGGATACCAATAGATCTCCATTGCTTTCCAAAGGCTATGTAGTGGCCCAGTGTCAAGTTGAAAGAATCTGTGACTCTCCACTTGTCTTAAGTAAATTCATCAAAGACCAAGAAGACTGCTTTCTTCGCAGTCAGAAGGAAATATGTACTGTGTCTAAATATGGGTAAGCAGAGCTAACATTTATATTGTTTTAAACATTCTCTGTGATTCAAATTTGAGAGTGGCAGGGAAGAATGCAGAAAGCAGGATCCACTGGGATGTTTTGAGGCTGAATAAATAGGGTCAATTCAGAGAATAATATGGATTAATACAAAAGGATTCTCTCACTGATAACCTGAAGGCCATATTGGAGGTGGAATTAAGGTGGTGATTAAGGATGGGACAGTATCTAGTAAGAGTTGGGAAAAACTTTGTTTTTAGTTTGTTTGCAGAGGTGTCATCTTCCATTTCAAACTCTTCAGCGAGCAGTGCCATAATCTTCTCCTCAAAATTATGGGTGTCTAAGATACAACTATTTTCTGTGTCATTTTAATTTTTTATGTTATATTTTCCATGTGATTATTCTCACATAGGACTTTAGGTTCATTACTAGAAAATGAAAAGGCTTATCTTTGGTAAAATAATTAAATTTTTATGGTTTATTAAAGAAAGCTTATTTTGAAGCTCAAATTAACCTTTTTGTATTGGAAGGGATTGAAAAGACAAGTGAATAGCCTGCGTGGCTTGGAGTTGCCAGAAGAGCACTGGATGAAATAACTGGTAACTAGCCATTTATCTACATTCCTTTTTTCTCTAGTATCCATTTTCTCATTTTATTTTCCCTGGAAATAGACCATATTTAGCGCAGGACGAAGGTGTCATATGCATCTAATCTTTTGTTTTTTGTGAAATTGAGGAGGTGAGGGATTATTTTCATATAGATAAACAGTGCATGGAGAGAGGAAAATTAAAATTAAGAAAATGAAGCAATTAAAATTTAAAGCAGGGAGGAATTAAAGAAATAAGGTTTCAAGAACCTTCCCAAATACTTGATTGCAAATTTAGAATCATAGTTGTCCAATAGTTGCCTTTGTGTGTCAGAATAGGGGATGAAATGTGTGAAGAAAGTTTGTCTCTTCAAGAAAAAGTATTAGTGCTATCATTTTCATGTTTATTATTACAGATATTTCTGGTAATTCTAGAGCTGTTATATGCTATGAAACATAAACTAGTTCTAATACACTCAAGGAGCAGCCAGTTTCCACAACAGCTGGGAAAGAAAATCAAAGCCACTCCATTGGACCAGCTAAATTGTGAGAGAGGCATTTCCTACCTCTCCAGCTGACACAGCATGCAGATCAAACTGGCAGCTGTATTTTAGGGAAAATATGTCATAACAGACAAATGTAAGAAAAGGACAAATCCTCAAAGAGGATGTTCTGCATGTGAATCACACTAGTAGGAAAACTGCAGAATGAGTAAGTAAAAAAATTAGGCATCATCCCCTCAATATTTAGAAAGCCCTTATACCCACTGCACCCACCATGAGATAAACTAAATTGTTAGAATTCATTCTCACAGAAACAAAAATCATGAGCCAGAATCTCTTAAATATATTCACCATTGGTCTCTTTGTACTGTCCTTACATATAAAATTCTGACAGAACTTTCAATAATGAATCCATATAAAAGCCAAAAAGATAAAACATAAGAAAAAATCCATCATATATATATATATTTGCATGTTGCTAGTCAGGGCATGCTACAACTTCACACTTGGGAAATGTGCTAACTATAAACCTGTTGTGAAAATGACCTTGACATTTTTGCCAAGTGATACATTGTATTCAGCTTATCATGAAGCAAACATCATTATCTGTGAACCAGGTACCTTTATTTCTTACATTTGGGTTGACTAGGCAATGGTTGCAAAGCTGATTAGAACCCAGCTCACAGAGACTCCAAAGATTGGATCCTTTGCCTCATTTCACTCTGTCCCGTGGTTGCCTAGTTTTACTTGAACCCTCCTGTGATGGAGAGTTGCTGTGGAGTTTCCAGTTCCTGAGACAGCATCAATCTTGAGCAATTCAGAATGTGATTCTGTCTTCACTTACTGTTCACGGCAAGAAGTCTTGGAACCATAGAGATCCAATCTAATCTCTCCTTTGCATGACACTCCTCCATACTTTTGGAGGTGGCCATCAACCTTATTCTGTTTTGAATCTTTCCTTATCCTCTTTTTTTCAAACTTCTATTATTTTATTGTTTTCTGGTAAAATGAAGATAATGCTTTCTCAAAGTATTTCTATCGGGCATACGATAACAAATGTAACATTGTAGATCTAGAAAATGGTCTGAGTCATTCCAACAACTCAATAATTTATTCCCTTGTAGCTTAAAAATATTTCAGTTGGTATTAAGAATATCTATTTGTTTGTATTTTGCATGTTTTATTGTATTTTTTCCATTACTCCCCCCCATAATCACCAGAGTGTTGTCCATGTCCATGAGTCCTTTTTCTTTTTTACTCATTCCCTCCCCCCAAAACCCCCTCCCCCACTAGCTGTCCTCTGCTCTCCATCTGAGTCTGTCTCTATTTTCCTGGTTAGTTCAGTTAGTTCTTTAGATTCCACATATGAATGAAATCATATGGAATTTGTCTTTCTCTGACTGGCTAATTTAACTTAGCATAATGTTCTCCAGGTTAATTTTCTTCTTTTTTACAGCCGGGTAGTATTTCCTTATGTAAACATTCACATGAATGGAATATCAGAGGAAGAGAATGAACAAGGGATTGAGACCCTATTTGAAGAAATAATGATTAAATCTTTTCTTATCCTTAATGAATCCTCCAACTGTTTTATATGATTTGTATTGGCTCTCTGATTTTCTGGCTATTGAGAATGTTACATATTCTCTGTGCTTCAGTCTCTTCAGCTTTAAAATGGGGAGTATAATGTGTCTTACCACTCAGCTTTGTTGAGAAAATTCAATAGTGAGTTAATATATGTAAAACTCTTAGTTCCTTGTACATAGCCAGTATCCAAAATGTTTGTTATTATTATATTGTTGCTTTTATTATCATTTCCCATAGGGTTGGTGTGGTGACTAAAATGTGATCATATAGGTAAAGCCTCTGGTACAGAATGGGACAATTTACTCATGTATAATGAGTAATTATAATTTCTCATATTTCTCATTCTTTCTATAAGTATCTAATGTATGGGTGGGCTTCGTGAACAAACAAACTTCATCCGCATGAGAGTTTGTTTTCTAATTTTTCACACTTGATGGTTTGCTGCTACAATAGACCAGTCAGAATTTCACTTCTGTATTAGCAATAGATTTTTGTTATGTATATTTCTTTCTTAGGCAAATGTCATTCTATTATATTGCAAATCAACTGCAGAAAAAAGAAATCAACAATCTTCCACAAAGTCTTGATAAATGTGTTTTTACATGGGACTAGTTATAATGATTCTGGAATGTGTGAAGAAAGGTCCTGGAGACATTGGTTGACATTCTTCATGCCCACCAGTGGGCCAGCACCAGGGCTTTGCCAATGAATGTTTGTCACAGCACAGATACTCTGGGTTTTCACTAGGTTCCACATCTGCAGCACTTCAAGGGATTCTTTCTCATGATAAAGATAATGGTGTGAACCTCCATGCTGAACAGTAAATACACCACATTAATAATCTTCATAATGCTAATTTCTAAGCTACTTGTTCTTTTGCTTTCTTTATTGGTTTGATTAACTGAATGATGTCTGAAACTATGTGTTATATATATATACAGAACTAATCAGTGTGGGTAAAGCAACAACGAAAGCAAAGCACAGGGTATGTGCCTTATCTACTCAATAACCTCCATGAAGCCTGTGCATGGAAGGAAGTTAGGGGCAACTAAGTGTTGAGCAAGTGATCTAATAGTACAGTTGTCAGAAGGCCTACTTAGTAGCTACTATTAAGCATGTAATTTCATTATAAATGGTCTTCATGCAAATAGGTCATGGAAACTATGGGCATTTTTCTGTGCTGGAGAAAAGAAAATTTTATCACTCGTTCTGACAAAAATCATCCTCTTTCACTACTGTTCTTTCTGTACAAAAAAAGGTGTGCTTAATTCAATCAGCATTCATAATCATAAATCTATTTGTAAAGAATAGGAAAATATATTTGAAAATATTGAGCACACTGAGAGCATTTTAATGATGTTAATTAATATTGATTTTTGGTTCCCAAAGTATGCATGACTGCAAACCTTTAAGTCCTTAACATGTTCGTTATTTTCAAAATTACATAAAAATAACTCATTCCTGAGGTTCAACCTAGTCCTTCAAAATTCAAGTACTTTCAACTACTACCACTGGTATTTTCTGACCACAGATGTTTTCACCCATGTTCTGAAGAACCTTGTTATGTGATTTCCAAAAAATGGATTCAACAAAATTAATACAAATCTGACCCATGTGGACAAACTGTCTCATTCCTTGAAATTCATTTTGAGGTTGGCACTCAGCTTTATCTTTAATAAGTCCTTTAAAATCATTGCTTTTTAAGCCCTGGCCGGTGTAGCTCAGTGGATTGAGCGCGGGCCTGCAAACCACACAATTGTGGTTCAATTCCCAGTCAGGGCACATGCCTGGGTTGCAGGCCAGTTCCCTGCAGGCCAGTTCCCAGCAGGGGACTCACGAGAGGCAACCATACATTGATATTTCTCTCTTTCTCTCCTTCCCTTCCCCTCTAAAGAGAAATAATACAAATAAAATCTTAAAAAATTGTCATTGCTTTTTATCCAATAGACATACTGGCATCTAGTTCTTTCAGATTTTATTTCATGGCCCTTTCCCTCCTTTATCTACGAAGACTTCATGACTCATGTAGCTGTCCGTACTTGGTAGATACTTGTTGCCTTGGCCATGTACACTCATGCCCCCCAAATTATCTCAGAGCCCTTAGTTGAAAGCACAGAATGGGTTGGTGGAGTTGTGTTCTCAGCATGCCCAGGATTTGTTTTAATCAGGAATGGTAAGACTCACAGACATGGACATGACTGTCATGAAGGAAAAAGTTTGTTCTAGTCAATTTCCTGGAACAGAAGGCACAGCATGCCATGCTGGGCCACATGAGGAACTGCCATAGTTCGTGAGGTTGCAGAGGGAGCAGGAGGAACATGTGGGCTAGAGCCTTTATTGTAGTTTAGAAAATAGCTAACTGTGAGAGAAGTCTCTCCAGAATCAGTAAGACCCCAAGGTGTCAGAGCAGGAGAATATAGCTGATAAAAGTTATGATTAATACTGGTTAGTGTCCAAAGTGAGAGAGACACCTCACCTGTATCACTGATTTGAGAGCTCATTCAGGAAGAAATTGTCTTTTCTGTCATTACATGCACAGCCAGAGCACAGAGCCTGGCCCATGGGAAATTGTTATAGATGTTTGGTATATTGTAGGGCGTAGCATGCACTATTAGTAAGCTTTGCTTGCCTCTTCAACTTTACAAAAATATTTGGGAGGATAACAAAAGGCCAAGATAAAACTCTGTTTTGTTTATCTAATAATATCAGTAACCTGTCACACGTTTTTGTGTACCTCAGATTTACTAGTTCCCTACAAATGCTTCTAAATAATTAACAGAAATGAATTTCAAAAAGCACATATAGGACTTAGTGTCTCAGTTTGCTGATGAGCTCCAACTTCCTTTGCTCTGCTTCCCTTCATAAATGTATGACCTACTCCCTTTCACCATCTGTGTATCTGTTTGTGTGTGCTACAATAGTCCTTAGGAGATCAAGCACATCTGTCAGTCAGTCTGACAGCAACCATTTATTGAACAACCGGGAAGTATATAACCCATTGAGTGTATCAGAGTAAATAACAAAAACCAGGTTAATTTATTATTGTCAAAATAAATGGAAGCAAGAGGCTCCTCTTTAACGAGCAAATGCAAGTTGTTCTCACTTTTGAAAAGGATATTCGGGGAATAATTAAATCGAAAGATTTTGCAAAGCATTATTTCTTTTTTTAATTTTTTTTTAATTTTTTTTAAATTTTATTTAGTTATTTTTCAAGTACAGTTTTTTGTCTATTTTTCCCATCCCAGCCTCCCCTGCCCCTTGCTTATTTTTCAAGTACAGTATTCTGTCTTTTACTCCCAACCCAACCCACCCCCAGTGCCCCCGACTCCATCCCATTTCCACCCCCCTTAGTCATTGTCCATGTGTCCTTTATACTAGTTCCTATAAATCCTTCCCCTTTTCCCCTGAAATTCCCTCCCCTCTCCCCTCTGGTCACTGCATCTTGTTCTCTATTTCAGTGTCATTATTTTTATTTTGCTTGTTTGTTTGTTTTGTTGTTTAGCTTCCTGTTAAAGGTGAGATCATATGGTATTTGTCTTTCAACACCTGGCTTATTTCACTCAGCATAATGCCTTCCAGTTCCATCCAAGCTGTTGCAAAGGGTAGTAGCAGCTCCTTCTTTCTCTCTGCTGCATAGAATTCCATTTTGTATATGTGCCACGAATTTTTGATCCATTCATTTAATGACGGGCAACTAGGTTGCTTCCAGCACTTGGCTATTGTAAATTGTGCTGCTATGAACATTGGGGTACATGGGTTCTTTTGGATTGATGTTTTAGGATTCTTAGGATATAATCCCAGCAATGGAATGCCTGGGTCATAAGGCAGGTCGATTTATAGTTTTCTGAGAAAATTCCATACTGTTTTCCATAATGGTTGCACCAGCCTGCAATCCCACCAACAGTGAACTAGGGACCTCTTTTCCCCACAACCTCTCCAACATTTGTTGTTTGTTGCTTTGTTCATGATAGCCATTCTGACTGGTGTAAAGTGGTATCTCATTGTGGTTTTAATTTGCATCTCTCTGATAGCTAAGGATATTAAGCATCTCTTCATGTGTCTCTGGATCCTCTGTATGTACTCCTTGGAGAAGTGTCTGTTCAAGTCCTTTTCCCATTTTTTAATTGGGTTAGTTGTCTTCTTAGAGTGGAGTTTTGTAAGTTCTTTGTATATTTTGGAGATTAAGCCCTTGTCTGAGGCATCGTTGGCAATTATGTTTTCCCATACAGTTGGTTGTCTTTTTATTTTAATACTATTTTCTTTAGCTATGCAGAAGCTTTTTATTTTGATGAGATCCCATTTGTTTCTTCTTTCCTTTATGTCCCTTGCCCTAGGGGACATATCAGTAAAAAAGTTGCTGTATGAAATATCTGAGATTTTCTTGCCAGTGTTATCCTCTAGGACTTTAATGGTGTCACGGCTGATATTTAAGTCTTTTATCCACCTTGAATTTATTTTGGTATATGGTATAAGTTGGTGCTCAAGTTTCATTTTTTTACACATAGCTGTCCAGTTCTCCCAGCGCCATGTGTTGAAGAGGCTATCTTTACTCCATTTTATGTTACTGCCCCCTTTGTCAAATATTGACTGTAGAGAGTTGGGTTGATTTCTGGGCTCTGTGTTCTGTTCCATTGGTCTATGTGCCTGTTTTTATGCCAGTACCAGGCTGTTTTCATTACAGTGGCCTTGTAATACAGTTTGATATCAGGTATTGTGATCCCTCCTACTTTGTTTTTCTTTCTCAAAAGAGCAGCTGCTATTCGGGCTTGTTTATGGTTCCATATAAATTTTTAAAGTGTTTATTCTATTTCTGTGAAATATGCCATTAGTACTTTAACAGGTATTGCATTGAATGTGTATATTGCTTTTGGTAGTATGGATATTTTGATGATGTTAATTCTTCCAATCCATGAACAAGGTGTATGTTTCCATTTGTTTGTGTCTTCCTTGATTTCTTTCTTCAGTGTTGTGTAGTTTTCTGCATACAGGTCTTTTACCTCCTTGGTTAGGTTTATTCCCAGATATTTTATTTTTGCTTTTGCTATATTGAATGGAATTTTTTACTTGATTTCTGCTTCTGCTGATTCATTGTTAGTATACAAAAATGCCTTTGATTTCTGGATATTGACTTTGTATCCTGCTATTTTACGAAATTCATTTATTAATGTGAGCAGTTATTGAGTAGAGTCTATAGGATTTTCCATGTACACTATCATGTCGTCGGCAAACAATGACAGTTTTGTTTCCTCCTTTCCTATTTGGCTGCCTTTTATTTCTTTTTCTTGTCTGATAACTGTGGCTAAAGCTTCCAGTACTATATTGAATAGAAGTGGTGAAAGTGGGCATCCTTGTCTTGTCCCTGATCTTAATGGAAAAGATTTTAGTTTTTGCCCATTGAGTCTGATGTTGGCTGTAGGACTCTCATATGTGGCTTTTATTATATTGAGGAATGCTCCCTCTATTCCCACTTTTCTGAGTGTTTTTTAATCATAAATGGGTGTTGTACCTTATCAGAAGCTTTTTCTGCATTTATTGATATGATCATGTGATTTTTGTCTTTGCTTTTGTTTATGTGATATATTACATTACTGACTTGTAAATATCGAACCATCCTTGCATTCCTGGGATGAATCCCACTTGGTCATGGTGTATGATCTTTTTGATATACTGTTGCATGTGATTTGCCAATATTTTGTTGAGGATTTTAGCGTCTATGTTCATCAGCGATATTGGCCTGAAGTTTTGTTTCTTAATTGTGTCTCTATCTGGTTTTGGAATTATGATGATACTGGCTTCATAAAAAGAGTTTGGGAGTTTTACATCATTTTGGATTTTTTGGAATAGTCTGTGGAGAATAGGGGTTAGCTCTTCCAAAATGCTTTGTAGAATTCTCCTGTGAAACCATCTGGTCCAGTGCTTTTGTGTGATGGGAGTTTTTTTTATTACTGCTTCAATTTCATCTGCTGTTATTGGTCTGTTCAGGTTTTCTCTTTCTTCATTGAGTTTTGGAAGATTATATTTTTCTAGAAATGTGTCCATTTCCCCTAGGTTTTCAAATTTCTTGGCATACAGTTCTTCGTAGTAATTTCTTACAATCCCTTCCATTTCTGTGACATCAGTTGTAATCTCTCCTCTTTCATTTCTGATTGTGTTTATTTGTGTCCTCTCTCTTCTTTTCTTGATGAGCCTACTTAAAGGCTTGTCAATTTTGTTTATCTATTCAAAAAACCAGCTCCTGGATTCATTGATCCTTAGAATTGTGCTTTTAGTCTCTATGTCATTTCATTATGCTCTGATCTTGGTTATTTCCTTTCTTCTATTTGCTCTGGGCTGTTTTTGTTGTTGTTCCTTGAGTTCTTGCAGGCGTAGGGTTAGGCTATTTGTTTGAAATGTTTCTATCTTCTTTAGATGAGCCTGTATTGCTATGAACTTCCCTCTCAGGACTGCCTTCACTGTTTCCCATAAGTTTTGGGTTGTTGTGAATTCATTTTCCTTTGTTTTCAGAAACTTTTTTATTTCTTCCCTAATTTCATTCTTGACCCATTCGTTTTTTAATAGCATGGCATTTAATCTCCATGATATTGAGTGTTTGAGTTTTTTTCCTTCAGGGTTGGTTTCCAGTTTCAGTCCCTTGTGGTCAGAGAAAATGCTTGGTATGATTTCAATTTTCTTGAATTTGTTGAGGCTTGTTTTGTGTCCTAGCATGTGGTCTATCTTTGAAAATATTCATGTGCATTTGAAAAGAATGCGTATTTAGCTTTTTGGGGATGAATGGCTCTATATATGTCAGTTAAGTTCATTTCATCTAGGATGTTGTTCAATGCCACAATATCTTGGTTGATATTTTGTTTGGAAGATCTGTCCATATTTGACAGTGGGGTATTGAAATCCCCTCCTATAATTGTGTTGCTTTCAATATCATTCTTTTTTTATTTTTTTATTGATTATGCTGTTACAGTTGTTCTATTCCCCCTTTCATTCCCCTCCACCCTACCCCCCATCCCCACCATTACCTCCCCTTTAGTTTATGACCATGTGTCTCAAGTCCTTTAGATTCTATATTTCCCATGCTATTCTTGCCCCCCCATCTATTTTCTATCTACTGTCTATGCTACTTATTTTCTGTACCTTCTCCCCCCTTCTCCTCCTCCCACTCCCCTGTTGCTAACCCTCCTTGAGATCTTCATTTCTATGTTTCCACTCCTGATCTAGCTGTCCTTTTAGTTTGCTTTCGTTTTAGGTGTGGTTGTTAATAACTGTGAGTTTGTTGTCCTTTCACTGTTCACGTTTCTTTAACTTCTTTTTCTTAGGTAAGTCCCTTTAACATTTCATATAATAAGGGCTTGGTGATGATGAACTCCTTGAATTTGATCTTATCTGAGAAGCAGTTTATCTGTCCTTCCATTCTAAATGAAAGCTTTGATGGATAGAGCAATCTTGGTTGTAGGTCTTTGGATTTCATGACTTGGAATACTTCTTTCCAGCCCCTTCTTGCCTGTAAGGTCTCTTTTGAGAAATCCACTGACAGTCTGATGGGGACTCCTTTGTAGGTGACTGTCCCCTTAGCTCTTGCTGCTTCTAGGATTCTCTCCTTCATTTTAATCTTGGCTAATGTAATGATGATGTGCCTTGGTGTGTTCCTTCTTGGGTCCAACTTCTTTGGGACTCTCTGAGCTTCCTGGATTTCCTGGAAGTCTATTTCCTTTGCCATAGTAGGGAAATTCTCCTTTATTATTTGTTCAAATAAGTTTTCCACTGGTGGCTGTGCCTTTCCCCCTTCTGGTACCCCTATAATTCGGATGTTGGAGTGTTTAAAGATGTCCTGGAAGTTTCTAAGACTCTCCTCATTTTTTTGAATTCTTGCTTCTTGACTCTTTTCTGTTTGGCCATTATTTGCTTTCTTCTAGTCCACTCCATTGATTTCAGTCCCAGTTTCCTTTTCATTGCTATTGGTGTCCTGTGCAATTCCATTCATTTCAATTAGTTTCACCTTCATATATTTGTCTAATTTGTGGCTATAATCAACCAGTTCTGTGAGGATCCTGATCACCAGTGTTTTAAACTGTGTGTCTGAGAGTTTTGCTATTTCTTCATCGCTTAGATCTATAGGCTCTGGAGCTTTGAGATCTTCTTGAGCCATTTTTGGTCTGTTTGCGCCTTTTAAGTGTGAGAAGGGGCGCCTTGGACTCCCAGGTCACTGGGTTGTGACGCTGTATGTGGGGGCATGGTCAGAGCGGGGAAATGGCGACCCCCTCTGCTGTTTCTCACAGCTGGGTGAGGAGCAGCACCTTAGGTGTTTTAGCATGGCCTGGCCACTCAGAGTCGCTGGGTTATGACGCTGTATGTGGAGGTGGGGTCAGAGCAGGGAAATGGTGGCGTTCTCCCTGCCGCTTGCCGCGGGGACCCACTGGGTCCCGGTCCAATCGCCCACTCCCTCGCCTGTCCACCCGTGCACAAATGGGCGACCACAGTCAACACGCAACCCCACTCCCCCGCTGTCTCCTCCGAGGTTGCTGGCCTGGTCGTTCGCTCAGTTGCTCACTGGGTCCAACCCTGTGCCTGGATTCCGCGTGCCTGAGTCCGTCTGAGCGAGTCCTCCTGTGCAACCCCGCTTCACCAGCCGATAGTTTCGCCCCTTACCGGTCAGGCCGAAGAATTTGTTGTTAACGGACTCCCGAAAAGTTCAATTTTCCGTGTTCTGGCTGTGTTTTCTGTTGCTAATATTTAGTTGTCTCTAAACTTGGTTGTGTGAGAAGGCATGGCACATATGTCTCCATCTTGGCGGAAGTCTCTCAATATCATTCTTAAAGTCTTCTAAGATTTTCTTTATATATTTGGGTGTTCCTATGTTGTATGCATATATATTTACAATGTTAATTTCTTTTTGGTGGATTCTTCCCTTCAGTATTATGAAGTGACTTTCTGGGTCTCTCTTTATGGTCCTTTTTTTGAAGTCTTTTTTGTCTGATATGAGTATCGCTATCCCAGCTTTTTTTTCTTGTCCTTTTGCTTAGAAGATTTGTTTCAAGCCCTTCATTTTTAGTCTGTCCTGAGGTGGGTCTCTTGTAGGCAGCATATGTGTGCGTCATGTTTTCTTATCCATTCAGCTATTCTATGTCTTTTGATTGGAGCATTTAATCTATTTACATTTAATGTTATTATTTATAGATACTTATTCATTGCCATTTTTGTACCTATGTTCCTCTCAGACTCTCTTTACTTTCCTTAAAGCAGTCCTTTTAGTATTTCTTGTAGAGCTGGTTTGGTGGAGGTGTATTCTTTTAGGCTTCTTTTGTCTTGGAAGCTCTTTATTTGGCCCTCTGTCTTGATTGAGAGCCTTGCTGGGTAAAGTAGCCTTGGTTGCAGGCCTTTGGTCCTCATTACTTGTAATATTTCTTGCCATTCCCTTCTTGCTTGGAGTGTTTCCACTGAGAAGTCAGTAGCTAACCTTATTGGGGCTCCCTTGTATGTTACTTCTTTTTTCTCCCTTGCTGCATTTAAGATTCTTTCTTTGTCTTGGAATTTTGCCATTTTAATGATGATGTGTCTTGAAGTGGGCCTCTTTGGGTTCCTCTTGATTGGGACTCTCTGTGATTCCTGGATTTGTGTGACCTTTTCTCTCATCAAATTAGGGAAGTTTTCTCTCATTATTGTGTCAAATAGGTTTTCTATCCCTTGTTCTTCTTCTCTTTCTGGTATTCCTATTATTCGAATATTATTACGTTTCATATTGTATTGCATTTCTCTTAATCTCTCTTCATTCTTTCTGAGCCTCTTTTCATTTTCTTGCTTTTTCTGGGAGTTTTTTTCTACGTTGCCCTTTATCTCACCGATTCGGTCTTCTGCTTCATCAGTTCTGCTTTTGATTCCTTCCACTGTGTTCTTCAGTTCAGAAATTGTATTCTTCATTTCTTCTTCTCCCTTGCTGATAGTTTCCATTTCCTTTTTCATGTTGATATAGTTTGCGGTGAGATTGTTATAGCTCCCTTGTAGTTTCTGGTAGCTCATTGTAAGCTCTTTGAACTTCCTGATAACCAGTGCTTTGAATTCTATATCTGATAGTTGACTTGCCTCTATTTCATCTAACATTCTTTCTGAGCCTTCCTCCTTTCCTTTCATTTGGGGATTGTTTCTTTGTCTTCCCATTGTTTGTGAGACTCTTCTTGTTAGCCTCAGCTTCTTAGATTGGTCTGTTCTGACTTCCTGGGTTTATGGTATGAACTTCTGTGGTGGAATGCCTGTGAAATTCAGTGGTGCAGTCTTTTTCAGTTATCGTATCATTCTCCACTTCCACCTACTCCATCTGGATCTTCTGTGACCGTCAAGATTTCTGGTCCCTTATTTTCATATATGCTGAGCAACTGCTGGCTGCCTGCGCTTCTCCTCTGCCAATCAGACAGGATTCTTTCCCTTGTGTACAAGGACTGGAATCTGCTCCGTCCTGCTCCATCGCCATCTTGCCTCTTCGCATTATTTCTTAACTATTTATGGTTAGATTATCTTTAAAGAAAATTGCATGCATTCAATTTAAGTTTATTGCATATTATACCATCAAGTTATGGGTTTATTTAAAAAGGTTTTTTACATTCTGTAAAACCCTTTGCAATTTTTAGTAACAACTTTTCTTTTATCAAAAAAAGAAAAATATTCTAGTGGAAATTACTGCCAATATTTGAACTTTAATAATTATCGGATATACCTCTTTTAGGTGTTAAGGTCCAAGCGATCCTTGTTTTTTAAGAAGGCAACTAAAGTTTGGGGTTTACTTTGGGACCAGGGTTGTTTTGGTTTTGTTTTCTGATTACAAGTGTAAAAGTATATGTCATACATCAAATCTCCTGACACAGTAACTATTGTAACATGTCCTCGGTCCCACATTTTTAATATACATTGAGGACAGCCTGTGAACCTGCATTTGAGGACTGGAAAAAGCTGCATGGCATCATCAAAACATGAACCAGTGTACACAGCCCCACTCTGTCCTAGCCCACAGTGTGACCTGGGGCTGATCATTAAAGTTCTTGGTGTCTCCAAATGGAATTGGTATGGACTCAATTATTTCTAAATCCCTCTCCTGTTTTAAAATGATAGTTATAAGTAAGAGCATTAACATAGGTATAGAATGAGATACTGAGAGTATAAATGGGCTGAAGGATTCTGCTGAGGTTAAATATTTCCTGATTTAGGTAAGACTGCTTTCTGAATTATATGAAATCACCAGTAAATTACAAAAAAATATGCTTCTTATATGTAATGTATTGGTCTCCTGGAATGAATGGATTTTCCAGAAATTCTCACCCATAAGCCAAAACCACCTTGGAGAAAGATGATCCATTAGAAGATTCCTTAACTCACTGCGTTATTATTAATTTCCACATAAACACCTGTGAAACACGGTTATTGTATAAGCATATACTAAGGAGAGGATGAAGCTAGTTTTACAAATAGTACAATAGATTTAAACACTTAAGCAACTTCAGACAGTTGCAAAAATATTTTTGAAAATGAACCCTGTAGTACATTGGGAAGCAAATAGTCCACTCATTTGAAGATGGTGAACTAACAGTGGAATAAAAGCAGTCAATGTCACGCTTCTATATTAAACCTTTCAATGAGTCATGAAGGACTCAAAATGCTGCTTAGCTTTCCAATATGGCCCCTGTTCCTCACCTAATTTCTTGCCACCCTCTCCCTTTGCTTCTTCTTACCACCAATGTGCTAAGTATGTCATCCTGGGGGCCTTATTTAATTCCCAGATTAGGTTATGTCTCCCCGTTACATTCTCCCTTGGTGGTATTCTGTATTTCATAACAATCATCATTGCTTCAATGAAATGTTTAATGTCCATCTTCCCTCCTAGAACATAAGCTCAAGAAGCAATGATCAATGCCTAACTTTTTGAAGGGATATATTCCAGTGATTTAGCACATCTGCTGAATAATATGCACTCAGTAAATGTGCTGGAATGAATGGCTGTTTTTTAAATCTCATTTAGGTATGTAGACTTGCAAACAGCACCTAATTGTTTGTAAGTTAACAGTGAAGAAAGAAAAATTTGAAGACCTCATTTCTATTCCCCAATCTTCTAAATTTTGGAGATGTAAACACAGAGAAAAAGTGGATTGATGTGTGTGTGTCAGAGAATGTTGGGAAGAAGTTTAGGTAGAAAACACCTCAGAATCCTGTGACATTGATAAATGACTGACACAGAGAAAATATAATCATGTGCTATTTTGGGGAGCATATAAGACAAACTTGGTGAGTTATAGAAGCAAATAAATAAAAAGCCAATTTACTAATGGCTGAAGAAAATTGAATATAAATCTGAAGGATGGAAAGATGATTACCTTATTTTTTATGTTTTATTTGCTTTTTACTCTGTGTATGCTGAGAGACAGCATACAGATTTTCTTTGGTAAAAAACAAGGTTTCTTTTTTTTTTTTTTAGGAATAATTTATTTATTTATTTATTTATTTTCCATTTTTTTAAAAATTTTATTTAGTTATTTTTCAAGTACAGTTTTTTGTCTATTTTTCCCATCCCAGCCTCCCCTGCCCCTTGCTCCCCACCTCCCTCCCATTTCCTCCCCCCCCTTAGTTCTCGTCCCTGTGTCCTTCCTATTTGTTCCTCCAAATCCCTCTCCCTTTTTCCCCTTAACTTCCCTTCCTTCTCCCCTCTGGTCACTATCCCCTTGTTCTCTATTTCAGTGTCTTTGTTTTTTGGGGTTTTTTTTTCTGCTTACTTGTTTGTTTTGTTGTTTAGCTTCCTGTTAAAGGTGAGATCATATGGTATTTGTCTTTCAGCACCTGGCCTATTTCACTCAGCATAATGCTTTCCAGTTCCATCCATGTTGTTGCAAAGGGTAGTAGCTCCTTCTTTCTCTCTGCAGCATAGAATTCCATTGTGTATATGTACCACAATTTTTGGATCCATTCATTTACTGATGGGCACCTAGGTTGCTTCCAACTCTTGGCTATTGTAAATTGTGCTGCTATGAACATTGTGGTGCATAGGTTCTTTGATATTGATGTTTTAGGATTCTTAGGATATAATCCTAGCAGTGGAATTGCTGGGTCAAAAGGCAGGTCGATTTTTATTTTTCTGAGTGTGATATCAAAATAGTTTTCTAAAAACTTTGAGTGTAAAATGGCTTATCTCTGGGATATTCCTCCCACCAAAAATCTGATTGGTCACACCTACTTAGTAGCAGCTGTTGGCTTCAGGAAATGTCTAGGAGAATAGAAAATGGAGGCTGGTGATGTTAGAGAAGAGGGAGCAGGAGAGTATAAGAAGGCAGAAAGAAATCTATTCTTTCTAATTTACTCAGCCCCCTAGCAGGTGTTCTCAGTATAGGCAGAACTGAAGATGCAGTCATAGCCAGCTGTGTATGGATGTACACCAAGCATTAACCTGATGCTTAATCATTGAATCTCCTATTTGTAGTGTCCAAACTCAATATTCAGAGTGTAACTGCATGGTGTTCAAACACTCTGCATAGAAAGAGAAACATCTAATTCATCACAACCATCTCTTTTTCTGTCTCACAGATTCCCCAATACCTCTCCAGAATTAGGTATATCGAAACCATGTTAGGTGGTTATTAAAGTGCAGAATTTGAGCCTTGTTACAAATATTCTTAATCAGAATCACCAAGTCCAGGAATATATATTTCATTAATCAGGTAGTGCTGATAAGCAATAGAGCTAGCAACTCTTGTCAACATAATATTAAATGACCAATATCATTGATTTTCTAATAATTTTCAGACCATTTATTGCTTTCAAGCCACATACAAAAAGTCAGAAAGCCCATTTTCCAGATGTTTATATTACCTAAAATATTACCATCCTCAAGAAGCATTCAGAGTCATGAAAGGCAAGGATCTACATCCAAGATTACTCTATCCAGCAAAGCTTTCATTTAGAATGGAAGGGCAGACAAAGCGCTTCTCAGATAAGGTCAAGTTCAAGGACTTCATCATCACCAAGACCTTATTATATGAAATGTTAAAGGGACTTATCTAAGAAAAAGAAGATGCTCAAAATATGAACAGTAAAATGACAACTAACTCACAACTATCAACAATGGAGCCTAAAAATATAAAAACAAAAACAAACTAAGCAAACAACTAGAACACGAACAGACTCGCAAAATGGAGATTACATGGAGGTTTATCAGTGAGGGGGGGAGTGATGGTGGAAAAGGTACAGGGAATAAGAAGCATAAATGGTAGGTAGGAAATAAACGGGGGGAGGTTAAGAATAGTATAGGAAATGAAGAAGCCAGAGAACTCATATGTACGACCCATGGACATGAACTAAGTGGTGGGGATGCGGGTGGAAGGAGGTGTGCAGGGCAGAGGGGAATAAAGGTGGGGAAATAGGACAACTGTAATAACATAATCAATAAAATATATTTTAAAATATTACTATTCTAGAAATTCATTGTAGTGAAATGGAAAAAGAACAAGATCTGCTTTGTTACTAACACTGTGACTTTTGACCAGAATAGATTAAATATAAACCTACTTATATTTGCATTTTTGACCCACAAAAATGGCAATTTTATGTGGTTCCTCCTAATGCTTTAACTCTCTGAGCACGTTTCCTTTGTTGTAAATGGGGCCATGTTATCTGAAGGCTATTTTTAAGCTTAAATGAGATTTTTTTATATGTAATTCAATTCTAAAAGTATAATGTGAGCTGTTCCTTTATCTTCTTTGGAGACAACAGTACCAGTAAATGCTGGTCTTTTATATTTGGGCATGGTACATCATTGAAATATGGTCTGCAATAATTTCTGTAGTATATACACAAAAAACCTGCTAAACACATTGGATAATTTAATAATGACTGTAGTCCATGCCATTATATGAGAGTTCTCACAAAGAACTATGGCTTCTTGTATGCCTTGGCCAGAATGACTTCTTGGAGTTGTTGCTTTTCTGTATGTCTTTATGCCATTTGTTTAGCCTGACTTCCTCCATTTTCTTGACCTAGCAGGCCACAGAGCAGATGCTTAATTTCATTGCTGCCCTCATTGCCATATACATCCAAGGAAGAGATGTTCAATTCCAGGTAGAGCTCTCCAATATTAACATGCTGGCCAAACTCCAGGATCTCAGGATAATGATTTCAACCAGCTACTTAAACTAAAAGGATATTCATTGCTGTAAGTTACTGAATTGCTGCCAGTAACCAATGAACAATCACTGGTATGGAGTGGTGGTGTTTTAAAGAAGTGGGAGAAGTTCTGATATTAAAAAACATGAAGATTGTATACAGATTCAATGCAATACCTATTAAAGTACCAATGGCATATTTCACAGACATAGAACAAACACTTCAAAAATTTATATGGAACCATAAACGAGCCCGAATAGCAGCTGCTCTTTTGAGAAAGAAGAACAAAGTAGGGGGAATCACAATACCTGATATCAAACTGTATTACAAGGCCACTGTAATGAAAACAGCCTGGTACTGGCATAAAAACAGGCACATAGACCAATGGAACAGAACAGAGAGCCCAGAAATCAACCCAACTCTCTACAGTCAATTAATATTCAACAAAGGGGGCAGTAACATAAAATGGAGTAAAGATAGCCTCTTCAACAAATGGTGTTGGGAGAACTGGACAGTTACGTGCAAAAAAAATGAAACGAGCACAGACTTACACCATACACCAAAATAAATTCAAGGTGGATAAAAGACTTAAATGTAACTCGTGACACCATTAAAATACTAGAGGAGAACATTGGCAGGAAAATCTCAGATATTTCACACAGCAACTTTTTTACTGATATGTCCCCTAGAGCAAGGAATATAAAGGAAAGAATAAACAAATGGGATCTCATCAAAATAAAAAGCTTCTGCATGGCTAAAGAAAACAGTATTAAATTAGCAAGACAACCAACTGTATGGGAAAACATATTTGCCAATCATACCTCAGACAAAGGTTTAATCTCCAAAATCTACAAAGAACTTACACAACTCTACCCTAAGAAGACACCCAACCCAATTAAAAAATGGGAAAAGGACTTGAACAAACACTTCCCCAAGGAGGACATACAGAACATTCAGAGACACATGAAGAGATGCTCAATATCGTTAGCTATCAGAGAGATGCAAATTAAAACCACAATGAGATACCACTTTACACCAGTCAGGATGGCTATCATAAACAAAGCAACAAACAACAAATGTTGGAGAGGTTGTGGGGAAAAGGGGTCCTTAGTCCACTGTTGGTGGGATTGCAGACCTTTACAACCATTATGGAAAACAGTATGGAATTTTCTCAGAAAAATAAAAATTGACCTGCCTTTTGACCCAACAATTCCACTGCTCAGATTATATCCTAAGAATCCTAAAACATCAATATCAAAGAACCTATGCACTACAATGTTCATAGCAGCACAGTTTACAATAGCCAAGAGCTGGAAGCAACCTAGGTGCCCATCAGTAAATGAATGGATCAAAAAATTGTGGTACATATACAAAATGGAATTCTATGCTGCCGAGAGAAAGAAGGAGCTCCTACCCTTTGCAACAGCATGGATGGAACTGGAAAGCATTATGCTGAGTGAAATAGATCAGGCGTTGAAAGACAAATACCATATGATCTCACCTTTAACAGGAAGCTAAACAACAAAACAAACAAGCAAGCAGAAAAAAAAACCAAAGACACTGAAATAGAGAACAAGGGGACAGTGACCAGAGGGGAGAAGGAAGGGAAGTTAAGGGGAAAAAGGGGGAGGGATTTGGAGGAACAAATAGGAAGGACACAGGGACGAGAACTAAGGGGGGTGGAAATGGGAGGGAGGTGGGGAGCAAGGGGCCGGGTAGGCTGGCATGGGAAAAATAGACAAAAAACTGTACTTGAAAAATAACTAAATAAAATTAATTATAAAAAATTCTACTTCATTTGCTATAAAGATGTTTTTATTTTACCTACTTTCTTTATAATCCCAACTGTATACTTTTGTCCACCCATGCCTTTTTAAATGCATTTCAAATAACTTTCATTTATGTATGTCTCTAGTGTACAACATGTAGTTAGTAGGGTATTGTGAGGCAAATTTAAAATGTTTTTCTTTTATTAAGTGAGTAAAAGCCTTTTAACTTATCATTGTGGTTGATATATTTTGCCCAGTTGTATGTATTCTATTTACTATATTTCTTTATTTATTTGATATGTATTCTTCAATTTAAAAAAATTCTGTTAATACTTAAAAAAACATGAAGATTGTAATTTTTCCAAGAAAAAACTGCTAGACAAGTTATCAATACTCAGGAATACCTTGGAAAATGATGCAGGTGGATATAAATTGTGATGGGGATTGAAGATTTGGGGGAGAGCCAAAATTAGTTCACCAAGAATAAGTTGAGGGATTTAGAAATTGAACTCTTTTTCTGGGTCACTTTACTTGACTTACAATTTAATATACTTAATAATGTATCTTACAATGTCCTTTTTAAAAGTTGGGAAGATATGTCTTTGTGATTGAACAGGTGGAATCATAACTAACTGAGAATTGCACTAAATGAATACTGTTCAGGGAGATCCTAAGTGGTTTCTGTGCACTGGTGCACTAGAGCCATGATGGCTTTTGGGATATTTTCATATGCATTTCTTCCTAATGCCTCATTCAGGTATATCACATTGGTAGTCTAATACTGGCCATGGCAGAACTCTTCATACTAAGGAAGTTGGTCAACAGTGCATATATGGAGAATACATTGTTAAACAAATTCACCAACACACCATCAGGTCTATATTTCCCCCTCAGCTTCAAAATCAGATGCTCCCACCACAAAAAAAAACTTTATTTATGAGTCAGTGTGCTAGAATTAGGAGAGACAATGTTGTCACCTGCCCAATGCTGAGGTAGCTCATGATCTAGTATGAGAAAAACACATATATCCTGCAAATCCCTAAGTATTTTGCTCCCTTGATTTTTTGTCTGCTTTCATCATGTATCAGTTTCTCTACTCATATACTATGTTCTTAGCCACACAAGTTTTTCTGCTGTTCCTTCAAGACCCTAAACTCCTTATTGCCTCAAACTTTTGCACCTGTTCTCTGTACCAAGCATGCCCTTCCTCCAGAATTTTGCATTCCTGATTTTGTCTAGATTCAAATAGCACTCCTCAGAAGAGCCTTCCATGACTATCTCCAGTCTAAAGTAACTAACTTTCACTACCTCTGAGTCATTCTGTTTTCAGAAAACCCAGGTTTTTAAATAAATGTAACTTTGCAATACTTATAGGTTGACAGAAAATTTGTGAAGATAGTTCAAATAGTGACCATTTTGGGAAGTACTGGTGAGTTATTTTGTAGAAAGTCCCACAATTGTGGTTTTTCTGACGTTTTTCTTATGATTGGACTGGGGTTATGGGTTTAGAGAGGAAGACCATGGAGGTAAAGGTCATTCCTGTTAGATTAGATCCAGGGTACTACATGCTATCAGCATGACTTATCACTGATGATAACAACTTTGATCAGCAAGCCAATACAATGCTTATCAAGTTCTCCACTGTTAAATTACTCTTCTCTCCCACACTAGTTCCTTCACAGTTCTCTCTGGAAGAAATTCATTAAGTACAGCCCACACTCAAGGGATGAGAGGTAAGCTCCACTTCCTTGAGTGGGGAGTATCTACATAAATTCTTCTTCTGTACCAGAGATGTGTCCCTTCTTTCCCATTTATTTATTTATCATTTATTTATTTATTATTCCGTCATTTATTTTTAAAATTCTTAAATTATTTATTTATTTATTTATTTTTAGAAAGAGGGGAAGGGCAGGAGAAAGAGAGGGAGAGAAACATCAAGGCGTGGTTGCCTCTTGCACACCCCCTACTGGGGACCTGGTCTGAGGTCTAGGCGTGTGCCCTTACTGGGAGTTGAACCAGTGACCCTTTGGTTCACAGGTTGGCCAGTGAGCTACACTAGCCAGGGCCCATATTTTATTTATCTTAGACGTTCACCAGCACACCACTAGGTCTGTGTTTTTGTATGAACTCTTGGATATTTATTTAATATTTTGGGTTATAATCCATTATTTTATTTTATTTGTGTATGTGTGTGCTCAAATTGTTTCAGCTTTGGCCAATGGGAACTCTTTCTGATTGGCTACTACATCCCTTTGATATGCCTTCATGTTTGTGTTGTTCGAACACTTCCATGTTTCTGGTAGTATAAGATGTTCCAGACTCATCTGTGTATTCTGTGCCCTGACATTTCTCCAAAAATGCCTTAGTTTCTTTAATTGGAAAATGGTAATAGAAATCATGATCTGGGCACTGACCAGGCTTGTTACTCTAAAGGCATACTTGCTTATAAACACTGTCAGTGAACAGAGCTAGAAAATATCTGTATGCATATTAATCCATGTATGCACATACCTAGATTTTCTTCTGTATCCATCTAGTTACATTGTATTAAGCTCAAGATGAGTTTATACTGATGTGTCCAACTTCAGTACACTATCAAAGGGTTTATTCTACCTCCTCACTTATGTATAACCTCCTATTTCAACAGTGAAAAACCTCCTACCATCTGCCATTCATTTATTTGTTTGTTCAATCTCAGTATACATGGATAGCAACTTCAGAATTATTAACCTGTACTCTCCTGAGAAACAAATTTACCAAAAGTTGATTACAATGTTTATATTCAGTTTCTCCTGTGTTTAGTCTTACTCTTTACAATTAAAATACCATTTTCCGAGATTAAACCCCAGTTTCAAAGCATCATAATGCTTTCTGGAATGGCTGTATTTATTTATATATTATTTGTTTTCCAAAATAGGAGGTAAACTTCAGAGAACCAAACTTGATCTGTCTGTCTTGCAAAACATTCTAACCTCAGTCAGCATCAAGAATAATGCCAAGCATAGTTAATATTCATTGTGTGCATGGATAAAATCATTCACAACACAGCATACTTTTAACACTTGATTCTTTTTTTCAGCAAATATTTGTTTATTGAAGGTTTGCACTATGCCAGGTATCAGAAGAAAGTGTGTGTAAATATAATTTTTAGAAAATTTGTTTTAAAATAAAGCCAAGTAAAACAATTGAAACTATATTCATTTTATGGTTTTAAAAAAGATATAAACTTGCATTTGTAAATTACCTTCTCATAATATGAATAAAAATATATTTTTAACTTCAAAAACAGCCTTTAATTATCTATGTTTTTAAAAAAATTTATTTAATTGTTGTTCAAGTACAGTTTTCTGTTTTTTACTCCCATCGCAGACCCCCCCCAGTGCTCCCCACCTCCCTCCCATTTCCACCCCCCTTAGTTGTTGTCCATGTGTCCTTTATACTAGTTTTTCTAAATCCTTCTCCTTTTCCCCCTGAAATTCCCTCCCCTCTCCTCTGGTCACTGTCCCCCTGTTCTCTATTTCAGTGTCATTGTTTTAATTCTGCTTGCTTGTTTGTTTTGTTGTTTAGCTTCCTGTTAAAGGTGAGATCATATGGTATTTGTCTTTCAACGCCTGATCTATTTCACTCAGCATAATGCTTTCCAGTTCCATCCATGCTGTTGCAAAGGGTAGGAGCTCCTTCTTTCTCTCGGCAGCATAGAATTCCATTGTGTATATGTACCACAATTTTTTGATCCATTCATTTACTGATGGGCACCTAGGTTGCTTCCAGCTCTTGGCTATTGTAAATTGTGCTGCTATGAACATTATGGTGCATAGGTTCTTTGATATTGATGTTTTAGGATTCTTAGGATATAATCCGAGCAGTGGAATTGCTGGGTCAAAAGGCAGGTCGATTTTAATTTTTCTGAGAAAATTCCATACTGTTTTCCATAACGGTTGCACCAGCCTGCAATCCCACCAACAATGGATTAGGGTCCCCTCTTCTCCACAACCTCTCCAACACTTTTTGCTTGTTGCTTTGTTTATGATGGCCATTCTGACAGGTGTGAAGTGGTATCGCATTGTGGTTTTAATTTGCATCTCTCTGATAGCTAGTGATACATTTGATTCTATTCACTTGGCCAAGTGTAACTAGGTACTAAGTGAACAATACATTCTTTGAAAATGTGGGAAAATGATAAATAAAATGGCAGTGAATTACTTGGTACTGAGAAATATCACTGCCAACAGACATGAATACTGATACCAAATGATCTGCTTCTTTCTCTGTAAGAAAGTAATATATAAACTATACTTACTGACCAAAATCAAATGAAGGTAATGCTAATCAACAAGTGACTGGAGCTGTGGGTCAGAACCCTCAGAGCCTTGGTCACCAGATCCTCTACAAATCTGTCAATTCAAATAGGTTATTGAAAGAAGCCTAACCCTTCAAGTAGATGTGTTCTGCCCTCATTCACCTCTCCTCAGAGAGAGTAATATCCTTTTATTCCAGTGGATACATATTATGGTTTCACATAATAATGTTAAGCCTATATATACATCCTTACACTGTTATTGATAATACATCTATGACTCTGGACTATTGTTGAATACTTAATAGCTATGTTCTAGACAATTACTAGATAAAATACTTTTATGCTAGCACTATTCACTATTCATCATCTAGTACCATTTTAATTCATACAAAAATAATATTTCATAATTGTTGTTTGAATGGCATGTGGTACATATCCAGATATTTTTAAATGAATTCTTAGATTGTCATAGCAGAAGATCTGATACCTAGATCACATTACATTTCTTCTGTCACTTATTTCACACACTCAGAAATGTTTTACCACTAGTCTTAATTATTGAAGGAAAGTCTGGGGAACAACCTTGTTAAACTGTGTGGTGATGTTGCAAAACAAACAAATCTGGGAGATTAAAATAGTGTCCAAAATTTCTTCTTTGATGACATTGACATTTTAAATTGGTTGGCAAAGATGAGGCAAAAATAAAGAGGTGTTTTTCATCTTATAATCTACATATCTCCCTATTGTTTGTTTATTTTTAGAAAAACTGGTTTTACTTATTCAGTTTAAACTGTAAGACTGGTAACAAAAAGATGAAAGTAAAAGAAATATTCTAGAACTTGCCTGTGCAATAATTGAAAAGATATTGTTCATTTACAAAACATAATAACACCAATTTATGATCCTGCCCTGAAAGAAAAAAATTCTGTTTCATTTTTTATGCTAGGAATAAGTATACTCCTGAGTAATTGTTTTGTTTAATGTTATGAACCCTGTGAATTATATAATTGTCTAAATTTCACATTTTATTTTGGATGTTAAAATAATTAGAGCCAAGTTTGTGCCACATTTTAAATTTATGCTTCCTTTTCCAAAGGATATATTCTTTTAAGCTTCCTCAAATCTGTTCTGAAACTTTATAAGGTATAAGTATATAACTTAAATAAAAATGATTATGTGGCTAGTCTCATTAGATTATTATACACAGATATCCCCTATCTCCATGAAAAGATTATGTATATCTGCTAAGTTGTCTAGAATACTCCTGGCACATGGTAAAGTCACACTTTCTCTTAATGCTGGACAACAAAGAACAATTCTTACTCTTTAGCTCAACATTTTGTAGATTATATACAAATCACTTCACTTCCTACTAAGGTGATGTTACACAACATATGTCACCATAACTTGCAATCACATACTATCTTACATGAATTGCATTTCATGTCTGTGATAGACTTGAGAATTACTATAATTCCTGGAATATGTGAGGGTAACATGCTAAGCTCAACAGGAATGTCCTAACAAGCCACCTCTTAGGATCATTATCCTTGCAAATATCCCATTGTTTCAGTTATCTATTACTGTCTAAAAACTTCCGTACTTAACAAAGTAACACCACACCAGCCATTCGTTATTCTTATCTCTTCACAGTTTTAGGTGTTGACTGTATTCAGCTAGACAGTTCTTTCTTCTAGTCTTCCATGAACTTGGACAGTGACAGAGGTTGGAATCATTTCTGCAAATTCCACTCATATATGGGTGGCAGGTGATTCTGGATGCACGCTGGAACCTCAGCAAAGGCTGCTGACAGGAACACCTTCATTTGGCCTCTTCACATGACCTAGGTTCTAAGAGTAAACATCTTAAAAAGAGATAGCTAGGAGGAAATTGTATTACCTTTTAAAATCTAGCTTTAGAAAAAATGCAGCATCATTCTAGCCACATTCTATTAGGTAGATGCTAGTCACTGAGTCCAGCTTATATTCAAGAAGAAAATTAGACTTCACATTTTAAGTGTCTAAGAATTTTTTGGATATCCTTTCAATACATCCCACACAGGTTGCTTTCTGATGTTGATTCTTATTTGTTTCAGATAGCTACATTTCCCTCTAGGTCTCTTGTACTCTAGTGAGGTGCCCTCTCCTGAGCTTTTGTCTACCTACAGATTGACATCACCACACAACATGCATCATAATAGCCTGCAACTCCATGTTTTTTTGTCATTGTGTTCTGTCTCCAAAATTATGTGTCATTGCCGGGTCTGTCTTTATTTCTTTATACTTAAGGTGACAATATAGTATGCTCAGATCAATCAATAAGAACTTTCAGTCTTTGTTGCTGATGATAGCCTAAAATTTTAAGGCTTCTCTGAGTCTAACAGGTATATTGACTCAGGATCCTGGATATTTGTAATTATCCCAGTGCCTTATTTAACTCAGCAAAGTGGGACATAGTCTCCAGTGTGTCTTATTGCCTTTCTTTCTGCATCAGTCAATAGTAGTGCCTCATACACTATTTCACATTCTGCTCAGTTGGCAATGTGTCTGGTTGAGTAGAGTTAAATCAAAAGACCAATTTATTCATGACATGGTTCTAAATATTGAAAGGTTTGTTTTTTACTATAGGCACATGAGATCACTGGAGAGAATCAGAGGATTAGTTTTTATGACTCCTGCCTCAATATATCATGCTTTCTAGAAATTAGTGCCTGGAACAGTATTCTCTGCCCTTTTAAATGTAAAACCTTGAAAACATTCTATAGTACAATTTTGCTGTTAGTCAAGACAAGACTCAAAATGTTTCTGCAGTTAGAGCAGTAATGAGAATTATGGAAATTATAATATTTATAGTATTTTCTTAAGTGCATATTTAGTTAGAATATAGGGAATATTTTGAAGGCTCATTGTGTGCACGTGAATGAAAATAAGTTTAATGAAAATCTAGTTTATTTGCTAAATCAGTGCCACTCTATGACAGCTGCATATAACTCAGTTGTTTCCAAACTCATGTAACTTGATCTCCTAACTGGTATTAGTGATGATCCTATTTGTTACTCAACAATTTAATGTTTTATTTGAAGCAAGAGTGATTTTTAACCATTGTACTAGTGGTTTTTAACTCAGGTTAGTATCCTACATTATGGGGTTTGGTTTACTTCATTTAAATTAATATGTCCAACTTGAAAAACAGCTCAACTTCTTTTGCTCAGCACAACTGTATGAAATTTCTAACAATCTTCCCACTGTGTTTAAACTTTGAATATATCTACAGAGGATTAAAAATATCAGTACTTTACAATCACATGCTAGTGAAAATGTCTTTGAAATAATTCATAAAGTAGGAAAATGGAATTTTCGTAACAGAATATAAATAAGTTTTGGTTAAGATTTAGTATTTGTACAACATTAGGGGGTATTCAATGTATAAATATGTTTAATAGTATATTTTGTGCTATGTTAGCATTTTTATTATGGACTCCAGAGCATTTTAAATAGACTTATTGCAATCTTCACTTCTCTGCGTTGATTATGGAAATGCTCACATCTTATGCTTGGTATTTTTCTCATAGTTCTAGAACAGATACAATGGAGAATTATAGAGCAAGTGAGTCAGATTGTAGATTGGAAAAATATAATCATTCATTGAGACGGCTATAGGCAAAGTTTCAAAGAATAAATCCAAAAATACATATAAAACCTATATTACTACCATCTGTTGTGTTCATTGACATTAAAAAAGAGAGCACGTCTCTTGGAATATAAAACTTTTGGAAGCACTCTCTCTCGAAGTTCTCAGTAAAATATCCCTTCAGTAATAGAAAAAAAAATCAGAGGATGTTAGGGTGGTTGGTGACACGGGCTGTGAAAGAATTCACAAAGAGAAGTGCAGAGAGTAAAGGTTTTATTTTACTTTTCCAAGAGAGGGAAAGGGCTAGGTGCAGAGAAATGTACCAGCACTAGCACTGAGGGGTTAGGGCTTTGAGTTTTTATCGGCTAGTAGGGTAGTCATAGAGTAGGATATTTCAGTTAGGCTGCAAGTTGTTGTGATGTTAGAAGTGTAGAGTAATGCACCAGCACTGAAGGGTCGGCGCTGTGGGTTTTTATCAGGTAATTAGGCATTCGTAGAGCAGGATGTTTCAGTTAGGCTGCAACTTGTTTCAATAACATCTTTGGGTGCAGGATCTGGTTGCCCTGTTGTTGTGGTTTCATATGTCCTGTTTTGTAAGGTTCCAGAGCCTCTGTGCCTTCAGGGCATTTCCAGTAATGTTTTAGTCCTGAGGATAAAGGCTTATAAAACAACTGGAGTCAGTCATGCTTTGTGGGGTCCAGCCAGCTCTAGGAAAGAAGGTCTGAGAAAGTGGCTTTTGTCCTATTATTCCTCTCTCTGGTTTTTGAGATGAATTTATTCCTAATGACCTAGACCTGTTCTGGTTCTGGTGAGTAGTGATGGAGGTCTCTTCTTTTGGAACTTTCTGTGAATTATGGACATAGAGTTGCCCCTGCCTGTGGATCCAGGTATGGGTCATTAAGAAGAAGAGAGTGGAACTGGACAGCCTTCAAGGCAAGAGCTGTAGCTGAGGGTCATTTGCAAAAGGAGTCTCCTAGAGCTTGGATGCTTTTTTGGATGAAAGGTACCTTAGGAGATATGGCCCAGAAGCAACAATAAAAAGAAAGGCTGTGATAGGACTTAGGGAAGGAGTTAGCCAGGAAAAAGCAGGACTAGATATTGGCCTTAAAATCCCCAAAAGGGAAAGATGGAGTAGTCAGTAAATTCTGTATGGCTGACATTGCATCAGTAGCTCTCAATAATTCTAAGTCAATGGATGAAAGAAAGAAAATGAAACATTAGCTTGAAATAAAACTAGAAAAAATTAGAATTTAATTCAGTCTGTGGGTGACAATTGGACACTGTGATTTCCATTAAAACACAATTTTCCCTAAAATTACCCTCATTTTATCAGAGACTGCATTTAAATCCAGATTCAATCTGGCCTGATTATTTGCATGAACACAAGAATAGTAATTGATCACATAGGCTCTTTCGAATCCAGCAAGAGCTCTTTGCTGGAATTTTACAAGGAACCTTCAGATTGAGCTTCAGTCAGCCTTTCAGAGTAAAGTAGCCAAGCCACACAGTTGACATCTGATTTTGCCTAAATACCTATATGTTTGGGTGGATTCCTTAAGTTCTTGAGGTCTCCCAGATGTCTTCATTTGCCATCTTCAGTTTCCTTCTTTGCCATCTTTCAGAAAAGCAACCTTAGTTCCTTACCTGGAAAGACTGCCAGGAACCACATGACCAAGCAAGGTACAAGGCCATTTTTCCAAGGGACTTTTATTGGCTTCAAAAGTCAATCTTAATTTCTAAAGGCATTCTGATGGCATCCAGAGTCCAGGCATAACCCTTTATATTATGACATTTCAGACAAAGACTTGTTTAATTAAACCACATTTAGAAACTAGTGCTATAGTAAACAGAACAGATTCTTACTGGGTTTATGCAAACAAAAATATTGCCATGAAAATAATACACATAAAGTGTTGCAAATTCTGGAGGGATTAGGTAGGTAGAAAAATATAAATGCTTCAATATTGCTTATGAGGGTATGGTTTAGCAATTGCTCCAGAAAAAAAATGAACAAGCTTCCTTAGATCTAGAAAACAAGAATATTTAAAATTAGCAATATTTTGAATAATTTTTGTTTGTTTTTATTATTGGTCTGTATTTCCATGAATTCAGTTATTTCTTAGGTCCTGCAAATCTTCATTTGCTTCAAAGATATAACCTGCTTCGATACCTGTAATTTAAAGTAAATCAGAGTTCTTTCCATGAACCTTTCCAAAGACACATTTGCGAATGCATTAGAGTAAAAACAGTGAGTGTTTATAAATGACCAAAGTTAAACTGACATGGGTACAGTTTTGATTCTAATGCAAATGATAAAGAACTTTGCTTCTTTCTAATATGTAACATTTCCAAGGTAACAATTTCTTGGTAAGTAATAATTACTATGAAATGATATAAAAGAATAATACAAAGCCCATATTTTTAGATCCAATACATAATTTCAAAATATACAAACATCAAACAATATGCAAGATTTTAAGTTGCTATACAGAACTTATCAGAAGTGTGCACTGAGCATTGGAAACAATTCATAAATCCCCAGTGTGTGGGTTACAAATACCCAAAGTACCACTGTTTAATGTCCCCACAGGGAAGCATCAGTGTTGGCTTGTCCAGTGTCACTGACAGA
This sequence comes from Artibeus jamaicensis, assembly GCF_021234435.1. Classification (NCBI taxonomy): domain Eukaryota; kingdom Metazoa; phylum Chordata; class Mammalia; order Chiroptera; family Phyllostomidae; genus Artibeus; species Artibeus jamaicensis. The sequence goes on along the minus strand of NW_026522028.1, from coordinate 2,007,074 downwards.
ACACCTGTTACCTCTGAGAATTTCCTGTTTGAACTTGACTCTGAATCTTTGCAAGTTCCTCCTTATGGCAGATTGAAATTTCTAGAAAATCTATTTTGATAAATATATATACACATATACGTACACAAATAGACTATAGTTATTATTATTCTGCTTCACAAAGTTTCCATGTAATATCAAGCATATTAAGTAGGTCAAGTTATTAGTTCAAAAACTTGTATAAGGAGAGAGGATAAATCCTTGAGGTATTCCAGGGCCCACTGGACAACCCAAGTCATTTCTCTATTAAAAGGTCTTTTAAAATGTAAACTTTTGGAAAGGTGTCAAACAAGCTTAACTATAAGTTTATAACATAACCTTGTTGTAAAACAAATATATATTTTTGGTAATAACCATAAAAGACATTAATCAAACTTAAAACTGGTTTTGATATCAAATAATTTCTCCAAACCACAGGATCTTATTTAATTTTTTAAATATTTATTTATCTTTAGAGGGGAAGGGAAGGAGAGAGGGAGACAAATATCAATGTATGGTTGCCTCTCATGTGTCCCCTGCTGGGAACTGGCCTGCAACCCAGGCATGTGCCCTGACTGGGAATCGAACTGCCATCCTTTGATTCACAGGCCCACACTCAATCCACTGAGCTACATCAGCCAGGGCTTATTTAATTTATATAAGTATTTAATGGGTTTAGACCTATAAAATATTACACTCTAGTTATGTCATCCAGAGACAGAAAAGTGCCACATGTAACACACAACCATATCACATGCAGGCCATACACATGAAGACTGAACATATAAAGAACATATACATAATTTGAATTACTAATTTTTATAGAAAAAGCATAACATTTTTTTCATTTGCCTTAGACAACTTTCAAGAAGACTGGAAAGGGGATTGAAAGGCCTAAACACCAAGCAAGAAGGCCTGTTGAGACTCTCAATACAAGCTTTAATGACTGTGAATGAGTGGTGAAATAATGTCTCAGCTCCAAGGAACTGAGCAGCAGGAAAGAGCCTGGGAGGGGCTACTTTGGCTCCTGAAAGGTCAGATACCTGGTAGCAGAAGATATATGCTGCAGATAGAAGGCCAGGAGTTATACCCACACCAGCAGAGAAATACAAAGAGATGGATGTGTTTACCCGGTGCCTAAGGGTGATTTTACCAATGAGGAGAGTGCCAGCCAAATGCCCTGGGGATGGATTTAACCCACTCAGAATAACAGATATGTAGCAATCTCAGAGAGGCATCTCTGTAAATCTCTGAGCTGTTTGGGGCCAATTCTAAGGTGAGTAGGTGCTCTGTTCAGCTGTCCCTGAGGCTCTCTTGGAAGTTAATAATGAAGAAAGATGGTTAGCAAACATTCAGTCAGTCTCAAGATTAGTTTTCTCTTGGGAGCTTCCTGAAAGAGAAAGCAGGAATGGGTAGCCGGGAGAAACCCAGTCTAAAGCTGGGGACAATGGGGAAAGATTCCGGGAGGAGAAATAGGAACAAGGGATGGAGAGGGTATTAAAGAGTCAAGCGAAGGAGAAGAAAAGGAGCTTGAGTTTAAAATGCCACTTTGTTCTTTACATTTGGAGGCATGCCCAATTGTTTCCAGGACTGAGCAGCTCCCAGGTCTCCAGGGGGAAAATTTGGAGTGTTTTAAAGTCTGAGAGGGGAGCATGTAGAGAGAGGCAAATTTGAATGAGAGTCATAGTTAGGAGAAAGAGACCTGGAACCCCTGGAATCTCTGCTAAAGATTAAAATATTGTCTGCCCTTGAGAACTAAACCTAAGGAGGGGATTGAGATGGCAGCTTTTTTTTTCGAAAAAAAAGAGAATAGTATTCTCTTCTCTCCGTATACCCAGAAATCACATTGGGGAGGAAAATGCCATTTTATTGTCTTATAGACACTGACAAAATCACCTTAGTTAAAGGCCAATATGTCATTTACAAACAACCAAGTTCTTTCCTATAATTTCTGCTTGTCTCTTAAAATTACTTGGATCTGGGAGTCACTGTTGTCTGAAATTCTGTTGTTTTGACTTTTCTTTTCTCCTTCCCAAGGCCAGTCACTAAATCCTAATGGATTTTTCCTCCTCGTGATCTTTCACAACGGTGTTGTCTTTTCTTTGCCATTGTCACCATCAAAGCTCAAACCTTATCATTTAATGAAGAAGCTATTTCAATATTTTTCTGATTGGCCTCCAGAGCCTCCTATTTCCAATTCACATTTTTTATACTTTCAGATTTATCTTCCTAAAACACTTCAAGGAGAATGTCCAATTTTTTTAAAGTCAAATATATATGAAATGTGCCCATATTTTGTGTCCAAAAGAGAATTTCTTTTTGCCATTCTGGTGCAAGAGTTCTGTGATCCAGCTAGAGTCAGATATTCACTATTCTCTAATGATGCAATGTCTTTACTACATTCATTTCTGTTCCTATGTTACTTACTTGGTAGAAAATTCAGTCCTAGTGATTCTTTTGTTAAAAATCTACCCACCTGTAAGGCTGACTGGCCTCTTTCACCTTGTTTTTCTGATCACTCCAAACCTTTTAATATATGACTTATTTTGTACCATTTTATGGCTTCTGTAACATACCATCACATAGAAACAATATATTTTATTTCTTTCTGGCCTACATATTGGAGGAATCTAATTTTGATGGTAGAAATTAGCTTAAAGTCTTCATTCTCCCAAATTTCCCAATTAACACTCAAAATTTCTTGGGTTAAAATAGCTTTCTTTTTTTCATCTAAACTTGCCATTAATATCACACTTATCAAGTGACTCAATATTTTGTATATTTGATTATCTAGCTCTGTAAAAAATGAGGTGTGCATTATTTCCTCCTTATAAGACTAAAAGAAATAATTGTTTCAACCATTTAGAATTACATCTCAAAACATTTTTGGTGTTTGGATTCCATTTCTCTCAATGTTTGGATGGTGCTAAGGATAAACACATTAAAAATATCTTCTTGATGATCAGTCATCATAAGTTAGCAGCCAATCTTGAAAACTTAGAAGAATGATCTTTATGACATAGCCTAGACTTATGTAGTTATATCCAAAAGAAAAACTGGGGTTTTAAATAACTAAGTTATATATTCATCAATAAAGATTAGTAAGGGTGGGGGGAAAGGGCAGAAAACTATACTTGAACAACAATAAAAAAAAGATTAGTAAGATACTTCTAAGAAAGATGCTGCTTAACCACAAATTCCTGCTAAGTGGTAATATTTTTGATGTTGTTGAAATTTTAATCTGTGTTTCATAGAACAGTCCCAAGAATATGGGTTCCCACACATCACTCAATCCTCCACAGAAAGAATTGTTGCTGAGTCTGCTGGCTATAGCACAGCTCCTTTAGTAATTTTTCTCCACTGAGCCATTATGAGTAACTAAGTGTGTTCTCTGTGTTATTCAGTGTTGCATCCGCCGTCACGAGAAACAGAGGTTCGGAGACTTTCAGAATTTTCAAGATGTTACTTTATTGGCCAAGTTTTACCTGCGCAGGGGTGAGCTCTCTGAGTGTCCGAGGACACTATGCTCAGGAGAGCTGCAGATGAGAGCTGTGCCCCGGCGCTTACAGCTATGTCCTTATATAGGGGTATGCAAGCAATCTTTGAACAGAAGCAGATGTGGCTGTTAGCTATTGGCTAGCTCTAAACAGCTGATTGCCATTGGCTTATTAGGGAAATTCAGAAAGCTCTTTGTGTAGTTGGCGGTTAGCCCTTTTAGGAAGTAAAAATTTCCCTGTTCCTGGGCAGCCTAACTTTAGTTCCTGGTCAGCCTAACTTTATCCGGGGCTCGTTCGAGATTGTCCCTTTTCAACATCTGTTTTGGACCTCAACATTCAGCTCCTATGTATCTCCACCCACCCATCTTCTGTCTCATACCAAAAATATAAATTTACATATACTCTAAAATATCTTATGGTGGATTTTTAGAATTCTGTAGTAGGATGTTAACATTTTTATAATTTCTCACAAGTATGTTTCACTGCCAAAATTGGCCTTTCTCATAAAACTAGTCAGAAAATCATTTTCCTTTTGTAATTTAATTTAGTATCACTATAAATATTGTTTATCACTTTAGATAAAATGATTCAAACATTGTGGGCTTCTATTGTTATTTTTATTACCTTAGTATTCAAAAAGAAAACTCTCTTCAACAAGTCAGAATATAAAATGTGATGCTATTTAACATGAGTCAGAGAGTTGGAGTCACCTGTTTATATTCAGTAAATAGATAATTTTCAGTAGTTCACATATTTGAGCCACTCATCAAGGACAGCATTGAAGGAGAAACAGGAGTACTTGGTCTTCACAGAATAGAGTGTCTGCTAGGAAAGAAATTAACACTATTTTTAAGTAGCATGTAGGACTAATTGAGAACCTATAGGGCAGACACTATGAAAAACATCATGGGGGAGGCCCTGTAGAGACAGAAAGCTTCCAGTTCATAGGATATTAGAACAAATTAAAGTATATAGATTTCTTAATTAGTATTGCTCATTTGTCATTTAAGTGTGCTGCTCTGCCCAATTATTTATCTTTTGTTGCCTTACCAACAATAATTTTAGCTATGTTGTACTAAGTTGAGCAATAAGAGGATGAAACTGATGTCAAACATTTATAACATTTGCAAATTGAGTAAATTTGACACCCAAGGAAAAATTAGGTTCAAAATCAACCAAGTTAGTCAGATTTTCATTTATACTCAGTTTTGGGGTGGGAAACAGATGGAGATGTATGAATTTGGGCAAATTAGCTCATCTTTACAGTGTGCATGGTGGAGGTTTTGTCTCCATAGAATCCACCTCCACAGCATTCATCAACCTAGGGGAGATGTGCACCATGATTTCTCGTGGGTGCCTTTTTTCAAGTACCACATATTGCCAAATCAATTCAATTACAAGTCTTTGAGATGGGCAGAAAACCACTTTTTTTTTGTATAGGCTCATTTATACTCTCTATCTAAAAGCATAAAAAAAGCATTGTTATTCCAATATGTTTTTAAAAACCAATATTATATTGGTAGTTTTCCAGTATAATCTTAGATATTCTGGGTCCTTAAGCTAGCTGCAGAATATTAACACAGTATAACCACACTTTAAATTTCTAAGACCATTTTATTATCTTTGCACTGGAGACATTAATTAAAGAATTAAGATATCTGTGGACAATAAAAATCTTCATTTTATTTTATTTTCTATTTCTTTAAATTTTATTGGTTATGCTATTACAGTTGTCCTATTTTCCCCTTTGCCCCCTCCATCCAGTATCCCCATTCCCTCCAGCAGTTCCTTTCCTTAGTTCATGCCCATGGGCCATTCATATAAGTTCTTTGACTACTCCATTTCCTATACTATTCTTGATATTCCCTGTCTCTTTTGTACTTACCAATTTGTACTTCTTAATCCCTGCACCTTTTCTTCTATTCTCCTGCTTCCTCCTCCTGACTGATGACCCACCAAATGATCTCCATATCTATGTTTCTGTTCTGCTTGCTTGGTTTGTTTTTTAGATTCAGTTGTTGATAGTTGTGAATTTACGGCCATTTTAATGTCCATAGTTTTGATCTTCTTTTTTTTTCCTTAAAATTTATTTATTTATTTATTTTAGAGAGAGGGGAAGGGAAGGAGAAAGAGTGGGAGAGAAAGGTCAATGTGTCGTTGCCTCTCATGTGTCCCCTACTGGGGACCTGGCTTGCAACCCAGTCATGAACCCTGACTGGGAATTGAACCGGCACCTCTTTGCTTCACAGGCTCGTGCTCAATCCACTGAGCTAAACCAGCCGGGGCTGATCTTCTTTCTCTTATATAATTCCCTTTAACATTTCATGTAATGATGGATTGGTGATGATGAACTTTAGTTTTACCTTGTCTGGGAAACACTTTATCTGCCCTTCAATTTTAAGTGTTAACTTTGCTGGATAGAGTAATCTAGGTTGTAGGTCCTTGCTTTTCATCGCTTTGAATATTTCTTGCCAGTCCCTTCTTGTCTGCAGAGTTGTTTTTTTTAATATATTTTATTAATTATGCCATTACAGTTGTTCTATTTCTCCCCTTCATTCCCCTCCACCCTGCACACCCCCTCCCCCACCATTCCCCTACTTTAGTTTATGACCACATGTCTCAAGTTCTTTAGATTCTATATTTCCCTTACTATTCTTGCCCTCCCCCTATCTATTTTCTACCTACCATCCATGCTACTTATTTCCTGTACCTTATCCCCCCTTCTCCTCCTCCCACTCCCCTCTTGCTAACCCTCCATGTGATCTTCATTTTTATGGTTCTGCTCCCGATCTAGCTGTCTTCTTAGTTTGCTTTTGTTTTAGGTGTAGTATTTAATAACTGTGAGTTTGCTGTCCTTTCACTGTTCATCTTTTTTATCTTCTTTTTCTTAGGTAAGTCCCTTTAACATTTCATATAATAAGGGCTTGGTGATGATGAACTCCTTGAATTTGATCTTATCTGAGAAGCACTTTATCTGCCCTTCCATTTTAAATGAAAGCTTTGCTGGATAGATCAATCTTGGATGTAAATCTTTGGATTTCATGACTTGGAATACTTCTTTTTAGCCCTTTCTTGCCTGGAAGGTCTCTTTTGAAAATTCCACTGACAGTCTGATGGGAACTCCTTTGTAGGTGACTGTCCCCTTATTTCTTGCTGCTTCTAGGATTCTCTCCTTCATTTTAATCTTGGCTAATGTAATGATGATGTGCCTTGGTGTGTTTCTTCTTGGTCCAAATTCTTTGGGACTCTCTGAGCTTCCTGGATTTTCTGGAAGTCTATTTCCTTTGCCAGATTGGGGAAGTTCTCCTTTATTATTTGTTCAAATAAGTTTTCCACTCATGGCTGTTTCTCTTTCCCTTCTGATACCCCTATAATTCGGATGTTGGAACGTCTAAAGATGTCCTGAAGGTTCCTAAGCCTCTCCTCATTTTTTTGGATTCTTATTTCTTCATCCTTTCCTGTTTGGTCATTTTTTTCCTCCTTCTGGTCCACTCCATTGATTTGAGTCCCAGTTTCCTTTCCATTACTATTGGTTTCCTGTGCATTTCCCTTCATTTCAGTTAGTTTAGCTTCCATATGTTCCTCTAATTTGTGACTAAAATCAACCAGTTCTGTGAGGATCCTGATCACCAGTATTTTGAACTGTGCATCCGAAAGTTAGGCTATTTCTTCATCACTTAGATTTATCAGCTCTGGGGCTCTGAGTTGTTCTTGAGCCATGTTTTGATCTGTTCGTGCCTGTTAGGTATGAGGAGCGGAACCTTAGTTGTTCACCAGGGTGGGGCCACCCAGGTTGCTTGTTTGTGACACTGTATGCGGGGGTGTGGTCAGAGAGGGCCCCCCCCCAGGTCGCTGGTTTGTGATGTTGTATGTGGGGGTGGGGTCAGAGAGGGACAATGGCGGTTCCCTCTGCTGCTTCTCACCACTGGTGCCTGCGCAGTCTGTCTCACTGCTAGTTCCTTCACTGGTTTATCTGCGCGTGAATGTGTGACCGTGGTCAGCCCTCAGTGAGTCCGCCACCTTGTGCCCTCAGTGGGTCCTCCAGATTCTCCACACTTGGGATCCGCCCACGGCTGCCTGCGTGCCTGGGTTGGGCACCCGGGTCAGTCCGGTGGATCTTTCCTGCCCGACCTCGCTCTGTTGCTGGCTCTGCCCCTCTTACTGGTTTGGCTGAAGGGTTCGTTGTTGTCAGATTTTTGTGTAGTTCAATTTTATGTGGTTTGGCTGTGTTTTTGTTGCTAAAATTTTGTTGTTTTTAAACTTGGTTGTGTGAGAAGGCACAGTGCTTCCACCTACGCCTCCATCTTGGTGGAAGTCGAGTTGTTTTTGTTTGTTTGTTTGTTTGTTTTGACAAATCAGTTGATGGCCTTGTGGGAACTCCTTTGCAGGTAACTCTCTGCTTTTCTCCTGCTGCTTTTAGATTCTCTCTTTATCTTTAAACTTTGGCATTTTAATTATGGTATGTCTTAGCGTGGTCCTCTTTGGGTCCTTCTTGTTTGGGACTCTCTGCTTCCTGGATTTGCATGTCTATTTCCTTCACCAAGTTAGAGAAGTTTTCTTTCATCATTTTTTTCAAGTAAGTTTTCAATTTCTTGCTCTTCCTCTTCTCCTGGCACCTCTATGATTCAGCTGTGGATACATTTAAAGATGTCCCAGAGGCTCCTTAGCATATACTTGTATTTTTTAATTCATTTTCTTCTTGCTCTTCTGATTGAATTTTTTTTCTTCGTTATGTTCAAAATTGTTGATTTGATTCTTGGCTTCATCCCCTTCACTGTTGTTTCTCTGTATTTTTCTTTATTTCATGTAGTGTAACCTTCATTTCTGCCTGGGTCTCTTTTATGCTTTTGCAGTACCCAGTGAATTCCTTGAGCATCCTGATAACCAGTGTTTTGAAATATGCCTCCGATAGGTTGTTTATCTCTGTTTTGTTTAGTTCTTTTTCTGGAGTTTTGTTCTGTTCTTTTCTTTGGGCCATGTTTCTTTGTCTCTTCATTTTGGCAACCTCCCTGTGTTTGTTTCTGTGTATTAGGTAGAGCTGCTCTGTCTCCTTGTCTTAGTAGCATGGCCTACTGTAGAAAAGTACACCTCTAAGTTGTATGGGATGGAGCTGTAGGTACTTGCCAGGGATGGGGCAATGTATCTCACTGCTCTGTGGCTCTTTGTGAGGTGGGCTCAGAGAGGAGACAATTCTACTACCTGCCTTCTGGAGTTTTGCCCAGGAGGAAGCTGTCTCCCAGCACTCACCCTGTTGCCAGTCACTTTAATTTTTCTCTGTATGCCAGTGGTGCCCTTTCAGCCTTGTACTGGTGATGAATCCCAGACAGGATAAGAGTGTGTAAGTCCTAAGACCACTGTGAGCCCTTTAAGAGGAGTCTCTTGAGAATACTACATTTTCTTCTAACACCCCATTTCCCAGTGTTTTTATAGCCAGAAGTTATGGGGATGTATCTTCCTGATGCTGGAACCCTGGGCTGGGATCCCTTGCTCCCTCCCAAATTTTATCTACTACATGTAGATGTGGCACCACCCATCCCACATCTCTGTGCCTCTCTGCACAGCTCTGCCTTTCTGCCCCTCTTACCTGTTTGGGTAAATGTGGCTTCCTTAAATCTGTGGTGGTAGGCTTTTCATACAGCTTGATTTTCTGATGATTCTAGGTGATATTTGTTTTGTGGTCCAGTTGTAATTTTTGCTGTAGCTGTGAAAGGAGGCGAGCCATGTTTACCTATGCCTCCATCTTGATAGAAGTTGTGGGCAAGAGAAATCTAATGCACTCTCTACCAGAAATACATTTCCCTGGGGGAATAAATCCTTCCCTGGGGGAAGGCATTTTGTGACAAGAATTGGACATCAGAGGAAGTTTGGATATGTATAGTGGGGAAAAGGCCTGTAAGCAGCAGATAAAGAAATGCTGGAAGTTTGAGGTTTCAATTACTGTAATTGATGAAGTTATAATTTATTTTCTCTTCTCCTTTTTTGTTTTATTATGCACAGAAAGTTAAAATCATAATATAAGAGCATGGCAATCCCACCCATCCTGCCCTTCTAGGGTCACATACATAGGTTCTCAGTCACTTAGATGGAAGTGTTCTGAAGGTTTATTCAGCTTTAAAAATCCAGAAACTGGTAAAGAAAGTGGAAAAATTAGCCTAAATGAATTTTTATATTGCCCCAGTGGGAGGGAGACATAAATGACTCAACTATTTTGACAAGATTTAAGATTCATTTAAAGAATCTTCATGAGTCATCCGCATTTATTTTTTGTATCACAAGTCACTTATAACACTGCTCCCAAAAGAAGAGACAGAAGTGATAATAAGGAGGATACCAACATATAAATATAATAACTGGGAAAGTTATTTCTAAAAGCTAACCAAGGCATAGATTTCAGACAGTATGTTAGTCTTGGGTAAATATATATATTTCTGTCTGCAAAATGTCTGACCATTGTTATAATGAGAATGATTTGAGTGACATTGATGTAACTGGGCAGTCAAAGAGAGTGGACTGCAGTGTGTATGTGTGAACAATGAAAACTTAACTCTACTGGTCAGTGGGGCACTAGATATCATTGAGTAAGCATGTGTGCTGGGTGGTCATTGCATTAAAAATGACTGAGTGGGAATGCTGGGAAGATGACGTCTGAGTAGGATGGAGCTGATGCTAGCTCCTGTACTCATGGATGAAAATCCTGGCAGATCTATAGAGAAACAGCACAATAAACCATCGGTTACCCAGCATTTATGATATTAAAAGACCAGAGATTGTGACCGACGCAAACACCAGATAGCAGCAGAGTCAGCTAGTGAAGCTGGGACACACGTGGCCCCTGTGCCGCTGCCATAGCAACAGGCCTGGTAGCCAGGGAGTCAGGTACGGGAGCCAGACACTCCAAGCCCCTGTGACAGTCCTGGGCAACAGAGGAGTCAGGAACCGGAGCTGGGACATTCTTGGTCCCTGTGCCGATGCAATAGCTAATGGCCTGGGCAACAGAAGAGTCAGTTGCAAGAGCAGGGACACTGGAGGCTCCTATGAAACCGCCCAGAGATGGCCCTGGGCGGCAGCGGAGCCAACTACGTAGCCGAGGCATTCTCAGCCCCTGTGCCGCTCCCATAGCGACAGCTCTGAATGCCGGGGAGTCAGGTACCGGAGCTGGGACATTCTAAGCCTCTGTGCCACTGCCATAGAGACAGGACTGGATGCCAGGGAGTCAGGTACGGAAGCCAGGACACTCCAAACCCCTGTGACGGTCCTGGGTGGCGGCAGAGGACTCAGCTACAGGAGCCTGGACATTCGTGGCCCCTGTACCGCTGCCGTAGTAATGGGCCTGGGTGCTTGAGGAGGTGGCTACTAGAGACAGGACATGCAGCAGTGGTAGGCGACCAACGAAGGGACCAGCACTAGGACCAGCGTGAGAGTAGGTAGAGACGGAGAACATCAAGAAACTTCAAGGAGTCTCCACCACTGAACTTCACAAGGATCATACCACAGAAGTTCACACCATAAAACCAGGGTTTCAGAACAGATCAATTTTAGAAGCAGAGACTAACAAGAAGAGTCTCAAACAATGGGAAGACAAAGAAACAATCCCCAAAGGAAAGAAAAAATGTTAGATGAAATATTCAGAAAGAATGTTAGATGAAATAGAGGCTAATTAACTATCAGATAATGATTTCAAAGCACTGGTTATTACGAAGTTCAAAGAGCTCACAGTGAACTACCAGAAACTACAGGGGAACTAAAATGATCTCTCTGCAAACTACAGCAACATCAAAAAGGAAATGGAAATGATCAGCAAGAGACAAGAGGAAATGAAGAATACAATTTCCGAATTGAAGAACACAGTAGAAAGTTTCAAAAGTAGGATAGATGAAGCAGAGGGTAGGATTAGTGAGTTGGAGGATAAGGTAGAAAGCATCTCACAGAAAGAGCAAGAAAATGAAGGCTCAGAAAGAATGAAGAAACATTAAGAGAAATGCAAGGCAATATGAAACGTAACAATATCCAAATAATAGGAATACCAGAAGGAGAAGAAGAAGAACAAGGGATAGAAAACCTATTTGAACAAGTAATGAGAGAAAATTTCCCTAATTTGATAAGAGAAAAAGTCACACAAATCCAGGAATCACAGAGAGTCCCAATCTAGCGGAACCCAAGGAGGCCCACTGCAAGACACATCATCATCAAAATGCCAAAATCACAAGACAAAGAGAGAATCTCAAAGTCAGCAGGGAGAAAAAAGAAATAACATACAAGGGAGCCCCAATAAGGTTAGCTACTGACTTCTCAATGGAAACACTTCAAGCAAGAAGAGAATGGCAAGTATTCCAAGTAATGAGAACCAGAGGCCTAAAACCAAGGCTACTTTACCCAGCAAGGCTCTCAAGCAAAATAGATGGCCAAATAAAGAGCTTCCAAGACAAAAGAAGCCTAAAAGAATACGCCTCCACCAAACCAGCTCTACAAGAAATACTAAAAGGACTGCTGGGAAGGAAGGATAAGAGGGAAACAGAGAGGAACACAGGTACAAAAATGGCAATGAATAAGTACCAAGCAATAATAACCTTAAACGTAAATGGATTAAATGCTCCAATCAAAAGACACAGAATAGCTGAATGGATAAGAAAGCATGACCCACACATATGCTGCCTACAAGAGACCCACCTAAGGACAAAAGACCATCACAGACTAAAAGTGAAAGGCTAGAAACAAGTTTTCCAAGCAAACGGACAAGAAAAAAAAGCTGGGGTAGCAATTCTCATATCAGACAAAATAGACTTCAAAAAAAGGGCCATAAAGAGAGACCCAGAAGGTCACTTCATTATATTCAAGGGAAGAATCCACCAAGAAGACATTAACATTGTAAACATATATGCACCAAACATACGGGCACCCAAATACATCAAGAAAATCTTAGAGGACTTCAAGAAAGATATTGACAGCAACACAATTATAGTAGGGGATTATTAACACCCCACTATCAAAAATGGACAGATCTTCCAAACAAATTATCAACAAAGATATTGTGGCATTAAACAACACCCTAGATGAAATGGACTTAACTGATATATATAGAGCCCTTCATCCCAAAGAAGCTAAGTACACATTCTTTTCAAATGCACATGGAACATTTTCAAAGATAGACCACATGATAGGACACAAAATGAGCCTCAACAAATTCAAGAAAATTGAAATCATGCCAAGCATCTTCTCTGACCACAAGGGACTGAAATTGGAAACCAACTCCAAAGAAAAAACCCAAAGAACCCAAATTCATGGAGACTGAATGGTATGCTATTAAACAACGAATGGGTCTAGAATGAAATTAGGGAAGAAATCAAAACGTTTCTGGAAACAAATGAAAATGATCTCAGAACAACCCAGAACTTATGGGACACAGCCAAGGCAGTCCTGAGAGGGAAGTTTATAACAATACAGGCCTACCTAAAGAAAATAGAAACATTTCAAACAAACAACCTATCCCTACGCCTGCAAGAACTCGAAGAACAACAACACAGATATCCCAGAGCAAGCAGAAGGAAGGAAATAACCAAGATTAGAGCGGAATTAAATGACATAGAAACTGAAAGCACAATTCTAAGGATCAATGAATACAGGAGTTGGTTCTCTGAAAAGATAAACAAAATAGACAAGCCTTTAAGTAGGCTCATCAAGAAAAGAAGAGAGAAGACACAAATAAACACAATCAGAAATAAAAGAGGAGAGATTACAACTGACACCAAAGAAATAGAAGGGATTGTAAGAAATTACTATGAATTCCTGTATGCCAAGAAATTTGAAAACCTAGGGGAAATGGACACATTTCTGGAAAAATACAATCTTTCAAAACTCAATGAAAAAGAAGCAGAAAATCTAAACACACCAATAACAGCAAAAGAAATTGAAGCAGTAATCAAAAAACTCCCAACACACAAAAGCCCTGGACCAGATAGTTTCACAGGAGAATTCTACAAAGATTTAAGGAAGAGCTAACCCCTATTCTCCACAGACTATTCCAAAAAATCCAGAAGGATAGAAAACTCCCAAATTCTTTTTATGAAGCCAGCATCATCTTAATTCCAAAACTAGATAGAGACACAATTAAGAAACAAAACTTCAGGCCAATATCACTGATGAACATAGACGCTAAAATCCTCAACAAAATATTGGCAAATCGCATCCAACAATATATCAAAAAGATCATACACCATGACCAAGTGGGATTCATCCCAGGGATGCAAGGATGGTTCAATATTCGCAAATCGGAAAAATGTAATACATCACATAAACAAAAGCAAAGACAAAAAGCACATGATCATGTCAATAGATGTGGAAAAAGCTTTTGATAAGGTACAACACCCATTTATGATAAAAACACTCAGCAAAGTGGGAATACAGGGAGCATTTCTCAAAACAATAAAGGCCATATATGAGAGACCTACAGCCAATATCATACTCAATGGGGAAAAACTAAAAGCTGTTCAACTAAGATCAGGAACAAGACAATGATGCCCACTTTCACCAATTCTATTAAATATAGTATTGGAAGTTTTAGCCACAGTGATCAGGCAAGAAAAGGAAATAAAAGGCATCCAAAGAGGAAAGGAGGAAGCAAAACTGTCACTGTTTGCAGATGACATGATAGTGTACATGGAAAATCCTATAAACTCTACCAAAAAACTGCTCGAACTAATTAATGAATTTGGCAAAACAGCCAGTTACAAAGTCAATATCCAGAAATCAAAGGCATTTTTGTATACCAACAATGAATCAGCAGAAGCAGAAATCAAGGAAAAAATCCCATTCGATATAGCAAAAAGAAAAATAAAATATCTGGGAATTAACCTAACCAAGTAGGTAAAAGACCTGTATGCAGAAAACTACACAGCCCTGAAGAAAGAAATCAAGGAAGACACAAACAAATGGAAACATATACTTTGTTCATGAACTGGAAGAATTAACATCATCAAAATGTCCATACTGCCCAAAGCAATATACACATTCAATGCAATACCTATTAAAGTACTAATGGCATATTTCACAGACATAGAACAAACACTTCGAAAATTTATATGGAACCATAAACAACCCAGAATAGTAACTGCTATTTTGAGAAAGAAGAGCAAAGTAGGAGGGATCACAATACCTGATATCAAACTGTATTACAAGGCCACTGTAATCGAAACAGCCTGGTACTGGCATAAAAACAGGCACATAGACCAATGGAACAGAACAGAGAGCCTAGAAATCAACCCAACTCTCTACAGTCAATTAATATTTGACAAATGGGGCAGTAACATAAAATGGTGTAAAGATAGCGTCTTCAACAAATGGTGTTGGGAGAACTGGACAGCTATGTGCAAAAAAATAAAACTTGAGCACCAGCTTAAAACCATACCAAAATAAATTCAAGATGGATAAAAGACTTAAAAATAAGTTGTGACACCATTAAAGTCCTAGAGGAGAACATCGGCAAGAAAATCTCAGATATTCCATGCAGCAACATTTTTACTGATATGTCCCCTAGAGCAAGGAATATACAGGAAAGAATAAACAAATGGGATCTCATCAAAATAAAAAGCTTCTGCAGGGCTAAAGAAAACAGTATTAAATTAGCAAGACAACCAACTGTATGGGAAAACATATTTGCCAATGATACCTCAGACAAAGGTTTAATCTCCAAAATATACAAAGAACTTACATGACTCCACTCTAAGAAGACACCCAACCCAATTAAAAAATGGGAAAAGGACTTGAACAAACACTTCTCCAAGGAGGACATACAGAACATCCAGAGTCACATGAAGAGATGCTCAATATCGTTAGCTATCAGAGAGATGCAAATTAAAACCACAACGAGATACCACTTTACACCAGTCAGGATGGCTATCATAAACAAAGCAACAAACAACAAATGTTGGAGAGGGTGTGGGGAGACGGGGTCCTTAGTTCACTGTTGGTAGGATTGCAGACTGGTACAACCATTATGGAAAACAGTATGGAATTTTCTCAGAAAACTAAAAATGGACCTGCCTTTTGACCCAGCAATTCCACTGCTAGGATTATATCCTAAGAATCCTAAAACATCAATTTCAAAGAACCTATGCACCACAATGTTCATAGCAGCACAATTGACAATAGCCAAGAGTTGGAAGCACCCTAGGTTCCCATCAGTAAATGAATGGATCTAAAAATTGTGGTACATATACACAATGGAATTCTATGCAGCAGAGAGAAAGAAGGAGCTACTACCTTTTGCAACACAATGGATGGAACTGGAAAGCATTATGCTGAATGAAATAGGCCAGGTGCTGAAAGACAAATACCATATGGTCTCACCTTTAACAGGAAGCTAAACAACAAAACAAACAAGCAAGCAAAAAAAAAAAGACACTGAAATAGAGAACAAGGGGACAGTGACCAGAGGGGAGAGGGAAAGGAAGTTAAGGGGATAAAGGGGGAGGGATTTGGAGGATCGAATAGGAAGGACACAAGGACAAGAACTAAGGGGGGTGGAAATGGGAGGGAGCTGGGGAGCAAGGGGCGGGGGAGGCTGGGATGGGAGAAATAGACAAAAAAAACTTTACTTGGAAAATAACTAAATAAAATTAATTTAAAAAAAGACGTGGGAGTGAAATGAAAATAGAGGGGCTTCCACAATTCAAGAGTGAGTCAGTCAAGTCCCCAAGGAGACTGAGCAGAGACAATTACAGAAGTGGGAGAGATAAATGAAAAATCAGAATGTATGAATATAAAAAATCCTTAGGGCAGCTTTAGAGTTGCAGACAAGATGGAGACATAGGTGGATGTGCTTCATGTTCTTGCACAACCAAAAGGAGGATAACAACCAATTTAAAAACAAAAAATCAACCAGGACTGCCAGAAAGTTAAACTGTATGGAAGTCAGACAACCAAGGAGTTAAAGAGGAAACCTTATTCCAGACTGGTACGAGAGGTGGAGATGGGAAGCCAAGATGGAGAGGGCGCACAACAAGGTGGGGGCTGCTGGAGTGGGTTATCCCACACTTGTGTGTGGGGATAATCCGGGAGGAACAATTGGGAAGTGAGACAAACCACAGAACCCAGGGTCCCAGCACAGGGAACTAAAGCCTGAAAACCTCTGGCTATAAAAATCTGCAGGGCTTTCAGCACTGGTGAGAAATTCCCAGCCTCACAGGAGGGTCTGTTGGAAAGACCCATGGGATCCTAAAACATACACAAACCCACCTACCCAGGAATCAGCACTAGAAAGGGTACTATCTGCTTATGGGAAGTGAAAGAAGTGACAGAAAGTGGGGTGAGAGCCTAGCAACAGCATTGTTCCTTCTCTGACCCCTCCCCCACATGTAGAGCCACAGCCCAGAGAAGTGGGTTGCCCTGCCCTGGCGAATACCTGAGGCTCCACCCCTTACTAATAACAGTGCACTGAGACAAAGAAATATGGCCCAAATGAAAGAACAGGTCAAAACTTCAGAAAAAGAACTAATTGACAAGAACATGGCAAACTTATCAGATGCAGAGTTCAAAACACTAGTAATCAGGATTTTCACAGAAATAACTGAGTACAGTCACAAAATAAAGGAAAAAGTAAAGCTATGAAAAGTGAAATAAAGAGAAATATACAGGGAACCAACAGTGAAGAGAAGGAAACCAGGACTCAAATCAACAATTTGGAACAGAAGGAAGAAATAAACATTCAACTGGTACAGAATGAAGAAATAAGAATTTTAAAAAATGAGGAGAGGCTTAGCAACCTCTGGGACAACTTTCCAACTTCCAAATCATAGGGGTGCCAAAAGGAGAAGAAGAAGAGCAAGGAAATGAAAACTTATTTGAAAAAATAATGAAGAACTTCCCCAATCTGACAAAGAAACTAGACATGTGAGTCTAGAATACTCAGAGAGTCCCAAAGGAGTTGGATCCAAGAAGAAACACACCAAGATACATCATAATTAAATCACCCAAGATCAAAGATAAGGAGAGAATCTTAAAAGCAACAAGAGAAAAGGAGACATTTACCTATGAAGGAGTGCTCATAAGATTGTCAACTGATTTCTCCAAAGAAACCTTGCAGGCAAAAAGGGACTAAAAAGAATTATTCAAAGTCATGAAAGGCGAGGCCTACATCCAAGATTACTCTATCCAGCAAAGCTATCATTTAGAATGGAAGGGCAGATCAAGAGCTTCTCAGATAAGGTCAAGTTAAAGGAGTTTATCATCACCAAGCTCTTATTACATGAAATGTTAAAGGGACTTATCTAAGAAGAAGATTAAAACTATGAATAGTAAAATTACAACAAACTCACAACTATCAACAACTGAAACAAAAAAAAAGACAAAAACTAAGCAAACAACTAGAACAGAAGCAGAATCAGAGAAATGGATGGTTATCAGTGAGGAGGAGGGTGAGAATGGGGGGAAAAGGTGCAGGGAATAAGAAACATAATTGGTAGGCACAGAATAGACGGGGGAAGGTTAAGAATAGTGTGGGAAATGTAGAGGCCAACGAACTTATATGTACGACCATGGACATGAGCTAATGTTCATGGAGAATGCTGATGTGAGGGGGGTTGCAGAGTGAAAAGGGGAAAAGGGGAAAAATGGGACAACTGTAATAGCATAATTGATAAAATATACTTACAAATAAAAAATCTTAGAAGGGAAAAAAATGACTGAGTGAGTAGAGCAACAAATCTGCACCAAATTTTACATTAAGCTTGAACGTTCCTTTTGAGAAACAATTGGGATGATTCAGAAGGCCGCAGCTATGGGTAATTAGTGATTGGCGGCTTCACCATGACAACTTGCCTGCTCATGTATCACGTCCCTTACAGAATTTTTGACAAAACATCAAATCACCTATGTGACTTAGTCCCCTTACAGCCCAGATTTGGTACCCTGTGACTCCTCGCTTTTCCGAAAACTAAAATCGCTTTTAAGAGGGAACAGATTTCAGACTGTTGATGAAATTCAGAAAAATACGATGAAGCAGTTGATGGCGATTGGGAGAACTATGTGAGGTCCCAAGGTGCCTACTTTGAAGGAGACTGAGGCATCATTGTCCTATGTCAATGTTTCTTGTATCTTGTATCTTATTTAATAAATATATTTTTTCATATTATGTGGCATGGTGAGTTATTGTCCTATGTACAATGTTTCTTGTATCTTCTTCAATAAATGTCTCTATTTTTTATATTGCATGGCTGGGTACTTTCTGGAGACACCTTGTGTATTTGTAATAAGGTAAATATTTTAATTTATGGCAACCACATATTTGCTAGATAGAGTCAATTTTATTTGTCTGCTCTCAAGACAGTAAGTTACCTCTGAAATGACCCATAGTTTTCTTATGACTAGAACTGTTATAAAATGTGTAAAAGTACCTACTTTTTTTCTAGTTTAGTGAATAAACTAAGAATATACTGGTTTCTTTTTCATTTGTTTTCTTTTCCTATTTTTCGTTATGTCACTGGACCCAAAACACTATTTTTTTTTTTTTTTGCTCCTGATGGTGGTGCCTGCACAGTGCCTCATTTAAACAGCTGGTCTTAGAGTATCTATTGATGAGTGGGGAATGTATGTAGGTGAGATGCTCTGTCACTGTTGCTTGTGGGTGATCTTGATAGAACATGGTCAGTTCCTCCTAAACCCAGAAATCCAGAAGTGGAAACTTCTGGACTGCTCAGGGACACTTCTTCTTTAACCAGTATCATCTTTGCTCTTTCAAAAGACATTGCTGAAAAATCACCAACCCCCACACTTTCCTTAAATTTTATTTATCTTATTTCCTTAAATTGACTATACAAACAAAAACATGGTGAGTAGTCTTTGATAGAGAAACACTGGAAATTATTCTAGCTCCAGCAAACTTACAAGATAAATACATTTTTGAGTAGGCTGGACTTTTTCATAATTCTATTTTTTCAACTTCTGTAATACTTTTACCATCAGTTTGGACACTTGTCAAAATAAAATTTCCCAAATGAGTCATAGCGATGGTGGTTTTGTAAATAAGCAGTAAAGAACAGAATCAGTATGTTGTGTCAGACTGGACGTGTGCCTTCTCAATTATCAAACTATCTTCCACCCCCTCAATTTATTTTAATATTTATCAAAATAAAAATTGCTCAGGAGCATAGCACAGCTGGCATTCAGCAGTGTGTTCACCCAGTGAAACGAGAAATACCAGGTTATGTTGTTCTTGTTGTGTTCCTCCTCCCATTATTCTCTCCTATTCTTCTGGCCTGTTCTTTTCCTGTCTACTGTGTCTCACATTTCCAATCAAGCTCCTTTTGAAATTCTCCTGACCCTTCACGACAACTTTTCAATGTAACTGGTGCTCATACTCTGCCCAACATGTGATCCAGATTGTTGCTCCTTGTCTCTTCACCTGGACAGCAGTGGGATGAGTGATTACATTCGGGTTGTCATTCTGTTTTCAGTTTTCTAGCTCAGAGAATTTCCAGTCTGATCTAACCCTGAGACAGGGAGGCTGGCTGAAGTATAACTGTGCCAAGTGTGGTCTGAGGCCCAGTGGTGTCAGCTTCTCCTGGGAGCTTGGAAGGAATGCGGAGTCTCAGTCCCCACTCCAGACCTGCTGAACGAGAACCTGATTGTCTGCATTTTAACAGGATTCCCAAGGAGGTTCTGTCTATACATTAAGTATGAGAAGCACGGGACTACATCATGGGTCCCCAAACTTATTTTTAATAGCATACCCTTCTTAGTAACAGAAGCATTGGGTACATTCACCCCCCAAAATGACTGGAGCTGAATGTCACAATGGGAGTTTTGACTGACACACAACGCAATAAATATGGTATTCCAAAATGTGGTTGCCATACCAAATTCAAATTTTCAAAGAAAATTAGAAATTGCTGTTTTTTTTAACTCTTTGAATTCTCTAAGGGTATTAGACAGCTGAGTAAATTCTTAAGAGTGTATTTGTGAGATTTCTTCAGAGGAAGCTGTTGCAATGCTGTGTTCTCAACCCTTGCTCCTCTCTAATCCCAACGTGAATATAGCTAGATCCTAGCACAAGCTTAAAGAGAAGGCTTTTAAGGGAGCCAAGAAACTTATACATGTTCCTTGAGGTTGTCAAGTGACAATAGACTGGAATTTCATTGCCTACTAGGAAACCACAAAGGCAGGTAAGACAAGAAGGCAAGCTATTTGGTGGCAAAGTGAATGAAAAAGAACCGTACTGGAGTCAACCCACATTCAGGAGTTTGACAAGGATGAGAATGCGTGAGTGTTTTTCATGGTGCATGAGCAAGAGAGAGCTGGCATTCTTTGGATCTTGCCCAAGAAGCCCAACTGGGAGAATAAGGGGACTGCTAAGTTTAGATTCCAAGAGTCTGCCAGAAACTTTTGTTGCTTGTTCAAAGCTAAGTTTACCAGACTCATTATAGTAGGGAAGCACTCATGTGGATCAAGCAAAGCTAAGTTTATTAGGCTCTTTCTAGAACTTGGCAGAGTCTTAGTAGTGTCTCAGAAAAGAAGTCAGGAGACAATATTTATAAGAGTTTAGAGTCTGGTTTTGGTGATTTTAAGGCTGTCCTTGTGGAGAGCTGTTTAAGATTGGACATAGTTTGTGATATAAAAGCTTAGAGTTATCTTAGTTGATTCACAGCCTTATATTCCAGGAGAAACCATTTTCTGGAGTAAATGGCTAAGTTATCTTTGCTTATTCTCAATATGTGGCCCCTCATGATCAATTCCTGGGACTAGAGGTAGGTGGGAAGAGGGATTTACTGATAATAGGTACAGATTTCATCTTGGGGTGACATATATGTTCTCAGATTGTGATTATGATTGGACGACCATGTGAATATAGTGAAAAACTATGGAATTATATGCTTTAACAGGGATAATTTAATGATATATGATAGACCAAATATGAGTGTGTCTGTGTCTTTAAATATCTGTGAGGTAGGAACTACTTATTGTCACTGGTCAACTCTGAAAATGCCAGCAGATTGACACCTATCTTTTGTTTAAAAAATAACAGCTTTAATGTCAACTATGCCTTTTTGTTGTTTACCAGTAGTTAACCAGTGAATCTATGAGGTAGAACAAAAGATTTTGATGAGACACACTGAAATTCCACTAAAATTTTTTCTCAGGGAGATTTTTAAATAATGTAGAAAATTGAAGCCTAGTTATTAAAGCAACAAGATCTCGGTGATTTTATAATAATGCATATTTTTTACAGCAAAAACAAACCTAGAAATGGGAAAAAATCCCACCTCCCAATTTTTTGTATAACATTCTCTGCATAGCACAAGTTATTTTCAGTAACCCACTTTATTTTGTTCTTTATAAAAACCCACTTAGTACCGAGTGACAGGTTGCATGTGGGTGTTTATGGGCATCTTTAAATGCCTGAGAGGTAGCACTACTGACAGTCACTGGTCATCCCTGAAAATGTCCGCAAATTAATTCCAATCATTTTATTAAAGGGAAAATTGATATCTATTTTCAACTACTTTCTTTTTGTGCCTTGCAGAAGTTAACCGGTGAATCTTGATGGAAACAGAGGTATTATGCTCATAGTCCATTCCAACAGACAATGTTGTGAAGATTCGCTGTACCATTTTAGATGGTAAAATCACATACCAGAGTACATTGAAACCACAATGTGTTTCCCTACATTGAAAAA
Organism: Artibeus jamaicensis; assembly: GCF_021234435.1. NCBI lineage: Eukaryota > Metazoa > Chordata > Mammalia > Chiroptera > Phyllostomidae > Artibeus > Artibeus jamaicensis. The sequence continues at coordinate 1,984,895 of NW_026522028.1, read as the reverse complement.
AAATGAACTAGTAAAGTCGCAGCTGTAGAGAGACTCTAGGGTTCCCTCAGGACACAGTGTGATACCTAAACACCTGGTAGACAAACCAAGTACGAAAGTCATATCTCAGTCATTAGAAAACCTCTTTGCTTTCCATTTTTACACAGAACATTTTCATTGGAGGGTCTAATACTTTCCCCTAACACACCAGGGGGTCACATGAAACATCCCTAAAAGATGCGTTCTGAACATTGAAAACAGAGGATGTAGAGCAAGCTTAAGTAGGAGGCAGAGAAATTAAGGAGGCTGACACCATCAGTCTGCCAGATCCCTGCTGCAAGTCCTCTGCCTTTTGTTTTTTTAGGTTTGATATTCCTGAGAAATGCATTCATCACTGTGGATTGTGCACCTCACTGTAGAGTCCTGTATCTGACAGTTAACAGACTATTTTCATACAAGGAATCCTACCCATGTTCAAGGCTGACTGATGCCACATTGGTTTTCCTCAGCAGAACTTCAATAACCCCAAATAGACTAAACATGATCGCATAAAATGACATAAAGAGCAAAACCAGGAGAATTTCTCAGAAGGTTTCACAATTGTGCATTTTAAAAATTGGGAATTAATCCTGCAAGTGATTAAAGGTTTTACCAGTATGAGGGTGTTTACTAAATGGTTACTGGGTTTTGATACCTTGAACACTAATGAGAAATAAAAAGTAGATCATTCTGTGTGGGGGCGACCACTTTCTCAAGGTCCCCCCGGTGCCATGGACACGCGTGAATGAGTAAATATGGCCGAGACAGAGGAGATCTGTTTGGGGATGGAGATGTGGGCTGTGGCCAGTTTCTCTGGGGAAAAAGAGGCCAGCAGCGGCCAAGAAGACCTCGAGCGGCACCCTCCTCCATAGCCTTTTATTGGGTTGTAATACACAGGAATACAGGGCGGCAAGGATCAAACAGTAGATAACATTTCAAAGAGGTCTGAGGGTTTCAGTCTGAGTGAGTGTCTGTCAGGAAGAGAGTTGCAGAAACTTTGGGAGACATACTCAGTTCCTCTCGGGCCCTTATCATATGAATGAAAGCACTCTTAGCAGAGCAGATTTCACAGGTTTATCAGCAAGTCTTTGTGATGCCAGATTTTTCCCCAGGGCACACTCTAGCCAAACAAGGAGCTGCACTTCTCCCCATCAGATATTCAGGCTTAAGGGGATTAGAGCCAGTAAGCGCTTCTCCCAAAGCCAGGGGCAAGAGTTCATTGCTCTTTGTTGCAGCCCCCTGAGTCCTTCCATGAAGGCCTCCCAGGTGATCAAGTCTGGCTTAGGTTGCCCCCCGCTGTGAGGGGTCTTACCCATCATTGACTTTCAACCAAGCTCTGGGGGCAGGGAGAGGAACTGAGGCAGTGTTTGCTACCAGAGACAAGCTTTGTCTCCTTTGGCTGGCATTCCAAAGGTCGTCTCTGCTCTTAGCCACATGGGGTAGAGATACAATTCCTAAAATCAGGCAGAGCAGTCTACTACAATTCTGATCTTTCAGATTCTCATAATTGAGTGATTTTCCAAAGAAAAATTTTAACTGCCTTACTCCACTTTTGCAAGTGAGATTTTGCCTCTTCAGGAAATCATATATCTCCTCCGAACTTGATATGCTCTAGAGCAGGGTTTCTCAACCTCAGTGTTATTAATATCTGGGGCCACATCATTGCTGTGGAAGTCTGTCCTGTGCATTGTAAGATGTATCCCTGGTAGCAATATACCTGGCCTCTACCTTTTAGGCACCACTATCCCACACTCTCCCCAGTTGTGGCAACTCAAATTCCAAATGTCCCCTTGTGAGCAAAATTGCCTGCAGCTGAGAACTATTGATGTAGAACTAGTGTTGTAGAGCCCACCTACACAACTAATCACCAAAAGAAAGAAAAAATGAATGCTGTATAAATCAGCAATAATAATTATTACTTTTTATTTGCTACATAAATACTTTCTAGACAGATTTGAAATTTACCCTGGTTGCAAGTTTATTTTGGAATGTACTCCCAAGTTTCTATTAAGCATTTTTTCAGTCATTCACCTTTGATTGGCTGCTTTTTTCCTCTCTTTGCTTCCAAGGCCTTTATAATGGGACTGGTTGATACATTGTGTATTTGGCACAGAGAAGTTGCTGAGGGAGCAGAGCTTTCTAGAGTAGTGAGTCTCAAACTTTAATATACATCAACATCATCTGAAACATCTTGTTAAAAGGCATGTTATATTCTGAATGTTTGTGGTCATGTTCGAGATTTTCCATTTCTAACAATTCTCACTTGATCTTCCTGGTACCACACTCACAGTTGCAAAGGCCCAGCATACTAGCAGTAGAACAGGGCATAAGTGTAATCAGATATTATTCCTGCCTTATAATCATCAGCACGCACCATGAAAGCCATTTTCTCTGTTGGTTTTTATTTTTTGTTGTTCTTGTTTTTGTCTTTGTCCTCTCCCTTCTGGAACAGATTTTCCAGGAGGGAGAAATTTCCTCAGTGCTCAGCATATAATAAATAGGTGCTTATAAATGAACAAATAAATGAGCAAATTAGTAAGTGAATGAATTAACAAATGAACTTTTCTTGCCACTGGCATCATTCTCTGTTTATTTTGTTTGTTTTTGTCTCTTTTTTTTTGCCAACTGCTGTATCAGGCACCTATGGATGACCTGGGAGCCACATGTTTTTATTCCCACCTATTCTCCTCACCATCTTCTTTGACAGCCATCAGCTTGTTCTCAGTATCTATGAGCTTGTTTCTGTTTTGTTTATTCATTTGTTTTGTTTTGTTTTTACATTCTGCATGTACATGAGATTATATGGTATATGTTTTTTCTGTATGACTTATTTCAGTTAACATTATACCCTCAAGGTCCATCCAAGTCATTACAAATGACAAGATTTCTTTTTTGTTGCTGAGTAATACTCCATCGTATTTGTATGAAGAAAACAAAAACTACAATTCTAAAAGGTATATGCACTCCTATGTTCACTGCAATAAACAAATGACCAAAATATGGAAGCAACCTAGGTGTCCATCAATAGAGAAATCGATAAAGCAGATGTACCATCTCTGTTACTTTTGAAAGAGCAATTGGTAATTTGCTTCCATTCTGTACATCAAAGAAAATGCACTGGTACAGAGAGGGCTGAAAGGCCCAGTGATTGCCACCCTTGGCTACACATCAGAATCACACACATGTGGGGACTTCTAAAATTCCTAAAGTCCAAACAATTTCCCAGACCAATTAAATAGGAATCTCAGAGGATGGGACCCAGACAAAGGTTTTTTAAAGGTCTTCAGGTGATTTTAATGAGCATTCAAGTTTAAAAATCACCACATAGTTCCTTACTAAACAAATTTGACCCATGGGCCAGCAGCAGAGGCATCAACTGTTTATCAGAAGTGAAAAATATCAAATTCAAGTCACACCCATTTAACCAAAATCTGAATTTTAGTAAGATCCCAAGTGACTCTTATATAACCTAAAGTATAAAAACCCACATGACTTTCACCTTATAAAGTTCTTGCAGAAGCAATGCTAGAACTATTTTAGTCATGCTTAAGAGGTCATGGAAATGAGAGAGATGTCGGAATGCCAGAACCTAAAAGGAAATGGTAGAATTTGCCTTGTAAATATAAGTGACTTTGGTTTCTAAACACAAATCATCTCTAAATTGATTATCAGGCTCATGGTTTGTGATCACAAGAACAAGTGAAAGAATCAGTGGTTACCAGGAGACTTCAGGCTTTGTTAAGAAGTCTCACCCCCAAAGTGACCTCATTTCTTTTCTTCACAGGAGTTCAAAAAAAGTATGTTAGGAAAATGCTGCCACAGATTTCTAGGATTTTAAGTGCAGCTGAGTCTTTTCTAAAGCCGATCAAGAAAATTCAGCATGGTAGAATATTTAGCATTGCCTGTTGAGTAACTATTTCCAAAGAGTACTAACAGGTAAGGAGGCAACCATTGTGTGTGTGTGTGTGTGTGTGTGTGTGTGTGTGAGAGAGAGAGAGAGAGAGAGAGAGAGAGAGAGAGAGAGAAGTAGGGAGATTAAAGATAAAGGACGTGCATGAATTTCTTATATGCAGGTGAATGGACCTTTGGACATAACTAATAGTTTGTATAATAATATTTACATTTACTTTGAAAACATCCATTGTTCAATAAGAAAGAATTAAAATTCATTTGCAAAAACCCAAACCCAACCAATCAACCCACAAAACAAACTCTCTGAATGTAAAGATTCAAACCCACAAAATTCATTCTCTTGGCCTAAGAGCACAATGTAAATCAAGTACATTTTGGCAACTGGGAAGCCCTTAGACTGCTGTAACAGTAATGTAGAATATAAATTAGATAAACTTCATTGAATCTACCATGGCATTAGAGTTAGGATGGGGATTCACTAGAAAACCTTTGAGGGAAGTTTCTTCATTTCTGTTATCCAGAGGGTGATTCCTTTTCTTAATGCACAGGAGTTATAGTATTGTGTTTCTGCCATCATTGAGTCAAAAGGCATTGTTACATATAATTTGAGCTCTCCAAAAATATTATTAAAATACTGTGCAAATATTTTTTAGAAAATGCACAATGCAGATCCTAAGTTGTGACCAAAATTATATATTAACTTACCTGTCTTGAACTCAATAACTATTTGTGCTAAAAATTATATTTCAAATACATTTACCTCTATTTTTTCTGATGATTCAAAGAAAAGTATCATTAAAAACTATTATTAGCCCTGACTGGTGTTAGCTCAGTGGATTGAGCATGGGCCTGCAAACCAAAAGATTGTGGTTCAATTCCCAGTCAGGGCACATGCCTGGGTTGCAGGCCAGTTCCCAGCAGGGAACCCATGAGAAGCAACCATACATTGATATTTCTCTCCCTCTCTCCTTCCCTTCCTTTCTAAAGATAAGTAAATAAAAATAAATAAATAAATAAATAAATAAATAAATAAATAAATAAATAAAAACTATTATTAAATCTTTATTTACAGAAGAAAAGAAAACATTAAATTAAGGAAATTGATTGTGTTTTAGAAGCAATAGGAAGTTGGAGGAAATGGTTTGGCAGGTGATAACCATGAGAAACTGAACATCCTATTATTGGAATGAATAAACAGATATAACTGACACTCTTTATGTAAATTTATGAGTTGCTTCACATCTATTTTTGATGGTAGATAAATGTGTTTTTATTATTTTGTTGAGCTGGTTTTCTAATATCCTAAGCACAGGGTGATGATTACCAATAACTAGTGAATGATACGTACAGAAATGGAAACAACAAAAATCGGATAGAAAAAAGGATGCAGGATAGGAAAATTTGAGGGTGAGAATCCTAAACTAGTGATAATATTATTAGTAAAAATAATAGCTTTATTTGTTTTTGGCAACTATGATTTCCAGACACAAAGCCGAGTGCAGCTTTCCTTCTGAATTTTGATAAGTATGGTTTTAAATGTTGCCCCAAAGCAAATATTCTTTATCTACAAGAGTATAAATTATCCTGAATGCCTTTTCAGACAAAAACAAGTCAGAGGCCTATCTGTATTATAGACAGATCACTCTAATGTGGACAAAATTAAAAGAGAATGATCAACCACCCAGTGAAATGTCTAAAAGTTAAAATTGCAAATCATTGAATAAATGATTATAAAACTGATTATAAAATCTACAAGTGGAAGTAGATTAGAACTATTTTCCTAAATCACAGGGCTTAAGAGAAATCATCTCTATATATACCCAATAAAGAGCAGAAAAAAAGATATTTCCCATTCATGTCATTTCCATGAGTTCACTGATGTGCCACGTGATATTAGAAATGGAAAAGTGATCCAAGGGCATGCAAGGCACCTTGTGAAGGACAAGGCTCACTGAAGTAAAAAGTCAAGATCCTTAATCCTTATTGATATTTTGCTTGGAAGATGTTATTTCCCTTCTTTGAGCCTTAGTGTTGTTATTCATAAAACGAAGGAATGCAAATAAATGATGTTTAAGGTCTCTTTTGACTTCAAAATACTCTCATGACTATATAAATAAATTTGTTTTTATTCTATACTTTGCATTCAGATATTACATTTTTATTTTGAAATAATGATTTCCCTATTACAGAATTTTGACCTACCAAGAAATGAAGGGAATCTAATAAATACATGGAGTGGATTAAATGCTTTTAGATTTGCATTTCCTGCAGTACTGAAACTGACAGTAATATGAGCTGCTGAGATAGAGAGGAAGGTCTAGCCCCTCATCCTACATACACACACATCCCTCTATCTTCATTCTCCATCTCATACCTGATTATCTCCTGCAACCAGAAGCCAGTCTCAGCATATATACCACTCATAACCTCATATACTTTCTATTTGTATACATTATGCTGCCCAGGAGTCAAAACAATTAAACAAGTCAGCAAGAATGCACTGAATGCCTGCTGGGAGCTCAACCTGTGTCAGAAGATACGAAAAATGAATATATGACTAATACTTCCTGTGCATGGGACTTATATATAATCTAGGAGTTATATAAATGTGAGTTCAAAGCTTTACATCAGTGACCTCCCTGCAAATCTCTCTAAGCATCTAATAAAGACAAGGGTGCCAATATCTTTGAAGACTATGGTAGACCTTGTGCACAGAGAGAAACAATGTTCTTTTTTTAAAATATATTTTATTGATGATGCCATTACAGTTGTTCTATTCCCCTCCACACTGCACACCCCTCCCCCACCATTCCCCTCCTTTAGTTTATGAGCACGTGTCTCAAGTTCTTTAGATTCTATATCTCCCATATTATTTTTGCCCTCCCCTCTATCTATTTTCTACCTACCATCTATGCTACTTATTTTCTGTACCTTCTCCCCCCTTCTCATCCTCCCACTCCCTGTTGCTAACCCTCCCTGTGATCTTCATTTCTATGGTTCTCCTCCTGATCTAGCTGTCCTCTTAGTTTGCTTTTGCTTTAGGTGTGGTACTTAATAACTTTGAGTTTGCTGTCCTTTCACTGTTCATCTTTTTTATCTTCTTTTTCTTAGGTAAGTCCCTTTAATATTTCATATAATAAGGGCTTGGTGATGATGAACTCCTTGAATTTGATCTTATCTGAGAAGCACTTTACCTGTCTTTCCATTCTAAATGAAAGTTTGCTGGATAGAGCAATCTTGGATGTAGGTCTTTGGATTTCATGACTTGGAATACTTCTTTCCAGCCCCTTCTTGCCTGTAAGGTCTCTTTCGAGAAATCCGCTGACAGTCTGATGGGAACTCCTTTGTATGTGACTGTCCCCTTATCTCTTGCTGCTTCTGGGATTCTCTCCTTCATTTTAACCTTGGAAAATGTAATTATGATGTGCCTTGGTATGTTCCTTCCTGGTCCAACTTCTTCGGGACTCTCTGAGCTTCCTGGATTTCCTGGAAGTCTATTTCCTTTGCCAGATTGAGAAAATTCTCCTTTGTTATTTGTTTAAATAAGTTTTCCACTTGTGGCTGTTTCTCTTCCCCTTCTGGCACCCCTATAATTCTGATGTTGGAATGTTTACAGATGTCCTGGAGGTTCCTAAGCCTCTCCTCATTTTTTTGAATTCTTGTTTCTACATTCTTTTCTGTTTGGTCATTTTTTTCCTCCTTCTGGTACACTCCTTTGATTTGAGTCCCAGTTTCCTTTCCATTACTATTGGTTTCCTGTGCATTTCCATTCATTTCAATTAGTTTAGCCTTCATATGTTCCTCTAATTTGTGACTACAATCAACCAGTTCTGTGAGGATCCTGATGACCAGTATTTTGAACTGTGCATCTGAAAGTTGGGCTATTTCTTCATCACTTAGATTTTTCGGCTCTGGGGCTCTGAGTTGTTCTTGAGCCATATTTTGATCTGTTCGTGCCTGTTAGGTATGAGGAGCGGAGCCTTAGTTGTTCACCAGGGTGGGGCCACCCAGGTTGCTGGTTTGTGACACTGTAGGTGGGGGTGGGGTCAGAGAGGGACAATAGCGGTCCCCTCTGCCGCTTCCTGCCACTGGGGCCTGCTGCGTCTGTCTCACCACTCCCTTTTTCACCAGTTTATCTGTGCACAAATGTGTGCCTGTGGTCAGCCCTCAGTGAGTCCACCACCTTGCGCCCTCAGTGGGTCTGCCTGCTCCTCCACACTGGGGATCCGCCTATAGCTGCCGGTGTGCTTGGGTCTCGAGGCATGCCTGGGTCTCCAGGAGTGCCTGGGTCTCGAGCCTGGGTTGGTCCCGTGGATCTTTCCTGCCCGACCCCGCTCTGCTGCTGGCTCTGCCCCTCTTACCGGTTTGGTGAAGGGTTCATTGGTGTCAGACTTCCGTGTAGTTCAATTTTCTGTGCTTTTGGCTGTGTTTTTGTTGCTAAAACTTTGTTGTTTTTAAACTTGGTTGTGGGAGGAGGCACAGTGCTTCCACCTATGCCTCCATCTTGGCGGAAGTAGAAACAATGTTCTTATCTCCATATGCCTTGTGAAGAGGCATCCAGTCACTGTAAGCACCTTGCAGTCATTTTATGTTGGATTTTTGAGTCGAGATGGGGGTACAGATAAGTATCTTATCACCTGGAGCTAAAAATTGAAGCAGCTCTGGCTTTCAACAAAAGAAACAGTAGCCTGAAACTCAGATTTCTAATTCCAAGGTCTGTCACTCATTGGTGCATGTTCATACACAATAAAATCACTGTTTGGTGCTGTGCTTTTACTGATAAATGGAATAATACTCCTGCCTGGACTGACATGACTATAGGTAGAAATGACTATTATAGTTCATTGAGTACCTTATCAGAAGTGGAAACTAACACATTATTCTATATATTGGGAGTGAAACTGAAAGGAATGATTTTTTCAATTTTCTTGATACATATTTTTTAAAATAAGCCATTGAAAAAATTAGTGGAACATTTACATAACATCTTATATCCACCAAATCTTAAATAAAATAGACTTCTTCTATAATTATATTAGGAAATGACTATTGTGATTAAAGAATTATGCATCCACTTTGGAAATATTAATTTGACTCACCTTCCAGCAACCAATTTAAATGTTTTCCAATTAGTTATTATGACATTTGTTTTAGTCAGGGAGATTTACTCTACATATTCAAACTTTAAAGAATTAATAAAGAATTATTTGATAATTATTTTAGTAACATTTTAGGAAAAGTAATGGTTATTTTAGACAGAATATGTGGGTTATAATTTTATTTTTTTCTGTTTATAATTGCACCTGGACAGGCACATAAAATATCTGACAGCAAAAAGAAGTTAATTCAGTGTTAGCAGCAACTTTTGTGAAAGTAGCATTAGAGCAGCAGAACTAGACAGAAGTGTAAGGTATTTTGCACTGTCACTTAATCCAATAAAACTGGATTTTGTTTCTGTAACACTGAGGACATCTAAAAATTTAAACATTTATCAAATGATACCTTCACTGAAACCTCATTAAAGGTTGTATTGTATCAACAATTGTATTACATTTTATTATATTAACGAAGCCTGTTTGTATGAGGAACAAGATTCTGAGTATCATTTTTGCTCATCTTTTCAGGTTTTCTTAATTATAGTTAGTACATACAAATGTTCATGCACTATTAGAGAAAATCACTATCCTACATGCTTCTGTTGGGCAATATCTACTATAGTGTGATCATTGTAAAGATTATTCAGCCCTAAATGTTTAAAAGCCTAACTAGATTTGATTTTGTTTTCTTAATAATTTGCTTTTCAAAAAAAACCTTCTCTTAGGTCTCTTAAGTTGTAAGCCACACAGCTAGCTAACAACCCAAACCTCCAGAAACAATGATGTGGAAAATGAATTTACAGCAAATCATCCAAAATCTGCAGAATTGAATCCATGTAAAAGGGGATGGTGACACTTGACCTTCCAATTTTCTTTCATCATGACAAGGGATTGGTAATTCTCTTCTAAAATGTGCTGAGCCATGTTGGCAAGTATTATCATTGATGTTTCCATCAGGTTTATCACGTAAAATAAAATTTCTTTGAAAACGAAACCAAGGCCCTCTTGGCTGCAGCTCCAGAATTAATGTTTCTCATCATGGAAGTGTGGGGTCTGGCTTATTCATCATATACTTATTAGTATTCTGCTATTTGTAAGGCTTGTGTAGGACAAGGTTCATAATTTGGTTCATAGAGTCTAAGAGCTGAAAAGACCAAGAGACCATTTGGTTTTATATTTCATTTCAAGTAGAAATCTATTATACAATCAGAGCAGGAAGAGATATGGGGGAAGATGTATATCACTGTTGTACTGCACGAAGTGGGTACCTGTAAGAGGTATCATACTGGGTGCCAGGTGCATGAAGCACACCTAGTTTCAATTCCCAGTTCAACAATTTAATATCTCTGTTATTTTTAGCTTTTTAAAATTTCAGCTGATTTACAGTCTAAAATATAGGAAGTGCTACATCTCAGGATTGAGAAGGATTAGGTAAGATCCAGCACCTGGCACAGTTATTTGCCATGTATATTGTTCAATAAAATATTATTTGTGATTAAGAGTATGATGATGGTAGTGCTGGAGAGTAGTGTTTGTGAATTGAAGGAGCCCTGGAAATGTTCTTTATTCCTGACATACTATGGCAGCTTGCTGTTAGCAGATAAGAGAAGGGTAATGCTAAGTACAAGCAACATCTGTCCAGTACAAATTGTTGGGGTTAAGGGTTTTTTTTTTTTTGCTGTAGATACTACAGAAGTTTCAGGGCAGAGGTAAGACACTGTATTCTAGTTCAAATTGAGGTCCAATGAGTCTGTGCTCTGAGGAATATGTCCTAGTGACCCATGGGGCAAGGAACGTATTTGTCTCTATGACTCTGTTGATCAAAAATGATGTTTTGGCAGCTAGAGGAGAAGGTGAAAGTACTCAAGAAGTCCCCTGCCATTAGACCACTGAGGCCATTTGGGCTTTTCTGCTAAGCAGTATGATGATTAGAAAGAGACCTAGATTATTCTTCAAAAGACTGGGCTAGAATCAAATGATCAAGATGCATACTTTAAATATTTCAAAATTTTAGTTGTCAATGACACTTCAATAAAATGAAAATCTATATCTATTGTGTATATATATATGTATACATACATATACATATACACACATATGAGAGAGAGAGAGAGATAAATGTTGCAACAAATGGTGGGCGGGTCTGGAGCCCAGGCTTCACAATAAACTGTGACAGTTTAATCAATAATCTTAATGTTTGTGAGTCTTAGTATCTTCATCTGCCAGGAGAAAATTGCAACCTCCTTCTCTATTTGAATAAAATGCCACTTAGCGATGTACTTATAATCTACAAAATTCTAATCCACTTGAGGCCAACATTTATGCTAGCGTTACTATAATGAGCGACATAAACCAGGAGAAAATACATAAAAGAAAAAAGGAGTCCACAGATATGAGGGGAATCAGAATAAAAAGGTAATGCAGAAAAGGCCTCAGAAAAGAAGTAGAAGAATCTATTTCATGGGATTTGCACAGTATTTAATGTAAAGTGATTCTCTATTCTCTGATTCTCTTGAGTGGACTCAGTTTGTATCCGCAGACTTGGAGCATAAACAAGATCTTGAAGACAGAATTGTTCTAATCATTGGTAATGAAGATGCACCAGGAAGTGGCTAAGCACCTCCCTCCCCACGAAGTTATATAATCACAGCTCTGTTAAATAACTGATGTTCGATGTAAACACAAATCAAGATGAATGCCATGACCATGCATTAGTGCACAATCAGCCACTAGATGGAACCAGAGGGAAAGTTAGGAGCAACAACACTGGCCTAAACACTGCCAAATCTATAAGATCTGTAACTACTTTCCAGGATATCTGACCCAAGTTAACTGATTCATTAAATGATAACCTTTGGATCTGGAGATTGGACCAGATGTAAATCTATCTAATTACTTTTATTCCATATTTCTCTATTTTCTCCACAATGATTCTGAAAGTTACAGTTCATGAATCTTATTGAATCAAGAGATAATGACAATAGCATTCACTTAGAATACCAACATACTAATACTTTTTTCCTTTTTCTATCATTTTTAATTAATGTTCAAATACAGTTGTCCCCATTTTCCCACCATCACTTCCCCATATTTTCTAGGAAGAATATGAAATTATTTTAGTCTTACTTGTTTTCAGTGAACCCATAATGTCTCCCTGTATTCACTACATTCATTTCATACAAGATTTGGTTAATTTCAAAATCTCTTATTTTAAATTGTTTCCAGGGATTTTTCAATTAAAAAAGTTATGAAAATAGACTTTCAAAATTAAAATTCTAGAGATTATCATTTTTATTAAGAATATATTTGAAGTTTCTTTTGAATTTTTCTGTAATATTAATTGAATAGGGCAGGAAGTAAATATGGAGTTACCATAATTAATATATTAAAACATTCCCTATCTTTCCTACTCTCATAGTACAATTAAAATATCCTATTATTGAATTTAGGCAGTTTTGCTAATTCCAGAAATTGTGAATGAATATAGCATTGTGATATTTCATAATGAGCTTTGTGAATGATTGTTACTATTGTGTGTCATGTAGACTCAGCCACAAGTTCCTTTGAATCTGTAATAGTAGGAAGGTAGTCTGGGACTGTAATAGTAGGTAGAGGTGAATGACCTAGAAATGTGTGTTGTGCTTGTAGAAAATAATACTCAAAGGATCATAACATGCTCCAGAAGCATCTAGCCTGATACAGTTCATGGATCTTATAAGAGTCTCTGGAAAGAGTCAAATTTATAGTCAGATAGGTGCATGTGGTACAAGGAAACATTTTGTTTGAACTAGGAAAAGCAGCTGAGAACACAAAGATGGAAGCCCAGATTCTTGGGGGTGGAAGCTGGCAGAAGTTAGGAGGTTTCACAAGAATCAAGGCCCAAATAAGGTTTTCTTATACTGCAGGCATGGAAATATAGTTTGTATATTAAGACAGAAGACTTTGTAGGAGAATGTGCATACACATAAATCATTAGGTGATATGTCACAGTGTGATGGGCATAAAAGTGCAAAAATAACTAATATCCACTGTTTACACTATCAAGTGATGCTCTTCCTCTTCTCAGATCCCATCTTTGGATACTTCCATCCCAGATCCATGAGCCGAACCCTTTGGGCACAGTACCCTGCAGATATATGTTGACTCATGCCATGTGTATATGTATGTATTGATGGGACTAACCCCCACACAACTATCTGCAAGTATACATAGCCCTCCCTAGATGCCTATAGATAATCTGGCTGGCATATATAAGCCATTACACAAACTGCATGCATGTAAATATGTATACCTACAGTCATGTCACATAGGCAGCATACAACATATGCTGATCATTTTGGTTTTGGTAGAAAAATTATTGGTGCTGCTGTGTGAGAGGTTCTTATGTTCTGGCAGGTTTATGTAGCTTTGGCTCAGCCATGAGCAATATGTCTCCTGGAGAAAAACAATGGGCTCTATTTCCTTTTTGGTCAGCCCTCCTGAAACAATGATTTGAGGCAAATGCTGACATTCTCTACATAGGAATAATCCTTATATGCTTGAAAAAAACTTTGATTTTGTTCTTTTATTATCCATTGGGTTTTCTAGAAATATACTAGTTAAATCACTACATAATAAATTCAAGCAACCTGGAAAACACATTTTCAGGCTAGAAATAGATTTATTTTTGTGATATTTTTAGGAAAATAGCTCATTCCATTGGAAATAGTAAGGCTGTCAGTGAAAATATGGTGTTTGGGGAGCTACATTTTAGTTTTGGCAGAGTGACTTACATCACAGCAACCCTTTTACTAAGGATAGTAATAAAAGTGGGATAAAATACAAAGAAGAGCTGTTTAAAGATATCAGAGGACAATAAAAAAGGTCAGGACTTGGAGACCCAGGTTATAAGAATAACAAAATATACTGAGGTGGATATGACCTTTTCTGCTTCTCACCACTTAGATCAGATTTTTATCAATGTGTTAAAAAAAAGACATTGCCTGGATTCTGATTGGAATTGAATGACACCATTAATAAACTTGACCTAATTAACATATATAGAATATTGGACTCCAAAACTGCAAGACATACTCAAGCATACTTGGAAATTTACCACTATTAATCATATAATGGAGCCTGAAACACATTTCAATAAATTTCAAAGGTGGTTTTATTTTCTACAGAAAGTGGAATTAAAGTAGAAATCAGGAACCAAAAAAGATAAACAGAAAAGTAAGTTCCTTAATATTGCTTATTAATTTATATAGTTATAATAAATAAACTATGATCAAACAAGTAATCACAATGAAAATTAGAAAATGCTCAGAAATTAATGATAACTGATTAGCCATATCAAAACATGCAGGATAAAACTGAAGCCATGCATAGATAAAAAACTTGCAGACTCACATGCATATATTTTAAAAGTTTGAAAATCAATACTCTACATCTCTGTCTCAAGCACTTAAAAGAACAGCAAATAAAATCCAAAGAAAATAGAGGAAGTCTAATAAAGAGAAAATAAATATACAATAAATGAACAAAACCAAAATTTGATTCTTTTAAAAATGTAACAAAATTGATAAATCCCAGGAACAATAGAATGCAACAATAACAGAAATCAAAAAAGGGATTTCTGTAACTCCCCAAGAATGTTACCATAGATTCTATACACGTTGAAAAGTTATGAGACTTTATTATAAACCATATTATGTCAGTGCCTTTAAATTTTAAATATAATAAACACCTTGAAAACATATTTTAATAACACTTTGTAAGGGTAAATGGAAAAGCAATATCTAATAAAGAATTGGAGCCTGTAGTTCAAAACTTACTCTTACAGCAAACTCTTTCAAATACTTGAGGAACAAATGAAATGACACTAATATCACTGTATTTTGCCATGTATAATGCACTCTAAAGTTCTTGTGGACTCATGGACATGGGCAACAGTTTGGACATTGCTGGCAGCTGAGGGGCATAAGGTGACTAAATGGTGATGAAAAAATACAATGAGGATTATATTAAAAACCAAATAATTACAAAACACAAGAACAGATACATGGTATTTTGGGTACTACCCATGTATAATGGACATGCTTATTTTTCCTCAAAACTTTGGGTCAAAGTACTCATTATACGTAACAAAATATGGTACAAAAACCCTTTCATTCATAAGGAAGATTTTCAAAGTTAATCTACAAAGCTAATATAAGCTAATGTCAAAATCTGACAAAGGCACAATAAAATGATGATTACCTCCCAAACTAATTCATGAATATAGATGCATAAAATAAATAATATACCAACAAATCAAATTCAAAGATATATGAAAAGTCAAAATCAATTGTTCCTGAAATAGAGAACAGGGGGACAGTGACCAGACAGGACAGGGGAGGGAATTTCAGGGGAAAAAGGGGAAGGATTTACAGGAACTAGTATAAAGGACACATGGACAACAACTAAGGGGGGTGAAAATGGGAGGGAGGTGGGGAGCACTGGGCTGGGATGGGAGTAAAAGACAGAAAACTGTACTTGAACAATAATTAAATAAAAAATTAAAAAAATAAAATTTATATGGGAATGCAAAGGATCAGGATTAAGTGATATAATACTGACAAAAACCTAAAGTTAGGAGATTTAAACTACTTTTTTATTGTTGTTCAAGCACGGTTGTCTCACTTTTCCCCCACCGCCCTCCCTCGCTGTACCCATCCCCACCTCCCACCCTCGATCCTATCCAACTTTGGCTTTGACCATGGGTCCTTTATATATGTTCCTTGATGACTCTTCCCCTTCTTTTTTTCCCGTTATTGCCCCCACCTCTGGTTACTGTCAGTTTATTCTGTATTTCAATGTTTTTGGTTATATTTTGCTTACTTGTTTGTTTTGTTGATTAGCTTCCAGTAATAGGTGAGATCATATAATTCTGAAACACAATTCAAAAGAACCCAAACTACTTTTTATAAGTAGCACAGTGGGGTAGGTAAATAGACAAATTAAACAGAATAGAGTTCAGGAATAGTATTATATGTACACAGTCACCTGATTTGTGATAAGAGATGGCATCGCATTGGATCATCTTGATAATAAACTGTGCTGGGATACTTGGATATTAACAGGAATAAAATGAATAAAAGGAAATCTCGGCCCCTACCACATATAATATGAACAATGTATTGTAGATGGATTATATGGAAACTTACATATGAAAGATACAAAAATAAAACATCCCGAAGATAACATTATGTAATAACTTCATAAATATGGGGGTAGGTAAATATTTCTTTTTTTTTACTTTTTATTTTTTAATTGATTATGCTGTTACAGTTGTTCTATTCCCCCCTTCATTCCCCTCCACCCTAACCCCCATCCCCACCATTACCCCCCTTTAGTTTATGACCATGTGTCTCAAGTCCTTTAGATTCTATATTTCCCATGCTATTCTTGCCCCCCCATCTATTTTCTTTCTACTGTCTATGCTACTTATTTTCTGTACCTTCTCCTCCTCCCATTCCCTTGTTGCTAACCCTCCTTGAGATCTTCATTTCTATGTTTCCACTCCTGATCTAGCTGTCCTTTTAGTTTGCTTTCATTTTAGGTGTGGTTGTTAATAACTGTGAGTTTGTTGTCCTTTCACTGTTCATGTTTCTTTAACTTCTTTTTCTTCAATAAGTCCCTTTAACATTTCATATAATAAGGGCTTGGTGATGATGAACTCCTTGAATTTGATCTTATCTGAGAAGCACCTTATCTGTCCTTCCATTCTAAATGAAAGTTTTGCTGGATAGAGCAATCTTGGTTGTAGGTCTTTGGATTTCATGACTTGGAATACCTCTTTCCAGCCCCTTCTTGCCTGTAAGGTCTCTTTTGAGAAATCAGCTGACAGTCTGATGGGGACTCCTTTGTAGGTGACTGTCCCCTTAGCTCTTCTTAACAGTATATTTAAAAGTGTACTAATCATAAGGAAAAGACAGATAAAATAGATAGAAATAATTAAAATTGAAACTTCTATCCATCAAAAGATATGATTAAGAGACTAAAAAGTCAAGAGTGAGGTATATTTTATGAAAAATTTGCAGAATATTACAGTGTGACACCCCATATGTCTAACACCTCTATATGAAGTGGGGCAAAAGTAGTTTTACAGTTGTTCATATGGAAAATGATGCAATAATTAATAAATAATAATATAAGAATTAACTCTGTGTTTTGTATAATTACAACTATAAACCAACTTTTACCCCACCCTATATATCAGTATTGATATAGAAATTTCACTGTTATATATTTTAATAGTGTTTAGATATTGTACAGATTTGTATTATATTATATTGATGAAAAAAGATGAAAAAAGTCATTAGATATGACATTCAGGTTGCCTTTGCAAAAGGTTAGTAGCAAAGCTGTTACACTGGGCAAGATCTATATAAGACCGTGTCCAAGGCACAGATAGGCTTATATCTTACTCACAGTTCATTGACTTTCATGGCAAGTTTGGGCTGGGGGTGCGTACAGCAATAATAGTCTTGGGGCCCTAAACCTGACCTTTCTGCAATAGAGAGAAGTAAAATATACTTTCTTCAAAATAAATATGAGAATAATATTGTCAGGTGTAACTTCATTGAAATAATAATTCTATTATAGTATTTCATAGAAATAGGAGTGATTCCCTCTTTTAAAGTATATATCAGTTCTTCTGTTGATGGATAGTTTAGTTGCCCACTATTAAAAACAAGGCTATAAAGAGCATTCTCATATATGTTTTTCTATAACTTTATCTTCAGATTAAGTTACTTGAACTAGAAACACTGGCTAAACTAGAATTAATGTTTTAAAAATTATTTTAGCATAATTTCTGTAGGTTTTATGACTTCTTCCTCCTACCTTTAATGTTCTTTCTGTCCATGCCTTTGTCAAACTGTCTACAAAACATTTTAACATCTTGCTAACACTTCCCAATTATATCCTTAATTATAACCTTCACATAAGTCAAGTTCACAAACTTGCCAGATCTCAAGCTGTGTCTTCACAGAGTTGTTGATGAAAATACTTCAAACATCAGTCACAGAATTATTTTCATAGTCAGGAAAACTTTCTTCCCCAGTGTTTATACTTTATGCTACACGCTAAATACACATGGGTGACGTGGACACTGGCCCACAGTGTCTGCGGCATTATGGGTGAGACAAGACAAATTCACACAGACTACCAAGTCCTGTGGAGGAACAGAGACCAATGGCTGGACTCTCAAGGGGAGAGTGCCTTGGATCACCTTAGCCACTCTCTCAAGAGGAGAGCACCTCAACCCTTTCCTTGACAAGCTTTTATTGGCTTTCTTTTTTTAATTTATTTTTTTATTGATTATGCTGTTACAGTTGTTCTATTCCCTCCTTCATTTCCCTCCACCCTACTCCCCTGTCCCCACCATTACCCCCCTTTAGTTTATGACCATGTGTCTCAAGTTCTTCAGATTCTATATTTCCCATACTATTCTTGCCCCCCTTCTATTTTCTGTCTACTGTCTATGCTACTTATTTTCTGTACCTTCTCCTCCTCCCACTCCCCTGTTGCTAACCCTCCATGTGATCTTCATTTCTATGTTTCCACTCCTGATCTAGCTGTCCTTTTAGTTTGCTTTTGTTTTAGGTATGGTTGTTAATAACTGTGAGTTTGTTGTCCTTTCACTGTTCATGGTTTTTTTTTAAACTTCTTTTTCTTAGGTAAGTCCCTTTAACATTTCATATAATAAGGGCTTGGTGATGATGAACTCCTTGAATTTGATCTTATCTGAGAAGCACTTTATCTGTCCTTCCATTCTAAATGAAAGTTTTGCTGGATAGAGCAATCTTGGTTGTAGGTCTTTGGATTTCATGACTTGGAATACCTCTCTCCAGCCCCTTCTTGTCTGGAAGGTCTCTTTTGAGAAATCTGCTGACAGTCTGATGGGGACTCCTTTGTAGGTGACTGTCCCCTTAGCTCTTGCTGCTTCTAGGATTCTCTCCTTCATTTTAATCTTGGCTAATGTAATTACGATGTGCCTTGGTGTGTTTCTTCTTAGGTCCAACTTCTTTGGGACTCTCTGAGCTTCCTGGATTTCCTGGAAGTCTATTTCCTTTGCCAGATTGGGGAAATTCTCCTTTATTATTTGTTCAAATAAGTTTTCCACTGGTGGCTGTGTCTTTCCCCCTTCTGGTACCCCTATAATTCGGATGTTGGAGCGTTTACAGATGTCCTGGAGGTTCCTAAGACTCTCCTCATTTTTTTGAATTCTTGCTTCTTCACTCTTTTCTGTTTGGCCATTATTTGCTTTCTTCTGGTCCACTCCATTGATTTGAGTCCCAGTTTCCTTTTCATTGCTATTGGTGTCCTGTGCAATTCCATTCATTTCAATTAGTTTTGCCTTCATATGTTTGTCTAATTTGTGGCTATAATCAACCAGTTCTGTGAGGATCCTGATGACCAGTGTTTTAAACTGTGCGTCTGAGAGTTTTGCTATTTCTTCATCACTTAGATTTATAGGCTCTGGGACTTTGAGATCTTCTTGAGCCATTTTTGGTCTGTTCGCGCCCTTTAAGTGTGAGAAGGGGCGCCTTTGACTCCCAGGTTGCTGGGTTGTGACGCTGTATGTGGGGGCGTGGTCAGAGCGGGGAAATGGCGAACTCCTCTGCTGTTTCTTGCCGCCGGGTGAGGAGCAGCGCCATAGGTGGTTCACCAGGGCCTGGCCACTCAGAGTCACTGGGTTATGACGCTGTATGTGGAGGTGGGGTCAGAGCAGGGAAATGGCGGTGCCCCCCCTTTCGCTTGCTGTGGGGACCCGCTGGGTTCCGGTCCAATCACCCACTCCCTCACTTGTCTATCCGCGCACAAATGCGCGACCACAGTCAACCCGCAGCCCTGCTCCCTCGCTGTTTCCCCGCGATTGCTTGCTGAGTTGCCCACCAGGTCCAACCCTGCGCCTGGATTCCACGTGCCTGAGTCTGTCTGACCAAGTTTTCCTGTGCTACCACGCTCTGCCAGCTGCTGGTTTCGCCCCTCTTACTGGTCAGGCTGAAGAATTTGTTGTTATCAGACTTCTGAAAAGTTCAATTTTCTGTGTTCTGGCTGTGTTTTCTATTGCTATTATTTAATTGTCTCTAAACTTGGTTGTGTGAGGAAGCAGGGCGTCTCCACCTATGCCTTCATCTTGGCGGAAGTCCCTTATTGGTTTTCTAATAGCATACATCAAAGAAGGTTTTCATTCATTATGCTTAGGTTTGCTTTATTTAGGTAATTACTTTTTACAGATAGCAAGGTAAGGGATGTTATTGATTACTTCTTACAGATTAATAAGGAAAAATATTGCAAATGCAAGGGAACAGTAAGAGTAATTGGTCTGGTTACACTTCAACTCTTGGGAGAATTAGCACAGACTTCAAGAAGTTACTTTAGGGGACTTCCGCCAAGATAGAGGTATAGGTGGATGTGCCGTGCCTTCTCACACAACCAAGTTTAGGAACAACTAAATATTAGCATCAGAAAACACAACCAGAACACGGAAAACTGAACTTTTCGGAAGTCTGCTAACAACAAATTCTTCAGCCCGACCGGTAAGGGGCGAAACCGGCGTCTGGTGAGGAGTTGCAAAGGAGGGCTCGGTCGGACCCAGGCGTGGAATCCAGACACGCGAATCCAGACACACGGGTTCCAAACGCAGGATTGGACCTAGTGAGCGACCGAGCAACCCACCGGGTGAGCGACTGCAGAGGAGACAGTGGGGAGGCGGTGCAGCGTGTTGACTGCAGTTGCCTAATTGCGCGCCAGCGAGGGAGTGGGCGGTTGGACCGGCCACAGCAGCGATAGAGGGCGGCCGCGGCGGTAGAGGGCGCCGCCATTTCCCTACTCTGACCACGCCCCCACATACAGCGTCACAACCCAGCGACCTGGGAGTCCAGGGCACCGCTTCTCACATTTAAAGGGCCAGAACAGACCAAAAATGTTGCAGGAAGACCTCAAAGCCCCAGAGATAAATCTAAGCGACGAAGAAATAGCAAAACTCTCAGACGCACAGTTTAAAACACTGGTCATCAGCTTCCTCACAGATCTGGTTGATTATAGCCACAAATTAGAGAAACATATGAAGGCTAAATTAAGGGGAAATGAATGGAATTCCACAGGAAACCCATAGAGATGAAAAGGAAACTGGGACTCAAATCAATGGAGTAGACCAGAAGAAACCAAATAATGGCCAAACAGAAAAGAGTCAAGGAGCAAGAATTCAAAGAAATGAGGAGAGTCTTAGGAACCTCCAGGACATCTTTAAACGCTCCAATATCCGAATTATAGGGGTACCAGAAGGGGGAAAGACACAACCACCAGTGGAAAAATTATTTGAACAAATAATAAAAGAAAATTTCCCCAATCTGGCAAAGGAAATAGACTTCCAAGAAATCCTAGAAGCCCAGAGAGTACCAAAAAAGTTGGACTCAAGAAGAAACACACCAAGGCATATCATAATTACATTAGCCAAAATTAAAATGAAGGAGAGAATCCTAGAAGCAGCGAGAGCTAAGGGGACAATCACCTACAAAGGAGTCCCCATCAGACTGTCAGCTGATTTCTCAAAAGAGACCTTACAGGCAAGAAGGGGCTGGAAAGAAATATTCCAAGTCATGAAATCTAAAGACCTACAACCAAGATTGCTCTATCCAGCAAAACTTTCATTTAGAATGGAAGGACAGATAAGGTGCTTCTCAGATAAGACAAAATTCAAGGAGTTCATCATCACCAAGCCATTATTATATGAAATGTTAAAGGGACTTATCTAAGGAAAAGAAGTTAAAGAAACATGAACAGTGAAAGAACAACAAGCTCACAGTTATTAACAACCACACCTAAAACGAAAGCAAACTAAAAGAACAGCTAGGATCAGGAGTGGAAATATAGAAATGAAGATTTCAAGGAGGGTTAGCAACAGGGGAGTGGGAGGAGGAGATGGGGGAAGAAGGTACAGAAAATAAGTAGCATAGACAGTAGATAGAAAATAGATGGGGGGGGGCAAGAATAGCATGGGAAATATAGAACCTGAAGGACTTGAGACACATGGACATAAACTAAAGGGGGGTAATGGTGGGGATGGGGGGCAGGGTGGAGGGGAATGAAGGGGGGAATAGAACAACTGTAACAGCATAATCAATTTAAATAAATAAATAAATAAATAAATAAAATTTAAAAAAAAAGAAGTTACTTTAAAGATATGCAGTAAGCATTTTCTGCTTCAACTCCTGGGTGAGGGAGTTTTAGCAAGAGCAGGTCACAAAGCAGCCTGGGTATAATGTAGGCCCGATTTCCCATGGGAGAACCAATCTGTGTGTTTGACATCCTGCATGCCACCATGTGCTTATGGGTTTTCCCATAGGACTGAGCTACAATAGCCATTGCCAGGCAGATCAGTTCCCTACACATGGGCATCCATTTTGCTGAATTTGGTCTAAAATATGTATCTTTCTTTTCCAAATTACTGGTTAGGATATTGAGTGCTAAATCATTAACAACTAATTTATGTTTGAGTGAACTTTCTTAGTGCACTTCTTTGAGAGGCTTGAGCACATTATTTTCAGTAATGACCTAAATTACAATTCCAGGAGTCTCAAGCAGAAGAAAGATACAATAAAATATAGAAGAAATAAATGTAAATAACCTAATGTGGGAATTTTATGTCCAATGAGAATTATAATTATCTTAAATATTACATTTAATTAAATAAAATGATTTATTATAATGCCAAAATGTGGATTTTGTCACTGTCTCTCAATTTAATGGAAGAGGTTGATATTCTCCGTGCATTTATTGTGACTAAGATTCTGCAATCAGTATATTTTGTGTGTGTGTGCATAATTGAGCAGACAAGGATTGTATAGTATTGACCTTATTTTGTATCCATGGTGTCTCAATCTACCTCACAGTGACTTTCTACTTTTAAAATATATTGCCATTTGGGTCACTTGAACACAGACTCTCGTTCATGCTCATGTCCATGCTTCTCTGCTCAAATATTTCTTACCCATGATGTATAGCCTCCCACCTTAGAGATATCCTTCCTTTCCTAACTCTCTCCTGAAAATATTCCAACTCTTTCCCTATTCTCATCTTTCCATAGAACGATACTGGTTTGGGGAATGATCTTCACTGGCTGGACCATTGAACACAAGGTCATAAGGTGGGAGAAAATGAGAGTGGTCTTGAAAATAAAGTCTTTCCTCTGATCTCCACCACTTAAAAATTATTTTTATTTTATTTTCTCCTTGAAATATAGATATATAACGTTGTATAAATTTAAGGCATATACATTAATTTGATACTTTTTTATATATTGTGATATGACTCATTGTAATAATAATTAGCACCTCTATCATGTTGCATAATTGTTATTTCATTTTAGTGGTTGAAACAATCAAGTTTTAGTCCCTTAGTAATTTTAATTATTATAATACAATATTGTTGTCAGTATTCATTATACTGTGCATTAGCTCTCCAGGGCTTACTCACTACTCATTGCAAGTTTGTACCACTAAACAATATTCTATTCCCCCCATTCCTTGGTAACCACCATTCTACTCTCTGTTTCTATAAGTTTAGCTTTTTAAGATTCCACTTATAAGTAACACACAGTACGTGTTTTTTTCTGTCTGATTTATCTTAGCATAATGTGCTCAAGTTCCATTCATGATGCAAATGGCAGGAGGTTCTTTGTTCTTATGGCTGAATAATATTCCATTGTCTATATATACCACATCTTTTTTACTCATTCCACCACTTTCATTTTGCTAAGCCCCATTTTCTGTATGTTAAACACAGCCTTCTTTGCCTAGCCTACTCCTCTAAATTGTGGACAAATCTGAACTCAGTATTTTCTATACCCAAACAACCACTTAGTTCACATGCGTTCCTTACTTGAATAGTGTCTTTGAAAAAAGTGTTTGGGGGAAAATATAAGAGGATATCTCTGTATGAAAGACAAGATGACACTGACTCTAAATATTCTGCACATTTAACTGTGCTTCAAAACTCTAGTGTGCTGTTTCCGACACTGGCAGAAAGGGAGCTTGAAATGATAAGGTTTTTAGAGGGCCAGGGAAACAGTAACCAAAATAAAAAAGAACAGACCTTTATCTAGGTGATTTATAAGCCCTTTGACCATCACATGTGGGAAATAGTTTTCACTTTGATACTTATTCTTCCTATTTATTTATTTATTTATTTGTTTGTTTGTTTGTTTGTTTATTTATTACTGTTATGAAGTTTTAAATTTGCGTACAGCAAAATTCACCTATTTTTTATTATGAACTATATCACATACATAAAGTACAGGAAATACAAAGGACAACTCAATAATTTATGACAAATTAATTCTCAATGTATATTGACAGCACCAAAACTTTCTCTCATGCCTCATGCCAATCACCACTCTCTCCTTTCCTCCCCTGCAAAGGAAAACCCCATGCATATGTTGGTAATAATAGTTCCTAATTTTCTCCAGAAATTTTTTGCTTAAAAAGGCATTGCCAACACTAACTATGCCTGTTTTCAAAACATTTTTTATTTTATTAAATCAGATAGCATTTTGTGTCTAAAAGATGAATTTTGCTTAAATATGAGTCATTCATTTTGATTAATGGAGTTCATTTATGTCCATAGTTATATACTACTCAACTGTGTGACTATACTACGTTTGATTTATCCATTGGGTTGTTTCCATGAATTTGCTGCTAAATTTGTCAGTGCCATATACATTCATGTATTTGTCCATTGTACATATGCCATATATTGATATTCTTGCCTCTTTGCATTTTCAAATATATTGTGTAACATCCTGTCAGGTTCCATTACAAAATGTATATGCTTTGATTGGTATCATATTATATCAGTAGATAAATTTGGGGAGAATTAACATCTTTAGATTATTAAGGCTTCTAGTTCATGAGCAGGTATACCTTCCACCTATTTAGATCTTAAATTATCTCTATAACATTTTTTGTCATTTTTTATTTAATTATTGTTCAGGTACAGTTTTTTGTTTTTTACTCCCATTCTATCCCATCCCCCCAGGGCTCCCCACCTTCCTCCCATTTCCACCCCCCTTAGCTGTTGTCCATGTGTCCTCTATACTTGTTCCTGTAAATCCTCCTTTTCCCCTGAAATTCCCTCCCCTCTCCCCTCTAGTAACTGTCCCCCTGTTCTCTGTTTCAGTGTCTTTGTTTTTATTTTGCTTGCTTGTTTGTTTCATTGTTTAGCTTCCTGTTAAAGGTGAGATCATATGGTATTTGTCTTTCAACACCTGGCTTATTTCACTCAGCATAATACTTTCCAGTTCCATCCATGCTTTGCAAACAATAGAAGCTCCTTTTTTTCTGCTGCATAGAATTCCATCATGTATATGTATAATAATTTATTGATCCAGTCATTTATTGATGGGCACCTAGGTTGCTTCCAGCTCTTGGCTATTGTAAATTGTGCTGCTAAGAACATTAGGGTGCATAGGTTTCTTTGGATTGGTGTTTTAGGGTTCTTAGGATATAATCCCAGCAGTGGAACTGCTGGATCAAAAGGCAGGTCTATTTTTATTTTTTTAAGAAAATTCCATACTGTTTTCCACGGTTGTACCAGTCTGCAATCCCACCAACAATGGATTAGGGTCCTCTTTTCTCCACAACCTCTACAACACTTGTTGTTTGTTGATTTGTTTATGATGGCCATTCTGACAGGTGTAAAGTGGTATCTCATTGTGGTTTTAATTTGCATCTCTCTGAGAGCTGGTGATATTGAGCATCTTTTCATGTGTCTCTCACTCTTCTGTATGTCCTCCTTGGAGAAATGTCTGTTCAAGTCCTTGGCCCACTTTTTAATTGGGTTGGTTGTCTTCTTAGAGTGAAGTCGTGTAAGTTCTTTGTATATTTTGGAGATTAAACCCTTGTCTGAAGTATCATTCGCAAATATGTTTTTCTATACACTTGGATCTCTTTTTATTTTAATACTGTTTTCTTTAGCCACGCAGAAGCTTTTTATTTTGATGAGATCCCATATGTTTATTCTTTTCTTCATGTCCCCTGCTCTAGGGGACATATCAGTAAAAATGTTACTGCATACAATATCTGAGATTTTTCCTGTCAATGTTCTCCTCTAGGACTTTAATGATATCACAGCTTATTTTTAAGTCTTTTATCCACCTTGAATTTATTTTGGTGTATGGTGTAAGTTGGTGCTCAAGTTTCTTTTTTTTTGCACATAGCTGTCCAGTTCTCCCAATAGGATTTGTTGACGAGGCTATTTTTACTCCTTTTATGTTGCCATCCTCTTTGTAAAATATTAATTGACTGTAGAGACTTGGATTTATTTCTGAGATCTCTTTTCTGTTCCATTGGTCAATGTGCCTGTTTTTATGTCAGTACCAGGCTGCTTTGATTACAGTGGCCTTGTAATACAGTTTGACATAAGGTATTGTGATCCCTCCTACTTTGTTCTTCTTTCTTAAACTCCAGTTGTTATTCAGGGTCATTTATGGTTCCATATAAATTTTTGAAGTGTTAGTTCTATGTTTGTGAAATATGCCATTGGTACTTTAATAAGTATTGCATTGAATGTGTAAATTGCTTTCGGTAGTATGGACATTTTGATGATGTTAATTCTTCCAATCCATGAACACGGAATATGTTTCCATTTGTTTGTTTTTTCCTTGATTTTTTTTTTTTGGTGTTGTATAGTTTTCTGCATACAGGTCTTTCACCTCCTTGGTTAGGGTTATTCCCAGATATTTTATTTTTCTTTTTGCTATATCAAATGGGAATTTTTTTAAATTTCTGCTTCTGCTGTTTCATAGTTGGTATACAAAGGTGCCTTTGATTTCTGGATATTGACTTTTTAACCTGCTGTTCTGCCAAATTCATTTATTAGGTCAAGCAGTTTTTGGGTAGAGTCTATACGATTTTCCATGTACACCATGATGTCATCTGCAAACAATGACAGTTTTGTTTCCTCCTTTCCAATTTGAATGCCTTTCATTTTCTTTTCTTGTATGATCACTGTGGCTAAAACTTCCAATACTATATTGAATAGAAGTGGTGAAAGTGGATAACCTTGTCTTGTTCCTGATCTTAGTGGAAAAGATTTTAGTGTTTGCCCATTGAGTATGATGTTGGCTGTATGTCTTATATACATGGCCTTTAGTATGTTGAGGAATACTTTATCTATTCCCACTTTGCTGAGTGTTTTTATCATAAATGGGTGTTGTACCTTATCAAAAGCTTTTCCCACATCTCTTGATATGACCATGTGATTTTTGTCTTTGCTTTTGTTTATGTGATGTATTACATTTACTGATTTGTAAATATTGAACCATACTTGGATCCCTGGGATGAATCCCACTTGGTCAATGTGTATGATCTTTTTAGTGTATTGTTGAATGCAGTTCGCCACTATTTTGTCGAGGATTTTAGCGTCTATGTTCATCAGCGATATTGGCCTGAAATTTTCTTTCTTTCTTGTGTTTTTATCTGGTTTTGGAATCAGGATAATGCTGGTTTCATAAAATGAGTTTGGGAGACTTCTGTCATTTTAGATTGTTTGGAATAGTCTGTGGAGAATAGGGGTTAACTATCCATTAAATGCTTTCTAGAATTTTCCTGTGAAACGATCTGGTCCAGGGCTTTTGTGTGACGGGGTTTTTTTGATTACTGCTTCAATTTCATCTGCTGTTATTGGTCTGTTCAGGCTTTCTGCTTCTTCATTCAGTTTTGGAATATTATATTTTTCTAGAAATTTGTCTATTTTACCTAGGTTTCAAATTTCTTGGCATATAGTTCTTCATAGTAATTTCTTACAATCCTTTGTATTTCTGTGGTGTCAGTGGTAATCTCTCCTCTTTCATTTCTGATTCTGTTTATTTGGGTCCTCTCCCTTCTTTCTTGGTAAACCTAGTTAAATGCTTGTGGATTTTGTTTATCTTTTCAAAAAACCAGCTCCTGAATTCATTGATCCTTAGAATTGTGCTTTTCGTCTCTATGTCATTTAATTCTGCTCTGATCTTGATTATTTCCTTCCTTCTACTTGCTCTGGGCTGTCTTTGTTGCTGTTCCTTGAGTTCTTGAAGGTGTAGGGTTACGTTGCTTGTTTGCAATGTTTCTGTCTTTGTTAGATAGGCCTGTATTGCTATGAACTTCCCTCTCAGGGCTGCCTTCACTATGTCCCATAAATTTTGGGTTGTTTTGAGTTCATTTTCATTTGTTTCCAGAAATTTTTTGATTTCTTTCCTAATTTCATTCTCGACCCATTCATTATTTAATAGCATGCTATTCAATTTCCATGATTTGGGGCGTTTTGGGTTTTTCCTTTGTGTTGGTTTCCAGTTTCAGTTTTTTGTGGTCAGGTAAAATGCTTGGGATGATTTCAATGTTCTTGAAATTGTTGAGGCTTGTTTTGTGTCCTATCATGTGGTCTATCTGTATAAATGTCCCGTGTGCATTTGAAAAGAATGTGTGTTTAGCTTCTTAGGGATGAAGGGCTCTCTCTCTATATATAACAGTTAAGTCCATTTCATCTAGGGCATTGTTCAATGCCACAATATCTTTGTTGATATTTTGTTTGGAAGATCTGTTCATTTTTGACAGTGGGGTGTTAAAATCCCCTACTGTAATTGTGTTGCTGTCAATAACTTTCTTGAAGTCCTCTAAGATTTTCTTTATATATTTTGGTGCTCCTATGTTGGGTGAATATATATTTACAATGTTTATGTCTTCTTGGTGGATTCTTCCCTTGAGTATTATGAAGTGAACTTCTGGGTTCCTCTTTATGGCTCTTTGAAGTCTATTTTGTCTGATATGAGTATTGCTACCCCAGCTTTTTTATTTCCTGTTTATTTGCTTGGAAAATTTGTTCCAGCCCCTCACTTTTAGTCTGTGTAAGTCTTTTGTCTTGAGGTGGGTGTCTTGTAGGAAGCATATGTGTGAGTGATGCTTTCTTATCCATTCAGCTATTCTATATCTCTTGATTGGAGCATGTAATCTGTTCACATTTAAGGTTATTATTGATAGGTACTTATTCATTGCCATTTTTGTCCCTCTGTTTCTTTTTGTCTCTCTCTTTTTCTTCCTTTCCTTAAAGCAATCCTTTTAGTATTTCTTGCAGAGCTGGTTTGGTGGAGGTGTATTCTATTAGACTTCTTTTGTCTTGGAAGCTTTTTTATTTGGCCTTCTATCTTGATTGAGAGCCTTGCTGGGTAAAGCAACCTTGGTTGCAAGCCTCTGATTCTCATTACTTGGAATATTTCTTGCCATTCTCTTCTTGCTTAGAATGTTCCCATTGAGAAGTCAGTAGCTAACTTTATTGGGGCTCCCTTGTATGTTACTTCTTTTTTCTCCCTTTCCGCCTTTAAAATTCTCTTTTGTCTTGGAATTTTGCCTTTTTAATGATGATGTGTCTTGAAGTGGGCCTCTTTGGATTCCTCTTGATTGGAACTCTCTGTGTTTATCAGATTTGTGTAACTTTTTCTCATCAAATTAGGGAAGTTTTCCATCATTACTTTTTCAAATAGATTTTCTTTTCCTTGCTCTCCTTTTTGTTCTTCTGCTCTCCCTATTATTCAGATATTATTATATTTCATATTGTCTTGCATTTCTCTTAATCCCTCTTCATTCTTTCTGAGCCTCTTTTCCTTTTCTTGCTCTTTCTGGGAGATTTTTTCTACTTTGTCCTTTAACTTGCTGATCCAATCTTCTGCTTCATTGATCCTTCTTTTGATTCCTTCCATTGTGTTCTTCAGTTCAAGAATTGTATTCTTCATTTTGTCATGGCCCTTGTTGATAGTTTCTATTTCCTTTTTCATGATGATATTGTTTGCAGTGAGTTCATTGTAATTCCCCTGCAGTTTCTGGTAGCTCATTGTGAGCTCTTTGAAATTCCTGATAACCAGTGCTTTGAATTCAATACTGATAGCTGACTTGCCTCTATTTCATTTAGCATTCTTTCTGAGGCCTCTTCCTTTTCTTTCATTTGGGGATTTTTTTCTTTGTCTTCCCATTGTTTGTGAGACTCTTCTAGTTAGCTTCATCTCCTTAAATTGATTTGTTCTGGCTTCATGAGTTTATGGTGTGAACTTCTGTGGTAGAATACCTGTGAGTTTTGTTGGTGTAGTCTCCTTGATATCCCAAGCTCACTGGTCTTAGAATGTCCTTTACATTGGCTCTGAGTTTGTCTTTGGGATTTGGTTGTTTTGGTCTTTCATTTGTGGGTCCTTCCCAACAGATGGTGAACTAACTGATGGACCCTCTGTTTACCACCCATTTTAATTTGTTGTGCTGGTGAGGGCTGGTTGTGTTGAAGCTACTTCTTCTCTGTGTACAGGGTTTTTTGAAGATTCTCTTTTGCTCTTGTTCAGTTGTTTGCCCTGGGTAGTTTCTCCACTGTTTAGTCGTATTTCCAGATAGGTCTTGGATTAAGGTTTTTGTTGTTTCTACTCTCTCCTTCACCTTCTTCTGTTGTTATCTGTTGGTGGTTCCTTTGTTGTTGGGTTTCCTCTTCCAGTGGGTATCCTGGTGTCCACCGCTTCTACCTACTCTTTGTGTGTGTGTGTGTGTGTGTGTGTGTGTGTGCTTAGTTGGAGAGGAAGGCAAAATTGTTTATAACAGCAGGAACATATTCTATGTTATTTACATTCACAGCTGGTAGAGAACAGATAGGAGATCCTTTGGGTATATATAGTGATAACCTTAATCTTCATCCCAACTAGCCACTTTTTAGAAGGGATGGAAAGAAGATAAGGCTCTTGTTGGGGAGGGAAGTTTTGTGAGTTGGATCTAGAAAGCAGTGAGGTTTTGGGAGGTCAGATTCTGAGATAAGGTGAGAATAAAGGATGGAAAATAGGTGTAGTATGAGAGAGAATAGAGTTAACCAGTACAGTATTATAGTTTAGGAAACAATGAAGTGGGCTAAGATCTGGTAGGGGTGTTGTGTAGTATTTACAATAGTATGGAACAGTTATTATCTGCAATAATAGTAGAGCAACAATCATATGACAGGATCTATGAGGTACCAAGAATAGAGAGTCTTGGACCTTCAATAATAGTGTGCTACTGGTGCACAGGAGAAGTAAAGGACAGTAAATGAGCAATACACTATGAATGAGGGTACAGGGGAAACCTGTCAAATGATACAATATATTTAGTCAAGGCAAAGAAGACTACACAGAAGGAGAAGTAATACAAAGATACTATTAAAATAAAAGATATAAGAATAATGAAGAAATAGTGAAGAAAATAATACAAATATGCAGTAACTTGTAGTTTTTCTGCTATAGCAAAGTGAAATTTGTCTCTCTGTCTCTACTATTGGGATTCCCCCTCTTTGGGTCCAACTCTGGTCTTTTAACAGTTCCAGGATTTTTGTCTCACTTGTGTGGGGTGCAAAGGCAGCAGAAGTGAGGAAAAAGCAATAAGTTTGGAAAGAAAGGAAAAAGGAATAAAACAAGAA
Source organism: Artibeus jamaicensis (assembly GCF_021234435.1). Classification (NCBI taxonomy): domain Eukaryota; kingdom Metazoa; phylum Chordata; class Mammalia; order Chiroptera; family Phyllostomidae; genus Artibeus; species Artibeus jamaicensis. Next base: position 1,953,390 of record NW_026522028.1, on the reverse strand, counting down.
AGAAGAAAAGAGAGGAAAAACTATTGAAAGATAAAAAAATTAAATTAAAAAAATAAAAGATTACTTTAAAAAAAGAAAAGAAAACACCTCTTGTTTTGGACCTCAGCCAAGATGGAGGCATAGGTGGAGACGCTGTGCTTTCTCCCACAACCAAGTTGAGAGACAACAAAATATTAGCAACAGAAAACACAGCCAGAATACAGAAAAGTGAACTTTTCGGAAGTCTGATAACAACAAATTCTTGTTATCAAATTCTTGTTAGCCTGACCAGAAGAGGGGCAAAGCCAGCAGCTTGCAGAGTGGGGTTGCACAGAAAAACTCAGTCAGAGGGACTCAGGCACGCAGATCCCAGGCATGGAGTTGCCATGGGTGGACCCAGTGAGTGACCCAGTGAGTGACTCAGTGAGCGACCAGCATACCCAGCAAGGGTGCAGGGCAGTGGTCCCACATTTGTGGGCAGATAGAACAGCAAGGGAGTGAGTGGTGAGACGAGGGGACTGAGCGGGACCCAGTGGGATAGGCAGCATAGAAGGCTGCTATTTCCCTGCTCTGACCCTGCCCCGAAACACAGTGTCACAACTCAACGACCTCAGCTGCCCTGCCCTGGTGAACAACTAAGGCTCCGCTCTTCACCCAGTGGCGGGGAAATAGCAGAGGGGGCCGCCATTTCCACCCTCAGACCCCGCCCCCACATACAGCATCACAACCCAGGGACCTGGACAGCCCCGCCCTGGTAAACACCTAACGCTCCACTCCTCATAATTAACAAACATGAACAGACCAAAAATGGTTCAAGAAGATCTCAAAGCCCGAGAGCCCATAAATCTAAGTGACGAAGAAATAGCCAAACTTTCAGATGCACAGTTCAAAACACTGGTGATCAGGATCCTCAAAGAACTGGTTGATTGTAGTCACAAATTAGAGGAACATATGAAGGCTAAACTAATTGAAATGAAGGGAAATGCACAGGAAATCAATAGTGATGAAGAGGAAACTGGGACTCAAATCAATGGAGTGAACCAGAAGGAAGAAAATAATGGCCAAACAGGAAAATATGAAGAAACAATAATTCAAAAAAATGAGGAGAGACTTAGGAACCTCCAGGACATCTTTAAACGCTCCAACATCTGAATTATAGAGGTACCAGAAGGGGGAAATGAACAGCCACGAGTGGAAAACTTATTTGAACAAATAATAAAGGAGAATTTCCCCAATCTGGCAAAGGAAATAGACTTCCAGGAAATCCAGGAAGCTCAGAGAGTCCCAAAGAAGTTGGACCCAAGAAGGAACACACCAAGGCACATCATCATTACATTAGCCAAGATTAAGATGAAGAAGAGAATCCTAGAAGCAGCAAGAGCTAAGGGGACAGTCACCTACAAAGGAGTCCCCATCAGACTGTCAGCTGATTTCTTGAAAGAGACCTTACAGGCAAGAAGGGGCTGGAAAGAGGTATTCCAAGTCATGAAATCCAAAGACCTACAACCAAGATTACTCTATCCAGCAAAACTTTTATTTAGAATGGAAAGACAGGTAAAGTGCTTCTCAGATAAGATCAAATTCAAGAAGTTCATCATCACCAAGCCCTTATTACATGAAATGTTAAAGGGACTTACCTTAGAAAACGAAGATAAAAAAGATGAACAGTGAAAGGACAGCAAACTCACAGTTATTAAGTACTACACCTAAAACAAAAGCAAACTAAGACAGCTAGATCAGGAGGAGAACCATAGAAATGAAGATCACATGGAGGGTTAGCAACAGGGGAGTTCGAGGAGGAGGAAGAGGGAGAAGGTACAGAAAATAAGTAGCATAGATGGTAGGTAGTAGATAGATAATGGGGAGGGCAAGAATAGTATGGGAAATATAGAATCTAAAGAATTTGAGACACGTGGTCATAAACTAAAATGGGGGCATGGTGGGGGAGGGGGTGTGCAGGGTGGAGGGGAATGAAGGGGGGAATAAAACAACTGTAATGGCATAATTAATAAAATATATTTTTAAAAAGGAAAAAAAAAAACCTCTTGTTTGTTTCCAGCTGGCCGAACCGGTTTTTCTCATCTCACAGCCAGAGAGTCAATTGGAGTGGCCTTTCTCCCTTTCTGGTGTACTCAACCAGTCTCAGCAGCACTCTCCCAAGATCCAGACCAGCGCCTCTCCCCAGCACCCCGCTGAGGGAATCCAGGTCCTCTTTAGAGCACTATTTCTCTGGGAGTCACCACCAGGGGCTGGGGTATGAGCACATGCCAGGCCAGCAGGCTTCCCTGGTCCCTCAGTCTTGGTTGCGAACCTTTCCCAGTGCTATAGGGGAACGCAGGGGCGATTCTCAATTCTCCCAAGCTGGCGACCACAGAATCCACGGGCGATTAAGATCCCCTTGTTTACTTTCTCGTGCCCATTCCTCCCTCTGACACTTCAATCCAACAGGTCTCTCCTGTGTTTTTCAAACTGCACCCGGCTGGGGTAGGGAGGGAGCTCAAGACCTGGCTCTCTTCCAAGGACCTTACTGCCAGTCCTCCACTCCCAAAGAGTCTGTGGCAGACCTGGGCAGCTGGGCAGAGGTGGCCGCTCTGGCCTGTGGCCTCTGGGCTGGTCCCCTGGGCTTATTGACCTGCAGCTGTCTCCTCACCATGTGGTCTTTCAGTGTCCACTACAATTTTTGGACTCCTATTTTCCTATATGCTGGGGCACTGTTAGCTATTTTCTGTGTTCCTCCACAGATTGGCCAGGTTGTTTTCCTAGGAATTAAATTTGAATTAAATGTAAAATATTTATTTAATAAATCCATGATTTTTCAGAACCCTTATAAAATATCTGTGTAGATTTTGTTACAGAATTTAAGAGTTGAAAAGCATGAAAATTATTAATACTATATAGCAATAGATGCAATACAAACTATAACCATATAAATTAACAATGAATATTCATTTGATTAAGTTGTAAAACCTTTCAAAATAAAAATGATCAATAAACCTGGATTGAAATGTACATTATTAATGTGATAAAATTACTTCAGTGCTGAATTTTTACAGATTTAATATTAACAAACTATTTAAGAATATCTACCTCTTCTTACGGCTATTTTCAACCTTGTTCTGGAAATTCTAGCCAACACCTTAAGGCAAAAAAGTGTAATAATAGTTTCAACTCTTGAAAAGTAGGAGATCAGATTATGTAACATGTTTAAGGAACTGGCTGAAACATCACTGGAATGATCAATAGTAAAAGTATGATTATTATAGCTATAGGATAGAAAATGAACCTTTAGTAGTCATTTGTATTCATATATAGCAACAATAACATTATTTAATTTAATGAAACAACAGATACTATTTACAATATCACCAAAAATATAAATAGTTTAGGTCAAATGTATAGATGGATACTTTTATAAATTATACATATGGATTTAAAAATTGACTGGAATATTTCAAATCTATAGTGATGTAAGCTAATTTAGAAATGAACTACTATGAATATACAGGTGTGTAATTTTCAGAAACTTCTTTTTAAAGAATAAATTATTTTTATTATTTTGTAATTTTTTCAAATTATTTGTTTTTCAAGTACAGTTGTCTGTAATTACCCCACCACTCCCCCCACCCCAGCCATCCCTCAAATTATTTTTTCTTTTTTAAATATTTAATTATTTTTCAAGTACAGTTCTCTGACTTTTACTCCCTTCCCAGCCCACCCCCCGTGCTCCCCACCTCCCTCCCATTTCCACCCCCTTAGCTGTTGTCCATGTGTCCTTTATACTAGTTCCTCTAAATCCCTCCCCTTTTTCCCCTGAAATTCCCTCCCCTCTGGTAACTGTCACCCTGTTCTCTATTTCAGTGTCTTTGTTTTTATTTTGCTTGCTTGTTTGTTTCATTGTTTAGCTTCCTGTTAAAGGTGAGATCATATGGTATTTGTCTTTCAACACCTGGCTTATTTCACTCAGCATAATGCTTTCCAGTTCCATCCATGCTGTTGCAAAGGGTAGGAGCTCTTTCTTTCTTTCTGCTGCATAGAATTCCATTATGTAAATATACCATAGTTTTTGAATCCATTAATTTACTGATGGGCACCTAGGTTGTTTCCAACTCTTGGCTATTGTAAATTGTGCTGCTGTGAACATTGGGGTGCATAGGTTCTTTTGGATTGGTGTTTCAGGGTTCTTAGGATATAATCCCAGCAGTGGAATTGCTGGGTCAAAAGGTAGGTCCATTTTTAGTCTTCTGAGAAAATTCCATACTGTTTTCCATAATGGTTGTACCAGTCTGCAATCCCACCAACAGTGAACTAGGGTCCCCTTTTCCCCACAACCTCTCCAACATTTGTTGTTTGTTGCTTTGTTTATGATGGCCATTCTGACAGGTGTAAAGTGGTATCTCATTGTGGTATTAATTTGCATCTCTCTGATAGCTAACAGTATTGAGCATCTCTTCATGTGTCTCTCGATGTTCTGTATGTTCTCCTTGGGGAAGTGTGTGTCCAAGTCCTTTTCCCATTTTTTAATTGGGTTAGTTGTCTTCTTAGAGTGGAGTTGTGTAAGTTCTTTGTATATTTTGGAGATTAAACCTCTGTCTGAGGTATCATTGGCAAATATGTTTTCCCATACATTCAGTTGTCTTTTTGTATTAATACTGTTTTCTTTAGCCACACAGAAGCTTTTTTATTTTGATGAGATCCCAGTTGTTTGTTCATTCCCCTATGTCCCTTGCTCTAGGGGACATATCGGTAAAAAAGTTGCTGCATGAAATATCTGAGATTTTTCTGCCAATGTTCTCCTCTAGGACTTTAATGGTGTCACAGCTTATATTTAAGTCTTTTATCCACCTTGAATTTATTTTGGTGTATGGTGTAAGTCTGTGCTCGTTTCATTTTTTTGCACATAGCTGTCCACTTCTCCCAACACCATTTGTTGAAGAGGCTATCTTTACTCCATCATAAACAAAAGCAAAGACAAAAACCATATGATCATATCAATAGACATGGAAAAAGCTTTTGATAGGGTACAACACTCATTTATGATAAAGGCACTCAGCAAAGTGGGAATAGAGGGAGCATTCCTCAACATACTAAAGGCCATGTATGTGAGACATACAGCCAACATCACACTCAATGGGCAAAAACTAAAATCTTTTCCACTAAGATCAGGAACAAGACAGGGTTGTCCACTTTCACAACTTCTATTCAATATAGTATTGGAAGTTTTAGCCACAGGGATCACACAAGAAAAGGAAAGAAAAGGCATCCAAATCAAAAAGAAGGAAACAAAACTGTCATTGTTTGCTGATGACATGATAGTGTACATGGAAATTCCTATAGACTCTACCAAAAAACTGTTCGAACTAATTAATGAATTTGTCAAAACAGCTGGTTAAAAAGTCAATATCCAGAAATCAAAGGCATTTTTGTATACTAACAATGAATCAGCAGAAGCAGAAATCAAGGGAAAAAATCTCATTTGATATAGCAAAAACAAAAATAAAATATCTAGGAATAAACCTAACCAAGGAGGTAAAAGACCTGTATGCAGAAAACTACACAGCCCTGAAGAACGAAATCAAGGAAGACACAAACAAATGGAAACATATACCGTGTTTGTGGATTGAAAGAATTAACATCATCAAAATGTCCGTACTACCCAAAGCAATTTACAGATTCAATGCAATACCTATTAAAGTACCAATGGCATATTTCACAGATATAGAACAAATGCTTCAAAAATTTATATGGAACCATAAACGGCCCCAAATAGCAGCCACAATTTTGATAAAGAAGAACAAAGTAGGAGGGATCACAATACCTGATATCAAACTGTATTACAATGCCATTGTAATCAAACAGCCTGGTACTGGCATAAAAACAGGCACATAGACCAATGGAACAGAACAGAGAGCCCAGAAATCAACACAACTCTCTACAGTCAATTAGTATTTGAGAAAGGGGGCAGTAACCAAAATTATTATTATATTGAGCTATGACTGTGCTTAATTCCTCTGTCTTCAACAAATCAATACCACTTTGTAATTGCTCTTACTCCTCCTACAGTCAACTTAATTATTGGCATAGCTGCATCCTTAAAAGTAAGGTTTTCTGTTCTAAGAAAATGAGCTAACCTAAAACAACCATGCTATGCCAAGGGATTTACACAGTCTTATTTAATCCTTACCATGTTTCAGTAAAGTAAGCAATACTATCCTTGTTTAACTTTGGAAGATGTACAAAGTTCTGTTTTCTCTGTTTGTTATGTTTCTGAAATATACTCTTCTTTCAACAAAATTAGCACAAGGATAGTGTTTATGTACACTGAAAGTCTGTAGAGACTAAACAAAATTTAGTTATATCAATTAATTCTGTCAGTGGGTAAAATTTTTTATTTTTACATCATGGGATGTTTATTATTTAGTTAATACTACTCAAATGAATTTATTTCAAAACTACTTATAATTTTAAAATCTCATATTTATGTTTCTTCTAAATATTGACATTTCTTTATTATAAGGGTATTCATAGTTCATTTGGAGTACTTGAGAACCTCATCAACTTGTGGTAAACTGCTATATCTCTTTATAACAATATTCATTATATATGGATCTGTCCTTACAATATCTATAAATGTCTGTATCTATATTTATGTTTCTATGTATTTGTCTATCTTGATTACTTCAATTGGAATAATTTAATCTTATGAAACTGCCTATATCTACACAGATTACTTACTACATAATAAAATAAAACATACACATTCACATAACACATGTCTACACTGTTTCTGATCATGATCTATACTTCATCTAAACATTTATTTATAAAATACTGGTCAGGAGTATTTGTTTTTTATACTTGTTTTAATATGCCATAATTATCCTGGTATTTTTATCCTCTTGGTCTTTTTTTTTCTGGGACCCATACTTTAAAAAATTATGGTTGTGTAATTCAAAGTGATTAACTTGTCAAGAATAAAATAAAAATCAGCAAAAATTCTCAACTTCTTGTCTAGGCTCAAATTTTGAATTTTAATGTACACACTATTAAAAATTGGAGTTATGCAGTTCTTGCTGTATATCCACAATTGTTTTCACATGGAGACTTAAAATATAAACCCTAAGAAAGCTCTGTTTTCAAAGGGAAGGGGAGTACAGGATGATAGAAAGGGGTACAGTGGGAATAAATGGTGATGGAAGGGGGCTTGACTTGGGGTGGTGAACACACAATACAATATACAAATGATGTATTATAGAATTGTACACCTGAAACCTATACAATTTTATTAACAGGTATTCAATGAAAATTTCTCTATCAATCCATTATTACTTTGGTCATCAAATATCTCCTCAGTAGGGAAAGCCATTGTATAGAAATTATCCTTGATTGACACCCATATTTATAACATCACACATGAGCAGGATGTTATTCTTGAGCAGAATGGGATGCATTCTCTGACATCTTGAAGTGACAACTGCTGTTTAAATTCTTTAGTTAATAGAGACAAGGAGAGTAAGCCAATCTTGCTTTTATAGCATGCAACTGTGACAGATATAAAATTGAGTTCATAAATCCTAAGAAAAAAAAAAGCTTACACAGGACTGCATATGATGCACGAGTATTAAAAGGGAACTTCACGTAAGAGATCTAGTTAAGAAAAATAAGTGTTCCCATTTCTTATTTTTTGCCAGGATAATGCTTCCATTACTTTCTTGTCATCCACTGACAAATTCACTGGAAGTAACAAAATTGCCCAATTCACCAAAAGTATTTGCACTAGACAATAGATATTCCTAAGAAGGTCATTTTTCCTGTCTAATTGTTTGAATATTATGTTTGAAATATTAAAAGGTTTCTGTCTCGTGATTGTGGGTGCTTTAATAAAAAGGGGCCAACAACTCTATTCAACTGTACCCATTCCTCTTTTGACAGAATGTCATGGAGAAAACATTTTGCTTGATGAGGTAAACACTTGGCTCTAGAGAGTTTTCTACATCATTTGTAGTTTTAAAAATTTCAACAATAATTTCCTTCTAAGACTTACTATATTAAATTTAGTGTCAGATATTTTTCCATAATTAACTCCAAATTTTAGGATTTATAGATTCAGCTTGAGAAATATTTTAGATTGGAAATTTTCAACCCAATATATCTTAGTATGTTTGTCTCAACTTAGCATGGAAGGCTTTTATTACATGTTAAAATAATAAAGAATGCAAAAAAAGGAAAAATTTATAAATTCTGGTGAGCAAGCAGTGAGAATTTGTTTTTCTGGATGTTAGGTAGGTGATATAAAATCTTAGAGTTGTTTTAATTTCCATGGTACTTGTCAGGGAATATACAATTCCATCTTAAGCACTTCTATCATTTTCTCCCATTACTATACCCTATGCTTGATCTTACCATAGCACATGGTATGGTGTTTTGATATCAGTCAGCTAAAGCTGCAATAACTGCATAACAAATTATTTCAAATTCAATGGCTTAATTCAGTCACTCATTTGACTTTGAATCAGCTGTGGTTCAACTGATCTGGACTCACTGGACTCTGCTTCAACCTAAAGGTATGGTAAACTTAACTGCAATTAATGAGTCAGATTGTAGTTTACTCCATTTGAGTTTTAACTTATATCAATAGCTATGAGGTGCCTGAGAGTTTATGTTACTTGAAAGCTAACAAGTTACTTGCCACAGTTCCACAGATACTGGCAGAAGGATTGAGACTCCTTGGATAGTGACAGAACTTTATTATTTATTATTACAGCTATTATTATTTCATTGTATTTATTTTTATTGTTCATACCGCAGCAAACAGCATGAGATTCATGTTTTCCTTAGTTTCTCTCTTTTTTTAAGATTTTATTTATTTATCTTTAGAGGGGAAGGGAAGGAGAGAGGGAGAGAAACATCAATGTATGTTTTCCTCTTGTGCATTCCCTGCTGGGAACTGGTCTGCAGCCCAGGCATGTGCCCTGACTGGGAATCGAACCACGATTGTCTGGTTTACAAGCCCGCACTCAATCCACTGAGCTACAGCAGCCAGGGCTTCCTTGGTTTCTCTTAACCCCTAAACTCCACAGGGGGAATGTGGAGGCAGGTCCCGTTGGATGCTATGTATTTAGTGGGGCTCTGCACATGTGGGTAACTCTAAGTTTAGGAAACCAATATTTTAAAAGGAGGCTCCTAGCAAGCCTTTCCAACCATTGCCCAAAAGGAGCTATTACCCTTTTGTTTTGGTCAGGAGTCGTCCCTTGCTTCAGATGGAGATACAACTCTAACTTCCAAAGCTGTTTGCTCTACAAACATCCAGGCAAAGATGTTCCTGAGCAAAGCCATTGATTCCTTTGGCTCAGAAGACAGGCAGAAACGCAGGGCAGTCATGAAAGTTTATTTCCAAATATCTTTGTTGGACCAATGCCTACCAGGGTACATTCTTCTAATTTTAAACAGGATGTGCACATCTGCTAATATTCTATTGGGTGAAGTCAACCTACTAAGTCAAAAGTCAGTGTTGCAGGGCAGTATATATCACCCCAAGTGAAAGATGAGAGAGTTCCATTACTAATAGAATATAGAAATTACTGAAGTTCTCCTTCAAGTTACTCGTAATAGCGCATACAGTCTATGTTTTATTCACTACTGCATTTTCCGTGCACTGCTAAAATATTTCAGTAGGTGATTAGTTTGTTCATTTTTATTTTCCTTAGTGAATGAATAGCTATATCAGATGTTTGATTTAATTAAGGTAGCTTCAGAGATTATCTGACATATATATCTATGTGTGTGTGTGTGTATTCAATGATTACTGCTTCAATTGTATATAGTACTAAAATAACATTATAAGAATGTAGTTCCTGGAGTTAAACTATCAGTTTTAATCCCAAGGCTTCCACTTACATGGGTAAGTTACTAAGCATTTATGTACCTCAATTTCTTTATCAGTGAAGGGTCTAAATGTAGTACCAACCTCATGGAGTACTTGAGAGCATCAATTGAATTGATACATGAAAAGAACTTAGAACAGGTCTAATGCATATCAAGTGCTCTGAGTATTGGGCATCATCATTATTAGGCATGTAATTAGGAAATTTACATGTATTAATTCTAACTCTAATAATAACCTATGAGTTTGTATTATTCTCCTATTTAAAGTAATCAAGTACTAAAGATTTAGAAATTAACTAAAATTTATATCTCCTTCCACTACCAAGGAACTATTTCATGTGAGTTACAACTATCATATCTATAGTAAATATGTATTCAAGGGTAAATTTTGAATATTTGTAAGTGGGAGCTAAATAGGCTTTCAATATTTGTACTCTACCTCAAAATTTGAAAATATTCTTAGAAAATTATTGAGTTCTTTGTCCTGAAGGATAAAGTGAGAATGCCATGATAATAATGATAGTAATAATTATAATAATAATACTAAAAATTTAAAAATAATCAAAAACTGCTTAAATGTCTTTGAGATTTGAATATGTCTTTTAGATTAATGAATACATATATATTCATTTATATATGCTATAGTAACTATACACACATATATAGAGATTTTTTATTTTTTATGTTATCCTTTTTTTAAAATAATGCATATTTATTTCTCAGTTCTAGATGCTTGGAAGTCCACAATTGAGGTGCAGGCAGCTTTTCTGCCTGGTAAGAACTTTCTTCCTAGCTCATAGATGGCCATCTTTTTGCTGTGTCTTCCCATGGTGGAAGGGAGAGAACTCTCTGGGGGCTCTTTTTAAAAGTATTATTTTTCAGTTACAGTTTACATTCAATATTATTTTGTATTACTTCCAGGTTTACAGCAAAGCTCTTAGACAATTACATACTTTACAAAGTGTTCCCCCAATATATCTAGTACCCCCAAGCACCATACATAGTTATTATAATATTATTGATTTTATTATGTGACTATTTTGTAACTACCAATTTGTAGGCTATCTTTTACAGTTTTCAAGGTACTTTACAATGGATTTTAATTTTGACAATGTGGGAATCATCAAGAAAATAGTTTTTTTTTAAGTGCATTGAGCCCATTGTAATGCTGGTTTTCCAAATAGCTATGCAAGCATGTTCCTTATTAGTGGGAATGCCTGTCAAAATTCCAGAATAAAGGCTGCTGAAAATGCATAGACTTGGATATATCCAGACAGCTTTAAGGAATTAAGATTAACTTATGGAAGCCAATGAACACCCTTGGAAATATTGGCCTGCTGCCCTGCTTACATGATTCCCAGCAGCCTTACCCTATGAATAAAAATGTCGCTTATTAGCAGGTGCAACAGGTGCAAGAACCTAAAGATATTTGGGGGCTTTGTCAAGAGAAGAGCTCACCCAAAAGATATTGCAGTCAATGTCTGATGGTGAATTCTTAGCTTGGCTTTTCTGGAGTTGAGAGGCCTTTTAAGTTCGATATGAATATTATTTATGGAAAATTCAAGCAAAGCAGATTTAAAATTTCTGTATGGTTAATTAATATTCTTGCTGCACTTACATAAATAATCAAGCCAAGTTAATTGAAACTAGACTTATTTTACAAATAAATAACCTTAATTTGGCTATCTTTGGTAAAAGTGGGAGTAATTTTGGAGAAAAACACATATTTCAATAAAAATTATAATGTACATTTGTGGATAGTAGATTCTAAACAAAAGGTTGCTGAGTGTGCACTGCTACTAAATGACTCAGTTCTAAAATCTGTAATGTTTTTTCCTACTCATTATGTAAACAGAACATAACTTTCCCTCTAAGATTCATGGTGTTCTTTCTGTTGACCTTAATAAATCCTGTCTTCCGAATACACTTTTTGGGGGGCATATTTTTAAATCTTAGTCTGCATTTTATTAGGGCCATGCATGTATGTATTTCTCACTCAGTTGGTTAATTAGTGCCTAAGATGGTGAACCTCTATCTCATCAAATAAGAAGGAAATATTACCCTTTCACGACAGCATGGGTGGGTCTAGAGTTTTATGCTAAGTGAAATAAGCCAGTCAGAGAAAGACAAATACCATATGATATTATTTATGCATGGAATACAATGAACAAAATAAGCTAACAAAATGGAGACAGACTCATGGATACAGAGAACAGACCGACAGATGTCAGAAAGCAGAATGTTGGGGGCTGAGTGAGAAGGGTGAAGGGATTAAGCAAAGGAAAATTAAAGAAAGACTCATGGACACAGACAACAGTATGGTGATTGCCAGAGGGAAGGGGATGGAGGGAGGTAGAATATGGTAGGGAGTGATGAATAATAATGGAAAGAGACCTGACTGGGGGTGGTGAACAGACAATACATTGTGCAGATGGTGTGTTATAATTGTATACTTGAAACCTATATTATTTAATTAACCAATGTCACCCTAATAAATTCAATAAAAAGAAATTCAAGTTCTTCTTTTTCTTTTTTCTTATTTCCCTCTTGAGTTAGCTCATTGAGGTGAGTGTTCAGAACTCTGGGCATGCTTGTCAAAAGCAGAGCATGTGTTTTGGCTGAACCTGGAGGGCAAGGAAAGAGTTCCAATAATGTACTGTCATCTGGTACAGAACACTCTCTGCGTTGGTGCTGGAGCAAAGTCATATTTCCTGCTTCATCTCCACAGAACATGTACATGTATATACTACCTTGTACTATTTTGGTTAGCTAAGCTGAGGTTGCCATCTGGCCAGATGTTGAGTAGGAAAATTAGCATAGGTATGGAAGTTTTTAAAAACATCTTTGCCTTTTATTTTAAAAGTTATTCATATGTATAGTATTAAAAATTAGAAAATAGAGAAAAGGTTGGAAAAAAGTGGTGAGATCACTCATAATGTCACCATCCAGAATAACCATAGGTAAAATTTTAGAGTTTATTCTTCCAGACTTTTGTCTATGTACTTATATGCAAATAGATAGGCATGTATATATGATATAAATACATAATATAAGTATACACACAAGAGATGATGTACACTGATATAGATTCCATTTAAAATGGCATAATATTTTATTCTGTTTAATACCAAGATTTTATTGTAATAAATATATGGGATTCTTTCTATATCACATCATTTGAAATGGCTGCTTAGTGTCCCTTTGTGAATATAGCATGGCTTATTTAACCAACTTGCTCATAACTCTAACTGCTATAAAAATCCAAACCTCCAAATTTTAGTCACTTAACTCAATAAGACTTTATTTGTGCTTTATGTTTTGGGTTAATGGAAGGCTTTTTTTCCTACTTGTTGTCCTAAGTGGTGCTACTCCAATTTTGCTCCCCTTCAGGGTCTTTCTCTCTCTACTCCATGGGAACAGAGTATGACAGATCTCTCTTGGGAGCTTTTCACTGATTAGACCTAGAAATAGCATTTGTCATTTCTTTTTATAGCTAAAACCTTTTTACAATGGAAGAAGGACATCAAATCTGTGACCACCAATTAATGTTCTCTGCCACAAAATGGTTTATATTTTTCACTAAAATCAGTACCACCATGAAAACAACTTTAATCCACTGTACTGCTTTAAATTGTCCTTTTTAATAAGATACTTTGCTTATTATATTGGTATTTTGTAATTTTGGTTATTATGTCTTTTTAGCAAGAAAAATAATTCCATTTGTTATATTTACTTAAACATTTTCTGATATTAATTTTAGCTTATTTCCTTTGTATTATTGTATAATTATAATAAATATGTTTACAATAATTCAAACAACAAAGCAGTATATATTACAAATTGTCTCCTTGATTCTGTGTCACTCACGTATCAAAGATAGTCAATATTGCCCTGGCTGATGCAGCTCAGTGGACTGAGCATGGGCCTGCAAACCAAAGAGTCGCTGGTTTGATTCCCACTCAGGGTACATGCCTGGGTTGTGTGCCAGGTCCCCAGTAGGGGGTGTGTGAGAAGCAACCACACATTGATGTTTCATTCCCTCTCTTTCTCCTTCCTTTCTCCTCTCTAAAAAAAATAAAATAAGATGTTTATACAAAAAGATAGAATTCACCATACATTGATGTTTCTCTCCCTCTCTCCTTCCCTTCCCCTCTAAAGATAAATAAATAAAATCTTAAAAAAATATAGAATTCATAATTTGTTCTATTTCCTAGTATAATTTTTCTATTTTATTAAACATATAAATCTTAAAATGTATTGTTGTTTCTTTATTAAAATTATATTATCGCCTCCTTGGTAGTCTATTGGGTCTTTACTTAATAAAAAATAAATAACATCTCTGTTCAAAATTTCTAAGTCTAATTAATTCTTTTAAATAATGACCATCAAGAGTGCATGCTATTTTTTCTGCTTCAAATCATCAAAAACATTTTGGAGGAGACTCCTACTAATTAGTGTAAAATAATATTTCTTTGTTTTTGTTTCCATGCTTACTTGGGAAATTAGGTCATTGTTAGGGGCATGATCTAATTTTCCTCTTCTGTTATACCCTTTGATCACTTTTCTTCTTTTTTTGGTTGCATATATATATATATATATATATATATATATATATGATTATATTTGCTTTATACATTTTACACATATCTCTTCCTATCTGTCATGTCTTTAATGTTGCAGATTTCTGTTCATATAGGCTTTGTACATTTTGATGCACTTGAAATTATAGAAAATGCCTTTATGGATTTTGCTTTTTCATTCTTCAGAAAGGTATCAATGTTAATAAAGTTATATTTCTCAGTTTTTAAGAGTTGTGATTAGTTGGCATTTAATAAATATGTTCTCAAGCCTAAAGGCATGGAATTAGTTTACTTTTTATAATAGTTTTTATTTTTTCACATTTAGTTTATTAATCTTTGTGAAATTTAAGAAAAGCTAGCTGTCCTAGTGTGATTGATTGGGTAGTCAATTCTTCTTCGTTTATGTATTTTCTGTACTCATCAAGTACTCAGATAAACTTGAGAGTCTTTCTGAACATCTTATTGTGTTTCATTGGTTTATTTGTTTCTCTTTGTGAGTAACACCTGTTTTGATTATTATTTTTATTTTTTATTTATTAATTTTTTTATTTATCAAATATTTATTTTTGCTCTGGAAGCATACATAATGAAATCTTGCTAGCTATCCAAAGCCAGCTTCACCTATAAGTCCTGTCTTTTTTTTCCCACTTTCCAGCACCTTTAATACCTTTCATGCCATATTTTATTTCTTCTGAAAAAATGTTGATTAATACTTCACAATGTGACATATATATGTGTGTATATATCTTCTTCTTTTTTATTACTTTTTTATTTTAATTAATTTTATTTAGTTATTTTTCAAGTACAGTTTTTTTGTCTATTTCTCCCATCCCAGCCCCCCCTGCCCCGTGCTCCCCACCTGCCTCCCATTTCCTCCCCCCCAGTCCTCATCCCTGTGTCTTTTATACTTGTTCCTCAAAATCCCTCCCCTTTTTCCCCCTTAAATTCCCTTCCCTCTCCCCTCTGGTCACTTTAGAGTTGTTTTGTAACTTTCAAAATTCTCTCTTCTTTCCATATTAATTTGTGAATTGATGTCATTGTTCCACAAAAATAACCTGTTGGGATTTTTATTAAAATTGTATTGAATTTAAAGATGATTTTGAAGTGGTATTGACACTTGATAATAGTGTGTCCTTGACTTTCATACTTTCTTATCTTGCTAAATACTTCATTTGATATAGCTTTGTTTTTTCTCTGGAAGTCAGGGAAAGATGGAATTGAGGGACAAATATTTATCCTGAAACTAGACTCTTAAAATATAGAACCCACTGTCCTTCAACCATATAGTTTTTTTTTTGTCATGGGATAACATGTTCTATAAAAAATACTGTGCCATTGTTTGAGGTATAAGGTCTAATCATGGACAACTGTGTTCTGATTGTGCTCCACCCTGCCCACTCCAAATACAGTTGGCCTCAGTGAAGTATAATGTCACACAGGCAACTTGAAAGTTCCTATAACTCATGTCTTTCCAGATCATACCCTATAACTCCACCATGTAAACAGAGAGATCTAGATGTGAGATTTCAAAATTCTTATTTTTGGAGCAAAACACTGTAACTCCATAACCTCCTCTACATAACACAAATATACCTCTAGGGTGATTAATGTTTGATGCTTTTTCAAAATCCCTGTATACAAAATCTCCAGAATATCAGACAAATGAAGAGACAAATGGGAGAAGTCTTATTGGGGATGAGGAGGAGAGGTGATTTATCTACTTAGAAAAGACTATTGGGATGGGCTACATGTGGGATGGGGGAGCAGGGGACACAATTTGGAGGAATAGTTATGACATTGGGTTCACTGTCCTGGTGAGGGGTGAGAACAGAGAGAGACTTGGAGAGGAAATTTGAATAGCTGAAAAGCAAGTTTATCCCCTTTTCATATTTGTGTGTTAAGCATATCTTTAGTCTGCTACAGTAGATAAAGCCCTGGGCACCCAGGTGATGTCTATGCATCTGTGGCTTTGACAAGCACAGTGAGGTGAGAGATGTGGCAGAAGTTAGGTGCATGCTTTGGAAGGAAGATACTGGAAGATGTATTCCCAGTACACTCTCCTCACTCAGAATTGCAAAAACATACATTTCTGTATGTACTAAGAGGTTACATACCACTTACTAAGTGAAAACTTGAAAAATATTTAAAATGAAAAATAGGGCACGTAAGTAGGTAAAACACCAGATCCACTGCATGAATTTGAATGTGACACTGGCCTTAACATTTGTACTCTTGAAAACACATCCTGGGGATTTTAATCTCACATATTATCAGAATCGATCCCTCATGTTGGCACAAAATTCATTTCTGACTGAGGTGAGAATGAGGAAATGGAGCAGTTATTGCCTTTCTACAAGGGAGTGAACTTTATCCCCATAACACTGGGCACACAGTGAAGCCTGCTGGGTTTTCCAGAAGTAGACCCAGTGACTGGGAGACAGGAACTCTGGGCCTGGGCAGCCACTCCTCACGTTCCTTGTGGCAACGTCCCTTCAACAGGCAGTGTGGCCTGTGCATCTATAACATGGCAGCACATGATATGCTGTTATTAATATCCTTTCATCCCTGCTTTGCTTACCCTTCATAAACACTTACTGATATTGTAAAATCTGTTTATATAAACTGAATTATTTAAAATATGCATCAATTTCAAAACTTCTGTTAACATTTTTAAAATTTTTCTTTAGTTATTTTTCAAGTACAGTTTTCTGTCTATTTCTCCCATGCCAGCCCACCCTCACCCCGTGCTCCCCACCTCCCTCCCATTTCCACCCCCCTTAGTTCTCCTCTCTGTGTCCTTCCTATTTGTTCCTCCAAATCCCTCCCCCTTTTTCCCCTTAACTTCCCTTCCCTCTCCCCTCTGGTCACTGTCCCCTTGTTCTCTATTTCAGTGTCTTTGTTTTTTTTTTTTTTTGCTTGATTGTCTGTTTTGTTGTTTAGCTTCCTGTTAAAGATGACATCATATGGTATTTGTCTTTCAACACCTGGCCTATTTCACTCAGCATAATGCTTTCCAGTTCCATCCATGTTGTTGCAAAGGGTAGTAGCTCCTTCTTTCTTTCTGCTGCATAGAATTGCATTGTGTATATGTACCACAATTTTTTGATCCATTCATTTACTGATGGGCACCTAGGTTGCTTCCAACTCTTGGCTATTGTCAATTGTGCTGCTATGAACATTGTGGTGCATAGGTTCTTTGAAATTGATGTTTTAGGATTCTTAGGATATAATCCTAGCAGTGGAATTGCTGGGTCAAAAGGCAGGTTGATTTTTATTTTTCTGAGAAAATTCCATACTGTTTTCTATAATAGTTGCACCAGTCTGCAATCCCACCAACAGTAAACTAGGGTCTCCTTTTCCCCACAACCTCTCCAACATTTGTTGTTTGTTGCTTTGTTTATGATAGCCATCCTGACTGGTGTAAAATGGTATCTCATTGTGGTTTTAATTTGCATCTCTCTGATAGCTAATGATTTTGAGCATCTCTTCATGTGTCTCTGGTATTCTGCATGTCCTTGGAGAAGTGTTTGTTCAAGTCCTTTTCCCATTTTTCAATTGGGTCGATTGTCTTCTTAGAGTGGAGTCGTGTAAGTTCT
Organism: Artibeus jamaicensis; assembly: GCF_021234435.1. NCBI lineage: Eukaryota > Metazoa > Chordata > Mammalia > Chiroptera > Phyllostomidae > Artibeus > Artibeus jamaicensis. The sequence goes on along the minus strand of NW_026522028.1, from coordinate 1,935,353 downwards.
TTGTATATTTTGGAGATTAAACCTCTGTCTGAGGTATCATTGGCAAATATGTTTTCCCATACAGTTGGTTGTCTTTTTAATTTAATACTGTTTTCTTTAGCCACACAGAAGCTTTTTATTTGGATGAGATCCCATGTGTTTATTCTTTCCTTTATATTGCTTGCTCTAGGGGACATATCAGTAAAAAAGTTGCTGCGTGAAATATCTGAGATTTTCTTCCCTATGTTCTCCTCTAGGACTTTAATAGTGTAACAACTTATTTTTAAGTGTTTTATCCACCTTGAATTTATTTTGGTATATGGTGTAAGTTGGTGCTCAAGTTTCATTTTTTTTTGCACGTAGCTGTCCAGTTCTTCCAATACCATTTGTTGAAGAGGCTATCTTTACTCCATTTTATGTTACTGCCCCCTTTGTCCAACATTAATTGACTGTAGAGCGTTGGGTTTATTTCTGGGCTTTCTGTTCTGTTCCATTGGTCTATGTGCTTGTTTTTATGCAAGTATCAGGTTGTTTTTATTACAGTGGCCTTGTAATACAGTTTGATATCAGGTATTGTGATCCCTCCTACTTTGTTCTTCTTACTCAAAATAGCAGCTGCTATTCGGACTTGTTTATGGTTCCATATACATTTTTGAAGTGTTTGTTCTATGTCTGTGAAATATGCCATTGGTACTTTAAGAGGCATTGATTGCATTGACTCTGTATATTGCTTTGGGTAGTATGGACATCATGATTATGTTAATTCTTCCAATCCATGAACAAGGTATATGTTTCCATTTGTTTGTGTCTTCCTTGATTTCTTTCTTCAGGGCTGTGTAGTTTTCCACATACAGGTCTTTTACCTACTTAGTTAGGTATATTCCCAGATATTTTATTTTTGTTTTTGCTATTTCGAATGGGATTTTTTTCTTGATTTCTGCTTCTGCTGATTCATTGTTGGTATATAAAAATGCCTTTGATTTCTGGATATTGACTTTGTAACCTGCTGTTTTTCCAAATTCATTAATTAGTTTGAGCAGTTTTTGGGTAGAGTCTATAGGATTTTCCATGTATACTATCATGTCATCTGCAAACAGTGACAGTTTTGTTTCCTCCTTTCCTATTTGGATGCCTTTTATTTCCTTTTCTTGCCTGATCGCTGTGGCTAAAACTTCCAATACTATATTTAATAGAATTGGTGAAAGTGGGCATACTTGTCTTATTCCTGATCTTAGTAGGAAAAGCTTTTAGTTTTTCCCCATTGAGTGTGATGTTGGCTGTAGGTCTCTCATATATGGCCTTTATTATATTGAGGAATGCTCCCTGTATTCCCACTTTGCTGAGTGTTTTTATCATAAATGGGTGTTGTACCTTATCAAAAGCTTTTTCCACGTCTATTGATATGATCATGTGGTTTTTGTCTTTGCTTTTCTTTATGTGATATATTACATTTACTGGTTTGTGAATATTGAACCATCCTTGCATCCCTGGGATGAATCCCACTTGGTCATGGTGTATGATCTTTTTGATATATTTTTGGATGCAATTTGCCAATATTTTGTTGAGAATTTTAGCATCTATGTTCATCAGCGATATTGGCCTGAAGTTTTCTTTCTTTGTTGTCTCTCTATCTGGTTTTGGAATTAGGATAATGCTGGCTTCATAAAATGAGTTTGGGAGTTTTCCATTCTTCTGGACTTTTTGGAATAGTTTGTGGAGAATAGGGGGTAGTTCTTCCTTAAATGCTTTGTAGAATTCTCCTGTGAAACCATCTGGTCCGGGGCTTTTGTGTGATGGGAGTTTTTTGATTACTGCTTCAATTTCTTTTGCTGTTATTAGCGTGTTTAGATTTTCTGCTTCTTTTCATTGAGTTTTGGAAGACTGTATTTTTCCAGAAATGTGTCCATTTCCCCTGGGTTTTCAAATTTCTTGGCATACAGTTCTTCATAGTAATTTCTTACAATCCCTTCTATTTCTGTGGTATCAGGTGTAATCTCTCCTCTTTCATTTCTGATTGTGTTTATTTGTGTCCTCTCTCTTCTTTTCTTGATGAGCCTACTTAAAGGCTTGTCTATTTTGTTTATCTTTTCAGAGAACCAACTCCTGTATTCATTGATCCTTAGAATTGTGCTTTTAGTCTCTATGTCATTTAGTTCTGCTCTGATCTTGGTTATTTCCTTCCTTCTACTTGCTTTGGGCTGTTTTTGTTGTTGTTCCTCGAGTTCTTGCAGGTGTAGAGTAAGGTTGTTTGTTTGAAATGTTTCTATCTTCTTTAGGTAGGCCTGTATTGCTATAAACTTCCCTCTCAGGACTGCCTTGGCTGTGTCCCATAAGTTTTGGGTTGTTGTGAGATCATTTTCATTTGTTTCCAGGAACATTTTGATTTCATCCCTAATTTCATTGTTGACCCATTCGTTATTTAATAGCATACCATTCAGTCTCCATGATTTTGGGTGCTTTGGCTTTTTTCCTTTGGGATTGGTTTCCAATTTCAGTCCCTGGGGTCAGAGAAGATGCTTGGTATGATTTCAGTTTTCTTAAATTTCTTGAGGCTTGTTTTGTGTCCTATCATGTGGTCTATTTTTCAAAATGTTCCATGTGCATTTGAAAAGAATATTTATTTACCTTCTTTGGGATGAAGGGCTCTGTATATATTAGTTAAGTCCATTTCATCTAGGGTGTTGTTTAATGCCACAATACCTTTGTTGATATTTTGTTTGGAAGATCTGTCTATTTTTGACAGTGGGGTGTTAAAATGCCCTGCTATAATTGTGTTGCTGTCAATATCTTTCTTGAAGTCCTCTAAGATTTTCTTGATATATTTGGGTGTCCCTTTGTTTGGTGTATATATATTTATGATGTTAATGTCTTCTTGGTGGATTCTTCCCTGCAGTATAATGAAGTGATCTTCTGGGTCTCTCTTTATGGCCCTTTTTTGAAGTCTATTTTGTCTGATATGAGAATTGCTACCCTAGCTTTTTTTTCCTTGTTTCTTTGCTTGGAAAAATTGTTTCCAGACTTTCACTCTTAGTCTGTGATGGTCTTTTGTTCTGAGATGCGTCTCTTGTAGGCAGCATATGTGTGGGTCATGCTTTCTTATCCATGACACTATTCTGTGTCTTTTGATTGGAGCATTTAATCCATTTACATTTAAGGTTATTATTGATAGGTACTTATTCATTGCCATTTTTATACCTGTGTTCCTCTCTGTCTCCCTCTTATCCTTCCTTCCCTTAAAGCAGTCCTTTTAGTATTTCTTGTAGGGCTGGTTTGGTGGAGGCATATTCTTTTAAACTTCTTTTGTCTTGGAAGCTCTTTATTTGGCCTTCTAGCTTGATTGAGAGCCTTGCTGGGTAAAGTAGCCTTGGTTGTAGGCCTCTGGTTCTCATTACTTAGAATATTTCTTGCCATTCTCTTCTTGCTTGAAGTGTTTCCATTGAGAAGTCAGTAGCTAACCTTATTGGGGCTCCCTTGTATGTTACTTCTTTTTTCTCCCTTGCTGCCTTTAAGATTCTCTCTTTGTCTTGGAATTTTGCCATTTTGATGATGATGTGTCTTGAAGTGGGCCTCCTTGGGTTCCTCTTGGTTGGGACTCTCTGTGATTCCTGGATTTGTGTGACTTTTTTTCTCATCAAATTAGGAAAATTTTCTCTCATTACTCTTTCAAATAGGTTTTCTGTCCCTTGTTCTTCTTCTCCTTCTGGTATTCCTATTATTTGGATATTATTACGTTTCATATTGTCTTGCATTCCTCTTAATCCCTCTTCATTCTCTCTGAGACTCTCCATTTTCATGCTCTTTCTGTGAGATGCTTTCTACTTTGTCCTCCGACTCACCAATCCGATCCACCGCCTCATCTATTCTAGTTTTGAAACTTTCTACTGTGTACTTCAATTTGGAAATTGTATTCTTCATTTCCTCTTGTCTCTTGCTGATAGTTTCTATTTCTTTTTTCATTTTGATTTAGTTTGCAGAAAGATCATTGTAGTTCTCCTGTAGTTTCTGATAGCTCATTGTGAGCTCTTTGAACTTTGTAATAACCAGTGCTTTGAATTCAATATCCGATAATTGATTAGCCTCTATTTCATCTAACATTCTTTCTGAAGTTTCTGCTTTTTCTTTCATTTGGGGATTGTTTCTTTGTCTTCCCATTGTTTGAGAGTCTTCTTTTTAGTCTCAGCTTCTTAATTGATCTGTTCTGACTCCCTGGGTTTATGGTGTGAACTTCTGTGGTATAATACCTGTGAATTTCAGTGGTGCAGCCTCCTTCAGGTATTTTGATGTTCTCCGTCCCCACCTAGTCTCATGCTGGTCCTTGCTCTGGTCCCTGCTTTGGTCACCTACCACTACTGAGTGTCTGAGCTCCCAGGCCAGTTGCTACGGCAGCAGCACAGGGGCTGCCAGGATCCCGGCTCCCATAGCTGACTCCTCTGGAGCCCAGATCCGTTGTTGGGGCTTGGATTGTCGGGCTCCCGTAGCTGACTCTCTGGCTCCCAGGCCTGTCTCTATGGCAACGGCACAGGGGCCTCCAGTGTCCCAGCTCCTGTAGCTGACTCTTCGGATGCCCAGGCCCGTCACAGGGACCTCTAGTGTCCTGGCTCCCATACTTGACTCCCTGGCATCCAGTTCAGTCTCTATGGCAGCAGCACAGGGGCTGCGTGTGTCCCAGCTCCCGTAGCTGACTCTGCTGCTGTCTCGTGTTTCAGTGTTAGTCACAATCTCTGGTCTTTTAATTTCAGAAATGCTTGGTAACCGATGATTTATTGTGCTGTTTCTCTGTAGATCTGCCAGGATTTTCACCCACAAGTATGGGAGCTAGAATCCGCTCCATCCTACTCTGTCACCATCTTCAATACTCCCCTTCTGTTTTAACATTTTTGGTTTCCAGACATCTGAGGGACACAGCTCCATTAGGAAAATTTCATTTACTCCCTTTTTACAGGCAACAGTGAAGAAACTGCCTTATTCTGGCTCAAGGGCACATGTTTTCCTGAACAGCTTCCCTCTGGGAGAAATAGAAGGTCCCCAGTAGTGTTGATGAGATGTGAACACCTGTGTACTGTCCTGGTGGTCCCCCTGCAGAACCCTTGCTTATGTTCTGTTACTCTCTAGTCAGGGGTCCTGAACACCTTTACCTCCTTTCCTTTCAGCCCCTCACACATTTCTGAACTGTCGTTTTCATCCCTCCTTCTTTGGAAAGAATGACTTGACGCTGCCTGTCTGATCATAAGCGATGTGCTTGGAAAGCCGGGTGCAAAGATAAACAGGGACTGCTGCAGGGCTACACACACTGGAAATCACATTTCCCCAGCTTCTCTGTTGTTCCAGTGAATTAGATTGTAGTTTACTGTGCCTTTGGCATTTTGCTTTGTCCTAGACATCCCATCATTTGAAATTTTCATCTTCCAGGGTAATTTCAGGTGCCTTTGGAGATGCGAGTTAATTCAGATGAGCTGAATGTTATTAAATGATAAGAAGAGCATCACAAACCAGGACAGCTGTGGACCTGCCCGGGCATTATGCTGTGCACTGAACGTATGTGAGATAACCTCGCCTTCACACAACACTGTGAGGGGATTCGTGACCACCACTCCCAAATGACAAATGTACAAACTGAAGGTCACGGGTGTTATGAAACTTACCCAAGGTCACACAGGTGAAGAGTTTGGACCAGAATTTGGGTGCAAGGATATGACTCCAGAGACTGTGCTCCTAACCTCCGGTGCATGGATTCAGGCCACAGTGACCACGCGTGTTCATCTTACAGACTGTTATGGAACCTGTCACAGATTTCCAACACAGCCTAAAATGAAGTATTTGGGGAGTGAATTGATTCTTTCTTTAATAGACATTTATTATGGATGCTCTGTGCCAGGCATCTCTCCAGGAACAAACCAGACCGAGAAAGACCTTCAGCCTTGGAGGTTACATTCTGGTGGGTGGATGGAACAGTGATGATCAGTCCCCAGTTTTCCTGTGATTCTGTTGGCATGTGAGTGAATTGTTTGAAGAATCGATGAGTTATTGGAATACTGAAAATTTAAGCTGCAAGAATCAGTGCTTTAATCATTAATTTTTATTGTCATTGAGACAAGAACCATGTCTTATTCACGTGGACCTCCCCCATCCCCAGTGAGCACAGGGCCTTGAAATCTAGCTCTGGTGGCTTCTCAGAAATTGATGAATAACAAATTATTATGGAGTTAACAATTATGTGTGGTGCTTTTTTTCATTTTTCTAGAAGAGATTGCCATTTGTTCTTGTGAGTCATATAAACCCAGTCTGATTTTTAATAATAGCTACATGTTTTTAAGCTGTTTTATAGCCTTCCCTGATCATAATAATGGAGAGTGGAGAAATGGAGAAATGGAGAATGCAAGGCAGTGCAATGTACAAACAGATGCTATATTTCAGAGGTGTCCAAATACATTTTATTAACTAAAGTACCCTTAATTTTTTAGTGAAACAACTAGCAGCAAGTATTCATGCCCTGCTGTGTGTTTTGGGCTGTACCATTTGTAAGTGGAGGCTTCATTGTCTAGAATCTCATTCTCCATTTCTCTGGAATTCATTGGTAGTTATCACTTTTCTCTTTACTGAACACTAAACACTCTTCCAAAGGAGGAAAATAATTTTTCATCCTTTATTTCCATTTTACATTTTAGATGTTTTGAAAGGTAATGTTGTGTGGATTCCTGTTCTCAGCAAATTAAAAAATAAAACACTGTAACAAGCACTTGACAAATTGCATGCCAGCCAATGCTGCTGAGGGCACATGATGTCAGAATGCAGCTGACAAGGAGGTCGGTGGAAGACACCTGCCCAGAGAAAGCAGGCTTGCTCACGTTCTCCTCAGAGCAGGTGTCAGTGGGTGGGTAGGAAAGTGGGAACAGTCTCAGTTTTTAGGGAAATAGACTTTTAAAGCCAGAAGAAACCTGGAGATGGATATTCCTCCTTAAGGAAACAAAACACTGTTCCTGGCCCTCTTACAAATGTGGAAATAGGAGTTAAGGCAGGAGTAGAATCCAGATATCCTGAAGCTAGTGGGCTTTTCTTCCAGTTAATTAATTATTCCTCGCTTTTGACAATGAGCTGTCCTGGGAATATGTAGGTGATCAGTCACAGGCCTTATCCTAAAGGAGCACATTGTCCAGGTTAGATGTCCCCTTTACTCTGGAGAGAGAAAGTCTCGGAGTAAATAATACAGGATGTGATGTGTGAGTAATAATGAGGGAGCAGCTAATTACTTGGGACAGAGACTAATCATCAGAGAAATGAAAACTGAAACCACACTGGGATATCACCTCACACCAGTCAATACAGTTATTATTTTAAAAAAAACAACAAATAACAAGTATCGGTAAGGATGTGAAAAAGGCAATCCTTGTATACTGTAGGTGGGATTTTACATTAGTGCAGCCACTATGGAAGATACGGAGATTCCCCAAAACATTAAAAGCAGAAGTACCATATGACCCAGCAATTCTACTTGTGGGTCATTCTGTTTTTACAAAAAAATATGAAACCAATAATTCGGAAAGATATATTCACTCCTGTGTTCATTGAAGCATTACTTACAATGGCCAAGGTATGGAAACAGCCTAGGTGTTCATTGATAGGTGAGTGGATAAGGAAGGTTTTGTACATACATAGAGTGGAATATAACTCAGCCATAAAAATGATGCAACGACATGGATAAACATAGAGAGTATTATGCTAAGTGAAATAAGTTGGAGAGGGCAAAACAAAGACCATACATTTCATTTATACATGGAATCTGAAACAAACAAACCAACAAAACAGGAAGAAACTCATAGATATGTAGAAAAAATGATGGCTGTCAGGGGGGAAGGATGTGGGGGGTTGGACAAAAAAAGGGAAGGATCACAAAGTACAAGCTACCAGGTATAAAATGACTCACAGAGGTGTAATGCACAGCACAGGGAATGGAGTCAGGGACGTGGGAATACTGTGTGTGGTGCCAGGTGGGCACTAGACTTACTGTGGTGATCACTCACCAGGCAGAGACATGCTGAATCATCATGGTGTACACCCGAAACTAACATGATACTGTGTGTTGTATGTCAACTATAAGTTTGAAAAGATAAGGAAGGTTTTATTGGAAATCTAACTGAGGCTATGGATTTCTGGACCCAATTCCTTCCAAATTTGTTGCTTATGCTTATCTTTTATTTTTTCTTTGATTTCCTGAGAAATTTTTGTTATGCATTTATTTTTCCCTTTTTATTGTATTTATTGGGGTGATACTGGCTAACAAAATTATCCAGGTTTCAGGTGAACAATTCCGCAACATGTCATCTGTACACTGTATTGTGTGTTCACCAGCCCAGGTCAAGCCTTCTGGTCTTAAAGTTTAATAGGTTTAATTGCTATCCACATGGAATTGGCAAATCTGAAATCTGTAATAGGATTTGGAAGTACTGTAATGTCCCCTCTCTAGGTCACTGACTTGGATGTCACACAGCCTGCAGGTCTCTATGGTGACACCTGCAGTGTTACTTCTGACAGATTCTCAATAGTCTGTGTGAACAGAACCATCGGACCGATTCCAGCATTCGTGTCACAGTATTTCTTGACGAAGGTGACACTGATTGGCAGGCTCACTTGCAGCTGGAAATAGGGGCCAGAGCTAGCAGCACTGGGCTTGAATGATTCTGCTTGCTCTTGGCCTGTGTGTGGAGGAAGGTGTGACAGATGCACTCACTCACTAATAGGAATGGGTTCCTGCCTTACTGCTTTTCCCATATGGAATTCTTCCCCAAACTCAACATATTCTCATCAGGAGTAGAAAGTGGTTTTCTTTAAGGAAATACCAGAACTCTTGTTCCAGTGGCTTCCTAGAAATTCAGCACAGTGAGGTACATGGATTTGTAGGTAGACCATCTTAACCCACAGTCCTAAGGGGATTCACTCTTACCAATCACACTGATGTTTGCTTGCCAACGTCTGGTCTAAGTTGATTCCTGGTCCCATGTGGCTCATGTCAGATTTTCACACTATCTTCCCAACAGTTGCACCATCTCTTTTTATCTACCAAACTTGACACTACTGGTGCCCTGAATAAAGGACAGGCTGCCTGCTTTCCAGTTTAACATTGGTGATGCCTTATGTTGCATTATGGTGGTAACTGCAGAAATTAAAACTTGAGATTCATGAGGCACAATGTGCTCAACAAACCTGTGCTCTTATTTCTTCCTGCGACCCAGTAAGATTAAATAATTGTACTTCCCCTGAAACAACCCCTCCTTTTGCACTGTCTCACTTGGTTGGTCGACGTTTCTTCCCTCTGGGTAAATGTCAGTTTCTAACCACTGCCAACTTTGAATCTTTCTGCTCCCTTGCTTACAAAGTTCCCTTCATAAAACCTCGACAATATCTTTCAGAATTATTCCTCTTTATTTAAAGGTAAGTCTCCCCTGCTGGATTGTGAGATTTCAAAGACAGATCATTACTTATATGCTTCAGTGTTTCCCGATCCTAGACCAATGCCTGTGAACTAATATGTTCTCAATAATTGACTTATTGAATGAAGAGCTTCCTAGTTCATCTGCTGCTGCTAGTCTCTTCTCCAATGCATCTTCATTCATCCCATTACATTAAAATTCTTCAAGCAGAGCTCAAATCATAAAACTCTACTGGTTAAAAGCATTTTTGACATTATTCTGCTGCTTAAAAAATTAGGTGTGGACTCCTTAGCCTAATATTGAACACCTCCTTTGTCTTCATGACTTCCTAAATTTTCCCCAAATCACAGCTCCAGAAAACCCACAACAAAACTTTACGTGCTTTTCTCCTATCATGGTCTCACTTGTGTGTTCCTCATGATATTTCCTTCACCTCAAAGAGTTTTCCCTTTTCTTTTTCTCCAAGTCCCATCTTGATGTCTGCTACAATATAGTTACTGTGCCTCTGCAATCTGCAGTCATTCGACAGTCCTGTAGGCTGTTCCTAACATGACCCAGGCATTTGTGGGTAGCAGAGGTCACACATAATAGGAAATAGCATTGTGCCCTAGAGGAACCTAATTCTAGTGGATAAACAGATGTATAAGCTCTAAACCACAGTGAAAAGTGTGCATGTGGCACTCCAGGTTCTCAGGGGATACACACCTACCCTGGGGCGGAGAGACTGTGAGGAAATGCGCCTTGTGGAGGCTGTGTGTGGATTGTTTCCAAAATTAGCTAGGAGTTAGCTAGAAAATGGAATGAAGCAGACAGAGAGGGCAGCCATGAGCTTTGGGGATTCTAGCTTGGGCAGTACAACTGAATCTGTGCACATAATTCTCACACCAATTTGCCCACCTAGGAACTCCCACAGAATCACGTCTCTTACGGACATCCTGCTTGTTGCCCTATATTATAGTTATTAACCTGCTAATCCAATCTTCATTATTAGACAAGAAAATAATAACTAAGCCTGATTCATCTTTTTTTAATCCCTTAAGAGGCTTCCAAAATGTCTTCCATCTACACAGTACATGATTGTATGTGTAATATTTGTTGAATGGATGAATATTTTTGATTGAATTTCCCTGAATTCTCAGGAGAGTTTGAACTCTTAATATTTGGGTCACAACTCTCAATAGAGGCTTCCCGAGGTGGTCTCTTACTTTTAGGGTATGTACAAGAGGAAAGTAGCAGGGAAGCTACTTAAATGTAAGAGAAATAAGGCTCTGATAATCATCATGATATGTTTTCTGATGTTATAAAATCATACTTAACATATTAAATGATAGCATATGCTAGCAAAGCAACTCAAATTCCCTATGCCAGCCTTGCTAATACCTGTAACATTTGTAGGGCTTGTAACAAGAACTAAGAAAGCCCACATAACATAAACCTATGCGTTTAAAAGTTATAAATGACACTAAAAATGGTTAAGTAGCATGTGTTTTATGCTCCTATGGTACCTTCCTAATCACCTGGAAGGTTTAAATTATAGATGATCAGACTCTGTGAAATGATAGGTTAGAAGGTAGCAGCACCCTTGTTATACAGTAATATTAATGTTATTTTTAAACTCTCTCATTGTGATTTCTGACATAGTCCTATAAAAAGGTGTAGCCCTTACTAGCTGATTTACTTCTTTTCAGCTCAGTAGCAGTTGATTCTTCAAATTTGAATTATTGCAGAGCTGTGATTCAGTCATTAAAGTGACTGATCTGAATCAAGGTGTCATCTTGCTAGTTGTTGCTCTCATCTTAACAAGCAATTAGAATCAATTATGTAGTCATCTATTTGATTGGTCACAACTGAGACTTTCTGTAACTAAAATAATTAAATCAGCTAAGTTTTTTGTGAATCCTGCATAATCTCCAACAGCATTTTAATGATTTTTTCTTCTGAATAAAGTATACATGATTGAAATAGCAAGAAAAAAGGTAAGGAAAAGCTTAATACTATACTCTACAGTGTCTCCTAAGGGAATAAATGAGACATTTTATATCAGCATGCATGTTCTAGAAGCATAAATAAATCATGAAATGAAGCAGAGGTCATTCAAAGGCAGGGGAAATATGCTGTTGAACAGTCTGTTCATTGCTAAACAGTCAGCAATGAAGATGCAGCAAAGCCACAAGCAAACCTATGAGTCGATTATCGAGATGCTCCAGGACAAGGTTTGAAAGGCCTAATGAATAGCCAGAATTCCAAATGAGATCTGTGAAGTTGACATTAAATGCAACTCAACTTTTATGTTGCATGATATTCATGACAATTACTATGTGTGGAAGAACCTGGATTCAGGGAGATATATGGCACAAATAAAGGCCTTCTTTGTCCTCCACTGCTTCTCCTTCACAAACTCTGCATGTGTTCTTGACACTTTTTAAATCCCCTGCACCCTTCTGGGAGGGCCGGGCTTCTCAGGGTAGCTCAGTGTGTTAGGCTATGATTCAAAGCAGTCTTCCTCCCCTCCCTTATTTTGGGGAAACTACTTCATTATTTCTAATTGTTTTTAATGAAGAAGTTTGAGCATATACAAATGTAGACAAGCTTACATAATGTACACTTAGTTACCCATTCCTGATCCCTAAATACCATCACCTCATAGTCAGTCCTGTGCCCCCTGCACTCTATTTATTTTCCCTTTCCATCTGTTAATTCTTCAGTTTGTATAACTAAAAGATAAACTTAAAAACATAACTGCAATACCATTTTTGCACTAAAAATAAAAATAGTTTATGTCATCAAATATCTAGTTAGTGTTAAAAATTACAACTGATTTCTACATCATAATTTTTAAATATTTTATTTCATACAGATCTAAATAATTCCTGTGTATTGTTATGATTGGTATGCATTTCATGCTCATTTAATCTATATATTTCCCCTTCACCTCCCCTACCTTCCCATTTCCCCTCTCACTCAGTAATAAAATAGGTGAGTCATTCTTAAGTACCAAATCCTATAGAAAATGAATCCTTCTGAAGTGGCTTCTAATCCTTACAAATGCACTGCGAATGGGACATTGAATCCCTCATTTTCTTTGGCCCATTACTGCATTTCAAACATAGGGGTGTCTGACTACAAATTTAGTGTCCTCTCCTGATAACATGAACCTTTTGATTTCTCCTCACAGGCACACAAATGTACCAACACCTACATCTTTACTGCTCAATGCCTTTGCCATGCAATTTTCTCTCACAGCCATTCTTTTCAGCAAAAGAGGAAGTTTATAATGCATTTCTTAAGATAAACTAATTCTTGCCAAGAGCTTTAATGAGAACTCAGGTGTGGAGTGGCACTTACCAAGCAACATCATGGATTAATTATTGACAAATCAAGTCTAACTTACCTCATTTCATTATTTTGACAAGGTTCATTCTTCACTACAATAGCATATGAGGGGAAAAGCACAGAAAGACAGTATTATGAACCTCATTAAGAAATTTTATTAAACTTTTCACAATATGGTAGTGATAGAGAATCAGGGCTTGCATGCTAGTCAAATTATTTAAATTCAAAAGGCAAAGCCAAATTAAAAAATTGTTTGACAGACAAATACTGAATATATATGCAGTGCCAAATGTTCAGCAACATTTGAGAAACTAAAAAGGGGAAAAGAACAAGGCATGACAAAGTTTGAACATGATGGTATGAATAATAAGAGACTCAGACTAAAAGTTTTTTTTTAATTTTATTTATTTATCTTTAGAAGGGAAGGGAAGGAGAGAGGGAGAGAAATATCAATGTATGGTTGCTTCTGGTGCATCCCCTGCTGGAAACTGGACTGCAACCCAGGCATGCGCCCTGATGGGGAATGGAACCGCGATCTTTTGGTTCACAGGCCCATGGTCAATCCACTGAGCTACACCAGCCAGGGCCCCAGACTAAAACTTCTTATCCAGTATGGTTTGGCTGCTGACTATCTTTCTAATTATTTACTCTGTACGTATGATTCTTAAGGGCTCCCTACTGCTAATAAAGTACATGAGTTGTTCCTAACATTTTTAGCTTGATGGGGGAGGCACTTTGAGGCAGAGAGTTCATCAAAGGACAAAGTCCTGTCATCTTGTATGCAATATAAAATTGTAATTTGAGATGCAATATACTGTATAGTACTGTATAACATAATATGTAAATAATAACATAGAGGCAGAACAGCATACTGGATAATGAAACAGAATTGTAATATATTACCTGGGTACATGTCCCCAGCTCTGTCACTTACTAGCTGTGAGATCTTGGGAAAAGTACTTAACCATTCTGCCTGAGCATACTAAACTATAAAACACCAGGGCCTAATTCACACAGCTGTGGGAAGACCCAATAAGTTTATATGGGTAAAAATACTTAAAATAGTTCAAGTACACAGTAAGCACTGCATATATGAGTGTAGGTAATGATTATTATTACTATCAATAAGAAATGGAATATATGGCCTGACTGATATGGCTCAGTGGATTGACCACCAGACTGTGAAGCAAAGGGTTTCTGGTTTGATTCCCAGTCAGGGCACATGCCTGGGTTGCAGGCAGGGTCCCCAGTCGGGGGGGGGGGTGTGTGAGAGGTAACTACATGATGTTTCCCTCCTTTTCTTTCTCCCTCCCTTCCCCCTCTCTAAAAATAAATAAATGAAATCTTTAAAAATGCTCTTATTATATGAAATATTAAAGGGACTTATCTAAAAAAAAAGAAGATGACCAAAAATATGAACAGTAAAAAGAGAACAACTCACAACTATAAACAACTGACCTTAAAAACAAAAACAAAAACAAACTTAGTGAACAACTATTAATAGAAACAGAATTGCAGAAATGGAGATCACATGGAGGGTTATCGGCTAGGAGTGGCAGGAGGAAGAATGGGGGAAAGGTACAGGGAATAAGAAGCGTAAATGGGAGGGACTTCCACCAAGATGGAGGCATAGGTGGATGTGCCATGCCTTCTCATACAACCAAGTTTAGAGACAACTAAATATTAGCAACAGAAAACACAGCCAGAACATGGAAAATTGAACTTTTCAGAAGTCCATTAAAAACAAATTCTTCAGCCTGACCGGTAAGGGGCGAAACCAGCGGCTGGTGAAGCGGGGTTGCACAGGAGGTCTCCGTCAGACGGACTCAGGTGCGCGGAATCCAGGCGCGAGGTATCCAGGCGCAGGGTTGGACCTAGTGAGCGACTGAGTGAGCAACCGTGGGGGAGACAGCGGGGGAGCAGCGCTGTGGGTGGACAGGCGAGGAAGTGGGCGGTTGGACCGGGGCCGGGCGGGTCCCCACCGCAAGTGGCAGTGGAGGGCGCTGCCATTTCCCTGCTCTGACCCCACCTCCACATACAGCATCATAACCCAGCGACTCTGAGTGGCCAGGCCCTGGTGAACTACCTAAGCCTCTGCTCCTCATCCAGCTGTGAGAAACAGCAGAGGGGGTCGCCATTTCCCCGCTCTGACCACGCCCCCACATACAGCGTCACAACCCAGTGACCTGGGAGTCCAAGGCACCACTTCTCACACTTAAAGGGCCAGAACAGACCAAAAATGGCGCAAGAAGATCTCAAAGCCCCAGAGCCCATAGATCTAAGCGATGAAGAAATAGCAAAACTCTCAGACGCACAGTTTAAAACACTGGTGATCAGGATCCTCACAGAACTGGTTGATTATAGCCACAAATTAGACAAATATATGAAGGTGAAACTAATTGAAATGAATGGAATTGCACAGGACACCAATAGCAATGAAAAGGAAACTGGGACTCAAATCAATGGAGTGGACCAGAAGAAAGCAAATAATGGCCAAACAGAAAAGAGTCAAGAAGCAAGAATTCAAAAAAATGAGGAGAGTCTTAGGAACTTCCAGGACATCTTTAAACGCTCCAACATCCGAATTATAGGGGTACCAGAAGGGGGAAAGGCACAGCCATGAGTGGAAAACTTATTTGAACAAATAATAAAGGAGAATTTCCCCAATCTGGCAAAGGAAATAGACTTCCAGGAAATCCAGGAAGCTCAGAGAGTCCCAAAGAAGTTGGACCCAAGAAGGAACACACCAAGGCACATCGTAATTACATTAGCCAAGATTAAAATGAAGGAGAGAATCCTAGAAGCAGCAAGAGCTAAGGGGACAGTCACCTACAAAGGAGTCCCCATCAGACTGTCAGCAGATTTCTCAAAAGAGACCTTACAGGCAAGAAGGGGCTGGAAAGAGGTATTTCAAGTCATGAAATCCAAAGACCTACAACCAAGATTGCTCTATCCAGCAAAACTTTCATTTAGAATGGAAGGACAGGTAAAGTGCTTCTCAGATAAGATCAAATTCAAGGAGTTCATCATCACCAAGCCCTTATTATATGAAATGTTAAAGGGACTTACCTAAGAAAAAGAAGTTAAAGAAACATGAACAGTGAAAGGACAACAAACTCACAGTTATTAACAACCACACCTAAAACGAAAGCAAACTAAAAGGACAGCTAGATCAGGAGTGGAAACATAGAAATGAAGACCTAAGGAGGGTTAGCAACAGGGGAGTGGGAGGAGGAGAAGGGGGGAGAAGGTACAGAAAATAAGTAGCATAGACAGTAGATAGAAAATAGATGGGGGGGCAAGAATAGCATGGGAAATATAGAATCTAAAGAACTTGAGACACATGGACATAAACTAAAGTGGGGCTAATCATGGGGGTGGGGGGTAGGGTGGAGGGGAATGAAAGGGGGAATAGAACAACTGTAACACCATAATCAATAAAAAAAATTTTTAAAAAAAGAAGCGTAAATGGTAGGTAGAAAATAGACAAAGAGAGCTTATGAATAGTATAAAAAATGGAGAAGCCAAAGAAGTTATATGTACAACCCATGGACATAAACTAAGGTGGGGGAATGCTGGTGGGAGTGGGGTGCAAGGTAGAGGGGAATAAAGAGGAGGAAATATGAGGCAGCTGTAATAACATAATCAATAAAATATATTAAAATATTTAAAACAAAAAAGAAACAGTATATGTAAATATTCCTTTTGGGAGACAATCTCCATTGGTCTCCAATGGCAGAGAAACTTGTCCAGAACTATCTTATCTAAGTTGTTTTCAGAGTGAAGGTAAAACAATGTCTCAAAATAATAGGTGAATAGAGAAATACTCACTTTCATAAAAAAGTGAGACTTAACATTCAATTGAAGTGCAATTATTATTTTTTATTTGTTGATACTCTATCAACACAGTTGAGGTATACAGGTATACAATGTTGAGATATAATTGATATATAACATTGTATTGGTTTAAGGTGTTGTAAAATAAAATGTATATACAGTCATACCTCAGTATTCATTGGCTTCAGAACTTGGCAAACCCTGTAGTCATCGCATTTTGATTAAAAAAAGTTTCACCACTCAGTGCTCGCTCAGAACTTGTCATACTTGTTAGAGCATGTATGAGTTCACAAATGCCATCCTACAAGAGCTAATGTTTCATCATTTGGGACTAATCAGTTTTGGCACTTGTCACACGGTCCAGAATAAATTAACCCTGAGTACTGGGGTATCACTGTATTATGAAACAATTATAGCAGTAAGTTTCTGAATACCTTGCTTATGTCACTCCCTCCATTTTTAAACATGAATCATTAGATTAAATAACAGATTATCTTCCTTAATGTGGGTGGGCCTCAAACAATCAGTTGAAAGCCTGACTAGAACAAATGCTCACCCTCTCCTGAATAAAAAGAAATTCTTCCTGCTTGGCTGCATCTGAGCTGGGACATCAGTATTTTTTTCCTGCCTTTTAAATTTGAAATGAAACATCAGCTCTTCCTGGGTATTGAGCTTGCTGGCTTTCCAAATGAAAGTATACTGCTAACTTTTCTGCTTCTCAGGCCTTTGAAATTGAACTGAAATTATATCACTGGCTCTCCTAGACCTTCACCTTACTAACTGAAGATCATGAGACTTGTCAGCCTACATAATCATGTAAGCCAATTTGTTATACTAAATCTCTTCATGTATATGTGTTTATATATATGGTTCCTGTCTAAAACTATATTTATACACTTGAAGTCATTAATTTTCTTTCAGTGAAGAATATAAATTATATATTTTAAAAACTACTGAAGTGTTGTTTTCATATAATTTTTTGCATTATTCTATTCTTTTAAATTCTTTTCAGCCTTTCAAAATATAGTTTTAAAATTGTAACTATGTGAGGTGAGTGAACTTAGGAAAAACTGGAAGAGAGAGGTGCTAGAAAAAACAGTGAAGGAAAACATAGTGTAAAGTGAAGCTGAAGAAGTGGGGGTGTTAAATTATTCCTTGCCTATAAGTTCATGTGTAAGATTTGGGCCTACACTGTATTATAAATCAAAACCTACTGAATGGATTTAGGTATTGAAATAACATGTCTCAATGGGAAATGCAAAATTTTCACCCTAGATAAATTACTGGAAGAAGGGCAGTATGGAAGAAAAGTACCAAGGAGAGATTAATCATATGCATGCAATATATTAATAAAAAGTTTAATTTCAGAGAAAAAACCATAGTGAATTGAATCACTCTTCTTTTGCTGCTGTTTGTCATAAGCATCTAGGGAAAATCTTAGTTTATTTATCTATTCATCTGTATAACCCGAGAAATGATTTTTACTCAGCTACTTAAAGTATAGACACAGTATCTGGAAGCAAATAAAACATTTTTGAAATGCTAACCTTACAGACCCAGACCTACAAAATGATAGCAAATGTCACACAGGGTGTTAATAAAGATACAAAACATCCATATCAAATATCACTCAGAGAAGATGAAGAGATGCATGCTTTATCCCATTATGTTTCCAGAGAACATAAGGAAGGATGGTCTCTCAAAAATTCTCTTTGGCTTATTTTCCAGAGGATTTTATGGAAGCAAACAAAAGAAGGAAAATTGCAACTTTAGGAACTGCCAGCTAAATAGCTCTTTTGGAAAAGACTAGTGTTTTCTTTCGGATACAGTTAAGCACCAAAGCTACAATTTTCTAATTACATTCTTTTGTCATTGTATATATAGGGTATTTACCCCAATTTGCTACCATTTGCTCTTTGTCAGAGGGAGTCTTCCTGCAGATTCACATTAACCAAATTTCTTCTCCTAAAACACATTATAAAAACTGTCCCTGTCACTCTTCTTTGACATGGGCCATTTCCTCACACAGAACCCAGCTGTCAAATGATTGAAGGCCTGTGTAATTCAACTCTAATGGATTGTATGAGACAAGGGTGTTTTAAACTCTTCTAGTTTAGAATACCATAGGCCACATATATAAAAGTGCACACATTTCAAATAGAGAAAAAACAAGTTCCATTGTCATTGTTACTGGAATATGTGACAGCTTTTAATTTATAGGTTTTTTTTGGGGGGGTGGGGGTGCTTAATTTCAGCAAAGACACATAAAACACAGCTGAGCTGGAGGG
Source organism: Artibeus jamaicensis (assembly GCF_021234435.1). NCBI lineage: Eukaryota > Metazoa > Chordata > Mammalia > Chiroptera > Phyllostomidae > Artibeus > Artibeus jamaicensis. Next base: position 1,916,491 of record NW_026522028.1, on the reverse strand, counting down.
CCTAAATGTAAGTTATTGGAAGTTGGGTAGTTGAACAGCAGTGTTTCACCTCTTTTCCTGAGGCCAACTCGGTTTTGACCTACTCTGATTAATGTCTGTTTGTAGTTTTTTAAAATTAAACCTATGGCTTAAAGATTGCACCTTTTCTGAGAGTAATAAGATGATAACTTGACTATAGTGCTAACTGAAAGTAGCTGTACTATAATGCATAGTATATTGTGGCTTCCCCCGCATCCTGAAAAGCCTGATTATCTTATTGCAGTAATACACACTACTTGAATAAACAAGTAAAACACTCACTTGCCATCTTATTCTTTGTCCAAAATCCTGAATATGTACATTCTATGATGTCAGCATTGTTCACTGATGTGTACCCAGTATTTTGAATAGTAACTGGCATATGTTAATTATTCACTATGTATATATATGAATAAATAAATGAGTTAATGGTGTGTATGAATATACACAGTGGATTTTACCCCTAGATATGATTTATTTTGGTTTAAAGAAAGATCTGGATATCTCTCTGTTTCCTTCTTTCTCTCCCCCATCCTCTTCCTCTCTTTCCTTTCTTCCTCCCTCCTTTCTTCCTTTCCTTTTTCTTGCAATCTCTTGATTTAAAAAAACCCTCACTCCACCTGGCTGGTGCAGCTCAGTGGATTGAATGCGGGCCTGTAAACCAGAGGATTGTGGTTCAATTCCCAGTCAGGGTACATGCTTGGGTTGCAGGCCAGTTCCCAGCAGGGGAGGCACGAGAGGCAACCATACATTGATGTTTCTCTCCCTCTCTCCTTCTCTTCCCCTCTAAAGGGAAATAAACAAAATATGTAAAAAAATCCTCACTCCACAATATGTTTATTGATTTGAGAGAGATAGGAAAGGGGAGAGAAAGAGAAATAAATGTAGGAGGGAAACATCAATCAGCTGTCTCCTGTACACACCCCAACCAGGGATCAAACCTGCAAACTTTTGGTGTACAGGAGGTTGCTCCAACCAACTGAGCGACATGAGGAGAGCTGTCTTGGTGATTTTTATGTGTACCCAGTTAAGAACCCATGAGACTTCCAAATGGAAGAAGGAATTGATCCATATTGGCAAATAAAGTCCAATGATGAGAAGCTATAAGGAGACTGACTTGATCTCAAGAAAAGCTTTCTAATACTTTACAGCAATTAAAATGTTGAGTTGCTTACTTCTGGAAACAGTGATTTTCCTACCACTAGAGGTGTTTGAGAAGGAGAAATGTAAGTGCTAGCATGAATGGGTCCGAGCTACAAAAAAGATGCAAAATGTTTCACTGTGAATATTTACAGATAGTAAAATATAAATGAAAAATCTGGAGAAGGCCACAGGAAAAGGATTTCCTTGTGTTATGTTTCATTTAAATTCACTCACCATTTACATCTTTATCCTAAAGTAATTTCTAGTTTTCCTTTTAAATATTGACTAGTGATTCTTTAAAGTCAGAACAACCAAGATAATACATAGACTGGTGTCATTTTGAAAAAAAATGTGTGTGTGTGTGTATAGTTATTCACAGTGAAAGTAATTAAAATTTTTAACCATTAAATTTGAAAGTTTGGTGCATAATATATGGTTCAATGATATATAGCAGTAATGGCACTACATATAGCAAATTTCATGAATACTCATTTGAGTTTTCAATTCACATATTCATATTAAGTCCTTATAGAACTACTCCAATAAAGGTTTACTAACTTTTCATTTAATTTTGCTCTTTGTATCTCTTCTTTAAGAATTACCTTCAGAATCACTACTACCAGTTTGTGGCCATGCTCTTTTGGACAAAACTAACAATAATAAAAACAACAGCAAACAGTATATAATTTTAAGAACTCAGCCACTTTTTCACTGGCTGTAACTCAAAATATTGTGTTTATATTTTTATATATAAAACTCTCCCTCTCCCAAAATATGAACAGTGTTTCACCATTCAAAAAACTGTAATGAGGAAACACAAACACATATTCAAAGCAATATTTCTCAAATGTTTTAACTGCTGGAAAATGTCTATCATCATATGATGATTCTGTGGATGGAAAACACTTCTTTGTGAAATATCATATATGCCCATAGAAAGTAGTCATTCACACTGAAATAGAGAACAAGGGGACAGTGACCAGAGGGGAGAAGGAAGGGAAGTTAAGGGGAAAAAAGGGGAGGAATTTGGAGGAACAAATAGGAAGGACACAGGGACAAGAACTAAGGGGGATGGAAATGGGAGGGAGGTGGGGAGCAAGGAGCGGGGGAGGCTGGGAAGGGAAAAATAGACAAAAAACTGTACTTGAAAAATAAATAAATAAAATTAATTTAAAAAAGTAGTCATTCATATATTTTATACTCATGTATTATGCATGTAGGGGAGAGGTTATTTAATCATTGTGATATTTTATTGACTTCTGACCTTTATAACACTGAGATAATAAATTTGAGATAATAATTTTAAGTCACTAAAGGATTTGGTAATTTGGTAGAAACCAGAAATAACTTACAAGGGAACTTCGATAAGGCTAGCAAGCTGATTTCTCAACAGATAGACTTCAAGCCAGGAAACAATGGCAAAAAAATATTCCAAGTAATGAAAAGCAGAAGGTGGTGGCAAGGTAGGTGGGAGCAGAGCCCAGTTCTCCCTGTGCCCAGCTGGAACACCTAGCTGATCTTCTAAGGAACAGAGTGAATAGCCAATGGAATCCCAGCTTATATGAAGTTTGGAGGTTTCCAAAAAAGTGTAGAAGACATTGAAAAACAGATGGTGAGAAGATCATGTTGGGACATTAAGGAGCCTAGGATCTGCACAGGGACCTAGGCCACTGTGGACCCCAGCCTGGCACCTGCCACAGGATACAGGGAGGAGAGTTAGATGACCAGCTCCCTCCCATACTAGAGCAGGGAGGGCATCTCGGCACCAGGAGGAACCTGGATGCTGGAAGTCACTGGGGGGAATAGAAACAAAGTGGGAGACACACAGGAGATATACATCCACTGGGACTGTGAATGCTGGCACCAGATAAATTGGGGTGCTGGGTGACACCTGGAGAATGGGAGGAGTTGGGCTGTGTAGGACCCTGACTAGGATAGATTCTGGATGGGTTGGAAAGTGGGGCTGTGCGAAAAACTGTGTGCTTGTTAAGAACAGGGGGCAGCTGCTTTGTAAGGAACTCTAGAACAGTGGCTGGCTCACCCTGAGGGCGATGTGAGCTGTGCATGCCCAGAGACTGAGTAGTTAAGTGGAAAGGTGTGTCGGAGCTCGACTCATGCTGTGCACCCAGAGGCCCAGTGACTAAGTGGAACCATGCATTGGAGCTTGACTCACACTGTGTGTTGAGAAACTGAGTGGCTGATCTGAGCCTGGTAGCTTAAAGAGGACCTGGGCTGGAGGCTAAGCAACTGTGAGTATTACGACCCAGACCTGGCTCCCACCCTTGCAAAACCATAAGAAGGGAGAAAAGCAAAGCCCAGCCCCCTTCTTTCTGTGGCATCCAGGAAGACCAGCACAACTCCCTCAATGGGTTTAAAGTCAGCAGGAGGCTTATTTTTTCTTTCCTCTCTCTTTTTTCCCCCTTTTTCCTTCCCCTAAGTGAGACAATAAGATATGTAGTTATGAAAGGTCCAGAGACAGATCCAAAGGGGGAGCACAAGGCTAAACCCCAAAATTGAGGCATATGTCCCTTTGATATCCCATAGAGCTGGCATTTTATTGTGTATGTGTATTATTATTACTTTTTCATTATATTTACTACTTTTATTTTATTAGTATTTTAATTTCTCTTTCTAACGTTTAGTTTTCCTTGTTTTATTTCTCTGTTTAATTGCATTGTTTGACTGCTTTTCCTTATTCTCTCTGTACTGCATCTTAATTTTCCTTCTTTTATTTTACTTGTGTTCCAATAACACACTATTCTTGATCGGGTACTTTCTATTCTGGTTATTCAAATCATATATTTCTTGTCATATTATTGTTGTTCCATACAATTGTACATACTACACAGCAATCCTCATTGATCTTAGCCCACTTCACTTTATTCCTGAGCATTATTATTGTTATGGTTAACTCTATTCTCTCTCACACCATGCCTACTTTCTATCCTTTGCTCTCATGATATCTCATCATCTAACTTTGCAAAAGCACTCTGTTTTCTGGATTTAGCTCTCAGTCCTCCTCCCTCTAACAAGAGTCATATCTCTCTTTCACCTTTTATAAAAGTGGCTAACTGGGTGAAATATCACAGTTAACATTATACTTATCAAAGAATTTCCTATCTTTTCTCTACTTGCTGGTACTTTAAATCCCATAAAATACTCTCTCATTGTCTTAACCCATTTTGCCTACCCCCTGCTACTGATCACACACAAGAATAGGTGGGAACTGTGAAAATCAGTATACCTGCTGGAGAAGAGAAATGACCAACAAAGGAAATACCAAAAGGTAAAAACACAGGTACAACAAGATATCTCACAAAAATGGTAGAAAAGGCAAACCCAGAGAGTCCATACAAGGAGATCAAAGAGACCACACCGCTGAACTCCCTAGAATTCCTATCACAGAAGTTCACCTTACAAAGACAGCTAGCAAAGTGAATCATCAGGAAGGGCAGAAACAAAGAAAGGAGTCACCTAAAGTGAGGAGACAAAAAAAGAACATGCAATCAAAAGGAATGGAAGACTTCCTACTAAAAGAACTAAATGAAGTGGGGGTAAGGAAACCATCAGATATAGCATTCAAAATAAAGGTTACAAAGATGCTCAAGGAACTCACAATTATAAGGAACTGAGTGAGAACTCATCAGCATGAAAAAGAAAATGGAAGCTATAAAAAAAACCCAAGAAAAAAAGAACAATAAAATCTCAGAAATTAAAAAAAAAAAACCTACAAGGAATTGCAAGCAGGATGGATGATGTAGAAGATCAAATTAGTGAACTGGATGACAAAGTAGAAAAAACGCCCAAAAAGTGCAAGAACAAAAAAAAAGAGACTCAGAAAGATTGAAGAGGTGTTAAGAGAACTGCAAGACAGCATGAAACATAGTAATATCCATATAATAGGGACACCAGAAGGAGAAGAAGAAAAGCAAGGGATAGAAAACTTGTTTGAAAAAGCAATGTTGGAAAACTTCTCTAATTTGATGAGAGAAAAAGTCACACAAATCCAGGAGAAACGAACTATGAATCAAGAGGAACCCAAAGAGGCCCACTTCAAGACACATAATAATTAAAATGACAAAATCCCTAAGGACTAATAATAGCCTCTTCAACAAATGGTGTTGGGAGAACTGGACAGCTACATGAAAAAAAAATGAAACTCGAGCATCAACTTACACCATGCACCAAAATAAATTTAAGGTGGATAAAAACTTAAATATAAGACATGACACCATTAAAGTCCTAGAGGAGAACATTGGCAGGAAAATCTCAGATATTTCATGCAGCAACATTTTTACTGATATGTCCCCTAGAGCAAGGGACATGAAGGAAAGAATAAACAAATGGAATCTCCTCAAAATTAAAAGCTTTTGCATGGCTAAAGAAAACAGTATTAAGATAAAAAGAAAACCAACTATATGAGAAAACATATTTGCCAATGATACCTCAGACAAGGGTTTAATCTCCAAAATATACAAAGAACTTACATGACTCTGCTCTAAGACAAGCAACCCAATTAAAAACTGGGCAAAGGACTTGACCAAACATTTCTCCAAGGAGCACATACGGATGACCCAGAGACACATGAAAAGATGCTCAATATCACTAGCTATCAGAGAGATGCAAATTAAAACTACAATGCGATACCACTTTACACCAGTCAGAATGGCCATCGTAAACGAAGCAACAAACAACGAGTCTTGGAGAGGTTGTGGAGAAAAGGGGACCCTAATCCATTGTTGGTGGGATTACAGACTGGCACAACCACTATGGAAAAAAGTAGGGAATTTTTTCAGAAAAATAAAAATGGACCTGCCTTTTGACCCAGCAATTCCACTATTAGGAGTATATGCCAAGAACCCTGAAACACCAATCCAAAAGGACCTATGCACCCCAATGTTCATATCAGCACAATTTACAATAGCCAAGAGTTGGAAGCAACTTAGGTGCCCATCAGTAAATGAATGGATCAAAAAACTGTGGTACATTTACAGAATGGAATTCTATGCAGCAGAAAGAAAGAAGGAGCTCCTACCCTTTGCAACAGCATGGATGGAACTGGAAAGCATTATGCTGAGTGAAATAGGCCAGGCGTTGAAAGACAAATACCATATGATCTCACCTTTAACAGGAAGCTAAACAACAAAACAAACAAGCAAGCAAAATAAAAACAAAGACACTGAAATAGAGAACAAGGGGACAGTGACCAGAGGGGAGAGGGGAGGGAATTTCAGGGGAAAAGGGGAAGGATTTATATGAACTAGTATAAAGGACACATGGACAAAAACTAAGGGGGGTGGAAATGGGAGGGAGGTGGGGAGCACTGGGGGGGTGGGCTGGGATGGGAGTAAAAGACAAAAAACTATACTTGAGCAACAGTTAAATTTAAAAAAATGACAAAATCTAAAGACAAAGAGAGAACCTTAAAGTCAGCAAGGGAGAAACAGGAAATAATGTACAAGGGAGCCCCCAGAAGACTAGCATCTGAATTCTCAATGGAAATGCTCCAAGCCAGAACAGATTGGCAAGATATATTCCAAATGATGAAAAGCAAAGGCCTGCAACAAAACTACTCTATCTGACAAAGCTCTCAATTAAAATGGAAAGCCAAATAAGCAGTTTCTCAGGCAAAGGAATCCTCAAAGAATAAACCTCCTCCAAACCAGCTCTGCAAGAGATGCTAAAGGGTCTGCTTTAAGAAAAGGAAGAAAAAGAGTGAGGGGGGGAATACAGGTACAGAAAAATGGCAATGAATAAGTACCTATCAATAATAACATTAAATGTAAATGGATTAAATTCTCCAATCTAAAGACATAGAATAGCTGAATGGATAAGAAATCACGACCCACAAATATTCTGCCTACAAGAGACCCACCTCAGAACAAAAGACCTACACAGACTGAAAGTGAAGGGCTTCAAACAAATATTCCAAACAAATGGACAGGAAAAAAAACAGGGTAGCAATAGTCATATCACACAAAAAAGACTTCAGAAAAAATGCCATAAAAAGAGACCCACAGGGTCACTGCATAATACTCAAGGGAAGAATCCATCAAGAAGACATAAACATTGTAAATATATATGCACCCAACATAGGGGCATCCACATATATAAGGAAAATCATGGAGGACTTCAAGAACGGTATTGACAGCAACACAATTATACTAGAACATTTTAACACCCCACTGTCAAAAAATGGATAGATTTTCCAAGCAAAATATCGACAAAGATATTGTGGGTTTAAACAATGTCCTAGATCAAATGGACATAACTGATATGAATATAGAACCTTTTATCCCAAAGAAGCAAAATAGTCATTGTTTTCCAAAGTACATGAACTATTTTCAAAGATAGACCATGTAATATTACCTAAAAAAAAAAAGCCTCAACAAATTCAAGAAAACTAAAATCATAGCAAGCATTTTCTCCAACCACAAGGGACTGAAACTAAAAACCAACCTCAAGGAAAAAACTCAAAAAACATTCAATTCATGAAGATTGAATAGCATGCTATTAAACAATTAATGGAACAAGAATGAGATCAAAGAAGAAACTGAAAAGTTTCTGGAGACAAATAAAAATGAACTCACAACAGCCCAAAACTTATGAGACACAGCAAAGGAATTCCTGAGAGGAAAGTTCATAGCGATACAATCTACCTAATAAAGATAGAAACATTTCAAATTAACAACCCAACCCTATGCCTACAAGAACTCCAGGAAAAAAACAGCAAACCCTAGAACAAGTACAAGGAAGGAAATAACAAACATCAGAGCAGAATTAAGTGACATAGAGGCTAAAAGCACAATTCTAAGGCTCAATAAATCCAGGAGCTGGTTATTTCAAAAGATAAACAATATTGACAAGCCTTTAAGCAGGCTCATTAAGAAAAGAGAGAGGGGACTTCTGCCAAGATGGAGACGTAGATGGAGGATCCACCTCGCCTCTGTGCACAACCAAATCTAAGAACAACTATTTTTAACAGCAGTCACAACCAAGCCACATGGAAAATCGACAATACGGAGTCCAAAGGACAACTAGATACTCGGCTGGACTGGTACGAGGAGCGAGGCCAGCAGCGGAGCAGGTTAGCAAGAAAAAATTCCCGGGGCGGTGCGCGGCGCGTGCAGGCAACCGAGGGCACTGATCGCCAGCCAGCTGGCTGCCGGAGCGCACAGGGAAGAGGCGCGGCGATCGGTCGGTAGGTCGCGTGCATTTACGTGGGGAGAAGCCAGTGAGAAGGGAAGCCGGCGTAGGGCAGCAGGCTCGCGCAATTCCGATCGGATAAACCCCAGGCGTGCGGAGTGACTGGAAACGCTGGGCTAGCGGAGAGGAACGCCATTACTCCCTCTCTGACCCCGCCCCCACACACAGCATCACAAACCAGTGACCTGGGTCGCCCCGTCCTGGTAAACAACTAAGGCTTCGCTCCGCTCACTTAACAGTGCGAACAGACCAAAAATGGCTCTAGGACAACTCAGAGCCCCAGAACCGATAGACCTAAGTGATGAAGAAATAGCCAGTCTTTCTGATGCACAGTTCAAAACACTGGTTATAAGGATCCTTACAGAACTGGTTGACTTTAGCCACAAATTAGAGAAACATATGGAAGCTAAATTAATTGAAATGAATGGGGATACAAAAGATTCCAATAGTAATGGAAAGAAAATTGGGACTCAAATCAAGGGAGAGAACCAGAAGGAAGAAAAAAATGATCAAACAGAAAGGAATGAAGAAATAAGAATTCAGAGAAATGAGAAGATTAGGAACCTCCAGGACATCTTTAAACGTTCCAACATCCGAATTATAGGGGTACCAGAAGGGGGAAAGGCACAACCACCAGTTGAAAAATTATTTGAACAAATAATAAAGGAGAATTTCCTCAAGATGGCAAAGGAAATAGACTTCCGAGAAATCCAGGAAGCTCAGAGAGTCCCAAAGAAGTTGGACTCAAGAAGGAACACACCAAGGCACATCATAATTACATTAGCCAAGATTAAAATGAAGGAGAGAATCTTAGAAGCAGCAAGAGCTAAGGGGACAGTCACCTACAAAGGAGTTCCCATCAGACTGTCAGCTGATTTCTCAAAAGAGACCTTACAGGCAAGAAGGGGCTGGAAAGAGGTATTCCAAGTCACGAAAACCAAAGATCTACAACCAAGATTGCTCTATCCAGCAAAACTTTCATTTAGAATGGAAGGACAGATAAAGTGCTTCTCAGATAAGACCAAATTCAAGGAGTTCATCATCACCAAGCCCTTATTATATGAAATGTTAAAGGGACTTACCTAAGAAAAAGAAGATAAAAAGATGAACAGTGAAAGGACAGCAAACTCACAGTTATTAAGAACCACACCTAAAACAAAAGCAAACTAAGAGGATAGCTAGATCAGGAGCAGAACCATAGAAATGAAGATCTCAGGGAGGGTTAGCAATAGGGGAGTGGGAGGAGGGGAAGGGGGGAGAAGGTACAGAAAATAAGTAGCATAGACAGTAGATAGAAAATACACAGGGGGAGGGTAAGAATAGTAGAGGAAATACAGAATCTAAAGAAATTAAGACACATGTTCATGAACTAAAGGGGGAAATGGTGGGGGAGGGGAATGCAGGGTGGAGGGGAAGGGAGGGGGGAATAGAGCAAATGTAATGGCATAATCAATAAAAAAAATAAATAAAAAAACAGGACTAAAAAAAAAAAAGAAAAGAGAGAGGACCCAAATAAATAGAATCAGAAATGAAAGAGGAGAGATGACAACTGACACCACAGAAATACAAAGGATTGTAAGAAATTACCATGAAGAACTATATGCCAAGAAACTTGAAAACCCAGAAATGTACAAATTTCTATAAAAGTAAAATTTTTCAAAACTGAAGAAGAAGCAGAAAGCCTGAACGGACCAATAACAGCTGATGAAATAGAAGCAGTAACAAAAAATATGTGGCACACAAAAGCACTGGACCAGATAGTTTCTTTGGAGAATTTTACAAAATTTTAAGGAAGAGCCAACCCCTATACTTCTCAGACTATTCAAAAAAATCCAAGAAGAAGGAAGACTCCAAACTCTTTACAAAGTCAGCATCATCCTAATTTAAAAACCAGATAACAACACAACAAAGAAAGAAAACTTCAGGCCAATATCACTGATGAACATAGACACTAAAATCCTCAACAAATATTGTCAAACCACATCCAGCAATACATTGAAAATATCATACACCATGACAAAGTGGGATTCATCCCAGAGATGCAAGGATGATACAATATTTGCAAATCAATAAATGTAATACATCATATAAACAAAAGCAGGACAAAAATCACATGATCATATCAATAGATGCAGAAAAAGCATTTGATAAAGTACAGCACCCACTTATGATTAAAACACTCAGCAAAGTGAAAATAGAGGGAGCATTCCTCAACATGATAAATGTCATGTATGAGAAAACTACAGCAATCATACTCAACAGGTGCAAAATAAAAGCTTTCCTACTGAGATCTAGAACAAGAAAAGGATGTCTGCTTTCACAACTTCTATTCAATATAATATTCCAAGTCCTAGCCACAGTGATCAGAGGAGAAAGAGAAAAAAAGCATCCAAATTGGAAAGCAAGAAGAAAAACTGTCAGTGTTCACAGATGACACAATAGTGTACATAGAAAACCCTATAGATTCCACCAAAAAACTATTCTACCTACTAAGCGAATTTAGAAAAACAACAGGGATCAAAGTCAACATTCAAAAATCAAAGAAAATTTTATACCTCAATAATGAAAGATAAGAATCAGAAACCAGGAAAAAATCTCATTTGCTATAGTAACAAGAAAAATAAAATACCTAGGAATAAACCTTAATAAGAAGGTGAAAGAACTGTCCTCAGAAAACTATACAACACTGAAGAAAGAAATTAATGAAGACACAAACAAATGGAAGCATATACCATGTTTATGGATTGGAAGAATCAACATCATCAAAATGTCCATATTATCCAAAGCAATTTATAGATTCAATGCAATCCCTATTAAAATACCAAAGACATATTTCACAGATATAGAACAAACATTTCAGAAATTTATATGGAACCATAAATGACCTTGAATAGCGGCAGCAATTTTGAGATAGAACAAAGTAGGTAGGATCACAAAACCTGATATCAAACTATATTACAAGGCCACTGTAATCAAAACAGCCTGGTACTGACATAAGAACAGACACATGGACCAATGGAACAGAATAGAGAGCCCAGCAATAAACCCAAGTTTCTATGGCCAATTAATACCTGAAAGGGGGGGCAGAAGCATAAATGGAGTAAAAATAGCCTCTTCAATAAATGGCATTGGGAGATCTGGATAGCAACATAAAAAAAGGAAACTTGAGCACCAACTTACACCATACACAAAAATAAATTCAAGGTGAAATAAAGACTTAAATATTAGTCATGACAGCATTAATGTCCTAGAGGAGAACATAGGCAGGAAAATGTCAGATATCCCACACAGCAATATTTTCACCAATATGTCCCCTAGAGCAAGGGACATAAAGAAAATAATTAACAAATGGGACACCATAAAAAAAAAGCTTCTGCATAGCTAAAGAAAACAGCATTAAAATAAAAAGAGAACCAACTGTATGGGAAAACATATTTGCTAATGATACCTCAGACAATGGTATGATCTCCAAAATATGTAAAGAACTCACAGGACTCCACTCCAGGAAGACAAACAACCCAATTAAAAAGTGGGCAAAGGACTTAAAAAGACACTTCTCCAAGAAGGACATACAGTGGATACAGAGACACATGAAAAGATGCTCAATATCTCTAGCTATCAGAGAGATGCAAATTAAAACCACAATGAGATACCACTTTACACCAGTCAGAATGGCCATCATAAACAAAAAAACAAACAACAAATGTTGAAGAGGTTGTGGAGAAAAAGGGTCCCTAGTTCACTCTTAGTGGGATTGCAGACTGGTACAACCACTATGGAAAAAAGTATGGAATATTCTCAGAAAACTAAAAATGGAACTGTCTTTTGACCCACCAATTCCACTGCTGGGATTATACCCTAATAATCCTGAAACATCAATTCGAAAGAACCTGTGCACCCCAGTGCTCAAAGCAGCATGATTTACAATAGCCAAGGGCTGGAAGTAGCCTAGTTACCCACAAGTAAATTAATGTATAAAAAAATAATGGTACATTTACACAATGGAATTCTACACAGCAGGAAGAAAGAAGGAGCTCATATCCTTCCCAACAGCATGGATGGGACTAGAAATCATTATTCTAAGTGAAATAAGCAGGGAATGAAAGACAAATACCATATGATCTCACCTATAATTGGAACTTAGTCAACAAAACAATAAAACAAAATTCAATAAGAGACATTGAAATAAAGAACAAACTGACAATAACCAGAGAGGATGAGTGGGAGGTATAATAGGGGAAGGGTCATCAAGGAACATTTATAAAGGACACATGGACAAAGCCAAAGGGGGTAGGTTAGAGGGTAGAAGTCGGGGATGAGTTTGGACAGGTGGGGGTATGGTGGACTGAAGTTGGACACAAGTGTACTTGAATAATAATAAACAAAAAAGACACACACAACAGATTTTGGTAATATATTACAATAGTAAGGGGACATTAAAAGATCAGGAAGCAGAAATTTTTGTAGTCACAATTACATTAACATATATAAGTAAATGATTATGATTTTTCTAATATCACCAATGGTATTATGGACATTAAATTTTACTATATTAACACATTTAACATGTCTTGAAAAAGACCTATGTATCAGCAATGAGTGTTTAAATTTTTTTGCTCAAGACTGCTAAAAAGCAAACTAAGAGGACAGCTAGATCAGGAGTGAACCATAGAAATGAAGATCATGATATGGAGGGTTAGAAACAGGGGAGTGGGAAAAGGAGAAGAGGGGTGAAGGTACAGAGAATAAGTAGCATAGACGGTAGGTAGAAAATAGATAGGGGGGAGGGCAAGAATAGTAGGGAAAATATAGAATCTAAAGAATTTGAGACACATGGCATAAACTAAAGGGGGAGAATGGTGGGGGAGGGAGTGTGCAGGGTGGAGGGGAATGAAGGGGGAAATAGAACAACTGTAATGGCATGATCAATAAAATATATTTTTAAAAAAGAAAGAAAAAAGAAAAAATCAATAGACACACATCTCCCATGTTTGTATGGTCGTTGTGCAGTTATGTGCTTTACAAAACTTCTAAAGCAAAATAACCATAATAGTTATGAATATAAGATTAGTGATGATGTGTAGTGTCCCTCAATACACTGAACATTTCTAATTAAGATAAATTGTATCCAAAGCTGTAATTATGAAAAAATTAACACTGTAAAGGGACCATCCTCTTATTTCAGTAATTAGTTAGTCATGGATATATCTTGCTTAACAGCTGTATCTAACTTCTAAAAGCTTAACTTATTATTTTTCTAATTACTATATCAAACAGTCTGCATAATCACTAAAGATAGCTCACAAAATTAATATTGAACTATATATTGTCTTTTGTTAGTTTAGTCCATAGTATAACTTTATTAAATTTTTTTTCATGAAGACTTAACTGTTTCCTGCCTTTGCAACTAGAGCCACATGAATTAATTCCTTAGTGCCAATGAAACCACACCAGCCAGTACCTCTGCAGGTGCCTGAGCCTTAGGATCCAGTGCTGTAAGCATGCATGTACCCACAGCTGGTTGCAGTCTCTGAAGTCATGCACATGCATAACACCAGCCTGGTTACTGTTACTGTGCACTTATATATAGTGGGCTCCCACTGCTATGTATATGCCCACAGATAGCCCTAGCAGCTGTGAACATGAATATCGGCAGTTTCCTCCCCTAAATTAGCTGCATGTGCACACAAAGTCAGCTCTGGCCCCTGCTACTGGCCTTGGCCCTTGCCAATGCACTTGTACTTGCAGCTGGCCCTTAAAGCTGGATTATACACACAACTTGCCCCAGTCCTTACTGCTGGAACTAGAGATGGCTGCTATTGCAGCCACCATGGACCCCATAAGTTCTTACATCCAAAGACACAGAATTACCAATATCATGTATTCCAGCTAACTGAGCTGGAAAAAAGTTGTTACTGAGGCATTTTGGCCTGGCACTAGAGATATAACCACAGGCTCAAACATCTTTGAAATATTGTTTTCTTTGTTCAGAAAAAATTTAAATTGTCAGTTACAGAAACAAACTGAACTAAACTAAACTAAACTCAAAGAAAATTAAACCACGCTGTTCACGATATAAGTTGAGGTGTTTTGTACCGGCGATTATGTGATTTGGCATTGTTTTATGATTCCAACAGGGTCAGTCTTAGTGTGATGCAGCCATCAAAGATGACAGCAAACCCTTTATTTCTCCCTTTTGAAAGTGTAGCCTAGTGACAACTGAGACATGGGGGAGGTATATTTAAGTCATAATTTTGCAGAGTTTGAGCTCCCTCCTCTGTTTTCCTCCTCACTTCATGGCCTGACTGGTTTGCTGTAGTTCCCTGTGAATTATTTTACAAATGTCAGGGTGTGTTTTGCTTTCTAGCCACTGATCCTAATTTGTATGGTGTACAGTGCAAACATGTACAAATGTGAGTCATTCATTCCACTATTAATGGTGCTCATGTCCTGCTTGGCCATATGTAGAGTCCTTTATTTACACCAGCACAATTCGTTTACCGCATCCACTAACACAACACCTCTAACTTCTCCCTGCTGACATATTAGCTCCAAGAGCAGGTAAATTCTGTATTTCCATTAACTTGAAGACCCCTTCCCAACATAACATAGTAAATAATCAAGTTAATAAAGTTATGGCATTGGATAGATATTGTTGACCAGTAAAGTGACCTGGGAGAAAAGGTATTTACATTTATTCCAAGAACATAAATAAACAATACTTATTGGTGCCTGGCTATACAACAAGAATAAATGTTAATTGCCAAATATTTTCTACTGAAACAATGAATTGGAATTAGATGGTGTCAGCTTACTATACTATTCATTAATCTGCAAAATAAACATCAAATATAGGTAATTTAAATTGTTTTGGGTGGTTATATTGAATAGTTTGCACAGTCAGCTTTCTTGAGGGTACAGAGCTCTAATTTTGTCTTGAAATGATTCTGGCTGTTTATGTTGATTAAATCAAGCATTACATTTCTCTATTGCTGTCTCTTGCCTAATCCTAGGTTACTGTTGAATCATTTCTCATCTCAGGTCTAAATGACTCATTGTTACATTACAAGCGTGAATACCTATATGTTTAGCATTTTGGATTGAACTCTGAGTGGCTATACTTTCTGCACCCTCAGAAGTGCTGCAAGGAAATATCAAAATATAAGTTGTCTCTAAACACATCGATTCACAAGTTCTGTAAACAGAATGCAGTCTGTGCAATTACTGGTAAATGCAGACTTAGAAAGCCAAAACCATTTGATGTTAAAGCACATTCTGTGGCTTTGTTGACCCTGTTAAATAGACAGTCCCCATTTTCTAAACCACAAGGAAGAGTAATACTTCCACTCACCTTTTAAATCACTCAAGCATTGAATGCTGCAATGTGGGTCAAATTCTATTCTACTTTAATAGATGTCAGCACCAATGACACATTTGACATTTTCTCTGGACCCCTGAAATCACAGTAGAGAATTTGGTTTTTGTTTCCATATTTAAGTAGAAAACACATGGGAACATGTAAACCGGGATAGCCAAATTCACTGAGTCATTGATGGGAGCCTTTTGTTCTGTATTTATGCCCCAGTCTGGACAGTAGAAGTGATGCAGGCAAACCACACACTCATTCAAAATGTCCCCTGGATTTCATAGTTTTGCAGTTTACTGTCACTCCAGAGGTGTGGCTTAATCGAAATCCTATCAGGTCTAAGAACATGAAATCTTAACAACTGTGAATCAGACTGAGTTATTGACATAAAATGTCTCTCAAAAGATTGACAGGTGAAAGTATATAAACTATATTAATGGTTTCTAAAATCTCATAGTTGTAGCTCTTTAGGGATTTCTCAATTCAATTCATATCACTAAAGTCCTTTCTTGTGTATATACAGCAAGCCAGATACCATTGTTGTCACTTCCCCATTAGTTTACAAGTTCTCTTTAACCATAATGTCTGTCCTTGTGATATTTCCCAATGATTTCCTATTTAAGCTGCCTGACACCTGTGTGTCTCCTCTTGGTTTTGACTGTTGAGTATCTCTAGGACTGTGCAGCATAGGCTCTCAGCTTGGTTGGTGGTCCGCTTATAATGCAAAGCAAGGTTACCGGCCATCTGCACACCTTGAAATAAAGAGGAAGGAGGGGATTTGAAGAAGGTGAGTGGAGGGAGATGAAGCCTCTTTCAGGAAAAGGAACCTACCTGCCTGCCAGAAGCCTTGTGGTGGTAAATGCTCGCTCTGAGCTTCCTGAAGCCAACACACAGTGTATAATCAGGTGTGATTTCTCCTGATCACCTCAGAAGTAGTTAAGGGCCGCCTTCCCACCCAAGACCTCTGTCTAATTAGAAGTATCTGGTAAGGAGGTGATTGCATATCTTTAAGTCATGTCATGTGGACATTTGAGCTGATGAAAACTGACATTTACCATGAAATTTAAAAGCATTGCACAGACTTCAGGGACCTTGAGGAAGTCACAGCTGTGGACTTGGGAACCTGTTTTAATGGATGTGACACAGTCGCTCTGCCTTGTAGAACAAATCAGAGCCAAAAGCAGGAAGAACATCAATGTCCAGAGGTCAGAAAATCACAGGGGGAGACTGGGCTGCAGACATGGATTGGTGCAGGTCCCTGAGTGTGAACTCCAGTTTTTCTCCTCTCTTCCTGTGGTATTTACAAATCAGAATTGAGGGGAAAGCTTCTCTGTCTCCCTTTCCTGCTCTCTTGCTCTGCTCTGCCTTTGTTGTACAATTTATCTGTTGGTAGACACATCAGTAGTTTTATGTCTTGGATATTGTGAATAATGCTTCAATTAACATATAATATTATGTAAGTTATGTATAATATATATTATAAACTATATGTAATATAGTTTATATTATACATTATATAATATCATACATATTATATTATATGCAGCCTGGAATGATGTACATTCCTGCAAGTCACTGAGCTAACATCCTGCAGTGAGGCCTGAGGGCATTGCGTCCTGGGTAAGAGGACAATGTATTTAATATAATACATTATATTAAAATGTTATATAAAAGCACTGTCTGTTGTATACTATATATAACATATGACATAATATATTATATAATAACATATAATCCATACGTATGTAATATGTAGGTATATTACATTATATGTTTTATATTGTTATACATTATATAATTATTACATATAAAGCAGTTTTACAGTTGATTCTCGGGAATATGCCATCATTTTAAGTGACTGTATTTGCCTTTCAATAATTACAAATGTAGTCATTAAAATTATAGCAATAACTGCTGCTTACTATATGCAAACACAGTCTAATATCATGTTATACATTTATTACATATCACATTTTCTTTATCCATTTATTTGTCAGTGGGCACTTCAAATGTTTTCATGTCTTGGCTATAGTGAATAATGTTCCAATGAACATGGGAGTGCCTATATCTCTTTAAGAGTGTTATTTTACTTCATTTTGATATATACCTAGAAGTATCATTGATGGATCATATGGTAGTACTACCTCTACTTTTTCAAAGGTTTTTATCTTCTACTACTGTGCCCCAGCTTTAAGCAATCACTAACCTACTTCATACAGGAGGCAGCCCTCACCTCACAATCTCAGTCTGCAGGGACTTAGCCTCTGCAACAGGGAGCTGGAGGAAAATGAGAAAAACTAAAGTCTAGCTCTTCCCGGAAGAAAGCCCTCTGCTTGGAAGCTGGGGGAGAGGGAGCCTTGTAGCACTCTGGAGTGGGGTCTCCAACTTGCTCAGCTGAGAAGGTCTAGGACAGGTTCAAATATCACAATCTTTCCTTTCTTATTGAATAACCACAGATTTTCATGAATAGACATCTCTTCACTTGCTATTTGTCCTTAGGATCAATTCAAGGAACTTTAAATGATTGGTTTTTATTATGGTTTTGAACGGTTTCATCCAAACAGCACCTGGTATATAGTTTATACTAAGGAAATGTTTGTAGAATGAATGTATACAGGAATGAAACTTACCTGGGAAATTACAGGTTTTCCAACGGGTTCTGATCTGCGATAGTTCCTCTTATAATATCCAAAGTCCTGTGAAACTGGTTCTGTAGTATGAATTCACCGTATCTGTACTTAGACATTTAATGGAACTGAATTCTAGGGTGAGACTGTGGAGGAAGAAGCAACACAAATCACTGGAAGGAAGACAGTGGAGGCCTTATGAAACATAGACAGGTGTGAGATAAACTTCTTTCTAAAGAAGTGGTATTTTATGGTCTGGATTTTGTTTATGTTCCTGAGGACTTTCAGGCCCGAAGACAGTACTGGTTCTGCAAAGTACTGCCTGTCATGACGAATTTGCCCCTGGACATCAGTGGGCTGGGAAGAGCAGCGGTTTGAAGTTGCAAAGAGTGTGACTGGCTTTCCACACTGGGACGTACACATGGGCCAGCACTCCTGGCTTTGGGGGATGTGGCCGAGTGTGGCCCCTGCACAGAGCTGTGGCTACCAGGATGGCTGCTCACAGAGAGCAGGGACAGACCTCCAGCAACTTGACATTATTCAGTGCACTTGTCCCTGCACCGTGTTGTTGGCAGAGGAAGGAAACACATGTATTACTGTGGTCTTTGCATAAGAGACCTAGAAAACGTATCTATCAGTGCTGGGCTCCCCAGAGCAGGAATAGTTCTAGAAAAGCATCCTCTTAACACTTTGTCCCATGGGAGTGAGTGAGAAGGTACTCTCTCTAGGAGAATGAACTGGAAAAGCTCCTCCCCACCCCAAGGAAAATGTCCCCCTGTGAGAAGAGGACTCACAAAGCAATGCTCCCTCCAGCACACACAGCATGGGAGGTTTGTGCATTGGAGAAGACATGGACCAGGCTGTCACCACCCTACACCCCCACCGAGTTCCTAGGCACTCTGTGCAGTGCAGGAACTGCACAGCTCTTGCAGGTGGCCTACCGAATCGTGCTCACACTCCTCAAACTTATCTCCCAAACTCATTTCCTCTCCTTTCTCCCTTGAGCATGACACACCTACCTGTTAAATTTTGTCAAGAAGTTTAGAGTTTCTACCCATCAAAATTGATTTGGCTTCTCTTTTTCAGTGTATTTTACCTTTGGTGTGTGTAAAGTAGCACAGCCATACAGGGAGAGAGACAGCTGACTGACTAGATGGCTCCATGGTGAACACAGTACTTCTTTCAAAAGTCAGGTCCACAACCTTGAACTCAAGGAAGACTCTGCATTCCCAGGGCCAAAGGAGAAGCAGCCTGGAATGGTGTACATCCCTGCAAGTCACTGAGCTAACATCCTGCAGTGAGGCCTGAGGGCATTGGGTCCTGGGTAAGAGGATAATTCAGTGTTCACAGTCCATTGATTTCCTGGCTGTGGCTGTAGAAATGTCAATAAGATTTCAGCTGCAGCAGGGGTCCCTCTGTGAGCCCTTCCCTTTACTGCTGGAACTCAGTTTGTCAAGGCTGCCAGTCACCCATGACGACTTTTAGTCACTCTCACTTGGGCTGGATTTGGGTCACTGACCTAGTTTCCACATTAGTTAGAACATGTTCTCAAATGTAACCATCATGCCTATCTCTATCAAGGTAGTTATCTTGGGCAATTAGAGTGTTTGCAGATTTAGGGCCTCTGCTTTCACAGTGCTCAGTGATATATGTTATGAGACACATGATAGGCTCTGAGTGAGACTGCAGAGAATCGGCTTTCCACCAACTAGCTGAGCAGTGTCTGAAAGGTCACCTCAGACTCTGGAAAGCAGATTTATCTACTGCAGATGGAAGGTTTTAGGACACTGGAACTATAAATCATGCTATCTTGAAGGCAAACTGGTCATTTTCCTGGGGTACTGTAGAGCAGCCCTATAATTCTCACTGACTTGAGGGCAGCCTGTGTTACCTGCATCAAAGCCATCCCTGCTTTCCCCCAATTGCACAGGAAAGCTGAGCCTGTCAGAGCAGGGCAGGGGAAGGTGTTCACATGCCCTGCCTAGCTACTCCACTGTGCTGATGGGGTGGGGCTCCATCCAGCTGCCTGTTTTCATATCTAGCCAGGTTACTCCATTGCACAAGTGTGGTGGGACTCCTCCTGATTGTTCACAAACATTCCCAGTTACTCTAGGGCTCTGATGTGGCCAGGCTTCTCCTCTGTATGTGTTCACATCCTCTCTTCAGTTTCACATGGCACTGACAATCTGCTCCTGTATTCATACACCTGGTATGGGTCCACCACTGCATTGATGAGTTGAAGGGCATTCTCTTTGACATTTGCAGCTTCTGTCTGCTAACACATCAACTGCACTGATGATCAGAGCCAACTCCCCTTTGTATTTGCACCCCCTGTGTCCACTTACACTACCTCAATGACACAGTATGTTTCTCCCTCTCCACCTTGGTCGAATCTCCCATTTAGTTACACCACTGCACTGATGACAGGGTCCCCCCTCTTTCCCCCTGTTGTGTCCCCTCCATCTTTCCCCCTGGACTGACTGTTCGGAAATCATTCTTTGTGCTGCCCACCAACCAGCCCAGGTAACTGAGGGCACTGAGGATGCAGGGTTCTGCTTAAGCACCCCCTTTCCTCCCTCTATCCAGTTACTCTACTATGCCACTGCACTGGGTACTTTTTTGCTGCACCAGCAGACTGCTTATCCCCCTGAACTAGCAGCTTGAGTATCCTACTTTGCCTCATTCTCAAAACCAGCCCAGAACACTCAATGCACTAAAGGTGCATGGTGGCACCACAATGACACTGGATTTCCTCTGTCCAGGTATACTGTCACACTGATGAGGGAAATTTCTCTTCCTCACCCTGTTCACATGTCCTGTCTATTTATACAATACACTAATGGTGTCAGATCCTTCTCTGCCTTGTTTAGATTCCCATACCAGTTACACCCAGTCACTGGTATCTCAGAATTCCTCCTCTTTGTACTGTTCACTTCCTCAGCCTGGTTACACACCTGAACTACAGATCACAGCTCCTGTTTGGCCCTGTATGTATTCCATGCCCAGATACCTCAGCCATTGACAGTGTAGGACTGCCCTTTTGATCACACCTGTCTGGTCACTCCACTGTGCAAACATGTTGGTGCTCTTCTTCCTTGTTTTGTTCACATCCCTTGTCCCCTTACCTCTTCAAGGATGGAGTATGGCCCTTTCTATAATCCATGATTATATCCTCTAGCCAGTCAAACCATGTAGATATTTGAAACATGTACATTGACTCTTGGCTGCCACTGTTTATTAATTTTCAAATTATTTTTTAATATTTTATTTATTTGGAATGCTGGGAAGATGGCGACGGAATAAGATGGAGCTGATACTAGCTCCTGTACTCATGGGTGAAAATCCTGGCAGATCTATAAACAGCACAATAAACCATCGGTTACCCAGCATTTATGAAATTAAAAGACCAGAGATTGTGACCGACGCTGAAACACCAGACGGCGGCAGAGTCAGCTACTGGAGCTGGGTTTCACGCGGCCCCTGTGCTGCCGCCAGAGCAACAGGCCTGGGAGCCGGGGAGTCAGGTACGGGAGCTGGACACTCCAAGCCCCTGTGACAGTCCTGGGAGACAGAGGAGTCAGGAACCGGAGCGGGGACACCCTTGTGCCCATGCCATAGCTACCGGCCTGGGCAATGGAAGGGTCAGTTGCAAGAGCTGGGACACCAAAGGCCCCTGTGACGCCGCCATAGAGACAGGCCTGGACCCTGAGGAGCCAGCTACGGGAGCCGGCACATTCGCAGATCCTGTGCCACTGCCATAGCGACGGGACTGGACACCAGGGAGTCAGGTTCGGAAGCTGGGACTCTCCAAACCCCTGTGACGCAGCAGATGAGCCAGAATGGGAGCCGGGAAGCTCTCAAACCCTGTGCCACAGCCATAGCGAGGGGAATGGACGCCTGGGGGTCAGGTACGGAAGCTGGGACTCTCCAAACCTCTGTGACGCAGCTCAGGAGCCAGCTACGGGAGCCGGGAAGTTCTCAGATGCTGTGCCGCTGCCATAGCAACGGGTCTGGACGTCAGGGAGTCAGGTACAGAAGCCGCGACACTCCAAACACCTGAGACAGCCCTGGGTGGCAGAGGAGCCCTCTAGGGGAACTGGGACTGTCTCAGCCCCTGAGCTGCTGCCATAGCGATGGGACTGGACACTGGGGAATCAGGTACAGGAGTTGGGACATTCGAAGCCTCTGTGCCACTGCCATAGAGACAGGACTAGACGCCGGGGAGTCAGGTACAAAAACCAGGACACTCCAAGCCCCTGTGACGGCCCTGGGTGGCAGAGAGAGCCAGATACAGGAGCAGGGACATTCTCAGCCTCTGTGCCACTGCGGTAGTAATGGGCCTGGGTGATTGAGGAGGCGCCTACTAGAGCCGGGACATTCAGCAGTGGTAGGCGACCAACGCAGGGACCAGCGCGAGGACCAGCGTGAGTGTAGGTGGAGACGAAGAACATCAAGAAACTTCAAGGAGTCTGCAGAACTGAATTTCACAAGGATCATACCACAGAAGTTTACACCATAAGACCAGGGTTTCAGAACAGATCAATTTTAGAAGCAGAGACTAACAAGAAGAGTCTCAAACAATGGGAAGACAAAGAAACAATCCCCAAATGAAAGAAAAAGCAGAAACTTCAGAAAGAATGTTAGATGAAATAGACGCTGATCAACTATCAGATAGTGAATTCAAAGCACTGGTTATTACGAAGTTCAAAGAGCTCATAGTGAACTACCAGAAACTACAGGGGAACTATAATGATCTCTCTGGAAACTACAGCAACATGAAAAAGGAAATGGAAACCATCAGCAAGAGACAAGAGGAAATGAAGAATACAATTTCCGAATTGAAGTACACAGTAGAAAGTTTCCAAAGTAGGATAGATGAAGCGGAGGATAGGATTAGTGAGTTGGAGGACAAGGTAGAAAGCATCTCACAGAAAGAGCAAGAAAATGAAAAGAGGCTCAGAAAGAATGAAGAGGGATTAAGAGAAATGCAAGACAATATGAAACATAATAAATATCTGAATAATAGGAATACCAGAAGGAGAAGAAGAAGAACAAGGGATAGAAAACCTATTTGAACAAGTAATGAGAGAAAATTTTCCTAATTTGATAAGAGAAAAAGTCTCACAAATCCAGGAATCACAGAGAGTCCCAACCAAGAGGAACCCAAGGAGGCCCACTTCAAGACACATCATCATCAAAATGGCAAAATTGCAAGACAAAGAGAGAATCTTAAAGGCAGCAAGGGAGAAAAAAGAAATAACATACAAGGCAGCCCCAATAAGGTTAGCTACTGACTTCTCAATGGAAACACTTCAAGCAAGAAGAGAATGGCAAGAAATATTCCAAGTAATGAGAACCAGAGGCCTACAACCAAGACTACTTTACCCAGCAAGGCTCTCAATCAAGCTAGAAGGCCAAATAAAGAGCTTCCAAGACAAAAGAAGTCTAAAAGAATATGCCTCCACCAAACCAGCTCTACAAGAAATACTAAAAGGACTGCTTTAAGGGAAGGAAGGATAAGAGGGAGACAGAGAGGAACACAGGTATAAAAATGGCAATGAATAAGTACCTATCAATAATAACCTTAAATGTAAATGGATTAAATGCTCCAATCAAAAGACACAGAATAGTGTCATGGATAAGAAAGCATGACCCACACATATGCTGCCTACAAGAGACTCACCTAAGGACAAAAGACCATCACAGACTAAAAGTGAAAGGCTGGAAACAAGTTTTCCAAGCAAACGGACAAGAAAATAAAGCTGGGGTAGCAATTCTCATATCAGACAAAATAGACTTCAAAAAAAAAGGCTATAAAGAGAGACCCAGAAGGTCACTTCATTACACTCAATGGAAGAATCCACCAAGAAGACATTAACATTGTAAATATATATGCACCAAACATAGGGGGACCGAAATATATTAAGAAAATCTTAGAGGACTTCAAGAAAGATATTGACAGCAACACAATTATAGTAGGGGATTTGAACACCCCACTATAAAAAATGGACAGAT
The DNA here is from genome assembly GCF_021234435.1 of Artibeus jamaicensis. Taxonomy (NCBI): domain Eukaryota; kingdom Metazoa; phylum Chordata; class Mammalia; order Chiroptera; family Phyllostomidae; genus Artibeus; species Artibeus jamaicensis. The sequence goes on along the minus strand of NW_026522028.1, from coordinate 1,892,116 downwards.
CTTCCAAACAAATTATCAACAAAGATATTGTGGCATTAAACAACACCCTAGATGAAATGGACTTAACTGATATATATAGAGCCCTTCATCCCAAAGAAGCTAAATACACATTCTTTTCAAATGCACATGGAACATATTCAAAGATAGCCCACATGATAGGACACAAAACGAGCCTCAAAAAATTCAAGAAAATTGAAATCATACCAAGCATCTTCTCTGACCACAAGGGACTGAAATTAGAAACCAACCCCAAAGAAAAAAACCCAAAGCACCCAAAAACATGGAGACTGAATGGTATGCTATTAAACAACGAATGGGTCAAGAATGAAATTAGAGATGAAATCAAAACAGTTCTGGAAACAAATGAAAATGATCTCACAACAGCCCAAAACTTATGGGACACAGCCAGGGCAGTCCTGAGAGGGAAGTTTATAGCAATACAGGCCTACCTAAAGAAAATAGAAACATTTCAAACGAACAACCTAACTCTACGCCTGCAAGAACTCGAGGAACAACAAAAAGACAGTCCAGAGCAAGCAGAAGGAAGGAAATAACCAAGAATAGAGCAGAATTAAATGACATAGAAACTAAAAGCACAATTTTAAGGATCAATGAATCCAGGAGTTGGTTCTTTGAGAAGATAAACAAAATAGACAAGCCTTTTAGTAGGCTCATGAAGAAAAGAAGAGAGAGGACACAAATAAACATAATCAGAAATGAAAAAGGAGAGATTACAACTTATACCACAGAAATAGAAGAGATTGTAAGAAATTACTATGAAGAACTGTATGCCAAGAAATTTGAAAACCTAGGGGAAATGGACACATTTCTAGAAAAATACAATCTTCCAAAACTCAGTGAAAAAGAAGCGGAAAATCTAAATACACCAATAACAGCAAAAGAAATTGAAGCGGTAATCAAAAAACTCCCATCACACAAAAGCCCTGGACCAGATGGTTTCACAGGAGAATTCTACAAAGCATTTAAGGAAGAGCTAACCCCTATTCTCCAAAGACTATTCCCAAAAATCCAGAAGGATAGAAAACTCCCAATTCTTTTTATGAAGCCAGCATCATCTTAATTCCAAAACCAGATAGAGACACAACAAAGAAAGAAAACTTCAGGCCAATATCGCTGATGAACATAGGTGCTAAAATCCTCAACAAAATATTGGCAAATCGCATCCAACAATATATCAAAAAGATCATACACCATGATCTAGTAGAATTCATCCCAGGGATGCAAGGATGGTTCAATATTCGCAAATCAGTAAATGTAATACATCACATAAACAAAATCAAAGACAAAAATCACATGATCATATCAATAGATGCGGAAAAAGCTTTCGATAAGGTACAACACCCATTTATGATAAAAACACTCAGCAAAGTGGGAATACAGGGAGCATTTCTCAAAATAATAAAGGCCATATATGAGAGACCTACAGCCAATATCATACTCAATGGGAAAAAACTAAAAGCTTTTCCACTAAGATCAGGAACAAGACAAGGTTGTCCACTTTCACCACTTCTATTCAATACAGTATTGGAAGTTTTAGCCACAGCGATCAGGCAAGAACAGGAAATAAAAGGCATCCAAATAGGAAAGGAGGAAGCAAAACTGTCACTGTTTGCAGATGACATGATAGTGTACATGGAAAATCCTATAGACTCTACCCGAGAACTGCTCAAACTAATTAATGAGTTTGGCAAAACAGCTGGTTAAAAAGTCAATATCCAGAAATCAAAGGCATTTTTGTATACCAACAGTGAATCAGCAGAAGCAGAAATAAAGACAAAAATCCCATTTGATATAGCAAAAAGAAAAAATAAAATATCTGGGAATAAACCTAACTAAGGAGGTAAAAGACCTGTATGCAGAAAACTACACAGCCCTGAAGATCGAAATCAAGGAAGACACAAACAAATGGAAACATATACCTTGTTCATGGATTGGAAGAATTAACATCATCAAAATGTCCATACTACCCAAAGCAATATACAGATTCAATGCAATACCTATTAAAGTACCAATGGCATATTTCACAGACATAGAACAAACACCTCGAAAATTTATATGGAACCATAAACGAGCCCGAATAGCAGCTGCTCTTTTGAGAAAGAAGAACAAAGTAGGGGGGGATCACAATACCTGATATCAAACTGTATTACAAGGCCACTGTAATCAAAACAGCCTGGTACTGGCATAAAAACAGGCACATAGACCAATGGAAAAGAACAGAGAGCCCAGAAATCAACCCAACTCTCTACAGTCAATTACTATTTGACAAAGGGGGCAGTATCATAAAATGGAGTAAAGATAGCCTCTTCAACAAATGGTGTTGGGAGAACTGGATAGCTACCTGCAAAAAAATGAAAGTTGAGCACAGACTTACACCATACACCAAAATGAATTCAAGGTGGATAAAAGACTTAAATGTAAGTCGTGACACCATTAAAGTCCTAGAGGAGAACATTGGCAAGAAAATCTCAGATATTTACGCAGCAACATTTTTACTGATATGTCCCCTAGAGCAAGGAATGTAAAGGAAAGAATAAACAAATGGGATCTCATCAAAATAAAAAGCTTCTGCGTGGCTAAAGAAAACAGTATTAAATTAAAAAGACAACCAACTGTATGGGAAAACATATTTGCCAATGATACCTCAGACAAAGGTTTAATCTCCAAAATATACAAAGAACTTACACGACTCCTCTCTAAGAAGACACCCAACCCAATTAAAAAATGGGAAAAGGACTTGAACAAACACTTCTCCAAGGAGGACATACAGAACATTCAGAGACACATGAAGAGATGCTCAATATCGTTAGCTATCAGAGAGATGCAAATTAAAACCACAATGAGATACCACTTTACACCAGTCAGGATGGCTATCATAAACAAAGCAACAAACAACAAATGTTGGAGAGGTTGTGGGGAAAAGGGGTCCTTAGTTCACTGTTGGTGGGATTGGAGACTGTTACAACCATTATGGAAAACAGTATGGAATTTTCTCAGAAAAATAAAAATCGACCTGCCTTTTGACCCAATAATTCCACTGCTAGGATTATGTCCCAAGAATCCTAAAACATCAATATCAAAGAACCTATGCACCATAATGTTCATAGCAGCACAATTTACAATAGCCAAGAGCTGGAAGCAACCTAGGTGCCCATCAGTAAATGAATGGATCCAAAAATTGTGGTACATATACACAATGGAATTCTATGCTGCAGAGAGAAAGAAGGAGGTACTACCATTTGCAACAACATGGATGGAACTGGAAAGCATTATGCTGAGTGAAATAGGCCAGGTGCTGAAAGACAAATACCATATGATCTCACCTTTAACAGGAAGCTAAACAACAAAACAAACAAGCAAGAAGAATAGAAATAAAGACACTGAAATGAAGAACAAGGGGACAGTGACCAGAGGGGAGAGGGAAGGGAATTTAAGGGGGGAAAGGGGAGGGATTTGGAGGAACAAATAGGAAGGACACAGGGACGAGAACTAAGGGAGGTGGAAATGGGAGGGAGGTCGGGGGCACTGGGGGTGGGCAGGCTGGGATGGGAAAAATAGACAAAAAACTGTACTTGAAAAATAACTAAATAAAATTTTTAAAAAATTTATTTATTTATCTTTAGAGGGGAAGGGAAGGAGAGAGGGAGAGAAGTATCAATGTATGGTTGCCTCTCATGTGTCCCCTTCTGAGAACTGGCCTACAACCCAGGCATGTGCTCTGACTGGGAATCAAACCATGATCCTTTGGTTCCCAGGCCCATGCTCAATCCACTGAGCTACACCATCCAGGGCTCATTTTCAAATTATTAATGAACACCTACTGTGGAATACACACCATTATATAAGCTAGGAGATATATCAGTGAAGAAAACAGACAAATAGTCAAACATTCCTGCTTTCATTGATAAAGTGGAAAAGATAGATAATAAAAAACTCTAACAGAATAACAATAAAATGATAAATAATAAAAACAAATAAGAGAATGATATACATATGAGAAGATTATATGAACTTTTTAAAATATTGTATATTAGAAAGTTTGGGTATGAGAAAGCCAATAGATCAACAAATGATTGCCACTGAAAAGATAGTTTCTTACCTTCAGTTCCCCAGAGGAAGGGGTATGCAATACCCTGGAAAGACACTTGGGGAAACACCAGTACCAGTCATGAAGCCGGGGGAAGAGAAGAAGCAGTGGCAAGAGCCTTTATTGTGACTTCCATAAGAAGGTTCTGGTGAGGCAGGATAAGCAAGCATATGAGTGACTAGTTTGACTTATTTCAGCAGGCTCTGGGATGTAGGGACTGTCGGTCCCTAGCTGTCTAGTACTTGGCCCTGGGGTATGAGGGTACAGAGTGGAGGAGCTAAATAGAGAAAGTAATTAGGGCATGTGGGCTTTGGGTTGGTTGGTTTGCATATGAAAGGCGCATTGGCAAATCCTTTACTATCTCTAGAAATTGGTTAACCCTGAGGAGGGGGAACAGTTCCTCCATGTCAGCAAACTCCCAGATATTAAAGCACCAGAATACAAAAATTAAACATATATATATGTTTATATATACATATATATACACACACATACATACACACGTGTGTGTATGTCTGTATATATCTCACAGTAAGAAAAACCAGGACTTCTGAGGTTGGTCAGGATGCATCTTACTAAGAAACAAGTTCTGTGCTGGCGCACAAGTATAAAGACATACCTGGAGACATGGGTTCTGCACCCACTTACCTGTCCTCCAGGTACTCTAGTGTAGAGCACAACCTTTATACTGACAGGCAGCATTCTCATCAAGAAGAAGAAGGTGAAATGAATCACACAAATACCTGGAGGAAAAGGATTTCAAACAGCAGGAGGATCCAGTGCTAAATCTCTGATGCAGGAACTCACCAGGGGTGTTTGAAGAGGACATTCACCATAGCTTAACCAAAGTGAGCAGAAAGGAGTAGTGGTAAATTAGTAAATAAGATTAGAAAGGGACCACACTGTGTAGGGCCTTGTCAGATATTTTAAATGTTTGAGCTTATACTCTTAAAAAATGTCGAATCATTGCATATTTTTTGCGAAGAAATGACCTGATCCAATGAACTTTCAAGAGGATCATTTTAGCTGTTGTGTGAAGACCAGACTGTAGGGCAGCAAGAGTGAAATCAGAGGGAAGACTGGGAGAGGATACCATTAGTAAGTAATCTGAGAGGGAAACAATAGTGACTGAGAATTTGCTGGTTGTACTGGAAGTATGTTTGTGGCATAAATCATACCATTTGCAGTAATGGTTTCAAAAGTGTATATTTGCTGAAATTCATTAAATTAAATACATTAAATATATACAGTTTTTGTGTCAATTATGCATTGATAAAGTGGTTTAAAAAATAACTTACCAGGTTCTGGGTATATTTTAAAAGTAGAACTAACTGATTTCTTGACAGATTGGGAATGGGAATAAAGAAAAGAGAGGGGCTGAGAATAATATCAAGAAATTTGGTTTGAGGGATTTCCGCCAAGATGGAGGCATAGGTGGATGTGCTGTGCCTTCTCACACAACCAAGTTTAGAGACAACTAAATATTAGCAACAGAAAACACAGCCAGAACATGGAAAATTGAACTTTTCAGAAGTCCATTAACAACAAATTCTTCAGCCTGACCAGTAAGGGGCGAAACCAGCGGCTGGTGAATTGGGGTTGCATAGGAGGACTCGGTCAGACACACTCAGGCGCGTGGAATCCAGGCGCAGGGTTGGACCTAGTGAGTGACCGAGCAAGCGACCAGGCAAGTGACCGCGGGGGAGACAGCGGGGGAGCGGGGCTGCGTGTTGACTGTGGTCGTGCATTTGTGCGAGGGTGGACAGAGAGGGAGTGGGTGGTTGGACTGGGACCCAGCGGGTCCCTGCAGCTTGCGGCAGGGAGAACACCGCCATTTCCCTGCTCTGACCCCACCTCCACATGCAGCGTCATAACCCAGCGACTCTGAGTAGCCCGGCCCAGGTGAACTACCTAAGCCTCTGCTCCTCACCCAGCTGTGAGAAACAGCAGAGGGGGTCGCCATTTCCCAGCTCTGACCACGCCCCCACATACAGCGTCACAACCCAGCAACCTGGGAGTCCAAGGCGCAGCTTCTCACACTTAAAGGGCCAGAACAGACCAAAAATGGCACAGGAAGATCTCAAAGCCCCAGAGCCCATAGATTTAAGTGATGAAGAAATAGCAAAACTCTCAGACGCACAGTTTAAAACACTGGTGATCAGGATCCTCACAGAACTGGTTGATTATAGCCACAAATTAGACAAATATATGAAGGTGAAACTAATTGAAATGAATGGAATTGCACAGGACACCAATAGCAATGAAAAGGAAACTGGGACTCAAATCAATGGAGTGGACCAGAAGAAAGCAAATAATGGCCAAACAGAAAAGAGTCAAGAAGCAAGAATTCAAAGAAATGAGGAGAGTCTTAGGAACCTCCAGGACATCTTTAAACGCTCCAACATCCGAATTATAGGGGTACCAGAAAGGGGAAAGACACAGCCACCAGTGGAAAACTTATTTGAACAAATAATAAAGGAGAATTTCCCCAATCTGGCAAAGGAAATAGACTTCCAGGAAATCCAGGAAGCTCAGAGAGTCCCAAAGAAGTTGGACCCAAGAAGGAACACACCAAGGCACATCATCATTACATTAGCCAAGATTAAAATGAAGGAGAGAATCCTAGAAGCAGCAAGAGCTAAGAGGACAGTCACCTACAAAGGAGTCCCCATCAGACTGTCAGTGGATTTCTCAAAAGAGACCTTACAGGCAAGAAGGGGTTGGAAAGAGGTATTCCAAATCATGAAATCCAAAGACCTACAACCAAGATTGCTCTATCCAGCAAAACTTTCATTTAGAACGGAAGGACAGGTAAAGTGCTTCTCAGATAAGATCAAATTCAAGGAGTTCATCATCACCAAGCCCTTATTATATGAAATGTTAAAGGGACTTATCGAAGAAAAAGAAGTTAAAGAAACATGAACAGTGAAAGGACAACAAACTCACAGTTATTAACAACCACACCTAAAACGAAAGCAAACTAAAAGGACAACTAGATCAGGAGTGGAAACATAGAAATGAAGATCTCAAGGAGGGTTAGCAACAGGGGAGTGGGAGGAGGAGAAGGGGGGAGAAGGTACAGAAAATAAGTAGCATAGACAGTAGATAGAAAATAGATGGGGGGGGCAAGAATAGCATGGGAAATATAGAATCTAAAGGACTTGAGACACATGGTCATAAACTAAAGGGGAGGTAATGGTGGGGATGGGGGGGTAGGGTGGAGGGGAATGAAAGGGGGAATAGAACAACTGTAACAGCATAATCAATAAAATTTTTTTAATAAATAAATAAAAGAAATTTGGTTTGAGCAACTGGAATAATGGAGTTTGCATTAATTGAAACTGTAAAAAGCAGGTGCCTGGGGATGATTAGGAATTCAATTTCAGACATGTTATTTTAAAAATGTCTATTAGATATCCAAGTGGGAATCATCAAACAGGCAATTGAACATTATGAGTTTAAAGTTCAGGGGAAATGCCCATACTGGAGATATGATTAGGGATTCATTATAATGCAGATGGTATTCAGAACTTCAATTTGAAATTATATTAGTAAAGTAAGGAATGAAAAGATGAGGTATCAGGACTAAACCTTAGGATATTCCAATGTTAAAAATGTAAAGGAGAAGAGAGACAAACAACAAAGGGGGCTGAAAATTAAAACTTGGGGGCTGTGATGTCCCAGAAACAAATGAAGAATGTACAGCATCCAGCAGAAATAATACCTGCTTGAATGTGGTTGGCATGGTAATAATATAGGTATAATCGTTTATAGTTTTAATTTGAACATTTAACTTAAAATGTTATATGGTTTGCTTGAGTGTAAAATTATTATGTTACAGAATCACATGCTTATGATTTTGTAATAAAAGATTTTGTAATAAAAAGGGGCATTTTTGTGCCATACCCTGTATTATGAGAAGGAAGCCATCAACTACATCAAAATATGCTAATATCAAATAAAATAAAGACGAATAGCCATTTGCTATAGCCATAAGGTGAGCAATAGTGACTGAGAGGGGTTTTGATTAGTTAGTTTGTTCATGGGTTTATTCACATAGACAAGACAAAAAATATCGCACATGAATGATGATGAGCCAAATTTACTCAGTGGGTGTTTGGGCTTAGCTGTGTTTTAACTTCTAGTTTTTGGTAGTTGGCCATGTTTTCAGAAAAATCTAGATATTCAATAATATACTCTGAAGGTGGCAATATATTCAGTAGCCCCATAAGTGCTCTGCATTTTATATCTCATGTATTAAATATTATTAAAAAAAGTAAATTCAACCATGACAAGATAAACATTATATTACTAGAAGACTGACAGAAGAGCCATAAATGAGTATTTTTATTTGGATTTTTAAAAATCTTTCTTATTTTTTGCCTCTATCATATTGAAAGTTGTAAGCAACCCAAGTCTATCAACAGATGAACAGGTAAACAAAATGTGGTATATCCGTACAACTAAATATTATTTAGCAATAAAAATAAATGGACTTATGACACATGCTACAGTATGGATTAAACTTGAAAACATTAAGCTAAGTGAAATAATCTGGACACAAAATGACAAATGCTGTGTGATAACACTTGTAGGAAATATCCAGAATAGACAAATACAAAGAGACAAAAAAGTAGATTAGAAATTACTAAGGGCTAAAGAGAGGAGGGTTAAGGGAGTTATTGCTTAATGGGAACACAGTTCATGCTTGGGGTGATGAACTAGTTTTTGAAATAGATATTGATGGTTCTTCTATCTTCAAGTGCACAATTTCATCATAGAAGTTCCCTTGGCATTTGAAGACCTTATATTCACCCTTGATGCTTCATGTAAAGCAATTCAGTGACAGAATGTGATATATTCTGGTAATCACTTATTTTGTGGTATTCATATCACCACTTCATCCTTTTTTCCTTCTTAAAAATATCCTGGCCTTTTTGGATGGACAGTTAAGGTTGTTTTTTTTTTTTTATAGCCTAGAGGAAATAACAGAAGTGTCAACTCTTGATAAATTGAATGTTATTAAAAGCCCACCAAGAAAAGTGATTTCCTGGTTGCATAAAAGAACATTCTGTCCCTTATAATTTATAACTTTTAAAATTGAACCTATTTGTGTAGAAGCACCACAAACTTAACTGTGCATCACTCTTATTGCAGATGTCATTAATCATGTAATGAGACAAGTTGGAGTTCAACCTGTAGAACAACTTGGCCCTGAGGCTCAGGACCAAGTCAGTCTTCCATTTGATGCAAGCAGTGAGTCTCTAGAGACCACAGAATAAATATTACTTTGATTGGTTCCATAATGTAATATATTTTACCTTAACAAAAACCTTCCTTCATAAAGAATCAACCCTTTAAATTCAATAATATCCAGTCTTTACCCAATTTATTTTTTCTCAAACATATATGATTTATGGTTTTCAGTCCACATGGTTACTCCAAAATCACTGTGCCAGGGGAAAAAATAGACACTACTATAAAACTGCTTTAAGTATTTATTTCATCCTGAATAATATCATTGATAATAATGGGCATAACAACTTTATGAGCCATTTTTTAGTCTTACATTTGGGAAATTAAATGAAAGCAATGTGCCTTCCTTAGGACTTAGTTTACCTAATGCATCTAGTTGCATTTTGAGACAGAATATGCTATTCACTGCATGAATGTTGACTATGGTACGTGTAGTTCTTATAACTGGCTATTGAAAATAATTAACTTGGGAATAATTATATCAAAAACAAAATGTGTAATGTTTATATGAAGAAATAGAAATATTTAAATATTTTTCAAGATCTAGCCCTGGCTGGTGTAGCTCAGTGGATTGAGCATGGGCCTGTGAAGCAAAGGGTCACCAGTTGGATTCCCAGTCAGGACACATGCCTGAGTTGCAGGCCAGGTCCTCAGTAGAGAACACATGAGAGGTAACAACACATTGATGTTTATCTCCCACTCTTTCTCCTTCCTGTCCCCTCGCTCTAAAAATAAATAAATAAATAAATAAATAAATAAATAAATAAATAAATAATATTAAAAAAAAAGATCTTATGGGCCATGACATAGACCATGAAATATATTATTAGTAAAATAAGCAGTGATCAGAATGGGAAGGTCTGGATTATAGAACCTTCTATAGAGGACTAAATTAGCATCCTCCATAAAGCCCCTCCTGCTGGTTACTGATGTGTTGTGGGGTATGATGTGTACTCCACAATGGGGGCAAATCTAACTCCAAGTTAGGAAAAAATAAATAGAATGGGTAGATGCATGTGAGAGTGGATGTAACCAAGTCTTTTATTTTTTCTGTTCTAATCAGGAAAAACATCAGATTACATTATAAGGTAATTATTCTAACAATATCTACCTCCTTTTCAAATAAAAGGTTGGATCAGATAATATTGCCTGCTATTCTGACCTCTCTACAGTTTCAAAGTGGATTAACTAAGGGTCTTTCAGCATTTGAATGCCCTGGGTTGTGCTCCAATTTCAGCATTCTGACATCCATGGCTCCAATATGACACCTCAGAGCCCTAGAACCACTTACCACTGATGTGGCTTCTGGCAGCTATCCAGCTGAGGTTCAAGTTTACCTCCAACCGAGAGAGCTTAGGTTCTTCTGCATTTGCATGAAATAATTGAAATGAAATGACACAGAAGGTTTTCTTACATCTTTTCTGAAAAAACGCCATGAACAGTGCAATTTGGAGCTAGAATGGGTGTGAATGCAATTTACCCATTTGTTTAAAATACTTACTCTTTATCTGGCAAGCCCTCATGTGGGTTTCAAAATAGTTTAACAACTGGAAAAGACTTACAGGAAGAAGAAATGCTTAAGTAAGATGGATCTACATAAATCTCTTCTTATTTGGTAAGAATTGCCTTGTGTATAAACCTCAAAACATATCTAGGTTTTTGAGGGCCACATGATACCACAACAAAGAACCCTTCAATGCCATAAAACTATAATATTTGAAGCCTTTATTATTTTCTTTCATTTGTTATATTGGGTTTATTACTTTTTTAGGTAGGGGACTGATCACTCAGTGTGTATGAATGTTCCGGAGTAAATATTTATTATGAACTTATAGGGTAAAAAGTTTTACTTCTTCTAAATAAATATTATATCTACTGGGGAATTTCCCTGAATGTTGCTATAATAGAAGCCTTTTAGCAAAAAGACATTTGTCTTTAAGGAAAATATTAGGAAAAATATTCTGCTTTGCAGTTTTTTTCTACATGTAAGTTCAAAGGTTGATCATAAACATGATCTAAATTTTCTTCAGTTTAAGTAATACCTGAAGTAGAGTCCTCCTATTCATTATTCCAAATTATAAATTATTATAATGTCACATTTTAGTCCCCATTTTAATAATGATAATAATGTTTAATATATGTCGGGCATTTTGCTAAATATTTTGCAGGTATTATACAGATATAAATGGGTTACTTACTATTCTAAACCCATTTTACATATAGATACCTTAGATCTTAGAAAGACCATGTACTTGCAGAAATTTGGTAAGAAATGATAGAGTAGATCCTTGCTCTTAACTACTGAGTTATGTCCTGCTGTGCAAGTCATTTAACTTCTGTGGTCCTCAGTTTCTTCATCTGTAAAATAAGGTTGTTAGACTGGATTGCCTGTTATTCTAATAGGTCATAATTCCAAGATTTTTGGAGGCCATCCAAAATTGTGCAGAGCAAACTACATAGTTTGATTTATAGATAATTTTGGTAATAGTTATCAGTTTGACTTACTAATAACTCTGGATTTTATCAGTATTATTTGCAATACCTTATAGTCTAAGCATCTCAAAACTCTCTATAATTTTTTGTTACATATCTATTAGAAGGTTTTGATAAAGTATATCCACTCTCCTGACTTTTTACTTATTTATTTTTTATCTTCAATGAATTTTCAGGGTTCAATGAGGAATCAGGCTGCCTCAGCCAGCAGGGATTGATTAATTCATTATGAAGTAAGCTTAAGCTGAAGAAGTGGACTTTCTAGCTGTGTTCAGGCCCAAGCACCCACCGTTTAGCAGTGATCTACTTCTTAATTCAGAACTTTGATTCCTGTCCTATCCACAGCTCCTACATCTCACCTGAATATTCATAACTATGGGAAAATGGATTCAGACTTTATTTGATTAATTGCTATACAAAGGGTTTGCAAGGAGCACCAAAACCAGATGTCAAGTCAAGGCAATAATCAGGAATAAATAAGGATCAGAGTTTAGAATTAAGCAGAGCTGGGACAGCTAAGCTTCATTTGAACTCCCTTTTGCAAAATATTTTTAAGATGGCCATTATGTATAAATTGTTTTTTATACAGCATTAACTAACATTGCATTGCTATATATTTTTTGCTTTGCACAGATCCTCTCTTGGTGCTTGGAGTGGAAGCAATTTGAGCAAGGACAAAAATAGATCAGCTGGTATTGTTAAGCTACTATGTGTTGCATATTTTGTTCTTCACTCTAATTTAGTTCTCCAAACAATGTTGTGAGGACAGTAATAATGTATCCATTTACTCAGTGAGAAAATTATGGCTCACAGAAGTCACAGAAGAACAGAACTTATATTTGAACAGGGTCTATTTACTATAAAGTCCACTATCTTTCCACTTGGTCATCATGGCCACTCTTATATATAACCTTTTTTTGGTGTTTAGAAAGATTCTAAGCCTATAGCAAAATTATAAATGAAACATTAATGTTCAAAGTATCTTAAACATTAGTCTAGTATCTTCCTTTAGAAATGGGTTGTTGGAATCTTGAAAAGTTTGTGTGACTTGCTCAAAATGGGTAATTAAGAAATACTTGTTGCATGACAGGAAAACAGAAAGCAAAAATATCTAGTTTACTTTATCTGCAATGAGACTGATTTCATGAAACATCACAGCTTAGATTTAATACTATTAGGAGCAAAAACCTTATGGGACATATTGAGATGAAAAAAAAAAGTCCTTGGAAGTTACTGAATACAAGGATTATTTCCATTTAAATTGTGAAAGGAGTAGGTTTTAAAGTTTGATTCCCATTTGTTTTTAACCACAGGTCACACAGCCTTCATTAAAGCAGAAATGCTACACAAATGAAACCAAACGGAAAGGAAAGTTTTCTGGCGACTGCTGGGGAACAATTAAGCACATATTAAGCAATATTAAGCACAACATTTTGAGTTTACAGAGATTTATGTGAAATCTCTGAGCTATAACACAAAATAAGAAATAACATTGAATGGTAATAGTAGTAAAAATAATAGTTATTGTAGACCTCATTTACTATTTCTCCCTACTTCTGAAAAATAGATAAATAAAACATTCTAATACCATATGATCTCACATTTAACAGGAACCTAAACAACAGAACAAACAAACAAGCAAAATATAACCAAAGACACTGAAATAGAGAATAGGCTGACAGTGTCCAGAGGAGAGAGGGGAGGGAATTTCAGGGGAAAAGGGGAAGGGTTTACAGGAACAAGTACAGAGGACACATGGACAAAAATTAGGGGAGGTGGAAATGGGAGGGGGGAAAGCTGGAGGGGATGGGCTGGGATGGGAGTAAAAGACAGAAAACTACTTGAACAATAATTAAAATAAATTTAAAAAATAAAAAAAAATAAAACACTCTCATGTTGATCTTTACTTCACATACTATGGTAAAGAAAACATAGTTTCCAGGAAAGACTGGTTTGTTTCTGTGCTTGATTTTAGTTTTGCTTTTTTTTTAAACTGCAGACACTGGAAATTTCATAGGTTAACTGAACTTTTCAATTTCATAGGTTAACTGGACTATTTCTGTGAGTGGACAACACAGGATCAAGCCAGGCATTGAAAGGTGCTTACAACACCCTTGTGCTCTTTTTCTAAGAGGCTGTTCAGAGCCCAATCACAAAGTTGGACCAGAAAGGAGTGAAGTATGGAGCCTTGAAATTTCATTTTTCCCATTAACAAAACAAAAAAGTCAAATACTGCCCTTAGTGAAAGTCCTTTGAAGCACACTGGGACCAGTTTGTGTAAAATCTTTTCTTGTTAAAATTCACAAACAGAACTGCAACTAGAATGTGTAAAATATTTGTTGGGAAAAGGCAAATGTAACCATATACCTAAGAACAGATCTATGTATTGCACAGATATGGAACCCTTGTGTCTTTCTATCAGAAGTAAAATGCCTGTCTATTATTACTAGGAGAAAAGTGCACTGACAGCATCCTGAAATTAGCAAGGTGTGACTGGGACCACAGGACTGCAGTGTAATAAACCTACTTGGCCTCAGGGTTTTCAGCTCTGTGGTTGGAAGTGCACTAATAAAACAAAACCATCCTGCGCTGAATGTAAAATAAATGAAGATGTATTTAGAATAGAACACTCTTCCTGATTTCCTTTCCAATTTTTCTGCCTGTCTCAAAGAAAAATATTTGTTGGTGGCATCCAGCCATGATTAATTGCTCCTAACCAAGGAAATAGAAGAGCAGTTCTATGGCTCTCAGACTTTGCAAAACTGGTCTTGTCCTGAAACTCAGAGGAAGCTCAGAAAATGTCTCAGTATTACCCAAGGTTCTGGCAGCAACAACTTTCCACCATAAATCTCAATAGGAAACATAGCTTTCTATTTTGTTATTTTCTCTAGACATGTAGGTTGTTGGCCACACTAGCAGAATTCTCCTGTGCAGTCACCCCAGAATGGCCATGAAAAAAATGAGTCCACTTCTCAATTTTGTATGTATGAGAATGGAAAATGTAACTGATGCTACCAGGTCTCACCTCCTCTCTTATTCCACTTGCTCCTATGCTATTTTCACGACCAGAGCAAGGGTGATGGACAAACCGCGGGAACACCGTGAATGTTGGGCATTATACTCAGAGCATTAGAAATTAGATTGCCTCAATTAACTTAATTGTGACATGATATACAGCACAGGGAATACTTCGGCTTAGCTTAGATAAATAAATGAGACTTTCCATCTGTAATTTGTCTGTCTGTAAGAGGTTGTAGCAACACAGAATTACAGCATTGGGGCAGATGTAATTCATGGATTATACTCATAATGCAACATACATAATGGGGTTCATATGCCAAATTCCTGTGTCATTCTCTCAGCTGCCAATGCAGATGTTTACCCCAAATCCATTTTTAAGGCTTGCATTTGAAGATCTGTTTTGTGCAAGATTTATGTTCCTGTCTACTATATTCTAGTCATTTTGGATGAAGGGAAGAGTTCCCCCAGTGAAGAGTAAGCCTTTCCTAATGCTAGCACTGAGCCAGTGTCACCTCAAATTTAGTCCACAGTGACCCAGGTCAGATTTGAGAATTTGCAGGTGTATGTCTTCTGTGAACACAATAACCTCTCACTTTGGCTGTTGCTCTGCTCACTTCAGTGCCCTCCCTGCACTTGGTGATGCTTCCTTTATGAATTCATGGAGTTTCTCATTGAACTGTTATGTACCCATATTACAGGCAATAAAATAGTTTAAAATTTTCTTTGTTAGTGAAAACAGCATAATTAGGACTGACTAGTTCTTGACTTTTATTTTAAAAGACTGCTCTGCTAAAATGCAATAGTTAAAATCTGTCTTTTTAAAGGTAAGTGAAAAGCTATCTTAAGACTTGTAGTTTTCCTATGAAAGCCTCAATCCCGCAAGGAGTCATTGAGATTAAGTTAACTCTTCTTTTGTGTCTTAGGAATCCAAGTGGGGCCTTCAACTGTTTTCATTGTACAAATTCTCGTGATGACATTTCACTAATAAGCAGTTGTGTTCATTGGAGTTAGGAGTGAAGAATAGGTCTTTAATATATCTTGAGAAAGTTATGGAGAATAAAGAATTTTATGGTTTGTTTGGCTGGTAATGTAGGTTATATTAATTGGGGGAGAAGAGCCTTCTTCTTGTATTTTCAATTCTCCAGGTTTTAAAGTAGGCTGGGCTCTCCATAGAGAAGTTTGAGTTCTAATATAGACTTTCAAACTTTTTTTTCTCTTTTGGAAGTTGGAGTTGAGTCTCCGGCTTCCAATCATCTGTGTGTGAATCCAGACTGCCTTTTCCTGACTACATGTCATGATCAAATTATCTAACCTCTCTTCACCTGAATCTCCTTATTTGTGAAGGTGGGATGACTGTAGTCCCTAACTCATAGGGTCACACTGAGGATTAAGTGAGAAATACAATAAGATAATTCTCATCACTGCTCCAGGCACAAGCACCTTCTCAATAAATATTTCTTTAACCACCCTTCCCCCTCTCTCCCCTGTTATCTCCTGCCCTCCTCCCCTCTGGTTACTGTCAGTTTGTTCTTTATTTCACTGTCTCTGATTCTATTTTGCTTGCTTGTTTGTTTTGTTAATTATGTTCCACTTATAGGTCATCAAGGAACATGTATAAAGGACCCATGGACAAAGCCAAAGAGGGGAAGCATTGAGGGTGGGAGGTGGGTGTGGGTGTGGCAGGGGAAAGTGGTGGCAGGAAAATGGAGACAACTGTAATTGAACAACAATAAAAAATTAAAAATTAAAAAAACTTACTTTTACAATTCTATTAAAATAACAAATGTATCTTTTTTTCTCCATTTCTGCACATAGAAGTTTATGAATTTCTCTCCTAGGGTCACTGAATAAGTTTGAGAAGCACTATCTTGCAGCCATCAATATCTGAAGAGAAATAAACAACCCATGAGGTATAAAAAATAACAAAATAAAAACTTTTAAACTAATGTAATGATGGGGTATTTTATAATAAACTTTTCCCATGGTCCCCCAGAGTGAACAAAAGTTAATATATTCCTCATGTTATCATGCAGTGAATAGTAAGTTCATAATCTCTATTTGTTTTCAGTTTAAGTCTGACTTGGTAGGTCAACATTGACTATCTTAGTAATAATTAGCTAATCAAATCTACTTCTAATGGTTTGGTCTTAATACAGTTGTAGAGAACTTAATCAAAGGTCCAGAGTTCAAACCTGCTTCCTAGGATCTGGCTGGCAGACTCACTGCTTAAGTTCCTTCTAAATCAATCAATCAATCTATATCTATCTACATGTAGAGAGATAGGCAACTAATTTATTATGTGAAAATCAATCCCAGTCAGTCCTGGGGTACAGATAGTAAGTGTTCCAGTAAAATATAAATTAAAACTATGGAAGTAAAGTTGTGTGCAATGAAGATGGAGAAATACAAAAATAAAAAAGTTACAAACAACAATAATGATAAAACTCAAAAGATGAAAGCTACATAAAAATAGGTTTAGTGGTTTCATTTATTCAACACTTTTCCTGAATGCCAACAGTGTTTTGGGCATTTTGCTAAAGTTTGGGAATAAAACTAAAAAGAATTTATTCACAAATCTGTGTAAGATTTCCCAAGTAACTTGCCCAAGCTTATGCCTGAGGAGCAAGGCCAAAACTTGAACATGTAATTCAGTCCCTAAAGTCCAGGGTTTTTCCCACAGTACCAAGTTGCAGGCACTGGTGTATAGACTCATGATCCTCTCAGATGCCCTTTCCTAATTCTCTGTGCTCATCTCCTCATTTGTGCATCTTATGTTACTAAATGCTTGTACCTTTGATTGACCTTTGAAAGGGCTGCTCTGGGACATTGGAGTCTCCTTGCCTAAACAGAGAATCATAAATATCTTGGCAGCCTCAGGCTTCATTCCCCCACCACCCCACAATCCCAGTGAGTGACTGGTATGGGAATTTAAAAGCCAGGTTCCTTTGCCACAAAACAAGGTGAACTCTGATATTTAACTTATATTCCAGAGTTCCTCATCAGATCAGGCTAAAATCTCACCTACCTACAATCATATCTTTGCTTGGCTTCTTCTTTTATATCATGCTACCCTTACTTTCTTACTGGTTTTATGTTGGGCATAGCTCTTTAATAAATCACTAACACACAAATTTTCATTGAGGGTTTGCTTCTTGAAAACTGTGAATTGAGATACCTATTTTATGCTATAAATTACATATATATAACATATATAGTATATAACAGTCATATAAATTATATATAATATTTACATAATATACAATAACTATAACTCTAATAATATAAGTATTATATTTAATATAAAATAATTATAATACAATGATATATTATACATAATTATATAATTCATGCATATTATATAATATTATATATAACATTACACATATTATATAATATATGATTTATATATTGTATAATACATCATATATTATATTGAAATATTATATGTGATATATTATATAATTGAGATACCTATTTTATGCTAAAAATTATATATATATATAATTTGACTATGCGTTCATCTACATTTAAACTACAGGATCATGAGAATGTGTTTTAATAAAATTTTTAGATTACATTATGGTTATGGAATTAAAATTAATCATTTGCATTGATTATTTAATTGGTCAAGTGTGTATATTATTTATTTAGTGAACTTGGCCAAGTCATTAGATTTATTTGGATATCAGCATTTTCATTTGAAAGATGATTGTTATTTATTCTGGTGGTTTGTGCATATTGAATATAATATGTACCAGGCTATTTTATGACACAAAAAATGATAGACTGCTTAACCAATAGGCTATATGAACAGTATTGACATTTTATCTTCATTTCAGAAACCAAGAAAAAGTAATTTAATGCTTTAATTTACTTTTCTCAGTACAGCAAATTTCCAATAATAATTGTCAGGTCTTTTTTTATTGTTGTTCAAGTACACCTGTCTCCATTTTTGCCCCTCCACCTCACCCATCCCCATCTCCCACCCTGGATCCTACTTCCCTTTGACTTTGTCCATGTGTCCTTCATGCACATTCCTCAATGGCCCCCCATTATTCCCTATTATCCATCTCCTGCTCCTCTGTGGTTACTGTCAGATTGTTCTTTATTTCAAGTCTTAATAGAACAGCAAACACATTAAAACTACTGTGATTAGAAATCCAGTTTTTACATTGAAAGCATTTTTATTTCAGCTTTTGACTTACTGTATAGCATGACAATTGTCCATTATAAGTACTAAATATGCTATTAAAACATGTTAAACAGTATAATTCAGAATTTTACCCATTTTAAAGTACTTTTACTTTAAAAAGGAGACATAACATAGATTCAAATAATGGAAAAAAATGAAGAAAGAAGCATTGAAATTCTAGATGTAGTCCATAAATAGTCTCCTTCTTCAAACCCCAAAACTTGTAAAAGAAAGGGAATTAAATCTATTTTATGCTAATGATATAGTATATGGGAATAGCTAAAGGAATGAAATAAAGTCATAGAAGGTGGATTCTGTCTTACTCTCATACCCCAGTTTCAGAAAAGGAATATAAATAAACAAAATAAATCTAAAGGGCTTTAAAATAATTTTGTAACAAGATGGGTTATATGATGCAATCATTTTACCCGAAGACAGCATGGAAATAAAATCACAAGCTCTGAAAAAGTTGAAAATCCCTCATCAGACCTTTTACTGGGGTTTTTGGGCCATGGGACATCAGGATTAGGTCATCCTACTTCTCATTTGCTTAATAATACACTACTGAGCATTTAATCACTTTGATTAATAAAGTTTTGTGGACTGATCTTCCAGATCAGGAAATGGAAATGCAGAGATAAGCCTATAAAAGAAAAGTTACAGTAGTACCCAATATTTTAATTTGCTTGTTCTTCATCTTCTCATTACCTAGGGAAAGAATGGCCTGTTAATTCTCATGAACTATACCTAACACCCTGATTATATATCTCAATACACTTTCCACTCATGAACATATTTGAAGACAAATATTTGTGTTTTAATTATAGAAGTAGCCATCTATTTTACTTTTTAGGTAAAAGAAAATGGCAGATCTATATATAGATTGCTTATAAGGTCTAGTAATATAGACAATATATAGAATGTCATCAAGGACATCTTCAATATGCAAATGATAATAAAATATATATTTTTCAAACTTTCAGGTCACTTTGAAGATTCATATGAAACACTCCTGAAGACAGATTATAAATTAAAGGACAAATCAAATAGCACAATAATATGTACTTTATCATTACATTTATGTAATTTACATAAACTTTATTTATGTAATTAAATGCCCAATTATATCTATGTAAAATTAACTCAGAATAAGTTTATATGGTTTGTTCTGAAGCTATTGTTTGAAGTGTTTTCAGTGAGAACATAGTCATAGAACATCACTTCAATATTTTAACTCTGATCAGTAACAAATCACTTGCAAAACACTTTAACACTTTCCTATGCTCTAGGCTCTTCATCTGTAAAGTCACAGTTCTGTCTTGCCTTATTATTTCAATTATTTATCCAGTGATCAGAAGTCAGGAGGCAGATATTAACCTAGTGGGCCCATGCTGCCTTTTAGAACTCTTCCACTTAGTGATTATAGGAAGTGATGCAATGTTTTCAGGGGGAGTTGCAAGACTCCGTAACAATGTGTCTATATAGGCTTTTTCCTGTAGAAAGTCTTTAAGAACAGATTCTCAACTGGTTGGAGAAAAGAGCCCATGTGAAGGGTTTGTGTGTGTGTGTTTATGTACTGTGTTGCAGCTTGACCACCTAGCATCTAACTTGGAACTTTGACTTAATCTCTGTAAGAGTCACAGTGTGGTAAATTCAGACAGATTGTCAGAGAAGTGGCACTGCCTAGGACGTAATTAATCAAAAGGACTGCAGCCATAGTATAGATCCTAAGTGAGGGCTATGGGAACCAGTTACCGTAGAAAAGAAGTGCTACATACAGCCCCACACCTGCTTTCAATCCTGGGAGACTCCTGGCGGAGGCAGCTACAAGTGGCATCCCCTGACTAGGGCCTTGAGAGTGTAAAACTGATGAGGGCCTTGAGTTGAGGAGGTGCAACCTCATGTTAACTGTGGGCAGTGCCCCAGTTAAGACACTGGGTTGGGACTGAGAGCACCATGAACTTCAGAATGGCGGAAGCTCCAAGAACTCTGCCACTATTGTTGGTGCTGAGAAGCTCCAGAGTAACTCTGTTAGAGACCTCCTCTGGACTCTGGTCTCTTGGGAGTCTGACAGTGATGATGAGAGTCTTGGTGTATGGGGCACAAACTCATTTTTGTGGAAGGAGGAATCCCTGGCCCAAAGGGATACTGGAGGAAGACAATTAATAAGGTTAAATACCCCAGAATATAAGGAGCCCACAGAACCTTACTCCTGTTCTCAGGGTGGAATGACCCGGTCAACATTAAGAGCTGTGAGTGGGGGTAAGCTTGGAGGGGACATCCTCTAACTTCTGGTCTCGAGTATCATTGGTGAAGGCCTGTACTTAAAGACTCAGCCTAAGTCAACAGAAAGAGGAGTTCTAGGACTGGTCAAGTGTCAAGGTAAGGACATTGAATGAAGAAGGGACCAATAATCTCAGAATAGAGGGGGGCCCACTAAATAAAGTTCTGTCCCTTTTGTACGGAACTTTACAAAGTTCTCCGAGGAAGTTCGCGGAGTAATGGTCAGACTTTGGCACTCTAGCAGTCTAACGGTCAGACTGAGTTCACTGTTGGAGATCTCTCACATCCTGCTTTTTCCCTAGTTTGTGGACCCCTTCCATCTTCCCTCCTGCCAAATTCCTGCCTGCTACTACCAACTAGAGTGAACATGGCTCAGCATCAGGAGATTCCGCAAGATTCACAGGAACAACAAGCCCATAGTAACACTCAGGGCCTGGATGCTACACAGGTTTCTGAGGCTATGGAGGAGAGCTCATCCTCCTCTTCCTGTATTCTAATGCCTAATAACCTGGAGGAGGCCCTGGCTGCTGGCACACCTGATAGCCCACAGAGTCCTCAGAGTGCCTGTTCAACTTCCACTGTCTTCAGTTTCATCTCATCAAGTAAATCAGATGATAGCTCTGGCAGCCAAGAAGAAGAAGATAGTTCAGCTTCTTCAAAGTCTCTGTCAGAAACTAAGAGCTTGCCTGAAGACCCTTTAGATGAGAAGGTGACTTTGCTGGTGCAGTTCCTGCTGCACAAGTATCAAACGTTTGAGCTGAGCACAAAGGGAGACATGATTGATGTTGTTATCAAAGAGTATAGGGATGACTTTCCTGAGATCTTCAGGAGAGCCTTTGAGTACATGGAGCTGGTCTTTGGTGTTGATGTGGAGGAGATAGATCCGACCAGCCACAGCTATGCCCTTGTTAACAAATTAGGCCTCACCTATGATCCAAGGCTGAGTAGTGATGAGGGCGTGCCTAAGACCAGCCTCCTGATCATGGTTCTGGGTGTGATCTTCATGAAAGGCAATAGCACCACTGAAGAGGATATATGTAAAGTGCTAAATACAATGAACTTACATCCTGGGACAAATCATTTCATTTTGGGGGAGCCCAGGAAACTCATCACCCAAGATTTGGTGCAGGAAAAATACCTGGAGTACCGCCAGGTGCCCAACAGAGATGCTCTATGCTATGAGTTCCTCTGGGGTCCAAGAGCCCATGCTGAAGCCCGTAAGATGAAATTGCTGGAGTTTTTGGCCAAGGTCAATCAATCTGACCCCACTGATTTTCCATCCCAGTATGAGGAATCTTTGAGAGATGAAGAAGAGAAAGCCCAAGCTAGAGCTTCAGCCACAACAGGCACTATTGCCATGGACATGGCAAGTTCCAGTGCCACACCCAGTAGCTCCTCCTATCCCTAATAAAATCTGAGGCAGATTCTTCACGAGAGGCAGTGGAGTGATAGGGTGCAGCTGTAAAGAACATAATATGTTACATCTTTGTGTTACTCTTTTATATAATTAAGAGGGAGGTTTATCTTATGTGGAGAGAGTTAATTTTCAAATGTTCTTTTTAATAAACATTTGATTAGCTTCAGAATCTAACTTTATGAATGACATTGGCCATATATTATTTATTGCTATTTATGAAATTTAAGAATACAGGTTTTATTTGTTTATAAATAAAATTGTGAAACTGTCTTATTTTGTGTTCTGGAAAAGATAACATGACATTTGAATAGACTTTACCTTGGAACTGTCAGAGAACTCAGCAGGAAAACAGTTGGGTTCAAGAAAAAACAACCATTGGCTTCTCATTCCTTTTAATCTGCTGTTCTGTAAAATTAAATGGCATATACATGTATTTTCTTAGCTTATTTAAGAATGTATGAGACATAAATCTTAATAAATTAGACCCTGCGTACACTGGCTCATTTATTCCCCAAACATTAATTTAGCGTCTGTTCTTTGGAAAGCACTGTGTTAGTACAGGAGATGCTAAGATAAACAGGACTCACTGCCCACCCATAGAACTTGGGAGACTAGGATGAGGGATCATGTAAAGACAATGGTGGGTAACCTTTAATACCAAAAGAAAATGTCAAAAGAAGTCAGGAGGTGGAGGGAGAGGTCTGTGTGAAGGCAGTCAAGTGTAAAGGTCCTGAGACAAGGCAAGCTGAGGCCCTGGGGAACTGCACATCCTTCAGTGGGAAGTAATTTTAAATTAAACTGCATGGTATACTAGGTGAGGCTGTGGGAGTGGTGGGCAGGGGCTGGGAATGGGGAATCTTTCTTACTAGTTGGTTTGAGATCATGGGTAAACCAGATCCCAACTGAGAGAAGAGTAGAAGATATCCTATATTGTTGTCCAAGTGCAGTTGAACACAATGCACAAATCTGGTGTTTTATGAACATCATCTTCAAGGAGTTTGTGAGAAATAAGGGTGATACTTTCTTGAGGTAAGATACCCAGAAGCTGGCACTTTTTGCCCATGACTAGGAGACCAGAACCCACATCACTCAAAGTACACTTTAAATAGGTTATGTTCAATATAATTAGGCAAACTAGGCAAGGCCAAGAGTTTTGGAGGGAGTGGATGAATGAAAAGAGAGATGCATTGTTGGAAGGACAACTGGGAGGGAGGGAAGGAGTTGGTCTTTGACACAAATTCTAGGAGCTTTGAGATGCACTCAGTTGGGAAATACTCCCTCCGCTAAGGCCCATATTAATATATCTTCCAATATAGAAGCAGCCTGGACCTCTGAATCACTCACTAGTAAAATCCCCTCCCAAATCACATTAAATTTTACATGCACAAGAAATAAATCTTTGTTGTGCCAAGCCACTAAGATTTTAGGTTTTATGTTTTGCACCAGACAGCAGTTATTTTCTCTAACTAATAAACAGGTATTATTTATCTTGTTAAGCTTATTTTAAAATCTTAGTGACAAAGCTAATAATAGTGCATATATTCTGGTTGCAAATATTTCTAACATACATAAATCTTCTCCCATTTCAGTGTTCTTCCAAAATTAAGCTTTCTCCTTAGAGGTAACTGCAATAAAAATATGGTATATATTATTTTAAAGATAATTTTATGCTTTTAATAGGTATGCTATAAAATGTACTGTGATTTTAAAAAATATAGTGGATTGTAATGGACATATTGTTCTCCCATTTACCTTGTCACTTAATAAAATGAATGCAGCATCATTCCATCACAACACATGTAAATATACCTCATTATCTTAACTGTTCTCTTGGATTCTAAAATATGAATGTTCCATAATAAATATTCTCCTCTTGATGCATATATATGCAGTTCCCATTAGTTCCTATGGTTAACAGAACTGAAATCAACATCTTTGGACATCAGTTTTTGGGGAAATGTGCATAGGAAAGACAGCAGACAGAAACTGGGATAAATTTGTGAGGGTATGAAAATTGTAAATTTTTATAAATATTGCCAAAGTATCATCCCACTAATTTACCAATTCATATTTTCAAAAATTAATGTCTGGAAATACCATATATTCTTTACATTTTGTTTTTCTGATCCTTTAACTTTTACTCAAACTTATATACACTCAAACATTTAAAAATTTTTCACAGTTGTATTAATTTGTATCTCCTTGCTTTCTAACTAGGTTGTGCACAAAATTAACTTACTCTCTTGCCCATGTAAAGCTAGTTTTCTACATAGATGTTCTGAGTCACAGGATTTCTCTCAACATGCTTTAAAACTGATGTCAACAAGATATTTTCCTTTTACATTGAGAAAGAAAGAGTCAGAATAACCAGGTACCAGGGATTAGGGCCAGACAATTTTAGCTAGTAAGGGCCATGAGGAGGGTGGTGGGGGAAAGCAGTTTCTAGAGTTCATGAGGAAAACCACCAGCAAAAGCAAGCCCAGAGAACTTAACAGCAGGCTGTCAGGCAGGGATCTGAATCTCGAATTCAGCATCATGTAGACATAAGGAAGGTTGAACAGTGTGGGTAAAGTAGGGATTACCATCCCAGAGTCCTGTCTACTCAGCCCTTTCTTCCCCTTGGGGAGAGTGGGCCCTGATACCTACAGAACTCCAGGGTGCTCCCTGAACACTGCTGAGAAAGCTCGGTGCTGAAAGACCCTGCCTCAGACATGGACTTCATCTAGGGTTGCCAACCATCCTGAACACACAGGACATGTTCTCTATTGGGTTATGTCTTGTGTTTTATACCAACTTTGTCAGGACACCCTAATATCCTATATTCAGGTTTTTTTTTCAGTAAGTCACACAAATTTAGCAGTTAGAGCTATTTTTCAACCATAGTGATTTGTGATTAACTCACTTGTGTGGAAAAACCATATCTTCACAAATAAAGGTCTGCTCTCTCCAGAGCTTTTTTTTTTTGGGGGGGGCGGTATTTAAAATTTAAAAAAAGGAAATATTCCAGAAATAAAAAGCCTGTTTTTGGCCCTAGTCCCAAATCATGAACAAGTAAATATATAATCAGTGCAATCAACCCATCAATGACTGTCTCCAGAAACTAAGTGTCAGGCTTCTGAAAATCAGCCAGTCAGCAATACCCTCACAAACAGCTGTCCTGAAAGTCATCCAATTGGCAACTGTTTCACACTTCTAGGCAGCATCCAATCACCAAGTTCTTCTGTCCAGGGACCATGCTTCTGAAAGTCAGTGGATCTATAACAGCCTTATTCTAATGACTGCCTGCCGGAACACAACTGTAAGTCTGCTGATCCCTAACACTCTGCTTCTGAACATCCTCCATTCTTGAATCCCCAAACTAACTAAAACTTCATACAAGATCAGCTCTGGCACTATTTAGGAAGGCCTTACAATACAATTCTCCCCTCAAGCCAATTAGAAGTTCTCCTTTTTGTATCAAATATGAATTTCCAGTTATTTTCATAGTTTCACAACCCTTTCAATCATTCAACAAACCCTATTTACAGATTTGTTCAGGCTTGTGAGTGTCAGTCATACTGACTGATCTGGTCATGAGATTTTCAAATTCAGTTTTCAAATCATGCTATGGTTGCTTTCATCTACTTTTGTGTATATTTGAACCTCAAAATGCCCAGCATAAGTTTAATTGTTGTGATAAATTTTAGAATGGTGGACATTTATTGAGTAATAAGCCTTTTCAAAGTTTTTTGTGCCATATACAATGCTTCATTCAATAAAGAAAAAGGTGGAAATCCAGATATACACCAGCATATACTAACAGCTGAGCATGACAGAGATATGATTTCCTTAACTAGTACCAATGATATTTAAAAAATAGTGCACTTTTTTAAATTAATTTACTTTTTAATTGATTATGCTGTTACAGTTGTTAAAGAAATATTCAGATTACAAAGATAAAATTATCACAGCAGATGTTGTAATGGCATTCTATACTGTATATCATTATTGATTTTTTACCTCAAGGTGGAAGAAAAGTTTGAAGTTGCAAAATCAGATAAATCTACCACAATAATAAAAAAAATACATTAGCTCCATTTACTATTACAGTGGTCATCAAAGATTTAAATACTTCATCTTTTTGACATCATGGCCACAGGAAAAAAAAAAAGGATTTTTTACAAGACTATTGTGAGTAAAAACCCTTTGCAGATGTGGCCTCAGAAACAATAGGACATTTTTTGCAGACTTCCTTTTGTTTTAGTTAGGACTTAATGAACTAAAGTAGTTAAGTTGATGTAAAAGTATGCATGATTCTGTGGTAGATGTTTGCTTTACTATCTGTATTCTGTATTCTACATAATGCAATTTATTTATTTTTATTTTTAATTTTCATTTTACTTTCTATCTCTTCATTAAAATGTACATCCATCAAAGTAGGATTCCTCCTGGAAAAGGATATCTCACAGAAAACCTTTTTTAAAATGTTTTTCTTTCTTTTTTTATTGTTGTTCAAGTATAGTTGTCTCTATTTCCCCACACACACACTACTCCACCCTACCCCAGCCATCCCCATCTCCCACCTCAATCCTACTACCTTTGGCTTTGTCCATGTGTCCTTTGTACATGTTCTTTGAAAACACTCCCCCCACCCAGTATCACCTCTGATTACTGTCAATTTGTTCTTAATTTCAATGTCTCTGGTTATGTTTTGCTTGCATGTTTGTTGTGTTGATTAGGTTCCACTTATAGGTGAGATCATATGGGATTTGTCTTTCACTGCCTGGTTCATTTCACTTAGCATAATGCTCTCCAACTCCATCCATGTTGTCACAAAAGATAGGAATTCCTTCTTTCCTTCTGCTGCATAGTATTCCATTGTGTAAATGTACCATGTTTTTTTTCATCCACTAATTTACTGATGGGCACCTAGGTTGCTCCCAGCACTTGGCTATTGTAAATGGTGCTGCTATGAACATTGGGGTGCATAGGTTCTTTTGGGTTGGTGCTTTGGGATTCTTATGATATAATCCCAGCAGTGGAACTGCTAGGTCAAAAGGCAGATCCATTTTTAGTTTTCTGAGGAAATTCCATACTGTTTTACACAGTGGCTGCACCAGTCTGCATTCCCTAATACAATTTAAACATTTGATGTTCTTTTATTGGAAGTGAAGTAATAGTCATAAAATGATTCTTACTTCAGCATTTATATTTTTGAACTAGTTATTAAAGGATTTTAGTGAGTTTGTTAGCATTTAGAATTCTTTAATTTTCATTAAAAATCTATTGATCCACTTTAACAAATGCAGTTGAAAGAAACTTCAATTTATTTGAAGCTCTGATATCACATTTAATTCTGAAGAAAATGCCACAAAATTGTTGTTGACTTTTCAAATAAGCCACTGAGCAAAGTCTGCTTATTTCTTGTTTATACTTTTTAATGTTTCTCTACAAATAAGATTATGTACTTTGCAAGAAGAGTAGTACTGTTAAAGGACTTTGTTGAGTAAAGGAACTTGTTAAATGTGCTAGAGAAAGAACTGGTAAAAAATATTTCCCTTTATGTGTCAAGACTGTTCTTAAAAAAGAACAACATTACTAATAAGCAAGGAAAGAAATTCTGATGTGGAGTAGATAATCATTATGGAATTTGTCAAGACTATCACTTGAAATGAATTTCATCACTTGAAGAATTTGAATTGGTAACATGAATATTATTGAATATCCTTCCATCATGGAAACAAGAAGGATGGCAATTAATGACAATGTCCTCTTTTGTCAGTGAGTGACATTTTTTAAAAAGTTAAGAGATGCAACACAATCCCGAACAATGGAAGGGTGAGCTGTGCCACAAAAGATGGTATTATGTGAATCAACAAAGCAAATTTGAAGAGCAGCTCTCAGAATTGTTAACTATGTCAGTACATTTTCAGTATACCAGCCCATAATGCTGATGATGAGCATATATTTCCATTCATGAATTTTCAAAGGACAAAATAATGAAATGAGTTACAGCAACTCCTGTTATATTTATACTAAAATGGAAATGGAAGACAGACTGAAAATTCAAGGAATTTTATAAGCAAATTCTATAAAAATAAAAGCTTAAAAAGAGGTAAATCATCAAGGGAATAAAGGAATAAATGATTGAAATTTTTATAGTTTAATTTATGTAAATGATAAATAATGGTTTAATATATCCCATATGCTTTTTCTTTTTAATTTCAAAGTGTATATTCATAGAAAATATTATAGGTTGGTTTGTGTTTCCTCAAAATTCATATGCTTAAAGTACCTCAGAATGTGGCTGTATTGAGAGACAGGGTCTTTAGAAAATAATTAGATTAAAATAAGGTCTTTAGGGTGGGCCCTAATTCTATATAATTGATATCCTTATAAGAAGAAGAGAAATTAGGTCATCTATGCACAGAGGGGAATAAATGTAAAAAAACTCAAGGAGAAGGCAACCATCTACAAGCTAGAGAGACCTGAGAAGAAACCAACCCTGTCAACAGATTGATCTTAGCCTCCAGAATTGCAAAAATAATAAAGAAATAAATTTTATGTTGTTTAAGCTACCTAGTCTGTGGTACTTTGTTATGGTAGCCATAGAAAACTAACACAGACAGTTAAAATAATTCAAGATTAGGTGCCCTTCAGTTTTATCTGCTAAATCTGACAGCCCTAACTAAGGAAGAACCGGAGGTAAGGCTGTCTCATACCCTACCCACTCTCAGGAACTATACGAAATGTTGCTGCCTGGATGATGAGCAAAAGATGGTTTCTAGTGCTTTCAAATGATGGAGAACAAGCGATTCTAATCTCACAGATACTTTTCCAGAGGACAGAAAAAAGGAACACTTCCCAACTCAGTTTCATGCCATCAATCCTCTGGTACAGAATGCTGAGAAGTACGAGGAGTACGACTTCTAGGTTAATCTCACTCATGAAGATAGATGCAAAAATTCTAGACATGATAAAAGTTTACTTAATCTATAATATATAAAAACATTAATACACTGGGGACAAGCTAAATGTATCATTACAAGGTCAGAATAATAGAGAAAATTCATAAAATTATTTTAATGAAAAAGGATTTGATAGATTCGAACATACATTCAGCATACAAAAGCAAAAGAAAAAATTTTCTTAGCCTAGTAATGGAAAAAAAGTTCTTTAACCTGCTAAAGAGTATCAGTCATTGGTGAAACTTTGAAAGAGTTTGAGACAATGATGTTCTACATGGCTATTCAAAATTGGATTGTAAATTTTCACCTCCACAGTAAGGTGGATAATATAAACAAAACAGAATGAAATTGTACGGGATGAAACAAAATTGTGTTGTTCAGAAATGATCTGATTATGTATCTGAGTAATTCAATGTAACCTAAGAAAAATATTTTAGAAATAATGAATTTTCAAGATAGTAATTCCTTAAAACAAAATCAATTGCATTTCTACATATCAGGAAAAAAGCTAAAATATAAAATTAAGAAAACTCATCTGCAATACAATTTAAAATGTCAAATGCCTTGGAATATATCTAACATAACACATATATAACCTTTACAAAAAAATTTGTAGCCATAGTGAAAGAAAATGTAACAAAACCTAAACAAAATGGGGAGATATATTTTTTCATGAATTGAAAAGCACAATAACAATCTTGTTATATGGTGTCCATGTTGTATTTATTATATATTTTAATTCTCATGTCATATGAGTTAGGCTAGGTGTTATCACATGAAGTTTAAAGATAAAGACACCAGACACCAAAATAAATTCAAGGTGGATAAAAGACTTAAATGAAAGTCGTGACACCATTAAAGTCCTAGAGGAGAACATTGGCAAGAAAACCTCAGATATTTCACGCAGCAACTTCTTTACTGATATGTCCCCTAGAGCAAGGAATGTAAAGGAAAGAATAAACAAATGGGATCTCATCAAAATAAAAAGCTTCTGCGTGGCTAAAGAAAACAGTATTAAATTAGCAAGACAACCAACTGTATGGGAAAACATATTTGCCAATGATACCTCAGACAAAGGTTTAATCTCCAAAATATACAAAGAACTTACATGACTCCACTCTAAGAAGACACACAACCCAATTAAAAATTGGGAAAAGGACTTGAACAAACACTTCTCCAAGGAGGACATACAGAACATTCAGAGACACATGAAGAGATGCTCAATATCGTTAGCTATCAGAGAGATGCAAATTAAAACCACAATGAGATACCACTTTACACCAGTCAGGATGGCTATCATAAACAAAGCAACAAACAACAAATGTTGGAGAGGTTGTGGGGAAAAGGGGTCCTTAGTTCACTGTTGGTGGGATTGCAGACTGGTACAACCATTATGGAAAACAGTATGGAATTTTCTCAGAAAAATAAAAATCGACCTGCCTTTTGACCCAGCAATTCCACTGCTAGGATTATATCCTAAGAATCCTAAAACATCAATATCAAAGAACCTATGCACCACAATGTTCATAGCAGCACAATTTACAATAGCCAAGAGTTGGAAGCAACCTAGGTGCCCATCAGTAAATGAATGGATCCAAAAATTGTGGTACATATACACAATGGAATTCTATGCTGCAGAGAGAAAGAAGGAGCTACTACCTTTTGCAACAACATGGATGGAACTGGAAAGCATTATGCTGAGTGAAATAGGCCAGGTGCTGAAAGACAAATACCATATGATCTCACCTTTAACAGGAAGTTAAACAACAAAACAAACAAGCAAGCAGAAAAAAAAAAAAACTAAGACACTGAAATAGAGAACAAGGGGATAGTGACCAGAGGGGAGAAGGAAGGGAAGTTAAGGGGAAAAAGGGGGAGGGATTTGGAGGAACAAATAGGAAGGACACAGGGACGAGAACTAAGGGGGGTGGAAATGGGAGGGAGGTGGGGAGCAAGGGGCGGGGGAGGCTGGGAAGGGAAAAATAGACAAAAAACTGTACTTGATAAATAACTAAATAAAATTTAAAAAAAATAAAATAAATAAATAAATAAATAAACAAAAAAGAAAAAAAATAAAATAAAATATTTAAAACTAGAAAAAAAAGATAAAGAAACTCTGGGTCTATAAATTCAAGTAATTTGCTTGAGGTCATGTTGTAAGTAGAAAAGTGGAACTTGAATATATATTTCTCTATCTCTAAATTCCGTGGTTTTTCCACAATACTACTGGAGTAAAATCACTGTTAGTACCCTGCACAGATACCCTCAGATATCTCTTACCAGCTTTATGCATCCCTTTCCAGACTTCTTCATGCTTCGCTGCTGAGGTGTCCTACATTTAATTCTCAGAAAGTCCCTCTTGGGCATGAAGTCTCCTTATTCACACTAAGAATCAGAAATCTCTAGTGATTTTATATCCCTCTTATCCCCTCCCAGTCCTCAGACAATCCATGGCCTTTCCAGTATAGAGAATTGGAGGTGCCTAGGAATTTTACATTTCCTCAACCAATCCCAGAATGGCCCATAGTCAACAACAGAAAAGCTTCTTGGCCTAAAGACCAAAACCCTTTTGAGGTGTACTTTATGCTCCAGAGCTCCCTACAGTACTAGGCTGACTCTGAGAACTCACCTGAAATTATACACTTACTTGACCGCTTCCCCTGTTCTATCCTGCCTCTTGGGAGCAAAACCTTAGTAAAACACTTGCATCTGAAACTTTGATTAATCTGGGAGAATATCATTTACTCAACCTACATTGTGAAATATAGTTACTTCAAATCCACAATCTATATAGCAACCCCAAAACCAAGTGAATATGCTCATTACATGAGCTGTGTAAAATACATTATGAATGTGGGATTAGAATTAATAATGTTAAATTATTATTCAATTATAATATTTATATAATTCTTTTAGTTACCTTTGCCAAGTAATTTTATTTACTTGGTTTCAAGTTTTCTCCCTTGATAAATGACTGTATTGGACCAGATATTCTCAAGGCAGTGGATTTGAAAAGGAAGGGATTTTGTCCCCCAGAAGACATTTCAGGTTGTCACAACTGAAGTGGAGTGCTACTGGTGCTTCTAGTGCACAAAAGCCAGGAATGCTGCTAAACATCCTACAATGTTCTAGACAGCCCCATACAACAGAAAGAAAAATTGTTCCTGCTGATGTGGCTCAGTTGGTTAGAGCACAATCCATACATCTAAAGATTGGGGGTTTGGCCCTGGCTGGTGTAGCTCAGTGGATTGAGCACGGGCCTGCGAACCAGAGTATCGCAGTTTGATTCCCAGTCAGGGCGCATGCCTGGGTTGCAGGCCAGTTCCCGCAGGGGACTCATGAGAGGCAACCATAAATTGATATTTCTCCCCTTCTCTCCTTCCCTTCCCCTCTAAAGAGCAATAAATAAAATCTTTAAAAAAAGATTTGGGGTTTGATTCTCTACCAGGGCACATAGCTAGGTTGCAGGTTCAACACCAAGGTTGGAGCAACAGATCGATGTCTCTCTCCCACATCAATGTTGCTCTCTCTCTCTCTATTCCTCTCTCTCTAAAATCAATAAACAAATGTTAATTAAAAAATTATTTACTCCAGCCTGGTCAGATGTGGCTCAGTTGGTTGGGCATTTTCCGGCAGAAAAAGGCCTGCCAGTTCAATTTCAGTCAGTCAGTGTGCAGGAGGTCACTGATAGATGTTTCTCTCTCATATCAATGTTTCTCTGCCTCTCTTTCTCCCTCACTTCCCCTCTCTTTAAAAATAAATAAATAAAATCTTTAAAAGAGAAATAAAATAGAAATTATTTGTCCCAAAATATCAGTAGTGCTTAGACTGAGAAACCTTGATCTAAGTTCTTATCTGGTCTCTAAAGTTCAGTAAGCTAGTAAATTCTGTCTCAGTATGTCAATTCATCATTTGATGCAATCAATGTATTTTAATTCTATGAGAAACTAGTCTAGTCAGCTTGGTACTGAAAAGTTAGTTACTGGTCTGTTCACGAGCAACTGATAGTCATGTAAGGTAGACTACTTACGCATGGACACACAGCCTTTGTACCCTAACATTCAATGACCTGCTTGCTGTTGTAAAAAATGCTTTTAAAAATGTGGAACAGAAGAGAGAGATTACCTAGTGAAAGCAAAACTTCAATTTTACATGGAGCAGCATGGGCAGATCTAATAGAGCATGTAACATGCCATTTTATGATATATAATAATTATAAATAGTTTAATTAAAAACTGCATGAGCAGGATGCACTTTTGATTTTTTATTTTAATCTCAGTAACCAAAATAAACTCATTCATTTAATATTCTTTTTTAATTTATTATTTTTATTTTAAAATATTTATTTATTTATTTACTTACTTTATTTATTTATAGACAGAAGGGGAGGGACGGGAGGGAGAAAGAGAGGGAAACTTCAATGTGAGGTTGCCTCTCACACACCCCCCTACTGGGGACCTGGCCTGTAACGCAGTCATGTACCCTGACTGGGAATCAAACTGGCGACCCTTTGGTTCACAGCCCAGCAGTCAATCCACTGAGCCATACCAGCCAGTGCTCATTTAATGCTCTTAATGGAGCAGTTTTCCAATGATGGTTGCCATGTTATAGTTTTTGGGGTTTTTTGGTAGATCTACAGACAAATATTTCAACTGGTTCAAGGTATACATGACCCAATAGCATTTTCTTAGTTCTGATTTCAGAAAAAAATTGCTTTCAATAGGTAAGTAATCACCATTCTGGGGCATTCTTAGTGGTTGGGGTTAGAAAAAAGAAAAAGGTTACACTGTCCAGTAAAAGCTTTATCAGTTAATAGTTTTTTTAAATTAAATATAGTAGGGTGACATTGGTTGTTAGTTTTATAGAACAACGAACACATTAAAAGTAGCTTTGATTAGAAGTTCATTTGTTATATTTATAAAGAAGTTCTTATTTCAATTTCTACTTAACATATTTATTGTGAATTGCACATATTTAATGTGCCATTAAAACACCCTAAATTAAAGAGTAATGTTACATACTATACATTTATCTTTTACCCATTTTTAAATCCTAATTGCTTTATAATGAGGAATAATGTAGAGCCAAATATGGGAGCAAATGAAGAAGAAAGTATTACAATCTCATGATGAAATTAATGCCACTCCTGGTCTATGAGAAAGAATCTCTTTCTACGAAACCCTCATCTTGTAAGAAATAGAAAAAAACATGTGGAAGGGTAATCTATTTTAGATTAATGACAAAGTTATTAATCTACAAAGTTATTTCACCTACATGGAAAAATGAAATAAAGATGTAAAAGCTGCATTCCAAAGGTAGATGCTTGGTTCTGTAGGTGGCCCTATTCCTGTTTCCAGGTTCCCCAAAAGAAGGTAAATGAAATACAATAAGCCTAGAGGGCTTTGAAACAGTTTCATGATAGGATGGATTAGGTTAAAAAACTACTTCACCCAAATACAGCATAGCAATGATATAATGAGCTCTTGAGGGACAAATGGAAAATCCCTCACTGTGCCTGTCTTCACTATAGGAGCATTTAAGCCTGTGAAAATCAAGGCTAGGATATCATGTTTTGCATCTTTTGCTATCTGCTACTTGATATGTTTATCATCATATTTCTTTATGATCAGCAGGATTTTGTACCCTGAAGATGAAGAATTCAAGATACATTTATACAAAATAGAAAGATATAGTATAGCACTGCTATCATCTGAATGTCTGTATTCCCCCAAAATTCACATGTTGAAATCCTAATGCTTGAAGTGATGGTGTTAGGAGGTGGGACTTTTGGGAGATATTTGGGCTATAAGGGCCAAGCCCTGATGAATGGGATTATTGACTTACAAAAGAGACTCTCCTTAGGTCCCTCTCCCATTTTACCATACAAAGA
The DNA here is from genome assembly GCF_021234435.1 of Artibeus jamaicensis. Classification (NCBI taxonomy): domain Eukaryota; kingdom Metazoa; phylum Chordata; class Mammalia; order Chiroptera; family Phyllostomidae; genus Artibeus; species Artibeus jamaicensis. The sequence goes on along the minus strand of NW_026522028.1, from coordinate 1,856,509 downwards.
TCCAACCAGAAGTCTGCAATTCAGAAAAGGGCCCTCCTCCCTTGCTGGCACCTTGACCCTGGATTTCTTAGCCTCCAGAACTGTGAGAAATAAATTTCTCTTCTTTATAAGCTACCTAGTATGAGGTATTTGATTACAAAAGCCCAAATAGACTAACAGAAGCAGTATTCAAACTAGGTATTTTTTTTCCTCCTATTTCTCATGACCCTTGGGAAAAAATGGCCTACAAATTCTCATTGATTACGTATTTGAAAACTTTTACTACTCAAGATAATTTTTGAATGAAAATACTTCAGTGCTTTAATTAAAGTGTTAGTTATGTTGTTATATGAGAAAGAAGATAGGTTTATTTATAGAGTGTACATAAAGTCTGGAGATGTAGACAAGTATATACAATAAAGAACATCTTCACTCTAGAAAATAGTAAAATAATGAGAGCTGTGTTTCCAAACTTTATGGACACATATGAAACAATCTTTAAGATATGTTATTAGTTGGGGGAAAAGCAAATTGCAAAGTAATATATACTGCTATATTATTACATTTACATAATAGTCAAATGCAAATTTTCATCCACACAAAATGAACTCATATTAAAGTCACATGGTGGTAGGGATGAGAGAGAAAATTAAAGAGAAGTGAAGAGATTAATTTTTCTGACTGTATGTTCAAATTTTTTACAGTGTGAAAATGGTAATAGAGTACCACTTCAGTATTTTATCTCTAATCAGTAACAAATAACTTGCAAACATTTCACACCTGACCCTGATGCTCCAGTCACTGTGAGTACAGTTGTGAACTGATTTCTGGTGAAGATCCTGGACTAATTGACAGAGACCTAGGCTAACTCTCCCTATGGCACAGATAACCTGGAAGACCCCGAGCTAATCACCATTTCCCTAAACTTCAGGCTCCCCATACATAAAATTACAATTGTAAGGTCTTGTCCTTCATTACTATTTTAACTATGTGTTAACTGATCACAAGTCAGGTAAAAGCATGTACCAACTGAGTGGTACCATGGGATCTCTTAAAACTCTCCACTCCATGTAGGTAGTATCATAATATCCTTATGAGAACATGAAAATCAGCACTACTGGTAAGAGTGTTTCCAGTGGGACATGGACAAGGTTATGTAAGCAGTGTGCATATACAAGGTCACACTATAGCTGAAAATAGGACTAATGATCCTTCCTTGTCAGTGATTTTTGCTTTCTTATCAGTGATGTCCCCAAGTCATCATTATTACCCTACCTTGCAAACAAAGGTTACTGAGACTCTACCTGCTGAACTGTTCTTTCTTCTCAACAAAATCCAATTCAAGATAGAATTCTATAATCACCCCTGGGAATATGAAACCCAAACCCAAACTTATAAATAGACCCTCTTAAATCCTCATTATTGAGAATCCCCAAGGTTCCCTATGTGGTATGTTTTCATTTGTTGCAGTCTACTAAATAAATCTGACTTTGTTTGACTATAGGCATGCTCCTGGCTATCTTTACTGAGCTTTGAAACTTCCTTTTGACAATCAAAAATATAATTTATGTAACATAAACTGTATCTTCTATTGAAAGATACTTCCTTTAGTCAAGAAAACATCCTTATTTTAAAATGCTATTGAAACAAAACACATAAACAATAACAAGAGGCATTAATCTATATTCTTGGAAATAGTCTTTTTTATACTCTCAAATTTTTATCCCATTCCTCATAATATATCACTTCATTAATTATATAGGTTTTTCTTTCACAGATAGTTTTAACATATTCACAAACTCTAGTAAATTACATTTAGAAATGTTAAATATATATTTTAAAGAGTTATATTAGTTATATATTTCTGTGTAACAAATTACCCCAAAACTGAGTGATATAAAGGGAGAAACATTTATTATCTCACTGTGTCTGTAGGTCAAAAGTTATGGAGTGGCTTAATTGGTAGTGCCCACTGGTTCAGTTCTCTTATGAGGCCTTGAATCTTCCCTACAATCTTGTGGAGACCTGAATAAATGGCTCGATGTAAATTAATTTCTTAGAAATCTATTTCCCTACTGACAGGTGTGCCACTGAATAATTGTAATGGAACCACAAACATTTTAGTATGTATGTCCCCTAAATACAGTGTCATATGAAGGCCTCATAATAACTGTGAGTTTATTTTGGAGATAAATAAACTGAGGCTTGGAGAATTCAACTGCTTTGTCCTGTAGCGTACGGCTATGATAAATTAAAATCAAAATATAAAAACAAATATATCTAACACCCTAAACAGTACTTTCTGTTGAAGATACTAGATTCCACATAAAATAAAATAATTTTTAAAAATAAATGATGGAAATAAATAGGAATATTCATTAATTGGGCTATTATTGGATAACACATACATTTACATATATCTCACTTCATCAAACCCATTCTCTTGTTTAATCAAGTCTGTTTACAAATGTTAGTACATAAATATCTCCACATTGGTAAAAAATTATATTAAAAAGATTTTCCAAATAAGTAGGAAAATCATGTCATCAGGATTTCCAAAATTCTCTCATGCAGGTGTGAGCATTGAGGTACAAAGGGGAAATCATATCTTGTCTCAATATCTTTTGCCTCAATTTTCTATGTTCTTTTCTTCTTGAATACATTTCCCTCATTTTTTCCTTCTGTGGAATAGGTAAAGATCAAATATATGTTATTTATACCTTCTGATAAAATGATTGCAGTGAAAAGAAGCTTCACTAAACTTTTTCATTTCTTCTCAACTTCAGCATTTTAAGGCATTTATTAATACCTGTGGCTTTGGGGAAGGGAGCTGGAAGGAGTGAGCTCAGAGAAAGGTACAATAAGTAGGACCTAAAACTTTATATATTTAGGAACAAGAAGGAACAAGAAGAACAAGAGGAACAAGAAGATTAAACAATTTCATATAGTACTAAAATGTACTTTGTGTAAAACTAAGCAAAGTTACTTGGGTGATTCTAATGTGCAGTTTTAAATGTGTTAAAAGAAGATGTGCACAGTTTATTTGTTCACAATATTAAACATTAAGATTATAGCGTAGTGGGAAAAATTCAAGATTTGGAGTCAGAAATAAATGGTTCAAGTTCTACTTTGACCACTACCAGTAATGGAACTTTGGAAAATCTGTCTGTGACTCAGTTTGTTTATCTGTAAAGTGGTAATAACAGTGCTTTCCTGCCCCCCAATTGTGTTAAACATTTAAACTAATGTAGATCATTTGGTTAATAGGGACTGAAAGCTCAGAAATTGGGCTTAAATAAGTCTTAGATTGAATTCATTTGTTTGCCTGTGGGGGGAAATGTGCCATATTAAGAGAGCTAGACAAAGAGATATGTTTCCCCACCCTCAATAACTACTCAGTTCTTAGATCTCTAGTACTTGGACATCCACCTCTTCTTACGTCAACTTACCTACACCCAGTAAGTGCTCACGACCGAGGAAGCTTTGAGGAAAATGTCTCCTTTGTTCAGTACAAAGAAATATTTTTCTTTGTGTCAAGTAGGCTTGCCTTACTTATGTTTCTGGTTTGTAGACTACACATTTTAGAATTTTATTTTCTTAAATGTAAGCAAGGCTTCCCATGTGAGTTCCCAGTTAATAGTATTAAGGAACTTTAGCTAGCTTGATAAAATGGATATGTGTGTCTGCTTTAAATTCTTCCCAAACATAAAGTTGATAGACAAGAAAAATTCTTTTTTTTTATTAAATAAATTTATTTATTTTTTTTGAATTGTTTATGCTGTTACAGTTGTTCTATTCCCCCCTTCATTTCCCCTCCACCCTGCCCCCCCAACCCCCCATTACCCCCCCTTTAGCTTATGTCCATGTGTCTCAAGTCCTTTAGGTTCTGTATTTCCCATACTATTCTTGCCCCCCCATCTATTTTCTATCTACTGTCTATGCTACTTGTTTTCTGTACCTTCTCTCCCCGTCTTCTCCTCCCACTCCCCTGTTGCTAACCCTACTTGAGATCTTCATTTCTATGTTTCCACTCCTGATCTAGCTGTCCTTTTAGTTTGCTTTCGTTTTAGGTGTGGTTGTTGATAACTGTGAGCTTGTTGTCCTTTCACTGTTCATGTTTCTTTAACTTCTTTTTCTTCGATAAGTCCCTTTAACATTTCATATAATAAGGGCTTGGTGATGATGAACTCCTTGAATTTGGTCTTATCTGAGAAGCACCTTATCTGTCCTTCCGTTCTAAATGAAAGTTTTGCTGGGTAGAGCAATCTTGGTTGTAGGTCTTTAGTTTTCATGACTTGGAATATTTCTTTCCAGCCCCTTCTTGCCTGTAAGGTCTCTTTTGAGAAATCTGCTGACAGCCTGATGGGGACTCCTTTGTAGGTGATTGTCCCCTTAGCTCTTGCTGCTTCCAGGATTCTCTCCTTCGTTTTAATTTTGGCTAATGTAATTATGATATGCCTTGGTGTGTTCCTTCTTGAGTCCAACTTTTTGGTACTCTCTGGGCTTCTTGGATTTCTTGGAAGTCTGTTTCCTTTGCCAGATTGGGGAAATTCTCCTTTATTATTTGTTCAAATAAGTTTTCCATGGTGGCTGTGTCTTTCCCCCTTCTGGTACCCCTATAATTCGGATATTGGAGCATTTATAGATGTCCTGGAAGTTCCTAAGCTTCTCCTCATTTTTCTGAATTCTTATTTCTTCATTCCTTTCTGATTGATCATTTTTTTCTTCCTTCTGGTTCACTCCATTGAGTTGAGTCCCAGTTTTTTTTCATCTCTATGGGTTTCCTGTGGAATTCCATTCATTTCCCTTAATTTAGCCTTCATATGTTTCTCTAATTTGTGGCTATAGTCCACCAGATCTGTGAGGAAGCTGACGACCAGTGTTTTAAACTGTGCGTCTGAGAGATTTGCTATTTCTTCGTCACTTAGATTTATCTCCGGGACTTTGAGGTCCCCCTGCGACATTTTTGGTCTGTTCTGGCCCTTTAAGTGAGAGAAGCGGCGCCTTGGAGTCCCAGGTCGCTGGGTTGTGACGCTGTATGTGGGGGCGTGGTCAGAGCGGGGAAAATGGCGCCGCTGGTCCCCCCCCCCCTCACTCCCTCACCCGCGCGTAACGGGGCACCCACAGTCAACTCGCTGCCACCGCCTCCCCACTGACTCCTCCGTAGTCGCTCACCCGGTGGGCTGCTCACTAGGTCCAATCCTGGGTTTGGAACCCGTGCGACTGGATTCGCGCGACTGGATTCCTCGCCCGCGCCCGGGTCGATCGAGTTCTCCTTTGTAACTCCTCACCCGCCGCCAGTTTCGCCCCTTACCGGTCGGGCCGAAGAATTTGTTGTTTGCGGACTTCCAAAAAGTTCAGTTTTCCGTGTTCTGGTTGTGTTTTCTGATGCTAATATTTAGTTGTCCTTAAACTTGGTTGTGAGAGGAGGCAGGCACATCCACCTTAATCCTCCATCTTGGCGGAAGTCCGAAAAATTCTTTTAAACTTTACAAATGTAAGCTTTTATTTGCTGAAAGCCAGAAAAATACCCTAATTCATCATCTTTTTTTGAAATTATCTTATATAAACAGCTGCCAAAATTCATGATATGTTGATAGGTCTTTATAGACTAATATTTATGTTACTTGCATGTGCTTAATCATGAACTGTGAGGAAATGAAAAAATAAACATACCATTGCTCCCAAACCTTGTAAAAGACTGATCATTGCAAGTCAATAGAGACTAATTTATGTTAGCAATAGCAAACTCTAAAATCTGGCCTGTTTGAAGATAAAAAATTTGTGAAACTTTAAAAGAATTTGCCCTCTCTCAGTTGTCACTAGGAATTCACCAACCTATTGGGACTCAGTTCAGTTCCACACATGGCTTTTGTTTTACATTCTTTGTTTTTTCAGTTTGGAAAGACCCTTTTTTACAAGGAAGACTTTTTGGCTTTTCCCCAGACCATACCTTGGAGCTTGAAAGGTACATAACATTCAGCACTTTTTTCCTCTAAACCAGTGTTCAGAGTACATTTCAGCAGAGAGTTTACCCTGAAACATTCACACCTCCTGAACCGTCATCACCCAAGATTCAAAGTAGCCTGAATACTGCCACACTCCTGATATGTCTGCACAATGCTACTGTGAACATTTTCCTTAGATCCTCCTGAATTCTCTGGGGTGATAATATAAACCTCTGCTTATTTCTGTGTGATAAGCATTTGTGTCTATTGCGCTATGATAGACATTTAGGCTAATCACTCTGAATCAGAAAGTTGGAATGTAGCCTAAGTCTTGCCAACAAGAGCAAAGTACCACTGAAATAATCTATAGTCAGTCAATTATGAAGAATGAAATGAAGAACTATAAATATAAATGAGGTTTAAGGCGAAAAGGACTAGAAATTGATAAGCTGAACTTCATTAACATTTGAAACTTCTGACCCACAAAAGACATATCAAGAGAATTATAAGGGAAACCACAGACTGGGAAAAATATTTGCAAGAGATACATCTGATTAAAGACTTATTCAACATTTCAAAAAAACACTTGGAAATCACCAATAAGAAAACAATCAACCCAATTATATAGCAGGCCAAAGACCTTAACAGACACCTAACTAAAGAAGACATACAGTTGGCAGATAAACATATGAAAAAATTCTCCATATCATATGTCATCAGGGAATTGTAAATTAAAGCAAGAGTGAGATACTACTGCACACCTATTAGAATGGCCAAAACCCAGAACGCTGACAGCAAGCAAGTGCTGGTGAGGATGTTCTCTGCACAATGTGCCTTCCTCTCAATTTTGTTGTAAACCTGAAACTGCTCTAAAAAATAAAGTCTTAACAAAGTAGCATAAAAGCTCCTGGCTGGTCTGGTTCAGTGGACTGAATGCGGGACTGCAAAGCAAAGGGCCACCAGTTTCATTCCCAGTCAGGATGCATGCCTGGGTTGTGGGCTAGGTCCCCAGTAGGGGGCGCATGAGAGATAACCACACATTCATATTTTCCTCTCTTTCTCCCCCCTTCCCCTCTCTCTAAAAATAGATAAATAAAATATTTTTAAAGTAGCATAAAAAATTGAAGTTCTTGCTAGTTTCTAATGTTTGGTACAGTTGGTGGAATGGAAATCTCTGAAGGTCTTATTCATAAATGTACCATCCACATCTTAACATTGTGGCTGGCATATAAAAGGAACTGAAGTGAATTGAAAATCTTGTTCCAAAACAAATTTCTTTTCTAGAAAGGAAAAATAGACCAAGGTTTATGGAAATCTAAGTTCAAATCTAACTTTTATTTTGATACTACTGATGGCCAGGTGTTCAGATTGAGCCTCTTGCCAAAAATAACCAAAACTACTAGATGAAATAAAGTAACCCTTTATAAACATCGCCAAGCTTATAAAACAGGAAATAACGATCAGGGCAAATTGAAGTGAAAGTTGGAACCAGATCATTAATCTGAGCATGGAAGCCATCTTCATCTTTAGGGAATTTATTGAATTTGACTTTGTTTCCAAAATATTGGTTTAGGATACAAAAGGTAAAGTGCTGGCCTGCCAGAGGCTGGAGACTAACAGGGATCTTCCCCTTATGAATTTTAGCTAAATCTAGCAAAAGCTAGAATTAAATTGCCCACACTTTGCCTACGCTTATACCCATCCTCAGGATCTACAAAGAATGCTGCTGCTTCAGTATGAGCAAAAGATGGCTTCTAGTGCTCTGAAATGTTCAAGGACAAACCAGTCTAATCTCACACACACTTTGCCAGAGGATGAGAAAAAGGAATACTTCCCAGTTCAGTTTCATGCTGCCAGACCCCAAGTACAGAGAGAAAAGGAGAAAAGTAGAAAGTCAATTTATAGATAAATCTCACCGATGAACACAGATGCAAAAATCCTAGACATGATAATGATAAATGGAATCTTCAGCATATTGAAAGAATAGTACTCCCAGAGTTAAATTACCATTAGAAAGTCAGCTAATGGAAATTATTGCATCATCATAAGATGAAAAATCCACATAATCATTTTAATGAAAGAAAGCATAGTATTAAATTTCACAAATATGAAAGATAAAAAATAGTGTACACTTAAATTTTGTTTAGGGATAGATGTCTTATTAAGTGTTCTTTTCAAAATAAAAATGTAAAAATTCTGTTAGCAACCTAAAAATAGAAAGGAAATTCTTTAACCTGTTAAAGAGTGACAATTTTAAAAGATTTCCATTTGAGATAAGCATGCTCTTACACAGCTATTCAACACTGTATTGCTGGTCCTCATCTCCACAGTAGAGCCTTAAGGTAGAAAACCAATAAATACATACATTTTTATGTATTGAAAAATTTAATGCTGTCAATATAGCAGTGCTACTAAAATCAATGGAATCCCAGTCTGAATCCCATTGTGAAATATGAAAAGCTTATTCTAAAATTTGTATTCACAAAAAAAAGTGGCAAGCAGAGTCAATGCTATCTTAGAGAAGAAAAAGGTACAAAAATTTGCCTGACTGAGTATTAGGGCTTATTACAAACCTATGGTAATCAAGAATATGTGGGATTGGTGTTTCAGTAGAAAATCAACCATATAGAACAGAATAGAATAGAACAGAATAAAATACAATAGAATACAATAGAATAGAAATAAAATAGACAGAAAGAGAGCAATTCCTATATGTGTTCTTACTATATGAAAAAAAGAGCAAAGAATATTTGCTGATCAGCAGGGAGGAATTGATTTCTAGAGAACATTGCTGGGTTAATTTGGAATCTAGTGATAGATATAAGAATTGGAAATGAGTCAGAGATATCCTTTTTTACTACTCCGATTCAACATTGTTTTGTAAATTCTTGCTAGTTCAATAAGGCAAGAAAAATAAAAGCGTACACTTTAGAAAGACATGAAAAAATCGCTATTTTCATATGGCAATGACTGTCTATACAGAAAACACGAATCTCTTAGAAACTAAACAAAGCAAACAAAACAACTCCTAGAACCAAAACTAAATTTAGGAAGTTCTCAGAAACAATGTCAATTTACAAGACCACTGCTCTCCTGTATACCAGCAATAAGTGATTTTAATTTTAAACTACGAAATCTGTACTTTTTATAACAGCATCAAAAACTAAAGTGCTTGGATATAAATCTAACATAATATGTGCAGGATATGCATGTGAAAACTGCAAAATGCTGATGAAAGAAACCAAAGGAATTATAAATGATTAAGGAGACAATCTGTATTCATGGATTGGAAAACTTGATACAGTTTAAATGTCACTTCTCCCTAATATGACTTAAAGATTTAACAGAAACTCAATGAAAATCTCAACAAGCTCCTTTTATAAAAAGATCTACAGACTGGTTCTGAAATGTATACAAGAAGGCACAATCACTAGAATACCAAAACAATTCTGTAAGGGAAGAACAGTCGGAGGACTCACATTAACCGATTTTATGATCTATTGTAAAGCTACAGTAATTAAGGCAGTGTGTTATTTTTCAAAGCATAGATACAAAGATCATTTCCAGGTAGCAAAATATATACTACTTTTTATTTTTGCCTCTCAAGTTACCACAAATTCAGAAGCTTAAGATGACATCACTTTATTAGCTCACCATCTGTTGGTCAGAATTCTAGGCAAAGCATGGATGGATCTTCTGCTCAGGGTTACACAAGGCTAAAATCAAGCTGTCAGTCAAGTTGTAGTCTTATCTGGAGCTCAGTCTCCTTTTCTAAGCTCATGAGGTTGCAGTGGAATTCACTTGCTTGCAGTTTAGGGATGGATCTCTGTTTCCTTGTTGGCTGTCAGCTGTAGCCCTTCTTAGTTCCTCCTCCATCTTCAGAGCCAGCAATGGAGAATCTTCCTCTGACAAACAAGCAAGCAGAAAAAAAACAAAGACACTGAAATAGAGAACAAGGGGACAGTGACCAGAGGGTAGAGGGAAGGGAATTTAAGGGGAAAAAGGGGGAGGGATTTGGAGGAACAAATGGGAAGGACACAGGGACGAGAACTAAGGGGGGTAGAAATGGGAGGGAGGTGGGGAGCACGGGGCGGGGGAGGCTGGGATGGGAGAAATAGACAAAAAACTGTACTTGAAAAATAACTAAATAAAATTTAAAAAAGAAAGTCAGGATCAGAAGTAGGAGTCCATTTCCAAAAATAAGAATCAGAAACTGTTCTTGTTAAATCAAAACAAGCCTCATTTTCTTTCAGAGAACTGTGACTGCAAGAAAGCAGGACATCCCGGAGAGTAAATTATTCACCTGGCCAATGAAAAAAAAGAATATCCTTTACCAGGTAAAGCCCCATCCATCTTAAGGGTGAAATTAATTAGGTCACAACCACTATGTTGAAACCCTAACCCCATGTTGAAAGCAGCTATATTTGGAGATAGGGCTTCAAGGAGGTGTTAATCCAGCTAAGTATCTATGCTGCTGCTATATTTCTCTGTTAGTTTCACAGTCACATTTTTACTCCAAACAGTGATGCCTGTTGTTTTAATGCCTATATCAAATTGATAACTGGAACTGATATAGAACTCTAAAATTAAGAAATTTGTCCAAAAACAGTTGCTCGAGGAGCCAAAAACACATTTTGAGTTGATGTGTAAATAGATAAATTAACTGTGCCAGCAACATGACATAGGAAACACAATGTATTTTGAGAAGCAGCTGGTCTGCATTTTCATTTGTATTTACCCTGTTGCTCTAGGACCTCTGGCTGGAGAACAGCTGTTACTACTGTTATCATAAAGTTCCCAGGTCATCTCTGTATCAAAAAGCAAACTGGAAGCACCTATAGATTTTTTAAGACACATCTTTTCTGCCACACACCATGTGGAGAAAAACAGGCCTTTTTGTGAGGGGAAAGCCTGCTTCTGTATATATAAAACGAATGAGGAAGGTATTGTCAACATATATCTTTGGAAGGGAGGAAGCCTAAACATAATAACAAATTTGTCACTTGGATGGTTTCCCAAGATATTTAAAGCATAATCCTTGGTTTAAAGAATGGAACCTCTTCCAAATTCCCTTCAACATCTGCCTGGTCAAGGACTGCTAGGGTCCGGAGGAGCTGATCAGAGAGCAGGCCCCTGGAGCCTGAGTCAGGAAATGGCAACAGGACTCAAAGCATCCTGACTAAAAGGCTGGATTGCGATGGCTCTTTCTTGCTTAGTCTTGAATTATCTATTTTGTTTATTTCCATTGATCAAATAAAGATATCCTCACAAAAATTCACTTCACCTATTATGCTCCGTGATCACAGAAGAGCAGACCCATTAAAATGGGTCCTCATTCATCTTTGAGGTGGAGCACACCAACATTTCCACAGAATAAATGAGCATATATTGAAAGCAGGGAAGATTTGTAAATGAGTGCGCCATCTTCTGGAACATTGCCTAAGAGTAAATTGAGTATAAATGGCCTTGAGCAACGTATGTAAATAATTCATTAGGTAGGAATTGAGAATTGGCCATTTTACTACTAGAAACATACTGAGATTCTTTTTTTCTTTATAAAAAAGCTTTTCATGACAGGTGAAAATCAATCATCTGATCAAATGCCTTTTCTACCTTTCAAAACAGCACAGTGCTAATGCATTTTCCCTTCTTTTTCATAAATGTGAATTCTTATTACACACATTTTATTGCTGTTAGACAAACGCTATGACTCTGGCTTCAGAGCGAGCAACATACTCTCCAGAGTTTCTTTAGAAGTACAGCATATTAATATATTTTTATATATATGGTGTATCATATATAGTAGATCCTCTGACCTTATTTCCAACAACCACCTCTCCCAATATATTTTAAAAATTATTTTAAAGTCTAACACTTGAAAGGTGGGATTTTAATTCACCACAGTGGAGTATAGTATATTTTCAAAGTATCTGAACCTGGAAAATTGTATTTCAGCAGCATCAGTTTTCTGAACCCTTTCTCTTTTCTTCCTAAACACCCCCCCCCCAAAAAAAACCACCAGTAGTTTTTCTATAATTTCCAAAGATGAATTAACACATGTGTATGCTGTGTTTTAGTAACATTTTTCCAATTTAAATAATGCCCAGAAAGGAAGGTTTGGTTACCTAATAATTAATTATTGGTTATTATTATTTTAGCCTTCACTGAGAGGAAAAGAGAAGAAAATGAGAGAGGGACAGAGAGGCAAAGAGAGAGAGAGAGAGAGAGAGAGAGAGAGAGAAATTAGGAAAAACTGATCGCAAAAAAAAAGTCTGAGAAAGGGCCAGCATGAGAGAATTTCCTTCATTGGCCTGAAGACTCTATATCAGTGCTGCTGGTAAAGTCCTGCAGGAGAGACTTCTTGGACATGAGAGATGAGACTGGAAAATCCTGAGGGGCAGCACTGGCTCCATGGAGTCACCATTACAGGAAACCTCGGTGCGGATGGTACACAGGAACCTCTGGAATTATGTTACATTGAAAATAAAATGGTGTCTGTCTTTGGATTTTGTGATTTTTTTCTTGCAGACTCTACAGTGTGGAAATTATTCAAATTTTAAATACTTTTAAAACAATCATTTAGAATCTTTCTGGTATTATCATATCTCTGACTCTCCTTTGGTCTAATAAAAACTTATTTTTTAATGAGTTACTCCTCAGAATTGTTAGTACATTAAAAAAGAACACTGATTGGCCCTGGCTGGTGTAGCTCAGTGGATTGAAAGCAGGACTGCAAACCAAAGAGTCCTTGGTTCGACTCCCAGTCAGGACACATGCCTGGGGTGTGAGCCAGTTCCCCAGTCAGGGGTGCGCAAGAGTCAATCACACATTGATGTTTCTCTCCTTCTCTTTCTCCCTACCTTCCTCCTGTCTAAAATAAATAACTAAAATCTAAAAAAAACTTTTCATAATTATGTAAATATTGTTATTTTGGAAACTTAGGCTAGAAGAGTAAAAACAAATGTAAAGAATGTTCTTATAAACTTCCACCACTTGCTAATCCATAGTTAATTAATGTTAATATTTTTGCATACTTTAATCTTTTAATTATAGAATTAATGGTAATAATAATAATAAATGTTTTCTTCATGCCAGACCTATTTTAAATATTAAATGTACTAACTAATTTACTCTTCACCCAACCCCATATGTAGGTGTATTATCTTCATTTTACAATTGGGTAAGCAGAGTACTTGAACAATTAGGTAACACGGAAAATGAAGTATGCAATGGAGAAACTCCTTCATGCAGTATACTGCCTCAGCATGCTTCATACACAGAGGGTGGGATTATAAAAAGCCTGTCCATTCATCTGGCACCCTGTGAGGTGCTTCTGTTTTACTATTTCTTCAAATCTCCCTATCAAAAGACTGCTGGAAAAGGTCTATAGGCTGTCACTCTATGAGGTGTTGCAGAAGACCCCAGGAGACTAGGTTGGCCCGTGGATCCTTTCTTGTGCTTCAGCATCTCTTCCCTAATGAGTGAGGTAGGCATGTGGTGAAGAGGAGATGGATTGAAAAGCTATCTATGAAAAATTAGAGTGAAGGTCCATTAAGGCTTCATTCAAAAAAGGCAAACTAGCCTCATTAAAATAAAAATTTAAAAAATAGCAAGCAAAATAGGAAACCATAGCAAAAGCCACCACATGCCTGGAAGCTCAAATGTAGAGAGCCTGCAGCTTAGGTTATACTTGGCATATCAGATACAAGGATTAAAAAGGTAATGGCCCTGGCTGGTGTAGCTCAGTGGATTGAGCGCTGGCCTGTGAAGCAAAGGATTGTGGTTTGATTCCTAGTCAGGGCACATGCCTGGGTTGCAGGCCAGTTCCCAGTGGGGGACACATGAGAGGCAACCATACATTGATATTTCTCTCCCTCTCTCCTTCCCTTTCTCTCTCTGAAAATAAATAAATAAAATATTTTTTAAAAAAGGTAATGTATTTGACAGACCTGGGTATGAGGCTAATATGTCACCAGCATTGGTCTAGATCTTAAGACCATAAGCTAGATGTGACTGAGGCTACAGTTTGAGCAATCTTGGTGCATGAGGCTGAGTGGAGCTCTGGTAAGGTAGGGACAGGCATTCAGTATTCAACTGAGGAGCACACAGTGAATTGAATGATGATTGGTCCATATTTACTCACTGATAATCCAAATGAATACTAGCAATTTACTCACCATGCAAACCTCATTAATTTTTGGTGACTTAAAAAAATTCACCCTTAAGGGAACTTTTCATTCTTTCTATTTTGCACTTGCATTTCACATTTTATCTTTTGGCATGTCATGCTTGAGAATCTCCAAATGTTTCTTTTTGGATGTAATTTGAGTGGCTCTGGACATATGGGAAAATGGACCATGTGGTGGTTATCAATGCGTGCAATGTAAGTCTAGATAACATAAGAATGATTGGCCAACTGCCAAGATAACACCACCAATTCTCTAGATTTACTGATTTTTTCCTGAAGAATTACTCTTCAATGTGGGGATTTACTTTTAAGCAGAGATTTTCTCAGAAGAAGAAAAATAATTAAAAGAGTAAAAAAAGATTAAGACCCAAAACTGCAGTGTTTTTTTTTCTGCATGTCTCTGAATAGCATTCTAGCTTCCCAGAATTATTAGTCAGCACGAGTGGGACTTCAAATGGATCAAGCCTTCTAGAAAGATTTGAACATTATAACATTGAATGTATATGGTAGGTCCATTTGCCTATTTTGTGTAATATTTTTCCCAACTAAGATTATTTTTTTCTGTGTTTTTATTATTGATGATATTACAGATGTCCTCATTCCCCTGCCACCCCCCCAGGCTTTGCCCACCTCCACCTATCTCCCCCCTCTCCTTTCCTGTTGCTATCACCACACTGTTTTCTGTGTCTATGGGTCATGCATATATGTTCTTTGGCTAATCTCTTCAGTTCCTTTCATCCAATCTTACCTTCCCCTCTGATAGCTGTCAGTTTGTTCCATGTGCCCATGTTTCTGTTTCTATTTTGTTTGTTGTGTTCATTAGATTCTTTTTGCAAGGCCATCTCAGTACTGTTTCAGAATTTCCACTAGATGTTTCCTCTATTTTCAAACCTTATGAGTCCTCAAGGGGTATAAAAATAAATAGTTATGAGTACAACAAAAAAGAAGTCTAATGACTCCAGAAAGGGTGTCACTGATGGGACTACTATTGTCAAGTCACCTTTAGAGAAATGCTTGCACAGTGACCTATAGACACTTTCTGTCTTAAAAGAAAAAGGTGGTGTCCTGGCTTGTGTAGCTTGTGGACTGAATGCTGGCCTGTGAACCAAAGGGTCACTGGTTCAATTCCCAGTCAGGGCACATGCCTGGGTTGCAGGCCAGGTTCCCAGTAAGTGGAGTGTAAGAGTCAACCATACATTGATGTTTCATTGGTGTAAGAAATAATGGGCTATGTGGATTATGTAGTGTGGTGATTAAACCAAGGTTTCTCTGTCTCCCTTAGACACATTGGATTTAAGGATCAGAATGAAGTAATCTGGACATGGTGCCCTCCATAAATAGTTAATAAAGGAAGGTTATAACATCACCAAGTAAGGGTAAGGAGAAAAACTTTCTTAATATAAGAAGATACTGTTTAGTTAGAAGTCAAGTCAAAGTCAAAGTAGATAAGAAAGAAGAATTTATTTTGTGGCCCAGTTGGGAATATTTGAAAGAAAATTATCTCCTGCAAGTTGAGATATGAATAATTTCAGACATTTTAAGGAAAAAGAAACAGGGTTGAAGCCTTTCACTGTTCCAAACCTCATGTTGGGACCAAAGGAAACCCCTCACCACTACCACTTTGGAAAGAACCTACAGTAACTGGGCAGATCAAATGTCATTTACATTTATTTTTTTAAAAATGCCACATTTGTAAGTCTTAAGGGGCCAAGTTGATTTTCTTAGGCAGAGGTGATAGTTAGGAGGACTGGGAAAAGTGAGAGCACAAATAACCAGTTATTGAATGACAGAGGACTGGAGAAAGAAGTTGAAATGAGCAAGGTAGGGGTTTCTAGGAAGATTATGCATTCACTTGAGGAGGCCTAAGGAGTGTCCCTGGAGGACCCTCTCTCTCTACTCCCATCCTTCCCCATGGCTCATGATGAGGTAGTCACATCTGTGCAGTACAAGGAGTGTTGCTAGAAGGCTGCATTCCTTCTTCACTGCATCACACACCAATATATTTGGCTTTAGAATATTCATCTGACTCAGTTGTGACCCTTTTAGGGCTTTATTTGGGTCTGCATATATTCTGATTCTGGGAAAAGCAGGCCAGACAGCATTGGAAATGAGTGGAAGGGTCTCTCCACACTTCTAAGTCACCTTCCTCTGTGGTCTGCTGAGTGCCCATATTGTGAATTCCAGGAAGTAGACTAAGCCCTTCACACTACCCTAAACCATTTATTTTCATTTTTTTGAATTTTTTAATTTAATTATTTTTTCAAGTACAGTTTTCTGTCTATTTCTCCCATCCCAGCCCACCCCGCCCCATGCCCCCCACCTCCCTCCCATTTCTACCCCCTCTTAGTTGTTGTCCCTGTGTCCTTTATACTTGTTCCTCTAAATCCCTCCCATTTTTCCCCTTAAATTCCCTCCCCTCTCTCCTCTGGTCACTCTCCCCTTGTTCTCTATTTCAGTATCGTTGTTTTTATTTTGCTTGCTTGTTTGTTTTGTTGTTTACCTTCCTGTTAAAGGTGAGATTTATTTTAAATAAACAGCCTACTAATTTTTAATAAGTTTTAAAACTATGTTTACTGATTTTAGAAATACCAATGTGAGAAAGAAAGATCAGTTTGTTGCCTCTCGTATGCATGCTGACCGGAGACTGAACCCACAACCTAGGTATGTGCCCTGACCTGGAATTGAACCAGCAACCTTTCAGTGCATGGGATGATGTTCCAACAAACTGAGCCACACCAGCCAGGGCTCAGCCTTCTCATTTTTAAACCTGAAAATCAATTTCAGTTTTATACTAATAGTATAAAGATATATCCATCTGTTGCCAACAGTTTTCTGAAAAATTCTATGCTCATTTTAGGTTTCTATAAAAATATTAGCAAGTATAAAGAAAGCAAAATACTCTAAGTGACTCACTTCTTCCCAAATGTGCACCTCCCCCAAACACACACACACCACACCATACACACACACCATATCACACATACATACACACACAATAACTAGTAGAGGCTGAGTAAGCATATCAAGCATGTGAACGTGAGTGTGAGTGAGCCAATAAATTGTTTATTTAAAATAAATACACAAATACAATAATTAGTGATCAACTCAGTGGAAGAATGCCTTCTCTGAACTTGAACCACAGCACATATTCTTCACATCAGTAGCTTTTAACTTTGACTGCCCTCTAGAATCACTTGGAAGGCCAGTAAGAATCCAGATGCTAAGGCCACAGCCCACACCATTAAATCAGAGTCCCCAGGGGTTGGGTCCAGTCAGCCTTCATTGTATAAACTCCCCTGGTGACTCTGATGTGCAAGCACTTGTGAGAATTGTTGCTTTGTGCTCTGCTTCGCAGGCTTGTCAAGGTGTATCGCTTTCATCTTCCATCACAGCAGTTTGTTTCTGGAATGGACATGAATCTGCCATCATGCAGACCTCCAAAGATGCAAAATCACTTTGATAGGACATACATTTGTGGCAGGAATCATACTTTCTGATGCCAGATATTTTAACATGGGCTGTGGTTCTAAGAGCAAATGTTCTTTATCCACAAACTGCTCTCACAGGGTTGGGGCTCTGATAGGATGCATTCTTCCTATGGTGCCTATTCTCGTATACAGTAAAAGTCCCCAGAGACAGGCTTCATTAGCAGGATGCCAGTAGACTCAGGGTGAAAAATCAATGTATCCCACTTACTGCCAGCATGGGGAAGCATTTGATATTTAATATTCTCAAGAGTGCAATGCTCAAGTGCAGTTTTCTATTGATTTGCATTCCAGGGAGAGGAAGCAGAGGGGCACAGCTGCCTTGTAAGAGCTCTCACAAACCCATCAGCATGGTTTCCATGCTATTCTAGTGTTGTAACTGGCCTTGGTCTTATATTGCCCCACATTCTGATGGGGTGATGTATGCCACTGTTACTGCAATAGTCAAAAGGAACTCAGCTCTACTCTTCCAGAACCTGAGTACTTCTCCTGTAAAATCTTTATTTCCCAAGTTCATACACTTCTGAAATCTCAATAACTGAGATGCTGAATTATCTCAGGTGCCAGAGTGATTTCCAACTGCTCTTTGCTCTTCTTCTTTCTTTCTTTATCCTTTACTTATTTCTTTAATTTAGTATTAGGTAGTAAAGAAAGAAAGATGGAAAATAAACTAGTATCATTCTTAATGACAGTTCTATTGAATAGTTACCATACAAAATTTGGTTTAGCACAAAGAACACTGATAGGTTAGAATTTAAACAATGTCCTAAGCCTATAGAATTAATATTTAAAAAATTCTTACACTAGTTAGTTTTAAGGAGCACAGTTTCATTTTAAATTTATTTATCATGACATGACTCAGAGTCTTAATAGATTGTGGTATCAATTCAGTTTGGGGAATCATGTTTTCATAAAAATGTATACATCTGTATTCATTCTCAATGATGACAATGTCACATTTGTGGAAGCATTTGCTTTTTGATTTGAGAAAGCTAAAGATCTTACAATTGGGTTAGAATTCCAAAGTAAAAATAATCTGTAATCAGTGCAGGGGAGTGTTGGATGAAAACATATGATCTCTTTCCCAAGTCCATGTTCCTGGACTCATTCATAGAAGATGTTCTTAAAAGTTACACAGATAGATTGCTTCAATTACTTATTCAGAATTACTCACTGAATGTCTGGTATTTTAAAAAATTTACCTGGGTATAAAGATATAATATCTATCCCAGGCATTTCCAATATAGAGAGAAAGAGATACATTTAAACAAATACACTCAATCGGGACTGCAGTGGTTGTGTGTGTGAGGACACTATGGGACCACAGCAAAGGTCATGCTAATACTTACCTGAGACACTCAGCAATAACTTCTTTGGGAAAATTATAGTTCAATTGGTTTTTGAAATGTAAAGGGGTTCAAAGGAAAGAAAGCAATGAGGGAATTACAGGAAGTGGGTAAAGTATATAGAACTACAAACAATAGGAGGAGCTTGAGAAGTACTTGAATCTCAGTGTGAAAGTTGGGGTGTTGCAGGTGACAAGATCCAAGGGGCAGCCAGAGCTTGGGAAATTAGGCTCAGGTGTCTGAACTTCATTCATTGGGGAAATCACTGCAGGTTAAGCCTTGGTTTTGTAAGATAAATTTGACATCAGTAGAGAGTTGGGGTGACTCAAGGGGGACAGAGAATTTAGGAGGCCAAGGCAACAGTCTAAGTTAGGACCTGAACAGCAGCGTAAATGAGGGCCTTAGGTGTAACTGAGATATGACAGAAAAAACAAACTTAGTAGACTGAACACCAACCTTGGAGCCAAGTTGGCAGGTTCTGAATCTGACTCTGTTGCTGACTTAATGAGTTTTCAGTAAGTAACTATTCCTCTATGAGCATCAGATTTGTCCTCTGTAAAATAAGAAAAGTCCTCCAGCCCAGATGATGTCCATTGTCCTGTGAAGATTACAAACTGCAGGTGTCCACGATCAGGCTGGGGAGGAATGACCCATTGTGATTTGGGGGCACATACCCACTCAGATCAGAAGTAAGGGAGTTAAAGCATCTTAGAAAGTTGTAGAGGATCACATGTCATCCTTGAATTGCAGCCAGCAGGGCTTCTGATACATGCAGGACTGCCAAGATTTGCCTCTTCTCCATTGACCCCAGGGCCTCACATTGGGCCGATGTATCTTAGTTTGTTCTTTCTCCACGAGTCCCTTTCCTGGCTACTCCATCATTATTCATATTGTCCACTGGATTCCAGAAAACTTCAAAATGTACATTTGTCATTTTTTTATTTCCCAGCACCCAATTCTTCTTTTTTAGTTCAGAGGAATCCTCTCTAATTGGAATCTTTGTGAAAAACAAGGCCAAATAGGGGACTATCCCTTTCTCTGCCCTCGGCAAACAACCCAATCCAACTTAACTCTGTGTTTAGGGAATCAGAATTCTTAGAGGGTCATGAAGGTGAAGGAAAGAAGCAATTAGATGTACAGCTATGGAAGCATCTGGCACAAGGGGTTGGGCTCACCAGCAGTGGAAAAAACTTGTATCATTTTGTTCTTACATAAACATCCCTGTGTTTTCATTTTCTGAGCCTGGTTCTCCAGACATTCTGTCAGTTCTGTGAGCTGACAGATATACTTGCCATACATTCATTTTCTGCTTAAGTAAACCAAAGTCAGTTTTAATTTGCAACACAAAATCCTGACAGATACATATTGGTTTTGAACTATATTCTTTTCAGATTCTTTAGGTCTTGAATAACTTGGTAATAATAAAAAGGCAGAGACTGCATCTTATATTTGAGGTAAATTGCAGCATAATGCTCAAAACAGCATAGAGTATATAGAAGTTTATCAAGTAATATCTGTCAGTATATAGATTTATTAATTAATTTAGGAAATTCTTGGTAAAGTGAGGAGTTTTCATTTATATATCTGCAAGAGCAATAATTGCAGAATGCATTTCATTTCTTTTAAATATTAGTCTTATTTTATCTTAAGAGTCATGGAATAAACAATAAAAACCATTATTTTATTTTTATAATTGATGGACTAAATGATTAATGGTAGTTACTGCACAGCCTCCTCTAAAAACAAAGCCCCATTTTAAAACTGCACATTGATTACAAAGCTTTATTTCCATCTAGAAATGTGTATATTTATTAGCTGCAAGTTAAAGCCAACTGCTTTACAGGATGGTTTCCAATTTTCCTGTGACCTCAAAATATAAAAGCATTGTCAGGGAGACAATGAGGCCTAAAAATAGTTTCAAATATCTAAATGCACTCAGGGTAGCATTTAAATGCTAACTGTAGCTATGTTTCTCAGCCTGGTATAAAATTGCCAGGTGGGAAATATTCCTTAAAGGTCATTTCCTTATTTTTGCTACCTTTGTGTTGTTCAGAATGCCTCAGAATAATTCTATCCATGTCAATAAGTTAATATGCTAACATAATCCTAGTTCTATCAAACAAGTGAATTTTCTGTGCTTGACAAATATCTTTATAAATAAATGAAAGTGAGTACAAAAATCTCTATCTTGGCCCAACTTTGAACATTTCTGAAGGGTTTTCCTGGTGCTAATCTCCCTATGGGAATGGTTGGGGTCTTCACTGGGCCTACACTGAAGCTGAAGTTTTTTCTCTATCCCATCCTTCTTTCCCCTTCCTCCCCCAGGTGTTAATTCCCAGGGCACTCCCTACTAAACATCCTGCCTGCCAAAGTCCATGTCAGATTCTGTGACCTGGGGAACCCAGTCCACAACTCCTGTCCAAAATCACTGAAAGAGTAAACAGAATAGCTAGAAGTTTAAATTCAAATCTGTTGACTACACATTACATTAGCAAAATCTTTATACAAAACTATGAACAATTCAAGATAATGCTTCAACCAAAGTTATTCAAGCTAATTGCAGGGCCAAAAGACTACCTAAAAACAATCAAATAAACACCTGCAGTTGACACTTATTGATCAGCTGGAATAATAAAAAGACTGCCATGCAGTCAGTTACAGGACTGGCTAGGCTTTTTTAGATCTCAGAACAAGTGGCTTGAGTCATCCATGGAACAGCATAATTGATAGTTCTGCAATTGGTGGACTCTTCTTCTGAAATAATGAGTTCTCCTTTCAACCTAGCAGGCTTTCTTATCCTTCAATGGCTGCTCCATTAGGTACCACTCTCCACTCTCCTACTTCACCCTTTTCGGACTCCCCAATCCGAAATGATTTTTTCTTAGCATTTGACATCATCTATCATGAATTTGCTTATTCACTTTGTTAATTTTCTCTTTCCCTCACCAAACTGGCAGCTCCATTAAATGAATGATGGATTTTTTCTCTGTTGTTTTCTTGGTGGATCCCCAGCACTTAGAGCAATGCTTCATATATACTAAGCCATAAGTAGCATTAGTTGAATAAATGATTGAATGAATAGTCATATGTTCTTTGCAAAGAGGTCTACGGGCAGAATGATTCCCCTCTCTCAATCTCAAAGCATTTAGTGTAGAACTTGATGATAAGATATATCTCATTACAACCCAATCAAATATTTACTTTATCTCTCCATTAACTCATCTCTAGTATTTTCAATAGAACTGTAAGCCTCCAATCAAAAAGTC
Source organism: Artibeus jamaicensis (assembly GCF_021234435.1). Taxonomy (NCBI): domain Eukaryota; kingdom Metazoa; phylum Chordata; class Mammalia; order Chiroptera; family Phyllostomidae; genus Artibeus; species Artibeus jamaicensis. The sequence goes on along the minus strand of NW_026522028.1, from coordinate 1,834,297 downwards.
AAGTGATTCAGGTATACTTTCACTTTCCCCTTGTTTTTTGATTTTGTCTTTCCTTGAACATTCCATCTCTTTCTCTAATGTGGAATAATTATGTATTCTCTTGGCTTGCTTACAGCTGTCTTTCTGAAACTTCCCTTCAGCCTCAGCCTCAGAATTCTACTAACCATACACCTGCATTATATCCCTATTTTCTGCATTCTAAATATTATGGGGGAGGAAGAAACTACCCTTCAAGGTTCTTTGGCTGGTGTTATAATTAAATTGACATGAGACAAATTAACAAGAGAAAACAACCAAATTTAATTATATACATATATATGGGGACCCCACATACATGAGAGGTTCAAGGACAGAAAGGAAAAATAAGGTCTATATGACATTCTGAACTAAGGATTACCTTGGTGCTTAAGAGGAGAGGAAAGACTTCCGCCAAGATGGAGGCATAGGTGGATGTGCCGTGCCTTCTCACACAACCAAGATTAGAGAAAACTAAATATTAGCAACAGAAAACACAGCCAGAACACAGAAAATTGAACTTTTCGGAAGTCCGTTAACAACAAATTCTTCAGCCTGACCGCTAAGGGGCGAAACCAGTGGCTGGCAGAGCAGGGTTGCACATGAGGACTGGGCCAGACACACTCAGGCCCGCGGAATCCAGGCGCAGGGTCAGACCTAGTGAGCGACCCAGCGAGCGACCAGGCAAGCGACCGCGGGGGGACAGCCGGACCCGGGGCTGCGTGTTGACTGAGGTCGCGCATTTGTGCACGGGTGGACAGGCGAGGCAGTGGACAGTTGGACCGGGCCGGCAGGTCCCCACGGTAAGCGGTGGTGGAGGGCGCCGCCATTTCCCTGCTCTGACCCCACCTCCACATACAGCATCATAACCCAGCGACTCTGAGTGGCCCGACCCAGGTGAACCACCTAAGGCACTGATCCTCCGCACCCAGCTGTGAGAAGCGGCAGAGGGGGTCACCATTTCCCAGCTCTGGCCACGCACCCACATATAGCGTCACAACCCAGCGACCTGGGAATCCAAGGCCCTGCTTCTCACACTTAAAGGTCCCGAACAGACCAAGAATGGCGCAGGAGGATCTCAGAGCCCCAGAGCCAATAGATCTAAGCGATGAAGAAATAGCAAAACTCACAGACGCACAGTTTAAAACATTGGTGATCAGGATCCTCACAGAACTGGTTGATTATACTGACAAATTAGACAAATATATGAAGGCGAAACCAATTGAAATGAATGGAATTGCACAGGACACCAATAGCAATGAAAAGGAAACTGGGACTCAAATCAATGGAGTGGACCAGAAGAAAGCAAATAATGGCCAAACAGAAAAAGAGTCAAGAAGCAAGAATTCAAAGAAATGAGGATAGTCTTAGGAACCTCCAGGACATCTTTAAACGCTCCAACATCCGAATTATAGGGGTACCACAAGGGGGAAAGGCACAGCCACCAGTGGAAAACTTATTTGAGCAAATAATAAAGGAGAATTTCCCCAATCTGGCAAAGGAAATAGACTTCCAGGAAATCCAGGAAGCTCAGAGAGTCCCAAAGAAGTTGGACCCAAGAAGGAACACACCAAGGCACATCGTAATTACATTAGCCAAGATTAAAATGAAGGAGAGAATCCTAGAAGCAGCAAGAGCTAAGGGGACAGTCACCTACAAAGGAGTCCCCATCAGACTGTCAGCAGATTTCTCAAAAGAGACCTTACAGGCAAGAAGGGGCTGGAAAGAGGTATTCCAAGTCATGAAATCTAAAGACCTACAACCAAGATTGTTCTATCCAGCAAAACTTTCATTTAAAATGGAAGGACAGATAAAGTGCTCCTCAGATAAGATCAAATTCAAGGAGTTCATCATCACCAAGCCCTTATTATATGAAATGTTAAAGGGACTTATCGAAGAAAAAGAAGTTAAAGAAACATGAACAGTGAAAGGACAACAAACTCACAGTTATTAACAACCACACCTAAAATGAAAGCAAACTAAAAGGACAGCTAGATCAGGAGTGGAAACATAGAAATGAAGATCTCAAGGAGGGTTAGCAACAGGGGAGTGGGAGGAGGAGAAGGGGGGAGAAGGTACAGAAAATAAGTAGCATAGACAGTAGATAGAAAATAGATGGGGGGCAAGAATAGCATGGGAAATATAGAATCTAAAGGACTTGAGACACATAGTCATAAACTAAAGGGGGGTAATGGTGGGGATGAGGGGTAGGGTGGAGGGGAATAAAGGGGGAATAGAACAACTGTAACAGCATAATCAATAAAAAAAAAGATGCCAAAAAAAAGAGGAGAGGAAGGTCATTTGAAGGACATAAGAAGAACATATGTTCAGAAATTAGAATTTTGCCTTATCCTATAGATAGGTCATAAAAGATTATCTTTGGTGATAACTTTTATTATGGGCAAGGTCCCTAATTTTTTTAAAGATTTTTTTAAAATTTATTTATTCATTTATAGAGGGGAAGGAGAGAGGGAGAGAAACATCAATGTATGGTTGCCTTTCCTGCATCCCCTGCTGGAAACTGGCCTGCAGGGAAGCAGTCTGCAACCCAGGCATGTGCCCTGACTGGGAATTGAACCTCGATCCTTTGATTCGCAGGCCCAAGGTCCCTAATTTTATTCAGCTTAACAATAACCCACAACTTTCAGACCAACTGCAAAGTTCCTAATTTTTTAAAAAACTAAGAGAGAAGTAAGAGTTTCTTGTGAGCCTGCATGATCTTGATTGCCTTCAGCTCAAAATAATTCACATGCCAAAGGGGCACATCTTTGGGAGGCCTGTTCTGAACCCTGTCAACGTATTCCTTATTTTAAATCATTTACTTCCTGACTTTTTGTAGAATACTTCCTCCAGTAGTTTTCTTTATCCATTAGAGAATTACCATTAACATTGTAAAATACCTGTATTCTATTCTCATAATTGATGATTTGGTTGGGTACACTATTTTAGCTTGGAAAAAATGTGCCTTTAAAGATGTTACAGGTATTTCTTCACTGTCTTCTAGGTTCGTGCTGCCAAAGAGGCATCTAATCACATTCTGATCCTTGATCCTTGAAATCCTACCTCTGTTATATTTTATAACTTTCTCTTTATCACAGGTGTTTTATGACTGTACGTTTGTTTGTTTGCTCTTAATTTTCTTGTCATTGAGTGGGCCCTTTCAATTCAAGGAATTCATGTCCTTTAATTCTGGAAAGTTTTCTTGAATAATTTCTTACAAATATTTTTGTCAACATTTTTATTTTCTGAAACATGTATTAGTCTGATTTTAGTCCCCTGATTTTCTAAATTTCTTTATTTTATTTTGCAACTCTATCATTTTATTTTGTGAAGTACTTTAATTGATATTTTGACTCTTCCAATATATTTTTCTTGGTCTCTAAAGGTATTTAAAAAAAACAATAACATTCACTTCTTTAATGGACTTAGTATTTTCCTATTTTCTAAAAATATTATTGTGTTCTCCTCCCAGAATTGTTTTTAGTAAGTTTCCTCTATGTCTCTCCCTACCCCTTCTTCTTTCCCTCACTCTCCTCACACCCCTCTACAAATGGAAGCATTTATAGGCCTTTGCTCCTGGGCCAGTTATAATCTATATTATAATTTATTAGATTATGTGCAGAAAGGAACTGGTGGGGAGAGGTAGGTTCTCAGCATTCTATTGACAGGTCTCACTGAATTCCCTTGTTTTTACTATGACATCTCACTCCTGTCTTCAGGTATGCCTGGTGCTCTCTAATACATTCTATCTGGCTTAACTTCTTTAGAGAATAAATCTCTAGCCATGGAGGGCAGAGGCAGAATAGTTTCTGTGCTCTATTGCATAGGGCAAGGGATTTGACAATGTTGAATCTATGTTCCTGAAAAACAGTGAAGGTTAAAGGAATCCTCTCCATCATTTTGTCTTCTGGACAAGGGCTTACTGCAAAGAACCACACTTCTCCATATGACTTAACAAAGATTCACAAATCCTTTCCTTGTTTACTTCTAACAAGACCAGACAGACCCTCTAAATTCCCATTCTTTCTCTTGTAAATCATTAGCAGAACTCTATGCCCCCAAACCACAACTATCAATCAGAACAAAATGGTTGTTAATCAAAAGTTGGTTGAAATTCTCTCCTTTCCCTAGGTCTCTGAACTTTGGCCTATCCTCAGCCCGAGAGTACAGCCCCTCCTTAATAGCCTCTCCTGAGAATAAGATGGACTCAGAATAAAACCTTCCCTGATCTATTACTAATGATTGTGTTTTTTCTTATTTCTTGCCCATACTCAATCTGTTTACTTCTCACTATCAAAGAAAAATTTATTTTGTCTAGTTATTGAGATGCTTGTCAGAACATTCTCCTTGTTTTAAAAAACCTCTTTGCAATAGTCCTTTGGATTAAAGCATTTCCAGTTTACTAAGTCTGAATTTGTTTTTTCTTTGACAGATTTAAGGTCAAATTGTCCTTTTTACATATATGCAACCAATATTTGATATTAAATACATCTGGTGAGCACAGTTTTCACCTGAAGTTTTATCTCCTTCTTTTGAGACTTTTTAGAGTTTTGTTATTCCAATCATTTTGTTTCATACTAGCTTCTTTTTTGCAGTTTTGGCTTTCAGTTTTCTCTTGTATATTTAGTCAGTGACTTCCATGAATGAACTATATGTCATTTTCATGATTGATTATTATTTGCATGAATAATAGTTTTACTATATTTGGGGAAATTTCTGCATCATGAAGCTTACCTATCTCATATCTAAAAACCAGAATGTCATATTCCAAACTTTCCTTTCAGCTAGGAGCAGACAAGTAACCTTGATTATATGGTCCAGGAACACAATGGGTAAATTTGATTAAAAACAGAAGTGTGAGAAAATGGGACCAGTATGGAGCTTCAGTTCTATTTGTCTTTGTTGGCAGAAGAGGCATCTACAGAAGAAAAGATGATTTGCTGTCACAGAAATGGCATTGGTGCTGGAGAGTATAGTAGTAAAGTCAAGTTCCTAGTTGTTATAGCTAGTGGTGGTTGCTTTCACAGCTGCAACAATATTTTCCTAATAAACACAATTGTATCTGTTGGTTTAGAGTGTTAGCCTCTAGACTTTCTTTAGCCTGACAAGACTCTGTTAGCTATCTAACATTCTATAGTAACCACTTTCACTTGTTAGAGTGAATTTATTGTGCAGAGGTGATTATTTGTTACGTCTTTGTGATCATACCTTGTTTTGACTAAGTATGAGATAAACATTTTGTGAAGAATAACAGTAAACTACTGTAAGTCTACTTGTTAATTTAAACGTGCTTTCTGTGCTTGAACAACTCAACATAGGCTTGGTGCACAGCTTGTAACCTAGCAACACTTTTTTTCATTGTTTTTTTTTTAATTTTTAAAAATTTTATTTCGTTAATTTTCAAGTACAGTTTTTTGCTTTTTTTCCCTTCCCAGGCTCCCCTGCTCCTTACTCCCCAGCTCCCTCCCATTTCCACCCCGCTTAGTTCTCCTCCCTGTGTCCTTCCTATTTGTTCCTCCAAATCCCTCCCCCTTTTTACCCTTAACTTCCCTTCCTTCTCCCCTCTGGTCACTATTCCCTTGTTCTCTATTACAGTGTCTTTGTTTTTTTTTTTTTCCTGCTTGCTTGTATGTTTTGTTGTTTAGCTTCCTGTTAAAGGTGAGATCATATGGTAGTTGTCTTTCAGCACCTGGCCTATTTCACTCAGCATAATGCTTTCCAGTTCCATCCATGTTGTTACAAAAGGTAGTAGCTCCTTCTTTCTCTCTGCAGCATAGAATTCCATTGTGTATATGTACCACAATTTTTTGATCCATTCATTTACTGATGGGCACCTAGGTTGCTTCCAACTCTTGGGTATTATAACTTGTGCTGCTATGAACATTGTGCTGCATAGGTTCTTTGATATTGATGTTTTAGGATTCTTAGGATATAATCCCAGCAGTGGAATTGCTGGGTCAAAAGGCAGGTCGATTTCATTTTTCTGAGAAAATTCCATACTGTTTTCCATAATGGTTGTACCAGTCTGCAATCCCACCAACAGTGAACTAAGGACCCCGTTTCCCCACAACCTCTCCAACATTTGTTGTTTATTGCTTTGTTTATGATAGCCATCCTGACTGGTGTAAAGTGGTATCTCATTGTGGTTTTAATTTGCATCTCTCTGATAGCTAACGATATTGAGCATCTCTTCATGTGTCTCTGAATGTTCTGTATGTCCTCCTTGGAGAAGTGTTTGTTCAAGTCCTTTGCCCGCTTTTTAATTGGGTTGCTTGTCTTCTTAGAGTGGAGTCATGTAAGTTCTTTGTATATTTTGGAGATTAAACCTTTGTCTGAGGTATCATTGGCAAATATGTTTTCCCATGCAGTTGGTTGTCTTTTTAATTTAATACTGTTTTCTTTTTTTTTTTATCTTTTAAAGATTTTATTTCTTTTTTTTATTTTTATTTTTTTTTATTTTATTTAGTTATTTTTCAAGTACAGTTTTTTGTCTATTTTTCCCATCCCAGCCTCCCCTGCCCCTTGCTCCCCACCTCCCTCCCATTTCCTCCCCCCCCTTAGTTCTCGTCCCTGTGTCCTTCCTATTTGTTCCTCCAAATCCCTCCCCCCTTTTTCCCCTTAACTTCCCCTTCCTTCTCCCCTCTGGTCACTATCCCCTTGTTCTCTATTTCAGTGTCTTTGTTTTTTGGGTTTTTTTTTTCTGCTTACTTGTTTGTTTTGTTGTTTAGCTTCCTGTTAAAGGTGAGATCATATGGTATTTGTCTTTCAGCACCTGGCCTATTTCACTCAGCATAATGCTTTCCAGTTCCATCCATGTTGTTGCAAAGGGTAGTAGCTCCTTCTTTCTCTCTGCAGCATAGAATTCCATTGTGTATATGTACCACAATTTTTGGATCCATTCATTTACTGATGGGCACCTAGGTTGCTTCCAACTCTTGGCTATTGTAAATTGTGCTGCTATGAACATTGTGGTGCATAGGTTCTTTGATATTGATGTTTTAGGATTCTTAGGATATAATCCTAGCAGTGGAATTGCTGGGTCAAAAGGCAGGTCGATTTTTATTTTTCTGAGAAAAATCCATACTGTTTTCCATAATGGTTGTACCAGTCTGCACTCCCACCAACAGTGAACTAAGGAACCCGTTTCCCCACAACCCCTCCAACATTTGTTGTTTGTTGCTTTGTTTATGATAGCCATCCTGACTGGTGTAAAGTGGTATCTCATTGTGGTTTTAATTTGCATCTCTCTGATAGCTAATGATATTGAGCATCTCTTCATGTGTCTCTGAATGTTCTGTATGTCCTCCTTGGAGAAGTGTTTGTTCAAGTCCTTTTCCCATTTTCTAATTGGGTTGGGCGTCTTCTTAGACTGGAGTCGTGTAAGTTCTTTGTATATTTTAGAGATTAAACCTTTGTCTGAGGTATCATTGGCAAATATGTTTTCCCATACAGTTGGTTGTCTTGCTAATTTAATACTGTTTTCTTTAGCCATGCAGAAGCTTTTATTTTGATGAGATCCCATTTGTTTATTCTTTCCTTTACATTCCTTGCTCTAGGGGACATATCAGTAAAGAAGTTGCTGCGTGAAATATCTGAGATTTTCTTGCCAATGTTCTCCTCTAGGACTTTAATGGTGTTATGACTTACATTTAAGTCTTTTATCCACCTTGAATTTATTTTGGTGTATGGTGTAAGTCTGTGCTCAAGTTTCATTTTTTTGCATGTAGCTGTCCAGTTCTCCCAACACCATTTGTTGAAGAGGCTATCTTTACTCCATTTTATGTTACTGCCCCCTTTGTCGAATATTAATTGACTGTAGAGAGTTGGGTTGATTTCTGGGCTCTCTGTTCTGTTCCATTGGTCTATGTGCCTGTTTTTATGCCAGTACCAGGCTGTTTTGATTACAGTGGCCTTGTAATACAGTTTGATATCAGGTATTGTGATCCCCCCTACTTTGTTCTTCTTTCTCAAAAAGAGCAGCTGCTATTCGAGCTCGTTTATGGTTCCATATAAATTTTCAAGTGTTTGTTCTATGTCTGTGAAATATGCCATTGGTACTTTAATAGGTATTGCATTGAATCTGTATATTGCTTTGGGTAGTATGGACATTTTGATAATGTTAATTCTTCCAATCCATGAACAAGGTATATGTTTCCATTTGTTTGTGTCTTCCTTGATTTCGTTCTTCAGGGCTGTGTAGTTTTCTGCATACAGGTTTTTTTACCTCCTTGGTTAGGTTTATTCCCAGATATTTTATTTTTCTTTTTGCTATATCAAATGGGATTTTTCTCTTTATTTCTGCTTCTGCTGATTCACTGTTGGTATACAAAAATGCCTTTGATTTCTGGATATTGACTTTATAACCAGCTGTTTTGCCAAACTCATCAATTAGTTTGAGGAGTTTTTGGGTAGAGTCTATAGGATTTTCCATGTACACTATCATGTCATCTGCAAACAGTGACAGTTTTGTTTCCTCCTTTCCTATTTGGATGCCTTTTATTTCCTTTTCTTGCCTGATCGCTGTGGCTAAAACTTCCAATACTATATTAAATAGAAGTGGTGAAAGTGGACAACCTTGTCTTGTTCCTGATCTTAGTGCAAAAGCTTTTAGTTTTTTCCCATTGAGTATAATATTGGCTGTAGGTCTCTCATATATGGCCCTTATTATTTTGAGAAATGCTCCCTGTATTCCCACTTTGTTGAGTGTTTTTATCATAAATGGGTGTTGTACTTTATCGAAAGCTTTTTCCGCATCTATTGATATGATCATGTGATTTTTGTCTTTGCTTTTGTTTATGTGATGTATTACATTTACTGATTTGCGAATATTGAACCATCCTTGCATCCCTGGGATGAATCCTACTTGATCATGGTGTATGATTTTTTTGATATATTGTTGGATGCGATTTGCCAATATTTTGTTGAGGATTTTAGCATCTATGTTCATCAGTGATATTGGCCTGAAGTTTTCTTTCTTTGCTGTGTCTCTATCTGGTTTTAGAATTAAGATGATGCTGGCTTCATAAAAAGAATCTGGGAGTTTTCCATCCTTCTGGATTTTTTGGAATAGTCTGTGGAGAATAGGGATTAGCTCTTCCTTAAATGCTTTGTAGAATTCTCCTGTGAAACCCTCTGGTTCAGGGCTTTTGTGTGATGAGAGTTTTTTGATTACTGCTTCAACTTCTTTTGTTGTTATTGGTGTATTTAGATTTTCTGCTTCTTTTTCACTGAGTTTTGGAAGGTTGTATTTTTCTAGAAATGTGTCCATTTCCCCTGGGTTTTCAAATTTCTTGGCATACAGTTCTTCATAGTAATTTCTTACAATCCCTTCTATTTCTGTGGTATCAGGTGTAATCTCTCCTCTTTTATTTCTGATTGTGTTTATTTGTGTCCTCTCTCTTCTTTTCTTGATGAGCCTACTTAAAGGCTTGTCTATTTTGTTTATCTTCTCAAAGAACCAAATCCTGGATTCATTGATCCTTAAAATTGTGCTTTTAGTTTCTATGTCATTTAGTTCTGCTCTGATCTTGGTTATTTCCTTCCTTCTGCTTGCTCTGGGCTGTCTTTGTTGTTGTTCCTTGAGTTCTTGCAGGCGTAGAGTTAGGTTGTTTGTTTGCAATGTTTCTATCTTCCTTAGGTAGGCCTGTATTGTTATAAACTTCCCTCTCAGGACTGCCTTGGCTGTGTCCCATAAGTTTGGGGTTGTTGTGAGATCATTTTCATTTGTTTCCAGAACTGTTTTTGATTTCTTCCCTAATTTCATTCTTGACCCATTCGTTGTTTAATAGCATACCATTCATTCTCCATGTTTTTGGGTGCTTTGGGTTTTTTTCTTTGGGGTCGGTTTCTAACTTCAGTCCCTTGTGGTCAGAGAAGATGCTTGGTATGATTTCTATTTTCTTGAATTTTTTGAGGCTCGTTTTGTGTCCTCTCATGTGGTCTATCTTTGAAACTGTTCTATGTGCATTTGAAAAGAATGTGTATTTAGCTTCTTTGGGATGAAGGGCTCTATATATATCAGTTAAGTCCATTTCATCTAGGGTGTTGTTTAATGCCACAATATCTTTGTTGATAATTTGTTTGGAAGATCTGCTCATTTTTGATAGTGGGGTGTTCAAATCCCCTACTATAATTGTGTTTTGTCAATGTCTTTCTTGAAGTCCTCTAAGATTTTCTTGATATATTTGGGTGCCCCTATGTTTAGTGCATATATGGTTACAATGTTAATGTCTTCTTGGTGTATTCTTCCCTTGAGTATAATGAAGTGACCTTCTGGGTCTCTCTTTTATGGCCCTTTTTTTGAAGTCTATTTTGTCTGATATGAGAATTGCTACCCCAGCTTTTTTTTCTTGTCCGTTTGCTTGGAAAACTTGTTTCCAGCCTTTCACTTTTAGTCTGTGATGGTCTTTTGTACTGAGGTGGGTCTCTTGTAGGCAGCATATGTGTGGATCATGCTTTCTTATCCATTGAGCTATTCTGTGTCTTTTGATTGGAGAATTTAATCCATTTACGTTTAAGGTTATTATTGCTTGGTACTTATTCATTGCCATTTTTGTACCTGTGTTCCTCTCTGTCTCCCTCTTATCCTTCCTTCACTTAAAGCAGTCCTTTTAGTATTTCTTGTAGAGCTGGTTTGGTGGAGGCGTATTCTTTTAGCCTTTTTTTTTTTTTGTCTTGGAAGCTCTTTATTTGGCCATCTATCTTAATTGAGAGCCTTGCTGGGTAAAGTATCCTTAGTTGTAGGCCTCTGGTTCTCATTACTTGGAATATTTCTTGCCATTTTCTTCTTGCTTGAAGTGTTTCCATTGAGAAGTCAGTAGCTAACCTTATTGGGGCTACCTTGTATGTTATTTCTTTTTTCGCCCTGGCTGCCTTTAAGATTCTCTCTTTGTCTTGGAATTTTGCCATTTTGATGATGATGTGTCTTGAAGTCGGCCTCCTTGGGTTCTTCTTGGTTGTTACTCTCTGTGATTCCTGGATTTGTGAGACTTTTTCTCTCATCAAATTAGGAAAATTTTCTCTCATTACTTGTTCAAATACGTTTTCTATCCCTTGTTCTTCTTCTTCTCCTTCTGGTATTCCTATTATTCGGATATTATTACGTTTCATATTGTCTTGCATTTTTCTTAATCCCTCTTCATTCTTTCTGAGCCTATTTTCATTTTCTTGCTCTTTCTGTGAGATGCTTTCTACCTTGTCCTCCAACACACTAATCCTATCCTCCGCTTCATCTATCCTACTTTGGAAACTTTCTACTGTGTACTTCAATTCGGAAATTGTATTCTTCATTTCCTCTTGTCTCTTACTGATCATTTCCATTTCCTTTTTGATGTTGCTGTAGTTTGCAGAGAGATCATCATAGTTCCCCTGTAGTTTCTGGTAGTTCACTATGAGCTCTTTGAACTTCGTAATAACCAGTGCTTTGAATTCACTATCTGATAGTTGATCAGCGTCTATTTCATCTAACATTCTTTCTGAAGTTTCTGCTTTTTCTTTCATTTGGGGATTGTTTCTTTGTCTTCCCATTGTTTGAGACTCTTCTTGTTAGTCTCTGCTTCTAAAATTGATCTGTTCTGAAACCCTGGGTTTATGGTGTAAACTTCTGGGGTATGATCCTAGTGAAGTTCAGTTGTGCAGACTCCTTGATGTTTCTTGATGTTCTTCGTCTCCACCTACACTCACGCTGGTCCTCGTGCTGGTCCCTGCGTTGGTCGCCTACCACTGCTGAATGTCCTGGCTCTAGTAGCCCCCTCCTCAAGCACCCAGGCCTGTTACTACGACAGCGACACAGAGGCTGGGAATGTCCCGGCTCTTGTATCTGGCTCTCTCTGCTGCCCAGGCCCATCACAGGGCTTTGGAGTGTCCCGGTTTCCGTACCTGACTCCCCGGCATCTAGTCCTGTCTCTATGGCAGTGTCACAGAGGCTTCGAATGTCCCAACTCCCGTACGTGATTCCTCAGTGTCCAGTCCCATTGCTATGGCAGCGGCACAGGGGCTGAGAACGTCCCAGTTCCCAAAGAGGGTTCCTCTGCCGCCAGGGCCATCTCAGGTGTTTGGAGAGTCCAGGCTTCTGTACCTGACTCCCCGGCATTCAGTCCCATCGCTATGGCAGCCGCACAGGATCTGAGAACTTCCCGGCTCCCGTAGCTGACTACTCTGCTGGGTCACAGGGATTTGGAGAGTCCCGGCTTCTGTACCGGACTCCCGTGGCTATGGCAGCAGCACAGGATCTGAGAATGTCCCGACTCCCTTAGCTGGCTCCTCAGGGCCCAGGCCTGTCTCTATGGCGGCGTCACAGGGGCCTCAGGTGTCCCAGCTCCTGCAACTGACTCTTCCGTTGCCCAGGCCAGTAGCTATGGCATCGGCACAAGGGCCGAGAATGTCCCTGCTCCGGTTCCTGACTCCTCTGTCTCCCAGGACTGTCACAGGGCCTTGGAGTGTCCGGCTTTCGTACCTGACTCCCTGGCTCCCAGGCTTGTTGCTCTGGCAGCAGCACAGGTCCCACATGAGACCCAGCTCCAGTAGCTGACTCTGCCGCCGTCTGGTGTTTCAGCGTTGGTCACAATCTCTGGTCTTTTAATTTCATAAATGCTGGGTAACCGATGATTTATTGTGCTGTTTCTCTATAGATCTGCCAGGATTTTCACCCATGAGTATAGGAGCTAGTATCAGCTCCATCTTACTCCGTCGCCATTTTCCCAGCATCCCCCCTCATTTCTTTGTTAAATGGGAAAGGACAGGCTTTCACTTGACATGGCTTAGCAGTACTCCATCAATTCACTTAAGCTCTAAGTCAAGCCTCTTATTCAATAAGTTAGTCCACACTGACTAAATTGTCTCAAAAATGTTATAGGACATTAAATTAATACCCTATATTATTCATCAATGAAGGTAAGTACTGATAAGAAGAATTTAGCAGGTATCATAGATGGAAATACATGTACCTTTGGTTTTCAATGTAGGTGACTCATAGAGTATGGTCCATTGTCTTATTGTCAAATATGTTTGCCATGTTTCTCCGCAATTTGTCTTCTTCTCCCAGTGGAAAAATACATTTCTCTGTTCCATGGGTTTAAGCTTGGCCATATCATTTGTTTTGGTCATATGATTTGTCACTTCTCAGGAGAAGAGTTCATGTTACATGGCGTTTTATGCATATCTTTTTTGCTTGCCATGGTACCATGGATATCTGTAGCAGTGCTTCTGGAACTAAGTCACATCTGGCCCATAATAGATATGTAAACCAAATCGAAAAATAATCTTTGCTGTAGTAAGCCACTGAGATTTTTCTGTTGAACATCATTATAGCAAAATTTAGCCTAAGTGGACTTACACAAACTATTTTATAACTTTTCTTTTATAATCAAGCAAATTGTTTTCATATTTTAATAGTCTGTAGGTTTTTAAAGCGACAGATCCATAGAAAACTACAACATAGATTAAAAGAATCATTTGTTAAATTTTTGTGTTAACTTTCCTAGACAATCTTATTCAGTTGTGCTGTGGAAGAATTCATTTGGTCCAGGCAGCTTTCTTCAGCCTTGTTAAGTGGACACATTTATAATTCTTGTTTTCCTCATAGTAAATTTCTGAATCTTCTTGAGTACACAAGATTCATGTAACCAGTACAACATGGACAGTATTTAAAGCAAACATGAAATTACCTTACCCCAATAACTTTAAAACACAGAAAACAATTTTCTGAGAGTTTAAACAGTAAACCAATGAATAAAAATTATTTGAAGAGATAGAAAACAAATTTCAGAGAGAGGAATATCTCCATTTGTGTAACACTTTAATCTAGCTGAGTAAATATATATCTGAAAAATGGTGTTGATAAGAATGATGTTTATTCTGCTGAGAGAGTATATGAAGAGGAAGATGATTGTTGCTTTTAGCTTCACCCAAGGCCATTCTTTTTATTGCTTTTAGAGAGAGAGGAAGGGAGAGAGGAATAGGTAGGAAGAGAAACATTGATAAGAGAGAGAAGCATGAATTGGTCATCTCCTATACATGCCCAGACCAGGGATCAGCGCCCAGACCAGGGATCAGCGCCCAGACCAGGGATTGTACATGTATGGACCAGGGGGGGTCACACATACCCATGCCCAAACTGGGGATCAAAGTCACAATCCTTCAGTTACAGGAAGATGCTCCAACCAACTGAGCACAACAGACAGGGCGAGGATGATTTCTTTTAAAAAGACATTGACAGTACCCATCCAAGTGTTATTCAGGGAGAAGATGGCTCTAATGCTAAGCACGTTCCTAATTCAAACATGAACGTTGTTGGCAAACTAAACCCAACACTATTATTTACTTGTATTTTCTGATTTCATGGGAAGCTAGCAGCCTGCTGATTATGATTTTGCTTCTCATGTACAGAGATGATACCCTAGTATCTCTAGATACTAGAGATGATACCCTAGTCATTTCAATTTCAAATGTTTTGGTGCATGTGAAAAGTATTTCTGATTATGACATCAGAAATTGGCATCTGGTTTACATATCAGTTTCTGTAAAAATGGTGTAGTAGATATTTCCTGAAAGCTCCTCAAGACATGCTGCATTCACTTCCCATTGCTTTAGAAGACTGACTTTGTGGACTGCATTACCTGGAACCCTTGATATTTTGTTTGCATATTTGACTAATATATAATACTACCCGAAGATGAAAAATAAAGCAGAGGGGTGGTGGTGCTGCAATAATTGAGCAAGGATAACCAAAAAGTCATTAAAGCCACAAGAGCACTAGTCAAGAGCACTGATCAAGAGCACTGGTCAAGAGCACTGGTCAAGACCATAGGACTGGTCAAACTTATCAAGATCAACTTGTTCAGAACCTTGAAACTTAAGACAAGTCCTATAATTACCAGGAGAGTATCTGGTCAAGAGAAGCAGGTGAACCTGGGAAAGAACAGGGAGTTCTGTGCTGATGAAACCACATGCCCATCCCCCACACCAAATTTCCAAGGTAACATTGACAACCAGCAGCTTCAACAACCGTGATACCTATGAAACCACAAACCTAGCAGGCACTTGAACTGGAAAAGGCTTGTAGCTCCTCAGAAATCCCCTCCCCAAAGAACTGCCCTTATTTTCTCTCTCTGGAAGATCCATGGGAAAGGCCCACTTATTTCCAAGGCTTCTTACAATTGGACTCAGCTCAGAAGAAACTTTGTATAAAAAGACTAATCTGACTTCTTGCCAAGATAGATGCATAGGTAGACACACTGTGCCTCCTCGCACAACCAAAAGAAGGACAACAACAATTTAAAAAACAAACAACCAGAATTTACAGAAAATCAAACTGTATGGAAGCCAGACAACCAAAAAGTTAAAGAAGACATACTCATCCAGACTGGTAGGAGGGGTAGAGATGGGCAGCTGGGCAGAGAGGACTTGCAGCAAGGTGGCAGCTGGTCGACTGGGCTTTAGGGAACCTGTCCATGTGGAATGGAAAATGCAGCCCAGCCCTATTGGAAAGCCCATAGACATGTGGTGACCTGCAGGATCCCAAACCCATGGATCAGTTCTCCCATGGGAAATCAGGCCTACATTATGCCTAGGCTGCTTTGAGACTTGCTCTTGCTAAAACTCCCTCACTCTGAGTCGAAGCAGAAAATGCTTACTGCTTATCTTTAAAGTAACTTCCTGAAGTCTGTGCTAATTCTCCCAAGGATTGTAGTGTAACCAGACCAATTATTCTTATCATTCCCTTGCATTTGCAACATTTTTTTTCTTTGTTAATCTGTAGGAAGTAATCAGTAACATCCTTTCCTTTCCTATCTGTAAAAAGTAATTACCTAAAGCAAACCTAAGCATAATGAATGAAAACCTTCTTTGATGGATGCTATTAGAAAGCTAATAAAAGCTTGTTAAGGCAAAGGTCGAGGTGCTCTTCTCAAGAGAGTGGCTGTGTCATCCCATTTCCTCCACACAACTTCGCTAATCTGTGTGGAATTTATCTCGTCTCATCTACAATGCCATGGACACTGCTGGCCACAGTCTGCATCCACAGGTGGTCCCACATTTGTGCACAGATAAACCTGGAGGAACAACTGGGGAGCAAAACAGACCTTGCAACCCAGGGTCCCAGCACAGAGAATAAAGTCTCAAACCACCAATTGAAAACACCTGTGGGGGTTGAGGTGGTAGGTGGACAAACTTCCAGCCTCACAGGAGAGTTCATTGGAGAGCCCCACAGGGTGTTAGAATGTACACAAGCCCATCCACCTGGGAATAAGCACTAGAAGGCCCCACTTTGCTTGTGGGTACTGGGGGAAGTGACTGAAATCCAGCAGAAAGTGGAGCAAGTGCCATTGTTCCCCCTTGGACCCATCCCACACATAAAACATCATAACACAGTGACATGGGTTGTTCCACCCTGGTGAACAACTAAGGCCCCACCCCTTACTATGTAACAGGCACACTGAGAAAAATAATGGCCCAAATGAAAGAACAAATCAAACCTATAGAAAAAATATAACTAAGCAACGAAGAGATAGCCAACCTATCAGATGCACAGTTCAAAACACTGGTAATCAGAATGCTCACAGAATTGGTTGAATTTTGTCACAAATTAGTTGGAAAAATGAAGGCTATACTAAATGAAATAAAAGAAAATGTACAGGAAACCAACAGTGATGGGAAGGAAACTGAGACTCAAATTAAAGGTGTAGACCAGAAGGAAAAAAGAAACATGCAACCAGAAAAGAATGAAGAAAGAATTGAAAAAAATGAGGAGAGGCTTAGGAACCTCTAGGACATCTTTAAATGTTCCAACATCTGAATTATAGGGGTACCAGAAGGGGAAGAGGAAAAGCAACAAATTGAAAACTTATTTGAACAAATAATGGATAATTTCCTCAATCCAGCAAAGAAAATAGACTTCCACAAAGTCTGGGAAGCTTAGAGAGTCCCAAAGATGTTGGACCCAAGAAAATACACCAAGGCACATCATAATTACATTAGCCAAGATTAAAATGAAGGAGAGAATCCTAGAAGCATCAAGAGATAAGGGGACAGTCACCTACAAAGGAGTTCTCATCAGACTGTCAGCAGATTTCTCAAAAGAAACCTTATAGGCAAGAAGGGGCTGGAAAGAAGTATTCCAAGTTATGAAAGGCAAGGACCTACATCCAAGACTGCTCTATCCAGCAAAGCTTTCGTTTAGAATGGAAAGGCAGATAAAGTGCTTCTCAGATAAGGTCAAGTTCAAGGAGTTCATCATCACTAAGCCCTTATTATATGAAATTATATTAAATGGATTTATCTGAGAAGAAGAAGATAAAAATATGAACAGTAAAATAACAGCAAACTCACAGTTTAACAACCACACCTAAAAGAAAAACAAAAGCAAACTAAGCAAACAATTAGAACAGGAAGAGAACCACAGAAATGAAGATTACATGGAGGGTAAGCAACAGGGGAGTGGGAGGGAGAGAGAGGGGGGAAAGGTTCATAGAATAAATAACATAAATGGTAGGTAGAAAATAGACATGGGGAGGTTAAGAATAGTATAGGAAATGTAGAACTCAAAGAACTTAAATGTATGATCCATGGACTTGAACTAAATGGGGGAAATGTGGGTGGAAAGGGGTGTGCAGGGTGGAGGGGAATAAATGGGGAAAAGGGACAACTGTTATAGCATAATCAATAAAATTTTTAAAAGCCTAATCTAAGGTTGTGTGTAAACAAAAAACAATGAAAACCAACCAAACAAACAAAAAAAATAGGGGGTGGGGGGAATGATTGGCTATTGGTTAACACTGCTCCTGTCTAAGAGGGCTGATACTAGTTAGGGGCAAACAAGAGACTGAACAAAACATTAAAAGGTAAATGTGGGGAATAAGATTTACATAGTGGGCTTAGTAAAGCTGGCATAGTCATGGGTATCTAGGGAAACACATGCATGTGCAGGGCTGTGCACAGGCCCAGGAAATACCTGAGAAGGCCCTAAACTGTTACCTTGACAGCTTTGTTGAGCCTAATTCAATGAGTACATTTAATGCTTTTCATGTCTTTAATAGCAGATATTTGGGTCTCCTTGAGCAGCCAAGGTAAACTTCCCAGGGAGGTATCATTAGATGTTTATAGCATTCTTTAACCACTGCATTCTTTGAGAAAAGCAAACTATTTTTCTCAACACATTTCTTTGTGAGGGCCATCTTCATACTCACCAGGATGATGTATGGAAAGAATAGTGTGGTGGCTTGTGGAAAACAGTAATCTGGGCTGAGTTGGCTTTTACAGGAAAAGCAGGGACAAAGTGTCAGAAGGAGCTGGACACCTAGAAAACAAGAAAAGTTCAACAAAGGGCTAAGATTTCTCTAAGTGCTCCTAAGATGAAATTGGTTTCCAACAATATCTAACTTGGGATTCGTATTGTTAAAAGCAAAAGAGAAAAAAATTCTGTCATGAAGAGAGAAATAGTATGTGGAAAATGTTCTTTCACTCTAAGAATGATGAGAAAAAGTTTCTTCTGACATGATAGAACCCAGCTATGGTTAATTTTATTTACTGTAAGGGAAAGTCTTTTTAATACATTCAGTTTTTTCATTATGTCATAGGAAGAAGAAAACTAGAATTTTTAAGGCAGAAAAAAGTAAGACAGCAGGAGGGAAACCCCTAGCCAAGCTTGGGTTCCAGAAGTTTGAAGTCAATATGTTGATTTCATTCAGTGTTGACCAGTATGGCTTGTGGCTCTCAGGTTGAGAACTGTTGTTAAGTGAGGCCTTGCAACTTCTTACTAATGACTAAGTGTCTATATTACTAGTGGGTGCTAACAGAAAATGAATCAATTGAGAATCCCTACTCTAGTTACCTTTAACAATAAAAAAGATAAATAGCCTGACTGTAGAAAAATTGCAGAGGCACTGAGAGCAGCTCAGAGAAACACTTCAGAGATATTTGAGCACAAAATAAATCTGAAAACTAGGGGAAATACTAGTAACAGCAAACACTACCATTTTTATTAGTAGTAGGAACTGTTCTAAGTATTGTGTCATATATGTATTATTTCAGTAAATTCCTACCACAATCTTACAAGATAGATAAAATTTCATTTTATAAACAAGTTGAGGCAAGGAGAACTTAAATGTCTTTTCCAATTACTCAACATGAAATGTGTATCCAGGATCTATATTTTTAACCTTAGATCAATTTCAAAGAACCTTTGCACCACAATGTTCACAGCAGCACAATTTACAATAGCCAAGAGTTGGAAGCAATCTAGGTGCCCGTCAGTAAATGAATGGATCAAAAAATTGTGGTACATATACACAATGGAATTCTATGCTGCAGAGAGAAAGAAGGAGCTACTACCCTTTGCAACAACATGGATGGAACTGGAAAGCATTATGCTGAGTGAAATAGGCCAGGCATTGAAAGACAAATACCATATCATCTCGCCTTTAACAGGAAGCTAAACAACAAAACAAACAAGTAAACAGAATAAAAACAAAGACACTGAAATAGAGAACAAGTGGGCAGCAACCAAAGGGGAGAGGGAAGGGAATTTAAGGGGCAAAATGGTGAGGGATTTTGAGGAACAAGTATGAAAGACACAGGGATTAAGACTGGGGGGGGATTGGGAGGGAGGTGGGGAGACGGGGCGGGGGGGCTGGGGTGGGAGAAATAGACAAAAAACTGTACTTGAAAAATAATTAAATAATATTTTTAAAAAAGATCATAATTACACAGAAGATTTTACATTTAGTAGAATTCAGTTATATATCCTTAGTTTCATTAATATCTGAGTATAAGCTCTTGGTTAAATTAAGGGACCACTAATACCAATTAAAATGTTTTAAAAGTTATGTGACAAAATACAAACAGATACATCATAAGACATATTTTATTACTAAGTAGTATTATTTAATTACATTCACATGGTATAAATAAGATTGGGAAAAGTCATTGACAAATATGAACCATGGATAACTTGTAATATACAGACAAAACTTTCTGAGCATATTATTCTCTATTTGGATAAATGATCTCATAGAGATCAACATTATCCTAAAATCCTCTAAGTGTTGGAAGTTCAATTATAAGCAGAGTATCTCAAACAGATACATTAGAGTCATGCATGGTGGTATACAGAACTCATGAATATGACAATAGTTAATCAGAATAATTTTCTTGATGAATAACTGTGTAAAGGAGAATAAACTGATATACTTACCTGTAGAGTACCACAAAAGTAAAGTTGCAACATTGAATGTATTTCTTTCCTATCTCTGTGTAGACTCTTTTTTTTTGTTTGTCTCACAGAAATATGGTTATAGGACATAGCCACAATATTGTATCCTGATCTTATTTCTTTTTTTTAAATTTATTTTTTTATTTTTTAATTGATTATGCTGTTACAGTTGTTCTATTCCCCCCTTCATTCTCCTCCACCCTACTCCCCTATCCCCACCATTACCCCCCCTTTAGTTTATGACCATGTGTCTCAAGTCCTTTAGATTCTATATTTCCCATGCTATTCTTGCCCCCCCCATCTATTTTCTATCTACTGTCTATGCTACTTATTTTCTGTACCTTCTCCCCCCATCTCCTCCTCCCACTCCCCTGTTGCTAACCCTCCTTGAGATCTTCATTTCTATGTTTCCACTCCTGATCTAGCTGTCCTTTTAGTTTGCTTTCATTTTAGGTGTGGTTGTTAATAACTGTGAGTTTGCTGTCCTTTCACTGTTCATCATTTTTAACTTCTTTGTCTTAGATAAGTCCCTTTAACATTTCATATAATAAGGGCTTGGTGATGATGAACTCCTTGAATTTGATCTTATCTGAGAAGCACTTTCTCTGCCCTTCCATTCTAAATGAAAGCTTTGCTGGATAGAGCAATCTTGGATGTAGGTCTTTGGATTTCATGATTTGGAATACCTCTTTCCAGCCCCTTCTTGCCTGTAAGGTCTCTTCTGAGAAATCTGCTGACAGTCTGATGGGGACTCCTTTGTAGGTGACTGTCCCCTTATCTCTTGCTGCTTCTAGGATTCTCTCCTTCATTTTAATCTTGGCTAATGTAATGATGATGTGCCTTGGTGTGTTCCTTCTTGGGTCCAACTTGTTTGGGACTCTCTGAGCTTCCTGGATTTCCTGGAAGTCTATTTCCTTTGCCAGATGGGGGAAATTTTCCTTTATTATTTGTGCAAATAAGTTTTCCACTGGTGGCTGTGCCTTTCCCCTTTCTGGTACCCCTATAATTCGGATATTGGAGTGTTTAAAGATGTCCTGGAGGTTCCTAAGACTCTCCTCATTTCTTTGAATTCTTGCTTCCTGGCTCTTTTCTGTTTGGCCATTATTTGCTTTCTTCTGGTCCACTCCATTGATTTGAGTCCCATTTTCCTTTTCATTGCTATTGGTTTCCTGTGCAATTCCATTCATTTCAATTAGTTTCGCCTTCATATGTTTCTCTAATTTGTGGCTATAATCAACCAGTTCTGTGAGGATCCTGATGACCAGTGTTTTAAACTGTGCATCTGAGAGATTTGCTATTTCTTCATCGCTTAGGTCTATGGGCTCAGGGACTGTGAGAATTTGTGACATTTTTGGTCTGTTCTGGCCCTTTAAGTGTGAGAAGCGGTGCCTTGGACTCCCAGGTCGCTGGGTTGTGACGCTGTATGTGGGGGCATGGTCAGAGCGGGGAAATGGCGGTGCCCTGTACTGCCACTTGCCGTGGGGACGCCGGGCCCGGGTCCAACCGCCCACTCCCTCGCCTCTCCGCTCGCGGACAAATAGGCGACCACAGTCAACACGCAGCACAGCTTCCCTGCTGTCTCCTCCATGGTCGCTCGCCTGGTCACTCGCTCGGTCGCTCACTAGGTCCAACCCTGCGCCTGGATTCCGCGCCTGAGCCCGTCTGACCGAGTTTTCCTGTGCAACCCCGCTCCACCAGCTGCTGGTTTCGCCCCTTACCGGTCAGGCTGAAGAATTTGTTGTTAACGGACTTCCGAAAAGTTCAATTTTCCGTGTTCTAGCTGTGATTTCTGTTGCTAATATTTAGTTGTCCCTAAACTTGGTTGTGTGAGAAGGCACGGCACATCCACCTATACCTCCATCTTGGCAGAAGTCCTCTGATCTTATTTCTTTTTTAAAATTTTATTTATTTATCTTTAGAAGGGAAGGGAAGGAGAGAGGGAGACAAATATCAATGTATGGTTGCTTCTGGTGCATCCCGTGCAGGGAACTGGCCCCTGCTGAGAACTGGCCCGCAACCCAGGCATGTGCCCTGATGGGGAATCGAACCGCGATGTTTTGGTTCGAAGGCCCGTGCTCAATCCACTGAGCTATACCAGCCAGGGCTATGATCTTATTTCTTACTTGGTATTATAAACAGAAGTCTTTTTTAATTTTAAACATTCTTTAGAATTATCATTAAATTACTTTATAATATTTAATTAAGGTATACAATTTTTATTTGCCAATCCTCTTCATTTTTAAATTTTTAGATTTTTATATATTTTACTATTAGAAACCAGATTTCGAATAACTTTATGCATGGATGTTGTATACAGAAACATTCCTAGAAGTATAGCTATTAAATGAAGTATAATAAGGGGAGGGAATTTCAGGGAAAAAAGAAAAGGAATCACAGGAACAAGTATAGAGGACAAATAGACAAATACTAAGGGGATGGAAATGGGAGGGAGGTGGGGAGCACTGGGGGGTGGGCTGGGATGGGAGTAAAAGACAGAAAACTGTACTTGAACAATAATTTAAAAATATATATATTTCAATACACTTGGTACGAGGTCTGTACAGAATATACCCTGGAGTGTAATATGAAAAATAGACATTTGTTGAAGAAGATACAAGAAACATTGTACATAGGACAATGATGCCTCAGTCCCCTTCAAAGTAAGCACCTTGGGACCTCACAGAGTTCTCCCAATTGCCATCAGCTGCCCTGTTGTATTTTCCTGAATCTCATCAATGGTCTGAAACCTCTTCCCTTTCAAAGGTGATTTTAGGGAGTTGGAAGACGGCGATAGAGTAGGAGGGAGCAGATTCCACTTCCCCCTACACACAGGAGAAAAACCTGGCCAATCTACGAACAGAGCAAACAGCCAACAAAACCCAGCATATATGAAAATAAGAGACCAGAAATTGTAGTGGATATTGAAAAGCCAGAAGGTAAGGACACTGCCACAGGACAATAAGGTTCCAGGGACCAGCACGGGGAACGTGGCTGTAGCCCAAGGCTCTGTGCCTGGCTCCCAACTCTAGGTCTACCACAAACTCTTTGGGAGCCAAGTGAGCCTGCCACAGAATCCTTGGGAGAGAGCTGGGTCAACTGCTCCCTCCCTCCCTGGCCAAGCAGGGTTTGAACAGCACCAGGAGAGACCTGATTGGTTGAAGTTGCAGAGAAGGGAATGAGGACAAATAGGCAAACACACAAGGATCGTGATCACCCACAGAGTCTGTGGTGACAGGCTTGTGAGAGTTGAGAACCCTGCAATGACGCACACTGACCTTGATAGTCACCAGTCTGGTTGGAGAATTGGGCTACACTGAGCATCAGGCTTGAGTAGGAGGAATTTCTTAAGAAGTAAAACTGTTTAGGGGATTCTCCTGTGACAGCGGCTCAGTTTACTGCCCACCCAGTTGGGCAGTGATCCCGAAGTTGTGCGGAAGGCCCTGCATTTCCCCATAACACTGGGAAGGGTTCGCTCCCACACTCACGGACCAAGGCAGCCTATCCAGGCATGCAGGCACCTGCACCCCAGCTCACAGCCATAACCCCCTGAGAAACAGCACTCTGAAGAAGACCTGGATCCCCCTCATGGGGCTCTGGGGAGAGGCTCCACAATAGCTCTTGGAAGAGTGCTCCCAAGACTAGCTGAGTACACATTGGAAAGGGAGAAAGGCCACACAAACCACCCCTCAGTGTGCTGCAGCCAGCAAGACCAGAAAAACAGGTTTGGCCAGTATGAAACCAACAAGAACTGTTTTTTCTTAAGAAATCTTTTATTTTTAATTTTTTATTATTGTTTTATCTTTCAATACCTTTTTCCTCTCTTTTTTTCTTTCTTGTTTTATTCATCCTACCTTTCTTTCCAATTGCATCTATTCTTCCTCACTTCTTCTGCCTTTTTTAAAAATACCCACAAGTGAGACAAAAAACTTGGAACTGTGAAAGGACCAGAGTTGGACTCAAAGAGGGGGCATCCCAAGTTGAAATAGACAAATTTTACTTTGCTATTGCAGAGATACTACAAGCTACTGCATATTTGTATTATTATTTTTTCATTATTCTCACATCTTTTATTTTCATAGTATTTTTGTAAAACTTTTCTTTCCATATAGTCTTCTAAGTTTGGCTCATTATACTGAATCATTTGACAAGTTTCCCCTGTTCTCTCTTCCACAGTGTATTGCTAATTTACTATCCTTAACGTCACTTGTGTTCCTTTAGCACACTTCTCAAAGTTCTATACCCCCTATTTATGTTATCCTGATCACATAGATTCTGTCATATGATTGTTGCTCTAATATTATTGTAAATGATAGCTATTCCATACAAGTGTAAATACTTCACATCACCCCTCCAGGATCTTAGCCCACTTCACAGTTTCCGGAACTATATTATTGTAATGGTTAACTCTATTCTCTCATACACTGTAACTATTTAATACCCTTTAATCTCACCTTACCTCACAATCTACATCCCACAACCTCACTGCTTTCTAAATCCAACTCACAAGCCTTCCCTCCCCAACAAGAGACTGAGCTTCTTTCCATCATTTCTTAAAAGTGGTTAGTTGGGCCCTGGACGGTGTTGCTCAGTGGATTGAGTGCAGGCCTGCAAACCATAGTATCTCAGTTTGATTCCCAGTCAGGGAACATGCCTGGGTTGCAGGCCAGTTCCCAGCAGGGGACACATGAGAGGCAACCATACATTGATATTTCTCTCCTTCTCTCCTTCCCTTCCCCTCTAAAGATAAATAAACAAAATCTTTTTTCTTTTTTTATTAATTTTATTTAGTTATTTTTCAAGTACAGTTTTTTTGTCTATTTCTCCCATCCCAGCCTCCCCCAACCCTTGCTCTCCACCTCCCTCCCAAATAAAATATTTTTTAAAAAGTGGTTAGTTGGGTTGAAAATGATGGTTAACACTATACATAGCCAAAAACTCTTATCTCTTCTGTATCAGCTGCTATTGTAAATATCATAGAATACTTGCCTGATGTCATAAACTATTTTCCCTTCCCCTCCAACTGATCACAAAAAGAAGTGTAGGTGGAAAGGGTGAAAACCAGGATACTCACTGGAAGAGGAAACCCAACAACAAAGGAACCACCAACAGATAACAACAGAAGAAGGTGAAAGAGGGAGTGGAAACCATACAAACCTCAATTCAGGACCTATCTGGAAATACAACTAAAGAGTGGAGAAACTACCTAGTACAAACAATTGAACAAGAGCAGAAGAGAATCCTCAAAACCTTGTACACATGGAATAAGTAGCTTCAACACAACCTGCTTTCACCATCACAACAAACTATAAGAAATGGTGGATAGAGTGACCATCAGTTAACCAACTGTTGGGAAGGTCCCACAAAAGAAAAACCCCAAAATGATCAAAACACAAACTCAGAGCCAACGTAAAGAACATCCCAAGACTAGGAAGTTTGGGAGATCAAGGAGACTACACCAACAAAGCTCACAAGTATTCTACCACAGAAGTTCACACTGTAAACCCAGGGGGGCAGAACAAATCAATTTAAGAAGATGAAGCTAACAAGAAGACTCTCAAAAATGATGGGAAGACAAAGAAACAATCCCCAAACAAAAGAAAAGAAGGAAAGATCAGAAAAAATGCTAGATGAAATAGAGGCAAGTCAGCTATCAAATATTGAATTCGAAGCACTGGTTATCAGGAATTTCAAAAAGCTCACAATGAGCTTCCAGAAACTTTAGGGGAACTACAATGAACTCACTGCAAAGAATATCAACATGAAAAAGGAAATAGAAACTATTACCAAGGGCCATGAGGAAATGAAGAATACAATTTCTGAACTGAAGAACACAGTGGAAGGAATCAAAGGCAGGATCAATGAAGCAGAAGATCGGAAGAGTGAGTTGAAGGACAAAGTAGAAAAAAATAACCAGAAAGAGCAATAAAAGAAAAGAGGCTCAGAAAGAATGAAGAGGGATCAAAAGAAATGCAAGATAATATGAAACATAATAATATCCAAATAATGATGATACCAGAGGAGAGGAAGAGCAAGGGAAGAAAAATCTATTTGAAAAAGTAATGATGGAAAACTTTCCTAATATGATGAGAAAAAGTCACACAAATCTAGGAATCACAGAGTCCCAATCAAGAGGAACCCAAGGAGGCCCACTTCAAGACACATCATCATCAAAATGGCAAAATTCCAAGACAAAGAGAGAATCTTAAAGGCAGCAAAGGAGAAAAAAGAAGTAACATACAAGGGAGCCCCAATAAGGTTAGCTGCTGACTTCTTAATGGAAACGCTAGAAGCAAGAAGAGAATGGCAAGAAATATTCCAAGTAAAAAGTACCAGAGGCCTACAACCAAGGCTACTTTACCCAGCAACGCTCTTAATCAAGATAAAAGGCCAAATAAAAAAGCTTCCAAGGCAAAAGAAGACTAAAAGAATATACCTCCATCAAACCAGATCTGCAAGAGATACTAGAAGGACTACTTTAAGGAAAGGAAGGAAAGGAGAGAGAAAGAGAGGAACACAGATACAAAAATGGAAATGAATAAGTACCTATCAATAATAACCTTAAACGTAAATGGATAAAATGCTCCAATCAAAAGATATAGAATAGCTGAATAAATAAGAAAGCATGATCCACACATATGCTGCCTACAAGAGACCCACCTCAGGACAAAAGACCATCACAGACTAAAAGCGAAAGGCTGGAAAAAAATTTTCCAAGCAAATGGACAGAAAAAAAGAGCAGGGGTAGCAATATTCATATAAGACAAAATAGACTTCAAAAAAAGGGGCCTTGAAGAGGCCCTTTTGAAGTATTATGTATTGAAGTGACCAGAAGGTCACTTCATAATACTCAAGGGAAGAATCCACCCAAGAAGACATACTCAGTGCAAATATATATGCAGGTAACATCAGAACACCCAGATATATCATAAAAATCTTAGAGGACTGCAAGAAAGATACTAACAGCAACATAATTATAGTAGGAGATTTTAACACCTCACTGTCAAAAATGGAAAGATCTTCCAAACAAAATATCAACAAAGATATTGCGGCATTAAACAACACCCTAGATGAAATGGACTTAACTGATATATATATAGAGTCCTTCATCCCAAAGAAGCTAAATACACATTCTTTTCAAATGCACATGGAACATTTTCAAAAATAGACCACATGATAGGACACAAAATGAGCCTCAACAAATTTAAGAATATTGAAGTCATACCAAGCATCTTCTCTGATGACAAGGGACTGAAACTGGAAACCAACCCCAAAGGAAAAAACCCAAAGCACCGAAAATCATGGAGACTGAATGGCATGGTATTAAACAACGAATGGGTCAAGTTTTAAATTAGGGAAGGAATCAAAAAGTTTCTGGAAACAAATGAAAATGAACTCACAGCAATCCCAAGTTTATGGGACACAGTGAAGGCAGTCCTGAGAGGGAAGTTCATAGTGCTACAGGCTTACCTAAAAAAGATAGAAACATTTAAAATAAACAACCTAACCCTATGCCTACAAGAACTCGAGGAACAACAACAAAGACAGCCCAAAGCAAGTAGAAGAAAGGAAATAATCAAGATCAGAGCAGAATGAAATGACATAGAGATGAAAAGCACAATTCTAAGGATCAATGAATCCAAGAGCTGGTGTTTTGAAAAGATAAACAAAATCAACAAGCCTTTAAGCAGGCTCATCAAGAAAAGAAGAGGATCCAAATAAACACAATCAGAAATGAAAGAGATTACAACTGACCCCACAGAAATACAAAGGATTGTAAGAAATTACTATGAAGAACTATATGCCAAGAAATTTGAAACCTACGTAAAATGGACAAATTTCTAGAAAAATATAATCTTCCAAAACTCAATGAGGAAGAAGCAGAAAGCCTGAACAGACCAATAACAGCAGATGAAATTGAAGCAGTAACCATAAAACTCCTGACACACAAAAGCCCTGGACCAGATGGTTTCACAGGAGAATTCTACAATGCATTAAAGGAAGAGCTAACTTCTATTCTTCACAGACTATTCCAAAAAATCCGAAATGATGTAAAACTCCCAAACTCTTTTGATGAAGCCAGCATCATCCTAATCACAAAATAAGATAAAGACACAACAAATAAAGAAAACTTCAGGCCAATATTGCTGATGAACATAGATGGTAAAATCCTCAAGAAAATATTTGCAAATCGCATCCAACAATACATTAAAAAGATCATTCACCATGATCAAATGGGATTTATCTCAGGGATGCAAGGATTGTTCAACATTTGTGAATCAGTAAATGTAATACATCACATAAACACAGACAAAGACAAAAATCACATGATCATATCAATAGATGCAGGAAAAGCTTTTGATAAGGTACAACACCCATTTATAATGAAAACACTCAGCAAAGTGGGAATAGAGGAAGCATCCCTCAACATAATAAAGGACATATATGAGAGACCTACAGCCAATATCATACTTAATGGGAAAAAACTAAAATATTTTCCACTAAGATTAGGAACAAGACAAGGATGTTCACTTTCACCACTTCTGTTCAATATAGTACTGGAAGTTTTAGCCACAGGTATTAGACAAGAAAAGGAAATAAAAGGCATCCAAATTGGAAAGAAGGAAACAAAGCTGTCACTGTTCGCAGATGACATGTTAGTATACATAGAAAATCCTATAGACTCTACCCAAAAATTGCTCGACCTAATAAATGAATTTGGAAGAACAGCAGGATACCAACTCAATATCCAGAAATCAAAGGCATTTTTGTGTACCAACAATGAAACACTAGAAGCAGAAATTAGGAAAAAATCCCATTTGATATAGCAACATGAAAAATATAATATCTGGGAATAAACCTAACCAAAGAGGTAAAAGATCTGTATGCAGAAAAGTACATAACAATGAAAAAAGAAATCAAGGAAGACATGAACAAATGGAAACATATACCACGTTCATAAATCAGAAGAATTAACATCATCAAAATGTCCATACCACCCAAAGCAATTTACAGATTCAATGCAATACCTATTAAAGTACCAATGGCATATTTCACAGACATAGAACTAACACTTCAAAAATTTATATGGAACCATAAACAACCATGAAAAGCAGCTGCAACTCTGAGAAAGAAGAGGAAAGTAGGAGGGATCACAATGCCTGATGCCAAATTGTATTACAAGGCTACAGTAATCAAAACAGTCTGGTATGGTCATAAAACCAGGCACATAGACCAATGGAACAGAACAGAGAGTCCAGAAATAAACTCAAGTGTCTACTAAGGTCAATTAATATTCAACGAAGAAGACAGCAACATAAAATGAACTAAAAATAGCCTCTTCAACAAATGGTGTTGGGAGAACTGGACAGCTATGTGCAAAAAATAAAATTTGAGCACCAACTTACACCATACCCCAAAATAAATTCAAGGTGGTTAAAAGACTTAAATATAAGCTGTGACACCATTAAAGTCCTAGAGGAGAACATAGGCAGAAAAATCTCAGGTATTTCATGCAGCAACATTTTCACTGATATGTCCCCTCGAGCAAGGAACATAAAGGAAAGAATAAACAAATGGGATCTCATCAAAATAAAAAGCTTCTTTATGGCTAAAGAAAACAGTATTAAAATAAAAAGAGATCCAACTGTATGGAAAAACATATTTGCCAATGATACTTCAGACAAGGGTTTAATCTCCAAAATATACAAAGAACTTACATGACTCCACTCTAAGAAGACAAGCAACTCAATTAAAAAGTGGGCAAAGGACTTGAACAGACACTTCTCCAAGGAGGACATACAGAGGATCCAGAGATATATGGCAAGATGCTCAATATGTCTTAACTATCAGAGAGATGCAAATTAAAACCACAATGAGATACCACTTCACACTGGTCAGAATGGCCATCATAAAAAAAACAATAAACAACAAGTGTTGGAGAGGTTGTGGGAAAAAGGGGATCCTCGTTCACTGTTGGTGGGATTGCAGACTGGTACAACCACTATGGCAAACAGTATGGAATTTTCTAAGAAAACTAAAAATGGATATGTTTTTTGTCCCAGCAATTCCAATCCCAGGATTATATCCTAAGAATCCTGAAACATCAATCCAAAAGAATCTATGCACCTCAATGTTCACAGCAACACAATTTACAAAAATGAAGAGTTGGAAGCAGTAAATGAATAGATCCCCAAACTATGGTATGTTTACAGAATGGAATTCTATGCAGCAGAAAGAAAGAAGGAGCTCCTGCCCTTTGCAACAGCATGGATGGGACTGGGAAGCATTATGCTGAGTGACATAAGCCAGTCAGTGAAAGACAAATACTACAGGACCTCACCTTTAACAGGAACCTGAACAACAAAACAAAACAAACAAGGAAAATATAACCAAAGACACTGATATAGAGAATAGGCTGACAGGGACCAAAGGTGAGAGGGGAGGGACTATCAGGCGAAAAGGGGAAGGATTTACAGGAACAAGTATAAAGGACACATGGACAAAAACTAAGGGGGGTGGAAATGGGAGGGAGGTGGGGAGCACTGGAGGGTGAGGTCGGATGGGAGTAAAAGACATAAAACTGTACTTGAACAACAATTAAAATAAATAAATTAAAAAACAAAACAAACAAAGAACAAAAAAGTTGATTTTAGTTGTAGGAAAAGCCAAATCATAGGGCACCAAATCTTGGCTGCAGAGGGGCTGAGTCACCTGGGTGATTTGACTTTTTGGGAAAAAAGTTTGCAGGACATGTGATGTGTGAGCCAGCACCTTTGTTGTGATGAAGCTGCCAATCACCAGTTACCCAGAGCTGAGGCCTTCTGAATCATCTGGATACTTTCTGCAAAAGAATGTTTAAGCTCAATTCAAAATTGGATGCAGGTTCATTGCTCTCCTCACTCAGTCATTTTGAATGTGACTGCCACACAGTACACATGATAATGTCTGCTGCCCCCACCGACTAGTACAGTGAAGTAGTTATTGTTCACCTGTTCACATTTCAGTCCATTTTCCTTGGCTGCCAGGTTACAATGATGTTGTGCAGACCATTCTTGTTATATTTGAAATGGCTGGACTTTTTTTGGACAGATCTCATATACATTTTTCAATTGTTCTTTAAACGGATTACACTACACTGCATTACTATTTTCATTCTAACTACTAGGTTAAGTACATTACACTCATAAATAGTATGTTGTCCTTATTTTCATCCTTGTCAACTTGACTTATCAAAGTGATTGTATTTCTTTCTGTGTCTGCCTCTCTATTTCTTTCTCATTCACTGGCTGGAAAAACTGGATAATTCAGTAATATTAACACATATGAAAGTCAGAATTGGTGTCTTTATCTTGCCACTGAGAAGCCATGTGACTTTAGGCAAATGATATATTCCCTCTAAGTCTCAGATTTCTCATGTGTAAGATAAGAATAATAATGTATATCTCATAGGATTATGGTAAGAAATATACCAACATTCATATATTTGAGAAACTTTAGTAATAGTAATAGTAGTAGCACTATCTAGAAAAAACAGCAACAAATATAATTGAATCAGTTGGTTAAATATCTTTGGGTGGTTAGATCCCCACAAGAGTGCTATTGAAAATATTTAATAACTGGTAGGTCCTTAATTCTGACCAATCAGAATGAATGCCTGGACCACTAAAACAAAAAAGCAGTTAAACAGGTATGTTAAGAAAGGAAAGAAAAATAGAATCATATAAAATGTTCAACTGAAATCACAAAATGCATAAATGGAGTATAAAATTAAGATAAGAACAAAGAACAAGGGCAACAAATAGAAAACAATAATGAATATGGCAGGTATGTAGACATTAATCCAACTATATCAATAGTCAATTTGAATGTCAATGGTCTAAATGCACCATTTAAAAGACAGACATGTCAGACTAGATAAAAAACAAGATTCAACTATATGTTGTCTACAAGAAACACACTTTAATATAAAGTCACATATGAATTAAAGATAAATAAAGAAAATATATCATGATAAAACTAATCAAAAGAAAGCAGAAGTAGCTATGTTAATTTCAGACAGAGTAGACTTCAAGGCAAGGACAGTTATCAGGAATAAAGAAGAACATTGCATAATGATAAAAGGAGTCAATTCTCCAGGAAGACAAAACCCTTCATGTGTATATGCCTAATGACAGTGTGCCAAACTATAGAAAGCAAGACATATGTAATTGCAAAAAGAAATAGATGAATCTACTCTCATACTCTGAGACTTCAACACCTTTCTCATAAATGGACAGATTCAGCAGGCAGAAAATCAGTAAGGACATAGCTGAACTCCAAAACACCATTAATCAACTGTATATAATGACATCTATAGACTACTTCATCCCAGTACAACAGAATTCACATTCTTCTAAAGCTCACATGAACTATTCACCAAGACAGACCACATTCTGGGCCATAAAACAAACCTTCAGAATCTTTAAAGAATAGAAAGAATACAATATCTACTATCAGACCACAGTGAACTTAAACTAGAAATCAGTAACAGGAAGATAATTAGAAAATACAAAACAAATTGAGATTAAAGACACACTTGTAATATCCTATGAATCGAAGAAGAAATCTGAAAGAAAAAATTAAAACTATTTCGAATTAAACAGAAATGAAAACACACCTTATTAAAATTTGTAGGATGCAGCAAAAATAGTGCTTGAGAATTAAATTTATAGCATTGAATGATATATTGGAAAAGAAGAAAAAATTAAATTCAATAATCTAAGTTTCTACCTTAAGTATGGATGTGAGAGTGCTTTCCTAATGGGTCTGTCACTCCTGGACTCAATACTTTTGATAGCCAGCCATATTTTGTTCAATGATTTTTTAAAAGTGAACTTCTGTAATGACATTTTATTTTAGAAAAGTTAACTACTTTTTAAAAGAAGTGGAATTGCTAGTTTATAAGGCAGCTCCATTTTTAATTTTTTAGGTGACTTTGTACTACTTCCAACAGTGGCTGCACCAGTCTGCATTCCCACAAATTAAATACATTACCTCCTTCATTTCAAATATATGTAAGAAACTGCAGAACAGTCATTCTCAGGAGAATGTGAAGTCTTGCTACCCAGCAACTGATGTCAGTTTGGCTCAAATAAAAATCCTCTACAGCTTTGGATGTTTCGTATGTCAAAAACTAAACCCATCAAGCATTAATATTCTAAGACAGGTTTTCCTTACTGCTCTCCTTCTTTTCCTATCTTGTTCTCAAACTCACATTTTGTAGTACCTCCACTATATCCTGAGTAGTCTCCCTGCTGTTTCTCATCACCTCTGCCAAGGAGACATCTCTAGAGACCGTTAGAGATGCTACATAGTTATCATCAATACCAGACAATCAGTCTTCATGAGGGCTGAATGAACAAGCATGAAAGCCAAAGTCATTGGACTGAAATGAATGAGCACAAAATATCACCAAGGTAAAAATGCACATCACTCTAGATAATTACTGTATTTCTTTACTTCTTTCTTTTACTAATTTTTTTTCATTATCCAGAAGCATTTCAGGAATGTTTTGTTCAAACTACCCAGGAATGGCAAATCATGATGTCTTCTGGCTTCTCCTCTTCATCTCCTAGCTTGGGAAACAATTCCCAGCAAACTAGCTAGCTACACAGTATGCCAGTCACCTGCAAACTCCATGCTGGAAATAGTGCCTATTGCTTGTGTGCTTAAATATGTGTCTGGAGGTATGTGCAAATATATACATATTTTTGTTGCAGTTTTAAAGGAGAACTCAAAACTCTTCTGCTTGTGCTAAAAAATCAAATGACTGATGATTTTTGATATTTAATGGGATTTGAAGATAAAACTCACTTGTACTACAGAGAACTAAAAGTAGATAATTTTAAATTTAGTGTGGATATTGCCTTTTTTCTTTCAGTGGAAAAAACAAAACTCTACAAAACAAACACAAAACAACTTTAGTGTGCTCTGTTGTCATTGAAATGTGTCTAAATACTGGTTATGGTCATTTTTAGGGATACTAGATAATTTACTTGATATAATGCGAGGTGTTCAGCAGATTAGAGAAAGAAGGAAAACAAAGGTAGCTTTTGTTTAATGAAAAAGGATTTAAATGAATGAAAACCAGCAAAAATAGGGACAAAAATAGAAGATGATGGTATGAATTGTTA
Source organism: Artibeus jamaicensis (assembly GCF_021234435.1). Taxonomy (NCBI): domain Eukaryota; kingdom Metazoa; phylum Chordata; class Mammalia; order Chiroptera; family Phyllostomidae; genus Artibeus; species Artibeus jamaicensis. The sequence continues at coordinate 1,799,905 of NW_026522028.1, read as the reverse complement.
CTTCCATGCCTTAAAACCCTGGCACTGCATGCCCTGTGACGGTCCTGGGCGACAGAAAAGTCAGGTACAGGAGCTGGGACATTCTCAGCCCCTATGCCACTGCCATAGAGACTGGCCTGGGCAATAGAAGGGTCAGTTCCAGGAGCTGGGACACTGGAGGCCCCTGTGACGCTGCCATAGAGACTGGCCTGGGCGCCAGGGAGCCAGCTACGGGAGCCTGGACATTCTCAGCCCCTGTGCCGCTTCCATAGTGGCAGGACTGGACACGGGGGAGTCAGGTACGGAAGCCAGGACACTCCAAACCCCTGTGACTGCCCTGGGCGGCGTCAGAGGAGTCAGCTGCAGGAGCCGGGACACAAGAGACCCCTGTGCCCCTGTCATAGAGAGGAGCCTGGGCGCCAAGGAGTCATCTACGGGAGCCAGACACTCCAAACCGCTCTGATGGGTCTGGGCGCCAGAGGAGTTAGCCATGGGAGCCGGGATATTCTTGGCCCCTGTGCCGCTGCCATAGTAACTGGACTGGGCACTGGAGGAGTTGGCTACTAGAGCCAGGATATTCAGCAGTGGTAGGCGACCAACGCGGGGACCAGTGCGAGGACTAGCATGAGAGTACGTGGAGACAGAGAACATCAAGAAACTTGAAGGAGTCTGCACCACTGAAATTCACAGGTATCATACCACAGAAGTTCACGCCATAAACCCAGGGTGTCAGAAGAGATCAATTTTAGAAGCTGAGACTAACAAGAAGAGTCTCAAACAGTGGGAAGACAAAGAAACAATCCCCAAATGAAAGAAAAAGCAGAGGCTTCAGAAAGAATGTTAGATGAAATAGAGGAAAGTCAACTATCAGAGAGTGAATTCAAAGCACTGGTTATTACAAAGTCCAAAGAGCTCACAATGAACTACCAGAAACTACAGAGGAACTATAATGATCTCTCTGCAAATTACATCAACATGAAAAAGGAAATAGAAAATATCAGCAAGAGACAAGAGGAAATGAAGAATACAATTTCCGAATTGAAGAACACAGTAGAAAGTTTCAAAAGTAGGATAGATGAAGTGGAGGATAGGATTAGTGAGTTGGAGGACAAGGTAGAAAGCTCTCACAGAAAGAGCAAGAAAACGAAAAGAGGCTCAGAAAGAATGAACAGGGATTAAGAGAAATGCAAGACAATATGAAATGTAATAATATCTGAATAATAGGAATACCAGGAGAAGAAGAAGAAATAGCAATGAGAGAAAATTTCTCTAATTTGATAAGAAAAAAAGTCACACAAATCCAGGAATCACAGAGAGTCCAAATCAAGAGGAACCCAAGGAGGCCCACTTCAAGACACATCATCATCAAAATGGCAAAATTCCAAGACAAAGAGAGAATCTTAAAGGCAGCAAAGGAGAAAGAAGAAGTAACATACAAGGGAGCCCCAATAAGGTTAGCTACTGACTTCTCAATGGAAACACTTCAAGCAAGAAGAGAATGGCAAGAAATATTCCAAGTAATGAGAACCAGAGGCCTACAAACAAGGCTACTTTACCCAGCAAGGCTCTCAGTCAACATAGAAGGCCAAATAAAGAGCTTCCAAGACAAAAGAAGTCTAAAAGAATACGCCTCCACCAAACCAGCTCTACAAGAAATATTAAAAGGACTGCTTTAAGGGAAGGAAGGAAAAGAGACAGACAGAGAGGAACACAGGTACAAAAATGGCAATGAATAAGTACCAAGCAATAATAACCTTAAACGTAAATGGATTAAATGCTCCAATCAAAAGACACAGAATAGCTGAATGGATAAGAAAGCATGACCCACACATATGCTGCCTACAAGAGACCCACCTCAGGACAAAAGACCATCACAGACTAAAAGTGACAGGCTGGAAACAAGTTTTCCAAGCAAACGGACAAGAAAAAAAAGCTGGGGTAGCAATTCTCATATTGGACAAAATAGACTTCAAAAACAGGGCCATAAAGAGAGACCCAGAAGGTCACTTCATTATACTCAAGGGAAGAATCCACCAAGAAGACATTAACATCATAAACATATATACACTAAACATAGGGGCACCCAAATATATCAAGAAAATCTTAGAGGACTTCAAGAAAGATATTGACAGCAACACAACTATAGTAGGGGATGTTAACACCCCACTATCAAAAATGGACAGATCTTCCAAACAAATTATCAACAAAGATATTGCGGCATTAAACAACACCCTAGATGAAATGGACTTAACTGATATATATAGAGTCCTTCATCCCAAAGAAGCTAAATGCACATTCTTTTCAAATGCACATGGAACATTTTCAAAGACTGACCACATGATAGGTCACAAAACGAACCTCAATAAATTCAAGAAAATTGAAATCATACCAAGCATCTTCTCTGACCACAAGGGACTGAAATTGAAAACCAACCCCAAAGGAAAAAACCCAAAGCACCCAAAATCATGGAACTGAAATGTATGCTATTAAACAACGAATGGGTCAAGAATGAAATTAGGTATGAAATCAAAACGTTTCTGGAAACAAATGAAAATGATCTCACAACAACCCCAAACTTGTGGGACACAGCCAAGGCAGTCCTGAGAGGGAAGTTTATAGCAATACAGGCCTATCTAAAGAAGACAGAAACATTTCAAACAAACAACCTAACCCTACGCCTGCAAGAACTCAAGGAACAACAACAAAGACAGCCCAGAGCAAGCAGAAGGAAGGAAATAACCAAGATTAGAGCAGAATTAAATGACATAGAAATGAAAAGCACAATTCTAAGGATCAATGAATCCAGGAGTTGGTTCTTTGAGAAGATAAACTTAATAGACAAGCCATTAAGTAGGCTCATCAAGAAAAGAAGAGAGAGGACACAAATAAACACAATCAGAAATGAAAGAGGAGAGATTACAACTGATACCACAAAAATAGAAGAAATTGTAAGAAATTCTGATGAAGAACTGTATGCCAAGAAATTTGAAAACCTAGGGGAAATGGACACATTTCTAGAAAAATACAATCTTCCAAAACTCAATGAAAAAGGAGCAGAAAATTTGAACACACCAATATCAGCAAAAGGAATTGAAGCAGTAATCAAAAAACTGCCATCACACAAAAGCCCTAGACCAGATGGATTCACAGGAGAATTCTACAAAGCATTTAAGGAAGAGCTAACCCCTATTCTTCACAGACTATTCCAAAAAATCCAGAAGGATGGAAAACTCCTGAATTCTTCTTATGAAACCACCATCATCTTAATTCCAAAACCAGATAGAGACACAACGAAGAAAGAAAACTTCAGGCCAATATCATTGATGAACACAGATGCTAAAATCCTCAACAAAATATTAGCAAATCGCATCCAACAATATATCAAGAAGATCAAACACCATGACCAAGTGGGATTCATCCCAGGGATGCAAGGATGGTTCAACATTCGCAAATCAGTAAATGTAATTCATCACATAAACAAAAGCAAAGACAAAAATCAAATGATCATATCAATAGATGTGGAAAAAGCTTTTGATAAGGTACAACACCCATTTATGATAAAAAACACTCAGCAAAGTGGGAGTAAAGGGAGCATTTCTCAAAATAATAAAGGCCATATATGAGAGAACTACAGCCAATATCATACTCAATGGGAAAAAACTAAAAGCTTTTCCACTAAGATCAGGAACAAGACAAGGTTGTCCACTTTCACCACTTCTATTCAATATAGTATTGGAAGTTTTAGCCACAGCGATCAGGCAAGAAAAGGAAATAAAAGGCATCCAAATAGGAAAGGAGGAAGCAAAACTGTCACTGTTTGCAGATGACATGATAGTGTACATGGGAAATCCTATAGACTCTACTCAAAAACTGGTAGAACTAATAAATGAATTTCGTAACACAGCAAGTTACAAAGTCAATATCCATAAATCAAGGGCATTTTTACATGCTAACACTAAATCAGTAGAAGCAGAAATCAAGAAAAAATACCAGTTGATATAGCAAAAACAAAAATAAAATATCTGGGAATAAACCTAAGCAAGGAGGTGAAAGACCTGTATGCAGAAAACTACACAGCCCTGAAGAAAGAAATCAAGGAAGACACAAACAAATGGAAACATATACCTTGTTCATGGATTGGAAGAATTAATATCATCAAAATGTCCATACTACCCAAAGCAATATACACATTCAATGCAATACCTATTAAAGTACCAATGGCATATTTCACAGACATGGAACAAACACTTCAAAAATTTATATGGAAAGATAAGGGACCCAGAATAGCAGCTGCACTTTTGAGAAAGAAGAGCAAAGCAGGAGGGATCACAATACCTGATATCAAACTGTATTACAAGGCCACTGTAATCAAAACAGCCTGGTACTGGCATAAAAACAGGCACATAGACCAATGGAACAGAACAGAGAGCCCAGAAATCAACCCAACTCTCTACAGTCAATTAATCAAGATGGATAAAAGACTTAAATATAATCCGTGACACCATTAAAGTCCTAGAGGAGAACATCTTCAAGAAAATCTCAGTTACTCCACGCAGCAACATTTTTACCGATATGTCCCCTAGAGCAAGGAATATAAAGGAAAGAATAATCAAATGGGATCTCATCAAAATAAAAAGCTTCTGCGTGGCTAAAGAAAACAGTATTAAATTAGGAAGACAACCAACTGTATGGGAAAACATATTTGCCAATGATACCTCAGACAAAGGTTTAATCTCCAAAATATACAAAGAACTTACATGACTCCACTCTAAGAAGACACCCAATCCAATTAAAAAATGGGAAAAGGACTTGAACAGACACTTCTCCAAGGATGACATACAGAACATCCAGAGACACATGAAGAGATGCTCAATATCATTAGCTATCAGAGAAATGCAAATTAAAACCACAATGAGATACCACTTTACACCAGTCAGGATAGCTATCATAAACAAAGCAACAAACAACAAATGTTGGAGACGTTGTGGGGAAAAGGGGTCCTTAGTTCACTGTTGGTGGGATTGCAGATTGGTACAACCATTATGGAAAACAGTATGGACTTTTCTCAGAAAAATAAAAATCGACCTGCCTTTTGACCCAGCAATTCCACTGCTAGGATTATATCCTAAGAATCCTAAAACATCAATTTCAAAGAACCTATGCACCACAATGTTCATAGCAGCACAATTTATAATAGCCAAGAGTTGGAAGCAACCTAGGTGCCCATCAGTAAATGAATGGATCCAAACATTGTGGTACATATACACAATGGAATTCTATACTGCAGGGAGAAAGAAGGAGCTACTACCTTTTGCAACAACATGGATGGAACTGGAAAGCATTATGCTGAGTGAAATAGGCCAGGTGTTGAAAGACAAATACCATATGATCTCACCTTTAACAGGAAGCTAAACAACAAAATAAAGAAGCAAGCAGAAAAAAAAAAAAACAAAGACCCTGAAATAGAGAACAAGGGGACAGCGACCCGAGGGGAGAGGGAAGGGAAGTTAAGGGTAAAAAGGGGAGGGTTTGGAGGAACAAGTAGGAAGGACACAGGGATGAGAACTAAGAGGGGTGGAAATGGAAGGGTGGTGGGGAGCAAAAGGTGGGGGAGGCTGGGATGGGAGAAATAGACAAAAAAAACTGTACTTGAAAAATAACTAAATAAAATTTTTAAAAAATTTTAAAAAAGAAGAAGAAGAAAAGAAAAAAGCTCATGGATACCCCATTATGGTGATTACCAGAAGGGGATGGGATAAGATAGAAGAGGGTAAAGGGGGTAAGTGGTGATGGAGGGAGATTTGACTTTGGGTGGTAAAGACACAATACAATATGCAGGTGATGTATTATAGAATTGTATACCAGAGACATATATACTTTTATTAATTAATGTCACTCCAATAAATTTAATAATTAGAAAAATAAAAAGTATATATATATATATATAATGTAATAAAAATTAAAAACTAAAGCAAAAAGAAAAACCAAAGCCAGATTTTATAATTATATAAAACAAAAATGTTTAACTTGGCCAAAATTATTTAGAAAATCTTACCCATACCTTATTTGTATCTGGGAAAAAGTATGTAACATTTAGAGTGGGACTGACATTTGAATCTTTTATTTAAAAAATAATTAATTTATTCATTTTTAGAGAGAAGGAAAGGGAAAGAGAAAGAAAGGGGGAGAAGCATCAATGTGTGGTTACATCTCACAAGCCCCCAACTGGGGACCTGGCCTGCAACCCAGGCATGTGCCCTGACTGGGAATTGAACCAGCGACCATTAGGTTGGTAGCCCATTCTTGTTCCACTGAGCTACACTAGCCAGGAGTGACTCTTTTAAATGGAAAATCTGATAGTCAATTTTTACTTCTTCTACAATAACATTTAGCAGCAATTTGTATAGATAGTAGTATCACAAAATTTTATTAGAGGGTTTTATAGGCAAAACACATATGTATGTGTTCATTCATATGTCTGCCAGTTGATCAGAGTATGCCAGTTAGTTGAAGTTTACCATGCAGTGTGGGTGTGGTTGGGGGGAGGTCAGGGGAGGGCAACGGGAAACATATGAGACAACTGTAATTGAACAATGAAAATTTTTGTAAATAGAAAAGTTTAGCATCAAAAAAAAAAAGAAGAAACACATCTATCAATAAAGAATTCAAATGAAATGTGCTCAGTGTAAATGATATCCACAGGTTCTGCAAGAGCATGAGAAGTGAAGGAGAGGAGGCCTGGTTACCTGTCATCAGCATTTTCCGAACATCACAATTATTTCCTGCAGTGTCACTAATAATTTGCAAAAACAAAACAATAAGAAGCACCAACATTTGTGAATAATTTATTTTTGTTGTAGTTCAGAATTTATTCAGGTTTATTTTTATACCTTTACTTGGACTTGCTTGACTGCTGATGTTTTCTTGGATGGAACAAATGAGGAGGTTGGAAGTGACTGCACAGAACCTTTGCTCATGCTTCTTTATCTCTGTCACTACCAGAACAAAGTACTCTAATAGCCGAGAGAAAGAATGACCACAGTATTTCAAAGTTAAGCTTTAACTTACTTTTCTTTTCCTTTTAATTTTGCCTATGATGCATTTTTCCATCATAGTGATCCTTGTCAAAGAAGCTACAGGTCTTGGATTTAACTATCCACAAAGATCTACTTTTAGTTAGGATTTTTTTATGTTTAGAGAATCATGGGTGGGTACCGCCAATCTCTGAATTTGTAAGGTTTACAATGTAGGCCTCCCCTGAACTTCTCAGGTTTGCTACGTGTCCCCCCTTTTTTTGTCCACAAGACCAGCCAGAAGAATATGGAAAGGTAGGACAATTATTTTTCTACCCCCCAACCTCTTGCATAAATGAGAGACACCATAGAAATAGAGGGACTAGTCATAATTACTGAAGACATCACCCTAAATACCACCTTCAGCTAAAGACCATGGGGATGGAGGGTCAGTTGGAGGAGGTTACCAGGAAAAACAGAGTAAACAGAAGTAAGTTTGTTAAGACCAGGCTGGTGTGGCTTGGATTGGGAACTGGCCTGAGAATCAAAGGCTCTTGAGTTCAACTCCCCATCAGGGCACGTGCCTGGGTTGTGGGCCAGGTCCTCAGTAGGGGGCACATGAGAAGCAACCACACACTGATGTTTCTCTCCCTCCCTTCTCTTCTCTAAAAATAAATAAATAAATAAGTAAATAAATAAGAAGAACAATAAAATATGTACATTCTTTTAACTGTTATATTTATGACAAGTTATTATGCAGCACCAGATAACTAATACAAGTGCCATTACTGGAAAAAAGGGACAGAAACACAAGAAGAGTAAACTATTGCCTTGAATTAACTGATTCTTGGGCTTTTGAATTCAGGTTGGGACTTATACCAACAACCAGTACCATACTTTCTGGGTTAGTATAGCTTTGTAGTATAGTTTGAAATCAGAAAGTATGATGCTTCTAGCTTTGTTCTTCTTTGTGAAGATTACTTTGCCTATACAAGGTCTTTTATGACTCCATACAAATTTTAGGATAGTATTTTCTACTTCTGTGAAAAATTCCATAGGAATTTTGATTGGGTGGCATTGAATCTATAGATAGCTTTGGGTAGTATGGACATCTTAACACTGTTAATTTTTTTGATCCATGAACATGGGGTATCCCTCCATTTTTGGGTCTTCTTGGATTTCTCTGTCAGTAACTTGTAGTTTTCAGTGTACAGATATCTCTCAACACTTTATTTACAGTTATTCTTTACAATTTTATGCTATTGTAAAAAGAATTGTTTTCTCTATTTCTGAATATACAGTTTTTGAAAAAAGACATACGATTGAAAAACAGGTACCTGAAACACTGCTCTTCACCACTAATCATCAGGAATAAAATCAAAACCACAATGAGATAATCTCAAACCTGTTAGAATTGCTATTACCAAAAAGACAAAAGCTACCAAGTGTTGGTGGAGATAGGGGGAAAAGCAAACCATTGTGAACTTGTGGTAGAAATGTAAATTGGGGCAGCCACTAAGGAAAACAATATGGAGGTTCCTCAAATAATTAAAAATGAACTAATATATGATCTAGCAATCCCAATTCTGGGGATAGATACAAAGGAAATGAAATCACTACCATGAAAAGATATCTGCACTACTATGTTCATGACAGTATTATTTATAAAAACCACCTAAATGTCTGTCAGTGGATGAATGGATAAAGAATATGTGTTATATATACACAGTGGAATATTATTCAGCTGTGAGGAAGAAAATGCTGCCATTTACAACAACATTGATGAACCTTGGATGAACTATGCAAAGTTAAATAAGAGATTTACAAATACTGTATGATACCATATATGTGTAGAAACTGATAAGCTGAACTCATAGAATTGTGGTTACTAGAAGTTTGGGGGTGGAAAAAACAAGGAAATGTTGGTCAAAGTGTACAAACTACCAGTTAAAAATGATTATGTTCTGAAAGTTCTATAATCCACTGTGGTGATTATAATTCACAGTATTGTATGGTTAATGTGACAGATGCTAAGAGAGCATATCTTAAATATTCTTATCACAAAGATAAATGCTAGTTATATGACATGATTGAAGTTTTAGTGAATGCTATAGTGGTAATCACTTTGCAACATGTGTATCAAATCAACATGTGTATATGTTAAACTTACACAAAGTTATATGTCAATTATATCTCAATAAAGCTGAAAAAACCCTTTTTCTATTTTACAAATTTCAGTCACTTTCCTCTTACACACACACACACACACACACACACACACACACACACACAGAGGAAACCACCACAGATATTAGGTAGAAGGCCTAAAATGCATAAGACCACCCTGATTAAGTGTCTTCAAAAATAACCAAAATTTTGTAATTAATTATTTCATAGGATGACTTAGAATTATTGAGAAAATATTTATCCTATTTCTCTTCTTTATTATTCTGTTCAAATCATTTTCTGTAATTTTCTGAGTGGAATTAATTTCCCCTCTGGTGTGGTCATAAATTCTCCCTGCTCTTTCAAACACTTTATATCTCTTCAAGAGATAAAGATACTTTGTGACTTTTATTTTCTGTTAAGTCCGTCCTAATTTATGGACCTCTCTCCAATCTAATCTTTCTCTCTCTTGTTTTAAAACATGACTGTTTACTTCAATAATGAAGAGTTTTGGGTACCATGCAAATTTTCAATTGAGAAATATGGAACTATCATTGCTTTGCTACCCAAAACTTTTATAATTGAGTTAAATTTTATTAATTACAATTCTGTGCATTTCTATTTGTGGCTTTTCCTTCAGAGGTTGGAAAAACCATGAAAAGACAGCAACAGTAGAGATATAATGTGCATAAAATGAGCAAAGATCACAGAAAAGGAACAAAGAGACCAAGCATTATTATAAATCAGAACAATACAGCACTATGTTTAGGCAAAAATAAGTTATTTTGTTGCTTTTTACTTTAAGTTATTCCAATTTCAGTAATATAACAAATAAAATTATTTATTTGAGTACATACACCAGGGAAACAGTGAATTTCAGAATTGAGGTGAATCAAGACTTTGTTCATAAATGGGGGAAGATATGAGGGCTCAGGATCTCTCTGATGAAAGCTATTTTTTTAAAATATTTTATTTATTTATTTTTTGAGAGAGGGGAAGGGAAGGAGAAAGAGTGGGAGAGAAACATCAATGTACGGTTGCCTCTCATGGGTCCCCTGCTGGGAACTGGCCTGCAACCCAGAAATGTTCCCTGACTGGGAATCGAACCGCGATACTCAGGTTCGCAGGCCCGCGCTCAATCCACTGAGCTACGCCAGCCAGGGCTCTATTTTTTATGATTGATTACTCAGCATCTTCTATTTTTGTTATTTACTTATGATGTGTCCTCAGTGTGCAGCTGAGTTTTAGATTCTTTGTAGATTTCTAAGAATTATAGAAAGGTAAATATTTTCCAGTGGAAGTTTTATACAATATTTCATATAACAATTTAAAAATTAAATATGTTGTGTGGGTGATTGATGTAGACATTTTATTGTTGATGAATGCTTCTATGTAAAAGAGTAAACAAATATTTCTTTGGTCTTTAATCTCATGTTCATTGTATTTTTTCTCAATCTCTTCTCAACCATTCTTGATTATTCTCAAACTTTCCATTAAAAAAAATCTCTGCTATTTTGTCCTAGTCTGTATTTGTCTTCTTCCTATTATCTTTCTTTGACTGAGTGTTGATCTTGCATTTGAGCTAGAAATATCCACATTACATCCAAATTTCCTCAGAGAGAATCTAGATTTTATAGAACATAAAGCTTATATAATTGGGGGCAAGTGACTCTTCAAGTTTCATGTAAATTTATCGTATCCAGGCAGAGTTTTGAGAGAAATCAGTGCAAGTGAAGGACACCAGAGTTTGAGTTCATGGTAAATCATCCCATTATTATCAACGCATTCCAGACCTGTTTCTTTTCTTTCCATTGATTTCTTATTATATATTTTCTGAAGAACAAAGTATTACAGAGCTTTGTCTACCATTGTTTAGTACCTGGTTTTTAGCAATTATAAGATGGCCAGTTGTGTGAAGAAGAAGCTATGGACTTGGTAGAAACTCTCAGAGATAAAATTCTTACCAATGTATACCAGTCTATCAACAAAATTGAATTTAGCTGACATTATGAGCTAGGTAGGCAATTATTTAGGAATGCAATTTTCACACTGAAAAAAAAGCTGACAAAGACAGAGAGGTATGGATATGGAGACTTGAATTATAGCAAAACAGTTTTGCATTTCTTATGGTGAAAAATGATATATAAATCCAAAAGGAATTTTTGAAGCAGTTGTCAATAGTGAGTTGAGATATATCAACTTATTTATTTATAAGTAGTTCATCTTTAACAGTCTTATTTATATTGTGAGAGAAGCAGTATGAAGTGATTAAAAGTGCAGATTTGGATTTAAATTTACCTCAATGAAAACCTTGAGTCTCACACTAGCTGTGAGATTCTAAGAAGGCTGAGGTTCAGTTGCATCAAATACCAGATATAAAGAGGAGAATGGCAAGGTTATTGTAAGGATTCATATAATATTTGTGTGTATATATAAATAATACTGGATAAATAATAGCCATCGTTTTCATTATTATTAAACATGTATGTTTATACTATATAACATACATGTTTAATATATACATGTATGCTAGGTGTATAATATATACATGTAATGGATACAATTGGCATTTAAATAGAAATTAGAGCCCTGACTTATGAATTGGGTGTCATCCTGAAAACTGAAGGGTTACTGGTTCTATTCTTAGGGAACATGCCTGGGTTTCATGCCAGGTCCTGGGTTGGGGGCATGTGAGAGGCAACTGATTGATGTTATCTCTCACACATAGATGTTTCCCTTTCTCTCTTTCTTTTTTTTTTCTTTTTTTTTTAATTTATTTATTTATTTAATTTTATTTAGTTATTTTTCAAGTACAGTTTTTTGTCTATTTTTCCCATCCCAGCCTCCCCTGCCCCTTGCTCCCCACCTCCCTCCCATTTCCTCCCCCCCCTTAGTTCTCGTCCCTGTGTCCTTCCTATTTGTTCCTCCAAATCCCTCCCCCTTTTTCCCCTTAACTTCCCTTCTCTCTCTACAGTCAATTAATATTCGACAAAGGGGGCAGTAACATAAAATGGAGTAAAGATAGCCTCTTCAACAAATGGTGTTGGGAGAACTGGACAGCTACATGCAAAAAAATGAAACTTGAGCACAGACTTACACCATACACCAAAATAAATTCAAGGTGGATAAAAGACTTAAATGTAAGTCCCTTTCTCTCTTTCTCCCACCCTTTCCCATTCTCTAAAAATAAATAAATAAAATCTTTAAGAAAAACAAACAAAAAGGAAATTAAAGATTAAATATGTACAAAGATTTATACTTATGACAGAACAATAAGTATATTATTTAAATGCTTTTCACTGTAATCTTTTATGTCCAAAGAGTATGTCCAAGAGGATTTTCCATTCATTATAATTTTTATAATTATTGTAGGTCATTATGGATTAACAAATATATCTTTCATTTACTTTCTCCATTCCAAACCTTGAACCAGAGAATCACACTCCATCATTTTTTCCTCTAAAAGTAGTATATAAACAACTGTAAACTAACCTGATATTCCTATTAAGCATTTACATTTATAAAAAACATTATCAAAGTAACCAATTTTTCCATCCCCATAAGAATTTTTCTGTTCAAAGTCATAAGCCCACTAGATCAAAAACTTAGTTGGACTAGATGGGGTTAAGGAGAATTTATTAGAAATCATATTAAAAGATAGTCTGAACCAAAGGATAGTTAGTACCTGGGACATAAAATATGTAGAAGTGAGAGAGATCTGTGGAGAATCATTTCTCAAAACAAGCCAAACTCATGATGTTGCCCCAAGACATTTTCAAACTTTATGTTACTACAAGTAAATCATTTTATATATGTAATATTAATGTTTAAAATAATGGTGTAATTTTCATGCAAAGCATTCAGTCTTTTAAAACTATACAGTTCCATAAGGTTTGACAAGTATATACCCTCATTTACAATACCATCTCCTGGAGAGAGGTCAGCTCCTCCCAGGGCCGTCCTAACACCCAGTGTTAGAGTTTCTGGCTCATCCCTTGCTCACCCTGGTGTGCCACGGGAGTCTGAGGGGGCTCCTGGTACCTTGGCCAAAGCGTTTTGGCTCTTGCCTGCCCTCTGCACAGTGCTGTATGACTGGTTCAGGGGTATGCTACTTATCAACTTGAGGCCATATTACAAGCCAGCTACTTTCTGTAATTCAGGCCTGCCCCTCACAGAACCTCTGGGTGGGCACTAGTCCTTTGGGCTTTTCTTGGGGACTTGGACAAATAAGTCAGATTCACCCACTAATAAGCACCAGCTGCTACCTGGGAATTTTTTGAAAGCAAAAGACATCTCTAGTCTTCAGACTGCACATACCCACCTTGCGTTAGAGGCATGCCTCTACTGTGGTGGTCTATCTCAGCCACCCTGTAGTCATGGGGTTCTGGTCTCAGGAGATGGTTCTGCTGGAAAACTCTGGGAAACCCTGGCTGGTGGGGACCTGAGGTGGGGAAGCAAATCCCCCTGGTCTACAGGAACCCCGACCGTGTTCAGTGGCTGAGCTGAGATAAACACATTTATCACAGCACAAAGGACCTCATTGTACTTTCTACAAATGTCATGTTGCATTTTTCAGATTCTAACTTAATGTATGAATTGAGGGGAAAAAACACTATCCCAATTAAGTTAATGAACATTTCTATCATTCCATAAATTTCTCTTCTTCACAATTCTAAGAAGTCTCCTAATCTAGACAGAGGCAAACTCTGTTCTTATTTGTTAGCATCACTTATATTTTCCTGTTCTAGAAATCCATGTAAAAAGAAACATAAAGTATGCTTCTTTGATTTCTTTGCCTCTGATTTCTCTGAACAATATTGTGTTGTTGAGACCCTCCTACATTGTTGTGACCATCAAAAGTGAAAATCCTTTTTATACATTTAAGCAGTGCATTAAATAAATGTAGAAAATATTGATAAATATTTGAATTGTTCCTAAGTTCTTCCAAAATTTTAAAGCAGTTAGGAACATCTTGTGAGATATATTCTTGTTGCTATACATTTTTACTTCTCTTGGTTCTCTAAAAATCCAATTGCTAAGTTATTATGCTTCAAAATGGTTATTTCAGTTTTTGTTTTGTTTTATTTTATTCTGTGACTAAGAATTTTTCAGTATTTTCAAAGGAAATGCAAACCAGTGGATAAACAATCTCTCTCACTTATTGTCTTTAAAAGTTTAAAATGGAACAAGTAATATGGAGGTAAATTGGGTGATCTCTAACAAAATTACAGATTTTATATATTATTTTATATTTGTGAACATGTAATCTTATATTTCTAAAAATATGATTAAAGGGAAAATGTTTATGAAGAAAGTGGGAGACTTAGCTTACCTTACTTAAACCAGGACTTGATCTAAAGCTTTATTCATTAAAATTATGTAATGTTGGTATAATAATTATGTAATGTTGGTCAGAAAATCAAGGATGAGACTTGAATGGACAATGGAAAAATTAGGAAAGATCATCAACAACAAAGAAATATCATTGGAGACCAAAGCTAAAGTCATCTATGCCCCTGTATTCACAATTACTATTTACATATGTACAGTAAGCAGCACAATTTACAATAGCCAAGAGTTGGAAGCAACCTAGGTGCCCATCAGTAAATGAGTGGATCAAAAAATTGTGGTACATATACACAATGGAATTCTATGCAGCAGAGAGAAAGAAGGAGCTACTACCCTTTGCAACAACATGGATGGAACTGGAAAGCATTATGCTGAGTGAAATAGGCCAGGTGTTGAAAGACAAATACCATGATCTCACCTTTAACAGGAAGCTAAACAAAACAAACAAGCAAGCAAAAAAACCCCAAAGACACTGAAATAGAGAACAAGGGGACAGTGACCAAAGGGGAGAGGGAAGGGAATTTAAGGGGAAAAAGGGGGAGGGATTTGGAGGAACAAATAGGAAGGACACAGGGACGAGAACTAAGGGGGGTGGAAATGGGAGGGAGGTGGGGAGCAAGAGGCTGGGTGGGCTGGGATGGGAGAAATAGACAGAAAACTGTACTTGAAAAATAACTAAATAAAATTTTTAAAAAGTTGATTGGAAAAACTGGATATTGGAAGAGAGTTCTGTGGATACTCTGGACCACCAGAAAGACCAATAAATGGGTCCTAAAACAAGTTAAACATGAAACATTGCTGGTCTCGAAAATGACAAACCCGAATCTGTCCTACTTTGGGCACATCATGAGAAGGTAGGATCCTTTGGAAAAGACAATAATGCTGGGAAAAGTAGAAGAAAGTAGGGAAAGGGATGTCTAAATATGAAATGAACTGATTCCATAAAAGAATCCATAAGCATGAGTGTACAGGAGCTGAGTACAGCTGTTGAGGACAAGACATTGTGGTTATCACTCATTTATAGGGTCATCAAGAGTTGAAGCAGAGACACTGGCAGGTAACTAAAAACTGCATGTATATACACATGTATATGTATACATATAAAGAATATATGTAGGTATGTACATGTGTGTACATGTATGTGTGTATATTTGTGTCAGTCCATTGAATTATGACAAAGATTGCACTTTATTCATGAGGACAAAAACAACTCTTCAAAAATTTTGTTGATATAACAGGGAATTCAAATGAGACAAAAATAAATTAAACCCCTATCTCATACTATACATACAAAGAGCCAATTTGAGGTGCACTAAAGATTAAAAGAAGAAAAACGCAGTTTAAAATATTTAAAATGTACACTTAAAATGTTATTTAGGTCATGTTATATTAACACATACAAACATAAATCATAATGGAAAGATTAATAAATACAATCACTTTACCTTAAGTTCTGTTCATCATTAAGAAATAAAATATAATTTATAAACTAGATTGGATAGTTGCAAAGTATATAATTAACAGACACTAATGTCTAGACTTTATATATTTATTATTATTAAAATATTTTGTACATATTTATTTATATTGCTTTGTATATTCACTTATATATTTTATGCTTATATATCTCATGTATATTAATATCAGAACACTTTATATATCTTATATATGTCATTTATATATAAATGTGTATTTGACTTTATGTCAAATTTGAATATAAAATTGTACCTATCTTTCATCTGGTTCCTTTCTTTTTTGTAAACATTTTTGTATTGTTGTTTAAGTAGTTTTCTGCCTTTTCCCCTCACCCCAACCCTCCCCACCTCCCTCCCCTGTTTCCAATCCCCCTTGTTTTTGTTCATGTGTTCTTTATAATTGTTCCTACAAACTCTTTACCATATTCCCCTATAATCCCCTCCCCTTTCCCCTCTGGTCACTGTCAGCCTGTTCTCAATTTCAGTGTCTTTGCTTATATTTTGCTTTCTTGTTTGTTTTGTTGATTAGGTTCCTAGACTCTATATTTTTAGTCTTAAGAAACAACAAAAACAGAAACTATTCATTAGAAAAAAATAGTCACAAGTCAAGGACAGTTATTTTATATATGGACACTCTGTTACATATGAAGAGATACTTAATTTCATTAATAATAATGAAATAAAAATTACAGCCACAATTCAGGACCATTTTACACTCATCAAATGCTCAAAAATGAAGAAAATATGATAAATGCCAGAATAGACAAGAATAAAAGCTTATGGGAATGCTTATGCACTGCTGTTGAGAATGCATGTTAGTTATCATTATACTGTAATGAGAATGTCAGAAAACCTAAACCATCAGTGACTTAACTTGAATGGTGGCTATTTCTCTCTCACATTAACATGAAAATCTTACCACTAATATGGAATTCTAACATCTGGAGCCCAGGCTCCTTTTTCATTTGTTTATTCCCATCATCCTGGATGCATGGTCATTCCCTCACAATCTAAGATTCTTCCCCTTCCAGCCATCTTATCTTCATTCTACAAAAGAAAAGAATGACAATGAGGAGGGCATATACTTTTCTCTCAAGATTGCAATCACCTCTGCCTGCATTCTATCAGTCCAAACTCAGCCATTGAGCTGAAAGGCAGGCTGAGAAATAAGTATTGAATATCCTTACTAGTCTCTTCTACAGATAGGAAAATTTTACTGTAATTTTAGAAAATGATTTTTATATTATCTGAGATAATATTATATTATCTTTTGTTTTTACCAAACAAAAATTGCACTCCTAGGTATATACCCCAGAGACACACATGTTTACAAAGAGACATGAACAAAGGCATTCAAAACAGCATTTCTAGGAAAAGAAAAATACATAGCCATAATATCCATGTATCCATTAATTGAAGGAGAGATTGTTACATGTTTAGTGAAATACTATAAAGGACAGAAGAAATTTAGAAGCATAATATTGAGCAAAATGCATGTTATAGAAAATATAATCTTTCAGTGGTTATTCCATAATTGCTGTACTATGCAGAATGTGTCTAGTTTTAGATGGCATCTCCTGATTTGATTCACATAGACCTCAGGAGTTGGCTAAAAACTGCAATTTGTTTTCAGATTTGGTCTCAGAATTTGGAAAGCCGAAATGCTACTTCATTGTTGTCTCTGGCATACTTTAATTGTATTTGATTGAGAGAGTATCTACTTACTTTATTCTCAGTGGTGTAACAATCAGCAATAAACACCAGGAATCATCCAGATTTAATTTTAACATTTAAATAATTGCTTTCAAAGATAAGTTCCCATAACAAGTTAACTCAAAGCAAACATCTTAAGTGTTTTATGAATTGTAATTCTGTCATCCAGTTGGTGTACAAGTTCATACATACCTTTGCAAGAGTGAATTTAATGATGGTAATGAATGACACACCAAAAAAGTTAAATGTTTTCAAATAGGTGAAATAGAAAACAGAATGCCATTCTGAATATTAAGTGAGCATTAGCTAGAAAACTATAGAGGATGCTACATCTTGTTTGAGCCAAGAAATGTGTATTTAAATTTAAATATCAATTCTAGGAAGAATAATAGAGATTATGTTACATTGTTTGGCAGACTTAACATTCATAAAGAAATAAGCTTTATGAATATCTTTAGTTGTATTTGTTTAATATCAATTGGGCCATGGATCCTACCAGTAAAAGTCCCATTTCCAAAGTTTTCTTATAAAGATGAAATAAAAGCAGAACATTAAATTTGTCACTCCAACTTTCCCCAAGAAAAACTCCAAAATTATGTACCACACATAATACACAAAAACAGAAAGCGAAAAAGAAGAAAATAAGAGATGTGCCTCCAGAAATGGTAGTCAAAAATTAGTATGTAGTATCACAAATGAACAGTAGAGTGATTGCGAGAGTTCTCCTGAAGTTCACCATGCTTAAAAACTACTAAATTTTAATTACAATTTTATAGTAACAAATAGTTTTAAAATGACATTTCGGATTTATTCTTACATCTCAGAAGTTCGTTTTGTCATTGACAAAAATCTTGTTTATAACTTTTGTTCATTTGGCATTTAGCAACAATGTGTACTCAGGGTCTTCTAATTTATAAATACTATAAAGGCCCACTGCTTGGGCTTCCCTCTTAAAGGACAATTGGAAACAAAAACATTTTCTTTTACCTTTTATACCTGCCTTGCCTGAGTCTAAGTTCTTAAGTTAGTGTCTCTATCAGCTTAATGAATCTTTATTCCTTTATTTTTCTTTCATCTTCTTACTGTAACTGTATAGATAATAAGTCTGAAGTATAGATGTCCAACTACTCTGGATGACCCTTGACTACTTCAATAAATTTGATTCTCTAAGACAGAGTATTCTTGGAACATGTATTTTTGTCCTCTGCATTTTTGGTATTCCAGTTTCATTCAGATATTTCTTTAGTTTAACAAAAAAATAGCATATTGTCCTCATTTAAAAAAATCTTCTTTTTAATTGCTCATTAACAAAAATTACCATCCTGTTCTCAGTGAAAACACAGTCTGGGTCTTCGAGCACTAAAGCTTCTACACAAATTTACTTCATTAATAAATCCAGGTCCTAGTTGAGATGATGTGGTGAGGTCTTAAGACTTGAGCAGATGGAAAAGCCATTTCGTTTCAAAAGACTGGACTATTTGTTTTTTCCCATCAAAATAATTCTATATCTAATGCACAGCATTGTGATTATAGTTAACAATGCTGCACTATATACTTGAAATTACTAAGAGCCTCAGTCTTCAATGTTTTCACCACTGAGAAAAAAAAACCCAAATGATAATCATGTGACATGATGGAGATGTTAGCTAAAACTAACATATTTCAATAGATTGATGTATTTAATTAACATGTTGACATCTCAAACTTACACAATGTTATATGTCAATTGTATCTCAAAAATTTTTAAAAAGCAACATGTATGTTAGCCTGAGAAACAGCAAAATTTTTCTTTTCTTTTCCATTTTACCCAATGCACAAATACTTAGAAAGCTCAAACACTTGGAAAGCTCAGTTTGTTTTGTTACAGTTTGATATAGGCCTTAACTAGGACTAAATGGCTTTCTCCTTTGATCATTTAATCCTTGTGTCAGGAGACCCTGCTTGGTTGAAAATGAAGTCAGTGTGGGTCAAGATAAGGGCAGTCAGAGTTCCTTATTTTTTAAGCTTACTGAGGCCTAGCCTGCCTGATCCAGTTAAAAACCTACTGCAATATAACGAGCTGCAACTTGCTAAGGTCAAACTACCACATGACTTATAAAAAGCATTGAAACCTGATGCCTCCTGCCCAGGCTGTACCAGAAGTGTCATATTTTCTTCCCCAGATATCAGCTCAAGATTTCCAGCCAAAGATCCAAGAACTTAGAATATTAAGTAGATAATAAATAGAATCCCTATTCCCTACACTTGTTAGAAAACAGTTGAGAGATGATAGCCCTCCTACTCACCTCCTCCAAAAAAAATCAAAAGGAAATTAATCAAGGTACAACCTTATTACTGATAAAGCTGAATTGGTGGCAGCTACAGAGGATTTATAATTTTTTTGTGAATTATATGAACTTAACCTTAAAGGGTTATGAAGAAGGTCAGATATGGCCCAGCCAAATACACACATTCCTGAAGGACCTAAAACTGTAAAACTCCTGGAAGAAAGTATAGGGGGAGCCCAGGATGGTGTGGCTCAGTGGATCGAGTGCTGGCCTAGGACCCAAAAGGTCACTGGTTTTATTCCCAGTCAGGGCACATGCTTGGGTTGCAGGCCAGGTCCCCAGCGGGTGGCATGCTAGAGGCAAACACGTATTGCTGTTTTTGTCCCTCTCTTTCTCCCTTTCCCACTACCTAAAAATAAATAAATAAAATATTTTCTTAAAAGAAGGGAGGTTGCGTCATACCCAAAATATTTCTGCATATTAAAGGAAGCAATAAACACAATGACAAGTCAACCTATAACACAGGATAAAACATTTGCAAACCACATATTACAGTAGGGATTAATGTTATTAATTTCAAAAGCAAGGATGAAAACAAAACAAAAAATAAATAATCTGAATAAAACACTCATAAAGAACCTGAATAGACATTTTTCCAGAGACATGAAAATAGACAACAAGTGCTAAACTTCTTTAATCATTGGGGAAATGCAATCAAAACTACAATGAGAGATCATCTCACATCTGTTAGAATGGCTACCACAGAAAAGACAAACAATGACAAGTATTGGGGAGAATGTAAATTACTACAGCCACTATGATAGACACTATGGAGATTCTTCAAAATAGAGTTACCTTGTGATCCAATAATCCCACTTCTGGGAATATATCCAAAGCATATGAAATCACTATCTGGAAGAGATAGCTAAACTCCCACCTCCACTGCAGCATTATTCGTGATAGCCAAGATAATGAAACAACCTAAATGTCCCTTGACTTATGAATGAATAAGTAAGATAGGTTGCATATACTCAGTGGAATATTAGTAAGCCATAAAAAGAAAGAAATTCTGCCATTTGTGACAACATGGATAAACTTAGAGGACATTATGCTAACTTAAGTAACCACACAAAGAAAGACAAATATTGTATGATACTACTTATGTATGGAATCTAAAAAAATAACAAACAATAAAACAGAATTCAGTGACGAGCAGAAACTGAGGCCGGGGTATGGAAGTAAAGGGGAGATTTTTTTAAAAAGAATGTAAATGGTGATTACCAGGGCTTGGGGGAAATGGTGATTACCAGGGCTTGGGGGAAGGGATCTGGGAACTTATTGCTTAATAGATATAGTATTTTATCTTTACAGGATATTGAGGTAGTTAATTTTGTGTTATGTGTCATGTATTATTCATGTGTCATGAAAAAATGAGATAGTGCAAACTGAAAAGTTCCTAGATGACATTCTGATTTTATATTTACTGTGAAATATATTCTTCTGATTATGCATTGCATTCATAAGTGCACTAAAATAACTATGACCCTTAGATTTTGACAGCATGAATACTACTTTAAAAGCTGCTACGAAAAGACTGACAAATTCAACATTTTCAGAAATCTTGAAAGAGGATAAAAGTACCTCATTTGATGGGAAAAATAGACAAAAAACTGTACTTGAAAAATAACTAAATAAAATTTAAAAAAAAAAAGAAAAAAAACTACATCAAAATCTAATGAAGAATTCCATTTTGAGAAGAGTAAATTAAGAAAAGTGGATATTTTGTTAAATGTCTTGCAAAAAATTGCTATTTGGCCAATTGGCCTACCCACCCTTTCAGCTCACTTTGTTTCAGCAACACTCACCTCTACCACTTCCTCAAATACATTCAAATTCTGTTTGCCTTTCTCTCCATATTAAATTTTCTATCTTCTTTTTCATCTGAAAATTTCCCCCACTTTCCTCAAGTCACACCAAGTTAGTCAGAACCTGTATTATTCATTTTAATATGAAAAAGGAACATAATAAATGTTAAAATATCATGGAGAACACTAAAATATAATGAACAAACAAGGATACATCTGCAGAAGTATAGCAAACTTTTACTGTATATATTTATAAAAATATATATACATGAGTAGTTATATAAAACTGTAGGAAGCAGTAAACCCCTCAATTTGAATAAGGCTGAAAACAGGAAAACATTCTTAAAGAATATGCAATGATTAATGAATAAGAAAACAATTCAATCTTGCTGTTAATCAAAGATACATATATTAAATATCAATGAAGTTCTAGTTTTCTATTAAATAATTTGAAAAATGTTAATGTTAATACTGATGAGAATACAATGAGAATGACTTTTTTTGCACTGTAGTGGGAATATGAGAGTGATAGAAGCAATTTGCTAGTATACATCAAATGTCTTAAATATATACTAACCTGTAATTCAGTTATTTGAATTTCAAGAATCTATTCAAAAATAAAAATAGAAATGAGCAGGACATTATTTATAAGAGTGAAAAATTGGAAATGGTCTCAATGGGCACTCTTCAGAGTCACATAGCAGAATCTGTAGAAAATTTAGTGTTCTGAAAAATTTTACATTTTAGAACAAATGAAAATAAATGTTGGGGCAAATTTCACTCAGATAGCATTTTTGGTATATAAATTATCAAGTATTCAAATGTTGTAGTTGCTAATTATAGAAATTCTGACAGCTGGGCTTTGAATTATTTTTTAAGGCAACTAGCTCTAATGAGTTTTCTAGAGTGAATTCAAGTGTATCTTAAAGAAGTGTACAAAACATTGGTTCATTTTTTGTCTCATGCTTTTCTAGAAATCAAAATAGAATAAGGGGATGGATAATTTTCTATTCCATCTCTGCTAATATCACTATAAATGAGTAACTCAGAACCTGTGTAGATTAGAATGATTAATACTTTGTGGGCAGAAGAAAAAAGCAATATAAATTCTAAATTATCCAATATAAATTTATGGGTTATTATATTCATACACTGATATGTTATATGAATAGGCTAATGCAATTTACATTAAAGAGTTATTTTTCTGCAGAGGTGAAATATTTTGCATTTGGAAAATAATTTTAAATAATCACCCACATTTTAATAGTGTTAATTCTTTCAATCCAAATACTTCCATTTATTTGTATCTTCCTTAATTTCTTTCTTCATTGTTCTGTAGTTTTCTGAATACAGACCTTTACCTCCATGATTACGTTTATGACACAAACAATCAAAAGCAATTTTGCTAAAAATAAAATAAAATAATCACCCACAAAGTTAACTGTATATACATACTCTAATCACTTAAAGGTTTAGGTAAACTTATAAAACACATATAATTCTTATACCACGAAATTTGATGAACAATGTGTCTGTTTTCTTAAAACTCAAATTAAGTCTAACTCCCATTCCCCATCCTACAGGGTCACCTGTAAATTCAATCTCAGTCAATATTGGAATCTTTATACCTTACCCCACAGCTGCTTCCAACACAACACTATGAATTTCCCAGAAGAACACTTCTGTTTTTTAATTCAGAAGTTTAAGTCAGCCTGGCTTCCTGGTGTTGTATAACTTCACTGTGTCTGGCACTTAGAATACATAACACGATAAAACCTATAGGATCCACCTCCCTATATGCAAAAAGAAGCAATTAATAAGACCCACTACTTAAACACCAAATCAACCTCAACTTCCTTCCTGCGTCTCCTTTTGCTACTTTAAAAATTATTATCTCTCTTCCCTCTTTTCAAGGAGCACAGTCTTCAGAATAACAATAGCCAAGAAGATTGGTGTGTTTCTTTCATATGCAAACTGACCATATATTAAAAAAGCACCAAAGAGTGACTTTGCTTACAACAGAGTGGAAATAAATATAAAGAGAAGAAAGCATGAACTAATAACTAATAGCTTTAACCAGCATTATTTATATGAATATTTTTGTTCGAATGCTGTATGTTATTTCTTTATATATCAGCTTGAATAAAAAGAATTCTTACACAATTGAAAAAGAATGCTTCTTTTTCTCCAAAAGATAAGTTCTTACATCAAAGAAATCAAAGAAATAGCAGTACCTCTGGAAGTCTAAAATAAATGCAGTATCCAATGTTTCTTAGAAGATGAAATAATGTCAAATGATCTTTTTACCTGTAAGTATAGTTGATTTTTTATTTCTAGAATTGCCCTCCCCCGCCCTTTTCTCTGTTTTGTTCCCATGCAAGGATGTTAACAAAGCATGTGCTGCTATCTGTGACTGGCTCACTGTGTCTACTAATAAATAAAATTGTTACAGTAGAATAGGTGGCCAGAGGGAAAATAAAGGCAGGACCCTTTATTTCTTTACAATCTAACAAAGAACTTAGTATAGGAGGCTAAAAGCAACACTCACACACTGACCCAGTAATCCTGAGCCTGGTTCTATAAAATTGCCAGACTTCCCAAACAAGTGAAACTATGATGGTGTAGGAGGGGAGTAGCCCTTGAAAGATTGTATGTATTATCTCCACTAGCTGGGAAAAGGGAAACCTTGAGATTGTGTATTCATCCTAAGACCTGGAAGGGAGAAGGGGAGTGAGTCCACAATGCCTAAAAGAAAAAAAAAAAACATAAAACAACCTTGGTTAACTGCCTGCCTCACATCATGTATGCAAAATGAACAAACAGAGTCTGGCACAAGATAAGGATTTGGGCTAAGAGACATTCACCCATACCTACATTTGGGTAGTTACATCTCCTCAGGGGAATCTGGCACCACCTTTACCCAACAATCAAAGTGTAACTTCTTCACCTTGACCCCAACTAAATAAGTCCCCAGAACAAAGGACTCACGCTCTTCTCCTGGTTTCTCCACTCTTTTCACCACACATGGTAGGGGAACCCTGGCCAGCCAGCCTCTGGCCAAAAGAGTGGAACTTTGGCCTCTCTTTTGGCCACCTGGCCTCTGCCCACCTGGCCCTGGCCACACTATTTTTGTCACCCCTGCTCTAGCAACCCTTGCTTTGCTTTTCCATTAGAACTTAGCATTAATAAACTTTGCTTGCATGCTAATAGGCTTGCTGGCCTGTAATTCTTTACTGCCATCAGTGAAAAGAACGAAGTTTCTTCTTGGGGAGTTTCTCCTGTAATAAAATAACACAGATTTTACCACCAGAGGAGCCAGTTGTTCTGTCTCTATTACCACAGACTGTACCATTCATTCCAATCAACCATTCTATAGTCAGCATCACTTGTCACGGAAAGTACTGGACAAGATAAGAAGATGACACACAGCAGGAGAAGAAAATCCTGCCAGCATCTTGAATTTCCCAGTAGCAAAATCATTCCCATGATGCAGCTCTTTTTCATCAACTCAAAGTATAGGTTTTTTCAGTTGATCCAAAGTATCTCAACACTATTCCAGAAAAATACTTCTAGAACTAAAAACCTGCCATTCTATTTTGAAGGTTTTTTTGCATTTGTACCAAAAGTAAGACACCAAATTGGCATAAATAGTACAGACTCTGGAGGTTGAGGTTACAGTAATCTACACAATAGGAGAACCATGAATCACGAGGGTTTGGGTTTAACAGTAGCAATGTTAGAATTCCTTTTCCACTTTCCATAAACAAGGGAGATAGGATCCTAGGTCCTTTCTACTTCTGAAGATCAAACTGAAAATGTCATTGGGAGTGCCCAGGAAAAGTACTCCTTAGGTCACTTCCTTCTCTGAGCCATACACAGATTTTATCCACAAATACACGTGACTAAATCCACCTGCTTGTCATTTTTATGATGATCCTAGAGGTAAACAACTGCCTCAGTATGAATCCAGAGAGTAACTTAAGTGTTTGAGAAATACATCAGAATTGAATATGGTTTAAAACATTTCCTGCTCAGTCTTAAGATCACCAAACATTTGGGAAATAATTGCATACCTTGGGCTATTTCTCATCACTAATAACCACTGAATGCTTGTAGCAGTCATTCTTTCCAACTGTATGGTGACAAAATTAATTCAGTTAAATGTATGCTGTCTTCTTCCTAAAATTAATACTCATTAAATTAAATATTTAAATGCAGTGGATCAAACGCACTTCCAAAAATGGATAAATAAATCAAAGCTAAAGATATTAAAAAAAGAAACACAAAAGCCCTATGTTTAACTCTAGTAGCAACTTTTATGTCTTTTCCTCTCAGACATAATGGCTCCTGTGTCAACCATCTCCAAGATGCTTTACCACATGGCTGTATGCCTGTTCCATGTCCCTGTATTTGCAAGATTCATTAGTTTCACCTGAAATGTCCCCCATGGTAGCCAGTGACAGATTGGGCAGATAGCAGGCCATGTTGCTCTAATCATAGGGAGAAATACGTGAAATCAATCCCGTGCTAAAATGGATCTCCCAAAAAATAGTTTTCTATTTCATTTAACAGTAAAAAGAGGAAAGTAGGCAACCCTTTGCTTAGGTTATAAAAGCTGCAGTTAATTTTAATATAAACAAAAGAAACACTCCTTATAGACAATCAGTCATTACAGTATAATCAATCATTTATATCATTTTATCCAGGATGGAGAGTAATAGGAAATTAGATCCTAAGGCAGTTTTAGTTTACTGTCGATGGCTGGATGTTTAGGGCAAACTATCTTACACATCTCTCTCTCTCTTTACACACACACACATACACACACACAGTAATGAACAAGTTATATACCTGCTACAACAACACAAGCACATGATACTTTTCAGTGGAAGGAGATAGGATACAAGAAATGATTATAGCTTCTCTCACATACACGCTCATATTTGCGTTAAAAAATCTCCATTTGGGTGGTATATACAGTTTTAATAAGTAATTAAGGAATAATGAAACTTCAAACCCAGAGTATAAGAATAGCATCCTTACAGATTCAGCAGGGACAGACACAGCTCTGAAGCTGCGTTATTAAATATGTGGCTCTGTGTGATTAGAGTAGACACAGGCATTCACATTAGCAGTTATCATAAAGTGAAATTAGAAATTAGAGATTTGGGTTTATGGCAAAGAAAAATGCATCTCTAAAAACTGCAAGTTTATTATGCTTTCTTTTGCAATTTATTAACTTTTATATAGCATGGGAAGTGAAATCACCTTTACTTTGTCCCTTTAAAAATCTTCAGTCCCTCACTGCAACCCCATGAGCACTGCAATTATTAAGAATCCCTCCTGAAAAACACTTCAAGTTCCTTCAATATTATAGCATTTGCCAAAAACCAAAAAGTTTCATCCCAAATTAGGCAATGGTTCATGTCACTTTACAATGAAATTCATGCATTTGGAGGGGACAGATAATAGAAAAACATGTGCTGAACTTTGTCAATTTCAATTAGCCCTTGAAATTTAAGGGCTTAAAATCAAATAGATACATTTTATGTATTTCCTTAAAGAAAATACATAAAAATTAAATTTAGAATCTTCCCTTTCAAACAAGCTTTTTCACCTCTATTTCTATGAAACATAGAGTTACAATTTTCTCAATTATACAAGCTCAAGTCATCTTTTCTTTTTAAGATTGACGCACTGGGCTAGAATCTAAGGATATGGTATATAGGTTTCCCTCGAAGAAAACCATTCTTTGGTAGCTAGCCACCAAGATGCCAGCACTCTTAACAATAGCCAAAATGTATAAACAGCCAAAAAGGGAATCACTGAATGAATGGATAAACAAAGTGTGGCATATCCATATAATGGAGCATCATTCAGCTATTTAAAAAAATCAAGTACTGATACATGCTATGATATGATGCACCTTGAAAACATTTTGTAAAGTGAATGAATGCAGACACAAAAAAACAGATATTTTGTGACTAAATTTATATAAAATATTCATAATAAGAAAATTACTAGAGGCAGAAAGCAAATTGGTGGTTTTCAAGGTCTGAAGGGAGATGATGATGGGGAGTGACTGCTTCTTGGTGGGCATAGTATTTCCTTTTGGAGTGATAAATATTTTCTGGAACAAGAAAATGGTGATGGTTGGGCACATTGTGAATGTAGCAAATGCTACTGAATTTATACCTTTAAATGTTTAAAATGGTAAATGCCTAAATTTTGCTACATTATAAAAGGAGGCACATCTTTATGGAACTACATAGAAAGTGGCTTTGGTTACTGTCTTTAAATAGCAAGTTGCAAAAATGAGTGTACAGCATGATGGGGCACAGATATACACATATGTGTAAACTTAGAATATTTCTATACTTTTAGTTAATATAATGCTAGCTGTTGTAACAGATTTGTGAGCAACCTCCAGAATGCAGGCCACAGGAGACAAAGCTTGTCTCTGGCAGCAAGAGCTGTTTCTGCTTCTTCCCCTGCCCCCAAAGCATGGTCAATGTCCATTGTGGGTATGACCCCTCAGAGAGGGGCAACCTAGGCCAGACAAGATCACTTGGGAGGCCATCATGGAAGAACTCGGCTGCAATAAAGAGGGAGCAATGAACCTTCGGCACCCCCCAACCCTGCTATTCTGACATAGCCTGAGTCCCCATTTCCATCTGGTAGAAGTGCTGCCTGACTCTAATCCACTTAAGCCTAAAAACCTATGATGGGGAAAGCAGTGCAGCCCTGTGCTGGAAAGGGCTGGTATCCAGGGTAAATCAGGCATAAGAAAGAATATGTAAAAATTCTGTGAAACCTGCTTTGTTTAGAATGCTATCATTTAAATTATAAGGGTCCAAGCAAAAAGTTTGTTCCTCAAAGCTTTGTGGTTCATTAGCTATGTGACCCTAACTGAGAATAAGCCCTCATAGTTCTTTGAATGCTATCTGTGGTTTGATCCTTACCTGTATTCTTGGGCAAATGAACCCAATCAAAGCCCCTTGAGCAGGGGGCTCTTGGCCCTTCCCCTTTGAGAGACTTTCCTCCCCAAGCAGATCATGTCTTGGTAATGTTTACTTTCATCTGTGGCAGATGGGGGGACACATGGGAAAAGTCACCCCCACAATATCATAAGAATCCTGAAGCACCAATTCAAAAGAACATATGCACCCCAATGTTCATAGCAGCACAATTTACAGTAGACAAGTGCTGAAAGCAACCTAAGTGCCCATCAGTAAATGAGTGGATGAGAAAACTGTGGTACATTTATACAATGGAATTCTATGCAGCAGAAAGAAAGAAGGAGTTCCTACCCTTTGCAACAGCATGGGTGGAACTGGAAAGCATTATGATAAGTGAAATAAGCCAGGCAATGAAAGACAAATCCCATATGATCTCACCTATAAGTGGAACCTAATCAACCCAACAAACAAGCAAGCAAAATATAACCAAAGACACTGAAATTGAGAGCAGGCTGATAGTGACTAGAGGAAAGGTGGGTGGGGAAAGTGGGAAATGGGGCAAGGGTTTTGAGGAACATGTTTGAACAACATATGGACAAAACAAAAGTGGGGCAGGATGAAGGGTGGGAAGTGGGGATGGCTGGGGTGGGGGGAAATGGAGACAACTATATTTGAGCAACAATAAAATATGAAAAAATAAAATACAGGATAAGAAAGAAATAAAAAAATTAAAACCACAATGAGATATCAGCTTACACCTGTCGGAATGGTTAACATAAATATACCAACATCAAGTGCTGGCAAGGTTGTGGAGAAAAGGGAATCCTTTTGTACTGTTCATGGGAACGCTGACTGGTGCAGCTAATGTGGAAAACAGAATGGAGCTACTTCAAAAATAAAAGTAGAACTGCCTTTTGACCCAGAGATCACACTTCTGGGAATATATCCTAAGAACCCCAAAACACCAAATCAAAAGAATATATGTGCCCCAGCTGGTGTAGCTCAGTGGATTGAGCACGGGCCTGCGAACCAGACAATCGCGGTTCGATTCCCAGTCAGGGCACATGCCTGGGTTGCAGACCAGTTCCTTGCAGACCGATTCCCAGCAGGGGACGCATGAAAGGCAACCATACATTGATGTTTCTCTCCCTCTCTCCTTCCCTTCCCCTCTAAAGATAAATAAATAAAATCTAAAAAAAAAAAAAGAATATATGTACTCTTATGTTCATTGCAGTGTTATTTACAATAACCAAGATTGGGAAACAGCCCAGGTGCCAATCAGTAGATGAGTGGATAAAAAATTCTGTGGTACATTTACACAATGAAATACTATTCACCCATAAAAAATGGAAGTCTTACTTTTTTTAAATGGTTTTTAAAAATTTATTAATTTTATTTAGTTATTTTTCAAATACAGTTTTTTTGTCTATTTCTCCCATCCCAGCCCCCCCACCCCATGCTCCCCACCTCCCTCTCATTTCCACTCCCCTTAGTTCTCGTCCCTGTGTCCTCAGTGGAAGTCTTACTTTTTTAAAGGATTTACTTATTTATTTTTAGAGAGAGGGGAAGGAAGGGAGAAAGAGAGGAAAAGAAACATCAATGTGTGGTTGCCTCTCACAGGCCCCCTACTGGGGACCTGGCCCACAACCAAAGCATGTGCCCTGACTGGGAATCCAACCAGCAACCCTTTGGTTCACAGGCCAGTGCTCAATCCACTGAGCTACAACAGCCAGGGAAGAAGTCTTACCTTTTGCAACCCCCTGGATGGACCTGGAGAGTATTATTCTAAGTGGAATAAGCCAGTACCATGTTTTCACTTATATGTGGTATCTAATGAACAAAATAAACTGACAAACAAAATATAAACAGAAGGATGGATATATGAAAGAGACTGACAGCTGTCAGCAGGAAAGGAGATTTGGAGGATTGGATGGAAGAACATTAAGAGATTAACAAAAAAACATATATACATAACACCTAGACAGAAACAACAGTGTGATCATATATAGAGGTAAAGGGGGTAGCGGTAGGTGGAAGCAGGCAAAGTAGTGGGGAATAGGGATGGAAAAAGACTTTGTCTGGGGCAATGGGAGTTCAATGCAGTGTGTAGATGATGTTCATTGAGTTGTACACTTGAAACCTGTATAGGATTGTGAATCAATGTCCCTCCAATAAATTCAATTAAAAATTAAATAAAAATCTTAAAAAATAAAATACTCTTTAATGGTTTTATATTAAAAGGTTTATGAGGCACAATTAAAAACCACCCAGAAAACAGTACATCACTTTCTAGAAACAATTGTTTGAATTTAACTTGAAAACTAATGGCTCACTTGAATTTTGACAATGTTGATGTAGTGCACTGAATTGCCGAGTTCAAAATTTGCAGAGATGGAGAGTTCAACCTTTTTATAATTTAGTTTTTAAATACCTGGGTCTCTGCTTTTGTCTACTTTTTTATTTTCTAATTTTATTATAAATACTGAATATTATGATCAGAAGTTGAAATTTTTGTGTCCTCTACATACTATTTATTGCTGGTTAAGCTCAAGTATAAATGTGATTACCATCACAATCAAACAAGCCAAGGAAGACTCTATATATTGACACATAATTAATGTAGGAATGGAATATATATATATATATATATATATATATATATATATACACACACACACACACATATATATATGTATGTGTGTATATGTTTATGTAATGGAAAATTAGCAAATGCAAGTCTATCCTCATTGTGGCAGGTGGCAGCTGCTAACCACTTTTTTCCTGGGATATGGAGAGGACTAAAGCATTTTCTTCAGGATTTTGATTTTACATTGCCCTGATTTTGGATTGCCTTGTCTGACAGAAATTGTCAAATTCTACATCCAGTACATCTCCACACAAGACTGTTCTCCTACAGTTACCAGAAGCAACATGCTGACTATAAAACTCTTAATCCATAAACTTTAGCTGACAAAATTCAGTGACTATGTTTTATTTACTTTGTTTCATATCAATTTGAACTGCTATTAGTCAAACCCATGTCATGTATAACCACGCTACATAACATCACCCCCCCAAATTCCAACAAATTTCTTTTCTGTGCATCTTGCTTGCACATACCCCTACAGTTTGCACATATTTCCACATGTTTAGAAAGAGAAATATTATCTCTTGCAGCGATATGCTCAGTCATTCCAATTTCTTTTCATTTGTGGCAATGTTATTTCTTTCTATCTAGAGGAAACAAAGTAAGAGCCTGAAACAAGGGAAGGGAAGAGTGTTCTGAGGTTCAATGAACTCTTTTCAGGTTTTAAAGGTGATACCAGGTCTAACACATTATAATTGAAGTCATGGGTTGTTATTCATACTAGTGATACTCTTATGATTCTGTAAATATGATCCTGTGATCTTCACTTTCTCTGAACTTAGCCCTGCACTTTTCAAATCTATTTTAAATACATTTTACTTTTCTTGTGATCCTTATTAGCATCATTTTGTGAACCTCTCATTAGAGGAAGATGAGTATTCCGGGAGCTGATATGGGGCATCGGGGGCCCAGTGGTGCCTTTCTTTTTAAAGAGCTAAATACAGTTGGACTAAGTCAGAGTAGATGCAAAGTTTGTCCACATACATACTCATTAACTTATACATTGCAATTGTATTCTGTGTATATGTACATATAGGGTTACGCGCATGGTTCCTCAGAAAATGTGTGATACTAAATTTGCTGATACAAATGTATTGACTCTAAGGTACAAATAATGGAAAAGTGTATTTTTCTTTCAGTGTAAATGAAATCAAGGCTGCCTTCGCCACATGCAGCAGCAATTCGTGGCCATGATTCACAGGGTGAAATTACCACCTGACCCTCGGAGATTCTAAGTGCATCAGCAAACAGTAGAATCTCTCTGTTGTCTGTCCAGAGAGTCCCTCCTTAACCCTCCCCCTCACCTCTGAACACAAACACACACAAGAAGCAAGAACTCCCAAGGTTCACCCACGCTGGGATTGATACAAACTCAAGGTTATAGAGAATGCAATGCCCTTTCTTGAAATAAAACAACTCCCTTTTTATGGAAAGAGAATTACTTAAAAAATTCAGTCAATAGAAGAACAGACTAAAGTACTCTATATAGTTTTATTTCTATTTTCTTTATTTGACATATGAGATCAGTCAGACCATGAGTGTTTATTGAAAATATGAAGAAACAGATGAAAAACCTTGGCTCTGTAATTTTTTTCTGAGAAGACAGTATATCTCTCAATTTACTAGAGCTAATATAATATCTTGTTCTAATTTATAAAACCTTTATAAAGCCCCAGCTATGCATTATATTGCCCATGTTTCTTATAAAACCTAAAGCTCCTTTTTTTCTACTTTATTTACAAGAACTTACAAGAAATGCATACCATTACTACATGTTGAGACCAAACATATTATTACCATGATCTGCTTTCAGAAAATAAATATGGCAAAACCAGCATAAATTTAGCAAAGCAAAAATACATTTCTTAGTGTTATTACAATTTCACATTTTTTTCAGATATTTTAGCCTTTATGCACTGACTTATTAGTGGAATTGGTGTATTGCCAATTGAGGGTTGCAATCCATCATAAAAATGGCAAGAACAATTCTCTGTGATTCTGCTTATTTTAAATTTTTTAAATTTATTTATTTATCTATTTATTTATTAGTTAATTCTTAGAGACGGGAGAAGGGAAGGGGAGAGAGAGGGAGAGAAACATCGATGTGTGAGAGAAACATCAATCAGTTGCTCCTTGCATGTCTGAAAAGAAAACAAAACTAAAGAAAGAAAAAGAAAAAAGAAAAGAAAAAGGACAAGGTAATATGCTGGCTTGCTCATTTTTATAACCTGCAGAAGCAGATAAATTTATACAGAAATTTTAATTCAGATGTCTGAGAATGAGGGCACCATATGCACAGATACCAACAGGATATGAAAAGGTTTATTACTTATGTAACTGAGGTATCAGGAGAGAGCAGAAAAAGCTTCTCAAGCAGTTCTGAAATGACTTGAGCTCAAGAAAGAAGTTACATAGGTGTTTATTTTGGCTAAGGGGTAAGGCCTGGATAACAGTTCCCTTGGAAAAGGGCTTTGCATAGTGTGAATCTCTTGCCTGTGCCAAAGAAGGGAGAACCCAGGTCTTCTTATCAACTTTCTCAGACATGGGGCAGAATTAGAAGAAGGATATGTGAGTTATAAATGCTGTCCATAATCAAACATCAAAAAATGGGGTCAGACTTTCTACTACACCCTCCTATTAGTGAGGATTGGAATTGATTTTGGTGATATACTTTTAATGATAACACTGCTATGAATATCCTTATATTCCATCTTTATTAAACAAATGTATATGTTTCTGCTAAGTATACACTTAGAAGTGGACTAGCTGGGTCATAAGGTATGCTTATGGTCCATTTTAGTAGATTCTGCTGAAAAATTGTCCAAAGAGATTATACAAACTTACACTCACATCCACAGTCAAACTGTGTCCTGGCTGTTCCACATTCTCACCAGTACTTGGTATTTTCTTTCTTTTTTAAGTTCAATCATTTTATTGTTGTTTATAGAATTAAAGATAATAATGAATATTAATATCTACTAAGGTGCTTATCATATATTCATAGCCCCAAAACATTTATTATTATTACTGTGATTATTCTTATAAACATTTGCATGATATTAAAGGCACAATTTGAAGATCTCATTGTATTGCAAATGTCAAGGCACTATGACTTATTATAAATAGAAAATGAACAATACCCATCATAGAGAAAACTTGAGTTACTAATTTCTGTACTGTTTAGAGTTTCCTTGTCAAATATCTCAAATATCTAAAAAAATCTTCAGCAGTCATGACTTGGTTCTAATAAGGATACTACAAAAGTGTTCCTTCTTGAGCTTTCTTAAATGGAAATATTATTACCTCTGATTTGAGCCATTCTCAAAGCTTTTTTAAAAATATTTTTATTGATTATGCCATTACAGTTTTCTTATTCCCCTCCACCCAGCACACCCCTCCCCCACCATTCCCCCCCCCTTTAGTTCATGAATATGTGTCTCAAGTTCTTTAGATTCTATATTTCCCCTACTATCCTTACTCTCCCCCTATCTATTTTCTATCTACTGTCTATGCTACTTATTTTCTGTACCTTCTCCCCCCTTCTCCTTCTCCCACTCCCCTGTTGCTAACCTTCCATGTGATCTTCATTTCTATGGTTCACTCCTGATCTAGCTGTCCTCTTAGTTTGCTTTTGTTTTAGGTGTGGTTCTTAATAACTGTGAGTTTGCTGTCCTTTAACTGTTCATCTTTTTTATCTTCTTTTTCTTAGATAAGTCCCTTTAACATTTCGTATAATAAGGGCTTGGTGATGATGAACTCCTTGAATTTGACCTTATCCATTCTCAAAGCTTTGAAGTCAAACTTGGCTCATCTGACTATTCAAAGGCAGTGTAAACATGTGCCTCTGCCAAAGGGTGGGTTTGCATATGGGCTCTTGTGCCTCCAGTGTCTTTAGCCTGTGCCATGTACCTTCAGGACACACACTTGCAGTGTGCAACTTCTCACATATCAGCTTCTATTTGGTTGATTCAAATTAAGCAAATTTATTCATTTTTAAACTAACATTTCATCTATTCTTCCATGAGCCTATTGATTTGTTCTTCACATAAACAAATATACTGAAAATGGCAAAATGTAAATGTAGCAAGACAAATTGAGCTCTAAAATCTGCAAACAGGCTTGTTAAATATGAACAGTTTCAGAAATGTAACATTTAGCCATTGTTAATAATTTGAAGCAGAAACTTCCTTGACACAAGAGCAAAAATATACCTTTTTGGAAGAAGTCAAGTAACCCCGTTTCCAGATGCTAAACATCTGGTTGGTAACACAGAAACCCAGCCTTAGTTTTTGGGCCACATTCTTTTTTTATTCACATATATATTTTTAATTGTTATTCAAATACAATTTTTTGTTTTTTCCCCCAACCCCAGCCCATCTCCTCAGCTCTCCCCACATCCCTCCCATTTCCACACCCCACCCCTGTTATTGTCCATGTGTCCTTTATACTTGTTCCTGAAAACCGTTCACCCTTTTCCTCTGAAACTCCCTGCCCTATCTCCTCTGGTCACTGTCAGTCTGTTCTCTGTTTCAGTGTCTTTGGTTATATTTTGCTTGTTTGTTTGTTTGTTTGTTTTGTTCACTAGGTTCCTGTTAAAGGTGAGATCATTTGGTATTTGTCTTTCACTGCCTGGCTTATTTCACTTAGCATAGTGCTTTCCAGTTCCATTCATGGTGTTGCAAAGGGTAGGAGCTCCTTCTTTCTTTCTGCTGCATAGAATTCCATTGTGTAAATGTATCATAGTTTTTGGATCCATTCATTTACCGATGAGCACTTAGGTTGTTTGTAGCACTTGACTACTGTAAATTGTGCTGCTATGAACATTGGGGTGCATAGGTTCTTTTGGGTTGGTGATTCAGGGTTCTTAGGATATAATCCTAGCAGTGGAATTGCTGGGTCAAAAGGCAGATCTATTTTTAGTTTTCTGAGGAAATTCCATACTGTTTTCCACAGTGGTTCCACCAGTATGCATTCCCACCAACAGTGCACTAGGGTTCCTTTTTCTCCACAACCTCTCCAACATTTGTTTGTTGCTTTGTTTATGATGGCCATTCTGATGGGTGTGAAGTGGTATCTCATTGTGGTTTTAATTTGTATCTCTCTAATAGTGAGTGGTACTAAGCATCTTTTCATACATCTCTGGACCCTCTGTATGTCCTCCTTGGAGAAGTGTCTGTTCAAGTCCTTTGCTGGGCCACATTCTTTTGATCTTTCTTCTCTTGCCTACATGGGCACCTTGACTGTCTAAAGATCCATTATCACGTAGCTGATGGAAGGCCAGCCAAAGTACTCAGAGGTTTATTGAAGTGCTTTAAAAGTTCCTCTAAAAATAAAGCCTAGAAGACAGTGATTCAAGCTGGAAATTTTGCAGTATTTTTAAGCTTGTCAAATCTTGTAAATGTTGTTAAATCTTCAGTGTGTTATGTACATGAATAGCAGTTCTTAAATATTTTGTCTTCATTATGTGATACTTACTAAACTCTTGGAAGACTCCCTTTTAAGTGTAAATTGTCACTATGCAGACTTCCGCCAAGATGGTGCTTCCTCGCACAACCAAATCTAAAAACAACAAAGTTTTAACAACAATAAATGCAACCAAACCACAGAAAATTGAACAATATGAAGTCCAAAAACAGAGAACCACTCAGCTAAACCTGTGAGAGAGGCGAAACCAGCAGCTAAGCCGGTGGGACCAAAAAGAGCCCCCGACCCCGGCAGCGCACAGGCAGCTGAGGCTGAGGATCTCAGGTGCGGGGTAGCTTTGGGCAGACCCAGGGAAGGTGCTGCATGGCTGGCTGGCTGTGGTCATGCATTTGCACGCAGATAAACCAGTGAAGAGATGAGCATTGGGACAGACCGCACAGGCCCCAGCGCAGGGTGGCGGGCTCGCACATTTGCGCTCAGATAAACAGGTGGGGGAGAGCGGTGAGGCAGACTGGGCGATCGGAGAGGATCGCCATAGTTCCCTCTCTGACCCCACCCCCACATACAGCTTCACAAACTAGCGACCTGGGTGGCCCCACCCTGGTGAACATCTAAGGTGCCTCTCCTCATACGTAACAGGCACAAACTGATCAAAACATGGCTCATGTTACTGTACTGGGTGAGGAGTTACAGAAGGTGGAGTTTTCAGTACTAGGTAAATAATATTATGCCATAAAGTGGGAATAGGGGCAAAGTGTGCCTCATAAACAGGCTCTATGTACAGGAGAGCATGAGAAATAAGAGATAAGACCAAGTTCAGTAAAACAATAGCAGCAAACATGTACTTGCCACAAAAGTGTAATTAAACAATAAAAGAAAATTATTTTACTTTTTATGTGAGGTTAACCAATTCTTCAACATACATATGAAAAGCACATAAATTTTTCAAACAAAAGCCTCTATACTGTTGTGTGTTACATTCTCTCCTGACACTGGAGTGATAAGACATCCCTTCTACTAACTTGAAGACCGTGGGAAATTGGGAGTGGATGTGAATGAGACTTGAAAGCATGACAGAGAAATTCAATATATGGACAAAGTATACTCCATCTGCTGCAAGAAGGTCCTCTGGAGAGATGTTTTTTTGGTTAGCTAGAAGCATAATAATCTCATCATTTGTTTCCAAATCAGTTTGTTTTGCTTTCAACATTAGGGCTAAGTGACTCTTCCTTCCAGTCTACAGAAACATGATACTCGTTTAGCTTATCTCCCTTCACAATGAGTTTTAAGTACCAACAGAGAAGAAAGGACAGCATCACCCAAAGTTTGGTTACTCCACCATATGCTATTTGGACTATTGAAGAGTTCCTTATATAACTTCCTTTAATGAGATTTAGGAAAAATTCACGATAAACTTGAGTTAGGACTTAAAAGAACAAAGACAGTTTAAAATGATAATAAAATATATATTGGCTTTGTGCTGGGGAAGGGTGCTATAAGGCCAGAATCAGCTCTGGTCGGGATAAAATTGCACAGAGCAGAAATGATAGATTTCTCATACCACAAAGCTGCAATAGTCATGAAAGAAATTGAATCCACAGATAACAGAATATAAGCAGGGTCTCTCCAGGTATAAACCAGCATAAAACCCTGACCAGCATGGCTCAGTTGGTTGGGTGTCATCCCACAAAGTGAAAGGCCACCAGTTTGATTACTTATTGTGTGCTGAGGCAACCAATTGATGTTTCTCTTACATTGATGTTTCTATCATTCTCTTTCTCCTTCCCTTCCCCTCTCTCTAAAAGTAATGAGCATGACCTCGGATAAGGATAAAAGTATAAAGGACACATGGACAAAAACTAAGGGGGGTGGAAATGGGAGGGAGGTGGGGAGCACTGGGGGGTGGGCTAGGATGGGAGTAAAAGACATCAGACAATAATTAAATAAAAATAAAACTAAAAAAATCAGCACAAAATTTTTAAATACAAAAAAAAATTAGAGTTTTTATTCCAGAAAGTTTAAGCTGGCTATATGCTTGTGTGAATAGAGGAGCTCTTTTAAGAACTGATTCTTAGACTATAAAATATTTAATGGCATGGACAGTGATCATCAATATTTGTTTAGCTCATGTATACAGTACAGTGTCTTATATATAATAAATGTTCAATATGTTTTTGTTGAAATAGCATTCATATGAAAATAAAAATAAACTTGTTCATTTTTTTAACTTTATGATTATATGGTGTGATGACATGAATGCCTATGGTGTCTGAAAGTTTTTGACACCCTAAAGTCTATAAAAACATACACAAATTTTCACCCTCTTGTGCATTCTTTGAAATCTTATTTGGGGAAGGTTTCTAAAAGAAGCACCTGCCCCCTGAAAATGTGTCCATTTGTCTAAGAGAAACCTATTTACTTTTATTTGGCAAAAGTCTTAAGATGATTTGTACACTTCTACTTTAAATAAACCAAGTTTTTTCATGGAGGTAGATTTTTTAAAGTACATTAATTTGATTAAAATATATTGTTTTGACAGTTTTCCAGCAGCACATTCTTCTTGTACAGATTTGCTTTCATTTGTTGTAAATCACGTAAAATTGTCTTTCAAGATTAGTAAAAAAGAAAAAAAATCTCCCAATTCATTTAATGTAGTGCAATTTATTAAACTTACAAGTATCCCTTGATGTATACTATTTAGGGTATCTAACTCAGGAGATTGTATCTGATCAGCAGTTTTACCCTGGATACCGCATCTCCTCCTTCATTAAATGGAGTTGTCTTTGACAATGTAGTGATGCTCAACATGTGGGAGACTATAAGGATCAGATAGCAGAATCTTGACAGATATATGACAGAATTTTTACTTTTTCTTATTAAATATGTCTACCTTGAAGTGATTTATAGTGTAACAAATTAGAATCTAACAGTAAAATGCCTGAGCATACAAGAGTTATAGCAATCAGTTACTGTATAGAATTGCAATGAAAGGTCTGTTCTGTTTGAAAATTCGATCGAAGGATTTTTAGCTTCCTACAGAAAGAAAAGGACCCACTTTAAGAGTTCAGCCATCTTCAGTTCATACATATAAACTGTATATTCATTTGTATGAGCATACGTATGAACATTTATGTTCATACATAAAGTTTATGTCATCATACATTTTCCTGACATAATAAAACCCAATCCCTACTTTCAAATTTCTTGGAAAGATATATCATGAATAATCGCAGTTAATGAAATTTCTGACATATTCTTGGATTCTCCCTATGAAAATTACTGGTGATTGATTGCATATTTAATAAACAATATATATTACAGCTGTCAGCTTCTGGCTAAAACTCGATTTCCCCTCTGGTAATTGTGTGAGGGAAAAGAAGTGTTTTTGCACTTTTTGTCAGTATTTCCTTGAAAGTTGTTTTATACAAAGACAGTCAAGCTCATGAGCCTAATTTATTCATGGGTCCGCAGCCAATATAAGTGCCTGGTGTACTGTTGGATGCCTTTGCACACTTCCCTTACTGAAGATGGGAACTCAACATGGTTGCCCACACTCAGGTCTCCAGGAGACTGCCTAAAATCAAGCTCTTTGAAAATTGAGGTTATGGAACACCTCCTTGTACCTAAGAGGCACGAACAGATCAAAACATGGCTCAAGAACAGCTCAAAGCGCCAGAGCCAATAACTCGAAGTGATGAAGAAATAGCCAAACTCTCAGATGCACATTTAAAAACACTGGTGATCAGGATGCTCACAGAACTGGTTGATTTTACTCACAAATTAGAGGAACATATGAAGGCTAAACTAATTGAAATGAAGGAAAAAGCACAGGAAACCAATAGTAATGGAAAGGAAACTGGGACTCAAATCAATGGAGTGGACCAGAAAGAGAAAAAAAAATGACCAAACAGAAAAGAATGAAGAAACAAGAATTCAAAAAAATGAGGAGAGGCTTAGAAACCTCCAGGACATCTTTAAACATTCCAACATCTGAATTACAGGGGTACCAGAAGGGGAAGAGGAATAGCCACGAGTGGAAAACTTATTTGAACAAATAATTAAGAAGAATTTCCCCAATCTGGCAAAGGAAATAGACTTCCAGGAAATCCAGGAAGCTCAGAGAGTCCCAAAGAAGTTGGACCCAAGAAGGAACACACCAAGGCACATCATCATTACATTAGCCAAGATTAAAATGAAGGAGAGAATCCTAGAAGCAGCAAGAGCTAAGGGGACAGTCACCTACAAAGGAGTTCCCATCAGACTGTCAGCTGATTTCTCAAAAGAGACCTTACAGGCAAGAAGGGGCTGGGAAGAAGTATTCCAAGTCATGAAATCCAAAGACCTACAACCAAGATTGATCTATCCAGCAAATCTTTCATTTAGAATGGAAGGGCAGAGAAAGTGCTTCTCAGATAAGATCAAATTCAAGGAGTTCATCATCACCAAGCCCTTATTATATGAGATGTTAAAGAGACTTACCTAAGAAAAAGAAGATAAAAAAGATGAACAGTGAAAGGACAGCAAACTCACAGTTACTAAGAACCACATCTAAAACAAAAGCAAGCTAAAAGGACAGCTAGATCAGGAGCAGAACCATAGAAATGGAGATCACATGGAGGGTTAGCAACAGGGGAGTGGGAGGAGGAGAAGGGGGGAGAAGGTACAGAGAATAAGTAGCATAGATGGTAGGTAGAAAATAGATAGGGGGAGGGCAAGAATAGTAGGGGAGATATAGAATCTAAAGAACTTGAGACATGTGGTCATAAACTAAAGGGGGGGAATGGTGGGGGAGGGGTGTGCACAGGGTGGAGGGGAAAGGGGGGAAATAGGACTGCAATGACATAATCAATAAAATATATTAAAAAATAAAAAATAAAATAAAACGAAATAAAATGAAATGTAAATAATTAACACAAGGGACTTAAAAAAATTGAGCTTATGTGTTTTATCTGCTTTGTGTTGTTCCCACTTTTCCTGTACTCTAAGGACATATCTTTCACCTTGGGACAATAATCCTTTAATAGTGGAGTCATACAGAAGAATAGGAACTTTCCTTCCTTTCAAAGGCTGTTATTATTTATCTAATAAAAGGGAGAGCATGGAAGTATTTTCACCATGTTTACCTATGTGACAGTAAAAACTGCAATTCAAACTCAGCTTTATCATTTTAAAAAACAGAACTAATCTTAATTAGTAAATCTTTTAGAAATTATTTACTGAGTACCCAATGTGTACATATTATTTTTGTAGATACTAAAACTTTCAATATTTCAGTCAGAGATGCTATAAGTAAAGGCACTTGAAAACAATTATACTCATGTGGGCATTTAATGTGCTTTAAACTTATCTGATTTAAATAACTTATAAAGTCCTTTTGTGTACTCTCATTTGGTAAAACTCTTTCAGTCTCAGCTCCTCCTTCCCTCCTGCCTCTGGCTCTTTTCCTTAATATTGAATCCTTGCAAAGCAGAAAGGATAAGGTCCTTATGACCGAAGCTTGTTATAATCTCTGATATCTAGGGCAGTGCCCTCCACCCATCTGACTACAACTTACCTACTGTAGTTAGTGTGGCTCATAAGTTGGTCTCTCTTCCCTTGCTCAAGGTTTATTGGCTCTCCCTGGCTGATTTGACCTTATCAGAGCCCTTACCAGCTATATACCCATAAGTGTCAGCTGTGATACTCATACCACACCTATACTGACTTTGGAGTCAAGTACCAGCCTCTGCTTTAGTGATTACCTCTCACTTCATGAACCATACACAAGGCCGACTAGCTCTCCGTAAATGTCCCAACCATATAAGGACTGAAGGTGGCTTGGAAA
Source organism: Artibeus jamaicensis (assembly GCF_021234435.1). Classification (NCBI taxonomy): domain Eukaryota; kingdom Metazoa; phylum Chordata; class Mammalia; order Chiroptera; family Phyllostomidae; genus Artibeus; species Artibeus jamaicensis. The sequence continues at coordinate 1,757,224 of NW_026522028.1, read as the reverse complement.
AAATTAGCAGGGTCCTGACAGAGCCCTAAACTATGGGACCCCAGTCTGATGATGGTTGATAGACAACATCTTTTCCCATTAAAATATTCATGAAATGTATCTAGAGCCCCAAATTGGCAACAGCATCTTGAGGCAAAGATCAGAGAACACACTGAGATAAGATCAAAATCTAATTTCATTAACTACATCTCCAAGGAGGATGAATTCAGAAACATATCTTTTTTTGTTTTTTAACCAAATGGGAGATGACCCTAAAATGGCATTAACCTAATTCCAGGATTGCACGCTACAGTGACCAGAATAACTTGTCTGTGTTTCCCTGCCACAAGAAAAGCAAATCTAGAATCAATCATAGTTATTTGCTTTCCCTCCTTCTTTCATCTGTTATGTATTCTAGATTTAATCACAATGTTATAGTAAAAAATTCAATTAAGGTGATGTAAACAAAATGGAGGAAAAAGACGTCCCAATGCTTGTCTTCTCCACAGGAAAAAAAAATAAATAACTACGATATGATGAAAATACCCCAACATCACTGGAACTGAACTGTTGCTATTCTATGAATGCACCCTGAGGCCAGAGGCAGGACTTAGACTCATCATGTCCAAGATATGCTGCTACTACAACCTGCCATCTGAGCCCATGCTACTCTGAACCCTGTTATCCCAGGACCAGTGCCACTGCTCTGTCCCCAACCCCCACCCACCTGACCACCATTCTAGGGCCTAAGTCACTGTGGAGATGTTGACAGGAGACTTGCATAGTCTAGCACCTCAGACATCAGTGCCACTGCTACAACAAGTGTACTTGTGCCCCAGAACACAGGTGTTGTGATAATTTCGCATGTCCCTGAATTCACAACTGCTCTGACTGCCAGCATATTTTAGACACCTACAGAACCTCTAAAATATTTGGCCTCAAAAAAAAAACTGCACAGTTATTGCTGACACTAACTTCAGCTGATGGAGCTGCATGGAGACTGCATGACTGTGCCCTCCCAGAAACCAAAGATGCTGCACCCCAACAAGCTGGTGCCCTTGCACCAGCTTACCTTCAGAGGTAAGTCTTTCCCAACTGCAGTCATTCTGAGAAGACCTAAAGAGCTGACTGCTCCCTCCAATGCACAGGCATTAATAGAAACCCTTTAGAGACATGAAAAAGCAAGGAAATATGACACCCCCAAAAGAACACAATAATTTTCCAGAAACAGACCTTCAAGGAATGGAGATCAGTGAGTTATCTAAACTCACTGGTAAACAATAATATAAACAATTATTCAAGCCCTGACTAGTGTGGCTCACTGGGCAGGGTGTCCTCCCACAAACCAAAAGGTTGTTGGTTTGATTCCCAGTCAGGGTACATGCCTTGGTTGCAGGCCAGGTCCCCAGTTAGGGGCATGCAAGAGGTGACCAATCAATGTTGCACATAGATATTTCTTTCTCCTTCTACCCTCTTTAAAAACAAATAAATAAAATCTTTAAAATTTATTCAAAATACTTATTTTAAGTAAACCCAATGAGAATCAAGAAAACAGTGAAAACTCACTGTTTGAACTCAAACAATGCATGAATAAAACAAGAGTTCAATAAAGCAATGAAAATCATTAAGAAAGAACCAACCAGAAATTATGGAGCTAAAGAATAAAATTAATGAAATAAAAAATGAAATAGAATGCTTTAATAGCAGCCTTAATCAAGTGGAAGAATATACCTGTGAAATTAAAGACAGACCTCTTGACATTATCCAGTTGGAGGAGAAAAAAGAAATATAATTGAAAATGAATGAAGAAAGCCTTTGTGAATTATGAGGCACCATAAACCAAAACAATATTTGCATTAGGGAAGTCCCAGAAGGACAAGGGAGAGATAAAAGAACAGAAAATTTAGTTACAAAAATAATGTTTATAAATGTCCCAAATCTGGGGAACAATATAACTATCCATGACTCAACCCAAAGAAGTCTTCACCAAGACATTATAATTAAATTCTTAAAAGTCAAAGAGAAAAGGATAATTTTGAAAGCAGCAAGAAAGAAAAGATTCATCATGTACAAAGGAACACCAATTAGGCCATCAGCAGATTTTTCAGCAGAAGCCTTCAAGGCCAGGAGAGAGTGTGAAGATATATTTGAACTGCTTAAAGGAGACAGAAACTGCTAACTAAGAATACTTTACCAGGCAAAGTTGTCCTTCAGAAATGAAGGAGAAATGAAGATTTCCCTGACCCCCTCCAAAAAAAAAATCTGAGGAAATTTATCACCATTAGACATGCTTCATAAAAAATTCTAAAGGGAATTGTTTAAGCTAAAATGAAAGGATACTAATCAGTAACATAAAACATATTAAGGTGTACAATTCACTGATAAAGGTAAGTACATAGTCAAATTTAAAATACTGTAATACTGCAATGGTGGTGTTTAAATCACACTGAACTCTAACATATAAGTTAGAAGAAAAAAGTGTTAAAAGTAACTGTAGCTATATTATTTCTTTGATGATTACATAATATAAAAAGATGTAAATTTTGACAACAACAAAATGTGTGTGGGGAAGGTAGATACGGAGAACTTTTTCATGCAAATGAAGTTATTGGCTTAAAGTACACTGCTATAACTATAAAATGTATTAGGAAAGTCTCATGATAATAACAAAGCAAGCACTTATAATAGAGACATAAATAATTAAGAGAAAATAATTGAAGTATACCACTACAAAAACCATAAATTCACAAAGAAAGAGCAAGAGAGGAGGAAAAGAACTACAAAACAATAAAAAAAATCATTGATCAAAATGGCATTAGTAATGCTTTACCTATCAATGATTCTTCTAAATTTAAATAATTTAAATTATCCCTTTAAAAGACAGACAGTGACTGACTGGATTAAAACCAAAAAAAGGGTTCAGTTATATGTTGCCTATGAGACTTACTTAAGCCTTGAAGACAGTCATAGGCTGAAAGTGAAGGTATGGAAAAACATATTACATGTAAATGGAAATGAGACTCATTTAGCTGTGACATTCTCCTCACAAACCAAAACATACTGTCACCCCTTCCTGAATTAATATTTCTCTTTTCATTGTACCCATTAAAACATTATTGACCAAGAAGGAAAGAGATTTTGCTCTTATATGATTTTTCGTTTTGTGAACAAGCCTCCTGCAAATATCAGGACCTCATGCAGGTCTGTTTTATAAAAATGTATGTATGCATTCATTTTATGGTCAAATATTGAGCACCTCCTATATACAGATCAAGTGAAGCAGTGTAAGAAATGTAAAGATGGGCAGAGGTAGATTATTTCTCAATGATTTTGGGGATTTGGGAGTTCAGAAGGGAAGCTTGGGGTAGGAGTAGCATCAAGTACAGAAAGAGGGTAGGGTGTTGGAAACTATCAGTTTGGGGCTTAAGCATTCCTGCATTGGAGTCTCAGCCTCGCCATTTCAGTAAGCTATTAATCCTCTCTCTGCCTCAGATTTAACCATCAACAGATAGACTAAACAATGTCACACACCTCATAGGTGGAGAATTAAAATGTGTAATTTATGCCTGGCCCCTACAAGTGTTCAATTAGGAGCTAGCATAAGACTTTCGATTACTTTGACACATTGGGCACCACCTCACCACAGTGAGCTCTAAACCCATTTCCTCCTTCATTCTGTTATCTCCACAGTCCCATGCTAATCTCTGTCCAGTAGCTGACTTCGTGACAACTTTTGTAATCACAGGCTGTAAAAGCCAAACTAGGGAGTTAAATTGTTTTTAGGGATCTGTTCTGTTATGAAAGCAATTACAAACAACTCTCAATCCCTTTCCTTAAAGAAGTGATGAGGTGAATTCTGGCTGGAACAGAATCAGAAAACCTGGGTAGAGCACCTTTGTCAACAAGCTCCCCCTGCCATGTGATTCACAGTAAAGTCCAGTTGCTTGTAAGGTGACAGAGCAACATGGCACACTGTTGGGTGCAAAACTTGATTTTCTGACTAGTTTCCTGGAATCTTACTGACTGAGGAAACACATCCTCATTATCAATCAATCTTCAAGATAAAATAAATGAACAGACATCTTATGTAGTTTTAGGCTGCATTTACATAAGCATTACTCCCTCCCTACACTGGAGTTTGGTCCCTAGTGACCCCGGGGTCAGGAAGGGGTCATATCAGTCACTGCCTGGCTGTCCTATAAAGTCAGTTGGAGGCTGGAGCACAGGAGACTGGAGACATTGCTTATAAGGATGTTTACATCATCAAGGATGGTGGAGGAATTGGATTGAAAAATAAACAGAGGAACAAGTACAAAAGACAGGATGAGAGTAGATGATGGGAGTCCTAGACAATGTCATAAGTGACTGGTATGAGGTCCAGTAAGGCAGAGGTTTTATTGTTGTTACTCATTTAAATATAAGATATTTTCCTCTGAGGACCAATATCCAAATCATTTTACAAAAAAAAAAGATGATTGAGCACTGGCTGGTGTAGCTCAGTGGATTGAACATGAACTTGAGAACCAAAGGGTTGCTGACTCTACTCCCAGTCAGGTCACATTGCCTGGGTTGCAGGCCAGGTCCCCAGTTCAGAGCTCATGAGTGGCAAACACACATTGATGTTTCTCTCCCTTTCTTTCTCCTTTCATTCCCGTCTCTCTAAAAAAATAAGTAAAATCTTTAATAAAAAATAGGTGATTGAGAAATAGTTTGGCAACTTGTTCTAGAGATCTAACGTATAGAAATGGTGGTGATAGTTAGCAGTACTGTTTTGTATACTTGTAATATTCTGGGAGGATAGCTCTTAAATCTTAACACACACAGCCCAATGACAACTGTGTATAGGTAAGGGATATGTAAACTAACATGACTGTGGTGACCATTTAATAATGTGTATGTATATCAAAATATCAAGTGTGCACCTCAAATATAATTTTTATGTCAATTATATCTCAAGAAAACTGCTAAAAATAAGTATGGCCTGTAGGAAAATGACTTTCAGAGAAGTGTAAAACAATGAATCTGAAAAAATGGGCTGACACTGGAGGGCTTTGTGTGAGATGCATGATCACAAGTACTTGCCTCTGGCCAAGATCAACAGAGCGGGAACGTCTCAAATGACAGTATCTTGAGTTTGGTTCTCCTGCTCTAAAAAGAGTGACACCTGCTTCTGAAACTAAGAAAATTTGACCTGAGGAAAATTATTCTCCAAATCTTTGTGCACATATCTGCAAGAAATTAATGACCATTATAAAAAGGGCTTTTACAGTTTTCTTTTGGACATATAAAATGAAAATGTTTATACTATCAGATAAAATTTACTTTTGTGTCTCCATTTAGCATTCAAAACTCAAAAGGTCTGGCAAAGGACACATCATTCTTCTTCTTAAGATTCAAGACTAGGGCTACTTCTTGGAATCTTAACAAGTTCTGTGCGAGTGAGTCTCCTACCCTGGCCCAAATGTGGACAAAGTGAACAAGAAAAGGGCTTTCACTGCTATGGAGGAGCAGAGCATTTCTCTTTTATTTGCATGGACAAAAAAGCATCTTTGTCATATCTACTAAACTGTGTGGCAAATACTCATGAAACAAACTAAGGACTGTAAAATACCCCGGAAGATGGTTCACTTGTGCAAGTTGGGCTTTCTGGGAAGCAATCAGCTCTTGCCATTACTTTGTACTCTGTTATTAGCTTCCCCAAACCCATAGAATCCCCTGAGGGCTACATTTGTGGGCTTCTTAGGAGCTCACATAAGTACATTTCATTGGAAAAATGCATCTTACTTCTGCATTATCCAGGTCCTTTCCAGACTTACAGTAGGAATATCCCCTGTCTTGGTAAAGATGATTTGTACTGAGAGTCACTTACTATGTTTGCTTTTGTTTTTAAAATTAATGGATGACTTCAATTGATTAGTTGAAATAATGGGCTGGAATGATCACTTTAAAAATGAAAATGGCATTTCAAGGAAAGTAACTGATTGTGATAGAACTAATCTTAGACACAATTGGAAAGTATATATTTAGCAAATGTAAATCCAGCCCTTTTTTCATTTTTTTCTTATTTTCTCTTGTCAATTCTGAAGTTCCATGACCTGAGGTTCCTAACAGCCTTCCAGAATAACTTTATGTTCTTAACCAGTATTTTTTTCCTTCCACTTTATCACTCTTTCAAACTCTTAGTGCATTTGTGCTTCTTTATCACTCTTACAGATAAAACTTTCCTGTTATAATGTTGATTATGTATCAAGAAGGCTTTCGAACTAAAGGTTGAATTGTGGAATAGGGATATAGAAGAGGAAATTTGTGAGACTGTACCTTTAAGTCAGTCTTTCTCAAACATTAGCAGGCATCAGGATCACCTGCAGGATGGGTTTACAACACAGATTCTGGGCTTCTCCCCAGAGTTTCTGATCCAGCAGGCCTGGGTTGGGGCCTGAGAGTCAGTGTTTCTAACAAGCTCCCTGGTGATGTTGATGTGGTTGTTGGTCCAGGGACCACACCTTGGGATCCACCACTTTAAGTCAAACAAACCAAGCTCCTGCCTTATTTGTCTTGACATCCAAATGTCAGCATGAGCAAGACTCTGACATGTTCCATCCAAATCTCTTGTTCCAAATTCGGGGTTTTATTCTTCATTCATTATGAGACTCATAAGCTGCTATTGGTAGAAAAATATATGATTTAGTGTAAAATTTCTATTTGTTGTCTGCTTTGCCTATCGCTGGAGATTTCTTTAAAATCTGGGCCTCAATTTTGTATTATAAAAAGTGTAACAATAAATCTAGTCTTTCAAATTCATTGTGGGGCTCAAAACACCTGTAAAGATGCCTGATAAACAATGCAGTACTCTACAAATAGTATGATTGTTCTACAGTAAGTAGTTTCTCCAAGATAGCTATTGAAAATGAAATGATGTTGGGCCACATCCTGGTTTTACAAAAGTAGAGCTACTTGTGTTTCCTGGGTCATCAAAAAGCTAGTTTCCTCAAAACTCTCCTGTAATAGGTAAAAAAGGAATACTATACTAAGCTGTAACAAGTCTTTTTTATGCCCTAGACAGCCATACACACAGTGCAGATCTGTGTAGAACAAAGGAACAATTTCTGGCATCCTACATATTCCAAGTGCAATCCTACTAGTCCCTGTGGAAAATCCATAAGGACAACACCTGTGCAATTTTTCTTAGCACCAACACATTCAGAAAGCACCAAAATAGAGCTACATAAACATAATTCATTGACTATATCACATTCCATTTTTTACCCCTCATCTTTCACATGGCACTTAATAATCAGGGGAAAACGTATCTCCTGTGATTAAAACACACACACTGCCAAGCATTCCATTTGTTAGACCCAAATCTCATTGCCATAACTTCAATATGTGCTATAACTTCAATCTGGGAAAATATGCAGCTCTCAAAGAATACCATCCCATATCTAGAAACAGCTGGGAGGAGTCATTATACTGTCCCTCTAACATTCTCACATCCAGAGCTAAGGCAGGAATAGACCTGTCTCTTCAAGGGATGATTCCAACCCCTTGCAGTTATTCATTGCTTGCAGGAGCCCATGGAGAAGGCATAAGAGGTGTATAGCACAGGCTGGTCTCTTCTCAGCTGTGAGGTCATTAACACTCAAGATTTCCTCTTTCCCTGACATAGCAGCAAGTGAACACGTCGGCACTAAACAAAGGTACACAATTCCATACAAGGCTGGAAAGAACTGAAGTGGGGTAGTAAACCCGACTCATTTGATGCCACGGTCCCACCCACCTGTTGATACCAAATGAAATTATACAACTCAACATGCATAGGGAAAGCTCAGAAAATAAGAAAGGGGACAGTTACAATTTCACTTCTGGTATTCTTTCCACTTTTCCACACCTTGCCCTCTAGATTGTCATGTAGCCGCTCTAAGTGTCATCTCTCATCACAGCAAACAACAAAGCTTCTGAGGCCAACAGCGTGCGTCCAAGGCTGCACCTAGATATCTCTGTAGGCCCCATTCCATTTGACTTTTTTCCTCCTCAGCAGCATCTGTTTACTGGACAATTCCAGGTTCTTTCCTAATAGGTACAGCCCTGTTACTTTATTCAGGTATTTGTATATTTCAGACAGGTACGGAGGAGGGGAGCAATGCACAATGAAAGACACAGACATGCTGAGGAAAATGTATTTAGAAACCATTTATTTCATTTTTGGTTAAAGAACAAAACTTCATAAACAATATCCCACTCATAAGTAAAAATGGGATAAAAATTTGATTGCTGTTAATCTGCATTTACATGTATCTTCTCAACTCATCTGTAACGTTCATTTGGGTTCTGCTACTGTCCACCAATAGAAGCCCTCAAAGTAAACACAAGTATCAGGAAGGAAAACGTATTTACAGGAGGAAGTTCAAGTCCAGGAGGCAGTAGTGGCCCATCAGTAGAAGCAGGCAGTGTGCAGGAAGGTCTGGCCGCTCATCTCCTCAAACTCCAGTAGCACTTCTTCGATCTCGTTGTCCACGTCATCCAAGAGCCGAATGCACTGGCAGAGCTCGGAGAACAGGAACGCCCCCAGGCTGGCCTCTTCGAAGCTGTCCTGGATGTTCACGTTGACCACATGCACTAGATGTAAGGTCAACTGCTCTCTGGAATTCAGCTCTTCCACCACCTGGTCATACACCTTCTCCTCACAGGTGAGGATCAGGTCGAATACATCTCTGCAGTTCTGGAACCTTTCAGGCCTTGGCTTGATCTTCATATTTTTCTCCAACATGCACAAAATGCCACTATTGGCATAGAACTCTTCATCTTTCTGAGCAAGATCTTTGTGGATTTCATCATACCTGGTGTTGAAATAGTAAATATTGAACTGGTCGGCTGTTGGTCCAGGAATCTTCACAAAAGTCCCTGTTCCAAAGGACCGGACAACGAATCCCTTCTTGCTGAGGAGACGGTGGGCTTCCATGCTCCGATTTAGGTTGCTAGTACACACTACTGCCACCCGCAGGGACGCTGATGCTAGAGCAATGCTTCATGCCCAGTCACCACCCTCTGGCTCCTCTGGACTCATGGCTCCCAGCTCCGGACTCATGGTGCCCAGCTCCGGACTCAGCGGTCCCAGCTCCGGACTCAGGGCTCCCAGCTCTGGACTCAGGGTTCCTAGCTCCCGACTCAGGGCTCCCTGCTTTTGACTCATGACTCTGACTCACAGTCCGGCTTCCAGCTCCCAGCTCCTAGCTCCCAGATGCTCACCCAGTGGACGTACTTCGATGTCAGCAAGATGGCGGCAGCAGCTCGGGAAAGCCAGGATGTACAAGCAACGTGCTCGCTCATTGGGCAAGGGGACGTACTGCTAGGTCAAGCACAGTGTGGGGGCATGCGCAGTGTCTGACTATGCACACTAAGTGCAGGCGATCCCCTCCACACTTGTGGAGAGCTCCAGCCACCGACTCTAGGTAGGTCCGTCTCACAGCTCCACAACGCACATGCGCGCCACTGCTCTGGGCATGAAGCCAACGCCGTATTCCTCCTGCGGTTGCCCGCTACCACCCTGGGTTTTCTGTAGTGACTACTTCTTCCTGCTGAAGTTCTCATGCATTTTAGACTCTTCCTCTCCACTCTTGTCACTACCATTCTGCTCGCTCTCTGTTTGCAAATTTATTTGCACATTCCTTCTGGTTATGATAAACCATTAAAATGGAGGAGCAAGAGTAAGAGACGTGAGGTCTTTATACCTTGAGTTCATTAAGTTGATCAAAGAAAAAAATAAAATTGAATAAGCATCACTTAGAGAGGCACTTAGAAGACAGTTGGGAGGGCACTGAGGAAGTGGAACTTATGCACATCTCGTTTCAGATCTTGGAACTCATGTTAACTTTCTGACCACCAACATCCTGAATCCACAATTGCTGCATGAACATGCATAGACTTGACTTTTCCTCCTCATCACGGTGAGTAGACCATCTGCATCCTTCACCTTGAAAGGGGCCAATCAGTATAAAAAACCAACCTTTTCCATTTTTGGGATGGGGCTCACCAATCCCTAAAGACCAAGACAAGTCCTTCGTTCACAGGGAGAACCAAAATGAGAACAGCCGGTTTGGTTGTGCCCTTTATAAAATCCTGACTTTCTTTCTCCCCTCTGGAGCACAGTTTAGCTTGCTCCCTGAATCTGTGCCCCAGATTGAAATCTCTCCTTTACTCAAATAAACACTTTCTATTCTTTATTGCAGCCTAAAACATTATTTTTATTATTTGGTTAAAAAGGTCAATAAATTGTGTGCATGTACTATGTAAAAGCCACTCTTCTAGGTGCTAGGCGCACATCACTGAGCAAAAGAGGGGAAAAAACATAATCCCCCTCAAAAAATTCCTGTACTCTCAGAGTTCATAGTCTAATGTATTTATAATCTGGAATTCAACCCAATTTTTAAATCCTTCCTTTACTCTGAAGTATAAGTGAATTTTTTTTCTATTTTTCAAGAGGAGAAAATTCTAATTGAACCAATATTTCTCAAGTGACTTCCAAAGATTGCCTCCAGCAGAATCCCTTAATATGCTAGTCAAAACAAAGATAAATGACAAAGATCCATAGGAGGCACACTCACTCAAACTCTACGAGGGTGGGCACAGGAACATTAACATTTTCAGAATGAATATTTCTCAACCTTTGAGAAGATTTGTAAAACTAAATGGATTAAGCTAAAATAGTGCAGAATTAGGTCCTTTCATGCAAATGAATGTTTGAGATCTGCTGCTCATATGGTGGAGTTTCAGGCACTAGCTATAGCCATGTTTCCCAAACTTCCCAATAAAATCACTCAGGAGTACCTGTTAATTTTGGAGCATCATAGGTCTGTTTCACACAGATTCTGATCCAGTGGATTAGAATCCACTGATTTTTATTGTTGTTGCTGTTGTTGATATCAAGCTGGGTAACTTCATCATTGCTGTAGTATTTTAGTATTAAATAAAAGTGCACAATTTAAATCAAATGTATATATTTTGAGTTTTTTGATATTTGAATACAATGCAATAACAATCTTCTTCATTTTTATCAGTTGGGGCATTGAAATTTAAATTTTAAAAATACATAATTTGTGTAAAAGAGATATGATTAACAATGGATTAAAGTATGTTAAGTTTTTTTGAAAAAACACAAAAATGTGGTTTGAAAATATCTTTTTTGAAAACCTCTCTGTTTTAGACAAGGATGTCCACTTTCACCACTTCTATTCAATATGGTATTGGAAGTTTTAGCCACAGCGATCAGGCAAGAAAAGGAAATAAAAGGCATCCAAATCAGAAAAGAGGAAACAAAACTGTCACTGTTTGCAGATGGCATGACAGTATACATGGAAAATCCTATAGACTCTACCCAAAAGCTGCTCAAACTAATTAATGAATTTGGCAAGACAGCAGGTTACAAAGTCAATATCCAGAAATCAAAGGCATTTTTGTATACCAACAATGAATCTGCAGAAGCAGAAATCAAGAAAAAGTCCCATTCGATATAGCAAAAAAAAAAAAAATATCTTGGAATAAGCCTAACCAAGGAGTTAAAAGACCTGTATGCAGGAAACTACACAACACTAAAGAAAGAAATCAAGGAAGACACAAACAAATGGAAATATATACCTTGTTCATGGATAGGAGGAATTAACATCATCAAAATGTCAATACTACCCAAAGCAATTTATAGATTCAGTGCATTACCTATTAAAGTACCAATGGCATATTTCACAGACATACAACAAACACTTCAAAAATTTATATGGAAACATGAACGAACCCAAATACCAGCTGCACTTTTGAGAAAGAAGAACAAAGTAGGAGGGATCACAATACCTGATATCAAATTGTATTACAAGGCCACTGTAATCAAAACAGCCTGGTACTGGCATAAAAACAGGCACATAGACCAGTGGGCCAGAACAGAGAGCCAAGAAATCAACCCAACTCTCTACAGTCAATTAATGTTTGACAAAGGGGGCAGTAACATAAAATGCAGTAAAGATGGCCTCTTCAGCAAATGGTGTTGGGAGAACTGGACAGCTATGTGCAAAAAAAATGAAACTTGAGCACCACCTTACACCATACACCAAAATAAATTCAAGGTGGATAAAAGACTTAAATATAAGCCGTGACACCACTAAAGTCCTAGAGGAGAACTTAGGCAAGAAAATCTCAGCTATTTCACGCAGCAACATTTTTACTGATATGTCCCCTAGAGCAAGCAATATAAAGGAAAGAATAAACGAATGGGATATCATCAATAAAAAGCTTCTGCATGGCTAAAGAAAACAGTATTGAATTAAAAAGACAACCGACTGTATGGGAAAACATATTTGCCAATGATACCTCAGACAAAGGTTTAATCTCCAAAATATACAAAGAACTTACAAGACTCCACTCTAAGAAGACAAGCAACCCAATTAAAAAGCGGGCAAAGGACTTGAAAAGACACTTCTCCAAGGAGGACATACAGAAGATCCACAGACAACTAAAAAGATGCTCTATATTGGTAGATATCAGAGAGATGCAAATTAAAACCAATATGAAATACCACTTTACACTAGTCAGAATGGCTATCATAAACAAATCTACAAACAACAAATGTTGGACAGGTTGAGGGGAAAAGGGGACCCTAGTTCACTGTTGGTGGGATTGCAGACTGGGACAACCATTATGGAAAACAGTATGGAATTTTCTTAGAAAACTAAAAATGGATCTGCCCTTTGATGCAGAAATTCCACTGCTGGGATTATATCCTAAGAACCCTAAAACTCCAGTCTCAAAGAACCTATGCACCACAATGTTCATAGCAGCACAATTTATAATAGCCAAGAGTTGGAAGCAACCTAGGTGCCCATCAGTAAATGAATGGATCAAAACATTATGGTACATATACCCAATGGAATTCTATGCGGCAGAGAGAATAAAGGAGCTCCTACCCTTTGCAACAGCATGGATGGAACTGGAAAGCATTATGCTGAGTGAAATAAGCCACGTGTTAAAAGACAAATAGCATATGATCTCACCTTTAACAGGAAGCTAAACAACAAAACAAGCAAGCAAAGTAAAAAGAAAGACACCAAAATAGAGAACAGGGGGACAGTGACCAGAGGAGAGAGGGGAGGGAATTTTAGGGGGAAAAGGGAGGGGATTTAGAAGAACAAGTATAAAGGACCCAGGGGCAATAACTAAGGCGGGTGGAAATGGACGGGAGGTGGGGAGCACGGGGCTGGGTGGGCTTGGATGGGAGAAATAGACAGAAAACCGTACTTGAAAAATAATTGAATAAATGAATAAATAAATGAATAAATAAATAAATAAAAAGAACAAGAAAACTCTTTTTCTCAGAAAACCATGGCTGGATATAGTGATCCAAGAGGCAGTTCAGATAATAAGATAGGAACAAAGTCAGCTTGGTATATGGGGAAAGGGGAAAAAGAACAAGCTTTTACACACCACTGAACCCAGGAGAGAATCCAGATTCTTACATAGAAAGACTATGTGATACTGAACAATTTGCCAACCTTTTTTTTTCTTCCCTTTATTTTTTAAAATTTTTATTTAGTTATTTCTCAAGTACAGTTTTCTGTTTATTTCTCCCATTCCAGCACCCCCCTCCCCCATGCACCCCCCCCCCATTTCTACTATGCCATCTGCAAACAGTGACAGTTTTATTTCCTCCTTTCCTATTTGGATGCCTTTTACTTCTGTTTCTTGCCTGATCGCTGTGGCTAAAACTTCCAATACCATATTAAATAGAAGTGGTGAAAGTGGACATTCTTGTCTTGTTCCTGATCTTAGTGGAAAAGATTTTAGTTTTTGCCCATTGAGTATGATGTTGGCTGTAGGTCTCTCATATATGGCCTTTATTATATTGAGTAATGCTCCCTCTATTCTCACTTTGATAAGTGTTTTTATCATAAATGGGTGTTGTACCTTATCAAAAGCTTTTTCCACGTCTATTGATATGATCATGTGGTTTTTGTCTTTGCTTTTGTTTATGTGATGTATTACATTTACTGATTTGCAAATATTGAACCATCCTTGCATCTCTGGGATGAATACCACTTGGTCATGTTGTATGATCTTATTGATATATTGTTGGATGCAATTTGCCAATATTTTGTTGAGGATTTTAGCGTCTATGTCCATCAGTGATATTGTTCTGAAGTTTTCTTTCTTTGTTGTGTCTCTATCTGGTTTTGGAATTAGGATGATGCTGGCTTCATAAAAAGAACTTGGGAGTTTTCCTTCCTTCTGAATTTTTTGGAATAATCTGTGGAGAATAGGGGTTAGCTCTTCCTTAAATGCTTTGTAGAATTCTCCTGTGAAACCATCTGGTCCAGGGCTTTTGTGTGATGGGAGTTTTTTGATTACTGCTTCAATTTCTTTAGCTGTTATCGGTGTGTTTAGATTTTCTGCTTCCTTTTCATTGAGTTTTGGAAGATCGTATTTTTCTAGAAATGTGTCCATTTCCCCTAGGTTTTCAAATTTCTTGGCATACAGTTCTTCATAGTAATTTCTTACAATCCCTTCTATTTCTTTGGCGTCAGTTGTAATCTCTCCTCTTTCATTTCTGATTGTGTTTATTTGTGTCCTCTCTCTTCTTTTCTTGATGAGCCTACTTAAAGGCTTGTCTATGTTATTTATCTTTTCAAAATACCAACTCCTGGATTCACTGATCCTTAGGATTGTGCTTTTAGTTTCTATGTCATTTAATTCTGCTCTGACCTTGGTTATTTCCTTTCTTCTGCTTGCTCTGGGCTGACTTTGTTGTTGTTCCTCGAGTTCTTGCAGGTGTAGGGTTAGGTTGTTTGTTTGAAATGTTTCTGTCTTCTTTAGGTAGGCCTGTATTGCTATAAGCTTCCCTCTCAGGACTGCCTTGGCTGTGTCCCATAAGTTTTGGGTTGTTGTGAGATAATTTTCATTTGTTTCCAGAAACTTTTTGATTTCTTCCGTAATTTCATTCTTGACCCATTCGTTGTTTAACAGCATATCATTCAGTCTCCATTATTTTGGGTGCTTTGGGTTTTTTCCTTTGGGGTTGGTTTCCGATTTCAGTCCCTTGTGGTCAGAGAAGTTGCTTGGTATGATTTGAATATTCTTGAATTTGTTGAGGCTCGTTTTGTGTCCTATCATGTGGTCTATTTTCGAAAATGTTCCATGTGCACTTGAAAAGAATGTGCATTTAGCTTCTTTGGGATGAAGGGCTCTATATATATCAGTTAAGTCCATTTCATCTAGGGTGTTGTTTAATGCCACAATATCTTTGTTGATATTTTGTTTGGAAGATCTGTTCATTTTTGACATTGGGGTGTGAAAATCCCCTACTATAATTGTGTTGCTGTCAATATCTTTCTTGAAGTCCTCTAAGATTTTCTTGATACATTTGGGTGCCCCTATGTGTGGTGCATATATATTTACCATGTTAATGCCTTCTTGGTGGATTCTTCCCTTGAGTATAATGAAGTGACCTTCTTGGTCTCTATTTATGGCCCCTTTTTTGAAGTCTATTTTGTCCGATATGAGAATTGCTACCCCGGCTTTTTTTTCTTGTCCATTTGCTTGGAAAATTTGTTTCCAGACTTTCACTTTTGATCTGTGATGGTCATTTGTCCTGAGGTGGGTCTCTTGTAGGCAGCATATGTATGGGTCATGCTTTCTTATCCATTGAGCTATTCTGTGTCTTTTGATTGGAGCATTTAATCCATTTACGTTTAAGGTTATTATTGATAGGTACTAGTCATTGCCATTTTTGTACCTGTGTTCCTCTCTGTCTGTCTCTTTTACTTCCTTTCCTTAAAGCAGTCCTTTTAGTACTACTTGTAGAGCTGGTTTGGTGGAGGCATATTCTTTTAGACTTCTTTTGTCTCGAAAGCTCTTTATTTGGCCATCTTTCTTGATTGAGAGCCTTGCTGGGTAAAGTAGCCTTGGTTGTAGGCCTCTGGTTCTCATTACTTGGAATATTTCTTGCCATTCTCTTCTTGCTTGGAGTGTTTCCATTGAGAAGTCAGTAGCTAACCTTATTGGGGCTCCCTTGTATGGTATTTCTTTTTTTCTCTTGCTGCCTTTAAGATTCTCTCTTTGTCTTGGAATTTTGCCATTTTGATGATGATGTGTCTTGAAGTGGGCCTCCTTGAGTTCCTCTTGATTGGGACTCTCTGTCATTCCTGGATTTGTGTGACTTTTTCTCTTATCAAATTAGGGAAATTTTCTCTCATTACTCGTTCAAATAGGTTTTCTATCCCTTGTTCTTCTTCTTCTCCTTCTGGTATTCCTATTATTCGGATATTATTACGTTTCATATTGTCTTGCATTTCTCTGAATCCCTCTTCATTCTTTCTGAGCCTCTTTTCATTTTCTTTCTGTGAGATGCTTTCTACTTTGTCCTCCAACTCACTAATCTGATCCACCGCCTCATCTATTCTACTTTTGAAACTTTCTACTGTGTTCTTCAATTCGAAAATTGTATTCTTCATTTCCTCTTCTCTTTTGCTGATATTTTCTATTTCCTTTTTCATGTCGATGTAGTTTGCAGAGAGATCATTGTAGTTCCCCTGTAGTTTCTGGTAGCTCATTGTGAGCTCTTTGATGTTCGTAATCACCAGTGCTTTGAATTCACTATCTGATAGTTGATCAGCCTCTATTTCATCTAACATTCTTTCTGAAGCCTCTGCTTTTTCTATCTTTTGGGGATTGTTTCTTTGTCTTCCCATTGTTTGAAATTCTTCTTGTTAGTCTCAGCTCCTAAAATTGATCTGTTCTAACTTCCTGTGTTTACGGTGTGAACTTCTGTGGTATGATACCTGTGAATTTCAGTGGTGCAGACTCCTTCAGGTATCTTGATGTACTCCATCTCCACCTACTCTTGTGCTGGTCCTCTCACTGGTCCCCAAGCTGGTCACCTACTACTGCTGAGTATCCTGGCTCCCATAGCCGACTCCTCCAGTGCCCAGGCCCATTGCTACGGCAGCGGCACAGGGGCCTCGAGTGTCCCAGCTCCCGTTGCTGACTCCTCTAGTGTCCAGGCCCGTCACAGGGGCCTCTAGTGTCCCAGCTCCCATAGCTGACTCCTCTGGTGCCCAGGCCCATCACAGGGGCCTTGAGTGTCCCGGCTCCCGTAGCTGACTCTGCTGCTGTCTGGTGTTTCAGCATCGGTCACAGTCTCTGGTCTTTTAATTTCATAAATGCTGGGTAACCGATGGTTTATTGTGCTGTTTCTCTATAGATCTGCTAGGATTTTCACCCATGAGTAGAGGAGCTGGAATCCGCTCTGTCCTACTCCGTCGCTATCTTTCCCCAACCTCTTGAATAACATTTTCCGACAGGATTTCATTGAGATAAAAATGCACAAAACTTGCCATTCCAAGTCTCCCCTATCCAGACCTTAACTGCAGTGATATCAAATAAGTTCTTAGAAAACTAATACTATAGGGCAGATATCATGAGTTGTAGACTTGTCAATTGGCACAGAAAACACAGCTAATAGATGCATTAGCACTGATTTCAGCTAAACAAAGTAAATCCCTATCTCAGTTGAAAGTATTCATCTATTGAAGTTATGTGTTAAAACCAAAAAACAGAAGAGATAAAATAACAAAATCTTTCACACAAAGTATTTTAAAATGTGTTTTTGCCATTTTATTTTGAAGCTTAATTTGCATTTATCATACTACATATCATTTGAAAAGTAGGTTGACATTGAATAGGTATAAATTTTGAGTAGTTATAAAGCAGTATTTCTTACACAGACTTTGAGGAGTCCATTAATTGCTACTCTGTACCTTTGGGGTATAGCCTTCCCTACTTTTTTCACACAAAAATTAATCAACATTCCCAACTACATAGTGTATTTAGATTTAGGGTTGGCAACATAATATTGCTGAATCCTAGCTTTATGATCTAAATCCAATCTGATAGCTAGGTTTATGCTGATAGATGTGGGCAATAAATACTTGAGGAGTTGTTCAGAACCACACAGGAAATCTGTTTCAGTCCAATAATCTATTCCTGAGTTTGTTATTTGGGAAAAAAATGAGAACATAATTGTACCAAATTTTCTCCATTTCTGTCTTATCACACAGTGATAACATGAAGCATGAACAGAGGGGGTAGTTATTTGCAATGACAAATACTTTCAGGTGCTATGGGATGCAGACTTCTAAGAATTCATATAAATTCAGCATGATCATAACTTGAAGTTCAATGAATGTTCAGCTGTAGTCTTTCTTTGGTAATTTAGATATATATTCCTTTTTCATACATCATACAGGTTTTAAGCAAGATTAAGTGATTGATTATGAGGATCATTCATCTTTTAAAAAAGGCCTTGTCCTTTGGAAAGCAGTATGTACAAATATGAAGTCAAGGCATACACCAGTTAAGAAAAAAAACTTAAACACACTACTTGCTATTTAAAATCTTCTAGAAATTGGCCACATTAGAAATTACATAGCTTGTATCCAAAACATAAGAGCTAATTTAAATGAAAGAATGGTATAAACAGGTCCAAAGTATCTCTATTCAGAATGTGATTTCTACCTTGGTAACAAAGCAGTCAGTATCCCTGTCTGTCCTTTAAGCTACATGAAAAATGTTAAGCATAACCTTGCTGACAATAGTGACTTTCAACTTAATCCTTGCTTGGTGTTATATTCTGCTAAAAATAAAAATAAAATAACCCCATGTTTCTTAATACTTTATAATGATATGCACAGTTTTTTTTTTAAATTTTTATCCTCACCTGAGGACATTTTTATTGCTTTTAAAGAAAGAGGAAGGGTGAGAGAGAAACATCAATGTCAGAGAGAAGTATTGATTGGTTGCCTCCTGTATGCACCCATACTGAGGGTGTTATCCACCCAGTCGAGGATTGTGTCAGTCCATCAATTGGGTCCATACATCCATGCCCAGAATGGGGATCTAACCCCCAACCTAGATATGTGCCCTGACTGAGAATCAAAACTGCAACCTTTTAGTTATGGGGCAATGGTCCAACACACTGAACTACACTGGACAGGGCAATATGCACAGAGTTTTAAGAATGACAAACACTATCAGAAACAAAGTGGCCCTTTTTACTACTTTTTGCATGTGAATTCTCTCTATAATTAAGAAGGAGAGTGAAAGGTTCTTAAATATGCTAATTGCTCCTAAGGCAGAGGAAAATAATTATGAATTCTAACCTTTGAGCTAAATCATAAAATAGGTAGGAGTTGTTTAATAAACTACTATCTTAAGGATAGCATACTTATTTCCAACTCTGAGCATCCTCCAACTCCAAATTTGTTGTATGTTATACCAGGGCATACCTGGTTGTTGATGATGGTAGTGGATGCTTATTCCCTGGTTATTTTGAGAAGGCTCTTTTTTCCTTATGCTGCTGCCTCTACTACCTCCCTACACAGAATATAAACTGGGAAAAAAGCTCTAACTAGTAAATTCAAGGTGCAATCCAGTAAATAGTGACACTGGCTGATGGGGTGATTACCATATTTTTTGGACCATAAGACCCACTTAAGTTTTAGAGGAGGAAAATAGGAAAAAATTTGAAGCAAAGAATGTGGTAAAATATTTAGTGACATAAATAACATAATATTTCACCAATGTAAATGTAAACAGAACTCAATATCAGCATTAATAACCATTATTCCTCCCAAATTTGGTGGTGGCCCTGGGGGAGGGGGTGGGAGGAGGGTGCGTCTTATAGTTCAAAAATATGGTATTTGACCTTGTGGTCTCAGACCCCATCACTCTAGATCCTTAATGCACTGAAGCAGGTTAATTTTCCTCCTTCCTCCAGCATCTTATCAGATATGCGACTCCATGTGACCCATCTCAGCTCCATATTTGAAGTATGATTATACAGTAAAATTCTTTGTCTTTCCCTACTTTCCTTGTTCTTATCAGTGCAGAGTGAAGAATTAGAAGAAATGAGCAGTATGCACATTTAAAGTTCTGTGAGGGATTTTGTGAGGGCTTGTGAATTAACATGTAGGATTTAAGCTGTATCATTTTTAAATAATTGCCCCTGAAGCAAGTACTAGGAGTCATATACCATTCTCTGGCCCAGCAAAATTTAAAAGGTATCCATTTATGGGGAGTTCATTTGGAGCAAACTGTGCTCACTTATGAATGACTGATGGCACAGCCATCTGGTGGAAAGCAATTTTCCATGGAGCGCTCACATTTCTACATGTCATTTGAATAGAAGCACTGAGAAATTTTGCCCTGGACTCTCATTTCAAAGATGTTTGTATAAGCAAACAGCCTTAGATGATAGACATAATGTCTCATCTTTTGGTCAGTAGCCAGATTTGTTAGTTATCCATGACTGTAAATATGTCTCCCTTGGGGCAAAGGTTGGATAGGCTTGTTGGCAGTCCTCTGTAAAAAACTATGTAAAAGTTCCTCCCTGGTTGGTGTAGCTCAGTGGGTTGAGCGCAGGCCTGCAAAACAAAGGATCACGGTTCGATTGCCAGTCAGGACACATGTCTAGGTTGCAGGCCAGTTCCCAGCAGGGGACGCATGAGAGGCAACCACTCACTGATATTTCTCTCCCTCCCTCCTTCCCTTACCCTCTGAGGATAAATAAATAAAATCTTTAAAGAAGTTTTTTAAAAACTTCCTCAGCTGTGACACAGACATAATGTTTGTGCAGTCTCTATTGCAGCCATTCCACATCAATCCAATGGGACTTGGGGAACAAAGAAAACATTGTAATCGGGAGGTTCATGCTACTTACTGTGCTGTAACTCTGGTCCAGAACTAGTTTATCTTCTGCTAGCATTTGTGCCAATACGGTAGACTAACTAGTCAGCTTGCAAGAAGTGTGAACTCTCATATTCTTCATAGTTATTGACACCACTGTGTCCCAAATGTCTTCCCTGTGGGTTGCTCTTGAAACTATTCTGCAATCTGTCTTTTAGCAACTATTTCAAGGATATCTAACATTGGTGAATGCACCAGGGTGAACACTTCTCAATACTGCTGTTCAGTCACTCTTTGGGTTAATTGGGTGTATTGTTGTTCCCATCAGCATATTTTCCATATTATTCATGAAGTAATCATGAGATTTTGTCAGGATTTCTGGTAAAATTAAGGCAAACTATATCTATGCTTTCCACTTGATCTGTCAGTCTTTAGCACTAACCACATAGTTTTCGGAATGATTTTTTCCTATGATCTAATGCATCTTCTATTAGCACTGTCTTCTTTCAGAGCTGTATGTATACTCAGTGTACTCATGCACATGCACACACACAAAGGATAATTATAACTATATTATTTTAAATAAATGGTTCCAATTATACAGACACATCTTTATTTCCCCAATTCTTTTGTTTCTGATTTGTGAATATGTGTATGTGAGTGCACATAAATGTGTGTAAAGGAACTTGAAATATCTTAGATAGTATACTAATGCACCATATACATTAAAGTATTAAACAAGAGATGAATACTTTTAATACCCTTGATGCAGTACATTTGGCTGACTTTGATCAAGTCATTTAAACTCCGAGGGCCTCTATTTGCTCATGTGAAAAGTTTGGATTAAATTATTTTCAAAGCAACTCTAAAAATGTATGAAAGCATATTTACCTTTATTGCCAAATATAATCAGTAATATTTTGAGAATTATTCAAAAGAAGGATTTTAGATCAATATGGGGTAGTTAAAATATTCCAATAGTCAATGAATAGGCCATAAAGATGATAACTAAAAGCAAAAGATTTTGAGAAGTAACCATAGACTGACATATGTTATAGAATTTCCCTAGCTTCATCCTGGATATTATATTCTGATCTCTAAGAACTTTCCTGAATTATCCATTAACATCTAGTAGATAATGCAAGATATGTTTTTGGTGATGAGGCATTTCACTAAAGATTGGAACACTGTATTCTTCTGTAGCATTCATTAAAATAAATGATATAAAGATTTCACCAGCCCTGGCTGGTGTAGCTCAGTGGATTGAGTGCGGGCCTGTGAACCAGACAATCGCGGTTTGATTCCCAGTCAGGGCACATGCCTAGGTTGCAGACCAGTTCCCTACAGGCCAGTTCCCAGCAGGGGATGCACAGAAGGCAACCATACATTGATGTTTCTCTCCCTCTCTCCTTCTCTTCCCCTCTAAAGATAAATAAATAAAATATTAAAAAAAAAGATTTCACCAGGAGCTAAGTATTTTTGCAGATATAGTACATTCAGCTTTTATGATATATAAAATATTATACACAGAATAAGCTTAGGCAGATCTGTGCAAATTTTGCTCTGATGCCTTGTTGTGGTACCAAGTTTTTGTGATACCCCCTCTATTTCTGCAATTTCTGTGAAATCCCCTCTGTTTGGGCTATACTGTGACCTCAGCACTGTGTCAACAGATCACTTATCTTTTCACCTAGTGATCAAAATGTGTTATCTTTCCCAAGAGTTCTTATTTCTCAAGATTCACTGATGACTAAAGAAACTGTGAGTTAAGTAAAATAAAGATGAAATCAAGATTGTCAACCAGCTGACTATACAATAGGGAGATTATTTTGGTGAGTTCAATGGAATCACAACAGCCCTTATAAGTGGAAGAAGGAGGCAGAAGGAAGGGTCAGAGTTATGTGATGTGAGAAAGACTTGGCAGGCTTTGCTGCCTTTGAAGCTGAAGTAAGGAGGCAATGAGCTAAGGAATATGGACAATGTCTAAAAACTGGTAATGGCAAATACATTCTCCCTTAAGTCTTCAGAAGGTAGTGTACCCAAGATATCTTTATTTCAATCTAATGAGATCCTTGTTAAATTTTAACTACAAAGATGTAAGATAATATCTGTTTGTTTTAAGCCACTAGGTTTGTAATAATATTTTACAGTAACAACAGAAAATGATAACAGCATCTATTTTTACTTCCACTGGTTAAGATTGTCTGGTTTAATGTAAAGTGGTATCCTGGACTCTCCTAAAGTTCCCATTGCATACAATCATGATGCCTTGACTTTCTCTGGCCATGTGATAACAGATGACCTAAGATGGGTCAGAACTTTCTCCCTACAATTTGAAACTTGACCAGAGGAAAAGAAATATAGAAAGTGGAGAGTTTGTGTTCACCCTTAAAGATATTTTTCCTGTTCCCTAGCTCTCCACAGCTGCCTAGATTTTGCTTCTGAGTCCAAGTTTGGTACAATTGTTTCAATATTTTTGCCTAGACCATGTTCTTCCAATAAGTATGTTTTGCGCTAAAGCTAACCATTATTGTATTATTTTGATTGAATTTCTAACACTTTAATTGACAAACACTTGCAGGTAATTTATTTGCAATTTCATTCATTCGCTTATTCATTTTCATTAAACTTATATGTTAGGGTTGTCTTCTGAAGACAACAAGAAAACTCAAAAAAGGAGTAATTTGCATGGTAGAAATCATATTCCAGATTCTGTAGTTTGGATAAAAAAGGAAAGAAATTTTACAACATGTAGGTTATTATATTATATTAATGATATTATTATATTATATTATATTATATCATATTATATTATAGGACTTTACATATGGGAATGAATAAAGAGTAAGGCATGAACCCCCAGAACAGTACCTTCATCACAGTGAGCACATAGCTATTTGTTCAATGAATTGATCAACATATGGGATTAACATTTATAAAATAATGATGGTCATAAGGCAAGTTAATGGAAAGCTCACAGCCAATGAAAAATGAATAAAACTGTTCATATAAAGTGAGATTTATCAGCTATGTCTCTTTGACTTGAAAGGAGATTTAAGAAAGAACATGGAGGAGTAAAGAAATAGAAATATAAGCAATGAGATATATTCAAAATGCTAATGAATAAAGGAGAGGAAGTACTCAGTGGGAAATGTGGTCCGAGGAGCCCTTGACACACTCATACGACTTGAAGAAAATAAAATAATAATAATAATAATAATCATCATCATCATCTGGAAGATTTTTACCTAAATACAGAATTCATGTATACAAAATAACAGGAAGAATAAAAAATTTCCCCAGGTTTTCATTTGAAAAATGTCAAACACACAAAAAAGTTGCACAAATAATAAACACCCATGTATCTTTTACTTAAACTGTTAATATCTTGCTTAATTTCTGCCTTTCTCTGTCTCTGTATGTATGCAAATATACATATATATGTGTGTAAATAGACAGTATTTTTTTATTTTTTTATTGATTATGCTGTTACAGTTGTTCTATTCCCCCTTTATTCCCCTCCACCCTACCCCTCATCCCCACCATTACCCCCCTTTAGTTTATGACCATGTGTCTCAAGTCCTTTAGATTCTATATTTCCCATGCTATTCTTGCCCCCCCCCATCTATTTTCTATCTACTGTCCATGCTACTTATTTTCTGTACCTTCTCCCCCCTTCTCCTCCTCCCACTCTCCTGTTGCTAACCCTCCTTGAGATCTTCATTTCTATGTTTCCACTCCTGATCTAGCTGTCCTTTTAGTTTGCTTTTGTTTTAGGTGTGGTTGTTAATAACTGTGAGTTTGTTGTCCTTTCACTGTTCATGTTTCTTTAACTTCTTTTTCTTAGATAAGTCCCTTTAACATTTCATATAATAAGGGCTTGGTGATGAACTCCTTGAATTTGATCTTATCTGAGAAGCACTTTATCTGTCCTTCCATTCTAAATGAAAGTTTTGCTGGATAGAGCAATCTTGGTTGTAGGTCTTTAGATTTCATGACTTGGAATACCTCTTTCCAGCCCCTTCTTGCCTGTAAGGTCTCTTTTGAGAAATCCGCTGACAGTCTGATGGGGACTCCTTTGTAGGTGACTGTCCCCTTAGCTCTTGCTGCTTCTAGGATTCTCTCCTTCATTTTAATCTTGGCTAATGTAATTACGATGTGCCTTGGTGTGTTCCTTCTTGGGTCCAACTTCTTTGGTACTCTCTGAGCTTCCTGGATTTCCTGGAAGTCTATTTCCTTTGCCAGATTGGGGAAATTCTCCTTTATTATTTGTTCAAATAAGTTTTCCACTGGTGGCTGTGCCTTTCCCCCTTCTGGTACCCCTATAATTCGGATATTGGAGCGTTTAAAGATGTCCTGGAGGTTCCTAAGACTCTCCTCATTTCTTTGAATTCTTGCTTCTTGACTCTTTTCTGTTTGGCCATTATTTGCTTTCTTCTGGTCCACTCCATTGATTTGAGTCCCAGTTTCCTTTTCATTGCTATTGGTGTCCTGTGCAATTCCATTCATTTCAATTAGTTTTGCCTTCATATGTTTGTCTAATTTGTGGCTATAATCAACCAGTTCTGTGAGGATCCTGATGACCAGTGTTTTAAACTGTGCGTCTGTGAGTTTTGCTGTTTCTTCATTGCTTAGATCTATTGGCTCTGGGGCTCTGAGATCCTCCTGTGCCATTCTTGGTCTGTTCGGGCCCTTTAAGTGTGAGAAGCAGGGCCTTGGATTCCCAGGTCGCTGGGTTGTGACGCTATATGTGGGGGCATGGTCAGAGAGGGGAAATGGCGGCCCCCTCTGCCGCTTCTCACAGCTGGGTGAGGATTAGGGTCTTAGGTGGCTCACATGGGCCGGGCCACTCAGAGTCGCTGGGTTAAGACGCTGTATGTGGAGGTGGGGTCAGAGCAGGGAAGTGGCGGCGCCCTCCACTGCCGCTTGCCGTGGGGACCAGCCGGCCCAGTCCAACTTTCCACTGCCTCGCCTGTCCACCTGCGCACAAATGCGCGACCTCAGTCAACAGGCAGCCCCAGGCCCGGCTGTCTCCCCCGAGGTCGCTCGCCTGGTTGCTCGCTGGGTCACTCACTAGGTCTGACCCTGCGCCTGGATTCCGCGGGCCTGAGTGTGTCTGGCCCAGTCCTCCTGTGCAACCCTGCTCCACCAGCCGCTGGTTTCGCCCCTTAGCGGTCAGGCTGAAGAATTTGTTGTTAACGGACTTCCGAAAAATTCAATTTTCCGTGTTCTGGCTGTGTTTTCTGTTGCTAATATTTAGTTTTCTCTAATCTTGGTTGTGTGAGAAGGCACGGTACATCCACCTATGCCTCCATCTTGGTGGAAGTCCGACACAGTATTATATTAATAGGTTTTGCCACATAAATATGGTTCAGGAAAAAAGTATGTGACACATTGTCATTTTAAGTATTTCTGACATTACTTTTTTTGGCTGAAACATTTGAGAGGAATCATAACACCACAAACATTTAACATAAATATTTAAACACATATCTCCTAAACACAAAGTCATTCTCTTATATAACCACACACACAAAATAAACCCACTCTGAAATTTTAGCACTGACAAAATAATACTGTCTAATATTGAGAGAGTTATCAGAAAGTGGTATCACCTTGATAGTGAAATAGGAGTTTCCCCCTTTGTGTTCCCCCTATAGCAACAATAATTTGGCAGCCACCCACAGGAAAAAGTGCCACTGTGAATGATTTGGGATCTAGGTAAGATATTGTAAAACCTAAGTGGAGCCCAAGTCTATCACGGTTATTTTGAGAAGGTAGTCAAAAAATGAATAGTCAACCTATAGAAAGGGAGAAAATATCTGTATATATGATAAGGGATTAATATCCAAATTATACAAAGAACTCATATAACTCAATAGCAAAAAATAAACAGATAAAAAGATGGGGAAAAGCCTTGATTAGACATATAGCCAAAGAAAGTATACAAATGGCCAAAGGTACATGAAATGATGGTCATCTTTACTAATTATGAATAAAATACAAATCAAAACTACAGCCCTGGCTGGTGTAGCTCAGTGGATTGAGCGCGGTCTTGCGAACCAGACAATCGCAGTTCAATTCCCAGTCAGGGCACATGCCGGGGTTGCAGGCTGGTTCCTTGCAGGCCAGTTCCCAGCAGGGGATGCACAAAAGGCAACCATACATTGATGTTTCTCTCCCTCTCTCCTTCCCTTCCCCTCTAAAGATAAATAAATAAAATTTAAAAGAAAACTACAATGATAAACTATTGTCCATAATCGCCAGCTACTATCAATACAGGAGATAACAAATATTGGTCAAGGTGTGGAAAAAATAGAACCCTTATACATGCTTGGTGGAAATGTAAATTAGTACACCCATTATGGAAAACAGTATGCCAGCTCCACAAAAAATTAAAAACAGAGCTACCATATGATCCAGTAACCCCATTTCTGGATATATATTCAAAGGAAATTAAATTACTATCTTGAAATAACTCCACTCAAAGATCATGTATGAATGATCCATGGACATGGACAACAGTGTGGGAATTAACTGGGAACAGGGGATGGATGGGTAGAAGAGGGCAAAGGGGGAAAATTGGGACATCTGTCTTATAAGTACCGTGCACTAACTGATTGCACCACTGGAGCTTCAACATCTGTAATAAATTAACAATAAAAAAGAAATATCTCCACTCCCATGTTCATTGCAACATTATTCACAATAGCCAAGGTATGGAAATAACCTAAATATTCTTTCATATATTAATGGATAAATAAAATGTGATATTAAATAACTATAAATAAATGAAGGGGTAAATGTTTTAAAAGGTCAGTGTAAAAAAAGACAAGTCTATAGCAAAAAACACAGCGTATAAATAGAAAAAAAGATACTCACTTTTTGAGAAATACTTAAAGATGAAAAACAGCCTCTATGTGATAACTTTTGGAAGAAAATTAAATAATTAATCATTTTATATTTCATAAATCATCATGCACAGGTAAAATATTATCTTAAGAAGGACCTAAAAATTGAATTCTAGTCCTGCTTAATCACTTACATACATGACTGCCTTGATGAGATCATTAATTTTTGCACTTTAATGTCTACCTTCACAGACACACAAATTGAATAAAACTAATATTAGCAAAAATCTACAAAGGATCAAGGATCCAAATGGAGAACTGAATTCATACTGAGATACATATACAGCAGTGAAGAATTAAAACACTACTATGTACCATCTTTAAAGATGAATCTCACTATATAATTTTGTGAGAAATAAACCAGGCACATAATCATACCTACAACATTACTTAAGTGATATAATGTTAAAAACAAGCACAGTTAATATATGCTTACATAAATAGTGCTAGTGTTTGCCTTTGGATTGAAGATATTAGGAATTGGAAGGAGAGAAAATTGAGGTTTCTAGGATCATGATGGCATCCTATACCTTGACCTCTGTAGTGATTTAAAAAAAAAAACTATTGGGTCTTTAAATTATGCTTTATTCACTATTTTATAAATTTTTATTAAAAAGTAATTAAAATGTAAAATGGATAATTCTGGGTAGTATCAGCTTAACTCTAAAACTCCCAACATATCCTATAATATAGTAAACAAAAACCAGAGGAACAAGTAAAATCACACACATGTTTTGTGCTTGACATAACAGTGTAGAATGCTCAAACTTTAAATTACCTGCAAAAAAAGCTGAACAACATATCTCAATGTTGTCAGACAACAGGGACAATTTGACAGAACTGTGAAAAAATAAGGAGGGAAATAAAACCACCTCCGGAAAGAGAAACTTCACGTTAATGAGAAAAAAAAAAAAACTGGGGGAGAAAGCATGAGTTAGGTCAGTCAGAAGACTAAGGATAGAGATTTTTTTAAATCTTTTTAAAATTTAATTATTGTTCAACTACAGTTTTCTGTCTTTTACTCCCATCCCAGCCCACCCCTCCCCAGTGATTTAAAAATGTGACTATGACTCAAGCAGGCAATCCTGGAAAGATAATGTTTGGATAGGAGGAGAGGACAAAAGGATTAAAAGAGAGAGTTCCCTATGGAAATTGCATAGTAAAAATAAAAATAAAAATAAAATATTTATGATCTCTAAACACAAAAAAAGAAATAAAATGAAATGAAGTGAAAATAAACTAAGGACATTCAAACCCTGTATTCACATCTCTCACCTTTAAAATAGAAAGAAAATATTACTCAGGAATGAAATAATGTTTTGCTGCACTACAGAAAAGTATGCACTTGAACTAAGAATTTCATAAAACATTTTGAATTACCAACACTGTCCATGGATAGTTGAATTCACATTCTCCATCCAATCAAGACTATAGAAATAAAACAAAACACAATCAAATTAGCTGGGGGGAAAGTTTTCAAATATCTTGATGAAAAAGCAGAACTCATAATGCTGCATTCCAAAATGAAATAAACACTCTCAAACAAGCCTTTGAATATATATGTATACATATGCAAAATACATCTACAAAGATATAAACACAAACTTTGAAGAATAAATTAAAAAATTAAAAGCAGAAATATACAAAAGCAAAAGACACTCAATGAACCTGATGACATTGTTAATATTTAGAAGAGAAGACAAAATCATGTTAGGAATGAAAAGTAAATTACAGGCTGCACAAGGAAGAATAGAATAGAATAGAATAGAATAGAATAGAATAGAATAGAATAGAATAGAATAGAATAGAATAGAACAGAACAGAACATAAAAGGACAACTGAAAAGAATCAAAATGTATCCAAAGAATGAAAATGAGACAGAGAAAATGCTTACAGAGAAAGTGGCTGAAATGGGAAACAGTCAAAAATGTTTGACATGGTATATAATTGGAGTCCCTGAAGACTATAAAGAAAGTGATAGAGTGAACTTAGCACTTACAAC
This sequence comes from Artibeus jamaicensis, assembly GCF_021234435.1. Lineage (NCBI taxonomy): Eukaryota > Metazoa > Chordata > Mammalia > Chiroptera > Phyllostomidae > Artibeus > Artibeus jamaicensis. The sequence continues at coordinate 1,727,614 of NW_026522028.1, read as the reverse complement.
TTAATCATAGAAAACCTTCCTGGAAAAAAATCAAAGACCTAAAGTTTTGAGTTACATGGACTCAGTGGTTACCAGAAACAAATAACCTTAATGATGAACTTCAATGTAGTATTTAAATTATTAAACTTACTTTCGAGACAAAGGAAACTATTCTCAGTATATCCAGTCAAAAAGATCAAGTGGTTTTCCAAAGCAAGAGAATTAGAATAATATCATGGCCTGGCTTGTGTAGCTCAGTTGGTTGGGTGTTGTTCCATGAACTAAATGGTTCTGGGTTCTATGTGCAGTCAGGGTACATGCCTGGGCTATGAGTCAGTCTCCAGTCAAGGCACATACCAAAAGGAACCAGTCAATGTTTCCCTCTTGCATTGATGTTTCTTTCCCTCTCTTTCTCCCTTTTTTCCTCTCTCTCTAGAATAAATAAAATATAAAAATTAGGGCCCTGGCTTGTGTAGCTCAGTGGATTGAGCGTGGGCCTGTGAACCAGAGTATTGTGGTTCAATTTCCAGTCAGGGCACATGCCTGGGTTGCAGGCCAGTTCCCAGCAGGGGACCCACGAGAGGCACAATAGGGAGAGGTATATTTCTCTCCCTATCTCCTTTCCTTCCTTTGTAAAGATAAATAAATAAAATCTTTTTTAAAAAGATAAAAATTAGACTAATTTCACACTTCTCAAAAAAACATACAAAGCAATGTAACAACAAAGCAGCACGTTTAAAATATTCAAAGACTAAAAGCATGAACCAAGGATTTTCTATCCAGCCAAAATCTCTTTTTAATATCAAGGCTACAGAAAAACATTTTTAAACATTTAACAGCTCAGAGAATTCATGATCTTTTTAATGAAGTCTACTACAAGATAAATTTCATCCAAATGAGATGGTTAGGGCCAAATACTTAGTGTAGAACATTTCATAATTTACTTGATAATATAAAAATAAAGCAATGATGGAGACAATGATAAAATAATATTTTGTACAATATGTATACATGTTATGTGCTATGTGATCTGACAAAGTAAAAACAACATAAATAAATTGGGATATTTCAGAGAGGGAATGAAAAAATAGGATAAGCTCATTGCTTGTTTAATAGTGCTAGCTGTAAGGTTAAGGGATATGATTTAAAAGCAACAAATTAGATAGTAAAGAATTGAATTAAATAAAAAGAATGGATGAATAAAGACAGTAAAAATATATAAATACAAAGGTAAGCACAGAACACTTAATTACCAAAAGAAATTTTAAAACTAAAGTGACAGAGAAACACATAATGTAGAGTAATACACATAATAAAACATAACAGGGTTAAGACCAAATAGAGCAATCTTGTCAATAAATATGAATAGGCTTAGTACACCTATTAAATAAAAACAGTTTTTAATTTGACTTGCAAACAAGAAAAATGCATATGCTATATACAGGGACACACAAAAAATAAAATGATTTAGGAAAACAAAAAATGGAAGGATGGATATTAAAAATACTCCAGGAAAATGGCAAATAAACAATAAATTTGGAGAAGTGATACTGTTATCAGGTAAATAGTAATTTAAAGAAAAATGTATTAAATTTGAAAAATAAGTTCATTTTATTGTTAAAAGACACAATCATAATTAAGATGAAATTATTATATCTGTCACTAGTTAATAGAGGAACTACCATTTTAAGCACAAAATTTAAAAGATGCAAAAGAAGCATAAGGAGAAAAATAATTACTGGAATGATCAATAGAGTTTTTAACACACTATTCTCAGTGCAAGATAGATCAAATGGGCAAATTAAGTAAAAAACGATCTATGGATGTCCCTGAGATGGCAATGTAGTAGATGTTAGCCTTCAACTCTTATCTTCTCAACCCCTTCAAAGATCAACAATGAGATAGCTATTCACAAACAAAACCAGGTGTGGGAGTGATCTGAAGGCCACTGAAGAAACTTCAGCAAAACAGTGGAACAAAAATCCCAAGAATAAGTACACAGGAAAAGAATGAAGACAGTGTGATTCTGTCTACATCATCTCATCCCCTTAGTTATCATGGCTCAACTCGAAGAGGTAGTTTCCCAGATAGAAATAAATCCCCTTAAAAGGGGAGAGTAGAGTGAGAAACCTTTGCTAGCCTTAGGGGCACTGCACAAAAGTTCCACTTTGGTTTCACCCCACCCAGATTGGTAAAGCTGAGACATATAGAGACAGTTAGGAAAAAAGGAAGGTAAGCAAGAAGTACAGATAGCATCCCTACAGCAGAAGCAGTTGTGGTTCATAGTGACCAGGTCTACAAATAAATCAAACAGATTTTGCCATTGAAGAAACTCAGCCATCATGGACCCACTAAGATTTCTCCAGGTTATGCCCCACTGGTATTCATGTTTGATGACGAGAGCCACCTGAGTGTCTGCCCCCTTTTCCCACTCCCCAGTCAGCCTCAGAAGAGCATTAGCAGCAAGCCCAGGCCTCTGTGACTGTGCCAGCACAAGATGTCAGCATGTAACTATACCCATGCCACTGATCCCTAGTCAAATGCACATACTCAGGATTAGTTTCTACAGTTGCACACCACTGGCCTAATACTCACTACCAGTATGCATGCCCAAGGGGAGACTGTGAAACCACAAAAGAGTATGCTGACAGTGAAGATTACCACAGTTGGACAATGTGTGGACATCACTATCCTCAGCTACCACTACTGCCTGTACTGGTCCCTAGCCACTGGAACTGAAGGTGCTGCTGGAGACCACAACAGCACTTTCAGCCACTGCAGACAATTTGCAATGCTTGCCAAGAACCAAAAACTTGTTGCTGTGGACCCCAATGGCCTGGAATGAATAGACACTAGCCTACTCCCATCTTTTTCCTACCTGATATTACCACACATCTCTCACTTTGTGTCCTGTACCACTAGCAACAGGTTCACAGCATGGTCCAGCATGTCTCCACCCACAGGTGAAAGTCTTTCTTTACCAAAGTCAATCCATAAAGACTATAATAGGTGATTCTTTCTTCGAATGTGCAGACACCCATGGAAGGCTATAGGGAACGTGAAGAATCAGGGAAACATGAATCTACCAAATGAAAACACGAAATCTCCAGTAACTGACCCAAAAGAAATGAGGATCAGAAATTGCCTGACAAAGAACTCAACAAATTATTTGAAGAGGCACATAGAGCTAAAAGAAAACAGACTATTTAACATTAGTCTAACATTAGAAAAACAATAAAAGAACAAAAGAAGTTCAACAAAGAAATAGAAAACATAAAAAACCCAGAAATTTGACTTCCGCCAAGATGGAGGCATAGGTGGAAACACCTTGAGTCCTCGCACAACCAAATCTAAAAACAACAAAGTTTTAACAACAATAAACGCAACCAAACCACACAGAAAATCGACAATATGGAGTCTGAAAACATCGAAATGCTCAGCTAAACCGGTGAGGGGGCGAAGCCAGCAGCAGAGTGGGTTGGCCAAAAAGATCCCCGACCGGGGTCGTGCACAGGCAGCGGGAAGCGAGGATCCCAGGTGCAGGCTACCTAGCAGCAGACACAAGGAAGAGGCAAGGCTGGCTGTCTGTAGTCGGTCAAGCATTTGCATGCAGATAAACCAGTGAAGAGGTGAGCCTTGAGACCACACGGCGCAGGGCAGCGGGCTCGCACATTTCCGCTCAGATAAACAAGCTGGGGGGGGGGGCAAGTGGTGGGATGGACTGGGTGAGAGGAGAGGACCCCCATTGCTCCCTCTCTGACCCCGCCCCCACATACAGCATCACAAACCAGCGACCTGGGTGGCCCCGCCCTGGTTAACAACTAAGGCTCCGCTCCTCATACACAACAGGCACAAACAGATCAAAACATGGCTCAAGAACAACTCAGAGCCCCAGAGCTGATAAATCTAAGTGATGAAGAAATAGCCAAACTTTCAGATGCACAGTTCAAAACACTGGTGATCAGGATCCTCACAGAACTGGTTGATTTTAGTCACAAATTAGAGGAACATATGAAGGCTAAACTAATTGAAATGAATGGTAATGCACAGGAAACCAATAATAATGGAAAGGAAACTGGGACTCAAATCAAGGAAGTAGACCAGAAGGAAGGAAGAAATGACCAAACAGAAAAGAATGAAGAAACAAAAATTCAAAAAAATGAGGAGAGGCTTAGGAACCTCCAGGAAATCTTTAAACATTCCAGCATTCAAATTATAGGGGTACCAGAAGGGAAAGAGGAACAGTCATGAGTGGAAACCTTATTTGAACAAATAATAAAGGAGAACTTCCCCAATCTGGCAAAGGAAATAGACTTCCAGGAAATCCAGGAAGCTCAGAGAGTACCAAAGAAGTTGGACCCAAGAAGGAACACACCAAGGCACATCATCATTACATTAGCCAAGATTAAAATGAAGGAGAGAATCCTAAAAGCAGCAAGAGATAAGGGGACAGTCACCTACAAAGGAGTCCCCATCAGACTGTCAGCAGATTTCTCAAAAGAGACCTTACAGGCAAGAAGGGGCTGGAAAGAAGTATTCCAAGTCATGAAAACCAAAGACCTACATCCAAGATTGCTCTATCCAGCAAAGCTTTCATTTAGAATGGAAGGACAGATAAAGTGCTTCTCAGATAAGATCAAATTCAAGGAGTTCATCATCACCAAGCCCTTATTATATGAAATGTTAAAGGGACTTACCTAAGAAAAAGAAGATAAAAAAGATGAACAGTGAAAGGACAGGAAACTCACAGTTATCAACAACCACACCTAAAACAAAAGCAACTTAAGAAGACAGCTAGATCAGGAGTGAACCATAGAAATGAAAATCACGTGGAGGATTAGCAACAGGGCAGTGGGAGGAGAAGCGGGGAGAAGGTACAGAAAATAAGTAGCATGGACAGTAGATAGAAAATAGATAGGGGGAGGGTAAGAATAGCATGGGAAATATAGAATCTAAAGAACTTGAGACACGTGTTCATGAACTAAAGGGGGGGATGGTGAGGGAGGGGTGTGCAGGGTGGAGGGGAATAGAACAAATGTTATGGCATAATCAATAAAAAATACTTTGGAGAGAAAACAAGGTTTGGCTCTTATGAGGAAGAGATTTTAATGTTGTTAAAACATTTTTTTATTAATAAAAAAATAAATGCTGAAAAAAAAGAAAATAAAAAACCCAGAAATTTGAATTGAAGAATGAAATGACTGAACTGAAGAATTCAATAGACAGCTTCAATATCAGATTTGACTAAACAGAAGAATCAGTGAGCCATAATAAAGAACTATTGAAATTATGTAATGAGAGGAGCAAAAAGAAAATAGAATAAAAAAAGAATGAAGGAAGTCTATGGGAATAATGAGGCAATATTAAGGAAAATGACATGTATCATTGGAGTCCCAGGGGAAAAGAGAGAGAAAGGAGTAGGAAGTTTAGTTAAAGAAATAATGGTTGAGAACTTCCCAAACCTAAAGAGACATCTGGACATCTAAGTTCATTAAGTTGATGGGTCATCTAAAAATTTTAATCCAAAGTCAATTTTATCCAAGTTACATTATAATAAAACTTTCTAAAATCAAAAACAATGAGAGAATTTATTTTTATTTTTATTTTAGTTGTTGTTCAAGTATAATTTTCTGCTTTTTACCCCCTTCCCAGCCCACTGCCCCTAGCCCTCCCCAATGAGAGAAATTTTAAAACAGCAGAGAAGAAAACTTCTCTCGTGCAAGGAAACCCCATCATGCTATCAGAGGATTTCTTAGTAGAGGCTTTTCAGCCTAGAAAATAATGGAATGCTATATTCAAAATGCTGGAGAAGGAAGGAAGGGAAGAAGAAAAGAGGGAAAGAAGGAAGGAAGAAAAGAAAGAAAGAAGGAGAGAAAGAAAGAAAAAAAAGAAGAGAAAAAAGAAAGAAGCAAAAGGAAGGGAGAAAGAAAGCCCACCAAGAATACTTTACCCAACAGGTTGTTCTTCAGAAATGGTGGTGAGATAAAGAATTTCACTAATAAACAAAAGGTGAGGGAGCTCATCACCATTAGACCTGCCTTAGGAGAAAGGCTAAAAGGAATTATTCAAATGGAAATAAAAGGGCTCTAATTAATAACATGAAGACATATGAATATATATAAATATACACTGGTAAAGATAAGTATATACTCAGATTCATAATAATCTAATACTGTAATAAGATGGTGTGTTAAGCATTTACTTTAGTATGAAGACTAAAGGACAAAAGTATTAAAAATAGTTGTAGCTACATTAATTTCTTAGTGGATACACAATATAAAAAATGCAATTGTGACACTAAAAACATAAAAGAAAAGAATCAAATGGCAGAGTTTTGTACACAATTGAATTTAAATTGTTATCAGCATAAAATATACTGCTATGTCAATAAGATGTTTCACATAAACTTTACTGTAACCAAAACAAAAAAACCCCTACAGTATATTCATGTAAGAAAAAAGAGAAGGAAATCAGAACATACTATTACAGAAAACCACCAATTCTCAAAGGAAGGCAGCAAAAAAGGAAGAAAAGAAAAAAGGAAACTAAAAAACAGATAGAAAACAATAAATAAGATAGCATTAGCTATCAATAATTTCTCTAAATGTAAGTAGATTGAATGATCCAATCAAAAGACAAAGAATGGAAAAATGAATTTTTTTAAAAAGACCCAACTCTATGGTGCCTACAAGATACTCACTTCAAATGTTCATATGATCAGTATCTACTATCTCAAATATATGAAGAACTATTACTGAGTAAGAGAGCAACAATAAAAAGGCAACCCAATATAAAAATTGACAAATTACCAAAAAAAAAAAGTTTTACCAAATAAGATACACAAATAATCAATAAGCAAATGAAAGAAATTACCAATATTATCAGTCATTAAGGAAATGAAAATCAAAACTACAATTAGATTATGTGCCATACATACTACGATGGCTATAATAATAATAAAATAGAAACTACTGCATTCATGAGGATATGCAGAAATTAGATCCCTCAAACATTTCTGGTAGGAAGGTAAAATTAGGCATCATTGTGAAAAAGTTTGATACTTCCTCATACAGTTAAACACAGAGTTACCATATAACTCAGCCATACCATTGCCAGGTATGTACTGAAAAGAATTTAAAAAATATTCACTGAACATTGTGTATAAGAATGTTCATAATAGAATATTCATAATAGCCAAAAAGTAGAAACAACCCAAATGTTCAGCAACTAATGAACTGATAAACAAAATGTGATGGTATTATAGTGTCAAAATGAAATGCTATTCAGCCATAAAAAGAAATGAAATTCTGACATGTGATACAACGTAAATGGGCCTTGAAAATATCATTCTAAGTGAAAGAAGCTAGTCATAAAAGAACACACAGTATATGATTCTGTTTATATGAAATGTCTATAGCAGACATATCAGTAGAGATGGAATACACATCAGTTCACACAGGGTTAGGGGATCACAGACTGAATAGGAAGTCTGCTAATTTGGGGTGATAAAAACATTCTGTATTTAGATACTGGTAATAGTTGTACAACTTTAAGAATATATGAAACATCATTAAATTGTACATGTTCAAATATTGAATTTCATAATACGGGAATGGTTTCTCAATTTTTTCCTTTTTTTCACTTTTCTAAAATTTTATTTTTAAGTATATTTTATTGATTATGCTATTACAGTTCTCCCAATTTTCCCCTCTTTGTCCCCTTCCACTTTGCATCCCCCAACCATCCAGCATTCCCTACCCTTACTTCATGTCTATGGGTTGTACATATAAGTTCTTTGAATTCTCTGTTTCCTATACCATTCTTGAACTCTCCCCATCTATTTTATGCCTACCAATTATGCTTTTTATTCCCTGTACCTTTCCCCCTATTCTTCCCCACTGAAAACCCTCCATGTGATGTCCATTTCTCTGATTCTGTTCCTGTTCTAGTTGTTTGTTTAGTTTTTGTTATCACTCTTTTTTATTTTTTTAGGTTCAGATATTGATAGCTGTGAGTTTGTTGTCATTTGAATGTTCATAGTTTTTAAAAAGATTTTATTTATTTATCTTTAGAGGGGAAGGGAAGGAGAGAGGGAGAGAAATATCAATGTATGGTTGCCTCTCGTGTGCCCCCTGCTGGGAACTGGCCTGCAACCCAGGCATGTGCCCTGACAGGGAATTGAACCATAATACTCTGGTTCGCAGGCCCACGCTCAATCCACTGAGCTACACCAGCTGGGGCTGAATGTTCATAGTTTTTTATCTTCTTCAATTTCTTAGATAAATCTCTTTAACTTTTCGTATAATAAGGCTTTCTGATGATGAGCTCTTTTAACTTGACCTTATCTGGGAAGCACTTCATCTGCCCTTCCATTCTAAATGATAACTTTGCTAGATAAAGTAATTGCCTTTCATGACTTGGAATACTTCTTTCCAGCCCCTTCTTGCCTATAAGGTTTCTTCTGAGAAATCAACTGATAGTCTTATGGGAACTCCTTTGTAGAAAATTCTCTCCTTTCCTCTTGATGCTTTTAAGATTCTCTCTTTCTTTTTAATCTTGGGTAGTGTAATTATGTTGTGCCTTGGTGTGTTTGTCCTTGGGTCCAATTTCTTTGGGACCCTCTGTGTTTCCTGGACTTCCTGAAAGTCTGTTTCCTTCACCAGATTGGGGAAGTTTTCCTTAATTATTTGTTCAAATAAGTCTTCAATTTCTTGCTGTTGTTCCTTCTGGCACCCCTATAATTCAGATATGGGAATGTTTAAAGTTTTCCCAGAGGTTCCTAAGCCTTTCTTTATTTTTTTTTTTGAATTCTTGTTTCTTCATTCTGTTCCAGTTGCATGTTTATTTCTTCCTTTTGATCCAAATCATTGATTTGAGTCCTGGTTTCCTTTCTGCCACTTTTGGTTCCCTGAATATTTTGCTTTATTTCACTTTGGGTATCTTTCATTTGTTCTTTCATTTTTGCGACCAAGCTCAATCAATTCTGTGAGCATTTTGATCACCAGGGTTTTGAACTCTCCATCTTATAGGTTAGCTATCTCCTCATCGCTTGGCTTTCTTTCTGGAGTTTTGTTCTGTTCTTTCATTTGGGCTCTATTTCTTTGACTCGGCACACCTGTTAATTTATAAGGGAGTGGGGCCTTAGGTATTCACCAGGGCAGGGCAAACCTCTTTGCTGCATTGTGGTGCTGTCTGTGGGGGAGGGGTCAAAGGAGGGGCAATGCAGCTCACTTGCTTGGCTCTAGCCCCACTTTCCAACGAACTCGGAAAGACTGGCAGTTTCTCCCACTGTGGCAACCCCCACCATAGTCCACAGTCAGCTCTGAGTTTCAGTTTCCCATTCAGTCAGTGCCGCCTGTGCAGTCCACCACCTTGCCTCAGGTTCTCTCTGTCAGCCTGTCTTACTTGTCTGTTGCTTTAATTCCTTTATTTTCAGAGTTCCATGCAGTTTGATTTTCTGGCACTTCTGATTGTTTATTACTTTTAGATTGGTTGTTATCCTCCTTTTGCTTGTGTGAGGAAGTGAAGTGTTTCTATAACTATGCCTTCATCTTGGCCAGAATTCCTGTATCTTAATTTTTAAAATGAATGATATTGTTTCAGTTGAAATCTTTGTGAATCTTAGGGTGCAGACTTTGCTCCTCCTACAGTTTAGATTTCTAATTCTCCCCAAACACTTTAAAAACAAAGTTTGTCTTGGGAATAGGTGTGATTCACAGAAGTAAATGTTAAATAGTAAAAAAAAAAGATGAGATTTTTCTTGCTTTTTCTTCATACACTTGACAAGTCTGGTTTTCTAGTAATGATGGAATTATATGCAGTAAAGCACAGGTGGCAAACACAAGGCCTGCAGGCTGAATCTGGGACTCTACCTTGTTTTATCTAGCCCAGCACCTTGTTTCTACCAGGCGGGTGGCAGCACTGAGCTCCTTACCCTCAGTTAAGAAGTAGTTACATTTGTACAGTCCTAAAATTACATTTGACCCTTTGAAGGCAACCGTGGACCTGATGTGGCCCCTGGTGAAAATGAGCTTGACACCCCTGCAATAAAGGAAAATGACATGTAGCAAAAAAATATCGATGTTGACAACCTTCCCCTGATGTGCCAGAGCCTCTGATTTCAGCAACAAGGATATGTGATAATTATAGAGCAGGAAAGGATATAAGGAGGCCCTTTGTGTGAGTAAACAATATGAGCAGATAGACACAAATTAACATCTTAGACTGACATGCAGAGTTGCTTGAAAGTTATACGTAGTGGTGGGGTCCTTCTATTTGGGGCCTTCACATGTGAAACATTTATTTCACATATTTTAGTAAAATAAATCTAATAGTTCAGTCAATTCTGAAATGCTAAATTCTCTAATATAATATGGGCTTTTTCAGGAGATGCATAAACCCTTGCTTTGTGAGTTAAATCTGGCTATAAGTGAAATTTAACAGTGGGCTTTCTTCTAAAGTAAAACACACTCCCCCTGGGTGTATTTCTGTCAGTGATGTTTGGCTTATGATGTATTCTGATATGGAAGCCAGAGGGTTATGTCACATCTCTGTGAGAGGAGGGTAGGGTGTTCTGGGAATGTTCAGACATCCTATGCTTGGCTAGGAAATGGAAACAATTAGTAAGGTGGTTACATTAAGTTTGTAAATTATAATTAAAACTGTGTGCATTTGATGAATACCAAGTATTTTACTTATTAGCTACTCAATTTTGAGCTAGTTACTTAACATCTTTGAGCCTAAAAAACAGACTATGATTTGTGATGGTAACAGCAAATTAGGACCTTAAAGATTGGTTTGGAGGATAAAATGTATAAATGAAGGTACAACTTTTAGAACTGTGTTTAGTAAAGAAATAGACCTCAAAGTTTTGCATTTTTATTATTTCTCACTAGAGTAGGAGGGTGTTGTGGTGGTTATGGGAATAGGGGAGGAAGAGCAAAGAGAAAGGACAGGAGAATTATTGGAGCCTGAGCCAGTGTGCCCCGAGGGAAAGCCTGGATAAGGTATTATTGTACAACTCTTGGGAAGGTATGCCGAGTCACACGGACACTGGATAACTGAAGGGGTGCAAAACCCAGAAATACAGATTGATCAAACACATCTAGCATGTAGCCCATATCACAGTTTTGCCCACCTTGGACATTCCTCTCCACTTCACTGGCAGAATAATTTCAAGTCATTTCTGTCCTCTTTTCTTAAAACTCAGCAGAGATCAAAGATTTGGACCCAGATAGAAGCCAATAACAGGAAATTCTTGTCAAAAATCACTGGAAATTAATTCAGAATTATTCCTTATATTAAAGGTCAGCTTAACACTGAATGGCCAATCAGCTACTAAAGCTCAGGAGGCTATTTGTCTTTGAAGTTGAGGTCTTTTTTTTACCTTAACAGCTATCTTCTTTCTTTCAAATGCCTTTGAATTTTTAATCTAAATTTCAGTAATTTGAAAAAAATGGACAAATAACCCAATAGAAGATATAAAGACATGAACAGGCCTTTCACAGAAGAGAATTTATTAGAAGAGGAAAATCTGTGAAAGATATTAAGCCATATTAGTACCAAGGAAATGCAAATCAGTGCCATGATAAGAAGTCATTTTGCCCTCATTTTACTGGTGAAAGTAAGAAATCTGATAATATGGACTGGATAATACTAAGTGTTGGAGAAGATCTGGATTGCCATTATTTCTTAGACATTGTAGGAAAAAGTATAAATTAGGACAGACTGAAAAACAGTTAGCAGTGTCTTGAGGAGATGAACATTCATATACCCTATAATCTGGCCATTTCTCTAGTAGTGATATACCAGAAGATATTCCTGCACATATTACACAGGAAGATATACACAGAAATTTTCACTGTAGCTCATTTTTTGTAACAGCAAAAATCTAAAAATAAATAGCAAAAGGGGAATTAATAAAAGTGACATTCATATAAAGGAATATTATATAATGATTAAAATATGGGCAGAAACTATATGCAAGAATATCAGTAAATCTTAGCAATACAATTGGGAATGAAAGAAGTAACCAATGAGATTACATAACTTTATATCTTTTTATCAAGTTACAACTAGAGTGAATGGTATATATATATTGGAAGGGTATGTACTATATTTCATTGGGATAGAGTTATGAAAAAGGAAGAGATGAACATTATGAGCACAAGACAAAGGATTGTTAATGTTTCAAGGTGAGAGAGTATTGAAGTTATTTTTTAAAATTCATTTTAATCGTTCAAGTACAGATTCTTTTCTGAAAAGTTATCCCCAACCTAAGTGACCTTAAAAAACAAGTATTTTGACCTGATTTCTGGTCCAAATAAGATGGCTTAAATTCATGTCTTCCTGTTTCTCCCCACTACATACAACTATAATCTCTGGTACTTAAGCAAGAGAAAACAACAAAAATTCTTAAAGGGGGAAAGAGAAGGAAAAACTGGTTGCAAATTCCATAAATAAAAGAATAACATAATTTCATAGTGTTTTATGACCATTCCACCCAGCAGAAAGAGTTTACTGAGGACCAGCATTTCCTGACCCCCTAAGATAGCAAGTGAAGGCATCTTGCTATCTTAGGTTAGCAAGGGTACATGAGAATGGGCATTCTCACACACCCTTTGATGAAAACAAAACCTACCAAAAACAGCATATGAAAATGGCATCACTGGCAAGGGGTTTTAGTAGAGGGGCTAGAGGAAGCCTTCTTATTATTTATTGGGTCCATGAGTCCCCTCTGTTACCCAAAGATGTATCACTGTCAAGATCCCCATTGTCAAAGGGATCTTACTACCATAAGCATCATGACTAAGGAAGCCTACTTGTCCTCCTAGGTGTGAAACTCCCCTTTCCACCACCCAGAGACATGAATAAGGTAGCCAGGGAGTATAAGGGCTTACTCATGATCATTTACTCCTCAGCTTTCAACCGTCCAAGGCATAGCATTAGTCCCTCCAGAACGCCCAACTGTCAATGCAAAAGGTTAGGGGCCAGAGCAGATTGGCTGGTGATCAAATGAGTGATCACCAGCCAATTTGCTCTGAGTTCAGCTCACTGAATGCTGTGGTTCATTCTTATTTCCAACCAGAGGGTATTAGTGTTGGCCCAAATAGCAACTGCATTCCCAGTGGATGGATTGCCCTGACTAGATTCATCTGACTAGATAGAAGTTCCAACCAGGCATCAGTTGGAATTTCCATCTCTCCTTCCATCTGCAGTCTTTCCCATAGTCCTTACCTGTTCCTGGGATTTTTCAGTATCCCCTAGATCAGCAATGGATTGCCCAATATCACAAATGTCTTGTGCCATGACTTGGTTTAGCATGGACATCAGAGTCCCATAGTAGGTGCTAGGTGCTGTGTGCAGTATTTTGGCTTTGCTCCTGCAGTGAATATGGCCTGATAAGGGTCTTCAAAGAAAGGAGTGTACATGGCCTGTCTCATTTCCAACTCCCTAAAACTTTGTTGTACCTCCTCTATAGTTTCCTGAAGCCCACATGCCAAGGGAGATCCTCCTCATTGGCCAAGCTTCCCTGCAGGCTAAAGTAATCCAATCTATAAGGGAATGATTGCCTTGAGCATGAAGCATGCACTGGCAGAGGGCAGGATGTGTGGCGATGTTTCTCACTTTCTGTGTCTCCTGCCTGGACAGATAGATGTCACTGATTGCCCCACCACCACCATCACCATCCATCCCGCAGTCACATTAACTATGCCTGGACACTTCCCCTGGACTTCTGCTGGAATTTGGCAGTTACTTCAATAAGCACAGAAGGAGATTATTCTCTCATTGTGAACATTTCTTGAATTTGAGTCTTCCTCACTGGCTGTGATAATTATTTGATTTTGCTTTATTTTGTATTAATTAGGGGTTGAATAGTACAAGGTGTTTTCTTTGTTTCACTTTTAATCACCACATCCTCCCCTTAACTCTCCTCACTTTCCCAGGGATTTCACTTCTTAGTGTTCCAATTAGACTTCGTCAGAATTACTTGGACCTTAATTCAAGGCAACCTGTGCCACCTATTTGCAAAACTGCACTGTAAGGTCTCTACACCTTACCATCCTGCCATCACACCTTGTCTGCCAGCTCCAAAGCTGGCAGAGCAATGGACCACTGCATGTGTTTCTTTAACCTCAGTTCTTCTTCAAAGTTTCTAGCTCAAGCTTCCACCTCTAATTTGGCATTTATGGCCAGCTGAGCTGTCCACAATAGAGGCCAACTCACTGTGTAGCCATTTCATTCCATTCCTTGCTTCAGTGAACTACGTACAGTTCCTTAAACCAGCGCACTAGACCAGCTGGTGTTTTGGGGGCATCCTTGTATCCATGCAGTGGTACAGAAGCAGCTAACCCTCTCCACCCCTCTCCACCTAGAGATGGATGGCCAACTTGTGATCTCCCCCACAGATGCCTCTTTCCAAGGCCAATTTCTTCCATCCTCTGGCTGGCTCACCAATTGTGAGTTTACAAATTGGTCCCCATATATGGAGAGCAAGGAGAGACTGAAGGAAGAATCTGGCCAGTCAATATTGGTAGGTTTCATAAATGAGGAAGCTTATAGCCTTGTCCTGGTTGATCACAAGACAGCAGTTCTCTGTATCTGTCCACTAGCATCTTAAGGTTTATATAGAGGCTTCAATGGGGTTTAGTCACATATCCGGTACAGATGATCTCAACAGTACCTTATTCTTTCAAGGCTGTGTCCTTGGGAAAGATTCTAATGAGAGGAAGGCAAGTGGAATGAACAGTCCAAGGAAAGAGGAGGGTATATGGAGTCTACTATTGCCTGATTTCAGCTCTTGAGTCAACAAGTGGTCAAGCCCTCTCCAAGATGTCTTCTAACAGCATGTCATCTTTTCAGGAAATAAGTGTCTATCCTGAATTCTAGAGCAGGTGAAACTCTTTTTAGGAGTGAAGTGGACTGTGAGACTTTCTCAGATTAAGGAAAACCAAAAGAAATTGTTGTCAGATTTATTCTTAATGTACAAATGTAAAAAATTTAACATAAAGGAAATAATAAAATAAGGAAATTGAAGCATTTAGCAGAATGGAAAAAATTTAAAAAGAGAAGAAATGTGAGTTCATCCAATAGATTATCTTTGTCCTTGTGGCATTTATAAATCGTACTTGATGATTAAAATAAAATGATAACAACATCTGATACTTACTGATTTTTAAAAGTAAGAAAGATAATGGTACTCAAGTGAAAATTAGGTTTGCATGCTTCATGCAAAAATGGTAAAATGTTGATTTAATAGTCTGTGGTAAGTCACATATATATTGTAATAAACAGAACAATAAGAAAAATTCACTCAAAAATGTTATAATAAATCAAGATAAAATCCTTTTTTTTTTTTTTTTTCAGTTTTAAGATAATGTTTGTTTTTTTGTTTTTTGTTTTTTTTTTTTTACTTTGGTAGAATAGCATGTTTATTTTTTTTCTTTTTTTTTTAATTTTATTTAGTTATTTTTCAAGTACAGTTTTTTGTCTATTTTTCCCATCCCAGCCTCCCCTGCCCCTTGCTCCCCACCTCCCTCCCATTTCCTCCCCCCTTAGTTCTTGTCCCTGTGTCCTTCCTATTTGTTCCTCCAAAACCCGCCCCCTTTTTTCCCCTTAACTTCCCCTTCCTTCTCCCCTCTGGTCACTATCCCCTTGTTCTCTATTTCAGTGTCTTTGTTTTTTGGTTTTTTTTTTCTGCTTACTTGTTTGTTTTGTTGTTTAGCTTCCTGTTAAAGGTGAGATCATATGGTATTTGTCTTTCAGCACCTGGCCTATTTCACTCAGCATAATGCTTTCCAGTTCCATCCATGTTGTTGCAAAGGGTAGTAGCTCCTTCTTTCTCTCTGCTGCATAGAATTCCATTGTATATATGTACCACAATTTTTGGATCCATTCATTTACTGATGGGCACCTAGGTTGCTTCCAACTCTTGGCTATTGTAAATTGTGCTGCTATGAACATTGTGGTGCATCCTTAAAAATGCAAATATCCCATCAGAAAGCAAAACATAACAATCCTAAATATGTATCTGCCAGAAAGCCTCAAAGCACATGAAGTAAAAATGATAGATGAGAGAAGAATTAAACAAACCCACATTTATAGGTAAGAATTCAACACCTCCCTCTCAGCAACTGATAAAGCTAGACAGAAATCAGCAAATCCTGTAACCATTAAAGAATTTGAATTTGCAATTTAATGGCTTCTGCGGAAGAAATTTCCAGGTCCAAATGGCTTCACTGAAGAAATTTTCTAAACCTTTAAAGAATAATTAACACAAACTTTATATTATTTCTTCCAGATAATTGAAAAGTGAAGACTTCTTAACACAGAATGTATTACCCTCAACCCCAAACCTATAAAACACAGTACAAAAAAAAAAACTGCAGTCTAATATCTCTCATGATCTTAGTTGCCAAAAACCTCAACAAAATATTACTAAACTGCATAAAAAATGTCTAAAAACAGTGATATCAAATGGTCCAGAGCGTCTTATTTTCCGGAAGCAACCTAAGTGTCCATCAGTGAATGAGTGGATCAAAAAACTGTGGTACATTTACACAATGGAATGCTATGCAGCAGAAAGAAAGAAGAAGCTCTTACCCTTTGCAACAGCATGGATGGGTCTGGGGAGCATTATGATAAGTGAAATAAGCCAGGCAGTGAGGGACAAATACCATATAATCTCACCTATAAGTGGAACCTAATCAACAAAACAAGCAAGCAAACAAAATATTACCAGAGACATTGAAATTAGGAACAGACTGACAGTAACCAGAGGGGAAGTGGGAGGGGATATGGGGGTCAGGTGAAAGAGTTTTCAGGAATAACTAAAGGACACATGGACAAAACCAAGGTGGGGTGGAAGCAGGGCAGTGGGGATGGCTAGGGTAGGTGGGGATTAAATGCAGACAACTGTATTTGAACAATAAAATACTTTTTATGAAAGAATATCAATAGGCTAGTAAATATGTCATTTCATGATCTTATCAATTGATGCAGAAAGAGCATTTGAGAGCAAGAACAAAAGGAGTGAGGAAGGGAGGAAGGGAGAGGGGAGAGAGAGTAAGAGGGAGGTGGAGGGAAAGGGCAGGAGGAGGGGGGAAGAGAGAGAGAAAAAATTTTAATGTGTAATTAAAAAAACTCTCAGGGAGTTACAAATAGAGATAACATTATATTAACTTAAGAAAAAACATTTAGGGGAAACTTATAGCTAACTTTATACCTAAGGGTAAAATATTGAATGCTTTCTAGACCCAAGATTGGGAATAAGGCAAGGATGTCTGCTGTCATAATTTGCTATTATACATAATAAGGCAAGAAAAAGAAATAAAAAGCTTATGTATTGAAAAGAAAGAAAAAATCCCTATTTCCAAATAACCTAATTTTACATGGTGAATATCCCAAGGAATCTATCAAATAAATTCCAAAATTATACATAATGTTCAACAAGGTCACAGGATACTACACAGAAATCAACTATATTTGTATATACTAACAATGAGTTGCATAAGCCAAAATTAAAAATACAACATTATTTAAAACCACTCCAAAAATGAAATATTGAGTATGGAGTTAACAAAACATGTAAAGGATCTGCATACTGAAAATTACTAAATTCTGATGAAAGAAATTAAAGAAAACCTAAATAAAGGAAAGACTCCCATAGTAAAGATATTAATTCTCCCCAAATTGATCATTTTAATGCAATTCTTATCAAAATGTGAGCAGGGTTTTTTGCCAACATAAGCAAGCTTATTTTTGAAAACATTTTAACAGTTTCATAAGAACAACAACAACAAAAGACTAAGCATGCAGCTACCATATGACCCAACAACTGCACATTTGGACGTTTATCCTAGAGAAATGAAAATTTATGTTCATACCAAAATTAATGAGTGAATGGTTACACAAACTGTGCCAAATCCACACCATAGAATAATTCTTAGTAAAAAAAACAAAAATAAACTTTTTTCTCATATTTTTTATTGTTGCTCAAGTACAATTGCCTCCATTTTCTTCTCACCACTCCCCCCGACCCCAGCCATCCCTACTTCTCACCCTTGATTTTACTCCCTTTTGGTTTTGTCCATATGAAACAATTTCTTAATGGCAACAAAACTGTTCATCATGTTGAAACCTGCCTCAACTTCTAATGAATTAATAAAAATTGTATTCAAAATTCTTCCTGCAAATTTTTTCATATTTAATATCTGTATTATCAAGTCTCAGTAAAACAAGAGAACAAATAAACTTCATAAATGCATTAAGTTGGATGAATCTTCAGGGAATTATGTTGAATGAAAAAAGCCAATCTTAAAAGAATATATACTGTATAATTCCATTTGCATAATACTTTTTAAAAAAGATTTTATTTATCTTTAGCGGGGAAGGGAAGGAGAGAGGGAGAGAAACATCAATGTATGGTTGCCTTTTGTGCATCCCCTGCTGGGAACTGGCCTGCAGGGAACCAGCCTGCAACCCCGGCATGTGCCCTGACTGGGAATCGAACCCATGATTGTCTGGTTCGCAGGCCCACGCTCAATCCACTGAGCTACACCAGCCAGGGCCCGCATAATACTTTTTAAATGGCTAAATTTTAGTAATGGAAAAGAGATGACTGGTTGTTAGGGATTAGGAACAGTGAGGGAGGGATGATGAGCTTGGCTATAAGAATAAAAAGGCAACACAAGGAATCCTCAGAGCAATGGAACTGTGTTGTATCTTGTCTGTGTTAGATACATGAACCTCCACATGCGACAAAA
Organism: Artibeus jamaicensis; assembly: GCF_021234435.1. Classification (NCBI taxonomy): domain Eukaryota; kingdom Metazoa; phylum Chordata; class Mammalia; order Chiroptera; family Phyllostomidae; genus Artibeus; species Artibeus jamaicensis. The sequence continues at coordinate 1,708,871 of NW_026522028.1, read as the reverse complement.
TTGCTTAGAACTAAATACACACACATAAATGAGTAAAAAACTACAACAACCTGCTCTGGCTGGTGTGGCTTAGTGGATTGAGCACTGGCCTGTGAACCAAAAGGTTGCTGGTTTGATTCCCAGTCAGACCACATGCCTGGGCTGTGAGCCAGGTCCCCCAGTAGGGAGCATGAGAGAGGCAATTGATCTATGTATCATCTTACACATTGGTGTTTCTCTCCCTCTATTTCTCTTCCACCTTCCCCTCTCTCTAAAAATAACTAAATAATTAAAAACTGCAACAACCCAGTGGTTGATGGTCAATTTCAACAAACATATGGTACAAATTACAAGTTTATGCAATTTTCCTTAGAAACAGAAATTCAGCACTTTGTTTTTCATTAAGCATGAACTTTCTTCATTAGTTCATTGTTGCTAAAAGAATCTATTGAAAATAAAAAATACATTATCAAAGTAAATAAGTAGTTGTAGAATTTGCAATAGATAATAACACTCCTATAACAAGAAAATTCAGACAATTACCTGTACACTTCATATCAGTAATTCTCAGCCTTTATATTCTATGCACACATCATGTCTACCAGACTTGATTCCTTTGTTTACCACTAACACAATCTCTTAATGACTATATAAAGTCAACTACAACCCACCCATAACACAAATGTGTACACCACTGAATAGCAGCTTCAAATATTATTCCTACCAAATTCTGAGATCTAATGTAGGCATTCATTCCCATAAAAACTCCTGTTTGAGTGCACTTTGATCAGTGAGGACTCAGCATTCTGTTTTTGAAGGGTGGTAGGTATTAATTACACTCTTCCTGAAAAGGTCAGACTTATAGAAATGTTCATCTTTTAAAATTAAAAGAGAAATCAAACAAATTAAGAAATGAACACATTCGCTGTCAATATGTGGTTTTTGGCAAAAGGGTGTCAGCTGGCAGTTTTACTTCTTCTTTATGTGTTGTTTTCTTAATAGTCTACCCTTGATTTAAACTCCCTGACTTGAATTTTCTTATTAGTATTTTGACACATTTTAATATAAATGTATCAGACAACATGGATAATTGCCCCCCAGAATAGGTTCAATGAAAATATCAAAATTATATGATGAAATTGGGCTTAATGGTCTCAAAATTCTGCACTGATTTCTCTACACTCAGACTCTAAAAATATGATGATCCAATCAAAAATGGATTTCTTTCCAATGTGCTTTTGTAATTTAACTCAGAACCCAGGTCATTCTACAAAAGCTTATTTACTAGCCTATTGTATACAAAGTACAGTATCAAAAATCCTAACACTGTGTGAAATATTACATTTGGAAAAATGGTTTTGGATTCCATCTTAGAAATCCAGGCATATGTACATCATCTACAAAGGTAAGGATTTAAAAGTGGTTAAGGATAAGAAAGTTTAGAATGTTGTTAGTCAAAGTGAGGTCTGCACACCATCAGGATGAGTATCAACAGGGGGCTTGTTAGAAATGAAGAATCTCAGTCTCCATCCCAGGTTTACTGAATTTGAATCTGCCTTTTAAGAAAAATTTTAAGTGAATTCTATGCATATTAAAGCAATAGCATAGAAGTTGGGCCTAATCTATTTAAACCTACTTTCCCTCTCTTCTAACTAGCTTCCTAAATACCTTGTTTCTTTTATTTTGCCAAACATTTCCAATGAGCGACCTTCTTTTCTATTTTCCTTAGCCATTGGTTGTTGTGGATTACCCAAGTTTTCCTTCCTATCATTGGGCCTCTATAAACAGAATATTATCTTAAATTTTTTTTCTCTTTTTAAATCTAAACAAATAATGTAGCATGTGGGAGTTTTCCTGAAGGTTTATTCTTTTAGCTACAATGAAACATCACAATAAAAAGACTACTTCCTAGGTCTTCAAACCACCATTTTCTTCCTTCCTAAATTTCTGTCTTCCATTCTTTCCTCCTTCCCTCCATCACTCCCTCCCTTCTTTTCTCCCTTCCCCCAAAACATAAACTGAAAGAGGACAATGTAAAAACTTGGATGTTATTGGTGTGTTTTGGGGAATGAAAATACTGAAATACATTTAGAAAAACAGCTGGACTAGTAAGTTCCTGGCATTGAATGGTAAGGGCACAGAAAACATTTTGAGAAGAGTATTTGGGGTAAGATATTGGAGTGGGAACCAGGGAGGTGCTAGTGAGTCTGTCGGCAGTCTCCATACCAGCAAAATAGAAGAACGGCCCATTTCTCTCACTTCTTCTGTTTCCTTTCATCATTACTACATGTTATTCTGTGGCCATCACTCTGGGCTAATCCTGGGGTGTGATAAAAAGCTGTACTCACCAGAAAGAAGATGGGAAACATGCCTCAGGAAATAAAGGCCTGGGAATGATGAGAAATGTATAGCCTAATGAAAACTGATAACAGCTATATATGAAAGGAAAAGAAGTCCCTATGAAAAGAGACGGCAAGTTATCCATTTGACTGTTTCTGTGTGGCCATTTATTCAAAGCCCATCAGTTGATCAAAGAGGGTCTGTTTATACCGCAAACCATAAACCTTCCCTGGCATGGAACATTTTGGAGAGAGTGCCTTGCAGTCTCTCCAAAAGCCATTCAGAGAACAGAAATTAATTTCCAGGAAATATCCTAAATCATCAGTAGTTGCTACCTGTGTGATCTTATATCTACTACAGATTTACATCATTTAAAAATATATTTATCAACTAGGGATTCAAGTACAATATATATCAGCTCTTTTTAAATTAAGTTTAGAAAATTCTGTTTATACATTTAAATAAGTATAGACAAAATACAGGTTCAAATCTAGTTTAAATAAGGTCAAGTAAATGGTTGGGTTTTGGTTTTTTAATTTGCAGATTTAGTACACAGTTCAAAATAATTTCCAGAGCTCAGCAAATTATTGTGGTCCATTCCAGTTTTGACTCACGTTTCAGTACAATTACAGCTCCTGTTTAATACCCAGGGGTAGTGGTATACTGTAGAGGATGGTTTATTTTTGTTACTTAGGTTTGGCATACATTCTAATCTATAACATATGAAACCATGTTTTTCTTTCTCAGTAGCCTCCTGTTTGGTCCAAACTGTCTAAATAGAAACCCAAAGTTCCTTGTGTTTGCCAAAACAAGGTACAATTTTACATTTGTCAGGTCTTCAAGAAGCCAAGTAACAGAATCTCAAAAATCGGCATGTTTGGATTTTTATCCTGGTTTTTACCCTCCACCCCCAAGAGGTACCATGAAGCAAACATTCCCAGTTGAAATTATCAGATATTCAAAGCTTAAAATATCATTTTGTATATTTTATTTTTCATTTATTTTTTGGCAGTGAAACATTTTTAATTGTATTTTTCCATCACCATTTATCCCCCTTATGACATCTTCCTCCTCCACCCACTCTCTCACACCACGAAATCACCACACTGCTGTCCATGACTATGAGTCCTTTTTCTTTTTTGTTTGCTCTCTCCACCCCCTAACTCCCCTGACAGAGCTATCAGCCTGCTATCTATGAATCTGTTACTATTTTGTTTGTTAGTTCAGTTTGTTCATTGGATTCTACATGTGGATGAGAGTATATGATATTTGTGTTTCTCTGCCTGGCTTATTTCACTTAGCATAATGTCTTCCAGGTCCATCCATGCTGTCACAAAAGGTAAAATTTTCTTCTTTTTGTACAATCGAGTCATAGTCCATTATGTAAATTTCCCATAGTTGTTTTCTCCATTCATCCACTGATGGGCACTTGGGTTGTTTCCAAATCTTGGCTATTGTAAATAACCCTGCAATGAACATAGGAGTGCTTATTTTATTTCAAATTAGTGTTTTTGTTTCTTCAGATAAATTACTAGAAGTGGAATCACTAGGTCATAGGTAGTTCCATTTTTAATAAAACTCAACACCAACCCCCCAAACAATCCAATGAAAAAATAAGCAAAGGTCTGAATGGACACTTTTCCAAAGAGGACATGAACATGGCCAACAGACATATGGAAAGAAGTTTAATGTCACTAATTATCAGAGAGATGTGAACTAAAACCACAGTGAGATATCTTCTCACACCAGTCAGAATGGCCATCATAAACAAACCAGCAAATAAGTACTGGCAAAGATGTACAGAAAGTCTAACCCTTTTGCATTGTTGGTGGGAAGGCAGATAGGTACAGCCACTATGGAAAGCAGTATGGAGTTACCCTATAAAATATCATTTTGAGAGGTGGAGACCTAAATGTATTGAGCAAGTATCTGAATATGTCTTAGCAAATACCAGTCACATAAATTCACCTGGATTCACTTTATTGGCTTGTTATGCGATCACCTTTTTCCTTTTAAACTCCTGGCAACTCTCACTTGATTTTGTCCTTAAACTCTAGATTTTGCTTTCACCTGTTCATACCTAATTCTTGTTGGACTTACTTTAATGTGTAGCATTAATCAGTCCTTCCCAAATATGTGCCTTTACCCTATTCATTTCATTATGTGTGAGGTTATGTCATTCTAAAGCTTTTTACTCTTCCCCAATGTCAGGGGAATAGCAGTTAAGTACTGCTATTATCTCTGTATCTGAGTAAACAGATTCAAGAGGTTAAGTAATATGTCTAAGCAACACAGCAACAATAACAACAAAAAAGGTTAGGTGATACCCTGGACTTGAACATAGGTCAAGAAAAGATTGGGACTCATGAGTGACATAGAAGTGTAATAGGCAAGAAGGAACATGAGTTAGAAATGTCACTGAATTTAGGATGGTGCAAAAGGAACTTAAGACAAGTAAGGACAACATGAGAGGAAGAGAAACCTGCATGTTGAAAAGTGTACTATATTTAAACTGGCTTGTAGCTTTTGAGATATTTTCTTGTTCAAATTTTATACCTAATTTGACCTTGAGTTGACCAGAGTGTCTTCATTTGAAAGAAAAGGAAAGTTATATCAATGACTTCCAATGGTAGGAGTGCCACCTGAAGAGGATGTTTGGGAAATGTTGAATGACATTTTTGCTGCAAGAATGATTGGAAGGCACAGTTAGTATTCAGTGGAAGGAATCATTATGTTGTGCATTGGTCAGCCCTACAAAACAAAAGCTTCTCACATTCTCTACACAAATTTTAATTATCTCTTTGGATATTTTTGCAGGTAAAAGTCCAGTCTCTGGCTATCAAAGTCTAGAATTTAATATAAAATTTATCAAAAGGATATTGTGTTCAGTGGTTCACCATTTTTCTCTTTTTATTGATTGTATGACACTGGTTAACAAAAGTTTACAGGTTTCATGTACACAATTCTACAACACATCATCTGTACACTGTATTGTGTGTTCATCACTACATCTCTGTCCATCACCATTTATCCCCACTGTACCCTTCTCTACCTCCCCCAGCAATCACCACACAGTTGTGTCCATGAGTGTTTTTTTTCTGCTCAGTCCTTCCATCTCTACTCCTAGCCCCACCATGACAGCTGTCAGTTTGCTTTCTATGAGTTTGTCTCTGTTTTGCTTGTAAGTTTAGTTTTTGTCAAAGAATTATGTCAGTCAAGAATATAGTAACTATAATTAACTCAGCCAAAGAGCACAACCATTTCAGAAGACATTTGTATACACAAAGAATCTCAGCCTAAGAATATGCATTTAACTGTAGTCTTAGGTCTTCCAATATTATGTTTCTGAGGAAAGAAACAGTATTTTTTATCATGAATGTATTTATCTGTTTATGTTACACTTTGGGAATTAACATACATATATAATTATGTTCAGTTAGATTGCACTACTTAAAAGTGTTATTTTATGGTGATAAAATGGGTTTTTAAAACTAGAGCATTAGCCCTGGCTGGTGTGGCTCAGTGGTTTGAGTGCCAGCCTGGGAATCAAAGGGTCACTGGTTCAATTCCCAGTCAGAGCACATGCCTGGGTTGTGGGTCTCCAGTAGGAGGCACGCAAGAGGCAACCACACAGATGTTTCCCTCTCTCTCTTTCTCCTTTTCTTCCCCTCTCTCTAAAAACTAAATACATAAAATATTTTTTTAATTTTATTTAGTTATTTTTCAAGTACAGTTTGTCTATTTTTCCCATCCCAGCCTCCCCCGCCCCTTGCTCCCCACCTCCCTCCCATTTCCACCCCCCTTAGTTCTCATCCCTGTGTCCTTCCTATTTGTTCCTCCAAATCCCTCCCCCATTTTCCCCTTAACTTCCCTTCCTTCTCCCCTCTGGTCACTATCCTTTGTTCTCTATTTCAGTGTCTTTGTTTTTTGTTTGTTTTTTTTTCTGCTTGTTTGTTTGTTTTGTTGTTTAGCTTCCTGTTAAAGGTGAGATCATATGGTATTTGTCTTTCAACCCCTGGCTTATTTCACTCAGCATAATAAAATAAAATTGGAGCATTAGTTCTGACGGAGTTGGAAAACTATCTGTAAGGTACTCTTTTAAATGTCACTTCATCTAGTCAATGTCTTTACATAATTTTGATTGCTTAATCATAATTTTAAGCAACTAATACAAGGAAAAAGGCAACACTTCTAAAGGAAAAAACATTTCCATATAAAGATATATAATTATATCATCTAGTATTTGTGAAAAATTCACTTCGGAATTGAGATGTGTATTTGTGAGGATCAGAATTATTTTTCTTATATTTCATATTCAGTCCATAAATACTTTGTTTATAATTGAAAAATTTTTTAAGCTGGCAATTCACCAATACCCCAGACTAAGATCTTCACATGTACCATATCCACTTAACACTGTCAGAAATACTCTGTGCCTGCTTCCAAAACACAAAGGTTTCCTTTTTTTCCTGCAGGCCTCAATTTAGCCTCAAATCAAAGTAGTCTTCATGTGGTATAAGACAAATTATAATATGTGGGGGAGAATTCTACTCTTTAGATCTTCATATTCTAAAACTGCAGGCTTGAATATGATTCTCTCATGAACTCGACAAGACAGCCTCTTCCCATACATCAGAAGCAAAAGGGGGATTTAGTTAATGTTTTGGAATCCTGACAAAAATGACTTAGTTTCTTTCTCTGTGCATATTTATTACCCTTCAGCTCACTGCTTTGTAGTGCCAACATGTGACTCTGCCACAGGATAGAGCACAGGAAATTCTTGTTCTGAAACAGATGATTAGGAAAAAATCAGACAGCCTTTGAAACAAGAACATGAAGATGAACAAGACCTTCTGAAATGACATATCATAGAAAATAGACTTAAATAATATCCAAACTACTTATTTCTGGGCGGTAATTATGTAAGATAAGATGAAAACCCATGAGAAAGTAAAAAAATGAAATGCAGCAAATATTTCTGGGAAGTTTTTAAAAAATATTTTATTTCTTTATTTTCAAAGAGAGGGGAAGGGAAGGAGAAAAAGAGGGAGAGAAACATCAATGTGTGGTTGCCTCTCATGTATCCCCCACTGGGAACTGGCCTGCAACCCAGGCATGTGCCCTGACTGGAAATCGAACTGTGATCGCATGGTTTGCAGGCCTGCGCTCAATTCACTGAGCTACACCAGCCAGGGCCTGGGAAGTTTTATAAGTCTGGGTTCTGAAACCTGACGGCACAGTAGAGTTACCTAGGAACCTTTGAAAACTACCAATACCTGGTCCTGAATCCCAGAATTCTGATGTAAATACTTAGAGGTAGGGCTCATCTGTCACTATAAACTCTGGGGTGACCCTAAAGTTCAGTAGGTTTAAGAGCTACTGACAAGACAGTATTTATCAGTATCCTTTCTAGAAAGCAACTATGGGAAATTAGCACTAATTTCAGAATTTATATTAATGCAAGTATACCTTTCACTACATACCTTGGGGCTATGTGACTATTTTCTCTAATAGTAATAGTGTTCTGTCCCTCCTTCCTTTCTTTTTTTTTTCTTCCTTCCCACTAATGTTTACTGAATGTTTTGTTATTGTTGGTACTGTGCCATTCACTAGGAAAATAAAATCTAACAAGGCCTCCTCTCTGTCCCTGAAGTGCTAACAAACTAGAGTTCTTGGGAATGAACAGAGAGAAACCAGACTATTTTGTTCAAAATCTTAAGTCACTACAGATATTGGAACACTCAATCAAAAATAACACATCCATATGCTCATGGGATTTTGTCAGAGAAACTATGGTTCAGTATCCTGTCTCTTTTTATCTTCATAATATATCTTAATTGATACTCTTATTTTACAATAATTCATGAAAAAGAAGGAAATATCTCATACATAATAAAAAGAAAACAGTCTGTATTTGTGATTTTAGGAAGTAATTTAGTGGACCTGCAGATTTTTATAGGTAGAAGCAGACTCCTCCCAGTCTGCTTCTAGAGATTGAACATTGTGTCATGTGTTATTACAAAGACAATATGCTTAAACCTTTACTGAAGTTAAATTCCAGGTATTAGTTAAATGTCCAGATTGCTTGAAAATAGTTATTTCAATTCAGAAATTGAAGCACTTAACCAGTGCTTTCTAATTTTTACTATGTGTTAATTTTTGCCTTTCCTTCTACTAACTTTCATACTTTCCACAAATATGGAAGTTCTTTGAAATTAAAAACAGAAAGTGCTCCTATTGCCTTTATTGTGGTGATAGCATCATGGGTATTTGCATATGTCCAAAGGTACTCAAACTATCACACTGTACGCATTAAATATGTTGTTTTTTAATATTAATTAAACCTTAATAACACTATTAAAAATTAACCACTCAACCAATAAACAAAACAGAAGACAATGATAGTGATGCCAATAAATATAATAAAAAATGTTTAGGGAAGAGTAAAAACAGAGGTATACTATGGATGGGATGATGGAAATAAATTTCTACAGAACCACTTCAGGAGCAATAAGGAAAAATGAGTATCAACAGGCATTGAAACTGCACTACCTTTTATTTGCTACAAGGATTATGAGACATGTCTTTACCTGGAACCACTGCTCTGATATGTTGTTCTGTTGGAGCAGAGCTAAGGTAAAGAGGCAGGGGGTTGGAATTATTGGCTCAGTTGTTCCTAGCGATGCCCTAAATGAAATTCTACAATGATGAGAAGAATCTGTGTACCCTGCTAAGTGTCCTGCAATCTTCAAAAATTTTGTCATCAGTTAAAAATGTTTGAACACTCGCTTTAATATAGATGGAGAAAACTGTACTTGGACAAAAATAAAAAGTGTGGAAAAAACACTTAGAACAGTAGCTGGCAAAATAAGACAGGCACAGAAAGACAAATAGTATATGATTTCACTTATATATGGGGAAAATAAAAATGTTGAAGTCATAGAACCAGAGCATAGTATAGTGGTTACCAGGGGCTGGGAGCTGGAGGATATGGGGAGACGTTGGTCAAAGAGTACAAATTTCCAATTAATAGATGAATAAGTTCTAGACATCTAATGTAGAACATGGTGAACATAGTTAATAATACTAGATTGCACACTTGAAATTTGCTGAGAGAATAAATCTTAAGTGTTCTCACTACACATACAAAAATGTCAGTTATGTGAGGTGATGCATGTGGTTAATTATAAGTTAGAAAAACTCACTGTTGCCACCAACTGAATGTTATGGAAAACTCCAGTCCTTTCCTCCTATGTTTCTTTCTCTTTTGCTTTCACATTACTCCTACACTCATACAGAACATTTCTGATACTTCTGGACACCAAAAGTGTCTTTCCCCCCCTCACAACAAGCAATTTTCAGTGACATCAGGTGGATATCCTACAATTTAACTCAATTTTAGCACCATCTATCTAGAGTCAGATCCCCAGGTTAAGGGTTCAGTCCTACAAAACCGATACACTGTTTTCAGATGTCAATCACATATCTAGGGCATCACCTATGCTTCTTGACCCAACTGCTATAAATTGAGTTTCCCATAATCCCCTTCCTTGTGTTTGATTAATTTGTTAGAGAGGCTCACAGAACTCAGGAAAACTGTTTACTTACTGTTTACCAGTTTATTATGAAAGGATATACATGGTAAAAGATACAGCTAAACATTAATATGGAAAAGATGTATAGGGCAATGTATGTGGAGAGGAGTGCTGAGCTTCCATACCCTCTCCAGGCATATAATTTTTCCAAACCTTCTACCTGTTCACCAACCTGAAAACTCTCCTAACCCTGTCCTTTTGCATTTTTATGGAAGCTTCATTACATAGTCATGATTGACTAAATCATTGGTCATTGGCATTGATTTGACTTCCAGCCCTTCTTCCTTCCCTGGAAGTTATTTATTAATCCAACACTGCATACACTTTGGTTCCTACTGTTTCCAAGCAAGGGGATAGATGCTGGGACTCAGTGGTGAATAGACTTGGCCACCGTCCTCATAGAGCTTTCAGTGTAGATTGTGAATGGAGATGAAGGGAGGGACTGCCACAGACAACAATAGCCCTGATTGCAATTATTACAAATGTTATGAAATAAAATAATAGGGTGATATGCAGAGTCTCAGGATAACAGTGCTTTTCTGAGGAAGTGACATTGAGACTGAGATATAAAGGACAAACTGGAGTTAGACAGATGGTATGAGCTCAATTGTGTCTCCCTCCCCAAATTCATATGTTGAAGTCCTGCCCCCCAGCACCTTATAAAATGACTATATTTGGAGACAGGGCCTTTAAAGAGGTGGTGAGTCCCTTAGGATGCGCCCTAATCCAATCTGACTGGTGTATTTATAAAAAGAGGAAATTTAGACACACAGAGAGACCCCAGGGCTGTGAGCATACAGAAGACAGACCATATGAGGACACAAGAAGGAGGCTACCTGCAACTCAAAAACAGAGGTCTCAGAAGAAACCAAACCTGCCAAACTTCTACCTTCCAGAAATGTGATTAAATAAATTTCTGTTGTTTAATGGGGGGGTGGGCTTGGATCGGAGTAAAAGACAGAAAACTGTACTTGAACAACAATTAAAAAAATTTCTGTTGTTTAAGCCCCAAAATAAATAAATAATATAAAAATGAAATAAAAGCGCAGTGGTTCACTTTTTAAAAATTTTTTAAAGATTTTATTTATTTATCTTTAGAGAGGAAGGGAAGGAGAAAGGGAGAGAAACATCAATGTGTGGTTGCCTCTCATGAGTCCCCTTCTAGGAACTGGCCTGCAACACAAGCATATGCCCTGAGTGGGAATCAAACCACGATCCTTTGGTTTGCAGGTCCGTGCTCAATCCACTGAGCTACACCAGCCAGGGCCCACAGTGGTTCACTTTTAATGACCTGGGACAATTTTTAAAATATAAAAAACCTAATAAGTCAGAATCTCAGAAGTGGAACCTGAGAGTCCTAGTTTTAGCAAGATTCTCAGATGTTGCTTTTCTTTATCAAATTTTCAGAAGTATCATGTAACAACCTTTCTCAACCAGAATTACTTAAGAGAATTAAGTCCTACAGAAAAATATTTCAGTTACTATCTTACCAGTTCTCCCAAAGATGATACCATACAATTCTTGATATATAAAAGATAATTTTATTCATTACATGCAATGGATGTTTTAGGGCAGTGAGGCCTAATTCTGTCAAGAAACCTTGCTTGAGAGAAGCTGCTATAATGTAAAATAAATAGTACAGTAATGATTTACTATGAATTACCCAAAGAGTAGCAATACTAAAGTTATTAGCTAACATTTTTATCTTAACTTTATTATTAACCAGCCACACATCATTAGACAGCTCACCTAACTACTTTCAATCTATCTCCTAACTGAATTATCAGTGGAGTTAACAAATGACCATTAATAAATTTAGTAACTATGACCATTTTTAAAGGGACAAATAATGTTACCGTCTAAAGGTGGTGTGAGTTAATGAATAATACATAAGAGTGTTTAAAAAAGAGCCTATCACATAGTAAGAGTCTGATAATAGCTATGTTTTCTTGCTGTCATCTAGTATTTATAGTGCTTCCATAAATCATATTTTATAACCCAAATATGCCCAGGAGTGAGTATTACATACTATAAAAAAGGAAAAATAATTTTCCTTCTACCCATTTAAGTTCTTCTGGCTTGTCTAATAATCAAATTCACATGAAACAGATTAATAGGAGAAAATAACCAAATTTACTACCTATGTACATACAGGGATAAGAATATAGGGCAAGAAGACAAATTGAGCAATTGAGATTTATATGCCATCTTGAGCTAAGAAGAAAAAAGGGAAGTAGTGGTTTGGACTTTGAAGGGGGAATAGGGAATGCACAGGTAGATGACACAGAGCAAACATGTGGCACACAAATACTTGACAGGCCACCCAGAAACAATGAGGCACATGTGGTGAGGGGAGTCCGACAAACACACTATACTAGGTTCCTCCCTGTATGTCAAACTTAGTTTATATTATTCTAAGGTGATTTTATTTCCTTTAAGCAGGTTTTTCTACTTCAATTCTCTTTGTGCAGATAAAAAGAGGGTAAAGGCTCTTCTTGAGTCCTTTGCTTCTTGAAAATAACCAGCATAAAATAATCAATATGCCAAAAGTGGCATATTTGGGGGGTATCAAAATTCTGTTACCTGTCCCTACTAAAACCAGAAAATACTCCTAAGAAACAGTAAGTTTTCTTTTCTGTTCCAAAATAGATATACCTGAATGTTTTTATTTATTTCTTAATTGTTTTTCAAGTATAGTTGTCTCCATTTTTCCTGCACCACTCCCCCCACCTCAGCCAACCTCACCTCCTACCCTTGATCTTATGCCCTGTTGGTTTTGTCCATGTGTCCTTTAAACATGTTCCTGAAAACACTTCCCCCTTTTCCACCCATTTCCCCCTCTCACTTCCCCTCTGGTTACTGCCATCTTGTTCCTAATTTCACTGTCTTTGGTTATATTTTCCTTGCCTGTTTGTTTTGTTGATTAGGTTTCAATTAAAGGTGAGATCATATGGTATTTGTCTTTCACCATCTGGCTTATTTCACTTAGCATAATACTCTCCAGTTTCATCCATGTTGTCCCAAAGGGTCAGAGCTACTTCTTTCTCTCTGTTGCATAGTATTCTATCATGTAAATGTATCATAGTTTTTTGGTCCATTTATTTACTGATGGGCACTTAGGTAGCTTCCAGCACTTGGCTATTGTAAATTGTGCTGCTATGAACATTGGGGTGCATAGGTCCTTTTGAATTAGCATTTCAGGGTTCTTTAATTTTTTTTTTAATTTACTTTTAGAGAGAGGGGAAAGGAGGGAGAAGGAAAGGGAGAGAAACATACCTGTATGGTTGCCTCTTATGTGGCCCCCACTAGGGACCTGGCCTGCAATCCAGGCATGTACCCTGACGGAATCAAAGTGGTGACCTTTGATTCGCAGCCTACGCTCAATCCTCTAAGCTACAACAGCCAGGGCTCAGGGTTCTTAAGGTATAATCCCAGCAGTGAAATTGCCAGGTCAAAAGGCAGTTCCATTCTTAGTTTTCTGAGGAAATTTTGTATTGTTTTCCACAGTGACTGCACCAGTCTGCATTCCCACCAAGAGTGCACTAGTGTTCTCTTTTTCTCCACATCTTCTCCAACACTTATTGTTTGTTGATTTGTTTATGATGGGCATTCTCGCTGGTGTGAAATGGTATCTCATTTTGGTTTTAATTTGCATTTCTTAGATGGCTAGTTATGCTGATCATCTTCTCATATATCTCTGGTCCCTCTGTATGTCCTCCTCGAGAAGTGTCTGTTCAAGTCCTTTGCCCATTTTTTAAAATTTTTTATTTTATTGATTATGCCATTACAGTTGTTCTATTCCCCCCTTCATTCCCCTCTACCCTGCACCCCCCACCATTCCCCCCTTTAGTTTATGACCATGTGTCTCAAGTTCTTTAGATTCTATATTTTCCATACTATTCTTGCCCTCCCCCTATTTTCTACCTACTGTCTATGCTACTTATTTTCTGTACCTTCTCCCCCCTTCTCCTCCTCCCACTCCCCTGTTGCTAACCCTCCTTGAGATCTTCATTTCTATGTTTCCACTCCTGATCTAGCTGTCCTTTTAGTTTGCTTTTGTTTTAGGTGTGGTTGTTAATAACTGTGAGTTTGCTGTCCTTTCACTGTTCATGTTTTTTTTAACTTCTTTATCTTAGGTAAGTCCCTTTAACATTTCATATAATAAGGGCTTGGTGATGATGAACTCCTTGAATTTGATCTTATCTGAGAAGCACTTTCTCTGCCCTTCCATTCTAAATGAAAGCTTTGCTGGATAGATCAATCTTGGATGTAGGTCTTTGGATTTTATGACTTGGAATACCTCTTTCCAGCCCCTTCTTGCCTGTAAGGTCTCTTTTGAGAAATCCGCTGACAGTTTGATGGGAACTCCTTTGTAGGTGACTGTCCCCTTAGCTCTTGCTGCTTCTAGGATTCTCTCCTTCATTTTAATCTTGGCTAATGTAATGATGATGTGCCTTGGTGTGTTTCTTCTTAGGTCCAACTTCTTTGGGACTCTCTGAGCTTCCTGGATTTCCTGGAAGTCTATTTCCTTTGCCAGATTGGGGAAGTTCTCCTTTATTATTTGTTCAAATAAGGTTTCCACTCATGACTGTTCCTCTTTCCCTTCTGGTACCCCTATAATTTGAATGCTGGAATGTTTAAAGATTTCCTGGAGGTTCCTAAGCCTCTCCTCATTTTTTTGAATTTTTGTTTCTTCATTCTTTTCTGTTTGGTCATTTTTTCCTTCCTTCTGGTCTACTTCCTTGATTTGGGTCCCAGTTTCCTTTCCATTACTATTGGTTTCCTGTGCATTACCATTCATTTCAATTAGTTTAGCCCTCATATGTTCCTCTAATTTGTGACTAAAATCAACCAGTTCTGTGAGGATCCTGATCATCAGTATTTTGAACTGTGCATCTGAAAGTTTTGCTACTTCTTCATCGCTTAGAGTTATGGGCTCTGGGGCTTTGAGATCTTCTTGAGCCATTTTTGGTCTGTTAGCGCCTGTTTAGTATGAGGAGCGGAGCCTTAAGGGCAGGGCAGGACCACCAGGGCGGGGTCGCTGGTTTGTGATGCTGTAAGTGGGGGCGGGGTCAGAGCGGGGAAATGGCAGCCCTCTCTGCTACCTCTGGTCCCTGGGGCCCGCTTGGTCCTGTCTCACTGCCCACTCCCTCGCAGGTCTATCTGCGCAGGAATGCGCCACCACAGTCAACCCGCCACCCTGTGCCCTCACTGGATCCACCAGTCACTCACTGGGTTGCTCACAAGGTCGCTCACTGGGTCCACCCTTTGCAACCCCATGCCTGGGATCTTTGAGCCTGAGTCCGTCTGACCCAGTTTTCCCGTGCAACCCCACTCCACCAGCTGCTGGTTTCGCCCCTCTTAACTGGTCCGGCTGAAGCATTCAATGTTATCAGACTTCCGAAAAGTTCAATTTTCTGTGTTCTGGCTATGTTTTCTGTTGCTAATATTTTGTTGTCTCTAAACTTGGTTGTGTGAGAAAGCACAGCGTCTCCACCTATGCTTCCATCTTGGAGGAAGTCCCCTTTGCCCATTTTTTAATTGGGTTGTTTATCTTCCTGGAGTGGAGTCCTATGAGTTCTTTCTGTAATTTGGAGATCAAGCCCTTGTCTGAGTTATATCTGAGGTATCATTGGTAAATATGCTTTCCCACATGTTTGGTTCTCTTCATTTTTTAAAAGATTTTGTTCATTTATTTTTAGAGAGAGGGTATGGGAGGGAAAAAGAGAGAGAGAGAAACATCAATCTGTGGTTGCTTTCAGTGCACCCCCCCATTAGGGACCAGTCCTGCAACCCAGGCATGTGCCCTGACTGAGAATTGCACCAGTGACCCCTTGTGTTGCAGTCCAATGCTCAATCCACTGAACCACACCAGCCACCGCCTCTTTTCATTTTAATGTTTTCTTTAACCATGCAGAATCTTTGTATTTGGATGAAATCCCATTTGTTTATTCTTTCCTTTATGTCCCTTTCTGTAGGGGGCATATTGGTGAAAATACTGCTTTGTGGAATAGATTTTCCTGCCCTTTTTTTATTTTCTCTCAGTCAAGACCAAAAATTGAAGATTCCCAGGCAGTAATATACTTCCTTATCAAATTTAAATTTCTCAGTATGGGTTAAAATGACTCTCTTCTTACTTATATATCTCACCAGGCAAAGGACTTTTTTCTTCAATAAGCATATTCAGTGTTGATGATTTGCATCTTTTCTTCCTCTCAGTGGTAGTTACTGCACATATTTTTATCCCCAAGTGGGTGGGGCCTATTTTCAGTGAAAGAAAAAAATTTATGTTTGTCTTTGATGTACATGCCTGGGGTCTCACAGCTGCACAGAAGACAGCTTACTTCAAAGCACATAACCAGAGCTTTGAAAAGTAAGTAGAAAATATTAAATAAATTTAAACTTCCATCTTTTTTTGTGGGTTGATCTGTTTTGAATCTTCAGATAGTGTGTTACTCATGGTTCTCCAATGAAACAGAACTAATAGTATTTATATATTCATAGAATGAAATTTATTATAAGGAAATGGCTCATGTGAACACAGAGATTGGCAAGTCCAAATCTGCACTGTGGGGTGGCCAGCTTTAGACTCAAAAGAGCCAATGGTACAGATGAAATGTGAATGCAGTCTGCTGGAGAATTCTCTCTTACTCAGGGAATCCAGATGTCTTCTATTATTCAGGCCTTCAACTAAAGGGATGAGACTCATCATATTTTGGAGTGCAATCTGCTTACTCAAAGTTCATCTATTTAAATGCTAATCTCATCCAAAAATACCCTCCAAGCTGACTTGTAAAATTAACCACCACAGATAGTATGTAATGGGAAATACAATTTTCAACATTTATTTTAAAGGACTATGCCACACAGAATTTTGTAATTTATAAACTAACCTTTATTAATTCTTAATCTATTGTTGACTTGCTGTATGATGATGATGAAATTACATGCACACTTGAGGATCTTCAGATATAGTTGTGGTTTAAATTTAGATTAAGTAAGCCAACCTCTCCATCTCTCCATTCTTCACAAATGTATCAATTCTTTTTTATTTTTTAAAGAAATTGTGCCCATTTTTTAAAAAGATTTTATTTATTTATCTTTAGAAGGGAAGGGAAGGAGAAGGGGAGAGAAATATCAATGTATGGTTGCTTCTCATGCGTCCCCTGCTGGGAACTGGCCTGCAACCCAGGAATGTACACTGACCGGGAATCGAACCGTGGTTGTTTGGTTCACAGGACCTCACTCAATCCACTGAGCTACACCAGCCAGGGAAATTCTCTTTTATTTTTAATAAAGAAAAATTTTATGACAAGAAGTAAAAGATTACATTTTTAAAATTATTTAATTTTTGGATTTTGTGCTTAAAAGAACAGTTAACAAAAACCAACATTTATTCATGATAAAAAATTTAGAAAATTAGAATAAACAAAGAAATATCCTAAACCTGGAAATCCTGCAACTGACAAAAAATACACTGCAAGATTCTTTATCTAAACTGTATAAAAGCTTCCTGCTCTGGTCACTTCTTAAGGCTTCTGTGTACATGTGAACAAATTAAAGAAAATTGGTATCCTTTTTAAAAACAAACAAATAAACAAATTGGTTAAGTTGAATGATATTTGCAAGAGATAAACATAGATAGAGGAAAGAACAGATCTGATATCTGAGTTTTAAGATTTTAATATTTAAAGGTGAAGGAATTACATACAAAGTAACAGAAGCAGCACAAATGAGATAATAGGATAAAATAAGATTGTGCTATGACCCAGTTGCCAATTTAAGTTTCAAGAAAGAGGTGATAAATAGTGTCAAATGCTACAAAAGGAAAGATGGAAACTGAGTTATGGTCATTGGGTTTAACAACAATGTGGATATAATCTATATAACCTTACAAGTGCAATTTCTATGGGTGATAGAAATGAGAAAGTTGTGCAACCATCCAATTCTGGGGCAGTTGATCTCCTTATCCTGACTTGGTTTTCTCAAGTTTATTTTTTGACCACTTGGTTTATGAGAAGCTCCTTGATAAAGAAGTTTGTTGCTCAAATATGCTTAAAAACACTGCATACTACATCTCACTTTAGAGAGTTATGAAGGAATGAACATATTTAAATGAGCTAAGAATTCCCAAAATAAACCTGTTTACCTCCATTTCACTAGTAAACTTTCCCCCATAAAGCTCATTTGTGTTGTGTGCGTGTGTGTGTGTGTGTGTGTGTGTGTGTATTGGATTCATAATTTCTGACATACACATTTGATTGAAGTAAAAAAACAGTCATTTTTGGAGTCAGCTATCAATATAAGCATTAGCTAAGCAGTGTTTAAAATTTTTAGAAGATGATGTTAGACCCAAAGAATATATGAATTCATGCCATAAGAAACTAATATAGGTACATGCTTTATAAAACCCTTCCAAATACTACTATATATAAGTGCAGATTTAGGTTCACATCAAAGTTGAGTGGAAAGTACACAGAATTGCCATACATACCCTCCATTCCCTATCCATAACTTCCTCCATTACCAACATGCAACACCAGAGTCATAGTTGATAAGCCAACATTGATTCCTTATTATCACCCAAAGTATACAGTTTACATTAAGATTCACTCTTGGTATTGTAAATTTTGTGAATTTAGACAATTGTATAATAACATGTATCCACCATGACAACATCACACAGAATAGTTTGACTGCTGTGAAAATCCCCTACCTTCCACTCATTCCTCCCCCCTCCTTTGAAACCCCTGGCAGTTACTGATATTTTTACTGTCTCCATAGCTTTACCTTTTTCAGAATGCAATATAGTTGGAATTGTACTGTATGTAGCCTTTTAAAATCGGCTTCTTTCACCTAGTATTATTCATTTAAATTTCCTACATATATTTTCATGGCTTGATAGCTTATTTCTTTTTAGCAATGAAAATATTCCATTCTCTGTATGTACCAGTTTATTTAACCATTTATCCACTGACATCTTTGTTTACATATTTTGGCAATTATAAATAAAGCTGCTATAAACATCTATGTGCAATTTTTGTGTGGACATGTGTTTTCAACTCATTTGGATAAATACTAAGGAGTGTGGCTGCTGGATCCTATAGTAAGAATAACTTTAGTTTTGTATGAAACTGCCAAATTCTCTTCCAAAATGGCTGTTTCAATTTACATTCCCACCACCAGTGAATGAGAGTTCTTGTTGCTTTACATCCTTGACAACAGTTGGTGTTGTCAGTGTTTTGGATTTTAGTCATTCTAATAGGTGCATAGTGGCATCACATTGTTTTAATTTGGAATTCCTTAATGAAGTACAATGTTGAGCATCTTTTAATATGTTTATTTTTGTCAAAAAATTGTGGTACATATACACAATGGAATTCTATGCTGCAGAGAGAAAGAAGGAGCTACTACCTTTTGCAACAACATGGATGGAACTGGAAAGCATTATGCTGAGTGAAATAGGCCAGGTGCTGAAAGACAGATACCATATGATCTCACCTTTAACAGGAAGCTAAACAACAAAACAAACAAGCAAGCAGAAAAAAAACAAAGACACTGAAATAGAGAACAAGGGGATAGTGACCAGAGGGGAAAAGGAAGGGAAGTTAAGGGGAAGAAGGGGGAGGGATTTGGAGGAACAAATAGGAAGGACACAGGGACGAGAACTAAGGGGGGTGGAAATGGGAGGGAGGTGGGGAGCAAGGGGCGGGGGAGCCTGGGATGGGAAAAATAGACAAAAAACTGTACTTGAAAAATAACTAAATAAAATTAATTTAAAAATGTTTATTTTTCATCTGTATATTTTTTGTGGTGAAATGTGATAGAAATGAAATCTGAAAGTAATTCAAGTAACACAGAAAACAACTAAAAAATTAACTTTGAACGTAAAGGTCCTTTCTCATA
Organism: Artibeus jamaicensis; assembly: GCF_021234435.1. Taxonomy (NCBI): domain Eukaryota; kingdom Metazoa; phylum Chordata; class Mammalia; order Chiroptera; family Phyllostomidae; genus Artibeus; species Artibeus jamaicensis. Next base: position 1,689,051 of record NW_026522028.1, on the reverse strand, counting down.
AAACAAAGACTTAAAAATCAATAGAGGAAGTGTCATCAAGGAATATACATAAATGACCCATGGACAAAGCCAAAGGCAGGTAGGATCAAGGATAGGAGGTAGAGGTGGGTGGGGCGAGGGAGAGTGATGGGGGAAAATGTAGACAACCCTACCTGAACATCAATTAAAATAAGAAATAAAATTAGGTTATAAACACAAAAATTAATAAAGAATTATCATATACCTATTATAGTAATATGAATTACCATATTCATGTAGTAATTCATATAGTAATGAATTCCTATTATAGAAAATAGTAAACTAAATAAATAGTTGCTATGGCTCCCTTAGAGTCTGTAGCTAATGGAATATTCATTACCTTAAAAATTAACCAAAGTAGAGCTCTCAGAGCCCCAGGTAAGAAAAGACCCTGTCCTAGGAAAATCAGTGCCAATCTATTTATATAAGCAATCTTGTCTTAACCTACTGACTTCACTCAAGTGAATCAGTCAAGAATAAAAACAGAAAAATTTTTGCACTTTTATAAACTGTCTCTCTAGCTACTATAAGAAATTTTCCACTCCAATATAATGAATTGTCTCCACATTACAATGAGATTCAACAGATGCATTCAGAATGTCTTCACTGACCAAGACTAAGTTAGCAGGAAAATTCCAAAGCAATTTGTGGTAACTTTGGAAATAGTGGTTAGGATAATTTAGTCTCACTTTATTGACATATGACCCCTGGGAATGGTAGTAACTCAGGTTAGGACTTCAAAGGGAGAAATGCGAATCTCTAATTCCAAAATAATGCACACATGCATGCATGAAATCAAATGAACAAAATGAAATGAAGTGAAATGAAATGGGGCCTCAGCATATACATAACTCAATCCAGAAAGGGTGTATCACTGAGGCATTGGAACTTGGGGTGACAGAATGTCATCCCTCCAACTTCTCCTCACTCTTATTATGTTTGCTATTGTGGTCACACAGCTTTTGGATAGTTTCCACCCATAATCATTCTGCTTGGCCTGGTGACTCCTCATGGGCACAGTTTGTAACTAGTTTGTTGAACATTCAAGATTAGAAGGTACTTGAAGGATTCTTCCTACTTCTACTCTGCCCTTTGGTCAAGAAAATATTTAAATCATTGTCAAACAGTTGGTAATTTAATTTTTATAAACCTGTTAAATAACAGAAATTCAACTCAGTAAATTTTTCTGCTTCGCCTGGTGACTCCTCATGGGCACAGTTTGTAACTAGTTTGTTGAACATTCCACGAGTTGTACTGGTTCAGGGAAACTCTGGGAACCTCAGGGTGTCAGGCAGAAGACAGGTTGTGAGCAGTTCCAGTTTCAGGAAAGCCTGTATATGAATGAGCCTCCATTCCACAGAGGCATGCTGGTTTAGAGGAAATAATCAGACATCGACACTTTCCTCAAGGGAAGAAGGTATGGAAACACCATACTAAAAACTAAAGGAAGGCCACACAGTTTGAGTAATGTTTTCATTAACGATATGCCATACAGGATAATGACCCATTTTAATGCTACAGATTGAATTGTATCTGCAGGTGGGTATTGACTGAGGAGAGAAAGCTTCTGATAGGACATTTGGGTGGTTCCTTTGTCATTCTTGCATTGTTCTCTCCTATCTCTCAGGATGCAGCACATTTTCGTTACCCATTAAAGATATAGCCACTTCATGAACACAATCTATTGAATTGTCTGAATCACATTGTGTCTTTCCTGGAGAATATCAGAAAAAATATATCTAAGAACCATTCTACACCTACTTACCACATAAATTAAGTTTGAAAAATAACAAGCAGCTGGGGAACAAATATCACATCTGCCAGCCTCCTTGACTCCCTGGAATGGCAATGGCACCCACAATGGGTGCTGAGCAGGAACATGAGATGTGTGCGTGCAGGAAGAAAGAAAAGGCTGCTCTCCCTGACACTCTCATCACAGACAAGAGGCCTTTGACTTGACAAAACTTGCCCCCGATTGATTCTTAATGTTTCTCCAAGAGACCACCTTCAAGGTTGTATTTTTTTAGCTTATATGAGAAATGGCCTATCATTCCCTTTTGGGTTTCTTACTAGTTGAGGAATTTAAAGGTGATAGATCAAAACCCTGTTGGATGACTACCAGCTTGTTTCCCTACCTAGTTCCTGAGGAGCTGAGTGGTGGGAAGAGTGTGGACCTTGGGGGAGGAAGAGTGGGAGGGGCACTGGTTTCACTATGCACCAGACCCTGTTAACCTGGACAACCCAGCTCCTGCTGATACTGGGTTTCTTATCTATGAAGTGAGAGGGTTTCCTAAACCTACATCTCAGAATTATTGTGAGAAACACAAGACAGTGTGACAGAGAGCCATTTGTACAATGTAAAGCACTGTACACTCAGTAGAGTTTATCTAAATTTTTGATATAGCAGGACAAAAATTTAACTAGGACACCAACCAAATCCTCTAATAGGAAAAAATGACAAAATTAAATGTAGCCAGTTATGGTACCTGTTTTGTATTTTTGTATTATCTCCTTCCTTCAAAGGCAAACATGACTTTCTTTGCATCCTATATTTATTCCCTTTGCTAATCTTTAATTCACATTTTCCCAGGGATTCTAACCTCTGTAACTTATTGTCTAGACATCTGAATGACTTTCTTTCATCCTTGGTTTTCTAATACTATCAGTAAAAGGTAATTGATATGCAGAATTTCAAGAAACAGTCTACTAATCAGTGATACGCAATACCAATATTTACTCCCAATGTGTAAGGGCAAAGTGGTATCTTGCCAAAATGCATTGAAAGGGAAGAAGATGCAAGGTTAGAAGATACTTGAAGGATTGTTCCTACTTCTACTCTGCCATTTGGTCAAGAAAATATTTAAATCATTGTCAAACACAGTTGGTAATTTAATTTTTATAAACCTGTTAAGTAACAGAAATTCAACTCAGTAAATTTTAAAGATTTAATTTATTTTATTCAATGATTCATGAATTGGGGAACATCCCATCTAGCAAGCACAAAAGCAGCTCCAAAAGGCTAAAGAAAGTGAGAAGATATTAAAGGCAAATGGACAACAGTGTGGTGATTGCTGGGGGGAGGGAGTATAGGGGGATAAAAGGTAATGCAAAAAATATAATAAAGATTAAATTAAGATGTTACATAAAGGCAAAAAGAAAGTGAAACAAGGGTTTAATCTCAAAAATATACAAAGAACTTACACGACTCCACTCGAAGACATCTAACCCAATTAAAAAATGGGAAAAGGACTTGAACAGACACTTCTCCAAGGAGGACATACAGGATATCCAGAGACACATGAAGAGATGCTCAATATTGTTAGCTATCAGAGAGATGCAAATTAAAACCACAATGACATACCACTTTACACCGGTCAGGATGGCTATCATAAACAAAGCAACAAACAACAAATGTTGGAGAGGTTGTGGGGAAAAGGGGACCCTAGTTCACTGTTGGTGGGATTGCAGGCTGGTGCAACCATTATAGAAAACAGTATGGACTTTTCTCAGAAAAATAAAAATCGACCTGCCTTTTGACCCAGCAATTCCACTGCTAGGATTATATCCTAAGAATCCTGAAACATCAATTTCAAAGAACCTATGCACCACAATGTTCATAGCAGCACAATTGACAATAGCCAAGAGTTGGAAGCAACCTAGGTGTCCATCAGTAAATGAATGGATCCAAAAATTGTGGTACATATACACAATGGAATTCTATGCAGCAGAGAGAAAGAAGGAGCTACTACCCTTTGCAACAACCTAGATGGAACTGGAAAGCATTATGCTGAGTGAAATAGGCCAGGTGTTAAAAGACAAATACCATATGATCTCACCTTTAACAGGAAGCTAAACAACAAAACAAACAAGCAAGCAGAATAAAAATAAAGACACTGAAATGAAGAACAAGGGGACAGTGACCAGAGGAGAGAGGGAAGGGAATTTAAGGGGGGGAAAGGGGAGGGATTTGGAGGAACAAATAGGAAGGACACAGGGACGAGAACTAAGGGGGGTGGAAAGGGGAGGGAGGTCGGGGGCACAGGGGGTGGGCAGGCTGGGATGGGAGAAATAGACAAAAAACTGTACTTGAAAAATAACTAAATAAAATTATTTTAAAAAAGAAGTGATAAACAAACAAAAAGGATTATTTCAGGTAAGGTCACTTTCCTTTGGAGGATAATATAATTTGTTAGAAGGATTACCTCATTGACGTTGTCCAGGAAGTTCCAGACTGACATGTTAAGATTACTAGCACATTCCTGGGGAAAGTTGAAACCACAAATAAGTTAGGTGTTGAGCCTTAGCTCACTGATATGGGACTTAGCACAAGTAATACCATTTGGGACCTGTTACTTCTTTCTCATAAGAGAATAGATTACACACACACACCCTTTTCATAATGAACAATTCTAATGATAATAATTATAATGTTTGTGTCTAAATGATATGGAAATGATAAGATCATATATATCAATATATCTAATAAATTATGCTAATTTTATTGTTTTATTTTTAGAGCAGTTTTAGGTTAGTAGCAAAATTGAATGGAAGGTACAGAGATTTCCCATAAAACTCCTGCCCCCACATGTGCATAGTCTCCCTTACATGACATTTTTATAAATATATTGAAAGCAAATAAATAGAAATGATGGTTGAGAAGGGCAAATAGATCACAAAAGGACATTTGGGGGAAAATCATTGAATGGAAATAAAAGGGGAAGAAATATTTAGTACAGTCTCAGAGTTAGAATTGAGCAGGAGTGTGGACAGGCAAGACTGTCTGCTTTTCTTCATTTTACACATTATGTCTTGTGCTTTAATGGCTCTTATCTGAAGATTCATATCTTCTCTGAGGATGTGAGAGAAGCAAGACTCTAAATTTACTAACCAGAGCTCACTTTGTCTAGGCCCAGCTCAACAGCACTGGCAATACTGCTTCTACCTGTATGACAGAAATTTGTTATATTGGTCGTTGGTTTACATGCTGATATTTATGCATCTGTGGGCAATATCTGAACTTGTGGAGGTTCTACACTGTTTCTTATTCTTTGATATTGCCCATCATACTAATTTGGTCTTCTAAATAAAGAATGCACCTAGAATTTCCTGGAGAAATAGCTTTGATATTATATAGATCTATAAGTTTTTCAAGCTTAGAGGTCATCTCAGCAGAAGTGAGGAAGCCCAGTCTGGAGGTCCGTAGGAGAGGCTGTCCTTTCTCAGTGCATGTTATCATGAAAAGGTACAGGTAGACAGTATGTCTCACTACTGGTAATGCTAACATTGATCTGTTGGTTAAAGTGGTGTCCATCAGTTTCTTTTACTGTGAAGTCACCCTTTTTTTTTAAGATTTTATTTATTTATCTTTTTTAGAGGGAAAGGGAAGGAGAGAGGGAGAGAAACATCAATGTATGGTTGCTTTTTGTGCGTCCCCTGCTGGGAATTGGCCTGCAGGGAACTGGCCTACAACCCAGGACTGTGCCCTGACTGAGAATCGAACCGCGATTGTCTGGTTCGCAGGCCCGTGCTCAATCCACTGAGCTACACCAGCCAGGCGAAGTCACCCTTTTTATTCATGTGTATCTTATGCAGAGATATTTTGAAACTAGGAAAATACTTCTATTTCTTGTCATTAATTTCTCCTATTATTTTTAACATTCAGTAATAATTTCTGGGATTTACCTAATGAATATTTTCTATTTACACCATTCCTTAACCAATTGTTAATTAGAATTCTACTGTTAGAAAGGGCTGTCTCCTCTTCACACTTTATTTGACATCTTGGTTTCAAAGAAGGTGAACCATAAAATTTATCAAACATATTAGAAAAAAATCAATTTATGAAAACACTATATCAAATGTTTTGTAACAGCTGGCTCTTTACACATGTGTCAGTGTATATGTATGTGAGGAGGTGTGACATACACATGTAGCTTGGATATATAGGCCCATTTCCTCTTTTTTTTTAAAGATTTTATTTATTTCTCTTTAAAGGGGAAGGGAAGGAGAAAGGGAGAGAAATATCAATGTATGGCTGCCTCTCATGTGTCCCCTGCTGGGAACTGGCCTGCAACCCAGGCATGTGCCCTGACTGGGAATTGAACCACGATCGTGTGGTTTGCAGGCCCACGCTCAATCCACTGATCTACACAAGCCAGGGCCCATTTCCTCTTTTTTAATTGAATTCATTGGTGTGACATTTGGTTAACAAAATCATACAGGTTTCAAGTGCACAACTCAACAAACATTATCTGCATACAGCATTGTGTGCCCATCACCCAAAGCAGAGTCTCTTTTAGTCCCATTTGTCCCCTTTTGTCAACCTCTATTTACATCCACCCTCCTTCTGCCCTGGCTATCACTACACAGTTGTCTGTGATAATATGTTAGACATATATATTTTTTTGCTTAATTCTTTCACCTAGCCCCCTCCAACTCCCATTAACATGACAGCTGTCAGTCTGTTTCATGTATCCACGCCTCTGTTTCTGTTTTGTTCTTCAGCTTATTTTGTTCATTAGATTCCACATATAGGTGAGATCATATGGTATTTGTCTTTCTCTGACTGGCTTATTTCAGTTAGCATAACAATCTCCAAGTCCATCCATGCTGTTGCAAAAGGTAAGATTTCCTTCTTTTTTAGGGTCAAGGAGTATTAAACTGTGTAAATGTACCATACTTCTTATTCACTCTTCTACTGATGGGCACAGGGGATATCTCCAAAATTTGGCTGTTGTAAATAATTCTGCAATGAACAAATGGGGTGCATGTATTCTTTAAAATCAGTGGTTTGGATTTCTTAGCATGTATTTTAAGACATGGGATCCTTGGGACAAAAAGCAGCTTCATTTTAACTTTTGAATTATCTCCATACTGCTTTCCACAGTGACTGCACCAGTCTGCTTTCCCACCAACAGTGCACAAGGATTCCCTTTTCTCCTCATCCTCCTCAGCACTTGTTTGTCAATTTATTAATGATAGCTATTTTAGCAGGTGTAAGGTGATATCATATTTTGGTTTTAATTTGCATCTGTCTGGTGGCTAGTGATGGTGAACACTTTTTCGTATGTCTATGTGCCACATCTATATCCTCCTTGGAGAACGGTCTATGCTGGTCCTTGGCCCATTCTTTTATTGGATTGTTTGTCTTCCTGGTGTTGAGCTGTTTGTGTTCTTTATATATTTTGAAGATGAAACCTTTGTTTGATGTATCACTGACAATATGTTCCCCCATATAGTGCATTCTCTTTTCATTTTGTTGTTAGTTTCTTTAGCTATACAGAAGCATTTTAATCTGATGTAGTCCCATTTGTTTATTTTTCCTTTGTTTCCATTGCCCTAGGATATATAGCAGCAAAAATATTATTATGTGAGATATCTGAAATTTTACTGCCTGTGTTTTTCTCTAATATTTTTATGGTATTGTGACTTATATTTAAGTTTTTATCCATTTTCAGTTTATTCTGGTGTATGGTGTAGGTTGGTGGTTTAGTTTCATTTTCTTTTGCAAGTACAAGTCCAGTTTTCCCAACACCACTCATTGAAGAGACTGTTTTCCTCCACTGTATGCTCTTGCTTCCTTTGTCAAATATTAATTGACCATAAAGGTGTGGGTGTATTTCTGGGCTTTCTATTTGGTTTCATTGATCTGTTTGTCTGTTCTTATGCCAGTAACAGACTGTTTTGATTACAATGGCCTTATTGTATAGTTTGATATCAGGAATTGTAATCTCTCCAACTTTGTTCTTCTTTCTCAAGATTGCTGAGGCTATTCAGGGTTGGCTTTGGTTCTATACACATTTTTGGAATAGTGGCTTTAGATTTGTGTGGAATATGTCATTGGTATTTTAATAGGAATTGAATAAAATCTATAGATTGTTTTGGATAATATTGGCATTTTAATATTTATTATTTCTATCCATGAACACAATATTTCCATTTATTTGTATTTTCCTCAACTTCTTTTTTATGTCCTATAGGTTTCTAAGTCTCTTACCTCCCTAGTAAATCAATTCTTAGAATCTTACATTTTTGGTTGGAGGAGTAAATGGGATCATTTTGTTATTTTTCTCTTCCTGATATTTCACCATTGTTGTGTAAACTTTCCACCAATTTTAATATTAATTTTGTATGCTGCTATATTGCCAAGTTTCTGTATTAGATTTAGTTATGTTTTGATGGAGTCTTTAGGGTTTTTTATATATAATATCATGTCATATGCAAACAATGACAATTTTATTTCCTTCTTTCTAATTTGGATGCCTTTTATTTCCTCTTCTTGTCTGATTGCTGTGGGTAGGATTTCCAGTGCTATGTTGAATAAGAGTGGCGAATGTGGACATCCCTATCCTGTTCCTAAACCTAGGAAAATATTTTAGTTTTTTCCCATTGAGTATGATGTTCGCTGTGGGTTTGTCATAAATGGCATTTATTGTGTTGAGGTATGATCACTCTGTTCCCACTTAGCTGAGAGTTTTTATCATAAATATGTGCTGGATTATATCAAATGATTTTTGTGCACCTATTGGTATAATCATGTATTTTTTATAATTATCTTTTTATTGTTGTTTATGTGGACTTGTCAATATTTTACCAAGTCGGTAACCCTGGGATAAATCCCACTTGATCATGGTGTATGATCTTTTTAATGTGTTGCTGGATGTGGTTTACTAATATTTCGTTGAGTATTTAAGCATCTGTGTTCATCAGGGATATTGGATTTTAATTTTCTTTGTTGTGTCTTTATCTGGTTTTGGAATTAAAATAATGCTAGCTTCATGAAATGAGTTTAGAAGTCTTTTTTCCTCTTGATTTTTAAAAAATAGTTTGAGAAAGAGAGGTGTTAGCCTTTTGAATGGTTATTAAAATTCACCCCTGAAGCCATCTGGTCCAGATCTTCTGTTTTAGCTAGGATTCTTTTGATTACTGCTTTGATTTTATTACTTGTAATTGGTATTTTCAGATTTTCACATTCTTCCATATTCAATTTTGGAAGGCTTTATGTTTCTAGAAATTTATCCATTTTGTTCATAACATCCAATTAGTAGGCATATAGTTGTTCATAGTATCTTCTTACAGTCCTTTGTATTTCTTATTTTTATTTTTAAAAGTAAATTCTTTTTTTAAATTTTTATTTAATTATTTTTCAAGTACATTTTTTGTCTATTTCTCCCATCCCAGCCCCCCCCAGCCCCATCTCCCCATCTCCCTTCCATTGCCCCCCCAGTCCTCATCCATGTGTCTTTCATACTTGTTCCTCAAAATCCCTCCCCATTTTTCCCCTTAAATTCCCTTCCCTCTCCCCTCTGGTTACGGCCCACTTGTTCTCTATTTCAGTGTCTTTGTTTTTATTCTGTTTGCTTGTGTGTTTTACTGTTTAGCTTCCTGTCAAAGGTGAGATCATATGGTATTTGTCCTTCAATGTCTGGCCTATTTCACTCAGCATAATGCTTTCTAGTTCCATCTAGGTTGTTGCAAAGGGTAGTAGCTCCTTCTTTCTCTCTGCTGCATAGAATTCCATTGTGTATATGTGCCACAATTTTTTGATCCATTCATTTACTTATGGGCACCTATGTTGCTTCCAACTCTTGGCTATTGTAAATTGTGCTGCTATGAACATTGTGGTGCATAGGTTCTTTGAAATTGATGTTTTAGGATTCTTAGGATATAATCCTAGCAGTGGAATTGCTGGGTCAAAAGGCAGGTCAATTTTTATTTTTCTGAGAAAATTCCATTCTGTTTTCCATAATGGTTGTACCAGTCTGCAATCCCACCAACAGTGAACTAAGGACCCCTTTTCCCCACAACCTCTAGAACATTTGTTGTTTGTTGCTTTGTTTATGATAGCCATCCTGACTGGTGTAAAGTGGTATCTCATTGTGGTTTTAATTTGCATCTCTCTGATAGCTAACGATATTGAGCATCTCTTCATGTGTCTCTGGATATTCTGTATGTCCTCTTTGGAGAAGTGTCTGTTCAAGTACTTTTCCCATTTTTTAATTGGGTTCGATGTCTTCCTAGAGTGGAGTCGTGTAAGTTATTTGTATATTTTGGAGATTAAACCTTTGTCTGAGGTATCATTGGCAAATATGTTTTCCCATACAGTTGGTTGTCTTTTTAATTTAATACTGTTTTCTTTAGCCATGCAGAAGCTTTTTATTTTGATGAGATCCCATTTGTTTATTCTTTCCTTTATATTCCTTGCTCTAGGGGACATATCCGTAAAAATGTTGCTGCGTGGAATATCTGAGATTTTCTTGCCAATGTTCTCTAGGACTTTAATGGTGTCACGGCTTATATTTAAGTCTTTTATCCACCTTGAATTTATTTTGGTGTATGGTGTAAGTCTGTGCTCAAGTTTCATTTTTTTGCACGTAGCTGTCCAGTTCTCCCAACACCATTTGCTGAAGAGGCTATATTTACTCCATTTTATGTTATTGCATCCTTTGTCGAATATTAATTGACTGTAAAGAGTTGGTTTGATTTCTGGGCTCTCTGTTCTGTTCCATTGGTCTATGTGCCTGTTTTTATGCCAGTACCAGGCTGTTTTGATTACAGTGGCTTTGTAATACAGTTTGATATCAGGTATTGTGATCCCTCCTACTTTGTTCTTCTTTCTCAAAAGAGCAGCTGCTCTTCAGGCTCGTTTATAATTCCAAATAAATTTTTGAAGTGTTTGTTCTATGTCTGTGAAATATGCCATTGGTACTTATAGGTATTGCATTGAATGTGTATATTGCTTTGGGTAGTATGGACATTTTGATGATGTTAATTCTTCCAATCCATGAACAAGGTATATGTTTCCATTTGTTTGTGTCTTCCCTGATTTCTTTCTTCAGGGCTGTGTAGTTTTCTGCATACAGGTTTTTTACCTCCTTAGTTAGGTTTATTCCCAGATATTTTATTTTTCTTTTTGCTATATCGAATGGGATTTTTTCCTTGATTTCTGCTTCTGCCGATTCATTGTTGCTATACAAAAATGCCTTCGATTTCTGGATATTGACTTTGTATCCTGCTGTTTTGCCAAATTCATTAATTAGTTTGAGCAGTTTTTGGGTAGAGTCTATAGGATTTTCCATGTACACTATCATGTCATCTGCAAACAGTGACAGTTTTGTTTCCTCCTTTCCTATTTGGATGCCTTTTATTTCCTTTTCCTGCCTGTTCGCTGTGCCCAAAACTTCTAATACTATATTGAATAGAAGTGGTGAAAGTAGACATCCTTGTCTTGTTCCTGATCTTAGTGGAAAAGATTTTAGTTTTTTCCCATTGAGTATGATATTGGCTGTAGGTCTCTCATAAAGGGCCTTTATTATATTGAGGAATGCTCCCTGTATTCCCACTTTGCTGAGTGTTTTTATCATAAATGGGTGTTGTGCCTTATCAAAAGCTTTTTCCGCATCTATTGATATGATCATGTGGTTTTTGTCTTTGCTTTTGTTTATGTGATGAATTACATTTACTGATTTGCGAATATTGAACCATCCTTGCATGCCTGGGATGAATCCCACTTTGTCATGGTGTATAATCTTTTTGATATATTGTTGGATGCCATTTGCCAATATGTTTTTGAGGATTTTAGCATCTATCTTCCTCAGAGATATTGGCCTAAAGTTTTCTTTCTTTGTTGTATCTCTATCTGGTTTTGGAATTAGGATGATGCTGGCTTCATAAAACGAGTTTGGGAGTTTTCCATCCTTCTGGATTTTTTGGAATAGTCTTGGAGAATAGGGGTTAGCTCTTCCTTAAATGATTTGTAGAATCCTCCTGTGAAAACACCTGGTCTGGAGCTTTTGTGTGATGGGAGTTTTTTGTTTTTTTTTATTACTGCTTCAATTTCTTGTTCTATGTCTGTGAAATATGCTGTGATTGGTCTGTTCAGGTTTTCTACTTCTTTTTCATTGAGTTTTGGGACATCATATTTTTCTAGAAATGTGTCCATTTCTGCTAGGTTCTCAAATTTCTTGGCATAGAGTTCTTCATAGTAATTTCTTACAATCCTTTCTATTTCTGTGGTATCAGTTGTAATCGCTCCTTTTTCATTTCTGATTGTGTTTATTTGTGTTTCTTCCCTTCTTTTCTTGATGAGCCTACTTAAAGGCTTGTCTATTTTTCTTTATCTTTTCAAAATACCAACTTCTGGATTCGTTGATCCTTAGAATTGTGCTTGTAGTCTCTATGCCATTTATTTCTGCTCTGATCTTAGTTATTTTCTTGCTTCTATTTGCTTTGGGCTGTTTTTCTTGTTGTTCCCCAAGTTCTTCCAGGCATAGAGTAAGGTTGTTTGTTTGAAATGTTTCTATCTTCTTTAGGTAGGCCTGTATTGCTATAAACTTCCCTCTCAGGACTGCCTTCCCTGTGTCCCATAAGTTTTGGGTTGTTGTGAGATCATTTTCATTTGTTTCCAGAAAAGTTTTGATTTCTTCCCTAATTTCATTCTTCACCCATTCATTGTTTAATAGCATACCACTCAGTCTCCATAATTTTGGGTGTTTTGGGTTTTTTCCTTTGGGGTTGGTTTCCAGTTTCATTCCCTTGTGGTCAGAGAAAATGCTTGGTATGATTTGAATATTCTTGAATTTGTTGAGGCTCATTTTGAGTCCTATCATGTGGTCTATCTTTGAAAATGTTCCATGTGCATTTGAAAAGAATATATATTTAACTTCTTTGGGATGAAGGGCTCTGTATATATCATTTAGGTCCATTTTATCAAGGGTGTTGTTTAATGCCACAATATCTTTGTTGATAATTTGTTTGAAAGATCTGTCCATTTTTGATAGTGTGGTGTTAAAATCCCCTACTATAATTGTGTTGCTGTCAACATCTTTCTTGAAGTCCTCTAAGATAATCTTGATATATTTGTGTGCCCCTATGTTTGGTGCATATATGTTTACAATGGTAATGTCTTCTTGGTGGATTCTTCCCTTGAGTATAATGAAGTGACCTTCTGGATCTCTCTTTATAGCCTTTTTTTTGAAGTCTATTTTGTCCGATATGAGAATTGCTACCCCAGCTTTTTTTTCTTGTCCGTTTGCTTGGAAAACTTGTTTCCAGCCTTTCACTTTTAGTCTGTGATGGTCTTTTGTCCTGAGGTGAGTCTCTTGTAGGCACCATATGTGTGGGTCATGCTTTCTCATCCATTGAGCTATTCTGTGTCTTTTGATTGGAGAATTTAATCCATTTACGTTTAAGGATATTATTGATAGGTACTTATTCATTGCCATTTTTGTACCTGTGTTCCTCTCTGTCTCCCTCTTACCTTCCTTCCCTTAAAGCAGTCCTTTTAGTATTTCTTGTAGAGCTGGTTTGGTGGAGGCATATTCTTTTAGGCTTCTTTTGTCTTGGAAGCTCTTTATTTGGCTTTCTATCTTGATTGAGAGCCTTGCTGGGTAAAGTAGCCTTGGTTGCAGGCCTCTGTTCTCATTACTTGGAATATTTCTTCCCATTCTCTTCTTGCTTGGAGTGTTTCCATTGAGAAGTCAGTAGCTAACCTTATTGGGGCTCCCTTGTATGGTATTTCTTTTTTCTCCCTTGCTGCCTTTAAGATTCTCTCTTTGTCTTGGAATTTTGCCATTTTGATGATGATGTGTCTTGAAGTGGTCCTCCTTGTGTTCCTCTTGATTGGGACTCTCTGTGATTCCTAGATTTGTGAGACTTTTTCTCTCATCAAATTAGGGAAATTTTCTCTCATTATTCATTCAAATACATTTTCTATCCCTTGTTCTTCTTCTTCTCGTTCTGGTATTCCTATTATTCAGATATTATTACGTTTTATATTGTCTTGCATTTCTCTTAATCCCTCTTCATTCTTTCTGAGCCTCTTTTCATTTTCTTGCTCTTTCTGTGAGATGCTGTCTACCTTGTCCTCCAACTCACTAATTCTATCCTCCCCTTCATCTATCCTACTTTGGAAACTTTCTACTGTGTTCTTCATTTTGGAAATTATATTCTTCATTTCCTCTTGTCTCTTGCTGATGGTTTCCATTTCCTTTTTGATGTTGCTGTAGTTTGCAGAGAGATCATTGTAGTTCCCCTGTAGTTTCTGGTAGTTCACTGCGAGCTCTTTGAACTTCGTAATAACCAGTGCTTTGAATTCACTATCTGATAGTTGATCAGCGTCTATTTCATCTACCATTCTTTCTGAAGTTTCTGCTTTTTCTTTCATTTGGGGATTGTTTCTTTGTCTTCCCATTGTTTGAGACTTTTCTTGTTAGTCTCTGCTTCTAAAATTGATCTGTTCTGAAACCCTGGTTTTATGGTGAAAACTTCTGTGGTATGATCCTTGTGAAGTTCAGTGGTGCAGACTCCTTGAAGTTTCTTGATGTTCTTCGTCTCCACCTACTCTCATGCTGGTCCTCGTGCTGGTACCTGTGTTGGTCCCCTACCACTGCTGAATGTCCCGGCTCTAGTAGCTGCCTCCTCAAGCACCCAGGCCCGTTACTACGGCAGCGGCACAGCAGCGGCACAGAAGCTGAGAATGTCCCGGGTCCCGTAGGCTCCTCTGCTGTGTCACAGGGCTTTGGAGAGTCCCGGCTTCCTTACCTGACTCCCCTGCATCCAGTCCCACCGCTATGGCAGCGGCACTGGAGCTGAGAACGTCCCGGTTCCCGTAGCTGGCTCCTCAGGGCCCAGGCCTGTCTCTATGGGGGCGTCACAGGGGTTTTTGGTGTCCCAGCTCCTGCAACTGACCCTTCCGTTGCCCAGGCCGGTAGGTATGGCATCAACACAGGGGCCGAGAATGTCCCCACTCCGGTTCCTGACTCCTCTGTCTCCCAGGACTGTCACAGGGGCTTGGAATGGCCGGCTCCCGTACCTGACTCCCTGGATCACAGGCCTGTTGCTCTGGCAGCAGCACACGGGCCACATGAGATCCAGCTCCAGTAGCTGACTCTGCTGCCGTCTGGTGTTTCAGCGTCGGTCACAATCTCTTGTCTTTTAATTTCACAAATGCTGGGTAACCGATGGTTTATTGTGCTGTTTCTCTATAGATCTGCCAGGATTTTCACCCATGAGTACAGGAGGTAGCATCAGCTTCGTCTTACTTCGTCGCCATCTTCCCAGCATCCAGTCAACTGATTACTTTTAAAAAGCAAAAAGTTACAGAAAAGAAATGGAGAAAGAAAGAAAAAAATAATAAAAATAGGCCTGCAACCCAGACAATAGCGGTTTGATTCCCGGTCAGGACACATTCCTGGGTCGGAGGCCAGTTCCCTGCAGGCCAATTCCCAGCAGGGGACGCATGAAAGGCAACCATACATTGATGTTTCTCTCCCTCTCTCCTTCCCTTTCCCTCTAAAGATAAATAAATAAAATCTTTAAAAAAAGAATAAAAATAAAATAAAATAAAATAAAGAGAAAAACAAAAACAACAACAAAAATGGAAATGTCACTTGTTGGTTTCAAACTAGCCGAAACGGTTTTTCTGGCTGCAGTTGCCTGAGGGTCGATTGTTGTGATATTTCTGCCAGCCCCTGTCAGGAGCCAGGCACTTGGTGCTTCTCCCCAGCTCCCTACAATGGGGAACTAGGACTTCCTCACAGGGCTCCCCTCCCAGGTGTTACCACCACCAGCTGGTTTGTGGTTCTTGAGGGCGCCTGTGCCAGCCTAGTTGCCTGGTTCCCTCAGTATTGAGCACAGACCTGCCCCGGTTCTTTGGAGAAGCTCTAGGCCCTCGGCCCTATCTCAGTTCGCTGCCAAGCTGGGTGTGTAGCTGGGTGTGTAGCAGACCAGGCTGTTATGTCTATTGGATTCAGAGCCCCACGCTGTACCTCTCAGTTCTCCTGGGCTGGCAACCACAAAGTCCTTGGTTGGGGCCCTTTGTCCTCCGCACCCTCTCGGCAAACTCTATCAAACAAGTCTCTCCTGGCACCCCACCTTGCTTGGCCAGAAAGGGAGGGGGTTGAGGGTCTCAGCTCTTTTCCCAGGACCCCTCAGCACTCGGGGCTTCCAGATAGTCCAAGGGGGATGGACTTGAAGCCAGGAGCCGATCTGAGGACTGGACGACGACCTAGAAACTCTGTGCGCACGTCACGGCACCCTATGTGGTGTGTACTGATCCCCCAAACTGTGGGCAGGCTGAAGTCCTTTGTGCTCCTGTGTTTGTCTGGGTCCCCTGGCCAACCTTGGCTGAAAAATCCTAGGGGTGGAGCAGCTCAGGGAACCCGTCTGGGCGGCTGAACGCTATCCCAGGTGCCTTCAGGCACGTGCCCAGACACACTGCGCACCAGGCCCTGGACCCCTGAACTGTGCGCAGGCTGAAATCCCCTCTGCTCCTCTCTGGTTGGGCCACTTGCCTGGCTCTGGCAGAAAAATCCCAGGGAGGGAGCCGTCTGGGAGCTGAACATTGGCCCAGGTGAAGTTGGGCACTCGCCACTGGGCACTTGTCCCCCAACCATGCACTGGCGGAGATCCCTGCTGTTTCTTTTTGCTCCTTCCCCGAGATTACTGTACCACTGCTGTCTCCCTACCATCTGGTTCCTCCGTGACCGTCGAGGTTTCTGGTCCCTTATGGTCATATATCCTTGGCAACTGCTGGCTTGCTGGCTTCTCATCCTCCTATCAGGCAGGTTTCTCTCCCTTCTGTACTAGGAACTGGTATCTGCTCCGTCCTACTCCATTGCCATCTTCTCATTTCCATTTTCATGGAATATCTTTTCATCCCTTAACTTTCAGTCTTCTGTGTATTATTTTTTGTGAGGTGTCTTTTGTAGATAGGCCCACTTGTTATTAAATTTATAACTGACAAAGAAGAAATAAATGCCACAGGTTTGACATACCCAAAAGGAAGTACAACTTGGGAAAACTTCATACCGTGTGACATAATATAACACGATGACAGAGGAAAGTACAGTAAATTATATCCCAATACAGTCAGAAGGAAAATTAAAAGAAAAAAGAGAAGAGTTCTTTGGAGGAAAGTGGAATAAAGTATAGTGCTTCAGAAAACTGTTCTTTGAGTTCATTATTTTTATTACACCTCTAAAGAAAGGAATGCCATTTAATCTAGATCTTTCTTCCAAATGTACCCATATTTTGAAAATGTCAATTTGTTTTACAAAGTGTTATTCTATCTAAGACAGAAAGTCTTAAGTGACCTCCAAATTTCAAATGCACTGTCTTTGCTTCATTGAAATGAGTGAAATTACAGGATTTGGTCTGCACCTCAGGTTACTTAAGAAACAAAAATATACACTTTCTTGTGGTACAAATTGCCTTAGTATAAAATATGAAAGAAATTTGGCATTGAGCCAGAATATCTTCTCTCATTTCTGTCTCACAAGGGAAGCAAAATACTATAAGAATCTTTTCCTGGCGAAGATCACACTGCACATTACAAAGATTTTTGTTGTATAATTCTCTCAAAGGCATTAGTCCTTTAACAATGTATTTTTTTCTGGTGCCAAAAAAACTAATTGATTTGATTTTTTTCAACCAAACCTACTATCAATTATGAAAATAATCAAGTTTGGTTAGTTGTTTCCATTTATTCAGGGTGCTTTGAAAATACTATCTAATAGGTGAGCACACATTGCAGGTATTATGAATTGGCTATCCAAAAGCTATTTACAACCCCCTTTGCCTTCCTCTATTATAGAGATTAGAAAGCTAAATTAGTCACTGGCCCAGCCTCTGAAATCTAAACATATAATCCATACAACACAACAATTATGGCCTTGGGCATTTATCCCAGATAAATTAAAACATGTCTACACAAAAACCGCCCTGGTTGCCATAGCTCAGTGGATTGAGTGCAAGCCTGCAAACTAGAGTATCGGGGTTCGATTCCCAGTAAGGGCACATGCCTGGGTTGCAGGCCACTTCCCATCAGGGGACAGACAGGAGGCAAACACATATTGATATTTCTCTCTCTCTCTCTCTCTCCTTCCCTTCCCCTCTAAAGAGAAATAAATAAATAAATAATCTTTAAAAAAACCTGTATATATTGTTCATAGCGGATCTATTTGCAATGATTACAAACTCAAAAATAATATTTCTCAATAAGTGAGGGGTTAAGCAAACTGTGGTATATCAATAACATCAAATACTACTCAACTATTTTTTTGTTTGTTTTTTGTTTTTTTAAATTTTTAAATTTATTTATCTTTAGAGGGGAAGGGAAGGAGAGAGGGAGAGAAATATCAATGTATGGTTGCCTCTTGTGAGTCCCCTGATGGGAACTGGCCTGCAACCCGGGCATGTGCCCTGACTGGGAATCGAACCGTGGTTGCTTGGTTCCCAGGCCCGCGCTCAATCCACTGAGCTACACCAGCCAGGGCATACTCAACTATTAAAAGAAGTGGATTTTTGATGCACAACAGCTTGGATGGATCTCAAGGGCATTATTCTGCATGTACAAAGCTAGTCTCAGGGGAAGGAAGATGATGACAGAGTAGGAGGGAGCAGATTCCACTTCCCCCTACACACAGGAGAAAAACCTAGCCGATTTACGGAGGAACAGAGCAAATGGCCACCAGTACCCCAGCATATATGAAAATAAGAGATCAAAAATTGTAGCAGACACTGAAAAACCAGGAGGTAAGGAGACTGCTGCAGGACAATAAAGTCAGGGACCAAGTGTGAGGACAAGGGTGGCTGTAGCCCCAGCACTGGGTCTACCATAGACTCCTGCCACAAATTCCTTGGGAGAGAGCTGGGTCAACTGCTCCCTCCCTTCCCAGCCAAACAAGGTTTAATCACCACCAAGAGAGACCTGGTTGCTTGAAGTGGCAGAAAGGGGAATAAGGACAGAGAAGCAAACACATAAGGGCTATGATCACCCACAGAGTTTGTGGGCGCCAGCTTGGGAGATTTGAGAGTCACACAGTGATGCACACTGACCCCGATAGTCACAAGTCTCGCTGGAGAATTGGGCTGTATGGAGTGGCAGGCTTGAGTTGTTATAGGAAAATGAAGCAACCAGACACCAAGGGATTCTGGAGTACGAAGTTTATTAACGTGCACTGGCCTATAGATGTCAGTCTCCAAATTCTGAGCCCTGAACAAAGGATTCTTGGGGTTTATATAGCCTACGGGATCTTCCTGTCTACGTAGCAAAGCGGGATACAGAAGCGGAATGCAGTAATTGGTTCTATCTACAGGGGCAGAAGCAGAGTACAAAGGCTAAATGTGAAAATTAGTTCTATCAGCAGGGGTGCTAGCCCCAGTCCTTGTGACTATCCTGCTGTTTGCTTTTCCCAGACGACCTTATCACTCTCCCAGGGCGCTTGGGGTTTGGGTGAGCAAAGGTTTTTCAAAGCTTCCCACATCAGAGCAGGAGGAATTTCTCAAAAAGAAAAACTGTTTGGGGAATTCTCCAGCAACAACCACTTGGCCTTCGCCCCTACCAGCTGGGCAGTGATCTGGAGATCAGATCACTGCTCCAGTGATCTGGAGCTGCGGAAGGCAGCTCTCAGAAGGGTGTGGGAAGACCCTGCATACCCCCATAGTGTTACCGAACAAGAGGAGGTCCGAGGGAGGGGCAATACAATATTTGGCCCACCTAGGGATGCCCAAAACTGCTATACAACAGGGGCCCCTCCCAAAAACAAAATACTAAAATCTACTGGGCCCTTCTGTCCGCCGCCAATTGGAAAGACATCTCTTAAAGCCAGAGATTTGTGAAAAGGAAACAAAATGTTTATTTAATGCTATTCAGGCCTAATGCCACCACTAAAATATCAAAGTCCTTTATGTATACACCTACACCCACACAGCGCTCCCTTCTCCCACTGTCCCAACTCCGGGTACCGTAAATCAGGAAAAGAGCGCACGTCTGTGTTGCAGACCGCTAGCACCGTCAGCTGTGTCACTGTGCAGGATCTCGAGTTAATCCAAAGTACTGTGGTACCCTCTCATGGTCCACTGGCAAGAGTCCTTTGTACCCAGTTCCAGTCAAAGTCTCTGTTGCTTTTTCAGGCCCCGCAGCCAAAGGGGGCACCCCAAAGCTGCGTGGGCCTCTTCTACCAAAGCTGCAGGAGTCCACACTCCACCAAAACCATGTGGCT
This sequence comes from Artibeus jamaicensis, assembly GCF_021234435.1. NCBI lineage: Eukaryota > Metazoa > Chordata > Mammalia > Chiroptera > Phyllostomidae > Artibeus > Artibeus jamaicensis. The sequence continues at coordinate 1,669,030 of NW_026522028.1, read as the reverse complement.
TTCTCTTTCACCTCACCTAGAGGGGGTCCTCACTCTGCTGAAACTGCGTGGCTCTCTCTCTTCTGGCCAAGCGGGGACCCTTCATGTCCTGGAGCCAGTCTTTTCCAAGCTCCCACACAGGCCTTCTCACTCCGGAGCACAGCCCCTTGTTACATTCAGAGTCCAAGCCCTTCTCACTCCGGAGAGCAGCCCTTAGTTCCATCTTGAGTCCTCCCAAGTTCCATCCTCAGTCCCTGCTAGTTCCATCTTGAGTCCCCATCCACTACCTTCTTCTTCAGGAGCACAGCCCCTAGTTACATTCTGCTCAGTCCCCCAAGTTCCATTCTCAGTCCCCGGCTAGTTCCTTCTCTCTCCGGCCCCCAACTTGGCCACCGCTATTTAACATATCTATGAAACCAGTTAAAGGTTATAGATATGTTAAATAACCATTCCTCCAGAGGTTAGCTCCAAAATTGTTGCTATGCAAAATAGCTCTCAATGGCCTGGCTCCATTCATCCCTTGGGGGGGGGCGGTGAGGACATCTTAATATGTCTCTCTAATATTTCTATACACTTTGAATTCTGGACACCATTCCAAATCTTTTTTGGGGGGCCCCCCTGGCTGCACCCTGTATCAATAGCACTGGGAAGGGACCAGGGCAGCCTGGCCAAATGTGTACACACCCCAGCCCATAGCAGTAACCATGAGGAAAGAGTCTCTGAGAAAGACCTGGACCCCACACCAGAGACCAGAAGAGAGGTGCCAGACTAGCTCTAGAGAGAGTGCATGCAAGACTGGCTGAATACACATTGGAAAGACAGAGCCAATCTGCTCCTCAGCCTGCTGCAGCCAGCAAGATCAGAAAAACTGGTTTGGCCGGTTTGAAACCAACAACAGGTGGATTCTGTTTGTTTGTTTTAGTAGTCTTTTATTTTTGTTTTATCTTTCAATACCTTTTTCCTCTCTTTTCTTTTTTTCATGTTTTATTCCTTCTTCCTTTCTTTCCAATTTTATTTCTTCTTTCTCCCTTCTCGTGTTTTTAAATACCCACAAATGAGACAAAAAATCTTTTTTTTTAATTTTATTTTGTTATTTTTCAAGTACAGTTTTTTTGTCTATTTCTCCCATCCCAGCCTCCCCCACCCCTTGCTCCCCACCTCCCTCCCATTTCCACCCCCCTTAGTTCTCATCCCTGTGTCCTTCCTATTTGTTCCTCCAAATCTCTCCCCCTTTTCCCCCTAAACTTCCCTTCGCTCTCCCCTCTGGTCACTGTCCCCATGTTCTCTATTTCCGTGTCTTTGGGTTTTTTATTTCTGCTTGCTTGTTTGTTTTGTTGTTTAGCTTCCTGTTAAAGGTGAGATCATATAGTATTTGTCTTTCGGCACCTGGCCTATTTCACTCAGCATAATGCTTTCCAGTTCCATCCATGTTGTTGCAAAAGGTAGTAGCTCCTTTCTCTCTGCTGAATAGAATTCCAAGACAAAAAAATCTTGAACTGTGAAAGGACCAGAGTTGGACCCAAAGAGGGGGCATTCCAATAGTTGAGACAGTGAGACAGATTTCACTTTGCTATTACAGAGAAATGGCAAGGTGCTACATATTTATATTATTATTTTTCATTATTCTCACATCTTTTATTTTAATAGTATTTTTGTATTCTTCTCCTTTTTGTATAGTTTTCTTTGCTTGGTTGGTTATACTGTATCATTTGACAGGTTTCCCCTGTTCTCTCTTCTACAGTGTATTGCTAATTTACTGTCCTTCAGGCCACTTGTGTTCCTTTAGCACACTACTCAAAGTCCTATACCCCCTATTCTTGTTATCCAGAACACACAGATTCTGTCAAATGATTGTTGCTCTAATATTATTGAAATAACAGCTGTTCCATACAATTGTAAATATTTCAAATCACCCCTCCTGGATCTTACCCTAGTTCACAGTTTCTTGAACTCTATTACTGTAGTGGTTAACTCTATTCTTGCACACACTACAACTATTTACTATCCTTTACTCTCACCTTACCTCAGAATCTGACCTCCCACAACCTCACTGCTTTCTAGATCCAACTCACAATCCTTCTCTCCCCAACAAGAGTCCTATCTAAAAGCCCTGGACCAGATGGTTTCACAGGAGAATTCTACAAAGCATTTAAGGAAGACATAACCCCCATTCTTCACAAACTATTCCAGAAAATCCAAAATGATGGAAGTCTCCCAAACTCTTTTAATGAAGCCAGCATCATCCTAGTCCCAAAACCATATAAAGACACAAAGAAGAAAGAAAAATTCAGGCCAATATTGCTGATGAATATAGATGCTAAAGTCTTCAACAAAATATTGGCGAACCACATCCAACAATACATTAAAAAGATCATACACCATGACCAAGTGGAATTCATCCCAGAGATGCAAGGATGGTTCACTATTCACAAATCAGTAAATGTAATTCATCACATAAGCAAAAGCAAAGACAAAAATCATATGATCATATCAAGAGATGCAGAAAAAGCTTTTGATAAGGTACAGCACCCATTTATGAAAAAAACACTCAGCAAAGTGGGAATTGAGTGAGTATTCCTGAACATAATAAAGGCCATATATGAAAGACCTACAGCCAACATCATACTCAATGGGCAAAATCTAAAAGCTTTTCCACTAAGATCAGGAACAAGACAATGTTGTCCACTTTCACCACTTCTATTCAATATAGTATTATAAGTTTTAGCCACAGTGATCAGATAAGAAAAGGAAATAAAAGGCATTCAATAGGAAAAGGAGGAAACAAAACCATCACTGTTTGCAGATGACTTGACAATCCTATAGACTCTACCCAAAAACTGCTTGACATAATAAATGAACTTGGCAAAACAGTGGGATACAAAGTCAATATCCAGAAATCATGGGCATTTTTGTAAATTAACAATGAAACAGCAGAAGCATAAATCAAGAAAAAATTTCCATTTGATATAGCAAAAAGAAAAATAAAATACCTAGAAATAAACCTAACCAAGGAGGTAAAATACCTGTATGCAGAAAATCACACAACACTGAAGAAAGAAATCAGGGAAGACACAAACAAATGGAAACATATACCTTGTTCATGGATTGGAAGAATTAACATCATCAAAATGTCCATAGTACCCAAAGCAATTTATAGATTCAATGCAATGCCTATTAAAGTACCAATGGCACATTTCACAGATATAGAACAAACACTTCAAAAATTTATATGGAACCATAAACGACCCTAAATAGTGGCTGCAATTTTGAGAAAGAAGAGTAAAGTAGGAGGAATCACAATACTTGATACCACACTGTATTACAAGGCCACTGTAATCAAAACAGCCTGGTACAGGCATAAAAACAGGCACATAGACTAAGGGAACAGAACAGAGAGCCCAGAAACAAACCCAAGTCTTTACAGTCAATTAATATTCAACAAAGGGTGCAGCAACATAAAATGGAGTAAAAATAGCCTCTTCAACAAATGGTGTTGGGAGAACTGAACAGCTATGTGCAAAAAAATAAAACTCAAGCACCAACTTACACCATACTCCAAAATAAATTCGAGGTGGGTAAAAGACTTAAATATAAGCCATGACACCATTAAAGTCCTAGAGGAGAACATTGTCAGGAAAATCTCAGATATTTCACGCAGCAACATTTTTACTGATATGTCCTCAAGAGCAAGGGACATAAAAAAAAAGAATAAACAAATGGGATCTCATCAAAATAAAAAGCTTCTGCATGGCTAAAGAAAACAGTATTAAAATAAAAAAGAGAGCCAACTGTATGGGATAACATATTTGCCAATGATATACCTCAGACGAAGGTTTAATCTCCAAAATATACAAAGAACTCACACTACTCCACTCTAAGAAGACAACCAACCCAATTAAAAATTGGGCAAAGGACTTGAAGAGACACTTCTCCAAGGAGGACATAAAGGAGGTGCAGAGACACCTAAAAAGATGCTCAATATTGGTAGCTATCAGAGAGATGCAAATTAAAACCACAATGAGATACCACTTTACACCAGTCAGAATGGCCAACATAAACAAAGCAACAAACAAGTGTTGGAGAGGTTGTGGGGAAAAGAGGACCCTAGTTCACTGTTGATGGGATTGCAGACTGGTACAACCATTGTGGAAAACAGTATGGAATTTTCTAAGAAAACTAAAAATGAACCTGCCTTTTGACCCAGCAATTCCACTGCTAGGGTTATATGCTAAGAACCCTGAAACACCAACCCAAAAGAACCTATGGGCCACAAACTTCATAGCAGCACCATTTACAATAGCCAAGAGCTGGAAGCAACCTAGGTGCCCATCAGTAAAGGAATGGATCCAAAAACTATGGTACATTTACGCAATGGAATTCTATGCAGCAGAAAGAAAGAAGGAGCTCCTATCCTTTGTAACAGCATGTGTGGAACTGGAAAGCATTATGCTGAGTGAAATAAGCCAGGCACTGAAGACAAATACCATATGATCTCATCTTTAACAGGAAGCTAAACAAAAAAACAAACAAACAAGCAAAATAAAAACAAAGACACTGAAATAGAGAACAGGGGGACAGCGACCAGAGGGAAGAGGGGTGGGAATTTCAGGGGGAACAGGGGAAGGATTTACAGGAACTAGTATAAAGGACACATGGATAACAACTAAGGAAAGTGGAAATGGGAGGAAGGTGGGGAGCACTGGTGGGTGGTGGGCTGGAATGGGGTTAAAAAACCAGAAAACTGTACTTGAACAACAATTAAAATAAATTAAGTAAAACATAACAAAAAAGGTAGTCTCAAAAGGTTTTATACAGTATGACTCCATTTATTATAATATTCTAGAAATGGAAAAATTATGGAGATAGAGAACAGGTCACTAGTGTTTAAGGATTTTGGTGTGTTAGGTGCAGTTATAAAACAACAGCATTCCTCAAATTTTTGTATACTGAAGTATTTCTATATCTTGATTTTGGTGGTGGTTACACAGTTCTAAAGATCTCATAAATTGGGAATGCTGGGAAGATGGCGACAGAGTAAGATGGAGCGATACTAGCTCCTGTACTCATGGGTGAAAATCCTGGCAGATCTATAGAGAAACAGCACAATAAACCATCGTTTACCCAGCATTTATGAAATTAAAAGACCAGAGATTGTGACCGACGCTGAAACACCAGACGGCAGCAGAGTCAGCTACTGGAGCTGGGTCTCACTTGGCCCCTGTGCTGCCGCCAGAGCAACAGGCCTGGGAGCCAGGGAGTCAGGTACAGAAGCTGGACACTCCAAGCCCCTGTGACGGTCCTGGGAGACAGAGGAGTCAGGAACCGGAGCGGGGACACCCTTGTGCCGATGCCATAGCTACTGGCCTGGGCAACGGAAGGGTCAGTTGCAGGAGCTGGGACACCAAAGGCCCCTGTGACGCCACCATAGAGACAGGCCTGGACCCTGAGGAGCCAGCTACGGGAGCCGGGAAGTTCGCAGACCTGTGCCACTGCCATAGCGACGGGACTGGACGCCGGGAGTCAGGTACAGAAGCCGGGACTCTCCAAACCCCTGTGGCGCAGCAGAGGAGCCAGCTGCGGGAGCCGGGAAGTTCTCAGATCCTGTGCCGCTGCCATAGCCACGGGACTGGACACTGGGGAGTCAGGTACGGAAGCCTGGACACTCCAAATCCATGAGACAGCCCTGGGTGGCAGAGGATGCCTCTACGGGAACTGGGACTGTGTCAGCCCCTGTTCTGCTGCCATAGCGACGGGACGCGACACTGGGGAATCAGGTAAGGGAGTTGGGACTTTCTAAGCCTCTGTGCCACTGCCATAGAGACAGGACTGGGCGCCGGGGAGTCAGGTACGGAAACCGGGACACTCCAAGCCCCTGTGACGACCCTGGGTGGCAGAGAGAGCCAGATACGGGAGCCGGGACATTCCCAGCCTCTGTGCCACTGCCATAGTAACGGGACTGGATTCTTGAGGAGGCGGCTACTAGAGCCGGGACATTCATCAGTGGTAGGGGACCAATGCAGGGACCAGCGCGAGGACCAGTGTGAGTGTAGGTGGAGACTAAGAACATCAAGAAACTTCAAGGAGTCTGCACCACTGAACTTCACAAGGATCATACCACAGAAGTTTACACCATAAACCCAGGGTTTCAGAACAGATCAATTTTGGAAGCAGAGACTAACAAGAAGAGTCTCAAACAATGGGAAGACAAAGAAACAATCCCCAAATGAAAGAAAAAGCAGAAACTTCAGAAAGAATGGTAGATGAAATAGACGCTGATCAACTATCAGACAGTGAATTCAAAGCACTGGTTATTACGAAGTTCAAAGAGCTCACAGTGAGCTACCAGAAACTACAGGGGAACTATAATGATCTCTCTGCAAACTACAGCAACATCAAAAAGGAAATGGAAATTATCAGCAAGAGACAAGAGGAAATGAAGAATACAATTTCCGAATTGAAGTACACAGTAGAAAGTTTCCAAAGTAGGATAGATGAAGGGGAGGATAGAATTAGTGAGTTGGAGGACAAGGTAGAAAGCATCTCACAGAAAGAGGAAGAAAATGAAAAGAGGCTCAGAAAGAATGAAGAGGGATTAAGAGAAATGCAAGATAATATGAAACGTAATAATATCTGAATAATAGGAATACCAGAAGGAGAAGAAGAAGAACAAGGGATAGAAAACCTATTTGAAAGAGTAATGAGAGAAAATTTTCCTAATTTGATAAGAGAAAAAGTCTCACAAATCCAGGAATCACAGAGAGTTCCAACCAAGAGGAACCCAAGGAGGCCCACTTCAAGACACATCATCATCAAAATGGCAAAATTCCAAGACAAAGAGAGAATCTTAAAGGCAGCAAGGGAGAAAAAAGAAGTAACATACAACGTAGCCCCAATAAGGTTAGCTACCGACTTCTCAATGGAAACCCTTCAAGCAAGAAGAGAATGGGAAGAAATATTTCAAGTGATGAGAACCAGAGGCCTACAACCAAGGCTACTTTACCCAGCAAGGCTCTCAATCAAGATAGAAAGCCAAATAAAGAGCTTCCAAGACAAAAGAAGCCTAAAAGAATATGCCTCCACCAAACCAGCTCTACAAGAAATACTAAAAGGACTGCTTTAAGGGAAGGAAGGATAAGAGGGAGACAGAGAGGAACACAGGTACAAAAATGGCAATGAATAAGTACCTATCAATAATATCCTTAAACGTAAATGGATTAAATTCTCCAATCAAAAGACACAGAATAGCTCAATGGATGAGAAAGCATGACCCACACATATGGTGCCTACAAGAGACTCACCTCAGGACAAAAGACCATCACAGACTAAAAGTGAAAGGCTGGAAACAAGTTTTCCAAGCAAACGGACAAGAAAAAAAAGCTGGGGTAGCAATTCTCATATCGGACAAAATAGACTTCAAAAAAAAGGCTATAAAGAGAGATCCAGAAGGTCACTTCATTATACTCAAGGGAAGAATCCACCAAGAAGACATTACCATTGTAAACATATATGCACCAAACATAGGGGCACCCAAATATATCAAGAAAATCTTAGAGGACTTCAAGAAAGATATTCACAGCAACAGGATTTGAACACCCCACTATCAAAAATGGACAGATCTTTCAAACAAATTATCAACAAAGATATTGTGGCATTAAACAACACCCTAGATGAAATGGACTTAACTGATATATATAGAGCCCTTCATCCCAAAGAAGCTAAATACACATTCTTTTCAAATGCACATGGAACATTTTCAAAGATAGCCCACATGATAGGACACAAAATGAGCCTCAACAAATTCAAGAAAATTGAAATCATACCAAGCATCTTCTCTGACCACAAGGGACTGAAATTAGAAACCAACCCCAAAGAAAAAAACCCAAAGCACCCAAAAACATGGAGACTGAATGGTATGCTATTAAACAACGAATGGGGCAAGAATGAAATTAGGGAAGAAATCAAAACATTTCTGGAAACAAATGAAAATGATCTCACAACAACCCAAAACTTATGGGACACAGCCAAGGCAGTCCTGAGAGGGAAGTTTATAGCAATACAGGCCTACCTAAAGATAATAGAAACATTTCAAACAACCTAACCCTACGCCTGCAAGAACTCGAGGAACAACAACAAAGACAGCCCAGAGCAAGCAGAAGGAAGGAAATAACCAAGATTAGAGCAGAATTAAATGACATAGAAACTAAAAGCACAATTTTAAGGATCAATGAATCCAGGAGTTGGTTCTTTGAGAAGATAATAGACAAGCCTTTAAGTCGGCTCATCAAGAAAAGAAGACAGAGGACACAAATAAACACAATCAGAAATGAAAAAGGAGAGATTACAACTGATAGCACAGAAATAGAAGAGATTGTAAGAAATTACTATGAAGAACTGTATGCCAAGAAATTTGAAAACCCAGGGGAAATGGACACATTTCTAGAAAAATACAATCTTCCAAAACTCAGTGAAAAAGAAGCAGAAAATCTAAATACACCAATAACAGCAAAAAGAATTTGAAGCAGTAATCAAAAAACTGCCATCACACAAAAGCCCCGGACCAGATGGTTTCACATGAGAATTCTACAAAGCATTTAAGGAAGAGCTAACCCCTATTCTCCACAGACTATTTCAAAAAATCCAGAAGGATGGAAAACTCCCAAATTCTTTTTATGAAGCCAGCATCATCTTAATTCCAAAACCAGATAGAGACACAGCAAAGAAAGAAAACTTCAGGCCAATATCGCTGCTGAACATAGACACTAAAATCCTCAACAAAATATTGGCAAATCGCATCCAACAATATATCAAAAAGATCATACACCATGATCAAGTAGGATTCATCCCATGGATGCAAGGATGGTTCAATATTTGCAAATCAGTAAATGTAACACATCACATAAACAAAAGCAAAGACAAAAATCACATGATCATATCGATAGATGCGAAAAAAGCTTTTGATAAGGTACAACACCCATTTATGATAAAAACACTCAGCAAAGTGGGAATACAGGGAGCATTTCTCAAAATAATAAAGGCCATATATGAGAGACCTACAGCCAATATCATACTCAATGGGAAAAAACTAAAAGCTTTTCCACTAAGATCAGGAACAAGACAAGGTTGTCCACTTTCACCACTTCTATTCAATATAGTATTGGAAGTTTTAGCCACAGTGATCAGGCAAGAAAAGGAAATAAAAGGCATCCAAATAGGAAAGGAGGAAGCAAAACTGTCACTGTTTGCAGATGACATGATAGTGTACATGGAAAATCCTATAGACTCTACCCAAAAACTGCTCAAACTAATTAATGAGTTTGGCAAAATAGCTGGTTACAAAGTCAATATCCAGAAATCAAAGGCATTTTTGTATACCAACAGTGAATCAGCAGAAGAAGAAATAAAGAGAAAAATCCCATTCGATATAGCAAAAAGAAAAATAAAATATCTGGGAATAAACCTAACTAAGGAGGTAAAAAACCTGTATGCAGAAAACTACACAGTCCTGAAGAACGAAATCAAGGAAGACACAAACAAATGGAAACATATACCTTGTTCATGGATTGGAAGAATTAACATCATCAAAATGTCCATACTACCCAAAGCAATATACACATTCAATGCAATACCTATTAAAGTACCAATGGCATATTTCACAGACATAGAACAAACACTTCGAAAATTTATATGGAACCATAAACGAGCCTGAATAGCAGCTGCTCTTTTGAGAAAGAAGAACAAAGTAGGGGGGATCACAATACCTGATATCAAACTGTATTCCAAGGCCACTGTAATCAAGACAGCCTGTTACTGGCATAAAAACAGGCACATAGACCAATGGAACAGAACAGAGAGCCCAGAAATCAACCCAACTCTCTACAGTCAATTACTATTTGACAAAGGGGGCAGTAACATAAAATGGAGTAAAGATAGCCTCTTCAGCAAATGGTGTTGGGAGAACTGGACAGCTACATGCAAAAAAATGAAACTTGAGCTCAGACTTACACCATGCACCAAAATAAATTCAAGGTGGATAAAAGACTTAAATATAAGCCGTGACACCATTAAAGTCCTAGAGAACATTGGCAAGAAAATCTCAGATATTTCATGCAGCAACTTTTTTACTGATATGTCCCCTAGAGTAAGGAATGTAAAGGAAAGAATAAACAAATGGGATCTCATCAAAATAAAAAGCTTCTGCATGGCTAAAGAAAACAGTATTAAATTAAAAAGACAACCAACTGTATGGGAAAACATATTTGCCAATGATACCTCAGACAAAGGTTTAATCTCTAAAATATACAAAGAACTTACACGACTCCACTCTAAGAAGACACCCAACCCAATTAGAAAATGGGAAAAGGACTTGAGCAAACACTTCTCCAAGGAGGACATACAGAACATTCAGAGACACATGAAGAGATGCTCAATATCATTAGCTATCAGAGAGATGCAAATTAAAACCACAATGAGATACCATTTTACAGCAGTCAGGATGGCTATCATAAACAAAGCAACAAACAACAAATGTTGGAGAGGTTGTGGGGAAAAGGGGTCCTTAGTTCACTGTTGGTGGGAGTGCAGACTGGTACAACCATTATGGAAAACAGCGTGGAATTTTCTCAGAAAAATAAAAATCGACCTGCCTTTTGACCCAGCAATTCCACTGCTGGGATTATATCCTAAGAATCCTAAAACATCAATATCAAAGAACCTATGCACCACAATGTTCATAGCAGCACAATTGACAATAGCCAAGAGTTGGAAGCAACCTAGGTGCCCATCAGTAAATGAATGGATCCAAAAATTGTGGTACATATACACAATGGAATTCTATGCTGCAGAGAGAAAGAAGAAGGAGCTACTACCCTTTGCAACAACATGGATGGAACTGGAAAGCATTATGCTGAGTGAAATAAGCCAGAAGGTGAAAGACAAATACCATATGATCTCACCTTTAACAGGAAGCTAAACAACAAAACAAACAAGCAAGCAGAAAAAAACAAAACAAAACAAAGACACTGAAATAGAGAACAAGGGGATAGTGACCAGAGGGGAGAAGGAAGGGAAGTTAAGGGGAAAATGGGGGAGGGATTTGGAGGAACAAATAGGAAGGACACAGGGACGAGAACTAAGGGGGGTGGAAATGGGAGGGAGGTGGGGAGCAAGGGACAGGGGAGGCTGGGATGGGAAAAATAGACAAAAAACTGTACTTGAAAAATAACTAAATAAAATTTAAGAAAAAAGATCTCATAAATTGACATAGAATTACACACAAATATTTTATTAATATCAATTTTTTGTTTTTGATATTTTATTCTAATTTTGCAATATTTAACAAAATTTTAAAAACTAAAAAGCATACATAATTATTTTTTAATTATTAGTAAGTGGGAAAAATAAATGGTCTAAGCAGTTAAGTTAAATATGAAAATAGTATATTTAGATATTAAAAACAAGATTCAAGTACATGTTGCTTACCAAAAATGTACTTTGACTCTGAAGCTATAAATAAGTTAAAGCAAAAGATGAAGAAATTTAAAAACTGTACTTGAAAAATAACTAAATAAAATTTTTTAAAAAAGATGAAGAAATTTATATGATGGTAAAATTAGTTAAAAATAAAGTTGGGTGGTGATATTAATATTAGACAAGATTTCAGAGCAAAGAATATCATAAGGGAAAAAGAAGGTGCTTTCACGATAGCAAATGAGTGGACAAAGACAACAACAGTTGAGAATTGAAAGTAGAAGGTGGGAGTAAATGATTATCAGAAATGAGCTATAGTTTTAATGTACTGCTGGTGGAGGAATAATGACACAATCCCTGGAAAATAATTTAAATTAAAAATTAAACAGTTTAGCACATCTGCTCCACTGCTAGATACTTACCCTAAAGGAATAAAATTATATATACATAGAAACACTGGTACATAAACATTTACAATAATTTTGTTTATAATAGTCCCCAAATTGAAAATTTTGCAGGGTCATCAATAGGTGAAGGAATAAACAAATTGTTGCATATCTATACACTGTAACACTATTCAGCAATAAAATGAATGTTAAAGGACACATGGGGAACAACTAAAGGGGTGGAAATGGGAGAGAGGTGGGGAGCTCTGGGGGGGGTGGGCTGGGATGGGAGTAAAAAAACAGAAAACTGTACTTGAACAATAATTAAATAAATTTAAAAAATAGTTTTGGGTTTATTTTTAAAAATTGCAATGACACTTCCCATATATCCTATACCCTGTCCCTTTTACTGTTTTTTGAAAGCTCTATTGCCGTATAATTGACATTTTAAAAACTATACAAACTTAGCCCTGGCTGATGTGGCTCAGTGGATTAAGCCTGGTCTGTGAACCAAAGGGCTGCTGCTTTGATTCCCAGTCAGGGCACATGCCTGTGTTGTGGGCCAAGTTCCCAGTAGGGAGCCTATGACAGGCAATCACACATTGCTGCTTCTCTTCCTTTCTTTCTCCCTCCCTCCCTTCCCTTCTCCCTAAAAATTAATAACTAAATAAAAATTTTTAAACTATACATATTTAATGTATAAATGAGGTGAGTTTGGTAATATTCATACACCTACGGAAACATCGTAACGATCGAGATAAAAAAACATATCCATCACCTCCATCAATAGGTGAAGAAATAAACAAACTGTCCTATATCTATGCAATGAAATACAACTTGACAACAAAATTAATGCATTATGGATACGTGCCACAACATGGGTAAATCTCAAAATAATAGCGATGAGTAAAGATAGCCAGACAAAAAAGATGTTATACTGTATGATTCTATTTATATAACTTGGAATTGCATACTATTATATACTGACAGAAAGGTCAGTGGTTACCTGACAACAGAAGTGGACTGGGAAATTACAAAAGGGAACAGGAATGAGGAATGGAAGAAAAAATTGAGAAAACTTTTAGGGGTAATGGATATGTTCTTTATGTTGACTGTGGTGATGTTTTCACAACTATATGTCAAAACTTATCAAGTTGTACCGTTTAAATATGTCAAGTCTATGGTATGTCAGTTATACTTGAATGAAGCTGCTTAAAAATAACATTATAAAATTAAACACATACCACAATTTGGAGAAGTTTGCTCAGCAAAGTTGGCAATGCAGAAACTTCTGTAAATGCAAGTGATTCACCAAAATTTGAGAATCTAGGAGCTGACTCTAATTTTCTGTCCCCAGGAGATAAAAATGGTGATTAGCCCAATTAGCCTCATTGGGTAATTAGACATATGGGCTCCTCATTGCCAACTAATCTCATCTGAAAAGTGAACTACAGCCATTCTTATTATTTAAACCTTGCTCTATATAAGGTACTCATTTATTGAAAACATGGATTTTAGCAAGAAGAAAATAATGTGTATATTTGAACTAGTAATGGAATCTGAGAAGTGAAACTATGCAGAAAAAAGAGACGCTGGGTATTAAAATTGCTATATTCATTTATAAAATAATGTTTCCTAAGTGAAAATTCTCTGGGCAAAAGAGTGTGAAATGAGAAAAAAAGGCTGTTGCTAAAGTGTAAGGAATTGGAAAAGAAGAGGAAGAAAAGAAAAATATGTGTATCAGCTAGAATTTTAGATTTTTAATACCAGGTTACCCAAAATAAATATATATCTTGGCGTTTGAGTTATTGACAAAGATCAATACACTTTTATCAAACTAAGAGTTTGCAAAAACTAACAATAAATAGTAAATTGCAAAGTGTTTTTATGCATAACCAATCATAACAAGTCCTAAAGATATATTAGCCCAAAAGAAAAAAACTAACTAAAATTTCAAACTGTTTCATGGGAGAGGCTAAATGTACCTATGATATTTCAAGAATATTAGTGTGAAAAAGTTATACTAAGTATCCTTTCTTTACATATTCAGATACTTGCCCAAAGTAGGCATTCTACCACAAGAAAGATTTAATATATTTATCAAATATGATCACAGAGCTAATGTCTAATTGACTGAATGGACCACTAATTGATCACCCCAAATAAATTTAGGCACAAAGAAGAATTTATTTATAACTTTAGCAGGAACTGTATATGAGTCCTTGCAATATTTGAGTCCTATCTATAATTGATACAGAAAAGAATTAAAAGAGAAAACTGTATAAAATTTCCATAAATAAGAGATAAAATGGCATTATTTTTCCCTCTTCACAGGTGAGGACCTCCAAAGCAACTTAAGTTATGTTGCTTAACACTTATAATACCTACCCATGTCCTAATGGAAATATCAATATTCCCTCTTCATGTAAAGAAAGACCACAAAGCACCAGAGGAACAGAACAAAACAAAGAGATGTCAGGTTCAGGGAGGTCTCTAAGCCACTATTGACACCAATATTTATTGTGTTATCCAAATAAAAGAATCTTCCTATGTATCCTTTTAAAAGTATGTATAGCTTGTATACATATTTTTAAAACATGCTTTATCTGAAGCATATGCATGTCCTACAGTTCTTTTTATATTTCCCGTCTAGGAAATGAGTCACTATTTAGATTTTTTAAAGTCATATCATTAAAAAAGAGAGATAGAGAGAGAGTAAGGGAACATTGGGTACACATGCTGATCACTACTGAACACAAATAAGGTGTAATGGAAAACAAAATATACAAGCATTAAAGAAAGATTTAATGTTGAATTACTGTCAAATATTATTCACATTATTATTAGAGGGCGATAATAAAATTATATTAAGATTAAAAAAGAAAAGATTAAAAGGATAAGCAATCAATTGGAATTGGATATGAACAAATGTAAGACAACAAATTCTTGGCTGGTCAGATTCCATTGATCACAAGAAGTCACACTGTAGATGACCTTGAAATGAACTAAGAATATGAGGTCAGAATTCACTCTTCTGAGCTGCTTTCCTTCAAGTGCCCTCTGCCTGGTTTATCATCCCTGGAGGCAGCACCTACTTCACAAATATAAAAGGTCTCTCTATTACTACCATATTCTATATGCAATTAATTATTCAATCATGTACACATCTTAACAGGTATTTACTGCATGTCTGTTATCAACAAGGCCTGCATCATTTAAGTAATGGGGGTGTACAGATGAAAGGAATACAGAATCCCATCCCTTCTATGTGAGTTCATAGTCTATCAGGAATGTTAAATGTGAGTCAGAAAATGGGGTCCAGTAAGTGAGTAACAAGCAAGGCTAACTATTCTTGAACACTTCAAATGTGCTGCTTATGATGTTAACTGCTTTCTGCATTAACTCAGTTAATTCAGCCAACAGACTATGGGGTAGGTATGATCCCTGGCTTCATTTTACAAATTCAGTAATTGAGATTTAAAGAAAGGACTTTGTTCAAAGAGCAGATAACCTGTGAAGCTCCTACTCTAACCTGGACACTCTGGTTTTCAGAATCCACATTCTCAGCCCCTGGGTCAGAGGATGGAGCATATGCCACCTACGAACCTAGTGTCTCTTAAAACTTCACTTGGAAGTCACTCAAGTTGGGTCTAGAAACAAGAGGGAAGACTTGTAAAGGGGTGGAAATACCTCTCTGAGTGTCTTTCTAGCAGAGGGAGGAATCAAACAAAAATGAATTTCAATGGCAGCCTTGAAGGATAGAAGAAGTCACTCAGATTGTGGGATAAAAATGATATCTGGGATGGGGAGCAATGTGCCTGTGGAAAATGAAAAGGAAGAGGAAATTTGAGAGCCAACAGGTGGGTGCTTAGGAATAGGGTCCTTGGCCATTTAACTGTCATCCTGTCCTTACCTATCCTCAGGTGAGGCTCCTACTGAGGTTGGGGTGGGTACTGCTCTTGCATGATTCCTGCCTCCACTGCTGATATTTTTGCCACTTCTGGACACTATGGCTATGATCATAGCCCATGCTGCTTCTGCTAGTTATCACTGTCCTTGAGATGCCAAATCTCTATTCTTTTTTTATAATAAATTTTATTTAGTTACTTTTCAAGTACATTTTTTTATCTATTTCTCCCACCCCCCCGCCCTGTCTCCCCCCTCCCTCCAATTTCCCCTCCCCCAGTCCTCATCCCTGTGTCTTTCATACTTGTTCCTCAAAATCCCTCCCCCCTTTTTCCCCTTAAATTCCCTTCCCTCTCCCCCTCTGGTCGCTGCCCACTTGTTCTCTATTTCAGTGTCTTTGTTTTTATTCTGTTTGCTTGTTTGTTTTATTCTTTAGCTTCCTGTCAAAGGTGAGATCATATGGTATTTGTCCTTCAATGTCTGGCCTATTTCACTCAGCATAATGCTTTCCAGTTCCATCCATGTTGTTGCAAAGGGTAGTAGCTCCTTCTTTCTCTCTGCTGCATAGAATTCCATTGTGTATATGTACCACAATTTTTTGATCCATTCGTTTACTGATGGGCACCTAGGTTGCTTCCAGCTCTTGGCTATTGTAAATTGTGCTGCTATGAACATTGTGGTGCATAGGTTCTTTGAAATTGATGTTTTAGGATTCTTGGGGTATAGTCCTAGCAGTGGAAAAGGGGACCTTAGTTCACTGTTGGTGGGATTGCAGACTGGTACAACCATTATGGAAAACAGTATGGAATTTTCTCAGAAAAATAAAAATCAACCTGCCTTTTGACCAAATCTCTATTCAGAAAAGGATTTAGAGATCATTCCCCTTCCTTTCTGTTAGACACTATTAGGTAGGGTAGGAGGGGGGCAAGCCAGAGAACACAAAGGTACCACTGCATTCTGCTTTTATTTTATAAAGAAATTTTAGTGAATCTAGCTCTTTGAGAGTGTACTCACTTTTTCCCAAGCTCATGCATGAGTTCATAAAGGGCTGCCTTTTAGACACAGCATCCTACTATCTAATTCTACACTGGAATTAGAATTATTTCCCTTCTAACAGATAAAGGCTTAACTTGCCTAATGTGACTGAGGCTTCCTTTAAAAAGATTATCTACAAGAAATTTTCCAAGTTTTTCTTGCAGTCGGGGCTCTGGTAGCTCACATACCTAGTTCATTAAATTTCCTGGACAGGCATGAATGCTGTAATGTACAAAGAACAGCTTAAACCTCCCCTGCCACCACAACAATGCCTGCATGGAACCTGTAATAATGAAATACTGTGGACCATACCTCTCTCTCTCTCTCTTTCTTAATGATATGACTTTAAAAATGTAAATAGTGACTCATTTCCTAGAAGGGAAATATAAAAAGAACTGTGAGACATGCATATGCTTCAGGCCTCTTCTCCCACTACCCCATCAAATGTCTTCAATCTCCCAGCATCCTCTGCTCAGCATTGAAAATGCCAAAACTAAACATGCTGCTGTCTTTTGAGAGAAAAGATCTTACAAATAGAAGAGAGCACCAAACCCAATTGGAATAAAACATAAAATGCTAGGTATACACTCAATATAGTCTTAGCACAAAAGTGGGAAAGTCAACTGTCTGGAAAGAGCAGCATGGGTGGGTAGGAAAAGCAAATGTGCCCTTTAACCAGCATCTTGAAGGATGACTCAGACATATCAGGGCATGGGATGAGGGTGGCAGGGGGCAGGACTAGGGCTGGAGGAGGGGTTGTCAGCCATCTGAGAGACAAAAGGGAAGGTGCAAAGGCACAGATGCTCAGCACATATCGAATGGGGGAGGAAAGTGTTACTGGGTAATCATGAGCTATGTTTTTGTAATGCTTTACTTTTTGAAAAATGTTTGCATAAGTATTCTTCACAGTTCTCATGTAAAAATGCAGGCTTTTATGTCATGTTTCACAGATGATGAATTTGAGGTCCTAAGAGATATAAATGACCTACTCAATGGCACAGGAGTGACACAACTAAAATGCTACTCAAGCCCTATAACCATGTCATTGCCATTTCAGTGACATCAGAAGCAGCAATGGCAATGGAGGTGGCCCCCTGGCTCTGCCATCTCTATGCATAAGCTCTGGCCTCCACCTCAGTTCTTAGTTTAGGTCCAAAACAGCAAAGGCTTTTTGTGTGCAATGCGCTTTGCTGTTAAGATTCCTGACATCACACCCAGCCACCTGAGAGGCCTGAACAATTTGTGTGGACAGTTTAACTTTGAGGGAACCCTCATGGCCACATCTGTGATCTGAAGTGCTGTGACAAACCCAAAAGGATTCAATTGTAAGACAAATTCTAATTCTATTCTAATTTTATTATTGAAATTTTATGTGATGAAGCAGATTACTACCTCTACATAAACTGATAATGCACAACACTCTTTATGTTACTGAAAGGTGTTAATGTTAATTACCTTCTGGGTGAAAACAAACCCTTTTGTTCTCTAATATGTATTAATACTGTTTTCTTTCCACTGCATTGGCATTGCCACCCATTATTGGTAAATCTTGGAGATATCACCAATGACTATGGTCAATGTGAATGACAGCATTAATGTCAACAATAATTGGCAACAAAGCTATCGTCTGAAAAGTTGCTTGCAGAAAGGGAGCAGCCTAATTCAACAAAGGAAGGCAGAGTAATTTATTGTGCATGTCGAAATTCACATCAAAGACTAACATAATACAAAAAGTCATGAATGAAGCCTGGGGGAACATTGTTAATCAGAGGAGGTTGAGATTGCCTTTCCAAATCCTTATTGCCAGCTCTGCCAGAAAAATACACATATAGAGGAAATGCTGATAGAAATGCAGCAGGACCTTTGTCTTGATATGAGGCCAGAAAATGTAAAAGTTAAGCCAAAAGTCCTTGCAGGGAAATGACTCACTTAAACTACTAAGTAGGATGGCAAAATGGTCTATGTGACAATGGAATAGAAAGGCCTGACTCATATGAGAACAAATGATGACAGGATTACTTCAAAATCTCTCTCTCTTTTTTACAAATCAATGCTTGCACCCTTCATAAAGTATTTTACTTATCCTAAATATATAAATTGCAAAACCGTGCTCTTTTATTTTTTCTGATTTGTTATCATAAAAACATTTATCCCATACCAATTCCATGCTCCATTTAATTTTTGGAATATTGAAGTTTTCTGCAAAGGAGTTTTCATCCAAAAGAACAGGTCACCCACATCCTAGGACTGAAAGCATTTTCAGACCCAGACAAAGTAAGTTTAAAGGAACTACCACTTTTTAAACTGGCTAATAGGGCTGGGATGGGAGAAATAGACAGAAAACTGTACTTGAAAAATAACTAAATAAAAAAATTTAAAAAATAAACTGGCTAGTAGAATCAAGGAATTACTTTTGATAGAAAAGGCTTTCACAATGTTCTTCAAATTTTACTATGTCAACAACCACAATCATTTATCTACAGAAGACTGAATGTAATTAATTTGAAGTTGATGATAATGGCTATAGCAATGGCAATGAAATAATGAGCCTTGGCCTAGTGTTTGAAATGATAAAATTTAAGACAATGGCAATTCATTATCTCAAAAAAGTTATCACTTATTTATCTTTTCTCGGTCCTGAAGGTAAAAAGAATAAAGGTATTTCCCACTCTAGCAAGAGCAGAGCAGAATTGAGAAAAGTGGGCACCTCGTAGACTTTAAATATTAACATGATTTCATTAGAAATGGGTGAAGCCATTTTTCAGCTACAAGCTTTTATTCTCATATCCTTATATTTAAAACGAGGGGCTTGATTTTGCATGCGTATAATTTTATTTATTTGGAGTTATTTTGTATTCCTGATGCAACTGGAGAGCATTCATTCACTAAGGATAAAATTATCTTACATAGATATACTTGCAAAGTCTGGATCAAAGTATAAATATTTCCCCTCTGATTTTCAATTTAACATATAGTTCCAAGTTTTACATAGGCTCTCTGATTTCTGTTTCTCTATTTTTCTTTCTAGTTTTCAATTTTATTGACGCCTTAAACACATCACAATATTTTAAATATGGTAAGAAAATAAATCACTCATTCCCAGAAAAAGTCACTTCATTTTTGCATTACTTGATTTCAGAATTTCAGTGGTTGTAGCTGTCAACTGCACTCATCTACTCACTAACCAGCATGATGGATGGTGAGAAATCATGCAGTTACACCATGAAATAACATGTGAATGACACTAAATGTAAGAACTTCAAACTAATAAAAACTGTCTCTTTTTCCCCCTTCCTTCCTTCCTTTTTTTCTTTTTGTCCTACCTCCCTACCTTCCCCTCATATCCCTTCTTTCATTTGTAAACTTTACTCTGGGGTTCAGTCTATGTTAGTTTATATCCCATCATTTCGGTAAATAGTTTTGGGCAAGCCTGAATTAACTAGCAATCTAATTCCAATTTATTACAGTGGTGTTTTATTACACCCTTATACCCTGACACTCTTCATGAATATACTTGGATTGTTCATCACTTGATTAAAATCTGAGCAATGAGAAGCACATAAATAAAACACTAACTATAATATAGCATATGAGTGCTCTAAAGGAGCTAGGATAAAAAAAAGTGCTATGGGATGAAAGAAGGCAATTGATCTTGAGAGAATTTGGGAGACTTTCTATAAGGCTAACATTTGATCTCACATGGAAGAATAAAGAGAAATTTACCAAAACAGACAAGATGGAGGGGCAGGATATTCCATTCAGAATTGAGTAGGTAGAAATGTGTTTTTCCCAATCAAAACAAATTAGTTGATGGACTATATTTTGAAATATTATTTTTAAGTATGTATTTCTATAGCCAGAGTTGACTCTTACTTGGCCCCTGATAGAGTTGAGACATATACAAGTTCATGTTAAGAACACATTCAAAGGATGTTTTACTTCATCTGAAAGGACAAGAAAGTGCTGTTGGTGATCTCATAATCTTGTTTACACAATGTCTTCAAAGTACTCAAGGTAAACAAAGGAGACTTTGCAAATGCTAGTAAGTTGTAATGACAAAAATTGGGGGATTATTCTGAAAATTGGCATTCATAGGTATGTGCACTCTGATTTATGCGATTTTTCAGAAATCTCAAACTGCTTTATCCCTGTTATAATTTCAAATGGTTGTGTTGGATGTTATTTGGGACATACATATATTTTGTTATACCTCCAATAATTTTGATGAAAACACTCAATCATATGTATTTTCTTTCAGGAGCAAAGAAGAGGTATGCCTTATGTTTATATCAGATGCTTTCTTTCCTATACTATTAGTATCTATACCCAAATATTTTACCTAACTCCCAAAGTGCATACATTATGAGTTAATTTTTTGTGTAAATTCATTTTATACACTATTTGTTTCATACTTTTTATGTTTCTATATATACACACTGAAATTCTATTTACAGAACAGCTGCATAGGTACACAAAATTATGAAATGGTATTTATTACAATGTTTCTTTTTTTATTATTGACACAAAAATTGAAAATCATAAACTCAGGAGTAAAATGATCCAAAATCATCTGAATGCAATAAGATCCAAATATTTTAAAGTTGTAGAATTTTATAGCTGAATGTCATCTTAGAAATGCTATATGTAGGTGTCTTAATATTGAATATAGGAAAGTGAATTTAACTGTTACAATAATTTCCTCCAGATTTCATGGTTGTTACAAAAAACTTGGGATTAGTTTCCTGACTCCAAGCCTCGTGTTTCTTACCAAGATCTTTGTTGGTACCCCATATAGTTTACTCACTTTTCTTTAAATATAATCATAAAATAAATGTTTGGAAAGGCATTAAAAATCACTTAGTTCTCCTGTCCTTCCAACAGGTAAAATTCTTGTTTTCTGCACAGACTTCAAGCTATTAACTTCCAAAGTCATGGATATACTATAAATTAGAGTATAATTCAGTTTTCATCCCCAAATAGTTATCTTTTCCCTTATAAATGAGAGTTTTGTTTTTAAATGGGATATTATTTTATCTTGACACAACCATTACTCTGGTATTATATTAAATTCAATAAAATGGGGTATAATACACAGAAATGCTATGGTGGAGTTTGTCAGAAGCATAATCATTTTAAATAAAGGAACCTCATCATTATCCTGGAAAGATCAGTATCATTAAAGGATGCTTATAAATTATATCAGTTGCCAAGGTTTCATCTAATTCAAATGAGTTATGTGGTAGGAGTTCCCCTGCTTCCAAGGATTTCTTTCTTTTTGTATGTGAAAAAAATCTGTCCAGATATCCCCTGTAAAAACGACAACAACAAAAAAAAACAAAAACAAAAAACAAGCAGACTACTCAATGGTCTGATGCCATCAGTTCCCTAGTTTATAAGTCAACTCACCAAATCAGCAGGACCAATTTCACCCATAGACATCTACCAGATAATCTAAAAGTTGGCTAGAGTTGCATTTTGATACGATGCACATAGCTGACATTGCTACATTATTCAACAAGCCTCTGCTGAGACCATACTATGTGGACACATTGTGCAATAAATGCTCTTTGACAAATTGGGCTTCAGTTTCTATTAGACTTCATACTGTTAGGCCACCTTCCCCTCTATCTCAGATCTCAGACGGAGGACTTTGGAGGCAAGGTGCCCGGATTCTAATCCCTGCTCTGGCACAAGCTAATTCAGCAATTCCATTCTAATCCTCAGGGAATTTATCTGTGAAAGAAAAATTAGAATATCTATCTCATTCAGTTTAAGAAAGGTAAAATAAGCTAAGACTTGTAAAATGCTTAAGTATAGTACCTAGAATATAATGCAGAATTGGAAATCTTTAAGCACCAAACATTCTGATTTACTTTGGTTAAAATAAAGCCATAAGGCAAACATTTTAATAGTGTTTAATGAGAAAACTTTAGGGAAAAATATTGTCTTTCATACAAGTGCTTTTGGGTATCCAGGATACAGAGGCACTTCACTGATCCTTACTGAAAAAGATAACAGAAAAGTTAGGAAAGTATTTATGGATCAATTACCATAAAGGCACAAGATATAGAGAGTGTTAGATATGTACTGATTTAACTAAATCTATATGTAGTCTTTATCTTGTCACTCTAAAACTGATTTGGGGGCTTGTTTGCTGCAAATGAAAGAAATTCTTTTGTAGCATTCTTTTTGCACTCTCAGGGTTTTATTTTTATGTTTAGCGCAATATAATTCTTAACCTCCAGGCTATAATTACTTGGAGCTTGTTGTAAAAGTTTTTTAAATAGAAAATGTTATCTGTCATAGTATTTATTACAGGAAATTGAATTTATTCACTAAAATTATAAAGCACATACTAGCCTTCTGGTATTTAGTGCAATATCTATGCTTGTCCTTGCTAAAAGTGGTAACACATCTACTATAATGTGAAATTGATTTATTTAGCTGTCAGAAAGCTACTTATTTTTTTACCATTTTAACATACACATCTAGCATAGCTTTATTTTTTATTGTTATTCTGTTACAGCTGTTCCATTTTTCACCCTTTTCTTCTCCTCTCTCCAGCCCAACCCCTACTCCCACCGTCAATCCCTACACTGTTGTCCATGTCCATGGGTCATTCATACATGTTCTTTCACTAGTCCCTTCTCTTTCTTTCCCCCATTATCTACCTCCCCCCTCCCCTTTGGTTAGTGTCAGTCTGTTCCATGCTTCCGTGTCTCTGGTTATATTTTGCTTATTAAATTCCTCTTATAGATGAGATCATATTGTATTTGTCTTTCACAGACTGGCTTATTTCACTTAGCATAATACTCTCCAGTTACATCCATGCTGTCGCAAACTGTAGAAGTTCCTTCTTTCTTTCTGTTGCGTAGTATTCCATTGTGTAAATGTACCACAGTTTTGTGATCCATTCAGCTACTGATGAGCATTCAATCTGTTTCCAGAATTTGGCTATTGTAAATTGTGCTGCTATGAACATTAAGGGTGCAAAAGTTCTTTTGAATTGGTGTTTTGGTATTCTTAGGGTATATTACCAGCAGTGGAATCCTTGGGTCAAAAGGCAGTTCTATTTTTAATTTTTTGTGGAAATTCCATACAGTTTTCCACAGTGGCTGCACCCATCTGTGTCCTCACCAACAATGCACAGGGGTTCCCTTTTCTCCACATCATTGTCAGCACTTGTTCATTTTTGGTGTATTAATTATAGCCATTCCAACAAGTGTGAAGTAATATATTATTGTGTTTTTACTTTGCATCTCTCTGGTGTTATTTTTAATATGTTTGTGGGCCATCTCGATATCCTCTTTGGAGAAGTGTTTATTCAGGTTCTTTGCCCATGTTTTCATTAGTTTGCTTGTTTCTCTGGTGTTTAATCATATTAGTTCTTTATATATTGTGGAGATTAAAATATTGCCCAATGTTTCATTGGCAAATATGTTTTCCCATATGGTTGGTTTCCTTTTCATTTTGATTATGGTTTCTTTAGCTGTGCAAAAGCTTTTTAATTTGATGAATTCCCATCCATTTGTTCATTTTTTTCTCTTTATTTCCCTTGCCCTAAGAGATATATTGGCAAAAATATATCTATGTATATTTTATATTTTATATACTACATATGTATATGTAGTATTCCACATAACAAAAATATTGTTATGTGGATTACTAAAATTTTACTGCCTATGTTTTCTGCTAGTATTTTTATGGTATCACAACTTATATTTAAGTCTTTTATCCATTTTAAGTTTATTCTGATGTATGATTTATGTTGGTGGTCTAGATTCATTTTTTGCATGTAGTAGTAGTATTCTCCCAGTATCATTTATTGAAGAGGTTATTTTTACTTCATTTTATGCTTGTGCCCCCTTTGTCAAATATTAATTGATTATAGAGACATGAATTTCTGGGCTCTCTATTCTGTTCCATTGATCCATGTGTCTGTTTTATGATATTACCAGACTGTTTTCATTACGGGGGCTTTGTATCATACTTTTATATGACATATTGTGACACCTCCAATCTTATTCTCCTTTCTTAATATTACTTAGGTTATTCCAGGTCTTTTTTTTGTTCCATATAAATTAAGGAGTATTTGTTCTAGATCAGTGAAATATGCCATTGTTATTTTAATAGGGATTGTGTTGAATCTATAGACTGTTTTGAGTAATATGTACATTTTAATGATGTTAATTCTTCCAATCCATGAACAGGATGTATGTTTCCGTTTATTTGTATCTTCCTCAATTTCTTTCTTCTCTGTTCTATACTTTTATAAGTACAAGTCTTTTACTTCCTTCGTTAAATTTATTCCTAGGTACTTTATTTTTCTTGATGCCATAGTAAATGGCATTTTTTTCCTGGTTTCTACTTTGATAGTTCTTTGTTGGTGTAAAATTTGCCATTGTTTCCTCAATATTGACTTTGTATCTTGCTACTTTGCCAAATTTACTTATTAGGTTGTGAAGTTTTTTGGTGGAGACTCTAGAATTTTCTATGTATATTGTCATGTCATCTGCAAGCAATGACAGTTTTATGACTTGTTTCCCAATTTGGATGCCTTTTATTTCTTTTTCTTGTCTGACATTTGTGGAAAATCTATAGAATTTCCAGTACTATATTGAATAAGAGTTGTGAAATCCATCACCTCTGTTTTGTTCCTTATCTTAAGGGAAAAACTTTTAGTTTGCCCATTGAGTGTGATATTGGCAGTAGCTTTCTCATATATGGCCTTTATTATGTAGGGATATGTTTCCTCAATTTCCACTTTGTTAAATGTTTATATCATAAATGGGTGCTGAATTTTTAAAATATTTTATTTATTCATTTTTAGAGAGAGGGGAAGGGAAGGAGAGAGGGAGAGAAACAAAAATGTGTAGTTGCTTCTGGCATGCCCCCTACTGGGTACTTAGCCTGTAACACAGGCACATGCCCTAACTGGGAATTAAACCCATGACCCTTTGGTTCACAGGCCAGCACTCAATCCACTGAGCCATATCAGCCAGGGCTGGGTGCTGAATTTCATCAAATACTTTTTCAGCATCTATGGATCTTATCATGTAGTTTTTGTCTTTAATTTTGTTTATGTGGTATATTAATCTCATTGATTTTTGAATATTGTTCCATCTTTGCATCCCTGAGGTCAATCTTATTTGATCATGGTGTATGATATTTTAAATATATTTCTCAATCTAGATTGCCATTTATTTCTTTGTGCCCCCTCTCTCTTTCTCTTTCTTCATTTTATTGTATTAGTCCCTTTAGCATCTATTGCAATGTTGGTTTGCAGAGATGTACTGTCTTAGCCTTTCTCTTTTGGACTTGGAAGCTCATTATTTTGCCTTTTATTTTAATTTAGAGCCTTTCTGGGTAGAGTAGTCTTGGCTGTAGTCTTTGTTTTTCATTAGTTGGATTATTTCATGTCATTCCCTTCTAGCTTCTAGTGTTTCTGTTGAGAAATCAGTGGATAGCCTTCTCAGAGCTCCCTTGTATGTTACTAGCTGTTTCTCCCCTGCTGCCTTTAAGCTTCTCTATTTTTAAATTTTGCCATTTTAATTATGATGTGCCTTGGAGTGGACCTCTTTGGGTTCATCTTGATTGGGGCCTTTGTGCTTTCTTAAGATGTATAAATTTTTCCCTCACCAAGTTAAGGAAGTTTCCTGTAATTATTTTTTCAAACAGGTTTTCTACTCCTTGCTCCTGTTCTTCTACTTCTGGAATCCCTATGACGTGAATATTGTTACATTTTACACTGCCCTACAGCTCTCTTAAACTATATTCCCTCTTTTTTTAGTCTCTTTTTCTTTTGTTACTGTGACTGGTTCTTTTTTCTTCCTAACTTGTGTTCTAACCCACTGATTTAGCATCTACTTCATCTAGCCCACTTTTAATTTCTTCTAGTGTAAACTTCATTTCAGTTATTGCATTCTTCTCTTCTTCCTGGTTCTTATTCATACTTTTTATGTCTTTTTTAATCCTGATATACATCCCTGATGTGAACCACAGCTCATGGGTTCCATGACATTGTGGATGAGACTCGACAAATTCACACAGACTACTGAGTCCTGTGGAGGAAAAGGGATGGTGCTGCTTCTCTCTCAAGAGGAGAAAAATCCTCAGAGCACCTTGGCCACTCTCTCAAGGGGAGAGTGCCCCAACCCTTGCCTTTGAGAGGCTTTTATTGCTTTTCTGGGCACATTAAATGATGATCCTTATTTACTATGCACAGGTTCACTTTAGGTGGTTACCTTTTACAGAAAACAAAGAAGAGAATACCACTAATCACATCATAAAAGAAGAATATTTGCAAATGCAAAGGGAAAAGTGGTTGAACAGGTTACACTCATCCTTGGAAAGTTTAGCATAGACTTTAGGAAGTTACTTTCAAGATATGCAGTAAACGTTTGCTGCCTCAATTCAGGGTGAGGGAGTTTTAGCAAAAAGCAAGTCTCATAGCAGTCCAGGTACAATGCAAGCCTAATGCGCCATGGGAGAACATATCTGTGGGCATGGGTCCTGTCTGGGCCCACGCCACAAAGAATGGTCTCCTATACTTCCCACTAAGTTCTTTGTAGTTCTCACTGAGTTCCTTTAGCATCCTTATAATAATTACTTTGAACTCTATGTTTGATAAATTGTTTGCCTCAGTTTCACTTAGCACACTTTCTGGGGATTCCGCCTTTACTTTTAATTGAGAGTTTCTTCATTTCCTCATTTTAGGTGGCTTTTTTTTGTTTGTTTCTGATCATCAGATAAACCTGCTTTGACTCCATGTTGTTGTGAATGGCCTTCTGTAGTAGGAGTCCTGTGGGACTCAGTGGTGCAGTCTCCTCAATATCCTGACACAGGAACTCTAGAGATGCCATTTATACTGTTTATGTAGTCTCTTTTATTGTAATTGGGTTTTGGTTGTTTTTGGCTCTTTCATTGTTGGGGTCTCCGCTCTGGCTGGCTGACTGAGAGTCACAACCCTCACTATGTCTTGAATATCATTATGCAGGAGCTGCCAAAAAACACGAAACAACTCAGCAAACAAACTCACGTCAGCAAAAATACCCCCAATCACTACCATATCAACAAGTGAGTTGAGATTAATAAACATGGAAAGACGATAAGAATATTATACAAAAGGAAAGAATATAAGCTGACTAACAAAAAGAAAAATTATTTGGGGAAAAATTATTTGGGGAAGAAGGTGAATAAAAGGAGAAAATAACATTTATGATGTAAATAAAATAGGGAGGGATTATGGCAAGCTAGTATATGAAGAAAGAAGAGTACATACAATATTAGGTTGGGAGAAAAATAGTGAAAAAATAAGAACTAACTTGAAGAAAAACAACCACTGCAGTGATATGCATGACAAAGAAGTGAAATTAATAAAGGTGGAAAGAGAATAATAATACTATAAGAAAAAAGGAGAAAAAATGTGAGATGTCTAAGGAAAAGAAAAAATGGTTTTGAGAGAATAGAAGGAAGAGAAATAATAAGCATAAGGGTTAGAAACACGAGTAAGAAAAGGAGAAAATAAACATTAAAATGAAAGTAAGACTGGGCAGGAGAAAGATAGAATGGAGCAGGACAGGTAACAGTAAAATATGAGATTTAAATTTAAAAATAAGTATACAAAGAACTTACATGACACCACTCTAAGAAGACAAACAATCCAATTAAAAAGTGGGCAAAGGACTTGAACAGAGACTTCTCCAAGGAGAACATACATAAGGTCCAGAGACACATGAAAAGATGCTCAATATCACTAGCTATCAGAGAAATGTAAATTAAAACCACAATGAGATACCATTTACACTGGTCAGAATGGCCATCATAAACAAACAATAAACAACAAATGTAGGAGAGGTTGTGGAGAAAAGGGGACCCTAGTTCATTGTTGGTGGGATTGCAGACTGGTACAACCACTATGGAAAATAGTATGGAATTTTTTAAGAAAACTAAAAATGAATCTGCCTTTTGACCCAGCAATTCCACTGCTAGGATTATATCCTAAGAACCCTGAAACACCAACCCAAAAGAATCTATGCACCCAAATGTTCATAGCAGCACAATTTACAATAGCCAAGAGTTGGAAGCAACATAGGTGCCCATCAGTAAATGAATGGATCAAAAAATTGTGGCACATATACACAATGGAATTCTATGCAGCAGAAAGAAAGAAAGAGCTCCTACCCTTTGCAACAGCATGGATGGAACTGGAAAGCATTATGCTGAGTGAAATAAGCCAGGTGGTGAAAGACAAATACCATATAATCTCACCTTTAACAGGAAGCTAAACAACAAAACAAACAAATAAGCAAAATAAAAACAAAGACACTGAAACAGAGAACAGGGGGACAGTGACCAGAGGGGAGAGGGGAGAGAATTTCAGGGGGAAAAGAGGATGGATTTACAGGAGCTAGTATAAAGGACACATAGACAAAAACTTAGGAAGGTGTAAATGGGTGGGGAGTGGGGAGCACTGGGGGGTGGGCTGGAATGGGGTAAAAGACAGAAAACTGTACTTGAACAACAATTAAATTAAATTTAAAAAAATAGTGAACAACTAGAGATAAAATTGTAGAAATACAACAACTACCCCAATATCAAGGACAACTGAGAAAATATTACTAAACCTAGAGTGACAATAAGGATATTATAAGAGAAAAAGAATGTGAGATGAGTAATAGAAAGAAAGATGGTTTTGAGAAGATGGAGGGAGGCAAAATAGTAAGGGTAAAGTATAAAAACAAGGTGTAGAAAAGGAAACAATAAAATTTAAAATGAAAACAAGCAAGAGAAACATAGCCCTGGTTGGTATGGCTCAGTGGACAGCACTGGCCTGTGAACCAAAGGATCACTGGTTTAATTCCTAGTCAGGACACATGCCTGGGTTGCAGGTCCCTAGTAGGGGATGAGTGAGAGGGAAGTACACATTGGTGTTTCTCTCCTTCTCTTTCTTCTTCCCTTCAACTCTCTCTAAAAATAAATAAATAAAATCTTTAAAAAGAAAGAACGAGAAAGAGAAAGGCAAAATGGAGTAAGAGAAAGGAAGAGTAAAATATGAGATTGCAATTAAAACTAAAATAAAAATAAAAACAATAAAAACATATACAGTAAAATACAATATAAAATAGTGAAATAATAGAAACAAAATTGAAGCAAAGAAACAATATTAAAAGCTATGCAGGAAGAAAAATAGCACAAATAATGAAAAAGAATGAGGCAGAATTCATCTGAACTGAGTCTAATGTTTGTTGGCCTACTGTCTTCTTCAGTCTCCGTCCCTGATGTCAGCTTTTATTCCAGTCTAGCTTTATTTTTTAAATTTATTTAATTATTGTTCAAGTACAATTTTGTGTTTTTTACTCTCATCCCAGCCCACCCCCCTGGTACTCCCCACCTCCCTCCATTTCCACCCCCCTTAGTTGCTGTCCATGCATCCTTTATACTAGTTCCTGTAAATCCTTCCCCTTTTTCCCCTGAAATTCCCTCCCCTCTCCCTTCTGGTCACTGTCCCCTCGTTCTCTATTTCAGTGTCTGTGTTTTTATCTGCGTGCTTGTTTGTTTTGTTGTTTAGCTTCCTGTTAAAGGTGAGATCATGTGGTATTTGTCTTTCCTAAGAATCCAGTCTAGCTTTAAAGGCTGCAAGAGATCCACAGTCTATGGCTGTCTCCTTCAGGTTTGGCTGGTCCTCACTGGTTTGTCTTGCTGGCTTTTTATCAGCACAAAGCCTGGGGTTAGTTCATCTAATGTATGATGGTACTGCATGTACCACTTCCACTTGCCTCAAAAGGGAGCCTGTGGTGCGGTTAGGAGGGTGTGATTCTTGGATCAACCTCAAGGAGGCACTCTTCAGTCTTCAGGGAAGATGCTGATGCTGAGCATGTTCCCTCACCACTGTGCCACAATATCTTGGTTTATCCCAGATTATTTTCAGTAATGTATAGTTTCTGATGAATTAGTTGTGTGTTTCATGTGAGATGCCAGTCTGTGTAAAAGGGTCAGCTCTTTCCTGCTTGGTGCTGATGGAAGCTCTGTGTGAAGGCCAAGGCTGTGCAGGCCTTGCTGCACCATTTTCTAATACCTCTGCTCAGTTGTTTTTCAGTGGAATAAGGTTCAAGGAAAAGCCAGCAGAGTGTCTGATAAAATTTCATAAATGTCTCCTTTGGAGATTCTCTTTCTCCTGTGCATATGCACCTAACAGGATTTCTTGAGCCTCGCCTTACTGTTCAGGGGAGTTTACTATCCTGCGGGTGGGGGATGAGCATGTCTCCCCCTTCCCAGAGGTTTGTATT
This sequence comes from Artibeus jamaicensis, assembly GCF_021234435.1. Taxonomy (NCBI): domain Eukaryota; kingdom Metazoa; phylum Chordata; class Mammalia; order Chiroptera; family Phyllostomidae; genus Artibeus; species Artibeus jamaicensis. The sequence continues at coordinate 1,637,970 of NW_026522028.1, read as the reverse complement.
CCAAGGTTTGGGTGGCCCTGCCTGGCTGCAAGGAATCTCAGGTGCTCAACTCCTTCCCATCCAGTTCACAGCTTACTGTTCTCACAGGAGGCTCACACCCACATCCTCTATCCTGAGCATACCTCCCTGCTCTCCAGCCTTCCACTCTCCCTGGCCAGCTGGTTTCAGCCGGTACAAACCACACTTTGAATCTGGCCTCTTTGCTGGCAAAGCAGCTGTGCATGTGTGTGGGTTCGCTATTCAGCTGCACCTCTGCTCTTCTCTTTTAAAAAGTCCCTATTGGCACCTACACTGCAGCTCTGAACAACTGCCCAGTTTTTTGTGCATTGCACTTGCCCAAGGGGCAAAAAGTCTTCCTAAATTGGATCTCACCACAGCCTACCAGTGTTCTGACAGTCTTAGGAGCTAGAATTTCTCTCTTGGACTCTCCTTGGTGGTGCTGCAGCTATGGATGTGCTGCTCACTGTGTGTGACCAGCCTGGGTCTCCCCGATTCTGGATAGCCCCCCAAGTCTCCTGATTAGGGTTGGGGGTTCCCTGTGAGGATCGGCAACCCCCACTCCAGGAGGGGCAGGAGCTACTAAGCTGTGTTTTCTCTCCTTTTCTCTCTCCTCTGCTGCAGGTACCTCACACAGGGTACTTCCCCTTCAAGATATAAAATCTCTTTCCAGATGGTGCAAGCCCTCTCTGTACTCCTTGGCTCCAAAAATTCATATCAGCTAAGATTCTGTTGATTGTTCAAGTCACTTGTAGGCAGATCAGCTGAAAAATCCATGCTGGGGGCACAAGCAAGTGAGTTCAGCTCCACCTACTCGGCCTCCATCTTTTGTCCAAGCCCAGAAAGCTTTTTAGCTTTAAATTTACCTTTCAAAACCACTTGCAAGAATAACTTTGTGACTCATAACATATCCATCTGTAAATAAAACAGAGATTATTTCTGCTATAATGAATGGTAAATACAAAACCGATATTAACTCTGGCTAGTAAGATGAGTACTTTCATTACTTATTCTCTCTTTGACCATTTGACAACTGCCTTAAGATTTATAGAATAATGAAAGTAGAATAATTATAACTTCTTTTAGGGGAAAACAAAGCTTGACATATCAGGGCTCAGAATTGAGTTAACTCCCCAGCTAGCATTTGAGCTTTTGAGTGTAAGGATTATCCCAGTTAATGGCATTAAGACAGAAGGCATTTGGCTTGAATTTCCAGGGGAATAACTTTGTGAACTATATGATTGACAACCCATGATGCTGTACATCTGAAACTAATATAAAATAATACTGGGTATCAACTATAATGAAAAATAAAATAAAATAAATATATGCTGTCAAATTAGTAATTAGTTAGCCTTGAGAACAGAAAGGTAAAGAGAAACTCAGCTGGACTTGGTATTTCCTCTCATTCTCAGTACTGAACAAAGCCAGGGTTTAACTCTCATAGGGTTCAGAGAAGGTCACCCCAAATGATGCCGCTTTGGCATTATTTTGAATTAAATTTACTTGAAAAGCAGCAGGTGCAAAAAAGGTACTATGCTCCCCTTACATCCCCCCTGAAATCAAGAACTGTCACCCATATAAAAGGTATGGGTGACAAGGTATCCCCTGAATCAAGAGGAAAATATACATCCTTATTGCCAGAGACAGGAAATTTAGGACTTAGAAGACCATGTAAACAAACTCTGCTTAGGCCCTGCTTAGTGAAGACTAATTAAGTACCAAAGGCTAACTTTCTTCATCCTGGGAATTTCTCATATATTTATTGTTTCTTCCTCTAAAAAGTACAAAAGCTGCCTGCTTTAGTCACTTCTTAGGACCCATATCTATGAGACCTCTGTAGGTATGAATTAAAGTTATTTTTTCCTGTTAATATGTCTTGTGCCAATTTAATTATTAGACCAGCCAAAAGAACTTAGAATGGTAGAGGAAAATCTTTCCCTCCTCCACAAGTGTCACATGTATAAACTATATAAAACACAGTCTAACAAACACAACAGAGCCCCCCCAACAAAAGCATTTCAGTTACATACTTCAGCAAATGAAAGCTAAATTACTGAAAATGTTAAGCTTTGATCACTTGTTTTAGAGGCTAATTTTTAATTTTCCCCTAAACATAGGTTTAGGAAAATACTTTATAAGTTCTAATATATTTTTGGAAAACATAATACTCATAATTGTGCAAAATGAATATGAAAATTAAAACACATCAAATAATCACCTTATTTTTGAAGGATAAGCCAAACACTAATTTATGCATTTATACTTTGCTTCACTGCTGCAACCATGGACCTCAACACAGTGGTTTGAACCCTAGCTGCCTAAATTCCCACAAGTTAGGTAACCTCTTTGGCCCTCAGTGAACTCATCTGTAAAATAATACTTTAAAAAATAAGATTCTTGAGGGACTAAAAAGCAAAAATATTCATGAAGTGCCCTGTAGATGCTAGGCACACAGCAAACAGTGCATGAAGCACTGTCACTGAGCACAGAATTGTCACACACACACACACACACACACACACACACACACACACACACACACACCTATTCTCTGTGTATCATACCTATGTACTCTCTGACCCTTGAGCTCTAAGACTCCAAATTTGCTCTCTTCTATCCTTTACTGTGGACAGCCCCAACTTTCATCACCCATCATCTTCCCTAATTTTTACTGGACATATATCAAAGAACCTAAATCTGCACTATGGGTTCTCCTTTTCTGTTAAGGGGAGGTTGCAGTCTCAGCAAAGTGGAAGCGATGCTAGCAAGAACTGTTGAGGCTCATATTTCTTCTTGGTCTCACTCATAAACCAGTCAGCTTCTTTGACAGTCAGCCTTTGAGTAGCTCATTGGGGAGAAGAAGAGAAAGAAATTCTTCCAGTTTTTCAGTTTGTTTCGTTTTTGGTTTTGACAATGCTGACTTTTACCCAAAGCCTGTGCTCTAAGAAAAAAACAACAATAGCTAAAGAGATCCACCTCCTCCCAAGCTTGTACTCAGGGAATAGATTACTACAAAAAAACTTTTCCCCATAAAACTTAGATAAGATCTACAGATGTTTCCCTTATATCCCAAAGAAACACATTTTGGGATGGCAAACTCTGCTCTCCTTATTACTACAGCAATTAAGTACATCAACATTATGGTCAATATTGGCAAATATTCTGTGCTTTAATACAAATAATGTATATTGTGTTTTTGTTGGGTGAAGCAATTTACACAAAGAGACACATAACTATTAGACCATATTTGTCAATAGTATTCAAATCTATATTCTGATTGTTTTTTTGTGTGATTGTTACCAAAAGAGGAGCATATTAAAATATCTGACAATGACTATAGGGTTCATTCACTTCTCATTGTAATTTTGTGTATTTTTCCCTGTGTGTGTGTGTGCATGAATGTACATTCATTGAAGCTCTGCTATTATCTTCCTGATGAAATGAATCATTTATCTTTATGAACTACTGTGTTTTCAGACCATTAGATGCACCTAGGGTTTAGAGGAGGGAAATAGAAAGAAAAAAATTTTGAAGCAAAATATGTGGTAAAATATTTAATAGCACAAATAACATAATATTTCACCAATGTAAATGTAAACAGAACTCAACTGCAGCATTAACAACCATTATTTCTCCCAAATTTGGGGGGGAGTGTGTCATACAGTTCAAAAAATATGATAACTCTATCATTGGTACTCTTTTTTTGCTTTAGCAAATCTATAGTAAGGCTGTTTATGGTCATAGATAATTTATTTTTTCTTTCTCTTTTTTTCTCTCACTCTGCTCAGCACCAAGATGACTTTCCTGTATCCTCTGGGGAATGAGTGTAGTTCTGGTTTTCTCTGATACTAAAGATGTAGACTTTATGGATCACAGACTTCCCTCCTTGGGCAGGCCTTAACTCTTCACTTCTATACCCTCATTCCTTCTTTCCCTCACTCCTACTCAAGCCGGAGAATCTAACTCCCAAAATAAAGGAAGCTCAAATTCTCTCAGGGTTGAAGGAGCAGTGAGGTGAAACTAATTTTTCTGCTCTCTGCTGAGCTCCCCTGGTTCTCCCTTTATAGTACAAACTTGACCTAGAATTTCTCCATCATCTTACCTGATCTTTGATGTATTTAAAGTGATGTTTCATAAATTTTATCCAATTTTTTAAACTTTTAGTTGGGGAGTTCATCTAAATAATTCATCCCTCCCTAACCAGAAATCAAAATTAAATAAATACAGCATTTTAGAACCGAGGTTCAGAACAAGTTATACCAAGATGTACCTCTGTGGTAACGACATTGTTTTGAGCTTAAGGCAACCAGGACAGAAGAGAAACTGCTGTTCTCCACTAAGAAAAATTTGAATTAGGGAACTTTCCCAACATAAGAGATTATTAGACATAACCTTTTGGGTTTTTTGACCTCTCTATAGAGCACTGAAAACTTCTGATTACTGAACATTTGCTCTTCTTATTGTTATGTAATGGCCTTCCTACCCTCTGAAGTCCCAAGGTGATACTTAGCTCAGAATGTCATGTAAATTCCATTGTCCCTTTCTGTCTTAGAACTCCTTATTTATGTGGGGTCACTGACTCACTCATGTATGTGGAATTCCCAGGCATATGTAGGTAATTAAATTTGGTCATTTTCTTTTTATCTGTCTTATGTCAATTTAATTATTAGACCAGTTGGAAAAACGGTGAAGAAGTTTCCAGTTACACCTTCCTCCCCTACAATGCCAATCATGTGCAGGCTCACAGTAGAAATGATCATAAGGAAGGTGTAACTGGAAAGAAAGTCTTAGTGTTTCAAATTGCTTGCATCCCCAAATTTCTTTCAGTATAGTTTTTGGATGTATGAAAATGAGATAGATTTTGACAATCCAGAGACACCCAGTGTCCCAGAAAAGAGATAGTTTGAGGGAGGGTCAGTGGGTTTGAAGGGATTCAGTGTTGTAGGTAAGGTGGATGACTTACATCTCTTGTAGATCTGGCATCAGAGATCAGGTCAGAGAGCAGACAATAGATGGCATTGATGACAAAGTCAGAGGCACCTCAGCAGAGGTCATCATGAGCAGAAAGAGGCTGTGACTTCAACACAAACTTTAATGTGACAAGTATTCACAATATATGTATTCCAGAGGAAAATAAGATGGTAAAAATGAAAATCCTGAATTTCCTTCCTAATTAATACTGAGAAACAATTCAGAAATTGCTGAGCTTATGCCCTTAATGAGAATCAAACTGGCTACCCTTTGGTCCTCAGGCCTAGCACTCAATCCACTGAGCCACCCCAGCCAGGGCCCAATGAGGAAGAATTTACTTGTGCTATTTTGCTGGGTTTTTCCTGATTTTCTTACCCTTTTCCCCTTCACTTCTTTAAGTTCTTTCTTTTGTATTTAATTCTTGATATGTATCACTTTTTTTCCTCATTTCCTTGTGTGAATATTCATAAAATATTTTCTTAGGGGCTACATAAGAATTGTAAATTTCTCTAAATATATTAAATTTATAACCATATAATTTGAATGAATACTAACAGCTTCAGTAGCATACATAAACCCTGTTCCTAAACAACTCCTCTCACCTTTGTTATGTTGTCACAAATTACATCTTTATACATTGTATGCACATTAACATTGATGTGTAATTATTTTTTACACATTTGCATTTTAAATTATGTAGGAGATAAGAAGAGGAATTAAAAACAAAAATCCAATTATACTGTATGAGCTGTTTTGCATAAAATAGTCACTATTTGGGGGTACTAAGTTCTGGACAGACCTAATCGACATATTCATCAAAGAGTAGACATATCTGATAACAAGTGAAAAAAATTTTTCATCAGGAAAACAAAATTGTTCTAGGTAAACAAACATTTATTGAGTGTAGTCACCAACCACAAAAAAAACAAGTGTGCTCCTATCTTTTTTGCTTCTGTAACCGAACTAAAATGAGCTTTTATCTCAGCTTAGTAGTGAAAAATTTAATCATTCAAATTGAAGGTAAATTCTTGTTTGAAACTCAAACCATTTTTAGTGTGGCAGTCTTTAGTTCAGGAATTTCCTGTGTCCCTTTCTATTTGTCCTGGAAGTAATCTATATTCCAGGAGGATTTATAAATAAGCTAGCACATGAGGATATATACATAACATACATAACTGAATACTAGAACCAACTAAACACTGGCTGTGGGTGAAATGAATAATCTTAAATGGTATAATTGGTTGACTTCTATCCACTCTCTCTGTGGCTCCAATGTCCACATCCACTTTTTTAGAGATCAGTATGTGTCTTCATTTTTCTTTATTCTGAGAAAGAATCCATGCCCTAGAAGTCTCCAGTATACTTGCAGCTATTTTTATGTCTCTCTGCAAGATGTAAACCACTACTGGATATTCCTCCAACCACCGCATTGAGTATATGCACTCACAACTTATTACTTGAAATTGAGGTGCCAAAATAGCTGTGGGACTTCACCAAGAACCTTACACTAACTCTGTTGTATGCTTGAGTTCAACTAAACCTATCTGGATATCTATCATACAACAAGCCCTAGGAAACAGGCCATGAACATCTAATCCACAATGCGATATCGTTGATCACTTCTGCCAATTATCTTCCTTTTCCCAAACCAAAGACACGGGTTCTTTAACAGGACAGACCAGGAAACTATTCTTACATCCTTATACAACTTTTTAAGTAGAATACATATAGCATAATATCTAGGTCTGCCTCTTTGAAGGCTGAGTTTTCTGAAATGCCAGGTTTTCATAATTCTTGTGTGTTTTATCAGTTTAAAAGATCTACCCCAAAACTCACTTAATTTCTTTATTTTTGAGTGGGTTAGCCTTCCTCTGAATAAACTGATACAAATGAGTCAATGGGTGAAGGATCCCAAGTTATCAAAAATATGGGAGAAAGGAAAGCTTTGGTTTTGATGAAAATGTAGTCTCCTGCCACACTTGTAGCAAAGACTTATGGCTAATGGAATGACTGGTGTTGGGATAACTGTACATATACTTAAACTATTATCTTGTGAGAAAACTGAAATTCTGATATGAAAAATGACTTGCCTGAGAACAGAGCACTCATTTAGAGCAATTCTGGAAGCTCCAGAACTGGAGCAGGAGAAAGAGAAAGGGGCTTCTGACTGATTGTAAATGTCGCTGATTTACAAACATGACTGTGCATGAGAATCAATCACAGGGCATTTGAAAAATATATATGACTTTCCCACAGCAAATATATAGCTTCAAGATGTCTGAGGTAGGTTCCACAGAAAATTTCTATGCTTTATAAAATAAAGAGCAGGTGTAATGGACATCCAATCTGCCTCAAATGTGACCTTCCCTGGGCCTCCTTCCAGCAGTTCTGTCCTGGTTTCTCTCAGCACCTGAAGGCCATCTGGAAGGCAGCTAGGCTGGCATCAGCTCTGAGAGGTGCACGACTTGAGGCAGCATTCTTCACACTTTTGTGAGCTTCAGCATCTTATTAAAAATGCAATTATCAGGTGCCACTTCCAAGTTGCATGAACTGCTTTATAGACACTTGATAATGAGTAATTAATAAGTGAATATATGCTAGGATTTAATCCAAACCTGCTTTTATTATCATCTGGAAGTGAAGCTGCGGGCAGTTTTTAATTCTTACTGACATCATATCTTTGGCTGATCTTGTTGTATGTATTCCACAAAGAAACACTGTACAGAATAAGGAATATAGTCAATAGTATTATCACAATTATGTATGGTGCCAGATGGGTACTCGACTTAGTGTAGTGTCACTTCATATGGTATATAAATGTATAAACACTATGGTGTACAGCAGAAGTAATATAATATTGCATGTAAAATATAATTGAAAAAGTAATTAAATGTATAAAACTACATAGAGAAGTAAAAAATAAAATTAAATAACTTAAATATTCATGAGCAAGTTGGTTTAGGTCTTAAGGCTCTTTTTTTTACTTTATTTTTATTGTTGACACTATTACAGATGTCCCCATTTTGTCCCTTTTGTCCCCCTCCTCACAGCTCCTGCTCCCCCTTCCCTCTGGCCACCACCATACCACTCTATTGTCTGTGTCTATAGGTTATGCATGTATGTTCTTTGGTTGATCCCTTCACCTTGTATCATCCATTCCCCCTGCCTACCTTCCCTCTGACAGCTGTCAGTCTGTTCCATGTATCCACACTTCTGTTTCTATTTGGTTTATCAGTTTCTTTGTTCATTGGATTCCACCTGTAAATGAGATCATACAGTATTTGTCTTTTGCTGAGTGGCTTATTTTACATAGCATAATAATCTAGAGAGAGCGTCTCCAGTAGTTGTACCTTTCTTTCTTTGGAGGCTGCAAACAGTCTGTCTCCTGGTCCTGGCTTTGAAACAGTTTGGCAGTGAGTAAGAAAAGAGCATATTTGTCTGTTGGGGGATTTGGCAGGATGGCATATAAAAACATTTCCCAAAATATTTTTGAGCCTGCACTGGAAACAAAAAATGTCTACCAAGCATGGAAAATGAGCTGTGATGTTTACTCAGTGGAGAGTTTGAAATCACTAAATTTGCTGATTGATAAATGCCTGTTTGGAGAATGGAGCATGCTTTCCAACCACAATATGTCTCTCAATAATTCTCAGACAACACAGATGGCCAGAAAGTTTGGTCCTCAAAACCTCTGGCATCCCAGGGGTTTGTATAGAGTTTAATTACTTTACAGGTAAAACAAGAAACAGATGTATAGCACCATGTCTAGCAGTAGGGTGAACCTCAGTATCAGCCCAAACCATGACTTCCTGGCTCCTTGCATGAATCCTGTGAATATGCAAACAAAAGGCCAAAATTTTGTGTGATGAACTCCAAGGCCTGTACTGCCAGATGAGGCAGGTGAAAACCATTAGGAGAAATGCTCTGTCAGAATAATTATTAGGGCAGCCTTCTGGGGCCCAGCAATCCATGTATCTCTGTGTGTATTGCATGTGTGTATAGTATGTGTGTGTGTGTGTGTGTGTGTGTGTGTGTGTGTGTGTACTAAAAAAATCTTAGGGACTATTTTTAGGTTTGGAAGTAAGAATTTTTTAAATAAAGATTTATTTTGCTTTTTTTATTTTTATTTTAATTGTATTTTTCCATTACTATTTATCCCCCTCATACCCTCTCCCACCTCCACCCACCATCTTCCCCCATCATTACTACAGTGGACATGTCCATGTCCATGAGTTTTTTTTCTTTTTTGCCAGAACTTTTTACTCCCAACCACTATTCCCCCACCCAGAGCTGTCAGCCTGCTCTCCATCCGTGAATCTGTCTGTATTTTGCTTGTTAGTTTTGTTTGTTCGTTATATTTCACATATGAGTAAAATGATATGGTATTTGTCTTTCTCTGACTTGTTTATTTCACTTAGCAAAGAGCTTTATTTTTAAATAATTTTAGACTTACTGCATAGTGTTTCTATATAACCCACAACCTAGTTTGTCCTATTGTTAAGATCTTAAAAAACAATGATACATTTGTCAAAGCTAAGAAATCAACACTGGCATATTACTAATAACTAAATTAGATATTTCATTAGTTTCCCACTAATGAAATATTTTTCTGTCCCAGGGTCTAACCCAGGATACATTACCCTTAGTCTCAGTCTCCTCCTGACTATGATAGTTTCTGAGATTTTTCTCATTTTCCATAACCTTGACAGTTTTGAGGAACATGAGTAGATTGCTCCTCAGTTTGAGCTTGTGTGATGATTTCTCATAATTAGACTGGTATGAGTTTTTGTAAAAAATACCAAAGAGGTGAAATATCATTGTAATGAAATTGCATAAATGTTTGCATGCTGTCAAAATGACTTCTCGTTGGAGATTTTAACCTTGGTATTGGATCAAATAAGCATTTTCCAGTTTTCTCCACTGCAAAGTTACCCTAACTCCCATCCTTTCCGTTTTCATTAGAATTATGTCACTAAGTCCAGCCCACACTCAAAGGGGAATTTAGATACACTTCCTGGGAAGTATCTACACAAATTATTTGAAAATGTTCTGTAAAGAAGATTTGTATTGTTCCTATCTATCTATCTATCTATCTATCTATCTATCTATCTATCACCTATCTCTCTATTTAAAATTTATGTATTATATCTGTACAGACTCAGGTATACTTTATATATTACATATATGTAATACATATAAATAAAGCGTGTATAATTATTTTTAGTTAAATTTTGGATTTCTTTTATCAGGTGTTTTTCACATATAGATTCTTCACATATTTTGTTAGATTTGTACCTAAATACTTCACTTTTAGGGTGCAAATGTAAATAGCATTATCATTTTTTCAAATTTCAATTTCCAATTATTATATGCTGTTATATAGAAATAAAATTTACTCTGGTCTATGACCTCATATCATGTGACCTTGCTAAACTCACTTACTAGTTGTAGGAGTTCTGAGTAGATTTTTTGGGGATTTTCTCCAGGGACAATCATGTTATTTAAGAATAGGAAAGTTTTATTTCTTCTCTCCCAATCTGCATATCTTATATTTATTTTTCTTGCCTTACTATTATAGATAGTACTTTGAATAAATATTAAATAGAAGTGGTTGGAGAAGGCAACAACTTATTTTTAATCTTAAAGTGAAAGCGTTCAATTGCATTATAGTTGTATAATGCTGGTTGTAGGGTTTTGTTTGTTTGGTTTTTTTGCTTGTTTTTGTAGATCCCTTTAGTTAGGCTACAAAAACTGTTTTCTGTTCTACTTTTTGAGCACTTTCATCAGGATAGATATGGAATTTTGTCAAATGATTTCCCATATCTATTAATATAATTGTAATTTTAATTCATTGTCTTAATATTCTGAATTATATAAATTTTTGTTTTTTGAATCAGTCTTGAATCCTTATGTTTAACCCTGCTTGGCTGTGATGTATTTCCATCTTTTTACATTGATAGATCCAATTTGATGATGTTTTCTTATGGATTTTTGCATCTATGTAAATAAGAGACACTGGTATATAGTTGCATTTTGTTTCAATACCATTGTTTGGTTTGGTTATTAAGGTACTGACAACCTTGTAAAATGAGTTTAGAAGTGTCCTCTTGTTTTCTGCAAAGGTTGTATAGAAATGGTCTTATTTCTCTCTTAAATTTTGGAAATGATTCTACAGTGAAACTGCTCAGATTGCAGGGTCTTTGGGGGGGTTAATTACATATTCCATTTCTTTAATAGATTTGGGACTATTTGGGTTACCTATTACCCTTGAGTGGATTTTGGTACTTTGTGACTTTCAGGGAATGGATCTCTTTCATTTTTAAAATTATGGACATAGAATGGTTAACAATATTTCCTTATTATCATTTTAATAGCAGTGGAATTAGTCGTGTGTGTGTGTGTGTGTGTGTGTAACATTTCTGTTTTTGATAGCATCTAATCTACTCTTTTCTTTTTCTTTTTTGTCATAACAAATAATGCAGCAGTGAACATCCTAGCACATATATCTTTGTATATGTGTATTTTTTGAAGGATAAATTGCTGAGCCAAAATATATGTCAGCTTAACATTTTGATAGATATTGCAAAAATTATGTTAAAAATTTCCCAAACACAGTATATGAGAGTGCTCTTTCCTTACAACCTCACCAATAATTGATGATAAAAAGTTTTACATTATTGTAAATCTTTTGTGTAAAAAATGTGTTTATTTTACTTTTAGAGAGAGGGGAAGGGAGGAAGGAAGAAAGGGAGAGAAACATCAAATAGTTGCTTCTCATATGCCCCCTACTGGGGACCTGCTCCATAATTGAGCCATGTACCCTAACTGGGAATTGAACCAATAACCTTTTGGTTTGCAAGCCAGTACTCAGTCCACTGAGCCACATCAGCCAGGGCACAATGTTATTATAAATCTTATAGGTGAAAAATATTTCATTCTTGTTTGATTTTGAATTTCCCTGGTAATCAATGAGGTTAAGTATATTCATATGGCAATTTAACATGTGTACTTGATTTTTTGAATTCCATATTTATATTTTTTTGTGATCTTTCTACTGTATTGTTTAGCTTTCCATTTAACTTGTAAGTATTGTGTATTCTGGATATTCATCCCTGCGTTTTTGTTTTCTAGTCTTTTATCTTCAAACTTTGAGTTATTTTTCATATAAATGTCTATTTTAATAAGGCAAAGTCTGTCAATAGTTTATATGGATTTTTGATAGTGTGTTTTCCTTTAAAAATAAATATATACTTAATACACATATTAACATGAAGATACAATAAATAAAATAGAAGGTTACTCATCAGTTTGTTGATATTGGTTACGTCTGAGGAAAATGTAGACAGAAGCATAAAGAAGGAATTTTAAGTACTTTTTCTATAACTATGATGCAATGCATAAGTGTTTTATAATATATTGTATCTATGGATTGGTTTTATAACAAAAACCTTTAAAAGCTAGATGTAAAAATGAATCTTTTCTTTTCCTATTTTTTTATTCTCACTGTAATTATTTTTACCCTTATCACTCCATTGATGCTGCTCTTACCAATATTATCATTGATCTCCTAATTCTTCTTTCCAGCCCCTTCTGCCTATAAGGTCTCTTTTGAGAAATCAGCTGACAGTCTGATGGGAACTCCTTTGTAGGTGACTGCCCCCTTATCTCTTGCTGCTTCTAGGATTCTCTCCTTCATTTTAATCTTGGCTAATGTAATTATGATGTGTCTTGGTGTGTTCCTTCTTGGGTCCAACTTCTTTGGGACTCTCCGAGCTTCCTGGATTTCCTGGAAGTCTATTTCCTTTGCCAAATTGGGAAAGTTATCCTTTATTATTTATTCAAATAAGTGCTCCACTTGTGGCTGTTCCTCTTCCAAGTCATGAAATCCAAAGACCTACATTCAAGATTGCTCTATTCAGCAAAGCTTTCATTTAGAATGGAAGGACAGATAAAGTGCTTCTCAGATAAGATCAAATTCAAGGAGTTCATCATCACCAAGCCCCTATTATATGGAATATTAAAGGGACTTATCTAAGAAAAAGAAGACAAAAAAGGTGAACAGTGAAAGGACAGCAAACTCACAGTTATTAAGAACCACACCTAAAACAAAAGCAAACTAAGAGGACAGCTAGATCAGGAACATAAAAATGAAGATCATGTGGAGGGTTAGCAACAGGGGAGTGGGAGGAGGAGAAGGGGGGAGAAGGTACAGAGAATAAGTAGCATAGGCAGTAGGTAGAAAATAGATAGGGGGAGGGCAAGAATGGTATGGGAAATATAGAATCTAAAGAACTTGAGACACATGGTCATAAACTAAAGGGGGGAATGGTGGGGGGTGCAGGGTAGAGGGGAATGAAGGGGGAATAGAACAACTGTAATGGCATAATCAATAAAATATATTTAAAAAATTAAAATTAAAATTAAAAATTAAAAAAACTTTAAAAAATGATCTCCTAATTCTCAATGCAGTGAACACAGCTGTCATATTTTCTGACTTTACTCTGCATTTGACTCTAGAACTCATCTCCTTCTGGAACATTACTGAACTTGATTGTTTTGTAGTACCATTTTCACTCCAGTTCTTTTCCACCTCCTCTAATCACTTTTGAGTTTACACTATTTATATGTGAAGAGTTGATTTCCCTGAAATTCCTTGGAATATGCTCCATTCATTCTTATACCACAACGTCTAATCCACTGACTTTGTGTACAATAATGTATTGATTGGCGCTTTTATGTCAATGACTCTTACATGTAAATCTCTATCACAGATGGCTCCTGGCTGACACATCCCCTTACATAGTCTATAAATTCATTAAATTCAACATGTCTATATTTGAGTTGTTTAGTTTCATTAAAATTCTGCTCCAAGACAATGTTCCTTATTGTAATTGAGGATATTATCATCCAAGGAAAGTTGAATTCATTCTGTTCACCTCCTTCTCCTTATTCTATATTAGGTTCTAAATTCAATCAATTATGTTTCTCTGCATCTCTCATATCCATTCCGTTACTTAAATCTTGCCGATTCTGCCCTAATGGAAGCCCTGATGATTTCTCCCTTGGCCTCTTTACTTTCTTACTGCATCCACCTTACTTCTTTTCAATTCTCTTTACTGCTTCAACTTCCATACTATCTAGTTAAGAAAAAAATCTAATCATATCACTTCCTTGCTAAATATTTTCACTTGTCAATCATTGCTTGCAAGAAAACTCAAATATCTCAGATGATAGACTTCTACTTCATCTCTTACTATATATCTCTTCTGAATACAAGGATCTAGCTTTTATTGAACTGCTTAAAGTTCTGCATGTTCCACTTTTCCATATTTGGCACTTGTTCTTTCTCAGAGGATCATCATTCCTTAACTCTTCCATGGATGAAATCTTAATATTCTTCCTGATCCAACTTAATAATTCTCTTTTTAATAGTGTTTATTCTCCACTGGCATCAAACCTCAGACACAGCTGATTCCTCTTCCATGTGATAATTTCACTTAGAACACATCACTCTATTTCACTGATCATCTTACATATCATTCTAACTATGCTTTAAAAAGTTTGAGTGGAAGTATGATGTCATGTTTATCATATTATTTCCACACAAAGTGTGCCACTTGGCATATTGTAAGTGCTTAATAAATGTTTGCTGAATGAATGAAGAGATAGAACATATCTTATTTTTATTCATGGAGATATTGAAAGAAACAGAAAAACATATGACTTTTGCAAGTTGTTCATTTGGCTAAACCGTGTCTTGCCAAAATCCATTATGTTGAAGCCCTAAACTTCTGCATCTTAGAATGTGACCGAATTTAGTGATAGGCCCTTTAAAGCGGTGATTGAGTTGAAATGAGATCCGTAGTGTAGGCTCTAATCCAATCTGACTGCTATTCTTATAAAAATTGGAAATTTGGACACAAAGAGAGATACCAGGGAAGTACGCACACAATGGAATGATCATGTGAGGACAGCAAGAAAGTGGCCATCTGCAAGGCAAGGAGAGAAGCCTCAGTAGAAACCAAATCTGCTGACACCTTGATCTTCGACTTCTAGCCTCCACAAACAAGAGAAAATACATTTTTACTGTATAAGCCACCAGTCTATGGTACTTTGTTATGGCATCCTCATCAAGCTAATAATATATAAATAAAACTAATATTTATACATTTTTATTCCTTGCTTGTTGTATTAGCTTCCTATGGCTACTGTGACAAATTACTAGAAACTGTGTAGCTTAATCCAATACAAATTTATTTTCTCACAGTTCTGGATACAAGAAGTCCAAAATCAATTACTCTGGGCCAAAACTGAGGTATCTACAGAGCCATATCTTTCCAAAGGCTCTAGAGGAGAAAATGTTTCTTGTTTCTTCTGGCTTTTGGTGGCTGTTGGAATTCATTGGTCATTGCTTTGGTCTGTTCTCCATGGTCACTTGTGATTACATTTGAGCTTGCCTGTACAATCCAAGATAATCTGCCCATCTCAAAATTCTAAATTTAATCACATTTGCACCACTGATTTCACCAAGTAAACTTAACATGTACAGGTTCCAGGGGTTCGATCTTGACATTTTGGAGGGCCATTATTCAGTCAAATTTACTTGTTTTCTTTTTTCTTCCTTTCTCCATTATCTTATTACTTCCTTCTCTTCCTTTTATATTTCTTTCCTTCTCCCCTTTCCCTTCCTTCCTTTCTTTTTGAGTTTCCTTTCCTGCCTCATTCCTTCTTCTGAAAATGACAAGGTAGATGAGGGACCGGCAAATGAAAGGGACTAGATGATTTTTACTGTGTTCCTCCATTATGGTAATGACAGACCTGTTTCAGAGTTCTCCCAATACAGGTCACTTTGTCACCACAGTCCATATAATTTCTGTAGCTGAGGTTTCTGTACAATCCAAGAGAGGCAAGCAGTCACCATGACACTGAATGAAGCTCCTCATTACTCTCCATGCAGTGCTCTGAAATTATTACAGTTTAGAGAATTATTGGCACTTCACACCCTGCTATAGCTTAGGCATAGGAAATGCTTGACTGTCATAGTCATTAAAAGTAATGACATGAGAGCTAGGAAATAGGTTTTGGTTATAAGTGTGCATTAAAAATACAATATGTGTGGAATATCAATATAAGTGTTTTTTCAGAGCTGGCTGCTCTGAATTGCTATTACTAACTCAGTGTTTTGTTATACTTCAGCTATATCCTTACCAACCAAGTGTTGATTTTTCATTTTTCCATATAAACTTACTTGCTTGAATATAGTGGGCTTATTAGAAATTTTGCTTTAGGGAATATTTTTAACTTTTATTTATTTATTTATTTTTAGTAATGCTTTTTACTTGATGAAATTTAATTCAACAAATTAAAAGGGGAGAGGTTCCAGGCAGTGGGGATAAATTAGGTGCCACTAGTTCTTTTTGAGTGATAAGCAGGAAAGTAGTAAATTATAAACAACTTACGCAGTGATGATTTTTAAAATTCTGTCCTAGAATTATCAATTACTTATTTAATGATCCTTTTAACACATGAGAAATGAGTTGAATATTTTCTAAATCTAGCAACTTTACATGAGGTGTTTAGAACAAAAGTAATATCTAGTGAAAATATCTGACCAATGCCCATCAAGGTTTTCCTTCATCTTATAAGAAGTACTAAAACTGCAACAACAACAAAAGAGACAGCAACATAAATAATAACTGACATGTAGGTAGTTGAAGAGAATTTGCCAACATAATTGATCTTATAAATTGTTCCCATGACTTGCAATAAGCAGAGAATATAGCAAAGCTGAATCTTGAGCCTTGGAAGAGATAAAACTGCTCCTGTCATGGTGAACCACTCAAAAGGTGAATGAGATGTGAGTGGGGAGGCAATGAAACCACGTACAGGTTTTGCTAAGCTTCATAGGGTCTAGCATGGAGTTATCCTGGGAGGAGTTAATGTGCTATAACTCTACATATGACTAAATTTGGAAAATTACTCTTCAGCTTCTATGGAGGTTTCTTTTGGTGAGAGAAAGCTGGGATTTCTTAGTAACACTTTAATCAAGGCTTTCCTAATGGGCATCCAGGATTAGTGCAGGAGGCAGAATTATGATCCCATGTAGAAACTAGCAGAAACCCATTTTTTAATGGTTCACCTACAAGATTTCAATAAATTTTAATTTAAATATTCCTCCTTCTCCATAGACTTGGTACTTCTGAAAATGATGCTTTACATGTATTGTTTTATTGTGTTACTTAATGTTTTATTATTTTTGACCTTGATTTCCTATGATGTTAATCAAGAAAATTTATGATAATAAATCACTTAACTAAATAACCTTCCTTTTTTAAAAAATTTTTATTTAGTTATTTTTCAAGTAGTTTTTTTTGTCTATTTCTCCCATCCCAGCTCCCCCCTGCCCCGTCTCCCCACCTCCGTCCCATTTCCAACCCCCCAGTCCTCATCCCTGTGTCTTTCATACTTGTTCCTCAAAATCCCTCCCCATTTTTCCCCTTAAATTCCCTTCCTTTTCCCCTCTGGTCACTGCCCACTTGTTCTCTATTTCAGTGTCTTTGTTTTTATTCTGTTTGCTTGTTTGTTTTGTTGTTTAGCTTCCTGTCAAAGGTGAGATCATATGGTACTTGTCCTTCAATGTCTGGCCTATTTCATTCAGCATAATGCTTTCCAGTTCCATCCATGTTGTTGCAAAGGGTAGTAGCTCCTTCTTTCTCTCTGCTGCATAGAATTCCATTGTGTATATGTACCACAATTTTTCGATCCATTCATTTACTGATGGGCACCTAGGTTGCTTCCAGCTCTTGGCTATTGTAAATTGTGCTGCTATGAACATTGTGGTGCATAGGTTCTTTGAAATTGATGTTTTAGGATTCCTGGGATAAAATCCTAGCAGTGGAATTGCTGGGTCAAAAGGCAGGTCGATTTTTATTTTTCTGAGAAAATTCCATACTGTTTTCCATAATGGTTGCACCAGCCTGCAATCCCACCAACAGTGAACTAGGGTCCCCTTTTCCCCACAACCTCTCCAACATTTGTTGTTTGTTGCTTTGTTTATGATAGCCATCCTGACCAGTGTAAAGTGGTATCTCATTGTGGTTTTAATTTGCATCTCTCTGATAGCTAATGATATTGAACATCTCTTCATGTGTCTCTGAATGTTCTGTATGTCCTCCTTGGAGAAGTGTCTGTTCAAGTCCTTTGACCATTTTTTAATTGGGTTGGGTGTCTTCTTAGAGTGGAGTCGTGTAAGTTCTTTGTATATTTTGGAGATTAAACCTTTGTCTGAGGTATCATTGGCAAATATGTTTTCCCATACAGTTGGTTGTCTTGCTAATTTAATACTGTTTTCTTTAGCCATGCAGAAGCTTTTTATTTTGATGAGATCCCATTTGTTTATTCTTTCCTTTATATTCCTTGCTCTAGGGGACATATCAGTAAAAAAAGTTGCTGCGTGAAATATCTGAGATTTTCTTGCCGATGTTCTGCTCTAGGACTTTAATGGTGTCATGGCTTATATTTAAGTCTTTTATCCACCTTGAATTTATTTTGGTGCATGGTGTAAGTCTGTGCTCAAGTTTCATTTTTTTGCACGTAGCTGTCCAGTTCTCCCAACACTATTTGCTGAAGAGGCTATCTTTACTCCATTTTATGTTACTGCCCCCTTTGTCAAATATTAATTGACTGTAGAGAGTTGGGTTGATTTCTGGGCTCTCTGTTCTGTTTGTTTGTTTTCTTATTTTTTTACTAATACTACAGTTCCTAATACTAAATAATTTGAAGTACTTTTTTAAACCCATGAGCCATGGATTTCTATTGCTTTGCTGCCACCCATTACCTTTATTGACTAGAAGGATACCCATAGGCCACTCTTTCAAAGGCTGTCTTTCAACTTTTTTTTTCTTTTTTATTTTATTTTACTATTTTATTTTTTGCTCCTCACCTAAGGACAGTCATTGATTGAGAGTTAGAGAAGGGAATAAAAACACCAACGTGAGAGAAAAACGTTGGTCAGTTTCCCCCTGCATGCGCCCTGACTAGGGACTGAAACTGTAACCTAGGTATGTGCCTTGACTGGACATCGACCCCATTACCTTTAAGTTTATAGGACAATGCTCAAACCAACAAAGCCACTGGCTAGGGCTCAGTTTTCTTTTTTCTAATATGTTTTTAATTGAGACATAATTGACATGTAACATTATATAATTTTAATCAGTACTATGTGTTAATATGATACATCTATATACCACAATAAGATTACTACTGTGTGTTAGCTCGCACCTTATTTGCTAAATTGGGGAAAGGAATTGCTATTTGGAATCCTTATTGACAGAACTGTAACAATTTCATTACAATCTTTTTATCGGGCTCATAGTAAGTGTTTTAAAAAAAGGTTAGCTATTATAATATTCAGAATATACAATTTACTACTCCCAGTGACTTGATTGTTATAAAACAGGGCACATCTGCAGCCTGACACTATTTTCTCTCTGGATTTTTTTGATCCTTTAACCCACAGGTAGCAAACACAAGGTCCGCAGGCCAAATCCAGCCCTCCACATTTTTTTTTATCTGTTCTGGCACCTTGTTTCTACCCGGCAGCAGCACTGAGCTCTCACTTAACTGTTACAGAGTAGTTACATTTATACAGTCCTAAAATTACATTTGTCCCTTTGAAGGCAACCACAAGGCTTATGTGGCCCCCAGTAAAAATGACTTTGACAGCCTTGCTTTAACCAATCACCTCTTCTGCCTCCTTGAAAGCTATCTTGAAAACTTCCCTTATCTTCTATGAAAACATGCTGAAAGAGTAAAAAAATGTAATTCTGATCTTTCTTTGTAAAGTCAACTTTCCCATTTCAATTTAGAAATAATTGTTTTCTCAGATTATTAGTGTATTTAACATATCACTTTACCAAGAATATTTATTCAAGAAAGAAGAGGTAGGGGTCAGTATTCTGGGCAACTTTTCATTTTATTTTATTTTTCATGTTTTTATTTGGAATTTCTAACGCCAAACACTGTATTAGATTAAAACAAAACAATAAAAAGTCCATAGTTTTTCACTTAAATATCCTAGGGAGGGACTACAGTAGAAATTCAACTTGAAAAAAATTAGGCTTGAAGGGGACTTGACCAACTCCAGGGACTAAAAGGAAAGTTGACAATGGTGCATCCAGGCCTCAAGAGAGCTCCCTCAATGGGAACAGCAGGTGTATTTGCCAGACTGTTTCTCTGCAGTGGACTTTATCTTCTCTAAACCAGCTTCCTCCACAAGTCCTTGGTTCCAACAGCCTTGCACTTATAGCTTTACCATCAGAATAGGGCTGAGCAGAGCCCAAATCCCAGAGAAGGACTCTGACTTCCTAGTGCAGTCCACATGTTTGTGTCTAGGAAGGTGCACAATAGTGATTAGCAGCCTGCACTCAAAGCCTATTGCTGCAGTGAAAAAGGAAAGACAATCGTTCCCGAAGATTAAAGGTGATGCGTCCAGATGGTGAGGATAGGGATTGGGTTGCTGGACAAAATAAACAATGTATACATGGAGGCAACTTTGATGCCTGCCTGCCTGAATTTGTTATCTGAATTTCCAGTTTTCAGTTTATGTGACCATGAAGAAGTGATGTACTTTTTCTAAACCTCAGTCTCCTTATTTGAAAATGGGGTATACATAATATCAAGTACTTCATGTACAGTGCCTGGCATGCAATAGTATGACAAAAATGAGACTTTTTATTCTAATTTTCATGTCATCTGCTTTGGCTAAATGATCTCGATCTTTCTATTAATTAAAGCTAACATAACTTTTTCTTCTGAAAACATAGAACTGGATCAAATTCCCTTTGGGATTCATGCTATCAATTTTATGACAGGATTTAAGATAATAACCATGATAATCTATATTACTTAGGCTGTTGAAAGCATGACAGATAGGCAGTCTTGTTAAGTAACAAGTAACCTTCCAAGGAAGAGTGACATTTCTGGTGCCCTGTCAAGACTTGTAGCCACACAAACCATCTTTTTAACTCAGATTGGCAAAAATATGTGGACTTACCAGTTTTTACCATGAATGCTTAGAACAGATCACAGAGTAAGGTATGGGGCTTCAGAGAGCTCTTCAAAGGTCTGCATTCTCATGTTGACCTTTTCCTGATGACTCTCTTGGATGGCTGCTTAGGCTTAAGGGAAACTTAAGCCTTCTCCAGAGAAGTTATTTGAGCTTGCTAAGACTGGGGAGCCAGTGGACTGAAAGGAGACTATAGGATATTGTCACAGCACATATCTTGTATGAGATACGCAAAATAAAAAAAAAAAAAGCCAAATCCTGCAGTAACTTAAATTGTATCCTGAATGCCTGCTGGAAAAAGTTTTAGATATTTCTAGTCTTTCAAAGGCTGGCAGGTTTATTCATGTTTGGCAAAATGCATCCTGTGTAGCCGTACACAGCTTTACTAATGCCTGAAATACAAGCATACCGTAGGAATACTGCACATTCAGTTCCAGACCACCACAATACAGTGCGTATCCCAATAAAGTGAGTTGCAGGAAATTTTTGGTTCCCCAGTGCATATAAAAATTATATTTATACTATACTGTAGTTTAGTAAGTATGCATATCATTATGTCTAAAAATAGTATACACCTTAATTTTAAAATACTTCACTGTTGTGATGTTTTGGCTAAGATCAAGTTAAAAAATACTTCATTGTTAAAAAATGCTAACCATCATTTGAGCCTTCAGTGAGTCATAATCTTTTTGCAGATGGAATATCCTGACTGGATGTTGTTGGCTGCTGACTGATTAGGGTGGTGGCTGCTGAAAGTTGGGGTAGCTGTGGAGATTTTCTAAAATGAGACAATGAAGTCTGCCCCATCGACTGACTCTTCCTTTCAATTTCTCTATAGCAAAGGAGGCTGTTTGATAACATTTTACCTACAGTAGAATATTTTTCAAAATTGGAATCAGTTCTCTACAACCATATCACTGTTTTATCAACTAAGTTTATGTAATATACTAAGTCCTTTGTTTTCATTTGAACAATCTTCACAACATCATCACCAGGAATAGTTTCCATCTTAGAAACTACTTTCTTGGCTCATCCATAAGAAGCAACTCATCATCTATTAAAATTTTATCATGAGATTACAGCAATTTAATCAAATCACATCTGCAATTACCTCCTCCACTAAAGCTCTAAATCCTTCAAAGTCATGTGTGAGAGATGAAATCAACTTCTTCCAAACTACTATTAATGTTGATATGTTGACTTCATTTTATGAATCATAAATGTTCTTAATGGCATATACAATGGTGAATCTTTCCCAGAAGTTTTTCATTTACTTTGTCCAGATCCATCAGAGGAATTACTATCTATGGCAGCTATGGTTATACAAAATGTACTTCTTTTTTTAAGTATATTTTATTGATTATGCTATTACAGTTGTCCCATTCCCCCCCCCTTCATCGCTCTCCACCTGGCACACCCTCTCCCACCCACATTCCTGCATTTACTTCATGCCCATGTATCATAAGTTCTTTAGCTTCTACATTTCTCATACTATTCTTGCCATCCCCCTTGTCTATTTTCTCCCCACAATCTATGCTACTTATTCTCTGTACCTTTTCCCCCTGTCTCCTCCTCCCACTCCCCTGTTGCTAACCCTCCATGTGATTTCCATTTCTGTGGTTCTGTTCATGTTCTAATTGTTTGCTTGGTTTGCTACTGTCTTAGGTGTGGTTGTTAATAACTATGAGTTTGCTGTCCTTTCACTGTTCATATTTTTTATCTTCTTAGATAAGTCCCTTTAACATTTCATATAATAAGGGCTTGGTGATGATGAACTCCTTGAACTTGACCTTATATAGGAAGCACTTTATCTGCCCTTCCATTCTAAATGAAAGCTTCACTGGATAGAGCAATTTTGGATGTAGGTCCTTGCCTTTCATGACTTGGAATACTTCATCCATCCCCTTCTTGCCTGTAAGATCTCTTTTGAGAAATCAGCTGACAGTCTGATGGGAACTCCTCTGTAGGTGACTATTCCCTTATCTCTTGCTGCTTCTATAATTCTCTCCTTTATTTTAATTTTTGGTAGTGTAATTATGATGTGCCTTGGTGTGTTCCTCCTTAGGTCCACCTTCTTTGGGACTCTCTGAGCTTCCTGGACTTCCTGGAAATTTATTTCCTTTGCCAGATTGGGGAAGTTCTCCTTTGTTATTTGTTCAAATAAGTTTTCCACTTGTTGCTGTTTTTCTTCCCCTTCTGGTACCCCTGTAATTTGGATGTTGGAACGTTTAAAGATGTCCTGGAGGTTCCTAAGCCTCTCCTCATTTTTTTTTTTGAATTCTTGTTTCTTCATTCTTTTCTATTTGGTTGTTTCTTTCTTCCTTATGGTCCACTCCATTGATTTGAGTCCCAGTTTCCTTACCATCACTATTGGTTCCCTGTGCATTTTCATTCATTTCACTTAGTGTGGCCTTCATTTTTTCATCTAATTTGCAACAAAAGTAAACCAATTCTGTGAGTATCCTGATCACCAGTGCTTTGAACTGTGCATCTGACAGGTTTGCTATCTCTTGGTTGCTTAGGTGTTTTGGCTCTGGGGTTTTGATCTGTTCTTCTGTTTGAGCCATTATTTTTTGGTTTGGTCATGCCTGTTATGTAGGGAGGGGTGGAGCCTTAGGTGTTCACCAGGGCAGGTCAACCCAGTTGCTGGGTTGTGATGCTGTATGTGGGGGTGGAATCAGAGAGGGAACAATGGTGCTTGCTCTGCTGTCTCTCAGATTTCAGTCCCTTCTGCTGTTTCCCACAAGCAAATTGCACCCTTCTGCTGCTGGTTCCCAGGTGGATGGGCTTATGTACATTCTAGGTCCCTGTAGGTCTCTCCAACAAACACTCCTGTGAGGCTGGGAGTCTCTCTCGGCACCTTAATCCCCACAGGTGTTTTCAATTAGTGCTTTTAGGCTTTATCTCTCAGTACTGGGGCCCTGGGTTGTGCGGTCTGTCTCACTGCCTGTTTTTCTCTGGTTTATCTGTGCTTAAATGTGTGACCAGAGTCAACCAGCAGCCTTGCGCACCTCACCAGATCTGCTCGTTGCCACCCAATGCCCAGGTCTGCCAGCCACCACTTTTTCCTGCCTCAACCCCTCTCTGCTGGCCACTGACTCCGCCCCTCTTACCAGTTTAGATGAATGGTTGTCAGACTTCCATACAGTTTAATTTTCAGTCAGTTCTGGTTGGTTTTTTGTTTGTAAATATTTGTTGTCCTTAATTTTGGTTGTGTGAAGAGGCACAGTGTGTCTACCTACGCCTCCATCTTGGCCAGAAGTCACAAAATGTATTTCTTAAATAATAAGTCTTTAAAGTTAAAATCATTCCCTGATCCAAGGGCTTCAGAATGAATGTTGTGTTTGGCAGGCATGAAAACTACATTATTCTCACTGTATGACTCCATCAGAGCTCTTGGATGCCCAGGTGTATTGTCAACATGCAGTAATATTTTGAAAGAAAACTGTTTTTCTAAACAGTAGGTCTTAACAGTAGGCTTAAAACATTCAGTTAACCATGTTATAAAGAGATGTGCTGTCATCCAGACATGTTGTTCTATTTATATAGAATAGACAGAGTCTATTTAGCATAATTCTAAAGGACTCCAGGTTTTTGGAATGGCAAGTGAGCCCTGGCTTCGCCTTAAAGTCACCAGCTGCTTTAACCCCTAACAAGAAAGCCATCCTGTCCTGTAAAGCTTTGAAGCCAGGCATTTACTTTTCCTCATAGCTATGAAAATCCTGGATGGTATCTTCTTCCAATAGAAGGCTGCTTCATTGACATGGGAAATATGTTGTTTAATGTAGCCACCCTCATTAATTACCTTAGCTTGACCTTCTGCATAACTTGCTGCAAACTTCTATATCAGCACTTGCTGTTTCACCTTGCACTTTTATATTATAGAAATGGATTATTTTTCTTAAACCTCATAAACCAACCTGACAGCTTCAGATCTTTCTTCTGAAGCAGCAACACCTCTCCCCACCTTCATAGCATTGAAGAGATTGAGGGTCTTGTTCTAGGTTATGCTTTGGCTTAAAGGAATGTTGTAATTGGCTTGATCTTCTATCCAAACCCCTAAAATTTTCTTCATACCATCAATGAAGCTGTTTTGATTTCTTATCATTTGTGTGTTCACTGGAGTAGCACTTTTCATTTCTTTCAAGGACTTTTCCTTTGCTTTTCAACTTAGCTAACTATTTGTTACAAGAAGCCTAGCTTTCCACCTATCTTGGCTTTCAACATGCCTTTCTTATGAAACTTTAATCATTTCTAGCTTTTGATTTAAAGTGAGAGATGTGTGGCTCTTACTTTCACTTCAACACTTAGAGACCATTGTAGGGTTATTAACTGGCCTGATTACAAAATATGTGTCTTTCAGGGAATATGAGTCATCTAGTGGAAGGAGAGAAATGGTGGAATGTATTATAATTGGAAAAGACAAAACACACGCTTTTATTAAGTTTACCATCTTATATAAGTGCAGATTTTTTGTGCCCTCAACCATTTACAGCAGTAACAGCTCACCATAAAAATATTACAATAATGAACAAAATGGACTTATTATGAAAAATACCAAAATGTGACACACTGACACAAAGTGAGCAAATACTGCTGGAAAATGGCACTGACAGACTTGCTTGAGACAGGATTGCCAGAAACATTCATTTTTTAAAAATATGCAATACCTGTGAAGTGAAATAAAACAGGGATAGAATAGGTATGCCCATAGTTGCTTTACTGAGAAGGGCAATGTGCCTTTTCTGCTTATAACATTTTAAGGGAACGGCCATTTTCCTTAGTTTAGGGCAAAACACTGAACTTTGGGTTATGATTTGAATGTTAAAACAAATGTTTTTTGTGAGATAAAAACAGACTTGGGGCAAGTTCCCCAAATCCACTGAGCCTATGTTTAGTTGTCCCAGAAGGTTCAGATGGATTTTAATATTATCCCATGGGAGCATTTCTCAAAATTATTTTTACCCAGATATTATTTC
Source organism: Artibeus jamaicensis (assembly GCF_021234435.1). Taxonomy (NCBI): domain Eukaryota; kingdom Metazoa; phylum Chordata; class Mammalia; order Chiroptera; family Phyllostomidae; genus Artibeus; species Artibeus jamaicensis. Next base: position 1,611,954 of record NW_026522028.1, on the reverse strand, counting down.
ACTTCAAGGAGAAAGATTAAGGAAGCCTTGTTTGGAGTTAAATACCTAGTTCTCTATCTATGTATAATCATTTTTCTTTGAAAGCTCATTCACCTGTAAGTCCTTGGTTTAAAATTACTACTTAGATTCAGCAGTTTTCACTTCCTCCAATATTCCATCCAATACATGGCTGAATATTGCTCTTGATGTTTTCCATTTAAGCACCTATTCAGGTCTATTTGGTTAACTTGTTCCCCACAGGGAGGATAAATCCATTTTATAGTAGGTTGTATGAAGCACTCATTCAAATTTCCCTTCATATGATATAATGCAGATTTTTCTCTTGTTATGTAACATCAGTTTGATGCTAAAGTGAAATGTGAAGATTTACAGGTCTCTTTCCAGAAAAATATTATCTGTTAACTCAAAAGTGATAAAAAAAAAATCACTGGAGAATGCAGCAGAATGGCAGGGGAATCTTGATGGTGGGAAAGAAAAAAATTGTTTTGGTTTATTTGCCCAAAAAAGGACAATCTTCAATGGTGAGCAGCACAGTGTGCTGAGGTAACTGAATGACAATATTGTGCAATAAAATGTGAACCTCTGCATGACAGGTATTTTAACCAGGTAATAAAGGACCAGTTTGATAGACTGGTTTCTGCATGGTAGAAACAGCCTCAAGGAGTTTGTGGTGGAGGAAATATGCCATATAGGCTGAATCTGAAGAGTGCTCTATGATTTTCAATTCTCCCTTCTCTAAGTAAATTATTGTGCACTGCTTTTCTCCCTGGCAATCATATGGGGATATGGCTTTAACAGGGAGATTCTATTGCTTCACCACTGATTTGCCAGTGGTGGTTTTGAAAAATGAATCATTTGTGAATATAATGAGCATACAATATGGAGGAACAGAGAAAACTGATTTCCTTCTTAGTCTTGGATATGTGAATCTACCTTCAGCTTTGAACTCACAGGATGTTTGTGGCCTCTTAGGGTGAGTATTGCTTGCTCAAAAGAAGCATCTGGAGGATGCTGGGAAGATGGCGACAGAGTAAGACGGAGCTGATGCTGGCTCCTGTACTCATGGGTCAAAATCCTGGCAGATCTATAGAGAAACAGCACAATAAACCATCGGTTACCCAGCATTTATGAAATTAAAAGACCAGAGATTGTGACCGATGCTGCAACACCATACAGCAACAGAGTCAGCTACTGGAGCTGGGACACACATAACCCCTGTGCTGCCGCCAGAGCAACAGGTCAGGGAGCCGGGGAGTCAGGTACGGGAGCTGGACACTCCAAGCCCCTGTGACGGTCCTGGGTGACAGAGGAGTCAGGAACCAGAGCGGGGACATTCTTGGCCCCTGTGCCGATGCCAGAGCTACTGGCCTGGGCAACAGAAAAGTCAGTTGCAGGAGCTGGGACACCTGAGGCCCCTGTGATGCCGCCACAGAGACGGGCCTGGGCGAAGGGGAGTCAGCTACTGGAGCCGGGACACTCCAAACCCCTGTGACATTCCTGGGAGGCAGAGGAGTCAGCTACGCAGCTGAGGCATTCTCAGCCCCTGTGCTGCTCCCATAGGGACAGGTCTGGACGCTGGGGAGTCAGGTACCGGAGCTGGGACATTCTAAGCCTCTGTGCCACTGCCATAGAGACAAGACTAGATGCTGGGGATTCAGGTACGGAAGCCGGGACACTCCAACCCCAGTGATGGCCCTGGGCAGCAGAGAAGCCAGCTACAGGAGCCAGGAAATTTCCAGCCCTGGTGCCGCTGCTGTAGTAATGGGCCTGGGCGCTTGAGGAGGCGGCTACTAGAGCCGGGACATTCAGCAGTGGTAGGCGACCAACACAGGTACCAGCACGAGGACCAGCGTGAGAGTAGGTGGAGACGAAGAACATCAAGAAACTTCAAGGAGTCTGCACCACTGAACTTCACAAGGATCATACCATAGAACTTCACACCATAAGACCAGGGTTTCAGAACAGATCAATTTTAGAAGCAGAGACTAACAAGAAGAGTCTCAAACAATGGGAACACAAAGAAACAATCCCCAAATGAAAGAAAAAGCAGAAACTTCAGAAAGAACGTTAGATGAAATAAAGGCTGATCAACTATCAGATAGTGAATTCAAAGCACTGGTTATTACGAAGTTCAAAGAACTCACAGTGAACTACCAGAAACTACAGGGGAACTATAATGATCTCCCTGCAAACTACAGCAACATGAAAAAGGAAATGGAAACTATCAGCAAGGGACAAGAGGATATGAAGAATACAATTTCCGAATTGAAGAACACAGTAGAAAGTTTCAAAAGTAGGATAGATGAAGGGGAGGATAGAATTAGGGAGTTGGAGGACAAGGTAGAAAGCATCTCACGGGAAGAGCAAGAAAATGAAAAGAGGCTCAGAAAGAATGAAGAGGGATTAAGAGAAATACAAGACAATATGAAACGTAATAATATCTGAAAATTAGAATACCAGCAGGAGAAGAAGAAAAAAGGATAGAAAATGTATTTGAACGAGTAATGAGAGAAAATTTCCCTATTGATGAGAGAAAAAGTCACACAAATCCAGGAATCACAGAGAGTCCCAATCAAGAGGAACCCAAGGAGGACCACTTCAAGATACATCATCATCAAAATGGCAAAATTCCAAGACAAAGAGAGAATCTTAAAGGCAGCAAGGGAGAAAAAAGAAGTAACATACAAGGGAGCCCCAATAAGGTTAGCTACTGACTTCTAAATGGAAACACTTCAAGCAAGAAGAGAATGGCAAGAAATATTCCAAGTAATGAGAACCAGAGGCGTACAACCAAGGCTACTTTACCAGCAAGGCTCTCAATCAAGATAGAAAGCCAAATAAAGAGCTTCCAAGACAAAAGAAGCCTAAAAGAATATGCCTCAACCAAACCAGCTCTACAAGAAATACTAAAAGGACTGCTTTAAGGGAAGGAAGGATAAGAGGGAGACAGAGAGGAACACAGGTACAAAAACGGCAATGAATAAGTACCTATCAATAATAACCATAAACATAAATGGATTAAATTCTCCAATCAAAACACAGAGAATTGCTCAATGGATAAGAAAGCATGAACCACACATATGCTGCCTACAAGAGACCCACCTCAGTACAAAAGACCATCACAGACTAAAAGTGAAAGGCTGGAAACAAGTTTTCCAAGCAAACGGACAAGAAAAAAAAGCTGGGGAAGCAATTCTCATATCGGACAAAATATGTCATATCGAACATATTCTCATATAAGACAAAAAAAGGGCCATAAAGAGAGACCCAGAAGGTCACTTAATTATACTCAAGGGAAGAATCTATCAAGAAGACATTAACATTGTAACCATATATGCACCAAACATAGGGGCACCCAAATATATCAAGAAAATCTTAGAGGACTTCAAGAAAGATATTGACAGCAACACAATTATAGTAGTGGATCTTAACACCCCACTATCAAAAATTGACAGATCTTCCAAACAAATTATCAACAAAGATATTGTGGCATTAAACAACACCCTAGATGAAATGGACTTAACTGATATATATACAACCCTTCATCCCAAAGAAGCTAAATACACATTCTTTTCAAATGCACATTGAACATTCTCAAAGATAGACCACATGATAGGACACAAAACGAACCTCAAAAAATTCAAGAAAATTGAAATCATACCAAGCATCTTCTCTGACCACAGGGACTGAAATTGGAAACCAACCCCAAAGAAAAAAACCCAAAGCATCCAAAATCATGGAGACTGAATGGTATGCTATTAAACAACGAATGGGTCAAGAATGAAATTAGGGAAGAAATCAAAACGTTTCTGGAAACCAATGAAAATGATCTCACAACAACCCAAAACTTATGGGACACACCGAAGGCAGTCCTGAGAGGGAAGTTTATAGCAATACAGGCCTACCTAAAGAAAACAGAAACATTTCAAACAAACAACCTAACCCTATGCCTGCAAGAACTCGAGGGCCACAAGGACAGCCCAGAGCAAGCAGAAGGAAGGAAATAACCAAGATTAGAGCAGAATTAAATGACATAGAAACTTAAAGCACAATTTTAAGGATCAATGAATCCAGGAGTTGGTTCTTTGAGAAGATAAACAAAATAGACAAGCCTTTAAGTAGGCTCATCAAGAAAAGAAGAGAGAGGACACAAATAAACACAATCAGAAATGAAAGAGGAGAGATTACAACTGATACCACAGAAATAGAAGGGAATGTAAGAAATTACTATGAAGAACTGTATGCCAAGAAATTTGAGAACCTAGGGGGAAATGGACACATTTCTAGAAAAATATAATCTCCCAAAACTCAATGAAAAAGAAGTAGAACACCTGAATAGACCAATAACAACAAAAGAAATTGAAGCAGTAATCAAAAAACTCCCATCACACAAAAGCCCTGGACCAGATGGATTCACAGGAGAATTCTACAAAGCATTTAAGGAAGAGCTAACCCCATTCTTCACAGACTATTCCAAAAAATCCAAAAGGATGGAAAACTCCCTAACTCCTTTTATGAAGCCAGCATCATCCTAATTGTAAAACCAGATAGAGATACAACAAAGAAAGAAAACTTCAGGCCAATATCGCTGATGAACATAGACGCTAAAATCCTCAACAAAATATTAGCAAATCGCATCCAACAATATATCCAAAAGATTATACACCATGACCAAGTGGGATTCATCCCAGGGATGCAAGGATGGTTCAATATTTGCAAATCAGTAAATGTAACACATCACATAAACAAAAGCAAAGACAAAAAGCACATGATCATATCGATAGATGCGAAAAAAGCTTTTGATAAGGTACAATACCCATTTATGATAAAAACACTCAGCAAAGTGGGAATACAGGGAGCATTTCTCAAAATAATAAAGGCCATATATGAGAGACCTACAGCCAATATCATACTCAATGGGTAAAAACTAAAAAGCTTTTCCACTAAGATCAGGAACAAGACAAGGATGTCCACTTTCACCACTTCTATTCAATATAGTATTGGAAGTTTTAGCCACAGTGATCAGGCAAGAAAAGGAAATAAAAGGCATCCAAATAGGAAAGGAGGAAGCAAAACTGTCACTGTTTGCAGATGACATGATAGTGTACATGGAAAATCCTATAGACTCCACCCAAAAACTGCTCAAACTAATTAATGAATTTGGCAAAACAGCTGGTTACAAAGTCAATATCCAGAAATGAAAGGCATTTTTTATACCAACAATGAATCAGCAGAAGCAGAAATCAAGAAAAAAATCCCGTTTGATATAGCAAAAAGAAAAATAAAATATCTGGGAATAAACCTAACTAAGGAGGTAAAAGACCTATATGCAGAAAACTACACAGCCCTGAACAAAGAAATCAAGGAAGACACAAACAAATGGAAACATATACCTTGTTCGTGGATTGGAAGAATTAACATCATCAAAATGTCCATACTGCCCAAAGCAATATACAGATTCAATGCAATACCTATTAAAGTACCAATGGCATATTTCACAGACATAGAACAAACACTTCGAAAATTTATATGGAACCATAAACGACCCAGAATAGCAGCTGATCTTTTGAGAAAGAAGAACAAAGTAGGAGCGATCACAATACCTGATATCAAACTGTATTACAAGGCCACTGTAATCAAAACAGCCTGGTATTGCCATAAAAACAGGCACATAGACCAATGGAACAGAACAGAGAGCCCAGAAATCAACCCAACTCTCTACAGTCAATTAATATTCCACAAAGGGGGCAGTAACATAAAATGGAGTAAAGATAGCCTCTTCAACTAATGGTGTTGGGAGAACTGGACAGCTACAGGCAAAAAAATGAAACTTGAGCACAGACTTACGCCATACACCAAAATAAATTCAAGGTGGATAAAAGACTTACATATAAGCCGTGACACCATTAAAGTCCTAGAGGAGAACATCAGCAAGAAAATCTCAGATATTCCACGCAGCAATATTTTTACCGATATGTCCCCTAGAGCAAGGAATATAAAGGAAAGAATAAACAAATGGGATCTCATCAAAATAAAAAGCTTCTGCATGGCTAAGGAAAACAGTATTAAATTAAAAAGACAACCAACTGTATGGGAAAACATATTTGCCAATGATACCTCAGACAAAGGTTTAATCTCCAAAATATACAAAGAACTTACACGACTCCACTCTAAGAAGACACCCAACCCAATTAAAAAATGGTCAAAGGACTTGAACAAACACTTCTCCAAGGAGGACATACAGAACATTCAGAGACAGATGAAGAGGTGCTCAATACCGTTAGCTATCAGAGAGATGTAAATTAAAACCACAATGAGATACCACTTTACACCAGTCAGGATGGTTATCATAAACAAAGCAACAAACAACAAATGTTGGAGAGGTTGTGGGGAAAAGGGGACCCTAGTTCACTGTTGGTGGGATTGCAGGCTGGTGCAACCATTATGGAAAACAGTATGGAATTTTCTCAGAAAAATAAAAATTGACCTGCCTTTTGACCCATCAATTCCACTGCTAGGATTATATCCTAAGAACCCTAAAACATCAATTTCAAAGAACCTATGCACCACAATGTTCATAGCAGCACAATTTACAATAGCCAAGAGCTGGAAGCAACCTAGGTGCCCATCAGTAAATGAATGGATCGAAAAATTGTGGTACATATACACAATGGAATTCTATGCTGCAGAGAGAAAGAAGGAGCTACTACCTTTTGCAACAACATGGATGGAACTGGAAAGCATTATGCTGAGTGAAATAGGCCAGTTTTTGAAAGAGAAATACCATATGATCTCACCTTTAACAGGAAGCTAAACAACAAAACAAACAAGCAAGCAGGAAAAAAAACAAAGACACTGAAATAGAGAACAAGTGGACAGTGACCACAGGGGAGTAGGAATGGAAGGTAAGGGGAAAAAGGGAGAGGGATTTGGAGAAACAAATAGGAAGGACACAGGGACGAGAACTAAGGAGGGTGGAAATGGGAGGGAGGTGGGGAGCAAGGGGCGGGGGAGGCTGGGATGGGAGAAATAGACAAAAAAACTGTACTTGAAAAATAACTAAATAAAATTAATTAAAATTAAAAAAAATAAAAAGAAGCATCTGATAAATAATAAGTCATAAGAATATCCCTGCAAATACCTATCAATAAATATGACAAGCAAGTAAGCTTCCCCTTCCTTTCCTTACAAGACTTAATACTCAATCCTGGGAAATGAAACTGGATTTGGCCCATAAATTCTAATAAATAGTGCCTTTACTTGTGTAATTATGTGTAATTTTTTCTGATAAGGGTATAGAAATATAGTGGGTTACCCCAGGCACATTAGTTATTTTACATTGTTTTTCTTCTTGTGGACCTTCTGTTCCTTCATTCCAAGAACACTTTGAAAGTTTTCCTTAACCTTTGGCCATAGCCTTTCTTTCTTCAGCATCACCTGGATCACATGTTCATTTTCTACTCAGTAAAGACCAGGCTCTGAGCAGCTCTGACTTTCAAGGTGCTCAGATACAGAGCAGGATGTGTGGAAGGATGTCAGTATTTTCAGTACTGTATGGTAAGACTAAATAGGAGCATCTTTTGAGACAGCTTGAGGGCTCTGAAGATGCTCTTGAGAAAGAGTTGACATCATATGAGCTGATGTTAAAGAAATGGGTGAGGATTAGACAGAAAGATGATCATATGGGCAGAAGGGAAAAAATTCTAGCAGGTGGAACATCATGGGCAAAAACTCAGAGGTTTCAGAAACCTTAGCATATTGAAAGACTGAATATAGTTAGTGTGCCTTAAGCAAGTGATGTGTGTACATGCATGTGCATGTGTGCACACACACTTGCATATCTACAACAGTGGTGGTAGTGATGGTATAGTTTAGTAACATAAGTCTATGGATTTATATAGGTCACTTGGATCAATACAGTGTTCAAATGTTTTCAGAACACAGGTGATAATCCCACTGCAAAGAAAGCACATGAACATATTTCTATTCTCTCATGAATATGGGCACCAAACAGGAAAAAACCTGAGCTATGCATTTGATTTTCTTTATATAAGCATCAATCCAGAGAGAGATAGAAGCTGAGGACAGAGGTAGAGGTACTTTCTAAACCTCTCGTATACTAAATCATTGCAGTGTGGCATTATTATTAGTAGTATTAGTATTCTTTCAACTCTTGCATGTTTATATCATTTACAATGTAAATCCTAATATTCAACTAAACATCCAAGTATTTTTTACAATATTATTTATTTATCTTTAGAAGGGAAGGGAAGGAGAGAGGGAGAGAAACATCAATGTATGGTTGCCTGTCATGTGTCCCCTGCTGGGAATTGGCCTGCAGGGAACTGGCTTGCAACCCAGGCATGTGCCCTGACTGGGAATTGAACCATGATCCTCTGGTTCACAGGCCTGCGCTCAATCCACTGAGCTACATCAGCCAGGGCTTAACATCTAAGTATTGAATGACACTAATTTACAAATACTTTGTGTAGCAAATCTCACTTCTAATTTGGTTGTTTTAACTCACAATGTGTTGGCCCATAGAAGTTGTGTTACAAAACGCAACCAGTGTCTTCATCACCTCCATTGCCCTAAATGAGGCCCTCATTTTTCTCCCCCAAGTGACCACAATAGCCAGCATTTCTCTCATTAGTCTCAGAGTACCCTCCCTAAGATGTACTAATTTCACATCATAAGTCCTGCCAGTGGCTCCACATGACCTTTCATGTGGGGTCCTATTGTATTTTGGGGGATCCAATACTATTAACACCATGCAAAAGGCATCTCTGTGTACATCAACTTCTGCTTTGCTTTTCTTTTTTTTATTTTTCTTTTTATTTTTTTATTAATTAATTTTATTTAGTTATTTTTCAAGTACAGTTTTTTGTCTGTTTTTCCCATCCCAGCCTCCCCCACCCCTTGCTCCCCACCTCCCTCCCATTTCCACCCCCCTTAGTTCTCATCCCTGTGTCCTTCCAATTTGTTCCTCCAGATCCCTCCCCCTTTTTCCCCTTAACTTCCCTTCCTTCTCCCCTCTGATCACTGTCCCCTTGTTCTCTATTTCAGTGTCTTTGTTTTTTTTTTTCCTGCTTGCTTGTTTGTTTTGTTGTTTAGCTTCCTGTTAAAGGTGAGATCATATGGTATTTGTCTTTCAACACCTGGCCTATTTCTTTCTTTTTTTTTGCATTTTTTAAATTAATTTTATTTAGTTTTTTTTTTAATTTTATTTAGTTATTTTTCAAGTACAGTTTTTTGTCTATTTTCCCATCCCAGCCTCACCCACCCCTTGCTCCCCACCTCCCTCCCATTTCCACCCCCCTTAGTTCTGGTCCCTGTGTCCTTCCTATTTGTTCCTCCATGTTTTGCTTTTCAATCCCACAGAACAGTTGGCTGTCCCTGGATACACTGACTGTGGCACATCTCTTCTACCCTTTGAACATTCTTCACACCAAATCTCCTACCATCTCTTCATCTTCTTTCAGAAATCAGCCCAGACATCACATCTGACAATCTTCTTTGTCCATTTAATCATTATTAAGTGACAATGTCCTAAACCTGTGATGCTTGGCACAGTATGAGAATGTGGAGATACAATGATAAACAGGAAAACAATCTCTGCTTTTAAGAGTTTTGAAGAGATATAAGTGAGCAAATAAACTATTGAATGCAGGCAGAGAGATATAGAAAGGAAAGACTGTATTGGGGCATTTGGCTGTACTTAATCCAAACTGGAAAGAAACATTTTCAGAAGTGATTTGAATTCCAAGATCTGAGAATGAAGAGGAGTGAATACAAAGCAAATGGGGAATGGAGGAAGAGGGAAAGTGAAGGTCTAACCAGAGGTAACAACCTATGCCAAGGTCTAAAGATAGGCACAGCAACACAATTTGCAGCATCCATTATAAAATGAAAGTGTGGGGCCTCTATGTCAAGAGAAATAAAATGGGGAAAAAGTTCTGTTAATAGTATTAAAATATAAAAGTGTTTCCTTCCATGATCTGTCTCTCAAATTGCCATGGTGGTATTTTGTTTCCTTTTCCTGCTACTTAATGTCACTTCTTCCTGTAAGGGAATATTGACAAGGCCAGCATAAACCCTCATGAATGTCTGGAGCCTGGCCTGAGGCTGGAAACACACGTGGCCTAGTAGCTGCCTGTTCCATCTGCCACCAGCATCCAAACCAATGAGACTTTTGAGAGTAGCAAAGTCATGCTTGGCATCTTGTCTCCCATGATTGCAGATGAACAACCCCAAAGGGATTTCAACATCCATGTTGGGACACACTGAGTTCTTGCTTGAATTAACAGTACAGAAAGGGCTTGGCCCCTCCAAGTTGACTATAAATGAGCAGTGACACTGCCAGCCTGGGACATAGATAGACATTGTCATACTCTGTTCCACAATGATGTGGGGCACATGCACTTGTCCCCAAACTTTTGTGTGCCTCTGTCCAAGTCCATCTTCCACAGGGTGGAAGGCAACAGTGTTCTCTGGTTAGCTGTGGGGAGAGAGAAGTTATGTGGAGCACAGAGCACCAAAAGTGAGGGTGATGCTCTCCCAGAGAAGCCAGAAGATGACAAGAGATAGGGTAGTCTTAGTAAAGGCTGCAAGCCCTGTCACATCCTCCACTGAGCCATTGAGGTTCACACAAAACACAAATTTAAAGATTAATTTATTAAGTATTTCAATATGAGGAGAAAAGGAACTTTGGGGATCTGTTCTTCAGTGAAAGAACCGTAACTGGTGGGGATATATGTATGTGTATACACACACACACACACACACACACACATGCATACACATACAGGGCCCAGCACAAATAATGCTCCTTTTTTGTTACAAAGTATTTTATTACAAAATCATAAGCATGTAATTCTGTAAAATAATATCACACTCAAGCACACCATTGGATATTTTAGGTGAAGTGTTCAAATTAAAACTATAAATTATTGCACCCATATCATTATGTTACCAACCACACTCAAGCAGGCATTACTTCTGTCAGACCATTTTATGTATATATAATTGATGACACCATTTAAAAATCTCTGAAAATTGTTGTAAAGGGAAGCATCAAATTAAAAATATATATATTTTCAAGAAAAAACTACCAGATCTTGATAGGTACAGTGAAAGTGTGGTGTTTGAAACAGTCCCTCTGTATATTCCCCTCCCAGCTAAGGATGATGGAAGACAAGCTTCTTTCCCCTCCAGGTACCTGTTCAGGACAATATCTCATCCTGAGAAACAGACAACTAACACTACTCAATCTCAACAGCTTAGTGTTGTAGAGGCTCTAGGTGGAAATACCTAGGGATCTCTCCTTCCACCCAGCCCCACTTCTAGAGCAGATATTCACTCCAAGCTTGGCAGGGCATAATATTGGGGTTCTAATCACCAGCACCCCAGCTCACTCATTGGCTTGAAGAATTAACCCATGAAGGCCAGAGGATCAGAGGGCAGTACCTCAGCCCAGTACCCTGCTTGTGAAGCAGAGGTATCACCCCGAGAAAACTGGGCCACATTTTGTGCCTCCAGCTCTGGATCAGTGGTGATTTTGCTCAGGGAGGCAAAGTTTAAGAATATAGAGCTCTAAGTCTCTTCCCAGGGGCAATTACTTTATTTGGAACAGCATATGGACTGTTCAAGGCTAAAAGTATTCCCCCAAACAATGGAGATCTGGTTGCTCAATGAGAACAGCAAGTTATACAAGTATTGCAGGGGAAAAAGGACAAGTCCTATTCCTACATTCTTTCAGGTGATCCATTTATGTGACATTTAATGAATATTAACAGAGAATATTGATAATTTGAACCTCCCCACTCCAAATCATAATATGATTAATTTTAAACATAATAGATACCTTACCAGCTTGTAAAAGATATAAGATGTTTATTTTTTCACTGTGGTAAAATATACACAACATAAAATGTATCCTTTTAGATATTTTTAAATGTAATTATTGTTCAAGTACAGTTTTTTGTCTTTTACTAACATTCCAGACCACCCTGCCAGTGCTTCCCACTTCCCTCCCATTTCCATCCCCCTTAGTTGTTGACCATGTGTCCTTTATAGTAGCTCCTGTAAATCCTTCCCCCTTTTCCCCTGAAATTCCCTCCCCTCTTCCATCTGGTCCTTGTCAGCCTGTCCTCAATTTCAGTGTCTTTGGTTATATTTTGCTTGCTTGTTTGTTTTGTTGTTTAGCTTCCTGTTAAAGCTAAGATCATATGGTATTTGTCTTTCAACGTCTGGATTATTTCACTCAGCATGTTTTCCATTTCCATCCATGCTGTTGCAAAGGGTAGGAGCTCCTTTCTTTCTGCTGCATAGAATTCCATTGTGCATATGTACCATATTTTTTTCATCCATTCATTTACTGATGGGCACCTAGATTGCTTCCAACTCTTGGCTATTGTAAATTGTGCTGCTATGAACATTGTGGTGCATAGGTTCTTTGAAATTGATGTTTTAGGATTCTTGGGATATAATCCTAGCAGTGGAATTGCTGGGTCAAAAGGGAGGTCGATTTTTATTTTTCTGAGAAAATTCCATTCTGTTTTTCATAATGGTTGCACCAGCCTGCAATCCCACCAACAGTGAACTAGGGTCCCCTTTTCCCCACAACCTCTCCAACATTTGTTGTTTGTTGCTTTGTTCATGATGGCCATTCTGACCAGTGTAAAGTGGCATCATTGTGGTTTTAATTTGCATTTCTCTGGTATCTAGCAATATTGAGCATCTCTTCATGTGTCTCTGGATCTTCTGTATGTCCTCCTTGGAGAAATGTCTGTTCAAGTCCTTTGCCCACTTTTTAATTGGGTTGCTTGTCTTCTTAGAGTGAAGTCTTGTAAGTTCTTTGTATATTTTGGAGATTAAACCCTTGTCTGAGGTATCATTTGCAAATATGTTTTCCAATACAGTTGGTTGTCTTTTTAATTTAATACTGCTTTCCTTAGCCATGCAGAAGCTTTTTATTTTGATGAGATCCCATTTGTTTATTCTTTCCTTTATATTCCTTGCTCTAGGGGACATATCAGTAAAAATGTTGCTGTGTGAAATATCTGAGATTCCTGCCTATGTTCTCCTCTAGGACTTTAATGGTGTCACGGCTTATATGTAAGTCTTTTATCCACCTTGAATTTATTTTGGTGTATGGTGTAAGTTGGTGCTCGTTTCATTTTTTTTTTTTTTTGCCTGTAGCTGTCCAGTTCTCCCAACACCATTAGTTGAAGAGGCTATTTTTACTCCATTTTGTGTTGCTGCCCCCTTTGTGGAATATTAATTGACTGTAGAGAGTTGGGTTGATTTCTGGGCTCTCTGTTCTGTTCCATTGGTCTATGTGTCTGTTTTTATGCCAGTACCAGGCTGTTTTGATTACAGTGGCCTTGTAATACAGTTTGATATCAGGTATTGTGAGCCCTCCTACTTTGTTCTTCTTTCTCAAAAGAGCGGCTGCTATTCGGGCTCATTTATGGTTCCATACAAATTTTTGAAGTGTTAGTTCTATGACTGTAAAGTATGTCATTGGTACTTTAATAGGTATTGCATTGAATCTGGGAATTGCTTTGGGTCATATGGACATTTTGATGATGTTAATTCTTCCAAACCATGAACATGGTACATGTTTCCATCTATTTGTGTCTTCCTTGATTTCTTTCTTCAGTGTTGTGTAATTTCTGCTTACAGGTCTTTTACCTCCTTGGTTAGGTGTATTCCTAGGTATTTTATTTTTGTTTTTACTATATCCAATGGGATTTTTTTGTTGATTTCTCCTTCTGCTGTTTCATTGTTGGTATACAAAAATGCCTTAGATTTCTGGATATTGACTTTGCATCTGTCTGTTTTGCCAAATTTATTTATTAGGTCAAGCAGTTTTTTGGTAGAGTCTATAGGATTTTCCATGTATGCTATCATGTCATCTGGAAACAGTGACAGTTTTGTTTCCTCCTTTCTGATTTGGATGCTTTTTATTTCCTTTCCTTGTCTGATCATTGTGGCTAAAACTTCCAATTCTATATTGAATAGAATTGGTGAAAGTCGACATCCTTGTCTTGTTCCTGGTATTAGTGGAAAAGCTCTTAGTTTTTGCCCATTGAGTATATTGTTGGCTGTACATCTCTCATATGTGGCCTTTATTATATTGAGTAATGCTCTTTCTATTCCCACATTGTTGAGTGTTTTTATCATAAATGGATGTTGTACCTTATCAAAAGCTTTTTCCACGTCTATTGATATGATCACGTGATTTTCGTCTTTGCTTTTGTTTATGTGATGTATTACATTTATGGATTTGCGAATATTGAACCATCCTTGCATCCCTGGGATGAATCGCACTTGGTCAGGGTGTATAATCTTTTTGATATATTGTTGGATGCCATTTGCTCATATTTTGTTGAGGATTTTAGTGTTTATGTTCATCAGCGATATTGGCCTGAAGTTTTCTTTCTTTGTTGTATTTATCTGGTTTTGGGATTAGGATAATGCTGGCTTCATAAAAAGAGTTTGGGAGTATTCCATCATTTTGGATTTTTTTGAGTAGTCTGTGAAGAATAGAGGTTAGCTCTTCCTTAAATGCTGTGTATATTTCTCCTATAAAACTATCTGGTACAGGGCTTTTGTGCATGGGCAGATTTTCTATTACTGTTTCAATTTCAACTTATGGGACACAGCTAAGGCAGTCTTGAGAGGAAAGTTCATAGCAACACAGGCCTACCTAAAAAAAGATAAAAACATTTCAAACAACCAACCTAACCCTCTGCCTACAGTAACTTGAGGAACAACAACAAAGACAGCCCAGAGCAAGTAGAAGGAAGGAAATATCCAAGATCAGAGCAGAATTAAATGATATAGAGATTAAAAGCACAATTCTAAGGATCAATGAATCCAGGAGCTGGTTTTTTTAAAAGATAAACAAAATCTACAAGCCTTTAAGAAGGCTCATCAAGAAAAGAAGAGAGAGGACCCAAATAAACACAATCAGAAGTGAAAAAGGCAAGATTACAACTGACACCACAGAAATACCAAGGATTGTAAGAAATTACTATGAAGAACTGTATGCCAAGAAATTTGAAAACTTAGGTGAAATGGACAAATTTCTAGGAAAATACAATCTTCCAAAACTCAATGAAGAAGAAGCAGAAAGCCTGAATAGACCCTTTAGACATTTTTTAGTGGAGTTCAGTAGCATCATTAGAGGAGGTCATTGAGAGTACATGACCACCAGTTAACTAACCCATGAGATGGACCGGGGCAAGTACCTAAGGGCTCCTAATGTCCTTGCCTGTGCTTGAAAGGTACATTCTGCCCACCAGTTCCACACTAGGAGCTGTTTAAAGGACATAGCCTTGAAAGAGGAAGATGTTGAGACCATCTGGATGGCATAAGTGGTGCAAGTGACTAAAACCTCATCCAAGCCTGTATAAAAAGTTTAAGATCCTGGCAGGTATGTATTCTCGCAACCACATGAGACAAGCATTGTAAATAAGTTCTCTTGCTTATTAAACCTGCCACCTACCAATTTGAAGTGGTCTTCCTTCTTTCCATTTTCCAAATGGAATTTTTATATTTTGGAGAACTCTGTTCCCATATTTGAAAACTGCATAAAACTGAAATTTATAATCAATAGTTTCCTTCCTTTGGTAAGAAATAATGAAATCATTTTGAGTGAAATATTTTCTGTACTAACAATCTCTCAGTCAAAAACACTGAAGAAATAATCTATTCTTTGTTTTTCAAAGCTGAGACCCAAATATATTTTATTGCTGATAAGAGTGCAGCCTTGGATATCATTGTCAAACAGGAAACTTATGACACAATGAACATTTTAAAAAGCAAGCTCTCACTTGTGAATGTTTTCTCTATTTTCCATTGGGAGAGATAATGTCAACCCCCATGGGATGATAGCTTGAGGTGAGAGCAGATCAAAGAAATTTAGTTACTCTTCTGGCAAAGCCAGGGCAGAGATTAAGAGCTGCAGAAAGGAGGGATAATCACCAAAGAACATTAAAAAACCTGATCAGGTCAATCTTACTCTTGAGATGGGAAAAGGATGATAGTAAAAAATGACAACAGATTTCTGCCTCTATCCAAGATCTATTATTGGGCTGGATTTATCCTCCTGCATGAATGAACTAGAAAACACTGGCCAAAATACATGAACAAATTTCTTAAGGTATTGAACATGGGGCAATGAGAAACAGTGATCCCTGAGACTTGGGGAGGGCATAGGATTGTATTTCTTAAAAGTAACATGATATTTCAGAGATTAGGATATGGAACAGGTCATGTGCTTTCAAAAATGATGGAGACACTTAGACAAGCAAGTCAGGGAAGACACATAAATGGTAGTGTTTTAATTTGGGGTTTTCTTTTCTTTTGTTGTTTTCCTTTGTTTTGTTTTTGTGAACTCATGGCCACATTACTCAAATTTAAGAGTCAGAGAGTCTCTAAAAAAATGCAATTTTTAATCAAAGATGAGTAAATCTGAGTCTAAAAATGATAAATTAAAAAAAATAATACATAGCCTGCTAATGGCTATCCTTTTAAAGGGATATATGTTTGGCAGGGGAGCTCAAACCAAAGCAGTTAAAACACACCCATTTTCACTAGAGTTGTCAAGTTGTGTTTTGTTCTATTTTATGCTATATCTTTATAACTCAAACTGTAGTGAAAGAGTAGCCATAGTCCATTGAGTTGAGATAGTAAACGACTCAGTTTGAATCCCAGTATACCTTCAATTTCCTAAATAATAGAAATGAAAAAGGCATATGTAAGAGCCCTGATTTGTTCTTGTTTGTGGTATTTTCTCCCTACCATTATCAGTGACATAAGTAAGAAAAATTAACAAACTATTAAAATTATTTAAATATTCATAAAGTATAAGAACACTTCTTTAGTTTCCACATAAATACATAGTTATCTCTTTCCACTACATGTGCTCTTGTCTTTATGACTCATTCACTCATTTATAGCTGAGATTTCTGCTAAGTTTTTAGTGAAATAAGACATGTTTATGACTAAGACTGAATTTCACAGTTTCAGAAAACTTCAATTACATAGTCAAGAAACTTGATATCTGAAACTAGATACCTGAGAAATATTCCCCTATGGACCTTGACAAGTGAACATTTACTTTTTTATCTTTTAGGGTGTCCAGTGTGAGTGTGGATAGAGGGACTGAGCTCAGGTTTGACACACATGAATCTTACATGTCAAAAAGGCCAGCAACAAACCTTGCTGTAACTATACTGGTTAGCTGGCCAGTACTGTCACAATGAAATCTCAATGGTTTTCATGGGGCAGAATTTAGAATTTAAAAGCCATTTCTGAGAATGAACGTCTGGAGAGAGTGGTACAGCCTGTGCAAGAAATTCTAAGAGTCTTTTTGATCTTAACTTTCCCACAGCCTTTATTAGACAGTAGTATGAAAAGAAAGCATGAAAGGGACACAGTTTTTTGGCCACAGGCTTTGGTGTGCATGCTGAGGCAGGAAAACAAAAGTTTTTCTCTAAAGAGGACTTTGATAACTCAGGTACTATAGGATACAACTGACTGTCTTTTTTTTTCTTGATCCAACAAAGAACAAGTGATGATTGTTTAGAAAAGAAAGAAGAAGATGTGCTTCACTTTAAGTGATGGAAGCACTTGAGTGTTTTATTTTTAGTACTAGTCTTCTTTAGCAAGTATTTTGTAGATGACCTTTTAGAGCAGGGGTCTCCAAACTCCAGACTATGGGCCAGTACCAGTTCAAGGCTGTTCGGAAATGGTACCTAACAGCAGGAGGTGAGCTTGAATGTAATCACTTGAATCATCCCACAGCCATCTCCTGACCTCTGGTCTGTGGAAAAATTGTCTTTTATGAAAATGGTGCCAAAAACTTTGAGGACCACTGTTAGAGAGTGTAAAAACCCCAAATCACCAATGTTAAACTATGAAGAAAAATTACTGCCCCTTGTATGGTTTATGAGTGAGGCACATATTATTTGTGAAGATGAGGCTATCAGAAATGGAAAATTTAGAGGCATGTGATTAGTAGTTTTATTGAGTGTCCTCGGAGATAGCCCAGATTTGTGATATTTGTTGAAAACAAATGATATATGTATATTTTGTCAAAATGAGGCATCAATCTGGACAAGAGCAGAAGGACAATATGAAGGCTGAAAGTAAGGAACTGAGTACAAGCTTTGGAAGCCAAACAAAGAAATGATTTAAAGAATAGTACAAACATCTGTTTGTGCCTTAGTACTACAGAGCTTGCTGACAATACAAATCACTGAAGGTTGCTAAGCAATGCATGTCCCCATGCCAGTCTGTTAACTCTCTAATTCTTTGTAGAGCACCTGTCTCTGATTTTTGAGATTATATGTTGCATTTTACTGTTCAAGGATATATTCATAATGCATTACTGCCTTTTTTTCTTTTTTACTATTTAAGTCTATCTTACATTTATATACTTTTCTTTTGAATTGAATTTGTGTATTGCTGTCATAACTGGACTGTAAAATTCCTTGAAAAGAAGATAAGACAGAGGCATAGATTTCAGCAATGATTTTCAGAGCCAATTAGGGAAATGGGGATTAATGCTGATGCTAATGCAATTTATGTGCATATCTCTTCATAACACATGTTTCTGGCATCCTCCAAGGTCATATGGTCTCCAGAGGACAGATCCCATATTGAAAAATTGGTTAATTTCAATGAAATAGTGAAAATTATGTGCATAGAACTGGTTCTTTATCCCCTTACTATCTTTTAGATGCCTGCAAAGTCCTTACTGATTGCTATTGTTTTATTCCTGATATTGGTAATTTGTGTCTTTTCCTTGTTATTTTTACTAGAGATATATCACTTGTATTAATATTTTCAAAGAACCACCACTTTACTTCATCAGTGATCTCTATTTTTGTTAATTTCACTGATTTCTTCTCTTATCTTAATTATTTCCTTCCATTTGTGTTGGGCTTATATCATTTTTCCTTTTCTACGTTCTTTATGTAGGAGCTTAGATTACTGATCTGAAATGTTTCCTTTTTTCTAATGTATGCATTTGTGCTATTAAATTATGCCTGACCCTTGTTTTAGCTGTATTCTACAAATTTTATTGTTATATTTTATTTTTATTTAGTGTAATATTTTATTTTATTGTGTTGTATTTTTTTGGATTACCATTTATTCCCTTGTATCCCCTGCAGTCACCACACTACTGTCCATGTCCATGAATCTTTTTTTGGCTTGATTCCTCTATCCCCTAGCCACCCCCTGCTCTCTATGTATGAATCTGCCCCTATTTTTCTTATTAGTTCAGTTTGTTCATTAAATTCCACATATGAGTGAAATCATATGTTATTTGTCTTCCTCTTACTGGATTATTTCACTTAGCATAATGTTATCCAGGTCTATCCATACTGTCACAAAGGGTAATTTTTTCTTTCTTTTTATGGCTGAGTAGAATTCCACTGCTCCATTGGACTCATCGATTTCACTTCTGAGAATATATCTGAAGAAACCCAAAACACTAATTCAGAGTAACATAAGTACCCCTCTGTTCATTGCAACATTATTTACAATCACCAAGATATTGAAACAGCCCAATCATCAGTAAATGATTGGGTAAAACAACTAAAGTTTAATATATGTATATTTTTAATTTCACTTAGAATTTTTTCTTTAACTCATTGATTGCTTAAAAGTATGTGGCTTAGTTTTCAGGTGTTTAGAGATTTTCTTATTATCTTTTAATTACTTTTCTTTTGATTCCATTTAGGCAAGAGAACACTATCTGTGTGACTTGTATTCTTTTAAAATTATTAACTTTTGTTGTATGGCCCAGGATGTAGTCTATTTTGATACATGTTTTACAGACACTTGTAATAAATCTGTATTCTGGTCTTGTTACATAATTTATTCTGTAAATATTGATTACTTACTGTTGTTTATGACATTGGTGAGTTCTATAGACTTGTTATTCTGTCTACTTGTTCAGGCAAAGAATAAGAAAGTGATGTTGAAATCTCAAACTGTACTTGTGTATTTTTCTATTTCTCCTTTCTTTTTTATCCATGGTCACTACACATTTCTTTTGAAGTTCTGTAGTTTGGCACATACACATTTAAGATGCCTTTTCTTTTCAATGGATTGATCCTTTTGACATTATTTAATGTATTCTCTGTCTCTGGTTATTTTCTTTTCTCTGAAATGTTTTTTATCTGACATTAATAAAATCATTTCTTCCTTCCTTCTGTCCTTCTAGTTTCCATCTGTCAGTATCAACCTATCTTTGAAGTAAGTTTCTTGTAATCAGCATATAATTGAGTCATTTGTTAAATCATTGTAGCAATTTATTGTCTTTAATTGGTGTATTTAAATCATTTACATTTAATATAATTATTTATATCAAAAGCATAGATATTGTATTTTGTTCTTTTATTATAAAATTTCTCTTTGTTTATTCCATTTTATATTTGTTTCCTTTTCCTGCCATCCTGTAGGTTATCTTTATGTAGTTTCTTTGTTCATTGCTCTAGAAATCAAATTAAACGTGTACAATTAATCATAGTTTACTAGTGTTATCATTTTACCAGTTTTAATAGGGTATACTTACCTCCCTTTAAATTTTTCACCTTCCCCCATTTATAACATATCATCAAAATTTCCTTCACATGCATTTCAAACCACATAACAAAGTGTCACAACTTTTGATTTCATTCTCAAACAGAATTTAGAAAACTCAAGAGGTGGAGAAAGATGTATTGTATTTACTCATATTTTTGCTTATCATTCACCTTTGACCTTTGTGATGCTTAAAGATTTCTTCTTTTATCATTTTTTAAAAACTTAATTTAGGCACCCTTAGAGTAGGCATGCTGGTAGGAATTTTCTGGTTTTATCATAATGTGGATTAAGAATGCTATTTATAATAATATGAATGGGGTGTCTATGTACTGTGTGTTTGTAGACTCAGTAAACAATGGTTAATTTTTGTGAAATTTCTGAGTGCAATTCAAAACAAGATTCACTCTTGAATCACAAAATTCAATATTTAAGTTAATAAAATAGATAGTTATACTTGGTTTGTTATGTTGATGAAGTCTACTATGGACATATAATTTTTTGGTTTACTTGATTTTTCTTTTTTAAAGACATAATAAAATGCCCTATTCATAGTCAGTTTTTCTCTATTTCTCTTGATATTTTCAGTTTTTCATGAATTCAATTCTGCTGAGTTTTAGGTTAAAAATATTAATGCCTGTTTTATATTCATTTAGAATGTCACCTTAGCATTATAAAGTATTCTTATCAGTTTATTTCAATGTTTTGTTCAACTTCTACCTTCTTAGATAGCAGGTTTAGGACCTTTGTTTTTTTCTTTATTTGCATTTACACGTATATCCATGCCTGCATTAAAAAATTATTATCTGTCTCCTTTACACATCATAATGTTACATTTACTTTGTAAGTGAAACATGTTCTCCTTTAATTAGTCACATTAAGCCTATTTTTCACATTTTAAAATTATATACACATGCATACATGCAGTTTGTACTATGCCATTTATGTTATTCTCTGTTTCTGTCCATGTGTTTATCTCTTCTTCTCTCACACGCACATTATGTATTCTTCTGATGTATAGAAAAGTTTGCATCTTTTACTCTAATTGATGTCACTACCTTATAGCTATACATGTTTATTTTTAAAATTTAATTTATTGGGGTTACATTAGGTTTAATAAAATTATATATATACTTCAGGTGTACAATTCTATAATACATCATCCATATATTGTATTGTGTGTTCACCACCCCAAGTCAAGTCTCCTTCTATCACCTTTTAACCCTCTAAACCCTGTTCTATTTCCCCCTACCCCTTAGATTACTACTTTTAAAATAATTTCTTTATTCCATGCACTTTTAGTTATTGTCTTTAGTTCTGCATTATGTCTTTAGTATCTGCATTATAAAATTACCTGATGCCCATCATCTAATATGAAGTAACATTTTTATTCACAGTTAATAGCTATAAGTAATCTATAAACTTATTCTATTTTATTTAAACCCTCTTCATTTCTTTACCATTTTTATATTTATACTCTACCTACAAGGTCAGAAAGTATAGCTACTTCATACTGTTCTCTCTTACATAGAATCATAATTTTTACTTATATTTATAGGTAAAAAATGCATTGAATGCTGTGTTGACATTTATTTTTATTTGTTATTTTTATTTTCTTAAGATTTTAATTATTTATCTTTAGAGGGGGTGGGGAAGGAGACAGGGAAAAAAATATCGATGTATGGTTGCCTCTCGTGGTCCTCTGCTGGGAACTGGCCTGCAAACCAGGCGTGTGCCCTGACTGGGAATTGAACTGCGATCCTTTGGTTCACAGGCTCACGCTCAATCCACTGAGCTATGCCATCCAGGGCAGTTATTTTTATTTTTATATAGTTTTTTATTACAGTTGTCCCATTCTTCCCCCTGTTGCTCTCCCCTGCCCCTCCTACCTCTTCTTCCCACAGGCAATTCCCACCATGTTGTCTTTGTCCATGGGTCCTTTATACATGTTCCTTGACTAGATCCTTCTCCTTCTTTCCCCAGTTATCTCCAACCTCTCTCCCCTCTGGTCACACTCAATTTGTTTCTCATTTCTGTGTCTCTGGCTTTATTTTGCAATTTGTTTGTTTTGTTCATTAGGTTCCACTTACAGGTGACATCATATGGTGTTCATGTTTTGCCACCTGGCTTATTTTGTTTAGCACAATACACTCCAGTCCCATCCATGCTCTCATGAAGGAAAGAAGTTCCTTCTCTCTTTCTGCTGTATACTATTCCATTGTGTAAGTGTACCATAGTTTTTTGATTCACTAATTTACTGATGGGCAGGTAGGCTGTTTTCAGCACTTGGGTATTGTAACTAATGTGCTATGAGCATTGAGGTGCAGATCACCAACTTACACCATGCACGAAAATGAACTCAACATGGATAAAAGACTTAAATATAAGTTGTGACACCATTAAAGTTCTAGAGGAGAACATTGGCAAGAAAATCTCAGATATTCCGCGCAGCAACATTTTTACCGATATGTCCCCTGGAGCAAGGAATATAAAGGGAAAAATAAACAAATGGAACTTTATCAATATAAAAAGCTTCTGCACAGCTAAAGAAAACATCAGCGAAATGATGAGATCCAACCATAGGGGAAAACATCTTTGTCAATGATACCTTAGACAAAAGTTTAATATCCAAAACACATAAACAACTCATATGACTCCACACCAGGAAGACAAACAATCCAATTAAAAATGGGTGGCTCAGGCTGGTGTAGCTAACTGGATTGAGCACGGGCCTGGGAATCAAGCATCCACGGTTCAATTCCCAGTCAGGACACATGCCTGGGTTGCAGGCCAGTTCCCAGCAGGGGACACACAAGAGGCAACCATACATTGATATTTCTCTCCCTCTCTCCTTCCCTTCCTTTCTAAAGATAAATAAATAAAATCTTAAGAAAAAGAAAAATGGGCAAAAGATCTGAAGAGACACTTCTCCAAGGACGACATAGAGAGGGCCCACAGACATATGAAATGCTGGAAAACTCCCAAATTCTTTTTATGAAGCCAGCATCATCCTAATTCCAAAACCAGATAGAGACACAACAAAGAAAGAAAACTTCAGGCCAATATCGCTGATGAACATAGACGCTAAAATCCTCAACAAAATATTGGCAAATCGCATCCAACAATATATCAAAAAGATCATACACCATGACCAAGTGGGATTCATCCCAGGGATGCAAGGATGGTTCAGTATTTGCAAATCAGTAAATGTAATAGATCACATAAACAAAAGCAAAGACAAAAACCACATGATCATATCAATAGACATGAAAAAAGCTTTTGATAAGGTACAACACCCATTTATGATAAAAACACTCAACAAAGTGGGAATAGAGGGAGCATTCCTCAATATAATACAGGCCATATATGAGAGACCTACAGCCAATATCATACTCAATGGGCAAAAATTAAAAGCTTTTCCACTAAGATCAGGAACAAGACAAGGATGTTCACTTTCACCACTTCTAATCAATATAGTTTTGGAAGTTTTGGCCACAGCTATCAGGCAAGAAAAGGAAAAGTCATGTCATCTGTTTGCAGATGACGTGATAGTGTACATGGAAAACCCTATAGACTCTACCCAAAAACTGCTCAAACTAATTAATGAATTTGGCAAAACAGCCAGTTACAAAGTCAATATCCTGAAATCAAAGACATTTTTGTATACCAACAATGAATCAACAGAAGCAGAAATCAAGGAAAAATCCAATTCAGTACAGCAAACACAAAAATAAAATATCTAGGAATAAACCTAACCAAGGAGGTAAAAGACCTGTATGCAGAAAACTACACAGCCCTGAAGAAAGAACTCAAGGAAGATACAAACAAATGGAAACATATACCTTGTTCATGGATTGGAAGAATTAACATCATCAAAATGTCCATACTACCCAAACCAATTTACAGATTCAATGCAATACCTATTAAAGTACCAATGGCATATTGCACAGACATAGAACAAACACTTCAAAAATTTATATGGAACCATAAATGAGCCTGAATAGCAGCTGCTCTTTTGAGAAAGAAGAACAAAGTAGGAGGGATCACAATACCTGATATCAAACTGTATTACAAGGCCACTGTAATCAAAACAGCCTGGTACTGGCATAAAAACAGACACATAGACCAATGGAACAGAACAGAGAGCCCAGAAATAAACCCAACTCTCTACAGTCAATTAATATTTGACAAAGGGGGCAGTAACATAGAACGGAGTAAAGGTAGCCTCTTCAACAAATGGTGTTGGGAGAACTGGACAGCTATGTGCAAAAAAATGAAACTTGAGCACAGACTTACATTATACACCAAAATAAATTCAAGGTGGATAAAAGACTTAAATATAAGCTGTGACACCATTAAAGTCCTAGAGGAGAACATCGGCAAGAAAATCTCAGATATTTCATGCAGCAACTTTTTTACTGATATGTCCCCTAGAGTAAGGAATATAAAGGAAAGAATAAACAAATGGGATCTCATCAAAATAAAAAGCTTCTGCGTGGCTAAAGAAAACAGTATTAAATTAAAAAGAGAACCAACTGTATGGGAAAACATATTTGCCAATGATACCTCAGACAAAAGTTTAATCTCCAGAATATACAAAGAACTTACACGACTCCACTCTAAGAAGACACCCAACCCAATTAAAAAATGGGAAAAGGACTTGAACAGACATTTCTCAAAGGAGGACATGCAGAATATCCAGAGACACATGAAAAGATGCTCAATATTGGTAACTATCAGAGAGATGCAAATTAAAACCACAATGAGATACCACTTTACACCAGTCAAGATGGCTATCATAAACAAAGCAACAAACCACCAATGTTGGAGAGGGTGTGGGGAAAAGGGGACCCTAGTTCACTGTTGGTGGGATTGCAGAAACAACCATTATGGAAAACAGTATGGAATTTTCTCAGAAAAATAAAAATTGACCTGCCTTTTGACCCAGCAATTCCACTGCTGAGATTATATCCTAAGAATCCTAAAACATCAATATCAAAGAACCTATGCACCACAATGTTCATACAGCACAATTTACAATAGCCAAGAGTTGGAAGCAACCTAGGTGCCCATCAGTAAATGAATGGATCCAAAAATTGTGGTACATATACACAATGGAATTCTATGCAGCAGAGAGAAAGAAGGAGGTACTGCCCTTTGCAACAACATGGATGGAACTGGAAAGCATTATGCTGAGTGAAATCGGCCAGGCATTGAAGGACAAATACCATATGATCTCACCTTTGACAGGAAGCTAAACAACAAAACAAACAAGCAAGCAGAAAAAAAAAAAAACAAAGACACTGAAATAGAGAACAAGAGGATAGTGACCAGAGGGGAGAAGGAAGGGGAGTTAAAGGGAAAAAGGGGGAGGGATTTGGAGGAACAAATAGGAAGGACACAGGGACGAGAACTAAGGGGGGGTGGAAAAGGGAGGGAGGTGGGGAGCAAGGGGCGGTGGAGGCTGGGATGGGAAAAATAGACAAAAAAACTGTACTTGAAAAATAACTAAATAAAATTAATTTAAAAAATTTAAAAAAATAAAAATCGACCTGCCTTTTGACCCAGCAATTCCACTGCTAGGATTATATCCCAAGAATTCTAAAACATCAATTTCAAAGAACCTATGCACCACAATGTTCATAGCAGCACAATTTACAATAACCAAGAGTTGGAAGCAACCTAGGTGCCCGTCAGTAAATGAATGGATCAAAAAATTGTGGTACATATACACAATGGAATTCCATGCAGCCGAGAGAAAGAAGAGCTACTACCCATTGCAACAACATGGATGGAACTGGAAAGCATTATGCTGAGTAAAATAGGCCAGGTGATGAAAGACAAATACCATATGATCTCACCTTTAACAGGAAGCTAAACAACAAACAAGCAAGCAGAATAAAAACAAAGACACTGAAATAGAGAAAAAGGGGACAGTGACCAGAGGGGAGAGTAAAGTTAGCCTGGGAATTAAGGGAAGGGAATTGAAGGGGAACAAAGGGAAGGGATTTGGAGGAACAAATAGGAAGGACACGGAGACAAGAACTAAGGGGGTTGGAAATGGGAGGAGGTGGGGAGCACGGGGCGGGGGGGCTGGGATGGGAGAAATAGACAAAAAAAAACTGTACTTGAAAAATAACCAAATAAAATTTAAAACAAAACAAAAAAAAAGAAAAGATGTTCAACATCACTTTCCATCAGAGAGATGCAAATTAAAATCACAAAGAGATACCATCTCACACCTGTCATATTGGCCATCATCAATGAATCAATAAACAGCAAGTGCTGGCAAGGATGTGGAGATAGGAGAACCCTGGTGCACTGTTGGTAGGAATGCAGGCTGGTGCAGCCACTGTGGAAAACAGTATAAAATTTTCTCAGAAAAATAAAAATGGAACTGCCTTTTGACCCAGCAATTTCATTGCTGGGATTGTACCCTAAGAATCTTGAAACAAAAATTCAAAAGAACCTATGCACCCCAATGTAATAATATGCTTCTTAAATATACCAAAACATGATTCTCTCAGCAATCCTACAGATTTATCATTTTATACATTTTATAGAAGACATCTTTATATTTGGAAATGTAATAACCTAGCAAGATAACAAAGCAATCAAGTGGCAAAGCTCAGGTTTGTTTCCAAAATATAGTTGTTTGAGCCACTCTTGGAAAGTTGGTTGCCTAGGTAATCCTTAGTTCTATTACAAAGGTGCAAGGTGCTATTTAGGAATAGTTTCTCCTTCTTGAAAGTAGTCTACCTTGCCTCCTGGGTGTTATCAATTATTTTATACAAGCAGTGTCCCAGTACTACTTAACAAAGTCTGTTAATGTAAGATTACAAAAGAGGTTTCATAAATACACACACACATACATACACACACTAACACATAGTAATTATGTAGGTGACTAATACTAAGAAGATGCATCAGGAAAATTTCAATCTTAACTGTTCAGCAATGTGTTACTTTTATATTCACATATGTCTTCAATCTGACAACTCTGTAGCACCACCACAGCTATCACTTTTAGTCCAAGCTACCTTCATCTTCCCTAATTTTAATACCATACCCTCTGAAATGGCCTCACTACTTCCATTTTTGCTGCTGTGCAGTTAATTATCCACACTACAACCAAGGTGATCTTTAAGAACGTAAATGAGATCATGTCAATAATTTTTTGCAACTACTGGCTGCTCCATAGATAATAAAAATCCTTATATCAACCTAACTAGTTTATTTGTACTTTATTGTTGATGTGTAACAGTTCTTTATGTGTTCTTCCTATAAGAACCATACTAGAATTATGAATTGCAAATATTTTCTGCCATTTTGGGCTGCCTTTTCACTTTCTTTATGGTGTTCTTTGAAGTACAAAAGGTTTGAACTTTGATGATGTCCAATTTACCTATTTTCTGTTGCCTGTGTTTTTAGTATTATATCTAAAAAGACTTTGCTTACCCAAACCAGGGTTACTGTCATATTTTCTTATAAGATTTTTATAATTTTAACTCTAAAATTTAGGTCTACTACTCATTTTGAGTGAATTTTTTTGTATGGTTTAAGAAAGGAAATGCAACTTCATTGTTTTGTATGTAGATATCAGTTGTCCCAGCAACATTTGTTTAAAAGACTGTTCTTTTCCTATTGAATTGTTTTGGCATAGTGGTCAAAAATTAATTCACCATAAGTGTATAGTTTTGTTTCTGGATTATCACTTTTATTCCATTCATCTATATGTCTAATCTTATGTCAGGATCTGAGTGTCAAGATTACTGAGACTTTATAGTAAGTTTTGTGATTGGGAAGTGTAAATCCTCCAAGTTTGTTTTTTTCTTTTTCAAAATAATTTTAGCCATTTTGTATCTCTTTTGAAATCCCATATAAGCTTTATTATCCATGTGCCAATTTATGCAAAAAGAAAATGAAAGACAACTGAAATTTTGGTAAGAATTGGATTGACTCTAGATCAAATCATAGAAAATTGCCATTTTAGCAATGTACTGAATCTTTTTTTTATCAATAGTTTTTTTATTCTTTATGTGACAGAAAACCATGCATAATTTATAAACTATATACTCTGGATCAGTGGTCTCCAAATGTTCTGAATTATACACCCCCAAACAAATTTGAACATTTATCTGAAACTTTTTTACTGTTGTTCAAGTAGAGTTTTCTGCCTTTTCCCCCCACCCCAGCCCAACACCCCAGCCCTCCCCACCTCCCTCCTGTTTCCACCTGCCATGTTATTGTCCATGTGTCCTTTAAAATTGTTCCTGCAAACCCCTCTGATCCACAAACATGAGACGTCTTTCCGTTCATTTTGTCTTTAATTTCACTTGAAAACAGTATTTTTGTAATTTTCACAGTATCAATTTTATACTTATCTTGCTAAGTTTATTCTAAGTATTATGTTTTTATTTTTAAAGATTTATTTCTGTATTTTTTAGAGAGGAGAAGGGAAGGAGAAAGAGAAGGAGGGAAACATCAATGTGTGGGTGTCCCATGAGTGCCCCCAACTGGAGACCTGGCCTGCAACCCTGGAATGTGCCCTGACTGGAAAATGAACTGGTGACTCTTCGGTACACGGGCCAGCACTCGCCGGCACTCAATCCACTGAGCCACACCAGCCAGAGCATAAGCATTATATATTTACATGCTATTATAAATAGAATTGTTTTCTTAATTAAACATTCCAATTTTCTTTGCTAGTATATAGAAACAAAATAGATTTTGTATATTCATCATGTACCCTGAAACCAGGCTGAAATCAATAATTTATTAATTCTTGTAGATTGTTTTAGTGTATTCTTTATCATTTTCAATACATAAGATCATGTTATTTGCTAAGAAATATAGTTTTACTTCTTCCTTTCAATTCTGGATGTCTTCTATTTAAATTTCTTGTCTAATTGTCCTAGGTAGAGGCAATACAAGGTTAAATGGAGGTGGCAAAAGTGTACATCCTTGTCTTGCTTCTGATCTGAGGGGAAAGATGTTCAGTTATTCAGTATTAATTACTATATTTGATATAAGTTTTTCCTTATGAGTCATATTTTCTTATCTCGTGAATACTAAAATTTTAGATAATATATTTAGTAACCCTGGACACCAATCTTCCTGCCACCGCCTCCTCCTCAGCCCAACTCATTGTTATTTGCTTGCTTATTTCTGTAGTGGCTTGGCTGGGCTATTTTAGTGAAGTGTGTTTCCCCAGATGGATGTACAGTGTGATGTAACTCGTTAGAAAGCACAGTCTTGGACATGCACACACTCACCCTGGATGACAGTGGCTTCGTCAGGGCTCTGTGTTTCTTTTCCTGATCTCCCTAAGCTTCATTTGGATTCCCACGCAGCTGTTAGGTTTCATTAATCACTGGCTGATTTAACTATTGCTTTCGGTAGTCCCCTGAGGCATAAATTGCTCTGCAGTCTGATCCCATTACATTCTGTCTCTTTGCAGAGGTAACTTCTGAGGCCAGTCTTTCAGGTTTGTTCCAACTGTAGGACTCTTCCTAGCCATCTTCTTTTCTGATTCTCTTTGATACACATATATCTGCTTTCAAGTATGAAGCCTTCCAGAAAGTATCCAGCCTCATAATGTGAAAAATGGAGATATTTATTGAACAAAATACAAAAAACATTGCACATAGGACAATGACACTTCCGTCCCCTTCAGAGTAGGCACCTTGGGACCTTACACAGTTCTCTGATCTTTGCTGATTACAACCCATACATGTTCAACATTCTTAGGTGTTCTGTTTGTTGCAGGCCTTCCAGAATGTGGACCACTTTCAACAGTTCCTTGACTATCTTTGAAGCATTTGTGCCACACCTTTATTTGCATTGCATTCATTGCATCATCCCCAAAAGCTTTCTGAAGCATCCCAATAGTTTCTGTGGAGGAATGTTCAAGCTTTGGGCAAAATGTGATGCAGGTTCGCTTCTGTACTTGTTCAGTCATTTTGAATGTGATGACCACATAGTACACATGCTCACACAAAGGTGTCTACCGCCCCCACTAACTAGTACAGTGAAGTCATCATTGTTCATACATGCATATTCCAGTCCACTCTCCTTGGCTGCCAGGTTACATGGATGCCATGCAAACCATTCTCATTATGTTAACAATGGCTAGACTTTTACCAGAGAGACATCATATACTATGTCACATATATATACATCTTATGCATATATATCTTATTTTATATGTTTTGTAATGTATACACCATATGTCTATGTATCTTTTATAGGTTATAAGCTAAATATGCATATTATACCTCATACAGATCTTATGATTAATATTTTATATCTGAAGTGGTTCCCATTTTAACAGGCTAAATTATTATTAATTTCTTACATTAATATTTACATTAGTACTAAATTAGCTTTTTCATACTTAATGTGATTCTTACATTATTTACATACATACATGCTAAATATATTTCATATATTATATGCCTACTATATATTTATATTTTATATACATACTAAATATATCATATAAATATATCTCATAGTATATGTCTCACATACATGCTTATCTTATATACCTTATAAGAGATATATATGCATAAATTCTATTTCACATATATCTTTTTTTCAAGATTTTATTTATTTATCTTTAGAGGGGAAGGGAAGGAGAGAGGAAGAGAAACATCAATGTATGGTTGCCCTTGGTGCGTCCCCTGCTGGGAACTGGCCTGCAGGGAACCAGCCTGCAACCCGGGCATGTGCCCTGACTAGGTCACATATATCTTATATTCAATATTTTCATACTTGTATGATTCTTATTTTAACAGACTTAATGTTATCCTTTAGGAAGTGAAAGCCAAATATAAAGATTTCAAATCTTAAAGAGACACACTTTCAAATATTAATGATGTTATGAAATCCTAATCTGTGTGCTAACCAAAACTTTATTAAAATGCTGTGAAAAATACTGAATGGAAACAAAAGTGAGGACTCTAGTTTTTAAACAGTGAACCACAGAATCACTCTTGGCACAGTCAGTTGAAATAAAGACACCAGAGCAGGAGGTGGACTGATGTCATTTTGAGAATTCTCCCTGGTGCAGGATGCAAACCCTCCCTCTACATGTCCTGAGGCCATAAATGGGGCTCATTTCACCACGACTGGAGAACTGCGGCTGACTCATTCAGTGTGGCAGACACAGCCTGTGAAGCAGGGGGAGGTGTCACTCTTCCATCTAGACAGGTATGATTTGCTTGCATGATGAAAGGTGAAGGGGCAAACCCCAGAAGGCTCCCTCATGAATTTCATAGGCTGGCCTCTTTACTGTGGTTTTTTTTTTTTGGACCTGCCAGCTGGAATAAGTGGTGAGAAATGAAATCAGCTGTACAGCAAGAGGCTAGAATGCCAGCTTAATCGCTGCTTTGTCAAGTGTGATTGCATTTCAATGCAGTAGATGTAATTCCAGGGGGAAACACAGAACTGTGGAAACTAGTCTGGATCTAAGATTAGGCTTCAAGGCATACCCCAAAAGGCTCAAGCTGAAATGACCTCCTTGAATCTCTGTGCCATGGCCTGTGGAGAAGCTGCCATGGCTTTAGCCTGTAAAGAAGCTGCCTTGGCCTATGGGGAAGCTGCCATGGCCTGTGATAGGAAGCTGCCATGGCCTGTGATGAAGCTGTTGTGGCCTGAGAAAAAACTGTCTTGGCCTGTGGGGAAGCTGCTGTGGCCTGTGCGAAAGCCACTTGGGATTTGGCACACTGTCTGCATTTGCATGGTCCCAGTTGTGGTTGTCAACTTGTCATCTTCAGCTGTACTGTCCTCTTTTCTAGCTTGTTCACCAACCAGCATCTCATGCCCTATGTATCTGCTTCCTATTGTGCATCCTCATCAACCTCTTGGTGACTCCAATCCCAAGGCTGCTATGTTGAACACACTCAGAGCACCAGAGTTCACTCTCAATGCTTTCAAAGTGGGTTCTTATTGCCTTTCCCTCCTCATTCTAATGGCTTCTCATCTGTGCTAATATGGTCTACTTAGGACTGAAACTGCATTCCACAGTATACACATTCTAGCCCCTTTCATATCAAAAGTGAATGATCTTTGTCCTAATTCCCCCTTTGGTAGGAGGTAGGAGGATCAATATAGGGAAGCCAGGCACAACAATGACACACACCTCATTTTCCTAAATGGAGTGTTAAATATATATATTGCTAATCCCATAATTTTGCATATTCAAAGCATAGAGAAGGAGGGAGGGAAACAATATGTTATCCACTGCTAATTTCAGATGAGAGGATTAAGTTGGAAAGAATCTCACTCCAGGAAATTGGCAGAGAGAAACAAATAAAGAAGCCTAATGTTATTATTCAACTGACACAATAAAAAAAACAGAGTTTAAGCTTTTCTTCAAAGGAATCGTAGAGGCAAATTGATAGATTTTTACAGTCTAATTAGCTTGTTCTTTTTATTTGTTTGTTTTACAATCAAAAGTCAAACTGTGCCAAAAGAGCATTTTTAAAATAAAAGAACCCATGGAATGGCAAAATCTCCCCAGGATAGACAGGAAAAAGAAGGAGTTAATCATTTCATGGCAATATGTTCTTCAACATGACATCTTTGATTTCTGTCCCTTTTTACTACTTTCTGCATAGTATCCTCTATTCCCTCATAACATCATAAGCATTACACCCAAGCCATCTAAACAGGCACACTTTCCCAATATGATTTTGAAACCTTATTGGTCATGCTAAATTAATTTTAACCTACAATACAGAGTACATGTTCTTATGTCTCAGAAATGTATTTGTTCATCTTTAGGTGTTTCTAGGAATAAATTACTTTGCTGCATAATGCAACATAATTTCACACCTCGTTATTTTCTTTATACTGATTGAATTTGTCTGCTAAGAGAGAGGTTTGGAAAGTTAACACCTTCAAATCTCCAAATCCAGTGAATTCATATTACCCATCAAACAGACATGGTGTGACCCACAGATTGACAAGGGAACACTTGGGCCAACTGCTAAAAAGAAATAGCATTTTAAATATTTGTAAGTCTCCATCATTAAGAAATGATATGATTCCTCTTTTAATTTAAGTTAACAGTTTTAAGTGGGATAGTAGAAAATATAATTTTCTTATAACTTTTGAAATGATATTGTCACACTTTCACTATTTACTTGATTCATGCCCTATAAATTTATAATGTAGCTAGAGTTTCTAGACCTTCTATTATTCCTCAATAAAATATTGATCTATAGCTATCAATATTTACAGAAATAGGAATGTTATATCTTTAGAGAAGTTATGACCAGCTGAGTTGTGTGGGAAAACAAGCAGAGCAAGCTAAAGTTAATGTGATATTATTTTGTTTGCTAATGCAGATAAATCTGCCCCTAATAAAAGCCAGGAGGTTACTGCAAAATGTATTTATACAGAAAAGCTGATTCTGATGTAAGTGCTATGACTTCAGCTCATTGGGGAAGCGTAGGTAATTGAAATATTTAAATCAGTTCCTCACTTTATTTCTGATGTTCATTTATACCTTTTTCCAAAATAAATATTGTAGCATGCCTATTGTGTTGTAACTTTAAGTGATAAATCTAATGGTAAAAAGAGGCACTCGGATTTACATTTTTTTTAGAATTGGCAAACTGTTCCATCATTTATTTCCAAAATAATTATTAAGCGTCTGGTGCATGTGCTACCAGGTTAGAACTGTGAGAAGACTTTCGCGTCCTGAGCCTGAACAGAGCTTACAGTCCAGCTGCTTTGCGTTTATACATTTCTTTAGGCCAAAGGCAACAGTCACAACACTGTCCTCTAACTAACTAACAGCTGCCTCCATACCAGAGGGGTGATCTGTGGCTGTGGCATAGAACTTTCTTGTTTCAAAGATTTCTCACTGGGTGGAATGAGACATCTCATTCTGGGTTAACCTGCCAATGCTGCCGGCACCTCCATCCCCAGAAACAAATGACAGAGCAGATCAACCCCACCAACTCAGAATCCAAATACCACCATTTGGGCATCATTTTCTCAACTTGGTTCACACATCAGCAGGAGGTGCTAATAGTCTAAAGAAATGCCTATGTATCTTCCTTTTCACTCTACCTCCTTTCATTCCAGTGAGGTGGTGCCTTCTTCCCCCACTACTCTGCTGCCTGGCTTGGTGAGTAAAAACACACATTTCAGAGGAGACAAGATAGAAGCACTGTGTTTTGTCTGTGCTACGTTGAACATATTATGTAGCATTGTGTTTGTTTTTTACAGCTCTAATAAGGAATAATTGACATAAAATAAAAATCACGTTTTAAAAACATTCAGATTAGTAAGTTTTGGCACATGTGTATATCTGTGAAAACATTATCACAGTCCAGACAATGAACGAAGTGAAAACCTCAAAAATAATTCCTTATATCCATTTGGAACTTAGCATTCTAAGCTCCAGATTCATCTGTAAAATCAAACTGAACATAGCAACCTCATACTGTTACAGTCAAAATTTATAAAATTGTTCTTTACAGGTAAAGAACATACTATGTAGCAGGGCATGAGCTTATATTAAATTATTACATGCACTTTGCATTTAGTGAATCTCAATGACCAATCAAGTTCTTACTATACATACCATTAGATGTCTCTTTCTTTTTCTCCACGAAATAAAACTCCTTTCACCATTATAAGCCAGAAATAAAAGACTGTGACCCAAATACAACATAAGTTTGCTAAGCTAGTTGGGGAAGAGAAGAGAGCTGGGCATTCTGAAATATCCAGAGAGTGTATGGTAACTATAAATACAGCCCTAGTGTTGGCTGACAACTGAGCAAATAAATGTCTGTGCATGTGTGTGGACAGGAGGTGGTGAATCAAAGCCACTGAAGTCACTACCTGAAGGGAGTCTGACCTTTCATCAACAGCTGGCACCATGGGATAGAGATCTGCAAAATTCTATTAGCAAAGAAAGCACAATGTAATATAACACAAAGTGTAGAGGGACCCTTAATGCCCAGGAAGAAGCTATGTTTACCTAAGTTGAGTCCAGGTTTTACTTCTAGAAAAGTAATTTATATATTTTGCTTTTTGGTGAAGCATCTCTTATAATTATAAAGAAAAAGCATGTGAGCATGCCGAGTACTGATCATGCTCATTCATAACTGCATGATTACTCTTGAATTACCTTTTAAAGCTCCTGAAAGGATATCTGCTTGTGTTTGGTTTTTCTATTCTTGCTAAAGGTATTATTGTTGTTTTTCACTCCTATCTCCATTGAGTGATGTGTCCTACTTATGGTGTTATTCCAAGACTGGAATTGTCCAGGGAGCTTGTTAAATGCAGTTTCCTGGGCCCTGTCCCAGACATACTGGGAGTGGAAACAAGGAATTGCCAACTTTAACAAACTCAGTAAGTAGTGCATATGTAATTCTTAAGACCATGTTACATTTATTTAAATATTTTCTGTATTTAAAGTTTAGGACAATTCTTTGTGGTACATTTACAACTGATTTTGAAGAGGTGAAGCTAAAATTCAGAAAGCCTGAGAAATTCAGGAAGGTCAGACAGTCATAAAGTACAGACTGATTCTCAAATATGTGATTTATCTATTATGTTTCAATGCATCTGAAATTTGTAAAAGGTTAAGCTCTTTGTATGCTTGTTAGTTTTTATCCTTTTGGTTGCTATTGCACATCAGTCTAGGTCAAAGAGCAATAGCTTTGCTGGATTTATTAAGGCTGAGAAAAATATTGGCTGCCTGAAATGAACAGCTGTGACCTGGTGAAAACAGATGTGGTTGGTAATTCTAAGTATGGGACAAAAGAACTATAGTAAGAAGTCATCCAAAATAACATAAAGAGAGCCATTTGGACAATCTTTTCTTCACTTTAATACTTAGTTAGGTCAGCCTGTTCTTTATTTCAGTGTCTTTGCTTGTTTGTTTTGTTATTTAGGCAGTGACGCGGGGGGTTAGGAGAGGGAATTTCAGGGGAAAAGGGGAAGGGTTTACAGGAACACGTATGAAGGACACATGGACAAAAACTGGGGGGGGTGGAAATGGGAGGGAGGTGGGGAGGGCTGGGGTGATGGACTGGGATGGGAATAAAAGACAGAAAACTGTATTTGAATGATAATTAAAATTAAAAAATAGTTAGGACCCCACTGATGGTAGGAACACTGTAGGTCCTCTCTTTATGAAGGCTGAAGTAACCTGAGTATGGGTTTAATGACATATATCTTAGTGGATTCTGATTTTATAAACAAGGCATGAAACACATTTGTTTCTGTAAGTTACAAGGCTATGGCATGGCCTTTTGCCATTGAGCCCTTCCTTTCCTGAGATATCAGGGCATTGCTGATCACATCACCCAGGCACCTGGGAAATATCCTGCCATTAATCCCATGGTGAGGCCAGCTGCTGCTCTGGGAAAAGGAAGCTGTCTGCTTCAGCTACTGAGCTGGGAATTCCTTGTTGTCCTTCTCCAATTGCACTTTAAGTGAAGGTTCATTTTCCTCTGGGGATCTTGAATACCATCATGGGAGAGAGCTCTTGTTTGAGATGTATGTCCTCATTGATAACACTTAGCTGCTGCAGGGAAAAACCTCCAAGATTCAGCATGCTGAGAAGTAAGCAGCATGCCAGACAAAAATTGACTCAACGCTGATGAAAACCCTCAGGGAATTGTATGTCTTTGGTGAAGTAGTCCCACCAGATATGATTAAATCATACAACACAAATCTCATTTTATGAGTTTGACAATGCTAAATCTACCCTAATATTGCATCAGATTAAGATTTTTTCAGAATGTTGAATATAGCTCAGAACAATCAGGATATTGAAATTTAATGTAGAGTGGGAACAAAGGAGAGTACTCAAAAGAAAAATAGATATCAAAAATTAAGTTTTGGATTTTGAAGGTTTAAATTATTGTTATTATATTGAAGTCTACACTTCTTTTTGTGGCTGTGATACCATTTCATCTCATTTGTTTTGCTGTAAACTTTGAACAATGATTAATCAATCACAAATGCTCTCTTTCAGTCAATTACCTGGTGTTGGTTTTACCAATTACTGTTCTGGGTCAGCAAGTCATCCAGTCTCTTTGAACCTTTATCTTCTGTGACATACTGTATTTTCTAAAGATGGCTGCAACTATATCTCATATTCTACAAGTTCTTCTAGAGAACAGACACTTCCTTTCCAATACATAGACTCTAATTCGTCTCCTATTTATGGTTTTGTGACTCATTTGTAATTAATAGAATGGGATGAAAATAATGCTGCTTGGCTTTTAAGGCTCAATCATAAAAGGCAGTGCTGGATGGCTCTTCCACTATTATGCCCCATTATCCCTCTCCCCACTCTTCTCTGGTTACTGGGGTGAAAATGAAGATAACTCTACTTGAACAACAATAAAAAATAATAGTGATAATTTTCCATAGTTAAAAAAATAAACAAACAAACAAATAAATAAATAGCAGTGCACCTTCTGCCTTTTTCACTAGAGCACTAGCTCTTGAGTCCTTGGGCTACTATGTAAGAAGTCCGATTACTCTGAAACTGTCATGATGTAAGGATGATGAGTCACAAGGGAGGAGCTTTAGTCTTCAAGTTCTGTCAGCCCAGATGAATGAGCCCCACATAATAACAGCACCTGCTATCAATTTACCCTCAGCCTCCAAGTTTCCCAACTGAGTCCCCAGACATTATAGAAAAGAAGCAAGAATTGCCTATCGTGTCTTTTCCAAAGTTCTGACCCACAGATTCTATAGCTGTGATAAAATGTTTCTTTACAACAGTAAACTTCTAACATTGGTTGCATATATTTGTTACAGCCTTCATATAATGTTAAAGGAATCAAATGACTATATGTCTGGGAAAATTTCCTAAGTTGTAAAGCATATCTCTCATATGCATAGAGAGCTCTCCTTTTCCTGCTGTAAATCAAGGCCTGCAGCTATTATAGGTACCTACTTCAAAACAATTCCCACTTTAAAAAGTAATGATTTCTTCATCTTATTGAAAATTAGCTCCTTGAAAGAACTTGTCATCAGTCTAAAATAGTAATTTCTGCCTAATTATCATATATAGCAAATGTATATACACGTATGTATATATAGTACACACATAAATATTCCATGCACATAATATATTTTCATGTTTACCATTAAAAATGAATCTGATTAGAAAATATATTTACTAGAGAAACATTTTTACAAGTGATAAGTCCAGTATATACACATTGACTTGAAAAGAAAGTTGAATTTTTGTATTGGCTATTTTCTTAAGAGAAAGAACTTAGTTTAATTTCAGTTCTGCTAACTCTTTTCATTAAGACCACCAAACATTTTTATGATATTATGTAATACAATATTCATCCCAAGATACATTCAAAATAAATTCTTCCCTTTTTTCTTTGTTTCTCTGGCCCCTAAGGCATATAAAACCTCAGAAATAACTGGAATACAAGTTCTTGAACAGCTCAAAATCCCTCTTCAGTTTTTGTCAGAGATTTAATGTTCTTTCTGAGTTGTCCTCATTCTTCCCTCTCTCTAAAGATGAACCTTTCCCAAATACAGAAATCTAAGTCACAAATATACCCAAGAAATACATTTTATAGCATTACTCACTAGATATCCAAAAGTTCTAGACAAGTTTGTGGTGATGGTGGTGGATGGTTGAGCATGAATAATGTGAGTTTAACATACAAGTTATTTAAATGGCTTGGGGAAAGGGGAAACAATTTATAACAATACAAACTAGGACTTGAGATTTTACTAAATGAATACTAGTCTTCCTATCTGCATTAAATTTTTCTTAATTTAATCTTTATTGTAATTTTTCCATTACCATTTAATCCTCTTATACCCTTTCCCCTCAGTAATCACCACAATGTGGTCCATGTCCATGAGTTCTTTTTTTCAAGTATATTTTATGGATTATGCTATTACAGTTGTACCAATCTTTCCCCGTTATCTCCCCTCAGCCCTGCACTGGTCCCAAACCTCCAGCATTCCCCCCACCTTAGTTCATGTCCATGGGTTGTACATATATGGTCTTTGGCATTTTTATCTCCTATACAATTCTTAACCCCCCTCTCTATTTTATACCTATCAATTATACTTCTTATTCCATGCACCTCTTCCCCCTATCTACCCCTTCCCCATCCCCACTGATAACCTTCCATGTGATCTCCATTTCTGTCAATCTGCCCCTGTTCTAGTTGTTTGCTTCATTTTTGTTTCTGATTTTTTTTAGGGTCAGTTGTTGATGTTTGTTGTCATTTTACTGTTCATAATTTTTATCTTCTTCAATTTCTTAGATAAGTCCCTTTAACATTTCATATAATAAAGGCCAAATGATAATCAACTCCTTTAACTTGACCTTATCTGGAAAGCACTTTATCTGCCCTTCCATTCTAAATGATAACTTTGCTGGACAGAGTAATCTTGGATGTAGGTTCTTGCTTTTAATTGTTGGGAACTGCCCTGCCTGGTTTCAGGAGCTGAAACCCACCATGGCTAAGGCTGAGTGAGCAACCTTAGAACCATAAGCCACTAAGTAGACAAAGCTTATCTCCCTGGCAGGAGCACAGCTTCTGCTCTTTTTTCCATAACTGGCCTCCAATGCTTGATCAGTTAGCCAGTGACGGGTAAGATTCCCCAAGGGTAGAATCACCTAAGAGAGGCATGACCACATGGAGGCCCCAGGGAAGGACTTAGCTATGGAGAAAGGGGGTGATGGACCCTTGCCCCTTAGCTTTGACAAAGCCTGAGTCCTCTGTCTGTCTGTGAGGTCTCCAAGAATTCCTTGGTTATTTGCCTCCTCTGCCTGACGTAAGCCTGGAAACAATGACAGAAGGTGATGAAGCCTTGTGCTGGGAATGGTGGGCTCCCTGGGTAATTAGGCCTGAGAAACAATATATGCAACCCTGTGAAACTTGCTTTGCTTAGAATGCTTTTAGTTAAATGAGAAAGGCCTGAGCAGAAAGTGAGTTTATGTTCCCAAAGTTCTGTAGCCTTCTAGCTGACAGATCCTGATTTAGAAGAAGCTCTAATGGTTCTTTGTATACTATCTACTGTTTACTGCTTGACAATGATTAATAAGTTGTACCTGAACTCCTGTGAAAAAATCCCAATAAAAGCCATATAGTCATTTGATTCCTTTAACATTATATGAAGGCTGTAACAAATATATGCAACCAATGTTAGAAGTTTACTATTGTAAAGAAACATTTTATCACAGCTATAGAATCTGTGGGTCAGAACTTTGGAAAAGACACAATAGGCAATTCTTGCTTTTTTTTCTATAATGTCTGGGGACTCAGTTAGGCAAGGGTCAGGGTGCTCTCTCTTCCCTTATGAGAGAGTTGCCTGGCCGCTCTAACCTACTCTTCCCTTGAGAGGGTAGCTAGGGCATTCTGAGGCTCTCCCCCCTTGAAGGAGTAGCCTTGCCGGCCCTTTTCCTCCACAGGACTCGATAGTCCATGTGAATTTGTCTCATATCTCATCCATGATGCCGCAGGCATTGCTGGTCAGTGCACGCATCATTTAATGACTTGGAATATTTCTTCCCAGCCTCTTCTTTATTATAAGGTTTCTTTTGAGAAATCAGCTGATAGTCTTATGGGAACTCCTTTGTAGATAACTTTCTCCTTTCCTCTTGATGCTTTTAAGATTCTCTCTTTCTCTTTAATCTTTGGTAATGTAATTATGTTGTGCCTTGGTGTGTTTATCCTTGGGTCCAATTTCTTTGGGACCCTCTGAGTTTCCTCAACTACCTGGAAGTCTGTTTCCTTCACCAGATTAGGGAAGTTTTCCTTAATTATTTGTTCAAATAAATTTTCAATTTCTTGCTCTTCCTCTTCTCCTTCTGGCACTCCTATGATTCAGATGTTGGAGCACTTGAAGTGTTCCCAGAAGTTCCTAAGCCTCTCCTCATTTTTTTTGAATTCTTGTTTCCTCATTCTGTTCCAGTTGGATGGTTGTTTCTTCCTTTTTTCCCAAATCATTGATTTGAGCTCCAGTTTCCTCCCCTTCACTGTTGACTCCCTGTATATTTTGCTTTATTTCATTTACTGTAGCCTTCATTTCTTCCTTGTTTTTGTGTCTGAGCTCAATCAATTCTGTGAGCATCCTGATTACCAGTGTTTTGAACTCTGCATCAGATAGGTCATCTATCTCCTTGTCTCTTAGCTCTTTTCATGGAGTTTTGATCTGTTCTTTCATTTGGGCCATATTTCTTTGTCACAGGACACCACTCTGGGTGAATTTTTCTTTGACTCTGTCTGAGTTCCATGAAGATTGCTATTCTGGCACTTCTGGTTGTTTATTGCTTTTAAATTGGTTGTTATCCTTCTTTTGGTTGTGTGAGAAAGTGAAGTGTTTCTACCTACACTTCCATCTTAGCCCAACCATGAGTTCTTTTTCTTGTTTGTTCAATCCCTCCATCTCCTAAGCTCCCCCCACACTAGGTGTCATCTGCTCTTCATCTATGATTCTGTCTCTATTTTGCTTGTTAGTTCAGTTTGTTCATTAGATTTCACATATGAGTGAAAGCATATGGTATTTGTCTTTCTCTGACTGGCTTTCACTCAGCATAATGTTCTCCAGGTCCATCCATACTGTTGCACAAGGTAAAATTTTCTTCTTTTTTATGGCCAAGTAAAATGCTACATATGTAAATGTCCCATAGTTGTTTTATACACTCATCTATTGATGGGCACTTGAGCTGGTTCCATATCTTGGTGATTATAAATAACGCTGCAATCAAAAATAAAATGAAGGATAAAAACTGCATGATAACATCAACCAATGGAGAAAATTTTTTGATAAAATTCAGCACTTATTTATGATAAAAACTCTCAGCAGAGTGGGATTAGAGGAAACATACTTAAATATAATAAAGCCTATATATGTCAAACTCACTGCCTGCATCATACTTCATGGGCAAAACTACAAGCATTCTCCTTAGGAATTAATTGTGTTTTCACCTCTCATATTCAACATAGTACTGGAATTTGTAGCCACAGCAATCAGACAAGTAAAAAAAAAAGCATTCACATTGGAAAGGAAGGAATAAAACTCTTTTTATTTGCAGATGACATGATATTGTACATAAAGAACTCCAAAGATTCTACCAAGAAACTACTAGATCTGATTAATGAATTCAGCAAAGTAGCAAGATACAAAATTAATATCTAGAAAACAGTTGCATTTTTATATGCCAATATGAGCTAATAATGAGAAAGGCAAATTAAGAAAACTATCTCATACACAATTGCTTCAAAAAGAATAAAATACCTAGGAATAAACCTAGCCAAGGATATAAAAAGCCTATACTTGGAAAATTATAAGACACTGAAGAAGGAAATTGAAGAAGATACCTAGCTGCATTAAGTTCTAAATAGAATTTTTATTTTAATGCATTTTTACTTACAGCACCACATAAGAAATTTAAAAACATTAGAAAATATCTAAGGAATTCAGAACTTGACTTTTTATAAAGACCATTTCTTATAGGACTTTAATCATTTAATGTACCCAAGGGGAGGTATTCTTCTCACTATTCATCAAGTTGACAAGAAAATATTTCCACAGTCATAGAGCCATTTTTTATCCTTTCAAGTGCCATAAATTTAGTCCAAACTCAGAGTAAATTAAAATAATAGTTACAGCAAAAGGAACATTTTCCCCCCAGATGGAGAACTACCATTTTCTAAAAGGTACCCATATCTTTTTTTGTATTTTAGGTTAATTGTGTTCAGAATGGTATGAATGTATGACCTATCATAGAAACTGCATGAAGATGATTTAAAATAACACATCATTTAATTGCTAAACTTCTACACAGTCTTCTTTTATTTTTTTAGTTTATTTTTCTGTGTTATTGATCTCTGCCAATTTTGCTAGTGGGTTCTAGTGTTGATCTTTATGAAATCATGCCTCCTCTGTAAAACCTACTCACAACCTTGGCCTTATTATTAATCCTCCCATCCTTTTAGTTTAAGTAGAAATGCCAGGCATCTTTCTCTCTCTCTGTCTCTCTCTCTCTGTCTCTCTCTGAATGTCAGGCATTTGATATTATAAGATCAAAGACAGCCCAACTACTCTAAGGTTGTTTTTCCTATAGTTTGCTAAAATACAGCATTTCTAATGGCATCTGCATGTTAGGTCTGTCCTCACAGTAGATAGGCAGTAATTCTCCTGGGCCCACACCAAAACTTGTCACAATTTTTACTTTTTTTAATGATGTGCAATAAAAGGGTTGGTCTAACTAATGAAATCCTCAGGCAAAAAGACTAATAGGATCCAAAAAAGGAAAAGGAGGCAGAACTAAATATTATCTTTAGTTCTTTGAGTATACTTTTATGAGATTTTTCAGTCTTCCTATTCAAATTTGATTACTCAAAGCAATGATTTTAGTTAGATATAGACACTTGAAAATTTAATATAGAAACACTCTGCCTTGACTGGTGTGGTTCAGTGGGTTGGGCATCATCCGATGGAGCAAAAGGTCAGCAGTTCATTTCCCAGTCAGGGCACATGCCTGGGGTTTTGGCCACGTCCCCAGCTGGGGGAGTACGAGAAGCAACCAATCAATGTTTCTCTTGCACATTGACATTTGTCTCCCTCTCTTTCTCCCTCCAAAATGAAGAAGGCCCTCTCTCTAAAAACAAATAATTAACTTAAAAAATAAAATAAAAACACCCTGAAGAGGGCCTCCTTTTTTCCACTTGTTTTATTGCTTTAAGTCTTTATTCTACACCTATTACTACCATTTTATACATGGCAGGAAAACCCAGTATTAGTGTACTTAGAATTCTTTCTTTGTGGTCACTATGCCATTACCTTCACGCATTTTATTCTTATACAAATAATAAA
The DNA here is from genome assembly GCF_021234435.1 of Artibeus jamaicensis. Lineage (NCBI taxonomy): Eukaryota > Metazoa > Chordata > Mammalia > Chiroptera > Phyllostomidae > Artibeus > Artibeus jamaicensis. The sequence continues at coordinate 1,567,497 of NW_026522028.1, read as the reverse complement.
GCCTATAATATATTGTTATTATTCTTACTTAGAAAGTGATATTCTAGGAGAGGGGAGGGAATTTCAGGGGAAAAAAGGGGAGGGATTTAGAGGAACTAGTATAAAGGACACATGGACAACGGCTAAGGGGGATGGAAATGGGAGGGAGGTAGGGAGCAGAGGGGGGTGGGCTGGGAAGGGAGTAAAAGGCAGAGAACTGTACTCAAAAAATAATTAAATAAAATAATTATTAATTAAATAAATAAAATAATATAATTAAATAAATAAATAATAAATAATTAAATAAAAAAGAAAGTGAGATTCTACATCATAATAACTACGTACAGTGACACATAATTCTTAGACTTATTGTGGTGATCACTTTGTAAAGTATATAAATGCTAAATCACTATGATGTACTCATAACATTATATAATACCATGTGTCATTTATAATTAAAATTAATTTTTTAATTAAATAAATACATTTTTTAAAAGAAAATGAGATTTTATATCTAAGCTTGTGGAAACACATAACAGCTCTTTATCTCAAGACTTCATCTTTGGCCCATTAATGCACCACCCTGTGGATATTCTAAGTTTTCATAGGAAATGTTCACAGATTCTGAATATGAGTGAGGAGAAAGATGAATGCTGGAGTGAAGAACTTGTGCTCTTGCATTCAAGTGTTAAATAGGCAATAAGGCCACAGGGGTGTGTTCAGATTGTGAAATTCTTTTCACTATGCATTTATAAATTATGAATAGTTTTGTTCGTATTTCATAGTTCAGTGAAAAGTTACAAATTTTAAAAACATATTTGGAAAAAGTTCAAAGTGATAAAAGACAGAGGACATTTTTATTTTTATCAACTGAGGTGTCAAACTTAGCAATTTATGATGATGTATCATAACAACTTGTAAATTAAGTCATTGCATAAGTTTGTTTAATGGCAAGCTCATTTTACAAAAAAAAATTTCATATAAGATCATGGCACAGGCCTGGCTGGTGTAGCTCAGCGGAGTGAGCACGAGCCTGTGAACTAAGGGATAGTGGTTTGATTCCCAGTCAGGGCACATGCCTGGGCTGCAGGCCAGTTCCCAGCAGGGGACACACAAGAGGCAACCATATATTGATATTTCTCTCCCTCTCTCCTTCCCTTCCCCTATAAAGATGAATAAAATCTTAAAAAAAAAAGATCATGGCACAAAATTGGTTGTAGGTGTTCAAACTCAGACTAAGTAAAGCACCACATGATGAAGCAAGCAGGAAACTGGGAATTAGATATCAAGATAACCTAAATTAATTGTCTGAGACAGTGATAAACCTTGAAGATATAATGCAGTGAAGCCCAAAGTCAAGAGGACTTAGTAAAGGGAAGTTAAAAAGAGCAGGGAGGATTGTTCAGTTAGACTGTCATCCTGATATGCCAAGGTTGCACATTTGATCCCCAGTCAGGCACATACAAGAAGCAACCAAAGAATATATAAGTAAGTGGAACAATAAATCGATGTCTCTCTCTCTCTTCCCCTTCCTCTGCCTCTCTAAAATGAATGAAAACAAAAAAAATATTTTTAAAAAGCCAATATAAAGTTAAATTCAATATAAAATTCAAAACCATCAGCATCCTTTATAGTTGTTATGAGTGGGAAAGTGAAATACATTATTGGTGAGAAACGTGCCTTTAGTCACTGACTTGGAAGTCAGTGCAATCTAGATAAGTTGCAGAGGGAAGATATTTGCATTTTAGTTAGTGGTTTATTGGACAAGGTAGTAATATGAGTAGATAATCTTTCACAATACCTGTAACTTATTAAGCTTATGTACTAAGTGCTGAGCTAATAAGCATCTTCTCATTTAATCTTGTCAATGCTTCTGCGAGACAAGATATATTTTTCCACATTTTTATTGTCATTCAAGAACAATTGTCTCCATTTTCCCACCACCCCCTCACCCCAACCATCCCCACTTCCCACTCTTGATCCTACTCATTTTTGTTTTTGTCCACGTGTCCTTTATACATGTTCCTGAAAGCCCTTCCTGCCCTCATTATCCCTTCCTACTTTCCCTCTGGGTACTGTCAGTTTGTTCTTAATTTCCATGTCTCTGGTTATATTTTGCTTGCTGGTTTTGTTGACTAGGTTCCACTTACAGGTGAGATCATGTGGTATTTGTCTTTCACTGCCCGGCTTATTTCTCTTAACATAATACTCTCCAGTTCTATCCTTGCTGTTGTGAAGGGTAGGAGCTCCTTCTTTCTCTCTGCTCTGTAGTATTCCATTGTGTAAATCCACCATAGTTTTCTGATCCACTCATTTACTGATGGGCAATTAGGTTGCTTCCAGCACTTGGCTGTTGTAAATTGTGCTACAAGACAATGAATATTATTTCCATAGTGTATAAGAATGTGCATAGATGTACAATAGGCAGCCCGATGGAGAAAACACTGGGCTATTAATCCTAGTATTGAAATTTTTATAAAGAAGATGAAGGAGTAGAAGCCAACCAAATGTCAGGAACTGAGAGACAAGAAGTGACAAAGGGAAAAGAGAATGTGTCCATGGACATGTGTGGACACATACTGGTCTTGGCTCAGTAACTCTCCAGTTCATGTTATTGCATTCACATTCCCCATGACCCTTTTTTTGTGTCAAGGTGAAGGAGTAAAAGAGCTGAGGTACAGGAAAAAGATTTGTAACAACTGTAGGGCAAAACTGTGGGGTAAAACACACTTCCTCCTTCTGCCATTTTATATCATTTCTGAAGAAAATTGATACACAAGTCCAGGAAGCACAGAGAGTCCCAAGCAAGATGGATGCAAAGAGACCCACTCCGAGACACATAAAAGTAAAGAGAGAATCTTAAAAACAGCAAGAGTAAAAGAAAAGTTCATTACCTACAGGGGAATTCCCATAAGACTGTCAGCTGATTTCTCAGAACAAACTTTGCAGGCTTGCCCTAGCTAATGTGGCTCATTGGATTGAGCACCAGCCTGTGAACCAAATGGTCTTTGGTTCAATTCCCAGTCAGAGCACATGCCTGACTTACAGGTCAGGTCCCCAGCTCAGGGTGTGCAAAAGGCAACTTCATATTGATGTTTCCTCTTTCTCCCTCCCCTCCTCTCTCTCTAAAAATAAATCAATAAAATCTTTTTAAAAAACCTTGCAGGCTAGAAAGAATTGACAAGAAATATTCAAAGTTACAAAAATCAGGGACCTACAACCAAGATTGATCTACCCAGCAAAGCTATCTTTAGAATTGAGGGGCAGATAAACAGCTTCCTACACAAGAAAAATCTAAAGGAGTTCATTATTGCCAAACCATTATTATATGAATGTTAAAGGAACTTATTTAAGAAAAAGAAGAATATCAAAACTATGAACAATAAAATGCCAATATATATATAAACGATTGAATGTAAAAAAAAAACTAAGCAGGCAAGAAGAACAGAGACAGAATCATGGATATGGAGATCATTTTGATAGTTGTCAGATCATAAGGGGTGTGGGGGAATAGGTGAAGAAGTGAGGAGAATAGGAAGTACAAATAGGTAGTTACAGAATAACCATGGGGATGTAAACTGCAGTATAGGGAATGGAGTAGCCAAAGAACTTATGGCATGACACATGGACATGAAAAAAGGTGTGGAGATTGTCTGAGGAAGTGGGGGGTACTGGGAAAAAGAAAGCAAAGGGGGAAAATTGGGAACAAATGTAAGAGATTAATCAATAAAATATAATTTTAAAAAGAAGTATCAGAGTCAGGGAACATACACAAGAAAATGGCCTCCAATCTTAGAGATTTTTAATATCATCACCTACCACAACAAGTGCTGAATGTGCATTTTAAAATTAGTGTTAAAAATATTATGCTCAAATAATCTCAAAATCAGTAGAATGCTTCCTACTCTTTAAATAAAAAAAAGTACATTTAAATTTTTTAAAAAGTACAGTAAACTGGTTTAAAGATAATTTGAAAAATGATTTTCCTTAAAGCTCTTAAATGCCTTTTATCTAACAAGCTTTTGTTTCTGTAAGAGGATGGTTATGGCAATGTTTTCTATTGTGGGCCATTAGGAAATATACTGACAGTATATATTGGAAAAATAAATTACATGCCATTTTTTGGGTAGCTCTCACTTTTGGACATTTAAAACTAAATGAAATAAAGAACCAAATTGACAGTAACCAGAGGGCAGGGAAGAGGTGGATAACAGGGGGAAAAAGTGGAAGGATCCTTAAGGAACATGTATAAAGGACCCATGGACAAAGCCAAAGCAGGGGAAGGAGTGAGGGTGGGTAAGGTAGGGGAAAGTGGTGGTGGGAAAATGGAGAAAATTGTACTCTAACAACAATAAAAATAAAATAAAAATTAGTTCAGAATTAAAAAGCTAAATGAGCATTTCCAAGTTAAATTCTACATCAGTCAATTTAAAATATGATTTTTTTTTTACTTTAAGGCATGGTCAGAGCATTTGGCATCCCTTATAGTCATCATGTACATGAAAGTAAAAGACATTAGTGGTGAGAAACATGTGTATACTGGCTGACTAGAAAGACAGAATGCAATCTGGATGATTTATAGAGAGAAGCTATATATAGAGAGAGAGAGAAGGTAAGGGAAAGCTGTGTGTCAGCCCTCTGCACTTCACTTTTGTCAGTTTTGCTATGATTTGATGGTTTTGAAATTCAAGAGCTAAACACTTAAAAACCTCTATTAGATTTTATGGATAAATATAATGTTAATGAGTTTTCAATCCTCTGAGAGATGTTGCAACATATTATTGATTTTTCATTCACCAAAAGCTAAGTCTTAAAATCCCAATAATACTTAAAATGTGGGTGCATGCATGTTGCAAAATAACTCTGTATAAGTTACCCTGCTTGGTCATTTTGGCATCTGTGTGATGTAGCCACTTGTAAGCCTGGTTTTAGAGAAGATGGAATTAAAGTTCTAAAATACATTGTCATTTCTATCAGCATCTCCATGATAAATCACCAAAGAACTGGAACTAGAACTGAGGGCATCATTCTGCAAAATTCTGTGCTATTATCTCTACCCTTTCACCTATCTCGAAACAATGTTGGAAGCCCCAAGACAAGCTGAATTCATAAAAGTTTGATAATTGCTTTAAATACAGAATTACACTAATGTAAACAGTCATTGTGAGATCCTACTATGGACACACCTGTGGCTGAGCACTCTGCATCTTTTGCTTCCTATCTTCACTATATCTCTACAAAGGACTCTGATAATCATCTCTAATTTACAGATGAGGGTAATGTCTTAGGCAATTGATTCATGGACCAATTTTAAGAAGAATATTTCTGGCTTCAGTCAACTCTGAGGAAACTTCAAGCCTGAAATACTGATTTCATGTAAATAAATTAATCATTTTACAGGCTAACTTGTCCATGGGCAAGTCTTAGAGGTTCTGGTTTGAGGACATGTGAACTAAATCCACTGTCACCATTCACTTTGGCAAGGAACTGCCAAGGTGCTGTTTTAAAATATCTATATCATGGTTCATCGTGATGAAGGTGAACACCTTTGCATGGCCAGTTAGGAACTCTTTTTTTTTTTAGGTCTGAGGTAAAGGGAGTCTGATATTTGCATACTCAGAAATTTCTACATATCCTTGGGTTAATGCTCAGAAGAAGCTAAGTAGATAGAAAGTTAATAGAGGTTAAATGGCAAGGACAAATTCTGAAAGTCTGAACAAATCTCTTAGTCTCAGCACAGCATCACACACAAACTTCAAACAACACTAATTTATTGTAGTCTTATCTCACAGAAGAAATAGGTGGCTCTTGAATATCAATTAGAAGAAAGTGCTATTGGTTTTATTTGCCCAGAGTAATTTTATCCTATTAATAATTGAACTTGTGGGATGAACACTCTATTTATGGGATATTCACTGTTATAAGAAAAGCTTCTGGTTCATTAGCTTTTATAAAGTTGGAAGTACAGATAGAATCTTAAATTTATGGAGGATTTTAGAACCCCAAATGACGATGAGATTAGTTTAGCCTGTAGTGCTATATGCCACCATTACTATGCAGGGGAGACATTTCCATGATGGATACTTGACTGCTAATAAGTTAATATCTTATATTAATACCTCAAGCAAAATTAATAACCCCACTGGCAACAAGTCCCTTTTGTTGTATACTTGGTACATATTTTATTTTATTATTTTTTATTTTTATTTTTATTGTTCAAATACAGTTGTCTGTGTTTCCCCCCACTACTCCCTTCACCCCAGACATCCCCACCTCCCTCCCCTGATCCCACCCCACTAGGTTTTGTCCATGTGTCCTTTATAGTTGTTCCTGAAAACCCTTCCCCCTTTTCTCCCATTATCTCCTCCCACCTCCCCTCTGGTGACTGTCATTTTCTTCTTAATTTCAATATACTTGGCACACATTTTAGATTAAGCAAATGCATTGGAATGTTTTGGATATCCTATTTGTTTTTGAATGGCATGACTTTCTTTTACTTTAGAAATGATAGTTTATTTTACTTCCTCTTAATGTCTTTGATCACGGTCATAATGTACGTCAGCTCAAAACATGGTGTCAGGGGTTGATAAATCCCGTGCAGAATAATGTCTATCAATGAGGCTTAAAAATTATTTTCAAAAGTCTACGTTCTGCCCTACCCCTAATTTTTGAACCGATATCTTTTGAGTTATGATCTGTTTTCTAGAATTCTTTTTTGAGAATGAATAAATAGTACACAGAGGAGTTAATATGGACCTTGCCATTAGGCAGGCATCCAACAAATGTTTGCTGAATGAAATGTTCATTAACTGGCATTACTCTTGCCTTGACTGGAATGACTCAGTGGGTTGGTGCATTGTCCCCTCAACCAGAAGATCACCAGTTAGATTCCTGTTCAAGGCACATGCTTAGATTGTGGCTTAGATCCCATTTAGGGGTGCATACAAGAAGCAACCAATCCATGTTTCTCTCACATCGATGTTTCTCTCCATCTCTCTTCTCTTTTCTTCTCTCTATAAAATCGATGAGTTTGTTCTCAAGTGAGGGTTAAACAATTTTTAATAGCATCACTTTTAAGCATGTTACTTTAGATTAAATCCTCATATTAAAATTATGAAGAAAAATCCAATGAGGATGGGACTCAGCACAGAGGACTGTCAGTAAACTGGGGCAGGATGCAGAACAGGAAGTATGTGAGCCCTGGTATTATGAGTATCTACTAGAACGAAGCTTCAAAAATGAGGGAACCTTGGCTGATTTTCTCCTTAAAGACATCTAGTGTCACGAATAGTTTGTGGCAACCTACAATGTGTTCAGTAAATATTTTTGGTATAAAAGAAGGTAAAATTCATTCACATCAAAGTTTTGCACACATGTGTGGTAGCACTAAGGGTGTAATACAAGTAATGATTACAGAGATTGACAAATAGAGAATGGGCCAAAGACTCAGCAGAAAATAAAGTTCTAAAGAAAAACTAGGAAAGACAGAAATACATCAAATGATGGTAAGTGTAAAAGAGAAAAAATGGTGAGTAGTGAGATAACGCAAGTAATATTTTCCTCTCACTTTCTTCTGAGGGCTGAGGTGGTAATCCTGTGTGTAGACAGTATTTGCCAGCTGTAGTGTAGAGAACTTTTGTTCATTATCTCATTGAATTCTGACAATTATTAAATTATGTATATTATCATCCATATGTTAGAGAGGAGAAATACAAAGCACTGAAGTTCACACAGCTAGTAAGGGACAGAGCTGGGATAGCTTTCAGAGGTGTGAGGATATTGAACACAGAGCTAGGGTTAAGATATACTTGTGTTTCTAAATAAGTGTGTGGGATGGTGACTCTGAGTCTAGTGTAGTATGAAAGGCAGACCCTTGAACTTCAGATGATGTTTTGACTCTAGAAGCATAGAGACACCCTGAGTACTCACAGTGCAGAGAGGTAAAGGTCTTGAAAAGATTGTCATTTGGGGAAGCCAAGGTCACAAGGAGAGTTTTAGCTTTCATATATCAGTACTCTCTTTCTATTGGCTATACATTATTTTCCATAATTAAACGTCTTAAATGTACCTCTAAAAATGCTCACTGAGGGATGGTAGCATCTGTGGGGTGGCAGGTTAGGGGACAACACACACACAAAAAAAGAAGGAAATCAGACAAACATTCCTAATAAGCACCTGAGTACCAAACAATTTGCATACTTTATGTAATCCTCAAAGATAAAAACTAAAAAGAAATATTCAACTAAAAACTTCTAAAATAGTGATTATTAGCAACATTAAGAGTTGAGATTTATCTTGTCTCATAAAGTTTAAGATATTCTTTCTAGGTCAAATAGTAGATAGCAGAACCAGAATTGCCTTCTGAGAAATTAATATAATAATAAATAACAATGAGTTTGTATTGGGCTGGGTGATTATCTAAATTTTCCATGACATGGTTAATTAACTACCACATCTTCAGGGGATAACATTCTTTTTTGTATATCAAACTCTCCTTCTGAAGCAATGTGTTCCTGAAGCTTTACTTCTGATCTCACTTGATATCCACTTCTTCCCAGTAACAAATTTTATAAAATGCCAAAGCCTTATCTGTGTTTAGTATTTTGTCATTTGGTATTAAACTTCCCCTCTTTGCAGTGATTTTGTCTATGCTTTAACTAAGTTCTATGTGCCCTTCTACAATTTTTCTATGAAGTTACTTAAATATTTCCTCCCTAACACACATACCATCTACTTGTAATACCTAGCAATGAAAGTTTTCTTGGAATTTATTTTATTATTCTACCTGGAAGAAAACTGTAACACATGGTATTATCTGTCTTCAAATAATGCTGAAGGTATACATTATGTGTAGTTTTACTTATCCTCGAATATACAGGATCTGGAACAAATAATGCCCCTCTTTATTACAAAAATTTTTCTCACAAACACATAAGTATGTAATTCTGTAACATAACAATATCACACTCAAGCACACACTATATGCTATTTTAGGTAAAATGTTCAAAATAAAACTATATATTATTACACTCATATTATTACCCTATCAACCATACTCAAACAGGCTTTACTTCTGCTGGACACTGTGTGTGTGTGTGTATACAAAAAAACTCTGGAGGGTGGGACCCTTCTAGCATAGACTTCCCCCAATTAGGTGGTTGTTCTAGGAACACATTTTTATCAGTGTACCAGCTGGCATTGTTGTGACAGGCTGCACTCATCTTCAGTGAATTTTTTTCTGAAAACTCAATGCATTTGCCCATTTCATGATGGTTGATTTACAAGTGCACCTGTCCACACCATGCTAAGTGTTCACCAGCTTTGACCAAAAACATCATGGCCCCCATGCCCCACCCTCCCTAGTCACCTGATCTCTCCCAGAGTGACTATTTTTTGGTTTCCCAGATGAAAAAAAGTCCTCAAAGGGAAACATTTTACTGATGTGGAAGAGGTGAAATGCCACTAAATGGCATCAATATTGATGAGTTCAAAAACTGTTCTGAGCAGTGGAAAATCACTTCTTGATGCATCTATTATACCAAATGAAGAGTGCTTTGAAAGCGACTGGACTTTAAACTTGTAAGAATAAATTCACAATTTTTATAAATAAATTTTATTTGGGAGGGTTCTGCCTAGACACACATACATACACACACATCTTTAGATTGTTTTGGTTTTGTTTCGTGTGAAGGATGTGCGAGGAGAATCAGTATCATGTGATTGCCATTAAACTCTAAACACATATAGCACATCTCAACAGTTTTCTATTGACTCTCAAAACTAAACTTTCTATTTATACTCCAAACCTGTTCCTCATACCACATTCACCATCTCCATAAATCGATTTCTATTCTTTAAGTTATTCAAGACAAAAAGATATAGGGAAATCTTTGACTATACTTTTCTCTCAAAGCCAATCTATAAATTCAAACCCATAATATATAGATAGCAGCAAACCACATTTTTTCTGCCATATCCACTATTGCCACCCCAACCCAAGCCATCAACAATAGCTTGAAGCTCTTATTTCCTGTTTTTTTCCACCCAAATAGAATTATCAAATAGACAAATAGAGCCTTACTAAAGATTTATTAGAACATGACATAACTTAGAATAAAAGTTAAATTTACTGCTATGCTTAATATGGATCTATTCCCTATCAATATCCCTTCAACATTTAGCAGCCTTTCTTTTGCCTATGTGCTCCAACCACACAAGTCTTAGTACTATACATATAATAAAATACTTTCCAGACTTTAAAAAGAAGGGAATTTTTTAAGTCATTTTTTTAATTTTTATTTATTTATCTTTAGAGGGGAAGGAGAGAGGGAGAGAAACATCAATGTATGGTTGCCTCTAGTGCATCCCCTGCAGGGAACTGGCCTGCAGGGAACCTGCCTGCAACCCAGGCATGTGCCCTGACTGGGAATGGAACCGCGATCCTCTGGTTCACAGGCCCGCGCTCAATCCACTGAGCTACACCAGCCAGGACAAAAGAAGGTAATTTTTAATGTGTGGCAATATGATGGACATTGAGGACATTATCCTAAATGAAATAAACCTGACACAGAAAGAAAGTATTGCATGACCCTACCTATATGAGTTATGTAAAATAATCAAATTCACAAAATCAGTTACAAGAATGATGGTTACCAGAGGCTAAGGGAGGAGAAATATGCAGTTACTAATCAACAGGCATAAAGCTTAGGTTAAATAAGTTGAATTAGCTCTAGAATCTGCTGTACAATGTTGTACCTATAGTCAACAATACTTTATTATACACTTAAACATTATTATGAGGGTAGATCTCATGTTAAGTATTCTCACAGAAATAAAATAAAAATTAATAAAAAAGAAAATATGGAGAAGATACATATCACTAATATAGAGAATGAAAGACGAGGAGTCGCTACAGACCTTGCAAGCACCAAAAAGATAATAACAGAATACAACAAACAACTCTGTACATATAAACTTGACAATTTATATGATAGAGACCAATGAGTCAAAATGTACTAACTACCATACCACACTGAATCTGAAATAGATAATTTTAATATGTTTATAACTATTAAGGGAATTCGATTGTTAATTTTAAAAACTTCTTTAACAAAAATTTCTCCAGATCCAGATGGTTTCACTGAAGAACATAACCAGATGTTTAAAGAAGAATTTGCACCAATTTTACCTTATCTCCACCAGATAAAAAATAGTTGTTAATACTTTAAACTCACTTTAAGCCAGTACTACCCTAATATCAGAAACAGATAAAAACAGAAAAGGAAAAATATAGATCACCATCCATTGTGAATATAGATGAAAAATATTATTAACAAAATATTAATGAGTAACAATTTTGCAATATATAAAAATATTTTACAGCATCCTAGGAGTGCAATGTTATATAAATATTCAAAAATCAATTGATATATGCCACCATATTAATAGGGAAAATAAGAAAAAATCACATGATTTTTGTGATGCAGACAAAATGTGATAAAATTCAAAATCCATTTAGACTAAAAAGTCTTAGAAAACTAGAAAGAGAGCCAAATTTTCTCAACTTGATGAGGAGTATCTATAAAATCAATTGCAACAAACATACTAATTAATTATATCTAACACAAGAGACAAGCAGGACAATTCATAAACAGGTTGAAAATATGTACTTCAATATTGTGATTCTATAAAATGTGAAACTTTCATGAGAAAAAGATTACTGGGAAATTATTAAGTCTGAATTGGTTTCACAGGCCACACTGAGGGATGCAGTTCAAAAATTTCAAAATTAATATAGATGAGCAAAATATCTCTAGTGTGATTTCTCAATCCCTTAAAAGTGTCTCTCAAGATCAACTTCCATAAGATTTACAAATGATCATCATAACACAATTAATAGTTCTGTGTTTATAAAGCAATACCACAATAAAATTTATATTTTAATAGACAAAATATTAGAGAACCTATATAAAATGTCTATGAATTTTTAAGAAAACAAGTCTTCAAATTGCGGAGAAGTTATATATTTACATATGTGTTAGATATCTGATTTCCATTAATAAGAATGCAGTGTTTTATTGCAACTAAACTTTCTAATATCACTACTGAGATTTCATTTCTTGGGAAAAAAAGCTAAAACCTATTTTCTCCAAAGTTGCAACCCTGATGGAAAATCAACATACAAGCACAATAACAACAATGTCAGGAAAGTTTTTCATCTGGGAGAACCAGTAGGGGAGAAAACCATGCTTCTGGCTATTGGCATATTGAGTTAAGCAGTGGACCATGATACAGAATAACAACCCTCCACTGTACACTAAACATGCAGCTCAGGAATTGTCACACATTGGAAATTCCCAGTGAGTCTATTAGATGTCAGAGGAAAACTTAACAAGTAGTAAATTTCCTAAATGGGTATGTGTCATTTGTACAGTGCAGAAATGCCAATATATTTTGCACAAGATTGTAACCAGCCTTCAACTCCATTCTGTGTAATATTTGCCACAGAGTAACCCTCTTGGCACACTAATGCCCTTGCAGAAAATAGGCCTTCAGAAATTTCTGTCATGGCATCTAGATTGTTCTGAGTAGGTAAGGGATTTTTTATGCTCTCAGCTCATCTTGGGTTTGGCACCTTTAATCAATGCTGTTAGTGACCTATCATTTATCCTTGGCAGTCACCTCAACATGCCAAAATCTGATGACTGCAAACATTTGTGAATCTCTTCAGAAGGCTCTCTGTTTTGGAGCTACCTCAGTCTCTGTAGTGGGCAGTTTGGTTTGTAAGAGAGTCAGTACACCAAGAAACAGCTCTCAACCAAAGATGGGCAGGACAAATGTCCCTCATGGGACTAAACTCCAACTTTTTTAAGCAGTTTCTACCTTACTGAAGAACTGTTAATGGCTTCCTCCCTTCCTTGTCTCACATCACTATCCCCTAAAATGTTTCTCCAGATCAACTTCTAAATAAAATACTTGTCTCAAGTTCTGCTACTTTGTAACACCAAACCAAATCAGGCCTCTACTGAGGAATTTTTAAACCCCATAAATGGAAAGGAACCTATCTCTGGGTTACCAGGTCCAGAGTAAATCATATATACACTATTTGTAGATTCAATTATTTTTCAATGAATATGAATTGTGACTTTGAAGGTAAAAAGATGTCATAAAATGAGTATGTAGTTTAAAATACATGTGGGAGGAGAAAGTTTTGCCTATTTTGGTCTTCTGGTAATATGGAGGTTATATCTTGTTAGATACATTATATATTCATTATGAATAAAAAACCCAGGTATTTCAAGGAACCAGATGAACCATTTTCTTGTCTCTTGCCTCTTTACTTCCTGAGTCACTATTCTACCTTACTCATCAATATATACCCAGAAAAGGGCAGGATCATTAGCAACCAACATTTCTTAAGCCTTGGAGGTAACCTATGAATGACTCATACTGAGATGTTGGGAGCAATGTATTCAGAAAAGGGGAATAGGCAAGAACAAAAAGAAATATAGACTTGTATTAGAGAATCAAGGAGATCAACATTCCCAATGTTTACATTTGCCAGGTTTTTCTAACATACACCTTCCTCTCCACTCATCACCATTGCCACTCATGTCTTTCAGGTCTGGGTTGGTGCTTAGAGAGGCCAAATTCTGTGTGTGGTTCTTCCATGATTATGCATTTAATCTTCCTCAGAGGTGTCTCCAGCACCCCCTGGTAATCAGGCAGTTTCAGGCAAAATTGCAAAAGAAGATAAATTTGTGCAGTAATCCATCACTTCACTTTCCATATCTTTGACAGTTCGTAATTGTCTCATTCAAGCGTAGTTTTTTAATTTATTTTTTTCTAGTTTACCCTTATTTAGACCCACACTCAGGAAATGCCCTGACTTCAATTACTTAAAATGTATCTGTATTAGCTCTCCCATGACAGAATTCTTTCTAATTCTGGAATGGAAATTTTTGTACCCATTTATACATGTTTTAGACACATTTAAGTAAGCAAGTAATGACTCTAGGAATAGGGAATCTTCCATTTAGAACACACTGAGCCACAATTGCCTCTTTACCATCCTTAGAGTTTCCTAAAGTTATTTCTGAGTAAAGTTTATATACCTTTATAGAATGATAAAAAACAAATATTTCAATTATTGTTCAAAGAATATAACTGCCTGGTAAACACTATGTATTAATTGAATCATCAGGAATAGAGTGAGATAAATGTGCTATAGTACCTTTAAACTCTGCCTGCATTGGTAATATAATTTCAATCCAAGTCAGAAGGTGTGAGAATCAGGTTAGCTAATTGAGGAAATCTCAGTCCAAAGACAGGAGAAGGTGAAGTTCCAGCTCAAGCTGGCATGCAAGAAGTAAAAAGGGTGAATTCTTCATTCCTTTGTCTTGTGTTCCATTCATGTGTTCAACGGACTGAAGGATTTCCATGCACACTGGGGAGGGAAATCTACTGAGTCCACTGTTTCAAATGCTGATCTCATCCAGAAACACCCTTAAGGATACACCCAGAAATAATGTTTAATATGGGTGATATGTGGTGCCTTCAAGTTGACACATAAGATTAATCATCACAAATTCAACCTTTGTCAATTTGGCACCCATTGGCATCTCCTTGAAATATACTTAATTTCATAGAAAAACAAAAATGAGATCATAATTCCACCTAACTACCTTGCATAAAGCTAACCCTTTCCCAAATAGAAGAGGTAACATCCTTAAGTAATGTTTTATATTTCCCCTTTATACCTTGTAACTTAAGTATGCTGATGTAAATTTAGCAATACTGAAATGTTATGATATAAACTCAACTCAATACATCTTATCTTACATAATAAAGGGATAGAGAGGAAAGAAGGCATACACACAAATGTATTTATAGCAAAATAGGATTAAAGGCATAATACTTACTGTTCTTATTTTTGTAACTGGTCACATTGTCATAGTTGGTATTTATAATTACCTTCTTCCACTTCCCCTATCTTTTCCCTTTACCCTCAGCAAGCACCTCAACTAGTCACAGCTCTTTACTTTGTGGGCTAATTTACTCTTCACTTCTGAAGGGTTATAGCCACTAGCCCTGCCTGCAACAGGTTATTTTAATATTCCATTGACTTTAATCATAAAGCATGGTGAGACTAAGAGAAACCCTAAGGGATTTCTTGTGTTCCATACATATTCTTCCTTACATCCTTTATGGTGTAGTAACCCAATTTCCCCTTCAGAATCAGTCACCCTAGCCAAAACGATGACTCCCTTCTCTGCCTATTAAGTCAGAGGTCTGAGGAGCCCAAAGTAACTGGGTGACAGTCTTGACAGTCTTAACTTCCAGTTCAGTGGAATCATTGTTGTGTCCCCTGGTGGATGCATTTCTTCCTCTGGAAGTAAGACCTCTAGGCTATTAGTGTGTAAAGTTATGGTGACAGTAAGCAACATTTTGCTAGGGCGATATTAGGGGTAATAGAGAACGATGCCACTCTCATTTCCACCACTTGACTCTTGGTCCCACGAATCCTAGTTATTGGAGAAGTAGTACCATGTACTGGACACTGATTCAGAGCATAAATAGCCTTCTAGAGAAGCTTACCCCAGTGCTGCAAAGTATAGTCACTTAGCTGGCACTGTAACAGAGTTTTCAAAAGGCCATTTCACCATTCTATGTAGACAGATGTTTCAGGATAGTGGAGAACATGGCCATGCCAGTAAATTTCATGAGCATAGGACCATTGCCACACTTCTGCTGTGAATGAAATTCTTTGATCAGAAGCAATGCTGTGTGGAATATCAGGAGAGTGGGTAAGGCATTCTGTGAGTCTACTACTAATAGTAGATTTGGGAGATGCATTGCATATAGGGAAGATAAATTTTTATGTAGAGTGCCTATTCCAGAAAGAACAAAATGTCATCCCTCCTAGGATGTAAGTAGTCCAGTGTAATCAACCTACTACTAGGTAGCTGGCTGATGACCCTGAGGAATGGCACTGTATCTTGGACTCAGTGTTGGTTTCTGCTGTCAGAAGATTGGAAACTCACCAATGGCTATACCCAGGCTGGACTTGGTGAGTGGAAGTCAATGTTGATGAGCCTGTATGTAACCTCCATCCCTGCCACCATGGCCACTGTGCACATCAGCCCTCTTGGAGATGACAAGTGTGGCCTGGGAAGAAAGCTGACCGTATCCACTTAATCCTACCAACTTGATTATTAAAAAACATTATCTACTCAGATCATCCTCTGGTGAGCATTGACATGGGACACAGATATCTCCATGTTATTTTGTGCATTCAGTAAGATCCCCATACTTCTTCAAATTTGTCACCAATTTTCCAAACATGTTTCTTCCCAGTCCCAGCTAAGTCATTGGCCACAGTCCATTAACCAGTAAAGCAGGTTCTCAAATAACATTTTGTTCAATGTTTTGTTATAATGTTGATAAGAAAAAAAATTCCTGGCCAGAGCCCCTGTCTTTGTGGAGTTTGTACATTCTCCCCATGTCTTTATGGTACTCAGGTTTTCTCCCACATTGCAAAGACATGCGCATGAAATAAATGGCATGTCTCAATTGTTCAATCTGACTGAGTGTGTGTTGGGGGGTGGGGAGGTGAGTGTACCCTGAGATGGAAAGGAATTCTCTCCGGGTTGGGTGCCTGCCCAACACCCTGAGCAGTGGGATAAGTTCTGTCCATCCATGAACCTGAACTAGAATAAGCAGATTGAAAAAAGATTCTCTTATCTTTATTAATCTTTCTTAAATGCATGTATAGCTCACATTTATTTTAATGTTTAATATTATAAGCCATTTAAGTATTTAGAAGTTTGGTGACATGTTTTTGACCAGAAATATGCCCTGGGAACATAACCCCGGTTTATATCAATTAGCCTATGGTAACACTGGTTTAATTACACATCATTTTGCTTAAAATCAAAGTTTCCAAGAGCCTATCTACACTGTTGAGGACTTACTATATATAATTGCACATCTGGCCATTTCTTTCTCTGAGCAAAGTGCCAAACCAGAATAAAAACATCATAAGTAGCCCTGGAAGGTGTCACTCAGTGGATTGAGAGTGGGCCTGAAATCAACAGGGTCATCTCCAGTTTGGTTCCCAGTCAAGGCACACACCTGGGTGGTGGGCCAGGTACCCAGTGGGGGGCACTCAAGAGGCAACCACACATTGATATTTCTCTTCCTCCCTCTCTCTCTCTCCCTTACTCCCTCTCTAAAAATAAATAAATAAAATATTTTGAAAGCTCATGAATAATACACAAATACAGTTAGTTGTTTTTCTTTAATTAAATTTATTGGGGTAACACTGGTTAACAAACTTATACAGGTTTAAGGCACACAACTTTACAATACATCATCTATACACTGTATTGTATGTTTGCCACCCCAAGTTAATTCTCTTTCTATCCTCATTTATAACCCCATACCCTCCGCCATTTCATCCCTACCTCTGCCTGTACAATTACCATACTGTTGTCTCTGTCCAGGAGTTTTTCTTTTTTGCTCTGTCCCTCTACTCCTCTGACCCAGGCCCCAGCTGCAAGCAGTTTGTTGCCTTCTATATATGCCTGTCTTAATTTTGCTTGTTAGTATATTTTGTTCATTATATTCCACATATGAGTGAAATCATACAGTACTTGTCTTTCTCTGACTGGCTTATTTCACTTAGCATAATGCTGTCCAAGCTCTGATGAACTTGCAAAGGTAATTTACATGAAAAAAAAAAAGATGGTCTTTCCACAAATGGTGCTAGAACAAGAAGATATCTATATGGGAAAAAGTGAATCTATATAATAGCCTTATACCTTTCATAAAAATAAACTCAAAATAGGTTATAAAATTAAAGTAAAATGAAAAACTATAATAGTTCTATAGGATACCATAGAAAAAATCTATGTGACCCTGGGTTTAGCAATAAATTTTAAGATTCACTATCATAAGCATGATCCATGAAACAAAAAATTAGTTGGACTACTTAAAATTAAAAAGTTATGCTCTGTAAAAGACACTTTAAAGTAAATAAAAAGTTTCAAACTGGAAGAAAATATTTACAAATAATATATGTGATAAAGGACTTGTATTTAAAATATGCTATTAACACTTACTTCTTTTGCCATGTGAATGCCTTTTTCTTAAATATTTTATTTATTTTTTTAGAGAGAGGGGAAGGGAAGGAGAAAGAATGGGAGAGACACATCAATGTGTGGTTGCCTCTCATGTGTCCCCTACTGGGGACCTGGCCTACAACCCAGGCATGTGCCCTGACTGGGAATCGAGCCAGCGACCCTTTGCTTAACAGGCCCATGCTCAATCCACTGAGCTACACCAGCCAGGGCATAAATGCCTCTTTTTTAATTTAAATTTATTTATTTATTGTTCAAGTACAGTTTTCTGTCTTATGTTCCCATCCCAGCCCACCCCCCAGAGCTCCCCACCTGCCTCCCATCCCCCCTCCACCTTAGTTTCTGTCCATATGTCCTTTATACTTGTTCTTGTGAATCCTTCCCCTTTTCCCCTGAAACTTTCTCCCCTCTCCCCTCTGGTCACTATCCGCCTGTTCTCTATTTCAGTGTCTTTGGTCATATTTTGCTTGCTTGTTTGTTTTACTGTTTAGGTTCATGTTAAAGGTGAGATCATATGGTACTTGTCTTTCACTGCCTGGCTTATTTCACTCAGCATAATGCTTTCCAGTTCCATCCATACCATCACAAAGTGTAGGAGCTCCTTCTTTCTTTCTTCTGCACAGAATTCCATTGTATAAATGTACCATAATTTTTGGATCCATTCATTTACTGATGGGCATCTAGGTTGCTTCCAACTCTTGGATATTGTAAATTGTGCTGCTATGAACATTGTGGTGCATAGGTCCTTTTGGATTGGTGTTTCAGGGTTCTTAGGATATACTCCTAACAGTGGAATTGCCGGGTCAAAAGGCAGGTCCATTTTTATTTTTCTGAGAAAATTCCATACTGTTTTTCATAGTGGTTGTACTAGTTTGCAATCCCACCAACAGTGAACTAGAATCCCCTTTTCCCCACAACCTCCCCAATACTTGTTGTTTGTTGCTTTGTTTATGATGGCCATTCTGACCAGTGTAAAGTGATATCTCACTGTGGTCTTAATTTGCATCTCTCTGATAGCTAGCATTATTGAGCATCTTTTCATGTGTCTCTGGATCCTCTGTATGTCCTCCTTGGAGAAATGTCTGTTCAAGTCCTTTGCCCATTTTTTAATCGGGTTGCTTATCTTCTTAGAGTGGAGTCATGTGAGTTCTTTGTATATTTGAATGCCTTTTTATTTCCTTTTCTAGCTTCACTGTATTGGCTAGAACCTATAGTACAATGTTGCTTAGAACCAGTGAATGTAAGCATTTTTTGCCTTGTTTAAGTATTTTGTTTGCTGTAGATTTTTATTGTTTTTTTTGGTAGATTATCCTTACTAAATTGAGGAAATTTCCTTCTGTCTTACTCAGTTCAAGCTACTAAGTATCATAGATCAGATGGCTTATAAACAAGAGAAATTTAATTTTCACAACTCTGGAGGCTGGAAGTCTGAGATCATAATGACAACATGAGGTCCTGGTAAGAGCTCAGGTTGCAGATTATTAACTTCTTACTGTATCCTCACATAGCACAAAGAAAGTGAGAAAGCTCTCTGAGTTCCTCTTTTAAGGGCATTAATCCCAGTCATGGGGGTTTCATCCTCATGATCCAATTGACTACCCAAAATCCCCACCACCTAATACTATCATATTGGGTGTTGGCATTTCAACATTTGAATTTTGGGAAACACAAATACTTAGTCCATCATACCTTCCTTTCCTAGTCTTCTGTAAGTTTTCACCAGGAATAGATGTTGGCTTTTTTCTTCATCTATTGAAATAATAGTATTTTTAAGTCTATAAATATAATAAACTACATTGACTAATTCTTGAATTTTAAATATGCCTGGAAGTTTTCACATGAACCTGAAACTTTTGAGATGTATTATCATTTTAAGTTTTTGGCGTATTTGATTTCTGAAATATTTGAGGGATATTGGCTTGCGATTTTGTTTATGTGTAATGTCTTTGTCTGGTTTTGGTATGAGTATGCAGACCTTACATGATGACTTCTTATATATTCAGTTATCTTTTATTTTCTGGAAGAATTCATGTAGAACTGGTATAGTTTATTTCTAAAACATTACTGAAAAATTCACCACTGAGCATAGCTGCTCTTGTGATCCAATAGGTAGGAAGGATTTTCAATTAAAATTTATTTATTTAATAGAATGAGCCCTGGCTGGTGTAGCTCAGTGGATTGAGCACAGGCCTGCTAACCAAAGGATTGCAGATCGATTCCCAGTCAGGGAACATACCTGGGTTGCAGGCCAGTTCCCAGTGTGGAACACACGAGAGGCAACCATACATTGATATTTCACTCCCTCTCTTCTTCCCTTCCCCTCAAAAGATAAATAAACAAAATCTTTTTTTAAAAGACTTCACTCAAAAACAAAATAGAATGCCTTGAAGCATGGTGATGGAATTGGAGGGAGCCGATTCCACTTCCCCCTACACATGGGAGGAAAACCTGGCCAATCTACAGAGGAACAAAGCAAACATCCAACAGTACCCCAGTATATATAAAAATAAGAGACCAAAAATTGTAGTGGACACTGAAAAACCAGAAGGCAAGGAGAGCTCTTCAGGACAATAAGGTCCTACGGACCAGCACTGGGATGCCTCTGTAGCCCCAGGCCCAGTGCCTGGATCCTGTCTCCTGGTGCTGAGTCTACCACATACTCTTTGGGAGCCAAGGGCCTGCCACAGAGTCCTTGGGAGAGAGCTGGGTCAACTGCTCCCTCCCTCCCCTGACAAGCAGGGTTTGAGCAGCACCAGGAGAGACCTGGTTGCCTGAAGTCAGAGAGGGGAATAAGGACAAAGAGGCAAACACAAGGGTTAAGTTTGTGGTTGTTAGCTTCGGAGAGTTGAGAGCCCCACAGTGATGCACACTGACCCTGATGGTCACTGCTCTGGCTGGAGAATTAAGCTGTACTGAGCTGCAGGCTTGAGTAGGAGAAATTTCTCAAAAAGTAAAACTGTTTGGGGGATTCTCCTGTGACAGCCGCCGGGCTTACTCCCCATGGAGGCGGGCAGCAATCCCAAGGTTGTGCAGAAGTCTCTGTGTTCCCCCATAGCCCTGGATGGGTTCGTGCCCAAGCCCAAGGGACCAAGGCAGCCTGGCCTAGTGAGCACATACCCACACCCCAGCCCACAGTGAAACCCTCCTGAGAAACAAGCTCTGAAGAAGACCTGGATCCCCTGAGTGGAGTGCTGGGGAGAGGTGCCAGACTAGCTATTGGGAGAGGACTCCCAAGACTGGCTGAGTACATCTGGAAGGGAAAAAGGCCACACCAACCTCCCCTCAGCCTGCTTCAGCCAGTGAAACCAGAAAAACCACTTTGGATAGTAGAGGTGTTGGTTTTTTTTATTTTAAGTAATCTTTTATTTTTTTAATTTAATTATTGTTTTATCTTTCAATACCTTTTTCCTATCTTTTCTTCTTTCCTGTTTTATTCCTCCTTCCTTTCTTTCCAAACTTTTCACTTCTTCCTCCCTTCTCCTGCCTTTCTTTTTTTTTACCCACAAGTGAGACAAAAGACTTGAAACTGTGAAAAGACCAGAGTTGGGCCCAAAGAGGGGCCATCCATCCCAAAAGTAGAGACAGAGAGACAAATTTTACTTTGCTATAGCAGAGAAACTACAAATTACTGCATATTTGTATTATTATTTTTTCATTATTCTTATGTCTATTATTTTCATAGTATCTTTGTATTCCTCCTCTTTCTGTAAAGTCTTTACCTTGGCTGGTTACATTGTATCATTTTACAGGTTTCCCCTGTTCTCTCTTCCATGGTGTATTGCAAATTTACTATTCTTTTTTTTTCTTTTCTTTTCTTTTTTTTTAAATTTTATTTAGTTATTTTTCAAGTACAGTTTTTTTCTATTTTTCCCATCCCAGCCTCCCCTGCCCCCTGCTCCCCTCCTCCCTCCCATTTCCACCCCCCCCTTAGTTCTCGTCCCTGTGTCCTTCCTATTTGCTCCTCCAAATCCCTCCCCCTTTTTCCCCTTAACTTCCCTTCCTTCTCCCCCTCTGGTCACTATCCCCTTGTTCTCTATTTCAGTGTCTTTGTTTTTTGGGTTTTTTTTCCTGCTTGCTTGTTTGTTTTGTTGTTTAGCTTCCTGTTAAAGGTGAGATCATATGGTATTTGTCTTTCAGCACCTGGCCTATTTCACTCAGCATAATGCTTTCCAGTTCCATCCATGTTGTTGCAAAGGGTAGTAGCTCCTTCTTTCTCTCTGCAGCATAGAATTCCATTGTGTATATGTACCACAATTTTTCGATCCATTCATTTACTGACGGGCACCTAGGTTGCTTCCAACTCTTGGCTATTGTAAATTGTGCTGCTATGAACATTGTGGCGCATAGGTTCTTTGATATTGGTGTTTTAGGATTCTTAGGATATAATCCTAGCAGTGGAATTGCTGGGTCAAAAGGCAGGTCGATTTTCATTTTTCTGAGAAAAATCCATACTGTTTTCCATAATGGTTGTACCAGTCTGCACTCCCACCAACAGTGAACTAAGGACCCCGTTTCCCCACAACCCCTCCAACATTTGTTGGTTGTTGCTTTGTTTATGATAGCCATCCTGACTGGTGTAAAGTGGTATCTCATTGTGGTTTTAATTTGCATCTCTCTGATAGCTAATGATATTGAGCATCTCTTCATGTGTCTCTGAATGTTCTGTATGTCCTCCTTGGAGAAGTGTTTGTTCAAGTCCTTTTCCCATTTTCTAATTGGGTTGGGTGTCTTCTTAGAGTGGAGTTGTGTAAGTTCTTTGTATATTTTAGAGATTAAACCTTTGTCTGAGGTATCATTGGCAAATATATTTTCCCATACAGTTGGTTGTCTTGCTAATTTAATACTGTTTTCTTTAGCCATGCAGAAGCTTTTTATTTTGATGAGATCCCATTTGTTTATTCTTTCCTTTATATTCCTTGCTCTAGGGGACATATCCGTAAAACTGTTGCTGCATGGAATATCTGAGATTTTCTTGCCAATGTTCTCCTCTAGGACTTTAATGGTGTCACGGCTTATATTTAAGTCTTTTATCCACCTTGAATTTATTTTGGTGTATGGTGTAAGTCTGTGCTCAAGTTTCATTTTTTTGCATGTAGCTGTCCAGTTCTCCCAACACCATTTGTTGAAGAGGCTATCTTTACTCCATTTTATGTTACTGGCCCCCTTTGTCGAATATTAATTGACTGTAGAGAGTTGGGTTGATTTCTGGGCTCTCTGTTCTGTTCCATTGGTCTACGTGCCTGTTTTTATGCCAGTACCAGGCTGTTTTGATTACAGTGGCCTTGTAATACAGTTTGATATCAGGTATTGTGATCCCCCCTACTTTGTTCTTCTTTCTCAAAAGAGCAGCTGCTATTCGAGCTCGTTTATGGTTCCATATAAATTTTCTTTTTTTTTTTTTTTTTTTTTTACCAATGAAATTCTTTTTATTTTTTTTATTTTTTTTTATTTTTATTTTTTATTTTTTTTTAAATTTTATTTAGTTATTTTTCAAGTACAGTTTTTTGTCTATTTTTCCCATCCCAGCCTCCCCTGCCCCTTGCTCCCCACCTCCCTCCCATTTCCTCCCCCCCCTTAGTTCTCGTCCCTGTGTCCTTCCTATTTGTTCCTCCAAATCCCTCCCCCTTTTTCCCCTTAACTTCCCTTCCTTCCCCCCCTCTGGTCACTATCCCCTTGTTCTCTATTTCAGTGTCTTTGTTTTTTGGTTTTTTTTTTTCTGCTTACTTGTTTGTTTTGTTGTTTAGCTTCCTGTTAAAGGTGAGATCATATGGTATTTGTCTTTCAGCACCTGGCCTATTTCACTCAGCATAATGCTTTCCAGTTCCATCCATGTTGTTGCAAAGGGTAATAGCTCCTTCCTTCTCTCTGCAGCATAGAATTCCATTGTGTACATGTACCACAATTTTTGGATCCATTCATTTACTGATGGGCACCTAGGTTGCTTCCAACTCTTGGCTATTGTAAATTGTGCTGCTATGAACATTGTGGTGCATAGGTTCTTTGATATTGATGTTTTAGGATTCTTAGCCAGAAATCAACCCAACTCTCTACAGTCAATTAATATTCGACAAAGGGGGCAGTAACATAAAATGGAGTAAAGATAGCCTCTTCAACAAATGGTGTTGGGAGAACTGGACAGCTACATGCAAAAAAATGAAACTTGAGCACAGACTTACACCATACACCAAAATAAATTCAAGGTGGATAAAAGACTTAAATGTAAGTCATAACACCATTAAAGTCCTAGAGGAGAACATTGGCAAGAAAATCTCAGATATTTCACGCAGCAACTTCTTTACTGATATGTCCCCTAGAGCAAGGAATGTAAAGGTTCCATATAAATTTTCGAAGTGTTTGTTCTATGTCTGTGAAATATGCCATTGGTACTTTAATAGGTATTGCATTGAATCTGTATATTGCTTTGGGTAGTATGGACATTTTGATAATGTTAATTCTTCCAATCCATGAACAAGGTATATGTTTCCATTTGTTTGTGTCTTCCTTGATTTCGTTCTTCAGGGCTGTGTAGTTTTCTGCATACAGGTTTTTTACCTCCTTGGTTAGGTTTATTCCCAGATATTTTATTTTTTCTTTTTGCTATATCAAATGGGATTTTTCTCTTTATTTCTGCTTCTGCTGATTCACTGTTGGTATACAAAAATGCCTTTGATTTCTAGATATTGACTTTATAACCAGCTGTTTTGCCAAACTCATCAATTAGTTTGAGCAGTTTTTGGGTAGAGTCTATAGGATTTTCCATGTACACTATCATGTCATCTGCAAACAGTGACAGTTTTGTTTCCTCCTTTCCTATTTGGATGCCTTTTATTTCCTTTTTCTTGCCTGATCGCTGTGGCTAAAACTTCCAATACTATATTGAATACAAGTGGTGAAAGTGGACAACCTTGTCTTGTTCCTGATCTTAGTGGAAAAGCTTTTAGTTTTTTCACGTTGAGTATGATATTGGCTGTAGGTCTCTCATATATGGCCTTTATTATTTTGAGAAATGCTCCTTGTATTCCCACTTTGCTGAGTGTTTTTATCATAAATGGGTGTTGTACCTTATCGAAAGCTTTTTCTGCATCTATTGATATGATCATGTGAGTTTTGTCTTTGCTTTTGTTTATCTGATGTATTACATTTACTGATTTGCGAATATTGAACCATCCTTGCATTCCTGGGATGAATCCTACTTGATCATGGTGTATGATCTTTTTGATATATTGTTGGATGCGATTTGCCAATATTTTGTTGAGGATTTTAGCATCTATGTTCATCAGCGATATTGGCCTGAAGTTTTCTTTCTTTGTTGTGTCTCTATCTGGTTTTGGAATTAAGATGATGCTGGCTTCATAAAAAGAATTTGGGAGTTTTCCATTCTTCTGAATTTTTTGAAATAGTCTGCGGAGAATAGGGGTTAGCTCTTCCTTAAATGCTTTGTAGAATTCTCCTGTGAAACCATCTGGTCCAGGGCTTTTGTGTGATGGGAGTTTTTTGATTACTGCTTCAATTTCTTTTGCTGTTATCGGTGTGTTTAAATTTCTTCTTCTTTTTCATTGAGTTTGGAATACTGTATTTTTCTTGAAATGTGTTTATTTCCCCTAGGTTTTCAAATTTCTTGGCATACAGTTCTTCATAGTAATTTCTTACAATCCCTTCTATTTTTGTGGTATCAGTTGTAATCTCTCCTCTTTCGTTTCTGATTGTGTTTATTTTTGTCCTCTCTTCTTTTCTTGATGAGCCTACTTAAAGGCTTGTCTATTTTGTTTATCTTCTCAAAGAACCAACTCCTGGATTCATTGATCCTTAAAATTGTGCTTTTAGTTTCTATGTCATTTAATTCTGCTCTAATCTTGGTTATTTCCTTCCTTCTGCTTGCTCTGGGCTGTCTTTGTTGTTGTTCCTCAAGTTCTTGCAGGCGTAGGGTTAGGTTGTTTGTTTGAAATGTTTCTATCTTCTTTAGGTAGGCCTGTATTGCTATAAACTTCCCTCTCAGGACTGCCTTCGCTGTGTCCCATAAGTTTTGGGTTGTTGTGCGATCATTTTCATTTGTTTCCAGAAACTTTTTGATTTCTTCCCTAATTTCATTCTTGACCCATTCATTGTTTTATAGCATACCATTCAGTCTCCATGATTATACGTGCCTTGGGTTTTTTTCTTTGGGGTTGGTTTCTAATTTCAGTGCCTTGTGGTCAGAGAAGATGCTTGGTATGATTTCAATTTTCTTGAATTTGTTGAGGCTCCTTTTGTGTCCTATCATGTGGTCTATCTTTGAGAATGTTCCATGTACATTTGAAAAGAATGTGTATTTAGCTTCTTTGGGATGAAGGGCTCTATATATATCAGTTAAGTCCATTTCATCTAGGGTGTTGTTTAATGCCACAATATCTTTTTTGATAATTTGTTTGGAAGATCTGTCCATTTTTGATAGTGGGGTGTTCAAATCCCCTACTATGATTGTGTTGCTGTCAATATCTTTCTTGAAGTCCTCTAAGATTTTCTTGATATATTTGGGTGCCCCTATGTTTGGTGCATATATGTTTACAATGTTAATGTCTTCTTGGTGGATTCTTCCCTTGAGTATAATGAAATGACCTTCTGGGTCTCTCTTTACAGCATTTTTTTTGAAGTCTATTTTGTCTGATATGAGAATTGCTACCCCAGCTTTTTTTCTTGTCCGTTTGCTTGGAAAACTTGTTTCCAGCCTTTCACTTTTAGTCTGTGATGGTCTTTTGTCCTGAGGTGAGTCTCTTGTAGGCAGCATATGTGTGGGTCATGCTTTCTTATCCATTGAGCTATTCTGTGCCTTTTTATTGGAGAATTTAATCCATTTACGTTTAAGGTTATTATTGATAGGTACTTATTCATTGCCATTTTTGTACCTGTGTTCCTCTCTGTCTCCCTCTTATCCTTCCTTCCCTTAAAGCAGTCCTTTTAGTATTTCTTGTAGAGCTGGTTTGGTGGAGGCATATTCTTTTAGACTTCTTTTGTCTTGGAAGCTCTTTATTTGGCCTTCTATC
The DNA here is from genome assembly GCF_021234435.1 of Artibeus jamaicensis. Taxonomy (NCBI): domain Eukaryota; kingdom Metazoa; phylum Chordata; class Mammalia; order Chiroptera; family Phyllostomidae; genus Artibeus; species Artibeus jamaicensis. The sequence goes on along the minus strand of NW_026522028.1, from coordinate 1,540,358 downwards.
TTGATTGATAGACTTGCTGGGTAAAGTACCCTTGGTTGTAGGCCTCTGGTTCTCATTACTTGAAATATTTCTTGCCATTCTCTTCTTGCTTGAAGTGTTTCCATTGAGAAGTCAGTAGCTAACCTTATTGGGGCTCCCTTGTATGTTATTTCTTTTTTCTCCCTTGCTGCCTTTAAGATTCTCTCTTTGTCTTGGAATTTTGCCATTTTGATGATGATGTGTCTTGAGGTGGGCCTCCTTGGGTTCCTCTTGGTTGGGACTCTCTGTGATTCCTGGATTTGTGAGATTTTTTCTCTTATCAAATTAGGAAAATTTTCTCTCATTACTCGTTCAAATACGTTTTCTATCCCTTGTTCTTCTTCTTCTCATTAGGTATTCCTATTATTCGTATATTATTACGTTTCATATTGTCTTGCATTTCTCTTAATCCCTCTTCATTCTTTCTGAGCCTCTTTTCATTTTCTTGCTCTTTCTGTGAGATGCTTTCTACCCTGTCCTCCAACTCACTAATCCTATCCTCCGCTTCATCTATCCTACTTTGGAAACTTTCTACTGTGTACTTTAATTCGGAAATTGTATTCTTCATTTCCTCTTGTCTCTTGCTGATGGTTTCCATTTCCTTTTTGATGTTGCTGTAGTTTGCAGAGAGATCATTATAATTTCCCTGTAGTTTCTGGTAGCTCACTGTGAGCTCTTTGAGCTCTTTGAACTTCGTAATAACCAGTGCTTTGAATTCACTGTCTGATAGTTGATCAGCCTCTATTTCATCTAACATTCTTTCTGAAGTTTCTGCTTTTTCTTTCATTTGGGGATTGTTTCTTTGTCTTCCCATTGTTTGAGACTCTTCTTGTTAGTCTCTGCTTCCAAAATTGATCTGTTCTGAAACACTGGTTTTATGGTGTAAACTTCTGTGGTATGTTCCTTGTGAAGTTCAGTGGTACAGACTCCTTGAAGTTTCTTGATGTTCTTCGTCTCCACCTACACTCACGTTGGTCCTCGCACTGGTCTCTGCGTTGGTCGCCTACCACTGCTGAATGTCCCGGCTCTAGTAGCCGCCTCCTCAAGCACCCAGGCCCGTTACTAGGGCAGTGGCACAGAGGCTGGGAATGTCCTGGCTCCCGTATCTGGCTCTCTCTGTCACCCAGGGCCGTCACAGGGGCTTGGAGTGTTCCGGTTTCCGTACCTGACTCCCCGGCGTCTAGTCCTGTCTCTATGGCAGTGGCACAGAGGCTTAGAAAGTCCCAACTCCCGTACCTGATTCCCCCGTGTCCAGTCCCCTTGCTATGGCAGCAGCACAGGGGTTGTGACCCTCCCAGTTCCCGTAGAGGGATCCTCTGCCACCCCGGGCTGTCTCAGGGGTTTGGAGTGTCCCGGCTTCTGTACGTGACTCCCCTGCGTCCAGTCCCGTCGCTATGGCAGCGGCACAGGATTTGAGATCTTCCCGGCTCCCGTAGCTGGCTCCTCAGCTGCGTCACAGGGGTTTGGAGAGTCCCGGCTTCCGTACCTGACTCCCCAAAGTCCAGTCCCATCGCTATGGCAGCGGCACAGGATTTGAGATCTTCCCGGCTCCCGTAGCTGGCTCCTCAGGGTCCAGGCCTGTCTCTATGGCGGCGTCACAGGGGCCTTTGGTGTCCCAGCTCCTGCAACTGACCCTTCCGTTGCCCAGGCTAGTAGCTATGGCATGGGCACAAGGGTGTCCCCGCTCCGGTTCCTGACTCCTCTGTCTCCCAGGATCGTCCCAGGGGCTTGGAGTGTCCGGCTTCCGTACCTGACGCCCCGGCTCCCAGGCCTGTTGCTCTGGCGGCAGCACAGGGGCCGCGTGAGACCCAGCTCCGGTAGCTGACTCTGCCGCCGTTTGGTGTTTCAGCGTCGGTCACAATCTCTGGTCTTTTAATTTCATAAATGCTGGGTAACTGATGGTTTATTGTGCTGTTTCTCCATAGATCTGCCAGGATTTTCACCCATGAGTACAGGAGCTAGTATCCGCTCCATCTTACTCCATCGCCATCTTCCCAGCATCCCCAAATTTACTATTCTTTATGTCAATTATCTTCCTTTAGCACACTACTCAAAGCTCTATAACCCCTATTCTTGTTAACCAGATCACATAGATTTTGTCACATGATTGTTGCTTTAATATTATTGTAAATAATACCTGTTCCATACAATTGTAAATACTTCACAAAACCCCTCACAGATCTTAGCCCACTTCAGTTTCCTGAACTCTATTACTGTACTGGTTAACTCTATTCTCTCACACACTACACCTACCTACTCTTACCTTCCCTCAGAATCTGAGCTCCCACAACCTCCCTGCTTTCTAGATTCAATTCACAAATCTTCCATCCCCAACAAGGGTCTTAATTTCTTTCCATCCTTTCTTAAAAGTGGCTAGTTGGATTGAAGATCATGGTTAACACTATGAATAGCCAAAGGATCTCCTATCTCTTCTCTACCAGCTGCTACTGTAAATGTGATAGAATATTCTCCTGCTGTCATAAACCATTTTCCCTCCCCTCCAACTGATCACAGACACACACACACACACACACACACACACACACAAAGAGTAGGTGGAAGCAGTGAACACCAGGATACCCACTGGAAGAGGAAACCAAACAAAGGAGCAACCAACAGAAGAAGGTGAAGGAGGGAGTGAAAAACATACAAACCGCAATTCAAGACCTATCTGGAAATACAACTAAATAGTGGAGAAACTACCCAGTACAAACAACTAAACAAGAGCAAAAGAGAATCCTCAAAACCTTGTACACATGAAAGAACTAGTTTCAACACAACCCGCCTTCAGCAGCACAACAAACTACAATAGGCGGTGGACAGAGGGACCACCAGCTAATCAGCTGGTGGGAATAACCCACAAAAGTAAGACCCCAAAACAATCAAAACCGAAAGACAAACACAGAGCCAACTTAAAGGACAGCCCAAGACTAGTGAGATCAGGATATCAAGGAGACCACACCACTAAATCTCAAAGGTATCATACCACAGAAGTTCCCACCATAAACCCAGGGAGCCAGAACAACCCAATTTAAGAAGCTGAAGCTAACAACAAGAGTCTCACCAAAAATGTGAAGTCAATGAACCAATCTCAAAATGAAAGAAAAGGAGGAAGCCTCAGAAAGAAAGCTAGATGAAATAGAGGCAAGTCAGCTATCAGATATGGAATTCAAAGCACTAGTTATCAGGAAGTTCAAAGAGCTCACAAGGAGCTACCAGAAAGTACAGGGGAAGTACAGTGAACTAACTGCAAACTATAGCAACATGAAAAAGAAAATAAAGACTATCAACAAGGGCCAAGACGAAATGAAGAATACAATTTCTGAACTGAAGAACACAGTGCAGGAATCAAAAGCAGAATTGATGAAGAAGAACATCAGATTAGCGAGTTGGAGGATAAAGTAGGAAAAATTACCCAGAACAAGCAAGAAAAAAGAGGCTCAGAAAAATTGAAGAAGGATTAAGAGAAATGCAAGAAATACGAAATGTAATCATATCCAAATAATAGGGATACCAAAAGGAGGAAAAGAGCAAGGTATAGAAAACATATTTGAAAAAGTAATGATGGAAAACTTCCCTAATTTGATGAGAGAAAAAGTCACAGAAATCCAGTAATCACAGAGAGTTCCAATCAAAAGGAAACCCAAGAGGACAACTTCAAGACACATCATCATTGAAATGGCAAAATTCCAAGACAAAGAGAGAATCTTAAAGGCAGCAAGGGAGAAAAAAGAAGTAACATACAGGGGAGCCAAAATAAGGATAGCTGCTGAGTTCTCAATGGAAATGCTCCAAGCAAGAAGAGAATGGCAAGAAATATTCCGAGTAATGAGAACCAGAGGCCTGCAACAAAGACTACTGTATTCAAAAAGGCTCTCAATCAAGATAGAAGGCCAAATAAAAAGCTTCCAAGACAAAAGAAGTCTAGAAGAATACACCTCCATCAAACCAGTTCTGCAAGACATGCTAAAGAGATTGCTTTAAGAAAAGAAAGGAGAGGTATACATAGAGGGACTTCCGCCAAGATGGAGGCATAGGTGGATATCCGTGCCTTCTCACACAACCAAGTTTACAGACAACTAAATATTAGCAACAGAAAACACAGCCAGACACGGAAAATTGAACTTTTCGAAAGTCAGTTAACAACAAATTCTTCAGCCTGATCTGTAAGGGGTGAAACCAGCGGCTGGTGGAGCGGGGTTGCACAGGAAAACTCGGTGGGACAGACTCAGGCTTGCAGAATCCAGGGGCAGGGTTGGACCTAGTGAGCAACCAAGCGAGCGACCAAGTGAGCAACTGAGCTAGCGACTGCGGGGGAGACAGCAGGGGAGCAGGGCTTCGTGTTGACTGTGGTCGTGCATTTGTGCGCGGGCGGACAGGCGAGGGAGTGGGCGGTTGGACCGGGACCCAGTGGGTCCCCACAGCAAATTGCAGGGAGGGCGCCACCATTTCCCTGCTCTGACCCCACCTCCACCTACAGCGTCATAACCCAGCGACTCTGAGTGGCCCGGCCCAGGTGAACCACCTAAGGTTCTGCTCCTCACCCAGCTGTGAGAAACAGCAGAGGGGGTCGCCATTTCCCCGCTCTGGCCACGACCCCACATACAGCTTCACAACCCAGGGACCTGGGAGTCCAAGGCACCGCTTCTCATACTTAATGAGCACGAAAAGACCAAAAATGGCTCAAGAAGATCTCAAAGCCCCAGAGCCTATAAATCTAAGTGATGAAGAAATAGCAAAACTCTCAGACGCACAGTTTAAAACACTGGTGATCAGGATCCTCACAGAACCGGTTGATTATAGCCACAAATTAGACAAATATATGAAGGTGAAACTAATTGAAATGAATGGAAGTGCACAGGACACCAATAGCAATGAAAAGGAAACTGGGACTCAAATCAATGGAGTGTACCAGAAGAAAGCATATAATGGCCAAATAGAAAAGAGTCAAGAAGCAAGAATTCAAAGAAATGAGGAGAGTCTTAGGAACCTCCAGAACATCTTTAAACGCTCCAACATCCGAATTATAGGGGTACCAGAAGGGGGAAAGGCACAGCCACCAGTGGAAAACTTATTTGAACAAATAATAAAGGAGAATTTCCCCAATCTGGCAAAGGAAATAGACTTCCAGGAAATCCAGGAAGCTCAGAGAGTCCCAAAGAAGTTGGACCCAAGAAGGAACACACCAAGGCACATCATCATTGCATTAGCCAAAATTAAAATGAAGGAGAGAATCCTAGAAGCAGCAAGAGCTAAGGGGACAGTCACCTACAAAGGAGTCCTCATCAGACTATCAGTGGATTTCTCAAAAGAGACCTTACAGGCAAGAAGGGGCTGGAAAGAGGTATTCCAAGTCATGAAATCCAAAGACCTACAACCAAGATTGCTCTATCCAGCAAAACTTTCATTTAGAATGGAAGGACAGATAAGGTGCTTCTCAGATAAGATCAAATTCAAGGAGTTCATCATCGCCAAGCCCTTATTATATGAAATGTTAAAGGGACTTATCGAAGAAAAAGAAGTTAAAGAAACATGAACAGTGAAAGGACAACAAACTCACAGTTATTAACAACCACACCTAAAACAAAAGCAAACTAAAAGGACAACTAGATCAGGAGTGGAAACATAGAAATGAAGATCTCAAGGAGGGTTAGCAAGAGGGGAGTGGGAGGAGGAGAAGGGGGAGAAGGTACAGAAAATAAGTAGCATAGACAGTAGATAGAAAATAGATGGGGGGCAAGAATAGTATGGGAAATATAGAATCTAAAGGACTTGAGACACATGGTCATAAACTAAAGGGGGGTAATGGTGGGGACGGGGGGTAGGGTGGAGGGGAATAAAAGGGGGAATAGAACAACTGTAACAGCATAATCAATAAAAAATTTAAGAAAAGAAAAGAAAGGAAATGAGAGACACAGAGGAACACAGGTACAAAAACGGCAATGAATAACTACATATCAACAATAACCTTAAAGGTAAGTGGATTAAATGCTCCAATCAAAAGACAGAGAATAGCTGAATAGATAAGAAAGCATGACCCACACATATGCTGCCTACAAGAAACCCACCTCAGGACAAAAGACCTAAACATATAGAAAATAAATGGCTGGAAACACATTTTCCAAGCAAACGAACAGGAAAAAAATCCAGGGTAGCAATATTCATATCAGAAAAAATAGACTTTAAAAAAGGGCTATAAACAGAGACCCAGAAGGTCACTTCATAATATTCAAGGGAAGAAGACATAAACATTGTAAATATATATGCATCCAACATAGGAGCACCCAAATATATAAAGAAAATATTAGAGGACATCAAGAAAGATATTGACAGCAACACAATTATAGTTGGGGATTTTAACACCCCACTGTCAAAAATAGACAGATCTTCCAAACAAAATATCAACAAAGATATGGTGGCATTGACCAAAGCCCTAGATGAAATGGACTTACCCGATATACATAGAGAGCCCATTGCCACGGTCCAACTGCAGCGGGTCTAAGGGTCCCCTAGAGGTGAAGGTAGGAGTCGGCAAGGAAATCAGGCAACTATGCAGCTCAAGGCAGGTGATGCTCTGAAGACCTTTATTGAAAGTAAGGCTGAAGCTTTTATACTATTCTAGCTGGCAAGTGATTTCAGCTGGCAAGCGATTTCGGATTCGTTGGCTTTTGCAGTTACTGTTACTATGCTTCTTGATCTGAACAGGAACTTGGCTGTCTGCCTTGGTTAGGCTGTCGCAGGGGGCCTATTCTTATTCTGCATTTTAGATATGTCTAAAATTGACTCAAGGGGTAAACATGCCCTCCATGCCACGTCCACCAGGTTGGAAAATGCTTCTTTGAAGTCTTGGACCTCCCCTCCTGACTTTGTCAAGGAAGGGATCCAACTGTGGACGTGGCAGCCCTTCAATCCAAAGAAGCTAAATACACATTCTTTTCAAACGCACGTGGAACATTTTCAAAGATAGACTACATGATAGGACACAAAACAAGCCTCATAAAATTCAAAAACTTTGAAATCATACCAAGCACTTTCTCTGACCCCCAGGGATTGCAACGAGAAACGAACCCCAAAGGAAAAAACCCAAAACACTCAAAATCATAGAGATTGAATAGCATGCTATTAAACAATGAATGGGTCAAGAATGAAATTAGGGAAGAAATCAAAAAGTTTCTGAAAACAAATGAAAATGAACTCACAACAACCCAAAACTTATGGGACACAGTGAAGGCAGTCCTGAGAGGGAAGTTTATAGCAATACAGGCCTACCAAAAAAGATAGAAACATTTCAAACAAACAACCTAACACTATGGCTACAAGAACTCGAGGAACAGCAACAAAGACAGCCCAGAGCAAGTAGAAGGAAGGAAATAACCAAGATCAGAGTAGAATTAAATGACATAGAAACTAAAAGCACAATTCTAAGGATCAATGAATCCAGCAGTTGGTTCTTTGAGAAGATAAACAAAATAGATAAGCCTTTAAGTAGGCTCATCAAGAAAAAAAGAGAGAGGACACAAATAAACACAATCAGAAATGAAAGAGGAGAGATTACAACTGATACCACAGAAATAGAAGGGATTGTAAGAAATTACTATGAAGAACTGTATGCCAAGAAATTGGAAAACCTAGGTGAAATGGACAAATTTCTAGAAAAATGTAATCTTCCAAAACTCAATGAAGAAGCAGAAAGCCTGAACAGACTAATAACAGCAGATGAAATTGAAACAGTAATTAAAAAACTCCCATCACACAAAAGCCCTGGACCAGATGGTTTCACAGGAGAATTCTACAAAGCTTTTAAGGAATAGCTAACCCCTATCCTTCACAGACTATTCCAAAACATCCAAAATGATGGAAGACTCCCAAACTCTTTTGATGAAGCCAGCATCATCCTAATTCCAAAACCAGATAGAGACACAACAAAGAAAGAAAACTTCAGGCCAATATTGCCGATGAACATAGATGCTAAAATCCTCAACAAAATTTTGGCAAAACCACATCTAATAATACATTAAAAAGATCATATACCATGACCAAGTGGGATTCATTCCAGAGATTCAAGGATGGTTCAACATTCGCAAAGTAGTAAATGTAATACATCACATAAACATAAGCAAGACAAAAATTACATAATCATATCAACAGATGCAGAAAAAGCTTTTGATAAGGTACAGCACCCATTTATTATAAAAGCACTCAGCAAAGTGGGAATAGAGGGAGCATTACTGAACACAATAAGGGCCACGTATGTGAGACCTACAGCCAACATCATACTCAATGGTCAAAAACTAAAAGCTTTTCTACTAAGATTAGGAACAAGACAAGGTTGTACACTTTTACCACTCCTATTTAATGTAGTATTGGAAGTTTTAACCACAGCAATCATACAAGAAAAGGCATCCAAATCAGAAAGGAGTAAACAAAACTCTCAATGTTTGCAGGTGACATGATAGTGTATATAGAAAATGGTATAGATTCTACCAAAAAACTGTTCAACCTAATAAATGAATTTGGCAAAACAGTGGGAGGCAAAGTCAATATCCAGAAATCACAGGCATTTTTGTAAATTAACAATGAAACAGCAGAAGCATAAATCAAGAAAAAAATCCCATTGGATATAGCAAAAAGAAAAATAAAATCCCTAGGAATAAACCTAACCAAGGAGGTAAAAGACTACGCAGAAAGCTACAAAACACTGAAGACAGAAATGAAGGCATGGATCAGAAGAATTAACATCATCAAAATGTCCATACTACCCAAAGCAATTCACAGATTAAATGCAATGCCTATTAAAGTACCAATGGCATATTTCACAGACATAGAACAAACACTTCAAAAATATATATGGAACCATAAAGAACCCTGAATAGCAGCTGCAATTTTCAGAAAGAAGAACAAAGTAGGAGGGATCACAATACCTCAAACCAAACTGTATTACAAGGCCACTGTAATCAAAACAGCCTGGTACTGGCATAAAAACAGGCACATAGACCAATGGAAAAGAACAGAGAGCCCAGAAATCAACCCAACTCTCTACAGTCAATTACTATTTGACAAAGGGGGCAGTAACATAAAATGGAGTAAAGATAGCCTCTTCAACAAATGGTGTTGGGAGAACTGGACAGCTACATGCAAAAAAATGAAACTTGAGCACAGACTTACACCATGCACCAAAGTAAATTCAAGGTGGATAAAAGACTTAAATATAAGCTGTGGCACCATTAAAGTCCTAGAGGAGAACATTGTCAGGAAAATCTCAGATATTTCATGCAGCAACATTTTTACTGATATGTCCCCAAGAGCAAGGGACATAAAGGAAAGAATAAACAAATGGGATCTCATCAAAATTAAAAGCTTCTTTATGGCTAAAGAAAACAGTATTAAAAGAAAAAGAGAACCAGCTGTATGGGAAAACATATTTGCCAATGATACCTCAGACAAGGGGTTAATCTCCCGAATATACAAAGAACTTACACGACTCCACTCTAAGAAGACAATCAACCAATTAAAAAGTAGGCAAAGGACTTGAACAGACACTTCTCCTAGGAGGAAATACAGAGAATCCAGAGACACAGGAATAGATGCTCAATATCACTAGCTATCAGAGAGATGCAAATTAAAACCACAATGAGATACCACTTTACACTGGTCAGAATGGCCATCATAAACAAAGCAACAAACAACAAGTATTGGGAAGGTTGTGGGGAAAAGGGGTTTCTAGTTCACTGTTGGTGGGATTGCAAACTAGTACAAGCACTATGAAAAACAGTATGGAATTTTCTCAGAAAAATAAAAATGGACCTGCCTTTTGACCCAGCAATTCCACTGTTAGGAGTATATGCTAAGAACCCTGAAACACCAATCCAAAAGAACCTATGCACCCCAATGTTCACAGCAGCACAATTGACAATAGCCAAGAGTTGGAAGCAACCTAGGTGCCCATCAGTAAATTAATGGATTCAAAAACTATGGTATATTTACACAATGGAATTCTATTCAGCAGAAAGAAAGAAGGAGCTACTACCCTTTGCAATAGCATGGATGGAACTGGAATGTATTATGCTGAGTGAAATAAGCCAGGTGGTGAAAGACAAATACCATATGATCTCACTTTTAACATGATCCTAAACAACAAACAAACAAGCAAAATATAACCAAAGACACTGAAACTGAGAACATGCTGACAGGGACCAGAGGGGAGAGGGGAGAAAGTTTCAGGGGAAAAGGGGAAGGATTCACAGGAACAAGTATAAATGACACATGGACAACAACTAAGGGGGGTGGAAATCGGAGGGAGGTGGGGATTATTGGAGGGTAGACTAGGGTGGGAGTAAAAGAAAACTGTACTTGAACAACACTTTAAATAAATAAATTTAAATTTAAAAAAAGAAAACAGATTTTATGGGAAACCACTTACATAACATGTCCAAACAAAAGCCACGCATTATTATTTTCCTATGGCAAGAACAAGAATAGAGATCTTGGGACCATGACATTTTCATACTTTGATTTAATTTCCTCCACTAATAACCATCCAACTTTAGAAAGCAGTATAAGTGTATGTCATACATTTCTAGAATGGAAAGAGATGATATTGCCTGGTTAGTTTGAGCTTTCTGGCTAAGAGCACAGAAGATCAAAAAGTGATATCAAACCATATGGTTAATGGACATTAGAAAACTGTTAGGTTTTTCCATTTAGTAAGTAGAATTTACTCAATATCCTTCATTAATGCACTAGCTGCTGAGGTTCACAAGAACCCTGTGGAGAACATTCTGTCAAAGCTGACACTTTGGAGAGTGTGACTTCAAACAGATGGGAGTATTGCTGGGCTCATATGTTGATTATTTCATTCTCTGGTTTTAGCTGTATCAGTGAATACATTAGTTGAATGGTATGTAGCTATACAGAGCTTAGAGAAAAACAAACAGAAAAATGACTTCAGCAAGTTCCTGGCAACATATTTAAGTATAAATAGGGATTTCAATAAGATGTTCAGGGCAGTTTCTATTTTCAGATGTGCAAGTTTAGGCAATAGGTATTACATTCATCACTGCTGACAAGAAAAAGTCACCCTAATTGCATGTGATCTCATTTCATGTAACACAGCATTTGTAGGCATAAAAGGAACACTGCCCCAAGAGAGGACAAACAACCTGTGGTTAACAGTCCAGTACAGGTCCTGACACAGAAATTCATCATAGGAGGAAAACACTTAGAACTAAACTGTGTGGACAGAACATTGTGGACAGAATGTTCCTTATATTTATTTCAGCTAAATTCTGAATGATACAAGTGAGCAAATTGTGAAAGAGTCATGCGTTACTTTTAAATTTGTATCCTTAAGTAAAATAGTATACTTACCTAAGTTAAATGATCCACCAGAATAACGCTTCTCAATTTATCAAAAGATTTTTAAGCTGAAATTGGTCTCTGTTTATTTCACATAATGCTGGTTTGCTATTTTTGGAGACATTTCCTTTAGGAGTTAGCATAATTCTAGACACATAATTTAACACATAATTCTAGAATTTTCTTTTAATATTTTTATTTTATTTTATTGTTGGTACAGTTGTCTGTCTTTTCTCCCCACCACTCTCCCCACCCCAGCTCTCCTCACTTCCCTCCCCTGGTTCCACCCATCCCTTGGTTTTACCCATGGGTCCTTTTATAGTTGTTCCTGAAATTTTAAAAAGTCTGTTTGAACTTTAGTTCTATCATTTACTAACAGTGTGACTTTGAGTGTCAGTTCCTTTATCTGTAATTGGGATAAAATAGTCCCTCCCTTATAAGCTTCTTCTGAAGATTAAATTATGGTTATAAACTGATATTATTTTAACTCTGATATATTCATCATTTCCACTCACTGAACATCATTGCATACAGAATGACTCAAATTATTTTACATTTCTTGACCTTTAAATTGCTAGTAAATCCCATGAGTTTCTCATACATTACATAATTTCTATGTCACAGGCATTTGTATCATGATTTTATTCACTCTACAATCAAGTATATTTAACTTTCAATGGCAGAGATTAATTTAATCAATGGCAATTCTTTAGAAAATCTAACTATTTAGCACTTGAAACGATTATAGGTATAGGAGGTAAGGATGGACAAGTGAGATGTTATGTCTCAGCCAAATGATCATAGAATGTACAGGAAAATAACCCTGGAATGAACATAAGGATGCTTATGTTCTTCTGAATCAGTATTTCAAGTTTCTTCAGGTATATTTGCAGAAGTGGAATCACATGATCATAGGGCAGTTCCACTTTTAATTATTTGGAAAACTCCAAACTCTTTTCCATGGTGGTTGTACCAGTCCGCATTCCCACCAACAGTGCCTTAGGGTTCCCTTTTCTCCACATCCTCACCAGCACTTGCTGTTTGTAGATTTATTGATGATAATCATTCTGACAGGTGTGAGGTGATATCTCATTGTGATTTTAATTTGCACTTCTCTGATGATTAATAACATTGAGCATCTTTTCATATGTTTACTTGTTATCTGTATTTCTTCTTTGGAGAAATGTCTATTCAGGTTGTTTGCCTATTTTTTAATTGCATTGTTTGCTTTACCATGCTGAGTTTTATAAGTTCTTTATAAATTTTGGATATTGACCCCTTATCAGGTGTATCATAGACAAATTGTTCTCCAATTCCATAGGTTGTCTTTTCATTTTGTTGATGGTACCTTTGTTGTGCAAAAACTCTTTAGTTTAATCTAATACCATATGTTTATTTTTCTTTTGTTTCTCTTGCCTAAGGTGATATATCAGAAAAAAATATTACTACAAGGAACGCCTGAGATTTTATAGCCAAGATTTGAAAGCAGCCCAAGTGTCTATTAATAGATGAGTGACTAAAAAATCATGGTACATTTACACAATGGAATACTACTTGGTTGTCAAAAAGAAGGAAATCTTGCCTTTTGCATCAACATGGATGGACATGGAGATTATTGTGCTAAGTGAAATAAGCTAGTCAGAGAAAGATAAATAGCATATGATTTCACCTATATGTGGAATCTAATGAACAAAATAAGCTAACAAAATAGAAACAGAGTCTTAGATGCAGAGAACAGACTGACAGCTGTGAGAGGGCAGAGTCATTGGGGGACAGGGTAAAATGAATGAAGGCACTAAGAACAAAAAAGCTTATAGACTCAGGCAACAGTATTGGTGATTATCAGAGGGAAAGAGTGTGGGGCAAGGTAAGAGAAGAGAAAGGAAAAGGAAAGCTGTACCTGTTGCTTTCGCTGTTAATGGAGAAGCTTCAGAATAGTAGTGGAGATGTCATCGGGTGAAAATACTGGAGTGTATGCCCCTGCAGTTTTTAGCATATGTTGTTAACCCCCTTGTGTATGATTCCACTGCAAAATATGAAGAAGTGGACCAGCTGATGTCTCTTACCACTTCTTGCAAAAAAAAGAAAAAAAGTTGTTCTCAGAACACAAATGGCATAATATAACTACAAATAAACTTAAAGAGTGGACTCATTTATTACTTTAGCAAAATGAATAATAATTAGTCTGCACCTCCATGGGGACTGGAATCACAGACACATAAGGAACAATAGCCTAGCTGGAAATACAGGTAAAATGAACACATTGCTATAGTACCCATAGCACCCACTTGTCAGTATAATGGCAGAGAGTGAGGCAAAGCCCCAAGCAGGAGGCCCCAAGTCATGACTGAACATGGAGAAAATCCATGAAGACTTCTAAGAAGAAGCTATATCTAAGGTGAGAGCAGAACACTTGCTTTCAGTTCCTATGTAAGAAAGCAAAGACATTTTTTATCTGTCTTCCCACCTGGACTATTCATTCTTTATGTTCCCATGTTTCCAATTCCCTTAGGGGTCTAAGGAAAGGATCATTAATTTTTCTGATGTAATAAATGAGTAGGTTTTCTGAGTTTCTCTATGGTCTTAGCAAGTGCAAACACAAGATCTGCAGTGTTCAGGGAACTATATGGTTCTGGGTGGGGCTGGGCCAGAGGGAAGAGGGGGCATAAAAAAACAAGCCTGAGGTTAGCAGAGGCCAGATCATGAAAGGTCATGTAAGTCATTCTCAAGGAATACATTTATTCCAAATGTCATGAGGTGCCATGGAAAGATTTTTAAGTATGAAATCACATGACCCTATTTTCATTTTAGAAAGCACATGCTTCAGCAGTGAAGAGAAAGGATGATGGAAGGATGAAGAATGTCAGAATGTGTGGAAGTTCAGATAGAAATTATGGGAGCCAGTGCTAACACAATAACATAGGAAAAGGAAAAGAAACATAAAAGAAGCATATGTGTTTCAAGTTTAAAAGTATTTACATGGTAGAAAAGTCTAGATGTGGCATATGATTGGATGTAGGAAAACAGTATATATGTATCTAGTATCCTTCATTATAAAGATACTAGTGAAGTTAGATGCATTGTAAAACCAATGGAAGGAACATGATATCACACAATAGCCAGTATGAATATTTTAAATTGAGTAGCAATGATGACCTAGTTGAGGTTATAGAGCATGTCTTTGATTTGGAACTAATTCCCTTTTATGATTTTCTTTACAAATAAATGGTGTCTTGGCAGGTATATGAGTGTCTAACCACTATGTTGTACACCTGAAACTAATACAAAATAATATTGAATATAAACTGTAATTAAACTGTATATAATACTGAATATAAACTGTAAAAAAATTTAATAAATGATGGCTTGGTAGCAATGGTAAATAAAATATGTTATGGAGGTGAGCGAGGTTTAGTAATATACCAGCAGAAATTCTAGGTGGTGAGGAATTATTGAGTGATGACCACACCGAAGTGGATGAAATCAGTGTCTGTGATGGTTTTTGTCATTCTTACACTGGAAGATTTAGGGGGGAAAGTGAGGAGAGAGAATAATTTTATAGATGTAAGAACTGGAATAAAGTTAGGTAGACTAAGAGACAAAAAAGAGAGCTGTGAAAGGAAATAGACAGAATGAGAAAAAAGAAAGTTGTGTTTCAGTTATGTAGATCAAAGATGCAACCTAGGTCAAATAAATAACTCAGTGGGTATTTAACATTTGGCTCTTCATCGGGTTTTAATCCCGAGGACATCTGTCCTTCAAGGACTCTTTTTAATTATGAAGATGTTATGCTTTGTTCATTTTACACACTGGCCCTATTTCCCTCTTTTACAGCAATGATACATTTTTTTTGTCATTGTAAAGTGAGACCATCTCCAATATTCAGCACTAATTTTTTGAAAATACATATTTGCAGATGGGTTGTTGAGTGTGACTGTTTTATTAGTATTAGGAACCGCTATAGCTTTTAATCCAAAAGAGGGGATACAGCTCATTGCTTATTTTAGGAACGAATGGGAGTCTTTATCTGTGTTTACGAGTTTGCCAAAGCACCTGAGGGTAATTCAATTCCATTCAGGGTGGAAGTATCATTTAGATTTTACTCTTCATATATAGATGCAGCTACATTGGCAATATTGTTTTCCTTCTGGCCATCCACTGATGCAGGATGCTATAGGCAATTTTAGACCAACATTCTCAGTTAATATTTCTGGCATGGTCTTTACGTTGTTCACAGCTGGCCTTAGGCAGGAATGGAGTGTACTGCTAAATGTGGCAGTACATTTCTTGTGACTTTCTTACTTCTCTCAACTTTCCAAGAATCCAGTTAAAACACTAAATGACTGCAAAATAGCAATAAGAAGACAAAAGCCATCCTATATATTCAGTAAACATTTATTTGGTTTCCATTCTATCAACTATTCTACTAATTTAATATTCCAAATTCAATAAACTCTTAACACCAAAATTCAAACAAACCAGGGCTCACTTATGAAATTAATGATGTTGAAATGTCTTTATTTTATTTCATTTTTGTCGGTTTAATTGTCATGAAGCTGTTTAGATACCCAGGCTCAGACTGGTGAAGAATGTAGAGTAAAATATTCAATATGCTATTAAAATATGACAGTGCTTATTTTTTTAAGTGGAAAAACAAATCTCTAGATGAATCAGGGACTTCGAGCATATAATTAACAATTCTATTTGAGACTATATCTGGTGAAATGATTGATAAGAAACTTGAATACATACACAATAATATCAGAGGTTTTCTTGGAATCCATGGTGATGATCAAAATAATAAGATAGTGATATCTAAAGTAAGAAAATAATTGTTTTTAGATATAAATTAGTATAAAATATAAAAGATGGTTTAATTCAACCTCCTCTGAAAATGCCAGTGTTTAGACTCAGTACTGATTTTTCTTATAGAGAGGCTGAACAGCAAACTGGGAGGCAGACTACTTCATTATGAAAGTTCTAAATTAGTTTAGTAAAAAAGTGCCATGGTGGGCTGAGTGTGGAACAGATAGGTTAGAGAATAGGAGCATGTTCTTTGAAACCAAAACGCCTAGTTTAGAAGCTAACTCTACCAGATTGTAGTTGTGTGACCTTTAACAAGTGACTTAACCACCAGTTTTTGGTTTCCCTGTTTGTAAAATGAAGGTAACTTAGTACCTATCTCCTCAGAGTATTCTGAGAATTAAATTAGTCACTGTGTATAAAGAATTTACTGTTTATAAAGCAGTTTAAGTGCCCTTGAATTGCTTGATATTGTTTTATTACAATTATTTTAGCAATACCAATATTGTATCCATTGAAATGTGTCTATTTTGAGACATGTTTCAAATTTTCTATTGTGAGACATGTTTCTGGCTTTCAGTGTGAGAAAGCCAGAAGACAGTATATGATCCAACTATTTGAACTGGGGTAGAATGATCCGCCTGTATAATTGTAAGGGAGATTTTCTCTGCTAGATTCCTTCCTGGGGAACCAGTGAGGTGTGAATAAGAAAGAAGATGCAAACATTTTTCTCAAAGATTTTTGTATTTGGAGACAAAGCTCTATCTAAATGATATGAGCAATACTGAAAAGACTCAAGTATGAGAATAAAAGGCATTCCCTGTCATTTTATTTACCTTAGGTAAGTCATTATTTTTCAATTTTCTACCAATTATTCACTCCCACTTCTGAGTGTCCAACCTACCAACAGCAGAGAGAAATGCCAAGACTCCAACACAGTATAATGTGAGAGAAAACACAATGACCTACTGGGTGGAAAGTTGATTACACACAATTCCTTACACCATTTAGGGAGCCATGATTTGTCCTTTTACCATTACCATCATCAGTGGACTTACAAAATCCTTCATTTATCAGCCTGGTATTCACGCACACATTGTAAAATCTATTTCACAGCAAAGAAAATACATGAATTCTGTCGTACTTATTCACTGTTTTTTACCATGTCCCACAACTCACAGAAATCAGCCAAACTGTGGAAGAACTTATTGAAGGCTCAACATGGTACCATCAATTGACAACACATTGTGAGTTTGGATATCTGTACTTAAAGGCCCAGTATGTGCTCTTGAACCAATGCCCAATATGATGCCATTTTTTCATAGCCAAAGTACACAAGGTAATATACCAAGAGGTAGATGTGCCCCCTCTAACTATTGCCACTGATAATATATGAATGAAAATTTGGGTCAGTAGTTTTGTGCTTTCCTGGCATAGATTATTAACTACTACCCTCTGAAAAGGAATACTTCCACTAGGGTTATAAGAATTCTTCCAGTAAAGTGAAAGCTGAAATCTCCAGCTGTCTTATTTGATATGGGATTCCCATCAATGTAAGTACCAAAAAATTACTTGATTTTGTTAATTGATTCTGATTATTAAGAGGAAATGTGGCAGCTGCTATACACCTGAGTTAAGATGGATATGTATAAAGTATGAAATTCAATTGATTCTCTAGAAGACTTCTTTACAATTCTGAGTTTGATGGTAAAAGTTGATGGAAGGTATAGCAACCAAATGCAGGCAGAACTCCAAGGATTCCAACCCTTAGGAATGACGGTTAAACGGCTATGATCAAGCTGAGAGCAAAGTAAATACTAAGTAAGGAAGAATAAGTTTATAAATACCACTATTACATTGTGACCAATTACAGAAATTAAGACTTTAGAATCTGAGCAAGTATTTTTCTGCTTAGAAAAATATATAAGCAGCATAATCACCAACACATTTGTGTCAGTTCTCTTTACCCCAAGTTCCACAACAACAAGACCTATTCACCCAGATAGATGTTTGTACATACAATGGGTTGCACTTCAGAAGAGCAGCCCTGAAGTTAGTGGACCTGAGTCTTTTCATAATGAACAGTAAGCATGAGTTCTCTTTAATCCAAATGAAAACATTGTCTTTAGTGGAAAGTAAGTGAGCCTCCTCTTTGATCCAATGAGAGACACTGTATCTATCTTTCAAGGCTTGTAACTTACACAAACATCCTTAAAGAAACAATTCAGAAAAATGCAGTGCCTTAATGCACAAAATATCTAGAAATATAATTTTTTTCAGAGAAAATTGTCTCCTAAGAGACTAGCTTTGCAGTCTAAGGCTGATCTCTTCATCGTGACTTGCTCTCCACTGCCTCGGAAATGAATTATCAGTGCACTGTCTCCTGGAATATTTTTGACTCAAGGTCTTTATGTCTAATAAAAGAACTACAGGAAAGAGTACCTTGTGGTTTTAAATAATGTGAACTCTCAGAAATAGAGTCAATAAGGTATAATAGCTCTGAAATTCACTTCCTGAATGCACACACATACACAATGGAGAAAACAAAAGAGGTTAGTCAAGATTTGCTTTATGTTGTGAGGGAAAACTCCTGTTCAGCAATAGCAAGATACACAAAATGCTCTTTTCATGGAAACAAAGATCTTGTTTCTCTTCAAAAAAAAATCAAGTTATAATAACACATGGCAGTCAGACCTAAGAGCAAACCTCTGTGTCTTGGTTTAAAAAAAAAAAGATGTGTTGGCCAGGGAGAATATTCTACCCCTGTTTAGTCTGAAAATTAAGTAAAAGAGGTGGATTCATTTTTTCCCAGGAGAAGGAAGGAAGGAAAAGAAAAGGGAAAGAGAGAGACCAAACAACGGAGAACCTTGGAAAAATACAAACATGGACTTGGTATACCTGGATTTTAACCACAGTTCTGTTTCTTGCTAGCCATATGACTTGTATAAATTGAGCTTCTCTGAGCCTCACTTTTTTATTTTTAAAATACAGTGCTACCAATATATTAGAAATAATTTATGTGAAGTACTTAGCACATGATTGTTATTCAATCCAAGTTAGCTATTCATTATAGGGAGTAGGAAATATATCACTGGGGAGGAACTCTGGTTAAAGAACTGAGATTCACCTCCATGAAGTGATATATAAGTTGTGGAAGTAGATGAGTTCTCCAAAGAAGAGAATATAAATGAATCAGCATTGCCAGTCCCCAAAGATTAAACAAGGATGTTGAGGTAGCTGGAGATACTGGCTGTCTCCTATGATTTCACAACCATGGCAGTGTTCTCCCTGTGAATCAGGCCTGGGACAGTTTCTTGCTTCAACCAATAATATACAACAGGAATGGTGCTATTACAGCTTATTTCTAAGGCTTAAAAGCTATTGGAAGCTTCTTTTTTTGTGCATGTGGACACCTTTGGCAGAAGTCATGCTGGAGAGAACATGGAGAAAAGACATGTGAGGTAGAGACCCTGGGAGAGAGTGAGAGAGAGACATAGATACAGAGACACAGAGAGACAGAGACACACACACACACAGAGAAACCCATTCATTCTGATTTCTCAGCTAAACCCAGCCTTCCAGGAGCCAAACCTATGGGTAAAACATCTTGGAATGTTCTAAGCCCCAGTCTTACAGAAACAGCACAAGAATTCTCAAGTGAGGCAGGAAAAAGAACTGTCCCAATTACTGAGTTCCAATCAATCAGTGAACTGTGAGAAATATTAAAATATTTTTTAATTATTCAGTTTTGGAGTGGTTGGTTGTATAGCAACAGGTGACAAAAAAAAAGACACTAAAATGCTATATTAAATTTGTATGTAGTCCATCTGGCTCCAGTATTTTTCTATAGCAAGGGCCATATTTAGGACCATGATAGTCATGTCTATAATATTATTCTCATAAATAAATGATATGTTAGCATTCTCAATTACTCTATTATATGTCTGTGGTTTTTAATTAATCTAACCCATATTTGAATGTAAAGATGGTCCATAAGTTGCAATGGTTGCACTTAACAGTTTTTCAGATTTACAATAGCATGAAAGTAATATGCTTTCATTAACAACTGTATTTGAATTTTGATTTTTGATCTTTTCTGGGCTATCAACATGCAGTGCGATACTCTCCCATGATGCTGGACAGTGGTAGCGAGCTGCAGGTCCCCCTCAACTGATAAGCAGTGGTGTCCAACCTTTTGACATCTCTGGGTCACATTGGAAGAAGAAGAGTTGTCTTGGGCCACAAATTAAATACATTGTGACGTGTAACCATAAAAATATCTCATAATGTTTTAAATAAATTTATGATTTCATATTGGGCCACATTCATAGACATTCTGGGTCGTGTGTGGTCTGTAGGCCACAGGTTGGACACCCCTGCTCAGTGTACTGTGTTTACAGTGTTTTTTGATATTATGTTTTGAGCAAATTAAAGTTAGTAAGCTACTCCAAGATGTTCAGTAGGTTTAAGTGTATTAAACATTTCTGTATTTCCTTTTCATGTGTGTAACTTGGGGAAGTAACTGTTACATATGTTTATAATCTATCATGTCAATTGTCCATTCTACTATTTGTTCTCAAAAAATTATTTTCAGTGCCAAACAATAACTCCATTTTGCCTTTTAAAAATTTATTTATCTTTAGAGGAGAAGGGATGGAGAAAGGGAGAGAAATATCAATGTATGGTTGCCTCTCGTGCATCTCCTGCTTGGACCTGGCCTGCATCCCAGGCATGTGCCCTGATTGGGAATCGAACCGCAATTCTTTGGTTTCCAGGCCCATGCTCAATCCCCTGAGCCACACCAAACAGGGCTCCATTTTGCCTTTTAAGCCAACATTCTCCAAAGAAAAAGCAAGGGAGAATAATTGAAACAAAATTAGATAATGTATCTATAACATTTTGCTTTAACATCTCATGATAGATGCATTTGAATTTAACTCAATTCCTTATCAATCTTCTAGAATTCATGTAATATCTATGATGAAAAGGGATTTGACTAGTCTTTGATGAATTTCTCAATTTGAATAGCATAGTGTTATTGACAAATTACATCTAAAATTAATTTAAGTTATATAAATTTAGTCAGGTTTAATCATTTTCTTCTAAGTTTAGGGAATAGAAGCTTCTCCCATTTATAGGCATCCACAGTACTGCAGGATGTAGGTTTTTATTTTATGATTTTTTCACTCTTTAAAACTTCAATAAATACATAGCTAATGATTGGGAGAACAAGAATGAAAGAAGAAAGGGTTAGAAAAAAATGAGGATACTAAGAGCAGTTCATTTTGTTCTGACCTTTACTGAGAATGGCTTAAGCTGAGAAGGTAGGATGTGGCTCAGTGAAAGGTACTAGAAACGAAAGCTGGAACGTCCATGGTTCAGATACACATGTGAACCAGAGACAGGTTGGAGGAAGAGGCCAGAAGCCTGATTGATATTCAGTCAGCCAATGGGTGCATATGTTATGTCAAGGAAGAAGGTGAGTAATGAGTCAAAGACCAAACCCACTGATCCGGGTATCAATGGGAAAGTGTACCAAAAACTGAGGGATAGCTGATGATCACTGATTAAGATAGTTAAGAGGTTGGTGGAAACTGAAAGAATAAATAAAATGACATAAAATAAAATTAACTAGGGAAGATCAAGCAAGAAAAGAGACAGCTTTACTCCTAAACTTTCTAATTCTCAATGTGCTCTCTTTTTAGTTTTGGGCTGGGGCACAAATCCGACTTTTGACCAACCCTCTTTATAAAAGTAGTGAGGCATATGACTCAGTCTCTCACATACTTTGTTCACTTTTCATTGTAATAGATATTGAGCAGTGGAATACCCTGTCAGATACTTATTTTTAAAAAATGTACACATACCCTGACTGGTGTGCCTTAGTTGTTTGGGCATCACCCCACAAAATTAAAGGTAATTGGTTAAATTCCTGGTCAGGGCACATGGCTAGGTTGTGGGTTCAGTGACTGGTAGGGGCATGTACTAGAGGCAACCAAATCAATATTTCTCTCCCTCTTTATCCCACTCCTTCCCACCTCTCTAAAAATAAATAAATTAATAAATATTTTTAAAAAGACATATATACAATGGAACATTTCTTGGCCATGATAAAGAACAAAATCTTTCTATTTGCAACAGCATGGATGAACCTAGAGGGTATTATGCTGAGTGAAATAAGTCAGAGAAAGACAAATACAATATGATTTCATTTATTTATATGTGGAATGTAAAGAATAATATAAACAGACAAAACAGAAACAGGCTTACAGTTACAGAGAACAGATTGATGGTTGTCAGAGGAAATAAATAGGGTTTGGGGTACTAGGTGAAAAAGGTAAAGGGATCGAAAAATTCAGATTGGTAGTTACGGAATAAGCACAGGGATTTAAAGCACATCATAGGAATATAATAAGTAATATTATAATTATTATGTATGGTGCCAGGTGGGTACTGGAAATATCAGGGGAATACTTTATCTAACCACTATGGTGTACACCTGAAACTAATAAAAGTAATACTGAACTTAAACTCATTGGAAAAAACTTCGAAAAAGACAATAGAGAGTACTGCTAGTAGACAAGACAGTGTCATGGAAGCAACTGCTCTGCCTGCCTACTCTCAGCATAAGAAATCATCCCAGGTTCCTTCCCAAACAAGGGCGAATGGTGTTTTATAGTGAAGAGAATTTTTTTAAATTATAGTTTATATTCTATCACAAAAGGAAATTACATCACAACAAAAGGTACCACACCATAAGCCAGAGGTGCAATCTGAAATCAGGCCTCAAGATTTGTTCCTTTTAATAAGTGAGAAAAACTACATTTCAAGAGATGTTATAGTTTGAGTGACCCAAGCATGATAAATGTGGAAAGAGAGGTCAGTTTTTAGCTTTTAGCACATGGCTTCAAGAAAAGGCTGGACTCATTCAAGGAGATACACATGTGGGAAAAGAGACTGTGCATATACTGTGTCATGTCTTGAAGTGTGCCCGGAGTGAATTTAGATGGTCACCATGACAACTGCTGGTTGAGGCAAATTTTTTGATAGTGAGGGTCCAGAAATCATTAAACATCACAAGAATTGGGTCATTTTGGTCCTGGGGCTGAGTGGATGTAAAGCAACTAGACATCATTTATTCCAATTGTGAAGCATTTTTATCTCAGTCTTACACCAACAAAAGCAAAGAGCTCAGTGGTAGTTACTACATAAACATCTTTGCATATAATCTTGCCTCATTCTTGTCCCAGCGGCAGACAAACACAGAGAACAGACTGACGTCAAGTGTGACTTTGCAGACGGCAAATTAAGGGAAACCCATAACTAATTAGTGCAAAACTATTTTGCATCTTACCGTTGGAAAGTGTTTTTTTTCCACCAATTTGTCATTTTCTTTCTCTTAAGGAACACTTCAAGTATCACATTTCATTGTGGTCACCTTGTTTGACAAAAGATAAATGGTAGGAGACTTTATTCACTTACTAACCCAGCTGCAGGACAGAGACAGAAAGAAATGGAGAGAAAATGGTATGGATGATGTTGAGACTCTGAATGATTTCCCTAAAAGCCTTTTTGTCCAGTCTTTAGAAGTGAAAATCCATACACACACAAAAAGAACCACCCAATGGAAACTGATTATGATGCTATATATCAAATTCCAAAACAATAGTGAATCATTGTAATTTTCCTCCAAGAATACTATTGACATTGGACTTCCAAACCTCTAAATGTCATTCTACTGTAAGTTACATATATACTACAAGCACTTTTGTAATTTCTCAATAAAGCATACTTCACAACCTCCTGCAGGGTCCTCTTGATTAACACCCAGTCTCAGCTGTGTGAAACAGTATCTAGGCATGATTGTTGATGTGTAGATTCCACACAAACTGTAGCAATCTCAATTTCCTCTTCCTTGTGCACCAGCCTCTCTACATTTCATTGTGGAATGTACTATGGGATTATATATTCTGACATGTGCATGTTAATCCTACATCACTGTACTATGCTATCTTAGAAAAGAAACTTTGTAATAGAAATACTGAATGAAAGATAGTGATCAGGGTGATGTTCCAAATGAGATGCCGGGAATCTCTACAGAGAAGACTGAATGAAGGACTGGAATTGGGCCTTAGAATAAGAGATTACAGAGAATCAAAATAGGGGCCAAGATGGAGCTTTTATGGAGTCTGTAACCAGTTGACTAGAGAAGGAGTGACAAGATTAGTTAGGAGGATATTCAGAAGGATATCTGGGCATAGAGATGGGAGCCAACTACAGACTGACATGACTAAGCCAAAGGAGAAGGCAGTGTTGCATCCGCTGTCACGAGAAACAGAGGTTCGGAGACTTTCAGAATTTTCAAGATGTTACTTTATTGGCCAAGTTTTACCTGCACAAGGGCGAGCTCTCTGAGTGTCTGAGGACACTATGCTCAGGAGAGCTGCAGATGAGAGCCGCACCCCGGCGCTTACAGCTACGTCCTTATATAGGGGTATGCAAGCAAGCTTTGAACAGAAGCAGACGTGGCTGTTAGCTATTGGCTAGCTCTAAACAGCTGATTGCCATTGGCTTATTAGGGAAATTGGCGGTTAGCCCTTTTAGGAAGTAAAAATTTCCCTGTTCCTGGTCAGCCTAACTTTAGTTCCTGGTCAGCCTAACTTTATCCGGGGCTCGTTCGGGATTGTCCCTTTTCAACATCTGTTTTGGACCTCAACAGGCAGTTTAGAGGTGTATAAGTTAAATCTAATAGACAGAATCTTTTTAAACAAAACCAAAATCAAATGGGTTCAGCCCAGACAAAAAAAGGCCTTTATTTTTAAATGACTAGGAAGGCTGAAGAATATTCCTGTATTGGACTAACAGATATTTATCAAGGTAGAACCATTATCAATAAAGGAGCAGATTAATGACAGAGTGGTACCCCTTCATATGAAAGAGACTGGAAAGACAGGATATCCTCTTAAATCCCTTGTTTGAGTAATATGAGACAACTACAGTTATGTACCTATTCTGAGTCATTAAATTCTTACTGTTTTTGGCTATTATATGTTTTACATTTTAAACATATGTCTGTGGTGAACTTCAGTGGAAATTATTAGGAGTGAGATCCAGTGACAATCAGTTAATTATGAAAGCCCTGGACCCCACAGTTTTTTTAGTATAATCTATAATATGTAATGGCCCCAGTGAACTGACAACACACATGACATTCATTGGCCGGGCCATGATTCATCTTTCTGATTCCCCATGGTGTTCATAAAGTTATATTATCCTAAACTTGAAATATCAGACTGACTCTATCTGTTTCCATCTCTAATATCTAACTGCACATTATAGCTCCTTAAAACCTTTGAGTCTGAACTCCCAGGCCCTTTATGATTTGACATCAGCCTCCCCTCACAGTAATTATCATTATCATCATCATCATTATTATCATCATTGCTAACAGTTATTTAGTGTTTATTATGCAGTGGAATTTTTTGCATAATGTTCTTATCCAACATAACAGTGCAATAATTATCTTTAGTTTACCAATAGGGGCTTAGTGACATTGAAAACCTTCCTCCAAACCACACGGACATGTAGTAGAGCTGAGATATACACCAGTGTCAGTCAGTTTTGAAATCTAGAGGTCTAATTGGAAATGCATGAAAAACACAGAGGATGACCTTTACAATATATTTACATATCTGACAAATTTCTAAAGCAACAGAAACTGAGTGTCACAGAACACTATTCTTGAAAATTATAAGCAAACATATGCATAAATCAGAGCATTCTGATATAAAATAATATTGCACAAAGATGGAAGAAAGATAAACAAATGGAAATAAACAACACACTAGCAGTGACCAAAGTGAGGGGAGGGAGATAACAGAGGAAATAAGGAGAAGGGTCGTCAAGAAACATGTAAAAGGACCCATGGCAAAGACAACGGGGGATGGGGATTGAATGTGTGAAGTGGGGTGGGTAGGGCAGGGGTGAGTAATGGGAGAAAATGGAGACAACTGTAACTGAACAACAATAATAAAAAGATATACAAAGAAAAAACTTGTCAGGGACTGTGGTACCAAAAAGTTGATTTTGTGGTACATGTAGTTCCAAGTAAAATTCTAAGAATCTAAATGGTATTTGACCTGCAAACTAACTTTTCAATAAGAAAGTTATTTTGGACCTCGTTTTCCTGTGTGGCATCTGAAAAAATTCTCATCAGTTGATAGTAGATGTTTCAGAGAGCTTCTGCCCTCCTATTTGCTCCTCTTCCTGCCCTTTCCTCTGAGAACCCAAACTAGATCTTTCACTTGACCCTCTCTTGGGGTTGTCTCCCAAAGGAAACACATACAGGATACATGCCATCCTTACATCTCAAGAATCTAGATTAAGATACTATTCAGTTGGTGTTTTCTTGAACTTTTCCCCCAAAACACACAAGCAAGCATCTTCCTATACCTGAAGCTTAGAAATCCTGTAGTGAATTCCCTCTCACCACTCCTTTCATATGCTGGCCATTCCCTGTACACTCCTCTTAGGAATCCAGTGGAGGACTTTCTTTCACTGGGTCTTCTCTGGGGACTGATTAGTTCCTTGAGTTCATACGTGCAGGCCCAGTCAATCACTTTTCTCTCACTTAATTTTTTTTAATTTAAAGTTTTTATTTATTTTTAGAAAGAGTAGAAGGGAAGGGCAAATAGAGGGAGAGGAAGATGTGCAAGACTGATTGGTTGCCTCTCACACACCCCCAACTGGGGACCTGGCCCAGCAGCCCAGGCAAGTGCCCTTACTGGGAATCAAACCTGCAACCATTTGTTGAAACTCATCTCCATGATGGCATGGAGAAGAGAGAACTTGGAATATAATTCCTGCGTTCTTGTTTTACTGTAAGCTAGAATTGTTTACATAGTAAATCTGGTGGCTTTTTGCATAGGGAAGAATCCCGGTGTCCTTTTGCTCTTATATTCCTGGGATTTGTGACAAAAACTTGTTTTCCTTCTTAAAAACAACTTATTTTACCAACGAAGGCCCAGAGCTCAGGCTGTGGGGAGCAACTCTATTATTTTAAAGCAACATCGATTGACAGCTCATTCTGAAAATTGGAGATCTGGATCCCCTTCACTTGGTTAAGAAGCCATCTAGTTCCCTTCTCTGTGCCTCTCTGTTAGGAATACTTCCAAAATTCAATGCACAATGTCTAGAACTCAAATTCTACAGCCCAATTTATAATTCTTCACAATCTACAATATCTACTAATGTTAATGAGTCTCAAGGTCGGACACAAGGAACAGTTCATTATAATAAATCAGTGCAGTCTCTCAAACATCTATGGAGATGTGAGTAGTCTGATGAATTGAGGAGTTTGCTTCTATAGAAATAGAGATGCTTATGTCTCAAAGTCAAGGATTTATAAACTTGATCTAGATTGCAAAACATGCAACCTAGGACATGTGTGTCAGAGTAGGAGGACCCCGTGTTCATCAGGCTCTTATTCAGTCACATTGATAACTATGGAAAAAAACAAGTAGAAGATCCTACTACTTCTAAAACTGGGATATACAAATAAAAACTGACCTTGGCCAGATTCCAAGAGACAGCTGGTTCATCATTCCTCCATCACCTGGCCCTGGTAGCTTGTGAGGCAATCAAAACAAGAAGGACTGACATAAAGCAATGACTCTAATATGCAGGAAAAAGCCATGCTACTTGTAAACCAAGCCTTCTTTATCTTTTTCCCTCTGTATTCTTCAAAAGACATTTCTGGAGCAAATGGATAGCTTGTTTCAACAAGAAATGGGATCATTACTTTGCTAGCTGATGACAATGTTCAAGGTCAGTTTCTCTCTGAGAAAAAGAAAGTCAGGCCCCTACAGATGTATATGTAACACTTCAGAGGACTCAAAAATTATTAGGGAATCATCACCCTGCCAAGCAGACATGGAAACTGTGGAAGTACACAGCTACATCATTGTAGGCATAAAATTAGGGTGTATTTCATGATGATCAATTTCTTTCTCCACATAATGGGAAGCAGTATTATTTTTTCTAATGTTAACTGGAACAGAAAAAAGCCCTCATTATGTGCTAGGCATGCAAATAAGGTCACAATGATTTTAATAATAATGTCAGCATTTGTATGTTTTCCCATATCAGCACTGCAAGACTGTCCACTCTTCCTCCCAACATCATCAGCATCATCCCACTCTTAGTATATGGTTGGAGAGTACTTACTGGAATGTTGTATTCCGTGGGAGGTACCACATGTCTGGAGTTAAAATGCAAACAAAAATTAAGGGCTTCTGGGTACACCACTGGAAGCAAATGCCAGACAGCTCACAGTGAAGCCAGAGACTAACACCCATGCACAGAAATATGGGGAGACTGTTCCCAAACCTCCACCTCTCTGCCAAGGTAACTTATCATAAGTAGAAGCCACGGAGCCAGATTTGACTGCACACTACCCTTACTTCACAGTGTCACTGTTAAAAACCCGGTGCTTTCAACAGTCCCATGTCATTCTTGTTTATTGATACAGTAATAACTTTGCTGGTGCAGGTTTCTTTTGGTTTCTCTTGTTATTTGGGGACTGACAGTTGAGAAGGGTATAGGAATGTAAGTATAAAACACTCTCTATCCTTCCACTGTCACAATCAGCTATGACTACCACATACCACCATGGGTCATGATAAACTGTTATAAACTACATTATAACCTGTTGTTTTATAATTTATATGCAGCTGTTAATCTCAAAGTCACCCTATGGTTATTTAATCATAGGAAAATTTGAGATTCAACCTGTTTTTCTTGGAATTCCATGCATCAGAGATGCTGGCTGATTATTTACCAAACCTATATTTTTATTCACATGCCCCCTCTCCCACATCCCTTGCAGCAGATGGGCCATGTGGATGGATATTATAGACAGAATTTCCAGGTCCAACACAACAAAATATCTCTTGCACTTCCCTCCACTTTCTTCTGGCAGACAGAAAAAGAAAAGCCAGCAGGAGACCTTGAGGTCTTTCTTATGTGGTAACTGTGCTATGAGAATGAGGAACCTGCTCCATATGTCATTCAATTGAAGGCCATGTACCCAATATCCATATTGTACTGTGGCATAAACCAGAGCCACGTTTAAGGTACACTAAGCAAATAACAATTGGGGGATGGTCATTACAGTGGTTAACCTTTCTAGTCTAACATATCCTGGTAGTTTAAAACTTTATTTAGACCTTAGTTATGATTCCAAATTCCTTCTCACTACTCTCTAACTAGTTTATTTGCACAAGGCTTTCTAGGAATGTTTGACCCCAAATGGGAAAGGAGTCACATCCCATATAGATGTTTTCTCTGAAGAATATTTAACTTCTTTGTTAATTTCTCTGCTATTTTCCCTGACAAACTGCCTCTTCCTTCAAAAAGTATAGAATATCTAGTTCTCATGGTCTCTGGGGCTGAATATACCATCAGTTACATAGCAGAATTTAAGGAAATTATCTCTGGAAGATTGTACTTTGAGCTCCAAAAATTACTCCAGTTCAATAGGTATTCAACATTTTGACATCTCTGGGCCACGCTGGAAGAACAAGAGCTGTCTTGGGCCACATATTAAATACAGAAATGCTAATGAAAACTGGTGGTCAAAATAAAGCTTTTAAGTACCATATTTTTCAGACCATAAAATATACTTAGGTTTTAGAGGAGGAAAGTAGGGAAAATTTTTTGAAGCAAAAAATGTGGTAAAATATTCAATAAAATAAATAACATAATATTTCAGCAATGTAAATGTAAACAGAACTCAGCAGCAGCATTAACAACCATTATTCCTCCCAAATTTAGGGAGGAGTGCATCTTATAGTCCAAAAATATGGTAAATTTATGATTTTTGTATTGAGCTGCATTTGTAGTCATCCTGGGCCTCATGTGGCCTGTGGGCTGTGGGTTGGACACCCCTGGACAATAACACATACATACACATGTGCACACAAGAAAAGTACCATAAGTGAATGTTGATAAAAACATTAAAGTGCAGTATCAGATCCATAAACATCACACATATTGGAATTACCACACATGCCTGAACAGTAAAACAAATAGAGTATAATGAGTATTTATATGACAAATTATATTATTGTTCAGCAAATATTTATCTCCCACTCAAATATGTGAAAATATATGAACACATTAGTTGTCTCTGAGCTAGGCTACTGGAATATGACTGAGAATTTTTACTAGCTCCTCCTTGAAACTTGGACTTGATCAGGTAGGTGGCTTGCTTTGTCCAATAGAAAATGGGTTAAAGTGACAAATTGCCAGTTCCAAACCTCTGTCTTCAGAGGCATTATGCATTTCCACCTGACCTTTGGGAAACTTTAGATTTCTGTGAAGAGAAGAATATGTAGTAGTCATTACCCCTACAACCTGTGTCCAAAAGTGAGACACATAGGAAGACCTCAGTTTGGCACATAGCCTGAAGGAGACCTTTTTCTAATCACACAAAGGCATTTGACCAGCAATTGTATTATTCATTTCATTTTTCTTTAAATATGTGTGTGTGATTTTATATGTATAATGCATGATGCTAATGATTAATAATAATAATAACAAACATTCTTACATGTTTAAGTAGCTAAATTATCCCTATTCTTTTACCAGGGCACAGAATTTGAGGCATTTCAGGCTGACTTAACTTGAGGAATCAGTCAGTGTCAACAGCTATGTAATCAAAAGGAGTAGAGAGAAATACACTATTTCTGTGTTCTATTCCCCATCAAGGAAAGAATGAAAGTTGCTATAATCATGCCAGAACAGTTCCTAGCTTATCAGTGAAAATCTGCCCCTTTGGTTAGATTATTCTAATTAGTTGATACTTTATGGTATATGTTCCAAAAACAATGTAAAGGTGTCTGTGGCACTCCTGGGTCAGTGTTCAAAGAATGAAAAGATCAGCATATTTCTAATGTTTCCTTAACATAAGTAGAATATACTGTACTTTTCAGACTATGAAACATATATTTTTACCACATTTCTTGCTTCAAAAAGTTTTCCCCTATTTTACTTCTCTAAAACCTAGGTGCATCTGGGGTCTGCACCATAAGTCCAAAAAATACACTATGTATTCCTATGTGTATGGAAATACATATGTGGAGCTTTGTGGTCTTTGAGCTAGGCTACTGAAACATGGCTAACAATGTTTACTGATTCCTCCTTTAAACAGATTCAGCTGAGTCTTGTTAGAAACTGAAGAATTAGCATTACAATCTGAAAATATTTTTCTGGAACACTTTCAGGAAAAAGAGTAAATGTGACAGCCCAGTTTTCGCCTACACAGCATTGCTGGGTAATGCCTTTTCTCTGAAAGTGCAAGTCAGCCAAACCCTACTTTCACTGCACCATTCACACTGGAGGCCCTTAGTGACTGGTTCTCATTTCTTCTCATACCAGTCCTCTGACTCCAAATTTGAAAAGTTAACTACCTTAACCTCATACAGGAACATTCATGATTCTGATACTGATTGAGACAATCTTGGACATAAGTGACAAACAGCAATTATCCTATAGGACTCTGAACATACAACACACAATGCTATATACAAATGTCTGTCTAGAAAGTATCCAGCCATGTAGTATGAAAAATAGACACATTTATTGGAGAAGATACAAGAAGCATCGTACACAGGACAATGACACCTCACTCCCCTTCAAAGCAGGTACTTTGGTTCCTCACTACAGTTCTCCCAGTGGCCATAAGCTGCCCCGTCATATTTTCCTAACTCTCATGGATGGTCTGAAATCTCTTCCTTTTCAAAAGTGATTTTAGTTTTTGGAAAAGCCAGAAGTCACAGGGTACCAAATTAGGGCTGTAGGGGGGCTTAGTCACCTGGGTGATTTGATGTTTTGCCAAAACACTCTGCAGGAGACATGACACGTGAGAGGGCATGTTGTCACACTGAAGCTGCCAACCACCAGATGCCCATAGCTGCGGTCTTCTGAATCATATGAATAGTTTTTTTGAGGAATGTTTAAAGTTCATGCAAAATTTTATGCATATTTGTTGCTCTACTCACCCAGTCATCTTGAATGAGATGGCCACACAGTACACATGCTCATTCAACAGTGTCTACCACCCTCACTGACTAGTACATTGAAGTCATCATTGTTCATGCATGTGCATTCCAGTCCACTCTCCTTGACATCAATGTCATGCAAACTGCTCTTGTTATATTAACAGTGGTTGGACTTTTTTTGGACAGACCTCATATACACCTTTTCACTTGGCATGAACATGTTTGCCTTGCCATGCATGATCTGTCTTCTGACTGTACACAAAAATTAGCTTTACAACTGTCAATGGGTTTGTATAATCACAAGTATAAGTTGCAAAGTGAAACTTAACTCTTGAAAACTTAATGAGAATTGTGTAATTACAACTAGTTCATAGCATAATTTTGAAATGAGCAAGAAAGGCTACAACTGATGCATGACCTTAGAGACTTAGATCACTTGTGTTTAAAAATGAAGCGCTAATTTGAATATAGTGCAGTTTTTATAGTTTAACTTTATGTTTATTATAAAATATACCTAAGAAACTTTACCATGTTAGCCATTTTTAAGTACACAGCTCAAAGCATTAAGTACATTCACATTTTTGTACAACCATTACCACTATCTCAAGAAGGTTTTTCATCTTTCCAAACTGAAACTCTGTATCCATTAAACAGTGACTCCCCATTCATTCTTCCCCACAGACTTTGGAAACCACAATTCTACTTTCTGTCTCTATAGATTTCATTATTCTACGTATTTCATATAAATGGAATCATACATATTTGCCCTTTTGTGACTAGCTTATTCACTGAGCATAATGTCTTTAATGTTCATCTATGTGCTGGCATGTGTCAGAATTTTATTTTTCTGGAGGTTGAATAATATTCCACTCTGTGTATGAACTGTATTTTGTTTATCTATTCATCTACTGATGATGCACACTTGGACTTTTGTTTACCTTTTGGCTATTGTTAATAAATGCTGATATGAACATAGATATACAAATATGTTTCAGTCCAGCTTTCAGTTATTTGGGATATATACCTAAAAGTGGAGCTACTGCATTATACAATGATTCTACATTTAATATTCTGAGGGATTGTCATTCTATTTTCCACAGTGGCTGCACAATTTTACTTTCCTACCAGCAATGCATAAGGATATCAAATTCTTCACATCCTCACCAATACTGTTTTTTTATTTCTTTTTTTAAATAATGCAATGAATCTTAATGAGTGGGAAGTGGCACCTCATTGTGGAGCTAATTTACATTTGTCTAATGATTAGTGATGTGCACTTTTTCTCGTGCTTATTGATTATAAATATCTGTAACTCTTCTCTCAAGAAATGCCTATTCAAGTCCTTTGTCCATGTTTAATTCAGTTGCTTAGGGTTTTTCTTGCTAAGTTGTAGGAGGTATGTATTCTGGATGGTACTCCATTTAGCTGATATATGGTTTGTGAATATTTTCTCCCACTCTGTGGGTTACATTTTCACTCAGATGATAGTATTCTCTGATGCATAACATTTTTAAATTTTGATGAAATCCAATTCATTTTTTGTGGCCTATGCTTTTGGTGTCATATCAAAGAAGTCATTGCCTAATCCATTGTCTTGAAAACTATTCCCCACTTTTTCTTATAAAGATATAGTTTTAGCTCTTATGTTTAAGTCTTTGTTCCATTTTGAATTAATTCTTGTGTGTGGTATAAGGTAAGGGTCCACCTTTATTTATTTATCTTTTTTGCATGAGAATTTCCAGTTTTCCCAATACTCTTTGCTGAAAGCTCTCCTTTTTTGTTGCTTGGTCTGGAACCTTGGGGAAATCATTTGACTATACATGTAAGGTTATTTCTAGGCTCTCTATTCTATTCCATCAGTGTATATGTATGTCTTTTTAAAAAAGATTTTATTTATTTGTTTTTAGAGAGGAAGGGAAGGAGAGAGGGAGATAAATATCAATGTATGGTTGCCTCTCGTGCGTCCCCTGCTGGGAACTGGCCTGTAATCCAGGCATGTGCCCTGACTGGGAATCAAACCAGGATACTTTGGTTCACAGGCTTGCACTCAATCCACTGAGCTACACCAGCCAGGGCTATGTCTGTCTTTATGAGAGTACTGAACTGTTTTAATGACTGTCGCTTTGTAGTGTTTTAAAAACAGTAAGTTTGAGTCTCCCAGCTTTGTTCTTTTTAAAGATTGTTTTGGCTATTCTGTGTCCCTTGAGGTTCCATATGAAATTTAGAATAGGTTTTTCTATTCTTTCAAAATTGTCATTGAAATTTTGATAGAGATTACATTGAATCTATAGGTTGCTTTAGTAGTAACATCTTAACAATATTAAGTCTTCTAATTCAGGAATACAGAATATATTTCCATTTTATTTAATTTCTTTCATCAATGATTTTTAGTTTTCAGTGTCTAACTCTCCAGCCTACTCAGTTAAGTTTACTCATAGACATTTTATTTTTTAATGCTATTGCAAATGGATTTTTTTTCTCAGTTTCTTTTTGGGATTCTTTGCTATTGGTGTAGAGAAAAAACCTAATTTTGTGTGTTGATATTGTGACCTGAAGCTTCACTGAATTCATTTATTAGTTCTAACTGTGTATATATATAATCACTAGGATTTTGTGCATATAAGATCCTGTTATCTCTGAACAGAGGTACTTTTACTTCTTCCTAGTTTAATTTGAATTCATTTTGTTTCTTTCTCTCCCACAATTGCTCTGTATAGAACTTCAAATATTATCTTGAATAAAAGTGGCAAAACAGGAGATAATGCAGTTTTAATATCGACTAACATTTATTTTCACTGAAGATAAAATCTACTATTTCAGTTTACATCAATTTGCATTGATTCATGTAAAAATAATTTAGGAATATTAACCTTCCTGCCACTAATTAGAAGTTGGGGGACCAACAGAAATTAAATAGGATGGCTAGGGTGGATAAAGGGTCTGAAAAAAATAGAAGTTAGAGCAAAGGCTAAGAGGTCAGTATCAATGGCAGCTCCAGATTTTGTGGGATCTGAAGTTTATGCAATTTGGAGGTGCTCCTTTAAGGGAAAACACAAAACATAGCAGGATATTGAATATTTATCTGAAATGAGAAAAGAAATGACAATAAATGTCTATTGTCTTGGAAATTTGGGTCCCTTTCTCACAGAAATTTTATGAAGTTTTTCAGAAATGATTATTTAGACAGGTTTTCTGATCTCAATCTGGTTTCCACTCCCCATCTAGAATACAGTACGACTTATAGAAACTCCTAACATTCCCAGGACCCCATGCAATTAATGGACCCTGGTGATGCTGAATCATCATTGGCTTCTTGGGGACTTCATCATCTGATTAGTCGAATGTTTGAATACATATGTGATTCCCAAGTGTTGGCCTTGAGGAGTAAGACTGGGAAAACTTACATTGCATCATTTGTATAGGAGCTCTAGGACTAAAACTTGAATTACTTGTATTGCATCTGTATTCAATTTTAGCATGAAAGGGCCATAATTTGTGGCTTTATTATAATGGCAGGCAATAAAATCATGATTTATTAGATTAATCTGTCTTTATAATTTTTGCCAAGGAAGGTTTTTTAAATGTTTTATTTATCTATTTTTAGAGAGAGGGGAAGGCAGGGAGAAAGAGAAGGAGAGAAACATCAATGTATGAGAGAAACATCAAATGGTTGCCTCTCAGGAACCTGGCCCACCACCCAGGCATGTGCCCTGACTAGGAATTGAACTGGTGATCCTTTGGTTTGCGAGACAATGCCCATCCCAGTGAGCCATACCAGGCAGCAAGAAAGTTTGCTGAAAATTCCAGAAGTATTTGCTGACCACTAAGAAACATTCATAGTATAATCTCTAGACTCATACATCTCAAGATTGTCTGTGGAAAAGTTATATCATTATTCTCATTTATTTATGAGATAGTTGAGTTACAGAGAGAATTATTAATTTTCTCAGAGAAATAAATCTAATAAGGCATGTGTTAAGCCCTGGCTGGTGTAGCTCAGTAGATTGAGCACAAGCCTGTGAACGAAACAAAGGCATGTGTTGGATCTGGAAACTATGAGCTTAATTTCATCATTTTACTATCTCACCAGGCCACATCAATTACTGATATGTGGGTGGTATTTATTTGTGAGGTGAGTATCCTCAACAATAAATAAATATTCTTTTACTCTTGGTGGAAGACCAATTATTTTATATCCTACCATGGTAGTAATAACAGCAGATGGCTTGAAGTATATTTCCTTTTTGATCTCCTGCTAATCTGTTTTCTAGGAAATCTTTTCTAGTCTGTCTGTTAGGACTCAATTGTCTTTTATAGTTTCATGTTGTTTTCCCAGTCAGTGGCTTTGGAATCCCTAGAGCTCCTCTTGGAGCCATAGAAACTGACTGGCCAAGCATTGGAACACTCAACCCAGAGAAAAGACCTGAGGCCTGTCTAGGGTCAGGAGGCCAGAAGGGAGACACTATATTCCTTCTCTGTAGGCATCCTCAGTAATCCTGGGTAAAGTTGATCCTCATCTGAATATCATTCACATCACATACATATAAATAACAGCGGACAGAATTGGACCAAATAAAAGTAAGACATAAGGCTAAAAAACACAGCAGTTACATACAAGTATCTCTGTATTTCTGTATCTCCTCCCTGTTTCCAAACCTAGAGGAGCAATATGTGGAAGAGCAAGATAGAGAGAATATCCCAGACCCAGGCCCCACCAACACACATACACATGCACACAGAATACAACGAGCTACATGGAGGGCAAAAGGTATGGGAAAGGAAACAGCTCACATCTGTCAACCCAGTCCTCTTCAGACACAAACCCAGCATTAACCATAAGAGCTTTATAATAATAAATGTGGTATTAGAGTTTCAAAAGGAACTATAAAATTTCAATATCTAAAAATAATGGATTTGAGCAATACTTTATGAAAGGGAACATTTGAGATTTCATGGTTGAAAGCAGTTAAAATGAAGACCATTTCACATTTATAATTTAAATAATTCAAAGCCAGAGGTAAGGGAGGGGGGAGCATACCACCTTTACAAGGAACACTCTTCTATTATTGACATTATTTAAAATTACTGGACCTATGCTGATAATACAAGTATACACACTTTTAGTTGATTGTATAATTACTTTTTAACTTCCCAAGGGATAATGTACTCCTTGACTGCTTGTACATGGATCATTCTCTATGAAACCTCCCTTATTATAGGACTGCTAGTTGAGACTCCCCCAAAAGATATTTACAATGGCTTAGTGACCTCCCCAAAGAAACAAAACTTCTTTTCCTGGGGAAAGTAAATTTATTAAAGGTGGAGAAATTTGCAGATATTTTATATTTCTGGCCTTGATTTAAAATCATTTATATTTTTCTTTAAATCTGTTGCAGGTATAGGTAAGCAGACACAGTGGGTTATTAGGATCCTTTGGGAAGCAGGCATGAAAACAGGATTATAAGCACAAGAAGGTTATTGCAGGATAATGCCTGAGAAAGATAAAAGGGGAAAGGGAGCTGTGTTAGGCTGAGACAACCTGTGTCCACTATGTGGATCTGACATAGTTTCAGCAACCTCAGTAAGGAGCTGGGGAATAAGGATTGCTTGTTAGACCCCCTATATTGAGCAGAAATGACCAGGGTATAGTAATTACACAATCATAGATTAAGGCCTGTCTAGCAAAAGCATGGCATCTTCTGGGAAGCTGAGGGAGATCCTGAAGGGAATGCAGCTGGAGGCTGTCAACCAACTTCACTCCTTAAAGCTGAACAGCAAATTATTTTTTGAAATGATACCTAAGCCACCATACCCTTGGATCCCAAACCTGAATGCACATTATTTTCTGCACCCCCATCTTGTCTATTAATTTTATAAGTTTAATAAGTGTTTTGTAGCCCTGGCTGGTGTAGCTCAGTGGATTGAGCGCGGGCCTGCGAACCAGACAATCGCTGTTCGATCTCAGTCAGGGCACATACTGGGGTTGCAGGCAGGTTCACTGCAGGCCAGTTCCCAGCAGGGGATGCATGAAAGGCAACCATACATTGATGTTTCTCTCCCTCTCTTCTTCCCTTCCCCTCTAAAGATAAATAAATAAAATCTTTAAAAAAAATAAGTGTTTTGTGACGTCTCCTTAGATACTCATCAACCACTTCCATACAGCCAAACAACATGTGGATACACAGGATATTCAGCTATTAAGAAGAGTCAATTTAGTAAACATGGAACTGAAACTTGGGACCTGACTCAATTTTGTGCCATATTTCAGCTAATCTATGATCAAATAAAGTGCAGATTTTCTGGCATAGACTATCTTTTACTCATATTTATATCTTCTCATCTACATCCCCAAACACACACACACACACACACACACACACACACACACACAATAGAGCTTAGCAAGGCACATTCTGCCAAGGAAGGTGCCAGTAAATGTTGTATTTAATAGAATGACCAATACCACAATGTTGTACCTTCTTCCCTTCTCTTCACATCTGTATAGAAAGACTTTGTGCCAATTGCTATTCTATTATTAGTACTTCTGAGTCTGGTTTTGAAAGCAATATATTTTGTCTGTTTTCTTCTTTTTTTAAATATTTTATTTATTTGTCTTTAGAGAAGAAGGGAAGGATAGAGGGAGAGAAACATCAATGTATGGTTGCCTCTTGTGAGTCCCCTGCTGGGAACTGGCCTGAAACCCAGGCATGTGCCCTGACTTGGAATCGAACCACGATCGTGTGGTTTGCAGGCCCGTGTTCAACCCACTGAACTACACCAGCCAGGGTTTGTTTTCTTCTTTATAATAGAAAGAGTAAAATCACATCCAATGGTAAAAGACAATGTAAATACAAAAATTCTGAGAAGAATAAATGTTATATTAAAGAATTGGCTCAAGAACCATTTTCTGGCACCTGACACTCTAATGACATCTCCAGTAAGGTGACCTTCTTTGCAACACACCAGAAAGCAAGGTTTGGACCAAGATGTATTACATATTATGGGAGTCATGCATTTGTCAGAACAAATTTAGGAAGAAACAGAGAGAAGGAGGAAAAAAAGGGAAAAAGGGGGAAGGTTATAAAGATCATTTACAAAATATGAGCATTGGTGAGATCATATGGTATTTGTCTTTCAGCACCTGGCCAATTTCATTCAGCATAATGCTTTCCAGTTCCATCCATGTTGTTGCAAAAGGTAGTAGCTCCTTCTTTCTCTCTGCTGCATAGAACTCCATTGTGCATATGTACCACAATTTTTTGACCCATTCATTTACTGATGGGCACCTAGGTTGCTTCCACCTCTTGGCTATTGTCAATTGTGCTGCTATGAACATTGTGGTGCATAGGTTCTTTGAAATTGATGTTTTAGGATTCTTAGGATATAATCCCAGCAGTGGAATTGCTGGGTCAAAAGGCAGGTCGATTTTTATTTATCTGAGAAAATTCCATACTGTTTTCCATGATGGTTGTACCAGTCTGTAATCCCACCAACAGTGAACTAAGGACCCCTTTTCCCTACACCCTCTCCAACATTTGTTGTTTATTGCTTTGTTTATGATAGCCATCCTGACTGGTGTAAAGTGGTATCTCATTGTAGTTTTAATATGCATCTCTCTGATAGCTAAGGAAATTGAGCATCTCTTCATGTGTCTCTAGATGTTCTGTATGTCCTCCTTAGAGAAGTGTCTGTTCAAGTCCTTTGACCATTTTTTAACTGGGGTGGTTGTGTTCTTAGAGTGGAGTCGTGTAAGTTCTTTGTATATTTTGGAGATTAAACCTTTGTCTGAGGTATCATTGGCAAATATGTTTTCCCATACAGTTGGTTGTCTTGCTAATTTAATACTATTTTCCTTAGTCATGCAGAAGCTTTTTATTTTGATGAGATCCCATTTGTTTATTCTTTCCTTTATATTCCTTGCTCTTGGGGACATATCAGTAAAATATTGCTATGTGAAATATCTCAGATTTTCTTGCCAATGTTCTCCTCTAGGACTGTAATGGTGTCACAGCTTATATTTAAGTCTTTTATGCACCTTGAATTTATTTTGGTATATGGTGTAAGT
Source organism: Artibeus jamaicensis (assembly GCF_021234435.1). Lineage (NCBI taxonomy): Eukaryota > Metazoa > Chordata > Mammalia > Chiroptera > Phyllostomidae > Artibeus > Artibeus jamaicensis. The sequence continues at coordinate 1,500,056 of NW_026522028.1, read as the reverse complement.
TGGTGCTCAAGTTTCATTTTTTTTTCCACGTAGCTGTTCACTTCTCCTAACACCATTTGTTGAAGAGGCTATCTTTACTCCATTTTATGTTACTGACCCTTTGTCAAATATTAATTGACTGTAGAGAGTTGGGTTAAATTCTTGGCTCTCTGTTCTGTTCCATTGGTCTATGTGCCTGTTTTTATGCCAGTACCAGGCTGTTTTGACTACAGTGGCCTTGTAATACAGTTTGATATCAGGTATTGTGATCCCTCCTACTTTGTTCTTTTTTCTTAAAATTGTAGCTGCTATTCGGGGTCGTTTATGGTTTCATATAAATTTTTGAAATGTTTGTTCTATGTCTGTGAAATATGCCATTGGTACTTTAATAGGTATTGCATTGAATCTTTAAATTGCTTTGGGTAGTATGGACATTTTGACGATGTTAATTCTTCCAATCCATGAACACGGTACATGTTTCCATTTGTTTGTGTCTTCCTTGATTTCTTTCTTCAGAGCTGTGTAGTTTTTTGCATACAGGTCTTTTACGTCCTTGGTTAGGTTTATTCCCAGATATTTTATTTTTCTTTTTGTTGTATCAAATGGGATTTTTCCTTGATTTCTGCTTCTGCTAATTCATTGTTAATATACAAAAGTGTCTTCAATTTCTGGATATTGACTTTGTAACCCTCTGTTTTGCAAATTCATTAATTAGTTCTAGCAGCTTTTTGGTAGAGTCTATAGGGTTTTCCATGTATACTATCATGTCATCTGCAAACAGTGACAATTTTGCTTCCTCCTTTCCTATTTGGATGCCTTTTATTTCCTTTTCTTACCTGATCGCTGTGGCTAAAACTTCCAATACTATATTGAATAGAAGTGGTGAAAGTGGACATCCTTGTCTTGTTACTGCACATAGTGGAAGAGCTTTTAGTTTTTCCCCATTAAGTATGATGTTGGCTGTAGGTCTCTCATATCTGGCCTTTATTATAGTGAGGAATGCTCCCTCTATTCCCACTTTGCTGAGTGTTTTTATTATAAATGGGTGCTGTACCTTCTCAAAAGCTTTTTCCACATCTATTGTTATGATCATTTGATTTTTGTCTTTGCTTTTGTTTATGTGATGTATTACATTTACTGATTTGTGAATATTGAACCATCCTTGCATCCCTGGGATGAATCCCACTTGGTCATGGTGTATGATCTTTTGGCTATATTGTTGGATGCGATTTGCCAATATTTTGTTGAGGATTTAGCATCTATGCTCATCAGCAATATTGGCCTGAAGTTTCTTTCTTTGTTGTGTCTCTATCTGGTTTTGGAATTAGGATGCTGCTGGCTTCATAAAAAGAATTTGGGAGTTTTCCATCCTTCTGGATTTTTTGGAATAGTCTGTGGAGAATAGAGGTTAGCTCTTCCTTAAATGCTTTGTAGAATTCTCCTGTGAAACCATCTAGTCCAGGGCTTTTGTGTGATGGGAATTTTTTGATAACTGCTTCAATTTCCTTTGCTGTTATTGGTGTTTAGATTGTCTGCTTCTTCTTCATTGAGTTTTAGAAGATTGCATTTTTCTAGAAATGTGTCCATTTCCCCTAGGTTTTCAAATTTCTTGGCATACAGTTCTTCATAGTAATTTCTTAAACTCCCTTCTATTTCTGTGGTATCAGTTGTAATCTCTCCTCTTTCGTTTCCGATTGCGTTTATTTGTGTCTTCTCTCTGCTTTTCTTGATTAGCCTACTTAAAAGCTTGTCTATTTTGTTTGTTTATCTTCTCAAAGAACCAACTCCTGGGTTCATTGATCCTTAGAATTGTGCTTTTAGTTTCTATGTCATTTAATTCTGCTCTAATCTTGGTTATTTCCTTCCTTCTGCTTACTCTGGGATGTGTTTGTTGTTCCTCGAGTTCTTGCAGGCGTAGGGTTAGGTTGTTTGTTTGAAATGTCTCTATCTTTTTTAGGTAGGCCTGTATTGCTACAAACTTCCCTCTCAGGACTTCCTTCAGTGTGTCCCATAAGTTTTGGGTTGTTGCGAGATCATTTTCATTTGCTTCCAGAAACATTTTGATTTCTTCCCTGATTTCATTCTTGACCCATTCAGTGTTTAATAGCATACCAATTCCGTGTCCATGATTTTGGGTGCTTAGGGTTTTTCCTTTGGGGTTTTTTTTTTCCCATTTCAGTGTCTTGTGATCAGAGAAGATGCTTGGTATGATTTTAATTTTCTTGATTTTATGAGGCTGGTTTTGTGTCCTATCATGTGGTCTATCTTTGAAAATGTTCCATGTGCATTTGAAAAGAATATGTATTTAACTTCTTTGGGATGAAGGGCTCCATATATATCAGTTAAGTCCATCTCATCTAGGGTGTTGTTTAATGCCACAATATCTTTGTTGATATTTTGTTTGGAAGATCTGTCCATTTTTGACAGTGGGGTGTTAAAAGCCCCTACTATAATTGTGTTGCTGTCAATATCTTTCTCGAAGTCCTCTAAGAGTTTCTTGATATATTTGGGTGCCCCAATGTTTGGTGCATATATATTTATAATGTTAATGTCTTCTTGGAGGAGTCTTCCCTCAAGTATAATGAAGTGATCTTCTGGGTCTCTCTTTATGGCCCTTTTTTTGAAGTCTATTTTGTCCGATATGAGAATTGCTACCCCAGCTTTTTTTTTCTTGTCCCTTTGCTTGGAAAACTTGTTTCCAGCCTTTCACTTTTAGTCTGTGGTGATCTTTTGTCCTGAGGTGGGTCTCTTGTAGGCAGCATATGTGTGGCTCATGCTTTCTTATCCATTCAGCTATTCTGTGTCCTTTGATTGGATCATTTAATCCATTTACGTTTAAGGTTATTATTGATAGGTACTTATTCATTGCCATTTTTGTATCTGTGTTCCTCTCTGTCTCCCTCTTTTCCTTCCTTTCCTTCAAGCAGTCCTTTTAGTATTTCTTGTAGAGCTGGTTTGGTGGAGGCATATTCTTTTAGACTTCTTTTGTCTTGGAAGCTCTTTATTTGATTGAGAGCCTTGATTGAGAGCCTTGCTGGGTAAAGTAGCCTCGGTTGTAGGCCTCTGGTTCTCATTACTTGGAATATTTCTTGCCATTCTCTTCTTGCTTGGAGTGTTTCCATTGAGAAGTCAGTAGCTAACTTTATTGGGGCTCCTTTTTATGTTACTTCTTTTTTCTCTCTTGCTGCCTTTAAGATTCTCTCTGTCTTGGAATTTTGGCATTTTGATGATGATGTGTCTTGAAGTGGGCCTCCTTGGGTTCCTCTTGCTTGGGACTCTCTGTGATTCCTGGATTTGTGTGACTTTTTCTCTCATCAAGTTAGGGAAATTACTCTTTCAAATAGGTTTTCTGTCCCTTGTTCTTCTTTTTCTCCTTCTGGTGGTCCAATATTCGATATTATTATGTTTCATATTATCTCGCATTTCTCTGAATCCCTCTTCATTCTTTCTGATCCTCTTTTCATTTTCTTGCTTTTTCTGTGAGATGCTTTCTACCTTATCCTCCAACTCACTAATGCTATCCTCCCCTTCATCTATCCTACTTTGGAAACTTTCTACTGTGTTCTTCAATTCAGAAATTGAATTCTTCATTTTCCCTTGTCTCTTGCTGATAGTTTCCATTTCGTTTTTCATGTTGCTGTAGTTTGCAGAGAGATCATTGTAGTTCCCCTGTAGTTTCTGGTAGTTCACTGTGAGCTCTTTGAACTTTGTAATAACCAGTGCTTTGAATTCACTATCTGATAGTTGATCAGCCTCTATTTCATCTAATATTCTTTCTGAAGTTTCTGCTTTTTCTTTCATTTGGGGATTGTTTCTTTGTCTTGCCATTGTTTGAGACTCTTCTTGTTAGTCTCTGCTTCTAAAATTGATCTGTTCTGAAACCCTGGTTTTATGGTGTAAACTTCTGTGGTATGATCCTTGTGAAGTTCAGTGGTGCAGACTCCTTGAAGTTTCTTGATGTTCTTTGTCTCCACCTACTCTCACGCTGGTCTTCCCGCTGGTCCCCACGCTGGTCGCCTACCACTTCTGAATGTCCCGGCTCTAGTAGCTGCCTCCTCAAGCACCCAGGCCCGTTACTAAGGCAGTGGCACAGGGTCTGGGAATGTCCCGGCTCCCATGTCTGGCTCCTCTGCCACCCACGGCCGTCACAGGGCATGTCCAGTCCCATCGCTATGGCAGATGGGAGCGGCACAGGGGCTGGGAATGTCCTGGCTCCTGTAGCTGGCTCCTCAGGGCCCAGGCCTGTCTCTATGGTAGCATCACAGGTGCCTCAGGTGTCCCAGCTCCTGCAACTGACTCTTCTGTTGCCCAGGCTGGTAGCTATGAAATCGGCACAGGGGCCGAGAATGTTGCAGCTCCGGTTCCTGACTCCTCTGTCTCCCAGGACAGTCACAGGGGCTTGGAGTGTCCGGCTCCCGTAACTGACTCCCCAGCTCCCAGGCCTGTTGCTCTGGCGGCAGCACAGGGGCTGCGTGAGACCCAGCTCCAGTAGCTGACTCTGCCGCCGTCTGGTGTTTCAGCATCGGTCACAATCTCTGGTCTTTTAATTTCATAAATGCTGGGTAACCGATGGTTTATTGTGCTGTTTCTCTATAGATCTGCCAGGATTTTCACCCATGAGTACAGGAGCTAGCATCAGCTCCGTCTTACTCTGTCGCCATCTTCCCAGCATCCTTGCTTTATCTTTCTATACTTTGTTCCTCAGTGGGGTCTCGGGGACCAGACTAAACCAGTCGAGACCCCTCAGTGGGGTCTCGCCAGGACAAAGCAGTGGCGGGGACTGGCCCCCCAGCCAGGAAGCCCCAGTGCTGCCTCTACAGTCAGGGTCCAGAGCCATCGGTCTGAGACCAGCGCCAGAGGTGTCTACCACAGGAGCCTGGGCACCCAGAGGCCCCAGGGTCCACCAGCATGGACCAGCAGCTCCCCCTCTCCCCCATAAGCAAAACTGGACAACACCGGGCAGATACCTGTCTGCTTGCCTGCTTGCATTAACAGGAAGGGTTACAAAGACACAGGGCCCTGTTCAACTGCAGACTGTGTGGTTGCCAGCCCAGGAGAATTGAGAGGCGCATTGTCCTTACTGGTCTGGCTGGGGACTGGGCTGGGCTAAAAGGCAGGCTGTCTGGAGAGTTTTGTTTTGTTTTGTTTTGTTTTGTTTTGTTTTTGAAAGTGGATCGAGGTGTTCTCCTGCCACGGCATCTTGGCTTGCTTCCCACCCAGCCTTGCAGTGAGCCGGGGTGAAAGTGGAGGCATTTGAGTCCCCACCACAGGACTGGGAAGCACCATGCTGGTTTCACCTGGCGGGTGTGCACAGGCACAAAAGTGGTTGAGTCCTGCCACCGGACTGGGAAGGACCCTACCAGAACCCGTGGGATCCAAGCAGCTTGGTGAGTGTGTGGGCGCCCACACCCCAGTGTGGTAGCTTGGCTGGTGCATTCACTTGCACTTGCATCCCAGCCCACAGAGAGATACTGCTGCAACCAGAAAAACCAGTCTGTACAGTTTGAAACCAACAAGGGAAGGGTTTTTCTGTTGTTGTTGTCATTATTTTTTCTTTTTTTGTAACTTTTTTGTTTGTTTAGTAATCTTATATATTTTTAAATATTATTATTGCTTTATCTTTCTATACTTTGTTCCTCTCCTTTCTTTTTCCCTGTTTTAGTCCTTCTTACTTTGCTCTCAAACATGTAGCTCTTGCCTCCCTTCTCCTGCCTTTTTCTTTGTTTGTTTGTTTGTTGCTTTGTTTTCTTTTGCCCACAAAAGACACAAACAACTGGGAACTGCGAAAAGACCAGAGTGGGACGCAAAAAAGGGGCATCTCAACAGTAGAGACAGAGACAAATTTCACTTTCCTATAACAGAGAAGCCACAAGTTGCTGCATATTTTTTTCATTATTCTTACTTCTTTTATATTTCAATAGTATTTCTGTATTCCTCCTCTTTCTGTATAGGTTTCTTAGTCTTGAGTGGTTATATCATATTATTAGACAGGGTTCCCTTGTCCTTTCCTCCACAGTGTTTTGCTAATCCTCTATATTCCACACCACTTGTTTTCCTTTAGCACACTACCCAAAGCTCTATACCCCCTACTCAGACAGATCACATAGAGTTTGTTTTATGAGTGGTGCTCTAATATCAGTTTAAATAATAGCCGATCTACACAACTGTAAATACTTCACAACCCATCTCCTGGAACTTAGCCCATTGTACAGGTCCCTGAATTCTATTACTGTAGTGATTAACTCTGTTTGCTCACAAACTACACCTATTTACTGTTCCTTACACTCACCTTACCTCAAAATCGGACCTTCTGCAACCTCACTGCTTTCTAGTTCCCACTAACAAGCCTTCCCTCCCCAACACGAGGCTTATCTTTTGTCCATCCTTTTGTAAAAGTGGCAAATTGGATTGAGGAATACGGTTAACACTATATATAACCTAAAGATCGCCTATCTCCTCTCTACCTGCTGTGACTGTAAATATCATAAAATACACTTCTGCTGTCATAAACCATTTTGACTCCCCCTCCAACTGATTACACATACATGATAAAAAGGAGTAGGTGGAAACGGAGTATATCAAGATACCTGAAGGAGTCTGCACCACTGTAATTCACAGGTATTTTACCATAGAAGTTCACAGCATAAACCCAGGGAGTCAGGACAGATAGATTTTAGTAGCTGAGGCTAACAAGAAGAGTTTCACAAACAATGGGAAGATAAAGAAAGAATCCCCAAATGAAAGAAAAAGCGGAAGCTTCAGAAAGAATGTTAGATGAATTAGAGGCTAATCAACTATCAGATAGTGAATTCAAAGCACTGGTTATCACAAAGTTCAAAGAGCTCACAATGAGGTATAAGAAACTACAGGGGAGCTACAATGATCTACTCGCAAACTATATTAACATGAAAAAAGAAATAGAAACAATCATCAAGGGACTAGAGGAAATGAAGAATACAATTTCTGAATTGAAGAACACAGTATAAAGTTTCAAAAGAAAAATTGCTGAGGCAGGGAATCGGATTAGCGAGTTGGAGGAAAAAGTAGAAAACATCTCACAGAAACAGCAGGAAATTAAAAGAAGCTCAGAAAGAATGAAGAGGGATTCAGAGAAATGCAAGACAATATGAAACATAATAATATCTGAATAATAGGAATACCAGAAGGAGAAGAAGAACGAGGGATAGAAAACCTATTTGAAACAGTAATTTCCCTAACTTGATGAGAGAAAAAGTCACACAAATCAAGGAAACCCAGAGAGTCCCAAACAAGAGGAACCCAAGGAGGCCCACCTCAAGACACATCATCATTAAAATGGCAAAATTCCAAGATACAGAGAGAATCTTAAAGACAACATGGGAGGAAAAAGAAGTAACATACAAGGGAGCCCCAATAAGGTTAGCTACTGACTTCTCAATAGAAACACTCCAAGCAAGAAGAGAATGGCAAGAAATATTCCAAGTAATGAGAACCAGAGGCCTACAACCAAAGCTACTTTACCCAGCAAGGCATTCAATCAAGACAGAAGGCCAAATAAAGAGCTTCCAAGATAAAAGAAGCCTAAAAGAATATGCCTCCACCAAACCAGCTCTACAAGAAATACTAAAAGGACTGCTTGAAGGAAAGGAAGGAAAAGTGGGAGACAGAGAGGAACACCAGTAGAAAAATGGCAATGAATAAGTACTTATCAATAATAACCTTAAACATAAATGGATTAAATGATCAAATCAAAAGACACGGAATACCTGAATGGATAAGAAAGCATGACCCATACATATGCTGCCTACAAGAGACCCACCTCAGGACAAAAGACCATCACAGACTAAAAGTGAAAGGCTGGAAACAAGTTTTCCAAGCAAAGGGACAAGAAAAAAAAGCTCGGGTAGCAATTCTCATATTGAACAAAATAGACTTTAAAAAAAGGGCCATAAAGAAAGACCCAGAAAGTCACTTAATTATACATAATGGAAGAATCCACCAAGATGACATTAACATCATAAATATATATGCACCAAACATAGGGGCACCCAAATATATCAAGAAACTCTTAGAGGACTTCGAGAAAGATATTGACAATAACACAATTATAGTAGGGGATTTGAACACCCCACTGTCAAAAATGGACAGATCTTCCAAACAAAATATCAACAAAGATATTGTGCCATTAAACAACACCCTAGATAAAATGGACTTAACTGATATATATAGAGCCCTTCATCCCAAAGAAGCTAAATACACATTCTTTTCAAATGCACATGGAACATTTTCAAAGATAGAGCACATGATAGGACACAAAAGGAGCCTCAACAAATTCCAAAAAATTAAAATCATACCAAGCATCTTCTCTGACCACAAGGGACTGAAATTGGAAACCAACCCCGAAGGAAAAAAAAACCAAAATCATGGAGACTGAATGGTATGTTATTAAACAATGAATGGGTCAAGAATGAAATTAGGGAAGAAATCAAAACGTTTCTGGAAACAAATGAAAATGATCTCACAACAACCAAAAACTTATGGGACAGAGGGAAGGCAGTCCTGAGAGGGAAGTTTATAGCAGTACAGGCCTACCTAAAGAAAACAGAAACATTTCAAACAAACAACCTAACCCTACGCCTGCAAGAACTCAAGGAACAACAACAAAGACAGCCCAGAGCAAGCAGAAGGAAGGAAATAACCAAGATTAGAGCAGAATTAAATGACATAGAAACTAAAAACACAATTTTAAGGATCAGTGAATCCAGGTGTTGGTTATTTGAGAAGATAAACAAAATAGACAAGCCTTTAAGTAGGCTCATCAAGAAAAGAAGAGAGAGGACACAAATAAACACAATCAGAAATGTAATAGGAGAGATTACAACTGATACCACAGAAATAGAAGGGATTGTAAGAAATTACTATGAAGAACTGTATGCCAAGAAATTTGAGAACCTAGGGGAAATGGACATATATTTCTAGAATAATATAATCTTCTAAAACTCAGTGAAAAAGAAGCAGAAAATTTAAATACACCAATAACAGCAAAAGAAATTGAAGCAGTAATCAAAAAACTCCCATCACACAAAAGCCCTGGACCAGATGGTTTCACAGGAGAATTCTACAAAGCATTTAAGGAAGAGCTAACCCCTATTCTCCACAGACTATTCCAAAAAATCCAGAAGGATGGAAAACTCCCAAATTCTTTTTATGAAGCCAGCACCATCTTAATTGCAAAACCAGATAGAGACACAACAAAGAAAGAAACTTCAGGCCAATGTGCTGATGAGCATAGATGCTAAATCCTCAACAAAATATTGGCAAATCGCATCCAACAATATAGCCAAAAGATCATACACCATGACCAAGTGGGATTCATCCCAGGGATGCAAGGATGGTTCAATATTCACAAATCAGTAAATGTAATACATCACATAAACAAAAGCAAAGACAAAAATCAAATGATCATAACAATAGACGTGGAAAAAGCTTTTGATAAGGTACAGCACCCATTTATAATAAAAACACTCAGCAAAGTGGGAATAGAGGGAGCATTCCTCACTATAATAAAGGCCAGATATGAGAGACCTACAGCCAACATCATACTTAATGGGGAAAAACTAAAAGCTCTTCCACTATGTGCAGTAACAAGACAAGGATGTCCACTTTCACCAATTCTATTCAATATAGTATTGGAAGTTTTAGCCACAGCGATCAGGTAAGAAAAGGAAATAAAAAGCATCCAAATAGGAAAGGAGGAAGCAAAATTGTCACTGTTTGCAGATGACATGATAGTATACATGGAAAACCCTATAGACTCTACCAAAAAGCTGCTAGAACTAATTAATGAATTTGCAAAACAGAGGGTTACAAAGTCAATATCCAGAAATTGAAGACACTTTTGTATATTAACAATGAATTAGCAGAAGCAGAAATCAAGGAAAAATCCCATTTGATACAACAAAAAGAAAAATAAAATATCTGGGAATAAACCTAACCAAGGACGTAAAAGACCTGTATGTGGAAAACTACACAGCCCCGAAGAAAGAAATCAAGGAAGACACAAACAAATGGAAACATATACCTTGTTCATGGATTGGAAGAATTAACATCATCATGATGTCCATACTACCCAAAGCAATATACAGAGTCAATGCAATTAATGCCTCTTAAAGTACCAATGGCATATTTCACAGACATAGAACAAACACTTCAAAAATTTATATGAAACCATAAACGACCCCGAACAGCAGCTGCAATTTTAAGAAAAAAGAACAAAGTAGGAGGGATCACAATACCTGATATCAAACTGTATTACAAGGCCACTGTAGTCAAAACAGCCTGGTACTGGTATAAAAACAGACACATAGACCAATGGAACAGAACAGAGAGCCAAGAATTAAACCCAACTCTCTACAGTCAATTAATATTTGACAAAGGGTCAGTAACATAAAATGGAGTAAAGATAGCCTCTTCAACAAATGGTGTTGGGAGAAGTGAACAGCTACGTGGAAAAAAAAATGAAACTTGAGCACCAACTTACACCATATACCAAAATAAATTCAAGGTGGATAAAAGACTTAAATATAAGCCTTGAAACCATTAAGTCCTTCAGGAGAACATTGGCAGGAAAATCTCAGATATTTCAGGCAGCAACATTTTTACTGATATATCCCCTAGAGCAAAGAATATAAAGGAAAGAATAAACAAATGAGATATCATCAAAATAAAAAGCTTCTGCGTGGCTACAGAAAACAGTGTTAAATTAAAAGACAACCAAATGTATGGGAAAATATATTTACCAGTGATACCTCAGACAAAGGTTTAATCTCTAAAATATACAAAGAACTCACATGACTCCACTCTAAGAAGACAACTAACCCAATTAAAAAATGGTCAAAGGACTTGAACAGACACTTTTCCAAGGAGGATATACAGAAGATCCAGAGACACACGAAGAAATGCTCAATATTGCTAGCCATCAGAGAGATGCAAATTAAAACCACAATGAGATACCACTTTACATCAGTCAGGATGGCTATCATGAACAAAGCAACAAACAACAAATGTTGGAGAGGTTGTGGGGAAAAGGGGTCCTTAGTCCACTGTTGGTGGGATTGCAGACTGGTACAACCATTATGGAAAACAGTATGGAATTTTCTCAGAAAAATAAAAATCGACCTGCCTTTTGACCCAGCAATTCCACTGCTGGGATTATATCCCAAGAATCCTAAAAGATCAATTTCAAAGAACCTATGCACCACAATGTTCATAGCAGCACAATTGACAATAGCCAAGAGGTGGAAGCAACCTAGGTGCCCATCAGTAAATGAATGGGTCAAAAAATTGTGGTACATATGCAAAATGGAATTCTATGCAGCAGAGAGAAAGAAGGAGCTACTACCCTTTGCAACAACATGGATGGAACTGGAAAGCATTATGCTGAGTGAAATAGGCCAGGTCTTGAAAGACAAATACCATATGATCTCACCTTTAACAGGAAGCTAAACAACTCAACAAACAAGGAAGCAGAATAAAAACAAAGACACTGAAATACAGAAAAAGGGGACAGTGTCCAGAGGGGAGAGGGGAGGGAATTTAAGGGGAAAAAAGGAGAGGGATTTGGAGGAACACGTATGAAGGACACAGGGACAAGAACTAAGGGGGTTGGAAATGGGAGGGAGGTGGGGAGCATGGGGTGGGGTGGGCTGGGAATGGAGAAATAGACAGAAAACTGTACTTGAAAAATAACTAAATAAAAATTTAAATATATATATAATAAAAATGAAAAAGTGTGAAACATTGTGAGAATTACCAAAATATGATACACAGAAACAAAGTGAGCAAATGTTGTTGGAAAAATGGCTCCCATGGACTTGCTCAAAGAAAGGTTGACACAAACCTTCAATTTTAAAAAAGAAAAAATGCAATCGAAACATAATAAAGTAAAGCACAGTAACTGAAGCTAAGTGCATATGTAACATTTCCCACATATAAAACCAGATGCATTTTTTTGACTTTTCATTTATTCCGGTGGTGCTTATATTTTTATTCTAGTCATACACTGTCATGCTTGAGATGAGAAGTGACCTTTTTCTAGTTTCATGATCAATACGGGTTTGTCCTTATGAATATAATTATGATTTTGAACTAGAAGTTTCTAGTCATTATTACCAAATTAAGGAAGGAGTCAACTGAACAAAATTTGAATAGTTTTGTCCAATTGTTGAGGATCTCAGAGACAAGTAGATCCCAAATAACATTACATTCCAGGGCATTTGCAAATACCTTGTAAGTCAATATTTTACAGTACATATTTCCTTCTTCTTCTTCTGTAACTGATTTATGTAGTCAAGTTCACTATGAGTTGAAAGCTTGTACCTAGCTGAAAATTATCTACATGAAAGAACCTTGATCTGTATCCAAAACATTTCTAGAGCCCTTAGAGGCTAAGTTGAAATATCATATTTAACTCAATATTAACTCAACTAGTAACAGGGAGGTCTGGGAATGAAGCCACTTAAACTGCATGTGGTCCACACCAGACCATTAAATGCTGTTCATGCCCAGAGATGTTTACATTCCCAATATTTTAAAAGTTCCTTTGGCAAAGTTAACTGTTTAAAATATTGTTTGTATATCACACATCCTGGTGTCTTAATTTGGGAATACAGAATAGAGAGTTCTACAAGGAGAACTAGCTGGAAATTATGGCTAAAGAAAATTATATTCATTAATTATATTACATAAAATGTATATTTCAAAAATACAAATTATAAACCTTAAAGTAGCATGTATGGCTAATTTACCTATGAATAAATAATAGGTTAAAAAAGACTGAAAATAGAATTCTATTATATCAGATTCATAGAAACAGCAATGCCATTTCTACCTCCAAGTACTATGAACTTAATCCCAGAATGTTCTTATATTAATAACAATATCACTTATGTTTTAGAGATCTTTTACTTTTCACTTGATGTAGTATTTCCAAATATATAATTTCAATAGTCTCATTAAGATAATCTCATCCTTGTTTTGTTGTTGATGATGATGAAGATCTCAAAATGAAATAACTTGCCTTGCCACGTCCACAGTTGGATCCCTTCCTTGACAAAGTCAGGAGGGGAGGTCCAAGACTTCAAAGAAGCATTTTCCAACCTGGTGGACGTGGCATGGAGGGCATGTTTACCCCCCCCCCGAGTCAATTTTAGACATATCTAAAACGCAGAATAAGAATAGGCCCCCTGCGACAGCCTAACCAAGGCAGACAGCCAAGTTCCTGTTCAGACCAAGAAGCACAGTAACAGTAACTGCAAAAGCCAACGAATCCGAAATCGCTTGCCAGCTGAAATCACTTGCCAGCTAGAATAGTATAAAAGCTTCAGCCTTACTTTCAATAAAGGTCTTCAGAGCATCACCTGCCTTGAGCTGTGTAGTTGCCTGATTTCCTTGCCGACTCCTACCTTCACCTCGAGGGGACCCTTAGACCCGCTGCGGCTGGACCGCGGCAATGCCTAACTCCTAATAGCTAGTGAGTAGTACAGCCCTGTTGTTCTCAGTCCATTATGCCTTCTTCCACACCCAGGCACCCTAGTTTGTAAGTACATAGTAGAGTTATGGAGGTAAGAGGTATCTGTTAATTATTATTAGATAAGAGGAAGATGGTAACACTACTACAACAAATATTAATATTTGTTTCTATATCTGCTTTCCCTATTAGATGTTAATCTTCTTAAAGAATATACATTAAATCTGTATCCCTCATACTTTGCATAATCTCTATATAGTCACATATTTTCTAAGCAAAAAAAGACTTAACAAATATGAATGTGAGGCTTTCAGGAACAGTTGTCCTGTCACTAAAAACATATTTTTCTCCAAACCTAGAAAAACGTAAGGAGACGCATGGGAACTGAAATAGGGACAGATTCATTCATCTATTCATTCAGAAACTACTTATTGAGAATCTACTATGTGTCAGGCATTATATGGCAGAAGGCATAGTAATGCAGAAGACAGGCATAATCCCCTTACTCACAAAGCACTCATAGACTTAGACTTGTACTTTTAACTCCTGTTATAAAGTGGAATCAGTGCTTCTCAAATGTGAATGTGTGTATGATTTATTCAGGGATTTGCAGATTCTGATTCAGTATGTCTGGAGTAGGGCCAATGTGTCTACATTGCTCACAAACTCCCAGTTGATACTAATTACCCTGGTACCAGATTCATCCTTTGAATAGTTAGTCCCATAAATATAAAATTGTGTTCTCTTGAAATACTGCCTTATATTCACTCCTCCTCCCCAAGACTTCTCCTGTGTTACTTGTCTTCATTTGTATTTGTGTGTGTGTGTGTGTGTGTGTGTGTGTGTGTGTAGGGGGGTGTTCTATGAAATTTTATCACATATGTAAATTTGCATATGCACCATCACAGTAAAGATATAGACCAGTTCATCACTCCCAACCTCCCTCCCCCAATGTTGCAAACCCTTGGTAACCACTAATCTGTAATCCACCTCTATTTATAATTTTATCATTTTAAAAGTGTTATATAAATAGAATCATACAGTATGTAATCTTTTGAGATTGGCACTTTCACTCCACATAATTATCTGGAGAGCCATGAAGGGTTTTGCCTATATCAATGGATGGTTCCTTTTTTTGTAGAGAAGTGTTCAATGATGTGCAAGTATCACAGTTTAGCACTTGAAGGATATCTGGATTTTTTCCATTTCAATTATTTTAAACAAGGTTACTGTAAATGTTTTTGTACAGACTTTTCTGTAAGTATAATCCTTCATTTCTTTGGGATGAATAATCAAGATTGCAACTGCAATATGGTAGTTACATGTGTAGTTTTATAATAAACTGTCCAACTGTTGCCCAAAGTATCTGAACAATTTTACATCCCCACTAGCAAACTTGGAGAATTCTACTTGCTTCTTACCTTGCCAGCACTTAGCATTGCCACTATTTTTAAGTATTACTTGATATATATATGTATGAATTATATTCATATATATGAATTTCTAAAATTAAAAATAGTGTGAATATATAGATATAGATATAGATTAGATATAGATATATTGTGCTATCTCACTGTGGTTTTAATTTGCATTTCCCTAATGACTAATAATGTGAAACATCTTTCTTGTGCTTCTTTGCCATCTGATATTTTTTTGGTTAAGTATCTGTGTAGATATTATCCCTAGGTTTTTTTTTTAAGATTTTATTTATTTATCTTTAGAGGGGAAGGGAAGGAGAGAGGGAGAGAAACATCAATGTATGGTTGCCTCTAGTGCATCCCCTGCTGGGAATTGGCCTGCAGGGAACCAGCCTGCAACCCAGGCATGTGCCCTGACTGGGAATCAAACCGCGATTGTCTGGTTCACAGGCCCACGCTCAATCCACTGAGTATTATCCCTAGTTTTAATTGGATTATTTTCTTTATTTTTCTGTTTAGTTCTAAGAGTTCTTTATGTGTTCCAGATATGACTACTTTGTCACACATGTCCTTTAGAAATAGTTTCTCTCAATATTTAAGCTTTTTTTCATCTTCTTCAGAGGGTCTTTAACAGATCACAGTTTTATAACTTTAGTGAGGCCAAAATTATCATCTTTCCTTTTATAGATTGTGCTTTGAGTATCAACAGTTGTTTACCTAAATCTCCTCCCAAAGATTTTGTCCTATGTTTACTTTTTGAATAAAGGTTTTATAGTTTCAAGCTTTACATTTAAACCCATTACCACTTTGAACTAGTTTTTCTATAAGGTGCGACTTTTATTTTTTAATTTTTATTTATTTATTTATAAATTATTTTTCAACTACAGCATTCTTTCTTTTACTCCCTTCCAAGCCCATCCCCCATGCCCCCCACCTCCCTCTCCTTTCTACCCCCCTTACTAGTTGTCCATGTGTCCTTCCTTTTTTTCCCCCTGAAATTCCCTTCCCTCTCCCCTCCAGTCGCTGTCCCCCTGTTCTCAATTTCAGTATTGTTGTTTTTATTTTGCTTGCTTGTTTGTTTTGTTATTTAGGTTCCTGTTAAAGGTGAGATCATATGGTATTTGTCTTTCACTGCCCAGCTTATTTCACTCAGCGTTATGCTTTCCATTTCTATCCATGATATTGCAAAGGGTATGAGCTCTTTTTTTCTTTCTGCTGCATAGAACTCCATTGTGTATATGTACCATAATTTTTTGATCCATTCATTTACTGATGGGCACCTAGGTTGCTTCCAACTCTTGGCTATTGTAAATTGTGTTGCTATGAACATTGGGGTGCATAGGTTCTTTTGGATTGGTATCTTAGGATTCTTAGGAGTTTTTTTACTCCTGTTGAGGTGTAGCATGAGGTCCTGGTAGGTGTTATGTGCAGTTTCTGACTGGACTGCACTAAAGTCACCACTTCAGAAATGGAGCAGAGCTATTACACCTCAGTGCAGACAGTTGAGGCAGAAGTTCAGTTAGCCCTTCGCTCTGCTAACATCTTTTCAGCAAATGTGTGACTCTGACACTCATGCCCTTGATACTGAGTGAATGTGTAAGCTCATCTCCTCACTAGACTCCTCTGAAGCTGAGGAAGGGGGAAGTGGAGGGCTGACATAGAATATTTTGTTGCTATAGGGAGGGTGGGGGTAGAAAATGAGCTCCCTGCTATCATTACAGGAAGAGAAGAAAATAGAGGGTCAAACAGCCCCAGCTCTTGTCTCCTCATTCTACTTCATTGCTGGTGAGTTGGGTTGAGACTTTGCTCCCCAGGGTGCTCCACTGATACAAGCCTAGTGCTAAGTAGCTCTACCTCTTACCACCTCATTAAGTCTTGTTTCCTTTAGGAAGATATGGAGTCTTTTCACTATGTGATGCCAATGACACTCCTGGGTGGAAGGGAGAATCATAATACCAACTGCTTCTGGCTGATGGGAAATGAAATATCATCAGATCTTCATTCGGCTTCAGCAAAACCATTCCTGCAGGAGACTAAGTACACTGCCTGTATATACCGAGCAGAGAACAGATGATTCACTCCCCCATTAGCCCTGCCTGTACCACTGGGTAGGGGAATCAGGGCATCCACCTGTTTCTGTGGTTCACGGGGAAGCATCAGAGAGGAAGATCAGCTTGTGGGTTGGCCGCACTGCAACTGGGAGAGAGAAATACAGCTTTTTCCATTGTCTTACTTGTTTTTTGGCTGAAGTGGAGTTGCTATTGCCAAAAAGGTTTCTATTTTTAGGTTACCCACTTTCTGGGCCTTCAGCTAGGGAAGGCAGGCTTTTATTTTTCTGTGATGTTGGCAGTTCTGGGTTGGAGACTTTTGGAGCATCCTGTGTCAAATATGTTGAGATGATTTTAAAAAAAAACACCCAAGTGACTCACTGCCCTGTTGCTCCTTAAGCCCTCTGTTATTTAAATCTGCAAATAATAGACCCCTATGCAATGAAATTTCCTTCCTTTGGATTATTACTGAGGACTGACTCTTTTTCTCAGTCCTAGATATTGCATTCTCTGAACCTTGAGGATCCAGGAGCATGACACTTTACATTTCCCATTAAACTGCTCTTTAATAATGATTGAAATTAAGAGACTGTAATTGCAAGAGCCCCTCTTGTGGTTTCTAGGTTCAAGAAGTGCTATAAGCCTCTAAGGCTTATAGCAAAGGAAGACAGCAAAGAAACCTCTGGCCTGACTCTTTGGATTGTGATCACATCTGGGAAGAAAAGAAGCTCCTGACTACTCCTTCTGCTTCCAAATGGGGCCTCTGCTTACACGCTTCTCAGTGCAACATGTAATATGTTCCTCATTATTTAGCTAATATTTTCAAATACCCAAATCCACAAAGGTCCTGGCAATTGATGGTGGGATAGCACAGGAATCAATGTTAACCTCTGCCCCTCAGTTTATGTACTCTCTGTCTTCCCTAAAGATAACTCAGAGTGGCCAACATTTCCTGACACTAGGAATTTTTAACAACTTTTTGTGGAATAGAGGAATGCGGCAGAGTTGCAAAAAATCCTGATAATCTCTGGTAGGTAAAACTCACTTTAAAACACTTTCCAAATATATACTAAGATCTTATCAGTAAATCGTTATGACTAAGAGCTTAAGTTTAAATTTCTCAAATATATTTCAGTTATAGAAAGTATGTATTCACTCTGTATCAAATATAACATATAATTTTTAAAATCTCAAGTATATTGATCCCGCCATCTAGGCTTAATGGAAAACTCCAAACACCAATGTCTTTTGCAATGAGAAACCCTTTCTGTTCAATGAGAAATATTTTATTTTTATGAAATTATGTACATAATTTAGAACTGTATTTGGAAATGAAAATGAACTCTCTTCCAGCTATACACAAAAAAACCATTGTTCAAGCCATAAGTGGTTTACCAGTAATTGTCAACATCTTGCATAGTCAACTAAGCCATA
The DNA here is from genome assembly GCF_021234435.1 of Artibeus jamaicensis. Classification (NCBI taxonomy): domain Eukaryota; kingdom Metazoa; phylum Chordata; class Mammalia; order Chiroptera; family Phyllostomidae; genus Artibeus; species Artibeus jamaicensis. The sequence goes on along the minus strand of NW_026522028.1, from coordinate 1,481,670 downwards.
TGATTTCTAATTTCTAGAGAGCAGTTTTCTGGAGACCACATTTCTTCACCTAAGTTATATGTATCAGAGTCATCCTCTGTTAGAGGACCAGAAGGTAAGAAGAACTAGGCTTCACTTAAAGAAGAGGAGTCTGTCCAAGGTTGCAAAACCAATAAATTGAACTAAAATTCTTACCTCTTCACTCTGGGAATAATACCAATTTCATTACATCAATGGTTCTCATGCCTTTGTTGCACATCAGAATCACCTAGAGGGCATGAAAAATGCAAATTGCTGGGTCACATCCTCAGAGTTTCTGATTCAGTTGCTCTGGGGTGGGAACTAAGAATCATTTCATACCAGATCCCATATAGCTGCTGATGCTGCTGATCATAGGGACCACTCTTTGAGAACCACTACATTGCAGCATTTCCATCTTATATTTCTGTATTATTTTACACTTAACAAAGATCTTTGTTTTTAACTTTATATCTTAATGAAATTTGAAAATGCACAAAAGTGTACAGAAGAGAATAAGAAATTCTCATAAAACCATCAAGCCCCAACAACATTCCACTGACAATTTCTTAACATACCACATTATTTTTTATGCATTTTTCCTCTGGGAGACAAGGATTCTTAGAAATTTATAATGTCTAATGAGAATACTGCCTTGTATTATTATTCTAGTGCTTTTAATTTTGTACTTTTACCTAATGTACAGAGTATCTTTACAACTCTAAGAAAAGTGGAGATAGTGGTTTACCAGGTTCCATGTTACATTGAGAAAAATTGAGGCTCAGATGGTTATTAAGTGATTCATCCATATTCATACATAAGTCTGATTTCAGAATTTAGGTTGTCAATTATCATCATTAATTGCTTCAATTAAAACCAACTTACCTGGTTTAAGGCATGTAAAAAATAAAATAAACAGGTTCCAGACAAGATGACCACATAGGTAAACACAGTACTTGAATCCACCCACAATCACATAAGAATCACTACTAAACTACAGAACACTCATCATTCAAAACTGCTACAGTACTAGGGCAGCAGCTTGAAAGGCCCCAGGGACATATGGGAAGGAACTGAATTATCTGGCATCAGGATGAGGGCTGGAGGGGCAATTTTTCCTAGAAAGAGGTGTTGGCAGAGGCCATTATTTCTATGCTGAGTCCTTCCCCCAAAGAGCCAGCAGGTGGGCACCGTATCTGAGTCTCCATCACCTAGGTCACATTGTTATCCCTTCCCTGATGATTCTCTGAGACCCCATTCCACCCAAGCCTTTTCCAGTGGCTTTTACATACAAATATTCTGTCTTGGCTCATGCCTTCAACTTATTTAAAATCTGTCAAACAAGCAGCATCTGGCCTCTGAGTGCCCTATACCTCTAGCTAATGGTCCAAACCTATGCTAGTGGCAGCCTACCTTGGTTCCCAGAATGTCCACTCCCAGGTAGCTCTAAGCCCAGAACAAGTAGCAGTTATCTGAAGATTGCTTTGTAGCTCATGCCAGGTGGTCCCAGTCAAGATACAGGTAGTGGCTGACCTTGGACTACACGTCTCAGGAGGTCCAGAGCAAGCACACATAGGAGACAGATTCATATACCATGTCAAAGCACCACCTAACCACCTTCACAAGCAATGCACTCAAGGGGCAGACTCTGTGGGTACCAGAGCCCCACTGTAGTACAACAGGAAGGTATATATACCCACATGGTGGTAATTGGTGAAGCTCTGCTACTGGATCCTATAGGACACCTACTAAATTAGGCAATTCTACCAAGAATAGCAGACATAGCATCTCTACCTAATACATAGACACAAACACACTGAGGAAGCAAAAATGATGAAACAAAGAAACATGTCCCAAATGAAAGAACTGAACAAAATTCCAGAAAATGAACTAAACAAAATGTAGACAAGCAATTTATCAGAAGTAGAGTTCAAAATACTGGTTATAAGAATGCTCGATGAACTTAGGGGAAGAGTAGGTGAACTTAATGAGAACTTAGTAAGAATCTCAGCAAAGAACTAGGACACATAAAAATGAATATGGAAACATAACAAAGAAACAGTTAGAAATGAAAAATACATTAACTGAAATGAAGAATGCATTACAGAGAATAAACAGTGGAATAGATGAAGCAGAGGAGCAAATCAGTGATTTGGAAGATAAGGAAACAGAGAACAAGAAATTGAAAACCTATTAAAAAAAATAACAAACTTCCTTAACCTGGTGAAGGAAAAAGATATACAAGTCCAGGAATCACAGTCACAAACAAATGAATCCAAAGACGTTCACACCAAGACACATCATAATTAAAATGCCAAAGGTTAGAGACAAAGAGTGAACCTTAAAAGCAGCAAGATTAAAGCAGTTACTAAACTATAAGGGAACTCCCATAAAGCTGTCAACTGATTTCTCAACAGAAACTTTGCACGTCAGAAGGGATTGGCAAGAAATATTCAAAAAGTAATGAAAAGCAAGGAACTAAAACCAAAATTATTCTACCCATCCAAGTTATCATTTAGACTTAAAAGACAGATAAAGAGCTTTCCAGATAAGAAAAAGCTAAAGGAGTTCATCAACACCAAACCACATTATAAGAAATGTTAAGGGTCATCTTGAAGAAGAAGAATAAAAAAAAGATTAAAAATATGACTAATAAAATGCCAATAGTTAAATATCTATTAAAATTATGTTAAATGCAAGTGAATTAAATGCTTCAGTCAAAAGATATATGGTGGCTTAATGGATAACAAAACAAGACCCTTACATATACTGTCTACAAGAGACTCACTTCAGATCAAAAGATACACACAACTTGAAAGTTAAGGGATTGAAAGAGATATTTCATGAAAACCAAAACAAACAAACAAATAACAAAAAAAAGCTGGGGCAGCAATACTTTTACTAGACAAAAAGACTTTAAAACAAAGGCTATATATCAAAAGTCAAAGAACTACCCAATAATTCCCCTTCTGGGTATTTATCTGAAGAAACACAAAACAGTAATTTGAAAAGGTATATACATCTACATATTCATTGCAGCATTACTTACAATAGTCAAGATATAAAAGCAATCTAAGCATCCATCAATAGATGAATGGATAAAGAAGTGGTGCAATACAATGGAATATGACTTAGTCATTAAAAAAATAATGCACACGTGGACAACAACTAAGGGGGTGAAATGGGAGGGAGGTGGGGAGCACTGAGGGGGTGGGCTGGGATGGGAGTAAAAAACAGAAAACTGTACTTGAACAATAATTAAATTAAAAAAATGCTGGAACTAAAATTGTGCTGGTCATAAAAGGAAAGACCAAGCAGCAAAGGGAAGTGGAACTAGTTCAACTTTCCTTCAGTTGAAGAACAGACTTATAAGTAAAGCAAAATACCACCCCACACACACACACATATGAGGTCTGTCTGGAAAAAGTACAACCACTGTTAATATAAGGAAAATGGTTTGTGTGATACTGATGTAACCTGGCAGCCAAGAACAGTGGACTGGAATGCACGTTTATGAACAATGATGACTTCACTGTAATAGTCAGTGGGGGCCATAGATGCCATTGAGTGAGCATGTGTACTGTGTGGCCATCAAATTAAAAATGGCTGAGCTAGTAGAGCAACAAATCTGCATCAAATTTTGTGTTAAACTTGAACATTCTTGGGCAGAAACTATTTGGATGATTCAGAAGGTTGCTGCTATTGGCAACTGGTGATTGGCAGCTTCATCATGACAGTGAACCCACTCATGCATCATTTCTTGTACAGAGTTTTTTTTGTGAAACATCAAATCACCCAGGTGATTCAGCCCTTCTACAGCCCAGATTTGGCATCTTGTGACTTCTGGCTTTTTTCAAAACTAAAATCACCTTTAAAAGGGAAGAGATTTCAGAATGTTAAGATTCAGGAAAATATGACAGGGCAGCTAATGGTGATTGGCAGGTCCCAAGGTGCCTACTTTGAAGGGGACTGAGGCATCATTGTCCTATGTACAATGTTTCTTGTATTTTGTTCAATAAATGTCTCTATTTTTCAAAAAAAAAAATAATGCATTCTTGCCATCTTAAACAACATGAATGGACCTAGAGAGTATTGTACTGAGTGAAATACATCAGAGAGAGGAAGACAAATGCCATAATAATTTCACCTATATGTGTAATCTAAAAACCAAAATAAACAAGCAGAACAGAAACAAACATAGATACAGAAAATATTTTAATGATTGCCAAATGAGAGGGAGACTGGGGAGAAGAGTGAACATGGTGAGAGGATTATGAAGTACAAATTGGTAGTTACAGAATAGTCATGAGGACGTAAAGTACAGCATAGGAAATATAATAAAGAATATTATAATAACTATGTATGGTGTTACATGGGTACTAGATTAATTGGGGTGATCACTTAGTAAATTATACAATGCCTAATCACTGAGTTGTACACATGAAGCTAATATCATATTGTTTGTCAAGTTTAATTGAAAAATAATATTTATTTAAAAAATAAAATAATAATATAAACAGAGCCACTTTAAAATGGAGTCAGAGCTGCCATCCTAGAGGAAAGGCCTTGTACAACTATCTCCTCAAAACTATAGAATATTAAAACAGGGAAAAGTAACCTTTGAAACAGGCCTAAAGCAACACTGTATCCCAAACAACTGTTTCCAAAGATAGCAGGAAAGCAGATACTGACTACCTGACCAAAAATAACATTCTTTAGAAATAGCATCACTATGTTAACTTATCCGGACCTATAGAAATGCCTTCCTTCTATTGATGATTCTCTTTCTCATCAATACCCCCATGTCATCATCACCTAATTGGAACACTATTTGTGTTTCTACCTGAAACAGTGCCTTTTGAATAGCAGGTCTTTTGGTTCTCAAATGAATGTTATTGCCTCTCACTTTGACCTTTTATTTTGAGATTAACAGGCAGAAACACTCTCCTAGTCATTGTGGGCTGCTATAACAGAATACAATACACCAGATGGCTTAAAAAACTATTTCTCACAATTCTGGAGATAAAGACTCCAGGAGATTCAGGATCTGATGAGAGCCCACCTCTCAGGTCATAAAGACAGTCATCTTATCACTATGTTCTCGAATGGTGGAAGGACAAGGGATCCCCCAGGATTCTCTTTTATAAGTACACTAATCCCATTCATGAAGCTTCTACTCTTGTTCATGGCCTAATCACTTCCCACAGGCCCCATATCAAAATACCATCATATTGGGGATTGAGGTTTTACCATGTGAATTTGGGGATGACACAAACATTCAGTCTATAGAAAGCACATAACTGCCTCTACTTTTTTCTACATATGTAACCAGTATTTGTGACACTATCGTATCACAAATGTCAAGCAGTTGGTGGCCCAGGGAGATTCAGACTTCCTAATGGGGTGGAGGTGGCTGCATTTTTAGTCAAATTCCCAGTGTGATTGTGGTTAATTGTTGTAAGTATGCAAATGCCACCACCTGACTCAATGTTCATGCCAGAGTATGGAGCACCTACATCATTTAGCACATGAGTCTGAGACTTTTTATCTCTTGCTTTCAGAAATGTGTCATTTATGTGCCTCCAAAAAATTGTGGAACTTAATTAATGGTCAAAAGGTTTTTTAGATGAATGTTCATTTATAGTAGCATGCACCCTGTTCTCTGTATTATATACACATATTCAATGTGTTGAGTAATTTGTTGTAGTTATGATCCAGTACTCAGAAACAGAAAAGTATAAAATACCAATGTGTGTCAAATAATATGCCATTCAACACATCTTATGAAATTTTATCCAAACTCCAAACCCTTATACTGCTCTCACAATTATCTTGAGACGTAACTGATTTACTTAGTGTAATAATGTGCCTCTCTAATTATTTGTGACAGGCATTAGAGTCTGGATTTTTCATGATTAGCACAGAATAAAACCCAAAAGGTCAGAGAAGTTCTATCTGAGATAAAGCTTGGCAGCTGCAGTGCTTTCTTACCACTGATCTGTAGCTTTTAAAATTGTGGTTCTATTTTATTTTCTTCAAGTTTATTAACTTGAGATAATAATAAGTGGTTTTAGAAAATTTTGCAAATTGACAGTTGTTTTTATCTATGAATAAAAATTAAAATGTCTACTTTATCATAGTTCTTATAGTAAAATATTTGCATCCAACAAAGACTGTTAATATACATAAAGGCATTTGGCATTATTAGTCATCAGGAAATACATGGGCAAACTTCAGTGAGATGTTACTATACTACCACCAGCATAGTTAAAATTAAAAGGACTGGCAATGTCAAGTGCTGGCAAGGATGTAGAGTAACCAGAATTCTTGCACATTGTTGGTTGGAGATAAATTGGTAAAAGCGCTTTGGACAACTGTTTGGTAGAAACTAGTAACGCTAAAGAACAAATATTCTAAGTCCCTGTAATTCCATTCCTAGCTATATACACAACACAAATGTGTACAAGTGCAAAAAATGCACATACAAAAGTGATCTGCCCAGCCAAAACTTATGAACACAAATGTCCATTGACAGGTGGTTGGATAAATGCATGTGATATATTCAGACAATGGGATATATTCATACAATGGGATATAATTCTGCAATAAAAAATAAACTATTGATATATGCAAATACATGGATGAAACTCGTGTACAAAATATTGAGCAAAAGAAAGCCAAACATAAAAGAGGACAAACTGTATAATTCTTTTTACATCAAGTTCAAAAATATCCAAAATTTGGGAGAGTATTAACTAGGAGAGGGCACAAAGGAACTTCCTGGAGTGCTGCCTCTGTTCTGCATCTTGATGTCAATGCAAATTTCATAGATATGAAAATTCACCAAGCTTTTCACTTAAGATCTGTTTACTCACTAAAAAATGCATCTTTTAAAGCAGAAATAAGAACACTATGTATCCAAAATTGTCAAAATGGCCTGGTGAATTGACATTTCTGGACAGGGTGATTTCAGAGTGTGCCAACTTGTTCCCAGAAAATGAAAGCTTTTCTGAGTCACCAGGTCATATTTCTGGTGGTTCTACATAGCAGTATATTTTCACTGCTCTGCCCAGGACTAAGCGATGCTTAAATGTAAATTTTGAATTATCTCTTTTTATTATAAAATGTCACACAAAGTGGCAACATTTCATGACCCACATGTTACTTTGAATATTCATATAACTCAAAATTTTCAATTCTTAAATATACAACTTAACAACTTAAAAACAATGAACAATCTGTATATATACCTATTGTCATTATAACACAACTCCTTGAAAGCAATCATTTAAGTAACCACTAGATTTATCCATTATTGGGAAAACTCTGCTTAATAAAATATTCATCATTTTTTTGAGATTTAGAAAAATAAATGTCTTATTTCAAATTTATTTCAGATAAGTTTTATTTTCCACACTTACCCTATCACTGTTTCAAATAATTATACGCAGACCCAGAAGGAAGGTACAAACCTTGTTTCCAAACCATACCCTGGAAGGAACTATTTTCTACCTAACATGGACTCTCATACAAAGGTACACCAAATAGAAAGCTGCTCTTGACCCCGAGGAGATTCCATCCACCACATCTGTTCAGGGGTAGCATGTTGGTTTTGCTAACGTTTGGCACTGTCCACTGTGAGCAGTAGTCCCAGATACAACATCACACAGCAGGATGGTTCTCCAGGAATGAAGCTGAAGTCTCACGTTCTGTTTTTTCTTTGGAAACCTCAGAATACTTTTTCAGCACTGACTTTCTGATCTTTGAAATGGAGCAAACTCTTGTTTCCTAGGGTTAATTTTTACACCAGGACCTTATTGAATATCATCTTTCCTCTGATAAGTGTCCATTTCTTACAATGCAGCCTTGAGGTATTATTAAATATGTCACCTCTTCAAACTAAAACATGGTATTACAAGCCAGGTGCTACTCTCAGCATCACAACGGCTGAAACAAAGTAGAATACAGAAGTTGTTTCAAGTCTGTAGATGTGGTAAAGACAGAAAATGAATAGGACTCCTTTGCAATGAATCTTTTGTGGGTCAGCAGATTTAGTCAAAGTTACTTAAAAATAATTAAAACTTCATTAACAATTAACTGTCTCAGCAAAAAGACACTCTTCTGTCATTTATTTCCATATAAGAAGCCACTGCAGAAAAAAATGCAATTACTATTTATTTTATTTATTTATCTTTAGAGAGGAAGAGAAGGAGAGAAACATCAGTGTGTGGTTGCCTCTCGTGAGTCCCCTGCAGGAACTGGCCTGCAAACTAGGCATGTGCCCTGACTGGGAATCGAACCTCAAACGTGTGGTTTGCAGGCCTGTGCTCAATCCACTGAGCTATACCAGCCAGGGCTGAAATGCAATTACTATTGAAGAGACAAGTAAATATTGAGGCAACAGTAAGTCTTTTTTTATAGAATTATGGATATTAGACTGGATTCTAAGTTTCATTTAATCAAAGCATTTGGCTATTTTACTTTAGTAAGTTTATCATCAGCAAAGATGAAATTGTTATTTTTTTGAATGGCACTACAGCTAGCATATTTTTGCAAAATTCATAGCAATGATTTAAACATAATTGCTTGGAACTATTGTACAAAGAATATGGGAGGTGCTGTTTGTTCAACTGGTTTTTAACAAAAAGGCAAAGCAATTAAATGGAGGAAAAAATACTTTTTCAACAAATAATGTTAGAACAATTGCACACACAATGGCAAATACATAAAGTAAACTTCATCCTAAATCTTATACCATATAACAATAACTCAAAATAGATTATAGATTTAAATATGAAAGCTAAAATTATGAAACTTTTAGAAAAAAGCAGGGGAGAAAATCTTTGGGATCTAAAGCCAGGCAAAGAGTACCAAAACTTGACATGGTCCATACAATCCATTAAGGAAATTCATTAAAGAAAATACTGATAACTTAGACTTCATCAAGTTTAGAAACATTTGTTGTGTGAAATAATAAATTATGGGGATGAAAATACAAACTACACATGAAAGAAAATAATCGTAACAAAACCATATATCTGCATAGATGACAACTATTTACAATACGAGGTCTGTCCAGAATGTATCCAGCCATATTTTATGAAAAATAGAGGCATTTATTGAAGCGGATACAAGAAACATTGTGCATAGGATGATGACACTTTAGTCCCCTTGAAAGTAGGCACCTTGGGATCTCACACTAACCATCAGCTCTCCCAATAACCATCAGCTGCCCCATCGTATTTTCCTGAATTCATCTATGGTCTGAAATCTCTTCCCTTTCAAAGGTGATTCTAGTTTTGGAAGAGCCAGAAGTCACAGGGCACCAAATCTGGGATTTAGGTAGGCTGAATCACCTGGGTGATTTGATATTTTGCAAAAACTCTACATAGTACATCATGCATGAGTGGGTGCCTTGTCGTGATGAAGCTGACAATCACCACTCATCCATAGCTGCAGCCCTTTGAACCCTACGAATAATTTCTGTGGAGTAATATTCAAGCTTCACACAAAATCTGATGCAGATTCATTGCTCCACTCACTCAGCCATTTTGAATGCAATGGACACACAGTACACATGCTCACTCAACAGTGTTTATCATCCCCACTAACTAGTACAATGAAGCTGTCATTATTCACACATGCAGATATCAGTCAACTCTCCTTGACTATCACTACACTGATGTAGCACAAACTGCTCTCTACTAACAATGATTGGATTTTTCCAGACAGACCTCATATAATAAAACTCTCAAACTCAGCAATAAAAAACAACAAAGAAAAAAGAATCAATCTGATTTTAAAATATTAAAATACACTAAAAGACATTTCACTGAAGATGATACATAGGAGGAACACAAGCAGTGCTACTATTGTGGGTGAGGACTCAGGTAGTGGGGGATGGGGTTACTAAAGCTGTGTTGGGGGACTGGACCCTTTGGGAAGTGCCAAGCAGGGCTATTATGATGGTGGGGGGCCACTTTCTATTGTTGTTAGGTAGCACTACTATGGTTGTGGGGGACAAGATACTTCATGTTATCAGTTCTGTGGGTCTACACTGGTGGTAAATGCAGGTACCCCATGCATCCAAAATTGGAATGCTTTGAGCTGCCTTGATATTGCAAGAACTACTATTGCTAGAGGAGGAAGAGTGCCTTGGACTACAACTTGGTGGAGCTACTATGGCTATGGGAGGATGAGGGGCTTGGCATGGCTACTATGGATTCAGGCAGGGCATTTTGGGAGGCACTTGGTAGGGCTACTATTGCAATTGTGGGTCTGGGCTCTTCCAGTGGGGGTGGGGGGCAATATGATTCTGGTTGCCACTCAGCAAGTCCACTATGGTCTTGAGGAGGGGGCTAGTGCTGGAGCCTGCTGCATAGGCTATCTTGAAGGGATCTTGAAGAGAAACCAAAGAGAAGTCACAGAGTTGTATGGCTTTGGGGAAGGGACCGTCCCCTCCCTGCCCACTGTGGAAATAGTAGCACTAGGAGGCAGCCCTAAGAGCCTCCCTGACTCAGTGGCAGCCTGATGCTCCTTGCTCCTCTCCCCAGCTACAGTAGTGCAGCTGCATGCCGCAAAGAACCCCACCCACCATGGACATTAGTCCAGCTGCCACTGGTGAAAGATTATGGTCCCAAGACCATAGTAATGCAGCCTGATGGCATCCCAAAATGTCAGAAGTACCCTGCCACCCCACCACCATGCTGAGCACCAGCTGGAGCACCTCAACTGGCCTCTCCATTTGTGGCCAAGCTACCTGTCCATGCAAGAACACAGGCCCCACAGTTTTATAACTTCTAGAAATAGTTTCTTTCCATTGGCAAATACATCTACTATTTTTTAATTTAATTATTTTTTCAACTACAGTATTCTGTCTTTTACTCCCATCAAGTCCACCCCCATGCCCCCCACCTTCCTCCCATTTCCACCCCCCTTAGTTGTTGTCCTTTATACTAGTTCCTGTAAATCCTTCCCCCTTTTCCCCTGAAATTCCTTCCCCTCTCCCCTCTGGTCGCTGTCCCTCTGTTCTCTATTTCAGTGTCATTGTTTTTATTTCTGGTTGCTTGTTTGTTTTGTTGTTTAGCTTCCTGTTAAAGGTGAGATCATATGGTATTTGTCTTTCACTGCCTGGCTTATTTCACTCAGCATTATGCTTTCCAGTTCCATCCAAGCTGTTGCAAAGAGTAGGAGGTACATTTACTTTTTGAAGAAGCATAAAAGAGATAACATGAATCTTCTTGTAAATCCAGGCAAAAACAAACATATTTTATCTTAATTACTTTAAAAGATGTAAATCTAAATTACCCATTTGGATTCTTGGCAATTACTGTATTCCTTTAGTGTGCTCAAAAGTGAGGTGTTTCATTATGTAGTTTTCTTGACAACTTTTATACAGAGTAGAGAAGATGCATGGGAGATATTAGATTCCCACAGCCAGCATAGGGTTTGGGCTGTCATTAATTTCTCCATTGTTCCTGGGACCAAAGCAGGTCCTACACCTCCAGGAGGAGGATTTAGGGTGTTTAAAAGACTCAATTTTTAAATTTTTTCATTTTCTTCCTGAGTTTGACTGCCTGGGAAAGGAGTGACATTCCCCCCCCCCTTTGAACCATTAATTTAGATCCTTTCTGAGTAGTATCCTTATGGTGTAACAACATGGAAGCTTGCACATAAGACATCTTATCCCATTTATCAGACCTTCAGCAAAACAGTTCTAATTAGTTTAAAATTTGACCTAATGAACTCTTAGATGGGATTGAAACCAAGCCCCTCATTTAAAAACAGAAACAAAAACAGTCCCATCAACAGTGAACTAGGGTCCCCTTTTCCCCACATCCTCTCAAACACTTGTTGTTTGTTGATTTGTTTATGATGGCCATTCTGACTGGCATGAACTGGTACCTCACTGCAGTTTTAATTTACATCTCTCTGATGGCTAGTGATGCTGATCATCTTTTCATATGTCTCTAGGCCCTCTGTATGTACTTTTTGTAGAAGTGGCTGTTCAGGTCCTTTGCCCATTTTTTTTTTTTTGAGATTCATGAAACTGCTTTATTTCAAGTAATGTTCTCCACAGTCCATGAATCTGAAACAGTTTGCTTTTTTTAAAATTTTTATTTAGTTATTTTTCAAGTACATTTTTTGTCTATTTCTCCCATCCCAGCCCCCCCCCACCCTGTCTCCCCCCTCTCTCCCATTTCCCCCCGGAGTCCTCATCCCTGTGTCTTTCATACTTGTTCCTCAAAATCCTTCCCCATTTTTCCCCTTAAATTCCTTTCTCTCTCCCCTCTGGTCGATGCCCACTTGTTCTCTATTTCAGTGTCTTTGTTTTTATTCTGTTTGCTTGTTTGTTTTATTGTTTAGCTTCCTGTCAAAGGTGAGATCATATGGTATTTGTCCTTCAATGCCTGGCCTATTTCACTCAGCATAATGCTTTCCAGTTCCATTTTTTAATTGTGTTTTTGTCTTGCTGGAGTGGAGTCATGTGAGTTCTTTACATATTTTGGAGATCAAACTCTTGTCTAAGATATCACTGGCAAATATGTTTTCCCATATGGTTGATTCTCTTTTCATTTTAATGTTATTTTCTTTAGCTGTGCATAAGTTTTTATTTTGATGAGATCTCATTTGTTTATTCTTTCCTTAATGGCCCTTGCTCTAGAGGACATATCTGAGAAAATAAGCCCGGTGGTGAAAGACAAATACCATATGATCTCACCAATAAGTGGAACCTAATTAACAAAACAAACAAGCAAGCAAAATAGAACCAGAAACATGGAAATTAAGAACAAACTGACAGTAAACATAGAGGAGGTGGGAGGAGATAATGGGGGGGAAGGGTTTTCAGGAACATGTATAAAGGACACATGGACAAAACCAAAGAGGGTTAAGACTAGGAGTAGGGAGTGGGGCTGTCTGGGGTGCAGGGTAGTGGTAGGATGGAAATGGAGACAATTGTACTTGAACAACAATAAAAAGGTTTAAAAAACAGAAACAAAAACAAAATATAAAGGAAAGAAAAAGTTCAAATAAAGGATTACTCTCAAACTACATTCTCTAAAAGGAGGTACTGGGATACTAACCTTAGAATCTTACCTCACATCAACCAGTACTACAAATGACTCTGATGAGGTCCAAATGGCACAAAGCCCAAAGAGCAGAGGCAGAGGATTCCTGGTGTCTACAAACAACAAAGATCAAACCAAGTCCTCAAAAGGTAGGAAAGCAAGCAACAAACAACGGTAACTAAAGTTTCATTTCAGACATAGGAGAGAACCAAAGTTTCATTTCAGAGAGATGAGCTCTCAAATAGAAACTGATTCCTCCCACAGAGGAACTGGGAAAAATGCAATGATAAGAACACCCCACAGCACACAGACAATGGAGAAAGCATTTAGTGTGCAGAAATCCATGTAACCAAACTAGAAAAGATACTCTACGTAAATCCTGTGTTGGGGAACTGGAATTTTTCTAGTTATAAAGCCTTGCCTCTTGTCAAGCAGTACCAAGAAAATAATTTCCTATGGAATCCTAGAGTGGTTCAAATAACCCAAATGGCAGGACAGAGAGCTTTCTAGTCATGCACACCACGGGCTTATTCAGTCTTGGAGTCTGTCCACTCCCTAGAGACCTATTTCCTTTCACCAGCTAAGTGTTTCAAGTGGCTGATGCCTTGAGAGGGAGAGGCCTCAAGATAAAGAACTCTCAATAGCTACTGGGAAACCCCTGCAATCCCAGCCCTGAGGTCAGCTGCCACAAGCATGTAGGACCCTCACCCAGACCCTCAGTGTCCTTACTGAGGACACTGTCTTGGTAGTGTCAACCTTGTCCTGGCAGAACCACCAAAAACTGTAACCAACCGCAGGTATGGCTGCCTGCTGCAACAAAAACCATACTCATTAGATAGGTGCTGATGAGAAAGTGGTTTATATAGATGCTAGCAATCTAAGAAGATGGAGGACTCTTGTCCAAAGCCCATCTTCATATCTCAGTGCCAGCGGAGGTTTTTATGGGGAGGGAGAGGGAAAGCTGAACAAATAGATCAAAAAAGGGGGTTGCAAAGTTCTCTTTGCAGATCAGTACAGTTTATTCCAATAAAGATCTTGAAACTGGTCAAGTGATGGTCTGGTGTGCATCATCCTCATTTTCATTATCCTGGTTTTATGGTTGAAGGTCAGCAAACCTCTCAGAGCTAGAATGACTAAAATTTGGAATCTGTATCTTTTGAAGTTAGTTCCTAGGATTGTTGTACAAACATGCTGTTTATCTACAAGCTACATGTTATTCAGAGTCCACACTTAAAGAAACAATGTCACAAATGGTGTGGGGGGGGGGTTACAATTTCCCACTGTTACAAGCACAGGACGCTGGTGGCTGTCCTTTCAGTTCTCTTCCCAGAACCACACAGCCCAGTCTGTTTCCACAAGATTCTAGTCCCCTCCAAGATGCCTCCTTCTGCCAGATCCCAGAGTGAGTGGCTGTGAAGGAGATGTTGTGCAGTGGCCCTTAAAGAGGGCACCTGGTTTCTAGCAAACTCTGGTCTCTCTCTGATATACAGAATATGCACTGATTTTTATAGCCACATGTTACATGGGCACCTCTTCTTGGCTCTGTTGCTTTGGGATGAGGAACCTGGCTTGCAGTTAAACCCTCACATTCTTCAGGGGTACGTTTGCAGCTGAAATACCCATCTGGATTCTCCCCCACCACAAGTGGATACAAGTCCAGCCATTTTTGCATCTTCACCTTTTCTACCAGTCTCAATGTGGCTTCTTCTGTAAGTCCTTGTTTGCAGGACTTCTGTTCTAGTCTTCACCTGGTTATTCAGGTTGATTGTTCTATAATTTAGTTGTAATTCCAGTTCAGGACTTAGGGGAGTTGGGTGTAACTTCCACTTCTTCCACCACCATATTCTTCCACTATATTCCTTTTTGATGTATCTATCCCCTTCTGCTTTACAAACTTGGCAAAGATGGATACATAATAAAAATGAAGAATCAAAGAAATTTCTGTAACATGTTCCAGAAAGCAGAGACAGAACAGAAAGCTGGAATTGTAAATGAGGCTGAAGATCCATATTCCAAAGCAGCCAGCAGGAGATATAACTTCACCTCCTTTGGGAAAAGAAGGACTACAAGGCTTCCATGTGAAATGGACACACTGAATTGGACTTACTTCTTCAATCCAGGAACTCTGAGTCAATAAAAGAAGGGTGAAAAAAACCTCACAACTATGGCTTGAGGCTATAACTTATATGAAGCTGCAAGGCAATGTAAGCCTGAGGATAGGACATAGCCTCAGGACAGGGCAGCCTGAGGCTCCCTGCCAGTTCTGTGTATCCATCACATCCCTACCATGGGAGGTAACCCAAGTCTTAAACACGAGAGCTATTTCTTAACCAATGGCTCTTGGGCATTGGTGGAAGTAGCCTCATAAATTTTCTGGGAGGTAGCTATCTAGAAAAAGAAAGAAAACAAACCAATGCAAGCAAATAATATATTCCCCTTAGATAAGTCTGTGATCCATGATTCTAAAATTCATGAAGAAATGTGATGCTACGGAAAAATAAAAAAATGAAAATGAGAAGAGTTATTTTTTGAAGATGTAAAGGTCATACAGTGGTTAGATAAATGTCTTAAAATAAGCAAAGTGGGGATATTCAAAGGCATGAGGGCATAACATGCATAAAAAGAACAAAAATATTAAACAAGAAGTTGCGTACATAAAACAAAGTCCATATGAAAAAGAATCAAACTGCAATGTGGGAAGCAAAAACGTAATAAAAATAAATTTAATAGAATAAACTCTAAACACCACCAACGAGATTATTACTGACTGATAACACTGAACACTTCACCTACAACACAGTAAAAAAGATAAAAAGAAATGTAAGACATGCAGGAGCATTTAAAATTCCCACAAGGTTTATTGAAGATTCTTTATGCTTAAACTTCACTAATCTCTTTAAAAACATGTTCCAGCATATAGGCAATGGCAGAAAATGAATATCTGGTAAGATATTTGTTGACAATTGTACATCGTTAAAGAGAGACATAAATATTTAAATTAATAGTGAACTTTCAGTACCAAGCAGAACAATAAAATAAAAACAACATAATAGATCTATAGCCAGATATATAATAGAGAAAATTTCAAGAAATCATGGATAAAGGGAAAAAAATTAAAGTTAAAATTAAGCAATGTCTTCTTATCTAAATGTTAATAGCAATTTGACAAACTGTATTTCTCATTTTCAACAAGAAGAGACAGAAAATGTGCTAAAAGCTTCAAAGTGTTGAGGGAAAAACAATTACAAACTGAGAATTGCATACCCAGCAAAAGTACTATTCAAAAATAGGGGCATCTGGGTGGGTGACTTGGTAGGTTGGAGCATTGTCTCGTGCATCATTCCCTACACCAAAAAGAAAAGGTTGCAGGTTTGGTCCCTGGTTAGGACACATATGGGAGGCAACTATTAATGATTCTTTCTCACATTGATGTCTCTCTTTCTGCCTTTCTCTATCTCTCTGTCTGTCTCTGTCTATCTTTCTCCTTCAAATCAATAAAATATATGCGTTGGTGAGGATTTAAAAGAGGGGGGGCAAAATGAAAAAGAAAAAACTAAGTGAAGTTACCACAAACAGCTCTTACAATATTGACTTCGGTTAGAAGAAAGACCCTATATAAATGTATTTTTTTTCTTACTGCAAGTAATTTTTAATAAACTATTAACTGGAAGTTTTAGCAATCCAAACTTTCCCCAGACTCTTTACCATGTCCACTTAACCTTTTCCTTCCTAAAGGTAAATTCTCCACATTGTCCAGTCTGTTCAGGATCTATGATTTACTGTGGTTGGCTCGTTAGGGTTAGGGCTTTGACTCATGTATCCTCACATCAGGAGCAGGATTTAGATAATTCTCATTCTAATCAGTTTCTTCTCAGTTTACAACACTGCCTTTTCTTTCCATTCACTGCTCTTTAAATATTTCTGTTTTTCAGAGTTGAATCTATGCCTTTCTTCTCTTAGTCAATATTTTGTCTTAACCCGTGAACTTTTGAATCACCTAGAACATTGTAAAAAGAGATTGTTGTACCTAGCGCCAAATATACTGACACAGAATGGAGGAGAGTGAATCTTCTAACTCTGCATTTCTGACAATCAACTCAGATAATTCTAATGCATGCTAGAGTTTGATAACCACTGCTTTTTATTAGCTTTCTATAGCATTATCATGCTTAGCCTTGCTTTTGATTCATAACAACTCAGGTGTAAGTCACCAAAATTGTACCATTTTCTAAGTGCCATATGACTATATTAACTTGCCAACTGGCCATTTCAATATAAATTTCCTACATATACCAAAACATTGCATCCAAATTTGAATCCATCTTTTTACTTCTTTATTCCATGTAGACCCTGAGCTTAAAATGTAAATTACCTTAGGCTACTCTGTTCCCACCTACGCTTGTTCCCATATTTCCTGTCATACCTCAACCCATTTAGTCTGAGCTCTAACCATTGCTTACTGATTTCTGGACACACCAGTCTGAGACTTCAAACTCCCATTCTACATATTGAACACTCCAAATCCATTAACATTTTGTTTAAATGTAACCACTTCCTCGAAACCTTTTCCTCACTCTCCAGGCAGGTCTGCACCTGTGTTTATATACACAACAAGGTCTCAATCACTGCACTTTTCATATGGTCTGGAAACTATCTGCTTACACCTCTCTTACCTACCTGGTGGGGATCACTTGAAGGGAAGGTCTGATCAGAGTGCATTTGTTTTTATATCTCAAGGTTGAGCACAGAACTTAGCTGTAGCAGTATATTTGTTCACTATGTAAGGGCACAAACATGAGTGAATTAACCAAATTTCACAGACTCTACAACCAAATTCCAATATCAAATTCTAATATATGTCAGCCTATATATTTTTAAGGAATGCTATGATCCTTCTGTCAAACTTTTAGATTCTTACAAACTCTTATATTTCATTGTGCAGGAAGTTCATATAGTAAATAAATTATGATTTTCCAATGAGAAACTGCAAGTAAAAATTTTTCATGCTTTTTTAGGCTCCTTTTTCAGTATAAAGTGACGAACATCAACACCACATAGTGTGTTTCTTGTTCTCTAGAAATAAGGAAGAAACCTGTGGACATTGTTAGACCCTTTCTCTGGTTACTAACCTACCCCCATCTAACTGCTCTAGTCTCTGGATTGATTTGATGCCTTTTGTTTTTATGAGCCATTGATATTCATAAGTGCTGGACTTGGAAATAGTGTAGAGTATACAATGCAATAGTTTTCTCTCCCTGAATCCTTTTCCAACACCTTTGGATACTTAGAATTAAATAAAATATGACAAAGACTGATGCTATTTAAAGAATCTTCAAGGCTTTATTGATTTTGTGGTGCTCCATAGGTTTTCAGAGGAAGTAGGACTATATCTATATAAAGACAGGAGGATGCTGGGAAGATGGCGACGGAGTAAGATGGAGCGGATACTAGCTCCTGTGCTCATGGGTGAAAATCCTGGCAGATCTATGGAGAAACAGCACAATAAACCATCGGTTACCCAGCATTTATGAAATTAAAAGACCAGAGATTGTGACTGACGCTGAAACACCAGACGGCGGCAGAGTCAGCTACCGGAGCTGGGTCTCACGCGGCCCCTGAACTGCCGCCAGAGCAACAGGCCTGGGAGCCGGGGCCTCAGGTACGGAAGCCGGACACTCCAAGCCCCTGTGACGGTCCTGGGAGACAGAGGAGTCAGGAACCAGAGCGGGGACACCCTTGTGCCGATGCCATAGCTACTGGCCTGGGCAACGGAAGGGTCAGTTGCAGGAGCTGGGTCACCAAAGGCCCCTGTGACGCCGCCATAGAGACAGGCCTGGACCCTGAGGAGCCAGCTACGGGAGCCGGGAAGCTCTCAAATCCTGGGCGGCTGCCATAGCGACGAGACTGGACGCCGGGGAGCCAGGTACGGAAGCCCGGACACTCCAAACCCCTGTGACGCAGCTGAGGAGCCAGCTACGGGAGCCGGGAAGCTCTCAAATCCTGGGCGGCTGCCATAGCGGCAGGACTGGACGCCGGGGAGTCAGGTACGGAAGCCGGGACTCTCCAAACCCCTGTGACGCAGCTGAGGAGCCAGCTACGGGAGCCGGGAAGATCTCAAATCCTGGGCTGCTGCCATAGCGACGGGACTGGACGCCGGGGAGTCAGGTACGGAAGCCGGGACTCTCCAAACCCCTGTGACGCAGCTGAGGAGCCAGCTACGGGAGCCGGGAAGATCTCAAATCCTGGGCTGCTGCCATAGCGACGGGACTGGACGCCGGGGAGTCAGGTACGGAAGCCGGGACTCTCCAAACCCCTGTGACGCAGCTGAGGAGCCAGGTACGGGAGCCGGGAAGATCTCAAATCCTGGGCCGCTGCCATAGCGACAGGACTGGACGCCGGGGAGTCAGGTACGGAAGCCTGGACACTCCAAACCCCTGAGACAGCCCGGGGTGGCAGAGGATCCCTCTACGGGAACTGGGAGGGTCACAACCCCTGTGCTGCTGCCATAGCAAGGGGATTGGACACTGGGGAATCAGGTACGGGAGTTGGGACTTTCTAATTCTCTGTGCCACTGCCATAGAGACAGGACTAGACGCCTGGGAGTCAGGTACGGAAACCAGGACACTCCAAGCCCCTGTGACGGCCCTGGGCGGCAGAGAGAGCCAGATACGGGAGCCAGGACATCCCCAGCCTCTGTGCCACTGCCCTAGTAACGGGCCTGGGTGCTTGAGGAGGCCGCTACTAGAGCCGGGACATTCAGCAGTGGTAGGCGACCAACGCAGAGACCAGTGCGAGGACCAGCGGGAGTGTAGGTGGAGACGAAGAACATCAAGAAACTTCAAGGAGTCTGTACCACTGAACTTCACAAGGAACATACCACAGAAGTTTACACCATAAAACCAGTGTTTCAGAACAGATCAATTTTGGAAGCAGAGACTAACAAGAAGAGTCTCAAACAATGGGAAGACAAAGAAACAATCCCCAAATGAAAGAAAAAGCAGAAACTTCAGAAAGAATGTTAGATGAAATAGACGCTGATCAACTATCAGACAGTGAATTCAAAGCACTGGTTATTACGAAGTTCAAAGAGCTCAAGGAGCTCACAGTGAGCTACCAGAAACTACAGGGAAATTATAATGATCTCTCTGCAAACTACAGCAACATCAAAAAGGAAATGGAAACCATCAGCAAGAGACAAGAGGAAATGAAGAATACAATTTCCGAATTGAAGTACACAGTAGAAAGTTTCCAAAGTAGGATAGATGAAGCGGAGGATAGGATTAGTGAGTTGGAGGACAGGGTAGAAAGCATCTCACAGAAAGAGCAAGAAAATGAAAAGAGGCTCAGAAAGAATGAAGAGGGATTAAGAGAAATGCAAGACAATATGAAACGTAATAATATACGAATAATAGGAATACCAGAAGGAGAAGAAGAAGAACAAGGGATAGAACACGTATTTGAACGAGTAATGAGAGAAAATTTTCCTAATTTGATAAGAGAAAAAGTCTCACAAATCCAGGAATCACAGAGAGTCCCAATCAAGAGGAACCCAAGGAGGCCCACCTCAAGACATATCATCATCAAAATGGCAAAATTCCAAGACAAAGAGAGAATCTTAAAGGCAGCAAGGGAGAAAAAAGAAATAACATACAAGGGAGCCCCAATAAGGTTAGCTACCGACTTCTCAATGGAAACACTTCAAGCAAGAAGAGAATGGCAAGAAATATTTCAAGTAATGAGAACCAGAGGCCTACAACCAAGGCTACTTTACCCAGCAAGGCTCTCAATCAAGATAGAAGGCCAAATAAAGAGCTTCCAAGACAAAAGAAGTCTAAAAGAATATGCCTCCACCAAACCAGCTCTACAAGAAATACTAAAAGGACTGCTTTAAGGGAAGGAAGGATAAGAGGGAGACAGAGAGGAACACAGGTACAAAAATGGCAATGAATAAGTACCTATCAATAATAACCTTAAATGTAAATGGATTAAATTCTCCAATCAAAAGACACAGAATAGCTCAATGGATAAGAAAGCATGACCCACACATATGCTGCCTACAAGAGACTCACCTCAGGACAAAAGACCATCACAGACTAAAAGTGAAAGGCTGGAAACAAGTTTTCCAAGCAAACGGACAAGAAAAAAAGCTGGGGTAGCAATTCTCATATCAGACAAAATAGATTTCAAAAAAAAGGCTGTAAAGAGAGACCCAGAAGGTCATTTCATTATACTCAAGGGAAGAATCCACCAAGAAGACATTAACATTGTAAACATATATGCACCAAACATAGGGGCACCCAAATATATCAAGAAAATCTTAGAGGACTTCAAGAAAGATATTGACAGCAACACAATCATAGTAGGGGATTTGAACACCCCACTATCAAAAATGGACAGATCTTCCAAACAAATTATCAAAAAAGATATTGTGGCATTAAACAACACCCTAGATGAAATGGACTTAACTGATATATATAGAGCCCTTCATCCCAAAGAAGCTAAATACACATTCTTTTCAAATGTACATGGAACATTCTCAAAGATAGACCACATGATAGGACACAAAAGGAGCCTCAACAAATTCAAGAAAATTGAAATCATACCAAGCATCTTCTCTGACCACAAGGCACTGAAATTAGAAACCAACCCCAAAGAAAAAAACCCAAAGCACCCAAAAACATGGAGACTGAATGGTATGCTATTAAACAATGAATGGGTCAAGAATGAAATTAGGGAAGAAATCAAAACATTTCTGGAAACAAATGAAAATGATCGCACAACAACCCAAAACTTATGGGACACAGCGAAGGCAGTCCTGAGAGGGAAGTTTATAGCAATACAGGCCTACCTAAAGAATATAGAAACATTTCAAACAAACAACCTAACCCTACGCCTGCAAGAACTTGAGGAACAACAACAAAGACAGCCCAGAGCAAGCAGAAGGAAGGAAATAACCAAGATTAGAGCAGAATTAAATGACATAGAAACTAAAAGCACAATTTTAAGGATCAATGAATCCAGGAGTTGGTTCTTTGAGAAGATAAACAAAATAGACAAGCCTTTAAGTAGGCTCATCAAGAAAAGAAGAGAGAGGACACAAATAAACACAATCAGAAATGAAAAAGGAGAGATTACAACTGATACCACAGAAATAGAAGAGATTGTAAGAAATTACTATGAAGAACTGTATGCCAAGAAATTTGAAAACCTAGGGGAAATGGACACATTTCTAGAAAAATACAATCTTCCAAAACTCAGTGAAAAAGAAGCAGAAAATCTAAATTCACCAATAACAGCAAAAGAAATTGAAGCAGTAATCAAAAAACTCCCATCACACAAAAGCCCCGGACCAGATGGTTTCACAGGAGAATTCTACAAAGCATTTAAGGAAGAGCTAACCCCTATTCTCCACAGACTATTTCAAAAAATTCAGAAGAATGGAAAACTCCCAAATTCTTTTTATGAAGCCAGCATCATCTTAATTCCAAAACCAGATAGAGACACAACAAAGAAAGAAAACTTCAGGCCAATATCGCTGATGAACATAGATGCTAAAATCCTCAACAAAATATTGGCAAATCGCATCCAACAACATATCAAAAAGATCATACACCATGATCAAGTAGGATTCATCCCAGGAATGCAAGGATGGTTCAATATTCGCAAATCAGTAAATGTAATACATCATATAAACAAAAGCAAAGACAAAAATCACATGATCATATCAATAGATGCAGAAAAAGCTTTCGATAAGGTACAACACCCATTTATGATAAAAACACTCAGCAAAGTGGGAATACAAGGAGCATTTCTCAAAATAATAAAGGCCATATATGAGAGACCTACAGCCAATATCATACTCAACGGGAAAAAACTAAAAGCTTTTCCACTGAGATCAGGAACAAGACAAGGTTGTCCACTTTCACCACTTCTATTCAATATAGTATTGGAAGTTTTAGCCACAGCGATCAGGCAAGAAAAGGAAATAAAAGGCATCCAAATAGGAAAGGAGGAAACAAAACTGTCACTGTTTGCAGATGACATGATAGTGTACATGGAAAATCCTATAGACTCTACCCAAAAACTCCTCAAACTAATTGATGAGTTTGGCAAAACAGCTGGTTATAAAGTCAATATCCAGAAATCAAAGGCATTTTTGTATACCAACAGTGAATCAGCAGAAGCGGAAATAAAGAGAAAAATCCCATTTGATATAGCAAAAAGAAAAATAAAATATCTGGGAATAAACCTAACCAAGGAGGTAAAAAACCTGTATGCAGAAAACTACACAGCCCTGAAGAACGAAATCAAGGAAGACACAAACAAATGGAAACATATACCTTGTTCATGGATTGGAAGAATTAACATTATCAAAATGTCCATACTACCCAAAGCAATATACAGATTCAATGCAATACCTATTAAAGTACCAATGGCATATTTCACAGACATAGAGCAAACACTTCGAAAATTTATATGGAACCATAAACGAGCTCGAATAGCAGCTGCTCTTTTGAGAAAGAAGAACAAAGTAGGGGGGGATCACAATACCTGATATCAAACTGTATTACAAGGCCACTGTAATCAAAACAGCCTGGTACTGGCATAAAAACAGGCACATAGACCAATGGAACAGAACAGAGAGCCCAGAAATCAACCCAACTCTCTACAGTCAATTAATATTCGACAAAGGGGGCAGTAACATAAAATGGAGTAAAGATAGCCTCTTCAACAAATGGTGTTGGGAGAACTGGACAGCTACATGCAAAAAAATGAAACTTGAGCACAGACTTACACCATACACCAAAATAAATTCAAGGTGGATAAAAGACTTAAATGTAAGTCATAACACCATTAAAGTCCTAGAGGAGAACATTGGCAAGAAAATCTCAGATATTTCACGCAGCAACTTCTTTACTGATATGTCCCCTAGAGCAAGGAATGTAAAGGAAAGAATAAACAAATGGGATCTCATCAAAATAAAAAGCTTCTGCATGGCTAAAGAAAACAGTATTAAATTAGCAAGACAACCAACTGTATGGGAAAACATATTTGCCAATGATACCTCAGACAAAGGTTTAATCTCTAAAATATACAAAGAACTTACACGACTCCACTCTAAGAAGACACCCAACCCAATTAGAAAATGGGAAAAGGACTTGAACAAACACTTCTCCAAGGAGGACATACAGAACATTCAGAGACACATGAAGAGATGCTCAATATCATTAGCTATCAGAGAGATGCAAATTAAAACCACAATGAGATACCACTTTACACCAGTCAGGATGGCTATCATAAACAAAGCAACAAACAACAAATGTTGGAGGGGTTGTGGGGAAACGGGGTCCTTAGTTCACTGTTGGTGGGAGTGCAGACTGGTACAACCATTATGGAAAACAGTATGGATTTTTCTCAGAAAAATAAAAATCGACCTGCCTTTTGACCCAGCAATTCCACTGCTAGGATTATATCCTAAGAATCCTAAAACATCAATATCAAAGAACCTATGTACCACAATGTTCATAGCAGCACAATTTACAATAGCCAAGAGTTGGAAGCAACCTAGGTGTCCATCAGTAAATGAATGGATCCAAAAATTGTGGTACATATACACAATGGAATTCTATGCTGCAGAGAGAAAGAAGGAGCTACTACCCTTTGCAACAACATGGATGGAACTGGAAAGCATTATGCTGAGTGAAATAGGCCAGGTGCTGAAAGACAAATACCATATGATCTCACCTTTAACAGGAAGCTAAACAACAAAACAAACAAGTAAGCAGAAAAAAAAAAAACCAAAAAACAAAGACACTGTAATAGAGAACAAGGGGATAGGGACCAGAGGGGAGAAGGAAGGGAAGTTAAGGGGAAAAAGGGGGAGGGATTTGGAGGAACAAATAGGAAGGACACAGGGACGAGAACTAAGGGGGGAGGAAATGGGAGGGAGGTGGGGAGCAAGGGGCAGGGGAGGCTGGGATGGGAAAAATAGACAAAAAACTGTACTTGAAAAATAACTAAATAAAATTTAAAAAAAAAAAAAAATAAAAAAAAAAAAAAAAAAAAAAAAAAAAATTCAAACATTACAGAAATATTAAAAGTAGAAAATAAAATTCCCCTAATCATAATCTCTCATCCCTTGATAACCACCAATAATAATTGGGTATATAAGCCTATAGATTTTATTTTCTAATGCATATAATTTAGGCAAATTTTCACAAGAATTATGGTTTTGGGGGAAATGAAGAGGGAAGCAGAAATGAGGAAAATTCTTTTGTAAATATGCTTGCTAATTATAAAAATATGTTTAAATGCTTAAAGGAGAATATAAAACTGCATATATCATATAAATCCATATTTTATCCATATACAAATATCCAAAAAATGACAATAGCCATCAGGAAATGAAAACAAAGACACAATTAGATACCACATCACACACACACTAGGAAGACTATAATAAAAAAGACAGGTTATAACAAGTGTTGGTGAAAATGTGGAGAAATCAGCCCTGGCTGGTGTAGCTCAGTGGACTGAGCACAGGCCTGCGAACCAGAGTATCGCGGTTCGATTACCAGTCAGGGCACATGCCTGGGTTGCAGGCCGGGTCCCCACTGGGGGACACATGAGAGGCAACCACACATTGATATTTCTTTCCCACTCTTTCTCCTTCCCTTCCCCTCTCTCTAAAAATAAATAAATATTAAAAAAAAAAAAAAAAAAAAAAAAAAAAAAAGACAGACATTATGAGCAATGTTTCCATAGAAATAAAAAAGACTGCCAAAAGAACATTTTAAAGTTCTTATTTAATTTTAAATATTTTCCAATATTAAAATGATATGCACGTTATAGAAGAACAGAGACCTTGCCTGTTATATCTTCTTGACACCTTTAGTGCCATGTGACATAAGTCAGTAAGTCCTGAGAAGTCAGATATTTCTTTATATCTAGCTACATTGGGGACCACTTCAGACAGATAAAGTCACATTATTAAACTAGTAAAAATACAAATCCCAAACATTCTAAAACAACTAAAGATTGAATGTTATTTGCTGCATGGTTCCAATAAGGGATAGAACTTGGGAATGGCATTTGAGAATAAATATTAACTAGAATAACTTGTACTTCAAATGTCTGCCAGTGAAGATAATAATACAGAGTCATCCTTCAAATCCAAAAGAAGTTTCCACCTTTTTTGAAATTATGGTATCAATTTACTTCAGTCTTTTACTGCCAGATGTTGCATCCATTGAACTTGGCTAAATCTCTCCACATGAGACATCTCAGTGGACTGTTCTGGGTTTCAATGACCCTCACATGTTACAACAGGAAGGAAAAGTAAAAATATATATATTGAATATGTAGCAATAGTGTGTGACTATGTATTCATTGTTCGATAAATACCTTGAAAATGCAATGTACCCATGTAGTAAAATTGCTTTTAAAAGATATACATCACAACCAATTAACCTACCAGAACATCCCATGCTCTCCTTAATGCTACATGACTGAAAATTGATTGATCACCACATATCTACATAATAATGACTTCCTGGTACATGCATCAAAGGATTCATTAGTATCAGATCGAAATGCAAAGACTTCAATGCTGATTTTAAAAAACAAACAGAATTTATTGTTCTCCAGGCCCATGTCTTGAGAGTTAAAAATGTCACTCAGCAGACAAGTTCACAAGGTCTCACCAAGTTAGAAGTAAGACTTGATATAGCACAGAAAGGATTCTGTGCTATATCACAGAATAGGATTCTGAAGGTCATGATTTGAATAAATCATGAAAAGGATTCTCTCAAATTAGGATTCTGAAGGTCATGATTTGAATATATAAGAGAACTGTAAAGTCTCTTTTGGAATTGGTCATCGCAATGGTTTACATCAACCAAAGTGTGTGCACAGTGGTCATACATTTATTAGCAGAGATAACCATATTCTACTTGCAGGGCAGAGTGTAAGTTGATAGGCCAGGACTTTGATTCAATTGGCTCTGTACACCAGCATTATACATCCTGTGTCACACTGGGCACATAATAATTGTCGAGAATAATTTTTGAGTAAATGAACGCACACAAGTCACAGAGAACAACAAAGCAGCCATAATTGTGCATGATCCTCAGAACTCTTTACCTCTGTGAATGATTGTTTTTGTGTTCAGCATAGTGCTGTGCTTTTTCATGTCAACACTTTATCTCCAGGAGATTTTCTACTTTGCTATGGGTCTTTAAATGGTTTATAACTGGTTTTTTGTCTCCAATTTGCGTTCAAACTCTTTTCTCTCTAGACCCATATATAAATCCTCTACAAAAAGTCCTTTTAAATGAAAATGATGTTAAATACAGAGATCATGTCTCCCGAGGGCACACCTTCTAGTACACTGGATTAAGGCTAGAATTTCACCTTGTTTCAATCTTTTGGTTTAAATTCCCACCTTTTTTTCTCTTATAGTCAAGGATTTTAAAGCTTCATCATCTTTCTTTAAAGTGCTCATATAGATAATTAAATAACCACCATTCATCCTTTTCTCTAGGCAGTTTCTCTGTCTATCAAAAAACTACTTCAGCAACACAACAAATATCTTCGTGTACAGAGGCTAAGTACATGTATGACTGATGCTGTTTGGTTTAACAAGCACTTTTGATACATCCATAATTCTTAACTACATCTCAAATTATCCTATCATTCCAGTGTATGGTGAGAAGTTAAGATGCTTCTCCTTTGTGCATCATTTCTCCTCCAAAAGGAACATATGTGTGCTGGGAGTAGACCTCAGTGTAACATGAAATAAAGATGATGCAGTCAGAAGAAATCTAAGGAACAACTGCAAGGAATATCAAGATGACAGTCAGAAGAAACCATTTGGAGGGCAGCATAGAAAGGGATAGGCCTGACAGAAGGGGGGAAAAAGGTACCAAAGAATCCATACCAGAGTTGCTATTTGAATTCTTTGCACAGGTAAGTGTGGGAGTGGCTGGCAGTTGGTTGAAAAGGGTCATTCTTACAAAATAACCTGAACAACTGAGGCAGAGCTCTGGGCTCATTTCATACTGTGATTGTACTGCAGTATGGCATAGGAGCTTAGGAAACCAGGTACTCATTCACCACTACCCCTCCTCTGCTGGATGCCTCATTATCTATTGCCTCTAATAACCTGCAAGATGAAAGCTTTATCTTATTTCAATGTTTCTTTTTTACATTGATAATAAGCTCACGCCAAAGTCATATTAAACTTCCTAATGTACAAGTTGCTTCAATTACTCTGTCCAAACACCTTTAATATCTCCCCATGGCCAATACCTCCAAAAATAAAATATGTACATTATAGGCTGCCAGTTGTGCTTTTGCATAATGTGACTGCAATTGAACTAAATTGTTTCCTACTACTTACTCTCTCACACAGGTACCCAACTAGAAGTATTCACATTTTGACATAATTGCCCTGTAATTTTCCTGCTTCTGTGCATGCTGTACTTTCTGTCTCAAATGCGTCTTTTTGTATCAATCTCTTATCCTTCAATGTTTAATCCATGTTTTATCTCCTCTAGGAAGCCTATTTAATTTCTTTCCCAACTATCAAAGGAAATTTATATCTCCCTCCATGTTGGTTATCATATTCTGCTTTGGAACTAATGTTATTTTTATTCTATCCCTCAAACTATAAATATCTATAGGACAGAAATTTTAAACCAGAATGCTGCAAGAATTTTTAAAACATGCACTACCTGACTGTTTAGTCAGGAGCACTGACATCTTTTCTCTTCAGGAATATCCAATCCATAGCCTGTGGGCCACATGCAAGGACTTTTTTGCCTATTTGTGGTGGTGGTTATTATGAAAATTATGTACAGACCTGTTTTTTGCTCATCAGTTTTCATTAGTGTTTGTGTATTTAATGTGTGACCCAAGACAACTCTTCTTTTTCCAGTGTGGCCCAGAGAAAGCAAGAGATTGAATACCACCCCTGCTTAGATTCTCAAATTTAAAAAAGTAACAACAGCCAACACAACAATAGCCATAGAGTTTTGAATGAATCAGAATTATACTTATTTTTTCAGATTGGCAAAAAATATATTATAGGACTTCCGCCAAGATGGAGGTTTAGGTGGATGTGCCATGCCTCCTCACACAACCAAGTTTAAGGACAACTAAATATTAGCATCAGAAAACACAACCAGAACACGGAAAACTGAACTTTTCGGAAGTCCGCTAACAACAAATTCTTCGGCCCGACCGGTAAGGGGCGAAACCGGCGTCGGGTGAGGAGTTACAAAGGAGGGCTCGATCTACCCGGGCGCGGAATCCAGACGCGAATCCAGTCGCACGGGTTCCAAACCCAGGATTGGACCTAGTGAGCGACCGAGCGGCCCTCCGGATGAGCGACTACGGAGGAGACAGTGGGGAGGCGGTGGCAGCGAGTTGACTGTGGTTGCCTGGTTGCACGCGGGTGAGGGAGTGAGCGGTTGGACTGGCGGCGGCGGCAAGACATGCTGCCATTTCCCGCTCTGACGACGCCCCCACATACAGCGTCACAACCCAGCGACCTGGGAATCCAAGGCGCCACTCCTCCCACTTAAAGGGCCAGAACAGACCAAAAATGTCGCAGGGAGACCTCAAAGCCCCAGAGATAAATCTAAGTGACGAAGAAATAGCAAATCTCTCAGACGCACAGTTTAAAACACTGGTCATCAGCTTCCTCACAGATCTGGTGGACTATAGCCACAAATTAGAGAAACATATGAAGGCTAAATTAAGGGAAATGAATGGAATTCCACAGGAAACCCATAGAGATGAAAAAAAAAACTGGGACTCAAATCAATGGAGTGGACCAGAAGGAAGAAGAAAAAAATCATCAAACAGAAAGGAATGAAGAAATAAGAATTCAGAAAAATGAGGAGAAGCTTAGGAACCTCCAGGACATCTATAAACGCTCCAATATCCAAATTATAGGGGTACCAGAAGGGGGAAAGACACAACCACCAGTGGAAAAACTATTTGAACAAATAATAAAAGAAAATTTCCCCAATCTGGCAAAGGAAATAGACTTCCAAGAAATCCAAGAAGCCCAGAGAGTACCAAAAAAGTTGGACTCAAGAAGAAACACACCAAGGCATATCATAATTACATTAGCCAAAATTAAAATGAAGGAAAGAATCCTGGAAGCAGCAAGAGGTAAGGGGACAATCACCTACAAAGGAGTCCCCATCAGGCTGTCAGCAGATTTCTCAAAAGAGACCTTACAGGCAAGAAGGGGCTGGAAAGAAATATTCCAAGTCATGAAATCTAAAGACCTACAACCAAGATTGCTCTACCCAGCAAAACTTTCATTTAGAATGGAAGGACAGATAAGGTGCTTCTCAGATAAGACCAAATTCAAGGAGTTCATCATCACCAAGCCCTTATTATATGAAATGTTAAAGGGACTTATCTAAGAAAAAGAAGTTAAAGAAACATGAACAGTGAAAGGACAACAAACTCACAGTTATTAACAACCACACCTAAAATGAAAGCAAACTAAAAGGACAGCTAGATCAGGAGTGGAAACATAGAAATGAAGATCTCAAGGAGGGTTAGCAACAGGGGAGTGGGAAGAGGAGACGGGGGGAGAAGGTACAGAAAACAAGTAGCATAGACAGTAGATAGAAAATAGACGGGGGGGCAAGAATAGTATGGGAAATATAGAACCTAAAGGACTTGAGACACATGGACATAAACTAAAGGGGGGTAATGGTGGGGTTGGGGGGGCAGGGTGGAGGGGAATGAAGGGGGGAATAGAACAACTGTAACAGCATAATCAATTCAAAAATAAATAAATAAATTTATAAAAAGAAAAAATATATATATATTATAGTAATTAGTTTGTGGGCTATGAAATTTAAAAGGTTGACTATTGCTCATATAAGATAAGGGTTATAAGAACTATGCCTTTAGATCTATTTACCTATTTCAAGCTAATGCTTTAGAATCTAAACCACTTGTTTTCATAATTTTTATAGGCAGATTTAAGCAAAGTAGGCACTTAGCAGCTTCAAAATTAAGTTAGGACTACAAAATCAGTTTCATTTGTGTGTGTGTGTAAATATGTCATAATAAGATTCTGAATGTCAATTCTGAAAGTGAAATTATATATAGTGCTTTGAACAATATAAATATTACCATACATTATTATTAAGTGTACAGTGAATGTAATGTCAATGAAGATAAAAATGATTTGCATCCAAGCTTTAAAATGAGATTACTCAAAAGAGGTTTTATTACTGAAATGAGCAGGCTTTGACAAGCAGAGGGAAAATTAGAGAAAAAGTCAGTTGAAGGAGAGACATGAGCAAAAACTCCTTCAATAGATGACTGGATGACTGGGACATTTATACAATAGAATCCTACTTGGCAGTAAAAAAGAAAATTTTACTATTTGCAACAGTGCGGATGGACCTGGAGAACATGATACTAAGTGAAATAAGCCAGTCAGAGAAAAACAAATACCATGTGATTTCACTCATATGTGGAATCTAATGAACAAACTGAATTAACAAGCAAAACAGAGACAGACTCATACATGGAGAGCAGGATGGCAGTTATGTGGGGGTGAGGCAGAGGTTTAGGAGGTGGAAGGGCCGAGCAAAAAGTAAAAAGGACTCATGGGCATGGACAACAGTGAGGTGATTGCTGGGGGTAAGAGGGTATAAGGGCACTAAATGGTAATGAAAAACATAATAAAGATTATATATTTAAAAAATTAACAACTAAGGTAATTTTGGAAAGGAAAAGGAAGAACCATGTCTGCTGACCACAGAGACTGAGCCTGAAGGAGGAGCAGTTGTAAATGATTCCAAATGAAGATTGTGAGGTCAAGTTTTAGAAGGCCCTGAAGAGCAGAATAAAGATTTGGACATGATATAATTATAATTGGTTATACTTCCAAAGTGACTTAGAGGTTACAAAGCACAATGGATTTCTTTTTCACTTAAACTTCAATTTGTGACTAACACTCTGTATTATAGATGAATGACTAAAACCAGAGCAGTTAAGTATCTTCTGAAAATCACAGAGTTAATAAAATACAGCACACCTAACTTACTATTCAATGTTCTTTTTATATATACTCCTTGATATCGCCTGAATGTTTAAGCAAAAGACTGAAATGACTGGAGTTTTTGGAAGTGTGTTCTATCTGTGTCAGAGATAACTCTGTTGGAAACATCTAGTCGACATAGCAGAGACCAAAGCTGTTTTCTAAGTCTGAAACAAAATACAGGGGAGTGATCTCAAGGACTTTGGAAGTTGAGTGAATAAGATTTTTATGAGGAGTATCATTTGGAAACAAGAAACAGCTTCTTGCATTGGTTAGTTTAATGATGATAACAAAGTAATATTCTTCTGCATATTTCACTTAGAATGTGTGACCGCATTTCCTTTCTAAAATACTGATTAACATCAAAGGATATGCCCTACCCTGTTAAGAAAGCAGATACTATCACCTGAGAGATAGAGGCATTACTGAAAAATCATGAAATCAGATTTCAATGTGGATTTAGTATAGCATTGATAAAAAATAAATGAAAATAATCCTGAAATATATTCAGAATTTTCCTAGAGTAAAATGTGTTTCTCTATTTTGCAGAAGACAAATGAATTTTTCTGCAAAACACTGAAACAAATGTGGGTAATAAGCAGATGAAATATGAAGAAAGGACAGAATGTGTATAGGGTGCTCTGGGCATCATAAGTGAGTAAACTGTTGCATAGCAATGACATTGCTTCCACAGACAATAAACAGAATGTGTCAAGGGACTAAACTGCCAGCCCTATATTGATAGTCCCCGTCAGAGAGTTATAAAATGGGTTAAGTAAATAAAAATAAACAAGATAAAAAGATGCTATTTCAGTTCTTTTAGAATATATGAGTGTGGATGGATGGGGAAGATGATGACAGAGTAGGACGGAGCAAATTCCATTTCCCGTACACATGGGAGAAAATCCTGGCAGATCTAGGGAGGAACAGTGCAAACAGCCAACAGTTCGCCAGCATTTATGAAAATAAGAGACCAGAGATTGTGACGGACACTGAAGGACCAGACAGTGGCAGGTCAGTGAGGTCTCGAGACCTGAGTAAAGACAAGACCAGTGGCAGCGGGGACCAGTGCCCTCAGCCAGCACCTCGCGGCCTCAGTCAGGGTCCAGAAGCCTCAGACTGCAACCAGCGCTGGGGGCATCTGCCATGGACTCTTCAGGAGCCCCAGCACCCAGCGGGTCTACAGCAGACTCTTTGAGAGCCTTGGGCCTCCTTCAGGATTCTTGGGAGAGAACTGGGGCAGCTCCCTCCCTTCCTGTCTAAGCAAGGCTGGGCAACACCTGGCAGAGACCTGTCTGTTTGAGTTTACAGAGAGGGTAACAACAACAAAGGGCCGTATTCAACTGTGGACTCTGTGGTCACCAGCCCGGGAGAATTGAGAGGCACATTGTCCTCACCGGTGTGGCTGGGGATTGGGCTGGGCTGAGAGGCAGGCTTCCTGGAGAAGTGTTTTTGGAAACTGGACTGAGGTGTTCTCCTCTGACTGCAGTTTGACTTGCTTCACACCCAGCCTGGCAGCCATCCAGAGGAGGGGCAGAAGCACTGGACTTCCCCCGGAACTGGGAAGGACCGTGCCACATCCCGAGAGACCCAGGCAGCCTGGCCGGTGCGTGGGCGCCCTCACCCCAGTCTGGCAGCCTGGCTAGCGCCTGTGCACCCACACCCCAGCCCACAGAGAGGACCCCCGGGGAAAATGCGCTGAAAAGAACCTAGATAACCTTCGTGTAGCACTGAGAAGAGGCGACGGGGTAGCTCTTGGGAGAGCACTCTCCGAAAGCCCACACCAATGGACACGCAGCCTACTGCAAATAGAAAACCAGTTTGGAAAGTTTGAAACCAACAAGAGATGTTTTTGGTGGGGTTTTTTAGTTTTTGTTTTTTTTTTAGTAATCTTATATCTTTTTAATTTTATTATTGTTTTATCTTTCAATACTTTTTTCCTCTCCTTTCTTTTTTCCTGCTTTAGCCCTTCTTCCTTTCTTTCCAAACTTATCGCTTTTTCCTCCCTTCTCCTGCCTTTGTTTGTTTGTTTGTTTGTTTGTTGTTTTGCTTTCTTTTACCCACAAGGGACACAAAAAACTAGGGACTGCTAAAATGCTAGAGTGGGACCCAAAGGGGGGGAATCCCAACAGTAGAGACAAAGAGACAGATTTCACTTCGCTATTACAGAGAAATGGCAAGGTGCTACATATTTATATTATTATTTTCATTATTCTCACATCTT
This sequence comes from Artibeus jamaicensis, assembly GCF_021234435.1. Classification (NCBI taxonomy): domain Eukaryota; kingdom Metazoa; phylum Chordata; class Mammalia; order Chiroptera; family Phyllostomidae; genus Artibeus; species Artibeus jamaicensis. Next base: position 1,447,298 of record NW_026522028.1, on the reverse strand, counting down.
TTATTTTAATAGTATTTTTGTATTCTTCTCCTTTTTGTATAGTTTTCTTTGCTTGGTTGGTTATATTGTATCATCTGACAGGTTTCCCCTGTTCTCTCCTCCACAGTATATTGCTAATTTTCCATACTTGACACCACTTATTTTCCTTTAGCACACTACCCAAAGTTCTATACCCCCTATTCATAGAGATCACATAGAGTCTGTCATGATTGTTGCTCTACTATTATTGTAAATAATAGTTGTTCAATACAATTGTAAATACTTCACAACACATATCCTGGATCTCAGCCCACTTTACAGGTTCCTGAATTCTATTACTGTAGTGATTAACTCTATTTCCTCACACACTAAACCTATTTACTATTCTTTACTCTCACTTTACCTCAAAATCTGACCACCTGCAACCTTACTGCTTTCTAGATCCAAATCATGAGCCTTCCCTCCCCAACAGGAGACTTATCTGTTGTCCGTCATTTCTTAAAAGTGGCAAGTTGGGTTGAATATTATGGTTAACACTATATATAGCCTAAAGATCTTCTATCCCTTATCTACTGGCTGTGACTATAAATATCATAAAATAATCTCCAGCTGTCATAAAACATTTCGACTCCCCCTCCAACTGATCAAAAAAAAAAAAAAGAGTAGGTGGAAGCAGAGAACATCAGGATACCTGAAGGAGACTGTACCACTGATTTTCACAGGTATTCTACCACAGAAGTTCACACCATAAACCCAGGGAGTCAGAACAGATCAATTTAAGAAGCTGAAGCTGACAAGAAGAGTCTCACAAACAATAGGAAGACAAAGAAACAATCCCCCAATGAAAGTAAAGGAGGAAGCCTCAGAAAGAATGTTAGATGACATAGAGTCAAGTCAACTATCAGACACTGAATACAAAGAACTGGTTATCAGGAAATTTAAAGAGCTCACAATGAGCTACAAGAAATTAGAGGGGACCTACAATAAACTCACCACAAACTACATCAACATGAAAAAGAAAATAAAAACTCAGCAAAAGCCAAGAGAAAATGAAGGATACAATTTCTGGATTGAAGAGCACAGTAGAAGGAATCAAAAGCAGGATCGATGAAGCAGAAGATTGGATCAGTGAGTTGGAGGGCAAAGTAGAAAAAAACTCCTAGAAAGAGCAAGAAAAGGAAAAGAGGCTCAGAAAGCATAAAGAGAGATTCAGAGAAATGTAAGACAATATGAAATGTAATAATATCCAAATAATGGGGATAACAAAAGGAGAAGAAGAAGAACAAGGGATAGAAAACACATTTGAAAAAGTCATGCAAGAAAACTTTCTTAATTTGATGAGAGAAAAAATCACACAAGTCCTAGAATCACAGAGAGTCCCAATCAAGAGGAACCCAAAGAGGCCCACTTCAAAATACATCATCATTAAAATGGCAAAATTCCAAGACAAAGAGAGAATCTTAAAGGCAGCAAGGGAGAAAAAGGAAGTATCATATCGGGGAGCCCCAATAAGGTAAGCTACTGACTTATCAATGGAAACACTCCAAGCAAGAAGAGAATGGCAAGAAATATTCCAACTAATGAAAACCAGAGGCCTGAAACCAAGGCTACTTTACTGAGCAATGCTCTTAATTAAGATAGAAAGCCAAATAAAAAGCTTCCAAGGCAAAAGAAGTCTAAAAGAATATACCTCCACCAAACCAGCTCTGCAAGAGATGTGAAAATGACTGCTTTAAGAAAAGGAGAGAGACAGAGAGGAACACAGGTACAAAATTGGCAATGAATAAGTACCTATTATAAATAAACTTAAATGTAGATAGATAGGGAAGGGAACTTAAGGGGAAAAAGGGGGAGGGATTTTGAGGAACAAGTATGAAAGACACAGAGATGAGGACTGGGGGGGGGAATGGGAGGGAGTGGGGGAGACCGGGCGGGGGGGGGGAGAGAAAAAAATGTACTTGAAAAGTAACTAAATAAAATTTAATATTTAAAAAAAACTGAAAAAAAAAATGTAGATAGATTAAATGCTCCAGCTAAAAGACATAGAATAGCTGAATGGATAAGAAAGCATGACCCACACATATACTACATACAAGAAACACATCTCAGGACAAAAGACCTACACAAACTAAAAGTGAAAGCCTAGAAACAAATTTTCCAAGCAAACAGACAAAAAAAACCCAAAAAACCCAGGTTAGCAATTCTCGTATTAGACAAAATAGACTTCAAAAAAAGGGCCATAAAGACAGACCCAGAAAGTCAGTTCGTAATACTGAAGGGAAGAATCCACCAAGAAAATATTAACATCATAAATATATATGCACCCAACATAGAAGCACCCAAGTATATAAAGAAAATTATAGATGACTTCAAGAAAGATATTGACAGCAACACAATTATAGTAGGGGATTTGAACACCCCACTGTCAAAAAATGGACAGATATTCCAAACAAAATATCAACAAAGACATTGCGGCATTAAACAACACCCTTGATGAAATGGACCTAACTGATATATACAGAGCTCTTCACCCCAAAGAAGCTAAATAAACATTCTTTTCAAATGCACATGGAAGATTTTCAAAGATAGACCACATGATAGGATACAAAACCAGCCTCAACAAATTCAAGAAAATTCAAATCATACCAAGCATTTTCTCAGACCACAAAGGAATGAAATTAGAAACCAACCCCAAAGGAAAAACACCAAAAATCATGGAGACTGAATGGTATGCTATTAAACAATGAATGGGTCAAGAATGAAATTAGGGAAGAAATCAAAAGATTTATGGAAACAAATGAAAATGAACTCACAACAACCCAAAACTTATGGGACACAGTGAAGGCAGTCCTGAGAGGGAAGTTCATAGCAATACAGGCCTACCTAAAGAAGACAGAAACATTTCAAACAAACGACCTAACCCTACTCCTACAAGAACTCGAGGAACAGCAACAAAGACAGCCCAGAGCAAGTAGAAGTAAAGAAATAACCAAGATCAGAGCAGAATTAAATAACATAGAGACTAAAAGCACAATTATAAGGATCAATGAAGCCAAGAGCTACTTTTTAAAAAGATTTAAAAAACCAACAAGCCATTAAGTAGTCTCATCAAGAAAAGAAGAGAGAGAACATAAATAAATGCAATCAGAAATGAAAGAGGAGAGATTACACCTGACACCACAGAAATAGAAAGGGTTGTAAGAGATTACTATGAAGAACTGTATGCCAAGAAATTTAAAAACCTAGGGTAAATGAACAAATTTCTAGAAAAATATAATCTCCCAAACTCAATAAAAAAGAAGCAGAAAACCTGAATAGACCAATAACAGCAAAAGAAATTGAAGCAGTAATCAAAAAACTGACATCACACTAAAGCCCTAGACCAGATGGTTTCACAGGAGAATTTTACAAAGCATTTAAGGAAGAGCTAACCCCTATTCTCCACAGACTATTCCAAAAAATTCAAAGAGATGGAAAACTCCCAAAATCCTTTTATGAATCCAGCATCATCCTAATTCCAAAACCAGATAGAGACATAACAAAGAAAGAAAACTTCAGGCCAATATTGCTGATGAACATAGACACTACAATCCTCAACAAAATATTGGCAAATCACATCCAACAATATATCCAAAAGATCATACACCATGATCAAGTGGGATTCATCCCAGGGATGCAAGGATGGTTCAATATTCACAAATCAGTAAATGTAATACATCACATAAACAAAAGCAAAGACAAAAATCATATGATCATATCAATAGGTGTGGAAAAAGCTTTTGATAAGGTACAAAACCCATTTATGATAAAAACACACAGCAAAGTGGGAATAGAGGGAGCATTCCTCAATATAATAAAGGACATATATGTGAGACCTACAGCCAACATCATACTCAATGGGAAAAAACTAAAACTTTTTCCATTAAGATCAGGGACAAGACAAGGATGTCCACTTTCACCACTTCTTTTCAATATAATATTGGAAGTTGTAGCCACAGCGATCATACAAGAAAAGGAAATAAAAGGCATCCAAATTGGAAAGGAGGAAACAAAACTGCCATTGTTTTCCGATAACATGATAGTTAACATGGAAAATCCTATGGACTCTACTCAAAAACTGCTTGAATTAATAAATGAATTTGGTAAAACAGCAGGTTACAAAGTCATTATCCAGAAATCAAAGGCATTTTATATACTAACAAGAAATCAGCAGAAGCAGAAATCAAGAAAACAATCCCATTCGCTATAGCAAAAACAAAAATAAAATATCTGGGAATAAACCTAACTAAGGAGGTAAAAGACCTGTATGCAGAAAACTACACAATACTGAAGAACGAAATCAAGGAAGACACAAACAAATGGAAACATATACTGTGTTCATGGATTTGAAGAATTAACATTATCAAAATGGCCATACTACCCAGAGCAATATACAGATTCAATGCAATACCTATTAAAGTACCAATGGCATATTTCACAGACATAGAACAAACACTTCGAAAATTTATATGGAACCATAAATGGCCTCGAATAGCAGCTGCTCTTTTGAGAAAGAAGAACAAAGTAGGGGGGATCACAATACCTGATATCAAACTGTATTACTAGGCCACTGTAATCAAAACAGCCTGGTACTGGCATAAAAACAGGCACATAGACCAATGGAACAGAACAGAGAGCCCAGAAATCAACCCGACTCTCTACAGTCAATTAATATTCGACAAAGGGGGCAGTAACATAAAATGGAGTAAAGATAGCCTCTTCAACAAATGGTGTTGGGAGAACTGGACAGCTACGTGCAAAAAAATGAAACTTGAGCACCAACCTACACCATACAGCAAAATAAATTCAAGGTGGATAAAAGACTTAAATGTAAGCCGTGACACCATTAAAGTCCTAGAGGAGAACATTGGCAAGAAAATCTCAGATATTTCAGGCAGCAACTTTTTTACTCATATGTCCCCTAGAGCAAGGAATGTAAAGGAAAGAATAAACAAATGGGATCTCATTAAAATAAAAAGCTTCTGCATGGCTAAAGAAAACAGTATTAAAATAAAAAGACAACCAACTGTATGGGAAAACATATTTGCCAATGATACCTCAGACAAGGGTCTAATCTCCAAAATATACAAAGAACTCACATGACTCCACTCTAAGAAGACAACTAAACCAATTAAAAAATGAGAAAAGGAATTGAACAGACACTTCTCCAAGGAGGATATACAGAAGATCCAGAGACACATGAAGAGATGCTCAATACGGCTAGCTATCAGAGAGATGCAAATTAAAACCACAATGAGATACCACTTTACACCAGTCAGAATGGCTATAATAAACAAAGCAACAAACAACAGATTTTGGAGAGGTTGTGGGGAAAAGGGGTCCCTAGTTCACTGCTGGTGTGAAGGCAGACTGGTACAACGATTATGGAAAACAGTATGGAATTTTCTCAGAAAACTAAAAATTGACCTGCCTTTTGACCCAGCAATTCCACTGCTAGGATTTTATCCTAAGGACCCTGAAACACCAATCCAAAGAACCTATGCACCCTAATGTTCATAGCAGCACATTTTACAATAGCCAAGAGTTGGAAGCAACCTACGTGCCCATCAGTAAATGAATGGATCCAAAAACTATGGTACATTTACAGAGTGGAATTCTATGCAGCAGAAAGAAAAAAGGAGCTCCTACCCTTTGCAACAGCATGGATGGAAGTGGAAAGCATTATGCTGAGTGAAATAAGCCAGGTGTTGAAAGACAAATACCATATGATCTCACCTTTTACAGGAAGCTAAACAACAAAACAAACAAGCAAGCAAAATATGCCCAAAGACACTGAAATAGAGAATAAGATGACAGGGATTAGAGAGGGGAGAGGAGGGAATTTAGGAGGAAAAGGGGAAGGATTCACAGGAACAATCATAAAGGACACATGGATAAAAAATAACGTGGGAAGGGAATGGGAAAGAGGTGGGGAGCACTGGGGTGGGTGGGCTGGGTTGCATGCAAAAGACAAAAAACTGTACATTAACAATAACCAAATAAATTAAAAAATAATTAAATAGAAGCATATATAATGTTAAAAAAGAATATATGAGTGTGGTTGTTTATTTGCTAGGTAATTTTGGCTTCTGCTTGTTATTTAAAAAAACTTGAATGAAAACAGATGTCTAATAAATAAAACCAATGAGTAGTAAAATGATGATAGAGAATAAGGGATTTGAAGTTATTATTTCAGGCCAATTTTTTAAAAGTAAGAACATAATAGGAGGTGCATTGTATACTTGAATTCAGGTCAATAATTTTATTTTCTAACTTCTTATTTAAAAGACAGAAATTTCATGAAATACCTGTAGTTAAAATTTTCAGAGGGATTATCAAAAGTGACAGCAATAATAAGGTCACTTCTGATATATTTTAATAGACAGAAGAAGAATCAAAATTGGAAAAACTGCCAGGCAATTCTGAGATCCTTTAAAGTATAAACATTCACATGAAATTCTATAGATTAACTAGTTTTCAGCTGCTATGCACCAAGTCAGTATGCATTACAGCATTTTGCATAACCAATTTAATTGCAAATTAACCCCATTTAACAAATATCCTTTCTTAGTTGATTATTTTAACTAATAACGAGTAGAAGCAAAGTTGAGATGTGATAGTATAAAGAATGATAATTTTAAACATTTGATACAAACATGTCAAAGGCATATATAACTACAATCTCTGAATGAGTTCATGTACATCTTTTTTCTCCTGAATTCTACAGTGAAAGCTAACATAATTAGTTGCATAATTACGTGTTTTATCCTGGATACCAGAACTTAGCAATTTAAAAAGATAGAACCTAAAAATGGTGAATCATTGATCTCTGACATGGCAGTTTTGTTGTTTCAAGAGGGGAGCGAATTTCAGGAGAAAAGGGGAAGGATTTACAGGAACTAGTATAAAGGACCCAAGGACAAAAACTAAGCAGGGTGGAAATGGGAGGGAGGTGGGGAGCACTGGGAGGTGGGCTGGGATGGGAGTAAAAGACAGAAAACTGTACATGAACAACAATTAAATAAAAAATAAGCACTATCTCTAAAATTCTAATAAAATTTTGTTGTTTTGGGGCATAGTCTCTGATCCACACTTCAGAAATGTATATAGGCATATAAATGGTGGAATACAGTTTCTAGGCTAATATAAAGATTTAAAAAATAAACTAAATTTGGGGGGAAGATGAATACATTCAGAAAGTTTCTGACATAAAAGTAGTAGTAGCTTATGTCTCCATATTACTGTCATAGGAAACATTGTGATGTGCACCCAGTTACCTCTTCAATGAAGGAATTGTCCTAGCTGCTGAAAGTGCTCTGGAAAGAATATCTTTGTCAGTCTCTTAAGGAATTGTCTCAATTAAAGAGAACCACCTCCTCTAAGGTTGTATTGCTTTCCAGATTTATCTACATCAAATATCAGGTCAGTACTGGTGTGTAAATTCTTGGCCAGATCAGCCCTACTCTAGACAACTCTAAAGGTATATTCTAGCAGCAAAAGAATATCTCTCATTTTGAGAGTTCTGGCCAAGATGGAGGAGTAAGTAGAAATGCTTTACTTTCTGGCAAATCCAAAAGAAGAATAATAACCAATCTAAAGATAATAAACAATCAGAAGTGCCATAAAATCAAACTGTATGAAACCCCAACAACCAAGGATTTAAAGAAACATTCATCCAGACCAGTAGGAGGGGCAGAGACATGAGATGGCCAGCTAGTCAGAGAGGACATGCATGCAGCAAGGTGGCAGACCACGCAGGTGAGCCAGGGCTGGTGGGACAGGAAACTAAATATTCAAAGTTAGCTATAAACTATTGTGGGAGTTGGCACAGTGGACAAAACTCCCAGTCTTATGCAAAAGTTCTTTGGAAAGTGGGGCTAGAGCAGAGCAAGTGAGGGTCATTGTTCCCTCTCTGACCCCTCCCCCACAGACAGCACCACAATGCAGCAAAAAGGCTTGCCTCACCCTAGTGAATATCTAAGGTCCAGCCCCCTTACAACATAACAGGTGTGCCAAGACAAATAAATATGGCCCAAATGAAAGAACAGATTAAAACTCTAGAAAGAGAGCTAAGTGATGAAGAGACAGCCAACCTATCTGATGCAGAGTTCAAAACATGGGTAATCAGGATGCTCACAGAAACGATTCAGCTCAGTTGCAAAATGAAGGCTACACAAAGTGAAATAAAGCAAAATATACAGTGAACCAACCATGAAGGGAAGAAAACCAAGACTCAAATCAACAATTTGGCACAAAAGGAAGAAATAAACATCCAACTGGAACAGAATAAAGGAACAAGAATTTTTTTAAAATGAGGAGAGGCTTATGAACCTCTGGGACAACTTTAAGCACTTCAGCATCTGAATCATAGGAGTGCCAGAAGAATAGGAAGAGGAAGAAATTGAAAACTTACTTGAACAAATAATGAAGTAAATCTTCCCCAGTCTGGTGAAGTCCAGGAAGCCCAGAGAGTCCCAAAGAAGTTGGACCCAAGGAGTAATGCAAGAAGGTACATCATCGTCAAGTTACTCAAGATTAAAGATAAATAGAGAATCTTAAAAGCGGCAAGAGGAAAAGAGAGAGTTACCTACAAAGGAGTTCTTATAAGACTATCAGCTGATTTCTCAAAAGAAATCTTACAGGAAAGAAGGGACTGGAAAGAAGTATTTGAAGTCATGAAAGGCAAGGACTTACCTTTCCAAGATTATTCTATCCAGCAAAGTTATCATTTAGAATGGAAGGGCAGATAAATTACTTCCCAGATAAGGTAAAGGAATTCATCACTACCAAGCCCTTATTATATGAAATAATAAAAGGACTTATCTAAGTAATAGAAGAAGATCAAAAACTATGAACAGTAAAATGACAACAAACTCACAACTCTCAACAACTGAACCTAAAACAAACAAACAAACAAAAAATAAAACTAAGCAAACAACTACAATAGGAACAAAACCAGATAAGTGGAGATCACATGGAGAGTTTTCAGTGAGTAGAGGGAGGGAGAGAAGGGGGGGGTAAGGTACATAGAATAAAAAGCATAATTGGCAGGCATAAAGTAAGCAGGGAGAAGTTAAGAATGGTATAGGAATAGAGAAGTCAAAGAGTTATAGGTACCTAAACATGGACCTAAACTAAAGTAGGGGGAATGATGGAGAGTTGGAGGGTGCAGAAAGGAGGGTGGATAAAGGGGAGAAAAAAATTGGAAAATTCTAACAGCATAATCAATCAAATATACCTTTAAAATATCCCTCATTTTGAGTCTCTTTTGCTCTGATCTTCTCTCTTCAGGAAAGACTTGATCCTCTTTAGAATGTTTCCCCTGATTAAGTCAAGCTCAGACTTTACAATCTCACTTTTGATTGTGTCAAAGACTTCATATGGAGGGCACAGAGACATATGCAGACAACTGTGCTTGAACAACAATAAAATATTTTCCTAAAAAAGAAAAGACACTCAGCATCATTAGCCATCAGAGAGATGAAAATTAAAACTACAATGAGATACCACTTCTCACAGGTCAGAATAGCCACCATAAACAAATCAATAAACAACAAGCACTGGTGAGGTTGTGGAGCAAAGGGAACACTAGTGCACTGTTGGTGGGATTGCAGACTGGTGCAACCACTGTGGAAAACAGTATGGGATTTCCTCAGAAAACTAAAAATGGATCTGCCTTTTGACCCAACAATTCCATTGTTGGAACTATACCCTAAAGAACAGTGAAATGCCAATTCAAAATAACCTATGCACACCAATGTTCATAGCAGCACAATTTACAATAGCCAAGTGTTGGAAACAACCTAAGTGCCCATCAGTAAATGAATGGATTCAAAAACTATGGTACATTTGCACAATGAAATTCCATGCAGCAGAAAGAAAGAAGGAGCTACTACCCTTTTGACATCATGGGTATAACTGGAAAGCATTATGCTAAGTGAAATAAGCTAGGCATAAAAAGACAAATGCCATATGATCTCACATTTAACAGGAACCTAATCAATAAAACAAACAAGCAGGCAAAATATAACCAAAGGCACTGAAATTGAGGACAGGCTGACAGTGACCAGAGGGGAGAGAGGAGGGGATTATAGGGGGAAAGGATGAAGGGTTTGTAGGAACTATTATAAAGGACACGTGGACAATAACAAGGGGGGTGGAAACAGGGGAGGGAGGTGGGCAGGGCTGGAATGGTGGGGAGGGATGGGGAGGGAAAAAGGCATAACTATACTTGAACAACAATAAAAATTGTTTAAAAATAAATAAAGACTGTTCATTAGTAAATTTGATTAAAACCACAAAATCTTTTCACATTCATGATGCATAATAACCTAATTGAGGAGAGAAATCTCATTCTATTTACAGGTCTGCACACACTCAAGGGGAACAGATTATAGAAAGTCTATGTACATGGGGGAGAAGATTTTTGGAGTCTATATTAGAATTCTGCCTACCACATATTGGTTTTGTATTTGTAAACACCATATTTTCCAATAAATTAAATAACTTCATATATCTACTTCTTTCAACTGATACTTTAAAGCTTTTCAAGTTAATTGCCATACATTTTATGTGAGGTGTGTGTGTGTGTGTGTGTGTGCATGTATGTATGGAGTATAAAAAATTAGAGGGAAGAAGAGAACAAATTTGGGGAAAAGAGCAATGTGCTACCAATATAATAGAAGTCACAGGTTTACCTCAAGATTAATTTGAGGAGGAAATTTTTTTGGCTAATTGTTTCCAGACATGATGCAGAACAAAGGGTTGCTAGTTCATGGTCAGGGCACATGCCTGGTTGGGGGCATGAATGACAAACATTCAATATTTCTCTCCCTTTCTCTCTTCTTCCCTTCCCCTCTCTCTAGAAATAAATAAAGTCTTTTTAAAAAGACATGATGATATTACACATTAAATTATTGATTTTCATTTATAAGTGCAAATAATTGGAAAGAACTAGCCCAGAAGTTACAGTTTATAACCCTATAAATTAATAACCAGTTTTGTATATAATCTAGCAATTTTATATATTTCTTTATTATATTACTTCTACATAACTCTCCAATTTCTCTTTTAATCTCAACATTGTGCTGGTTCCCTCATAAATAAATTATTTAAATAAGTATTCTACTTCATATATTTGTATGAAAGTCATCCCAATTATATGAATTATCTATTTAAATGGTTATATAATACAGCTATTTACCTGAAACTTCAATATTTTTATACTACTGCTACCAAATTCTTTTTAAGTTTGAGCATTATCTGTCTTGAGGAATCACGTTATTTGTTCATGCTTCCTTTCACTTGTAAATTGACAGAATGTTACTCCTATAATGAGAGATGATTGTGCGTTTTTCAAGTGATATCTACCTATATGTATACAAGATCAGATGAACTTTAGCAGCCTATAGAATATACTCAATGAATATTATTGAACCATTGGATAAATTATTGAAATGAGAGAAAGAATTGCTATTTTAGGTGAAGATTTTTAAAGAATACTATTTCATGGCAGTCTTGTAAAAGTTTCATAAAGAGATTATTTGAAAGGATAGAAGTTATTTAGAAGTCTAGTTTAATTGGATTAATTAGCAGTAATCCTTCCCCCAAAACCAAATGTTCTTCATGAAAATATTAACAGAAATACATTCACAATTATTTTATTGCTACACAGGTCCTTGAGTCCTGTTTTTTCCCCAGTATTTTTTCATTCTTTTTTTTATTAATTTTATTTAGTTATTTTTCAAGTACATTTTTTTTCTATTTTTCCCATCCCAGCCTACCCCGCCCCTTGCTCCCCACCTCCCTCCCATTTCCACCCTCCTTACTTCTCGTCCCGGTGTCCTTCCTATTTGTTCCTCCAAATCCCTCCCCCTCTTTCCCCTTAACTTCCCTTCCTTCTCCCCTCTGGTCACTATCCCCTTGTTCTCTATTTCAGTGTCTTTGTTTTTTTCTTTTTTCTGCTTGCTTGTTTGTTTTGTCACTTAGCTTCCTGTTAAAGGTGAGATCATATGGTATTTGTCTTTCAGCACCTGGCCTATTTCACTCAGCATAATGCTTTCCAGTTCCATCCATGTTGTTGCAAAAGGTAGTAGCTCCTTCTTTCTCTCTGCAGCATAGAATTCCATTGTGTATATGTACCACAATTTTTGGATCCATTCATTTACTGATGGGCACCTAGGTTGCTTCCAACTCTTGGCTATTGTAAATTGTGCTGCTATGAACATTGTGGTGCATAGGTTCTTTGATATTGATGTTTTAGGATTCTTAGGATATAATCCCAGCAGTGGAATTGCTGAGTCAAAAGGCAGGTCGATTTTTATTTTTCTGAGAAAATTCCATACTGTTTTCCATAATGGTTGGACCAGTCTGCAATACCACCAACAATGGACTAAGGACCCCTTTTCCCCACAACCTCTCCAACATTTGTTGTTTATTGCTTTGTTTATGATAGCCATCCTGACTGGTGTAAAGTGGTATCTCATTGTGGTTTTAATTTGCATCTCTCTGATAGCTAACGATATTGAGCATCTCTTCATGTGTCTCTGAATGTTCTGTATGTCCTCCTTGGAGAAGTGTTTGTTCAAGTCCTTTTCCCATTTTTTAATTGGGTTGGGTGTCTTCTTACAGTGGAGTCATGTAAGTTCTTTGTATATTTTGGATATTAAACCTTTGTCTGAGGTATCATTGGCAAATATGTTTTCCCATACAGTTGGTTGTCTTTTTAATTTAATACTATTTTCTTTAGCCATGCAGAAGCTTTTAATTTTGATGAGATCCCATTTGTTTATTCTTTCCTTTACATTCCTTGCTCTAGGGGACATATCAGTAAAGAAGTTGCTGCGTGAAATATCTGAGATTTTCTTGCCAATGTTCTCCTCTAGGACTTTAATGGTGTCACGACTTACATTTAAGTCTTTTATCCACCTTGAATTTATTTTGGTGTATGGTGTAAGTCTGTGCTCAACTTTCATTTTTTTGCACGTAGCTGTCCAGTTCTCCCAACACCATTTGTTGAAGAGGCTATCTTTACTCCATTTTATGTTACTGCCCCCTTTGTCAAATATTAATTGACTGTAGATAGTTGGTTGATTTCTGGGCTCTCTGTTCTGTTCCATTGGTCTATGTGCCTGTTTTTATGCCAGTACCAGGCTGTTTTGATTACAGTGGCCTTGGAATACAGTTTGATATCAGGTATTGTGATCCCCCCTACTTTGTTCTTCTTTCTCAAAAGAGCAACTGCTATTCCGGGTCGTTTATGGTTCCATATAAATTTTTGAAGTGTTTGTTCTATGTCTGTGAAATATGCCATTGGTACTTTAATAAGTATTGCATTGAATCTGTATATTGCTTTGGGTAGTATGGACATTTTGATGATATTAATTCTTCCAATCCATGAACAAGGTATATGTTTCCATTTGTTTGTGTCTTCCTTGATTTCGTTCTTCAGGGCTGTGTAGTTTTCTGCATACAGGTTTTTTACCTCCTTAGTTAGGTTTATTCCCAGATATTTTATTTTTCTTTTTGCTATATCAAATGGGATTTTTCTCTTTATTTCTGCTTCTGCTGATTCACTGTTGGTATACAAAAATGCCTTTGATTTCTGGATATTGACTTTGTGACCAGCTGTTTTGCCAAACTCGTTAATTAGTTTGAGCAGTTTTGGGGTAGAGTCTATAGGATTTTCAATGTATACCCTCATGTCATCTGCAAACAGTGACAATTTTGCTTCCTCCTTTCCTATTTGGATGCCTTTTATTTCCTTTTCCTGCCTGATAGCTGTGGCTAAAACTTCCAATTCTATTTTGAATAGAAGTGGTGGAAGTGGACAACCTTGTCTTATTCCTGATCTTAGTGGAAAAGCTTTTAGTTTTTTCCCATTGAGTATGATATTGGCTGTAGGTCTCTCATATATGGCCTTTATTATTTTGAGAAATGCTCCCTGTATTCCCACTTTACTGAGTGTTTTTATTATAAATGGGTATTGTACCTTATCAAAAGCTTTTTTCCCATCTATTGATATGATCATATGATTTTTGTCTTTGCTTTTGTTTATGTGATGTATTGCATTTACTGATTTGTGAATATTGAACCATCCTTGATTCCCTGGGATGAATCCCACTTGATCATGGTGTATAATCTTTTTGATATATTTTTGGATGCAATTTGCCAATATTTTGTTGAGGATTTTAGCATCTATGTTCATCAGCGATATTGGCCTGAAGTTTTCTTTCTTAGTTGTGTCTCTATCTGGTTTTGGAATTAAGATGGTGCTGGCTTCATAAAAAGAATTTGGGAGTTTTCCATCTCTTTGAATTTTTTGGAATAGTCTGTGGAGAATAGGGGTTAGCTCTTCCTTAAATGCTTTGTAGAATTCTCCTGTGAAACCATCTGGTCTGGGGCTTTTTGTGTGATGGGAGTTTTTTGATTACTGCTTCAATTTCTTTTGCTGTTATTGGTGTATTTAGATTTTCTGCTTCTTTTTCACTGATTTTTGAAGATTGTATTTTTCTAGAAATGTGTCCATTTCCCCTAGGTTCTCAAATTTCTTGGCATACAGTTCTTCATAGTAATTTCTTACAATCCCTTCTATTTCTGTGGTATCAGTTGTAATCTCTCCTTTTTCATTTCTGATTGTGTTTATTTGTGTCCTCTCTCTTCTTTTCTTGATTAGCCTACTTAAAGGCTTGTCTATTTTGTTTATCTTTTCAAAGAACCAAATCCTGGATTCATTGATCCTTAAAATTATGCTTTTAGTTTCTATGTCATTTAATTCTGCTCTAATCTTGGTTATTTCCTTCCTTCTGCTTGCTCTGGGCTGTCTTTGTTTTTGTTCCTCGAGTTCTTCCAGGCGTAGGGATAGGTTGTTTGTTTCAAATGTTTCTATTTTCTTTAGGTAGGCCTGTATTGCTATAAACTTCCCTCTCAGGACTGCCTTCGCTGTGTCCCAAAAGTTTTGGGTTGTTGTGAGATCATTTTCATTTGTTTCCAGAAATGTTTTGATTTCTTCCCTAATTTCATTGTTGACCCATTCGTTGTTTAATAGCATACCATTTAGTCTCCATGTTTTTGGGTACTTTGGGTTTTTTTCCTTGGGGTCGGTTTCTAATTTCAGTCCCTTGTGGTTAGAGAAGATGCTTGGTATGATTTCAATTTTCTTGAATTTTTTGAGGCTCGTTTTGTGTCCTATCATGTGGTCTATCTTTGAAAATGTTCCATGTGCATTTGAAAAGAATATGTATTTAACTTCTTTGGGATGAAGGGCTCTATATATATCAGTTAAGTCCATTTCATCTAGGGTGTTGTTTAATGCCACAATATCTTTGTTGATATTTTGTTTGGAAGATCTGTCCATTTTTCATAGTGGGGTGTTCAAATCCCCTACTATAATTGTGTTGCTGTCAATATCTTTCTTGAAGTCCTCTAAGATTTTCTTGATATATTTGGGTGCCCCTATGTTTGGTGCATATATGTTTACAATGTTAATGTCTTCTTGGTGAATTCTTCCCTTGAGTGTAATGAAGTGACCATCTGGGTCTCTCTTTATAGCCTTTTTTTTGAAGTCTATTTTGTCCGATATGAGAATTGCTACCCCAGGTTTTTTTTCTTGTCCGTTTGCTTGGAAAACTTGTTTCCAGCCTTTCACTTTTAGTCTGTGATGGTCTTTTGTCCTGAGGTAGGTCTCTTGTAGGCAGCATATGTGTGGGTCATGCTTTCTTATCCATTGAGCTATTCTTTGTCTTTTGATTGGAGCATTTAATCCATTTACGTTAAAGATTATTATTGATAGGTACTTATTCATTGCCATTTTTGTACTGTGTTCCTCTCTGTCTCCCTCTTATCCTTCCTTTCCTTAAAGCAGTCCTTTTAGTATTTCTTGTAGAGCTGGTTTGGTGGAGGCATATTCTTTTAGACTTCTTTTGTCTTGGAAGCTCTTTATTTGGCCATCTATCTTGATTGAGAGCCTTGCTGGGTAAAGTAGCCTTGGTTGTAGGCCTCTGGTTCTCATTACTTGAAATATTTCTTGCCATTCTCTTCTTGCTTGAAGTATTTCCATTGAGAAGTCAGTAGCTAACCTTATTGGGGCTCCCTTGTATGTTATTTCTTTTTTCTCCCTTGCTGCCTTTAAGATTCTCTCTTTGTCTTGGAATTTTGGCATTTTGATGATGATGTGTCTTGAAGTGGGCCTCCTTGGGTTCCTCTTGGTTGGGACTCTCTGTGATTCCTGGATTTGTGAGACTTTTTCTCTTATCAAATTAGGAAAATTTTCTCTCATTACTCGTTCAAATACGTTTTCTATCCCTTGTTCTTCTTCTTCTCCTTCTGGTGGTCCTATTATTCGGATATTATTACGTTTCATATTATCTTGCATTTCTCTTAATCCCTCTTCATTCTCTCTGAGCCTCTTTTCATTCTCTTGCTCTTTCTGTGACATGCTTTCTACCTTGTCCTCCAACTCACTAATGCTATCCTCCACTTCATCTATCCTACTTTGGAAACTTTCTACTGTGTACTTCAATTCGGAAATTGTGTTCATTTCCTCTTGTCTCTTGTTGATAGTTTCCATTTCCTTTTTGATGTTGCTGTAGTTTCCAGAGAGATCATTATAGTTCCCCTGTAGTTTCTGGTAGTTCACTGTGAGCTCTTTGAACTTTGTAATAACCCGTGCTTTGAATTCACTATCTGATAGTTGATCAGCCTCTATTTCATCTAACATTCTTTCTGAAGTTTCTGCCTTTTCTTTCATTTGGGGATTGTTTCTTTGTCTTCCCATTGTTTGAGACTCTTCTTGTTAGTCTCTGCTTCTAAAATTGATTTGTTCTGAAACCCTGGTTTTATGGAGTAAACTTCTGTGGTATGATCCTTGTGAAGTTCAGTGGTGCAGACTCCTTGAAGTTTCTTGATGTTCTTCGTCTCCACCTACACTCACGCTGGTCCTCGTGCTTGTCCCTGAGTTGGTCGCCTACCACTGCTGAATGTCCCGGCTCTAGTAGCCACCTCCTCAAACACCCAGGCCCATTACTACGGCAGTGGCACAGGGTCTGGGAATGTCCAGGCTCCCGTATCTGGCTCTCTCTGCCACCCAGGCCCGTCACAGGGGTTTGGAGTGTCCCAGTTTCCGTACCTGACTCCCCGGAGTCTAGTCCTGTCTCTATGGCAGTGGCACAGTGGCTTAGAATGTCCCAACTCCCGTACCTGATTCCCCAGTGTCCAGTCCCGTCACTATGGCAGCAGCACAGGGGCTGAGAACACCCCAGTTCCCGTAGAGGGCTCCTCTGCCACCCAGGGCTGTCTCAGGTGTTTGGAGTGTCCTGGCTTCCGTGCCTGACTCCCAAGTGTCCAGTCCTGTCGCTATGGCAGCGGCACAGGATCTGAGAACATCCCGGCTCCCGTAGCTGGCTCCTCAGGGCCCAGGCCTGTCTCTATGGCGGCATCACAGGGGCCTTTGGTGTCCCAGCCCCTGCAACTGACCCTTCCGTTGCCCAGGCCGGTAGCTATGGCATCGGCACAAGGGCCGAGAATGTCCCCGCTCCGGTTCTTGACTCTTCTGTCTCCCAGGACCATCACAGGGGCTTGGAGTGTCCAGCTTCCGTACCTGACTCTTCGGCTCCCAGGCCTGTTGCTCTGGTGGCAGCACAGGGGCTGCGTGAGACCCAGCTCCAGTAGCTGACTCTGCCGCCGTCTGGTGTTTCAGCATCGGTCACAATCTCTGGTCTTTTAATTTCATAAATGCTGGGTAACCGATGGTTTATTGTTCTGTTTCTCTATAGATCTGCCAGGATTTTAACCCATGAGTACAGGAGCTAGTATCACCTCCATCTTACTCCGTCGCCATCTTCCCAGCATCCCTCATTCTTCACATTATATAATTTCTATTGCTCTGTCTTTAAATTCACAATTTTCCCCTGTCATCTTTATCTTCAATCTGCCATTAATTCATTCAATGATTATTTCTTTTAAATTTCAGACTTTTTTTAGTTCTAAAATGTCTATTGATTTGTTTAGGGTTTAATTTTTCTCCTGATAATGTATATCTTTTCATTTCTAAATATGTTCACCATGGCCTCATTGAATATAGTTATAATAGATGACTTTAAGTATTTGTCTAATAATCCCAACATCTGTATTATCTGAGGGCTGGCAATTGTTGGTCTTTTCCTTTAACTTTAATCACATTTCTCAACTTCTTTGTATGCTGAGTAAGTTTGGAGTGTATCTTGGATATTTTTAATATTGTGCTGTGAAACTCTGAGTCTATTAATATCATTTGGAGACTGTTGCTTTTGTATGTTTCTTTTACTTGGAAATCAACCCAGTTAGTTTCAGAATGCAACTTCTGTCTCACTGTCTGTGTGTGGTGGCTCTGATGCCAATTGAGTTTTTTAAGCTCTTTCATGCTGTTTGGGTCTGACTACCGCATGCCTCTCAGAGGCCAGTCTGCTACTTAGGCAGTTGTTTATATAGTAAGTTTCTTAAGTTTGGCACATTTATTTGGATTTGTACTGCTCATTAACAGCTGAAGACTCAGACTGGAATTTTATGTTGCTTCATATACAGGTTTAAGAGATGCTTTTCTTCACATCTCTTCTCTCCCATACTTCTCCCACACATTCCAACTCTCCAAGCCCTTTTTAGTGATGCCTCTGGCTGGAAAATGAAGTTCTCTTAGAGTTCTAGGCTTTCATGCTGAAGATTTCAAATCTTAAAGACAAAGTGGTGAGGGAAAAAGTAAAGAAAAAATAACAAGAATTGTCTTCACATTTTTTGGCCAATAAGAGTTCCTTTTTCTATTTCCTCTGGCCAAAGAGACGGGTCGTCTTTGTGGTTTTAAGTACTTGTATTGCAGACACCATCACCGTGCACTTCTATGACTATGGCTGTCCTCAAGACAGTGCTGAAAGAAAAAAAGGGAGGAAAAAAAGACATTTTCCTCCTATTCTTCGATGTGAGCTGCTTTACTTGTTCTTTAACTAAACCAGGTGGGTTTTGCTATTTCAGAATTTGGGTGAAGGCCAGAAGACAAAAAAAAAATCATAATATTGATTTTCACTATGGGTTATTATTCAGGCTTTGATTTCTGTCTTCAATCTACCTGCTCTTGTTTACATTGCAGATTTCTCAGATGGTTGCCTTCTTTGTCCAAAGATGTTAGTTGTAATCAATGGGAGATATAGGCCAACATGGCTGATTATTTTAAATGGATAAAATATAATGTGTTGCACATCTAACCCAAACTCCCAATTTTATAAAATGTATTGAAACTATAGATAGATGGATAGATAGATATCATATTGCTCTGCCAAATCCTGATTTTTTATATCATCAAATAATATGGTTAGTATGGTGAATGCTTGATATATAAATAAGAGCTTATTCTCTTTCATTGTAATCTCTTTGTCTCTCCCTTTGCTTTCTTTTTTACAATCTTGTTAAGTTAAACAAAAACAACATCTAAATATAATAGATTCTGTGGGAATGCTCTCATAAAAATGAATGATGACAGAAAATGGCTCACACTGAGTATGAGATTGTGATTCCACTCTTAATACCATGGATATCTAAGGGGAAAATCCTCTTCATTGAAATTCAATGAAATGTCTTTAGCACAATTTCTCTAAGAGTTGGGGTTATAAATGTAAAAATTGGAGAAAAAAGGTTACATTAACAAGTATCTTTATTCTATAAAAGTTGATATTACATACTAACAGGTATTCTACTAGAAATATGCTAATTGAGAGATATGATTTATGGGTATGGTTATCTAAACATTCTGAATTTTCTCCATAATTGCACATGAGCTAATTTGGAAATACTTACAATGTATTTTATTGTTAACAGGACAGAATTCTAGCATTAAATTGAGAGGAACTACAGATGTAGCTGCATAGGGAGTCCTTGTTTATCAAAGATATAAGCTGATCTGAAGTTTGGGAGAATATTTTAATTAAACTTGAAATTTAGTTTGTATGCCAGGATCTTTGTTAAATTATTAATTAGAGGATAAGAAGCAACTCTTACCATAAATAAGAAATAGGGCAAATGAAGTTCAAATCTCATTTAATGAGGAGAAAAGAAGAAGAAATACAGAGATGAGGCACTGAAAAAAATAAGAGGAAGAAAGATAGAGTCTCAGATTAGTAAGTTCAACTCTATGCTTTGCACATGAGGAAAAACAAATTCTAATTTAATAAAAATATTTAATATAGATCATGGAAGCACTGGGAGAGAGAATTCAGGAAGAGGTAAGGTCAGGGAACTTTCTTTGTAAAAGAGACAGATAGTAAATATTAAGGCTTTGTAGGCTACATGGTCTCTGCCACTGCAATGTAAAAGCAGCCATAAACAATAGGGAAATAAATGGGCATGGCTAAATGCCAATAGAAATTTGTTTTGTGATACAGGTAATGAGCCAGAGCTAGCACGTGGGCTGTAGGTTGCTGAACCCTGGTCTAGAGTACAAAACTCTTGATTCCCCATTGGATTACATCTGCATACCTTGTGCAGGCAAAGGGGCTTTACTTTTCTAGAAGAGTACAGGAATTAAAATTTAATATGACAGGGGTCAATATTTCTGCTCTCTGCAACTTACTTTAAAATGCATTTAAAAATAAGATGGATTGGTGGATAGATTAATGTGATGAGCAGCTACACTAAATGTTAATTATAGAATCTATGTGATAGGCATATGTATATTCCCTATATAATTATTTCAATTTTTCAATATGCTTGAAAATTTTCATATAGGAAGAAATTATTTTTAAAGATTTTATTTATTTATTTTTAGAGAGAGGGGAATGGAGGAACAAAGTGAGGGAGAGAAACATGAATGTGTAATTGTCTTTGATACACCCCCACTGGAGACCTGGCCCACAATCCAGGCATGTGCCCTGACTGTGAACCAAACTGGGGACCCTTTGGTTTGCAGGCCAGCACTTAATCCATTGAGCCACACCAGTCAGGGTTCAAATTTCTTAAAATGGATAAGGTTCTCTATAAAATAAGAGGTATTTCTTGTTAAAAATTTTAGTGAAATATTCTTATGACATTTAAAACATGGAATTTAACAAATAATATTTTCAAAGAATTATATATGAATTATACTTCACATTAGCCATAAATTTTGAATACTATTTCTTGATGTGTCTTTAATTTATTATAGAGCTCAGTTTATTGCCAAAAAGGGCAACAACAGATAGTTAAGTTAGATGACATAAATTTGGTTACTAATCCACTTTGTAAGATTTGTTTTACCCAGTCATACAAACATTAATTTTATTTGGAGTTTTAAGGAAAATCATATTGTGATTTTTATTCAAAATTCTGTTAAAAATAAAGTCATAAGAAATTATTATATTACTTGGTACACATACATTGAAAAGTTAAGAGAATCCACCCCATGGATAATTAACTGTAGCCTTCATATATTTTTTCCAGAAAGTATCCAGTCATGTAATATGAATAATCAACAAAATAAACAAGTAAGGAAAATACAACCAGAGATATTGAAATAAAGAACAAATTGACAGTAACTAGAGAGGAAGGGGGAGAGGGATAATAGGAGAAGGGCCATGAAGGAACACATATAAAGGACACATGGACAAAGCCAAAGGAGGAGGGCTGAGGGTGGGAGGTAAGGATGGGTGGGGCAAGGGGCATGGTGGGGTGAAAATGAAGACAACTATACTTGAACAACAATAAAAAAGAAACATTAATTATTCTAACAGTAAAAAAAGAAAAATTAAAATAGAGACATTTATTGAAGAAGATACAAGGAAAAGGAAACATTTTACATAGGACAATGACACCTCAGTCCCTGTCAAAGTAGGTACCTTGCGACCTTACACAGTTCTCCCAATCACCATCAGCTGCCCCATCATATTTTCCTGAATCTCAGCCGTGGTCTGAACTCTTCTCTTTCAAAGGTGATTTTTAGTTTTGTGAAAAGCCAGAAGTTGCAGGGTGCTAAATATGGGCTGTTGGGGGGGCTGAGTCACCTGAGTGATTTGATGTTTCACCAAAATCTCTGCACAAGACATGATGGATGACTTGGCACATTGTTGTGACGAAGCTACTGATCACCAGTCACTCATAGCTGCAGACTTCTGAATCATACAAATAGTTTCCATGGAAGAATGTTCAATGAAGCTTAACACAAAATTTGATGCAGATAACCTTACTCTACTTGCTCAATCATTTTTAATGCGATGGCCACACAGTACACACTCTCACTCAACAGTGTTTACCACCCCCACTGACCAGTACACTGAAGTGGTCATTGTTCATGCACGTGCATTCCAGTTCGCTCCAGTTCTTGTTTGCCAGGTTACTTCAACGTCACCCAAACCCTTCTTGTTATAGTAAACACAGGTTGGACTTTCTCTGGCCGACTTTACACATAATTTTTTTCTCAGAGGAGAAAGCTAAATGGAATTAGAAAGTGACTTCTTGCCACTCTTGTTGTAATAGTATGGCTAATTTGAAAGTTATTATTGTTCTTGTTACAGTATAATCCCATTAAAGACAAATTGGGCATTATTTTTTCCAGTGAAACATTATTCTTAATGACACCATCCATTAGAGTTTATATAGATTTTTGTAGTATTTGCCTTTAACTAAGTGCATATGCAATGTATTGTTTTTAAATATTTTGATCAATATGGATAATATGAAAACAATTGACTGATGCTTTTTATTTTCATATCTTGTCAACTCAAATAGTTAATGAGGAAATGTACCAGAGAGTAGCAAAATGGGTTAATCAATCATGAAGAAAATCACTCCTACTTTCTCTGTTATCACATTAACACTTAGATGTGGTGTTGATACATATATATATTTGATAACATCCTTGAAAACAAGCATGAGAAATTATTCCCAAAGCTAAATACATGAAAATCATTTAAAATTTCAAGTTGTTCAAATATTAAAAATAGCAATAATTCTCAAAATTTCTGTGTATCTTAACACTGTTAAAATCAGGCCAAAAGCATGTTCCTTTTGCCTGGGTTGCTCAGGTAGTCAACACCTCATATTTGAATTAATAACTCACAATTTTGAGCCTTCGTTTTTTTAATTAGCAGGCTAGCAAGTAGAAAGAAAAAATAGAGCAAATCATCTGAAATAATAATCACTCACAAACAGTTAAGGAAATATAATTTAGCAAACAAAGGATGAAACCTGGCTACTTTTTAACCATTGAGTTAAATAGAGACCAGAGTTGCATTTGTTCAACCTAGTAAAGCTGAGGGTTTTCACTGTTGATTTTTCTCTGGACAGTTACTTAGCCACTACCTTAAGAATAACAAAGCATATGCGGTCAAGTGGAGTTCAATTCCACTTCGAAAAGTACATTAAATAACACTACTGAACCAAAGCTTATAAATAATAAACATGTAAAAAATCAAAAGGAGATTGCATACATCTTATTATAGGTCTAGAACTATTTGGTTGGAAGGCATGCAAAAAAGTTTAAAGAAAAAACTGCATGACAGAAATGAGAAGTGACAACTTAAAGACGACGTTAATCCTAATACAACTGCAATAGAATTTCTATTTATTTAATACAGTCTCCTAATTAGGTGGACTTTTAAACACACTGAGCATGATATAAGCAACAAAGAAAGTTTCTGTGTGTTTTTTTAAATTCTTTTAAAAATGTTGTATTTTTATTTTTTTAAAGATTTTATTTATTTATCTTTAGAGTGGAAGGGAAGAAGAGAGGGAGAGAAATACAATGTATGGTTGCCTCTCATGCATCCCTTGCTGGGGACTGGCCTGCAACCAAGCCATGTGCCCTGACTGGGAATCGAACCGCAATCTTTTGGTTTACAGGCCCACGCTCAATCCACTGAGCTACACCAGCCAGGGCTTATTTTTATTATTTAAATAAAAGTATAATATTTCTAGCTTAGTTGATCAATATTTCTTTCATTTAGTAATTCACTACAGTGAACATATGTCAGAATAAGGAGCAAGGAGAGCACTTCAGCAACCTCTAAAAATTTACATCCATGTTACTGCATGGCATTTGTGAAGCAATAGCACCAGCTGAATCTACCATACATCCTAACACTTGATCTTAGGTTGATAATTCACTGTATATTGTAAGAAACTGTGACTTAAGAGTAACGTAGGCCTCAGTTAAAATCTCTGCTCTGTCTCTCACAAGTAGTTTGATCACAGAAAAGCTACTTTACCTCTTAGAGTCATTTTATTTCTCAGGATGAAGAAATGCATATTGTGGAACAATTCAAGTATGTGCTAAATGGTTGTTCTTTTCCTTATACCAGCATCACCAAAATTGGGTTTAAAATATCACTTACTGCTTTTCCAGCAATATCCTAGACTAGATATCCTGGGGAAAATATAAAACATTTCATCTAAGCACATTGCAATTCATGATTAAAATAATGTAATAAATGCAGAGATGAACACTTTCAATAAACAGATAAAAGAATCTCATAAGGAATCACGGAAATAAAAACAAAAGTAGACATTAGGGGGAAAAGAGAGGTGAGCTAGGGAAGATGCTAAGGCTATCTTGAGGGGTATTGGCTGATTTCATGAGCAGATTCTAATGTGTGGCAATGAGAAGCAAGAATTGACATCATAAGGAGTCAAAGCTGAGGCTGCAATTTAAAGCCAAGTGCCTTGAAGGGCTACACTTTCCGTGAAAAGGTAGATCAAGTCTACGTGCCAGAAAATAATATGATTAGGAAAACTGAGAATTTATAACCACATGCAAAACCTCATGTTGTGCGAGTGTTTGAATGTGCAATATCTCTATGATTTAAGAAATCTCCAAATCAAGATAGTACCATAAACCTGACTCAGGTTTACATTGTCAATAGCAAATCCTTCTAAGGATCACCTAGTATTCCCACAGTTAGAGCCCAATGAACAAGAAATCACAAATAAAGATTGCAAATACATGAGAAAACAAGCCATATGAACAAAAGTTAAAAAATTTAAACAGCAGAAATAAAATTTCCAAAACTACAATTAATTGGATATAGATTTGAAAATGTACTTTGGGGATCAGTCAGTTGAGAACTGGGGGTATGGAGTGGTATTTATTTTATCATAAGCAAAGCACGAACAAAGCTCAGAGGAGTTCAGTTTTGCTAGCATTTAAAAATATATATGTGTGTTAATTATCATCATCACCCAGATAGTGTTTATAGAAGATAATAATTATAGGGACTCAGTGTGGAGTCCTGGCTCTGTCAAGAAATATGGCTTTGGGAAAGCAACTTTTACTATCAGTGATACAGTTTCCTCACTTGTAAAATGAAGTTAAGTATAATATCTGAAATTAGTGGTTTTATAAGGACAGAATGAAATTGTAAAAGCACACAGGTAGTTGTTCAAAAAATATCAATAAATAGTCAATAGGGATGTTTAAATGTATTCATATTCAGGCATGCATTCAAAACATTTTACTACATGATGAATAGCATTAAACATTGGGGAAAAAAGCTGGTTAAGACAAAAGAAACAGTCAAGTGAGAAAAATAGTCATATAAGCTAGAAATTATAATGCAATTAATATCTTTGCCTTAGTATAGATGTAGATAAATTGAAACTAAAGTCTGGAAAAGTGAAAGGCAAAGATTTCATCACAATACAGTCAGCCAATGCTCCACATGAAAGGAAATATTCAAGCTGAATTGAAAATGGTTAATAAGAATTTCTTGGCTGAAAAAGAAAGGAATGCAGAGAACACTATGGGCAAAGTAAACAAGGCACACCAGATTATATCTAGATAATGACAAGTAATGACTTATGGGTAAAGTTTACTGTATTAAAGGGAATATAGAATAAAATAATGTAGATTAAAACAAGAGTGATATGGACCTGCAATGTGAATCTTCGGAAATGAGAACAAATATTAAGTGTCAGGAAATTTCCATTATTTAAATTATTTCTCATATAGACTTCAGTGTTTAGAGTTTACAGCAAAATTGAATAGAAGATACAGAAAATGTCCCCTGTCCTCACATATGCACAAACTCCTCACCATCAACATCCTGCACCAGGGTGGTACCTTTGTTACAATCACCGAATCACCATTGACACATCATTAACACCAGAATTCCATAGTTTACATTAGCATTCACTGTTGGTGTTGTACATTCTGTGGGTTTGGACAAATATAAAGTGACACGTATCCACAATTTTAATATACAGTACAAGATAGTTTTGCTGCTTTAAAAAAACATCTCTGTGTTCTGCCTAATTATCTATCGCTCCCTCCTAAACTCTGGCAAACATTGATCTTTTTACTCTTTCCTTAGTTTTGCCATATAGATGGAATCATAAAACATGCATTCTTTTCAGATGGGCTTCTTTTATTTATAATATGCACTTGATTTCTTTTATGTCTTTTCTTGGCTTGATAGCTCATTTCTTTTTAGTGTTTAAGCAATAATTCATTCTCTCAATGTTTATTTATCTATTCACCTATTGAAGAACATCTTGGTTGCTTGAAGTTTTAGCAATTATGAATAAAGCTATTATAAACTTGCAGGGTTTTGTGTGGACATAAGTTTTCAGCTCCTTTGGGTAAATGCCAAGGAGCATTACTGGTGAGTTACATAGTTAAGAGTATGTTTAGTTTTGTAAGAAACTGCCAACTATCCTCCAAAGTGGCTGTACCGTTTTACATTCTCACCAGCAATGAGTAAGCGTTCCTTTGTCCATCATCCTGAACAGCATTTGGTGTTGTCAATGTTCTGGACCTTAGTCATTTTAATAAGTAATAGTAGTATCTCTGTTGTTTTATTTTTCCCAGCTTTATTGACATATAATTAGAACATAACATTATATAAGTTTAAAATGTACAAAGTGATGATTGGATATATATATATTGTGAAATTCTCACCACAATAAGATTAGTAAACATCTCTGTAACTTCACACAATTACTATTTTTTTCGAGGGGTAAGAATTTTAAGATCTATTCCCTTGGCAGTTTTCAACTACATAAAACAATATTTCAAGTCACCATGCTAAACATTAGGTCAGAATATACTCATCTTATAACTGGAAGTATGTACCCTTCTCCCCATTTACTCTACCTCCCAGCCCTTGACAGTCACCATACTACTCTGTTTTTGTCAGTTTGGCTTTTAAAGATTCTTTATATTAAGTAAGATGATACCATATTTGTCTAATGTATTTCACTTAGCATAATGTGCTCAGGGTCCATCTGTTATGGGAGAAACTCCCAGAAATTCAGTTCTTCTCACTGACTCAGTAAAGAAATACAGACCAGTGAGCCTCATGGCATGCAACCAAAGTTTGTTTATTTATTTATTTATTTATTTATTTATTTATTGTATTTTTTAATAAAGTTTGTAATCCAATGGACACACAAAACAAAACTGCACTGAGAAAAACAGTTTCATAAATTAAAAAGTGTTAGGAAGTTGTGGGAGAGGTCAAGGTCACATAGGAAGTGGGAAGCCAGTCTTTTTGTAGTCTGTGTGTGTGTATATCTGTGTGTGTGTGTATGTGTGTATGTGACACTTCCAGATGGCGGGACACTAAGTTCTAATGGGAAAGCAAAGCAAAGGTGACTAGAATATGGGTGGCAAAAGTAGGGTGCCAAAGGTCAGGTAGCCAGGGCCCCATGCTGTGTGCTAAAAAGGGTCAGGAGAGAGTCCTTTGTTCTCAGAATTTACATAGTTGTCAGGATGGGTGTGAGGGACTTCCATTTTGATTGTCAGGTAAATGTGGTGCCAGCTTTCCCTGAGAGACGTGACTACTCAAAGGTAGGTATGTGTAGGGGTCAGTTAGTGGGAATGCTTATCTTGCTCCAGGCTTCAGTTGTTCATTTCACATATGTGATCAGAGGCAGGCAGTTAACCAAAATTGTTTATAGGCTCTTTCTTTGGACACTGTAGGCCGTTTCTTTTTCCCACTTTCAGGCCATGGGATGAATACACAGTCTCAAGGTTTCCTATTTCCCAGTTTGTGGAGATGATACACACAGACTTTCAAGGGCACCCTCTTTTGCACTATCATAGTTTACTTTGTCTTATGCAGAATGGTTGGCAGCCTTATGAGACCAGACTCCAAATTACTGGGTTAATTGGTGAGACATGTCTTCCTTTGCTTTTAGCCTCCTCTACTAAGTTCTTAATTAGATTGCAATGATAAGGTCCCTGCCTTTTTCTCCCCTCTGGCCACTCATTCCACCGCCACCATAACATATCTATGTTGTCACTAAATGGCAATTTTTCTTTTTAATGGCTAAATGAAATTCTATTGCATTTTATTTTATATATATATATATATATATACACACACACACACACACACACACACACACACACACATTTTCTTTAACCATTCACACGTGAAAGGACACTTAAGTTGTTTCCATGGCTTGTCTATTGTAAATAATGCTGCAATGAAAATAGGAGTGTAGATTGCAAATAACTCTTCAAGGTGGTGATTTCAGTTCCTTTAGATATATACCCAAATTTGGGAACGTTAGATCATGTGATAATTCTACTTGTAATCTTTTGAGGAATCTCCATACTGTTTCTCATAGTGGCTAGAGCAATTTGCATTGCCACTCATACTGATACAGGGTGCAGCCGGGGGGGGGGGCCAAAAAAAAGATTTGGAATGGTGTCCAGAATTCAAAGTGTATAGGAATATTGGAGAGACATATAAGATGTCCTCAACCCCCCCCCAGCAGGGGGAAGTGGAGCAGGGCCATTGAGAGCTGTTTTGCATAGCAACAGTTTTGCAGCTAACCTCTGGAGTGATTATTTAACATATCTATAACCTTTAACTGGTTTCATAGATATGTTACATAGCTGTGGCCAAGTTTTGAGCCAGGAAGAAGGGAGTGGTGGGGACCCAGGATGGAACTAGGGGCTGCGCCCTGGAGTGAGAAGCACCTGTGTGAGAGCTTGGAAAAGATGGGCTCCAGGACATGAGGGGATAACTGCCCAGGTGAGGAGAGGGCCACGCCGTTTAGGGCAGAATGGAGATCCCTACAGCCAGGTGAAGAAGAAAGCCACATGCTTTGGGTGGAGTGAGAACCCCTGCAGCTTTGGTAGAAGAGGCCCACGTGGCTTTGGGGTGCCCCTTTTGGCTGCGTGGCCTGGAAAGCAAGAGAGACTTTGACTGGAACTGGGTACAAAGAACTCTTGCCAGTGGACCTTGAGAGGGTACCACAGTACTTTGGATTAACTAGAGAGAGATCCTGCCTGCACGGTGACACAGCTGACGGTGCCAGTGGCCTGCAACACAGACGTGTGCTCTTTTCCTGATGTACGGTACCCGGAGTTGGGACAGTGGGAGAAGGGAGAGCTGTGTGGGTTTAGGTGTATACCCTAAAGGACTTTGCTATTTTAGTGGTGGTGTTAGGCCTGAATAGCATTAAATAAACATTTTGTTTCCTTTTTACAAATCTCTGGCATTGAGAGATGTCTTTCCAATTGGCAGCGGACAAAAGAGCCCAGTAGAATTTAGTATTATACCCTTGGGAGGGGCCCCTGTTGTGTAGCAGTTTTTGGCACCCCTAGGTGGGCCAAATATTGTATTGCCCCTCCCTCAGACCTCTTGCTCAGTAACAGTTTTGGGCGACTCCGCCGGGACAATAATTGTCGGTGGCAGACCGACCCCCTCAGGTGCAAGAGAGAGGCTTCAGAGTTATCTCAGTCTCTGAGGATTTCTCTGTGCTCTTGAGGGTATCGGCCGCCTAATCACGCCAGAAAGGTGAAAAGGAAACAAAGCGGGGAGGGAGCAGAGACGTCAAAGTGTTTGGGGTTGAAAAACTTGTTTCTGACTGCTCTTTTGCAATAATGGAGCTGGAATTGTGGGCGATAGCAGGGGAAATACCTGGTCTTTACGCCATCTGTATTCTTTTTGTTCCGAACCTTTGTTTGCTTTGATGGAACTGTGTGAGTAGCTCTACAGAGAAGTGTGTAATGGTTCAGAAGGAGAAAGGGGTCTTAGAATCCCTCCCTGATAGTAGATCACAGGAGGAGAATGATGATGAGGAAAGAAACCTCATTAATGATCTGAACCCAGGGAATGAGGGACCCCAGACAGCAGTAACTCCTGTGGTGACACTGCTTTCTGGGGAGGCAAGGCCCACTATGGCTTCTCCTGCCCTGCTAGTGGGAGAAGTCTCCACCATGGATTCGCAGCCTCTGCAAGAGGGCTCTGCTCACCTACCGCAACAGGGGTTGCCAGGAGCTGCATTAGCTCCCGATAATGGAGCTGCAGAGCCTCCACCTTCAAAGGTGGGTGGAGCCTGCTCTCCACCTGCATTTGTGACTGCAGCCTCAGTGAACCACCCCCACTGGGTGGAGGGTAGCTTTGTGGTGCTCCCATGCCTATGGGTGGAAGGGGCCTTGGGGGCTTTCAGGGCTCCTGAAACTGGAGTCTTGGAACCTACCCAGGTGGGTGGAACCAGAGTTGGGGTGCTGCCATTTTGGGTAAAATGGATGAGCCACGTGAGTGCCCCACCGTGGAGGACAGAGCATGCATGGGTGCCACTAACTGGGACAACCCCTCAGGCTTGGGTGCCGCCATGTTGGATGACCCCACGTGCATGGGCGCTGCCATGTTGGAACTGGATAAGGCTTCTCTTCTGATATATGGGCTGTATGCTGCTGCTCTGTGGGCACTGCAGCAGTCAGGTTCTCTGTGTAACTAGTTCTGATAGAAATGGCTCTGGTTTTGAAGGTCATGAACTGAGGTCCAAGAGTAACCATCTGATTTATAGGGTATTTGCAAGTTCTAAGCTTCAGAAAGTTGCAAAATGTCCCTGCAAATCTAGAGACTTTTAGTGGAAGATACCTATAGTGCTAGGGACTTTTAGCTACCACATACTGAGTTTAAGTACTGAGTTTAAGTATAGCCCTTCCCAGTGTGGGAAATGGACTGAGATTAAAAGATAGTGATGGTTAAATCTAGATGAGTAGAAATATGCATAAAGGATATGAACGTTTTAAACCTGGAGTAAAGGAAACCTCAACTACTTGTTTTCTAATTTCATGGGAAAAGCAAATTTCTCAAATGTGGTTCTGTTTCTGATCAGAAACCTGTACTGTAAGACCTGGGAAAGGTTGCTGTAGCCGGTTGGGGAGAATACCTTTGCCACCTGGGACCCAGGAAGGGTCATTTGGGGCTGATGAGTGTTTCAGCCTGAGGCAAAGCAGCATGTCTCTGCCATGAGACCGGGCCTGAAGGAGCATGTCTCCGTACTTGTATTGTAAGACCTAGGAAAGGTCACTGTAGCCGGTTGGGGAGAATGCTTTTGCCACCCAGGACCCAGGAAGGGTCAATTGTGGCTGATGAGTGTTTCAGCCTGTGGCAAAGCAGCATGTCTCTGCCATGAGACCGGATTGGAAGAGAGCAAGTCTCTGCCATTGGTTCTGCTTTCTGATCAGAAATCCTGTGTATCTGAAGACCTAATAAAGGTCGCTATAGCCAGTTGGGAAGAATGCCTTTGCTACCTGGGACCCAGGAAGGGTCATTTGGGGCTGATACGTGTTTCAGCCTGAGGCAAAGCAGCATGTCTTTGCCAAGAGACCGGGCCTGCAGGAGCATGTCTCTGCGAGGCACCAGTGGACGCATTGGTGCAGGAGAATGCCTCTACCTGTGTATTGATTCGGAACTCTATGTTTCGGATTTTGCTCTGTATCTGCTCTGAAAAAGAAATTAAAGGTTCCAAGAAAGGTTAAAACTTCATACTCTGTAAGAAAGTGAACAAAAGAAAGTGTAAGATATGTAAATGAAGAAGTGTATAAAAGGTTGTAGAAGTTTTTTGAATGTTGCTGAAGGGCTGTGAGAAGCTGTGAAGATAGCAGAGGGTGTGTAAAAGGTTGTAGAAATTTGCAAAAGTTTTGGAAAGGAGTTATGTGGAGTTAGTAATGGAAGGTATAAAGCATGGAGATGCAATCTTAGTGGGTATCAGAAGGAAAAGGATTTTCCATCACGCTTTGTATTATTTTCCTTACCTGATCCCTCCACAATTTGGCATTCTGAAGGAATGAGCGATGACGTAAGGTTTCTTTGCATAAAACCAGTAAGACCAATCTTTAATAGTGGTTTTGTTAACCAGGACTTTGACTGGAATGTCACGCCCAAAGGAGGCATGTATGGGTTCTGGTCATTACCAAAAAGTCCTGAGGAACCGAGAGTGACCCGTGAAGCTAGTGAAAGCCCATGAGAAAAGCCTGGTACTTTGGTTGGTTGTGTGGTTCGTGCCAGTATTTCTAGGGAAGGAACGAAGGTTGCTTTCCTGAAAAATGGCTAAAAAAGGAACCTTTAGGCACAATAGAGGCTCAAGGATTTGAGTGAAACAACTGGTACAGGTGAAGCCAGATGGCAGATGTGTGGCTCTGCTTCTGTGCCCTGAGGGGCGGACTGAGAAGTCAATCTAAGGGTTCCCTGTGTGAGTTCCAGCAAAGCAGACTTAAGGATCATAAGTGATCCAGGCTGCTCTTGGTGTGTTTATGCAAACAAACAGTCAAAATCAAAAGCAGGACTCAAAGCAGTTTTTGTAATAACAGTGAGGGTGATCTTAAGGAGAAAAATTGTAGTTCAAGGAAAATCACAGTGCTCAATATCGGACATCAGAATGGCACAGCTGTCTTGAAAGTTTGTTTTCATTAAAGAGTTGAAACCAGGTTTGTGATGTCACCAAAGATGTACAATTTACAGGTGCAAAGGACCTTGCAATGGAATGTCTTCCCAAAAGACAGTCTCACAGGCACAGAGATGGTTTGGGGATTATTGTGTGAATTAACCTGTGTGTTCTTCTGTTTTCATAGAGTGTATGCCTATGACCTGCCTATGCCTATGAGTGATTGGTTGCAATATAGGCCTCACCTAAGGAACCCATCTTTGTCATCGCCCCCCTGAGACTCAACAGTTTGGCTGAACTAAGTAGTTGGGTTGGTGAAGAGCTGGGCAGTCTGTGGGTTTCACTTTAGAACTGATTTTCCCTTTTTTGTCTTGATGGCTGGGACATAAAGGGCTCAGAAATCTGAAAGGAGGGAAATCCTAATGTATTTTCCTCAGCCTGAGTGGAGTATAGTGGAGCACAAGAGTTTTTAGATAGGTGTAGCATGCCTTGTACACCTTCCACTAGATAAGCCATTCTTTACTAAAGTGTCTGCCTTTGTCAATTAATGGTTATGATTTAATTGTGCTTCCAATTTCTTGCCTAATCTGTCACCTCCAGAATATGACCTGACCAGAATGCCAACAGTCCAGTAATGCCAGCCTTTGCACACCAAGCCTGCAAAGTCCAGGTGACAGCCAACTGACTAGGACCCTGTAAGGTCTTTCCCCTTACAGGAAGGACTCCCTCCGTGCAGCACCCGTCCCCCTTTCAGGACACCCCTGACCCAGGAGTAGGTAGGACAGCATCCATTTCCAGCCAGAAGCAGTTACAAGAAGATGAGACCTTCGTCCATTTTCCTATATATGATTATAAAGTGGGTGTATATCTGAAAGGAGGGATATTGATACAGGGTGCAGCGGGGGGGGGGGTCCAAAAAAAAAGATTTGGAATGGTGTCCAGAATTCAAAGTGTATAGGAATATTGGAGAGACATATAAGCTGTCCTCACCCCCCCAGGGGGAAGGGTTGAATGGAGCAGAGCCATTGAGAGCTATTTTGCATAGCAACAGTTTTTCAGCTAACCTCTAGAATGGCCATTTAACATATCTATAACCTTTAACTGGTTTCATAGATATGTTAAATAGCTGTGACCATGCTCTGAGCCAGGAGGAAGGGAGTGGCTTCTACCCAAGATATAACTAGGGGCAGGCCCCCTGAGTTACAGTGCCTGTGTGAACGCTTTGGAAAAGATGGGCTCTGGGACATGAGGGGATAACTGCGCAGGTGAAAGGGAAAACCACGCAGCTTTGCCAGAATGGAGATCTCTGCAGCCAGGTGAAGAAGAAGCCACATGATTTTGGTGGAGTGCGAACACCTGCAGCTTTGGTAGAAGAGGCCCATGCAGCTTTTGGGTGCTCCCTTTGGCCTCATGGCCTGGAAAGCAGGAGAGACTTTGACTGGAACTGGGTACAAAGAACTCTTGCCAGTGGACCTTGAGAAGGTGTCACATAACTTTGGATTAACTAGAGATCCTACCTGACACAGGGGACGATTCTAGCGGCCTGAGAAACAGACGTGTGCTCTTTTTCTGATTTACGGTACCTAGAGTTGGGACAGTGGGAGAAGGGAGAGCTGTGTGTGTGTAGGAGTATACCCTAAAGGATTTTGATATTTTAGTGGAGGTGTTAGGCCTAAATAGCATTAAATAAACATTTTGTTTCCTTTTCACAAATCTCTGGCATTGAGAGATGTCTTTCCAATTGTCGGTGGACAGAAGAACCCAGTAGATATTAGTATTCTGTCCTTGGGAGGGGCCCCTGTTGTATAGCAGTTTTTGGCATCCCTAGTTGGGCCAAATATAATATTGCCCCCTCCCTGGACCTCTTGTTCGGTAACAATACTACACAAGGTTTCCCTTTTCTCCACATTTTAACCAACAATTATCTCTTGTCTTCTTTATGAAAGTCAATCTAACAGCTATGAGGTGATATTTTGCTGTTGTTTTGATTTACATTTCCCTGAGAATCAATGATGTTGAGGATGTTTTCATATTTCAGTTGGCCTTTGTATATCTTCTTTGAGAGGAGGGCAAAGGGGAAAAATTGTGACAACTTTAATAGAATAACAATAAAAATGATTTTTAAAATGCCTATTCAGTTTTTCTGTTCTTCATTTGCAGTATGCCCTTAGGGCCACTTTAAGTGGTGGTCTTTTAAAGTAATTTTTACCAATTTTTATGGCAAGTTAGTCTATGGAGCTCCTCACACTGTCATGCCAGATATAAAATCTCATTTTTTTCATCATAACCAGATTTAACAATGTATTTTGTGTTATGACCCAGCAAACACATGACACACATATACAGCTGAAACCAGATTTTACAAAACAATACTTTTCTCACTAAGTGTGATTCTCTCCGATATTTTTCTATTTTATTTTGCTTAATTAACAGCAGCCAGAGGGTCCAGGGTTTGGGGGCTATGTGAAAAAGTGAAAGGATTAAGTAAAAATAAAAACTCATAGACACAGACAAGAGTACGGTGATTATCAGAGGAAAACAGGATGGACAGAGAACTAGGAAAGCATAAAGGGCAGATAAATGGTGAAGGAAGGAGACTTGGCTTAGGGTGGTGAACACACAGTACAATATACAGAGATGTTGTAGTATAGAACTCAATACCTGAAACCTATATAATTTTATTAACCAATGCCACCCCAATAAATTCAATAAAAATAAGTACTTAAAATTAAAATAAATAAATAAATAATATGCAAAAGTAAAATAGAAATAAATAAAATTTTAAAATAAAGTGGAATAACCAGAGGGGAGAAGGAAGGGAAGCTAAGGGGAAAAAGGGGGAGGGATTTGGAGGAACAAATAGGAAGGACACAGGGACGAGAACTAAGGGGGGTGGAAATGGGAGGGAGGTGGGGAGCAAGGGGCGGGGGAGGCTGGGATGGGAGAAATAGACAAAAAACTGTACTTGAAAAATAACTAAATAAAATTAATTAAAATAAAATAAAATAAAGTGGAACAGTGAAATAAATAAATTAAATTAAAAAATACTAGTTAGCAATATTTGGATTAATTTTAGCACTTAGTAATAGATTGTGATTAACACATTCAAAAACACTTTGATCATGTTGATTTGCAATCTTGATTTGTCCAACTAATTCCTGTTAATTAAACCTATAATTATTTAACATAGTAGTTCAATTTATACTTTTGAAAGTAAAAATATAAATGAAATACAATTCTTTATTCAAGGAAGTTTAAAATCTACTTGGATATTATGTTAATTGTAAAAATGCTATTGACAAGAGACATACCATTGGAAGTTTTTAAGTAGAGGGATAATGTAATAATGTACCTATGTTTCAGGAATTCAAATTTGGTAGTGGTTTATAGATTAAATAGGTAGTAGGGAGAAACTACAATCTGGCATATCAGTTTATAGACTTTTGCATTTAGTCCATAAACATGGTATGAACCCAAATTTAAAAGTTATACTAGAATCATATAAGAGAGAGAGTTAAGGGATGAGAATTCAACACAGAGTCAAAAAATGCAGTGATAGTTGGCTTTTAGGATGGTGTTTTCTTGTGCTGTGGAGGGTGCATGTTGCATTATTTACTTTAGATGGGAATATGAGGAAGAAAGAATATGTTTAGTGGGGAATGGAAAAGAAAGTGCTGATAATTTGTTCATAATTGAGAAAATGTGAACGGTAAGAAATTGATTAAGTAAAATTCTGGTAGAAATTTTAGGAATTTAACAGAAAATGAGACACAATTAAGTGAAAATAAAAATTATTGAGCAGCCCTGACATTTGGGAAATTAAATAATTTTGATTACAATATGTATAATGTAAATGTTTAGCACTATTGTTTTTGTGTCTTTGGTGTAATGCATATTGTGACTCATTTTAGTGAAAGTAGTAGTTTATTTAAAAAGAAAGCAATTAATTTAAAGAGTTAAGGTACATTAAAGTACAATGGTTTTATTTGAAATCATTTATGAACTAAATAATTTGCAAGGAGACTATGTTATCACTATATTTTGACATGAATAATAATGATGAACTATTTTAAAGTAAATTAAATAACTGAGTTTAAACATTTGCCACAGTGATCTTGATACTTCTAGGCTTATTAAATGTAGCAAAATAGAATTATTTAGACTTGCATATTATCTCTCTCTTTCTACCTACCCATTTTGTAGCTGAAGTAACATCTGCTCTGGCATGACCACTCACTTTGAAAATGAAATGTAATTTGATTCTTTAAAACTTGTTTATTCATCTATAAGTGAAAAGTAATACCAGCTCCCTCCTAGAGCTATTGTGAGGATTCGATACAGGAAGTAAATGAAAGGACCAGTCCCCACACCTGGCATTTAGTTGGTACAAATGAGTGAAATACAGGAAAAGATCTGTATTCACACATCAAACTTAGTAGTTCAAATGAGCAAACTGCTAAATCTGACACGCACAGCATATCTGGAAGCAATGCAAGGCAAGCATTATTCTCCCAGTTTAATAGCCATGTTGCCATGGTGCAGGCTAACTATTGTGTTTGGTGAAAACAATATTGTTGTTCAGATCATGCCATTTTAGTCAACGGTAATGAATGTAATGCCAAAAATTTGAGGACAAAGATAAATACATTAGAAACTACTGCCCAGTTAAATGTTTATCCATTAAAGTTGCTTATACAACATATTCCTATGAATTCACTAATTCTCAGCATTTCAAATAGGTCATAACATTAGGAACTGTTTTATCATTAGTAAATGACTAAAGTATGCCAATAATTTTCTAAATGATTACACATGATGTTCTAATATCTATGGAAAAAATGTCATATATGAGCTTCTATTAAATTAATTTTGTGTTATTTGAACATGAGAATATTATATATGAAGTTGTGGTTACCAACAATTTTTAATAAATTAGCTTAAATATCTTACCATAAGTGATGTTTCTACATAGTATATTTCCTTATAAAGTTAAATAATATAATTTGGGGGATTATTATATGAAAATAATTATCTTCAAGGGTCCTTTAGAAATAATAACCTATAAATGTACTCATTTAAACCCTTAATTGTGTATTTTGATTAAGTTTCAAGTACATTATATATATTTATTTATTTTTCTGTATCTCTCTATTTATTATCTATCTGTCTATCCATGTACTATGTGCCAGATATTGTGATAGATGGTACTAGGCATAAAATGAAGAACAAAATAAACAAGCAATATTACATTTTCTCATATTATTAGAAGCAATGATTTACAACAGGAATCACAAAATCAGTTAGTAGAAAGTCAATCATGTTTATAATCCAATATCCTGTATGCTGATAAATATATGGTTTCCTTTATAAAAATAAATGTTAATAGTAGATAAGTAAAATATCCAATATCACTTCCAGCTATTAATGAGAGATTTACTTTTCCCAACACTTCACCTATAGGGGTTCAAATATAATCCTACTACTTATAAATACTTCCCTAAACCCTCTGAGACTTCAGTTGGCCTTACAACTGCTGGCAGTGATGGCCGGACAGCCTGTAACTGAGACACAGCGGGCAGAATGATATTTCAGCTTTAGTCATTTCTTTTTGGTGTTCTTGGAGTAGTGTCACTGAATAATTTCCATTTGCCTGACCTTGGTGCAAAATGACTATCGGAGAGGAAAATAGACAGGGAACATGTAAATAAATGGTATCATATAGAAGTATAATAAACATTTTTCTCCCCTTTATTCCCCTCCACCTTACACTGCCCCTCCCACCAGCATTCCTACCAGAATTAGATATGGAAGTAGTACCACCCACGTATAATGTGCATCCTTATTTTTCCCCTTAAATATTTGTGCAAAAAGTGCACATTGAACACAGTAAAATATGGTGCTTTCAAAATTATCCCTTTGTCCTTGACTTTTGACAATTTAATATGTCTTGGTGAAGCTCTATTTGGGATTGTTCTGAATTCTTTGACAAACATTTGACATACCTACATTTCTTGAGTATTAGTTGTTGGACCTTTACTAGTTTCCTTCATGGGTGTAACGTTTTTTTATTCTTTGTGATCCTTGTATCCTTGCACTGATATCTGCACATTTGAGCAAGCATTCTCTTTTTTTCAGCCTTTATAGACTTCTTTTGACAAGGAAAGACCATTACCACTGTCTCAACCTGAAGTTCTGGATGGCCAACTGGTAGCCTCTTTGGGCAGGTGGGGTTTACTCTCTATTTGAGTATAGTCACTGTCCACATTCTGAGGCCTGAAGGAGCCACTGGTTGGGTTCCAGTCAAGCAGCTTTGTCAGCTGGTCTCCATGGTCAGGTGAGGCCATTGGCTGGGCTTTGCAATCACCTCTGGTCAAGCAAGGTCACTAGCTATATTCCCCAGTCAGGTATTGCTGCTGGCTGCACTCTGAATTTAGGCAAGGTACCAGGCTGTCCTTTGAGATCCTATGGGCCACTGGATGCACTCCAGAATTGGGCAGGTTTTGCTGACTGAGCTTGCGGCCTGGTCAAGGCTGTAGGCTGTCACCAGCCATCTAGCAGAGCTGTATGCTAGGCTCTATAGTCAGGTAGGTCTGTAAGCCGGATTCCAAGGTTTTGCAGGGGCATTCTTTGGGATTCCTAGTTGGACAGGCTGAGAGATGATGCTCTGCAGCTGGATGAGGCTGCTGGCTTGCCAACCTCTCTGGGTAGGGCTATATATAGAATGAGCTCCATGTGCCACACTGCTGGCTGGGGACCCAATCTGGTCAGAACTTCTGATCTGTGCCCTGGCTAGAGGAAACCACTGGCTCTATTCCACAGGTGGGCAGAACAGCTGAGAACCTCTGGCTATGCTTCTGATCAGGCACCACTGCCATCAGGTACACATTCCACCAAGACCTACATGCTAGTTGCTGTGAGCCCCATATCCCTTCCTTATATCTAGCTTATCTCAGGTTGTTTAGCCTTCCTGATTCTGCCAGTGTTCTTCATGAGATGATATAGGAGTGGGTCTTATGTGAAGTTTTCCGAATGCTGGGGAACTTGGATGTTCACATTGGGGTCTCTTTTCTCTACTGGAGAAGCCTCTTGGCACTTCAGCCTCACTCCCAGGTTCTGGGATTTTCACAAAGCCATTCTTTTGTGTGAATAGTTTCTAGTTGGTCTTTCTGTGAGAGAAACTGAAGCCAGGAACCTTCTCTTTTGTCATCTTGCTGATTTTGCTCCACCAATCAGACTTTCTAATATCCATAGGGAAATAACTAACTTCTAAATAATCACTTGAATCTACTACACATTTGCATATTTGTGTTTTTTCCTTCATTTCCTTAAATAAAAACATATTAAGCCTTGTGAATATTCATATTTTTCACATTACAATATGTGTATTTAGTGGATCTGTATTCAATAGATTAAGACCTATATTCTTTAAATAATTTTACATAATATCTACTACTTGACTACTATACTAAAATAAGAAAATTTAAATAAGATGATTAAAATAAGATCACTCACTCTTTAATAATAATAGAGAAAGCTCTTCAATAGAAATATAGATAATCAAATGGTCGTGACTTTAGGAAGTTTACATTTTTGTTAGAGTGAAAAGACAGATACTCTTGAAATTAAATAGCAATTAAAGACAATAATATTATAAATGTCTGAGTGATATACAAATTTATACTTTTCATAACCTACTTTTTGAAATTTAATTCCTTTCTCATATTAAGCTTCGAGATTTATTGATTCTGAAAGCTATTCATATTTTGGAACTGCATTACCTGCTAACCTTTCTACCACAAATAACATAAAAGAGATTCAGTGTCTAGCTAAAAAATATAAAGAACAAAGTAAGAGGAAAGAGAAAAAGTATATTAGCCTTTTGGAATTCTAACAGAAGAATCTAAAATAAAAAATAAGGTGAGATTTTATATGAGTAGACAAAATTCTCAGGATCAGTCTAGTTCTTAATAGCTACCATATATTGATTGCAATCAATGAGTTACATGTAATAAGTATCATCTTAAATGCATCACCTAATGTAATCCTTATAACATCTCATATCATTAGTCCCATTTTTTCTGATGTGTAATTATTCACTATAAACAAGTTCACACAGTTCGGAAGGCATGGAGTCAGGCTTTCAAGTGAGGACTATTTGACACAGAACCCCAAAAGTTTCATTGCTTTCTTATTTCATTTAAAAAATATATTTAATTGTATATTTTCCATTATCAAACCCATAGAATGGGAGAACATATTTGCCATTACATCTGATAAAATGTTAATACCCCAAATTTAAAAAACGTATAAAACTCAAAATCAAAGAAATCCCCCAAACAACCCAATTTAAAAATGGACAAAGGACCAGAATAGATACTTCTCCAAAGAGGATGTGTAGATAGCCAATACACATATGAAAAAATGCTCAATATCATTAATCATTAGAGGGATGCAAATTAAAACCATGAGAGATATCACCTCGCACCTGTCAGGATGTCTATCATCAATAAATCAACAAAAAAAACAAGTGCTGGTGAGGATGTGGAGAAAATGAAACCTTTGTTCACTGTTGGTGGGAATACAGACTGGTACAGCCAACTAGGAAGACTCAGCCTGCCCCACCAGGAAGTCTGTGTATCGGTGCCTCTGTAAAACAGTATGGAGTTTTATCAAAATATTGAAAATGAAACTAACTGCCTTTTGACCCAATG
This sequence comes from Artibeus jamaicensis, assembly GCF_021234435.1. Taxonomy (NCBI): domain Eukaryota; kingdom Metazoa; phylum Chordata; class Mammalia; order Chiroptera; family Phyllostomidae; genus Artibeus; species Artibeus jamaicensis. The sequence goes on along the minus strand of NW_026522028.1, from coordinate 1,405,950 downwards.
ATCCCATTTCTGGGAGTATATCCTAAAAATCCCCACACACTAATTTGAAAGAATGTATGCATCCCTATGTTCATTGCAGTATTATTTACAATAGCCACAATCTGGAAATGATCCAAGTGCCCATCAGTAGATGAGTGGATTACAAATCTGCTGTACATTTACATGATATAATATGACTGGGCTGTAAAAATAAGAAAATCTTACCCTTTGGGACAGTGTGGGTGGACTGCAGATTATTATGCTAAGTGAAATGAGCCTGTCAGAGAAAGACAAACACTATATGATCTCATTTATATGTGGAATCTAATAAAATCTAATAAAAATCTAATAAAAATAAACTGACAAAATATAAACAGAGGCATGGATACATGGAACAGATTGACAGCTCTCAGAAGGGAAGGGTTTTGGAGACTGGATGTAAGAAGGTCAAGGGATTAAGCAAAAAAATACACACAAACACATATATAAAACACATAAACACAACAGTGTAGTGATAGGGAAAGAGGGCTGGGGTAGGTGGAGTTGGGCAAAGGGGGGATAAAATGGAGATGGAAAGAGACTTTGCTTCGAGGGGTGGGGGCATGATGCAGTATGCAGATGATGTTTTACTGAGGTGTACACTTGAAACCTGTATAGTTTTGTGAAAAAATATCATCCCCAATAAATTAATTTTTTTTAAAAAGCCATGGTGTATGTATATAATGGAATACCACTCAGCCATAAAAAGGAAGGAAATCTTACCTTTTGTGACAGCATGGATAGACCTAGAGAGCATTATGCTAAGTGAAATATGTCAGTCAGAGTAAGACAAGAACCATATTATTTCACTCATGTGGAATCTAGTAAACAAAATAAACTGTCAAAATAAAAACAGACTTACAGATAGAGAAAAGAGTGACAGATGTCATCGAGAATGGAGAGTTGCAGGGCTGAGTGAAGGAATTAAGAAAAAAATAAACCTCATAGACACAGACAACAGTATGTTTATTACCAGAGGTGGGGGAGGTAGAAAAGAGTATAGCAGGGGAATATATGGTGTTGGAAGAGGACTTGAGGTGGTGAACATACAATACACAGATAATGTATTATAGAACTGCATAGCTGAAACCTATATAATTTTATTAACCAATATCACCCCCAAAATCAATTTAAGTAATTTTAAAATTTTAGAAATAATGTATAGGATGAAAACAATGACATTTGGAAGGCTCTTGTCCTTCTCAGTCAAGATATTGACTGACAAATACAAGCAAAAAAATCTCCACTGCTCTTCTTAGAGAAGAGCAGTGAAGGTGGAGATGGTGAGGAGTAGTCACTTGAGAAGACATAGTGAAGTTATACCAAAGTGCAGAATAAAATTAGAGAAGTCAACATTGGTCTGAGCAAACTGGTGATTAGTGATGACAATTCACTAATTCCCCAACATGGGGAATATGGCAAGAAGAATAAATTTAGAGGTAGAAAATTATGAATGCCCTTGTGATCATGCTTTGTTTCAAATTTCTATTACACATACTGGTAGAGGTGTCACGTGCACAATTGATTGTTACAGTCTAGAGTTCTACAGCAAAGACACAAATTTGCAGATCAAAATGTACATATAATAGACACAATCATGATGATTGAATTACCTAGTTAGAGAGTCCTAAGACTGAGTTCTGGGTGAATCCAACCCTGACGTCAGAAACAGAAGAATTTCAAAAGAGAACTGAGAAGAGCAGAATGACAAGGAGCATGGTATTAGAAGTACAAAATGTATTTTTTTAAGTATTTCAAAAGGGAATGAGTTACTTACGAGGTTAAATGATCTTGAAGAAGATGAAAATTTTAGTTGGATTTTGTCATTTTCACCCTACTGGTGACCTGGACAAGACAGTCTCACTGGGATCATGGGACAAATCCTGATTTGCATGGATTCAAGAGAACATGGGAGATAAAGTGAACACTGGAATTTATAAAAAAAAACATTTTCTGGTAATTTTTCTATAAAATAGAATAGAAAATATAGACTGGTATCTAGAGATAAAAGTTATGTAAAGATAATTTTTATTTTGTTTTGTTCATTTCACATGATGTGAGTTTTAAGAGCTTTTTTTCTTATTTTTTAATGGTGGTAATTATCTCAAAAAAGAAAAATAAGGAGGCAAATTCAGGACAAATATTCGATTAGGCAAAATTTGGAGATCCAATACATAGATAAAAGGTTTTGCTTTGATAAAGAGTTCACCCTTTGTTTCAGAAAGAAGAGAGAATATGGCTACCTATGTAGCTGGCCTGGTAGATGTGGTGATTGGAGGAAAGGAGATTCTCTTGTATGTTTATTTTATCTATGAGTTGAAACAGTGCTCTGATAGGGAGGGACAGACACAGCATGTAGAGCAATTGATGACAGATGACAAATGAATTGATGACAAATAAAATTGTCATATTGGAAAATGGGAGAATATATTGAAGTGGGAAATGGTATAGAACTTTCAGATGCTGTTGAGGCTCATTTAAGGTTTACATCATATATTTATTTATTGTTCACTTATGTATTTTATCCTCACCCAGAGACATGCTTATTGATTTTTAGAAGGAAGGGAAGGGAGGGACAGAAAGAGGGAGAGAAACATCAATGTGAGAGAGAAATACTAATAAGTTGCCCCTCGGACACACCTCAACCAGAGATCAAACCCATGACCTAGGCATGTACTCTGACCAGGAACTGAACCCTTTGGTCTATGAGATGATGCTCCAACCAACTGAGCCACACTGACCAGGGCAAGATTTGTGCTATATATTTAACCAGTAAGCGTGGTATGTGACTTTCTCTAGCTATATTTAACTGTTTGGGCACAGGTACAAAAATAGCAGAGAAAAATATTTAACCAGGGTTGTAGTTTTATCAGAAGAATACAAGAGTGGGAGAACAGGGCAACAGAATTAAAAGTATCCTCCTGCAAGAAGTGATAGTGCACAATGGAATCTAAGATGGGAAAGTAAGAAACTGAAAACGTAAGGCATGATTAATGCTGAAAACGTGGTAAGAATTATTGGTTTGGAAATCACAGTAGAATTAAAGAATTAGAGATTTGGGAATATTGAAAAAGGTGGTAAAAAAGGTAAAAAGCAGGAATCAAAAAGCCACTGTAATTAAAACTGAGAGTTGAATGGGTGTATATTGCCAATGACAAACTATAGAATCTGGTTGCAGAGATTGGTGTCTAGTTATTTGAGGATAAGACTAGTAGAGGTAATGAGCTCAGAGAGCTCATACCAGGATTTAAATGGTCTCTGAGAATAATTAATTTATCAAGAATATTAAAGTGAGTAGTCAGAGGGAGCAAAACACTAAAAAACCTCAATGAGGGCCCTGGCTGGTGTAGCTCAGTGGATTGAGCATGGGCCTGCGAACCAGACAATTACGGTTCGATTCCTGGTCAGGGCACATTCCTGGGTTGCAGGCCAGTTCCCTGCAGGCCAATTCCCAGCAGGGGACGCACGAAAGGCAACCATACATTGATGTTTCTCTCCCTCTCTCCTTCCCTTTCCCTCTAAAGATAAATAAATAAAAATCTTAAAAAAAAAAACACCTCAATGAAAAAAGGGAAATTGAGTGAAAGGGAAGAAGTTATTGCAGCAAGAGTATTAGTGGATGATACAACATAATGGCTTGTGTTCCTTTCTTACAAGGATAAAGCATATAAATAGATTATATTTACAGATATATTCCTTTGTTACTGGAAGCAGAAGTACACTTCAGATCTGTACTAAGAATTTTTGAAGCTGTAAATTTTTCTGTCCCAAACAATTTTACCTACTATGTTAGACATATAAAGAAGATGCTTGATTTCTTATTTTAAATATATTAGTGAATTTTAAGTTGACATTCATGAGACCTCTGGCCAAGATGGACACATAGGTATACTTGCTTTGCCTCCTCATACAACCATAAGAGAGATAACGACAAACCTAAAAACAAAAAGCATCCAGAACTGGCAGAAAGTTGAATTGTATGAGTCTGACAACCAAAAATTTAAAGAAGAAACATTTATATAGATGGGTAGGAAGGGCGGAGAGGACACAGTATAGTGCAATGCCATGGTGGCGGCTGGAGGAATGAGTGGTCCCACATTCACATGTGGTGGGTAAAAACTGGGAGGGACAACTGGGGATACAGCTATCCCAGCTCCAGGCCACACTGGGCAGCTCAGTGTTCCAGTGCCAGGAAAATAAAGCCTCATAACTTCTGGTTGTAAAAACCAGTGCAGGTTGGGGCAGTAGAAAAAACTGTCAGTCTCTCTGGAAAGACCATTTAAAAAAGGCCCACAGGGTCCTAGAACATATGCAATCCCACCCACTCAAGGAATCAGCATCAGGGCAGCAACTGGAAGGGCACCAATCACTAATGGGAAGTGGGGGAAGTGACTGGAAATGTGGCAAGAGCCAAGCAAGCAGCTTTGTTCCCTCTCTGACCCCTGTCCCACATACAGAGCCATAATGTGCTGGTTGCACCATCTTGACAAATACCTAAGGCTCTGCCCCTTTCAACACAAAGGGTGTGCCAACATGAGGATTCAAAGGATATCATGCAAGGGCTGTAAGGGGAGCTGCCTCCCAGTTACAGAATGGGTTAAAGGCACACCTACCTCCCTAATCAACGTACTATGGATTTGCAAAATAACCATTTTTGGATAGCTGGTATGAAGTTGGCCAGCTGTTGGTAAGAAAAATAACCCTCAGTGGGAGAGAGGAAGATGGCGACAGAGTAGGACAGAGTGGATTCCACTTCCCCCTACACATGGGAGAAAAACCTGGCTAGTCTACAGAGGAACAGAGCAAACAGCCAACAGCACTCCGGCATATATGACAATAAGAGACCAGAAATTGTAGCAGACACTGAAAAACCAGATGGTAAGGAGACAGCTGCAGGAAAATAAGGTCCCAGGGACCAGCACAGAGACAGGCGGTAGCCTCAGCCCACGACCTGAGCCTGGGGCCCTTTGCTGGGTCTACTAGGGACTCTTTGGGGCTGCAGGGTCCTTGGGAGAGAGCTGGGTCATCAGTTCCCTCCCTCCCGGGGCAAGCAGTGTTTCAGCAACACCGGGAAAGACCTGTTTGCTTGAAGTTGAAGAGAGGGGAATAAGGACAAGGAGGCAAATACAAGGGTCATGATCACCCACGGATCTGTGGTCTCTGGCTTGGGAGAATTGAGAGACACAGTGTCCTGCTCAAAACCCGATGGTAACCGGTCTGGCTGGAGAATTAGGCCTTGCTGAGTGGCAGGGCTGAGTGGGAGGAATTTCTCAAAAAGTAAACTGTTTGGGGGATCCTCCTGTGACACAGCCCATTGGCCCAATCCCCACCCAGCCTGGCTGTGACCCTGAGGTTGTGCAGAAGGCCTTGCATTCCCCTACAGCACTGGGAAGAGTTCACGACCAAACCTGCGGGACCCAGGCAGCCTGGCCCAGCGTGTGCGTACCTGCACCCCAGCACATAGCAATGACTTCTGGGGAGAGAGTGCTCTGAAGAAGACCTGCATTCCCTGAGTGGGGCACTGGGGAGAGGCCCCAGACTAGCTCGTAGGAGAGTGCTCCCTAGACTGGCTGAGTACATATCAGGAAGAGAGAAAGGCCAAACCAATTGCCCCTCAACCTGCTACAGCCAGTGAAATGAGAAAAAACAGTTTGGCCAGTTTGAAATTAAGAGGTATTATCTTTTATTTTTAAAAATTTTACTATTGTTTTATCTTTCAATACCTATTTCCTCTCTTTCCTTCTTTCTTCTTCCTTTCTTTCCAAACTTTCCACTTCTTCCTCGCTTCTCCTGCCTTTTTTCCCCACAAATGAGACAAAAAACTTGGAACTGTGAAAAGACCAGAGTTGGACCCAAAGAGGGGGCATCCCAACAGTAGAAACAGAGAAACAAATTTCACTTTCCTATAGCAGAGAAACTACAAATTGCTGCGTATTTGTATTTTTCATTATTCTTACATATTTTATTTTAATACTACTTTTGTATTCTTTCTGTATAGTCTTCTTTGCTTGGATGGTTATATTGCATCATTTGACAGGTTTCCCCATTCTCTCTTCCACAGTGTATTGCTAGTTTAATAACTTTCACATCACTTCACTTCTTTTCCTTTAGCAACATTACTAAAAATTTATACCCCCTATTCTTGTTATCAAGATCACATAGATTGTCATACAACTGTTGCTCTAATGTTATTGTAAATAATAGCTGCTCCATACAATTGTAAATACTTCACAACACCCCTCCTGGATCTTAGCCTAGTTCACAGTTTCTTCAACTCTATTATTGTAATGGTTAACTTTATTCTCACACACACTACACCTACTTACTATCATTTACTCTCACCTTACCTCAGAATCTAACATCCAACAACCTCATTACTTTCGAGATCCAAGCCTGCCCTCCCCAACAAGAGTTTTATCTTCTATCCATTCTTTCTAAAAAGTGGCTAATTGGGTTGAAGATTACGGTTAACACTACACATACCCTAAAAATCTCCTACCTATTCTCTACTGGCTGCTACTGTGAATATCACAGAATACTCTCCTGCTGTCATAAACCATTTTTCCTTCCCCTCCAACTGATCACACACACACACAAAAAGAGTAGGTGGAAGCGGTAAACACCAGGATACCTACTGGAAGAGGAAACCCAACAACAAAGTAATCACCAACAGATAACAACAGCAGAAGGTGAAGGAGAGAGTGGAAACCACACAAACTTTAAACCAACACCTATCTGTAAATACAACTAAACAGTGGAGAAACTACCAAGTTCAAACAACTGAACAATTTCAAAAGAGAATCCTCAAAACCTTGTACACATGAAAGAACTAGCTTCAACACAACCTGCCTTCACCAGCACAACAAACTACAACAAGTGGTGGACAGAGGGACCATCAGTTATCCAGCTGGTGGGAAGGACCCACAAAAGAAAGACCCCAAAACACTCAAAACCAAAAGACAAACACAGAGCCAACTTAAAGGACAGCCCAAGACCAGTGACATCAGGACATCAAGGAGACTACACCACTGAATCTCACAGGTGTTCTACCACAGAACTTCACACCATAAACCCAGGAAGCCAGAAGAAATCAGTTTAAGAAGCTGAAGCTAACAAGAAGAGTCTCACAAACAATGGGAAGACAAAGAAACAATCCCCAAAATAAAAGAAAGGAGGAAGCCTCAGAAAGAATGCTAGATGAAATACAGTCCAGTCAGATATAAGATATTGAATTCAAAGCACTGGTTATCAGGAAGTTCAAAGAGCTCACAATGAGCTACCAGAAACTACAGTGGAGTTACGATGAACTAACTGCAAACTATATCAACATGAAAAAGGAAATAGAAACTATCAGCAAAGGCCAAGAGGAAGTGAAGAATACAATTTCTGAACTGAAGAACACAGTGGAAAAAATCCAAAGAAGGATTGATGAAACAGAAGATCAGATAAGTGAGTTGGAAGACAAAGTAAAAAAAGACACCCAGAAAGAACAAGAAATGGAAAAGAAGCTCAGAAAGCATAAAGAGAGATTCAGAGAAATGTAAGACAATATGAAATGTAATAATATCCAAATAATATGGATACCAGAAGGAGAAGAAGAAGAGGTAGGGATAGAAAACCTATTTTAAAAAGTCATGAGAGAAAATTTCCCTAATTTGATGAGAGAAAAAAAAATCACACAAGTCCTGGAATCACAGAGAGTCCTAATTAAGAGGACCCCAAAGAGTCCACTTCAAGACACATCATCATTAAAATGGCAAAATTCCAAGACAAAGAGAGAATCTTAGAGGCAGCAAGGGACAAAAAGGAAGTAACATACAAGGGAGCCACAATGTTAGCTACTGACTTCTCAATGGAAATGCCCCAAGCAAGAAGAGAATGGCAAGAAATATTCTAAGCAATGAGAACCAGCAGCCTGCAACCAAGGCTACTTTACCCAACGAGGCTCTCAATCAAGATAGAAGGCCAAATAAAGAGCTTTCAAGAAAAAAAAAGTCTAAAACAATACACCTTCACTAAACCAGTTCTACAAGAAATACTAAAAGGACTGCTTTAAGGAAAGGAAGGAAAAGAGAAACAGAGAGGTACAAAATGGCAATGAGTAAGTACTTATCAATAATAAGCTTAAATGTAAAATGATTGCATGCTCCAATCAAAAGACATACAATAGCTTAATGGATAAGAAAGCATGACCCACACATATGCTGCCTACAAGAGACCCACCTCAGGACAAATGACCATCACAGATCAAAAGTGAAAGGCTGGAAACAATGAATGAAGAAAAAGTCATGAGAGATGACTTTTTCATGCCAAAAATATGAAAACCTAGGTGAAATTGACAAATTTCTAGAAAAATATAATCTTCCAAAACTCAATGAAGAAGAATCAGAAAGCCTGAACAGACCAATAACAGCAGATGAAATTGAAGCAGTAATCAACAAATCCCAACACACAAAAGCCCTGGACCAGATGGTTTTGCAGAATTCTACAAAGCATTTAAGAAAGAGCTAATCCCTATTCTCCACAGACTTTTCCAAAAAATCCAGAAGGATGGAAAACTCCCAAATTCTTTTTATGAAGCCAGCATCATCCTAATTCCAAAACCAGATAGAGACACAACAAAGAAAGAAAACTTCAGGCCAATATCGCTGATGAACATAGATGCTAAAATCCTCAACAAAATATTGGCAAATCTCATCCGACAACATATCGAAAAGATCATACACCATGACCAAGTGGGATTCATCCCAAGGATGCAAGGATGGTTCAATATTCACAAATCAATAAATGTAATACATCACATAAACAAAAGCAAAGACAAAAACCACATGATCGTATCAATAGATGCAGAAAAAGCTTTTGATAAAGTACAACACCCATTGATGATAAAAACACTCACCAAAGTGGGAATAGAGGGAGCATTCCTCAATATAATAAAGGCCACATATGAGAAACCTACATCCAACATCATACTCAATAGGCAAAAACTAAAAACTTTTCCACTAAGATCAAGAAGAAGATAAGGTTGCCCACTTTCACCACTTCTATTCAATATAGTATGGGAAGTTTTAGCCACAGTGATCAGACAAGGAAAGAAAATGAAAGGCATCCAAATTGTAAAGGAGGGAACAAAACTGTCACTCTCTGCAGATGACATGATAGTATACATGGAAAATCTTACAGACTCCACCCCAAAATTTCTCAACCTAATAAATAAATTTGGCAAAACAGCAAGATACAAAATCAATATCCAGAAATCACAGGCATTTTTTTAAATTTTATTTAGTTATTTTTCAAGTACAGTTTTTTGTCTATTTTTCCCATCCCAGCCTCCCCCGCCCCTTGCTCCCCACCTCCCTCCCATTTCCACGCCCCTTAGTTCTCGTCCCTGTGTCCTTCCTATTTGTTCCTCCAAATCCCTCCCCCATTTTCCCCTTAACTTCCCTTCCTTCTCCCCTCTGGTTACTATCCCTTGTTCTCTATTTCAGTTTCTTTGTTTTTTGTTTGTTTTTTTTCTGCTTGTTTGTTTGTTTTGTTGTTTAGCTTCCTGTTAAAGGTGAGATCATATGGTATTTGTCTTTCAACCCCTGGCCTATTTCACTCAGCATAATGCTTTCCAGTTCCATCCATGTTGTTGCAAAGGGTAGGAGCTCCTTCTTTCTCTCTGCAGCATAGAATTCCATTGTGTATATGTACCACAATTTTTGGATCCATTCATTTACTGATGGGCACCTAGGTTGCTTCCAACTCTTGGCTATTGTAAATTGTGCTGCTATGAACATTGTGGTGCATAGGTTCTTTGATATTGATGTTTTAGGATTCTTAGGATATAATCCCAGCAGTGGAATTGCTGGGTCAAAAGGCAGGTCGATTTTTATTTTTCTGAGAAAATTCCATACTGTTTTCCATAATGGTTGTACCAGTCTGCACTCCCACCAACAGTGAACTAAGGACCCCTTTTCCCCACAATCCCTCCAACATTTGTTGTTTGTTGCTTTCTTTATGATAGCCATCCTGACTGGTGTAAAGTGGTATCTCATTGTGGTTTTAATTTGCATCTCTCTGATAGCTAATGATCACAGGCATTTTTGTATACCAGCAATAAAACAGCAGAAGCAGAAATCAAGAAAAAATCCCATTCGATATAGCAAAAAGAAAAATAAAGTACCTAGGAATAAACCTAACCAAGGAGGTAAAAGACCTGTATGCAGAAAACTACACTACAGTGAAGGAAAAAATCAAGGGAGACACAAAAAATTGGAAACATATACTGTGTTCATGGATTGGAAGAATTAACATCACCAAAATGTCCATACTACCCAAAGCAATTCACAGATTCAATGCAATACCTATTAAAGTACCAATGACATATTTCACAGACATAAAACTAACACTTCAACAATTTATATGCAACCATAAATGACCCCGAATAGCAGCTGCAATTTTGAGAAAGAAGAATAAAGTAGGAGGGATCATACTATCTGTTACCAAACTGTATTACAAGGCCAGTGTAATCTAAGCAGCCTGGTACTGGCATAAAAACATGCACATACCCCTGGCTGGTGTAGCTCAGAGGATTGAGTGTGGGCCTGTGAACTAAAGGATCGCAGTTCAATTCCCAGTCAGGGCACATGCCTGGGTTGCCGGCCAGTTCCCAGCAAGGGATGCATGAGAGGCAACCGTACATTGATATTTCTCTCCCTTTTTCCCTCCCTTCTCCTCTAAAGATAAATAAATAAAATCTTAAAAAAAAAACCAGTCACATAGACCAATAGAACAGAACAGAGAGCTCAGGAATAAACCCATATCTCTATGGTCAATTAATATTTGACAAAGGGGGCAGCAACATAAAATGGACTAAAAATAGCCTCTTCAACAAATGGTGTTGGGAGAACTGGACAACTACATGCAAAAAAAATTAAACTCAAGCACCAACTTACACCATATACCAAAATAAATTCAAGGTGGATAAAAGGCTTAAATATAAGCTCTAACACCATTAAAGTCCTAGAGAAAAACATTGTCAGGAAAATCTCAGACATTTCACGCAGCAACATTTTTACTGATATGTCCCCTAGGGCATGGGACATAAAGGAAAAAATAAAGAAATGGGATATCATCAAAATAAAAACCTTCCGCACAGCTAAAGAAAACAGTATTACAATGAAAAGAGAACCAACTCTATGGGAAAACATATTGCCAATGATACCTCAGACAAGGGTTTAATCTCCAAAATATACAAAGAACTTACATGACTCCGCTCTAAGAAGACAAGCAACCCAATTAAAAAGTGGGCAAAGGACTTGAACAGACAATTCTCCAAGGAAAACATACAGAAGATACAGAGAAACATGAACAGATGCTCACTATCACTAGCTATCAGAGATGCAAATTAAAACCAAACCGAGATACTACTTTACACCAGTCAGAATGGCCATCATAAAGAAAGCAACAAACAAGTGTTGGAGAGGTTGTGGATAAAAGGGGACCCTGGTTCATTATTGGTGGGATTGCAGAGTGCTACAATTACTATGGAAATCAGTATGGAATTTTCTAAGAAAACTAAAAATGAATCTGCCTTTTGACCCAGCAATTCCACTGTTAGGAGTATATCCTAAGGACCCTGAAACACCAGTCCGAAAGAACCTATGCACCCCAATGTTCATAGCAGCACAATTTACAATAGCCAAGAGTTGGAAGCATCCTAGGTGCCCATCAGTAAATGAGTGGATCCAAAAACTATGGTACATTTACAGAATGGAATTCTATGCAGCAGAAAGAAAGAAGGAGCTCCTACCCTTTGCAACAGCATGGATGGAACTGGAAAGCATTATGCTGAGTGAAATAAGCCAGGCGATGAAAGACAAATACCATATGATCTCACCTTTGACAGGAAGCTAAACAACAAAACAAACAAGCAAGCAAAACATGACCAAAGGCACTGAAACAGAGAACAGGCTGACAGTAACCAGAGGGGAGAGGGGAGGGAATTTCAGAGGAAAAGGGGAAGGGTTTGTAGGAACAAGTATAAAGGACACATGGACAAAAACTAAGGGGGATGGAAATGGGAGGGAGGTGGGGAACACTGGTGGGTTAGCTGGGATGTGAGTAAAAGACAGAAAACTGTACTTGAACAATTAAATAAATCATTTAAGTACATTTAAAATTTGTCATTCTGCAAAAAATAAAAATAACCCTCAATGGCCTTGCTTTATATGTCCCACCCCCAGTCCAGACTTGTGGGTGTGAGGATAACCTATATTTTTATATATCCTGGATATCCCAAATTCTAGACTGCATTTCAAATCCTTTGTTTCGGAGGGCCCTGGCTATATCCCATTACAGTATGTTTGGTTGGTCATTTTAATTTTGCATGTTTGAATAGGTGTGTAGTAGTTTGTCATTGTGGATTTAATTTTCATTCCCGTAATAGTAGTGTTGAGCATCTGTTTATATGCATATTGGCCATTTATACTCTTCTAGGGTGAAGTATCTGTTCAACATTTATGCACATTTTAAAACTGTGTTGATTAGTATTTCACTGAGTCTTTTTCTTTTAATTTTTAGAGAGGGGGGAAGGGAAGCGGAAAGAGAGGGAGAGAAACATCCCTGTGAGGGAGAAACATTGCTCAGTTGCCTCTCATACATGTCCCAATCAGGCACAAAACTCAGTCAGGTGTTCTGACCATGAATTGAAACTTTTGCTTTGAGGGCTGACACTCAAGCAAATGAGCCATGTCAGTCAGGGGTCTTGTTGAATCTTGAGGGTTCCTTGTGTATGTTGGATGGAAATTGTTTATCAAATATATGTTTTGTAAAATTTTCTCTGTCTATGGCTTGTCTTTTATTGTCTTAACAGTCTTTCAAAGAGCTGAGTTTTTTACATTTGATGAAGTCCAATTTATGGATTTGTTATTTGATGGATTGTTCTCTGTGTTGTAGCTAAGGAAACTTTGCCTAGCCAAAGGTCACAAAGGTTTTTTCTTTTTTTTCTCTGTGCTAAAAGTTTGATAATCTTAGGTTTTACAGTTAGATCTGTCATCTGTTTAAATTTTATTTTTTAGATGATGTAAGATACCAAAGTTTTCATTTTTATTTTTTTGCCTGTGGATATGCAATAGTTCCAGATTTTCATTTTTTTAGATACTAATTTTTATTTTACTGCTTTACTGATTTTTTCTTTTGCATCTGGTTATATTTTAAGTGTATTTTATTGATTATGCTATTATAGGTTTCCCATTTATCCCCCTTTATCATCCTTCTGCTCTGTACCCCCCCAACCCTCCAGCATTCCCCTGCTTTAGTTCATGTCCATGAGTTGTACTTATAAGTCATCTGAATTCTGTTTCCTATACCATTTTTGACTTCTCCCTGTCTATTTTATGCCTACCAATTATGCTTATTATTCCCTGTACCTCCCCCCCATTCCTCCCTTTCCACTCCCCACTGAAAACACTCCATGTGATGTCTATTTCTCTGATTCTGTTCCTGTTCTAGTTATTTGCTTAGATTTTGTCTTCATTGTTTTTCTTTTTTAGATTCATTTGTTGATCGTTCTGAGTTTGTTGTCATTTCACTGTTCATAGTTTTTTATCTTCTTCTGTTTCTTAGATACGTCCCTTTAACATTTCATATAATAACGACTTAATAATGATGAACACCTTTAACTTGACTTGATCTGAGAAGCACTTTATCTGCCCTTCCATTTTAAATGATAGCTTTGCTGGATTGAGTCATCTTGGATGTAGGTCCTTGCCTTTCATAATTTCAAATACTTCTTTACAACCCCTTCTTGCCTGCAAGTTTTCTTTTGAGAAATCAGCTGATAGCCTTATGAGCATTCCTTTGTATATAACCCTCCTTTCCTCTTGCTACTTTTGAGATTCTTTATTTTTAATTTTGGGTAACTTAATGATGATGTGCCCTGGTGTGTTCTACTTTGGGTCCATCTTCTTTGGAACTCTCTGGGATTCCTGGACTTCCTGGAAGTCTATTTCCTTCACCAGATTGGAGAAGTTTTCCTTCATTATTTTTTCAAATAAGTTTTCAATTTCTTGCTCATGTTTTTCTCCTTCTGGTACCCTTATAATTCAGATATGGGAATGTTTCAAGTTGTCCCAGTGATTCCTAAGAGTCTCTTCATTTTTTTGAATTCTCGTTTCTTTATTCAGTTTCAGTTAAATGATTATTTCTTCCTTTTGTCACAAATCATTGATGTGAGTCCTGGTTTCCTTCCTGTTACTGTTGGTTCCCTGAATATTTTGCTTTATTTCACTTTGGGTATCTTTTAATTGTTATTTCATCAAGCTCAATCAGTTCTGTGAACATTTTGATTATTAGGACTTTGAACTCTCCATCAGATAGGTTATCTATTTCCTCATCAATTAGCTCTCTTTCTGGAGTTTTTCTCTATTCTTTCATTTGGGCCACATTTCTTTGTCTTCATGTACCTGTTAAGGTGCACCAGGGCAGGGCAACCCTCCTTGCTGCATTGTGGTGCTGTCTATGGGAGAGGGGCCAGAGAGGGAACAATACAGCTAGCCTTCTTGCCTCTAGCCCACTTTCCAATGAACCCTTGTGTGAGACTGGGAGTTTCTCCGATCACTGCAAACCCTGCCATACTCCACATTCAGCTCTGAGTCCGTTTCCCATTCAGCCAGCCCCTCCCACATAATCCACCACCTCGCCCCATTTTCTATCAGTGGGCCCTGCTCTCCGGGTCCACAACCTCACTGCAGACTCTCTCCATCCACTTGTTTTACTAGTCTGGTTGGTCTGGTTGACTGCTTCTTTAATTTCTTGGTTGTCGGAATTCCAGGCAGTTTGATTTTCTGGCGCGTTGGGTTGTTTATTGATTTTAGATTGGCTGTTATCCTCCTTTTGGTTGTGCAAGGAAACAAAGGGTTTCTACCAACACCTCCATTTTGGCCAAATTGTGCCTAGATTTTCATTTGGAAAAGAGGAGATTTCTGCACTGAATTACCTTTGTTACTTTGTAGTTGTAAGCTGTCTATATTTCTGGGGGTCCAATTATTTTTTAAAATATACTTAATTGACTATGCTATTATCGTTCTTCCATTTTTTCTGCCCATTATTCCCATCTTCCCTGCACCCCCCTCCCACCAGTATTCAGCCCCCTCAGTTCATATCCATGGGTCGTACTTATAAATTCTTTGGCTTCTCCATTTCTTATGCTGTTCTTAACCTCCCCCTGCCTATTTTGTACCTACCAATTATGCCTCTTATTCCCTGTACTTACCCCCCATCCTCCCCCTTCCATCTCCTCACTTATAATGCTGTGTGAACTCCATTTCTGTGGTTCTGTTCCTCTTCTGGTTGTTTGTTTAGTTATTTTTTTAGGTTCAGTTGTTGATAATTTTGAGTTTGTTTTCATTTTACTGTTGATATTTTTATCATCTTTTTCTTACATAAGTTCCTTTAAAATTTCATACAAGAAGGGCTTGGTGATGATGAACTCCTTAACTTTGCCTTATCTGGGAAGCACAGTAGCATAATCAATAAAATGTAATTTAAAAAAGACAAAATATACCAGTGAGGATGTGAAGAAAATGGATTCCCTGTACACTATTGGTGGGAATATAAACTATTTCAACCACTATGGAAAACAGTACGAAGTTTCCTTAAAAAATTAAAAATGCAACTACCATATTATACAACAATTCCACTTCAAGGGAAATGAAATCAGAATTGCAAAGATATGTCTATGCTACCATGTTTACTACAACATTATTCACAATAGGCAAGGTATGGAAATAACCCGTGTCTGCTGATGAATGAATGGATAAAGAAAATGTGGTGCACATAAAAAACAACAACATAAACTCATACAAACAGACAGTAGAATGCTGGTTAGATTACATTTTGTAACCTGCTTTTATTCACTTAATAATATATTTGATGCTTTTCTATGCCAATAAACATATATGGACATAAAAAGGAGTATAATAAACAAATACATATACTTGACTTCCTTTTTTTCTCTATCAGTCCTTCTTTTCATCTCTGCTTTTGGAAGAAGGGGCTTTGAAACTGAAGATGAAGACATATCAATTGGGATTTTCATACATGTGTGCAGCAGCTAAGGAAGCAAAGTTTCAGGACAGCTTCAGGTACTCTGGGGCCCAGCCAACACACTGTCAGTCACTGTCTCTCTCACACACACACCACATATGTGCACATGTAGGGATGATGTCACCTACTCATTAACTTTATAAGCTCTTAAATTAAAGTTTCTATACTTATATTTAACATTCCTTAATCAAATTAGAGTTGAGCCTTAAACAATACAACGATTAGGGGCAACAAAACGACCACCTACCCTGAAGTAAAAAAATCCACATACAACTTTTGACTCTCCCAAACACTTTACTAATAGCTGCTGTTGACCAGAAGATTTAACAAGAACATAAACAGTTGATTAACATGCATTTTATATTACGTATACTATATACTGTATTCTTAGACTGAAATATGCTAGTGGAAAGAAAATATTATTTAAAAATATTAAGGAGGAGTAAATAACATTTGCAGTATTTATTGAAAAAAATGCACTTGTAAGTGGACCTCTGCTGTTCAAACACTTGCTGTTCAAGAGTCAACTGTATAGACTATTCCAAAAAAGTCCAGAAGGATGGAAAACTCCATAATTCTTTTTATGAAGCCAGCATCATCTTAATTCCAAAACCAGATAGAGACACAACGAAGAAAGAAAACTTCAGGCCAATATCGCTGATGAACATAGATGCTAAAATCCTCAACAAAATATTGGCAAATCGCATCCAACAACATATAAAAAAGATCATACACCATGACCAAGTGGGATTCATCCCAGGAATGCAAAGATGGTTCAATATTCACAAATCAGTAAATGTAATACATCACATAAACAAAAGCAAAGACAAAAATCACATGATCATATCAATAGATGTGGAAAAAGCATTTGATAAGATACAACACCCATTTATGATAAAAACACTCAGCAAAGTGGAAACACAGGGAGCATTTCTCAAAATAATAAAGGCCATATATGAGAGAACTACAGCCAATATCATACTCAATGGGAAAAAACTAAAAGCTTTTCCACTAAGATCAGGAACAAGACAAGGATGTCCACTTTCACCACTTCTATTCAATATAGTATTGGATGTTTTAGCCACAGCGATCAGGCAAGAAAAGGAAATAAAAGGCATCCAAATAGGAAAGGAGGAAGCAAAACTGTCACTGTTTGCAGATGACATGATAGTGTACATGCAAAATCCTATAAACTCTACCAAAAAACTGCTCAAACTAATCAGTGAATTTGGTAAAACAGCTGGTTACAAAGTCAATATCCAGAAATCAAAGGCATTTTTGTATACCAACAGTGAATCAGCAGAAGCAGAAATCAAGGAAAAAATCCCATTTGATATAGCAAAAAGAAAAATAAAATATCTGGGAATAAACCTAACTAAGGAGGTAAAAAACCTGTATGCAGAAAACTACACAGCCCTGAAGAATGAAATCAAGGAAGACACAAACAAATGGAAACATATACCTTGTTCACGGATTGGAAGAATTAACATCATCAAAATGTCCATACTACCCAAAGCAATGTACAGAGTCAATGCAATACCTATTAAAGTACCAATGGCATATTTCACAGACATAGAACAAACACTTCAAAAATTTATATCGAATCATAAACGACCCGGAATAGCAGCTGCTCTTTTAAGAAAGAAGAACAAAGTAGGAGGGATCACAATACCTGATATCAAACTGTATTACAAGGCCACTGTAATCAAAACAGCCTGGTACTGGCATAAAAACAGGCACATAGACCAATGGAACAGAACAGAGAGCCCAGAAATCAACCCAACTCTCTACAGTCAATTAGTATTGGACAAAGGGGGCAGTAACATAAAATGGAGTAAAGATAGCCTCTTCAACAAATGGTGTTGAGAGAACTGGACAGCTACTTGCAAAAAAATGAAACTTGAGCACAGACTTACACCATACACCAAAATAAATTCAAGGTGGATGAAAGACTTAAATATAATCTGTGACACCATTAAAGTCCTAGAGGAGAACATTGGCAAGAAAATCTCAGATATTTCACGCAGCAACTTTTTTACTGATATGTCCCCTAGAGCAAGGAATGTAAAGGAAAGAATGAACAAATGGGATCTCATCAAAATAAAAAGCTTCTGTGTGGCTAAAGAAAACAGCATTAAATTAGCAAGACAACCAATTGTATGGGAAAACATATTTGCCAATGATACCTCAGACAAAGGTTTAATATCCAAAATATACAAAGAACTTACATGACTCCACTCTAAGAAGACACCCAACCCAATTAAAAATGGGAAAAGGACTTGAACAAACACTTCTCCAAGGAGGACATACAGAACATTCAGAGACACATGAAGAGATGCTCAATATCATTAGCTATCAGAGAGATGCAAATTAAAACCACAATGAGATACCACTTTACACCAGTCAGGATGGCTATCATAAAGAAAGCAACAAACAACAAATGTTGGAGAGGTTGTGGGGAAAAGGGGTCCTTAGTCCATTGTTGGTGGGATTGCAGACTGGTACAACCATTATGGAAAACAGAATGGAATTTTCTCGGAAAAATAAAAATTGACCTGCCTTTTGACCCAGCAATTCCACTGCTAGGATTATATCGTAAGAATCCTAAAACATCAATTTCAAAGAACTTATGCACCAAAATGTTCATAGCAGCACAACTGACAATAGCCAAGAGTTGGAAGCAACCTAGGTGCCCATCAGTAAATGAATGGATCCAAAAATTGTGGTACATATACACAATGGAATTCTATGCTGCAGAGAGAAAGAAGGGAGCTCCTACCCTTTGCAACAACATGGATGGAACTGGAAAGCATTATGCTGAGTGAAAATAGGCCAGGTGCTGAAAGACAAATACCATATGATCTCACCTTTAACAGGAAGCTAAACAACAAAACAAACAAGTAAGCAGAAAAAAAAAACCCCAAAAAACAAAGACACTGAAATAGAGAACAAGGGGATAGTGACCAGAGGGGAGAAGGAAGGGAAGTCAAGGGGAAAAAGGGGGAGGGATTTGGAGGAACAAATAGGAAGGACACAGGGACGAGAACTAAGGGGGGGGAGGAAATGGGAGGGAGGTGGGGAGCAAGGGGCAGGGGAGGCTGGGATGGGAAAAATAGACAAAAAACTGTACTTGAAAAATAACTAAATAAAATTTTTAAAAAAATTAAAAAAAAAAGAAAAAAGAACTTCCAAGAAAAAAAAATAGCCATAGAAATTATAACCATTCTTTTTTTTTCATTGTTTAATTTAATTATTGTTCAAGTACAGTTTTCTGTCTTTTACTCCCATCACAGCCAACCTTCCCAGTGCTCCCCACCTCCCTCCCATTTTCACCCCCTTAGTTGTTGTCCATGTGTCCTCTATACTAGTTCCTGTAAATCCTTCCCCTTTTCCTCCTGAAATTGCCTCCCCTCAAGTCACTGTCCCCCTGTTTTCTATTTCAGTGTCTTTGGTTATATTTTGCTTGCTGTTTCTTTTGTTGCTAGCTTCTTGTTAAAGGTGAGATCATGTGGTATTTGTCTTTCACCACCAGGCTTATTTCACTCAGCATAATGCTTTCCAGTTCCATCCATGTTGTTGCAAAAGGTAGTAGCTCCTTCTTTCTCTCTGCAGCATAGAATTCCATTGTGTATATGTACCGAAATTTTTTGATCCATTCATTTACTGATGGGCACCTAGGTTGCTTCCAACTCTTGGCTATTGTCAGTTGTGCTGCTATGAACATTGTGGTGCATAGGTTCTTTGATATTGATGTTTTAGGGTTCTTAGGATATAATCCCAGCAGTGGAATTGCTGGGTCAAAAGGCAGGTCGATTTTTATTTTTCTGAGAAAATTCCACACTGTTTTCCATAATGGTTGTACCAGTCTGCACTCCCACCAACAGTGAACTAAGGACCCCTTTTCCCCACACCCTCTCCAACATTTGTTGTTTGTTGCTTTGTCTATTATAGCCATCCTGACTGGTGTAAAGTGGTATCTCATTGTGGTTTTAATTTGCATCTCTCTGATAGCTAACGATATTGAGCATCTCTTCATTTGTCTCTGGATATTCTGTATGTCCTCTTTAGAGAAGTGTCTGTTCAAGTCCTTTTCCCATTTTTAACTGGGTTCAATGTCTTCCTAGAGTGGAGTCGTGTAAGTTCTTTGTATATTTTGGAGATTAAACCTTTGTCTGAGGTATCATTGGCAAATATGTTTTCCCATGCAGTTGGTTGTCTTTTAATTTAATACTGTTTTCTTTAGCCATGCAGAAGCTTTTTATTTTGATGAGATCCCCATTTGTTTATTCTTTCCTTTATATTCCTTGCTCTAGGGGACATATCCGTAAAACTGTTGCTGCATGGAATATCTGAGATTTTCTTGCCAATGTTCTCCTCTAGGACTTTAATGGTGTCATGGCTTATATTTAAGTCTTTTATCCACCTTGAATTTATTTTGGTGTATGGTGTAAGTCTGTGCTCAACTTTCATTTTTTTGCAAGTAGCTGTCCAGTTCTCCCAACACCATTTGCTGAAGAGGCTATCTTTACTCCATTTTATGTTACTGCCCCCTTTGTCGAATATTAATTGACTGTAGAGGGTTGGGTTGATTTCTGGGCTCTCTGTTCTGTTCCATTGGTCTATGTGCCTGTTTTTATGCCAGTACCAGGCTGTTTTGATTACAGTGGCTTTGTAATACAGTTTGATATCAGGTATTGTGATCCCTCCTACTTTGTTCTTCTTTCTCAAAAGAGCAGTTGCTATTCGGGCTCGTTTACGACTCGATATAAATTTTTGAAGTGTTTGTTCTATGTCTTTGAAATATGCCATTGGTACTTTAATAGGTATTGCATTGACTCTGTACATTGCTTTGGGTAGTATGGACATTTTGATGATGTTAATTCTTCCAATCCATGAACACGGTATATGTTTCCATTTGTTTGTGTCTTCCCTGATTTCTTTCTTCAGGGCTGTGTAGTTTTCTGCATACAGGTCTTTTACCTCTTTGTATAGGTTTATTCCCAGATATTTTATTTTTCTTTTTGCTATATCAAATGGGATTTTTTCCTTGATTTCTGCTTCTGCTGATTCACTGTTTGTATACAAAAATGCCTTTGATTTCTGGATATTGACTTTGTATCCTGCTGTTTTGCCAAATTCATTAATTAGGTTGAGCAGTTTTTTGGTAGAGTTTATAGGATTTTGCATGTACACTATCATGTCATCTGCAAACAGTGACAGTTTTGTTTCCTCCTTTCCTATTTGGATGCCTTTTATTTCCTTTTCCTGCCTGATCGCTGTGGCCAAAACTTCTAATACTATATTGAATACAAGTGGTGAAAGTGGACATCCTTGTCTTGTTCCTGATCTTAGTGGAAAAGCTTTTAGTTTTTGCCCATTGAGTATGATATTGGCTGTAGGTCTCTCATAAATAGCCTTTATTATATTGAGGAATGTTCCCTCTATTCCCATTTTGCTGAGTGTTTTTATCATAAATGGGTGTTGTACCTTATCGAAAGCTTTTTCTGCATCTATTGATATGATCATGTGATTTTTGTCTTTGCTTTTGTTTATGTGATGTATTACATTTACTGATTTTCGAATATTGAACCATCCTTGCATCCCTGGGATGAATCCCACTTGGTCAAGGTGTATAATCTTTTGGATATATTGTTGGATGGGATTTGCCAATATCTTGTTGAGGATTTTACCGTCTATGTTCATCAGCGATATTGGCCTGAAGTTTTCTTTCTTTGTTGTATCTCTATCTGGTTTTGGAATTAGGATGATGCTGGCTTCATAAAAGGAGTTTGGGAGTTTTCCATCCTTTTGGATTTTTTTGGAATAGTCTGTGAAGAATGGGGTTTAGCTCTTCCTTAAATGCTTTGTAGAATTCTCCTGTGAATCCATCTGGTCCGGGGCTTTTGTGTGATGGGAGTTTTTTGATTACTGCTTCAATTTCTTTTGCTGTTATTGGTCTATTCAGGTGTTCTACTTCTTTTTCATTGAGTTTTGGGAGATTATATTTTTCTAGAAATGTGTCCTAGGTTCTCAAATTTCTTGGCATACAGTTCTTCATAGTAATTTCTTACAATCCTTCCTATTTCTGTGGTATCAGTTGTAATCTCTCCTCTTTCATTTCTGATTGTGTTTATTTGTGTCCATTCCCTTCTTTTCTTGATGAGCCTACTTAAAGGCTTGTCTATTTTGTTTATTTTTTCAAAGAACCAACTCCTGGATTCATTGATCTTTAGAATTGTACTTTTGGTCTCTATGTCATTTACTTCTGCTCTGATCTTAGTTATTCCCTTCCTTCTACTTGCTTTGGGCTGTGTTTCTTGTTGTTCCTCAAGTTCTTGCAAGAGTAGAGTAAGGTCATTTGTTTGAAATGTTTCAGTTTTCTTTAGGTAGGCCTGTATTGCTATAAACTTCCCTCTCAAGACTGCCTTGGCTGTATCCCATAAGTTTTGAGTTGTTGTGAGATCATTTTCATTTGTTTCCTGAAACTTTTTGATTTCTTCCCTAATTTCATTCTTGACCCATTCATTGTTTAATAGCATACCATTCAGTCTACATGATTTTGGGTGTTTTGGTTTTTTTCCTTTGGGGTTGGTTTCCAGTTTCAGTCCCTTATGGTCAGAGAAAATGCTTGGTATGATTTCAATATTCTTGAATTTGTTGAGGCTTGTTTTGTGCCCTATCATGTGGTCTATCTTTGAGAATTTTCCATGTGCATTTGAAAAGAATGTGTATTTAGCTTCTTTGGGGTGAAGAGCTCTGTATATATCAGTTAGGTCCATTTCATCTAGGGTGTTGTTTAATGCCGCAATGTCTTTGTTGATATTTTGTTTGGAAGTTCTGTCCATTTTTAATAGTGGGGTGTTAAAATCCCCCACTATAATTGTGTTGCTGTCTATATCTTTCTTGAATTCCTCTAAGATTTTCCTTACACATTTTGGTGCTCCTATGTTGGGTGCATATATATTTATGATGTTAATGTCTTCTTGGTGGATTCTTCCCTTGAGTATTATGAAGTGACCTTCTTGGTCACTCTTTATGGCTCTTTTTTTGAAGTCTATTTTGTCTGATATGAGAATTGCTACCCCAGCATTTTTTTTCTTGTCCATTTGCTTGGAAAATTTGTTTCCAGCCTTTCACTTTTAGTCTGTGATGGTCTTTTGTCCTGAGGTGTGTCTCTTGTAGGCAGCATATGTGTGGGTCATGCTTTCTTATCCATGTAGCTATTATGTGTCTTTTGATTGGAGCATTTAATCCATTTACATTTAAGGTTATTATTGAGAAGTACTTATTCATTGCCATTTTTGTACCTGTGTTCCTCTCTGTCTGTCTCTTTTCCTTCCTTTCCTTAAAGCAGACCTTTTACTATTTCTTGTAGAGCTGGCTTGGTGGCAGCAAATTCTTTTAGACTTCTTTTGTCTTGGAAGCTCTTTATTTGGCCTTCTATCTTGATTGAGAGCCTTGCTGGGTAAAGTAGCCTTGGTTGTAGGCCTGTGGTTCTCATTACTTGGAATATTTCTTGCCAATCTCTTCTTGCTTGGAGTGTTTCCATTGAGAAGTCTGTGGCTAACCTTATTGTGATGCCCTTGTATGTTATTTCTTTTTTCTCCCTTGCTGCCTTTAAGATTCTCTCTTTGTCTTGGTATTTTGCCATTTTAATGATGATGTGTCTGGAAGTGGGCCTCTTTGGGTTCCTCTTGAATAGGACTCTGTGTGATTCCTGGATTTGTGTGACTTTTTCTTTTGTCAAATTAGGGAAATTTTCTCTCATTACTCTTTCAAATATGTTTTCTATCCCTTGTTCTTCTTCTTCTCCTTCTGGTATTCCTATTATTCGGATATTATTACGTTTCATATTGTCTTGCATTTCTCTTAATCTCTCTTCATTCTTTCTGAGCCTCTTTTCCCTTTCCTGTTCTTTGTGTGAGATGCTTTCTACTTTGTCCTCCAATTCACTAATCCGATCTTCTGTTTCATCCACCCTATTTTTAATGCTTTCCACTGTTTTTTAATTCAGAAATTGTATTCTTCATTTCCTCTTGGCCCTTGCTAATAATTTCCATTTCCTTTTTCATGTTGATATAGTTCACAGTGAGATCATTGCAGCTTCCCTGTAGTTTCTGGTAGCTGATTGTGAGCTCTTTGAACTTCCTGATAACCAGTGCTTTGAATTCAGTATCTGATAGTTGACTTGCCTCTATTTCATCTAACATTCTTTCTGAGGATTCCTCCTTTCCTTTCATTTGGGGATTATTTCTTTGTCTTCCCATTGTTTGTGAGACTCTTCTTGTTAGCCTCAGCTTTTTAGATTAATCTGTTTTGACACCCTGGGTTTATGGTATGAACTTTTGTGGTGGAATGCCTGTGAATTTCAATGGTGCAGCCTCTTTTGGTTATCCTGTTGTTCTCTGCTTCCACCTACTCAAATATGCAGCAACTTGTGGCTTCTCTCCTACAACAATGTGCAATTTGTCTCTCTGACTCTACTATTGGGAGGCCTCTTCTATGGGTCCAGCTCTGGTCTTTTCATATTTTCAAGTTGATTGTGACTCGTCTGGTTCCTCCGTGACCGATGAGGTTTCTGGTCTCTTATTTTCATATATGCTTGGCAACGGCTGGCTTGCTGGCCTCACCTCCTCCGATCAGAAAGGTTTCTGTCTCTTTTGTACTAGGAACTGGTATCTGCTCCGTCCTAGTCCATGGCCATCTTGAAACCCCCCTATTTAGTTATTTTTTAAGTACAGTTTTTTGTCTATTTTTCCCACCCTAGCCTCCCCCACCCTTCGCTCCCAACCTCCCTCCCTTTTCCACCCCCCTTAGTTCTCGTCCCTCTGTCCTTCCTATTCGTTCCACCAAATCCCTCCCCCTTTTTCCCCTTAACTTCCCTTCCTTCTCCCCTCTGGTCACTATCCCCTTGTTCTCTATTTCCGTGTCTTTGTTTTCTTTTTTTTTTTTCCTGCTTGCTTGTTTGTTTTGTTGTTTAGCTTCCTGTTAAAGGTGAGATCATATGGTATTTGTCTTTCAGCACCTGGCCTATTTCACTCAGCATAATGCTTTCCAGTTCCATCCATGTTGTTGCAAAAGGTAGTAGCTCCTTCTTTCTCTCTGCAGCATAGAATTCCATTGTGTATATGTACCACAATTTTTGGATCCATTCATTTACTGATGGGCACCTAGGTTGCTTCCAA
Source organism: Artibeus jamaicensis (assembly GCF_021234435.1). Classification (NCBI taxonomy): domain Eukaryota; kingdom Metazoa; phylum Chordata; class Mammalia; order Chiroptera; family Phyllostomidae; genus Artibeus; species Artibeus jamaicensis. Next base: position 1,380,655 of record NW_026522028.1, on the reverse strand, counting down.
CTCTTGGCTATTGTCAGTTGTGCTGCTATGAACATTGTGGTGCATAGGTTCTTTGATATTGATGTTTTAGGGTTCTTAGGATATAATCCCAGCAGTGGCATTGCTGGGTCAAAAGGCAGGTCAATTTTTATTTTTCTGAGAAAATTCCATACTGTTTTCCATAATGATTGTACCAGTCTGCAATCCCACCAACAGTGAACTAAGGACCCCTTTTCCCCACAACCTCTCCAACATTTGTTGTTTGTTGCTCTGTTTATGACAGCCATCCTGACTGGTGTAAAGTGGTATCTCATTGTGGTTTTAATTTGCATTTCTCTGGTAGCTAATGGTATTGAGCATCTCTTCATGTATCTCTGAATGTTCTGTATGTCCTCCTTGGAGAAGTGTTTATTCAAGTCCTTTTCCCATTTTTTAATTGGGTTGGGTGTCTTCTTAGAGTGGAGTCGTGTAAGTTCTTTGTATATTTTGGAGATTAAACCTTTGTCTGAGGTATCATTGGCAAATATGTTTTCCCATACATTTGGTTGTCTTGCTAATTTAATACTGTTTTCTATAGCCACGCAGAAGCTTTTTATTTTGATGAGATCCCATTTGTTTATTCTTTCCTTTACATTCCTTATTCTAGGGGACATATCAGTAAAGAAGTTGCTGCGTGAAATATCTGAGATTTTCTTGCCGATGTTCTCCTCTAGGACTTTAATGGTGTCACGACTTACATTTAAGTCTTTTATCCACCTTGAATTTATTTTGGTGTATGGTGTAAGTCTGTGCTCAAGTTTCATTTTTTTGCAAGTAGCTGTCCAGTTCTCCCAACATCATTTGTTGAAGAGGCTATCTTTACTCCATTTTATGTTACTGCCCCCTTCGTCCAATACTAATTGACTGTGGAGAGTTGGGTTGATTTCTAGGCTCTCTGTTCTGTTCCATTGGTCTATGTGCCTGTTTTTATGCCAGTACCAGGCTGTTTTGATTATAGTGGCCTTGTAATACAGTTTGATATCAGGTATTGTGATCCCCCCTACTTTGTTCTTCTTTCTCAAAAGAGCAGCTGCTATTCTGGCTCGTTTATGGTTCCATATAAATTTTTGAAGTGTTTGTTCTATGTCTGTGAAATATGCCATTGGTACTTTAATAGGTATTGCATTGACTCTGTACATTGCTTTTGGTAGTATGGACATTTTGATGATGTTAATTCTTCCAATCCATGAACAAGGTATATGTTTCCATTTGTTTGTGTCTTCCTTGATTTCGTTCTTCAAGGCTGTGTAGTTTTCTGCATACAGGTTTTTTACGTCCTTAGTTAGGTTTATTCCCAGATATTTTATTTTTCTTTTTGCTATATCAAATGGGATTTTTTCTTTATTTCTGCTTCTGCTGATTCACTGTTGGTATACAAAAATGCCTTTGATTTCTGGATATTGACTTTGTAACCAGCTGTTTTACCAAATTCACTGATTAGTTTGAGCAGTTTTTGGGTAGAGTCTATAGGATTTTCCATGTACACTATCATGTCACCTGCAAACAGTGATGGTTTTGCTTCCTCCTTTCCTATTTGGATTCCTTTTATTTCCTTTTCTTGCCTGATCACTGTGGCTAAAACTTCCAATACTATATTGAATAGAAGTGGTGAAAGTGGACAACCTTGTCTTGTTCCTGATTTAGTGGAAAAGCTTTTAGTTTTTTCCCATTGAGTATGATATTGGCTGTAGTTCTCTCATATATGGCCTTTATTATTTTGAGAAATGCTCCCTGTATTCCCACTTTGCTGAGTGTTTTTATCATAAATGGGTGTTGTACCTTATCGAAAGCTTTTTCTGCATCTATTGATATGATCATGTGATTTTTGTCTTTGCTTTTGTTTATGTGATGTATTACATTTACTGATTTTCGAATATTGAACCATCCTTGCATCCCTGGGATGAATCCCACTTGGTCATGGTGTATCATCTTTTCGATATGTTGTCGGATGAGATTTGCCAATATTTTGTTGAGAATTTTAGCATTTTTGTTCATCAACGATATTGGCCTGAAGTTTTCTTTCTTTGTTGTGTCTCTATCTGGTTTTGGAATTAGGACGATGCTGGCTGCATAAAAAGAATTTGGGAGTTTTCCATCCTTCTGGATTTTTTGGAAAAGTCTGTGGAGGATAGGGGTTAGCTCTTCCTTAAATGCTTTGTAGAATTCTCCTGTGAAACCATCTGGTCTGGGGCTTTTGTGTGATGGGAGTTTTTTGATTACTGCTTCAATTTCTTTTGCTGTTATTGATGTGTTTTGATTTTCTGCTTCTTTTTCATTGAGTTTTGGAAGACTGTATTTTTCTAAAAATGTGTCCATTTCCCCTAGGTTCTCAAATTTCTTAGCATACAGTTCTTTATAGTAATTTCTTACAATCGCTTCTATTTATGTGGTATCAGTTGTAATCTCTCCTCTTTCCTTTCTGATTGTGTTTATTTGTGTCTTCTCTCTTCTTTTCTTGATGAGCCTGCTTAAAGGCTTGTCTGTTTTGTTTATCTTCTCAAAGAACCAACTCCTGGATTCATTGATCCTTAGAATTGTGCTTTTAGTTTCTATGTCATTTAATTTTGCTCTAATCTTGGTTATTTCCTTCCTTTTGCTTGCTCTGGGCTGTCTTTGTTATTGTTCCTCGAGTTCCTTCAGGCGTAGGTTTAGGTTGTTGTTTTGAAATGTTTCTATCTTCTCCAGGTAGGCCTGTGTTGCTATAAACTTCCCTCTCAGGACTGCCTTCGCTGTGTCCCATAAGTTTTGGGTTATTGTGAGATCATTTTAATTTGCTTCCAGAAATGTTTTGATTTCTTCCCTAATTTCATTGTTGACCCATTCGTTGTTTAATAGCATACCATTCAGTCTCCATGATTTGGGGTGCTTTTGGTTTTTTCCTTTGGGGTTGGTTTCCCATTTCAGTCCCTTGTAGTCAGAGAAGATGCTTGGTATGATTTCAATATTCTTGAATTTTATGAGGCTTGTTTTGTGTCCTATCATGTGGTCTATCTTTGAAAACGTTCCATGTGCATTTGAAAAGGATGTGTATTTAGCTTCTCTATGATGAAGGGCTCTGCCTATATCAGTTAGGTCCATTTCATCAAGGTTGTTGTTTAATGCCGCAATGTCTTTGTTATTTTGTTTGGAAGATCTGTGCATTTTTGACAGTGGGGTGTTAAAATCCCCTACTATAATTGTGTTCCTGTCAATATCTTTCTTGAAGTCCTCTAAGAGTTTCTTGATATATTTGGGTGCCCCTATGTTTGGTGCCTATATATTTATGATGTTAATGTCTTCTTGGTGGATTCTTCCATTATGTATAATTAAGTGACTTTCTGGGTCTCTCTTTATGACGTTTTTTGAAGTCTATTTTGTCTGATATGAGAATTGCTACTCCAGCTTTTTTTTCTTGTCCCTTTGCTTGGAAAACTTGTTTCCAGACTTTCACTTTTAGTCTGTGCTGGTCTTTTGTCCTGAGGTAGGTCTCTTGTAGGCAGCATATGTGTGGGTCATGCTTTCTTATCCATTCAGGTATTCCGTGTCTTTTGATTTGATCATTTTATCCATTTATGTTTAAGGTTATTATTGATAAGTATTTATTCATTGCCATTTTTTTTACCTGTGTTCCTCTCTGTCTTTCTCTTTTCTTTCCTTTCCTTAAAGCAGTCCTTTTAGTACTTTCTTGTAGAGCTGATTTGGTAGAGGCATATTCTTTTAGACTTCTTCTGTCTTGGAAGCTCTTTATTTGGCCTTCTGTCTTGATTGAGAGCCTTTCTGGGTAAAATATCCTTGGTTGTAGGCCTCTGGTTCTCATTACTTGGAATATTTCTTGCCATGCTCTTCTTGCTTGGAGTGTTTCCATTGAGAAATCAATAGCTAACCTTATTGGGGCTCCCTTGTATGTTACTTCTTTTTTCTCCTTTGGTGCCTTTAAGATTCTCTCTTTGTCTTGAAATTTTGCCATTTTGATGCTGATGTGTCTTGAAGTGGGCCTCCTTGGGTTCCTCTTGATTGGGACTCTCTGTGATTCCTGAATTAGTGTGACTTTTTCTCTCATCAAATTAGGAAAATTTGGGGACTTCCGCCAAGATGGAGGTATAGGTAGATGTGCCGTGCCTTCTCACACAACCAAGTTTGGGGACAACTAAATATTAGCATCAGAAAACACAACCAGAACACGGAAAATTGAACTTTTCGGAAGTCCATTAACAACAAATTCCTCAGCCCGACCGGTAAGGGGCGAAACCGGCGTCTCGTGAGGGGTTGCACAGGAGGACTGAGTCGGACCCGGGCACGGAATCCAGACGCGCGAATCCAGATGCACGGGTTCCAAACGCAGGACTGAACCTAGTGAGCGACCGAGCAACCCACCGGGTGAGCGACTGCAGAGGAGACAGTGGGGAGGCGGTGCTGCGTGTTGACTATGGTTGCCTGTTTGCGGGCTAGCGGACAGGCGAGGGAGTGGGCGGTTGGACCGGGGCCCAGTGTCCCCGCGGCAAGTGGCGGTAGAGGGCGCCGCCATTTCCCCGCTCTGACCATGCCCCCACATACAGCGTCACAACCCAGCGACCTGGGAGTCCAAGGCGCCGCTTCTCACATTTAAAGGGCCAGAACAGACCAAAAATGTTGCAGGAAGACCTCAAAGCCCCAGAGATAAATCTAAGCGATGAAGAAATAGCAAAACTCTCAGACGCACAGTTTAAAACACTGGTCATCAGGATCCTCACAGATCTGGTTGATTATACCGACAAATTAGACAAATATATGAAGGCTAAACTAATGGAAATGAATGGAATTCCACAGGAAACCCATAGCGTTGAAAAGGAAACTGAGACTCAAATCAATGGAGTGGACCAGAAGAAAGCAAATAATGGCCAAACAGAAAAGAGTCAAGGAGCAAGAATTCAAAGAAATGAGGAGAGACTTAGGAACCTCCAGGACATCTTTAAACACTCCAATATCCGAATTATAGGGGTACCAGAAGGGGGAAAGACACAACCACCAGTGGAAAACTTATTTGAACAAATAATAAAAGAAAATTTCCCCAATCTGGGAAAGGAAATAGACTTCCAAGAAATCAAAGAAGCTCAGAGAGTACCAAAAAAGTTGGACTCAAGAAGAAACACACCAAGGCATATCATAATTACATTAGCCAAAATTAAAATGAAGGAGAGAATCCTAGAAGCAGCAAGAGCTAAGGGGACAATCACCTACAAAGGAGTCCCCATCAGACTGTCAGCAGATTTCTCAAAAGAGACCTTACAGGCAAGAAGGGGCTGGAAAGAAATATTCCAAGTCATGAAAGCTAAAGCCCTACAACCAAGATTGCTCTATCCAGCAAAACTTTCATTTAGAATGGAAGGACAGATAAGGTGCTTCTCAGATAAGATCAAATTCAAGGAGTTCATCATCACCAAGTCCTTATTACATGAAATGTTAAAGGGACTTATCGAAGAAAAAGAAGTTAAAGAAACATGAACAGTGAAAGAACAACAAGCTCACAGTTATTAACAACCACACCTAAAACGAAAGCAAACTAAAAGAACAGCTAGATCAGGAGTGGAAACATAGAAATGAAGATCTCAAGGAGGATTAGCAACAGGGGAGTGGGAGGAGGAGATAGGGGGAGAGGGTACAGAAAATAAGTAGCATAGACAGTAGATAGAAAATAGATGGGGGGGCAAGAATAGCATGGGAAATATAGAACCTAAAGGACTTGAGACACATGGACATAAACTAAAGGGGGGTAATGGTGGGGATGGGGTGGCAGGGTGGAGGGGAATGAAGGGGGGAATAGAACAACTGTAACAGCATAATCAATTTAAAAAAATAAATTTAAAAAAAAGGAAAAAAAATTAGGAAAATTTTCTCTCATTACACTTTCAAATACGTTTTCTATCCCTTGTTCTTCTTCTTCTCCTTCTGGTATTCCTATTATTCAGATATATTACGTTTCATATTGTCTTGCATTTCTCTAAATCCCTCTTCATTCTTTCTGAGCCTCTTTTCATTTTCTTGCTCTTTCTGTGAGATGCTTTCTACTTTGTCCTCCAACTCGCTAATCTGATCCTCTGCTTCATCTATCCTACTTTTAAAACTATCTACTGTGTTCTTCAATTCGGAAATTGTATTCTTCATTTCCTCTTGTCCTTTGCTGATATTTTCTATTTCCGTTTTCATGTTGATGTAGTTTGCAGAGAGATCATTGTAGTTCCCCTGTATTTTCTGATTGCTCATTTTGAGCTCTTTGAACTTCATAATAACCAGTGCTTTGAATTTACTATCTGACAGTTGATTAGCCTCTATTTCATCTAACATTCTTTCTGAAGTTCCTGCTTTTTTCTTTCATTTGGGGATTGTTTCTTTGTCTTCCCATTATTTGAGACTTCTTGTTAGTCTCAGCTTCTAAAATTGATCTCTTCTGACTCCCTGAGTTTATGGTATGAACTTCTGTGGTATGATACCTGTGAAGTTAAGTGGCGCAGACTCCTTCAGGTATTTTGATGTTCTCTGTCTCCACCTACTCTCACACTGGTCCCTGCACTGGTCTCCTACCACTGCTGAGTGTCCTAGCTCCTATAGCCAACTCCTTCAGCTCCCAGGCCCATTGCTACCGCAGCAGCACAGGGGCTATGCAAGTCCCAGCTCCCTTAGCTGACTCCTAGGTGCCCGCAGCTGACTCCCAGGCACCCAGGCCCGTTGCTATGGCAGCGGCACAGGGGCCAAGAATGTCCCAACTCCTGTAGCTGACTCGTCTGGCGCCCAGGTCCGTCACAGGGGCCTCCAGTGTCCCGGCTCCCATACCTGACTCTGCTGCTGTCTGGTGTTGCAGTGTCGGTCACAATCTCTGGTCTTTTAATTTCATAAATGCTGGGTAACCGATGGTTTATTGTGCTGTTTCTCTATAGATCTGCCAAGATTTTCACCCAAGAGTACGGGAGCTAGAATCCGCTCCATCCTACTCCGTTGCCATCTTCCCAACATCCTCATTCTTAAAAATTTGTGATCACATCTGAATTTCTGGTAAATCAAATCGGGCTTCTCTCTTAGATTGACTACCAGAATTCAATCCTTCCCAGCCTGTCCAGCTAGATCTGCCACAGCTTCCAAATGCCACCTCTCTCCCAGTGGCCTAGACTCCTCACTCGCATATCACATTTCTTAATAAGCAAATTCTACAATATGATCACTTTATTTTTTAATATTTTATTTATTTATTTTTAGAGAGAGGGAAAGGGAAGGAGAGAGGGAGAGAAATATCAATGTGTGGTTATCTCTCATGTGTCCCCCACTGGCAACTGGCCTGCAACCTAAACATGTACCCTGTCTGGGAATCGAACCTCGATCCTTTGCTTCACAGGCCCGCGCTCAATCCACTGAGCTACAACAGCCAGGTACAATATGATCACTTTAAATGAAGTATCAATGCAGGCAAAGGGGTATGGGAAACAAGGTTCCCATCTTGTATTTTTTTTATTACCTAGGTTGTAAAGTCTTAGAAATCTAGAAAAATAGAAACAATTTCTTAAACTACATTGAGCCTTTTTTATTAAGAGAGTAGCAACATATTTTGCTACTGATGGCACTAACCAATCAGTGTCTGATTTAAGAGTCTAATAATCACTTTGGAAGCAAAAGTTCTGTCTTGAAAAATGTCCTTTGTGCTGATGAATGTACTTTGTGCTCATGCTACTGAACATAGACATTGGCAATAAGCCTCTACTTGGAAATAATTTGAAAACTTTTTTAAACCTGAAAGTTTTCAGTAAAATGAACATGTGTAAAATTTGTAGAGAAAGTGTATCTACCTGTGATAATTGATAAATTATATTTATCTTTACTATTAATGAAATGATAGTTTTAATGCACTTTTATACATTAATGCTTTATTTTACATTTTATTTTATCAATTTAAAAACATTTTAATCTTATATTTAATTTACTTCAATATTTCTGACTCATTTTTTTTGTTTACAATTCTGTATTGCCTTAATTAGTTTCTAAACATTCTAGCTCAACTACCTATACTTAATAAAGTCCTTGAAAAAGTACATTATGGAAAATACTTTTTTAATACCAAAATCACTTTATGGTTATTATTTGTTTCTTCCGCATTTCCATAATGTGAAAGAAAAGTAATTTCTTACTTTCCACTCATGTAGAAAACCTTTTAGTTAAATTCTATAATTAAAACATTTTGCTGGAGGTCGCCACCACTGTTCATGGCAAGGCTGCAGCCCCATTTCTACTGGAGGAGACGCCGCCGCCACCATAGACTAGAGAGGGAAGGAGGATGCTGCCGGTGCCTGATAAAAACCAGGGTGGGGGCCACGCGGACGACGGGGTGGGCGCGCGAGTCCCGACAGGGACTTCGAGGGCACGGGCTAGGGAAGAGAAAGTGGCGGCTGCGAGGAGGTGGAGATGGCGGAAGTACAACCTGTTACTTGTGAAGCTAAGTGTCGACTTGAATGAAAAGGACGAAAGTGACGGAATGCAAACGGTCATTTTGAGGTGCTGCACCTGGGGACGAAGCCCAAGATTCTGCTCTTATGTGAAGAGGTTTCATCCTTTTTGCCACACGTCCTATATTTTCATCACCCTGCTTTTTCCCTTTCCCCATGAATGTGATGACAACTATGGGACTGATTACATTCTGGGCGTTTTGTTTATTTTTTTAAGTGTTAATTTAGACAAATCCCCTGCTCTGTGCAGCACATATATTCTCTTGCTTTATGTTACTGAAAGGCTTCGATAAAAGGTGAAAAATAACATGCCACCTGGGAACACTGCCTAGGCATCACCGGATGATTTCATTTATAAATGTATTAGGATGCTTTTCTCAGCCTAGCCTTGATTTGAAATCTTTTTTTTTTCTTTCCTATTGATTTTATAGAGGTAGGGGGAGAGAGAGAAACATCTATTTGTTGTCCTGGTTATTTATGCATTCATTGGGTAATTCTTGTATGTGCCCTGACTAGAGATTGAGCCCACAACCTTGGAGGACACTGGCCAACTGAGCTACTTCGTCAGGGCTTGAAATTCATTTTTAAAAGACACTTTTTACCCTAAGATCTCTGGTGTTTTGCTCTGCTATATATTTTTTAAAGTTTTAAAGAATTGCTATGAAGGGATAAGTAATTGTAGCAGTCTTTCTCCTTTGTAAAGGATTTTCTTAAAAAGCAGTATGGCGGTTACTAAGGGATGGGAAAAATATTTGTTGGTAGTATTTAAAAAACTGTGGCGAATAGAAGAGGTCACAGAAAAACAGATGTAAGCAAGTGTGCCACACTGCCAAAGGGGGGGAAGTTCATTCCATAAACCACAAACTGGTGAGCCTGGTGACGTTCCTTAACCACATTAGAAAAAATAACATTGTATTATGTTTTTAAACATTTCCCATATTTATGTATTCAACAAATATTTATTAAGCTGGGGAAGTAAAAGTAAACAATATGCAGTTCTTGCCTGAGTTCAAGTGGCTTGTTTATCCTTTGGATGGGGAGGTAGAAAGTACACAGGCAATTATAAATCAGTGTCTTGGGAGCTAACCTTATCACATTGGTTGTTAGAGGATTTTACAGATGTTATATATACTTGGGGGAGAAAGTTGATACCTTAATAGCAGGAGTTGAAAAGTGCTTTCAATCCAGACAAATCAGAGTTCAGAACCCAGTGCCCGTACTTAATAGCTGTGTTACTCTGGGTAAGTTGTTTCACTTCTATGCCTTATCTGTACAACAAATAATTAGTGCCTAATTCCTAAAGCATAAACAAATGTATATAAAGTATCCCCCCCTGCTTAGTCAGAATCCAGTAGGTTGCAGTTGTTGCTATTAGTAATATTGTGGCTGGTAGTAGTCAACAAACCAGAATACAGGAAAGAGCATTCCAGGCAAAATAAACAACTCATACAAAAGGACCGGAGAAGTAAGAAAGATTAAATTGTTGATTAGTGATCATGCAGAACTGAGCAGGGATCATATCACAGAAGTCCTTACAAGGCACGTCAAAGGATTAGACTTTTTCTTGAGGACAATAGAGAATTATTACAGGGTTTTTAAAAGTCGATGACATGATCACATTTCCCTTTAGAAGAAAATTTTTGATCCTTCTAAGAATGTATAAGGAAAGTAAAGAAGATGGGTTATCACCATTTTGTAGATGAACCAACTAAGACTTAGAGTTATACAAAATTACCAGCTGAAAGTTGCAAAGCCAGGACTTTAACTCAGAACTTCCAATTACAAAACATGCATTTCAATTCATTACACATTTTGCTATTTCTAAATGAAAGTTTACGTTCATTGATGGGTTGGAAAATGGTGTCTTTTGGTGAGACAACAAGTTCATTAAGTTCATAACAAATTAAGCATATCATTCAAACCTTTATTGAGAATCTACTGTATATTATACTACATACCAATCAAGTTCTGTTCTATACTCCAATGTACAAAAATGTGTAAGGTATAACCTATCCCAAAGAGTTACTGAGAACAATGAGGGAAGTGCCAAAAATAAAGTATATCATTCCTCAGAACCACATTTGACAGAGTTTCCTATTAAATCCTCTGGACAAGGTGGAAGAAAGTAGGCTGGGTTTCTACAGCTTGGTGACTTCAGTACTCTGATTAGTCATAAAGTATTGATGAAGATGATTTTGGAGCTCCCTGAACAATATCCAAAGAGTATTAATAAACTAATGTATTTTAACATGGTCATTACAAGAGTCCTCTTGTGGACTCTACCCTTAGCCTGCTTTTATCGAAAAAAATGTTATCTACTGCCTAGATGAAGAAATAAATAGCATATTTAGAAGATCTTTAATATGTTGCAAAACTGGTGGTGATAGATAATTCAATAAATAGCAGATTAGGATTTGTAAATCACTATTAGCTGGAAAAATTGACTAGTGCTAACAAAACCTGAATTAAATAGGGGAAAACAGGGCTGTCACTTTAATATGCTGTTAATGATGCAGTCTCTTCCCCCACTCCACTTCACCCCAGTCGTTAGCAGTGTTTTTTTCAAAAGCCCTTTAATGTGCATTGCCTTTGAAATACTATTATTCTACTCAGCAAATAATAATTCCTAAGAAAATAACTAAGAAATTTTATGTTTCTGTGTGTTCATTGCAATATTACATATGAAAGATAAAAGAGAAAAAGTTGTAAACAACCTAAATTCTAAAAACAAAGGGAATGGTTAAATACTGAACTATTTAACCATTCAAAATTATAACATTGGAAATGTACAACAGTGCTTATAATGCAATGTAAATATTTAACATAATACAACATTATATATGCTATGTTATTGTAATGACGTAAACAATGTAAAAACTCTACTAGAAATGAAGATTAAAGTAACTACCTCAGAACATTAACAGTGGTTTTACTGAGGTGGGAAGATGACAAAGTAGGTATTTCCTGTTTTTTCTTCTACTTCCCAAATTTGTATCACGACATATTATTTCTATAACAAAAATAAGCATTAAAATTTAACTTAATTCTGAGGAGTACATGGATGTTTGTTAATTTGCACTCTGTATTTTGGGTTTTTTTTTCTTTCAAATTTATTTTATGAATACAATTGGATACTCATTGTTGGCCATTCAAATTTTCATTAGTGTTTCTCAAAGTATATTTCTTTTTTTTAAATTTATTGAGTAATTTTTCAAGAACAGTTTTCTTTTGTCAATTTCTCCAATCCCAACCCCCCTCCACCCCGTCTCCCCACCTCTCTCCCATCCCCCCCCTCCCCACAGACCTCATCCCTGTGTCTTTCATACTTGTTCTTCAAAATCCCTCCTCGTTTTTCCCCTTAAATTCCCTTCCCTCTCCCCTCTGGTCACTGCCCACTTGTTCTCTATTTTAGTGTCTTTGTTTTTATTCTATTTGCTTGTTTATTTTATTATTTAGCTTCCTGTTAAAGGTGAGATCATATGGTATTTGTCCTTCAATGCCTGGCTTATTTTACTCAGCATAATGCTTTCCAGTTCCATCCATGTTGTTGCAAAAGGTAGTAGCTCCTTCTTTCTCTCTGCAGCATAGAATTCCATTGTGCATATGTACCACAATTTTTTGATCCAGTCATTTACTGATGGGCACCTAGGATGCTTCCAACTCTTGGCTATTGTAAATTGTGCTGCTATGAACATTGTGGTGCATAGATTCTTTGAAATTGATGTTTTAGGATTCTTGGGATATAATCCTAGCAGTGGAATTGCTGGGTCAAAAGGCAGGTCGATTTTTATTTTTCTGAGAAAATTCCATACTGTTCTCCATAATGGTTGTACCAGTCTGAAATCCCACCAACAGTGAACTAAGGACCCCTTTTCCCTACAACCTCTCCAACATTTGTTGTTTATTGCTTTGTTTATGATAGCCATCCTGACTGGTGTAAAGTGGTATCTCATTGTGGTTTTAATTTGCATCTCTCTGATAGCTAACGATATTGAGCACCTCTTCATGTGTCTCTGGATATTCTGTATGTCCTCTTTAGAGAAGTGTCTGTTCAAGTCCTTTTCCCATTTTTTAATTGGGTTCGATGTCTTCCTAGAGTGGAGTCTTGTAAGTTCTTTGTATATTTTGGAGATTAAACCTTTGTCTGAGGTATCATTGGCAAATATGTTTTCCCATACAGTTGGTTGTCTTGCTAATTTAATACTGTTTTCTTGTCCATACTACCCAAAGCAATATACAGATTTAATGCAATACCTATTAAAGTACCAATGGCATATTTCACAGACATAGAACAAACACTTCAAAAATTTATATGGAGCCATAAACGAGCCCGAATAGCAGCTGCACTTTTGAGAAAGAAGAACAAAGTAGGAGGGATCACAATACCTGATATCAAACTGTATTACAAAGCCACTGTAATCAAAACAGCCTGGTACTGGCATAAAAACAGGCACATAGACCAATGGAACAGAACAGAGAGCCCAGAAATCAACCCAACTCTCTACAGTCAATTAATATTTGACAAAGGGGGCAGTAACATAAAATGGAGTAAAGATAGCCTCTTCAACAAATGGTGTTGGGAGAACTGGACAGCTACGTACAAAAAAATGAAACTTGAGCACCAACTTACACCATACACCAAAATAAATTCAAGGTGGATAAAAAACTTAAATATAAGCTGTGACACCATTGAAGTCCTAGAGGAGAACATCGGCAAGAAAATCTCAGATATTCCACGCAGCAACATTTTTACCGATATGTCCCCTAGAGCAAGGGATATACAGGAAAGAATAAACAAATGGGATCTCATCAAAATAAAAATCTTCTGCATGGTCAAAGTATATTTCTTGAAAGACTGGTTCAACAGTATATTAATTGGTATTACACAAAGAAAGGTTCTATTGTTGAGAAGTTTGAGAAACACTGAATTAAACAACTTTATTGACTTGAAAAAAAAATTTTGCTGAACAAAAGAAAAGTGCTTCCATGTAAAACAATAATCTGCTCCCATGTATAATATGTATCCACCTTTCTCACCCAAACTTTCAGGGAAAAAAAACTCTCATTTTAAGTTTTCAATTCAATTTTTTATATTTAGAAACAAAACTGATTATCATATTCCAGGGTATTATTTTGCATATGAATATCATTATTTCTTTCTAGAGTTACACTTTTAACACATAAGCATAAATAAAAGAATTAAAAACATTTATATAGGTACAGAATTAGTACTGCCCATATACAATGTGCTTCTTTAATTTTCCCTCAGAAATTTGGGTAGTGTGCACATATCACATGGCAAAATACGGTAAGTTGACTTTGGCAAGGTAATCTTGTGATTACTTATCTGTTATCATTTGGTGAAACCTTTTTTCTTAGTTCATTTAATGCCTTTAGTCCCATCAAACATTCTTGACTATTGCCTTTATATACCTCACCTATATTACCAATGTTGCTTTGTGTTTCCTGCTTGTCTTTGGGTTTTAAATCCCACAATGATGAGAGTTTCAACAGTGTCAAATGAAAGAAGTGATCCAACTTAAACTTTTATGAAAAACTCCAGACCAGCCCTGGATGGAGTGGCTCAGTGGACTGAGTGCTAGCCTGCAAACCAAGGGGTCACCAGTTTGATTCCCAGTCAGAGCACGTGCCTGGGTTGCAGGCCAGGTCCCCAGTAGGGGACACAGGACAGGTGACCAAACACTGATCTTTTTCTCCCTCCCTTTCTCTCTCTCCTCCCCTCTCTCTAAAAATAAATCAATAAAACCTTAAAAAAAAACCCTCCAGATCACTGCCAGGCAGAAAGTTTATGGGAAATATTAAAGAATGTATCTTGCTGCAATAACATGACAGTTAAATACTAATGCTGCCATGATGCTATGAGTCTGATACCTGTTACTTTATGAAGTTCTTAAAGAATAATAATCAGAAGACATTTTTAAATTACTGGAGAGTGTCATGCTTCCCATGGTAACAAAATGGAATCCTAAAGATTTTTTCACTCACATCTTATATGTATAGTGTACAAAGAAAAAAATTCAGTCAGTCCCTATAAAAATTAAAAGAATTCAATATTCCAAATAAAAATTCAGTCATTTGCAAATTCACAGCTATCAGAATGTCTTTTGTTTGTATCATTATTCCATTGTGATATTTATTCTTCTTCAGTTTTTCACTTGCTGATGTAAAAAAAAAAAACACTTTACAGGCAAGTATTCTTGGGGCTGCAGATGGGTTGCAAGATCTGAAGTGAATCAAGTGACATTTAAGGCTCGGGTGATCATCTTCATGCCAAGGTTGATTACACTTGAAATGAAGGGTGTGTGTGAAAGTAGTTGAATAAAACAGGACAGAGGCACGGTGCATGGGAAATTGTACATGAGAGACTTAAAATCCAAACTGATGGGAGATAAGGTAGAAAGTAAAGGGCAGCCCCCAAAATAGGTCCAACGTTGAAACACAGCTCAAAAGACAGAGCACATTTAGGTTGGAACTCAATGATCCAGGCAGAGGGTTTGAAGGTAGATTGTGCAATAATAGTTTAACAACTAGGTATGGTGCCAGGCTGGTACTGGCAATATCAGCGGACCACTGTGTAAAGTATATGATTATCTAACCACTGTACCACACACCTGAAATCAATACAAAATGACATGGAATGTAAAGTACATTTAAAAATAAAATAGAAAAGAAAAGAAAAGAAAAGGAAAAGAAAAGAAAAGAAAAGAAAAGAAAAGAAAAGAAAAGAAAAGAAAAGAAAAGAAAAGAAAAGAAAAGAAAAAAGAAAAGAAAGTATACTGTGCCAATGGATGGCCTGGATTGGAATCTTGGTTCTATCAAGGTGCATGACTTCAGGTCATTTGTTTACCCTTTCTGCACTTCATCTGTTAAACGAACTTAAAAACCCCTATAAAACCATCAGATCATTCCTTGACATATGGAAAGTGTCAAAGATTAATCAATATCAATACAGTATTCATTTTCATTGTTGTTATTTTTTAACATTTTTCACTAATGCTAGGCAAAGATGAATAAGCAAATAACTGAGAAAAGAGTATGATAGTGTCCATTCCCAAGAAGCTCACACTAGTGCAGTGTTTTTAAATAATCAACTTAAAAGCAGTATACCATTTAAAATACCTTAAATACATTTGTAAAATATAAGGTATATATAATATAAGGGAATTGTTACCTTGAAAGTTGTAACAGAGAACCAATTAGGATATATATTGTTGCTGTAATGTTTGTTCTTTATTGTAAGTATTTAATCATTAAGAATTAAATATGTGGCTTGTGATAATCCAAATGCTTCCTAGTATTTTGCTGGGATGTGTTCATAATCAGAGTTTAAGAAGTTTCAGCCCTGGCTGGCATAGCTCAGTGGATTGAGCGCGGGCCTGTGAACCACAGTATCGCGGTTCGATTCCCAGTCAGGGCACATGCCTGGGTTGCAGGCCAGTTCCCAGCAGAGGACGCATGAGAGGCAACCATACATTGATATTTCTCTCCCACTCTTTCTCCTTCCCTTCCCCTCTCTCTAAAAATAAATAAATACCAAAAAACAAAGACACCGAAATAGAGAACAAGGGGATAGTGACCAGAGGGGAGAAGGAAGGGAAGTTAAGGGGAAAAAGGGGGAGGGATTTGGAGGAACAAATAGGAAGGACACAGGGACGAGAACTAAGGGGGGGAGGAAATGGGAGGGAGGTGGGGAGCAAGGGGCAGGGGAGGCTGGGATGGGAAAAATAGACAAAAAACTGTACTTGAAAAATAACTAAATAAAATTTAAAAATTAAAAAAAAAAATATTTAAAAAAAAAAAGAAGTTTCATGTCTCTGAACTGACTTCATTACCTGTGATTTCCAGTCATTTTACATTCTAATAGAATAATATGCAAAATATCCAAGAAAATTAAACAAAAAATAAGATCTTAATTACAAAACTTTAGAAACTGAAAAGTCCCAAATATTTAGAACATATACATCAATGACATAAGAATTACAGATACCTGGGAACTAACTCTATAATAAGTTCAGAAATAAAAAAGTTTGTTTATTAAAAGTTTAAAATTAATATGTTAACAAGGAAGCTTTATGTTATTTATTGCAGACATATATAATTTGGTATAATTCTAAACAGCAACTGCTTGTAGGAAAGTGTTACCCACATCTCTGTATTTCTAACATTGAGACACAGAAACCAAGCCTTGGATCTTCAGAAGAATATCTTTATGGACATCAGTGAGCTATGCAATTTGTTTTTCCTTTATATCTTCTGCTGTTTTAGTAAATAAAACCCAAGCAGATCATTAAGGCTATGCCTGGAACTGAGAAAAAATTTGTTGATGAATGGCTCTATGCATGGATAATACGAATAATAGCCACCATTTATTAAACTTCTGTCACATTAGATTTCAATCAAATCTCTTAAATTAACTTGGGAGAAAACTTTAGCCAGAATTAGGGAGGATTTTTACTCGTTTACAAGAGGGTGCAGGGAAGATAGGGGTCTGGGGTCTAGAAGTGTATCCCTTGGGGGAATAGGGAAGTTGGATCCACTACAAAGGAAAAATTACAAGTACTATTCTCTCTCTTTAAAAAAATGTTCAATTGAATTTACTGTGGTGACATTGGTTCACAAAACCATACATGGTTGAAGTGTATGACTCAACAAAATATCATCTGTACTTTTTGCCCCAAGCACAGTCTGTTTCTGTCCCCATTTCCCTTTTCTGCTCACTTCACCTACTCTTCAGCCTCCTTTCACTCTGGCTAACACCAGACTGTTGTCTTTGTCTATGTGTTATATACCTGTATGTGTGTGTGTGTGTGTGTGTGTGTGTGTTTGTGTAACCCCTTTACCTTCTTTCATTAAGCCCCCCAAACACTCTCCCTTATGACAACTGTCAGTCTGTTCCATGTATCCATGCCTTAGTTTCTATTTTTGTCAGTTTTTTTTATTCATTAGTAAATGAGATCATATGGTATAGGTTTTCTCTAACTTATTTCACTTTGTATAATAATCTCCAAGTTCATCATGCTGTTGTAAAAAGTAAGATTTCTTTCTATCTTACAGCCAAGTAGCATTCTATTGTGTAAATGTACCACAACTTGTTAATCCATTCATCTATTGATGGGCACTTAGGCCGTTTCCAGATACTGACTATTGTAAATAATGCTGCAATGAGTATAGGAGTGCATATATTCTTTTGAATGAGTGTTTTAGGTATTTTCAGATATATTTCCAGAAGTGGGATTGTTGGGTCAGAAGACAGTTCCATTTTTAGTATTTTGAGGAAACTCCATGCTGTTTCCACAGTGGTTACACCAGTCTGCATTCCTACCATCAATGTACTACGGTTCTCATTCCTTCACGTCCTGGCAATTGCCTGCTTTTTGTTGATTAATTGATGATAGTCATTCCAACAAGAGTGAGATGATATGCCATTGCAGTTTTAATATGAATCTCTCTCATGATAAGTGATGTTGAGCACTTTTTCATATGTCTATTACCCATCTGTATGTCCCCTTTGGAGACATACAGTATATATTCAAGCCATTTACCCATTTTTTAAAAATTATGTTGTTTGTGTTCTTGGTGTTGAGTAATAAAGACCCCAAATAGCCTCAGTAATCTTGAAAAAGAAATGAAAAAGTTGGAAGTATTGTAATACCTGATATCAAACTATACTACAAGGCCATAGTAATTAAAACAGCCTGGTACTGGCACAAGAACAAGCATATAGATCAATGGAACAGGATAGAGGGTACAGAAATAAATTCACACTTTTATGGTCAATTAGTATTTGAAAATTAGAAAAGAATACACAACAAGGTAAAGACAGTCTCTTCACTAAAAGGTATTAGGAAAATTGAAAAGATATGTGCAGAAAAATGAAACTAGACCAACTAACACCATGTACAAGAATAAACTCAAAATGAATTAAATACTTATATGTAAGTCATGAAACCATAAAAATCTTAGAAGAAAACATAAGCAGTAAAATTTCACACATTTCTCATAGCAATATTTTTGCCCATATACCTCCTTAGGCAAGGAAAACAAATAAAATATTTTTCTTTGTTTTGTAACAAATGGGGCTACAACACATTAAAAAGATTTTGCACAACCAAAGAAACTTGTTTATTTCTCTTTGATGAAAAAGAAAGTATTTTCATCAACAAAATTAAAAGGGAACCCACTGAATGGGAGGACATTTTTGCAAATGATACATCTGATAAGGGGCTAATTTCCAAAATACATAAGTATTGCTCCCTTGATGTCAGTGATAGGGGCTGATGAATACAGAAATTTACTTCCAGGATATGGTGATTGTCTGCCCTTAACACACATAGCACCTGCTAGTTGTGAAAGCAGTCATCACATCTTGGGGTGATATTATTACCTAACCATCAGTAACAGTGTCCCACTCCTGTCTACTCTGAGATTGTGCATGTACACAAGCTTCTCGAAGCCCCACTGGAATGCTGGGCTCCTGTCAAATGAAGAGAAAGTCTAAGCAGGGGCATCACTGGCTTTGAGGAAGACCGAAAATTTAATAGACAAAGGACTCTTCTGGAAGCTCATGGGTCCATGGTAGAACTATGTCAGTCAGACAAATGCAGTATGAGAAAAGTAAGAGGATGGCATGTATGAGACATCTCCTAAATACCTTCCTTTTAGAGATAAAAAGAAGAAACAGGAGGAACCCAGACTCAGAACAGTGGATGTGTTATAAATGTATAACCAAACTGTAATCCTAAATGTAGGCTTTGTCCAGTTCCCTGTAAGACAGCTAACAGTGCTTATTTATTATTATAGTTTTTGTATTATTGTGTTTAGACTTATGCTTAATGATATAATTATCTAGATTTCCTTTGCGAGATAAATCTTTTTAAATGCCTGCTTTTAAACTGACTTCTTAACTAAACACCTTTGTTTCCTGGTACTGACAGATATGGCTTGTGTAGTCACAAGCATTCATGACAAGCATATGGCACTAGAAGAGTGGTTTGTAACTTCATGGTGGCATGGATTTGAATTACAAAAACCAGGGGAAAAGTAACAAGTCGCTGAGCCTGGTCTGTTCTTGACCATCACCAGCAAAACAATGTTCTGTCCCAGTCATCCCATTTGCAATGGCAAACCAATGTTTTATTTTGAAAGCAAGTAAAATAGGACCAGAGACATTGAAATAAAGAACAAACTGACAGTAATCTGTGGGGAGGAGGAAGGCAGATAACAGAGGAAAGAAAGGGACGGGTCATCAAGGAACATGTATGAAGGACACATGGACAAAGACAATGGGAGGGGTAGGATTAAGGGTGGGGGTGTGTGGGGCAGGGGAAAATAGAGACCACTGTACTTGAACAACAATTTAAAAAAAGAAAACTAGATAAAAATTAAAGATGTCAGTTATTGCTGATGATGAGAAAGACAAAAAATTAAGTAATTGGTAAAATTTATGTCTTTTAGAAGGAAAAATTGCTGGTAACATTTGAGAATGCAGTGTTAAAGCAAGTTTCAACTTGTGGTTTATGATATGATTGGACCTTCTATAGGTTATATGAGGAAACAAGAAAAAAAAGCTTTTCTAAAATGACTTTAGTGGATGCTCTGCTCTGTGCGAAATATACTCATCTAATTTTTTTTTCATCAGAGAAAATTGGAGAGTCATTTTAATCGAGGTTCAGGAAATGTGTAACTTTCAAAAGAAATACAATTTTAAAGACACTCAGCAGGTATTCCTTTATCATTATTATCTCCATTTTGTTATAATAAGCTAAGTTCATCTTTAACCCAAGTCATAATACACAGAAAGATGGGTATGGTAGTAGCATATTTGTTTCAATAGATTTACACAAAATGCACTCTATACTTATAGAATCATTGAAAGTTTTAAGAGATCAATTTTAATTTTCTTACATGTTACCATTCTTTATGGGGAAAATTATATACTAGAGTGACGTTCACAATATTGGAATTCCAAGAACATAAGACATCTCCACTTACAATATTAAAGACATATTTTACCTCCAATTATTTATTTTATTTGGCAAAAGTACTAGAGTTCCTGTGTTTATGATATATCTTTAATGGGGGATACAAACGAATGTAACAAATGGTTCCTGTATGAAGTACCTGATAATCAACTTGGGAAAATGAGCTACAGAGACAAATACCTGTAAAAACAAAACCAATTACAATTTGAAAAGATAGCAAATATCAACAACTAAATGAATACTGCAGAAAATAAGGATTTTAGGAACTCACCAAAAAAGGAATCTATGAAGCTGACTGGTCAAAAAAAAATGGTGAAAACTATACTTCAAAAGAATCACTCTGGTTTTTATTTGTCCATCTTAGCAAGGCTACAATGGTAGCAGCTGCTATCTGAGCTTTGCTGTGCTGCCCACAGACAACAAGAAGAAACATGCTGGTAAGTCACCCAAGAAAGACAAATCTGGGGGCAAGGCTGAAAAGGAGTTGTCCAAATACAAAGTTCAGGACAAGCTCAGTAACCTAGTCTTTTTTGACAAAGCAACATATGACCAACTGTAAGGAAGTTCCCAACTATAAGCTTATAACCCCAGCTTTTACCTCTGAGAGACAGATCTGCAGTTTCTTGGCCAGGATAGCACTTCAGAACCTCCTTGCTAAAGGATGTATTCAACTAGTTTCAGAGCATAGAGCTCAAGTCACTTAATCAGAAACACCAAAGGTGGGGATGCGCCAGCTTCTGGTGAGAATGGATAAACAGCAAGTCCCACCAGCTGTGCATTTTGAAAAATAAAACTTTATTAAATAGAAAAAAAAGAATCACTCTGGCTATTCTGAGGCTAGACTATAGTTGGAAAAAGTAAAAAGAGACAAGTAAAGAAACTACATAGTAATCAGGCTGGAGATTTTGGTGGCTTAAATCAAGACAGCAGTAGTAGCAGTGGTGAAAAGCATTGGATTTTGTTTATATTTTGTAGACTGTATTGATAAATTTGTTAATGGATCAGATGAGGAGTGCAACAGAGACAGCAGAATCAAAATTTGCTCAAAGTCTTGGCCTGAAAGAATGCAAGATTAAAATTATCATTTACTGAGTGAGAAGACTTCAAAATGAATCACTTTGGGAAGAAATTCAAGAATTTGAGGAGATGTCATGATAAAGATGAATATTAGTATACAAATAGTGATTTTGACTACATAATCGGTTATATGAGTCAGGAAAGTTTAGAGAAGAGGCCTCCACTGGAAATACAATTTTTGGTTTCTTTAGAGCATAGATGGTAAAAAAAAATTAGACTGCTAAAATCACCTAGAGCCGGAGTGTGGATACAAGAAAAGTCTGAAATCAAGTTCTGGGGCAACGAATAAAATATGATTTTTTAAAAAAGATTAGGGAAATGAGCAAGCATAAGTGAATGAATCTGAGAGAGTGGCCAGTAGCAAAAGAGAAAATCTAAGAAAGTAAGATGTTCTGAGGGTGATGTGAGGGCATTGTTCCAAAAGAAAAAGAGAGGTGAACTGCATCAGATGATGCACACGAGTAAAGTGAGATGAGGAGGAAGACTTGATCTTTTACTGAAAATGCAGAGCAGAACAAACCAAGAGGTAATGATACTGGATGCTTTATTTGAGTGGGAAGTGAAGTCATGAAGAACCATGCTAGGAATGGTGCAGGAAAGAGTGATATTGAACTATTTCTTAAGAGGGAGCTGCTACCATGTCTTTAAAATGACTATATCAAGAAAGAGTAGAGGTAGGAGATTTGGATGACATAAGCCTCAAAGCTGGCATTGGGTAAGGAGGACAGTGAATAATGTAGAGTGTCAGTAATGAGGAAGTACCTGCCCAACACTAGGCCCAGTAATCTGTGGAGTACTGGGAATGGCAGGACATTTAATGACCCTTTTATGAGGCTTTAAATATCTGTAATATCCAACCAAACATCCCAACCCCCATGGATTTTTAAATGCCCTTTAAGAGTAGTATTATGGCCCCTGGTTGAAAAACACTGGACCTAGTTCCAAAGCTCATGCACTTTCTTGCCTTTTGTTGGCACTGTATCAACTATATAATCTTTTCAAACTTGTAAAGTTCTAATTACATCTACATCGCAATTATCTTTACATACCCTAACAAGACCATTTTATTTTATTTTTAAAAGATTTTATTTATTTATTTTTAGAGAGAAGGGAAGGGAGGGAGAAAGAGAAAGAGAGAAACATCGATGTGTGGTTGCCTCTCATGCATCCCTTACTGGGGACCTAGCCTGCAACTGAGACATGTATGTGCCTTAGACTGGGATTCGAACCGATAACCCTTTTGTTGGTAGACCCGCACTCAACCCACTGAGCTAAATCAGCCAGAGCCTAGCAAGTCCATTTTAATTGTGGTTGGCGTGTCTTCCAGGAGATTCTCCTTTTTTACTTAATCATGCGTAAGACATCTGTTTTATTGATTTACATTTTTAGCCATGGACTCCTTTGCTGAAATAAGTTATATGGAAGCATAAATTAATAAAATAGATTAAATAAAGCTTTTCTGTTTTTTCTATTTTATTTATTTTTAATAGAGAGGGGAAGGGAGGAAGAAAGTGAGGGAGAGAAACATCAATATGTGGTTGCCTCTCACACACCTCATACTGGGAACCTGGCCTGCAACCCAGGCATGTGCCCTGACTGGTGATCGAGCTGGCGACCATTTAATTTACTGGCTGGTGCTCAATCCACTGAGGCAGACCAGCCAGGGAAGCTTTTCTATTTAAATAATAAGGGGTTGTGTATGCTTTGGAGGGGGCGACTGGAGAAAAAATAGAATAGCAGGTTTTGAAAATAAACTTTTATACAAAAGGATGACACTCTGATAGAATTTTAGAGCCCAGTGTGTGGTGACTGGTATTTATAGAAATTATTCTTTCTGTGTGTGGTATTCCTTAAATTATACTGCCCAGTAGGATACACCCATTCTTCCAACATCTACCAAAGCTAATGTTGAAGATAACTCTAATGGAACAGGAATGTTTAATAGCTTTCTCAGGGCTTTTGGAATGGACAATACAGCTGGCAAATCTGTTATTTAGTATACCACAGACTGAAATGCCTGAATCTGAAATTCACAGAACACTGAACTGGAGTAAGGATATAAATAAGGGTGTCTCTGTTGAAATGTACCTAGAGGGAGGTGAATAAGACTCTCTCCTTGAACAGATTTTAGACAGACTCCCCTGCAACCTCTTCTCAGCTAGGTTTGACCTTGGGATCCCACATACATCCTTGCTGATTCTGATTCTAGTAAGAGTCCTGCTAAGTTAGTTTAGAGTGAATGCCACACCATTAATATATGACCACCCTAGCCTGCCTTCAGTAAAAATTCTATTAAGTCAATTTAATGAAAATTCTTCTAGTCTTATCCTCTTACTAACTTTCCATCTACTTATTCCCTCATGCTGTTGTCTATGAATTCTCACTTGTCCTTATATTTGCATTTGAACTCAGTTCTATGCTGAAGTCTCTTTTCCTCCATTGCAATAGTTTCTCACTAAAATCTGCCTTTGCGGCTTTAACTGGTATCTGGCTCTGATTCTCTTTAATAGAGGAGAGGCAGGAGCTAAGGTATTGTGCCTAAATTACAATAGCTAAGGCAGCCAGCAAACTACAGACTGCCAAGTCTAACAACTTACTTCATTCTTCACTGTGATTGTGTAAATACAAATGTATGCTAGTGTGTGTGTTTCAGTAAATACTATACTTTATAGTATTACTATAAAAATTAAATGATTATATATGATAAACATCTAGTAAGCATGCTACAAAGATTTATTATTATAATTCCATGGTGCACATGTAGGGAAGAAAAAAGAATAAGAAAACTGTGGTGATTATGACTAATCATGTAAGCAGTCTCATGTCATCAATTTGACACAGCTCTGCCTTTTACTGGAAATAGATTATTTTAAGTACCTTTTCATTATAAGATAATTGTTAACAGTAGTACATGGACTATTTTCATACTTTAGATTCTATTATCTGTTTATCCTCACTCTTCAGAACATGTCACAGTCCTGAATCATCATGCCTAAAATTATCCCTTGACAAACTTTGGTCCTTTTTATAATGAAAACATATTAAAGTGGAGTGTATTTCTTAAAATGGCCTTTCTCTACCCCTTCTCTCTCCTCCTCTCCTGGGTACCTTGATGTTTTATAAAACATTTAATTTAGGAGAAAGACTAGTCACCACCACATGGCTTTCATATAATATTTTCTCCTCCTTTTTCCCTCCCTGAATGCTCAGTAAAACAAGAAAAGTGTGTAACTATCAGAGTATGGGGCGGGGTTTCCTCATGACAACTTATTGTCTTCTTGATCTCTGAGGAAAATGGAGATGTTGATTTAATTCAGGGGGAAGCAAATCAAATCCTGAATATGATTAGGTTAGCCTATGTTCCCACACCACCCAGTATCTCTCCTATACATTCCCCATTAGTTTTCAGAGTGATCTGAGATTTCACATACCAACTTTGGAATATCTTCCCCAAGGCAAAAAGTAAGTTGGATATATTCAGCAACTTATTCACATCATTAGATTACCTATACAACTTTTAACATGTTTATCTTTGAAAGGTGGTCCCTGTGTTCTGTTTCTAAATTGTAACCAATAGAATGTGGCTTAAGAGATGCTGCCTAACTTCTGTCATCTAGGTCAGAAAATGCTCTACTATCTTCCACCTGGTTATCTTGGGATACACACTCTATGGGAAACCAATGATCATGTAGAAAATCTAACTACATGGAATATGCATAACAGAGAGATTGCATGTAGGCATTTCTGTTGACAGCACAAGCTGAGCTACCAACCCACAGCCAGCATAAATCACCAATCATGAGAGTTAGCCATTTTGAATGTCCCACTTAGTCAAATCTTAAAATAACTGTGGACATGACCAATATATGATTGCAACTGTATGAGAGAATTTCAATCATTAAAATATACACCAAACCTATGAATCCAATGTAGTTAATGAAGAAAATTCTATTTGCTATTAAATATTTTTAAATGCTCCAGTATCAATATGTACAAGGTTTGCATTATTACATTCTCAGAGCCAGAGTTATACAAAATTAAAATCTTTATTAAATATTATATTGACATTTCTAGGTTACTTGTTAATTCTAAGTAACTCATTCAATATAAGAGGCTCAAGGCAAAACAATCAAATTTTATTCCATATTTCAGGGTTCAGTGCAGAAGAATCAATTTTATTTCATATTTTCAATTCATTTGACATATATTATAGAATTCCTGATAAATACATTCATTTCTGTAGAAAAACATTTATTAAAAATTAATAAAGTAGGTCAATTTTATATTTCTTTTGAGGCTGTTTTTAAAATTAACACTTACAGAAACATGCTTGATTAAAAGATAAAAGCTGCTTCTAATTTTAAACAAACACCCAGTATTATATTAGGGATATTAATTAAAATAAACTCAGCCATTAAGTACATGTAAAATAAAAGTATTGCTTCTTCTTTGTTTCCTCTGTACAAATATTTTGATGTACTTTCCTCTTTGATTCTCTCTTCCTCTAAATATCAGGGCATAAGTAAGCAGACCTTATTTATTATATAAGAAACTGCATCTTATGCTACACATTTTCTCATAGTAACCATAGCCAAATAACCACAAAGACATTAAAAACATCAAGACACACAGTAAGAATACAAAATTAAACCAACTGCTAATATGAAGAAATTAATCTGTAATTATCTTAGTGTTCTCTAAAGGCCTAGAGAAAATAAAAAGTCAGCCTGGGAGTCAACTTGGAATTGGGTTGTAAATGAATAAATGAATAAATGTAGGGAAACAAAGAAAGCAAAGCTTGAGCTCCAAATATATTACTCTGAGAAGCTGAGCAAGACTTAAATTCAATATTATCAGTTTCATTGTGGGGAATAGAATGGTAAGCAAAAATGCAAAATATTAACATTAATACTACTACTATTGCACTAGAGTCCACCAAAATTAGGATGATACCCCCCATATTGAAGGAAAGTCTTATTAGCATCTGAATTAAATTGTATATTTACTAAGATGTGACATACTCCTGTTCTTCCTTACCCTCTTTCTGACCCTAAATGTGGGCCTGTTTTCTGTTTCCAATTAAGTAACTGTAGGCAGAGTTTCAGATCACATTTAAAGCCAAATTATACTAATTAATTTTTGTTCAATTTAGACATAAATAATCATTGTGGCATTCTTGCAGAAGACTCATACATTTCATTTTAGATATTTATTGAGAGTTTTCCTTTGTGAGCATCATCCAGAATTTTAAGACTTGTCTTGATTGTAATCTTTTACAACTGATGATTGAATTATTTAATTGTATCTGTCAAAAGCAATCACAAGTGAGGCAATGGAGAATGGAATTGTTTTATTTTAATAGAACTTATTTGATTACTCAGTTTCATCAAATTACATGCAAGATGATATTACAGGATGATTAATTAGCAAGGGCACAAATATAATAGTTAAATTACTCTGAACTCTATGATCTATTTTTTACAACCAAGAAAGAATAAAAAATTTACATGTTTAGAGGCCCATAAAAGCTATGAAATCAGTTTAATTTATTATATTTTAGGTGGAATATATCTGAAATATGTTTAGTTAATTTTCACCTATACTAGAAACTTGTAACGGTGATCATTTAAAATAGACTCCTAGTAGCAAAGGCTCTGGGCAAACTCCAAGTGCTATGAAGACCAGATGAACATACAGAATTGAATGAAAGAAAACCAATTTCCTACCCCAGAGGCAAATTTCTCAGAGTAAACATGTAGTATAGTACAGTGTGCTGCTTACCAAATCAGCAGAAATTCACTGTTGTCCTCCTGATTCCAAAGGAAATACTTTCAACCTTACCAAACTAGGAAAGTTAAGAACATTTCATTAATTAACAGAGGAGTTCATGTCCATAACTGTTTCTTTTGAGCTGATTAATGCAATAAGTAAAATCCTTTTTTTAAATAAACAATTAACTTTAAAAGGACTCTCCATATATATAGATGCAATGACTTCATCCGGTAAATAAGGATAAGGATTGCCACAACATAAAACAAACATATGGCTGTTCTCTTTTAAAAATGTTTTTTAAAGTTCCACAACATTACCTGATTACAAATACTAATTACTTATACATTCCAGTAATCACCAGAAACCCAAGAAATATCCCAAGGCTCTCGTGTTACCTAAGTGTACTCAAGGCAGATTTACATTGAACAATTACTGAAGACATCACAAACTTGTTTGTTACTGTAGAAATAAAAGTGCTTGGGGATTTCCATTCTTTCCAGGTATACTTACTAAGACTCTCTTACATGCTTGGCACTGTACTGATTGCTAGGGATACCATGATTGAACAAGTTGCCACAGTTAAAAGTGCACTTTTTGCATGATATATACTTAATACATTGAATGAATGATAAAATGAAATAATGACTGAAAGCAACCTGATCCATTATTGAATGGAGTGGTCACACTGTTTCTTAGATTTGAAAATTCAGCACACAGGACAGTTTTTGTTTTTTAGGGATTTGTGGGTTTTGGGTTTTTGGGATCTTGTTTTTATTTTATTTTATTTTTGCTTTTGCATTACCTGGATGAGGTGATTTTTATATCTCTTTTTTTCCTTCTTATCACATTTCTAGATACCCTAGAAATTTATAGTAACCATCTTACAATACAAAATTTGGAATGGATCAATTATTGATATCTCTGAGCAGCCTGTTGTAGCCACAGGCTTCAAAATATCCAGCTTCGATTTCTACATGATTAACTTCTTCCATATGGATCAGAACTAACTTCAGAAAGTAGTGACCATTCTAAGCATAGACCCATCAGTGAGACAGTTAATTTAAGCAAATAGACCAATACAGAAAACAGTGATCACTGCTCTGTGTTGCTTCCTGACATTTTTTATCATCAGCATAAAGGCTTGTGTCATGCCAAGTGACTTATAATGTAATTGCTTTTCTTATTTCTTAACACAAACAAATCAAGTCTTGTTACCACACAAAAAACCCACATAATATGCCTTGTATCTATTCATATATTTTGCATGTTCTAAATATTATCCACTATTTTTTAGAAAAATCATATGTTTTTGCCACATGTGGTATGAATTGACCCAATGTATTTTTAATTAACAATTAAACCCTGCATAGTGTGGCTCAGTTAACTGGATATCCTTTTGGAAAACAAAAGGTATATGGATCATTCCTGGTCAGGGCACATGCCTGGGTTGCCAGCCAGGTCTCTGGTTGAAGTGTGTATGTGAGACAACCAATGGATGTTTCTTTTTTGCATGGATGTTTCTCTTCCCCTCTTTTTTTCTACCTTCCCCTCTCTCTAAATAAATAAATAAAATATTTTAATTAACATAATTTCTCCTATTATCTAAAACAATATTTATATTCTGTTCTCTAATAAAGGCATAGACAAATAACTTCTAATACTTATGAAATAGAAAAGTGATTTTTATTTTTCTTAACAGTAGAGATATCATAGTCTTCCATTGTGGTCTCTCTTTTTTCAGGGGTAACCACAAGGATTCAGACTTTATTATACCTTTTGAGGAAATATTAGTGTTCCACAGAGCTATCATATAACTACCAGCAAATTTCATTTCACTATTGAAATTGCTTCATTTTTGTTGTTCTCCTACAAGAGTACATTTTGAAATCTGATCACATGTTCATTTTGCTACAAAGATTTTCAAAGTACATAAATATCTTATTCACTTACAGTCTTCCCACATTTCTAAGTGTCCATTTTAAATTTACACTTTAAAAATATTTTAATACACCTGGCTGGTGTAGCTAAGTGAATTGAGCATGGGCCTGTGAACCACAGGATCATGGTTCGATTCCCAGTCAGGGCACATGCCTGGGTTGCAAGCCAGTTCCCAGCAGGGGACTCATGAGAGGCAAGCATACATCGATATTTCTCTCCTTCCTTTCCCCTCTAAATATAAATAAAATCTTTAAAAAAATGTTCTTCAGTCTTTTAAAAAATATTTTAATATAAGGATCAGTAAGTGCCCAGGTAGACAGTGAATCCCTGAATTATCTTTTTGATCTATTTTCATAATTTCATTTATGTATTCACTAATCAGCAATTCCCAAATTCTAACACGTATCATTTCCTCTGCTAGGTATTGGGTCTTATGCTCTAGGAGCCAAGAATCCTGTCAGCGAGAGAAATAAATATGAAAATATGACAACAAGAAATATTTGCTGTAATTGCAAAGGTGGTCCTGTGGGCACAGAAGACTGGAACAAGAAATTGGCATAGTAATTCTTTATTGAACAAATAAATGAAGAACATTGTCAAAATCATACTATATTACCCCACTTTAAATAATGGATAGAACAATTAGAAGATCAGAAAGGAAATAGAACCACACAGTAAGCCAACTTAACCCAACCAACACCTGTAGATCGCTCCATTCAACAGCAGCAGATACATATTAATTTCAACTGCATATGAAACACTCTGTGGAATAGATGACATGCTAGGCTATAAAACAAGCAATAATAAATATAAAAAAATACAAATCACACAAAGTATGCTGTTAGACCACAACAGAATGCAATTAAAAGTGAACAACAGGACTTCCACCAAGATGGAGGCGTAGGTGGAAGCACTGTGCCTCCTCCCACAACCAAGTATAAAAACAACAAAGTTTTACATCAATTTCAAAGAACCTATGCACCACAATGTTCATAGCAGCACAATTTACAATAGCCAAGAGTTGGAAGCAACCTAGGTGCCCATCAGTAAATGAATGGATCAAAAAATTGTAGTACATATACAGAATGGAATTCTATGCAGCAGAGAGAAAGAAGGAGCTCCTATCCTTTGCAACAACATGGATGGAACTGGAAAGCATTATGCTGAGTGAAATAGGCCAGGTGTTGAAAGACAAATACCATATGATCTCACCTTTAACAGGAAGGTAAACAACAAAATAAACAAGCAAGCAGAATAAAAACAAAGACACTGAAATAGAGAACAAGGGGACAGTCACCAGAGGGGAGAGGGAAGGAAATCTAAGGGGGAAAGGGGGAGGGATTTGGGGGGACAAATGTGAGGGACGCAGGGATGAAGGCTGGGGGGGTAGGGGGCAGGTGGGGAGCGCGGGATGGGGGGCTTGGATAGGAGAAATAGACAAAAAACTGTACTTAAAAAATAACTAAATTTAAAAAATGAGGAAAAAAAAACCAACAAAGTTTTAGCAACAAAAACACAGCCAAAACCACAGAAAATTGAACTTCACAGAAGTCTGACAACAACAAATTCTTCAGCCAAACCAATAAACTGGTGAAGGAGGGAGTGGTGAGACAGACCGTGCAGGCCCCAGTGGAAGGAAGTGGCAGAGGGGACCACGATTGTCCCTCTCTGACCCCGCCCCCACCTACAGCATCATAAACCAGCAACCTGGGTGGCCCCACCCTGGTGAACAACTAAGGCTCCGCTCCTCATACCTAACAGGCACAAACAGATCAAAACATGGCTCAAGAAGAACTTAGAGCCCCAGAGCCGACAAATCTAAGAGATGAAGAAATAGCCAAACTTTCAGATGCACAGTTCAAAACACTGGTGATCAGGATGCTCACAGAACTGGTTGATTTTAGTCACAAATTAGAGAAACATATGAAGGGTAAACTAATTGAAATGAATGGAAATGCACAGGAAACCAATAGTAATGGAAAGGAAACTGGGACTCAAATCAAAGGAGTGGACCAGAAAGAGGAAAAAAATGACCAAACAGAAAAGAATGTAGAAACAAGAATTCAAAAAAATGAGGAGAGGCTTAGGAACCTTCAGGACATCTTTAAACATTCCAACATCAGAATTATAGGGGTGCCAGAAGGGGAAGAGGAACAGCCATGAGTGGAAAACTTATTTGAACAAATAATAAAGGAGAACTTCCCCAATATGGCAAAGGAAATAGACTTCCAGGAAATCCAGGAAGCTCAGAGAGTCCCAAAGAAGTTGGACCCAAGAAGGAACACACCAAGGCACATCATCATTACATTAGCCAAGATTAAAATGAAAGAGAGGATTCTAGAAGCAGCAAGGGATAAGGGGACAGTCACCTACAAAGGACTTCCCACCAGATAGTCAGTGGATTTCTCAAAAGAGACCTTACAGGCAAGAAGGGGCTGGAAAGAAGTATTCCAAGTCATGAAATCCAAAGACCTACAACCAAGATTGCTCTACCCAGCAAAGCTTTCATTTAGAATGGAAGGACAGATAAAGTGCTTCTCAGATAAGATCAAATTCAAGTTCATCATCACCAAGCCCTTATTATATGAAATGTTAAAGGGACTTATCTAAGAAAATGAAGATAAAAAATATGAACAGTGAAAGGACAGCAAACTCACAGGTATTAACAACCATGCCTAAAACAAAAGCAAACTAAGAGGATAGCTAGATCAGGAGCAGAACCATAGAAATGAAGATCACATGGAGGGTTAGCAACAGGGAAGTGGGAGAAGAAGAAGGGGGGAGAAGGTACAGAAAATAAGTAGCATAGATGGCAGGTAGAAAATAGATAGGGGGAGGGCAAGAATAGGAGGGGAGATATAGAATCTAAAGAACTTGAGACACGTGGTCATAAACTAAAGGGAGGAATGGTAGGGGAGGGGGTGTGCAGGGTGGAGGGGAATGAAGGGGGGAGTAGAACAACTGTAATGGCATAATCAATAAAATATATAAATAAAAATAAAATAAATAAATAAAAATAAAAGTGAACAACAAAAGAAAATATATCATAGGCAAATATGTGAAATTTACCACACAATCTTAAATAACTGTGAGGTTTAAGAAGAAATCAAAAATGAATTAGAAAACACTCTGAGTTAAATGAAAATGAAGACAGAACTTGCTAAATTTAAGGTATGCTACAAAAGCAGTGCTTAGAAATTTATCACTGTAACTAAAAATTATCTATGTTAAAAAACAGAAATATCTCAAATCAATAATCTAACTTTCCACCTTAAGGACCTAGGGAAAAAAGATCAACTTAAACCTAAAACTAACATGAGAAAATAATTAAGTATTAGAATGAAAATGAATAAAACGTAAGATGGAAAAGCAATAGATAAATGTCAATAAAAACAAAAATAGGTTCTTTGAACAATAAATCAAGTTATTAATGAACATTTAGCTACACTGACTAAAGGGAAAAATAAGGAAGATTCCACTAGCTAAAATCTGGGGTTAAAAGAGTGGGCAATATGATCAACCTTGAACAAATAAAAAGGATTTTACTGTAAATAATTGTATAACAACAAATTATATATCCTAACTGAGATAAAGAAACTGAAATAAAGAAAGACTCAAACTACTGAAATTGACTCAAGCAAAAATAAAAAATATGATTAGGTTTATAACATAAACTGCCTAAAATCATAATTGTAATCATCAACATTATCATCTATATAACTGACAGTATCAAGTACTGGGAATGATGTGGAAAAACTGGAATTCTCACATATTAATGATGAGAATGCCAAATAGCACAGACATTCTGGATAACAGTTTTTCATAAAATTAAATGTAAATTTATCAGAAATAATATCAAAATTACAGTGAAGGAAGTGAGGCATTCAGCTAAAGAACAAAATATAAGGTCGTGTCAGAAAACTCAGTAATCAGCCCTGGCCAGGTGGTTCAGTTGGTTGGACCATTGTCACATACACCAAAAGGTTGAGGGTTCAATTTCAGTCAGGGCAAATAACTAGGCTGCAGGCTTGATATCTGTTCTGGGCACATACAGAAGGTAACTGATCAATGTTTCTCTCTCTCTCTCTTCTTCTTCTCTCTCTCAATCTCTTTTTTTTCTCTGGAATCAATAAACATATCCTCCAGTGAGTATAAAAAAATAAACTCAGTAATCAAAATTAACATTATTTTAGTGTAATATTGTAAAATAGTAAAATTAATGCAAATATCCATGAAGAAAAATATGTACAAATTTAAATTAGAGAATCACTGTTAGTTATTTTTTTCCCTTATTTGTCTAACTCCAATATGTCTCAGCATAGCCCTGTCCAGCACTATCACCTAGATAGTTTTCTAGGAAAATGAAAATATGTTTACACATAAACCTGTATACAAATGTTTACAGCAATTTTGTTTATAATTGCCAAAACATGGAGGAATTACAGAAGTCTTTGAAGGCCTGAATAGTTAATAAACCATGGTAAACCCATGTAATGGAATACCTACTCATAAAAGAAAAAGAAACAAATCATTGATACCTGCAACAACTTGAATGAATCTTAGAAGCATTATGATAAGTGAAAGAAAATAGTCTCAAAATATTATGTGCTGTATAATTCCATGCATATGACATTCTAAACAAAACCAAATTTAGAAATTAATAACAGATCAGTGACTATCAGAGACTGAGTGTGAAAGAAATATTTGATGAAAAATGTGCAACACAGAGGAGTTTTTAGCAGTGATTGGATTTTTATGTATCTTTATTGTGGTGGTGGTGGTGGTGGTGGTGGTGGTGGTGGTGGTAATTACAGGAATATGTACTTTTGTTAAAACTCAGAACTACAAGCCAAATAGTAAGAATTTACTCAGTGAGTAAATATGTACATATATACATACATAAAGGCATACATACATACATACATACATACATACACAAAACAAGTCAATTTATCTCTAAGTAATTAAAAATAACCTCTTGGTATGTAAAGTGTTGCAGAAATTTATGACAGAACAGAGATCTCTGTGCTTTACTGCTCATCTAACATTACATTGGCATCATCAAATAAGATGCAAACCTTGAAAAATAGAATTTAAATAGATGGAAAGGAGGTAAGAAGAGTATTTTGGAAGTCTAAAGAAAATGAAGACAACTGAGAAGAAGGAATGCTTCAAATGATAATATTATGATTGAAATATATTTTAAAAATTAGAGTGGGAAATGGTTTCAATATTGTATATAATTGAAAAATACATAATTTCTTGTGACTTATTTTCAACTGTTCTTTGTTAATAATTCAAAGTGAGCAAGTGCTTCTAACATTTGTTCTGAGAATCATATTGATTACTGATGAAACCAGTTGAAAATGTTTTCCTAAGCCTGAAAAACTCCTTCAGAGTCATTGAATATATTTACATTTTTTAAAAAGAATCTAACAACTTGCAATATTTACAGTTAAATGGCATAAAATGACTTGGTGACAATATTACAATATAGTCAAAATGGCCAATTGAGAACCTGTGTTATCAAAGTTGAGAATTCCAGTTATAGTAGACAATCAGGCATTTCACTGTTTGTTCATTTTGACCTAAGTACATAAAATTTATTCATATATATCCAGTGCCTTTGTAAAAATTCAGTTTTTATGGTAAATACAGGAACCATCCTCAGCTCCATAAAGCAAAGACATGCAAGTCATGCCAAAATCATTCTTCTGACAGTTATAAAATGAAAAATAATAATAATTTAGGTCCTGATCTCCCAAATTCATATCTCTCTTATCTTTTTCAGCACCAGTGTGGGAAGTACACAGTATGACGTGGGGCCATAAATCTCACTTCTACAGTCATCAAGGTTTAGCTGTCTATAGAAAAAAGTTGGAGGGATCATGATACCTCACATCAAACTATATTACACGGCCACAGTAATCAAAATAGTCTGGTACTGGCCTAAGAACAGACACATAGACCAATGGAACAGAATAGAGAGCTCAGAAATAAACCCCTGTCTCTATGGTCAATTAATACTCAACAAAAGGGGCAGAAGCATAAAATGGAGTAAAAATATCCTCTTCAACAAATGGTATTGGGAGATCTGGACAGCTACATGCAAAAACAATGAAACCTGACCACCAAATTATACCATACACAAAAATAAATTTAAGGTGGATAAAATACTTAAATATAAGTCTTGACACCATAAAAGTCCTAGAGGAGAGCATAGACAGGAAAAATCTCGGGTAGCCCAAGCAACAATATTTTCACTGATATGTCCCCTAGAGCAATGGACACAAAGGAGAGAATAAACAGGACCTCACCAAATTAAAAAGCTTCTGCACAGCTAAAGAAAACATCAACAAAATGAAAAGGGAACCAACCATATTGGAAAATATATTTACCAATGATGCCTCAGACAAGGGTTTGATCTCCAAAATATATAAAGAACTCACATGACTCCACTCCAGGAACATATACAACCAAATTAAAAAATGGTCAAAGAACCTGAACAGACACTTCTCCAAGGACATACAGAGGGCCCAAAGACATATGAAAAGATGCTCAGCATCACTAGCCATCAGGGATGAAAATTAAAACCACAATAAGATACCATGTCACACTGGTCAGAGAGGCCATCATAAACAAATCAACAAACAAGTGTTGAAGAAGTTGTGGGCAAAAGGGAACGCTAGTGAACTCTTAGTGGGAATGCAGACTGGCGCAGCCATTGTGGAAAACAGTATGGAATTTCCTCAGAAAACTAAAAATGAAACTGCCTTTTTACATGGCAATTCTGCTGCTGGGATTATACCTAAGAATCCTGAAACACCAATTCAAAATAAACTATGCACCCCAATGTTAATAGCAGTGCAATTTACAATAGCCAAGTGCTGGGAGCAACCTAAGTGCCCATCAGTAAATGAGTGGATAAAAAAATATGATGTCTTTGTACAATGGAATTCTAAGCAGAAGAAAGAAAGAAGGAGTTCTTACCTTTTGTGACAGAATGGATGGAACTGGAGATCATTATCCTAAGTGAAATCAGCCAGGCAGTGAAAGACAAAAGACCATGTGATCTCACTTATAAATGGAAGCTAAGCAACAAAACAAGCAGACAGACTTCCGCCAAGATGGAGGCATAGGTGGATGTGCAGTGCCTTCTCACACAACCAAGTTTAGAGACAACTAAATATTAGCAACAGAAAACATAGCCAGAACACAGAAAATTGAACTTTTCGGAAGTCCGTTAACAACAAATTCTTCAGCCTGACCGGTAAGGGGCGAAACCAGCGGATGGTGAAGTGGGATTGCACAGGAGGACTCGGTCAGATGGACTCAGGCGCACGGAATCCAGGCACAGGGTTGGACCTAGTGAGCTACCCAGCGAGCCACCAGGTGAGCGACCTCAGGGGAGACAGCGGGGGAGCGGTGCTGCGTGTTGACTGTGGTCGCGCATTTGTGCGCGGGCAGACAGGCGAGGGAGTGGGCGGTTGGACCGGGGCCCAGTGGGTCCCCGTGGCAAGCGGCAGTGGAGGGGCGCTGCCATTTCCCCGCTCTGACCCCACCTCCACATACAGCGTCATAACCCAGCGACTCTGAGTGGCCTGGCCCAGGTGAACCACCTAAGATGCTAATCCTCACCCAGCTGTGAGAAACAGCAGAGGGGGTTGCCATTTCCCCGCTCTGACCACGCCCCCACATACAGCGTCACAACCCAGCGACCTGGGAGTCCAAGGCCCTGCTTCTCACACTTAAAGGGCCAGAACAGACCAAAAATGGCGCAAGATCTCAAAGCCCCAGAGCCCATAGATCTAAGTGATGAAGAAATAGCAAAACTCTCAGACGCACAGTTTAAAACACTGGTCATCAGGATCCTCACAGAACTGGTTGATTATACCAACAAATTAGACAAATATATGAAGGCGAAACTAATTGAAATGAATGGAATTGCACAGGACACCAATAGCAATGAAAAGGAAACTGGAACTCAAATCAATGGAGTGGACCAGAAGAAAGCAAATAATGGCCAAACAGAAAAGAGTCAAGAAGCAAGAATTCAAAGAAATGAGGAGAGTCTTAGGAACCTCCAGGACATCTTTAAATGCTCCAACATCCGAATTATAGGGGTACCAGAAGGGGGAAAGGCACAGCCACCAGTGGAAAACTTATTTGAACAAATAATAAGGGAGAATTTCCCCAATCTGGCAAAGGAAATAGACTTCCAGGAAATCCAGGAAGCTCAGAGAGTACCAAAGAAGTTGGACCCAAGAAGGAACACACCAAGGCACATCATAACTACATTAGCCAAAATTAAAATGAAGGAGAGAATTCTAGAAGCAGCAAGAGCTAAGGGGACAGTCACCTACAAAGGAGTCCCCATCAGACTGTCAGCAGATTTCTCAAAAGAGACCTTCCAGGCAAGAAGGGGCTGGAAAGAGGTATTCCAAGTCATGAAATCCAAAGACCTACAACCAAGATTGCTCTATCCAGCAAAACTTTCATTTAGAATGGAAGGACAGATAAGGTACTTCTCAGATAAGATCAAATTCAAGGAGTTCATCATCACCAAGCCCTTATTATATGAAATGTTAAAGGGACTTATCTAAGAAAAAGAAGTTAAAAGAAACATGAACAGTGAAAGGACAACAAACTCACAGTTATTAACAACCACACCTAAAACAAAAGCAAACTAAAAGGGCAGCTAGATCAGGAGTGGAAACATAGAAATGAAGATCTCAAGGAGGGTTAGCAACAGGGCGGTGGGAGGAGGAGAAGGGGGGAGAAGGTACAGAAAATAAGTAGCATAGACAGTAGATAGAAAATAGATGGGGGGGCAAGAATAGCATGGGAAATATAGAATCTAAAGGAACTGAGACACATGGTCATAAACTAAAGGGGGGTAATGGTGGGGATTGGGGGGGTAGGGTGGAGGGGAATGAAGGGGGGAATAGAACAACTGTAACAGCATAATCAATAAAAAAAAATTAAAAAAAAAACAAGCAAGCAAAATATAACCAGAGACATTGATATAAAGAACAAACTAACAGTAACCAGAGAGGTGGAGGCAGAGGAATAATAGGGGAAGGACCATCAAGGAAAATGTGTAAAGGACATACGGACAAA
This sequence comes from Artibeus jamaicensis, assembly GCF_021234435.1. Classification (NCBI taxonomy): domain Eukaryota; kingdom Metazoa; phylum Chordata; class Mammalia; order Chiroptera; family Phyllostomidae; genus Artibeus; species Artibeus jamaicensis. The sequence continues at coordinate 1,342,284 of NW_026522028.1, read as the reverse complement.
GCCAAAAGGGATAATTCATGGGTGGGAGGTGGGGATGGGTGAGGCAGGGGGTGTGTTTGGGGAAAAACATTGACAACTTTACTTGAACAATGATAAAAAAATATTTTAAAAGTTTAGCTGTCTGTGTTGGTTAGACAATATTAACATTTATTGTGGAACAATCTGACTTATTCAAACAGAAACATAACATTTCTTTAGCATGTGGTGGAGAAAATTAAAATAAAATACCAGCCAGTTCCTAAACAACATTTCAAATATTAGAGGGAAGGGAACTTAAGGGGAAAAAGGGGGAGGGATTTTGAGGAACAAGTATGAAGGACACAGAGATGAGGACTGGGTGGGGGGAATGGGAGGGAGGGGGGAGACCGGGCGGGGGGGTGGGGTGGGATGGGAGAAATAGATAAAAAAATGTACTTGAAAAGTAACTAAATAAAATTTAATATTAAAAAATAAATAAATAAATAAAAACAAATATTAAATATAAAATTAAATTAAATTAAATAACACTTATACTCTACCAAAGTGTACTTAAAATATGTTGTCCATGTCCATGTGAGAGAGGCTGAAATGTTATTGTCATGTGGTATATAATATTACAAGCACAATAAGGGCAGTTATTGTACAGCAGGAATAAAAACAGAGTTAGTATGTCACTGAACCATCTGCTTAGTTAAAGCATTTCATAAAATAGAACCTTTAAATATCTGTGAAAAAATCCATTTTTGTTGAGAAATAATATGCATTGAGATAGCCATTGATAACCAAGAGAAATATTTTCCTCACAATCAATATCTGGTTATTTCCTTTTGCCTCTAACTTTTTTTTCTTTTCATCTAGCAGACACTATTTTTTCTATATTTTAGTGACTATGCAAATGCATAAATTTTGAGCAAAAAAGCAATGCTGCTCTGACTTAAGCAGCAAAAAAAGATGTAATGGGATTTTCCATCTTAAATTCTGTTTTGCAGTTAAGCATAAATTGCTTTTGGAAAAGTGAGGCATGTATTTTTTGCTTGCTATATTACCTCCTCTTACTTGTCAGCCTAATGTCAGTAATAAATTACTTCAGGAAGCTGAGCCTTTCAACTTCAATAACCGGGACCACTTCAAGCTCAGTGATGACCAACATTATGGGAAACTCCCACATCCTATCATGTACTGTATTATCACTGTGACTTGAGACACTGAATAAACTAAGAGTTGTGTAAAAAAGCGACTCATTTGGAAAACAAAGAAAGAGAACCATAGCATGCTAAATCAATGCCAAAGTGAAAACATAAGCCTTGAAATTTTTGGAAAGTCATTATACTTTTTAATTTTTTAAAAGTGTGTGTGGTTGTCAATTAGATTTCAGAAAGAATTTTTATGCTGCATTCATATTATTGTTTCCACTTGGGTGATCATCTTGCAGGGCATCTTACGTGGTCTTCACTTGTCTACTAAGAGCTGGTAGCACATATGTAACAGAGCCTGCACATTTAACCAGCAGAGGATACTTTATAAAGAATACAGAGAAAATTTTGAAAATAAGGCTGTTTCAGGATAATAGGCATGATGCATGAGTTTTTTGTTGTTGTTGTTCAAAATAGTTGATTGTGAAACTGTCATTTTAACTCTTTTTTGTTTACATGTCAAAATGCCCGATTTCTGCTAATACTTGCAAAGTCTCATGTCATTGCTTGAGAAAAGCTTTTATTTTTAAAATTAAATTACATTTACTAATGACCAAAGACACACTAAAACATAACACTCTATTTTTAGTATCACTTCAATTTATTAAAGTTGCTGAGATTGTAATTCATGGTAGAATAGGGCCAAACTTTTTTTAGGTCAAACGGTAAATTTGGTGCTTGTCAAAAAGGGAGATTATGCTTTTCTGACTGTTAGCAGCTATTGAGCTGACGGCTTCCTGCAATTTTTCCTAGGTTTAGTATGTGTGGATATGCACATAGATACTACTGAGACAAGATCCCAAACATAGACAGTAATCTGTAATGACCAAGCCACATGGGTATAATAAAGAGAAGCTGCAAACAACTTGTTTGGGCTCATATACAAATGATACAGAGGCTTTTACTGTTGATCTGTTATGGGAAAATACTCCAAGAACTCTCACCAGTGTGGTAAGTTGGGTTTTGTTTAATATACATGCTTCAAGGGTTGGCTCAACCTAGCCAAGCGTTTAAGGTCTACCAAGATTGTCATCATATTCTTTAAGCCATACTTAAAGGATTAGCCCCTTTTCAATGACAATTGTGATTATGGTAGTTTCTTTGAGTCTTTTGTGGATAAAAAGCTAGTCATATTAACCTTGGGAGGAACTAAAATTTAAGGTTAAACATATATGGAGTGTATAGTTATAAGGTATACTCTATGTAACCTTGGACAAATTATGTAATTCCTTTAAGTCTGAAATTAAGCAACACATATAGCACATAACACAGTATTTGGTATATCATAAATTCTCTAGATATATTAACTTTCTTCCCTTGCTGGTGTTCATTCTACTGACAAAATGCAAAATAAGTTAAATTATAAGTAAAGGTGAAATAATTTCTGAAATATATAAATGGTTACTATCAGTGTATCTGTGGATCAAAAAATGAGTTCCATCTCAATCCCACGTTATTGACATCCCTGTTATAATTAGAATAGCTTTGGCAAGTGGATACCTTTTTTAGTCATTTTTTACTTTTTCACACTTTTAAAAATGAGTTAGATTTTTATATCCACTAAAATAACTTTCTTTATGACACTTGCCAGTCAATCACCCATTCCACAGTCAACTTCTCTTCCAATTTTTTTACCATGGGTTAGTTTTGCCTGTTCTACAATTTTATATAAATGTCATCACACAGTATGAGTATGTACTTAATTTTTTTCACACAGTAAGAAATGTTTAAGACACTTGAAAAATAACTAAATAAAATTTAAAATAAAATAAAATAAAAAGAACTGAATGGTAAAAAAAAGACTCATACATGTTAATCCACATATCACTAGGTTATTGTTTTTTTATTGGAGAGTGGTACTCAGTACTATAATCAGAGGACTTTTTAATCCATTCCCCTCCATTTTTGAACTTATTTTTCTGTCAGTGATTCAGTTTGGAATGTACTATTGATCACTGATTAACTGATAAAAAGTTACAGAATGGAATATAGTCAATAATGTTAATCTCACAGGTTATGGAGCCAAGTGGGTGCTTGAGACAGCAGGGGTACGCTTTGTACAGTGCATGGTTTTTCTGGCCACTCTGATATGTATGTGACAGTGGTGTGGAATGGTATTGAATGTAAACTGTGTTTTAAAATTTTTTCAATATATCCTTACAGAATATGGAACAATATACTACATAATAGTCTTTCAATAAAGGCTTGTTGAATTTTTTGAAGTTAAATGTGGATATACAGAGTGGATTCAGATAATGAGATACTTGTGACCACTTCTGCAAACAGTTTACTACACAGTACTACAACTGTTCATTCTGTACTTCGTTAATCTCTTAGAATCTTTTTCTATTTTTATCATTGGTTAATTAAATATACACACACAGATTTGAACAATGGATCGAATTACCATGATGTCTCTAAAAAGTCCAGATTATTTCTTCATTGTTCATGGGAACAATAGAAGCAACATAGTCTTATCAGTGGCTGGATACCTGTTTTAAGATTACAAGTGTATTCTGTATTAATTGTGTCCCAAGTGATGGACTCATAAGTACATGTGAGTCTTAGAAGCACTTTTGTGTGCTGTGTTTTTTTAAGTTGTCACATTAAGTGTTGCAGAAAACTACCCACTCTGCTATGAGTGTCCACATGACAGGTTTTCACCTTGTTCATCACTGTCTGCTGCCTCCTGTCATGTCATAGAGGGCTGGTCAGAGGCTGGCCTGCCAGCTTCAACAATGGGGCCAGAGGACCTGACTGGGCCATCCCAGGTCACCACTGTCTGGCCATGGGTCCTGGACATTCATCCATTCCCTCTGAGCAGCAGTTCCCTCCTGTGTAATATGGGGATAGATAGTAAGAGTTCTTCCATATTTGGGTTTTCCCAAAGATGAAGCCAGTGTGTGCCAGTAACTTCTGTACAACACAGGGCCCAGCGCAGAGTGCGCCCTTCCCAGTAGCTGCCTATGTCTCCCTCCCTGTAGGCCAGACCTTGAATGACTATAAGACACTTTTATATTAATGTGGTTTACATCATCTCCCATTTCCTGGCAGAGAGCCAATCAGCTATCTCAAGCAGTTCCAATGACAACAAATGCATACAATATTTGACATAGTTTAACCCATTTTCACTATTATCATGCTCATAATGAAGAAACATTTAATACCTGTGATTTGACTTATGAATCTATCCCTGAAGCAATGTGGAATTCACACAACATGGTAAATGTGTTTTTGCCATGTCCTAAGTGTGAAGTGAAGAGAATTCTGTGCCTGCAGAGGAAGAAAATCTGCTGCTTGTCTGGACTTGCAACATTTCAGTTCCTGGAATGTTTTTTTTTTCTCTTATTGTATCTTGTGAACTTGGTTAATGTCAGTAGAACCTGATCTACTTTTAGTATGCTGATAGGGATTGAGTCAATAATGTTTCTGAGCCTGGCTAAGGGTGGAATCCTTAAGATATTTTTACCAGGGTCATAACTGGTACTATGAAACCTCACAGTAAACAAACTATTGGGACTCTGGTGAGAACTCACCACTGTGATCTTGCTGCATGGACCATAAACATCTTGACAATACTCGTACCCTATTCTGATTCAGTTAAGCATAAAATACTATGAGAACAATTGGAAGAGCAGCTGAGCCATATCTGTTGAGACTATTTTCTAGAGTCAGAAGACATTAGAACTCATTTCAAAAGATAGAGGAAGAGTTGTCCAGGCAAAGTTGGATATCGGGGGTGGGGCACAGTGCATGTACTAAGGAGAAGGAGCATTATGAATGATGTCACCAAAGCATGAAAGAACCTGAGATTTGGAGCAACTGCAAGGGATTGTGTGACTTCTTTACATTTTTTCAACTTTAGTGAGGTATGCTTTATGTCATAAACTGTATCCACTTAAATATGCAATTTGATAAGGTATTTTTTAAAATCTACCTTATTGTGATTATTTACATACAATAAAATGCACATATTTAATTATATGGTTCTCTAAGGGGTTTTTAAAGATTTTATTTATTTACTTTTAGAGAGAGGGGAAGGGAGGGAGAAAGGAATAGAAACAGCAATGTGCGAGAGATACATGGTTGCCTCTCTCATGCCCCCAACTGGGGACCTGGCCCACAACCCAGGCATGTGCCCTGATGGGGAATCGAACCTGTGACCTTTCAGTTCTCAGGCTAGCACTCAATCCACTGAGCCACTCCAACTCAGTGGCAACTCAGACATGGCAATTCTCTGAGTTTTTTAAATTATGGTATAAAACACATAACATAATACACCATCTTAAGCATTCTTAAGTTTACAGTTTGGTAATATTAAATATATTCACATTGTGGTGCACAATCTATTTTGAGTAACAATAAACCCCTTGCTCAACTGCCTGCATAGGACTTCAACAAGGAATATAATGTAATATTAACCTTTAAACTTTTCATAGCACTTGGATTGAAAGTACATGGGTAATGAGGATTTTGATTAATGGAACTCATACTTTAAAATCATTAGAGCAATTTTATTTTCCCCCATGTCTATCCCAATAAACTAAATGCAAATACTTTTTTCCCTCACCCATCATGAAACTCAAGCAGGCTTCATACTGTTTTTCCTCATTTATACATAACAGAAAGTCTTGTGGTCACTATAAATAAGGCCATGGACACAGATAAATTAATAAATTGACTGTGCCCAAGAAATTTGTATGTAGGACAGAAATAATTAAAATAAAATTCCTTTCATTCTGACTGTGAAAATCTGTCCCCCACCCTTATCTAAAAATACATAGCACACAAGGATCCTCCTTAACAATCAGCCCCATATTCATGCTCTCCGTGGTGGTGAAATGTTGACAGTAAAATAAATAAAACTAGTGCTGTTAATTTGAATGTTTTAGTCTGGTTATTCAGTTTTTATTTAATTAATTAACTGATTAGTTCATTTTTAGAGCTGCATAGAAGCTGGAGTGAAAGACATGTTTTTTTAATGTATTTGAACATACTTAAATAATGACTTAGTAAAAATTGTGAAAGCAATATACATGGAGACACCTCACAATGGAGTCCAAGTCGCCATCCCAGAGGAGCTGCCCTGCATGGCTTTCTCCTCAAGTCTTTGCATGGTTTCAAGTGGGAAAAATCACATTTGGATTGAGAAAAGCAATGTTTATTCCAAACAACAGCATGCAAAGCTAACAGGGAGGCAGCCATTCCGGCTGCCAGAGTAAAAATTAAAGATGTTATTTAGAATATGCTCCACCATGTATAGCTAAAAAATAACTTTGCTTGTTTGCACCTATAAAAATTCCTTCCTTGCCTTGTTAATGCCAGTGGGAGTTCCTGCTATCCATGTAATGATTTTCCTTCTCTCGCTCATAAGTACACCTTGCCTTAACCTCCTAATCATAACACTATGTGGGGTTCTGCCTGAATTAGCATTTCCCAGAATTGCAGTTCTTTTTTATCTTGTATAATCATTTGTTGCCTCTCAATGTGGCCTTTTATTTTTAAGCTCACAAAATAATTGAAGACCACAGAGAGAGACAAAACAACTTCTTTCCTTTTCTTAAATTGCCTGAACAATGACCATGTTTTAGAAGCATAACTTTCAAGAAGTAACAAATATTGTTAAGGCAGTCCCTTTGACAGCAGAATAATAAAAAGTCATCATGTCAAAGCAAACTTGAAAATAACACCGAACATCTTCCATCACCTATCAGATTGGCAAAAAAATCAAAAATAAAAATCAAAGTTTGGCCATTCACTATTTTGTGACACTATGGAGCACCACACAATGTCCTGCAATTGCTAGTGTCAAATGGTACCCCCTATGGAAGGAAATCTGGCAACATTTACCAAAACTACCATTCAATCCAGCAATCTGACCTCCAGAAATCTACCCTACAGAAACACCTGCATATGCACAAATCGAGAATCTGTTAGCTAGATAAATGATTTTGAAAGGAGTGAAGGGAAGTGATTTTTTTCTTTCCCAAGTAGGTATTTGGCAAAGAGTGAAGACATTTTTGGTTGTCACAAATGGGTGAGTGGGTGCTAGTGGTATCTAGTGGTTAGAGGCCTTGGATCCTGCTAAACATCCTACAATGCAGAAGACAACCCCCTAAGAAAAGAATTGTCTGTCCCAAATATCAATAGTGCCAATGCTGAGAAACCATAATATGAATCAATTCTTTTATTTAAATGATAAACTGTGCTACTTTCTGTTGTTCATATCTTCTCTTTTGCTTCATATTTCCAGTAAGCATTTATGATTTAGATTGGTTTTGCTTTGACCACTATGTGAAAACAATGAACTTAGATTCAGAATATGTTAATAATTACAGCATCACAAGGAAAGAGTCAAAGTGACAAAATAAAATCAATGGTGAGCATTTATTTACTGTCCCTTACTTAGATTTTTATATCCTTGCACTGAAAATCTAACTTAAAGATTTAAAAGCAGTAAAACATAATTAGATTTTCAACAGGTACACAAACACTAAATGGTACTACATTTTCCTCTCATTTTTTCTTTCTGTGAATATTCTAAATTTGTTTTTAGAGGGTTCTTTTATATAATTGCTGCCTAAACAATTGCTTGAGGCAAAGAGGTTATGCACCTTCACTGAAAATTGTGAGCTTTATGACACGCATGTGGTCATTGTACAGAGCCCAAAATCCTTTTAGATGTTTATTAAAAACAGCTAACACATAGAATATCAAAAGTGACTGCCTTATGAAAATGCTGTGCTGTGGTAGCTAACACATAAAGTTTATGTCTCCTTCTCAAAGAATGTGTACACATTTATACTTAAAAAAATGAAGGGCCTTTTAACTTTGTTTCTCAAAAACTGGAGTGTGCAAAAGCCTATTTTTAGGATTTAACTCTCCCTCTCCCTCTAAATATAGAAAAATATTTAGAAACTGAAAAACCTCTGCAAAAATGAAATCACACATTCCCTCAGTTTCTTCCTTTCTCTCCCTTCTGCACCTTTTCATTTCCCTTCAGCCTCACATTTTCACTGTACATACTAATCTACATCCAGACATGCAAATATATGTGTAGTTGGTATCTGCATGTATTTGCATTTAATTATTGGAACTTTTATGAAAATGGTAGTGTCAAATGAAGCTAAAGAATGGGAAGCTACTTTTAGTTTCAGAATCTGTCTCTATGGTTGTTACAATTATAATTATAAAAATATCCATTCGTAAACAGATGTGATTATCAACTGAGGGACACAGGGTGAAGCAAGTAAGAAATGGTGAATATATTTTCATTACATATATAGGGTCAGGCACAAAAATGCCCCTTTTCTTTTCGTATTAAAAATATTTTATTGCAAAATCATAGGCACGTAATTCTGTAACATTATGATATCACAGTCAAGTACACCATTTGGCATTTTAGGTGATATGTTTCAATTAGAACTATAAATTATTACATCTATGCTATTACCCTGCCAACCACACTCAAGCAGGCCTTACTTCTGCTGGACCCTGTATATCCCCCCTTGTCTATAACTCAAAAATATTGTATATAAACCCTTAAGCAGGGGGGGTACAGAATCACCATTGACAAAAAAAGTCGTGATAAAGCTACATTTTACATAGTATTTCAAAGCTGATCTGTTGCAGTCTTAGTATTTTATTTTAAAAGTCTTATTCTCAGTTAAGATACATGCCCAATTTGGCTGGAATGTATACAGTAGTTTTATGTGGATTGGGTAGATCAGAGCTTAGTCAGTAAAATACCACCTGGTTGTTGAATAAAATCAACCTCTTTACGATAAACGTAGCTGACAACTTGAACAGAATAAAGATAAGCTTCTAAACTAAGTATTTAACTTCAGTTGTGTTTAAACAGGTAAGTATATACTAACCTCTGTTGTTGTTTTCTCTTATCTTACAATATACAGGGGTGGGCAGAAGTAGGTTTATAGCTGTTCATATGGAAAATAATGCAATAGTTAATAAATAATAATACAAGAGTAAACTAAACTGGATTTCATGCACTTACAACTATAAACCTACTTTTACCCACCTTGTATAATAGTTAGCACAGGGTTACACATTCAAAGCACATCCCATTGTCAGTTTTTGTCAGTCACCTCCCATTCTCTGATGATTATCATGAACCACTAAGACCTATACATTCCACCACAGTTTAACTGTCCAACTGTGGCTAAATTAATGAATATAAAGTAGATAGTTTTGTTTCAATAGGCAATAACTATGTATACTCTGAAAACATTTTTATGATTTACATTTATATTTTCATTCCTTTCCCTCAGGAGATAGTGATTAAGGACTTTTATTGAAGTGAAAACTACGAATCTTGTCATCAGCCACTTATGCTCAATAAAAGAGAATTGATGATAATCTGCCAGTGACACAAGTGGTCTTCAAATGACTACTGTGATAACTGCTGCCATGAGTAAGTAAAGGAGGCTGTGAGAACAGAGGTTTTGGGACCCCAACTGCTAAGGATTCTTCAGGAGATCAATACAATAAACCCAAAGGGTAAGAGTTAACCAGATACAGAGAAGGAGAAATCCCCTTCTAGGTATCAGAACAGCTTGTGAGAATTTTCTGTGATGGAAACCAGCTTGGCCTATCTGAGGAAGAACTTATGTGGGTGCAATAGTAGAACTCCTCAAGAGATGAAGTGGGCAAAGTTGGCAAGACAATGCTGGGTATGGTGAAGATTTGGGACTTGTAAGGATAGTATGGGAGTGATGTGCTTTTTAAAATGGTAAATTGCGTAAAGGAGATTCAATAAGAGAAATTAATGAAGTTTCCCAAGCAGTTCAGGCCAGGTAGTTGCATGCACAAGGATGAGAAAAATATGTAGATTACATCAAGAACTACTCAGCTATGTATAAAGCAGGAGCTACATGGGAAATGATGACTGGTACCTAGACTCATTCTTATCACTTCAGTATTATATTAATCCTCCAAATAGATATAAATAACATTTAATCAAGCAGTTTTCAGAGAATTGCAGATTATACAAGTGTGTGTATAGCCATACAACACAAATGGTAAATATCATTTGGATGTGCCAATGAAGTCTTCATATTGATCAAAAGGGTAAGGGTCCCATCCAGATACTGTCACTGCACAATTGCTATTCAACCTAATGCCTGTATCATAGTGCCAAATGACAATAGGGCAGGAGCTCTGCTGGTCAAGGGTGCCTGTTACTTGGATAAACTTTCTCAAAACAATGATTCAGTTTTAATCAATATGGTAGAACCAGTACCTTTTTAAAAATATATTTTATTGATTATGCCATTACAGTTGTTCTATTTCCCCCCTTCATTCCCCTCCACCCTGCACACCCCATCCCCCACCATCCCCCATTTAGTTTATGGTCACACGTCTTAAGTTATTTAGATTCTATATTTTCCCTACTATTCTTGCTCTCCCCCTATCTATTTTCTACCTACCATCTATGCTACTTATTTTCTGTACCTTCTCCCCCCTTCTCCTCCTCCCACTCCCCTGTTGCTAATCCTCCATGTGATCTTCATTTCTATGGTTCTGCTCCTGATCTAGCTGTCTGCTTAGTTTGCTTTTGTTTTAGGTGTGGTTGTTTATAACTGTGAGTTTGCTGTCCTTTCACTGTTCATCTTTTTTATCTTCTTTTTCTTAGATAAGTCCCTTTAACATTTCATATAATAAGGGCTTGGTGATGATGAACTCCTTGAATTTGACCTCACCCGAGAAGCACTTTATCTGTCCTTCCATTCTAAATGAAAGCTTTGCTGGATAGAGCAACCTTGGTTGTAGGTCTTTGGATTTCGTGACTTGGAATACTTCTTTCCAGCCCCTTCTTGCCTGTAAGGTCTCTTTTGAGAAATCTGCTGAGTCTCATGGGAACTCCTTTGTAGGTGACTGTCCCCTTATCTCTTGATGCTTCTAGGATTCTCTCCTTCATTTTAATCTTGGCTAATGTAATTATGATGTGCCTTGGTGTGTTCCTTCTTGGGTCCAACTTCTTTGGGATTCTCTGAGTTTCCTGGAAGTCTATTTCCTTTGCCAGATTGGGGAAGTTCTCCTTTATTATTTGTTCAAATACGTTTTCCACTTGCTCTTCCTCTTCCTCTTCTGGTACCCCTATAATTCGGATGTTGGAACGTTTAAAGATGTCCTTAAGGTTCCTAAGCCTCTCCTCATTTTTTTGAATTCTTGTTTCTTCATCCTTTTCTGTTTGGTCATTTTTTTCTTCTTTCTGGTCCACTCCCATGATTTGAGTCCCAGTTTTCTTTCCATCACTATTGTGCATTTCCCTTCATTTCAATTAGTTTAGCCTTCATTTGTCCCTCTAACTTGTGACTAAATGGAGGCATAGGTGGAAACAGTGTGCCTTCTCACACAACCAAGTTTAAAGACAACAAAGTTTTAGTAACAAAAAATGCAGCCAAAACACAGAAAATTGAACTATGTGGAAGTTTGGAAACAACGAACCATTCAGCGAGACCGGTAAGAGGGGCGGAGGCAACAGCAGAGCGGTCAGGCAGGAAAGATCCCCTGACCCAGGCACACAGGCAGCTGTGGGAGGATGCCAGGTGTGGGGTAGCGACGGGGGGACCCAGTGAGGGAGCAAGGTGGCAGGCTGGGGTCACATATTCATGTGCAGATAAACCAGCAAAGGAGCGAGCAGTGAGATAGACCACGCAGGCCCCAGTGGCAGGAAGCAGCAGAGGGGACCGTTATTGCCCCTCTTTGACCCAGCCCCCACATAGTGTCACAACCCAGCGACCTGGGTGGCCCTGCCCTGGTGAACACCTAAGGCTCTGCTCCTCATACAGAACAAGTACTTTTTAGAAAACAGAATATTTGATTAAATGTGATAAATAATATAAACTATTGAACTACAGTAAATTAATTTCCAAATCAATAAACATTTTAATTTGTAAGAAGTATACTTATGGCAAACTCAAAAGAAATATCTCAATGATAGAGAAATGAATATCAAAGTATAAAGGAAATAGGTCCTGGCTGGTGTAGCTCAGTGGATTGAGCACAGGCCTGCGAACCAGAGGATCGAGGTTCAATTCCCAGTCAGGGCACATGCCTGGGTTGCAGGCCAGTTCCCTGCAGGCCAGTTCCCAGCAGGAGGCACACGAAAGGCGACCCTACATTGATGTTTCTCTCCCTGTCTCCTTCCTCTCTAAAGATAAATAAATAAAATATTTTTAAAAAAGTATAAAGGAAATAGTTATCCATGTCATTTCCCTCAATTTCTGTAGTATCCTGTGTTTTAATAATAATTATATGCATTTATTTAACAGAACATAATAAGCATATGAGAAATAAATGAAATCACTGAAGACAAATTTGAAATCAGGTAAAAATCACAAGGCACTCAGAGAAAATAAAGGATGATGGATAAATTTCCAGAAGCCATTCTTTGACTGTATAATTAAGAAATGTCAGTTCTTTACAAATATTCGGTAGTAAACTCTTATAGATGTATTGGAAAATACATTCTCCCATTTTGGGGGTTGTCTTTTTATTTGTTGATATTTTCCTTTGCTGTGCAAAACCTTTTAAGTTTGATGCAGTCCCATTTGTTTACTTTTTATTTTGTTCCCCTTGCCTGAGGAGATATATGGGATAAAATATTGCTACAAGCTATGTCCAAGATTTTGCTGCCTATATTTACCTCTGGGATTTTTGTGGTTTAAGGTTTAACATTGAAGTCTTCAATCCACTTTTTAATTTATTCACTAATATACCCAATAAGGGGATAATATCTAAAATGTATAAAAAATCTTACAAAACACAGCACAAAAAACCCCCAAAACCCAATTAAAATATGGGCAAAGGACCTGAATAGACACTTCTCCAAAGAAGACATACAAATGGCCAATAGACACATGAAAAGATATTCAATGTCACTAATCATCAGAGAAATACAAATTAAAACCACAATGAGATATCATTACAAATCTGTCAAAATGGCTATCATCAATAAAGCAACAAACAAAGAGTGTTGGAGAGGATGTGGAGAAAGAGAGCCCCTTTTTTACAGTTCCTGGAAATGCAGACCAGTTCAGCCACTGTGGAAAGGAGTATGGACATACCTCAAAAAATTAAAAATGGATCTTCTTTTTCGCCCAGTGATCCCACTTCTGGGAATGTATCTAAAGAAACCAAAAACACTAATTCAAAGGGACATAAGCACCACTATGTTCATTGAAGCATTCTTTGCAATCATGAAAATGTGGAAGCAACCCAAGTGTCCACCAGTAGATGAGTGGATAAACCACTTATGGGGCATTTGCACAATGGAATACTACTCAGCCATGAAAAAGAACAACATTTTACCCTTTGTGACAGTATGAATGGACCTGGATAATATTATGCTAAGAGAAATAAGCCAGTCAGAGAAAGATTAATACCATATGATTTCACTCATATGTGTAATCTAATGAACAAATTGAACTAACAAGCAAAATACAGACAGACTCATAGATAGAGAGGAGTATGACAGCTAAGGGGGTGAGGGAAGGTGCAGGGGTAGAAGGACTGAGCGAAAATGAAATAGGACTCACAGACATGGACCACAGTTTGGTGTTTGTAGGAGTGGGAGAGTATATGGAGACTAAATGATAATGGAAAAAATATCATTAAAACATTCAAAAAATCAATTGTAGTGGAGAATGCAAGTGATTTAGCAGGTACATGTATGGTTAGGCTAAAAATAAAGGCTTTTGAGTATAAAAAAATAAATGCCACCTCCACGCTCATATTTTTATAAAATTGCATGCATTTTTGTAGAAATATTTTTAATTTATTAAATTATTGTTCAAGTACAGTTTTCTGTCTTTTACTCCCATCCCAGCCCACCCCCCCAGTGCAGAGGTATTTTTTTTATATGTATTTACTTCACTTTCATAAGGTCACTTAAAAGACTGGGCATTTTTCATTAATTTAACTGCATTTTCCTCATCTATGGCTGGAAGAACAGGTGGTGACATAATGAAAATTGGAGAAAATTGGCTACACATCCAAGGATCTTCTTACATTTTTCTTCTTTTTAAGGTACCAGAAATGAAAAATAAAGGGACTTCCTGAAACATACGCATTTTATCTGTCTTTTAGCAATTAGCATTCAATTTTAAATCTACCCGAGATTTAGGCATGATATTTTTGTACTTCATTTTCATAGACTATTATTCTGCATAGTTCTGAGAAAACTCGCTGAAGATGGAAGTTGGCAGTGTAGTAAATCACTATTGCAGAATACCCAACTCAGGTTTAAATAATAATAATGGTAATATCTAACACGCAACATTCACTGAGAACAATGAACTTCCTAAGTGCTTCACACATGCATTTATATATTGAATTCTCAAAAACAACTTGCATAACATATACTGGCATCATTAAACATTAAGTAGAAGACACTAAGTTTCTAGTGAGGTAATTTTCTCAAGGTCATTACAGACCAATGGAAGAATGCAAGCTGTCTGACTTCAGACTTCTCAGCCTCAGATATCAGGTGTGTCACAGGACATAATTGCTGAGAATGTGCCATTAGTTTCATCACCTGGGGGTGTGCAGAATATGACCTATAACCTGTGTGATGGAGTGAGTGCCGTGGGCCTCAGGGTGAGAGACAAAGGGAAGAGAAGGCAGCAATAAAGGTAGTGAAATAATAAATCCATAAATCTAGCCATAAAAGCCAAGAGCAGAAATAACTTCAACTAGTTAAAGGGTAAATGCTGTTGATAGTTTGAGTAAGCTCATAACACAAATTTGAGGCATAATAGACAAAGTCAGCCTTCTTGTCAAGGGTGGTCCTATTAAACTGAGGTGGACAGCAGCCTTAATGAAACAAATTGATCGAGAAAACAATGAGGAAAAACAGAGCAAAATGTCAAGGTCTGGAGGATAATGTGAGGTCACAGGAGAACCAGTGAGAATATTCTCAGCACCTACTTGTGATTACAGACCAAATATTAACAAGAGAATATGTGCAATATACAAATGAAACACAGCAAGCTCACTGGCTGTGGATGAATTGAGACTAGCATGACACATAAATGAGCAAATCAGGCACACACACACACAAAGATAAGTTAGTCAAAGAATAATGTTCTTGAGCTACAGAACTCTTGGGAAATAGAGCGAAAGGCCTTGAATCTGATGTGCAGTTAAACAGTAAAACACAGAGAACATTCCGGAAATAGTCACCAAACTACTCCCCAGAGAAGGACAAAGAACATGTGGCCAAGAGTTACTTAGGAAGAAAGAATACAAGCATAGGGAAGATTCTGCCCATGGAGAATGATATGTAACCTTATAGAAGTGACAAGTGAAACAAAGTCTAAATATCTCAGGAGAGAAATACCCTGACAGCAGAGACCAACTCATTTAATAGAAAAAATGCAAAATAAAAATGTTGGCTGGATGTTCATTGAACCTGTTGACAACAGAGTCTATTTTTTGTTCACTTTATACTCTCTGACACTGAGCACCGCATCTGGCAGCAAAGGATGCTCACTCTGTTGTTGAATGATAAAGGAGTTAAAGTGATCGATGGAGTGGGGGTTGAGAGAGAACAAGGGGGTCCTGACATTTTTATTTGATGAGGCTTGATACTTTAATTGTACTGGGGGAAAGAAAATGATACAAATAAAAGGAAGCAAATGAAAAGTGAATGATAAGAATTCTTATCTCTTACTTACCATGTTTACATAGAAGAGCTTATTCACTCCCCCAAATGGAAAATTATGGAATAAGAAAACCCCAACTTCAACCTGCCTCCTCCCTCATAACTTGCCATGGAAGGAAAAGCAACATATGTGATCAGTGAATTTGGGTGAAGGAATGGAACATGTGCAGATGAGTAGACCCTTTTGTTCCTTTCCAAATGATTTGAATCCAGGATGCACACTTTCCCTCCTCCTTTATGTGTAGGTTGTTTTTCCCTGCAGGTAGTCTACAACTGAACAGTTTGGTATGACTCCTCTCAACACCGGTGGAAAGTATTAGTAAGCCCATTATGTCAAAAATTCAAAACTATTTTCTAATTCATCTTTGTAAATGATTAGCTGACTTCCTAATTTTCCACCTACATTATTTCTACACTTAATTCTCAGTTGGCTTTACTCTTGGATGAGGTAAAGCAAGGTCTGATTAATTGGTGATTAATGATTGTTCCTAAAACACCATGAGAGTTCAAGTCACAGAGTGAAGGGCCTTAATTTTCACCATGAAGGATTTAAGTGATTGTAGAATGGCAAAATAGCATGGACAATGTGACTCTTTCTAACACTATTTAATGTTCTGAGTAAACTGTAATTAAATATACTTCATGGGAAAAACAGTTGTTTTGCTTTTGCATATACCAAAGAATAAAATTATATTTAGATTTGTGGCCACGCCTGTCCTTTCATAAAGAAATAGGTGAGAAGAGAATGGCAAGCAAGGAGATATAAAAAGAGGGCAAGCAAGTTGGTTACATTATTGGAAGGAGGGGGGAGGGAAGGTATTAAGTTATTACTAGATGCCTCTAAGAAGATCAGACAAGAGAGAGGTCAGCTGATTTTATCAAATATTCAAGTCTCATAAATACAGAGAAAAATATTAAAGCTGAGAGGAGACTGTTCAAATCCACTTCTGGATAGTAGGACAGGCTTCAGGAGAACAAAAATGAATATTTACAAGTTAAAGTGTCTTTAGCCAAAGAATCATGAGCTTATTGAGTTTGGTAGCACTCAGTAGAGAAAAAGATTACTTCAGAGAGAATAATGGGTGAAGGTAAGCCTTTCCATAGAGTTGTTTACAATAGCAATTATTATTTCAATTGTGAAAAGTAATAAAGCAGTAAAATTAGGGTCACGTTAAAATATATATTTTCAAAAGCTGTTTGAGAGATTATTTTCCTAATCTGCCTTTCAAATTTTCCAAAATGATGTTGGCAGATTCCTTATAGATCTTACTCATCTAGGAGAAAGTGGATGTTTCGGATAGTAACTTTATTTTTATTCTTTCAGTTTTATTGAGATAGGATTGCCATATAATAAGCACTATATAAAATTAAGATGTACAGCATAACTTGACTTACAATACATTCAATTAACATTCATCACCTCATATAGATACAAAAGATGTTTATTTATTTGTGATAAGAACTTTTAGGGTCTACTCTCTTAGCATGGTTCAAATATTTTAGGTAGCAACTTTCAATCAGTTCCTACTATCTGGTTAATAACTTCTTTACTTAACAACCTGACAAATTTATAGGTACTAAAATAGTGAGAACATGTTACAATGGGTTGTCAAGGAACACATATAAATGGCGCATGAACAAAGCCAAAGGTGGGTAGGATCAATGTTGGGAGGTAGGGATGGCTGGGGAAGGAGTGCGTGTGGGGGAAA
The DNA here is from genome assembly GCF_021234435.1 of Artibeus jamaicensis. Classification (NCBI taxonomy): domain Eukaryota; kingdom Metazoa; phylum Chordata; class Mammalia; order Chiroptera; family Phyllostomidae; genus Artibeus; species Artibeus jamaicensis. The sequence continues at coordinate 1,324,717 of NW_026522028.1, read as the reverse complement.
TGGAGACAACTGTGCTTGAACAACAATTAATTAATTTTAAAAAAGAAGTCTATGAAGAAAAAGGATGGTTTTATAATAGTGTGGACAACTACAAGAGTAAGAAAAATGGAGAAAAAATAGTAAGAACACATTACAATGGATATTATGTAGCAGCACTTAAGTCTATCATTTTTTATACAGAGACTCATTTTCCTTCATCAGGATAAGCTTCCAATAGAAATCAAGGTTTGAACACTTAATCCCAGATAAATTTCTAAAATGAACTTAACCTTTAAATTGCAGGTAACTGTAGCAGAATTACACAAAACAATCTTTTTATGCCTGGGTGAAACTGGACATTCCTAGAGTATATAAGTATCATTTGCATACTTACTTAAATTTAGTTCCATCTTAATCATGATATAGTTAAGAAATTTATTTAGCCCTGAAAATTGGCAATTAAGTGTTACACACTTGAACCCTGAGGTTAATCCACTCTAGTATCTGCTTTCCTGATCTGCCTATTAATCAGTTTTTGCTACTAGTCGAAGAAACAAAGCTTACAGGGTTTCATTTATTCAAAATTCTACTTCTAAAAGTTCTATTATTTTACTAAAGCAAATTCTGGATGCAGGTTACAGCAATATTTCCAAGATAAGTGGGTTTGCTTTCCATCTGTCTAATTTTAATTTGAAGAAATAATTCCACAAATTGAAGAGCAATTGAAAAAGTTGGTAATAGAAGATTCTACTCTTTCCATGTGGATATATTCCAATTCTATTTATAAATTTAAGCCCTAAGTGATTAATCTGGCAATTATTTACAATTACAAAATTAAGTTAGTCAAACAGATTGAAGGAGTTAGCAACCATTAATAATAACATCATTAAAGTATATGATCTAACAATAATGTCTCCTTTCGCAAAATTTGTATTACTGATTAGCCATAGAAGAAGGAAAGTTATGTGAGATATCAAACATTTTTGACATATGGAATATAATTGGGTGCATATAATAGGAACTATTCATTTCATAATTCTTTCTGCACTTTTAAGAAAAAATAATTACTTTCATCTCATTCAGTAAAGATGGGGAAGTTATTCTTACAATTGTAATTTAATGACCAAATAAACTGGCAAACAAAATAGAAACAGAGGCATGGTTGAAGACTGACAGCTGTAAGAGGGTATGGGGGGGAGACTGGATGAAAGAAAGGGAAGGCACTAGCCAAAGAACATATGTGCATGACACATAGACGGGGACAACACTGTGGTGATGGTCAGAGGGAAGGGGACGGGTGCTGGGTGGAGGTGGGCAAAGGGTGGAGAAAGTGGGACATCTGTAATAGTGTCAATAATACAAACTAACTAAAAAGAATATTTAACATTCCCTGAACTCTACCATGTACCTTTCAAGAGTACTGTTCACAAGAAACAGCACTCTCTGAAAGTCCTTTTCCTGGGAAATGACTCAGTCACCAGGAGACTGCAATTAGTAACTCTATTCCTTGTCTACTCCGTGGGGCTTGGAGAGAATGTCTAGTCTTAGTAGGGGGTGCTACCTGCCAACTAGAACCTGATGGGGTGTCTTAAAGAGTAGAGAAACCAGTCTGGAGAGGGAGATGGTGAGGCTGCCCAGGGGAGGGAGCGTGAGTTGCAAGCACATTGTGTCACCAGGTTTTGCCAGTGGAAGTGAAGCTCTTTCAGTGGATGGAGAGGAAAGTATTTCACTCACCCACACATGTGGGATTATGGTATGGCAAGGTTTATTTGGGTGGAAGGCTGCCCCCGTGTTATATCTCTATCTGCCCTGCCATGGCAAAAGTCCAGAGCAAGACCACAACAAAGGCCAGTTTCCACAATTATGCCATATTAAAGCTTAGTCCTTTGGAGTCCACAGACAGCTGCTAAGCAGTCTCAGTCCCCATCCAAACAGCTTAGCTTGTGTTCCTGGCTGCAATCTGTTTCTGTGTGCAGTGCTCAGCCTGCTGCCTGGAGCCTGCATTTGTGGTTTGCTAGGGCCACATGGTTATGGAAGTACAACACGTGAGCACTTGGGCTAGTGTGGGTTCCTACGTGAGGAGAGAGAGAGAGCTTCTTTATTAAGTTGGGATTATATTTTTACTGCTTGGAAAGGACCAAATGCTTTTTCAAAAAAAGACAATCAAGTTTTCAAGCTTTTGTGGGCTTCTGTTGGGCCCGCTTCCTAGCCAATGGATCTCCTTCTCAGGTTAGAGTGGCAGGCTTCTATGGCCAAGCACCTCCCCCTGCATCTTTTTGACTTCTACTGCCACTTGCTTATCTCCTCCTGCTCCTCCAAAACCACTACTGGAGCGGGGAAGGGAGGGGTTTTAATCCTTGGCAGGGCAATGCTGTGGTCCCCTGGAGTGTGTGAAGCTGTAGCTTCCTGGTGAAGTAAACAGGCTTATGCTCCCTGGTTGATTATGCTCAACAATGCCCAATTCCCTTTGCTACCTTCCTTATTCATAATTACCTAACTATGTAAAGTAACGCAGAAGTATACTTCATGTGTAATAGGTTCTCAATAAGTACTTTTGAATAGAGGGATAAGTTTCATAAATCTATAATAAAGTATGGCAGATACTGCTGTCTACCCAGTATTTATTTTTGTTCCTATTTTCAGATAATAGAAGATAATTAATTTTATCTGGGCCTGTCAAGAAACGTTTTCCAGCCTCAATTGCAGCTAGATGCATCCATATGAGTTGTAACCAATGGGATCCAAGTAGAAATTATGTGTGTATCTTCAGGTCATGGCTTTATAGAGAACCAGTTTGCTTCTCCATGGAAATAAGATTGTACAACTGATCATGCAGATGAGGACAGTGCAGTGGGTGGGGTGGGGAGGTAGAACAATGAGAGAAAAAGAATGTGAGTCCCTGGAAGATGCCAAGGGGCATGGGCACTATACTCCCTGGACCACCTAGAAGTCCAAGCTTACATGAGAGAGAGAAATAAGCCTGTTCTCTTTGTCACTGCTATTTGGTCATTGTTAAAATAGCTAAAGTACATTCCCAACTAACATGTATAATGACTCATTGATTTTCTGTTGAAAAAATATTTCAGCCTTACAGGTATGCATGCAAGAAAATATGCCTAAATGATTATGGTGTAATCTCATGTGAGTGAGATTAAATTGGGGAGAGGCTAATTTATGTTAGTTAACAAATTTCTGGAACAGCTAAAAATGAACATTTTTAGTTAAGTATTAGAAATAGCCTTTATTATAAAATGTTACAACTATTTTGCCTTCTCTCTCATAAGCCCTTCAGATATATCTCATTTATATTTTTATCATTGAAGTAATTACATCAGAACAGAGTTAATATAACTGCAAACTAAAACAAAATATATATGGATGAAGCAAACTAGGGAAGATATTTTTGTTCCTGCAGGGAAATTCATGTCCAATTTTGTGGTCAACTTGCTTTATAAATAATATATAAACATAGCCCTGGCTGGAGTGACTCAGTGGACTGAGCACCAACCTGAGGGCCAAGAGGTTGCTGGTTTGAGTCCCAGTCAGGGCACATGCCTGGGTAGTGGACTGGGTTGCCAGTTGGGGCCAGGTGAGAGGCAACCTATCAATGCATGTTTTTCTCCCTCTCTTTCTCCCTTCCTTCCCTTGTCTCTAAAAAATAAATAAAATATTTAACAAATAAAGTAAAGTAATATATAAACATAGGTTTTCTTACCCTTTAATTTAATGAAATACTGTTTGAGGAATTTCGCTTTCAATATGAATTAGGCTCATTCCAATTTAGTTCATTTGGAAACCAACTGAAAAAGTTTGCATCATTGGGGTTTGATTTGCCAGGCCATCATATTAACTTTTTGAGGAGCCTTAAGACTAAGTGTCAGAGGCATTATGAAGGCCCAAGTCACTGTCTGAAATTTAAATCAAGATGGTTTTGTCCATCTGTACGAATTGGTTGTTTCAGTCCTCACTAAATTTACTTGCAGACAAGTTTGGCAAAAAAAAAAAAAAAAACCCAAAAAACCCTGAGTTCTGAAGCTGAACTTTTAAACAGATCTTCTTCTAATTATTATTAGCATCTATCTGTAGCTAAAACAAAAACAGAAAAAAACATCCTGCTTGTTAAGCACTATATAGATTTCAGAAGCAAGCATCACTTTAGATGAGAGGAACAGAAAGAGAATTGCCTTGCCATTATGTTAGCAGTTCAATATTTATTTATTTTTTACTGGTATCATGCAAAACACAAACACTATGCTATTAAATTTGACTTGTTAGCAGGCATCGGATGCTTCTGAAAATAATGACTGACATGAACATAAATTGCTATCCTATTAGCAGGGTAAAAACACTTCATTACCAGTGCTTATCTAAAAAGATAAAGTGCCCCAAATCAATATCTTAGTATGTACTCAAGAGGACAAAATTTATAAGAACATTCCATGGCTTTTTCAAAATGTGTGTTTTCCATTTCTCTGACAGCATATTAATTATTTCAAGTGAAAACATGAATATTTGAGAAATTATACACATTTTAAATCATTTTGAATTAAAATTAGATGCCAAATTTACAAATAAAAAGCTGTAATTTACATGTAATACATGGCTTAATGCTTGATTATAAAAAATGCTTGGCATTGTATCTAATTTATGTCAAATTTTCTAATTCTTTGAATAGGAGGAGTTTGATCCAAGCTTGTGCTTCTCAAATTTAGTCTGCAAAACATGATCTCAAACATACTGCCTAAAGCAAAAAGATGCCACAAAGACAAAGAAAGAAACTAAAGTAGACTGAAAGTGGAAATTGCAGTTGTTACACATTGTCCTGTATTCACTGCTGATAGGATCACAATCAATGTCTTATAAATGTATTAATAATCTTAATTACTGTCATTTGGTAGTGTGACAACTAAGTGAAGATAGCAAATGTAAGAACTGAGCATTCATTGAACACTTCCCACATGATATATTGTATAAGAAAAGTTAAGTAGATAATCAGCACTTTGCAACTCAAGCACAGTACATTTTTATGTTTTAAAAATACTCATGATTGCACTTCTCTTACGCTGACATCTTTATTACAATGATCTGAACTCCTTTTTAAAAATACTGCACAATCTGTCAGTTTTGAGGCAAGACTGTTCAAAAGTAATTCACCAGTGAGGGTGACTTCTATCTTATTCTCTACCTGATTTCAAGAGAGAAGTATTTTCAGTTCCTTTAACTCTTCGTTTATGTGGTCATACTTGTGATCTGAGAAAATAAACTATATCATGAAATATGAAACTTTCTTGCTATACTTTATCTTGTAATTCCCTCTGGTATTTATATATAAGTGAACACCTAATATGAAACTATGAATATACAGGGTTCGGCACAAATGATGCCCCTTTTTATTACAAAAACTTTTATTACAAAATCATAAGCATGTAATTTTGTAACAAAACAAATATCCCACTCAAGCACACCATATGACATTTTAGGTGAAATGTTCAAATTAAAACTAGACATTATTACACCCATATGATTACCCTACCAACCACACTTAAGCAGGCCTTACTTCTCCCGGACTTTGTATATAAATATTTGAGTGAGCTCAAGTGCATTTGCATGCACACACACACACAAAATCTTCCCCTCAAAAGAGAATGACTGGTAACTGGTAAACAATACAAGACAACACAAATGAATACAAAATAATATAAAAATATATTACTATGAAGAATACATCTGAAAGATATAGGCTATATTAGAAAACACTAGATTAGCACATGGAAAATCTACTTTATGTATATAATTATATGACAAATGCCAACGGTCATAGTGGACACATGAATTTGTTCATTGTGGCAACAATCTCTAATTTATGACAATTTTACAAAAATTAGTGTGACACTATAACAAATGCTTTTATGCTTTGTGCTTTATAATTTTTCCTATTCAAGTAATTCTTTACTCAGAATACTTATTCCAATACAACTTATTAATGTATGTTTAAATTAATGTATGAAAATATTTTTAAAAATTTTGAATTGTCTTTCTGTTTACAAAATGAGCACTATTATGTTTTTTTTAATTTTTTATTGATTATGCTGTTACAGTTGTTCTATTCCCCCCTTCATTCCCCTCCACCCTAGCCCCCCATCCCCACCATTACCCCTCCTTTAGTTTATGACCATGTGTCTCAATTCCTTTAGATTCTATATTTCCCATGCTATTCTTGCCCCCCCATCTATTTTCTATCTACTGTCTATGCTACTTATTTTCTGTATCTTCTCCCCCCTTCTCCTCCTCTCACTCCCCTGTTGCTAACCCTCCTTGAGATCTTCATTTCTATATTTCCACTCGTGATCTAGCTGTCCTTTTAGTTTGCTTTTGTTTTAGGTGTGGTTGTTAATAACTATGAGTTTGTTGTCCTTTCACTGTTCATGTTTCTTTAATTTCTTTTTCTTAGATAAGTCCCTTTAACATTTCATATAATAAGGGCTTGGTGATGATGAACTCCTTGAATTTGATCTTATCTGAGAAGCACCTTATCTGTCCTTCCATTCTAAATGAAAGTTTTGCTGGATAGAGCAATCTTGGTTGTAGGTCTTTGGATTTCATGACTTGGAATACCTCTTTCCAGCCCCTTCTTGCCTGGAAGGTCTCTTTTGAGAAATCTGCTGACAGTCTGATGGGGACTCCTTTGTAGGTGACTGTCCCCTTAGCTCTTGCTGCTTCTAGAATTCTCTCCTTCATTTTAATCTTGGCTAATGTAATTATGATGTGCCTTGGTGTGTTCCTTCTTGGGTCCAACTTCTTTGGTACTCTCTGAGCTTCCTGGATTTCCTGGAAGTCTATTCCCTTTGCCAGATTGGGGAAATTCTCCTTTATTATTTCTTCAAATAAGTTTTCCACTGGTGGCTGTGCCTTTCCCCCTTCTGGTACCCCTATAATTCGGATGTTGGAGCATTTAAAGATGTCCTGGAGGTTCCTAAGACTCTCCTCATTTCTTTGAATTCTTGCTTCTTGACTCTTTTCTGTTTGGCCATTATTTGCTTTCTTCTGGTCCACTCCATTGATTTGAGTCCAAGTTTCCTTTTCATTGCTATTGGTGCCCTGTGCAATTCCATTCATTTCAATTAGTTTCGCCTTCATATATTTGTCTAATTTGTCGGTAAAATCAACCAGTTCTGTGAGGATCCTGATGACCAGTGTTTTAAACTGTGCGTCTGAGAGTTTTGCTATTTCTTCATCACTTAGATCTATGGGCTCTGGGGCTTTGAGATCTTCTTGCGCCATTTTTGGTCTGTTCTGGCCCTTTATGTGTGAGAAGCAGGGCCTTGGACTCCCAGGTCACTGGGTTGTGACGCTGTATGTGGGGGCGTGGTCAGAGCGGGGAAATGGCAACCCCCTCTGCTGTTTCTCACAGCTGGGTGAGGATTAGCATCTTAGGTGGTTCTCCTGGGCCGGGCCACTCAGAGTCGCTGGGTTATGACGCTGTATGTGGAGGTGGGGTCAGAGCGGGGAAATGGCGGCGCCCCTTCACTGCCGCTTGCCGCAGGGACCCACTGGGCCCCAGTCCAACCGCCCACTCCCTCGCCTGTCTGCCCGCGCACAAATGCGCGACCACAGTCAACACGCAGCACCGCTCCCCCGCTGTCTCCCCTGCGGTCGCTCGCCTGGTGGCTCGCTGGGTAGCTCACTAGGTCCAACCCTGCGCCTGGATTCCGCGCGCCTGAGTCCATCTGACCGAGTCCTCCAGTGCAATCCCGCTTTACCAGCCGCTGGTTTCGCCCCTTACCGGTCAGGCTGAAGAATTTGTTGTTAACGGACTTCTGAAAAGTTCAATTTTCCGTGTTCTGGCTGTATTTTCTGTTGCTAATATTTAGTTGTCTCTAAACTTGGTTGTGTGAGAAGGCACTGCACATCCACCTATGCCTCCATCTTGGCGGAAGTTCCCACTATTATGTTTTGAATTGTGAAAAATAAATATAATTTTAATTAATTGTCTCAAAAATCTTAAATATAAGATTATATATTTATATAGCACATATTTTTCAATATAGATGTAGGAGAAATTGCTAATGATCTTGTGAGAAATAAAAATATAATTTATTTGTACAGACATTAATTACACAAAGACATGGTATGAATATTTTCTTTGTGTCTCAGCTCTACAGTACTTTGATACTATGTGCACCAGAGGCCAAATAAATAGTGTACTTATGCTCCTCAGAAATATGTCAGGTATTATACTTTTAAAAGTGAGATGCAGCCCTGGCTGCTGTAGCTCAGTGAACCAAGCATGGGCTGTGAACCAAAGGGTCGCTGGTTTGATTCCCAGTCAGGGCACATACCTGGGTTGAAGGCCAGGTTCCCAGTGGGGGCCACATAAGAGGCAATCACACATTGATGTTTCCCTACCTCTTTTTCTTCCTCCCTTCGCCCTTCTCTAAAAATAAATAAGTAAAATTTTTTAAAAAGTGACTTGCACAGAAAATATATTGAACCTATGAAAGGGAAAACAATAGTGATAGAGTTTTTAAAATCTATTATGCTTTATGTTTTTTAAGATTTTATTTACTTATCTTTGGAGAGGGGAAGGGAGCAAGGAAGAGAGGGCGAGAAACATTGATGTGAGAGAGAAACATGGATCAGTTGCCTCCCATACAAGACCTGACCAGGACTGGACCCACATTCCAGGCATGTGCCCTGACAGGAAATCGAACTGGTGACCTTTTGCTATGTAGGGAACTGCTAGCCAGGGTTATTATGCTAAATTCTTGTTTTATGAATAATCTTGTACCTACTAAAACTTCAAAATTGGTAAGCATGGTCAAATTTATGTGTATTTGCAACATGTAGCACATTTGTATTATCATGAAATATCTAAAATAAATTTATTTTTCATTCTAAACTTTACAGGCTGGTATTGAAGACTCTGATTCTTGAATGTAAACTAAACGATCAACATGCAATTAGATGTAAATTGAAAGAATAATTGCGGGAACTATATAAACTATTCTGGTTATAATTAGGTTCACTGTGTTAGAGCCTTAAGTTGGAAATTAATGTGATGAAAATTACACTTATTATATCACTGATCTTGTCTTATAGGTCTTTAAGAAATTAGTGCCATGACAATGCAAGCATCACTCAATTACTATGAATTCACTTTCCATTGTATTTCCACTACAACAGGTAGTGGAGTCCTTTTTTGATGATCTCTCTCAATTGACATGAGCAGATGGGAATCTACAGAGAAAAAAGGTGGCTCACAGAATAACAACATCAAAAAAGGAACCTAGGTTTGAATATAACCTGAGTGATAGATACAGAAAACTAGACATACATTAATAAAAGTACAATATCAATACATTATCCAGTTGAAAGAGAAAATTCACAGTTAATCTCCAATGACCTACTAAGTAAATAATAGAGAATGGCTCTACATAATTTATATAACACATATTGTACAATTACATCAATGTGCTGTTTACAAACATCTGTTGATAAAAGTTATAGAATATCTTTGAGCTCTTTGACAAAATCGCCCAATAACTAGTAAACAGTCTGTTTCTGTATCTCTATTTCTGTATCACAATTTGGTTTTTCTAGTATACTACAACATAGGCTAGGTAAAGACCTCACATTTAATTTTTTAAAGATTTTATTTATTTATCTTTAGAGGGGAAGGGAAGGAGAGAGGGAGAAAAATATCAATGTATAGTTGCCTCTTGTGAGTCCCCCGCTGGGAACCAGCCTGCAACCCAGGCATGTGCCCTGACTGGGAATTGAACCGCAATCGTGTGGTTCACAGGCCCACGCTCAATCCACTGAGCTACACCAGCCAAGGCTAATTTTAATCACATAATTACCAAGCCAGCTGCATAAAGGGAACATGCCTAATACTCTACATCCCTAAAACTCTCTGGATCTTGAGCAGAAACTCTTAGGGGGGAAAAGATATGCAAGAAATTTATATTTTTATGTTCTTACAGGCCTTGTTTTAGACTGAAATTTTCTGCTTCACATTTTTAATTTGGGGAAAGGAAAACAGTGTCTGAAGAAGACGTAAGCAACATTACTGTTAAAATTCCAACAGAACAATATGTAGGATTGATTACAGAACTTTGATCAGATGACTATTATAAATTTTTAACTTCATCTCTATGGAAACTATACAGTCAATTATCTTCTAGAAATAAGAGAAATATCTTGACATGTTTCTAAAACATCCTGAAAATAATTTAGCAGTTATGAAATATTTATATATGCTGCATATTTTTCAACCCAAGAATAACAATACTGGAAGTAAAAAATGTGATGTTATTGTTAAAGGCACGGCAAGATATGTGGATTTTCATTAAAATTATTACAATTAGAACTATATAAATTATTGTCTTGGCTTTCAACCATCCTAGGTTTTAGAAATTTGAAAGGAGTGTTGCTTTTACCCTTACAATAAAAAAGAGCCCAACCAACCTCAAATTCGATGGCTTCTCTAAACAAATAAGGGCTACTTGAACACAAACATTGTGATACCACAACAGTCCCTCTGATAACCAAGATGGCGACCAAGTGGCTAATAGGCTGGCAACGTCTGTGCATCATCAATACTGTACACAAAGGGATTATTCACATCCTCAATGGAATGGAGCAGGACAGCTAGAGCTTTCATCATGTGACTCAGAAGTTAAAACTAACGAATTCTTTCTTTATGAAATTTTCCACTTAATATTTTTAAAACTTGGTTGACTCTGGGTAACTGAAACCCTAAAAAGAGAGGGGGGGGAGGGCTGGGATGGGAGTAAAAGACAGAAAACTGTACTTGAACAACAAATAAATAAATAAGAAACCCTAAAAAGAGGTATTGTTACCTCAATAAACATTTTTAAGAAATTCCTTTGCATCCAACAATATATTAAAAAGATCATACACCATGACCAAGTGGGATTCATCCCAGGGATGCAAGGATGGTTCAATATTCGCAAATCAGTAAATGTAATACATCACATAAACAAAAGCAAAGACAAAAACCACATGATCATATCAATAGATGTGGAAAAAGCTTTTGATAAGGTACAACACCCATTTATGATAAAAACACTCAGCAAAGTGGGAATAGAGGGAGCATTCCTCAATATAATAAAGACCATATATGAGAGACCTACAGCCAATATCATATTCAATGGGAAAAAATTAAAAGCTTTTCCACTAAGATCAGGAACAAGATAAGGATGTCCACTTTCACCACTTCTATTCAATATAGTTTTGGAAGTTTTGGGCACAGTGATCAGGCAAGAAGAGAAAATAAAAGGCATCCAAATAGGAAAGGAGGAAACAAAACCATCACTGTTTGCATATGACATGATAGTGTACATGGAAAATCCTATAAACTCTACCAAAAAACTGCTCAACCTAATTAATGAATTTGGCAAAACAGCAGGATACAAAGTCAATATCCAGAAATCAAAGGCATTTTTGTATACAAACAATGAATCAACAGAAGCAGAAATCAAGGAAAAAATCCGATTTGATATAGCAAAAAGAAAAATAAAATATCTGGGAATAAACCTAACCAAAGAGGTAACAGACCTGTATGCAGAAAACTACACAGCACTGAAGGAAGAAATCAGGGAAGACACAAACAAATGGAAACATATACCTTGTTCATGGATTGGAAGAATTAACATCACCAAAATGTCCATACTACCCAAGGCAATATACAGATTCAATGCAATACCTACTAAAGAACCAATGGCATATTTCACAGACATAGAACAAACACTTCAAAATTTTATATGGAACCATAAACGACCCGGAATAGCAGCTGCACTTTTCAGAAAGAAGAACAAAGTAGGAGGGATCACAATACCTGATATCAAACTGTATTACAAAGCCACTGTAATCAAAACAGCCTGGTACTGGCATAAAAACAGGCACATAGACCAATGGAACAGAACAGAGAGCCCAGAAATCAACCCAACTCTCTACAGTCAATTAATATTTGACAAAGGGGGCAGTAACATAAAATGGACTAAAGATAGCCTCTTCAGCAAATGGTGTTGGGAGAACTGGACAGCTACTTGAAAAAAATGAAACTTGAGCACCAACTTACACCATACACCAAAATAAATTCAAGGTGGATAAAAGACTTAAATATAAACCGTGACACCATTAAAGTCCTAGAGGAGAACATCGGCAAGAAAATCTCAGATATTTTACACAGCAGCATATTTACTGATATGTCCCCTAGAGCAAGGAATGTAAAGGAAAGAATAAACAAATGGGATCTCATTAAAATAAAAAGCTTCTGTGTGGCTAAAGAAAACGGTATTAAATTAAAAAGACAACCAACTGTATGGGAAAACATATTTGCCAATGATACCTCAGACAAAGGTTTAATCTCCAAAATATACAAAGAACTTACATGACTCCACTCTAAGAAGACATCTAACCCAATTAAAAAATGGGAAAAGGACTTGAACAGACACTTCTCCAAGGAGGACATACAGAATATCCAGAGTCACATGAAGAGATGCTCAATATCGTTAGCTATCAGAGAGATGCAAATTAAAACCACAATGAGATACCACTTTACACCAGTCAGGATGGCTATAATAGACAAAGCAACAAACAACAAATGTTGGAGAGGTTGTGGGGAAAAGGGGACCTTAGTTCACTGTTGGTGGGATTGCAGGCTGGTGCAACCATTATGGAAAACAGTATGGAATTTTCTCAGAAAAATAAAAATCAACCTGCCTTTTGACCCAGCAATTCCACTGCTAGGATTATATCCTAAGAATCCTAAAACATCAATTTCAAAGAACCTATGCACCACAATGTTCATAGCAGCCCAATTTACAATAGCCAAGAGTTGGAAGCATCCTAGGTGCCCATCAGTAAACGAATGGATCAAAAAATTGTGGTACATATACACAATGGAATTCTATGCAGCAGAGAGAAAGAAGGAGCTACTACCCTTTGCAACAACATGGATGGAACTGGAAAGCATTATGCTGAGTGAAATAGGCCAGGCATTGAAGGACAAATACCATATGATCTCACCTTTGACAGGAAGCTAAAGAATAAAACAAACAAGCAAACAGAATAAAAACAAAGACACTGAAATGGAGAACAAATGGGCAGCGACCAGAGGGGAGAGGGAAGGGAACTTAAGGGGAAAAAGAGGGAGGAATTTGGAGGAACAAGTATGAAAGACACAGAGATGAGGACTGGGGGGGGGAATGGGAGGGAGGGGGGAGACCGGGCAGGGGAGTGGGGTGGGATGGGAGAAATAGATTTAAAAAAATGTACTTGAAAAGTAATTAAATAAAATTTAATATTAAAAAAAGTTTAAATAAAAATGTATATTCTTTTAAAAAAATTGTGGTATATATACGCAATGGAATTCTATGCAGCAGAGAGAAAGAAGGAGCGCCAACCTTTTGCAACAACATGGATGGAACTGGAAAGCATTATGCTGAGTGAAATAGGCCAGGTGTTGAAAGACAAATACCATATGATCTCACCTTTAACAGGAAGCTAAATAACAAAACAAAAAAGCAAGCAGAATAAAAACAAAGACACTGAAATAGAGAACAAGGGGACAGTGACCAGAGGGGAGAGGGGAGGGTATTTAAGGGGAAAAAGGGAGGGATTTGGAGGAACAAGTATGAAGGACACAAGGACAAGAACCAAGGGGGGTGGAAATGGGAGGGAGGTGGGGAGCACAGGGCAGGTTGGGCTGGGATGGGAGAAATAGACAGAAAACTGTACTTGAAAAATAAGTAAATAAAATTTAAAAAGTAAATACAATTTTAAAAAAAGAAATTCCTTTTTGTTAAAGATTTTATTTATTTATTTTTAGAGATAGGGGAAGTGAAGGAGAAAGAGAAAGAGAAACATCAATGTGTGGCTGCCACTCATATGCCCCTTAATGGGGACCTAGCCTGCAACCCAAGTAGGTGCCCTGACTGGGAGTCAAACTAGTGACACCTTGGTTAGCAGGCAGAAATTACTTTTTCCAGACAGCCCTTCATACCTGCTGGTCTCTGTTCTGGGTATTCTCATTTAATTATCAGAAAAACCCCTGTGAGTTAAGTGATGTAATTTTTCTCATTTTATGATTAGGAAAATTGACATAGCAAGATTAAAACATGTGTGCAAAGTCATAAATCTTACAAGTTATAGTAGCAAAAGAATTTTTCAGAGAATAGTATATGGTTAAGTAGACAAATAAATAAGTTTAACTATACTAACAAATAGTATAAGGTTAACTTGAATATCTATACATAAGGCTTTTATCTTCCAGTTTGTCTTCCTAAGTTCTACATTTCTCATGAATCATTGTTTTGTGAGATATATTTAGTAAATAAGAAGAACATATTTTCTAAAACATAATACAGTAGAAAATATTATGTTGTGATTAAATTACACATGCACTGAATTCACTAGTCCCATTTGAATCTAAAATTATTCTTTCTACTTTTACCAATGTTTTACTTGATTCTTGATCATTCATAGCAAAGCAAGAGATACTTTATGTTACTGATTTAAGTCTATGAATTCCCTTGCAGAGTTATAAAAGATTAATGTAGCTGACTTCATATTTCAAAGGTCACAAGTACAAACTGGCTAAGTATATAGTTTATGAAAATCCACCTCTTCTATTTCATTATACTACAATAACAGATTAGTTCATTAAAAGATCTTTGAGCACAAAGTGTCAAGAGCTGATTCAAATCAACCATGCATCTCAAAATAATCAAGTTTAGGAAGTACCGTTTAAACTCACAAAAGTTACTTTATCACTAAAACCATACTTGGATATTTACATATTCTGAGGAGGGAAGGCACAGATAGAAGGTTATCCATTCTTTTTACATCACACTTGCTTGTAATAATAATGAGATCACTGAAAATATAATAGTAGATACAGGTAATAAGATATCCAAAGATTAAGTCCTGGCAAAGTCCAACATTTAGAGGACATAAGAAGACGAAGAATGAGGCAACACAGTAACACTGTAGAAAGCAAAAAAGAAAAAACTGGGACTGTATTTCATCTTGGAAAACAAGTGAAAAACTGCTTCAGAGTGGAAGAGATAATCATTGGGCGAAGCAAGGTAAGATGGGAAGTATAATTTAGTAATAAAATTTAGCAACATAAAGAGAGTAATGACCTTGACAATAGTTGTTTAGATGAAATGTAATAATAAATCTTGGATAAACTAGTTCAACAGGAAACAAGAGGTGATAAATTGGAGCTCTCAGCTCTTCAGGTCTCCTCAATTCTTTTGAAGGGCTTTGCTATGCATAAAGAGGGTAGGAAATGGGAAGTTATCTTCCAAGGAGATGGTGTGGGCATAGAAATTTTTTCTAAAGACAGGAGAAATCATAGTATTTTATATGCAAATGAGAATGAATTAGAAGGAGAAACATTTGAAGTGAGTGATAAAGAATGTCTGGAGCCAGTAGAAATGGTACTTAGTGAACACAGAGAGAGAATGACCTAAACAAAAGTTCTGGCAATTCCTCCACAATAAAAGGAGGGAACTCTGACCATATGGTCACATGTACATTTGTCTGCGTTGTTGAGGTGATAAGGGCTTTTGGAAGTCCCCATTCGATTGTCCCTGTACTCTCAATAAATGAGAATTATCAGTCATTAGTTGAGAGTAAGGATGTGGGAGGTGGTTTGGGCTGTATGAGAAGAAAGGAAAAGGTATGAAATGGGCAGAGGGAGAAAGCTCAGAAGATGTGATATGATTTTAAGGTGTCATTTAGGACCCATTTAGGATTAATAGTTGTGGATTGAAAGTGAGACCTTTCGGCATGATTGTATGCTTTTCTTCAGCCACACTCGTGTGAACAGACAAGCAGGCTTGGATGAAATCACCATTTACAAGTACATCAAGTAAGGTGGGAGCAGAGAGACAAGTACTGAAGATGCGAGTTTATGCATGAGAGTTAATGGTAGTTATGGATCACAGAATTGAGGACATCAGGAGGGAAGAAATTTGAAGAGTGCTTGGAACTGGGATATCAAAAGGTGGTAGTAAGAGGATGAGAAACTAAAAACTGAGATTATGGAGGAATTTCAGTTGTTGAGAATCACTCGATCTAGGGTTTGAAACAAGGAGTGAATGGCTGTAATGGGTTCAAGAGCAAGATGAACTGGAGACAGTTACAGACAGGATAGTAAAATCTCCAAGAATTATATAAGGAGTTGGAGATGGAACTATCAAACCTTCTAGGAAGGAGAGACTGATGTAGAGTTAATAATTAGCTAAATTTGTTAGGCAATTTTGTTTGATGGCCTAAGATTGAAAGGTTAAGATTTTTAGGGGAGAGGGAAGGTATAGGAGAGAAAAGAACCACCATATGAAACAGCTGGGCAGGGAAAGCATTGTCCTCACCGGGGAGAGAACCAGGTGTCAAGTAGTGCAAGAAGGCACAAAGAACATTAGAGACATTGAGATAGGGGATATAAGTGATTTTCCTGATGACAGATTAAAATTTCCAGAATATGGTGTGGTATGAATTTAAAATTTAGGAATGGATGAGAATCATAGCCAGGAAAGGAGATGTACACTGCCCTTGGTGTTAACAGTTCAGAAAATGAAGGATGACTCATATGATTGGGCTTTCATGGGGTGACAGATATAATGGGGATGAATACATAATGAGATACTTCTTGATGGTAAAAAAGATAGATGGTGGTAATAAGATGTCACACCCCCACTATTTGGGAGGTGAGTCTTGGGTTTGAGAAAAATAGAGAGCCTCAGAAGTACAAATCATAAATAAGGAACTGAAAGTGGTTAGAATGTAATCTACCCATTATCTAACACTTTTTAACTACCTAAACATGTGTGTATATAGAGATAAATACATTATACATGTTATGCTAGATGTAATTATATGTTATATAGAATGCTGCATATTCTGTATATAACATTCTATATACATAATAAATATATGTATATGTAACTAAATATCAGAATTATATATATTATAATCATTATGTATGTATATAATTTCTTATTTACCAGCTTAGTCCTCACAAATAAACCAATTTCTTATATGCAGAGTTTGCTAATATATCCAGGAATTAATTGCTTGTGTACAAGAATATCCCACCAATTGCCTTCTTTCTCCTGTCAGTTTTTCTTGTGATAGAATTTGTGATTAACATCAGAGCATTGTTTACATGTGATAAAAACATAAATTAACTCAGTAATGACTCTGTCTTCTTGTGTCAAGAAGGCAGGGGAACCAGTACCTGCCCAGTTGCCATAAGAAAGGCAGTCATTTTAGCTACAATTCAGAAAGAGTAAACGGTAGCAAAAGGTCATGAGTTCTGTGTCTAGGCAAAAGAGGAAAATATAAGACTAGATGTTTCACATCGAATGGAATAATCATTTCCCCTATATAACTAAAAACATATGAAACTAATCCATAGTGTATGATTAAATGTAGACTTGCTCATTGCCCTGCCTGGTATGGCTCAATGGATTGAGCACTGGCCTGTGAACCAAAGGGTCTCTGGTTCGAATCCCAGTCAGGGCACATGCCTGGGTTGCAGGCCAGGTCCCCACTGAGGGACGTGAAAGAGGCAACACACATTGATGTTTCTCTCCCTCTCTTTCTCCTTCCCTTCCCCTCTCTCTAAAAATAAATAAATAAATGTAAAAAATGTTGAATTGCTCAAATAACTGGTGAGAGTAAAGTTTGTTATTTGTATGGAGTCTTGGATATGACACAAAAGCCCCACCTCAGTTATCTGGACCCCAGTTAACCCAAACATATGGGTTAGTGTAAAGTCTTGTCCTTTAAAGTCAGAGAATTTTAAAGTAGATTTGTTTTTCAGAAAATTGGAACAATAGCTAATAGAGACACTGGAGTTGATCTTACTGTGGGGATAACTGCAGTATTCCACACACAGCACTTTTCTCCGGAGGTCTAATGACTAAATGAGTGAACAATTAAAAATCAAAAGTTAGATTTCACCATTAATTAACACCAATTATGATGTTGGGAATTACGTTTCTAATATAAAGAATGTCCTTACATTTTACCCTGGCTACAGTGTCCCTTAATTAAACACTATCCATTATATATATCTGAGTTAGAAAATGTTACCCTTTTTATCTGACAATTTCATACACACGTTACTGGCTATATTTTTAATTTTATTTAATAAACTTCTACATGGACCTATATGTTTGTGTTCTAAGCACTTAAAATATTAATTCCATCCCCATAGAATTATTGACATGAGGTATTTTCCTTATTTTAATTTTAAACATAATGAAACTGATTATAAGGGACCCATGGACAAAGCCAAAGGGGGGTAGGATTGAGGGTGGTGGAAGGTGAGGTGGGTGGGGCAGGGGAGAGTGGGGGGGAAATGGAGACAACTGTACTTGAACAACAATAAAAAATGTAATAAAACTGAGGCTCCCAAGTTTCAACACCTTTCCTAAAGTAATTGCACATTAAGTAGTGAAGCTTGGTCTGAATGCAGGCAGTCTGGCTTTAGGGTCTGGCCTTTTAACCCAATAAACAGTACTGCTATAAATTATCTATAACTGTAAAACGTTAATGAATAATTTAATTCAATTAAAAAATACCTGTATATTATTCAGAATTATCATAATTAATACAGTTCAATATCCAGGAACAAAGCATATGTCAAAAACATTAGTCCTGAAAGTTTATCAAGGAGTCCATTCAGGAACATCTGTAGTGGAAGAGAATGAAACAGGATTAAGCAGAGGGTGGGCCGTGATTCATTCACCAGAAGTTCTTAGCTGACCCCATGTGAACCTCTGACTGTAGAAAGGCTCTTCAAATTAGTCCTAAATTGGGTGTTAAATCAAGATTGTATACCCCTGCACCAACCAGTCATTGGATGTAATCTGCCCATGAAAAAAAGACCTGACCTTGGCTCTCTTCTCTTCATGAGGGATAATTCTCCAAAAGGGCTGACAGTTGCAAACTCTCAACGAGCAGTACTTCCACTAGCTGGGCTTCAGTTTTGAAGGGTTGTCTGGGTAGGATATAATAGCCTCCACTCCAACTTGCAAAAATACAAAGTCTGGCAGAAGTAAGGCCTGCTTGAGTATGGTCAGTATGGTAACAATATGGGTATAATAATTTATAGTGTTAATTTGAACACATCACCTAAAATATCCTCTGGTGTGCTTGAGTGTGATATAGCTATTTTGCAGATTTACATGCTTATGCTTTTGTAATAAAAGAGTTTGTAATAAAACAGGGGTGCTAATTGTGCCAGACCCTGTATAAGAACCACACTTTTGCTCCCACACCCTGTACAAAAACATGCTTGAACTATTTCAAATTTCAGTAAGAACAGGCAAAATGTAATTGCTTAATAAAACCAACTTGTTTGAAAGCCAACTCTTTCAGAACACCAAACCAAGAGAAGGAAAAATCAAGATGAAGGTAGACTTGGAAAAAAAGGAGTTGTCGACTGTTACACTAAGGTTACATGATTTTTTAGACATTTTAATTTTCACTGTCATATAGTATATAGGACATAAACTTGGCCATTTTACCCATTTTAATGTACAATTGTGTGGCATTCAGTACATTTGGAATGTTGCATATCTACATCATTGTTTCCAAAACTTTTTCTTCACCTTAAATATAAATTATGTCACCATTAATCAATGATTCTGATTCTCCCCTCCATCCAGTCCTGATAACCTCTAACTACATTCTGATTATGTGACTTATATTCCTTTCCAGATAGTTAATATAAGTGGAATCATATAATATTTATCATTTTGCATCTGGATAATATTCATGTAGCATAATATTTTTAATATTTATCCATGTGTTAGCATGTATGAGAACTTAAGTTCCCTTAGGGTTGAATAATATTGCCTTGTGGGTATATTCCACATTTATTTATCTGTTCATCTGTGGGTAGGACTTGGTATTTCTCCATCTTTGGCTATTGTGAATAATGTTACAGTGAATAATGACATGCAGTATCTGAGTGTTTTCAGTTATTCTGTGTACATATCTAAAAGTAAAATTTAGGAGTCATATACTATTTTTAACTTTTATGTATTCAAGTCCTTTGCACAGTTTTAGTTGGGTTGTCTTTTTCATTTTTAGTTTAGTTGTGGGTGATATTTTTTACTTCCTTGATAATATCATTTGAGGGACAAAGTTTTTAATTTAAGTGAAGTCCACTAATCAACTTTTTGCTTGTGCTCCATGCATATTTCAAAAATAATTCAGCAGATGTAATAATAGAACTTTAGTTACCAATGCTGTTGGAATTCTGTGGTTGCACAGAATAATGCTGTGTTATACTTTTAATTGATGTTAAAATATGACTTTTCCAATACCAGATTATTTTTATGGGCCATAAGGCCTTATGTCACTGTGAATCAGTGTGGTTGCCATATCATCATTAAGTATAAAATATGACAAATAACTGTCATTCATCTTCGTAAGAAATTGTTTTCCTGCATACCTCTGGCCTCATAAGAAAACAATAAAAAAAAACAAGTAAGATAGTGATAGAAAAATATAAAATAATAAAGTTATAATGGAAGCATTAGCCCGTTTAAAAGTAGTATCCTGTACTCTGATTGACACCCTGTACATTACATCTGTTAAAATCAGAATTTAAGAAAATTGTTTTGACAGCATATCTGAATGCTCACCTATTACACAGCTGACTCAATCTGTAACTTTCTGGCATTTTTCTAACTCCAGAGGTTAATAAAGCTCATCAGTAATTACCATAAATAATATAAGTAACACATTTTGAACACTTATAGCTACATAGATTGTCAATAATTATTGCATATTTATTATAAATAAAGTTAAATGCTGTCTACTCAGTTGGGCCTTTGAATAAGCACACATTTACTACTTGCAGATACACCTCTTCCCCCACTAAGGACATAATTGAATAAGTTAAGATAAAATAAAGTTCATGTACTTAAATGATTATACCTGGTGGTTACTCAAGTACAAGAAACTAAGCCCATGCTGTCATATTTTAATGCCACAACCAGCATGCATGTGATAATTCCCTAAATAGATATATAACCAAGAAATAAGGTTATAGTTATGACTAGTTGATGCATCTTTGAGTCTTCATCCAGCCACCCCATCCTCTCCCATTTACCTTTTGTATTTGTCAGGCATTAAGATTTGTGTGGATCCCTAAAACATAATCTGTTCCACACTATACATTGCCTTGCATAATGCTCAACTCACAGCTCCTTCAAGGGTTTGCTATGTTCCTGTTCTTGCAGCTTGTACATGTTCTTGCCTGGATATTTCTGTTCCTAAACTGTATAAGACAGATAAATCCAAAAGAAGCTGAGAGCCACAGTCCACTATTACTGATATACCACATCATGTGTAGGATAGTTCTGCAGCCATCAAAAGCTTTGAAATAAACTATGGTGCTAGTTGTCTGATAAATGCATTTGTTTATGCCCTCATCTATTACAAAAAATCTTTTAAAGGTATCACAAAGATATAAAACATAAGAAAAGATAAATTACAAGTAATGTTTTAAAAAATTGAAACAAGATTAAGAACATCACCTATAGTGAGGAGTGAGATATAGTATGGTCATGTCACTTCTCTGAATAAAACTAAAATGCATGTCCAGCAGGCAGCACATGGAGGAAAACTGAAGACTGACAAGCTCGCTTCAGAGAATAAAAAGGAACTGCTTAGGAGAGTCAACCATGCTTCCTGATCCTATCATCTGAAAGCAGTTTCTTCCAAAGTTTTTATTAAAAGACTACAGTGTAAGAAGGAAGCCATTGATAACATCCCTACTGAAACATTATAATGAATCCCTTAGAATATTTCTGTGTCATTGGTTGTAAGTAGATGATATGACAACACAGTAAAATTCACTGAATACAACCTCAGTGCAGTTAGGGGAGGGTGTAGTAGATTGCAGTCACAAGGCTTCTGAGCATTCGATTTAATCATCGAATAGATTTTAGAGTACCTAAAGGAATACATATATTGTAAGACATTCCTCTAATCATTTACTAGCATTACTTCTTCAGTAGATAGTTTAGGTTTTGTATACACCTAGGTAAGTGGTTAGTGAGATCCTGTTCTTCCTGCTGAGAGAGGCCATGTAAAGTGATTGAGAGACCCAGCTTTAAAGTCCTGGGTTTTCATGCCAGCAGCATCACTTGATAGCTATGTGATCTTCAGGAAGTTGCTAAGCCTCTCTATGCCTCAGTTTTCTCATGTTTAAAAATGCAAACAATGTCTATTTCAGAGGGGTCCCGCCCAGGTGGGCTATGCAAAGCTGTAGCACCCAGAGAAAGCCCCTAGGAAAAGAGCAGCTGTTATTGGCAGAGGGAAGATGACCCAGATCAATTTCATATGGGAAACCAAAAATGTCCTGGGTCAGAAATGAAGTGCTTTGTAAAGTGCCTATTGTAAAATGATCCCAAATAGTCACTATTGTATATTGCCTACATTATAGCACTTAACTTACAAATAAACAATATGTCATAATTAATACTTGAGTTAAATGTTGAGTCCACATCCTCTTGTGAAAATTGAGGAACATACCAAGGATTTACCACTGAGTGGAAGGCAATCAACCCCGTTCGGGAACTTCCTGTGAATGGGGCCAAAATTCTAACTAGAACACAATTGTGAGTCTACTTTAATGCACACAGCATTGTTAAACCAAGGCCTCCAATTTCTGCTCCAAGTAGTAGCAGAAATAGTCAGAGAGCCAGAAAGATTTTTAACTTGGGATTTTTTAAAAATTGTGGTACATTCAAGATGGCGGTGGACTAGGACTGAGCAGATACCAGTTCCTAGTACAAAAGAGACAGAAACCTTTCCGATCCGAGGAGGTGAGGCCAGCAAGCCAGCAGTTGCCAAGCATATGTGAAAATAAGAGACCAGAAACCTCATCGGTCACAGAGGAACCAGACGGTAGGGAGACAGCAGCGGTACAGTAGTCTCGGGGACGGAGCAGGGAGAAACAGCTGGTGCAGGGTAGGGGAACCAGCGCCCTGTGGCTAGAGCCCAACGGCACATGGGACAGCCTTCAGCACCCAGATGGCTCCCTCCCTAGGATTTTTGGGCCGGGGACCTGCCAAGTGGCCCAACCAGAGGGGAGCAAAGGTGATTTCAGTCTCTGCATAGCTCGGAGGTCCAGCACCTGGTGAAAACTGTGTCTGGGAGAGTGCCTAAAGGCGCCTGGGACACCATTCAGTGCCCAGACGGCTCCCTCCCTGGGATTTTTCTGCCGGGCAGGCCAAGTGGCCCAGGCAAAGAGGTATGGAAGAAATTTCAGCCTGCGCGCAATTTGGGGAACTAGTCACTCCACACACAGTATGTCTGGGCAAGTGCCTGAGGGCGCCTAGGCCAACGTTGAGCGCCCGGAAAGCTCCTTCCCTAGGATTTTTGGGCCGGGACCTGCCAAGAGACCCAACCAGAGGGGAGCAGAGGAGATTTCAGCCTGCACACAGTTCTGGGTCCGGCGCCCGGCATGGTGCTGCTCCATCCCTAGGTTTTTTTGCCAGAGGTTGGCCAGGGGACCCAGACAAACACAGGAGCAGAAGGGATACACACCACGCAGCGTGCCCTGACGTGCACTCAGAGTTTCTAGGTTGGCACCCAGTACTCAGATCGGCTCCCGGCTTCCAGTCCACCCCCCTCAGACTATCTGGAAGCCCTGGGAGCTGAGGGGTCCTGGGGAAAGAGCTGAGACCCTCAACCCCTTCCCTTTCTGGCCAAGCAAGGTGGGGTGCCAGGAGAGACTTGTTTGATAGAGTTTACAGAGAGGGTGCGGAGGACAAAGGTCCCCAACCAAGGACTCTGTGGTTGCCAGCCCAAGAGAACTCAGAGGTGCAGCCTGGGACTCTGAATCCAGTAGACACGGCAGCCTGGTCTGCTTCACACCCAGCTTGGCAGCGAGCAGAGGATTGGGCAGAGGGCCTGGGGCTTCCCAACGGGGAATGGGGGCAGGCCTGTGCTCAATCCCGAGGGAACCAGGCAACTAGGCCGGTGCAGGTGCCTGCAAACACAGCAAACCAGCCTATGGCAGTAACCCCCGGGAGGGGAGCGCTGTGAGGAAGTCCTAGTTCCCCATTGTAGAAAGCTGGGGAGAGGCGCCAAGTGCCTGGATCCTGAGAGGGGCTGGCTGAAAAAATCACAACAATCGACCCTCAGCCAACTGCAACCAGAAAAACTGGTTTGGCTAGTTTGAAGCCAACAAGTGACATTTCCTTTTCTGAGGTTGTTTTTGTGAGATTATTTTTGTTTGTGCATTTTTTGGTTTTTGTTTCTTGTTGTTTTTTTTACTTTATTTTATTATTGTTCTTTCTTTTTTTTTACCTTTCTTCCTTCTCCATTCCTTTTCTTTATCTTTTTGCTTTTTTAAAGTAAATTGTTAATTCTTTTAAACTTTATTACAGTTTCATCTTTCCATACTTTTGTCCTCTTTTCCCGGATTTTCTGTTTTATTTCTTTTTCTTTTCTTTCTAAACTTATTGCTCTTTCTTCCATTCCCCTACCATTTTTCTTCTTTCTTCCTTTTATTTCTTTCCTTATCATTTCTTTCTTTTACCCTCAAGAGTCACAATCAACTTGAAAATATGAAAAGACCAGAGCTGGACCTATAGAAGAGGCCTCCCAATAGTAGAGTTAGCGAGACAAATTGCACATTGTTGTAGGAGAGAAGCCACAAATTGCTGCATATTTGAGTAGGTGGAAGCAGAGAACAAGAAGATAACCCAAAGAGGCTGCACCATTGAAATTCACAGGCATTCCACCACAAAAGTTCACACAATAAACCAAGGGTGTCAAAACAGATTAATCTGAGAAGCTGAGGCTAAAAAGAAGAGTCTCACAAACAATGGGAAGACAAAGAAACAATCCCCAAATGAAAGGAAAGGAGGAATCCTCAGAAAGAATGTTAGATGAAATAGAGGCAAGTCAACTATCAGATACTGAATACAAAGCACTGGTTATCAGGAAGTTCAAAGAGCTCACAATCAGCTACCAGAAACTACAGGGGAGCTACAATGATCTCACTATGAAGTACATCAACATGAAAAAGGAAATGGAAATTATAAGCAAGGGCCAAGAGGAAATGAAGAATACAATTTCTGAATTAAAAAACACAGTAGAAAGCAGTAAAAATAGGGTAGATGAAACAGAAAATCGAATTAGTGAATTGGAGGACAAAATAGAAAGCATCTCACAGAAAGAACAGGAAAGGGAAAAGAGGCTCAGAGAGAATGAAGAGGGATTAAGAGAAATGCAAGACAATATGAAACGTAATAATATCCGAATAATAGAAATACCAGAAGGAGAAGAAGAAGAACAAGGGATAGAAAACATATTTGAAAGAGTAATGAGAGAAAATTTCCCTAACTTGATAAAAGAAAAAGTCACACAAATCCAGGAATCACACAGAGTCCCATTCAAGAGGAACCCAAAGAGGCCCACTTCAAGACACATCATCATTAAAATGGCAAAATTCCAAGACAAACAGAGAATCTTAAAGGCAGCAAGGGAGAAAAAAGAAATAACATACAAGGGAGTCCCAATAAGGTTAGCCACTGACTTCTCAATGGAAACACTCTAAGCAAGAAGAGAATGGCAAGAAATATTCCAAGTAATGAGAACCAGAGGCCTACAACCAAGGCTACATTACCCAGCAAGGCTCTCAATCAAGATAGAAGGCCAAATAAAGAGCTTCCAAGACAAAAGAAGTCTAAAAGAATTTGCTGCCACCAAGCCAGCTCTACAAGAAATACTAAAAAGTCTGCTTTAAGGAAAGGAAGGAAAAAGACAGAGAGGAACACAGGTACAAAAATGGCAATGAATAAGTACCTATCAATAATAACCTTAAATGTAAATGGATTAAATGCTCCAATCAAAAGACACAGAATAGCTCAATGGATAAGAAAGCATGACCCACACATATGCTGCATACAAGAGACACACCTCAGGACAAAAGACCATCACAGACTAAAAGCGAAAGGCTGGAAACAAGTTTTCCAAGCAAATGGACAAGAAAAAACAGCTGGGGTAGCAATTCTCATAGCAGACAAAATAGACTTCAAAAAAAGAGCCATAAAGAGTGACCCAGAAGGTCACTTCATAATACTCAAGGGAAGAATCCAACAAGAAGACATTAACATCATAAATATATATGCACCCAACATAGGAGCACCAAAATATATAAGGAAAATCTTAGAGGACTTCAAGAAAGATATAGACAGCAACACAATTATAGTGGGGGATTTTAACAGCCCACTATCAAAAATGGACAGATCTTCCAAACAAAATATCAACAAAGACATTGCGGCATTAAACAACACCCTTGATGAAATGGACCTAACTGATATATACAGAGCTCTTCACTCCAAAGAAGCTAAATACACATTCTTTTCAAATGCACATGGAACATTCTCAAAGATAGACCACATGATAGGACACAACACAAGCCTCAACAAATTCAAGAATATTGAAATCATACCAAGCATTTTCTCTGACCACAAGGGACTGAAACTGGAAACCAACCCCAAAGGAAAAAACCCAAAACACCAAAAATCATGGAGACTGAATGGTATGCTATTAAACAATGAATGGAGGAGAGGGAAGATGGCGTCGGAGTAAGAGGGAGCGGATTCTAGCTCCCGCACTCGTGGGTGAAAATCCTGGCAGATCTATAGAAAAGCAGCGCACCAATCCATCAGTTATCCAGCATTTGTGAAATTGAAAGAACAGAGACTCTGTTGGACGCTGAAACACCAGAAAGCGGCAGGTCAGTGGGGCTTTGGGGTCCAGAGTAAACACAAAGAAGCGGCGGGGGCTGGCGCCCCAGGCCAGGTGGCCCGGGTGCTGCATCTACAGCCGGGGTCCAGAACCATCGGTCTGAGACCAACACCAGAGAGGTCTACCACAGGAGCTTGGACACCCAGCGGCTCCAGTGGCCACCAGCGTGGGCCAGCAGCTCCCCTTCATCCTGTATAAGCAAAACTCGATAACACCAGGCAGAGACCTGTTTGCTTGCCGGCTTGCATTTTTGGGGAGGGGTACAAAGACACAGGGCCCGGTTCAGCTGCAGACTCTGGGATTGCAAGCCTGGGAGGAATCCAGAGGCGCATTAGCCTCACGGGTTTGGTTGGGGACTGAGCAGGAATGAGAGACAGGATGTCCGGAAAGTTTTGTTTTGTTTTATTGAAAGTGGACTGAGGTGTTCTCCTGCCAAGGCAGATTGGCTTGTTTCCTATCCGACCTTGCAGGGAGCCAAGGGGAAAGTGGAGGCTTTTGGGGGCTAGCCACACGAATGGGAAGCGCCCTGCCGGTTACTCCGGGTCCCAGAAGGTCTGTTGGAAGCGGAGGCCTCTGAGCCAACACCAGCGGACCGGGAAGCCCGCTGCCGGTTGCGCCAGTCCCAGAAGGACGAGTTCGCGGGCACAGAGAGTTCGGAGAGGCGCCGCAGGATAAGGACGCTCCCTGACGGTTTCCTGCTTGCACCCATAGCTGGACTCGGGCGCGCACTGGCGCAGGGTTCTTTGAGCCGGGGCTACTGGTCCTAGAAGCGCCAGACGGTTTCCCGCGCGAGCGGGGGCGCAGAGATCTCTAGGCTGACGCCACTAGGGTCGGGAAGTGCTCGGGCCGGCGCGGTCCCAGGAAGTGCGCGGACCCGGGAAGTGCCCGGGCCGGCGCGGACCCGGGAAGTGCCCGGGCCGGCGCGGACCCGCGCGGACCCGGGAAGGCCGGCTCGGACCCGGGAAGTGCCCGGGGCCGGCGCGGTCCCGGGAGGCGCTGGTTGCACAGTCCCGGACAGCCCGGGAGTGCGCCCGGCAAGTGCGCAGGCACCCACACCCCAATCCTGTAGCCTGGCCAGCGCGCGCGGCGGGTGCACAGGCGCCCACACCCCAAGCTGGTAGCCCGGCTGATGCGCGCACTTGCGCCGGCATCCCAGCACACAGGGAGATCCTGCTACAACGGGTTCGGCTAGTTTGAAGCCAACAAGAGACATTCCTTTTTCTGAGGCTGTGTTTGAGAGATTATTTTGGTGCTTTTTTTTTTTTTTTTACTTTATTTTATTTTTACTCTTTCTTTTTTTATTTACCCTTCTCCCCCTCTCCATTCCTTTTCTTTATCTTTTTGCTTTTTTAAAGTAATCTGTTATTTCTTTTAAACTTTATTACTGTTTCATCTTTCCATACTTTTGTCCTCTTTTCCCGGATTTTCTGTTTTATTTCTTTTTCTTTTCTTTCTAAACTTACTGCTATTTATTCCATCCCCCTACCATTTTTCTCTCTTCCTTTTATTTCTTTCCTTATCATTTCTTTTACCCACAAGAGTCACAATCAACTTGAAAATATAAAAAGACCAGAGCTGGACCCATAGAAGAGGCCTCCCAATAGTAGAATCAGAGAGACAAATTGCACATTGTTGTAGGAGAGAAGCCACAAGTTGCTGCATATTTGAGTAGGTGGAAGCAGAGAACAACAGGATAACCAAAAGAGGCTGCACCATTGAAATTCACAGGCATTCCACCACAAGTTCATACCATAAACCCAGGGTGTCAAAACAGATTAATCTAAGAAGCTGAGGCTAACAAGAAGAGTCTCACAAACAATGGGAAGACAAAGAAACAATCCCCAAATGAAAGGAAAGGAGGAATCCTCAGAAAGAATGTTAGATGAAACAGAGGCAAGTCAACTATCAGATACTGAATTCAAAGCACTGGTGGTCAGGAAGTTCAAAGAGCTCACAATCAGCTACCAGAAACTACAGGGAAGTTACAATGATCTCACTGTGAACTATATCAACATGAAAAAGGAAATGGAAATTATTAGCAAGGGCCAAGAGGAAATGAAGAATACAACTTCTGAATTAAAAAACACAGTGGAAAGCATTAAAAATAGGGTGGATGAAACAGAAGATCGGATTAGTGAATTGGAGGACAAAGTAGAAAGCATCTCACAGAAAGAACAGGAAAGGGAAAAGAGGCTCAGAAAGAATGAAGAGAGATTAAGAGAAATGCAAGACAATATGAAACGTAATAATATCCGAATAATAGGAATACCAGAAGGAGAAGAAGAAGAAAAAGGGATAGAAAACATATTTGAAAGAGTAAAGAGAGAAAATTTCCCTAATTTGACAAAAGAAAAAGTCACACAAATCCAGGAATCTCACAGAGTCCCATTCAAGAGGAACCCAAAGAGGCCCACTTCAAGACACATCATCATTAAAATGGCAAACTTCCAAGACAAAGAGAGAATCTTAAAGGCAGCAAGGGAGAAAAAAGAAATAACATACAAGGGCATCCCAATAAGGTTAGCCACTGACTTCTCAATGGAAACACTCCAAGCAAGAAGAGATTGGCAAGAAATATTCCAAGTAATGAGAACCAGAGGCCTACAACCAAGGCTACTTTACCCAGCAAGGCTCTCAATCAAGATAGAAGGCCAAATAAAGAGCTTCCAAGACAAAAGAAGTCTAAAAGAATTTGCTGCCACCAAGCCAGCTCTACAAGAAATACTAAAAGGTCTGCTCTAAGGAAAGGAAGGAAAAGAGACAGACAGAGAGGAACACAGATACAAAAATGGCAATGAATAAGTACCTATCAATAATAACCTTAAATGTAAATGGATTAAATGCTCCAATCAAAAGACACAGAATAGCGTCATGGATAAGAAAGTATGACCCACACATATGCTGCCTACAAGAGACCCACCTCAGGACAAAAGACCATCACAGACTAAAAATCAAAGGCTGGAAACAAATTTTCCAAGCAAACGGACAAGAAAAAAATCCGGGGTAGCAATTCTCATATCAGACAAAATAGACTTCAAAAAAGAGCCATTAAGAGTGACCCAGAAGGTCACTTCATAATACTCAAGGGAAAAATCCACCAAGAAGACATTAACATCATAAATATATATGCACCCAACATAGGAGCACCAAAATATATAAGGAAAATCTTAGAGGAATTCAAGAAAGATATAGACAGCAACACAATTATAGTGGGGGATTTTAACAGCCCACTATCAAAAATGGACAGATCTTCCAAACAAAATATCAACAAAGACATTGTGGCATTAAACAACACCCTTGATGAAATGGACCTAACTGATATATACAGAGCTCTTCACCCCAAAGAAGCTAAATACACATTCTTTTCAAATGCACATGGAACATTCTCAAAGATAGATCACATGATAGGGCACAAAACAAGCCTCAACAAATTCAAGAATATTGAAATCATACCAAGCATTTTCTCTGACCATAAGGGACTGAAACTGGAAACCAACCCCAAAGGAAAAAAACCCAAAACACCCAAAATCATGGAGACTGAACAGTATGCTATTAAACAACGAATGGGTCAAGAATGAAATTAGGGAAGAAATCAAAAAGTTTCTGGAAACAAATGAAAATGATCTCACAACAACCCAAAACCTATGGGATACAGCCAAGGCAGTCCTGAGAGGGAAGTTTATAGCAATACAGGCCTACCTTAAGAAAACAGAAACATTTCAAACAAATGAACTTACCCTACGCCTGCAAGAACTCGAGGAACAACAACAAAAACAGCCCAAAGCAAGTAGAAGGAAGGAAATAACTACGATCAGAGCAGAACTAAATGACATAGAGACTAAAAGTACATTTCTAAAGATCAATGAATCCAGGAGTTGGTTCTTTGAAAAGATAAACAAAATAGACAAGCCTTTAAGTAGGCTCATCAAGAAAAGAAGGGAACGGACACAAATAAACACAATCAGAAATGAAAGAGGAGAGATTACAACGGATACCACAGAAATAGAGAGGATTGTAAGAAATTACTATGAAGAACTGTATGCCAAGAAATTTGAGAACCTAGGGGAAATGGACACATTTCTAGAAAAATATAATCTCCCAAAACTCAATGAAAAAGAAGTAGAACACCTGAATAGTCCAATAACAGCAAAAGAAATTGAAGCAGTAATCAAAAAACTCCCATCACACAAAAGCCCTGGACCAGATGGATTCACAGGAGAATTCTACAAAGCATTTAAGGAAGACCTAACCCCCATTCTTCACAGACTATTCCAAAAAATACAAAAGGACGGAAAACTCCCTAACTCCTTTTATGAAGCCAGCATCATCTTAATTCCAAAACCAGATAGAGATACAACAAAGAAAGAAAACTACAGGCCAATATCGCTGATGAACATAGACGCTAAAATCCTCAACAAAATATTAGCAAATCGCATCCAACAATATATCCAAAAGATTATACACCATGACCAAGTGGGATTCATCCCAGGGATGCAAGGATGGTTCAACATTCGCAAAACACTAAATGTAATTCATCACATAAACAAAAGCAAAGACAAAAACGACATGATCATATCAATAGACGCAGAAAAAGCTTTCGATAAGGTACAACACCCATTTATGATAAAAACACTCAGCAAAATGGGAATAGAGGGAACATTCCTCAATATAATAAAGGCCATTTATGAGAAACCTACAGCCAATATCATACTCAATGGACAAAAACTAAAAGCTTTTCCACTAAGATCAGGAACAAGACAAGGATGTCCACTTTCACCACTCCTATTCAATATAGTATTAGAAGTTTTGGCCACAGCGATCAGGCAGGAAAAGGAAATAAAAGGCATCCAAATAGGAAAGGAGGAAACAAAATTGTCACTGTTTGCAGATGACATGATAGTGTACATGGAAAATCCTATAGACTCTACCCAAAAACTGCTCAAACTAATTAATGAGTTTGGCAAAACAGCAGGATACAAAGTCAATATCCAGAAATCAAAGGCATTTTTGTATACAAACAATGAATCAGCAGAAGCAGAAATCAAGGAAAAAATCCCATTCGATATAGCAAAAAGAAAAATAAAATATCTGGGAATAAACCTAACCAAAGAGGTAAAAGACCTGTATGCAGAAAACTACACAGCACTGAAGAACGAAATCAAAGAAGACACAAACAAATGGAAACATATACCTTGTTCATGGATTGGAAGAATTAACATCATCAAAATGTCCATACTACCCAAAGCAATATACAGATTCAATGCAATACCTATTAAAGTACCAATGGAGTATTTCACAGACATAGAACAAACACTTCAAAAATTTATATGGAATCATAAACGAGCCCGAATAGCAGCTGCTCTTTTGAGAAAGAAGAACAAAGTAGGAGGGATCACAATACCGGATATCAAACTGTATTACAAGGCCACTGTAATCAAAACAGCCTGGTACTGGCATAAAAACAGGCACATAGACCAATGGAACAGAACAGAGAGCCCAGAAATCAACCCAACCCTCTACAGTCAATTAATATTCGACAAAGGGGGCAGTAACATAAAATGGAGTAAAGATAGCCTCTTCAGCAAATGGTGTTGGGAGAACTGGACAGCTACGTGCAAAAAAATGAAACTTGAGCACCAACTTACACCATACACCAAAATAAATTCAAGGTGGATAAAAGACTTAAATATAAGCCATGACACCATTAAAGTCCTAGAGGAGAACATTGGCAAGAAAATCTCAGATATTCCACGCAGCAACATTTTTACTGATATGTGCCCTAGAGCAAGGAATATAAAGGAAAGAATAAACAAATGGGATCTCATCAAAATAAAAAGCTTCTGCATGGCTAAAGAAAACAGTAATAAATTAAAAAGACAACCAACTGTATGGGAAAACATATTTGCCAATGATACCTCAGACAAAGGTTTAACCTCCAAAATATACAAAGAACTTACACGACTCCACTCTAAGAAGACACCCAACCCAATTAAAAAATGGGAAAAGGACTTGAACAAACACTTCTCCAAGGAGGACATACAGAACATTCAGAGACACATGAAGAGATGCTCAATATCGTTAGCTATCAGAGAGATGCAAATTAAAACCACAATGAGATACCACTTTACACCAGTCAGGATGGCTATCATAAACAAAGCAACAAACAACAAATGTTGGAGAGGTTGTGGGGAAAAGGGGTCCTTAGTTCACTGTTGGTGGGATTGCAGACTGGTACAACCATTATGGAAAACAGTATGGAATTTTCTCAGAAAAATAAAAATTGACCTGCCTTTTGACCCAGCAATTCCACTGCTAGGATTATACCCCAAGAATCCTAAAACATCAATTTCAAAGATCCTATGCACCACAATGTTCATAGCAGCACAATTTACAATAGCCAAGAGTTGGAAGCAACCTAGGTGCCCATCAGTAAATGAATGGATCCAAAAATTGTGGTACATATACACCATGGAATTTTATGCAGCAGAGAGAAAGAAGGAGCTACTACCTTTTGCAACAACATGGATGGAACTGGAAAGCATTATGCTGAGTGAAATAGGCCAGGCATTGAAGGACAAATACCATATGATCTCACCTTTGACAGGAAGCTAAAGAATAAAACAAACAAGCAAACAGAATAAAAACAAAGACGCTGAAATAGAGAACAAGTGGGCAGCGACCAGAGGGGGAGAGGGAAGGGAACTTAAGGGGAAAAAGGGGGAGGGATTTTGAGGAACAAGTATGAAAGACACAGAGTTGAGGACTGGGGGGGGGGGAATGGGAGGGAGGGGGGAGACCGGGCGGGGGGGGGAAGGGGGAAAAAAAAATGTACTTGAAAAGTAACTAAAAAAAAAAATAAATAAAAAAAATAAATAAATACATCATGACACATAAAAAAACAAAAAACAAAAAACAAAAAAAAAAACAAAAAAAAAGAATTTATTTGACAGTGATTCAAGTTTATATTTTATTCAGATTCTTTTATGTACTATATTTTATTCAGATTCTTTTATGTACTATATGTACTTTTCATTTATGTGCTAACAAATGAAAAATTTAACAATAACAAATGAAATTGAGCCAAAAAAAAAAAAAAAAAAAAAAAACAATGAATGGGTCAAGAATGAAATTAGGGAAGAAATCAAAAAGTTTCTGGAAACATATGAAAACGATCTCACAACACCCCAAAACTTATGGTACGCAGCGAAGGCAGTCATGAGAGGGAAGTTTATAGCAATACAGGCCTACCTAAAGAAGATAGAAACATTTAAAACAAACAACCTTACTCTACGCCTGCAAGAACTCGAGGAAAAACAACAAAAACACCCCAAAGCAAGTAGAAGGAAGGAAATAACCAAGATCAGAGCAGAACTAAATGACATAGAAACTAAAAGCACAATTCTAAGGATCAATAAATCTAGGAGTTGGTTCTTTGAAAAGATAAACAAAATAGACAAGCCTTTAAGTAGGCTCATCAAGAAAAGAAGGGAATGGACAGAAATAAACACAATCAGAAATGAAAGAGGAGAGATTACAACTGATACCACAGAAATAGAAAGGATTGTAAGAAATTACTATGAAGAACTGTATGCCAAGAAATTTGAGAACCTAGAGGAAATGGACACATTTCTAGAAAAATATAATCTCCCAAAACTCAATGAAAAAGAAATAGAACACCTGAATAGACCAATAACAGCAAAAGAAATTGAAGCAGTAATAAAAAAACTCCCATCACACAAAAGCCCTGGACCAGATGGATTCACAGGAGAATTCTACAAAGCATTTAAGGAAGAACTAACCCCCATTCTTCACAGACTATTCCAAAAAATCCAAAAGGATGGAAAACTCCCAAACTCCTTTTATGAAGCCAGCATCATCCTAATTCCAAAACCAGATAGAGATACAACAAACAAAGAAAACTGCAGGCCAATATCGCTGATGAACATAGACACTAAAATCCTCAACAAAATATTGGCAAATCGTATCCAACAATATAT
Organism: Artibeus jamaicensis; assembly: GCF_021234435.1. Classification (NCBI taxonomy): domain Eukaryota; kingdom Metazoa; phylum Chordata; class Mammalia; order Chiroptera; family Phyllostomidae; genus Artibeus; species Artibeus jamaicensis. Next base: position 1,289,915 of record NW_026522028.1, on the reverse strand, counting down.
CCAAAAGATTATACACCATGACCAAGTGGGATTCATCCCAGGGATGCAAGGATGGTTCAACATTCGCAAAACAAAATGTAATTCATCACATAAACAAAAGCAAAGACAAAAACCACATGATCATATCAATAGACGCAGAAAAAGCTTTCGATAAGGTACAACACCCATTTATGATAAAAACACTCAGCAAAATGGGAATAGAGGGAACATTCCTCAATATAATAAAGGCCATTTATGAGAGACCTACAGCCAATATCATACTCAATGGACAAAAACTAAAAAGCTTTTCCACTAAGATCAGGAACAAGACAAGGATGTCCACTTTCACCACTTCTATTCAATATAGTTTTGGAAGTTTTGGCCACAGCGATCAGGCAGGAAAAGGAAATAAAAGGCATCCAAATAGGAAAGGAGGAAACAAAACTGTCACTGTTTGCAGATGACATGATAGTGTACATGCAAAATCCTATAGACTCTACCCAAAAACTGCTCAAACTAATTAATGAATTTGGCAAAACAGCAGGATACAAAGTCAATATCCAGAAATCAAAGGCATTTTTGTATACAAACAATGAATCAGCAGAAGCAGAAATCAAGGAAAAAATCCCATTCGATATAGCAAAAAGAAAAATAAAATATCTGGGAATGAACCTAACAAAAGAGGTAAAAGACCTGTATGCAGAAAACTACACAGCCCTGAAGAAAGAAATCAAGGAAGACACAAACAAATGGAAACATATACCTTGTTCATGGATTGGAAGAATTAACATCATCAAAATGTCCATACTACCCCAAAGCAATATACAGATTCAATGCAATACCTATAAAAGTACCAATGGCGTATTTCACAGACATAGAACAAACACTTCAAAAATTTATATGGAATCATAAACGAGCCCGAATAGCAGCTGCTCTTTTGAGTAAGAAGAACAAAGTAGGAGGGATCACAATACCTGATATCAAACTGTATTACAAGGCCACTGTAATCAAAACAGCCTGGTACTGGCATAAAAACAGGCACATAGACCAATGGAACAGAACAGAGAGCCCAGAAATTAACCCAACCCTCTACAGTCAATTAATATTCGACAAAGGGGACAGTAACATCAAATGGAGTAAAGATAGCCTCTTCAGCAAATGGTGCTGGGAGAACTGGATAGCTACGTGCAAAAAAATGAAAATTGAGCACCAACTTACACCATACACCAAAATAAATTCAAGGTGGATAAAAGACTTAAATATACGCCATGACACCATTAAAGTCCTAGAGGAGAACATTGGCAAGAAAATCTCAGATATTCCACGCAGCAACATTTTTACGGATATGTCCCCAAGAGCAAGTGATATAAAGGAAAGAATAAACAAATGGGATCTCATCAAAATAAAAAGCTTCTGCATGGCTAAAGAAAACAGTATTAAATTAGCAAGACAACCAACTGTATGGGAAAACATATTTGCCAATGATACCTCAGACAAAGGTTTAACCTCCAAAATATACAAAGAACTTACACGACTCCACTATAAGAAGACATCTAACCCAATTAAAAAATGGTAAAAGGACTGGAACAGATACTTCTCCAAAGAGGACATACAGAATATCAAGAGACACATGAAGAGATGCTCAATATCGTTAGCTATCAGAGAGATGCAAATTAAAACCACAATGAGATACCACTTTACACCAGTCAGGATGGCTATAATAGACAAAGCAACAAACAACAAATGTTGGAGAGGGTGTGGGGAAAAGGGGACCTTAGTTCACTGTTGGTGGGATTGCAGACTGGTACAACCATTATGGAAAACAGTATGGAATTTTCTCAGAAAAATAAAAATCGACCTGCCATTTGACCCAGCAATTCCACTGCACGGATAATACCCCAAGAATCCTAAAACAACAATTTCAAAGAACCTATGCACCACAATGTTCATAGCAGCACAATTTACAATACCCAAGAGTTGGAAGCAACCTAGGTGCCCGTCAGTAAATGAATGGATCAAAAAATTGTGGTACATATACACCATGGAATTCTATGCTGCAGAGAGAAAGAAGGAGCTACTATCTTTTGCAACAACATGGATGGAACTGGAAAGCATTATGCTGAGTGAAATAGGCCAGGCATTGAAGGACAAATACCATATGATCTCACCTTTGACAGGAAGCTAAAGAATAAAACAAATAAGCAAACAGAATAAAAACAAAGACACTGAAATAGAGAACAAGTGGGCAGTGACCAGAGGGGAGAGGGAAGGGAACTTAAGAGGAAAAAGGGGGAGGGATTTTAGAGGAACAAGTATGAAAGACACAGAGATGAGGACTGGGGGGGGCAGGGAATGGGAGAGGGGGGGGAGACCGGGCGGGGGTCGGGTGGGATGGGAGAAATAGATTAAAAAAATGTACTTGAAAAGTAACTTAATAAAATTTAATATTAAAAAAAAACATTGTGTTGTCTCTTGTAGTGATTTTTTTACCCATCATTAATAATAAGAATATATATAATATATGGTATATGACACTGAGAAGTATCAACCAAGAGAGTTTTTCTCTGTGCGTATGTATATAAATACCATATCAAAAGTTTCATGAAAAAAAGACATAGACTTATTGTGTGTGATTCACTCTGATAGTCTCTCTTCTATTTATAGTCCATTCTTTATATTCTATTCAACTAAAAATAATAAAAGGCCAATTATCACCCACTAACAAGGTTTGAGGTAGTTATCATACCATCTGCAGTCACACTGTCCCAAGAAACTCAAACCTTCATGCTTTTCTGAAATGGCCACATTGATACTTGATGGCAGCTGTAATTTGAGCTTCCCCTTTAGATCTCTCAGTGAAAAAATAGAAATCCATTGTACCAAGGCACAGATAGAATAACTAAGTGAAGAACTTTCTAATGTTTTTCCAAGCTATCCTCTTATATGTCTTCTCTTGTAGACTACAACCCACCGCAACTGCATGACATGTCCCTGTGAACCAGTGTGAAAAGTTGTTACACTTCACACTAGATCCATAAAATCAAACATCTCTATACAAGACTTAATCTAATTTATAACATTTTTGCATTGCGGAGAAAAAGAAATTACAATACACACACTGGGATATATATTGCAAATCGCATGTCTGAAAATGAGCATGTCCTAAAAAAAAATAAATAAAAAAAAAGGAAAAAAAGCAAACCTCTATTAACTTGACAGTAATAAACAGAGTCCAGTAGGAAATTGGCATAAGGTGGGAGCACATGCTTTACCAAAGAAAACAATGTATGGATATTATATAAGCAGATGAACCTACCTAAAACATAATTATCCTTTAAGGAAATATAAACTTAAACCCCAATGAGGTGCCACTACATGGCCATTTAAATGACAAAAACAATCAACTAACAGCAATAACCAGAACCAAAAAAAAAACTCCTAAAAATACAAAGCCCTGGGGAAGACGTGAAGCATCAATGGATCTTTCATCCATTGATTATTGGAATGCAAAATGGTCCAGCCTCTCTAAAATACCACTCAGAAGTTTCAAGTAAAGTTCACTTTCCCTGATGTTTGAAGACGTCCTTTCTGCATATTTTCCTAAGGGAATGGAAACTTTCCCACACACAAAAACACTGCGTATGAACGTTTATGGACTTCATTTTTAATACCTAAAACCTGGAAGTGAAGCAAGTGTCATTCAGAGAGGATTGGATAAGACTCTGTGATCTATATGATGGTGCACTGTATTACAATTAAAAAAATGGACAAGTGACACGTTCCAGCTTGGACCAAACTTAAGATAATAATAGTGAATTTTAAAATGACCATCTTTAAGCCAACATGATCTACTGTACAGTTTCACTTATATGGAAAGCTCAATGGTACAAAATTATATAGGTATATGTGTTTGTGTGTTTAGTGCAATCTTTCTAAGTGCTAATTTATCTTTGTCAGTTGATGCTTTGGAGACACTTATATGTTGCAATACGTTAGATTTTATTTATTACTTATACAACTTCAACTTCTGGTGAAGATGGACTACATGCGACCGGATTTAACCACTTCTCTGGAACAAGTATAAAGACAAATAATCTATATGATGATGATATTCAATATTGGGCATCAGGCCACAAAAGACAGTGATCGCTGGGAGAGGTAAAACAAAGGATGTAAGCCCATAATTACTGCAGATCCTGCTTGAAGCACAGGTGGAGGCTGGGGTTTCCTCTGAGTTGAGGAGATAAGATTGAGAGTCTGGGGAGGAATAGGCAGCAAGGTTTCGTGAGAGACAGCACAGGAGATGAGAAAGCTCCACAGGGAAAGGAAAGAGCAGCCCACACAAGGCTGCGAGTCCTTCCTGGTAGAGTGAGAAATCATAATTCATGAGACATCAGGCGGAGTACTCAGAAGTGTTCGATTCAGCATTGTGGTAACATCAGCCATGGTTAACGCTGTTCTGGTCCCAGGTCACAAAGCTTGAAATCAAGAACTGAAAGGATTACTTTGTTTCTAAGTAACTGAATCCCAAGTCAAAACAGCTTGAGAATATTTGTGTATTCAGAATTTTAGAAATGATCATTTCTTCTGGACAAGGGTGAGAAAAAGTAAAATCATGATTTCACAATGTCTCAAGTCCATTCAACTATTACCAGGTATGCAAAGAAGCATGGAAATATAATCAATTGTTAGGAGAAAACTAATTGATCTATCTGTCTAAACTGGAAATGATAGAATCAGTAGACACCCAGATATAACAGTATTTTATTTTTTCAAGAAACGGAAAAAACAGATTAAACTGATTAGAGATGTAGACCATATAAAAAGCCCCAAAATTAACTTCAAGAGGCAAAAACTATAACATCTGAGACTACACACACACACACACACACACACACACACACACAGAGAGACACGCGCGCGCACACACGTTTTCAATACTGAAAGAATACAAAATATTAGTGAACCCATGTATATGAAAATGAACTAAATGTATTATTATAGCATATCTATATACGGAAAAAGAACTAGAATTAGCTTTAAAATGATATGTACCCAATGGTAATTGCGTTCACCTTTGAGAGGCAGCATTTCTGAGTTATAAAGAGGGACATATACGTATATCAGTTCTCCGTCTTGTTAGAGTGCCTTGTAACAAGTACATCTGCACTTATCTTCGTAATTAAAATATGTAAATAAGCCAGAAAACAGAAACAGGAGAGGTGTTGTAACCAGAAAAAGTTACTGCTAAATGATGTAACAAAGCCTGAAACATGAACAGTGTGATACAATAAAAGTTAATTTTTCTATGTGGCTTGGTAGATATTCTGTGCTAACAGGTGACATGGGGCCTGACAGCTTGCTTGTAGGTCAACTGCAAAAACGTTATTTTCGTGTTTACTGCTTAATGCAATTACAATGTGGAAGGTGGGAAAGTGGATGTCAAATGTTTTGGCCTGGAATTGACAAATAGTGTTTCTGTTCACAGATCACTGGCAAGGGCTGGCCATAGCAGCCTTCCCAACTGTGAATGAACTTGGTACTATAGTTTCCCCGTGGGCCCAGGAAGGAAAGGAAAACAAGATGGGGTGAGCATTTGCAGTCTCCCCCACAAATTGTTATAAATAGGTGCCTAATATAATGTTGATGTTAGAATTTTGTGACAACCACCCTCTTTATTTCCTGGTGGAGTTGCCAAGGAGGCCAAATTGCCTTGTGATTCTACAAAGTTTTTGAGATCGTGCTATGGGACGGTTGTTCACAAACTTGGTCTCACGTCCACCTTTCTAAAGGATCCTATGAAATATCCGCTGGGAAGGCTACCTACTGCACCCCGTAGTAGCTTTCTTCATTGACCTAAGCAATAACTTGTAAAATCTGAATAGGATAAGAACTTTTCTTCTTCATTGGGCTGCCTGGGAAAATAAAAACCTATGGGTGTCTGCCACCTTCAAGATGATGAAAGACTGACTAGTGTGGGTGCCTTTAGGCACAAGGAAAAACCAGCATTTCCCCTTGAACCAGTAGCTAGACAAGAGGCTGTAGAAGGTCACTGAATTGTTGTTAAGCTTGCTGACCAAAGATGGCATGCCTGTCAAGAAACTCTCTTTCACCCTTGGAAAAAAAAAACCTCCAGGGATCTTAGGAAGTTAATCCTTACTAAATGTTTCCTAAATGACGATTTCCATGTTCTTGAATCTTCCTTCAAATATCACTTACGTGGGAGGTTTGGGTCATTAACTACATAGGTAACCTCATATTTGCATGTGTTCAGTGGCCAGACTCAATATCAAAAAAAAAAAAAAAAAACTGAAAAGAAAAGAAGGGGCTCATTACAATTCCAATGGAAACATCAGAGTAGCTTGAAAACCTGCTCACCAGCTTCAACTTTCTATCTGCAAGATTAGTGAGTTCTAGGATGTATCAGTGTATATTCACCAGGACTTAGGCGAAACATTCTGAGAATGTGGTGGAAATGTCCAGGGGGTGGACACCTTTGAATTTCAATGTCAAAGTTACTTTTCTGTGGAACAGGACCTTGCTATATCAGGGCTACATGGTGAGGGATGGGGCTACGAGGGAATTAGAATGCTGTCAGTCAGAAGGGGGGCAGTTGATTTTTGTCCTGTTTCTACTACCACTGGATTCAAGGTGCAGGTTTCAGAGGAAGATTAGAGTCAACCAGCAGATCAGGTTCCAGTTTGGATAAGAGTGTACCCTGGGGAAGGCCTAAGGGAGGGGCACTATAATGTAGACAGAGCTGAAGTGAGACAAAACTGCCAGTCTCTAGGCAGAGCTCGCTTCCGAAGGAACCCTGGGGCTTACGGTGAACACCCCCAGTTTAATGAAGCCCACACAGAATGGCTGAATTGTATTTCTTCTTTCAATCTTCCTTCCTTAAATCCACCTTAAGTTCCTTGCTACAACACGCTTATTTTTATATCCTAAGTGGCATTAACAAATAATGATAAGGGAAATAAATGAGGAGACTGAAGGTCTGACTCAGACTGGGAAGAGTGAAACAGAATGGGCTGTAGATGAATTCAGAGAATAGTCCTAGTTCCAGCTCGGTCACACACAGGACAAGTGACACTGAGGACAAGCATTAAGCTCTTTGGGCTTGAGGATCTTCATATGTGATTTTCGTGTGAGAAACCTGCCTTTCCAGGACTGTTGGAATATGTTGAACTCCAAAAAGCACAAGGTACAAGTGTCTGGTGTGTGTAAAACATTAATGGGTGAGAAGTTTTACCAAGACTATGTTAATTCCCAATCCTACTACCCTCATCTGTGTATAAGTGTGTGTGTGAGTGGGTTTTCCAGACCTAGGATTTCTTAGAAAACCTAAGTGCTATAGGGCATAGCTTGTCAAGTCTAGTGTTAGCTTATTGGACCAAAGTCTTCGTCGGCAAGTAGACTTTTGTAAAATCTTCTCCTCAGTGTTTATGTTCTTCAGTTTGGGGTGTGGGAATGTCCTCCCCAGCTGCATGGAAATAAAATTTCCCAGAATTTGTGTCAAGAACCAGCTCCTCACTTCCCTCCCAGCTGACCTTTATAGGGGATCAGAATATTTCGCCACCATGTACGTCTCATCCGTATATTGCTTATTTTCAGTTAAAGGTACCTGAGAAACAACTCTTGTGGGAGGAACAATCTCACCCTCCTTTGTCCCCCTGAAAACAGAATATAAATCTCCCACGTGAAAGTTGCCCTCCCCATGCCAAGAGGACAGAAGGCGTCTTTATCCGTGGATAACGGGGATTTAGGGACTAGAAGCCCTGTATAAACAAACCTTGTTACTTCTTCACCAACTTACCCTAAACCCAAACTCCTTTACCTTATCAATTCTTCAAATCATTTGTTTGAAATATATAAATGTTCCCCTCTTCAATCACTTCTTTGAGTCTCTTATGTCTGTGTTATTCCCATACCTGCCTCCATAATTCAATTAGTTTCTCTCCCACTAGTTTTTATTACGGGGATTCGTAGGCAAGATACTAGAAGGTTAGTATTGAGAATTATTTTTTTCTCCCCTGTATCTTCCAGTGTAACACCGCTCCCCTTTTCCTTCATCTGTCCCAAACCAAAAATCTAGCCTTTTAAAAACATTTGCAAATTTATACTAAGTAAAGCTTCCTTAAGTTTTCCTTGGAATAAAGAGGGCCCTGACTCTCCTAGGCTGTGGCACAGTGCCATCCCAGTTGTTTAAGGGAGTTTATTAATCTCAAGGGAATATCATCTGTGTTTCTCTGAAACTCCTGACACATGATGCGTGTAAATGAAACAACTACTTTGTGCGCTGAATTCCAATTGCACTGGCACAGGAAGGCAGGACAACTTCCATTCCAGTAACAGGTAAGAATTTGTGTCTGATTTACTTGGGATCCAAAAGTAAGAGTTAACAGCAGGTATAACACGCCAGACTTTGGGTTTCAACCCTGAGAGACACAATCTAGGTCTGCTCCCTGCTCACAAGGCCATCAGCCAGTTTAATGTAAAGTCACCTCCCACTGAAGGACTTGAAGTGTCCCAAAGCCCCAAACTGTCATGCCTTACTCTATTAACACTTAGTCTCATAAGTGTCTACCTACGTACTCAAACCTTCCTTTTACTTCTCCTTTGGATACGAGAAGATCACACCATGTTCTTAAAGGATTATTGCTTTGCTCTGTTACAAGTCAATGAACAAGTCCTAATTCCTTAAACCCTAGCATTCCCAGTACTGGAGCCCTGTTTCCAAGAGGAAGGTGTTCAATGAAATTTTCAGGGATTAATGAACCAGAGAGCACGAGATCTAATTTCTTAAGATTTATTTCTTGTACATTCTTTGAAAAGCTAGGCAAATGCAAGTACTTATCACTAAATTTTATACAACAACAACTAAAAAGCTTATGAAAGATCTGAATATCAATTAGATTTGTTTCTACTTTTCCCGATTGATCCCAACTTCTTAAAGCTCTTTTTTTTTTTTTTTTTTTTTTTTTTTTACCTATACGGGGACATGGCTATCACAATACGATACTTTTTTTCTTTCCAGATCACAACGAAAGATGGGTGGTTTTACATTTTGTTTTCAAAAACAACCATACTCTTACTGCAAAAGCTCCTTAAAGCATCGCATAGGTGAGGTGTCATTCATAAACTCAAGAGACTTTAAAACTGATTCAATCTATACTAAAAACCCAGTAATTTGAATAGTACCCGTTACCAAAAACAAATGAACTGATTTTCAAGGTACACATACCAAAGAGAGACACGGGCATACACCTTTCAGCACTCTCACTGACCTAAATTCTATCTATGAACGTGAGATGCCTCTTCAAACAATGCATGAGGAAACTATGCTTGACTTCCATAGGCACAGGTGGACCAGCCAGCCTTGGCCTTAGAACTAGGAGAGACCATGGTAATCGATAGCCGCTGTGGCAACTCTGCCCTGAGATCTCTCTTGTTCTTCCTCAAACGCCTCCTTATACTGAGATGTGAAAGAACTTGGGTCAGACCCATAAATCTTGGCCAGATACTTTAAGACTTGCATCTTGGTGGTTTCAGCGTGGGTCCTGGGGCCCCACAGGAATTCAAATTGTGCAGGATCACTGTTGGCCACCTGCTGGTACTTCAGGTATTCCTCCTCCACGAAGTGTTTGGTGATGAGACACCCGGGATCTCCAAAGATGTCGTGCTTCTTCCCAGGATATAACTTCACCACATTCAGAATTTTCCAGACTTCCTCTTCAGTGGCACGGTTGCCTTTCATGAAGATAGCCCCCAGGACAAGTATCAGGATGCCAGTCTTGGGCACGCCCTTTTCACCATGCAGCATCCCATCATAGGTGAGGCCCAATTTGATGACGATGGCATAGCAGTGCTGGATGGGATCCACTTCCTTCACATCAAGGCCAAAGATCATCTCCATGCGCTCAGAGGCTTGCAGCAAGATGTCAGCGAAGTGGTCTTGATACTCTTCACTGACGATTGTCAGCATTTCTGCCTTGGTTATTGGCTCTTTCTCCCGATACTTGACCAGCAGGAAATCCACCAAAGAAGACACCCTTTCATCCAGAGCCTCTAGGGTCACTTCCCGTGAGGTGCTACCCACCTCCTCCTGGCTACTGGACTCCTCACCAGATTTGCTTGATGAGGCGTCTGTGGTGACAACTGAGGAGGAGAAGAAACTCTGAGGACTCTCAGGACTACCGGGGATACCAGCAGCAGGAGCCTCATTCAAGCTGCCAAACATGGGAGGGTGGGGGGAGAGACAGGCCCTCTCTACAGCCTCTGGTGCGTGTGCAGCCTCCAGGCCTGGGGTCTCGCTGCGGCTCTGAAGGGGCTGGTTGGGTGAGCGCTGTGGATTCTTCTGATGAAAAGCCATGACGAGTCTTGTAGGTGGTAGCAATCAGGAGTGTGAACAGGAAGGCAGTGGGGAATCACTGCCTAAGGGAAAGAAGAAAGATGTGAGTGACCTCAACTGCTAAGCTCAATGGTGGTGGCTCTAGTAAAAGCCACCTGCGATGGACCTCTCCAGACAGCAGGCCTACACCTGACCTCCAGGTTGCTCTGTCCCCCTAGCACAAGGAGGAGAAATGCTCAATTCTCTTCAAGGTGCAGCCGGCCAAGCCAGGCTGAGAATTCTCAGGGATGACAGTAGGCAGGTAGGTCAGGCAGGTATCACCGTGCCCAGTAGAGCCACTTGTGTTCTGACAAGTGTGGTCCCTTCAGTGCCCACTCAGGTTTATTACCAAAGAATTCATAGGGCCCGTGTCATCTCCCCCCATGCTAAATAAGGCTGTCTCCCAGGACAAAGTCATACCTCCTTTCAGTCATTTTTCTGTCTCCCGATGGATACCTGGACTGGCTAGTCACCCTATCCACTGCTGATCTCAACCTGGCCACTTTGAGACCAAAACTGCCATTCTCCTAGACCCCAGGGTATGAAGTGAGGTGTTAAGACCAGTAGTCATCCACAGAATCAAACAAAACAGAAACAGACTCACTGATACAGTGCACGGAGTGATAGTTGCCACAGGGGAGGCAGGATGGGGGACAGGTGATAAGGGCACGGGATTCGCAAGTATAGCTTGGTAGTTAGTTAGAAAAGTGTCACGGAAATGTACAGTATAGCATAGGTAATGTAGTCAGTAACACTGTAATAACTATGTAGGGTATCAGGTGGGGTACTGGATATATCCAGGCGGGGGGGGGGGGGCACTGTTAAGTACAGGATTGTCCAAACACAGTGTACGACACCTCAAACTAATACAAAATAACCCTGATTATAAAATTTAATTGAAATAAATAAAATACATGAGTTAAAAAGGAGGATGCTGGAATTTGGGTCAGAAGTCAGAGCAATGTGATGCTAGAGACAGAGTTTATAATGCTGCTGCCAACACAGAGGATGCCAGTAGCCTTTGGAAGCTGGAGGTGACAAAGAACAGATTCTCTCCTGGAGCCTCCACAAGGAAGCAGCCCTCCAGTCATGTTGGTTTGAGCCCAAGACTCATTTTGGACTTCTGTTTTGGAAGCCACTAAGTTTGTGTTAATTTGTTAGAGCACCAATAAGAAACTAGTAACTGGTCGTACTTCCTTGCTTTTGTGGCAAAATACTTTCAAAAAATTTAAAAAACAATGACTGTTATACAGAAATGAAAGAAAGTGCAAGCTAGAGATTCTTTAACTTCTGACACAAACAGGCAGATGTTTAACTGGTTCAGAAACAGGAGTCATGTAGAACAAATGTATTTTAAATAAGCGATATTAAAATAAAAGTTCAAATGAGCCCAAAATTTATTTTTTCATAGTAAGGTAGTAAGGAAAGTCATTTGGGCTTCTGCCAGATAGGACAGAATTTGCATGTCTGACTCCTTCCAGATAGGGTGGTGGTGGTGGTGGTGGTGGTGGTGATAAAAAATGTGCCAGAGGGCTCAAGCCTGAGCTGGTGTGTAGGGAGTCTTCACTGGAGGATATGGTCCTTCTGAAGCCGCTCCCCAGGGCCAGCCCCACAGTAGCCAAGAATTTCAATGGAGAGTGCTAGTGAGCAGGAGCTATCTACAGCAAGTGGTCCATTGAATGGCAGAGAAACTTCCCAGGGAATGGGTATCCAGGGCCTCCTACATGCTGATCTGGCAGTTGCACATTCACCCAAATATAAGCAACCAAAAAGAAGCTAAAATGGCGAGGAAAATGCTGAAGCTTTGGAATGCTGCGTTCCAAGAGCAACTTGATTTTCTCGCTTAACAACATACTGTGCCATCTGTCAAGGTCGCTGGCTACAGATCTCTCTCTTAGTAGCTGCAGCATACTCCACTGTACAGGCACCCTACAATTTAAGATACAATTTGCTTACTGACAGACAATTAGGTCATTTCAAAGCTCTCACTACAACCAAACAATATACAGTCTATGTAAATTATGCTTCAATGAAAGAGTTGCAATATGCATTCTTTTATTATTTTCTTTAAAAAGAATGGATATGCATAGAGAAAATTCTGGAAGGAAATACACCAAAATATTTACTCTGGTGGTCTCTGGAGGTGGAGGGGTTTCAAGAATGTTCTCTTTCTATGTTATTCATGGCTGTACAGTTTTAAATGTTTCTTACAAGGATGTGTTATTCTTTAAAATCAGGAAATACAAAAATACGTTGATATTGAAAACAAGTACAACTTAATTGAAAGTTCACACAGCAATAGTTTCACCGATATGTCCCGTAGAGCAGGGAATATAAATGACAGAATTAAAAAAAAAAAAAAGGGTGGGGGAACTTCATCAAATTAAAGAGAACATCTCAAGATGTTTTCAAGGAAATATCAGCAAAATGAAAAGAGAACCAACTGTGTGGGAAAATACATTTGCAAATGATACCTCAGACAAGGGTGAGATCTCCAGAGTATATAAAGAACTCACACGGTGACAATCCAGGAAGACAAATAATCCAATTAAAAAATGGGCAAAGGACTTGAACAGACACTTCTCCAAGGAGGACATAGAGAGGGCCCAGAGACATATGAAAAGATGCTCAGCATCACTAGCCATCAGAGAGATGCAAATTAAAACCACAATGAGTTACCACATCACACCTGTCAGAAAGGCCATCATAAACAAATCAGCAAACAACAAATGCTGGCGAGGTTTGGAGGAAAAGGAACCCTCGTTCAGAACTGTTGGGAATTCGGACTGGTACAGCCACTGTGGAAAACAGTATGAGATGTACTCAGAAACCTAAAAGTGGAACTGCCTTTTGACCAGGCGATTCCAGTGCTGAGATTATACCCTAACCGACCTGAAACACAAATTGAAAAAAACAAAACAAACAAACAAAAAAAACCTCTGCAGTCCAATGTTCATAGAAGCACCATTTACAAGAGCCAAGTGATCGAAACAACCTAAGTGCCCATCTTTAAATGAGTAGATCAAAAAGTATGGTAATATTTACACAATGGAATACTAGGCAGCACAAAGAAAGAAAGACCTCCTACTCTCCATGACAGCATGGATGAATCTAGAGAGAATTATGCTAAGTGAAGTGAGCCAGCTGATGAAAGACAAAAACCATATGATCTCACCTGTAAGTGGAACCTAATCAACAAAGTGAGCAAGTAAAATATAAACAGAGACATGGAAATAAAGAACTGACAGTAAGCGGAGGGGAGCAGGGGGGCAATAAAAGGGGAAAAGAGGCAAAGGGTCATCAAGAAACATGTATAAAGGACACAAGGACAAAGCCAGAGGGGGGTGAGATCCAGAGTAGAAGGTGAGGATGGCTGGAGCTTTAAGCAGTGGTGTGGGGGAAATGGTGGCAAATCTAAAAACAATTAAAAAAATAAGAAAATAATGAAGGAGAAAAAAATAAAATTGTAAATGGCAAAAATCAAAAACAAAACCTGCTAGCCACCATCATCTGAAACCTCCCAGGGATTACTACAGGGGCAGGTTAGGTATCATGGGGGCCCGTGTTCACTCAAGTAGATGGTCAGCTCTTTGTTCATACAAAATCTACACCTTGAAACTTGATAGTATATGAGATGCTTGCCCTCTGCTAACCTACAATCAATCATTCCCTTGTGCTATATATACTTCCATCCGGGGACTACTAAATATGAATTAACGGGGTGTCGCATCGACAGTTCCCCAACGTGTGACAGCAGGACAGGGCTCTGTTGAGTACATTCTGTTCTAGCGTGGGTGTCCCCATCACCTCCTTTAGGGTCCTTCCCATGACTAATTATAGGTACTGAGATCAGACATCACTTCCATAGAAGATTCATCTTCACCCACAGGACAAGGAGCAGGAACTTAAGGTGGTATCTCTGCTACTCAGTTCTCCCCAGGGCCTCCCGGGGATGACGGCAGGGCTCAGCAGAATTATTTGGGGTCCTGACTTATGGGACAGGTGTTTACTTAGCCATCACTCAAGGTCTTCACTTTGGCTACTGCTCAGTCCTCAGTCCTCAGCTTCTGACACCTAAAGCCACTCCAGAAAAAAAAAAAAAAAACTCTATTGTGTTTGAGACAGCTGAGAAGAAAGTCATGAGATGGTGCTGTCTTGGGCTCATCAGCTGGAAGTCTGGAGGGGCCTGGAACTTCTCCTGTTGTCCTGAGTTTGCCCACCACAGTAAGGCCTCACTTCTCAGTGAACACTGTGGGACAGTGATGGGTTGTCTCATAAGACTACCATGGCTTGGGATCTCCCAAGGGTTCCTTGGGACCCTGGGCAAACCCTTTTAAGTGGAGAGCGTGCCCTTCAGTCATAACTCAATAATACCTGCCAGGGCACAGGGCTCCTTCTGCTGAATAATCTATTCGGAGCACATACTTCACCTTTTGGGACTCAGAATAGCAAGGGAAGGGTGGCCCCTGGCTGCCATCCCACCCTGGGCTGTTTAGGGCTGACAGCGGGGAAAAGGTCTCTGCAGCGTGCCCTATGCCATCGGGTGGCTGGTCTCACAGTCCTCGCTTGTGCTCTTCAAACTGATACAGGTTGATGTGCGCCCTGCTGTGCTCTGTTGTTTGGGGTCCCACCTTCCAATCGAGGCCCCTAGTCTCTGAGACCCAAAATAGAGGTGAGGAGACACCCCATGCACAAGACTTTCGGCGCTGGAAAAAGCAGCAAGACACTGCACTACAGACAGCTCCACTGGGGTGGTGGAACCCTAAGAATTCTCCGTGCCCTTCACCAACAACAACTAGTGTAGGAGCTCAGACTCCCTCTTTTGTGGACCTTACACCGCCAACCTCAACCTATGGCCTCACATCCCTCAGACTCCGGAGGCCAAAGTCAGTCGCCAAGACTTCCAGGAACCTCTACTAGGGGTCTACCAAGGCTGAGGAAGGGGCCCAGTCTCACAGAGGCCACCACTGATCCCGAGGGTTTTCCCTTAACTCTGTGTCGTCGCTAAAGGGGCTTTTCATGACCACTGGTGGTCCACGATTATTACCCCCGCCTCGAACCCCCGACCGCCACCCTTTCACAGCGCCACACTCCCAGTGAAACCACCCCACCCCCCGCGCAACCGCCCCCCCCCCCCACCGCCGTCCCACGACAAACCCTCACGACACCACCCCACCCCACCACATACCCACTCTGTGTACACAGAAATGGGGTTCCCCTCAACTACTTGGCAAGAAGGAAATCTGGGGTACGCCATCTCCGGGTCCCGAAAGGGTCTTCCCAAGGAGCGGTCTGGAACTCGTATCTCATGGGGCTTCCTCTCTTCTATGGTGGGTGCTGCCCTTACTCCTTCTTTAAAGTCTCACCTGACACCCGGTGACCTCTTGAGCCCTTCCCGCAGCAGTGGAGAATATGCGGCACCTCCAAGCGAAGAGGTCTCAGCCGCCTCAGCCGCCTCAAAGTGAAAGAGGAAGTCAGGGGACGGGACATCCGTTTATCTCTCCCTGGGGCTTCTGGGATCAACTGCAGAGGCGGGCTCTGCCCGCCCACTTTCCCACCTTCAGGTCAGCTTCGTAGTGGCTTATAAACTGGGTTTATCTGTTACCTGTTGGACATAAAGTTATTGTCATTTATGAAAATTAATAATTCTGTCAGCTATACAGTAACTAATTTAATGCCTTAAAATACATTTTTGGTGTAAGCTAAAATTACCTCAATCTATGAAATTATGTTGCATATGGCAATATCTTCCACTGAGTAGTATCACAGCAGAATAATGACAGAGGATTATACTCAGATCACGTAAGAGATGTGTAGATATTCACCCAGTATCGAAGTTGAACACAGGGCCCCTGGTGGGACTAGCTGGAATCCGGGATTTGAGGGAGCAGCTTATAATGGTGAACTTGCAGGCAGCAGGGCTGGTGCGAGTAGCTGGAAATGGGATTTTTAAGAGCAGTTTGTGATGGTGACTCTGCAGGGGAAGAGATGCTGGTGGGAGTAGCTGGATTCTGGGATTAGGGACGCTTTATAATGGTGACATTGCAGGAGAAAGCGCTGGAGGCAGGACCTGTAAACTGGATATCAGGCAGTGGACTATAATGGTGATATCCACTAGAGTTTCTAATGTTGACATTGCAGGCAGAAGGCTTGTGGGAGTAGGCAGACTCCTGGATTAAAGGAAGCAGTTAGTATTGGTGACGTCGTGGGTAAGGGCAATGGTGGGAATAGCTAGAATCCAGGATTTAAGGGAGAAGTTTCTTATTGTGACATTGAGGGGAGGGGTGCACGTGGGAATAACTGCAATCTGGTGTTAGATGCAGTTTCTATGCGTGACATCGCCAGCAGAGGCACTGGTGGGAGCAGGTGGAATCTGGGATCTCAGGGAGCACATTGTGGTGGAGGGGTTGCAGGCAGAGGCTTGGTAGTGGGAATAGCTGAAATCTGGGATTAGGAGCAATTGGTACTGGTGACATGGCCAGCTGGGGCCCTGGCGGGACCAGGTTGAATCAGGGATTTCACAGAGCGGTTTATATGGTGAGGATATACACGCAAGGGCCCTGGTGGTAGTACCTGGAATCCTGGACTTAAGGGACTGGTTTTTAATGGTGACTGAATGCAGAAGGGCTCCTGGGAGCTCTTGAATGTGGGATTTATCCACAGTTTCAAATGCTGAGGGAGGGGCCAGACTTGCTGGTGGGAGTAGCTGGACTCTGGGATTTCAGAAAGCAGTTTTTAGTGGTTCCGTAGCACGCATGGACGCTGGTAGGAGTAGCTGGAATCTGCATATAAGGGAGCAGTATTTAGTGGCTATTTAGCACTCAGGAGAGCTGGTGGGAGTAGCTGGAATCTAGGATGCTAAGGAGGAGCTTTTCATTGTTAGGGGGCACTCAAGGCGCTGGTGGGAGGAGCTGGACTCTGGGGTTTAAGGGAGGAGTTTTTAGTGGTTACACAGCACACAGTGGCAAGGGTGGGAGTAGGTGGGCTCTGGGATTTAAGGACGCAGTTTTTAGTGGTTACATAGCCTGCTTGGGTGCTTGTAGGAGTACCTGGAATCTAAATGTAAGAGAGAAGTCTGTAGTGGTTACCTAGCAGGCGGTGGCAACTGTTGGAATAGATAGAATCCCTGATTTAAGGGAGAAGTTTGTTACTGTGACATTGAGGGGAGGGGTGCACGTGGGGATAAATGGAATCTGGTGTTAGAGGCAGTTTCTACGGGTGACATCGCGGGCAGAGGCATTGGTGGGAGTAGCTGGAATCTGGTATCTCGGAGAGCAGACCGTAAGGGAGAGGTTGCAAGGCAGAGGCTTGGTAGTGGGAATAGACGCAATCTGGGATTAGGAGCAGGCGGTACTGGTGACATGACCATCTGAGGTGCTGGTGGGAGTAGCTTGAATCAGGGATTTCACACAGTGGTGTATATAGTGAGGGTACACGCAGGGGCCCTGGTGGTAGTAGCTGGAATCACGGATTAAGAAACTGGTTTTTAATGCTGATGTTACATGGAGAGGTGCTTCTGGGAGCACTTGAATGTGGGATTATCCACAGTTTCCAATTATGAGGAAGGGGCCACAGGCGCTGGAGAGAGTAGCTGGACACTGGGATTTCACACAGCAGTTTTTAGTGGCTACGTACCACGCAAGGGACCCTGGTGGGAGTGGATGGACTCTGGGATTGCAGAAAGCAGTTTCTAGTGGTTAAGTAGCACGCTTAGGCACTCCTAGGAGTTTCTAGCATCTGGATTCAAGCCATCAGATTTTAGTGGCTACTAAGCAGTCAAGGGACCCCTGGTGGGAGTGGCTGGACTCTGGGGTTTAAGAAAGCAGTTTTCAGTGGTCACCTAGCACGCTTGTGCGCTGATAGCAGTAGGTGGGATCTGGATTTCAGAAAGCAGTTTTTATTGGCTACGTAACACGCATGGGTCCCTAGTGGGAGTGACTGGACTCTGGGATTTCAGAAAGCAGTTTTTAGTGGTTACCTAGCAAGCTGGGGCGCTGATAGGAGTTGGTGGAATCTGGATTTCAGAAAGCAGTTTTTATTGGCTACGTAGCACGCATGGGTCGCTGGTGGTAGTGACTGGACTCTGGGATTTCAAAAAGAAGTTTTTATTGGCTACGTTGCACGCATGGGCGGCTGGTGGCAGTGACTGGACGCTGGAATTTCAGAAACCAGTTTTTAGTGGTTACCTAGCAAGCTGGGGCGCTGATAGGAGTAGGTGGAATCTGGATTTCAGAAAGCAGTTTTTATTGGCTATGTAGCACGCATGGGTCGCTGGTGGGAGTGACTGGACCCTGGGATTTCAGAAACCAGTTTTTAGTGGTTACCTAGCAAGCTCAGGCGCTGATAGGAGTAGGTGGAATCTGGATTTCAGAAAGCAGTTTTTATTGGCTACGTAGCACGCATGGGTCCCTGGTGGGAGTGACTGGACTCTGGGATTTCAGAAAGCAGTTTTTAGTGGTTACCTAGCAAGCTGGGGCGCTGATAGGAGTAGGTGGAATCTGGATTTCAGAAAGCAGTTTTTATTGGCTGCGTAGCACGCATGGGTCCCTAGTGGGAGTGACTGGACTCTAGGATTTCCAAAGCAGTTTTTAGTGGTTACGTAGCAAGCTCGGGCCCTGATAGGAGTAGGTGGAATCTGGATTTCAGAAAGCAGTTTTTATTGGCTACGTAGCACGCATGGGTCGCTGGTGGGAGTGACTGGACTCTGGGATTTCAAAAAGCAGTTTTTAGTGGTTACCTAGCAAGCTGGGGCGCTGGTAGGAGTAGGATGGAATCTGGGATTTCAGAAAGCAGTTTTTATTGGCTACGTAGCACGCATGGGTCCCTAGTGGGAGTGACTGGACTCTGGGATTTCAGAAAGCAGTTTTTAGTGGTTACGTAGCAAGCTGGGGCGCTGATAGGAGTAGGTGGAATCTGGATTTCAGAAAGCAGTTTTTATTGGCTACCTAGCACGCATGGGTCGCTGGTGGGAGTGACTGGACTCTGAGATTTCAAAAAGCAGTTTTTATTGGCTACGTTGCACGCATGGGTCGCTGGTGGGAGTGACTGGACTCTGGGATTTCAAAAAGCAGTTTTCATTGGCTACCTAGCACGCATGGGTCGCTGGTGGGAGTGACTGGACTCTGGGATTTCAGAAAGCAGTTTTTATTGGCTACGTAGCACGCATGGGTCCCTAGTGGGAGTGACTGGACCCTGGGATTTCAAAAAGCAGTTTTTAGTGGCTAAGTTGCACGCATGGGTCGCTGGTGGGAGTGACTGGACGCTGGGATTTCAGAAAGCAGTTTTTAGTGGTTACCTAGCAAGCTGGGGCGCTGATAGGAGTAGGTGGAATCTGGATTTCAGAAAGCAGTTTTTATTGGCTACCTAGCACGCATGGGTCCCTAGTGGGAGTGATTGGACGCTGGGATTTCAAAAAGCAGTTTTTATTGGCTACGTAGCACGCATGGGTCCCTAGTGGGAGTGACTGGACTCTGGGATTTCAGAAAGCAGTTTTTATTGGCTACGTAGCACGCATGGGTCGCTGGTGGGAGTGACTGGACTCTGGGATTTCAGA
The DNA here is from genome assembly GCF_021234435.1 of Artibeus jamaicensis. NCBI lineage: Eukaryota > Metazoa > Chordata > Mammalia > Chiroptera > Phyllostomidae > Artibeus > Artibeus jamaicensis. The sequence goes on along the minus strand of NW_026522028.1, from coordinate 1,269,993 downwards.
AAGGAGTTTTTCGTGGCTACGTTGCACGCATGGGTCGCTGGTGGGAGTGACTGGACGCTGGGATTTCAGAAACCAGTTTTTAGTGGTTACCTAGCAAGCTGGGGCGCTGATAGGAGTAGGTGGAATCTGGGTTTCAGAAAGCAGTTTTTATTGGCTACGTAGCACGCATGGGTCCCTAGTGGGAGTGACTGGACTCTGGGATTTCAAAAAGCAGTTTTTAGTGGCTACGTAGCACGCATGGGTCCCTAGTGGGAGTGACTGGACTCTGGGATTTCAGAAAGCAGTTTTTAGTGGTTACCTAGCAAGCTGGGGCGCTGATAGGAGTAGGTGGAATCTGGATTTCAGAAAGCAGTTTTTATTGGCTACGTAGCACGCGTGGGTCCCTAGTGGGAGTGACTGGACTCTGGGATTTCAAAAAGCAGTTTTTATTGGCCTCGTAGCACGCATGGGTCCCTAGTGGGAGTGACTGGTCTCTGGGATTTCAGAAAGCAGTTTTTAGTGGCTAGGTTGCACAAATGGCTCGCTGGTGGTAGTGACTGGACGCTGGGATTTCAGAAAGCAGTTTTTAGTGGTTACCTAGCAAGCTGGGGCGCTGATAGGAGTAGCTGGAATCTGGATTTAAGTTAGAAGTTGTTAGTGGCTATGTAGCACTCAGGGACGCTGGTGGGGGTAGCTGTACCTTGGGATTTAAGGGAGAAGTTTGTTGTGACAATGATGTGATGCGTGCACATGGGAATTACTGCAATCTTGTGGTTGAGGCAGTTTTTAAGGGTGACATTGTGGGTAGAGGGATTGGTGGGAGTAACTACAATCGGGGATCTCCGGGAGTGGATTGTAATGGTGAGGGTGCAGGCAGAGGCGAGCTAGTGGGAATAGCTGGAATCTGGGATTAGGAGCAGTTGCTACTGGTGACATCACCGGCTGAGGAGCTGGTGGGAGTAGCTTGAATTAGGGATTTCACAGAGTGGTTTATATAGTGAGCCTACACGCAGTGGCCCTAGTCTAGTGGTAGTAGCTGGAATCCGGGACTTAAGGGACTGGTTTTTAATGGTGAGATTGCATGCATAGGGGCTTCTGGGAGCACTTGCTTCTGGGATTATGGGTAGTTTCTAATGGTGGTGGGAGTATGTGGAATCGCGGGGCTAAGGGATCAGTTTGTAGTGGTTGCATTGCATGCCCGGGCAGTAGTCACAGTGCTGGATTCTGAGATTAGGAGTAGGGTGCTGCGGACCTTGTGGGCTGAGGCGCTAGTGGGTGTAGCTGGAATTGGAATTTAAGGGAAGAAGTTTATCATGGTGACCTTGGGGCAGGGCCGCTGGTAGGAATAGCTGGATTGGGGGTTTAAGGGAGAAATCCTTACCCCCTTGCACACAGGGGCCATGGTAGGAGTAGCTGGAATCTGGGATTTCTCGGGGCGGTTTTTAACGGTCAGTTTGCAGGCAGGTATCCTGGTCTGAGTAGCTGGAATCTGGGACTTCAGGGAGTGGTTTGTAAGCATGATATTTCACGCAGGGCCGCTGGAGGGAGTAGCTAGAGTCCAGGATTAGGAGCAGTTTGCATTGGTGATAGCGCAGGTAGAGGCACTGTTGGGAGTTGCAGGAATGAAGGATTGAAGGGAACAGTTTTAAATGGTGATGTTGCAGGCAGGGTCACAGCTGGAAAGAGCTGGAGTCAGGGATTGAGGAGGTCAGTTTGTGATGGCGACTTTGCAGGCAGCGGGGCTGGTGTGAGTAGCTGGAAATGGGATATATGGGGTGCGTTTGTGATGGTGACATAGCTGGGAGAGCCAGTGGTGGGAGTAGCTGGAATTCGGGATTTAAGGGAGTGGTTTGTAATGCTGACCTTGCAGGCAGGGGTAGCTGGTTGGACTAGCTCGAATGGGAATTTAGGGGAGTCGTTTACAGTGGTTAAGTTGCATTCAGGGGCTCTTCTATGGGTATATGGATGTAAGGCAGGGGTTTGTAATGGCGACAACGAGTAGAGGGATGCTAGTGGAGTATCTGGAATCTGGGGTTTAAGGGAGTGGTTTGCAATGCTGGCCTTGCACCCAGGGTCACTGGTGGGACTGCTGTGTTCATGGATTAGGGGGCAGTTTCTAATGGTGATATTGTGGACAGAAGAGCTGGTGGGAGTAGCTGGAGTCAGGGCTCTAAGGATGTGGTTTGTAATAGTGACATTTCCTGCAACTATATAAAATAGTTGATGGCATAGGCTGGAGGTTGTGTGAGGCGATAGACAAGATGGGTGAAAAAGCCCCTCTGGTTGAAAGGCACTGGGCCAGGAACGCAAGGAGGGAGAGAGAAACAAAGGAATGGGAAGAAGGCAAGCAGTGAGGAAGGAAGAATTCCCATTTACCACATAAATCAACAAAACAAAAATGAAATACGCTAGTCCCGTGTTATGGGTGGTTCAGCTTTTTCCAGTTTCAGTTCCCTATGGCCAAGCATGGTCTGAAGAGGTTAAATGGAGTATTCCAGAAATTAACAATTCACACGTTTTAAACCGCATGCCATTCTGAGTAGCATAATGAAAATGTGCACTGTCCTCTCTGTCCCACCTGGGATGGGAAGCACCACTTTGTCCAGTGCATACTTGTTGTATATGCTCCCTGCTCATCCATCTACATTTCAGATTGTCTGTCAAGTAGCTCAGTGTGTTTGGTAGCTCAGGGCCCTGGTGGCTGCTACACCCACAGAGTCGCCTGCTCCCAGGCAAGAGAAAACCTGAGAATGCACGTGATGAGTGTGTGTACCAGATACGGGGCAAGGGGCCGGAGCTCTTTTTTCTCCTGGTACTATATTAGCTTGGGTTTGGGGTGGACCAGGTGCTTTCTCAAAACAACCAACCAACTTCACAAGCTTTTGCCAGGTTTCGATATATCCAATCCCTAGTTACACTGGCAGGCCTCTATGGTCAAGTTCTTTCCTCTGTGTCCCCAACGTTCTGGTACCAGAGCAGAAAATTGAGGAGGGTCGATCCCTTTGGTGGAATAATGCTATGTTTCCTTGGGGTGTGAAGCTCTAGCTCTCTGGGGAAGCAAACAGGCTCATGATCCCCAGGTATTAAGCTTGGTGTCCAATTACCTTTGCATCCCTTTCCTTTATTCAGAATTAGCTAATTATCCATGGTAGCAATATTGCCTGCCTACATGCTCAGATTTTCTTCCAGGCTTTATACATAAGGCTTAGGGTCCCAGGCACAATGGAGAAGCCTCAGCATAAGACAGGAGTGCTAGGACAGGGGTGGGGTGTCAAATAACACAATGATCTATTCCTTCCATTTATCCCGTAGAATTGTGTCTCTCAAAGACCTTCATTTCTTAAGGTTCGAACTTAATTTTTAAAAAATTGATGGCCACGATTTTGTGAAACCCTAAATTCTTGACATTATTAAACATTGTGTTGTCTCTTGTAGTGATTTTTTTACCCGTCATTAATAATAAGAATATATATAATATATGGTATATGACACTGAGAAGTATCAACCAAGAGAGTTTTTCTCTGTGCATATGTATATAAATACCATATCAAAAGTTTCATGAAAAAAAGACATAGACTTATTGTGTGTGATTCACTCTGATAGTCTCTCTTCTATTTATAGTCCATTCTTTATATTCTATTCAACTAAAAATAATAAAAGGCCAATTATCACCCACTAACAAGGTTTGAGGTATTTATCATACCATCTGCAGTCACACTGTCCCAAGAAACTCAAACCTTCATGCTTTTCTGAAATGGCCACATTGATACTTGATGGCAGCTGTAATTTGAGCTTCCCCTTTAGATCTCTCAGTGAAAAAATAGAAATCCATTGTACCAAGGCACAGATAGAATAACTAAGTGAAGAACTTTCTAATGTTTTTCCAAGCTATCCTCTTATATGTCTTCTCTTGTAGACTACAACCCACCGCAACTGCATGACATGTCCCTGTGAACCAGTGTGAAAAGTTGTTACACTTCACACTAGATCCATAAAATCAAACATCTCTATACAAGACTTAATCTAATTTATAACATTTTTGCATTGCGGAGAAAAAGAAATTACAATACACACACTGGGATATATATTGCAAATCGCATGTCTGAAAATGAGCATGTCCTAAAAAAAAATAAATTAAAAAAAAAAAGGAAAAAAAGCAAACCTCTATTAACTTGACAGTAATAAACAGAGTCCAGTAGGAAATTGGCATAAGGTGGGAGCACATGCTTTACCAAAGAAAACAATGTATGGATATTATATAAGCAGATGAACCTACCTAAAACATAATTATCCTTTAAGGAAATATAAACTTAAACCCCAATGAGGTGCCACTACATGGCCATTTAAATGACAAAAACAATCAACTAACAGCAATAACCAGAACCAAAAAAAAAACTCCTAAAAATACAAAGCCCTGGGGAAGACGTGAAGCATCAATGGATCTTTCATCCATTGATTATTGGAATGCAAAATGGTCCAGCCTCTCTAAAATACCACTCAGAAGTTTCAAGTAAAGTTCACTTTCCCTGATGTTTGAAGACGTCCTTTCTGCATATTTTCCTAAGGGAATGGAAACTTTCCCACACACAAAAACACTGCGTATGAACGTTTATGGACTTCATTTTTAATACCTAAAACCTGGAAGTGAAGCAAGTGTCATTCAGAGAGGATTGGATAAGACTCTGTGATCTATATGATGGTGCACTGTATTACAATTAAAAAAAATGGACAAGTGACACGTTCCAGCTTGGACCAAACTTAAGATAATAATAGTGAATTTTAAAATGACCATCTTTAAGCCAACATGATCTACTGTACAGTTTCACTTATATGGAAAGCTCAATGGTACAAAATTATATAGGTATATGTGTTTGTGTGTTTAGTGCAATCTTTCTAAGTGCTAATTTATCTTTGTCAGTTGATGCTTTGGAGACACTTATATGTTGCAATACGTTAGATTTTATTTATTACTTATACAACTTCAACTTCTGGTGAAGATGGACTACATGTGACCGGATTTAACCACTTCTCTGGAACAAGTATAAAGACAAATAATCTATATGATGATGATATTCAATATTGGGCATCAGGCCACAAAAGACAGTGATCGCTGGGAGAGGTAAAACAAAGGATGTAAGCCCATAATTACTGCAGATCCTGCTTGAAGCACAGGTGGAGGCTGGGGTTTCCTCTGAGTTGAGGAGATAAGATTGAGAGTCTGGGGAGGAATAGGCAGCAAGGTTTCGTGAGAGACAGCACAGGAGATGAGAAAGCTCCACAGGGAAAGGAAAGAGCAGCCCACACAAGGCTGCGAGTCCTTCCTGGTAGAGTGAGAAATCATAATTCATGAGACATCAGGCGGAGTACTCAGAAGTGTTCGATTCAGCATTGTGGTAACATCAGCCATGGTTAACGCTGTTCTGGTCCCAGGTCACAAAGCTTGAAATCAAGAACTGAAAGGATTACTTTGTTTCTAAGTAACTGAATCCCAAGTCAAAACAGCTTGAGAATATTTGTGTATTCAGAATTTTAGAAATGATCATTTCTTCTGGACAAGGGTGAGAAAAAGTAAAATCATGATTTCACAATGTCTCAAGTCCATTCAACTATTACCAGGTATGCAAAGAAGCATGGAAATATAATCAATTGTTAGGAGAAAACTAATTGATCTATCTGTCTAAACTGGAAATGATAGAATCAGTAGACACCCAGATATAACAGTATTTTATTTTTTCAAGAAACGGAAAAAACAGATTAAACTGATTAGAGATGTAGACCATATAAAAAGCCCCAAAATTAACTTCAAGAGGCAAAAACTATAACATCTGAGACTACACACACACACACACACACACACACACACACAGAGAGACACGCGCGCGCACACACGTTTTCAATACTGAAAGAATACAAAATATTAGTGAACCCATGTATATGAAAATGAACTAAATGTATTATTATAGCATATCTATATACGGAAAAAGAACTAGAATTAGCTTTAAAATGATATGTACCCAATGGTAATTGCGTTCACCTTTGAGAGGCAGCATTTCTGAGTTATAAAGAGGGACATATACGTATATCAGTTCTCCGTCTTGTTAGAGTGCCTTGTAACAAGTACATCTGCACTTATCTTTGTAATTAAAATATGTAAATAAGCCAGAAAACAGAAACAGGAGAGGTGTTGTAACCAGAAAAAGTTACTGCTAAATGATGTAACAAAGCCTGAAACATGAACAGTGTGATACAATAAAAGTTAATTTTTCTATGTGGCTTGGTAGATATTCTGTGCTAACAGGTGACATGGGGCCTGACAGCTTGCTTGTAGGTCAACTGCAAAAACGTTATTTTCGTGTTTACTGCTTAATGCAATTACAATGTGGAAGGTGGGAAAGTGGATGTCAAATGTTTTGGCCTGGAATTGACAAATAGTGTTTCTGTTCACAGATCACTGGCAAGGGCTGGCCATAGCAGCCTTCCCAACTGTGAATGAACTTGGTACTATAGTTTCCCCGTGGGCCCAGGAAGGAAAGGAAAACAAGATGGGGTGAGCATTTGCAGTCTCCCCCACAAATTGTTATAAATAGGTGCCTAATATAATGTTGATGTTAGAATTTTGTGACAACCACCCTCTTTATTTCCTGGTGGAGTTGCCAAGGAGGCCAAATTGCCTTGTGATTCTACAAAGTTTTTGAGATCGTGCTATGGGACGGTTGTTCACAAACTTGGTCTCACGTCCACCTTTCTAAAGGATCCTATGAAATATCCGCTGGGAAGGCTACCTACTGCACCCCGTAGTAGCTTTCTTCATTGACCTAAGCAATAACTTGTAAAATCTGAATAGGATAAGAACTTTTCTTCTTCATTGGGCTGCCTGGGAAAATAAAAACCTATGGGTGTCTGCCACCTTCAAGATGATGAAAGACTGACTAGTGTGGGTGCCTTTAGGCACAAGGAAAAACCAGCATTTCCCCTTGAACCAGTAGCTAGACAAGAGGCTGTAGAAGGTCACTGAATTGTTGTTAAGCTTGCTGACCAAAGATGGCATGCCTGTCAAGAAACTCTCTTTCACCCTTGGAAAAAAAAAACCTCCAGGGATCTTAGGAAGTTAATCCTTACTAAATGTTTCCTAAATGACGATTTCCATGTTCTTGAATCTTCCTTCAAATATCACTTACGTGGGAGGTTTGGGTCATTAACTACATAGGTAACCTCATACTTGCATGTGTTCAGTGGCCAGACTCAATATCAAAAAAAAAACCAAAAACTGAAAAGAAAAGAAGGGGCTTATTACAATTCCAATGGAAACATCAGAGTAGCTTGAAAACCTGCTCACCAGCTTCAACTTTCTATCTGCAAGATTAGTGAGTTCTAGGATGTATCAGTGTATATTCACCAGGACTTAGGCGAAATATTCTGAGAATGTGGTGGAAATGTCCAGGGGGTGGACACCTTTGAATTTCAATGTCAAAGTTACTTTTCTGTGGAACAGGACCTTGCTATATCAGGGCTACATGGTGAGGGATGGGGCTACGAGGGAATTAGAATGCTGTCAGTCAGAAGGGGGGCAGTTGATTTTTGTCCTGTTTCTACTACCACTGGATTCAAGGTGCAGGTTTCAGAGGAAGATTAGAGTCAACCAGCAGATCAGGTTCCAGTTTGGATAAGAGTGTACCCTGGGGAAGGCCTAAGGGAGGGGCACTATAATGTAGACAGAGCTGAAGTGAGACAAAACTGCCAGTCTCTAGGCAGAGCTCGCTTCCGAAGGAACCCTGGGGCTTACGGTGAACACCCCCAGTTTAATGAAGCCCACACAGAATGGCTGAATTGTATTTCTTCTTTCAATCTTCCTTCCTTAAATCCACCTTAAGTTCCTTGCTACAACACGCTTATTTTTATATCCTAAGTGGCATTAACAAATAATGATAAGGGAAATAAATGAGGAGACTGAAGGTCTGACTCAGACTGGGAAGAGTGAAACAGAATGGGCTGTAGATGAATTCAGAGAATAGTCCTAGTTCCAGCTCGGTCACACACAGGACAAGTGACACTGAGGACAAGCATTAAGCTCTTTGGGCTTGAGGATCTTCATATGTGATTTTCGTGTGAGAAACCTGCCTTTCCAGGACTGTTGGAATATGTTGAACTCCAAAAAGCACAAGGTACAAGTGTCTGGTGTGTGTAAAACATTAATGGGTGAGAAGTTTTACCAAGACTATGTTAATTCCCAATCCTACTACCCTCATCTGTGTATAAGTGTGTGTGTGAGTGGGTTTTCCAGACCTAGGATTTCTTAGAAAACCTAAGTGCTATAGGGCATAGCTTGTCAAGTCTAGTGTTAGCTTATTGGACCAAAGTCTTCGTCGGCAAGTAGACTTTTGTAAAATCTTCTCCTCAGTGTTTATGTTCTTCAGTTTGGGGTGTGGGAATGTCCTCCCCAGCTGCATGGAAATAAAATTTCCCAGAATTTGTGTCAAGAACCAGCTCCTCACTTCCCTCCCAGCTGACCTTTATAGGGGATCAGAATATTTCGCCACCATGTACGTCTCATCCGTATATTGCTTATTTTCAGTTAAAGGTACCTGAGAAACAACTCTTGTGGGAGGAACAATCTCACCCTCCTTTGTCCCCCTGAAAACAGAATATAAATCTCCCACGTGAAAGTTGCCCTCCCCATGCCAAGAGGACAGAAGGCGTCTTTATCCGTGGATAACGGGGATTTAGGGACTAGAAGCCCTGTATAAACAAACCTTGTTACTTCTTCACCAACTTACCCTAAACCCAAACTCCTTTACCTTATCAATTCTTCAAATCATTTGTTTGAAATATATAAATGTTCCCCTCTTCAATCACTTCTTTGAGTCTCTTATGTCTGTGTTATTCCCATACCTGCCTCCATAATTCAATTAGTTTCTCTCCCACTAGTTTTTATTACGGGGATTCGTAGGCAAGATACTAGAAGGTTAGTATTGAGAATTATTTTTTTCTCCCCTGTATCTTCCAGTGTAACACCGCTCCCCTTTTCCTTCATCTGTCCCAAACCAAAAATCTAGCCTTTTAAAAACATTTGCAAATTTATACTAAGTAAAGCTTCCTTAAGTTTTCCTTGGAATAAAGAGGGCCCTGACTCTCCTAGGCTGTGGCACAGTGCCATCCCAGTTGTTTAAGGGAGTTTATTAATCTCAAGGGAATATCATCTGTGTTTCTCTGAAACTCCTGACACATGATGCGTGTAAATGAAACAACTACTTTGTGCGCTGAATTCCAATTGCACTGGCACAGGAAGGCAGGACAACTTCCATTCCAGTAACAGGTAAGAATTTGTGTCTGATTTACTTGGGATCCAAAAGTAAGAGTTAACAGCAGGTATAACACGCCAGACTTTGGGTTTCAACCCTGAGAGACACAATCTAGGTCTGCTCCCTGCTCACAAGGCCATCAGCCAGTTTAATGTAAAGTCACCTCCCACTGAAGGACTTGAAGTGTCCCAAAGCCCCAAACTGTCATGCCTTACTCTATTAACACTTAGTCTCATAAGTGTCTACCTACGTACTCAAACCTTCCTTTTACTTCTCCTTTGGATACGAGAAGATCACACCATGTTCTTAAAGGATTATTGCTTTGCTCTGTTACAAGTCAATGAACAAGTCCTAATTCCTTAAACCCTAGCATTCCCAGTACTGGAGCCCTGTTTCCAAGAGGAAGGTGTTCAATGAAATTTTCAGGGATTAATGAACCAGAGAGCACGAGATCTAATTTCTTAAGATTTATTTCTTGTACATTCTTTGAAAAGCTAGGCAAATGCAAGTACTTATCACTAAATTTTATACAACAACAACTAAAAAGCTTATGAAAGATCTGAATATCAATTAGATTTGTTTCTACTTTTCCCGATTGATCCCAACTTCTTAAAGCTCTTTTTTTTTTTTTTTTTTTTTTTTTTTTTTTTTACCTATACGGGGACATGGCTATCACAATACGATACTTTTTTTCTTTCCAGATCACAACGAAAGATGGGTGGTTTTACATTTTGTTTTCAAAAACAACCATACTCTTACTGCAAAAGCTCCTTAAAGCATCGCATAGGTGAGGTGTCATTCATAAACTCAAGAGACTTTAAAACTGATTCAATCTATACTAAAAACCCAGTAATTTGAATAGTACCCGTTACCAAAAACAAATGAACTGATTTTCAAGGTACACATACCAAAGAGAGACACGGGCATACACCTTTCAGCACTCTCACTGACCTAAATTCTATCTATGAACGTGAGATGCCTCTTCAAACAATGCATGAGGAAACTATGCTTGACTTCCATAGGCACAGGTGGACCAGCCAGCCTTGGCCTTAGAACTAGGAGAGACCATGGTAATCGATAGCCGCTGTGGCAACTCTGCCCTGAGATCTCTCTTGTTCTTCCTCAAACGCCTCCTTATACTGAGATGTGAAAGAACTTGGGTCAGACCCATAAATCTTGGCCAGATACTTTAAGACTTGCATCTTGGTGGTTTCAGCGTGGGTCCTGGGGCCCCACAGGAATTCAAATTGTGCAGGATCACTGTTGGCCACCTGCTGGTACTTCAGGTATTCCTCCTCCACGAAGTGTTTGGTGATGAGACACCCGGGATCTCCAAAGATGTCGTGCTTCTTCCCAGGATATAACTTCACCACATTCAGAATTTTCCAGACTTCCTCTTCAGTGGCACGGTTGCCTTTCATGAAGATAGCCCCCAGGACAAGTATCAGGATGCCAGTCTTGGGCACGCCCTTTTCACCATGCAGCATCCCATCATAGGTGAGGCCCAATTTGATGACGATGGCATAGCAGTGCTGGATGGGATCCACTTCCTTCACATCAAGGCCAAAGATCATCTCCATGCGCTCAGAGGCTTGCAGCAAGATGTCAGCGAAGTGGTCTTGATACTCTTCACTGACGATTGTCAGCATTTCTGCCTTGGTTATTGGCTCTTTCTCCCGATACTTGACCAGCAGGAAATCCACCAAAGAAGACACCCTTTCATCCAGAGCCTCTAGGGTCACTTCCCGTGAGGTGCTACCCACCTCCTCCTGGCTACTGGACTCCTCACCAGATTTGCTTGATGAGGCGTCTGTGGTGACAACTGAGGAGGAGAAGAAACTCTGAGGACTCTCAGGACTACCGGGGATACCAGCAGCAGGAGCCTCATTCAAGCTGCCAAACATGGGAGGGTGGGGGGAGAGACAGGCCCTCTCTACAGCCTCTGGTGCGTGTGCAGCCTCCAGGCCTGGGGTCTCGCTGCGGCTCTGAAGGGGCTGGTTGGGTGAGCGCTGTGGATTCTTCTGATGAAAAGCCATGACGAGTCTTGTAGGTGGTAGCAATCAGGAGTGTGAACAGGAAGGCAGTGGGGAATCACTGCCTAAGGGAAAGAAGAAAGATGTGAGTGACCTCAACTGCTAAGCTCAATGGTGGTGGCTCTAGTAAAAGCCACCTGCGATGGACCTCTCCAGACAGCAGGCCTACACCTGACCTCCAGGTTGCTCTGTCCCCCTAGCACAAGGAGGAGAAATGCTCAATTCTCTTCAAGGTGCAGCCGGCCAAGCCAGGCTGAGAATTCTCAGGGATGACAGTAGGCAGGTAGGTCAGGCAGGTATCACCGTGCCCAGTAGAGCCACTTGTGTTCTGACAAGTGTGGTCCCTTCAGTGCCCACTCAGGTTTATTACCAAAGAATTCATAGGGCCCGTGTCATCTCCCCCATGCTAAATAAGGCTGTCTCCCAGGACAAAGTCATACCTCCTTTCAGTCATTTTTCTGTCTCCCGATGGATACCTGGACTGGCTAGTCACCCTATCCACTGCTGATCTCAACCTGGCCACTTTGAGACCAAAACTGCCATTCTCCTAGACCCCAGGGTATGAAGTGAGGTGTTAAGACCAGTAGTCATCCACAGAATCAAACAAAACAGAAACAGACTCACTGATACAGTGCACGGAGTGATAGTTGCCACAGGGGAGGCAGGATGGGGGACAGGTGATAAGGGCACGGGATTCGCAAGTATAGCTTGGTAGTTAGTTAGAAAAGTGTCACGGAAATGTACAGTATAGCATAGGTAATGTAGTCAGTAACACTGTAATAACTATGTAGGGTATCAGGTGGGGTACTGGATATATCCAGGCGGGGGGGGGGGCACTGTTAAGTACAGGATTGTCCAAACACAGTGTACGACACCTCAAACAAATACAAAATAACCCTGATTATAAAATTTAATTGAAATAAATAAAATACATGAGTTAAAAAGGAGGATGCTGGAATTTGGGTCAGAAGTCAGAGCAATGTGATGCTAGAGACAGAGTTTATAATGCTGCTGCCAACACAGAGGATGCCAGTAGCCTTTGGAAGCTGGAGGTGACAAAGAACAGATTCTCTCCTGGAGCCTCCACAAGGAAGCAGCCCTCCAGTCATGTTGGTTTGAGCCCAAGACTCATTTTGGACTTCTGTTTTGGAAGCCACTAAGTTTGTGTTAATTTGTTAGAGCACCAATAAGAAACTAGTAACTGGTCGTACTTCCTTGCTTTTGTGGCAAAATACTTTCAAAAAATTTAAAAAACAATGACTGTTATACAGAAATGAAAGAAAGTGCAAGCTAGAGATTCTTTAACTTCTGACACAAACAGGCAGATGTTTAACTGGTTCAGAAACAGGAGTCATGTAGAACAAATGTATTTTAAATAAGCGATATTAAAATAAAAGTTCAAATGAGCCCAAAATTTATTTTTTCATAGTAAGGTAGTAAGGAAAGTCATTTGGGCTTCTGCCAGATAGGACAGAATTTGCATGTCTGACTCCTTCCAGATAGGGTGGTGGTGGTGGTGGTGGTGGTGGTGATAAAAAATGTGCCAGAGGGCTCAAGCCTGAGCTGGTGTGTAGGGAGTCTTCACTGGAGGATATGGTCCTTCTGAAGCCGCTCCCCAGGGCCAGCCCCACAGTAGCCAAGAATTTCAATGGAGAGTGCTAGTGAGCAGGAGCTATCTACAGCAAGTGGTCCATTGAATGGCAGAGAAACTTCCCAGGGAATGGGTATCCAGGGCCTCCTACATGCTGATCTGGCAGTTGCACATTCACCCAAATATAAGCAACCAAAAAGAAGCTAAAATGGCGAGGAAAATGCTGAAGCTTTGGAATGCTGCGTTCCAAGAGCAACTTGATTTTCTCGCTTAACAACATACTGTGCCATCTGTCAAGGTCGCTGGCTACAGATCTCTCTCTTAGTAGCTGCAGCATACTCCACTGTACAGGCACCCTACAATTTAAGATACAATTTGCTTACTGACAGACAATTAGGTCATTTCAAAGCTCTCACTACAACCAAACAATATACAGTCTATGTAAATTATGCTTCAATGAAAGAGTTGCAATATGTATTCTTTTATTATTTTCTTTAAAAAGAATGGATATGCATAGAGAAAATTCTGGAAGGAAATACACCAAAATATTTACTCTGGTGGTCTCTGGAGGTGGAGGGGTTTCAAGAATGTTCTCTTTCTATGTTATTCATGGCTGTACAGTTTTAAATGTTTCTTACAAGGATGTGTTATTCTTTAAAATCAGGAAATACAAAAATACGTTGATATTGAAAACAAGTACAACTTAATTGAAAGTTCACACAGCAATAGTTTCACCGATATGTCCCGTAGAGCAGGGAATATAAATGACAGAATTAAAAAAAAAAAAAGGGTGGGGGAACTTCATCAAATTAAAGAGAACATCTCAAGATGTTTTCAAGGAAATATCAGCAAAATGAAAAGAGAACCAACTGTGTGGGAAAATACATTTGCAAATGATACCTCAGACAAGGGTGAGATCTCCAGAGTATATAAAGAACTCACACGGTGACAATCCAGGAAGACAAATAATCCAATTAAAAAATGGGCAAAGGACTTGAACAGACACTTCTCCAAGGAGGACATAGAGAGGGCCCAGAGACATATGAAAAGATGCTCAGCATCACTAGCCATCAGAGAGATGCAAATTAAAACCACAATGAGTTACCACATCACACCTGTCAGAAAGGCCATCATAAACAAATCAGCAAACAACAAATGCTGGCGAGGTTTGGAGGAAAAGGAACCCTCGTTCAGAACTGTTGGGAATTCGGACTGGTACAGCCACTGTGGAAAACAGTATGAGATGTACTCAGAAACCTAAAAGTGGAACTGCCTTTTGACCAGGCGATTCCAGTGCTGAGATTATACCCTAACCGACCTGAAACACAAATTGAAAAAAACAAAACAAACAAACAAAAAAAACCTCTGCAGTCCAATGTTCATAGAAGCACCATTTACAAGAGCCAAGTGATCGAAACAACCTAAGTGCCCATCTTTAAATGAGTAGATCAAAAAGTATGGTAATATTTACACAATGGAATACTAGGCAGCACAAAGAAAGAAAGACCTCCTACTCTCCATGACAGCATGGATGAATCTAGAGAGAATTATGCTAAGTGAAGTGAGCCAGCTGATGAAAGACAAAAACCATATGATCTCACCTGTAAGTGGAACCTAATCAACAAAGTGAGCAAGTAAAATATAAACAGAGACATGGAAATAAAGAACTGACAGTAAGCGGAGGGGAGCAGGGGGGCAATAAAAGGGGAAAAGAGGCAAAGGGTCATCAAGAAACATGTATAAAGGACACAAGGACAAAGCCAGAGGGGGTGAGATCCAGAGTAGAAGGTGAGGATGGCTGGAGCTTTAAGCAGTGGTGTGGGGGAAATGGTGGCAAATCTAAAAACAATTAAAAAAATAAGAAAATAATGAAGGAGAAAAAAATAAAATTGTAAATGGCAAAAATCAAAAACAAAACCTGCTAGCCACCATCATCTGAAACCTCCCAGGGATTACTACAGGGGCAGGTTAGGTATCATGGGGGCCCGTGTTCACTCAAGTAGATGGTCAGCTCTTTGTTCATACAAAATCTACACCTTGAAACTTGATAGTATATGAGATGCTTGCCCTCTGCTAACCTACAATCAATCATTCCCTTGTGCTATATATACTTCCATCCGGGGACTACTAAATATGAATTAACGGGGTGTCGCATCGACAGTTCCCCAACGTGTGACAGCAGGACAGGGCTCTGTTGAGTACATTCTGTTCTAGCGTGGGTGTCCCCATCACCTCCTTTAGGGTCCTTCCCATGACTAATTATAGGTACTGAGATCAGACATCACTTCCATAGAAGATTCATCTTCACCCACAGGACAAGGAGCAGGAACTTAAGGTGGTATCTCTGCTACTCAGTTCTCCCCAGGGCCTCCCGGGGATGACGGCAGGGCTCAGCAGAATTATTTGGGGTCCTGACTTATGGGACAGGTGTTTACTTAGCCATCACTCAAGGTCTTCACTTTGGCTACTGCTCAGTCCTCAGTCCTCAGCTTCTGACACCTAAAGCCACTCCAGAAAAAAAAAAAAAACTCTATTGTGTTTGAGACAGCTGAGAAGAAAGTCATGAGATGGTGCTGTCTTGGGCTCATCAGCTGGAAGTCTGGAGGGGCCTGGAACTTCTCCTGTTGTCCTGAGTTTGCCCACCACAGTAAGGCCTCACTTCTCAGTGAACACTGTGGGACAGTGATGGGTTGTCTCATAAGACTACCATGGCTTGGGATCTCCCAAGGGTTCCTTGGGACCCTGGGCAAACCCTTTTAAGTGGAGAGCGTGCCCTTCAGTCATAACTCAATAATACCTGCCAGGGCACAGGGCTCCTTCTGCTGAATAATCTATTCGGAGCACATACTTCACCTTTTGGGACTCAGAATAGCAAGGGAAGGGTGGCCCCTGGCTGCCATCCCACCCTGGGCTGTTTAGGGCTGACAGCGGGGAAAAGGTCTCTGCAGCGTGCCCTATGCCATCGGGTGGCTGGTCTCACAGTCCTCGCTTGTGCTCTTCAAACTGATACAGGTTGATGTGCGCCCTGCTGTGCTCTGTTGTTTGGGGTCCCACCTTCCAATCGAGGCCCCTAGTCTCTGAGACCCAAAATAGAGGTGAGGAGACACCCCATGCACAAGACTTTCGGCGCTGGAAAAAGCAGCAAGACACTGCACTACAGACAGCTCCACTGGGGTGGTGGAACCCTAAGAATTCTCCGTGCCCTTCACCAACAACAACTAGTGTAGGAGCTCAGACTCCCTCTTTTGTGGACCTTACACCGCCAACCTCAACCTATGGCCTCACATCCCTCAGACTCCGGAGGCCAAAGTCAGTCGCCAAGACTTCCAGGAACCTCTACTAGGGGTCTACCAAGGCTGAGGAAGGGGCCCAGTCTCACAGAGGCCACCACTGATCCCGAGGGTTTTCCCTTAACTCTGTGTCGTCGCTAAAGGGGCTTTTCATGACCACTGGTGGTCCACGATTATTACCCCCGCCTCGAACCCCCGACCGCCACCCTTTCACAGCGCCACACTCCCAGTGAAACCACCCCACCCCCAGCGCAACCGCCCCTCCCCCACCGCCGTCCCACGACAAACCCTCACGACACCACCCCACCCCACCACATACCCACTCTGTGTACACAGAAATGGGGTTCCCCTCAACTACTTGGCAAGAAGGAAATCTGGGGTACGCCATCTCCGGGTCCCGAAAGGGTCTTCCCAAGGAGCGGTCTGGAACTCGTATCTCATGGGGCTTCCTCTCTTCTATGGTGGGTGCTGCCCTTACTCCTTCTTTAAAGTCTCACCTGACACCCGGTGACCTCTTGAGCCCTTCCCGCAGCAGTGGAGAATATGCGGCACCTCCAAGCGAAGAGGTCTCAGCCGCCTCAGCCGCCTCAAAGTGAAAGAGGAAGTCAGGGGACGGGACATCCGTTTATCTCTCCCTGGGGCTTCTGGGATCAACTGCAGAGGCGGGCTCTGCCCGCCCACTTTCCCACCTTCAGGTCAGCTTCGTAGTGGCTTATAAACTGGGTTTATCTGTTACCTGTTGGACATAAAGTTATTGTCATTTATGAAAATTAATAATTCTGTCAGCTATACAGTAACTAATTTAATGCCTTAAAATACATTTTTGGTGTAAGCTAAAATTACCTCAATCTATGAAATTATGTTGCATATGGCAATATCTTCCACTGAGTAGTATCACAGCAGAATAATGACAGAGGATTATACTCAGATCACGTAAGAGATGTGTAGATATTCACCCAGTATCGAAGTTGAACACAGGGCCCCTGGTGGGACTAGCTGGAATCCGGGATTTGAGGGAGCAGCTTATAATGGTGAACTTGCAGGCAGCAGGGCTGGTGCGAGTAGCTGGAAATGGGATTTTTAAGAGCAGTTTGTGATGGTGACTCTGCAGGGGAAGAGATGCTGGTGGGAGTAGCTGGATTCTGGGATTAGGGACGCTTTATAATGGTGACATTGCAGGAGAAAGCGCTGGAGGCAGGACCTGTAAACTGGATATCAGGCAGTGGACTATAATGGTGATATCCACTAGAGTTTCTAATGTTGACATTGCAGGCAGAAGGCTTGTGGGAGTAGGCAGACTCCTGGATTAAAGGAAGCAGTTAGTATTGGTGACGTCGTGGGTAAGGGCAATGGTGGGAATAGCTAGAATCCAGGATTTAAGGGAGAAGTTTCTTATTGTGACATTGAGGGGAGGGGTGCACGTGGGAATAACTGCAATCTGGTGTTAGATGCAGTTTCTATGCGCGACATCGCCAGCAGAGGCACTGGTGGGAGCAGGTGGAATCTGGGATCTCAGGGAGCACATTGTGGTGGAGGGGTTGCAGGCAGAGGCTTGGTAGTGGGAATAGCTGAAATCTGGGATTAGGAGCAATTGGTACTGGTGACATGGCCAGCTGGGGCCCTGGCGGGACCAGGTTGAATCAGGGATTTCACAGAGCGGTTTATATGGTGAGGATATACACGCAAGGGCCCTGGTGGTAGTACCTGGAATCCGGGACTTAAGGGACTGGTTTTTAATGGTGACTGAATGCAGAAGGGCTCCTGGGAGCTCTTGAATGTGGGATTTATCCACAGTTTCAAATGCTGAGGGAGGGGCCAGACTTGCTGGTGGGAGTAGCTGGACTCTGGGATTTCAGAAAGCAGTTTTTAGTGGTTCCGTAGCACGCATGGACGCTGGTAGGAGTAGCTGGAATCTGCATATAAGGGAGCAGTATTTAGTGGCTATTTAGCACTCAGGAGAGCTGGTGGGAGTAGCTGGAATCTAGGATGCTAAGGAGGAGCTTTTCATTGTTAGGGGGCACTCAAGGCGCTGGTGGGAGGAGCTGGACTCTGGGGTTTAAGGGAGGAGTTTTTAGTGGTTACACAGCACACAGTGGCAAGGGTGGGAGTAGGTGGGCTCTGGGATTTAAGGACGCAGTTTTTAGTGGTTACATAGCCTGCTTGGGTGCTTGTAGGAGTACCTGGAATCTAAATGTAAGAGAGAAGTCTGTAGTGGTTACCTAGCAGGCGGTGGCAACTGTTGGAATAGATAGAATCCCTGATTTAAGGGAGAAGTTTGTTACTGTGACATTGAGGGGAGGGGTGCACGTGGGGATAAATGGAATCTGGTGTTAGAGGCAGTTTCTACGGGTGACATCGCGGGCAGAGGCATTGGTGGGAGTAGCTGGAATCTGGTATCTCGGAGAGCAGACCGTAAGGGAGAGGTTGCAAGGCAGAGGCTTGGTAGTGGGAATAGACGCAATCTGGGATTAGGAGCAGGCGGTACTGGTGACATGACCATCTGAGGTGCTGGTGGGAGTAGCTTGAATCAGGGATTTCACACAGTGGTGTATATAGTGAGGGTACACGCAGGGGCCCTGGTGGTAGTAGCTGGAATCACGGATTAAGAAACTGGTTTTTAATGCTGATGTTACATGGAGAGGTGCTTCTGGGAGCACTTGAATGTGGGATTATCCACAGTTTCCAATTATGAGGAAGGGGCCACAGGCGCTGGAGAGAGTAGCTGGACACTGGGATTTCACACAGCAGTTTTTAGTGGCTACGTACCACGCAAGGGACCCTGGTGGGAGTGGATGGACTCTGGGATTGCAGAAAGCAGTTTCTAGTGGTTAAGTAGCACGCTTAGGCACTCCTAGGAGTTTCTAGCATCTGGATTCAAGCCATCAGATTTTAGTGGCTACTAAGCAGTCAAGGGACCCCTGGTGGGAGTGGCTGGACTTTGGGGTTTAAGAAAGCAGTTTTCAGTGGTCACCTAGCACGCTTGTGCGCTGATAGCAGTAGGTGGAATCTGGATTTCAGAAAGCAGTTTTTATTGGCTACGTAGCAGGAATGGGTCGCTGGTGGGAGTGACTGGACTCTGGGATTTCAAAAAGCAGTTTTTATTGGCTACGTAACACGCATGGGTCCCTAGTGGGAGTGACTGGACTCTGGGATTTCAGAAAGCAGTTTTTAGTGGTTACCTAGCAAGCTGGGGCGCTGATAGGAGTAGGTGAAATCTGGATTTCAGAAAGTAGTTTTGAGTGGCTACGTTGCACGCATGGGTCGCTGGTGGGAGTGACTGGACGCTGGGATTTCAGAAAGCAGTTTTTAGTGGTTACCTAGCAAGCTGCGGCGCTGATAGGAGTAGGTGGAATCTGGCTTTCAGAAAGCAGTTTTTATTGGCTATGTAGCACGCATGGGTCGCTGGTGGTAGTGACTGGACTCTGGGATTTCAAAAAGAAGTTTTTATTGGCTACGTTGCACGCATGGCTCGCTGGTGGGAGTGACTGGACGCTGGGATTTCCGAAAGGAGTTTTGAGTGGCTACGTTGCACGCATGGGTCGCTGGTGGGAGTGACTGGACGCTGGGATTTCAGAAACCAGTTTTTAGTGGTTACCTAGCAAGCTGGGGCGCTGATAGGAGTAGGTGGAATCTGGATTTCAGAAAGCAGTTTTTATTGGCTACGTAGCACGCATGGGTCCCTAGTGGGAGTGACTGGACTCTGGGATTTCAGAAAGCAGTTTTTAGTGGTTACCTAGCAAGCTGGGGCGCTGATAGGAGTAGGTGGAATCTGGATTTCAGAAAGCAGTTTTTATTGGCTACCTAGCACGCATGGGTCGCTGGTGGGAGTGACTGGACTCTGGGATTTCAAAAAGCAGTTTTTATTGGCTACGTAACACGCATGGGTCCCTAGTGGGAGTGACTGGACTCTGGGATTTCAGAAAGCAGTTTTTAGTGGTTACCTAGCAAGCTGGGGCGCTGATAGGAGTAGGTGAAATCTGGATTTCAGAAAGTAGTTTTGAGTGGCTACGTTGCACGCATGGGTCGCTGGTGGGAGTGACTGGACGCTGGGATTTCAGAAAGCAGTTTTTAGTGGCTACGTTGCACGCATGGGTCGCTGGTGGGAGTGACTGGACGCTGGGATTTCAGAAAGCAGTTTTTAGTGGTTACCTAGCAAGCTGCGGCGCTGATAGGAGTAGGTGGAATCTGGATTTCAGAAAGCAGTTTTTATTGGCTACGTAGCACGCATGGGTCGCTGGTGGTAGTGACTGGACTCTGGGATTTCAAAAAGAAGTTTTTATTGGCTACGTTGCACGCATGGGTCGCTGGTGGGAGTGACTGGACGCTGGGATTTCCGAAAGGAGTTTTGAGTGGCTACGTTGCACGCATGGGTCGCTGGTGGGAGTGACTGGACGCTGGAATTTCAGAAACCAGTTTTTAGTGGTTACCTAGCAAGCTGGGGAGCTGATAGGAGTAGGTGGAATCTGGATTTCAGAAAGCAGTTTTTATTGGCTACGTAGCACGCATGGGTCGCTGGTGGTAGTGACTGGACTCTGGGATTTCAAAAAGAAGTTTTTATTGGCTACGTTGCACGCATGGGTCGCTGGTGGGAGTGACTGGACGCTGGAATTTCAGAAACCAGTTTTTAGTGGTTACCTAGCAAGCTCGGGCGCTGATAGGTGTAGGTGGAATCTGGATTTCAGAAAGCAGTTTTTATTGGCTACGTTGCACGCATGGGTCGCTGGTGGGAGTGACTGGACTCTGGGATTTCAAAAAGCAGTTTTTAGTGGCTACATAGCACGCATGGGTCCCTAGTGGGAGTGACTGGACTCTGGGATTTCAAAAAGCAGTTTTTAGGGGCTACTTTGCACGCATGGGTCGCTGGTGGGAGTGACTGGACGCTGGGATTTCAGAAAGCAGTTTTTAGTGGTTACCTAGCAAGCTTCGGCGCTGATAGGAGTAGGTGGAATCTGGATTTCAGAAAGCAGTTTTTATTGGCTACGTAGCACGCATGGGTCCCTAGTGGGAGTGACTGGACGCTGGGATTTCAAAAAGCAGTTTTTATCCTCAGCTGCCTCAAAATGAAAGAGGAATTCAGGGGGTGGGACATCTGGTTATCTCTCCCTGAGGCTTCTGGGATTATGTACAGAGGTGGGCTCTGCCCATCCACTTTCCCTCCTTCAGTTCAGTGTCACACTGAATGAGGTGGTTACTTGTTCTGGCTCACCATCGTCACTTTGAGGTCTCTCATGCCTTGGAAATTATCCCTCTGGGAGCCAACACTGTTCCCTTCAAGCTAAGGTCCTCAAGTCTCTGAGTACCCTGAAGAGGCCCTGAGGTGGGGTGGGTGCCTTAGACCAAAGCCCTACCTAGGCTTTTAGGGCTGAAACAGTCACTGGCACATCTCTATGAGACCACCCTTTATTTTCTGGTGATGTTGTCCTCTGTCCTCCTCACTCATGGAGCTTCTGTCTTTTTGGCTCCTTTCTCAAGACTGAAGGCTTCCCTAGAAATGTAACAACCCAACAATCTGTGGATAGGTTTTAGTTACTGCAATCAACTATTGCAGAGCTTGGAATAAGTCGTGTACCAACCTTAATGTCAAACGATGAAGTCAGAGCGCAAGATGAGCAGTGCCCAGGACACCTGGTGGGCTCTTGGAGAAAAACCATGCGATCTATTCCTTCTCTTCAACAGTCAGACTTAGTCTCATGTAAATTCTTTTTTTAAAGTTTACTTTTTAGAGGGAGGAACTGAGGTCATTTTGAAAAGTAATTTCCTAAAGACTATTAGACATTTCGTATGTAGAAATTACATAGGCATGATAATATTTTATCTCCCTTTGCAATTTTCAAGGTTCTCATTAATTAATACTATTTCTATTACTCTGGCTGTTTTCCAGTTCCGTTTCTAATATTATAGTGGACTAGGCTCAAATACTCTTTTCTTGGGTCTTTTCATTTATCTTGTGTTGCATCAATAGAAGCTTGTTTGTGGAAATGTGTGAGGTCATGTCAAATCTTTTTGTACAATTTAGAAAATCTTCCTAAGATGCTGATTATTTTTAGCCTGATTATGTGGCACCACTGCATTCCTCACTTGATTTGCTCTGGGAGATTTGAACTCCACCTACACTTTGTAATTACCAATTAGGATTTTGTAATTCTAATGTTTTATCTTTGAAATTTATATATTTAACCATAACATTACACTTGGGTGTTCAAATTTGAAGTTATGATGTTTATAATAAATCATTTCACAGAAACTTTCACACATAATCTTAGTCATATACTTTGAAATTGTGAGACATGTACTTTGTTTACCCTAAAAGCACAGTGACTACTATTTACCTAACAATAAGCATAGGCATTATCAATAGAGATAAATAAAACAACATAAGGTGTAATAATTATGATCACTATCTCAGTTATGGACTGTGGGTGGTATTTCTCTCATTTGTTTTTAATTTATTACATGAAATTTCTCTATAGATAGAAATCTTTCCTTGTTTGTCTATTTGTTTATATTGCATTTTTATTTCATATTTCTTGTGTTTCATTTTAATATTTAAATCTCCTCTGCACTTATATTTTATACAAAATATTTAACTAATATCATTTGTTCCTCTTTTTCTTTTTCTAGTTTATAGTACTTATAAAATTATCTCTCGTAAGGATCTTTTGTAAGAAATGGCTTTCTTGAGTTGCTTCCAATGTCTTCCAACTCATCAATTTACTTTTATCTTCATTATTTCATACCTTCTTTGAGCTTAAACTTCCATTCTATCTCTTGCACTTTTAAATGTTTGGATATTTTAAATATTTCCTTTGCCTTAGAAATTTGTTTAAAGGCTATAAAGATATCTATGGATACCTCTTGATCTGCTTCACACAGTTGGTCCTATAGAGCATATTACCTACAGGTTTAAACTTTTTTAAAAAGATTTTATTTATTTATCTTCAGAGGGGAAGGGAAGGAGAGAGGGAGAGAAATATCAATGTATGGTTGCCTCTCCTGCGTCCCCTGCTAGGAACTGGCCCGCAACCCAGGCATGTGCCCTTACTGGGAATCGAACCTTGATCCTTTGGTTCACAGGCCAGCGCTCAATCCGCTGAGCTACACCAGCCAGGGGGCATGTTTAAACTTTTAAATATATGTAAACCCTACTGAGTGGAGAAAATTATCTTTTGTAAGCTGTGAATAGGAATATAAAGGGGTTTTTTTAGATGCAGTTCAGGGTGCAGAGATATTTTGCTGTCTTGTTTTTGGTGTTAACTTTAGAAGAGACATGAAAAGTATTAACAGACAATGCCAGTCACAGTGTTTTCTTTAGGAACTGAAGGTGAATTTAAAAATAAAAATCAGTAAATATAATTAGCCAGTTGTAATAATTAGGGATTATCCAAACTGTTTAAATATATACGTTAAAGTAATTTAATGCAGGAAACTGGTTATACAAGTGATGCAGAAAACAAAAAGGGAAGACTCAAAGACATCAGCATTTTGCAACTTGTAAAAGTTGTTGCCTCATCTAACCCAATGGGACAATTAGAGGAGACAGCGTTACTGGAGCTTAGCAGTTGGGGTGTACAGCATGTGGAGTCATTGTTGGCTAACCTGATTGGGGCTGGAATTAAGAAAAGATGTTGTTCAATAGAAACAGAAGCCACCTGATGCAGAGAGGAAAGAGAAATTCTGGATACCTCCATTTTTCTGTCGTCTAATTTCTTACTGGTGTGTCCTTTTGGTTTAACTAGGTTGGCATTCTAGACGCTGAAAATCCTAGGTATTGGGTTAAGATACCACATAGAAGAATACAGAGCATAGCTATGAAGAAGAATATATCTAAGGACAAATAGGTCAAGGACTGACATACCACATCAACAGATTAAATGAGAAAAATTGTATCTAAATTGATAGAGAACACTATTTCATAAAAATAAGCATCATTCATTCATGATAAAAGATATGTTCTCAAAATAGATAATATATAGCTACAAGAAATCCTAGAAGAATCATTCTTTATGTAGAAACTTTGAAACCTCCATTTTAATATTGAGAAGTAGACAAAAATACCTGCTGTTACCATGTGTATTCTACATTTTAATAAAGATACTACATAGGGAAGTAATTGGAAACAGAAGTAATCAGAGAGATGGGAATCCAGAATTAAGAAATAATGCTAGTATAGTTAAACATGAACAAGTTACTTATGAAGGAAATTTACTTAGTAAAATATTAAATCAATAAAAAGCATAATTTTAAATTAAAGTGCTGGGAATAAGTTCAATACACAAAAATTCACTTTTTCTGTAGCAACACACAGGATGAAGATGAAATTAAATAAAAAGTAAGTTGTGGGGAGGCTCAAGATGGCAGCAAGGTAGGTTGGAGGGGACCCCACTTCCCCCTGCACACAGGTGAAACACGGAGTGGATCTCCTGAGGAACAGAGTGAACAGCCAACAGTACTCCAACATCTATGAAGATAGGAGACCAAAAATTGTAGAGGACATTGAAAAACTAGACGGTAAAGAGAGTGCTTCAGGACAATAAGATCCCTGGGACCAGCACAGGGACCAGAGTAGCTGCAACCCCAGGCCTGGCACCCTACGGGTCTGCCACATGGTTCTTGAGAGAGAGCTGGGCACACGACTCCCTCCCCTGGCAAACAAGGTTTGACCAGCACCTGGAGAGACCTGGTTGCTTGAAGTTGCAAAGAAGGGAATAGAACTAAGTGGCAAACACAGGGGCTGTGATTAGTTACCAAGTCTGTGGATGCCGGCTAGGGAGAGTTGAGAGTTGGGCCCAGACGGCCCTTGACCCGGATAGTCCCTGGTCTGGTTGGAGAATTGGGCTGTGTGAGAGGCCAGGCCTCTGTATGAAGCGGCTGACGTGAGCAGGAGGACTTTCTCAAAAAGAAAGAGTGAAAAAAGATACACTTGGTGGCTGTTTGGGAAATTCTCCTGCAGCAGCCACTCTGGCCTCCTCCCCACGAGCCGCGGGGCACTGCCAAGGTGGCGGAAGGCCCTGGGCACACTCCCGTAGCCCTGGGAAGAGTGCGCACCCAAACCCAAGGGACCAAAGGCAGCCAGGCCAAGCCCACATGCTGGCAAAACATGGAGAGTGTGATCTGTGGAAGGGCCCGAACCCATACCTGAAGCCCCCAAGCCCACACCTGAAGTCCCAGGGAGAGGCCCCCTAGCCCACATCCAAAGCCCCAGGGAGAGTGGGGATCATGGAAGACCCCGTAGTCATACCCGTGTAATACGCGAGATCGAGGCTGCTGGCCAACTGGACTGCAGGCTGACTGAGTGCCGATCAGGAAGAGAGAAAAGTGAAATCACTTACCCCTCAACCTGCTGCAGCCAGGAAGAACATGCTTGGCCAGTTTGAAGCCAGCAGGAGGCTTTTTGAAAAGTAATTCTTTATCTTTTTTAATTTTTTTAATCTTTCAACTCCTTCTTCCTCTCTTTCCTTCTTTCTTGTTTTATTCCTTCTTCCTTTCTTTCCCTTTTTATGTCTCTCTTCCTTCTTTTTTAAAAAAAAATTTCCACAAGTGAAACAAACCCCCCCCCGACAGTGAAAACACCATAGTTAGACCCAAAGAGGGGGCATCCTAACAGCTAAGACAGTGAAACAAATTTCACTTTGCTACTACAGAGAACTTGAAGTTATTGCATATTTGTATTATTATTTTTTCATTAGTCTTACATCTTTTATTTTCTTAGTATTTTTGTATTCCTCTTCTTTCTGATTAGTCTTCTTCACTTGGCTGATTAAATTGCATTGTTTGACTGGTTTCCCTTGGTTCTGTCTTTCATAGTGTACTGTTAATTTACTGTCTTTGACTTCACTTGTGTTCCATTAGCACACTACTCTAGGTCCTACACTTTCTATTCTGGTTATCCAGATCACATAGATTCTGTCATATGATTGTTGCTCCATTATTATTGCAAATAATAGCTGTTCTATACAATTGTAAATACTACATAGCACCCCTCCTAGATATTAGCCCAGTTCACGGTTTCCTGAACTCCATTACTATTGTGGTTAACTCTATTCTCTCACACACCTATTTTCTATCATTTACTCTCACTTTACCTCATAATCTGACCTCCTACAAGCTCACTGCTTTCTAAATGCAACTCATAATCCTCCCCCACACAACAAGAGTTTTATCTTTTTTTTACCCTTTCTAAAAAATGGCTTGTTGGGTGAAAAATCACAATTAACATTACACATATCCTAAGGATCTCCTATCTCCTATCTATGAGCTGGCACTCTAAATAGCATAGAATATACCCCTGCTGTCCTAAACCATTTTGCCTTCCCTCTCCAACTGATCACAAAAAAGAGTAGGTGAAAGCTTTGAACACCAGGATACCTGCTGGAACAGAAAACCCACCAACAAAGGAAAAAACAACAGATAACAACAGAAGGAGGTGAAGGAGGGAGTGGAAGCCAAACTAACTCAACCTAAGACCTCTCTGGAAATACAACTAAATAGTGGAGAAACTACCCAGAACAAACCACCGAACAAGAGTAACAATGAATCCTCAAAACCTTGTATACACAGAAGAACCAGCTTGGACACAACCTGCCCACACCTGCACAATAGAATACAAGAAGTGGTGGACAGCGTGACCCTCAGTTAATCAGCTGGGGGGAAGGACCTACCAAAGAAAGACTGAACAACAATCAAAACCCAAAGACAAACACAGAGCCAACTTAAACAACAGCCCAAGATCAGTAGTGAGCTTGGGAGGTCAAGGAGACAGCGCCACTGAATCTCACAGGACTTCTACTATAGATGTTCACACCATAAACCCAGGGAGTCAGAACAGATAAACTTAAGAAGCACAGGCTAACAAGAAGAGTCTCACAAACAATGGGAAGAAAATAATCAATCCCCAAAATGAAAGGAAAAGAGGAAGTCTCAGAAAGAATGCTAAATGAAATAGAGGCAAGTCAACTAAGAGTTCAAAGCAATGATTATAATGAAGCTCAATAAGCTCACAGAGAATTACCAAAAACTACAGAGAAACTACAATGAACTCACTGCAAACTATATCAACATGAAAAAAGAAATAGAAACTATCAACAAGGGACAAGAAGAAATGAAGAATACAATTTCTGAACTGAAGAACATAGTAGAAGGATTCAAAAGGCTCAATAAAGCAGAGGATTGGATAAGTGAACTGGAGGACAAGGTAGAAAAAACACACAGAATGAGTGAGAAAACAACAAGAGGCTCACAAAGAATGAAGAGGGGATAAGGGAAATGTAGAACAACATAAAATGTAATAATATCCATATAACAGAAATACCAGAAGGAGAAGAAGGGCAGGGGATAGAAAACCTGTTTGAAAAAGTAATGATGGAGAATTTCCCTAATTTGATGAGAGAAAAAGTCACACAAATCCAGGAAACACAGAGAGTCCCAATCAAGAGGAACCCAAAGAGGCCCACTTAAGACACATGATAATAAAAATGGCAAAATTCCAAGACAAAGAGAGAACCTTAAACACAGCAAAGGAGAAACAGGAAATAACATACAAGGGAGCCCCGATAAGACTAGCAGCTGACTTCTCAATGCAAACACTTCAAGCCAGAAGGGAATGGCAAGAAATATTTCAAGTAATTAAAACCAGAGGCCTGCAACCAAGACTACTTTATTCAGCAAGGCTATCAATTAAAATGAAAGGCTAAATAAGGAGCCACACAGGCAAAAGAAGCCTCAAAGAACGTACCTCCTCTAAACCAGCTCTGCAGGAGATGCTAAAATGGTTTCATTTAAGAACAGGAAGAAAAACAGTGAAAGAGAGAGGAACACAGGTATGAAAAAATGCCAATGAATAAGTACCTATCAATAATAACCTTAAACATAAATGGATTACATGCCCCTATCAAAAGACACAATAGTAGAATGGATAAGAAAACATGACCCACATATAAGCTGCCTTCGGGAGTTCCAATTCAGAAAAAAAGACCTACACAGACTGAAAGTGAAGGGCTGGAAACAAATATTCCAAACAAATAGGAAAAAAAGAAAGCCGGGGTAGCAATACTCATATTGAACAAAATAAACTTCAAAAAAAGAGCTATAAAAAGAGATCCAGAAGGTTACTTTGTAATACTCAAGGGAAGAATCCATCAAGAAGATATAAACATAGTAAATATTTATGCATCCAGCATAGGAGAACCCCAATACATAAAGAAAATTTTTGAGGACTCCAAGAAAGATATTGACAGCAACACAATTATAGCAGGAAATTTTAATACCCTATTGTCAAAAATGAACAGATCTTACAAACAAAATATCAGCAAAGATATTGTGGCATTGAACAATGCCCTGGATCAAATGGACTTAACTGATATATATATATAAAGCCTTTTATCCCAAAGAAGCAAACACACATTCTTTTCAAGTGCACATAAAACATTTTCAGACAGACCACGTGTTAGGACACAAAACAAGCCTCAACAAATTCAAGAAAATTGAAATTATCCCAAGCATTTTCTCTGACCACAAGGGACTGAAACTAGAAACCAACCTTAAGGGAAAAAACCCATAACACTCAAAACCATGGAGATTGAATACCATGCTATTAAAAAATGAATGAGTCAAGAATGACTTTAGGGAAGAAATCAAAAAGTTTCAGGAAACAAACAAAAATGAACTCACAGCAATTCAAAATGTATGGGACACAGTGAAGGCAGTCCTGAGAGGGAAGTTCATAGTGATATGGGCCTAACTAAAAAAGATAGAAACATTTCACATAAACACCCTAACCCTACATCTACAGAAACTGGAGGAACAACAACAAAGACAGCCCAGAGCAAGTAAAAGGAAGGAAATAATCAAGATCAGAGCAGAATTAGATGACATAGAGACAAAAAGCACAATTCTAAGAAACAATGAATCCAGGAGCTGGTTCTTTGAAAAGATAAACAAAATTGACAAACTTTTAAGCACACTCATCAAGAAAAAAAGAAAGAGGACTTAAATAAACACAGTCAAAAATTAAAGAGGAGGGATTACAAATAATACAACAGAAATACAAAGGATTGTAAGAAATTACTATGAAGAACTATATGCCAAAAAATGTGAAAACCTAGGTGAAAGGGACAAATTTCTAGAAAAATATAACCTACCAAAACTCAGTAAAGAAGCAGAAAGCATGAACAGACCAATAACACCTGAGGAAATTGAAACAGTAATTTAAAAGTTTCCAACACACAAAAGGCCTGGACCAGATGGTTTCACAGGAGAATTTTACAAAGCATTTAAGGGAGAGCTGACCCTCATCCTCCACAGAATATTTCAAAAAATCCAAAATGATGGAAGACTCCCAAACACTTTTTATGAAGTCAATATCATCTTAATCCCAAAACCAGATAAAAGCATAACGAAGAAAGAAAACTCAGGCCAATATTGCTGATGAACATAGATGCTAAAATCCTCAACAAAATATTGGCAAAGCTCATCCAGCAATATGTTAAAAAGATCATACACCATGACCAAGTGGGATTCATTCTGGGGATGCAAGGATGGTACAATATTTGCAAATCAATAAACATAATACACCACATAAACAAAATGAAGATAAATCACCTGATAATATCAGTAGATGCAGAAAAAGTATTTGATAACATACAGCACTCATTTATGGTAAACACACTCAACAAAGTGGAAATAGAGGGAGCATTCCTCAACATAATAAAGGCCATATATGAGAGACCTACAGCCAACATCATACTCAATGGCCAAAAACTTAGACCTTTCCCACTAAGATCAGGAATAAGACAAGGATGCCCACTTTCACCACTCCTATTCAACATAGTACTGTAAGTCCTAGCCATGGCAATCAGACAAGAAAATGAAATGAAAGTCATCAAAACTGGAAAGGAAGAAAAAAGGCTGTCATTGTTTGCAGATAACATGATAGTGTACATAGAAAATCCAATAGATTCCACAAAAAAAAACTGCTTGACCTAATAAATGAATTTGGCAGAACAGCCAGTTACAGAGACCACACTCAGAAATCAAAGGCATTTTTATACACCAATAATGAAACATCAGAAACAGAAATCAGGGGAAAAATCCATTTGATATAGCATCAAGGAAAATAAAGTACCTAGGAATAAATTTAACCAAAGAGGTAAAAGACCTGTACTCAGAAAACTATACAACACTGAAGAAAGAAATTAAGGAAGACACAAACAAATGGAAGCATGTACCATGCTCATGGATTGGAAGACTTAACATCATCAAAATGGCCATACTACCCAAGGTGATTTATAGATTCAATGCAATCCCTATTAAAGTACCCATGACATATTTCACAGATATAGAACAAGCATTTTAGAAATTTATATGGAACCATAAACAACCACCAATAGCTGTGGCAATTTTGAGAAAGAAGAACAAAGCAGGAGGGATCACAATACCTGATATAAAACTTTTATTACAAGGCCACTGTAATCAAAACAGCCTGGTACTGGCATAAAAACAGGCACACCGACCAATGGAACAGAAGAGAGAGCCCAGAAGTAAGCCTGTCTGTACGGTCAATTAATATTTGACAAAGGGAAAATAAACATAAAATTGGGCAAAAATAGCCTCTTCAACAAATGGTGTTGGGAGATCTGGACAGCTACATGCAAAAAAAAAAAAAAAGAAAGAAAGAAAAGAAAAGAAACTTGATCACCAAATAACACCATGCACAAAAATAAATTCAAAGTATATAAAAGACCTAAATATAAGTTGTAATACCATAAAAGTCCTAGAGGAAAACATTAGCAGGAAAATCTCAGACATTCTACGCAGCAGCATCTTCATGAATATGTCCCCTAAAGCAAGAGACATAAAGGAAAGAATAAACAAATGATATCTCATCAAATTAAAACCTTCTGCATGGTTAAAGAAAACAGCATTAAAATGAAAAGAGAACTAACTGTATGGGAAAACATGTTTTCCAATGGCACCTTGGACAAGGGGTTGATCTCCAAAATATATAAAGAACTCACATGACTCCACTCCAAGAAGACAAAAAACCCAATTAAAAGATGGGCAAAAGACTTGAACAGACACTTCTCCAAGAAGGACATGCAGAGAGCCCAGAAACACATGAAAAGATGCTCAGCATTACTAGCCATCAGAGAGATGTAAATTAAAACCACAATGAGATACCACCTCACACTGGTCAGAATGGCCAACATAACCTAATCAACAAACAAGTGTTTGAGAGGATGTGGAGAAAAGGGAACCCTAATGCACTGTTGGTGAGAATGCAGACTGGTACAAGCACTGTGGAAAACAGTATGGAATTTCCTCGGAAAAATAAAAATGGAACTGCCTTTTGATCCAGCAATTCCACTCAAGGGATTATACCCCCAAAGCCCTGAAACACCAATCCAGAAAAACCTATGCACCCCAATATTCATAGCAGCACAATTTACAATAGCCAAGTGCTGGAAGCAACCTAAGTGTCCACCAGCAAATAAGTGGATCAAAAAACTATGGTACATTTGCACAATGGAATTCTATGCAGCAGAGAGAAAGAAGGAGCTATTACCCTTTACAACGGCATGGATGGAACTGGAAGGCATTATGCTCAGTGAAATAAGCCAGGCAGTGAAAGACAAATACCATATAATCTCACCTTTAACTAGATCATAATCAACAAAAGAAAAAATCAAGCAAAATATAACCAGAGTTATTGAAATTAAGAACAATCTAACAATAGCTGGAGTGGGGAGGGGAAGTGGGGAGAAGGGTTTTTAGGAACTACTATAAAGGACACTTTGACAAAACCAAGGGGGAGGGTGGTGGGTTTGGAGCGGTTGAGGGGAGGGGTGGCGAGAAAATATGAACAACTGTAATTGAGCAACAATAAAATAATTTTAATTAAAAAAATAAAACTTTTAAAATAAAAAGTAAGCTGTAAGATACCATAATTAATGTGTGACTCCCCAAAGTAAGTATAATATAAAGTATTAGAACTCTATGAAAAATATTATATAGCTACTTTTAATTGGAATTCATGAACACCTAACTAAATGGAGAAATGTTATGTTTTTATTTTATTTTAATTTTTTTGTTGTTCAAGTACAGTTGTCTCCATTTCACCCCACCTAAGCCCCTGCCACACCCATCTCTGATTCCCACCCTCGAACCTACTCCCCTTTGGTTTTGTCCATGTGTCCTTTATACATGTTCCTTTGTAAACATCTTAAGTGTACCCAAATGTTATCTGCTAATGACTGTAATCTCTCCTCCTCTATAAGGCCACATAATTTTTGTGTTTGAATGTTTATGTGTGTGTGTATGTTTGTATGACTCTTGACAAGATAAATCTAAGATTTACATTGTCTTGCAAGTCACTTTGAATAATCAATACACTCTTGAAAACGAGAAGACATGATAGTAAGGAGTACACAAATGCTCTAGTAATAAAAGTTCATGGTACAAACATAGGCACAGACAAGCAGACCAAAAGAATTGGTTGCATGTTCCTCAACAGATCCACTATACATAGTCTTCCAATTTATTAAAAATGTAATGTTGCAGATAAGTACGAGGAACAGCAGGTTTCAATAAGAAATAACAGTAGAACATTTTGATATCCATATTTAACACAAAATGTGACTAAAACCCTGCCTCACACTGACCACAAATTCCAGTTCCAAGTGGTTAGAAATCTACCTTTAAATTTTTTACTCTAAAAATTTTCATACTTATATAATACTAGCTTACCAGGTTAAATGAAAAAAATCACACCTAATTGTAAAACTGATTTATAAAACAACTTCACTCATGCATGCTGAAAATATATGTTGTCCAACTAGATAAAAGATAGCTACAAAAACCCTTAAGTGAACATTATACTTAATATGAAATCATTGAGAGCTTTTACTTTAAAATTGGGAAGGAGAGGAGGCTGGCTGCTATCACCATTTCTATTCAATATTTTAATGAAGGTACTACACACAGAAGTAATGGAAACGGAAAAAGTCATAAGGATTGGGACTGGAAAATAAGAAAGAAAGTTAGTATCATTGACAGAGGATTAGAATATATGTAAAGAAAATCTACTAATAATAATTTACCAAATCAATAAAAATATAAAGGTTGCTGTGTGTAATATGAATATCCAAAATATTCTTTGCATTTTTGGCAACAAGTATAAAAATAAAATTGAACAAAATATAACATAAATTACTATAATAAAATAGTTTGTACCTGTAGGTAAACTTAATTATAAAAGTGTATCAACTCAAAGGGAAGTCTTAACAACAAAATTATTATCAAGAAAGGGGCACTTGTGTAATAATGCAAGACTTAATCCACATAGAAGGTATAACAATATTAATATGTGTGCCTTTAAGGAAGAGATTCAAAAACATAAAAACTGAGAGAATGGAAGGGACCTGTAGACAAATTACTACTCACAGTCGGGAATTTAAATACCTTTCTCTAAGGCAGCAACAGTGACAATAAAAATGAGTTCATCAAAGATTTTGAGTATATCCATATTGGAAAAAGGATATAGAACTAAACAGCACCGCAATTCAGCAGGACCCAACTAATGTTTATTGAGCACACCCAACTTAACAGAATACACATTGTTTTCAAGAATGCATAGAATATTCACCGAGTTTGACCATATATTTAGAGTAATAAAAAGCCTGAAGAAGGCTAAAAGAATAAAATCCCACAGAGTGTGTTCTCTGAAGATAATAGAATGAAACTAGAAATCAGTAACAGAAATATAACAGAGAACTCTTGAAATCATTTTGAATTTAAAATTGTTTCCTAAACAGTATATGAATCAAATGTTAAAATATATTCAAATGGAAGAAAGAAAAAGTAAAACATAATATATCAAAATCTATGCAATGTAGCTAAGAAAGTGATTAGAAGAATTTATAGCACTAATTATTTATACTAGCATATTGGTTTTCTCTTTCTGCCTTAACAAATTCTCACCAATTTAGCAGCTTAGAACAACACAAATACATTATTTATTATGTTAACACTTTTACTATAATGCATTCCTTTTTGTATAACTTAATTTCAAAACACATCGTGTTAATCTTTTATTGGTCCCCATTTTATAGGATTTAAGTTAGTTAATCCAACAAACTGATTTGATTAAATTCTGCTAAAGATTCAATGACAAAAATCTGTCAATCTCTGGTACACAGTAGAGATGTCACTGATTCACAGTTGGGTTGACCGCTCTAATATCTTGATTCTGAAAAAGCACATTTATAATCATTGTCTTCACAGCATCAATGCTTTTAATCTCTATTAAATGCAGGCAACTAAGATTATGGGACATTGCCTTCATAATTTACATGCCTTCCAGGGGTAACCAAGGTGTAACTCGTGGGACACATGCAGCCCACATACAGCCCAAAATGGCTATGAATGTAGCCCAACATAAAATCATAACTTCACTTAAAACATCCTGAGATGTTTTTGTGATTACGTGTCACAGTGTATTTAATGTGTGGCCCAAGACAACTCTTCTTCTTCCAGTGTGGCCCAGAGATGCCGAAAGGTTGGATTCCCCGGGCTTAGAGTATATTGTGATTTCTTTTATATAAATAGTTAAAGAATGTAATTCATACCTGTTCCAAATCAGAATACTTCATTAACATAGTTTCTCAATTAAATTTAAGGGCTATAGAAACTAGTAAATCATTTCAAACCGCTATTATGGAAATGAGAATTTACTTCTATTTGTACAAATTTTATATATTTAGTATATTTTCCTAACATTTTTTGTGTAAGTTTTATAATTTTTAAAAAATTTATCTTTAGAAGGGAAGGGAAGGGAAGGAGAGAGGGAAAGAAATATCAGTGTATAGTTACTTCTCGTGCGTCCCCTGCTGTGAACTGGCCTGCAACCCAGGCATGTGCCCTGACTGGGAATCGAACCGCAAACTTTTGGTTCACAGGCCCATGCTCAATCCACTGAGCTACACCAGCCAGGGCATATTTGTGTAAGTTTTAACCAAAACTAATATATAAAGAAAGATATTAATATTTTCTTTCAATGCATTTATTAGTCTAACCCCAGATAAGTAGTTTTGGATGTTGCAACACTCAAGCATGCCTTAATTTCTTATGACAGTATCACAATTCACTTTTGTACTCAGTAATAAAGTATCAGGGTTTTTGCAATATGTATTTACTTTTATTGAACTGAAGCAGACTCAAATTATTTTGATAATGATGTAACTCTCACTCACATGTATTTTAATTTCCTCATGATGTTATTTTGGGCTTCAATTTTCCTCTTATTAAAAAAGTGATACTTCTGGATGCTACAGGTGGCACTTATTAGATTAATACTGAGGCTCTTTGCTCCAAAATGATCTTTTACATATTGGGTTGAACCAGGTGAAACTGCCAACTACATAACTTCCTAGTTCATAATTTAATTTGATTCTTCTAACCCATCTGTCTCCCTATTGTAATGAACGCACATACACAGACTGGCAGCACACATAAAGACCACATTCTGCTCCCCAGGCACTGGCACACACTACTGTATTAATTCTATTTTCCATTTCTCCTCCTTGCCAAATTGTCGGGGAGGAATCACACCTCCCATAAAAGGGAAAAGAAACAAAAATATCTTTTAACACAAAAAACATAAATCACTAAAAAAATTAAAACTCACAGCAGAGAACAAGCAATAGAATGCAAACAACTGTTTCAAGCACCATCATTTTGAAGCTGAATGACATGGTGAGTATGTATAGCACATTAGACAAGGTATGTAAAGGCTCACCATTTATCCACCTCAGCCATCAATTGATTGATAATAACACTCATACCTCGCATCTATCTTTCCCATCACTACTTAAGGTAAGTGACGCTTGTCCTTGCCTTTGAAATTATGTTAGGGTTTCAATTTTGAAGTTAGCCTCATAGTAAATATCTGTGTTAAAGGGCTTTTCAATTACAGTACTTTATTGCTTTCCAATGGAATATGAAGTACTGTGATGGCCTCTTGGAGATATGTTGTGCACCAGAAGATTGTGATATTATTTATATATTTTTGCTTGTAAGGTTCTCTTCCTATATGTATTATGAAAGACAGACCTTGTGATTAAGAAGTTCAATTGAACATGGTTTTAATTCATAGAAACAGGATCAAAGCAAGAGGAAGGGACTAGTGTCTAGGATGTGGTTGCTAAGAGCAGGTCTTCACAGTCTTAAATGGTTGTGTGTCTAAACTTTCTCCACACGACAACAAATCCCAAAACTACATGTTGACAAAACTGGCAGTTGGCTATGAAAGATTTATGGAGCGTTCACTGGTAACGCTGCTGGATTGATACACCAAAGTCTATTTTGAACTATTTAAACATTCTACTCTTAATTACCAGTGACACCACCAGTCTTTTTGTAATGCTAAATAAACTCAGACATAAGAGAAGGGGGGAAAAAATACTGGGTCAACCCTTTAAAATGCTGTCTATGAGGCGTGTCATACTTATTTTCACCAGGGGCCACATCAGCCTTGCAGTTGCCTCCATAGGGCCAAAATAATTTCAAAACTGTATAGATGTAACTACCCCTTAACTGTTAAGGAGTTGAAATTACATTAGGCCCTTTGAAGGCTTCCTCGAGGCTGATGTGGCCCTCAGTGAAAATGAGTTTGACACCCCTACTTTATATTATGAAATCCACTACCACCACCATCACTATTCAAAACAAATGCTTATTTCTATCCATCTATTAAGTAAAAATGTCAATTCATTGGAATAATTTTAAATAACTATGCTTCCTTCAGAGAAAGTTATTATAGAAAACAAACTTTCCTTAACAAGCATTGGTTTTTTTTCATAAAGTAAAATATGGGAGTGTCTCCAACTCAGAGTTTCCATGCCGTCTTCTTAGCAAGCATCCTAAATCAAATTGTACTATCCACACCTATGCAAAATTTTCTCAATTTAATAAATGATAGAAAAAACACATGTAAACTTACACACAAATAATTAGTTAATGCTTATTTAAGTATGCAATGCTCTTTATAGACAGTATGTCTATGTTAGGACAATTGATGGGACACACAAAATTTAATTGTGGTGTGGTAATGTATATTCATAATGATAGGGTTTATTCATTGCATTGCAAAACATAAGAAAATCTCTTTCACAAGTCATGTTCTTAATAAGGAATCAAGTTTTAATTTTTTCAAATATTCACAAGAATAAAAGCAGGCTTAATTACACAGTATGGAAAAGTTAGTTTACAGTTGTTTGTATGAAAAATAATGCAATAATTAGTAAGTAATAATACAATAAAAACTGCATTTCATGTCCTCACAACTGTTTGTATTCACCATTGTTGGCATGGAAATAATACAACAATTGATAATGAATAATATATAAGAAAATCTCTGTTTCACATCCCCACAACTGTAAAGCTACATTTGCCCCCATCTTGTAATTTTGGGGATAATCTGCTTTTGATTTATTTATCTTTCAATATCCTTTCTTTGGAGAGGAAAAGAAGTAGATTATATAGCTATGCTTCTAGGTGTTGCCCAAACTTGTTTTATATGTTATATGTAAACCATAAAGTCACTGTTATTTATGAAAATTAATAATTCTGGCAATTATACATTAACTATTTAATGCCTTAAAATACATTTTTGGTTTAAGCTAAAATTACCTAAATCTATGAAATTATGTTGCATATATGAATGTCTTCCATTGAGTTGTATCACAGCAGAATAAGGGCAGAGGATTCTACTCAGATCACGTAAGAGGTGTGTAGGTATTCATCAAGTATAGAAATTTATACCCATTTAACAATAACTTAAATTTATATGTTATTTTCACATGAATCATATCACTTGTTGGATATCCAATAATCTGGTATAATAAGAAGAAACTGCAATTTCTATAAAGCATTTGAGAAATATGAATATCTCTCTTAGAGCTTATTTTAAGCATTAGGAAACACTACCTTTGATTGATATCTACCAATATATATGTTCTTTTAAAGAGTGTTCCTAGAGGAAAATACTATAATCTGTTGTTAACAAATTTCAAAATGTGGTTTCTAGGTATGAATTGTGACAAAAAAAGAAATATTTCCAATTCCTAAACATATTTTCATTGGGCAAATACATATACATGTGTGTATTCTAAATTTATAAACTTCTTTGCCTTTACAAAGTTATATGTAAATAACTATCATTACCTAGAGCTACAAAGGCAAAAAGGCAAAATTTAAACTTTAAGTACTTGGAAATATATACAAGAATTCTAAATAGCACTGTCTTAATGCCCAAAGAGTGGAAATGTGATACATAGTAGATTATTCTAGTAACACAATCAGCTTTAAAATACCTACAAAGTTGAGTCTAAAAATTACTTTAAACTATATGATGCAACAGCTTTTCTTCTGTTTGCATCCTTACATCTATAAATGGTTAAACCCAAAGAATGTGAGCAGAGGTAAAAGTCATTAAATATATTATGTGAATCAACAGCTGCATCCTGCTGGGAACCAAAAGCTAAAACTCCCATCGTGACAACATAAACTCATATGAACACAGTAAGCTCATTTTCATTAAACTATTCCTTCAAATTCTTGATGTACTTTTTTAAAGGCAGCCATAATCTAGCTAAAATAAAGATTAGGCAATATTTATTGGTTATTGTCATTTTATCTCAGAATATTTTAGGATTTTTTAAATGAGCATAAGAAAGAAGTCATAGTTATGCTTAAAATGCCTGATGCTAAACTACTCTATTGAGGCGGCTTTCATAAACAGATAATGACACAGGTTAAGATCAGAGCTGGCCTTACAAGATATTAAAGGAGGTCATCAATCCTATGTGTGATGGGATTTTCTGTGATAAAAACCTTTCCTAAAAAGTGTTTGATGAACTGTCTGGTCAATGCCTGAAATCCCACCAAGAAATGTGTATTCTCACTGATTAGAGCAATACTAAATAAGAATATTTGATTATAAATTTATAGCTTTATTACCATTAGCATTTAACTAATTATTAATAAAATAAAGAGAGCGAAAGAACTTAGACATGGAGCTTAATAAACTGGGGAGCATGAGCCTATTTGTTTTGCCAAGAGACTACAGTTTTATATTCCCAGGGATAACAGCATAGTTCTGCTAAAGGGATTAACACTCTTCCCTTTCCCCCCTCCAGTAGCAGATTGTTGGGGAGTGGGGTGGGGGAGACACAGGGAGAGGTGCTTGACTAAAGAGGCCTGTCAGTCTAGCCTAGGGGCCTAAGGAAAGAATGGATTGGTTAGGAGGTAGACCCATCCAAAGCCCCAAAAAACATGGGAAGTTGATTGGTTCTTTTAAAAAAGTGCCTGGTGTGTCCCAAGCCCAAACTAATAAAATCCCAGGGTAACAAAGAAGTGCTCTCTCTCTCTCTCTCTTCCTTGTGACTCGTACTTGACCCATGTATTTGCACATCCTCTCTCCAGAGCCATGGGGCTTTAGCAGTCACGGGGTCCATGTCCATGGGAACTGCACCTGCAGGCTCCAGGAGAGAGCCTAAATACCACAGCACAGCAATGGACTGCAACTGAAAACACACACTAAGCTAGCCAGATGTTGGACTGGACTGGACTTTCATATGGAGGAGAAACTCTAGGCAGTGGCCTTTATTCTGGCCCTACTGTGGATAAGATTGGATCTTTTCCAAAGTGAAACAAATAGGTATGTGACAGAAGAACTCCCTTCATTTTACATCATCAATAAAATTTACCAGAGAACCCCATTCTCCCATGCAGGTCTCAGGATTTTTCTTCCTCGTGATACCACAAGAACTCCACCCCCATCAATAATAGCTTGAAGATTAAATATTGCTGTCTAAGCAAGAGAACACATATTTCAACTAGTCTATAATCAAATGACTACAGCAGCTTGGGAAGCCAGAAGATGGTCTGGCATCACTTTCAGTAGAAATATGGTGACAGAGGTTGGGATAACCTGGGGACTCCTGACTGTATAGGAGTGAGAGAAGTAAAAAATAAAATTAACCACAAACTGGAATATACAAAATATAGTAGAAGATAGGTTTATCTCATTTAATTTTCAAAAATAGACAATTCTTCAGAACATTTCCATTGGTTATAAGTCCAATGACAGGAAAACAGACAAACTTTGTATTACATTGTGTTGCTCCCCTCCATCTTTGAAAATAGTTCCTGATCTCTGGAGTGCAGACACTTGAGGGGCATCAGAAACCTAGGAAACAGTGTATTGCCTTGTGTATAGCAAACAGTCTGACAAATAATTTGCCTGACAAGTTTTTAAACATGATCTTATGGATGTCAATACATGCTCTGAGTTAATAAAATGAATTTTTTACTTTAAAGAGTTGCTGGATTTAGAGTACATTTTGGTCATGTTCTCTCAAAAAGCAGTAAAATGTAAGTACTCTTGTGTAAAGGGTCTGGTACATGGTCTGAGGTTAAAATGTTTGCAGTACGTAAAAAATTATGAAACCACTGGTCTTCAATTTGAATGTAGTTTAGAATGGAGAGCTTCAGGATCCCAGCAATTTATGCAAGGCTATGGTGAAGATGATTTTATTTTATTTTATTTTATTTATTTTTTAAAAGTTTTTTTTAAGATTTTATTTATTTATCTTTAGAGGGGAAGGGAAGGAGAGAGGGAGAGAAACATCAATGTATGGTTGCCTTTTGTGCGTCCCCTGCTGGGAACTGGCCTGCAAGGAACCGGCCTGCAACCCCGGTATGTGCCCTGACTGGGAATTGAACCGCGACTGTCTGGTTCGCAGGCCCGAGCTCAATCCACTGAGCTACACCAGCCAGGGCTATTTTATTTTATTTTTTGTGGTTTATGTAAAGTTATCTCCATTTTCCTGCCACCACTTTCCCCACCCACCCACCCCCAACTCCCACCCTCAACCCTCCCCACTTTGGCTTTGACCATGGGTCCTCTATACATGTTCCTTTATGACACTTCCCATTCTTTCCCTTGTTATTCCTCTCCCCTTTCCCTTTGGTTATTATAACTTTGTTGTTTATTTCAATGTCTCTGCTCATATTTTGCTTGCTTGTTTGTTTTCTTGATTAGGTTCCACTTATACGGGAGATCATATGGTATTTCTCTTTCACTGCCTGACTTATTTCATTTAGCATAATGCTCTCCAGATATATCCATTCTGTCCAAAAGATTGGGACCTCCTTCTTTCTTTCTGCTGCATAGTATTCCATCATGTAAATGTACCATCGTTTTTTGATCCATTTATTTACTGATGGGCACTTAGGCTGCTTCCAGCACTTGGCTATTATAAATTGTGCTGCTATGAACATTGGGGTGTATGGGCTCTTCTGAGTTGGTGTTTCAGGGTTTTTAGGGTACAATTCTAACAGTGGAATTGCTGGGTCAGAAGGCAGATTCATTTTTACTTTTCTTAGAAAGTTCCATACTGATTTCCATAATGGTTGTACCAGTCTGCAATCCCACCAACAATGAATTAGGGTCCCCTTTTCCCCACAACCTCTCCAACACTTGTTGTTTGTTGCTTCGTTTATGACCAGTGTAAAGTGGTATCTCACTGTGGTTTTAATT
This sequence comes from Artibeus jamaicensis, assembly GCF_021234435.1. NCBI lineage: Eukaryota > Metazoa > Chordata > Mammalia > Chiroptera > Phyllostomidae > Artibeus > Artibeus jamaicensis. The sequence goes on along the minus strand of NW_026522028.1, from coordinate 1,228,207 downwards.
TGCATCTCTCTGATAGCTAGTGATATTGAGCATCTTTTCATGTGTCTCTGTATCCACTGTATGTCCTCCTTGGAGAAATGTCTGTTCAAGTCCTTTGCCCATTTTTTAATTGGGTTGCTTGTCTTCTTAGAGTGGAGTTGTGTGAGTTCTTTGCATATTTTGGAGATTAAACCCTTGTCTGTGGTATCATTGGCAAATATGTTTTCCCATACAGTTGGTTCTCTTTTCATTTTAATGTTTTCTTTAGCCATGCAGAAGGTTTTATTTTGATGAGATCCCATTTGTTTATTCTTCCCTTTATTGTCTCTTGTTCTAGGGGACATATCAGTGAAAATATTGCTGTGTGGAATATCTGAGATTTTTCGGCCTATGTTCTCCTCTAGGACTTTAATGGTGTCACAACTTATATTTAACTTTTGTATCCACCTTGCATTTACTTTTGTGTATGCTGTAAATTGGTGGTCAAATTTCCATTTTTGCTTGTACCTGTTCAGATCTCCCAATACCATTTGTTGAAGAGGCTATTTTTACTCCATTTTATGCCTCTGCCCCCTTTGTCAAATATTAACTGACCATAGAGACTTGGGTTTACTTCTGGGCTGTCTGCTTTGTTCCATTGGTCTATGTGTCTGTTCTTATGCCAGTACCAGGCCGTTTTGATTAGAGTGGCCTTGTAATACAGTTTGATAGCAGGAATTGTGATCCCTCCTACTTTGTTCTTCTTTTTCAAAATTGCTGTGGCTATTCAGGGTCACTTATGGTTCCATATAAATTTCTGAACTGTTTGTTCTATATCTGTAAAATATGTCATTGGTATTTTAATACGTACTGCATTGCATCTGTAAATTGCATTGGGTAATATGGCCATTTTGATGATGTTAATTATTCCAATCCCTAAACATGGTAGATGCTTCCACTTGTTTGTGTCTTCCTTAATTTCTTCCTTTAGTATCGTGTAGTTTTTTTAGTAAAGGTCTTTTACCTCCTTGGTTTGTTTATTCCTAGGTATTTTATTTTTCTTACTGCTATATCAAATGGGATTTTTTCCTGATTTCTGTTTCTGATATTTCATTGTTGGTATACAAAAATGCCTTTGATTTCTGAATATTGGTGTTATAATGCACCATTTTGCCAAATTTATTAATTAGGTGGAGTCTATAGGATTTTCTAAGTACACTATCATGTCACCTGCAAACAATAACAATTTTGCTTCCCCTTTCCAATTAGGATGCCTTTTATTTCTTTTTCTTATCTGACTGCTGTGGCTAGGAATTCCAGTGCTATGTTGAATAGAAGTGGTGAAAGCGGCCATCCTTGTCTTGTTCCTGATCTTAGTGGGAAAGCTTTTATTTTATGCCCATTGAGTATGATGTTGGCTGCAGGTCTCTCATATATGGCCTTTACTACGTTCAGGAATGCTCCCTCTATTTCCACTTTGCTGAGTGTTTTTATCATAAATGGGTGCTGAGCTTATCAATGCTTTTTCCCCATCTATTGATATCATCATGTGATTTTTGTATTTTTATTTTGTTTATGTTATATATTACATTTATTGATGTGTGGATATTGTACCATCCTTGCATACCTGGGATGAATCCCACTTGGTCATGGCGTATGATCTTTTTAATGTATTGCTGGCGGCAGTTTGCCAATATACTGTTGAGGACTATAGCATCTATATTCATCAGTGATATTTGCCTGTAGTTTTCTTTCTTTGTTGTGTCTTTATCTGGATTTGGGATTAGGATGATGCTGGCTTCATAAAGAGTTTGGGAGTCTTTGATCTTCTTGAATTTTTTTGCAATAGTATATTAAAGATATGGGGTTAGCTCTTAATTAAATGTTTTGTAAAATTCTGTCTAGTCCAGTCCAGGGCTTTTGTGTTCTGAAAATCTTGGGGTTTTTTAAATATGTTTTATTGATTATGCCACTACAGTTGTCCTATTCCCCCCCTTCATTCCTCTCCGCCCTGTACACTCCCTTGCCCCAATCCCCCCTTTAGTTCATTTCCATATGTCACAAGTTCTTTACATTCTATATTTCCCATTCTGTTCTTGCCCTCCCACCATCTACTTTCTACTTACCATCTATGCTACTTATTCTCTGTATCCTTTCCCCTCTTCTCCTCCCACTCTCCTGTTGCTAACCCTCCATGTGATCTCCATTTCTATGGTTCTGCTACTGATCTAGCTGTCCACTTAGTTTGCTTTTGTTTTAGGTATGGTTGTTAATAACTGTGAGTTTGTTGTCCTTTCACTGTTCATGTTTCTTTAACTTCTTTTTCTCAGATAAGTCCCTTTAACATTTCATATTATAAGGGCTTGGTGATGATGAACTCCTTGAAATTGACCTTATCTGAGAAGTGCTTTATCTGTCCTTCCATTCTAGATAAAAGCTTTGCTGAATAGATCAATCTTGGATGTAGGTATTTGGGTTTCATGACTTGGAATACTTCTTTCCAGCCTCTTCGTTCCTGGAAGGCCTCTTTTGAGAAATCTGCTGACAGTCTGATGGGAACTCCTTTGTAGCTGACTGTCCCCTTATCTCTTGCTGCTTCTAGAATTCTCTCCTTCATTTTAATTTTGTCTAATGTAATGATGATGTGCCTTGGTGTGTTCCTTCTTGGGTCCAAATTATTTGGGACTCTCTGAGCTTCCTGGATTTCCTGGAAGTCTATTTCCTTTGCCAGATTGGGGAAGTTCTCCTTTATTATTTGTTCAAATAAAGTTTTCCACTTGTTGCTGTTCCTCTTCCCCTTCTGGTACCCCTATAATTTGGATGCTAGAACATTTAAAGATGTCCTGGAAGTTTTTTGATTACTGCTTCAATTTTGTGTGCTGTTACTGGTCTGTTCAGGCTTTCTGCTTCTTCTTCATCCAGTTTTAGAATATTACTATTTTTCTAGAAATTTATTCACTTCACCTAGGTTTTCAAATTTCTTGCCATATAGTTCTTTGTAGTGATTTCTTACAATCCTTTGTATTTCTGTGGGATCAGCTGTAATCTCTCCTCTTTAATTTCTGATTGTGTTTATTTGGGTCCTCCCTCTTGTTTTCTTGATGAGCCTACTTAATGGCTTGTCGATTTTGTTTATCTTTTCAAAAAAACATGTCCTGGATTCATTGATCCTTAGAATTGTACTTTTAGTCTCTATGTCATTTAATTCTGCTCTGATGTTGGTTATTTCCTTCCTTCTACTTGCTCTGGGCTGTCTCTGTTGTTGTTCCTCGAGTTCTTGTAGGTGTAGGGTCAGGTTGTTTGTTTGAAATGTTTCTATCTTTTTTTAATAGGCCTGTATCACTATAAACTTCCCTCTCAAGACTGCCTTCACTGTGCCCCATAAGTTTTGGATTGCTGTGAGTTCATTTTTGTTTGTTTCCAGAAACTTTTTGATTTCTTCCTTGATCTCATTTTTAACCCATCCATTGTTAAATACCATGTTATTCAATCTCCATGAATTTCAGTGTTTTTGAGTTTTTTCTTTGAAGTTCATTTCTAGTTTCAGTCCCTTGTGGTCAAAGAACATGCTTCATATGATTTCAATATTTTTGAACTTGTTGAGGCTAATTTCGTGTCCTATAAAGTGGTATATCTTTGAAAATATTCCATGTGCACTTGAAAAGAATGTGTACTTTTCTTCTCAGGAAGAAGGGCTCTCTCACTCTCTCTCTCTCTCTCTCTCTCTCTATATATATATATATATATAGATATATAGATATAGATATAGATATAGATATAGATATAGATAGATATAGATAGATAGATAGATAGAGATAGAGATAGAGATAGAGATAGAGATATAGATATCAGTTAAGTCCATTTCCATTTCATCTATGGCATTGCTCAATGTCACAATATCCTTGTTGATATTTTGTTTGGAAGATCAATCCATTTTTGACAGTGGGGTGTTAAAATCTCCTAGTATAAATGTGTTGCTGTCTATATCCTTCTTGAAGACCTCCAATATTTTCCTTATATATTTGAGTGCTCCTATGTTGGGTGCATATATGTTTACAAAGTTTATGTCTTCTTGATGGATTCTTCCCTTGAGTATTGTGAAGTGTCCAAGGTCTCTTTTTATGGGCCTTGTTTTGAAGTCCATTTTGTCTGATACAAGTATTGCTACCCCAGCTTTTTTTCTCTGTCCATTTGCTGGAACATTTTCTTCCAGCCCTTCACTTTCAGTCTGTATATGTCTTTTGTTTTGAAGTGGGTTTCCTGTAGTCAGCATATGTGTGGGTCATGATTTCTTATCCATTCAGTTACTCTATATCTTTTGATTGGAGTATTTAATCCATTAACATTTAAGATTATTATTGATAGGTACTTGTTAATTTTTCCACCTTTGTGCCTGTGTTCCTCTCTCACTTTTTTTCTTCCTCTTCATATAGCAGTCCTTTTAGCATATCTTGAAGTACTGGTTTGGTGGAAGTGTATTCTTTCAGCCTTCTTTTGCCTGGGAAACACCTTATTTCACCTTCCATTTTAATTGAGAGCCTCACTGGGTAAAGTAGTCTTGGTTTCAGAACTTTGCTTTTTATTACTTGGAGTATTTTTTTGCCTTTTCTTGTAGTGTGTCTATTGAGAAACCAACTGCTGGCCTCAGTTCCCTTGTATGTTACTTCTTGTTTGTACTTGGAGTATTTTTTGCCTTTTCTTGTAGTGTGTCTATAGAGAAACCAACTGCTGGCCTCAGTTCCCTTGTATGTTACTTCTTGTTTGTCCCTTGCTGCTTTTAAGATTCTCTCTTTGTCTTTAAAACTTGGCATTTTAATTATTATGTGTCTTGAAGTGGGCCTCTTTGGGTTCATCTTGATTGGGACCCTCTATGCTTCCTGAACTTGAGTTACTTTTCCTCTCTCCAGGTTCTGTAAGTTTTCTGTCATTTTTTCAAACAAGGTTTCTATCCTTTCCTCCTTTCTTCTCCTTCTGGTATTCCTATGATTCAAATGTTGTTGCATTTCATGTTATCTTGGAGTTCCCTTAAGCTATCTTCATATTTTTTAGTCTTTTTCATGCAGCTGCTATACCTGGGTGTTTCTTTCTACCTTGTTTTCCACCTCACTAATTTGGTCCCCTGTCCTTTCCAGCCTTGTAATTTTTTCCAGTATGTTTTTTTTTATTTCAGAAATTGTATTCTTCATTACTTCCTGGTTCTTGCTTATAATTTCCATTTCCTTTTTCATACTGTTGTAATTCTCACTCAGGTCCTTATAGTTGTTTGTGGGTACCTTGAGCATCATTATAACTATTCTTTTGAATTCTGTATCTGATAGTTTGTTGCCTCCATTTCATTTAGCTCTTTTACTGGGGAGTCTTCCATTATTTTTGATTGTAGGTTCTTTCTTTGTCTTCTCATTTTAGGTGACTCTTTTTTATTGTTTCTGCATTTCCTGGTGCTCTGCTTTGCTAGCTGTCTTTGTAGGGTGAACTTCTACAGTAGGAGTTCTATGGGATTCAGTGGTGTGGTTTCTCTGATCTTGTCTGGATGCCCTGAGGTTGCCCTTTCTTTCATTTGTGTGGGCTCTCTTGTTGTACTTGGGTTTTTCCTCTTGGTGATTCCTTTTTTTGGTTGGTTCTCTCCTCTAGCAGGTCACTGGTGTTCCAAACTCCCACCTTATCTTGTATGTGATCAGTGGCAGGGTGAAGGCAAAATAGAATAAGACAGTGGGAGAGTATTCTATTGGATTTAAAGTACTAGTAAATAGACAATGGACAGGAAATCCTTGGAGAAGTACAATGAGAACTGTGATATTTTCCCCAACTAGCCACTTTTTATAAAAGGTAAAAAAGAGATAAGATTCTTATTAGAGGAGAGATGGAATGTGAGTTGAATCCAGAAAGCAGAGCACTTGTACAAGGTTAGGTGGTGAGATGTGAGAGCAAGGGAGAGAAACTAGGTGTAGTGTGTGAGAGATTAAAGTTAACCACAACAGTAATAAAGCTAAGGAAGATAGTGAAATGGGCCAAGACCAGAAAGGGGTACTGTGTAGGATTTATAATGATATAGAACAACAATTATTTACAATAATACAGGAACAACAATAATATGACAAGAAATATATGATCTTAATAAAAAGAATAGGAAATAGCCCTGGCTGGTGTAGCTCAGTGGATTGAGCACGGGCCTGCGAACCACACGATCGCGGTTCGATTCCCAGTCAGGGCACATGCCTGGGTTGCAGGCTGGTTCCCTGCAGGCCATTTCCCAGCAGGGGACGCACGAAAGGCAACCATACATTGATGTTTCTCTCCCTCTCTCCTTCCCTTCCCCTCTAAAGATAAATAAATAAAAAATGTTTTTAAAAAGAATAGGAAATAAAAAACCAAGAGTAGTGTGTTATTGGAATATGAGTGAAATGAGAGAAGGAAAATTAAAATATAATGTAAAAGGGAGAACAAAAAAACCAGTCAGACAATGCAATTAAACAAACAAAACAAAGAAAACTAAACAGAAAGAAGAGAAATAAGAAAGAAAAATAATAAATAAGAAAAGAAAAGAAATAAGAATAACAAAAATAATAATAAAAATAAAAAATAAAATGCAAGTTCTGTAAGATAGCAACATGAAATTTGTCTCAGTTTCACAGCTGGCATTAGCCTTCTGATCTCTCTGTGGTTCTGTCTTTGGTTCTTTGGTCCTTTCACAGCTCCAGATCTTATTGTCTCACACTTGAGGGTGGTGGGGAGCACCTTCTGACTTTAAACCTGCCAAGCCAGTTCTGCCCATCTTCCTGCCTGCTGCAGGCAGAGAGGGGCTGGGCTTCGCTTTTTTTCTTTCCTATGCTTTTGGAAGGATGGGCTGGGTTACAATATTCATAGTTGCCAAGCCTCTAGCCCAAGCCTTATGAGTGCCACATGGCTCCCACTGTCCATCTGTGCCAGGCTAGTGCCTTTAATACACCACATTGTACCACCTGCAAGGTAGACTGGTTAGGAGCAACCTGCACATCTCCTCCTCACTTTTTGTTGGCCTGGTTGCTATGCACTCTCAAAGTTACTTCCAGGCAGTTTAGTTCCCTTATCAAATTAAGTTTTTCTGGAGTGCTAACTCTCTGAGCCCCTGCTGCCCTCCTCTGATCAGTCCATTCAGCACCCCTCCTGCTCCATTTTCACTGGCCTGGCTACTATGAGACAGAGTTTCTTGAACAGCAGTTGTGCTCCACTTTTTTTTTTAGTGAATTTCCATTGGTTTTGGCTGCCATTTTTAACAAGCACCAGACATTTCACACAACCCAATTCTCTGAGCTGTTCCAAGACTCTCTGGGTCACTGTCAGTCATGGCCCAACTCTTCTCCTACCTCCAGGTATCTCCTGTTTCCAGATTTCTCTGGTACTGTCCAGCTGAGCCACTGACCACAGTCTAAGCTGTGGAATATCCCCTGCTTAGGAGGGGAGGACGCTGTGAAGTTAGAATCACTGACCTGGCTCTCTTCCAAAACTCCTACAACAGCAGCGACCCGGAACAAAACCACCACTCTATGGTCCCTGGCACAGAGCCTGACAGCTTTCTTGTCTGCCTACCAAATTTCTTTACCATCTGCTTTTTAATGTCCTCTGCAATCTTTGACTTCCAAACTTCATATAAGCTGGGATCCCATTTGCTATTCACTCTGTTCTTCCTAAGATCAGCTAGGTATCCCAGTTGGGTGCAGGAGCAAGTGGGTTAGGCTCCCACTTACCTTGCTGCCATCTTCCCTTGAAATTCTTTTCTTTAATTAATTTTATTTAGTTATTTTAAAGTACAGTTTTTTTTGTCTATTTCTCCCATCCCAGCCTCCCCCACCCCTTGCTCCCCACCTCCCTCCCATTTCCACCCCCCTTAGTTCTCCTCCCTGTGTCCTTCCTATTTGTTCCTCCAAATCCCTCCCCCTTTTTCCCCTTAACTTCCCTTCCCTCTCCCCTCTGGTCACTGTCCCCTTGTTCTCTATTTCAGTGGCTTTGGTATTTTTTTTTCTGCTTGCTTGTTTGTTTTGTTGCTTAGCTTCCTGATAAAGGTGAGATCATATGGTATTTGTCTTTCAGCACCTGGCCTATTTCACTCAGCATAATGCTTTCCAGTTCCATCCATGTTGTTGCAAAAGGTAGTAGCTCCTTCTTTCTCTCTGCTGCATAGAATTCCATTGTGTATATGTACCACCATTTTTTGATCCATTCATTTACTGATGGGCACCTAGGTTGCTTCCAACTCTTGGCTATTGTAAATTGTGCTGCTATGAACATTGTGGTGCATAGGTTCTTTGAAATTGATGTTTTAGGATTCTTAGGATATAATCCAAGCAGTGGAATTGCTGGGTCAAAAGGCAGGTCGATTTTTATTTTTCTGAGAAAATTCCATACTGTTTTCCATAATGGTTGTACCAGTCTCCAATCCCACCAACAGTGAACTAAGGACCCCTTTTCCCCACAACCTCTCCAACATTTCTTGTTTGTTGCTTTGTTTATGATAGCCATCCTGACTGGTGTAAAGTGGTATCTCATTGTGCTTTTAATTTGCATCTCTCTGATAGCTAACGATATTGAGCATCTCTTCATGTGATTCTGGATGTTCTGTATGTCCTCCTTGGAGAAGTGTCTGTTCAAGTCCTTTGCCCATGTTTTAATTGGGTTGGGTGTCTTCTTAGAGTGGAGTTGTGTAAGTTCTTTGTATATTTTGGAGATTAAACCTTTCTCTGAGGTAACATTGCCAAATATGTTTTCCCATACAGTTGGTTGTCTTCCTAATTTAATACTGTTTTCATCAGCCATGCAGAAGCTTTTTATTTTGATGAGATTCCATTTGTTTATTCTTTCCTTTATATTCCTTGCTCTAGGGCACATATCCGTAAAAATGTTGCTGCGTGGAATATCTGAGATTTTCTTGCCAATGTTCTCCTCTAGGACTTTAATGGTGTCATGGCTTATATTTAAGTCTTTTATCCACCTTGAATTTATTTTGGTGTATGGTGTAAGTTGGTGCTCAAGTTTCATTTTTTTGCACGTAGCTGTCCAGTTCTCCCAACACCATTTGCTGAAGAGGCTATCTTTACTCCATTTTATGTTACTGCCCCCTTTGTCGAATATTAATTGACTGTAGAGGGTTGGGTTGATTTCTGGGCTCTCTGTTCTGTTCCATTGGTCTATGTGCCTGTTTTTATGCCAGTACCAGGCTGTTTTGATTACAGTGGCCTTGTAATACAGTTTGATAGCAGGAATTGTGATCCCTCCTACTTTGCTCTTCTTTCTCAAAATAGCAGCTGCTATTCTGGGTCGTTTATGGTTCCATATAAATTTTTGAAGTGTTTGTTCTATGTCTGTGAAATATGCCATTGGTACTTTAATAGGTATTGCATTGAATGTGTATATTGCTTTGGGGAGTATGGACATTTTGATGATGTTAATTCTTCAAATCCATGAACAAGGTATATGTTTCCATTTGTTTGTGTCTTCCTTGATTTCTTTCTTCAGGGTTGTGTAGCTTTCTGCATACAGGTTTTTTACCTACTTAGTTAGGTTTATTCCCAGATATTTTATTTTTCTTTTTGCTATATCGAATGGAATTTTTTCCTTGATTTCTGCTGATTCATTGTTGGTATACAAAAATGCCTTTGATTTCTGGATATTGACTTTGTAACCAGCTGTTTTGCCAAATTCATTAATTAGTTCAAGCAGTATTTGGGTGGGTAGAGTCTATAGCATTTTCCATGTACACTATCATGTCATCTGCAAACAGTGACAGTTTTGTTTCCTCGTTTCCTATTTGGATGCCTTTTATTTCCTTTTCTTGCCTGATCACTGTGGCTAAAACTTCTAATACTATATTGAATGGAAGTGGTGAAAGTGGACATCCTTGTCTTGTTCCTGATCTTAGTGGAAAAGCTTTTAGTTTTTGCCCATTGAGTATGATATTGGCTGTAGGTCTCTCATATATAGCCTTTATTATTTTGAGAAATGCTCCCTGTATTCCCACTTTGCTGAGTGTTTTTTATCATAAATGGGTGTTGTACCTTATCAAAAGCTTTTCCCGCATAGATTGATATCATCATGTGATTTTTGTCTTTGCTTTTGTTTATGTGTGAATTACATTTACTGATTTGCAAATATTGAACCATCCTTGCATACCTGGGATGAATCCCACTTGGTCTTGGTGTATGATCTTTTTGATATATTGTTGGATGCGATTTGCCAATATTTTGTTGAGGATTTTAGCATCTATGTTCATCAGCGATATTGGCCTGAAGTTTTCTTTCTTTGTTGTGTCTCTATCTGGTTTTGGAATTAAGATGATGCTGGCTTCATAAAAAGAATTGGGAGTTTTCCATCCTTCTGGATTTTTTGGAATAGTCTGTGGAGAATAGGGGTTAGCTCTTCCTTAAATGCTTTGTAGAATTCTCCTGTGAAACCATCTGGTCCAGGGCTTTTGTATGATGGGAGTTTTTTGATTACTGCTTCAATTTCTTTTGCTGTTATTGGTGTATTTCGATTTTCTGCTTCTTTTTCATTGAGTTTTGGAAGATTGTATTTTTCTACAAATGTGTCCATTTCCCCTAGGTTTTCAAATTTCTTGGCATACAGTTCTTCATAGTAATTTCTAACAATCCCTTCTATTTTTGTGGTATCAGTTGTAATATCTCCTCTTTCATTTCTGATTGTGTTTATTTGAGTCCTCTCTGTTCTTTTCTTCATGAGCCTACTTAAAGGCTTGTCTATTTTGTTTATCTTCTCAAAGAACCAACTCCTGGATTCATTGATCCTTAAAATTGTGCTTTTAGTTTCTATGTCATTTAATTCTGCTCTAATCCTGGTTATTTCCTTCCTTCTGCTTGCTCTGGGCTGTCTTTGTTGTTGCTCCTCGAGTTCTTGCTGGCATAGGGTTAGGTTGTTTGTTTGAAATGTTTCTATCTTCTTTAGGTAGGCCTGTACTGCTATAAACTTTCCTCTCAGGACTGCCTTCACTGTGTCCCATAAGTTTTGGGTTGCTGTGAATTCATTTTCACTTGTTTCCAGAAACGTTTTGATTTCTTCTCTAATTTCAGTCTTGACCCATTCATTGTTTTATAGCATACCATTCAGTCTCCATGATTTTAGGTGCCTTGGGTTTTTTTCTTTGGGGTTGGTTTCCAATTTCAGTCCCTTCTGGTCAGAGATGATGCTTGGTATGACTTCAATATTCTTGAATTTTTTGAGGCTCGTTTTATGTCCTATCATGTGGTCTATCTTTGAAAATGTTCCATGTGCATTTGAAAAGAATGTGTATTTAGCTTCTTTGGGATGAAGGGCTCTATATATATATATATATATATATATCAGTTAAATCCATTTCATCTAGGGTGGTGTTTAATGCCACAATATCTTTGTTGATAATATGTTTGGAAGATCTGTCCATTTTTGATAGTGGGGTGTTAAAATCCCCCAGTATAATTGTGTTGCTGTCAATATCTTTCTTGAAATCCTCTAAGATTTTCTTGATATATTTGGGTGCCCCTATGTTTGGTGCATATATGTTTACAATGTTAATGTCTTCTTGGTGGATTCTTCCCTTGAGTATTATGAAGTGACCTTCTGGATCTCTCTTTATGGCCCTTTTTTTGAGGTCTATTTTGTCCGATATGAGCATTGCTACCCCAGCTTTTTTTTCTTGTCCGTTTGCTTGGAAAACTTGTTTCTAGCCTTTCACTTTTAGTCTGTGATGGTCTTTTGTCCTGAGGTGGGTCTCTTGTAGGCAGCATATGTGTGGGTCATGCTTTCTTATCCATGCAGCTATTCTGTGTCTTTTGATTGGAGCATTTAATCCATTTATATTTAAGGGTATTATTGATAGGTGTTTTTTATTGCCATTTTTGTACCTGTGTTCCTCTCTGTCTCCCTCTTATCCTTCCTTCCCTTAAAGCAATCCTTTTAGTATTTCTTGTAGAGCTGGTTTGGTGGAGGCATATTCTTTTAGGCTTCTTTTGTCTTGGAAGCTCTTTATTTGGCCATCTATCTTGATTGAGAGCCTTGCTGGGTAAAGTAGCCTTGGTTGTAGACCTCTGGTTCTCATTACTTGGAATATTTCTTGTCATTCTCTTCTTGCTTGGAGTGTTTCCATTGAGAAGTCAGTAGCTAACCTTATTGGGGCTCCCTTGTATTTTATTTGTTTTTTCTCCATTGCTGCCTTTGAGATTCTCTCTTTGTCTTGGAATTTTGCCATTTTGATGATGATGTGTCTTGAAGTGGGCCTCTTTGGGTTCCTCTTGATTGGGATTCTCTGTGATTCCTGGATTTGTGTGACTTTTTCTCTTATCAAATTAGGAAAATTTTCTCTCATTACTCTTTTAAATACGTTTTCTGTCCCTTGTTCTTCTTCTTCTCCTCCTGGTATTCCTATTATTTGGATATTATTACGTTTCATATTGTCTTGCATTTCTTTTAATCCTTCTTCATTCTTTCTGAGCCTCTTTTCATTTCCTTACTGTTTCTGTGAGATGCTTTCTACCTTGTCCTCCAACTCACTAATCCTATCCTCTGCTTCATCTATCCTACTTTTGAAACTTTCTACTGTGTTCTTCAATTTGGAAATTGTATTCTTCATTTCCTCTTGTCCCTTGCTGATAGTTTCCATTTCCTTTTTCATGTTGATGTAGTTTGCAGAGAGATCATTGTAGTTCCCCTGTAGTTTCTGATAGTTCACTGTGAGCTCTTTGAACTTCGTAATAACCAGTGCTTTGAATTCACTATCTGATAGTTGATCAGCCTCTATTTCATCTAACATTCTTTCTGAAGTTTCTGCTTTTTCTTTCATTTGGGGATTGTTTCTTTGTCTTCCCATTGTTTGAGACTCTTCTTGTTAGTCTCTGCTTCTAAAATTGATGTGTTCTGAAACCCTGGTTTTATGGTATGAACTTCTGTGGTATGATACCTGTGAAGTTTAATGGTGCAGACTCCTTCAGGTATCTTGATGTTCTCGGTCTCCACCTACTCTCATGCCTATTCTCGCGCTGGTCCCCACGCTGATCGCCTACCACTGCTGGGTGTCCTGGCTCCTGTATCCGACTCTTCCAGCGCCCAAGTCCATTGCTACAGCAGCAGCACAGGGGTCCAGAGTGTCCCAGCTCCCGTACCTGACTCCCCCGCGTCCAGTCCCGTCGCTATGGCAGCGGCACAGGGGCTGAGAATGTCCCAGCTCCCATAGCAGGCTCCTCTGGCACCCAGGGCTGTCACAGGGCTTTGGAGTGTCCAGGCTCCTGTAGCTGGCTCTGAAATTCTTATTCTTTAGTCATTCTAATCACACATCACTATGAAAATTAAAGAAAAACTCTATAGTCATTTTCTGTCCATGTGGCCACTTGATAGTTTTTGAAAACTATTCCTATATGTTGGTAATTTCCCACCTCTTCAAGACAGAAACTAGAACTCACCTTTCCAGCTTCCCTTGCAGCTAGAGTATCCAGTGATTAGGTCTTATCAATTAGATGTGACCAGGCAAACCTGATTAGAAGGAGGGTGCTATAAGAAAGGAAGAGGGGTATAGAATGCTCTTGCTTGATAGTGGAACCTCCCACTGTAGTGGCAGAAGTCTATGTGAATGTTGCCTATCAGCAGATGTGTTGCCAGCTGTGTAACCTCCAAGCCTGATTCTCCAGCCATCTGAAGGGATCTATGAGCCACCTCATCTCCTTTAATAAATTTTTTCCTAAAACAATCTAGAGTGTGTTCTGCTGTTTGTAGCCAAGAACCCTAATACAGCCTCATTCCCTGGCCTTTCCCTACAATATGGATATACTAAATTTCCTCAGACATTGCTGCCTTTTACCATGAAATCTTTGCCCATTAGTTTCCAGAGCAAGGGGAAGCCACCTCTTAAAGAGTCTTGAGGTGACAAAGGCTCTCTCCAGTTGTTTGTGGCTTTCTTTAGAATATGAGGTACCTATGGTCTCTTGGTTTCCAGCTTTGCATTATTTCTTGCCAATTCTCAGAATTTCCTAATTGATATCTTCTTCTATTTGCATGTGATATTCTCATAGCTGTTATCACATGGTCGTTGGCTATTTTCTTGGTGGTTGGCCTTTGTGGTGAATAGTCCAAGGACAGGGACTAACCTTGTTCAACTTTGATCACTTGTGGCCCAGGGAAAGTCTTAGCTCATAGTATGTGCTCAATAGATGTTTATTGACAGAATGGCTCTCAGGACAAATGTAAACCTATCCAAGTAATTTCACTCACTTTGATTTACTAAACATATATGCCAGTTGAAGTTAAAGAGGGCATCATTATTGTTTGTACCACTACAAATGTTTATTGACCTGGGGAAATTATGCTGTGGCCCTATTCTGAGGGCTCTCCTCTCATGCTAATTGTTGTGGGCTTCAGTTTAGCAGAGCACTTCTCCCTCCCTTACTCTGTAGGACCTTACTGATAGGAGCCACGTAAGCATTATATGGCCAATATCAATCCCATTTACAAAGGAGGAAGAGAAGTCCTGTTCTCTCTTCCCTCCCATCTCTCATCATACTCTCATTTTCTACTCATGTCAATTTCATGATTGTTATATGAAATTGGCATCAATTTGATCACCTTCATACATTCATTCCAGATTGATGAGCTAGTAAGCCACATTGGCAGACTATGAAAAGGTCCCCCACAGGAGTTTGCTGATTCCAGGTGAGTTGGAAACTTAAATTTAGATGTTCACTGTTAGTCTCCCACTATGCCTAAGTCAATTTATCCCAATATAATTAGAGCCATAAGAAAGTCATGATCATATACATGCTTATGTAATGAACACTTTGATAACCAACACCCCTCGGTGGTGGATCAAAGCAAAAGAGACCTTGCAGAGTGGTGAGTAATCTGTGTGATCTGTGTTGCTGCTAATCTCCATACAAAGGATCATTCTAACTTTTGAGACAGGAGAAACTAGGGAAAGAAATACACAAAGCACAAAAACATAATAGCTTTAGCAAACTACACATTTAGAAAACCTTTCATGAACACCGAGACCTGAGCTTTACTCTTTCTATGACTCCCAGAAAATTTAAAATCCATATTATTTGTTTAGACTAGTCTACACTATACCATCTCTTCTCTTGTTATCTTAAGTTGCTTTTCAACTCTGGATTTGATATTTGAAGTCTTAAATCCGCAACTAGAGTATAAGTTCTTTGGAAGTAAAATACATGAATAACAATATTAAACATTTATTTAGGTGTTTCTTACATATACCTGGCAACATTCTAGGTGTTTTGCTTATGTCATTTCCATAACAAACCAAAATTTTGGTGCTACTTAGATTTTATATTTTAGCTTGAATGAGGGTCAGTAATTTATTCAAGGTCACACAGATGGCTGAAAGTCAAAGCAAGAAAAGCTTGACCATAATATTTGTGCCGTTTACTACTACAATATATCTTCCTTCTTCCTTCTTCCACCTTTGGTAATACCCTTTTGGCTTGACTTCTTCTTTTTATTTTCCTTGAGAAACAATTTCATTAAATATGATAGGAAAGGCTCCTTCAGGGGTCCCTGGTTGATTTGGTTGGGATATCCCTTGTGGACTTGGTCAGGAGGTCCTTGGTTGACTTGGCCGGGAAGTCCAGGGGTGCCTTCTTCTTGAGTTCCTGTGGTGACTTTGTCAGGAGATCCCTGGTTGACTTGTCCAGGAAGTCTTGAAGTGACTTCATCAGGAGGTCCTGGAGTGACTTGGTCAGGAGATCCCTGGTTAACTTGGTTGGGAGGTCCTGAGGTGACTTGGTGGGGAGGTCCCTGGTTGACTTGATTGGGAGGTCCCAGGGTGACTTGGTTGGGAGGTCCCAGGGTGACTTGGTTGGGAGGTCCCAGGTTGACTTCATCAGGACCTTCTGTACAAAGCTTTGTGGGGGTCTTCTCTTTGTCACTCATGCCCCCACTATAACCCCAAGTGTCCTCCAGCTTCTTGTCAGGATCAAGCACTTCCAGCACCTTTAATAAGATGTCTGAAGGTAGACTTTCCTTCAGATCTGGGTCAGAAGCCAAGGCATGCTGAGTCAGGTTGGCTTCAATTTCTTCTACGAAAGCCTTCTGTGTTTGCTGGGCTGGTGAGAGCTTGGAAATCAATTCTGCTCCTTTGGGAAGTTTTTTCTGAGTTTTTTGTTGGGGAGGTCGGGAAAGTAGTTCTGCTCCTTTGGGCAGCATTTTTTTAGTCTTTCTATGGGGAGGTCGGGGAACTCTATGAGCAATCATGGGGAGAAAGCCATCCCTATGACCATGAACTATCAGATTATCAGCAGGTGGGCAGCCTGTTCTGAAATCATCCAGCCCCTCTCTCACAAATGTACATGGCTGGGTGTCCATGGTGCACCTCAGAAGCCTGTTCCTGTGCTTTGCCCGATGGTTGGTAGGTAACTTGTCCCTTCCCTTGTACCCGTGCTTACAGTGTGGGCCCAGGGCTATGGGCTCCAGAGGCTCCATTCCGAATAGTCTCTTATGCTTGATCTGTGGCAGTGACAGCCTCTTTTTGTCCGCCATAGTGTCGCTAGCCCCAAGGAGACCAGCAGCTTCAAGGTTTTATTTTCCCACCTGCTCTGGTTGCTAGGTGACTGTTACTAGGTGCTGACGGAATCTTTCTGGCAGCTGGATCAATGCAGGCTTGCTGCGCATTCTGAATTCTCCCCAGATGGGCTGGGAAGATACATTCTTTGTCATGGTCGAGAACCGCTCCAGTGTATGGACACTCCAATGTGTTTTATCCACTCACCTTTTGATGAACTTTGTGTTGTTTTTGGCTTGAGGTTCTTGCAAATCCAGCTGCCACAAATATTTCACGTATTCATTCTTTGTACACATACTTTCATTTCTCTTGGGTGAATTTTAGCTAGAAACTGAATGGTGGTAGCATGTAATACATGTTTTCCCCCCATATGTACTCACAGCCATCGGATTTTAATATTTGCCCACATATGGGTGGGGCTTAAGGTGGCACCTAAAAAACTCAGCATTCAAGATCAATTATGTTTTACAAATGAGCAAAATAGAACCAGGGACATTGAAATAAAGAACAAGCTGACAGGGACCAGAGGGGTGGGGGGAGGTGGATAATGGAGAAAGCAGAGGAAGGGGCAAGCCAAGGAACATGAATAGAGGATTCATGGGCACAGACAACAGGGAATTGACTGTGGGAGTGGGGGAGTGGACCAAGTAAGAAAGAGCAATTGGGAAAAAGGTAGGACTATTGTAACTGAACAGCAATAAAAAAGATCAATTATGTTTTAGAGTAATATTTTCAAAAATAATCAGAAAAACAGTGGCATGCTGAGCCATACTAAAGCCTAAAGACAAAGGATAGACAAGTAATACCACTTATCTATTCTTATTTGAAACCAATGTTTTGTTCACTATGGATTTTTGGAAGTAATTTTGTTTTGTTTAAATTTTTACTGAATTTATGGGGGTGACATTGATTAAAAAATTATGTGGGTTTCAAGTGTACAGTTCTGTAATACATCATCTGTATATTGTATTGTGTGTTCACCACCTAAAGTTGGTAAGTGTTTAACATTTTAAGAAACTACCAAACTTTTTCAAAGCAGGTATACCATTTAATATTCTTCCCAGTAGTGCATGAGAATTGCACTTCCAGCACATACTCCCTAACATGTGGTATGGTTAGTTAGTCATTTTAATTTGAAGTATTCTTTTTTTCTTTAGCCTTTACCTTTTTATGACTTCTAAGTTAACAAATTTTTTAGTCTTTTTTATTTATTTTATTTTATTTTTATTATTGTTCAAGTATAGTTGTCTCCATTTTCTTCCCACCACTACCCCCAACAAAGCCATCCCCACTTCCCACCCTTGATTCTACCTCTCTTTTGCTTTGTCCATGTGTCCTTCATACATGTTCCTTGAAAACCCTTCCCCTTTCCCCCCATTATCCCCTCATACCTCCCCTCTAGTAACTGTCAGTTTGTTCTTAATTTCAATGTCTCTGGTTATATTTTGCTTGCTTGTTTTTTTGTTGGTTGGTTTCCACTTACAAATGAGATCATATGGTATTTGTCTTTCACCACATGGCTTAATTCACTTAAGATGAAAAAAAATGTGGTACATTTATATGATGGAATACTATGCAGCAGAAAAAAAGGAGATCCTACCCTTTGTGACCACTTGGATGAATCTGGAGAGCACTGTGCTAATTTGAGCTATCCTAATAGGTGTTTAGTGATATCTCATGGATTTAATTTGCATTCCCCTAATATTTTTGTTGAGCATCTGTTTATATGCTTTTTTGCCATTTATATCTCTCCGTGGATGAAGTGGTTCAAGTTTTTTGCACATTTTTAAATTCTGTTGCTTGGTATCTATCTCACTGAGTCTTTTTTAATGTTTAGAGAGGGGGGAGGGTGGGAGAAAGAGAGGGAGAGAAACATCTATGTAAGAGAGAAATATTGATTAGTCGTCTCTCACACGTGCCCCAACCAGCCTGCAAACCAGTCATGTTCCCTGACCAGGAATTGTAACTTTTGCTTTGTGGGCTGACACTCAACCAACTTAGCCACGTCAGTCAGGCCTCTCATTGAGTCTTGAGGGTTCTTTGTGTATGTTGGATGGAAGTCCTTTATCAGCTCTGTGATTTGTAAAATTTTCTCTCCATCTATGTATGGCTTGTCTTTTATCATCAGCACTCTTTCAAAGAGCTGAGTTTTTACATTGGATGGAATCCAATTGATCACTTTGTTCTTTGATGGATTGTCCTCTGTGATGTAGTTAAGGAAACTTTGCCTAGCTAAGGTTTTATTTTTTCCATTCTGCTAAAAGTTTCATAATCTTAGGTTTTACAGTTATATCTGTCATCTGTTCAAATATAATTTTTAGATGATGTAAAAGATAAGTCAAAATTTTTATTTTTAGTTTTCGTTTTTGCCTATGAATATCCAATACTTCCAGATTTTCGTTTTGAAAAAGAGATTTGTCCATTGAATCACCTTTGTTACTTTGCAGGTGTAAATTGCCCATATTTCTGGGGGTTCCATTTCTGAACACTCTTTTCTGTTTCATCAATTTCTCTGTCTTATAACAATTCCGTGCTATGTTGATTACATTTTACCATAAGTCTTCAAATTAGACTATTAGTCCTCCACCTCCTTTCCTCTTTTACAAAGTTGGTTTGATTCTTGTAGGTCCGTTGAATTTCTATAGGATTTTTAGAATCAGTTCATCAGTGTCTACCAAGAAAAAAAGATGTGGGGATGTGATAAGGTTTCTATGGAATCCATTGATATAAAGCAGTTTTGAGGTAATTAGCATTTTAACAATACTGAGCTTCCTGACCCATGAAAAATGTTTCTCTCTCCTTTTATGTATGTGTTGTTTTATTGATCTCAGCAATATTTTATAGCTGTTGGTGTATAGGTCTTTCGCATCTTTTACCTCTAGATTTTTCCCTAAATATTTAATGTGTTTGATACTATTGTGAGTAGTATTATATTCCTAATTTCCACATTCTTTGTTAATGTATAGAAATATAATTAATTTGTATATTGATCTTGTATTATGTAACCTTTGTGAACTCACTTTTTAATTCTAGTAGCCTTATTTATAGAGTCTGACAAATGTTCTGTATCAATAGTCATGACATCTGTTAATAAAGTGTTTTACATCTTTCTTTCAAATCATAATAATTTTGTCCCTGCCTTATAGCACTGAAACAGTTGGCTAGAAGTGGCAAGAGTGGACATTTTATTCTCGTTACTGATGTTAAGGGAGAAGCTATTAAGTATGATGCTAGCTTTTGTTTTTTTTTTAGATTTTTTTATTTATTTGTCTTTAGAGGGAAAGGAAAGGAGAGAGGGAGAGAAACATCAATGTATGGTTGCCTTTCATGCATCCCCTGCTGGGAATTGGCCTGCAGGGAACTGGCCTGCAACCTAGGAATGTGCCCTGACCGGGAATCGAACCGAGATTGTCTGGTTCGCAGGCCCGTGCTCAATCCATTGAGCTACACCAGCCAGGGCCTGGTTTTTTGTATATATCCTTTTTCAGTTTCAGTTCCTTTTTACTTCCAATATTCTAAGACTTTGTGAAAAATTCTTTGTGTCAGATACTTGGATTGTGACAAATATTTTTTCTGCACCCATTGAGATGTTCATATTGCTTTTACTTTTTAGCTTAACACAATAAATCACAATGATTGATTCCCAAGTGGTAAAATTACTTCAAATTACTGAGACAAATCCCACTTGATTATGCCGTATTATATATATATATATATATATATATATATATATATGTGTGTGTGTGTGTGTGTGTGTGTGTGTGTGTGTATAGTGTCAGATTAGGTTTGCTAAAATATTACAAAATATATTTGCATTTATATTTATGGGGTACAACTGGTGTCTCTTTTCCTTTAATTCACTTATTCAACTATTTGTTTCAGGGTAATACTGACTCCATAGAATAACGTGGGAAGTACCCCATCATCTTCATTTTTCTGGAACTATTTGTGTAGGATTGGTATTGTTTCTTCCTTATGTATTTTGTAGAAGTCAGCAATGAAGCCATCTAGGCCTGAGATATTCTTTGCGGGAAGGATATTTAACTGCAAATTCAATCTCTGTAATGGATATAAGGATATTCAGTTCATCTAATTTGTCTTGAATGAGTTTGGTTAGTTTGTATATTTCAAGTACTATGTTTTATCTATGTTGTCTAAATTATTTCCATAAGGTGCCCATACTGTATTCTTGTTATCATTTAAATATCAGTGGAATACAGAGTGATGCCAACTCTTCTATTGATAACTTTTATAATTTGGATCTTTTTTCTTGTTTTCTTTTCCCCATAATCAGACTGGCTAGAGAATAATACATTTTATTGCTCTATTTAAGGAAAGAGGGTTTTTTTTTTTTATCCCATTGCCTTTCCCTAATTTTTTTCTGTGTTCTATTTGATTGATTTTTCCTCCCTACTTTGAACTACTGTTGTGTTGCCTTTAACAATCTGTTGACACTGATGTAGGCTTTTCTAGCATATGCCTCCAAACCCTTCCAGCCTCTATTCATCACCCGATTCCAAAGCCACTTCCTTATTTTAAGGTATTTGTTACAGCAACACCCCACTCCTCAGAACCAATTCCTGTACTAGTCCTTTCAGGCTGCTATAACAGAACACCATAGACTAGGTGGCTTATATACAAAAGAAATGTGTTTCTCTCAGTTCTGGAGGCTAAGAAGTCCAAGTTCAAGGTACAGGCAGATTTTAATGTCTCATGCATAGACAGCCATCTTTTTGATGGGTCCTCACATAGCAGAAGGGGTGAAGGATCTCTCTAGAACCCCATTTGTAGGTAACTAATCCCATTCATTTGGAATTCACCCTTATAACCTAATCATCCCCCAAAGTCCTTATCTTCAGACACTGTCACATTGGGAAACTTTGGTTTCAAATATGTATTTGGTAGCAGCACAAGCATTCAGTATATGGCAATGTTGATCCTCATTAGTTTTTATATATTTTATAATCTTTATACTACTTTTAAAATTGCTTTTGCTTAAAACTCTTTAGTAGATTTTTACTTATAAAAAGTCTTATATATTTGCCTCTGCAATTATCAATTCCATTATTCTTCACTCTTTTGTGTAGGTCAACAATGTTAAAACAAGAAATGGGTATATTCTGTCATTATTTTCCCCTTCAAGGCACATGGGATTCATTGGATCTGTATGGTTTATAAAGATCGCCCATTTTGGACATGGACAACAGGGTGGGGATTGACTGTGGGAGTGAGAGGTGGGCATGGCAAGGAAGAGCAATGGAGGAAAATTGGGACAATTGTAATAGAACAATAACAAAAAAACCTCACCCATTTGTCTCCTTCATAACTCATACTAGAAATCATCTCATGCCATTAAGAATCTAGACTTACTTGGAAACAAAGATACCTCCATTCCACTTAGAAGTAATTTCCATTATTTAAATTCTTCCATTACCTACAAAATAAGATAATTTTTCAGATATTAATTTAATATTTAGATAGTTTCACTTTTTGTTCCAATGCCTATGTAGTGACACCTTCTATAATTGGGAATTCCTTTTATGTCTTCATCTTGATTTGTCTTTTATATGCCAAGTAATTCAGTCTTCTTTTTTAAAAATATTTTATTTATTTATCTTTAGAGGGGAAATGAAGGAGAGAGGGAGAGAACTATCAATGTATGGTTGCCTCTTATGCGTCCCCTGCTGGGAACTGGCCTGCAACCCAGGCATGTGCCCTGCCTGGGAATCAAACTGCAGTTGTTTGGTTCACAGGCCCATGCTCGATCCACTAACCAATGCCAGCCAGGGCTAATTCTGTCTTCTTTAAGGCAAAATTTCTCTTATTTATTGGAAGTTTTCCATATACTTGCTCTATATCTGTGAAAATTTGCTCAAGAAACAGGGAAATAAACAATGAAACTTTAAAGTTACAAGTAATACATTCATTCTGATATTCCTTACTCATTTTGATAATTATTAATGAAACATTTGTACTCCATGGCACTAAGTAGTAAGAGTTGAATTTCCTTCTATGGCCATATGGTAGTATATTTTTTAAATGGTTCAAATAAAAATAAAGGTTATAATGAACAAACAAAACAGAAACAGACTGATAGGTACAGAGAACAGACTGATGATTGCCAGAGGGGATTGGGGTTGGCAAGCTGGGTAAAACATGTGAAGGGATTGAGAAGTGCATATTGGTAGTTACAGGACAGTCATGGGGATGTAAAGTACAACATAGGGAATGTAGTCAGTAATATTGTAATAACTATATATGATGCCAGGTGGATGCTGGAAATATCAGGAAGAACACTTTTTAGTGTATATGATTGTTTGACCACTATGCTGTACATCTGAAACTAACACAAAATAATATTGAATGCAAACTGTCATTAACAAAACAAAAAATGAAGGTTATAGTTCATAATTATTTATAAAATCTTACAGATATTATGTATGGTATTAAGCTATAATTTTACAGTTGCAGAAATTACATTGCATTTTTTCTATTTACAATCATTATTATCATATATATATATGCCCTTTACATCATTTTTTAATAAGGTCTGAACTTGTTCTGTAATTATTCTTTGGATTTCTGAAAGATCAATGCTTAGAAAAGAAAACATTCTTACTTCACTTTTTTTTTTTAATCATGTGCATTCTCTATGAGAAGTGGAAAACACATTTTGGCAAAGACCTTTTCAATGATCTGCCTTTTCCAGGACAATTTGCATTTTTGGCAAGAGTCATTTTTATACAGCTTTGTTATTATAAATCACTTAATTACAAAACTTTGAAATAATATTTCAATAGAGTGATTCTTTTCAACTTATTTTGATCAAATGTCAGAATTTGAATTGCCAGCAATACTTTCTTATATATTCTTATATTTTGCTAATATGACCTAAATGTTAAGTTTAAATGTTTGTGTTGAACTACAAAGAAAGCTAAGAGTAGCAATTTCCTTCTATCACTAAAAGAATTGAATATTTTGATTCTCAGACTCTCCTTTTTTATTAAATACCTTTGATTTGTATTGTTGTTTAAGTACAGTTTTCTGCCTTTGCCACCCTTCACACCCCAGCCTTCCCCACCTCCCTCCTTTGTTTCCATCTCTGCTTGTTATTGTCCATGTGTCTTTTGCAGTTGTTCCTGTAAACCCTTCACCCTTTCCCCCCATTATCCCATCCCCTCTCCCTTCTGGTTACTGTCAGCTTGTTCCCAATTTCAATGTCAAACTCTTATTTCAATTGCTTGAATATTGTGAGTGCTTAACATATATATGGAATTGATTTATGTGTATATAAACATATGTCGATGTAGGTATGTGTGTACATATACATTTGTGTATGCATATATGTATATATGTGTGTATATGTATGTATGTAGCCCAAATGTTAAATAATAAGAAAACCATTCTGTCGAAATGTCCAGGTATTAAAACAGAAGAATGAACTCTGAGTGTTTTATTAACATTATCAAAACTCTGTGAATTTAGAAGATGGCGACAGAGTAGGATGGAGTGGATTCCATTTCCCATACACGTGGAAGAAAATCCTGGCTGATCTACGGAGGAACAGCACAGACAGCCAACAGTTACCCAGCATATATGAAAATAACAGACCAGAAATTATAACGGACACTGAAAACCCAGACAGTAAGGAGACAGCTGAAGGTCAGTGGGGTCTCAGGGACTGGAGCAAAGACACGAGCAGCAGTGACCTCAGCCTGCAGCCAGCGCCAGGTGTGTCTTCCATGGACTCTTCCAGAGCCCTGGTGCCCAGCGGGTCTGCGGCAGACTCTCTGGGAGACTCGGGCCTGCTGTAGGGTCCTTGGGAGAGAGTTGGGACATCAGCTCCCTCCCTCCCCTTCGAAGCAACGTTGGGCAACACAGGGGACAGACCTTTCTGCTTGAGTTTACAGAGAAGGTAATAAGTACAAAGGGCCATGCTCCACCGCGGGCTCTGGTTGCAAGCCCGGGAGAATTGAGAGGTGCAGTGTCCAGCTCTGACTCCGATAGTCACTGGTCTGGCTGGGGTTTTAGGCTGTGCTGAGAGGCAGGCTTTCTTGAGAAATTTTTTGGAAAGTAAACTCAAGGATTCTCCTGCCACAACCACTTGGTCTGCTCCCCACCCAGCCTGGCAGTGATCCAGAGGATGGGCGGAAGCCCTTAAATTCCCCCACAGAACTGGGAAGGACCATGCGAGATCCCGAGGGACCCAGACAGCCTGGCTGGCATGTGTGCACCCGCACCTCAGCCAACAGTGAGGACCCCCAGGGAAAGTGCTCTGAAAAGAACCTAGATCCTCTTTGTGGGGTGCTGGGGAGAGGCGCTGGGCTAGCTCTTGGGAGAGCACTTTCAGAAAGACCATACCAATCCACTCTCAGCCTCCTGCAGCCAGAAAAACCAGTTTG
Source organism: Artibeus jamaicensis (assembly GCF_021234435.1). Lineage (NCBI taxonomy): Eukaryota > Metazoa > Chordata > Mammalia > Chiroptera > Phyllostomidae > Artibeus > Artibeus jamaicensis. The sequence goes on along the minus strand of NW_026522028.1, from coordinate 1,203,322 downwards.
GCCAGTTTGAAATAAACAGGAGATATTTTTTTAAGTAATCTTTTATGTTTTTAATTTTATTATTGTTTTATGTTTCAATACTTTTCTTCTTTTCTGTTTTATTTATTCTTCCTTTCTTTCCAAATTTATCGCTTTTTCTTCCCTTCTCCTGCCTTTGTTTGTTTGTTTTTTCTTTTACCCACAAGTTATACAAACAATTTGGAACCATGAAAAGACCACAGTTGGACCCAAAGAGGGGGCATCCCAACAGTAGAGACAGAGCAACAAATTTCACTTTGCTATAGCAGAGAAACCACATGTTGCTGCATATTTGTATTATTATTATTATTATTATTATTATTTTTCATTATTCTCACTTCTTTTATATTTTAATTGATCTTTGTATTCCTCCTCTTTCTGTATAGGCTTCTTTGCCTTGGCTGGTTATATTGTATCATTTGACAGGTTTCCCCTATTCTCTCCTCCACAGTGTATTGCTAATTTTCTATACTTCACAACACTTGTTTTTGTTTAGCACCCTACCCAAACGTCTATACCCCCTATTCATGTTATCCAGATCACATAGAGTATGTCATACGATAGTTGCTCTAATACTATTGTAAATAATAGCTGTTCTATACCACTGTAAATACTTCACAACACATCTCCCGGATCTTAGCCCACTTCACAGTTTCCTGAGTTCTATTACTGTAGTGATTCACTCTATTTGCTCACACACTAAACCTATTTACTATCCTTTACTCTCACCTTACCTCAGAATCTGACCGCCCACAACCTCACTGCTTTCTAGACCCAACTCACAAGCCTTTCCTCCCCAACAAGAGACTTATCTTTTGTCCATCCTTTCTTAAAAGTGGCAAGTTGGGTTGAAGATTACGGTTAACACTATATATAGCCTAAAGATCTTCTATCAGTTCTCTACTGGCTGTGACTATAAATATCATAAAATACTCTCCCACTGTCATAAACCACTTTGCCTCCTCCTCCAACTGACCACACACACACAAAAGGAGTAGGTGGAAGCAGAGAACGTCAGGATACCTGAAGGAAACTGCATTACTGAATTTCACAGGTATTATACCACAGAAGTTCACACCATAAACCCAGGCAGTCAGAACAGATCAATTTAAGAAGCTAAAGATGACAAGAAGAGTCTTACAAACAATAGGAAGACAAAGAAACAATCCCCCAATGAAAGTAAAGGAGGAAGCCTCAGAAAGAATGTTAGATGAAATAGAGGTAAGTCAACTATCAGGTGTTGAATTCAAAGCACTGGTAATCAGGAAGTTCAAAGAAATTGCAATGACCTACCAGAAACTACAGGGGTGCTACAATGAACTCACTGCAAACAATATCAACAACAAAAAGGAAATAAAAACTATCAGCAAGGGCCAAGAGGAAAAGAAGAATACAATTTATGAACTGAAGAACACAGTGGAAGGCATCAAAAGCAGGACTGATGAAGCAGAAGATTGGATCGATGAGATGGAGGACAAAGTAGAAAAAGACACCCAGAATGAGCAAGAAAGGAAAAGAGGCTAAGTAAGAATGAAGAGGGATTAAAAAAAATGCAGGACAAAATGAAAGGTAATAATCCTTAAACGTAATCCAAATAATAGGGATACCACAAGGAGAAGAAGAATAGGTAGGGATAGAAAGCCTATTTGAAAAAGTAATGATGGAAAACTTCCCTAATTTTATGAGAGAAAAAGTCACACAAATCCAGGAATCACAGAGAGTCCCAATCAAGAGGAACCCAAGGAGGCCCACTTCAAGACACATCATCATTAAAATGGCAAAATTCCAAGATAAAGAGAGAATCTTAAAAGCAGCAAGGGAGGAAGAGGAAGTAACATACAAGGGAGCCCCAATAAGGCTAGCTACTGACTTCTCAATGAAAACACTCCAAGCAAGAAGAGAATGGCAAGAAATATTCCAAGTAATGAGAACCAGAGGCCTACAACCAAGGCTACATTACCCAGTAAGGCTGTCAATCAAGATAGATGACCAAACAAAGAGCTTCCAAGACAAAAGAAGCCTAAAAGAATATGCCTCCACCAAACCAGCTCTACAAGAAATACTAAAAGGACTGCTGTAAAGAAAGGAAGGAAAAGAGGGAGACAGAGAGGAACACAGGTACAAAAGTGGCAATGAAAAACACCTATCAATAATACCCTTAAATATAAATGGATTAAATGCTCCAATCAAAAGACACAGAATAGCTGCATGGATAAGAAAGCATGACCCACACATATGATGCCTACAAGAGACCCACCTCAGGACAACACCATCACAGACTAAAAGTGAAAAGCTAGAAACAAGTTTTCCAAGCAAACGGACAAGAAAAAAAAGCTGGGGTAGCAATGCTCATATCAGAGAAAACAGACTTCAAAAAAAGGGCCATAAAGAGAGACCCAGAAGGTCACTTCATAATACTCAAGGGAAGAATCCACCAAGAAGACATTAACATTGTAAACATATATGCAACCAACATAGGAGCACCCAAATATATAAAGAAAATCTTAGAGGATTTCAAGAAAGATATAGACAGCAACACAATTATACTGGGGGATTTTAACACCCCACTATCAAAAATGGACAGATTTTCCAAAAAATATCAACAAAGACATTGTGGCATTAAACAACACCCTTGATGAAATGGACCTAACTGACATATACAGAGTTTTTCACCCCAAAGAAGCTAAATACACATTCTTTTCAAATGCACATGGAACATTCTCAAAGATAGACCACATGATAGGACACAAAACAAGCCTCAACAAATTCAAGAATATTGAAATCATACCAAGCATTTTCTCTGACCACAAGGGACTGAAACTGGAAACCAACCCCAAAGAAAAAATCCAAAACACCAAAAATCATGGAGACTGAATGGCATGCTATTAAACAATGAATGGGTCAAGAACGAATTAAGGGAAGAAATCAAAAAGTTTCTATAAACAAATGAAAACGATCTCACAACAACCCAAAACTTATGGGACCCAGCAAGGCAGTCCTGAGAGGGAAGTTTATAGCAATACAGGCCTACCTAAAGAAGATGGAAACACTTCAAATAAACAACCTTACTCTACACCTGCAAGAACTCGAGGAACAACAACAAAAACAGCCCAAAACAAGTAGAAGGAAGGAAATAACCAAGATCAAAGCAGAACTAAATGACATAGAGACTAAAAGCACAATTCTAAGGATCAATGAATCCAGGAGTTGGTTCTTGAAAAGATAAACAAAATAGACAAGCCTTTAAGTAGGCTCATCAAGAAAAGAAGGGAATGTACACAAATAAACACAATCAGAAATGAAACAGGAGACATTACAACTGATACCACGGAAATAGAAAGGATTGTAAGAAATTACTATGAAGAACTGTATGCCAAGAAATTTGAGAACCTAGGGGAAATGGACACATTTCTAGAAAAATATAATCTCCCAAAACTCAATGAAAAAGAAGTAGAAAACCTGACTAGATCAATAACAGCAAAAGAAATTGAAGCAGTTATCAAAAAACTCACATCACACAAAAGCCCCGGACCAGATGGTTTCACAGGAGAATTCTACAAAGCATTTAAAGAAGAGCTAACCCCCATTCTTCACAGACTATTCCAAAAAATCCAAAAGGATGGAAAACTCCCAAACTCCTTTTATGAAGCCAGCATCATCCTAATTCCAAAACCAGATAGAGATACAACAGAGAAAGAAAACTACAGGCCAATATCGCTGATGAACATAGATGCTAAAATCCTCAACAAAATATTGGCAAATCGCATCCAACAATATATCCAAAAGGTCATACACCATGACCAAGTGGGATTCATCCCAGGGATGCAAGGATGGTTCAACATCCGCAAAATCAGTAAATGTAATTCATCACATAAACAAAAGCAAAGATGAAAACCACATGATCATATCAATAGACCCGGGAAAAGCTTTTGATAAGGTACAACACCCATTGATGATAAGAATACTCAGCAAAGTGGGAATAGAGGGAACATTTCTCAATATAATAAAGGCCATATATGAGAGACCTACAGCCAATATCATACTCAATGGGAAAAAACGAAAAGCTTTTCCACTAAGATCAAGAACAAGACAAGGATTTCCACTTTCACCACTTCTATTCAATATAGTTTTGGAAGGTTTGGCCACAGCAGTCAGGCAGGAAAAGAAAATAAAAGGCATCCAAATAGGAAACGAGGAAACAAAACTGTCACTGTTGGCACATGACATGATAGTGTACATGAAAAATCCTATAGATTCTACCCAAAAATTGCTCAAACTAATTAATGAATTTGGCAAAACAGCAGGATACAAAGTCAATATCCAGAAATCAAAGGTATTTTTGTATACTAACAATGAATCAGCAGAAGCAGAAATCAAGGAAAAAATCCCATTCGATATAGCAAAAACAAAAATAAAATATCTAGGAATAAACCTAACCAAGGATGTAAAAGACCTGTATGCAGAAAACTACACAGCACTGAAGAAAGAAATCAGGGAAGACACAAACAAATTGAAACATATATCGTGTTCATGGATTTGAAGAATTAACATCATCAAAATGGCCATACTATCCAAAGCAATATACAGATTCAATGCAATACCTATTAACATACCAATGGCATATTTCACAGACATAGAACAAACACTTCAAAAATTTATATGGAACCATAAACGACCCAGAATAGCAGCTGCTATTTTGAGAAAGAAGAACAAAGTAGGAGGGATCACAATATCTGATTTCAAACTGTATTACAAAGCCACTGTAATCAAAACAGCCTGGTACTGGCATAAAAACAGGCACATAGACCAATGGAACAGAACAGAGAGCCCAGAAATCACCCCAATGCTCTACAGTCAATTAATATTCGACAAAGTGGGCAGTAACATAAAATGGTGTAAAGATAGCCTCTTCAACAAATGGTGCTGGGAGAACTGGACAGCTACGTGCAAAAAAATGAAACTTGAGCACCAACTTACACCATATCCCAAAATAAATTAAAGGTGCATAAAAGATTTAAATATAAGCCGTGACACCATTAAAGTCCTAGAGGAGAACATTGGCAAGAAAATCTCAGATATTCCACGCAGCAAGATTTTTACTGATATGACCCCTAGAGCAAGGAATATAAAGGAAAGAATAAACAAATGGAATCTCATCAAAATAAAAAGCTTCTGCATGGCTAAAGAAAACAGTATTAAATTAAAAAGACAACCAACTGTGTGGGAAAACATATTTGCCAATGATACCTCAGACAAAGGTTTAATCTCCAAAATATACAAAGAACTTACATAGAGACTAAAAGCACAATTCTAAGGATCAATGAATCCAGGAGCTGGTTTTTTGAAAAGATAAACAAAATCAACAAGTCACTAAGTAGGCTCATCAAGAAATCAAGAGGGGCCCTGGCTGGTGTAGCTCAGTGGATTGAGCACTGGCCTGTGAACCAGAGTATCGCCGTTCGATTCTCAGTCAGGGCACATGCCTGGGTTGCAGGCCAATTCCTAGCCGGGGATGCATGAGAGGCAACCACACATTGATGTTTCTCTCCCTCTCTCCCTCCCTTCCCCTCTAAAGATAAATAAATAAAATCTAAAAAGAAAAAAAAACAAGAGGGAAGACCCAAATAAACACAATCAGAAATGAAAGAGATTACAACTCATACCACAGAAATAGAAGGGATTGTAAAAAATTACTATGAAGAACTGTATGCCAAGAAATTTGAAAACCTAGGTGAAATGGACAATTTTCTAGAAATATATAATCTTCCAAAACTCAATGAAGAAGAAGCAGAAAGCCTGAACAGACCAATAACAGCAGATGAAATTGAAGCACTAATCAAAAACCTCCCCTCACACAAAATCCCTGGACCAGATGGTTTCACAGGAGAATTCTACAAAGCATTTAAGGAAGAGCTAACTCCTATTCTTCACAGACTATTCCAAAAAAATCCAAAATGATGGAAGACTCCCAAACTCTTTTTATGAAGCCAGCATCATCCTAATTCCAAAACCAGTTAAAGACACAACAAAGAAAGAAAACTTCAGGCCAACATCGCTGATAAACATAGACGCTAAAATCCTCAACAAAATAATGGCAAATCACATCCAACTATACAATAAAAAGATCATACACCATGATTAAGTGGGATTCATCACAGGGATGCAAGAATGGTTCAATATTCACAAATCAGTAAATGTAATGCATCACATAAACAAAAGCAAAGACAAAAATCACATGAACTTATCAAGAGATATGAAAAAAGCTTTTGATAAGATATAACACCCATTTATGATAGAAACACTCAGCAAAGTGGGAATAGAGGGAGCATTCCTGAACATAATAAAGGCCATGTATGTGAAATGTACAGCCAACATCATACTCAATGGGCAAACACTAAAATCTTTTCCACTAAGATCAGGAATAACACAAGGTTGTCCACTTTCACCACTTCTATTCAATGTAGTATTGGAAGTTTTAGCCACGGTGATCAGACAAGAAAAGGAAATAAAAGGCATCCAAATTGGAAAGGAGGAAACAAAGCTGTCATTGTTTGCAGATGACGTGATAGTCTACATGGAAAATCTTATAGAGTCTACCCCAAAACTGCTCAAACTAATTAATGAATTTGGCAAAACAGCGGGTTACAAAGTCAATACCTAGAGATCAAAGGCATTTTCATATACTAGTAATGAAACAGTAGAAGTGGAAATCAAGAAAAAATCCCATTCGATATAGCAAAAAAAAAAATAGCTGGGAATAAACCTAACCAAGGAGATAAAAGACCTTTACTCAAAAAACTACACAACACTGAAGGAAGAAATTAAGGAAGACACAAAGAAATGTAAGCATCTACCATGTTTGTGGATTGGAAGAATTAACATCATCAAAAGGGCCATACCACCCAAAGCAATTTATAGATGCAATGCAATACCTATTAAAATACCAATGGCATATTTTACAGGTATAGAACAAACAGTTCAGAAATTTATATGGAACCATAAATCACCCTGAATAGCCACAGCAATTTTGAGAAAGAAAAACAAAGTAGGAGGGATCACAATTCCTGCTATCAAACTGTATTACAAGGCCACTGTAATAAAAAAAAGCCTGGTCCTGGCATAAAAACAGGCACATAGACCAATGGAACAGAACAGAGAGCCCAGTAATAAACCGAAGTCTCTACAGACAATTAATATTTGACAAAGAGGGTAACATAAAATGGAGTAAAAACAGCCTCTTCAACAAATGGTGCTGGGAGAACTGGACAGCTACATGCAAAAAAATGAAATGAGCGCAAACTTATACCATACACTGAAATAAATTAAAGGTAGATAAAAGACTTAAATATAAGCCATGACACCACTAAAATCCTAGAGGAGAACATAGGCAGGAAAATCTCAGATATTTCACACAGCAACATTTTTACTGATATGTCCCCTAGGGCAAGGGACATAAAGGAAAGTATAAACAAATGGGATCTCGACAATAAAAACCTTCTGCATGGCTAAAGACAACAGTATTAAGATAAAAAGAGAACCAACTGTATGGAAAACATATTTGCCAATGATACCTCAGACAAAGGTTTAATCTCCAAAATATACAAAGAACTCACAGGACTCCACTCTAAGAAGACATCTAACCCAATTAAAAAATGGGCAAAGGACTTGAACAGACATTTCTCCAAGGAGGGCATACAGAAGATACGGAGAAACATGAAAACATGCTCAATATTGCTAGCTATCAGAGAGATGCAAATTAAAACCACAATGAGATACCACTTTACACTGGTCAGAATGGCCTTCATAAACAAAGCAACAAACAACAAATGTTGGAGAGGTTGTGGGGAAAAGGGGACCCTAGTTCACTGTTGGTGGGATTGCAGACTGGTACAACCATTATAGAAAAGAGTATGGAATTTTCTAAGAAAACTTAAAATGAATATGCCTTTTGACCCAGGAATTCCACTGTTAGGAGTATAATGCCAGAACCCTGAAACACCAATCCAAAAACACCTATGCACCCCAATGTTCATAGCAGCACAATTTATAATAGCCAAGAGTTGGAAGCAGCCTTAGGTGCCCGTCAGTAAATGAATGGATCAAAATATCATGGTACATATACAAAATGGAATTCTATGCAGCAGAAACAAAGAAGGAGTTACTACCCTTTGCAACAACATGGATGGAACTGGAAAGCATTATGCTGAGTGAAATAAGCCAGGCGGTGAAAGACAAATACCATATGATCTCTCCTTTAACAGGAACCTAAACCACAAAACAAACAAGCAAGCAAAATATAACCAAAGACAGTGAAATAGAGAACAGGCTGACAGGGACCAGAAGAGAGAGGGGAGAGAATTTCAGGGGAAAAGGAGAAGGGTTCACAGAAACAAGTATAAAGGACACATGGACAAAAACTAAGGGGGGGTGGAAATGGGAGGGAGGTGGGAGCAGTGGGAGGGGTGGGCTTAGACAAGAGTAAAAGACAGAAAACTGTACTTGAACAATAATTAAATTTAAAAAAACCTATAAGCCCTGGCTGGTGTAGCTCAGTGGATTGAGGGCGGGTCTGGAAACCACATGATCGCGGTTCAATTCCCAGTCAGGGCACATGCCTTGGTTGCAGGCCAGTTCCCAGCAGGGGACTCAGAGAGGCAACCATACATTGATATTTATCTCCTTCCCTCCTTCCCTTCCCCTCTAAAGAGAAATAAATAAAATCTTTTAAAAAACCTATAAATTTAACAAGGAGAGTTTAATGCATATAGATTTTTAAAAATCACTTTATAATTTTGTAATAAAAATAAAAATAACACTTTTCTCACTTTTATTTTTAACTACATTACATGTGTGGAGATATCTATAGTAACAATAATTTCACTTTATTGGACTTGTGAATTATAATTCAATTTGAGTTTTCACATGCAGTCTACTTTGTATAGTTACTGTATTTTGAATCTTTTTTTTCTTTACTTTGACTTAATGCAATGACATAATAAGCCACTCCTTTGAGGAATATAAAACTCATTGCAAATATCATATATGTGATTAACTTTTTTGCTTTTTTAATGTAAAATATCCACAGATATGTTGACTTGAGATATGTTTATTATATTGTGCAGCAAGAAATTTAAATTAACAAATTTGAATATATTTTGGGTACAAATGTACATATGTCTAAGATTCGATGAGTGAGTAAATAAGCAGTTAACTTAGTGAATAATAATAAAGCTTCTGCCAGTCAGTTACAATGTCCTAACATTTTATCAGCCCAATTTATCAGCCACATTACATGGTAGGAACAGTTAGATTTCAAAATGTCTATCTTAAATTGATGCTTCCACTGGTAATTATTACTGATGCTTAGCAGGGCACCACAGTAATATACTGTGCAATGCAGCAGTGTGTACTTGTTTATTAATATTTAAATTCCCCTTTCTATGTCTTCCTTGGCAAATGGGAAAGCATTCTAATATGTGTGTGGTGGAATTTCACAGTTGTTTGAATTTGCATTTATGTAATGCCAAGTGGTATGAAACATTTTTCATATGCTTATTTGCTATTTGCATATCATTTTGGATGAGGTGGCCATTCATATCTTTGGCCCATTTTTAGTGGGGCTTTTTGTTTTCTTATTATTGATTTATAAGAGTTCTTTGTATATTTTGGATTACAGATCTTTATCCGATATGTCTTCTGCAAATACTTTCTCCAAGCCTGTCACTTATCATCTAATTCTCCTGGCAATGTTTTTTTTGCAAAGTATGTTTTTTGTATTTTAATCAAGTCCAGCTTATTGTTATTTCTTTCATGAATCATGACTTTGCTGTTGTATCTACATTTCATTTTCATATCTAAGTTCATCTAGATTTTCTTTTATATTCTCTTCTAGAAGTTTTATAGTTTTGTGGGATTTTTATATTGTGGATTTTAAAAAAACTGCATGTAATACAAATCTAGCCAAAACAATAGTGTAAAAAGTTAGAAAGCAACAATCTCTTGGGCTAGTGTGGTATAGGCTACACAGAAACAACCATGATGAAATGTGCAGATCAGGCATGGTGAATACCAAGGAACCAAGGATATGGTTAATATTTCAACCTACAGTTTATGTTTTGTATTTCCCCCCAAGATTTCCATACAACAAACAGACATCTAAATCATCCCAGAAAGCTATGGTGCAAGTGTACAGTCCAGAAGAAACCACGGAGAAACAAGTCTCCTGGAGCCATGAAGATTTGCAACAAGCTGAGTGAGAGCAGCACTTGGTATATAGCCATGTTCTGTAGTGGAGGATATTAGGTCCCTTTAGACTGCTCAGATTACCGGAACCTCATTATCACATCCTAGTCTACAAGTTTGCGCTGAATGTTTCCTGACATCTATAAGTGAGCTGCCTGCCCATGTTAATACTGATTAAAAAACACAAATACACAACTCTATCTCCTTCATTGCTAGTGTATGAACCCAGAACACCACCACAAAGTATTTCCTTGGCCTAAAGGATCACTCGATCAACAAAAAGTTTTAAGAGGAACAGGAGTGCTGTACACAGAGGCTTTTGAAGGGAAATACAGATACCGCCAATTCCAATGAGTTTCCAAAAATGCTAGAAAAACAACAGACTGCCCAAGACAGCTACCATGCTGTTCTCTATGATAATGGCACTAACAAAAATAATAATAATAAGAGCTCTTAATGATTGTAACATACACAACTTGTGCTGTTTGACAAAACCCTAGAGATGTACATTAGTGATGATGCTTTATTTAAAAACAAAAACAAAAACAGTCCATGTTGATATTGATCAGTGTAAGTTAAACTGTGATTTTTAGGCTGGGCTTATGATTTAGGCTGCACCTACCCAGTTCAGACCAGAAGAAAATCTTTTGAATGTTAAAAGCAATTGTTCAGTCTTGAAGAAAAGAATAGGCAAGAAAATGCCAATAATGATGATTGGCAAAATCAAAATTGGAAACAAAGAAACTTTATTGAGCTGCCAACAAAGAAATCTTGCATGGAGACTACAAGTCTGCAGTTTCTAGGATGAAACTTCAGGACTCTCAGTGCACAGTTTCCTTAGTCGCTGCAGAGATGGAGACAGAGCTGTCACAGAATCTGACAGAGCCCTGCGCTCCCAGGTCAGCCAACCCTTCACCGTAGCCTGAGGAACTGTTTCAACCTGCTCCTTTTTTTATCTTGTTCTTTGGCACAACTTCAGTGGATTTCTCTGATTCAGAATGAGTTCTAATTGATCTTCTCTGTTGCTTCTTTTATATTGAGCCTTGGAGACATTGTGGGTTCAGTTCCAGAGCACTGCATTAAAGTGAGTTGTAATCTTACCTCTAGAAGAGGGTCTTGCCTGCAGAACCAGATGTTGCTTCAGGAGATGATATATTCTGAGGTACCTTTTCAATTCTCTAGTTTGGTGTAGAAATTATAAGTCTATCTTGTCCCCTGACACTTTATTTCTGTTTTGTTACCAATTCTCTTCTTTGAATAAACAAACTGATCCATAAATTTCCCATGTCCTGCAGCATTCTGTAGAGGAAACACCTGTTCAATTTTCACAACTGGAGACATGTTACACTTAAGCAATTCCAAACTCCCTTTGTGCATTGTAATGGACACTGGTAAAGACTTCCTTGCTGCTGCTGTTTTCCAGGCTATTTTAATAGGAGTTGGTTCTTCCTCTTCCACACTTGTGTTAGTTTTGTGTTTTACATGCATCCATTTTGACTGAATTTTGTGAAAGGTATACAGTCTATGCCTAGATTAATTTTTTGCACATGGTGTCCAATATTTTCAGAACCATTTATTGAAAATACTATCTTTGCTCCACTGTACTATCTTTGCTCCTATGTTAAGGGTCAATTGATTACATGTACATGAACCTATTTCTGGGTTCTCTATTCTGTTCCATTGATCTATTTGTCTATTCTCATATCATCAGTACCACATTGTCTTGATTACTGTACCTTCATAGTAGGTCTTGAAGTCAGGTGAATGCACTGCTCTGACTTTGTTCTTCCCCTTCAATATTGTGTTGGCTATTCTGGATATTTTGCCTCTCCACATAAACTTTAGACTCACTTTGTTAATACACACAAAATAAGTAGCTGGGAATTGGTTTGGAATTGTAATGAATCTACAGATTAAGTTTGGAAGAACTGATATCTTGTCAATGCTGACTCTCTTTATCATGAACATGGAATTTCTCTCCACTTATTTAGTTCTTTGACATCTTTCAGCACTTTTTTAGTTTTCCTCATATAGACCTTGTACTCACGTTGTCAGATTTATACCTAAGAACTTCATTTTTGTGTGGTATTGTAAGTGGTATTGTATTTTTAATTTCTAATTCCACTTGTTCATTGCTGGTTCAGGCTTTCTTTGAGAGCATAAAATGATGGAAATATTTAACTCATGATAGAAGATGTGTCTTTATGAAATGCATGCAGAAAGGATATTAAAAATAAACATTTATGTCGCATTTATTACACAATATATACTAAGCACTGGAAGGACTTAAAAGTGAACAGATACTCTAAGATTCGTTTCTCACAAGTGAATAGATACTTAAAGATTTGTGGGGTTTTTGTCACTTAAGATTTTTTTAGCCACAAATAACAGAACACATGAGTACAAGTGTTTTAAAAATAAGAAAATTTGATATTCATATTACCTGAAATGAGGTGGCAGAAAGTTATGTGAATAGTTATTTAATTCCCCATCAAAATTATAAGAAATTCATTTTTGCTCGGCTATCCCAGTCTGCTGATTTTCTTTTAGGTATGTGCAATAATAAACCCCCAAAAGTTATACCTAGAAGAAAATAAATGGCATCCCTCCTTGTGCTTCTACAGGGTCTGGAAGAAGTAACTCCTGTTTGAGTGTGGTTGGTAGGGCAATAATAAGGGTGTAATCATTTATAGTTTTAACTTGAACATTTCACCTAAAATGTCATGTGGTGTGCTTAAATGTGATATTGTTATGCTATAGAATTACATTCTCATGATTTTGTAATACAAGATTTTGTAATAAAAAAGGGTGTTATTTGTGCCAGACCTTGTATTTTTCCAGGAGGCAAACTCTACCCCATAGCTATATAGAAGAGGTCCCCTTGCATCTCACTGTCCAGAACTATATACCATGCCTGTGGATAAACAGGCTTTCGTAAAGGCAATAGTACACCCACAGACAGTGGGATCATTAGTGAAGAAGGAAAGAAGCAATGCCTATTAGGAAGGCAATCAACAGACTTCTCTTTCGTATTACAATATATCAATGGATACTGCTAGTTGTACAGATAGGGTCAGGTGTGAAAGCTGGTGATATCATGAAATCATTGCACATTAAATCATCCATGAAGCTCATGATCATCTTCTCTCTTCTAGTCACTGATGAGGAAACTCAGACCTAGAGAATCTAATTCAATGCCATCCATCCAAGGTCATGGTACTGCATAATAGTAGAACTTGGCTTCTAGTTTACCAGATTTACACTGGAGCATTTTTTTCTATTATGAGGTGCCCCCCCCCTTGCCACAATTTGTTGGTTTAATACTGTGCCTTCACTGGTCCAGTATCGAAACACTATCTTTAGAAGAAAAAAATAAAAAATCTAAAAAATTGACATTCTTTTTGGTTAGATATTTAGAGAAAAAGAAATTGTTATGTTTTGAAAGGTATTTCAAAGAAGAATGTTGTTTTTAAAAACTCTGATTTATCCTAACATTTTTTAAACATAGTGGTAACAAAAGTGTAATTTCTTTTGCTTTCTTCATTGAAATATATCATAAAGAAAGGTATGAATGTTGTTATGGATGTTTTTTCACTTAAAAAACTTCATCTGTATTCTCACTATTGTCTTAAGAATCAAGTATATTTTCCTTTAAGATAAACAGTTTTTATTTGTCAAATTATTGTATACTCATACTATTATATATTTTTGAGGATTAGTTTTGAAATAAGTTTTATATTGTTAGCTATTTTTTATTTTTTTTAATTTTTTTCTTGTAAATTACATATTTTTTTCATTTTTATTAATTGTTGTTCAAGTACAGTTTTCTGTCTTTTACTCCCATCCCAGCCCACCTCCCCCCCCCTGTGCTCCCCACCTCCCTCCTATTTCCACCGGATTCAAAATAATTTTATTAACCACAGACTTGAGCCCAGAGTGCTCTGCCACCAGTTTCCCCCTCTTTCCCGGACAAACGCATTTCCCATCACCCTAGGCAACTTCCTTTCAGTCACACCCACGGGCTGGCCTGTTACACAGGGCCAAGCAGGAACATATTGTTCATTTTGAAATTCACATTTTTTCATTGTTCAAGTACAGTTTTCTGCCTTTTCCCCCTACCCCAGCCCAATCCCCCAGCCCTCCCCACCTCCCTCCTACCTCCACCTTCCCTGTTATCGTCCATGTGTTGCTCCTAGAAACCTTTTTCCCTTTTCCCCTAAAATTCCCTTTTCTCTCCCCTCTGGTCACTGTCACCCTGCTTAGCAGTTGCAGTGTATACAAAAAACCTTTAGTGGAAATTAGATGACTCTAGTCAGGAGAATTTTCTTTTTCACTTCCCTTTCTATATTCTCTTGAAAAAATAATCCATCTTGTAGTGTAAATCTCTAAAGAAAAGCTGAACACATTCAGGTCATTTGATTCCCCTTAGAGTGTCAATCCTTTCATGCATGAAAGGAATCTCAAGTACCCTGGAAGATTCAGACCTTCAAAAGTACGTAACTCACAGGATGAGTTAAAAAAAAACCTCACTAAAGGTTTTTGTATACACTGCAACTGCTAAAAGTGTATTATTTATAAATTTGCAGGAGAAATTGAAAACAGAATTTCTGAGTCTGATGCTGTAAACATTTCTATATAATTAATTATTCAAATGCTTACGTGTCGTCTTTAGTGAAGGAAATACCTTATCTTTATCCTTGTCTATATCTTGTCTCTATATTTCATCAGGGTACATTCAACTCTTTTTTCCCCAAAATTATTTGCTCTTTTTTAGCACTTAGGAAATATTTTCTAGCATGCAGTTTTAAATTGCTTATATTTTTGTAAGTCTACCCTTTCAACTAGTTTTAATAAAGTCTTTCTTGTGGCCCAGGGCAGGTAGCCCCCAAAATACCCCACAATAGCATATCGTTACTTAGAATTATAACCACTTGAGAGGCAGCAGGAACAGACGAAGCTCTCTGAATCTCATGTCTCTCTAAATGCAAGAAATAAATCTCCATGTGAAAGGTGCCCTCCCTGCTACAAAAGGGCTAACCAGAAATCAGACTGATGAAGAGACAGCCTTATCACCAGAGACAGAAAATCAAGAGGTGAGAAGCCCATATAAACACAGCCTTGTTAATTTTGCTAAATTACTTCCCTAAGCATCCATTCTACTTAAAATCCTTGTTAACTACATATATCCTCAACCAATGTTCCTTTGTTTTGTCAAAGCCCCGTGAATTTATTGTTTCTTTACATAAAGGAAGTATAAATGGCCTGCTCCATTTCTTTCACAGAGAATTATTCTTTTAATTCTCCTGTGTAAACCTAATAAAACTTGGGATTTTCTTGTGTTACTCTGCCTTGTACCAATTTTATTAGCAGTCCAGCTGCAAAGAGCTCAAGAACTGAAGAGCATAGTGGAGAACTCCTTCTCCCCAGTAAAGGGGTTCAGAACAGGCCTCCCCAAGATGTGTCACTTTGGCATGTGGATTATTTTGAGCTGAAGGCAACTGAGACTCTGCAGGTGCAAGATAAACTTTTACTTCTTTTATAGAATTTAAATTAGGAACATTGCCTACAATAAAAGTTATCACCAGAGATAACTTATTATGACTTATCTGTAGGGCAGAGCAGCTTCTAATTACTAAACATTTGCTCTTCATATCACTCTGCAAATTGCCCTTCTCTCCCCTGAAACACCAGGCTTCTGACTCCATCCTCAACTCAAGACTTCACATAAATCTTATTTTACCTTTCTGTCTCTGAATCTCTCATGTATGTGGAGTCTCTGGCTCTCTCATGATGTGGGGTTCCTATGCATACGTATGTAATTAAATTCGTTATTTTCTCTTGTTACTCTCTCATGTTAATTTAATTATTTGACTAGTGGAAAGAATCTAGGAGAGAGGAAAAATTTTCCACCCCTACACTGATATCTTCAACAAGATTTATCTGTCTCTCCGTACATTTTTTTTTCTCAGCACATTATGGGATGATATAATCTTATTTTGTATAAGTATTGTACCATTCTTATCTGATTCATGTTCATTCCTTTTCTTCGGGGTGTTTTGTGTACTCTTGGTCATATTTTGGGGGATAAAAATTTATTCTTATGTTGAAAACTTGCTTATATTGATCTTCAAAGGTATGTCCTGGTGATCTTTAAGCTGTAACTGTCACCGCCTTGAGAAAATTACTATAGTCTGCAACAGGGTATGATTGATGCTTAATAAGGATTCAGTTATAAATTGGAAAAAAACCAAATTCTTATCTCAAACAGTAAAAGGGGCTCAGATTAGAGAAATAAGAAAATCTCCTTCCCCATTTTTTGCTAACAAGTATTAAGATACGTTCTATTGCATTTGCTTGTATTTCTTTCTGTTTTTGTCAAAAGGGATGAAACATAATAAAATGTCTTCATCAATATTTACATAGATAATGCCCTACTCTAATGATAGTAAAGCACTGTGGCTGCTAACGGTCTCAGAGCTGTAAATACATTGCAGTGGCTTTTCACTTAAAGTCTCAGAAGCATAAGAAATTATGCTAGTTAATATTTAAACACAAAATGCGATTAAAAAGTAAAAATGTAATTAAAACATATTTAACTGAAAACATGTTTTTCTGATTTATTTAGCCTTTTACTAGAGATAATGTTTGGGCCTAAAGAATACACATAAGATTAGACACTACTTGTCATGTTCACATGATAGCAGTACACTCTGTGTGGGAAAAGGTAAATTATATAAATTAACATCAGTGTAATATTTACAATGAAAATCTTTGCAATTTCTTAAATTTACTGTTTTTAATTTATCACCCAAGATATTTTTGTTATCACCCGATATTATGATTTCTTTCTTTTTTCCTTTGGGAAGTTACAGAATTGAAAACCCCACAGTGGAAAGAAATCACTGTGAATGTCAAAATCCCTTCCAAACTACTGAGGACGTAAGTTATTATCTTGGTATAAATTCACTGCAATTAACATTTTTTACTTTTAAGAGAAACACGTAATTTTTCATCTCTTCAACATGAACTGTTTTGAAAAGAAATTATATTTATTTATAAACCTATAAACTTAGAAGCATCCTCAGATAAAATGAATAAATGATGATGGTAAATCAGTTTTCCTTCAAATGTGGTTTGGTCTGTACAAAGCTAAGGCAATTCCAGTCAAATTTGTAAATCTTGTTTTTCTGTTCACTGAGACTCAGTGTTCTTTAATTATTTTAAAATTTATAATTAGTAGCTTTTTTAACTACCTAGCTTTACTTCATCTGTTAAATATCAAACCTGAAACATTAATTTATACAGAAAATGAGCTTTTAGGTCATTACGACCAACTCTTACTGTGCATTCAATGTACAGAAGCCTGTCTTAAAATTAACAATGATAAAAAAAGATTTGAGGTGAAAAACAAGAAAATACTTTAAAATTATTTATGGATATTATTTATAGGAAAAATAACTTCTCTGTTCTCTATGAATTTATTAAACTCTCTACTGTTTTACATATTGAGGAAGAAGATGGACTATGAGTGAAAATATCAAATGGTACCTTAAGTAATGTTTATGCTATTAACTCTTTTCTTTCACTTTGGAAACCAGATCCTCAAATGAATTCTTATGTTGAGACCTGGATATTACAAATATGTCTAATATTTGGCTTTTGATATGTTCCAGTCTTTAAATCACTGAAGATCTAGACTTTGATAGCTGCTTGTCAGCAAAATCTGGAATGCTATTTTATCTCAATAGTACATGTACAGTGTAAAAAATGTTTATGACATTGGCTTAACCTTTGGATCTCTGTGTTGAAATGTCTTACCCTTGGGGTTGTTTAATAGCCACAATCCATTATTATCAAAATGAATTGCCCCAATGATTCATGTTAGATTTATAAAGATATAAAGTATTACAGTCATTTTTCCCTTATAATTTTATGAAATTTAAATGAAAAGTCGGTGCATGGTTATAAATTTAAATTACTCTCTGGAGAGGAACACTTCCTTATATATTTACCTAACTATAACTTTACAATAATGTGGGTACATCTGAAAGTCTGTCACATGTTGTGCACAATCCATACATTATATTTTACTACAATTCATCTATATAGTGAACTTTTTATTATATAACATTGGTACAGCTTACACTTGAAATAGGAAAGCATTGGAAACATCAGGTTAAAACAAAAAGAGAGAACCTGATGCTAGTTTTCAAGTGTCAGGATATAAAAAATATTATAGTTGGGTACGCAAGTGTGTGCATGGGCATGTGTTTGCTAACAAGTGCAAAAAGTCTTTGCTTACCCTTATTACTGGCCTGTTTTGTTATTGATTCAATTTTTCTACTTTCACAACTTACCATATATTTCTGGTTTTAAATGTTTGTTAGTACAGCTATTAAGAAATAATATCCAATAGAAACTGTTGATATGAATATAAAATATTTAAATGTTTTAACATACAAATCATAAAACAACATATGGCATAACATCATATGTATATGTTATTGCTTCTCCCTCCTCCTCCTTTTTGTTTCTTTTTTCTTTGTATATTGGTTTAAAGAATAGTGAGAAGATAATGAAAACCTTGACTGGATGAAGCAAACTTGTCCACTTACCTTTAGATTTTAACTCAGGCAGGAGTGGACAAGGCACCTGTGAGATGTAATTGGCAGAGGCACAGAGGAGGCCTTTGGCGCAAGGAAAATGCATAAGGGCAGCTTGTCTTTGGAACTCTGTGTCAGGTAGACTATGAGCTTTCCAAAAACCCCTTTCCTAGGCTATCGTGTTTTTTCTCAACTTTCTAAGGTAAGACTATTTAAGGATATTTATTTAAAAAGTAAATTTCTGGGCTCCATACCAGACCAATTGGCTTAGACTGTCCAGAAGAGAGGGTCTGGGAATCTGTGCTTTCTCTTCTAACACATATGTTTTGAGTGGTGATGTGAGAAGACATACTTCTTCGACTGTAATTTATTCTGATTATAATTATTTTTCATGAATGGTAGAAAAAAGGGAAAAATTATTTCTGCTCATGTAGATCTCAGTACAGTAGAATTCTAAATAATTCTTGTTTCATTTATTTCAGTGTCATTTTGGTGTAATTCTCAACATTTGTGTCTTTACTGTAACAATGAACTGAACCAGGGAAATTAGTTAACCATATGAACCACTGGTAAATATTTGTATTTTATAAACAGTTAATTATTAGAGAAAATACAGTATAGTTTGTACCAAATAAATTTACTATAAATGTACATGTTGATTTTAACTTATTCAAAATTATTATATTTTTCCCACTTTTATTCAAATATGTCTGCTTACTTGTTATTAGGTTCATGTGCATGGTAATTTGATTAAAAATGCACCTGACATACAGCATTAATGTTTAAACTTCTTCCATCTAATTTGTGAAGTCAGTGTTTATAGTTTAGAGTCTTTAAATTCTAAATATAGAGCAGAGTTTTTAAAACAGATTGCTTTATATTTCTAAACTATAGAAAACTACTGATGGTGAACCAGAATAAAATGCAGTGATATTATAATTAAAAAAATACCAGGATTAAAGAAAATGATGCAGATTTCTATTAATTAAATAGACATATATTGACCTTTACTGTTAATGCTGTTAGTTTATTTTACACCTTGTTTGTCCCTGTCTGTGTGATCCTTTTAGATGTAAAAAAGGCTCAACAGGTAAAAAATGGGACAATTTTGATAATATGGAAGTTCCAAATGTTGAAGTCATCTGAAATCATTATAATGCTTGGGCCACTCTTGTGAAGATTAAAATAAGTATATTTTAATTTCAAAAAGTGAATTTTACCCAAGCCAATATTTTAACCAAATTATAAAGACTGCATATATTATAAGATGTTTGATTTCTCTATCGGTTGTTCTGTGAGAAAAGTTGCTAAAGAAGATACTATTTGGTCTCACTACATTTGTTTAACTGAACTCACATGTTATGCTTAATGAGGGCATTAAAAGCCTTGCTTTCCCATTTGGCTTTAGTAAATAATTAAGCATGAATTAATGAGTTGAACTTTAATGCCATACCACACCATACTATATTTTAGATATCTCATGTTAACTTATTTTTAGATATCAATATTATTTCCAAATACTATACTAAACATTTCTAGAAATCTAATTTTCCAGTCCCTTGTATCTTCTTGAATAAATGGTTACTTTGTGATGTAGATTTTGCCTGAGTTGTCTCAAAGGATTTTCTTTCCTTTTCATTTTGAATAATGTATGCATATAGCATCACTTATTATACTAGAGTCAAACCTCAAAGCAATGCTGTAGGTATCTAGGAGCATAGGTAACAAAAAACTGACTCAGTTTAATGAACAGCAAAATTGAGTCTACTTGCACAATTCAGGATGCAATATAAAAATTCTGTCTCATACATTTTTTTCTGTCACATGTCTTTTTTTATATAATGTTTTGGGATGTGTCTGACTAGATCCAAAATCACAATTATTGAAACCATATAGATACTAAAGTTATAGGTAAAGGTACTTTTCTTTTTATGCCAAATCAAAATGGAATTCACAAGTATAAAAGTATTTATGATTTAATTTTGGCAGGAAAGAAAATCTTAGAAGTATTCATTTAAAATAATTACTAATTCAGCCTGAAGAACTGCTTAAGAAGCACGTTTACCATAATCTACATATATTATTCTTTCTCGTATCATCTCTTTCATTTACACTTATACTACTGAACTTTCTTGATTTTCTCAACTCTCCATGTGATGAAAGAAACATAAAGTTGCTGAGACATTGAGTGAAGGACTCATGATCCAACACAAGTCAAGGAGAACATGATCCAACATAAAGCAGTCAGTCTCTTGCAGATCAACCCCCAAAGAATAACTAAGAACCATTAGTTTAAAAGACTGAGGAGTTACTCCATATACCTCTGTGAAGACTGTCTCCCAGAACAAAAGCCAAAGGGTAGAACTTACAAAGGCAAAAATCATAAAATCTCTCAAGGAAAAGGTACTGGCCAGTTCATACAAATCCTTAGTTTGTGTTTTCAAGATAGCATAGACTGACTGCTGAGTCCTAAAACCATAGGTTGAATTAAGATAAAATAGGCATAAAATCACTGATATTTCTGAAATGCTAATGTTTCTTCCTTTTTCTGGTATCCTGACTATCTGTTTTATGACACCTTCAGGCTGTGGGTCAATTAGCAGGAAAATCCCTATGTATTTATTCAAGGCTCAGTGAGCATTTCCAGAACTCCAACCATCAATCACATCCATCATCTAGGCAGCAAAACAAAAACAAAAACAAAAAAAAACAGGAAGGGCAGTGATAATGAAACCACAAAAGACACCAGCATTTGGGCTGCCTATCACTACCAAACCCAATAAACAATGACAGCAATTGAATCTTTATGGGCACTTTATTCAGATGGCTGGCGATCTGAGAAGATGGTGGGTTCATACCCTAACAGACCATCTTGCCTTCTCTTTCTAGACCAAGGTTTCTATAAAGGAGGGAATAAACAAGGTGCAGTCAGGGGTTTGAGATTCAGAAGCTGCAACATTCCTGTCCTGGGCGGTTAGCTGTTCCCAGGGGAGGGTGGTTGTCTGCTTTCCCTGGAACACAAAGGCCCTGATGTCTCCAACTTGTCCCCAGGCGGTAATCTCTAGCAGGGCCCCAGGAAGTCAGCTGTTCTCCCAGGAGCTAGGATGGGCCTTGTCTGTGGTTTCTGAAACAGAAGCTTTAATATACACATTTCTTGCTACACCTGTAACTTTTTACCTTAAGCTAAAATTTTCCAAGTCTTAAGTCCCCTATCAATAAGAGCCTGCTCTCTCCCTTTTGGAAAGCATTCCAGAAATACCACACAGCATTTCTGATTGTAGATTGTTGGCCAAATACTAATCAAATGACCGAACATAGCTGGAAAGACGACTGAGAAACCCCCATCTCTTCCTCACATGGTTCAAAAATACCAAGGATTTTGTCAGTGAGGATACAAGGGCAAATGGTTATTGGAATCAACAATCAACAGTCTCCCCTAGAAGAGCATACAATAAAGATTTTTGTTCCAAATAGTACAAAGTTATCTAATATTTAATCAGTCTGATTTTGTAGTCATAACGAGGCCATTTGATCTTCATATATGTCTTAATAAAATAATACTTGGTGATGCTACAAGATCACATTTTTCTTAAATCTCTCCTTCATATTTGTCTTTGTAGAGAATTCCAGGCACAAATAAAACATAAAAATGCATATTTTAAATCATAGCTACAATGGAAGTCCTTACAGGGTTATACCTCTATGGTTAAATTCCTTACCCACCCTAAAATGTGATAACATTCCATTGTGACAGTTAAAATCCCCTATCTGGTCTCCACATTTATCAGTAAAAGGTTAAAAACAATCCAAATAAATGAATGTTAAGTAACCATTACTGGATTACTTTTACTGTTTTTTTTTACAACTAGTGATGTCCTCTTCTTATACACATGGTAATACTGCATTTCCTCACTGATGCTGAAGTTATGTGTGAACATATAACTTATTGGCCAAAAGTATGTGAGGAGAAGTGTTGTACATTATTTCTAAATGTAAGGGCCATTGGACAATTTTTCAGATTCTTTTGCACTGCCAAAATGATCTGTGAAGCACACATAGAAATTGGGCCTCTCTCAGCATAGGTCTCTGAGTGCACCTTCTCCATCTCTGATGGACACATGGTATGAGCAAGAAATAAGCTACGTTTTGAATCCACTGATTTTGGAGGTCGTTATTGCAACATGGTATGTCACAAAAGGAAATATTTTCTCTTCTCAAATGAGCCTTATGGTACTGAAATTAACTTTCAGGTGTTGTTAAAATATAATACAAACTGTTACATAAAAGTATCTGTACAAATTGGTCTATGTAAGCAATAGATAAATATGAAAAAATTAAGTGGTATGGGAGATAGACTTTTTATGCATCACACATTTTACTTTGTAAGAATCTGAGGAATTAGCATACGCTAATTTGTAAAGAACAGTTTACAAATTCTTATTCTAATTAATTTCAAAAGAATTGGCTGGAAAAAAATCAGTATAAAAGACTGGTTTTAGCCACAATTTAAAATTGATTGATGGGTCAGGTATGCTCAGAAAAGAGATTTTGAAAATCATTTCTTGGGGGGAGGAAATGGGAGGGGGGTGGGGAGCAAGGGGCAGGGGAGGCTGGGATGGGAAAAATAGACAAAAAACTGTACTTGAAAAATAACTAAATAAAATTAAAAAAAAAAAAAAAGAAAATCATTTCTTATATTGATATGATTTGCTGATTTACCAGCAGTATCAAGTTATGTACTCATTTAACAGATACCTTTTAGGTGGCATCTCAAGCACTCTTTAGTACTAGAAAATTATTGCAATGAGTAAGTCAGATCTGGTTCTTAAGTAGCACACTATCAAATAGAAAATAATGCACAAATGTTTGCAGTTGTACAAAGCAGGACACATCCAGATTTTGTTATATGGAAAAATTACTATTTGTGTTGATAGGAGAAGAATATCATTATTTAGACATTATAGAGAACTTCATGGAAGAGAAGGGGTAAGGAGAATTATGAACCACCAAGCCCCTTTTTCATGCTTTCAGTGTACTTGGTTGCATTCATTTATCATATACAATTGCTCTCTGAAAAATGAATAAGGTCTTAATTGCCAAAGTCTAGAGAAGGGGGAGAAGTTCTCTACAAGGAAAGGGAGCATGGAAAGACAGGATGCCAGAAGCAATGGGGGCACAGCAAAGGGGAAGCGCGGGCCACCTGCATGTATGAATAGAGCATGGGATCAGCATAAATGAGCATGAATGAAGGTTCAAAAAGTACTGAATTGTTTATCATTCTGCACTATAATTACTTCTTGCAGGCCTGCATTTTATGTCAGAAAGCAGTGTATTTTGCCATGTATAATGTGCACTTTTTGCCCAAATTTTTTAGGGAAAAATAAAGATATGCCTTATACATGGGTAGTACCTGAAAAACCTTGTATCTGTCCTTGTATTTTGTAATTATTTGTTACACAAAATTTCTTGTATCATCATATGTTTAAACATAAAGTATTAAATTTTTTTATAATACAAAAAAACAAATATCTAAATATAAATAAATAATTAATTAATTTAATTAAAAAATTAGAACAAAAATGTTTTCCTGAAAGTTTGGGTCAAAAATGCTAACTTTACATGGCAAAATATGGTATACTACATGTGCTTAGAGGCTTCATCATTCACCCTTGTATTACAGAGAGACTAGACCTAGAGAACTCTGCCAAACAAAGGAAGGCCCTGGTAGGGATATTTTTGAGGGTCCTGGCTCTTTACTAAAAGTTCACCAAAAGTAGATACTGGAAAGCCATGACTTAAAAATATTTCATTTTACTATACTGAACTAGAAATTAAAATTAAGCAAGTCTCTGAAGAAACTAGAACAAATCACAGCCCAATCAGTAATCTGTCTGGAAGCTCTTGCTCTAGGTCAGGGTTTCTTAACTTTTCTTATGCCATCAGTCTCTTTGGCAGTTTGATGAAGCCTATGACTCTTCGCAGAATAGGATGTTATAAACACATCAAATAAGATGCAAGGATTATAGATGAAACTAATAACATTCCAAAAAATTGTCAAAAAGTGAAAAATACTATAATATATTAAAATGTGTATTTTTTCATTAACACAATGCATAATAAAATCTAATGGTGGGCTTAATAACTACCATACTTTCAAAATCGTGATGAATATAAACATTTTAAGATATCTTCAAAGAGTGAAACATCATATAAACATATCTGTGATTCTTTGGTGATTATTATAGGTACAGGTAATATTACTGTGGTTTGGGAATGCTATACTGTAATTAAAAGCCAATGAAAATAAAGACAGAATATCACATTTCCACTCTGTTCTTGGACCCCAGGTCAAGACTCCTTGCTTAAGATATTCCTCAATTTTCCAGAGGCAAACTGATACAAATGGTAGCAAGCATCCTATGTTTGCTGCCCTCTGAATGGCCATTTGTCCCCTTCTTGAACTCATGAACACAGAACATAGGACGATTCTAAAATTTCTCATGCTGTTACCTGAAGGTAATGCTGATAATAATTAGCTTCATAAACAAGTAAATACAAATTCTTAAGTTCTCAATAATTTTTCTAACCCATTTTTCCTGTAAATAGTATAGTTAACTCAGTTTCCTAGGTTTGAGAGGCTCCCTTGGGGATGAAGCAATGTTTTGATTTATTTTTGGAAAATGCTTTCATAATGGCTCTCCAATGAAATAGGTAAGGAAAAATAGTAGATATAAAGTTCAAATTAGTCTGTTTTTCTACTCACTATGATAAAGAGAATTGAAGGGATAGAGACTGCAAAGGTTGAGCAAAATGAGGTTCAAGGATTTTATTATTTTCCTATGGCTACTACAATTATCTCAAATGCAGCGGCTTAAAACAGCACAAATTATTATCTTACACTTTCATTGGTGACAAGTCTTATGCAGGCCACACTGTGCTACAATCAATGTATTGGCAGAGCCATACTTCTTTCTGGATGCTCTAGGAGACACTCTGCTTTTTTGACTTTTCCAACTTCTAGATCTACCTGTAATCACTGGGTGGTGTCCACCTTTTATGAGCCAGCAATGACTGCACATCTTTTGACCACTCTTCTGTTACCAAATCCCCTTCTGTTGCCTCCCTCTGCTGTTGTATTTATAAAGACCCTTGTGTTTATATTGGGCCTACTGGATAATCCAGGATAATCTGTTTTAGCAAGCTTAATCAGTTTGCAGCCTTAATTCTCCTTTGCCATGTAATCTAATATATGCACAGATTCTGGAAATTAGGAGATGGAAACCTTTGGGTAGTCATTAATCTGCCTATCATGGAGATTATCTGTGGATTTTCACCAGGCTTTCTACACCAGAGCTCTATTATCAAAGAGATGGCAGCTGGATGTATAAGAAAAAAAGAGAAAAAAAAGCCCATCTGTATTCTCTTTTGTTCTGTCCATTTTGTGTATAGAGTCTCCTGTAAATGCTAAAATAACCAACTATTATATCTATGGCAGCCTTAAATTAAGCTGTGTATGAAACCCTCAAAATTCATATAAATATCAAATGTTCTTTACCTTTCCAAAAAAAAAGGTATCATTTAAACGGCCAACCAAAATATCTATGAGTAAAAGTAAAGCACAGATTAATAGATGAGATGGGATATCTAACCTCCTAAAAAATGTGATATAAAAATATAGTGTTATTCCTAAAAATCAAAGGGAGAAAAATGAAAAGATGATAGGGAAAGAATTTTTGGAGGGTGTAAATATATTTATATAGACCAAATTCAGATGAATGCATATGTCGGTAAGCAAATCTGTGTTGCTTTTTCCCCCAGAAAATAGATCAGGTGAACAGTGTCTGAGAGGCCAAATATTGTTTGGCAGCTTGTTGAGCAAAGTGGTCAGAAATAAAAAGAGAAAAGTAATTTGACAAGAATTGGATTCTGAGAATCAAAGAATCTTGTAAGGTGAGTAGCTGCCTCCAGCTAGCATCTAATAATCAATTTTCAGATATGCAACCAGAGTGTACAGTAGCACAAGTCTCCTTCCAACTTTATGAGAAAAAAATAAATTAATTAAAAAGCTTCTGCACAGCTAAAGAAATCATCATTAAAATGAAAAAGGAACTGACTGTATAGGAGAACATATTTGCCAATGGTATGTCAAACAAAGGTTTAATCTCCAAAATATATAAAGAACTCACATGACTCAACACTGGGAAGACAATCAAATTAAAAAATGGGTAAATAACCTGAACAGACACTTCTCCAAGAAGGACATACAGAGGATTCAGAGACATATGAAAGGATGCTCAATGTCACTAGCCATCAGAAAGACACAAATTAAAACCACAGTGACATGTCACTTCACACCAGTCAGAATGGCCATCATTAATAAATCAACAAACAATAAGTGTAGAGAGGATGCTATAGGAATGCAGACTGGTGTAGCCACTGTAGAAAACTGTATGGAATTTCCTAAAAAAAATAAAAAATGGAATTGCCTTTGGATCCAGCAATTCCACTGCTTGGAATATACCCTAATAATCCCAAAACACCAATTCGAAAGAACATGTGCACCCCAATGTTCATAGCGACACTATTTACAATAGCCAAGTGCTGGAAACAGCCTAATTGCCCATCAGTAAATGAATGAATTAAAAAACTATGGTACATTTACATAACAGATTACTACCCAGCAGAAAGAAAGAAGGAAATCCCACCCTTTGCAACAGCATAGGTGGAACTGGAGAGTATTATGCTAAGTGAAATAAGCCAGTTGGTGAAAGACAAATACCATGTGATCTCACTTATGAGAGTAATGTAATGAACAAAATAAACTAACAGACAAAATGTAACCAGAGACATGGAAACATGGAACAGACTAACAGCTGCCAAAGGGAAGGGGGGAGGTGGGAACTGTGGAAAGAATGGGAAAGGGCTAGTCAAAAAACATGTATAAATGACCCATGGACATGGACAACGGTGTGGGAAATGACTGTGGGAGGGGGGAGGGAACATGCAGCGGATGGAAAAGGGCAAAGAGGGAAAATTGGAACAACTGTAATTGAATAAACAATAATAGAAACATAATAGAAACAAAAATAAATGTTTAAAAAAGTAAAAATAAAATATATGATCCTGGCCCAGTAGTTCAATTGGTGAAAGCATTGTCTCGATATTCCAAGGTTGAGGGTTCAATCCCCAGTCAGAACATATGCAAGAAACAACCAATGGATGTATAAATAAGTGGAACAACATTGATCTCTCTCTCTCTCTCTCTCAAATCAATAATTTAAAAAGTGTGGAAAACAAGCTGATAGAAGAGTTTTTTAAGAAAGCAAATTCTAGAACCATTTTTAATCCTAAATTTTGAACATCTACTTTTGGATTGGGGCTTTATTATTTTTTAAGGTTTTTTAAAAAGATTTTATTTATTTATCTTTAGAGGGGAAGAGAGGGAGAGAAATATCAATGTATGGTTGCCTCTCATGTGTCCCCTGCTGGGAACTGTCCTGCAACCCAGGCATGTGCCCTGACTGAAAATCTAACCACGATCCTTTGGTTCGCAGGCCTGTGCTCGATCCATTGAGCTATGCCAGCCAGAGTGGACTTTATTATTATTATTATCATCATCATCGTCATAATCACCCTACCATCAAATTTATAATTTTCATCATTGTTTAGAAGTGAAAATGCATCATTTTACAAAAACAATGAGTAGTCAAAATATTGACAACATGAATGATTATTAGTTTCCTTTTTGGAATAGTCTGGTTTTTAAATTTTTTTAAACCACTTTAAAAGATCAAATGACATATGAAATACTATCTGGGGTCTTTGCATATTATGTTGTAGCTAGTCATAGTCTTTAAGGATCTGTAAGATTTAATTAAGATAGAGAATTATTTTGTGGTCTGTCTGTGTTGTTGATTTTTTAAATTTGTCTATGACAGTGATATTAGGAGTAGCAATGGACAAGATATTACTGACAGCTGTTCCCATGCCCCAAATGCCTTGAAAACCTGTGAGTACTTCCAATAAAAGCTTTTTTTTTTGTTTCCATGTCTGACTTTGATATGCAGAGCATAATATGAAGTGAAATATTCAACATAGGATGGTTACAACAATAAACAGAATAGCAAGCCCAGAGGAATGCTGGCTGCATGGGAGGCCGTAGTGTTGGTGATCAGCCTTTTTATGACCCGTTGGAGAACTCTGCCTGACTTTCCTTTCACTGATGGGTCTTAGTTTCCTCACCTGTACAATGAATGCATTTAGATAAGTGACCTTTATCTAAATTACTGCTGAAACCTATTTGGGTAACAGGTATTACTCAGTTTAAAACTATAAGGCATACACAGTTTTGTAAAATATCTTTACATTTAGAACACATGGATAGAACGATGAATAGAAAAGGGATATGAGAATGGTCTTGTTATCTCTATCTGTGGAATGAACCACCCCAAATGCAGTGTTAAACAATAAACATTAAAAAGAAGGAAATCTTACCATTTGCAATAAGGATGGGCCTTAATGGCATAAGTGAAATAAATCAGAGAAATAAAAATACTGTGCCATCTCAGTTATATGTGGAACCTTAAAAAAAAAAACCCAGCCCTGGCTAGTGTGACTCAGTGGACTGAGTGCCAGCCTGCAAACCAAAGGGTCGCAGGTTCAATTCCCAGTCAGAGCACATGCCTGGTTTGTGGGCCAGGTTCCCAGTAGGGGGCGTGTGAAAGGCAACCACACATTGATGTTTCTCTTCCTCTCTTTCTCCCTCCCTTCCCCTCTGTAAAAATGAAATAAATAAAATAAAATTAACCAAAACAAATGAACAAAAATCTCATAGGAAAAGAGATCAGATTTGTGGTTACCAGAGGTGTCGGAGGGTGTGGGTTGGGGAAATTGAATGAAGATCATCAAAAGGCACAAACTTCTAGTTATAAGACAAATAAACACTGGGGATGTATAATGTACAACACAATTACTATACTTAACCCTGTTGTGTAGTATATTTGAATGTTGTAAGAGAACTTTTACAAGGGGAAAAAACACTTTTCCTTTTGGTATCTATATGAGATGAAATACGTTATCTAAACTCATTGTAGTAATTATTTCACAATATATGTAAGTCAAATCATTATACTGTATGCCTTAAATTTAAATAAGGCTATATAACAATTACATCTCAATAAAACTGAAAAAAATAAAACAAACATACCTGCATGGTGCTTAGCACCTGCTGCAGGAAGTCTGAATTCAAGCTGCAAGGGCCGTTGAGTTCTTCAGTGGTACCTCCAGTCCCAGCAGCTGTGGATTAGGGCAGTGGCAGTGGCCTGTGCAGACATACACATTGTGGCAGGGCGAACCACAAGAGCCAGGGTTAACTGCTGGCACACCTGCAGTTGTGTGGGCCCTGGCTGTCTGTGTGCATTCTTGTGACTGCAAGGTCTCACCTTGGGCACAGGCACAGCAGTGGAGGCTGGTGATGGGAGTTGGGCTGGGGAGGTGCAGGTGCACATCGGGAGGTGCTAGCTGCAAGTGAGCCCAGCAGTGCATGCCAGTGGCTAAAGATAGGGCCAAATCTGGGCCCACAGCAGATTGGGGGCCTTGGCTATTGGCCTCTACTTCTGTGGTTCAGGATCTTACCAAGGCATACACACAGCAGTAGAGTCTATCTAAACAAAGAGGTAAACTAAAGCAAGCTCAGATTACCAGAAATTGAATTTATTAAGGAATTGCAGTTGGGAAAATGCAAGCAAGAAAAAGCTACAGGCGAGTCTGTGGAGGGTTTGGGGCAAGCCATATTTATGGATGAGGACTCCAAAGACAAGCAAGTCTGGCCAGAATCCAAGCAAGAAGTTCACTGGCTTGAGAATGGGGGCACATTATTGGAGGATATTTCTAAATCTGGGTATTCCCGCAAAAGAGTCCTTTAGGGAAATCAGACTGTCAGTTCTTCAGTTCCGTTTCTTTGGCGGGGGGCAGGCATGAGATCTCCCATTTCACATCCTCCAGTTGCATTTTAGATTGAAATCTTTTCACAAGTCTAATGACAAGAGTCAGTCTGGCCTAGAGCAAGTGTACAGCTGGAAAGGCTAACACCAAATGCACACACGGTGGCAGGTGTCAACTTTCAGAGTCTAGGCTGGTGACTTGTACTCACTGAGCCACAAAGGCCTGGATTGGCTGCCGGTGTGTATCCTGGGTGGCTGTGGGAGGAGGCATTGGGAGGGGTGAGCCACACAGGAGCGGGGAGAGAGTGGAGTGATCTACCACCGCAGTGAACGCAAAGAGCTGCAGGGTGTAAACTAGTGAATTCAGCAGAGCCTGGTGGTGGCTATGTGAGCCATTCGTTTCTTCAGTGGTGAAAGAGGTTGGATTCATGTGCAGAGCAGGTCACTTGGAACTGTCGTGCATCCTGGTGTGTGGCAATCTTGTAATTTGTTTCCTGACTGTCAATATAGTCCCAGTTTTCTAGTCTCTGAATGGGAGGAGGGAAAAGGAGGAAGATTTTTTGTGTGGGGACTGGGGCAGGGAATGGGGTGGTTAAAGCCTGAGGAAGCTGGTTGCTCACTCTGCTTTCCCTTTCTAGCTGCAGAGCTCCATCTTGATGCTGAGTAATGCCAGCTAGGAGATGGGATGATGCAGGCAAAATGAAGCTTTTCATTTATTCCCTTTTTGTGCAATTATTCTCAGGTTATTTTGTTCTCTGTTGCTGAAGATTATTTTTTATTTTTTTAATTTATTTTATTTTAGACAGAAGGGAAGGGGGGAGAAAAAGATGGAGAGAAACATGGATGTGAGAGAGAGGAGCAAACCACAACCCAAGCATGTGACTGGAGTCGAAATAAAACCGGTGACTTTTTGCTTTCCAGAAGGACACCCCAACCTACTGAGCCTCACTGGTCAGGGCTTGCTAAAGATTCTTAATGAACTCTTGGACCCACCCACAACTGTTTTTGTTTGTAGCTAGTATTTAGTCTAATTATTGATCTTTGTGGGGAAACAGAGGCTGGGCTCTCCTACTTCACCAACTTGGTGATGTCACTTCCTTTTTCTGGTTTTTTTTAGTGGAATATTTATCTTCTCTATTTTTAGCCATAGGTATACAAAAGTCTCTAGAGTCTCTTTAAAATATTGCTTTTGTTTTCTTTTACAAATTTTACAGCTCATGTGGAAGACCAGATGTCAGAGACTAACAATAAGAAAAAAAGGAAACCACAATGGACAGCACACCAGGTTTGAAAATATTGCAATTTTAATAGAAATATTCCTCACATCATATTTAACAATAAATCTTAATGTGTTCTAGTGATCTTAAAATTAACACAAAATATATTTTGACCTTATATATTCCCTATCTATAAAATGGAGAAAATAATAGTTTAAGCTCCAATGACAGATTATTATGAGGAAAGTAATGCATGGATGTTGCTGTACAATAAGGATAATAGTTGCTCACATTCATTGAATGTTTGAAGCACTGTTTGTAGCACTCAATAAATCTAACAGGCTATTGCTATTGTTATAGTGCATTATTCACATGAGATACTTTAGATTGTGATTATGGATGATATATTTGATTGGGTTTGGAACAAAATTTATAGATCCAAAGAGACAGTAGAAACAAGAGAAGCATATGACGGGCAGGGCAGGGATTCAAGAATAGGTAATGTTCGGTCTGGCAGTCAAGGGACTTAACATCATTACTATGAGAAAACATGAGATAAGGTCTTGGGTTTCATGTGAAAATGAAAGTTGTAACTCAAAATTTCTGCATAAAATTAGAACTATATAATAGGTGTAGATTTGTTGAAAAAAGTGATTAGATAAAATCCAAAATTCAATTTACAAAGCACCGTTTTCTGTGTCTTTATCTGACCAATAGTTGGGGGAAAGCATCTCACAAGCAGGAATGTGGGGTTGGTTCATCCATTGAGCTCTTGGTTTGGAGTATTCTAGCTGATTGGATCATGAACCCCCAACCAAAAAATGCACAAAATAAATTAGTCTAGGGACTGTGATATCCCCTAGGACTACTGGTAAAAACAAACATAAAATAGTTCAAGAGAGGTACTCATACAACCCAGGCTGCACAAAGAAGGAAGAAGAAAGTCTCAAAAAATGAACAGAAATTTCAAAGTTATAAAGCATGTAGGGAAGAAGATTATCAAAAGGAAAAATTATGGCTCCAGCAGTCAGAAAGAATAGAACCCTAATAAATAGTACATAGCTCAGAAAAACAGTACATAAATGTGAGATAAAATATAACATAAGCATTTTTTAAATGGATGGAGACATTAAAATGAATTGAAATAATATGGAAAAATAACACTTTAAAAACTGGGAGAATTGGAAGAATACTAAAGAACCTATGAAATGAAATATACACTATTTTTTAAAGTATTCAATTATTAAGTTGCAAACATTAGGTGCAGATGATGACAGAAATAGAGAACGATAACAAAATTTTGAGCAATCTATCTAGAATTCAGTGTGGAAGACATCAGCAAAACAGCAATTAAAGTCATGGGTATACTATGTACTCTAACCTATATTGTGGGGAACCTGATGTTGAATTATACCAGTGCCTTACCCAGCATAGCATATGTGAACTCGGTTCACACTTCTCCCTAAGAGGCACCTATTGGTTAGCTCTCGGGCCTAGTTGTCTACTACCAGTAGAAATGGCACAGAGAAGAGTCCTGTGCAAGTGCTGTTAAACAAGCTTAGGCTATTCAGTAGGGAATCCTTGTATCACAGGTGCCTGGCTTGTGGTTGGGGGTGAACCTGTTCCATTAGCTCCTTGGACTCCTTACCCTTTGGAAGTGGCAAAGACACAAGAAGGATAGACTAAGGGCTTGACAAACATGAAGCCTAGGAGAGGGACCTCACTTGATTTGTTCTAATGGATGTCCTAGGTTATGTATGCCCAGAAGCAAACACTGAAACTAAGCATTGAGAACAAAGTTTATTTAAGATGTGATCTGAAGAAGAATATGTAGGGGAATGGAAGACAGTGAACAGATTAGACCAATTCAGGAGATGGTGATGAGCAGGTTACCACTCTGGGCAATAGAGACTTAATCCCACTGGAAACTTCTGGAAGAATCCATCTCAGTTATTCCAACCAAAGGGCAAGGAAACTGGGTTACTGTGTTTTGTCATGTATAATGTGCACTTTTTTGCCCAAATTTTTTAGGGAAAAATAAGGGTGTGCATTATACATGGCTAGTACTAAATCTATATCTATGTAAATGTTTTTAATTTATTTATATTTATGCATTAAAAGTGTAACTCTAGAATGGAATAACGGTATCCATATGCATGTGCCCTATAATATGATAATCGGTTTTGTTTCTAAACATAAATAAATAAAAAATGAATTAAAAATTGAAACAAAAGATTTAAGACCTGAAAGTCTGGGCCAAAATCATGGATGTGCATTATACACAATAAATATGATGTTTTTCCACCAAATATCCATCTAATACTGGTTGAGGACTGCTCCTGAAGGCTTTAATTGCCAATTCTGATCTGATCTATGCAAGGGCTAAGCTCCCTCCTACAACCAGAGAAAGCCCTCGAGGGGAAAGTCACAATTTTCCATAAAGCTATGGACCTACAGGGAAAATTTAAATGTGAAAGAGACATGGCAGGGCAGAGAAAGCATCTGTTAACAGTGCAGAATTCAAAGAGCTTTGAGAAAACATGTCCCTAAAAGATAATAATAGGGTGGTGGGACAATGTGGCTAATAAATTTCCAAGTTTTTAAGGATCAGAAGGGTTTCTTCCTCTGCTATTTTACATCTAAGGAGATAAAGCTACTGGCAAATTAACCTCCTAACAAAGAAGTGGCGTCTTATTTATAGTACATGATAATATTCATGTGTGTGTTTATTACATGGACTGATTAAATTATTCTTGATGTTTAAGAAAAGAGACATTATTTTACCACTGCATCTTTATAAATAGAACCATCTTTCCTCCATATCCCACGTTATCATGGATTTGATTTTGGACTTGTAAGGCAGAGGGGCTGGCACTGTGTATTCCTTAGAGTCTTTGCTCATGAACATTTCACCAGTTGGAAAATGTGCACTTAAGAATATCCTTGATTTTCATATTCAGATGCAATATCATTAGGAAATGAATACTTTTAGGGAAAAGGGAATAATGTGTAACATAAAGCATTTGACAGAAGCTTTATTCTTGAACTTGTACATTTCAAGTTTTGTAGACTATGAATAGCTAGCAATTCTTCATCTTTGTCAACATTAATAATTACTGTTGAGTTGTTTAAATCTCCTATTATAAACATTTTCTTTAAATTACCTATTTTAAAAACAATAAATTTCCTATTCTAAGGGCTTTCATTTTCATCTGTTCATAGACAAGAAAAATTAGGGGTTTTTTTTCCAGAGTAAAATAACACAGTTTAATCAAACAATTTTCTTCCCAATTCGCTCTAATGAAATTGCCACAATCCAAATAATTTTCTCAGAATGAAAGTAATCAATGAACAAAGATGATAAAATGTGCCTGGAATCCTTTTTTGCCAAGAGAAAATTATATTCTTAAATTATATTTGTTCTTTAGTAGGATGGAATAAAAATAGCAATATCTGACAGTCTTTGACAGCTGAGAATATTAGGGCTTTGGTTAGACACAGTATGGATTTCAACTGTGATCCATTGCCAATATGTGTCAATGTATGATATAAAATTATAATAAAGCATGTGCATTTAGCATATAATATGTGCTATATAATGTATAAATGATATGCATAATGTAATTAAATTGTTATGTATATAGTATAGGTATAACATTATTAACAGATACAAACCTTCAATTTATTTTACAAAGGGTTTAAAGCAGTTAATATTCTTGCAGTAGTGACTGATTTTCTTGACATGTAAATTGCAGTGCATTTGAAAATAAAGTTGTCATCTTTATGACATTTGATGTGTTAAATGTTTCTCATAGTAATAAATTAAAATTAGAGTCGATTAGTCTCATTGGCGTGATACTTATCTAGTTGATATACTTGACTTTTTCCTAGTTTTCAGTGAATTTTCTTACATGAAATTAGGTCTTAGGACATTTTTTAAATCATTTGTTCTTTATTCATTACTTACATATTGACAATAAATGGAGAAAGTGCAATAGTGAAATTTGTATTGTATTTTATACTGTATTTTACCTTAGGGTTGAAGAGATTTTTATAAATATGCTCTGGTTTCATTAAGATTATGAAAATGGCAACCTTCGGAGAAAATGTGACACTGCTTGAAAAGAAAAGGCCAGCATAGATAAACAAAGGAAAGCCTGCCGATCCTGCTCGAGGCCTTAAAGAAATAGCAAAATGTTCCATGGGTGAACAGCTGCAAAACACAAAAGTCTTCAACAGAGCAAGGATAATCTTTTGTTGTCCAGCTGTTGTACCTCTTACCCTATTTAGCAGTATATCCGACTTCCCGAAGTAACTTCCTTGCTTAAAAGAATGAGATTGTCTTTATTCAATAATCTGAGACATGCAGATGGCCCACAATAGAGATTAGAAATTTAACAAAACTGGAGAGTGAACAAAGCATTTTTATGACAAAATTTGTATGTGTCATTCTCTCTTATCCAAGATTTAACATATTTCAGTTCAGCAGCTTAGCTAAGCTTAGAAATTATGCATGTTTCTCAGTGCTTCAAGATGGTGAATCAGTTACTTTAATGGAGGAAGCTTACTGGCTTCTCGCCATAAATTTTTTGACAGTTTTCTTGCTTATTGTGGAATTACGTAACACGAAATATTAAAAACTACTAAGGAGAAAACTTCATTTGAGTATCTCTGGATATATACTGGATATGAATTATGAATTCGTTTAGATATATGAGTATTTACAGGAAAGAATACATATACTCAACTCTGCAGAGATTGGACATCCCATAAGGGGTCTAGAAGTGAAATTTGAAAAGTTTCTCCTTTAAAAAATTAATAGCACACTTTAATGAAAGAAAAATATCATTAAATTGTTCTTGTCTTCTGCTCTCAGTTGGATTAAGGCAGTGTCTTAAATTATTTATGTGCTAGCCTCAAAAATATAATTTGCATAGATAGATATAAAAGGGGAAAAACAAGAGTCTGGAGTGGAAGAAAAGTAAAATCTAAGATATTATAATGAGATTAAAACAGGGCACTGGAGGGTCAGAGATCAATGCCATAGTCACTAAGGAATTTTGGAAGGGTTTATCTGATACACATTGAAGGATCTTTGAGGGCCATAGTCCAATTATAAAATTGTATAACAAAGATCAGACCAGGTGGCAGAAATCTCTGAATGTCATACTAAAATGCTGAAAATCAGTCATTCATTCACTCATTCATTCATTCAGTTATTTATTATTCATTCAATTAATGTTGATGAGCCTTGTATGTACTACAGTCTGTGTTTGGCACTAGACATGACAAAATGAAAAATGAGGACAAGTGGGAACCTGAAATTGTATTTGAGACAAAATAATAGCCAAGTTTTGCTGTGTAGGTGATATATTTTAAAAAGTCAGACATATTGAAATTTGGGCATTTTCAAGAAACTAAATTATATAATTATGGCAACTGAATACAGGAACAGTAAAGGTAGGAAATTATTCTCTCTGAAGAAAGGAGGAACTAAAGATTGAAAATGGCCACCTGAGATATATGCATCCTGCAATAAGGTAAAACAATGCAAAGAAACTCTAAGATGTAACACGGAAAGAAAAAATCACATTTGGTGAGGAAGAAAATGTCATTGGGAGTTTTCAAAAATCCCTTTCAGTGTACCTACTTACTATTTTCTATTTTTTCCTCTTATACAGAAACATGTTTTCTTGAACTTATCTGACTACATTTAACTTGATGCATATTTGTGAGTACGGGGCAATATTATAGCATGGTGAATTTCATAGCACAGTGAAGTTATGCTTTAAAATGAAATGCACATATTGAAGCAGAATTTGAACATGGCACTCAAGTTCAGTGTTTCCTATATTTCACTAGTTATATGAAATTGAATACAGGCAAATACAGTCATGAATTTTAATTAAAAGTAAATTGTTTAATTAAGATTAATTACATGCAAAAATGACATACTTATAATAACATCCTCCTGTAGGTATAATATTCTGCTAGAGAAAAAGCAGAGAGAATGATTATTTTCAAATTAACAGGTCATTAATCTTGACCTTATGAGAGAGAACAAAGTAATTTATTTCAAAGATAGTTGAGCCTAATATGTGAAACCTAATAAAGGTGAAATATTTGTAATATAATTTTTCTCATTTTAAATTTGGGCCAAGTTTATAATGTAATGGGAGAGCAAACAAGGAGAATATTAACTTCATGAAAACAAACAGTAAGAATTTTCCTTTTCCTTGGCAGGCAATAAGGTACAGCATAAATAGATAAAGATTCAAACCATAGGTCCAGCATGTACTGTCCCTGAGACAAGTCACTTAATTGCTCTGTACCTAGTTTTCTCATTTTATGACAAGGACTATTTGGTGATATGTTTAATGCACTTAAGCCAGTGTCTGGAACATGATAAATGCTAGTTAAATGTTATTATTGTCACTACTGTTATTAATTCATCAGAGTTAAAAAACAGCTAAACATATAAAAGAAGATACTCTCTTTTATTTGATTTATCACAAAGATTTCAAAACCCCGACTTGGAATCAAGTATTACTTACATAATTTGAAACCATCTATTTACCTTCTCTCAGACTCATTTTACAGGTTACTTTTCCTCCAGGTATCAATGGTTGAACTGACACAGAATATTTCAATAGTAGGTGCACATTTTTACCTTATATTAAATAAAAAATATAAAAACTGCTTCTTAGGGATGCTGATACTCTGGTAAATAGATATTAATTTAATAAGTTTCTAAATAAAAAGCTCAAGAGCCAGCCAACATCATTACAGCTGGCTGTAAGTAGCTATATGCTTATATGTTGTGATATCAGTATTGCCAGAATGTCTTTGTACAAATTGATTTCTCCACCAGGTTTCAGTAGATCTTAAACTGTCCATATTTGTTTTGGATTAAAAAGCATGGTTAGCTTTTTAAGCATGGAGGCAAGCTGGTTAGCTGATTTGAGAGCAATGTAATAAGCAAACATAATAATAAAGCCTTATTTAAAGCCTAATAATTTGAATTGAGATCAAGGGCTGGAAAAAGGTAATGGATTCAAGAAAACTTGAAGCAAGA
Source organism: Artibeus jamaicensis (assembly GCF_021234435.1). Lineage (NCBI taxonomy): Eukaryota > Metazoa > Chordata > Mammalia > Chiroptera > Phyllostomidae > Artibeus > Artibeus jamaicensis. The sequence continues at coordinate 1,164,225 of NW_026522028.1, read as the reverse complement.
AACCATGAACTCAGGAAGCCAGCATGAAGATAGTGAAGGTGTGAGTCGAGGTGAAAGAAGCAAGGATAAAAGTCCTAAAAAAGGAGATTGTCAAATTTAAACAAATTGTTAAGTAACATCACACTCGGTGGTGAAAGCCTGAACACTTTTCTTCCAGGATCAGGAAGAAGACAAGGATGCCTGCTTTCACCACTCCTATCCAGCATAGTAGTGGACGTTCAAAACCAGGGGTGTCCAACCTTGTGGCATCTCTGGGCCACACTGGAAGAAAAAGAGTTGTCTTGGACCACACATTAAATAAACCAACACTATCAAAAACTGATGATCAAAAAAAAAAGGGTCCCTGTATAGTTTTTATGATATCCACCACCACAGATAAGCAAAAAAGTCCTCAACATAATAGCCCTAATTATGCACCAGCTCTTTCAGCAATCTTTTAAAATCATCAAGCAGGTCTCAAGTTTGTGATCACTAATATAGAAAATATACTTATCTAAGTATTAAAACTTAGTAATAAAACTAAGTAATGCAGGTGGGACATCCCTGTTCTAGACCTTCTTTCTCTTTTCTCCCTTTGTGACCACTGTTATGCTTATGTTGGTAATGCTTACTGCTGTTCCACAGGTACTTACTTTTCTTCATATTTTTCCCTCTCTGCCTCTCAGACACGATTATTTAGATAGATCTATCTAAAAGTTTGCTGATTGTTTCCTGCTTGTTCAAATCGCCTGTTGAATTCCTCTAGTGATTATTTCATTTCAATGGCTATACTTTTCACCTCCAAAATTTCTAAATTTGACTTCATTTTATGATTGCTTTTTGTAATTATTTTCTAACTAGAAAGACATTCTTCTCCTGGTTTCTATTAGTTTTTGTCCATGATTTTTGTTAGCTCTTTGAACAACATATTTAAAGCAGTTGTTTTAAATTCTTTTTCTAGTGAATCCAATGCCTATGCTTGCTTGGGGACAATGTCTATTAATTTTTTTCTTGTAAATGAGCCATACATTCTTACTTTTTTTAAATGCTTCATTTTTTTAAATTCTGGGTATTTTATATTATAATGAGACAACTCCGGGAGTTAGTACCACTCCCTATCCAGGGCTTGTTGGTCATTTTTGTGGGTGGTTGTTTTTGATTTTCAGTGGCTTTTCTAAAGTATTTTGAAAGGTTTTTGTTATTTTCCATAGGAGCCAATGAAGTCTGTTTTAAATTAGCTTAGTAGTGAGCTTGTGTTTGGACAGACTTTCTGTAAATGCCTAGAGCCAAGGAAAAGAGAAAGAAAAAATACTCGATCTTTGCAAAATGTCCTCGTGTTGGGTGTTCCTTCAACTTCTGGCCTGACCATTTACCACCCTCTATTAGCCTCTACTTCCTACTTGAATCTCAGCCAGAGTTGAAAGCTTATGGTCTTCTGGTCTTCTCAGTCCTTTTATGTGCATGTTTCTGGGTCCTGGCATGCACATGATCTTCTTTGATCCCCAGGCATATGCAAGAGCTTTCAAAAGCCTTGTTGCTCCACTGATCTCCTTCCTCAACCTCTTTCTTCCCAAGTTTTTGATATGTCTATTGCTTGCCTAATCTCTTCTCCCTTGCACCAGGAACCTATAATACTTTTGCCTTTAAACCCTTTTAGTAAAAGCCTGTTATTCCTAGGAACACTTTGAGTCAGGTGAAATAAATGGAAAACCTGGAGCTGGTCCTTGAGGATGCCATCATACAAGCCAGAGCACATAACAAGAATTATTTGAGAACAAGATTCATGGTGTTCCTTCTGGCAATGAAAGCTGCACACGGAGTGTGGGCTGCAGCTTCATGGCTGCCACTGCTTTACCGAATGATAAATGGTAGGCAGGCAATTTAAAATGCCACAAAACTCTCTTACCACAAAGCAACCACTCCTTTCTTTATTCAGATTTCCCTTGCTGTGTTCACATGTTTATTTGTCATCTGTATATCTTCCTTGGGAAGGTGTCTCTTAAGGTCCTTAGCTCATTTTTTGTTTTGGGTTGTTTGTTTTGTTATTGTTGAGTTTTATGAGTTCTTCATATATTTTGAGTAACATTTATTAGTTGTGTCTTTTGCAAATATTTTCTTCCAGTCTGTGGTTTGTTTTTTCATTCTCTTAACATTGTATTTCACAAAGCAGAAGTTATTATTATTCTTTTTAAAAGATTTCATTTATTTATTTTTAGAGAGAGGAGAAGGGAGGAAGAGAGGGAGAGAAGCATCAATGTGTGGTTGCCTCTCACTACCTACCCCCCACCGGAGACCCAGCCTGGAACCCAAGTATGTGCCCTGACTGGGAATCCAACCAGCAACACTTTGGTTCACAGGCCAGCATGCAATCCACTGAGTCACACAAGCCAGAAGAAGTTATTACTTTTAATGAAGTTCAACTTTTCGATTTGTTTTTCATAGATCATGCTTTTGGTATCTAAAATGTCATTGCCAAACTCAAAGTTATCTAGATTTACTCCTATGGTATCTTCTAGATTTGTAGGTTTTCATTTTACCTTTAGGTCTGTGATCAATTTTGAATTCATTTTTTTGAAGAGTGGAAGATCTCGTGTCTAGATTCATTTTTTGCATGTGAATGCCCACTTGTTCCAACAAAATTTGTTGAATGTGCTGTTTTTGCTCCATAGTATTACCATTGTTCCTTTCACAAAGATAAGTTAACAGTATTTGGGGGAATCTATTTCTGGACTCTCTGTTCTGCTCGACTGATTCGTTTGTCTATTCTTGAGTCAATACTACACTGTCTTAATTATTGTAGCTTTATCATAAGTCTTGATCAAGTCAGGTAGTGTTAGTCCTTCACCTTTGTTCTTCTCCTTCAATATTGTGTTTGTTATTCTGGGTCTTTTGCCTCTCCATATAAATTTTAAGATTAGTTTGTTGATATCCACAAAATAACTTTCTAGGATCTTGGTTGGGATTTCATAGGTTCTATTTTTCTATTTTCAATGTAAGTGGCTCTACCCTTTGTTTATCTCCATTCTTCTGTTAAACCCATCCAGTAAAATTTTAATTTCATATATTTATTTTTTAATCCCAGAATTTGCATTTGGTTATATTTTTATTTCATACTTCTCTTCTGAGTTTCCCTATCATTTCATTCATTCTGACCATATTTTACACTATGTCCTTGAACATGTTATAATAGCTGCTTTAAAACCTTGATCTAATATTTTCAACATATGTGTTGTCACAGTGTTGACTGTTGATTGCATTTTCTTTTCTGAATAGGTACAGTTTCTTTCATTGTGTGCTGAGGAATACACATAATTTTGAATTGTGCCTTAGAAATGATGAATGTTACATTTTTTAGACTTAATTGCAATATATTCCTCTGGAGAATGTTAATGTTTTATTTTAGAGTTTGGTTAACTTGGGTGGACTAATGTTGTAAACTTTATTCTCACCACTTTCTGAAATCTAAGTTCAGTGCTATTATCCTTTGGTGCTGTTATCCTTTGGTTATTTGCAGTGAGTCTACCCTATGCACGTCTTAATTTGGCATCAGAGATTTGAGTAGAGATTACTAAAATAATTTCAATGTCTTTCTCTTTCTAAATACCTTAATCATTTTTAGTGGCTATGGTCACCCCAAACTCTACTTTGTGTTTTTCTTTAAGACAGGAAGGCTGCATCAATGATTTTACTATAAATTAACAACACTAAATGAGCACGTTAATTCTATTATAAAAATAATTTCTTTTGTTTCATTTTTCTATAGTTCTGTACTCAAATTTTCTTCATAATATTCAATGTTAATCTGGCTTTCTTTTTATCTATAACTGAATTGTTTCACTGAAGCAATTCAAATTAAAATGTAGCTTTTAATGGCTTGAGTAACTGAAATTATTTTCAGGTCTATATTGATATTTTATAACTCGTGATCACGAATTCCTTTTTCTAGGTAACTTCAGATATTCTAATTGTGCAAATATCTGAACATCACCAGAGGCCTTTATAATGGAGCTCCGTTTTTTTATTGATACATATATACTTAAAACACTGATATCTCCAAATAAATGTTGTATTTTTATTGATCATAGTAGGACTAAAATGTGATGGAGAGAGATATAATTAGAATATATACTTCTTCTTTGAATATAATGACCTGGATGAAACTTGAGATTTGCACTTAATTCATTAACTTTCTAAATAATCAGAGTTCTGATTTATATATTTCCTTTATAAATCATCTAACATTATTTTAGTCTAGTATTATACACTAGATCCTTGCTGAGTGGACTAGTCTGATCAGATCTAGTCTGGGGAGATGTGTGGGTGTGATATGGGGGCCAGGGGGTATTTCTGCCCTTTAAAGCAGTTATCCAGAGCTAGAGTTTGTAAACATTGACATACAAAATTTTGCATATTTGTGATTACCACAGAGAATAGAATGTGAGATCATCTGTTCAACATGATGAGATGAGATTTAGGAATTAAAGTGTTCAAGAAAAGGTCTGAAGAGCACTTTTGAAACTTGGGTTTCTGTGTTAAGGCAACATGAAATTGATTTAAAAATATAATAATAAGCAGGAGTGAAAAACGTAGAACATACAAAAATATAGGGCTAACCCATATTTGTGGCTTCCTTACCATTTCATAAGTATTATAAAAAATGGATAGGAGCTCTAAGGTTAACCTAGGATAAATTGTATGGCATCATTGAGGAAGACCAAATAAATAAATTCAAGAGCAGTTTTAGAATAGCTGACAATGAGCTCCATGCTAATTACCAAGGTGATCATCAGATATTTTTATTATTATAGCATCTTAAATTTCCCAGGATGATGGCAAGGGACCAGTTAAGAAAAAACTTTGATTCTAGGATTGGATTTTGTGTTTTTCAAAAAAGTGATAAAGAAGTAAATAGATGATACAGAGAGATATTAAGTCAGTTTATAAACTTTTACCATCTGTAATACATGATGGTGGAAGAATAGTGGGCTAAACTGATCTATGAGGTTTTGTCCATATCTTGTTTGCCTTCTTTTGAGTCTGAAGGAGTAGACTGATGTAATGTTTGAGGAAATACCAGTACAAGCTTAACTAGAAAGATATGGGTGAGTTTGAACACAGTTAACATGGCATGATGGGTGGGATGAGCAGAAAGGTATTTGATAATTGAGGAACTGAATTGAGTAAGAATAAGAAAACCAAAAGCTATTTGATGGGAGGGGTCCATACCTGACATAGAAGACATAGAGAAACAGAGCAAAAAAAAAAAAAGCAGTGCAGAGATAACTGACTGAATCCAAAGGCTATTAACAAGCAGAAGGGAAAATTTAAAAAGACACAAAGTTGGTGCTCTACTTGACTCCATAATTCACTCATTGCCACTGTCACAGAACATACTGTTATGGAAGTGTCCACTGGCTCACTGCTCAGAGTCTAGTGTGCTTCATGTCAAATGTCACCACAATGCTCATTAGTATCTTCCAGAATCTTCGCATCACTTAAAAAAGTTTTACTTCACAGAGTCCCTTAAAAATTCACTAAGAGTTATAGCATGCTTTTTCCAAATATTTAAATGAAGTAGTGTTTTTCAACATTTTTATGTGTAATCTGGGAGATGTAGGTTAAGTAAAAATCTCTATTTCAATTTCAGTTTTAATCATCAAATGACACAGCTCTATAATTTAACTGTTGTATTTGGAATGAACAAATGCAAGAGCTGGTATGATTATTTTTAGACAGAACACAATGAACCTCAGTATCCTGTTGTGGGTGTGTGTGTATACATAACAGTGAATTCTGCTAGTTTTGACAAGGAACAAAAGAGACACCATGAATTGTGGAATATTATTGAATTAGAAACATTCATAACAACCTTCAAAAAAGTTCCTGACCCAAAAGTTACTGGAACTAATGGAAGGATTAAATAATTATATTTGATATGCTGTTCTTTTTGTAGTGTTTTTCTGTATTGGTATTAGCAGCAATTGTGAGGCTGTACATTTTAAGATATATTTACAATAAGCAAATAAGTGTTATTTTAACATATTTATATGGAAGATAAAAGGAATTTAGGGAAATTAAGGCAAATCAGTGTGTTAAGGCAAAATGAGAATGGATTAGGGTAAATGTGACTATTTACATAAGAAGTTTTGCAAGAGTTATTATTTTGAAAAATATTTGGAAAACATGATCATAATAGGTTTTTCAGAGTCGTCCCTTAGAGTCGAATTAATATTATGATTCTATTTTGAACATTTGACCTAGTCAAGAAAAGGCTAATTCCATTTTTTATTGATATTACTGTTGAAAGGTTTCTACATGTTTTTGAACAATGTAAGTGTAATTATTTTTGAGTAACCATTAACTAGTCTTAAATAATATAAGAAAAACTAAAATATAAATTTTTCACATGTATATGAAAATTTGCCTATTTATCCTGGACAAAGATTTGCATCGGCAGTTGTGTGTGCGTGTTTTCTGCATGTATGTGTATGAGTGGTATCTAAAAAAAGTGCTCCTTTTCCATTATGTTGTTAAGTATAGAATAGTTATTTACTGAGGATCTATAATTAGGAAAACTTGGTAAACATGATAGCTTTGAACAAGGCTGACATTCAATCAGTTATGCTCTGATTGTTAATATTATAATCGTTACTTTTATTATAGTATAATACTTGCCACTTTAACTACCACAGTCTCTCCCTCATCCCCCTACCTTCCCAACCCCATATCTCCCAACTATCCAGTAACAACTGAGGAATTAACACATGGTGCATCTGAGTGTCTCAGGACCATGCTCAGGTATCCTAGACTGGTAAGAACTCTAATCTATGCTTGCTAATTATGTTTAATATTACCATGGGATACAAAGATGGATATGATATAATTACTGCTTCCCAGGAATTCACATCTGGTGGCAGAAATAGATATCCATAAATCATCTTAACACAAGATAACACTTTGTTATAAAAGAAAATTTAAACACAGTGCTGGAAAGCATGGTGGAAAACATTAATCACAACAGTGTGGGGCTGGGAGGGTGTCACAGGAGATACTGGGTTTTATCTGGACATTGAAGGATGAGCTTGGATTTATCAGCCAATATGTGGGGAGGGGAGCATTTTAGCAGATGAAACAACCTTATTTTAAACAGAGAGAAGACACTTTCTATAAATAATGAGTAGAAGAGTGTGTCTGGAGTGTGTGTGTGTGTTTCTGTATGTGGCAGGAAGGCACAGTGACATACAATTAGAAATACAGATAGAATTTTGTGCCAGACCTTTGTTTTATTTACTTTTTAAAACATTTTAAAAAGATTTTATTTATTTATCTTTAGAGGGGAAGGGAAGGAGAAAGGGAGAGAAATGTCGATGTATGGTTGCCCCTCGTGTGTCCCTTGCTGGGAACTGGCCTGCAACCCAGGCATGTGCCCTGACTGGGAATCAAACAGCGATCTTTTGGTTCGCAGGCCCAGTTTTGATTGAGCCCTCATGCTCAATCCACTGAGCTACACCAGCCAGGGCCTTTGTTTTATTTTATTTTTTTATGTTTATCTTTTGAATTTATTTTTTTAATTAATCACTTTTTATTTAGTTATTTTTCAAGTACAGTTTTGTTTATTTCTCCCATTCCAGCCCACCCCTCCCCCATGCGCCCCACCTCCCTCCCATTTCTACCCCCCTTAGTTATTGTCCCTGTGTCCTTTACACTTGTTCCTCTAAATCCCTCCCATTTCTCCCCTTAAATTACCCCCCCTCTCCCCTCTGGTCGCTGTCCCCCTGTTCTCTATTTCAGTGTATTTGTTTTTATTTTGCTTGCTTGTTTGTTTTGTTGTTTAGCTTCCTGTTCAAGGTGAGATCATATGGTATTTGTCTTTCAACACCTGGCCTATTTCACTCAGCATAATGCTTTCCAGTTCCATCCATGTTGCTGCAAAGGGTAGTAGTTCCTTCTTTCTCTCTGCTGCATAGAATTCCATTGTGTATATGTACTACAATTTTTTTAAAATATTTTATTTATTTATCTTTAGAGGGGAAGGGAAGGAGAGAGGGAGAGAAACATCAATGTATGGTTGCTTTTCGTGCGTCCCCTGCTGGGAACTGGCCTGCAGGGAACTGGTCTGCAACCCAGGCATGTGCCCTGACTGGGAATCAAACTGCGATTGTCTGATTCGCAGGCCCGCGCTCAATCCACTGAGCTACACCAGCCAGGGCCTGTACCACAATTTTTTGATCCATTCATTTACTGACGGGCACCTAGGTTGCTTCCAACTCTTGGCTATTGTAAATTGTGCTGCTATGAACATTGTGGTGCACGGGTTCTTTGAAATTGATGTTTTGGGGTTCTTAGGATATAATCCTAGCAGTGGAATTGCTGGGTCAAAAGGCAGGTCGATTTTAATTTTTCTGAGAAAATTCCATACTGTTTTCCATAATGGTTGTACCAGTCTGCAATCCCACCAACAGTGAACTAAGGTCCCCCTTTCCCCACAACCTCTCCAACATTTGTTGTTGGTTGCTTTGTTTATGATAGCCATTCTGACTGGTGTAAAGTGGTATCTCATTGTGGTTTTAATTTGCATCTCTCTGATAGCTAGCGATATTGAGCATCTCTTCATGTGTCTCTGGATCTTCTCTATGTCCTCCCTGGGGAAGTGTCTGTTCAAGTCCTTTTCCCATTTTTTAATTGGGTTGGTTGTCTTCTTAGAGTGGAGTCGTGTAAGTTCTTTGTATATTTTGGAGATTAAACCTTTGTCTGAGGTATCATTGGCAAATATGTTTTCCCATACAGTTGGTTGTCTTTTTACTTTAATACTGTTTTCTTTAGCCATGCAGAAACTTTTTATTTTGATGAGATCCCATTTGTTTATTCTTTCCTTTATATTCCTTGCTCTAGGGGACATATCAGTAAAAATGTTGCTGCGTGAAATATCTGAGATTTTCCTGCCAATGTTCTCCTCTAGGACTTTAATGGTTTCGAGGCTTATATTTAAGTCTTTTATCCACCTTGAATTTATTTTGGCGTATGGTGTAAGTTGGTGCTGAAGTTTCATTTTTTATTGCAGTGGGAGCCATTAAAGATTTTGGAGGAAGCAAGAGGCATTAGTTGATAGTATTAGAAATATAAAACTTTATTAAGTATATTTATATATAAACTTTTTATATTTTTATTAAAAGTAATATATAAAACAAATGAGCAGGGAGACATAGGGTATCTGGATCTGGGAGTTCATTGCGAACCTCTGGCAATAATTCAGAAGAGGTCCCAATAATTTTTTTTAAATCTAGATAGTAACTATTCTATGTTTATAGACCATCTGGTCTCTGTTCAACTACTGAACTCTGCTGTCATGGTAAAACAGCAGCTACAGACAATATTTTAATGAATGCGAGTGACTGCGTTCTCATAAAACTTTATTTACAAAAACATATGGCTTGGTAAATTTGGCACAGAGGCCTGTTGACTGCTGTTCTGGATTATCAGTTATTATCCTAAGTACCTAATTGTGGGTTCCCCACAAAGCAAACTGTGACAGAAGGATTCTCATACCTCAGTATTTGAGGGACACTGTTGAGATATTTTCTTAGAAATATTTCTGACCTAAACATGCTAAGTATGCTCCCGTGACAAAGAAAACATTCAGGCAGAGAGATGCAGGATATTAGTATCTATACATAGGAACTATTATGGAGGACATATGGGCTGGGAACAGTATACACTTCAGTGGGTATCATGGCAAGTGAATGAGTAGGGAAAATTGTTAACAACACAGTGAAGTTGAATTACATACCTTCAGTGAGCACCAAAGTCTGGTATGTTTATTTGTTTTAAAACCCACTTGTCATGGAATAAAAATAAAGAATGGTCATTTGAAATAAAAGTTAATGGTATACTGAACTAGGTCAGTAAGGAACAGGGAGATAATTTCAAGAGAAATACAAAAGTAAAATGGTTCTATCACAGGTTAGGTTCCATGGGAAGCTGTCTTGAAGATGGAGTTCAGCATGCAAAATGTTTATTAGGAACTGCTATTGGTATCAACAAGTGTGTTTGTGTTGGGAGGGGAGGCTGAAATTGAATTGAGGAAAGGTAAGTGTTGAGTTGAGATACAGTCCCAACAGAGGCCTCAGTCAACATTATGGGGAACCTTACAGCTGAACTGACCCTTCAGAATTATCCTACGTTGCAGCAAGTGGTCAGGTCTTTATAGCCCTGTGTCAGTCAGTCACTGGAAGTTGGTTAGCTTTGGAAAGAGGCGGCTGGGTAAAGCAACTTTCTTAAGCTGAGAAGATTGACAACCAAAAGCTGTCTTTCTGCAGGACCCCATTTGCTGGGGATATGATACCTAGTTGTTGCCTGATAGTTTCACCACAGGTATATTCAATAATGATTGGATATGGGGAGAGGAAGGAGAAAGAAAAGACAAATGTGGTAATAGTATTGACAAACTGCACAGAAGGCAATACCATTAACATAATGAGAGGAAAAAAATCAGAGGGATGAAAAACCCAGTTAAATTTTGATATCAAAATTACATTTTTTGCCAACACATTTTAGAAAATGAAATAGTATTGAGTTCACTGAGACATTAAATGTGGAATCTAATTTCATAAATATGTAGCATTATCCCAATGAGAAAAAGAAGCCAAACAAGCAAGCAAACCCACTATTTGTAAAATTTATTTCTTTAAGGCATAGCAGAAATAATGTTAATAATATGCATGCTTTATGGCATGATGAAAGTTAAGATTTTTTTCCTTAATAACCACAAACTGATATTTCTGGGATGGATAAAAATTATAATTTGAGGGGGGGAAAACAAAAAAATAGAAAAAAAGTTCTAATTTGAAAAGCTCGTTTTACTGCCCATTACAGCACTGTTACATAACAGACTATTGCCTGTTTACTTGAAGTAGTGAAATGTGCAAGTACATTTCCATTTTTTCTCAGGAAGACATTTTGTTTTGCACAAGACTAACACTAAGTGAAAGTGATTTGGCCTAAGTGGTTAACTTGTACTTTAATAACAGCAATCCTTAAATTTATTTTGATTGCTATAACATAATATGATTCATAAAGTAATTTAGAGATGGCTATAAAGCATGCGTGTTCATAAGATAGAAACAACTCATTCTTAATGCAATATTATGAAAATTAACTTGTACTTGTACCAATTAGAGGTTGCATAATGTGGCATAACCTGCCCATCATTTTTCTAATAATTTCCTCTGGTTGCTCTTTAATAATCTATGTAGAAACCATATGTCTAAGGTGTTTGTCTTGGCATGACAGTTCTGAAATTCTTATGAGAATATCATACTAATGAGCTTGATGTCCTCCAGCTTGTGAATATCAGGGCCATAATTAAAAAGAAAATTTTAATAACTATAAGCAAGTTAGTGTCTAAACTACAGGGCTACTTCCAGGGTCACTTTTCTGTGTTATCAATCTCCTCCTTCCAGAACCTGCTGTGTACAGTGTGGAAGTTTTGGTCTTATTTTCTGATGCTGATTTCTTTGGCAGTCTAAAAAATATACTTAGAATACTGCTTTTACATATAAATATAGGTACTGTTTAATACTCCTACTAATAAATATTATTTAATATACTAGTTAATATTAAATATAATACTGCTTAAATATATATAAGATAGCAAAGGAAACCAATAATTTTGAAATAGTGCTATCAAAATAGAAATGAAATGCACTTGTGATCTAGGGGTGTACAAGGGGGGACCCCAAAACAGAATTTATTTATAAAGAATTGTGTATTTCTTCTTACATGTTGAAATTTCAGTCACCTTTCAAGTACTCTCCATTCTACACAGTGCACCTATCAAGGCATTTTTCCACTGCTCAAAACAGTTTGGAACTCATTGATTCTTATGCCCTTTAGTGCTTCTGCTGTTTTTTTTTTGTTTTACCTGTTACACATCAGCAAAATGTTTTCTTTAAGGACTTTCTTTATCTGGGGAAACAAAAAAAGTCACTTGGGGTGAGATCCAGTAAATAGGGAGGGTGGGGCATAGGTGTCATGCCATTTTAGGTCAAAAACTGCTGAGCCCTCAGTATGGTGTGGGAAGGTGTGCTCATAAATCACACATCATGAAATAAGCAAACGCACTGAAACAGTCTTCAAAAAAAGTTCACTGAAACCAAACACAGCCTCTCACAACAACACCAGCTGGCACAGTGATACAGATGAGATCCTAGAACACTGACCTAGCAGTGGAAGCCTGTACTACAAGGGGTCTGACCTCCAGAAGATAATTACAGTTTTGGGGGAGTCCCTTCTCATATTTAGAAATATTTATATAGAAATATTTGTATATGTAAATATATATCTATATATAGAAAAGAATACATATATTATTTTCTAATCCTCAGAAACATTTGACATAGGTACTATTTTCAGTGTTTTAAAGAGGAGGAAACTGAGGCACAAAAGAGCTTAAGTGAGTTGTTGACATTCATCTGACTTATTAGTAGCAGAACTGAGATTTGAACCACACAGTTTGTCTCCAGAGTCCTTGTTTTGCATCTCTGTGCCATAACGTCTGTCTTTAATTTTAAAAGAAAGTTAGTGACCATAGCATCACAGAAAATGATAAAGTATTATTTGCTTTTTCCATCTTCTCTTTCTCCTTACTATTATCTTCTTAGGTTGGCAGGCAAACACCTAAAAGCTATGGCCAGATGGTTGGTTATATATCCCTTTTTTGGAAACTCTCTTACATGGTAAGGGGATATGGTGAATTTGAAACTTCATTTGTCTTTCCACCCATTTTAGTTTGTCTCAATAAGAAGGCCAGGAAACATAATGTCAAAAGTTTGGCTGAAATCCAATTTTTATTTTGGTGTCTTGTTCCCAAACACATCTATGTGACTGACCATCGTCAGTGTGGTCAGTCACATAGATGTAGAACAGGGGTGTCAAATTCATTTTCACCTGGGGTTACAGCAGCCTTGAGGTTGCCTTCAAAGGGCCAAAATAATTTCAGGACTGTATAAATGTAGCTGCTCCTTAACTGTTAAGGAGTTAAAATTACACTCAGCCCTTTGAAGGCAACTGTGAGGCTGATATGGCACCCCAGTGAAAATGTTTGACACCCCTGATGCAGAAGCATGAAAACCAATCAGATGCCACTGGTATTTCACGTGTTGGTTGCTACAACCCATTTTGTGCTCTTTTGGAAGAGAGGAATAGTTTTTGCAAGAGCAGGGCTTTGAGGCATTGCAAAGACAGTAGAATCAGTTTGCTAGAATCCTGGCATGACCCTTTGGACCTTCCTCTGTTTTTACTATCTCTGCTTTCCCAGGTGACTCTGATATTTCATGACAGCTCTAGCCACCTACATGGTGTTATCCTTCAGGGATTGAACGCACTGGACTTTTTCTTTCTGCCCCTGTCCCTCAAGTCAAGATATGCACTAATTGTGGCCCCAACTGCAATTCAGATGATTGGCTATAGATAAATGTATTCATTAAAATAAATCAGCCAGTGATGACATATACTGTATATTCTCTTTTTACATATGATCCAGCCTTGGCCTCCAGACAGACGCATGGCATATAGCAGTGGATATCTGGTCAATATTGAATAGAGGAAGAAATACCTTTGCAAATAAAGTTGTTTCTAAATATAAAAGATGTATTTGGTAGTGCAAACACAGAAGTGCAATAAAAACAAGAACACTATCAAGGAAGATTTACAAACTTGACAAAAAGCATATAATCGGCAATTGTCTCTACTCTGTCAGTCTGAAGGAGGACACTCCTGAAACTAGGGTTTACCATGAATCTCATATTTAATTGACACAACATTAATTTATAATTCTTGGTTAATGTTGTAGACACATAGTTCTTCCTGGAAGTGCAAGGCAGTCAGTAGACTCTCTATTAAATATAAATTCAGGTTAGTTTACCAACAAGTCTATAGTGGCCAATTAATTAATCCTTGACATTTTGTTTAAAGTCATTATATTTGAATTTTGAACTGTCTGAATATATTTTGCATTTATTTTGATAAGATAAAACTCTTTGTGTGTGTGTGCTTATGTGTGTGTCCTGCTTGATCAATCAAAAAGAATTTGTGTACATTGTGAGAGGATTTTTATAGTCCCATGAAACTGATTTGACAGTTTTTTCATGTAGTGCATTTACATAAGACTCTCAGATATAGGGATTTATTATAAACTATTTTATTCAAATATTATGCATTTTTTAGAAACTGAAATTTAAAGCACCCTTCAAAAATGAGACATAGCCTATTGGAATTGTCATGGTTAGAAGATCCTTCAGCAATTCTGAAACTTTAAAACTGAAGGCTTTACATGGAAGTTTAAGAAGCCACCACAACAATGCAGTGGATCCAACCAGCTGAGCTCATTGCATTTGATACTCTTGAAAGATACTTGACTGAAACATATCTGACAAATTAGCCATGCAAGTAGAATAATTGGTGTATTACTCAGCGTTCTCTAGAGAAACAGGACCTATATATATATGTATAGATAGGTAGATATACAAAAAAAGTTTATTATAAGGGCTTGGCTCATGCAATTATGGAGGCTGAGAAATCCCTCAGAAATCTGCCATCTGCAAGATGGGGCCTCAGTAGTGATGTAGTTCCCATCTGCACCTGAGGCCTAAGACCAGCGGAGTCAATGGTGAAAGCCCCAGTGTTACGGGAAATGAAGCAACCAGACACGGAGGGATTCTGGAGTACGAGGTTTATTGTTTAATGTGTATGGGCCCAGAGGAGTCAGTCTCCAAATTCTGAGGCCCGAACAAAGGATTCTTGGGGAATATATAGCTTAGGGCTCTTCCTGTCTACATGACAAACGTGGGATACAGAAGCAGAATGTGATAATTGTTCTATCAGCGGGGGGTGCTAGTTCCAGTCCTACTGACTATCTGGCTATCCGCTTTCCCAGCAGGGGTTCTAGGTGAGTCAAAGTCTCCTTGGACTTCTCCCTTCACCAATTCCAGAAAAGCCTGAGAACCAACAACACTGATGTCTGTGGGCAGGAAAGGTGAGCATCCAGTTCAAGCAGAGAGCAATTTACCTTTTCTCTGCCTTTTAGTTGTAATTCAGATCCTCAATGAATTGGATGATGTCTACCAACATTGATGAATGCTCAGTCTACTGATTCAATTGTTAATCTCATCCAGAAACAGCCTCACAGACACATTCAGAAAGACTGTTTCACCAGCTATCTGGGCAGCCCTTAGTCCAGTCAAATTGACACATAAAATTCACCATCACACATAGATTATGTATAGAAAATGATACTACCAAGTCATTGCCACATTAGAGGGAACTAAAAAGTACACAGAGCCCTAGCCAGGTGGCTTAGTTGGTTGGAACATCGTTTCATATGACAAAAGGCTGCAGACTCGATTCCTGGTCTGAGCATGTGTGGAAGGCAATCTGTCCATGTTTCTCTGTCACGTTTATGTTTTCTTATTCTCTCTCTCTCTACTTACCTTCCTTCCACTCTAAAAAACAAACAAACAAAATTCATGAACACATTTTGGGGTGAGGATTAAAAACTAAAAATAGCCCTGGCTTGTGTGGGTCAGTGGGTTTATAACTGGAAGACACCGGCATTTCGGCTGCCTGTCACTACCAAGTCCAATAAGCAATGACAGTGATTGAATATTTGTGGGCGCTTTATTCAGATGGCCAGAGATCTGATAAGATGGTGGGTTCATACCCTAACAGATCATCTTGCCTTCTCTTTCTAGGCCAGACTTTTTATTACAGGTAATAAACCAGGTGCAGAGAGGGCTTTAAAATTCGGGGAGGATTAGGTAAGCGAAGCTGCAACATTCCTGTCCTGGGCAGTTAGCTGTTCCCAGGGGCAGGTGGTCATCTGTATCTCACTGGAACACAAAGGACCAGGTGCCTCCACTTGTCCCCAGGCGGTGGGTGGTCTTTAGCAGTGCCCCAGGAAGTCAGCTGTTCTCCCAGGAGCCAGGACAGATTTTATCTGTAGTTTCTGAAACAAAAGCTTTAACATACACATTACTTGCAAGATTTATAACTTTTTACCTTAAGCTAAAATTTTCCAAGTCTTGAGTCCCTTCTCATTCCCCACCATTAATATTAAACTATCTCATTTCTATGAGATCAGAACTTAGCATTGGACTGTCTGGTGGGGGGTGGGGGTTAGGAATACCCTTAACTGCAGACCTACATAAAAAGGCACATTGTATGATACTGAAAAAAACTACAAGGATAAAAACAATAACTGTCTCTTGAAGACCCGATATACTAGGCAGCCAGGAGGTTAGTTTAGACAAGTCAAAACCAAAGAATCCTTCTCTCCATTTTACACTGGACATTACATTATTTACTTGCTTTACTTTTTGTTCTATGAACCTTTTGAACTATCAGTTAAGTTAAAACAGCAGTCTTTTAAATTCCTCACATCCATGATTATGCCTTAAAAGAAGGTAGTCTATAGTTGCACGATTTTCCAGTACTGCTTCTCTGACTTGTCTTAGTTCTTGACTAATGGCACTAATAAATTGAGAGGTGGCATTCAAAGCTTTTGCCATAGTGCAGGCTAATCTGCTTATTTCTGTATTCAAATAAGTTATCGTGGTTGGCATTACAAATACAGTTAAGGACATATATTTAGTGGGGCTAAAGAGATGTAAGTTACTAATGCAATCAGGTGTAAGGGAGAGATCCCATAGAACTCAGGTCAAGTGGGGCTTCTGAGGCATGAACACTGTCAGCCTTCCCAGAGAGTATGGTCCCCCAGAGCTGTTTGCTGGAACATAGCAATAGACAGTCATTCCATATATCAGGAACCGTCCTGTTGGCAGCTTAACATGAGTATAAGCATAAGATACATCAGCGGTGGTGGTGTGATTCATCTTTATACCTGCTGAGAGCACAAGACAGTTTTAGTACAGCTGACAACAGTTGCACACTCTCTAGCTGGGGCTACATTAATGATTTTCAATGAAAATATTTCCCTGTCCTTTGTAGTTACAACTGGTCTCCAACTGTAAATATCAGAGTAGGTCATTTTCTTTTTGATATGCTTAAACACGGTACAATTTCTAAGGCTTTCCAAAGGAGTACAGACACCTAGAAGACATGAAGTGGAAAGTTTTGTTCAACATAAGTTCCTCCTGCAAAGCAAAAGTCAGAAGTATTCAGAACAATTTTTGCTAAGTATACCCAAATATTTTCATCTTGTTTGAAAGGAATAAGTTGTCCATAACAAAGGTTTAAACAAGAGGTAAAGAAAAGAACATAAGTTATTGTTTTCTAAAGATGACTTTCAGATCTTCCTCAGGTGCCTTCTTTATTCTGGTGTGATGAGCCCAAGGTTTTATTTCCACCAGCATCACCATGGTGGGGGGTGGGGGTGAGGAGTATGTCCCAAGGTCCAGTCCACTTTCCTCCTGGTTGGCTTTCTGGAGATGCTGTCACCCAAACCTTGAGTAGCACTTTGTCTGCAGGCTCAAAGGAATGCAGCAAGCCTGTGGGAGAGAAGTCTCTACTACAAGCAAGGTCATTCATCACAGCTAAGGTCTGACTTAAACGTTGTATATTATCTTTACCTTCAGTTTTTTATTTATATACATATCTCCCACCCCAATTGTGACCTGAAATGGCCACCTGTATACAGTTTCATGGGGACTCAACTGAATCCCACTTTGAGGAGCCACCCTTATGCGGAGCAGGGCAATAGGCAAAGCTTGATCCCAATGGAGATGAGTTTCTTGACACAGCTTGGCTATATTTTTCTTCAAGATGTGATTCATCTCCTTTACCTTCCCAGAAGCCTGAGGTCTCCATGCCATGTGGAGTCTCCCCTTGATTCCTAAAATTTACTAACCTCCTGTTTAATTTCTGAAACAAAAGCAGGTAGGTTATATCACTCTGGATGCTTCCAGGGAGGCCAAAGTGAGGGATTATTTTCTTCAGTAAAGCTTTCACTGTCTCTAAGAATTTCTCCCTTTTAGTAGGATAAGCTTCTATCCATCCTGGAAAAAGGTGTCAACAAAGACTAACAAATATTTCCACTCTCAGACCCTCGGCATCTGAGTAAAGTCTATTTGCCAGTTCTCAAGTGGACACTGTCCTTGGTATTGCTTTCTTTCTCTCTTTTGATGGGGATGTGTCTTGGGGTTGTTCTTCCAGCACACAACACATCTAGCATTTACTTTTCTTAAGGCTCTAGAAATTCCAGGACCTGTGAGACATAGTTTGACATAGGTAGTTAATGAGTCTCTTCCACAGTGTGTAGCCTCACGCAAATGCTTCATGACTGGCTCTACTAAATGTTCATGAAGCAATATAACTCCTTTCTTATTCTTTTTCCATAGACTATCAGGATCTTCTTCATCAAAACCCCAACTCTTAGTTTTCTCAAAGTCTGCAGTTGAATAATCAGGGTCCAATTGTAACAAGTCCAGGAGAGGTACCAAGGGCATTATAAATATTCCTTTAGCAGCCTCTTTTGCTGCCTGTTCAGCCAGATTGCTTCCTTTAACCACTTTAATGTCCTCTCCCTGATGCTCCGGGCAGTGTATAACTGCCACCTGTAAAGGTACCTGAAAAGCCTCTAATAATTTTAAAATTTCTGCTGCATGCTTAATCTCCTTTTTATTTAGAGGTTAACAGTTCTTTGTCTTCCCAGATGGAACCACATGCATGCAAAATCAGGAAAGCTTACCTTGAGTCCATATACACATTCACTCTCTTTCCATTTGACAACTCCAGTGCCCTCATTGATGCAATCAGCTCAGCTTTCTGGGCAGAGGTTCCTGGCAGCAAGGCCTTAGCCTCCACTACTCCTTGAAGAGTCACAACTGCATATTCAGCCTTTTTGCTTCCTTTGTCCATATAACTGCTTCCTTCTGTATAGTGAGTCCAGTCTGCTTCTTTTGAAGGATGGTCCTGTAAATCAATTCTATTAGTATACACTTCATCACTTATGTTGGCACAGTCATGTATTAGTGCAGCTGAGTCAGGCTCCGGGAGGAGAGAGGCAGGATTGAACTTACTTAAAGTTTTGAGGGACACGGGATTGTCAAGAAGAAGGGCTTGGCACCTGCCCATTCTTCCAGCAGTGAGCCACATATTTCCCTTTTGCTCCAGCAGGCTCAACACTTGATGAGGTGTACAATAGGTGATAGGCTATCCCCAAGGAACACCTTTCAGCTTCCTGCACGAGCTCGCAGGTGGCTGCCACTCTCAAGCAGGTTGGCCACCCCTGGACAGTGTGATCTAATTTCCTTAACAATTATGGGATGGTATGCAAATGTCACCGAGCATTTGGGTAAGGACTCCTAGGGCAATGCCCTATCTCTCACACACATATCATTGAAAGGGCTTCAGTAGGTTTGGAAGCCCCAAGGCCAGTGCAGAAGCCAGGTGCTCCTTCAGGGACTCAAAAGCCTGAGTGCACTCCTTCATCCACTCTAAAGGGCTATATTCTGGTCCCTTCAGAGGGGACCATACAGTGGTTTAGCAATGAGCCCAAAGTTTAGAATTCAAATGCAGCAGTCACTTGCCATCCCCAGGAATCTCCTTAACTGTTTCCTGGTGTTGGGAGGGGTCCTTTGTGGACTTTTGTTGTACGGCCTGCACTGTACTCAAACTTTTCTGCTCAGGGGCACCTTTCCCCATTCCCTCAAGGAGGCATATCTCATAATGCTCTAAGAGAGGAAGGTCATCCCCATTAGGGTCCTGGTTGGGCTCAGTTACAGGTATTGCCCTGGGAAGACCCAGATTCCCATCTGGATTTTCTTGCCGTAACCCCTGAGCCTCTTCATTTGCCTTATCCAACACCAGCCTCTGCTCATCCCTCTTATTGAAGCAAGGAAGTCAATAAGGGTTGTATGTCTTCCCAACTGAGAAAATGAGTGGCAAAAACTGACTCAACCAAATCAGTCATTTTAGTAGGATGATCTCTATAAAAAGGGTTTGAACTTTCCTAGTTTAATAGATCTCATGTAGAAAACAGAGTATGTGCCTAATAATATCTAGCAGGCTGGCCCCTCTGGCTCTACTCCCACTGAAAGTCTCCAAAAAGGATATTGCTGTGGCCCAGTAGGGGATTTTCCTCCACCAAATTTGGTTCCTTGACCAGTTTGGATGACGATGCCACTTCAGGTGCACTTTCTCTATTTCACTCATTGGAGTGGATCCCCTGGGGCTGTGGGAACTCTGACCAGCTTGCAGGGGCCATAATATCTACATCTTCCTGGCCCCTCTCCTCTGAGCTTCTATCTTTCACATACGAATTCCCTTTTCTCTGAGCCATTAACTCAGTTTCTTTCCTTCTTTTTAATTCTGCATCTTTATCATGTAAACTGAAAAAAAAAAAACTTCTAGGTAAGGCACTTTGTCCCACTTCCCTGATTTTTGACAAAAAAACTTTAGTTACAGTATAATACAATAATTTAAAGACCCATTCAGTGACCAGTGCTCTCCTGAGTCTAAATTATAGGACACAAACAGAACACTACTACAAATAAAACAATATATGCTCTAGATATGTGCTCATAAATTGACAAATTAGACAGAACTGGCCCCAAAGGGCCCTTTCGCGGAACAGAGTCTTTTTCTCCTATTCTACCAGACGGAGCTCCAAACAGAGGGCACCCAAAACAGATCAGACGTCCTTTTATGGACACAGACAGAGTTCTATAAGCCAGAAAGGTACATTTACTAGATGACCTAAGTCGTAACCCTGGATTTTAACCTGAACCAGAAAGCGCAGGATTCAATCAAATGCGATAAATGACAAGAAGTGCCAGGGGTTTGGGGAAGAATCTGCAAATAAAATCACTTGGCAGCTGCTTGGGATTCTCTGAATCTAAACCCCTGGGGCCTCTCAGCCCAGGCAGCCAATGGAACTCCCCGCCAAATACCCAGAATTACCAGACAGTCCCAAAGTCTGTCCCAGAACAGAGTCACCAAAATATGTAACCAGAAAAGACACCGCCATTTGGGTTGCCTGTCACTACCAAACCCAATAAGCAATGACGGTGATTGAGTCTTTATAGGTGCTTTATTCAAATGGCCAGCAATCTGAGAAGATGGTGGATTCATACCCTAACAGACCATCTTGCCTTCTTTTTCCAGGTCAGACTTTTTATAACAGGGAGTAAACCAGGTGCAGTGAGGGCTTTGAGATTCAGGGAGGATTAGATGAGTGAAGCTGCAACATTCCTGTCCCGGGCAGTTAGCTGTTCCCAGGGGCAGGTGGTCATCAGTCTCTCCCTAGAACACAAAGGCCCAGGTGCTTGAGTTGTCCCCAGGAAGTAATCTTTAGCAGTGCCCCAGGAGGTCAGCTGTTTCCCCAGGAGCCAGGATGGGCATTATCTGTAGTTTCTGAAACAAAAGCTTTAACATATACATTACTTGCTAGAGTTATAACTTTTTACCTTAAGCTAAAATTTTCCAAGTCTTGAGTTCCCTACCAAGGCAGCATATCCTTATGGAGCCTCCCATAAGTAATACATTTTTCCATTTTATCCTGTTAATGTACATTATGGCAATTTGATCATTAGAACAGCTAAAAGAACTTAGAAGGGAGAAGGGAAATTATTTTTCCTCCCCCACAGATCAGACAAATGTAGCTCAAACTTGGGCTCTATCTCTTACTTATTTTATTATAAGCAAATTGTTTTTCTTTTGAGCCTTCATTTCCTTCTCTGTTAAATGAGGAAGAAAGCAAATCATTGGTGTAGGTATCTTGAAGAAAGGTTGAGTATTTTACAAGGGATTTAAAAAAATGGTTCTGATATTTGGCTCTGACCTCTGATAGGCACACCATTACAGAGGAGAAATATTGAGCTGTTTTATGGTTATTCTATTTCTGCAGAACAGGGATGTCCTTGCCTTATAGGCAGAAACAATGATTTGCTTTCTGTAGGCTACCAAGTAATTCTTTGAATTCTGTGCTGTGAACTAGTTTTAGGTCAAGCTGCCACTGAAGAAGACATTTTGACAAGTTCATCTTAGAACTGCTTGTACTATGATAAGCAATTAGAGTTGCTCCATTGTTTTTTATGTCAAGTTTTCATACTGATGGGTTTATGGTACTCCTGTCTTTGAAGGCCAGTGCTTGGTGCTTGTTCTTCACAACAGCTTAGTAGTGGTTTACATAATTAGATTCAATGAATTAGCTGTAGCTGAGTAACATGATACCCATTTTCTATAAAAACATAGTCGCCATGTAAGTTTGTTTATAAAATATCTGCACATCTAATTTCTGCCATTGGCTCAACTTTCATTCTTTTTAAAAAGAAATTCTGCTTTAGGCCTAAGGGGCCACACTGGGGAGAGATGATTCAATCTTTGTGAATACAGCTGATTGGACCAAGAGTGCACACCTGGCAACCCCTCTGGGGAATTGGGGCTAAGGACATTTTAGGCTGTATGTGCGGAAAGTAGACCTGCAATAATGCATCAAGACTAGACCTGGCACTACGGAAGTTTAAAGCTCTACACGAATCAAAGTTATGGGGAAGCAAATCCTAAGTATTTTCAGAAGAAGTCAGTGTTCAGGAAGTGTAACCAGAAAAGACACTGCTGTTCAGGCTGCATGTCACTACCAAACCCAATAAGCAATGACAGCAATTGAATCTTTATGGGCACTTTATTTAGATGGCCAATGATCTGAGAAGATGGTGGGTTCATACCCTAACAGACCATCTTGCTTTCTCTTTCTAGGCCAGAATTAATGGGGTGGGGGGGGGGGCTGGAGTAAACAAGGTGCGGTGAGGGCTTTCAGATTCAGAAGCTGGAACATTCCTGTCTTGGGCAGTTTGCTGTTCTCAGGGGAGGGTGGTGTCTGACATTCCCCAGAACAGAAAGGCCCGCATGCCTCTGACTTGTCCCCAGGCGGTAATCTCTAGCAGTACCCCAGGGGGTCAGCTGTTTTCCCAGGAGCCAGGATGGGCCTTATCTGTAGTTTCTGAAACAAAAGCCTTAACACACACATTACTTGCTAGATTTATAACTTTTCACTTTAAGCTAAAGTTTTCCAAGTCTTAAGTCACCTATGAAAAGGAGGCTAGGGCAAGCTTACAGAATAAAAACAAAGGTAAGGCACTGTGTGCATGAGAAAGAGGGTAGATGAGAAGGGACTGAGAGCAAGAACAAGGGCTAGAGAGTGAAAGAGTGAGAGTGAAAAATTATTTGCCTAATAATTGACTAGTCTCAGTAAGGTTTGGCTATACTTCTCAATATTGGGCCCTGTACCATTCTCCTCCTATAAAGTCAATTCCTTACTTGTTTTAACTAGTTTGAGTGAATCTTTGGTTCTTGTAACCATGTGATTGCTAATTAGAATTATAACAATTATATGCTTTATATTTTCACAGGGTCAAAACTGAGCTAAGTGAGATATCTTTAGGAAAATAAAAAGTGGTACAATAATATGGGAGGTTCAAATTCTATCTAACTGCATTAGTTTTATGTTACAGCTGTACTAAATGATCAGACATTTTGTTACATAAAACAATAGGAATTGGTTTCCAAACAATTCTGGAAATCAGAAGTTAAAATGGGCCTCACGAGGCTAAACTTAAGGTGTCAGCAAGGTTGCATTCTTTTTGTAGGCCCAAGGAGAGAATCCATCTCTTGCTTTTCACTGCTTTGAGAGGTTGCCTATATTCCCTTGCCATGGCAGCATCACTCTAATCTCTAATTCCATCATCACATCTCCTCCAACTCTGATTCCTCCGCTTCCTTCTTATAAGGACCTTTGTGATCACAATGGTGATCACTCAGATAATCCAGGATAATATTTCCATGTCAAGGTCCTTTACTTAATCCCAGCTGAGAAGACCCTTTGCTGTGTAAAGGAATATAGTCACAGGTTTGGGAAGTTAGATCATACATACCTCTAGAAGGACATTACTTGCCACAGGAACCATGACAATGATACAGTGTGCAGCCAGGGGGCCCCCCAAAAAAAGATTTGGAATGATGTCCAGAATTCAAAGTGTATAGAAATATTGGAGAGACATATAAGATGTCCTCACCACCGCCCCCAGGGGGAAGGGATGAATGGAGCCAGGGCCATTGAGAGCTATTTTGCATAGCAACAGTTTTGGAGCTAACCTCTGGAGGAATGGTTATTTAACATAACTAT
Organism: Artibeus jamaicensis; assembly: GCF_021234435.1. Classification (NCBI taxonomy): domain Eukaryota; kingdom Metazoa; phylum Chordata; class Mammalia; order Chiroptera; family Phyllostomidae; genus Artibeus; species Artibeus jamaicensis. Next base: position 1,140,110 of record NW_026522028.1, on the reverse strand, counting down.
AACCTTTAACTGGTTTCATAGATATGTTAAATAGCAGTGGCCAAGTTTGTAGCCAGAGAGAAGGAAATAGCAGAGACTCAGGAGAAAGAAACTAGGAGCTGCACTCCTGAGTGAGAAGGGAGCAGCTTGGGGACTCAGGATGGAACTAGCAGGGACTGAGGATGGAACTGGGAGGACTCAAGATGTAACTAAGGGGGTGCTCTCCAGAGTGAGAGCGCCTAGGTGAGAGCTTGGAAAAGACTGGCTCCAAGACATGAAGGGTCCCCGCTTGGCCAGAAGAGAGAGAGCCACGCAGTTTCAGCAGAGTGAGGACCCCCTCTAGGTGAGGTGAAAGAGGGAGCCACGTGGTTTTGGCAGGGTGCGGACCCCCTCTTTCCCAGTTGAAAGGGAAGAACCATGCAGCTTTGCCAGAATGGAGATCCCTGCAGCCAGGTGAAGAAGACAGACACATGCTTTTGGTGGAGTGCGGACTCCTGCAGCTTTGGTAGAAGAGGCCCACGCTGCTTTGGGGTACCCCCTTTGGCCGCGTGGCCTGGAAAGCAGGAGAGACTTTGACTGGAACTGGGTACAAAGGACTCTTGCCAGTGGACCATGAGAGGGTACCACAGTACTTTGGATTAACTCGAGATCCTGCACAGTGACACAGCTGACGGTGCCAGCGGTCTGCAACACAGATGTGTGCTCTTTTCCTGATTTACGGTACCCGGAGTTGGGACAGTGGGAGAAGGGAGCGCTGTGTGGGTGTAGGTGTATACATAAAGGGCTTTGCTATTTTAGTGGTGGCATTAGGTCTGAATAGCATTAAATAAACATTTTGTTTCCTTTTCACAAATCTCTGGCATTGAGAGATGTCTTTCCAATTGGTGGCCGACAGAAGAGCCCAGTAGATATTAGTATTTTGTTTTTTGGGGAGGGGCCCCTGTTGTATAGCAGTTTTGGGCATCCCTGGATGGGCCAAATATTGTATTGCCCCTCCCTCGGACCTCTTGTTCAGAAACAGAACCACTACACAGACTTTGGAAATACTCTGCAGGTTGTAGAAAATGTAATAATTTGCATTTAAAAATCAATCAATATTGCGTTCTAGTAGTTCATAGTTTAATATGAATTTAGATAGGAAGGAAGTAAAAACTTAAATATTTTCCTATAGCAGAATGTAATAAATATCATGAAAACAGACATAAACTAGATATATGAATGTACATAATGCAGAATGACAGTTTTAGTAATAGTGGCCAGGGCCAGGTAGATGCTGGCAGGCATAACCTTGTTAAATTCTGCCTCCAACATGTGAGGGTAGAAGAATCTGTCTAGGGAAAATAAAGGAATTAAAGGATCATGGAAAGATGATGGGAAAGGCTAGCCTTGCTCTAAAGAATAGAATGAGTAAGCACACTTTGTTGCAGCAAAACCCAGCGTGTAGAGCAGGACCAATAAAATGCCCTTGGTCCAGTCAAGGTAGTATAAAGTATATAAAATAAAGTGGAGTCACTCAGGTGAACCAAGGTGGCTGCCAGTCAGCCATGGCACTTAGGTTCATGAAGGAAACTATCTAAGTCAAAGCAGATGCATCTGGCAAGGAGACACACCTAATATATCTGCACATGGGGTAAGAATAGTCATGTCTGCAGAGCGAGACCACCTACAAATAGGCTCCTGGAGAAATTCCACACTTGGCATCAGGGGAGCCAAGACACTCATCAAGAGACCCAGAAGAGTGGAGTGCACCACTTTCAAGGTATAACTGAGGCAGGCTCCAGACCACTGCTGATATAACTGAGCTCCACACACCAGACTGCTGCTCCATGCCATGCTGATCTCCCTTGGCATTGGCTGCTAGAGGCCCTGCCCTGCTGGACTGAGGCCTTTGCTTGCCCTACTGACCTCCTGGCCCTGGACATCCTTTCTTGCAAGATGCTGACAGCTCCCTTGACTACTGTGCTGTCCCCCAGACCTGTAGGCTGAGACTCTGGGATTCGGATTCCTTATCCCCCACTGATTACTGTGTGTGTGTATTATATTCCTCTTAGATTGTAATGTATGTTGATGCTCTACTTTGAGTGAACCTGACTTCAATAAAAGCTAGGTGAATAGCACAGTTACTATGTGCTAGCCAAGCAGTTGCCCTGCTGACTTACAGCAAAGACTCTATCACAGACACTCAGCAAGTGAAAAGGCATTGATGGATCAGAATGAATTATTACTCCCTACGAGGCATCTCCATTTCCATTCTGCTCACAATGACATAGTAAAACACACTGTAGTAGGTACTGTTACTGTCTAGGCCATATCTCTACTCCCAACCTCTGGCCTCGCCTATTGTTACAGGGCACAGTACCTTGTACTCTCCCAGAATGCCAATTTAAGGCATTATTGCCTCTTTGCTTTTTTCCCTCAAAGCCACATACTGCATACAGATAAGTCTAATCAGGGCTTTAATGCCCTCGAGGAAAAACATCAGCCAATGGAGGATGAGAGTCTGCAGTAAAATGCTTCAACCTCCTATCCTCAGAGGAAGCCAATTCCACAGAGAATGTTATGGAATTTCTCATAGGATTCACAGGGAGATTGACTCTGTTCATTCACTGGGAAAACCAGTTCTTTATTGACACTATCTGCTCTCTCCTTTATTTTTCCATGCATAGTCTATGGAATAATATCAAATTTCCAAAATCTTGCCGCACACTCTGCTATCAGGGAAACCCAAGCCAAAACACACACTCGGTTTAATCTATATAAGCTCTACTGTACACAAAACTGTCTTATTTTCCCAACTGCACTGTCAGGGAGATTGGGTGGATTGAGAGTTGGAGGACAGGTCATGGAGTTGTTGTCAACTTTATTTTACTGATGAGGGAAAAGCTTTAGATAATCTGAATAATTCTCCCAAAGTCACACAGCTAATAAGTGGCAAAGTCTCCTTTGATGTGCTAAATAGAACCTTGGCAACACAAGAAAAGAATGAATCATTTCCCAAATGAGTTCTGTGTGCTTTAATTTCATGTATAATTTCAATTTAATGTGTCAGATCTTCCTAGTTTAAAACATCTCAGCTAAATCTCATTAATTTGAGCTCCATTAATTTATGCTTTGTGATAACTTTTAAATGAATAAAAAGTTTATTGATTTTCTCTGTAAAACTTATGAAATCCAAGATATACATTTTTCAAAAGATGGAATCATTTCCCCAGTCTCCCCTTTGGGTCTCTTACAGCCATCATCCTTTAATGTTCTGTGATATCCAATAAAAGAAAAAGAACGTTAGGCACAGTGAATTTTAAGATGCTTTGCTGCTCTCACGATGCCCTCTGGCATCATGAAATCAAGCTTGGCTCCATTTCCAGTTACATTCAGAGAAGGAAATGTTCATATATTTTACCAATTTTGCATTTTATTTAACACACACTTATACAGCATTACTATACACCAAACACTACTCTAAGTGTTTTGCAAATAGTAGCTGATTTAATTCGGACAATACCCTCTTGAGGTAATACCATTATCCTCATTTTACAGATGAGAAAACTGAGTTACAGAAAGATTAAGTGATTTGTTCAGTGTCACATAATTGGGAAATGGCTAAACCTGGATTCAAACTCAGGAAACTTGCCTCTAAAGTCAGAAACCAGTGCCCTTATCTGCTAATAGCACTTTTGTTACCGAACAAGAGGTCCGAGGGAGGGGCAACACAATATTCGGCCCACCTAGGGATGCCAAAAACTGCTAAAGAACAGAGACCCCTCCCAAGGACGGAATACTAATATCTACTGGGCTCTTCTGTCCTCCCCCAATTGGAAAGACATCTCTCAATGCCAGAGATTTGTGAAAAGGAAACAAAAATGTTTATTTAATGCTATTCAGGCCTAACACCACCACTACAATAGCAAAGCCTTTTAGGGTATACACCTACACCCACACAGCTCTCCCTTCTCCCACTGTCCCAACTCCAGGTACCGTAAATCAGGAAAAGGGCACACGTCTGTTTTTGAGGCTGCTGGAATCCTCAGCTGTGTCAGGCAGGATCTCTAGTTAATCCAAAATGTTGCAGAAAAATGAAGCGACGAGACACCGAGGGATTCTGGAGTACGAGGTTTATTATTTAACGTGCACGAGCCCAGAAGAGTCAGTCTCCAAATTCTGAGCCCCAAACAAAGGATTCTTGGGGAATATATAGATTAGGGGGTCTTCCTGTCTACATGACAAACATGGGATACAGAAGCAGAATGTGATAACTGTTCTATCAGTGGGGGTGCTAGTTCCAGTCCTACTGACTATCCGGGCTATTTGCTTTCCCAGCGGGGTGCTAGTTCCAGTCCTGACTATGCGGCCACCCGCCCCCCCCAGATGGCCCCATCATTCTCTCTAGGGCGCCTGGGGCCTGGGCAAATAAAGGTTAAACAGAGGTTTTTCAAAGTTTCCCATATCAGAAGTACTATGGTACCCTCTCATGGTCCACTGGCAAGAGTCCTTTGTACCCAGTTCCAGTCAAAGTCTCTCCTGCTTTCCAGGCCTCGTGGACAAAGGAAGCATCCCAAAGCCTCGTGGGCCTCTTCTACCAAAGCTGCAGGGGTTCGCACTCCACCAAAAGTGTGTTGTCTTTCTTCTTCACCTGGCTGCAGGGACCTCCATTCTGGCAAAGCTGCGTGGTTTTTCCCTTTCACCTGGGAAAGAGGGGGTCCACACTCTGCAAAAACCACGTGGCTCCCTCTTTCACCTCACCAAGAGGGGGTCCTCACTCTACTGAAACCGCATGGCTCTCTCCTCATCTGGCTGTAGGGGTCCCCATTCTGCCCCAAATAGCGTGGCCCTCTCCTCACCTAGGCAGTTATCCCCTCATGTCCTGGGGTGAGTCTTTTCCAAGCTCTCACACAGGTGCTTCTCACTCCAGGGCGCAGCCCCTAGTTCCATCCTGGGTCCCCACCACTCCCTTCTTCCTGGCTCAAAACTTAGCCACAGTTATTTAACATATCTATGAAACCAGTTAAAGGTTATAGATATGTTAAATAATCATTCCAGATGTTAGCTGCAAAACTGTTGCTGTGCAAAACAGCTCTCAATGGCCCTGCTCTATTGGTCCCTTCCCCCTGGGGGCGGGGGGGGGGCGGTGAGGACACCTTATATGTCTCTCCAATATTCCTATACACTTTGAATTCTGGACACCATTCCAAATCTTTTTTGGGGGCCCCCCCCGGGCTGCACCCTGTATCACTTTGAAAAATTTTAAAGCCAATCTCATTCAGTCACCATAACAGCCTACAGAACATACTAAACAGTTGATACAGGGTGCAGCCAGGGGGCCCCCAAAAAAAAGATTTAGAAAGGTGTCCAGAATTCAAAGTGTATAGAAATATTGGAGAGACATATAAGATGTCCTCACCACACCCCCACCCCCCGGGGAAGAAACGAATGGAGCCAGGCCATTGAGAGCTGTTTTGCATAGCAACAGTTTTGCAGCTAACCTCTGGAATGATTATTTAACATATCTATAACCTTTAACTGGTTTCATAGAGATGTTAAATAGCTGTGGCCAAGTTTGGAGCCAGGGAGAAGGTTGGGGCAGGGACTCAAGATGGGAACAAGGGGCTGCACTCCTGAATGAGAAGGGCTTGGAAACTCAAGACGGAACTGGGGGACTCAGGAGGATGTAAGTAGGAGCTGCGCTCCTGAGTGAGAAGGGACTCGAGATGGAAATGAGGGGCTGCTCTCCGGAGTGAGAAGGGCTTGGACTCAGGATGTAGCTGAGGGCTGCGCCCCTGAGTGGAAGGGCCGGTGTGTGGGAGCTTGGAAAAGACTTGCTCCGGGACAGAATGGAGATCCCTGCAGCCAGGTGAAGAAGACAGACACATGCTTTTGGTGGAGTGCGGACTCCTGCAGTTTTGGTAGAAGAGGCCCACGCGGCTTTTGGGTGCCCCCTTGGGCTGCGGGGCCTGAAAAGCAAGAGAGACTTTGACTGGAACTGGGTACAAAGGACTCTTGCCAGTGGACCATGAGAGGGTACCACAGTACTTTGGATTAACTCGAGATCCTGCACAGTGACACAGCTGACGGTGCCAGCAGCCTGCAATACAGACGTGTGCTCTTTTCCTGATTTACGGTACCCGGAGTTGGGACAGTGGGAGAAGGGAGCGCTGTGTGGGTGTAGGTGTATACATAAAGGACTTTGATATTTTAGTGGAGGCATTAGGCCTGAATAGTATTAACTAAACATTTTGTTTCCTTTTCACAAATCTCTGGCATTAAGAGATGTCTTTCCAATTGGCGGCGGACAGAAGGGCCCAGTAGATTTTAGTATTTTGTTTTTGGGAGGGGCCCCTGTTGTATAGCAGTTTTGGGCATCCCTAGGTGGGCCGAATATTGTATTGCCCCTCCCTCGGACCTCTTGTTCGGTAACACAGTCATTAGTAAGAAAGGCTGAAGAGGAGGATTTTAAAGTATGCTTTTCAGAGGTGTCCTCATTCTTGATTTTACACAAATAATTAAGAATTAAGGTGCCAGATGCCTCTAGATACTTTTGCGTGATTTTTCAGACTTTTTAAGTCCATGTCACAGTCCTTTAATGAGGAAATATTGTGACAAAGAAAGGCTTTTGTAACAAAGAGAGTATAAGTGCTCTTCATCTGAAAGATAAAAACAAAGAAAGAAAAAGCCAGTGGATTCAGTGTCATTTGCCTATGCATATCATGTGCAAATAATAGGCCAATTCATAGTATAGTCAAAATCTTCACCAGAATTAGGACTGGTACAGCCAGAGGGAGAAGAATTTCTTATTTCTAGTGCTAATGATACAGGGGGCAGCCAAGGGGGGCCCCCAAAAAATATTTGGAATGGTGTCCAGAATTCAAAGTGTATAGGAATATTGGAGAGACATATAAGCTGTCCTCACCCCCCCAGGGGGAAGGGCTGAATGAAGCAGGGCCATTGAGAGCTATTTTGCATAGCAACAGTTTTGCAGCTAACCTCTGGAATGATTATTTAACATATCTATAACCTTTAACTGGTTTCATAGATGTGTTACATAGCTGTGGCCAAGTTTTGAGCCAGGGAGAAGGGAGTGGCTTCCACTCAGGATGTACCTAGGGGCTGCGCCCCTGAGTGAGAGCCCCTGCATGAGAGCTTGGAAAAGACTGGCTCCAGGACATGAGGGGAGAACTGCCCAGGCTGGGAGAGAGCCACGCGGTTTGGGGCAGAGTGAGGACCCCTGCAGTCATGTAGGGGAGAGCCATGCGGTTTCAGCAGAGTGAGGACCCCCTCTTGGTGAGGTGAAAAGAGGGAGCCACATGGTTTTGGCAGGGTGCGGACCCCCTCTTTCCCAGATGAAAGGGAAAACCACGCAGCTTTGCCAGAATGGAGATCCCTGCAGCCAGGTGAAGAAGAAAGCCACATGCTTTTGGTGGAGTGCGAACCCCTGCAGCTTTGGTAGAAGAGGCCCACGCGGCTTTGGGGTGCCCGCTTTGGCCGCGTGGCCTGGAAAGCAGGAGAGACTTTGACTGGAACTGGGTACAAAGAACTCTTGCCAGTGGACCGTGAGAGGGTACCACAGTACTTTGGATTAACTAGAGATCCTGCCTGACACAGCTGACGATACCAGCGGCCTCAAACACAGACGTGTGCTCTTTTCCTGATTTACGGTACCCAGAGTTGGGACAGTGGGAGAAGCAGGAGCTGTGGGTGTAGGTGTATACCCTAAAGGACTTTGCTATTTTAGTGGGGGCGTTAGGCCTGAATAGCATTAAATAAACATTTCGTTTCCTTTTCACAAATCTCTGGCATTGAGAGATGTCTTTCTGATTGGCGGCGGACAGAAGAGCCCATTAGATATTAGTATTCTGTCCTTGGGAGGGGCCTCTGTTCTTTAGCAGTTTTTGGCATCCCCAGGTGGGCCACATACTGCCCCCTGGCAGTATGAGGGGGTGGGCCTCCCCCTCAAACCTCTTGTTCAGTAACTCTAAGGCAAATAATTGTCAAACTGTGAAAATGAGTTATTTTGCAGATTAATTCCTCCTGATCCAAAATGTATTTGTGGATTTTATGTCTTGAGGAGGAAAACAACTTCTCTTTTCTGTTCTAGGTTTGATGGCTGGTCTAATAATTAAATTGGCATAAGACAGATTAACAGGAGCAAAATAAATTTAATTATGTACCCACAGGAGTCCCACAAAGACATGAGACTGCCGGGCATGGAGATAATTGAGGCTTCTATACCATCTTAAAACTCAGGAGAAAGGGCTATGGCTCTCAGGCATCAAAAGGCAGGAAGACATTTCACAGAGATCTGAGAAAAGCAGATATTTGGTCAACAGATGCTTGCCTGGCCTTGCAGATAAGTCTTTCTGATATAAAAAGTTATCTTTGGTAATACCTCTCTTTCTGCGCCAGGCCCTCTGTGTCAGTTGTTTGAGGCAGAAGAGAGGAGAGCTTCTTCTCAGTTGTGCTGTTTCTCTGTTGCCTTCAGCTCAAAACAACCCACTGACAAAGTGGCACATTTTGGGCGTGGCTCTTTTCTGTCCCCTCTCATGTGCCGGGTTCTTATTTCCACAAAGTTTCTTGTCAAAGCATTTAGATTTTTCTAAAGTAAATTATCTAGTCATATTATTGTTCAATAACTAGTTTTTCTATATATTCTTTTAATTTGAAAAAATTGCTTTCTTCTTTAAGTGTTCTTGCTCTCTGATTGTTTTCCTAAGCCTCAATGACACTTCTCCACAGTTAGGCTAGATTTTTAAAAAATCTAATTGTACAAATTAAGGCAGCTAGAATGTGGTTTATCCTCTTAAACTATTACTGTCCTTAGTAAATGATTCTTTAGAGTTCTGGGGGGGAAAAAAAGATTAACACACTGAACAGACCACCTAGCTTGCAAGGGAGTGATATTCCTTACTCATTGTGATTTACTAAGAAAATGCTATTGTTGTTGGCAGAAATGGAGCCTTGTGGTGTCATGATAAAAAGCATTTTCAGGGATCCACAAGGGAGGATGAGATCTGGTGGTAAGATTTATTTGGGTGCTCAATGCAAAATCAAAGTGTGCCCCTCCTGGGTTTTCAAGGTCCCCTTTCTGTCCATCCTGATACAGGGTGCAGCCAGGGGGGCCCCCAAAAAAGATTTGGAATGGTGTCCAGAATTCAGTGTATAGGAATATTGGAGAGACATATAAGATGTCCTCACCCCCCCAGGGGGAAGGTACCAATAGAGCAGGGACATTGAGAGCTGTTTTGCATAGCAATAGTTTTGCAGCTAACCCCTGGAATGATTATTTAACATATCTATAACCTTTAACTGGCTTCATAGATATGTTAAATAGCTGTGGCCAAGTTTTGAGCAAGGGCGAAGGGAGTGGCTGGGACTCAGGATGTAACTAGAGGCTGCGCTCCTGAGTGAGAGCACATGCCAGAGCTTGGAAAAGATGGGCTCCAGGACATGAGGGGATAACTGCCCAGGTGAGAGGGAAAACCACGCAGCTTTGCCAGAATGGAGATCCCTGCAGCCAGGTGAAGAAGAAAGACACATGCTTTTGGTGGAGTGCGAACCCCTGCAGCTTTGGTAGAAGAGGCCCACATGGCTTGGGGTGCCTCCTTTGGCCAAGTGGCCTGGAAAGCAGGAGAGGCTTTGACTGGAACTGGGTACAAAGGACTCTTGCCAGTGGACCATGAGAGGGTACTACAGTACTTTGGATTAACTAGAGATCCTGCCTGCACAGTGATACAGCTGATGGTGCTAGCAGCCTGCAACATAGACGTGTGCTCTTTTCCTGATTTACGGTACCCGGAGTTGGGACAGTGGGAGAAGCGAGTGCTCTGTGGGTGTAGGTGTATACCCTAAAGGACTTTGCTATTTTAGTGGTGGCATTAGGCCTGAATAGCATTAAATAAACATTTTGTTTCCTTTTCACAAATCTCTGGCATTGAGAGATGTCTTTCCAATTGGCGGCGGACAGAAGAGCCCAGTAGATATTAGTATTCTGTCCTTGGGAAGGGTCCCTGTTCTTTAGCAGTTTTTGGCATCCCCAGATGGGCCAAATATTGTATTGCCCCTCCCTCAGACCTCTTGTTCTGTAACAATCCCATCATGGAAAAAGTCCAACTGTGTTTTCAGAAAGGGCCAAACAAAGGCCAATGTCCAGAGTTCTGCTTCATATTAAAGCTTAGTTCTTTGGAGCCCACACAGTCTGCTCTAGGCCCCACTAACTGCTAGATCTGCATGGCTGCATGTGTTCCCAGACAAGAGAGAATGCAAGAACAAACAGGGAAAGTGAGGGTCAATGAGCAAGATAGATGGGGGAGAGGGAGAGAGAGAGGGCTTGTCTTTGTTCCCCTGGGATTATATCTGGGAGCTTTTTCAAAATAACCAATCAATTTTCCAAGCTTTTGTGTGTTTATGATGGGCTCCCCCTAGTTAGAATGACAGGCCTCTATAGTCAACCACCTCCCCTTCTGCCCCACACAACAATCCAGTACCTGAGGGGCAGTAGTGGTCCTGGGGAGATTTCCTTTGCTTCCTAGGATTAAATCTCCTGGGCAGCAGTCCCCTGGAGTGTGTGAATGAGTCTGTAAATACTGTAGCTTCCTGGCTACTCAAGCAGACTTAAGCTCCCCAGTTTATTAAACTCAAATGTCTAATTCCCTTTGCTGTACTTCATATTAATAACTAGTTAACTCCCTACAGTAACACTATGAAGAATAATATCCCCAAGATGGGGCAGAATTATTTAATGGTGCACTAACACTGATTTTACTGATTTGACTTTGATTTGATTTTCTAACCCTGTGTTTTGTGATGGCGTCATGTTCTTATTAGGGTTATAATATAATGTTAGAAGTTGTGACAAAAATAGTAACATCCAACTTGTTCATTTTACATGTACTAAAACAGAATCCCAGAAAGTTTAAATGAATGTTTTTCCTTGCTTCCAATCTAGTGTTCTGTCCCATAAGCATCTTCTCTCATTGATTATGATATGTTGTTTCTCTTCAAACAGAAGCTCTTTGGTGGAACTAAATGTATATTAAAATGTATGTATAAATAAAACATTCACAAGTATTAATTAATCATGATGATAAAGTAAACATTAGTAAAATTTCACATTTATATATCTAATAAAACACTAGTTGATAGTTTCAGGTTAAATTCCACATAACAAGGATATTTTTTAGATATGTCTATTTTATTATTTGATATTGATTTTGTAAACACAACTCTTTTGGGCAGCATTTATACTTTTCTTATACTTTTAAACTGTAGTATTAGCCCTGGCTGGTGTAGCTCAGTGGATTGAGCACGGGCCTGTGAACCAGACAATCGTGGTTTGATTCCCAGTCAGGGCACATGCCTGGGTTGCAGACCAGTTCCCTTCAGGCCAGTTCCCAGCAGGGGACGCACGAAAGGCAACCATACATTGATGTTTCTCTTCCTCTCTCCTTCCCTTCCCCTCTAAAAATAAATAAATAAAATCTTTAATAATAAATAAATAAGTAAACTGTAGTATTTATTTGGATATATAATGCAGAGCACAAATGAAGGAGTTTTTTAAGCAACCACATATTTGTTTATTCTGACCAGTAGCATAGAATAAATACATAAATTAAATTAGGGACATAAAAGAGTTCTGCACAGGAAGAAAATGTGTTCCAGGTGAAAACTGATATAACAGGAAGTGTTCATGTTACCGAACAAGAGGTCCGAGGGAGGGGCAATACAATATTCGGCCCACCTAGGGATGCCCAAAACTGCTATACAACAGGGGCCCCTCCCAAAAACAAAATACTAATGTCTACTGGGCTCTTCTGTCCAACACCAATTGGAAAGACATCTCTTAATGCCAGAGATTTGTGAAAAGGAAACAAAATGTTTAGTTAATGCTATTCAGGCCTAATGCCTCCACTAAAATATCAAAGTCCTTTAGGGTATACACCTACACCCACACAGCGCTCCCTTCTCCCACTGTCCCAACTCCGGGTACCGTAAATCAGGAAAAGAGCACACGTCTGTGTTGCAGGTCGCTGGTATCGTCAGCTGTGTTGCCGTGCAGGATCTCTAGTTAATCCAAAGTACTGTGGTACCCTCTCATGGTCCACTGGCAAGAGTTCTTTGTACCCAGTTCCAGTCAAAGTCTCTCTTGCTTTTCAGGCCACTCGGCCAAAGGGGGTACCCCAAAGCCGCGTGGGCCACTTCTACCAAAGCTGCAGGAGTCCGCACTCCACCAAAAGCATGTGGCTTTCTTCTTCGCCTGGTTTTTCCCTTTCACCTGGGAAGTTATCCCCTCATGTCCCAGAGCCAGTCTTTTCCAAGCTCTCACACACCTGCCCTTCCACTCAGGGGCGCAGCCCCTCATTACCTTCTGAGTCCAAACCATTCTCACTGGCTCCAAACTTGGCCACTGCTATTTAACATATCTAAGAAACCAGTTAAAGGTTATAGATATGTTAAATAATCATTCCAGAGGTTAGCTGCAAAACTATTGCTATGCAAAACAGCTCTCAATGGCCCTGGCTCTATTCATCTGTTCCCCCGGGGGTGGGGGGGTGGTAAGGACATCTTATATGTCTCTCCAATATTCCTATACACTTTGAATTCTGGACACCATTCCAAATCTTCCCTGGGCCCCCCCCCCTTGGCTGCACCCTGTATCATTCACATGCACAGAGAAAGACTATGCCATACAAAAGGTGGAGAACTCTGACAAGAGTCAAAGGATCATAATGTGTTGTTAAAAAAGAAAATTCAACCAAGTAAATTCGAAGATCTAATTGACTTTATTAAGCTATTTATTAATTGGGCAGCATACCATCTAGGAACTAGAAGGATGATCCAAAGAGATGTATAAAATGGAAGAATTTTATGGGAAGAAGGTTGGGGCAAGGGAGCTAGAAACAAACAAAAAAGATTATTTTCACATCAGGACATCTTAGTTTAGGAGGAAGGGAATGGCAAGGGTTTTTTATCATGCAGATTGCTCCTTCTTTCTAAGGTTGGGGTGGGGGAGGATGGAAATGGAGAGAGTCTGCATGACATACCTCATTGGTGTTGACGAGAAAATTCCAGACTGGATGATTAAGACTATGTTTCTGGGAGAGGTTAAAACCGCAATTAGATCAAGTAATAAATCTAGACTTGGTGTCATGGGCTTTAGCACAATTGATGCCATTTTGGGTCTGTGGTTTTCTTTTTAATAGTGTCCATCAAACCATAGAAATGCCTACCACCCATGCTAGCAAGCAGAATCCAAATTGGCAGGACTGAAGATGTGTGTTAATCTATCAGAGCCTGATGTCGATAAATGTCTGTATTAAGCCACTAGCTTTCCTTGCACTTGATCCTGTGTTGATCAGGCAACCTTGAGAAAATTTGCTTTCCATCTAAAGAAAGGGAATGCACTAATCTGATCATTCAGTGCAAATCTGCCCTTCACTGGACAATTTTTCTTGTAATATTATTGGTCTCTTGTGAGTTGACTTAGACAATTTAATCTTTATGATTTTAAATAGTTCTGTAGTGAATCTAAACATTTATATGCTATAAAACCAAGAGACATAGGTCATATTGATACAGGGTGCAGCCAGGGGGCCCCCAAAAAAAGATTTGGAATGGTGTCCAGAATTCAAAGTGTATAGGAATATTGGAGAGACATATAAGATGTCCTCACCGCCCCCCCCCCAGGGGGAACGGATGAATGGAGCAGGGCTATTGAGAACTGTTTTGCATAGCAATAGTTTTGCAGCTAACCTCTGGAATGATCATTTAGCATATCTATAACCTTTAACTGGTTTCACAGATATGTTAAATAGCAGTGGCCAAGTTTGGAGCCAGGGAGAAGGGAGTAGCAGGGGACTCAGGCCGTAACAGGGGGCTGTGCTCCTGAGTGAGGTGCCTGCAAGAGATCTTGGAAAGGACTGGCTGCAAGACATGAAGGGCCCCCGCTTGGCCAGATGAAGGGAGAGCCACGCGGTTTCAGCAGAGTGAGGACCTCCTCTCAGTGAGGTGAAAGAGGGAGCCATGTGGTTTTGGCAGGGTGTGGACCCCCTCTTTCCCAGGTGAAAGGGAAAAACCACGCAGCTTTGCCAGAATGGAGATCCCTGCAGCCAGGTGAAGAAGACAGCCACATGCTTTTGGTGGAGTGCGGACTCCTGCAGCTTTGGTAGAAGAGGCCCACGTGGCTTTGGGGTGCCCCCTTTGGCCGCGTGGCCTGAAAAGCAAGAGAGACTTTGACTGGTACTGGGTACAAAGGACTCTTACCAGTGGACCATGAGAGGGTACCACAGTACTTTGGATTAACTCGAGATCCTGCACAGTGACACAGCTGACGGTGCCAGTGACCTGCAACACAGACGTGTGCTCTTTTCCTGATTTACAGTACCCAGAGTTGGGACAGTGGGAGAAGGGAGCATTGTGTGGGTGTAGGTGTACAACCTAAAGGACTTTGATATTTTAGTGGTGGCATTAGGCCTGAATAGCATTAAATAAACATTTCGTTTCCTTTTCACAAATCTCTGGCATTGAGAGATGCCTTTCCAATTGGCGGCGGACAGAAGAGCCCAGTAGATTTTAGTATTTTGTTTTTGGGGAGGGGCCCCTGTTATATAGCAGTTTTGGGCATCCCTAGGTGGGCCGAATGTTATATTGCCCCTCCCTCGGACCTCTTGTTCGGTAACAATATTGTGGTTAATTCACAAAGATAAAGGCATTTCATGAGACATTTTGCAAACTGTCCATCTAGCTTTCTGCATGGACAATAAAATCTTTCCAGTTGTTTTAATTTCAGGTTTCTAGAATAGATATTCTACTTTTTACGTATGTTTTTGTTTTTAAAATCAAAATACCTAATTCATAAGTGTTACCAAACAGAGGTCCGAGGGAGGGGCAGTATGTGGCCCACCTTGGGATGCCAAAAACTGCTACAGAACAGGGGATCCTCCCAAGGACAGAATACTAATATCTACTGGGCTCTTCTGTCCGCCGCCAATTGGAAAGACATCTCTCAATGCCAGAGATTTGTGAAAAGGAAACGAAATGTTTATTTAATGCTATTTAGGCTTAATGCCTCCACCAAAATATCAAAGTCCTTTAGGGCATACATCTACACCCACACAGCTCCTGCTTCTCCCACTGTCCCAACTCCGGGTACCGTAAATCAGGAAAAGAGCCACTGGCACCATCAGCTGTGTCACTGTGCGGGCTCTAGAGTTAAACCAAAAATCATGGGCCACTTCTACCAAAGCTGCAGGGGTCCACAATCCACCAAAAGCATGTGTCTTTCTTCTTCACCTGGCTGCAGGGATCTCCATTCCGGCAAAGCTGCATGGTTTTCCCTTTCACCTGGGAAAGAGGGGATCCGCACCCTGCCAAAACCACGTGGCTCCCTCTTTCACCTGGGCAAGAGGGGACCCTCACTCTGTTGAAACTGCTTGGCTTTCCCCTTAATGGCTGCCACATCTGGCTTTCAAATCCTTGCATCCATCTTCTTCTGTACCCCTATTTTCGACTCCTCCCAAGAAATACCGACACCTGCCAGTATTTCTGTATTATTACACGTTTACTGGGCTGCCATCGTTAGTCTGGGCAGTTACCATCCCATGTTCTAGAGCCAATCTTCTCCAAACTCTCACGCAGGCACAGGTGCTGTAACTTGGAGGACCTGCCCCCAGTTACATCCTGGGGGAGGTGACTTCATCCCCCTAGCTCCAAGCCTGGCCACAGCCAATTAACATATCCAAGTGACCCAACAAAGGCTATACATATGTTAAAAGACCGTGCCATTAGCTGCAAGGCTGTGGCTGTACAAAACAGCCCTGCGTGTTCCTGCTCCATGTGTCCCTTTCCCCAACTCACACCTGTGAGGGGGGAAAGGGATGAGGACATCTTATATGTCTCTCCATTATTCCTATACACTTTGAATTCTGGACACCATTCCAAATCTTTTTTTGCCCCCCTCCGGCTGCACCCTGTATCATAAGCACACCACCAGTACTTTTATCACTACAGTTTTTTGTGCCTACGATTCTGTAAAATCATCCAAATTAATGTAAGACCTGGTGTTACTTTTAACTGAAAGCTGTGGACTATTATGCTTTTGCAATACTTTTGCAAACTTCCAAGTTTGACATTTATTATTATCTTAAGGTTCTGGTTACCTGAGATATTGTTGTTTTTGGTATGAAAATACAGGTCCTAACAAAGGATATAATAACTTTTTTTGATAGATCACAGCTATTTTCCTGAGCCTTCTATGGAGGTAAGACAGAATCAATGTACTGATGATAATGGCTATATTTTATCAAGACTCCTGAATTATTTATAATAAAATTTGATGACTAATTAGCAGCTCGAATAAAACTTTATTTGTAAAATTAAATTATACTTTCCAGCTAATGGAAATCTGTATATTCTATACTTTGCACTTGTAATATTGTGATCTAAATGACCAAAATATATTTCTTATAAATATATGCTCTTCATAAAAAATGGGAAAAGGACTTGAACAGACACTTCTCCAAAGAGGACATACAGAATATCCAGAGACACATGAAGAGATGCTCAATATCGTTAGCTATCAGAGAGATGCAAATTAAAACCACAATGAGATACCACTTTACACCAGTCAGGATGGCTATCATAAACAAAGCAACAAACAACAAATGTTGGAGAGGTTGTGGGGAAAGGGGGTCCTTAGTTCACTGTTGGTGGGATTGCAGACTGGTACAACCATTATGGAAAACAGTATGGAATTTTCTCAGAAAAATAAAAATCGACCTGCCTTTTGAGCCAGCAATTCCGCTGCTAGGATTATATCCCAAGAATCCTAAAAGATCAATTTCAAAGAACCTATGCACCACAATGTTCATAGCAGCACAATTGACAATAGCCAAGAGTTGGAAGCAACCTAGGTGCCCATCAGTAAATGAATGGATCCAAAAATTGTGGTACATATGCACAATGAATTCTATGCAGCAGAGAGAAAGAAGGAGCTACTACCCTTTGCAACAACATGGATGGAACTGGAAAGCATTATGCTGAGTGAAATAGGCCTGGCATTGAAGGACAAATACCATATGATCTCACCTTTAACAGGAAGCTAAATAAAATAAACAAGCAAATAGAATAAAAACAAAGACACTGAAATAGAGAACAAGTGGGCAGCGACCAGAGGGGAGAGGGAAAGGAATTTAAGGGGAAAAACGGGGAGGGATTTTGAAGAACAAGTATGAAAGACACAGGGATGAGGACTGTGGGTGGGGGGAATGGGAGGGAGGTGGGGAGACGGGGCAGAGGGGGGGGGGGCTGGGTTGGGAGAAATTGACAAAAAAAACTGTACTTGAAAAATAACTAAATAAATTAAAATTAAAATTAAATATATATATATATATATATATATATATATATATATATATATGCTCTTCATCATGGTTCCTAGCTCACAGCTCCTCAAATCCTTGGAATTTTCTGGGCCAAAGGAGCAAGGAGAGCGTCTTTTGTTAACAATATTTGGTCTCTTGTATTCAATTTTTAAAATTGCTTCATATGCATAAAGGTGAAATGGGTGTCATATAATTCATAACAATTTCCTTTCAACAACAATTGGGTATATGTTAATGAAACCAATATTGGAAAAAACCTAAGGGTGGAAGCTTGTTGCCAGGGAAACCAACCGTGACTAGAGGGTTGGAACTTTCACTCTCACCCCAGGATTTTCTGGTAGGGAGGAGGGGCTGGAGGTTGAATCAATCACTAATGGCCAATGTTTTAATCATTTATGGCTTACGTAATGAAGTCTCCATAAAAGTCAAAAGAACTGAGTACAGAAAGTTTCCAGGAGATTTTAGGAATGTGGCCACCTGGAGAGGTCCTGGAAATTCCTTTTCCCTTTCCCCACACCTTGCCCTAAGCATCTCCTCCACGTGGCTATTCCTGAGTTATGCCCCTTTGTCATAAACCAGTGATCTAGCAATGTTTCTCCAAGTTAAGCTAAACAACAAAACAAACAAGCAAACAGAATAAAAACAAAGACATTGAAATAGAGAACAAGTGGGCAGTGACCAGAGGGGAGAGGAAAGGGAATTTAAGGGAAAAATGGGGAAGGATTTGGAGGAACAAGTATGAAAGACACAGGGATGAGGACTGGGGGGGGGGGCAATGGGAGGGACGTGGGGAGACAGGGCAGGGGGGGCTGGGATGGGAGAAACTGACAAAAAACTGTACTTGAAAAATAACTAAATAAAATTTTAAAAAGTGTTTCTCCAAGTTTGGTGAGCTACTCTAACCAATTAACCAAACTTAGTCATTCTGTCAGAAATAGAGGTCATAACCCAGGCTAGCAGCTGGCATCTAAAATGGGTGTGAGAGGAAGTTTCGTAGGTCTGAGACCTTAACCTGTAGAATCTGATGCTATCTCCAGGTAGATAGCGTCAGAATTGAATTGAAAGGTGGTGTGAGAAGAACCCCTCATTGGAATTTGGTGCAGAGCCCAAATAGCAACATACCAAAAAAAACCCTTATCTTCTTAATAAACATGCATCAAAACATATTATCCATTTTCCCTGTCTATCACTAAATCAACTGTATAAAATAACTTTTTAAAATTCATTTTATTAAAGTACAGTTGGCATATAATATTATATTAGTCACAGATGTACATGGTGATTTGACATTTATATATCATATGATGTGATTATCACAATAATTCTAGCAACCATCTGTTCCATACAGTTATTACAATATCGACTATTTTCTAATATTATACATTACATCCCTTTGACTTATTTTATAACTGGAAGTATGTACCTCTTATTCCTCTTTACCTTTCTTACCCAGTCCCCTCATCCCACTCCCCTCTGGCAACTTTCTAAAAGAAGTTTTTGCCATGATAGAAATGTTCATATAGAATACAGTATCACCAATATGGTTTCCCTAGCCACAGATAACTACTGAGTACCAGAAATGTTTCTTGTACAATGGAAGAACTGAATTTTAAATGTTATTTATTTTTATCAATTTAAAAAGTCATATGTGGCCAGGGGTACTGTGTTAGACAGCACAATTCTGTGGTACTTAGAGAGAGACTAGAATGTTATCTTATAAATGCACTGATGGGACTAATTTTAAAATAAAACTATGAGAAAATTAGGACATGCATTTGTAAACAACTGAGTGAAATCCTTACATATGTCAAACTATATTTTTCATTAACTTGAAACTACCTTGGGACTCAATATTATAAGACAGTTTTTGTACTCTTATTTTGAATAGATAGTATCACTACTTTATATATTAAATACTTTTTCTTATATTAAAGATTGTGGGGATCTCTGACCATTAAAATTATGTTTTTACACTTCAATTATATTTCCCAATCTTGCCTAAGCAATTATTGTTAAGAATATAAAAGATACTGTGGATAGCTGCCAACTGTATTAAGTGAAAGGAATTCCAGTTACACAACGTAACGTAATAATGAAAAATATCTCTTCTCTCTCAGACAGAGATCCCCATAATGATTAACACAAGAAATAATTGAAATGGAGACAAATGCCTTTGAACAACAATTAATTAATTAATTAATTTTTTAAAAATAATAGAAAAGAATATATATAAAGAGAAGATATTATTCATATGTGTGTATATATCATAATCTTGTTTTTTCACTCAAAATACTTTATTCAATGACAGAATTTCTCAGTACAGTTTACACTATCCCAAAGGAGGTTAAAAAAAGGCATAAAAAGGGAGGGAGGGAGATACAACTAAAGAAAATTCTAACCAATACGACTTATAATTATAGCTTTCATTATGTCCTCTTTCAGTGATTTATTCACAATTTTATACTTGCATTTTTGATGAATATCCAGGTTGTTCAAAGAAGGACTGAATGCTCCAAGCCAGGTTCATTTATTTCTCACGATGCCCCTCTTTTGATTTGGAGTCTTTCTTCTCCTGGAGTCCTAGGAAATCTGCATCAGCCTCTAGTATAGTTGTGTCTATTGCCGGCCACATAAACCTAGATGTAAGTTCAAGATCTAATGGTTGCAGATGGACTGTGGTTCTTTTTTTCTTAAAGATTTTATTTATTTATTTATCTTTAGAGAGGAAGGGAAGGAGAGAGGGAGAGATACATCAATGTGTGGTTGCCTCCCATATGTTCCCTGCTGGGAACTGGCCTGCAACCCAGGCATGTGCCCTGACTGGGAATCGATCCATGGAGCCTTGGTTTGCAAGCCCACGCTCAATCCACTGAGCTATGCCAGCCAGGCCTGGACTGTGGTTCTTAACTGGTATCTCTCTCCACCCACTTCTAGCTTTTTACACACACACTGAAGCTTGCCACCAAAATCTGTTAAAAATACCCTTCTCCATAACATAAAAGATTCATCCAATGATTACTTTATCTTTGGCAGGTCACATCAGTGGGAGAGGAGAATGTCTCAGCATAGACAGGAAGGATTCCACACTTTTCAAAGGGTTGGTTGTCCACCAAAGTTCCACCTTCTACTGCAGCTCAGCTCCAGAGCACTGGCTAAGCCACCTGGGCACATTCTTCACTCCATGGACTCAGAATGGACTTGCGGGCCACTTTCAGTGCCTGCACCTAGACAGGGCCAAAAGAAGAGGACCACGAGCAGGAACTGACTCTGGGTAGTCAAGGCACAGGTCTGACACAATGCCTCCCTGAGGTCTGCACAACTTCTGACCTAGTCCTGGTAATTTTAAAGAACTATCTTCTGTCTTCCACATGTGTAGTGTCAGTGTGTGCATTTATATATGACAAATCCTACCCATTATCTCCAAATGCCTTATTGCCAGAGGCTTCTAAGTAAGAATGTTATAAGAATAAATGGGAAGGGTGAGGAAATAGGGTAGGAACCTAGTAAATGTGTTTACCTCCCCTACTTGATTTTTCTTCCAGCCTGATGAGGCAGATATTAGAGGAGAAGCAGGAAAAAGTAAATAAGTAGGCTGAACTAAAAGATTGGACTGGGCTGGTATGTAGTAGACAGAGAGAACTGGGTTGTGTGATATTGAAGCTTTCCAGGATATCGTTGATTACTTAACTCTGGAATTGGCATATCAAATGCTACACAGGTCACTGACAACTGTGCAAACCCTAGCTAGATGCAATGCCTAGACAGTATTGCAGTAGCTTCATTGGACCTTAATATTCAGATTTCCAATTCTGCAGGAGTGGTTAGAAGGAAGGTGGGAAATTGTAAACTTATTGCATGATCTAGTCTCAGAGGAAAAGCTTTTACAATAAACTCTAACTCCTAAAGGCTTATATAAACTAATTCATGATAGGCTTGAAAAGGATGTGGTTCAGCGGGGTGAGTGTTGGCCTGCAAACTGAAAGGACATGGGTTCAACTCCCAGTAACACATGCCTGGGTTGTGGGCCAAGTCCCCAGCTTGGGGCATGCAAGAAGCAACCATAGTTTCTCTTCCTCTCTTTCTTCCTCCCTTCCCCTCTCTCTAAAAATAAATAAGTAAAATCTTAAAAAAAAAAAAAAAACAGGAGGAGAAGGGAGAGTAAAACAGGCTGCCCATCTAATTGGTACCACTGGCAGGTGAGTAACTTAGGGATCCAATAAGTCTTTCTAAGTTTAAATTATACATTTTCATGAAAAATGAATCAGTGTTCTGGTAATATTGAATAACATGATGAGGCACTATCACTTTTTATTCTCTTGTTCCTACAACAAGTATTTATTTTTCACATACAAAGAGCTGGGCACTATGCTAGTTGCTAGGTTTAGAATGTGAAAGAATAGAGACAAATGGCTTATCTTCATGGAAGTTAAGGTTTAGTGGTAGAGATAGTCATTAAGGAAATAAACACAAAATAAATCTACGATTATAAATTGTGATAAATTTTTTGCAAGAATATACAAAGATGAGGTCCAAAATGATATCAGGGAGAAAATAGTAATATTTGGGGGTTAAGAAAATACTGTTTTGAGAAAGTGACAATTAGGCTGAGGTATGAAACATAAGAAAGGGGTTACTGTGGGCAAGAGTGAAAGGGATGTATCATTCCAGAAAGGAAACACAGTAACTTTATAATAAGAGCAATTCAGAGGTATTGTTCAAACAATTGGCATTATAAGACATTAGAATTGCTTTAAATAATGCAAATCCATCATTTTTTCTAAAAATTGTCCAACTTTAATTTTATTCTCAAGCCACCATACTAATTTTCTAAAGTATTATTTCAAATATCTTTCAAGATTCAAAGGTTTATTGTAATGTATTGATTATATCCTTTGTTCAAATTTCAGTTATGAGCATTTAATATTGAATGTTCTCTTTTAATTATGTCATTGTCATTAGATTAGAAGAATGTTTTCCTAGCTAGTAGTTCAAAAAATTTTATAGACTTTTATGGTGTTAAATAACCACTTATTTAAACTGCTTTCCAGTCGATAGTCCATCTAGTAGAACCTTTCTAATTCTATCAGATAAACTACAAAAAAGAACATAGGCATTCCAGATTGGAACGTCTTGATAGGAAATATTTTTTAAAGAGATTTTCCTTAGCTAAAATTTCTTTAAAATTTTTTTCGAGTATCAGAAGATTAAAGCAAAATCCACTCTTTGATGTAGGGTAGAGTAGGTGGCACTTTGGTCTTGTACATCATTTTGTTAAACAATATTCTTCAAGTGGCACCATCTTTTGTACATAGGTGGCAGATTTGTAGCAGAGTGGCATCCAGAAATCATTGCAATTGCAGCCGGATTTCACACAATTTTTGAAAAGTATTCTCAGTTCAAGGATCTCAAAAAACACTTTTTAATGGTAAATTACTCTCACAATATTCCCCTCTGTAAACTGCAAAACACTGTAGCACAGAGAGCAATAGTTTACCAGGATCCAGTTTCGATTTTCATAGTCAACAATTTTGTTGGCTATCTACTAAATGATGACCCCTTTGCTGGAGGCAGTGAAGAATGTCAAGGGCAATAAAAGACAAGTTTCCTGGTCAGCTGTCTGATTTAATGGAAGAACTAAAGAAAATTATGCATTTGTCGAAAACATTTACAGAGCCAATTATAGATGTTTCCATTAAGTGCTTAAGTGTTAAACTGGTAAAAAAAAAAAAAAGCTAAATGAAGAGGTTTCTTTGTATAATTAGAATTACTGGTTTTGAGAATTAAAACCAGTAATTCTAATTAGAATTAAAGTTTTTTAATGAGTGAGGCAGATGACTTTGACACTGCAAAGTGTGGATGACATTCTAGGTAGATTATATGGCATATTTAGTGATATCGAGGCCAAAGCAAACATAGTTTCTGTGGGAGTTAGTCTGCAGGATTGTCAAATATTGCCAAGAGCTGGATAGTCTTAAATCAAGCAGAATAACAGGCCCTTGGTTAAAGGAAAGGTTTCTGGCACTAGGAAAACTGAAATAATTTTAAGGGCAAAGATCAAAATGACACAAAGGTAAAATTCTTACTATACAATGTTTCAAAAATTAGATGATAAAAGGGGAAAGAAAAATATACAGAAGAGCCCTGGCTGGTGTAGCTCAGTGGATTGAGCGCGGGCCTGCGAACCAGACAATCGCAGTTCGAATCCCAGTCAGGGCACATACCGGGGTTGCAGGCCGGTTCCCTGCAGGCCAGTTCCCAGCAGGAGACGCACAAAAGGCAACCATACACTGATGTTTCTCTCCCTCTCTCTTTCCCTTCCCCTGTAAAGATAAATAAATAAAATTAAAAAAAAAAAATATATATATATATATATACAGAAGATATCAGTAAGAACACTTTAGTGACACTTTACGCATTGGGCAGTAGTGGGAATGCAGAATGGAATTTTGGGAAGACTGTTATTAGAATCAGTCATAAAAAATTTGGAGAAATTATTCAGTTCACTTTCACTCTTCATCAAATTTTAAGTGTGGAAATGAAGTACACGTTCAGGTACTGTTGTATTAATTAAGAGGTACTTCTATGAAACAGAGATAGAAACAGAAATATAAAATGTTAATAATTGGTTCAGCTGATTATATTTTAATAGAACAATGTAGAGTTTACAGAAATTTTACTGGGACATAATTCCCTGTGCCCCTGTTCAGTTCACCAAGTTCCTCTCTCTTGTCTTATCATGTACTCATAGATTCCTTGACTGACATTAAGAACATTGGCCTGAAGCAAAAATTCTTAGAATTCTAACAAAAATAAGAATATCCATGACAAACTAATTTTAAACTTACCATTCCTATAGTATGATCTTATTTACAAATTATTCATTCATTTATTAACTCAAGCAATTCTCATAACATACCCTGTATTATATAGTATTAATATTCCATTTGTATAAACATTAATTTATCTTTATTATTTGACTTCCC
The DNA here is from genome assembly GCF_021234435.1 of Artibeus jamaicensis. Classification (NCBI taxonomy): domain Eukaryota; kingdom Metazoa; phylum Chordata; class Mammalia; order Chiroptera; family Phyllostomidae; genus Artibeus; species Artibeus jamaicensis. The sequence continues at coordinate 1,115,779 of NW_026522028.1, read as the reverse complement.
CATTAAACTCAAAAACATAATAAATACATATAAGAAAGTAGTAAAATAAAAGCAAGCCTACTACAAGAAAAATAAAAAACTAATTATACTGTGGTAAGTAGTCTCTAAAGATGGTCCTCAATAAATCATACCTCTTGGTATTCAAGTGCTTTTGTAGTCCCCTTTCCTTAAATTAGCTTTGAATCAGTGAATTGCTTTGCACCAATAAAATGCAGAAGAAGTGATGCTGCCTTAGTTGTGAGGCTGAGTCAGAAAGAAAACCTTAGTCCTACCCCCAGTTTTCTCCTTGGGCTATTTGCTCTCTGTGAAACCAGTAGACATGTAAGAAATTCTGCAACCCTACGACCACCATGTTGTAAGGAAGCCATGTGGAGAGTCTGAAAGGGGTGAGATGAGAGGGGCAAGTGCAGGAGAAGAGAAAGAGACAAACAGACAGTATGACAGACCTACCAACAGGCAGACTTTTCCTGTCCAAAGTTGGGCTGGCCATGTCAGCTAAGTTGCCAGATGTGTCAGTAAGAAGCCATCTTTGATGTTCAGCCCAGTTGAGCATTTAGATGGCTCCAGCCTAGCTTCCGTCTGCCTGCAACTGCATGAGATATCCTAAATTAACCCATAGAATATTGAAAAATAGTGTTTAAACTACTAATATTTGAGGTGATTTGTTTCGCAGCAATAGTTAATGGAACATACATCAGACATTAGAGTAAACTTCATTGTTATACACTTCAAATTTTCTTGAGATTTTTTTAACAGTCAAAGAAGAAAACAGAAGCATGATCAATTATATAGTCATTAGAAATAATAGGCCACCAAGTTCTCTATTATTAACAGAAACTTTATTATTGCTAGAAAGAAAATAATATTCTGGTTCCCCTATTAATCTTTCCTACCTTGGTACAGTTTGGCTTGTTAGCAAAAACCTCGGGTAGTAGATGTGACTAAAATAGACTTAAAAGCCATAGACTGTTTAAAAAACTTCCCTGGTAACAACATTATTTTAGGTTTCAGGACTCTAACAATAGATACTATCATCAACAGTCTTAATGCATGCTATTATCAGTGAATGATAATAATCCCTCTTTTTTCATAAAACATATATAGTTGAAAAATAAAGACTTACTTAAAGTTTTCTAAGTTTCACATCTCTATAAATTTTTTATGGGAGCTGAATAACAGAGAATTTCAGATTGTACTTCTGAATATGGGCTCTTGTCTTATTATTAAAGGATTTTAAACCAGGTGTAGGGTTGACATTCCATTATAAAAATTGAGATCCCCAGGTAACATTAATACCTGCATGTAAAGCTCACTGATTTCTGAGTGGGAGTGGGCTGATATACTCAATGGTAAAGATAGTAACCAAGCTTAATATATCATATTTGTCAGATCAGTCAAATAAATTGATCAAGATCACATTATTAATATATATTAGGATCATAGCTCTGTCAAAGCTGTTCTGACTCCAGGTTCAGGGAAGAGATTTCAGACCATGGATGAAATTCAGGAAAATATGAAGGGGCAGCTGATGGCAACTGGGAGAACTGTGTGAGGTCCCAAGGTGCCTACTTTGAAGGGGACTGAGGCATCATTGTCCTATGTGGAATGTTTCTTTTACCTTGTATCTTCTTCAGTAAATGTCTCTGTTTTTCATGTTGCATGGCTGGATACCTTCTGGAAAGACCTCATATACCCTGCAAAAAATTGGGTAGGTTATTGCACAGTCACTTTCTTTCATTTAGGGGATGGCAAGGGTCTATCAGGCAGATTACTTAATCAGGGCTAATGAATTGGTTCATGATTGACTGGTATACAGTCAGTCATGATTGACTGGTATATTCTCTGAAAGTACAGAAATGTATTCCTCAGTTTAGCAATGTGGGGCTTAGCATAAGTGACTCCATTTTAGGCCTCTTGTCTTGTTTTAACAGAGCATATAACTACAGTGTTAGCACATCTTTGGTATTCATGATTTTTATCTGCAATGAAGAAAAACAATTTCTACCTTTCTACCAATGCTCACATGTAAAAATCAAACTAATTTCCCTTTGTTGCCCCAACTTTAACTTGTAACTTGTAACTTTGTAACTTTAACTTGTAACTACTTTTCTTGAGGGCTATGGTAGTTGCTGGATAATAATTTGAGTGGGAATAATGGTTCTTGGAGAGTTTAGTTATAATGCCAGTAAAAGTGAGTACAATTCTTATCAATCATCTAGAGGGAGAATAATTAAATTTAATATGTAAATATCTGTACAATTTAATATCCCTGAAAGATATTGTGTTCAAATCAAGAAACTGTGGTTAACACATACTGTGCAACTACTGTTATTCAGGCTTTCTGAATGTGAATTCTGTTCTGTTTGTTTTATTAGAAGAAAAAATAGTATAAAACCACATTTGATTCCTTTATTTTTTATCAAATATTTATAGGCTATTTTAGAGATAACAAATTTGTATGAATATACAATAGAATTTTTAGGAAAATAAATGTTTAAAAAGAAAAAATCTTCATAGAAGTATCAGTTATATAATATTGAGGCATTCGTTTTTTTTAATTATAGCATTTCAAAAGTTATTTAAGTTTTCTTTGGGTCTTATGCTGTATTTTTTTAAACCTGGAATTTTTAATTAGAAATGACTTTTTCAGTGACCTCTAAAGTTATTGTTAAATTATCAGTGGTTAATAGGATTTCATTATAGCTTTGTTTAATTTAATAATAATAATAGACATAATATTTTTAGTGCAAAAATGATTGGGCTTCTTTCTGGGGAAAAAAATCCCTTCTCTCAGTTTAGTTGAAGTCAATATTAAGCAAGCAGAAATTTTCAAAAGAAGATTCTCCTTTTAAAAATGAGATTATTATAAAATATAGGTTTTTTTGATCCTTAAAACATGCTCTTTGATCAGAATTTTCATAGCAGAATGAATAAAGGAAAATCACTAAATCTTTACTTTCTCTTTCACTTGTAGTGAAAATAGTCATTATTCCATAAGCCTTTACCTGTAACCCCAAAGTTGTTCCTTCTCCTTTGAAGTTCACCAGCCTGGTCTTATATTCAGGTAGTCCATAAATTTCTTCTGAAAAGTTCTAAAACTTGCAATTCAATAGATCCACTTGTTCATGTTTTTTTACAATTAAAAAATAATAAAATTTTTTATTAAATGTATTGGAGTGACATTGGTTAATAAGATCATAGAAGTGACAAGTATAGTTTTCTATGATACTAGATCTGTACATTGCATTGTGCGTCCATCACCCACAGTCAAACAATCTTCTATCACCATATATTAGACACTCTCTGCCTCCCGTCTTCCACCCCCTTCCCTCTGTCAACCACCATATAGTTTGTCTGTCTGTGTCCATGAGTTTCAGTTTTATATCCCACATATGAGTGAAATCATATGATTCTTAGCTTTCTCTGACTGACTTATTTCACTTAGTATAATATTCTCAAGGTGTTGTAAATGACAGCATTTTTTGTCTTTTCTTATGGTCGAGTAGTATTCCATGGTACATATGTACCACATCTTCCTTATCCAATTATTTATAGAAGGACACTTTGGTTGTGTCCATGTCTTAGCCATCATGAATAATGCTGCAATGAACATAGGGGTGCATATGTCTTTGCAAATACATATTTCCAAGTTTCTCAGGTAGATATCCAGGAGAAGGAATGCTGGGTCATATGGTAACTCTGTTCTTAATTTTTTGAGGAGTTTCCATACTGCTTTTCCATAGTGGGTGTACCAGTCTACATTCCACCAGCTGTGACTGAGGGGTCCTTTTTCTCCACAACCTCTCCAACACTTATTATTACCTGTCTTATTGATAATATCCATTCTAACAGGTGAGAGGTGGTATCTCATAATAGGTTTTATTTGCATTTCTTCAACAGCTAGTGAGGTTAAACATCACTTCATATAGATATTCACCATTTGTATATCTTGGGAGAGGTCTATTCAGGTCATTTGCCGATTTATTAATTGGATTCCTCATATTTTTAAATAGTATCCTAATCTTTTATGATTACTTCAAATTTTTAATTTTCTAAATTTCAGTATCTTTCAAATGTACTTCTTATTTTAAAATCTACTTAGATTTCACAAGATTAAATATACATGGTATTGTAATTTTACAAAAAAGTGTGAGAAATTTAAACATTTTTTCTCAATAGGCAGACATTCTTTTACAGAGAATGTTAAGACAGTGTGTTATATTGGTTAAACTATTCTTTAAGTAAAAGCAAGAGAAAATGTTGGACACCTTATAAAGGTATATTCTCTGTCATCGAACCTAAAAGACTCCATGTGAATTGAAAAGACACTTTCCAGAGTCATCCTGTACAGTCATTATTATCATACCTGACTTTTAAAAAATTGGCCAAACATTTATCATCATAAATTAAAAATAAATTCTCAGCCATCAAAGTGGAGGAATATGCCATTGGTCAACCAGATACTAGCTAAATATTGAAAAATATTAATATAAAGTATTCATAGAAATTCAAAGAGTTTTGTACTTGTTGACCTTCCTATGTAGGAGTCATCACAAAATGAAATGGAGGCAGGATACCATAGATGACAAGATAAACTGTCTTTGCATATGGGTTTTTTCAGTAAACTTTATTTTGCATGTTGTTTGCTCAACATCTTTATGCATTTTTGGACTTATATAATTATCATTAGGGAGATGTTTCAAGAATGAACTTACATATTTTGGGCTACCTCATAAAATGATAAGTAACAAAATGTTCTCATTTACTTACTGAGTATTATATATACTTTAAAATGGATCTACTTATTTAGCATTAAAATTTTTCTTAGTTAAAAAACTAGTATTTCCTAAATTAGCTTTGAAGTGATAATATTTTGGCAGATGGATACTTATTTTTAAAGTTATTTATGTCATAACATAGTTTAAAGGTGTGATTTAGATACTTTTCTGTAATTAAACTTGGAAGGAAATAGCATTCAAACTATTACTAAATTTAGAGATTATTTTTTATAATATTATAGTTAAGTTTGATATTTTAACCTTAGAGAGACCTATTAAGGCTAATTAAAAGTTCAAAACTTTATTTTTACTGTGTTTAAAAAAACATATAACATTGTATTTACTATTGTCGGGAGCTTGGCTAATGTCCTCTATGGTATTGTTCCTTCAACATGGTCTTTGTTTGTCTGTACAGCCTGCAGGGACCCTAAACTGACACTAGCTCTTCATGCTTGAGCAGGAGCAAAAGTACGTGTAAATTTCTGATCTAACTTCCGCTAAATTCCTTGTGGTCAACAGTCTCTCCTGCCTCCCAGTGCCTTCCTTTTATGCGCCCTTTGGCTAAATCTTCAGCGGAGCTCAGCAAAACCCACTCTTTTGGTTTGAATTGCCCAGTTCAGCCACAATCTAGAAACCTCAAAGCACACTATCCTTGAACTCTATCAAAGGCATGGTCATCAGGTGTTCTCTCTCTCTCTCTCTCTCTCTCTCCTCTGCCTTGATCTGCCCATGTGGTCTGTTTCAGAACTGTGGCTCACCATCCAGCATCCTGTGCTATACACATAAGTGTTAACTTGACAAATTTGTAACAATCATGTTCATCATTTTCAAGTGCACCATTCAATAATGTCGAGTATTATTAACATTGTTATGCAACAGGTCTCCAGAATTTTTCATCTTATAAAACTGAAACTCTTTGACCAATTCTTCTCTTCCCCTCACCCCCCAGCCCTTGGCAACCACCATTCTATTTTCTAGTTCTATGACTGACTACTTTAGACACTTCATATGAGTATATGTCCTTTCGTGACTGCCTTATTTCAGTTATCATAATGTCCTCATGAAAGCAAGTAACAGGATCTTCATGTTTACTAAAAGTTGCATAATATTTCATTGTATAGCATATAATATTAATCCATTCATTTCTTGATTCACATTTGGCTGTCATGTCCTAGCTCTTTTGAATAATACTGCAGTGAATATCAGTATGCAAATATCTGCTTCAAGGTTTTTTTTGGATATATACCATGAGGTGGGATTGCTGGATCATATGGTATTCTAGTTTTAATCTTTTGAGGACACTTCTTGATTTTTTTCATAATGGTTATATCATTTTACATTCCCGGGAAGAATACACAAGGGTTCCTATTTCTCTACATCCTTGCCAATACCTATTATTGTCTATTAATAGAGGCTATCCTACTGTATGTGAAGTGATCATCTTATAGGAGACCATTCTGCGTGGCATAGGCCCAGCTCTCACTCAGAAAGGCCAGTGGAAAGCGAGGTCCGATGCACAGGACCCACGACCACAGATAGGTTCTCCTGTGAGGCATCAGGCCTGCATTGTACATAGGCTGCTTTGAGACTTGCTTTTTGCTAAAACTCCCTCACCCTGAATTGGGGTAGCAAATGCTTATTGTAACTTCCTAAAGTCTGTGCTAAACCTCCCCAGTATGGAATGTAACTGGTTCAACCACTTTTCCACTTGGTCTGCAACATCCTTCTCTTTGAAGTAATTGGCAGCATTCTTTTCTTTGTTTTCTGCAAAAGGTAACCACCTAAAGTGAACCTGTGCATAGTAAATGAGGACTATCATGTAATGTGCCCAGAAAAGCAATAAAAGTTTGTCAAGGCAAGGGAGGGGGTGCTCTTGCCTTGAAAGAGTGACTGTGCCATCCCTTTTCTTCCACAGGACTCATTAGTCTGTGTGAACTTGTCTTGTCTCAGCCAGTCTCATCCATAATGCTGCAGACCCCATGAGCTGAGGTCTGTGTCAGTATCTCATTGTGGTTTTGATCTGCGTTTCTCATCCAATTAGTTATGCTACATATCTCTTCATATGCTCTTTGACCATTTGTATATAATATTTGGAGAAATGTCTATTAAAGTCATTTGTTTATTTTTTATTCTTTTTTAACTTTTTAAAATTTATTTATTTTAATTGTTGTTCAAGTACACTTTTCTGTCTTTTACTCCCATCCCAGCCCACCCCCCCAGTGCTCCCCACTTCCCTCCCAATTTCACCCCCCTTAGTTTTTTTCCACATGTCCTTTATATTTATTCCTGTAAACCCTTCTTCCCCTTTTCCCCTGAAATTCCCTCCCCTCTCCCCTCTGGACAGTCAGCCTGTTCTCTAGTTCAGTGTCTTTGGTTATATTTTGCTTGCTTGTTTGTTTTGTGGTTTAGGTTCCTGTTAAAGGTGAGTTCATATGGTATTTGTCTTTCACCACCTGGCTTATTTCACTCCCCATAATGCTTTAATTGGGTTATTTGATTTTTTTGTTGTGGAGTTGTCAGTTACTTATAAACTCTTGTTTTTAATCCCTTATCGATATATATATAATTTAAAAATATTTTCCCCATTCCATAGGGCGCCTGTTAATTTTGTTGATTCTTTCCTGTGATACACAGAAGTTTCTAAGTTGAATATAGTCTGATTAGTCTATTTTTACTTTTTTTGCCTATCCTTTTGGTGTCATATCCAAGAAGTCTTGGCCAAACCCAATGTCATAAAGCTTTTTCCTGTTTTCTTGTACAACTTTAACAGTTCGGTGGTTTATGTCTTTGGGTCCTTAATGTACCCAAAGACATAAACTTTTTGGGTCCTTTGGGTCCTTAGTTAATTTTTGTATATGGTGTAAGGTTAGGGTCTATGTTCATTCATTTGCATGTGGATATGCAGTTTTCCTGAACCTGTTTGCCCTTCCCCATTGAGTAGTCTTGGTGATAGGGGACTCAAGACTTGGAAAATTTTAGCTTAATGTAAAAAGTTGTAAGTCTTGCAAGTAATGTGTATGTTAAAGCTTTTGTTTCAGAAACTACAGATAAGGCCTGTCCTGGCTCCTGGGGAAACAGCTGACCTCCTGGGGCACTGCTAAAGATTACCGCCTGGGGACAAGTGGAGGCACCTGGACCTTTTTGTTCCAGGGAGATACAGATGACCACCTGCCCCTGGGAACAGCTAACTGCCCGGGACAGGAATGTTGCAGCTTTACTCACCTAACCCTCCCTGAATCTCAAAGCCCTCAATGCACCTGGTTTACTCCCTGTAATAAAAAGTCTGGCCTGGAAAAAAAAAAGACAAGGTGGTTGGTTAGGATATGAACCCCCCATCTTCTCAGATCCCTGGCCATCTGAATAAAGTGCCCATAAAGATGCAATCACTGTCATTGCTTATTGGGTTTGGTAGTGACAGGCAACCTGAACACAGTGCATTTTTGGGTTACATCGGTGCGCTTGTTGAAAATCATCTAATCATATACAGAAGAGTTTGTATCTGGTTTTTTTATTCTGTTCCACTGTTCTCTATGTCTTTATGCCACTAGCACACCATCTTGATTACTGTTATTTCATGATATTCTTTGAAAATAGGAAGTGTGAGGTCTCCAACTATCTTCTACTTTTCCAAGACTATTTGGGTTAATGTCTGTCTGTGGTACTGCAGACTCTCTAACAATAGTCTAAGCTATGGTGATCTCCTTTTTCAGAGGCCCCGGGCCTGTTTCATGTCCCTGTCAGCATTTACATTCCTGCAAGACTGAATGTAGTCTCCTAGGCAGTCCCCTGAAAAGTTAAAATGCTGGATATATGTTTCAGTCTTTCTTTCCCTCCCCAGTGAGAAGGTGGGCATTGGGATTTTTTCTCCCAATCCTGTAGCACTGTTCTGTGGAGAATGCCTGTGGAGAGTAACTGCCATAATTTTTTTCTACTGGACTCAGTGTGGTTCTTCTTGTTTATGTCCCACCTGAGGACCAGAATCTCTTAACTGGTTTCTGGCTTCATAAAGGCATTTAGTACTATTGTTAAGTTTTTGATTCTGTGAGTAAAGGAAAGTTTGGGGCTTCTTATTTTACCATCTTGCTCACATCACTCTGATTGGAAGCTTAAACTTTGTACTACAGTGAAAAATTCTTTTCTAGTGAGTCTCTTGCTTATTTACAGAGTCCAGAGAATTATATCTCAAGGATTTCCAAGAGATTTCAATGCTGGCAACTCTAATCAATTAACATTGGCTGTCTTTGTGAAAAGACCTTGAAGTGGTGTCCAGAATTACTGATAAGGGTGAAGTGATCGGTTAGTGATATTTGCCAGGGATGTGGCACGAATCTAAGAAGAAAATGTGTCATAAGTGCCCCATAGCTGCTACTCCCATTTCCCATTTAGATTCAGCCAGCCATAGAAAGTTACAATACGTTTATAACATGAGGGCATGCTTGTGCCACATAAGTTGTCGTTCACAGAGAAAACAGTAGGTTTAAAGTGGCTTTGTTTTACTTTGTGTTCAAGACTTACAAATGATAAGACCCAAATCAGTCCTATAGTCCTGTATTTTGTTTCTCTTAGACCAGGATTTTAAAATATGCAGGTGTGAACCTGTGAGTGGATCAAAAGTCACATTATTTTAAAGTTGTTTTAGAATAAGATTTTCAGGAACAACTACAAAGGACACATGGATGAAACCAAGGGGGGGTGGAAACAGGGGAGGGAGGTGAGGATGGCTGGGGTGAGGGAAGTGGTGGGGGGTAAATGCAGACAACTGTATTTGAATAACAATAAAATAATTTGAAAAATAATAAAATTTAAAAAATTAGAGAACCTCATATGGGGAAGGAAGAAGCTTCCCTCTAGTCATAAGTTTCTTTCGGCTGATCTGGTGATAGATAAATCATTACAGGCAAGGCCAATAGTTTAAATTACTTAAGTAAGAGGTAAAAGCTTCCATGAACCTGCAGGGTCGTGGTTGCTTTCATCTCAAAATAATTCATGTGCCAAAACGGTACATCTTGAGGGGGCCTGTCTTGAACCCCTTCAATCATGTGGTAAGGGTAAGAGTTATTTTCTGGTACCTTTTTCTTTTTTAAAATTATTTTATTGCTGTTCAATTACAGTTGTCTGCATTTACCCTCCAACAATTTCCCCACCCCAGTCATCCCCACCTCCATCCCTTGCTTCCATGCCCTCCTTGGTTTTGTCCATGTATCCTTTATAATAGTTCCTGAAAACCCTCACACCTTCCCCCCACCTTTTTCAATGGTGTGCGTATATGGACCAGATCATACTGTATAATGAATCATTCTCATTTGTGCTGAAAACACTGTGGAAATCATTAGCATTTTTACTTCCATGATAAAGCTGTAGCATTCACTTGACTGACACTGATTGTCTCTAATAAATATCTGAGTACTATACCAGAATAATGTCTAGGCTCAAATATATCATTTAAATTTTCTGTCTTAAACCCCAGGCCAAGTTTTTAGGGTAATAATTGATGGTGTTTCTTATCCTGGCATATTCCTTTGCTTAAGTTGTTGATTTCTGTGACCACTGGAAAATTTCTTGGAGGCGAAGTCTAATACCAGTTTTATAAAATATGCTAGGTTGACTGAGAATTAACCATTGTCCAGTGTTTTACATTTTTTGCTTACTTCTTTATAAGTTTTGAATATTTTACTGTAGGTTTTTAAAAGTCTATTTATCACCTTAATCCATGGTTCTTATATCCTCTGCAACTATTGTAGATAGCCATTTCCATTGCTTTTACAATTTAAAATTATGTATAATAAATTGCGCCTGTTGAAGTTAAATTGTAAACTTGTGTATACTCTTGATTTCTGTTTTTCCTCATCAGATACCATTCCTTTTCCTAAATGTTGTCTTTGTCCTCCTGAAGTATACCATTTGCCTACTTACTTATGTGCAGGGATAATTAAACATATTTTCTGGGGTGTAGGCCCTCTGAACCTGCTATGGACCAAGCTGTTATGACCATTTTGAAGATCTGTTTTTGTGAATGTCTCTCATTTAACCACCTTATTATTAAAATTGTTTTGGAACGTCTGTGATGTTGATTTAACAGATGTCAAAATATCTCCTTGTTCTAAATTATATTCTATTACCACTTCTGATTTACAACCACAATGATCTCTCTTCTTCATTTCTTAAGGGAAGCTGTAATGTACACCTGGTCCTTGTTAAAATCAAAATTACTCCTGCCAAAAACTAGCCTTATTGAAAACTCAATTAAAATTCCTAAATTTACTTTTGACCCCCCCCCTTTTTTCCATTTTATTTGCCAGGAGCAAGACAGAAAACTGTATTTGAACAACAATATAAAAATAAAAGGCTACCATGTTACTAAGTCAAATTGAAAAATGGAAATTTGGATAAGAATACACATAAAGTCAAAAATCAGTCAAATGTGAGAAAAGATTAAGTAAATTTTGTCTGTAATTACCATAAAGTGGTTATAAAAGAAAGAAATTAGAATCAAACAAAATTATTATATCAGGAGGATTGAATTTTTTAATACCTTTAATAAAAACTAATTCTACTTAAATTTTGAGGGAATCACATAGCACTTAATTGGAGAATAAGAAATAATTTAAATGAAAATGCTGACAGATGCTTTTTATCACTTAATTTATTTGTGAAAAGACACACATATATGTATATACATATATATGCTCATGGGTAATTCAATTACTTCAGTAAAATAATAAACTTTTACGTGTTTCAAAATTACCTTCCAAATTATTTACTGCTATTTCAAGGTCCACAAGTGGTTTAGGTATGATTTGTACATTGCATTTAATTTTATTCCATGAAAGTGGGTTGGTTTTTTTTGCTAGTTTAGAAGTTCTCATCTCCCTTATTAGTCCCCTAGAGCTGCCATAATAAGTTACCACAAAGTAGGTGGCTCAGAACAAATGAAATTTATTGTCTCACAATTCCGAAGGCCAGCCATCTGAAACCAAGGTGTCAGCAAGGTCACACTCTCTCCAAAGGCTCCATGGGAGAATTTATTCCTTGCCACTTTCAGCCTCTTTGGCTGCAGGCATTTCTTGTGTCTCTGTCACTCCAATCTCTGTCAAATGGGCACATTGCCTCTATCTCCTCTCTCTGTGTTTTCTATCTCAGATAGCCCTCTGCCTTTCTCTCATGAGGAATCTTATTGTATTAATATTATTAAAGGCTGTCGACTGAGGGCAAATGAAGGCGGAGGCTTTGAATAAAAATAAATGATAAAAATTGATTCGAGGGTTTTAGGGTTTGCAAACTGAGAATACAACTGGGCAATACCCAGAGTGTGCCAAAGAAGAAAGAAAAGTTAATGGTTCTTACAGTAAAGAAGTACATTCTTGAGAAGAATCAGCCTTGCATCTTAGCTTCTGGATTGGTCTGAGATGATAATCTTCCAGATGTTTTGTGGTCTAGATAATGGGCATCTAGTGGTGTGGTCACATGAGCAATCTGTTGTAAGTCCTTCAACAGGTAATCAGAGGGTTATCTATAGGATATATATCTTCAGGAATAACTGGATAATTCAAAAGCTTAGACTAGTTGCTAGTTAAAGCAAGAATGGAATTGTTTCCTCATGCCTCAGCCTACTCGATTTTAGTCATTTAGAAGCTTGACTGTAGTGACTCCATTTTATTCCTTCACTCTTTCCTCCAGGCCCACAGGGATAATTCAGGGTGATTTCCTAATCCCAACATTTAAATTAATTATATCTACAAATTCCTTTTTCCAAATAAGGTAAAATTTTCAGGTTCAAGGAATCAGATTTGGACATATCATTTGGGTTCCCACCTTTCATCCCACTGCATCTTTCTAGTGTTGTTATGTGAACTTTGTAAGCAGCGATAAAATATATTTTCTTCATTAGCACACATTAAATGGATAATCTTGGCTAATACAGTACTCACCATCTACTCCATTATCTTTATTGTAACAGATATTTTATACATATACATGCATAAAATGTCCACATCACCCTTAAAAGGTAGGAATGCATTTTCTCACTTTATAGATGATGAAAGTGAGGTTTCTAGATCTTAATTTATTTGTTTTCTTTAAGATTTTATTTATTTATCTTTAGAGGGGAAGGGAAGGAGAGAGGGAGAGAAATATCAATGTATGGTTGCCTCTCCTGCATCCCCTGCTGGGAACTGGCCCGCAACCCCGGCATGTGCCCTGACTGGGAATCGAACTGCAATCTTCTGGTTCACAGGCCCACGCTCAATCCACTGAGCTACACCAGCCAGGGCTTAATTTATTTGTTTAAATTTGCACAAATAAAACATGACAGAGCCCTGACCAGTGTGATTCAATTGGTTGAGCATCATCCCACAACACAAAAGGTTGCCAGTTGGATTCCTGGTCAGGGCACATGTCTGGGTTGCAGGTTCCATCCTTAGTTGGGATGCATACAAAGGCAACTAATCGATGTTTCCTGTCACATGAATGTTTCTCTCCTTCTACTTCTCCCTCCCTTCCTCTCTTTCAAATAAATAAATAGATAAATAAACATACAAAGAAATACATAAATAAGTAAATGTGATGGAACTGAGATACCAGCACACTCAGATACCAGCTGAGTACCAAGCCCTCCACAAGACCGACACATATGTTGATTATAAATGAGGCCCTTCAGAGATGCATGTCATATGATAACATTCACATGAAATGTACATGCATATATTCATGCAGAATATATGTACATTAACTGAATGAAAAACTAAATTTTGGTTACAAGTTAAGGAAAATAAAGATTTTGTTTTGCCCCATCTAAGTTCATGTCCTGTGTGGAATCTTTTTTTCCCAAATATTAATATTGTTACTTATGTTTTTAATTGTTATCAAATTTATTGAGGTGACATTGGTTAATAAAATTATATATGTTTCAAGCCCTGGCTGGTGTAGCTCAATGGATTGAGCACGGGCCTGTGAACCAAAAGATCACGGTTCAATTCCCCATCAGGGCACATGCCTGAGTTGCAGCCCAGCTCCCAGCAGGGGGCCAGTTCCCAGCAGGGGATGAACCAGAAGCAACCATACATTGATATTTCTCTCCTTCTCTCCTTCTGTCCTTCCCTTCCCTTCTAAAGATAAATAAATAAAAATTAAAATAAATAAATTCACTGAAATGTTTTTAAAAATTATATAGGTTTCAGGTATACAATTCTACAACATATCATCTGTATGTTGTATTGTGTGATCACCAATGTAAGTCAAGTCTCATTTCACCACCATTTAACTTCCCTTTACCCTCTTCTGCTTCTGCCCACCCCTCTTCCCCTCTGGTAATCACCATACTGTTGTCTGTGTCTATGAGTTTGTTCGGTTTCTTTTTCTTGCTTAATCCCTTCACCTTTTTCACCCAGCTTCCCCATTCTCTCCCCTCTGATAACTATCAGTCTGCTCTCTGTGTCTATGAGTCTGTTTCTATTTTGTTTGTTAGCTTATTTTGTTCATTAGATTCTACATATAAGTAAAATAATACGGCACTCGTCTTTCTCTGAGTGGCTTATTTCACTTAACATAATACTGTAATGCTCTCTAGGTCCATCCATGCTGTCACAGAAGTCAAGATGTCCTTCTTTTTTACAGCCAAGTAGTACAGCCCCAATAACCATGAAACATGCACACACACACAATCACTGATATTTTCAGAACTCATTATAGTGACTGCAGAGACCTTAAAATATCATTTGCATTCTTTACCATTCAAAATTACAATAGTTATGTGACCTGCTGCTGAATTTGTTATTTAATGTATTAATTTAAAAAGCATGTATATTACAGATCATATATTGGGTTTTAAAAAATCATTTCGATAACTATTTCAATACAATTGTTTTCCTTTGTAAAAACAAAGAAATAAATATATGCATGCATTCAATTGAACAAACCGAATATAATTTAATTACATTTTCTGTGTCAGTTCAGGCATTACATTTAACTTCCTTAAGTCTAAGAAGTATTAATGCAATATATCTTCACTGGTATCCTAAAATAAGAGACAGTGAAGTAATCTCCTGAACATAAAGCAAAAAAATGTTCTAAAATACACCACTGTTGTCCCTGAGTGTTATAGTGTACTTATCATCAACAGTGCACTTTAAACCATATAATTCTAATAATTTTGTACATTTTTACATCAAAATTACTATGAAAACTAAGTGCAATGACCAGGTTGTATATATGTGTCTGTGAATTTTCTTTTCTGCCTGATATAGGTTTATAGTTGAGATATATACTGAGACTGACTTTTGAAATACCACAACCAACCACAATACCAGAAGTAACTTGTGACCTTGAGAAATAGTTTCTTTTCATGCCAGGAAAAAAAAATAATGCAATAGAGCAGTCAGCTAAGAGAGGTGAGCCAGCAGGCCAGAAAATGTTAATCTAATCAGGAATTGAGATGCTTTGAATTTGATGCCGTAATCTCTGAGTGGATTAGTTTATGGCTGCAGTGCAAAGTCATTCTCCATGATTTGTCCTGAAATCCATTTCCACGCATCTCCCAGACTTATGTGTTAGTTGAAAGTTCAGCCTGTTAGTTGCTACTTTTTGGATCAACAAAATCCTAAACAGGAAAAATGGCTTAAAATGTTGCTTTCATTTCTTTAATCAGGTTTCTTAAAGAAATGTGAACCAAAGAGTTGTCTTTATTTATGATTCAATTAGACAATCAATCAGTCCTTTCTGAGCAGGTACTTTTTATATTCGTGTGTGTGTGTGTGTGTGTGTGTGTGTGTGTGTGTGGTGATAGCATAAGATCTACCCTCTTAAAAAAATTTAAGTGCATTTTCCTGTGCCTGATTCTTCGAAAAGTCAAAACTCAAAATGTCAGAGTTTGTAAGGAAAGGCTTATTTCACTTAGCATAATGATTTAGCGGTCCTACTTCTGAGTAACATCCACAGAAGCTGGGGCACTGGAAGTGTACAAAAGCTCCTTCCAGGGAGATATTGGTGACTTGGAATATGCTGGAAAGATAAAGCAAGGGAGATGTCTACAGGCTTCCCTAGTGTCTGAGAAGTATCACCATCAGCCTGTAGGTGTGTGCTGAATTAGAAGCCTGACCCATAGGTAGCAATTTTTAAAGTAGGCAAGCAGGCCTCTTTTAGAGAAAGACTAGGAGACTAGCATTTCTGTCCACTGAGCCCTGAGGGGAAAGCCGATTAAGAACTTGTTTCTTTGTTCACTACATTTCTGTGAGACCCATGAATGCAAATGCTATGGGCTATCATATCCAGGTGATCTAGGGCTTCATTCCTTGAATAGTAGTCACAAAAGCAGAGGCACCAGAGATATGAGCAAGCTCCTCCCAGGGAGATATTGGTGATTTGGAGAGGGGAAGGCAGAGCTGGTAACTTCTGGCTACCCTGGTCTCTGAGGTGGATCGCAGTCAGCCAGCCCTGGATGCAATTTAAATTAGAAGACTGACCATCAAGCAGCAGGTAGGCCACTTTCAGGGCATATTTTTGCCTGCTCCTTCTGCCTCCAGTCTTGTGGAGAAGAGCACCCCAAGACCTCTGAAATTCTTTAAGTACTATTTCTTTGCGATAGTCTTGTGGGTCTCATGAATGGATCCCTGCAAGTTGACTTTCAGAGCTGGGTGTTTTGGGAGTCTGTTCGTCAAATAGGATTTTAAAAGTTGGGGTGCTAGGTCTGACTCGTGTGGCTTCATTGGTTGGGCAACATCCCACAAAACGAAAGGTCACTGGTCCGATTCCCAGTCTGGGCACATGCTTGGGTTGTGGATTCGCTTCCCTATCAGGGTGCAATATAGGCAACTGATCGATGTTTCTCTCTCACATCAATGCTTCTCTTGCTCCTTTTCTCCTTCTCTTCTCCTTTCTCGAAAATAAATAAAATCTTCTGAAAAAGTTAGGGTGCTGGAATGGGATCAAAACTCTTCTTCACTCCTCAAGGCAAATCTCGGAGTAAGGAGTTTCCTCTGGATTACATGGCATTGTTTTGGGAGTAGTTTTTACGGCGAGTCTCTGACTTTCCTACCTGTTTTAAGGTGGATGACGAGGGTATTTTCTTATTTCCCTGATGTGTAGGAGTTGGTCAGCTAGTTTCTGGATTTCTTTCCAAAGGAATTGCTCCCTTCTAGCTGTAGATTCTGTGTGTTCATGGGAGGAAGTGATTTCAGGAGCCTGTTATGTCACCATCTTGGACTAGGATTCTGAAATATAGTTCATTGTATTTCACAAATGCAATGTATGTTGGAAAAAACTTAAATTGCAATTTTTTAATATTGCAAGGCCATTTATAAAATTTATAATGAAAATATACATAGAAATATAAGTGACTAATAATCATGGGTGTTTTAAGTACATGTTTTGGAACACCTGTGTTTTATCTTATATTGAGACTGTAGCTCATGCTGGAGCCCCTCTTGAAATTCAGGCTTATGCTTCTATTTACATGATAGACATTCAACCAAATGTACTACCAACTCATTATCTCTCAGCAAAATTTTCTCCTGTATTTTATTTCATTTAGCTCCCATGGCATACAGTCAGCCATGCAAGCCATTACTTTCACACTTTTCTGACGGTGGCCCATGTTAAGAAATCTATTTTATTTTGTAACCTAGAAAACCACACACATTTAAAATGGATGCATCATGAAGAATATTTACTCAAACCATGTGTGGTAACTTCTGATATTATCTATCCCATTTAATTTTCCCCATGTGTTTTTATTTATTTATTTTATTGATTGATTTGAGAGAGAGAGAGAGATATCAATTTGTTGTTCCATTTATTTATGCATTCATTCATTTATTGTTGTATGTTGCCTGACCAAAGATCGAATCTGCAGCCTCGGCATATGGGGGCGACACTCTAAATAACTGAGCTATCTGGCCAGGCACTGTTTTTATTTTTTGAGGAAGACTTCACACAAAATGAAATCAACCATTTATTTTATTTTTTAGTGTTATTTCTTTTTTTGAAATCAACCATTTAAATGTATACACATGCCTTTAGTACATTCAAAATGTTGTACAACCACCACCTCTATCAAACTCTAAATCACCCCAACAGGAAACACTGTGCCCATTACACTACAAAGTGCCACTGCCTTCATTCCCCAGCAACCACCAAGTCTTCCATCTCTACAGATTTACCTATTCTAGATATTTTATATTGGAATCAAACAAATATGACCTTTTGTGCCTATCTTCTTTTTAAAAATATTTTACTGACTGCTGCTAAGTGAATTTAACAATACACCAATGGACTACCCCCATGCCCTGTGGGCCACATATAGCACCTCCTTCCTTTTGCCATTTACCCGTCCAAACACAAGCTTTTGCTACTTTGCATCTATCCTCCTCATCAGATACCCTTGTAAGCTCTTACTTCCTTTCTATCCCCAATGCTATAACGCCTTAGCTCAGGCCCTTCTTATTTGTCACCTGGCTTATCATACCATAAGAATTATAACTACTCTCGGTGTTCACACTCCCTTCTCACTGCAGTTCAGTTTCTAATTATCTGGCATAGATATATCTGAGCATGTCACTGTCTTATCTAAAAACTGGATGAACAAACGGAAAAATAAACAAAAAATTTAAGGCCACTTTATTGCCTTCAAAGACAAATAGAAGTGCCTTAGCATGGTGTGTGATGCCCTTCCTATTCTGTGCCCTAATTGGTTGTCCAACTTCATTTCAGCCACCAGTAGATCAGCGAGCATGCCTTATTTATGTTTCCAAGCCCAGAGGTGAGAAAGTTAGCTATACATACAGTAAGCCCCAGTTAGTACTGATTTGAAGCCACAGCTTTTCTCATACATTAAAACCACTTTGCACATCAATGAAATGAGACTGGTGGGTATGGAGCTAAGTTCTTACTCTTATTATCAAAAGCAACTATGATTATTTCATTATAACTAGATATGGATCCACTTTGGGGGAAAACACTCAGTGTCTTCTGAAAATTGTACTAGAAAATAAGTATAGACTGATTGTTGCTTGATATTCCTCTAATTGTTCTGTTTTTTCCAATTTCTATGTAAGATCTAATACCATGAAATTTGGTGGTGAAAATATATAAAAGTCGAAGTACTGATTTTAAGAATGCTTAAGGCATTAAGAATTGTGTAGAAGAAGGTTGGCCTGAAAATCCCTTTTTGACCACTTAGGGTTTTAATACTCAATAACATGTCAAAGGGTTAGAGAATTTTAGGAATTAGTTGTTAAATCACTAAGTAAATGTGTTTAATTTTCTCAATTTATGTTTTGCTGTCACTTGAAACCTATTTTGATTTTATTTTTACGGGGCTCTAGTGTTTGGATGGTTAATCAGCATAAACAGAGATGGAGAACCAAAGTGAAAGTAAAAGGGAGGGTGGAATGGAGAAAGGAAGGGTGGGAGGGATAGAAGCAGAGAAAGAGACTTTATCAAAAACTCAGTATTCCAAATCATAGATATTTGAAAAACTTATAAAAACAAACATAAATGGAGTTATCTCCACACCGTATGAAGAAATTAACCTATCTCAGCCTGCAATTTAAATGCTGATGATAGCTGAAGAAGTCAATATAATGTGTATATATAAAAATTTAAAGAAATGCTTAAATTGATTAGGAAATCATCACCAACTCACTTTTTCCCTTTAAACTATTTTTAGAATAATAAGGTGAGCCATGTGTCATCACACTAAATAGAAATAGAGGAATGAATCTAAATATTAATGTATTTTCTGTTATTTATTCCTAATCAAGTCCAAGGCATGTATCTGTAACATGATTTTTCAAAAAACAAACATAAGCATTTACCTGACTTCTCATTTCAATTAATCACAAGTTAATGTTTGAAATTGATCCAGGCAGGAGGAAAAGTTGAAACTGGGGTCCTGAGTTGAAACATAAATCACTAAGTACAGAGTTTTGCATCAGAGTTGTTTCTTAATGATGTTTGAATATTTCCCCTCACAGTACCACAGAAACCTAGTTAGGTGATATTTTATTAATATTTTTCTATTGTATCACCTGTGAGAAAATTTGGGAAATTGGATTTCTGTATATCATATCAAGCAGATGTTCACCCCTAAAATATATCATGATTTTAGCGTGTTTTATGTAGTACAAGTTATAAAATTTGTTATTTTCATTAAAATTTTCAGGAAAAATAGATATGTCCCTAGTGATAAAGCCATGATTTACAGAGAATAAATATTTAATTTAGAATCACAACACAGAGATACAATGTTCTCATTATAAGGTGAATCACTATATACCTATATTTTGCATAATAATCAAGAAAATTACCATTTATTTGAATTACATGATTTAAATAAGAAACTGAATTCTGCTCAGTATTTAGCACTAATTTCCTTCTGTCAGAAAGATGGAATATTGCAAAATTAACAGTAATTGCATGGTAATAATTTCCTTATTTTTATTACAGGTTTGATAGCTCAATATTTTGATCTTGATCACTGTGAGTTATGAGCAGGAGAAAGAAAGATAAGCAAAAGTATAAAATTATTTTGTCATAATATTATGTATTTCAAGCTTATGGAAAGATAATGCAGTATGACTATTTGGTTGTTGTACATCGAAAGCATAGGAAATGATGACTGATGAAAAATTATGAATCCTTTTGACCAGTCTTTACTTTGAATATAAATACCAGACATATTTTTGACATTTACTTATTTTTAATTCTGTTGATGTTATGGGTAAAAACTTTTCATATTTACTACTATTCATTGTTATTTCTAGACTGTGTTAGTTTCTTTTTTGGAAAATGTTTTATTTATTTTTACAGAGAACGGAAGAAAAGAAGAGAGGAAGAGAAACATCAAAGCGTGAGAGAAACATCGATCTGTTGCCTCTCACAAGCTAACCAGGGGCCTGGCCTACAACCCAGGTATGTGCCCTGACCAGGAATTCAAAGGGTGACCTTTGGTTTGCAGGACAACGCCCAACTCACAGTCACACAAACCAGGGCTATGTTAGTTTCTTTGGCTGCATTTAACAGTTACAAAAATGTGGGTAAATACTGTTCTTAAAACTGATGTATTTTCCAATATCCAATATGAAATAACTTTTGGTTTCAAAAATATAGAATCAGGGATTACTGAATTGAGCAAAATGTTTTTAGTTCACACATGATCATTTTTATTTTAAACCTAAAAATCCATCAGGTTTAAAGAATTCTCATTGAGCAAACAGGTTGCTTAGATTTGCTTTTTCTCTTAGATATTGCACCTAGATCATTCTCTTGGTTAATCTTACACCTATAATCTTAGAATCATGGGAAATCAACACTACTCCTGGAAATTTTGTCCTTGGTGTTAATAGGGGGTTAAGATTAAGTACATTTTAAAAAACCAAGTAACTTGCTATTACTAGAATATGTATCACTTAAGAATTTGGGTCATCCCAGAATATTATCATTTGAATTAACAAGTTTGTATGTTTCCAAAATTTAAAAATAATTTGAAGAATCTCTTATATAATTTTCCTTCTAAATGTATTTCAATAAAGTATGAAATATAAACTGGTGAAAAGATGTATGCTAGCCATGATCATAGCTGAGTTTCAAATAAACTGGATGTACTGTATTTTATTTCTAGCCATATTAGTAATTAGTTGTTGCAATAGTCTCCAACTCATTTGATTTTGACTTGAGTCATTCTCTTGAGTCCAGGGTCCAGGGAGATTCGATTTTACTAGCCTCTCTTGATTTCTTGCCCACATTCCACTGTACTAGGTAGTGCTGACAGCTCTGCCCTTATCTCCTCCTTTCTCTGCCTTGTTTTCTCATTCCATGGTCCCTGGCATACTAGAGGCAGTCAATGCACCTCAATCACTTTTCTCCTCCTGTAAGAAAACAAGCTGTGAAGCTTTAGCATGACTACCTGTGCTCCGAAAGTATATGATATCAAATATTTGCAGTGAATATTCAAAACCACATGCTTTACGGTAAAAATCAAAATGATAATTGCAATAGATTCTTTTCATTGGAAGTCCTTGCAATACATTTTTAAGTCTTACTAAGTAGATGTGGCTCTTAGAGACTTTCACCATTTTTCAGTTAATGATTTTAACAAATCTACCACCTAATTTATTTATATTTTCTCAATACTTGACTCTTGTCAATGACTGGTTGCCAACAAATAATATCATGATATATTAGTTCCCAGCTAACATATGAAATTAGAAATCACTAAACATTATATTGCTAAAATGGGTGTATATATTTCTATAATATAAAAAATTATATTAAATGTACATATAGTAGTGTAACAGGGCGCAGCCAAGAGGGGGCCCCAGAAAAGGATTTGGGATGGGGTCCAGAGCTCAGGGTGTTCAGGAAATATTAAGATGTCCTCACCCTCCCCCCCCAGGGGGAAGGGACAAATAGAGCCAGGGCCATTGAGAGCTGTTTTGCATAGCAACAGTTTTGCAGCTAACCTCTGGAATAATTATTTAACAAATCTATAACCTTTAACTGGTTTCATAGATATGTTAAATAGCTGTGGCCAAGTTTAGAACCAGGGAGAAGGGAGTGGCTTCTACCCAGGATGTAACTAGGGGCAGGTCCCCAAGTTACAGCACCTGTGTGAGAGCTTGGAATTGATTGGCTCCAAGCCATGGGGCCATATCTGCCCAGACTAATGATGGCAGCCCAGTAAAGCTGGGAGGGTATGAGAGTCCTGGCAGGTGTAACTGATTGTAGGAGGAGTCGGAAATGGGGCTGCAAAGGAGGATGGGTGCAGATTTAAACCCAGATGGGGCAGGCATTGTAGGTCGAACCATGCAGTTTTGGCAAGAGGGCGCGACCCTGCAGCCAGAGGAAGGGAGAGCCACGCGATTTCAGCAGAGTGAGGACCCCCTCTTTCCCAGGGGAAAGGAAAAACCATGCAGCTTTGCCAGAATGGAGATCCCTGCAGCTTTGGTAGAAGAGGCCCACTCGGCTTTGGGGTGCCCCCTTTGGCTGCATGGCCTGGAAAGCAGGAGAGACTTTGACTGGAACTTGGTACAAAGAACTCTTGCCAGTGGACTGTGAGAAGGTGCCACATGACTTTGGATTAACTAGAGATCCTGCCTGCACAGTGATACAGCTGATGGTGCCAGCAGCCTGCAACACAGACGTGTGCTCTTTTCCTGATTTACGGTACCTGGAGTTGGGACAGTGGGACAAACGAGAGCTGTGTTGGGTGTAGGTGTATACTCTAAAAGACTTTGATATTTTAGTGGAGGCATTAAGCCTAAATAGCATTAAATAAACATTTTGTTTCCTTTTCACAAATCTCTGGCATTGGGAGATGTCTTTCCAAGTGGCAGCGGACAAAAGGGCCCAGTAGATAAATTAGTATTCTGTCCTTGGGAGGGGTCCCTCTTCAGTAGCGGTTTTTGGCATCCCTAGGTGGTCCAAATATTGCCTCCCCGGACCTCTTGTTCTGTAACAGTAGGTCTTTGAATCACTTCATCTCATACAACATCCTTTTGTTATAATGTTGATGAGACGTCATAGGAACTTATCATATTTTGCTGTGTATAATGCTCACTTTTTTGCCCAAATTTTTGAGGAAAAAATAAAGATGCACATTATGCATGGGTAGTACCTGCAATATCTTGTATCTGTTCTTGTGTTTTGTAATTATTTGATACAAAACATTTCTTGTACCATAGCATTTAAAAAAATAAATGTAAAAATTCCTTTTTAACATAAAAAACAAATATCTAAATATAAATAAATAATAGAATTTAAAAATTTAAACGGCCCTGGCTGGTGTAGCTGAGTGGATTGAGTGCGGGCCTGTGAACCAGACAATCGCAGTTCAATTCCCAGTCAGGGCACATGCCTGGGGTGCAGGCCAGTTCCCATCAGGGGACACGTGAGAGGCAACCATACATTGATATTTCTCTCCCTCTGTCCTTCCCTTCCCCTCTAAAGATAAATGAATAAAATCTTTTAAAAAAATTTTAAACGAAATCTCTTTTTTCCTGAAAGTATGGGCCAAAAACATGGGTGTGCTTTATACCTGGGAGCACATTACACATGGCAAAATATGGAAACTCCTGCTTATATCAATTAATCTATGGTAAAATTAGTTTCATTATACGTCATTTTTTCACAGATCCAAGAACATATCAACAACATTAAGTGAGGAGTCACTGTACATGCAGCTATCTCAACACCTGATATATGCAGTATACTCCGATATTAGGGAACAACTAAAAAATAAAGTTGTATGTGAGGAAAAATGCAATTCTATTTTATAGAACAAATGGCGGGATGTTTACATTAATGGTGATGATAATAAAAAAATATATAGTTATGGTAATAGTTATATTTAACGCTAGTCTTTGCTTTCATTGCATAGTACTGGTATTTACATATGAAAAAAAGTACAAATATTAATGATTACCCCCAATTTTTTCAATAAGCATGGACTGCTTATCAAGGTAAATGTAATACAAAAAATGTGCTTCCTTTTGGCTTTTTATTATGAAAAATTTTAATATTGGTTATTAGTTTTCTTACTGTTGAAATATAAGTGTTGTATATATATTCTGGAGATTAATGCCTTATCAGATATCTGGTTTGCAGATATTTTCTCCTATTCCACTGGTTGTTTTTTTATTTATTGTTTCCCTTCCTGTACAGAGGATTTTAGTGTGATAATAGTCCCACTTGTTTATTTTTGTTTTTCATTGGTGCCTTTGATGTCACATCCACAAAAATCACTGCTAAGACCAATGCAATGAAACTTTTCTCCTATGTTTTTGTGTAGGAGTTTTATGATTTCAGGTCTTATGTCTACATCTGCAATACAATTTGAGTTGATGAGTTGATTTTTGTGTATGATATAAGATAAGGATCCAATTTCATTCTTTTGCATTAGAATATTCAGTTTCTTCAAGACCATTTATTCAAGAGACTATCCTTTTCTTATTGTGCACTCTTGGCACCTTTGTCCAAAATGACTTGACTATATGCATGAAGTTTTTTTCTGAGCTCTGTACTATGTTCCACTTAGTCTCTATATCTGTCTTTATGCCAGTGCCATACTGTTTTGATTACTTTAGCTCTGCAATATATTTTATAACCAGGACATATGATGCCTACAGCTTTGTTGTTCATTCTCATGATCAATTTGGCTATCCCTAGTCTTCTGTGGTTCCATATGAATTTTAAAATTTTTTTGTTTCTGTAAAAAATGCCACTGGAATTTTTATGGGGATTCCACTGAATCTGCAGATTACCTTGGTCTTGAATAACATTATAAACCAAATGTGTTTTCTTTTTGATCTCATGTCTACATATTCTATCCACTATTAAAAGCAGAATGTTGAAGTATCCTACTATTATTGTGATGCTATATATTCTTTCTTCAGTTCTGTCACTGTTTGCTTTATATATTTAGGTGCCCTGATGTTGTCTGCATAAATACTTGTAAATGTTATGTCTTCCTGCTGTATTGAAAATTGTATCATTATATACTGTCTATCTTTGACTCTTGTGATAATGATTTTTATCAGCACTTGAGGACATGCTTATGGACTTTTAGAGAGTGGGGAAGAGAAGGAGGGCGAGGGAGAGAAACATCGATGTGAGAGGGTTGACTCTTGCATGTGCCCTGACTGAGACCAAACCCACAATCCAGGCATGTGCCCTGATTGGGAGTCATACCTGCAACCTTGGTTTACAGGCAATGCTCCAAGGGACTGAGCCACACTGACCAGGGAACTCTTGTGACAATTTTTTATTTGAATCTATATTGTGTGACATAACTGTAACCACTTTCACTGTCTTTTGGTAAATATTTGCATGGATATCTTTTTCTGTTCCTTCACTTTCAGCTATGTGTGTCCTTATATCTAAAGTGAATTTCTTGTAGACGGCATATAGTTGAGTCTTATATTTTTATCCATTCAGCCCCTCTATGTCTTTTGATTTGTGAGCTTAATTCATTTACGTTTAAAGTAATTATTCATAAGAAAAAGACTTACATTCTCACCAACAGTACAAAAGAGTTCTCCTTTCTCCACATTCTCACCAGCACTTGTTTGTTGATTTATTGATGATGTTCTGGCAGGTGTGAAGTAATATTTCATTGTGGTTTTAATTTGCATTTCTCTTATTAGTGACATTGAGCATCTTTTCATATGTCTATTAGCCATCTGTATGTCCTCTTTGGAAAAATGGCTGTTCAGTTCCTTTGCCCACTTTTTAATTTGATTAGGTGGTTTTTTTGCAGGGGGGGGGGGTTGGTGCTGAGTTTTGTAAGTTCTTTATAAATGTTGGATATTAACCCCTTATCAGATATATTGGCAAATAATGTTTTTTCATTTCGTGGGTTCTCTTTTTACTTTGTTCATGGTTTCCTTTGTTGTGCAAAAACTTTTTAGTTTGATGTAGTCCCATTGTTTATTTTTTTCTTTTGTTTCCCTTGCCTTAGGAGATATATCAGTAAAAATATTCTTATGAACAATGTCTGAGATTTTAATGTCCTATGTTTTCTTCTAAGATTTGTATGGTTTTGGTCAAGTATTCAAGTCTTTAAGCCATTTTGAATTTATTCTTGTGTGTAGTGTAAGAAGGTGGTATAGTGCAACCACTGTGGAAAGCAGTATGGCAATACCTCAAAAAATTAAAAATGGAACTAACTGCCTTTTGACCCAGTGATCCCACTTCTGGGAATTTATCTGAAGAAGCCCAAAACACTAATTCAAAAGAACAGGAGCACCCTTATGTTCATTGCAGTGTTATTTACAATCACCAAGATTTGGAAGCAGCTCAACTGTCCATCAATAGATGAGTGGATAAAACAACTATGGAACATTTACACAATGGAATACTACTTGGTTGTAAAAAAAGGAGAAAGTTTCACCCTTTGCTATAGCATGGATGGACCTGGAGGACATTACGCTAAGTGAAATAAGCCAGTCAGAGAAAGAAAAATACTACATGATTTCACTCATATGTAGAATCTATGAACAAACTGAACTAACGAGCAAAACAGAGACAGACTCATAGATAGAGAGCAGGATGGCAGCTAAGGGAGGGTGAGTTGAGGGGGTAGAGGGATCAAGAATAAAGGTAAAAGGGCTCATGAACATGAAAACAGTGTAGCGATTGTGGGGGTAGGGAGTTAAAGTGGGGTTAAATGGCAATGGAAAAATACAATAGAAATAAATACTAAGAGAAAATAAAGGTTTGCTGTTGCCATATTCT
The DNA here is from genome assembly GCF_021234435.1 of Artibeus jamaicensis. Taxonomy (NCBI): domain Eukaryota; kingdom Metazoa; phylum Chordata; class Mammalia; order Chiroptera; family Phyllostomidae; genus Artibeus; species Artibeus jamaicensis. The sequence continues at coordinate 1,088,777 of NW_026522028.1, read as the reverse complement.
TGATTGTTTTCTGTTAGTGTTGTTGTGATTTTTGTTTGTTTTTGTCCTATCTTGCTGTCCATCCTTGTGTTTTGTTCATTTTTGCATTGATACACTTTGATACCATTCTGGGTTTTGTTTACTTTTGGTTTTTTGTAACCTCTATAAGCATTTTTAACTTGGGGCTTACATAATAGATGTTACAGTTATAATAGTGTATGTAAGCTGAAAAATCTTAACTTCAAGTCAATCATGTACAAAAATTCTACATTTAACTTCTCCCCCATTGACACATTATGTCATCATCACAATTTACAACTGTTTATAGTGTTTATCTTTTCTAATCCTCATTCAAGGAAATATTTATTGATTTTAGAGGCAGAGGAATGAAGAGATAGAGAAAGGGAGAGAAATATTGATGTGAGAGAGAAACATCAATCGGTTGCCTCTCATACACACACTGACTGGGGACCAAACCCACCACCCAGGCTCGTGCCCTGACTGGGAATTGAACCCACAGCCTTTTGGTTTATGGGATGATGCTCCAAACAATTGAGCCACACTGGCCAGGGCTGTAGTGTTTATCTTTTAACATACTTTATTTATACTAATATTTAATATTTTTGTGTTTTAACTTTTTTACAAGAATTAAAAGATTTATACATTAAAATTATGGTAAGACAGGATTCTGTGTTTGTGTGTATACTTACTTTTATCAGTGAATTTCATCCTCTTTGCTATTATGTTGTCATTTAGTGTCCTTTCACTTCAACTTGAAGAATTTCCTTTAGCATTTCTTGAAGACAGGTCTAGTGGTATTGAACACCCACAGCTTTTGTTTGAATGGGAACACTTTCATTTTTGAAGGACACTCTTGTCACTCTTGTTTAGCAGTTTTTTTTTCTTGAAGCACACTGGATATATGACTCCACTCCATGGTGGTCTGCAAGGTTTCTATTGAAAATTCAGCTCATAGTTTTATGGGGGAGTTCTCATATATGTGACAAATTTCTTTTTCCTTGCTGCTTTCACAATTCTCATTTTGTCTTTGACTTTATTATACTGTGTCACAACATGGATTTACTTAGATTCATACTATTTGGTGTGTTTTGAGATTCTTGGATCTGGATATCCATTTGTGTACTAAAGTCTGAGAATTTTTCAGCCATTTTATTTAGCAAGCTTTCTGGTTCATTTTCTCTCTCTTCTCCCTCTGGGACTTCCATATGTATATATTGCTCTGTTTGATTAGGTTTCATAAGTCCGTTAAGCTTTCTTCATTCTTTTTTATTTCATTTTGGTTTTGCTCCTATGAGTGACAGAATTATTTTCAATGACCTGTCTTTGATGCCCACAGTCTTTTCTTCTGCTTGATATAGTGTGCTACTGAATCGCTCTAGTGGAATTTTCAGTATAGTTGTGTTCTTCAGCTCCATGATTTCTGTTTAGTATGTTTTTGTATTTTCTATATGTTCATGCATTTTTCTTGACCTCAGTAAGTATCTTTACAACAGTTAATTTTTAAGTCTTTATCAGGTAAATAACTAACTCTGTTTATTTAAGACTGGTTTCTGGGGATTTAACTTAATCCTTTGTTTGGAATATCTTTGCCTGATTCTTCAATCTCCTTGACTTTCTGTATCGGCGTCTGCACCTAAGGTAAAGCAGGCACCTATCCCAACAATCATGGACTGGCCTCATACAGAGATCTTTACCAATCAGCCCAATCAGAGATTTTGAGAACCTCTCTCAACCCTATCTCCACAGGAAGAAGCAGGTAGTTGTGGTTTTGCCTCTTCACTCTGTTTATCCAGGTATTGGGAACCTATGGGATTTACTTGTCCAAACCACTATCCGTGTTCTCCCCAGGCAGCTAGACTGCACCATACCTACCAGAGCTCCTAGATACCAGTTCAGATGCCATATCTAATATGCAAGCCAGATGTTAGTTCTTTGGGCAGCCCTGGAGAAACTGAGGCACAGGACACATGGATCAACTTTTTTCCTCCCCAGAGTGAAGCTGACAGTTGGGAATATTTATCTGCTCACTCTGCAGAGCAAATGGGAGAATCTATGGCATCTATTGTCCTCAGACTTCACCTATATTTTACTCCAGGAGGCTAAAGTGTGTGGGGCATATCAGAGCTCCAAGAGCTTCTGGCAAGACCGAAGCCAGTCCTCTGGGGAACCCTCTAGGGAAAGTTGTAGTCTTATACATGTGAACCAAGCCCTTTCCTCCCCTGGGTGGAGCTGAAATAAGGAGTCTGTTCCTGATTATATGATAATTAGCCAGAGGAAGAGACTTCTGTGAGTGGGTGTCCTGAATCTATCCACTGGCTTTTGAGAGTCTAGCTTTGCATTCACCTGGGATATAGGAGCCTTCCAATTAGTTTATAAATTTCTCACAAAAAGAATTTGTTTATGAATTGTTGCTAATTTGGTGTGTTTGTGAGAGGAATGAGAGCCTAGGACTTCCTACTCTACCATCTTATTGGCATCACTTCTGGACACTTATTTTTAATGAAATATTATTAAAGATTCAAAAATTTCCTGTGTTTAACATCTTAAATAGATCCCATTTCACTAATCAGGTAGTTTGGTGTAGTTAAATTTCTTCCAATGGCATTTTTTTTTCTTGAAACCATGGAAGATATATTTTCAGTGAGTTAAAGTGAATTTTTGGGAAAAATAAAGAATTTCTAATTGAATTACTGATTGGTTGTATACTACCTCAATTAACCCTCATTAATGTCTTCTTATATTTATTCATAGAAGGTGAACATGAGGCCATAGAGACAAAAAGACTTAAACCACATGGTTAGTAAGTGATATAACTAGAATAAAATACAAGTTTATGCAGTAATTTCTCTTCTTTTCAATGAAATAGATGGATGCCTAGATATAAAGATAGATAAAAGAATAGAGAAAAAAGACAGAGAGGTAGACACACAGAGAAAGACACAGAGAATGAAAGAAATTTTTAATATATTTGCTGAGTTGCAAGAGTATATAGAATGTCATTTTTCTTATTTGCTTTTTAATATGTTTATGCTAAGGCTGAGAGTGAAATTAATGTACAATCCTGAAAGAGGATATACTGATAACCCTGTGACATTTGAGGTGTCAGAAGGAGAGTCAGTATGAGATAAAAATATTTACTGTAGGTAAACCATATATATGTATGTACATATGTGTGTATATACATACATACATATATGAGTATGTGCACATATATGAAGCTAACACTGCTATAAAAGTTTAGTTTTTTGTATATCATAATAATTATCAGTGTTTATTCAGTATCAAGTGATTTGTTTTACAAAGACTGCATTATACTGCTAAATTGTAATTTCATTTTTGGGGAAAGTTATCTGGCAAAGTGCATTAGCAAAAAAAACTGACTTATCTTTCAAACATGTTATCATCCATTTTGTAAATGTTGATATTAAATAGTATATTATGCTTATTGAAGCATTTTGATTACAGCAGCTACTTTAGCTCTCATTATGTTCTGATGGAGCTGCTGGCTTCTTTCCCAATTTCTAAAATGGTACCTTAATCTAATATCATGCAGTCTCAAGGTATTTCAGCAGATCACATTCACACCCTGTATCTGACAGGAGGAGAAGTAAAACTTCATTGCACAATGAAAAAAGCGTGCCTCACATCTGTGCTTACAATCAGTTCGTTTTGTCCTACTTTATCATGCCTCCAGTTTAGTTTCCCAGTGCTTTGATGTGTACCGTGGGATAGACAATGCACTATGGGTTTCAAATAATGGTGTATTCCTATTGTTGAGGGTTCTAAAACAGCTTTAAAAATTAATACTGACCTCCTTTTATACAGCCAGTAAATCCGTGTGGTTAATGTGCTGTGAGTACCACTAATTACCATTTACCAAGGGCTGCTCTACCAATATTTAATGAGCAGGCATGCTGAGAATGAAAAATGTGTGTAAGGCAAGACATTAGTCACATAAATATCAACCCTGCCTACAGCCAGTACACAAAGATGCTGACTCAAACAAAAGTATCAATGTCTCTCTTTTGCTTCTTTCCACATTTGCACAGCTGATCATATCTCCTCCCTTCACCTTAGAGGTATCTGTTCAGTTTCTTCCTTCTGTACTCAGAAAGGTTGTTTATCGAGCTTTAACCACCTTCCCCTGTACTAAGAGATGAATTTATTCTTAGACCAAGTCAAATGAATTAAACTTCAAAATCAATAAATATTTGAATACTAAGTTACCTGAATTGAGCAGAATCTACTCAGATTTAAAAGATAGGTATAATATCAATGCCAACTTGCTGGCATTTATATTAAATTTCTGGCTTAGATTTTATTACTCTACTTTTCGTGAACATAAGTGTAAAAATGTAGAGTCTGTGATTTTGCACATACTTTTATTTTCACTCTGTTGCATCTGTACAGTATGCCCGAATAATCATTTTGAAAAGCAACAATGGTTCTTCATTTTTCAAGTGTGCCACACACCAGCTTACAAATTTTACCCATGTATTCTCACCACAGCACTACAGTGGAAGTATTGCTTTCAGCCTCATTTTATGGATCATGCAACTGAGACACAGAGAAATCAAGATCAGGCAGGTAGTAAGAGGTTGAGCAAGGACCTGAACACAGACTTTCTGGAGTCATTTTGTGTTCACAACATTTCAAAGCTACCTATAGTTTGCCTAGTAATTGTTACTCTTACTGGTCAGGAATATTATAGAGAGCATTTTAGTGTTATTGTTATTCACTTTTACTTTAAATCTTAATGGGGAAGAAATTCAGCAGAAGAATTGACATTATGTCTTGGAGAACACCAAAGAGGTCCCCAAACTCTGCCATCCAGGAGGGAGCAGAATCAAATATAATTCAGGAGTCCTGAAGCCAATGCAGGGCCCATGGGTGACTGACATGTTGTCTTCTCTAAAAATATGTAATTTACTTTTCAAAGAATTGTTTTTGAGACTAGCAGATATCTAATTAATACATAATCTGAACCAAATAGTCTTGATTGTCCAAAAAGAAAAAGAAAAAAACTGCCACTCCTCATATAGAAAGGAAAATATAGAAAAGATTAGTTTCTTTTACACAGAGAATTAGATCAGCATTCTGATTGTCAGTTCTAAATCTTAATAGCTTTAAAAACTCTTAGTCTAGAAGTTGAAAGTCAAATCCTTTACCAAACACGCATAAAAAATTATCCCTGACTTGTGTGGCTCAATGGGTTAGGCACCATCCTGAAAACTGAAAGGGTGCTGGTTCGATTCCCAGTCACATCATATGCCTGGCTTGTGGGCCAGATCCCTAGATGGGAGCATGCAAGAAGCAATGGAGTGATGTTTCTCTCACATATCAATGTTTCTTTCTCTCTCTTTCTCCCCTTCCATTCTCTCTATAAATAAATTTTAAAACATTAAAAAAGAAGAAATCAAACATGTAAGTAATCAACTCAGATCTTTAGTGAACCAGTTGAGTACTGGTGTTTGATTTCATTCTAAGCAACTTTTTCAAAGTTATAACAAATATCCAAAGATTTCAGCTGCTGATTCCAGCTTCCTTTAAACTTTTCAATATATTGCTCTAACCTTTGTGATTTTTTTCCTGCCCCTTTCATCCTTGAAACATTCCTGTCTTCTTTTATTATATTCATCTAGTCGGCATCTTTCTCAAATGAAAAACCAGTTCATTGCAAAGTGTTAATTGAATGAAGTTTTGAAAATACATGATATACTTCATAAGTGAAGACATTTAAGGGAGTTTTTAAAAAATAAAAAACTTCAGGGTTTGTTTTTCTACATTTAAGAGTTTGAAATAACTTTTAACCATTAGGAAAAGAGAACTCAGTGGATTTTATTTCTTCTCTTGATTTCACTTGATTATATGTATCTGAGCTGATACACACCACTGAGTTGCTGACGCATCTACAATCAACTAATAGCAGTGCACAGAGAATAAGCTTTAACTATTTCTGATCATGCCTCATTTCTGAACTGAGGGAAATGACTGTGGACTATCAGCTGCTTCATCTGTTTCTAGTTTGGATTCATGTAAAGAGTCCTGAATTTCAAAACTCATTAGGCTAGAGTTGTTTTGTGCAAATTTTGAATCTTGAAGTTAATTTGGCTGACACATCACAAGTGCATATATCATAAACTCATATTATGCTACCAGAGTACCTAAATGATATGCATTACTGCATATCAGAAAGAAAGGAATGTGTTGGGGGAGGGTTAATTGAGTATGGGGGTCAAATATATGGTAAGAGAAAGGAACTAGACTAAGGGTAGTAAGCACACAATAGAGTATGTAGATATTGAATTGCAATGTTGTATATATGAAATTTACATAATGTTATTAACTAATGTTGCCTCACAAATTTTTAAAAAATGATATGAATGGTAGTAAACAGCAAATATGGAAACTGGGGGTTCTCCTTGGCCTCAAACATTATATTCTGATATTTTCTTTCTTGGTTTTCAGTTATTCCATTTTTAATTTTGAAATTATTTTTAATTATGTGGTGGATTGTTAGTTGATTGTTAGATTTTCTTCACCTAAATGTCAGAATAAGAAAAATTAAGGAAGAAGAAATGAAATCAAAGTGTGTTAATAACCCAGTATGAGTCTATGATTCCATGTAGCCTGTTCTATGGAAAGCTCTATTGATTTCAAAAATAGGTGAGTCTGTGTGTGGGTTCTTCCAGAGGAACTGGTTGAGGCTCAAGCAGTTTCTTCTACTGACTCAATCCCTCCTGTTCTTTGCAGTCAGAAGTTGTGGGGACTTATCTTCTTGGCACTGGAACCCTGGGCTGGGGAACCTGGGGTGGGTCTGGGACTCCTTGCTCCAAAAATATCCCTCCCAAATTTTTATCCACCTTACAAGGGTGAGGGACCAGCAGCCCATTCCACATCTACACCCTTCTTCCCAGTCTGGTTGGATGTGGATTCTTTAATTCCATAGTTGTCAGACTTGCATTCAATTCGATTTCTGATGACTCTGAGTGACGGTTGTTCTGTATTTTAGTTGTAATTTTGATGTGGTTGTGCAAAGAGGCAAGCCATGTCTCCCTGTGCTGCCATCTTTGTTTTTTTTTAGAAACGTTGAAATTGCAGCCTTAAAGATTTTATTGCCTCTTTTGTAGAAGACTCAGCAAGTAAGATAGGCTAAAAATATTACTTGTTTTCTAAAACTGCACATGCTCAACAAGATATTTTTTTCTTGGTCAAACTTTAATCACTGGGTTATTTTTTTAATTTTCCTTTCTGCACCCAAGTGGGTATTTTAAGCAATGGCTAGGGTATTAGTGGATATTAACATTCTACTGCTTATTGTGTTCAATAATAGTAGAATGTGTTTAGCAGAGAGGCACAGAAAAACACCATTATTCCAGGATGTTTAGGGAAACAAGAAAACATGACTGTTCTTTTTATAGCATGTCTCATCTCTGTGGTTTCGAGTTACCTGACTTCTGTCATCCACCTAAATATATAATAATTCAGATACTCAGTGTGCTTCTGAAAATATCTTAACATATATCTGATAGAAAGTCCTTCAACAAACAGAGGCTCTAGAGACAAATTGTTGGTATTGCAATAAAGTAAAAAAGAAAACAAAACAAAAAAAAACATTAAATATCTGCAATGATGGAGTCCTCATGCCAGGGCTCAAAATGCTTAATATACAATCAGACGGCTAGTAAATATTTTGGTATTTGGAGCTCATATGATCTGTGTTTCAACTAGTCAACTCTTGTTCTAGTGCAAAAGCAGCCATAGAGTATACTTACACAGATGATCATGGCTCCCTTCCAATAATACTTTATTTATAAAAGAAACAGCTCCTTCCTCATCCTCTTGATAGTAAACATTTTATTTATATAAGTTACTCTATAAATGCATACTTGGTCATATGTGTGTATATAATTTGAACAACCTGACAATAAACAAAAATTATTTGTTATATTAAATGTCGGAGATGTTGTTTGTAGAAACTTTAACGAAGAGATCAAATAATTAATAAAGCACTATATAGACATGAGGGTGTTATGAATATACAAATAGATTTGTATCTGAACATCAAAAATTAATTGTGAAATAATTTATGGCTTAATTTATTATAATTGGCTTAAACTTCTTTCTGCTATATAGCTAGAACAAACAGTAAACATGCCAATCAAAGGTATACCAAACTTTTTCTAGTTCACAACAGTCCCTTTTAAGTAAGATCAGTCTATCTTGGGTTTCTCTAAGTTTCTCCCCCTTTTTTCCTTCCTATACCCATGTAGGTAAGTGGCAATGAACAATAGATAGTTCCAGTATTTTTCCCTTCATGGGAGTGGTATCTTTAGATCAACAGCTGAATCCTGTTACTATCCTCTTGGTCTTTGGTGGTATTTTCTATTTTTCTCTTTTCTTTTTTTTTTTTTTTCATTTTCTAAATCTTCACCTGAGAACATGCTCATTGAATTTTACAGAAAGGGGTAGGGAAGGAGAGAGAGAGAGAGAGGGAGAGAAAGAACAATGTGAGAGAGAAACATAGGCAGTTAACTCTCATGCATGCCCTGACCAGGGAGCAAGCCCGCAACCTAGGCGTGTGCTCTTACCAGGAATCAAACACATGACCTTTCAGTTTATAGAACTACACTCCAACCAACTGAGCCACCCCAGCCAGAGCGGTGGTATTTTTCTCTTTAAGACCAAGAGTGGTGAAAGGCTTGGGCTGCTCTCTTGTCATAGACAAGTTCTAAGGGCTGGTCATGCTTTATCTTGACATGAATGTGCCAATGAAATTGGCTGCAACCCATTTTGGAACCACAGAACCCACATGACTTTCCTCCTTTTTTTCCTTTAGTCTTCCCTCTCTCCCTCCCTTCCTTTCTACTTCCTTCCTCTCATCGTCCCTTCCTTTCTTCTTTCTTTTTTATTGTTTTTGCACACTGTTTCTCTTAACAAAGGTTTAGACAACATTAGACTGTATGTTTATGAATGATTTTGCTTAGTCATTGTATATGCTTTTTATCAATTTTGAGAGTAGGAGTTTTGCTACCTTGTAAAACATTGTTTGCAACCCCAGACAAAACAATGTGGCATTTCAAACGCATTTTTTTTCACTGTGAAAGAACTCAGTAAAATTATCTGGCTTGAGAAATGGATATAAATAAATTAAAAGATGGTCATGTCTTGGATTTCTTAATAATTTTTACTGTGTCATTTTGTAAAATAGAACATATATATGGTTAGCTATAAAGAATGTACAAGAAGTAAATTAGATACCAAGCAAGCTCATTACTCATTCATTTCCAAATATTGAGCATCTGCTCTTTGGAAGACACTATGCTATTATTTACAATACTTAGGTTTTTGTATCTACAAGTTGGAAATATGGGAGATAGCATGGTAAACTAAAGGGGCATATAAAAAAGAGTAAAGACGCATGAGTCTAAGTGAGAACAGCCATCTATAAATGTTCCAAGGCATGGCTGGCCTTTTGTGCAATCAGGAAACTGTATGTTCTTCAGTAAGAATAAAGTTTAAATTCAACTATGGAGTTAGCAAATCAAAGGTGATGGAGTGTTCAAAAGGAAGCCAGACCACTCTCACAGTTGAGAGACTAAAGCCTAGAATGCAAAATCGATCTTCACATTTACTCTTGAATCCTTGATAAACTAGAGAGGAATGTTTAACTAGAGGAAGTAAGGTAGATGTTCAGGGCCTTTTTAATGCATTTGATGACAATTTGCAAAATAATTGTTTGGCATATTCAGTTATAAACACATGTTACCTTCCATGATAAAGGAAGGATAACTCCAATCAAGGAACTGGGAACCTAGAGACTGGCCTTTAGCAAACCCTTTGAAAGCATTAGGAATGTAATCAAGTAATTCATAATATTTGCCCAACAGGATTTCACAATGATGTGGCCCAGGGATTGTTTTGTACCTTTCATCTTTCCTGTTATTAAACAACAATGCCTATAATTGTCTTACGCCTGTCCCACTATTATATCTGGGTCCATATAATTTGTTTCTTTTATTTCAGAGATCCACAAATAGAAAAGTATTGCACCCCAGTTGGTATACTTCACTATGTACTCTCTAAAAGCCTCAACTGTACACAAGTCATATTTAAATGATGAGATTTAGACCTTAAATGGATGGTATAGTGGATTCAGACTTTAGGGGATCTTGGGAGAAGATGAATGTATTTTGGATGAAGAAGAGACTTGATTCATTGGAACAAAAATTGTGGTAGACAGAGTCTAATGTAAACACCATGATCCTGAAGTTCTGATGTTTGCTTCTCTATATTCACACTCTTATTGAGTGTGAGCAAGGCCTGTGACTTGTTTTGGATCAATAAAATGTGGCAAAATTGATGATATGTCATACCATGATTACATTACATTTTATTTCATGTGTCAGAAAAGATGGGACATCATTCATTTGATTACAGATACTGCATATGACTCCATTTTGCTAGGAGCCATGCTCTCACTCTCCTATTGGCATTGAAAGAGAAATCTGCTATGTTAAGAACTTCCAATGAGGAAGGCCACTGAGCCTGAAATGGCAGCTTATGTTTAAGAACAATTCAAACTGATTTTGAAAAAGTGTGTGTGGGAGGGGAGGGAGAATTAAGCTCTCAGTTCTACAGGCAAGAAAAAATGAATTCTGCCACCAACTGATTGAGCTTGACAGTGGATTTTTCTGCAGATAAGTCCTCAGATTCTAGCAGAGCTCTAAGCACCTTAATTTACAGTGGGAATGACCCTGAAACAGAGAATGCAGTTGAACTCTGCTTGGACTACTGACACACAAAATACTATGAGAAATTTGCATGTTTACTTTTAACTGGTAAGTTTTTCGGTGATTTGTTACACAGCAACAGAAAAATCATGTGTATATTTCTTTAGGAATTAACTCTTCTTTGTTCTCTTTATTCATTCCTATATTTAATATTTGAAACCTAAAATGATTACCTCAAGACAAGTAGAAGTGGTTTCATGTACTAGTTAAGCAGTTGTTCCCTGACCATCCAGTGTGAGAGCAGATGGAATGAAGTATGTGAACGTGAGCTAGAGTTGGGTGTGTACTTTGCTCTGGACTAGTAATTATCCATGGTTGACAAGATGACCAAGATGCTGTCCATCTTGTTCAAGTTCCCTCTCAGCTCACGACCCTGGGGACTTATTTTGTGAAGTCCCCTTTGACACTTAAGCAATGGTTGTCAGCTTAATGCTGACCAATGTTGTCCACCTAATGGTTGTCAGCCCTTTCAAACTAGGAACCCAAAATGCCACTTAGATCATGAAAGGCCCTCATTTAGATACTTCCCTAATACATCCTCCTAAGATTGGTGATAATTTATATTCCTCTAGATTCACTAGAAGCTGGCTTCCCCCTGTGTAACTAGCTCAGGGTTCTGGATTCCTGCTCTCTCTGCAAGTAGAAATAACTGTACCTTTGCAATTAAATACTCCAAACACTCATCAGGGTCCTCTATAGAAGAGTCTCTAAACTAAACTCCAAAAGAAGCAGGACACTATAACTTGGCCAAAAAGTGAGAAAGACTCATTTCCCCAATTTCTTCACTCCCAGAAGGAATACCTGTCCTGGTGGAAGAATAGGTAAGACTCTCTTCGCAGCACACCTGGACAACCTGGCAAGGAAATGCATTTAAGTCAATAATGTCCTCTTGGTTCTCAGTGTGTGCGCAATCAACACAATATTTCCTGGTGACTCTTTGGAATAGTACAGTCCAGGTTATAACTCTTGGAGGCGGCCAGCCAGCATAGGGGATGATGTAGTAGGAGATGAAATGAACAAATCATTGGCTCAGATAGCATTCTCCTAATCCAGCAACAGTACCCAGTTCCCACTTTTTCAAAGTGAAGGCACATCCTGAGACCAGGTAGCCCTGAATGTGCCGACCTTGTCTCAAAGTGAAGGCACAAGAAGGGAAAGTATCTGTCGAACATGGGGAGAAAGAGCTGCCATTTCCTCTTCTCCCTTGTTCATATACTCTCAAGTCCTATTACAAACATGATCGATGTCCCCAGATTCTTTCACTCTTTACACTTTAGATTGATTAATGGCCTTAGTGACCAATGTTCCTGGCTCTCTAGTTAGTAAAATATGTGAAGATTTTTTATGCTATTTCTCTGTGATGTAAGATCTATATCACTGATAACTTATAAGTATTGTCAGTGACAAAAGAAATGAATAACCCTGGCTGGTGCAGCTCAGTGGATTGAGCATGGGCCTGTGAACCAAAAGATCACGGTTCGATTCCCTGTCATGGTACATGCCTGGGTTACATGCCAGTTCCCAGCAGGGGCCAGTTTCCAGCAGGGGATGCACCAGAAGCAACCATATGTTGATATTTCTCTCCTTCTCTCCTTCCCTTCCCTTCTAAAGATAAATAAAATTTTAAAAATTTTAAAAAAGAAATGAATGATCTTAGTTAAATAATATTGTATAAAATATAGGTGCAGAAGAAATTTAATTATTAAAAGAGAACACTAGAAATAGGTTATAACAATACTGCAAGATAAATGGAAGACAAGAAAAGATATCCACCTATAGAAGAATTTCAGGTAATAAATTAAAAAGAAATGAGAGAATTAACATTCTATAACCCTTAATGAAGATTGAAAATGCTCATCAATATCAGAGCACCAAGACCACCAAACACAATGACACATAGATATTACATACCTCCTGATGGAATATAAAATATGACCTACCTCTAGAGTGATTTTGCCAAAGAGTAAATATATTGATCGAAAAATACTAATCTGACCAGGTGTCTACTTATGCCTACTGATGATTGTTTTGTTGAGTGTCATTGTATTGTTTTGTGTATTATAGTATATGACTAAAAAGTCAATGAAATGATTGATTATTAAATATCATATATTTAAATTTGAACACCCAAGCGAAATGCCTTTTTTTAAAAGCAAAATGTACATTTCAAAGACAGACTATTAGAAATAAAAAATTGTAATCATATATTAAAAAGTGAAAGTTGAGTCCAAAAGCTCCAATATCAGATCAGGTACAGAAACCAGTTGTACCCAATAATCAGGCAAAAACTAATCAACTTCTTAGGTAAGATTTTTCTAATCACACAAAAATATATGTCATTATCCCACACAGCTTCACAAGGTAAATCTCCTTGATACAGATCTCATAGATGAAGAGATCAAAAGAAAATATTTGCGTTAAGCCTACTCTACCACATAGCCAGACTAAATGATAGGAGCAGCAAAATAAAAGAGAAGTATAGTCCACTATACAGCCATGGTACATTTATACAATGGAATAGTAGTTGGCCATAAAAAAGAAGAAAAACTTTTTACTTTTTGTGACAGCATGAATGTACCTGGGGAACATTATGCTAAGTGAAATAAGCCAGTTGGAGAGGGACAAGTATCATATGATTTCACTTGTAAGTGGAATCTAATCAAACTGCACTAACCGGGAAAATAGAAACAGCCTCATAGAGAGCAGTATGACCGTGCTGGTGGGGTGAGGACTGAGGGTTCCAATAAAAGAAAAAAAAAAGAAAGCAATAACTCATGGACACTGAAACAGCATGGTGATTGCGGGGTGGGGCTATGGAGGTGGAAGAGGGTATGGGGTGATAAATGGTATTGGGAAAATACAATAAAATAATGTAAAAATATAACTACAAAAAAGAGAAGTATAAAAGGCAAAGAGAGATAACATTCATCATCTATATGATTTCTGCATATTACAATGCTGAATAACCTAAAAAAATCAGCAGCTTCCAAAACATTCACCTCAGTCCCTCCCTGTAAAAAGTAAATTTTCAAAGAAGAATTTACATGAGCCTAAGTTGGATTGTTGAAGAGAAGGAATAGATCGCATGATTTTTCTATGACAGCTCATCAGCTGTTCTGGGCACTGCCCATCTTGTGCTCTGACTTCATCATTTGACAGTAAGGTTGATACGTGACTTATTCCAAGCTCTGCAAGGGTTGCTTGCAATAACTAAAACCTATCCACAGATTGCTGGGTTGTTGCATTTCTAGGGAAGCCTTCAGTCTTGAGAAAGGAGCCAAAAAGAAAGAAGCCCCATGAGTGAGGAGGACAGAGGAGAACATCACCAGAAAATAAAGGAGGGTCGCGCAGAGATGTGCCAGTTTCTGTTACAGCCCTAAAAGCCCAGGCAGGGCTCTAGTCTAAGGCACCCCCTCTGGTCCTCTTCGGGGTACTCAGGGACTTGAGGACCTTGGCATGAAGAGTACGATGTTGGATCCCAGAGGGATGATTTCCGGGGCATGAGAGATGCAGAGTGAGGATGGTGAGCCAGGACCAGCATCCACGTTCTCCCCTACGAAGCTGACCTGAAGGTGGGAAAGTGGGTGGGAAAAGCCGTTGATCCCAGAAGCCTCTGGCAAAGATAACCGGAAGTCCCGCCCCTGACTTCCTTTTCTAGTCTGTGGCGGTTGAGACAACTTCTCTTCGAGGCGCAGCATATTTTCCACTGCTTCGGGAAGGGCTCAAGAGGTCACCGGGTGTCAGGTGAGACTTTAAAGAAGGACTAAGGGCAGCACCCACCATAGAAGAGGGGAAGCCCCATGAGATACGAGTTCCAGACCGCTCCTTGGGAAGACCCTTTCGGGACCCGGAAATGGCGTACCCCAGACTTCCTTCTTGCCAAGTAGCTGTGCACGCGGTTGGGGGTGGGGAGGTTGTGGTGGGAGTATGGCGCCAAGAAAGGATGCCGTTTGGGGGTTGTTGGGATTGGTAATAACCTTGGAGCACCAGTTATCATGAAAAGGCCCTCGTGCGAGGACATAGAGTTAAGGGATGACCCTCAAGACATAGTGGTGGCCTCTGTGAGACTGGACCCCTTCCTCTGCCGTGCGAGACCTTTTTGAAAATAGACCTTTTTTTCTGGAGTGGCTTTAGGTGTCAGAAGCTGAGGACTGAGGACTGAGCAGTAGCCAAAGTGAAGACCTTGAGTGATGGCTAAGTAAACACCTGTCCCATAAGTCAGGACCCCAAATAATTCTGCTGAGCCCTGCCGTCATCCCCGGGAGGCCCTGGGGAGAACTGAGTAGCAGAGATACCACCTTAAGTTCCTGCTCCTTGTCCTGTGGGTGAAGATGAATCTTCTATGGAAGTGATGTCTGATCTCAGTACCTATAATTAGTCATGGGAAGGACCCTAAAGGAGGTGATGGGGACACCCACGCTAGAACAGAATGTACTCAACAGAGCCCTGTCCTGCTGTCACGCGTTGGGGAACTGTCGATGCGACACCCCATTAATTCATATTTAGTAGTCCCCGGATGGAAGTATATAGCACAAGGGAATGATTGATTGTAGGTTAGCAGAGGGCAAGCATCTCATATAATATCAAGTTTCAAGGTGTAGACCTTGTATGAGCAAAGAGCGGACCATCCACTTGAGGAAACAGGGGCCTCCATGGTATCCACCTTGCCCCTGTAGTCATTCTTGGGAGGTTTCAGACAATGGTGGTAGCAGGGTTTTTGTGGGGGAGGGGGGTTGCAGTTTACAATTTAACTAAGCAATACGTGTTTTCAATATCAAAATATTTTTGTATTTCCTGATTATGAGGAAAAATACATGCTTGTAAGAAACACTTTAAACTATACAGCTATGAATAACCTAGATAGAAAGAGAACATTCTCCAAAACCCCCCTCCTCCAAAGATCACCAGAGTAAATATTTTGCTGTATATTCTTCCAGAATTTTCTCTCTGCATATCCATTGTTGTTAAAATAAAAGAATACATATTGCAGCTCTTTCATTGAAGTATAATTCACATATGACACCGCAGTTTTTGGTT
Organism: Artibeus jamaicensis; assembly: GCF_021234435.1. Taxonomy (NCBI): domain Eukaryota; kingdom Metazoa; phylum Chordata; class Mammalia; order Chiroptera; family Phyllostomidae; genus Artibeus; species Artibeus jamaicensis. The sequence goes on along the minus strand of NW_026522028.1, from coordinate 1,072,947 downwards.
GTGAAAACTTTGAGACAACATAATGGTCCATCAGTTAGCAAATGGTAAATTAAATTATAGGACACATGTACAGTGGTGTACCTTGCAGCTACTAAGAGATAGATCTATAGCCAATGACAGTGACAGATACCTACAGTATATTGTTAAGTGAGAAACACAAGTTGCAGAACAGTACATAGCATTCCAAAGCTTAAGCATTTCTTCACCATTTTCTCTCCTCTTTAGTTACTTATATTTGGGTGAATGTGCAGCTGCCAGATCAGCATGTAAGAGGCCCTGGATACTCATTCTCTGGGAAGTTTCTCTGCCATTTAGTGGGCCACTTGCTGTGGACCAGCTCTGACCCACTAGCACCCTCCAGTGAAATTCTTGACTACTGTGAGGCTGGCCCTGGGGACCAGCTTCAGCAGGACCACATTCTCCAGTGAAGACTCCCTATACACCAGCTCAGGCCTGAGACCTCTGGCACATTTTTCATCACCACCACCACCCTGAATGGAAAGAGTCAGACATACAGATTCTGTCCTATCTGGCAGAAGCTGAAATGACTTTCTTTACTCCTTCAGTGGAAAAAATAAAATTGGGGATCCATTTGAATCTTCATTTTAACATTGCTTATTTCCAATGCGTTTGTGCTACATGACTCCCATTTTTGAACCAGTTAAAACATTGCCTGTTTTTCTCATGAATTAAAAAATCTCTAGCTTATATTTACTTTTATATCTGTGTAACAGTCAGTATGTTTTGGTTTTCTGAAAGTATTTTTTAACAATATTAAGAAAGTATGCCCAGCAGTTCTTATGCTGCTGTAACAAATTAACACAAATTTAGTGGCTTACAAAACAGAAGTCCAAAATTAGTCTTGGGCTCAAATTGACACATCTGCATGGCAGCTTCCTTCTGGAGGCTCCAGGAGAGAATCTGTTCCTTGTCACTTTCAGCTTCCAATGGCTACTGGTATCCCATGGCTGCGGCAGCATCATTATAATCTCTGTTTCCATCATTACATTGCTCTCACTTCTCACTCAGTCCTCCAGTGTCCTTCTTTTTTCTTTCTTTCTTTATTTCAATTACAGTTTACATTCAGTATTATTTTGTATTATTTTCAGGTGTACTGCACAGTGCTTGCACAATTATATATTGTACTTTACAAAGTGTCCCCCCTGATATTTCCAGTACTGGCACCTTACATAGTTATCACAATACTACTAACTACATTCCCTATGCTATACTTTATATTTCCATGACAGTTTTATAACTACCAAGCTGTATTTCTCAATCCCTTCTATTATTCCCTCTGTCCCCCAGGGTGCCTGTCCTATGGCAACCATCACTCTGGCTGTATCAGTGAGTCTGTGTTTTGTTTGTTTGTGTGGATGACTATTGGTCTTAATACCTCACTTCATATACTGGGGTCTAGGAAGATGGCAGTTTTGAACTGAAGCAGCCAGGCTGAGAGCAGCAGTGGATAGAGTGTATAGCCAGTGCAGGATTACATAGGGAGACAGAGAAATGACCGAAAGGACGTGTGACTTGATCCTGGGAACACAGCCTTATTTAGCATGGGGGAGATGGCACAGAACCTATGAATACCTCGATAATGAGCCTGAGTGGGCACTGAAGGGACCTCTCTCCTCAAAACACAAATGGCTCTATCAGGCACGGCCACACCTGCCTAACCTGCCTACTGTCATCCTTAAGAATTCTCAGCCTGTCTTGGCCAGCTGCACTTGAAGAGAATTGAGCACTTCTCCTCCTTGTGCTAGGGGGACAGAGCAACCTGGAGGTCAGGTGTAGGCCTGCTGTCTGGAGAGGTCCATCGCAGGTGGCTTTTATTAGAGCCACCACCATTGAGCTTAACAGTTGAGGTCACTCACATCTTTCTTCTTTCCCTTAGGCAGTGATTCCCCATTGCTTTCCTGTTCACACTCCTGATCGCTACCACCTACAAGACTCGTCATGGCTTTTCATCAGAAGAATCCACAGCGCTCACCCAACCAGCCCCTTCAGAGCCGCAGCAAGAGGGCCTGTCTCTCCCCCTACCCTCCCATGCCTGGCAGTTTGAAGGAGGCTCCTGCTGCTGTTATCCCCAGTACTCCTGAGAGTCCTCAGAGTTTCTGCTCCTCCTCAATGGCCACCATGGCCATCCTATCAAGTAAATCTGGTGAGGGATCCGGTAGCCAAGGGGAAGGGGTTAGCACCTTAGAGGCAATTTCAGGCCCCAAGAATGTGCCCGTAGATGCTCTAGATGAAAGGGCAGCTTGGTTGGTGGATTTTCTGCTGTTCAAGTATGAAAAGAAAGGAGCAATAACCAAGGCAGAAATGTTGAAGATTGTCAACAAGCTGTACCAAGACCACTTCACTGATATCTTAGCGAGAGCCTCTGAGCGCATGGAGGTAATCTTTGGCCTTGATGTGAAGGAAGTGGATCCCATCCAGCACCGCTATGCCATCTTCATCAAATTGGGCCTCACCTATGATGGGATGCTGCATGGTGTAAAGGGCGTGCCCAAGACCGGTGTCCTGATACTTCTCCTGGGGGCCATCTTCATGAATGGCAACCGTGCCACTGAAGAGGAAATCTGGGAAATTCTGAGTGTGATGAAGTTATATCCTGGGAAGAAGCACTACATCTTTGGAGATCCCACGAGTCTCATCACCAGACATTTCGTGGAAGAGAATTACCTGACGTACCGGCAGGCGACCAACAGTTATACTGCACAACGTGAATACCTGTGGGGCCAGCGAGCGCGTGCTGAAACCACCAAGATGCAAGTCCTAAAGTTTCTGGCCAAGGTTCATGGGTCTGACCCACGTTCTTTCACATCTCTGTATGAGGAGGCGTTTGAGGAAGAACAAGCAAGATCTCAGGTCAAAATTGCCACTGCAGCTATCAATAATCCTGACCATTGCTAGTTCTAAGGCCAAGGCTGCCAGCTCCTCCTAAGTCTGTGTAAGTCAGCAATAGTTTCCCCATGCATTGTTTGAATAGGCAGTTCATGTTCATAGAATTTAGTTCAGCAATGGTTCTGAAAGGAACACAGTATATGCCTGTGTTTCTCTTTGATATGTGTAACTTGAAAATCTGTTCTTTTGTTTGGTAATATGTATTATTCAATTTACTGTTTTTTAGTATAGATTTAATTAGCTTTGAAATCTCTGAGTTTATGAGGGATATTGGTCACACATTTAATGCTCTAAAGAGGTTTCATAGTAAGAACTTGTACTACTAAAATTGTGTGACCATCCATCTCATGTTGTCACCTAGTATAAGAAAACATTACATTGCTATAGGAATTTACTGGAAATGTAAATTAAATCAGTTTTAAGGTATTTGGGTTTAAGTAAAAGAATGTCCATTTTTTCCTTTCTTTTATGTTATATGCCTTTTATGTTTGTTTTATAAAATTAAATGATAAATGCTTGAATTTGCTTCTTTGTGTATTTATAAGAAATACATCTCAGTAAATGAGATCCTGTGCACACTGTTTCTTTTATTCCCCCTGCTTTATTAAATTTTTTGGTTTGGGGAAATCACCACATTAATACTCGACTTTCTAGGATAAAGAAGGCCTAGGATCTGTCCTGATAATTTTTACTTGCCTGATCAACAATTCTATAACATTGGGGTATCTTCTAATGTTTACCTTCAGGGCAAGTGAACTAAGGAGATAGCAAGTGAGTGGAGATGTCTTATGTGAAACTGTCAAGCATAAGTGCCCTAGAACAAGGAAAGTTGGGAAAGGGGAATTGGGAAAGCTGGGATTCCTTTAATGAGAGTTAATTTTAAATTAAATGTTAGATATAGGGAAAAAAGAGGCTTGGTTTGGGGATCAAAGATCAGACCTACAGATGGTGTGTTGTGGAGCTGAGACTTGAAAACCTGGAGGGAAAAATTGTTCTTCACATTTAACTTTGGGGTCATGGTTAGAAATCTCCATCGAGGCAAAAATGGAAGTTCTGTGGTCTTGTCTCTGTGCTATTACAAACAGTCTTTTATGCACCAGGGAGTTTTTGAGAGACAACCATGATGTTTTTCTGATAGGAGATACCCAAAACCACTTTTTTTAGTATTTGTTGTCCTCTGGGAAAGCCAAAGACAACTTCATTTCAGGATATTCTACATGGTTTTTTTTTTTTTGGTGTAATTTGGCATAGTCTTAAGAAATGCTTATCATTTTGATGAATGTAAAATTGACAGGGGTGGTTTGAATAGAACAGAAAAATAAGGTGAAGTATTTGTTCTCATCAGAAATTCTAGGAATTTTAAGTTGCATCAGCTGGAGAAGAAATTTCCTCACCCATTATTAAAGAACACAACTTCAGTGTATATATTTACTGTGGTTTACTTGCTAAGTAGCATTTTGGTTGATCTGATATCCCATACCCTATGGTACCTCATGATCTCTGAGACATACTGGATTTTTAAAAATCACCTAGGTGAAGGCGGTGGGTTCAGTGATTAGAATCATTGCAGTAATAACTGCCATTCATTAAAAAACCTAAGGTATGCCACGAATCATGCCAGCTGCTTTACATACATTGCACTCTTTCCAACGGTAAGTTATGGCTGGGGTTATCAAACTCAGTCCTCAGATAAAGGGTCTAAGTCACATAGCTTGGGGATGTGCCCAAGTTCACAGGTCCGGTTATGTGACAGAGCTGAGGTTAAACTTCTGGTGTGAATTCTAGAGCTCACTCCATTCCATTCCTCCAGCCTGAGGCCTATCTTCTGTCTCTTGATTCAATTCTCACTACACCTTTATGCCTCTTGGGATTAAAAAAAAAAGGGGGCGCTGGCTGGTGTGGCTCAGTGGATTGAGAGCTGGCTAACAAACCAAAAGGTTACAACCTGTTGGATTCCCAGTCAGAGCACATGCCTGGGTTGCGTGTGGGTCAGTTCCCCAGTTGAAGGCCTGTGAGAGGCTACCACACATTGATGTTTCTCTCCCTCTCTCCCCCCCACTTCTCTTTAAAAATAAATAAATGAAATCTTAAAAGAAAAAAAGGACCTCAAACTCAAAGTGCTAAAAGCACACATACACAAGGTGAAAATGATAATCAGATGCAATTCAGGTAGTGTCTGTGAACTTAATTTGCTAAGAATCTTGCTGCCCTTAACCCCAGAGAGTTGGATTTGCCCAGAAGCTGGCATTTTTGTCCAATTCCAGCTGTTTTGTGTGTGGAGGTCTATAATATCACTCAGAATAAGCCATTTTGGCATATTGAGTATTATGAACTCAAAGTACTTGAGAAACGATTAATGTAGAAGGGACAAAGCTGATACTGCATATATTCTTGGTGCAAAAAATCGAGAAATATAAACAGGTCACATTCTCCACCTGTATAATATTCCTTCATTATTCAGCCACATTCTCCGAGATTGTCACAATTATCTTATACCTAAGTCTAGGCTTTCCCATACATAGATGTATTGAGAAAAATGTATTGTGATTTGCAAACATAATGGGTAGTGATATACAGATTCTGCCATCTATCTTTCCCATTTAACATGAATGCAGGATCTTTCTATGCCAAAACATATAGATATGCTTCACTTCTGTAACTGCTCCCATTGCACATATGTGCCGTAACTAATTTAACCATCTCCTTCAGCTGGGCATATAACTTGTTTCCCATTTGTTGCTATGACTTATAGAACTGAAATATTTTTAACATGGTTTACTGGAACAAGGTCTACTGTTGATCATGATAGCAAGGAAGAAATTGGGTTAAAGTGGAGAATGTATGAAGATTGTAAATTTTAAAAAATATTGCCAAACTTTTATCCCAAAATTTCTTCTAATTCATATTTTAACAAATTAATACATGTGAATCCCATAAACATTCACACATATATCATTTTAAAAATCCAAAGTACTTAATTTGAGAAGCAAAGATTTGATTAAAATGACTAGTAGGCAGGGAATGCAATTTATACTTATTTGAGGGATGAAGATTTGGGAAAAGAGCAGTGTTCAGGGTCCATGAGAGGAACTACATGTAAATCCAAGTACAAAGAACCAAGAACAGGCTGGTAGTCTGTTCTTGAAGTTCCGAATCCAGAGCTCAGTGTAGAATGGAGAAAGGAGGAGAAGGAATGAAAGTGGGGAATCTGGATGGAGTGTCCAGGACAACTCACAGGAACAAAGTTGGGAAGTCTCTGAATGAATCATCAGTAACAGAAATTGTATGGTTATCTGAGTGAGGAGGTTCACTTGAAATGTGCACCATCCCATAGAATTCCCCTACCTACTGATAGATCAAGTATAGCTGTCTCTCTTGCATCATCCAGTAATGTTACTGGTTGACTCTGGGGAAGCTATGAGTCTCGACCATTCTTACAGACCTTTGCCAATGTATCAGTGCTGGGATCTGTCTTTATTCCTGCTGGCAATGGGTGTTTTTTTCCTCCATGTACACTGGGTCCTCTGCACTGAGTTCTGGATGTTAAAATGAATGTTAATGAGTGATGACAGATTGTTGAGACAGGCCAGAAGTACTGATGAGCAGTGGGAGATGGCATGCAACTACAAGATGAACATTTGAAGGGGGATGCCCTAGTACTAATTTCCCAGCTGATGCTCAGATAAAGGGCTAGACATGTCTTATAAAATAATCCAGGTGGTTTCCCCAACACAGACTGCTTTTCATGGTTTCTGAATTTATGGCACACCACAGAGTGGGTATCTTCTGATTGTAATCACTGGTCTACTGCCTGGGGGAGAGGGTTAGGCTAAGGTGCATAGATTTGCAGATTTGATTCAGAACAGTAGAAATTGTACTCTTTCTTTTTTAATGGACTGGGGGTGAAGGGAATGTGAAGAGTCCAATGCAGGAAACATCATGAACTATCCTATTATGAGCAATCTTACCTTCAAGACAGTGTTTCAGCCTGGGAACATCCCAGGCTGCTCAAATACTTATTAATATCACTTATAATGCAGGCAAATTTTTTTCTTTTAATTAATTAGTTTATTTCTGGTGCTCATTAAGACATCAGATCATTTTAATTCTCATATTTATCTGAAACATGATTTCAGTTGCTAATTGCCATGTTTAGGAAGGAAATTTTGAAAGTCATAATAGATTCAACATGAACTATTATTAGTTGATAATCCCGGAACTCCCATAACCAGCTCTGAGAATTTAAGGAAAGAACTAAGTTTAATTATGTCCAATGCCACAAAGACATTGAACACACCTGTTCCACTAAACTAGTATTTCATGCAGTAGTAGTGAGAAGTAGATGAGAAGGAAAACTGTTCAAGAAGTAGGAAAAAATGGAATCTCTATTTCTCTCTTACAAGAATGATGTTTTTAACCACCGGTGTAACTCAGTGGATCGATTGAGTGCGGGCTGTGAAACAAAGTGTCGCAGGTTCCATTCCCAGGCAGGACACATGCCTGGGTTGCGGGGCAGGTCCCCAGTAGAGGAGGTGCATGAGAAGCAACCGCACAATGATGTTTCTCCTTCCCTTCCATTCTCTATAAAAATAAATAAATACTTTTTTTAAAAAATAAAAGAAAAAGAATGATGTTTTTCTTTTAACTACTGGGCTTCTGTATAAATTTTGCTTTAAAAATAAAATACAACAGTTGAATTTTAGAAAAAAATGATATCAGAAAGCCACTGAATAACATGATCGCTATGTTTTTCTAGGGCCAATATTTTATATTTCCGTTAGTGGCACATACCTACAGACGTACATTTTTAATTATAATAATTGCTCTTTAAGATTCTTTTCCTAAATGCTAAGAAGTTGAAAGGGTAAGTAAGAATGACATCCTATGACTTAGGTGTTAGTGGTTGGTGATGCAGACTGTGAAAGAATTCACAAAGAGAAGAAAGTGTGAAGTTTTTATTCACTCTTTAAGAAAGGAGAGGGCCATGGTGTGGAGAGGTACACCAGCATTGAGAGGCTGGCAACTTTGAGCTTTTATTGGATTATAATTGCATTAAAAATGGGTGGGGGCTGATGTTGGGTGGCCCCTGGGTTGTGGGGGCATTGTAACATGAGGCTGCAGTTTATTCCAATATTATCTACTTCCTGTGGCTGTAAGGAGCAGTTAGTTCTGTTCTTGCTTTCCAGTAATTTCCAGTCCTGGGTACATAATCTCAGAAGAATAAAATGGTAGTCATGTTTAACAAGGTTATGGGCCTGCCCAGCAAATGGTGCCACAATAGCAAATCACACTGGCTGTATCCTTTCATTAGGCACTGTCATTTTATGGTGTTGCTTCACAGGGTCAAACTGTGCCAAACATTTCAAATGACAATTTCCCAGTAAGTTTTTTTTTTAATGGAATTTAAGGTCATAGGTTGTTGTAACTGATATCTGTAAAATCTCCTTTACAGTCTTAAAGTTTGAAAATTATTTCTAGGAAATCAGTGAATGAGGAAAGAAAGCACATTTTCATTTAAATATGCCTTTTTTCAACATCACTATTAAAATGTACTTTAAATGCAGCATTAGTATTACTTTTTAAATGATAAAAATTAAATGATATAATGAAATACAATTTTTTAGTTTGATATACTCTCATTTGTTTATTTTTTCTTTTGTTTCCCTTGCCTGAAGAGATATAACAGAAAACATATTGCTGCAAGAAACATCTGAGATTTTACTGCCTATGTTGTCTTCTAGGATTTTTATGGTTTCAAGTGTAACGTTTGTCTTTAATCCATTTTGAGTTTACTCTTGCGTATGGTGTAAGAAGGTGGTCTAGTTTCTTTCTTTTCTTTCTTTCTTTTTTTTTTTGCATGTATCTGTTCAATTTTCCAAGCACCTTTTACTGCAGAGGTGGCAAACACAAGGCCTGAAGACCAAATCCAGCCCTCCACCTTGTTTTATCAGGCCCAGCATCTTGTTCTACCCAGTGGCAGCACCAAACTCTTGCTTAACAGTTAGAGAGTAGTTACATTTATACAGTCTTAAAATTATACTCAACCCTCTGAAGGCAACTGCAAGGCTGATGTGGCCTCCAGTGAAAATGATTTTGACACCCCTGAAATTTCACTGAATAAAACTATCTTTACCCCATTGTATGTTTTTGACTCCTTTGTCAAATATTAATCAACTACAAAGGCGTGAGTTTATTTCTGGAGTGGTGAACACACAATACAACACACAGATGATGTATTATAGAATTGTATACCTGAAACCTATATAATTTTATTAACAAATGTCACCCCAATAACTTCAATTAAAAAAGATTATACAACTATGTAAATAGCAATACAGAGTTTGTAGTAACTGTAGTAATACTTAATTTCTTAATTTTATCAGTCTCCAGGATGCTGTAAGCTTAAGCCAACCTTCTAACTGGTGAAGCATTATCTTGATGTCAAAACCCCTCAGCAATGTAAATGCAGCCCTAGGTCAGTTAGTACCCAAAGCCCTTAAACAGCTTTGTATTTAAAGAATTATCCTAGGAAATGCTATTGAAAAAAATTAATAAATATTGCATCTTTTTTTAACTAAAATGGAAAAATAATAAAAAGAAATACACCTTAATATTTGCTAGCAAAAAATCAGAAAGTGGTTGCCTTCTTTTCATAAACCAAATTCTTCACCTTTTGAGACAAAAATGTAGTTTTTCCCAACTTATAACTTAAATCTCGTAATCATCACTTACCCTGTCATGGAGGCTGCAAACTTAATTTTCAAGGAGATGACAATTACAAATCAAAGATTATCAGAATAAATAATTACAAGTTTTGCAACAAAATTATAAAAATATTCCCCACACACAGAATATAAATAAGAATATGCAAAACAACCTGAAGGAAAGGAATAAACATGAATTGGACTAATCTGATAAATTAATTGTTATACAGAATATGCATAATTTATACAGAAACTTATATAGAGTAAGAGTATCTGCCCATAGTGTTATGAGAAAGCAGTTTGAAGGGATCTATAAATCTGGTTAGTGATTTTATAAAAACTTCCCTGGCTGGTGTGGCTCAGTGGATTGAGTACCAGCCTGTAAACCAAAGGGTTGCCAGTTCAATTCCCAGTCAGGGCACATACCTGGGTTGCAGGCCAGGTCCTCAGTAGGGGCACATGAGAGGCAGCCACACATTGATGTTTCTCTCCCACTCTTTCTCCTTCCCTTCCCTTCTCTCTAAAAATAAATAAATAAATAAATAAATAAATAAATAAATAAATAAATAAATAAATAAACAAACAAAAATCTTTTAAAAAATGAGTAAAAGAAAAAGTCTTGTATAAGCAATTTAAAAATTATCTGGAAAATATTTTATATATGTCAATAAGAAACTAATGGTTAAAAATTTGAAATCAATATACCTTGACAAGATATTTCCTCACCAGAGAGAACACCTGTAAATATGAGTATATTTATATAGAAATGTAATTGCCACAATTTATTTTGTAAATTGAAAAGCATATTTCTCTGTAGTTAGCAGCTCCAGCATATTAAATCCTTTACTGGGAATTAGGGGGCCCAGGTCAGGAGCACTTCCATTATTACTTCCCTTTCTATATCCTCATTTGAACAAAATCGATCTGTGTGTGTAAACTCCCTAAAGGAAAGTTGAACACATTCAGATCACATATTTATACTTACAGTGCCAGTCCTCTTGAACATGAAATGGATTTCAAGTGGCCTTGAAGGATGGGGCCCTCAAATGTGTTAAACTTTGCTCTTCTATTTCACAAATGGAAATGAAGGGACAGTCATTTCATTGCAAGTGGTGATTAGTGAGAACTTGTCTTTCATTATGTCCCTTTTTACTGTGACAAGAATACTTAACTTGAGATCTACTCCCTTAACAAATTTTCAAGGGCAAAATACTGTATTATTAATTATAGGCACCATGTTCTATGACAGATCTCTAGAATTTATTCATCCAGCATAACTGAAACTTTATATCCATTGGATGTCAGATGTGCCTATTACCTGGATCATGGTTTTAGTATCACAGGGTTGCATATGTAAAACCTCATCAAATTGTGTACATTAAGTATGTGTGGTTCTTTGTATATGAATTACACCTTGATAAAGCTAAAAAAATGTTTATTTCACTCTTCTAAAATTTTCACCTAGAAGAAGCTACATATAGGTACTTGTGAATTTGAGGTCAGAGGAAAAAATAGCTAAAACCCTTCTTAAGTGCTTAACTTCATGTGTATTTTGGGCCCTAATACATCCATACCTGTATCAGCACAGTGGTAAGAAAGTATAATAAAGGGGCTCCCCTTTCCCACGGAGGTATGTAGGAAAACTCTCATACATGGAGACAAAGAGCGTGAGCATCAGAACTGGATTTGGGTCAGTAGCCTAGTTACAAAGAAGAAAAATATAAACTAAAGGATATGCATATTAATGAAATATATTAAAGAAACTGAAACATAGTACAGGAATCATTGCACTACTTTAAAAATGTTACTGACCCGACTGGTGTAGCACAGTTGATTGGAGCATTATCCTGTACACCAAAGGGTGAGGGTTTGATTTTTGGTCAGGGCACATACCTAGGATGCAAGTTCAATTCCTGTTAATAGTGTGTATGGGAGGCAGCCAATAGCTGTTTCTGTCTCACATCAGCGTTTCTCTTTCTCTCTCTCTCTCCCAAAGCAATAAACATTTTTACACAAAAATAAAATAAATAAAAAATGTCACTAAGTGACAAAGACACTAAAATGTGGACACAACAAGCAATATATTGAGATGAATCACAAGATCTTAGCCTAAGTGTTAAAAGACAAATTAGAAGAGTTAATACATGACTTAGGAGTGTTTTAAAAATAATACTGACATCAGACCCTCAAAATCCTATAAAATACATCAGAGTGAACACTATGCACTTATAAACAATAATTAAAATGATGAACACATGATCCCTGCTTTAAAGAAATGTGTAACTAAGGAAAATAACAAGAATAAGTGGGCAAACTACTGTATTATTAGGTAAAAGATGACAAGGTATTCAAGCAAAAGCCTGAGGAAGGAAGTAGCATTTGAGATGGGCATTGAAGAATGTTAGAATTTTGAAAGGGTTGTATTTGGGGCAAGGGGACAGGTGTATTCTTAGAAAAGGAATGTGGTATAATGCAAAGAGATAGGTAAGCATATACAGTGTATGTTCAAGAAAAAAAGAGGTACCACTTGGGTCATGAATAAGAAAAGGGGAGACAAAAAGTGATTGATGAGACTAAGCGTTGCAGGACTCACACTGTGGAGGGTTTAAATGACAGCATGAGGGACTTTGTTTCCAAACAGGGAATAACATGACAAGAGCAACAATTCAGACAGATTAGACAGAAGTGTTTGGCAAAAGTGCTTTTCCGAGGAAAGACACAGTAAGGCCGAAATTGGCAATTATACTGATAAACAAGATAAATTCTAGATGAGAATTAGAATGAAGTTGAGATAAAAATCTAAAATGCAGAGGAATAACATAAGGGAGGATACATAGCCATAATATAAAAAAAGGGCCAGCATCAGAAAAAGGAAGTGCTTTATTAGGTTAATATAGTGCTTAAAATCTCCTAGAAAAGGGTGGAGGTAGTGAAGGAGAATTATTTATAGCAAAAAATATTGGGGTTGATGGGAAGCAGGGATTCAGACATACACATTGCCACCTATAGAGGCATTAACTCTGTCATTGCCAGTGTACAGGGAGTTCTCTGTATTTCCATGAAATGAAGACCCGCTATGTCCTAATGATACATGGTTAAGTTACCAGCTGAAAATAATCTAGACCTGGCCTTGGAAACACAAATGGTGCAAGAGCCCAGGACGCCTAAAGTACCATTTGTAAGTAATATATTCGACTGATATTTGGCAGCAGTCCATGGAGAACAGCACTATCTTGTCTGCTAATTCACACTTCTTCATACACTACTCTTTTGAAGAAGTGGAGACTATACCTGTTACGTAGGATGGATAGCAAACCAAGGCAGGGAGGAGGAGGGAGACATGTCTTAACCACAAACTCAGGAGTCCTGAGCCTAGTCCAATAATATTACTGGGTATTACAGCATCACAGGAAACACCATGCTAACACGAAAGGAGGGCAGTCCTTGAAATTCGATGGATGGCTCCTACTGTCTGGGAAAGAAAGCCTTTGAAACTGCGTATTCATCCCAAGGTCTAGAAGAGGGAAGAGGAGAAGGTCCTCAGTGCCTAAAGAAGAAGCGCATAAAACAATTTTGGTCAATTGCCTACCCGTGGTCACTATCTGTTTTACCAGGGAGTCCCTAATGCTTACAGAAAAGGCCCTAAAATAACTTTGGGTAACTATTCCAACTTTAATTAACTGCCTCCTGTTATGTATCTGTTTTACAACAGATGTAAAAATGTGGTCTGGAGCAGGATAAGGATTCAGGCTAACAGACCTGCACATATATCTAAGTTTGGGTAGTCATGTCTCCCTGGGGGAAGTTGCCACCACCTTTACTTGTCAATCAATATGTATATTCTTCACTTCCATCCCATCAACTATATAAGTCCTCAGAACAAAATACCTGGGGCACATGCTTGCCACCCTGGCCTTTGGCCCCCCTTACTTTCACTGCCCCTACCCTGCTTTGCCCTGAACCTATGCCTTTTGACCCCCACGTTAGCTAAGCTCCGTCTCTTCCATGAGAACAGATCACCAATGGATCCTGCTTGCGTGCTAATAGACTTGCTGATTTGTAAGTTTTTACTGTATCAGCAAGAAGAAATGAGTTTCTCTCATAACATATCCATTCTTGTTTTGTTAATGGCAGTAAAATTACTAATGAAGAATCTTGGGAGGGAGGAAGGGCTTGTTAGCAAGAAATAAAAAAGGTGACCAGCCTCAGTAAAGTAGAAAGCTGACTGGCTATGATTTAAGGAAAACCAAGAGATCCATCTGAATTCAAAGGATTTCCTCAGTATTCTGCTGTCTTATGTTCATTTGATAGAGATGATATACGACAACAGATGTAAGGAAATTACTTCAGACAAGAGCAAAATGTTTTAATGTATTAGTTTGCTTCTTGGATTTACTTTTATACCATTAAAAAGAGAAGTTAAACTTCAAAGTGAGAAGCCTGTTCCTGCTGGGGCTTGCATAATGGACCAGACTAAGATGTACCAGGGATGTCCAACCTCTCGGTGTCTCTGGGCCACTCTGGAAGAGAAAGATTTGTCTTGGGCCACATATTAAATACACAAACACTAATGAAAACCGATGAGCAAAAATAAAAAGATTTTAAGTAAATTTACGATTTTTGCGTTGGGCCACATTCATAGCCATTCTGGGCCTCATGCGGTCTGTGGGCCATGGGTTGGACACCCCTGGATGGAAATATGTGCCATGGAGCAAGAGGTATTATTAAGATAGAACAATCTGAGGTTAAGTCTGGTGACAATAAAAGTCTTTTGAATTCCATTTCAATGGTTGCCAGAGACAAGGGTGGGATGAGGAATGGGAGAAAGAAATGAGGAGAGGTTGGTCAACAGGTACAAAGTTTCAGTTATGCAAAATGTGTAAGTTTTGGAGATCTAATGCACAGCAACCTGATTACAGTTAACACTGTATTGCATACTTGAAATTTTCTAAGAGGGGAAATTAGTTTAAGAGTGACAATTTAAAACTTACTCTACCATTTAATATGGCTGGAAAATTTGGGCTGATTAAGTTAGGACATTGGAACTGGCTGGTAGAAACTTAGTAATAATCTGCTAAATCAACTGTCAACTTCCCTATTTGGCAAAACTTAGATATTCCCTCTCTATATTATTTAATGTATTTTTATTATTTTTGGATTATATAATAAAATTAGCATGTGAGCCAGCACATCTAAAAAAATTAAAAAGCAAAAGAGAATCACAATGCATACTGAAATATTTTAAACAGTTATTGTTAGCTTCTTGTGAACACCTACCAAACTTTCAAGGGCTATCTTAAACCTCGACTGTGATGGGCAGTCTTCCCTGGTTCCTTTAACAGAGTGTCCTTCAGCTACTTTGAGCCCCATAACACATTGTTTCTATGCCTGAATTCTATGCTTCTCTTCTGCATGTCTCCCTGTTAGTTTGTATACTACTTCAAAGGCAGGAACAAATAGTATATCACCAAACTCCCCCCAAAGAACAAAGACAGGCCTCAAGAAAGCATAAGCATTAAAAACAACATTTTTAATGCTTGTTCTTATGGATTTGATGTGAAAGGCCAAATAGGATTATAAAAAGGAGACCCAAACACAACCAAATATGCCATTACTATTGAGATCATCATACATATACTTAATTTAAAACCGACAAAAGTGAAAACTTTCTTTTTGCTGCTAAAATAGGAAATGATAATACAACATCTAATGAAGGCCACTCTGCTTTTTAAATTTATTTTAGCACTTGTATAATATTAATAAAGTACTCAACCTTCCCTCTCTTAGCTTATGAAAACTAGACCTCTCACTAAGACTACTTTCTAATTAAGCACATTTGGGCTGGATAGTTCTATATACATTTTTAATGGGGAAGATTTATACAGAGTCATATTTCACTTTCTACTTTGTAGTAATATCCCATGAAAATTATTTTACAATTCAGACATTAAAATGCATCAGCAAAGCAATAATACAAAGGAGTAAAGTTACAAAAAACTCATAAATTGTTTATAGAATGCATGTTATAAAGGCACTCACTTGTATGTCCATATTAAAGACAATGTCATAAAGAACTTCCATAATCATCAGTCGATCATGCAGCTGAGGACTGTTCAGTCATATACACACACAAACACACTCACACACATGAGAATAAAACTCAGTATTGTTCTTTTAATAATCATCTGTATTAATCACATCCTGAATTCTCACACAACGTGCCCTGGATCAGACACAGATTTATCATTCACTTAAAATGTAAAATCACTTCAGTGCAAATAATGACCACATTGGTTGTCACACCTTAATTTTTACTTCTGAGGCGATATGATGAAAACCAGGGCGAGTGTCCTATGCATACACACTTTGGAGTTGTTATAAATAGGTGAGGAATGAAGAGAAATGTTTTTTTCCCTGCTTATATAGAGAAGTAAGAGGCAGCTACCTTCTCCTTCTCTCTTAATTTTACTGTATGGAGGTGGGATGGAAAAATCCCCAAGTCACACTCTAACCTTTTAGACTATAAATACATCTTTCCAAAGGCCAGATAAGCTCTACAAACATCTACAAACTAGAGATGTTTCCAAAGTCTCATTTTCTGTTGAAATGCAAATACATACCTCAGGATTCAGTGAAATCTCTCTAGAATTCTTTCTAACTCCTCTTTGAGTCTTACTCTTATGCTAGGATCTCAAATATAAGGGAAGTTTTTCCATAAATCTCCAACTCTGCAAAAACACAAACATATTTTGTCACCACCCTGAGCTTACAGCATATAATATTTTTAAAATCATCAATACTGATGGGTTACACAAACTTTAAAAAAGGAAAATATTGCATAAAAACCTAACTGCATTAAAAAAAACCTGTCTTAGCCCTGGCTGGTGTAGCTCAGTGGATTGAGCGTGGGCCTGCGAACCAGACAATCGCGGTTCGATTCCCAGTCAGGGCACATACCGGGGTTTCAGGCCGGTTCCCTGCAGGCCAGTTCCCAGCAGGGGATGCACAAAAGGCAACCATACATTGATGTTTCTCTCCCTCTCTCCTTCCCTTCCCTTCTAAAGATAGATAAATAAAATCTAAAAAAAAAATTTAAAAAAAACAACCTGTCTTAAAAGGAGACATGTTGAGGTAAACTACACCCAACATATCTGGGGATCTAACTGGGACATAAAGAATCCTCAGCATAATATGGCAGTTAGGGAGGAAGGTAAAGTCGGTTTTAATGCTTGACCCTGGGATAATTCTTCCAGAATGACCAGTTTATCATTACCTCCACCAAGGATGTTACTATCCTCACTGGAGAGAGAGTGAGAAACAAACATACAAAAGAAGAAGTAAATACAAATCTTGAAAGTCAGATTTTGCATTACTAAAATTCGAGTTTTTTGGAGACATATTATGTTGAAACCAAGGGAGCATTATTATTTAACAACTGTGATTAACAGAAACCCAGCTCTCTCCAAAGATACCATTTTCCCCACACATCCCCTGAGACCAAGGAGGTAGAATCAGCATCTTCCCATTAGCCTGGCTATTTCCATTCTTACCTGAGATTGATTCCATGTGGTCTGACAACTTTCATTAGAATTTCCCAGGTTACCACTGAAAAAATTGTAAATACCTACTTGCACCAAAGTCTAGGATATATAATGAGAACCTTCACTTTCAATAAATGTCATAAACAATTCTGTAGACATTCAAGTTTAAGAACCACTGATATCTTTTGCCCTTTATCTTTCCTCAATATTATTTTGTGGCAGGCTCCAGCCAGCAGAGTCCACCTGTTGTGACTAAAGACAAGAGCAAATGCACAGGCTATAGCAATCCTGTGGAGAAAAGAGGGACAGCACGGCCACTCTCTCAAGAAGAGAACACACCAACCCTTGCCTGGACATACTTTTATTGTTTTTCTTGAGTCTTACTTCAAAGAAGGATTTATTATGTATTACATAGAATATTATTGTCTACATTTTAGAGATAATCAAGAAAATGAAAATAACACACACAGAAGGGAAAGGCAGTGAGCTGATTAGCTCTGTCCTTGGGAAAATTCACGCAGGCTTTGGAAATTACCTTGAAGGTAGACAATACACATTTACTGTTTCAAACCAGGGTGAAGGAGTTTTAGCAAGAGCAAGCTATAACAGTCTGTATGCATTTTCTAGGCCTGATTCCCATGGGAAAACCTTTTTTGAGGGTCTGCCTCCTGCCCACCACATCGTTTCTGTAGGTTTTCCATACAGAGCCGAGTCACATTTGCCAGGCCAAGACAAACTGGTCCCCTACACTATCATTGCTATTTGTGACAATGCAGATGGACCTTGAGGGCATTATGCTAAGTGAAATAAGTCAGACAAAGTTGAATACTGTGTGATCTCATATATGTGGAATCTTAAAAAAAAGTCAAACTCATAGAAACAGAGTAAAATGGAGGTTGCCAGGGGCTGGGAGTTTGGGGAAATGGGATGACGGTTAAGGGTACAACTGTCCAGTTGTACATGAGTAAGTTCTCCAGATCTAATATATAGCATGGTAACTATAGTTAACTATACTCTATTATATAGTTAAAAGTTGTTAAAAGACTAGATCTTAAATGTTCTCATCATACACACATAGAGAAATTGTACTTATAAAAGGTGATAGATATATGAACTAACCTTAATATGATAATAATTTCATAATATATATCAAATTGTCATGCTGTATACTTTATACTTACATGGTATTATATGTAAATATCTGAAAAAGCTGATTTTAAAAAAATCTAGCTTTCCATTCATCCTCTCATTCATACATAAGCAAAGGAAAAGCCTGTAATGCTGTTCATTCAATATTAAAAGCTGATTAATCATGCATTGGACTTTTCACATTCTTCCTTTTGCTTGCCTGCTATCTTTGAACTCTAATATTGAGTATGCATTATATTTTCAAACCTATTCTTCTGATTTTTAAAATTACCAAAAAAAATCTTTTGTTCCAATATGAAACAGAAGAGTTGCTATAAGACCTTACATAACTAGCTGCTAAATGGTAAAGACAATAATTACTATAGAAGATCAGGGTAGGAGGAGCTCATTGGAGTTACATTGATGGGCATATAATTTTACCAAAATTAAAACAAATGTTTGGGTCTATGCATAGCATAGGTAATTAACAAAAATAGATAAGAAATATTTAACATTACAAATATAAAAGGTGTACATTTATGCCATTTATAGTGTATGTAAATTATCTTGTCAGGTATCAGAGAAATGATTACTTAATTTTATCTTTCTATGTTTGCACAAGCCAGTGGTTTGCAACCCTCACTGTGCATTAGCATCACCTGGACAGCTTTTAAAAACACATCCTACAGATCCAACCTTAATTGGTTTGGAATAAGTCCTAGGCATCTAATAATTCTTTGATTTCTCTTGGTGATTTTAATATAATCCGAGGTTTGAAAATAACTGTTGTGTTTGCAACAGGAAATGAGACAGCTCCTTGGAGACAAGGAAGAGAGTTTCTGAGAACTTCAGAGATTTAAGTTAAAGAAATCTAACATTAATATTACAAAGAAGCAGTAACCCAATACAATAAAAAGCATGGGCCCTGGAGTCTAACTGCCTGAATTTAAATTTCAGGCATGCTCCTTATTAATTTATGTTTCCAGGATAGTAACTGAAACAGCCAGTGTTTTGGTTTCTCCATATGCTTAGTAATAATAATAATATCTAATCATGCTGCTTGTTTTGAGGACTATATGAACAAGTATGTGTAAAATGCTTAGTCCTTTCAAGATACCAACAAGTGCTGGTTACTATTATTAAACATGGATTTGTTAAATATTCTACCAAATTTAGAGCAAAATATATTGAACTACAATCTATAAGGTCATTTCTGCTTTATTTTTTTCTTATCCAGACATGCCTTCTTTCCATAAGGCTGTGGAATAGCTCTTACTTGTCATTTTATAAATAATCCTGGGTCTGCTTCCCATCAAAGAACTAAAAGCCATTTGGAATTTTTTAAAGCATCTTGAGTTAAAGCTAAATATTGCGAGAACAGGTATAAATTGACTAGAGTTTTTTGAAGACTTATTTATATAACCACATATGTACGTTTGTAAGCAGAAAAGACAGAGCCCTTCAGGCTGCCAGTCACTACCAAACACAATAAGCAATGACAGCAATTGAATCTTGATGGGCGCTTTATTCAGATGGCCTGCGATCTTAGAAGATGGTGGGTTCATACCCTAACAGACCATCTTATTTTCTCTTTCCAGGCCAGACTTTTTCTAACTGAGAATAAACCGGGTGTTGTGAGGGCTTTGAGATTCAGAGCCTGCAACATTCCTGTCCCTGGCAATTAGCTGTTCCCAGGGGAGGGTGGTGTCTGTTTCTTCCTGGAACAGAAAGGCCCAGATGCCTCCCCTTGTTCCCAGGGGGCAATCTCTAGCAGAGCCCCAGGAGGTGGTTGTTTTCTCTGGAGCCAGGACAGACCTTATCTGTAGTTTCTGGGAGAGAAAAAAAAAAAGCTTTAACATACACATTACTGGCTAGACTTGTAACTTTTTATCTAAAGCTAAAATTTTCCAAGTCTTGAGTCCCCTATCACATTTGAAGTTTATTCTACTCGAAATTGTCAATGAAGGGAAAACATGGAACCTTTTTATTTCTATGTATATCTTATATAGGAAAACCTTACTTCAATAATTAAACGTCCACACTATTTCATAAAACACATAAACTGTGATCATATTGTTGGGGGAAATTGATAGCTATTTTAAAATATAGCACAGCAATTAGGGGACTATTTTTACAGCCCAGGTGTTTAACAGCCCAGTGATTTGCCTTGTTTCTTCTAGCTTATCGACTACATACCAGAGATAATGAAACGCTCTGCTTTCTGCTTTTGTAAATTGTCTCCTGCTTTGGTCTGAAGGACAGGCCTCCTCCGCTTTATCCCCCTGCTCTATAAAATAACTGCTTTCCTTTTGTTCAAGGCCCAGAATTTGGAAACTGACGCCTCTGGGTCTGCGCGTAAAATAAACTTCCTCTCCGTACACCCAAAAGCGGCTGAGTTGTTTTCTGTAACAGTATCCAATAGAAAGCCTTTTCCTCTGCCAGCTTAGGTCTGCCTTAAACTCTAAAGCCTGCTGTCTTTCCCTGCTCGGTTTTCTTCCCTTCACCCACCTCCACCTCAACTCCATTTCCTTGTAGAAGGACTGACTCTAGCTCTCCAGCATCAGTAATATAAATAGATTGTGCTGGGGAAAGTGCTGGGGTCCAGCCTGGGCAGGGTTCAGAGTCCACGAAGGATGGACAAGGTGCAGGCGACGAATGAAGAGTCAGACACCCGGTTGGATGCCTGAGAACAGCCAGCCTTTGTGGGTCTGACCGAACTCACTGAGTTTGATTCAAGCTTTATTTTTATAGAGATTGATACATAGCATTAAAGGAGCAGGTGCATGGCATGAAGTTATGTTAAACAAAGTTTATTTTGACCAGAAGAGTCACTAGTCAGACAATTAGAGCTAGCTGTATGAATAGAGCTTTTAATGTCCTGCTTTTCTTATCTGTCTAATTCTATTCCTGTTCAAGGTAGAGGAGGGGCTGTTACTCCACCAACTTTTAGATATTCAGGGGCTACCTTATTAGGGGAGAATTTGTTCTCTGGCCAAGAGATTATTTTGTACAACTTCATTAGAATTATGCAGATCATTGACCCTGAAATGCAGGTGTCTAAAAATCCCAACACCTACTAATCGCAAAAACAAACATGCAAGGAGAAATAGACAGGAAGGCCAGCCACAGTTGCCTCTGTTGTGCGGATGCATCTCATCCGTCCTGTGTCAAGGGATGGCTGCTGGTCAGCTCCCGACAGGAAAGAATAGGTAGCAAACAAATGCAGGGAGGAGGAGGGATACTTGTGCCACCCACTGACTCAGCAGTCCTTGAAATTCTATGTATCTTTTCCATTTTCTGGGAAAGGAAGCCTTTGAAACTGTGCTTTCATTCCAAGGCCTGAAAAGCCTGAAAGGGCCCAGTAGTGCCTAAAGGAAGAAGCCCATTAACACCTTTCTGTATTCATGCTGCCCCCCTCCCCTTCCTGGAAAGCTAGTGCCTTCTTTACCTGTCAATTAATATGTAACTTCTTCCCCCCCCCCCGCCCCCGCCAACTATTATAAGTCCTCAGAACGAAGAATCTCTCTCTTGCTCTCTTGCTCTTACTCTTGCTCTTGCTACCCTTGCTCTTGCCTTTCTCTTCCACCTTAGCTAGGCCCGTTCTCTTCCATGAAAACACATCACCAATAAACCCTGCTTGCACACTAATAGACTTGCAGATCTTTCATTCTTTTCTGTACTGGCGAGAAGAACCGAGTTTCTGGGAATTTCTCCCATACCAAGATAATCCCGAGTTATCCAAAATGACTCTTTTCCAGGGTAAAATTTGCTTTCTTATGGGAATTTTATGGATTCCTCATACATGCCCACTAAAAACTTCAAGTTATTTTTTTCAAGATGTGGGCAATGCCTTTTCCCACTTCATAGGTTTTCAACCCATAGCATTGCATATTCGATGGTGACTTTTACTCTATCATAAGTGAAATGTCATTGCTCTAAAAGGAAAGGGAACAGAATCTGTCACCCCAAAATATGGTTTTTAGCAGAAGTATTATTTTGAGCAGATTATTTTATTATTAATGAAGGAGAAGCCCCAGGAGACTTTGGCTCGCCTAGGACCCCGGGCGCAATAGGAGAGCGATGGGGCTGTCTGGAGAGCAGATGGCCAGTAGGACTGGAACTAGCACCCCCGCTGGGAAAGCAAATAGCCGGATAGTCAGTAGAACTGGGACTAGCACTCCCACCAGGAGAGTGGATAGCCGGATAGTCAGTAGGACTGAAACTAGCACCCCCACTGATAGAACGATTATCACATTCTGTTTCTGTATCCCACGTTTGTCACGTAGACAGGAAGAGCCCTAAGCTATATATTCCCCAAGAATCCTCTGTTCGGGGCTCAGAATTTGGAGACTGACTCCTCTGGGCCCGTGCACGTAAAGGAATAAACCTCGTACTCCAGAATCCCTCGGTGTCTGGTCACTTCTTTTCCGCGCAACATTATTATTGCACTAGACTTTTACTGATAACACCTTTTGAATAGGTTAAAGTAAAGTACAGT
Organism: Artibeus jamaicensis; assembly: GCF_021234435.1. Classification (NCBI taxonomy): domain Eukaryota; kingdom Metazoa; phylum Chordata; class Mammalia; order Chiroptera; family Phyllostomidae; genus Artibeus; species Artibeus jamaicensis. The sequence continues at coordinate 1,050,169 of NW_026522028.1, read as the reverse complement.
TATTTTTAAAAACTGCACATACAAGAGAAGGTCTGAAAACCAAAGAAAAGTTACCCTCCTATAAGAGACATGTACATTTATAAGGGTGTCTCCCTCTCTGTACCAGGAAAAGGGTGATGCCTCTGAATCTCTAGAAACTCTTATACATAGAGAAGGCTAAGACCTAAAGCTGCATAACCATCCTACCCTTGTTCACTGTGTTTTTCCTGATAGCCTCACAACTGCCTCCACCACTCTCAACATCTTTCTTTGTCTTTAACTGAAAGTATTTAAATTGGTGGCTTGGACCATTTCAGAGAGTTGTTCAGTTTTCCTGGGTCTCTCCCATGTACATAGGAGGTATACATGTGATTAAACTTCCATTTGTTTTATCCTGTTAGCCTGTCTTTTTATTACAGGGGGATCTCAGCCAAGAATTTAGAAGGGCAGAAGAAAATTATTTTTCCTCCCCTACACAAAGTAACCCTCATTCTCTAGTCATTGGTTTTAATATCGATGTTTATATACCCAGATTCTCATAAACATCACACATAAAGTTCCTTCCGTGGTCTCTTAAAGCCTATTCTCTCACTTGGCTTAACATGAGATGAAGGCACCCTTTCCAGTTCCCCATGAGAGATGAGCACAAACCATAGTACATGAATCACTCTCTCCAAGGAAACAGTCTCTGCAACTCATCAGTGATAACCTTTGTATACCCTTGATATGTATGGCATAATTGATTCGTTCTTGACCTTTGGGACCACAAACAAAACTGAGTCAGAAAGCATCTTATTTCAATACCTGGCTACATTATCTTTATATTATTATCCCTTCCCCCACTCTTTCTATGGAGAAAGAGTTAAGATGCAAGTTATACTTATTGGCAAATTTTAATGTTGGTCATTTAATTTTAAAAAGGCTGATAATGTTTTTAATAACAATAGAAGCACTGATCTATTTTAAAGACTTTATTTTTTAGAACAGTTTTAGGCTGACAGAAAAATTAAGAGCAAGGTACAGACATTTTGCACATCTCCTGCCCTCTTGTTTATTTTAAAATGTTACGATTTATGAATACATTTATTTGTTATTATTTACACATGATAATAATCATGTGTTGTAATAATTCAGGCAGATAGGGTTCAAATAGAGACTTTGATTTATTCTACTTGGTGATCGAACGTTGGTATTGATATTGTAAGGAAACAAAATTTGCCATCCCAAACTGTGTCTCACTGGCATAAATATTAATGTATTTTTAATAAACAAATAACTAAGAAAGAAACTTTGACCTTCCCCAAATTGCCTAAAAGAATTTAAGGAAGAAGGTTTGTTCTGGGAAGAACTATCGCCATAAATAACTATAGTATAATGTAAACTCGGTGTGATAAACAGGGAGGAAATTAGCAATGCTCACTAGATCAGTCCTTCCTGTCACCTGTTGTCTCCAGATGGCTGAGCAAACATTTGTTTATTAAACAGTAACTACTTTCATCTCCCTATAAATTGCCTTACTTCCCTCTGCAGTCTTAGGCCCTTACCTCCTCCTTACTCCAGAATGACAGATATACCTCATTCTGGAAGTACGAATATAAGGGAGAGAATGGAATTGGGAAGTTAATCTAGTTTTATACACTCCATTCTCCAGGACACATGATTCTTGCTTTGTTCATCCAGCTTCACTGAACCACGCCCCTAGTTTACTGGAAGTGGTTTACCTTTTTGTTCTCACATTCGTTTTGTCTCCTTTGCACTTCTCTGAATTTCGTGCTGAGCTTTATGCTAATTACATCATACAACTATTGACTCATGGTCACACTACCGAAGTGAAAGTGCAAGCATAATGCAACAATTGTCCTTTGTCCCTTGTCCACGTATATTCCAATCTTGTAACATCAATGGTAACAATAGACCATTGCAACATCAATGATAAATACTTAAAGCTGAAAATCAAAGAAATGATTTGCAATCTATGCAAAGATACAAAATTTTTTGTAAATAATGATTACTTTCTCGTTCAATGAAATTGAAAATTAGACATATCTGAAAGAACTCAATGTAGACAGATTTAAGGTTTTGACACCACATTAATTCTAAGAATACATAAAATTACTAAAAGACCATTACAATGATCCATACATTTATTAAATATTACTTCTGAAGATTTATTTATTTATTTTTAGAGAAAGGGGAAAAGAAGGAGAAAGAGAGGGAGATAAACATTCATGTGTGGTTGCTTCTCGAGTGCCCCCTGGTGGGGACCTGGACTGCAGCCCAGGCATGTGCCCTGACTGGGAATTGAACCGGCAACCCTTTGGTTTGCAGGCCAGCTCTCAAGCCACTGAGCCACATCAAGTCAAGGTATTGAATATTCTTTACTGTAGCAAACTACTACAAAATTAACATTTAAGTTTTATTCAAAAAGTCAAGGGCATTTTTAGATGGTACATAACATTAAATATAAATGTTACCAAACACTTAAAGCTCTGCTCTTCTAAAGAAAATAAGTAAGTCACAGTATTTTTCATTCATAAGAACTACATTTATTATTTCACCAAAAATATTAAAATAAGCATAAGGTAAATGGTAATACTTTATTTTGTAGGACAGTAGTTCTATAAACACAGTTCAAAATGCCCCAATTGCCAGATTTTGCTACAAGTGTATGAAATGAAAGTATTTAGGTTTCAAGTATACATTTCTATGACACATGATCTGTATATCGCTTTGCGTGCCTACCATCCAAAGTCAGATCATCTTCCGTCACCATACATTTGACCCCCTTTATCCTTTACTACAACCTCACCAGCCTGCCCTCTGGTAACCACCATACTGTTGTCTGTGTCTATGAGATTTTGCTTTTCTTATTCGTTCAGTATACATCTTCTTTATCCACTCATCCATCAAAGGCACTTTGGCTATTTCCATGTCTTGGCCAGTGTGAATAATGCTACAATGAACATAGGGGTGTGTATATCTCTCAGAGTAAATGTCTTCAAATTTTTTTGGTCAATAACCAGAAGACAGGCTGCTGGGCTATGTGGTAACTCTATTCTTAATTTTTGGAGGAACTTCTCCAAAACTGCTGTTTTTCATAGTGGCTGTAGCTGTTTACATTCCCACCAGCAGTGAATGAGGGTCCCCTTTTCTCCACAGCCTCTGATAATTTTTTTAGTGGACTCAAATTTTTATTTATATGAGATGTCATGTGAAAGCTTCACTTTTTACTTTCCAATTTGGATGGCTTTTATTTCTCTTTCTTGCCTCATTTCTCTGCCTAGAATTTCCAGTACAATGCTGAATAGCAATGGCAAGAGTGGGCATCTCTGTCTTTATTCTATTAGGGGAAAAAAACTTTCTGTTTTTCATTATTTAGTATATTGTTAGCTGTGGGTTTTCACAGAAGCTTTTATCCAGTTGAGGATGTTCCCTTCTATTCTTATTGTCTTATTTTTTAAATCTAGGCAGGGTATTGGATTTTGTCAAATGTTTCTTCTGCATCAAAGGAAATAATATTTTTGTCTTTATTTTATTAATAAGATGTATTAAATTGATTGATTTTCACGTTGACCCACCCTTGTATTTCAGGAATAAATCCTGCTTTGTCATGGTGTATAATCCTTTTAATATGCTGCTAGATTCAGTTCATTACTGTCATGTTGAAGATGTTCGCATCTATATTCTTGGAGGAAACTGGTTTGTAGGCTTTTTTATAGTGTCTTTGTCTGGCTTTTGTAACAGAGTCATGCTAGCATAATAACATTATGAAATAATCACTCCACTATTTTTTAGAAGAATTTGAGGATTGCTGTCAATTCTTCTTTAAATATTTGATAGATTGACTACTAAAGCCATCTACCTGGCCATGGGCTCTTCTTTGTTGTAAATTATTTGAGTGTTGGTTTAAACTCTTTACATTTTACTGATTTATTTATATTCAGTTAGTTCAGATTATAGGTCTCTTAAATTCACACTGGTTCCTTGGACCTCCCACCTACTCCATATTTGGTAACATCTTGCAAAGACAAATCTTTCAGTATACTTTAAAAATGTTTTGCCCCAAATGTTCTGAGGCATGCGCAGCTTCGTTAGGGTCCCAGCCCAATGTTCCCCACCCCCCACCCCAACTTGTATGGACTGCGTAAGTGCCTGCCAGCCTCTGTGCACCTACCTGGTGGCCTCCTGTGCACGCCCCCCACCCCTGCTCCATGCCCTCTGCAGAGGCGCCCTCGGTGGTCAGTTGGTGAACCTACCTCATCTCAGGTGGGGAGCAGGCTGCCAGGCTGGGGTTCTGCCTTCCGTTCACCTTCAGTCTCCATTCAGTACTCCCCTGTGTGTACCCATGCTCCCCTGCTCAACTTGTCTGACCCACCACGGGAAGAGCACACACTGCTCTGCCCCTTGTGTGTGCAGCCCGCCATGTGTGCTTTTTGGCTCCTCGAGGTCATTCTGACCATGTGGCTCAGTGTGTCGGGCTAGTCCTGCAAGGCGGAATGTCCCAGGATGATTCCTGGTCAAAGCATATGCCTGGGTTGTGGGCCTGGTCCCAGATTGCTGGCAAGCTTATTATATTTAATAGCAGAAGGCAAAATGCCTTAACTTGGGATAGAGAGGCAAAGGTAAGAATAATTTTCAGTGTTACTTGAAATTTATTTAGATTCTGTTACCAACACTTCACTAACCTGTATAGATCTTTTGTATAATTTTTAAAAATATGTCATTCTTCTATCTGAAAGGGCATAGTCCTGGATATATATAGTTTTAGCTGATGGTATCTTTGTGCAAAGAAAAATTCATGTGTTTCTTTAGGCAGACACATCTTTGAATACATTTATTGCTTTAGCAAGTAGCATGTAGGCCGGATATCAAATTTTATTTCCTCTATTGTGACTCAGTGATATACTGATAAATTCCAGTTACGCCCACTCAGCATTTGGAAATTAGAGCCTATATCTTCACAACACAAATGAAAACATGTAACTCAGTGGCTATCATTTAATACTATTTGCAATTTTACCATTTCATTAACACCGAATAAAGATGATAAAGCTAACTGCCCATATTTCCCTGTGAATAAGGGTTCAGTGGCAACCTCCTCTAGTCATATACATCTCTATCCCCTACTGTCCCCATGTCTCTTGCTCTATCACATTTGTCTTAAAGTCTCTTCAGTTTCATGAATTTTTAGCATAATGACAAAACTTTCTTCTCCTGTGTTATGGGCTTTCAGTTATAAACAGAACAAAATATCAGATACTTCCCTCACACATATGTACCACACACATACAAACAGATGTAGATATATTCCCTTTTGCAGGTATCATTTGGGAAATGACTGCTAACATGTGAGTAGTTTCATTTTCACATCATACGTCAGAGTATTGCGGAATATCCTACCGAGACATTTAAGGAAATGTGTTCACTGATTTTGTCTTCTCTACAATCATATTTTTGAAATGATATTGTAAGCTCTTTCTCACTATGCAATCCATGTATTATTGTTGCTATTTAATTTTTGGTGCATTTTTATAAATCTCTCAATATGCTTCTGTGGTTTTGGTCTCATCCTCTGTGTTCACCAACAAAAACCATCAATTTAATTTTATAAAGTATAATTTAATCTTGACTTTGGGAAAGCTTTATTGGTATAAAACATGTATCCCTGTTCGTTGAAAATGTTGAACTTTATGATGGAATTATGCCACAATTTGACACAACTTTATGACAGAAAATACTTGGAAGAAATTCACCAATAATCCAATTAAACAGATTTTTTAAAAAAATCTTGACATTTATGACAGCATGGATGGAATTTAAGAGCCCATAGGCTAAGTAAAATAAGTCAGAGAAAGACAAATACAGTATGATCTCCCTATATGCAGAAAAAAAAACAAAAAAAATATTTGTTAAACCCAAGCTCAAAGATACAGAGAACAGATTAGTTTGGTAGTTGCCAGAGGCAGGGGATGGAGAGTGGGAAAAATCATGGAGAGTCAAAAGGTACAAATTTCCACTTATGAAATAAGTCATGGAGATGTAATGTACAACATGGTGACTATAGTTAGTAATACTATATTGCTAGGAGAGTAAATCTTAAAAGTTCTCACCATAAGAAAAAATGTTTTGTAACTATGTGTGGTGACATATGTTAACGACTTATTGTGGTGATCAATTCACAATATATACAAATATCAAGTCATTATGTTGTACACTTGAAACTAGTATGTTGTATGTCAATTGTACCTCACTTAAAAACTGCTTTGCAGATATTTATTATGTATTCCTCCTCACATTTTTCTTTCTAACTTCTTCTGTGAAATCATATATACACAGACATTCTTTAATCACATACATACTTACCATTTCTATTTGTGTGGTAGTTCAGCCATCAATATATTTTGATGAATTTTTAAATAAAATTCAAAACAATAACTGCAATTGAACGAGTAAACATAACAAGCAAAAATATTCATATGACAAAAGCAGATTGGGTGCGATAACCTGTCATCTAAACTATTAGGCAAGAAGAACTGACAGAAGCAGCCTTGGAGTACATGCATGAGCTGTAGGAATGAGACAATTAAAACCTAAAAGGATTTGTGTGAACATACTTAATGTCTACAACATGATGATTTTGAACATAAGTATACATCTATGAAATCATTACCACAATCTGTGACATGAACATATCTATTACCTCAGAACATTTCCTCCTGCTCTCCTTATTTATTATTTTATTTGTGTGATAAGAATGCAACATAAGTTCTACCCCATACAATTTTTTTCAGTGTACAATACAATATTATTAACTATGGGCACTATGTTACACAAAGACAAAGTTCTCTAGGACTAATTCATCTTGTGTAACAAACTCATACCTCTTGACTAATTCCTTCCCATTTCCCCTCCTACAAAATGATTGGTAACCACCATTCTATTCTCTGCTTCTATGAGTTTGACTATTTTAGATAGTTCGTTTAAGTTCCTCCTGTAGTATTTATTCTTCTGTACCTAGCTTATTTCCCTTAGCATAATGTCCTCAGGGTTCATCCATGTTGTCACAGATCTCAGGACTTCCTTTTTTTAAAGTGGCTTAATCATATTATATTATATATATACACATACACATGTGCACACACACACAATTTTCCACTATATACCATATTTTCTTCATCCACTCTTCTGTTGATGGACATTTGGGTTGTTCCCATGTATTGGCTTTTGCAAAACATGCTGTGATGAACTTGGGGTATGGATATCTTTTCAAGTTAGTGATTTAAAGTCCCTTGGTTAAATACCCAGAAGAGGGATTGCTGGGTCATATGGTAGCTGTGTTTCTAATTTTTTGAGGAACCTCCATACTGTTTTCCACAGTAGCTGCACCAGTTTGCATTCCCACCTGCAATGCACAAGGGCCCTCTTTGCTTGACTTTCCCACCACATTCATTATCTCTTGTCTTTTAATAATAGCTATTCTAACAGGTATGAGGTGATGACTTGTGAATTTAATTGGGCACTTTATACGATTTCCTTTTTTCTCCTTTCTTAGCCCATCAATTACACTTTTAAAACTTTTTTTAGTGTTACCCTAGAGTTTGCAGTACACATTTACAACTAACCCAGGTTCACTTTCAAATGACACTTCACAGGGAGTGCCAGTACATTGTAATAGTAAAATATTGCCAATTCTTCCCTTTCATTCTCTGTATTGGGTGAAAAAAAAACTATATACAGAAAGATTTTTTAAATAATAATATGTTACAACGGTTGGATAATGAATTTTGAATGCCCAATGAATGATTCCCCCAAAATGAAAATAAATTATTAAAATTTACTGAAGTAAAAATTTCAATAAATCAAACATAAAATGAAAGATAGAATTAATTCCCGAAAACAAGAATTCTCAGATTAAGGCTATTTTATGATCAAGTCTTTAAACTTTTAAGATATCTGCTATATTAACTTCTCACTGTATAGAAACTTGAAATATTAGCTAATTAACTCTGTAGAGGTTTGTCTTATTCAAAAGCTGAAAAGAATAATATGTAGGAAACATATTGAACTAGCTCAGTCTAGCTCATTCTTCCGTATAGATGCAGAAATTCTAAATATAACCCTTCTATTTACAGTGATCAACACTCACCTCTGTTGTGCCAGCAAATTAGCCTAGTAGTGAGAATAATGGCAGCAAATCTCTGACTGCTAAAACTGCCAATGGGCAGAAATTCCTGTTTAAATTAATAACAAATATTAATAACAAAGCATGATATAGCCAATGCAATTTAATTAGTTTTGACACAATAAAAAAACACCTATGAATAGAGGCCAATGTGTCATCGATGAGGAGATAATGTCAAAGAAAAGCGAGCCCTCCTTATGTGTCTACGGGACTGTGTGTGAAACTTAAGGTTGGTATTTTATTTTTACAGAAATGTAACTTTTCGGTTTTACATGTTCGAATGTACTCTTCTTACCTATAGTTCAAGTTGTTGTTTCACAAGTGAAGAAACTGAAGTTCAGAGTTTTTTAGTGCTTAATTAAAGCATAAGGTATTTAGAAAAACTGAAATGTAAATGCTTACTAAAAAATTTATATCTGCAAAAGTTTGCTCTTAACACTCCTCATAATTTACAGTTTAGAATAAAGTTATGGTATTTGTTTTAATGATTCCAAAGAATGCACTGAATCTTACTATATGACACAAACCCAAGCAAGGGATTTGGAGAAAAATGTAATAGTCACCTTCTTATTGTCTCTGGAATAGGAAGGGAATGGAGTCCTTGGGGACAGCTGAAGTGACCAGAACAGGACTGAGCTGCATGTACAAGCTTCTGAAAGTAATTATATGTCTTTTCATCTTTTATCTCTACCTCTTCCTTAAATCCATCATCTTCTTTCTTTGATGTTTTATCTTTTCTTAATTTAAATTTTTATGTAATATATTTACACCTAAGTATTTATAAATGTTGCTGAAAGAAGGTCATTTGAATATTGTATTTGTCCACATACTACTTGTATGTGGACAGATAGATCCCATTCTACTTATTCTTTGTTATCCAAAAAGAAATTTTAAGTAAATTAACTGTATTTTAAAAAGAATATATTTCTTTCTGGAGATCTAACAATGCTCAGAAAACAAATTAATACTAACAAAAAAAAAGCTTCATTTTTCTTATCATCAGACTAGTACATAGAAACATTGCCCTCAAAATACTCTTTTATTTTCAACTACATTTAAATCCTCTTGAAATTTCTCAGAATTTCAAATTAGCCTAAATAAAACTTGAACTGCAGATGTAATTGAGGCAAAAACAGCTTCGGGTTTAAAATAAATTTATATCTAAATGAAACACGTTAGCCGAAACAGAGCATATCTCAGTATATTCAAGACCAAAATATAATTTAATGACAATGTAGGCACACGCAGTCATGCACACACACAGCCATCTCTGCATGAGACGAGCAATTTTCAATCCACCTAGACCACAACACCTGTAAGAGTAAGCTTCTCAACCTCTCTGGATGCCGTTTCCTAATCTGTAAAGTGGGCTGGGCAAGATTATCTAACTCAGCATAGTTGGGAGGACTAAGTAAAACGACGAATGTGAGGCACATCGCAGAGCACCATATACCAGGAAAACCCTAAACGTATGTTAGCAAGTATTATTACACCTATTTCTAAAGATATTTTAAAATATTTCAGAATTATGACACTCATCTTTGGAAATATTTCCCCAAATGGATGCATTATTCTTAACCCAAAGACTTCTTCCCAAATAATCTAAGAACAACAGATTTTATCGATATAGAAATACTATTTATTGTATTGCAGTTCCTCATTCATTTTTGTGAAAAGGTCTTATGAAAAAAATGAAACAGTTAAAAAATGATAACTGTTATAATAGCAATAATAATAATAATAATAATAATAAAAACACCTTTCAGGTATTATAGTCTTTGTCCTCACAAAGTCTTCAAATAAATAAAATAAACATTATTAATATCCTGCCATCCTCCCGTGCAATGATTATTTTGTTTTAATAATAGGTGCAAAGTGTGAGGTTCTAAAAGATATACGTAAAATCATATGGCAAATTAGTGAGGTTTAGCACACAAAATAGAATTTCCATTCAGATTCTGTAACTCTTCACCTGCTGCTTTTACCACTATGTCATGCTATCTCAAATCTTCCTCCTTAGTATATTAGAATACAGAATTAAGATTAGACAGATAATCCTTTTAATTCTGACAATGTTTGTAAAACTGGGATATGTATATAGTGTATAAGTTCTTATCCTGCCAACAGGGTTATTCAATAAATGACGTTTTAAAAATGTGTTGTCATTCAGAATACCGTATTTCACATGAAATCAATTTCTTTATGAAACTGTATAGTTAAGATGTGCTTTCCTCATGGACTGTAATTCACACTATCTATTCTATACTATTGATTGATACCTTTTATATGCCAGGCACTGTGCTAATCGCTATAGATATAGGGTAAAAAAGAGAAATATGATTCCCACTCTCACAAACATAGATATAAATACTTAGAATGAATATGAATAATAGGAAATCTAGAGAAAATCTAGGGATGTTCTCTAATTAATGAATGTCATTCATTTAAACTCAATCTGGATGTCATACTTAAGTATCTGTAGCAGGGTTGCCCAACCTTTTGGCATCTCTGGGCCACACTGGAAGAAGAGTTGTCTTGGGTTGTCACATTAATGACACAAATACTAACAAAAACTGATGAGCAAAAAAAAGGTTTTAAGTAAATTTATGATTTTGTTTTGGACTGAATTCATAGCCATCCTGGGCTGCATGCGGCTTGCCGGCCACATGTTGCACACCCCTGATTGAGTGCTTAGGAACATAGCTTACTAATAAAATTAACCCAGATATTGAAAACTTGTTATTCTTGACCTTTGCTATCAAAGAATCTGAATTCTAGCATTTTTCTATTATATCACAAAATCCCCGTTTCTTTCCCACATATGACATTTATTTATTTTCTTTTTGTGTCAACTGAATTAAATTACCCTAGCTTTGTCTTTACCTTATAGTTCTTCTATTGAAGCCACAACGCATGAGAATTTTAATGTATGTCTTATAGAATATGTCTTGGTTAGAAAAATATAATTTAACTGATGGATCTCAGAAACAGGGACTTACCACAAAGATCAGAATAATCTATTAGTTTCTAGGGCCTCCTATAACATCCGAATTTTGAATTCAAACAGTTCATCTTATGTCCCTCACTCAAACTTGTCCTCAAATCCCCTCCAACTACTACCAGTCCACTGAATTTTATAAGGATTATTTTATCAACTAATTTACATTAGGACGTATACTTATACATTAGCCAGATTTCTCAGCATCATAATTATTTGCAGGGAAGCAGGTCAGAGAGGTTTTAGTAATTTCATTGCCCTCCTCTAATTAACTGATGCTTCCCCTGACATTTGCTTGACCTTTATTTAAAGGCAGGTTTTATTCCACTTCTCATACTTCCTTGGGTGATAACTAATAAGTTCATTCTTGTTGAATAAAGTATCATTAAACTTTCAAACGTTTTAGGAGGTATTGATGTTTTCATGAGGAAAATTTCAAATTCTTTTCATATTGCCCTTCCAGAACATAGATACCTCTATTTACTCATTCTCCTGATGTGAGCATAATCTATTTGGCCAGTTCTGGAGTATATGAGTCACTGGCTGATGGACTTAAATTTGTTACATGGTCACTAAATGATTCTGCAACCAAATGTCTTTTTGTAGCTGTAAAATCAATCAATGGGTTAAAAAATTCTTTTGTGTTCCAGTTACTGTATATGTTTGCAGATGTGTGTATATATGTACATGCACACATTATTGGTATATGTCTATGAGAAGGAGAGGAGACACCAGTATGTATAATACAGAAGGAAAGTGATTTAAACTTATTCTACAGTTAATTTTAAAACTAATCTCACTAACTTTCTACCACTGCATAAGTTACCTATAACAGAACTAAGAAAATATTTTAACTCATACATAAGTATTTCTCAAGGATATTAAAACTATTTCTTCATTGCAGAATGCATTATGTCTACTTATTTTCACCATTCCAATTTCTTCAAATTTATTTTGCAAAGCCCACATACTCAATTTTTTATATAATCTATCCAAACCAATCATTCTATTTGGGGAAAGAAAAAAAAGAGCCTCAGATCTGCTGTGTAGCCTGGCTGATCCCTTGATTTCATCCTGTGGGGTCTGAGCAGAGAACCCAGCCATGCCACATTGAACTTTTCATGGTAGAACTGTAAGATAAAAAGTGGGTATTGTTTTAAGTCATTGAATTTGTGCCTATTTGGCATGAAAATGAGAAAATAATACATACGTGTAATTATTTAATGTTGTCTCTCATTTACAAATGAAACTTAAAATTCCATGCCAGTAGGAATTATTACTTAACTAAATTGTATGTTTATGCTAAACATAGTGATAGATCAAAAAATCTATTCACTGATCAACTGTGTTTAGCCAATAATTACCTCAATTACACACATTTTATTCACATACATTATCAGTGTTGTTTTTATAGACTCAAAATTGTTGTTGTGATTTTAGCAGTGATTCCAGAAGGAAGGGGTGGGCAAAAGACCATTTTAGCAAATGCTTTGTATACTCTGCTTTCATGCCCTTATCCCCTGGCATCTAGTTTACTTGTGTTGTGTTCCCATCCTCTGGGTGAACATGGTGCTGTATGAGAGGAAAAATAATTTCCCTCTACCCTTTTTTAGATTCTTGGCTGAGACCACCACCTCCCACCCCAGTAACATAAGACCGAGTGCCAATAAAAACTCAAACAGAAGCCTAATAATATGTATACCTCCTTTATACATGGGAAAGAACCAAGAAAACCAAGTAACTCTTTTTTTTTAAAGATTTTATTTATTTATCTTTAGAGGAGAAGGGAAGGAGAGAGGGAGAGAAACATCAATGTATGGTTGCGTTTGTGCATCCTCTGCTGGGAACTGGCCTGCAGGGAACCTGCCTGCAACCTGGGCATGTGCCCTGACTGGGAATCGAACCACGATTATCTGGTTCGCAGGCCCGCACTCAATCCACTGAGCTACACCAGCCAGGGCCCCAAGTAACTCTTTTAAATAGGCCAAGCAATCACGGTAAATACAGTCCTCCAGCTAAAGACAAAGGAAGATGTTGGGGGGAAGGGAGCCAGTTATGGGAGGTTATAAGGGAAAGGTCAGTGAACAAAGGTATGGTTGCTATGCAGATTTAAGTGCTTATCTTCCTCATTGAAAAGAGTTTCAGTTTCTAGAGCATTAGAGTCTTGCTCCTCTTCCTGGTACAGAAGGGGAAATACCTTTAAAATTGGAGATTTCCCTTATAAAAATAAATATCCCTTACAAAAGTGTAACTCCTACTCAGTCTTCAGGGCTTCTTCTGTGTTTGCTGTTTCTTAAAAATAATGAGCAAAATAATTCTCCTGCCAGAGAATATCAGGAAATCAGACTAAGGCTGATAGGATACATTGACTTAAATTGCACACTTATTTAACAGTTTTGAAAAGATGAAGCCGGTGTCTTAATTGTTTAATAATTCTTTCGTGACTGAATAAACTTTTCAGGCAAGGAAAATTCATGTGTGCTATGCTGTAGTTCTCAGTATGTACCATCAGGAAACACAGCAGGTCAGAGTGCCCAGTTATTAGTAATGCTGACTTTACTCATCTGGTTATGGTGGTGACCCACAGATGTCTTCATGCAAAAGCTATCTGTCTTCCTCAGTAATTAACAAGTAACCTGTAGACTTTGAGACCTTGTGAGCATTCATTTTCTTATCAACCTCTCCCTGTTACCAGCAGACAGTCTGTTCCAAGTACCAGGGAGTTGCCCCCCACCCCCGCATTGGCCAAGTGGGAGCAGGGGGAGGTTCTTACACTGAGCTTGTGGAAAGCTAGAAATATCAATAGATAAGGCCCAAGTGTGGAAAACTAGCATGATGAATTGAGAGAGAAAAAAGCCGTTCTCCTCTACTTTCAGTAACCGATTGGAGGTGGGACCATGGGAAGGTAGGTACATGTGCCACATAGAAGTCAAAATGGCACAGGGTGAGGTGCTGGACCAAAAAGGCTTGTCAGCATAGCCTGGGGACAGAAGGGATTGGTTGAGAGGTGGACCCACCAAAAGCACGCAAAAGTTTGGGAAGTTAACTGGTCTTTTTGAGAAAGCACCTAGTGTGCCTCATGCCCAAACTAATATAATCCCAAGGGAACAAAGAAGCTCTCTACAGCTCATGACCTAAGGTCACATGGTGCCCTGGCCTGTTCTCTCCATGGGCCATGTGGTCTTAATACCATATGGCCCACAGTCTCCAAGAGAGAACTTCTCCTGTGCACCTGGTGATGCACTCACTGGTACATTCACATGCTCTCCTGCCTGGGAGCACGCCACCTTGTGACTCCAGCAGCTGCACAGCCCAAAGCTGTGCAGGCTCCACAGGCAGGCTCCAGGAGAGATCCTGAAATGGGCAGCCGCCAGGAACAAGCTAAGCTATCTGGAGACTAAAGACCATGTAACAGCTGTTGATGGGCTCTGAAGGCCTATATTTTTAGGAACTCTGGACATGGGCTTTTGTCTTGGCCTTGCTGAAGATGGTTGGACTTTTACCGTATGGAAAGAGAAGATGGGCTTTAAGGTGGGAGTCGGCCATTCTCCCAGGTTGCTCAGCACTCAAATAAAACCTCTTTCCTTGTGCACTAGTATTTGCTTCATGAGTTTGGCTTTTGTGGCAACAGGCAGCTGAATCCCCGTTTTTGTTTGGTTACAATCCCGCATGAAAAATATACTCTCTGCTTGATTTGAGTAAAGCCTTCTAGGAGGATTCTCAAATATCTAGGTCATTGGCTTTTAGGTATAAAAACTGCTGAGTCATGTTCCAAAGCGGGAAAGCATGGTACAAGACAAGAGCATCACAAGATGAAACAGAAACCAGACATCTTTTGCAGCATTATGAGATAGTGAATGTGTTCATTTGTTTTATGCATTATAAATTTACAAAATCAGTACATTTTAATAAAAGCAGTCATAATTATTGCTCTTTTGTCACAAACATCAGGCCATGCATGCAGTCCTCTGCAACTTCTCTATGTTCCTCAGCGATTGTCTAAGAATAGCAGTCTTCTAGAACCATATAAAGCTGAGAATTATAGGGATAATTGATCTATTTCTATGCAAATCAGTTATTCTTATGTTAACATTTTTACTATGATGTATTCTTTCTGTATAACTTCACTTCCAAATATGTTGTGCTAATCTTTTGCTGGTTCATATTTCACAGGATTTGAGTTAGTTCATTCAACCAAATCATTTGGCTAACTTCTACTATGACTTTAATGACAAGAATCTATTGATTTCCACTATAAATCAGTACACAGTAAATGCCTTTGGCTCACAACTGTGTTGATGAAAAAGAGGTTCTATGGAAATGAACTTCAGAGAGTTACCCAATTATAAATTTCTAACAAGGTAGTTAATCATGACCCAGGCATATAAATTCTTCAGTGAAAATGTAACAGGGTAGAGCCCAGAGGGGGGCCCCAAATAGGGATTTGCAATGGAGTCCATAACTCAAGGTGTCCAGGAAATATTAGAAAGATATATAGGATATCCTCACCCCTCTCTGCCCACAGGTGTGAGTTGGGGGAAGGGACACATGGAGCAGGAACATGCAGAGCTATTATGTACAGCAACAGTGTGGCAGCTAACCTCTGGCATGGTCATTTAACATATTTATAGCCTTTAAC
This sequence comes from Artibeus jamaicensis, assembly GCF_021234435.1. Taxonomy (NCBI): domain Eukaryota; kingdom Metazoa; phylum Chordata; class Mammalia; order Chiroptera; family Phyllostomidae; genus Artibeus; species Artibeus jamaicensis. The sequence goes on along the minus strand of NW_026522028.1, from coordinate 1,034,371 downwards.
TGATTTCATGGATAGGCTAAATAGCTGTGGCCCTGCTTTGAGCCAGGGGGGTGGAAGTGACTTTCACCCAAGATGTAATTGGGGGGCAGCTCCCCCTGGTTACAGCACCTGCGTGAGAGTTTGGAGAAGATTGGCTCCATGACATGGGGCCACACCTGCCCAGACTCACGATGGCAGCCCAGTAAACTTGGAAGAATACAGGAATGCTGGCAGGTGTAACTGTGCATTAGGGCTAACACACCTTTGAAATAAACATAACCGCCCTGAAAAGAAAGTATCCTGAAATTCAATTCTTATCTTGCTTTCTCCGACCTCCATGTACTCTTCCTTACATTTCCTCCTTAATCTCAAAAGCATGAAAGAAGCTGCAAAACTGTCATTATCCAAGGCTTTTGAGATCTTGCTTCCCAGCAGTTGTCATTAGTTTTGGTTCAAATAAACTCTTAAAAAAATTCTCTACAGGTTTGGACATTTCTTATGTCAATAGCTAAAATGATAGTACTAATATGATTCCAAAAATGTATTTTTATAATACCTACACTTTCATAGTACGGGTGTTCTCAATCTCCTTTGAAACTTAGAAAGCTAGAATTAATGGACATTGCCTTTAGAATTCCCATGGCTTTGAGTGATTTTTTTCTTACATGAATAATGTAAGAAGAAATTAAAGTATGATATTTCAAATCACATCAGTAATACATGGTTTCTGAATGCAATTCAAGAGCAATATAAATCAATGAATCATCTGGCATTATTATAAAATTCTGATTTATTTTCTTCATTTTATCTATGGAATTTATCATTCTTACTCTATTGCCCTAATGTCTATGTAAATCTTAAACAAAAACTGTGTATTGTTAAAAACAAGACAACATGCCCAAAGTGGAATTGATTATGCTAAGCCCTACATCACTTAATTCTAGTTTTGGCTCTCCAGTAAATGGAAACTTAAACCAGTCAATTAGGAACTGCCTGATCAGCACTAGTTAGGTTCACCTTATAGACCCCAGCCATCTTGTAAAGGAAATTAACCTTGTCATAGAGCAACAGGGTAGAGAGTGGGGTGGGGGTCCCTAACAATATTCTACATAGCCCATGGTTGGGGGGCAGGGCAAAGGGATGATATAGTGATTAAGATACTTTGCATTATAATAGGTAGTTGACAGCTGTGTGCTGCCCCGGGGCAAAAAGCATTTGTAACTTTCAGAATGTATAGTGAATACTGACCAAGCTTGGGGAAGTTATACACATCTGAATGGGAGGCAGGGAAGTGGAAGCTCCCCTGTCATGGAGTACTCTTGCCCTGACTAAAGATGGCAGCCTAAAAAAAGATACGGGGAATTGGCAAACATAGCTCATTGCAGGATGGGCCAGATATGAGATCACATAGGAAACTCTAGGTTAGCATTTAAAATAAAAGCAGGCAGAGAGAGAAGCGCTGGTCCACCATGGGGTAGTAAGTTCAATCAAATAAAAGTAAATAAATAAAATACAACTCAACAACAACAAAAAGGAAACATAATTTTGAAACTGAGTGACAGGATGACTACTGAAGGGTAGCAGAAGTATTCTATCCCCAAATATTCCTCTTTGGCCTAACGATTATTTTGAGTGGATTTTTTTATAATATGTTATTCTTTTAAAAAAATTGTTGTTCAAGTACAGTTTTCTGTCTTTTACTCCCATCCCAGCTCACCCCCCATCCCTCCCCTCCTCCCTCCCATTTCCACCCCCCTTAGTTTTTGTCCATGTGTCCTTTATAACTGTTCCTGTAAACCCTTCCCCTTTTCCCCTGAAATTCCCTCCCCTCTACCCACTGGTTACTGTTAGATTGTTCTTAATTTCAATGTCTCTGATTATATTTTGCTTGCTTGTTCATTTTGTTGATTAGGTTCCAGTTAAAGGTGAGATCATATGGTATTTGTCTTTTACTGCCTGGCTTATTTCACTCTGCATAATGCTCTCCAGTTCTACCCATGCTGTTCAAAGGGTAGGAGCTCCTTCTTTCTTTCTGCTACATAGAATTCCATTGTGTAAATATACCATAGTTTTTGGATCCATTTATTTGCTGATGGGTACCTAAGTTGCTTCCAGCACTTGGCTATTGTAAATTGTGCTGCTATGAACATTGGTGTGCATAGGTTCTTTTGGATTGGTGTTTCAGGGTTCTTAGGATATAATCCCAGCAGTGGAATTGCTGGGTCAAAAGGCAGATCCATTTTTAGTTTTCTCAGAAAATTCCATACTGTTTTCCATAGTGAATTGTTTATTTTTTGAGAAAAAGGAGACATGGAAAAATCTCTAAAACAATAGAATTTACTCTTCTACCAGGAAGAGAAGGTTGACTCTAAATATCCAGAAACTCTTGTTAATTGAAAAGGCACAGTCTTAAATCTGCATTTCAAACCTTATCATTAACTGTGCTTTATTGTGATCACCTCCCATAACTGCCTCACTCTGTAAAGTCTCCATGTTCGTCTCTTTACTCATTACTAGAGCAGGATGAGTAATTTCAAATATGTACGCTTTTCTCCCTCATTAGTGGAAATTAAAGACTTATTCACTTTCATAAATTACCTTAGAGATGGAATTTTGAAGTTTTATTCTAAATGTCTGTGATAAGTGGTGTTTCCAATGACATATGAGGTACTGTAGTGATTTGTCAATATGCCAGGTACCATTGTTACCAAGCAAGAGACCACTGCTCAATGTGCATAGGAGCCAATACTATGGCACTAGCTTTTGAGAAAAGAAAAAGCTTTTATTGCTAAGTCAACCTACAGGCAGATAGGAGACATGGCTCAATTCTGTCTCCCTGATCTGGGATCTGGCCAAGTTTTAAGGGATAGGGAAAATAGGGTGATGCGAAGTAATACTGGTGGGGCAAGTTTTGACTGCAGGGTTTTGGAACTTGGCTGCTTATGGTATAGGGTCAAAGGTCAAGAGAAAGCACAGAGGAATTCCAATCTAGCAGAGTTTAATTGGTCAGTTCTATATTTGTCCATATTTGGTCTAGGCGCAGAATCTTCTTACTGAAAGATCTCTTGCTTCATAAAGGGCTCTGGTGGCCATACTTTTTGTTACTTGAATACACTAGACTAAAGATATTTGGTTCCAGGGCCATCCTGAGGACAGGGGTGGCATATGCACTGTGCTGTCTGCGAAAATAACTCAAGAATTGCATTAATCAACAGTCTGATATAAAGGAACACAAGTGGTTTTATGCTAGTCAATGTAATTTGTGTGCTATTTCACCCTGAGATGGTTTTATGATGTATTTCTTCCTGATCTTAACTAAGTTCACGCCCTTATATATATTATTGGAAAACAGATCTTGTGTTCAAAAAGCATTTCTATTGAAAATGACTTGCCCTGGCTGGTGTGGCTCTGCAAATTGACTGCTGGCCTGCAAACCAAAGGGATGCTGGTTTGATTCCCAGTCAGGGCACATGCCTGGGTTGCGGGCCAGGTCCCTGGTAGGGGGTGCATGAGAGGCAACCTCACAGAAGTTTCTCCCCATCTCTTTCTCCCTCCCTTATCTTCTCTAAAAATAAATAAAATCTTTAAAAAAGAAAAGAAAATGTCTGTAGGTCATGGAAACAGAGACAGCAAGAAAAAGGGGCAGGGTGTGGTTTGTAGGTGCTAGTTCCTTTAGTCTTAATACGGTTGCCTATCTAAATCTTCCTCCTCAAGGCTGGTGAACCAAATTTACATATTGACAGAGCTGCCTGTGGCTTTGAAGGGTCGAAGAGCTTACTGCTAACATTGCTTTATATTAATGATATATCTCTATAGGGCTGAATAAAGTGAAAAATAAGAAGAAAAGATGTTCGATCAGCCTTTGGAAACTGCTATTCATTGTGAAACCCACTACCACTAACATATCCATATAAAACAAGTACTTATTACTATCCATCTAGTTTTAAGTAAAGACTTAAAATCAATGGAGTGATTTTGAATGCTGTACTTGCTTCAGAGAAGTTATTACAAAAAAAAACAAACTTTCTTTAGCAAGCTTTCTAAAAAAGCTTGTAATCTTTACACCTATCCAAATTTCTTAATTTAATATCTGGTAGTAAGATTCTTTACATCTATCTTTAGATGTGTAAAAGAATTATTATAGTTATTTAAATATTTAATATTTACTATAAGTTTTTTTTGTTGTTTTATGAGGACAAGTGAATTTGAATGCTGGTGCTGTACTTTTTATACTTATACCAGTACAGCTCATCTATCATGTTACAACATGCAAGAATGTCTCTATCACATTTCAGAATATCAAAAGTTATTTTAGTCAGTTATAATCTTCCAGAGTTTTAATTAATTAATTTATTTTTAATGTACTGAAGACACTCACAAAATTCTGTAGTGTAATGTAAATATTACTTGTGTTTCAATATCCTTGAGTGATGGGAACAGGAATAGAGTAACATGTCATCTGAAGTTCCAAAAGTCACTGTTGTTGATGAACATGAAAATTGCTAGACTAAGTGTTAATGAACTAATGTAGGGCCTTAAAATGCTATTTATTTATTCATTTGTTTGTTTATTTATTTTAGAGAGAGGAAAGGAGGGAGAAAGAAAGGGAGAGAATGATCAATGTGTGGCTGCCTCTCACACGCCCCCTACTGAGTTCCTGGCCTGCAGCCCAAAGCATGTGCCCTGACTGGGAATTGAATCAATGACCTTTTGGTTTGCAGGGTGGCGCTCAATACTCTAAGCCACACCAGCCAGGGGTTAAAATGGTTTTTAAGTTTGATCTAAATGTGCCTAAGTCCATGCAAATGAATATCTTCCAGTGATTTTATTTTAGCAGAATAAGATCTTAGTACATATCTGTAGACCATGTAGGATTTCCATAAACATTCACCGGGTATAGAAATATATGCCCACTGATTGAAACTGTAAATTTATATAAATTATTTTCACACAAATCACCTCACTTATTAGATATCCAGCAATAAGATAAACTAAGCAGAGACTGCGATTTCTATAGAACATTTGAGAAATTAGAAAATCTCTGTTACATCCACTTTCACTATTTTAAACATTAACTTTGATTAATATCTACCAGTTCAAAAGTGCACACCTATGGGAAAATTCTGTAATCTATTTTTAACACAGTTAATATTTTTTTGAGGAATAAATCATGGCAAAATTGAAACATTACCATTCCTTAAACATGCTTAAGTTTGGGCACATTTTTACATGCATGTATGTGTAAGTATGGGTATGTATGTATAGTCTTAATTTATATGTTTTGGCTTAATGGATGTGTGTGTTTGTGTAATATATACAAGCATGAAAATACAATATATGAGAACAAAACATAAATGTTCAGAAAGATATACAGATTATTTCAAACCAATAAATCACATTGCCTTAGCTCCCAAAGAGTAGGACATCTATGTATGGTAGTATGTGATGGTAATGCAATCATTATGGTAATGCAGGTAATGTAGCCTTATCATGCCTAATAAAGCTGAGCTGAGAAATTATTTGTAAATCATAAGAACATTAGCTGTTCTGCCATTTACATCTTTAATGGTTAATTCCAACGACTCTGAGCAGAGGCAATAGCCATTAGATATATTATGTGAATCAACATCCGCAACCTGCTGGTATCCAAAAGATAAAACTCCCACTGTGATGGTGTGAAGCCATATAAACACAGCAAGCTAATTCTCATTAAGCTATTCTTTAGAAATATGTAATGTACTTATTTTAGAAGACAGCCATGAACTAGCTAAAACATAGACTAAGTAATTTTTATAGGGTATTTTCATTTTATCTCTGAGAAGACTTCAGGATATTTTTAATGAGCATAAAAAAAGAAGGGATAGTTATGTTTTGAAGTATCTGGAATCAATCTATTCTAATGCAGAGATTTTTAGAAACAGGTGGTAATACAGACTGAGGTCAGAGCTGGCCAACAAGTTATAGGAGGCCATCAACATTGAGGCAAGATGGAATTTCCTCTAATAGAATTCCCTGTTAAGATGTAATTTCTCAATCTACAATCTTACCATGAAATGTGTGTTCTCATTGGTTAGAGCAATGCTAAAGAAGAGTTTTTGGTTGCCTATGAATTATTACTCTAAAGGTTATAAATATTTACACCTAAACAAGGGAACAACTGGACCATGATGAAATGACCACAGAGACGTGAAACAGAATAGGAAGGTCTGGCATCACTTTCATAGGGAGTATGATTAAAGAAGGTTGGGTCAGCTGGGGAACCCCTGGTATTGGATGAGGAGCTCACAGGTAAAGAGAAAAAGTATATTACATAGCCAGGAATGATGATGTACCATGTACAGCATAATGCATTCTTAACTTATTTAGTATTTCTAAGTACATGATCTCTTTCAGAATACTCCCATTGTATGTGAACCCAATGATAGGAAAATAGACAAACTTTATTTGTCTTACAATGTTTTATACATTTCTAATAAGATGTTGTGTTGCAACCATTCAAGGCTGGACAGGCCCACTTTAGATTTGGGCAGATGGAAGAATATTCACAGAGCACTGGGATATCTGACATGCCTTTATTCAAGGGTGGGCGATCCACTCGCACTACAAGCCACAGGTTCCCTTGCATGTCCCTGCATGTCACCTGTCTTCCAGTGTGGCACCCAGCAGGGAACCCCTCCCCCCCTTAAATATTGGATACAAACAAAGCCAGTATGATGCCAATAGATCTTATGCCACAGAGCTTCATATATGCGTTCGAGCCCACTCAAGGCTATGGGAACAGTTTATTGGACCCAGTCTCAAGGCTATGAGAACATTACTTATCAGGCCCCTTTTCAAGGTTATGGGAAACTGCTTCTCTTAGTTGCCCAGACATCTGGGTGAGGAAGCCAGACTGCCTCCGTTTACCCTAAAGATGTCAGTGAAATCCATCCAAAATATCTCTGCTCAGTATCAATAACACACATGTAATGTAACAGTAAAATTCTGACGGGTTTCCTCATACATGAACATGGACCCCTAACTGTAGGCTGTGGACACATGAGAGGCTTTGGAAACATAAGAAGGAGTTAAGGCTCTATACACCCTTATGTACAACAAACAGACAAATAATTTGCCAAGTACTTGTTTTTAAACATTTCACAAATGTCAGTGTCAGCTCTAATATTTCATAAAATGGAAATTTTATTTTCATGTGTTGATGAATTTAGAGTGACTTTAGAGTGATTTTTTCTCAAACGACAGAGAGTAAAATGAAAATACTCCAACACAGGGGATCTAGTAAATGGTTTGAGGTTAAAAGTGTTTGCTGAACTTGAAAAACATGGAACCACTGATCTTCCTTTTGAATATAGTCTAACATAGAGAAGTGTAGGACCCTGCTAGTTTATGGAAAACTGAGATAAAGGTCTTTTTTAGGACAGAATAAAGGCAGGTGTCATTGCAAGCATTAAAGTAGATTTCTGAACTACCTTTTGCAGTTTAGTAGGGAAGAAATTAAGTCAATTGAGGCTTCTTTTCATAGATGTTTCTAGTAACAGGAAACCAGTAAGTCTAGCAAGACACTGGAAAAGGTCAGATTCCAATATCTACAAATATCTATGTGTTAGTTATAAACTGTAGTTGGAGACTGATTCTCAGTTACAGATGATACGTTTTTAAGATCATGGAGCTAACATTTGCTGCTGAACTTGGATATTGGAAAACAAAACCCTTAAAATATAATAAACCCTGAGGTTAACTACCACCACTATATTTCTGTAGTTCCTTACAGCATCAACCCAATTTACTTGCCAGGGTGGGAGTGTAAAACAAGCCACCCCAAAATGCACCTTTAGTGACATGCAGATTACTTTGAGATCAAGGCAATTTTAGCTTCAGGCTGGAGAGAAACTTGTGCTCCTTCCCCATCTAACTACTTAGAGGAATTTGAATTAGAAGCCTTTCCGTAAGAGATTACCAGAGATAACTTCTTTTGACCTATTTATGGAGCAGGGAAAACTTCTAAGTACTAAAGTCCTGCCCTTCTTATCATCCTGCAATGACTCTTTGAAGCATTACCTCATCCCTACCTCAGGATGTCTTATACACCTCAATCCCCCTTTCAATCCCTGAACCTCTCCAACATGTAGGGTCTCTGACTCTTTTGTGTATGTGGGGTTCCCATACATGTGTATGCATTAAATTTGGTTATTTTCTCTGGCTAATCTGTCTCATGTCTGTTTGATTATTAGACCATCCAGGAGAACCTTGAAAGTAGAGGAAAGTTGCTTTTTCCTCCCCACCATCCATCTGGCTTATTTATTTACAAATCTTTCTACCACTGCTCTTTCTCGTGTCATAGGCAACTTTCACATAAACATCATGTCTCTTTCCAGATGACTGGAAGCTCCTTAATGTTCAAGAGCAGCACACAGCACATAAAATATAGTTGCAAGTTTTGACAGTAAACATGGATCAAAGATGGATGGATGGATAGAGTTTGACACTGGAATCCAAGATAAATTAAACTATGAGAAAAGACTGATTTGTAATCATCTGAAGGACCCCGAATGTATACCATTCAATCCCTAATTGTCACAAATTGCGTTTTGTACAAGCAGAGCCTAGGATGTCAGGGGTTTATTAGGGATCAATTTCTATGTAAGGAATGGAGATGAAGCAGGATTGGGCAGAAGTAAAATAGCTACACAGGCCCCATAAGGCCTTGGCCAACATCACCAGGAGCTCTGGATTGACCTTCAGAATTTTAGGCATCAGTCTGAGATGTCTGAGCCTCTATGCCCTGACTCAGTCATTCAGAGGACGCAGGCTTGCCTGGTGGGGTGTAACATGGGGCCAGATGACTGAGGCTGACACTGTAGTAATAGACAAATGGAGTCAATGGCCTGATTACCCATGATCCAGCAGCATATCCTATCTTGAAGAGGCACTAGGAGGTACAGCTCATGTATTTCATACTACTCAACCCATTTTTATCTTGTGACCTGAGGGTGAAAAGGCAAAGTTAAATTCATAATATTAGTGGAATTATGGTTTGAACATAAGTGCAATATAACATAAAGGGGGTGGGGATACAGAGAGTTTAGGGGAAGTAGAAAACCAAATTTTAATTTGAAAAACAAAATAGTGCTGCTGAATGTTGTTAAATAGAGAGCTGGCCTCATCTAAAACTGTGGTGCTGTCTCTCAAGGCAAAAAACTGAAGCCATCTTGATTCATCTGAAGTGTACAGAGGCACAGAAATACTTCTAGTTTCCTTGCTTTTGAAAAAACATTATATAAGAAAATGACTGCTGCAGCTTGTAACATGAAGATATGGATCCGTTTTTCAAATGTATTTTAAACATAAAATAATGTCCAGGATGCTCGTCTATGCCAAATAGCTCTGAGACTGGTGGGAAAGGGGGACACACAGGTCACTTCATCCTGACTGTAGGATGTATCCTTGCCTTGCCATCACCATAGTAACCAGCATAGTTTATTATAACAGCTTCCACAAGTGCCCCTGTGTCATGTTCAAACCATCCAAACCTGTAGAGCCAAACTGATGACATATCCTGGGGAGCAAGATCTCAAATGCTCCCAAGAATAACAGTTTTGCAGCTTCTTTTATGCACTTGAAATTAAGCAGGGAATGTAAGGAACATTACATGGACGTGAAAGAAAGCAAGACAGGGATTGAATTATAGGATATTTAACATTACGTGCTTTCTTAAGAGTCTTTACACCTTTGATGGGTGTTACTTTAGGCATCTCAAGGTGTATTAACCTAGATGTACAACAACAATGAACAGGGCTTGCTTTAAAACCTTTCACTAAAGTACTCATATGCCTAGGGCATGACTACCTACCATTCTCTGCCCTGTTAGAAATTTGTGACTTATTATAGCACCCCTTTTTCATCAACACTTGCCATCCTGTTCTCCCCTTACCTATTCTCCAATGCTTTTCTACCAGACTAAGTATCTGAAAACATACCATGAATCTTCCAGTCTCCTGCTCAAGAACTTGAAATGGCTCCCTAGTGCTTACTAATCAATCATGGCAATTAAATAGCTCAGTAATTCCTAATTAAATTGATTTCCCATGTCCCAAATCTCAATATTCATTACCTTCAAGCCCATTGCCAAGTTGTTTCTACCCATTCCACTTTTAGGACTGCTTAAAAATTTACCTGACATACTTCCTCCACCTTCCATATTCTGTCCGAACTCAGTCATCTCTGGTAATTTGGGTCTTTCTTCCTTGTACTCACTCTGTGGTTATAAGAATACTACCCACCATAGAAACTAATTTTCTTAGTGTTTCAAACAGCTGTGGGCCAATTGCTTTAAATACAACTGAAGGACAAGGACAAAAACTGTATCTTATACATTCGTGGCTAACTACATGAAACCCAACACAGAAAATTGCCATTTTTCTAGGTTTGTGATACTAAAAGACCTGGCACTGAATTTTAGCTCCTTTTCTTTTAGTGGAGTTGTGCCTCCATGTTAGCTTCCTCATAATTAAAGTGAGCATAAGAGCTATTCTCATCTCAGTTACTTTTATGCAAATTTTCAATGAGACACTGTATGCCAGACAAATAATGAATGGTCGATAAATGTGCTGTTATTAATTAGCCTATAAAGACACAACTGAAAGCACTGTTTCTTGAAAGTTTGGCTCAGCAGCATGTGAAAAGAGACTTCCACCACATTCCCATCAACAATATGCAATGCTTACATACTATGTTGCTCAAAGATGCTTTGAGAACAGAATCCAGCAAGCGTAAGAAGAATGAATATGTCAATGCCCTCCGCTGAAAAATTGATTCTCAAAACCAGACCAGCCTGCCCTCCACTATCTTGAGATCCACTAACTTTAGAAGCTGGGGTAATTTTGTTGTTGTTCAGGCCAAAGCTGTCAAGAATTAAAACTGAACACAGGAGGTAAAACTAAGAATAGACATAAGGACCCTAGCTGGGTGGTTCACTTGGTTGGAGCATTGTCCTGTACATCAAAAGGGTGTGGGTTCGATACCCAGTCCAGGCACATACCTAAGCTGTGGGTTTGATCCCCAGTCAGGGCACATTAGGGAGGCCAGGGCTGAACCATTCTATGTTTCTCTCTCATATATATGTTTCTCTTTCACATCGATGTTTCCACCTCTCCACACCCCCCTTCCTCTCTCTAAAATCAGTAAAACATATCCTTGGGTAAGAACTTTTTTTAAAGAATAGAAATAAGGAATGAAACCAAGAAAATCACTGAAGGAAGAATGGACAAGATTTGCTGTTCCAGAAATATTGCTTAGCACAGCTAAGATATTAGCACTAAGCTAATAGAAATATTTCTTTTCTTGCTTAGAAAATTCAAAAAGTTCTCCCAGAATATTTTGACATTTAAGTATTGGACTGTGTTTAAGAAATGAAAGACAGTATTTACACGGTCACAATAGTAATAAAAGTGGATGTCATTGCTGAGCTATCACAGTTCCAGGTCTGAGCAATATCTCTTTGAAACCTTGTAATATCTTTAAGATGCAGTCACTGCTTTTATTCCCTATTACAAATGGAGAAACAAGGCTTGGTTTAGAGAGCTTTAGTCATTTTCCTAAAGTCACATAGCTGGTAAATATCAGAGGCAAGACTTGCTTCCTGGTCAGTCCTATTCCAAAGGCCATTCATTAAACCTCAGTTATTACCCTTACTGCATGCAACACATGATTGGCTCAGGTGGGAATAGTGATGCCCCAGCTCTCTCATGGTTTCTTTATTTTTATCAACTTTATCTGTATATGACTTTATAGGCTTTGCTCTTAAGCAAATCTTTTGAGCAGTGAAACCAACAAGCATTTACCGAGAGTTATTGTGCACTAGAGATATTTATAGGTGATTTTTCTGTATTTTGTTTAATCTTCATAGTCAAGCTTTGATAGGCATTATCAAACACCATCATAATCATCACCACTGCCATCATCATCATCACCTTCATCATCATCATTCACATTGTCAGTTACTGGTGGCACCAGGATTCAAACCCTGGTTAGAGTTCGTACTCTAACAATGCAAAGATTATATAGCTGGGGTTGTTCTATTCTTTACTTTTTAGTTAAATTTTGTCTTGTTAATTTCAAACCATTTTTCCAGTTTGTCAGAAGATTTGAATTTTGATTCTATCATCCATCTGTTATATTATGTAGCCTACCCAGGTTTCTAGCATCTGCAAATTGGATATTTAAATAACACTTTCCTTTTTTCTTGCTTTATTAAGGACAGTAAAAATGTATATATTTAAGTTGTAAAATGTGACAATCTAAAATCCATATAAATTGTGAAATGACTATCATAGTGAAGCTAATTAACACATCCATCACCTCACATAGTTACCATCTTAAGGACACAAGATCTCTTATCGAATTTCAAGTACACTCTACAGTATTAATAGCTATAGTCATCACACTGTACATTAGACTTCCAGAATTTATTTATCTTATCACTGAAAGTATGTACCCTTTGATTAACATCTCCCCATTTCTCGCCCCGCCCCCAAGCCCCTGACAGCTATCATTCTGGTCTCTGGTTCTGTAAGTCTGACATTTTTAGATTCCATATGTAAATGGGATCATACAGTATTTGTCTTTCTGTAACTGGCTTATTTTACTTAGCATAATGTCCTCCAGATTCATCCATGTTGTCACAAATGTCGGAATTTCCTATTTATAGTTAAAAATATTCTATTTTACATATATATACCATATTTCCTTTATTCATTTATTCATCAATGAAGACTTAGGTTGATTTGCATTCTCTCTGCCTTGCAATAGAGTTGAATTATGAACATTATTAAAGCCAAAATAAATTTCTCTCTTTCTCTCTCTTTTTACACAGACACACACACACCACTTAGTGACTCACACACATGCACCTAAACAAATCACTGGGATACCATATGGTGTGACTGATGACTGATCATTCACAATAATGGCAAATTATTTTTATTCTACATATCTGATAAAATTCTGTGTTAGACTTGAACAAACTGAGTTGCTGATAGTTTCTAAAACTATTCAGGTATGGCGATAATATGACACCTTATTACCTAAACCTTAGAGCATGTATTATATTTGACTTTCCCAGAATTAAGTCATCTTCATTGCATCTCTACATATGTCATTAGGTTATTTCTAGTATCTCTGTAATTTGGACATTTACTACAGTATCTTAACGTAGATGTAATCCAAACCAGTAGTGTTTAGTTTTGAACATGTAATGACGTTCAAGTGGGAATTGCTATGGCCTGAATAGATGAACAAGCAGTATACTTCCAAAAATTTATTTTGTAATAATTACAGATAAACAGGAAGTTACAAAAATACAGAGGTAATACTACAGAGGCTCATGTACCTTTCTTCCCTCCAACTTCCCGTAATGATAATATCATATAATTAATTATAAAACAATTTCAAAGCCAGAAAATCAACATTGGTGTAATACACTTAAAAACACTACAGATTTATTCTATGATATAACCATTAATCAGTTTTTCAACTGTATAATTTTGTCATTTTAGAAATGTTATGTAATTGTATTCACACAGTATTTAACAGTTTTTCTGTACCCATTGACTTTTCTGAACTATGAATTTCTCCAGTATCTTGTCTGGGATACATAGGAGGCAAAAAGCAAACTAAAACCCAGTGAACTCACTTCCATGCTGTTCTTTACATCTCAAGGATCTTAGCTAATTTGCTTCATTCTCCCCAACATTTTGGAAAGTTTTCCTATGTTTGTTTTATGTACTAATATAGGGCTTTCGGTTGTATTTAGTAGAAAGACACAGAAAAACACACCCATTTTACCTTTTCAATAATTGGAAGTCCAGGCCTGATTGGTGTGGCTCAGTTGGTTGGAGAGTGTTTTCACAAAGTGAGAGGTCACCAGTTTGTATTCCCAGTCAGGACACATGCCTGGATTGCAGGTTTGATCCTGGGTCAGGGTGCATATGAGAGACAACCAGTTCATGTTTCTTTTGCACATCAATGGTTCTCTCCTTCTCGGGTTCTCCATCCCTTCCCCTTTTTCTAAAAATAAATAAGTACAATCTTTTAAAATGATAATAACTAGAAGTCCAAAGATGCTTTAAAAAAAAACAAAATTGTATTTGCCCTTTGATGACAGCTCATACACAAAACACACACACACACACACACACACACACACACACACACACAAGGAGTGCTGTTAACAGTGATTATGTTAGAGTGTTCTTTGATTTTACCAATATTCTACCATGGCATTTATATTACTGTTACAGAACAAACAGGGGCCAAGGTTCATTATGTCTGCTGCTCTCTTGGAATAACTCTCCTAATGCCAAGATTGGTGAAAGGAAAGGAAATGTTTATTTAATACTATACAGACTTAAAGTAGTGACCTAATGTCTTCATTAAAATATCAAAGTCCTTTAAGATATCCACCTACGCACACATCACTCCCTTCTCCCCCTGCCTTAATTCGGTTCCGTAACTAAGGAAAAGAAGCATGTGTCCAAGTTTCAGGCCGCTGGAGAAACCAAGTTATGTCGCCATCCAGGCAGGATCTCTAATTAATCCAAAGCCATGTAGCACCTTCTCATGGCCTACTGGCAAGAGTTCTTCGTACCCATTTTCCAGTCAAAGTCTCTCCTGCTTCCCAGGCCATGTGGCCAAAGGGAGCACCCCAAAGCCGCATGGTACTCTTCCCAATGGCTGCCGGGTCTGGGTTTAAATCCCTGCACCAACCTTCCTCTGCAGCCCCATTTCCGACTCCTCCTACAATCAGTTACACCTGCCAGCATTCCTGCACGATTCCAAGTTTACTGGGCTGCCATCCTGAGTCTGGGCAGGTATGGCCCCAGGTCCTGGAGCCAATCTTCTCCAAGCTCTCATGCAGGCGCTGTAACTCAGGGGACCTGCCACCCAGTTACATTTTGAGGGGGAGTGACTTCCATCCCCCAGGCTCCGAGCCAAGCCACAGCTATTTAACATATCAAAGCGACTCACCAAAGACTATAGATATGTTAAATGGCCGTGCCACGGATTAGCTGCAAGGCTGTGGCTGTACAAAACAGCCCTGCATGTTCCTGCTCTATGTGTCCCTTCCCCCAACTTATGCCTGTAGGGGAGGGGCGAGGACATCTTCTACGTCTCTCCAAAATTTCCTAGACACCTTGAGTTCTCTACCCCATTCCAAATCCATTTTTCTGGGGCTCCCTTCTTGGCTGCACCCTGTAACATTACTTCTATGAAGACAAAATTAAGTTTCCTTCTTTTAAGAATTTTATTGCACATCAAAGTCCAACTAGAGTGACAGAAGCAATAGGAGTTCATGTTAACAGATTTATTGCAAGGATTTGGCTTATACAATTTTGGGGGCTGGCGAGGCCAGTTGGCAGTCAATAGGGCTGGCCATCAGGAAGGGCAGACTAGAACTGGGACGCATAAAGGGAAGCTGCTGTGCACAGGCCAAATCTGTTCTTCAGGGAAGCCTCACCTCTGCTTTTAAGACCTCTCAACTGATTGAACGAGGCCCATTCCAATTGTCTTTGATAATCTACCTTATTTTAAATGAACGGATTATGGACTTGAGCCATATTGACAAACACCTTCACAACACCTATCTTAGTATCTAAATAACTGGGGACTTTAAACTAACCAAGTTGATATAGCCAAAGGACAACACAGTGAGTAATCTAATACAAGATCCTGGTATGGCTAATAAAATATTCCAAAGTAAAATATCAAAATTCTATCAGAGAATAGATCATATTTAAATTGTTAATAGAAAATAAAGAAAATTATTTAAACATTATGAGTGTATAACATAGGACAAGAATTACATAGAATTTTGGGGTAATATTATCTTGTGGTTTTGAGATATTTTTAAGAACAGGAAAATAACATTCTGAAAAAAAGTATTACAAAAATTTCCTTTGTAATAAGTACCATTTTCTTGGTTATCTTTCCATCAGAATTACTTAATGTAGATAAATTATATAATCTATGAAATTCAACATTTAAAAAATTAATTTCAAAACAACTAAATGAAACATAATTACATTCAGGGAACTTATAATAATATGTGATTTTGAGTGAAAAATACAAAATGCAAAATTATATGCATATGTTATAAATTCAATCACAAAAATAATAATATATAATAATATGTGATTTTGAGTGAAAAATACAAAATGCAAAATTATATGCATATGTTATAAATTCAATCACAAAAATAATAGTATATAATAATATGTGATTTTGAGTGAAAAATACAAAATGCAAAATTATATGCATATGTTATAAATTCAATCATAAAAATAATGTTGACTATTCCTAAAAAATAATCATTAAGAAAAAGTATATATCTCTGACAGTCTACAAATTTAACATTTTTTAGGCGAAAAATACTATAAACAATGTTTAAAGACAAGAAACACACTGGAAGAAAATATTTGTATTGTTATTCTTTTCTATATATTTTGCTGCTAGTTATTAATTTATTACCTCTCAGCTCCAAATGCACCATTTTAGACTGCTCTGTGAAAAATGAATCTGGGTTCTTTTAACATTTTACTTTTGCCAATTGAACACAGAATCTTTGTCCAGAGAGCCCTGTGGAGATACATTGCAGGGGGAAGTGTTTTGCTTCCTGGTTCCTGGTTTTGCTGGGTAACTGGCTCCCGCAAGTCACATGACTGTCTCCATCTGGCTGCAGCAGCACAGGCAGTCTCTCCAGTGTCCAGCTCTTCCTGTCTGTGGTGGCTAGCAGCAGCCAACCATTAAGTAGCATCCCCTGGAACCCTCCCTTAAGCAGTTTTGTAGCAGAGTGCCTCTGATAAGACACTCCCCCATGAACTACTTCTCTCCTAGCCCGAAAGAGAAGGTTTCCAGCAAGTTCTTCCCCGGTGGTACCACAGCAAATTGTCTGCCACTCGGTGAACCATGCCTGGGCCCTGTCCAAGGTCTGGATCTCAGCCCTGTGGCTAGAGACAACATCCTGGTGTGGTTTATCTTAGCCTTAGCATACTGGCTGTTCCTTGTGTCTGCTATCTCTAAACTCTTTCTTTAGCTATCTTTCCTTCCTACTAGCCAATCCATCATCCTACGAATCCCATTATAGTTAATGATTCTATATATCAATCCTTCCCTGTTCAAATTACAGTTGACCCTTGAACAATGTGAGGTTAAAGCTGCCATCCCAAACACAGTTGAAAATCCTTGTATAACTTTTGACTCTTTATTTTTTTTATTGATTATGCTGTTACAGTTGTTCTATTCCCCCCTTCATTCCCCTCCATCCTACCCCCTCATCCCCACCGTTATCCCCCCTTTAGTTCATGACCATGTGTCTCAATTCCTTTAGATTCTATATTTCCCATGCTATTCTTGCCCCCCCCATCTATTTTCTATCTACTGTCTATGCTACTTATTTTCTGTACCTTCTCCCCCTTCTCCTCCTCCCACTCCCCTGTTGCTAACCCTCCTTGAGATCTTCATTTCTATGTTTCCACTCCTGATCTAGCTGTCCTTTTAGTTTGCTTTTGTTTTAGGTGTGGTTGTTAATAACTGTGAGTTTGCTGTCCTTTCACTGTTCATCTTTTTTATCTTCTTTTTCTTAGATAAGTCCCTTTAACATTTCATATAATAAGGGCTTGGTGATGATGAACTCCTTGAATTTGATCTTATCTGAGAAGCACCTTATCTGTCCTTCCATTCTAAATGAAAGTTTTGCTGGATAGAGCAATCTTGGTTGTAGGTCTTTGGATTTCATGACTTGGAATACCTCTTTCCAGACCCTTCTTGCCTGTAAGGTCTCTTTGGAGAAATCCGCTGACAGTCTGATGGGGACTCCTTTGTAGGTGACTGTCCCCTTAGCTCTTGCTGCTTCTAGGATTCTCTCCTTCATTTTAATTTTGGCTAATGTAATGATGATGTGCCTTGGTGTGTTCCTTCTTGGGTCCAACTTCTTTAGGACTCTCTGAGCTTCCTGGATTTCCTGGAAGTCTACTTCCTTTGCCATAGTGGGGGAAATTCTCCTTTATTATTTGTTCAAATAAGTTTTCCACTGGTGGCTGTGCCTTTCCCCCTTCTGGTACCCCTATAATTCGGATGTTGGAGCATTTAAAGATGTCCTGGAGGTTCCTAAGACTCTCCTCATTTCTTTGAATTCTTGCTTCTTGACTCTTTTCTGTTTGGCCATTATTTGCTTTCTTCTGGTCCACTCCATTGATTTGAGTCCCAGTTTCCTTTTCATTGCTATTGGTGCCCTGTGCAATTCCATTCATTTCAATTAGTTTCGCCTTCATATATTTGTCTAATTTGTGGGTATAATCAACCAGTTCTGTGAGGATCCTGATGACCAGTGTTTTAAACTGTGCGTCTGAGAGTTTTGCTATTTCTTCATCGCTTAGATCTATGGGCTCTGGGGCTTTGAGATCTTGCGACATTTTTCGTCTGTTCTGGCCCTTTAAGTGTGAGAAGCAGTGCCTTGGACTCCCAGGTCTCTGGGTTGTGACACTGTATGTGGGGGCGTGGTCAGAGCGGGGAAATGACGGTGCCCTCCACTGCCGCTAGCAGCGGGGACCCGCCGGGCCCTGGTCCAACCGCTCACTCCCTCGCCTGTCCGCCCGCGCACAAATGCGTGACCATAGTCAACACGCAGCACCGCTCCCCCGATGTCTCCCCCACGGTCGCTCACCTGGTGGCTCGCTCTGGCTCACTAGGTCCAACCCTGCACCTGGATTCCGCGAGTCTGGATTCCGTGCCTGAGTCCGTCTGACCGAGTCCTCCTGTGCAACCCTGCTTCACCAGCCGCTGGTTTCGCCCCTTACCGGTCAGGCTGAAGAATTTGTTGTTAATGGACTTCCGAAAAGTTCAATTTTCCATGTTCTGGCTATGTTTTCTGTTGCTAATATTTAGTTGTCTCTAAACTTGGTTGTGTGAGAAGGCTCGGCACATCCACCTATGCCTCCATCTTGGCAGAAGTCCCTTTTGACTCTTTAAAAACTTTACTTGTGGCCTACTGTTGACCAGAAGTCTTACCAATAACATAAACAGTTGATTAACATAATTTTGTGTTACATGAATTTATATTGTATTCTTACAATAAAATAAGCTAGAGAAAAGAAAATGTTATTTTAAAAAATCATAAGGGAAAATTCTTTGACGGTATTTATTGACAAAATCTGTGTATAATTGAACCCATGCAGTTTGAACTTGAGCTGTTCCAGGATCCCTGTACCATGTTGGTTCTCTCTGAGCTGGATCCAGACTGATACGCAGTTTGTCCCAGCAGTGGCCCCAGCAGATAGACGCTCCAAGATAGGACTTTGGTTTGATCATGCCTTTGGGCTTGGACACAGTGCTTAGCTACTTGCCAATGGGAAATGGGATGTTAGGAAAACAGCATGCAGTAACCTCACAGTTAATGAACCTATCACTTATGGTTGATTGTGATGAAGGCCAAATGAAACTTGTGCTTTGAAAATTCAAGTGGCTGCTGCACTTGATTATGATGGCAGTAATGACAACTGAAAGGCCCTGTGATCTGGGATAGATTCTTTTGAGTTCACTTGAGTGCTCACAAAGAGAAAATGACAAGCTCAAGATTGTTAAATCCCGGCTCAAGCTATAGCCCAAGAATCAAAGTTTCCCTGTCAGTACTAAAAGAAACTCTTGCTTTTTTTTAGTCACAGGGCTGCTGCTGCTGAAAATCAAACACAAAATTTAAGTGTGGGTTACTGAATTAAAATGACAGTTAAAGTCACAGGCTTGCCAGGTTTCTTATGTGAAAGTCTGGGCAATGATTGCAAAAAAAAAAAAAAAAAAGGGATCTCAAAACCCGAAATAAAAATGGTTGGATCTGTGTGAAACAGACCATTTCAAACCCCAGTCTCAGGCTTTCTAAAGCATACATCACCAAAGCTGGGAGTAAGAGCCAACAAGCCAGGCTTGAAGGAATATGTGGTAATAGGGACTGCGGACTTTATTGAAGGTAACGGGCTGCAGACTTTAGTTTTACTTGTAGTGCTCCTGAGCATACTCAGGGGCAGAAACTCTCATTTTACACAATCAGTTCCAGAAACCTGTCAGTGGACAAGAAAATTCTGAGAGAGAGCATCTCTTGAAAGATGAATGAGGAAGAGTCTGGAGAAGGACAGAGAAATGGGAGAGAGGGGTATTAAGGAAGCCAAGGTAGGAGGGTATCAGTAAATCACAGAAAGGGTTGGTGGTGTCAAATACTGCAGTAATTCCATCAGCAAAAAGGCTGAAAATTTTCAACTGGATTTTCTTGGTGACTTTTGCAAGAATGGTTTGAGTAGAGTGGAGGGTGGAATGGGAGATTAAGAGATAGAACTACAGATTGTACTTAACTCAGCTATACTAAATTACTCCCTTTGAGTTTGCCGTGTGTTTCCTCAACTGGCACAGTTATTCTGAAACACTAGAAGCATTTTCTTACAGGTAGAAACAAGGCCAGGTTGCCTAACATCAACAGGAAGATTTAACATAATTCTCGATGTTCTAACCACAAAAAGGGAGATGATGATAATGATGATAAAGACGACGATGCAGCATAAATGTTTGAAATGAAGATAAACAGTTATCAACTACTATTATGTAAGATTGATGAACTGTAGAAAACTGTGAAGAGTAACTTTAAGTTTCAAAATATGCTAGAACGAATCAGAGAAGTTCATTAAGGGAAGCAGATGCAATTAATCTGTCTTTTATACTAGCAGTAACTAATTTAAAAGAATAATGGAAAGATATTCTCACAATGCTCATACATATAAAGGTAAACTTAAATAAATGGAAAAATACTGTATTTCTTGACTGGGAAAACTCAGTATTTTAACTATATCAGTTTTCTCCAAATTATATATATATATATATATATATATATATATATATATATAATATACACACATACACATCCATATAAAATACAGGGGTAGGCAAAGTAGGTTTACAGTTATATTAACATAGAAAACTAGAGATTAATAAAAGAGAAGGAAGCAAAACTGGCTAAGCTTAATTGGGTTGGAAGCTACAGTTTCACACACACTCCAGGGGACCACTGCATCCTCCCCCCTCAGGACCTAATCCCCCACACACCGAAAGCAGGCAGGAATGACCATTTTCAGTCATTAGCCAGGATTATCAATGGAAAGACAAAACAATAAAGGGGAAATTCCCTGGTGGGCGCATGCCCAATAGGAGCCAAAATGGCATAGGAGGAGGTCCTTGTACTTTGAGGCACATGCAGTAGTGTTACCGAACAAGTGGTCCAAGGAAGGGGCAATACAATATTCGGCCCACCTAGGGATGCCCAAAACTGCTATACAACAGGGGCCCCTCCCCCAAAAACAAAATACTAATATCTACTGGGCCCTTCTGTCCGCCGCCAATTGGAAACACATCTCTCAATGCCAGAGATTTGTGAAAAGGAAACAAAATGTTTATTTAATGCTACTCAGGCCTAATGCCACCACTAAAATATCAAAGTCCTTTAGGGTATACACCCACACCCACACAGCACTCCCTTCTCCCACTGTCCCAACTCCGGGTACCGTAAATCAGGAAAAGAACACACGTCTGTGTTGCAGGCCGCTGGCACCGTCAGCTGTGTCACCATGTAGGCAGGATCTCTCGAGTTAATCCAGTCATGTGGCACCTACTCAAGGTCCACTGGCAAGAGTTCTTTGTACCAAGTTCTAGTCAAAGTCTCTCCTGCTTTTCAGGCCCTGCAGCCAAAGGGGGCACCCCAAAGCCGCGTGGGCCTCTTCTACCAAAGCTGCAGGAGTCCGCACTCCACCAAAAGCATGTGTCTTTCTTCTTCACCTGGCTGCAGGGATCTCCATTCTGGCAAAGCTGCATGGTTTTTCCCTTTCACCTGGGAAAGAGGGGGTCCTCACTCTGCTGAAACCGCGTGGCTCTCCCTTCAATGGCTGCCATGTCTCCATTCCGCCTCAAACCACGTGGCTCACCCCTCACCTGGGCAGTTATCCTCTCCTGTCCCGGAGCCCATCATTTTTCCAAGCTCTTACACAGGCCCTTTCTCAGGGGCGCAGCCCCTAGTTCCATCCTGGGTAGAAGCCACTCCCTTCTCCCTGGCTCAAAACTTGGCCATAGCTATTTAACCTATCTATGAAACCAGTTAAAGGTTATAGATATGTTAAATAATCATTCCAGAGGTTAGCTGCAAAACTATTGCTATGCAAAACAGCTCTCAATGGCCCTGCTCCATTTCCCCTTGCTGGGGGTGGGGGCGGTGAGGACATCTTATATGTCTCTCCAATATTCCTATACACTGAATTCTGGACACCATTCCAAATCTTTTTTGGGGCCCCCTCTGGCTGCACCCTGTATCAGTAGGAGCTAACATGGCAGCCATAGGGTGCAAGTGTCTGATCTGGAAAAAAGACCAGATTAGTTAGATGGAGTGGGCCCAGAACATCTCTGCAAAGATCTAGGAAATGGATTGTTTGGGAAAAGGGCAGGAGCCTGTGAAGAACTGGGAAATTAATTGGTTAGTTTGAAAGAGCACCTAGTCCTTCCCAAGCCTGAGATAACATAATCAAAGCCTAACAAAGGCTTCTGGCTTTGTGACACACAATGGTTCACGGGTTCATTGGTTTGTATGGTCTCTAACCATAGCAGCCATGTGGGCCTCAAGTTCGGGCCGAGTACTGAGTACATCAGTGCAGTGCCTGCGGAGCGTAGGCAGGAACAGAAGCTAAACTAGTCGAATGGACACAGAGATTGAACTGAACTAAAAATCAGTGGCACAGAATTTCTGGCCTCTGGCCTTTTTTCTGGTCTTGATGAAGGCTAGGTTGGACAGCAGGATGGACAGAGATGAGACATTGAGAACCCGGGGACAGTCTTTTATTTCTACTGCAATGAATCTTAACCACTGCACCTTATCCTTCCATGTGTGGGTCCCCAGAAATTCTTTTCTTGTGACTCAGTGGAAGGACCCCATTTCTACTGGCAACAATTGCACTGTGACATTCTTTTGTGTTAAAAAGTTATTGCAATAATCATGACCTACATGCCTTTTTCTATATAAACAACTGTAAACCTACTTTTGCTCACCCTGCATAAGCTCATCCCAATTCAATAATGTCAAAAGACTTTTTGCTTGAAACAGGAAAAACCGTTCTGTTCCTTTATCTGTTCCACCTAGATGAGTACATGGTGACGAGAGTCAAGAAATGCATATAGTGGATATCGTTCAAGTAATATTTTATGTACCAAATAGCAAAGAGTAGTGTAAAGTTGTTGTAATTCAAAACAAAAATTTGAAACATCAGAGAATTCAGTGTATCATAAACTAATCATTTAAAATCACTGCAAACACTGAATGTTATTCAATGAATAGTGCTGGAGTTCCAGGGAAATTTGCAGTAACAAATATTGCTACACCTTCACCCTGCAGCCTCCATGAGAATAGATTTCAGTGTTCCTCACCAGTATAAATGTGGAGGCATGTGATTTTCCTCTAAGCTCTAAGAAAGTCATCATAAGAAAAATACATAGACAAGTATGAAAGAAGTGTCAGTAAAAAGCTAAGGATCGTGGTACTGATATAACACTTAGTAGATGCAGGTAACCTAGATAGCCAAAGAGAGAATTAGTGAGATATTTTTTGGATATATCTATAAAACTGAGTAATACAGACCATCAAAATGATGATTTAGATACATGTGTGTAGTCCAAGGATAGCCAGTATGTATTGTTAATGAAAAAAATTAAAGCGGTGTGAAGAGTATGTACATATTTTTCTTAAAATGTGTATATTAAGGTACATTTAGAAAAAAATTAGAACGCTGATAGTGATTAAATTCAAGTCTGATGTATACAAGGTACAGTGCACATAACACTCCTTTTTTTTTAACAAAATCTTTTATTACAAAATCATTAAGTGTGTCATTCTGTAACATGTCAACATGACACTCAAGCACACCCTGTGACATTTCAGGTGAAATGTTCAAATAAACACTATACATTATGACACCCATATTATCACCCTACCAACCACATTCAAACAGGCATTACTTCTGCTGAACCCTGTGTAACATTGTTACTGAACAACAAGAGGTCCGAGGGAGGGGCAATACAATATTTGGCCCACCTAGGGATGCCCAAAACTGCTATACAACAGGGGCCCCTCCCCAAAACAGAATATTAAAATCTACTGGGCCCTTCTGTCCGCCGCCAATTGGAAAGACATCTCTTAATGCCAGAGATTTGTGAAAAGGAAACAAAATGTTTATTTAATGCTACTCAGGCCTAATGCCACCACTAAAATATCAAAGTCCTTTAGGTTGTACACCCACACCCACACAGCACTCCCTTCTTCCACTGTCCCAACTCCGGGTACTGTAAATCAGGAAAAGAGCACACGTCTGTGTTGCAGGCCGCTGGCACCGTCAGCTGTGTCACCGTGCAGGATCTCGAGTTAATCCAAAGTACTGTGGTACCCTCTCATGGTCCACTGGCAAGAGTCCTTTGTACCCAGTTCCAGTCAAAGTCTCTCTTGCTTTTCAGGCCCCGCGGCCAAAGGGGGCACCCCAAAGCCGCGTGGGCCTCTTCTACCAAAGCTGCAGGAGTTCGCACTCCACCAAAACCATGTGGCTTTCTCTTTCACCTGGCTGCAGGGATCTCCATTCTGGCAAAGCTGTGTGGTTTTTCCCTTTCACTTGGGAAAGAGGGGGTTCACACCCTGCCAAAACCACGTGGATCCCTCTCCATCTGGCCAAGCGGGGACCCTTCATGTCTCGGAGCCAGTCTTTTCCAAGCTCCCACACACCAGCCCTTCCACTCAGGGGCACAGCCCTTAGCTACATCCTGAGTCCAAGCCCTTCTCACTCCGAAGAGCAGCCCCTCATTACCATCTCGAGTCCCTTCTCACTCAGGAGCGCAGCTCCTAGTTCCATCTTGAGTCCTCCCAGTTCCATCCTGAGTCCCTGCTAGTTCCTTCTCCCTTCTCCTTTCTGCCTCGGCCCCAAACTTGGCCACAGCTATTTAACATATCTATGAAACCAGTTAAAGGTTATAGATATATTAAATAATCATTCCAGAGATTAGCTGCAAAACTGTTGCTATGCAAAACAGCTCTCAATGGCCTGGCTCCATTCATCCCTTCCCCCTGGGGGGGGGGGGGCGGTGAGGACATCTTATATGTCTCTCCAATATTTCTATACACTTTGAATTCTGGACACCATTCCAAATCTTTTTGGGGGGCCCCCCTGTCTGTACCCTGTATCAACATCTGTGATATTTGTTTGCTTTTGCCCTTATATTTGTTGACATAAGTTTGCATTTAGGCGAAGTAACAAGTCTATTTTATCAATGACAGTGATGCACTGTATAGAAATCATTTTTTGTCCATTAACAAAAACTGCATTCCAGGTAATCTGTATTTTTAAAAGTTGTATTACATACAACTAGATATTACTGCATAATGAATTATCCCAAAACGTAATGGCTTAAAAACAAATAAACAGTTACGGTCTACCACAGTTGCTATGGATCAGAAACTTGGGAGTAGCCTAGGTGCTTGTTTTTGGCTTTGGGTCTCCACTAAGGTTTCAGTCAGGACTCACACTGCAGAGCTCCAGTCATTTGAAGGCTTGGCCCTGACTGACAGATCAGATTTCCAAGGTGACTCATTCACATGACTGGGAAGATGGTGCTGACTCCTGGAAAAGGAGTTCCTCTCCTCATGGGGTTCTTTCTCCACAGGCCTGCTTGTGTGTTTTTAGTATATGCCTGCCAGCCTCTCTCGTGATGAGCAATTCAAGAACACAAGGAAGACACTGCCATGCTTTTTATGACCTAGCCTTGGAAGTTATATGTGCATATGCCATGGGTCACAGGTTTGCCCTAGAAAATTGGAGGGGATTACGTAAGGACATGAGTATCAGGAGGTGAGGATCATTGAGGGCCACCTTGGGCATTAACAAAATTATGTATCAAGAGAAATAGAAGAATAAATGTATAGAAATCATAAGATATAGAATATCTTATACTAGCATAGCAAACTGCTGGGCCTTATGCAACAACCAAAATGACTAAAAGTCACTATTATAGAGAATATTTTTAAACTAATGTTAAGTAAACAAAGATGCATACAAGGTCTATCCAGAAGGAATCTTGCCATGTAATACTGATACAGGGTGCAGCCAGGGCCCCCCCCCAAAAAAAAGATTTGGAATGGTGTCCAGAATTCAAAGTGTATAGGAATAATGGAGAGACATATAAGATGTCCTCACCCCTTCCCCCCGCAGGTGTGAGTTGTGGGAAGGGACACATGGAGCAGGAACATGCAGGGCTGTTTTGTACAACCACAGCCTTGCAGCTAATCCATGGCATTATCTTTTAACATATCTATAGCCTTTGTTGGGTCACTTGGATATGTTAAATGGCTGTGGCCAGGCTTGGAGCTAGGGGAATGAAGTCACTTCCCCCCAAGATGTAACTGGGGGCAGGTCCCCCAAGTTACAGCGCCTGCGTGGGAGCTTGGAGAAGATTGGCTCGAGGACATGGGATGATTACTGCCCAGACTAACGATGGCAGCCCAGTAAACTTGTATTAATACAGAAATACTGGCAGGTGTAACTGATCTTGGGAGGAGTTGGAAATAGGGGTACAGAGGAAGATGGGTGCGAGGATTTAAAAGCCAGACACGGCAGCCATTGAGGGAGAGCCACGCGGTTTCAGCAGAGTGAGGACCCCCTCTAGGTGAGGTGAAAGAGGGAGCCACGTGGTTTTGGCAGGGTGCGGACCCCCTCTGTCCCAGGTGAAAGGGAAAAACCACGCAGCTTTGCCAGAATGGAGATCCCTGCAGCCAGGTGAAGAAGAAAGCCACATGCTTTTGGTGGAGTGCGGACCCCTGCAGCTTTGGTAGAAGAGGCCCACGCGGCTTTGGGGTGCCCCCTTTGGCCGAGGGGCCTGAAAAGCAAGAGAGACTTTGACTGGAACTGGGTACAAAGGACTCTTGCCAGTGGACCATGAGAGGGTACCACAGTACTTTGGATTAACTCGAGATCCTGCACAGTGACACAGCTGACAGTGCCAGCGGCCTGAAACACAGACTGTTGCAGGTCTGTGCTCTTTTCCTGATTTACGGTACCCGGAGTTGGGACAGTGGGAGAAGGGAGCGCTATGTGGGTGTAGGTGTACAACCCAAAGGACTTTGATATTTTAGTGGAGGCATTAGGCCTGAATAGCATTAAATAAACATTTTGTTTCCTTTTCACAAATCTCTGGCATTGAGAGATGTCTTTCCAATTGGCGGCGGACAGAAGGGCCCAGTAGATTTTAGTATTTTGTTTTGGAGAGGGGCCCCTGTTGTATAGCAGTTTTGGGCATCCCCAGGTGGGCCAAATATTGTATTGCCCCTCCCTCGGACCTCTTGTTCGGTAACAATATGAAAAACACAGACATTTATTGACAAAGATACAGACATAAGAAACATTGTGCGTAGAACAAGGACGCCTCAGTCGCCTTTCAAGTAGGCACCTTGGGACCTCACAGAGTTCTCCCAGTCACCATCAGCTGCCCTGTTGTATTTTCCTAAATCTCATCAACAGTCAGAAATCTCTTCCCTTTCAAAGGTGATTTTAGTTTTGGGAAAAGCTAGAAGTCACATAGTGCCAAATCTGGGCTGTAATGGAACTGAGTCACCTGGGTGATTTGACATTTTGCCAAAAAAATCTTATGAGACCTGATGCATGAGCAGCCACGTCGTCATCTTGAAGCTGCCAATAACCAGTTGCCCACAGCTGTGGCATTCTGAATCATCTGAATAGTTTCCATGGAGGAATGTTCAAGCTTCATGCAAAATTTAATGCAGATCTGTTGCTCTACTCACTCAGTCATTTTTAATGCAATGGACACATAGTACACGTGCTCACTCAACAGAATCTACTGCCCTCAGTGACTAGTATAGTGAAGTCATCATTGTTCATGTAAATACATTCTAGTCCAATTTCCTGGACTGCCAGATTACATCAATGTTGAACAAACTGCTTCTGTTATAGTAAAAATGGCTGGACTTTTTCTGGACAGATTTTGTACAAATATGTACATAAGCTATTAACTACTTTTTAAACTGATCAGTGGATAAAGATTGAGGTAAAATGAACACATTCAAACGGTTATATTAGAGGGTAGGAATACGGGTGCATAAGATTTCCTTTAATATTATACTGCTATTTTTTAGCAAGACATATTTTTAAAGCAGAGAAAATTAATGAGTATACCAGACTGTAAATCACTGAGACTTATTACTTTATAATTAAGAGAGAGGATTAAAAATTCAAAAATAGCCCTGGCTGGTGTAGCTCAGTGGATTGAGCATGGGCCTATGAAGCAAAGAGTCGCTGGTTTGATTCCCAGTCAGGGCACATGCCTAGGTTGCAAGCCAGGTTCCCAGTAGGGGGCAGATGAGAGGTAACCACACATTGATGTTTCTCTGCCATTCTTTCTCCTTCTCTTCCCCTCTCTCTAAAAATAAATTTTAAAATATTTTTAAAAAATTCAAAAACATATAAAATATTTTAAAATACCAAATCCACAAACTCAATGGCATCTAATTTACAAAAAAATTATACATTAAACATTAAAGAGAAAACACAACACAATAATGCATATGAAAAAAACAGTATTGAATATGCTTCTGTGCAATTTAAAAATTCATCCCTAACAGACAAATGACTTCTTTAAAATATGAGGTGGTCTCAATCCAGAAACTCTAACTGGAAGTTTCCTCCCTCACTGCAAGCTCCTTAGAGAAGTTTTAATTAATCAAGGAATCGGGGAGTGGGAGTAAAAATGCCTATTAATCTACCTTGACATTGGGGACTAAGGTGAAGGTGAATATCTTTTCCCCTTCTCTGAGTCCTATGTGATGAGCCACAGGACTAGAGAGGGGTTCCAGCCCCAAACCTCAACTCTGGAAAGTAAATATCATTCATTAGACCCCATTAATCTAATGACAAACTTAATTTTCTTATGCATGTGCTAATTTTATTTAAACCTAACAATGTTGGATTATTTTAAAAATAAGTTTCCAGCTCTGGCTGGTATGTCTCAGTGGACTGAGTGCAGGGTGCAAACCAAAGAGTTGCAGGTTCGATTCCCAGTGAGGGCATACCTGGGTTGTGGGCCAGGTCCCCAGTGAGAGCCACATGAGAGGCAACCACACATTGATGTTTCTCTCCCTCTCTTTTTCCTTCCCTTTTCCTAAATACAATCTCTTAAAAAATACTTCTTTAAAAAATAAGTTTTCAACATTCAACTCTGTCACTCTTCCTCTGTGGTTCCTTGATCAAAGACTAAAAGTAGGAGGAGGAAAGTAAGAATAACAAATATTGACTATTTCAAGAATGGGAAAAGGAAGAATAATAGTACCATTGACACACCTCAGCCTCCAAGACCATGAAAAACACAGATGGTTTCAGAGATAGTTATACCTAGTGCTGTGCTATACTTATAAATTTCATGCTGACAGTCTGAAAAATTTTAAATAAGATGAAAAACTAAATAATATAAAGAGAATACTTTCAGCTCCAGCCATGTGTATTAGCCCACTGGGCAAAACATTTGAGTTTTTATTTTGTTTTTATTTGACAGGAGCTGATCAATTTCTTCTCTTGTCCTAGAATCATTGGACATAGTTTGTTCTCATAAAAGAAGCATAAAATATTGGAATATTTATTCCTGTTATATAGCCCTTAAGATGTGGCTATTGCTATGAAGTAACTATACTTGTTGTTTCACTTAATTTTAATTAATTTAAGCTTTAATTTAAATGGTGGTGACCATATACAGAAACACAAATCTAACTGTTGCTTCAGAAGACATGTGAATGGCTTACAAGGAAGGGAGGGGCTTGAGTGACTTAGTGTAAACAAACCAGTCCAGCCACTACACCAAATCACATACAACTGCAATTGTCCACCAGCACTTTT
This sequence comes from Artibeus jamaicensis, assembly GCF_021234435.1. Lineage (NCBI taxonomy): Eukaryota > Metazoa > Chordata > Mammalia > Chiroptera > Phyllostomidae > Artibeus > Artibeus jamaicensis. The sequence goes on along the minus strand of NW_026522028.1, from coordinate 1,004,387 downwards.
GATTGTATCCAAACTTGGTGCAGGGCAGGAAAGGAAGGCTTACAACTGGAAATAAATCAAGCCCTTAACTGCTGATTTCACATTTTCCTGTCACACAGGTCAACCAGAAGATCACTCACTGGCTATTTACATTACCACAAGAAAACAACAGACATTTTACAGCTAGCTGTAAATATAGTGGAAGACATTTGAAATGACTAGAAACCAGATAATCAATCTGTCTCGCAGGCACAAATTTAGTGAGCAAATGCTCACAGAGTGGGCTGTCTGTGCAGGGTTTTTTATGTTCTTCTTACTGTCTGGCTGAATTATGCACTCCTATAGAAGAAGTAAATCTCCCTTTAAATGCACAATGAAAGTGAAATGATTTAGAATTTGGAAATGTGTGATACTCGCCATAGAGCATTATGTACAAAAAAACAAGTTTTTTTTTAATTTTAATTTTTAGATCTCATGTGCACTTTTTGTCCACATATCCCAATGGTAACATTTTGGGGAGTAGGGAATTTCATAAAATTTGTATTTATTTGAATTTTTTAATTTATTTTATTTAAAATTTAAATTTTAAATTTTGTATTAGGTTAATTATAGATTCACATGCAGTTGTAAGAAATAATACAGAGATAGCTCACGCACTATTTTCCCAGTTTTCCTCAATGGTAAGATTTTATAAGCCATATGTAATATTATAATTAGCATGTTGGGATTGATACAATGCACTGATATCATTCAGATCTCTTGTTTTACTGATACTCATTTATTTGTGCATATGCATGTGTATTTAATTCTATATAATTCTATAACTTGTGTAAGTTCATGTATCCACTACTGTGGTCAAAATCTCGAACAGTTCCAGCACCAAAAAGTCCCTTCTCCTACCCTTTTAGAACCACACCCAGCCCTTTTCAGCCTCACCCCCATACCTAACCAGTGATATGTCCTCCATTCCTAAAATGTTAATACTTTAATCATGTTTCATAAAGGAATCATGCACTGTGTAAGCTCCTGGAATGGATTTATGTTACTCACCATAATCCTCTGAATATTTTCCAAATTGATGTGTATACCAACAATTCATTCTTTTTCATCGCCAACTAGTATTCCATGGCATGGATGTATCACAATTTTTTAACTATTTATCTGTCAAAAGGCATCTGGACTATTGCCAGTTTTTGAATATTAAGAATAATATGCTTTGAATATTCAGTTTTTGTGTGGATGTAAGTTTGAATTTCTCTAAGGTGAATGCCCACGAGTGCATTTGGTGGGCCATATGGTAGTTACATGTTTACTTTAATAAGAAAATGTCAAAAATTATGGTACATATACACAATGGAATTCTATGCAGCAGAAAGAAGGAGCTACTACCCTTTGCAATAGCATGCATGGAACTGGAAAGCATTATGCTGAGTGAAATAGGCCAGGTGTTGAAAGACAAATACCATATGATCTCACCTTTAACAGGAACCTAAACAACAAAACAAACAAGCAAGCAAAATAAAAACAAAGACACTGAAATAGAGAACAGGGGGACAGTGACCAGAGGGGAGAGGGGAGGGAATTTCAGGGGGAAAAGGGGAGGGGTTTGGAGGAACAAGTATAAAGGACATATGAACAACAACTAAAAGGGGTGGAAATGAGAGGGTGGTGGGGAGCACTGGGGGGGGTGGGCTGGGATGGGAGTAAAAGACAGAAAACTGTACTTGAACAATAATTAAATAAAAAAAGAATTAAAAAAAAGAAAATGTCAAACTTTTCTCCAGAGCGACTATACTACTTACATTCTCGTTGGAAATTTATGAATGTTACAGTTCTTCCACATCCTCACTAGCATTTAGTGCTATCATTATTTTTTATCTTAGAAGGTGTTGATTTAGTGGTCTCTCACCAACCAGCTCACCATCACATGCAAACACCATCTTCCTGATATAATTATGTCATAATTTTGTTTGGATCAAACAAACAAAATATATATTCTGCTCTTATATTATTAGAACTCAATCAAAGCCACATAAAGTTTTATTATTTTTATTTTCGTGCATAACTTTATTTTTTCAAGCACTTCATATATTTTTGTGTTTTTAGTTTACCTTCATGTGTTTATTACTAAACTATTCCCCCAAACTTTCCCCAATTGTCTAAATCACTTCTTAACACATCAACACATTCATACTCTAAAGCCCTCCATCCATTCAATCTTCTTAGAGATGTCTCCCTTTTAGCCCTCTGACCTGCTCCAATCTTCATTGGTTGCTTGCAAAGTCTGTTGCCTAGCTATTATCTCTTCACCATCACTAATTGAAAATATTATAGCTATGGATTAAAAACAAGATGCTACAAATAAAACTAATGAAAGTTGACACTGTGGGAAGCAGTATAGAGACATTTCAAAAAATTAAAAATAGATCTGCCTTTTGGTGCAGCGATCCCACTTCTGGGAATACATCCAAAGGCACCCAAAACACTAATTCAAAAGGACATAAGCACCCCAATGTTCATTGCAGCATTACTTACAATAGCCAAGATATGGAAGCAATCCAAGTGGCCATCAGTATATGAGTGAATAAAACAACTATGGGACATTTACACAATGGAATTTTACTCGGCCACAAAAAAGAAGAAAATTTTAGCCTTTGTGACAGCGTGGATGGACTGGACACACATTATGCTAAGTGAAATAAGCCAGTCAGAGAAAGACAAATAACACATGATTTCACTCATATGTGGAAACTAATGAACAAACCGAACGAATAAGGAAGCTAGAGACAGACTCACAGATGGAGAGCAGGGTGACACCTGGAGCAGCTAAGGTGTGGATCAAACGAAAATGAAAGACTCATGGACATGGGCAACAGTGTGATGATTGCAGGAGGGTGGGGGTATAAGGGAACTAAATGGAGATGCAGAAAAAAAACAAAAAAAGAAAGTCGATAATATGAACACATAGCCCTGGCTGGTATGGCTCAGTGGATTGAGTGCCATACTGTGAACAGAAAGGTCACTGGTTCGATTCCCAGTCAGGGCACATGCCTGGGTTACAGGCCAGACCCCTAGTAGAGGGCACGTGAGAGGCAACCACACATCAATGTTTCTCTCTCTCATTCTCCCTCCCTTCTCCTCTCTCTAAAAATACATAAATAAAATCTTTAAAAAATGTGAACACAACCATAAGATATTCACTGTGATTTCCCATCATCACTGTCTTGAGTCAAATGTCCTGTTTCCTGAATACCATTTTTCTTTGGCTTGGCGTTATTGAAGTGGAACACTTATTTCAGGTAGATTCCTGGTTAAAAAAAAAAGCCTGTGAGGTGAAGTTTTGAGGCTTTGGTTATCAGAAAAGACTATTAATGTATCCACACATTTAATCGATAGTTACATTTCATGTACATTAAATATTTTTTCATAAACCTCGAAGCCACTGCTGCAACATTTTTTAGCATCCAATATTCTGCTGAAGACCAAGGCCATTTTGATTTCTTGTTATTTATATATGTACCCTTTATTTTCTTTTTTGCTTGACTCTTTGGAAATGCTTGAGGTTTTTTCTCTTTACCCCTTTTCTTTGAAATTTCCATATGTGTTTGGGTCTATGGTATTGAATAATAATGGGACTTCCTGATCAGGAAAATCATATCCAAATTTAAGTTCTTAAATTTCATAAAATTGTCTTGACTACTTCTTTGACTGTTTTCTTTTTTATTGTGCTTTTGTATTTCTAGAACACCTATTACTTGGCTATTGGATCTCTGGATGTCTTCCAATATGTTTTATATTTTTCTGCCTTTTTTACCATTCCTTAGGCATTTAAAAATATCTTCTAGGTTAGGGGTTAGCAAACCATGGCCCATGGGATCACCACCCATTTTTCTAAATAAAGTTTTATAGGAACCCAGTCATGTCTATTCTGTTACAGTGCAGAGTCCAGTAGTTGAAACAGAGACCATATGCCTTGCAGGTATAAAATACTTAATATAGGGTCATTTAATAAAAGGTTTAATATCTCTTCTAACAGATTGTTTCAATTTTGTACTGAATTTCACATCTCTGTGTTCATATTTTCAACTTCCATTAGTTCTATTTATAGCACCCTTTCTTAATTAATGGCTACAATATCTTCTATTATCTTTCTGAAGATGTAAATGATCTCTGTTCTTAAGATTTTATCTTTCAATATTGTCTCTCTTTCCTTTAAGTTGTTTATAACTTATTTCTCTAGTCTCCATAACTCCAATAGGAAAAGCTGGTTTTCATACAGTGCTAGCCTTAGTAACAGATAGTGTATATTCCCCAATTGTGTAGATTGCCTTTGGAATATATTTATAATATGATTACCATGAGTACTAATTTCCTCAACTGCTTCCATCTGCAATATTTCAATAAGAACTAAAGGAAGGTGGTAAACTCTCTTCTATGTCCTCCCAATACAATGGACATTGAAATGGAATAATAACTCTCAGCCTATTGGAATCACACTTATTAAACTATTGTGGATAATCACCTTACTTATTAACAAGATGTGCATTTAGGGTCAGAGAAGACCCGTTTCACAGGCCTTTAAGTTTATCTCTGTGGCTGAACAATTCTGTAAAGGGACAGCAGGGGTAAAGGAAGAGTGCTCTTGGGATCTTAGAGCAAATATCCAAAAGCTATGACATTGCATATACACTCTTCTTAAATAATGGAGCAAATAAAACCAGTGAAAATTCATAGCTAAGTTACTTTAGTGCACGTGCACATGCACACACACTCAAAAACAACCTAATTCCCAGAACATAGCCATTTACTGGACATAGAGTGAGGATCTAACCTAAGACAGTTTCCCATAAAAATACCTCCTTTCCATTTATTTCTCCGAATTGACAAGTACACTGTCCGTTATGCTCCAAAACAATCCCTTGGTTCTTTTCCTAAGGTCTTAATTTCATTCTTCTTGTCAACGTTGAAGATATTCTTCAAGAGAGAACAGTTAGTCTATGCTGTACCTGCTCTGAAAACCTGAAGGAAGAACATTAACATAGGTAATATTTGGGATGTACAGAAATGGTACCAACCAATCAGAATGGATGTCAGCTAGAATGAACCCTCTATGGATACATAAAGACTGAAGTTCAGCTGCAGATGAATTAATTCCCAGCAGCGCAAATAAGATCCAGACTATGGTTTTTAACTAGATTCTACTGACCATTTATTGTTAGAGGATATGCTTTCCTGTTTTCTTAAAGAAGCCACCTTGAGGGCCCAGAGATTCTTGACCTCTCCTTAAGATTCATTCCATCAGTTCTCCACACAGGTGCTAGCTCAGTTCTCACCCATGGCATTCTCCAGTCAGCCCCACCCTCTTGCATGTCTGTCTGCTCTTTGGCCCCACCAAAAAGTATAAATTCTTCCCTCTCTGCTGTCAGAATTTACCTCCTATACTATTAATCCTCTTCTAGGATTATACATGTTTAAGGACATCTCACTTTTACACGGAATGTGGGCTGGCCCATTCATAGGTTGACCAGGTCAATCACATTGATCAACAATGCATATCCAAAAATCTGGTTTGTTTAGCTTGAAATAAAACCATGTGTGGAACATCAACAGCCAATGTTCCACGGCAAATCCAGTCAAATATCTTGTCAGAATCTTTCTTTCCTCATGAAGAAATACAACATAGGCCTGAAAATAATAAACTGCTTTTAATGTATCTAAACTCTTTCAGTACTTACCATGGAGCAGAGATTAAGTGTTCATGGACTGACACCCTTTCGTTTGAGATGAACTACTCAAATATATTTATCTCTTCTAATCAAATACACAGATTAGAGTACGCACAAACACACATTTCTCAAGAATGAACAAAATTTTTTAGTGAAAGGGCAGATTTTGGGGGGAAATTTCACTTTATTTTTTATTTTATTTTTAAAATTAATTTATTTAATTGTTGTTCAAGTACAGTGTTCTGTCTTTCATTCCCATCCCAGTCCACCCCCCCAGTGCTCCCCACCTCCCTCCCATTTCCTTTCCCCTGAATGGATTAAAAAACTACAGTACATATACACAATGGAATTCTATGCAGCGGAAAGAAAGAAGGAGCTCCTACCCTTTGCAACAGCATGGATGGAACTAGAAAGCATTATGCTGAGTGAAATAAACCAGGCGGTGAAAGACAAATACCATATGATCTCGCCTTTAACAGGAACCTAAACTACAAAACAAACAAGCAAGCAAAACATAACCGGAGAGGGAGGAGGGAATTTCAGGGAAATTCCACTTTAGAAAGGGAAGATCCATCTAATTCCCACTACTACATAAAGGAATTAATGTCTCAGTCTGAAGGACTACAGCATGTGCCATTTAAAGACAAGGATACATTCTGAGATATGCATCGTTAGGCAATCTCGTCATTGTTTGAACACCATAGATTGCACTTACACAAACCTGCATGGCAGAGCCCACTACACACCCAGGCTGTACGGTATGTCACTGTCATAAATGAGGTCAGTCTTTGACTAAAATGTCATTATCTAATGCATGATTACATTTCATTGGTTCAGAAAATCCTGATCAACAGTGTTCCCCAATCTATTTTCATATTGTGGCATACGTAGCAAATAGTACCTATAAGTCACTTTGTGGTGTGACACTCTGATTAAAAATATTCTTTCAACTGATAATTCAGCTCTCTTCTCTATCTCTCCCTCCCTCTCCTCCTCCTCCTGCCCCATGTTCTCTCTTTGTGTGTGCACATATATACATGAAGCCCACTCGTCCACATGTATATTTCTGTTCAACATTGGAAACTGAGTGAGAATTGAATTTTAAAGCTTCTGAACCCAACCCTTTTCTCTTATCAGAAATTTTGAAAATTGTTCTACTGAACATATACCATAACACCCCTTCACAATTACATCAAGACTCTTGGTATCAGAATTTCTTTTTTACCTTACTGATATAAAAAGATGTCTGTCATTTGTGGAAACTGCATGTGTATCTTCTTGCAAGACAGTTTATTGAGGTTTAAGCTAAAATAGAGGAGTAAGAGAAGAAGGGGGAGTGAGAGTGTTGGGGAGACAAAATAAAGGAATTTTCAAAAGCTCCTTCTTGGTGAGAGGCACAGGAGAGGGTTTCTGCTATATGCTTATAGGGTTGAAAAAGGCAGTTTATCCAACACCGACTTATATAATGGAATTAGACACACTACAAGTTATATTTTCTTCAATTATTAAACAGAAACAAAACTTTCCTTCACCCACCCCCACCATCCCTGCCTGCCCTGCAAACTGATTGCTGAAATTCCTGGCACACTTCTATCTCAAAACCTCAATGTCCTTTTTTTTTTTTAAATGTTCACAATATAACTTCTTTTTTTTTAATGTTTTTAAAAATATTTTTTATTATTTATTTATTTTTAGAGGGGAAGGGGAGGAAGGAGAGAGGGAGAGAAACATCAATGTATGGTTGCCTTTTGTGCGTCCCCTGCTGGGAACTAGCCTGCAGGGAACCGGCTTGCAACCCAGGCATGTGCCCTGACTGGGAATCGAACCGCAATCGTGTGGTTCGCAGGCCCGCGCTCAATCCACTGAGCTACACCAGCCAGGGCTATCAATGTCCTTTTAAAGACTTGCTCTTTCTTATGAAAAATCAGCTACTTACAAAGGTATAGATAAGGAAAGCATACTGAAATGAATAGTGTATATCAAATTATTTATATAGATATATATTTCCTTTAGAATGTGTAATTGAAAAGATTTTTTCATTACCTGTTTTACAGGTTTTTCCTCCCCTTTGGTTACAGAATGGGTTTTTTAATTGTCTCATTTATTTTGCCATTTCACAAGCCTTCTGGAAACAGATTTTTAAATTCTATATCAAGTAAGTAATGCTGAAAGAGTGCTGGGATTCACCGGAGTCAAACAGCAGATAAAGTATATGTAGAGATATAAATGAATTGAGGGATGAAAGAGTCTTGAACCATTTGACGAACAATAGCTTTTATAATCACCACTTTGGGTTTTTTTTTCACATTGATTTCAGCCTTCAACTAGTCCCATTTATCAGGTCCTCATTTAATGGTGGTTGCATTTTATAACACAATAGACGTCAATATCTTATAGTCTAATAAAATTTGATACGAAGCTTATACTATGAAACAAGCCCTGTCTAAAATGCTGGTATTATGTGGCTCACCAGTCAAATACTGAATAAATGATGGAAAGAAATGGCAATTTTTACTCCAGCAAAAGCATGAACTTTAAGGGAGAAATGAGGACAATGAAATTGGAAATGTAAGACAGAGGGAAGGGGCAAAAATGCTGGATATTTTGAAACTGAAAAAAGATCAGAGTGAAAAGTAAAATAAATTTAATTTGTATTAATGAAGTTTGGAGCAATTTCTGTCCTGACTGGTGCAGCTCAGTAGGTTGGACATTGTCCTACAAAATAAAAGGTCACTGGTTGGTTTCCTGGCCTGGATTGTGGGTTTGGTTCCCCATAGGAGCCAGTAAATGGGGCAGAGGTGAGGTGCAGGCTGATCACTGTTTCTCTCTTACACTGATGTTTCTTTCTCTCTTTCTCCCTCCCCCCTCTCTAAAAAGTAAATAAAATTTTAAAAATTGAAACAATTTCCTAGATATATTAAATCATATCAGAGAAGTGCAATTACAAATAAAAGTGGAAGACAAAAAGGGTAAACCGGTATATAAAAATGATAACTTACTTGACAGAAGTGTTAAATCTCAACAAGAAATTTCCAGACAAAGTATAAAGGAAAGTTAGATTTCTTTTTTTTTTTGAGGTATAGTCTGAAAAGTACAGAATGGAAAGTATATAATATTTACATTAGCTTTGATATATTATGGAAGAAAATTTTCCATATACACATATGTATAATAATATAACAAGTCACAAATAATATTCTGTGAAGTTTCAGTGTTAGAAAGTGAGAATTAATTAAAGATGATTAATTAAGAGAATTAATGTTCAATTGTTAAGTACTGCTAACCCAGCACTAAATGATACTTTTGAAGGACTACTTTTTGAAATTCTTGTGTAAGCTACTCAATAAATGATGTTGGGGTAGGTTGGATTGATATCTCACTTTTATACTAGAATAAATTTCGTAAAGGCATAAGATATAAGTGTTGCAAACAAAACAGTAAAAACCCCAAAGAAACCATGAAGAAAGGACTTTATTATATGCCAAGGACTTCCTTGGGATAAGAAAGGCCTCCTAAGAACAAATAAGAATACTTTAAAATACCCTGAAACTATAAAGCAAAATAATGATATATTTGATGAATACAATCATTAGAAAAGTAAAGAAAAAACAACAAAAATAGATAGATATACATATATTTTGTAAATCAAAGGCAAAGCTAATTTGCCTTATCAAAGGAAAGCTAATTTTCTTAATATATAAAGCCTGTCCATGATTAATTAAAAAATAAATCAGCATTGCAAGAATGCTTCTTTTTCCTAGACAAAATATCGAAAATGGAAATAAAAATGACATTTAAATAATGAAAAGATGTCCATTTCTATCATAATAAGAATGAAAATTAAACTGCATGGAAATATTATTAAGCGAGTAATAAAAATCAAAAAGACAATAACACACTGCTAATTTTCTATTACATAACAAATCATCAGAAACTTAGTAACTTAAAACAGCACAGATTCATTATCTCAGTTTCTTTGGGTCAGACTGCATGGTTGGAGATCAAAATCTAGGTGCCAGCAGAGCTACATTTCTTTCTCAAGAAAAGACTTGAGGGAAGAATCCACTTACAAACTCATTTAGGTTGCTGATAGAAGTCAGTTCCTTTGCAGAACTGAGGTTGTAGAACTAAGGTTGCAGAACTAAGGTGCCCATATGTTAGAGGTTTTTGGGAGGATGTGACCACTGATTGACCCTTGACTTACGAGCTGGACATGGGAGCTCCTTACCCCTACCCCTGTCCTTGGAATATGCATTCTGCTTGCCTTCCCCAAAATAGATGCTGCCCCATGGACATGGCCTTGAAATAGTAATGTGTCCTTAAGACCATTAGGGTGGTGTAGATAAAAGAACTCTTTGCAAGTCTCTGTATAAACTTTAAGATTCTGGTGGGTGGGTGCAGAGATCTACTCATCTTACGGCACCCAAGACAAGCCTCATTTGTAAGTTAACTTGCTTATTAAACCTGCCACCTCCCAATATGGAGCGGCCTACTTCTTTCTTTGTACTTTTCTTGCCTTTTGTGTACGGGGGGCCTATCCCACATTTCAGGCTGTGCATCTATACACCATAAGTCACTTACAAACCTCTCTCTCAGTCCCTTAAGGACATCCGTTTCTCTTCATGTGGTTCCCTCCATCTTCAAAACAGCCATTATGCATTAAGTCCTCCTCATGCTTCAAATGCTTCTGACTTCGTGGCCTGCTGTGAGCTGGAGAAAGGTCTCCTAAAACGGCTGATGTTACATCAGGCCCACAAGTATATTCTCCTTATCTTAAGATCAGTCCTGCTATATAATGCTACATATTCCTGGGAGTGAAAAATTATCATATTTACAGGTTCTGGGATTAATGCAGGATACCTTTAAGGGGTTTTTTTTTTTTTTAGAAATTCTGCCTATTATACAGACTGTGACAGTTTACCTGTAGGGAAAAATGTACTCTCATTGATTGCTAGTCAGATTGCGATGGCTATAAGCCCTCTCAAGAGCTACTTGGTACCATTTATTGAAATCAGCAGTGCATAGACATGTGGCTCACTAATTCTACTTAAAGTAATTCTATGTTGTTCTATAGATACACTCACACACGTGAGAAAAGATATGCACAAAGATGTTTACCTCAGCCCTGTTTGCATTAGTAAAGATTGGAAACAACCCAGAGTGCATCAGAAATGAACCAGTTCAATAAATTATTGTACAACCACATAATGGACCCCATGCTGCTATAAAAATAATGACCTTTTATGTACTGCTCTGACTTCCAAGATGTATTGTTGAGTGAAATAAGCAGAAGTGAATGATGTTCCAAGGTGTTATCAGTGGTATCCTCCACCAAGGAGACACATAGAATGTCTGCAGATATTTTGGGTTGTCACAGTGGGGGACAGGGTGTAACTGACATTTACTAGACAAAAGCCAGGGAGGGTGCTAAGCATTCAACAGGGCATAGGACAATATCCTACCAAATATAATTATCCAGCCAAAAATTTCAATAGTGCTTTGGTTGAGAAACTCAGCTCCAAAACTACCTTTCTGAGCAACCACTATGGAAAACAGTATGAACTCTCCTAAAAAAAAATTGAAAATGGAACTGTCTTTTGATCCAGTGATCCCACTTTTGGGAATATAGCCTAAGAATCCCAGAACACTACCCTAAAATAATATATGCATCCGTATGTTCATAGCGGCACTATTTACACTAGCCAAGGTCTGGAAACAGCGGGAGTACCCACCAGTAGAGGAGTGGATGAAAAAGCTGTAGCACAGTTACACAATGGAATACTATACAGCAGAAAAATAGAAGGAACACTTTATTTCTGTGATAACATGGATGAACCTGGAAATTGTGCTAAGTGAAATAAGCCAGTCAGAGAAAGACAAATATCATATGATCTCACTCATCTGTGGAATCTAATGAACCAAATAAACTAATGAACAAAATAGAAACAGAGGCATGGATACAAAACAGACTGACATCTTTCAGAGAGGAGGTAGGAAGGAACTGGATGAAAGGAGATGAAGGGATTAGCCATAGAACATATATGCATGACCCACGGACACAGACAACGGTGCGGTCATAGCCTGAGGAAAGGTGGGGACAAGGTCTGGGTGAAGGTGGGCAAAGTGGGAAAAAATAGGGACAACTCTAATAGTGTAAACAATAACAATAAACTTTAAAAAACTACTTTTTTGAAATCCCTAGGGTTTCCCTGGCTGGTGTAGCTCAGTGTCTTGAGCACCAGCCTGTGAACCAAAAGGTCTCCAGTTGGATTCCTGGATCAGGGCACAGGCCTGGGCTGTGAGTCAGGTCCTTAGTTGGGGGCATGTGAGAGGCAACCAACTGATGTTTTTCTCACGCATCAATGTTTCTCTCCCTCTCCCTTAAAATATATAAATAAAATCTTTAAATAAAGAAAAACAAATAAAAGAAAACCATAGGGCCTCCTTGTTTTTAGGGCGTCCTGAAAAATTTTATGTTCATTAGTCTCATCAATATGTTCTTATTGGCATGGCTTTTCATTATTAGGAGGACTTTTAATCATATGTAATTATTATCATAGGTATTAACTAATTATTAATAAGAAAGGGAAGCAAAGAAAATTAGGCATTACGCTTAATAAACTGGAGGGCATAAGCTTGCTTGCTTTACCAGGAAGCTGCAGCTTCACACACCTGGGGATCACAGCAAAATCTTCCTTTCCCCTTCCGATGCTGGATTGGTGAGGGGCACTGAGGGAGGTGCTTGACCAAAGATACCTGTCACTCTAACTAGAGGGTGTGAACCCATCCAAAGCACTCACAAATTTGGGAAGTTGATTGGTTCTGTTGAAAAAGTTCCTTGTCCACCCCAAACCCAAGCTAATATAATCCCAGGAGAACAAAGTAGACTCTCTCTCTCTCAGGATCTGTACTCTTCCCATGCACTCACAAGTCCTCTCTCCATAGCAGCCACAGTGCCGATGGCTGACTGAGCAGATGCCACATGCGGGCTCCAGGTGGGAGCCTAAATACCCCAGCACAGCAACGGATTGCAGCCAGGAACACAAGCTAAACTAGCTGTATGCTGGATTGAACTGAACTTTAAAATGGCACAGGATCTTTGGATATTGACTCTGCTTCTGGTCCTGATTTTCCATGGTGAGGTGGAAGCAGATGCAGATGGGACGTGGGCAGATTTCCACCCGAATATATTTCGCCACACCACAATGTCCCACGCATGGAGGCTGGGAATGTGTTCCTCACAATCCCATGAAACAGCCTAATTTTCACTGACAACACAATCTAAGTGAATTTCATTGGGTACTACCCACTTTCAAATTATTTTATAGACTTTAAAGAGTTATGATTTTATTTTCTAAAACTTATTATTTTAAATTATTTCATGTTGGTTACCACATTTTTAATACTCCTGTGCTTAGAGAAGTTGTGCTTATCTTTTTTCAGTAACTCCTGTTTTAATGTCAGTACTCTCACCAGTATAACAGATTATCCTGGATTGCATTCAGTATCCATTTTCAAAGAATTATTTGAAATTTTAAAGATTTGGAATCATCAAATGATTTTAAATTGAATTTATTGGGGTTCCATTGGTGAATAAAATTACATCATTTTAAGGTATACCATTCTATAATTCATCATCTGTATATTGTATTGTGTGTTCACCACCCCAAGTCACGTCTCCTTCTACCACCATTTATTCCCCCTTTATCCTTTCCTGCCCTCCCAACCCCCATTTCCCTCCCATTCACTACACTCAATTAAAATAGGCCAAGGCAAACATCCTCAAATTTCCTTGCTGAAGTAGGCCTTTCTTTCCATCTGAATCTCTTAAGCAGGAAACGGGATAGTCAAAGGTTTTTTTCTGAGTCTTGTTTCCCAGTGATTAGCTTAAAATCAGTCTCAAAAGGGAGTTTTAGGGGTGGCAAAAGCTTGACTCCCTTCACCTGTTCTTTTCTTCGTCACCAAGTTTTTTAGTCCTTTAAACAGGTCTAGAAGTAAACATCCAAAAATTCTACTAGAAATCATTTTACTTATTTCCTCACTGTAATCCCTTCCTTGGTGTTCAGAAAGTCTAGCCACAACAGGAAAAGACAGTGGCGTTCGAGCTGCCTGTCACTACCAAACCCAATAAGCAATGACAGTGATTGAATCTTTATGGGCGCTTTATTCAGATGGACAGAGATATGAGAAGACAGCAAGTTTGCACCAAAAAAACCTGTTTTGTCTTTTCTTTCCAGGCCAAGGTTTTGGTTTTTTTTTAAATATATTTTATTGATTATGCTATTACAGTTGTCCCATTTCCCCCCTTCACTTCCCTCCACCTTGCACACCCCCTCCCACTCACACTCCCCCACTTTAGTTCATGTCCATGGGTCATACACATAAGTTCTTTGGCTTCTCCATTTCCCATACTATTCTTACCCTCTCCCTGTCTATTTTCTACCTACCATCTATGCTACTTACTCTCTGTACCTTCTCCCCCTCTCTTCTCCTCCCACTCCCCTGTTGCTAAGCCTCCATGTGATCTTCATTTCTATGGTTCCGCTCTTGATCTAGCTGTCCTCTTAGTTTGCTTTTGTTTTAGGCGTGGTTGTTAATAACTGAGTTTGTTGTCCTTTCACTGTTCATCTTTTTTATCTTCTTTTTCTTAGGTAAGTCCCTTTAATATTTCATATAATAAGGGCTTGGTGATGATGAATTCCTTTAACTTGACCTTATCTGAGAAGCACTTTATCTGTCCAGGCCAAGGTTTTTATAGCAGGGAATAAACAAGGTGCAGTGAGGGGCTTTGAAGTTCAGAGACGATTATGTGAAAGAAACTGCAACATTCCTGTCTTGGGCAGTTAGCTGTTCCTAGGTGCAGGTGGTCATCTCTCTCTCCCTGGAACACAAAGGCCTATATGCCTCCACTTGTCCCCAGGCATGGTCTTTAGCAGTGCCCCAGGAGGTCACATCTTTCTTTTAAATGAATTCAGAAGAGAAGAATGGCAACTCTGGGGTGGATATTTAGCATATCTCTCCTTAACACCCAAGTTTCTATAACAGTATACAGTTCATCATTTATTATAATGAGGAGTAAAACTTAACCCTATTTATAATATATAATATTCCAATCAGAGTAACTGCTTTGATTTTTACATACAAGTCCTGCCAACTATACTCCCTTGGAAATCTGAGTGAAGATGAACGCACATTTCATCCGTGATGTATAGTCAACATTATTCTCCAGGAAGACTCGAGAAGATTAAAAAATGACACATATAATATACTATTTATCTTTACAATTACTCTTACGTAAAATATCTTGTCATTATGTGCTTTTGTCTAACCTTAAAATAACTACATAATCATGCACAGTTGAAAAATTTGACTGAAACAGCTTACAGTTCACCAAAATATTCCTTATATTGCCATTATTCGATAATAGAAACTTGATGAGAGAATTTGGAGGTAAAAAAGACACCAGACCTATTAACAGGGAAATTTATTATGTGTTAACATATGCCAGTTACATAAGAATATGAGGCTTCAGGACACATTGGGCAGTTGAGCGTTATAAGTCGTTCTGGATAAGGAGATGGAGGCAGGTGTCTGAGATTTCAAACGTAAAGTAGACAATCCACGGGCAGATGAAAACAGCAAACTTTTGATAAACAAATTCTTGCCTGGCCACCCAGAACGATGAGACACAGAGGGGAGTAGAACAAACAGGCTGTACTCATTCCCCTCCTTCTACCACACTTCAGTTTTTATTATGCTAAGGTGATAGTTCCTCTTCCAAAAGCAGGTTTTTCTATCTGAATTCCTTTAAGCAGATAAAGGGAGGGAGATTCAAAGTTTCTGAGCCTTTTTATTACAGGAAAAACTCGATTCTTCTTATGCAGTTAAGAATTTCAGATCAGCAAGTCTGTGAGAATGCAAGCAAAGTTTATTAGTGGTAAGTGTTAGAAATGCACAAGAAATAGAGGCAGGAGGAACCAGATGATCTGATCAAAGTGCCTTTATTTGGTGCTGAGCTTACCGTGGGCTGAGTTGGGATCAACTGTAGCACTAGGGGAAGGCAGGAGTGGAGTTTTTAAACTAAAAGGCTTGGGATCGTGCCAGTACAGAGGAGGGGTTGTTCTTTTGGGTGGGTGCTTCAGAGGTTTCAGGATGTGAACCGGGACAATGGATTAGGTAAGGGGCAGGCTGTTCCCACGTACAGGAGGGTCAGTCTGGCCACCGTCTACGGTAGCTGGCGCCAGGTGTCTATTATACACGGTGGGAAAGAATTTTGATTAAGCTGCAGGCTACCAAGCGAGTCGGGACAACTGAGTCATAGGTAGCCCAGAGGGTTGGAAACTGGCCTGGCAGGGTCATTAGCAGTCTGGCCAGCAGGGAGACTGGCCTGACCCTTTCAGTAAGTTCTCATAGAAAAGAATGGTCCTTGCCAAGGTGGGTATGAAAGCCATAGGCTTCGGCAGTAAGAAGCACCAGGTCCTGTCTTGAGGACTTACATAGTTTGTGGAGATGGTGATAGAAAACTCAATCTCCATCTCCACATCCAACTCAACAGCTGGAAAATTGTAGTTTAAAGTAAATAGTTAATAAGCCTAGTTGGTAATGCATATGTTAAAGCTATCGTTTCAGAAACTGCCGGTACAGTCTCACCTGGCTCCAGATGACTTCCTGGAGTACAGCTAAAGACCATAGCCTGAGGCACAGCTGGAGTCAGGGGACCCAAAGTGTTCCAGGGAGAGACAGACTACTGCCCTGGGGATAGCTGCCCCCCTCAGGGCAAGAATGCTGTAGGGGGTTTTTTTTAATCTAATTTTCTCTGAATTTCAAAACCCTTTAGTGCACTTTTGTTCTCTGTTGTAAAAAGGCTGGCTTGAAAGGAAATGTAACAAGGTCTGTTACAGTACAAACCTGGGGTCTTCTCAGTTTGCAAGCCATCTGAATAAAGTGCCCATAAAGATTCAATCCCTGTCTCTGCTTACGGGGTCTGGTAGGCAACAGGCAGTGAAACCGGAAAAGACACCAGCATTCTGGCTGCTTGTCACTACCAAACCCAATAAGCAATGACATCGACTGAATATTTATGGGCGATTTATTCAGATGGCTGGCAGTTCCAGAAGATGGTGGGTTTGTTACAGAACAGAGATCCAAGGGGGGCAATATTTGGCCCACCCAGGAACACCAAAAACTGTTACAGAACAGATACTGATACAGGGTGCAGCCAGGGGGGGCCCCAAAAAAAACAGATTTGGAATGGTGTCCAGAATTCAAAGTGTATAGAAATATTGGAAAGACATATAAGATGTCCTCACCGCCCCCCCCCCCCACAGGGGGAAGAAAGAATGGAGCCAGGGCCATTGAGAGCTATTTTGCATAGCAACAGTTTTGCAGCTAACCGCTGGAATGATTATTTAACATATCTATAACCTTTAACTGGTTTCATAGATATGTTAAATAGCAGTGGCCAAGTTTGGAGCCAGGAAGAAGGGAGTAGCAAGGAGCAGAGAGAAGGAACTAGCAAGGGACTCAGGATGGAGACTAGGAGCTGCACTCCTGAGTGAGAAGGGCTTGGAACTCAGGATGGAACTAGGGGCTGTGCCCCTGAGTGAGAGTGCCTATGTGGGAGCTTGGAAAAGACTGGCTCTAGGACATGAAGGGTCCCCGCTTGGCCAGATGAAGAGAGAGCCACGCGGTTTCAGCAGAGTGAGGACCCCCTCTTTCCCAGGTGAAAGGGAAAAACCACGCAGCTTTGCCAGAATGGAGATCCCTGCAGCCAGGTGAAGAAGAAAGCCACACGCTTTTGGTGGAGTGCAGACTCCTGCAGCTTTGGTAGAAGAGGCCCACGCGGCTTTGGGGTGCCCCCTTTGGCCACGGGGCCTGAAAAGCAAGAGAGACTTTGACTGGAACTGGGTACAAAGGACTCTTGCCAGTGGACCATGAGAGGGTACCACAGTACTTTGGATTAACTCGAGATCCTGCATGGTGACACAGCTGACAGTGCCAGAGGCCTGAAACACAGACTGTTGCAGGTCTGTGCTCTTTTCCTGATTTACGGTACCCGGAGTTGGGACAGTGGGAGAAGGGAGCGCTGTGTGGGTGTAGGTGTACAACCCAAAGGACTTTGATATTTTAGTGGAGGCATTAGGCCTGAATAGCATTAAATAAACATTTTGTTTCCTTTTCACAAATCTCTGGCATTAAGAGATGTCTTTCCAATTGGCGGCGGACAGAAGGGCCCAGTAGATATTAGTATTTTGTTTTTGGGGGAGGGGCCCCTGTTGTACAGCAGTTTTGGGCATCCCTAGGTGGGCCAAATATTGTATTGCCCCTCCCTCGGACCTCTTGTTGTTCGGTAACAATATATCCTCATGGACTCCAGAGGATGGTATACTAATACCGTCTAGACCCCCTACTGGGCCCAATCGACTGTCGCCAATTGAAAAGACATCTCTCAATGCCAGAGATTTGTGAAAAGGAAAGGAAATATTTATTTAATGCTATACAGACTGAAAGTAGTGACCTAATGTCTTCATTAAAATATCAAAGTCCTTTAGGATATCCACCTACGCACACAGTGCTCCTTCTCCCCCTGCCCCAATTCAGGGTATTGTAACTCAGGAAAAAGCACACGTCTGTTTTTCCAGGCTGCTGGTACCATCAACTATGTTGCCATCCAGGCAGAATCTCCGATTAATCCAAAGTCATGTGGCACCTTCTCACAGTCCACTGGCAAGAGTTCTTTGTACCCATTTTTCCAGTCAAAGTCTCTCCTGCTTTCCAGGCCACGCGGCCAAAGGGGGCATCCCAAAGCCACATGGGCCTCTTCTACCAGAGCTGCAGGGGTCCGCACTCCTCCCAAAGCCTGTGGTTTTCTTCTTCACCTGGCTGCAGGGGTCCCCACTCTGGCAAAGCCATGTGGATCTCCCTCACCTAGCCAAGAGGGGTTCCTCACTCTGCTAAAATTGCGTGGCTCTCTCCTGCTAAAGCTGCACAGTGATTCTCTCTCACATGGCTGTGGGAGTCCCCATTCTTGCCAAAAGCGCATGGTTCTCCTCTTCACCTGGGCAAGAGGGGGTCTTCACTCTGCCCAAAACTGCGTGGCTTCCCTTCAATGGCTGCTGTGTCTGGGTTTAAATCTCCCTGCCAATCTTCCTCTGTACCCCCATTTCCAACTCCTCCCACAATCAGTTACACCTGCCAGCATTCCTGTATTATTTCAAGTTTACTGGGCTGCCATCATAAGTCTGGGCAGGTATGGCCCCATGTCTTAGAGCCAATCTTCTCCAAGCTCCCACGCAGGCACTGTAACACGGGGGACCTCCCCCCAGTTACATCTTGGGGGGAAGTGAGTTCATCCCCCTGGCTCCAAGCCTGGCCACAGCCATTTAACATATCCAAGTGACCTGCTAAAGGCTACAGATATGTTAAATGACCAGGCCATGGATTGGCTGCAAGGCTGTGGCTGTACAAAACAGCCCTGCGTGTTCCTGCCCCATGTGTCCCTTCCCCCAACTCACACCTGTGAAGGAAGGGGTGAGGACATCCTGTATGTCTCTCCAATAATTCCTATATACCTTGAGTTCTGGACACCATTCCAAATCCCTTTTGGGGGCCCCCCTCTTGGCTGTACCCTGTATCAGGTTCATACCCTAACAGACCATCTTGTCTTTTTTTTCCAGGCCCGACTTTTTATAACAGGGAGTAAACCAGGTGCAGTGAGGGCTTTGAGATTCAGGGAGGATTAGGTGAGCAAAGCTGCAACATTCCTGTCCTGGGCAGTTAGCTGTTCCCAGGGGCAGGTGGTCATCTGTATCTCCCTAGAACAAAAAGGTCCAGGTGCTTGAGTTGTCCCCAGGAGGTAATCTTTAGCAGTGTCCCAGGAGGTCAGCTGTTTTCCCAGGAGCCAGAACAGACCTTATCTGTAATCTCTGAAACAAAAGCTTTAACATACACATTACTTGCTAGGCTGACGACTTTTTACCTTTAACTAAAATTTTTCGACTCTTGAGTGCTCTATCAGCAGCATGAATGCTGGCTTTTCCAGTTTCAGTGTGGGTGAGGGAGTTACATATTGATTGTGGGGTAAAGTTGGTGCCAGCTGGGGTGGGAGGTGGGATACGTGACTACCTAAAGGTAGGTATGTGTGAAGGATTATTAACCCAGATTCTTACCTTGCTCCAGACCAGGTTTTGTCATCAGTTGTAAAACAGGTGACTAGAGGCAGTTAATCAAAGTTACTGCAAGTAAGTAAAGTTTATTTATGGGTTTTGCCTTGAGCACTGTGGATCCTTCTAAAACAGATAGTGACCAGAGGCAGGCAATTAACCAAAGTTGTTTTATAGGCCTTTTCTTTGAGTGCTGTGGACCACCTTCCACTTTCCTTCTGCATTTTGCTAACTTCTACGTAACATTTTTGTGTCTTAAGAATAACCAGCTTAAAATAATCAAAATTCCAAAAAGGCATATTTTAGGGTGGCAAACTGCTTCCTCTCAACTTCATCTAAAATTTACACTTAAAGTAGGTAAAAATATAGGTAACCAATCAAGGAGGCTTAACTATAGTTACTAAGGGCAGTTGCTAGAGCTTTAGGCTTGGTGAACTTGGAGAAAACTACATGAAACCTGAGAGTAGCAACAGACCACGGATACAAAATTTTCATTTGATTTAAACCACTTATATCTTTAGAGTCTACATAGAAGTCAGGCTTGCGTCAGTCTTCTTGAGAATGAACAAATTTGAGAAAACAATTTTGGGAGCTCTTTGGAGTTTCCAATTTTTGCAGCAGGGCTTTGCATGGACATTGGTCTTATTTCAGTCAAGTTCCTTGGGCAGCTGTACTCCTGTTCAACTGCCCTGCAGAGGGGCCCAGGACATGGATCGGACTTGTATTATGATATTAGAAATAGTGATTAGTATAAACATCTAGCTAGTTCCTGCTTATTAACCAAATTTTATAGAATTTTGAAAACAATGCAGATGCTTTTAATCTATCAATTCATATGAATTTACAAATAGTAATCATCACCACCACCACATGTACTATTTTCAACCATTGACAACTACAATTCCAAGAAATTTTCAAACTGGTCTTTATATTCAGGGCAACTGTAAAATGAACTAATAACTTGTTTATCATCTTGATACTGTGTGAATCTTTTAAAACAGTTGTGGAAAAAGATTAACAGTGATATTTAGACTTTGAAGGATGAGAAACTGCTTGGAGGAAATGAATGTATGAGCATATATATGTAACAGGGTGCAGCCAAGAGGGGGGTTCCCAAATAGAGGTTTGGAATGGGGTCCAGAACTCAGGGTGCCCAGGAAATATTAGAAAAATATATATAGGATGTCCTCATCCCCACAAGGCTGAGCTGGGGGATGGGACGTATGGAGCAGGAACATGCAGAGCTGTTGTGTACAGCAACAGCTTTGCAGCTAACCTCTGGCATGGTCATTTAACCTATCTATAGCCTTTAACTGGTTTCATGGATATGCTAAATAGCTGTGGCCCTGCTTTGAGCCAGGGGGATGTAAGTGACTTCCCCCCAAGATGTAACTGGGAGGCAGCTCCCCCTGGTCACAGCACCTGCGTGAGAGCTTGGAGATGATTGGCTCCACACCACGGGGCCACACCTGCCCAGACTCACTATGGCGGCCCAGAAAAGCTGGAAGAATACAGGAATGCTGGCAGGAGTAACTGAATGTAGGAGGAGTCGGAAATGGGGCAGCAGAGGAAGGTTGGCGCAGGGATTTAAACCCAGACACAGCAGCCATATGAGGGGAGAATCACGCGACTTTAGCAGAGTGGGGACCAAGTGGCTTTGGGGTGCTCTTTTTAGCCACGTGGCTTAGGAAGCAGGAGAAACTTTGCCTGGAAGAAAAGGGGTGAAAGGACTCTTGCTGGTGGGCCATGAGAAGGTGCCACATGGCTTTGGATTAACTGGAGATCCTGGCGGTGACACAGCTGATGGTGTCAGGAGCCTGAATCACGGATTTCTACTTCTTTTCCTGATATATGGTACCCCAGACTAGGGCAGAGGGAAAAGGAAGGACTGTGTGTGTCTGTGGGTATTCTAAAGGACTTTAGTCTGTATAACTTTTAAATAAACATGTTTATTTAAACAAATCTTTCTTTTTCACAAATCTGTGGCATTGAGAGATGCCTTTCCTCTGGCGGCGGGCATAGCGAACCTAGTGGGGGTTCGGTAATAGCATATCGTACACCCTCCTTGGGTCTGTTCTGTAATATATATACATATTTCATCTAGTTTTAAAAATAAGAAACAAAAATAGCCCTGACTGGTGGCTCAGGGGATTGAGTGCCAGCCTATGAAGCAAGGGGTCATTGGTTCAATTCCCTGTCAGGGCACATGCCCTGGTTGTGGGCCAGGTCTCAGTGGGGGGCGTGTGAGAGACAAACACACATTGGTGTTTCTCTCTCCCTTCCCTTCTCTAACAATAAATAAATAAAGTAATTTGAAAATAAAATAAGAAAAATAATAACTATTAAAGCAGTGCTTGGCTCCAAATTAATAAAGGTCTGTAGAATAAGTGTGATACAGTTATGATTAGAGGTAGATTAATGAAGGGAAATACTACTCACCTAATATGTTTTGAAGCCCTAAGGCCATCACAGTAGATGAAGATGAGGAGAGAGTAGAGATTGGGCACTACGAATCATTGCCTGTTGGAAAGGTGCTCATCTAGCTATGAAGATGTTTGATGTCAGTCTTTTGAGCAGCGCCTTGGTTTCACAAATGAAACAAGGGTAGTTAACAAAGTTCAGTGTGTGGCACTTGGAGTGCAGAGTTGTAATCACCTGGGACCTTGTTACTAATAGATTCTTCAGCCCTGCCCCAGATCTACTGAAACAGAATCTGCATTTTAACAAAAGACATAGAAGCTTGCTATTACATTTTTTAGAAACGCTCGCCTAACGGCTACTAAACAGGACCTCTAGGGACGCTCACTCTGTTTCCATTGAATTCCTCCATTACAGTTGCATCTTGCTGCTTTAATAAACCCTGTGGGCACATCACTTCCACTGTTCTTTGGGCCTCATCTTGAGAAAGGTCCAGGAAGATGCCCCTACCAGGGTCATCTTAAAATTCTGCCAGGCCATGGCAAAGTGAGATAACTCTGGGATTTGGGCTGCTTTGCCAAGTTTTCAGGCTATTCCAGTGACACTTGTAACCCCAGCGCTCTCGCGAGATTTTGGCCGCTTTCTCAATTCGAATCTCCAGATCCGGAAGCTAGGGTGGCTTCGAGGCAGGTTAGCGTTTCCGCTCCCGCGGTGCCCAGTGGTTGCCTAGCAACGGCGTAAACACTAGTGGGGCTTTAACGCTAGTCCTCAGTGGGACAAATCCCCTTCAGTTGGCGGGCTACCCAGAGGACAGATATGAATACACACAGGGGCTCCCTGATCCCTCGGGAAGTGGAGACTCCGAAGGAGTTGCAACTACGGGTGATTCCGTTGGAACTGAAGTTCCAGGACACCATGGCGGGGAAGGTGTACCGCCAGCCAATTACTATCCACAATCTTGGCCGCAGTAACCAGAAGATCCGGTTTCTGGAGCCGATCAATCAACAGGTAACACACCCCACAGTGTTCTGAGCAGGACCTCAGGAGGACTGGGGCTCTAATACTGCCTTCCCACTTGGGTGTCTGCATTGTCCTGGAGAGTAGGCACTGGACTCCTGTGGGGATGGGGAGCAGGATTGGGTTTCCTGGGGAGCGGTGAGTTACGTGTCTCTATGAATAACTGTGCTTGCTTGCTTGCTTGCTTGTTTGTTTGTTTATCCTTTTTACTTAGGGTTGAGACACAGAGTGGGGAAATTCAATCTAGAACCTCCCAATTTCTTCATTCTGGGTATGGAAAGTAGGGAAGGGGGTTCCATGTCTGTCTCTGTTTGGCCCAGAATCTGTGTCTCATGATTCTGTAGAGTTAATGACGACCAACCTTTGAACCATAAAGTGCTTGATTATTCCGGATATTTTAAGATACTGGGAAGGTTTACTATTTACATTTTAACAAATACTTGTTGAGTACCTACTGTATAATAGGCAGCAGGTGTGAGGAATGCAAGACAAACATAGCTCTTCCCTCACTGGACTTAGAAACTCACAGGATGTCAGTCCATGTCTAAGCATTAGCAAAATTAATGTTCTGAGAGGCCGCCCCTATCTTCTGACCTACAAGTTGACATAATTTGATCTCTATCTCACAGTTAGAGAGTGGGTGTGAATAGATAGTTGTTAGTTTACTCTGATCACCCATTATCAGGGAGACTTTTGGTACAGGAAAGAATTTTTGATATGTAGATGATGAATAACTGACTTTTTCATGGAATATTCCTAATGATGAATAGTATTGGATTCAGCTGGACTTATATGTACAGAAATGGAAAGGTGTCAGTGTGTTTTTGTGTTAAATGTACATATATTTAACACAATTAATATAGGAAGGCAATGAGGGAAAAGGACTTTAATGTTCTACTTTTGTATGTTTAAATAAATTGATGTACTATTTATCTACACTAAAGTGCCCAAATCTTGAAAGTGAAGTTTAATGAGTTTATATATGTAAGTATGCCCCCATGTAGCCACCACTTGGACCAAATCATAGAATATTTCTAGTATTCAGGAAGATTTTATACAGTACCTGGACTAATCACCCCTTGGAGAAGACCACTATACTGATTTCTAACACCAGAGATTAGTTTGGCCTGTTCTTGTGTTTCATATAAATGGAATCACACATTCTTCATTTTCTTATTTGTGTTTTAACAATAGTAATGTGTTTATTTTTTAATGGTACAGCACAAGAGACTATTAGTTGCTCATTAAATCAAAATGTACCTGATTCCTCCAAATACTATATAATTAGTGGGAAAGCTTATTTCTCTACCTTACTACATAATTATTGAACAAGTGATTGTGTATCCGAAAATACTTGCTTTTAAACCTCAAGCTGGCAGTAATCTCACATGCGAGCAAATACTATTTTATGGATGTCTTCTGGTTTTTATGCAGACAGAACAATGATATAGTTTGTTTTGGTTTGGTTTGCATTTAAGAGTTAAAAAGGAAAATTGTTTAAACCACATGTCTTGATATTGACAAGAGAATGACTAGACAGTCTTACTAGTTAGAGGCCAAAGCCAGGAGCCTATCGCCTTGTGAAATTCTGTTTGTTGCAAGACCATGATGGGCATTGCAGATCTTCGTAGTTCTAATGGGAAGTAGGGAAGAGATAGATAGATGAGCAGAAAATGCATTAACTGTCTTGGAGGAGAAAAGAAAAACAAGGAGATTTGTAGAGAGCCTGTCATTGCCACTATTATAATTACTTTAAAAATTATTCTAACATATGGTACTAGTTGTTTTCCATCCTGGCTCAAGATTCTGCATTGTCTATGTAGTGAGTACCTACTATATGTCATATGAAGTACTATATACCATCTACTGTGGGCTGCTAGTAGAAAATAAAAAAGAGACACTTTTTTAAAAACATTTTTTAAAGATTTTATTTATTTATCTTTAGAGGGGAAGGGAAGGAGAGAGGAAGAGAAATATCAATGTATGGTTGCCTCTCGTGCGTCCCCTGCTTGGAACTGGCCTGCAACCCAGGCATGTGCCCTGACTGGGAATCGAACCTCGATCCTTTGGTTCAAAGGCCCACGCTCAATCCACTCAGCTACGTCAGCCAGGACAAAAAAGATACACTTTTGCCAACACAGTCCTGATTCATGTGGCCTCTGGTTCAGTCAAGACAGTCTTTCTTGTAATTGTTTCCTTCCTATCATGGCACAGACTTTTAAAAAATTTCGAGCCATATTTTTATTTCTTCTCCTGCAAGGATCATCCCTTTCCAAATTCCACCCATTTTTGAGTGTCAATGTGTGTTCTCATTTTCTCTAACAAGTCTTCTTTTGTATTATCTCCAAATTATTTCTACCCTACTGGATACCAATTGCATTTAAAGACATTCATTATAATTTGGACTTGTGTGTCCATGAATCCTGGTAAATCTTTTTTTAAAGATTTTAATTAGTTAGTTTTCAAGAGGGGAAGGGAGGGAGAAAGAGAAGGAGAGACACATCGATGTGTGGTTGCCTCTTACTGGGGACCTGGCCCGCAACCCCAGGCATGTGCTGTGACTGGGAATCGAACCTGCAGGCCAGTGTGCAATCCACTGGGCCACATCAACCAGGCCTGAATCCTGGTAAATCTTAATTTTTTTCTTAATGGTCAGTTCAGAAGCTCCTAAAAGCAGGGAGGTGCCTTATACACTTTGCAGACCATTCAAAGCGCTCGGCAACTTGTTGTTTTACCATAAGCACCTGCTGCTGAAGCCCTGGTTTCCCTTCTTAAAGACAGAGCCTCTTTCAGGGAAGACAGTTAAACAGTCAAACATAACGTGTAGACTGCCAGCACCCCAAGGCCAATCTGAGGAACAGTCTATTGTTGTTTAATTGTTTTGTAATTGCAGGGGGTGAGGATTGCAGTGTGATAGTTATGAGGTATCAGAATCATTGTTTGTTGGAGGTATGATGCTTTCAGATTGGTGGTTATCAACAAATCATTCCAGTGCTCTATCGCCTTCATTGCTCTAAAGCACTGCTTAGACTCTCAGCCTGGCATTGAAATCCCTGAATAATTCATTTCAACATGACTGCTATCGCTGCTGATTGAAGCTCTTTGCTCAGTGAGACTAGCTTATTAGCTGCCTGCTGAGAGATTATTTTGCTTATTCTTTTCTCTGGTTGTGTCTGAAATATTCCTGCCCCCACAGGGAGCTCCTCTCTTGCTTCTCCACTTTTTAACATGCATCTCTAAGCCTAGGCCAGGTGCACTTCTTTTTAGCCCGCAGTAATCATGTTCTCCCGAGGATTTTCATGATACTTATGGCTGTATTACTCATGTGACACTTAATTAGTCCCAGG
Organism: Artibeus jamaicensis; assembly: GCF_021234435.1. Classification (NCBI taxonomy): domain Eukaryota; kingdom Metazoa; phylum Chordata; class Mammalia; order Chiroptera; family Phyllostomidae; genus Artibeus; species Artibeus jamaicensis. The sequence goes on along the minus strand of NW_026522028.1, from coordinate 977,738 downwards.
TTTACATTATTTATTTAACTTTCAAGTGGCATATAGTCTGCTTCCTCAAAAAGATTATGTATTCAGGAGAGGGATTCTGTATAGTTGTGGGGAAAGGGCTTAAGTTTTAGAGGCAGGTAGATGTGTGTTTTGAATCCACAGTGCCTGAGTGACCTTAGGCATTAATTACATTCTACAAGTTCCATTTTCCTCATCTATATGCTGGGAGCCATAATATCAGTCTTACAGGACTGTAGAAGTGCACTGAGATGTAGCATGCTTGACCTAGTTAGTATAAGTGCTTCGCAGATAGCAGTTCTCTTTGGTCCTTAATTTTTTTCCTGGAGTTTAGCAAATGTTTGAAAAGAACAAAAGTGTTTTTCCCCTCTTTAGCATATTTCTTTTGTACATTTCCTGCAAATTATGAAGTCTCAGTTCCCATGTGGAAAGTATATAAAAAGCTATGTGTGTGTATGTATGTTTTACATGTATGTATATGCGTATGCTTTTATGTATTATGCCTGTGTACATGTTGAGTAACATTTTTATTAGTTTGCTTTTCCTTTTTTCTATATTTAAGTACCCCTCAGCGTTACATACTATTTCTCAACTGACTGCATTGTCAGTTTCAATTGTACTGTTAAAAGCATATCTGAAGGATCTAGAATCCGATAGGTATAAATAGCCATTTAGTCTTTGTCTTTAGGGTAGCGATATTGCCGATGTTTTGAAATATTTCTTGAAATAATGTAAACTCCTAGCATGATTTTGCTCAAATGATTTTCTTATTAGGAATTAAGATGTGTAATTTGATTTTTTTTCTTCCACTGAAGTTCAAAGTGAGTTTCCCTAATATGGAGAAAGAACTTGCTTCAGGACTTCACATTACAGCTACGGTGGAATATCATCCAAATAAAGATGAAAACACTTTTGACCAACTATATATTATAGTAGGAAACAAAGCAATAGAGATCCCTCTTATTGGGTACGTATTCTCCATATTCCATGCTGACATTTTGAGCACTCTTCAAATAAAACTTAAGGTCAAAGTAATATTCTTTATATTCCCTGACTAACATGGCTTGTTTTATCTGTAGTTTTCTTACAGCTGAACTTAAAGGACAAATTTAGCAAATTTTGGTTTAGAAGAAATGAAGACTAGTTTGCTGGTATTTCTTTATTGAGATAACTTAAAAACATTCAACAATTGCATGTATTCTTTTTTTTCCTTGATGTCATGTCCTATTTTATTTCCCCTATTTTTTGGTACATTTAGACAAAAAGACTTAGTAAAGAAAGTGGTATTTGTCTACCAGCATCAGAATTAATATTGAAATATTAATATGATTTTAGTATTAGACATGTACCCTTTTATTTTTTTCCCTTGTGTTTTTTCATTTTAATAAACTACATTTAGATCTGCAATTATTTTGTTTCTCCGTGTGTTGAGAGGTTCTGATTCTGCACACTATCCCATTCTGCATAAGAATCAAACAGTTAGTACATGTTAGGAAAGAAAGAAAAACTATTATGCCATTACAAATATATAATTTACATTTTATTTTGAGTAATGTCATTTTGGACCCATTCTGCACATTGACATACCTGTGACCAGCGTTCAGATTTGCTTGGTTGTGCTGTACATGGAGAGAAATGTTGAAGATGCTCCTGCCTTTGAGAACGGATTTCTGCCTTAGTCCCATAACATGCCCTCTCTCATCAGAGGCCAGCTGCTCGCCAGAGTTGCAAGAGAAAGACAACACTGCCTCCTTAAAGTATGATGGGCAGGGCTGAAGGCAGAAGTCATGAGCAAGCTTGCTGCTATGTTTCTATTTTTCAAAAATTTCAGATGATTGCCGATTCTCATGTAATTAAAAGGAGTGATTCCTCATGCATTTTCCCCAATGGCAACACTTTGCAAAACAATAGGGTAATACCATGACTAGAAAATTTACATTGAACAATCCACCTATTGAATTCAGATTGCTACAGCTTTACTTAAAATCCTGTGTGTGTATAGGCTTTTAATTTGAACACAATTGTATTACCTGTGTAGGATTTCATATCCACCACTACATTCAAGATACTGCAGAGTTGCAGTGCCACAAGGATCCCTCCCTCTTGTTACTTTTTATAACCACACCCACCTCCCTTCTGCCTCACAAGCACCATCCCTAAAGTGAAAGCCACTAATCTGTCTCCCATTTCTAAAATTTTTTTCATCTCAAATATGTCGTACAACCTTTAGGGATTGACCTTTTTTTTTTCACAGCAAAACTCTCTGGAGATCGCTTCTCGGCCTTTTGGCTAAGATCAAGTGTAAAACTCTCTGGAGATGCAACCAAGTTGTTGAATATATTAATAGTTTGCTTCTTGAGAACTAGTCCATGGTACACATATACCACAGTTTGTTTGACCATTGACCTGTTGAAGGGTTTCAGGGCTAATCCCAATTTTTGGCTAGTACAAACAAAGCTGCTGTGAACATTCATGGACAAGTTTTGTGTGAAAATAAATTTTAATCTTCATATGCTGGGTCATATGGTAGTTGCATGTTTAGTTTAAAAGAAAATTCCAACTTGCTGTACCATTTATATTCCAGTGAGCAATGTATGAGCAATCTGTGTTCTGCTTCTTCACTGGCATTTGTTGCTGTCACTATTTTTAATTTTGGCCATTTCAGTACTGGAGTTTCATTTGAGCTTTAATTTGCATTTCCAGATTGTTCCTATAGTCCTCGGGTCCCAAACCAGCCAGCTCTACCTTTTCACCAATTTTCATCATTCTCCTTTGATTGCCTCTTGCACCATTTCTAGGCTTTATAGTTGTGCTTAGTGGGGCAGAACATGGACAAATGGATTTATGCAATCTTGTTGGGAAACCAGAAGTTTGTATTATCTGATCTTCCTAAAGTGCTTTAGTAGAGAAATATAAAATCAGTGAATTTGAACACTTTTTTTAAACTTTAAAGATTTTATTTATTTATCTTTAGAGGGGAAGGGTAAAAGAGAGGAAAAGAAATATCAGTGTATGGTTGCCTCTCGTGTGTCCCCTGCCGGGAACTGGCCTGCAACCCAGGCATGTGCCCTGACTGGGAATTGAACTGCGGTTGTTTGGTTCATAGGCCTGTGTTCAATCCACTGAGCTACACCAACCAGGGCTGAACACTTTTTTTATGTCTTCCTAAAAACTGTGTCCCTCTTTCACATTTAAAAGTTTCTAAGATTGCAAAGATGCAATTGCTTATATATAATAAATGTTAATATAAGAGAGTTACATGCCTCTTTCAGATGTCTCCAATAAAATAGAAACAATATAGTAAGTTGTTAATAGTTGAAAATTTTATCTCATGTTTTTTTCTTCAAATTTGTATTTGCATTCCATTTTTCACCGTAGCATCATACCTTCTTTTATTTAATCAGATTTGGTATCATCCAAACTACTTTACTTTGTTAAGGTCAGTTCTACCCTTTTTGAGGAGGGTCAAAAGGATGCATTTTATAGGTTTGGGCAGAGATTCCAAAACAGAGCTCCAAATGTGTTTTAAGCACCAAAATATTGAGACATGTGGGTAGCCTCTGAAGGTGAGTACTTGGGAGGTTATACCATGTACTCAGATGCATAAAGTCTGATTTCTTTGTTTAAAATGTGTCTTAGTATCTTGCTTTCTTGTCTTGATTGCACAGTTCCTTTTATTGACAAATGTGCCACCATAAAGTAGACCTGTAGACTTAACCACAAGGTTATAATTGTTACAATTCATTATGTGGTCTTCTTTTCTCCTTTCCTAGGTTGATTCCATGCTGTGATTTGGACATTGAGCCAGAAGTTAATTTTGGGACTTTGGTTGCCAATAGTAAAGTGCATTGTAAAGAGGTTAAAATCACTAATCGTGGCAAGGTTCGAGGTAAACACTCATGACATAAAAATCAACTTACTTTTGGAAGATAGTTGATCCTATTTGAAACATATACCTTGTATAATTAACGGATTCTCTGATTCACCTCCCCACCCCTTGCAAATGCCTATGAGGCCGTTATATACGGTGATTGTAAAAGACTGAGAGGCAATTATTCAGGAAAGATGACTCATTCTGCTTATGATTCTCATTAACATACCCTCACTCTCAGATGACTGTTGATGAACCTGTTGATAGAAGGCAGGATGGAGGCATGGAACTGACCTAGTCCTTAGGGTCATCCTGAGATAGAATCAGAGCATAGTGACTTACAAGCCATGTGATCTGGTACAATTATCTTCAATGACATTGACCTTGAGATTCATCATTTATAAATTGGGTGACAAAATGTACTGTGCTTAATTATATATGTACTTAAGTTTGTCATATGGTACTTATCATAGACACCCAAATTTTTTCCCTATTGTATTCAAGTTTAAATTCACATGATAGTTCCTAGAGAGCTCTTATGAACTTTTTCTTGAAAGAGTAAATGCTCGTCTTCAGACTGGCTTATTTCTGGAGATTTTTGCTGTGACCTAAGGGTTTACATAAAGGCCTGTCTGCCTGTGCTCATGCACACTCTTCATTGCTGGTGTACAGCAGGCATAAAAGTACTTATCCCTTCATTCTCATTGGATGGTCAGGGCTGTCATTTCTGCAAAACGGAAATGAGGACTAGCTCTGCACAGGGAAGACATTTCTCTCTGAGACTGTTTGTGAAATGCATAAACCAGGTCTTAAACCTGTCGGACACTAAGTGCAGATGTTCTCTGGGCTGCTTGATTGAGCACTGGGAATTATTAAGAAAAAGGCAGTCTGTCACTTTACCAATTTTAGGGGGGCTAAGATATAAAGAAACAAAACTGATCATTGTTCCTCATTGAATGATACTCATTTTGCTTTTGATGCTTTGGGTTTTTTTTTTTTAAAAAGATTTTATTTATCTTTAGAGGGGAAGGGAAGGAAAGAGGGAGAGGAATATCAATGTACAGTTGCCTCTTGTGCATCCCCTGCCGGGAACTAGCTTGCAACCCAGGCATGTGCTCTGACTGGGAATCGAACTGCGAGCCTTTGTTTTTACAGGCCCTCGCTCAATCCCCTGAGCGACACCAGCTAGGGCAATGCTTTGGTTTTTAAGTGATTAAATTTCTGGTGCCTGTGGGATTGTGGAATATTAGGCTCATTTGTGGTCTGACCCCAATATTAAGGAGAGAGTCTTTCATGGCAAGTGATCATGGACTGTATGGGCCTTTAGACTCTGGTTATATTTTAGAGCAATGATACAGTTGAGACAATTTTATCTTTATATTATAGTTTCCAGAAATCTCTTTTAGCAGTTGTAAATAACAAGTACTTCAAAGATTTGTTCATTTTCTCTCTTTATTCTAAAACCTCACCAGATTATACAATTTTATTGTATATAAAAGCTCTCTATAAGTAAAAAAAAAGTATGGTTTTATTTTAATTGAATATTTAATATTATTTTACTTAATAAAATAAATAAAAGTAAGCCTCAGACCCAGGTCCATATATTTTAGGAAAAATAATTTACATTTGCTTTAATATTGTATTAATATTTTATGTGTTCATAGTATTTGTAGTGAATACTGTATTTTGTAAATTGTAATTGAGAACTGTGAAGTGTTAATTACTATTACTTTACAAAAGAAAAAATATTGTCAGTGAAACACATTTTCTTAGTGTTGACTTTGTTCTTTATTCTTGAGGTTGAATAATGTTATGTTTTTACCTTTACCAAAATTGATAGCATGTTTATATTTATAGCAAGTGCCTGTACAGTATCATAAAGTCCTTATTACTGCAAGCACACTATCTAAATATTCATGAGAATAACAGTGTATTTTCATGAAGAAAAACATTTATGCAGAAGATATATTCAGCAACTGAAGATGATTTTAATAAATTTTAAAAAAGGGTTTTATGTGCCAAACATTTTATAGTTTTAGAGTCAAAGATCAAATGTTTACAAATTTACATGTACACTTAAGAGAACTCGAAAAGCTACAGTGTGTAGGTTCAGGATTTGTACAGCTTTGTTTACTCTTTTTGGTGGAGTCACTTTGCTTATCATCTTTGGTTTTGTAGACTCCAAAGTTTCTCTGTGTAACAACTTCACGATGTTTCATTTTTATAGCCCTTTATGAAGTATCCCTCCATGGATTTAGCCAAATGCTGTTGGAACTTTTATTTTCTGACCCTTTAAAAGCATGTTTCCTAAGTTCACTCCTGACTGTGCAAAGAAGCACTTATCTTTTCATTTTGAAAAGACACAGTTCAATCTGTAAGATGTCTCTGCTATTAGTACTTTATGAGCTGGTGAACTCCATGTTCTCTCACGATTTTATTGTTTCTCAGTTATCTTTGAAGATTGAAAAAAACATTGTTATTTCAGCTTGCCTTGAATTGCAGTCATTTATAAATCTCTTACCCTCAGTATTCTTCAACATTTCAGTAGACATTTTCCTACTACAGTGTTATGATGTAGAACAGTCTTTAAACTCCTTAGTGTGACCTTTACACACCATTTCTCGGTTTGAATAGCTACTGTGGAACTCATCATCCTTTAGGTTTATTTGGGTCGTTTGGCTCAAAATATATCTTGCTCTTAATGTGCACTCTCCTTTTCCTGATTGTCAGCATCACCTCCCCACTTCATTGTCTAGAAAAGGCGGGCATCCTCTGTCAACCAGGAGATTTGCTAAATTGGACCCAACCCATGTGTGGTCCTCAGGATCCTCCCAAACTACCCAGAAGCATGCACTGTTTATCCACCATGCATATATTTCTTTTCTTGGAAATTGATGCCATGGAATCGCAATATAATTTTCATGTATAATACCATGCTAGACATATAGTAGACATTCAGTAAACCTGTGTTTAATTGATTTGGTTCAGTGGTTTAGTAAAGAACCATTGAGCTTTCAGTGAAAGGTGATTTTGGAAGTAACCCATTTAATCACATAAGCACTTTGAAAGTCTCCAAAACTTAGTCATTTGGAGACAGGTAGAGACTGGTACATCTTTGGTATGCTTAGACCCAAGGAAGCTTAAGGGGGGAAAAAAGCATACATAGCCAATAAAAATGGCCTTGGGTTGTAATTCTTGGTTTTCAGTAGCATTTTATAAAACCACAGTCTATTTACCTGTTGTTTTAGAGGAATAAAGGCCAGATAACAATGTGTATTTTGCCACCCAGTGCCTAAACTACTTTTCTAGAAAAGGTAGAGCAACTCTGATTCAAAACACTTACAGGTTTGTGCAGAAGACCCTTCATCTCAGCCACAGCTGTATATGCTCTCCTAAGTCTCATCAATAGACAAGTATACGTGTTTATTTTACAAGACTTATTAACAACTTTGTTCATATTTTTTACATTTTTAATTCATTTTTAGAGAGAGGAAGGAAGGATAAGAAAAAGATCAATGTGTGGTTGCCTCTCATGCATCCCCTACTGGGGACCTGGCCCACAGCCCAGGCATGTGACCTGACCGGGAATCGAACTGGCAACCCCTTTGGTCACAGGCCAGTGCTCAGTCCACTAAAGCCATACCAGTCAGGGCTTTACTAACAACTTTTGACACAGTTGGTCACTTTGGCTTCTGTGACCTCTCACTCTCCTATATAAAATCATGGTTACTAATAAATAGCTCATGGCCAGGCATCAGGTCTTCCAGGTCCCTAATCTTGGTTGCAACATTCACTAGCCGGGCATCCCTAGGCAAGGGATTTACACTTTCTGAATATCCACTGTACACCTCACTTGTAGAGAAACACATAGTGTCTGCCCTCTACAGTTGTGGTGATGATTAATAAAATGCTTAGCGCATCCTCTGACATGTCTTAAATCTTCAATAAATATTCACTATTGATGTTAGAATTATTCCTTTTCTACTGACTCCCTCCTCTTCAGTTTTCTTTTGGGGACTGCTGTCCATTTTTTGGCACATTAAATGGGGGTGTTCCTTAGGATTTGCCAGGGACCCTCATGTTTCCTCAGTCAATGTGCATTCCCTAGGTGGTCACTTCCATTTGTGTTACTTCATTGAAGTCTACACAATACTTTGTACTTCCTTCAGGTTTCTCAAACTTAGCCAGCCTCTTCAGCTTTTCCCCAAAACTTGTCCTCTTCTCTTTTTCATTAAATGTCACCACCATGTATTTGGGAAAGTGAGGAACTTGGCAAAATTCCTTGAGGCCTCCATTTTTTTCACTTCCTGCCCCCTTAGTCAATTATTCAAACCTGTCGACTTCCTGATCATGTCAGTAATTTGTCTTCTCCATAACAGGCCATCATCTTCTCTTGCTTAGTAGTTACACTAGCCTAAATCATTTCTCTGAAGTCTCCGCTTATCTCCTTATAGTTAACTATGCATATGTTAGCCAGTGTTATATCTGAAAAGAAATGAAAATTGAGGGCAGAATTTCATCTATAACGTCCTTCCTGCAAGGATACTCTTAAGATGATGCCCTGGTTCCTGCTAGCAATTAGTAAATACAACAGTCAAATATGTCATGATTTCTAATGGCATTAAAGTTATATACAGCACAGTAATGTTTATGTACCCACAGTTTTCATATATTTAGAAGACTGAACCCCATTCTTTTGGTTTGTTGCTGAATAAATCTTTGAAACATTACTTAAGCTCCTGACAAATTTTGTCCAAGTGTTACAATACAGAAACGATTATACTGACTCAGCCTTAACTGAATTCATGCAGTTCTGCTTTTCTGGAGAACTGAGTCAATAATACTTATTTATTTGGGATGGATAGAATAGTATAAGTATTTGTTTTATTTTTATGAAAGAAAATAAACCTTAAATATTATGCCATTAGCACTTTCCTGAAATGATTGGACTAACAGATTTTGTTACTGTGAATTTGCCTTTTCCATCAGGTCATTTCTGTACTTAAGTTTTTTTTGTCTTTTCATTTTTTCAGTACTTTTATTATGCTAATATTTAATTTGCCTAAGTAAAGTGAGTAATTTTGGAAAATGTCATAAAAGGTGATTTAAAATGCATGAATTGGGCATTTGCAAAGTTGTTTCTGTTGGCAGTATACTTATTTGTGTTAATACTGTATAATGATATTTAAGAGACTTGTGACTGGCTGTTTCCATTTGTCGGGTATATTTTGAGCGTAGCTTTGTGCCAGGAACTGGGTGGGGTACCAGGACCACAGAGATGGAAAATATAGTGTCTGATCTCAAGGACTGTGTGCTCTAATACAGGCACCAAAGAACCATAAATTATGAACTGTTTCTGCTTTCATAAGAAACAGTTTTTGTAGGCTCCTTCTCATATGCTATTTGATTCTAGAAACCCATTCCTTTTGCCTTTTCTCTGTGTGAACTGTATTAATTCATCCATGGAGAAGTGGCAGTGGCTGTAAGTGTGAGTCCTATGGTCAGAAACAGCCAGGTGAACATTCCAGCTCAATTACTTAGTTACCAGCATTAGTAGTCCACTATTGCTATGTAACGAAACCACCCCATGACTCTGTATCTTAAAAGGGCAATTATTTTTAAAATTTTCATATGTATGCTTGTGGGCTAGAACTTGACTGGCCTAAGCTGAGCTCAGGTGGGTGGCTGTTTTAAGCTGCGGCAGCTGGGGCTGTTCTGTTACTCACTGCAGGGCTGTGAATCAGCTGGGTGGCTGTGCTCCATATTTATTTGCTCATTTTGGGGCCCAGGCCAAAGGGACAGCAGCTCTTCAGGAGAAGCATTTTTATGCTAGAAGTGCGAGAGAACATCTGGGGTTCAAGATGGCATGTTGTCACTGCTAGCTAGCCACATGGTATTGGCCAAAGCAAATCACATGATCAAGTTCAAAGTCAAGCGGTAGGAAAACATACTTTGTCCATGTTAGGATGATGGTAAGGATACAGAGAAGTGAAGAATTGGGGTCTACCACAATAATTGTGTGTCTTTGGACAAGTCAATCATTTTTTCTAATCTTCTATTTCCTTATTTTAAAATATAGGTAATGATTAAACTGATGTCATGGAGTCATTATGAGGATTAAAAAATACCATAGGGAAAGCTTTTAGCAAAAGTATCTGAAAAGAGTAAGCAGACAATATATTTTAGCTCTTCATGAGGGCTGGGTTCTAACACTATGCTCACATATCTGTGGTGACCCTGGCACTTGCATTTACAATCAAAGTGGTAATTCTTGGTCCTCAATGGATCATATACTGTGTAATACTTGTCTGTCCCCTACTAAGAGTATGAATAATATTTTAAGGCTCCAGATAAAAACATCTGCTCTTGTTCTCCTGAGGTATATTTACCATGGACTATCGGGGCACATTACCAATTGTCATTTCTCCGAGTAGTGGTGTTGTGGAGCCCAAGTCCTCAAAGACTGTTAAAGTGGATTTCTGTGCAGACCAGCTTGGAGTTGTAAATGAAGTGGCAAGGTAAGTGTGTACTATGGTTCTTATTTTTAATAGAGTACTTAATACTTACCTGTTTTCCTGTTTCACTCTTCAGATATATTTATCATCTTTAAATGTGGGTTTGGTACTTGTTTTTTTTTTTTTTTTGGTCAGTATTAATTCATTGAGGCTCCAATATTTGTTAAGCATGAGGGATTAAAAAATGGAAAGAACCAGAGGATGGCATATGGGTATATATAACAGGAGCTCCTAGTCTGGATTTTGTGGGTAGAGGGGAATAGATCCAATAAGGGCTCCACTAAGAAGGTGATAGTTGAACCAAACACTTCTGGGTCAGTAGGAATTAGCCAGACACAGACAGTGGTGTGGTTTGGGCTGTGTGTGTGTGCATGTGTATGTGGGCATTGGTGAGAGGAGTGGGTTAGAGGAGTGAATTCAGGCAGAGTAAGTAGAAGACTGAACTTCTAGAGGGAAGTGGACAGTGTTACACACAGGGAGATCAAAAGATATGTAGAGGCAAAGAAATGGAGGTAAGGAGTGATGTGAAATCACACCAGGAAAACTAGGCCTAGGGTCCAGGAAATCACTGCATAGGGACAGTGTTATTTAATGCTGCGTGTCTCAGTTCATTTGTGGGATATGCAATCACTATAAATGGGGCACTACCAATTTTAAAACAATGTAATGGAAAATATCAAAATGCATCTCACCTAGTAAGGGCAAATATTGATTTATAAAACTTTATGTTCATGCCTGTGCTTCCGTCATTATAATGTAAAATATATTTTTTACTGAAGGTCACAGCCAAAAAACAAAAAACTATTTGAGAAAGAGCTGTGAGCCCTGATAGGAGCTTAGGTTTTATTGTGAAGGCTGTGGAATCTCAAGAAGGTTTTAAAATGGGAGTGTCTTAGTTAGTTTGCATTTTAGAAAGGTCATGCTAAAAGCATTGTGCAAAACAAATCAGGGAGTGCAGATGTGGAATGGGTTGCCTGACTAGAATCTATAATAATGAAGTAAAAGAAAAATGATAAATGCATCAGCTAAGGTACAAGTTGGGAATGTGGAGGGAATTCTGCAGGTTAGAGGTATGTTATGGAGGTAGATTTGACTAGATTTAGTGACTGGTTGTAGAAAGAGAAGGTGAGAGAAGGGGCAGGTCTGTGGGAGAAGATCTGAGTCCAGTTTTGAAAGGTTGGAACTGATTTGCTTCACAGAATACTGTGGGGCCTATTAGATTTACTTATCTCGAGTCCCAGAAAAAGTTTTGGTCTTGGTACATGGGGTTGAAGTTTGTCAGTGAATAAATTGTCGATGAAGCATGAGGTATTTTAAATAACTTTGAGGAGCATAGAGTATGAGAGAGTAGGCGAGAACTACCATTAGTCATGGAGTTTACAACATATTTAAGTCCTAGAAGAATGAGAACATAGAGTCTGAATAAGTTAGAGGAAAACCAGGTAAGTACGGTGTCACGGAAGCTGAAGAAGGAGGGATATGCCAAGAGATGGTGTGAAGCATGTTCACGGTGGCAGAGACGTAGTGAAGTGGCTTAGGTTTTGGAGTGGTCAGTTGTCTGCTGTATCTGATGGGGTGAGACTCAAAAGGACTTCATTTAGGCCAGAGAAGGATAAATTTGGGGCAGGGGCCAGTTTCAACAGGGCATTCAAATTAGTGTTGGAAATGAAGTTTTATGGGATATATTCATTTCAGCAAAGCGTGGAATTTTGCTGAGATACTTTACTTTGTAGGGAATTGCCTCATTAGGAAGGGGATGATACCATACTCCCAATTTGTATTTTGTTGGATGTTTGACTTGGGGGAGTAGGATGAGTTAAAAAGGAATTTCAGAATTCTAGAATTAGGGGTAACTCTGGTATTTACAAAATAATCGGTGCTATGGATATACCAATAAGTTCTCTTTGGGATCAATTCACGCTACTGTTTCCCAACTTTGTTGTCTCCTAGAGATAATAAATTAGTTTGCACATGTCATTTTTTAAAAGATTTTATTTATTTAGTTTTAGAGAAAGGGGAAGTGAAGGAGAAAGAGGAATGTGTGAAAGACACATGGATCAGCTGCCTCTCACACACTCCCAAATGGTACCTAGCCCTCAACACAGGCATGTTCCCTGACTGAGATTTGAACCAGGAACTTTTTGGTTTGCAGGCCAGTGATCAATCCACTGAGCCACACTAGCCAGAGCTGGTTGCACATACGTGTGTGCAGATTCAGACAGAGGACCTGATGGTCTCTGGCATGAATGTGAAAGAAACTGCTCTTAGGCCTTTGAATTTTAATTATAATGTGATTTTTATAAAAGTTCTATTATATAAATATTTTGGACAAAAATGAAGTATATAGAATTCTAAGTGAATGTATATATATATTTATATTCATTATCTTGTAGAGTGAGATTGCAAGGTCGTCCATTTGTACTCTTGAATATCAAAGTTCATGTGGTTGAGCAGATTATTGAACTATTAAACATAAATGATAATACAAAGGTGGAATGCATACGCTTTGGCTGTATTTACTTTGGAACATCGAAGATTGAACATGCGCTTCTATACAATAATAGCCCGGAATCTGTAAATTGGGTGGCTGTAATACAAAATGATTCTGTTGGAGAAGAATTGGTAAGTCAATAGTGCAACAGAAGATCAAGTATTATGTTTTGAAGCAGCTTGTTTTGAACTTATTAATAACAGAAAGTTGGTCTTATCTTTTCTCTTCCCTCCCCTCCCCTTTTCTCTTTCCCCTTCCCTCTCCCACACCCCTCCCTTCCCCTTCCCTTCTCTTCTCTTCTTTTCTTTTTATCTTTTAGAGCCAGGAAAGGTTTGCTGATCAAGAAGGCTTAGTTTGAGAAGATGGGAAAACTAATTCTCTAATCCATCTTCCCAACAAGCTGTTTGTTTCATTATTCTAAAGATGTTTTAACATGCAAATGGTTAAGATTTCATTTCATGTGTCTCCAAGAGTCACCTGAAAAAGTTCAGCAAATTAAACTAACATTGATAATAATATATCTGAAGTAAATCAGACAAGTGTTTCTTATAAATTGGCAACTAATTGTGGGGATTTCTGACCTCATCAGTTTCTTAAAAGTTTTTAAAATTCTATGATGTTCCTTGTTCAAATGCATGTATGGTACTTTAAAGACACATGTGTTCTCTATCTTCTGGTTGCTGGAATTTCTATAATTAGCTTATGACCTCTTAAAAACATTTGACCTTGTGTTTTTGCCTTAATACTCTTTTATTTCTGATTTTATATTGCAGGGTACAAATACTCAACAAAGAACAGATGTTGCTATACATAATCTCGCCTACTTCAGACAAATAAAGAACATAGATGTTACCACTTTTATCTCCTGTTTTCCTAATGAAGGGACTTTACTGCCTTATAAAAAGATTAAAATTACATTTTGTTTCAGCCCAAAGTAAGCAAAAATTAATTCCACTGAGATGTTACTTATTAATAAAAAATATATTAGCCATGCATTCATTAGATTGACTTTAATATTAAAACTTGTCAGAAGGGACAAATGGTTTTTTCCTTATTACAGTTCTAAGTATTTCTAACATGCTTAATGAATATTGCCAATATTTAAATATATGGCTCTAAATACTTCATTTTAAATTAAAAATTTCTCCATACCTTGGGGGCATGAGATGGTGCAAGTGGAAGTTTGGGGTTGTTTTGGATTGTGGCTCCAAACCAATCTGTGTACCCAAGACCTTGTTGTCCCAGCAGAAGTAGTCAGTGTCAGCAGGATGTTCTAGGTGCCTCCGCAGAAGATACGGTGCCTCTACCAGGGAAAAAGCGCTTGCTGGCTGAGTCTCATGAATTTTAAGCCTTATAGCAGTTGCTGGGATCAACCACAGTTGGTTGCGGTAATTTATACAGACTATGAGGACTTTTGCCAGTGGATATTTTTTACAATTCTGAGTCCTTGGTTTGGTTATTTAGTTTGAAAAGGTATTTGGAAATGCTGTTTTTAAATATGTAGTAGCAATTTCAGCTGCACTGGAGAGGTTGGAGTGTGTGGTGATTACTCATCTAGTTGTTAAGTATGTTAACCCTTATTTGTGAGAGTTCTGCAGGGTTAATGTTCTTCTTTCTATGGCTATAGGGTCCCTTGGTGATATCAATTGTTTGCTGAAAACTGAGTTGGGTTAAAGAGAGGAATACACCAACTAATTATTGTATTTGTAAAATCTGTACTTACCTTATTCATTATAACTTCCTACAGGAAATTTCTTTGGTGAATCTGTCGGATTCTTCTGTTCAGTACAAAATCTTTGAAATTCTAAGAACCCTTTTTTTTTAATGGCAGCATGGTCACTTTGAGAGTCTAGCATAAACTCATAGATATGAGTATGATTTGAAGTTGCAGTTGCATGTGTTCTCAACATTATATTTGCGTTCTTATATAATATTTCACATCAGCCTTTTGGTATGTATTTGAGGTATCCGCTGCTAGAAAAGCTGACCTCTAGTTAAGGCAAGTGAAGACTGCCAGTGCGCCGACCTGTGAGGGAACCCATCTCTGTCTTTGGTCCTGCTTCTCTTCCTCCCATCTTTCCTTGCCTGTTCTCCAAAATTACCTGTTCTCCTCTAACAACAGTGTGGCGAGCAATATGTGCTTAGTCTACGGGAGCATCAGTTATGTAACAGAGGTTTGCAATTACATCCAGGGGTAAGAAGGACTATTTAAGAGAATCAACCAGAGTGCTTAGCCAGCAATGAGCTCTGCATACAAAAAAAAAAAGAGGACTTTACATAAAAAGTGGCATTGGTGTTGGACCTTGATGACTTAGTGTTTTTAAATAACCCTTGCCTTGCAAATGTTGGCATGAACTCATTTGTTTGGATATTAACATTTCATGGCCTTCTTTTGGCAAGTCTCGATGTCTGTGCTGTAATATTGGAAAATTGATCACAGTCATATTTTTATTCCTGAACTTTCATCTGTTTGCATAGATTTAAGGGTTCCGTTGATATTCCCTTGTGAGAGGTAACAAAGTGTATTATCTTTGCTGTAAATATTACCAACCATAATTTTTTACAGGCTAACCGGCGATCACAGAATGGACGATGATCCCGCACACAGGCAAGACTATGTCGTCTTTTTGAGATTTGACACTGTGGGAAGTAAGGATGGGTTTTTGAGAGATGACAACAGTAAAACCATCAGAAGTAAGTGTGAAATGAGTATAATCACCTAATGTATAGCCGTTTAAATTGTTTAAAAGTTTGGACATCAATATTTGTAGAAGCAATATAATAAAAATACACAATTATTGAATAGAATGAAAATGCAAATGTAATCAAGAGAACTTAAACTGTCTTTTGTGGTATGTAAAGGAAAAAAATCAACCTCAGAATCATTTACATAGTAATCTTCCGATTATAATTTAGGAGACTTTATTATTTTAAAATGACATTAGATAAATATGATCTAGAATAGCAATTTTCAACCAGTGTCCCAGAAGAGTTCTTAAAACATGCTATGCCTGACTATTTAGTCAGGGGCACTGACCTCTTTTCCTTTAGATTGTCAAGTAAAAAAATGACAACAGCCCACACAACAAGAGCTGGCCAGTGTGCATGAATAAAACTTATACCTATCTTTTTTTGCTAGCTTGGCAAAAGATATATTTTTTGGTGTGCTGCAGAATTTTAGTAATTAGTTTATGTGTACCATGAGATCAAAAAGGTGGAAAATTGCTGATCATAGTTTAAGGAGTGAAAAAACAAACAAACAAAAAAACCAATCTGGTGTGTTTTCTCATGTAATCCTGTAGCAGAGCCACGGGATTCTATTGCCCACCGCCAGAGAAACTGTGACTCCCAATGGCAGAGCCTTATGAAAAGGAAAGAAACTATTTATTCAAAAGTTATACAGGTTCAGCCCTGGCTGGTGTAGCTCAGTGGATTGAGCACGGGCCTGTGAACCAGAGGATCGCGGTTCGATTCCCAGTCAGGGCACATGCCTGGGTTGCAGACAGGTTCCCTGCAGGCCAGTTCCCTGCAGGGGATGCACTAGAGGCAACCATACATTGATATTTCTCTTCCTCTCTCCTTCCCTTCCCCTCTAAAGATAAATAAATAACTCTTAAAAAAATAATAAAAATCTGGCTTCTTTAAAAAAAAAAGTTATACAGGTTCAGAGTAATAGCAGAATTCTGTTTTTAAGTCCTAAGGTCTCTTAAAACTAAACACCCATAAACACAGAGTCCTGCCTCCCCTTGCCAAACCAGGCCAGTCAGAGGTACTGTCTCTCAGGTAAAGAAATATAAGTCTGTAGCTTGGCTAGGCAAATTCCCGTTTTAACATTCTGGCTTCTCCCAGTTGTCTGTGCTGGGCTAGGCTCCTGCTCTTAATCCAAAACCATATGGCGCCCTCCTCATGGTCGGCCGGTGAGGGTCCTCCATCCTTTCAGACTGCGTAGTGAACACCTCATGGCTGCCCCATGCTTGAGTTTAAATCCTCACCCTGCTCCTCCTACATAACCCTATTTCCTACTCCTACCAAGGGTTACTACTGCCCTTACTATGGTTTCTTCTGCCTTTCTCAACTGCCATTGTTAGTATGGGCAGGCATTGCTCTGTGTCCACCTTCCTACTTTCTAGTAGGCACTGTAGCCTGGGGACCACCTCCTGGCCGTATCACAGGTTAGAGTCACGTCCATCCTGGCTCTGAGTGTGGCAGGTACAGGTATCAGCATTACTAAAACACTGGCCGAGTTCTTTAGATATGCAAAGTAACTTTCAGTGGCCTTGCTCTGCTTCCCCTTTCCCCAGCCATATTAGTGAGGGTTTGGGGGTTTTTCAGCCTGTTACAATCCTGGATTGTCTCTTAGAGATTGATATGGGAAAAAAATGACCCATTCCATCTCTACCAGATCCTTAGCTCTCAGAATCTATATACAGTAATAGTCAAAGAACAGCATCTAGTGTTCTGGTAAATAGGGTACAATATCCTGTTATAGGATATTGATAAGTGCATATGCTTTGCAGGCTACATGTTGAGATGCATTCCATTTTTTCACATTCTTGGGTAATACTGGTTGGGCCGCAGTGAGCAAAAATGGAACAAGACTTGGAGGTCAGCTTAACAAGACAGATCAAAAGGAAAATAAAAATATAGGCAGGTGAGGGATCAAATCCAGAAAGATGAGTCATGGCAAGTCAAGAATCAAAGATTTGCATGTCAGTACAGTGACATACAGGGTGGGGCAAAAGTAGGTTTATAGTTGTGAATACGCAAAACAGATTTTATTCTTGTACTATTATTTATTATTGTATTTTGCATACAAACAACTGTAAATTTACTTTTGCCCTACATTGTAGATTTTTAGAAGATTTTATTTATGTATCTTTAGAAGGGAAGGGAAAGAGACAGGGAGAGAAATATCAATGTATGGTTGCCTCTCGTGCGCCCCCTGCTGGGAACTGGCCTGCAGGGAACTGGCCTGCAACCCAGGCACGTGCCCTGACTGGGAATCGAACCATGATCCTTTGGTTCACAGGCCTGCGCTCAATCCACTGAGCTACTCCAGCCAGGGCCCACATTGTAGATTATTAAGCAGGGTTGAACTGTGTTCATAGGGCAGGAATTGACTGCTATAACTATTTATCTCGTGCTTTGTGATATTGAGCTCTGAGCTCTGTCTGATAGAATATTTGTTCAAGGATTGCAAGTTAATCTAGTTTTTCTTTTAAAGAATTTATTTTTAGAGAGAAGGGAATAGAGGGAAAGAAACATCAATGTGTGGTTGCCTGTCGAGTGCCCCCTATTGGGGACCTGGCCTGCAACCCAGGCATGTGCCCTGAGTGGGAATCAAACCAGCGACACTGGTTCACAGTCCAGCGCTCAGTCCACTGAGCTATACCAGCCATGGCAACTCAATCTAGTTTTGAGTGGCTAGACATGGAGACGCTAATTTAGAGTCTAGGATTGGCTAGTAAGAGCATCAGTGCAGAAATACAAACTTTTTTTTATTGTAGTTACATTGCTCTCTCTGCAAAATTGTTCTTTCTCCCAATTAGAATATACAATTCATAGGTCCTATCTTCTTTCTAGTATCTCCAAAAGTTAATGTTTCTCTTATTACCCAGTTTATATCCCAGCTGTTCATTATTTTAGTCACCTTTTCCCATGTACACTTAAATATCTTGACCCATCTCCTGAATGACTGAGTGGAAAATCTCTAATCTCAGTCTACTCTGTGTCTGCACCTGGGAAGCTAATTGTGATACAAAATCATCGTGTGAGGTTTTACTTTTTAATCTATAACCACTAACCCCAAGAGGTTTGTTTAAACTGTTTGCCATCTCTGCTGCATTCCTGCATTTATTCACATCCTCACAATATGTGAGGATGTCACATACCTTCCATTTTCACCTCAAACCTTCAATATTTCGTCCTTCATCTTAGCTCTAAACTTGTAAATATATTAAGTGACCTAGTAGACATTTTCATTTGGGTGTCTACTAGGTATCTCAGAATTAACATGTCCAAAACAAGAACTCACGGCTTCTCCAGAAGCTGTCCCTTCTGCATTCTTTCCTGTGTCAAGAAGTGGCAGTTCCTTCACTTCAGTTACTCAGGCCAGAAACCTTAGCATCATCATTGATTATGTGTTTTTTTTTTTAAAGCACCGTGCATTTTTAAAAAGATTTATTTATTTATTTTTAGAGAAAAGGGAAGGTAGGAAGAAAGAGAGGGAGAGAAACATCAATGTGTGGTTGCCTCTTTAGTGCCCCCCACTGGGGACCTGGCCCACAACCCAGGCATGTGCTCTGACTGGGAATCAAAGTGGTATCCCTTTGGTTTGCAGGCTGGCACTCAATCTACTGAGCCACACTAGCCAGGGCTGATTGTGTGTTTTATTTCCTATTCTACATGCAATCCATCAGCAAATTTTATTAACTTTACCCTCAGAAATATATCTTAAATCGACCATTTCTCACCATCCTTCTACTACTGTTATCCAGACATATTTTGTTCCTTCAGATTTTTGGAATGTGCCAACCAAATGCCTAACTTACAGTCCTTGCCTTTGCTGTTCTATTTGGAATACGCTTTTACTAGCTTTTCTTCAGGAGTCCCTTTATAATTTTGCTCAAATATCTCCCCATCAGAGGCACCGTTTTGGACTTCCCCATATAAAGAGTAGCCCCAAGATGATGTGCTCTGTCTTACCATTATAGGGGAGGAAAAATAATTTTCCATCTACTCTTCTAAGTTCTTGGTTGATACCCCTTATAATCAAAGACAGATCACAGGGGAAAGACAAACAGAAGTTTAATAACGTGTATTTCCAGCATACATGGGGGATATCCAGGCAAACTGAGTAACTGTTCGAAATGTCCAAGCCACCACCTTAAATACCATCTCTAGCTGAAGACTAAAGAAGTTGTTGGGGGTGAGGAGCCATTATGAGAGCTTCTGTGGCAGAGCCCAGTAAAGGAGGGTAAGGTTATGAACATTTAAGCCTCTGCTATCTCCATTGATGAGAGTTCCTTCCGGATTCAGAGAGGGAGACAAAGGGATATTTCCCTTTTAAATGTAAATGTCCTTTTCAAAAGGTCAACTTGCAAGTTTCAGAGCTTTTCCTGTATCTGCTCTTTCTAAAATAATGACCTTTATGCCAAAGAGGCTTACTTAGGGGTGACATATCCTGCTCCCCTTCACCCTGCGTTACC
Organism: Artibeus jamaicensis; assembly: GCF_021234435.1. Classification (NCBI taxonomy): domain Eukaryota; kingdom Metazoa; phylum Chordata; class Mammalia; order Chiroptera; family Phyllostomidae; genus Artibeus; species Artibeus jamaicensis. The sequence continues at coordinate 957,656 of NW_026522028.1, read as the reverse complement.
TTTCCCCATAGAACTTACCGTCTCTGAAATGCCATACATTTACTTATTTATTTTATTACCAATGTCACCTCACTCGAATGTAAAGTCCATGAGAACAGGAATGTTGTCTATTTTACTCACTGCTGTTACCCTCAAGACGTAGAAGAGTACTTGGCCCTGAGAAAGCGTGCAATGTTTTTGTTGAATGAAAGATCCAATGAGCTACCGAGAGCTCATCGAGTCTTTCAGATGACATGGTTTGGACTAAGGAAATATATCTTGGATTCCCAAAACCCTTTTTATGTTAAAAAGCTACTTTTTTTTAAACAGATGATCGGTTTGAGAAATTGGAATTGGCGCTAACAGGCTCAGGAGTTCCTGTTGTATTAAAGTTTGATTTAGGAAAAATTCTTAATTTTGCACCTTGTTCCATGGGTGAACGGTCAGAGGTTGCATTTACTATGGAAAACCGCAGCAAATTTCTTCCTGTGATATACCACTTTAAAAAAATTGCGAATTTTAGAATTGACCCTGAAAGGGGCAAGCTTGGTGAAACATGTATGCAGGTAAGATAATTTTTCTGTGCCTTCACACACTGTAAATATTTTAGGGTTTGCTAAAATGCCTTGCAGGGGATTAAAAACTACATTTGTTGTACCAGTGTTTCTAAATCCTAGCTCTTCTGTGGCCTAGTTATGAATACTTTTGTATTGGCACTTACACAGTATCCATAATTATTTGTTAAGTGCTTTTTATGTGCCCAGAAAAGCATTTGACACTATAAAAAATGTAAAGAAGTGCAAAAAATAGCTACAGCTTTTAAAAGTTTTTTTTTTTTTCTGAGAGTATTTATTTATCTAGTGTCTAAGAGGTTGGCCCCTAAGCTTAAATATCCACAACGGAGTCTTGGCACTCTGCATAAGTGGGTGCAGGCTTGGTCTGAGCCACCGGATGCCCCTGGGCCAGCAGCTGCCAACAGCAGCAAAAGGTGAATAGGAGGCGGAGTCAGGCACTCATCCTGATCCCAGAGACTGACGGGGCAAGGGGAGTGCACGGTTCTTTGCGTCCCACTGCCAGACTGAAGATTGGCCAAGCTGGGGTAAGCACATGTGGTAGAAGTGAAGGTCCAGTGTCATGAGTAGAGACTGTAGCCCAAATGCCAGCCCCAGTGCCAGCTAAGCCAAGGCAGGAGTGAGAGTTTGTGGCACTTTTGCCTTTGAGGGGCCCAGGCCTTTCCCTCCTGTGAAGGGAGGTGATATGGGGAAAATGGACTGAATACTTGCTGAAGAGGTAAGTTTCTGAGCCTTTTACATGTCCCCCTATCCCTCTCTTCCTTCCCCAGTTCTTCAGAGGCTGTTACGTAGGGAAAATTTTCTTGTGATGATAGCTTTCAAAATTGACATTTTTAGCAACTTTCCAATATGCCATACAGTATTACTAACTATAGTCATCATATTGCACATTACATCCCCATGACTTATATTTTTTATAACTGCAAATTTGTACCTTTGGAACTTTTTCACCCATTCTGCCCACTGTCCTTCACCCTCCACCCCCTGTCTCTGGCAAACCACCAGTAACCTGTTCTCTGTATCTATGAACTCATTTTGTTTAAAGATTCCACATATAAATGAAATCATAGTCTATCTATTATTCTCTGACTTATTTCACTTAGAATAATGCCATCAAAGTCCATGCATGTTGTCACAAATGGCAAGATTTCCTTCTTTTTACAGCTGAATAATATTCCATGTTTTTTAATCCATGTTGGTGGACACTTTACGTTGTTTTCATGTGTTGGCAATTACAAATAATGGTGCAGTGAACGTGCAGGTGCATATATCTTCTCAAATTAGTATGTTTATTTTCTTCAGATAAATACCCAGAATTGGAATTGTTGTATCATATGGTAGTTATATTTTAATTTTTTTGAGAAACATCCCAACTGTTTTTCATAGTGAATGCACCAATTTACATTCCCACCAACAGTGCAGAAGGGTTCCTTTTTCTGTACATCCTTGCCAACACTTGTTATTACCAGTGTTTTTGATGACAGCCATTGTAATAGGTGTGAGGTGATACCTCACTGTGTTTTTGGTTTGTATTTCCCTGATGATTAGTGATGAGTACCAATTCATGTATCTGTTGACCATCTATGTGTCTTCTTTGGAAAATTGTCTATTTAGATATTCTGTCTATTTTTTAAATTGTAGTCTTTCTTTACAAATGAGCTGTGTGCAGTCTTTATTTATTTTGCATATTGGCCCCTTATCAGATATATGATTTGCCATTACTTTCTCCCATTCAATAGGTTGCCTTCTTTGTTGTTGTTGATGGTTTCTTTTGCTATGTAGAAACTTTTTAGTTTGATATAGTCCCTACTTGTTTATTTTTATTTTTACTGTCTTTCCTTTGGTGTCTTCTTTGAATTTTTTAGAAATGTTTTCATATAGTCCTTTAAATGTATTTATAATAGGCGACTTACCCTCTTTGTCACTAAGTCCAAGGTTTGGGTTTCCTCAGACAGAGTTTCTATTTATTACATCTTTCCTGTTAGCCATACTTTCCTATTTCTCTGGGTGTCTTATATTTTTGTTGAAATGTAAGCATTGTAAATGATATAATTTGGCAACTCTGGAAATCAGCCCCCAGGATTTACTGTCCTGGAGGAGTTTTTTTGTTGTTTTGTTTGTTTAGTGACTTTCTTGGCTACTTCTGTAAAGGTTGTTTTCTTTGCTGTGTACAGCCAATCAGGTAATGCTGAGTTGATTTAGAGGTTAGTTTATGACTGAGCAGAGATTCTCTTACAGTCTTTGTATCAATAAATGGCATAGCCTTTGCCAAGAGCATCTAAGTGTGTTGGGTGGGGAACGTCTTCACTCTTTTGTCACTTAGTTCCTCCCTCCTGCTGGCCTTCAGTTCCTCCTTGTACTGGGTTTCAAAGTCAACTAGAGGTGAGAAATTAGAGCCTTTTCAAAATTTCCAGGGCAGGCACATGGTTCTGCACATATGTGTTGCAGTGAGATTCCCCAAAATATGTCAAAGCTTTTCAAATATCCTGTGAATAATTCATTTTATGCTTTTCTCCCTCTTCTTTTTTCTCTTTTCCCTCTCTCCCTCCCTCCCTTCCTTCTTTCCTTCCTTCCTTTGTCTGTTTAGCCTCTTATTAGCCTTAAATGGTAATGCTGTGATGTTCAACAATTACCCCTGATTTTTTTGCAGTTGGAGGGCAAAACTTTGGGGAGAAAGTTGTTCACACAGAATGAGCTCTGAGTCAGGTCAATTAAAGGCACCCTCATAATAGACTTATCAGCTAGCTTCCAGATAGGACAAATAGGGACATTTCTCTGGGGATGGCTTGTTGGAGAGGCCCAAACCAGTTATTCTCCCTCAGTGGCTGCTAGGCTAATAGTTTTCACAGCTACTATAGTTGCAAGGCTATTGTTTTTCAAGAAGAGCACAAAACTGGGAATAGAAGGATTGCAGTAAGTAAAAATACTGCAAAACCATTTACTATTTTTCTTAAATATATGCTCCTTGAATTTTTGCAAAGTTTTGGGTAATTTTCAAATACTGATTTTTGAAAATTTGATTTTGACATTTATTTTAGTGGTCTTTTTCTATTGGTAGAGGAAAAGATTTCTGGAGATCTGTAATCTGCTATTCTGGAAGTGCTTAAGTACCATTGTATTTAATTTTCTTAAATAATTTTCCAATAATATGTATCATAAAGGTTTTTCAATACCGTATATGATATTCCTAAAGCACTTTAATATCATCATGATGAACTAGGTCTCCTTAAAAATTTATAAACATTGTTTTCTATTTTTTCTACCAGTACAATATTGTTTTGTTAAGCCATTTGGGATGTTGTAACAAAATATCTTATACTGTGTAGTTCACAAACAACACAGGTATTTCTCACAGTTCTGGAGGCTGAAAGTCCCAGATCAGGGTGCCAGTGTGGTCAGGTAAGGGCTCTCTTCCTGGCTGTAGACCACATATCCTCACATGGTGGGAGGTGCTAGCGAGCCCCGTGGGGCCTCTTTTGTAAGACCACTAATTTCACTCAAGAAAGCTCAGTTCTCCTGACCTATCACATCCCAAAGACCTCATCTTCCAATTCTATCACACTGGACATTAGGTTTAAACATATGAGTTTTGGGGTTTCACAAACATTGAGCCTATAGCAGCTAGTTACTTTTCTTTCTCTCTCTCTCTCTCTTTTTTTTTTTTAGAAAGTGACATGTTCATTCGTTCCACATCAGTATGGAGTCTTTAAAGTGAAGCAGTTCATAGAGTTTATTGGCCCAGTGGCAGATAAAAGTTGTCATTCTTTATCACTAAAGCCTTTTCATCAAATATATTTAATATTCAAGAGTACTTGCACAGCTTCCACCAAGCATGTGGCGATGAAAATTAATCGTGGTAAGCTATTGTATAGAGCCCTTACCTTTTTTTTAATGTTAATACAGGATTATCTTAATATGCTAATTACTCACCTATATATATCTCAAATGTGGTCTAATCTGGTGGTTCTTACCTTCTGAATGCCTTAAAATTACCTGAAAGGTCTGTTAAAATAGATATCTCTGGTCTACATCCTAGCATTGATTGTGAAGTAGGTCATTATTAGAGCCCAAGGATTGGCATCTCTAACATGTTCCCAGTAGATGCTGATGTTGCTATTTTGAGTATCATACTTTGAATATACTGGTTTAGTGGTCTATAACATCTACTGAATATTTCAGTGTTTTTTCTGTATTATTCTACTTCTTTGTTTGATTATATAATATAAACTGGTTTTGACCATTTCATGGATATTTTTGTTGCGACTGTTTCTTCGTTTTTAATAAGATTTTATTTATTTATTTTTAGAGAGAAGGAAATGGAGGGAGAAAGAGAGGGGAAAAAAACATCAGTGTGAGGGAGAAACATTGATCGGTTGTCTCCCTCACATTCCCTGACCTGGGACTGAACCTGCAACTCAGGCATGTGCCCTGACCAGGGATGGAACCTGTGATCTTTCCCTGTGTAGGATGATGCCCAACCAACTGAGCCACACCAGTCGGGGCTGTTGTTTCATCTAATCCTCAGTTATCTTTTATAAATTGAACCATATGGAATTGCTGATACTCAACTCTCTTTAATCTGTATAAATTCGTTTCATACAGGCCAACCCAATCCTTCAAGTTACTATGTTTATTTTTTATGCATTTATTATTTTGCTATATTGTTTTCTGTAGGTCCATTTATTAAATGAATGATTTATATTTTCTGAATGTGTTTATTTATTTAGGGATTTAGCTTTAGTTTAGAACCAATGGTGTAGTGTATTAATTAACTCATGGATGTAATTTGGAAAACTGAAATTAAAAAAAAACCATTTAAACTTAATATCTAATTCTATAAAAGGCATACCCCCTTCGACCAGTAATTCTACAGAACAGACTATGGACAAAGATTTGGCAAAAAGCAAGGAATGTGCACCTCTTGCGATGCTCCCATTGGTCAAGACATCCATTCAAAGTGATCGCTTGAGTACAGAGTCCATGAAGGTGGTGCAGATACCCTTTCCCACTGAGCAAGCTGCAAGTGTCAGGCCCGGAGAGCAGGATAAACAGTTCAGGTAACATGCTATATAAAAGACCTGAAATTTTGAGTCAATGATCAGCATAATATAAACAGGTCTTACTGTGTACTGATGTCACAAACTAATAATGGTAATAATATGATGATAGTAATAATATTTATTATTTCTCTTTTTTTACATTAGATATGGTTGTGGAATGCTACTGTATGTGCTTTATCTAATCTTTCATCACCTCTGCTCTATACTTACTAGCAAGTGAAAGCTATACCAGATTGTTTACAATATGCTGTTGACAATTATACAATAGTAATAGAAATAATCATTTTAGGAAATGTGGCAAGTCCTCACATAGTTACATTCATTGAGTTTGTCTGAAAGCTTGAATTTATCTAATATTAAAAAGAAACATTTAAAATCCTGTAAAAGCAGTCGTTATCATCATCATCATCATCTCTTTGTTCCATTCCCTCAAAGTCAGGTTTCCAATAATCTTTCCCAAATTGAACTAAAATTTCTCTAATTAGGATTATATGTGATGTTAAACCTCAATTTACATTTATTCAAATCTCAAATAAGTCACTTCTTTATCAATACTTAGGGAGAAGAAACCCAGGCATCCTGACATCTTTACCTGGGCCACTAGATTAGGAATGGTTTTTAGATGTTTGAGACTGAAATGGGTTTCTTTTCTGTCTGTTTATGTGCTATTGGTGGACAATGTTCCTCCCTGGGCCTTCTCTACTTGTCTCTTGACCTTTGGTGAGGCATTAAGCTCGCTTAATTTTACAGCAATTCCATTTGATTTTTAGGCCATAATTGCTTTATTTTTCACAATCAGAAAATTCTGGGGTTTTATATAATCTATTTTACCATATTGTTTTATAGTTTCAACCAGAACAGGCTTTCTGTCTCTCTTTTTTATTTGGCAAGTACCATAAAACACAGATGCATAAAAATTACTCAGATTCCATTTTAAATAAATATATAGAATTAAAAAAGGAAAACCCCTGCCTACACCTGACTCATTGTACTCCAACCCACCCTGCAGAGGCAGCTGCAAACAATGTTTTAGTGTGTCCTTTATAATTCTTTCCTGTGCTTAAGTATACCTATGTAGAGATATAATATGTGAATTTAATATTAACATTTTATTTCTGTCTAAATCAATATTAAGTTGATTATCTAAAAATGCCACAATTTCTTTGAAGATGCCTAAGTATTTCCTATTTATTCCATGGCCATAATTATTTTTTTCAATTCATTCTTTTCCATACTCATAGAAATACAAAATTTAGTCATTTTTTTTTCTGGCTAGCAATTAGTAATTTAAGTAGTGGCATTTTGCAGTATATTAAATTGTTGGTAAAGATTATTATAATTTTATTTTTAATGCATTTTTACCTTTCCAAATTTTCAGAAGAAAATACAGTAGCAATTTTTGTCCAGTTTTTGTTTACTGCAGTATGTTCTGTGCTTAGAACAGTGTCAGGTATATAGGGGCACTTGGTAAGTATTTTTAATAAATAAATGAGTTAAAATATTTTATTTACATAGTAATTTTCCTCCCCTGTACTTTGAACATTAAAAAAAATTACCTACTTAAAGCTACAGAGGTATTTGTTGAAGTTCAGTTTTTAAGGAGCTGATAAGCACTTAGTTAATAGACAGCTTTTGTCACTTCAGGCATTTACTACAATAGTGAATCCCCTGTGGATAAGGGGGGACTATTGTTCTCCTTTTTAAGTCCCTCTTTTTCTTCTTGTTACAGACATAGGAACTTCACAGAAAGGAATTATTTCTTGGTTCTAAAGGTGGCTAAGGTTAACAGAGCCTAAGGGGAAATTTAAATATCAACTAAAATTTAAGTATAAAAGATTCTTTTTTGAGGCTTCCAGGAAGATGGCACAATAAACTTCACACTATTAAGGGTCAAAACACACACAAAAAAAACAACTGTCTTTGAATAACAAAGCATTTGTTTCTCTCTTAATACCTTATTCTCTTACAGACTTTAAAGCTGTCTCACTGTAACCATTGAGGCATTGTTGAAAACAGGGAGAAATGTTAGATTAAATTTCATTTGGCTGTATAACTATAGTAGTTCCCCCACATCCATGGGACATACATTCTAAGACCTGCCTAGTGGATGCCTGAGACTGCAGATAATACTAAACTCTATATATGCTATACTTTTTCCTATACATACATACATACATACATACATACCAATGGTAGAGTTTAATTTATAAAAACACAGTAAGAGATTAACAGCTATAACTAATAATAAAATAGAATAATTATAACAATATACTGTAACAATGTACTGTAATTATATGAATGTTCCTTCCCTCTCTCCTCTCCACAACACCCCCCCATCTCCCTTTCTCTCTTAACCAATCTGATAACCAAGGAATTTATACTGTGACAGGTGGGGAGTAGAGTCAGCATGGATACACTGGACCAATGGATGGTTCACTTCCAGGGCGCCATGAAGTGGGAAGGTGTTAGGTTTCATCGCATTACTCAGAATGTCCCAAAATTTAAAACTTATGAATTGTTTATGTGTAGAATTTTTCATTTCATATTTTCAGACCGTGGTTAACTGAAACTGTGAAAAGTGAAACTGTGGATAAAGGTAGACTGTTGTAATAAGTACATACTTAATGACTTAAATATTGAGGGTGAGACTCTTGTGATTAGTAAAATTTGCTGAGGATCAAGGTGGATCAAGGTGAGGTGTGCATAAATGTACTTTTTTTAATGGAAAAGATATGATGGGTGAAAAAAAGATCATGAACCCAGTTAGTAAAGATGAAATGTAACACTAATAAGATTTAGACACAAATCGTTTACACAATTTGGGTTCAGGGTAGGGACCATCACATTTCCCTGACATTAGGCATTCTCTCTGATTAGTTAAGAAGGAAAGTAGATATTATTCTAGTTCTCTGTGTAATAATGTCTTGATATATAATAGAATATGAGGGACAGGACTAGAATCTGTCCTGGGCACCATGCTATGCCCAATCCCTGGCATAGTTGGCACTCAATAAATACTAATTGGATAAATGCATATATGTAAATATTAACATGGCTTATTCATATTGTAGGGCAATTTCCACAATGAGACCAAAACTGAGCTATGTGGATCCTGAATATGCATATACTAATTCTGAAATCTTACGAAAGAAAGCAAATGAGGGCTATTATAAAAAATACATCGATCGCTTAAGAAATAAGCGCCTGCAGAAACAAGGAGAAAGGTAAAGTTCACTTCCTCAAGCAATAGGAAAGAGATCATGATGCCTATAGAACCAGATTTTTTTTCCTTCACTGTTTAGTTTCTTTTTAATGATTTCAATGACTTTTTCATACATGAAAATAGTAAAACCTTAAATTACTTTAACTGCAATGACTTATTTTTTTCTTGCCTTCAATTTGGGAATGTCTTAGGTGGGTTTCCCCAGCATCAGATCCTAAGACAGGGCTGCCAGCACGTGTGATGTTTGGAGAGTGTTCCTTTAGGAGAAACCTGTACAGAGTGAGAGAGGCAGGATAGGGCAAGGGAGGCAACTGATACCTAGGGTCTCTTAAGCATAAATTATAATACATAGTTAGTCCTGCCTTGAGCCAAAGGGACTTGCCTTTTCTGCTCCTTAGCAGTCATTGGCTGCGAGCTGTTCCAGGGTGTGGTGGGGTGAGCCTAACTTCTTTGGGGAACTATTTGAGAGTGGAGTCTCCTTGGCAGAGGGCAATTTTTTTTGCAGATTAGTGCATCATTCTGCTTTAAGTAGATCTGAGTGGAGCAGCAACAGCACATGCAATGTGGGGAATATTTGGGTTTACAGATGTATTTTTCAAAGGACATGGCCTTAATTTATTATTATTATGATATCAACAGGAAAGATGGGGATTCATTTGATGATGATAAAGATATAAGATCAGACCCAAAGTCAGGTCTAAAGTCACCCTCACTCTCAGATTCGGAAATAGAAGAGGACCCATCTCCAACAGATTATGAGCCTGAACCTTACCAACTGCTGTGTACCAGAAATATGGAATCCAGGGAAACAAATGCTCTAGAAAGAAAGGCATGTGCTATAATTTACATTTTATTATTCCATGAGAACTCTTAAATTACCATTTGCTAATATTAACAGTTAATTTTGGAGTCATTTGATTTTCCACAGGTTCTCAAAAAACTTAAATCAAAACCATCCACGCCTCATGAAATACGTGACTGCAGCTTAATTTTGACACCAAGGCAAATTCACCAAGTAATTGTTGGTAAGAATTTATAAATACCTACTAATATCTTTCTTTCTTAACAGATTTATTCAAGTATAATTTATATTCCATAAAATTTACCAGTTTAAAGTATGTAAGTCAATGAATTTTAGTACATTTACAAGATTATGCAATCATCTCACAACTCATTTTTAGAATTCACTCTCCCTGTTCTCACCTGTGGACCCAGACAACTATTAATCATCTGGCTTTAGATTTTTCCATTCTGAACATTTTATATAAAAGGAATCATACAATACATATTCTTTCTTACATTTTTTTTTACGTAGCTCATGTTTTAGGGGTTCATCCTTATAGTTGTAGGTATAAATTTTTTATTCTTTTTTCCTAGCTACATAGTGTCTGTTTAATCAGAATACTGCATTTTGTTTATCCTCATACTGGTTGATGGACACTGAGGTGTTTCCAGTTTGAGGCTATTGTAAATAATGCTACCATTAATATTCATCTATAATTCTTTGAATGGAAATATGTTTTCATTTCTTTTGGTTAGATTCCTAGCAGTGGAATTGCTCAGTTGCATGGTAAATTTATGTCTGACTTTAAAGAAACTGCCAAAAAGTTTTCCAAAATGACTACACCAAGTTATAGTCTCACCAACAATATATTTTGGCTGCACCGTTAGTCTGAGTTAGGGAACTGGGGACAACTCCTCCTTAACCTTGCAGGGATGTTAGTGTGTCACTTCCTAGGTCATTTTTACCAAGCCTGTTACAGGATAATTCCGGTGAAAGAAATACTGGTTAGACTATATTTGTCTGAAAGGGAGTTCTCATTTCATGCTATGCAGGCTTAGGGTGGCCCTGAGACGTGGGCAGAGGATGATGAATTGGTGTCGATGTGCTGATTCCCTCTCTGGGGAAAACCAGGCACACAAAACAGCAAATACCAACTCTGACATTGTCCAGATTAATGGAGACATCAAAAGAGGTGCAAGGTCCTAAGCAAAACAGTGAGAGGTGATTAAGTATCATTTACTATGCTCCTGTTTTGTGCCTTTCATGTAGATAGGTACTGGGCATTATAGTCCCAGGAATTTACCTGTACTACTGGGTGGGAAATGCTTTGTATCTTCCAAATTGGTGACCAACTAGTCAAATGAACAGATCTATACAAATGCAAAAGGAGCAAAGTTAGAAGACAGTGTCCAGTGCCTCTTCTACAACTCCTCCAGCAACTTCTCTCCCTTCTTCACCTGCTGTCTTGAGCATTTTAATAATGGTCCACTGAGGACAGGGCCCCTGTCTGAGTTTACAAGGTCAGTTAGAGGAAGCATGTATGGAGAAGGCAGTTTATGAAATTGGCAGGGAGGTATAGAGGAGGAAACAAAGTTTCTTCTACCCTTCTGAATTCTTTAGCTGGTCTAATAATTACATTGACATAAGACAGATTAGCCAGAGAAAAATAAATTTGATTTCACATATGTGGGAGCACCATAAAATACGAGACCCAAGGAAATGTCAGACAGTTGAGGTTTATATGCTATCCTGAGCTAAGGGATGGGATAGGAGTCTGGAGCTTCAAAGGGGAGGAGGGTAATTCACGGGACAAGAAGAGCAGATGTTTGCCCAGCTATACAGATAGGTCATTCAGATAAAAGTTATCTCTGATGCTAGTTCTTTCTCTGAATCAGGCCCCTGTCTGAGTTCTTTTAGGAAGTCAGGAGGAAGAGGCAAAAGTTTTCCTTGAGTCCACTAGGCTTTAATTCCTGTCAGTTCAAAATAATCCACATGCTAAAACGGCACATTTTGGGGTCACTTATTCTGTTTCTCTTCAATGGTCACTCTCATTTTTCTACCTTGAGGGTGCTTTATAAGCCTATACACAGAACAGGGGGTGGTACTATCAAAGGACATGGTAGTTAAAGAAAATTTTCCTCTGTATTTATATTTTGAAAAAGTGAAATTGTTGTCAAGAGACACAGGAGAGGATTTGGGGATTCATTGAGTCGATTAGTGACAACTATGATAGGAGTCTGGCTTCCATTTTTGCTTCCTCAGCATATGTCCAGTCATTTTGGTTTTAAACTGCCGGTTATTGATACATAAGCCAGTCATTGTGTTGAACAAGTTACAGACATGACTCATTTAATCCTTAAAGTGACACAAATAACTTATGAGGTAAATACTTTTATTTCCATTTTAGAGGTGAAACACCTTGATCAGATTGCTCAAATATTTAGTATTGGGGAGTGGACTTGAAATTAGGTTTCTTTAGCCAAACATTCTGTCTTGATTTCCCTTCTCATTCTGTTTTCATTGTCATACTTTTCTCTACAGTATCACTCAGGTTTTTTGCCAACTTCTTTCTCTACCTAGTAGTATTGTTAAATCATAATATAGAATTTTGAGTCTGTTTTCATTAAATATATCAGTCTGAATTTTTGCTTTGTTTGATTTTCTTTTTATGTCTTTGTTTTGGTGTTAATGTTGGCCTCCTAAAAACTGAGTTGAGAAAGTTAGGAAGTGGTCACTCCACTACTATGTTCTAAAAGAGATTCAGTAGAATTTTGAATAAGGAGATTTTGTCTTCAGAAGATATTTCATTACAAATTCAATTTCTTTAATAGTTGTAAGATTATTCAGATAATCTATACCATTTTAGGAGACTTTTGGTAGTTTGGGATTTTTTTTCCCAGAATCGACTCTCTTCATCTAAGATGCCATGTTTATATGTACAGAATTATTTGTAGCATTCCCAAAATATCCTTTTAATGTCTGGGTTAGCAGCATCTATAGTGATACAGTCTTTTTAATATGAGAAATTTATGTCTTTCTTTTTTCCTTTTTCAGTCTTGGTAGAGGTTTATCCATTTTATTGTTCATTTCAAAGAACAGGCATTTAGTTTCATTGATTTTTCTCTCTAGGTTTTCTGGTTTTAATTTATAATAAAATTTATAGGAGTACAAAAAATATCCAGCACCTAATGTGGTATAATGTGCTATACCTGACATTCAAACAAAGACTACTAGGGATAAAAAGAATCAGGCAAAACAACCTCTAATAACCAGAAATAATCATCAGTTAAACCTACTCAATACTGATACATATGTTAGAATTGAAAGACAAGGGCATTAAAATAGTTTTTATAATTATCTTCTATATATTCAAAAAGTTATATAGAGATATAGAAAATATGCAAAAAAATGATCCATGTAATGTATAGATTCAACATAATTCCAGTCAAAATTTCATCAGTATCTTATATAGAAATTGACAGGCTTATTTTAAAATTCACTGCCCTGTCTGGTGTGGTTCAGTGGATTGAGTGCCAGCCTAAGAACCAAAGGGTGACAGGTTTGATTCCCAGGAGGAGCTCATGCCTTTGTTGCAAGCCAGGCCCCCAGTAGGGGGCATGCAAGAGGTGATCACACATTGAAGTTTCTCTCCCTTTCATGCCCTCTCCTTTCCCCTCTCTACAAATAAATAAAAGCCTTTAAAATTTTTAAAAATTCACATGGAAATGCAAAAGAATTTTAATAGTTAAAACAACTGTGAAATAGGAAAACAAGTTGGTTTCAAGATAAATTATAAAGCTATGGTAAGCATAAATATAAACACATAGATCAGTGTTCAGAAATAGAGCTACACATATTGGAGAACTGAAGTTTGACAAAGATAGAAAAGCAATGAAGTATATGTAGAAAAGATAGTCTTTTCAATAAGTAGTGCTGGCATATATGAAAATATGTGCCACACACCAAAAATATACAAAATAGAGTTTGTTTCTATATCTTACATTATATACCAAAACTAAATCAAAATAGATCAGAAGCCATGTGCTTCCTTGTGGAAGGAAAAATAGGAAAAATATCTGTGACCACGAGGAAAGCAAAAATATTTCAGATATGGTACAAAAACAGGATCCAGAAAAAGAAAAAAATGGATAAATTGGAATTGATCAACTTTAATTCTGCTATTCAAAAGATACTGCTCTTCAAAAGATAAGAGGGTAAAAACAAGCCATAGACTGAGACAAAGTGTTTTCAAATTATGTATCTGGTGAAGGAATTGCAACCAGATTGAACTTAAAACTTTTGAGACTCAATTTTAAGAATACAACCATATTAAAAACAGGTGAAGAATTTGAGCAGACAGTTTGCTAATGAAGATGTATAGTTGACAAATAGGCACATGGGAAGATACACATTGTTGGTTGTTAGGAAAACACAAAATAAAACCACAGTGAGATAAATGTATTAGAATGGCTTAAGTTAGAAAGCCCCATTTCAGTTGTTGCTGGAGATGTGAGGGAACTGAGACTTTTACATGTGGCTAGTGGGAATATGAAATTAAACAGCCACTTTAAAATAGTTTGTCAGTTTCTTATACATTTAAACATATGTGTATCATGTGATCTGTCCATTCCATTCTCAGATTTTTATCCAAAAAGAAATAAAAGTACGGGTGGGTGGGCTGTGATGGGAGTAAAAGACAGAAAACTGTATTTGAAGAACAATGAAAATAAAACAAATGGAAAAAAAGAAAAAATATATATGTTTGAATAAGTATTTGTGCAGAAATGTTTTAGCAGCTTTGATTGTAATAGCCAATACCTGGGAATGATTCAAGTGTCAATCAACAGGTAAATAGACAAACATTCACCTAACATGGACTACTACTTAGTAATATAAAGGGATGGACTATTGACACATGGAACAACATGAATGAATCTCCAAGGAATTTGTTGAGTGAAAGAAGTCAGAGAAAAGCTGTACAATGCTGTATTATTCCACGCATACAAAACTTTAGACAATGCAAAGTTATCTACAGTGATCCAAAGAGGATCACTGTCTGGGTGGGAATGAGAGTCTGGGAAGAGAGAATACAGAGGAAGGTGGGAAGGGAGAATATCAAGAGGGTTGAGAAAGCTTTTTGGAGTGATGGATGTTCAGTCTCTTCACTGTGACTTTTTCACAGGAGGAGACATGTCAACACTCATGAAATTCTACACTTGTAAACATGTATAGTTTACTGTGTATTGGTTATAATTAAATCAAGCTGTTAAAAAGCAGGATAAGGCATAATTATTTAAACTGTTATGATATTATAATAAATATTTGCCTGAGTACTTTTTAAAAATAAATTAATTGCTCAAAATTTAATGAAAACTTTAAGAAATGAATACATTACCAACATTAAGCTTAATACCTTTTTTAAATTTTAGGGCCCTCTGTCCTTAATTTTGGTGCCATTTGTGTACACTCCATAAATACTCACAAACTACATGTTGTTAATATGCTACCGAGGCATGTTTTGCTCAAGTTAGATGTTAATTTGAAAGAACTTCAAAAAACCAAACAATTTTCATATGTGATTCCACCTTCATCCAGTACTTACATTTCAATGATATTTCACTCTTCCACCGCTGGAAAATATTGGAAGTAAGATTTATTTTCAAATTTCTATTTTCTAGAATTGAAGTGTCCTACTATAGAATATGTTTTTATTTGCCCCAGTAATTGTAATGTATGTGTGTGTATGTACATATATAAAATATTTGATCCCAAAACATAGAAACTATATATGTATCAAGCTGTGTATTTATAGACTCCTATTTCAGGCATAGTCAGTCTTTCATGATTAGTTTGACGTTTTGCTTACTAAGAACCATTTGTGGATGTTAGTCAATAATATAGGCATTTTCACATGTAGTTTAATTCTATAATTGCAAATAGTTCTTCTCAGTTAAATTTGGATACCTTTGTTGTGTTACAGGTCTTTCACCTTTACGGTTAACAGTATACCTGGCGGGCACCTCCTAGTGATGGCGGTTGTTATGCCAGTGAGACTTGAGCTATCTTCTAACCACCTAGTGTTGAAACCACACGGCTTCTTGTTGCAGACCTATTTTAGGGGGACAGTTACGTTGTCTAATCATCAGAATTATTTGGTTCACTTTCAATGGATGCCAGTAAACACAGAAAAAGGAATAGCATTTTCTATGTGTCCAGGACAAGGTAATAGTTTTTTCTATTTGTTTGATTTAGACATTCATTTATTCATGTATTCAGGAATTAATCATTTATTGCATGTATATGGTATAACGGTGCTAAGAACATAGAGGTAAATGGGATATGGTCATGTAGGTATTTGTTTTTACATGCATAAAATGTACTTAAATTGATTTAAGTACTGTATTAGGGTTCTCTAGAGAAATGGGAACAATAGGAAAAATATATATATGCCCAAAATTAAGGAATTGGCTCAGATGATTGTTTTGAGTGGCAAGTTTAAAATCTTCAGGGCAGTGTATAGGCTGATGACTCAGGGAAGAATTGATGTTGTAGTCTTGAATCCAAAGGGATATCAGTCTTTCTTTTAAGACTTTCAGCTTATTGGATGAGGCCGTATTACGCTGTAGAAGGTAATATGCTTTACTGAAAGTCTATTGATTTAAATGTTAATTATATCTAAAAAAATACCTGCACAGCAACATCTAGACTGATGTTTTCCCAAACAACTAGGCATCATAGCCTGGCCAAGTTGACAAATAACATTAACTGTCACAGATACTGGTGAACTCAGTATTTTTTGTTTGTTTAGTTTTAGTTTGATGATAATGTTATAGAACAGAGGTCCAAGGGGGCAATATTTGGCCCACCCAGGGATGCCAAAAACTGTTACAGAACAACAAGGCCTCCCTCCCCTAAGGATGGTATACTAATACCATCCGGACCACCTACTGGGCTCGTCTGTCCCCCGCCAGAGGAAAGACATCTCTCAATGCCAGAGACTTGTGAAAAGGAAAGGAAAAGTTTATTTAATGCTATACAGACTTAAAGTAGTGATCCAATGTCCCCATTAAAATATCAAAGTCCTTTAGGATACCCACAGCGCTTCCTTCTCCCCCTGCCCTAACTCCGGGTACTGTAACTCAGGAAAAGAAGCACATGTCCAGGATCCAGGCTCCTGCCACCATCTGGTGGGTCGCTGTCCAGGCAGGATCTCTAATTACTCCAAAGCCATGTGGCACCTTCTCATGGCCTACTGGCAAAGAGTTCTTTCACTCTTTTTCCAGGCAAAGTCTCTCCTGCTTCCCAGGCCACGTGACCAAAGGGAGCACCCCAAAGCCACATGGTCCTCTTCTACCAGAGCTGCAGGGGTCTGCTCTCTTGCCAAAACACCATGGTTCTTTCCTCCACCAGAGCTGTGGGGAGGGGAGGGTCGCCACTCTGGCAGAAGCCACGTGGTACTCCCCTTCACATGGCTGTGGGGGTCCCCACCGTCATGGGTTTTAAATCCCTGTTCCTCCTTTGCAGCCCCATTTCCGACTCCTCCTACAATCAGCTATACCTGCCAGCATTCCTGTATTATTCCAAGTTTACTGGGCTGCCATTGTGAGTCTGGGCAGGTGTGGCTCCCTGGCGTGGAGCCAGTCATCTCCAAGCTCTCATACAGGCACCGTAACCAGAGGGAGCAGTCCCCCAGTTCTATCTTGGGTAGAAGTCACTTCCATCCCCCTGGCTCAAAGCATGGCCCCAGCTATCTAACATATCTATGCAGCCAGTTAAAGGCTATAGATATGTTAAATGACCATGCCAGAGGTTAGCTGCAAAGCTGTTGCTGTACAAAACAGCTCTCAATAGCCCTGCTCCATGTATCCCTTCCCCAACTCACACCTATGGTGGGGCAAGGGGGAGAACATCTTAATATTTCCTGGACACCTTGAGTTCTGGACCCCATTCTAAATCCCTTTTTGGGCCCCCCTCTTGGCTGTGCTCTGTTACAATAATAAGATATGATTCAGAATGATTGAGATTTTGTTAGATTGTGAATTAGTTTATGAGAATCCACAAATTCTTTACAGTTAATATTTACTACAAGTAATAAAGTCTAACAAAATTAAGAACTTAAGCCCTGACCAGTGTTGGCTCAATGGGTTGAGTGCCATCCTGTAAACAGAAAGGTTCCTGGTTCAATTCCCAGGCAGGGCATGCGCCTGGGTTGCAGGCCAGGTCTCCAGTTGGGTGCATTCAAGAGACCACTGATCAGTGTATCTGCTGTACATCAGTGTTTCTCTCCCTTTCTTTCTCCTTCCATTTCCCTCTTTCTAAAAATAAATAAATAAAGTTAAGAACATGAAACTGTCATTTAAACAAGAATTTTTAATTAATAGAAATTCATCTCTGACTTACCATTTTTGATGGCTCCTTGTATTTGTTAACTCTTAACCTTGCTTCTGCCATTTCCTGGAATTGATAACTCCACATAATGTGTTACAAAACTGAGCCCTGTTACCTGCTAACCTGTCACTTATCTAATAGCCTGTCAAATTTGGTAAACATCATTGGGATGTAGAGTGAGGAATTCCATGAGGACAGAAGCTATCATTTAAACAAGTAAAATGACAGAATGATGAATATTGTATCTTTATTTTATGTACATGTCCCGACTTTCCATCTTCCTCCTTCTTTATCTCTAATTTAGGAGTAGTCTTCATTTGTGATCTAAAGAGAATACAAATGGTAAATTCAAGGTCTGCTGGCCAAATCCAGCCCTCCACCTTGTTTTATCCTGCCTGACATCTTGTTTCTACCCAGCAACAATGCTGAGATCCTTTCCCCTAGTTAAGGAGTAGTTACGTTTATATAGACCTAAAATTATACTTGGCCCTTTGACTCTCACAACCGTGAGGCTAATGCAGCCCCTGATGAAAATGAGTTTTACATTTACACCCCTGAAATAGACTGTATAGATCACAGAGGAATTTTACTTTGCAGAAATCTTGCCTTAGTTATATTTTCTTGTATCAGTTATTTCCAAATCACAGCTTATATAAATCTACCAGTGTTTATAACAAGGAGTGTTAATAAACAAGTTTAAGTATTCATTTAAATTCACTTAACTTTAGTACAGATACAGGTAGAGGTGTTGCCACTTTAACAAGCGGAAGAATAGGACTGTTCCTTTGCTGGGGTTAGAGGTCATTGCTACAGCCATATTTAATCTTTTATTAACCTGGATGGATTTTGCACAATCCAGATTATTTATTAAACATTCAGGGTATACTCATTATTATTTAGCAGATTCATTTGATTAAGATTTTTTTTCTTTTGTTATTAATGCTCATAATACTGGATCTTGCCTCAATCTAGAGAAAAGCTGAATGAAAAATTAAAAGAAAGAGAAACTATGTCTGCACATTTTAGCTTGTCTATGTAAATCTTCTCCAGTTTTTTTTTTTTTTGAACAGGTATCAAACAATGCTAGTTATATTATTTGCGTCTCAGCTCTAGGGTTCTGATGAAACACGTGACACGATGGGTGTGTGAAGGGCACAATGCCCAGCACTTTTCCTTGTGTTTCTCCATCATAACCAGGGCTGAATGGGCTGAGCTTCCCCCGCCCTGTGGCTGCCATGGAAATGCAGTGATGGTGCTGAATTTGTAAAAATAGAAATGGTATTACAATATTATCACCTGGGAGACCAGTGACACTTTTCATGAACTTTAGAACTTATTTTTACAGGGGAAATATTAGTATTTTCATTTTATGTGGGTTGCTCGTAACCCTCTTAGAATTTTTTTAAAAGATTTTATTTATTTTTAGATAGAGGGAAGGGAGGGAAAAAGACAGGGAGAGAAACAGTGTGAAAGAGAAATATCCATTGGTTGCCTCTCGTGCACGCCCCATCTGGGGACCTGGTCTGCAACCCAGGCATGTTCCCTGACCAGGAATCAAACTGGCAACTTTTCGCTTTGCAGGATGATGCCCAATCAACTGGGACAGGCCAGTCCAGGCAGGATTTTTTAAATGAAAGCATACACAATGTCATTTAATTCCAAATAGAGTGTTTATATGACTAATCCCATTAGTTTTTAAGTACTTTTGAGCTTTTTAGAGCACAAATGATACTGCAATCTATTTCAGATAGCATTGAATAAAGTATGTATAATTTATATACATAGGTTTTTCTTGTGTCATTTTTCTTTTGATGGTCAGAATAAATATAATAATTACTCAATTTTGGTTTTGCTTTTTGTATAACTAGAAAATGTTTTTTTCAATTATTTTTCTTCTATCCCTTTTGCTATATTGGCTTTGCATCACAGATAATACATTTAGTCATATCCCTCAGTATATTTTTGTAAACTGAAATGAATAGTTCTAAATTAAATTTTTATTGTCATTTTCCTTCCTGATGTGTGATATATTTTTGATTTTGTTTGGTTAGTGGATATTGTAAAGGAAGAATGTAAGAGTGGATTGATGCTTCTTAAGATAGAATTGGGCTTTTAATGTGATGTTTTCATTAGGTATTGTTCATGTTTCTGCTCCTTTTGTTTTCATCCTTGTTGTCTTTAACCTTACCGATCCCTTGAGTCTGCTTAATCTTCGAACTTGACTTGAATCAGTTCACTATCTTTCTCAATTCTCTCCCTCCTTGACCATTTGTAGTACTTGCCCTGCCAATCCCACCCTTGCTCACTGTAGCCATTCAGTTTATTTTCCCTGTTCCCTGGTCAACTGTTTTTTGTTTAAAAGATTTGTCTTTTAAACATTGATCTCAGAGAGAGACAGAGTAAGGGAGTATGAGGGAGAGAGAGACAGACATACAGACATTGGTTTGTTGTTTCATTTATCTATGCATTCATTGGTTGATTCTTGTGTATGTCCTAACTGGGGATCAAGCCTGCAACCTTGGCGTATCACGATAGTGCTTTAACCAACTAAGCTACCTGGCCGGGACTTCAGTTGTCTTTTTATATAGTATTGAGTCTTCTATGTTCATGTTACTTCCCATCACATTCTTTCCTACACACCATTCTCTTCCAGTACTGTCATTTGAGTTTTAAATTCTGCCAGCTTTGTCCTCCTCCAGAGTTCCTGTTTATCCTTCAGTCACAACTCAAATGCTATCTCCTTAAATGAGGTTTTCTCCACTGTCTTGGGCTAATTTAGACTCCCCTTCCCTTCTTTTCAGCCCCCACTGTGAATTTCTTTAATGTTATCTACAATTATTTGTTTCTGTACATCTCCTGTTGTGGTAGATGTTGCTAAGCCCATACCTGATGTCCATTCCCCTTCCTAACACGATCCTCATTTTGTTTGTGGAAGCAGTGTTCTTATTTCCCAAGCTTCTTGCCCATTAGATATGGACAGAAGTTTCTTTTATTTCCATCCCCCTTCTTTCTGCCAGGCCTGTTTGAAGTACTTATATATATATATATATTATTTAATTGTCCCCTACATCCATTCTCTGTGTTAGATACAATTGTTATCCCCATTTCATGTATGAGGAAACTGTTACGTAAGTATATAAAGTAAATCATCCAAGGTCTTAGTTTGTAAGTCACAGAGTTGAAATTTGAACCAGGGAGTCTGAACCTAGAAACTGGTTTTTTTAACCATGATGCTTGCTGCAATACCTTTCTGGACTGTGGAAGGCCACACATAGTAAGGGATGGTAGCATGGGAAGCTAGAAGGAGCATTGTTCCTTGAAACCAGGGAACAATGGCTTTGAGGTGTCAAATTGCCAAGGCAGCCCTGGAATACCTATTCACAGACTTCTAATTTCATAAGATAAACAACCCCCTATCTGCCTAAGGCACTGTAGCACAACCGTGTGTTACTTATAGACATACATAATCATGATAGACTCCCATGAGACTGTTAGTTCTTCCATGGCCAATTTCTATTCTTTTTATAAATTACTGTCCTACTAAAGTATTGGCGTTCAAGTGTATTAATAACACTATCTGACACTGGGCACTTTCTGGGCATCACACAGTATGTTAATTCCTTTACATATATAGTTATCTCTGTTCATGGTCACAGGAGGTAGGCACTATATCTTTTCTATGATCAAGGAAACTACCATTGTATGAGGGTCAACCTGACCCAAGGTAAAGTTGGTGATGCTCACTCATCTCTATCCATTGGCCATTGCCTTCCACTCTCAGGTGATCCTCTCTTCATGAAGGAAGAACTTCTAAGTCATACTTTCCATCAAGTATTATTTTCTTACTTTAAAGGAGATGGTGAATTTAAACAGATAAAGTAGGTCACACTAAGTGTGCCTGATACCTCCTGGGTTTTCAGTACATTTGAATTATAGTTTTGTGTTGATTACTCATAGCTATATCAAAAGTTACATTTCTAGGGATGTGAGCATTTAAAAGAAAATGAAAATTCCCTCTGAAAACTGAATGAGTTTCTGATATGAATAATTATTTCAGAGTGTTGGGAAACATGGAGGGCACCCTCCTTTGTTCAAGGATCACAAATGGTTTTCAACTGTGTATGTATAAAGTAATCTCTAATCCTAGAGTATTTGCTTCATTGATAAAATTACAAAATATTGGCATATTGGCACGTCTTTGTCAAATATTCTCATCTGCCTATTAAAATTGGAAAATAAGGTATGCATTCTAGATTTTAATCACTGTATAAGTATTTGGCAATTGCTCATTTGGTATTTCCTTATAGTTTAAGTTTAATTTAAATAATTTATATAATATCATTGTATAAATGCCAGTCCTTATTTTGGATATTAAAAAAGTAAATATAATTAAAATGTGAAACTGCCTTATTCTCTCTAAATCCTCTGTAGGCACTGTGGATCCATTCTCCTCGTTGGAATGTGAAGTGACATGGCTGCCTGGTTTCAGCTCTCCACAAAAGGGACAGTTTGTTCTTCACATTGATGAAGGAAGCACGATGCTACTAACCTGTGTTGTAAAAGTAATGATTTCCCTTGAATATGATTCTTATTTTGAGGGCCCTAAATTGGATGGATGTACATATGCTTGTAGAGTAGTTGGATATGTATACTATGTTAGTAAACACTGCATGCAATGCTTAGTTAACTGAGTTATCTTGGCATCTTTTTCGAGCCACTTCTGTACCATAAATGAAGAAATTTTTGCTTAAAAAGTGTGTTCTTATCCAGAGTTAATTTATATACATAAGACTTTTGTGCCAACAATACTAGATTGTTATTAGAGCCTGTATAAATATATAATACCGCCCTGGATGGTGTGGCTCAGTGAATTGAGTGCAGGCCTGTGAACCAAGGGGCTGCCAGTTTGATTCCCAGTCGGGGCACATGCCTGGGTTGCAGGCCAGGTCCTCAGTTGGGGGTGTGCAAGAGGCAACCACACATTGATGTTTTTCTCCCTCCATTCCTCTCTCGCTTCCCCTCTCTCTAAAAATAAGTAAATGAAATCTTTCAAAAATAAAAAATGTGTAATACCATAGGAATCACTTGAAATTAAATTATTAATTAAATTATTTCATTAATAGACACCAAAGAAAATTAGAGAAAATTATATTTTTGCCCTACTGTGTTACATTTTTAGTATTCCAGCAGTATTTTATATTTAGTATGAAATGGATCATGTACTTTACATAGCAAGGAAATATGGAAAATTCTTATTTTTATAGAATATACTTCTTGGAATAAAAATGTGAGAAAAATGAAAGCTGCACTATATAATTTTAACTTTACTTCTGTGGTAGAGCCTAGAAGGCCTTAACTTCATGCCTCTTAATTAGTAAGAATCCCCTCGTGTACCAAATTTCCCTCCCGATGTTTTTAGGTAATTTAACACAAGCCAAATGCTATTTTACTAAATCCCATATCTGTGTCTGCATGCCATGGTCATGCTCTTACATATTTTAGGTATGAAGGAGCTTATGGCATTAAGAGATAAGAGACTCATCAATTTTAATGATGGCAAGTGGCAGTCAGACGTCAGTAGGGTTTTTCCACTGCTCCGAGCTTGAAAGGAGCTGGGTCCTGCTGCTTTCATTCTTCTGTGTTTGGCAAGTTTGCTAATATAAATTTTTCTACATACTCATCTTTTGCGTATTTTTTCTGACAGATAAAAGAAGAGCAAGTTAGTAAATGTGGGCCTGGTCTTACTAATAGGTATCATTTATTGAGTAATTTCAGTGTTAAGCATGATATTCAATGCTGTCCATGTAGTATTTAATTTAATCCTCATGACAACTCTATAGGTATGTACTAACAACTCACCTGATGGATGAGAAAATAGATTATTTGAGTGCTTAATTAACTAATATAAGTTGTACTTGCAATAAGTACTCTAGCTGGAGTTTATATTCAGATCTCTCTGTCTCCATAGTCTTTGCTGTGGATGTTCTGATAAAATTTGCTTTCCTCCTCTTCTGCACTAGGATTGGTTAAGAATTACACTTTGAGATATCAGAATAGTCAGTTAGATTATTTTTGGTAAACTTTTGAAGCCCTTAAAGTTCAATGGACTGTGAAGTGTTGCTCTTAAGAAATTAAAGATGGAGCAACGTGAAGCAATTGAATAAAGTGTTCAAGTCTGTCATTGATTTATTAAGGACTTGACCCTTTCCTCTTCTGTTAGCTTTGTTTGAAAATTATCATTCCAATGACCCAAACCATGTTCTTCAAAGAATTTTAATACTACACTAAATTCTCCTAAGATAAAAAGAAATCATGTATCATAGATAAAGACAATAGAGTGTGGCGTAAAGAGCGCTGAAGGAGCAATTGGAAAATGGGCTGTGGTTGCCCTCAGCTACGCTTTGCTTTCCTGTGAAATGGAAGAGGTGAATAATATCAACTTTTCCAAAAAGTGTTTTCCGATGCACTAGTTCTGTGAAATGATTTGTGTGGGATGTGGTGAGGGAGCCCTGCACCTGAGTGGTGTGTTAATCATAGTAAACACCCTCCCCATTCTCAGATAAGCTAAATGTATGTTATCGGCATATTAAGTGCTATGAGAGGACTTCTAGTAGAAACATGCCTGGATACTGTCATTTGGCACATTATTTCCCATACTTTGGTGACCCTAGAATACTTTTCTTTTGCACGTGGTAACACTATACATAGTTGGGTAGATTATCTCTTACATCTCCTTCAATGATTAATCTATTCAATACATGACTCTCAGTCCTGAATTTACTTCCTCCATAGAGTCATCTCACTCCCCCTGCCTTCCTCAGTTCAGGAGTATAATTTAAATAGTTTATTCTATTTTCTTTTCTCTTCAGCACAGCATAAAATCTGATAATACCTCATATTTTAGAAATCCCTATGAAGCTGAAAAAATTCGAGTTACTGGTAGGGATAAAAAAAGTGTTTACTATTATTCAATTGCATTGGCCTTTCCTTCTTTATTATAAGGTGGGTGAAGCCAAGGTCTCATTTTGGGAGCCAAGGATACTCTTCTACGATAGCCCTCAAGGTTTAACAACTTGGAGGAAAATTGTTCTTCACAACGTCGGACAAACCCATGCTTTTTACAAGGTGGTGTAAAATCTTCAAATCTGGCTTAGATCAGATGGCATTTTGATTTGAATTAATTTTTTGCTATGAACACTATGGCATTATTAATAGTTTAGTCTTTATAAATTTACTGCTGCTAATTTTGAGATATTTAATCTAATATTTATCTGAGTATATTTTATCTACTTTGTTATTTACATTTCTTATGAAAGTCATTTCTCTCTCCTTTCTTTTCTCAGTCTCTCCTTATCTTTCCTTACTCCCTTTTCCCCTTTCTGTTATTTCGTTATATTGAAAAAAGATAAGTGATTTGAAGACAACATTTAAAAATATACATTGCTGATGTTACAGTCCATATTTAATGATATGCTTTTCCTTTTCTCCTCTGTTATCAGGACTTTTATGGTAGCAGCTGGGACCTAGACCTAGACTGTCCTAAAGATACTGTAGTCATAGTTGCTTCTGATTTAAATTTCACATTGGTGGGGGAGTGTTTAAAGTGATGATAGGGTTTTTTTTGTTTTTGTTTTTTTTTTACTGAAAAAAAATCTATTCAGATCTCCCAGTAGTAACAATGGAAGTTAGTGTTTGAGATCTTTCATTCCAGCTGTTATTTACATGTCTTCCTTCTGCCCCAATAAGCGAGTGAGGATACCCTTTTCTACTGTTTCTTCAGAATTAGATCAGTAAGCTATTTGTTCCCTTATTCCCCAAAATATCTTAATTTGCAGTCTCCCTTTAAATGTCAAATTTCCCTTTAAACTATTCTCGTTTAGAGGATGGTAGATAAGTCTAAACTGATCTCTGACAAACCATACCATAAAACCTTATGCTAAGTTCCTTTTCTGAATGTCAACATGATACCTTAGGCCCAGGGTGTCCAAGCTTTTGGTATCTCTGGGCCACACAGGGAGAAGAAGAGTTGCCTTGGGCCACATATTAAATACACTGCAACACATAATCACACAGAAACTCATGTTTTAAGTAAATTTACTTTTGTGTAGGGCCGCATTCATAGCTATCCTGGGCCATATGTGGTCCGCAGGCCTCAGGTCTTCAGCCTGCTCTGACAGCAGGCTATCAAAGAAATAACAACTGAGGAGGTAACTTTATCATCATGGTTCCCCACTGACTCTGCCTTCAGTTTTTATGATCAGGGAAAAGTCAAACTGTGGATGTAGCACCTAGAACTTTGGCATTTTCTCTCAGAGATAGATCTCATCTTTGTAAGTTTTGCAGTCTTGAAAACACTTCAGATAATAAACTTCACCTTCCTATTTGAATTGGAAGATACCACTGCTGAATGTTCTGTTTGCTGGTTTTAGGGTGCACATCCTTGTTGAATTTCAAACTATATGGGCATCTGGAGTTTGAAAATCAATTACAGAATCATCTTATGCCCTGTGCCTGAGGGTTTTCTCTCTAGGTAGTAGTTTGGAAGCTTTTCTATGAAAGCTTTGGAACAGTAACTTTAAAAAATAATGAACAACAAAACAAAAACAGTCTCATAGGAAGAGGCCAAAGTGATAGTGACCAGAAGGGAGGAGGTGGGTGAAATGGAGGGGAAGGTGAACATAGTCAATAATATTGCACTATGTTCGCCTGTGGCAAATTCTACCAGAATTAATGCAGTGATCACACTGGAAGTTATGAAAATGTTGAATCACTATATCATACATGTGAAACTAATATAACACATATAAGACTATATATCAACTACACTTAAAAAATTGGAAAGGATAATACAGCATTTCTGCAAATTTTCAATTACAGGTTCGCAGAAACAGTCTTTTGTCTGTGCTTAATATTGTTCCACCAGAAGGAATAATTCCATTTGGGGGGCTAAGTACTATTTATATGACCTATACACCTATCACAACAGACAAATTTCAAGCAAGAGTAAAGGTACGTTTATGTATGTGTGCCTCTGCATGGTGTATATGTCTACGTGGATTGGTTTGGTTGTTTAAGATATTTGTAATGGTAAGTATAATACTGTAACATGTAAACATGTTTATTTTTGGAAAGCTTGTTCTAATGATTTCTAATGAAAATGGCTTCTAATGATATGATAGTAAAGAGTATTTTTAAAAATTGCTATTTTTTTTTAGCAATTGAGTTAGCTCTAATGAAGTGCAGATTTTAACAATCTAAAAGAAGAGCAACCTTACCTATATCAGCTATTATAAAAATGGCTAGCAGAACTTGGCAAGAGGATTTGTAGAAAATATTTTGGGTAGAAGCTGGCAATGGAAATTTTTACTAAATTGGAATGAATACCTTTTATCAACACTAGGCATTTTTCACATTAAATTGGATTTGTATTTGGTAACTCTAACTTGTGACAAGCCCTCACTAGTCACAAAGCAAAGGATTTTGTTTCATGGCATTAATTAGAAATCTTAGGAAAAAATGATCAATTTTGGAATGCTAATTCTAAATAGCTTTAATGACTATATGAATTATATGCAAATTCTATATAATGTTAACATCTATATTTTAATGTGCACATCAGTTGTTTTACTATTTTATGTTCTAGGAATTATGTAAATGAAAAGCTATTACCTTGATTATAGGGACTTCTCTGTGTTCATTAAACAGAAGAAATAAAACATGTAAGACCAGTCTGTAATAAATGTTATTTATTATACTCATAGAATACTCTTGATCTTCAGTTTGGTGACCAACAGTGCACATTTACTTACATTGAAAATAATATGTACACTGTCAACAGATCAAAAATCAATAGCTTTAGAGGTATCCCCCATTTTTATCCTTCAGTTTCTCATAATAATTTTTAAATAATATGTAGCTTAATATAATAAACACCAATTTGTCTGGCTCCCAAATAAATAACCTAAGAATTGTATCTTCTGTAGAGAAATATGTATTGAAATATGTTTTATAAATTATATGTTGTGGCATATAGTCTGAGATTTTGGCAGAACTTTTTTTTACGTAGTATTCTGAAATAACCTGAAAAATATGGCCACTAAAGTCCATATTTTACTAAAAGATCAAGTTCTGCTCTATTTTAGAGGAGAATGCTGTTTTTACAAAGCTTACCTTTTTAACAGTGTAATACAATGAAATTTGCTTATTCATTCATTCGACATAGTCTCTGTGGTATATGCTAGGGATGCTAAATAAAACAAGGAAATATACACCTAAATTCTTATTTCACTATCTTAATTTTCCTGGAAACTGTTGAGTGTTCAGATACATCTTGGTTCAAGTTTCACACTGCTACTTTCAAGTTTTGTGACCCCAAGAAAAAGATAAACTACTTGGCCTCTCTAAAGCTTAGTTTTCCTCACTTGGAAATTATATTATTAGTAGTAGTAACCTCATAGAATACTGAGGATTAAAAAAGGAGATAATGAATTTAGCTCCATACTTGATCCATATACTCAGCAATTTTTAGCTGCTCTAATTATAGTGGTGGATATTAGTCTCTTCCTATGGAAAGAAGTATGTTTGCACTCAGTTTCCTGTTTCTTTTAATTTTAATAATCCATTGAAATTACGTAAATACAGAAAGGCCACAGAGCATTTGAGGCAATAAGGTCAATTCAAATGGGTAGAATTCTGTGGTCAAATTCACAAGCTGTCCTCTGATCCTACTTGCGGTAGAGGTTTTTGAAGAGTTGAACACTCACTCCTCTTAGGAATAGCAATACTAAGAGATCTCGTGACATTTATAATAAGTTATGATTATTTAAATTATGCAGTGTTACATAGATGCCAGATACAACTTCAGCAGTGTATATTTTAATGTGGTTTCTACCAAGTTTTATATTTTTTCCTAAATACTAGATTGCTATTCGCCGTGGAAACGACGTAGAAATTAGGGTTAGTGGAAGTGCTGAAGTTGCTGATGTTGAAATCAAACCGGTGAGTGTGTTACCTATTTGTGTATTCAGTTTATCACCATGGTGATTTTCATTTGCTGTATGTCCCTAGAGTGTCCATTTTTTATGTGAGAAAATTTTATTATGTAGTAATTTGACCCAGAAATTAATAGATGTAATGTAAATAAGTGATGAAGCAGAATATTAAATAAAGGTTTGAGAATTCACCACTGAACTGACCTGGCTGGTGTAGCATAGTGAATTGAGCACGGGCCTGAGAACCTCTCCCTCTCTCCTTCCCTTCCTCTCTAAAGATAAATAAATAAAAATCTTAAAAAAAAAAAGAATTCACCATTGAACTTAAGTTTCAGAGCACTACCAGTACCACTCAATCACCTGTCAGCTTCATCAGTATCCTACTGCTTTTAAGAGATAACCCCTTTCTTAATTTTGTGATAATTTTCTTAATCTTTTTTCCTACTTGGTTACTGCATGTATATGAATTCCTTAACCATTCAGTGGTTGGTTTAGTTTTTCATTTTTCAGCTTTATAACAAAAATGTAAAGTCTTTGCTGTGTTGCTTTTAATTAGTGTTTCCAAAGGTTATCTAAGTGGTGTGTTGCCGTATTTTGTTCATTATCACCACTGTTTAATAGTTCATCATGTAGACATACTATAATTTATAGGCTCCTTCTGTTGTCCATAAATTAGGTGTTTCTGGTTTTTTTTTTATTACAAACACTATACCTATTACAGTTCAGATACATACCTTCTGAGGTACTTATGGGAGAGTTAATTTGGAGTAGAGTTGCTGAGACATTGAATGTATGCGTGTTTGACTTCACAATATAATTTCTACTTGTTTGTTCTTGAGTTTTTATTGATTCACATTCCATTGCTCTGTACGTTGCATTGTAAGGCAATATTTGCCAGTCTATGGACTGACTATAAAGTGATGTCTCACTGGTTTTGATTTGCATTTTCGAAATTATAATTCTACTTATCTTTTTTTTGTTTTGTATCCTAATAAAATTTTGTTCTGCAATTTATAGAGTGCAGACACACATGCTTTTTGTGGGGGAGGACAGCCTTTCAGGAATTAGGTCTGCCCTCATCTACCCAGAGAAACTTACCCTGATCCTTCAAAGCAGACCTGTATGCTTCTCTATTATGACATTTATAAGATGTTACGAATATCTTCAACTCTGGGGATGTGTTCATTATAGCAATTGTCATATTATTTTCTAGTTATCTGCACTTTCCTTTTTCTCTTTCAGTAGTACCATAGCACTTAGCACCATTCTGATGCTTAACTAAATTGAGAAGAAATGAATGAGGATGCTGGTTGCCCCAGGCAGGCCTTACTACTAGTCTGCACTTTAAGGGCATCACCACAGTTCTATGGTCTGGCTTTAAGTTATGATTTTCTAAACTTTATTTTGTTCAGTATTGAAGGCATTAGAAGTTCACATAGACGGACAGATATTAAGTTAGCTAGTCTAAGACTATGGTAACCCCTGGAGATTAAACCTTGGAGTATCAGTGCTTTTTCCATGGCTGTGGTGTCCCTCCTTGAACAATATTAGACAAGCTTGACACTTTCATTACTTTATTTCCTCATGCTAAAGATATTGGTGGCAGGCTTTTTATGTTATGGTACAACTATGCAATTTATAGGACTTTACATTGATAAATATTTATTATTTCCTAGTTATCTTAGGACTTGAAACATAGCTGCCTGGCTGCCTTTAAAAACAATATTCTAGTATCATCAGGTATTGTCAGCAATACATTTGACATGTGTGTGGCACTGACTGTGAGTCTTAGTAACAATTAGGAGATTCCATCCAAATGTGCAAATGGACAAGGCCACAATGGGATAAGAGGAGTCTCTTTTTTGCATATACAAAGCATCAGACTTTCATTACCCAATTTGTATTTTACAGATTTCACCTGTACAACTGGGTTAATATTTTAAGTGAGACCAGTGGCCAGTTGACCATAATTAAGTATTTTCCTTAGCATTAGAATACTATTGCCTCTTTCTCTTTCAATACTGTATGTAATTCTTTTTTTAAATGATTTTTATTAAAGTCTCAAGAAGTAGTCTCTGGGGACTGAAGGGATGTTACATGTAATTGAACAACATATAATAGTTCAATTACCATTGTCTCCATTTTTCCACCATTACTCTCCCCTGCCCTACCCACCCCTCCACTTCAACATTCAATCCTCCCCCATCCCATTGTCTTTGTTGTTTGTTGATTTGTTTCTGATGGCCATTCTGACTGATATAAAGTGGTATCTCATTGTGGTTTTAATTTACTTCTCTCGGATGGCTAGCGATGCTGAGCATCCATTCATATGTCCCTGGGCCTTCTGTATATCCTCTTTGGAGAAGTGTCTGTTCAGATCCTTTGCCCATTTTTTTAATTGGATCGTTTGTCTTCTTTTACTAAGGAACTGTAGAGTATATATAGTAACTCCACCAGAGGAACAGATTCTGTAGAGTTTTGTGGGCTGGCACACCCTGACACATAAGGTCAAGTTAAGATACATTCAATTCCCTATATATTTAAGCTAAGTGTCAGTTGCTAGGGATGCAAAATGAATTAGGCTTAACGTCCGCTAAATAAATGGACTCTATGATGGTGTAATGTAAGTAAATATAAAGAATAGAAGTAGTCTCAAGCAGTGTAATTAATTTCAGTTTCTCTAACTGGGGATTGAAGGATGCATAATATTTTATCAGGCAATTATAAGTTAGCAAAAGGCCTTCATGATGGAGAGACACATTTATAAAGATACAGAAAGGTGAAACATCAGGTATTGGTTGGAGATGACAAGTCATAGAGCTTGATGAAGTATGAAGTGATAGTGTGAGAATGAAGCTAGGTGAGGCTGGAACATGAGGCAGGGGAAGATCATGGTGAACTTTGTGAGCCCTCCTAATGAACTTGGACATTCTCCTGTAGATGAAGGAGAATCATCAAATTTTAAGTCATAAAGCAGTGTGGTCATATTTTCAATGAGCTTCATTGCGACTTAGTTTTGGAGGAGAGAATTGGAGGAAGTCAGAATCTAGAAATGAGATGAAAAGAAATAAGTTACTAATTTCATTCATTATAATTACAGTAAGGATAAGAAGTGAAGAAGGAGGCAGCATTAATGGTATTTGGTAACTGATTACATATAGGACCTGGAGAGAGGAAGGAAAGAGATGTGACTAATTTTTACAGAGTATTGTAGTTAATGTCTTTGGTGAACATAATAGTATAATTTTTATTGATGTATAATGGACATCTAACACTATGTTCATATCAGCTGTACAACATTATGATTTGATTTGTATATGTTGCTAAATGGTTACTACAATAAGTCTAGTTAACATTTGTCACCAAACATAATTACAATTTCTTTAAGATCTACTCTCTTACAGTATAATTTTTAGTTTACATTATTCTCATAAACTATTACACAACTTTTTCATTATTTTTTTATTTTTAGAATGTATTTTTCTTCAGTGGAACCTTTATTGGTGGTACCCAGGTTATTCCATTTATAGTCAAAAACAAAACTATAACACGTGTCAGAGTGGAGTTTAATCTAGAAGGACGTCCTCGTTTTTCAATGAAGTTTAAAAATGAAGCAGGTATAAATTTTATACTACAATGATATTATTGTAAAAGTAAAACAGTTTTAAGTTGCTCAAAGGTATAATGTTAAAAAATATCATAAAGCAAGGGAATTATTCTTAACTATTTTTAATGATTCAGTGCATGTTTCTCTTATACTCTATAATCTATTATGATTTTGTTTCTAGAAATACATCAATATTAATATCATAACATTTGGTAGTACATGATTATATAACTGTACTTATTAATTGATTTAATATAAGTTAGGTATGTTATGCATAAGGATATACTATAAATGAAAATCAAATTATTAATTTCTAATTTTAATAGCTCATTTTCCAAGATAAATGTCCTTGGAAAGTTCTCTATATGTTTACTCATGATTTTGGTAGTTTTATGTTTTTTCCTTTCATATTTTTATTGTTGTTCAAGTACAATTGTCTCCACTTTCCACCTACCACCCTTCCCCTCCCCACCCACCCCCTCCTTCCACCCTCAATCCTACCCCACTTTGGCTTTGTCCACAGGTCCAAGTCCTTTATACATGTTCCTTGATGACCCTTCCCCTTCTTTCCCCCCTTATCCCCCTATACCCTCCCTCTGGTTACTATTGTCAGTTTGTTCTTTATTTCAATGTCTTTGGTTATATTTTGCTCACTTGTTTGTTTTGTTGATTAAGTTCCACTTATAGGTGAGATCATGTGGTGTTTGTCTTTCACCGCCTGGCTTATTTCACTTAGCATAATGCTCTGCAGTTCCGTCCAGGCTATTGCAAAGGGTAGGAGCTCCTTCTTTCTTTCTGGTACACGGTATTCCATCGTGTACCCCTGGTTTTCGATCCACTCATTTACTGACAGGCACTTAGGCTATTTCCATTACTTGGCTATTGTAAATAGTGCTGCTGTGAACATTGGGGTGCATAGGTTCTTTTGAATTGGTGTTTCAGGGTTCTTAGGGTATAATCCCTGCAGTGGAATTGCTGGGTCATAAAACAGTTCCATTTTTAGTTTTTTTAGGAAATTCTGTACTGTTTTCTGCAGTGGCTGCACCAGTCTACATTCCTACCAACAATGTACTAGGGTTCCCTTTTAAAATTAAGTTGTAAAAACTATGCACTTTTATAAGCGCATCTTATTTGTTTACTCCAGGGGTTCATATATTAAGACCTGTGGGCTAAATTTGGCCTGACACCTGCATTATAAATAAAGTTTATAATTAGAACACAGGCACATTTATTGGTATTTTGTTTATGGCTGCATGCCTCTATAATTGTAGAATTGAATAGCTGTGACAGAAACCATGTGGCTTGCAAATGCTAAAATATTTACTAACTGGATCCTTATTAAAAAGTTTGCTCAGCATTGGTTTAGTCATTTTTTTCTTCAATAAATATTTGTTGAATGCCAATTATAGGCTTGATACTACACTTTGAGTCTATAAAGATAATGACATATCTTACATTTTCTCAAGAAATGAACAGTAAATTTATTAGTCAAGATCTCAATAGTAAACAGATGATTCACTAAAAGAGTTTAAGTAATGAGGTTTTAACAAAGGGCTTATCTATGAAGGTGGGAGCCAGGTTGAAAGAAACCAACTAGGGATGGAAGCTGCCACTATCTTTGGGCCTGAAGGAGAGAGAGGAGGCAAAATATTATTGGAG
Organism: Artibeus jamaicensis; assembly: GCF_021234435.1. NCBI lineage: Eukaryota > Metazoa > Chordata > Mammalia > Chiroptera > Phyllostomidae > Artibeus > Artibeus jamaicensis. The sequence goes on along the minus strand of NW_026522028.1, from coordinate 923,393 downwards.
CCCTGTGAGTGGTGGAACTATGAAAGATGGACCCACTTAAAGAGCTATAGTTCTAAAGGAATGAAGCCGTTGCCATAACTATAGCCAAAGCTGTGAAGACATAAGGGCATAAACACCTCTTAACCATTCATATCCTGCTGGTGTCTCCCTGTGGTTGAACCAAAGCAGAGGCAGAGGTGCAAGGGGGCCTAGCTGAATCCACCTACAGAGGTCAGGCCAGAGTAGAACAGAGAAGAGAAAGATGGCTCTTTGATCTAGGTGACAAATGGAGACCACCTATAACAGTAGGTGAGGAGGATTAAGAATGTGATTATTGTCATATAATATGGTAGACACTATAAGACAAGTCAGTGCATGGTGCTAAGGGAGCATATACTATGGAAAACTAGCCAACAATCAGCAATAAGGGAAGATATTTTGGAAAACTTGATGTGTAATTTGAGTCTTGAAGAATGAGGAGGAGATACACAAGAAAAGGGGATGTATGAAGAAATTCAAGTAAAAACCTAGAGATGAACCAGCATGGAAATAGTTCAGGATATCTAGAGTATAGGGAGACAGGACTGAAGGGGTAAGTGAGACTGAGGTTATAAAGGGTGTAGATGTTAGGCAGCTCCATTAGAGGATGTATATCCATGCAATGGTGTGATGAAGCTCACACTTTACAAGTTTTCCTTTTGCAAAGGGGGAGAAAGGCTCTAACTCAGTTACCACATGGACATGGGTATTAGGGAAGAGGAGAAAGTGGCGAATTACTCCTGGTTTTTGATTCCAAGAGGTGGCTGACTAGAGGTACACTTCAAAGTTGATGTGACACAGGAGGAGCCCGGTCAGGTGAACATCCTGTGTTTGAGGAGACTGTGGAATAGCCCAGGAATAATAACAGTAGGCAGTTGGAAATAAATATGTAATTTATGTTCATTTTTCCCAAAAAATCTAGGTGTTGAACCTTTGATGGTTTTAACACTTCACTCTCACCCACTGGCCCGTATACTTTTATGCACTTTGTTCAATAAGATCACAGACTCTCCTTGGTTATTTGGTGGAGCTAGTCTGTCTGCAAAGTGCCCTTCTTGCCATGATTTTGCCTTAGCATAGCTCAAGCCTCTCCTCTAGACCACTGTATCAGCTTTTCAAATGCTTTCTCTGCCTCCAACTGCTTCTCCTCAGACTTATTCCAGACTGGTCCCCTTAAAGCAGAGATCTTACCACACCTCCGCTTAAAAAGCTTTGCAGCTGATGCAGCCTAAGAAATATGGAAGCTGATCTTACTAATTAAAAATGTGCAGTAAAGTTCATACTTAAAATACCCTGAAAATATATCTGATTATTATCAAGTTTTGAACACATAAATGCCCTTTGTTGGCAAATTATATTAGGCATTTTCCATGATAGCTTCAGGGTCATTTTGCAGAGCAACTTATAGGAGAGGAAAGGTGGAAATGCCTTTGGATAGGACATCGCTTTGTCTTTCCAGCCCCCTATCCAGCCTCCAGATTCTCTTCTGCATTTCCTCCCAATGGCATTGGGCTTCCCTTCCAGGATGTTTCCTCTTCTGCTGTCCCTGCCACCTGAGATTCTGCCTTTGATAATAAATTAGCTTTAACCTCCTGTGTCCTATGGGTCATTAGTCCCATTCCCTACCTTCCATTCAGTTGTGTGAAATTATTTTAAAAATCTTTTCTCCCTTAGGACATTGTGTAAGTTTTCTTATAGAAATAACCAATGTCATCCTCTTATTAAAAAGGACTGTGTACCCATTATTCCCCCCTAGTATGCTGTGAGCTCCATAAGATTAAGAACTGCATTTACACTTCTTGTTATCTATTAGAGTTGTCCAGTATAGTGCTCTGCATGCTATAGGCACTCAAGAGATATTTATTGAAGCTATCTTGGATGATTGCATCTTATCAACTATATGTTTATATATGCTCCAATTGTATTTATGAATATTGATTTATTTATCCATTGCCATTATGTCTTCGATGTTCTAGACATACATCTATTCTACATGGATATTCTTTGCTGCATATTGTCTGCATCTTTTCCCACAGCACTGACAGTATTTGTATTATATAAACTTGATGTTTTTTTGTTCATTTGTTTAATGGCTTTTACATTATATATCAAGATGAGTGAAATTGAATAGGATGAAGGAGGGTAGAATGAGTTACTGAAGTTCGTTTCTGGACAGGGATAATTGAAATTATTACCATTCCTTGGCATAATCCAAAAACTGTAGGGAGAAAAAGGGATTTTAAAACTTGTTAAGATGAAGAAAGATGTTCTACCCTAACATTTGATCTTTCGGGAAGTGGTTTTAGAAGTTATTTTAAGTGGTTATAATTTTTGAGCCTGAAGTTTACATTACTGTTGGACATTTGTTTTTGTATCTTCACACAGTGTTTTTTTATATGGAGTGATTCCATTTTGTCAAAAACTTTACTTATATAAAATTGTGTTTCTCTTCTTTGTGCACTGAGTTTAAGGCATCACAGGAGGTCTGAGTCTTCCCTGTTCCATCTGCTCTGGAAAGGGTGTCTCCCAGCTTTCTCAGACCTCAGATTAAGTCAGTTATATAAACTTGGCCTTTATTCCTTTCTGCATTCATCTGAATAGGACTGTGATATTTTTTTTTGCTGATTCAATCAATGTATGTTTGCTTCATGTTTGGATATTAGTTTTGCTGACTAGAATTTTGGTATTCAGAGCAATTCTTTAAGCTAGCAACCTTATGTGGCCCTGCACAGATATTTTAGCAACTGCTTTTTTGATTGCTAAGGACACATTGATGGGGTTTCTCAGTGTTTTCATTTCCACATTTAACAATGGTGTTATAGATATGTATCTGGCTCCTTTTACATGTACTTTTTTCTGTCTTACAGGGAACTACACAGACCCCGATCGTCCTAAACTGTATTGTATAGAGATAGAGGGAAAGAAATCTATGCAGTGTGGCATAGCATTTTCTCCCGATGAAGTAAGTTCAACTTTCAATTACTGAAATTACTGGGCAGTGGTGGTATTACAGATAATGGTAATCAAGAAGCTATCACAGATCACCTAAGCTCTTTTTGTAGTAGGTCTTTTGCTGACTTGTGATCATGCCTGGGTGTACCCTTTAATTCAGTAAAATGATTGCCAGAGATGTCTGTCTCATGCTTGTGGAGTATCTCAAGCAGCACACAGGGCACAGCCAAGGAGCCCAGGGTCTTGTTGTCCCAGTCATGCTATCTAGAAAACTCAAGAGACAACATGTATGAAGGAGAGGGAAGTTGAGGCTAACCCCAAAATCACTTTTATTTGAGCCAGTGTGTCCTTTCTACTTATATTTAAATGGAGTATGCTTAATGGTCTTGGAATCACTACCTGAAATTATTATAGATGTGCTACAAAGATTTAGGAGGGGTTGCTATGATATTGGTTCCTTTTACAGTGTTCCTTGCATTTAGTGATTTAAAAACCACAACATCAATAGTAAACAAACAATCATGGAAAACACCTTTCCTGGAATGCGCCCAGGGGAAAGGGTAGCAATGGCAAAATTTTAGGGGAAATCTGTGATATATTCTTGCTTCGAAGGTTCTGCAACGGAAGTGCCAAGGGGAGAGCTTCTTTCTACCCATGATAGTTAAGGCATGGTGGTACATATTCCTAAACAAGAATCAAACTTCCATGTGGCAATTAAAATCTAAGACTATGTCAAAACAATTTGTATTTCAACATAACTAGCGTAATGCCTTGTACCCAATAGGTATAGAAAACAAAATGAAGTAAGTGAAAATAATTAATCACACAATAAGAAAGGGTGTTGAATGCTAAGTGCTATCTTTAATGGTCCATTTATTAATAATGGTACTGAACTACTAAGTGAAAATAATTAATAACATAATAAGAAAGGGTATTAAATGCTAAGTGCTATCTTTAATGGTCCATTTATTAATAATGACACTAAATTACATAGTTTACTGAGATTGAAAATTTCTTCTTACTGAGATTGAAAATTTCTTCTAGGAATAATAATAGCTTTATTTCACTTTCAGGAAAAAAGTAAACAAACTTTGAGGACATTTTTAGACTTAAGAAAATGCTAAAGATAATTTTGTCTTCCTAAGTGCAATACATTAGTGGGGCTCTGCTTGGTGGGCTTTGTGTATGTGTGATTCACATGAAATGATACTGTCTACAGAATTTAGACAGGCATAGATGATAAAGTAGCAGAGGCTACTTTTCTGACATTAAAGAAAATGAAAATCTTTGTATTTCTTACACAACATTAAGTGTACTAAGATGTATACTATACTAGATTCAATTTCCATAGGTTTGGTGTAAGGTAATTATTCACCTGCATTAATGAACAGTGATATTTAGATAGATACTGTTTAGCAAGTTTTCAAGAAGAGAGAGAACATCTTTGCTGTTTTGAAAATCATCTTATGACATTTTTCAATCAAATAATTTCTTAATGTGTCTATTTTAGTCAGTCTATTGTCTTTATATAAACTGGTCTATCCATAAGTATGTAACATCTACATCTTAAGAGTAATACTTAAGATCAGGATTTCTGTATATAAAATAACATGCATTTAAATTAAAAATTTTTTATCCTAAAAAAAGAAAATCATCTTATGAATATTTTTGGTTTAATTTGGCTTATCAGAATACAAATATTATTTAGATTTTCTGTTAACCATTTCAGCAAGGATTTTAAAGTTCATGAAATACCATTAAGATAGTACAATTATTTATTGAATAATACATTCCCTAATTTGTCTTTCTAATTTAGACGAAAAGCATAATTAAATTATTTGAAGAGATTCAGAGGATGCTTCTTCTCAATTTTTCTAGTATTGTAGTATCTATCTGCAACAACTTGTATTATAATCTTGCATATCAATGATATTCTCTTCCTGATTGTTAAACTTTAAAGCTAAAATTAAATACAAAGTTTAGAAAAGCAGGCAGAACATATAAACTAATAAATTATAATACTTTTTTACAATGATCCCTGGTTATATTTTAGGGTATCTGTTTTTTCTACTCACTTTCTCTGTTCATATATATATATATATATTTCTACAGCTGTAATTGTAATAAAATAATAGTTTATGAACAAATTTCAACCTCTATTTTTATTACATTTATCAATTAAATTGTCATGAATTGCTTTTTGTCTCATTAAGTATTCTAAATACAATTTCTTTTTTTAGGGATGAATATTGTGGTTTTTTTAAATATGTTTTATTGATTATGCCATTAAAGTTGTTCTATCCCCCCCTTCATTCCCCTCCACCTTGCACACCCCCTCCCACCATTCCCCCCCTTTCATTTATGTCCGTGTGTCAAAAGTTCTTTAGCTTCTTTATTTCCCGTACTATTTTTGTCCTCCCCCCCTGTCTATTTTCTACCTACTGTCTATGCTACTTAGTCTCTGTACCTTCTCCCCCCTTCTCCTCCTCCCACTCCCCTGTTGCTAACCCTCCATGTGATCTCCATTTCTATGGTTCTGCTCCTGATCTAGCTGTCCTCTTAGTTTGCTTTTGTTTTAGGTGTGGTTGTTAATAACTGTGAGTTTGCTGTCCTTTCACTGTTCATCTTTTTTATCTTCTTTTTCTTAGATAAGTTCTTTTAACATTTCATATAATAAGGGCTTGGTGATGTTGAACTCCTTGAGTTTGAACTTATCTGAGAAGCTCTTTATCTGCCCTTCCATTCTAAATGAAAGCTTTGCTGGATAAAGCAATCTTGGATGTAGGTCTTTGGATTTCATGACTTGGAATACCTCTTTCCAGCCCCTTCTTGCCTGTAAGGTCTCTTTTGAGAAATCAGCTGACAGTCTGATGGGAACTCCTTTGTAGGTGACTGTCCCTTATCTCTTGCTGCTTCTAGGATTCTCTCCTTCATTTTAATCTTGGCTAATGTAATGATGATGTGCCTTGGTGTGTTCCTCCTTGTGTCCAACTTCTCTGGGACTCTGAGCTTCCTGGACTGCCTGGAAGTCTATTTTGTTTGCCAGATTGGGGAAGTTCTCCTTTCTTATTTGTTTAGATAAGTTTTCCACTTGTTGCTGTTCCTCTTCCCCTTCTGGTACCCCTGTAATTCAGATGTCGGAATGTTTAAAGATGTCCTGAATGTTTCTAAGGCTCTCCTCATTTTTTTTTTTTGAATTCTTGTTTCTTCATTGGTTTCTGTCTGGTTGTTTTTTTCTTCTTTCTGGTCCACTCCATTGATTTTAGTCCCAGTTTCCTTCCCGTCACTATTGTTTCCCTGTGCATTTTGCTTCATTTCACTTAGTGAAGTCTTCATTTGTTCCTCTAATTTGTGACTAAAATCAACCAGTTCTGTGAGCATCCTGATCACCAGTGTTTTGAACTGTGCATCAGATAGGTTGGCTATCTCTTGGTCACTTAGAAGTATTGGCTCTGGGGCTTTGAGCTGTTCTTCTTCTTGAGCCATAATATTTTGGTCTATTTGCGCTTGTTACATATGAGGTGCAGAGCCTTAGGTCTTCACCAGGACAAGGCAACCCACATTGCTGGGTTGTGATATTGTATGTGGGGGCGGGGTCGGAGAGGGGCAATGGCATTTTTTTTCTGCTCTCTCTCAGATTTCAGTCCCCTCTGCTACTTCCCACAAGCAAATAGGGCCCTTCTGATGCTAGTTCCCAGATGTGTGGGCTTTTGCACCCTCCAGACCCCTGTGGGTCTCTCTAACAAACTCTCTGTGAGCCTGGGAGCCTCTCCCGGGCACCTCGACCCCTGAAAGTTTTTCCAATCAGTGCTTTTAGGCTTTATTTTTCTGTGCTGGGGCCCTGGGTTGCATGGTCTGTCTCACTGCTTGCTCCTTCGCCTGGGTTTTCTGCACACGAGTGTGTGACCACAGTCAGCCAGCTGCCTTAGGCCCTCACTGGGTCTGCCAACCGCCACCTGCACACCTGGGTCGGTCTGGCCACTTTTTCCTGGCATCCCGCTGACTCCACTTCTCTTACTGGTCTGGATGAATGGTTTGTTGTTGTCGGACTTCAGTACAGTTTAATTTTCTCTGTTTTGGTTGCATTCTGGTTTTTACATATTTGTTGTTCATAAACTTGGTTGTGCGCGGAGGTACAGTGTTTCCACCTATGCCTCCATCTTGGCCGGAAGTCTGAATATTGTGTTTTATAGCTATACTATGTATAGTTACTTAACTAACTCATCCTTCTTACTGAAGACATAAGATCATTGCATTTTTTGTTTTTATAAATGATACTGTAACAAACATCCTTGCAGACAAAAGTTTGCTTTCACATTGTGTGTTTTCATTATATCTTTGTAGAAATGGAATACTTTGGTCAAACTCAATGCATGCATTTTAGGCTATTGATAAGTATTATCAAGTTGTTTCCGGAAAGGTTATGCCAGTTATATTATCCACCCGTAACAATGTAAAAATGCTGTTCATTGTCTTTTTTCCTTGTACAACTAGGTTGTATCAGTGATATATGTATGCATATATAAAGTTCAGTCAACCTGATACATGAAAGATGTGTTTTAAATTGCATTTCTGATTCTTTTTGTATAACAAACTACCTTACAACAGTAATGATCTATTTGTTAATAAATTGGCTCCATTGGTACTATTAAAATTCTGTTAACTCTCTGGTAAGATAAGTAGCCTCTGTTCTTTTTTTCCCAAATATATTATTGGCCATTTTTTTGTTTTTATTTTTCCTGATAAATTTGGAATCAATTCTCAAGTTTATGGCTAAAAGTTCTATGGCTATTTTGATTTGTGTTGCCTTACATTAATATGAGATTTGGAGAGAAGTGATTTTTATATAAAACTGAGCTTTCTTCTCAGAAATAAGATATTCCTCCTACTTTATGAAAGCATTTTATGCTCGTAGTAAAGTTCAGGTTTTATGTGTTTTTATGTTCTTATATATTGAAAATAAATGATATTGATGTAGTGGACTGCCTGTTTTACTTTAAACTTTACTTTTAGTTATCCTTCAATTTGTTTTAGATTTTTCAGGAATACTCTTTTTTTTTTTTTTTTTTAGATTTTATTTATTTATCTTTAGAGGGGAAGGGAAGGAGAGAGGGAGAGAAACATCCATGTATGGTTGCCTTTTGTGCGTCCCCTGCTGGGAACTGGCCTGCAGGGAACCGGCCTGCAACCCAGGCATGTGCCCTGACTGGGAATCAAACCACAATTGTCTGGTTCGCAGGCCCATGCTCAGTCCACTGAGCCACACAAGCCAGGGCAGGAATACTCTTATAGACTACAGATATTATTGTTTATCTCTTCTATTTAATAATTACATATTTTCTATGACTGGTGTGGCACAGTGGATTGAGCACCAGCCTATGAACCAAAGGGTTGCTAGTTCAATTCCCAGTCAGGGCATATGCCTGGGTTGCAGGCCAGGTCCCCAGTAAGGGGTGTGTGAGAGGCAACCACACACTGATGTTTCTCCCCCTCCCATTTTCCCTTCCTTCCTCTCTCTAAAAAGTAAAAAATTAAAAAAATAAAAATAATTATAAACTTTACCTATTTTTAATAATATATTATGTAGAATTTCCAGAACAAGGTCAAAATATTTTTGGTTTATCTTATTCCTGATTTTCTGTGGAGTAATATAGTATTTTAAGCCCATGTTGGGAAAGATGTTTCTAGCACTAATTTAAACACAAATTTTAATCCTGAATTTATGTAAATTTTTAAATCTCATTAAATACTTATATACCACCATAGTTTTTAAAGAAGGAAAAACATGATATCTAGTTCAACAATATATTTGTAGCACTAGTATATTTTTTAGAACACATCAAGCAGTTCTATTCAATCAATGAATTAAATCATAGTGAATAAATCTGAACATTCACTTCTGAGAACTTGTTCTGTTGTTTCTTTTGGATACCTAAAATTGGAATTGATGAAGAAAAGGGATGTGCATTTTAGTTATTGGTACATATCAATCTATTTATATTACTACCACAAAAGTTCTATCAATTTACAATTCTATCAATAATCATCATTTAAAAGTATTTATTAGGCATCTATCAAATATCATGCATTATTCTTGACCTTGGGGTTATAGTAGAAAGCTTTTATCTTATTGTGGTCACATGCTGCCTTTCCTTCACATTTTCTTCTTTACTCTGGGTATTATCATTTGCCAATATAAAAGACATATGACCAATGTCCAATATATCTGTTTTTCTTTTGTCACTGGTTCTTTTTGGTTTCATATCTAAGAACCTATTACCTAACCCAAGTTGTGAAGATTTCTATGTTTGCTTCTAAAAGTTTTATAGTGTTAGCTCTTACGTTTAGCCTATGATCCATTTTGAATTGTTTTCATGTGTGGTGTAAGGTAAGCAGCCACCTTTATTCTTTTGAAGTGATGTCCTTTTCTTCCAGGACTGTTTATTGAAAAGGTTAGTTGTCTTTAAATTCTCTTGGCACCCTTGTCTAAACTTAGGTAAACAGAGATGTAACACTTTGTCTCTGGACTTTCAATTCTGTTCCACAGATCTGTACATTCTTATTCTAATAACAGTGTCTTCATTACTGTAGCTTTGTAGTAATTTTTGAAATTGGAAAATGTGAGTTCATCAGTTTTATTCGCCTTCAGTATTGTTGGGCAATTTGTGTCCCATGTATTTCTATATGAATTTGAGGACTACCCTGTCAATTACTACAAAAAAGAAGCAGGGAATTTGATATGAATAATAAAGCATCTGTGTAGATCTATTTGAGGAGTACTGCCATCTGAACAACATTAAGTCTTCTTCTAATCCATGAACATAGGATGTTTTTCCATTTATTTAGGTCTTCTTTAATTCCTTTCAACAATATTTTATAGTTTTCAGTGTATAAATTACCCATTTCTCTATTAATTTTCTTGTAAATGATTACTTTTGATGCTATTGTAAATAGGATTGTTTTCTTAATTTTATTTTCAATTTTTTCATGCCAAGTATATAGAAAAACAATTTTAAACATGGATGTAGAATTGTGCAAGCATGTTGAACTTACTCATTAGTTCTAACAATTTGTTACTAGATTTCCTACAGTTTTTTATATATAAGAACATGCTACCCTAAGCTGGCATCCTCAGAGGGTTGGGCATTGTCCTGAAAGGTGAATGAATGGTCATGGGCTTGAGCACAAGCCTGGTTAGAGACATGCAAGAGGCAACTAGTCGATGTTTCTCTTGCATGTCAGTTTTTTCTCCCTCTCTTTTTCCCTCCCTTCCCCTCTCTCTAAAAGTAAATAAAAATCTTTTAAAAAGTAAAAGAACATGCCATCTACCAATTTCGATGCTCTTTCATTTCTACTGCATGATTTTTAGAAACCCCAGTACAACATTGAGTGGAAGTAGTAACAGCAAGTATTTTATCTTTTTCCTTATTTTAGAAGGAAAGCATCCATCTTTTACCTTTAAATTCAGTGTTAGCAATGTTTTTTTTTTTTTTCTGTAGATTTCTTTTATTAGATTGAGGAAATTTTCTTCTTCTAGTTGAGAAAATATTGGATTTTGTAGTTTTTTTAAACATCAATTTTAATGATTATATGATTTTGCCATTTATTCTATTAATATGTTGCCTTATATGGATTGATTAGTGTATGTTCAATCAACCTTGCATTCCTGGGATAAATTCCATTTTGTCATGGAGTGTAATCCTTTGTATATATTCTGGATTCAGTTTTCTAGTATTTTGCTGAAGGATTTTGCATCTATATTCATAAGAATAACTGCTCTATACTTTTGTTTCTTTAGGCTATCTGTGGTTTTGATATCAGCATAATAGTGGCTTCTTAGAATGAGTTGAGAAGTGGTTTTCTTCTTTCGTATATTTGAAATAATTTGTGGAGGACTATATTATCCTCCTTTACATTAATGATATATTTCAACATTACAGTCATTTTTTGTATCATATTGCTTAAGTTACTAATTGAGTCTATTTGGTTGTTATAGATCTATTTATTTTCTATTTGTTTTTAAATAACAATCCTTTATTTATAGTTATATAGGACTTTGAGTCTGTAAAGTACCCTCATATACAATATCACTTTATTTTCACATGAGTCCAATACGACAAGCATTGAGACTACAGGTGTCTCTCCTTTCTCATCATAAAAATTGATGCATTTTGAGGCTAGGTGCCTTCTCAAAGCTTGCTGCTGATGAGCTATAGAGCTTGGCCAATACAGTGTTAGGTCCTCAGCCTCCTGGCCTACTGGGCCTTCATAACATCATGTTAGGAATCTAAACATAATGAAGAATAATATATATTTTTTCAGTCTTTGGACATGGGAGTTTCATATATATTCTTTAGGTTTTTTACTTTCTTCCTAGTCATTAGTGTTTAGTATTTTCAATTTCATAAATTTGCAATCATCCAAATGTCAGTTATCATATTTGTATAATCTATGTTTGATTTTTCCATATGCACAGAAAGAAATTTGTAGTCACAAATTGTTCCTTCTGGGATTAAGTTTATTTGGGGAATAATTTGTAGATTCTTAGGCCTTTAATTATATTTACCAGGGAATCTGTAGAAACAAATAAAATAAAATCCCATAATACAATGGAAAGAAAGAAAAAGATGACTTTTTTCCAGGAATATATAGACTATTGGAAAACATTATCTTGTGTAACATAGATAATAATCTGTACAAAACACCTCAAAAAATTAAAGTGTGTCATTGGAGTGACATGATTACACTACCTGACATGAAGTATCTACTGTCCCAATTCTTAAACATAAATAGCTTTTCAGTGTCAGGTCAAATCATGGGCAGACTTTAAAAAAAAATTGGAAGGCATGTATTTGTCTTTGTAAAAATATATAGCATCTGCCACAAAAGGAGGGTTTCCTTTGTTTCTCATTTCTCAATTCTTTGTCAGTATTGCTTATTAGATTTCATATATATTTCACATGAGTTTCTTCTCTCTTATGCCCCACTTTGGATGGAGTCCATTGAATGTTGGTTTAATTTCCTATTGCTCATTCTGAAGTGGCCCAGTGTTCCTTTAAGAGCAAGGCTGTCTAACTGATTTTCACCAGGGGTCACATCAGTCTTGCGGTTGCCTTTAAAGGGCCTAATGTAATTTCAACTCTTTAACAGTTAAGGAGTAGTTACATTTACACAGTCCTAAAATTATTTCAGCCCTTTGAAGGCAACCATGAGGCTGATGCGGCCCCCGGTGAAAATGTATTTGGCAACCCTGCTTTAGTGTTTGTGTGTTCTCTCCTGGTAGCTTTCTATTTTGCTGGAATCAGTTTTCTGCCTTTACTTGAGATAACTAAGGCCAATAGTTCTCTCCTACTCTTTCCTTGCTCCTCTCCCCCAATGTATATCTCAATAGTTTTATCTTGTACTTCTAGGCCAGTTTACCTGTTTCTCCCTCCCTTTTGCATTGAGATAGAATCAGCAAATAATACTACATTAGTTTTAGTTGTAAAACAATGTTTAGATATATGTACATATTGCGAAATGACCACCATAGGTTTAGCTAACATCTTATATATACTACACATAATTGCAAATATTTTTCCTGTAAGGAGGACTTTTAAGATTTACTCTTTTAGCAACTTCAAAGAAAATAATGCAATCTCGTTAAGTATACTCACCATGCTGTATATTACATAGCCAGGACTTATTTCTCTTATAACTAGAAGTTTATACCTTTTTTGACCACCATCACCCTCTTCATAGATGAAGATGGTCAAAATTTCTATTTTTTATTGAGAAGTTTTATTTAAATTATCTAATTTTTGGCACATATAATTCATGGCATTATTATTTTTATTTCTGTAATGTAGGGAATAATGTCTTTTCTTTCATTTCTTGTTTTATTAAATTCATTCAATTATCTTTTCATCTTGGTTAGCCTATCTAAAAATTTGTCAACTTTGTTGATATTTGTGAGATTCAACTTTTAGTATTGTTGATTTTCTATATTGTTTTTGATTCTTTATTTCATTAGGTTACACTTGATTATTTCTTTCCTTCTGCTTACTTTGGGTTTAGTGTTGTTTTTTTCTTTTTTTTTTTAAGGTAGAAAGTTGATTTTTAAAAATTTTTTATTTACTTATTTTTCAAGTACAGTTTTCTGTCTATTTCTCCCATCCCAGCCCTGCCCGCCCTGTGCTCCCCACCTCCCTCCCATTTCCACCCCCCTTAGTTCTTGTCCCTGTGTCCTCCATACTTGTTCCTCCAAATCCCTCCCCTTTTTCCCCCTTAAGTTCCCTTCCCTCTCCCCTCTGGTCACTGTCCCCTTGTTCTCTATTTCAGTGTCTTTGTTTTTATTCTGCTCGCTTGTTTGTTTTGTTGTTTAGCTTCCTGTTAAAGGTGAGATCATATGGTATTTGTCTTTCAACCCCTGGCTTATTTCACTCAGCATAATGCTTCCCATTTCAATCCATGATGTTGCAAAGGGTAGGAGCTCCTTCTTTCTCTCTGCTGCATAGAATTCCATTGTGTATATGTACCACAATTTTTTCATCCATTCATTTACTGATGGGCACCTAGGTTGCTTCAATCTCTTGGCTATTGTAAATTGTGCTGCTATGAACATTGGGGTGCATAGGTTCTTTGATATTGATGTTTTAGGATTCTTAGGATATAATCCTAGCAGTGGAATTGCTGGGGGAGATTTTCCTAAGTGACACCCACAGTCATGCTCTGCGTTAAACCTCTTCCATCACTTCCATCTTCTACTCCTATCATCCCTGACTTTGGGGCCCAGCATTGCACCCAGTGACAGTCAAGATTCAATACTCACTGACTGTCAGGAGTTAATCTGTAGTGTTTACTCTTTATCTCATTCATCCCCAAAGTGGAGCCCTCTGTGACTAGGTTCTCTTCCCTAGTGATTCTGAACTCCCTCACAGCTGGCTTTTTTTTCCCTTCCTCTCTGCCTTCTAGGCTCCCTAGACTTATGTAAGTATATTACATAAATCCTTGTGTTTTAGGTCTCCTTTTCCCTTCATGGTTTCTTCATATAATGAACATGGCTATCTCTATATAGCCTTATTATATATTTTTTCCTGTGGATGTGGGTGTAGCTGTAGATGTTACACTTTTTTTGAAGCTTGGCTCCCTGAGTTTGTTTTTCTAGATGATCTTTATCTGTTAAACATGGTTGGTTCTTTGAACTTTGTACGGTATGTGAGTTTACCACTTCGCCTGCTTCAGAGTAAATCTCTGGACATTGCTGTCAGCCAGGCTCATTGTGTATCTTTCACTCCACTCCTCTCATTTTTGGAGTGATTTCAGTATCCATATGGGGGTCCTTCCATAACCCTGGCCTCTCAGTTTCTTTGTTTTCATTGACCTCCTCCTTCCTCTCCCTCAGCTTCTTTCATAGGGAACTCATCTCCTGTCAGATGAGGATGATGGTTTCAGAAACATACTTTTATATAGTACTTGACTTTAAAACATGAGTCCATATTATATTAAATAACTTAAAGAATAAGATAATATTCTTTAAGAGAAATATAATTTTATTTAAAATAAAGTGAAAACAATGCCACAGCACTTACTGCCACCTCATAATAACGTAAGAATAATCAAAGCCATATGAGTAAATGTTTAAGAGCTATATTTTAATCAAAGGACACCTAGAAAACACAAACTGTCCTGCCTTCTCAACCATTTTTCACTTCATGAGTCATTTCTACTTGGAGACACTTTGGAGAAGAGTGGTATCTCCTTTCAGCATGATTGCCTCCAGTCATTTTCTTGACTTTGTTTTAGAAAAAAATATCTTCTGCATCAACAAATGCAAGGTTAAATACTTGTCAAAACTAATGGCACAACCCTCTATCCACATACTCACTTGCTTATAAAACCACACCTGAATTGGAGATCCATTTTGTGAGCAAGTATCTGAAGATGAGGTCGATGGGCTGCACGATCATTTTCTGCACTTCTCGGCCCCAGCCACAGTACGCCATGGTGGAAGCTGACAAAGACCAAACTAACCTACACACTACCTCAGACCTCAGAAAGCTACTTCCAAGATCGCTTTCTTACTAATTTTTTTGGTTTTGTTTTTACTATTTTTAAGTTGTTTTCTTCTTGATTCAGTGCTCACTTGGTTGCTGTAAAGCTTTGACTATTTTCCAGAGTTCTAACAAAGTTGGTCCTCACAGCTTTTGCTTGCTTTCAATGTATTTGTGGAGAGATGGGCGTTTGGAACTAGATATCCACCATCTGGCTGATGTTACTCTCTTATTTCATTTTGGTATGGACCCTAAATATCAAAATTGGCTCTGTTTCTTCTTTTTGGTGCAAACTTGTCATGTTTTTATCAAGGCCGGATTACAGAGTCTTTATTTAAAAGTGAGGGCTAGCATTATATAATTGTCAAGATGTTATGAAACTCTAAGTATTTGTTCTATGACTCATTCTGACTGGCTGTGTATATTATTGGTGTGATTTAGATTTTGAATCCAGATGTATAAAACTTAGACATATAAAGCTAAAGAATAGCTTTAACTTCATTTCATTTACTTTTGAAATTGTGATGCTGTAAAATTCTCTGCATTATATGAGCAGTGGCAAATTACACAGTTTTATAGCAAATATGAAAATCAATATAGAGAGCAGTTTGATCACCTTCCCTAAATTTTTCTTGTGCCTCTTCGTAAGCCAACCTCTCCCCAACCTCCAGTTGGTGGCAGACACTGACCTCATGTTGTTTGTATAATTTTGCCTTTTCACTTATATAAATGAAATAATAAGGTATGTTGCCTTTTTAGTGTGGCATCTCTTACTTAGAATAACTCATTTGAAATTCATACATAGTATTATGTATAACATTAGTTCATTCTATTTTATTGTTTAAAATATTCTTGTATGTATTTACCAAAGTTTGTTATCCATTTACTATTTGGAGGGAATTAGGTTTGTTTTCATGTTTTAGGAACTATTAATAAGGTGAGAATAAACATTTGCATGCTGGGTTTTGAGTGAGTAAGTTTTTATTTCTTTTTGGTAAATACCTAGGATAGGGAATTCTAGGCCTCATGTTAAATATATATTTAATTTTCTAAGAAACTCAAAAACTGTTTTTTAAATGACTATAAAATTTTGCATTCCATCATCAATGCATAAGTGTACTAGGTGCTCATATCTTTATCAGTACTTGGTAATAACATTTAATTAGTGGACATTTGTCCCATAGTTTATATAAATCCTGTTCAGGATTTGAACCTCGACTCATCTACAGAACCCCATGCAGTATGACCACCTAGGCTACCAAGGCAAGAAATTTATTATTGGCAATACATCTATAACACATTATTTTTAATGCCTTAGATTCCTTTTAAAAACATTTTATTTATTTATTTTTAGAGAGAGGAAGGGAGGGAGAAAGAAAAGGAGAGAAACAACAATGTGTGGTTGCCTCTCACATACCCCCTACTTGGGACCTGGCCTGCAACCCAGGCATGTGCCTTGACTGGGAATTGAACCAATGACCCTTTCGTTCCCAGCCCGTGCTCAGTCCACTGAGCCATACCAGCCAGGCCCACCACACAGTTATTGAACCAATAAAACATGATAGTATTTTTATGTATTAATTCTGTAAACCAAAAATAGAAACAAATGTTGTGGGCTGTTTGAACCCAGGGACTTTGTCTAAGCATGGATGTATTGGACAGGATCAAATTTCAAGGACATTTTATTGTGGGCAAAATGTGCCCATGTATGTTTTGGACAGACCAAATGTTTGACAATGTGTCATGTTTGTTTAAACCATTGTGATAAATGTGAAGCTTTATCTCCTTTGATTTCAATTTGCATTTCCCTAATGCCCGGTGTTGTAAAACATTTTTTCATGCAATAACATATGTATATATTCTGTTATGAATGGTCTATTTAAATCCTTTACTTAGTTTTTCACTAGGTACTTCGTTTTTCATTGATCTTGTGTGTTCTTTAGATATTTTGGATGCAAATAGGATTTTTTTGGTCAGAAATGTGTTTTTGGCTTATGATTTTATTTTCTTAACATCTTTAAGAAAACAAATGTTTTTTATTTTACCAAATCAAAATTTAATAATTATTTTATAGATGATTTTTGTATTGCATTTAAGAAATCTTTAATATTAAATGGGGATAACAAAGATTTTTTCTCTACATTTTCTTTATTTTTTTAAAGATTGTGTTTATTTATTTTTAGACAGAAGGGAAGGGAGGGAAAAAGAGAGGGAGACAAATATAAATGTGTGGTTGCCTTGCATGTGCACCCCCTACTGGGAACCTGGCCTGCAACCCAGGCATGTGCCCTGACTGGGAATCAAACCAGCAACCCTTTGGTTTGCAGGCCTGTATTCAATCCACTGAGCTACACCAGCCAGGGCTTCTCTACATTTTCTTATTACAATGTTTATATCTTTTCATTTTGTATTTATGTTGGTCTATTTTATATTAATAGTAATTTCTAAAATTTATTTATTTTTAAGATTTAGTTTTGCAGTCATGAATAATAAATCAAGTCTTATTTTGAAAAATGTGTTTTTAATATTACAAAATAATTTTCTTTTTGCAACTCTTTTTTAAAGATTTTATTTACTTAGTTTTAGAGAGAGGGGAAGGGAGGCAGAAAGAGTGGGAGAGAAACATTGATGTGAGAAACATCAACCAGGTGCTTCTGTATGCACTCGACCTGGGGACCGAAGCTGCAATCCAGGCAGTGCCCTGAGTGGGAATCAAACCTGCAACCTTTGCTTTGTGAGATGACGCCCAAGCAACTGAGCCACACTGGTCAGGGCTGAAACAGTTTTTTTTTTTAAACTGCTGTGTTGCTAAATTCATGTACTTCATTAGCTTTCCAGAACTTATTTATCTTGAATAACTGACAGTTTGTACCCCTTGACCAGCATTTCCCCATTTCTCCCTCCCCACAGTCTCTGGTAACCACCATTTTACTCTCTACTCTCAGATTCTGTGGGTTTGACTATATTAGATTACACATATACGTGAGGTCATATGGTATTTATCTTTCTCTGTCTGGCTTATTTCACTTGGCATAATGTTCTTCAGGTCCATCCTTGTTGTTGAAAATGGAAGGGTATTGTTCTATTTTTAAAGCTTAAAAATATTCCATTGCATGTCCCTTCATGAACAGTTGCATTATTTTCATATCTGGACTATTATGAATAATGCTGTAATAAATATATGCAGGTATCTCTTTGAGATTTTGATTTCATTTCCTTAGGATGAATACCCAGAAATAAGATTGCTGGGTAGTATGGCAGTTGTGATAACAATATTATGTTTTATACTTGAAATTTGCTAAGAGGGTAGATAAGTGTTCTCATCACAAGAAATAAGAAGGTGATTATATGAGGTAATAGATATGTTAAATAGCTTGATTATGGTGTTATTTCATTATATATGTATATCAAATAAGTTGTATATTTTAAAATTATTATCACAGTTTTTATAGCAAAAAAGTCACAGTTATAATTTATTTTTGTCCGTCAGGTGAGAGTGTATGAATTTTGCTTTCAAGTTCGAATTAACTTCTATGAATCTTCAGAACTGTACACTGAATATCATGTGTTAAATGCTCCTATACCTCCAAATTCAGTACCACTTATTCAACCATGTTATGTTCAAGCTGTTGGTATGTAATTGGGATCATTCAAGTGGTGTGCATAAACCAAACATTTACACTTCAGGGGGTAGTGAGGGTACAGGGGGTCACATATGTGGTGACAGAAGAAGTGTTGACTTTGGGTGGTGGACACACAATACAATATACAGACAATGTATTAACAGAATTGTACATTTGAAACCTCTGTGATTTTATTAACCATTTTCACCCCAATAAATTTAATAATTTTTTAAAGATAAGATTTTTTAGCAGGTAACAATGTCTTCTCTATTGTATTTTTAAAGCTTCCAACAATTTTAACCTTTAATAGAATAGCTACTTTCTTTTCTCATGCATAAATGTTATGATATACAATCTATGTATTTTCTTTATTCCCATGATTTTTTATATTTCTTTTCACTTCTGTACTGCATTGGTCAAACTCCAGTATGGAGATCATTTTATCTTGGTTTACTTTTTTCTTAGCTCAATTTTCTCATATTTTTGTATTTTTTTGTCTCAAGGATAGTTTTTAATTTTTACTTGTAATTAATTACCATCAAAAATACAGAATTGGGATTTTGTAGGTGTGATAAATCAAGATATTCTAAAAATGTTCAAAATTTAAGTTTTTGTTTTGCTGGGAATATAAAAATAGAAAATAATTATATATTTTACTGTTTTATGTTGAAAACTCTATTAAGAATTATCTATGAGCTTATATCTATTTATAGTTTATCAGTTTATTTACTTTTCCCATAGTATTACAAGCACCAGTGAAGTTATCCAAGAATGAATTTATATTTAATATCGTGCCAAGTACTGTGAATACCATGGAAAATGTCAGAAAAACTCAGGTATGTATGGAGAACTGGTATAGTTTACAACTGTTTTTCTGATTATGATTTTTAGTTTATTGAATTATTGTGAAACATGTTATAAGAAGTCTTTTATTTTTAGAGAGCTTGCATATACAGATATGTATAATTTACATACATATCTATCTCATATTTCTCAGAAGTATGTATATACAGGGTGGGGCAAAAGTGGGTTTATAGTTGTTTGAATGAATTCAGTGCAATAATGAATAAATGATAATACAAAAATAAACTCTTTCTTTTGCAAACTCGCAACTGTAAACCTACTTTTATTCCACCCTGTATGTTATATATATATAACTCATATTTCTCAGAATTGTTCAAGTATGCCAACATATATAAAGTCATTCATTTTATATACGTATATATTTAATAGGACTATCCAAAATATGTGGAATAGAATTAAATTATGCCTCTCTTTTTGTATAAATGGAAACTATGATTAAAATTAATGTGAAATGTGTTCCATATAAATAAGGAAATGTGATGCAAGGCAATGATAACAAGTGAAAAAGTCCAGATATATAATAAAGTATCTTTTTTGATAATCTACTGTTTTTCTTAATAGATATTTTGCATCTCTTTTAATTATGACTATCTAGAAAAATTAGAGAATGTGTATGAAGGAAGCTTGTGTATACATTGTAGAAATTTGTATTTGTAGTTTTCCTTTTTTGTGCTATATATTGCTTTTTCTACACTAAACTTTGAACCTTTATAGCTTGAACAAAAATTATCCGGAGAAAACAGTTAACACTGCAGCCATAAAATAATAGCTGAGGGTACATGCAATTATAGTTAGAGAACAATAGAGGGTCTCTTCTAAAATTAAAATGTGACTTTTTTAAGTGTAAAATGTCAGTAAGACTTCTAACTGTAATGTAACTTCAAGGATGCCAAAGACCATGTATGCGGGACTAGGAAGAAAGAGTAAGTGAACTGAATTGGCTTGAATTCCAGAATAAAACAATACCTGCATAAGTGCAGGATTATTTTATATCATTTTATGTAATTGTAATTTTATTCACTTGTTGTGATAAAATACAATGTAGATCACAGGTGGCAAACACAAAGCCCGTGGGCCAAATCTGGCCCTCCACCTTGTTTTTATCCATTCTGGTACCTTGTTTCTACCCCGTGGCTGCGCTGAGCTCTGGCTTAACAGTTAAGGAGTAGTTACATTTATACAGTCCTAAAGTCACATTCAGCCCTTTGAAGGCAACCACTAGGCTGATGTGGCCCTCAGTGAAAATGAGTTTGACATCCCTGCTCTAGACAATGAGAATCTTCTCTTTTGATTGGCAAAGGACTTGCATTGGCCCCACAGAGAAGGAACTAGGACTCTAAAACACTAGTGGATTTGGCATGAATGACATTTACAGTCAGTCAAAAAAATATATACTACAGAGAAGTCAAGATGTTTATGTAACAGAATTCAAATATGATCACATATAATATTTTATATTTAAAATGGCAAGTACGGTACATAAAAAGTGTATGTGAAGGTTAAGTTGCCAGAAGGGTTGGGAATGGTGGAAGGAACAGGAGTGAAACCCATCTTCCATAGTGGGTAATGAAAGGGAATTTTCTAAAGTTGACTGAAAAAGAACTTAAGTTATAAATACACTTTTTAAAGTTGCCAGGTGGCTAATGGAAGAATTAAAATAATACAAATATCTAAAGTTTGCAGGTGGAGATTAGAGTAGAGTGCAAATGAGCTAAATCCTCATCTGTGCTAGTAGGCGATCGAGACATGATATCTGAATCTGATAAATCATGAAATAGCCATGTGGTAGTCAAAATTATGTCCTCCAAATTTGCTTAATTCTTAATCCCTACAACTTGTGAATACACTACCTTATTTTGCAAAAGATATTTGCTGATGTGTAATGTGATTAAGATTATGGACCCTGAGCAAGGGAGGTTTTCCTAGAATATGTAGGTGGTCCCGATCTTTTTACAACAGTGATTACAAACAGAGAAGCTTTTCAAGCTGTTAGCAGCGGAAATGTGATGATAGAAGAAGGGCAGAGAAATAAGATGTTGCTGGATTTGAAGATAGTGGAAGGAGGCCACCAGCCAAAGAATGTGTCTGATGTCTATAAACTGGGAATGACAAGGAAAGAGATGCTTTCCTAGTGCCTCCAGAAAGTGTCCTAGTTTTTTTCTCTAACACCTTGATCTTAATCTAGTGATATCCATATTGAATGTCTAACCTACAGTGTCTAGCCACTGTAATATAATTAATTTGTGTTGATTGAAACCACTGTGTGGTAAGTTGTTATTGCAGCCATTAAAAAACCTAGAGTAAGCCATATCCGCATCACATTTAGAATAAGGTATAACTGCTAGAGAAAACCAAAATCAGAATTGGCTACAATTGGCTGCTTCTGGGAGGCAAAACTGTTGAGGAGGAGGGGTTGAATAGGACAGCTATTTTTTATAAGCATTTTTGAGCTATTTGTGTAACCTAGGTGCAGTATTATTTTGATAAAATTATAAAGAAAAATGATACAACACACACTAAACAAACTAAACAATGTTTCTCTATAGCTAGCTGTATTGGTTGTATTCTTAGGGTAGGATATGGAAAGTGGACAGTATGTTAGAGTCTTCATACCATTTCCTTAATTGCAAAATGAGAAAAATGAGTCATTCAAATAGCTGTTGTAATTTCATGCCCACATTCTGTTTTAAAAGATGTTTTCTTTATAAGGTACAAGTGAACTTTGTTATATAGCAGACACATATTACAGCTAAATGTTTGTTTAAGTACTTAAGAGACATCCAGAGTAAAATTGACTCATTGTTTAATGTTAAATATTTTTAAAACAGTCATTGCTTAGGAAGAAATGAAGTGCATTGTTTTGTTGTGGTTACAATTGCATGGGGCATTCTATATTCTTCGATTTTTGAAGATTATTTATTTATTTTTAGAAAGGGGAATGGAGGGAGAAAGAGTTGGAGAGAAACATCAGTGTGTTGTTGCCTCTTGTGTGCCCACCAGGGATCTGGCCCATAACTCAGGCATGTGCCCTGACTGGAAGTCCAAGGGGCGACCTTTTGGTGCACAGGCCAGCACTCAATCCACTGAGCCACACCAGCTAGGGCTATACTCTTCAAATTTTTGAAGATTAAAGTTAATTAAAAATAAACTGGTTAAAGGTTTTATTTTAATAATATGTAAAGGTGGTGAGTATATACAGAAGTCATTCCTATAGCTCCCAGATTTGTCAAAACATTACAAAGATAGTGCTGAGAGATAGATACTTTTCATGGACCTTTTCAGAATGTTAGCAACTTCTATAACCATAGAATATCTTTTAAAACTAAGAAATTAACATTAGTATAATATTATTAACTAAACAACACATTCTATTTGGATTTAAGCAGTTTTTTTTACTAATGTCCTTTTACCTCTCCATAGTCCAAGCCAGGATGCTATATTTCATTTAGTTTTTTCAGATATATGACACTCTCGCTAAATTTTATATGACCTTAACAGTTTTAAAGAGTACTGGTCTGGCATATCTTTCAGAATGTTCTTTTTTTTTTTTCTTTTTAACTATTACTAGTTTGTGTCTAACTTGTCTTTGATGCTGTTGTCGCATCTGCTTTTTTCTTCCACGGACAACACAAAACCATTCTCCCAAATTACATCACCTGATCTGAAATATGGGTCATCTTGGAAGCAGTCAGTAAATTCATTTCTTGTTTGAAAATTAATATATAATTCACTTAACATACAATTTGTCATTATAAAGTGTACAGTTCAGTGGTTTTTAATACAGGGTCCAAGAGAAGTAACACCTGCTTGAGTGTGGTTGGTAGGGAATACTATGAGTGTAATAGTTTATAGTTTTAATTTGAACATTTCATCTAAAATGTCCTATGATGTGCTTAAATTTGATGTTGTGATGTCACAAAATGACATGCTTATGATTTTGTAATGAAATATTTTGTAATAAAAAAGGATGTTATTTGTGTGGACCCCGCATATTCAGTATGTGGCGCCGCCATCAGTGCTATCTCATCTCAGAACATTTTTATCACCCCCAAAAGAAACTCCATGCCTCTGGGCTGCTATGTTTTCAGTTCTCTTGGGTGTATACATAGAGTGGATGTGCTGGATCATGTGGTAATACTATGCTTAACTTTTTGAGAAACCACCGAAGTATTTTCCCGTGAGTTTATTTTTGTTACTCACTTACCTTACACCCTTCATTGTTCAGTTCTCTTACAACTACTCATCCTTCTCTGGTTGGTTGTATCAGTTGAGGTGTTCTGGGAGAGATGTAAAGAGGAAGCAAAATGGCTGTCCTCTGGGATGAGTGCTACTTTTAGCAAGCAAAATAGCTGCTTTTCGTTTTGTTCTGTTTGTCTGCAACTCATCAGGAAATATTGATTGAAAGTCTGTCCTATTCACAGAATTGTGGTATGTAGATTCATTTGTGGTTTCTTTGTCTATACTGCCTTCACCTTGACGAATGGTCACAGTCTTGTATTCATCTTCCTGATGATGATGGTGGTGATGATAGTGATGATGTCACAGCTTGTTAGATGCATTCTTAGGGCTAAATGTTACATAATATCATCCTCACAATACACTTTTGAAATGGATATTTTAAATGTCTTTCAACTTGCCCAGACCAAGGTTTAAGTCTGAAGAAATTCCACATACCTGGAGGTTGACAGGGCTGCGGGAAGGTGCTGCTATGCTGGGGCCTCCCATTCCTGGGAAAGGTTAATACATGTCTCCTCAAATGTGGTCCCTTTGATTCCAGTTTGTCCTACTGGACGAACTTGGTTATTAAAAAAAACCAAGAGTATGTCTCTACTGAATAAAAAGGGAAAAAGAAGGAATTAAACAAAACCACCATGTCATTTCAAATTGTGTGCCTAAGAAAATATATGAGGGGGAAAATGAGCACAAAAACAGCATGCAATCACCTTCTAAATTTTTCACATTTAAGTGTAATATTAGTTATAAATTGCATTGGGAAGATTATGTCTTATTTTCACCTTTGTATGACATGTTAATGTCATCCCATGCACATATGCGTCATAAACCTAAAAAAAGGTACACTGATAATAATCATCTTTTTGGTCCCCAAGATAAAAAGTCCTTCCTCTCTCAGATTCATCACGATTGTAGTTTTTCAAATGTGGAAACTGTATTGTGCCTCACTGGATTTTCTTTGCTGCTTGTGGTGCCAAGGGAAATCCCTCATTGCTTGGGGAATAGTGGTATGTGCTGTAACAGCATTTCCTTAAATGAAAGCGTGGCCACTGAGAGCACAGTACCATATAGCTCTACTTCATGAAATATTGTAGATTTTCCAAAAATTCTCAGATTTTAATACTGTTATGGGAGCTTTACAAAGATATATCTTATGCAGGAGCATGACAATGCAAAGGAAATGGGCAATAGGTAAAGAAAAGTCTGTTCAACCTCTAGTTATCAAAAAATGTAAACTTAAATGAGATATGAGTTCCATTTATTTATAACTAAACAGGTGTATGCACACGGGACAAAATTCTAGAATACAAATACTGGTACAGTCACTACAGAAAACAGTTTGTAGGCTCCTAAAAATGCTTGACTTTGTGCATAGGCCCATCGAGTTTGTATGATAATGCCAATGACATTTGATATTACACATTGCTTCTTTTATGTTTTGTGTATTAACAGAAGTTTTCCTTACGTAATTTGTCAAAAAGAAACGTGGACTGGGCTTTCGATATTAGTAAGAGTGGCAAACTTTTCAAAAATGGCATATTCACATTTAGTAAACTGAGTGGGACTCTGCAACCATATGAACAGTATAATGTTTCCATAACGTTTTGTCCAGGTAAGTAGTTTTTCCTGTGTTTGTTGATATTTCCGTTTATCTTTCACAGATTGTTTCATTATGTATACAAAAGTTTAACTCATTTGTTATATGTTTTTAAAATAGTTTTAAGAAGTTTCATACCAGAATTTTGTGGTAACCATCCATAGTAAATGGCTTCCATGGTATTCATGCCATTGTAATCCTCACATTGAACACGGCTGGTGTGTAACTCATGGGATATTATGGATGTGATGGTGTGGGCCTTCCAAGGCTGGGTCAGAAAAGGCATTGCGTCTTTTGGCTTATACTCTTGGATTTCTTGCTTTGGGAGAAGCTGACCAGCATCTCTTTTTATCTATATTTCCACATGAATTCTGGTGGTTTTTTTATTATAGTAATTGTATTATATCTTTTTATAATTGGTATGACAAAATGTCTCATTAAATATCTATTACAAAAAGTCATGGCAGTACACATTTACTTTTCAAAATTAACTATAGTCTGTTTTTTTTTTCCAGCTTCTGAAAAAAGCACATAGTTGAGTTTTTCACTTTAGAGAATAGCATTTTTTTCAGTAATTAAAGTTTTATTGTACATGTATTATTATTGCTAATGAAGTTTTTTCCATTATTCTTTTAAATTAACTATCACTGTATAAAAGGAATATACTTAATATTTTATCTGGTACTTCCATACTGAACTTGTCTGGTTAAATCTGTAAGTTTTTCAGATACTATTCTGCATTCTTTTCTAAGTAAAAAGTTTATAACATAAAATCATAGTAAGTAATAAAGTTGTTTCCTTATTTATAATCTTTATATATTTCCTCTTCCTCTTCCCTATCTCCTCCTACTACATATTCTACCCTAAATCTGTTAATACAATATTACAACAATACAACATTATGGTTATATTAAACATTATGTGTTTAATATATACTACATTTATATTAAAATTACAGTTATCACTAAAATCTGTCTGAATGTGTTATTTTTTTAAAGATATTATTTATGCCCTGGCTGGTGCAGCTCAGTGGATTGAGCACGGGCCTGCAAACCAGAGGATCAAGGTTCAATTCCCAGTCAGGGCACATGCCTGGGTTGCAGGCCAGTTCCCAGCAGGGGACCCACGAGATGCAACCATATATTTATATTCTCTCCTTCTCTCCTTTCCTTTCCCTCTAAAGATAAATAAATAACATCTTTAAAAAAAAAAAAGATGTTATTTATTTATTTATTTTTAGAGAGAGGGGAAGAGAGGGAGTGAAACATCAGTGTGTGGTTGCCTCTTGGGTGCTTCCCACTGGGGACCTGGCCTGGCACCCAGGCATGTTGCCCTGACTAGGAATCAAACCAGTGACCCTTTGGTTTGAAGGCTGGCACTCAATCCACTGACCCACATCAACCAGGGTTGAATGTGTTATTATAATGGCAGTTCGTTAATTTTATTTCAGTAGTTTTGCTTTATATATTTAGATGTCATGAAAGGTTTGTTTAATGTGCCTTTTATAAATTAATATATGCATTTAAACATTTTTTTCTAGAAAATACTTTTTTTCTTCAATGCTGTTTATGTGATATATTACCATTTTTCTTCCTTTTTTCTGTCTTTGGCTGAAATATTAGTATATTTTCAATCTGCATCTTATAAATTTAGAATGAGTGTTGTAAACTAAAGGGCCTTGCTTTTCTTTTTGAGCAAGATGGAAATGTAATTTTTAGGTGAGGAATTGAAGTTATTTATATTTCATGTTATAATATATATTTGTTCATTTTTATTCAATTTTATTTATATTTTCCTATTTTTTAAAATTATATGTATTGATCAAGTTTTTGTTTTCCATACTATACCTCCTATTTCTATTCTATATGTGATTATATTTCTACCTTTAAAAATACCTATTTCAAAATATATTTTCCTATCAGCTCTAAGATGAAATGGTATCAAATGAACCTACAAATTAAAAATCATAATATGAATTTCTTTCTACTTTCAAGAATTTGCTGAAATAATTTGGAATTTTATTTCTAGCTAGTGTGTTTTGTAAAATCACACAATGTATGTCCTCCTGTGATTGGCTTTTTTTACATAGCATAATAGTTTCCAGGTTCACCTATGTTGTAGCATGAATCAGTATTTCCTTCCCTTTTATGGCTAAATAATTGCATGGCTATTTCACATATTGTCTGTTCATAAACATTCAGTGTCCATTCAATTAATAGGCATTTAGAGTGCTTTTACTTTTCGTCTCTTATGAATAACACAGTTATGAACATCCATGTATAGTTTTGTGTGGACACATGTTTTCACTTACTCGGGCATATATCACAGAGCAGCATTGTTGAATCATAGGATAATTTGATATTTGACATTTTAAGAAACTGCCAAACTATTGTATAAAGCAATTGTAACAATTTAAAATTCTACCAGCAATGATTATTTTTAACAATTTTTGCTTGAGTTGTCATTGCTTTCATGGAGGAGTGAATTTTCAGAGGTCCCTGTTGCACCGTTACCCCCAATGTCACCTGAACATGTTTAGCATGTACTTGTATCCTACTTTAGGTATTTGAGTATTTTGGTCCTTATCTTCCTTGTTAGAAACTGAAGCATTTGTTTTTCTCTAAAATATCTTTCTTTTTATTTACTTTAAGATTATTTATTTATTTATTTTTTAGGCAGAGGGGAAGGGAGGGAAAAAGAGAGGGAGAGGAACATCAATGTGTAGTAGCCTCTCACATGCCACCTACTGGGGACCTGGCCTGCAACCCAGGCATGTGCCCTGATGGGGAATTGAACTGGCAGCCGTTTGGTTCGCAGTCTGGCGCTCAATCCACTGAGCCACACCAACCACGGCTAAAATATCTTTTTAAAAATCATGGGCAGAACAGATCTGTGACTAGTAATGTAACCGGAAAAGACACTGGTGTTCAGGCTACCTGTCACTACCAAACCCAATAAGCATTGACAGCAATTGAATCTTTTATGGGCAATACGAGAAGATGGTGGGTTCATACCCTAACAAACCATCTTCCCTTCTCTTTCCTGGCCAGATCTTTTATAGGGGGAATGGGGGAGGACAAACAAGGTGAGGTGAGGGCTTTGAGATTCAGAAGCCGCAACACTCCTGACCTCGGCAGTTAGTTGTTCCCATGGAGGGTGGCATTCCTTTGCTCCCCTGGAAGACAAAAGGCCCAGATGCCTCCAGTTTGTCCCCAGGTGGTAATCTCTAGCAGTGCCCTAGGAGGCCAGCTCTTACTGAGGAGCCAGGATGGGCCTTATCTGTGGTTTCTGAAACAAAAGCTTTAACTTACACATTACTGGCTAAACTTACAACTTTTTTAAAGATTCCATTTATTTATTTTTAGAGAGAGGGGAAGGGAGGGAGAAAAAGAGGGAGAGAAACATCAATGTGTGGTTGCCTCTTGCCTGCCCCCTACTGGGGACCTGGCCGGCAGCCGAGGCATGTGCCCTGACTGGGAATCAAATGAGGGACCCTTTGGTTCCCCGGCCCATGCTCAATCCACTGAGCCACACCAGCTAGGGCATATAACTTTTTACCTTAAGCTAAAATTTTCCAACTCTTGAGTCCCTTATCAGTAAGAGGATTGAAGCAGCAACTAAAAAATCTCAATAAAAAATAGGCCAGGACCAAAATAGCCTCACTGGAGAATTCTACCAAGTCTTTAAAGAATTAATCACAGTCCTTCTCAAATTCGCCTAAAAAACGAAGAGGAGGAGGGAACACTTTCAAATTCATTTTATGAGGGTGGCAGTACCTTTGTACCAAAGCTGGACAAAGAGAAGATGTGAAAATAAACTAAGACCAAAATCCTCAACAAAATACTAACAAACCGGAAAATTATTAATTAATTAGTTAGTTAGTTAATTAATTAATTAATTGAAAATGGTAGTAGCAAACTGAATTCAATGGCACATTGAAGGACTGGGTAGAACCTGTTATACTGGTCCCTGAGTAGGGCTGCCTTATCCTTTGAGGGCTTTGAAGAGTTTTAGTGAGGTGGCTTTTACTTTTCACTCTGCTGTTACTGTCTTTTCCTCGGAAGGCCACAGGGATGGAGGCTGGGATGTGGTAGTATAGATGACTCAGAATGGTCTCTAAGTAATTCTCCAATTCTTTCTGAATCTGAATCACTGTTCTTTAATGTAATTTGTGTGCCTGGACTCTCTCCCCACCTTGCATAAGCTCGTTTTTGTTCTCATGTAATAACCTCAGTGTTTCCCAAGCTTGACACCCAGAGTGCACATATCTTAGAAAATTCTCAGTGTGAGGATCCTTGCTGCATAAAAACACAGACTCTTCCTGGTAATGAGCTACAGGAAGTATTGACAGCTAGCTTCATAAGCAGACCAGAACAAAGGAGCAGTAGGAAGGTGCTTGGAAAAAAAAAAAAAACCCAGCTATGAAGACTTTTTTTTCTGTTTTTGAGAAAGTATGTGTTGGTATCTGTGTCTAATTTAAACCATATGCTTATTTAGTTATTTGGTATACTAGTTTACATACCAAATAGCACTTCCAAACTATCTTTCTGTTTAAAAGGTGTTATGGTAACTTACCTGTTATTCTTCCTAATTATTCTTATTTATGAATCAACATTAGGATTGCATCCTGTTGTTTTTGCTGTTTGGGCCCATCCAGATTCTCATGACTGGGTGTTTCTGTGTGTCAGTTGTGGGTATTGACTCCTGATAGCTTATGTCTGTCCCCTTGGCTGAAGGAAGAAGATGTCTCATGCATGCAGAGGTTCCTAGGAGTTTAAACTTCACCACCAGCACTACCTCAAGTGGCCCAACCCACTCCCTCCTGTGGGCGAATCTCTCTGGCAAAGTCACTTCCCGGACTCTATAACCATAGCTTTTCATAGCTTCTTGCCCTGCCCTGTTCTACTACCCCCATTGCCTGAAGGTCCCCCAAGAGCACAGCCTCAGTAAAGCACTTGCATTAGAATTTTTGGGACAGTATTCTGTATGTGACAATCTGTAACATACCTATGACTTGCTATGTGATCAATAAAAAAGGCAGGGTAAGAACCTATTCTAGCTTTTAAGGTTTTTAAAGAGTTCCTTGAGCTATGTCTTTTCTCTCTCAATAATATTCTGTTAGTACTGTGTTGCATTAAGTTGATGTCTTGCTTATGTCTGTTAGCATGGCATTGTATAATCGCTTAGTTTGATGTGTGAGAAAAAGTACAAAGGATGCTATGATTAGCAGGCTTAAAAAAATCTTTCAGCTGTCATTACCTCTGCTTAGAACTCTGAAAATATGACAGAAAACATCAAATATCCTCTGCATTCTAAAGTATATTTTGTTAAAATAATTAGGTTTCATTATATATTTCTGTGTATTTCTTCTCAGTTTGTACTGTGTCTGGTTCTGAAAGCAATTGCTAGTTCAGCTCACCCTTTGTATTTCCATACAGAGCTTCTCCTTTATGTCCCTATCAACAGTTTTAGCCAGATGAATTGGACTCGACAATCTAGAAGGAAATAAAAAACAATGCCGTCTGACTTTTCTTTCAGTATGAATCTGAGACCAGGTCCAGGGTTCAAATCCATTTGAGTCAAATCCAGGGCTTCCCTCTTTAGGATCCCAATGTAATTGTTAAAAATTAATTAGACATGCTGTTAACACACTTATATAATTTACATCTCAGATGAGAAAGAAGGCATACCTGCACTTAAGAAAAAGTGCCATTGAATCTCCAGTAGTGTTAGGCTACACAATGAAGCCCCTTCGCTGTATGACCCCAGTAACCTTTAACATGTCAGAACAAAATAATCTCAAAATAGTCCATTCAAAATTCAGAATTTACTAAGTCTTACAACCTTGCCTAACTCCAAAATTAATGTTATTCCCCCCCCACATAATTTTAACAGTATCAGATTCATGAAATGAAACTGTCTTTACTTTATAGATTTATAATGCTGTAAACCAGTGGTCCCCAGTCCCCAGTCCCCAGGCCACACAGCAGGAGGTGAGCAGCAGGGGAGCCAGCAAAGCTTCATCTGTATTTACAGCTGCTCCCATTGCTGCACTACCGCCTGAGCTCTGCCTCCTTTCAGGTCAGAGGGAGCATTAGATTTTCATAGGAGCGTGAATCCTGCTGTGAACTGAGCATTTGAGGGATCTAGGTTGCGCAGAACCTAATGACCGATGATCTGAGGTGGAGCTGAGGCAGTGATGCTAGTGCTGGGAGCGGCTGCAAATAGAGATTCTCATTAGCGCAGAGGTTTGACTGCACAGAGGCCATCATAAATCAACTGCTTGCAGACTCATGTCAAAACCCTATCAGTGAGTGGCAAGGGACAATTAAGCTGCATCTGGTGGCAGGTTATAAAGCCTCCTTCCTCCCTCCCTACAGTCCCTGGGAAAATTGTCTTCCAGGAAACCACTCCCTGGTGCCAAAAAGGTTAGGGACCGCTGCTTCAAATATATAAATTGTTATAACTTATTTTATCAGCTCAAGTTGCAGGTATAATCTCTTATATTTTCACATCCGTCACTATTAGTAAGAAGTCCCTATTCCCTACCCTCTCCATCCAGCTCCCATTTTCCAAGGATGTCAGACTATTCGAACATGTAAAGGGTTTTTTTTAAACAAGTAAAGGCATCCAGTACAGCGAAAACTAGTGGATCTGATCCGTTCAGTGAATCCATTGCTTCTGTTTGTGGTTCACAATGATGCCATGTTTAAACACAACTCTGCGTCATCCAGAACACTCTGATCCTCTGCTCTGGTGATACCTTAATGGCCCTGATCCCTGCCAGGTCACTCTGGTGTCCAGTACTTGAATTCTAAAATAATGCATTGAATTCATACTCACCAGAACACATTTTCCTCCTTTGAGACACTGTATTTGGGGATTTGGTTTGAAACGACACTGGCAACTTGCTGTGATAGAACCTGTCCCCCAGGACTAGCCTGCAGCCTCCTAGGCTGATCTCTTTTCTCCAGCACAGAGTGCCCTTCCTCATAGTGAGTTGCCACGTGGGAATCGCCTGTCTTTCCTGCCAGGTGAATTTAGCCATTCGACCCTGGCAGCCTTTCATTAACTCAAATATCTGGGAGAAAGCACATTCCTTTCCTCTCACCTTATAACAATGATCTGATTTCATTTTCGTACTGCATGTACTAAAGGGACGGGTAGCTCCTATTAAGGCACAGAAAACAATCAGAAAAGAGGTCTCGTTACACTGTTTCCTCAGGTATATGTGTTCACGCTTAATGAAAATCTGTAAGGTGACTTGTTCTATTTTTAGACATAATGCACTTTGAAAGATTTTTATTTCAATGACTCCTCATTACATACATGTCTTAAATTCCTTGGCATGATAAATCCAGTTTCTGGGGAGTCTATTCTGTTCACTGAGCTGTAACTTCATAATACATTTTAATACTTAGTAAGGTTTAAACTATGTAAATATTTTTGTGTGTGAACTAATCTAAAATACTTAAATTTTTTTATTAGATCATCCTACAAAATACACAGCTAACATTCCTGTACATTTAAATAATAACCCAACTTGCTATCAAGTGATTCACCTGACTGGGGAGATAAAATCGCCCAAGTTATTATTTGACCCTCCGTACATATTTTTTACCTC
Organism: Artibeus jamaicensis; assembly: GCF_021234435.1. Classification (NCBI taxonomy): domain Eukaryota; kingdom Metazoa; phylum Chordata; class Mammalia; order Chiroptera; family Phyllostomidae; genus Artibeus; species Artibeus jamaicensis. Next base: position 890,450 of record NW_026522028.1, on the reverse strand, counting down.
TGTTCCTTTGGAAGTAGCAGCTGTGATGAATATCAAGATTTTACCTCAAAATTATTACAGGTAAATGCTTAATATAAATTTACCATATTTTCTTTATGTGTTTTTTGTTTGTAGTTGTGTTATATAAGTCATGAGCAATGTCTGATTTGTTTCTATAGTTGGAACATACCGTTAAAATATTTAACTGCATTTAAATTAAAAATACAAAAAGCCCACCTAGTTACCTCACAAGGTCATTTAATTTTTTTGTAAAAATGTTTGTTAACTTGTCTCTTTGTGGTATAAGAAGCAAGCTTAAAAATTCAGGGTGTTATTTTCTATTGCTGTGCGACAAGTTACCACAAATTTAGTGCCTTAAAACATGAGTTTGTTATCTCAGAGTTTCTTTGGGTCAGGACACAGTTTTGTCCATTGCCCCAGGTGTCAGCAGGCAGAGGTCAGAGGGTGGGCTGTAGCTACAGTCCAATTGTAACTGGCAAAGACACGGGCATTCAAGTTGCTGGTCACTACCAAACCCAATAAGCAATGACAGCAATTGAATCTTTAATGGACGCTTTATTCAGACAGCCGGCAATCTCAGAAGATCATGGATTCATACCCTAACAGACCATCTTTTCTTTTCTTTCCAGGCCAGACCTTTTATAAGGGTGGGGGGCTGGGGATAAACAAAGTGTGGTGAGAGCTTTGAGGTTCAGAAGCTGCAACATTCTTGTCCTGGGCAATTAGCTGTTCCCGGGGGCAGGTGGTCAGGTGGTCATCTGTCTCTCCCTGGAAAGCAAAGGTCCAGATGCCTCCACTTGTCCCCAGGCGGTAATCTCTAACAGAGCCCCAAGAGGTCGGCTGTTTTCCTGGGAGCCAGGACAGGCCTTATCTGTAATTTCTGAAACAAAAACTTTATACTTGCTAGGCTTATAACTTCTTTCCTTAAGCTAACATTTTCCAAGTCTTGAATCCCCTATCACAATCTGAGGCTCAGTCTTCATCCAAACTTCCTGGTTGTTGGCAGAATTTATCCTTGCAGCTGTAGGACTAAAACACCCTTTTCTTGCTGGCTATTGGCTGGGACCACTCTCGGCTATTAGAGGCCACTCTCAAGTCCTAGCCATGTGGTTCCTCCTCACAGTGTGGTGTGTTATTCTTTCAAAGCCCAAAATACACCATCTCTCAAAGTCTCTGTCTCTGACATCTAAACCTTTTAAGATCTCATCTGGGTTAATTCTAATCCACCCAAATTCATTTGACTAGGGACCTTAATTACATATGATAAGTGCCTGAATCATTGTCACATAACTTTATCATCAAACTGATATTGAAACTGGAAAAGCCTGCATTTCTGCTGCCTGTCACATTCCAGACCCAATAAGCAGAGACAGGGGTTGAATCTTTAAGGGCGCTTTATTCAGATGGCCAGTGATCTAAGAAGATGGCCAGTTTGTTACATTTCCTTTCAAGCCAGCCTTTTTATAACAGAGAACAAAAGTACAGTGGGGGGGAGGGGTTGAAATTCAGGGAAAATTAGATTTAAAAAACTGCAGCATTCACGCCCTGGGCAGTTAGCTGTTCCCAAGGGGCAGGAGGTAGATGTCTGTCTCTCCCTGGAATACAATGGCCCAGATGCCTCCACTTGTCCCCAGGCAATAATCTTTAGCAGTGCCCCAGGAGGTCACCTGTCTCTCCAGGGAGCCAGGACAGGCCTCATTTGTAGTTTCTGAGACAAAAGCTTTAACATATGCATTACTTACCAGGCTTATAACTATTTAACTTAAACTAAAATTTTCCAACTCTTGAGTCCCCTATCATAATGATTGCTTACATATGCCATGGAGCTTGGCCTAAATGCCACTTTGTAAGAGAATACGGTTAAACTTTAGCTTCATAACTTTGGGATTTGCCGTTCTTTCAAGACCCTATCTTATAACTATACACTAACCTTGATTGCTTAAACAGGAAGTAAAAGTGGCTTAAATTATTTTGTGCCAACATGTATTTCTTATCATAAAACATTGTCTCATATATGAATTTATTTTAGTCTTTCAACTTTTGGATTAATATATAAAGGTATCAGTTTAAAAATGACCTCAAGTAAAAGTTGATTCTTGCAAAATATGGTCTAATGAGCATGTAAAAGAGATTGTAGAGATGATGTAACTCAGTCTTCTCATTATATGTACAATAAAATCAGCAACAGTAATTACTTACCCAATGACAGATAATTAGTGACAGAATAGGATTCAAACCTGATGTATAAATTACTTTTTCAAGTTTTATCCAGTCAACCATACTGGTTTAAGTAACTCAAGTTGAGATCTTTCTTTTTTTCTCTTTAATTATCTGAATAATCTTTATTCTAACTAAAATATTATGAAATTATGACTCCCATTTTATGACACTTCTTATTTGCTAGAGGAGTCTACACATAAAATAAAATAAAACAAATAATATGATTAAATATTTATCGACCACTAAAAGTTATCAAATAATAATTAGATCTAAAAGTTAGTACTATATACTATATTATTCAAAATTACAAACATTTTAGATTAGCTGGATATTTTAAAAATATACAGTGAACCACTTTACACCAGTCAGAACGGCCATCATAAACAATGCAACAAACAACAAGTGTTGGAGAGGTTGTGGGGAAAAGGGGACCCTAGTTCACTGTTGGTGGGATTGCAGACTGGTACAACCATTATGGAAAACAGTATGGAATTTTCTCAGAAAACTAAAAATGGATCTGCCTTTTGACCCAGTAATTCCACTGCTAGGATTATATCCTAAGAACCCTAAAACACTAATCCAAAAGAACCTATGCACCCCAATGTTCATAGCAGCACAATTTACAATAGGCAAGTGCTGGAAGCAACCTAGGTGCCCATCAGTAAATGAATGGATCCCAAAACTATGGTACATTTACAGAATGGAATTCTATGCAGCAGAAAGAAAGCAGGAGCTCCTGCCCTTTGCAACATCATGGATAGAAATGGAAAGCATTATGCTGAGTGAAATAAGCCAGAAGGTGAAAGACAAATACCACATGATCTCACCTTTAACAGGAACCTAAACAACAAAACATACAAGCAAGCAAAATATAACCAAAGACACTGAACTAGAGAACAGGCTGACAGGGACCAAAGGGGAGAGGGGAGGGAATTTCAGGGGAAAGGGGGAAGAAGGGTTTACAGGAACAAGTATAAAGGACACATGGACAAAAACTAAGGGGGGTGGAAATGGGGGGAGGTGGGGGGCACTGGGGGGATGATCTGGGATGGGAGTAAAAGACAGAAAACTGTACTCGAACAACAATTAAAATAAATATTTTTTTAAATTAAGCTTAAGTGTACAAGTAAACAATATATATATACAGTGAAATATGTGAACATTAAGTTAAAAATTTTAGTAGTAATGATTCAAAAATATTCATTATATATATACGTATATATTCAGTGCTTAAGAATATCAGTTTTTTAAAGAAATGTGTATATATTCATTTGTTAATATTATTTAGTTTACATGTGATAAAGCTCTAGTTAGTAAAGTAAATATTTGTCAGGATATATTTAATGGCAGTACAGTTTATCTCATGGCTGTGGTTAAGGACACATTGTACTTAATTAGGTGCTTTAACCAACTTTTTTAATCTTTATGCATCAGGGTGCAGCCCAGAGAGGGCCCCAAATAGGGATTTGGAATGGGGTCCAGAACTCAGGATGTCCAGGAAATATTAGAAAGATATAAAGGATGTCTTCCCCCGCCCACAGGTGTGAGTTGGGGAAGGGATACATGGAGCAGGGCTATTGAGAGCTGCTGTGTACAGCAACAGCTTTGCAGCTAACCTCTGGCATGGTCATTTAACATATCTATAGCCTTTAACTGGTTGCATAGGTATGTTAGATAGTTGTGGCCATGCTTTGAGCCAGGGGGATGGAAGTGACTTCTACCCAAGATAGCACTGGGGGACTGCTCCCCCTGGTTACAGTGCTTGTGTGAGAGCTTGGAGAAGATTGGCTCCACACCAGGGAGCCACACCTGCTCAGACTCATGATGGCAGTCCAGTAAACCTGGAAGAATACAGGAATGCTGGCAGGACTAACTGATTGTAGGAAGAATCAGAAATTGGGGTACAGAGGAAAGTTGGTGTGGGGATTTAAACCTAGACTCGGCAGCCATGAGAGGAGAGAGCCATGAGGCTTTGGCAGGAGAGAACCACGTGGTTTGGCAGAGTGGAGACCCCCACAGCTTTGGCAAGAGTGAAGACCGTGTGGCTTTGGGGTGCTCCCTTTTGCCACATGGCTTAAGAAGCAGGAGAGACTTTGCCTGGAAGAAAAGGGGTGAAAGGACTCTTGCTGGTGGGCCATGAGAAGGTGCCACATGGCTTTGGATTAGCTGGAGATCCTGGTGGCAACACAGCTGATGGTGCCAGGAGCCCGAATCACAGACTTCTACTTCTTTTCTTGAGATATGGTATCCCAGACTGGGCAGAGGGAGAAGGAAGGGCTGTGGGCACCTGCGGGTATCCCAAAGTACTTTAGTATTTTAATGAAGACATTGAGTCACTACTGTAAGTCTGTCTAGCTTTAAATAAACATTTACTATCCTTTTCACAAATCTCTGGCATTGAGAGATGTCTTTTCTCTGGCGTCAGGCATAATGAAGCTAGTGGGGAGTCCTTTTGGTAATAGTATAACCCCCCTTGGCCCTATTCTGTATGTAACATTTAGAGGGCAAAAGGAACTTTTGATCATCTTATGTGGTTCTTCATTAAAGTAAATATATTATCAATCTTATATTGTGACCAGAAAATAAGACATGATACAAAAACATCTTTAATAATCAGGCACATTATTATAAGTATTTGTTGTTTTAATTTTTCTAATGATCCCCCCAAAACAGAGAAAATGCATTTAAAGCCAATCACTTGCACACATTGAACTAAAATTTGTTGTTTTTAAATTTTCGACAGAGATGCAATTTTGAGTGTCACAATTCCCCCAATAATCTTTCGTAATGAGGAGGAGGAGGACGAGGAAGATGAGGAGGAGGGGCATGACTCCCTTTATGTGCATTTTCCCAAAGGCAAAGCCATCATAGGCTCTCCCAGTGGGATTAACACTGAGCTCACCTGCCAAGTCAGCTTCCAGGCATCGAAACCTGTGTCATTTTTCACCAATATTGTTTTCAATGACAACAGAGGTAACGGGTAAGATATTTAATTGCAGATTCTTTTCTTGACAGTGAAGATAAAAAGGGTTATTCTACACTATTGTACACTATTGTAAAATGTTAAAAGAGAGACATCTAAAATAATAACTTTGGACATGAAGATATTTTAAAAGTTCCAAATGCAACGTTGTTCTCATTAGAAATATCATAATAGTGGTCACAAACCTGCTATCTGGAACTAGGCTCTGTGCGTTTGAATCCTGCCTTTGTTAATTTCGGTGAAGTTGCTGAATCTTCTGTCGCTCTCAGTTTCCTCATCTATAAAGTGGGGATAGCTGATCTCATCTGTAATTGTGAGAAATTCATTGAGTTAAGACTTATTGAGTAATTCTCAGGAATCGGCACAAAGGAAATGCTAAATAAGTATTAAATGGACATGAGAAACATCAGCATAACAAATATGATTGGTACATGCTGCTTTAATAGGCCCAGAGAAATTCAAATGCCACTTGGTGAAATCATTTTTTTAATTTCTTACCTTTGAGGACTAGGAATTCCACTTTTACATTATACCCTGAGATCATTTGATTTACCTACCAACTGATGAGTCTAATGTGTGCAGCAATAAAGTTTACTTAAAATGTTTATACTGAGAAGTAGTATTAGAGTGAATTTTACACTAAATTAGTGTCAGTATCTTTACTGTATGTGACAATTTATTCACTTTTAGTGGGATTATTACTATATTATAATATATAGCATATTAGCATAGTATTAGATAGTATATATATTAATATACTATATACTATATAACATTGTATATTATAGTATATAATATATTACTATATTATATAATACATTAGTCAAAGGATTGATTGATGTGTGAGGGATTAGAAGGGAGTGAACCAGATGTTGTACCCAAGGTGGAGTGTGGCTGAACACAGTGCATGGAGTTCTCCTGAACTCCAGCTTCCATGTTTCTTGTTTGAATACATTGATAGATAAAATCTTTTAAGTTACACCTCTCAGATGCCCAGTTTTCTCTTTTGATGCTAATAGTCTATCTTTTGTTGACATTAAAAAAAATAATGACATTGCTTTAGGGTCTTGTCAATCACCGGGCTCCATGACTCTGCCCTAGGAAGCATTGTGACTTTTCATACATTACTGACCTTCTTCATAAAAGTTTAATTTGATTTTGCTCTAATCCTTACATTCACACTTGCCCAAAACATTACATAAGGTGTACCTTGGAGCTTACCAGTACAAATCCATGAGTGTCTTCAAGCCGATGGAGGCTAGGACCACATTAACAGGGTGGGAAGGAAATAGCTCCACTAAATACTGTGTGAGCTAGATGGCTTCTGAGACAAAGGTATAACTGCATCTCTGAGGGGCATTAACAGACTTCACTGTGCCCTTGTCTGGAGGTCTAGTCAGCAAATGGGATGGTATGGAGACCTGAAAACAGTTTCCAGGAGGAGGAGGAGGTTTCTTCCTTTATTTTTCAAAATATTTTATATATTTATTTTTAGACAGAGTGGGGAGGGCGGGAGAAAGAGCGGCAGAGAGACATCAGTGTGTGGTTGCCTTTTGAGCACCCCCTACTGGGGACCTGGCCTGCAACCCAGGCATGTGCCCTGACTGAGTATTAAAGCAGCAACCCTTTGGTTCCCATGTCAGCACTCAATCCACTGAGCCACACCAGGCAGAGCAGTTTCTATATTTGATGCTTTTCTTGTCTCTGTCGTTTTATTTTTCCTTTTAGTTTCAAGACTTGTTTGCTTTTTACCTGAATTTCCCCCTCCCCTCATTTTATCTCACTTTCCACAAAACTCCATTTCAACCCTGAGCAGGTTTGAAATAAAGTAGAGCTGTTGGAACAAATTTAGAGACTTTGAAAATCATCGATGTGCTACGAAAGGCTTTTCTATGCACCCAGATGAAGAAGGCAACAAATCATGAGTACTCTCTGGAATCGTAATACTGGCAAATTCTTTTACTGCTGCCTTGTTAGCTGCTTACTGAGTTTCCCCGTAGTGTGTATAATCAGACTTTTTGTCTCCTCTCAACCGCCCAAAGCTGTCTTTGCCATTTTTGTTCTAGGCATTCCACCTCTGATCCCCTTGAGATAAATGAGGTCTTTCAGCAAGAAATTCCTCATGAGCTTCCTTTTCACCTCAAATGTTCTTTTTGGAGTCAGTTGGACTCTGTCATTGCTTTTCATCTGTTTGTATTTAGCGTAGGTAATCCTTGTGTGCTCTGCCCAAGATTTTCAGTGTGATGAAATAGAAAGGGGCTCTTCTTTGATGGAGGTCAATGTAGTGTAGGGAAGGTAAACATTAAGCAAGTTTTTTATATACTCTTCGGTGCCAATAGAACAAATACAAAATGCAACACAGAAAGAATTACTGATAATGTTCTTGGATGGTTGGGATGGCTGAGTAAAATCTCAAAGGACAAATGATGCTCGCCAGTGTTTATCCTAAACTAAAGCCCCCCCCCTTTTTTTGCTTCTCATTTGTTCATATGGAAGTTCATGTGTTCAGCAAAAAAAAAGTCATTCTTTCATTCTTTGCTTTCTTTTTTTAATATACAGTGTACAGCAGAAATAACCATACTCCTGCTTGAGTATGGTTGGTAGGGTGATAATAAGTGTGATGATTTATAGTGTTAATTTGAACATTTCCCTTAAAATGTCATATGGTATGTTTGAGTGTGACATTGTGATGTCACAGAATGACATGCCTGTGATTGTGTAATACAAGATTTTGTAATAAAAAAGGGGCATTATTTGTGCCAGACCCTGTATAAGAACATTTTATATTGTGGCTTCCCTTGGGCACTATCATGCTTGGCTTTTAATTGTTTCCTTCTTTAGACTTTGTCATATTTGGATTGGCTGAACTGGCCCAACGCTATAAATTATAAGCACTATTGTACCTGCTAATATGTCTGCTGCCATTAATAATGGTCCCCTTCACACTCATGTGCCCGCAGCTTAGAGGTTGCACACCTGCTGGTCATTTCCCCAAATTCCCCAAAAATCTGGGCATGGAGGTTGTATATATCAAGGGGAGGGTTGATGATGAGGGCAGATGATTACAAGTGGTAAAAAATACACTAGGGCTGGAGGCTGCAGCTGCCTCATGTTTGCAAACCATTTTTGGTATTTTGGGTTTGATGGTTACTGGCAGGACAGAAATGATAGATGACACTAAAAGGGCAGCAGTAGCAGATGATAACAGTCTTGCACGCTCTGCTTTTGTGTCCATGAGTGAGACATAGGAGGAGAACCAGGGTTGATTATGGAAATCATAGCTTGGATAAATACAGGAAGCAGGAGGTCAACAGCTATTAATTAGCACAGGTCAGGTCCTCCGTTCTAGTCTCGTTATCATGGAATGCACACAACAACTTGGAAGGTGGATGTTTCTAGATCTCCATTTCTGTTTTACAGAAGAGGAATCTAAGGCCCACAGTGTGATACAGCTTGTCCAAGTTCACTCAGACATGTGAAGCGGAGGAGCCAGGAGTTTGAACTGAATTTTTGTTTCCAAAGATTATGCTCTTAGTCACCTTGTTTTAACACCACTTAGATTTATTTAGAATCATTTGGGATTATTTCTTGTAGGGACACTTTTTTGAGAGTAACACTGTCAGATATCATATACAAACTTTCCACAGAATAAGAAAGAGATGGTATGTTATCCTCTTCTCCTGCTCCTTTGCATGTCTGTCTGTCTTTCTTTCAACACACATACAAACATACATTAGTGAAGTCCATGTTTGCTTTATAGTAATGATAATAATTAAAGTCTACCCATTAAAACTGGAATATTATTTATATATTTTATTGATATGTTAATTTATTGATGAGGCAAAAACTCATAAGTTATCTCCATGGTTAGAACATAAGTGAATGTTTGCAGTCTCACTAAAGCCTGTGTTGCAACCATCACCAGTCAAATCTATAGAAGATCATTTTTTACTTAATAAATGTATTATATATGGATACTTATAAGATGTCATACAACTCATTTAGATGCTTTTGTAGAAGGCTTTAAATCAATGTATTAAATCAAAATCCAGTATCAAAACAACTGCTAAAGAACTTTCTTAAAATTATACATTTCATATCAATAAAATTTCAGAGTAGAAAATGTATATTTATTATAAGAATTGAAGTAATTTCTTTTCCTACAAGAAATTAAAGAAGCATGTGCTTGTTTTTGAAACAAAATATACCTTAATTTAGAAGTTTATGGTTTTGTGAAGGATTTTTTTGGTTTATAAAATAGTTTAAATGATATTAAGAATGTTTTTTGAGGAAGTCAAGGAATACAATATAATTCCTCTAATTGCTGCTTTATGAATCAACCTCTACTCTAAGTTAAATTATCTTATGTCCTCACCAATTAAACTCTTAAAAAATATTTTAAAAGTCATTTATTTATTTTATTTTCAGACAGAGGGGAAGGGAGGGAGAAAGAGAGGGAGAGAAACATCGATGTGTGGTTGCCTCTGCCCCGTGTCCCCTACAGGCATCTGGCCCACAACCCAGGCACGTGCCCTGACTGGGGATCCGACTGAGCCACACTGGTCAAGGCCAATTCAGCCTTTTCTTTCTGACTTCCTTTATTTTTACTTTTGGCATATGAGGTAACAATGTAGGGGCAGGAATTCAGTAGTCATACTGGTGAGATTGCTTTGGGTAATCTCCAAGTCATTTATATTGTGCTTCAGAGTTGACCCTTCTTTTTATGTTTACAAATGCATAGTATCTGAGAATTCACACAGGGATCAAATAGATTAAGAGACGCCAGAATGTTGTAATCCCCTATTTTGCATCAGGGTTTCCACTCTAGGTTGAGGAGAAGGAAACATATCATGAAGAAACTTGTAATTATGAGAATGAAGTCTTGCCACTTGCTCTTGCTTTATACTCACTGTCTGACTGATACTTAACCTAGACCTTGCAAAAATGAAAGTTATGGCTCTGGGTGGTAACTATCATAGAAGTGCTAAGAATGCCAAAGACAGTTTAGTAACTTCCTGTATTGAACTCCAAACATAGGGTGTTTCCTTTTGTACAATAATATTGATTTCACCTGCATGTTTAAGGCAACCCAGTGGTTAGTTAGCAGTGCCTCATTGTTAAAACTGCAAGCATGAATTGAGAGCTCATTATTAGAAATGTGGCATGGCCGAAGTTCTGAGATCCTCCATATGTTTTTTCATCCTCACAGATATTTAACACGGACCCAATTATACTCAAAACCGACTATAATTTACCTAGGTTTTTAGTAACCAAATTTAATTTGAATAACTTTAGAGCAAATAAAAAAGTCAGCTATGTTATAAGAGAGCTAACGTGAGTAATTGAAAATTAAAATTAGGCCAAATGAAAGAAATCCAAATGACTTCTTTATTAAATAGGTATGGGGTGCTTCCCTTCAGATATCAACTGCTTTCTCCTCTAGAGCTGTGGTTCTCAAGGCTGGATCCCAAAATTACTTGGGGAGTTTTAAAAAAATACACGTGCTTCAGTCCAACCCATAGACTAGGATATGACTTGTCTGTAGGGTGACCTAGGCATTGCAAATTTAAAAAGCTCCTTGTTTGATTCAAATGGGAACATAGAGTTGAAAACCCTGGCTCTAGAACGGTTGATTCTCACACTTCGCCCTGCGTAGGACCCACTTGGAAAGCTGATTACCACAGATTTCAAATTGCACCCCTTGAGTTTCTGGTTCAGTAAGTCTTCTGTGGGACTGGCAAATTTACAAGTCTCACAGGTTCCCATTTGATGCTGAGGTTGCTAGTTTAGCACAGTCTTTCAGCTTGTTTGAAAGGCAGAATTTCCACTCCCAGTCCAGGTCTAAGGAATTGGCAGCATCTGTATTGTAAAACTGCCACCAGGTGATTCAGGTGCCTGGTCAAATCAGTGAAACACTACACCTGAGAAAGACTGAGTAAGGGAAACTGCCATCAAAATGGATTAGATCAAAGAGTGGAGCACTGCTAAAGATTTGGCGGGAAATAGCATTACTACTAGAAAATGGTGTTGCTGTGAAAACCCCTGGACTGCATACCCAACTTTCTTCTAGGGTACGGTTGGTTCCGTTTGCTAATATGTGATCAAACTTCATCTGGTTAAGAGGGTTACAACTGTGAAGTATAATTCCAAATTTACAGTAGAGGAAATTGAAGTACTACTGTGTTTTTTTCTTTTGGACTCTCACCAGCTATAGAGTGAAATACTTTGCTTCTTTTTAACTTTTCAAGTCCTGGGATTTTATTGCTATAACAAAATCAGTTTAGTAAGAAAACTGAGTAAGATTATTTTTAAGTGTCGATATGTTATGTAGTATATAATCTGCTATGAATAGGAAGATGTTGATGCTTTAATACTAGTTAAACTGCACATCATGTTTGAAATGAGAGGCCGATTAGAAGTGTCCAGCAAGAATAGTACAGGGATGTTTGGTGGGTGAGGTTGATCTAAAGTCAGGGCTGCTAATTAGCTGACACATAGCAGTATATCCTCTCCAGTGGATACATTCTTGAAATATTTCTTTGCTGGTTGGTAGCCAGCCACTGTCCTAAGTACTGACACCCGGTGCCCGACCTGTCTCAAATACACTCCTTTTGGACTTTGAACCTACTCAAGACCTAGTAACTAAAGGGTAAATGCCTGTCATAGCCAGAGTTCTAAGGATCCTGTACTATTTTGTTCTGGGTGGGTCTCAGCCTGTATATAATGATGTTATTGCCTAGAAATGCCTGGGGCACTCACCTGGGCTATTACTACCTGTGGCGATCCCCTACAGACGTTTTCCCTTTGTTGTGGCTGGACTAGCTCCTTTTGGCTTTTGCTATGATTGCAAGATGCACTTCAAAAACAACTATGGGGGGGATGGCCATTTTGATTATGTTAATTCTTCCAATCCATGAGTATGGTCCATGCTTCCATTTGTTTGTGTCTTCCTTAATTTCTTTCTTCAGTGTTATGTAGTTTTCTGAGTATAGGTCTTTTACCTCCTTGGTTAGGTTTATTCGTAGGTACTTTATTTGTCTCGTTGCTATATCAAATGGGATTTTTTTCCTGATTTCTGTTTCTGGTGTTTTATTGTTGGTATACAGAAATGCCTTTGATTTCTGAGTATTGACTTTGTATCCAGGAGGGGACAGTGGGGAGAAGGGTTTTCAGGAACTGCTATAAAGGGCACATGGACAAAACCAAGGGGGAGGGTGAAAGCAAGGGAGGGAGGGAGGTTTGGAGGGGGTGGGGAAAAGACAGATAACTGTAATTGAACAACAATAAAATAATTTAAATTTAAAAAAAAACTATGGGGGAACTTAAAAAAACAAGGGTTATTACTAACAAGTCCAGGATGGTAAAAGGCAAGCCTGGGGCCACCTGGGGCCACACAGTGAGGTCACTAGTAGAGAGACAGAGAGTGAGCTAGAGAGTGTGGGAAACACTGGTGTCCTATCTTTATTGGAGTTGAGGGTGGGATGCCTAAGGTTTCAGATATTTACTCTTTATTGGCAAATTTGAAACATAGGAGTGGGAATTAAAGCAAGGGAAAGGAAAAGCAAAGAGATTTATTGTTTAAAATTAAGAATGTACAGCTCTTAATTATTTCTCTCTTTTTCTATATATGGTAGCATTTTATCACCTTGGTTATGGATTAAAAAATATTTTTGATGCATAATAAAATTTGTTATCTTTGCTGTCATAAAAATAAAAGTATAATCAACTTAAATTAAAACATTACTTTTGAAAAATATTCAATATAATAAAAAGGAAATGAGTAATAATTAAAGCTGATTCTAATTATTGCTTTACTCAGTGCATAATTTGGTACTTGTATAGGGTATACCTGGTAAGTTGAAGTCTGTGTCTAGTATTTTTAAAAGTATTTTTACTTATAAGTGGAACCTAATTAAAACAACCAACCAAGCAACATAGAACCAGAGACATGGAAATAAAGAACAAACTGTCAGTGACCAAAGGAGAGGGGGGCGGGGGATAACGTGGGAAAGAAGGGGAAGGGTCATCAAGGAACATGTATAAAGGCCCCATGGACATAGCCAAAGTGGGTAGGACTGAGGATAGGAGGTGGAGGTGGGTGGGGTGGGAGAGAGTGGTGGGGGGAAAATTGAGATAAGTGTACTCGAACAACAATAAAAAAAGTATTTTTGGCACTCTTGTTAGACACATTACTGTTTTTGAAAGAGTAGGAGCCTGCATCACATAACGGAGACTAGCAGGCCATGAATTGTACCCAGAGTCCAACCATGTTGAATGCAAATGTTTTCAGGTTTGCAACACAAGTTTAATAACTCTAGTGTAAATTAATATCTGCTCTTTACATGCCTTTCTGAGATATTTGGATAATTAAAAGAAGCATGTGATGTGAATCAAGAAACTTTAAGGGATACTGCCACATAGCCAGAAGCAACTTTTGAGGTATTCAAAGCTCCCCTTATGGGTTAAGCAGAGCGGTTATTTAGGACGTGTTCATCTTTTGGAGACTCCATTCTCAGCACAAAACTGCCAGTGAGCCATCTAGAATTTTCACATCATGGCTGCTGAAAGGAAGGCAATGGGAATTTTAAGAGTATGTCAATAATCATCTAATAGATTATAACTGAATGCAGTGTTGGAATATTGCCCGAAAACATGTGTCATGTTTTGGGGGGCTGGGTTATACATAACACACGTTTTTTTTTACCTTTCTTGATATTGTATGTGTAGATAGAATAGGCAGTGAAGGGGAGTAGGATTTTAAGGGGCCAAGCTTTGTTCTGACATAAGCTTCTGTTGCTTATTTCTTGACCTAGCCCTATGGAAGGCTGTTTGTAATAGTACCTTTATTCTATGAAGAACATTATTTGCCTGGTAGATCTGTTCAACCAAGTCACAGGACGGTAGCACAGTCTCTATTCTTAAAGTAGAATGTTTATTAAGATTTAGCCAAAACATAGGATACCAGTGTATTATAATAAACTATAGACAGAATAATACTCATAACTTTGATTTGTTCATCATTCACATGTAGCAAAATGGAGTGTTTAAAATTGGTATGGAAACTGTCAAAGCCCAGAAATGGAATTCCAAGATGATATTTACCATTGTTTTCTCAGATTATTAAAATCATAGTGCTTTCAACACTAGGTTGCAGAAAGAAAAGTTAACCATTGATGATGTGATTTTTTTTTCTCCTTTTTCTGTTCTTCACCTCCAATCTGTTTTGGAGCCAGTCCCTTGCCCTAGTTAGAGACTTTTCATTTTAGGGAAAGGTCCAGTGTCTTGTCCTTTGTCTCTCCCTGAGTGCCTGTGAGCACCCACCACACTGTTGGTCCTCACAGAGCTCCTGAAAGTTCCATGTGTGCTCATGCCATTGGCTGCCGTAGTGCTTTCCTGGAAACCATATTGGAAACTGTGTTAACAACTATAGTATTTAACCATAAGAAAACTAAATTAAAAATCAAATATATTGATGTGTATTAATCAACATTAGTGATTTAACATTTTGAAAAGAGCCTCTGAGGAGAGATTTGGAGATTTAAAAAATGGTTTACATAGATTATAGAATCATTTCCATGTTGTTGGGCAAACAAAAAAATGAAATGTTCCTTGTAAAAAGAATTGAGACATATTTAAAATATTGTGAAATGTGCATGTATTTCTAGACTTGCTGACTGTCTATCTCTCTTGTATCTAAAGACTTCTCTGCCCTTACCTTTGTTGTGATACAAATCAATGAAATCCATTCATATTTGAAATGTACTTCCATTGGTTTTTGCACACTTAGATCAAACCTAATATCTTTTTAAGGTCACAAAACTGGTTAATAGCACATATTTCCAGAATTATTAATGTTCATAAATAACAGTCCCTTGGGCTGCAGATAACATATGTTGTGGGTTATTGCAATGTGCAGAAGAGCAGCTATAACTTTACTCCTTTCCCTCCACTCAGGAAAAAATACTGAAAAACGAGTGAGAATCACAGTATCATCAGAAATGTTTTAAGTCTGATCTGTGAAAAATAAGCAAAACTCTGTAACTTTGCTGGTTAACGAAATGAAATTCAATGTCCTCACTTGTGATAGAGAGATTCTTGTCTGGCCACATCATGGAAAATCTCGATTAGACCTAGATTAAATTCCATTGATTGACCTAGGTAATATAAACATGCTAGCTACAGGAAGCATCCAGTGGGTAAATAAAGTTACATGTGAATTAGTTTGCTAGCAATTATTGAATTGAGAAACATTGTGAATATACTGCTTTGGAAAGGTTGTTCAAGGATATTTGTTTTATGTAATAAGTTCTCCTAAAGCAAATAGTCATCCAAAATCATTCCATTATTCGTAAGTCTTTATTTAAATACCATATAGATAGCAATTAGCACTTGTGTTTGATGGTAATGGTGGTGGTGGTGGTGGTGGGTTTCACAATGAAAAGCACTTTCAAAGGGCTGACCCTGATATTTTCTTCTGCTCCTATTTCTCTCTTTATTCAGTACTGTAAATAGAAATCTAGATCTTTAATCCAAAGTACTGTTTGTTTATGCCTAATTTCTTTAACTCTTCATAGCCACTGCCAGTTTTTCCAACATGTCATTTTATAATTTTCTAGCCATCTTGTGGAGATAGGTTTGCACAGAGAAGCATATTAAGGCTAAAGAGACAAGCTTCCAACACCATGCCCAGCAGCCCTGCCCTTACTTTGTTGCTCAGCTCAACTCTCTGTGAATTCAAACCATGTTCGGTAGAGCTACTTTTAGAATGTAAGGGAGAACCTTACTTAAGATGAGAAAGATATAAATACTATCATAATATTTCTCATGGCATTTGACATGTACTTCATACAGCTTTTGGGAAGTGCTAATTACCAGGCCATTTATCACATAGATTTAACAGAAAGCTTCAACTTTCTGTTAAAGAAACTTCATCCCTGAAGTGATTTGGGATGACAAGCATGAGAGTCTCTTAATCTTCACTATTGATGGTGAAAGAATTAGAGATGTGTTATTACAGTATTAATTATTCATCAGCTAATGAGCAGAGAGATGAATAATGATACTTTCCACACCTTATTTAATGAATTATATGTGGTCATCATACCATTCAATATCAATATTATCTTTTGTGGAAATGTAATTTGCATTTTGTTGATTATTCTATGCTGTATGCATAAACATTCTTACATGACCTTTGTTTCTAATTTAGGATTTTTGCTGGTTTTATCTTCTCTAGCATGTAGTAGCTTCATTTCTAGAATCCAGTAGTCTAGAGAATGATCAAATAGGACTAAAGCAGTAATGGCTCTTGGGTGTGGAATGGTGTGTGGTATATGTGTATGTGTGTGTACGTGGCTGATTTCAAGACTTGATATATAAAATTGTCTTGATATACTATTGTAGTGCAGAACTAAAGCCAATAAGGCAATATGACAGGGGCAGAGCTATTACATATAGTAGTTCTATGAAAAGTAAGTTATACAAAGACAGAACTGTGACATAAGTTAGACAGGCCTAGTATAACCTAAGTGTTTTGTGGCTGGTAAAAATAATAAGGCACTTTCACAATGCTTTCATAGAATAGAGTACAATAGAGAGTGTAGAAGGTACTCTCCACTGGCTCACTCCCTTTTGCAGTATTGTTTTCAGTTATTACAAACAATTAAACGAGGACAAACACAAAACAAAAGCTCATCTAAAAAAGATAGATGATTTGTGAAATATTTGGAGACCTTGCAGTTGAAGGAATCCTTGACCATTCTAAATGTTGGGAATTCACAGGAGAGAAACCTTAGAGAAGAAATACTGTGTTTAAATATTTGAAGGAATGTAATAAGGATTAGGCTATAGATTTTGTTCCCTGTTGCTCTGAAACAGAATGTCTCAAGCTCCAGCTGTTCAGATAGAAAAATGGGTTGTCTCTGAGTCACGAGGTAGTGTCTCCTTGCTAGTGCCATCTGAGGATAGATCCCATTTGTCAGGGATGCTATCGAGGAAGAAGGTGTGTGAATTAACTCTTAGGCTCCTTCACCTCTAAGATTTCTTGAATCTGATTATGGACCTGAATGATTACAAGCTGTGTTCTAGAGCACACTTGACAGTGAAATTTATCATCTCTGTTAAGAAGCTTTAGAACTAAATATTCTTATACCATTAAAGTAGATACAGTAGGTGGTTAAGAAAAACAAAGGAGGTGGAAAGAAAAATGATGAGTAATTTATGTCTTGACTCTGAAAGGCCCCGAGGATGCCTAAAATATACTTTATTGTATTTACTGCATCTAGAAATTTTAATTTATTGAAATGCAATATTTCCTTTTTTAGGTTTTCACTTCCAGTTACTGGCACAGCAGAAAACTGCATTCTTACTATTTACCCACATCTGGCAGTTTATCTTTATAAGAACCCTGTTTTATACAATTCTGGTAAGTTGCATATGACTATTTTGTCTCTAACTTCCACTGTATATATTTGTGTTATCCAAAGCTGACATCTAAGTAAAGTGACCTTAAAAATGAACAAATATTTATTGAACTCCTGCCATTGCCAGGAGCCATGTTTAGTATTGAGAGTAGAATATGGCAGTCTCTTTTAATTCCAAAAGTTGACAATCCAGTGAAGGGCATGTGAATAAATTAATACAAACGGTGTAGAATTAAGAGCTCTGTATATGAGTGAATTGAAGTATTGGGAATATGGGGGTGGTGCAGAGAGGTTAATGCAGATGTCGGCAGTCCAGGATGACTTTATGGAAGAGACAGCATTTGTGTAGAGCTTTGCAAATAATGGTCTTGAACAGGATGACTGTGGCAAGAGGCAGTATAGCAAAAGCATGAGGTGCGCTGGGAGACACAAGGCAGGCAGTGTAGAGGCAGGGCCACACCAGTGCACCCTTTACTCTGTTCCAGTGGGAACCATCTGTGGTTCTGTGGGTTTTGAGTATCAGTGGTTTACGAAGGGAGCAATTGTTGGGATGTGACTTGAATTAAACTGAGAAAGAGAGTGGTCAATAGACTCACTGGGGCTCGCTGCAGGGGAAATGGTGAGAAAAGATAAGACTAATTAAAGAGAAGCTGCTGAGCAGGGAGAGATGTGAAATGCCAGGTGCAGAAGAGGATGATGGGTGGAGTAAAGCTCAGGGGAGAAGAAAAGATGGAGAGTGGGAAAAAGTTCCTCTGTGTATTGATTGTCAAGGCCTTAACTTTTCAGTGATGAGTTAGAGGTCTTTTCGGTGTTTTTAACACATGTTCTCACATTCTCCACTTGGCTTCTTCAAATGTTTGTTACTTCTGTGAAACCTATTCCATCCTGCTCTGCCTCTGTGACAGGAGATGACCTTTTCTGACTTTATAGAAGAAATAGAGACCAGCAGGCAGGAACTCTGTGAACTTCAAAATACCAAGTGTACTTTGGAACCCATTACATCTTCTGTCACAAAGCTGAGAGGCAAGCTTTTCTCTTGACTTAGGCCATTCTTGACCTCAACCCTTAGGCCAGTGCTTGTCCAGGGACCTTGCTAAAACAGCTAACCTGGCTTGCTCTTGCCCTTCAACTTCCGCCTCCCTCTTAGCTTTTTTAGGAGGGTGTGTAGGATGATAACTGAGAAAAAGAAGACAATATTCTCATGTGGACTGGCTCATTCTCAAAGATGAAAGAGGGTGAATTCAGGCTATGCATACTCGATTTATTTAGTCTTTCCAAACTTACCAATCAGATGAACTACTCAGTTTCTCAAGGATTGGGAGACATGTAGCAAAGGAAAGTAGGCTTTCAGAGTAGGCTTTAACGGGAAGGAAATGTCAGGGGTGAGGAAGAAAGTGTTGTTCCATTATACTGCTATTCTTGCATACCTTCACTACTCAGCAGCCGTTGATTCTGTTGACTATTCTCTCTCTCTCTGGCTAATATATTTTATTTTATATTTTTCTAATATATTGGGCAAGGCAGGGTAGAGATTTCAGATAATACAGCCTAGAAGGAACAATTGTTGAAGAGTCACAGAACCTGGGTGGAAATTCTACTTTGCGTGTTAACCCCAGACTTTGCTGTAAGATTTTATCTTTAATTCCCAGATCCTCAATTATCTGTTATTGAACAAAATGTTCATGGTAAGGGAATAGTAGGGTACTAAATGGTATGTGCTAGTCTATTTCAAAAGGGTTTTCTGAGGACTCACAAACTGTAAAGACCTGAGAAGTAGTATTATTGTTCTTTATTATTATTGTTATGATTAGATTTCATTATTATTGCTGTTATAACTGTTATTATTTTATTGCTTTATTACTCTTATATTTTCATAATATCCTTCCAGAAAATAATGAGTTATTACTGTACAAAATATTAGTACCTCTTGAAAAGAAATCAAATCTTTGTGTTTGTGGAATGATTGATTACAAAGTATATGAGTTAAAAGTATTGCATTTATTTGGGTAATTATTACTATAGGAAGACATCATGATTCTTAAATGTTCCAATTATACATCTGCATAACAATTTATAATATATATTCAGTTGTTTCCAGGCCTATGATGCTCTGCTAAGTGCCTAATATTTATTTCATTTAGTCTTTTCAACAAGTCTGAGTTTGATACTCTTAATAATCTCACTTTACAGTTTAAGAAAGTGACTCGAAGAGAGGTTGAGCAACTTGCCCCAGGGAATACCAACCACACTTGTGAGACCTCGGAGCTGACCCACTTAGTAGCTACTGTGCTGTAGACTAGAGTAGATTATGTTCAATAAAGGTGAAATCTTATAATGTGTTAAGCATATCCCAGAGTAAAGCAGTATGATTTACTTGCTAATATAGCTAATGTGCTAAATAAAAACCATTCTATGAATCACCAACTTAATAGGAAAGGTACAGATGTGGGTTTGTACCCAACTATAACTGTTTAGAAGTAAGTAAGTTGAAATGATACTGCCCAGTGCATACACAAGGATTCATTTTACCCTCGAATTCCCTAGGGCTCACTTCTCTGCAGTTTATAGTGGCGTAGTGTTCTGGAGCTGTGCACTCCTACTGGATAAAGGTTCTCTGGCAAACTCTGAATGGCTTTGTACTGAAAGAGTGGAAGACACTTAGTATATACTAGCATATGTTTATGTTTATGTGTTTTTGGTCATAAAGTAATTCCCACAACAGATTCATGAGCTTAGAACTTTTGCTTTCATTTTATGGATAAAAACATAGGTTGCAGAGAACTTGTGTAATATACCATGGTTTGACAGCTCAGGAGTCATAGTGCCAAGTTTTCAAATTAGATCTTTGTAACTATATAGGCCATGCTTTTCTGATAGGATTACATTATGAAAATATGTATAGATATCTATATACACACATACATGCATACTTACAGGGATGGATGGACTGACTGATGTATGTAGATATATATAAGTACACATGCATACATGTGTAGGTAATCTGCCCTAGGTCACATCTGCTGCTTTTCCTTGGTCAGCACTGCCTGTAGTTGGGTTCTGATGACCATAGTGGCAAACTCTAGTGTATATACAACAACTCTAACTAGAATAGACACCACAAGCTGTGTAAAATGGTGTCAGCTCATAACCAAGTAGTGATTTCATTTCAGAAAAATAAGTAGGAAGACATTATTTTTTTGTTAGTGACACAAGTTTTTATATTTGTTTTTGAGCACCTTATATAATTCATTTCAAAATTTTTTATGTTAAAAACATTTAAAATGTTTTACATATCCTAGTTTATGCTATAGTCCAACATTGTTTATTTTCCAGAAGCTTCGATATACCATAATAATTGCCTTATCAAACAAAGTTCATTTGAGTCAACTATATCACCTTTTATGTTATTTATTTCCTATTTGACATCTAATTTGTAATGGACATTTAGGCTTTTTTCTTTTATATATATATATAATGCACACAGTATGTATATATATATGTATATAAATATATAACACTTACATATATAAGTATATATAATACTCATAAATATGTAATACTTATAAGTATTTAAATACTCATAAATATATCATATATAAGTATATAAATGCATAATACATATGTATTTTATATATGAAATTATATATGAAATTTTCAAATTCAGTAATTTGAAATTAAATTGAATAGTGAGTTTATAAATGCTTGTTTGACCTGCTGTGATGGGAAGTGTCATTTGCAGATAGGGATCCCCAGTCCTGTAAAGACTAGAGACAATACTTCACTTCCTCCTAAAAACATGTATTACCCTCTTCTGGTCCTTCTCAATGTAGTAATGCTGAGCCTGAGAAGAGATTATTTGTTGGTATGTGGCAAATATATAGCATACCACTCCATCCAGTCTATACCATGATCTGTTTAATATTATTTCATTAAAAGCTTTGTTTTTTTCAGGTAGTAAGAAATATAAGAAGAAAACCATGAATTTATAATTAGTTTTAAGTGAGTTATCTGCTTTGGGAGCTGTCTCCAATGATCTAAAGCAGAAATTCTCTAATGGTTCTGGTTCACAGTATACTTAGTATCCCCGTAATTTTCCCTTAGACCAGAAGATCTACTAAGCAGTTCCATTTATTAAGTGGTTTGGTCCAAAAACCTAGGAGTTGTAGTATATGTGATGGGCAGTAGGTGTTACAATGATATTTAACCCAAATGCTAAATATCCTGCAGAACCCCTGTGAATTTGCCATGACATCCCTGATACCCTCTGGCCACAGTTTGAGAACTGTCGACCTAGGGGACTGTCTTCTAATTACCCAGCTGTGATTTAATATTGCCTATCTTAGAAAGAGATGAGCACAGAAAAAATATGTGAATCTGATAACATTTGAATAGTTATTTGCAATTAATTATTCAAATTTTTTCCTCTGGATATGGGTAGTATTGAAAATTTTTCATTTTAGTGAATGGACCAAACCAAATGAAATATCGTAAGGTTTTTTAATGAGTTGTACTTGTGCCCTTAAACAGGCAGGTTTTTAAAACTATAATCAAATCATTTTATATTCTTGAAAATTTCTCAAGAATTAACTCAAAATGTTTTGTTTTATTGAAATCCTTCACTTGGATAGAAAGTTACTTTGAATCTAAAGCCAATGTTTTGTTTCCATAAAATTTTCAGCTAAGGTTTAATTCTAACAAGTAAATCTAAAAATTTGTGAAAATATTTTACATACTTAATGGAAAAATTAAAAGTTCTATTTTGGGAAGTATTTCACATACTATTATGGCAAGAAGAAAATTTAATGGTTTTTTATTGCAATTCATCTATGTTTAAAGCATTTCTGTTGGATATTTGAAAATATTTTCTTTTTATTTTACGGTAGGAGTAAATTGGATCAGACTTTTTTTGAGAGCATAGAATAATTTGTAGAATGAGCTCTATTTGTCTACCTACAAACTACAGTAACCGACTGAATATTTTACTCTGTGGTCCAGTAACTGTTTTTACCCCCCAAAATGTGAATTTTAGAAATGGAACCATCATCTGAAGCACTGAAATTGGAAGAAAGTGAATCAAATGAAGGTGAAACTTTGATGGAAAGCGAGGAGGAAACTCAGCAATGTTTCCCTGAACCAGGAACAGAGACGTACAAGTTCTTTCAGCAGGTTGTCAATGCAGCTCAGACCTGGTTCAGCCTCTTTGGCTGGCCTGGGGGACCACATACTTTTTCTATACCAGAGAGTATAAGAAGGTAACAGTTGCATGTTTCTCTAAATCCCTTGTTATATATCATACAATACAATATCATCTATTCATTGGGTTTTAAGTGAAATACAATATAAAATAATCTATTTTGAACTGACAAATCATGAGACTATTAAAAAAAGGAAAAAGGTGCAAATATAAATTCTTTTTTTAAAGATTTCATTTATTTTTTAGAGAGTGGGGAAAGGAGGGAGAAAGAAAGGGAGAGAAACGTCAATGTACCTTTTTGTGGTACATTGCCTCTGACAAAGGACAGAGGCATCATTGAACAGGAAGTGTCAGTTTCTTGGACACTATCTCCTCTTTGACAATACATTTACTTCAGTCTTTTATGTGTTGTTTTTATTATTCCACATGTCTAAAATAGGTAACCTGTATTGGTTTCATCAAGTCACTGAATTCTCTTGTTCATTTAAACAGGCAATCGGGCACCTCCCTTGTTATATGTTGCTGGCATAGTGGTTGTCAGAACTCTTGAACCTCCTTTCTCAGCCCTGGTGTGACTTGCTGCACCATGAGGGCGAGTACTAATCCCTAGCATAAAGGGCTATATTAGAATTTTGGCATCTATATTTAGTAGTGAGCTAGGCTACATTAAGTGTGTAGTTTTTCTATAACTTAACTTTTTCAGTTTTTAAAATTAATATTATAATATTAGCTTCATGGGAAAAAATTCACTAGCATTTCATCTTTGTCTGTGGTGAGAGAAAATGACTGCAGCAGGTACCCTGAAAATTTACCAGCTTGATCATAATAAAATCATCTGACCCCAGGGAACTCTTTTTAAAAGACTGTGTTTATTTTTTAGAGAGAGGGGAAGGGAGGAGAAAGACAGGAGAGAAACACTGATGTGAGGGAGAAATGCTGATCACCTGCCTCTTATAAGTGGCTCAACTTGGGACCCACAACCCAGTCATGTGCCTCGACCAAGACTCGAACGTGCAGTCTTTTGCTTTGCAGGCTGACACCCAACCAACTGAGACTCATAGGTCAGGGCACTCCAGGGGATTTTTGAGAGAAGTTATTCTATTACAACTTTTCAGTTTTTCATTTTGGTGTTTGTTCTACTGAAAAGCTTACCTATTTTGAGTAAATTTTAATGATTTCTTTCATTTTTCTTAAACGCGAGGAGGTATATTTTACTTAAATATCACTCTTATGACAAATTGATGTCAAATTCACATGACTACTTTCATTTTGTGATAAGTATGATTACGAACAATAGTTTGTATTCTTTTTGTTAGCAATGTTAATTACTTTTTATTTGAATTAATTTATGTATTAAATTTATTGGCATAACATTGGTTAATAAAAAGGTTTCCACTATACAATTCTATTAATACATTCTCTGTATATTGTATTGTGTGCCTACCACCCAAAGTCAAATCTTCTATCACCGTATATTTGACCCCCTCAACCCTTCTCTACCCCAGCCCTCACCCCCCTTCCCTCTAGTAACCACCATACTCATGTCTGTGTCTGTAAGGTTTTGTTTGTTTTTCTTATTTGTGCATTTGTTGCTTTCAGTTTTATATCCCACATATGAGTGAAATCATATGGTTCTTGACTTTTTCTGTCTGATTTATTTTGCTTAGCATGATGTTCTCAAGAGCCATCCATGTTGTTAGAAATGACAGCATTTCATCTTTTCTTATGGCTGAGTAGTATTCCATAATATATATGCACATCTTCTTTATCCAGTCATCTGTCGAAGGGCACTTTGGTTGTCTCCATGTCTTGGCCATTGTGAATCATGCTTCAATGAACATATGGATGCATATAGCTATGTCAATAAGTGTTTTCAAACTTTGACATAGATACCTGGAAGAGGGGTTGCTGGGTCATATGGTAATTGGCAGAACCAGGATCTGAGTAACGGCAGTCAAACCCTTAGCTAAATCAATGTTCTTTCTCCTGTAGTATGTGATACAGACCTGCTAACTACCAAATTGGCAAACTGCCATTCCAAATAGCCCCCTGGACACTTTTTGTCAGTCTAAGCTAGTAACAGATTTGTGGCTGATTGCTATCAAACAAATAGTGTAGTATTAAATATATGATAAATTATAGACAGCAAAATTCGTTGTAATTTTTTACTTCACTTAAAAATTAGCTTATGTAACAATTTGGTACAGAAAGTGTCAGGAAATAGAGGTTGCACTGTCCTATTTAAAGAACAGAGAAATACATGGGAAAAAGAGATATCTGGACTTTATCTTTAAAATGAGAATCTTACTCATGAGGCCAATGTGCAAAATATGCCCTTCTAAATATGAAATACATGAGAAAATATGTGTACCTTTGCATATAAACATGTGTGATGAATGTTTGGAATATACCTTGGAAACTATTATAGGTATTATTTATCTTTATACTATAAAAAATTGAGTTCAGTGAATTACACAGCCAGTAGGTGATGGGTTCAGGATTTAACTCCTATACTGTTTATCTAGAGTACTTACATGTTCTAAGGATAATGTAATCTTTCAGACACTTGGCAATCGTAACCTAATTATATGTGTTTGAAACAAGATGCTGGAAAGCCTTTAAAATCTAATTTTTACTAACATAGTAGCTGGATAAATGAATTTTGTCATTTCCTTTTTGATTGGTAAGTTGGAATAGATTTTTATTTCACCATTGAACATTTTCCATAATATATAACATTTTAAGATTTAAAGAAATTTTAAAAATAATTTTCCCATAGGGATGTGTGTAAAATACAAACCCACACAGGAATCCTATCACATGAAGACATTCCCAAACCGAGTGACTCTTTAAAATATAATAAAACTATTTACGATGTGATACACCACTTGAGTGGAAAAATGCCGGATGGAATTCATCCTAGTCAGTCTTTACCTGAAGATCCCACTGAAAGAGTGATTCAGCTTTATAAGCAACATTCCTCAGTTCTTAACTTTCTCAGGTAAGTCCATGGATGTGCTAATTTAAAAGTGTAATTATGACTTGGTAGAAAAATAACTGTATATGGACGGGTAGGTGGATAGCTAGGTAGATTTTGATAGTATTTGTTTTTTTAATAAAATATTTAGTAAATTTTCAAAATATATATAACCTTGTAATATATAACTCAGAAAAATAATAGCAAATAATGATTTTATAAGAGTCCAAATTTATAATCTAAGGCAATCATTCTCAAACTTTATCATATGTCCCAATCATTGGGATGACGTGGTAAATACATTCCTGGCCCTTACCCACAGAGTTTATAATGTTAATTTGCATTTATAACAAATGTCAAGTGATACCGATACTTCTGGTCCATGGCCTCATTCTGAGAATCCTCACATAAGTCAAGTATAAAAATCCACTGAACAAAAAATGAGTGAAACCAATCATTTATTCTTCAGATTACTGGTAGTACAATTTGAAGTTATGGGCACTGTGAACTTTTAGTCTGCATAAAGTCTTTTAATATGAAAGTAATGGGCAGGTGATATTTTCTGTAAGTGGTTGATAGAAAATATAGGAAAAATACTTGTCATCATAATGTCTGCAAAGATTAAATGTCAAGTCACCAAGAAATGGAAAAGCGGAGCTCATTAAATCTGTGAGGGGAGTGTTGGTGAGTACCTAGCACTTCTTCTGCCTACGTTTGAGGTATCCTTGTCCACCGGAACGCCCCGCATTCATAGGCAGTGTTGTTACTCCATTTTCCATGCTCCTGTATCACTAAAATAGTACTTGTTACTGGTTATTATTTATGCATTAGGATTACTATATGTTGAAATATATTACTACATTTTAATATTTGGCTTATTACTTGTATATGGAATCTACTGCATAGTTGGCCAGAGATATTCATCTATCTTAACAGGAATGAGGATGGAGGGTAACAAGAAGACATTTCTAGCAGGAATACAAATGAAAGATTTGGCATTCAGTTTTTAAAATTTCCCCATCAATTTCTCCAAAATATCCCCTGGCTGGTGTAGCTCAGTGGATTGAGTGCAGGCCTGCAAACCAGAGGATTGTAATTCGATTCCCAGTCAGGGCACGTGCCTGGGTTGCAGGCCAGTTCCCCAGTAGGGAACATAGGAGAGGCAATAATACATTGATATTTCTCTCCCTCTCTCCTTCACTTCTAAAGATAAATAAATAAAATCTTTTTTAAAAGGTTCTTAAAAAAATTTTCCCCATTAGAATTTTTCTGTCCCTAGCAATACTCTGGTCTTAAAAATTATGAATGGTACTGAACAAAATACAATGGCTTTTCTTCATTTCTTAGATTTGCATTCTCATGATAATAGCCAAAACTGGCTTGAGTTTTCTGTTGCATGGAAAAGATCTAGAAATTTCTGAGTCATTGAAGGTGATTGAGTGAAGACCCCAGCAGCCTTTTATAGGGGATGCTGGGTTGGCAAATAAAGAGGCAGGAGGGTGGCTGGCTCTAAAGCCACAGTGTGAATGATAAATATATGAGAACTGGAGAGTGGCTAAGTCAATAATGAGGGTCCTCTTGGTCCTTGATAGAGCTAAGAGGTGAGATACAGGATTGCCAACTCAGGCCTCAGCAGCAGATGCCCATATGGCAACTAGGCTTCAGGCACAGAGGGGACATTGCCAAAGAGACCGAGCAACCAGAAAACTAGTCATGTGCCCTCATCTACAGATACAAAAGTCCCTCTAAACTACCTCATGGAAGCCCAAGTGCAGGGGCGATCCATGTCCTGAGATGATGCCATATGCAATGTGGAGATTCTACCTTTATAAAAATAATATCAAATTAAAATACAAAAAAATTAGATATGTGGATTTAGAAGTGGCTCATGCAACTGAGGAAGCCTGAAGTTAAAGCTTTACTTACTTGATAAACCTGCCTCTTCCCAGATCCCCTCTGATGGTGGGTAGAGGAGGGCTGAGATTGGAATTGTTTATCCTGAAGAACAGAATTACCATAAAGAGACTGTTCTGGTCAGAAGAGCCTAAGATATATGAAGGTTCAACTCTGCACTTTCTCTCTCTTACTCCATTCCCAATCTGGGTAGGAGAATGAGAAAGATTCTATCATTTAAGGAAAATGGCATACCACAGACTCACACATGAGTGTGCACCTCACTCGTTCATGAGCTTGCGAGGGCAGGAACCACATCTCCTTTATCTGGCATCTCTGGACACCCAGGGTCACTGATAGCACAGAATGGGTCCAGTGGTCATTAATATTTATTAACATTTTTTTTCACAGAGCTTTTTGCTTTTTGAGCTCCTGTGCTAAAAGGAATAAAATTTTAAAATTGAATTTCAGAACACTCTGATAGGAACAAAGAATATTTTGTGGTACATAAAATTAAGGGGTAAAGCATTTATATTCCTGGAGGATGTAACCAGTGAGAGAGTCAAGTTAGAGAAAATTAGGGTGGGTACTATGAATGTTATACATTGCCATTTAGTTATAATATTAAACTATGAACTCTTAAGAATGATTTTAATTAATAAGATATTTATTCTATCATACCTATATTACTTTGCTAGGACTATCATAACAAAATACCACAGACTGGGTGGCCTAAACAATACAAAAAATTTTTTTCACAGTTCTGGAGGCTGGACATCCAAGATCAAGGTGCAGGTAGATTGGGTTTCTTCTGGGGCATCTCTGCTGGGCTTGTAGACGGCTGCCTTCTCTCGTGTCCTCACATGACATTTTCTCTATTCGTACATACACCTGGTGTCTCTCCATGTGTCTAAATTTCATCTTCTTATAAGCACTAGTCAGATTGGATTAGGGACAGTCTTAACAGCCTTGTTTCACCTTAATGACAGCCCTAAAGACCTTACCTCCAAGTCACATTCTGAAGTACTGAGGGATAGGGTTTCAACATATGACTTTAGGGGAACATAATTCATAACAAAGTCATATGTGTTGTATTATAAAAATATGTAATTGGTTATAGTTTATAAGAAATTTTATATCGCTATATGTGAAGTTATATGCATAATGTTTCTTGTGATTCGTGCCTGTTATAGACTGAGATATGTTCACCCAAAGTTCACAAATTGAAGTCCTAGCCCTGGGAGTGACTGCTTTTGGAGATAGGACCATTAAGGATGTAATTACATTAATGATATCATAAAGGTTGATCCCTAAGCCCATAAGACTGATGCCTTTCTAAGATGAGGAAGAGACACCAGAGATCTTTCTTCCCCCTCTCTCTCTGTGGGAGCTCAGAGAAAAGGTCCTGCAAGGACACAGCAAGAAGGCGGCTATCTGCAGAGGGGAGGAAAGGCTTCACCAGCAACTGAATTTTCAGGCATCTTGATCTTGGACTTTTTGCCTCCAGAAACATGAGAAAATAAATTTCTCTCATTTAACTTACCCAGTCTGAGGTACTCTATTATGGTGCCCTGAGCAGGATAACACAGTGTCTAGTGTCCTCTGATATAATTTCATTCATTTAAAAGTAATAATTATTCTTACGATGTGATTGTTTTTTGTTGAAAAAAATTTTTGATTTATAATTTCCATAATAGAAAACTAAAACAGAAACAAAATATAAACACTGTGTACCCTACACTGAAACTATAAAGTGGGATGATATAAAGCTACTACAACTGTTATTTCTAATTCCATTGATTTTTTTGGAAATTGTCCATTTACCAAAATAAATGCACTTAGGAAACTCAACTTACTTCCCTTTACAAGTAAATTCAATTCCATGTGTGATGTTACTTCTTTAATCTTTAAAACTGTACTTTCTTACTTATGCATGCCCATTATTATGCCTTATTTAATGGAATTGCATTTAAGAATGAAAATATTTCAAAGCAAATAAGTGATTCTGAAGCAAACTGAAGTGGGGTAAAAAAGCACGGCTTTTGAATCAGGTAGATAAAGGCTTAAATTGTAGCTCTTTTATATTCCCATGAGTTCGCACAAGTTACTTAACCCATTTAAGCCTCAATTTCAAGCCCTGGCTGGTGTAGCTCAGTGGATTGAGCACGGGCCTGCAAACCAGACCCATTTAAGCCTCAATTTCAATATCTGTAAAATTGAGGTTTATAATTCTCAAACTTGGTTGATTAAAGAAGGCAAATAATAAAATATGTAATATATGATACATAGATGAGAGTGATGATGATGAAGTATAATAAATGATGATCAGTGACTTTCATGTGCTAAAATGTTTTCTTAAATTATTCCAATACAGTAACCATTAGTGACAACTGAAAACTGATTCTTTTGGTATCACTATCATTGAAATAGACTATTTGAAAAAAATCTGTTCTTCTATTGGGCATAAATGTCTGTTGACATAAACATACTAGAAAATTCAGCATTTATCAACTCTGTCTTTATATTTATAAGATAAGTGGAACCTTTATGTAAATTTTTATAAGTTTCAAATCAAAGACACATGAGTTTTGTTTTAATTTTACCACTTCATGTGCTTGGTCCTTAACCGATTCAATAAAGTAAATGCTTTAATTCAATAAAACAAAAATTCTAATGCCATTCTTATTTTAGAAAGTGAGTTGTGCTTTTAAAATTTATTGGAATATTAACTGTGAACAAAAGGGGGACATTTTCATACTTAACTAGATTTTATTATTTGTGCAATATAGAAATTCAATAGTTTTTTTTTTTTTTTAAAGATTTTATTTATTTATCTTTAGAGGGGAAGGGAAGGAGAGAGGGAGAGAAACATCAATGTATGGTTGCGTTTGTGCACCCCCTGCTGGGAACTGGCCTGCAGGGAACCTGCCTGCAACCCTGGCATGTGCCCTGACTGGGAATCGAACCGCGATTGTCTGGTTCGCAGGCCCGCACAGAAATTCAATAGTTTTATAATAATATCACTAAGCTCTGTGATACCTGAGATAGTCAGGCCGCACTTGGAGCATCGTTGTTGGCACAGCTCTTGTGGTGCTGACATTAACACGGGATGTTTCTGTTGTGACATTCTGTGGTAAGAGGATGCAGGTATGGAAGAATGATTTTGGCATTAAAGCCAAGCAATTTCAATTTATTGCTGTTTTATCAGTAAATATACACCTATCAGGATATGTTGGCTCTGATAAAATTCCTCAACATCCAGAATGTGGCAGTGTGGGTAATAAAACTGGGTCATTAATTCAAAATGTGCACATATGTTTCATCAAGGAAATAAAGGTATTAAATTCAAAATGAGAATAAATTTTATTAGTTTCCTCATTTCAATTTGGTGACAGTAGGTGAGGACTTTTGTACAAGTGGAATTATATTTATCTTGTGCAGTTACTGAGAAACTACAATTTTTGGAAGTTAAGTTTAAAATTTAATAACACATTACATCTAATTTTCTTTTGTTCTACTAATGGTAAACTTGGAAAAAATATGCAAATAGAAAGCTTGGAATGTAAAAGTGTAATCAAATCAATTATGAAAGTCAACGCTATAAAACTAATGACCAGACATAAACTATTGACAAAACATAATTGTAAATACTGTATGAGGGACTGATGAAGTTAGGCCTTAAGACAGATGCAAAATAAAAGGAATGAAACAAGTCTCTTGTACAGGAGAAAAAATAAATTTTCCACTTTCCTTCTAGGTTCTTGGCTGTCATAAAAGATAGCTTAACAGGAGGAAAAAGAACAATTTAATTAGATGACTAAGTGTGGTACCCTCACAAAGATATGAGACTCAAAGACATCCAGGAGATTGAGGCTTATGTACCACTCTGAGCTAGTGAAAGGGGTAGGAGTCCAGGGCCTGGAAAGATTGGGGGAACGGAGGGATCCTGAGAGGGGAGGAGGAAGTGTTTGTTAAACTTCGGTTGCCTTGCCTTGCAGGAAAGTCTCTCAGGTAAAGAGTTTTCTCTGGAAATAGCTCTTTTCCAGGTGAGGGCTTGTTTTGTAATGTAAATTTCCTTTATAAGTGTAGATTTTCATTACAAAAGGGTAACTTCTATCCTGTTTTCAGAGCTCCTGTGTCTGTAGTTTCTCAGAATAATCAAAATGCCAAAGAGGCATATTTTGGGGTTACCTATTCTGTTTGACTTGACTTCATAATAGCATCTGTAAAATGCTGTTAAAGAACAAAATTCAACTAAGTTTTAAAGATCTGATTGGCTTTATTCAACAATTCATGAATCAGACAGCATCCAATCTAGCAGATGGGAAAGGAGCTCCAAAGAGTTATGCAAGGCAAGAGATTTTATAAGCAGAAGGGACACGAACAGGGAAGTTGTACTGAAGCAATGAAGGAGGGGGCTCGGAATGCACTGCCTTAAAATGTGCCGCTTTGGCATGTGGATTGATTTCAGCTGAAGTCAGTTGAGACAAACTTGGGGAAAGCTTTCCTCTCCCTTAACTGCCTCCAAGAATATAGACAGGGGGCCTGGCCCAGAAAGAGTTACTACCAGAGATAACTTTTTATACCAGAAAGACTTATCTGCATTGTGAGGCAAACATTTGTTGACCAAACATCTACTCTTCTCCTCTTCCTATAAATTATCTTCCTCCTTTTTGAAGCCCCGCATCCTTACCCCCTTTTCCTCAATTACCCGACTACCTGGGAGTTTCACATCTTTGTGGGGCTTCAGTAGGTACATATTCAACTTGTTTTTCCCCTGTTAATATTTCTTATGTCATTTTGATTATTAGACCAATCAGTGAACCTAGAAGAAAAGAAGGGAAACACTTTCCACCTCTACGGCACAAAAAGTAGATTGGTTGTGGAATTTCCTTTGGGGGATGGCAGGGCTCTACTGTTGATAAGGAGATATCTGACCACATTATTAGGGAGGAGCAGCGGGGGGGGGGGGGCCCTAGGAGGAGGTTGCCTAAAGCAGTGGTAAACAGTGATGGCATTGGCAGAGAAGCTGAATGCCTCAGAGAGCATGGAATTATGGGCTAGAATATTTGAAATAAAAGAAGGGCTGTGAATGTGGCCTAACACAAAAATCGTAAATTTACTTAAAACAGTATGAGATTTTTTTGGTGATTACATGTTACAATGTATTCAATGTGTGGCCCAAGATAACTCTTCTTCTTCCAGTGTGGCCCAGAGACACCAAAAGGTTGGACCCTGCTAAGATTTCAACTTAATGGGGCTTCATCTCATTGAATTCTTACATAGACTTTAGGTTGGCTCCTCCTGCTAAGAAGTAGTGTTCCATTAGATTTCCAATTAGTGTTCCAATTAGATTTTATTTAAACATGATAATTTGAGTGTGATGAAGATTCATAAAAGTACGTAGGAAATGCAGACAGTTAAAGTGTAAAAATCAAAGAGAAGGGATGATGTTTGACTTCCAAACGAAGGAACTTTAGCTGTGTGTGGCACAGTTTCTTTCACTAGCTTTGACTGGCCCAGGGCTACGTCAAACTTAACTCTAGAACTATGTCCATTGCTTCCATCTCCACTAGGGTTCCCTGCCTTACTTCTCTCTTCTTATGTTTGTCTGCGCTGTCTTCAAGGTTTAAGCTTTTGGAATCATATTAAGTCTTCTTTCTGCTTTTTCTCTGTCTGACTTCTCAGTAGTTCTAGGACTGCAGACTGCTGATTGTATTCCAGAGTTGAGTACTAAGTGAGACATTTTTTTCTGGTAAATGCTTATGGTGGATAGAGTTCTATGCTCATTAAATGAGTTATACCTACACACCCAAATGCCTTCAAGGAAACACTCTTGCCAAAACTGTGCTAGATGTCTGTAGGTTCTGTGGTGATGGATGTGCATATGAAGAGTTTGGATTAAAATATTTCAAGGAATTTCACAGTGAAAAAAGTGTAAAACCTTAAGTGTGATAGATGTGTCTTAAAGTATAAAATAATATAAATAGGTATTAGATTTTGAATATATAAAATATTAAAAATAAATATTTTCTGCTTCAGTCATTCTACTATAAGTTTGTATAATCAAAGAGGCCATACATTTTGGATAGTGTCTTTGGAAAAATAAGTGATGAATTTTGTTATATTAGGGATTATTTATATTCAGGTATATGTGATAATAGGCAATTCCATGAATTGGGTGACTAATGACCTATTTTTCAAATGTTTTACTGTATTTAGACTTTTCCCATATATTTTTCAATTTTATAATGTTATTACAAAAGATGGTTAATGGTTTGACAATAGGGGCTAAATCATAACTCTATATCCCATTAGCATAAGGGTAGATGTGGATGATTAAAGACACTTAGTAATAGCTTTCTCATTAATCAGTTCTGTGATGGAAACATCATATACACATTTTATTGTTAAGGGAAATTTTAAAATTAATTATATACTTTTTAAATGTTAAAATTATAATTTAATAAAGTATATGACATTGAAATTATTTAATTGAAGTTGAAATGCAAGTGATATACAAATCATGAGTATTATACCATAATAATTAGGATTTTTCTTCTTAAATTTTAGTGCTAAAGGAGCATATATTGCTCATATATTGCCAGAATTTCTGTTTGAACCAGAAGATTATAAGAAGTGGATTGAACTTAGAGTAAGGAAATATAATTTCTTGGAACAACTGCACAAATATTATTGGATTTGCTGATTTTTGGTCTGTGCTTAAAGATTTCATTTTAGAATCCTTGTTTTTTTCATTTATGAAGTGTCCTAAAGATAATGCTTCTCTGGAACATACACACACACACACACACACACACACACACTCACATATATTTTTTTATTTGTTTAAAAAATCTCTGTGAAGCCTAGGCAGAAATGATCACATGGTTTTCTTAAATATGTAAGTAATTGCTTCTTTTAAGGAATTTAGAAATGAAGAATGGTGTGTGCTTATATAAACCTTTTGTTACCGTGAATTTTTAGAATATATATCTTCCAAAGAAAACACTGGTTTAATTTGACCACCACTTCACATTTCCCTTCTTCAGTTTTCGAGGAGACCAGGGAGAAATTAAGCCGGATATGCATAGTTTTTTTTTTTTTCAAATTATGCAATTCACTTTATGCAAATCTATTGAGAAGGGGCATTGTTTTGAGCTGTCTGGAGGCTTTGAGGCAAGGCTAGCTGTGGTACTGTTACTATGGTCACCGCATGACATTAGTAGCAGAGCCCGGAGCCTGTTCTTTGGCACTCTCCTGACTCCCTGTGGCCTAATTCACAGTGTGCCTCTTAGAGGCTCAGAGTTCAGAATAACTTTGCCTCTCATTCTGCCACTTCTGCCCCAGAGCTAGTGGATACACTGCATGAATAAATCCATGACCTCAATAAAAGGCTATGAGTTCCAGAAGTTAGCTGTGTTGATAGTTTTATGATTGGCATGTGGGGAATTACAGATCTTTATGAATGTATAAGAAGGATGTGTAAAGGTTTTATTTAAAGGGAAAATATGCTAAGTAGTTAAAATTTTGAACTTAGGTTTGCCTTGCTTTCTAATCAATGTGATATTTTATTTATTAAAGTCTTCTGCTGCTGATGACTTGCTGATGTATTCCCCTATACCAAAGGAAAAGCAATGTTTTACTATAGATATGGCTGTTTTTGAAAACTGGAGTAAACGGTCATGGACAGATTTATTTCTTCAGCTATACAAGGTACCATGTGCCCTCGTATTCATTGCTGGAGTTTGGGGGTAATTTATAGAGATAATGTATTAGTAAAAGTATAGGTAATATTACTGTAAAAGATTTAAAACCACAGTGGCTCAAATAAGATAAAATTTTCATTCATCTTCTCATGGAACTTTGGGGAAGTGAGTGGTTTAGAGGTAGTGAGATGTTTCTTCCATCCTGAGTACTGTGCTTTCATCTCTGGGTCAGTTTCTCAGAATAAGGAAAACCAGATAAAGGAGTAAGAAGACAGGTAAATTCCTTTTAAGGTTGTTGCTTGGAAAATGCATCATTTCCCTTCACATTCCATTGGGCAAAATTTAGTCATATTGATACAGGGTGCAGCCAAAGGGGGCCCCCCCAGAAAAAGATTTGGAATGGTGTCCAGAATTCAAAGTGTATAGGAATGATGGAGAGACATATAAGATGTCCTCACCCCACCCCCACAGGTGTGAGTTGGGGGGGAAGGGACAGTTTTGCACAGCCACAGCCTTGCAGCTAATCCATGGCATTGTCTTTTAACATATCTATAGCCTCTGGCGGTCACTTGGATATGTTAAATGGCTGTGGCCAGGCTTGGAGCTAGGGGGATGAAGTCACTTCCCCCCAAGATGTAACTGGGGGCAGGTCCCCCCAAGTTACAGCGCTTGCGTAGGGGCTTGGAGAAGATTGGCTCGAGGACATGGGATGATTACTGCCCAGACTAACGATGGCAGCCCAGTAAACTTGTATTAATACAGAATACTGGCAGGTGTAACTGATTTTGGGAGGAGTCGGAAATAGGGGTACAGAGGAAGATGGGTGCTGGGATTTAAGAGCCAGGCACGGCAGCCATGAGGAGAGAGCCACGCGGTTTCAGCAGAGTAAGGACCCCCTGTTGGTGGGGTGAAAGAGGGAGCCACGTGGTTTTGGCGGAGTGTGGACCCCCTCTTTCCCAGGTGAAAGGGAAAAACCACGCAGCTTTGCCAGAATGGAGATCCCTGCAGCCAGGTGAAGAAGACAGCCACATGCTTTTGGTGGAGTGTGGACTCCTGCAGCTTTAGTAGAAGAGGCCCACGCGGCTTTGGGGTGCCCCCTTTGGCCGCGGGGCCTGAAAAGCAACAGAGACTTTGACTGGAACTGGGTACAAAGGACTCTTGCCAGTGGACCATGAGAGAGTACCGCAGTACTTTGGATTAACTCGAGATCCTGCACAGTGACACAGCTGACGGTGCCAGCGGCCTGCAACACAGACGTGTGCTCTTTTCCTGATTTACGGTACCCGGAATTGGGACAGAGGGAGAAGGGAGCGCTGTGTGGGTGTAGGTGTACAACCTAAAGGACTTTGATATTTTAGTGGTGGCGTTAGGCCTGAATAGCATTAAATAAACATTTTGTTTCCTTTTCACAAATCTCTGGCTTTAAGAGATGTGTTTCCAATTGGCGGCGGACAGAAGGGCCCAGTAGATTTTAGTATTTTGGTTTTTGGGAGGGGCCCCTGTTGTATAGCAGTTTTGGGCATCCCTAGGTGGGCCAAATATTGCATTGCCCCTCCCTTGGACCTCCTCTTGTTCGGTAACAGTATGACTAAACCTAGCTTTAAGGGAAGTTGAGAAATACAGTGTGTAAAATTGGTAGCTACATGTGTTTTCCAGTATTAAAAGGAAGGATTAAAGAATGGATATTGGTGGAAAGTATGATCTCCACCTGTAATGCATAGTAGTCTCTTGTAAAGTTTTTCTAGACAGATGTTCACTAGCAATCATATAACCGTAGGCAAGACCAGGTGTTGATGAGATTCTCCAGTTGACCTCATGCCAAGATGCATGTGTGGGTAAGTTGACATGTAAATGGTGCCTTCACAACCTATGTCTTTATTGCTTATACTGGTTGCAGTCCTGGAATCATTTTCTGTGGTTTCAAATATAGCACGCTAGGTCTTGCTCGCTAAGACCAATGGAGGCTTCTGCTCTAACCTCACTCACAGATAGGGTGAGCTGCAGGACAGGGAGTTAAAATGAAGCAATTATGTTAAATAGAAGCAGCAATTCATCATTCAAAGGAAAGGACAAAATTAAAAGCTAAACAGTATTATATGTCACAACGTGCTTTTTTTAATAGTTGTTTAATCTTCGCAACTGGTACTCCCCAGTGTACAAATGAGGAAACTAAGGTTCTCATGCTTACTTTCTTCCAAGATCACCTGATTTTGGCCATATAAAACCACTTGACATAGGAAATGTCTATTTCTTCCTTGTTGTTCTCTTCTGGGGCCCAGGAGCCCAGGCCCTCTTGCTCCTCTCTAGCTATCCAAAGCCTTCACTGCAGCCAGCCAGCCAGGCCTACCTTCTGAGGAGTGCCTTCTGCTACATGATTCCCGCTTAGTCCTTTTCTTCTCTTTTTTCCACCTCAGCTTGCCCTGTTTCTTTCTGAATGTCAAGAGAAGAAATCCTGTTTTTTCTTCATTAGTTCTCAGAAGAATATATGAGTGTATTTGTGACTGTCAACCAAATTTAGAATTGTAAAAAGATATTTTCTTTCCTTAACTCCAATTCGCATCATCTACAATTTTGCCCAGTGATAAATAAATAGGAGCACCTCCAAAACAGAAGAGCAGCATGTGCCTTATTGTAGGGATAAACTAATCCTAATCTTGGTTTGTGGGCGATATTCACACACTTATTCATTTATGCACACAGTCATGGACATGTTTGTTCATTTAATTTGTCTTCCCTAACCTATTAAGTCCATGAATTAGAAACCGGTATGACTTGTAAACTTCATAGTGTGTCAGCTACATAGTAGATGCTCAACAAATATTTATTGAATGGATTTATTCAACAATTATTATGTTTCAGGTACTATAACTAGGCTCTGGGGGTGTAAGAGTAAACTTGATGTAGTGTCTATTCTAGAGAATTTTGTGGCTTGGAGTATATAAGAACTAAGTACATATAATTCCAGGGAAGAATGATAAATGCTATTACAAGGAAAGCCCACAGAACTGAGGATGAGTGCCCATAGAGAGGAACCTAACATTCCTGTGGCTTGGGGAAGGTTTCCAGGAAGAAGATCAGTTTAAACTGAGCCCTAGGAAATGACAGACATTTGCCAAGCAAGGCAGGGCATAGTTTAGAGAGAGAGAGAGAAAGTACAATTTGTGTGAAGGAGGTGGTAGATGAGGTTTATTGCAGGAAAGTTGTGGGGAGGAACATTTTTCAAGACAAAGGGAATTAAATGTGGAAATGCTCAAGGTTACATGGAGCATGGTGCATTTTGAGGAATAAACACAGTATGGCTGGGGGTAAGAGCAGCACACTGTGATCCCAGTCAGAAACTAGTTGACTTCATAAGCAATCCAAGGAACCTGGATTTTATGGACTTGAGCACAAGGTCAGTACAGAGCTATTGAAGGGTTATAAACAGAAGTTTGGTATAAGCTTTGCATTTTAGAGAAATCACTGTGGTACAGCATGAAAACTGTTCGGGGATATATTTTCAATGTCTGGTGCTGGGACTGTTGGTCGTAGTGGGAAAGATGAGAAAGGAGCAGCTGTCATAAATATTAGAAGTAGACCTCGGTAGGACTTGGTACATGGCTACATCTCAGAAGTGAAAGAGACAGAGAGGACAAGGATGACAGTGGATTTCTTGTTGGGTGGTTGAGTATAATTTCAGGCACTGAAATAGAAGACAAAACATAATAACAGTATTTTGTTGGGGGTGGAGAGTGGATTAAGAGGACATGATAAATTACTTTGGTCCTGCTATGGTATGATTACTGGGTGGGTATATTCTTTAGTAAGGAAACAGGTCTGGGTGGCAGCACACATTTCAGATTCTTTACGGATGCCATTATAAAGTCATAAGAATGGATAAGATCGCCTAGTTAGATCATCTGCATAGCTGTGCTTCATATATTGTATCTAAAGCATGGGCAGATCTAGCTGTTCTATTAAATCAGAAGTGAATTGGCAATTTCACTTGAAAAAGTGAGCAATGTTGTTGAGATGAGTTCACAAGGTAGAAATAAAAGATTGTGATTTTCACACAAATCTATGTTCTTATTGAATTCTTAGAAGTCATGCATGCACTGTGAGACTGCCTTAGTCAGTTCTTTTTGCTAGTAGTTTAGATAACAAGGTATAGTTTGTCTTAGTTTTATGTCATTTGGGTATTTTTGATTATTAAATTTGCATGATCGTTGCTCTTTGCTTGCATTATATTCCCAATTCACAAAGATGCTGACAAAAATGGCTAACGAGTAAGTCATTGAAGCATAAGAGAGGTAAAAAACAGTAACATACACTCAAACTCAGAATGCTATTCTAAATGTAAATTATATATAGGGATCTCATGTGGATATAAAGGATGAATCTGTATGTAGTGAACAAAGTGAATATGATGTTTTTACAGACAAATCTGGAAGAGAAAAAGGTGATCAGGAAGAAATATTTGATTAATAATTTAAATTAACTGTTTATTAACTTGTTCCCAGTATACTGTCTATCATGAAGATTTTTTTTGGAATAGTGGCACAATTCTGTCAAATATTTTTGTATTTTTAAAGAAAGAGCAGTGATCTTTCTGGTTAATTAGACATACTTTTCCTGAACTACTTCAGTTCTCTCTATAATAATATTGGAGTATTTGTTGCTAAAGGTGGGCAAGTCCCCAGTTCTACCTAGGCATTATTCAGAATGGCATGCCTCAAATTAAAATGGTATAAGCAGTCATATTTCTGAGGAATATTTAAAAGTGCTTCTATAAAATATGATTGGAGAGAAATAGAATTGGTGAACTTCTTTTATTAAATGGCTTTGTATTATGTCTCATAATATCAGTGACGTTAATGTGGAAACACAATTATTCTCACAGGTGATAATAAATATTACATATTTTGGTTGGCTATAACCATGGATAGGGAACATATGAATAATTCTTTGCATGTATGTGATAAATATATGTGAGTGAGGTACATGATGTCATTTTATCAGTTAGAGCCCAGTCTTTAGGAGGTGTGATTCTTTGTCATTTAAAGGTTAATTTGTAATGTAGACTGTTGAAAATCTATTGGTGGTATATACCAATACAGAATAAGCTGTTGGCCCCAGCAGGAAGGGCATTACAAGTGAGTACTCATTCATCGGGAAATTTTGGTGATTAAAATATATGCTCCTGTTATGAATTCAATGTTAGAGGAACCAGAAAAAATGTAAACACTATCAAAGTGAGGCTACTGAGTTCTGTAATATTATTGTGATCTCTGTGTGTTCAGGATTCTGTTTTTCAATATTGAGGTGTGCTAGTTGTGAATGGAGGGTCACTTTCACATGAAATTTTCCAATTGGAGTGAGATTAAAAATATTATCTTCATAGCAGTGGTGTTTATACATACTTTTCATTCTTTTAAGTGGCTACTTCAAATAATAACATCAAATGATGCCATCCATGTCTTGGATACACTGGACATACACCGATAGAATTTGAATATCATGATTTTTAATGTGGCACAAATCACTAAAGCATCAAAAGTTTGGCTTTTTCTGAAGATTTATTGGACAAAAAATGTATCCAGTTGTTGAATGTTGAATGGATATGATCATACAGTTTCTGCACGGCTGAGCTGATGATTGGATGCTAAAATGCAGCCTACATGTTGCTTGCTAAGAATAGAGATCCTCATCTAAGCTTTTCCTCACCAAAGTTAAGGGGGCCTTTTACTTTAAATAAGGGCACCATCAGGACAACATTGTCTTGCAGAGGGTGCCACATTCTAATTTGCACAAAGGCAGTGTGTAGGTTTTATTGAAATCCTGGGAATGGAACCTGAAGGAACATTTCCAAAGATGAATGCTGCTGAAGACTAGAATACTATTTCCAGAGTTGAGTTTCTGACCTTCTGCTTTTGAGTGTGATATGCTCGTCGATCAGCTTAACACTTGATTGATATTGGAAAGTAGATTTTAATTAAAAAATCTTTATAATTTCCATCTTCATGGTAGGCCTGACAATTTGTAACAATCAAAGTGAGCACCCATTTTGTTAACCTATGACAGAGGTGTCAAACTCATTTTCACTGGGGGCCACATCAGCCTCACAGTTGCTTTCAAAGGGCTGAATGTAACTTTAGGACTGTATAAATATAACTACCCCTTAATAGTTAAGTGAGAGCTTGGCACTGCCACTGGGTAGAAACAAGGTGCCAAGCCAGA
Source organism: Artibeus jamaicensis (assembly GCF_021234435.1). Lineage (NCBI taxonomy): Eukaryota > Metazoa > Chordata > Mammalia > Chiroptera > Phyllostomidae > Artibeus > Artibeus jamaicensis. The sequence continues at coordinate 848,836 of NW_026522028.1, read as the reverse complement.
TAAAACAAGGTGGAGGGCCAGATTTCGAGCGTGGGCTTTGTGTTTGCCACCTGTGACCTATAATATGAGTTAGGATTTTCTCAGTTAGTGCAAAGAGTAAGAAAAGAAACTTACTGAATATATTAAAGTGATAGAGAGCTCAGTATGTTCATCATCTAGGTAGCTGCAGATACCTTGGCAGAGATTATAGCTATCATTTATCTCAGTAATATGATTCTCATTACTACCACTAACATCATGTCCTAAGTACTGTGTTGAATTACAAAAATTGATGGTCTGTGTGGTTTCTTAATGTACATTTAGTGGCTTATAGGGACTAAAATTGGGAGAAAAGAGCTATAGAGTGAAAAAATGGCATAGGTCAGAACCCAATATTGAAGACACCAAATATTTAAATAGGCAAAGGAAGAGATTCTTGCAAATGAGCTCCCAATAGGTGAAAAGGTAGCAGTGACACTTTATGACATTGTAAACAAGGAAGAGAGAGAGCTTTTGAGGGAGGACATGTTTCACAGTATCAGAAGAAACTGAGAGGTTGTTGATGATGGTCATGATGAGTTGGGAAAACCCATTATGTGGGCCTTTGTTTGATGAGCTAAACGAATGAAGGGAAGTGGTGACAGAAAACTCAACAGGTGTTAAGTAGTAGAAGGAACAGATAAAAGAATCCATGGGAATTCCAGTTTGAGAGAGCCCTTAAAAACTGAGTGTACAACTGAGCATGTTTTGATATTGTTGAAAAGGAACTGGTCAGGAGGGAGAAGGTAAAGATCCAACAGCTATAAAAGACAGCTGGTGCAGGACTGGTACCATGAAGAGGAGAAGGCCTGATATCTAGTACAAGAGAAGGGATAAGGGATTGCTCAGTCATTGCAGCAGCAGAGAAGGAAGAAAAGTGAGTGTAGATGCAAGTACTTTTGGACACATGTAGGACACCACAATGTGCATATTAGGATGTCATCCTTTGCTTTTCGAAGTTGAGATAAGGGATCTTCTCAGAAAAGCTAGCATATAGGCTGAGAAAGAGGGAGGTTTGATAAAAAAGACTGAGAAGCCAGGATCCAGGGATAATGGGAGTGAGAAGGCAAGGGAAAGAGGGAATTCTGGGCCTGCAGATTTTATCTTTAGATTAGGAAGAGGTCCATCTCAGGTTTCCTGGAACCCCAGCGGTGAACCCCATGGATGATGCACTCAATGCTTTAGGATGGTGATTGGGTTTCTTGTTGTTGATGTTGGCTTTTAAATTTTTTTAATTACAGTTTACATTTAATATTATTTTGTATTAATTTCAGGTGTACAAATAGTGGTTAGACAGTCATATACTTTACAAAGTTTTCCCTTGCTATTTCCAGTACCTATCAACCACTATACATAGTTATCACAATATTATTGACTATATTTCCTATGCTGTACCATCCCATAACTATTGTGTAAGTTCCCATCTGTTCTTCTCAATCCCTTCACCTTTCTTTTTTTACACAGTCCTTCAACCCCCATCACCTCTGGCAGCCATCAGTCTGTTGTCTGTGATTCTGTTTCTGTTTTTTTTTTTTATCTTTATGTTGTTTTTTAGATTCCACATATAAGTGAAATCATATGGTATCTTATCTTTCTCTGATGGACTTATTTCGCTTAGCATAATATTCTCTACATCCATCTGTGCTGTTGCAAGTAGTAAGATTTCATTCTTTTTTATGGCTGAAAAATATTTCATTGTGTTTCTTTACCACAGCTTTTTTTTCATCTACTTGTCTACTGATGGACATTCAGATTGACTGTGTCTTCTACGACCAGAAAACTCCCCTGTAACCTTACTCTCTTCATAGAGCTTTACCTCCATCTCCCGTCTCAACAGAAGCTTGTATCTTCACCCCCAAATCAGTTCCCTTGTGATCCTCTGTAATAGAGACTGTTGATGAACATGCTTGAATGTTTCTTTTCAATTTTGCTTTCTCTCTTCCCTTTTCTTTAATCCACCCCTTTTTTATAATTCTTACCCCATGGAATTAAATTATGTTCTCTTTATAACAAATTGGTGACCTTGATAATGTTTAGATATAGATGACTGCAATAAGTTTTGTTATGGTGATAAACATTTATGGTATGTTTGAACAATGTGTATTACTTCTAGCTTTCCACTTAAACAATCTGACCAATAGAAATATAACTTTCTAAAAGCTAAATCTGGTCTGACTTTTGCTGATTTCTACTTAAATTACTTGTGCTTTTTATGCCAATTGAAAAAATAGATTAAAATAATACATAAGTTTAAAACTCTGTCATTGAAAAACAAATATAATAGCAAAATTCTTGTGGAACTGGAAGTGCATATGACAGTGATGGGATAACACTCAATACATGTAATATTGTGGTTTACCATGAGTGGAAAACTTATTTGAACAAATAATAAAGGAGAACTTCCCCAATCTGGCAAAGGAAGTAGACTTCCAGGAAATCCAGGAAGCTCAGAGAGTCCCAAAGAAGTTGGACCCAAGAAGGAACACACCAAGGCACATCATTATTCCATTAGCCAAGATTAAAATGAAAGAGAGAATCCTAGAAGCAGCAAGAGCTAAGAGGACAGTCACCTACAAAGGAGTTCCCATCAGACTGTCAGCGAATTTCTCAAAAGAGACCTTCCAGGCAAGAAGGGTCTGGAAAGAAGTATTCCAAGTCATGAAATCCAAAGACCTTCAACCAAGATTGCTCTATCCAGCAAAGCTTTCATTTAGAATGGAAGGACAGATAAAGTGCTTCTCAGATGAGATCAAATTCAAGGAGTTCATCATCACCAAGCCCTTATTATATGAAACGTTAAAGGGACTTACCTAAGAAAAAGAAGATAAAAAAGATGAACAGTGAAAGGACAGCAAACTCACAGTTATTAACAACCACACCTAAAACAAAAGCAAACTAAGAGGACAGCTAGATCAGAAGCAGAGCCATAGAAATGAAGATCACATGGAGGGTTAGCAACAGGGGAGTGGGAGAAGGAGAAGGGGGGAGAAGGTACAGAAAATAAGTAGCATAGACAGTAGATAGAAAATAGATGGGGGGGGGCAAGAATAGTATGGGAAATATAGAATCTAAAGAACTTGAGACATGTGGTCATAAACTAAAGGGGGGGAATGGTGGGGGTGGGGGTGTGCAGAGGAGGGGAATGAAGGGGGGAAATAGAACAACTGTAATGGCATAATTAATAAAATATGTTTTAAAAAATAAAAAAAGAAATATTTATTTGGTCTTTATTCCCATTTCTAGCACAGAACTTCTAAAACCCTTTGGAATTTCTAAGTGGTGAGCTTGATCAGGGTGTTTTTTGTTATGTTAATTAGGTGGCTTTTGGAGACCACCTGTCTGCTGGGTTAAGCCAACTATGTGATTAGAGGGTTAGAATTTTGTTTTACTCCCTCTGACCTGGAATAGGAGAGGGCCTGGAGGTTGAACCAATTGCTAATGGCCAATGATTTAATGAATCATGAGTATTTAATAAAGCCTCCATAAAAACTCAAAAGCAACAGGATTCCGAGAGCTTCCAGATTGGTGAAGATGTGGAGATTAGAGGAGAGTGGAGTGCCTGGAGAGGACATAGAAGCTCCATGCCCTTTCTTCATGCATGTCTTCCATCTGGCTGTTCCTGAGTTATATTGTTTTATAACAAACTAGTGATCTAGGAAGTGAAATGTTTCTCTAAGTTCTGTGAGCCTCTAGCAAATTAATAGAACCCATCCAGGGGTCACAGAAACCTCTGATTTATGGCTAGTTGGTCAAAAGCATAGGTTAACAACCTAGACTTGCAACTGGTGTTTTAATTTAGTTGCCAAGGAAGGGGTCCTTGGAAGCTCCAGCGGATAGTTGGTGGGTTAGAAGCATACATAACAGTTTAGGCTTTTCATTTGCATTTGAAGTAGGGTGGGGGGAGTATAGTCTTGTGGGACCTAACCCTTAATTTGTGAAATCTGATTTTATCTCTGGGTAGATAGTGTCAGAATTGAGTTGAATTGTTGGAGGCCATGCTGGTATTCAAGAATTGCTTGGCTATGTGAGGATAGGGATTTCCCCCCACTCCCATTCACAGACTGGAAATTGGTAACTGGAATCCTTAGATAATAAGTTGCTTCTTGTAAATTGCGTAGTGTGCTAGAAATCTTATAAACTAGATGCTATAGGAGCAAAAAGTTGGGCATTTAAAATGGGTGTTAGACATCCTCTTATCTTTTTATTCTTGAATGGGTATAATTAAGCAGAAAATACTGATGCTTTACTTTATCTACCTGACATTTTTTTAAATTTAGTCTTCAAACTTTTATTTTGCTATTCAGGTCTAGTAAAATGTTATTGTTCTCTTTTTTATTCCATTTTAGGTTCTGGTACTAACCCGGGTTGTACCACACAGTGGTAAAGATTTGCCCCTTATACATTTGTGTGATTCACCAAAAGTCAACCCTTCTTTTGAATATAGCAACATTTATTCTGACTATGAAAGAATTCTGCTCAGTTGGTTGAACACATATTATGAGAATAACCGAAATGTTATATGGCAAAACTGTCACAAAGGTAAGAATTTTTTTTTCTTTAGATAAATCATCACAAGTTGTAGTATGACAGCATAGAAAGAGCTGTTGTTTGGACTGAGAATTCATGGCTTTTAGACTTTGACTGCAACATTTATGCTCTGTTTTGCAAAAAAAAAAAGTATTCCTTAATATCTTCAGGATCAGTTTTTTCCTTGTAAAATAAAAATAATAAAATATGCCTCTCCAATTGATTTTGAAGAATAATTGATAAAAATTATGTATCAATGCTCCAAAAATGAAAGATAGCTTCAGTATAATCGACAGCAGTTTCAGCTCTGTAAAGTATTAACTTGAGGTGACACCACTCAAACTTTGTATGTACTTAGCTGAGATCAAGTGTAAACAGACTAGACAACACTTCACATTTTGTTGGGACAGTCACATTGGAGATCAGTAAGTACATAATGCTTCATGGGTAGGTCATATTAGGCTCATACAGGGTGGGGCAAAAGTAGGCCCACAGGTGTGAGTATGTGAGAAACAGTTTATTCTTATATTACTAGTTATTAATTATTATGTTATTTTCCATCTGAACGACTGTCAACCTACTTCTCTCCCACCTTGTATACTGAGAAGAGTGTGTTCGTAGACAGACATGCTCCATGTTCAGGCAGGCACTCCATGTCCTCCTGCTCTTTAGGAGGAATAAGGCTCTATAGGTTTCTACCCTAGAAGCATTAAACTCTTTGGAAATGATCCAGTTTGCTAGTGTAACACTGTATTGTTTTAGTTATCATCAGCATTGATTGTCATGAAGAGTACAGTATTGATGTTGGTTGTTTTTTTATTTCAATTCAGATCCCCTCTTCCAAGTACATACAGTCCTGCTATGTTCAGAAAGGGTTGCATTTTAATATATATGATTAAATTTATTTTTTATACTGAACCCTTGGACTTTATTCTAAACATTAGAAGTAAGGGAAGACTAAAAGTATGATTTAAAATGAGAGTTTGAATACAGTTGCTCTTAACTTAAAGCCATTAAAGAAGCAAACAGTGACATCAGGCTTGAAATAGATATATTGATATATTGGTATTAGAGAACAGTAAATATAGGATATTTTGTTACCTTCTTATTAAGGTAACAAATAATATCAAACTGAAACTGTAATTTGATAAGGTTCATATCTTATAAAAACTTATTTGACCCATTAAAATTTATAAACACAGAAGTGTGATTGCTGGATCATAAGGCACTTACATTTTTAATTTTTTGAGGACACCCCATACTGTTTTCCACAGTGGCTGCACCAGTCTGCATTCCCACCAGTAGTGCACTGGGGTCCTTTTCTCCACATCCTCACCAGCACTTGTCGTTTGATTGATGTAGTCATTCTGACAGGTGTGAGATGATATCTCATGGTGGTTTTAATTTGCATTTCTCTGATGATTCATGATGTTGAGTGTCCTTTCATATATCTGTTGACCATCTCTATATCTTCTTTAGAGAAAGGTCTGTTCAGGTCCTCTGCCCATTTTTAAATTGAATTGTTTGTTTTTTATTATGTTGAGTTGTATCAGTTCCTTACATGTTTCTCATATTATCCTGTTACTGGATCTGTCATTTGCGAATATCTTCTGTCATTCAGTAGGCTGTTTTTTTTTTCTTTTTGCTAATGGTTTTGTTTGCTGTGCAGAAACTTGTTAGTTTTACGTAGTTCCATTTGTTTATTTTTTTCTCCTAGCCCAAGGAGACATATTGGAGAAGATATTGCTAAGGCTGATGCCAAAGAGTTTACTGACTATGTTTTCATCTAGTTTTATGGCTTCAGTTGTTATACTTAAGTCTTTAATTCATTTTTAGTTTATCCTTGTCTACAGTATAATAAAGTAGTCCAGTGTGATTTTTTAAATGTATCTGTCCAGTTTTCCCAGCACCACTTTTCATAGAGACTGTTGTTTCTCTGCTTTTTGTTTTGCCTACTTTCTCATATATTAATTGACCACATAAGAAGGGATTTTTTCTGGACTCTCTATGCTGTTCCATTAATTTACCTGTGTGTTTTTGTGCCAATATAATACTGTTTTGATTATTGTAGCCTTGTAGTATAGTTTGAAATCAAGCAGCACAATACTTCCATCTTTGTTGCTTCTGCTCAAGATTGCTTTGTCTTTTTGTGGTCTTTTGTGGTTCCATATAAACTTTAGGATTTTTTTTTCCAGTTCTGAGAAGAACACCATTGGTATTTTGATAGAGAATCCATGAAATTATATATAGATTTGAATAGTATGAACATTTTTAATAATATTAGTCCTTCTAATCCCTGAGCATGGTATATCTTCTGATTTATTTGTATTATTTTCATTTTCTTTCTTCAGTGTCTTATAATTTTCAGACTATGGGTCTTTCACCTTCTTGGTTAAATAGATTCCTAGATATTTTATTCTTTTTGATGCAATTGTAAATGGGATTGTTTTCTTAATTTATTCTTCTGATCATTCATTATTAGTGCATAGAAATGCAACAGATTTTTGTATAATTTTATATCCTGCCACTTTACTGAATTCATTTATTAGTTCTAGTAGTTTTTTTTGGTAGAGTCTTTAGGGTTTTTTATATATATATAGTATTATGATTTATGCAAGTAGTGACAATTTTACTTCTTGCTTTCTGATTTAGATGCCTTGTGTTTCTTTTTTTATCTAATGATTGGATCTAGGACTTTTAATGCTTAGTTGAATTGAAGTAGTGACAGTGGACCTCCTTGTCTTGTTCCTGATTTTAGAGGAAAAGTGTTCAGCTTTCCAGCATTGAATATGATATTAGCCCTTTGCTGTTTTTTAAACTGATGAGACCCATGACTTTGTAAAACCTTTGTACTTTCTATTCTGTCTGCTTTGAGCATTATTTTCTTTGATATATTTATGATTTCCTTCCCTACTTCACTCAAGTCCTGCTTAAATATCACCTTATTTGAGAAGCTTTCCCAATAACCCGTCTAAAATAGCATATCCCTCACTCCTTTTCTTTCCTGCTCAACTTTTCATAATAGCACTTTCCCCAAGTAATACATATAGTCTGTCTCCTCCAGTAGAACATGAGCTTCCTAATAGGAACAATCTTGTCTGTTATGTTTTTCACCACTGTGTTCCCAGAGCCTAGCATAGTGCCTGGAAATAATAGATACCAAATATTGTTTGAGTAAATAAATGAATGAATAAACAAGTGATTAAAGAGACACATTCAGGTTTTATACATTTTTTTCTATCCTATTGCAAATAATTGAATATATTTTAGCTTACTAATTTGTACTTTCTGGTACAAATGTGGTAGTCAGGTTGAATGGTTGAGGTGGAAGGAGGTACTTTTCATCTTCAGCATTTTCTCATGGTTGCTAACTGTGAAAGTATGTGAATAGAAGCTCTGTGAAATATTTCACTTAAGTTAACTTGGACTTCGAAAAGGTCATAATTAGTGCCCCAGATTTTAACCTCTCAACATTGACATTTACTGCACTTACCCTACTTGATTGAAAAAGCCTGACAGTGCTTCCAACTTGATGCAGTGATATGGGGAATGGGTGGATAGGGTTGTACCCCAAATCTTTTAATTGGGAAACTCAGAGGGTAAGACCCAGCAATCTGTATGTTATAGGATTCTACTGCATGCTAATATATGAGACAGAACGTAGTACCACAAAAGGGGTTTCATTAATGCTTTTAAATTATTCACAGAATCTTATTTGCTCACAAGTTGTATTTCCAAAAAATTTCTCCTTTAAACAATAATTCCTTTGAGATAATAATTGCTGAAAATTTTCCCCAATTAATGTCAGACATGAAACCACAGATCTGGGAAGTTCAGAGAATACCAAGCAGGAAAAATGTCAAAAAACCTTTATATCTAGGCATATTATATTCAAACTGCAGAAAATCTAAGGTAAAAAAATCTTAACAGAAGCCTAAGGAAAGCCCAAAAACACCTATCTTACCTATATAGAGGAGCAAAGATAATAATTACATCTAACTTCTCGGCAAATACAGAATCAGGAAGAGAGTGGAGTGAAATACTTAAAAGTGTTGAGAGAAGTAAAAATACCTTGGATTCTGTACCCTGTGAAGTTATCTTTCGATAGTGAAGATGACATTACAGAGAATAGACAGAGGGCCTCACTGATACGTTTTCTAGATAAGCTGATCAGTTGGCCGATTTCAGCGTCCTGAATCCCTATGGACATCCTGTCTTGGTCACCCTGATGGGGCAACAAATAAATAATCTATCCACCCTGATGGATTTCTCAGAAACTCTGGAGAGTTTAGCAGTGAAGTCAGCAGGATAGGTTGCTTCCATATCACATATCTGCTGAGGTCATTTTATCAGCACCTTCACTCCCCGTTAGGACAGGTCTGACACATTTCCTCTCTTTAGAATTTCTTTGCAATGGTGGAGCTAAGAAGGATGTGACAAGTGAGGGGGCCCTTGCTTTTCACAGAGGGAAAGCATGGAGAGTATCACGTAGTAAAGCTAGAATCTTTAGTTGGCTGAGAGGTCCAGCTATCCAGGACTTTGAATATTAGGACAGTGATTTAGACTTTATTCTGTTGCCCTTGGAGAGTCTTAGGAAATGGCTGAGCTGGTGACTGCTATGGTAAGATGGGCATTTGGTCTGTCACCAGCAAGTCAGTGGGTTGAAGTGCAGCGACATCACATGCTTTCAATCAGCACACCTGAGTTTAGCCCTCGGAACAGACAGACATATTGATATTTTAACACTGGACTCTATGAATTTGCCCAAGGCTCTGTGGTGCCAGGCAGTCAGAGTTTGCTTACACATTTCCTAACTATAGGTTAGGAAAATCTATAGTTTAACTGTTGCTGGGAGCCACAGTTGAAAAAAAAAAAGATACTCATTCTTGTTTAAAAAACATAATATGGGATTTATTCTAAATGTTGTGAAAGTCAAAATAGGGGACCTTTTTAGTGCCTGCCAGGAGGTTATAGTTGCTCTTATACACACTCCTCCATCTGCTTCCAGTAGCTCTCTTACTGTATGTGCTTCATTTATCATTAACAGTATAGTTAACTTTTTCCTCACTGATGAACAATTTTTTTCACACCTTAGTGACAGTATCTTCTTCCACAGATCATGCCTATGATAAAGTACCACTTATATGTCATTTCTTTGCACCCTTTGCTTCAAATGCTACCTTTCATTGCTATTGGAAATTTTATCATCCTGTAATCACCTGGTAATTTTGAGAGTGGCAACAGAGCATTTTGTAATGTAAATTTAATTTCTGACAAGACTAAGTACTTTCCTTTGACTGCACTGTTAACAAAATTCTAAGATTGGAGCATTTTGAATTGTCTGTTCAAAGGAGCTCTGTTCTACAAATAATGTCATTTTAACTTATGCTTATTTCACCATTTTGTCATGAAGTAACATTGCGGTTCTTATGAATGAAAAATACTGTTTTTGTTCTATTTTCTTTAATAAAGCTGAGTTATAAGTATGCTTGGCAAAATTCATCTTTTATTTTATGTACCATTTAAAGATGCTCCTAATTTCATTTATTACATGGAGTTTGTTCAAGTAAACAATATTCAATATATGTTTGGGAGATTGTACTGGCCTTTTAATTTGTTATCTAAAAGTTAATGTGGTATCAAGGTCTTACATTTGTATGCATTGCTTGTTTCAAATATGTCTAATTTTCAACTTCATTAAACCAGAAAATAGTCACTATTTACAAAACCCATTATATTTTTTCCAGAAGTTCCAAATTTGCCCTTTAATGTTTAGCATTAAATATTTTCATCAGTGTTGCAAAATGGAAACACATACAGACAATAGAAATGGTATAATCTGACATTTTAATGTGACATCAATGTTTTATTTTGGGAAGGTGACTGTCAGTCAATATATAGAAGTCATGATTAGTATGAAGCTCAACACTAAATTGTAAGAAATGCCAAGCAGGCAAACAAATGTAAACCATTTACAATGGATTAGCAACGTGGTTTAATAAATCAGGGTGAACCAAGGCACTAGCCAGGTGTGCTGGGAAATGGAGGATGTAAACCACCCCCCCACATACACACAGCCAGATGACATTTTTTTCTCTTTCATATTTATACCACTAAATGTCCATGCCTTTCGGCCTCAGACTACTGGACCACATCTGTCATTGACCAAATTCTTTTTAGTTCTCATTGCAAACAGGGAGACCACACGTTATGGAGAATCCTGGGCTGTCTCACAGTAAAGGTTATTATGAAAGATGTTATGAGATAGTATAGGCACTTGGGCCTGAGAATGGAAAAATACAGGGTGGCCAGGAAGCCAAATTAAGACTAGGTGGCCAGAAGAATAAACTGACTGTAAGAATGTCACCACCCTTCCACCCTGCTCAAAAAAAAAATCAGAATTTTATCCTTCTTCTACCCACTTGCTTTTTCTAATGTGATATGGACATTCCCACAAGACTTTTCAAAAAGCCTGTCTTCTCATGCAAGCTGGCCTTGTCCCCAGCTTATAAAAGCAGCGAAGTAGAACAAGCCAGTTCAGAAGACCTTCCTTCCTTGTCCTCAGGCATGAGCTTAATAAAATCTGTCTGGAAATTTCTGTGGGGTTCCCTCTCCATTTTGATCATGGGGAACTCAAGAACCCCAATGTCAGTAACAGTTATAGGATTTGTTCATTGACTAGGTAAATTTGGGAAAGGTTCAAGGACAGGGATTCATCTTGATAGCGTGCTGTTAGGGACACTGGTAATGCTGAGTAATTTAATAAATTTTCTCTAGAGGAAAGAGAACTGTAGTGAAGCTAATTTTTTGATTGGTAAGAAGCAGTAGTTGGTTATTAGTCTGAAGAGGGGGATGCTTGGTATTTTGTGGTTTACACAGTGAGCTCGTTTTTGTCCGAAATGCTCTTGTTTTGCCTCACTTCATCACAGTGGCAAAGTGACCTTGTGCGATATTGATGTTTTATTAGACTGTTTATGTCTAATAAGAGAATAACATGACCTAGCTGTGATGAGCCCTACCAGTACCAAAGCTCAGCTAACACCAAGCAAGCTCACAGATGTCAGGGGCTGGTTTTCTCTTTTTCACTTGCTAAAGAGAAAATCATGGACCCAAAATGGCATCACTCCTGCTAAAAAGCCCATGACACCAAACCTAGATTTAATGCTTAATCCGCTTACAATTTTAACCTCTCCCAGAAACATAATCTTCATTAACCAGTCAGGAATTTTTAGCACCAATGAGGTAACTTGTCAAATGGGCTTTCTCCATCCTCTACAGAGAATGGGGTTATCTGCGTGATAAAAACCGTTCTGGTTCTCTTACCCCCCTGAAAAGACCTCCAGGTCCCAAAATAATTCTTTATTTTCCTTGCCCCACCTTCCTTCCATGTTGTACAACTCCTCTGAGCACCCTTCTAGTTGTTAGATGGGATACTGCCTGATTCATGAGTCACTCCATCAAGCAAAGTAGATTTTTTAATTTACTCAGTTGAATTTTTTAACACACTAGAATTGCCAAATAGAATGTATTAAGAATCAGTCATGCTTAAAACTTCATCTGAAACGAAGCATTTGGGTCTTTAGCTTTTTCTTTTTATTATACTTCTTTTTTATATTTCAACTTTAGTTCAACTTTTTTAATTTTTATTTTAAAAAAATTTTATTGTATTTTTCCATTACCATTTAATCCCCTTAAAACCCCTGCCCCCAGGAATCACCACACTGTTGTTCATGCCTATGAGTCCTTCTTCCTTTTTGTTCCATCCCTCCATTCCTTAACCCCCCCCCCACTAGCTGTCATCTGCTCTCCATCTATGAGTCTGTCTCTATTTTGCTTGTTAGTTCAGTTTGTTCATTAGATTTCACATATGAGTGAAAGCATATGGTATTTGTCTTTCTTTGACTATCTTATTTCACTTAGCATAATATGTCTCCAGTCCATCCGTGCTGTTGCAAAGGGTAAAATTTTCTTTTTCAAAGCTCAATAGAATTCCATTGTATACATTTTCCATAGTTATTTTATCCACTCATCTACTGGTGGACACCTGGGCTGCTTTCATATCTTGGCGATTATAAATAATGCTGCAATGAATATAGCATTGCTTATGCTCTTTTGAATTAGTGTTTTGGGTTCCTTTGGATATATTTTCAGAAGTAGGATCATTGGGTCAAAAGGCAGATCCGTTTTTAATTTTTTGAGGTATCTCCATACTGCTTTCCACAGTGGCTGCACCAGTCTGCGCCAGCAACAGCCTTTTTATTATAGTTTTTAATACATAGTAATACAGGATCCTCTTACCTCTGTCCACCATCATGTTTTTCTAAAATTAGATTCTTTATTCACTTGCTAGGTTTCCAAGGCTGCATTATAATAATATAATTTTAAGAGATAATATAGAGAAAAAGTTAAAGACAATATATTATGAGGCAAAACATTAAATAATTAGTATTATTTACTATTAAAATATTTTAAAGAGTAATAATATTTACAATTGCATTGAACATAACAGGGAACTCAGAACAATGAAAGTATATAATAGAATTTAGTATGATGAATGCGACATTTCAATATTATAATAAATATTAGTTTACTCAGTAAATAGTGGTAGGTCAATTAACTTTTAAATTAAGGTAAAGTTAATTTTTAAATTAAGGTGATATTAACTCTGTACCCTATACCATATATACCAAAAATGAATTCTAAATATATGAAAAAGAATCAAGTATAAAAACCACTACTGTAAAATAACCTGAATAAGTAATAAGATAATCTTTATCTGAATTTGGTATGATAATTGATGTTTTAAAATTCTAACAAGAACAGAATCTACTAAAGAAATCATCTTTTAAACAAATATTTCTTAATTGACAATTTATATGCTTGGCACTGGTTTAGGGATTAGAGATGCTGCAAAGAACAAAAGAGCCTAAATCCTTTCTCTTATATCAGTTACATTGTAATTGAAAGAAACAAGTTAGCTGCCTGGGCCTTAGAAATGAGCCTCGTTTTTCTAGGCACTGTGCTATATACCTTAAACTAATACAAGATAATATTGAATGTAAACTGTAATTGAAAAGTAAAATTTAAAAAATAATGAGCCTTGTTTCTCGAGTTGCAAATGAGAATTTTTTTTATCACATCTTCACAAGTTGATTAGCGAAAGCACTTTTATCTGTGTGGTTGGGACCCTTACTCGCTCCTGAACTAAAAAAATCATTTAACAAATAGAGTCATAAACATTGTGTGTGTGTATATATACATATGTATATACATATGTACATATATCTATACATACATGCACATTAATATAGATATATACGCATGTAGATATATACATACACACATAGACATATAATTTAGCATTTTTTAAAATATAAAACAAGTACATAAGTAAATATATATCAATTCACCAACCATTTTGTCAGCATTTCCACTCCAATGATTTCCCATTCAGTTCTCTTCTGTTTCTAGTTTCATTGTCAGGACAGAACTGTCACCATTTCTAATGGTCTCAGATGTATCAGTGCTACGATATCACTGTAAACAGGAAATTAAAGAATGAGGCAGACAGCAACCATCTCATTCCATAATGCCCAGGGTTATTGTATAGACAATTCATTTTTGGAAAGTTCTTATCTTTTTAATATACTGTCTAAAATTTCATAATTTTGGTTGTAGCATTATAGTGACCTTCATTCTGTCCTAGATATTTAGCATCCCATATGAATTTTTCCAACATTTTGCTTTCTTTCAAAATGCTTAAAAAGCATTCACAAATATTATTTAATTCTTTGGAAAGCGGGAGACTCAAGACTATTTCCTAAATAAGTAATAACAAATTTTCAGCTTTGTGGAAGGAAAGGGTATCTAGAGTAAATAAAGAATAGATTCAGTTATCATCACTCTTAAGTATCATTATGTGATGCTGTTTCCTCAAAACATTAATTTATCTTTAAGTTAGATCTGTACAATTCTTATGAATCGTTTTCTGATATCCAGAAAGATGTCTTACTTCCTTTTTCACTCACTGTGGTGGTTTTTCAAATCTGAAGAATCACCTGGAAAATCTAAAAAATATATATCTGATGCTCCACTATAGAACAATCAAAATGCAATCTCTGGGCTGTTGCTGGTACAAGTGCAGCTTCAAAAAGCTCTTTGGGTTGTTCTGATGCACAGCATGAAGGTGAAAACCTCTCACGTGTGGGGAATATAGAATATGATTAAATAGTACTGATTAAATAGAGATTTCATGTAAGATAAGTATTTGCCCACCACAAGAAATGTTTCCTAAAATATGTCTTAAATTTAAAATAAGAAATTTATGACTAGCATTATACTTTGTGAGGTTTTCTTGGTATTGTTTGGATTCTACACAGCATTGACAGTCATGGATAGGACGGGTAAGGTAATTATTACTCTTATTTCCTCTTACTCTCCTGCCTCAGTGTCATCTTTGGGTTTTTTATGTCCACTGTCAATACTTAGAACACTCATATTCTATTTTGTCAGTGTTCTAGAATGTATCATTTTACCTGGATTTTCCATACCTGGATTTCATAATTATTTTGTCTAATTATCATTTCAAGGGACTCTAGTATCTGAGTTCTCTTTGTAAATATCTTCAGTTTATTTATATGTGAATGGCATCTTGACTGAGAATCAATTTTGGGCGTCACCCTTTATTTTACTCTGAATCTATATGGACAGTTGTGCCTATACAATAGCTTCAAAAAACTGACATTGGTGGGATAACTCTTCCCATGTATGCAACTTTGTTTGGCTTTAGACTTTTTAAAAAGATTTTATTTACTTATTTTTAGAGAAAGGAAGGGAGGAGGAAAGAAAGGGAAAGAAGCATCATGTGTAGTTGCCTGTTGAGTGCCCCCCACTAAGGACCTGGTCCACAACGCGGGCACGTGCCCTGACTGGGAATTGAACCAGTGACCCTTTGGTTCACAGGCCCATACTTAATCCACTGAACCACACCAGCCCAGGCTGGCTTTAGACTTTTTTATAATCTCCAAGTTGGTGAGGTGTTTAAGAGTATGAAGTCTGACCTAAAACATTTCCTTGGTAAATTTGGCATGTGAGGTATTTTTTGTCCTCTGTTTGAAGCTTAAGTTATTGATTGAAAGGAGACATGAAGACATGAAGAGGCTTTTTCTAACCTTGCATCAGTGTAGACAGTCATGCATTATACCTGATATTTTTCATACTTAATCCTAAACAGAGTACATTCAATATTTCATCATGAAATTTGATATTTACTATAGAATTATTTTGTACTTTATCTTTATTATGTCCTGAAATTTAAATTCTCTCTTAGTTTTCTAGGAATTTTTATGCATACTATTGAATATATGTAATAAGTTAAATTAATTTTTAATGTGAACTAACCTTGTAATCATAGCACATATTCACCTTTGCCACAATAGATAATTTTTTAAATACCTTGATAAAATTAACTTACTAAATTTTAATTTTTTGCTTCCATTTAACATGAATGGTACTTTGTAACTGTTTTCTGTACCTTTTAATTGTTTTTGTTTTAATTTTATGCAAACCTCAGCAATCCTTTTGGGAAACATTCCCTTTTTTGTAGGCTTTGAAGGAGTTTCTATGAGTGAATAAAATGATTTAGTTTTATGTTTAACAGCCATATCTCAAATTCATAATACTATTTAGGACCACCATTTTTATTATATTTTTGTATCTCTGACTATTTGAAGTGATACAGTAGAAAAACTGATGAAAATATAGCTGCCAAATTAAAATTTTAAAACTCTGTGAGACAGCCCTTGATTTTCTGGTCCCTAACGGATGAGGACTAGATTAGACTGCTGGTTCTCTCTCCAAAGAACAACCCTAGATCAGTACTTTTCAGACAGTAATGTGAATAGATATCACTTGGAGGTTTTGTGAAACTGTTTTTATGTTTCAGTAGATGTTGATTGGGGCCTGACATTCTTCATTTTCAACAAGCTTCCAGTTGAAGGTGCTGCTGATTCTGAGAGCTCACTGTGGGTAGCAAAACCTTAGAAGGAGCATAGAGAGAGAGTAGTGTCAATCAAAGGAGCTTACATTAAAATAGAGAAAATCCTTGGCGTACCTAAGGCTGTGGTAAATTGTGGTGGGTTTTACTTGGCAATAGCCTTGTTTGTGAATGGCAGGGTGCATACAGGCCTAGAATCATAGGTTGGAGAAGAGCTTTGGAGTTCGGTCCATACCTCTTCCCAACATTGTCCTGGAGCTTTATTGCCATTCTGCTCACACTGAGATCTGTGTTTGGGCAGCAACAGCCCATGCCACCTACTGTTTGACAAGGAATGTCAGAGGACTTCCAAAGTTGCGATGGGTGGAACAAACATATATGGCTGCCACTGATTCTTCTCAGGGAGGTAGAAGGCTAGAAAGAGCTTTATTATTTCTTTGGGGGGAGGGCTGTTGTTACAACATTAGAAGCCATACCAACAGTAAATTCTCAGTGTTTTAAAGCCCCCCTAGGAAACAAGTTGTAGGCCAACAAAGCAGCCCCAAATCCAAGGAGGAGTAGGTACTTGCAAGAAGAAAGGGATTGATAACAACTGTCTGCTTGTAGTAGAGACAGCTAGACTCTGATGAGAAGAGTCAAGTTAAAATGTAAGAGTTCAGTGAATTGGTGGAGGCCAAGTGTACTAGTGAGAGACCATGAAGTTCCCGGGGGTCACAGTTGTAGGGGGAGACTGTTCTCTTGAAGAATTTTATCCCACAAATCTCACTGGTTGCTTACAGAAATGACTGGAATGTCTGGAGAATGTGCCTCCTATAATGCTGACCTCGGGGAGGGGCAAGCATTTTGTGCAGACTCCTGTATTTCCTAGAGAACAAAAAGTTTAATTTACGAGGAGAAGGACAACACATACTGTCATCCTTAGGTCCATGGCAAAAACTCATTGAAGCTGCAGAAAAGAAACTTAAACACACAGACCCACTCATACCAACTCTACCCCTGGGAGAGGGGCTGGAATTCGACATGACAGTGAAGCAGAAAATCTCAAACAATCCACAAAAAAAGCTCCTAGAACTAGTACATGAGTTTATCAAGGTTGTAGGATATGTGATCAGTATATGAAAGTAAATTCTACTTCTATATAATGACAGTAAACAATTGGAATTTGAAATAAATATGTGTGTTATAATTTAACATACAATGAAATGCTCAAGTATAAAGCTAACAAAATATGAGTACCATATATGTGCTGAACATTACAAAATACTAATGAAAGTCATCAAAAGGAACTAAATAGAGAAATATGTCATGCATGTTGAGTTGAAGACTATCGTTGAGATGTCAAAACGATGTAACTCTGATGAAGATCCTACCACACTTGTTTGGAGGGGGGTTAAATATCAATATGTTTGGCTAAAATACACATAAGCATTTTAGGGGTGGGAGGTGGGTGATGAAACTTTTCTGTGTGGAATTGTGGTGGTAAATACATGACAATATATATCTAAAAATCCTAAAAGTTATAGCACAAAGA
This sequence comes from Artibeus jamaicensis, assembly GCF_021234435.1. Classification (NCBI taxonomy): domain Eukaryota; kingdom Metazoa; phylum Chordata; class Mammalia; order Chiroptera; family Phyllostomidae; genus Artibeus; species Artibeus jamaicensis. The sequence continues at coordinate 830,765 of NW_026522028.1, read as the reverse complement.
GTGAATGAATGTTAGTATATGCATTTTTTAAAAATCGAAGACCTGGATGTAATCCAGGTTGGAATGTAGACTGTGACAAATGAATGTGACAAATGACAAATGTAACTGAATTACAAATGTTTGACAACCTCACTAAATGAAATGGAAAAGAAAGGTGCTGACTTAGTTACCTTTTGAGAACTATACCATGAGTGCATGCTGTAGAACTAAAGACAAGAAAAACTAGAACAACAATTAAAATTAAATAAATAAAAATACAATGTAAAAAAAAAAGAAAAGAAAATCAAACTGTACCTACACATTACTTCCTTGCAAGGGGTATGGGTATGTAATTCTGAAAGACTTCATATGTATACTAGTGTCAAACAAATAAGTGAATATATTGTGGATAATGAGAACCAGGTTTTTAACTATTGAAGAAGTTAGAAGTAAGGAAATGGGGAAAACCATAATAGATCCTGTGGTACTGGACTACAGTTGGTGGAATTGATAGCATAACGGTTTCTGCTATATTGTCATCTATTCATTAGCTTCTAGTTAGGGAGATTTTTCATTAGTTGTTTCTCTTTATGGGTGTGACCTTTCCTCCACAAAGTGTTAAACTTCTTCTGAGGAATTTCTATACTTTCTCTAATGTCAGTACAAGATGAGGATGGGATATTTAGAGGACATGGTCTATATCTCCTGCTAAATGACTGATTCACCATCAACTTAAAGGGCTAGTAAATTGCATTTTTCAGATTAAAGTTAGAATTGCTTCTAGGTCATAGAAAAATGAATATTGGCTACAAAAGTGAGACCCTTGCTTTTATTAGAAGATAAGAGTGGTAAATATGCATTAACAGAAACACATTTAAGTTATAATTATATAGCCAAATAGAAATGTGCTTTTTAAAATTATTACTTTGATTCATCACATTTTATATCAAATACAGTAACTTAGAGGTTTCTATCAGGAAAAAATACTTGGAAACATATAGTGCAGAATGTTGTTTGCTATGTATTAATTGAAAATTCCTAATGATCTTTGGTTGCTAGATTGAGTTTTCAGTAATATGCTATAGAAGTCCAATAGAAACATTCAATGTTGTAGCATCTCAGGTGAAAAGTACTAGGCACCATTTCTGTGATGTATCCAGAACATCTGTGGTTTCAGAGAAAACAAAGTCTTCCAGTTCAGATGTAAAGCAGTCCTGGTTTGTGAAATTAGTATACATGTCATGAACATATCTTGTCATGGTTCGTTCTTCACAGAAAATGAGAATTAAAGGATTTGAGAGAATTTGTGAAGATCACCAAATTTTTCCCAAGTTTTCAGACAAGAAATCATCTAAATGCAGTAATAATCTAGGCCCTTCTGGAAACACTTGAAAAAAGGAAATGTCGCATCCAACGTAACAATGATTTCTGATGTCTAAGACACCCCTTCTCTCCCTAATATAGGACAGGCTTTCAGATATTTACTAAATGTCCAGCTACTTTGTCTTTTGTTCTGGTTTCAGCATAGTAGTCATCTTTGTAACTGAGAAGTCCTTTGATTTCTCCTTCATCTTATGTTATCTTTTGTAGGTCAATTATGTTTTTTTTAAGCCACAAATCTCCAACCCCTTCCACATACCCTACTTGTGGAGGAATTTCTGCAGCAAATAGGGTATCTGCCCCTAAAACATTAGAGTTACAAGTAACTCCATGTCTTCCGAGCCTCTTTATACATGTTGATGATCATGATCAAACACTTGGACTCCAAGGTACTCTAAAGAATGACTGATTTTGAAATCCTGGATTTTATTTCCATCACTACATGGTAATATATTCCTTAAAGTGATTCAAGTATAAATAAAGGAGACAGCTTTCGCAGTTGCTTATAAAACCTTGCAGATATATTTCCTGGTATAAAGCTTCTGAGGTTTAAGTTTTGTTTTTATTTCCAAAACAATATGATTTTTCTTTTAAAAAAAAGACAAGTGTTTCCTTGACTATTGTGCAAATTTCCATAAGCTATCTTTGTTAATTAATTAATTAATTTATTAATTTATTTATTTTTAGAGAGAGAAGGGAGGGAGAAAGAGAAGGAGAGAAACGGTAATGTGTGGTTGCCTCTCATGTGCACCCTACTGGGGACCTGGCCCACAACCCAGGCTTGTGCCCTGACTGGGAATCTAACCAGCGACTCTTTGGTTCACAGGCTATCACTCAATCCACTGAGCCACATAGCCAGGCCTAAATATCTTTTTAGAGAAGTAAAACTGGTGTCATATTTGCTCTTTTTGTTTTGGAACAGGTGTTCCCAAGGAAAGATGGATATTAAATTTTGACACAGACCTTTTGGATGGCCTTGTTTTTGCCACACTGTTGGGAGGCTATTGCCCATTTCTGGTAAGAGTTATTTATATGCCTAATGATATTCTATTTGTTAAAGAAGTTAGTAGTTAAAATTGAAGTATTTTTTGCAAACTGATTCTTTTACATGTTTTGATTTTAAGTAACATCTGAATCTGCATGGCCGCCAATCTCTTTTTGTTTATTCTTGTATTTTGAGTGTAATAGGCTACTATAGACAAATGTTACTGAATGATTCTTGGCTGAATTACAGAGAACAGTTAAAAAGCAGCTGTTTTTATTCCATTATGGAAAGGTTTTATTGTCGTCTTTTTCAGATTGAGCGTCATTTTATAAGTATGTACACACGACCAAAAACTATTGAACAGATTTTTCACAATTCCCTAGTGGTTGTTAATAGTCTTCTTGAAATTGGCCTTACCATGGGCATAAAGGTGAGTGCCTTCATACCATACATTCTTTAAATATTTTATGAGGATCTTTTTAAAAATTATTTATTTCCCAGCTTTATTAGGTATGATTGAAAAAAATTATAAATAATTTAGTTTGGATGATGTGATTTTTTAGATGTACAACATCATGATGTTTTATGTATATAATGTGAAATAGCTAACACGGTTATGTTAATTAAAACATCCATCACCTCACATAGTTACTGTTTTTTGAGTGAGTGATGAGAACACTTAAGATCTCCTATTTTAGCAATTTTCAAGTGTGTAATCCACTGTTAATAACTATAATGACCATACTTGACATTATATTTCCAGATCTTATTCATCTTATAACTAAAAGTTGGTATCTGTTCATCTTCCCCATCCCCCACTCTGGCAAACATCATTCTACTCTCTGGTTCTATGAGTTTGACTTATTAAACTCCATACAAAATTGAAATTGTATAATACTTGTCTTTCTTAGTCTGGCTTATTTCACTTAGCATATTGTCCCTCTGATTCATCCAAGTTGTCACAAATGGCAGGGTTTTCCTTTTTTATGACTAAGTAACATTCCATTGTAAGTATGAACCACATTTTCTTTATCCATTGATCTGTCCACAGACACTTAGCTGTTTCCATATCTCAACTTGTGAATCTGCAGCTGAACATGAGAATGCAGATATCTCCACGATACTGATTTCATTTCCTTTGGATATATACCTAGTGGGATTGCTGAGTCATATGGTAGCTCTGTTTTTAAGTTTTGGGGGAACCTCCATACTGTTTCCCATAGCAGCAGCACTACTCCTACCAATAGTGCATTGCAGAAGGGTTCCCTTTTCTCCACATCCTCTCCAACACTTGATATTTCTTGTCTATTTGAGAAAAGCTATTCTAACAGATATGAGGTGATATTTCACTGTGGTTTTGATTTACATTCTCTCATGATTAGTGATGCTGAGCACCTTTTTGTATAACTGTTGGCCTTTGTCCATTGTGGGAAAATGTTAGTTGACTCCTTAATAATATACCTTTCTTCACAAATTTTACATCTAAATGGAAACATACTTTTCATGGGATATTGCTAAAATGTGAAAATTGAAATATGTCTCCATGGAATTCTACTTGGATGTTTTTTAATGTGTATAATTATGTACATCCAACTATACATAAAAAGAAAGTTTTAGAGATGGGTCCAGTTTTCTTAAACCACAGGAATGAATGCATTATTAATCTTACTGAGCTTGAAGCATGAATTAAGGAGCAGAGCTCTTTGAATATAAGTATTGTATTATTGTCTTCTAATTAAAAATAAGTATTCATGTAGAGATCACAATGACAATATACATTTTTATTACATTTGGACCTCCAAGTTATGATTTCATCTAGCTTTTCACATTAAGTTCTCAGTAGTAATAATTAAAAATATATCGTATGCTTGACATCTCTGAACTCTTTGTTACTTTAGAGTAATTAAATTGTGAAATAAGTGATTCCTAACTTTGAAGAACATACGAACTCATTGAATTATTAAGATATATGCATGGTAAATAATATTCTACTCATTTAATTGTTGTTGTGTAAGAAGAAGTGTAGAAATCAGATAAGGGAAGAGATCAATGGAATCTAGATTGACTTTGTGGAGGAGGCATGACTTATTTGGGTTCTTATAGGGTGGCTTGGATTTGCATTGGAAATAGTAAGAGAAGAAGTTGTTGACTTAGAGGATGTGACATGAAAAGATGTAGAATGTATTAGAAAAATTGAACTGAGTAAATTTAAAGATCTAGTTGGATTCATCCAATGATTCTTGAATAGAGCAGTGTATCATCTAGCAACTAGAAAGGGTCTCCATGTAGCTGTACAAAGTGGAGGGTTTTATAGGCAGAAAGAAGGAGGCAGGACAAGGAAGCGACTGGCAAAGAGTGGATTGTTTCAGGCAAAGTTACCTTTCTTTGAGGGACACCTGGGGTCTATCAGTAGTTAGGATTACATTCTTGGGAGAAGCTGAAGCTGCAGTTAGGTTAGTATTAAGCCTTAGTTTGGTAGCATGAGACGCAAGTGACTTTTCTGGTCCTCCTGTTTCTCTCTCTCTCTCTCTCACACCACACACACACACACACACATGAACAAATGACATATATTAAGGAAAATATATGACTAGGTTGCTTAGGTTGCGATTTGGGATTAGAAAAATATACATAGGCATATACTGGGATCTTGAATCAACATAAAAAGTTAGGAGTTTACCTTGCAGCAGTTGTGAGAATAAAGGCATTTACTCTTATAACAATGGTGCAACAAATTGATGTTTCTCTCTCTTCCTTCTTCTCTCTCTCTCTTTCTAAAATCAATTTTTAAAAAAGAAAATATAACTAATCATATTATGATTCTCTCCTTTGCTTTTTGATTTCCTCATTATAATGACTCAAAAGGTTTAATTGTGTGGCCAAAACTATTTTAAAATGTATCTACTACTTAAAGATGTAGAGATGTCCAAGATTTGATAAATGGTGAATGGGAAAATTGACCATTAACTTAGCAGATAATTATCAGGCTTTTACCAGCCAGTTCCAATTCATTAACTTTTAATCAGCTTGGATTTACCAACCACATTAAATGGAAGAGTTTAAAAATATCACCCTTAAATTAACTTAGCTATAATGAATTCAGGCTGATGCCTAGTACTGGTCGACATTTGAACCCTGTAGAATTCAGCACTGGATTTATTTATTAATGTTTATATTTATTATTTATTATTTGTTTATTTATTTTGAGAGATGGGAGAGAGAAAGAAGCATCAATGTGTGGTTGCCTCTCATGTGCCCCCTACTGGGGACCTGGTCCACAACCCAGGCACATGCCCTGAGTGGGAATTGAATCAGTGACCCTTTGGTTCGCCACAGTCTGGTGCTTAGTCCACTGAACCATACCAGCTGGGTCTACGTTTCCTATTTTTTATGTCCTTTGCAACTGTTGAATCAGGTACATAAGTTTCTGAGCCAATGTCATGTCCTGTTGTTGCATCTTGTGAGCTTGAAGGTACAATTATTACATAGTCTCCCTTTCATGACACGCTTTTTATTTAAAGCAGAAATAACTGGGAATCATTTGGATTCAGCATAGAATATATTTTCATTTCCATATGCAGATAGATGGATATAAAAATAAATATAATACATATTTATAGAGGTTATTCTACATATAATTCATGGAGTAATGAGGAAAGCTAATGGTTAATGTAGATAATCTAAATTTTCTCTTAAAAATTTTTTTTTAATCAGATAGGATGTTTCAGCATTAAATAACAGAATTCATAGTAAAAGTGGTTTAAAAATAAAGAAATTCAATTTTGCTTAAGGTGAGGTCAGGCAGTGGAATATTACAGGGATAGTTATTCAGTGTTTCAAGAAAGTTTTCAGAGATACCTTTTTTCCTCAACTCTTCTCAGCCTATTGGCTTATATGTGCACTGATTCTTATTGAAATTCTCACATAACACCTTCACACAGCTCTGCCTGAGCCTAGTAGATAGTACCGTTTTATTGTGCTTTTCTTTTTCCTTAACTGAAACCTTTCTCAGTGTTCCAACAGCATATTTCCCATTGACCACAATAGCATTCCATTCTTAAGCTAAAGCAGTATTTGATAAAGAAATTGAGAATCTCATAAAAATTGGGATTCTTAGTAAAGAAGAAAGGAGAAATTGCTCTTTGGAGGGCAATCAACAAAGTTCTCTGTGGGGTTACAGTATGTCAGTGGATGCTACTACTAGTTATGGTTGGCGTCTACTTTGAGAGCTGGTGATATCTTGAAGTTAGAGCAGATGAAATAAATCCACCAGGAAGCTCAGTGCCATTTCATCTCTTCTTGTTACTGGGGGGGGGGGGGGGAACTGGGGCCTAATAAAACCATTTGATTTAGTCAAGATCATGGCACTGTGTAGTTGTAGGACCGGAATTTAGTTTGGCAGATTTCCCTTCCAGCATCTTTCTGTGTTATGGGTTTTGTTTAGTTCCTTATCTTTTGTTACTCCAGGAGGAAATACTGTCATTGGGTATAAAAGTGGGCCAATATGATTAAAGTTCTTGGTTAGACCTCTATAGAGAAAATAATGATTATTTCTTTGAAGTAGACTTCACATGAAAATCTTCTCTTAAGAAAACCTAACTTAATTTAGCATTTGGCCTTTGTAATTTAGGTTATTTTCATTGAAATTTATCATGAAGAAAGACAAGAGTACCCCTTTCTCTGGTTTTCCAGTATAATATCTTAACTATCAAATATATTTTTCCACTAAGATAAGCAAATTTTTTCATGTCTAAATTTTCAAATATGAACCTTTGGAGTACTTTTTATACTTAACTCTGCATATTTTTTTATATTGGAGTCACTAAACAATGTTCAGAAGACTTTTGTCAACCTCATTCTTGAGCCCAGAGTGCTCTGCCATGAATGTTCTCCTTTCCCCAAGAAACACATTTCCCACCCTCCTAAACAGCCCTCTTTGGATCACACCCCCAGGCTGGCCCATCACACAGTGTCCCTCAGGACCATACTCTTCACTTTGTAGAAATTAAACTTTCTATCTAATTTTTCAGTTTGTTCTTATCTTAAATAAATTTCCTCCATCAGCTGACTACCATGGTCTTCATTGAAGAAACATAGAATCGCAGAATACTGAGGAGAAACCTTGGAATTTCGCCCGGTTTTTCTCAAATCATATTCCCTAACAACTTTGCACCCTTATTTTTTTACTAACAGTCTCCTCCCTAGTAAACCTTACTGCTTATCGACAGAACAAAAAAGAATAAACTCTTCTTTTCTTCAAAAAAAAGGCAAAGCATGTTTTTGGAAATGTGAATTAGCAGATAATCAGATGGGCTATAAATTATTCTCTGGCAACTGCTGCCAAATTTTTGAGTGAAGTGCCTTAATTCCACACAGAGTGAGTGGCCCCCTCCCCTTAACCACCAGAGATATGTTCTATGACCTCCAGTGGATGCCCAAGACCACAGATGCCTGAATACTCTGTATGCTATGTATATATTACTATATATCATCTTTTTTTCTACACATACACACTTATGATAAAGTTTAGTTTCTAGATTGGGCACAATAAGAGGTTAACAAGAATAACTAATAACAAAATAGAACAATTATAATAATATACTGTGATAAAAGTTGTGTTATGTAGTCTCTCTCAGCTAACTAGTAGGGATTTCTCTTTCCTTCTAAACAATTACATGGATAGCTTCATTCTTATGGTGGATCTAAGCAGCCTCAGTATGTATATTGTTTTCCTTGTAAAGTTCAGAACTTTTACCTCCTCACTTCAAGAAAGCATTTTACAACTTCTGTTTGGCATATCCAAATGACCAGGATTACTACTCTTGTGGTTTGGGGACAGTATAAAGTGAACTAAGGGTGACCTGAACACAAGCACTGTGATACTGTGGCAGTTGATCTGGTAACTGAGGCACCTACCACGTGACTAAAGGGCAGGAGGCACATGTAGCATCAAGACACTGAACAAGGGGATTATTCTGGGCAGGAGTGAATGATATTTCATTACACTATGGAGAACAGAGCACAATTTTCAACTTGCTAGTGGTTTCTGGAATTTTCCTTTTAATGTTTTTGGATTGCACTCAACCATAAATAAGTGAAACTGTGGAAAGTGAAATTGTGGCTAAGGGGGCCTACTGTAACACTTTAGATTTCTTTAGCTCTAGCTGTTTGCATTTCTAGGCCAGGCCCAGGTCATTTTCAGTTGCAAACTTGAATGTGTGCCGTTTAGTCATAGCATGCTCTTCATTTTATGGAAGAGTGGCGAGCTCCCTGTACATTGCCAATGACTGAGTTGCTTATTTATCAGTGGTATTTTATATGTCTTTGAATCCATTCCTCAGATCAATCCCAATTACTTTTTGATATGAATAATTCTTCCCCACTACCTCCAGCTTGTTTTAGAAGATCAGAGGTGCTACATAAATTGATAGAAAGAATTCTTCCTCCTTCTGCTCCTGACTCTACTGTTTAGCTCACTGTGCATTCTGGCTACATTGATCATCTGTGCCATTATTCCTCTGTAGTCTGGATTTTGCCTCAAATCTAGTCCAACAACCATCAGTAATTTGTCTTATTTATCACTATATTTTCTGATTTAGTATAATTTGTCTGTTATGGGAAAAGTACTTCCCCAACCACCTACTGCTTGGTCTGCTTCAATTGTTGTTCCTGTGTTATCGCTTGCTCAGAAACCAAGTTCCTGACTCTGGTACCCACGCTCTCCACGATGTGGTTTTCGCACTGCTCAGTCTTGCCTTCCAGTACCTGTTCCTTCTTACCTTAGGCATGACTCAAATTGTACTTCTTCCTCCAAGTGAACACTGTACTTCCCTATATTTTTGCCCTATAGATCTTTGTCTTTCTAATAGAACATACCCTTTACCTCACACCAAATGCAACCTATTTGATATCCAAACAGCCTTCAAGTTCATCTTATGTGTTACCTCCTCCCTTGGGGTTTGCTTGAAAATCTCTTGCCATCTTTTACCTAATACTTTGCCTACTTCTCAGGTTTTCCTTTAGTGTATTCTATGATACTTTAATAACTCAGGGATGATATTTTATAGTCACACTGGTCAGTATTTCTAGTGCGTAGTGTCTTTCTTACCTCTGACTAGGTTTTATGGACTCTTTGAGGCTCTGAGGTCATTGTAATACTTAAAATACATTGCATTCATCTTTTAACACTTAAGTCAAGCTCTTCTGATTTCAACAGTATTTTCTTTCTTCTTAAAAAAATTATTGTTCAAGTACAGTTTTCTGTCTTTTACTCCCATTCAAGCCCACCCCCCAGTGCTCCCCACCTCCCTCCCATTTCCATTCCTGTTAGTTTTTGTCCATGTGTCCTCCATACTCATTCCTGTGAATCCTTCCCCTTTCCCCCTGAAATTCCCTCCTCTCTCCCCTCTGGTCGCTGTCCCCTTGTTCTCTATTTCAGTGTCTTTGGTTATATTTTGCTTGCTTGTTTGTTTTGTTGTTTAGCTTCCTGTTAAAGGTGAGATCATATGGTATTTGTCTTTCATTTCCTGGCTTATTTCACTCAGCATAATGCTTTCCAGTTCCATCCATGATGTTGCAAAGGGTAGGAGCTCCTTCTTTCTTTCTGCTGCATAGAATTCCATTGTGTAAATGTACCATAGTTTTTGGATCCATTCATTTACTAATGGGCACCTAGGTTGCTTCCAACACTTAGCTATTGTAAATTGTGCTGCTATGAACATTGGGGTGCATAGGTTCTTTTGGATTGGTGTTTCAGGGTTCTTGGGATATAATCCTAGCAGTGGAATTGCTGGGTCAAAAGGCATATTCATTTTCAGTTTTCTGAGAAAATTCCATACTGTTTTCCATAGTGATTGTACCAGTCTGCAATCCCACCAAGAGTGAACTAGGATCCCCTTTTCCTCACAACCTCTCCAACACTTGTTGTTTGTTGCTCTGTTTATGGTAGCCATCCTGACCAGTGTAAAGTGGTGTTTCATTGTGGTTTTAATTTGCATCTCTCTGATAGCTAAGACATATTGAGCATCTTTTCATGTATCTCTGGATCCTCTGTATGTCCTCTATGATTTCAACAATATTTTCTTAATTGTGTCTGCAATTCAGTATCATTGCCAGTCATTAACACTTGAAACAGTTTTAAAGTATTTCAACAATTGATAACTGTGCATTAGCTCTAGTTATATATTTTATTTGTATGTCCTCTTATTTATATTTCTCTTTTTCAAAACTAGGCCACTGACATCTGTGACCCTAATCCAATCCTGATGCTCATGTTTTGTGTTTTCTTGTATGAAAAACTTCCTCAATTTGTCCCCAAGGAAGTGGTGGTCTTTAATTGCACTCTACATGAACCTATGATGAAAACGGTAAGGATCTATTTAGGGGCAACATATACAAAAGTTAACACTTAAGAGGGGTTTTAGATATTTCTTTACCAGCCTCAAATTAAGAGAAGTATCAATATGATACAATAAAGCCTTAGCAACTGTTGTTCCTTCTAAACCAAAGGTATAGCAGAGTGAAAAAGACAATTGTGCTTAATAATAATCACACCATCAGCAAGGAAATGATGACTCTTTCATGCAATTGAGGAATGGGGCTTGGGGATGTGGAAGATGAAGGTTACGTACTTTGAAGAGCCAATCCTTTCAGGAAAGTTGAAATCCAATTCATGTGCAAGAGGACTGACGCCCTAAGTGGAAACTTGTGACCTGAATGTGCTTGGCTTTCCTTTAGAGAACAGTTTTATACACAGAGATGGATTTTGTTCCACTGGGGATATAGGAAGTAATAATGGAAGTGCTCCTGACCTGGGCCCCCTAATTTCCATTTAAATGATACTACATATGCTGCAGGTACTGAACATGTAACGGTGGATTCTTTAATCCTCAGAAAAAAGTTGAAGATAAAATTTTAAGTCTTATAACAATAGCAGGTGTTCTCTTTGGGAAATATCTTATCAGGGATAATTGACCTCAATTTCAAACAATTTGTTTTGCATGAACACTTGTGAAATATCTTCTGCCATGCAATTTTTAATTGCTTATGTTTATCTAAGATTGTTTTCATAAAATCTTTAACCAGATTCATACGTGGTCTCCTAGCTTCTTTATTAAGACACTATGGGCTGATAAAATCTTATTTTGTACACAAGTTATTTTATTGCTTGATCAGATCATGTTTATTTCTTTTCCTTAGGCTGTTTTATGTATTCTCCCCCATATTTATGGGTGGGTATTAAGTTTATACTTCCCATGCAAAACTTGTCCACATGTGGTCTTCAAAAATATATGTCCTGGTGATGATTGATTTCTAGTTATAACTTCTGAAAAAATAACTGTGTGACCTCTTTGCCAATATGTGCGAAGGTTGGTATGATTTAGTTAAAACTCAAGGAAAAAGCTCAGGTTCTTGTCTCAAAGTGTGAAGGCTCAATTTAGGGAAAGTAAAGTCACTCCTTACGATTTTTTTGTGAGCAAATATTGAGATAGAATTCCTTTTGCTTAATTTTATTCCTTTCCCCTTTTTATCAGAGAAAGAAATATAAAACCTTTAGAGAATTTTTCAATCATGTTTACTATGCTCATGCCCTAACCGCAATGATATTCAAGGGCCTTGGGTACTAACTAGCCTAGAGCTATAATTATATTGTAGAGGACTTCTGACTTCAAAATAAAATCTATGAACAGTTGGAAACGTTTTGCTTTAGATCTGCAATAGATAGTAGGAGTCTACATTAGATTGAGCATTGATTTATTACAGTTAAGTATTACTAACTGTTCTTTAATTCTGACCACAGGTTTGTAATTCTTTATGGCATTTTATTGTTATTTTAAAAATGTATGTAATAACACATGCTCATATTTAAACAAAATGTTTACTTGTGATGGTAAAAGTCAAATAAAACACATGAAAATGAAAATATGGTTTCTTTCCAATTTAACTGTTTATTAGAAATGTTGTCCACACCTTAAGATTACAGGTGACATTATACAGACACAGTTCTTATTTTTCACAAGTGTAAAATACATCTTTTGAAGGAAACAATAAAAATTAAATATGAATGCAAAAGACAACATCAGTTGCAGTGAGCTGTGAGTTTAAATTTCATTTTTAAAAAGTCATTAACTTGGAAGTTGCTAAGAAACTTAGACATAGTTTGCCCCTATGCATCAACACCAGAAATGGCAGTGCCTAAGTCATAGAATATCGTTCTTTCATCCCTTTCAATCTTCCAGGAAAAGAAAAATCTCAGGAAGTGGCTATTACAGTTGGAAGCATATTTCTAGAGTTATATGAGCGTCTCAAATAGAAACATAGAATATTTGAACCGTTAAACCATATGGTGATCAATGAAAAACTGTAGGGTGCAGTGATTTTCTGAGACAATTTTAAAGCCATGAACTTTTCTTCTCCTTTTTTTGGAAACAAACCTTGCACAGAATAACAGTTGTTAAAGACTGACCATAATTGCAAAATGGGAATTGAGGCTCGAAAACTGTCTTTTTATCTCTTTATCAGCTTTCCTTTCACCCCCTGTACCATCCATGAAATCCTGCAGTTGGGTGGAGTACTCTGACTACAGACGAGCCCAATGGTCCTGTGTCATGCATTTGATATGACAATGAGAATGAATGTCTTCCTTAAGAACTCGGGGTTGGTAATGGAAGTTCCAGGACTATAAGCCAATAACACCGTATAGTGAATTTGTTATTATTTTAAGACTTTTCTTCCAGAAAATGGAAATTAGCTCTCTGGGACTTAAAAATCACTTGGTCTGTTAATTAATTCTTTAGGTGCCCAAATCTGTAAGTAGGTAAGCAACAGGAGAACCCCACATTTGTTGGGGGTAACTGAATATGTGTACTCTTCAGCAACAACATACTTGTTCTGGTAGTTACCAAAATTTTCATCGACATATAAAAGTGGTTAATCTAACCTGTCAACAAACCTCTACCATATTCCTTACAATTCACTATGATCACACATAATGCTAATTATTAACTCCTCAATGTCTGTGACTACAGTTGCTGGACTGCTTAAGTGCAGTTACTTTGTCTTCACTGTAAAGTGGCCAATCATCCATTCGTCCTCTCTTGGGTCAGTACTTTCCATGGTAACCTAGTGTCTTCCTAATATGTATATGTTTTTTGAATCCCCATTATATTCTACACAAAGGCTTGGATGCTTAAGTTTTCATGCAATACTCTCTCTAAAAATGAAGTAACTTGTTCTCCAGTACATTCCATATCTCAGCATTAGGAAGGAAGGGACAGCCAAACCCTAGCTACACTGTGGCTTCTAGATGAGGCCGCCATCGTTTCCAGCTTGGACCTCTGATTTTAAACCTACACTCTGTAAAATTGTCTACACTAAGCAACCAGAGTAATTTTTTTTTGTAAATTGGACTGTATAAGTTCTGTTTAAAATTCTCCAAAGATTTTTCTTGGCAATAAGAATTAAAATCCAAGTTGCTAACTTTGGACTTCAAATTTTTGTGTCACTTCCTTGCATGGAAGCTCCTTCTGCCTGTCCACTTTTGCTAAACTATATATATATATGCTGTCTTCAAATACAAAGTCTGTTTTCCTGTAGTTAGTGTACATTAGAAACAAATATTTTTATGATTAAAATGTATAACTCTCTTTGATAAAATAAGAAATGTTAAGTTGTATATTTTTTTAAATTCATGATCTTCTTTGTACTCTCTTGTTCTGCAACATAGGTTGAAGTGCGAAATTCAAGCCGTAAAGCCATAGTATATAAAATGACATTTATTGGAAGAGATGCCACTGACTTCTCCCTTCACATGACAGAGGATGTTGTGAAAATTCCTGCAGAGTAAGTATTTTATTAACAATTTTCTTCTTAGGCCCTGGCTGGTGTAGCTCAGTGGATTGAGCATGGGCCTGTGAACCAAAGGATCCTAGTTCAATTCCCAGTCAGGGCACATGTCTGGGTTGCAGGCTAGTTCCCAGCAGGGGGTGCAGGAGAGGCAACCATACACTGATATGTCTTTCCCTCTCTCTTTCCCTTCCCCTCTAAAGATAAATAAATAAAATCTAAAAAAAATCTTTGAATGCATCAGCTAGAGATTTAATATGTGTTATACTTATTAAACAGGGGTTTGTTTTTAGCAGATATATATAAATGAAAAGACCATTACTTACACATAAATTATTCCCATGTTGCTTCAATTCTTCAAGTTTGTTTTAAAAATTTCTAACAACATAAGAAAGCTATATTTATGTATATATTTAATTTTAGTTTATCTTCCATGTACATTGGCTATACAGATTAAATAATAAATTTTTTATGTGGTATAGTCCTGTTTCCTGCAGAAAATGAGAAGCAGTACGTGCTAAATATATACATATACATAGCATTATATGTTATATATAGTTGTTTCTGATTATACAAGCACTATGTGCTCATTGTATAAAATTTAGAAACTATAACAGTATAAAGAAAAAAAAGTAGAATGATAATCAGACCTGCAAGATACCTCAACGTTCCCATTTTTCTCTATCTCTAGCCATGGTGTCTGTATAGATAGATAAGTAGAGATAGATAATGTCATATATTTATAAGAGCACTTTGTCTTTTTGAATATCTTTATTTAATAACATCATGTCCTTAATTTGAGGTTACAATAGCTTTATAAATGTCTCTGATGTTTACATTACTTGTATTATTTTCATTTTCATTAAGGTCAGTTCTTAACGTTTGTTTCTCTTGGTCCCAGTCTTTCCACATTGAAGGACTGACTCTAATGACTTGTGATACCCATTTATCCATTTATATGTAGTAAAATGGCTGTAGAAAAGTCAATTGTGAGTCAGTAAATACACAGGTCGGTCAACTGGCAGATTTCACTTTAGGATGAGAGCATTGTGCTTTTAGGCCCAATTGCCTGGCATCTACACTGGCTTTGGGAAGAGTAGGGCTATCTGAACCCCATTTTCCCCTCTCTGAAACTAGGCTTTTCTGGAAATGGCTTCTCCAGGAGTCTCACAGGGAACCTTTGTTTCCTTTATTAGCCTCTGTGTGGCCGTTGCTCAGTGGCTCCCTCTAGCTAGCACTTCTTACAGATAAATCCCTTTATTATAATTTTAATGAGATAATCTGTGTTTTATATGCCATTGTAGCCTAGCTCTTCTATTACATCATTTAACAATTAAATGCTAGCCTTTGATACTGACATGTAGAGGGTCTATGATCCAGCCTCATTTTCCTTGGAAAATGTGGATCGCACTATTTTTTTCACAGTGTTGTCAGTAATAAATGCCGTTATATAGGTAAAACACCTAGTACAGTAACTGGAACTTACAGGGAGCAATCAATGTCTTTGCCTTGTGCCTCAATTCAAAGTGCTGATTTTTTTCAAGGATTTTATTTATTTTGAAAGAGAGGGGAAAGGAGGGAGAAAGAGAGGGAGAGAAACACCAGTGTGTGATTGCCTCTCACAGGCCTCCACTGGTGACCTGGCCCACAACCCAGGCATGTGCCCTGACTGGGAATTAAACTGGTGACCCTTTGGTTCTCAGGCTAGCTCTCAATCCACTGAACCACACCAGCCAGGGCAAAAGTGCTGGTGATTTATAGATGAAAACACCAACACTATTCACAGTGTTTGCAATCAAGCAGAGTGCCATATAAGCAAATATACAATAAAGATACAATTGTATAATTGTTTTATTTGTGATGTGTGTATAGAACCAGAGGAAAATGGAAAAAAAGAGGACACCTAAGTGTTCTTGGGAAAAATCACAGAAGGGTTCTCTAATGCTTGATTCTCCATGTATATGGAAAACAATTATTTACTTTTCTGGACACATTTTATTTTGTAGGTTTGAATACTATTATTAGGTGGTTCTTTAAGTATCTGTTTAGCTAGACTTAGTAATTTTATAGTCTTTGGTTTTTACGAATAGGATTCAGAAATTGTTTTGTTTTCTTAAACCAAAAAAAAAAAAAAAAAAAAAAAAAACCTTGTGGCTTTATCATTATCAGATATTATATAATTATCTATTTGCACCACATCCTGTCTTAGAATCTGTCTAAATCACAGATAATAATAGCTCTTTCTGCCAACTGGGGATTTAAATTCCCAGAGATATAATTTATATAGAAAGATTAAACAGCTACATCAACAAATAAACAAAAATGTTTATTTCTGCATCTAACTTCATGACTAAATTTAGCTATAACCGTAGAGTGACTCGTAAAAGTGGAAGTATAGTTTTAGAAAACCATTCTGTTTCTTTTTTCCCTCATTATTCTTATTGAGCCATATGGGCTCTGACAGTGATGCGTTATATATTTATTCTCCATCTTTTCCAAAAGCCAAGTTGAAGTAGCTTATGAGGTACATATAACATGAAGGAGATTATTTTTAAATGAGGGGGAAGCAATTGGAACAAAAAGAAAATCAAAGATAAGAAAATTAGGATAAAACCTATACTTATAATATACATGCCTGCAGACCTAAGACATGACCTGAGGTTGACCACCTATTTGATGCTGAACTTTCTAATACATTCAGGAAGGAATCATCCTCATTTACATGCTTCAATATGATTACAATTTTTTAATCAAGGGAGTATCTATGCCCAAGAGGAGCTCAAATTTCATGGTTCTAAAACCAGCCATTGGCTTCATAAAAAGGATACTATGTTTTAAAATGTATTTCACTGGCCCTGACCCATGCGGCTCATTGGTTGGACATTGCTCTGCAAAACAGAAGGCTGCTGGTTCGATTCCCAGTCAGGGACATGCCTGGGTTGTGGTTTGGTCCCCAGGGTGCATACAACAGACAACCAAATGATATTTCTCTCTCACATCACTATTTCTCTCCACCTCTTTTTCTCTCCTTCCCCTTCTCTCTAAAAGTAAATATGTAATTTTTTTAAAATGTGTTTCATAGGACTTAAGTATAGATTCATAAATTCATGTACTAAGTGCATGTTATTTAGAATACAATCATTCTTGAACACCTTTTCCCATCAACTTCCATGGAGATCCAACCCATTATCTAGTGCTATTGATTTTACCATATGTATTCTAAATTTGTCATCTTTTCCTCTGACCTACCTGTTCCATTCTAATTTAATGTACAATCATCACCTTTAAACTGAGCTGCTACAATGGATTCTTAAAAGGGTTTCCCTTCAATCTGTCCTATATATAAGTATGGCAATAATTTTTTAAAATGCAGATTTGGTTATGTTACTCTTTTACTTAGAATATCCCTTTGGCTTCCCATCACCACCGTGGTACAAACTGAACATCTCAATATGGTCCATATGGCTTTCATTGTGGGCTCTTCACTCTGTCTTGCACCACTAATATATATATGGACCTTTCAGACTGTATTGTAGTCCCCATTATTGTGCTCTCATGCCACTTGACAACACACATAATTTGTAGTTTTTTTAAAAGATTTTATTTCTTTAGAGGGGAAGGGAAGGAGAGAGGGGAGAGGGAGATCCATGGATCAATGTATGGTTGCCTCTCGTGGGTCCCCTGCTGGGAACTGGCCTGCAACCCAGGCATGTGCCCTGACCGGAAATTGAACCGCGATCCATTGGTTCGCAGGCCCGTGCGCAATCCACTGAGCTACACTAGCCAGGGCTAATTCATAGTTTTCACATTTATTTTCCAATGATATATTTTCTGTCATGTCCTATAAAATGTAAGAGACAGGAGATTAACAATAGTGTTTTTTTAATTGATTCTAGAGATAAGGGAAGGGAGGGAGAAAGAGAAACATCAATGTGCACGCACCAGACTGGGGACTGAACCAGCAACCCAGTCACTTGCCCCAGCAGGGAATCAAACCAACTGAGCCACACTGGCCAGGGCAACTGTGTATTTTTTTCTCATTACTGTATCCCAAAATCTTAAAACAGTGCTTGGCATAACATAAATTATTCATAGATATCAATTGAATGAATGAATGGTTTTATGATTATTAACCATATTATTAACCATTTATGATATTATTTCTTAATATCTGGAAAAATCCTGAATCACTCATAGGCACCTAACACAGAGCTTGAGTCTATTATATCCAGAAAAAGATCAGAAGGACAAATATTCTTTGTTCTCAATCAGATTCAAGTCCATGATCTCTTCACAATAGCCAAGAAAATGTCTTTTTTAAAAAATTGAGGTTAGCAATGGCATATCTGGATAAAAAGCGTTCTCACTCTTGCTAGATGTGAGCTGTAATTTTCCCTAAAGAGCAGTTTTGAGAATGTTTCTATTGATCTGAAGGCCCCCATTCACTTTACTCTGCTGCTCCCTAAACTCACCTATTCCACATTAATTCCTCAGTCAGTCTAGGGAAATTATGCCAAAGTTTGACTCCCAGAGAATCTCATCCCATCTCCATTTCCAATGATGTATATCCTAAGGGAAGGCGATCGGAGATAGTTCGTACAAAAAATAATTGCGATATGTTATATCATTCTAAATATGTTAAAAACCAGGGCAAAAGCAAAGGTAAAATGTCCCCAAGATTTATCATCCACGGTTGTGGCAAGCCAAGGCATGACTGAAAGATTCAGCCAGTAAAGAAACAATGAAAACCATTTTTTACTTGGAGTTCAATGTAATGAATGGGCTAGGCCCCATGTCCTTGTGCAGCGCAACAGCAAAACAAAAGGGACCAGATGACAGCAAAATACACAGTAGGACACAATGTCGCTGACAATCAGTTTCATGCTGCAACCCAGTAGTACTATAGCAGCTAACTCTACCCTGAAGGGGGCTAGATAGCAAGCCTCAGACCTCATCCAAAACTGTCGGGTGATAGCCTCACAGGGGAGTAGGGAGACAAGTGAGAAATGCTCTCGTAGCGCCACTTCATGAGCTTCTGTGCATTTGTTACAGGAAGATCATAGAACTTTGATCCAAGACCTCACATCCACTGCAGTTCAGACTTGCATATGTGGCCTTTGTGTTGTCAGGCAGGGTTGCCAGGATACCGTGGCCCAGTCATTCCCCTACTAACTGGGAAGGGAAATCTCCAAGGCCGTAGACTCTTTCCTTTGTACTATGTTTTAGGCTACAAAGGTGAAGATTAAGAGAGATGGATATGTTTTCTTGATTCCTTCTTTTAATTATGTGTATTTTGTAAATAAACATCATGTTACTTACATACCATTAAGTTCATTTGAGATTTGAATTTTATTTTCAAGCAGAGTTCTAAGTATCTTTTGCATTCTTATTCTTTCACATTTTTTCCTCCATGTGACCAAAAAACAGTGATATGACTAAAAATTTGCCTATGTAGTAGCACAGAGTGTCTTATGAAATTCATACAAAATACATTATTTTTTGGCCAGCTGTTAGAAAATCCAATATTTGGTAAATCATATATATTTTTGAAGTTAACTTTAGAATTGTAGACTAGATCAAGATGTTTTCTTTTTGAATTAATTTATTTTACAATTGCAGTTGACATACAATGGTGTGTTAGTTTCTGGCATACTACATAGGGGTTAGACATTTATATAACTCACAAAGTGATCACTCCAATAAGTCTAGCACCAATCTGACACCATGCATAGTTATTACAGTATGACTATAGTCCCTATGTTGTACTTTACATCCCTGGGACTGTTTCTTTGTAACTGGCAATTTGTGCTTAATTCCTTTCACTTTTTCTACTCAGTCTTCCAATCCCTCTCCTGTCTGGTGACCATGAATTTGTCCTCTGTATCTATGAGTTTGTTTCTATTGTGCTTGTTTATTTTATTTTTCATATTCCACATATAAGTGATGTCATAATATTTGTCTTTCTCTAATACCCTGTAGGTCCATCCATGCTGTTGCAAATGGCAAGATTTTATTGTCTTTTATGGATGAATTATATTGCATCATATACATACCAACCCTTTTTTATCCACTTGTCTATTGATAGTTACTTAAATTGCTTTGATAGCTACTTGGCTATTGTTAATAATGCTGCAAAAGACATGGGGGGGCATATATCTTTTTAAATTAGTGTTTCAGATTTCTTCAGTTAAATATCCAGAAGCAGAATTGCTGGGCCATATGGTAGTTCTATTTTTAATTTTTTTAAGAAACCTCCATATTATTTTCTGTAGTGGCTGCACCAATTTGAAATCCCACTAGCAGGGCATGAGGGTTCCCTGTTCTCTGAATCCTCACCAGCACTCGTTATTTGTTAATTGATTAGTAATAGCCATTCTGACAGGTTTGAGGTTATATCCCATTGTGCTTTTAATTGGTGTTTTCCTGATGCTTACTGATGCTTACATTTTTTCATATGTCTGTTGCTAAGGGGTTTATATAAAAATGTATAAAGATTTTATACAACTGAATACCACAAAAATAGTTCAATAAAAAAATGGGCAGAATACTAGAATAGACTTTTCTCCAAAGAGGACATACAGGTGGATGAAGATGTTTTAACTGATGACCATAACTAGATTGTAGGCTTCCTGAAATAGCTGACAACCCTGAGTTTTATTGTAGAAGTGAGTATATTGCAAAGTGTAGACACTGGGCACATGGTCTCCATTGAATAGATGGTTGTTGTCTTTTTTCATTAAAGTATTTTTCTTGTGTCTTTTATGAAATAGAGGCCGCATCATTGTCACTGTGATGTTCACCAGTCGCTTCCTTCATCCCGCTGAAGCCTCACTGATGTTAATGTCAAAATCTAAGCTTGAAGTTGGAAGCACTGTAATGGTTTTTGCTCTTAAAGGTGAAGTCCACAAATTTCATCCCATTGTAAGTAAATTTTACCTGTTTTGTATGTCTTCACTTCTCTTTCCAGGCAATGGAGTATTCTAAACATAGCTATTCTTCCTAGTTTTATCTCCTGTCAACTCTTTTCCTTGAGATTCAGTGTGTATGTATTTACATTTGCCCAAATTTTGGCCTCTGTGTCTCTGATATTCTTACTAGGATGCTTCTTCTGTGAAAATATGCCTGTAGTTTCATAATAGAATTTGAAAGGATTTGTATTGAGTATTATTTTAAGATCACATTTTTAGGATTACCGTACATTTGTGCTTTTTATGAAGGAGTCATTCACTGTACACATAGCAATTTACACGCCCTCAGCCTTGGAGACTTGTGATCGAAGTTAAAGCAGTCCATGGGCCTGTTTCTGCTTTTGTTTGAATTAAGACTTGGTGGTTTACACAGCAAAGAAAATGTTTTTCTTCTCTAGTTGGAACATTCATCAGTTTATTTTCACTGCCCAGTGGATTAAATCCATTCTAAATATAATGCTAAGATTGGCATTTATTGAGAGGGGATGATGTTCCAGAGTTGAGTTTATATCTCAAAAGATGAGGGAGAAGGACTTGAACATTTTGTATAAAATGAGTGTGATGTTGCTATGATTGTACTCAGCATTTTGGCAAAATATTATTTTCTGACATGGACATATGCTAAAGAAGAAGTAAATTTGTTATATGGATTATAAAGAATTTTAGGTGTGCAGTGGAATGAGTAGGAAGTAAATAGAATGTCTCTAGTAATGGTGAGTTGTGTAAGGAGAGCATTAAGATGTTCACACGGATAGACTGGCTTATTAGACAATGACACCCAGAACCGGAAGCAGGCATTTGATTGTTACTGAGATGTGTATTGTGACCTGATTTTCTCATGCATAATGCTCTTACACTTCCTAAGTCTTTCACACAAATTCTCTGAAACAAAGCATTGCATTGCCACATGTAACAAAGAGACATGGATGGTTTTATTAGCTTGTTACTAACATCGTTCTGGGTCAGAAAAGCTGACACTTGAAATTCATGTTGTCTCTGTTTACTGGTCCATCTGACTACTCATGGTCTTGGTCACCAGGAGGTAGAGTGGGTAATAATGGAGAAATAAAAGAAGGTAAGAACACAACCAGTCTGAAATTATAAAATTCGTAGAATCTTTTCCTCAACAGAAGTCCCCTGGGTAATTTGAATTTTAAATTTTATACCTGTGCCTTTATTATAGAAAAAATATGTCAGTGTAGCTACCGCATTATAAATACTGGCATGTCACACTCATACATAGCCATACACAGATAGATCATTCGTGCACACACACACACTTGCTTCTTCCTTATGTTGTGTTATTAGGTATATATATATATATATATATATATATTTAATTAATTTGCAAATGTGAGTTGCTCAGTCATTAATAAAAAATTTTAAGGAAATCTATTTGAGAGATATTATGTGATGTGTTTGCAGTTGTTAATTAACACAGTACTGGGGATCAGTGATGATATAAAGTAATGAAATATGTTTTTATTTCTTCCCACTCAGATTTTTTCAGTACAGTGTTTCTGGGAAAAGGGGAATTATATCAATTAATATTATTGTAATATTTAAGTGAACAGGTTTTTAGATACTTTAAGCTTATATTTTATAGTTCATTCAGGTTATTCTTTTTTTTGTTCTTACAATTTAATATGTCATTTTAATTTTTATTTTTACTTTAGAAAACTATAAAATGCAAAACTGCATGTTATCAGTGGAAAGACATCAAAGTAAATGTTACAAATCCCTTCCATATTGCTGGGGACTTCAAGTAAGTTATTGTTTTGGTTTAAATTCATTAAGTTAGCCTATTCAATCTTAAGAGAAATCTGTAATTTTCCTCAAAATGAACTATTTTGAGGAGAAATATTTTCTATTTACATTCCTGTAAGTTTATAAGCATTATCATATAAAATAGAAGAACTAATGAAGGTAAACCAGTTTTCCTTGAAATACTATTGAGGTATACAAAGCTAAGACTGATAATATCAAATTTATGAATTTTGTGCATTAGCTTTCAGTTTGTTGAGGTTTCCTGTTCTTTCCATTTCAAATATTTGTAATTAACAGACTTTTTATTTCTAACTTTATTTCATCTGTTAAGTTCCAAAAGTGAAATATCTGTTCAAGCAGAAAATTTACTTTTACCTAAGGCATCTTTGATTGAAACTGCCTACTAATATTTGTATGTCTTGAGGTTTAGCGACAATACCAACAACATGGATTTGAAGTGAAAATACAATAAAATGCTTAATTGTTGTTTAAGTTCACAGTAGAAAAATACCTTGCTATATACTTACATGTTGAAGGAGAAGATGGACAATGATTCCTTATGTACCACTTAAATTATAAACTGTCTTTCCACCAACTTTAGAAATCAGATCCTTACAACAGTACCTGTGTTGAGGTCATAAGTTGTATGCATGTTTATTAATATTTGATAGTTTTCAGTTTTTACTGTGTGTCTAGGCTTTTGGTAATTTCTTATTAACAAATATAATTTATTATTGACAAAACAGAAATTCTTTTGTTTAACAGTTATTGGTGAATTTATGGTTCCTAAGTTCACTGAGGAAGAATTTTATTTACTGTAATTTTTTAAAGTGTTAAATCAGAGTGTAAGGAACATAAAATGTCAAAAAATATGACATTAATACAAGATTAAAATATGCCCTTAGATGAACCAAGTGACTGACTGCAGTTCTTTAGAAGAAATCAGGATCAAGAAAATCTCAAAGTCCCAGAAATTGGTAGCATATTAGAGTTATATGTTTCACAAAAATCATAATATTTTCTTGGACTTTATGGTTTATCCCAAATCACATTAAAATTGTTACTTCTTGTGCAGGGTGCATGGTTTCATGGAGGATGAGATGGTTATTTGGGGTAATTTGACTGCCTCTTCCCTTGTTTGAATATGGTCCTTAAACACAGGTTAAGTTTTAAAATACAAAATTTAAAAACCAATCAAAACATTTATAAAATCAATATTTTGTAGTAGGCATGTAATACTTTTCAAAATTTAAAAGATTAAAAAGAACCAAAAAACAAATTAATTAATTTATATAGAGACTATTTTTGTGTTATAAACAGTAACAATAAAGTGACCTAATTTTTGATATGGCACTTACAAAGTGATCAGGATTTAGTTCTTATTAATAATCTCATATTAGATGTATTTTAAAATAAAATAAATATTTCTATATATTTTCCCCCAAATTCTGTGTGGCACAGTGACCAGATTTGCTTTTTTTTAATCAAAATTTAGCATAACTTTTAATAGAAAAGTTAACCTAGTCTAGATTTAACAGAGACAGGATTAGCACCCATGCCTGTTTATTTTGTTTGTAGATGCAACTACTACTTGCTCTGTAATGCCTTTTTTTACATATAGTGAGATTTGGTTTGCCAGTATCTTGCATTTATAATCAAAGGATTTAATAGTGTAATTCCCTTTTCTTGTGATGTCATTATCTGTTTTTTGTATTACTAATATTAGTCTCAGAGAATGACTTGGGAAATGGTCCTTTCTATTTTCAAAGAGTTTATGAAGGATTGGCATTCTTTCTTTTTTAAAGATTTTATTTACTTATTTTTAGAGAGAGGAGGAAGCAGGGAAAAAGAGAGGGAAAGATATCTCCTGTCACATCAGTGTGTGGTGCCAGTCTCTGGCCCTCTACTGGGGACTTGGCCTGCATGCCAGGCATGCACCCTGACTGGGGATTGAACTGGTGACCCTTTGGTTCACAGGCTGGCACTTAATCCACTGAGCCACACCAGCCAAGGCAGGATTGGTATTCTTTTAACATTTGTTAGAATTCACAACTGAAATGATCTGGGCCTGAGCTTTGCTTTGTGGGAAGTTTATTTCATTACTTAATTCTATGTTTTTACATGTGTGTGTGGTAAGAATGCTTAATATGAGATTGACCCTCTTAACAAATGTTTAGGCGCACTGTACCATGTTTTTAACTATAGGCACTATGTTGCATAGCATATCTCTGATACTGGTTTATCTTGAATAAAACTTCCCATTTCATCCTCCTTCCTGCCCCAAGTACCTACCATTCTATTTTCTGCTTTATGAGTTTGACTATTTTAGATTCCCCATATAAATGGAATCATACAGTGTTTATCCTTCTGAAACTGGCTTATCACTTCACTTTGTCCCCAATGTTCATCCATGTTGTCACATATTGCAGGCTTTTCTCCTTTTCTAAGGATGAACAATATTCCACTGTAATATGTACATACAACATTTATGGACATTTGGGTTGATTGAATTGTTTCAATATCTTGGCTTATTGTAAATAATGCTATAGTGACTATGAGAGTGAAGATATCTCATTGAGATCCTGATTTCAGTTCCTTTGGATAAATACCCAGAAGTGGGATTGTTGGGTCATATGATAGTTCTATTTTTAATTTTTCCATAATGGCTGTGCCAATTTACATTCCTACCAGCAGCATGATAGTGTTCTTTCTCCGTATACTCACCAACATTTGTTATCTCTTATTCCTTTGATAATAGGCAGCCTTAACAGGTATGAGGTGATATCTGATTACAGTTTTGATTTGCACTTAGAGAAGTACAAATCATGATTAGGGATGTTGAGCAAGACCTTTTTATATCCCTGTTGGTAATCTGTGTGTCTTCTTTAGAGAAGTATCTATTCAAGTTCTTTGACCATTTTTAATTGGATTATTTGTTTTGTTTCTGTACTTATGGCAGTATAGGAGTTTTTATGTTATCACCTTAACAGATTATAGCTTATAAACATATTTTGTCCAATTTTATAGGTTGCCTTTTTATTCTTTCATTTCCTTTATTCTAGAGAAGCTTTCTAATCTGATGTAGTCCTGCTTGTCTCTTTTTGCTTTTGTTTCTTGTGGGGTTTTAGTCTCATATCCAAGAAGGTATTCCTAAAACCAATGTCAAGAAGCTTTTCCCATATGTCTTCTTCTAGAAGATTTATAGTTTCATAAAAGTACAGAATTCATAATTGCTTTTCTTGTATAACCTCTCTTTATTGATATTCTTTATTTGGTGAGACATCATTGTCTCTCACAGGTGAACTTGAAGATCTTGGACATGTTTGGGGGGTCTAGCAAGCTACTGCAGCCCTGCATATGGTCATATATATTGTTGCCCAGATCTTCCTTTAAGTTCTGGTGGGATCATATTTGTTCCAACTGCTGTAGCAGCCTCAGGTACAACTGCTACTGATCATTTTCAAGAAACATTCTGGGGACATGTATTTTCCTTTGAGTTAGGTCAAATAAAGACCACACTGAATAAATTGAGTTTTTCCAGGGAGCTGCAAAACAGATTTAAACAGTAAAAGTCCTACCCATGCTCAAGAGTTGGACTGTTTTAAGGAGTTTCAATCTCAGTCTGTTCCCTCATGTGCGTGCCCCCGAAAGAAACATTTCAATATTTTGAAAATAAGATTAGAAATTATTAAATGTATACAGCTCTCACAATGCATTAAGGCTAATGTGTGATTTCCTCTTTGTTTTTGGAATAAAATTTGGATAGTCATTTATGTTCTAAATTTCCTTGCTATGGGAATTTAGTGTTGCATTTCAATATAAAAGAATATTACTTTTTTACATGTTTCCATTATAGATTTTTCCATTCTTTCTAACATATGTGTTTTGAATTGTAGAATGAGAACTCTTGGACTTTTCAAACTGTTTTTTATTGTGATTCTAATTCTATTATATGAAGATAGGAAAACAATTAAAAGAATGTTTTGTAGTCATCTGAATTTTATTATAGTACAGTCCAAAATAATGCTTTTATTTATTTTTTAGTGTCATTGTAGTGGAATCCTCAACACTCATCTCCTTGACATCCAAATTAAATGCATCTAGACAATTCATTAGCCAAAAGAATCAGAGGTAAATATCCATACATTTTATGCTAATAATTATCTGAGGAAAAATTCTGAGAAATTCTTGTAAACTTGTTATATAATTCCATAGTAGTTTTCATTTATTTAAAATATTCAATTTATATTATATAATTTATATTATTCTTATTCTCTTATGTGGTATAGGTTTATGTGCATGAAATTGAATAAATATGCACCTGATTAAATACAGTAGATTCTCATTAATCACTGTAGTTATGATCTATAGAATTGCTGCAAACGTTCAATTGGTGAATACTGACCCATTATTCCTAGGAGAACTATATCTAAACACAGATTATAATTATTTATCACAAAAAAACACATCTTATTCTTATAGATTCTACTTTCTTAACACAAAGCAAATGAGGTTCAGAAGTGTTAAATGACTTGTCTGAGGCTGTGCCACTAACAGGTGCCATAGAAGGCTGTCAAACCCTGTCCACCTGGCCCCAGAGCTGGAGCTCCTTAGACTTCCATACTGCCCCCATGGTCTCTGTGCTCTGATCACGTGCATATGAGAACTGAAACAAAAAAGCCCAGTGTTACCTTGTTTGACCCCAGCTTGGATCTTGTGTGACCAGTAACTGGAACTTTTTGGCACTCTGCACATGTCTGAAGACAACTGTTAAAGCACCATGAGTATTGATTTGGGGGTTACAAATCAGTTTTAGCAAGGAGGTGAATTTGCAATTAATGGAATTCACAGATAATGAGGATTGACTGTATTTAAGCTTATTCTACCTACCTATTGTTTTATGAGTTCTCTATTTAGTTTAGAAAGAAACCTTGACTTCTGAATAGACAAGTAGAATTTTTTAAAGTTAGATTGCTTTACATTTCTCTTATGTTAACTACAACTGAACCTTCAACAACTAAATTTAAACTGTGTGGGTCCACATATACACAGATTTAAAAAAATAAATACTATAAATGTATTTTCTCTTCTTTATGATATTCTTAATTACATTTTCCTTTATCTAGCTTACTTTATTGTAAGAATAGAGTATATAATTTATATGTATAACACACACAAATATATGTCAATCAATTGTTTATGTTAATGGTAAGGCTTCTGGTCAACAGGTTTTAGTAATTAAGTTTTGGGGGAGTCAAAAGTTATACGTGCATTTACAACTGCATGGGGCAGGCGGGGAGGTTGGCACCCCTAACTACTCTACCATGTTGTTCAAGGGTCAACTGTATAGAATAGCTATTTAAAGTGAAGTAGAATAAAAACAGTATTACCAAGATTAATGAAAGTCAGACGGAAGGAAAATAGTGCAGACGTCTGTTAATGAAATGCATGCTCCTTTGTCTCTGTAATGCTTGAGAGCATCATTGTCTTTCTGTTAGATGCACAGAACAGAACATTCTGTTTATCTAACACAGATGTCAGATAAACATCCCGGAAGCAAGGATTTGGCTATGTTGTTACCATAAGAATTCCCAAAGTTAATGTTACCAGAAATTATTAAAGTGATTGTACAGATCTTGTTTAGATTGAAATGGAGATTATTTTTCAAAACTGAATTGTATTTAAGCTAATAAGTTAAATTATAAGAATTGAATTTATTATATATATATTTCTTTATTGGTTTTTCTCTGAGAAAATTGTGAAAGCAAATTTCATTTTTGTCTTCCTGCATTTGTTTTATTGACTGCTGTGTTCATGCTTAACTAAGGCATTCAGTCTTCCTTTTACATATTGCTGTTGTGAACAATAAAACATGAATTAATACATTAAACTATAAGATAACATTTATAGATATAAGAATAGAGCATTGTAGGCATTTTATGTTAATTTCTTTGGAGTATGAAATGCTAGTATTGCTAAAAAATTATTCAGTAAACATTTCTCCTAAATTTTAATTCTTTCGGTCCCTTGTTTCTTAATTAAGAAACTGCTTTGTGATCATAGATTTTACCTGAATTGCCTGGAAATAATTTCCTCATATTAATTGCAAGCAATTTACAGTATCACATATTCAACTACAGTCAGATCTCAAAGCATTGCTATAGGTATCTGTGTGTACAAGTAACTCAAAGTTGGATCAGTTCAATGAACAGCAAAATTGAGTCTACTTCCACAATTTGGAATGTAGTACAGGAATTCTGTATACTAAATTTTAACATGATTGTTCTTCATATAATATTCTGAAATGGTTTTGATTGCACCCAAAATTCTAAAATTATTGAAGCCATCCACTCTCAAACTGCAGGAAAATACATTTTCCTTTGATTATTTTTCTCAAATCAAAAACAAAGTAGGATGAACAAGTGTGAAAGCATGTATGAGGAAATTTTGAAAATATATGCAGATATCTGTTCCTTTTCCCTGCCACAGTTATTAGAGAAGCACATATAAAAATGGAGCCTCCTTCATCAAGGACCTCTGAGTATATCCTCTCCACCTAGGGTGGACATGTAGTATGAGCAAGAAATGATCTATTGTACTGATCCACTGAGATGGGTTTGTTACTGCAGCATGACCTAGCTTATACTAACTAACACTCCTCCTCAGAGTCACTTCAGTCAATATCTCTCCAAATAATAAACTTTTTCATCAAATGAGCAGTAAAGTGCTGACATTATCTTTTAGGTGGCATAAGATAGAGCCTATTAAAAAATTAAAAATTGCTCTTTAAACTGCTCTTCTTAAGTAACAGTCACATATAAAATAACACATTTGAAACCACATGGATGTTTTACTATGGGAACATGGTCCATGAGCATAAGCAAAATAGTTAAGATTTTCTTATTCTAATGATATGCAAAGGATTATCAGAAAGAATCAGAAAAGAGGACTGATTTTAGCCACACCTTAAAATTGAATCACTGATCAGCAGTGATCAGATATGAACACTTTGTAAATAATTTCCAACAATAATATGACTTGCTATTTTTCCAACAATATTGAATTATTTATCATTTGATAAATTCTTGCCAAGTGGCATCACAAGTACTGTTCTTAGTATTGGAGAAATATAGGGATAAATAAGTCACACACAGATCTGGTTCTCAAAGAGCCAGTCATCAAATAGAGAAGAAAAAAATCTATACAAATGCAGGCAATTATTTGGGGAATACATTCAGTAGTATATGGTATTTAAAAAATGTCTGGAACTAATTGGCAAGAAATATCACCGTCTAGATATTATAGGGATGTTCACAGAAGAGAGGACATTTAAAGAGAATAACGAGATAGGAAGCACTTTTTATCCTTGCATGTACTGTACTCTCTAGTGTTCTACTCTATCTCATACAATTTTAAATTCACAGCTCCACTCTGTTTTTGTACCCCAAGTTAGCACTACTTGCTTCAGAGACTTCTTAATTGCTTAGGGGCCAAAGGGGTACCAAAAGCAGCAAACATGCCATTTTTCCTGCACTCCAGATGGCCACCAGGCCTTTTTGTTATTTAAAGAACTCCTGGACACATGGAGGATGGAGTGAATCTAAAAATCAGTCCTCTTATATTTTTTTCCCCATGCTGCATAAAACTTGACCGGAACCAGGTAATTTGCTATTTGGTTTAAACACAGCCCTGAATGCTGGCACAGGAGTAGCTTCAGGAAGGCTTATAATAAAAGATCTTTGTTCCTTACTAGGAACAGCTTGAATAGGAAGTCATTCTTGGGGCTGATTTATTCATGCCATGAATAGAACCAGTTCAACATCATTTTGATCATTTCACTTGGAAATAGCTGCATGCCGCTACTGCAGAGGAGATTAGCAGAACATATTCTGTTTAAGCCACAGTACTTTCTAATTTTAACTTCTTTTGCTGCTGTTTCTTCCTTAACACAAAGGGTTTCAACATGCTCCCTCTGCCATGGCTTCAACAATAATCAGTGACATCTAGGAAAATGATAGCATGGACCAAGGTACAGGGACTAACAAAAAGTAAATGAGTTGTTTTCTGTTGTGTCTTTGGAATACCCATGATACTGGTTTTGTATGCCAGTTGAATTTATCACGGAAAATCCAAACTCAAAAACACTGATGAGGTAAATTAGAAATTTCCTGAGCTAGATTATTTTATTAAATTATTTTTTGATGTCTCTCAGTGAATCATAATTGTTAGCTTTTTGAGGAAGTCAATAAAATTCATAGGCCTGCATATTTTTTCTATTAGTCTTTCCTTTAAATAATACAGGTCACTCAATTTTTTTTTGGTTTGAGAGTCTCCTTTGAGGATGAGGCATCTCTTTGATTTATTTAAAAGGCACTTTCATTAGCTCTTCTCTAACAAAATAGGCGAAGGGAAGAAAAAGGAGATGAAGCCCAAATTGCTCTGCTTTTCTATTCAGTATGAAAAAAAATGACTGAAAGCCTATAGATTTCAAGTATTGAACAAAATGAGGTTTGGAGATCATCTGAGGATTTTAATCAAGCATTCTACCCAGAGCTCCATCATCAATGAGATGGCAGTAGAGCTCTGCATTGAGAAATAAACATTTTTCTTGTTTTCTCTATTCTCTGTATAGTCTCTATTATAAATGCTGGCATATTCATCTATCTATGGTAGCCTTAAAGTATCTACAAATGCTCAAACTACACAAAATATTAGATGTTCTTACTTTGAAAAAAATATATTATGCCCTGACCAGTGTGACTCAGTGGGTTGGGCATCATCCTGCAAAGTGAAAGGTTTCTGGTTCCATTCCCTATCAGGGCACATGTCTCAGTTGTGGTCCTTGGTTGGGGCACATGAGAGAAGCAACATTCCATGTTTCTCTCTCTCTCTCTTTCTACCTCCCTTTCTCTCCCTCTCGAAGTAAGTAAATGAAATATTTTATAAGAAGATATTACTTAATCTGCTACTGAAATGCCTGTGAAGTAGAAGTAAAGCACAGAATAATTATAAGACATGGTAAATTTCCTTATTAAGAATGTGGTGTAAAGAAAAGACAGCATTTGGAGAAATGGCCTTGATATTTATAGAACTTTACTTGGAAACAGTCAATATATTCTTACAGTATTAAATTTAGGCAAAAGCAGATGACAAATTGAGAAAACATGGGTCTTTTTTTTTTTGTATTCTCAGAAAAAAATTAAGGCAAGCAATATCTGAGAGTCCAGATACTTACTGATAGCTTAATGAGTGAAGTAATCACAAATACTAAGAGAAGAGCAATTTGGGAAAAAGTGATGGGTTCTGGAAGAATAGAGCCTTTCAAGGGAGAAGGTTGCTTCAGGCTGTGAGCTGCTAATTAATTTTCAAAAATGCAAGCAGAGATTAATCAGCTGCCCATGTATTCTTCTACCTTTACTGAGAAAGAAGGAAATGAGGAAGCAATAAGCTGAAACAAGGAAAATTTTCAAGACATTGAGTTCTAGAACCACTTTTGTAGAGAGTACCTATGTAGCTCTCAGTTGAGATTAGCAAACTTTTAAGTCTCCGAATTTGGGTTTTTGTTATTATCATTGCATTTGAAAGTAATAAATAATTGTTTTTACCAGATTTTTTAAAAACAGTAGTGGAAATATGGATGGTCATTACTTTCCTTAATTTAAAATTTCTAGAATGATGTAAATATAAAAATGAAGCATGAAAGAAATGTGTGGACTTTGCACATCATATTGTAGGTCGCCGTGGTTTTAGGGATCAGGAAGATTAAATTAATATAAAGATTTGTTTTTGAGTTTTATCTATGTTGATGTTGTTTTTCTCTTCCCTTGTGACTGCGATACTGGGAGTAGCTATGAAGATGATACTTCAGAGGACTATTATCGAGCCCCCCAAATCTTAAAAACCTGTGAGTACCTCAAAGATTGGGTTGGCCAAAGTGTCTGTTTAGTTTTTTCCATAAAAGAAAAGATACACTTTGCATTTTCACCAATAATTTCATTAATTTGGATATTTTGTGTATGTCAGCTACAATCCGCATTGTAGAATGTTGATTGTTGTCAATTAATGTCTCAATTTGACTGCTGTCAACTTCAACCTGTCTACCTGGCCATAGAGCATTGTCCGGCAAGAAATCTCCAGCACAAGACTTCACATACCACTTTTGACACATTCGATCAGTCACAGCATTGTCTCCATACACTGCACAAATCTTTTTTTGAGTTTCAGTTGTGTTTTTACCTGTCTTGAAATAAAGTACAATATGCCAAAAATGTTGCATATTTTCTTCCATCTTCAATATTAAAATGGCTACACAAAAATTCACCAATTTTGATGTTTTTAAATGCATGCTGATATGATATCTGTCACAATAAAATCTGACAAAATTGTTTCAGATGAAGTCAAAGACAACTAAGTGCTATTAAAGCCATCTTATGGGGGGGGAAAACGGGCTTTTGGGCCAACCCCACAAAAACTGTTTTCATGTACTATTTTTCTGTATAGATCATACTATGCAGTGAAACTATAGACAGAATGGCAAACCTTGGGGATTGAAAGCAGAATGGGAAGCCTTAGTGTTGGTCCTCAGCCTTTTTATGACCCTTTGCAGAACTCTGTCCCACCTTTTCTTTCTCCTCTGGGTCTTAGTTTCCTCACTTGTACAATAAATGGATTTAGATAAACGTTGTTTAGGTTTCTTTTGGCTTATTCTGAACTGCTGAAACCTATTTAGGGGACAAGTTGCCATCACCATGCTTAAAATTAAAAGGAGAGCACATATTACATTGTTTTATGAAATAGATAATAGATTTAGAAAATGCAGATAGAATCATGGCCAGGAAAGTGGATATGGGAATGTACTGGTTCTCTATCACTACAGATAAACCACCCCAAATGTAGTGGCATTAAATGGTAAAAATGTAATATAATTAGAATCTCTCACACTTCTGAGGAGAATGGCCTCAGCAGGTGAACTTGCAGTTGCAGCCAGATCGTGCTTGGGGCTTGAATCATTCCAAAAGCTGCTTCACTCACATGTCTGATGATTAATGCCTTTCATCTGGGATCGGGCAGTGGTATTGGCCTGGACACCTGCATGTGGCCTCTCCACATGGCCTAGGCTTCTTCACAGGATAACAACTTGATTCTAAAAGAAAGCAAACCAAGAAAGAGATCATTAAGAAGTTGTGTTACCTTTTCTGACCTGTGTCAGTAGTCACACTGCTTGGCTTTTGTACTTTCTCGGACACTGTTCATTAGGATCAAATCGCTAAGACTGGCCTACAGTTTCACCACATTCAAGGCCATGTTGAACAATTTGTGGACATGTTTGAAAACCAGCTGTTCAATTTGCCCATTACTACCTGTAATGTAAACCATTACAAAGTCCCCCCAAATTTTAAAGACTCTTCGATGACTGCTTCTCTGTTTATATGTGTATATCAAGCTAATTTTAAACACTAATGAAGTTCCCTTTTAAAGAAGTTATTTATTAAGACCATCTTTAATAATGCATCATACAATTATACTTTTTTAAATTATTCCAAGCTTGAGCTAGGATCGCCAGCACTGTTATTAACAAATGTATGTATTATCTTCTGCTGAGTGCTAATGCTTTGAACATTTTGTTTTTCATCCCAAAACTTTAATCACTAATTGAAACAGCTACTTTATTGGAACAGCACTTCCTCAAAGATATGTAAACAAACTCTGCTTGTTTTCACAGCCATTAGGTCCAGTTTCATCAGAGAGTTCTTCTGCTCCCCAACTATCCGCCTAAAAGCGAAAGATCCTTCCAGATTGGTGCTCTCCTTTGTTCCCTTTGAACTGCAGAAACGCTACTGTGTCATCATTCTCAGCAACAGGGAGGTGAGAACAAAACTGTGCTGCGTGCTTTCATCTTGGCTTGGCCCTTTAAGGGAATGACTAGTGCAGGTACTTGTTGGCAGTTGAAGACTTTAGAAATGTAGATAACAATGTCAGCACTCTGGTAGCTAAACAAAGAGTTTATTCTCAGGAATAAGCAGCATTACACTAGTTGTGGTACATTTTATAGTAGCTGCATAAGGAAGTTCCTTGGAAGCAGAGTGTGGGCATACCTAACCTTGCTGTGTCCCTATCTGTATTAATCTATGCTTGCATAACAAATTACCAAACACTGAGAGGCTTTAAACCACACACACATTATGCCACATTCTTTTCACATTTTATTTATTTATTTTTAGAGAGAGAGGAAAGGCGGGAGAAAGAAAAGGAGAAAAACTTTGATGTATTAGAGAAACATTGATTGGTTGTCTATTGTAAGTGCCCAAACGCAGGACTGAACCCACAACCCAGGCATGTGCCCTGACAGGAAATCAAACCGGTGACATTTTGGTTTGCGGGACAATGCCCAACCAACTAAGCAACACAGGTCAGGACATTATGTTACATTTTTAATGGGTCAGATGTCCAGACATGACCGAGACGGGCCCTTTGCTTCAGGCCTATCTAGTTTTCAATAAGGAATTGGCCGGTGCTGGGTTCTCCAAGACGTTCATTTGAGAAAGAAACTGCTCCCAACTTCTCCCAAGTTGTTGGTGGAATTAATTTCCTAGTGGGTTAGGGATCCATGTGTCTTGCTTCTTTAAAGGCAACAAAGGAGAGAGACCAAGAGACAGAAAGGAGGAAATGAAGCATGGAGACAGAGAGAGAGAGAGAGAGAGAGAGAGAGAGAGACTGAAGGGGGACTGGGTAGGGAGAGAGAGAGATTGTCTATAGAAGAAAAGTCTGTGGTGTTATCCCTTTCTAGACACTGTCATGTGTTAACCTGAGGAGGGAATTCATAGCCCCCAGGATATAGCCCTAAATGTATTAATTATATATCTATTATGCAATAGATATTATTTTATCGTATGTACGATAAAATAATAGTAATTGGAAAGAGATATAGGATTGTTTACATGTGAAATACAATATAGCCTGTGAAATATGTAAAATGTCTAGTTTTCTAGTTAAAATTATCCTTTAGAAAAAATACTAAATATAGTATTTAATATAGTAATACTAAATATAGTATTTAATATAGTAATACTAAATCTTGGTTTTGAATTTCCTTTAAAGGAGCTCAAGATTTAACTAGCCCTGGCTGGTGTAGCTCAGTGGATTGAGCGCGGGCCTGCGAACCAGACAATTGTGGTTCGATTCCCAGTCAGGGCACATGCCTGGGTTGCAGGCTGGTTCCCTGCAGGCCAGTTCCCAGCAGGGGACACACAAAAGGCAACCATACATTGATGTTTCTCTCCCTCTCTCCTTCCCTTCCCCTCTAAAGATAAATAAATAAAATCTTTAAAAAAAAAGATTTAACTAAATTCTTCTGTATAAAATTTAATGAAAAATAGTCATTTGGTCAAATGTTTTATAATTCCTTTTTATATCAATTTATAATATACCATTAGAAAAACACTAGGGTTAATTCTCAATAACATAGTAAGGAGGTTGATTTTTATCTCTAACATTAAACTATTAGAATATTAACATTTGGTTCTATAAATTGTATCTAAATTAATCAAAATGGAATTACACTTGGCATCTTCATTTACTAAAACATGACTTTTGATTACATATAATTTGTCCTTGTTAGAAAAAATATTAAGAAAAATAATCATAAAGTTGTATGGCTATCAATTGAGAAATGATGCCCTTAATGTAAAGGATTGCACTGAATTACAATTACTTACGTGGAGAAAACACATCTATTAATTTACACATTCAATTTTATTGCTAATTATATTGAAAAATGCAATTACATGCTTAAATAGATAATCAAATATCCAAGTCCACCTAGTTAGCTCCTGTTTTTATTAAATGTGTGATAACTGCTTTGCTATTAAGAACCACC
The DNA here is from genome assembly GCF_021234435.1 of Artibeus jamaicensis. Lineage (NCBI taxonomy): Eukaryota > Metazoa > Chordata > Mammalia > Chiroptera > Phyllostomidae > Artibeus > Artibeus jamaicensis. The sequence goes on along the minus strand of NW_026522028.1, from coordinate 793,966 downwards.
TGTTGAAAACTGTGGAGTAATTAGGCCTGTTTGATAGCTTTCTGTGTGTAAAACAGAAGCATTTCTACTAACACTGCTGTCAAGGAAAAGCTGTTTGTTTCACATTGGTTGGTTTATTTAAACTTTCAAATAAAAGAAAATGAAATGAGTTATATAACAGCTGTTTGAAAGTAGAAGTGGTTTTATAAGACTTCCCATAAGTGTCCCTTAAATTTTTTACCTTAGGGGAAAACCTAAAAATTCGTGCTTTCGAGTGTCAAAAATCCAAAGAAATGGGTGCTCTGCGTGGATGGTGCAGATTAAATCATGGCCCACCTGGTCTCTGAGAAATAGCGTCTGCTGCAAGGATTGGTTGGTAGGCCCCCACGCAAGGCACACAAACACTGCAAAGCACAAAGAAATGTCTTGACGCATGTGAACATCTGCTCTGTGTAGTTCTAGGTTCTCAAATAGGAAACCACATGTTATTGCTGGGCTCTTCTGTGTGAGAGTCAGTGGCATTGAACAGGGATCCTTGACATTCCAGTTGTAGCTACTTGTTGTGGCCTAACCAGCTCTGACCCACCAACCATGAGCCTTTGTATTGACCCAAACCAGACTCCTCTCTCCCCTGGTAGATTTATCTTCCTGTCCTTTGTCGTTCTTTTATGCCTACAAAAATTGGTCAGAACAGATCGAAACCAGTCCAGATACTGCTGACTTGAGAAAGTAGAATGGGAGTGAGCATCTCTGAGCTACTTATGAAAATCAGTCCAGTTCCAGACCCGGGCCCCACATTCCAAAGAGAGATCAGTTATTAATATATTGTATGACACTCTGGCCATTTCCTTTATATTTATGTAGATAAGTAGAACCACTCATCTGACTTTTTGCGTTATCACTCATTTCACTCTCCCTGAGTCTACTGTGTATGGTTGTTAAATATTCTATAATTAATTTGTAACTTTCTTCAATTAATGTACAGACTATAATAATAATTCTTGCTTATTTTATGGAATGCAAAGATAAAAACATTGCATTATATTATGCTACAATCTTCATGTAATTTCACACTTAAGCAAACTAACTTCAGTTTTATGAAAGTTATTTCTATAGCTCAGGGGAACTGAGTATTATTTGAGGGTGGTTTATATTATTTTTCTGGCTTTTTTAACAGTAAAACATATTTCATTTGCCGTCAACAAGAAGCTGTTGCAAGACCTAATCTCTCCTTATATATACATGTGTCCTAATTAGCAGAAAATGTCCACTGATTTCCATAACATAGCCAGACAGCTTGTGACCATTTCTTGAATAGAGGGAGTAGTGCATTTCTATATGATAGAAGAACAGAGGTAATTGGCTAATACAGGAAGGGGTATGGTCAAGGAAGATGAGTCAAAATTTGCCAGTGGCCCTGGCTGGTGTGGCTCAGTGGATTGAGTGTCAGCCTGCGAACCAAAGGGTCTCTGGTTTGATTTTCAGTCAAGGCACATACCTGGGTCACAGGACAGGCCCCCAGTAGGCGGAGTGTGAGAGGTAACCACAAATTAATGTTTCTCTCTCTCTCTCTTTCTCCCTCCTTTCCCCTCTTTCTGGAAATAAATAAATAAAATCTTAAAAAATATTATTAAAAATTTTGTCAGTAAAACAGAGTTTGGGCTGGGAAGAAGTGTGCTCAGACAATTTGAAAAAATATAAGGCAAAACAGCTAAGCATGAAATTTGCGGACACTTTAATTGCCATTTCTGAGAATGGTTTGTTAGACATGGGAGAAAATTGGTTGGATGGATAAGTCAGGTTGATAAAGAAGGAAGAGAACAGTGAATTTAAAATTGAATAACTTATTATTATTATTATTATTATTATTATTATTATTTTTTTTAAGTAGGAAAGTATTGAGCATAGGCATGACCTGATTTCATCTTTGGTTTAGAAAGCACCTCTGAGGTCAGAGGGATATTGAAATGCAGATCAATCTTTTAAAAAATTTTAAGTATATTTATTGATTTTAGAGAGAGAGAAGTAATGGAGGAGAGAGAGGGGGTGAGAGAGAGAAGGAAGCATTGATGTGAAAAAGAAACATTGATTGGTTGCCTCCCATACATGCCCCTATTGGGGATTGAATCCACAACCTAAGTATGTGCCCTGACCAGGAATTGAACCCCCAACCTTTGGTGTATCAATAGGATGACACTCCAAACAACTGAGCCACACCAGTCAAAGGTATAAATATCAATCTTAATGACAATTTGAGTGATGTTCATAATTAAAGGGAAGCACATTTTCATTTTCTTGCTGGGAAAATTGGTGGCAAAAATTTTAATGGAAACTGTTTTCGGAAAATGTGGTAATAAGGAAGAGAGAGTGTTCATTTTCACCATAATAATTTCTAGTATTATGGTGAAACTTCCTATTGTTGAATGAAGTGTTTTCCCATAACATATTTTATATTTTTATTAAAAAATCAATTCATCCCTGGCTAGTGTGGCCCAGTGGACTAAGCTCTGGCCTGCGAACCAAAGAGTCGTTGGTTTGATTCCCAGTCAGGGCGCATGCCTGAGTTGCTAGCCAAGTCCTCAGTAGGGGGTTCAGGAGGCAACCACAGATTGATACTTCTCTCCCTCTCCTTCTCCTTCCCCTCTCCTCTCTCTAAAAATAAACAAATAAAAAATTAAAAAATTAAAGTCATACTTTATGCCATTTAAATATATGTGGCCTTCTTGATACGTCTGCAGAATAATCTGTCAGGCACACAATTAAGATTTTGTTAAAATTGTGTCATGAAAGTTAAACTTTTAAGTGCAGGCATATAAATCTTTTTATGCTTCTTATCCTTACTGAGCCTCCTAGCTCAATCATTCAATGATAAATAGTATTTAAAAGAACAGTGATTATTCTTACTGGTCAGTTTCATATTATAATTATGGCAGAGTCAAATAGTCATCTACCATGATTAATAATCTCTCTCTAGTGTATGGAATTTAACATTTTAGAATTTTAGCTTAGCTTTCATGTGCTGGTTAAGCCATCAAAATTATATAAAGTTGTTCAGCCAATTCAAATATAAATTATAAAACCTAGTAAGATCTAGGTCCAAGATAAAAAAAAGTAAGTAGAATTTAAGACCTATGGAAAAATGGGGATTTTCTGTCTAGAAATGCTTTAAAAATTTTTTTTGAGATTGAGGTTATTTGTATCTGGAGGGCATCCATGACCTCTGTAAAGTTACCCTGCTAATTAGTGGCAGAGCTGGAATTAAAAATTTCCTTCCAGTTCAGTTTGTGTGTTCCTCCTTTTTGGGTCATTAGCAGCTGGTCTTCTAATGTTGTGTGTACCTCATTTAACTAGATATACAAGAAGAACAAAATATATTTTGTGAGGGTTCTTATAATTGGCCATCAGCTATGGTATCTTCCTGGAAAATATAATATAAATCCAACTAAACATTCCAACTGGTAAATATCAATTAAGAGCAGAAAGGAAAGGTGATTGGTAACTATTAGAATAGCTGTTAGGTGTGAGATAATTTTCTTTCTCTGGCCACAGCCTTCAGACATGGAAAATAAGAGGCTTCTCAACTTTAAAAAAGTTCTATATTGCATTAGTATTTCTTCCCTATTCTGATTTTATTTGACAAAATGTAGAGGGAATTAATTAAACAATACTGCAGGTTATGTTCTTGAATACTTTTCTGACACAGGCAAAACATGAAATATTTTTAATTAAGTTTTTTCAAAGATTTTATCTATTTATTTTTAGACAGAGAGGAAGGGAGGGAGAAAGAGAAACATTAATGTGTGGTTGCCTCTTGAGTGCCCCCTACTGTGGACCTGCTGACAACCCAGGCATGTGCCCTGACTGGGAATTGAACTGGTGACCTTTTGGTTCACAGGTTGCCACTCAATCAACTGAATCACACCAGCCAGGGCTTAGGATTTTTTTTTAATAAAAAAGAACATATTAAAGGTAAACAAGTTGCACAAAATAATTTTTGACAAATGCTAATATATTGTCTGTGTGATATGTGGATTTAAGTGGAATCGAATGGACTCTTAGTTACTGATATTTTCATTGGCTAATCAAAGGCTAGGAAGCTGTTTATAATTTATATTTAAGAAAACTATTCTGGCAAATAGCAGTTCGATCCTTTTGTATCGACTCCCATGGGTTGGTATTCATTTTCATGGCACAGACAAGCTATAGATCAGGTTTCATTGAGGTGCAAATTTACAATAACTATAGCTCCCTGAGTCTGGTTTCTTATATTATATTTTGTGTAAAACAACTGATTTTTTAATAAAAATAAGGGTGAGAAAAAAGGAAAAATATAAGTAAATATTAGTGTATTGTTTTTCCAGTCTCTGTTGAATTTATGCATATATACCCTTCTTGAATTATCATTGAAAACTGTATATCATTATTGGCCACTCAGGTCAAATACACACAAACATACAACTCAGTTTAGATTGCTAGCCTGGGTTCATGTTTATGAAATGCATAGCTATTTAGGAAAAATTATGATGTGAAACTTATATATAATGTACTTATATATTATTACCAGGAGTACACAGATTTAAATGCAGAACAATCTAAAACATTCGGAGTTTTCCAAATTTTATCAGCATGAAGTGAAAGTAATTATGGGTCATAATTAATAAAATTCTATGGAATGTTATCATGTGAAAGTAGATGAGATTAATTTTATTTTAAATAGTTCTCAATGGGAGGGATAATGACACCATAAATAAACTGACTCTATAATCAGAAATTACTTATACTTTCATTTCCAGATTACTTTTCAGTTTTTGCCATTTCATTTATCTAAGGTAGTCACAATATTTTAGAACATGACTTTTTATTATGTGATGAATTTATACTATTGATATATATTGCTTACTCAAAGATATCTTTGGAGCAGTCTCTCAAGCATATGGTTAATACTGTTTTAAGACTGAGGTATAGTTCAAACTAGTTACAGTTCCAGCTTCAAATCTAGGTTTGTTTTCTTTTGCTTTCTTAGTGGTTAGCTGCACGCCTCTCACAAGTCCATACTGGTTGGTACAAGATTCTCCATTGTGTGGCTTTAAACCTAAATTCGCCTGTCCTTGTTTTCATTGATTCTCCAGTCAGAACTGCGTTGTCCCAATATCCTCAGGTGATTTATATGCACCTGAATGTTTGGGAAGCCTGTTCTTCAAAGATAGTTCCACTCCATTTAACTGGATCCCTTACATGTCTGGTCAGTGCCAAGCAAAGGCTTAGGTTCCTAATATGTGTCACCTCGTGTAGCCCTCAATACATGTTTTGTTTGTGTCATTCTGCTTCTTGAGGCATAAGCATTTTTTAAAGAGTATTTATTATGAAAAATATAAAATACACACAGTTGTAGAAATGAAATAAAATAAAATAACAATAAGTCCCCCAGGTACCCTTTGCTCAGCTTCAACAGTGCGTGGCCAAGTATATTTCATGATTATAATGAAGCAAACCTCAGTCATCGCATCGTCTTACCCACAGACAATTCAGTAATTGTCTTAGCAACAACAACAGAAATTTGACATAGCCATGATACCATGACTACTAAAACTACTGTAATTTTTTCTTGATAAAATCAAATATGCAAGCATTATGCATATTTTCCTGATTGTCTCATGTTCATTTGTATTTTTTATGTCATTTTACTTTGAATTTCTTTATTTGAATTGTAGGGAAGGATAAATAATTTTTCTTCTACTTTTCTGAGTTCTTAGCCGAGAACCCCCACCCATATTAAAAAATTAACAAGAGAAAAACAACAGAAGTTCATTAACATGTATACCTCATGTATACATGGGAGATACCCAGGAAAACTGAGTAACTCCCCAAGGTAGCTTAGAATTAAAGCTTAAATATCATCTTATTAGGGAAAGTGGCAAGGGGATGTTGGCCTCTTAGCAGAATAAATAATTTTTAGGAAAGATGATAGAATAATAGATGGGAGATGTGATAGTCTATGACCTCTGGGTAGTATTGACTTCTAGTCCCATCTCCTGTGAAGGAGTCAGTCTTCTTTGGTTGACGAAACTCCCAGGGAGGGCATTTATGACTATTGCATTCCTTTTGAAGGATCTGTCTCTAAGACAGATAAAGAGGAGTTCAGAAAAAGTCTTTCCCTGCATTTCCCTTTTTTTACATGCCTGCAGCTCAAAAGCATCAACATATCAGAGTGGCATATTTTGAGGTGGCCTGAACTTCTATAATCGCGTATTGAGGTGACATATTCTGCTACCCTTCAGAATCAAGATCTAAATAATATTCATCCATTGTGATTGTATGATATGTCTCTTAAGGCTCTCTCTCCCCCTTTCTTTGCATTTAATCTCTAGGTCCCTAAAATGAAGGAATATTGTCCTTTCTATTTTACAGGGGAAGAAACCAGAACTCGTGTTAGTAAACTTGCTTCAGGCTTAGTAGCTATGACAGCACCAGGTTTAGAAATAGGCTTGTCCATCTCTTTTCATCTTTCTCTGTATCACACTGCTGCCTTTGCATTGACCCCACTTTTGTTTTCACTCTATGTAGAATTTTTTCTATTTTTAAAAATTTATTTATTTTAATTGTTGTTCAAGTAGAGTTTTCTGTCTTTTACTCCAATCCCAGCTCACCCCCACAGTGCTCCCCACAGTGCTCCCTCCTATTTCCACCCCCCTTAGTTTTTGTCCATGTGTCCTTTATACTTGTTCCTGTAAACCCTTCTTCCCCTTTTCCCCTGAAATTCCCTCCCCTCTCTCCTCTGGTCCCTGTCAGTCTGTTCTCTATTTCAGTCTCTTTAGTTATATTTTGCTTGCTTGTTTGTTTTGTTGTTTAGCTTCCTGTTAAAGGTGAGATCATATGGTATTTGTCTTTCACTGCCTGGCTTATTTCACTCAGCATAATGCTTTCTAGTTCCATCCATGCTGTTGCAAAGGGTAGGAGCTCCTTCTTTCTTTCTGCTGCATAGAATTCCATTCTGTAAATGTACCATAGTTTTTGGATCTATTCATTTATTGATGGGCACCTAGGTTGCTTCCAGCACTTGGCTATTGTAATTTGTGCTGCTATGAACATTGTGGTGCATAGGTTCTTTGAGATTGGTGTTTCAGGGTTCTTACGATATAATCCTAGCAGAGGAATTGCTAGATCAAAAGGCAGGTCCATTTTTAGTTTTCTTAGAAAATCCCATACAGTTTTCCGTAGTGGTTGTACCAATCTGAAATCCCACCAAGAGTGAACTAGGGTCCCCTTTTCTCCACAACCTCTCCAACACTTGTTGTTTGTTGCATTGTTTACGATGGCCATTCTGACTGGTGTGAAGTGACATCTCACTGTGGTTTTAATTTGCATTTCTCTGATAGCTAGCGATATTGAGCATCTTTTCATGTAACTCTGGATCCTCTGTATGTCCTCCTTGGAGAAGTGTCTGTTCAAGTCCTTTGCCCATTTTTTAATCTTGTCTCCTTAGAGTAGAATCCTGTAAGTTCCTTATATATTTTGGCTATTAACCCCTTGTCTGAGGAATCATTGGCCAATATGTTTCCCCATACAGTTGGTTCTCTTTTTATTTTAATACTGTTTTCTTTAGCCGTGCAGAAGCTTTTTATTTTGATAAGATACCATTTGTTTATTCTTTCCTTTATGTCCCTTGCTCTAGGGGACATATCAGCAAAAATGTTGCTGCATGAAATATCTGAGATTTTCCTGCCTATGTTCTCCTCTAGGACTTTAATGGTGTCACAGCTTATATTTAAGTCTTTTATCCACCTTGAATTTATTTTGGTGTATGGTGTAAGTTGGCGCTCGAATTTCATTTTTTTTTCATGCAGCTGTCCAGTTCTCCCAACACCATTTGTTGAAGAGGGTATTTTTATTTCATTTTTATGTAGACTTTTGTACTTTTTACCTAATTATTTATTTATTCTAAAAGATCTTCAGACTGTCACTGCCCGTTTTGAAAACCTGTACCTTATTTTTTTAATTACATTTTGGGGGTGACATGGGTTAATAACATTATATAAATTTTACATGTACACTTCAAGAATACACCATCTGTATATTCCATTGTGTGCCCACCACCCAGTCTAGTCTCCTTCCATGACCTAGTATTTGACTCCATTTATCTTTTCACCAACCACTGTCCCCTCTGGTAACCACAATTCTGTTGTCTGCATTTATGACTTTGTTGTGTCTGTTTGTTGCTTTTTGTTTTATATCTCACATATAAGTGAAATCACATGGTTCTTTTCATCTCACTGACTTCTCTTCACAGGATACTTTCAGCATCCACCCATGTTGTCACAAATGTCAGTATTTCATCCTCTCTTACAGCTGAGTAGTGTTCCATTGTATACTACTCAGTTTTCTTTATATAGCACATTTTCTTTATCCAGTCATCCATCAAGTGACAGTTAGAAAACCTGTACTTTAAAATATAGACTCTTGGGCACTGAAGATACCCTGCAAAAATGATGTTGCTCCTCTCCAACAATAAATTACACATTGAAGGAAAAACATTCTTGCTTGTTTGACCATTTATTTGTTTTAAGATAGCAGCCTACAATGGATATTTGTAGTTATAAAGATCAACCGTTGTCAGTGTGATCCTGAGATGTTCTTAAGTCACCTCCATGTTCTGCTGCATACACTTTCTCCTGCGTTAGGTGGGCTGTATTTCAGCCTTACCTTTTTCCACGCATTGAGGACGTACGTGGCTTAAAAATACACAGTGCAGTGATGTTTTATAACATGCAGATTTTTCTTGCAGCTGATAGATTTATCCTAATTTCTGAGCTTTTAGAATTTAATATTATTGTGTGGTTTTGTTTTAGATCGGAGAATTAATATATGCTGTGGAAGGAGAAGTTAAGGTCCCATTGCCTTCCCGCCTACCTGCAAAGACTTCCTCAGTTTTACATAATAATGAGTACAAATACCCTCCAAAAGGTAGAGTATGCATATATTTTATGTAATTTATTATGTTGAAGGATGGAGCTGTTTTTCATACAGTTACCTAAGCATCCTCATAGCACGTTTTTCCATTATATAATTACAGTCGTATAGTAGTTTAAAGCATAAGGTTGTTAGTAAAAGAAAATGATGGTCATGCTAATCATTGACTGATGTCTTTCTTTACATTTATTTCTATTCCCACCCCCACCTTCTAATTACATTTAGGAGCACAGTGGTCACTGAATTTTTGATCACATTGATGACATTTTTATGAAAGAAACTTTGACTGGATCTCTTTTTAGAGAGTACCAGGACGATATCTTTAATTCTTGAAGTCATATCCCTGAATTACTGAATTGGTAGTTCTAGAAATGTGTTACTGGTTTACTTTTACTGTATTTAAGGAAGGCCACAACAGCAGTTTTACATTTCAAACCCCCCAAATCCTTTCTGAATGATAATGTCAAAGGCATAAATGGTCATTGAAGTCACAAATGTTTTTGCTTCCCCTAGATTGTAATGAGGAAGATTCAGTTCTATATTTGAAATGCAAACCCAGAGACATAATGGATGTGGAGCTTATATTGCCACTGACTAACGAGGCCAAGGAAAAGGCATTGGCCTTTGCAGCACAGAGGCAGATGTCCGATGTAGAGTACCAGCGAAGGTTGCTCACCGGTACTCTGGAGAGCAGTAGCATCCGTGTGGCCATCGCCCTACTGGGGCTGACCAGGGTCGAGGTGAGAGTGGACAGATGATGCACTTCAATTATTCTTTCTTTAAAAATTACACAACTGTTACTTAATCAGAGCATTTATACATAGGGGAAAAAAAAAAAGGATCAATGCTGGTTTTCCCTAGAAAGTCAGCTTAGTAGCTTTTTTTCTTTCTTACCTCATTAAAAAAATTAATCTGACAGAAAGCATTCAACTAATTTTTGCACTACTACTAATTTTAGTAGTAATAACTAAATTAGTAGTATCTATGCATACTACTAATTTTAGGCATTGAACTGTAGTTGCTTAATTCATAGTTGTCTTTGCTTCTGGCTACACATTAGAATGCTAGTCTAGAAAACTTAAAATAATATGAATGCCCAGATATCATTCCAGAATAATTAAATACAAATCTGTGGAAGAGAGTGAGTGGGGGTATATTCTACAAGTTGCCTGGGATATTTCTGTTGTGTCCTTAGAGAGGATCATTCACTGGGATCAGATGACCAGGCTGAGAATTTAGACATTAACACTGTCTACCTGGGTGATGGTGGGCTGTTTACTTAAAAATCATCAAACTTTGATTTTTATATTCTTACTCTAGAGATATTGCTAATTTATGGAAAATAAGTGAGATAATTATGTAAAATGCTTAGCATAATACCTGGTATGTAATAACTTCACTGTCTATATATGGCATTGTTATTATTATTACTACCATTACTGTAGACTCTGTTATTATATCTTGAACCCTATTTTATAATGGAAATAAAATACATTCTAGTCACCACAGAGCTGTCAAAGCAATTTTTCTAAACTGTGAACCGGTTCATGTTGCTCCTCTATTGCCTTGCCAGTTCACGTCAAAATAAAAACTGACTCTTAGGATGGTCTTCAGGACCCTCCTGGTCAGTCCCACCCCCTTCCCTGATCTCCACATTTTCTCTGGAGCCCATTCACTCAGCCATCCCCTCAGCACAGGCCTCCTTGCTGTTCTTCAAATGGCCAAGGTATGCTCCCCACGGCCCATGCGCACTCCCTATGTTACTTTTTTTCTAGGTATTAGAGGCTGCCTCCTTCATTGAATTCAGGTCTGCTTGAATGCTATCCATGAGATCCTGCTTTACCAACTTACATTTTTAAAAACACATCAGTTAACACTCCAAGGCACTCTTCAAATCCTAAATTTCCCTCAGTTTTCATTTTGTATACAATTTATCACCTGGGAACTTGTGACAAGATATTTGTTTAGTTAACTCTCGTATCACCAGTGCCTAGAAAAGTATGTGCCCTGCCAAAAGTGGTCACAGAATCTTTGTTCAGTGAAAGAATAAATGATATGTTTTCATCCTTGTTTAAGAATGACCTTCATTTACATATACTAAAACAAAATACTCAGCATTGTAGGGATGAATTTTTTTGTCAGAATGCTATAATCAATACAGCCCTAATCATAAATTTTTAACAGTAATGATTACATTATGGATATGCTGGATGTTAAAGTTCTGATTAGCTCAGAAATATCAAGGCCTAAAGCTGTGACGCCATCTAGACTGACCCAGCCACAATGTGCATCTAAGAAGCTGACGGCTCTCTTTGGCTCATACCAAAATGTTTCCTTCTGCTATAGAACAGTGAATCTGGGAAGGTTTGGTGCAAGTTTTAGGACACTATTACAATAAGAATGTTCAATATGTAGCCTTTTCAAATTATAAGCCCTATTGAATTGCACGTGCTCTCTCTCTTTTTCTTTTTAAATTAATTTTCTTCATTCTTACCTCATGTCAAAACATGTTATTTAAATGAAAAAATACTTGAAGGAGATAGATTTTGTCCATGAATCTTCTTTCTGTTATTTATGCATGTAATCATTCCTGTCTTTCTCTTTCTCTCTCTTCTTTTAGCTTTCTCCCTGCAACCCAGCATACCTTTTGTTTTAATTATTTTATTTATCAAAACATGTTGTATGCAAGGTTTATTTTTATATATACCCATTTCTCTAGGATGTGAATTCCTAAAAATCGATAAACTTTTGTTTCATGTTTTTTGTTTACCATGTACTGACTTGTGTGTGAGAGGTACTGTCGTTGTCACATTGAATTGAATTAAAAATGGGCCTGAATGAATGAGCATCACTTTAAACTTTAAGTTGTCATTGTACATAGGCTGATTCCATCCAGGTTGCCTCATAGCCTGATTTTTCACAGAGCTGATCCTTGTTTCCCTCTTTCATTCACAGGATGAATATCTTTACATATGCACTTCTCTGAATGTATTGGTAGGAATAGTAATCATAATAATACTTTATGAGTAACCTTTGGCTTTTTTAAAAGATTTTTTAAATTGATGTTTAGAGAGGGGGAAAAAGGAGAAAGGGAGAGAAACATCAATGTGTGGTTGCCTCTTGCACACCCCATACTGGGGACCTGGCCTGCAACCCAGGCATGTGCCCTGACTGGGAATAGAACCAGCAACCCTTTGGTTCTCAGGCCGGCAGTCAAACCACTGAGCCACACCAACTAGGGGTAACCTTATGGATTTTTTAAAAATTAAATTAGAAATGTTTTAAGTGGTCTCTAAAATTTTAAATCGAAAGCTTTTTCACCTGAAGATTGCTTTCTTTTTCATTGAATTTTTTGAATACCATGCATTTTTTTGTTTCAGCAGAAACTCTAAGTGTAGAAAATAGCAAAGGGTTGAATGTGTCAATTTAAGAAAACCAGCAGAATTTACAGACACATCTTACGGTACTTATATAAATCTAGTCATAAAGGTTTCTTTTCAAGTCAAGTGCACTCTTGAAATATAATAATGCTAATGCTTTTTGCAGCAGCAGCAGCAGCAGAACAGCAAAAAAAGATACATTTTAAAATACTCTCACCTTTTTTTCCAAAATGCTTCTATGTGCACTTTTGAAATTATTTTGATGACCCCATGAAGACATTTAGAGCAGATAGGCTTACACATATAATACAAAAAATGGAACGAGTAAGACATAAAAACACCAAAGTTGCTCTCAGTGACTGGGCAGAGATTACAACCCAGATCAGGGCAGAGACATTACTGTGTTTTAAAGCTGGGAAACAAATCAAAGGCATTCAGAGACACATCATCCAACTTCTTATTTTTACAGAAAACCAAGAGCCCCAAATAGTAAGATAGTGCCTTAAGTTCACACCAGTGATTTGTGGCAGAATAAAAATGGGCCCAGGTTTTCACTTCTCAGTCCAGTACTCTTCTCCTTGCCCTGTATAGCCTCCAGATCAGGTCTTCACTTCTTGATGTACTGACATGAACTTGCACAATGCAATAAATGAAGGTCTAGAATGTTCTGCTATAGCATAAAATGACTGCATAACAAAATCTAAAATCAACCTTGACATATATTTGTTTAAAACCAAATCTAATCGAATATATGTAGGAAACTGACATGTACTACATAACAATGTGAAATCTGAATTTTGAAATATTGGTATGGTTATAGCCACATGGTATTTATGTACTGTAAGAGAGGGTTCTCCTACTTCCAGGCCACAGATCAGCACCTGTTAGTAACTGGTCCTGTTCCTAATGGGGCCACAGAGCAGGAGGTGAGCTTGAATGTAATGTGCTTGAATTATCCTGAAACTATCCCCTCCCGCTGATCTGTGGACAAATTGTCTTCTACAAAACCCGTCTCTGGTGCCAAAAAGGTTGGGGACTGCTACTGAAAGAGACAGAGTCTTTTTTCAGGAGCATGAATTCCTCACATTTCACTTAGCACTCATTTATTGAATTCATATTCTCTTCCCATAAATAAAACAACTCTAAACTATGTACTTAGTGATATAGAAAGATTCAGGGCCTACAGGAAAGGTTTCTTACTTTTGCTATTAGTTTCCTCATATTTATATTTTAGAACCCATGCTATGTACTCTGGGATACATGTCAAGAAAAATCATAGGAATTTTGAAATTTGATATCCTTTACTTTTTAAAAGATTTTATTTATTTATTTTTAGAGAGAGGGTAAATGAGAGAGAAAGAGAGGGGGAGAAACATCAATGTGTGGTTGCCTCTTGCACGCCCCTTACTGGGGACCTGGCCCACAACTCAACCATGTGACATTACTGGGAATCGAACCTGCGACCCTTTGGTTCACAGGCCCATGCTCAATCCACTGAGCCACACCAGCCAGGGCTTGATATTTTTTAAAGAGGAAATCTGAAAGATTTCCTTGGTGAGGATTCCAAAGGGTAAAGGAAAAGTTTTCTGTATTTGTATAATTCAAGTGCCCTTCAAATAATGAAGTAATCCTACTGATGTTGTGAAAGGTAAAACTTGGCACTAGTTAAAGCAGTAAGGGGATAGACTTTATTCACTAACTATTGCAGCAGGGAGGAGGCTCCAGTGTGAAATGAACTTAAAACTTTAATTTGTGCAGCGGTAACTGGGGAGTCGTTAGGGGAGGATGAGAAAAAGTTAAGGAGGGAGAATGACTAGGGACTTGAGCAGATTCACTGAAGTGTAACATTTACAAGAAGGGAGAGGAGCAGTGATGGATGAGATCTGGATTTGTTCACTAATGCTTATTGTCAGGAGAAATAAACAAATGGAATCTTTATGCCCAGAGGTAGTGATGAAAGTTGCTGCCAGGTCCCCTGCTGGCCAGGAGCATTATCTCTGTGAAGGTTTACGTTCCAAAGAGAGGTTTCTGAGGTTCTTGAGTGTGGGGGCGACTTTTCCCACTAGTCCCCCCCATCCACCATGGATGAAAGTAAACACTACCAAGACGTGATCTGCTTGGGGAGGAGAGGTGGACAATCCCTCAAAGGGGAAGGGCCTCGAGTGCCCCTTCCTCTGATGGCTTTTATTGGGTTCGTTTGCACGAGAATACAAGTAAGGCTCAAACAATAGATAGCATTCAGAGAACCATGAGGGCTTATTCTCAATCAGGGTCAGATAGCTAAAGAGCCATAAAACTTTGAGGAACAAACTTCTTGCTTGGATCCTTATCATTTAAATGACAGCATTCTAGATTTTTACATATTGTTTCCTATGCCTGATTTGCCCTGGATACCCACCCTTTCTAGCACAGGGCTGCACCACCTTCCCCATCATAGGTTTTTAGGCTTAAGTGGATTAGAGCCAGGAAGTGTTTCTCCTACACGGAAATGGGGACTCGGGCTGTCAGAATAGCCAGGGGCCGAGGGTCCATCGCTCCCTCTTTGTTGCAGCCCCCTTCTATGGAGTCCTCCCATGCTGGCCTCCCAAGTGATCATGTCTGGTCTAGGTTGCCCCCCTCTGAGGGGTCATATCCGCCATAGACATTGACCATGCACTGGGGGCAGGGGAGTAAACTGAGGCAGCACTTTCTACCAGAGACAAGCTTTGTCTCCTGTAGCTCGCATTCCGGAGGTCGCTGACTCAGTGTTAGCCATGGGGGGCAGTTACAATTCCTGAAACCAGGCAGAGCGGTTCCCAACACTTGAGGAGACAGTTATGGCTGATAGAAGATTTCCATCTCAAAGGGGAGAGAAAGGATTTATAATTGCAAGCTTTCTAAAGTAACAGCTGATAAGCATCAATAAATCCGGATCCCGTCCATCAATCTTCTCTCACATCTTGCACGTGCCTGCTTCTGTGACTCTGCAGGTTTTGTGTGTATGCCAAGCTTGAGGCCTAGTTGAAAAGAGGGTTTCCAGGAGAATGGCTAGAGTTTGGTCAAGTGGAGAGTCTGTGTCAATACATATTATTTCAAATGGCTTGAAGATCTAGAAGGCAGACAGTATGTATTTAGGGTAAAGAGCAAGTTGCTGATGTGAATAGATTATTTATTCACAGTGACCAGAAAAATTAACCAAACCTAAGCAGTGATAAATGTTGAATTGAATTAATTCGAATTTCTGTGTTTACATGATGTGACTTGCCAAAATAAAGTAGGTAGAACATGGGACTTTGTGGGAAAAAATTCCTGTGCATTTTATAGATCATGAACCTAGTGAATGAGATCATCGCTAAAGGTACTAACATTTATTTTTGATGAGTAATTATATCATGATCATACTCATGTTGATGATGACAATGATGATAATGACAGCCAACATTTATTGAATTCTTAAAACATGGTCCAAGTACCTGGCATTACTTTATACTTTAAATACACTGGAAGTAGGCAGTGTGTACTATTATCATCCATGTTGTACAAATAAAGAATTGTGGCTTTGGTTAATAACCAAGCCAATCTTACTTAGAGTTGGAACATATAATTGCAGGTAGTCTGGTTCCAAGAATGCTCTTAGTCCAGCAGTGGGGCTGTACTATGTTGTCAGCAGTAGAGCATCCAGATCAAAATAAATGACCACCTATCTCTGTGGTCTGAATTGCTTGATTCACACAGAGAGCTATGTTTCCCTTCAGTTTTCTATTTTAGGAAGCACACTATTGAACTCAGTTGTGTCTTGAGGAGCATATGCACGGGGGTGAGTTGTAAACTACATCATATAAGTAACAGTTGAAAGCAGTAAAAGCACAAAACTTATTTAAAAGAGATGTTCGCAGATCTGGGGAGGGCCAGGACCTAGTTTTGTGTGTGTGTGCGTGTGTGTGTGTGTGTGTGTGCATTTATATCTGTTTTCTCCCCTACACAATTGTCATCAGCAAAAGAAAGGGGACTAACTATACAGCTAATGAGAACTAGAGTTGATGGGTATATGTTAAGATGCACAGGTTCAACTGAAGCAGGGAAGCACTTTCTCAATGCTGTTCACCAATACAATGGTTTCTTCCTGAGGGTGCCGAAAGGATTAGAACAGGCACTTACAGGATGACTCCTTTAATTCCATGAAACACCTTTGTGTTGTCTCTTGCCAATTAAATAATAACATGTCTAAAGAAATGAACAAATTCACATCCTCAGTGTATTTTCCCTCTGAATATGGAATCTAAATACATAATGCTCTCTTTTGTGTTTTAGAGTTAAAGGGTAAGAGAATTACATTCCAATTTTTTCTTTCTGTTTATTTACAGACGTCGAGGCTCTTTAATATCTCAAAGTTAAAGCAGCCTAAGTTCATTTCATACGTAACAAGTGTGAGCCTTCCAGGACATTTTCATGTCCCCAAGGAAATCTACATTCCTCAACATCCAGAAATTCAAGCTGAAGGGCGTAAACCTGCAAGTAAAAAAAGTAAGCAGTAATGTGTGGATTGCAATATCTAGCACCATTGCCAGCATTGCAAAATAATAAAATACAAAGAACAGATTATCTCTACTAGTAGGATGTTTATAAAATATTTGGAAAGATAATTTAGCTACATAAATACCAATTATTGAGCAATAGTTTGTGTTATAAGTAACCAACAAACTACACACTAAGTTAAGTACTGAATGTGAGTGCTTAATTACTGGTACTGAACTTTGCAGACTTGTCTGTGTTATACAATACCTATATGATAAAGACATTAAGTGCACTTTGAGAAAGGTGAGCTCTCGTTTTGACAGTGAACCTGGTTGTAAAAGTTGTGCTAGAGTTGTGGTTCAGTCTGACTCTAAAGGGGTGGGGGGATGTTGAGGTCAAGAGCATCTCAGAGGAGAACAATACTACTTATGAGTAATTTATCTTTGATATGGACTAAGCTCTTTATTAGTTGAGTACTTACTCTTGGTCTCCTGGTGTCTCTTTATTTTGATTTGTGTTTAGGAAAGACCAAGCCAGATTTAATAGAATATTAATATAGTACATTATTAAATACAAGGGATAATATATAAATAATGTGACTAAATAGTATAAAGTGTTACAATTAATTTACGTTTTTCTTCCCCTTACCTCCAAGCTGATGAATAATAATAGGAATATATATTTTTATTTGTTAGGGCTTTTTCTACAATGTACCATGTGTCATTGATTCTAGGTTATGTTATTATTCATTAGGGTTTTGTTATGTTTTCATTTGCATTGGCCTATGGCTTTGTGTTAACTATAAAATATTCATATATCTAAAATGGTGGTTAAAATGATAAGGTACAGTGTGATCTGTTTACTTTGTCTGCCTAGGAGAACTGTGATGTTGAATATCTTTCCATGTGCTTATTGGTCATCTCATAAGTGTTCATTCAGATCATTTACTCATTTTTTAAAATTGGATTGTCTTTTTATTATTGAGCTGCAACTGTTCTATCTATATTCTAGATACAATACCCTCTCAGATAGATGATTTTCAAATATTTTTCTCATTCTATTGGTTGTCTTTTCACTGTCTTGATAGTGTCCTTTGGAGCACAAAGTTTTAATTTTGATGAAGTCCAATTTATCTATTTTCATCATCCTTATTGTTCTGGCTTTTGACATTATATCCATGACTCCATTGCCAAATTGAAAGTCATGAAGATTTAGATCTCTGTTTTCTTCTGAGAGTTTTATAGCTTTAATTCTGGCATTTAGGTTTCTGATTTATTTTTAGTTTTGTATATTGTTTGCAGTAAGGGTCTAACTTCATTCTTTTGCATGTGACTATCTGATGGTCTCCTCACCATTGTTGAAAACCCTGTCTTCTTTGAGCATTAAGTGATCTTGGCACCCTTATTGGGAACCAGTCGAGCACAGATACCTTGTCCATTTCTGAATTCTCTGCTGTATCCTTCAGACCTGTATGTCCATCCACATGACACTTTTTAAATTGCTATTGCTTTGTGGTAAGTTTTGAAAGTGTGAAGTCCTGCCACATTATTCTTTTGAAACCATATCATTTTGGTTCTGAGATTCTTAAATTTTCATATGGATTTTAAAATTTGCTTGGGAATTTGTATAAGCAAGCCATCTGGCTTTCTGACAGGCATTGTACTGAATCTATAGATCAGTTTTGGGGTGGGGAGAGTCATCTTAATAATTTCAAGCCTTCTGATTCATGACCATGTAATGTTTCTTCAAAGATATTCCTTAATTTTTGACAATTTTGTAGTTTTAGGAGTATAAGTTTTACACTTCTTTTGTTAAATATATTACTAAATATTTTCATTCTTTTTTTATAGTACTGTAAATGACATTGTGTTCTTCATTTCTTATTTGTTCTTATTTATTATAAATGTTTAGAAATATAATTGATTTGAATAATGAAATTATATTATTCAACATTTCTGAGCTGATGTTTTAATTCTAATATGTTGTACTGGATTCTTTAGGGTTTTCTATATACAGTATAATATCATATACATCTAGAGATGGTCTTACATCTTCTCTTCAGAAATAAATTGTTTTTATTGTTTTCTTGCCTAATTGATCAAGTTAATACCTTTAGTACAATGTTAAATAGAAGTGATGAGGGGACATCCTTGTGTTTTTCCTGAACTTAGGGAGAAAATATTCAGTTTTCAATCATTCAGTGTTGTGATAGCCATAGGTTTTTCATAGATGCCCTGTTGAGGAGTTCCCATCTATTTCTAGTTTGTGCCATTTAAGTTCTCTAATTTTTGACATAAGATTGTTTATGGCATTCTTTCATATTCCATTTTATTTCTGTCAGGCAGAAGTAATGCTTCTGCTTTCATTTGCGAGCCTAATAATTTCAGTATTTTCTCCTCTTTTTTTTTGGTCCATTTAGCTAGTGTGTTAATTTTGTTATCATTCCAAAGAAGTAGCTTTTGGCTTCAGTGATATTCTCTAGTATTGTTTTCTCTTGTCTATTTCATTAATTTCTCCTTCAGTCTTTATTGATTTTTCATTCTACTTTCTTTAAAAAGTATAGGCTACTCTTCTTTTCCCATATCTTAAAGTAGAAGGTTTATTTATTAGGTTATTGATTTTCTTCTTTTATGGTTATAGGTCTTTATAGCTATAAATTTCCCTTAAACACTGCTTTGGCTGAATCCTATAACTTTTAAAATTCATTTTCTTTTTTAAAAAATTGTTATTCCATTGAAGTTGTGTCAGTTTTTCCCCTTTGCCCTCCTCCACCCAGCTCCCCTCCCCTGTTGTCCATGTCCATGAATCATTCACACATGTTCTTTGACTAGGCCCTTCCCTTCTTTCCACCATTATCCCCCTCCCCCCTCCCCTCAGGTCCCTGTCAGTCTGTTCCTTTTTTCACGTCACTTGTTCCATTTTGCTTGTAAGGTTTTTTTTTGTGTGCATTAAATTCCTCTCATAAGTGAGATCTTAAAGCATTTTCTAAATTCCCAAGGGTTTTTTTTTTGTTTGTTTGTTTTTTTACCCATTGAGTATATTGCCAATAACAATAGATGTTTGGAATACAGGTTGAAATATTATGAAACATGCAATATATAAACTAGATAAATGTAAAGCTTTCTCTTCAAAACTAGAGAAGACACTTCAGAACACTGTCTGCTGGCCCTTTCCCACCTCCTGTTATATTTCCAACAGTGGCTCATAAAGCAAATTCGCGTAAGCCCCGGGGCTCTCCTGAATACAGTTTGAAGGCCATTGATTTATTTCATAATCCACATTTTATAGATGAGAAAATTGAAACACAGAGGAATTAATCAAATGAACTAGAATTAAGTAGTGATGGAATTCTATCTTCAATTTATATCTTCAGCTCCTTTGATTAGGATGTCAAATGATAGGATACTTTGTTCAACACATATTTATTGAGAACTTAGTGTGTGCATGTAGTGTTTAGGCCCCAGAGGTAGAGCAGTGAACCCAATAAAAAAGGTCATTGTCTTTTAGAAATTTGACAATGCAAAATTGTTCCTATTGTTTGCTAGCCATCTTGGGCCATATGCTTTGAATGGCATTTAGTATCAGTTCCCACACTTCTGTGGTCATTCTTTTATTCTATCTTGTGACTCAGGTTATTACTTTTTTGATAACTAGCTAGTTAGATGTACTAAAAGGGGTTGTAATATAGAGGACTATGACTAGCCACATGAGAACTTAACCCAAATTTTGACTTCAGTAATGTTGTTTCAGGAAACAGGGTTCAGCTCTGGTTTTTAATTTCAAATGGTCTATCAATTATTAGTGACTACATTCATGTGTTAGATGTGTAAAATTATCAGATTTGTTCATAACTCTCAGCCATTTATATTTAAATCATTTGTTTCTACCCATATGTGATTTAAAATAATCACATGGTCTTCTTCCCCTGTTTGATCACTTTTTCTTCTTTTTTAAAATTTTTAATTTTAATTGTTGTTCAAGTAGTTTTCTGCCCTTTACCCCCATCCCAGCCCTCCTCGCCTCCTTCCCATGTCTACCCCCTTGTTATTGTCCATGTATCCTTTGTAATAGTTTCTTCAAACCCTTCCCCACTTTTTCTTCTAATACCTGAAGGTTTTGGTATAATAGATGCTATTTATTTTTCAGAAAAATAAAATAAAGGTGCACTTTCATTTTATGAATACATTCTGTGTTTTTGTGCATGGGAGTTCAAAATGGACTTTACTTAATATATATTAAGTTTAATGCACAGAACTTTAGTATACTGAAACTTAGAAATCCTTGAAAGTAGTTAGGTAAATTAATTGTTCTTATACAGTTTAAAAATCTGATTTTACTTGTCACTGCTGTGTCATTTTATTTTTTGTTAAACAGAGTATAAAACTTACTCTCATTTCTTAAAAATAAAAGTCAGTAGAAAAATAATGTCAAGTAGATTTTTGTTTTTAAGTATGTTGGCAATTGTCATACTCCTCTGAATGCATGAATGTGAACTAGTAGCACATTCTGTTGTAATATTACACATAGGTGTAATAAAACACAATGAAAACATTTGAAGTCAGCTTCTTTTTAGGATAAGTCTGTGATTATGTACTATCCATACATTAGTAAGTTTATTTTACCATTAAAATTAGAATGTTAGAGAATTTTTATTTTCTCTTTCATTCTTAAAACATTTTGATTTTTGTCTTGTGTTTTAATATGAAAAGTATCCTAAAGGAGACTATGATGATAGTTCATTTTTAATTTTATTGATTTTGAGAGAGAGAGAGAGAGATTGTTGTTTCACTTACTTATGCACTCATTGGTTGATTCTTGTACGTGCCTTGACCAGGGGATTGAACCCACAACCTTAGTGCATCAGGATGACACTCTAACCACCTTAGCTACCAGGCCAGGACTGTGATGATAGTTCTTGTGAAAGGAAATAATAATCCTGTCTTTCCTCAGAGAGGTGCCTCCTGATACTGGAGGGCTGCCCCAATTGCACCTCAGCATTGGATTTCATGTAGAATTATATCTAGATGTAATATTAGGAAGGGGAAAATCTGGTGATGGAGTGAAAAGAGGAGTGATGTTAGTTTCAGTGGTTGGTAGGTGAGCAGGCACTTAAAATATAAACCATGAATATCTTATCTACAAATTTCAAAATCTGAACACTGATAGATTTTATTGGTTACTGGGCTTTCTGTAATGCTTATATCCTAATCTCAGTGATTGTTATGAATCAGCTTTGGAGAATGTGTTCTTGGGCAGTAACTGAATCCTCTGCCCTCCTTCCCCAATCACACATCTCGGTGCAGTCCAATTGATTAAAGGTTCTCCTCAATTGACCATGATATGTCACTGCTCACAGATCCCTTGCCAGAGTCGGAACATTAAGTCACATGCTCTTGTGATCTGGCCTCAGCCCAAGCAGCCTCCATGGTGACAGAATGATCAAGCTGGGGCAACTGTCACCCCCTCTCTTTCCATTTCAGGATAACTCTTCTTCACTTCTTTCCCTCCACCAATGGGGGTTATGACCTGTTGGAAACACTGAGTTTATCCCTTATGTCTGAAATCCCTTTTAGAAAAATGTCATGTTGTTCTTCTCATTTCATTTCTAGCCATTGGTGCTTCTCAGAAAAGCAGATTTTAGGCTTGCAGTTAACATCATGATTTTTGAGATGAATGTTATGTAATAATATGTAAATCTTCACCAGAATAATTGACCTGGAATTGTGTAACTCTGTCAAATCTAAATATAGAAAGAAAGAACTGGAAATGCTTACTGGAAAGGTTAGGAAAAAATTTCTGTGAAGGCTGACAGCTTGGATTGACTTTTCTGGTCATAGTATATGGGATCTCACATATAAGAATAATTTAGTTGGTACTCTATTCATATCTAAGCTGTACTGCATTTCATTTAATTATTTGTCCTAAAAATTACTGGTTTAAGTGTAATATTTGTGCCTCTTCCATTCTTCATATGTTTTGCTACTTTTTAAAACATATTTGTTAGAAACTTTATTTTATCTTTTATTGAAGGGTTTCATTGAAGGGATTAAAAAGGGTTTCATTCATTCAGATTTATTTTTAAATGATTCAAATGAATGCAGCAATCAGATTAAGTTCTTGTCCTCAGGAAGTCTGTAGTCTAGTGGAAGTAACAGTATTCGACTCATAATAATCCTGATCTTCAAGTCCAACTGCTAAGTGCTTGTCTGCTTAACCTTTCAGACCCTCAGGGTGTTTATTCACCTGGTTACAGAAATCGTTTCAGGGCTTGAGTTGACCACAGTTGATTCAAGAAGAGTGAAACTTAGCAGTTTTGCTGGTATTTTGGACAAAGGATGGCTTTTTTTTCCCTTTCCTGCCAGGTTGGCTAAGCTGGTAGGATAAACGAGGGTAAACAAGAAGGGTCTTCAAGAATGAGGTCGGCACCAAGAAGAGCTAAGTCAAAAGGCTGAGATAGAGAAATCTTTGTGATTTCAATTCATGATTTCTAGATGCTGTCATTGTAAAGGCAGCCATTCTCTTTGTACCTGCCAGTTATTACACCAGTGAATTACATCTGGGCTTCTGCTTGTTTGAGTGGGGTTTCAGACACTTACAAATAAAAGCAGTTTCAGAAATAGGGAGTTGAAAGCCTGCACTCTTTCCCCATTGCTATGGTTTGCTAACCCTGGCTGTGTGTGCTCCAGCAGCAGCTGGGTACCTTTGACAAAGTACAGATTCTAGGTCTGCTCTAGGCTTGCTGCATCATCACAGGTTGGAAGAGATTGAGGAACCTGTAAAAGTTCCCTCCAGGTGAATGCTGTCATTATTCCACATATTAAGAGTCCAGGAAAGCACTGTTGCCCAGCATAAAGTCACCACCACTTTATGTCTCCATTTTACAACTGGAGAGTCTCAGGCCCAGAAAATTTAAGTCCCTTCAGGAGGCTATGGACGAGTACACATCAAGCCTCCTGAGTAACACTTGAGTTTACTAAATATTTTGTCTACTGTCATTTGCATTATGCTATGCTTCAAAAACCATCATGCTGTCTTTTATTCTTAGGTTCATAATTGTCTTAGTTCGAGTCCCCTAAAAATGAAGCCTGAGAAAAGAAGGAAATAGTAACGCTTTACTCAGGAGGTACCACAGATCCAAGGCAATGAGAGTGAGAAAAAAAGAGAAACAAGGAAGCGGACAAAGGGAAGCAAAGCAATGAGTCATGCACGAGCTGCTGCTTCATTGTCTACTACTCACCCCCATGAATGACACATGCTTCCACAGGTCGTTCAGCAGGTGTCATTTTTGAAAAGCTATTTGAAAAGAAGGGCCCCTGAGCAATCACTGTGAGAGAGGAAGGAAAAGAATTTTATCTATGTGTTCACCTCCTATCTTTTGTTCTTGTTTGCCACATTTTACTCCAAGAAAGTTAATGGTCTTAGGCTTCAAGGTGGCATTCCCTGGCCCCATGGGATGCTAGCTTCTGTGCCCTACCATGGCAAGAAGAGCCAGAAATTCTCTGTCTGTAGCCCAACAGCTAAGGGGTTGTCTCTATTGGTTCTGCAGGAAGTTACCGGCCATCCTCAGGCAAGGATGGATGGAGGATAGGACAAGCAGTTGAGGTTGCTGAAGGTGGTGGAACCAAGGGAATCTTGGGAAGCACATACAGTGTATCCCATACAGCAGTGTAGTCCAAATATTAATGTTTTAAAGAATTCTAGTAGCGACACTGTCAGAAGCTTTCAAGGTAGGCAGTGTGCAGTTTCTTTCCCTTACGCCTACCCTCAGTGCTGACATGGCTCATCCTAGGCCCTGGGCCAGTTCTCACTGCAGACCTGGGATCTACGAGCCCATCTGGGTTGACTGCTGCTCTGTTATCCCTGCCCTTTTATGGGCATCATTTCAGTGTTAAATCTGACGGCGCTGGCTCCTCATTCGTATGCTGCCTGCCCTGTATTGCATCTCCCTCTGTCCTGTGCGGTCCAGTATAGGCATAGGACTCTATTTGATTTCTTAACCCCCCAGCTGGCTGTGGCCAGACTGCCTCCCTGGGTACTGGTAGGCTCTTCCTGTTATCCAGCTTGTGGTAGACAACCTGAGACCCCTCCAACAAGAATCTTGCCCCCGAATGTAGGATCCTTGGGCTTTTCTTCACTGTGGCATTGGCCTCTGACATCAGCCTGACCTAGTTCCCCTTTTCTCCAGTCCAGGTATCTGATTGGAATTTGACTTCTGACTTTTGAAAATCAAAGTCATGACTGTTGTTGGACTGATATGTCTTTCTGATTGGGCTGCCCTCTGCTGAGTGTCCTCCCATGGTCTGAGATCGCAGCTTGCTCAGTTGCCAGTATGTGCCCTGTCCTAACATTTGAGAGTTTTTCGGTTTTTGTTTTATGTTTTTGCCAATTCCAGGTTCCTTCTGTGCTGCACCTTGCAGTAAGGAGACATGACCGTGCCCTATATTATCAAAGAAAATATACTGTAAGTCAAATAATCTGCTATCACCTAGTCAACATAATTGTGATATCCAAGACTTGTATATATTCTTTATCCTCATAATTTTAACATAAGATATTTTACTTAGATAAATATCTTTCTTTGCCTTTATTGTTTTATATCTATGGACACAGAACCTGCAAAAAAAAAAAAGGTGAGCTTTTAAATTTTGAACAGTGTCTTATTCTATCTATATGTCTTCAAAGGTGAACATATGCTAGGCAACAATATATTTAAGGAGGCATTTAATCAGCAATTGTATAGGCCTTTCTCCGTAGTTTATGTCCTAGAGAATGTGCTCTTCATTGGCTTGCTGACCACTCATTCAAGCTAATTTGCACACTTGGTAAATCAATCTATACGACCTTAAAAATCAACAACTCTCTTCAAAACGTTTTATTCTTAATACAAAGACAGAGAAAGTTTATGGTATTCAGACTTGAAAATGCAAAAGCACAAAGTTAATTTGCTCTCAGCAATCTCTTGCTTCCTTCCCCATGGAAGGGTTAATTAGAAAGTGGAATCTTAGTTCTTTTCTTTGGGAAATTTTATTTTCTTAAAAAATTATATGAAAATGAAAACTTTTTAGTTAAAAATACTGTCAAGCTACTACTCCATGATATGCCCTCTGTTAACTTTCCATTAAATAATCCATGAAGATGGATAAAAATTGAAATATTTAATAGCAATGGAAAGAAAAGATAAAAGCCACCCATTTATATACATCCTATGAGGAATTCCCAATAATTACTGAGCTGTTGTGGCCTGACTGGAAAACACATTGAATATCCTCTGCCGACTCATACTCAGTTAAAATGTAATTTTGCTATAAAGAGCAAACAGTTTAGTCCCGTGATCCACCTTGTTCTCAGAAATGTATTATCTACACTTACCAGAAAACTAGGCAGGTGCCTCCTCATTACTTGCACATAGTGGAGGTTTTAAAATATTTTTCTAATGAATGAATATATGTGAACTAAGTTCCAAGGTGGCCCTTTATTACTACTTTTTTGTTTGCATCCCTCTTGAAAAGACAACTCCCCTGGACTTCAAGTGACTATAACTGGAGGGAAAATTGTAGAGGAACATCTTTCTATGAAGGCTGTGTGGGATCTGGTGCTGGTGGCAGAGATGGGAAGAGTCCCAGGTTTTTATGGTGCATGTTATTGTTGGTGGGAGTAGAGTTTATTCATTAACAGGAAGTTAATGAAATTTTCTAAAATGTGAATTTTCCTCTATTTGAAAACTGCTAGTGGATATCAGAATATATCCTGCCTAATGAATGGATACATTTTCCATATAGGAAATTGACCCACGGGTGTGTGTGCATTGTACTACCTTCACATTTAGATCTAAGAGATCATTGCAAAGTTAAAGGGGAATGGGACTCTGTACGAGTGACCACCTAGGAATGATAACCCTCTGCTATTTATAGGAACAAGTGAGAAGGCAGAGGCAATTTTGATTTTGTTTTTCTATTTTTTTAATTGTTCAAGTACAGTTGTCTCCATTTTCCTACCTCCACTTCCCCCCACCCCACCCATCCCCACCTCCCACTCTGGATCCTACCCCACTTTGGCTTTGCCCTTGTGTCCTTTGTACATGTTCCTTGACATGCCAGGAGAGAATGCCAGAAGGTAAAAGAGTGACACCTAAATGGGTAATAGTATAACAATAGAATGACAAGAGATTGTGCAAAACAATAAGAGAAAAAGACACTTTCAAAGGACCGAGAATTATACATAAGGCATAGTGCTGAAGCAAATTAACTGTCACTGTAGAATCTTAAATCCAAGTAAACTATTACTCAAGAGTAAGGTTGAAATAAAAATATTTTCAATCCAACAGTAAAATTGAGATGATTTAAAATTCACAGATATTTGCCAAATAAAACAAATGGAGGATCTACTTATGGGTGAAGGAAATTGAATTTGGAAGAAAGAATTAGGATCTAAGAGCAGTGATTAATAAAATAATGTATAAATGTGCATAAATTTCAACTAGCATTGGCTATGGAAATAATAACAAATAATTCAGGAAGTATAAAAACAAAGAAAATTCAACCACAAGACAGTAATATTAATTTTATAAGGAGTGGGTTATTGCCATTATAGGCATGTAAGATTTTTGTATTTGGAGAGACCAGTTCTGAACTATTTTAAGACATTTTATGTAAAGTATGGATGCAGAAAATTTGGGAAAACCAAAAAATACAGAAAAGGAATGTATAATTTCTAAATCAGTAAAATGCATAAAAGGAAATAAGGAAAACTTGATGAGCCAAATAGAATTTAAAAACCAGAGAATAACTAAAAAATGATACAATAAAGAGATATTAAATACAAATATATCATTACTCAAGATAAATATGAACCAACTAAACTATAAAAGCTGATATTTTCACAATGAAAAGTGAAATGCAATTTTGCGTTTTTACTGCTTACAAAATTACCTGGTAAGATATCCCAAAACCTACAATAAGTATTTATAATAAAGAAATAGATGACATAGTATATTAATATTTGAATAAATAGACTTAAAGCCAAATAAATGTATTACATAATCCAAAAAGAAAGAATCCAATGTACAGGAAAATTTCAAACCTTTTTTCACCTGACCACATAATGTTAAAAGGTATAATGCAAAATTGGCAAATATGGAAGGAAAAATTAACATATCCACAAGTAGAGTGGGCGATTTTATAATACATTTCCAAATAGTTGAGAAATCCAGCAGACAGAATGTGATTAGTAAGGCCCTACTAGACCTGATCAACACAATAAGGTTAGGTTTTCCTGTATCTTTTAAGCTTAACTTGACTGTGCCAGGAAAACAGTGCACAATTCTTGCCCTTTGCTTACTTTAGTACTTCGGTGCCTTTCTGTGGCCTTTCTCCTGTGCTTTTAGGGACCTGTGAGGATATACAGGAATTGCCTTTCAGCAAAACCTGATAGGGTACCACAGAGCAATCTTTTCTGCTTGCAGATAATTAGAAACATCATGGGGCAAGAAATCCAGGGCTCTGAGCCATTTGGACATGGTCAGAGAAAAAAGGTCACATGCCATTCTCCTAACAGCTCCAAAGCTCTCCTTTTCCTTCCTCAATTCCTGCTTCCCTCCCTTATTTTGATCCTCCTCCCTTGTTTTTTTCTTTAGCCCTTTCCCAATCTTTTCCTCTCTTTTCACCCTTAAGTAATATACTATTTTACATCTTCCTGGTGCTGGAAAAGCAAAGTAGTTCAGCCTCTTTTGAAGTGATGAAGCTCATTTTAACCAATATTTCAAAAATGGAACTTGTCCATAATTAGTATGGGTCCTTATCATTTCAAATTATTGTTATTATACTGAGTAGCATAATAAATTTGACAATATAAGCAGCTAAACTGTTTCAGAAAATAGTTTTCTTGAGTAGATGATATACTACACTTCTACTAGTAAAAACATTTTATAAAATAAATCAAACACACTAATGTTTGTAATTGCTGAATTTTTTTACTGTTCCTGTTACCGAACAAGAGGTCCGAGGGAGGGGCAATACAATATTTGGCCCACCTAGGGATGCCCAAAACTGCTACAGAACAACAGGGGCCCCTCCTAAAAACAAAATACTAATATCTACTGGGCTCTTCTGTCCGCCGCCAATTGGAAAGACATCTCTCAATGCCAGAGATTTGTGAAAAGGAAACGAAATGTTTATTTACTGCTATTTAGGCCTAATGCCTCTACTAAAATATCAAAGTCCTTTAGGTTGTACACCTACACCCACACAGCGCTCCCTTCTCCCACTGTCCCAACTCCGGGTACCGTAAATCAGGAAAAGAGCACACGTCTGTGTTGCAGGCCGCTGGCACCGTCAGCTGTGTCACTGTGCAGGATTTCGAGTTAATCCAAAATACTGTGGTACCCTCTCAGGGTCCACTGGCAAGAGTCCTTTGTACCCAGTTCCAGTCAAAGTCTCTCTTGCTTTTTCAGGCCACGCGGCCAAAGGGGGCACCCCAAAGCCGCGTGGGCCTCTTCTACCAAAGCTGCAGGAGTCTGCACTCCACCAAAAGCATGTGGCTTTCTTCTTCACCTGGCTGCAGGGATCTCCATTCTGGCAAAGCTGCATGGTTTTCCCTTTCACCTGGGCAGTTAGCCCCTCATGTCCCGGAGCCCATCTTTTCCAAGCTCTCTTGCAGGCACCTCTCACTCAGGAGTGCAGCCCCTAGTTTCCATTTTGAGTCCAAACCCTTCTCACTCAGGAGTGCAGTCCCTAGTTTCATCCTGAGTCCCCAGTCCACTCCCTTCTCCCTGGCTCCAAACTTAGCCACAGCTATTTAACATATCTATGAAACCAGTTAAAGGTTATAGATATGTTAAATAACCATTCCAGAGGTTAGCTGCAAAACTGTTGCTATGCAAAACAGCTCTCAATGGCCTGGCTCCATTCGTTTCTTCCCCTTGGGGGGAGGTGTGAGGACATCTTATATGTCTCTCCAATATTCCTATACACTTTGAATTCTGGACACCATTCCAAATATTTTTTTTGGGGGGGGGCCCTGGCTGCACCCAGTATCATTCTTTTTTTAATTGTTGTTCAATCACAGTGGTCCCATTTCTGCCCATTACTCTCTCCTGCTGTACCTACCCCCCACCTTCCACATTCAGTCCTCCCCACCCCTGGCCTTTGGCTTTGTCCATTGGTCCTTTATCCATGTTCCTTGACAACCCTTCCCTTTCTTTCCCCATTATCCCTCTCCCCACTCCCCTCTGATCACTGTCAGTTTGTTCTTTATTTCCATGTCTCTGGCTCTATTTTGCTTGCTTCTTTGTTTTGTTGATTAGGTTCTATTTATAGGTGAGATCATATGGTATTTGTCACCGCCTGGCTTATTTCACTTAGCATAATAGTCACCAGTCCCATCCATGCTTGTCATGAATACTTTTTTTAAATATGAAATCTATGTCTGCCAAAAAAGTTAAATAAATAAATAAATAAATAAATAAATAAATAAATAAATATGAAGTCTATGGCACACTTCATGTTTTTGATACTACATGAAGACAGTAATGCACAGTGAGTACACAATGAATCTATCACTCTTTACCAGAGTATTTGTGAGGCAGATGTGCAGATAAGAACATAGTAAAGGAGCTGAAATGGGTAAAATTCCAACTAGTATGTGTTTGTCTTTTTACTTGTAGAATGGGGAAAAAAATCTAGTCTAAAACTTGGCAGTAGCAGATGGAAAGTAGGATTAGCAAATAAGCTAATAAATTCTCTGTAAATATAATTACTCATACATGAATTTGGAACAAATAAATACTTATTATAAATTCATTGTATAAATGAATTCACACAAATATAGCTGTTCACTCTCTTGATACCTCATCTTCTGAATTAAGAGCTTCTAACCGTTGTTTGCCAGTGATTTACTCAAATAATTAACTATAGAAGTTAATGATTAATTCACTATATATATTTAGTCTCTTCCACATTTCTGATGTATAAAGAAACCTAAGAGATATATTCATCAAATTATATTCTATAAAGCCCTAGCATTCTTTTAAAGTACTTTGGTTTGGCCACACAGGGGTCATGGATGTGAATTGGAGTTTCCAGCTTCTCCTCCTACTGTTACCGAACAACAGGAGGTCCGAGGGAGGGGCAATACAATATTTGGCCCACCTAGGGATGCCCAAAACTGCTATACAGCAGGGGCCCCTCTCCAAAACAAAATACTAAAATCTACTGGGCCCTTCTGTCCGCCGCCAATTGGAAAGACATCTCTTAATGCCAGAGA
The DNA here is from genome assembly GCF_021234435.1 of Artibeus jamaicensis. Lineage (NCBI taxonomy): Eukaryota > Metazoa > Chordata > Mammalia > Chiroptera > Phyllostomidae > Artibeus > Artibeus jamaicensis. The sequence continues at coordinate 762,887 of NW_026522028.1, read as the reverse complement.
TTTGTGAAAAGGAAATGAAATGTTTATTTAATGCTATTCAGGCCTAATGCCTCCACTAAAATATCAAAGTCCTTTAGGGTATACACCTACACCCACACAGCGCTCCCTTCTCCCACTGTCCCAACTCCGGGTACCGTAAATCAGGAAAAGAGCACACGTCTGTGTTGCAGGCCGCTGGCACCGTCAGCTGTGTCACTGTGCAGGATCTCGAGTTAATCCAAAGTACTGTGGTACCCTCTCAGGGTCCACTGGCAAGAGTCCTTTGTACCCAGTTCCAGTCAAAGTCTCTCTTGCTTTTTCAGGCCCCGTGGCCAAAGGGGGCACCCCAAAGCCGCGTGGGCCTCTTCTACCAAAGCTGCAGGAGTCTGCACTCCACCAAAAGCATGTGGCTTTCTTCTTCACCTGGCTGCAGGGATCTCCATTCTGGCAAAGCTGCATGGTTTTTCCCTTTCACCTGGGAAAGAGGGGGTCCACACCCTGCCAAAACCACATGGCTCCCTCTTTCACCTCACCAACAGGGGGGTCCTAACTCTGCTGAAACCGCGTGTCTCTCTCCCTCATCTGGCCAAGCGGGGACCCTTCATGTCCTGGAGCCAGTCTTTTTCAAGCTCTCACACAGGCCTTCTCACTCAGGAGCACAGCCCCTAGTTACATCCTCCTGAGTCCCAGTCTTTCTCACTCCGGAGAGCAGCCCCTAGTTCCCATCTTGAGTCCTCCTAGTTCCATCCTCAGTCCCTGCTAGTTCCATCTTGAGTCCCTATCCACTACCTTCTCCTTCTTCCTCAGCCCCAAACTTGGCCACTGCTATTTAACATATCTATGAAACCAGTTAAAGGTTATAGATATGTTAAATAACCATTCCAGAGGTTAGCTGCAAAACTGTTGCTATGCAAAACAGCTCTCAATGGCCTGGCTCCATTCATCCCTTCGCCCTGGGGGGCGGGGGGCAGTGAGGACATCTTATATGTCTCTCCAATATTTCTATATACTTTGAATTCTGGACACCTTTCTAAATCTTTTTTTTTTTGGGGGGGGGGGCCCTGGCTGCACCCTGTATCACTACTTCAACCAGATCAGCTCTACGTTAATTAGTTTCATATGTTGACATTCTGTCTTAGGTATCTTTCATACACAGGACCTCCAAACCAAAAAGTAAAATGCTTGAAAGCTACTGATTAAATCTCACTCTTCTATTTTTTACAGATTAAGAAATTGAGTTGTGGGAAAAAGAAAAGTCTAGCCCTGAATGGCGTGGCTCAGTTGGTTGGGCATTGTCCCACAGAGCTAAAGGTCACCTAATCCATTCCTAGTCAGGGCACGATGCTGGGTTGCGGATTGAGCCATGTATGAGAGGCAACCAATTGATGTTTCTCTTTCACATACATATTTCTCTCCCTCTCTTTCTCCTTCTCTTCCTTTCTCTCTAAAAACATCTGAGTTCTTTGCCCAAGGTCACATGGCTCAGGAGAGGAACTACAACTAGAAAACAGGATTGTAAACTCTCAGTTGATTGCTTCTTTCACCCTATTGGTTTATACATGTATCTTCCCTTATACTTAAGAGGGAGATTGTTTTAATAAAAGCCCAAGTGGATTATGTGTGCCCGTATGCATGTTTTATATAGTCTTTCCTCCTTTGCTGACCCTGGTTTTGGCTGTGTGACTTGCTTTGGCCAATGGATTATTAAGGAATGTACAGGAAGCAGATATTTGATAATCATTTATATATTAGAGCCCCCCCTTCTTTTGCTGCCAGTAATTCTTCTGTATATGAAAAATAGTAGGCTTATCTCATAGAAGTTTAGAGAGTTTATGGACAGAATTTTCAGATGACGTCCCAATTCATGAGTGAGTCCATCTAATACCACATGAACCAGATAAGCTTTCCAAAATGAGGTGAGGCCACAGAATCATGAGCAAATAAATTGTTCTTTCTTTAAACAATAGGTTTTAGTATAGTTTGTTATGCAGGGATAGCTGACAAAAATGGTGGTATTGATTGTTATTGTTACAACCACAACCTGTTCTAAGATCTGAGTATAGCAGGTTTTTAAGAGTTGTTTCAAAAACTGTAGATCACACTGACTTTTTCTAGCTAATGTTATGTAAAATTAAGTATTCTTTCATTATAGATTCTCTCTCTCATGTTCCTTTATTTTCCTTAGTAACTCCAATCTGATAAATTTAGATACACAGTCATACCTCAGTACTCATTAGCTTCAGAACTCATCAAACCCTGTAATTGTCACATTTTGACTAGAAAAAAATGTTTCAGCACTAGGCATTTGCTCGGGACTCATCACATATTCTAGAACTTATATGAGTTAACACCACCACCACTCAAGACAAAATGCTTCATTGTTTAGTACTCATCAGTTTCACCACTCATCACGTGTTCTGGAACAAATTAACAATGGGTACCAGTGTACCACTGTATTTGGTTATCTTCAATTATTGAATCCTTACAACTGCCACAGTTACCAGGATCACGTATAAAGAAAAGGCCCCAGGTGAGCACATCTGAAGAGAGTAGGGATGGAAGGGACAGGTATAGAATGTCTTTAATATTTGTAATGCCCCAGTCAAAAGCATATATGAAAGCCCACATACCATATGTCTAAATTTTAAAAGTGATAAACTAACAGTGTTAAATAGAATATATTCTGTTATTTCACATTGACAAATATTACCTTACACAAACCTGAAAGAGCCAAGTTTGATTTTAGAATTCTTGGCCTCCTCAGAGTTTTGCACTAGAATATGATAACACAAACTAGCAGGACCCTGGCCTGGAGCTCATTCTGTTTTCTTCCTTTTTTCAACTCTGACATGTGCCGTAAAGGCTCTTGTACAAATGTGCGGGTACCTCAGCTTGTATAACAACTATTGGTCCATATCTTCCCCTTAATAGCCACCTCTTAGTTACCCTTCAATCCTGGGAGTCTCACAGTGGGAGGGCTGATACTGGGAAAAGTCCTATGTAAGCACTGGAGATAGGATCAAAGCACTGTGAATTGTGAATTACAGCATCCCACGAACTTAGAATGTGGCGGGGGCTGGGTTCCATGTAGGCCTGTTCCTTTGGGCTTATGTTCTCCTTGCACATGTAGAGAGACAATGTCAGAGAAGATTCAGAGCCTAGGACTAGAAGCTGTCTTTCTATATGTGCAGGTGTGTGTTGGGATGGGGAACCCCAGACCCTGAGACCAGGTCTCAAGATCTGTAGTTTCAAAAGTGATCCCAGGAACCAACCATAGGTGGGGAGTGTGAGAAAGTGAAAGACAGCAAAGAGATGCAGCCAATTCAGAGAGTATAAATGAACAGTTGTTAATGTGAGCTATGTGGTTTCAATTTCACTGCGGATCTCCAGGACTTAGTGGAGAATTCACCCCAGAATTTTCTTTTCTAACCAAAAGACAAAGAAGGTGGGTAATTTTTTCACCAGTATGATACATTATTTGTTGAGGGCTGCAGTTGTAGGCATTAATTGTCAATTCTGGCCTGATACATCTGAGCTCCCTCCTGTGACCACAGTAAGCCCTCAGGAAGAATGTCACAGTTTTCCATAAAGCTATTGACCTACAGGGAAGATTTAAATGAAAGAGGACATGGCAGGACGCAGTTAGCATCTGTTACAGCGCAGAATTGGAAAGGACTTTGAGAAAACAGATTCCTTAGAGAGTAATAGTATGGTAGCACAATATGGCCAGTAAAATTTTCATGTTTCTACAAATCAAGATAATTTTTACCTCTACTATTTTACATCTATGGAAATGTGGATACTAGCTAATGCACACCTTCGATCTAGAAGCCACTTCTTGTTAGTAATATATGATTGTATTCCTACTTCTGTTTCTGACATGAATCAATGAACTTATTTCATATGTTTAAGAAAAAGAAACAAATACTGTTTTTATCAATATACCTCCATAAATAGAACCATCTTTCCTCCGTATCCCACATTATGGTGGATTTGGTTTTGGACCTGTAAGGCAGAGGGGCTGGCACTGTGCATTCCTTAAGGTCTTTGCTCATGAACTTTCACTAGTTGGAAAATGTGCACTTAAGAATCTCCTGTCAACAAATTTTACATGCCAAAAACTCATTGCATCCAGATGTACCAAGTAAAAATGTTTCAAATATCAAGGAAAAGTGAAGAAATAAAATAGAATTGGTAAATTAAAAAAAAGAATGTCCTGGGCTTTCACTTTTGACTCAATATCATTAAGAAAGGAATATGTCTAGGAAAAAGGGAACAGTGTGTAACACAAAGCTTTTAACAGATGCTTTACACTTGAACTTGTGCATTTCAATTATTGTTTACTATTAAATGGTTAGTTATATTTTATTTTTGCTGAAAATAATAATTACTGTCGAATTGCTTACATTTCCTATTCTCAGCAGTTTAATTTTCTTTAAATTACTTAATCTAAGAATTTTCATTTTGGTCTCTTCATGCAAGACAAAAATGGGATTTCATTATTTCTGTTAGTAAAGCAACAGATTTTTATCAAATCATTATCTCACCAGGTTTATTCTAATGATGTTGCCACAACACAAACACTTCTTTTAGAAGGGAAGTAATTAGTGAATAACAGATGATAAAGTGTACCTGGAGTCCTTTGGATGAGAGGAAATCTTATTCTAAAATTTAATTTTCACTTGGAAAGGATGTAATAAAAATAACACTCTGACAGACTTTGTCTACTCCTTAGACCAGCTGAGAATCTTGGAATTTGGTTAGATGTAACATAGATTTCCAATGTGATCCATTAACAGTATATTTGGATATACAGTATGTAACATATAATACATGACATACAGCAATATACAGCATGCAATATAAGCCATATAATACATAATTAATATATTTAATAATATATAGCACATCACATGTAACTTATAACACACATATAGATCTTCAGTTTATTTGAAAAACGATATAAAGCAGTTATTGTTCTTGCAGGAGGGGCTACTTTTCTTGGTGTACAAACTTCACTGTGTTTGGAAACAAGTTTGCCATTTTTAACACTTGTGTTATTAAATGCAGGTCAAGTGAAATTATAACCAATTAATGGTGTAATATCTGTCTGGTCCATTGGTTGATAAGCTTGATTTGGTTTCTTGGTTTGAGAGAACTGCTCTGCAGAATTAGGCTTCTAAATATTTTTTATCATTTGTTTTTCATGTACTACTCAAATACTTTGGCATTTGGTGAAATTTCTGTTATATTCTTATACTGCATCCTACTTTAAGGTTGAGAGATTTTTATAATGGCTTTCTAATTTTGTGGAGATTAAGAAAATGCTGATCTTCTGAGGAAAAGTAGTATTGCTTGGAAGGAAAGAACCAGCATAGGTAGCATACCCATCATAAGAAATTATATTAACAATTAACTTAAGGTAAATGGCATAACAAGGTGATATAAGAAATATTAATCAGACATAGCTCTTTGTGCTTCCCTTGATTATTAACTAAGAAAAAATATTTCTATTTGTTGGTCAAGTTGCAAATTATTTTGATTGTTATGGGACAGAACGCCCATAAGTCAGAAATCTGGGAAACAGTAATGCATACCAAATATTCCATATATCTGTCTTATTTCTTAGCCCCATTCAGTTAGAGCCATGTAACTTGTTCTGGCCAACTAAATGTAATCTGTGATACTTTGGGGCTGAGCATTGAAAAGTTAGCCCATGAATACACTCATAGCCACTCCTCTTCCCCTGACCTGTCAGGGAAGGAGGAAAGGTATTTCTGATGATACATCTTTCACAGCATGGGTCCCTGAGTGACTTTATGGAGCAGACCCTCCTCTGACCTGTGAATGGTCTATCTGTCATTCACCAATAAAGTTGTTTGTTATGCCATGAAGCTTTAGGGGTGGTGTGTGACCTTGTCATAAACTAGTCTCTTCTAGATTATATAATTAAATACAGTAATATTAAATATTGCTTTACCCCAAATGATTTTTAGGATGTATGCCATTTAAAATAATTCAACTATTTTAAAATTATTTTCATAGTTCCAGATGGATCTTTTGCAATTTCTTTACGATTTACTCCTATAACTCCTGGGCACTACCCTTGCAAAATTTTGTTGGTGTCAAGCTATGATGTGCGTCTGTATTACGTTGAAGGTGTGGTTGGTGATGAGCATCCAGACACTGGGATTAAATTAGAAACACCCACATTTCAAGCCGTTACCCAGAAAATTCCGATAGTAAGTACAAACTTTTTTTTTGTATTTTTTTTCATTCTCACTGCCACCATCTTAATTAAAGTCTTCCAAACTCTCATCTTGAACTATTATTGATTTCTAAATGCATTATCATTTCCTGTTTGTTTCTCTACATTGAAGTCAGTTTTATTCCTGAATATCAATGTCATTGTGTTACTTACCTGATTAGTGACTTTGTGTAAAAAAATTAACTTAATTTCTTTAACTTATCAAATTCCCACCCCAAAGCTATGCTTCCTGGCTCCACCTAGCAGAGTAATGGACTCTCTGATCACTCTGCTCAAAATTCGGTTGCGATCTTGTTAAGATGGGTTTATGGGCACAAAGAACAATGATTGGCTGTAGCTTGGCTATCTATCACTCAAAGTGATCGTATAGCATAGAAGAAGGTAATATAATTATAAGGAATTTTGAATTTTTTCACAGATAAATCGTCTTTTGTTTGTTTAATTATTAAAGATATAACAGAAATCTGCTCAAAGCACAAAACCTTGCCCTGATGACATATGTAACCTTTGCTATGTAAGCAATCTACAGTCAGAACACTTTTTTTGTGGCCATTTGCTAAGAGTAAAATGTGTAACCCCCCAAAGACCATTTTATCATTTAAACCCTTAATAAGTCCAACAAGGGAATATTTCTTTAGATATGAATAACCCATGGATCAACCTGTTAGGCAAGGCTCCTGTATGACACTGAACAAGCATATGGTCATTCTTGTGCCTCACATTTGCAATTTTGATAGTTGTTCTTAACAAATATGACTTTCAAATGGTGATTCTTAAGAGATATACTAAAAAATGCAATATATGATTTTATGAAAAGCACCAAGAATTAATATGTAGTTCAACTTCATAAATATTATTTCTCTGATATTTATCTATTGTTCTCATGCTTTTTAGACTAATGAAACCAAAAAGGAATGCAAGTATCGTGTGACTATAGAAGGAGAAACATTTGATGGACCTCCTGAAATATCTGTTGCACCAGGAGAAACTTCAGAGTACCCTCTCACATTCAAACCTGTTTTGGAACGTGAGGTTACGGTATGAACTCACTGATACTATTTACCTAGTATTAGTGTGCCAATAAAACAATGTATTACATTAACCTATATAATTTATGGTAAATCTTCTTTTAGATAAGTTATATATTTATGAATTTGATCATTTGTGTTCACTCTGCTTGAAACTCTAATAAATATTTTAATTTGAGGGCTGAACCATTCAGAAAATTGCAATGCCATTGTCTGTCATTATTTGTATCTAGATTACTTTTATATAAAATGCATAAAAAATAAAATCATTGCTCCTATTGTTTTTATTCATTAAGGAAGTTGGTATTTCAGAAGTTAGTTTCTGAAGACACATTTATTTGACCAGGATGTAAACACACATGTACTTGCTATGTTACAGAATGCCTATCCGAACTCTATATTTAGAAAAAGTAAAGAGAAATAATGAGGTTTTCACAGGAAAGTCATCTTAGTCTTTCAGCTGAGGTATTGTACATAAACTAGAAGAGTAAATGGCTAACACCTCTGCAAATGCTCATTTCATTACTCAGATTCAAGATTAATAGGACAGTAGAGGTTGTATGGCATCCAACTGTGACTCCTAAAGAGCTGAAATTTTTTTTTTGTCACAGGGCAAACTTACTGTAGAAAATAAAATAGATGGTATGGAGCATACCTTTACCTTGAAAGGGATTGGCAAAAGACCCGTGGCCTTGGAACACATCATTGCAAACTGTAAAGTGGGGGTCCAAGAAGATAGAACCATAATGGTGCCTAATTATGCAAAGGACTTGGTAATATATCAGGTAAGATTTTTTTTAATAAGAGTATTTTGAATTATATGAGAATTTAAATTATTTACTTATATTTAACTAGGTAAAACAATGACACAAAGAATATTTAGAATTCTACTTTTTATTAGTCTAACAGGTATTGAATTTCATTGCAATTATAAAGCAGTATTAGTTCTAAACAAGTTTCATTTCTAAGTATTAGTATATAATTATAAGACATATTAAAATCTATTTATTTGAGTCATGTGTATTTTTACTTGTAGAAATTATACAAGTAATACAGGGTATTTTCAAAAGAATTTTAAACATGTTTTGAAATTTTAATGTGAAACCTATAAACACAAAATTCCCAAAGTGTATTCTGTCTTTTACCAGTGTAATTAATATTGAGAATGTGAAGAAATGCATAAGTATTTGCATGTTTATTTTTATGGAGTTTTACACTTAGCTCTCCTTGCTAGATTTGTTTCAGCCAATCACAAAATAAATGTTCCACTCCCCATTCCCATATTGATCTACAAATTTTTGTGTGCTCAATAGAATCCTTGAAAGAAGTTTCAAATATCTATCCATCACAGGCACCTGAATTCAGTTTTAGAGGATACTACCAAAGTTTGGACATTCTCTGGATTTACCTTCTGCCTTTTTCCCCCATATATGTATTATTGTATTCATTCATTCATTCATTCATTCATTCATTTTAATTGTTGTTCAAGTACACTTTTCTGGTCTTTACCCCCATCCCAGCCCACCCTCTCAAACTGCCACACCTCCCTCCTGTCTCCACCCCGCCTTGTTATTGTCCATGTGTCCTTTATACTTGTTCCAGTAAACCCTTCACCCTCTCCCCTGAAATTCCCTCTCCTCTCCCCTCTGGTCACTGTCAGCCTGTTCTCTATTTCAGTGTCTTTGGTTATATTTTGCTTGCTTGTTTGTTTTGTCCATTAGGTGAGATCATATGGTATTTTGTCCAAAGGTGGACGTATGGTATTTGTATTTGGACAAATGTTTGTTTCTTTTGTCCAAAGGTGAAATCATATGGTATTTTTCTTTCACTCCCTGGCTTATTTCACTCAGCATAATGCAGTCCAGTTCCATCCATGCTGTTGCAAAGGGTAGGAGCTCCTTCTTTCTTTCTGCTGCATAGAATTCCATTGTGTAAATGTACCATAGTTTTTGGATCCATTCATTTACTGATGGGCACCTAGGTTGCTTCCAGCACTTGCCTATTGTAAATGGTGCTGCTATGAACATTGTGGTGCATAGGTTCTTTTGGATTGGTGTTTCAGGGTTCTTAGGATATAATCCTAGCAGTAGAATTGCCAGGTCAAAAGGCAGATCCATTTTTAGTTTTCTGAGAAAATCCCACACTGTTTTCCTTAGTGGTTGTACCAGTCTGCAATCTCACTATACCTTCTGCTTTTTTTATGATCTTGAAAAATATGTGCTTTGGTTTTATTCTTCTTTCCTTGCTGGATTGAAGATGGAATCAATATTATGAACACAAATCTCTTTCTATATTCTTCTGCTAAAACTCTTCTGTCATCTCTTCCCTTCGGGATGCAGTACATACTCTTCAAAGTGGCTTTTACTGTCCTTGAAAAACTTATCTGCTCAACTTCATCTCTTGCCACTTTTGGCTCCAGCAACACTTAGGCCTTTGTATATGAATATTTCCTTTTGCTACCATCTGGAAATCTCAGTCTAACTCCCCATCTTTCATGTCCCTGTGTTTGTCTAACTCCTTTTCATTGTCTAGGACAAATCCTAGATGACACTTTTTCAAAAATCCTTCCCTATTCTCATAAACCTGGAGTAGATACCATTCATATGCTTCCATGGCATTTTTTCACCTGTTTCACTGTCATACATGCCTTATATTGCTATTGCTTGTTTATTCTTCTCCACCAGATTATAAACTGTGGGAAAAGGGCATGTCTCTCTTATCCATAGTTTTATAACTAGCATAAATCATAGTATCAAGCACATAATAGTGTTTTAAGTTTACTTATTTATTTATTTATTTATTTATTTATTTAATTGTTCAAGTACAGTTTTCTTTTAATCCCATCCCAGCCCTTTCCCCCAGTGCTCCCCACCTCCCTCCCATTTCCAGCTACCTTAGTTTTTGTCCGCGTGTCCTTTATACTTGTTCCAGTAAACCCTTCTTCCCCTTTTCCCCTCAAATTCCCTCCCCTTTACCCTCTGGTCACTGTCAGTCTGTTCTCTATTTGAGTGTCTTTGGTTATATATATATGAAATAAGCCAGGCGGTGAAAGACAAATACCATATGATCTCACATTTAACAGGAACTTAAACAATAAAACAAACAAGCAAGCAAAATATAACCACATAATAGTTTTTAAGGAAGTTTTATTTAATGAACAGATACAATAGTAATTAATATGTGGCATTTAAAACAAAGGAAGGAGGGAAGAAAGGAAACAAGGAAGGAAGGAAGGAAGGAAAGAAGGAAGGAAGGAAGGAGGGAAGGAAGAAAAAAATCATGACTACTTAGACTTACTATTTAAAAATAAAGAAAAAAATATTTTTCTACCACTCCGTTTCCCCTTTCAGAATTGACTGGTAAGCAAGGAATCCTATCTTAAGAGTTTGATGAAAACAAGTTAAAGAAAACTGTAGTTTTATAACATTGGTTATTTTATTTTGCTGTTATGGTGAAGATAATATCTATAAGTTTTTAATACTTTATTCTTCAAAATGAATGCACTGTTTAAAATGTAAGTTTTTTAAGTAATAATTATGCCATATTAATTATATCTAATTAAAAGAAATAGAATTCTTTTTTTCTTTTTTTAAATTAATTTTATTTAGTTATTTTTCAAGTACAGTTTTTTGTCTATTTTTCCCTTCCCAGCCTCCCCTGCCCCTTGCTCCCCACCTCCCTCCCATTTCCATCCCCCTTAGTTCTGGTCCCTGTGTCCTTCCTATTTGTTCCTCCAAATCCCTCCCCCTTTTTCCCCTTAACTTCCCTTCCTTCTCCCCTCTGGTCACTATCCCCTTGTTCTCTATTTCAGTGTCTTTGTTTTTTTTTTTTCTGCTTGCTCATTTGTTTTGTTGTTTAGCTTCCTGTTAAAGGTGAGATCATATGGTATTTGTCTTTCAGCACCTGGCCTAAGAAATAGAATTCTATTCATAGCAAAATTATTCTCACAAACAACAATAATTAAAGTCTATATTTCTATCATTTTAATACACAAGTAAAACTGAAGAACCTGGTTATTTTATGTATAGAGTATACATTTTTAGCACAGCCCATTCTGTAATTAAGGGTAATATCCATTAAATTAATAAAATTTTATTTCATTAAAGTATCAGTAATACCGTTCGTTCATCTTTCCCAGGTCTTCCTAATATGTTTATATTTCTATCCTCAGGGAATTTGCCAAAACTGTTCAACAGTTATTGGTTGACATTGCCGTTGCCTGAGGCTACAATAACAGTTATGACCAACAAGAATTTGGCCAGAAACTTGAAGGGAAGATCTGGGGAATGAGTTGTCCCTGTGAAACGTTCAGGCCACATGCATGTGCAGAGCTGTGCACTTGCCCAGGAAAGATCTGAGAGGATGCCAGTTTTTTCAGTTCTGTCTGACACAGAGGCACTGTGTGAGCTGGAAATGAAGAATAAGGCAGAGTTATAAATAATTACCCAAGTGGTCAAAGTGTGCCACAATACGCTTTTATGATTTATTGTTTCAAGGAATTTAAAGAAATCCATGACAAATTATTCCTAGCCACTAAGCTAATTAAGCAGGGATGTCAGTGGGCACATACTCCTGTTAATGCAGATTTAGTTCAGAAAAGTCACTAAACCACCAAAGAACAAAACACGGAGAAGTAGTGATCTTATTTCAAAAAATGGCTATACTAGCATATATAATGTACGTTTTTCAACAAAAACAGTAAAATTGATGAGGCAAAACAAAAGGAAACAAATGGGAAAGTATGATCCATACACAGGAAAATAAGCAGTCAGTAGAAGCTGAAGGGGCCCACAGTTGGCTGGTAGACAAAGACTTTAAACAAACCTTTATAAATATGTTTAATGAACCCAAAGGAATCTAGTCTGAAGAATTAATGAAAAGTTTCAATAAACAGGCAGTGTCAATAAATATACAGAATAAATTCTGGAGTTGAAAGCTATAGTAAAAGAAAGGAAGTATTTTAATGTGCCCAATAATTTAATTAATATGGGCTCAAAATATTTTCTAATTTCCCTTGGGATTTCTTCTTTGACATGTTGGTTATTTAGGACTATGTTGTCTAAAATTCCACCTATTCAAGAATTTCCAAAATTTGTAAAAAATATTTATTTTTAGAGAGGGGGAAGGGAAGAAGAAAGAGAGGGAGAGAAACATTAATGTGTGGTTGCCTCTCATATGCCCCCTACAGGTGGCTTGGCCTGCAACCCATGCATGTTCCCTGACTGGGAATCAAACTGGCAGCCCTTTGGTTCGCAGGCCCATGCTCAACCCACTGAATTACACCAGCCAGGGCAAGGATTTCCCAACTTTTTTTAATTTTGTATTTCTAGTTCCATTATTGTTAAAACACTACGTATGATGCCAGTCCTTATAAATTTATTGAGGCTTATTTTATGTCCAAAGACATAATCTGTCCTGGAGAATATTCCATGTGTTCTTGAAATATGCTAAAGGGCATCTATGAAAGTCCCACAACTAACATAATACTTAATAAGAAAACATTGAATGATTTTTCCATATGGTTAGGAACAAGATAAGGATTTCCACTCTTGCCACTTTTGTTGAGCATTATACTAGAATGGATTAGCTAGTGTAATTAGTTCAGAACAAGAAATAAAAGGCATCTACATTGAAAAGGAAGAATATCTCTTTGTAGATATCATAATTCTGTAAGTAGAAAAGTATAAGAAATTCTCTAAATATGCTATGAAAATTAATACATAAGTTCAGAAGATTTGCAGGATATAAGATCAATATAAAAAATTCTACCATTTATATATTCACAATAAACAGTCCAAAGTGAAATTAATATTTACAATAGCATCAGCAATAATAAAAATGATTAGGGGCAAGTTTGGCAAATTAAGGGCAAAACTTCTACATTGAAAATTACAAAACATTATTGAATGAAATTAAAGAGATTTCCAATCAATAGAAATATATCCTGTGATCATGGATCAGAAGACTTAATATTGTTATGCTGACATTTTTACCCAAGTGGATATACAGATTCAATACAATATCAAAATCCTAACTGACATTTTTGCATAATTTGTAAAGGTAATCCTAAAATTCACATAGAAATATAAGACACATAGAATAAAGAAAGCAATCTTGTGAAATAAGGAAAAAAATGATGACTCATACTTCCTAATTCTAAAACTTACTACAAACCCTTAACTGCAAAACTATATTAATAAAGAAAATGTGATAGTGGCATAAGGTAGATGTGTAGATAAATGGAATAGAATAGAATAGAATGTCTGGAAATAAATCCTTATAATAGTAGTTAATCAATTTTTGACAAAGATACCAGGAGAATTCAATGAAACAGAAAAGTGTGTTTAAAAAATGGTGCTGAGACAATTGCATAGTCACATACAAAAGAATGAATTTGGACCCCTAAATCATACCATGTGTAAAAGTTAACTCAAAGTGGATCATAGACCAAAATTGAATGGATATAACTAAATATCATAGAAGAAAATATAGCAGTAAATCTTCATGACCATGGGTTAGGCTAAGTAATTATTTTTTAGTATGACACCAAAAACACAAGTGACAAAACAATAAGTAAATTGTACTTCAAAGTTAGAATGATTGTGCTTTAAATGATGCCTTGAAGAAAGTGAAACATCAAACCAGAAAAAAAGAGAGAAAATATCCACATACTATATATCTGATGAGGGCCTTCTTTCCTTTTTTAAAAAAAGATTTTTATTTATTTATTTATTTTTAGAGAGGGAAGTAAACATCAATGTGTGATTGTCTTTCTGGTGTGCCCCCTGCTGGGGACATGGCTTGCAACCCAGGCATGTGCCCTGACTGGGAATCGAACCAGTGACCCTTTGGTTCACAGGCCAGCACTCAATCCACTGAGCCACACCAGCCAAAGAGGGCTTATTTCTGAAGTATGTAAAGATCAAGAATAAAATGACAAGTAATGCAGTTTGGAAAATTTTCAAAGAATTTGAATAGACATTTCTACAAAGAGTACATGCAAATGAGCAATAGGCAGGTGAAAATATATTCCATGTTATTAGTCATTAAGAAAATGGAAATGGAAATCACAGTGAGGTACCACTCCACTAAGATAGCTATAATCAAAATAACAGATAATGAACTCTTTGAGAGAAGATGCAGCAAAACAGGAACCATCACCCTTTGTTGGTGGGAAAGAAAAATGAAATAGCCATTTTGGTAACCAGTTTCAGAAGGCTGTAACTCAAAAGCTTTAACATTTGAGTTATCATATGCCTGAGCAGTTCTACTCCAAGATGTATGTCTGTAAGAAATGAAAATCTATGTGCACTCAAAAACTTGTACATATTTTCATAACAGCATTGTTTATAATAGACAAAAATGGACACAACTCAAACTTTCATCAACTTATGACTGAATATATATGATATGCCATATTGTATAATTTAATACCATTTATCAATAAATGATGTACTGATATGTATCATAATATAGATGAACCTTGAAAACACTAGGCTAAGTGAAAAAAGCTAGTCAGAAAAGACCACATATTGTATGATTTCTTTTCTGTGGATTGTTCAGAATAGGCAAATTTGTAGACCCAAAATAGATTAGTGTTTGGGCAGTGGAGGGTGGCAAGATATAAATACTCAGTGTGCTGAAAGTTGGGTTTAGCTATAGTTGTGCACATATGTTGCTTAAATATTCTTTATATGCTCTATTTATATTGGTGTAGAAATTCATTGAAATGGTTCATCCTGTATACATTGAATTGCATAGAGAAATGGTCTATAAAAGATATCTAGATTGTCCAAGCATCAGTGGATCTTGCTACAAGTAGCCACAGAAAATAAACATTGTGTTTTGTAAGAATCTTTTTCGGTCTATTTTTTCATAGGTCCCCTATTTTTCTTTTATTGTAGGTAACATTTTTGGCTTGCTTTTTATTTAAAAATGAATAGTGTTAACGAATGTGTTTAAATTCCATTTTTCCTATGCTTTTCGCTTGTTATACTGATTTCATGTAAATATTGATATATAATTCTTGGTTTTGAATTCTCTTTTCCAGGTATCTTCAAATCTTCCAATGCTGTGGGGAAAAAAACAGATCACCATAGAGCCTGCTGATAGCGTTCCATATGTTGTACACATAAAGTCTTTGAAAAGTGGAATATTCAGAGGTAACCAAACCATTAATAAAATATTTTTAACTATCACAGTAGTACAGATATGTGAACAGAAGATATAAAAATGTCATTTACTTTTTCCCATTCTAATAATTGACCCAGAGGGAAATGGAAGTTTTCCATTTCAGTCATTACCTTTCTAAATAATCAGAGCTTTGGGGCCCACATTTTATGTCTAGTGCTATGATTTCTTGGCCATTTATTGGAATTTATTTGTGGGGCAAATTCTTAAAAATAGAAATATTTAATTGAGGGAATTGACATTTAAAACTGTGATACTTTCAAATAGTTATACCAATTTATGCGCCAGACAGTGTCCTATGAGAATGTCTGTTTATAGGACTAGATATAATTAAAACATACATGCACTTAATTGATACGTGAACAATAAGTTAAAATCTTTGGTAGATATGAAGTTTTCTTAGTGTGTGTCTAGCAAAGCATTCATTTATACAAATTACCCTGGTGGTCCCTGAGCAGAATTGCTTGCTTGGAAATGGGGGTAAAGGTTAGTCTTATAAGCTTTTTCAGGGAGAGGTGGTGAAAAGTATACAAGAGTAATATGGAATTTGTCCTTCAATGCGTGTCCACCTTGTATAAATGGATTTATATGTAAAAGTTCTCAATTAATACACCAGTGGTAATTATGTTGTTTGTTCATCACCTAAAATGTAATACAATTAGATGAGTGGTATGAAATTTGGAAAAATGTAGAAAATATTTAGAAAAAATATATTTGAAAAACATTGCAAAAAAAAAAAAGAGTAATATGGAAGGACAGAGGGGCTGTGACTCATCAAAGGGATAAGATATCCTATTTGGAAGAAAATTAAATGCCCCATGGTGGTTGGATCCTGCTGAGGAAATCATTGTAATGTAGGTATACAGATACTAGTTAGACGTATAGAAAGCATACACCCAGTAGCAATCTTGTATGCTTCCAGTATAGAACTAGCCTCTCATCCCTGCTTGCCTCAATAAAGAATGTTTTAGGAGAGGGTCTATATCTAGCATAGAAGTTATAGAAAGCTACACCAAAGAAGAAAGTGTAGAGTAGACTGGATGGCAATCCCATTAACAAGCAGAAGGGAAATTTGAGAATGGCAAACAATGACCCAGTTACTACCACTGTAATAGACTGTGCTGTGAGGGAAGAACCAACCTGCCCATCCCCACACTCTGCTTGACCTCAGATTTCACCACCGGCGTAGTTATTAGCATCTTTAGAAACCTCCCCATCACTTTGCAGACATTTGGCTTTACAAAGCCCATTAATAATTCTCCACGTGATAGGTAGATCTTGAGCTATAGTGAGCGTATTCCAAGCATTTCAGTGAAGTACCATATTTTGTCATATTTTTGTAATTCAGGTTAAAATTGGTTTTAAGAAATATAAATTTCACTTTCATTTTAATCTTCAAATGCTAATTCTAATGTGTTTTTTTTTAGTTTTAGGATTTTAACTCTTTGCCATTATTTTTGATAAATGAAATAAATCTCAGTTTCATTTTGTATAAAAGGCAGTGAGTTCTATGTCTGAGAAGGAACATAAGAGAAACCTCAAACTGGACCGTTGTTGAATTAGCAATGTTTATGACTACCTTAAACAAAACAAAGACCCTAGTCTCTGAATCAGACTCTTAAAGTTATAGAAATGAAGCTAAGAAAAATTAAATAATCAGACTTAATGTGTTTCTTCATATAGTAATTTTTTTTGTTGGATTTGGCAGCATTTCTGAGGCCATAAAATTTCAATACATAGTTTCACTAATCAGATACGGATTCTTCCTGTGTTAGTTTGAAGGCCATTAGCCAGAGGAACGTGGGGACATGAAAGGCAACTCAGGGTATGTTGTAAAGTGAGGATAAATTAACAACTGTTGCTGGTTACAAAGAGATTTTGCAGGCTTCATTATTTTGAAAAATACTTGCAAAATATTATCATAATTGTTCTTCCCAGGGTGATCCCTTAGAATTGAATTAATGTTGCCATTGTGATGTGGAGAAACTGAGCCTGTAAAGAAGGCTAATCCCATTTTTATTGACGTTACTATCAGAAGACATCAACGATATTTTAAGTAGTGCAAATGTAATTCCTTCTGAACAGCTGTTAATCTGATAGAATATAAAGAAAAGTAGACTAGAAAGTATATGAGAATGTTCCTATTTGTGCTGTTGAAAGAAGTATATCAGTGTGTATCAGTGGTCTTTAAAAGATCACTTTGTGGTAATTTTCAATTCTGTTTTTATTATATAACAATTATTCCCAAAAAGTCTGTAATTGGGGAAGCCCTGATAAGCATTGTAGTTATGAACAAAACTGACATTCAACCAGTTATGCTCTGGTAAAATACTATAATAGATGCTTTTCCTTATAGGTTGGCGAATATTCAATTGAGCTCTGCTATAACACAACTCTTGCCATTCTAACTATTGTAGCTCCTCCCCTGCACCCCTGGACTTCTTGACAATCGAGCAGCAGCTAAAGCTTTAAACACATCATGATGCCACAGGATTTTGATACTATATTCTCCCCGATTGGTCAGAGCTGAAATGTAGGCTTATTCATTATTTTTAATCTTCCCACTGGATACTAAAATAGATGATACATCTTTTTGAGTCCTAAGAGTTCCATCTGGTTAATGGAAATCGATATCCATAAATCATCTCAGTACAAGATGCACTCTGATGTACTCAAAGTGTATGTATAGCACTGGGGAGTGTTGTAGTGGGAAATATTTATTATTAAGACTCTTACCTAACAATAGGAGTCTTAGAGGAGTTCTTAAGGGATAATGGCTTTGATCTGGACCTCAAAGGGTGAGCTAAGATTTATCAGCCCATTGGTGGGGATGGCATTCCAGCAGAGGAAACAATCATATTGTAAACACAGAGAAGACACTTTCTGTAATTAATGAATAGAACAGTGTGTCTGGACTGTGTGTGTGCAGCAGGAAGGCAGAGTGACATACAGTTAGAAACACAAGCAGACTTTGTTGGACAGAGTTTTGTTTTACTTCTTATTTCACTGGGAGCCATTGAGGATTACTGAGAGACCTGAATCAACTTTTCAGAAAGAGAAATCTGGAGGTAATACATGAGAGACATGAGGGGCAGGGTGAGAGAGGGCTATCATATCTGGGAGCTTGTTTTGCAGACTTTAGCAATATCTCTTTGATCAATTCTTAAGATTAGCTTGTGTTTTTTCCCAGAAGCAAAGCCTGAGAAAAAGATTTAATCGCAAGCAGTTTATTTGAGAGCAGTTTATTTGATCACAGGAAGCCCTCTAAGAAAATGGGGAACTATGGCAGGTCCTCAAATAACATGGTTCTATTCAATGTTAGTCCTTTTGTTATAACATTGATGCTCTGCCATAAGGATATTTCTCCTGTTTATATCAATTAGCCTATGGTAATACTGTTTTTGTTATATGTTGTTCCACTTAAAGTTGCAGAACCTATCAATGGTATTCAGTGATGACTTACTGTAAGATGCTGAAGGGAGAAAGTCAATAAAAAGTAAGCCAGATATCAGATTACCCCTGAGACATGGGGAACCTCACTGGGAACCTTCTGAGAGAAATGTCACACCAAAGGGCAAGGAGGTCGGGGCATTCGTTCACTAACTCCTGTCCATCCTTGATTCAAGTTTGCTCTTTGGGCAGTGAGTCCCCACTGAAAAAGAATCATATGGAACCACTGGTGTGTAAAGGATCTCTCAGCAGAGGGGATTTTCATGGGATACTGGGAGTATGTACTCTAGTGAGTGTGGTAGCATATTGATCAGTAGGTAAAAATTTTGAGAAATGGATGGATCTGGAATTTTTACATCAGTGAAAATTGCAGTGACTTGCAATTGGGTTTCAAGTGTGCCTGTGTAGAACTTCAAATTTGAATGCCCATCTGGCCATGGAACAGAAAGCTAGGATTGACCTTTCTTATATGAGAGTAGGGAAATACCCAACTCAGCCAGTGATAGTGGAATAAAAAACAGAAGGGCACTTTTAAGAGAAATAAAAAAGGAAAACGATGCTTGAACAGCTTGGATTTCCAGGGAGTCAAACTCTGAGATGGAAGATTAGCATTCAGGACATTTATTGGCAAAATGTGTTGTGATCAATACTTGTGAAAGGAAAGTTAAAAAAGTATGTTGGCCACAGAGGGAAGCTGAGCTTCCATATGAGCCCAGTGATGGGTTCATTCAACTCATGGAGGCCTCTGAAGCTAAGATGGCCTTTCAGAATTGCCCCAAGTTGAGAGAAGAGGACTGGGCCTTTGATACTGCTGTGTTGGTAAGTCATTGAAAATGGGCACATGTAGAAAGAGGTTTGACCTTGGACAAAGCTTCCTTCTTTTAAGCAAGGCGATTCCTAAAGAGGGCTTACCTGATTAATGGTCATCTTCCAGCATCATTCTTAGTAGCTACAGAAATAAGTCCTTCATTTCTGAAAACAGATATGACTGATGCTGCAGAATGTCCACTGCAGCTGCATTTGATGAAAGTTGAATGTGGAGAGATAAGGGGAAAAGGAGAGTAAACTGTGCAATACTTTGGATACTAAGCAGCTCTAAGGCCGGTGATACCATTAACTGTGAGAGAGGAACCATCTGTAGGCTAGATTTACTAGTTAGGGAGGCAAAGCCAAGTTTTACCTTGATTTCAAAATTATCATTCTACATCAAGCAACATTAGAAAAATGGAAAAATAGTGAATCAGTCAGCCTGGATATGAAAATACAGAACTGCAAAGGAAAACAAACAAACAAAAACACTGTGTGAAGGTATGGCAGAAATAATGTGTTAATGACTGAATGCATTAAAACATGGTGGCAAGTTCTCTCCTTAATAGCCAGAAAGCAACCTTTTTGTTTTGGGTAAATATTAGAATGCAAAAAAGCTAATATTACTTTCCATCATTACAGGATTAGTAAGTAACAAATTATACAACTGTAATAATGGCTTTTGCTTATTTGTAGTAGTGAAATGTGCAATGAAATGTCCTTTTGTCTGAAGTAGAAGCTTTATTTTTTGTATTAACAATATTTAACCCTTTTGGGGTGGTTATGGGCATTGAATGGGAGTGTATGAAAAGTGCTTATCTAGTAGGTACTCAATTAATGTTTATTACTCTTATTTAGTACACTAACTCCCTTTTTTTTTTAATTTGCTAACACCATATAGGCATATGGGGGGAATTGGGGGCTTCTTTTGTCCCCACTCTGTCCTGCTTTGTCTCAGTGAATATGCCAAGGAGGGCACCATGAAAAACTTGGCTGAAAATAAATTTGGATCTTGCTGACTTATTCCCACCATCATTGTGGACTGCTGCCTGGTTGTACTCGCATACAAACCAGTCAGATGCCACTGGTCTTTCAAAACAAGTATTGGTGGCTGTAAAGCATTTTCATTCACTTGTAGGTGAATGAAATGGTTTGCAAAAGCAAGGCCTTGAGGCACTGGGGAGAGAACAAAGCAGTTTTGCTTGCGCCTCTCATACTTCTTTGGGCTTTTCTCTTTGCTTTTACCATCTCTGCTTTCCCAGGTAGGCCATGCTCTGATGTTTCCTCTTGGCTTTAGCCGCAGTCAGGATGGTGTTACCTTGAGGGCTTGTGAGCACTAAACCTTTTCTTTCTGCCCCTGAACCCTGAATCAAAATAAGTATTAATTCTTTTCTCAAGTTGCACTCAGATGATTGGCTGGAGATCAGTTCTTTTGTGTTAACAGATCAGTGAGTGATTGTTACCAAACAGAGGTGGGGGGGGGCAATATTTGGCCCACCTAGGGATGCCAAAAACTGCTACAGAACAGCAGGGTCCCCTTCAGAGGACAGAATACTAACATCTACTATGCTCTTCTGTCTGCCGCCAATTGGAAAGACATCTCTCAATGCCAGAGATTGTGAAAAGGAAACGAAATGTTTCTTTAATGCTATTCAGGCCTAACGCCTCCACTAAAATATCAAAGTCCTTTAGGTTGTACACCTACACACACACAGCTCTCACTTCTCCCACTGTCCCAACTCCGGGTACCGTAAATCAGGAAAAGAGCACACGTCTGTGTTGCAGGCCGCCGGTACCGTCAGCCGTGTCACCATGCAGGCAGGATCTCTCTCTCTAGTTATTCCAAAAGTCATATGGCACCCTCTCATGATCCACTGGCAAGAGTTCTTTGTACCCAGTTTCAGTCAAGTCTCTCCTGCTTTCCAGGCCACGTGGCCAAAGGGGGCACCCCAAAGCTGCGTGGGCCTCTTCTACCAAAGCTGCAGGGGTCCACACTCCACCAAAAGCACATGTCTTTCTTCTTCACCTGGCTGCAGGGATCTCCATTCTGGCAAAGCTGCATGGTTTTCCCTTTCACCTGGGAAAGAGGGGGTCTGCACCCTGCCAAAACCACATGGCTTCCTCTTTCACCTCACCAAGAGGGGGTCCTCACGCTACCCAAAACCGCATGGCTCTCCCCTCACCTGGCCAAGAGGGACCCTTAATTTACTGAAACCACGCGGCTGCCCCCTTCAATGGCTGCCGTGTCTGGGTTTTAAATCCTCGCGCCAGTCTTCCTCTGTACCCCTATTTCTGACTCCTCCCATGATCAGTTATACCTGCCAATATTTCTGTATTATTACCAGTTTACTGGGCTGCCATCATGAGTCTGGGCTGGTATGGCCCCATGTCCTGGAGCCAATCTTCTCCAAGCTCCCACGCAGGCACTGTAACTTGGGGGACCTGCCCCCAGTTACATCTTGGGGGAAGTGACTTCATCCCCCTAGCTCCAAGCCTGGCCACAGCCATTTAACATATCCAAGTGACCGCCAAAGGTTATAGATATGTTAAATGACCATGCCATGTATTAGCTGCAACGCTGTGGCTATACAAAACAGCCCTGCATGTTCCTGCTCCATGTGTCCCTTCCCCCAACTCACACCTGCAGGGGGAAGGGGTGAGGACATCTTATATGTCTCTCCAATATTCCTATACACTTTGAGTTCTGGACACCATCCCAAATCTTTTTTTGGGCCCCTCACCTTGGCTGCACCCTGTATCATGATGGCACATACCGCTTTTTCTGCCTTTATACAGGGGTGCTCAATCCTTTGACTGCCAGGCCAGCATTGGCCCCCAGACCAACACCTGGCATACAGCAGCAGGTATCTAGTCAGCATTGAATGGAAGAAGCAATACATTATAAAACTGTAATTGTTTCTAAAATATTTTTTAACTTATTTATTAGTGAGTAATAGTATGGTCAAGGAAGATTTACAGACTTGGAGGAGAGTAAACATTAGAAAACTGCATAAGCTCTGTTGAGCTGGAGAAAGGCACCCCTATGATTCCAGGGTTTGCCATGAGGCCCATATTTCATCAGCACAAGGCACCCTGGGAATTCTTGCATGTATGTTAGTTCTCCCTGGGAGTGCAAGGCAGGCTGTAGATGCTCTATTGAATATAAATTCAGGTTGGTTTTGGAAGAAGGCTCTAGTGGCTGATTAATTCACCTATGATATTCTGGTGAAAATCTTTATATTAGAAATTTGCACTATGCAAGATGTATATAACATTGTTATTGAGAAGATAACACTTTTGTATCTCTCCTCCCCCCTCCTTCTCCCTTGGATCGTTGTCTGTGCAGGGGTTTGGCACTCTAAAGCCCTGTGTTGTTCAAGGGTCAGTTGTGTACATTTTATCATAAAAGTTAGGAGATTAAAAAGAATGGGAGTTGAGCTATATGATACACAGAATAAAGACAGATGTGGCCACAGCACTGGTTTTGTTTTTGTTTTGAAATTTTTTAAATCTCTGTTCTTTATCATTTACAATCAGGGGTGTCCAACTTTTGGTGTCTCTGGGCCACACTGGAGGAAGAAGAGTTGTCCTGGGCCACACATTTAAATACATTGTGGCACATAATCACACACAAAAAATTCCCATAACATTTTAAGTAAATTTACAGTTTTGTGTTGGGCCACATTCATAGCCATCCTGAGCCGCATGGGGCCTGCGGGCCACAGGTTGGACACCCCTGAACATAATTTTATTTTTCCACTTTGCTTTTGAAGGAGAAATAAGAGAGTTAGATTTGAGGTTAAAGAAATAAAAAAATAGAAGTAAGGGGGTGGTTAGCAAGAGATTCCATAGACTTTCATCTTTAGTCTTGCTACTCAGATTTTGTAGGATAGGATATTAGAGAAACAAAGCAATGGAAATTCATTTGCTCATGTGTAATATAATGTGCATGGCCCAAATACTTATGAAAAAACT
Source organism: Artibeus jamaicensis (assembly GCF_021234435.1). Classification (NCBI taxonomy): domain Eukaryota; kingdom Metazoa; phylum Chordata; class Mammalia; order Chiroptera; family Phyllostomidae; genus Artibeus; species Artibeus jamaicensis. The sequence goes on along the minus strand of NW_026522028.1, from coordinate 739,190 downwards.
TTTTGATGAAATGGATGTTCCTCCAAGATATTCACAAGTTGACAAAAGCTCAGCCCTACAGATGTTTTTCTTAACAGTGTACCTCATCAGCTATAGTCAGTGGTGAAGCATGAAGCCAGTGCAAGGAACGGGGTGGGTGTGAGGGACCCAAGTGCAAAGAGGTCAAAACTTTGTCAAGTTTAACTGTTGCCATGGAGACTTATTTTAGGAGGTTTTCTAAGGGATAAAATAGTTCAGGTGATCATTGAGCAGTATCTGAGACCTATTGCTTTAGATCAAATTAAATGTTTTAGAAGCATGAGTGATTTTGCTATTTTGTCAATCAGAAAGCTGTTTATTCTGTGGTATATTTGGTGATATTTAGACATAACTTAATGTACCATTTCCCCTACTCTGTGTCAGGAAAATATATATGCCTTTGCTACTAATGACCTTTGTGACCTGGAGTAAGTTGCCAACCTTCTCTACAGCCCAGGTTGCTCAGCTTTAAAATAAGTCTAATCATTAATTAACTCATGTCTATGAAAGGAGTTAAATAGATAATGAATGAGAGGCATTTAGCATATGCAGAGCATAGAGTGAGCATTCAATAAATGGTTTTGCATTATTTTTTTAAAAGATTTTATTTATTTATCTTTAGAGGGGAAGGGAAAACGAAAGGAAGAGAAATATCAATGTATGGTTGCCTCTTGTGCATCCATTGCCAGGAACTGGCCTGCAACCCAGGCATGTGCCCTGACTGGGAATGGAACTGCGATCCTTTGGTTCGCAGGCCCACGCTCAATCCACTGAGCTACACCAGCCAGGGCAGTTTTTCATTATTTACCAAAGAAAAACCATCAATATAAAATAGCTTTGCTCATTCTTTAAACTTGAGTCTTATATTCACATTTCACAAGATAATGTGAAATTAGAGAAAAACTATTCCTAATTTTAGAAAATGGCCTGTATATTGAAAATGTTTATTTTCTTGATTGTTAAAACAGCATTTTGAAAAACTAGCCACTCAAAGTATTTAGCAGATAAAAAAACTTCATTTGTCAAAATACAAGCTTAAGCTATTGAAAGTATAATTGCTATAATTATTATTCCTATTAGAATTTTTTGTAACTCTCTCTTCAGACAAACTGAGAATCTTTATTAAATCTTAGATAGCTGCTTTTGCTCACTGCTATTATTTTTGTTGTACATATAGTGTTTCCAAAGCTATCTAATAATTTTCCTGTCACTCTGAGAAACTCAAGCACCAACAATCGAGCTTTTCTTTACTCTTGTCCCCTTTTGGATCAGAACAGAGGAGTATAGGGAACAAAGTAAGCACATGTACATATACTGTGGAAGAGTTATCTTTTGAGACACATATTCTTCTCATAGTCAGTACTTACTGCATTTGGTTTGGTGGTTCATTGCTGGTTCATTTGACTACTTGTGTCTTCTACTGTAGCTAAGTGATAACCAAAAATAAAGATGAAACTTTAAAATGTAATTTTTAGAAATAAAGTTATAATTCCATTGCCAAGAAACATGTTTTTCTCAAGAAACATTAAGTAAAAATTAGTGACTAGTTCTGAGTAAGATACATTAAGTGTCCTTTCAATGAAAACATAAACTACTAAATAGACCTGTAATCCCATAGTTCTCATCATCCATTTCCTTTTTGTAAAGGTATATATATTTAATTTCTCATCTTGGTCTGTAATATATGGTCTTGTTATACTCTTATAGGGCTTTTGAATTGTTTTAAAATGCTTGTCCAATTTCTCTTTGTGAAGGAATAAGAAAAATGTAATAATGTTGTTAGAGGAAGAAAATATTCTAAGTAAATAAATGGACAACTGAAATGTATACTTTTAATTCTTGAGAGTATTTCTTAGTGTTTGAAGTATTGATTAGGTTTTTTGTTCTGTGCACACCTATTGTTTAACATATGCAGGTTTATCTAAATAACAATTTTAACAGAATTGTTTCCTTAATTTCCTTTCAAATTGTTCATTGATAATACATAGGAATTTAACTTGTTTTGTGTGTTGATTTTGTATCTAGCATATTCTACTGCTGAATGCATTTATTAATTCTCACTTTTTTGTATAGAGTCATTAAAATTTTCTATGTGTAAGATTGTATCAACTGTAGACAGAGATGATTTTACTTTTGCCTTTCCAATTTAGATGTCTTTACTACTGTGTCTCGCATAATTGCTCTGGTTAGAAATTCCAGTACTATGTTGGATTGAAATGACAAAACTGGACATCCTTGTACCAATCTTAAAATACTTTGAGTTTTCCACCATTGGGTATAATGTTAGCTGTAGGTTTCTCATGTATGGTCTTTATCATTTTGATGAAGTTCTCTCCTAGTTTTTAATTTTTTTAATCATGAAAGGCCTTTGAATTTCATCAAATACTTTTTATTCATTAGTCAAGATGATCATGTGGTTTTTTTTCCTTCCCTCTGTTAATGTGGTATGTTCCACTGATTGGTGTTTGTATGTTGAATCACTCTCCACTCATTTAGTTTTCTGAAAGCTGATACAGTTCTATTGTTTGTCACATTTTCTTAATTATCTTAAGAAAGCTCTTCAAAATTATCATTTCATTGGGGATTTTGAAAAAGTTCTCTTGAACTTCCCACTGAATAATTCTATACCACAATCAGATTGAATTCTGCTATTACAATTTAGAATTTATGTTTGACTTTGCACTTATTAGTTTTGGGCTAGAGCAACTTTAATATCTGACACCTAACTTTCATTTTAGAAAACAAATTCCTTACTGATCCAACATCTTGTACTTATGTGTTGTAGGTGAACTTGCATTTTTCATTAAAAATGGTCAAGATGATGATTCTGACAATGACTCAGTTCCAGAACAAGATCAAGATCAACAGCAAATTCAAAATCAAGCTGTAGTACCTGTTCTTTGGAAAACAATGTCAGAAATATACCAAAAACTTGATGAGGAAGACCCAGGTAAATTTATTATTATGGAGAGTTTCATGACCAGTATTCATAAATTGGTTTGTGAGTAGATACTTTACATTCATGATACAAATGTGAGTTGTATATATTTGTAATACCAATGTGCATTGTATATATTTGTCAGAATTTTATTATATTGTCTCAGTATTAAATTTATGTAATTTAATATCTGGATTGGATTTGCTATAAACATGAATAGATTATGATCCTTCAGCTCAAAGACAGCCTACTCTTTCACAAGTGAAAAACTTGTTATTTTCTGTTATTAAACAAAAAACAGCAGTACATTTCTGATGAAATATTAATGAGTGTATTATTTTAACAGCATAATATGCTTTTTTTTCAATATAGGATGTATAACAATCTTCCTCATGCAAAAGAAAGTAGATGCTATTGGTTCCCCTCCATATATTATAAAACTTTATTTGCATGTTATTAAACATATATTTTTATTAGAAATTAAAGAGAAAATGACATAGCAGAGTGTGGGGACAGACAGGGCAGATTTCTGGGAGAATAAAGAGAATGAATTTTCTTATGTGTGAGTAGCAACAGGGACATAAGAGTGCAGTAGAGAAGAATAGATCGACAGCAGCAAAATTGTGGAGGCAAAGGTATCTTAAAGAAGAAATATTTATTAAATAAATTTCTATTTAGCCAGATTCTTCAGAGAAACAGATACCACCATAATATTATAATGTAATGTAATGTGATATATTATAAAGGGAGATATTTTAAGGAATCAGCTTACATGATTGTGGAGACTGGCAATTCCAACATCTGTAGGCCAAGAGAGCAGGGTAGGAAATTAGGTGCAAGTTGCTGTTGTAGGATCGTGTCCAGATTCCACACCAGGCAGCCTGCAAGTTCAGGCAGGTTTTCCATGGTACAGTCTTAACTCAGAATTGCTTCTTCTTCAGATAATCTTAGTTTTGCTCTGAGGGCCTCCAGCTGAATGGAGGAGGCTCACCCACGTTAGAGAGGGTAATCTCCTTTACTCAAAGTCTATCAATATAAGTGTTCATCACACTGAAAAAAAAAAACACTTTCACAGGAGCATCTACACTGGTGTTTAACCAAACCACTGGACACCATAGCCCAAATTGACATATACAATTACCCATCACAGAGTACATGGATTAAGAGAGATATTTAGGCAATATTTGAATATTTAGGCTTTGAGATGGAAAAGCAGTTGGAGCCAGGTAGGCCACTGCAAGAGTAAATGGTGTTTGAAGTGAAGAGAGCAACATCTTTTATGTTAGTGACGTGGATACAGAAATACCACTGAACATGGAAAACATTTTAGAAGCTACTATTAGATGACTGTATTGAGAAAGAAAAAGAAGGGATTGATTCCAAAATGTAGCAAAGGTTGTATCTTGGTGAATAAGAAAATATTAAGATAGAAATTTAGAAGTGTGTTGACTTTGTTAAATTAAGATTTGTTAAGTAGCCCCAGAGGTGTCAGATGGTGGTGACTCAGAATGCCCCAGATGACTACAGGGGAAAGTGAAATAGAGAAGTTCCTTATCACAGGTCCTGGAGGGTGTACTCTAGAGGCCTCTATGGACAAGGGGAGAACAAGCAGGGTACAGGTAGAGAGGAAGGAAGGACCTGGTGACATGCCTTTATTAGGGTCTTTGGGTGGAATGCTTTGGGGTTCCCAGACTAAAGCCAGATTGGTAGAGCCTTGCCTGGTGTGTCTCAGTTGGTTGAGCATCTTCCCACGATGTAAAAGGTTGCTGGTTCAATTCCTGGTCAGGGCACATACCTGCATTATGGGCCTGGTCCCAGGTTGGGGTGCTTTTGAAAGGCAACCTATTGATGTCTCTTTCTCACATTGATATTTCCTTCTCTTTCTCCCTCCTTTCCCCTCTCTCTAGAAATGAATAAATAAAATGTTTTTTAAAAACTTAGAAAGCCACATTGGTTGATTCAAACCATAAAGAGGGAGATGTTGGTAAGCTTCCCAGGAGGTCTTATCTAATGAGCACACAAGGAGATCATCCTGGGAGGTTGGGGAGAGTACTTAGCATATGGGTGGTTATGGGAGGTATATTATGAGCTGGGCTGTTTTCTAGGTTATGCACTTGTTGGAGGGGCTAGTGTCACTTCAGGGCCCCTACAGGCTGCTTGGTCACACAGAACAGATGCAGAGGCAGTAATATTATGGAGTAGTTTATTTAAACTCAGCAAGAAGAAATAAGTCTGGGACATTATGCTTAGCACAGTTTTGTATTTCCTGATTTTAATGTGATATTAAGCCATTTACATGGCAATATTTAGTCATCAGTTGAATATTTTGAGCTGAGACGAGGTGAAAATGCTTTCTCCAGTTGAAATCATGCAGGGGAGGCAAAGAACAGAAGCCTGTGCTAGATAGATTATGCTAAAAGTTAAACCCTTATCAAAATCTAGGGCAGAAAAACCATGAAGGTAAACGAGATAAAAGTGCTTAGTAGAATTTGAAAGAAAATCAGAATATTGTCATGTCATATTAATGGAATCAGATGGAATGCTATCTAATTTGAACAATCTAAACTGCATGATGACAGGTTACAAGGTAGATTAAGACCTAGGAAAAATGCATATAGTAACATTACAGTTATCCCCAGTTCTTCAGACAGGCCTTCCCATATCACTGTTTAGACACAATTCGCCATTTTATCACCTGTAATAACATGGATGTCTTTCATTGCTCAGCAGTATATTTCTTTTCAGTTAGGGAAGTTTCGGTTATGTGAAATGAGTAGTATATTCTGGAGATCTGATGTACAACAATGTAATTATAGCCAACAATATGATAGTGCATGCTTAAAATTTGCTTAGTAGATCTTAAGTATCTTCACCTCCTCCAACTTTTTAGTTGCTAATTTTGTAAGATGATGGATATGTGAATTAGTTTGAATGTGGTGATTATTTCAAAATGTATATAAGCCCTGACTGGTGTGGCCCAGTGGATTGAGCTCCGGCCTGCAAACCAAAGGTTTGTTGGTTCAGTTCCCAGTCAGGGCACATGCCTGGGTTGTGGGTCAGGTCCCCAGTAGGGGGCACTGGAGAGGCAAACACACATTGATGTTTTTCTCCCTCCCATTCTTCTTCCCTTCCCTCTGTCTAAAAATAAATAAATAAATAAATAGTCTTTAAAAATTTTTTTGTAAAAAGATCAAAATGTATATCAAACAAGTGGTACACCTTAATTATATATAATTTATACCTCAATAAAGCTGGAACAAAAAACAAATGAAAATACCTAAATAACAATTTTTTTACCTTCCAAATAAGGAAACCTGAAATATAATGGCAACACCCAGTTATTAATGATAAGCCTAAAGAGATCATCTTGTACATTGTAATGGGAATTTCAATTGATAAAAATTTAAAGAGAGCATTTACAATATGTTTATTTATTTATTTTCTTTTTTAAAAATATATTTTATTAATTATGCCATTACAGTTGTTCTATTTCCCCCCTTCATTCCCCTCCACCCTGCACACCCCTCCCCCACCATTCCCCCCCTTTAGTTTATGACCACAGGTCTCAAGTTCTTTAGATTCTGTATTTCCCCTACTATTCTTACTATCCCCCTATCTATTTTCTATCTACTGTCTATGCTACTTATTTTCTGTACCTTCTCCCCCCTTCTCCTCCTCCCACTCCCCTGTTGCTAACCCTCCTTGAGATCTTCATTTCTATGGTTCTGCTCCTCATCTAGCTGTCCTCTTAGTTTGCTTTTGTTTTAGGTGTGGTTGTTAATAACTGTGAGTTTGTTGTCCTTTCACTGTTGATCTTTCTTATCTTCTTTTTCTTAGGTAAGTCCCTTTAACATTTCGTATAATATGGGCTTGGTGATGATGAACTTCTTGAATTTGATCTTATCTGAGAAGCACTTTCTCTGCCCTTCCATTCTAAATGAAAGCTTTGCTGGATAGATCAATCTTGGGTGTAGGTCTTTAGATTTCATGACTTGGAATACTTCTTTCCAGCCCCTTCTTGCCTGTAAGGTCTCTTTTGAGAAATTCACTGACAGTCTGATGGGAACTCCTTTGTAGGTGACTGTCCTCTTAGATCTTGCTGCTTCCAGGATTCCCTCCTTCTTTTTAATCTTGGCTAATGTAATTGTGATGTGCCTTGGTGTATTCCTTTTTGGGTCCAAAATCTTTGGGACTCTCTGAGCTTCCTGGATTTCCTGGAAGTCTATATCCTTTGCTAGATTGAAGAAGTTCTCCTTTACTATTTGTTCAAATAAGTTTTCCATTCATGGCTGTTCTTCTTCCCCTTCTGGTACCCCTATAATTCGGATGTTGGAACGTTTAAAGATGTCCTGAAGGTTCCTAAGCCTCTCCTCAGTTTTTTGAATTCTTGTTTCCTCATCCTTTTCTGTTTGGTCTTTTTTTTCCTCCTTCTGGTCCACTTCCTTGATTTGAGTCCCAGTTTCCTTTCCATTACTATTGGTTTCCGGTGCATTTACATTCATTTCAATTAGTTTACCCTTCACATGTTCCTCTAATTTGTGACTAAAATCAACTAGTTCTGTGAGCATCCTGATCACCAGTGTTTTGAACTGTGTATCTGAAAGTTTGGCTATTTCTTCCTTGCTTAGATTTATCGGCTCTGGGGCTCTGAGTTGTTCTCGAGCCATATTTTGATCTGTTCATACCTGTTAGGTATGAGGAGCGGAGCCTTAGTTGTTCACCAGGGCAGGGCCACCTAGGTCCCTGGTGTGTGACGCTGTATGTGGGGGCAGGGTCAGAGAGGGACAATGGCGGTTCTCTCTGCCGCTCTCCGCCACTGGGGCCTGCGCAGTCTGTCTCACCACCACTAGCTCCTTCACCATTTTATCTTCACGCGAATGTGTGACCACAGTCAGCCCTCAGTGGGTCCGCCCACTTCTCCACACCTGGGATCTGCCCACGGCTGCTGGCGCACCTGGGTCATGTGCCCGGGTCAGTCCGGTGGATCTTTCCTGCCTGACCAGCTCTGCTGCTGTCTCTGCCCCTCTTACTGGTTTGGCTGAAGGGTTCGTTGTTGTCAGACTTCCATGTAGTTCAATTTTCTGTGGTTTGGCTGCGTTTTTGTTGCTAAAAATTTGTTGTTTTTAAATTTGGTTGTGTGAGAAGGCAAAGTACTTCCACCTACAACTCCATCTTGGTGCAAGTCCTTTACAATATGTTTAAAACTTGTAAGAATTGTTTATCTCCTTTCATCCAATAATTTCAGTCCAAGAAATTTTTTGGAATAAAATAATTAAAGATATGCACACATATTTTTATATAAAAATGTTCCTTATAGCCCTGGCCAGTTAGCTTAGTTGGTTAGAGCATTGTCCTGATACCCCAAGGTTGTAGGTTTGATCTCTGTCAGGGCACACACAAGAAGCAACCAATTAATGCATAAATAGGTGAAGCAACAAGATGTCTCTATCCCTCTTTCTGTCTCCCCTTTCCTCTCTCTCTCTAAGATCAATTTAAAAAGTTATGTAATTTATTATGTTGAATAACCAATACTTATTTTTCTAATTTTAAAATTTTCTTTTAAATGTTTTTGAATAGGTATTATCTGCACATAAATGGTTTTTGCAGTTTTATTGAGAAATAATTGGCATATAACACTATATCAGTTTAAGGCATAAGGCATGATGGCTTGATTGAGATTGCATGTGTTGTGAAATGATTCTCACAATAGGCTCCACTAAAATCCATCTTCTCATGTAGGTACAATACACAGAAAATAAAGAAGAAATGAACAGAGGAAAAAAAATCTACTTGTGTTTAGAATTCTTAGGGCTTACTCTCTCAACACCTTTGCCATATATTACGCACCAGTGCTGACTACAGTCATCATGTTGTGCATTACCTCCCTAGTACTTATTTATCTTATAATTGGAAGTTTTTACTTTTGACTACCTCTGTCCATTTCTCCCACCTTTCACCTTTGGTAACCACAGGTTTGATCTCTTTTTCAATGAGTGTTGTGGGACTTTTGTTCCTTTACTTGATTTTTAGATATTTGTCTTTTTCTTTTTTTTTTATTTAGTTTTTTTTATTTAGTTATTTTTCAAGTACAGTTTTTTGTCTATTTCTCCCATCCCAGCCCCCCCGCACCGTCTCCCCACCTCCCTCCCATTCCCCGCCCCAGTCCTCATCCCTGTGTCTTTCATACTTGTTCCTCAAAATCCCTCCTCATTTTTCCCCTTAAATTCCCTTCCCTCTCCCCTCTAGTTGCTGCCCACTTATTCTCTATTTCAGTGTCTTTGTTTTTATTCTGTTTCCTTGTTTGTTTTGTTGTTTAGCTTCCTGTTAAAGGTGAGATCATATGGTATTTGTCCTTCAATGCCTGGCCTATTTCACTCAGCGTAATGCTTTCCAGTTCCATCCATGTTGTTGCAAAGGGTAGTAGCTCCTTCTTTCTCTCTGCTGCATAGAATTCCATTGTGTATATGTACCACAATTTTTTGATCCATTCATTTACCGACGGGCACCTAGGTTGCTTCCAACTCTTGGCTATTGTAAACTGTGCTGCTATGAACATTGTGGTGCATAGGTTCTTTGAAATTGATGTTTTAGGATTCTTGGGATATAATCCTAGCAGTGGAATTGCTGGGTCAAAAGGCAGGTCGATTTTTATTTTTCTGAGAAAATTCCATACTGTTTTCCATAATGGTTGTACCAGTCTGCAATCCCACCAACAGTGAACTAAGGACCCCTTTTCCCCACAAACTCTTCAACATTTGTTGTTTGTTGCTTTGTTTATTAGATATTTCTCTTTTTCTGTGTGACTTAATCCACTTTGCATAATGCCTTCAAGATCCATCCATGCTGTCGCAAATCATGGCATTTCCTCAGGCTTTTTTTTCTACTTTTTTATGGCTGAATAATATTCTGTTGTTTATATACAGCCACAACTTCATTTATATAGCTACAACTTCGTTATCCATTCATTCACTGATGGGCACGTAGGTTATTTCCATGTCTTGGCTGTTGTAAATAAAGCTGCTATGAACATGGAAGTGCAGATATCTTTTTCAGTTAGTGTTTTGTTTTCTTTGGCTATGTTCCCAGGAGTAGAATTGCTGGATCACATGGTAGTCCATTTTTAATTTTTTGAGGATCCTCCATACTGTTTTCTATAGTGGTTGTGCAATTTACAATCCTACCAACAGTGCACAAAGGTTTTCTTTTCTCCACATCTATACCAGCATTTGTTGTATATTGTCTTTTGGGTGATGACCCTTTAACAGGTGTAAAATTGCATTGTGCTTTTAATTTGCATTTCCCTAATGACTAATGATGAAACTTAAATGTTAATAGTGAATAGTCTCTGAATTATAGAAAAACATATGCAGAATATATGGATATATCAATTATATATAATTTGTGCATCCCAGTGTGTATGTGTGTGTGTGTCTTTATTGATATATGAAGCCTGAAGTTTTATACATAAAAATGAAGTAGTGTACTCTTGGTTATGAGATGATGAATAATTTCCATGTCCTTTAAGCTTTTCGTGAATTTCTCAAATTACTATAGTGAATGTTACTGATTTCATAATTAGAAAAAAGTTTTAGCATACTTAAACTGTACAGTTAAACATTTATTATTTTTGTTGTTTTTCTTATCAATACATCATCACTAATTTCATTCTAAGCAATGAATTCATATTTGATGTACATTTTTAGCACTGTAGGAATTAAATCATCTTCATCACAACATTGCTTTATGTGATCATCACAGAAATTACAAAGAGTAAGTGTTATTGTCCCTGTGATAGTTAATTTTATGTGTTGACTTGGCTGGGCCATGGTGCCCAGATATTAGGCCAGGCATTTATTCTGGATATTTCTGTGAAGGTGATTTTGGATGAGAATTACATTTAATCTCTGTACTTTAACTAAGCAGATTGCTCTCCATATTGTGGCTGGGTCTTATCCAAAAAGTTGAAGGTTGTTATAAAACAAAGGCTGACCTCCCCTGAGCCAGAAAGAATTCAGTCAGTAGAGTGAGTGCCTTCAGACTTGAACTACAACTCTTCTTTGAGTCTCCAGCCTGCTGGTTTATCCTACAGATTTTTGGACTTTCCTAGCCAATTAAACGAGCCATTTCTAAAAAGTACATACAGACACACAGGATTAGTGCATCCTGACTATTATAGTCCCTACAGATTCACAGACTATTTTACTGCTCTTTGCACTCACCCACTCATGGAGCATTCTGTCTTTGTAGTTACAAACACCCTTCATTTACAGAATTATTTTCTCTATGAGTTCAGTGTACACTAAAGCACTGGAAAAAAATCCATAAAACATACATGAGGTAGAAAGGGAAAGACTTTTCATCTTAAGAAATTTGGTTTGTTGTGAGATGTCACGTTTAAATGTCTTAAAAGCGTTTCAAGCCCTTTCATATAACTGAAGGAAGAGCCAATAGGAACATGACCAGTGGTTTTCTCAGTAATCTAACATCAAGATCAATTTGGTAACTTAATCTTTGTACATTAATGGTTTTAAGGTGTCCATAAAATAAATAAGCACAGGAAGCAATTCAAAATGTGGAGGTGAGTTTTCCTTCAAGAACTTCTGACAAGCATTTATAATAAGTGCTCCTAGATCTCCTCTCTTCCTCTCACTAGCTGTTTACTCTGAATGTCTGAATTGTTCTCAGCTCCACTAATTTTGTAAGCTTCTTGATAGCTAAAGTATTAAGACAGGTCAATATACAATATAATGCAATACAATATGACACAAAAGAGTGAAGTACCATATAATAAGATACAATGCCATATAGTATACTATACTAAATGCCATTCATTGCTTTACAGTGCACCACAGTATAATACAGTACAGTACAGTACCATATAATGCTATACAATGAGAACCAATATACTATCTCAGAAGAGAAAGACACTGAGAATTCCACTAGCCTGGGCCTCTTATTTTTATAGATGAGGAAACTGAAGCCCAAAGAGGCTAGTGATTTATTTAAATAATTTAGTCAAATGTATCAGGTCTTGGAATCTTTAAAACACAACAATACAGTCTACGGCCATACCTCCCTGAACCCACCCCATCTCGTCTGATCTCAGAAGCTAAAACATAAGAATACTGATATGACAATGCATACAGTTATCTGAAACTGGAGGATATCTCACACTGCAAACTAGGTCAATGCTGGAGAATAGAGAATAGCAAAGTGAGAAGCTGAACAGATGAGAACAAATGAAAAGAACTGGGTTTGCTGCCATTACATGCCCTCCTACTCTGGGCTGTTGAGGTACACTGGGGTTCTGATTTCTAAATTTAGAAGTGTGACTTGGGATATTACCAGCAACAGAAATAGCTACTTTTAAACAATATTGAGAAGCCAATTATACATATAACTTTCTCTCCACTTGATACATACCCCACTGCAGCTTTCTTTGGGTTAAATTGCTAGAATCCATTTTTACCGTCCCAAGAAAGTAGAAATCTCCTGAAGTATTCCTGACTTTGTCTTTAGAATACATTCTTAGGGCACTGGAAATGCAGGATTGTGAATTGTAATACTATATTTGGACATTTCTGCATGCAGTATCTGAGTGCTTTGGCAATTATGGTGAAAAAGGACTGATTATTTCTTCTGAAATATTAATCCTTAGCTTAAAAGTAAAACATCCGTACATTTATTTTAGCAGGGAACATAAGTTACTGGGGCAGGCACCAGGCAGAGTCTTACTGGGCATGCTCGTGAGTAGCTGTGCTTTATAGAGCTTCTCTTAGCACTTCCCAAATGGTGATGAAATCACCTTGTCACCCTCCCCTCAACACTCTTGACAAATGAGTCCATCAAAAAAAGAGTTTGAAAATGATATCTGTTCATGTTTTCTGTTAAACATGGTATTCTAAAGCCTATATTTAAAAAAATGCTTTTTTTTTCCAGGTGATTTTAGAAATTTACGAGTCTGGTATGATTTTGAAATTCATATCCATCCTGAGGGACCTGTACACATTATTGAAATTACATGTACTGCTTTGGTAAGAGCCCATTAAATGTTCATAGAGTTTGCCTTTTTGCAGGCAAAGCTTTTTATTTTATACTTATCCCTAAAAATATCCATATTAATTACTCATGTTGGGATCAACTATTCAGATTATAGCAATTTTCATTTTAAATCCAGTCATGTATATCTTGAAAGCTTATGAAAAGGATTTTTTAGTTCTATGGTACCTTATAGTGGCTACACCAATTAACATTCTACCTGGATGTTTCAAGAGTTACTAGAGCAAACTTAACCTTCACCTTCATGCCTGCCCTCACGTGGACGATAAAAGCAGCATTGCATCTCTAGGCTTTTTTAGTACTGATTCTGCCTATTTGCTACCAGCAGGCCTTTCACTTTGAAACATATTTGGAGCAACTGACATAGAGCTAGGATTTCAAATAACAGTAACTAAAAATAAGATGGTCTTATGTGAATTATTAAAGTGTTACTAACTCCATGTCCAGGATTCTTTAAGAGTCAAATATTGAGTTTTAAGTGAAACATGAAGACAGTATTAATTGTTATCAATTATGTTTTCATTCAATTACATTGCCTTATTGTTAGTACTCAAATATTTAAATCCATGATAAAGGTTATTTTCATCTTTTTTAATGCAAAGATAGATTTCTTTGTATGATTGATTACTTGGAATGTTGAAGTTTTGCTTCATCACATAGAATATAAGAAAAGACTTTAAAAACTTTGTCATAAATCACTTATTTGCTCATCTGATTTCTGAGTAAATTTCCATTGAGGCATAGAAAATGGATGATTAAGCTATTGAAAGGCACTCAAGTATAGATCGCAAAAGCAATCTCTTCTACTAAGCGGAAAATAATATGATGATGGTAGGATCATTTTGCTCAATGAAATTGCCCTATTTCTGTGACCCTGTTATCACGGCAGAATAAAATCTTTCTTAAAGGTTATTTTTTAATTTATAGTTAATTTTTTGTTTTGTGATTCTTTTATTGTTGTTCTGTTACAGTTGTACCAATTTCCCCCCTTTTGCTCTCCCCTGACCTGTTCACCACCCCCCACTCCTAGTCAATCCCCACCCTGTTGCCCACGTCCTTGGGTCATTTATACATGTTCTTTAACTAAACCCTTCCCCTTCTTTCCTCCATTATCCCCCTTCCCCTCCTTTTCCCTTCTGGTCACTGTCATTGTGTTCTTTATTTCTATGTCCCTGATTCTATTTTGCTCATTTGTTTGTTTTGTTCATTAGGTTCCTGTTAAAGGTGAGATCATAGGTTATTTGTCATTTGCCGCCTAGCTTATTTCACTTAGCATAATACTCTGCAGTTCCATCCCTGCTGTCGTGAAAGCTATAGTGAAGTGCTGGAAGCAATCTAAATGCCCATCAGTAAATGAGTGGATCAAAAAACTGTGGTCCATTTACACAATGGAATACTATTGCAGCAGAAAGAAATAAAGGTTATTTTTAAGTGGCATAACTTTAAATAAGAAACCACTTGCTGTGGAAAATGTTTACTAGTTTAAAAATCATCTTTTTATCAGGACTCAGGAGAAAAAAATTTTTAAATGAGTCCAGGAGAAATTGAGACCATGAGGTGGCATCTCAAAAAGGGAAAGACATTGGCTTTCTTATTAATCATGTGTTTAGAATAGGGATAGAGATGAGTAGAAATATGAATAGAAACACAAACTAGCAAATATATATGCAACTAAAATTATAAACAACTGTTGCATCTTCTCGTTAAGTGGTTCATAAAGTACCCATTTTTTGAGAAAGAGTTATTAACCCTTTAAGAATGTATGGGTAGAAATTGAGATTTTTATAACTCTTAATTCCACATGGTGAAGATTGTCACATAGGTTGAGAAACATGCACCATCAGGGCACTTTATGTGGATATGTAAGAAGACCAAGCAAAAAGTAAAAGAGCCATCACCTGTCTCTTTTAATGCATTTAAGTGTTTTCATTTTAAAATTGATATGTATGTACCCTTTTGGGAATATATTGTTTTCATGGATAATATACTTTTAAATGGGCCTTTATCAATTTTTCATAAAGGGCTTTCTCCTCCCCATGCAAAAAAAAATCCATTACTATTATTTAATCCTAATTTTATACCACAGTAGGATACCTATAACTTTTCTTATGTGTTTATTATTTCAGATTATTATCAGTTATACCATTGCTTTTTTTTTTCATTGTGAATAGTTAACATGGTTATTTCAGAAAGACATTGAAATAAATTCCTCTCAAGGTCTACTCAAAAATGCAAGTTTTGAACCCCCACTCTATTGAGTGGTTTTACATTACAATGCAGGAGCAAAATTTAGCACCATTAGCTGCTAGATTGCTCTCTTTGCCACTATAGACAGGTATTCTGTACTAATTAAATGCTCACTTTCAACTGAGTTTGGTGGAGAAATGGAGTCTTTTTCCATTGACTCTATCCATAGAGGCTACCAATAACAGTGATACTTCTGTCAAGGTAGCAAGCTATCCCACCTTTCTAATAGTAATTGCCTAAGATATAAACTTAAGAGCTATTAATTTATGGACATAAAAATTTAGTTGGTAGAGATAGCATGTGTTATTTTAAATAATGCCATCAAATAAACTTTTGTGCACTGCTTGAACAAAATATTTTCTGAGTACTTTCTGAAGTATAAAACTGTTATCCTTACCTATATATTGTTCCTTAATATGTTTGACTACAGCTGCTGTTTTTTGCAAAACTTTTGAGAAATATTTTACTTAAACCTTAAATCATCAGATGTGGCAATGGAGCTTTCAAGAGACTAACCCATCTCTGATTTTCTGTCTGCTTCTCAGCTATTGTTGCATTGAACTCAATCTCCATATTTTCTTTAGAGATGAATGAACAGTTAGAATCTCTCTAAAATAGGGTTTTTGTAAGAAATATTTAGACCCTTACAGCTCATAAATTTGTCTACTTCTTATAGCAGGTTTCAAAAATGGGATTATATTCCCAATAAACAAAAATTGGTTGTTAGTAATTCATTTTTTGTGGGGGTAAAGTATTTAGGATTTTTTGGGAAATTTTAACATGTAATAATATCTGCTGTTCCATTTTGTTTAAAGTCAAAAATCTGTGGTTTGTCATATGGTTTGGCTGGGGGAGAAGGATGAGAATAACCACTACTTCCCACTGACAGTAATCCCAGTATATAGCATAACAGTGAGCTATATTTTCTGAAAATAAAACTGAAGTGTGTGAACGAAATTTTATATTCTTTAAGTTTTAAATCAGTGATAGCCTTCAAAATATTTGAACTGTTGTCAATGATAATTGCACGACTGATTCTTTACTTATTTTTTCATTATATAGTCAACTTTCAATTCAATTCACTCTATTGTTAATGGTGAGACCCAGAAATCTCCCCACAAACTAGTAAGAGAGGGGCATTGTTAAAAGCACTGTTCATCCACAGGGTGTCAAATATAAAAACATTAATACAAAGCAATATATAAGATTTGTCAACCATTTTCAATAAGGTTTTAGTTTAAAATCTTAGCTTTCATAATATGAAAAATATATTTTCAGGTACTCATTTTGTTATACATTTTTTCTTTCCTTTATATTTTCATGTCAGTTTTTTTCTGGGTGAAAAATCATGCCATAAGAGTTTTGCATTATATTGAAATACATCTTTATCAGGAAAAGTTAAGGTAGGAAAAATAAATGTTAAGCTTTGAATTTATCTTGACAAGTTGTGAAAAATTCTTAAATTGGAGTTTTAAAAATTATCTCATGGCCTTTTTATATTGATTTTTCCTACCTTAACTTTTCCTGAGAAAGACATATTTCAATATAATGCACAACTCATATGACATGATTTTTGATGCAGATATATTGATATTCTTATGATATATCGATATCGATATAGATAGAGAGACATAGAAAAATGACCTATAAGCTATGTTAAACAGCTAAGCAGGAATGTAACTCTTAGGGATCAGTTCCTGCAATTAGATATCTTTCTGTTGTCAGTGTCTTTCATAGTTGCTCTCCTGCTGTCCTGACACAAGGTTATGGGAAATGTCAGAATAAACGTGAACAAACCTATGGATGCTACCGGAGTTCCTGGGTTTTTCACAACTCCTCAGTGCCTATCAGTGCATCTTCATCTGCACCTCACCCCCAGATCTGGCATTAGCACCCACTTCTGCATTCCATATGTCTCAGGTTCAGTGGCGGAGGATTGAAGATAGGGGGTGGGAAGCATGACTGCAGTAGGTACAGTGACATTCAGGTGGTGGTAGCAGAGCAATGACAATTTATAATTACAGATCTGGTTCCTCTGAGTTCTAAACTGTTGGCACTGACTTTGCAGTTTGGGAAAATTACTGAGACAGATTAGAGTTATCACTTCCTCCAAATTATATGGTACATCTCAAAATACCCTTTGAGACTGTTTATTTATTGACTTTCAAATGTTTTCAAATAGAAAAAATTAAAATTGAAGATTTTCTCAATAATATATCTTACTTAAATGAGTATTATTGTATGTTTTGGACCTCTGAAATAATTCTTTTATAATGACCTCAATGATTATCTTCTGGGAGACAATATGGTGAAAAATACTTCCTGCCAGTGCATATTGAATTGCCATTGATGCAATTTAAGCTTTATGAGCCAAAACATAATCTTTATTTACTCAGGCCCATTGAGAGTAGGAAGTATGAAGTTTTCACTGCAGATACTCAGTGAATTAAATTTTTCCTGCTCAGAGAGTGTGTGAATGTAACATTTATGCACTCCTTTATTTATATAGGGCTAATCAAGCAAATATTTGCTCCCTGGACAAAGCTGCAGTGTCTATCTTGAAGATACGTTTTGTGAAGAACTTAACTCTCTCCTCATCACCACCTGTCCCCACCAGCTTAGTGTCAGTTTTTTTTTTAATTTTTTGGTCGGTCCTCTCATATGATTTGATACATTTCAAAATAGCCCCTGTACTAAGTACACCCATTACCAATTTTAAATTGTGACAGGAATGGCCAACATTCCCCTTTTCATTAGGTTAGGGCATTATAGACAATTGGTCTTTGTTAAGATTGAGATATGTCCTATCTATTACTCACTTTTAACATTCACTTCCATTAATAACTTTTACTTTAGTGGAAATAATGGCTGTGATGGGATTCAATAATAAGTTATTAGCTAGGATGGGTCAGAATGAGGATCAGGAAAATGTCTTGGAACTTGAAGAGTGCCTTCCAGGACTAAATGTGTAGCTGGGGGTGGTGGGGAAGTGGAGAGGAACGGCAGGAGAAACCAGAGCAGAACATAGGAATCTAAACAGGAAGGTAATATCATCAGTATAAATTGACTTCTTACTTCAGGCTGTCCTTACTCTTTGATGCTAATGTACAGAGTAGCTTAAAGTCTGCCCTCTAAATCGGTAGCAGCAGCCACAATGTTTTAGAAATACAAGATTTTAGGCTCTATCCATGCTTTAGCAACCTGTACAGGTGATCCCTATGCATGCAGAAGCTTCAATATTGATACTACTGCTGGAGGAAATTGACAAATGGACCTCATGTTAATAATGGTACTGAGGGAAAATATATTTTACATGTAATTTTACAGTGTTCTTAGTACTTAGCTAGACAGATCTTTTGGAGAATTTGTCAAAAAAAAATGTTACCATTTACCAAGACTAATCAAGGAAAAGCAAAAGATTAAAAGTGAACAAGATACATTCAAGATAGTAGATCAAGGAGAAAAATAAAACAAATAGGCTTATATTGTATCACAGTTTTCTTTATATTTGCTTGCATAGAACAATGGTTGTATGCAGACACTAAGAGCTGATTATATTTGCTCTGTAATTCTAGGAGAGCATTTGGTTTGAAATACCTCTCCGTAATGCAAAAGAGATAACTCTTCACATACAAGTGATGTTTTCAACTCCCGCCCTTAGTGGACTCAAGGAATTTGAGCTGAATTCACAAGATTGTATTGACTATGCTGTATGCTATATTCCATCAGCTACAGGCTGTATAAGTGAAAGGTATGTTTTCAGTATGGAGTTATATTTTACTGTTGATTTTTTGAAATTAAGCTTTTAAAATGGTTATTTGCATGCTATGATCATTTAGATTACACTTGCTCATAGCTTTAGCTTTATTTAGTACCATTCATTCATATAACATACCAATTTAGAGTTAGCATTGTTTTCTCCAATGCAAAAATATTTATTGGAATGTAAAATTAAGTAATTTTTAAATTGCTCTTCATATACCCTCTTTCAGTCCACTTTCCACTAATCAAATTTTTCTAGGTACAAAAACTTGAGTCAAATTAAATGATTACACAAGGATTAGGGGTTAAACTTTCAATTTTCTTGATGGAGTTAATTTATATTTTTATTCTCAAACACAAATCATCCTCTTGGAAGACATAGAGAATATTAATTAAGGCTATTATACTATGATGAATATATACACAGATGCTTTTTGACTTACGATGGCGTTATGCTCCCATAAGCCCATTGTAAACTTAAAGTATCGTAAGTCAAAAATGCTTTTAATACACCTAACCTATCAAACATCACAGCTTAGTCTAGCCAACCTTTCATGTTCTCAGAATACTACATTAGCTTACAGTTGGGCAAAGCCATCGAACACAATGAATACATTGTAGAGTATCTTTTTTAGCACAGGAAAAAGTCAAAATTCCAAATTAGGTTTATGGATTCAACTGAATGCCTATGGATTTGCACCATTGTAAAGTTGGAAGGTGGTAAGTTGAACCATCATAAGTCTGGGGTTGTCTGTGTATATATACACACACATCACAAACATGCACCAATATACACTCATATATTAACAGTACACTGATAAGTGTGTTTATAGCATGGAAATTATGAAAAACTTAGTACTGTATACTCAGGTACATGCATATACACACATAACCTCTATGTTCATGATTACCTTAAATACTTTATAGTAAAATAATCAGCTTTCTTTGTTTCAAAGTGATATCCCACTTATTTACCATAAAGACTAGACTTTGTATTGGTTAATGTAATGTGATGCATTCATTATTTCATGAAAATGCCTATTGTTAATTTATATGCTCTTTAGGAGTTAGAAAAATTCTTATTTTAATAAACAATGAGTAAATAAATATAATTTTGATCTCGTAGAGGATGAAAATTTTTATAATGCAAAGCATGAAAATAAGGACATAACAAATTATAAAACACTATTTTGATAGGTAACCATTATAAATGTGGGCTAGTCTCCTCTCCCCATTGTGACTATAGAGGCTTTGTGAGCACAGACTGAATCTTGAATTTTCTTTATCAGCATACATTCAAAGACATAATTTGGGGTACTATTTACTGACCACTTACTCTGTTATCATCATGGAGGCATGTGTGTTACATTCAGACACCTATAAAATTCTCAAAGTAACCATGAGAGAGAAGTAGCAATAATTGTTCCCATTTCATAATGATGCAGTTGAAGCCCAGCATGTTAGGGGACTTGTTCAAGGTCACACAAATACAAGCTGACAGAGCTGGGACACCAGCCCAGCTCCTCTCACAGACTTGTCACCTGCTCTGTCTCTGTCCTCCCAGAGATGAGCACATGCTGATTATGAAGAAGCTCTCCAGAGTTGCGTGTTAGTAGACAGCCTTCATGGAAAAACATACATTTGTCTCATTCAACAAACTAAATTTGATTTAATCATAGGTAGAGACAAAACTTTTCTTGATATACTCATTCAAGGTATTTGAATTATTTATGTTTAAGCACTTGTCATTGTTTAACAGGTATTTATTAAACAAATATTAATAACAGTGCTGCTTTTCTTGAATAATGAGGTGATTTTCTCACCAAAAAGAAAACTACATCTACAGTAAGAGTACAGTGTGTCACAATGCTGTTGTCAGATATCATAATTGGGATATTTTTTCTGCCAAATGTATTATACAAACTAAAACAACTGATAAGAGTTTGTATATTCTCTCCACCAGCATTATTTTTCAGCCTGATAAGGCTCTAGAGTTCTGGTATGTTGTGAAATTTACTGTCGAATTACCAAAACCAACTCTAATGCCAGAAGTGCAGTGTGACCTTGGAAAGTAAGTTCTATTTTGTAGATAAAATTTATGAAAGAAAAAAAAGTTTGTCTAAAAGAGTAGTGTTATAATGTATTTAACATTTTAAAATAATGCATGAATATTTTTTCAATTGATTTTCTTCATCAGGGAAGGTTCGATATTTAAACTACTCTGTGGAACACTTACATGAAAGAAAAACAAGTTAGGACTTAATATGGAGAAGCTTTTATGAGAAATGGTTTTTGTAAGAGAGGGAAAGGGCTATGGAAATAGTTGTAGAGGGCTGTTGTGGTAGGGAGAATGCTCTGATTTCAGAAATATGCAGGCATCTCAGAATCAAATGGAAAAGGCTTTTTTAATTTGTAGGGTAAAGGATGGACAAGCAGAGAGAGCTAAGTGAAATCTTTGGTAGGGCTAGACAAGGAAGGGAAAATGACGGGTGGGAACTGATTAGAAAAGTATTTCTCTGGGGTAAGCTGATTCCCAGGAAAAGCCAAGAAGGGAGGCATGTTCTACATTTTTTGTGCTTGCTCAGGCTTGGAGACAAATAGAGTTCAGGGGGCTGTTGGAAAAAGAGAAGGCTGCCTAAAGTTTGGCCAAGGCAAAGCAGAGGGTAAGCAATAGGCAACTGAGAATACTTCGATCACTTGGTTAATACCATATTCCCTTGAAATATGACCATGCATATTTAGGTGGCTGAGTTCTTATTACATGTCTGGCACCAAGTTTGGTGCTACTCCATAGGGATAACCAAGTCAAAATTTCTGCTACTGGGCAAATCCCTGCCTTTTAATAAATTTCTCTCCCTTAGCACACCAAAAGAGTGCTGAATTTTCCTAATACCAGATCTTCAGCCAAAACATCACTGCAAGTAATTTGTTAAGGAAGTGATCCTAGTTAGAAAAAAACAGTCAGAAAATGAGGGAAGCGGGATAAGAAAAGGGAAGAAGCTGAGCGAGGGTGTGATTTCAGGTACAGTCTCCAACTTTATCTGACCCTGTGCAAAGGTCTGGAGCATCTTACATCTCAGAGTTGGTCTTGTCTTAATTATAAGTTGCTGAGCTTTTGAACTTTCATACTAGTCACTAACTATATTACTATATGAATATATATATATATATATATATATATATATATATATATATATATAGTTCCTAATAAATGTAAGGCAATTTCATGAAAACACTTGGTTTAAACAGTTTTGAAATTATGTGAGTTTTTTTTTTTCAATCCAACGGATGAGAGGTTGTGGGGATCAAGAAAAAAGAAAAAAGAGAGAAACAACTCATAGACACAGACAATAGGGTGGTGACTGCAGGGGTTGGGGGATGAGTAGAGATGGAAGAGGGTATAGGAGGAATAAGTGGTAATGAAAAAATATAATAGAAAATAATGTAAAAACTTTTTTAAATGCACTAGCCCTGTCTCTTTCTTTTTAGCTTCATGTTATTTTTAATATAGTTTTTTTAAAAAAACTTGATTTGTTTGAATCAAACTCATACAGTCTACAATTAAAAGATATAATACTTAAACATACTTGGTTGTAACTATGTTTTTAACCAGTCTTGTCTTGGATCCTTATCCTCTTTGAAGTTTTCATGGTTTTTCACTGTACCTGGTTTCCTTAACATTCTTAATGTGTTGATGTGGCTCTATTTCCATAAACTTTTCCAAGTAGTTGGGGTCTCTTTCAGTGTGAAAACAAATGACTCAGAGTTCCTGGAAATCTTGAATTATGCCATTTCTCTATTTTCTGTCTTTTTTCTTCCTACTTCTATGTTTTGAATTTAGAACTTGGGAGCTATTTTAATAATGTTCTTACCTTGTTTTGTTTTGTCTTTTTTGCATTTCCCCTAACATTTCTATATTTTTTTACTTAGATTTACTCAGTTTTATATTTCAATGTTTTATTGAATTTTTATGTTAGCTATTAACATCCAAGATCATTTTTGTTTTTATTTTGTTTTATTTGCATATTTCTTGTGTTTGTTTTTAAAAATATAATGTTCAATTCTTACTCCATGTTTGTAATATTTTCTCTCATATCTCTTAAGGTATGAACGCTCATTTTAAGAAGGCATGGTCTGTGTCTTAATGTTTCTGCTCTTTCCTGTTATAAACTTTCTCTAATGCTTGTATTACTCATATTTGTGTGTAAGGCTCTAAATTAATAGTTGGGCCTTATTGACTCATTTATGTTGTTTTGTGTGCTATTCTTCATTTGCTTTTTTTGATGTTAAAAAGTATTCCTTTTTATTGTTGATGAACCTTTTTTCCAGGTTTGGTATATTATGAAAACTATTGTTTAGAACATTGTATATGTTTTTGTTGCACACTTGTGCTCATTTCTATTGTACATAACCTGGGACTGTAATATCATTTAAATTTAGTCGATAATGACAAATAATGTGACACTGGTTGTACCTTTTTACACTCCTACCAGTCCTGTATGAATTGTATTTGCTTCACATCCTCCAAAACATGGGTACTTGAAGACTCATTTTAACTATTCTGGCATATGTGAAGTGGCACCTCAATGTACTTTTAATTTACATTTCCCTCATAACTAATGAGGTTGACTCTGTTGTCATATGTTTCTAGACCATTTTGATAATCTTTTTTATCCAATTACAATTTACATTCAATGTTATTTTGTATTAGTTTCAGGGGTATAGCATATGTAGTATATAGAACTACAGTGACTAGACAATACTGATTTTCATGGTGTCTGTACCAATTTACATTCCTTTTGGCAGTGTGCTGCTGTTCCCTATTTTCCACATTCTCACCAATATATATTTTACTTTTAAAAAAGTCATCCTGATAGGTGTGGGGTGATATCTCAGTGTGGTTTTGATTTGCATGGCTACAGGATGCCAATTCTGATGCTGTGTATCAAAAGGCATCAGAAATGATGGTAGAGTGAGAATTAGGAAGCCTCTTGACTATTCTTTGCTTTCACTACAAATACCAGCCATATTTTAGGAAGTAGGTTTATTCCCTCATCATCAGTTTGGATCTTCTTGATGTAATGGACAGAATTTTAAGTTATTTTGCTTTGTGGTTATTTCTAGACTATATTAACTTTTTTGCCTGGATGTAGCAGTTATAAAATAATTTGCAAACATCACTTCTAAAGCTGAGATATGTTCCAGTACCCAATGCATAATACCACTGATGTCAAAAATAGAGAATCAGAGACAATCTCATTTAGCAAAATGTCATTAGTTCATAGGATTCTTATTTTGAAACTCATACAAGTCATTGCATTAGTTTCATAGGCCTGCCATAGCAAGTACCATAAACTGGGTGGCTTAAGACAACATAACTTTATTGTCTCACAGCTCTGGAGACTAGAAGACTGAAATCGAGGTTTCAGCAGGACCATGCTTCTTCTGAGGCCAGTAATGGAGAGAATCTTTCCTTGCCTCTTCTCTCTTCTGGTGCTTGCATGCAGCCCTTGGTTTTCCTTGCCTTATGGATGCATCACTCCAGCTCTCCATCTTCACCGGCATATGGCCATCTTCTCATGTGTCTTCATATCATCTGCATATAAGAACACCAGTCATACTGGAGTCAGGGACACCTCACTCCAGTATGACCTCATTTTAATGAATAATATCTGCAACAACCCTATTTCCAAATAAGGTTACACTCTGAGGTGTTAGATGTTAGGACTTCAGTTCATCTTTTTGTGAGGTGCAATTCAACCCATAATAGTCATCAAGTTTATAAGATTAACATTGAACAAGTTTACAAACAAGTATGCTAACTTTGTTTTTCCTTCTAGGTACACCATTCAGACCATATCTTTAGTTAATCCTACACATGAAACCTTAAAATTGCAAGTAAGAAGCAGTAATCCTTTTAATTTTGTCGTGGAGGATCACAAACTACCAGTAAGTATATTCAGAAAGTCAAGTGTCCTATTACCATCAGAGCATTTCCCGATTATGATCTTGAGAGACTGTGGAATATTAGCATTTTGATTATTAGTAAGATTTCAAAGGTCTAAAATTAAAAAATGGAATTTTATAATTATAATATATATCCCCAATTTTAATTTATCCAAAAAACCAAATAGAATGTTCATATAAATTTTTGACATTATATATGTTAGATTCATGTTCATTGTCACTGAATTGTAAATACACTCTGCTTTATTTCTAACCATTTTAGTAATCACTTTTTGCAATAGTTTCTCAGTAATATGATTTTGACTGAACAGTCAGTAATTCTATGTTTCCAGGATCCCAACAGGCCAGTTCTTTTCCACCCCATCATGAGTTCCTACCCACCGCCTCTGCCCCACTTCTAGACAGTGCTGACCATTCCGCCCCTTTCTCCTCTCTCAGCCCCATTTTGTCATTCTTTAGTCCCTGGCAAAGACTAGAGGCTGTCAATGGGCCTCAATCACTTTTTTCCTCCCCCACTAACAAAATAAGATCTGAAGGTTCAGCATCACAATCTATGTTTCCAAAGCATGTATCATAGAAGTCATTGAATATCAAAACCATGCTTTCAGATAAATTTCAAAATAACAATTTCAATAGATTATTCTCTTCAGAGGACCTCACAGTAAATCATGAAGCCCTACTCAGTAGATAGATATTTAAATAAAGGGTTTTACTATTTGCCTTTCAAATATTGCTAAAATATCTGCAATGTGATTTCTTTATATCTTAATACCTGCCTCTTGTCAATCATTCATTGCTAACTAATGATATCATAATGTGAAATTAATTATTAACTGTCATGTGTTAAATTAGATATTACTATTATATTGCATATATATACATATATATATACATAGATAGTGTGATCTTTAAAAAGTTATGTTAAAATATACATGAATTACTTAACACTATATTCCCCATACATTAAAATGAAATGTTATATTCAGGATATAGTTTATAAATAACTGAAATTGTTCATAATCCTTTATATCACTACTTCTACAGAAGAATATAAATTGTGGTCCAAGGGAAAACAAACACAATATATTGCAAATGCCAACTTATATTACATAATGAAGAATATGGACTCTGCTTTAATATTTCCAACTATGTCTTTTACTCTACTCATTTTTTATACATTCATTGAATATTAAGTATGGAATAAGGTATTAACTTAAATATTATGAAATGACTCAAAAATAAATTTATATATTACTAAATATAGTACTATATACTGTACAGAAAATTAGGAGAACTCATTAATGTTAATGATAGTAAATGGAAAGAATATCAGATATGTATATATAACTTTACTTATGGTTTTGGTGCATATTACTCATGTTTACACAGTAAGGATTTTAAAATATTATTACCCATAAATGCTTCAATGAATAAGCACAGATTGATGACCAAGGCAAAGAATGATATAAAAACCTTGCTTCCCTCCCGTGGTATGTTATGAAGAATTTTAAAAAGATACAGAAAATGAAAGAATAATACAGTGCACAAACTTCTACTTTTTTCTTATATTAATGGTTTGCCACATGTCTCTTTTTTCTCTCTGTTACATTTTTTCTTTACTTATTCATGGTTTTTAATTTGAATTTTATTTTTTTAATTATAGTTTACTTTCAGTATGTATTAATTTTAGGTGGACATCATAGTAATTAGACAGTTGTATACCTTACATAGTGTTGATCCCGATATATTTGGTAACCACCTGTCACCATACATAGTTATTGCAATATTATTGATTATATTCCCTGTGCTGTAGTTTGTTCATGTCTTTTTTTTGTAACTACCAATTTATACATCTTAATCCTTTCACTATTCAATTTGAAGGTAAATTATATAGTAATTTAGTAAACTAAATACTTCATTTTATATCTTTTAAGTCTGTAATAATCTCCAACATCATCTCGTATCCCGTTCAAATTTCAGTTTTCTGACCTGCCACCACTCTTCCCCTCTTCAACTAGGATCCAGTATAAGCTCACACATTGGAATTGGTTATCATCATGGCACTTGTAATGAAATGCTTTTAAGTTTCAAAAAGGCCCTATGTTTAACATATTATATATGTGTGTGTGTATATACACACATGCAGGTATATATATATATATATATATATATATATATATATATATATATATATATATATATGATATCTCATTATATTAAACCAGTAGATTTACTTCAGTTAAATCCCAACCAATGGTGTTTATTGTTCTTTCCTTGAGAACATGAGGAATGCATTTTCTAATAAATTTTAGGTGGAAATAAAGGAATTTCATTGAATTATTGCTTCATTGTGTGCACTACCTCAATGTTCACCACATGTCTCTGACATGTTTACAGGAGGAATTCGAAGGCAGAAAGGCTAAAATAACTTAAGCCACATGTTTGGCAAGTGGTACTACTAGAATTAAAGTCAAATTTAATGAAGTGTTACATGTTTTTCCAATGAAATAAATTGCTTACTTCATATGTATGTATATCCTTCCCATATAGAGAGAGAAACTTTTTTCATGTTTGCTAAATATAAAGAATATATGAAATACAGCTTTTTCCCCTAAGGTTGATACTGAAATTAATATATTCCTTAAATGTGCATTAACTAATAACCTCAAGTTATCAAAATATTCAAGGTATCAGAGAACTGTCTGAGTTAAAAAAAAATATTTGCTATAGATAAAGCACACATACATAATATGGATGTAACACAGTTCTAAATATACAATTAAGTCTGCATTTGTTTTTCCTTGTCATTCAAGTTTATTTAGAAACAACTGCTATATTTAAAAAGGATTGAATGGCACTGCTAAATTACAATTTTACTTTTTCAAAAGTTATCTGGCAAAATTAGCTCATGAAAACATAGTTGATGTAGTTTTTAGATATGTGCCACTCATTCTATTATTTTGTATGTGTTGATATTAAATATTTTATTATTCACAGTGTAGCATTTTCATTACATGGTATACTCAAGTCCTCAATATATCGTGATCACGTTGCTGGCTCATAATCTCTAAAGAAGTAACAAACTAATACTGTCCAGAATCAAGTAATTCTAGGAAGTCACACCTTGAGTGTGTACGGGATAGGACAAGGAGGAAAATATCATGTCACACTAAAGAAGCATGACTTACATCTATGCCTAGAATCACTTCATTTCTTTTGACATCACCAAGACTACAACAGGTTCTCAGTGTTTGCCTTCATCTTAGAATGGACAGTAATGCGTAGGTTCCTAAATAAAATGCATATCTCTCCTATGGGAGGCCGGAACTCAGATTAAAAGTTAATTTTTTGATTTCCTTATTTTGAGTGAGTGACTGCATGAGGTCATTGGGGAAAGGACGTGGCATGAGCAATACTAAACACCATGGATCACCAGCTGTTTTACTGATATTCATCAAGCAGGCATAGCAGGCATACTGAGATTGGAGAAGTGTACAAGGCAACACATTAATCACACAAACATCAACCCAGCATTTACGTACAACACAAAGATGCTGACTCAAGCAAAAGTATTGTTTTGTTCCTCTTTTTCTTCTTTGTAAATTCACACAGCTGATCATATTGCCTCAATGCACCGAAGAGTTACGTGTCCGCTATCGTCCTTCTGTTCTTGGCAGAACTGGTCAGCAAGCTTCTATTATCTTCCACTGCGCTCAGGTATGATTCAGTATTCATAGGCCAAGTCAAGTTAATTAAATTTTAAAGTCAAAACTAAGTAAATGTTATTCATCCAGTTGACATTTTTGCAAGCAGAACAGCTTATTGTAAACTATTAATTAAACTTTTGGAAATACAGTATGCAGTGTGCATGTATGGGCATTAAAAAAGGCATTTTAAAATCTTTAGATTGAATAAAGGAAAATATATACCCAGATTTTAAAACATATGAATTTTAATGTAAATGCCAAATTGCTGGCATGTATGTTAATTTTCTGACTTGGGTTTCATGACTCAAATTTTCATGAACTTAAATGCAAATTGCAGAAAGTGTAATCTTACAAATATGTGACTTTTCACTCTTTCATCTGTGCAGAATTCTTGAATAATAATAATTTTTAAAAACAACAATGATTAATCATTTTTAAGCATCTCTAAACTTGCTGCATGACATTTGTAGAATTATTTCAGTTCATTATCACCACAGTTCCAAGGTAAAAGAATTATCAAGCCCATTTTACACATCAGGAAACTGAGACACAGAAATGAAGATCAGGTCATTAGTAAGAGGTTGAACACAGGCCTGAACCTAGGACGTCTGGCTTCAACCTATTTTCGTGACTATTTTTACAGCTTCCTACAAATTGCCAATTGATTATAGCTCCCCTACCACCAATGGAAATTTTACAGAACTTTTTACTGTATCGTTATTTTGTCATTCTTCAAGTGCTGCTAGGGAGGAAAGTAAGTGGAGATAGGAACTTTAAATCCTAAGGGCACCAAGAAGCCTGCCATCTGAGAAACAGTGGAATCACATATAATATAGGGGCTCCAATATCAGTGCAAGACTTGTGGGTGACTGAGATGTCCTCTTTTCTAAGGCGTAATTAGAACACAATGTGCAATTCACATTTAGAACAAAAATCTGAGGCTATTAAATTTCCTACGTGATTACTGTCTTATATATGACCTGAAACAATACTATGGAAGTAGGCATTTCCCAAAAAACATTAAAGGAAAACAAATAGTAATCCTTTCAAATAGTGTAGATTATATTCTTTTACAAAAATAATTTTAACAAGGCACAGTTTTGTTTATTTTTTAAAGATTTTATTTATTTATCTTCAGAGGGGAAGGGAAGGAGAGAGGGAGAGAAACATCAATGTACGGTTGCCTTTCGTGTGTCCCCTGCTGGGAACTGGCCTGCAGGGAACCAGCCTGCAACCCAGGCATGTGCCCTGACTGGGAATCGAACCGCAATTGTGTGGTTCGCAGGCCCGCACTCAATCCACTGAGCTACACCAGCCAGGGCAACAAGGCACAGTTTTAAATCATTGCTTCATAAGAGGGTTAGCCCCTTCATCTGAATTATTGGGAACAATGTAGTTGCTTGAATTTCAGATAGAAATTATGTGTACTCAAGAATATGGCACATTAGCAGGACAATTACCAGTCCTCCATCTTAATAGGTTTAGAAAGTCCTAGCCTAGGCATTGAACAGTGAAATTCTTAATCTAACACAAATAACTCAAACAAGTAAGTAAGCAACTCAAATCTTTTATATATCAGTTTTTACATTGGTGCTTGATTGATTTCAGTCACTCTAAGCATCTCCAAGTTGTAGCAAATCTCCAAGGATTCATATGTGGTTAGAGTTCAAACCAACAATTTATTTATCCTTTCAGCAAGAAGGGTCTGACCCCTTCAAACTTTTTAATGTATTATCCTAACCTTTCTGATGTTTTTTCCTTTCTTTTTTTTTCCTTTTTCTTCTTTGCCTTAATTGTTTCCTCTCTGAATCATTTGGGTCTTCCTTTTTTATTTAATTCATCCAGTCACTATCCTTTGCCTGCACAACTCATTCATCCTAAAGTATTCATTAAATGACCTTTTGAAAATACAGTACACATAACGTATGTGTAGGCATCTGAGTAAGATAGTTTTTAAAATAAAATTTTAGGAGTTACTTTTCTAAGGCTAAGAGTTTGCAGTATCTTCATCCATTAGGGGAAAACTCACATAGGCTTCTGTCCCTCTCTTGATTTTCACTGATAAATGAAGGGTCCAGCACAAATAATGTCCCTTTTCTATTACAAAACTTTTTATCACAAAATCATCGGCATATCATTCTGTAACATAACAATATCACACTCAAACATACCATATGACATTATAGGTGAAATGTTCAAATTAAAACTATAAATTATTGTACTCATATTATTACCCTAGCAACCACACTCCAGCAGGCCTTAGTTCTGCCAGACTTTATAAGCTTGAGCTGACATGTACAGCTGAGTAGCTGATCGAGATAAAATCTGGTAATGGCAATTATTACAGGAGAAGTTTTAACTATTTCTGATTGTTACACTTTGCTGAACTTAAAGAAATTGCTATAGTTTTTCATTTACTGCATGGGTTTCTGGTTTGGATCCATGCACAGGATCCATGCTAAAAACCCAACTAAATTTAGACTAAAGTTGCTTGTGCAGATTTTGAATCCTAAGGTTTATTTGGTTAGGATATCACAATTATATGTATCTCCTAAAACTCATATTATGCTACCAGATGCTGTAAATGATGTTGTGTTAACTGCATAGCAGAATAAGAAAAAATAGTAGTAAGCAGCTAATATGGTACTTGGGCCTTCTAAGATTTTTTTCTTGGTTTTCAGTTGTTTCATTTTTATTTTCAAATAGTTTCCATTATTTATTTCATGTGTACTTTATTGTGTGACTTGCTGCATCTAAAGCTCAGAATAGCAAAAATGAAGGCGTGAAGACAGAGTCCGAGTGGTTTTATTACCCAGCATGAATCTGTGATCCTGCAGCCTGTGCCTAAGGAAAACTTGGTTGATTCTTAGCCAGCTCTAATGCCCTTGAGCTCTGCTCCGCATGCAGGCCAGTTTGACTGTCTTTTACCTCCATTCGCTTATCTTTCAGAAACAATGGAATTGGATCTTTAAAGGTGTTTTGTTTTGTTTTTCACTGTTGTCTCCTTTCAAAGAAGTTTGAGCAAAAGATAGGCTAAAAAATGTTATTTTTATAAAGTCACAGAGGCAGAGGAGAGCTTGTAGAAGAACTGGGCTCAGGAAACAAGTTAGAGGCAAAAGGGCCCTTGGAGCTTAGGACAGAGAGAGACAATGAAAATTTGCTTGGGGGAAGGGGCTGGGGGTAGGCACAGGCATACTCCACAGAGAGAGCGGCCACTTATTTTGTAATGCACAATTTTTCAGATACTTTGAAATTTCTCTCTCTGAACCCAAGAGGATGATTTAAGCAATGCCAAGGCAAATGTGGGTTACTAGTGGCCCATAATGGTAGGACGGATGTGACTTTACTTAGAAGCACTAATATTCCAGGACATTTTGGCAAAAACATGAAAGGATGACCTTCTGGTTTTTGTACTTTGGCTCATTCCCAGTGGTTCAAAGTAACCTTATTTCTTTCATCCAGGATTAATTTAATTGAGTAGCCAATATGTAAGTAATTTACATAAAACAGTTCTTAATTTAATTGAACCCAGTCAGCCAATTACAGGTAATTAAATTAGGACATCTTAAGTGAAAATATTGTGAACTAACATTATTCAAGTAGAATCTCTAACTAAAAGTATAATAGTCATTTGAAGATAATATGCAGATACACTTGCCCTTATTTCTCTGTACTCAGAGGCGGCATTCAATGCACTTCCTCTTACCACCCATTGTGCTTTGAAATAGTCTTAAAGCAAGTTTCCCTCCTCTTACTGGATTTTAGGCTTGGAAACATCTGTGTAGTTTGAGAGATGATAAACTAGGCTGTTGCATTTGTTGGTTTTTATTTAATGACCTTTTTGTTTATTTACAACATTAGTAAAGTATTCAGTGCACAACTGAGTCACAGTCTATTGTGATCTTGAGGGAACAGTTAAAACAGAGCTTTGCAGGCTTATGAAACATAGATATGAACAATGGCCACATTCAATCTCCTTCACTTGCTTTTTGAGCCATGATTTCCTATTATGAGATAACCGAATCTACAGTGTCCTAGATGGTGGGGATAAATAATATAAATAACAGTTGTACACACTGCCCTTTAATGGGATGTCATTCTGTGCCTCACCCTCTTTGTCTTCATATGATAGTGATAACTATATGAATTTCAAGTGAAATTCACCCTAGGATTTTGGAAGCTTCATGCAGTTCATAGTATCCAGTTTGTTAGACAAGTTGACTTTCAAAAAAATCCTTGAGCATAAATGCAAGATTTCTATTATCTCTTTAATACTGCTATAAATAACTGTATATGCATTGACATATGTTGACTATTTGAATATTGCTCTCATACCCTCCTTTTTATCAGTATAAAAACATATGGATTGTTTTTTTTAATAAAATCAAAAGAATTTTTGAAAAAGAAGAAAAGATAAAACAGGGCATGTTAAATATTAACAACCAGACTTTTTTGATCTGCCAAAATTTGAACATATATTACATTTATTAAGTGTTGTGAATAAATGTATACAGTTGTGACATGCATCTTATGAATGTTTATCTTTAAACAGTTTGAAGAATGGAAGTTCCTCGTGTCTGGAGTAGGACTGTTTCCCCAGCCACTTGAAATAGAAACAATGACCACATTCCTTAAGGAAGTAGCAGTCACTATTATAACTTTCGAAAATCCCACCAAGGAAAATGTTTTTCTCGATATCCTACTGACAAGTAAGTTGTATTTCTTATACTTTACCTATGTTATTTTTAAATTACTAATCAAATGTATTTTATCATAGACTCAATGCATTAGAGAGGTGGTGGTCACGTTAGAGATCCATTAGCTCAACAGCATCATTTTATAAAAGAAAAAACATAAAGTGTGGAAGATGAGGTATCTTGCCTGAAATCACAGCATGTACACAGTGGAGCCAGAATCAAAAATTAGAAATCTGTGTAACAAGTCGAGTTCTTCTAATTGTATCTATAAAGCCAAAAATGTAAATGAGTATATTCATAAGATTCTAATAATAATTATTCAAATATGCCAATGCTTATTCCTTAAAAGTTCATAGAAATTTTAGTGTTTCCTTTTCCCATTTTCTTTATAAATGGCATATTTGGATTTGGATTAAATTTTGGCTATAATCAAGCCTGTTCTTTTTTTCCTGTCATATTTAAGATACATGTTTTGCAATTCAATGATTTGGAATTTTTGGTCACTTTTTATTAAATGGTAAATAATATGGGTCAGAAATAGAAATCAATTCATTATGAGTTTTGTCAAACACATTTTAAATCTAGTATTAGGGACTACTAATTTTATTTTTTCAACTATATTAGTACTAAAACCACTACTACTATGATCCATTTTATAGAGTTTAAATGTTGGGATAAAAGGAACATGTATGTTAAGGTTTTTGATGTAAGTAAGCAACTTATTCTCCAGAATGGTTATACTATTGCAATTCATGTTGCTATCAAGAGTATGTTACAGACATTATGTATTTTTCCTGAGCCTTATAAGCCCTGACTGGTAGCATTCTCCTTAATCTCCATCAGTCCAATTGGAGAAAAATAGTATTTCATCATCATTGCAAATTTATTGTTTTTTTGTTTAACACTGAAGCTGAACACTGCCATTTATCTATTGGAGTTTTCCTCTTTCCTGATCATCTCTTCATGTTCTTGGTATGAAATCAGAAGAATTAAGTACATAAAATTCCCTTATGACTACTTTGGCTATGATGAGGAGAGGCATGCCGATATTTACTAAAAGTTGATTGCTGACTCAGGGAAGTCAGCATTTTAATATGGAATAGACTGGAGCATGTGTATCAGCAGAATGAAGAAGGCAGAACTGAACAGCTGTGGGAGCTACAAAGGAGGTAGGGTTTACCTGAGGAGCTTTGGCTCTGGATGGACAGAGATCAGAGTAGAGGTAGAAGGAAGAGCCATGGACAGGAGGGGCAGGATAACCCAAATGTGAATGTAGACCAATTGTTAGGTAGTAGAGGGGCTGGGAAATTATGAGCAGTTTCATTTAGATTTTCATCTGCTGAGAAAAGGAGATATAGCGGGAGATTTGAAGGGTTGCACAGTGGTTTGAAACAACTGCTAGAAGGGAAGGAAGACAAAGACACAGCAGAGAAAATCCAAATATAACTATTGTATTTCACTGGGATTGCAAACCATACATTTATATAAGTACCCTCAGAAAATGTGGTTCTGAACTTTCTACCATCATAGGGTTCAGAATTACTGGTGTGGGAGCACACAAGGCTGATAGATGGATTGCATCAGGGAATGAAATTTTCAAGGTTGGAGCAGCCAAATCATAACTATGAGAGTGTTATAAAAACATATTGGATCAAGATTTTAAACATTAAAGATAAATTGTGAAATAATTTGTGACTTAATTTGCTTTAGTTGGTCCAAACTTCTTCTTGCTGTTATCAGGAAAAGCAGTTACTATTCTTTTACTATTACTATTATATCATAATTATAATAATTATTAATATTATGATATTACTCTTACATTGCATTATAATATCTCTGTTACTATTCCTTTGCAGTTTAAAACCATCTTTTTAAAGGAAACTCACTCTCTTGGGTAAATGCTCACACTCTCAGGTTCTTCGCCTTCTTCCTTCCTTGAGGAGACCAGGGACAAAGGAAGATACTGACCTCATCCTTCTCTCTTCCACTTTTCTCCCTTTCCTGTGTGAACAGTTTCATCCTTTTCTTTTCTTTTCTTGGTGATGAAGTCTCTTTCTGTGTCATAACCTCCTCCTGTTTACTTTTGTGGTCTCTGTTTTTTCTAGCCACCAGCTACATGTCTTCTTGTACTCGTGTCCCTTGGCAACTAGGCCTTATCATTTGGCCTGAATTGTTGTAGGGCCACAGGGAAACATGACTGACAAGAATAAAAATATGTAACATGTATGCCAAATATACTCATTTAAAAGGTAGTAGATTAATGTCTCCTCTTTTAAATATTTGTAAATGTCTTAAAATTATTTCTTGATAGGGGCAATCCCTTTGCATGTTACAAAAGAAGACTTCAGTGTTCCTGCAGGTGCTGCAGAATTCACCGAATCCCCTTTGGGAAGTCAATGGCAAGACTCATAGTATAGCACCAAGATGGTGGTTGCTGAGTCTAAGAGATCTCACAGTATTTCACATCCTGCATTCCTCATTTCTCTTCAGATAGACAGATAGACTGACAGAAAACTACAGATATATCTTTCAAAATTCACTATTTTTTCCCAAGAAGACAGCATTTTTAGAGTTGCGAACTTATGATCAAATTTTTATATTGCCTTATTCTCCAACATCTTTTCTTCTGCCAATATCTTGGCCCTTCCACTTTAATCACTTCTCTCAGAAATAGTTTTCTGCCCTTTCAAAGAATATTTTAATTCTGTTTACTTAAATTCTGTTTAATTCTTTAATTCTATTGTGTGTTATCTTTGTGTAAAGTTCTTTCAGTATGCAAAGCAGGGTGTAGAAAAGACTATATTTCAGAGGTCTAGTCATATCTTAGTCCATGCCAACTTCCAAAGGTGAACGAGATAAGGTGGCCAGAGAGGAGATGGCCTCACACCAAGAGATTAGCAGAGCCGTCTCAAAGCAGACCATGAATGAGTCCCAAGAGGAGCAGACTACTGCAGAACTAAGCTTGCAAATAGTCTAAGAAACCAGGATTCATTTTGCACCCAACATGTACCACAGTTGCACTCCGTGAACATGACAGTACCCAAACTTGTAAAAAAATCTTGGAGGCTTTCCAGATGTGGAGCCTGAGGTTTAGCAATTTCCCAAAGCCATTGAGGGTGAGACAAAAGTAGGTTTCCAGCATGAGTACACAAAATACAGAGTTTATTCTTGTATAATTATTTATTAAGTATTGTATTAGTTTCGACACAAACAACTGGAAACCTACTTTGGCCCTACCCTGTATAATGAATGAGTGATGGAACAGAGCCTTGGACTCATCATGTCTGTCTTCTCCAGGACTGTCTAACTGTCATTCTAAGAAGTCCACACATACTTAAGATTTCCCATCTGGGCCTCCTTGTTCTGCCTGGACACATGCCCTTGCTCACCGACTGGTATCCTTGAATTCATTTCCACCACCCTCTCTCATCAGTAATGATGCCCTCCAACCCAGCTCTTGGCTCTCAGGTTTCCACCCTGCTTAGCCAGAAATAAAGGCGGAAAAAGGGAAGGTGGTTATGAATGGGAAGCAAAGATCTGAGTTAAAACATTAGAAATGAGGGCCTGCTGTGCGTGCACATTAAGATTTGAAGACACATCTCCATTATATGTATGTGTGTACTCTTGCTCGTATAACCATACTCCAAACTTGTGTGCTTGTCCATGGCAGCAGTTACGTTAACTCACAGCTTTATTCCTACCGTAGTGAGCATTTCAGTGCTGACATGTGTGTTGGTAAAGCAGGAATTGAATATTAAGTCACTGACTATGTAATGAGCATCTGTTTTGTGCTCAAAACTGTCACATGCACATCTCAAACTACCCTACATTTGTTCACACACACACATAGTCTTCTGATTTTTATGTAGTATTCTATGTGTGAAATATCACTATGGATTATATACCTAGAAGTTGCATAAATGAATGAAGTAATAATTGATGCATGCAAAGTAGCTGTTTTGATTACATTTCTACTAAAGTAGCTGCAGTCTTGAAATTATTCAATTTTTCCTTAATCCAAATTTAAATATGATATTAGTGATTTGATTCAAATGTTTAAATATAAGTGGATTCTTTCCCAGACATCAGTAGTTTTTAAAAAATTATTAGGGTGGCATTGATTAATAAGATTATATGGATTTCAAGTGTACAGTTCTACTAATATATCATGTGTATATTGCATTGTGTAGTCTTATTGAAGAGCAAAACAAAATAACAGTAAAAATGAAGGTGTTTACACCAATCAGTACAATATATTAGTTTTACAAATATCAACTTTCATTTTGTAGGTTGAGAAATATAAATAAAGTACTGTATTGAGTTATTGTTTACTCAGTTAATTATGACTGTGGTGTTCACTAGCAGTAAAATAACAAAGCACATGATATAAGTTATACAGGGTTATATGCCCTGTAGGGTTATAAGTTAATCATACATACCTACAGGGTATAGAGAGGCACCACTTAGTGCATTTGATTTTACATGTTAGAACTAGTTTATGAAAGTCTTATCTCTGGAAGTCCTCTGAATCTTGGGTAAAGTACCTCCAGAGTTGAATAAATATTGATGTTAAATACGTAGTGATCATCATATGTTATTTTAAAAGATTTTATTTATTTACTTTTAGAAAGGGATAGGGAGGGAGAAAGACAGGGAGAGAGACATAGTATGGTTGCCTCTTGTGCACACATTACTGGGGACCTGGCCTGCAACCCAGGCATGTGCCCTGACTGGGAATCGAACCAGTGACCCTTTGGTTCAGCGACCTGCACTCAATCCACTGAGCCACAACAGCCAGGGTGATCATTGTATATTGCCATTCAGGGTGCACATAACTTTATACATAGGAAGAGAGATAAATAGGTCTAAGAAAAAGTCCAAGACTCTCAAAATCTCTCCCAAATTCACACAATCAGCTATTTCAATATTTGAATTAATAAACAGTGTTAGGACATTTGAGATTGGTAAGTAGGGAACTTTGAGTATCAAATATATAACAGTCTCTTTATGCCTTAGTTCCTCTGTTTTTCCAATCCAGGTCCCAATCAGGGATTTCCAACCAAATCCAACTGCATTTGGTTATCAGATCTCTTAAGTCTTATTTAATCTAAAGGTCCTGTCCTACTTTGTTCTGTCTTTTATGATATAGGCATTTTTAAGAGTCCAGGCCAGTTGTCTTCTAGAATATTGCATATGGAGGATTTTCTTGGTTGTTTCTTCATTATTCAATTCAAACTAAACATTTTGGTGAGAATATCACATAAGAGATACTGTGTACTTACCATTGCAACACATCAGGAGGCACCAAATGTTAGTCCCATTATTAAGGATACTAAGTATAATCACTTGGTTACAGCTGTGTGTGCCAGACTGTTATATTGTAAAGGTAATCTTTTCCCCATGTAACTAACAAATTATTTTTTTTTGGGGGGTGCTGATTTGAGACAGTATGAATAACCTTCTCCCTTATAACCTTTCCTTGATGGTTTTAGTATCCTTTCAGGTTTCCTCTCAGTATCAATGAGGTCTATTATCCACTGATTTTATATATGTGTGTGTGTGTAAATATATACATATATATGTACATACATATATGAATATATGTATATGATTACATCTATATGACATATGACCTTTTTCCTCCCCTTCCCTCCACTTTTTTTTAGTATGAATATTGACTCATATCTTTTTTTATCTTTTACATCTCAGCTTTTCTGGTTTCCAAATACCCATCACACTATCACCTTTGACTAAAGAACATTCAATGTATAAAATGTGTGGAGATCTAACCTAAGAAGGCACCAGCTTTGTAACTTTGGGCTTCTTTTGGGAGATTTCTCTAACTACTAACACACTGGAGGATGTACAAGGTCATCTCTATTATTGCCTCTACCTAGGAATTGTACAATTCTTCGATCAGTGAATGAGTATTGTCTGATGGCTCACTCTTTATTCAGGGAAGGCCACTTGCTCTCTTGATTTAAAAGTGTGTCTATCATCCTGGCCTAGTAGCTAAGTTGGTTAGAGTATTATCCCTATATGACAAGGTTGCAGGTTTGATCCACTGGTCAGGAAAGGCACATACAAAAATCAACCAATGTATGTGTAAATAAGTGGAGCAACAAATCGATGTTTCTCTCTTTCTCTCTGCCCCTTTCCTCCCTTTCTCCCTCCCTCCCCCTCTCTCTAAAAATCAATTAAAATATGATTATCACTATATTTCTGGGTAATGTATGTTCTTCAGTTTGGAAAAACACAACAAAATATTAACAGAAATGACTTTAACACCCATCTCTTTCTTCTGTGGATTTCTCTGTCTCCAGATCTAGTAGGACCTTAGGGCTTTTTGTAAAAGCAATTTAAAAGAACTAGAGCTAATATTTGTACAAATCCAAAGCTCTTACATCAACAGAAAAGAATAATGTCTCATTTCTTTTCCTTTTTACTGTTGCACTGAGGACAATTGCACTAATTTGCTGAGGTTTTTGACTTACAGCCAATTTGTAGTGGCTTGGAGAAGATATTTAAAGAGCAGTGTCAGGGCAGACTGGCGACAAACAGCTCAGGACTCTTTCTTCCCTTTGTCTTTCTGTTATTCATTCCCTGTGATCAAAGGAACACAATCTGTACGATTTGGGTTATTTCAATTTGTTGAGGTTTGTTTTGTGACCCAAGATATGGTCTGTCTTCCTCAATGTCCCATAGGAGCTTGAAACAGATATGTATCGTGCTGTTTTATATTCTATGACATATATTATTTAAATTGTCACTTCATTTTGTTATTTGAGTCTTCTATATCTGTGCAGATTTTCTGACTAGCAGGCCTCTCAGCTGCTGAAAGGGGGTAGTTAAAGCACACAATTGTGCCAGTGCATTTGTTGATTTCTCCTTTCAGCTCTATGCATTTGTGCTTTATGTAAGTGGAGGCTCTCTTGCCTGTTATAGATGCATTAGGATTGTGTGTCTTCCTGGTGAATCAATATTTTATAATTATGTCATTCCCCTCTTTGTCTCTAGTCATTTTCTTTTCTCTGAACTTTATTTGATGTTAATGTAACAATTTCTGGGGGTTTTTTAAATTAGCATTTATATGATACATCTTTTTTCTTTCAAATTACCTGTCGTTAAATTTGAAAAAGTTTCTTGTCAACAGAACATTGTTGGACCATGCTTTATTTATGTTTATTTACTTACTTGCTTATTTACTTGCTGATTTTCTTCCTTCTCTCCTCCCTTTCTTCCTTTCTTCCTTCCTTCCTTCCTTCCTTCCTTCCTTCCTTCCTTCCTTCCTTCCTTCCTTCCTTCCTTCCATCCATCCATCCATCCATCCATCCATCAGCTCTACCCAGCCTTTACCCTCTCAGCCTGCTGTCCCAACAAGAGAATTGGAATGCTGCCTGTTTCTACCGAGCAAGAGCTAGAAGAAAGACCCTTCCCTCTGCTTTTTTGTCTCCCCTGTCTCCTGATCTGGGCTGCGGGTTTCTCCAGTGCCTTGTTCAGTATATATGGAAGGTGCTATGGAAACCTGGGAACTCACCACTACGTCATTCCTCAAGTTCCAAGGTCTAAGCAGACTGCCCTCCTTTCCACATTTTAGTGTCCCCAAGCTTGTCTATGCTGTCTGGCAATTTCTAATTATAATAGGGAGGGCCTAGGAGGAATGGGGCTACTTTGTTTTCATGGGTTTTTAAAAAATTAACAATTATTCTTTTTGATACTCTCAAATTTGGCCAGTGGGATATTTTAAATTATGTTTTATTGATTATGCTATTACAGTTTACCCAATTTTTTCTCCTCTTTGTCCCACCTCTGCCCTGCACGCCCCCACCCTCCAGCATTTCCCCTCTTAGTTCATGTCCATGGGTCATATGTATAAGTTCTTGGGCTTCTCCATTTCCTATAACCTCCCCCTGTCTATTTTATGCCTATCAATTATGCTTCTTATTCCCTGTACCTTTCTCCCTCCCCCAACTGAAAACCCTCCATGTGATCTCCATTTCTGTGATTCTGTTCCTATTCTAGTTGTTCACTTAGTTTTTGTTTTTTAGGTTCAGTTGTTGATAGTGGTGAGCTTGTTCTCATTTTACTATTCATAGTTTTTGATAGTCTTCTGTTTCTTAGATAAGTCCTTTTAACGTTTCATATAATAAGGGCTTGGTGATGATGAACTCCTTTAACTTGACCTTATCTGAGAAGCACTTTATCTACCCTTCCATTCTGACTGAAAGCTTTGCTGGATAGAAGAATCTTGGATGTAGGTCCTTGCCTTTCATGAGACCAGTGGGATCTTTTACAAATGAATCCCTAAGTTCTTTGAATTGTCTCCATTAGTTTTTTGAACATTTTATTATTTTGTGGCACAGCAAGATGTTCCAGTTATGTAGCCCTTAACTTGCTGCAAAGCTCAAATTAGGCATTTTTCCAAGGCTCACTTTATAGAGACAAGGTATTTAGTATCCATGATATGGGAATTAGATATGTCCATTACTGCTGCGATGTCTCTTGCAGTGAACAGAGCAAAGAAATCATTATTTTATAGTGATGCCTCCCATTCATATCCTACACTGCATGGTTTTTCCTCATCCTACCTCACTCTCTCTTCTCCCACATGAAGAATCTGGTTCCCAAAACATCAATTCAGGACTCATTTGCTGTAAAAAAAAGAAAAAAGAAAAGATTACTAAACAGTTACTACAAAAACTACTAAACCGTTGATATCTTTTTAGTTACTTTTCCTCCTAGGATATATTTTGCTACCTTAGAACAGTCAGGGAACTATGGCCAACGTATTGTTTAATTAATTCTTTATTTTATGTAGTTTAGTTGTCAATGTATACAAAGATGGATTCTTTATGTTTTAATTTAAATTTACTTTTAAGATGTTTGAAATGTATTTTAATTTCTGGATTTGTGAACATGCATTTTTCAAAACTCAAAGCTATGTAACAAGTTCTATTTAAACAAATCCCATCCTCATTCTCAACCAACTGCATGTGTGACCATCTTCATTTGATTCCGGTTTATGTACAGTGTTTGTTTTTGCAGAAATGAGTGTATATGAATAAAGGCACACACACACATAGTTCTGTTTCATCCTCTATCTTATGCAAAGGTAGAATACTGTATAATTTCTTTTGTGCCTTGCTAACATCACATAACAATATTTCAGGAATCTTAGTAAAATAGTTAATGGACATCTTTGTCATTGATTTTTATGATTTTAGTACCTTGATATTTGCTGCACTATTCTTTATGTGCAATTAGTCTCCAGTACATGGGCCTTTTCATTATTTCTAATAATTTGCTATCTAAATTATGCCTCAGTGTATATTGTTTCATATTTGAGCTATATATTTAAGATACCTTTCCATAAGTGACATTGGTGGGCAAAATGGTAAATATATATATTATTTTACTATCTGTTACAAAATCCATACTCTGGTTTCTCTTCAGATCATATAAATCTTTCACCTTTTACAAAATCCCCTTTATAGGGGTTGAACATTATATACTCCCATTTTTTTCTAACGACAGCATCGGTTGATATCTAGTTTAATGTACTTAAAGTTATATGCCTGTGCTGACAGAGATTTTTATCTTTTGTACATGGTAGCATAGCACTAAAAGCAATGACTTTTTATTTAGCCAGTAAGTATGTTTTGGATAATTGACTGATTTTTCTATTTATTGGTTTATTGTTAATGTTGCATAAATGCACATTTATGCATCTATAAATATTAAGTGCTACAATCCAAATGTAGATTGTTGGCTCAAACAGAGTTTCAGTAATACCTGTTATTTGAGTAGTTTAAATTAAAATCCCAAGGATTTATGAGCTTATTTTATAACGTTTCTTAAATATTACAGAGGAAACCATATATAACATTGGATATAGTCTTTAAGAGTACCATTTAAATCTCAGCTTAAAATGTATTTTGAAAAATAATCAGCTGAGAAATTTCCCATTAGAGGAAAGTGTTGATTCTATTTTGATCTTCACTGATGTTTTTTCTCTGAAATGTGACATTGAAGTGTAATATCTCTTTATATTTTTATTAGGTCGGCATATGCCCAAGAATGTCACCCTTGGCATTAAGTGTGATAGTTTCCTCATCGAGACTCCTGTCTTCAAGCTTAGCTTGAGTCCCACACGAGGTACCGGATTTCTACCTTCCATTCTGTCTTTCTGAATGCTATTACATTTTAGAAAAGATGAACTATGTCTGTTGTCTTTATAAATACTTGATAAAAATTAAATGTACAAATTTATAATTTTGAAACAAAGTTTAGTAAGTGGATAGAAAAAAACATGCATAGTATAACCTTTATGTATATTTATTATATCTTTGCCATTTTTCATTTCATACCACATAAGTACAACTTGTAAAATAGTTGAATATCATGCTACATAATACATAAGTGTGTGGGCCAAAGGTGATTTTGGAAGATTACAAATAACTAGTGTACTAAAATTACGCATACTTATGAAAACTAATTGCATCTTTGCAAAGCTAATGATTTCCTGAAAAATTATTAGAGTGTACATCTGTTTTTACTTATATTAATTATTCATCCCACCTGTGTATTGATCAGTATGAAAAAAACCTAAAGTATAATAAATAAGTTGCTTACAAATCGAAAGCCCCCAAAATATCAGTTTGCTTAAAGTAATATTTTAAAGTAAGTTTTAATTATAAATATGTAATAAGTTATATATATATGATAAAATACAAATTTGTATTAACATAATTCATATAAAAATAGTAACTGAAATCAGGAACCACTACTAACATCCCAATATAAATGGGCTTGAGCTTTTCTTCTATATTTGCTGTAGTCATTTCTGTCAGCATTCTAACTCTCATCAATTCATAACTCCATGGTGTAGCTGTTATTATTCTTATTGAATCAAGGAGATTGCAATTCAGAAGCAGTAACTTATACACAATCAAAACAGTTGCTTAATGGCAAA
Source organism: Artibeus jamaicensis (assembly GCF_021234435.1). Taxonomy (NCBI): domain Eukaryota; kingdom Metazoa; phylum Chordata; class Mammalia; order Chiroptera; family Phyllostomidae; genus Artibeus; species Artibeus jamaicensis. The sequence continues at coordinate 694,823 of NW_026522028.1, read as the reverse complement.
GCTGAACTTCTTATGTATGACTCAAAGGTGTTTGTTTTGTGTTTCTTTTCAATACATTAAAAGGACTATGAGCAACAGTTCACAAAAGAAGTACAGTTAGCCACAGAATGATTGAAACCATGTTCAAGGTCACTAATATTTTAAAAGATGTTGATCTAAATGGTAGCCACCTAAGTGGTTTTTTACCCTCATTTATTCTATAGCATGCTGTAGCACTAGAGAACAAGGTGCTGCTTTACAGATCTACATAAGTTTAAAATTAGACCTGGAACCTTAGGAAGGGCAGCCAAGGCACAGGGATTGGGCATTAGACTTTGGGTCTGAGAATCTGTTTGGATTTTGACTATAACATGGAAAACTGTTCACTTGAGCTATTTTCTTCACTTTCTAGATCCCATTTTGGACATTACAGAGAATGAAATTTAGTTTTACCTAATAGGATTTTTGTTGAAGAATGAATACAATTGTGTATGTGAATAAATTTCTAAATGCTAATAGTATATACAAGTATAGGTTATTAGTACTATTTGTATAGGTAAAAATAGCTAAACACAAAGATGGATTTGTTTTATAAGAAACAAGAGCTAGCACTCTGCCAGTACATGCTAGGAATTATATTTCTGAAAAATGAATAAAGAAATAAATAAGTTATTTTGCTTCTGAAACCCATTTGTCATCTAGATGAAACAGTTACTAGACAAATTAATGTTCATCAATTACTGATTGATTAAATAACCCTGTTACCTTGGTGAATACAGGTTTTCTTGGAATGATTTCTTACAGAACAGTACATAAGTATTTCTGGTCTTATATTTATATCTATATTTTAAAGTATCCAACTTTGTAGATATATCTATATTTTAAAAATAAGCCAACTTTTTTATTCATTTTCACACCCCTAACCCATAAAATATATTCTATTTTATTTAATATTTTCACTTAAAATATCACCAAATTTTAATTATTCATATGTCACCTTCACAAATTTTGGCACACCTTTGTATAATCTGTATGATAATTTACTTAATAGTATTTTAATGAAAAACAATGTCACTTGCCATGAGCTATAGAAATGTACTCTTTGCCAGAGACTAAGCATTTTATAAATAGTCATTGATTCAGCCCTCACTACCATATGTGATAGAGCTTATTAACACTTTTATAGTAGAGATAAGTACACTGAGACCTGTAGGCATTAGGTACAAGGTCACACCCCCAATATTTCTGGAGCTTGGGTTTTAATGCAGAGCATGAGCTCTTGCTCAACTACTCAATACTGTCCTAAATAGAAGACAGCTGTAAAACATCAATCAATAAATAATGAAATAAAATTTAAAATAACTGTTCAAGTTTCACTCAGAAGTATTTTAAGTACCACTGTTGCAAAACAGTTCTCCTGGGAAGCAGTTTCTGTGCAGGGAGTTTATTAGGGAACATTCTCATGGTCTGCACCACTGGAGGAAGAGAACGAAGTAAGACTGAACAGAGGGAGATGGTGGGGACAAGGGTTTCAGCTACAACATGGCAAGCACTAAATTGGATAGTTCTTCAGAGTTGCCCTGATTTGGGATGAGGAGGCCTGGATTTTATACCTTCACCCCATCTCCCCAACTGCCCACATCATTTCATCATTAAGTGCAGTCTTCCCTAGAAAGTAGTTTTTGACCTTGGTCAGGTGACTCTCTTCGGTTGAAGGCAGTTCTCACCAGCAGCGGATACCTATGTACTGTGTACTGGTGATAATCTCAATAGCTTGGGCATAAAGTCAGGAAGATAAATACCTCTTTCTACTAGAAGCATTACTGTTTATTTTTTCTGATAATATAGCATATTATGTCATGTACAATGCACACTCACATTTTTGTGTGTTATATACAGGATTATTATGCCCATTACTATACCCATGGTATGCAATCATTTTACCCATGTATAATGCACATCCTTATTTTTCCCTCAAAATTTTGGGTAAAAAAAAAGTGTGCATTATCATGGCAAAATATGGCGCCTTAATAATTTTAAATATGGTGACATGTAGGAGTCAATGTTCATTTTATTCGTTATGTATACCAACTTGTCCTAGCATCTTTTATGGAAGAGGCACCCTTTCTGTCATTGAATTGCATTGAAGACACTGCAATTGGAAAACACTTTTCTGCCAAAGATAGTGACAGTATGTTTACAAATCTGTTTATGGACTCTCTCTTCAGTTACAGTTGTCTATTCATCTGTCTTTGCACTAATATCATACTGTCTTAACTATTATAGCTATAGGCAAGTCTGCATATGTGGTAACATAAATCTTTCAAAATTCAAAATGTTCCTGTTCTTCAAGATTTTCTTAGTTATTGTAAATCCTTTGCCCTTTTATGAGTTTTAGAATCAGTTAGTTGACTTCCAAACACACAGAGACAAAGAGATACACATGGATACTGCTGCTAAGACTTCTTTAAATGTATTGAAACTACACATTGATATGGAAGCAACTAGCATCTTAGAAATATTGAGTTATTGAGCCCTTCTTTTTGAAAAATATTTTAAATTTATTTTTAGAGGGGAAGGGAGGGAGATAGAAGGGAGAGAAACATCAATGTGTGGTTGCCTCTCACACGCCTGCAACTGGGTACCTGGCCCGCAACCCAGGCATGTACTCTGACTGGGAATTGAACCAGCAACCCTTTGGTTCACAGGCAGGCACACAATCCACTGAGCCACACCAGGCAGAGCTATTGAGCCTTTTTAGTCTAAGAACATGGTACCTTTTTCCACTTATCCAAATGGCTGTCTTTCTTCAAGATTTATTTTCAAGCTCATCTATCCCCACTGATTTAATATGTCAGCATTGTCATAGACCACACTGCCATATGTACTTGGGTTATTTCTGGGTCATCTCTATTATTCTACTAGATCCATCTTTAAAACCAAAACTACACTGTTTTCATTAGAGAGGCTTTATAATGTGCTTTAATATGCGTTGAGGATAGCTCTCTCACATTACTTTCTTCTCTTCTCAGTTTTACTGGCCATTCTTACCTCTTTGTTTATCTACATGAACTTTATAATAAATTGACTACCTCTGGAAAAAAACTGATAAAATATTTATTAGGTGTTTGTTAGTTTATAATTTAAATTATAACTAAATTATAATTTATATATAAGAGTAACTAAATTATAATTTATATGTTTTAACTAAATTATAATTTCTATATGACTATAGCTGTTATAATTTAAATAATAACTAAATTATAACTCTATATGTAGGAAGAAATGACATTTCTGTGATAACTAAAACTTTATCAGTATTCATTTTATGTATTTTCATTAGTTCACCAACTTTGTCTCTTCAGAAATGTTTTAATTTTATTTTTTAATATTTTTACACATTTTGTCCCTGTGTTTTAATGGACAAAGTGTGCTCAAAACCATTTTAGGTCACCTTTTAAAAATAGTGAAAATATTAACAGTATACAATTCTTTTTGTGATATGACAGCGACAAAAAATATATAATTTGTTGTTACATAATACATGCTATTTTATTATTATTCATACCTAATATTTTATTACTGATTTTAATTATAATAGCTCACTATTATATTTTCTCTTATTGCTCCCTAAAATACATAAAGGTTTTGCTTAAAATGATACCAGTTTTCTGTGCTGAAGAAGAAAAATCATTTTCATGAGAACTATTAATATATTTTAAAATATTTTTATATAATGAGTCAAATTACTTTAGTACTCTTGATATTTCATGATGCAATGGTAAAGAATTAGCACACTTTTCAAAAGATTTTACACAATGTTAATTTCTATAAGGGCTAATTAAATTTTCCCTTTAATTTAAAAGAGAAGATTTAGATCCTTAATTTAGGTTGTTGTCATCAGAGTATTCACAATATTAGGAAATCTTTGTCTGGTTAGATAAAAATTCCTGGCAGAAAAGCAGATAGGGGAGAAATATTTGACTATATTGTTCTATTCCTCTTCAATGAATTTTTTCTTTAAAATATCAAGTTTTTAGTTTTCTACATAATTTTACACATATAATTAAAACTAACCAGGTATAATTTTAATTAGTGTCATTTTTCACATAACTTTTAAAGATGTCAGTATTCTATTGTAGCTTTAAATATAGAGCTATAGAGAGACAGAGAGATAAATACTAGGTATCATCCCCCTTTTTGCTTTGAGAATGAATGTCTGTTGTCAACATGAAGCTTTTCAATTGGCCAATATAGCCTTGGAGTTCTAGGAAGCAGAACTTGTAGATCTAACATTCCCATATGCATTTGACTTTTTGTAAATTGTATTTTCATAACTTTTGCTTATTTTAAATATTATATTATTATATTTACCATTAATTTGTAAAACTTGTTCATGTTATTCAACTCTTCCTAGGAAGATATGCTTATTGCCCTTAAAGTTATTATATTCTAGTTCTGATCACTAAGATGATGTTCTAATCCAAGGTTAATCCAGATAATAAATGCAAAGCCAAAATTCTTTTTCAAAGTATTTTATACATGTAGAGGAATATACAAATGTATGCGACAATAATTTTGCTTTAGTTGCTGCTACTGCTTTCATCATTAATATTAATGTCATTCTAATATTGGAATCCTTTCTACAATCAGTAGAAATTACATATTCAAAGAATGTGTATTCTAGAATTTAATAGCTTTAAAGCCAATAACCATGTTTTCCTAGAAAGAGTTATCTTATCACTATCTCTACTACTTTGTCTCTATTTTCAACTGTCTAACTCACATCAGTGAAGATTTAATCCTGACAACTCAACAGAAATTGCTTTTGTCAAGAAAATAATAACTCACATGTTGCAATATCTGTAGGTCAATGCTATGTCCTTATTTTACTTTATTTCTCAGCAGCATTTGACATAGTTGACTTTTCTCTTCTTGAACTGCTGTATTCACTTGTCTTTTGGTTTTCCTTTTATGTCATTGTTCAGGCTTTCTGAGTCTTCTACTTTTTTAATGAAAGAATTAATGAATATGTATGTTTATTTGTTATTTATTAAATTTATTGAGGCAACATTGGTTAATAGGGTTATATAGGTTTCAATCGTACATTTCTATGATACATGATCTGTATGTTGCATTGTGTGCCCATTACCCAAAGTGAGATCATCTTCCATCACCATATATTTGGCCCCCTTTACCCTTTGCTATCCTCCCACCCCCTTCCTTCTAGTAACTACCATACTGTTTATCTGTCTGTGTCTCTGAGTTTCAGTTTTATATCCCACGTGTGAGTGGAATCATGTGGTTGTTAGCTTTTTCTGAGTGACTTGTTTCACTTACATATCTGCTATCAGAACTCTAGATGTTGGCATGATTGAGCATTCAGCCTTGCCTCTTCTCCATTTATACTATACTTCTCTAGTTATACTATCCTCTTGGTCATTTCTTTCAGGCTGTGGATATCATTTACAATACCATGACCTCTTAATTTACATCTGTAACTCTATACTTTCTCCTGAATTTTAACTGCATATTTTCTTCTCCAAATAGTTATCTAGTAGGTATATCTTACTAAATATTACTGTTGATATACTTGTTCCCTCACCTTTATGCTAATTTATTCCTCAAAGATCTCTTCATCTCACTTGATGGCAACATTATTTATCTAGTTTATGTTGCTGAAAAACTGGGAGTCATACTTGATTCATTTTTTTCTCATTACAAATTTCCAGCCCATCAGTAAATACTGGCAGCAAAGCCATAAAATGAATATATCCTATTTTGACCACTTTTTACCAGCTCCCCCACTTTCACCCTAGTCTATACCAAGTGGACTATGGTAATAGCTTCCTCTATTCCACTTTGAACCCTACACTCTAATATCTATACAGAAGACAGAGTGATCTTTTGTAAAACACCAGTTGGACTATGTCACTGGGCTGTTTAAAACCTCCCTATGTTTTCCAGCTCTTCTTTGGGAAGTGAGAACAGAAAGGCCCCACATGTTGTGATGCACGCATTTCTTTCTGACTTCACCTTCTGTAATCTCTCCTACCCTTCAAAGAGCTACTACATCAATATTCTCAGGCAATTCCCATTTAAGCCTTTATGTTTTTCACCCTTCTGCTTGGAACACTCACATCCCCACTTTTTGTTTCAACGTCCTCTAAATCATTTAAATCTCCATAAAATGTCACCTCTTTAAAGAAGTTTTCCTGAAAACAGCCTCCACAAATTCTCTCTCTCTAAATCATTAACTTAAAACTTACTATATACTTTCCTGTTTCTTTCTTTCTTTTTTCCTTCTTCCACTAGAACTTGAGATCCACGACACAGGGTATATTTGCTGTCTTATTTCATACACTATCCCCATCAACTAAAACAGTTTCTTACTCAATTCATTCAGTTCCTGTTTATTGGGAACCAAATGCTAAGATCCTGTTCTGATTTCTGTAGATATAGCACAGAGCCCAACAGACAAAAATCTCTTCCTTGCTGGCATATACATGCTAGTGGAAAGCAGTAATCAAATAAGATGGGAGAGAAAATGGGCAAGGGAGAAGGATAAGGAAAGTCATGGTGTTGGAGGTGCAGTTTTGAACAGGAGCTAGAAAAGTTCTTACTGAAGGTGAACCAATGTGAACAAATGAATTAGCCTGCGGAAATGGCTATAGTAATAAATTGCTGATAGAGTCTTATCTGAGTCTCTGCCATGCATGTCTTGTGTAAAACCAGAGACTGTTTAGAAAATTTATGTATCACAAAAAATAGGAAAAGAAAGCTAATGTGCTATATGCCAAATGGATATTTAATATTGGTATTCTATAATGTTTGACTGAGGTTTTCAAGACAAAGTATTGAGGAAATAATGGAATGACTGGCATGTGGGTTCAAAACAGCCGAGCGTAAATTGAATATGGTGGTATGCAGCTTGGGAGCACATTTTTGGTTTAGGCTGACTTTCTCTCTTTCTCTCTCTCTTTTAATTTTAAGACTACATTTGTTAAAGTGAGGGAATGTGAAATAAGGAAGGGCCTGAGACAGAAGAAGCATTTGGAGAGAGCTGCTCTGCAAAGCTCTGCAAAGCTCTGCAAAGCAGAGCTGCTTTGGTTCTATAGAAACGTTATGAGAAAGAAGTGAGCGAGGCAGGGCTGTTCAGCTCACTGGAAAGTCAGAGAAAGGGGGTCTTGGAGATAGGGCCAGGGGGTTAGCCTGGGATGAGCTGCTGCTGCCCACTCCTCTCCTGCTTGCAAGACTTATCAGGACCCTTTGAGTTTAGGAGAAAGAAATTTCACTTGAGAAGGAGATTCAAGTGAACATAGTAGAAGGAGGGCACTCAGGCTGACTTCCTTCTGATAATATACTTTGTAATAAGATTATCTAAAGATCTAAAGTAAATTTGACCCATAAGAGTAAAAATGTCCTTTCTCAAGTTTAAGAATATAGGTAGTTGCTCCAAACTACTGTGCACTAATTAGATCAGACCTGGATAGTTTGGGTCAATTGCCATCATATATATTAAGACACTGGATAATAGAGTACTTCTTTGCATGGATATTGACTGATGAAGGATCTTTTATTATAGCTCAGGAAATGGCTACTATATACCTGATAAATAGCTAGACAATTCTACTTGTATCAGAAGCTTCCAACCAGACCTACTGATTGAATTTATACTGTAGAAACTATACATAGTTATAGTTATTAGGAAACAGTGAAATAGAAAATTCAGAAAATCTTACATTAAGGATAAGGTTATGATCTAGGCAGAAATGATGATGACCCAATGGGAAGGTAGTCCATGGAAGCAGGAATTCAAGGACAGCATTTGGAGATCTGGGAAATCATTTATCATGGCTGAAATATAACACCGGTGACCCTTACTGGTTTGGGATCAATTACTGAAGTACTAAGCCAGCATAAAGACAGTAAAGCTCTTAAATCCTTGGGAGTCTAGATAACTAGCAGGCCATTGATGAATATAAAGAACTATTCTAATATCTGAGGGAATAATATTGAGCATGGAAAAGGGGTTTCTCCAAGTGAGGAAGACAGAGGTTAGTTTTCTGTATTGTTGCTCAGAGTAGAACTTCAACTAGACACCAGTAGCTCTAGGTAGTAGAATTAGGGACTAAAACAAGGAAGACCTCACTAATTTTGTTTCACAAGGAAATTGAGTACTGTAAGAAATAAGAACTTCTCATTAGATGATTCATCCATGTAGTTGTTGAGGGGCCATCTCCAAAAGACCTTTTTGGAATATGTTCCTACATTCACTGGGAGGTTACACATCAGGACTATGTAAGTTAAAGCTGAAAGATTCTGTCATTCTATGAGTAGGTTAATGACATTAATAGAAACAGGTCTATATAGGTTTGTTTGCTTTTAGAACAATTATTCTAATTTCTATGCTTAGTTTAAAATAGTTTCTCTTCCCTTAAAAATGGAACCCTTTTTTTCTTAGGTTCTAGAAAAGACATAAGCAAGAATAATATATACTAAAATTGCTCAGACAGTAAAATGAAAGACAAATTATATTCTTCTCTAGTAGTTTTAGAATCAAATGACATGTGAGTTAAAAAGTGAAATTTTGTTTTGTAAAGTGGAATACACTCTTTCAATTTTTATTGTTTTGATAATATTTTTACTGTGCTGGGCTCAACATAGTATTTTGGGAGAAATGATAAAACATGCTTAAAATTGAACATTTATCCACATGCATAAGATACAGAAGAAATCCGGGCAGAAGTACCAAAGATCCCTGGCACAAAAACCACTGATACAGAGCATCATAGAATGCATTAGCTTCTCTCTGCAAGAGCCTTAAAGAGACAGACACTGTAACGAAATTTTGAGAGATAGTAAAAATGTTGACAGCTTTAGCACATTTGGGTCACGTTTGAGAAACTTAATACAATTTTGTAGTCATCACATTTTTGTTTTAGTTCTTAGACTCTGATAAGTGAAAATACATTCTAGCCCTGACTGGTACAGCTCAGTTAGTTTGGCGTTGCCCCCCAAAGTGAAAGGTCGCTTATTTAATTCCTGGTCAGGGCACATACCTGGGTTGTGGGTTTGGTACCCCATCCGGTAGTGTAAGAGAGGCAACAGATTGATGTTTCTCTTTCACATTGATGTTTCTCTCCCTCTCATTCTCCCTTGTTCCCCCTCTCTCTAAAAATAAATTTAAAAAGAAAATACCTTCTAAGCCTGTTTGTCATAAAATACCTTATTATGACCTGTTTTGTACAATCTAAAAAACAAAACTTACATTTAGGTTACAAAAGCATTAAATGTCTCATTATGTTAGTTTTTATATGAAAAAATATCAGACTCCATTTCCAAGGTAGATACTACATTCAGTCAATAAGGTTAATTAAAATTTCCTATCACTTCAAACTATTTAATTTAAAGCAAAAAAGTCCAGAAATAACAAAGTATGTCAGCTAAGAAGAATTTAAAATGAAAATCAATATGGATTTGTCAGATGTAATCAGACCTCTCTCTATGTGATATGTCAAAAATCCAATTACACCTGAATTGAAATGATCCTTTTTTTCTTCTTTTAGCTGACATCCCTTTGCATATTTAAGTCTATAAGTATGATCAGATATAAATGATGAGTAGGAAATAAATATACAACTGAAATTCTCTCCTGTGAAAAAGTCTATGGGCAAGTCATAATGAAATTTTACGGAGTGATTAGATGTATATTTTTTCAGTTATCTGATAAAATGGATATGATGAATGCGTTTCATGAAAACATTCATTCTAGGATTTTCCTCTCTTGACTAAGCACAGCCACTCAGTTCCCTTTGCCACTTTTGTTCTTCCTGAATTGAGGTAGCTATAATGGATTTCCTTTCCAATAGCAACTGGGCATGTAATGGCATCTCCCCGACCCTTTGATAAGAGCTGAAGAAGCCATCACTGAGTGTTATTCATCTTACCACATGCAAATGGGCTGTGATCTTTATCACAATTTCCCCCAGGAAGGACACTGATAAGAAGAAAAAGGTAAATGGTGAGGCATTTCCATTAGGGACAAGCACTGAATTCCTAAGTACATATGCAAACACTACATTTTACATTATTTTGTTGTGTTAGAGGGCTGACTGTTGAGAATGATAAATTCATACATAGCAAAGTATATGCATAAGCCTAGGTAGTTAGGGAATATTGAATAACTGGTAGATTGTTTTCAAGCTATTAGCAGATTCTTATATGTAATGTATTTTTGCTAAGTTATTCATTCTTGCTGAACTCCAAGACCTTACCCCCAAAGAAAGTGAGAGTGTGCGATCTTAACCACGGTGATGTATGATGTATCTCTTTTCCATATGGTGGTGCGTGATTATGCATTCATGCCATTTTATATCTGTTACCATATGAACACCACTTCTTCTGGGTTATTCCTCATTCTCAGCATTCATATCCCCAAGGGCAGTGTGCTTTCACTTCTTTTTTATCCTTACCCAAGGACATGCTTAGAGAGGGAAGAGAGAGGGAGACAGAGAGACAGAAACATTGATGTGAGAGACAAACATTAACCAGTTGCCTCTCAAATGCGCCCAACTGGGGACTGAATCTGCACCATAGGCATTTGCCCTGACTAGGAATTGAACCCACCACCTTCTAGTCTACAGGACAACGCTGCAACCAACTGAGCCATCCTTCCAGGGCAATCACTTTTTTTTTTTTACCACAACATTCACCTCTTTCTAATCCTAAGACTTTATCACACTGCCTTCTAGAATACATGATCTGTCATAAAGAAAATACTCTCTATTCTCTAAAGCAAATTATCTAAATGTTTTCAGTACTTTCTTAAACCCTGACTCTTCCCTGAGAAGACAGTGTTCTCTACAATTAGAAAAATCCTCATCACTTTACTGTTATTGATAGTGGCATTAAATATCATAATCAGTTTATTTATATTTCTAGATTTTTGCATTTTTATGTTTTACAACATTTTCTATTATCCCAAAAGAAATTATAGAACTAAGGTAATCACATATATAAATGGAAAGAAGGTCTATATTGGATTGTGTGTAAATATTAGAAACAATTTATATTTGAGAAAATATTTTTAAATACTTTCATTTACTATACTTCTTGCTTTGTCAAGATAGCATAGTTTTCTTCCTTCCTACCATACTCTAGCCAGACATCAATATAATAAGCACGTATCCTTCACCCCCATGTGTTCAGTTGGGCTAAGCAGATAGTTAACTTCCTACCCTACCCCACCCCACCCTCATGTTTCATGAACAGTATATTCTGATTTCCTTTCGCTCTCCTGTCTTTGGTGTTGATGGGGCCATGCAGCAAACTAACCTACCATGGCCTTCACTGACATAGGCTGCCCTCCAATCCCCCGCCAGAATAGTGATGATGGGGGTGACAGGGAAATTTATCTTTCATTTCTTTCCTGGCAGAAGCAGGCAGAGCTCCAGGTACCCCACCAAGGTGGTGTGGACAGGATTATCACAAACTGAGAAATCATCCTCATCCAGCAATAAAGAGACTTAAAGAGATGGTACCTAGAGGTCTAGTCACCTCTAACTGCACCTGTTGTGAGTGAGATGTAGCAAATTGCTGCAGGTTGGGCTAGTAAACAGTCCACTCTTCTTCCCACTTTTGGTGTTAGCAAGGTCCAATAGGATGTAAGGCAGGGTCAGTACACACTCCTACTCTAGCCCAGTCCCTGGAGTCTGTGGGATACAGTGGGGATCACAATTTACACCCCTACTGAGCATCAAAAAGATTGAATGAAGTGACATGAGAAAGGGGAACTGAGCTTCCAGTGACACCTAGCACCAATAAGACAGAATGAAGACATGAGAGATGGAGCTTATTGGTACTGTGCTTCCTTCTAACTCTTTTGGTCTCTTTTTCCCCTTAGGGGACAAAACTTTTACCCCACCCTTCTGCAATAAGGTAATATAATCAGTAGCCCATATTTTACTTCAACAAATGATTTTGAATTTTCATGAAACAAAAGAAAAAATAGAATCTGAGAAAAGGTAAGTTAAATAAAGAACCACGTGGAAATTCTAAAACTGATAAAATATATTAAGTTAAACAAATATCTCGCTGCATGGGATCAAGTATAGAATGGAGATGATGGAGAATAAAATCAATGAAAGTCAGGAAAGATCATAATATAATTTATACAATTTGAACAACAGAGAAAACAAACTTAAAAAAGGGAATGAAAACAGAGTTTCAGGAGCCTATAGGGAAATAAAAAAAAAGTAAATAACAATCATCTCATCAGAAACCCATTGGGAAAAGAGAGTGTGGGATTGAAACATTATTCAAAGATATAATACTTCAGAATTTGCCAAAGAGATTTAACTTTCCTCTAGTTTGAAGAGCCTGAGTAAACACCAAATATTTTAAAGCAAAAGAAATCTATGGCAAGACACATTATAATCAAACATCTGAAAACTAAAGACAAAGAAATTTTGAAAGCAAGATAGAGAGAAATAATGCTTATAGGGAACATCAATTAAAATAATAAGAAATTTCTCATCTGGAACCATGGAGGCCAGAAGGAAGTGGTACATATTTGTTAAGTACTGAAAGAATAGTAAACTGTAAGTTCAGTATCCCAAGAATAGATCCTTCATGAATAAATGGAAAATGTAGACATACTCAGACATGAGAATAGAAAACTTGTTATAAGCAAACCAGCACTTAAAGAGTGGCTAAAGGATTTTCTCTAAGTAGATAAAAAAAATAAGAAGGATTACAGCTTCAGAAAGCGAACATTAGATAGACTGGGTAAAATAAATATTAATATATTAATAATAGACTATCCTACTTCTTTTGATTTTCTTAAATCATATTTGCTGAGTGAAATAAAAGTTATGACACTCTGATACAGAGTCTGTATAGTTATATCTATCTACCTATTAATATATAGAGAGATGAAAGTCTTAAGATAATTATATATAGATTATATATATCTGGGGCCTTGCTGACAGGGATGAAAATGCCTCCTCCCTCAGAGTTAGCTAGTTTCCAGAGATAGTAAATTACTCAGATGTAATTTACTTTCCAATTCAAATTAACTGATCCTAAGCCCATACTTCCAACACCTCTTCTATTAGGCTTTCACATTCCAGGCCAACGTTCTCCTACACTTATATTTCATGATCAGGAATCCCACACTCCAGAGTCCACTGAAATTATTCAAACTAGCCAATCCTAAACCTGCTTAGCCTACTTCACTCATTCTTTCCCATGAAAATCACAGTAAAGACCCCTGCCCATTCCCCCAGCCCATGACTACTACCTCTAGTGTTTTTCCCTGTGGCTCTGCATGGCATGTTGTACCTCCCATTTCTTGACATATGTGAGTATGAAAACTTTTTCTTTCCTGACAGTCATTTCTGTGTCTGAATGTCCTATCATATCTGATTTAAACATTTTAAAACATAAGATATATATACTTCATTCAAAGTAATTAAACATTATTCCTGTGAACAGCAATATTATATATATGTAGTTATATATACATATACATATATAGTCACCATTTAAAAAAACTAAGAAAATTACATGAAGTGATATACACAGAGACACTGTAAAACAGTTAGAATCCTAAAATATGTTCAAGTAACCCAAGGGAATATCACTACAGATAACAAAAGACAGAAAAATATACATTCAGCAGCTTCCGAGAAATTGATCTATTTCTAGAAAACTCCACACTACCAAAATTCATTAACACCAGTCCTTCTCAAACTCCTACCAGAAAAGTGGAATGAACACTTTCTAATTTATTCTATGAGACCACTATTAATAACCATGATACAAAAACCAAAAAACAACAATAAAATTACAGGCTAATATTATTCATGGAATTAGAGACAAAGATCTTCAACAAAATATCCATAAATTGAATCTATAACTATATAACAAAGTATATACCCATGACCAAATGTTGTTTATTCCAGAGCAAAGACTAGTTTGGTTTTTGAAATTCCATTAATATAATCCATCCTGTTAAAAAGACCAAAGAAAAAACAATCAAGTCAATCAACATAGAAAAAATATTAGAATAAACCCAATATTATTTTGTCTAAAACTTTTACAACTAAGGAATGAAAGGGAACTTCCTCAACCTGCTAAAAACCTTACATGATAAAACTATAGCTAATATCACATTTAATTATGAAACACTAAATACTTTCACTCTAAAATAGGCAGCAACAGAAGTATGCCCACACTCCCCACTTACTTCATGAACCATTGGAAGGCAAGCAAAGGCAACAAAAGGCAAATAGAATGGAAAGGAAGAGATAAAACTATCCCTATTTTTATATTACCTGATGTACCAGAAAATCCCAAAGAATCTATCACAAAAATCTTGTAGAGGTGTTAAAATGAGTTCAGCAAGGACATGGGAAACAAGAACAGCACACACACAAAAAAACTCAATCATATTTATATATAATAGCAATGCAAATGTGGAAACTAAAAACATAAAATCATTCACAATCTCTCTAAATAAAATAAGTTTTTAGAAGTAAATCTAACCAACCATGTATAGGACTGTGTGCTGAAAATGACAAAATCAAACATAAATAAAGGGACAGATATGTTGTATAGATGAACTGGAAGACAATATAGCAATGGTGTCAGGTTTATCGAAATTAATCTATAGATTGAATGCAATTCCTACCAAGATGTTAACAACTTATGTAGAAAATAGCTCAGTGTAATGCTAAACAAATAGTTCTTAAATTTCACCAATAGCAAATTCCCTGAGAAGAAATTAATAAATTGGACATCATCAAACAAATATTTTTCTCTATGAAAGCATATGACAAGATGATGAAACAGAAAGCTATAAACTGGGAGAAAATATTTACAGACCATATGTGTGACAAAGAGTTAGTTTCTGAAATATATAAAAGTACTGCAAATTCACTAATAAAAATATAATGAACTTAGAAAGTTGATAAAGAATGTGAGCAGGCATTTCACCAAAAAGACTATACTGATAGCACATCAAAAGGTGTTCAATGCCATTAGTCTTCAGGGAAATGTAAAATAAAACCACAGTGAGATTTCACTGCAAATCTATCAGAATGGCTAAAATAAAAAATAGTGACAACATGAAATGTTAGCAAGGATATATAGGTGCTGGATTGCTCCTAGCTTGCCGATGGGAATGTAAGGGCACACGCATTCTGGAAAGCTATTGGGCGGTTTCTTTTTTTTTTAATTTTATTTTTATTTATTTATTTATTTTTTAATTTTTATTTAATTATTTTTCAAGTACATTTTTTGTCTATTTCTCCCATCCCAGCCCCCCCCTCCCCAGTCCTCATCCCTGTGTCTTTCATACTTGTTCCTCAAAATCCCTCCCCATTTTTCCCCTTAAATTCCCTTCCCTCTCTCCTCTGGTCACTGCCCACTTGTTCTCTATTTCAGTGACTTTGTTTTTATTCTGTTTGCTTGTTTGTTTTATTGTTTAGCTTCCTGTCAAAGGTGAGATCATATGGTATTTGTCCTTCAATGCCTGGCCTATTTCACTCAGCATAATGTTTTCCAGTTCCATCCATGTTGCTGCAAAAGATAGTAGCTCCTTCTTTCTCTCTGCTCCATAGAATTCCATACAAAAGTAAACATGCATACTTAAAAGATTTATCCTAGAAAAATTTAAAAGGATGTCCACACAAAGAACATGTGCATGAATGTTTGTAGCAGATTTATTAATAGTAATCAAAATCCAGAAACAACCAAGATGCCCTTCAATGCATGAATAGGTAAGAAAACTGGCACATCTATGGCATGTAGTACTACTCAACAATATAAAGGAATGAACATTAATGAGCATAACTTTTTAGAGATTTATTTTTCAGTTACGGTGACATATTGATACAATATTTTCATTTCAGACGTGCAACATAGTGATGAGACATTTATAGTATATCTTATATAGTGATCAGCCCTTTTAAGTCTATCTAGTATCTACCTGGCACCCTACATAGTTATTACAGTATTGTTGACTATATAGTCCCTATGCTGTACTTTATAACCCAGTGGCTATTTTTATAAGCTAGCAATTTATAATTCTTAATCCTTTTCACCTTTCTCATCCATTCCTCCGGCTCTCTCTTTCCAATCTGGTGATCATCAATTTGTCCTCTGTTTGTTTCTGTTTTGTCTGTTTTTTATTTTGCTTTTCAGATTGCACATATAAGTGAAGTCATGTGGTATTTATTTTTCCCTGTCTGCCTTGCAGGTCCAGCCATGTTGTCACAGATGACTGTATTTCATTCTTTTTTTAGCTGAGTAATATTCCACTATATATATATATTTATATACCTCTTCTTTATCCATCTACTGATGGTTGTTTCCATATTTTACAGCAATTGTTTGTTGATTTACTGATGATAGCCATTCTGACAGGTGTGAGGTGATATCTCATTGTGGTTTTAATTTGCATTTCCCTGATGAGTGATGTTGAACATCTTTTCATATGTCTATTGACCATCTGTATATCCCTTCTGAAAGAGTGTCTCTATTCTGTTCTATTGATTTATGTATCTATTTTTATGCCAATACCATGGTGTTTTTATTATTATAGCCATGTAGTAATGTTTGATATTAGGTAGCACAATATCTCCAACTTTATTCTTCTTTCTCAAGATTTCTTTGTCTATTCAGGATCTTTTCGGGTTCCATATAAACTTTAGAATTTTTTTTTCTAGTTCTGTGAAAAATGCCATTGGTATTTTGATAGAGATTGCATTGACTCTGTATATTACACTGGGTAATACAGACACTTTAACAATGTTAGTTCTTCCTATTCATGAGCATAGCATATCTTCTTCAATTTTTTTTAGTGCCTTATAATTTTCCAAGTACAGGTCTTTTAACTCCTTGGTTAAATTTATTCCTAGGTATTTTATTCTTTTTGATGCAATTTTAAATGGGATTGCTTTAATTTTTCTTTCTGATAGTTCATTAGTGGTGTATAGGAATGCAGCCAATTTCTGAATGTTAATTTTGTGTCCTGTTATTTTACTGAATTCATTTTTAATAAGTGCAACTCGATTAAATGTCTGGGGAATTATGCTGAGTGAAAAAGTTAACTGCAGAAGTTTATATACTAGATGATTCCATTAATTTAACATATTTCATGTGATAAAATTATAGAAATGAAGAGTAGATTAGCAGTTGTAATGATTCAGGAATGGAGTAGTGAGAGAGTTGAGGAAGTATATAAAAAGTCAGACTTGTGATGAAATTTTCTTGATTTTCACTGTATCAATATAAATATTCTGGTTTTTATATTATAATATAGTCTTACAAGGTGTTACTAAGGGAGATAACTAGGTAAATGTACATGGGATCCTGCTTTCATTATTTATAACTGCATGTTTATAATTTTCTCAAATGTTCTATATTGGATAGGGATTATGTCATATTACAATGAGAATAGTCAAAAAGAGATACACTATGTTTGGTATCTATAATTTGGTATCTATTTTTTAAAGATAACATATGCATCATTTGTGTTTATGTGATTGCTAATAATCAAAGCAAAGTAATCAGAGTAATAGCATTAGCATTTTAAAAAGACACCTTTTTCTTATGAGAGATAATTGCCATGTGTCATGTTGAGTTTAGTTAACATATATCATGTATTTTGACGTCAATAATAAAAATGCTTTTTGCAAAAATAATGCTTTTAAAATTAAATGTTGCTGCTTATGAATTGGAAAATGTCTTTGAGAACTCAGTGTTTCATGACACTTAATGCTGCAGGCTGCTGCTGGCACATGAAGCTTGCCCAGATCTCAGATCATTGTCATGAATGTTTACTAAATTATGTTGGCAGCCGAGCATGATTTCACATTTTTTATAAAATGTCCTTCCTTATTATGTCACATTACCAATTTTCTCAAGAATGAGTTCAGGTTCCAGTCACATAGATTTGTGATTATGATTTATAGTGTAAAGTAGGTGGACTTCCTAAATAGTCACTGAAGCTACTGATTTTATTGTTGGAAAAAAAACAAGCTATAGGTCTTGTTACACAAAGATACCTGGGTGCCTATCCATCAGAAAAATTTATATAACCTGAAATTTAGGCCTACTTATACCACTAGAACATTTTTATGATGAGAACAGACATTAAACTTATTAAAATAGTTTATGTGGTCTCAGCTTGTAAAAGGGAACCTAAAGCATGGTGTCATTTCTTTTTTTCACCATTTTATGCAATTTTCTTCATTTCACAAATGCAGGTAAATATTCTAACAAAGAGTAGATTGCTTAGAAATTATAGAGCAGGAGGTTGTTTAAACAGCATGGTTAGTGGATGTATAGATAGAAAGAACTGTACAGAAATAGGCAAATTGTGAGTGAGTGATCAACTTTTGATGGAACCTGGTTTTCCTTTAATAAAATTTGGTATAGAAAAATTTCCTACTTTGAATTGAAACCTAGTAACTACTATTGACATTCATCATTTCCTCCCCTTCTCACAACTGATCGTCTTCTTTCCTATTTAATTAAGAACATAGAGTGAACTCCAAGTCTAATTGTTTAGTTCCTCCATTATATCAATCAGCCTAATTTTGTTTTCATCCATGTGCCTTGTGGTCCCTCCCATTACATCAGAAAGCTCTCTGTGCTCCTATGGCCATCCCTCTGCTTGGTCATTAAACTGCACACCTAATGAACTGTGCAGATCTCTCCAGGAGTTCTCCCCTCTGTCTTCTCTATAATGATTCTTATTGGATTATTTCTATCAAAATACACATGCGATAGAAGCCCTTGATGTTAATAGACAGGCCTCCCTTTATCCCTTATCTCTGCCAGCTACTATCCCATTATTCTGATCCTTTTGTGTAGCAAAATAATGTGAACGCTTGTCTAGACCTACTTTCTTCACTTCTTATACCATTATCTTTTCAACCCAAGCAAATCCAGGTTTATTCCCCATCTTTCTACTAATTCAGCTCTTTTTAAGTTCTTCCATAATATAGCATTGCCAGATCTAATCATCTGTATGCTGTCCTCATCTTGCTCAACTCATGATCTTGTTGTAGCTTATCAGTCACTGTTTTGGAAACAGTTGTCCACTGGGACTCAATTCTCCTTTGACTCTTCTCTCTAGTAAGTCGTCCTCATTATCTTTTGCATTTTTTTCCTCTGTCTCTGCACCCTTGACTTCCTAGAGGCCCAGACGTTAGACTTCTGTCCTCTTGTCATTTCTAATGACACTCATTCCCAATGGAATTTCATTTAGTCACACATGAGCTTCCAACAACTAGTGAATTGATAGTCCCTGCCTTGCCCTCTCTTTAAATCCAGACTCCTATACTCATATGCTATCTCAATATTTCCCCTACCACAGATGTCTCTGAGGCTTCTCAAACACACTTAGTTGCCCTGCTCATTGTATCACAGAGGTCTTCCTAAATCACCCTATATTATTTAAGTTCCACATCCTCTTTAACACTTTTAAACATTTACTCAACAATATACATATAGTACATTTTATTTATTGTTTCACTTCTTTCCTCACCCTCCCAACATATTCTGGAATGCAAGACACAAGAAAGCAGGGGATTTATTTTCTTCACCATTTTATCTGTACTGCTTATTCCAATGCATGGCACATAGTATCTTCAGAATGAATAAGTAAGAGAATAAAATAGTGCAGAATTAATGTATGCTGTACAAAATGGGATTATCTGGATGGAACTGGAATAGTACCTTTGCCATAGTGATAGCTTGATATATGTATTACATTAGCTTTCTTTTTCATATGAAGAAAATCTCACTTGGAAATTTAATTAACTTTTTTAGTTTCACAGAACTAGGAAGTAACAGCATAGATTTAAACTTCTAAATTTCATGCTCTATATTTTATCATAGTGTATTTCTTCAGCCAAAGAGAATATTTTACACACACACACACACACACACACACACACACACACACACACTAGTGTAGTGTAGAGGACAAAGAAGACAGGGTAATTCATCAAAAAAGCTATATTAGGGGGGTGGCTTTCTCTTCCTCTCTCTCTTTCTTCCTCTCTCTCTCTCTCTGTCCCTCTCCCTCCTCCCTCTCTCTCCCTCCCTTCCTTCCTCCCTCTCTTCCTCTCTCTCTCTCTCCCTCTCTCTCTCTCTTTCTCTCCCTTTCTTTCTCTCTCTCTTCCTCTCTCTCTCTTCCTCTCTTCTCGATGATGAAAAATAAACTATATTAGTTGTGGACTTCTGGTCAACATAGTGTCACAGGTAAACATGGCCCGCCTCCTTGCATATCCACATCAAAATTACAACTAAACTATCAAGCAATTATCATTCAGAACCTTCAGAAATTTCACTGATTGGAAGTCATACAAGGATAATATAATTATATTATTATAATTTAGTGATAATATAATTTTGTAATGGTAAGTGACCATTTCTAAACTTCATTTTCTTGGGAATATGTGATTATTTGGTTGACTGAGCTCCCTATTTTTATTCTATTCTATCTCTTGCTGTTTTAATTCATTTGAATCAGTGATTCACTAAAAATATAAAGTTCATAATGACCAAGTTGAAGATAATACATTGTTTAGATTGCCTAGCAAACAATACAGTCTTTCACTGGGACTTTGGGCAAGTTAACCAAATTGTCTCAATTCCTCTATCTCTAAAATGGGAGACATAATAGCACTTAGTTTATGGTGATTTTTCTGATAATGAAATAAGATGCTGTATGAAAAACACTTAGAATGGAGCCTGGCATATAGTCAGTACTCAATAAATACTAATAATCCTTATAAACTATAATATTAAACCTTACAACATTTTCATTTCCTGAAGAAATAAAATAAAAATTTTATTTTAATTGAAGGAATAAAATTAAAAATTTGAAAACTTATGAGAATTTTCAGTTGGGATATTTTGCATCGGGCAATTTTCTATTTCCTTTCTTTTTTTAAAGATTTTATTTATTTGTCTGTGGCTGGTGTAGCTCAGTAGATTGAGTGCAGGCCTGCAAACCACACAATCGCGGTTCGATTCCCAGTCAGGGCACATGCCTGGGTTGCAGGCCAGTTCCCTGCAGGGGACACACAAGAGGCAACCATACATTGATATTTCTCTCCTTCCCTTCCTTTCTAAAAATAAATAAATATAACCTTTAAAAAATAATTTATTTATTTATTTTTAGACAGAGGAGAAGGAAAGGAGAAACAGAGGGAAAGAAACATCAGTGTGTGGCTGTCTCTTGCACAGCCTCAACCCTGCACCTGGGGCTTGGCCCACAACCCAAGCATGTGCTCCGACTAGGAATCAAACCAGTGACCCTTTGGTTTGCAGACCTGAACTCAGTCCACTGAGCCACATCAGCCAGGACTCTGTTTTCTTTCTTGATTTTCTTAATAATTTAGTACAGTATTCTCCTCTCAGATAAAATGGCTGTGAATATTATCAATCTTATAATAAAGAATTTTTTAAAAACAGAATGTGGTCAATATCCCTTATTTTTTTGGTAGAAAAATCGTGTTACTCTTCACAATAAACGAAGACACACATCACTTGGAAGCCTTCATTGTTACAAATGGACAAAAATTCATCACTCTTCCAATCTCTTAATATTTGTCCAACAGGCAGGGTTTGTTTTCACAGTATAGTCCCATGAATATCTGCTTCTGTATACCATTAGATGCTACTTAAACATGCAGCTTCCTGGGTCACAGCCCACACCAGATAAGTCAGAATTTCTAATCATGGGGCTCAGCACACTCCATATCTGATGTTTCACAGGTAGTTCTTATACAAAGTATAGACTGAAAAATTCTGCTATTCATAAGAACATGAGAAGATGCTATGAGTTTTTCTGTCTTCTGGTCTTTACAGCTTAGAACAGATGCCCTTTTCTTTCACAATTATGCTCTGGCTTCCCACATGGCATCAGTTAAATAGGTGAACAGTTTACTTATAGCACTTTGGGGGCTCCAAGCAGAAACTTGGAGTGTTATGTTCTAGGAAGAAAATACACAAGGAATTAAAGAATCAAAATGGCTATACTTTGTCTTTTGCAAAATGTAGTGACTTGAAAATACTCATGGGTTTTTCAGTTCTTCTATCACTCAGGGAAACCTAAGCCGCCAGTCTTAATATTCTTCCACATTCCAGCCTCTTCCGGAGAATGTTCTTGCCTCTGGATAAAATGTATTTTTAAAAAGTTGATGCCCCTCTGACCTGTGTGGCTCAGTTGGTTTGGTGTCATCCCACAAACTGAAAGGTTGCTGGTTCGATCCCCAGGCAAGGCATATTCCCAGGTTGCAGGGTCAGTCCTCAATTGGGGTGCATGCGAAACTAATCAATGTTTCTCTCTCATATCAGTGTTTCTCTCCCTCCCTTTTGTCCTGCCTTCCCCTCGAGGAAAATTAATGATGAAGCCAGCAAGGTCACTTATACTTCTGCATGATGTTTATTGTTGTTGTTCAAAAGTGATCTTGAAAACTTGATTATCCGTAGAGGAATTAGGTGATTGCTTTCTGCTGTTCAAATTATATTCTGGACATTTTTACCACATGAAAATTATTTTTGTGTTTTTTACAGGAATACCATTGCCTCCTAGAGGGATTATTGATATCCCAGTGACTTTTACTCCCAGCATTGTAAAATTAAAGAAAACAATGCTCGTTGTTCAAATGACAAGGGCCGATGGAAAAAAATGGCCTGTTGACAATTTTGATGAATTGAGTACAGACATGAAAAGGTAACGTTCAAATAAGGATATTGATTTCATTTTGTCTGGCACTGATATGATTGGTTTCTTTTATATGTTAATGCAGTGTGAAGTTTGTGATTTTTTATTTCTGGTTGTGTTGAAATGTGCATGTTCAGAACAGGAAAATGTATAGTATAGTATATATTATTGCTGATTGAAGTTCAGAATGATGAATGAGCCAATCTTAAGAATCATATAAATGAATCAGAGTCATGGACATGAAAAGGGCTTTCTTTTTGACTGGGAAAATAGTTACTGCTGCTGAGACTATAATTAATCTTTATCTAGAGAACAAACTAAACCAGCTTGTCTGGGCAAAGTATAGGCCTGTGATGCTGGCATTCACCAGATGATGGCACTGTGTCCAGTGGATATGACATGCTAATGAACCTCTCCCATGACTAGAAGGTGCTATTTCGGTGCCTGAATGCACCCTCTTTGCTTTGCTGAAATTTGAGCAAACTCCAATAATAATGCAAAATTTAAATGTTTACTGTGCTTTTATAGTTTCATTAAATAATGGTCTAGAAATCTTAATTAAAAAGAAATTCTTATATTGCCCTATGTGTACATGGGGCCTTCTCTACATTTGAAAGGAAATCTCTCCTCTCGGCCCATTCAGCCATACTTTCCAACACTCCTGCATTCAAGACCACCAACAGGATTGTGGGCCCCAGTGTAAAATGAAAATGAGGGGACCTCGTACATTAATAATTTTAAAACAGTTACTGTGGTGCATTAAACAAGCATGGAGCAATTCTAAGTGCAGGGTATTTGTGTGGTTGCACAGGTCATGTGTCCACAAAGCTGGCCCTGCCTGTTTCAACAGTGATCAACACCATTTTCCTGCTATTACTGTCCTCCTGATCATGTGTAATGGACTTAAAGTATTTTGAGAAATGCCCTCTCTCCTTTAACTGGTATCCCCCCAATGTAAATTACTTATCATTTTCTGAAGCTCTATACTTAATGGCACCTTTTTATGTACTTTGCCTGTCCAATCTAGATTATAACCCATGGGAACCGTATTACCTCTGATTAATCACAGTTTAGTCACATCAATAAATACCTATACCAAGCTTTAAACGTAAGGGGAGAAGTTTTCAGTTTTAACATACATCTCGTAATGGTTGCATTCCAATTTTGTTTGTTATAATTTCCCAGGGTTTGCTTTAAAATGTTTATGAAATCAATATTTGCCCAAAATGTTCTGCATTTCACACTGTTTCTCTCTGCCAAAGTTTAAATTCACAATCCTTGTACAAGTACCATTAGGTTCATAGACAATATGCTCTTTTATATGAATATTGACAATGTTTATGTCTTTTGTTCACTCTTATTTTAATTTCTAATTAGAATTATGGGAGTAGACAGTGGAGAAATCCAAGCAATACGGTGGATATACCCTATTATTGGACTCCCAGAGGCAAAACATGAAGACTTTGTTCCAGGTAGGTATATTTTACTGTCAGAAGCACCATGATTCGGAGGTACCTTAAAGGCTGTTTAGTCCCATCTTTTCTTGGTACAAGTAATAAAATCAAGGTCCAGGGAGAATAAGTTGTGAAGCAAGCAGCCCTGTTGGTGGGACAGTATCTGGTGTCCTAAACACGAGTCCATTGATCTTTCCACCAAAGCACACCATTTCCTGGTGCTCTTGTTGGCAAAACCTAGCAATCAGCTAAGATAGAAATAACATAACTTCGGGCCCCTTTATCTCATGTTCTGTGAGGCACTCCAAACCCTGCACTAGATCTATGAGAGTCCCAGGTACTTCGGTTCTCCCATCACATTTAATCACTATATTTCAGCTTCTGTGTAATTCTAATTCTCATCCAAGAACTATCCTATGCCTCCATTTTTGTTGTCCCAGATACCAGCTTTTATAATGTTCTCCCAAAACTAGTCAGAATGTACCAAAGTCCTCAAGGAGATTCATTTGCGATACACACAGCGTAAAATCTCTACTCTTAAAATGCATTTCTTTTCCTCAACAACCCCCTTTTTTCCTCCACATACTCCAGACTTTTCTCAAGTTTCTGTTTGTTCTCCTTCCTCTTTCCACTTCTGCATTCCTTGTTTTTCCCATTTTGTTCTAATAATCAGCTGAAGAAATCAATCCATCTTAGGTAGCCATAAAGTGAAATTTAGTATCCCAGCCTCTTACCAGGCTCTAGGCCTAGTTCCTCGTGACCAAGAAACATTGATTTGCTGTGCATGGTGAAGGGATACTTATTTTGAATCTCCCCATTGAGCAACTCAGATGAGCTGAAAAGAGTCTTGACATTTGAATTTTTCTTCTCCCCCCATTACCAATCTTTGCTAGTGTGAGAGTCCTTTACTGACATAAATGATATGACCACACTTTGAAAGAAGAGAAATGTAAGTTTTGCTTGTGAATAATACTATTTCCCCTAACACATTAGAAGGAAGGCCAAGAATTCATAGTTCCCTATGTAGTTTCATTTGAACTGGAATAGAAAAATTCACATATCTAGCAGTACCTTTAACTATAAATGTCATTTCTTTGATTTGAAGTATTTTTTCTTTGGAGTTAAAAAATCATCAACACACCTAAATATTTTAAATATACCAAATTATCTTCAGAATGCTTCACAAACATGTCAAAATGTTTATTTCTTTGTAGAAGATAGTTGTCTGTATACTTTCTATCGAGCTAAACAGTTTAAAATTTGTAACACAGTCATCTGATCAACGTGATGTAATCAAGTCTAGATATCACGCTGTTGCAGTTTGAACAGTGCAGCTTGTATCTATGAAAACACAGTTTCGTTTGAACCATATTAAAGATTCAAAGATGTTTTTCTGTCTAAAAGCTTATGAGAACATAAACATAATTTTTATACAATTTGCTTCAAAGAAAATTAAATATGTTCCAGCCACAGAAAGGTACTTTCCATCTACTCATATCTCTTGGCTATTATTCTATTTTTAAATTAAACATGAGTTCTGTAAATAGCTTATGTTGCATTAGTAACCTATTAGTAACCTATTAGTAACTTCAGTGTTCTGAAACAGACCATGTACTACTTATTGCATCATTTTTATGAAACTCTAAACCCTATTCTAGTAATTATTTTTATCTACAAATGCCCTTGAGAAACAAATAGGTATAATTTTATAAATACATATTATTTACTTTCTGTCCAGTCTATTGTTTATTCTTAAGAACACATTAAAGATAACATTATTTTCCCAACTCAGTGATATCACCATCGATGTGTATTGTTTCTTTTCTTTTTTTATATATCCATTACCCAGCTTACTTTCAAACCCAGGGGACTTTTGTCATTCTGTTATGTTTTGTTCTCTCTGTGCATTGTTATCTGCTCCTGTCCACTGGGGCAGATAATTGGAAAAGGACTCCCCTACCAGTTATAGTGGAAATACAATGAAAAGTGAATCCACTGTGATTTTGCGATCCTTACATTTTCAGGGTACTAATTTCCTAGCACTTATAGGACAAGACCAGTGACATGATACTAATTGTAGCTTTGATCACACTAATTTCCAATGTAATGCTTTAAGACTGAAGTGAATGATAACCAGAGAAGCTTTTACATTTTCCTCAGCCATTTAAACCCTCTTGATTTACATGTAACTTTATACCCTTCTTGTACATTTCACATTTATTCTAAGTCCAAAATGCTGGCTATCAGCCTATAAAGTTTAGAATTAACAATAGATTTATTTTAAACATTTTAGTACTATAAATAATGGCATGTATAGTGAAATCACATAAATCTGAGGACATTATCCAATTTTGCAGTCTAAGTAAATATATTATTGTTATTGATGCCACAAAAGCATTTAATTATACATTTCAAAGCTTTTTTAATATTATAGTTCCCTTTTTATCCTTATATTTAATTTATGCCCTATATTGATCTAAAGTTTAAAAAAACAACAATTAATATATTTTGGAGAAATAATATTCTCATTTATGTAGACTCTAGTATGGATGGCCCCATGATACAATATAAGGCTAATGCCAAAGGAACACATTAATACTCCTTTGTATAATTAGTATTTATATAAAAACAGTATTTGAGTTTCTCTCAAGATCACTGATAACAACTTCTGTACTGATGTAAGAAAATACTGGAATTTGATATATATATAAATGTGTAAAGTTTTCATGCTGCACATTAAATCAATATATAGTCATATTTACTATTAATTTTTAATATTCTCTAACAATTTTATTTTTAACTGTTAAGTATGTACTTTATAAATTTAAATGCAATTTAAAAGTAAAAATCAAAATATTTTATTTAAATACTTTAAAAGGAACTTTAAGGTACATATAAATATAATAGGAGATATTTTAAAACTTGTTACAAAATAAATATTACAGAACTTACTTTTTAAAGTTATTTGAGGGTATTTTCTATAGTATAATTATATAAGTAGAGTTTGGTATGTACCATGTACATAACTGAAAAATTCATATTTTCATGACCACCCACTGCATTACTGATATAACTAGATCAGCTTTCCAATCAGATTTCTACATTCTGCTACAATCTTCTATTACCTAACTTGTATCTTCCACAGTTATGTCTTGTCATGCTCTTTTGCATATCATTTAGTATTCATATTTTATTACAAAATGTCAATATGTATAGATACTGCACGAGTGAGAATGTGTGTTTGTATGTGAATGCCAGGTATAGCCTCAAGTAAAAATATTCCAAAGAAACTTTTATTTTTCATGACATAATTTAATAATTTATTTTCTTCTAGCTCAAGAATGATCATATAACCTGATAGTCCAATTAACTGGAAGTTTTTCTTTCTTACAGTTGTCATACAATGTCAGGCCAAGAAATGTGTAAAAGAAAAGGTACAGGTCTCACTGGCTGGTGATTTTTCAGGAAGCAATCCGATCTTACGTAAATCAGATTTTAAAGTGTTTGCTAGAAAACGTTTATATTCATCTTATGAAGATGTCGATGGTAAGAGAACTACAGCCATGCATATAAAACATGATGATAAATAAAACCTCAGTTTTCTTAAACTGCAGTTTGCTGATTACTCAGTTACATGAAAACCTATGCCCATTTATTTTTCATTTACAATATATCATTAAACTAATGTTCAAGTGTTCAGTTACATTCGTTTTTTCAGAGTAATTATTTCCAAAATGATGGTAATTATGGTTATTAATAGTTTTATAAGTCTAGAGTGTTATTCCAGGATTTATCATGAGTTAACCTATGAAATAGGTAGCATGACTATATTTTTATTTTACAAGTGAGAAAATCTAAGTAATGAATGATTTGTACAGGGTCATACTACATAGCAGTGGAAGGCATAGTATATAAATCCAGGCTCGGCTATTTTATAAAAACATTTTTTAAATTTAAAATAACTTTAGATTTAAAACCTAGATGTGAAGTAGTAGGTTATGAACTATTCATATTGTAATCAGTCCTAATCTAATTGCTTTCCCTTTTAAAGCCCTGTGAGAATCAAACAAATTTACAAAAGCAAAACTTTCTATCAGGTTTCCTAACATAAAATATAATGCCTTGTGCAGAATGGCCAATCAGTAAACAAGAGTTGTTTCTACTTTCCCTTTATGATCACACTCTGTTCTATTTTATTGTGTTGGCCAAAAAGTTCATTTGATTTTTTTCTGTATGATGGCTCTAGTAGCACTTAGTTGTTTTTTAACTTCATTCAAACAACTTTGTTACTCTGTATTGTGACAGCTGTCATCTCAGCATGCATTTAAAAAAACTTACCAGAATTGATGAATTTTTGTGTAGCCATTTTACTATTGTAGATGGAAGAAAATAAGTGACATTTTCAGCATATTATACTTTTCAAGAAAATACTTTTCATATTGTTTCATGAAAGGTAAAAATGCAATTGAAATGTAAAAAAGATTTGTGCAGTGCATGGAGAAGGCGCTGTGACTGATCAAACATCCAAAGTGGTTTGTGACGTTTCTTGCTGGAAATTTCTTGCTGGATGATGCTGCGTGGTCAAAAAGACCAGTTGAAATTGATAGCAACCAAATTGAGACATTATTTGAGAACAATCAGTGTTCTACCTACCACACAGGAGATAGCCAACATAGTCAAGATATCCAAATCAATAAAGTTATTGGTGAAAATGAAAAATGTGTCTTTTATTTTACGGAAAATCAAAATGGACTTTTTGGCCAATTCAATACTTCCTACTCTGTTTGATTCTATTCCTCTTTCTTTTCAACAGCAGTTGCTTTCTCAATAAGATACTGCATTGAAACATAAAATTATCAATATTTACCCACTTTTGAACCACAGAAATGTCTGTTTCATATGAAATCACTGATATTTGATCTTTTTATCTACAAAAATGCCTTTTCATGTGATGCAGTCTATATAAAATAATCCAGAATTAGCCTTTGCTGCTAGTCCCCTACTATCTATCATTCCAACTTCTTGTTTTTCTAGCTTGTTAACCTGCTACTTAACCAAGTGGGATCACTTGCTACTTCTGTACATTACCACCTACTTTCACAGCATGGTGAATGTCTATGAGATAGCCTGCCCTGCCCATCTTACCAACTTCCACTACTTTTTGTGGAAACTACTTCTACTAGCCATACAGTTCTTACAACATTTCAGTCAAATAGTCATTCCCTGCTCACAGTGGACATCTAATAGAGGCTGGGCTTGTGCATTTTCCCTCTCCCCCAAAACTTTTCTAGTCTGAACACAGGGACTCAGTTTCTCTTTATTTGCTGGAGCTGCAATAAGTAAGGCTGGGGAGTATTTTTTTTCTCTGCATGCCTGTTTCTCCTGCCTCTGCAGACCTGCTCTCTCTGCCTACTCATCAGTTTGTACACATGGATGGCTCAGTCATGATCAATCAGTCCTTCCTTTTATTTCATGATACCCTCAGTGACTTCCAGACAATCACTCCAAGTGAGATTCTGTCATTTGCAAACAAGTATTCTAAGAGTAAATATAGAAGAGAGTCTGGAAATAATAAATATTCCTTTAATGTATTACAAAAATGTTAATAATCTCCCATGTGCAATCTCACTATGAGATTTGGAAGGCAATATTTTAAAAACTGGAGATAGATTTATGGAGTATTTGTATGTACTCAGTGTATTTCATAAGATCTTTGGAATTATAAAAAATTCATTTACACAAATGCTCTTTTTAGTTACTGGCTAGTTATTGGTTGATCGTGTGAACTATGTGAGATAAGGAGATAATAATCCAATTATTAGATTGCATCATGAGATTTAAGTTTTAATTATGTTAATTTATTATTTCTTTTTTCTCTTTGATTGAATTTTAGTTTTATAATTGCAAAAATGCCAACTTAATCGTAGATCACTTAAATTTATTGTAAAAATGAAATAAATTTAAATGAGAAAGGAATTTTCTATTATAAGCCTATTCAATTACTCCTTAAAGAACTGTTTTTTAATAATGAAGTCAGGCTGATAGAAACAATTTTTATTTATCTCAGAAGACATCATTATAAGTTGGATACAGATTTTGGCTTTAGTGAGTCATATAGTAGCATTAGAGGAATGTGGGGAATGTGATCTTTAAATAAATGATACCCTGTTGGCCTACTTTTCTTCAACCAATAACCAATACTGAAATAGAATTCTCATTATTTATGCAGATCGGGGGTAAAAATATTAATGTAGACTAACCTGAGTTTAAATATGTAACACAGCTGCCAATTTTTACTGATAAATTTTTAACTAAAATAGACCATCTGTCCTGACTGGTACAGCTTAGTGGGTTAGGTGTCATCCTGAGAACCAGAAGGTCACTGGTTCAATTCTTGGTCAGGGCTCATGTCAGGGTTATGGGCCAGGTCCCCAGTTGGCGGTGTGTGAGAGGCAACCAATCCATGTTTCTCTCCCTCTGTCTCACCCTTCCTTCCCCTCTCTCTAAAAATAAATAAAATCTTTTAAAAAATACACCGTCATTTTAATAAGCAGCCAACTTATAGTAATTGTACCCCAGTGAATACCTAGTCCCTTTCTGAAGTGAAATCATTGTTTGGTGTGTCAACTGATATACTTAAGTGAATATTAATAGTTGAGTGTTCAGGGTGGGCTGGGGTCCAAGTAAAAGACAGAAAACTGTGCTTGAACAATTAAAATTTTTAAAAATTAGGAAAACATAGTTGAGTGTTTAAAACTGAATTCTGTTTGAAATCTATCCTGTTGAAGACAAAATGTTGATGCTTTTATGATATTGAGTATAAAAGAAGGTAAAGAAATCCTTGTATATGTGGGAACCATTTTAATAAGATCTTGCTACTTTAAATTGCTTAAGTTGTACTCTTCTCAGGTTGCAAGCTAAAGAAATTATAATTCTGATAATAGAAACTGATTAAATGTTATTACCTGGAAAAATCTACTTCCTTCAAGATAAGAAAGGTCTATAAGGAAGCTGCCAACATCATTTTGGGAGGTTTGAAAGGCATATTATATTAGGAAAATAGTCTCTCAAACAGTTCTTCAAAATATGCCTTTTGATATGATTCATATTTCACTGTTTCAGTACTTTTCATGATGAAGAATAACATAATATTCAAAGTATTTGGAAAGTTTGCAGGCATCTCTCTTCCATCATTTCCTCTACAATAGCTTTTTCTCTGCTCAGTACCAACAAATTGAAGAAGCTCATCTATTTGTTTAGCTAAATTTTAATTTATGAATGTTTCTGTTCTGAAACTTGTCCTATCCAGATGTAGAGTTTTTTTCAGTCTTCTCTCAACTTGAATGTTTTTCTGTGTCTTTATAGTTCTTGAATATCTAATAAATCAGCTGACCTCTTCCTTGTCTAGGTTCCTTAAAGTAGGGGTCCCCCAAACTCCAGGCCACAGACCTGTTGTGGTCCTCGGCCTATTAGAAACCAGGCTGCACAGCAGGAGGTGAGCAGCAGGGGAGCCAGCAAAGCTTCATCTGTATTTACAGCTGCTCCCATTGCTGCACTACCGCCTGAGCTCTGCCTCCTTTCAGGTCAGAGGGAGCATTAGAGTCTCATAGGAGCATGAACCCTGCTGTGAACTGAGCATTTGAGGGATCTAGGTTGCGCAGAACCTAATGACTGATGATCTGAGGTGGAGCTGAGGCAGTGATGCTAGTGCTGGGGAGCGGCTGCAAATAGAGATTCTCATTAGCGCAGAGGTTTGACTGCACAGAGGCCATCATAAATCAACTGCTTGCAGACTCATGTCAAAACTCTATCAGTGAGTGGCAAGGGACAATTAAGCTGCATCTGGTGGCAGGTTATAAAGCCTTCTCCCTCCCTCCCTCCAGTCCCTGGGAAAATTGTCTTCCAGGAAACCACTCCCTGGTGCCAAAAAGGTTAGGGACTGCTACCTTAAAGGCATTGGGTGATAACTTTATTTCTTTCTCCACCCTTATTCCAAAGGTGTAACCAAGTTGCCTGCACTCTCTGTAAATCTCCTACTTGCCTTTCCATTCTTATCTGTATTTTTACGAAGGGTCAAGCCTGACCACAAAGTCTGAGAACTCTTTTAGTCTTTAGTATATGCAGAGGCAAACCAGCTATTTTCCCTGATGTGTATAACTTAATTATAGTTTACTCAACAAATAGTGACCAACAGAGCCACCATTGTATTATTCATGCCATTTTGCACCTCATAATGTCTCTTCAGTCCTTATGGTGGAAATTAAAGCACTTCACTCTTGTGGCTTGGATTTAAATGGAGTTTTCACTGTGATCGTTGATTATATTCTTATTCCCTCATCTGAGTTCACTGAGAAGTAAATGTTGAAATATGGCAGATGGAGAGCCAAAGGTTATCTTTATTCATTATAAAGGTGGACTGGAAAGTGACTTGGTACTATGGACTGATTTGGGCTTATTAATACCTTCTGCCAAACTGAGTGCATTCACCCAAACTACTCAGTAATAGACTCCATGTAGGAACAAACAACTTACACATGAAGGAGCGGGGGAGTGTACATGCTAGATTCAAGACACTAGGAAAGGAAGAGAAGGGCATGCTTTGCTCATGTTCCCTTCCTTCACCCAAATTCACTCATCAGGTATGCTGCTTTTCTTCTGATGGCAAGTCATGAGGGAGGAAGCAAATTGATGGTGATTTTTTTCCTCCTAATTTTTTTCTTTCTGTGGGTGAATAGATAAGAGATAAGAATCCCCATCACTCTTCTTTCCATCATTCTCCCTTTATTTTAATCTTCTTTCCCAGAGAGTTCAATAAATGTAAGCAGCTTCACTGAGGCTTTAAAATGCCAGGACTTCTCTCTCCTCAAACACACCATAGTGTTAACCAGGATTGATCACTTTCATATCTTCTTCATGCAACAACAACCTAATGAGCATCTTTGCTGCCAGATATTATGCTGAGCCCCAGGGATGCCAAAATGAACAAGACACAGACTTGGAATTCAAAGAACATCTATCTAACATATTGGATTTATGTACCTGTATTATTGGTATTGCTCTACTGGGATATCATTATACTTGGATATTTAGACTGTATTTTGCAAT
Source organism: Artibeus jamaicensis (assembly GCF_021234435.1). Taxonomy (NCBI): domain Eukaryota; kingdom Metazoa; phylum Chordata; class Mammalia; order Chiroptera; family Phyllostomidae; genus Artibeus; species Artibeus jamaicensis. Next base: position 661,532 of record NW_026522028.1, on the reverse strand, counting down.
GTCACTTCATAACATTACAGATTATTCTCTGTGGGTAGAATTTCCCCTTTAATTGTATTTCTTTCTAAGTGGCTTTTAGTCCATGCATTCTTTGTGTCTCTCTGAGGAGTATTTCAGTGACTTTCTCTGTGGGACTTTTTCTGTGAGAGTGGTTTTATCATTTAACAGCACATCAGATTCATGCCTCTTCCTTTTATTTCCCAGGTGTTCTGCAGATTGAGGCTATTTTTCTTTACTTAATCTGTGGTCTCTTTTGCATCTGATTTCCTGATTTATGTGTTACTGGTCTTTTTTAACCCTAGGCCAGTCATCCTGTATGTTTTTGCATGTCATACATAAAATCCCATGGAGAGTTTGGTCTTTAATCACAAACAGGTCCTGAAAAATCTGGCATTGGTCCTCCCAGACCCCACATTAGCCTCTCAACTCTATCCTTTGCTCTGCTTCTCTTTATTGTGCTTTCCTTTCACAACTCACTCCATGAAGGCTTCTGTCCTAACTACTGTAATAAGATGGCCCTTAACAAGATGGTCAGTCCTATCTAGTATGCCTAATCCAATGCTCAGATTAGTGTTTTGAGCTTCTTCAATAAGCAACATTTACCAGTTGACTCAGTTGAAGAACTTTATCTGCAATTAATGTACTTGACCAGCCTTTTTAATTTATTATCTCAGTGGCTATCCTTCTGTCTGTTGTTCACTCCTTGTCCTCTGACCATAATCTGCATTGAGTGACCCAGATCTCTGCCCTGAGGGCCACCACACTTAACTATATGGGTTATTCCCTGCACAGTGCCACATGATGATGCCAATGACTGTTGTGCCGTAGGAAAGGCCTGACATTCTAGGTTGTGAAATCTGAAGTCAGACAACTTGAGTTCTTCTATTTAGTCTCTGTAGGGCCTTGAAAAATTTACATTATCTCCCTATAAACTCAGTTTCTTCAACTATGGAGATAGTAATGATGTCTACTTCATAGGATATTTTTGAAGATTAAGTGGAAATGCATGGAATCCTTCAAAGTGCCTGGTGCTCAGTGAGTGTTTGATAAGTGTTGCATAGTAACATTATTATCATTTAAAGCTCTAGCTAGGTATTCTGCCCTGGCTGGTATGGCTCAGTGGATTGAGCACCAGCCTGTGAACCAAAAGGTCACTAGTTCGATTCATAGTTAGGGCACACGCCTGGGTTGTGGGCCAGGTCCCCAGTTGGGGGTGTACAAAAGGCAGCCCACTGATATTTCTCTGTCACGTCAATGTTTTCTCCCTCCCTCTCTCTCTGAAAATAAATAAATAGAATCTTTAAAAAATAAATAAAGCTCTATCTAGGTATTCTATGATTGTGATGTACTACTGGCCCTTTCCTAATTTACTGACACATGATATTTTGGGATGAAAACATGGTTCTCTCGGTGTCATTCAGTGAGTTTTATTAATATACAAAAGAATATTTTATCAAAACAAGTACAAAAATATGGCACTTAAATCTTTGACAGAGTCTGAAATTAGATGAAAATTGCTAAAAGTTCAGAAAAAATATTTATGTTAAAATTAGTTCCTTTATCTTTGATTTCCCATGTCTTGTTTAAAATTAAACATGTAAGAAAAGCATCCACCATGTAGCCACTTTCTTCCTTACTTTTCATTTTGTAGAATGGTGTACTTGCGGTCATATCAAAGGAACACAGTTATTTTAAGTTAATCAACATGTTTGATCTCTTAAATTACCTTATTAAAGTGAATGAAGCATGTAAATGACACACCTCTTAAAATACACAATTTTATCAAAGTAATAAGTGTGCAGATGGCATATTCTTCTTTATCTGTTGAAAGGAAATAGCTCTAAGTAGTTTATCTAGCATCCTCTATCTTCTTTAAATACCTCATTGTCTTAATTTTATTTCATATTTGCCTACAGTATATACTTCATTCATTATATGATTATTATGTTCTGTCAAACAAATTTATATGCCCATTATTAATAAAGAGCACCACAGAAATTTAGGGGAATGACAATGTTTATTATACTTTGATATTAATTTCTCCACAATGGAGACACTTTTGTTAGGTTTTCTATGAAATGTATTTCTTACAGATTAAAGTGTGTGTAGATTATGTATTGTTATACAGGGCAATAAATAAAGACTATTCCTGGCTGGTGTAGCTCAGTGGATTGAGCATGGGCCTGCGAACCAGACAATCGTGGTTCGATTCCCAGTCAGGGCACATGCCTGGGTTGCAGACCAGTTCCCTGCAGGCCAATTCCCAGCAGGGGACGCATGAAAGGCAACCATACATTGATGTTTCTCTCCCTCTAAGAAAGAAAGAAAGGAAGGAAGGAAGGAAGGAAGGAAGGAAGGAAGGAAGGAAGGAAGGGAGGAAGGAAGGAAGGAAGAAAAGAAAGAAAGACTATTTTGCAAATAAGTGTCATAATTCAATACTTTTTTATTATTTAGCACATTCAGTAAAGTGTTCTCTTTTTAAAAATTATTGATATTCTTCCACATTGAATAAAATTCAGCCATTGTCCTGAGAAAAATTCACTCCAGTAACAAAAACCCTTGGCCAACATAGCTCCCACTGCCTGACATACTGGCACTATGATATGAGCATTCTGTTGAATGATAATTATGCAAGGACAATATTTGGGTGGGACACATTTGTCTTTTGTTCAGTATAATGACTTTGCTGCCACACCCAAATGATTATTACTATTATTATTTTATGACATGGTAAATAGGTAGGTAGCTAGACATAGATATACTATACACTGAAATTCTTGAAACCTGTTTGATTAAATATTCTGTGTATATGTTAAGGGTATGAATGCAGTACTGAAGTGATAAACACAGTGATTCTAGTTACCAGTTATGACTGCTCACATCATTCCCACTTTATGCATAGCTGGGCATTTCTTTTCATTTCTTTTTTAATATTTTACTTATTTATTTTTTAGAGAGAGGGAAAGGAAGGGAGAAAGAGGAGGAGAGAAATATCAATCGGTTACCTCTCTCATGTACCCCGACCCGGGACCAAACCTGTGAACAGAGGCATGCTCTCTGACCAGGATTGGAACTGGCGACCTTTTGCTTTGCAGAACAATGGCCAACCAACTGAGCCTCGCCAGTCAGGGCATACTTCTTGATCTTAATCTATAACTTCCTCTCACTCTTGTCCAGTCACAAACTAGAATGAACTACTGTGGAATCTTCAGTAACTTATCTCCTAATTTCCTTTTGCTCAGTGTACATTAAATGAGCACATCAGTTCCATACTTAAAACATTTGTCAGCATCCCATTATTCTTAGAAGTCCCAAATCCTCACTACCTGACATTATCTTGCCAACTTTGCCTGCTTTACTTCTTGACAAGTTCTTTCCATTCTCTCTGCTCTACCCATATAAGTTCTTCCTCAAATGGGCTGAGTTGGTTTCCACTATGGAAAATTCCTCCATGCTTCTCAGATGCCTAGGAGGCATTTCATTTCTCTCTATGTCCAGATAGCTCCTATTGCATTTCAGTTTGGTGTAGTGGTCTCCTCCTCAGGACCTCTGCTCTCATAGCCTCCTTTACTCGTCCATAGGACCAGTTATCAGTAATATTTTTAAAAACTAATGATATCATTGTTAGTCTATTGGCAGTTCTTTCCTCTCACTCATAAGCTCCATGAGGACAAGAACCATTATTTCAAGGAAAGTTTTCAATTATTATTCACTAAATGAATAAGGAAATGAATAAATAATAAGAAAACTGTGTTTTTAAGGTATGTTTAGATGTTACATGTGGGGAAAAATCATCTGCTTCATGTTTGTTAATTTAGCCAAAGCTAGAAAGTTTAATTGGGACAAAACCTTCAGTTTTTAGTATTCATGCAAATCTTCAGAGAATAGGACACAATTGAAAATGGGAGGTGCTTTAAAACAAGCATGGGATAACCATTATATATTGTAAGATAGAAAAAAACCCAGAGATTGGTAAATATTTACATACATATTAAAACACAATGAAGTTAAATATGTATTTATCCTGACTAGTAATCTCATTAATTCAAGTGTCTTTTTAAGATTTGCTTTAAAAGCACAGAATTTTCCTCCAATATTGAAAAAACTGTTAAGTGGTCTGAAGTACTGTTGACTTATAACTTTGAAATTGTGATATGTGTTATAGAAAACTACATTTATTAAAGCACATTTGCTTTAGAATTGTATGTTCTCTTAAAGTTATGAGCTGCTGTACATGTGTTACACAGCTCATAACTTTCATCTAACAATCAGATGATAATTAATTTACACTGGCCTAAGTGACTTGGCTCTTATCAACCCAGTCCACATGAAAGTATTGTATAGATTCTCTCCAATTTAGAAATATAGCAAAAGGCATGTTTCTTATGTTTCCAAAAAGTGCAGAGAATCAACAGAGCAACTTTAAGACATAATACAGAATGTCAGTTTATCATGGCTTTGTCCAACCTGATTCTGTTCCTCTCCCTTTGATTCTCGTGTCAATATATTCAAGTTACAGACAAGGGGGACATATGTAGTTTGGAAAATATACCTGTCTGGTTTCTACTTGCCTCACCTCCACACTCCATCCCCTAGCTGATGAGCATTGCTGTATTTTGTACCAATGGATCTTCTTAGGATTGGAATTACTGCATCCATAATGACAGATTCCCCAGAGAGTGTTCAGTGGTTCTGAAACTAAATTTAACTTATTTCCTATAATCATTCTGACACAGCCATTCCTATGAAGGCTACAGTAATTAAGCAGAAACAGATGCAAATCTCAACTACATAGAGTATTTGCTTCTCGAAATAAGAATTTTATCCCCATGAAACATTCTTCAACTTCTTAAATTCTGTTTCTCTGTATGGAGTATGGCTTCCTATAGAACATTTCCACATCCAACCCCCCAAACAAAGAGACATAATATATGTAGACATATATTATGTCTACAGCAAAGAATAATTGATTTAGCTACAGCAAAGAATAATTACCAATATGAACAATTGCCAGTTTGTCAACAGGGTGAAAACCAGCAATACAGAAGGTCAGAGATTTATTTTTCCATGTGGAAAAAGAAAAAAAAGAGATCTTGTGAGGGTGTGGGTTGGTCAGTTATTTTACATTAACCAGGTTTGCTGAGTAATCATTCAATGTGATTTGAGCTTGTTGTATTGCAGAAATTATAATCAACTATATCTGAAAGGTGGTCTGTTTCTGTTAGGATTTCTTTAGAGCCAAGTAGCTATCACTTTTGTGAAGCCAAAGATCACTTTTACCTTATACACTAACGAAAGATTTTAGAAATTAGCTCAGCTGTGGACCAATTCTCTGACCTCTCTTCCATGACCCACATGCAACAAAGTCTTCAACTTTGAATCTGGGCTCCTAACATGTGTGTGGAGAGTAAATATAATAAATGTTTGTGCTTCTCTTCTATGTGGTCCTGTCTTCAAGATATTTTTCAGATGTGCCTAATAACAGCCTGCTGTAATTTTCCTCTGGTAACTGATTGGTTAAGAAAATATGGTTAACTATATTATGTATAATACTCCAAGACTAAAACATGAAGAACTTTCTTTTCTAGCAAAATAAACTAGAACTTGAAACTCCTGCCTTAATACATGGGGATACTGTTTTGATATTGATTAAGCTTAATTCAAATCTTTCTTTATAAATTATGTCTATAGGCCTTTAATACAGTTATTATATAGAACATGTCATGTTCTTTATATTTTACAGTAAATATTGACTATTCATTTCCATTTGGCTACTTCTTATTTTATGATTCTGAATTTTAAAGATTTAAAGCTGGTGGGAGTTATCTTTGGTGACTTTTTATATTCATTCATTTATTTATTTACCTTTTAACAAAAGCATACTGAGTGCTATTATGCACCTGGTAATATACTAGGTATTATGATCACATCAAATAATATCCACCCCTTCCCTCCCTCTAAATACCTGTATGTGATTAGTGTTGACATGTAATTGATGTCCATTCTATACATATTTAATTAAATTTAAATGCATTTTAATCTTGATTTTTTAGTTCTACCTTTAAAACGTGAGTTTGAATATGAACTTATATTTAAATCTGAAAAAAGGAAGTCTGAGTTAAAGCCCTGCATAACTATATCTATGACAAAGAAAACTTACGATGTCAAGACTCAGATGATAACATTGGAGTTTAGCCTGCTGTTTTCACCAAAGAAACCATTGAGGTACACCTGCTTTTATCCTTTTTTCTTTAAGCACTATTATTACTGTTTTAAACTAAATAATGTAGATTTTTCTTTCAGTTTTTTAATATTTGGATTGTATTCCAAATACAACCCAAATGCTGGTCCACTTAATGCTGTAGAGGTAAATATTTTGAACTAGATTATTTTTCTAGCTTTACAGCTGCAAAAGTTGTCTCACAAGGAAAAAATCCAAATGATTAGAAATTTAAGATACCCTTCCTGAACTGTGACCTCCCTATAGTCATTAGGGAATAATATTAACAAAAGAGAACAGTCTGCCTTATAAAAATAAATAAATGAAAGGGAATATCATTGTGATAGTTTTGCATGGTGACACATAGTTACTATACTTAGTGTGGCGATCACATGCAAATGTATAATCATAAATGTTGTATGCCTGAAACTGATTGAACAGTGTATGCCAACTATACTTTAATAATTTTTTTAATGAAAAATGATCCCTAGCCAGTATGACTCCCTCGCCAGCCTGCGATCCAAAAGGTTACTGGTTTGATTCCCAGTCAGGGAACCTGGGTTGTAGGCCAGGTCCCCAGTAAGGGAGTGTGCAAGAGGCAGCCACACATGGATGTTGCTGTCCCTTTTCCTCCCTCCCTTCCCCCTCTCTAAAAATAAACAAAATCTTTTTTAAAAAAGGAAAAAGAAATATTGACTTTGCATTATATATTGGCAACATGATGTGTCTTGATGCTTCTAAAAACCAGTTCAAATGATAAAAATCTTAAACTATGTTCTTTCTACTTTGCAATTTCTGTCATTACACTTTTACCACCTAAAGCCATAATGTTGCACATAGTTTAGTAATGTTTAAGAGGTTTCTATTGAAATCTGTTAGAATAGCGAACTTTAAATGTCCACTGGGAAGCGTCATTCGGGGTCTTTATATTTACTTTGTAGGTAACTGATTTATAGTACCTGCAAATACTATGGAATAGGTCACATCTGAAATAGGGTTTTATTTATATCTTAATGCAGTGAAACCGATCAGAACCACAATATGCACAAAGTGCAAAATATAGCCTGGCAATGAAAAAACTATTACAAGTATTACTTGTGTTTTTAATCATTTCTGTACTTCACCTATGTATCTGATGTAGCCATGCATATATTTAAAGTGATTGTGAATATGTAGTCCAACAGCTAAAAGATACAAGGGTCATCTTCACGAAGTGGTAATAAAATCAAGCTGCAAGAAGAAAGTATGCTATAAACATTGACATAGCCCTGTTTTATCTTCTCTTTCGTTTTCATAGTTTTTTGTGCTTATATGTTGGTATTTTTACACATTTAGAGTCGTATTGTGTTAATTTTAGTGATATGCAAATTATCAGCAACAACCAAAAGAGGAAAATGTTATTAGTGCATATGAGAAGAACCAATGTGAATTTATACTCATTTAACATTTTGTGGATTTAGAACTTCTTTGTGAATGTTTGAGAAACTTATTTAAGGACAACTTCTATGCATGATTCATGAGTTTTTGTGAGTATTGTGTGATGTTCTGATGAAGTTTAAGAATTCTATTTTGTGCATATATTTATGTCAAAAATATATTTATTTTTATCATTCCTTCTTCCAAATATATTTAGGTTGGTTTACTGTAAGACACACAGTTAAATGAGAAAAACTAAAATAGAACCAATTGCTCTAAACAGTGAAAAAAAGGAACAAAACGTGACTATACCCAAACTATGCTTTACCAAGATAATTAAAATAAGTATTAAATTCAATTCTTTCTTCCTGGTTGGAAAAGTAAAAAGGAAAAAGAAAGTATTATGTTTTGGTAAAAGGAAAATATAATGTGTTTTACAATAATAAATACAAAGTAATTTGTAGCATCCATCCTTTCACAGAATAGTATTGTGCATAATGAAAATAATGGTCAGGGCCCTAAATGGTGGTTTTACAAAGTAAATAAAATAGGAATATTATTCCTAAAGTTCTTGACCTTTTCTTTCAATAAAAAGTCAAAGATTTAATGCAAATACTTAAGAGTGCAACAGTTAATTTTGTCATGAATCTCTCTGATGACTCTAATTTAACAGAGATGTGACATTTAAAAAAAACAGAGAAAGGATAGATATCATTTGTCTTAGGTCATCTTTAGAAAAAATAGTTATCTTAACTTTTTCCTGGAAATTTTCACCTGCTCAAGAGAGGAACAGAATGAGAAACCAAAGTTCAATTTTACAGACTTTGGGGGAGACAGCTTAGAATAAGAAATATCACATATACACATTGTTAGAAATCCACAGTATTGGCCATAAAATGGTTCATAAAATCATCCCTGAAATTGAGTGGTATTTCTTGCTATGGGTCAAAAACCCTGTCTCAGTGGCTTCTATTAACTCAAAGAACTGGCCTACTGAATGAAATTAGTCAAGATTATTCATTTGAACATGTTGATTCATTTATTCAAAAATCATTTAGCATCTACAAAAAGGACCAAAAAACCTGCATTTTTTATTATATGGCCTAGTGAGTACAATAGACGAGAGAATGAAATGTAAAAGTAACCAAAACATTTCAGATTGACCTAAGATGGAAATAAATGAGGAACACAGAGCTATGAATGGGTGTATATCAAGTAAGTGGACAGTTAAGATTCCTTAAAAGGATAATGTCTGAACAAAGACATAGATAAGATCTTGGAATATATGCAGGAGAACATTTGACATGAACACTATAGTTAGGAAGCCAGTGTTTCTCTAGCGTAATGGGCAAAGGAGAAAGTCAGTTTGGAGAGTTTGGTGGGGATATGATCACATAGTGTCTTGAGGCTATGAATTTTTTATGGTAGAAACAACTAGAAATGACTGAAGGATAAATTGAGGGCACTCATTTAGGACAGTTTGTGCACAATTCATAAAATTCTGTGAGTGCTGGGTGATGATCTGTTGTTTAGCAATTCTCCTTTGTACATAGATATGCATATTCCTTTATTTTTCCCATTCCTTGCTCCATATGAATTTGGGATGGTTCAAAGGTAGGTACAGAGTTAAATAAGAAAAAAACAAAATAAAACAATAGCTTGAAATTATGTAAGTCCTCTCCTCCTTGGTAGTGGCAACAATAGAAAGCAGGAAGACCAGTTATCAAAATAGTGCTCTTGAAATAGTGCTGAGAGGGATACAGTTTCATTTACTACAACAGGAGACTATGAGAGAAGTACAGGTGTAAGGTTTACATTTTACATATATGTTCAATAAGATGTATCAGTCATTATGGGCTAAGTCTGTTGTTTCAATACAATACACTTTATTGTTATCAGCACTCTGTTGAAGGACTATTTTTAAATTTTGGCACCCATTTTTTTGATAGTATTAATAGTACAGAAGTGAACACCCTCATACATATCGCTTCTTGAAATCTTTGATGCATATCTCTGGGGGAAATTAGTAATAGTGAAATTGCTGGTTTAGTGTGTGCAGCGTCAAAATTTGGTAAGATATTGTCCAATTAGTCTCTGAATGGTTGGATATCTATTTAAAGAGGGTAAGAGTCCCCAAAACTGTTCTTCCTGACAGTTTTCCATAAGAGGATTGTGATTTCCTTGTCCAATGTGACATGTGATATTGCCACATCATGTTTGCACCATTTCCACACTAAGCAAGCAAAGAGGTATCCATTCCTCAACTTTGGCTACTACTCTGCCCCCACTCAAAGGCTTAGAAAGGCTATTTCTACTCTCTTCATTAACTCAACTGCCACCAAATTTTATGTTATTGTGTAAGCTGTGTGTGGTCTTTATCAATTACATTATAATTTTTAAAAGCTTTTGCCCTGGCTGGCGTGGCTCAGTGGTTGAGTGCCCACCTGTGAATCAAAGTATCGCCAGTTCAATTCTCAGTCTAGGGCACATGCTTAGGTTGCAGGCCAGGTCCCCAGTAGGGGGCACATGAGAGGCAACCACACATTGATGTTTCTCTCCCTCTCTCTCTCCCTTCCCCTCTCTAAAAAATAAAATAAATAAAATCTTTTTTTAAGCTTTAATTTAAGTCAGTTTCATGGGGCTTTGTTAAGTGTTCCCAGAAAATATGATTTTTCTAGGTGAAGCAAGTGTTGAAAAAACTTTTTACAGTGTTTTATTTTGAACAGAAAATTTCCATTTGGAACATCTATTAGCATAACATTTGGGACCATTTGCCAACCTCTCTTCTGCTGGTTACAGAAAATTTTCAGAGTCAGATCTACAAATGTTCCTGACTTTTAGTAAATAACTAGAGAGTATATAACATGTGCTGCAAAATAATTACCTCAAAAGGAGAATGGTAATATAACTTGTGACCTAAAAATTATTTTGAAAGTGTAACTCACAGTCATCTACATTTTTTAAGAATTAAAACTCCCAATGTTTTTAGAGGAACCACCAAGTTTGCTTACATTTTCTACCTTAGATTCCAATCTGCTGTATTGTATTCTCTTTGCTTGTTATCCTGTAGTATCCATTATAATCTTTTTTTCTATCCAAGGTCTCAAGTTATACTGAGAATAGAGTGCAAAACAGATGGGGTCTGGAACTTTCCCATAATGTTGATTGCTACTGAGCCTGATGTGGATGGTGTCATTAATGTTGAAGGGACTCGTTTATTGAAGGAAGCTGTTACTAAAGTCTGGCTGTCTGGTGGGAAAAGGTAATATATATCAAATAAGAGTATGTAACTGGTTTTGTGAATGTAATTTATGCTGAACTGAGAAACAAAACTTAAAATGAAAACTTCTATTGTGTCATCTTTGCTGGTTAAGCCAGAGCAGTATTGCTTCTATGAATCAAAGCTTTATATATTTCACAATTTATATTTAAAATTTTGCAAATAGACCCTACAAGGTGAAGACCAAAAAAAAAAAAAAAACCCAAGAAGCAAAATTAAATAATTAGATGTTGAAATTTAGGATAATGTTTCTATTTATTTTTCAAATCACATTTTGATATATTTGTTCAAGATATATAGAATGTTTTTCAGTAAATTTTAATGTCTTGGGATTATGAAGTAGTTATGCATTGATTCAACTTTCTATATTATCATTCTGCTCAGCCATAGCTATCTTTATTATACTTATGATAATATAGGCCACATGACCACAAAACTTTTCCCTATCTCACACATAAAATATATTTTTACAGGTTTTTTGAATTATACTATACCTACCATAAGCTCATCCATTGTAAGTGTGCCTGTCAGTAATTTTTTGGAAAGTTTGTAGAATTTTCTATCATAACAACATTCCAGGTCTATGACTCTCGCATCTTCATCCCAAATTTCCCTCAAGCCCCTTTGCAATCAGTGATCTGTTCTCTATCTCTATAGCATTGCCTTCTTCAGATATTTCATATAAATAAAATCACCCACTATGTCTTTCTATAAACTTTTTAAAAAGCAATTTTAGGCTTACAACAAAATTGACAGGAAGGTACAGAGGTGTTTCTTACACCCCTTGGCCCACATATGTATAGATAACCCCCTCCGTTATCAACATCACTCACCAGAATTGTACATTTTTAAACAAGGATGAACCTACACTGACACATCATGATCACTCAAAGTCCATAGTTTACCTTAGGGTTCACTGTTGGTGTTGAACATTCCAAGGATTTGCACAAAAGCATAGTGACATAGCCATGATTATATTATACAGAGTATTCTTACTGCCCTAAAAATCTCCTGTGTTCTCCCTATTCATCTCTCTTTCCCACCCCTAACAACCACTAATCTGTCCATTTTCCCTATGGTTTGCCCTGTATTTCCCCTATAGTTCGCTTGGCTAGAGGTTTATCAGTTTCATTGATGTTGTCAAATAACCAGCATATAAGTGCCTCCTGAAATTCTATATTCAAAGTGCTGAGTAGATAATTACTCTAATTTTCTTTGCTACAGGGCCTATGTAGGTCAGATCTCTTATGAATGAAAGATTGTCTACTAATCACAGAAAGCCAACCTTTGATAAGCAGAGGGTAAAGGGTTTTATGTTACTGGGTAATAGTGAGTACATTCCCCACTTACATTATACAAGATCTGAGACATGGAATAGGGGAAGGCAGCACTTGACTTACCCGTTTTCTTCATTTCTAAAACAAATGACTTGTTTGCCTGTGTTTCATGATGGCTCATGCTAATTCTCATATGCACCATAGAAATTAAGGTTACAAAGGAACTAGGCATGACTAGAGGCATTCTTATGCCCTTAGTTCAAAATGAATGATGGACAGTTAAATGTACAATCACCTGTTATATTTGGATCTCTCACATGGGATAAGACTGAGTTTCACTTAGCCATTTTGAATCCACTGTAGTCTTATTTACAACTTCCAAAGATATTTCAAGTTATTAGGTATTTTGGATTACATGTAAATTGATTTAATACATTCAAAAAGTTTTTCAGGGCTAGTGAAACAGTTTCAAGTGATTTCCTTATAACCAATAATTTCCTCAAATGCAATATTGGAAAAAACAATTGGAATAAGACTCCCAAATTATATTTTTCAATTATATACAATGTTGTTACCATTTGCTGCTCCTAATTCTACATATATTTTATTTCACTAATACCATTCCTTGCATTCCAGCCCATTTTATACATTGTAATAAAACCAACCTCCTTAGAACAATGTTTTAATATGAAACTTCCCTTATCAAAAGCATCTGATAGTTCCCTGTTTCTTACCCAAGGTGGCATCTAAATTATATATGCACTTCATGGTCCTAGCCTGCTCAGACCTTCCAGATTTACTATCTTTGCTGTCTAAAACAGATCTTCTCTTCCCATCTTATGGTAAAAGTCACTATTGTCAGAGCCTGTTTTACCCATTGCTCTTTAGCAGTTGTCTTCATTTTCTTTCTGCTTCTACATGCCCTTCTTAATGCCTCTTCAACTTTCTGACTTCTACTCATCGTACTTCTACTCACAGTAAAATCTTACTTGACCCATTAGACCTTAAACTCCTATAGCACTGTGTAAACCACTCATGGTTTTTCTTTTAATGCATGTGCCTTATCTTTCCAGCCAGGTTTCCTTTATATATATATTCATTCCTTAAGCAATATATAGGTTTTATTTCTTTGCAATTTCCCTCGTCTTTTGTATTTCCAGTAGTGAACTTTGTTCATAATTGGATAATCCATCAATGCCTGGCATTGGTAATAAAATGCTTCAAAACAACAATCATAATGGTGACTATGTTAATACAGATTGATCCTTATAGAGCAGTTTCCACATGTCAGGCAATGATTTAATGGCTTTATAGAAATTAACTTCATTTAACAGATATGGAAACTGAGGTACAAAAAGGCTAGTAAATTACCTGAAGACATGCACCTAGATAGAGCTAGCATTCCAATCCAGGCCACCAATATCCATAGCCCACCTTTCAAACCCTCTGCCATGATGCTCAATACACATTTCCTGAATGGACGAGGAAATCCCAGCCTGAACCTCCCCCATATCTTCTATGTTTCACTGCTGGATCTGTTCTAGGAACAGTTCTTTACCTTCTTCCTGCCTCTCCCTGTCAGTTTGGATTTTTAATTTCTCACTTACAACCTCCCATGCACCGTGCCTCTGTCCTGCTTTGTTCTTCCAAGAAGTTCCTCAACTTCTTCCATGGTCTTCATTTCAAATGTAATCAACCTTGACAGGAAGCTGGTCACTTGAATCTTACATGTCACTCAATTCACTTCAGATCATAGCAACTCATCTTCAGGCCCAAGGATCTTTAATGAACCAGTAAACTACTTTCCTCTCTCTTCACAATGTGAGAACAAAAGGAGAGTGAGCAAATATCACACTGGAAGAGTAGTAAAATCAGAGGCTTTATAACAGCTATTGAGGTCAGGCACTTTAGATAAGAATTTATTTACAAAGCACTGGTTTTTCAATTAAGACATTGAGTTATTCCAAATGTTAGTATAGAAAGCATTTTCTTCTTTGTACACTATAAATATAAGATATGATGGGGAAAATATTTAAGATTCCATTTTGCCATACTGGGAAGAATGACACTTCAGTAATTTTTAAGATGCCTCCTCACTGTTATTCTGTAAGCATTCCATAAAGTGACAAGTATCAGACTCACAGCTGCATGGCAGCATTAGTGTTTAACTTTAGCTAGTACACCAGGATATAAACTCTGTTCATCAAGTTCTCACAAAGAGACTGTGCTAATAATAAAATTTAAAGATGATATTTATATTTTTGTTTCAGACATGCTGATCCATTCACTGCATACTTCCTGCCTGGTAGTGATCCTGAGTTTTTCATAAAACCTCAGGCTGGAGAAATTCCTCCTAGAGACACTGATGGAATTGCCCTCACTGTGGGTTATACACCTAAAACATATGGTAGGAACTATAGAGCAAAATTAGTAATACAGGTGAGTTCCATAAAAGCAATAGACAAGGATATTTGTTGTCACTAAATGCATTAAATCATCTAGGGCACAGGTGGCAAATTCAAGGCCCATGGGCTGAATTCAGCCCTCCACCTTGTTTTATCCAGCCCAATACCTTGTTTCTACCCAGCGGCAGCACCAAGCTCTCGCTTCACTGTCAAGGAGTAGGTACATTTATATAGTCCTAAAATCACATTCAGCCCTTTGAAGGCAACCGTGAGGCTGATGTGGCCCCCTGGTGAAAATGAGTTTGACACCCCTGATCTAGGGAAAAAGGGTTTCACCCAAACATCACAGATAAAGAATAGCAATATTATCATTAAAAAGTTACATTTTTCAACTGCTCTGTTTTATTTGAATTTTCTTATGTCCAGTAAAGAACTTTTCATTACAGACAACAATAAAAATGTTGTCATCACCAATGGGAAATAAGAAATGATTTTTCTTCCATATTAAGGAAATGGGGAAGAGACAAATAATGACTGCAAAATGATATTATAGTAACATAATGTTTTGTATAATAACCTAATCAAGGACTTTAGGTGATTTGAGATAGAGATTTTTGAAAACTTTAATTAAGGCCTAAGTTAGTATCAAAATGTTAACGTCTAAAATGGAGAAGATTAAGTAGAAGATAAAATTTATTTTGAATTGAAAAAACCACACTGTAAAATGGGCCTGGCCATTACTGTAAAAGTCTGTTAAAGTGATCATGTTATTAAGAGTTAACATATACAATTTTGAAAATGTATCCAAATTTCTCCATAAAATTTTTATACATATATTTTACTAAAAACATTCAGGCTAAAGACAACTTTCCAATTATGTATTTAAAAAAATGCCACTGTTGCCCTGACTGATGTGGCTCAGCACATTGGGTATCATTCTGTAGAACAAGAGGTCGCCGGTTCGGTCCCTAGTCAGGGCACATGCACAGGTTGTGAGCTTGGCCCCTGGTTGGAACACATACAAGAGATGGTCCATTGATATTTCTCTCCCTCTCTTTCTTCTTTCCCCTCTCTCTAAAAATTAAAAAATAAAATACTTTTTAAAAAAGGAAAATTTTAAAAGCCACTATTTCAGTAGCACAGGCATACAGGATATGTTGTCATGTTTTGTGGCAACAATTGATGCCAAAATGATCACTAGACTTCTAAATACGACACTCATTAGGCAGTGCCATGGGCAGCCAAATTTGTTGTTACTGCTTTAATGAAATAAGAAAAGAATAATGTTGAGATTTATTTTTTAAATTAATTTTATTTAGTTATTTTTCAAGTACAGTTTTTTGTCTATTTTTCCCTTCCCAGCCTCCTCCGCCCCTTGCTGAGATTTATATTTTTCATTTTTTGAGAGTTCTTGCAACACAGGTAGTAAAATCATAAAGCCTCTAGAGTCCTGCTGTGCCTTGCCCTTTGCTGCATTGATACTGGATTTAAATGATCATGTTGCTGTACCTGCTTTGTATGAAATAAGGACAGCCTTTTAATCTAAGCAGATTAAGTGACATCTTTAAAAGTAGATTTATAAATTTAAATGGTGATCATTTTATGTAAGGTACAGTGGACATTTCTGAAACTACCTACTTAAATTAGGACACTTTGCCAGCTAAGTCTGTGCCTGCTTTCCTTCTGTCAATTTGACAATTCAGTCACTGGAAGCAGAACTGAAGGGTTTTTGTTAGAGAATAAGCTGGTATATGGCATCCGCTGGGAACATGGTGCTTTCATTTAGTAATGAAGTGGTATGTTTTGACACAACTTATGTGGGGGATGCTGAAATTGAACTGTATTTAAGAAATCACCATTTGGTTGATTCTCTTTTTATTATAGAAAATTCCAAATATGTGTAGAAGTAGAGAGAATAATTCATCTTAATACAGTTATCATGCAGTGAGAACAATTATTAACTCATGGCTAATCCTACTGGAAGTATATTCTCACCCCTTTCCCCACCTTCCATATTATTTTGAGGAAAATCTCAGACATCTGCCCTGACCAGTATGACTTGGTTGGGCATCATCGCCCTGCAAAGCAAAATGTTGCTGGTTCAATTTTCAGTCAGGGCATCTGCCTGGGTTGCAGGTTTGGTCCCCAGTCGGGATACCTATGAGAGGCAATCAACTGAAGTTTCTCTCTCATATCAATATTTCTCTACTTGTATTTTCCCTTCCTTCCCCTTTCTCTAAAAATAAATAAATAACATCTTTTTACAAAGAAAAGGAAATTTGAGATATGCTATTATCTATAATTTTTATTCATCTGTAAAAGACAAAAATAATAACCATATGTTATATCTAAAAATTAAAAATAATTTCTTAAGATCAGCACATATAAAATATCTATTTAGTGTTCAAATTACCAATCGATTCATAAATCTCATATTTCTTTAATTTAAAAATATATGTATAGAGTGTTAGAATAAAGGGCATGAACAACTTAAAAATATATTTAGATTATATATTATGTATTATATATAAATATAATATACTCACCATCATTTATGGCAAAATTATTTGTATCTTATTTGAAATGCACACAGTAACATTTAGCAATTATTTTTAAAGGGTCTTGGAGATGTGTTGGGTGGAAGAACAAATCCTTACATGTAGTTCCCACTTATACCCACTAGGTTTCAGATAATAGCGCACATCCCTCTTCATATAGCTCCCTCACATGTACCCACTGTGTGGATGATTAGTGCAGGTCTCTCTTTTTTTTTAAATATGTTTTATTGATTATGCTATTACAGTTGTCCCATTATCCCCCCTTTATTCCCCTCCGCCCTAGTGCAGGTCTCCTGATGTAGCTTATCCATTTGTACTCATGAAGTGGGTCACTTGCAGTGTACAAATTTACAATACATAAGTATAATCACCAAAATGTAGCTTTGTTTTTCAAGTTGAACATTCTTATATGAAGTAAAATGTTATTTAACTTGAATGACATTTGGTTTGTTCTGCTTTTTGACTCATTGATTCTGAATGCATGATTACTGTGAACACTAGATAGAAGGACCAGTTATTACTAAAATAAGGCCATTCCAGATGCACAAGCAATGCCTGCACTTAACATTCTCTGATAGATATCAAACCTTGATGTTACTGCAGTATTCATTTGACCTGGACTTACCCTGAATTAGTTTTCTGAACATACGTGGTACAAATCTTACTGCAAGGAAGAAATCCTAGATGAACACAGGCAGCATCAGGAAATTCTGCAGGAGCAGTAGGACTTAAGTATGAGAAAAACCATGCAGAAAATGCTAGACTGACTAACTTAATATTGCCATTTTGTGCATTATGCAGAAGAAATAAAGGATTTTAAAATAAATCCCTGTGTAAATTGTGCTGACTTGGATTTAGATTATGATTGTCATTAATAATTTTATACCATTCTCAGAAATTTTAAATCGTTATGTTAATTATGTGCTTTCATAATCAAAAACTGAAACAGCTCCACATATTTTGGCAGTTGGTTCTATAGCCACACTTAAATTGTCATGTGTAGGTTCACCATGCAGTGTACTGTTTCCATTAGTTATAGTTCCTGCTGGGCAACAGTGTCATGCACACCAATAGAGTGCTTCCATTTACATCAGATGGATGCTTAGTTCATTCACAGGGCAGACCTCTAATTTTGAAAAACTACATAGTGAATGCTTCTTAATACATAAAACCAAATGCTTTTCTGAATTGATTTTCCATATTGTTTGCTTTTATCCATGCTCTTTCAGTTTTGTATGTTTCCTAGACCTTACATGGAGAAGAGGGGTGTTAGTTTGGTAAACATTTTCCTACAGTTTTCTCAGTCCTTGCATATTTTGTATGAAATTTCTTCCTCTCCTTGTTTCCAGACAGAGGATAGGTACTATTTGTATGCTGTCAATGGATATCCTGAAGTCATCGGGCCACCAGTGAATGTAAAAGCCAGAATTGATGCAACTAACAAGAAGTTTGACCAAAGGCCAATTCATCAGCACAATTTTATCACTGAAAATGCTAAGCTCCTAAGTACAGGGGTGTCATCTACCATCAAGGGTGCCCCTTTAATGTTGAAGAAAAAATAAATGTTTTTTCCAAAATATTTCTTGTTCTTAAGTAAAACTGAACATATTTTTGTGATTGTTATTTCATCTTTTTACTATTTCTGAGGTACAATATTTCAATTATAATAGGTCTTATATATTTCATGTCTAATGGTAAATCTATTCTCTGAATATGTTATACCTAATTCCTGAGTTAATGGTTTGGATGCAAATGTTGAAATTGGTTCACTTTTAAACTACAGGAGTACATTTATAGTAAAACTGAAAACTACGATTTTGATGACAATACTATTTCTGTTACTGGTGCTGTTCACTTTCTCATGTTGACATTGCTTATGAACCTTTAAAACATTAATGGTAGAATTAGCATATAAGATGATATTAGAAATGCAAGAGAAATAGAGGCAGAAGGAACCAGATGATATGATCCAAGTGCCTTTATTTGATGCTGCACTTACAGGTGGGCTGAGTGGGCATCAACTGCAATCCCAGGGGGCGAAGCAAGAATGGGGTTTTTTAAAGAAAAAGGGAAGGGTTTGTGAGATGTTAGGGGAGAGGTTAGTCTCTTGTTCTTCCAGGCAGGTGCCTCAGGGTTCAAGGATCTGAGCCAGGACAATGGGTTAGGTAAAGCGCCGGGCCGTTCCCAAGTACAGGAGGGTCAGTCTGACTACAGGCCACTGTGGCTGGTGCCAGGTGTCCACTGTTTACAGTGGGAGACAGTTCCAATTAAGCTGAGGGCTATCAATTGAGTTGGAATAACTGAGTCATGGGTAGTCCAGCATGTCAGAACACTGGCCTAACTGGGTCACGAGCAGTCTGGAGGGCTGGGAAACTGTCCTGACCCTTTCAGATGGAAGGATTCACCATTTCTGATATCTATTATTTGGAATATTATGTGCTATCCAATGAGTTTTTTAGTTTCAGTTATTGTGTTTTTTCAGTTCTAAAGTTTCTACTTGGGTCTTCCTTATATAATCCACTTCTCTACTGTCATTCTGTTTCTTCACTGATACTTGCTATTATTTCAGACATGTTCACAATTGCTTCTTGAAGCTTTTATTTTATTGCTTATTGGAGATGACTGCTTTAAAATCTTTATTTATTTATTTATTTATTTATTTATTTTAATTGTTGTTCAAGTACAGTTTTAAAATCTTAGGTTATGCTCACATCTCTGCCACCTTAGTGTTGGCACTTACTATCTTTCTTTCATTCACATTAGAACTTTTCCAGGTCCTCCATATAAAGAAGGTATTTTTATTCGAAATTTCTACATTTTGGTATTGTGAAATCCTGAATCTTATTTAAACCTTCTGTTTTAATTGGTTTCATATGTTAGCACTCCAGAAGGAGAAGATGGGGCACCAACATGTTACTGCCAAGCGAGGGTGCAAGTCCAGGTTTCCCCTCAACACTCCATTGACACTCAAGGAGTGGGAGACTGCTCAGTACTGCTTGGTCCCCTGGGAGTTCCTGTTCCCCATTGGGCTTCCAGTAACAGTTCTGTGGCAGTGCCTGGTTCTTTTTCCTCACATGGCCCCCAATGACAGCACAGCGAGGGTGCCCTCATCATGAGTGACAGGCGGTGAAAGTCCTCTCTCTCTACCACCCCAGGTGGGAGGGGCAAGAACCACCTTGTTACTGTAGCATGTAAGTAGTTCAGGCCTTTCATGCAGTCTCCCTGGCAGTGGGGTGAGCAGAGCCTTCTTACTACATAGCAGGGATGCATATGGAAGCCTTGCCTCTTACTCAGCTTTCCCTGACACCCCTTCAGAGGGAGGTTGTGAAACTTCATTACAGCCTGGCATGTGTGAGTGTAAGGGTGGGGGCCACCATTTGGCCATCACTCATTAGTGTGAGACCACTTTTTCTATGAGATCTGGCTGGAGTAGAGAAGTTATTATCTAAATTTTCTGTCCTCTAGACTGACATTTTCCTGTTTCTTGAGTTCCAAGGTTGTCTTTAACTGATCTGCCTTCTCCTCTTCATGTTTTAGAGTTATATCCATCCACCTATCTGGATATATACAGAAATAGATATATGTATATGCATACAGATTTTAGTTGTACTTATTGGAAGGAAAAGAGATAAATAAATTTAATCCATCTTCTCAGGAGAAGAAGTTCATTTCAGATTCATTTCATTAACTCAGAGAGAAAAATAACATAGATGCTTTCAGTTTCCTCCAACATCATTGTCATCTATTTATTTCAAAAGTCAAAAGGGGCCCTGGCTGGTGTGGGTCAGTGGATTGAGTGCTGGCCTGTGAACTGAAAGGTTGCTGGTTCAGTTCCCAGTCATGCCTGGCTTGTGGGCCAGGTCCCCAGTTGGAGGTGTGTGCAAGAGGCAACTAATCTATGTATCTCTCACACATTAATGTTTATCTCCCTCTCTTTCTCCCTCCTTTCCCCTCTCTCTAAAAATAAATATTTTAATAAAAATTAAAAGGGGCTCAGCTCTATGAACCTCTTTATTCTATAAGAAGCCCACTTCAGCATAAACACACCGCTTTGGAATTTTCCTACTATCTACTTCTCTGTACCAAGAGAAATTAGAAAAGTAGAGGTGCTAAGGTTAAGTCCAATACAGTCCAGGTGAAGGGTAATGTGCAGTCCAGCTGCACATTAATGAGCCTCTGAACTCTGGCCTCCCTGAGATTCCCCACTATTTGAGGCCAGGCCTCTCTCATGTCTGGTAGTGTCCCTGTCCCACAACACAGGCTTGGAAAACCCCAAAGAGCATCTCCCATCCTCTATGTACAATGGCTCCAAGCACTTGTTGCTGAAATAATTGCTATAAACTTTTATAAAATATTTTAGTTTTAGTGTTCATTTTTTAAAATCATTTCATCTTTCCCGATCATAAACTGACAAAAATATAAAACGGCCAAGTGTTTTGATTAAATTAAATAGAGTCAAAGATAATATGCATAATTCTCTAAGAAAAAAAGACCTCGTTTAGCCTCAGTATTTATTTGCTTCTTAGATATTCAATAATTGCAT
The DNA here is from genome assembly GCF_021234435.1 of Artibeus jamaicensis. Lineage (NCBI taxonomy): Eukaryota > Metazoa > Chordata > Mammalia > Chiroptera > Phyllostomidae > Artibeus > Artibeus jamaicensis. The sequence continues at coordinate 639,833 of NW_026522028.1, read as the reverse complement.
TTTTCTGAAGTGACTTCTTGCACTAAAATAAATGACTAAAGAGTGTCTTATTGCTGACACAGATCACAGTTTGTTGTTAATGGAATGTTAACTGCTTTTTAAGTAACTCTGAATAAATCTGCTGACCCATAAAAGATTTATCTAAAAGGAATCCAATTAATTTTCTGGCTCTACTAGGACCATTGATGTGAAAAATCTTCCATGTTTTACTTTGTTTCAGCCATTGCAATACTGAGAGTGGCACCTGGCTTATAAAAAGAGGTTTTAATTAAGAGTGGTGATACATTTAAAATATGTCAAGGTAACCATTTAAGAAACAAACACTCCCCAGAAGAAAAATGACATGCAAGCATGTCCTCTGGTGTCAAAATCATCTCCTGAGTATGAGGATTTGCTCCATTTGAAAGATCAGAAAGGTGGTGCTGAAATAGCATTCTGAGGCTTCCAAAGAAAAACAAAACCTGTGACTTCAGCTTAATCCTTGGGGAATTAATCCCCTGTGTGATGTTGTGTCTGGGACAACTGCTCACAGAGGACAGTGCCAAACTTCAACAAAACCAAAAACTCAAAGCCTCAGCAGATGTCTCAGTGGCCTGAATTTCCTCAGTTGCTTGTGTGCCTTCCTGCCTTGTGGGCCCAGGAAGAAACAGTAACCTTTAGAGCATGGTTTGGAAATGGGGGCTGTACCTTTCCTCCAGGTCTCCATGTTAGTTATTATTCTTTGAAACAATAATACATTGTGTCTGAAAATAAAACATAAAAAATTATGGAATATGACATTTATAAGTCAAAAAGATGAATATTAAGCAAACTCTTGTTGTAGACTTATACCATAGTCCTCCAAGAATAGATACATCTAGTAGTTACTTAAACAATAACTTACAGCCCTGGCTGGTGTGATTCAGTGGACTGAGTGCTGGCCTGCGAACCAAAGGGTCACTGGTTCAATTCCCAGTCAGGACACGTGCCTGGGTTGTGGGCCAGGTTCCCCAGTAAGAGGTACATGACAGGCAACCACACATTGATATTTCCCTTTCTCCCTCCCTTCCCCTCTCTAAAAATAAATAAATAAAATCTAAAAAAAAAAACAACTTACAAGAACTTGTGTAAGTTGTGCTGGCTAGAGAGACAGATAAGCAGGCTATAAATTGGTTTTAAGTTGCAACCTTCTGTATTTGAAAATAGAAAATGATGAGTTATGTGACTGTATGGGATTTCATAATAAAAAATAATACTGAATCTACATTTCAGCATCTCTGCCTCCTAAGCACAGAATTCAAATTACATTGCCCAGAAATACGGTCACTGTGAGACCAAGGCTTGGTGCTTAGAAATCAGCTAGTCCAGAAATATCACTTCAACAGGGCTGTTCTACACTATTGAATATATAATCTTATTTCCTTTTTTATTTTTTAAAAATATTTTTAAATTTATTTTTAGAAGAGAAGAGAAAGAGAGAGGGAGAGAAATATCAATGTACGGTTGTCTCTCATGAATCCCCTGCTGGGAACTGGCCTGCAACCCAGGCATGTGCCCTGACTGGGAATTGAACCGCGATCCTCTGGTTCACAGGCCAGCACTCAATTCACTGAGCTACACCAGCCAGGGCTTATATAATCTTATTTCTATTAAAATATTTTAGTAAGTAATTGTGGGGGCGACTTTCCTCCCAAGTTCCCCTAGTCGCCACGGATGAGAGTAAACATGACTGAGACATGATGTGATCTGCTGGGGGAGGAGAAGTGGCCATTTTCCCAGAGGAAACAGGCCATGAGCAGTGGCCAGTTTCTCAGGGGAAAAAGGCATTGAACTCCCCCCTCCAGGGGCTTTTATTGGGTTGTAATACACAGGAATACAGGGCGGCAAGGATCAAACAGTAGGTAACATTTCAAAGAAATCTGAGGGCTTAGTCTGAGTCTGAGTCTGTTAGGAACAGAGTTTTAGGGTTTCCTGCTTGAACCCTTATCATATGAATGAAAGCACTCTTAGCAGAGCAGATTCCACAGCTTTATCAGGCAGTCTTTGTGATGCCAGATTTTTCCCCAGGACATGCTCTAGCAAGGCAAGGAGCTGCACCTCTCCCCAACAGGTATTCAGGCATAAGGGGATTAGAGCCAGGAAGCACTTCTCACATGGGGAAGCGCTTGCTAGAGCATGGAGAACATGGGGACTCAGGCTTTGTCAAAGCCGGGGGCAAGAGTCCATTGCTCCCTGTCGCAGCCCCCTGCCCCCAGTCTTTCCATGAAGGCCTCCCAAGTGATTGAGTCTGGCTTTGGTCCCCCCCCCCCCCCGCTGTGAGGGGTCTTACCCATCATTGACTTCCAACTAAGCTTTGGGGGTAGGGAGAGGAAACCAAGGCAGCATTTGCTACCAGACACAAGCTTTGTCTCCTTCAGCTCACATTCCAAAGGTCATCCCTCACCCTTAGCCACAAGGAGTCGAGATACAATTCCTTGAACCAGGCAGAGTGGTCTACAACAAGTAAACAATTTTCACTTATAAAGGTCAAATATTTTTTATACAGGTATACAGTTATGATACCAGTAGCCAGATCTAGATACAGAACATATTCAGCTCTCAAGAAAACTCCACTGTACCATGTCCTAATTAATACTCCCCATAGGGTCTCTATGATTTCCAGCACTACCGTGATGAAATAATTGTAGCTGTTTTGATTTTCATACTGAAAATCATATAATTTGTTCTCTTCTCTGGATAGCTTTCTTTTACATATTTTGTGACATCATCCACATATTTGCATATATCAGTTTCTTCTTGTTGCTGAGTTATAACCCACTGTATGACTATATCACATATAAATATAGGTATTTGTCCTTCCACCTGTGGTAGACATGCGCACTCTTCCCAGGTTTGCCTCATGTACAAAGCTGCTAAGAACATTCTTGTCCATGTTATTTGGTGCATGTGTACAGACATGTCTGTAGTGTGTATAGCCAGGAGTGGGATTACTGGATCCTAGGTATGTTTTTTAGCTTTTCTATTTGCTGTCAAAGAGTTTTCCAATATGGGTTTACCAGTTTACCCTCCAACCCACTGTGTAAGAGTTCCAGTTACTTTTTATCCTTGCCAACATGGTATTGTCAATCTTTTTAATTTTCATTATTCTGTATTATTCTAGCGATACCTCATTGAGGTTTGAATTTGCATTTCTTGATGACTAATGATGTTGAGCACCTTTTTATATACTAATTAGCAATCCAAACTGGGGAAAAAACTCTTAATATTAAAACTCAATATCATAATGCCCTCAAGGTGCATTCATGTTGTCCCATGAAGACATTATGCTGTGAGATAAATCAAAGGAAGGCAAATATTGTATACCACTTATATGTGGAATCTAAAAACATCTGAACTTGTGAAAATGGAGTAGAATGGTGGTTACCAATAGAATGATCACTACCTAAACTGAGGCTGGGGATGGGGAAACTGAGAGGTTTAAAACTACCAATTTTAAACTAGTAGACAAAAAATATTCTGGAGCTATAATGCATAGTATAGTGATTATAGTTAACAATACTGTGCTATAAACTTAAGATTTGCTAAGAGACTTAGATGTTAATTGTTCTCAACACAAAAAAAGAAGTCATAATTATGTGACATACTGTTGGTGTTAGCTAACACTACTATAGTTATAATTTGGCAATATATAAATGTATCAAACCAACAGGTACACCTCAAACTTACATAATGTTAATATCGATCATATTAAAATATAGCATAAATTACATATTTTTATATTTCTTTACAGATCTTAGACAAAAAACAGCTGTTCTTTCACAAATTCCCAAAAACCGTATGTTGGTATTCCAATTCAATAAACTTGAAGAGTAGAAACCAGAGTCACATACCAAAGACACAGATCAGTGATAAGAAAGTACTGTAACTGCTAAGCCACCTCAGACAGTTCTTAACCCTTCACTCTTGTTCCTTGTTAACCATAAAATATCCAAAGCACAGTGTCCATCACAAATTATCTGAGAAGCGCGTGACACACTGATTAAATCAGTTCTGTCTCTAAAGGAAACTGTTAGAACAAGGCCAAAGTTAAGAGTTTAGGAAAATATTTCTTAAGATATGATCAGTGGCATTTTATTTGATGCACATAGGTGGTTTATAATTTTTTCTGAGTACCGAATCACAAATGCATATGTATTACTCAATGTATATGAATATGCATGAGTGTATAATATACAGAACTATTTAGAGACACACGCTGCTATAAATGAGCATTCGTCTAAAAAGCTCTTGATAGTTCATTAAGCCTCACAAGTTGTCTGAGGCACATAAATGACAAGAACTATGCACATTGCTGAAAACAAGAGACAGTCCCAGAGAGACTCGGGTCCAAAACTGAAAAGAGAACGCCATACTCTGGCATGAACATTGAGTCAGGTGGTAGTGATTAAATTCATAGAGCAACCAGGGCCACCAAACATGTAACTCTTGGCCACAAGTGCTAAGATTTTGTCATCATCACTAGCTACACACATGGATGTAACTGTAGCCAGTAGTGTGCTTTCACCTTAAAATCACCTGAGCTTAACATTTGAAAAAATTATTCTATTGTTGTTCAATTACAGTTGTCTGTGTTTACTCCCAGCCACTACCCCCACCATCCCAGCCATCCCTACCTCCCTCCCCTGCTTCCACCCCACTTTGGTTCTGTCCATGTGTCCTTCATAATTGTTCCCAAAAACCCTTACCCCCTTCCTCCCATTTACCCCTCCCACCTCCCCTCTGGTTACTGACATGAGCTTAACTTTAATCAAAACAAATAATTAGGTCTGTCAAAGATCAGGTTTCAGACTTCAGCATGAGTCCTGGGTTAATAAGCATCTGAGCCGCCATTTCCCTCATTGTTATGTGGAAGCCGCTAAACCACTGTCTCCACCTTTTCCTAGAGTTTTATAGACTGTGTACATAAGTAACACTGCAGACTGAAAATTGGTAAGGTGAAAATACAAAATATAAATTTCATTACAATTTTGGAACTTAAGACCGTGCCTGTCTCTCAGGAGGAAGTGCAGAAAAAAATAATAAAGCATCACGTGGAGGCTTTAGATTGCTTGTTGTTGGACTATTGTCGGTGCTCAATAGCCCCTGGCTATTTAGGCAGGGGCACTGACCTCTTCTGCCTTAGATTGTCAAATAAAACAATGACAACAGCCAACACAACAATAGCTGTCTAGTATGAATGAATAAAAAATGAACCTATTTTTTGTCAGATCAGCAAAAAATATATTTCAGGGGTGCCACAAAAGGTTAGTAATTAGTTTATGTGTATCATAGATAAAAAAGGTTGAAACATGCTGCCTTATACACTTCTGCCCACTTTTGTGTGTTTCCAAAATTCTCCAAAATAACCTTTTTTAAAAAATGCTTTCAAATTAAAATAATACATAAACATGTTGCAGTGCTGGGGTTTGTCAAAGAGTGGCTGCTGGGTCCTGTAGCATCAGCAGCCATCTGGGAAACTTCTTTGAAAGGCAAGCTCTTTGGTCCCACCTATATAACACTAAAATGTGAAAATCATTAATGTAATAAAAATAGCATTGGTCAGTTTTAGAAGTCATCAGGAAGATGTGACCACTGGTTGACCCTCAATCAGGACCTGGGTGGTCAGAGGTTCCTTCCCCCCAACCCCTAGGAACCACTTCAGGAATTCAGCCTTGGGATGGTAATGTGTTATTGAACCCAGCTGGATGGTGCACATGACTGAAACCAGTTAAGGACTCTATATAAATGTTAAGGTTCTGGTGGGTGGATGGCTGGCTGGGTATCTGGGTGTAGAGTTCTCGTCTTGGCGGCTGTCTGAGACAAGTCAGGTAAGCAAGTTTCCTTGCTTATTAACCTGCTACCTACCAGTCTGGAGGGGTCTCTTCCATCAGTCTCTCCTTGCCCTCTGTGTGCGGGCGTCCATGTCAGATTTCACCCAGCGAGTCCTGAGATTTTGAACTAACAATCTGGTGTTAAGAGAAATTTTAGCTCGATATCATCTGGTTTTATAATCTTGGACAAGCCACTTACCTTTCCTGCATATCAATTCTCTTCTCCAAGTAAAGTATGGACTTTCTTGCCTCCTGGTCCCTTTCTAGTGTGGCCTTTGAGGGTGGCTAATACACACACCTTATAGGTGAGGGAATGCGTTCTCTGAGAAACTTCTCTGAAGAGCTGGGAAATTATATGGCTTGGTTGACTATGCAAGCTTCTGACAAACAATTGTGTTTAATTAATGTTTAATTAATGGTGTTTAATTAATTGTGTTTAATTAATGGAACTTTATTTACAAATAAAGTTCCAAAATGTAAATATCGTTTCACAATAGTTTTGTATGGTTTTCATTTTAATCGACATTGGTGTTTGGATATTACTATTGATATTAAGCATAGATAACTTGGGGTCATTTACTTATACTTTTAAAACTCTGCATTCTATTTGATGCAGAGTAGGGACTAATAATTTCTATAACACATTTTAAGAACTAACACTTAATGTACTATGCATCTAAAAAGCGTTTTTAAAAGACTGGTAAGAACCAAACCTTGTCAGGTCTTTATACAAGTCAACCACACTCCTCTGGGTCACGAAAAGATGTTAAAAATTCAAAGTCTCATGAAATTTTGGCCAAGTGAGCCATCTTAATGAAGAACAGAGAGTATATGAACTGGGGTGGGGGGCAGGCATGGTCAGGCATTTATAGTAATTTATTTGAAGTGCCACCATTAATTGCCAGGAGGTTACCGAGGCAAAGCATGGGAAAACAATAGCAATGACTCAAAGGTATATTGGACTTAGAAGGGTATAACCATGGCCAAATATAGGAGAAGGAGAAGCCAGGAGCTCATTTTCTGAGATATGATGACTGACTAGGAGGCAGGCCATACAGCCCCACAAGTGCTACAATACCTCTGGGGCCTGTGAGCCACCAGGGTGGCTCAGAACTGTGGCTCACACTGTTCAAACACTACTAGATCAAATACTATGAACAGTAAAATGACAACAAACTCACAACTATCAATAACTAAACCTGGAAAAAAAGAAAAAAGAAGTAAACAACTAGAACAGGAACAGAATCAGAGAAATGGAAAACATATGGAGGGTTTTCAGTGGTGAGGGGGAGGGGAAGAATGGGGTGGAAGGTACAAGGAATAAGAAGCATAATTGGAAGGTACAAAATAGATGGGGAAAGATCAAGAATGGTATAGGAAACAGAGGACTCAAAGAACTTATATGTACAACCCATGGACATGAACTAAGGTGGGGAATGCTGAAGGGTTGGGCATGCAGGGCTGAGGGGGGATAAAGGGGAAAATTTGGGAAAACTGTAATAGCATAATCAATAAAATGTACTATTAAAAAGAGCAATTTAATGGACACCAGGAAAGTATCAAGTTATGGGACCTCTGGGTTCAAAGGATGTCATGTTTAGGCCTGAGAAAAAGGGTCAATTTTCCATAAAAATCCATGGGTAGCACCTTCCATCCTGTAATGGTCTGCTATTTACAGATTTAAAATGTCTTGTGGATAAACAAGATACTTAACTTTAGTATATATGGGGTCCAGCACAAATAATGCCACTTTTTATTAGAAAATATTTTATTACAAAACCTGTCATTCTGTAACATAACAGTATCACACTCAAGCACGCCATGTGACATTTTAGGTGAAATATTCAAATTAAAACTATTAATTATTATACACATATTAGTACCCTAGCAACCACACTCAAGCAGGCATTATTTGTATACTTATTTAATACCTGTAGTTACTGACAGCAATGGGCTGGAATTAAGCTGTGCAGGGAGCAAATATAAGGCTTGCAAAGTTGCAGCTATAGAGATTTATAGACAGGTGTTTGATGTGTGCCTTAAAGCAAGTTAAAATCTCCATAGATGCAAGAACTAGCAAAGACTAAGTAAGTCTAGGTATTTAAGTTGGTCAGGGTCTCTAAGCAGTGTGTACTCTTATTGAGAGTGAATTAAAAAAGAGAACAGTGAAGTGGGGACTGAATCTGATATGTACTTTATTTCCATTCATGCTGAGGGTATAGTGACCTAAAGAGGAGGGTCACAAAAAACCTGCGTAATCCTGACATACATCTGATATAAGTCTATTTCATTTGATCCTTATGAATTGAAACAGTGTTACATAATGTAGTCATTCTATGCTTCTGCTTGGTGACCTTTAATTGTTTACATTCATGGGACAGAGCAGACTTTCACTTCCAGCCAAAAATGGAAAAGACCCTTTTCTTCTAGATCTTCAGTGTTATACCTGAAATCCCTGAACCTAAGACAACAAGCCTAGGAAGACTCTGAAAGGCAGTAAGACAGATGACTGGGGACCCTGGGACTTGAGGAACATGGCCACAAGTTCCCTGGTGAATGAATCTATCCAAGCTACCATAAAATACCACAGCCTAGGTGGTGTACACAACAGAAATGTATTTTCTCAGTTTTTTAGGATGGAAGTCCAAGATGAAGGTACCAGCAAGGTTTTTCTTTTAATTACAATTAATTTTCTTGTGCTTAAAAAATGACATTTAACATGAGAACTTAACACTTAAAATATTTTAAGTGTACAATATGGTATTATCATCTACAGCCACAATATTGTACAGCAGATTTCTACAAATTACCTTGTATGACTGAACTTGTATAACTGTTTATTACCAATTCCCTATTTACCCCTCCTTTCAGCCCCTGAAAACCACAGTGCTGTTGTTTACTTCTGAGTCTGGCTACTTTGATATCTCTTAGGTGGAATCATGAAGAATTTGTCCTGCTGTGGCTGGCTAATTTCACTTAGCATCATGTCCTCAAGGTTCATCCATGTTGTTACAAATGGCAGAATTTCCTTCTTTTTAAGGCTGAGTGATAGTCTATTGTATGGATGTACCACATTTTCTTTATCCATTAATCTGGATGAGTATTTAGGTTGTTTCCAAATTTTGGTTATTGTGAATAATGCTGCAATGAACATGGGAGTGCTAGTATCTCTTTGAGACCCTGATTTCAAATTTTTAATGGATAAATGCCCAAAAGTAGGATGGTGGATATTATGATTATTCTACTTTTAATATTTGAGGACCCTCCATTCTGTTTTTAGTAGTAACTGCACGGTTTTGCATTCCCATCAACAGTGTGAAAGGGTTCCAATTTATCCCCAGCTTTGCCAATATTTGTTGTTTGTTGTGTTTTTTTAATAATTGCCATCCTCGCACGTGTAAGATGATATCATTTGCATTTCCATGTTCATGGACAGATTGAGCATCTTTTCACATGTGGGCTGGCCATTTGTATGCCTTCTTTATTTAAATGTCTACTCAGGTCCTCTGGCCATTTTTTGAATCAGGTTATTAGGTTTTGGTACTCAGTTACAAGAGTTCCTTTTATAAATGGTTAATTAGGAAATTAACCATTTATCAAATATGTGTTTAAAAATATTTTCTCCAATTTCATAACTTGCCTCTTTATTCTATTGTTTCACTTGATATGAAGCAGATTTTTAATTTTACATAGTCTGACTTATCTGTTTCTGCTTTTGATGCCTGTGCTTTTAGCTTCATATCCATAAAATCATTGTGAAGAGTGAAGATCAATGTCACAAATGTTTTTGCCTATGTTTTCTAAGTGTTTTACAGTTTTGTGTCTTACATTGAAATCATTAATCCATTTTGAGTTGATTTTTGTGTATGATGTAAGATAAGGAGTTTTGTTCATTTGTATGTGGATATCCAATTTTCCCATTACCATTTCTTGAACACACTAGTCTTTCCCCAGTGTGCATTTTGGGCCCACTTTTCACTTTGCAAAGATCACTTTTCATGGGTTCATTTCTGAACTGTCCATTCTGTTCCATCGGTCTATGTGTCTTTTGTTGTTGTTATCCTCACCAGAGTACATGCACATTGATTTTAGAGAGAGAATGGGAGGGAGAGAGTGAAGGAGGGTGGGAGGGAGAGAGAGAGAGAGAGGAGAGAGAAACATTGAGGTGAAAGAGAATCATGGAGTTGCCTCTTGCACACACCCAGACTGGGACTGAACCCACCATCCATGCATGTGACCTGACTGGGAATCAAACCTATGACATTTCAATTTATGAAACATCACTCCAAACAACTGTGCTACATTGGCCACGGCTCTACATGTCTGTCTTTATGCCAGTGCCATACTAGTTGCATTACTATAGCTTTTCAATATACATAGAAATCAGGAATGTGATGCTTTGAGCTTGATCATCTTTTTAAAGATCGGTTTGCCTATTCGGAGTCTTTTGCAGTTCTATATGGATTCTAGAAATTGTTTTTTCTGTTTCTGGAAAAGGACCACTGGGGTATTCATTGAATCGTTGAGTCCCTCTTAGTCTGGCCTGTTCCCAGTTTTATTGAGGTAACTGAAGCAGCTTACTTATCCATCCTCCACTGAAAATACGCCCAGTGCTCTCGAAATGTTAAAAAGAGATTATTTTCTTTACAGTACATATAATCATACCTTAGAGTTTTTACTTTTTAAATTTCTTCCCATAATTCAAAATATGAATGTGAAATGTCTTTAAGTATATTTAGGATCAAAATCATTGCTATTATTATGCTCAGAGAGTCTTACTTTTCAACACTTTCCATCTCAGTTGCTTCTTTCCTGTCAAACTTGGCTACTCTTTGGTCTATGTGGAAATAATATTATGAACAAAAGACAGCTACAGAAGTTTAAATTGGTTTTTAAGGGAATTTGATAATGAATTTACAGGATCTGAGGTTTTAGATTCAGTGAACCCATCATCCATCAGTTAATGTGCTCTATCTGAAATCAAATGTTTCTATTATGCTCCTAAAAAGTAGAGACACTTGGAAAAACATCTTTTAAATTATATGATAAGCTTATTGTATCAATAAGACTATGTTAGCATGGTAGTAGAGCTTCCAATTGTTATCTAAAGTAATCAGCTTTTGTTATTCCATGTGAAGTTGGGGTGAATGAAGAAGAGGTCTCAGAAAGCTAAATTCATCCCTGTAGTATAGTTAGCTTACCATTCAAGAAATTTCTAATTGTACACCCCCCAAATAACAGAATATTAATGTTACTCACTTATGACAGGGTTATGCTTACAAAGTAATTATACACATATAGATGCATACGTGTATTAAGCTGATTTTACTCATTTAACAACACAATGTTTTTACAATATCCTTAACTATAATTGAGAGTATGATTTATAAAAGCTGAATGCTATTCTGATTAGTAGACACAGCACCATTTTAAAAGCATTATGGGTTGAATTGAGTCCCTCACCAGAAGTTCATATTTGGGAAGTCTAGCCCCAAGTATCTCACACTGTGACTGATACACATTGGTCACACTTCTTCTTTCTCAAGATTATTTTTTAAATGTCATTGTAAAATGTTACTATTTCCATGATAAAATGCTAATATTCTTCCTTTGAATATTAAGTGTTTGTAAATGGCTTGTTGGCTGTGATTTTGTTCCTTTACAGTTCCTTATGCTAATTATACTGATATTTAAAAAGCTAGTGCAGCTATTTTGCTCACCAAAGAGATACTACTCCTTGCTTGCTCAGAGAAGGAGAGGAAGGCCTAATCTGTGGTTATGAATTTTCAAAAACAGCCCAGGTAATGCAATTTGACACATTACTAAAGTATCATTTAGATTTTGCTTTTAAAATATGGATCCGTGTACATTGCTGATACTATAGCCCTCAGTCCATCCACAGGTGAAGATGTTATCAGCAGTTTTAGAGGAATATCCTCAATTCATATTGTTTGCATGGTCTTTATATCATTTGTAAATATCTGGAGGTAGGGATGGAATGTTGTGATATAATAGGGATTTATTTCTCATGTCTTTTCTCCATGTTTGAACTTCCCATATATTCATTTGAAAACCTAAATGACTCCAGAGTAGCAGCCAGAAAGCAAATACTTATCCCATACATTTGGCAAACATTCTTTTGGTTTCTCTTTAATTCTTCCCCAATTTAATATACCAAGCAGAAGCAATACTTGGTACCAACACACATACACATTAACCACGGCTCACTTGTGATCGGTGATGTTGTAATGCTTTTATGCTATCTTCACTGATTTAACTTTCTCGAACCTATTTAGATATCTTGCCTCAGAGATTAGTCAAAATGTTGTAAATCTTCATATACCATAGAATAACACAATGTTTTTTTTTTTAACTGAGGGAAGAGTGAACACAGGAAAATCTCTAGATAAATGAAAGCCTTTGGACATCTATTATTTAAGGTTGTATCTGTTTAATTGATAAAGAGCTTAAACATTGCCAAAACAAAATCAGAGGGTTTTTTTTTTTCCTTTGGAAGTTCTAATGAAGATCAAAACAATCTATCAGTGCCTACACTTAAAAATTTTATGTTAAGCCTTAAGTTAATGATACAAAATATGCCTTAACTCATCATCTTTTAAACCTGACAGATTTTAGTTTATGTACTGCTTTTTCTCCTGGAGAGATTCAACAGCAAACTATAGGAGGTAGATTATGAAAGTTCAAAATGAGATTAGTAAAAAAAAGTGCCATGGGGGGCTAAGTGTGAGACAGATAGCAAAGAGAATAGGAGCATGATCTTTGAAATCAAAATGCCTGAGTTTGAATCCCCACTCCATTAGACTGTAGCTGTGTGACCTTTGTCAAGTAACTAAACCCCCTTGTCTTAGTATGTACATCTGTAAAATAGGTATACATTGTACCTACCTCCTGAAGGTGTTTATGAGGATTAAAGGACTCATTACATGTGAAGAATTTACAGTGGGTTAAGTGCCTTGGAATTGCTTATTGTTTTTTAAGATTTTATTTATTTATTTTCAGAGGGGAAGGGAGGGGGAAAGAGAGGGAGAGAAACATCAATACATGGCTGCCTCCCACATGCCCCCCACCAGGGACCTGGCCTGCAACTGAGGCACATGCTCTGCCCAGGAACTGCACCAGTGATCCCCTGCCTCACAGGCCTGCAGTCAATTCACTTGAGCCACACCAGCCAGGTCATGAATTGCTTACTATTATTATTTGTTAAATTACTTGGGCAGTATCAATATTGTACCAATTGAAACTCAGAAATATTTTGAGACAAATTTTGATACAAGTTGGTAGCTGTCAGTATGAGAAAGTCAGAAGAAAGTATTTGATCTAGCCATTGAGATGGTATAGAATAATCTAGCTGCTCAATCTTAAAGAAAATTCTGACTCCAAATTGCTTGGTAGCCAATGGGGTATAAATGGGAAAGATAATGCAGAGATTTATTTGCAGATTTTCCCCCAGTGATGATAAAACTTTGTGTAAATAATGTCAGCAATAATATAGATTAAAGAATAAGTATAAGAAAAAGGTCTTTCCCTGATTTGCCACTTACCTCAGGTAAATTACCATTTCTTAGTTTTCCTACTGATTCTCTACTCCCACTGCTGAGTGACCAATCTGCCAATGGCAAGGACAAATGTTAAGAACTGAACATGGCACCATTGTGAGGGAGAAGAAAACAATTTACCAGGTGGCAGATTGATTATAATTAATCCCTCACATCATTGAGAGCTCTGCTGGTTTACAATATTAGTTCCACTAGAGCGGCAACAATTCTCCCAATAATGCAAAAACCAAAATTGCCAAATGACCCATTTAGGATTCAGCATACCAGTTAATGAGCAGTCAAAATGTTACTCTATTTTCTGTGGTGATTGAGCCTGATTGTTAAGAGACAGTGAGGGGTGAAGGTGGTAATGTATTGAGTATAGAATTCAAGTGATTCTTTGGAGGACTTCTGTGTTAGTGTTACAAATGGCTGGAATATATAGCAACCCAAGCAGACAGGATTTTTAAGGACTCCTATCTTTTAGGAAAGGTAAAGCACCATGATCAGCTGTGAGCAAAAGAAAAATTGGGTAATAAAAGAAGGAAGTTATAGACATCTGCATTGTGACCAATTGTAAAAATCCAGACATTAGGTTTTAAGCATTTTTTTCTGCTTGTTTTGTCATATATATATACCAATTTATGTCCCTTATCTTCTTTTCATGGGCTAGTTTCTATAACATGTATTTAAGGTGGTTAACCTTATTACTTAATCTTAAGTTAAAAACGGGGGATTGTGACTAAACTAGAAGGGGAATAAATATCACAGGAAAAAACAAATAATGGAATATTGGGTAGAAAGTGAGGGTGTCTTATTTTATCATGTTAGGTGAGAATAGGATTTGGGGCCATTTTTGCCATTAGAAAGTTACATATAGTGGATTTGGATATGCACTTGTCAAAGGTGGATAGAATGTGCCAAATTTCATCAAATCAACATAATCTACACTCTGATTTATACTTGCATCTCTATCACAGTGGGGAAACTTCAGTTATATTTTGCCAGTAAGAAGGATCCACATGTTATTTTATTTGGAAGGCAGAATAGAGGTAGAAGATGTTATGGTGCAGCAGCATTAAAAGGAGACTTGGGAAGTTGCAAACAGGTTTGTAGAAGACATAGCATGAGCCCCTGTGGGGCAGCTGAGATGTTATCAGTGGCCTGCGCAGGTTCCTACAAGTTCCAGCTTCCTTGAAAAGTTATCACAGGAAAATAACATAGGAGTGTTATTTCTGATTTTTACTTCTCTAGCACTTTCAATGGTTGTTTCATACTCTAATTTCCTATCTTAAACTGCTTTCTCCTTGAGATGCTTAGGGTGGCATCTGCCATACTGACTTATTTCTGATGGATACAGTCACAGATCTATCCTAGGCTGAGAAAAAGGTGTTTGGAGAATTAGGAACAAAAGTTGTTATACAGGGTGGGGAAAAGTGGGTTTATAGTTGTGAATGCATGAAGCACAGTTTATTCTTGTATTATTATTTGTTAATTATTGTATTATTTTCCATATGAATGACTATAAATGTATTTTTGCCTTACCCCATATTACATCAAAATGGCAACGGAAAATTCCTTAGAAAGGAAACACATGAGGTGTTAAATGCTACCTAGAAAGTCCTACACATGAGTATTTCCTAAGCATGGGAGTAAGTTGCTGTTTCTCTAGCATCAAATGAAGTGATTGGCTATCTTGTAGAAGCCTTGTTATGTAAAAAGCACACACCTATAAACACTGGAATGTTACTGGAAACAAATAGCTGCTCATTTTGAGAGGCATGCCTGAACTGGGACCAGCCCATGTAATATCATGCCTCTCACCTTATCTTTCCTGTAGGGTACATGTTTCCTGCAATGGTAGATTGATTTGCCCACATTATTTGAACTTCTATTCATATTTTTCCTCTCCCCCTTTCTCCCTCCCTCCCTCTTCCTGTCCCTCCCTTTCTCTGTTCCCTCATTCTTAATGTTTCTCATTGCCACTATCAGTCTCTCAGAAAAACATAAAATTGAATTTGCCTAAATTAAATGTGTTCATAATTTATGTACACCAAATTTCTCCTGTTAATTACCCTTTTATTTTTTCCCTTGAATTATTTACTTCTAGTATTCAATATGAACATAGTATGGACCTCAAATAATGCTAGTTTTCTCAGGAAATTTGTTGTGTGACTTACAACTTGTGTTTTATTCTTAGCTTCATGATTTAGTTTTGGTAACAAGCAAATCAATACTGTCATAAGTAAATCTCTAATAGAATTATATATAATATATAGGGCTTGAGTTTTTGGTGAGTAATCAATTTTTATAAACCACAGCAAAGTACCCTAAAGTAAAAACTCAAGATCACTAATATGCTTATATCTGAACTTGGGACTGGAGTTCTCACCAGGCTGTCTCAAGACCAGTGAAAGGTCTCAGAATTTATAACACTTGCAAGCTAATAAGTTAGTCTGCTCCAAAGATACTGTCAAAAAACATGAGACTCCTGTGTCAGAGATAAATGAAATTATTACTCATGGCACAGCAAACAGTATGAGCATCAGAACATTTACATAAGCTCCCTCTGCTCCACATTCCATAGGGACAATAAATGGGCCTATATGGATGTCTGCACAAACAGAGGGTTGCAATTCAGAAGAGCAATGCTGAGATTAGAGAATCTCAGTCATTCATAAAGGGCAGTAAACATGCCTTTCCTTTGATCTGGAGGGAGATAGTACTGTTTATTAGACTGGACAGTAAGTGAACTTGCCCTTTGTTCCAGAGACAGACACCATTTCATATTCCAAGCTTATTCATTATACAAACATCCTTGAAAAGACAGCCTATAAAAAAGGTGCTTAAAATCTCTGAGATGTGCAGAAGCAGGAAGGCCCCATGGAGAACTGTATCCTAACAGACCTGCCTTTGCAATCTGAGGTTGATCTTTTCATCGTGATTCATTTTCCACCCCTGGGATATGTATTATCAATGCATTGCCTCCTGGAATGTTTTTGACTTGAGGTTATTATATCAAAGACATATGAGAAAAAGTATCTCTTTGTTTTCAATAATGTGAGCTCTCATAAATCAATACAGTAAGGGAGCAGTTGCTCTGACATTCACTATCCTGATGCAAAATCAAAGTGGAGGAAAGAAACAAAAGAGCTTAGCCAAGATTCACTTTATCCCTTGATGACATCCAGACACATTTTCTTCATCAGTTTATAGCAAATGTAGAGACATTGAAATAAAGAACAAACTTGACATTGAAATAAAGAAAAATATAGAGACATTGAGGGGAGGGGAGAGGGGATAACGGGGAAAATAAGGGAAAGGTTGTCAAGGAACATGTATAAAGGACACATGGACAAAGCCAAAGGGGGTAGGTTTGAGAGTGGGAGTGGGGATGGCTGGGGTAGAGGGGGCATGGTGGGGAGAAATGGAGACAACTGTACTCGAACAATTAAAAAAATAAATTAAAAAAAAATCTTCCTGAGAACACTTACCCTCATGTTTTCCCTTCTTCCCTCGCCTACCTGGGGTAAGTCGCCTTCCCATTCTGACTTCTTAGGAATCTAAGTTAGGATGGAGTGAGAGCCCTGGACCTTTCACCTGAGAGCACAGGCACTGCTGCCATCCCTTTCCTCAGAGTAATCCAGCAAAGCATTCCTTTTACTTGGCCTTCTCTTGGGTCTGATTCCTGAGTGCAAACATGCAGGCACCTTCCCTGCCTTAAACCTTAGGAATCCTGCAGTGGATGCCCTCTCACCACGCCTTCTCTTGCCTATGATTCCTTGAGCTCACATATGCTGGTGATTTCTGTCCATTCCTCTTAGGAACCCAGCAGAGGACTCTCTTCCACTTGGTCCTCATACGAGGCTCATTCCCTGAATGCACATATATGGGATCCGTCTGACTTTCTTCTTAGGGATCCTGTGTGGGACTCTGTCATTTGGCCTTCTCTGGGGCTGATTCAAGAAGCACACATACATTGCTGAGCTTCCTCTTCATGGTAGATGTGAAGACAGAATCCAGAAACACTCAGTGCCAGCTTTTGTTACCTTTCACTTGAATTGTTTGCATAGTCAATCCTGGTGGATTTTGGCACAAGGGAAAAAAACCTCGGTGTTCCTTTTTGTGTTGCATTCCTGAAATTTGTTTGGATTTGTGATAAAATTTTCCACTCTTAAAAGCAGCTTATTTTACCCAGGAGGACCTGGGGCTCAGGCTGTAGGGAACAGTCTGATCTATTACTTAAATGTAGCATCCATTGACATCTCGTCCTGAAAATTTGCAATCTGGATCTCCTTTGCTTAGTTATTTATTACCCAGCTAGTTAATCTCTCTGCCTTAGGAGTACTTCCAAAGTGGGATGCAAAAGTCCAATTCAAGATCCCAGTGTCTGATTCTACCTGATTTACAACATCTAATGCCAATGAGTGTCAGGGGTCACAGACTGGGAACAATTCATTATAATAAATCATTGCCATCTCTTAAAAATCTATGGATTTGTGAGCAGTGTAGTTTGGTGTTACGGGAACAGAGAAGTTCATGCTCAAATCAAGGATTTACAACCTGGCCTGGATGACAGAACATGCAACCTAGGACATGAACGTCGGAGTTGCAGGAACCCCTGTGGAAGCAGGTTTTGTGCAGACACACTGAGCACAAATACAACACTGCAAGCACTGTGAAAAAATAAACACAAGTGGGCAATTTTGTGAAAATGAAAAGCAGGATACACAAATGAAATCTTGGCTAGATTTCTTTCAGGAGACCATCAGCTCACCACTCTTCTCTGATATGGCTCTGGCAGCCTGGTGAGATGACCAAGACAAAAAGGCCTGGTATGAGGCAATACCTACAGACTGCAGAGAACAAGCCATGCTATTTGTGAGCTCAGGCCTTCTTGGTTTGGAGCATTTTTTAAACCTTTTTTTTTCTCTTCTACAAGAAATATTTTTGGAGCAAATGGATAGCTTATTCCAACAGGAAATGGGACCATTACTTTGCCAGCTGATAGCAATGTTCAAGGTCAGCTTCTGAGTAAAGGAAAGTCAGTCCCTGCAGATTGATATCTGTGTGCTGCTTCAGGGGGCTTGGAAGTTAATGGGGGACTGAGCCCATGCCAAGTACACATGCCAAACAGTAAAAGTGCACAGCTATATCACTCTGATGGTAAAAGTTGGATATCTTTTATGATGACCAATTTATTTCTCTCCATAATGGGCCATACTAAAATTTTTCTCACTGTAACTGACAAAGCCCTCTTTACATGCTAGGCATGCAGATAAGGTCACATGATTTTAATCATAATGTCAGCATCTGTATGATCTCCCATGTCAGCACTGTAAGACTGTCCCCCTTCCTCCCAGAGGGCTCATAACTGCTATATGGTCAAAGCCCACTTACTGGAACATTGATTCTTATTCTGTAGGAACTATGTTATGTCCGGAGTTGAAATACAAACATAAAATGCAGGATTCTGCATGCACCACTGGAAGCAGATGCCAGGCAGCTCAGAGTGGAACCAGAGATTAACACCCATGCACAGAAATCTGGGGAGACAGTTCCCAAATCTATATTGCCCTTGCCAAGGTGACTCATCATAAGTAGAACCCAAGAACCAGATGGGGCTCCATGATACCCTTATCTCACAGTTTAAAACCAAGTGGTTTCAACAGTCCTATGTTATCCATGCTCACTGATATAGTGATGCCTTTGCTAGCCCAGGAATAAATTCTTAGGTTTTCTTCTATTTCCTCTTATTGTGGTTGTTTGGAAGGAGAGAGGTGAGGAGGGTATGAGGCAGTGCAGACATAAAGTGCTCTCTTTCCTCCCCTGTAACAATCAGCTGTGACTACCACATACCACCCTAGTTTAGACTTCCTAACAGTATAACCTCTTATTTTTACCATTATTATATAGTCACTAATACCAAAGCCACACTTTGGTGTTTGACTTACTTCATCATAGGAAAGTTTCAGGTTCAACCAATTATGCTTATAACTGCATGCATCACACTCACTGGTGGGTTCTTTACCAAATCCATTTCCTTCTATTCATACTCCCCTTCTTCCATGTCCCTTGCAGCAGATGGGCCATGTGGATGGATATTATAAACAAAACTTCCAGGTCCAACACAACAAAATATCTCTTGCACTTCCCTCCATTTTCTTCTGGCAGACAGAAAAGAAAAGCCAGCAGGAGACCCTGAGGTCCTTTCTGTGCAGTAGCTGTGCTATGAGAAGGAGGAGCCTACTCCATATGTCAATCCAGTTGCCACCACCCAACACCCATGTTGAGCTGTTACATGAGAGAGCATGACGTTTGCGGTACATTAAGTCACAGAACTTGGGGGTTGCTCATCAGTGATTAGCCTGCCTGGTCAAATGCATCCTGATAGTATAAGGTTTCATTTAGACCTTAGTTACCACTCCCAATCTCTTCCTTCTGCTTTCTCTCCCAATTTATTTATAAAAGGTTTTCAAAGAATGTGGTACCCTAAAATGGAAAGGAGTCAAATCCCATGTAGATCTCTTTCCTGGAGAATATTTGGCCCCTTTGCTAATTTGTCTGCTCTGTCTTTCTTGACAAGCTGCCTCTTTTCTCAAAAAGCATGGGAGCCGGTATTCTCACAGTCTCTGGGACTGAATAATACATCATCAGTTTCTTAACAGAAATAAAAACAAATTATCTCTGGATGACTGTACTTTAAACTCCAAAATTACTTCAGTTAAAGTTCCATGATATATAATATCACAATAAAACATGCACACATACATGTTTGCATGAACGAGTACCATGAAAAAAGGTTTACAAAAAGATTCACAGACTGTAGATATTGGCATTATAAGACATATTGGCATTATTGTCAAGTAAAAGGGTGGTGATAATGATGACTATGATTAATTATAATATTTTAAATAAATAGTTATTTACCACCCCTGATACCTTGAAAAGAGTGTACTGTCCCTTCCCCAGCACATTGATGCTGAACTTCCCCATGTGGCTTGCTTTCACCAATAGAAAATAGGTGGAAGTGATGCTTTGCAATCCCCAAACCTAGGTCTCAAGAGGCATT
This sequence comes from Artibeus jamaicensis, assembly GCF_021234435.1. Lineage (NCBI taxonomy): Eukaryota > Metazoa > Chordata > Mammalia > Chiroptera > Phyllostomidae > Artibeus > Artibeus jamaicensis. Next base: position 619,356 of record NW_026522028.1, on the reverse strand, counting down.
GTGCATTTCCAGCACCTACCCCTCTTGGAGATTTAGATTCCTGCCCTGAGAAGAATATGGCCTAGGTAGCCCCTGCCCATTAATTCTGTGTTTCAGAATGAGACACATGAGAATACCTTTATTTTCCCCAGCTCTATTGACATATAATTGACCTCTAACATTGTACAAGTTTAAGATGTGCAATGTATTGATTTCATACATTTATATATTGCAAAATAATTGCTACCATACCATTAGCTAGTACACACAACCCATCATACAAATGCCATTTCTATTTTTGTGGTAAGATAATTTAAGATCTACTTAGCAACTTTCAAATACATATATAGTATTATTAGTTATCATCACCATGGTGTACATTGGATCCCCAGAAATTGTTAACCTTATAACTGGAAATTTTTCCCATTGACCAGCATCTTTCCATTTCTCCCACCCCCCAGTTTCTGGTAACCAGCAATCTACACTATGTTTCTGACTTTGGCCTTTTTTTTTAAGATTTTATTTATTTTATTTTTTAAAGAGGGGAAGAGAGGGAGAAAGAGAGGGAGAGAAACGTCAGTGTATGGTTGCCCCTTGCGAACCCCCTTCTGGGAACCTAGCCTACAACCCAGGCATGTGCTCTGACTGGGAATCAAACTTGCAACTCGTTGGTTTGCAGGCCGGCACTCAATCCACTGAGTCACAGCAGCCGGGGTAATACTTTGGCTTTTTAGATTCCATATATAAGTGAGAGCATATAGTATTTATTTTTCCCTGTTTGCATAGTGCTCTCAAGGTTCATCCAAGTCATTTCAAATGGCAGGATTTTCTTCTTTTTCATAGCTTTCCCTAGGACTTCCCTTACTAAGGTGAACAGACATGGTGAGAGTGGGCACCCTTGTCTTGTTCCTGGTGTTAGAGGAAAAGCCTTCAAGCTTTCACCACTGAGTATGATTTAGCTCTGGGTTTATCATATGTGGACTTTATTGTGTTGAGGTACTTTCCCTCTATATCCAATATGTTGAATCTTTTTATCATGAAATGTTGTATTTTGTCAAATGCTTTTCCTGAATCTATTGATATGATCATATGACTTTTACCTTTTGTTCTATTGATGTGGTGTATCACATTGATTTGTACATGTTGAATCATCCTTGCATCCCAGGGATAAAACCTGTTTAATCATGGTATATGATCTTTTTAATGTTTGCTCATATTTTGTTGAAACGTTTTGCATCTAATTTATCAGGGATACAGGTCTATAGTTTTTCTAGTGTCTTGTGCAGCTTTGTAAAATAAGTTTGAGACTTTATTTCTCTTCAATTTTTTGGAAAGGTTTGAGAAAGATTGATGTTAATTCCTCTCTACATGTTTGGTAGAATTCACCAGTGAAAGTATGTAGTCCTGGGATTTTTGTGTTGGGAGATTTTTAATTACAGATTCAATCTCTTTGTTTTTTGTCTATTCAGATTTCCTGTCTTCATAATTCAATCTTGGTAAGTTGTATGTTTCCAGGAATTTTTCAGTTTTTTCTAGGTTATTTAGTTCATTGGTCTATAATTGTCTATAGTACTCACTGATGTTTTCTATTTCTGTGGTATCTGTGTAATGTCTCCTATTTCATTTCCAATTTTATTTGAGTTCTCTCTTTTTTTTTCTGTGTTAATCTGGCTAAAAGTTTGTCAGTTTTATTCGTATTTTCAAAAAACTGTTTTTAGTTTCATTGATCTTTTATATATTTTTTCTGGTCTCTACATCATTTATTTGTACTCTAATCTTTATTTCCTTTGCTAACTTTGATCACAGTTGATGCTTCTTTTTCTAGTTCTTCAAGGTAAACATTTATTTGAGATCTTTATGTCTTTACTGACATATAATTCACATATTTCTTGTTTCTTAATATAGGCATTTATCTCTATAAACTTTCCTCTGGAACTGCTTTGTAACATCCCATATATTTGCTACATGGTGTTTTAACTTTTGCCTCAGATATTTTTAAAAGATTTTATTTATTTATTTTTAGAAAGATGGGAAGGAAAAGAGAAAGAGAGAGAAAGAAACATCAGTGTGTGGTTGCCTCTCATGTGCCCCCACTGGGGACCTGGCCCACAACACAGGCATGTGCCCTGATGGGGAATCAAGCCAGCAACCCTTCAGTTCACAGGCTGGCACTCAATCCACTGAGCCACTCCATCCAGGGCTGGTTTATTCATTGATACTTTTTTTTAATCTATAAGCCATGACTGACAGTTTTCTGTAATTTGCATAAAAAGCATATTCCTTCAGACAAGATTTATTGAGGGTCCATTGGATGATAGGAAAGTAACCAGATTAACATGTGGTTCTGCTGAAGTTGAGGAACTTATAGTATAATAGGAAAAGACATGTAAATAAATTATGTAGTGATGTGATATAGAGAATTATTAGGGTTCATTAATTGTGTGATGAGTAAATAAATAGCTTCAGTGGGGATGAAATGGTATAATCCTGATTTTGGTAAGAAATATTTGATTCGTGCACTACTAGAACTGAAAGAAATTTTTAGGAATTATATTCTCTAATTCCTCATTTTATAGGTAAGAAACTAGAGTAATGGGATGGTGATGGGGCTTGGCCATGAAAGAAAACAGTTGGTTAAAACACACACACGCACCTCTGTGATTCATTTAATATCAAGAAGGCCTTTTTATGAATACCATCTACTCAAAGGCATTTAGAGGCAATGGAATCATCTCTACTACCATCATGCACCCTCTGATCCCAGAGCTGGCCAAGACCTAGAGATGGGAGGAAGGAGAGTCAGGCTTGACAGTTTTTATAATGCACAGGGTAACCAAAAATAGGCTTTTGCCTTCCCTGTCCAAGACTTTCCTCCTAAATCCAACTGCTGATAGTGATGGGTTTGTTCTAAGAGAATCACTTACAAGTTTTGACTAGTTTGCAAGAAAGGGAGACTGGGTTTTCTTTTCCTACTTTCTTATTTGGGAGTCCTGGTACCATAGCCTAATAGGAGTTATTGGAGAGATTTGTCAGTATTTCACCAGGCATCTTCTGGAGCTTCATGACATAGTAGGTAGAAAGATTGATGCCACTTTCCGATCTCAAGATGTCTGAAATTGGGAGTCTAACTGCAGTGATTGAGGCCAACAGGACTCTAAGAGATCCTGGTGCAGGGCTTGAAAAAATATTGAAGCATCTTCATCCCATTTTAGTTTCATAGTCCTTGGAGAAAAGGACAAGAGCAGTTCCTATAGTTCAAAGGGGAGCTATAGGGTTTCTCAAGCCACTGTCTGGCCAAGCATTGTGATGCTCAACCCAGAGAAGAGACAGGAAGTATGGAGTATTGACAAGTAGCCAGAGAGAGAGATTATATATTTCTGCTCTGTAGGGATCCTCAGCGCTGGAGAGATCCAGAGTAAAGTTGATCACCACCTTGATTATCACCCATATCAGGTACATATCAGTAGCCATGGGCAGAATCAAGTAAAATTAGGGTGAGATATGGGGCTCCAATAGCCAACATTTACATATGGGCATTTCTGTGCCCCTCATTTTCCTCCCTGTTCCCACACATGGAGGCGCTACATGTATAAGAGTGAGGTAGAAGGAATATCCAGACCCAGACCTGTGATGCCCCGCCACACACACATAGGTATGTTGAGTGAAGGAGTGATAAAGGGAACAGACCACAATCCCTATCACTATAGTTCCCTCAGCACGCAAACTCAGTGTTAACTATATTAGCTTTAACATAATAAATGTGATGTTAGGTTTTTAAATAGGACAAAAATTTAATATACAAAAATAAAGGAATTGCTCAATTTTATGAAAAGGGACCAGAGAAGTTGCGATTTCATTGTCTTTCTTTTAACTATGTTCAACTTCTTCAGATTTATAATTAACCAGGTCACAGTGGTGTATCATGGTAGGGCTTAGGGGGGAGGGGAGTGACAGGGGAAACATATTTTATCACTAATATTTTGAAAAAATTACCAGGCCCATATTGATAATAAAAGCATGTCAACTACTAGTTAACTTCAGTTATTATTTTTTTCATTTCTCCAAAGACAACATTGTACAGCCTGCACTTGGAGCAGCCCCTACCAAACCTCCCTTATTACTTGACAGCCAATTATGGAATTCCCTCAAAGGTATTTACCCTGGCTTGATGATTTGCCCGAACAGAACATTTTTCTGGGCAAAGAAAATTTATAGAGAGGCAGAATATTTTGTAATATTTTACAATCCCTGGCCTTGATTTAAAATTATTTCTTTTTTTAATTTAATTATTTTTCAATTACAGTATTCTGTCTTTTACTCCCATCCCAGCCCACCACCACATGCCCCCCACCTCCCTCCCATTTCCACCCCCCTTGGTTGTAGTACATTTATCCTTTATACTAGTTCCTGTAAATCCTTCCCATTTTCCCCTGAAATTCCCTCCCCTCTCCCCTCCGGTCGCTGTCCCCCTGTTCTCTATTTCAGTGTCGTTGTTTTTATTTTGCTTGCTTGTTTGTTTTGTTGTTTAGCTTCCTGTTAAAGGTGAGATCATATGGTATTTGTCTTTCAACACCTGGCCTATTTCACTCAGCATAATGCTTTCCAGTTCCATCCATGTTGTTGCAAAGGGTAGTAGCTCCTTCTTTCTCTCTGCTGCATAGAATTCCATTGTGTATATGTACCACAATTTTTGATCCAGTCATTTACTGATGGGCACCTAGGTTGCTTCCAGGTCTTGGCTATTGTAAATTGTGCTTCTATGAACATTGGGGTGCAAAGGTTCTTTTGGATTGGTGTTTTAGGGTTCTTAGGATATAGTCCCAGCAATGGAATTGCTGGGTCATAAGGCAGGTCCATTTTTAGTTTTCTTACAAAATTCCATACTGTTTTCCATAATGGTTGTACCAGCCTGCATCCCACCAACAGTGAACTAGGGATCCCTTTTCCCCACAACCTCTCCAACATTTGTTGTTTGTTGTTTTATTTATGATAGCCATTCTGACTGGTGTAAAGTGGTATCTCATTGTGGTTTTAATTTTCATCTCTCTGATAGCTAGCAATATTGAGCATCTTTTCATGTGTCTCTGGATCCTCTATATGTCCTCCATGGAGAAGTGTCTCTTCAAGTCCTTTTCCCATTTTTTAATTGGGTTATTTGTCTTCTTTGAGTGGAGTCATGTAAGTTCTTTGTATATTTTGGAGATTAAACCCTTGTCTGAGGTATCATTGGCAATTATGCTTTCCCATACAATTGGTTGTCTTTTTATTTTAATACTATTTTCTTTAGCCATGTAGAAGGTTTTTATTTTGATGAGATCCCATTTGTTTAATTCTTTCCTTTACGTCCCATGCTCCAGGAGATCAGTAATAAAGTTGCTGTGTGAAATATCTGAGATTTTCTTGCCAATGTTCTCCTCTAGGATTTTAATGGTTTCAAGGCTTATATTTAAGTCTTTTATCCACCTTGAATTTATTTTGGTGTATGTTGTAAGTCGGTGCTCAAGTTTCATTTTTTTGCACATAGCTGTCCAGTTCCCCCAACACCATTTCTTAAAGAGGCTATTTTTAGTCCATTTTATGTTACTGCCCCCTTTGTTGAATATTAATTGATTGTAGAGAGTTGGGTTTATTTCTAGGCTCTCTGTTCTGTTCCATTGGTCTATGTGCCTGTTTTCATGCCAGTACCAAGCTGTTTTGATTACAGTGGCCTTGGAATACAGTTTGATATCAGGTATTGTGATCCCCCCTACTTTGTTCTTCTTTCTCAAAATAGCAGCTGCTATTCGGGCTCGTTTATGATTCCATATAAATTTTTGAAGTGTTTGTTCTATGTCTGTGAAATATGCCATTGGTACTTTAATAGGTATTGCATTGAATCTGTAAATTGCTTTGGGTAGTATGGACATTTTGATGATGTTAATTCTTCCAATCTATGAACAAGGTATATGTTTCCATTTGTTTGTGTCTTCCTTGATTTCTTTCTTTAGTGTTGTATAGTTTTCTGCATACAGGTCTTTTACCTCCTTGGTTAGGTTTATTCCCAGGTATTTTATTTTTGTTTTTGCTATATTGAATGGGATTTTTTCCTTGATTTCTGCTTTCACTGATTTACTGTTAGTATATAAAAATGCCTTTGATTTCTCGATATTGACTTTGTAACCCGCTGTTTTACCAAATTCATTAATTAGTTCAAGCAGTTTTTTGGTAGAGTCTATAGGATTTTCCATGTACACTATCATGTCATCTGCAAACAATGACAGTTTTGTTTCCTCCTTTCCAATTTGGATGCCTTTTATTTCCTTTTCTTGCCTGATCACTGTGGCTAAAACTTCCTGTACTATATCAAATAGAAAGTGGACAACCTTCTCTTGTCCCTGATCTTAATGGAAAAGATTTTAGTTTTTGCCCATTGAGTATGATATTGGCTGTAGTTCTCTCATATGTGGCCTTTATTATACTGAGGAATGCTCCCTTTATTCCCACTTTGCTGAGTGTTTTTATAATAAATGTGTGTTGTACCTTATCAAAAGCTTTTTCCGCATCTATTGATATGATCATGTGGTTTTTGTCTTTGCTTTTGTTTATGTGATGAATTACATTTACTGATTTCCGAATGTTGAACCATCCTTGCATCCCTGGGATGAATCCCACTTGGTCATGGTGTATAGTCATTTGGGTGTATTGTTGGATGCAATTTGCCAATATTTTGTTGAGGATTTTAGCATCTATGTTCATCAGCAATATTGGCCTGAAGTTTTCTTTCTTTGTTGTGTCTCTATCTGGTTTTGGAATTAGGATGATGCTGGCTTCATAAAAAGATTTTGGGAGTTTTCCATCCTTTTGGATTTTTTGGAATAGTCTGCGAAGATGGGGGTTAGCTCTTCCTTAAATGCTTTGTAGAATTCTCCTGTGAACCCATCTGGTCCAGGGCTTTTGTGTGATGGGAGTTTTTTGATTACTGCTTCAATTTCATTTGCTGTTATTGGTCTATTCAGGTTTTCTGCTTCTTTTTCATTGAGTTTTGGAAGATTGTATTTTTCTAGAAATGTGTCCATTTCCCCTAGGTTCTCAAATTTCTTGGCATACAGTTCTTCATAGTAATTTCTTACAATCCCTTCTATTTCTGTGGTATCAGTTGTAATCTCTCCTCTTTCATTTCTGATTGTGTTTATTTGTGTCCGTTCCCTTCTTTTCTTGATGAGCCTACTTAAAGGCTTGTGTATTTTGTTTATCTTCTCAAAGAACCAACTCCTGGATTCATTGATCCTTAGAATTGTGCTTTTAGTCTCTATGTCATTTAGTTCTGCTCTGATCTTGGTTATTTCCTTTCTTCTACTTGGTCTGGGCTGTTTTTGTTTTTGTTCCTCGAGTTCTTGCAGGTGTAGGTTTAGGGTGTTTGTTTGAAATGTTTCTATCTTTTTTAGGTAGGCCTTTATCCCCATGAACTTCCCTATCAGGACTGCCTTCACTGTGTCCCATAAGTTTTGGGTTGTTGTGGGTTCATTTTCATTTGTTTCCAGAAACGTTTTGATTTCTTCCCTAATTTCATTCTTGACCCATTTGTTGTTTAATAGCATACCATTCAGTATCCATGATTTTGGGTGTTTTGAGTTTTTTCCTTTGGGGTTGGTTTCCAATTTCAGTCCCTTGTGGTCAAAGAAAATGCTTGGCATGATTTCAATTTTCCTGAATTTTTTGAGGCTCATTTTGTGTCCTATCATGTGGTCTATCTTTGGAAATGTTCTTAGGTTAATCTGTTCTAACTCCCTGGGTTTATAGTGTGAACTTCTGTGGTGGAATGCCTGTGAAATTCAGTGGTGCAGTCTCTTTCGGTTATCCTGTTGTTCTCTGCTTCCACCTACTCAAATATGCAGCAACTTGTGGCTTCTCTCCTACAGCAAACTGAAATTTGTCTCTCTGACACTACTGTTGGGAAGCCTCTTCTATGGGTCCAGCTCTAGTCTTTTCATAGTTTCAAGTTGTTTGTGTCTCTTGTGGGTAAAGGAAAGAAAAGACAAGAAAAGAAATAAAAGAAAAAAAGGCACAGGAATGGAGGAAATAGCAATAAGTTTGGAAAGAAAGGAAGAAGGAATAAAACAGACAATACAAAAAAAGAGGACAAAAGTATTGAAAGATAAAACAATAATAAAAATTTAAAAATAACAGATTACTTAAAAAAAGAAAAAGAAAAGGAAAGGGAAAAGAAAAAAAGAGTCAAAAGAAAAAAGATAAAAAAAAAAAAAAAAAAAAAAAGAAACATCGCTTGTTGGTTTCAAACTGGCCAAACTGGTTTTTCTGGCTACAGCTGGCTAAGGGTCTATTAGTGTGTTTTTTCTGCAAAGCCTCTCTCAGGAGCCAGACTGTCAGCACCTCTTCCCAGCTCCCCAAGATGGGGAACTAGGACTTCCTCACAGTGCTCTCTTCCCAGGGGTTACCACCCTGGGTTGGGTTGCGGGACACGTGGGTGCCTGCACCAACCAGACTGCCTGGTTCCCCCAGGATCAAGCACAGACCTGCCCCTGTTCTGTGGGGGAACTCCATGCCCTCTGCCCAACCTTGGGTTCACTGCCAGGCTGGGTGAGGAGCAAACCAGGCGGCTGTGTCTATCAGAGTCAGAGCCCCACACTTTGCCTTTCAGTTCTCCGGGGCTGGCGACCACAGAGTCCGTGGTTGGGGCCCTTTGTCCTCAGCACCCTCTCTGTAAACTCTAGCAAACAAGTCTCTCCTGGCACCCAACCTTGCTTCGCCAGGAAGGGAGGAAGTTGAGGATCTCAGCTCTTTCCCAAGGACCCCTCGGCAGGCCCAGGGCTCCCAAAGAGTCCAAGGGAGATGAACTGGAAGCCTGGAGCCGATCTGAGGGCTGGGCACACGTCATGGCGCACTGTGTGGTGTGCACTGGTTCCCGGACTGTGCACCAACAAAAAACCCTTCTGCTCCCGTCTTTGTTTTGTTTTGTTTTTTAAATTCATTTATTTTATTGATTATGCCATTACAGTTGTTCTATTCCCCCTCTTCATTCCCCTCCACCCTACCCCTCCATTCCCACCATTAACCCCCCTTTAGTTTATGACCATGTGTCTCAATTTCTTTTTTTTTAAGATTTTATTTATTTATCTTTAGGGGGGAAGGGAAGGAAAGAGGGAGAGAAATATCAATGTATGGTTGCCTCTATTGGGTCCCCCTGCTGGGAACTGGCCCGCAATGCAGGCACGTGCCCTGACTGGGAATGGAACCATGATCCTCTGGTTCACAGGCCCACACTCAATCCACTGAACTACACCAGCCAGGGCTCAATTTCTTTAGATTCTATATTTCCCATCCTATTCTTGCCCCCGCCCATCTATTTTCTATCTACTGTCTATGCTACTTATTTTCTGTACCTTCTCTCCCTTCTCCTCCTCCCACTCCTCTGTTGCTAACCCTCCTTGAGATCTTCATTTCTATGTTTCCACTCCTGGTCTAGCTGTCCTTTTAGTTTGCTTTTGTTTTAGGTGTGGTTGTTAATAACTGTGAGTTTGCTGTCCTTTCACTGTTCATCTTTTTTTAACTTATTTTTCTTAGATAAGTCCCTTTAACGTTTCATATAATAAGGGCTTAGTGATGATGAACTCCTTGAATTTGATCTTATCTGAGAAGCACTTTATCTGTCCTTCCATTCTAAATGAAAGTTTTGCTGGGTAGAGCAATCTTGGTTGTAGGTCTTTGGATTTCATGACTTGGAATACCTCTTTCCAGCCCTTCTTGCCTGTAAGGTTTCTTTTGAGAAATCCGTCTTTGTTTCAGTTCCTTCCGGGAGGCCCCAGCCTCCCGAAAAATCCAAGGGAGGGAGAAGCACTGGAACTGGTCCAAAGTGCTGGGCATTGACCCAGGCGCTCTGGGTGCTCGCCTGGACACGCTGTGTGCTGGGCGCTGATCCCCCAAACTGTGCGCCGGCCAAAAACTCTTCAGCTCCAGTCTTGGTTTTGGTCCCTTCGGCAGGCCACGGCCTCCCCACTAATCCGAGGTAGGGAGATGCATGGGGAAGTGGTCCATAATGCTGGGCGCCCGCCAAGCTGCGCTGGGAGCCCGTCAAGGCGAGCCGCACACCGAGCACTAGTCCCCAGACTGTGCACCCCCCGAAATCCCTGCTGTTCCTCTCTTGCTCGGTCCCTGAGACTCTACTGTACCACTGCTGTCTCCCTACTGTCTGAATCCTCCTTGACCATAAAGATTTCTGGTCCCTTATTTTCATATATGCTGAGCAACTGCTGGCTGCCTGGCTTCTCCTCCACGGATCAGACAGGATTCTCTCCCTTGTGTACAAGGAACTGGAATCTGCTCTGTCCTACTCCATCGCCATCTTGCCTCCGAGCTCAATTATTTCTATTTCTCTTTAAATCATTACAGGTTTAGGCAGACACTATAGGTAACTGGAATCCTTTGAGAAGCAGGTGTGGAGACTGAGTTATGTGTGCAAGAAGATTACTGTGGGATAATGCCTGAGAAAGATAAAAGGAGAAAAGGAGCCAGGTTGGGCAACAAAAGACAGTGCACAGTGCAGATCTGACAGAGTCCCAACCAACTCAGCAGGGAGCTGTGGAGTAAAGATTTCTTGTGACAGGATCCTTGTACTGGGTAGGATTAGTGAGGCCTTACTAGTCCCACTCTGTGCAGACATTGACTAGGGGCTGCCAAGGAAGAACATATCATCTCTTGGAAAGATGTCACAGCCAGTTCAGGCTGCTATAAGAAATATAACATAGATGACATGGCCGAAACCAAAAAAATCTTTTTCATAGTTCTGGAGGCTAAGAAATCCAAGTTCAAGATGTTGTCAGATCTGGTATGTGGTGAGGGCCTGCTTCCTCTTTTGAAGATAGCAGTTTTCTCCTTGTATCCTCAGGTGGTGGAGATCAGATAGAGAGAAAGTGATCTCTCATGTCTCCTCTTACAAGGGCACAAATCCCATTCATGAGAGCTCCTCCCTCATGACCTGATTACCTCCTAAATGCCCCACCTCCAAATCCATTCACATTGGGGGGTTAGGATTTCAACATATGAAATTTAAGAAGACACACAAGCATATAGTCCCTAGCACCTGAGAGGGGACCCTGAACCCCTTACTGAATAGCAAATTCTTTCTTGCAAGGAAACCTAAGCCAGCATATTCCTGGCTCCCACACCTGACACATTAAATTTTTACATCCCCAGCTTGTCTATTAATTTTATAAGTATAATAAATGTTTTATGAGCTCTCATTAGATACTCATCAACCACTTCTATATCCAAACAATGTGTGGATACCCAGCATGTTAAACTGTTAGGAAGAATCCATTTAGTAAACTTGAAGCTGGAAAGTGTGACTTGATTCAATTCAGTGTCACATTTCAACTTCCCTGACAAAAAGGATTATCTTTAACTCATATGTATACCTTCCCATTCCCTTCTCACCCCACAGACTCAAAAACATAGGGCCTGGCAGGGTAACTGGTGCCCAGGAAGGTTACAGTAAGCATCATGTTTAATAGAATGACATTACAGAATGTTTTCCCCTCTTCCTTTCCCTTCATTGTCAATGCAGTTTTTGTGTCACTTGCAATTTCTGGGGGCTCTGACTCTGGTTTTGACTTCAATTCATTTTGACTGTTTTCTTCTTTATAAAATAAAGATTAAAATCTTCAATAGTAATGGATAATGAAAGAAATACTGAAAAGAAGGAATGTATATTTAAAAAAATTGAACTACTATTTTCTGGGACCTGTGACTCCAGTGGCAACCCTGAAAATTAATCTGTTTTTCCAGTACCCCAGAGTAATAGCTGAGAGCAAGATATATTACACACTGAGGTATTTGAACATTCATATATCAGCACAAATTTAGAAAGGGAAGAAGGGGGGAGGAAAGGAGGAAAGATAGATAGTAATAATTGTTTTTAAAGAATTTATTTATTGAGAGAGGTGAAGGGAGGGAGAAAGAGAGGGAGAGAAACAACATGTGCTTGTCTCTTATGTACCCCCTACTGGGGACCTGGCCCTCAACCCAGGCATGTACCCTAACTGGGAATCAAACTGGTGATCCTTTGGTTCACAGGCTGTACTCAATCCACTGAGCCACACCAGTCAGGGCAGGTAGTAATTCTTCACCAAAATTTGAAGTTTGGCAGGCTTCTCTGAGAAAATTTAATAACAATTTTCATTTTGGCAGTGACTGAGGATAATTTTACTTCTAGGACAAGAACATCTAAATACAACAAGGCAGGCCAGCTGGTACCTGGGATGTCAGAAACCCTTAGCTGCCCAGAAATAACCAGTCCTTTGCAAATGATCACTGTCTGTCGGTAGCATCTCCCACAGGATTAAGTCTGGCAAGCCATGGAGTTGCCATAAAACCCAAATAAATGAATAATGACCAGTTGTTTCAAAGGATATAACTTCATTTGTAAAGGTGTCCACTGTTGGATGTCTGTCAGTACTAGGAGACAAGCCATTGACTCTTGACTTCCTGAAAGTAGCCTGGGGAGTACTGCAAATTGAGAAGCTAACACAAAACCACAGGGGAGCTTGTCTTTTTTTTTCTTTTTAAATTATTTATTTATTTTTATTGATTATGCCATTACAGTTGTTCTATTCCCCCCTTCATTCCCCTACACCCTACCCCCCATCCCCACCATTACCCCCCTTTAGTTTATGACCATGTGTCTCAATTTCTTTAGATTCTGTATTTCCCATACTATTCTTGCCCCTCCCATCTATTTTCTATCTACTGTCTATGCTACTTATTTTCTGTACCTTCTCCCCCCTTCTCCTCCTCCCACTCCCCTGTTTCTAACCCTCCTTAAGATCTTCATTTCTATGTTTCCACTCCTGGTCTAGCTGTCCTTTTAGTTTGCTTTTGTTTTAGATGTGGTTGTTAATAACTGTGAGCTTGCTGTCCTTTCACTGTTCATGTTTTTTTAACTTCTTTTTCTTGGATAAGTCCCTTTAGCATTTCATATAATAAGGGCTTGGTGATGATGAACTCCTTGAATTTGATCTTATCTGAGAAGCACTTTATCTGCCCTTCCATTCTAAATGAAAGTTTTGCTGGATAGAGCAATCTTGGTTGTAGGTCTTTGGATTTCATGACTTGGAATACCTCTTTCCAGCCCCTTCTTGCCTGTAAGGTCTCTTTTGAGAAATCTGCTGACAGTCTGATGGGGACTCCTTTGTAGGTGACTGTCCCCTTAGCTATTGCTGCTTCTAGAATTCTCTCCTTCATTTTAATCTTGGATAATGTAATGGTGATGTGCCTTGGTGTGTTTCTTCTTGGGTCCAACTTCTTTGGGACTCTCTGAGCTTCCCGGATTTCCTGAAAGTCTATTTCCTTTGCCAGATTGGGGAAATTCTCCTTTATTATTTGTTCAAATAAGTTTTCCACTGGTGGCTGTTCCTTTCCCCCTTCTGGTACCCCTATAATTAGGATGTTGGAGCGTTTAAAGATGTCCTGGAGTTTCCTAAGACTCTCCTCATTTGTTTGAATTCTTGCTTCTTGACTCTTTTCTGTTTGGCCATTATTTGCTTTCTTCTGGTCCACTCCATTGATTTGAGACCCAGTTTCCTTTTCATCGCTATTGGTTTCCTGTGCAATTCCATTCATTTCAATTAGTTTCGCCTTCACATATTTGTCTAATTTGTGGCTATAATCAACCAGTTCTGTGAGGATCCTGATCACCAGTGTTTTAAACTGTGCGTCTGATAGTTTTGCTATTTCTTCATTGCTTAGATTTATAAGCTCTGGGACTTTGAGATCTTCTTGAGCCATTTTTGTTCTGTTCATGCCCGTTAAGTACGAGGAGGGGAGCCTTTGACTCCCAGGTTGCTGGGTTGTGACGCTGTATGTGGGGGTGGGGAGCTTGTCTTTGATGCAACTGATTATGATGTTCTGCTGGATAATTTACTTGTTTCAAGTACATAATTAATGGAATAATTATTAGTAATTAGAAGATGCCCAGAAATTTAAAAACACAATGTTCTGACTAGCTATCAGAAATTGTCAGCCTCATACTAATAATGCCCAGGAAATGAGAAGGTTCTGGCATATTTCTTTGACCGTTAGGGCAGTAAAAATGCCATTTCGGCCCTAACAGGTGTGGCTCAGTTGGTTGGAGTTCCATGCACTGAAAGGTCATGATATAAGATAAGATGCTCCCTGAAAAGAAAAGGGAGGATACCATTTCCTAATAGCAACCTACTGCTATGGGCAGTGTATGTCCTGAAAATTATGTTATCTCAAAGCACCATTCTTCATGGCATCCCTTGCAGAGCAGAAAACACAGTGGAGGCCTGTAACATATCAGTTCTAAATTAATTAGGGCCTTTCTAGTAGAAGCCTTTGTAAACAGTAACCTCCTTTTCTTCTTCCTTCTCATGTCTTCCTAAAATCATATGTGCTGCTGGTCTCTTAAGGAGACACACTCTGTTACAGGAACAGAATCTGTTAGTTACCAGCTTGGTTTCTAATGAGAAAGCATTTATAAGACCAATCAACTCAGTTTCTATGAAATGGCTTTGTTCTTGTGGTAGCAGGGAAAACCTCTTAGCAGATTTCTTACTGAAGAAACTGCTCCATCCTTTCTTTGTTTTTATTTTCTTTTGTACAACTAATCAAAATATTGTCATATTCACCAATGTAGAGTATTGCAAATGGTAATGAGCAATAGAAAGATCCTGGTCAGAGTGAAGGATCCTTTGTAGAAATGGTTGCTAATTCCTCCACCAGAGTATCTTTGGGATTACAGCCATCAAAAAGGGCTGGGCTCCCCTGTGCTATTGTCCAAAAAAGTAAACAGGGATGAGAGAGGAAGGCAGATAACAGGACCTCAAACACATTTTTCAGTTAGCTTCTCCCTGTGTTTGTGCTCTATAGTTTTCAAAAGAATGTGCATGGCACTCATGCTGGGTGGAGAAATTAAAGGTTTTTGCAGGTCTGGGAGCAAGAAAGGGAGGAGGTAGAGAGTGTATTGGTATGCAACAATTAAAAATAAGGCAAATGCAAAAAGTGAAATGTGGCAATTCAGGCTGTAGGAAGAGATAGCTCAAATTTTATGCAAAACTCATTATAAATGCTTACACTTGGTTTTGCCTCAGAGAACCTAAAACTATACTTAAGTTCTATAATTTTATCCTAAAGTTGGTCACTTTTGTTCATGCCAAACTAAAATACATAATCAAAAGTGATCAAGATTAAGGTAGTTTGTTCATACCAGGGCTTTGGGGGAATAAGTTTCTCATTTTAGCACATCTAGTCACTGGCTACTCAAAAGTATGGTACATGGTCCAGCATCACAGGGGAACTTGTTAGTACTGCAAAATGCCGGGCCCTACCACAGAACTACTGAATCAGAATCTTTGTGTTAACAAGGTACCCAGGGAATGTCTATGCACATTACACTTTGGAAAGCCTCCATCTAAGGCACTTGCTAACCTTGCCTTAAAAAGAATGGAGATACATGTTGAGCTTCATAAGGAAAAATAAATGTGTTCAACATACCATTTAACCTTTTTTTATAGAGAATTGTTTTCTTTTTAAAACAATTTGTTTCCCAAAGTTTTGAAAAGACAAGTTGAAGTATTGTTCTATGGGAATGACAAAATTCAGACTTTCTTATAGCTAGGTAATATTTTGAGCAAGGTGTGGGCTACTTTCAAAACAGATGTTGTATTATGATCCTAAAAGTTACATGACATTTTATAAATAGTAGGATTCCTTTTTGCTTTGGGAGCAGCAAACATGCAAATTTATGGTGCTCCCCACTTTATCTCACAGGGCTCTAAAATTTTTTGATCATATTAAGGACAAATAGTTATTAATACAAAGCAGGTTATTTTTTTAAATGAGGGTACATTGTGCAGAATAGGATAACCAGTCTCCCGGGGCCACATATTAAGAAACAAAATTTAAAGTACATTCTGTCCAACAGCAGCAGAATACACATTGTTTTCAAACACACATGGAATATTCTCCAAGGTACATCATATATTAGGTCACAAAACAAGTTTGAGCAAATTTAGTAATGAACTATGGAAATGATCCCTGTAAGTATAGTCTTAAGTTCGAGCAAATTTAGAAAGACTGAATTCATACCTAGTATCTTTTCTAAGCACAGTGGTATGAAACTAGAAATCATTAACAGGGGGAAAACTGAAAAAATAATAAATTGTGAATATTAAACCACATATTCCTAAACAACCAGTGGGTCAAAGAAGAAATCAAAAGTGAAATCAAACAATATCTTCAGATTTAAAAAAAATTCTAAAAACACAACTTGCCAAAATGTATGGGATGTTATAAATGCAGCCCTAGAGGGAAATTTATAATGATAAATACCTACGTGAAGAAGAAAATAATGATTTCAAATAAATAGCCTGAATCTACACCTCAAAGAACTAGAAAAAAAAAAGAAAGTCTAGACAAAAGTACAAAGAAAGAGGAAATAAAGACCAGAGCAGAAACAGAGAGTAGAAAAGCAATAGAAAAGACCACAAATAAGTGCTGGGTTGTTTTTTTTTGGAAAAGATAAACAAAAATTGACGAACTTTTAGTGAGACAAACTAAGAAAAAAGAAGTCTCACGTACAATTAGAAATGGAAGAGGAGACACCACAACTGATACTATAGAAGTACAAAGGGTCATAAGAGACTGCTACCAATATTTATATGCCAACAAAGTACATACTCTAAAAGAAATGGATAAATCTCTAGAAACATACAATTTACCAAGACTGAATCATAAGAAGAAATAGAAAATCTGAATAGTCTTATAACTAATAATGAGATTGAATGAGTAATCAAATATGTCCTAACAAAGAATCCAGGACCAAATAATTTCACTGATGAATTCTCCTAAACATTTGGAGAATTAACACCAATCCTTCTTAAACACTTGCAGAAACTTGAAGAAGAGGGAATGCTTTCAACCTTATTTGACATGGCCATCATTACCCTGATACCAAAACTGAACAAGGAAACAGCAAGGAAAGAAAATTATAGGCCAATATCCTTGATGAACATAGATGCCAAAATTCTCAACAAAATATACTAGCAAACCTAATTCATCAGCACATAAAAAGGGTTATACACCATGATTAAGTGTAATTTATCCCTAAAACAAAAAAAAAAGTTCAACAAATGAAAATCAGTAAATGTGAAACAAATTAACAAAATCCAGGATATAAATCATATCATCAGAGTTGATGCAGAAAAAGGATTTGACAAAATAGAATACACTTTCATGACATAAAAAAAAAAACTCTTAATAAATCAGGTATAGTTGGAATGTACCTGAGCAAAATAAGGGCCATATATAACAAGCCCACAGATAACATCATACTTAAGGGTGAAAAAATAAAAGTTTTTCCTCTAAGAACAGGAACTAGAAAAGGGTGCCCACTTTTACTATTTCAGTTCAACATAGTGCTGGGAGTCCTAGCCAGGTAAGAAAAAGAAAAGTACCCAAATCAGAAATGAAGAAGTAAAATTGTGCTTGTTGGCAGATGACATGATCTTATATACAGAAAGCCCTAAAGACTCCTCCAAAAAATTATTAGAGCTGATAAAGGAATTCAGGAATCTTATAGAATACAAAATCAATGTAGAAAAATCAGTTGCCTTTTTATACATTAACAACAAACTGACAGAAATTAAGAAATCCATCCCATTTACAATAGCATCAAATATAATAAAACACTTAGGAATAAATTTAACCAAGTTGATGAAAGACATATAGCCTGAAAATTGTAAGACATTAGTGAAAGAAATTAAAGAAGACATGAATAAATGAAAAGATATCCTGAGTTTTTGGATTAGAAAGATTAATATTGTTAAAATGACCTAAAGAGAGACTTCTGCCAAGATGGAGGCATAGATGGAGACGCCGTGCTTTCTCACACAACCAAGTTTAAAGACAACTAAATATTAGCAACAGAAAACACAGCCAGAACACAGAAAATTGAAATTTTCAGAAATCTGATAACAACAAATTCTTCAGCCTGACCGGTAAGAGGGGCGAAACCAGCAGCTGGAGGAGCGGGGTTGCACAGGAAAACTCAGTCAGAAGGTCTCAAGCGCGCGGAACCAAGGCGCAGGGTTGGACCTAGTGAGCAACCCAGCGAGCGACTACAGGGAAACAGCGAGGGAGCAGGGCTTCGGGTTGACTGTGGTTGGGCATTCGTGCACAGATAGACAAGCGAGGGAGTGGGCATTTAGATGGGACCCAGCAAGCCCCAGTGGTGAGCGGCAGCAGAGGGCACTGTCATTTCCCCGCTCTGACCCTGCCTCCACATAGTGTCATAACCCAGTAAACTGAGTAGCCCTGCCCTGGTGAACCACCTAAGGCTCTGCTCTGCTCCTCACCCAGCAGCGCAGCAGAGGGGGTCGTCATTTCCCCACTCTGACCACGCCCCCACATACAGCATCACAACCCAGCGACCTGGGAGTCCAAGGCTCCGCTCCTCATACTTAACGGGTATGAACAGAACAAAAATGGCTCAAGAAGATCTCAAAGCCCCAGAGCCTATAAATCTAAGCAATGAAGAAATAGCAAAACTCTCAGACGCACAGTTTAAAACACTGGTGATCAGGATCCTCACAGAACTGGTTGATTATAGCCACAAATTAGACAAATATGTGAAGGCGAAACTAATTGAAATGAATGGAATTGCACAGGAAACCAATAGCGATGAAAAGGAAACTGGGACTCAAATCAATGGAGTGGACCAGAAGAAAGCAAATAATGGCCAAACAGAAAAGAGTGAAGAAGCAAGAATTCAAAAAAATGAGGAGAGTCTTAGGAACCTCCAGGACATCTTTAAATGCTCCAACATCCGAATTATAGGGGTACCAGAAGGGGGAAAGGAACAGCCACCAGTGGAAAACTTATTTGAACAAATAATAAAGGAGAATTTCCCCAATCTGGCAAAGGAAATAGACTTCCAGGAAATCTGGGAAGCTCAGAGAGTCCCAAAGAAGTTGGACCCAAGAAGAAACACACCAAGGCACATCATCATTACATTATCCAAGATTAAAATGAAGGAGAGAATCCTAGAAGCAGCAATAGCTAAGGGGACAGTCACCTACAAAGGAGTCCCCATCAGACTGTCAGCAGATTTCTCAAAAGAGACCTTACAGGCAAGAAGGGGCTGGAAAGAGGTATTCCAAGTCATGAAATCCAAAGACCTACAACCAAGATTGCTCTATCCAGCAAAACTTTCATTTAGAATGGAAGGACAGATAAAGTGCTTCTCAGATAAGATCAAATTCAAGGAGTTCATCATCACCAAGCCCTTATTATATGAAATGTTAAAGGGACTTATCTAAGAAAAAGAAGTTAAAAAAACATGAACAGTGAAAGGACAGCAAACTTACAGTTATTAACAACCACACCTAAAACAAAAGCAAACTAAAAGGACAGCTAGATCAGTAGTGGAAATATAGAAATGAAGATCTCAAGGAGGGTTAGCAACAGAGGAGTGGGAGGAGGAGAAAGGAGGAGAAGGTACAGAAAATAAGTAGCATAGACAGTAGATAGAAAATAATTGGGGGGGCAAGAATAGTATGGGAAATACAGAATCTAAAGAACTTGAGACACATGGTCATAAACTAAAGGGGGGTAATGGTGGGGATGGGGGTAGGGTGGAGGGGAATGGAGGGGGGAATATAACAACTGTAATGGCATAATCAATAAAAAATAAATAAATTAAAATTTAAAAAAAGACCTAAAGTGACCTACAGATTCATTATAATCCCAATCAAAATTCCAATGGCTTTTTTCACAGAAATAGAAAAAAATTAAAATATATATGAGACTTAAGTCTTTTTTCCAACAGGAATGAATTCTAGACAAGTTGATAACACCATTTCTAATTTTTAAACGCTAATCTTCACATTAACTATTAAGAAAGTACTTAGGTACCTGGAATAATATGAGTATGACTAGCATTATTTAAAAAGAAAGATATGTTGTCATGATCTAATATGTAAGAAAGGATATTAAATAACAACCATGCATGCTATAGAACTGCAAGGAAGAGAACAATACTTTGCTACTCTACATGCTATCTCAGCCTTTAAATCTTTATATTAAATTGAGTTGAGATTAAATTAGCATCAGGCCTCATAGAGTAGAAAGGGGTCAGTGCAGTTCTCTATGTTTTCAATAATATGGTGTGGGGTAAGCATGTGTTACTTGGGTTATAGGCTTTTCTTGAAAACCTCCTGACCTCATTTAGTCCTCTCCCATAAATGGCCAAGGTGACTTAACAGTTATGATGCTTTATATTGTTCTGGAGAGCAACATTTGGACCTTCAAATAAAATGAGTTTTATAAGACTATGTAGAATCAGATGGCAAATTTTCAAGAAATAATTTTTTGACATAATTTTTATTCCCAGTGGTTCAGTGAATACATACTATTTGCCAGGTAATCACATAATGTGATTCTTGGAACCAAAATTACAGATGGAATGTTTTCACCCACATTTCATGAAAAATGTAAGTTCTATAGAGAAATGGCTGTGGGATATTCTAGGGATGGTTGATAAAGAGGCAATTGTGAGTTAATTCTTTCTAAGTAAAAATTTCCCACCTCTGTATTCATTATTCTCCTACTTGCTTGTGTCCAAAATATCATTAATGAGACATAAAACTTTCTATTATATAATGAAGGAGAATTCAATCACTCTTAGGAGAACTAATGCAACTAATTTATAAATAATTGAGATCAAAATCTTTTATTACAGCAAATCTAAATAAGGGTAAAATAGGAAAGAAAAACTGCTAGAAAGAAAGAATGAGAAGCTCATGAATTATCAAAGAAACAGAGGTCATGGACTCCATATATTTTCTGTTTTATAACTTTGTCTAGGACTGCCTGGCCACCAAAAAGTGCTAAAGATATATTTCTCAGGGTGATAAGGGCATAACTGAGAAAAACACCCATGGGATTGTTCTTGTCAAAGCACCGACTCAAAACTAAAAGACCTGAGTTTCATCAGTGGCAATAATGTTGGGTGGAGACGAGGAGGTATGTCAGCAAAGCCTGAGGGATCTCAACTCAAGGAATGTTGCTTTCCCTAATTCTCTAATAAATCTACAGGGTTCGACAGAAGTAACACCTGCCTGAGTGTGCTTGGTAGGGTGATAATACAGGTGTAATAATTTATGGTGTTAATTTGAACATTTCACCTAAAATGTCATATGGTTTGCTTGAGTGTCACATGGTTATGTTATAGAATGCATGCTTATAATTTTGTAATACAAGATTTTGTAATAAAAAAGGGGTGTTATTTGTGCCAGACTCTGTATATTCCTTCCTTTGCTCTTGGTTCATATGTTTTTTCTGAATATGCTACTCCCAGCTTCCCAAGGGAAGCCATTTAAGGCTTATCCCAAGGTTTAAGAAATGTTTGTTGGTGAAAAGCTTGCTTTTATCTGAGTTTATATTGATGGATCAGGTCAAAAAATGACTTGGGGAATACAGAGGCAGAAGTCAAGAAAATGAAAAAAACTTGCTCCTCCAAGTCATACTTAAAATACCTTGGTTCACCTATATAAATACATACTCATATATTACATCCAATAAGATGTGAACTCCATACAGCCATCAGGTTAAAGCAGACAGAACTTCTTCCTTTCAATTATCTTTTTTAAAATTGTTGTTCAAGTATATTTGTCTCCATTTTCACCACCCCTCTTGCCCCAACCATCCCCACCTCCCACCCTCGAACCCACCTTCTTTGTCTTTGTCCGTGTGTCCTTCAAACATGTTCCTTGATGGCCCCCCCCTTATCCCCTATTATCCCTCTCCCTCCTGCTCTCTGATTATCTCTTAAACTACATATCTGTTTTGTGAGATCTTTTATTCTTAAAGGCCATAACTCATCTTTACTGAAAAAATTATTTCATCCATAATAAGGTGAGTATAATAGAGTCACACTGGGCCTGGTGGCCTAGAGGGACATTACTTCCCATTTAAGGGCCTTTAAAAATGCCTCAATGGAAGTCTGTGTTCATGGTGTTCCCTAAAAGGCAGAAGCTGAGGAAAGTATTCTATTTTAGAACTTATTTCTTGGAGTCTCAAGGGATAGTGAAGTGAGATAAGTAAGGAAGACATAAATGGTAACTACTGTGAACAATTAGAACTTAGTCCTACTAGGGACCTCCACCTTGTTCATCATTAGTTAAGAGCTGCTTCTTGTGGTACTAACACTCTTGGACACTTTGTTCTGCCCATTACAGAGACTGAGCAAACTCCAAACAAAGCCCTCAGGTAGAGAGTAGCAAGAGAGTATATGTAATAAACAGCCTTTAGCATATTGAGGTGAATGCCAAGGGCACTAACAGCATCAGTTACAGACCACAAATCAGTTGAGAACACACAGACTTCTGTTACCCATTCTGAGCATTCTAGACTGCCATGACAAAAATCATTAAAAGCTTCTTTTCTTCTGCTAGGCCACTAGGTATGGCAATAGTGTTTCCCTGTGACAAAGATGACATAGAATGGAAATGCAGGCAAGATACAATCTTGTGTAGAATGCATTGGCATTTCTATACTCTATGACAGATACATTCCCATTTAGGAAATTTGCTGCTCATTAAGTATCCTACTGACATTTCATGGGCTTGCTGGAAATTTCCAGCATATGACAATTGCTGAGTGGCAGGCTTAGTGCACAGTAGAAGGGTATTTTCCTATATCATAGTCCACTGCTTAACATAATCTGTCAACAGCTAAAAGGGTGCTTTTCTACCCTACTCAACCTCTCAGACAAAAAACTTTCCCAACATTTATTGTCATTGTCTTTATAAGTTCATTTTCCATTAGGGTTAGAACTTTGGGGAAAATAAGTTCTATCCCTTTCCCCCAAAATGAATCTCAGTGGTGATATTAACACATTTGACTCAGAAAAAACACTTCATTATTGCTGTAAAATGAGTCACTTTCAGTATCTGTAAACTTGTTTTCTCTGCAGTTTGAGGATTCTTTTTGGAATCTACAGACATTTTAACAATAGTTTGACTAATATTTCAATTTCTAAAAATATAAATTTTATTTCAGCATTGTTTTATGATGGGAGAACAGTTAATTTTGTTGTAACAGGAGCACCAGTCTTATTATTTGTGAATCTTATGAAAGCCTAAGCTTTGGTGATTTTTGGTGATTTTTGCTGATTTATGATAATTTTGAAAGTTTTGAATTGTGACACTTGGTATACATTATGAAAATGGAATCTCCCATCGTCCACATCCTGCCTGAATTTTCATAAGAATAAGGGCATTTTATTCCACAACTACAATGCAGTTAATCAACTTCAGATAAGAAAACCGAGGCATAAAAATTAAATAAATTGTTCAAGATCACAAAGTTTTCTTATTTTTAAAAAGAAGGCCATGGCTGGTGTGACTCAGTGGATTGAGTGCTGGCCTGTGAACCAAAGGGTCGCCAGGTTGATTCCCAGTCAGGGCACATGCCTGGGTTGAGGGCCAGGTTTCCAGTTGGGGGTGTATGAGAGGCAATCACACATTGATGTTTCTTTCCCTTTCTTTCTCCCTCCCTCCCCCTCCCTCTAAAAATAAACAAGTAAAATCTTTTTAAAACTAAAATAAAAAGAGGGAATAATGAATCATTTTAAAAGTTTGTTATAAACTTAAACAGGTAATATTAAGGAAGCACTGATAGTGATAGAATAAGATCTATATATTTTTTCAAATTAATGTCTAACTAAATACCATATCCCTGAGCAGCTAGAATAGGCTCTAGCCACCTATGACCCTAAACTGGAATAAAGGAATTGAAATTCTCTTACTTGTTTTTATTTCATTTTTCTTAACAGTACGTACCACTCACATTTATTTCAATGTTTAATATCATAAGTGTTTTGGAGTCTTTATTTAGAATTTGATGTTTCTGTGACTAGAGATATGGTATAGAATTAATCCTTGTTTATATCAATGAGCCTATGGTAAAATTGGTTTCATTTTATGTTTTACTTGAAGTTGTAATTTCCAAGAACCTATAGACAAGGTGTGTCAAACTCATTTTTACTGGGGGCTACATCAGCCTCATGGTTGCCTTCAAAGGGCTAAATATAGAGCTCCTTGCCCCTAGTTAAGGAGTAGTTACATTTCTACAGTCCTAACATTACATTTGGCCCTTCAAAGGCAGCCATGAGGCTGATATGACCCCTGGTGAAAATGAGTTTGACACCCCTGCTATAGACAACATTAAGTGAGGTCCTTCTGTATACCTGTGAAATTGTCACCATAGTTAAAGTAATAAACATATCTTTTGACTTCATCCTGTTCTATAGAGGGGAAAAATGCTGAAGCATGTATGGATCTCTTATTTTCTTTTCTTAAGACAAATCCAATACCCTCAAGCATTTCTCTATCTGTTGCAAGAAATCAAAGAGGCATGGAAAAACTGCTGTTTGGAATTATCAACTCAAAGCAATAGAAGCTGTATCATGGGGTAGAATCTGTCTTAAAATGCAGGCTACATAGGTTAAGAGACAGTTATTTTCCTTTATGATTTCAGGGAGTTAGGCAAAAATGGACTAGACCAATAGTGTGTATCTTAGCTGTATATTAGAGCCTTTAAATCTCCAAAATCCTGGCCTTCTTCCAGATCAATTAAATCAGTCTGGGGATGAGACCCAGGCATCAGGGTGTTTAAATACTCCCAGGTGTTTTCTATGAACAGACAGATTGAGAATCAGCTGTCTAAAAAGAACACAGGTCGTTGTTCTCACAGAAAGTGTTATACAGTCTGTTTCTAGTAGCACGGGAGTGCCATGTTGCATGAAGTAAGGCAATCTTGACTAATTTGGAATAGAGAATTTGTGTTTTCTTAAATTAAAACATCTTTGGTAAATTTTTTGAGATACTTGAAAAATGCTGAGAATATATTTTCATTTTCATTATGACCTATAGGAAGTGGAAAGATATGTTTGAGAGACTATGATTGGGAAAAGGTGAGGCTCTGTGTTTAGGCTTTGTAGGAACTTCCAGGATTGAGGGTAGGGAGGGAGAAAGAAGAGAAGAAAAATCAAAAGAAAGGAGAGATCATCCCGGCCAGTGTGGCTCAGTTGGTTGGATGTCATCCCAGAAACTGAAAGGTCAGCAGTTCAATTCCCAGTCAGGGCATATGCCTGGGTTGCAGGTTTAGTACCTGGTTGGGGTGTATATGGAAGGCAACCAATCGATATTTCTCTCCCTCTCTTTCTCCCTCCCTTCCCCTTCCCCTCTGTCTAAAATAAAAAAGAGAGAAAGGAGAGATCAGGTGTCAGTGCAGCTTTGGAGAAACAGGTAGATCCTCGAATGGCCTGTCTAGTTAGCAGTGGAAGATCATCAGTGAATGATAGTACAGCAAATGGCCATGATATTTGGGCTTAATCAGTACTGCTGCCAAACCATAGCACTTTGCATTGCCTGGGGCTGAACAAGCATCTAAGGAGGACTCTGTCACAGCAGCCATAATTTCACCTAAAGACCTCCAAACAAAAGTGAAATGTGTTCATGCCTTACCCTTCTTGTGGTCCACATCCAAATTCCTTGCTATGGATATGCCCATTGAAACCTCTCAGAAATATATTTCCTAGAAAGAGAAAATTGGTCTTCTATTTAAGAGGTTTTAATGATGGAATAGAGGGCCTAGCACTTATAATTCAAGCCACTTATGATGTATAAAGGCAGCAGGAGAGGCCCCTGAAACCAGGCAAAAATCAAAGTATAGTCATTTTCACTTTTCCTCTATAACCCCTTTACTTCTAAAGGAGAAAGGTCTGAAGTGGATTATTGGCTATGTGGTATTTGGGAGAGTTCCTGAATGAAAGGATAGAAGTTCAAGGATGTTAATATAAGCCAAAAGTTAGACTAAAACAAACAAACAAACTGGAGGGGTGTAGGGTAAGACTGGTGCTGGGAGACCCAGGATGGGGACACTGCAGGGACCAGTGTAGACTGCTAAGGTCACATAGAGGGAATTGTGGGGTTCTAGGGTTAGTGATGTGGCTGGCTACCAAAAGGAATATTATGTCAGAGAAAAATGATGTTTACATGTATAAAGGATACAATTTCCTGGGTATCTTACCATTTTAGGCAGTGTTGTGTTCTCCCTTATTTTTTTCTTTTTTTCACTTTTATTGAATGTATTGGGGTGAACAGTTAATAAAATTATATAGGTTTCAGGTGTACAATTCTATAATACATTGTATATTGCATTGTGTGTTCACCACCCCAAGTCAAGTCTTCTTCTGTCACTACTTATCCTCTCTTCACCCTCTTATACCTCTCCCAGCCCCCCTTCCTTCCAGCAATCACCACACTGTTGTCCGTGGCTATGAGTTGAGTTTATTTTTGTTCTTATTGTTTAGTTCTTTCATTCTTTTTAACCAGCACCCTAATCCCCTTCCCATATGACAGCTGTCAGTCTGTTCTCTATACCTATGAATCTGTTTCTAGTTTGTTAGCTTATTTTGTTCATTAAATTCCACATATAAGTAAAATCATATGGTGTTTGTCTTTCTCTGACTGGCTTATTTCACTTAGCATAACGCTCTCCAGGTCAATCTATGCTGTTGCAAAACATAACATTTCCTTCTTTTTTTACAGCCAAGTAATATTCCATTGTGTAAATATAGCACAGCTTTTTTATCCACTCACCTACCGGTGGGCACTTAGGCTGCTTCCAGATCTTGGGTATTGTAAATAATGCTACAATGAACATAGGGGTGCATATATTCTTTCAAATCAGTATTTCATGTTTCTTTGGATATATTGCCAGAAGTGGAATCACTAGGTCATAAGGAAGGTAGTTTCATCGTTAATTGTTTTAGAAAACTCTGCAGTGTTTCCCACAGTGGCTACACTAATTTACTTTCCTACCAGCATGCTCTCCCTGATTTTTCTTCATAGTGAACCTGATTTGATATGTGACTTCATCAGAAATTCATACTGAATGGCATTTAATCTCAAATATTGCCTCTCTAAATATGCATTTCTATGCTTATCTAAAATTACAGAAGGAAAGAGTCATTTCTTTTAAAGCAATTTTAGTTGCCAATATGCATTGTAAATGAATTTTGATAGGAAAGAGAAGTTTTCTAAAATGTTCTACAAATTATACCACTTAAGAAGTTGTAAGTGTTCATTTTTTATAAAGAAACAGTATTGTTATATAAAAGAAGATTCATATCCTCAAAATTATTAATAGAAAGTATAACAGAACAAATAGAAAAGAGTAAAATCATTAGAAAATCATCAGGAAAATTAAAATTTATAATTAACAGAGGCTTGAGAAAGAAATGTGAACAAGAATAAGTCACTTCTGAATTATATTTGGAGTAAGTAGAATAAGAAAAGAGATGGGATGGTGTTATAATAGATCACAGAAAGCAAATACTCCATCCCATGTTACTTAAGGGTTTTTTTGTCCATCAAGTAGAATGCTTTTTTAAAAAAAATGGAAGAGCCTGGACTGGTGAAGTTCAGTTTGTTGGGCATTATCCACAAAGCAAAAGGTCACCAGTACAATTTCCAGTCAAGGCACATGCCCACACTATGGGTTTGGTCCCCAGTCAGGGCCCATAGAAGAGACAACTGACTGATATTTCTCTGCCTCTCATTGTCCCTCCTTCCCCTTTCTCCAAACATAAATAAATAAAATATTTTTTAAATTTTAAAAAAGAAAAGAAAACTGAGGCAAAAACATATGAATTAAAGAGAAATAACAGGCCACCAGTTGGTAAAGCACTTGAAGGAGAAGAGTTTCCAGTTGAGAGGGAATGTGCTTTTTAGAGTACTTACTGGTTCTTTCTAGATACAGTTTCTTTGATGGGACGTGAAATTTGTGTGGACACCTGCCTTTCTGCTCCTAGTGTTCTGCCAAGTTGTCAGATTCAAAATGCAGCCAAAGACTTGAAATCGTGATAATTATTTCAAAAATCAAACTCATACAATGTTTTTGCTCTACAGAGTAGTAATATATAATAAATCTATTGGAAAACTTTTAATATTGTCTGAATAATCAGAAAGATGTGGGCATTTGCCAGAATGTTGGGTCTGTAAACATATATTTCCATTTTTCAGTTTGGGAAAGAGAATAAATGATATCATCTACAGTCCTATTGGAGTCTCATAGCCCTATCATTAGAAAGTCTGCAATTATTCTGAACAAATAGCAAGATTTAAAAATGCTGTAATTTTAAAATTGAGCCCTGATCACAAGGATCTTGCATAGATTCATTAAGAATAAATTGCGAAGTGGGCAGCGACCAGAGGGGAGAGGGAAGGGAATTTAAGGGGAAAAACGAGGAGGGATTTTGAAGAACAAGTATGAAAGACACAGGGATGAGGTCTGTGGGGGGGGGATGGGAGGGAGGTGGGGAGACGGGGTGGAGGGGGGGTTGGGATGGGAGAAATTGACAAAAGAAAACTGTACTTGAAAAGTAACTCAATAAATTAAAAAAAAGAATAAATTGCAAAAAGTAAAATTTATTTAGTTAGTTATCTTTAGAGGGGAAGGGAAGGAGAGAGGGAGAAAAATATCAATGCGTGGTTGTCTCTCATGCATCTGCTGCTGGGAACTGGCTTGCAACCCAGGCATGTGCCCTGACTGGGAATCAAATGTGATCCTCTGGTTCACAGGCCAGTGCTCAATCCACTGAACCACACCAGCCAGGGCTCAAATTTATTTTTTATAGAAAAACTAATAACATGCACAATATATAGTAATATATCTATATTTTAAGAGTGTATCAGAATGTTCTTTTATCCTTCTGGGGGAAAATAGAGGTAAACTGTAGCTGAGTTATAATATGTCTAGGTGATTTTGTAACTGGTTGGTTTATCGTGGCTAAACCACTGCTTATAAATGAGGTTAATACTTTGTGTAAATTCTTCAAATGTTTTCTACTTCTATAGGTACATCATAATAATTGGTATGAAATCATGTATGTTCAGTAGCAAAATAGAAATACAGAAAAAAAAAAGACCATGGTAGATGGAAAGGTGAAATGGACCTACCCACAGACATATTTGCATTTATTTTTAACATTAATTTATTTTCCAATTACAGTTGATGTACAATATTATATTAGTTTCAGGTACACAACATAGTGATTAGACATTTATATACCTTTGTGGGGGCAACTTTGTCCACAAGTTCCCCTGTCTGCCACGGATGAAAATGAAACTACCAAGACATGAACTGCTTGGGGAGGAGAGGTAGTCAATCTCTCACAGGAGAAAGACTAAGCCTTTTCCTCAATGGGCTTTCATTGGGTTGTAATACACAGGAATACAGGCGGCAAGGATCAAACAATAATAGATAACATTTCAAAGAAATCTGAGGGCTTATTCTCAGTCAGGGTCAGATAGCTAAAGAGCCATAAAACTTTGGGAAACAAACATTTTTCTTGGACCCTTATCATTATAAATGAGAGCATTATAAACAAAGGAAGTTTCACAGGATTTTACATATTGTTTCTTAGGCCTGATCACCTAAAACCCTGGCAAAGAGCTGTACTGCCTTCCCAGTCATAGGTTTTTAGGCTTAAGTGGATTAGAGCCAAGAAATTCTTCTCCCAGATGAAAATGGGGACTCAGTCTATGTCAGAATAGCCAGGGGGCAAGGGTCCATCACTCCCTCTTTGCTGCAGCCCCCCAAGTTCTTTCTTGAGGGCTTCCCAAGTGATCGTGTCTGGCTTAGGTTGTCGCTCCTCTTGCCACTAACTGATCAAATGTTGGAACAGAGATGAATGAAGCAGAAGCAGTGCTGCTGCCAGAGATAAGCTTTGTCTTCTTAGTGGCTCAAAGTCTGGAGGTTACTCACTCAACCTTATCCATGGGGGGCAGTTACAACTCCTGAAACTAGGCAGAGTGGTTCCCAACATACCTTATAAAGTGATCACCTCGATAATTCTACTACCCACCTGGCACCACATAGTTGTTTCAGTATTTTTTAGTAGATTCCCTCTGTTGTACCAGTAAAAGTCCAATCTTAAGAAGTATGAGGCAGCCCTGGCTGGTGTAGCTCAGTGGATTGAGCACGGGCCTGCGAAGCAGACAATCGCAGTTCGATTCTCAGTCAGGGCACATGCCTGGGTTGCAGACCAGTTCCCTGCAGGCCAATTCCCAGCAGGGGATGCATGAAAAGCAACCATACATTGATGTTTCTCTCCCTCTCTCCTTCCCTTCCCCTCTAAAGATAAATAAATAAAATCTTAAAAAAAAAAGAAGTATGAGGCAGTCAACAGCCATCACTGTATAGCTCCTATGTGCTGGTATAGTGTAATGTGACAGCACGTCAGTGTGTGTGTGCGTGTAGTGTGCATGTAGTTGTATGGGAGAAGATGTTGTGTGTAGATTTAAGTAATTGGCAGTTTCTGAACTCTAGGAACTTTCCTTTTAAGGACATACAACAGGAATTTTAGAAAAGTCTTGTGTGGGCATGTCTAGGAAAATATATAGGGGAAAAATTGTACTGGTAGCCAAAGGAATTTGGGTTCACACATCAGCCTTTGTCCATGTGTTTGCACAAGTCACTAAAAAACAGCAGAATGGGAATAAAACAACTCTACAGAATACATCTCGGGGGCAGTTTTGCAAATAAGTACTGCCATGCAAATATTCCCTGTACACATCAACTTCTGTAGCAGGTAATACAGGCATTTGTGCCATAGAAAGAGCTCAGAAACTTGGCACCAACATGCCAGACTGAGAAGTTTTGCAGTCTGTCACTTCTCAGCTCTGTGGCTTCAAATTAAAGGCTTTCAACTTGCTTTCTCAACTGCGAAATAAAATGTATAGACTACCTACTCTGGGCAAGGTTTCGTGTGTACCTCATTTATTCTCACAACAACTTGATGAGAAATAACAGTGATCAGTGTTTGGAAAGGAATCTTGAGTTCTCAGGCAATCACTGAAGATTGCAAGAAGGCAGGAAGGCAAGTTTGGTGACAGCTTAGAGGCACTGTGCAGATGAACTATTTATTAGAGGAAGATTTTTGACTCAAAAGATGCTCTTGAAGGGCTTCAGAAGGCCCTTCGGAAGGTCCATGTGAGCAATCCTTCTCTTTCTGAAAACTTAAGAGTGTTGCCATTTCAACATTTCATTTAGTAAACATGAGGGCCTGCTTTATGTCAGTCTCTATGTTATTCATTCTCTCAGGGCTGTCTGTAACATAGTACTTTAACCCAAAAAGTGGCAGTTGAACAATTAAGGCAGGCTGATAAAAGAGATGATGCAAGGATGGGGGTGGAGAGAAGTAAACTTTTTACAGTTGGTTTTGAAGCCTCATTACTCAGTTTTATAATGGATTTGACAGCTTCTGATGCCATATGTCTTTCTGAGCTAGAAGGCATAATGGGTATCATCAATGACAGTTGAGGGTAGAAAATGAAATGATCATTTCAAGAGTCAAAGAGGATCATGCCATTCCAAAATAAACAGGAGATCTGAAACATTCAAATGGCATTTGTTTAAACCCTGATGTTTGCCTAGTGTGCAGAAAATATGGTTGTTGCCAGCAGGGCTATTAATTCTGCTTGCTTGAGATATTAACTTGAGGAATCATACTGTTACCAATCAAGTATCCATCTTGAAAATGTCTCTCTTGCATAGTAATGGTGGCATACAACACTGCAGGCAAAACTAATTCCACTGCCATTTGGGCTTCTAAAATCCTCTGTACATTAAAGATTTCTATTCAATCTTCTATCCTCTTAGAAGAGTCGATGAACCAGGAGCTTTTCTAATAATAGGGAACACTACATAAATGGAGTGTTCACTCCATAAGATCCACTGTTAATAGGATAAAATCACCCTGGATAAATAAAAGTAGTTGTGTTCTGTTATAATGATGCTCAAGGACTATCTGCATTTTTTTCCTGTGGTGGGATGGTTCTAAATTAGTGTTGCTTTCTATTTGTGCTGCATGCTCTCTTGAGATTAAAACATTCTTTGGCATTCAGAGGTTTTTTGGTTTTGGTTTTGGTTTTTTGCCATGCAACCTTTATTAAATTTCCATCTAACTAGTTCCCTAAGAGCATTAAACCAGGAATGTATGCAGATATCAGACTCAATTTCCTTTAAAGCTAAAACAGTATACTGGATTTCTAACTAGCCCCAAAGAAGAAGATACCCATCTTCCCATCTTTACTATGGTAGACCATCACAGACATTTTTTCCATTTTTTATTGAACTTATTGGGGTGACACTGGTTAACAAGTTTATACAGGTTTCGGGTGCACATTTCTACAACACGGTCTTTACATTGTACTGTGTGTTCATCACCAAAGTCAAGTCTCCTTCCATCACCATTTATCCCTGCTGTAACCTCCTCCCACCACTGTCCCTCTACACTGCCACAATTACCACACTGTTTTCTGTGTCTATGAGGGTTTTATTTTATTTTATTTATTTACTTTTGAGTGAGGGGTTGGGAGGGAAAAAGGGAGGGAGAGAAACATCAGTGCAAGAGACACACATTGATGGGTTGCCTCTTGTACATGCCCCAATCAGGAACTGAACCCACAACCCAGGCATGTGCCCTGATCAGGAATCAAACTGGCTTCCTTTTGCTTTGTTGGCCAATGCCCAACAAACTGAACCACATCAGCAGGGTCTAACCATGAGGTTTTTTTCCCCTCTCTCTCTTTTTTGCTCAATCCCTCCTAAATTGCACTGTGGGACTTCTTTGTGAAGGTGAAGGACAAAGATTAAAGGTATTAATTAGTGGTTCAATTATTAAAGCTGATGTAGGCCTATTCAATTCGTCAATTTTTTCTGATGTGAGTTTTGGTAGATTGTGTCTTTCAATGAATTAGTGCATTTCATCTAGGTTTCAAGTTAATTGGCAAGGAATTGTTCATAGTATTCTTTTATTATTATTCTTTTAAGGTCCATGGGATATGCAGTCCCTCCTTTCATCTCTATTATTTGTGTCCTCTCTTTTTTTCTTAGTTACTCTGGCTAGAAACTTACCAATGTTATTGATTTTTTTTTATCATTGACACTATTACAGATGTCCTCCTTTCCCCCACCTACCTCCACCCACCCCTCACCCCCGTTTCCCTCTGGGCTACCACCACACTGTTGTCTGTGTCTATGGGTTATGTATATATGTTCTTTGACCAGTCCATTCACCTTCTTCCATGCAGTCTTCCCCCTCCCCACTTCCCTCTCCACTCTGACAGCCACTAGTCAGTCCCACAAATCCACACCTCTGTCTCTATTTTGTTCCTCAGCTCACTTTGTTCCTTCCATTCCACATATAAATGAGATCATATAGTGTATGTCTTTCTCTGGCTGGCTTACTTAGCACAACAGTCATTTTCAGTGTTCAATTTTGGGTTTCATTGATTTTCTCTATTAATTTCTTCTACTAAATTTCATTGACTTCTACTCTAGGTTTTATTTATTTTCTTCTGATTACTTTAGATTTAATCTCTATTCCATTTTTAGTGTCCTAAAATGGAAACTCAGATTATTGATTTGATATCTTTCTTCACCTTTAATACATAAATTCAATGCTATAAATGTCCCTCTAAGTATTGCTTTCTTGGCATCCCACAAATTTTGTATTTTCATTTTCATTTTGTTCAAAATATTTTTCATTTCTGTTGAGATTTCTTGTTTGACCCAAGTGTCATCTAGGAGTATGTTTTGGGATTTTTTATGATCTGCTTGCAGCTATAAATTTTCCTTTTAAAACTGCTTCACTGTATTTCGTAAGTTTTTGTATGTTTTGTTTGAATTTTCATTGGTCTCTATTTTGTAATTTCTCTTATTTCTGTTTGACTTATTGGTTGTTGTTTAACTTCCACATACTTGTGAATATTCCACTTTTTCTCCTGTTGACAATTTCTTGTTTCACTTAATTGTGATCAGAAAAGAGTTTTTGTATTATTTTAATCTTTTAAAATTTTAGTTTTTTGGCCTATGATATTGTCTGTTCTGAAGAATGTTCCAGGTGTACTTGAGAAAAATATATAATCTGCTGTTGCATAGAGTGTTTTGTATATGTCAATAATGATGTTTTAAACATTCAAAATTCAAAATTTTATTTCTAATAACTTTTTTCTTGGAGATTCTCTTTTGTCCCTTCAGTACACTAAATTTCTATTTCATGGTTGTTGTGAGCTATATTAAATATCCAGGAAACACCTTAACCTAATTCAATGTTAGAGCATATTTGCCATTGACAAACTAATAAATTGAGATTTGTTATACAATTTGTTGATATCTCATGGGACTATTTCACAACAGATATACATTTTCCCCGAGATATTTCATTTATGCTGAATCTATTTTGTCTGGTATGTTGCTTATTTCTCAGCGTGCTGGATTTCACAGGTTTTTCCCTGCAGCTGTTGTGTGTCATCAATAAGAACATTTGTTTTTGGAGCTGAAAATAAGCACTCCCTCCCATGATGGTATTTAAGATCCTGAGGGAAAAAAATGATCCTTCACATGAGGTGCAATTGAAGGACAACAAAGGTTTTCCAGCTCAGTAGGTGAATTAAAAAGCTTGCTGAGCAGCAGCTGGCCTCACTGGGGAATTTATGGCAGGATGTTTCCCAGGCCCCTGGAAGATGTGGTCAGCAGTGTCCTGGCATCTGAGGAAGGGAAGGGCTCACTGGCAAAAGATCATACCATGACCCTTTGACTTACAGAAGCAAATGTGTTCCATGCCTTGTTTATGAATGAGATTCTACTAAACTACAGGTCATTAAACCCAGGTTCAGGTTACTTCAGCCTTTGTAAACAGGGGAAGTATTACCAGACAGTTTCCTTGGGCTAGCCCTGCCCCACAGGAAAAGGGACATTTTGAATTCCAGGTGTTCTCCAGGCCCTTGACTCTCCCAGGAAAAATTTCAAGGATCAATTAGAGTGAGGGTGACAACAAATCAAATTTTACTCAGGTAGAGAAAAAGAAAGAGGTAGGGGTGCAGGTGCTACTGTGAAAGAAGCAAAAAACATGCCCCAGAGTCGACAGGAGCCAACAGGGAATGAGTTGCTCCTGTAGTCAGTTAGTTTTTGGGATTTTATTGGGTTGGGCAAAAAGTCCATATTTTTTTTCTAGAAAATACAAAACACATTTTTCATTTTTACCATAACTTTATTGATTTGGATATTTTTAGTATGTCGGCTATCTCCTCCATGTGAGAATGTTGATTGTTCTCAATTAATGTCTCAATTTGATTGCTATCAACTTCAACTGGTCTACTCCACCATGGAGCATCATCCAGCAAGAAATCTCTAGCATCAAACTTTGCAAACCACTTTTGAAATGTTTAATCAGTCACGACACCTTCTCCATACAGTCCACAAATCTTATTCTGCATTTCAGTTGCATTCTTACCTTTCTTAAACTAATAAAGCATAATATGCCAAAAATGTTGTATACTTTCTTCTAACTTCAATACTACAGTGGCTACACAAAAATTCAGCAATTTTGGTAAGTTTTTTTAATGCACACCAATATGACAGTTGTCACAATACAATCTAACAAAATCGTTTTGAATGAAGTTAAATACAACTAAGTACTACTAGAGCCATCTTATGGAAAAAAATAAGAAGAACTTTTTGGCCAACCCAACATGTGTTTCTTTTTTTTTTTTATTTAGTTATTTTTCAAGTACAGTTTTCTGTCTATTTCTCCCATCCCAGCCCACCCAGCCCCTTGCTCCCCACCTCCCTCCCATTTCCACCCCCCTTAGTTCTCGTCCCTGTGTCCTTCCTATTTCTTCCTCCAAATCCCTCCCCCTTTTTCCCCTTAAATTCCCTTCCTTCTCCCCTCTGGTCACTGTCCCCTTGTTCTCCATTTCAGTGTCTTTATTTTTATTCTGCTTGCTTGCTTGTCTTGTTGTTTAGCTTCCTGTTAAAGGTGAGATCATATGGTATTTGTCTTTCAACACCTGGCCTATTTCACTCAGCATAATGCTTTCCAGTTCCATCCATGTTGTTGCAAAGGATAGGAGCTCCTTCTTTCTCTCTGCTGCATAGAATTCCATTGTGTATATGTACCACAATTTTTTGATCCATTCATTTACTGATGGGCACCTAGGTTGCTTCCAACTCTTGGCTATTGTAAATTGTGCTGCTATGAACATTGTGGTGAATAGTTTCTTTGATATTGATGTTTTAGGATTCTTAGGATATAATCCTAGCAGTGGAATTGCTGGGTCAAAAGGCAGGTCGATTTTTATTTTTCTGAGAAAAATTCCATACTGTTTTCCATAATGGTTGTACCAGCCTGCATCCCACCAACAGTGAACTAGGGTCCCCTTTTCCCCACAAACTCTCCAACATTTGTTGTTTGTTGCTTTGTTTATGATAGCCATCCTGGCGGGTGTAAAGTGGTATCTCATTGTGCTTTTAATTTGCATCTCTGATGGCTAGCAATATTGAGCATCTCTTCATGTGTCTCTGGATCCTCTGTATGTCCTCCTTGGAGAAGTGTCTGTTCAAGTCCTTTTCCCATTTTTTAATTGGGTTGGTTGTCTTCTTAGAGTGGAGTCGTGTAAGTTCTTTGTATATTTTGGAGATTAAACCTTTGTCTGTGGTATCATTGGCAAATATGTTTTCCCATACAGTTGGTTGTCTTGCTAATTTAATACTGTTTTCTTTAGCCATGCAGAAGCTTTTTATTTTGATGAGATCCTGTTTGTTTATTCTTTCATTTATATTCCTTGCTCTAGGGCACATATCAGTAAATATGCTGCTGCGTGAAATATCTGAGATTTTCCTGCCTATGTTCTCCTCTAGGACTTTAATGGTGTCACGGCTTATATTTAAGTCTCTTACCCACCTTGAATTTATTTTGGTGTATGGCGTAAGCTGGTGCTCAAGTTTCATTTTTTTGCACGTAGCTGTCCAGTTCTCCCAACACCATTTGTTGAAGAGGCTATCTTTACTCCACTTTATGTTACTGTCCCCTTTGTTGAATATTAATTGACTGTGGAGATTTGGGTTTATTTCTGGGCTCTCTGTTCTGTTCCATTGGTCTATGTGCCTGTTTTTATGCCAGTACCAGGCTGTTTTGACTACAGTGGCCTTATAATACAATTTGATATCAGGTATTGTAATCCCTCCTATTTTGTTATTTCTCAAGAGTGCAGCTGCTATTCGGGGTCATTTATGGTTCCATATAAATTTTTGAAGTGTTTGTTCTATGTCTGTGAAATATGCCATTGGTACTTTAATAGGGATTGCATTGAATCTGTAAATTGCTTTGGGTAGTATGGACATTTTGATGATGTTAATTCTTCCAATCCATGAACAAGGTATATGTTTCCATTTGTTTGTGTCTTCCTTGATTTCTTCCTTCAGGGCTGTGTAGTTTTCTGCATACAGGTCTTTTACCTCCTTGGTTAGGTTTATTCCCAGATATTTTATTTTTCTTTTTACTATATCAAATGGGTTTTTTTCCTTGATTTCTGCTTCTGCTGATGCATTTTTGGTGTACAAAAGTGCCTTCGATTTCTGTATATTGACTTTGTAACCAATATGTGTTTCTAAGTGTGTGTGAGTGGCGGGGGGAGGGCAGTTGTCTCCAAGCTTTACAGCACCAAATTTTGAGTCAGACCTTCTGGTGATGAGGGAGACTTGTTGTGACTTCCACAAGTACCTCAGGCATTTTTTCCCCTTAACTGTTTCCCTTTGATCATGCCCTGAGGTGGGGGCCCTGGTGAGAGGATATGGGCTTCTAACTCTTCTCTCCACTTGTTGGGATCTTTCCCTAACTTCTTTCCATCCTGCCTCAGAACTCCATTCTTTCTATGAAGCGTGCACTGGCCTTCAGTGTCTGTGGTGTCATGGATGAGATATGAGACAAATTCACACAGACTACTGAGTCCTGTGGAGGAAAAGGGACGGCGTGGCTACCCCCTTAAGGGGGAAGTGCCTCAGAGTGGCTTGACCATTATCTCAAGGGGAGAGCGCACTGACCCTTGCTTTAACAGGGTTTTATTGGGTTTAATTTGCCCAGGAATACAGGTATGCTAATTAATCATTGTCAGACAGTAAGGATCAAATGATAGACAGCATACAAAGAACTATTAGGACTTCTTCTGAGTCAGGGCCTATCAGCTAAAAAACTTTGGGAAATACTCATTTCTTGCTCAGGCCTTTATCATTGAACTAAGAGCATTCTTATCAAAGCAGGCTTCACAGGATTTTACATATCCTTTCTCAGGCCTGATCACCTGGGGAGCCTGCCCTTTCCAGCACACAGGGGTGCACCACCCTCTGTCATTGTTTAAGGCTTCAGCCAGGCAGAGGAGGCAGATAGCCAAGGAATTTTCAGAGACTTCTCTTGGACTCAGGGGAGTCAGGCTTCATCAAAACCGAGGGACAAGGGCCCATCACCCCCCTTCTCCATAGTCCCCCAAGTCCTTCCCGGGGCCTTCATGTGGTCATGCCTGTCTTAGGTCATTCCCCCCTTGGGGAATCTTACCTGATATTGGCTAACTGATCAAGCATTGGGGGCCAGTTATGAAAAAAGGAGCAGAAGCGGAGCTCCTGCCAGGGAGATAAGCTTTGTCTCCTGG
This sequence comes from Artibeus jamaicensis, assembly GCF_021234435.1. Classification (NCBI taxonomy): domain Eukaryota; kingdom Metazoa; phylum Chordata; class Mammalia; order Chiroptera; family Phyllostomidae; genus Artibeus; species Artibeus jamaicensis. The sequence continues at coordinate 580,807 of NW_026522028.1, read as the reverse complement.
CTTATGGTCCGAAGGTCGCTCACTCAGCCTTAGCCATGGGGGGTGGTTACAGCTCCTGAAACCAGGCAGGGCAGTTCCCAGCATTTCTATCCTCAGCCAATGCCTGACAAATTATCATGATGAAGAATAGATGTTTCAAATAGTTCTTTATGTTCTTTGGATGATTTCTTACTATAGTACTTTTGACTCATACTTAGAATTACCAATCACGTATATTTTTTCCCAGAACGCAGCTGTTCTTTTCAGATAGCCAATATCTTTCTAGCCTTAATACAGTAAAGCTGCTGTTTTTTGACTTAGACTGATGTGCAGAAGGATCCTAAATGATAAAAACTAATAGGCAAACAAAGGGCTTGAAACATGGCAGTGAAATCACAAATTTGAAATCACTCTGAACTTTGTAGCTGTCAGACGTTGGCAAATTCTTCAGTACTGCTGAATTCTCAGTCCTCCTTTTTAAAATACCAGTTATAGTGTTTCCAGGAAGATGGCGAAGGAGTAGGATGGAGCAGATTCTAGCTCCCGTACTCCTGGGTGAAAATCCTGGCAGATCTATAAAGAAACAGCACAATAAACCATCGGTTACCCAGCATTTATGAAATTAAAAGACCAGAGATTGTGACCGATGCTGAAATAACAGACAGTGGCAGAGTCAGCTACTGGAGCTGGGACACACACGGCTCCTGTGCCACCGCCATAGCATTGGGCCTGGGAGTCGGGGAGTCAGGTACGGGAGCCAGACACTACAAGCCCCTGTGATGGACCTGGGCCCCAGAGGAGTCAGCTACAGGAGCCGGGAGCCGGGCATTCTCTGTACTGCTGCCATAGCAATGGGACTCGGTGCCAGAGGGGTTGGCTACAGAAGCCAGGACACTCAGCAGTGGTAGGCAACCAGCTCAGGGACCAGCACGAGGATCAGCGTGAGAGTAGGTGGAGATGGAGAACATCAAGATACCTCAAGGAGTCTGCACCACTGAAATTCACAAGTATTATACCACAGAAGTTCACACCATAAACTCAGGCAGTCAGAACAGATCAATTTTAGAAGCTGAGACTTACAAGAAGAGTCTGAAACAATGGGAAGACAAAGAAACAACCCCCAATGAAAGAAAAAGCAGAAACTTCAGAAAGAATGTTAGATGAAATAGAGGCTAATCAACTATCAGATATTGAATTCAAACCACTGGTTGTTATGAAGTTCAAAGAGCTCACAATGAGCTATCAGAAACTACAGGGGAACTACAATGATCTCTCTGCAAACTACATCAACATGAAAAAGGAAATAGAAAATATCAGCAAGGGACAGGAGGAAATGAAGAATACAATTTCCGAATTGACGAACACAGTAGAAAGTTTCAAAAGTAGGATAGATGAAGCGCAGGATATGATTAGTGAGTTGGAGGACAAGGTAGAAAGCATCTCACAGAAAGAGCAAGAAAATGAAAAGAGGCTCAGAAAGAATGCAGAGGGGTTAAGAGAAATGCAAGACAATATGAAATGTAATAACATCCAAATAATAGGGATACCAGAAGGAGAAGAAGAACAAGGGATAGAAAACATAGCTGAAAGAGTAATGAGAGAAAATTCCCCTAATTCGATGAGAGAAAAAGTCACACAAATCCAGGAATCACAGAGAGTCCCAATCAAGAGGAACCCAAGGAGGCCCACTTCAAGACATATCATCATCAAAATGGCAAAATTCCAAGACAAAGAGAGAATCTTAAAGGCAGCAAGGGAGAAAAAAGAAGTAACATACAAGGGAGCCTCAACAAGGTTAGCTACTGACTTCTCAATGGAAACACTTCAAGCAAGAAGAGAATGGCAAGAAATATTCCAAGTAATGAGAACCAGAGGCCTACAACCAAGGCTACATTACCAAGCAAGGCTCTCAGTAAAGATAGATGGCCAAATAAAGAGCTTCCAAGACCAAAGAAGCCTAAAAGAATACACCTCTACCAAACCAGCTCTACAAGGAATACTAAAAGGACTGCTTTAAGGGAAGGAAGGAACCAAACCAGCTCTACAAGGAATACTAAAAGGACTGCTTTAAGGGAAGGAAGGAAAAGAGAGAGACAGAGAGAAACCCAGGTACAAAACTGGCAATGAATAAGTACCTATCAATAATAACCTTAAATGTAAATGGATTAAATGCTCCAATCAAAAAACACAGAATAGCTCAATGGATAAAAAAGCATGACCCACACATATTGCTGCCTACAAGAGACCCACCTCAGGACAAAAGACCATCACACACTAAAAGTGAAAGGCTGGAAACAAGTTTTCCAAGCAAATGAACAAGAAAAAAAAAGCTGGGGTAGCAATTCTCATATCTGACAAAATAGACTTCAAAAAAAAAGGGCCATAAAGAGAGACCCAGAAGGTCACTTCATTATACTTAAGGGAAGAATCCACCAAGAAGACATTAACATTGTAAATATATATGCACCCAACATAGGGGCACCCAAATATATCAAGAAACTCTTAGAGGACTTCAAGAAAGATATTGACAGCAACACAATAATAGTAGGGGATTTTAACACCCCACTGTCAAAAATGGACAGATCTTCCAAACAAAATATCAGCAAAGATATTGTGGCATTAAACAACTCTCTAGATGAAATGGACTTAACTGATATATATAGAGCCCTTCATTCCAAAGAAGCTAAATACACATTCTTTTCAAATGCACATGGAGCATTTTTAAAGATAGACCACGTGATAGGACACAAAACTAGCCCCAAAAAATTCAAGAAAATTGAAATCATACCAAGCATCTTCTCTGACCACAAGGGACTGAAATTGGAAACCAACCCCAAAGGAAAAAAACTCAAAACACCCAAAATCATGGAGACTGAATGGTATGCTATTAAACAATGACTGGGTCAAGAATGAAATTAGAGAAGAAATCAAAACGGTTCTGGAAACAAATGAAAATGATCTCACAATAACCCAAAACTTATGGAACACAGTGAAGGCAGTCCTTAGAGGGAAGTATATATCAATACAGGCCCACCTAAAGAAGATAGAAACATTTCAAACAAACAACCTAAGCCTATAACTGCAAGAACTCGAGGAACAACAACAAAGACAGCCCAGAGCAAGTAGAAGGAAGGAAATAACCAATATCAGAGCAGAACTAAATGGCATAGAAACTAAAAGCACAATTTTAAGGATCAATGAATCCAGGAGTTGGTTCTTTGAGAAGATAAACAAAATACACAAGCCTTTAAGTAGGCTCATCAAGAAAAGAAGAGAGAGAACACAAATAAACACAATCAGAAACAAAAGAGGAGAGATTACAACTGATACCACAGAAATAGAAGGGATTGTAAGAAATTACTATGAAGAACTGTATGCCAAGAAATTTGAGAACCTAGGGGAAATGGACACATTTCTAGAAAAATATAATCTTCCAAAACTCAATGAAAAAGAAGCAGAAAACCTGAATAGACGAATAACAGCTAAAGAAATTGAGGCAGTAATCAAAAAACTCTCATCACACAAAAGCCCCGGACCAGATGGGTTCACAGGAGAATTCTACAAAGCATTTAAGGAAGAGCTAACCCCTATTCTCCACAGACTTTTCCAAAAAATCCAGAAGGATGGAAAACTCCCAAAATCTTTTTATGAAGCCAGCATCATCCTAATTCCAAAACCAGATAGAGACACAACAAGGAAAGAAAACTTCAAGCCAATATCACTGATGAATATAGACGCTAAAATCCTCAACAAAATATTGGCAAATCGCATCCAACAATATATCCAAAAGATCATACACCATGACCAAGTGGGATTCATCCCAGGGATTCAAGGATGGTTCAATATTCGCATATCAGTAAATGTAATTCATCACATAAACAAAAGCAAAGACAAAAACCACATGATCATATCAATAGATACAGAAAAAGCTTTTGATGAGGTACAGCACCCATGTATGATAAAAACACTCAGCAAAGTGGGAATACAGGGAGCATTCCTCAATATAATAAAAGCCATTTATGAGAGACTTACAGCCAAAATTATACTCAATGGGCAAAAACTAAAAGCTTTTCTACTACGATCAGGAACAAGACAAGGATGTCCACTTTCACCACCTCTATTCAATATAGTATTGGAAGTTTTCGTCACAGCAATCAGGCAAGAACAGGAAATAAAAGGCATCCAAATAGGAAAGGAGGAAACAAAACTGTCACTGTTTGCAGATGACATGATAGTGTGCATGGAAAATCCTATACACTCTACCAAAAAACTGCTCGAACTAATTAATTAATTTGGCAAAACAGCTGGTTACAAAGTCAATATCCGGAAATCAAAGGCATTTTTGTATACCAACATGAATCAGCAGAAGCAGAAATCAAGGAAAAATCCCATTTGATATAGCAAAAACAAAAATAAAATACCTGGGAATGAACTAAGGAGGTAAAAGACCTGTATGCAGAAAATGAGAAAACACTGAAGAAAGGAATCAAGAAAGACACAAACAAATGGAAACATATACCTGGTTCATGGATTGGAAGAATTAACATCATCAAAATGTCCATACTACCCAAAGCAATTTACAGATTCAATGCAATCCCTATTAAAGTACCAATGGCATATTTCACAGACATAGAACAAACACTTCAAAAATTTATATGGAACCATAAACGACCCCGAATAGCAGCTGCACTCTTGAGAAATAACAAAATAGGAGGGATCACAATACCTGATATCAAACTCTATTACAAGGCCACTTTAATCAAAACAGCCTGGTACTGGCATAAAAACAGGCACATAGACCAATGGAACAGAACAGAGAGCCCAGAAATAAACCCAAATCTCCACAGTCAATTAATATTCAACAAAGGGGACAGTAACATAAAGTGGAGTAAAGATAGCCTCTTCAACAAATGGTGTTGGGAGAACTGGACAGCTATATGCAAAAAAAATGAAACTTGAGCACCAACTTACGCCATACACCAAAATAAATTCAAGGTGGGTAAGAGACTTAAATATAAGCTATGACACCATTAAAGTCCTAGAGGAGAACATAGGCAGGAAAATCTCAGATATTTCACGCAGCAGCATATTTACTGATATGTGCCCTAGAGCAAGGAATATAAAGGAAAGAATAAAAAATGGGATCTCATCAAAATAAAAAGCTTCTGCATGGCTAAAGAAAACAGTATTAAATTAGCAAGACAACCAATTGTATGGGAAAACATATTTGCCAATGATACCACAGACAAAGGTTTAATCTCCAAAATATACAAAGAACTTACACAATTCCACTCTAAGAAGACACCCAACCCAATTAGAAAATGGGAAAAGGACTTGAACAGACACTTCTCCAAGGAGGACATACAGAGGATCCAGAGACACATGAAGAGATGCTGAATATCATTAGCTATCAGAGAGATGCAAATTAAAAGTACAATGAGATACCACTTTATACCGGTCAGGATGGCTATCATAAAGCAACAAACAACAAATGTTGGAGAGGATGTGGGGAAAGGGGGTCCTTAGTTCACTGTTGGTGGGAGTGCAGACTGGTACAACCATTATGGAAAACAGTATGGAATTTTCACAGAAAAATAAAAATCGACCTGCCTTTTGACCCAGCAATTCCACTGCTAGGATTATATTCTAAGAATCCTAAAACATCAATATCAAAGAACCTATGCAACCACAATGTTCATAGCAGTACAATTTACAATAGCCAAGAGCTGGAAGCAACCTAGGTGCCCATCAGTAAATGAATGGATCAAAAAATTGTGGTACATATACACAATGGAATTCTATGCAGCAGAGAGAAAGAAGGAGCTACTACCCTTTGCAACAACATGGATGGAACTGGAAAGCATTATGCTGAGTGAAATAGGCCAGGTGTTGAAAGACAAATACCATATGATCTCACCTTTAACAGGAAGCTAAAGAATAAAACAAACAAGCAAACAGAATAAAAACAAAGACACTGAAATGGAGAACAAGGGGACAGTGACCAGAGGGGAGAGGGAAGGGAATTTAAGGGGAAAAAGGGGGAGTGATTTGGAGGAACAAATAGGAAAAACACAGGGATGATAACTAAGGGGTGGGTGGAAATGGGAGGGAGGTGGGGAGCATGGGGCGGGGGTTGTGGCTGGGATGGGAGAAATAGACAAAAAACTGTATTTGAAAATAACTAAATAAAATTTTTTAATAAAATAAATAAAATACCAGTTATAAAATGTATCACATACAATTGCTCTGAGTTTTAAATTTGAAGACATGTAAAAAGTATGTAACATGGTCTCAAAAATGATGTATTTAATTTTTACTCTGGAAATTAGTTTAGAAGTGCAATTCCTTGTTCTCACCCTGTTGTAGGCTGAGTGTTTGTATCTACCCAAATTTATTGTGGCATTTGAAGAAAGCATCCTTGGGAGGTAATTCTGTCTTTTTTTCAATCACATAGCATTCTTTATTAAATAAATCTAGATTATCTCAATGACATGAAAAGAATTAGTGCAATGTTCCCATTGCCCATCTGTCCACAGTGAGAAAAATCTAAACCAATATTTGAAGTATTATCAATTTATGCAAAGTACATTACATGAGTCTAGTTTCAATACATACAAACATCTTCCTATCTGCAAATACTTGCACATACCAAAATAAAACATGTAGTTTTTTTGTTAGGGAAAATAAAAGGTACAATAGTAGAATACACATTTTGAGAGGAAAATATGTAAAGGTTTTTTATTTCCTGACTACCAACAGTTAACATTTTATGATTACCCTTTGAAAATAGGGTATTTGGAAACAACTTTAAAGTTTTTAAAATCATTACAAAGCTCATTCACATTCTTACCATATTCCAAATCACTTTCACAAGTTGCACAGTGATTTCCTTATAAAAATGGAGCAGCCATGTTTTTGGTAGGTCTGTCAGTATACTTAGCCTATACTTATCCCTGTTGGGCTAAGTCCTGCGGCTCCCTACCTCCTATGCTGGTCTTCTTGGTACAATACAGTGACACTTTGTGACACTTTCTGACATATATTTTTAAAAGAACCATTTCTGATGTTCCAAGTTGGTACAGTCTCGTAAGAGTGGTATGAATCTGTTGCTAAATGCCTTCCTCTCAACCTGAACACATTTCTTGGATTGCATGTGAAATAAAGAACCACCCACCTGCAGGATAAACTTCTGGTGCTCTAGGGGCCAGTTCCTCACAGAGATGTACAATGAGGATATCTGTTACTGCCTCCACAGCTACGCAGGCCTCTAGATGGTAGATGTTATAGTGAATTTCATTATGGGACATGTACTCAAAAAAACTGGTTCTGACTCGTCCCGTGACAGAGGTACAGGAGGACCTGGTATCCAGTGAGTTTGTGTTTGTTGGGAAGGTTATAGTCAAAGCAGTAATCTTTTAGTACTTTGCTGTGGAGCATCCCAGTGAAGCCAGGACTGTCTTCAGGTACATGCAGTTCTGGATACATGATCTCCAAAAACCACTTGAACTCCTTTCACTGAAGCTTGGCACAGAGCTTCTTGTCTGCCACATCCCCAAGTGGTTCCAAGTGGGTGTGGGGATTGAGATGGTAGTAAAGCTCTTTTTCATATGTCATTATTTAGTTTTATTTTATTACATATCAGATAAAAAAACTTTTTTCTTAAAGCTTGCCTCCTTTCAAAATAATCAATTTATCTAGAACAAAAAACACGTGAAATTTATGTTCTGCTCAAAGAGAGTAGGTAACAATTTACCATCTTCAGAGGAGCTACAGGTTTGGGCTACAATAATAGCAAAATGTTATATGCTGCATCTGAGAACTGAAAGCCTTTACTCCCACTCTCATCTGGTGCACAGAGAATGGAGTGATAATACAGCTCTTTAAATTCATCCACCCACACCTCATCTGCACGGACACTCTTAGCCTGAGACTTTTTGCAGTAGGGAGCTCACTAGGGGAAAGTGTGGCCAATGTGAGCACAGGGGTGTGTCTCCAGGGTCCCACTGCACTACCCGATCCTAAAGGAGAATTCACATTTTTCTCTGCCCCAAACTTCCATTCCTGTATCATAAGACCTCAGATATTCAAAATATTTCTTACAGCAAAAAGGCTACCAGTCACTGTGGGAGATCTGGTGACATCGATGGGGAACCCCATCTTCAGCCACTCCTTCTCAGAACCATGTGCCACATGAACACCATCCTCCAGGGGAAATCTCCAATCTGGGTTTCTCTGGAGTAATCCGGGCACTCAAAGGTATTCCAGTTGTGGACAGAAAAGGGGGCCACATGCTGACCTGCCAAATTCTGAGGAGGTCTGCATAGCGGTGGCCATGCAAACTCAGAGACCAAAAGTAACTACAAAGGATGGTCTAAGATGAAAATCTATTTAACTAAAAGCAGCTTATGGCCAGTACTCCTGTCCTAGGCTGGATTCTTCCCTCAGAAATGTCCATCTTTACCTTAATTAAGCCTGTCTATTTTCTTTTTGCACCTAGGGCAACATACCTAATAAACAAGCCTTTGAAATGTCAAGGTAATTTCCCTTTTCCCCAGGAACAACAAACACATCAGAGCAGAGGCCACAAATCCCCTCACTGTTATTATTATTGTGTTGACTGTAACTATCCTGTACTCAACTGTATAAAAGAAGTTTGTGTGTATTGTTTTATTTTTCATCCAATCCCCAGAGGCTTCTCCCCTTTATCAAGCCCCCCTCCCTAATCTATCACCAATGAATTTCATATAACCCCCTTGCGCTCTCTCATGTTGAAACAGGGTGCAGCCAAGAGGGGGGCCCCAAAAAGGGATTTGGAATGGATGTTCAGAACTCAGGGTGTCCAGGGAATATTAGAAAGACATATAAGATGTCCTTACCACTTTACTCCCCCCACCCACAGGTGTAAGTTGGGGAAGGGACAAATGGAGCAGGGCCATTGAGAGCTGTTTTGCATAGCAACAGCTTTGCAGCTAACCTCTGGCATGATCATTTAACATATCTATAACATTTAACTGGCTGCACAGATATGTTAAATAGCTGTGGCCATGCTCTGATCCATAGGGATGGAAGTGACTTCAACCCAAGACATAACTGGAGGCAGGTCCCTTGATTTACAGCTCCTTCGTGGGAGCTTGGAGATGATTGGCTCCACACCATGGGGCTGTACCTGCCCAGACTCCCAAAGGAAGCCCAGTAAACTTGGAATAACACAGGAATGCTGGCAAGTGTAATTGATTGTAGGAGGAGTTGGAAATGGGGTTGCAAAGGAGGACTGACGCAGGGATTTAAAACCCAGACACTGCATCCATGTAAGAAGAAGGGGGAGTACCACGTGGCTTTGCCAGAGTGGGGACCCCTACAGCTATGTGAGAAGGAGAGGGAACCATGCAGCTGTGGCAGTGCAGACAGAGAGCCATGTGTTTTTGGACAGAGTGGGGACCCCCGCAGCTGGGGGTAGCAGAGAATCGCCACGTGGCTTTACATGGCTTTGTGGCACCTTCTCACAGTGCCAGAATCAGAGATCCTGACTGGATGGCAACACAGCTGATGGTACCAGTGGCCTGAAACATGGACGTGTGCTTCTTTTCCAGAGTTACGGACAGTACCCCAAATTAGGGCAAGGGGAGAAGGAAGCACTGTGGGCTTCTGTGGTTATCCTAAAAGACTTTGATATTTTAATGGTCACTACTTTAAGTCTATAGCTTTAAATAAATCTTTTCTTTCCTTTTCACAAGTCTCTGGTATTGAGAGATGTCTTTTCCTCTGGCAGCGGACAGATGAGCCCAGTAGGTGGTCAGGATGGTATTAGTTATGCTGTCCTTGTGGTGTGGGGAGGCCTGTTGTTCTGTAACAGTTTTTGGCATCCCTGGGTGGGCCAAATATTGCCCCCCTTGGACCTCTGTTCTGTAACAATGTGATTATAACATATAAAGTAAGGTACAAAACTGACATTTTGCAGAGCATTTCCCAATCTGTTGAGATATTGCTTCTTGGCAATTGTCATCAGTTTGCCTCAAATGAACTCATAGAAGTTCTCTACAGGTTTGAATGTTTCTTACCTTGACACCATTGATTACATCAATCATGAGGCACACCTCTACTGAGTCCTCTTTGTGGATCCTTTGCATCAGTGGCTCCGGCCACTCCTTGTACACTCACAGTGGCAAACCACAGAGGTCAGGATGTGGCACTTTGCTGCAGAAGCCCCTAGCAACCAGGCTGGCACCAAGCCCTCCTTCTTGTTGGCAGGGACACACCTTGGGCAACCCCCACAGCTCACTGGCCAGGCACCCCTTCGGGTGCTCTCCATCACTGTAGTCATCTACAAGGATAACTTCTAGCAGAATGTCTGGGAATGTGTAGAAGACATTGTAAACTGTCCCAGGGAGAGTTGACCAGGCTTAATCTCAAAATGCTATAACAGATATCCTGGGCAAATGATCATAATTGTATGTTTTGGTCTTTGAAAACTTTCTCTCCAACTAGGCAAGAATAACCCAATAGGCCTTGCTGCAGGAATTAAGAGCAGGAAGCAGTCATATTCCTTATCATGCTGGGTTTGCATTAACTTCCCAGGGCCAATGCCACAAAGGATCTATAAACAAATCCTGATAGGACACAAGGCAGTTGCATCACCATGGAAATGGGATACCATAAGCCCCATAAGTCACACACCGTGTTTCAAAGCTATTTTATAACAGTGGGTTCCCACCTTCTGGCAGGTGGTGTTGCAGCAAGATGCAGTCACTAAAATAGAAAGTAGATATTATCTGATGAAGCCATAGTAGAAAACAGAAATTATCTGTTACAGCCATACACTTTCCTCTTGCAAGCTACAGCCCCTCATTCTCTAGCTGCAGCTGCAGTCCCTCGCCCTGTGTACCCAGAGTGTCAGCAGCACAGGTGGCTGCAGCAGGACCAGCTTGTGCCAACTGGAGCATGCAGTGTGTGGGTCACGGGGATCCCTGTTGGTCCACCTTGGCTCCATGATGTCCCCACCTTGTGGCACTGGCTCCTAGCCAAGCCTGACAGCCCCAGTAGTGCCTCCCACAGTGCTGGAGCCCCAGTGGAAGGAGCCACCATGCTGAGCCCACCACTTGTGCTGAGTGTAGTGCCAGGAGGTGGTGTCGCAGCCCCAGAGGTAACTTGGTTTACATTAGGAATTAGGTCATGAGGATGGTGTCTTCGTCACACAATTAGTGCCCTTATAAGAAGGGGGTGAGGGGAAGAGAGACGGAGAGAGAACATTTGAAGCTAGGAAGTAGGATCTTACCAGGCACTTAATCTGCCAGGACCTGAATCTTGGATTTCCCAGCCTCCAGAAATGTGAGAAATAAACATCTGTTGTTTAAGCCACCTAGTCTATAGTATTTTGTTATAGCATCTCAAGATAACTAAAGCACAGGCCCCAGTATATCTGGGAATTGTTCCAGGAATCTGCATTTAACAAGCTCCCTGAGCAACTTGAGTCTTATAATTAGGACATGTCACTCAATGGAAATAGAAATAAACAATGATAATACCTTTAAAAATTATAGAAAAATCAAACATCAGCCGACTTCAGTAGCTTGAAAAAGCTAACATAAGGGCAGTCACACAGCTGTAAGTCAGTGTAAATACCACTGGACTTGCTCATATGCCTTTCAAAAAAAAATAGTCAACAGACATACTTCACGAAAACTCCCAAACATATTGAATTGGCCAAAAAGATTGTTTTTTTTTCCCCTCAAGATGGCTCTCATAGCACTTAGTTGTCTTTAACTTCATTTGAAGAAATTTTGTTAGGTTGTATTATGACAGCTGTCATATTAGTGTACATTAAAAAAACTTATGAAAATTGGTATATTTTTGTGTAGCCATTTTAATATTGAAGATAGAAGAAAATGTCCAACATTTTTGGCATATTATGCTTTATTATTTCAAGAAAGGTAAAAATGCAACTGAAATATAAAAAAAAGATTTGTGCAGTGTATGGAGAAGGTGCTGTGACTGATGAACATGGCAAAAGTAGTTTATGAAGTTTCATGCTAGAGACTTCTTACTGGACAATGCTCCATGATCTAGCAGACCAGTTGAAGTTGATAGAGATCAAATCAAGACACTGAGAACAAACAACATTCTACTACACAAGAAATAGCTGACATACCCAAAATATCCAAATCAATAAAGTTATGGGTGTAAATGAAAAATGTGTCTCTTATCTACAGGAAAAAAACATATGGATGCAATACAAACTGTGCTTTCTAGAAGTAGACTCTGTCCTGAGATTCTCTTGAGAGATTCCAAAGTAGGATGTACCTATATTGGAATGGTTTTGACTTGGCAAGTGGCAATTTCTTATGGTTCAATCTAATACCATTTCATCTGTTTTCAACACTTTAAAAAATAGTTGGAACTCTGTCTCTAATATACAAACTTTTTTTAAAGCACAATAAAAGGGTCGATGCTAAATATGTGATATCCAAAGCCAGAAAACAATGAATTAAAATATTTATAGGCCTGTGTGTGTTAGGGTTGTGAATCATTTACTAATGTACTGTGTGTTTTTCTGCAAATTCCACTTGGACAACCATATATTGCTGTGAAGCATCTTGTGCTTGAATGTTATGTAAACGCGTGCCCTTTAACAGTTAGAAAACTTGCAGGATTCAATTCAAAATGACCTAACCAACTAAATGGCAGTTTTAAAATCAGAGATGGTTCACAGTCAGATATGGATTTCCTTCTAAGTTTGTAAAATGTGACAAAATCCCATCCATTTCTTTTCAAATATGCAAGTGGGTTACTAAAGATACTTTTGCGGAGGAGGAAAACAATTTTTTTTCTCTACCATTCTATGTTTTTGGCTGAGAGTCCTCTGTAATAATAAGATATATTAATAGGAAAAAACTAAACAGAAGTTTAATCACATGTATAGCTACTGTATACATGGGAGAAAGTCAGAAAAACTAATTCCCAAAACAGCCCAAGCCTCCAACTTAAATACCATCTCCAGCTGAAGAAAAACGATGTTATGGTTGGGAGTCACTTATGGGAGATTACTAGGAAAAGCAGAGTAAATAAGGATATGGTTGTTGTGCATATTTAAGTCCTCGCCTTCTCAATAGATAACACTTTCTAGAATTTTAGTCATTCTTCTTTTCCAGGAACAGAGAGGATGACACCTTAGGAATGGAGATTCTCCTTATAAATTATTTTTTAAAGATTTTGTTTTTAGGGGAAATAGGGGGAGAAAGAGAGAGAGAAACATCAATGTGTGAGAGATGCATAGATCAATTGTCTCTCACATGCCCGCTACTGGGAACCTGTTCTGCAACTCAGTCATATGCCCTGACTGGGAATTGAACAGGTGACCCTTTGGTTTGCAGGCTGGTGCTCAGTCCACTGAGATTTGTTTCTGGGAATAGAGTTGCTGGCAGCATTGGCAGACTCACCCACAATGAGATGTCTCACTTCACCAAATGAGAAGTCTTCTAAACAAGAAAGTCCTGTGCCACAGCCACAGATCACCCCTCTGGTATGGAGGCAGCTGTTAGTTAGTTAGAGGACAGTGCTGTGGCTGTCCTTGGACTAGAGAAATGCATAAACACACAGCAGCTGGGCTGTAAGTTCTGTTCGGGCTCAGGCTGCGAAAGTCTTCTCACAGTTCTAACCCAGTAGTAGCACATGCACCAGATGCTCAATAATTATTTTGAAAATAAATGATGGAACAGTTTGCCAATTCTAAAAAAATGTAAATCCAAGTGCCTCTATTTACCATTAGATTTATCATTTAAAGTTACAACACAATAGGTATGCTACAATATTTATTTTGGAAAAAGGTAGAAATGAACATCAGAAATAAAATGAGGAAATGATTTAAAGATTTCAATTACCTATGCTTCCCCGATGATCTGAAGTCATAGCACCTACATCAGAATCAGCTTTTCTGTGTAACTGCATTTTGCAGCAGACCCCTGGCTTTTATTAGGAGTAGATTTATCTGCATTAGCAAACAAAGTAACATCACATTAACTTTTAGCTTGCTCTGCTTGTTTTCCCACACAACTCAGCTGGTCATAACTTCTCTAAAGATACAACATTCCTATTTCTGTAAATGTTGAGAGTTACAGTTCAATATTTTATTGAGGAATAACAGAAGATTTAGATACTCTAGCTACATTACATATTTACAGGACATGAATTAAGTAAATTGTGAATGTGACAATATCATTTCAAAAATTATAAGAAAATTATATTTTCTACTATCCCACTTAAAACTGTTAGCTTAAATGAAAAGAGGAATCATTTTTTTCTTAATGATGGAAACTTACAAATATTTAAAATGCTATTTCTTTTTAGCAGTTGGCCCAAGTTTTCCCTTGTCAGTTCTGTGGGTCACACCATGTCTGTTTGATGGGTAATATGAATTCACTGGGTTTGGAGATTTGAAGGTGTTAACTTTCTTTTTTTTTAATTAATTTTATTTAGTTATTTTTCAAGTACAGTTTTTTGTCTATTTTTCCCATCCCAGCCTCCCCTTCAGTCAGCATAATGCTTTCCAGTTCCATCCATGCTGTTGCAAAAGGTAGTAGCTCCTTCTTTCTCTCTGCAGCATAGAATTCCATTGTGTATATGTACCACAATTTTTTGATCTATTCATTCATTTGATGGGCACCTAGGTTGCTTCCAACTCTTGGCTATTGTAAATTGTGCTGCTATGAACATTGGGGTGCGTAGGTTCTTTGATATTGATGTTTTAGGTGTTAACTTTCTAAACCTCTCTCTTAGACAAATTCAATCAGTATAAAGAACACAATGAGGTGTGAAATTATGTTGCATTATGCAGCAAAGTAATTTATTCCTAGAAACACCTAAAGATGAACAAATACATTTCTGAGACATAAGAACATGTACTCTATATCGTAGGCTAAAATTAATTTAGCATGACCAATAAAGTTTCAAAATCATATTGGGAAAGTGTGCCTGTTTAGATGGCTTGGGTGTAATGCTTATGATGTTATGAGGGAATAGAGGATACTATGCAGAAAATAACAAAAAGGGACAGAAATCACGGTTTCATGGTAAAGAATGTATTGCCATGAATTTATTGATTTCCCTTTTTTCCCTGTCCTGGGGAGATTTTGCCATTCCATGTGTTCTTTTGTTTTAAAAATGCACTTATGGTACAGTTCAAACTTTTGATTATAAAAAAATAAACTAATTGGATTATAAAAATGTATCAAAGAACCTCTATAATTGCTTTGAAGAAAAGCGTGAACTCTTTTTGTCACTTGTCTCTGTTGAACAATAATATTAGGCTTCTTTATTTAGCACACAGCTTAGGAATTCATAACATCATTAATATTTGAAAGCATGTATCTTTAAGATTCTAAATCTTTTAATTTGGCTTTCACTTCCTAAAGGATAACATTAAGTCTGTTAAAATAAGAATCACACCAAGTATGAAAATATTAAATATAAGATATATGTGAGATATACTATATGCATATATATATCCTACAAGCTATATAAGATAAGCATATATGTCAGACATATGAGATATGCTTATGTGATATATTTAGCATGTATATATAATAGAAATATATAGTAGAATATAATATACATGTGATCTACTTATCATACATGTAATCTATTTAGCATACACATATGTAAATATACATAAGAATCACAAGTATGAAAAATGAATTTAGTATAAATATAAGCATTAATATATGTAATTAATAATAATTTAGTCTATTACAATGGGAACCATTTCCAATGTAAAATATTAATTGTAACATCTATATGAGGTATAATACACATATGTATCTTTAAGCTATACAAGCTATGCATACATGTAATATATTTATTATAAAGTATATAAAATAAGATATATACATAAAATGTGTATATATATGGTATATTTAGTATATATACATGTATGTGAACACATACACAACTTTGCTAAGTGTCTTAGGTGAACAAAACCCAGAATGAAGATTATCTCTTTATTAAAGCAGTTTAAAATTTTATCTGAAAATGTGCATAAACACCTAAATTGAGAATTGTGTGACAGGGCAACATTAATGCAAACAGTAATTATTATTAGAATAGGACATATTTTTCTTGATAAATTGTCATTGCTTATTCATATACCCATGGAAATATTACTAATGGGTCCTGGGTGGTGTGGCTTAGTGGATTGAGTTCTGGATTGTGAACCAAAGGGTACCTAGTTTGATTCTGAGTCAGGGCACATGCCTGGGTTGCCAGCCAGGTCTGCAGTAAAGGATGAGCAAAAGACAACTGCACACTGATATTTCTCTCCATCTCTTTCTCCCTCCCTTCCCCTTTCTTTAAAAATGAATAAATAAAATCTTTTAAAAAAGAAATATTACCAACAGAATACCCCTTTCCTAAGGACTGTAATGACCATGAATATTTTGGAAGTAATTTCTTATTTTATTTAACAAGAACAAAAAATCAAAGCAAAATAAAGACATGTTTTGTGACTTACAAACTGATGTGAAACCTCTCCAGCAAGCCCACCCTTCAAGTAAATGCAGGCTATCTGCTACTTTGGGGATGTCCTAACTACCAGGACAAGTACCAATCTTTATTCCTAAATGTCAGAATATATGAAGGATCATAAAAAGAGGGGGTCTTACAGCCTTCTAGGGCAATTTACTGTGTATATTCCCATAAACTCCTACAAGAAGGCAGCAAGAATGAAGGGAGAGAGAAACATTCTTCAATGCCGTCATTACATTCTAGGAAAAGCCAAGAAGCTACATGATTGTGGACTTGGGCTTAGAAGGGACGGGCCGTCCAGGAGGGGCCAAGTTGTCAAGAGTGTTCCTATTACATGGGTTGCTCTGAGACTGTGCGCCCAGCATGACAGTCAGGCGAGGAGAGACTGTCTTCAGTCAGAATCCTGATTTATGATGCACAGACTCGAGAAAGCACAAATGGAGCCGCAAGAGGTATTCTTGCTACCCTACTGTGCCTCACCATCATGAATAGAAGGTGAAGCCTCTCAAAGGAAATGATGGTGTGATTAGAGAAATGATGAAAACAGGGCAAATCAAAGGGAATGATATTGTTAAATATGCAGATAGTGCATAAAATGCATAGGAAACCCTTTTTTCCTAAATAAAAAGTTATTGTAAGATCCATCAAATGTTTAAATATAGGGTCTTCAAGAAGTTTTCCAGAAAGAAACCTGCTTTTCACATTTATTAATTCTAACAGTTTTCTGCTGGAGTCTTTAAGATTTTCCATCTATAAGATCATATGATCTGCAGAAATAGTTTCTTTCAGCATTTCTTGTAAGACAGGTGTGGTGGTGATGAACTCCCTTGACTTTTGTTTATTTGGGAAAGTCTGTTTTTCATTTCTGAAGGACAACTTTGCCAGATAAAATATTCTTGGTTTGCAGGGGTTTTTTTCTTTTGGTATTAAATCATTCCACTCCCTCCCGGCTTGCAAGATTTCTGTTAAAAAGAATATGCAGACAGCCTTCTGAATGTCCCCATGAATGTAAGGATTTTTTTCCTCTCTTGCTACTTTTAAGATGGCCTGCTTGTCTTTGATTTTAGACATTTTTAAAAAATGATGTTTCTTATAGAAGAACATTTTGTGTTGATATTCTGGGGAGATTTATGAACATCATGAAGTTGGATATTCAAATCTCTCCCCAGATTTAAGATGTCCTCAGCAATTATTTATTTAAATAAACTTTCTGTTGGCTTTTACACTTTCTTCTCCTTCTGGAACTCTAATAATGTATAGATGTTCTCTTAACAATATCCTTAGATAGTTTCTCTTAATGATATTTTTAGATTATCTCTCTTAATAGTAATTCATAGTTCATATAGGCTTTTTCACCCTTTTTCATTCTTTTGTCTTTTTCTTCTGTGACTACATAATTTCAAATGATCTGTATTCTGCTTCAAGGAGTGTTTCATCTGCTTGATTCTCTCTGAAATTGATGCTTCCTATTGCATTTGTTTATTTCTTCATTATAATCTTTAGCTCCAGAGTTTCTGTTACAGTTATTGTTTTTATGATTTCTATCTCTGTTAAACTCATTTTGTTCATGTGTTGTTTTTCTGATTTCACTGAATTGTCTTTCTGTATTTTCTTATAGCTCACTGAACTTTGTTAAAACAGACATTTTGAATTATTTATTGGGTAAACGATGGATCTCCATTTCTATGGAATCAGTTACTGAAATATTGTTGCATACCTTTTGTGGTATCTTGTTTCCTTGATTCTTCATCTTCCTTGAAGTCTTGCATTGCCAACTTCTCATTTGAAGAAGCAGTCACCTCCTCCAGTGTTTAATGACTATCTTGGGGAGATAAATACCTTCCTTCAATACTGTTAGGGGTCCTGAGGCTTTCTTAAATCCTTTCTATGGACATGCCTGCTTCATAGTTCTTATTCCTTCTTATGGGAAAACTCTTAAGATTGTATATATTTAATGAATCCTGCATAGTTAGTCCAGGTGCTGATGGTCTTCTGTTTGCTCACTTTTCAAGCATGTTATTGTTACATCACTGATCATATCATTATATATTTGGATGGGAAGTCTACTTTGTTCACTGAATGTGATCTCCTTTAAATTAGGCTTATGTATTCTTCATCTTTGTACTCTAATTCATGGACAATTACTGGTACACTGTAGCAGCTGCTCTATAATTATTGGTGGAGTATAAAAGTGAAAATTAAGAATTATAAATGGCCTCAAACTCACAGATGCATCATTTGGAGATTTTTCAGAAACTTATCTGTGACATATATTCATTACTAGTGTAGTACAAATTGATGTTAATTTTCTGGAATTCAATTTTGCAATATATTTCAAGAGCTTTGAACTGTTAGTATTCTTTGAGACATAGATTCTGCTTCTTTAATGTGGTCCTCAAAAGGAACTCATGGATGCCAACATAAACAAACCTTATTTTTCATTTGTAAGTTAAGGTTGCTCAAATCAAAATAAGTTAAGCAAAAAGTGGAAATGTAACACTGGAAAGAATTCTAAACTTCATATAATTGAAGAGAGAGTTGCAACACCCAGGGCCCAAGGTCCGGTAATTAGAACCAGAACATGCCTAGACTCCCCTGGACTTCATCTATCATTCTTATTTGCTAGTTTAACTTGACTTTATTCTTCAAACAGGTTTCCTCTCAAAGAAAAAAAAGATGACCCCCAGCAGCTGCAGATTCCCATGGTCTCTGCTTTAGCAACTCTAGAGGTAAAAGAGCATTTCTTATTCTTCTACCATCTCTCTATGAAACCAGAAAATGCCTTGGATTTATTTGCTTAGGTCATGAAATCATCCCTTGATGATTTCATTATAATCTTTAGCTCCAGAGTTTGACTATTCATTTGACTATTCATTGTTTGCAGGAGAGTGATAAAGTGTGTTGGTGAGCCAAGACAAAGATATCAGACAATCAAAAGGATAAACACATAAATAAAGCATATATGTACTGTAAGTCAGAGGATTAGTTCCAACACATGCACCATATTACAATATTAAATATGTTAAAACATATTTCTGGAGATAGAGATGGAATTAAATAATGTATCACCTGAAAATGGTAAAACACTTTACAATCATTAAAATGGACTTTACAGAATGTTTAAGGATATGAAAAGATGGTCAAAATAATATAGCAGAAACAAGACATAATTAAATTCTCTGTAGAGTATAGAACTATAGGTTATTTTCCTCTTAACAATTTTTTAGATTTTCTGAGTTTTTATACTGATTAATTTTGCCATACAAATATTTTTAGATACCTAATAAATATCAGGAAATACAATATACTGGCTGATGTTAGGGCTGTCAAATGGGAGTTTGTAGGTCTGGTAAAGAAGCAATATAGAATTCACATGATGGAAGAGTTACAATAGCATTTGTTTCACTGCCATTCTTCCCTGTAGGCCCAAAGCAGTGCTTGAAGCTTGGGGATTATAGGAATAATATATTTTTTGTTTCTCATTAGAATCTGTCATAGGAGTTTGTGGGTGTTGCCTGAAGCTCTTCTAGAATTGAACTTTGAGCTAAGTCATCTAAGAATTAATATTCTGCTGGTAACATGTTCAAAAGAAAGCCAAATTATCTAAGTTTTGACAGTGCATGTTGGGGCAAATTTTAAAACTCAAATAGATTGCATAGCTAGTGACAAAACACTCTTGGATTTCATTGCCAAGTGGGAATTTTATGAAGGTATGAATGTTCAGTTTATCTCATTTCTCCCTGGATTATACGTATATATAATCTGAGGTATAATTTTTTTTAATTTCATTTATTTATTTTTAGAGAGAGAGAGGAAAGGAAGAAGAAAGGGAGAGAAACATCAATGTGTGGTTGCCTGTCATGTGGCCACCACTGGGGGACTTGGCCTGCAACCCAGGCATGTGCCCTGACTGGGAATCGAACTGGCGACCCTTTGGTTCGCAGCCTGTGCTCAATCCACTGAGCTACGCCAGCCAGGGCATGAGGTATAATTTACAAATAAAAATTGTGTATATTTAAGGTATACAATGTAATGGTTTGATATGCATATAAATTGTGAAAATATTACCACAATCAACTGATTAATGCATTCATCACCTCACATAGTTACTACTTCTTGTGTGTGGTGAGAACAGCTATGATCTAGTCTCTTAGCAAATTTCAAATACACAGTATAGTATTAGGAACTGTAGTAACTATGTTCTACATTAGGTCCCAGAACTTATTCATGTTATCATTGAAAATCTTTATCCTTTGGCCAACATCTCTCCATTTTCCCTATCTCCCAGCCCCTAGCAAACCCATTATATATAAGTGAAATTATATAGTACTTGCTTTGTCAAGTGTACCAAGAATGCATAATGGAAAAAAGATAGGCTCTTCAATTAATAATGTTGGGCAAACAGATTATTGGCATGCAAAAGAATTAAATTAGACCTTCATCTTACACAATATACAAAAATTAACTCAAAACAGGTTAGAGTCTTAAATTCAAGACCTGAAACCATAAAACTCCTAGAAGAAAACATAGGGGAAAACTCCTTGACGTTGCTCTTAGCAATGAATTTTCTGGACATGACACCAAAAGCTCAGGCACCAAGAGCAAAAATCAATAAGTGGGATGACATCAAACTAAAAAGCTTCTGTATGACAAAGGAAATTATCAACAAATTGAAAAGGTAATCTACATAATGAGATAAAATATCTGCAAAACATATATCAGACAAGCAATGAACATTTTAAATGTCAAGCCCTAATTTATGAGAGTCTTTTGTATTTTCCACTGGGAGAGCTAATATAAAACCCTATAGGAGAACACCATAGGCAAAAGGTATGAAAGCAGGTCAAAGAAATCAAGTTACTCTTCAGGCAAACTCAAGAGAGAACTGATGGAGTTATTAATAGATCCCCTAACTGTAAAATACTGATTGTAACTCTGCAACCACAAGAAATTCAAATTTCTTGACATTGCTCTCTCCATGAATTGCAGTGACTTTTATGGAAGGAAGATATTAAGTTTCTTAAGTATCTAGCTGAAAGTTTTTTGAAGCTATGAAAGTAAGTCTTAGTCATAAACATGTCTTATTTCACTTATACTTGGCAGAAATCCCAAGTATAAGTGAACAAATGAATGTCATAAAGCTGGGAGAGAATTTAGTGAGAAGGAGTGCCTATGTGTTTATGTTGAAACTAAAGTTTTCTTTTTATTTTCATGAGTATTTAAATAATGTTGATAGCTTGTGAAATTTCTTCTTGGGTCACTGAGAATAGTGAGAAAATGTCCCAAACACAGACAAATGAGAACCGTTCTTAGACATCTGCTTTTCAACTCTACTTTAAAGATGAAAGAGATAGTGGGATTCAGGTTGAGATATTTACTACCTCAACTCAGTGGACAATGGCCACTCCTCTACAACACTTTGGGCTATAAAGATCTACTATAAGAGAAAATGAAATACATCTCAATAACTTTGTAGGGAAAATTGTTCAGTCTTAACTTTAAACTGTTTTGATCTGAGTTCCCTTTAAAGTAAAGCCGCCACTGGTCCATGTATGATGTTTTGAAAATTATCTTTCCTTGTCCTGATTTACTGATCTTTGGCCACAAATTGCACTGTGGCCAAACACTCCAACACACCTGTAAACTTGGAGTGTATCTCCAAGACAGAACAAAAACGAAAACAAAAATCGAAAGAAAAATGCAAACTAAAGTATCCACTCTTCATCTATCTTTACAATCTTGGCTTGTCTGAGAGCCTCCTTGCTTTCATGGCACATGACCTGTCCTATCTCCCAACTTTTGAAATCTGTTGCCACTTTTTAATCATATTGACCTCATCCATCTCATCAATAGTTAGGTTGTTCAATTTGTTTTATAAATTTCAACAATCACCGTCTCTCGTTGCATGATACCTTGAAAACCAGTTTTTCCCATTTTTTTAGTTGTTTTATGTGAAAAGGTAAATTCAGTCCTTATTAATATCTTGGCTAGAACTATGGTGACATTTAAAATATATCATCTTTTATCTCCTTCATGTCACCCAAAAGTCAAGCTGGTCAGTTCTCTGGGGATCACCTCTTCTTTCTAAAGCTCTTAATTAAGTCTGAGTTCAACCCACCTCCAACAGGAGAGCAGCATCCTATTCACTGACTGTCCCACCACTTATATCCCCCTTTGCCAACCTGCCATTAACAATATGGCCCCAATCAACCATCCTAGCCCTTATGCCTGCAGTCATAGTGGAAGCAGTAACTATGGAGGATATACTTTGGGACAAATAAATGTCTTTAAGAAATTTGGGTTGGTTCTACTTATGCAAAGCCAGGTGGAACATGGAGGAAATGGTGTGAAGAATTTGGGCCAAGAAAATACCAGAGCTTCTATTCACTGAGTACTAGATATATAGTTTTTGAGTTTGATATGTGTGGAATCACCTAAATGCTCCATTTGTAGCTCAGTGTGAGCACAGATCAAGCCTCAAATTCTCCTGGTGCCTGTTTATAATACAGTGCTTACTGAACATAATGTCTTTACTTATTTTGATTTTTTAATTCATATTTAAATAACATAAGCTTAAGAATGGGGAATGAGGTGGGGGAGAGCCAAATATGTAATTTTATATGAGTAAAAGCACTTGAAATCAACCATCCCAGGGCATGAACTTGCATATAAAACTGGCATCTACAACTTGCCATGACAAACATATGCCAATTCTTACTTGACTATATGTTTCTTAAGCATATGTTATAGAAATTCTTTTTTTTATTAAACTTACATTTATTCTCAGCATACCCAATTCTGTGACAAGCAGGCTTCAGCTCTGGTCATTCTGGCTCTTGTGGGCAATGTGTTCCCACAGCTACCTACAGCTCTACCTCTTGAATTCCACCTGTGTGTACACCTTGGTGGATCTATGGTACCTGCCTTTTGGGGGATGGTAGTTGGAGAGCAGTAGTGTGTAATCCGACCCTTCTCTCTCAAAGGGGAACAGACTGGGGTCCTGCTTGATGGGTTCCACATGGAACTCCTGGGATGGAAGTTGTAGCTCCTGCAGAGCTTCCTGCTGGGCCTCAAGCATGCACTTGAAGACTTCCCTCTCCATCTTATGCTCTCACTGAGTGTACAGAAGCAAAGCTCTTCAGGAGCAAAGCTCTCTACTCAACCTCCTCAAAGGAAAGCAATACCTGAAGTCACTATCTTACTTTATACAAGAACCTCACAGGCATAATAAAATCTTCAATGGGAACTAAATTCTGTCTAGCCTTTATAGTCATCCAATCCTCTTTTTCAAAGGGTCCTTTGCAGCTGGGTCTTTTTTAAGGATCTGTCTCCTTTTTTCACACAAGTTCATCTCTAATGGGAATGAGTTCCCAAAAAGACAACAAGCTCACTGGTACGTGTCTCTAATTTGTGTTTGCCATGTTCCCAGATGTCAGCATGGCCAGCACAGAGCACATGGTAGCTCCCAGCACCATGGTGGCCTTGGCCTCTAAGGCAGCCAACCAGCTGCTTCTAGGTACAAACCTCAGCAGTCCAGCCCATGATGCTCCATGCTACAGTCCAAGTTATTTTTAATATTGTGTTTGTGATGCTTAGGGCATTGGAAACCATGTTTTGCAGGATCCATGAATGCTAAATGAAAGTAATAAGCAGCCCTCTCATTTTTGTGGCCTCCAAAAAACTAAAGGGATTTTCAAGCAGTATGTACTCATATACTAATACTTCATAAATTCATTAGTTTACTCTCACATGGAAGTATTAGAACAACCAGTGAACATTTGGTAGATTCAGCTTCTGCTTTTTTCATGGGCTCTCTCTACCAAAAACTTTTTAGTAACAAAATCACTCAGGTGGAGACAGCATATTCTAAGGCTTTAGGCTAATGTTGGTTCCTAAGCATCCTTCAAGTCTACTTCAAATATGTCCTGATGAATTGATGGGGAATATGTAGACACAGAGATTAGCCAGTCTGATCTCCACAGAATAGGAGTGAGTCCACTCCAAAGCTTGGCCCATTCCTAACTGCACCAGGTACAGTGGGGGACTTCTACCAGTCTGCTCTGGTTTTGTCTGGGAAACTTGCACTCACTCATCAGTGGAAGACATATCATAATGTTTAACTTGTCTTATATATGGGATAAATGAGAAAGCCCAAAGAACTAGAACTACAGGATATCATTTTCATGATTAGTAAGCACATTCCTTTTTTAAAAATTTTATTTACTTATTTTTCAAGCACAGTTTTCTTTCTATTTCTCCCATCCCAGCCCCCCTGCCCCATACTCCCCACCTCCCTCCCATTTCCACCCCCTTAGTTCTTGTCCTTGTGTCTTTCATACATGTTCCTCCAAATCCCTCCCCCTTTTTCCCCCTAAATTTCCATTCCCTCTCCCCTCTGGTCACTGTCCCCTTGTTCTCTATTTCAGTGTCTTTGTTTTTATTCTGCTTGCTTGTTTGTTTTGTTGTTTAGCTTCCTGTTAAAGGTGAGATCATATGGTATTTGTCTTTCAACACCTGGCCTATTTCACTCAGCATAATGCTTTCCAGTTCCATCCATGTTGTTGCAAAGGGTAGGAGCTCCTTCTTTCTCTCTGCTGCATAGAATTCCATTGTGTACATGTACCACGATTTTTTGATCCATTCATTTACTGACAGGCACCTAGGTTGCTTCCAGCTCTTGGCTATTGTAAATTGTACTGCTATGAACATGGGGTGCATAGGCTCTTTTGGATTGGTGTTTTAGGACTCTTAGGATATAATCCTAGCAGTGGAATTGCTGGGTCAAAAGGCAGGTCAATTTTTATTTTTCTGAGAAAATTCCATACTGTTTTCCATAATGGTTGTACCTGTCTGCAATCCCACCAACAGTGAACTAAGGACCCCTTTTCCCCACAACTTCTCCAACATTTGTTGTTTGTTGCTTTGTTTATGATAGCCATCCTGACCAGTGTAAAGTGGTATCTCATTGTGGTTTTAATTTGCATCTCTCTGATGGCTAATGATATTGAGCATCTCTTCATGTGTCTCTGGATCTTCTGTATGTCCTCCTTGGAGAAGTGTCTGTTCAAGTCCTTTTCCCATTTTTTAATTGGGTTGGTTGTCTTCTTAGAGTGGAGTCGTGTAAGTTCTTTGTATATTTTGGAGATTAAACCTTTGTGGTATCATTGGCAAATATGCTTTCCCATACAGTTGCTTGTCTTACTAGTTTAATATTGTTTTCTTTAGCCATGCAGAAGCTTTTTATTTTGATGAGATCCCATTTGTTTATTCTTTCCTTTATATTCCTTGCTCTAGGGGACATATCAGTAAATATGCTGCTGCGTGAAATATCTGAGATTTTCTTGCCAATGTTCTCCTCTAGAACTTTAATGGTATCAAGGCTTATATTTAAGTCTTTTATCCCCCTTGAATTTCTTTTGGTGTATGCTGTAAGTCAGTGCTCAAGTTTCATTTTTTTAATTTTTTTATTGATTATGCTGTTACAGTTGTTCTATTCCCCCCTTCATTCCCCTCCACCCTACCCACCCCCGTCCCCACCATTACCCCCCCTTTAGTTTATGTCCATGTGTCTCAAGTTCTTTAGATTCTGTATTTCCCCTACTATTCTTACCCTCCCCCTATCTATTTTCTATCTACTGTCTCTGCTACTTATTTTCTGTACCTTCTCCCCTCTTCTCCTCCTCCCACTCCCCTGTTGCTAACCCTCCTTGAGATCTTCATTTCTATGTTTCCACTCCTGATCTAGCTGTCCTTTTAGTTTGCTTTTGTTTTAGGTTTTGTTGTTAGTAACTGTGAGTTTGTTGTCCTTTCACTGTTCATGTTTCTTTAACTTCTTTTTCTTAGATAAGTCCCTTTAACATTTCATATAATAAGGGCTTAGTGATGATGAACTCCTTGAATTTGATCTTATCTGAGAAGCACTTTATCTGTCCTTCCATTCTAAATGAAAGTTTTGCTGGATAGAGCAGTCTTGGTTGTAGGTCTTTGGATTTCATGACTTGGAATACCTCTTTCCAGACCCTTCTTGCCTGTAAGGTCTCTTTTGAGAAATCTGCTGACAGTCTGATGGGGACTCCTTTGTAGATGACTGTCCCCTTAGCTCTTGCTGCTTCTAGGATTCTCTGCTTCATTTTAATCTTGGCTAATGTAATTACGATGTGCCTTGGTGTGTTCCTTCTTGGGTCCAACTTCTTTGGGACTCTCTGAGCTTCCTGGATTTCCTGGAAGTCTATTTCCTTTGCCAGATTGGGGGAAATTCTCCTTTATTATTTGTTCAAATAAGTTTTCCACTGGTGGCTGTGCCTTTCCCCCTTCTGGTACCCCTATAATTCGGATGTTGGAGCATTTAAAGATGTCCTGGAGGTTCCTAAGACTCTCCTCATTTCTTTGAATTCTTGCTTCTTGACTCTTTTCTGTTTGGCAATTATTTGCTTTCTTCTGGTCCACTTCATTGATTTGAGTCCCAGTTTCCTTTTCATTGCTATTGGTTTCTTGTGCAATTCCATTCATTTCAATTAGTTTCGCCTTCATATATTTGTCTAATTTGTGGGTATAATCAACCAGTTCTGTGAGGATCCTGATCACCAGTGTTTTAAACTGTGTGTCTGAGAGTTTTACTATTTCTTCATTGCTTAGATTTATAGGCTCTGGGGCTTTGAGATCTTCTTGAGACATTTTTGGTCTGTTCGTGCCCTTTAAGTGTGAGGAGAGGAGCCTTGGACTCCCAGGTCGCTGGGTTGTGACACTGTATGTGGGGGCGTGGTCAGAGCGGGGAAATGGCAACCCCCTCTGCTGTTTGTTGCTGCTGGGTGAGGGGCAGAGGCTTAGGTGGTTCACCTGGGCCAGGCCAGTCAGAGTCGCTGGGTTATGAGGCTGTATGTGGAGGTGGGGTCAGAGCAGGGAAATGGCGGCGCCCTCCCTGCTGCTTGCTGCGGGGACTGGCTGTGTCCCGGTCCAATTGCCCACTCCCTCGCTTGTCTATCCCCAAACCAATGTGCAACCACAGTCAACCTGCAGCCCTGCTCCCTCCCTGTTTCCCTGTGGTTGCTCCTTTGGTCGCTTGCTTGGTCGCTTACTAGGTCCAAACATGCACCTGGATGCCCTGCACCTGAGTTCGTCTGACCGAGTTTTCCTATGTAACCCTGCTCCACCAGCTGCTGGTTTCACCCCTTACCGGTCAGGCTGAAGAATTTGTTGTTAACAGACTTCTGAAAAGTTCAATTTTCTGTGTTCTGGCTATGTTTTCTGTTGCTAATATTTAGTTGTCTCTAAACTTGGTTGTGTGAGAAGGTACGGCTTATCCATCTATGCCTCCATCTTGGCGGAAGTCTCAAGTTTCTTTTTTTTTTTTTGCAGGTAGCTGTCCAGTTCTCCCAACACCATTTGTTAAAGAGGCTATCTTTACTTCATTTTATGTTACTGCCCCCTTTGTCAAATATTAATTGACTGTACAGGGTTGGGTTTATTTCTGGGCTCTCTGTTCTGTTCCATTGGTCTATGTGCCTGTTTTTATGCCAGTACCAGGCTGTTTTGATTACAGTGGCCTTATAATACAATTTGATATCAGGTATTGTGATTCCTCCTACTTTGTTCTTCTTCCTCAAAATAGCAGCTTCTATTTGGGCTCACTTATGGTTCCATATAAATTTTTGAAGTGTTTGTTCTATATCTCTGAAATATGTCATTGGTATTTTAATAGGTATTGCATTGAATCTGTATATTGCTTTGGGTAGTATGGACATTTTGATGATGTTATTTCTTCCAATCCATGAACACAGTATATGTTTCCATTTGTTTGTGTCTTCTTTGATTTCTTTCTTCAGTGCTGTGTAGTTTTCTGCATACAGGTCTTTTGCCTCCTCGGTTAGGTTTATTCCCAGATATTTTATTTTTCTTTTTGCTATATCGAATGGGATTTTTCCTTGATTTCTGCTTCTGCTGTTTCGTTATTGGTATACAAAAATGCCTTTGATTTCTGGATATTGACTTTGTAACCCGCTGTCTTGCCAAATTCATTAATTAGTTTGAGCAGTTTTTTGTTAGAGTCTATAGGATTTTCCATGTACACTATCATGTCATCTGCAAACAGTGACAGTTTTGTTTCCTCCTTTCCTATTTGGATGCCTTTTATTTCCTTTTCTTGCCTGATCGCTGTGGCTAAAACTTCCAATACTATATTGAATAGAAGTGGTGAAAGTGGACATCCTTGTCTTGTTCCTGATCTTAGTGGAAAAAAAAATGACAGACCAACAAGAAAAAAAAAAAAAAAGAGAAGTATTGTGCTTTGAATTTACCTAATAAAAATAACTGTATGTTTATTAAAAAGT
This sequence comes from Artibeus jamaicensis, assembly GCF_021234435.1. Lineage (NCBI taxonomy): Eukaryota > Metazoa > Chordata > Mammalia > Chiroptera > Phyllostomidae > Artibeus > Artibeus jamaicensis. The sequence goes on along the minus strand of NW_026522028.1, from coordinate 551,990 downwards.
TAAAAAAAAAAGAAAAGCTTTTAATTTTTGCCCATTGAGTATGATGTTGGCTGTAGGTCTCTCATAAATGGCCTTTATTATATTGAGGAATGCTCCCTCTATTCCCATTTTGCTGAGTGTTTTTATTATAAATGGGTGTCGTATTTTATCAAAAACTTTTTCCGCATCTATTGATATAATAATGTGGTTTTTGTCTTTGCTTTTGTTTATGTGATGAATTACATTTACTGATTTCCAAATGTTGAACCATCCTTGCATCCCTGGGATGAATCCCACTTGGTCATGCTGTATGATCTTATTGATATATTGTTGGATGCAATTTGCCAATATTTTGTTGAGGATTTTGGCATCTATGTTCATCAGCGATATTGGCCTGAAGTTTTCTTTCTTTGTTGTATCTCTATCTGGTTTTGGAATTAGGATGATGCTGGCTTCATAAAAAGAGTTTGGGAGTTTTCCATCCTTCTGGATTTTTTGGAAAAGTCTGTGGAGAATAGGGGTTAGCTCTTCCTTAAATGCTTTGTAGAATTCTCCTGTGAACCCATCTGGTCCGGGGCTTTTGTGTGATGAGAGTTTTTTGATTAGTGCTTCAATTTCATTTGTTGTTATTGGTCTATTCAGGTTTTCTGCTTCTTTTTTATTGAGTTTTGGAAGATCATATTTTTCTAGAAATGTGTCCATTTCCCCTAGGTTCTCAAATTTCTTGGCATACAGTTCTTCATAGTAATTTCTTACAATCCTTTCTATTTCTGTGTTATCAGTTGTAATCTCTCCTCTTTCATTTCTGATTGTGTTTATTTGTGTCCTCTCTCTTCTTTTCTTGATGAGCCTACTTAAAGGCTTGTCTATTTTGTTTATCTTCTCAAAGAACCAACTCCTGGATTCATTGATCCTTAAAATTGTGCTTTAGTTTCTATGTCATTTAGTTCTGCTCTGATATTGGTTATTTCCTTCCTTCTACTTGCTCTGGGCTGTCTTTGTTGTTGTTCCTCGAGTTCTTGCAGTTATAGGCTTAGGTTGTTTGTTTGAAATGTTTCTATCTTCTTTAGGTAGGCCTGTATTGCTATAAACTTCCCTCTCAGGACTGCCTTGGCTGTGTCCCATAAATTTTGGGTTGTTGTAAATTCATTTTCATTTGTTTCCAGGAACTTTTTGATTTCTTCCCTAATTTTATTCTTGACCCATTCATTGTTTAATAGCATACCATTCAGTCTCCATGATTTTTGGTGTTTTAGGTTTTTTCTTTTGGGGTTGGTTTCCAATTTCAGTCCCTTGTGGTCAGAGAAAATGCTTTGTACGATTTCAATTTTCTTGAATTTGTTGAGGCTTTTTTTGTGCTGATAGGATGCACATTTCTGTAATAAGAGAGAAATATGCCTCTCTGCAATGGACAAGTAAATATTTATTTTCTAGTCTTTTACTGTGTTCCCGTGTCCAGCATGTTTATAGATGACAAGATTGAGCTCAGGTGTGTCAGCTTTGTATCATAAATATCACAAAAGCCAGCATCAGGACTGCTGTAACTACACTGGCTGGCTGGCTAGTGCTTGTGAGGCAAGGCTAAGGGCCTGCCTTGGACATCATTCATGTTTCATGTTGTACCATTTAGAAAAGGGAAGCCAGAAGTACAGAGACATTTTAAAGACCATTTGAGATTGCAAACATATAGGAAGAGGAATGCACTCTGCTGTGAATTATAAGAGCCATTTATCCTTTAAAATTTTCCACAGCATTTATGAGAGGGCAGTAAGAAGAGAGGGCAGGAAAGGGACACAGCTTATTCAGCAGCAGACTTCAGCATAAATAGGGAAACACCATTGCTGTCTCTGAAGATGGCTCTGGTAAGTCATCAACTTAGGTACAGAGCTTTCTTTGGTCTAGCAAATAAAACCATGCTGGTCCATTATAGAATTAAAGTAAGATGTTGTGATGCCACTTGAAATTGTGGAAGTACTTCGGTCTTTTTTTTTTAAGCTGTAGTCTTTCTCAGCATTTTAGAGAGTATAAAAAGCAAAAGGTACTACTATTAGCTGATTAAGAAAAATTGCCATCTCTGGTGTGGTGTGTAAGTGAGGCACATATTGTCTGTGAGGTGAGAGTGTGAGAAGAGGAAAATTAAAGTCATAGAGGCATAAAAAAAGGAGTTCTATTAAATGACACAAAAGATAGCTTAGAAGTGTAGCTTTTTTTGTGTGTGTGTAAGCATGTCATCTGTATGTACTATCAAAATGCAAAGGAGATTCACATATCTATCCATGCAGAAATCAGGAGCAGGACTTCTGGCCAAGATTGGAGGCATAGGTAAACGCAATGTTCCTCCTCGCACAACTAAAAGGACAACAATTTAAAAATAAAAACAACCAGAACTGATAAAAAAATCAAACTGTATGGGAGTCTGACAGCCAAGGAGTTAAAGAGGAAACATTCATCCAGACCAGTAGGAGAGGTAGAGATGCGCAGCCAGCAGAGAGGACTCACAGCAAGGCAGTGGCTGGAGGACTGGGGCAGGCTAGGTGGCGGCTGGTGGAGCAGAGGGTCCCACATTCACATGCAGATATACCAGGAGGAACAACTGTACAGTGAAACAGACAGTGTAACCCAGGGCTCCAGCGCGGGGAAATATAGCCTTACAACACTGATTGAAAACACCTGTAGGGGTTGAGTCAGCAGTGGGAGAAACTCCCAGACTCACAAGAAAGTTCGTTGGAGAGACCAAGATGGTCCTAGAATGTAGACAAGCCCACGGGAATTAGCACCAGAGGGCCCACTTTGCTTGTGGGTAGTGGGGGAAGTGACTGAAATCTGGCAAAGAGCCAAGAAAACACCATTGTTCCCTCTTGGATCCCTTCCCCACATATAGCATTACAACAGAGTGAGGTGGGTTACCCTGCCCTGATGAACACCTAATCCTCCACCCCTTACTAAGTATCAGACACACTGAGAAAAACAATGGCCTAAATGAAAGAACAGATCAAAGCTGCAGAAAAAATACAACTAAGCAATGAAGAGATAGCCAACTTATCAGATGCAGAGTTCAAACCACTGGTAATCAGGATGCTCACAGAGCTGGTTGAATTTGGTCTCAAATTAGATGAAAAATAAAAGCTATGCTAAGTGAAATAAAGAAAAAATGTACAGGAAACTAATAGTGATGAGAAAGAAACTGGGACTTAAATCAATAGTATGGACCAGAAGGAAGAAACAAACAACCAAACAGAAAAGAATGAAGAAACAAGAATTCAAAAAATGAGGAGAGGCTTAGGAATCTCCAAGACATCTTTGAACATTCCAACATCTGAATTATAGGGGTACCAGAAGGAGAAGAGGAAGAGCAACAAATTGAAAACATTTGAACAGATAATGAAGGAGAACTTCCCCAATCTGGCAAAGGAAATAGACTTCCAGGAAGTCCAGGAAGCTCAGAGAGCCCCAAAGAAGTTGGACCCAAGGAGGGACACACGAAGGCACATCATAATTATATTAGTTAAGATTAAAAATAAGGAGAGAATCTTAGAAGCAGCAAGAGAAAAGAAGACAGTTACCTTCAAGGGAGTTCCCATCAGACTGTCAGCTGATTTCTCAAAAGAGACCTTGCAGGCAAAGAGGGGCTGGAAAGAAGTATTCCAAGTCATGAAATGCAAGGACCTACAACCAAGATTGCTCTATCCAGCAAAGCTTTCATATAGAATGGAAGGGCAGATAAAGTGCTTCTCAGATAAAGTCAAGCTAAAGGAGTTCATCATCATCAAGCCCTTATTATATGAAATGTTAAAGGGACTTAGCTAAGAAAAAGAAGATAAAAAATATGAACAGTAAAAATGACAACCAACTGACAGTTAACAACCACACCTAAAACAAAAACAAAAACAAACTAAGAAAACAAGTAGAACAGGAGCAGAACCACAGAAATGGAAATGACATGGAGGGTTATCAACAGAGGAGTGGGAAGGGGAGAAAGGGGGAAAAGGTACAGGGAATAAGTAGCATAAATGATAGGTAGAAAATAGACAGGGGGAGGTTAAGAATAGTTTAGGAGATGTAGAAGCCAAAGAACTTATATGTATAACCCATGGACTTGAACTAAAGGTGGGGGATGTGGGTGGGATGGGGTGTGCAAGGTGGAGGGGAGTGAAGGGGGGAAATGGTACAACTGTAATAGCATAATCAATAAAATATATTTTAAAAATTGTTTTAAAAAGAAAGAAATCAGGAGGACAGTATAACAGCAAAAGGAAATAATTGAGAAAAAATTTTAGAAGCCAAAAAATTTAATAAATATTTTAAAGAATTGTACAGAGATTTTTTTATATCTTGGCACTACTGGGCCTGCTGATTTAATCGATGCTAATCACTGAAGGTTGCTATGCAATACATATCCTGGTGCCAGTCCAGTGATTCTATTATTCTTTGTAAAGTGCCTATCTCTGCTTTCTGAGACTGTCACATTTTGTTGTTCAAGGATGCAATTATACTGTTTTTTTGTTTGTTTTTTTTGTTTTGTTTTGTTTTTTTCCCTTCTCATATATTTTTAATTATGTGCAATTATACTGTTTTTGTTTTCATTTTTGTTTTTACTGTTTAAGGTTGTGATATCTCTATGTACTTTTCTTGAGAATTAAATATGTGTATTCTTGTCAAAAGTGGACCCTGAAGTCCTTCAAAAAGAAGATAACATAGAAAAATGCCAATATTAGAGGTAGTTTTCAGTAAGCCAACAGGGGAAATGGGGATTAACACTGGTGCTAGTGCAATTTATGTGCAGAACACTTCCTGACACATGTCCCTGGCATTCTCCAAAGTCACATGGTCTCCAGGGAACAAACTCTATTACTGAGTGCATTTCAAAGAGCATAGAACAGAAATCTAAATGAATATATGCAAAACTAACTCTGAAATTGCACTTTTATATTGAGGATCACCTCATCCTTTTCATAATACTACACTCATATTTCTTTACGACATATCTCACCAAATGAAGGTCAACTCCCCGAGTTTTGTGGTTTTACTCTTGTGCATCTCCAGTACTGGTAGTGTATCTTCCATACACAGTCTGAGGTGTATAACTGTTGGGAACCAAGTTTACCCAGTGCAATTATACTGGCATACATTTAGTGCAAACATGTTTTTATTTCAGCTTTGCTGTGTACATTCTTATTAGACATAAAACTTTCTTTCTCAAAATATTTTAACTTTGAACATTAATTTTCTAAATAAACTAGAATAAATTTTATATTTGAATGAAATTACTGTAAGTAACCTAATCTATGCATAGGAATGTTTGTACTTCTAGTTTCACCTTAAACACATAAAGAACTTGGAAGTCGTTACTCCCACCCTTGTAAAAATAAGATTGAAAAACTAAAAATTATTGACTTTTTTCTCAGACCCATCAGAGAACTAAGGTCACAGGGCAAATTGCTATCCCCCCATCCCCAATCAGAAGAGACAAGCACATCCAGAGAGACACAGCTAAGATCTGTTTACCTGGAATAGATGTTGGTGGAACCATTAACTGATATGAACATGTAAAAAGTAACTTTAAATGCATAGTTGGAGACTGGGTGTAGATTAGCATAAGAGTGAGAAATTCTTAGATGGCCACAGTCTAAGGTAGACCTCTATACTTTTGTGGGCTTTATCTCCAGGAACCTTGCCAGGTTCTCATAATGAAACCTGGGGAAGATTCCTTTACTGTTCTGGCAAGGAAAATGGAAGAGTAACCATTGTGAAATATGTTCCGAGCCTTCTCTATCACAAAATTCTCACATTCCAGTCTCCTCTAGTCTTCCTGTTTTATAGAAGAGAGTTGGGGGACATAGTCAACAAGATTTAGGGCTTCAAGAAAATAGACTGTGATATTGGAGCTGGGGGAGGCAATATGGAATTGGAGTAGGAGGGGCTATATAGCACTGGAGAAATTCTTGTGGAGGCCACAATATACAGGGCCACTAAAAAACTGAGATTTAATCAGAAAATTGTAGAATGTGCTCTCATTCACATATTTTACCATGTCACCTACAGGGCCCCAGTACTATAGCACTGGATGAGAGTTGAAAGAGATGAAGGATACTTTGGGAAACTTAAGAGGAGGGAAAAAAAAAACAGGGACACTAGAGGAGTTTGAAATCTCTGGCATGTATAGCTACACCAAACATTAAATACTGGCAAACTCTTAGAAAGATTAACATAAATATGCACGCTAAACACCTGTTTACCTCAGTGCTTATTACCTAATATAACATATCCAGCTTTCAACACAAATTAAAAGGCATGCCAAAAGGCAAGGGAAAACAGCTCAATGGAGGGGAAAAAACAAGTATCAGAATCAGATTTAGATATGATACAGATGTTGGAATTATTAGGAGGGAAATTTAAAATATCTATGATTAATAATTTAAAGGGTCTAGTGGGAAAAATGGCAATATGAAAGTATAATATAGGTGGGTAGAGAAAGCAAAGTGTTAGAAATGCTAAGAATCAAAAGTATATGCTAGAAATTTAAAAAATGCAATATCAAAAATGAAGCAACCCTTCAATGGCTTATCGGTAGATATTGTACACTTCTCAAACTTATATGAAAAGAGAAGAAATAACAAACAGAATAGAACATCCAAGAATAGGGGTACAATGTCAAAAGGTATAAATTATATGTAATTGGAATATCAGAAGCAGAAGAGAAAGAATACAACAAAAGAAATGTTTGAAGTATTCATGGCCTGGAATTTCCCAAAGTTATTGACAGACACCAAAACACAGATTTTAGAAACTCAGAGAAGACAAATCAGGATAAATACCAAAAACAAAAGAAAACAACAACTAAGAAGCCACACCTATTCATATCACATCAAAACTGCATAAAAGCAAAAGCAAATAAAAACATCTTGAAAGAAGCTGGTGGTGGATTATAAACAACTCACCTACAGAGCAACAGTATGGTGTTTTGAGTGAAAGAATGACCTAAAATGCCTTGGGCTTCAGAGCAGATGAGGGAAATTGGCAGGACCATCAGAAGAGCAGATGTTCAGTAATTAGAAGTTTTCCCAGCTGCATATAGATAAATCATAGAAAGTTTGCTTTGTTAATAACTCTTATTATGGGAAAGGGCTCCAATTTAGATTCTTCTAGGTAGCTAAGGGATGGGCAGAAGTTTCTCCTGATCCCTTAGGTCCCTGATTACCTTCAGGTCACAATAATACACATGCCAAAATAGCAGATTCTGGGGAGGCCTGTTTAGAACACCTTTAGTGTAATATATTTTTCCTTTACTAATTTAGAGGTCTATTTCACTAGTTTTAGAATTGATGTTATACTGAAGGGGAGCAATATATACCACTTTGATATTTGCCTCTTTGGCATAATGATTATATTGGTCTAGTTACTTTAAAGAAACAACAGACATAGGAGAAGCTCCCTACCAGTAAGAGTAGGATAATTAAAATCTACAAACTCTACCCTGGCTGGTGTGGCTCAGTTAGTTGGAACATCATCCCACAAACCAAAGGGTCACCACCAGTTTAATTCCCAGTTAGGGCACATGCCAAGGATGCAGGTTTGGCCCCTTGTCAGGATGCCTCCAACAGGTAACTGATCAGTGTTTCTCTCTAGCATTGATGTTTCTCTCCTTATCTCTGCCTCTCTTTCTCTCTCTCTAAAATCAATAAGCATGTCCTCAGCTAAGAATTTTAAAAAATTCCCAGTCAGGGCACGTGCTTGGGTTTTGGGCCAGATCCTCTGTTGGGGGCATGCAAGAGGCAACTGACTGACCTTTCTCTCATATATTGATGTTTTTTTTCTCTCTCTCCCCTTCCCCTATTTCTAAAAATAATGAAATATTTTTCACAAATCTAGAAACTCTTATCAGTGGAGAAGGCCTGGACTTTAATATGCATAAAAAACTTATGCTTGTTTACTGTGCTTTGCTTGATAACTTCCCATAAGTGGTTCCACCTACCCCAACATCTTTTGTCTTTAGCTAAACATGGTATTTAAGGTGAAGATTTGGGGCATGTTGGGGAGTCACTCCATTTTCCTCGGTACCTCCCATGTATATAGGAAGTATACATGTTAATAAACTTTTGTTTTTCTCCTGCTAATCTGACTTTTGTTATGAAGACAGGCTTCACCCAAGATCCTAGAAGGTAGAAGTAAAATAATTTTTCCTCCCTGACAATAGCTTACTCAAAGAACTAATCATAGTTACAGGTTAGTCTAGCACATAGAAACAATTGTGGTTTGCAACAACATCTATTGATTGAATTTCCAGAGATTTGTGCTTTTGTTATAAGGATTTATTAAAGGAATTTGAGAACTATTATTGGCAGACAGTTGATAGTGAATGAGAAATTCAAATGACAGGAAATGGACATAATGGTTAGTTCAAGGAGGAGAAACAGTAGTAGAGACAGAAATTGTGATGAAATGCTGGCATAGGAATAGAGGAGAGTAGATGAAGTATAAAAAGTTATTTTAGGGCTTACCCTAGAATGAAATCTTCTTTGCATTATGTTAAAAACACATAAAAATTAAAAATCTTAAACATTTTTAAGAGTAAAGGACAGAAGTGTTAGCTATAAGCACATTGCTGTGCAATAGATCTGTAGAAAATTTTCATCTTGCAAAAGTGAACCTCAGTACCCATCAAAATACAGCTCCTCTTTTCCTCATCCCCGTGGCTCCTGGCAACTGACATTCCACTTTCTGTTTCTGAGTTTGACTAGTTTAGATACCACATATAAGTGGAATCATGTAGTAATTCTCCTTTCATAACTGGCATGTTTAAGCTAGCATAATGTTCTCAAGGTTCATCCATATTATAGCACGTAACAGGATTTGTACCTCTTTTTAAGGGTGAATAATATTTTGTTGTATGTGTATACCAAATTTCCTTTATCTGTTCTTCTGGGTGGACATTTAGATTGTTTCCACCTCTTGACTATTGAGAATAATGCTGCAATGAACATGAGTCTGCAAATATATCTTGGAGATACTGTTTTCAAATTTTTTGGATATATTCCTAGAAGTGACATTCCTAGACTATATGGTAATTCTGTTTTTAATATTTTGAAGAGCCTCCATACCATTTTCCATAGAAGCTGCACCACTTTACATTCCCACAAACAGTGTACAAGTGTTCTGATTTCTCTGCATCCTCACTGACAGATTATTTTCTGGATTTTTTAAATTAAATTTTTGATAGAAGCTCACTGAGCTTCTATAAAATGATTATTTTGAATTCTTTGTCAACAAATTCATAGATCTGTATTTCTTTAAGGTCAGTTTCTGGAGATTTGTTTTATTTCTTTGATTGAGCCATATTTTCCTATTTTTATATACCTTGTTATATCTTGCTTCCAATATTTCTGGACTGGCTTTGTACAGAAGACTTTCACCAATCAACTTGGATACAGATTCTAGGAGCTTCTAAAACATTTTCTGAGGTGTGTCTTTTTTGTGCCTGTGCATGTAATTTCCTAACTATACAGATTTTCCAGTTACTTTTTGAGGAGTTTGTAATCTCTTCTTCCCTCTGGTGTCTATTTCAGTTATCTAGGTTCTTTTGTGCTATAACATGCCACCAAGCTCTTCTTTGTTCTCAGCAGCCCCCAGGTTTCAAAAGTCAGCTGGTTCTCTACAAGCACTGAGTCAGGTATGACAGAATCCATTTGCTCAGGCAGCCCCCCCAAAAACTGGAACATTTGTTGTAAATTCCAGTCTTCTCTTCCTGTCCCAAAAGGGAAGCTCTGAGTTGATAATTTTCTTTCAATCACACCAAGCTGTGCTAGCTTGGGGGAAGGGCTATCATGGGTGAAATGTAACAAGTTTTCTTACCAATTTCAGTGTGGCTATTCTTGGCTTTGCCTTTTCCTGGGGTACTGAGCCATCCTAACTGGTTTGTGGAGTCCTCATAAAGCTTTTCTGAACTATATATTGTTGTTAAGTTGGTGTCTCTGTGAAGAATGAGGTCTGAGGGTTTCTATTCTGCCATCTTCCTGACATCAAACTTAAATATCCATTCATGTTTTACAAGAATCAAGTCACTGGGATAAGAGAAGTGAGTTTTATATACTGAATAATTATTATAATAGCTAACCTTTTTTAAATGCTTACTATGTGTTTGACACATGGTAATAATGAAATTCTCACAACTGTATCAATAAGGAGTCTGAATACCACTTCCCTTCCCCAATTCACCAAATAAGAAAACTAAGAGAGTTTAGAAGGTGGTCTAACAATGCCTTTCTAGTCAATAGATAAAAGCCACAAAAAGAAAAAAAATCCAGGAGGTGATTGGTTTAATTTAGTTAGTTAACATGAATTTTATTGCTTAACATCATAGAAAAACCAAAAGACTCACAAGTAATAAAGCATTAAATAACACAATATGATTATACATATAAAACCTTTTCAGAAGTTCTTAGACTTTGGGGGAGGAAGAATGTTTAACTTGAAGTTGATTTAAATCTTATAAGTGTACCATTCAAAGAGAAATGTGTTTCTACTATTTCCTGCATGGGACTATAGTTCTGCTTCTGAAGTAATCCTGAATGCCCATTAGGAAAGGCTTGATTAAAATATGAGGCCAGGCAGAAGTAATGCTTGTTTGAGTGTGATTGGTTGGGTAATAACATGGGTGTAATAATCTATATTTTTAATTTGAACATTTCACCTAACATACCATATGGTGACCTTGAGTGTGATATTGTTGTTACAGTATGACATGCTTATAATTTTGTAATAAAAGATTTTATAATGAAATAGGAGCATTATTTATTCCAGACCCTGTGTATTAACAAGTCCTAGATCTGTGTAGTCAAAGGACACCCCCATATATGTTCAGGGATAATTTTCCAAACCCAACTAGATGTAGAGATTTATGACACAGTAGCTCCCCCCAGGATAACTTCATGTTGAATGCCCCTAAAAAAACACCAAAACCCTATAAACTGGTTCCACCCACCCTCACTTATGTCTCATTCAGCTTTCCTGTGGTGTACAATGCCTAGTAAAATTTTATCTCTTCTAATACTCAAGATTCAACCTTGCTATGTTCTTTGTATTGTAAGTAAAAAGAATGATTTTGGGATTTGGAGGAATAAGTATGAAGTACACAAGGACAAGAACTAAGGGGGGTGGAAATGAGAGGGAGACGGGGAACATAGGGTGGGTTGGGCTGGGATGGGAGAAATAGACAGAAAACTGTACTTGAAAAATAACTAAATAAAATTTTTAAAAAAGAATGATTTCTAAGGCAGATTTATGTTAATAAGTTTTCTTCAACTACTTTTTCTGTACTACTCATTTTGCTTTCTCTCTTTTTGGTCATTTTTGCACTTTTAGTGCCACCTCTCAGATGGGAGAAAAGACAAAGGGGCATTGACCAGATATTTTCATTAGATATAACTTTTATAAAGTTCCAGTACTTAGAAAATATTAATCTCATTTATCATGTTTTAGAAAAGCCAATAAATATAGATAATTCTGAGTCAGAACAAAAACAGTAGTATGTTTCTTGTTTATAAATGGCTTTCTTGATTATCACTTACCAAGGACTTAACTGATTCACAAGCTAGTAGCCTCAAAATTACCTTCTCAGCCTATAGTTCTTTCCTTCCAATCCTTTAAATGAAATTGCATCAAGTCATAATCATTGCTAAAGGTAAACTAATAAAAAATTAAAACTGATTCTCTAAAGCATAATTTCTAATAAGCTAAGTATATATAAGAAAGTGAATTAAATGGAAGGTATAAATGCAAGAGAAAAAAACAACAGTAGAACAAAATTCAAGTAGAACGTCAGATGTGACTATTTATTATTTCCGAGCAGAGAGAGTCAGGGCTTATTAGTTCTAGGGAAAAGTAAGAATATGCATGAGGGAAAATAAAGTTGGTCAATGCCTCCTAGTGCTTTCTATTTCCTCAGTAAATATTACCATTCCACTCCACTTAAAATATAAAACCCTAATCCTTGGAAAGCTTTCTCTGTGCATTGAATATCATTTATAATCCTCTCGGAAATAGCCTAATAGCATTTATTATTAGTTTTAATATTAGTAGGTAGGACTCAGACTCAGTAACTCGTGTCTAGGTTACTGAGAGGCTGTCAAAGCCCTATGGGTCTGCAAGTCTTCTGCCTCCTGAAATATTCACTTGCCCAATACAAAAAATAAAATTACAATCGTGAATATGTCTACATGATACCAAAATAACAGATGGCTTTAGCTGGAGATAATAACTGCATGCACATTTATGGAATTGTATCTTCAAACAAATATAAACTGACACATTTTTCATATTTTCATTTTAATTTGGGTGCTGTAAGATATAGCTGAAGTGTGACAAAATCCAATACAGTGATTGAAATTCAGAGCAGTCAATTTTAGGAAACACTTATTGCATTGATAATCCATGCATATTGGACTTTTGAACACACACTTATAAACAAAATCTGTTTCCTAGCTCTCACGTTTATCCTGTTGATGACCACCACAGCCAAGCATTTTCTATGCCTGCACTACAGCAGGGTGTGAAGTGCCAGTAATTTCCTAAGCTGTAATAATTTCAGAGTACTGCATGGAGAGTAATGAGGACTTTTATTCAGTGTCATGGTGACATCTTGCCTCTCTTGGATTGTATATAAATCTAAACTAGGGAAAGTATGTGTGATGTAGCAAAAAGATACCTGGTGTGGGTGACAAAATAAATTGTCTTTGTCTCAGCTCTGCCATCACCTTAATGGAGGAACTTGGAAATGTCATCTAGCCCCTTTCAGCTTCAGTACTCAATTTCAGAAGAAGGGAGGGAGGAGAAAGGGAGGAAGTGAAGGAAGGAAGGGAGAGAAACAAGGAGGGAAGAAACCAAGGGAGGAAAGGAGGAAGGAAATAAAGAGGACAGTGGAAAAAAAGAAGTGTGGCAAGCAAAGGGATGAGCAGAAAATTGACAATGGAAGGAGGAATGAAGGAAACAATAGGAAAACAAAGGGACATAATTTTAGAAATGTCAGTGTTTTTACATATGCCCATAGAATTTATATCTCATCCTCTGCCTCAATGTCCCCTTCCACTTTAACGAAAGCATTTTCCCTATGATCATTCATTCAACAAACATGTACTAAACACCTACCATGTGTAAATGTTATGCTGTGTGCTGGGACTACCACAGTAAATATCCAACCATGTCTCCATTCAAAGGTTTTGGAGTGCAGTTAAGGTAATATATAAAAAAGGCAGTTACATCCCTGTCACTTCAGTGAATAAAACCAGTTACAAAGAGGACCATATTTTTTCCATAAGGAAGTGTTTCTGGTTTTGTTCTGTTTTGGTTCCTTTGCTCCTCAGGTGCTCCTCAGGTGTCACATTTATGGTTTCTGACTTCACTATTTTTAGTGAAGGAACTGAAGCACATAGCAAAGCAAACCAGGGGGTAGGCTGCTCTTGGCTGAAATAGGATTTCCCAAACATCTTGCCAAGATCATCTTTAATTTTGCATCATATTTCTCCTATTATGTTTCTTCCCTCCTCTCAGGTTTTCCTCCCATTGGGATATCAATCTATTGGTAAGAGGCTGCCCTAATAATGATTCTGACAGGGACATTTCTCCTACCAGTTCTTACCTGCCTTGTCTGGCAGCACAGGGCATACATAGAACTCAGCACACAGATTTGTAGACTTTTGTCTCTGCATTTCTGGGGAATTCATGCAAGGAGCCAAGGAATGATGGTTTGGGCTAAGACATCGGTTCACCCTGCTGCTGGACTCAGTGTAATACATCTGCCCTTGTTTTACCTGCAAAATAATTAAACTGCCAACAAATCCTCTAAGTTACCAGAGCTTTTAAGTCCAAATACTTTTGCCATCTGTGTTCCCTGGAAATTATTGAGTGGCAGACTGTGCTTGGCAGGCATTCTCTGTTCTCCAAGTGGGAATTTATCAATCAACAAATTCAGTGTCTTCAAACTCAACACTTAGTAAACATCACAGCTCTTTTTATAGGTTTGGAAGACTGTCAGTATTTCTATGAGCAGGCTCAGAAATACTTTGGGAAATGTTTTTACATGCCACCCTGCCAAGTCCCCCAGTAGACAAATATGTTCACTTCCCACTGCCTACCAGGCTATGTTCCAAAGCCAGGACCAGGAGACAGACTGTTTGTAGCCTCCGAAGAATGGAAGATTCAAACTCACTTGGGTAAATAAGCCCTATGACCTAAATCAACTTGGTCATGCACCTCTATTAGGTTCTTTTTGGTAGATAAACAACAAGAGCAGCCAAAGGTTTGATATGGGTAACAGTTGAATAGGCTCCAAAGCCTAATTTTCAGGTGATAATAAAAGCAGGCTTTGGATCAAATTCTAGCATATATTCACTTATTAATTACCTATTTTCAAGTGTCCATAAAGCAGTTCATGCAGCTTGGAAGTGGCAACTGATAATTGCATTTTTTAACAAGAATCCTAGATGATGCTGAAGCCCACAAAAGTGTGAAGAACACTGCCTCAAGTCATGCATCTTTCAGAGCTGATGCCAGTCTAACTACCTCCCAGATGGCCTTGGGTACTGAGAGAACCAGGACAGAGCTGCTGGAAAGAGGCCCAGAGAAGGTCACATTTGAGGCAGATTGGTTATGCATTACACCTGCTCTTCAGCCTTGTCTATTTTATAAGCATAGAAGTTATCTACCCAGACATCTTGAATCTGCATGCCTGTTGTGGGAAAGTCATATACATTTTTCCAAAGCTCTGTGGTTGATTCTAATGCACAGTCATGTTTGTGCATCAGTGACATTGAGCTAGCTAGAAGCTCCTTCCCATTTCTCCAGCCTAAGTTTAGAGCTTCCAGCAACAGAAAAATGCTGTACTTTTATGGTTCCAGACTTGCTCTTAACTAGCAGTGTGACCTCTAATGTGTCACTTAATGTGTCAGATCTTCAGTTTTCTCACAAGAAGGCACTTGAAATAAAAGTGAATACAGATATCCTGATTATATTATCCCAAGCCCAGCCATCTAATTAACCACAGGCCTTTGTTACAAGTGTGGCAGGAAGCAGTATTTTGATAATAATCAAGGCTTTTCTTTCTTCCATTATTTTTTACAATCTTGGGTACTCTATCCATTGAGTTAGTGGTATTCCTTCAGTCAGGGGAGGGCTAACTCAGCTAAGACTACAGAAGTTAAATGAGTTTCTGAGTGTATTTTATAAACTCATAGAACAATTGGTTGTGAAAACCTGGCATTTCGATAAATTCAGCCTTGAAGGAAGCAGCCCTAGAATTTAGGATCGTATGAGGATGTGAGAACACTTTCTTGCCTCTGGGCAGATAACCCATGTATTTGTTTGAGGAAAGTAAAATATTTGGTAGAGGTGAATAAGGGAGTTAAACTAGCTTAAGTATCACAGGATCATGTTCTAGGGTATCATGTGTGATAAAAATCTAGACAGCCTTTGTGGGACCCAAACATAAAGAGGTGTTTGTAAAAGGCCCCTGGATAAATGTCAAAGCCACTAAAATCTAGAGTCACAAATTTTGACACATGGCCCTCAACACGGTGGGTATGTAAGCACCCAAAAGTGGCCTCTTCTCTTCAGAGGAATATAAAAATAGCTGAGAGGGGGCTGGAGATTCTAGGAGTCCTCAGAATGACTGGAAAACAGAGATACACAGTGGTCTACAATAAACTGAGTATCATAGAGCAGAAGGGACACAGACATTTGAGCCACAGAGGAATTGGATACATGTCAAGCAACAAATCAATTAAAAGTATACAGCTCAGCCAAAGCCAACATGGGTTCTTAGTTCCAATGTGAAGTTTCATATTATCTATCTTTCTATCTATATATTTATCCATCCACCCATCTACCCTTTGCTGAATATAGTAATTAAGTCTGTCAGTAATACAACCCATAGTTGGGTGGGTAACAAATTACACTCCTAGCAACCACTTCAGTCTTAGTCTAATTTGATCTTGCACAACCCTTAGTTTTATTTTTTATTAAAAAATGCTGCCAAAACGTTGGATATGGGTGATGGTAGTTGCTTCCCCATAAACTTTTCCGTCAGGATAAATTGTCCTAGAACAGACACTGCCCCATATACAGATATACATTAATCAAATACTATCAAGTAGGCATGACATAGTTCATACAACCTATTCTGTGGGCTCCATGAAGTCCAGATTTCTGTCCCTTTAGGGACTTTAACTACCTTCTTGCATGAAAAGGTCACTCTAGATAGATCCAAACCCATTGCAGAGGCTGGTATCTGCAAACAGTATAATAATTGCCACTATGTATCATCTCAGATTAGTGGTTCTCAACCTTGGCTGCACATTGGAATCACTTAAGGAGCTCTAAAAACCACTAATGTCTGGACTGCTCCCCCAGGGAGTTGATTTTAATTGTTCTAAGGTGTGGCTCCAGCATTTTCAACTTTTTATCCCATTTCAAGTAAGTCTAATATGCAGCCAAGTTTAAGAACCACATTTCTCAACTAGTAGTGGGATGCATGACTGTTTAGAAATCAATTTAGGCTTGGGCTTCATTCCAAAGGGTAAAATTTACCAACCTCATTTGATTCTTAAAACCTCTTTGTGCAGGTGTGGGCAGTATTTGTAACACTAGATTCAGCCAATCTGTAAACCTTAACTGCATTTTATTTCTCTATAAGTGTCCATTTACAAAAATCACCATTCTATTCAACATGCCTATTTCATGCTCAGATTTCATTTCTGATATTTCATATGTTAATTCACAAAGCCCAGTTTGGTAATTGAAAAATAAGGAACAAAATCACTTTCAGTTGTTACCTCTTAAGGATGGACTTCCTATTTGAGTACCAGCTGGCCATGCTTATTAGAGTGTGCATTGTTCTTTAGTGCATCTGGACCCAAGTTAATGTTTGAACTAACTATTTAAATGATACACATCTAATATATGTGTATGCATCTGTGTATGTGTGTGTGTATAATGTTAAGTGTATTATAGGCAGTGTAACACTGCCCACTATCATCACATAGGTAATCTAGCTGCTATGTTCAACTCCTCCCATGAAGAGGCATATTCTCAACTTCTGTCACTGGGAAATTACATCCTCAGTACTTGCTGCTTCTTCCTCTTACCTGAACCCAAAAATTTTAATCCTGGATACTGCTCAGTCTTAAATAACCTTGAGAAAACAGCAATGTTGTCTTTGTTTGGAAAGTGCATGTAAAATGGCTTGATTCCAAAACACAAATCTCTGTTGTTGCTTTCCGGTCTAGAGGAGAGCTGTGGTCTGTCTCTTGGAATTAACTGGGTCCAAAGAAACATAGGTGAGGACAACCCTCATGGTCTTCCACTGATGGGGTGATCCTACTCCTGAAGTCTCTTGGGCCTCAACAACCTCTTAATCTTGCCTTCCCTTCCATGTTACTAGCTATCTAGCTATCTTTTCTTAATGGTCATAGCTTATTATGTAAGTTTTGGTTTTGCTTTTGTATTTTAAAGAAAACAGCAGGATGCCTGTGATATGAGAGCTTTAGCTATCACAGAAACGCTCTATCATTCCTGTGATATTGTGATTTTATAATAAATACATATTTCGTCTTCATCCTATTTCTGGCACAGAACTCTTTAAACCCTTGGAATTTCCTATGTGAGGAGAGTCTTGTTATATTAATAAGGTGACTTTTTGAAAGCACCTAAATGTGGTGACTGGTTGCCAGGGAAACCAATTATGTAATTAGAGTAGTAACTTTTAGTCCCACGTGCAAACCTCCAGTGATGGGACATGGCTAGAGGTTGAATAAATGACCAATGACCAATGACCAATAATTTAATCAATCATGCCTATGTAATGAAGCCTCCATAAGACCCAAAAGGACAAGGTTTGGTGAGCTTCTAGTTTGGTGAACACATGGATATGCTGGTAGAGTGGTGGCCTGGAGAGAGCCTGGAAGCTCCATACCCCTTCTTACACACTCTGCCCTGTGCGTCTCTTCCATCTGGCTGTTTCTGAGTCATATCTTTTTATAATAAAACCAGTGATCTATTGAGTAAAATGTTTCTCTTGAGTTCCGTGAGTTGCTCTAGCAAATGAATGAAACCTCTCATCTACAGCAGTTCATTCAGAAGCACAAATGACAACCTGGACATGTGACTGGTGTCTGAAGTGAAGGTGGGAGCAGCCTTATTAGGACTAAACTCTTAGCCTGTGGGATCTGACACTGTCTCCAGGTAGATAATATCAGAATTAAGTTATACTTTCTAGACTGTATTTGCTCTTTAATTATAGTTTATTCATGTTACTATTGAACCCTGGCTATTTTCAGCCCTGAGGATGAGAGGAAATAGCAAGTTCACCAGTTGAATTACATTACATTTACCTTTCTGTTCCTGAGGCTAACCAATCACTAACCTGAAGCCCTCTCTCTCAATGCCTTTACCTTGGATGATCCTTACACTCAGAGGGAAAAGCAACACCAGGTCCATGACTCAAATGCAGGATTTTACATTTAATTTTATTCACTGTGGGATGTAACTGAGGCACAGTATCACTCAAAGCCACTGTTTGGTTGTCATTCCTTTGACAAGCAGGTGCCTGAGGAATTTGGGGGAAGATTTTTTTCAAAGATGCAGACAAACAAGCAGGCATGAAATTTGGGGGGAATGCTCAACAGGTGTTGGACACCAGCCATAATGTTGGGTTTGGATGGGACACCAGTATAAGGGAAATAGCAACAGAAGACGTGGCCCCAGATTCTAAGGGGGGACCTCGGTATTTGTAGGCAATTATTATAGGCAGGTAGGGACAAAGATAAAGACAAAAGCTCAGATGCTATCTGGTAAGTTAACCCAGTTTTGAGCCCTGGCATGTCAAACTTTCTTTTCCCCTAAGATAAGGCAAAATTAATCTACTTTTATTACTCTATAAATTGTAGGTCTGTTGTCAAATGTCCAAAGAGAGAATAAATAATGCAAGTACTTATCTTAGTAGCAAGAGTCAACATTGGTTTTGCATTTATCATGTATTGTAGAGGAATAAATCTCTGTATTTTGTTTACAGATGACTGTATTAGAGTCACATGTATATTTTTTTTAAAACAGGCCCACAAAAAGAAATTTTAAATTAAAAAGCTTTCTCATGGACAAGTAAATCTATGTCACATATATAGTAGATATGTTGCTACATTTAGCAAAGACAAATATATTGAGCTAAACATCAGAACTGCTTTACAATTGTGGTGAATAAATCTAATTTCCTGTAATAAATACTCCAACAGATAACATTTTTTATAGAATACATATTCAACAAGCCCCATGTAATTATAGTCTTGAGGTTAAGGATTACATTGCAGTACAGATAAAAATAAAGCTCTGAAAATGGAAACAGAATGTTACCAGAGATTTCTTCCATTTGCAACAAACTTGCCCCCAAATCAATTTTACAATGACAAGATAAGAAATATGTATTGATTAAGTTAAATCTGTACATGGCTAGTGCTATTTATACCTTGTGCCTTAATGATAATTGATTTGCAAATATTTCCAGCAATCTCTGTTATCTTTTCAAATAAAGATTAACAAGGAGACCTGTATCCTGCTTTCCCAAAAGCACTTGTGTCAAACATTGTTTCCCCTAAATTTTTCTTATTAGTATGACTAAAATATTTGGTTTATAATTTTATTTTAACCAAAATGAATCATAATACTTGGTGCTTAAACATTTCCAATCCCACATTACACTCTAGATAATTTAAGTATTTGCTAAGTATTATTTCATTTTTCCTTCCTTAGAAATATATGAACTAGGTATCCTTAGTCCCATTTTGCAGATAAAGAAACAGGAATAGAGAGAAGGTGCTCCACTAACATGTGCCAGAGCAGGAATTGGAACCCACTTTCCTTCCAAAGCCCTCTCTCAGAGATAGAGTGACCCAAGGTAAGTAAGATGGTACAGTCTGAGGCCCAATTTACAAAGTGCATGCATAGTACCATTCATAGTGCAGTAGAGGTTTTTGAATGATGTAGTAATGCTGCCTATGTGCAGTTAACTAAATCTAATTCAAGTGAACTTGGGAGTTATTTGCTGAATGACTGATTGTGTGGGCGGAATTGTTCCTGGTACTTTCGTGCATTGACTTACAAACTGTTGGGAATCGATGGCCCCAGATCTTTGAGTACTCCCTTTTTTGCAGAAATATATCTAGGCTGATTTTTCACAGCCAAAACCCCAAGGAATGGGACAGAGGGCATATCTACCACATAATAATTAGTTTGAATTAAGTGAATCCTTGGCAATTGAGATCATTTATAAACATCTTTGAATGATACTACTGTTTTAACAATGAAGTTTATTTATTTTAGAATGTATATGTTGCTGACAAATTACTTTCCATTTTCCATTGAGTTTTTTGTAATATAAAAGAATGTCTGTACCAAGATATAAAACTCCATTGAAGAATAAAAATCACTTTTATTTATTTAAAGAGAAAGATGATAATTTAGGGATGACATTTGAATAATATTCTAATCTACTATTTGTCAGTTTCTTAAGAAATTAATAGCCTATAGCTTAAAGTCTGTGCAAAACACATAGTTCTAGTCACTCAATGAACTGAGGTACTAAATGATCTTTGATGGCCCCTCCATGATTGTTTTCAAAGAAAAGGTAGTCATAGAGGTATATACACAGTACAGCAAAGGAGGAACATGGTGCTTGGAATCCAGAAACTGATATTTTAATTATAGAATTTTTATAATAACTGAGGAATTGGGAGTAAGTTATGACCTCATTTGACCTACATTTCCTGTATTTGACACGAGGAGACAGGAGTAAATCATGTTAAGATGACTTTAGGCTATGAATTCTATAACTTTAATTCATTGGAATATCATTGCATTTGGGATCACTTCTAAGTTAGTTTTCATGTTTCACATCACTAATGTAAAGAAAATACAGGAATAATTCTTTTATTTTACACTTTCCTTACATACACACCTGTTCTGTGAATAGAATTCCAGAGAAGAATATATGTAAAATATAGAGAGCATATATATTTATGATATATTTATGGATGTCCATTTTCAGGATGTTTCTCCAACACCTTATCATCATGATCCACTAACATTTCCAGGATCTTCCTTCATCCCCTGGAGGGTGATCTAGGCCACCCTGACATTGGCAGCACCGTGTGAACAACATTATGTGGTGGTTCACAGCATATTCTGCTCTTTCAGGTTAAGTTTGCCATTAGTTGATAGTTCTGTCAACATGAACCTTTATACATTTCACTTAACTCCAGCAAAGACCAAGTAGGATTAGACTCTGACTATACAATTCATATTTTAAGTAACATTTTAGAAAATATTTCCTAAATCAACTAATTTGTTTTTAAATGACTGGATTAACTACATATTTCCCTCTACCTCTCTTCTCCATGGAATACCCTGCCTCCTCATCTTGTCTGTATAGCAAATTCCTACTTACTATTCCATGCCATATCAAATCTTACCTCTTTTAGGAAGTCTCCAAAATTCCTCCCGGTATGATCAGTTGCCTCCTTTCTTGTCATCCTCATAGCATGTTGCATACAGAACCATTAGAACACATCCCCACTACATATATATATGTGTTTTTCACTCAGAAGTCAATCAAAGAGTGGTCAATCAAGGCATGTTCCTCAAGAGTGTCAAGGTATAAGGGAATGACAAGACTCCACTAAAATAAATAGGAATTGGATTTGTAGTTAATTTTTGTTTGCCAAAAACTACTTGAGCAAATTATGGGATGCTAACTAGCCCCGACTGTGTAATTCAGAGTGAAGATTAGAATATGAAAGGAAAAAAAAAGAAAATAATGGGGAAAAATGGAAGGAAAAAGGAAGAAGGGAAGGGAGAAAATGGAGAGAAAGAAGGAGGGAAGATAGGAACCCATTGTCAGTTTTTTTTTAATTTTATTTAATTATTTTTCAAGTACAGTTTTCTGTCTATTTCTCCCATCCCAGCCCACCCAGCCCCCTGCTCCCCACCTCCCTCCCATTTCCACCCCCCTTAGTTATTGTCCCTGTGTCCTTCCTATTTGTTCCTCCAAATCCATCCCCTTTTTTCCCCTTAAATTCCCTTCCCTCTCCCCTTTGGTCACTGTCCCCTTGTTCTCTGTTTCAGTGTCATTGTTTTTATTCTGCTTGCTTGTTTCTTTTGTTGTTTAGCTTCCTGTTGAAGGTGAGATCATATGGTATTTGTCTTTCAACACCTAGCCTATTTCACTCAGCATAATGCTTTCCAGTTCCATCCATGTTGTTGCAAAGGGTAGTAGCTCCTTCTTTCTCTCTGCTGCATAGAATTCCATTGTGTATATGTACAATTTTTGGATCCATTCATTTACTGACGGGCACCTAGGTTGCTTCCAGCTCTTGGCTATTATAAATTGTGCTGCTATGAACATTGTGGTGCATAGGTTCTTTGAAACTGATGTTTTAGGATTCTTGGGGTATAATCCTATCAGTGGAATTGCTGGGTCAAAAGGCAGGTCGATTTTTATTTTTCTGAGAAAATTCCATACTGTTTTCCATAATGGTTGTACCAGTCTGCAGTCCCACCAACAGTGAACTAAGGTCCCCTTTTCCCCACAACCTCTCCAACATTTGTTGTTTGTTGCTTTGTTTATGATAGCCATCCTGACTGGTGTAAAGTGGGGTCTCATTGTGGTTTTAATTTGCATCTCTCTGATAGCTAATGATATTGAGCATCTCTTCATGTGTCTCTGGATATTCTGTATGTCCTCCTTGGAGAAGTGTCTGTTCAAGTCCTTTTCCCATTTTTTAATTGGGTTGGTTGTCTTCTTAGAGTGGAGTCATGTAAGTTCTTTGTATATTTTGGAGATTAAACCTTTGTCTGAGGTATCGTTGTCAGTTTTTAATTATTATATTTGTTGTCATTCATGTGTGATTTCATGGTATAGCTACAGGCCATTTCACCAACCCTGGCATAATAAGCTAGTTGTAGCTGTGGACACATGATTTTCACTGAGGATAAAATTACCTTACATGAATATAGTTGCAAAATCTTGAACCATGATGCTTAAGAAATTTTGTCCCAATTTTTTATTTGCCAATATATTTCTAAATTTACCATAGATTTTCTGATCTTAAGTTCTCTAATTTTTTTTCTATTCTTCACTTTTATTTATTTTTAACTAAGTACTTCAAAATCACATTTCAAGATTTCAGAGAAGGTAATAAACTAAGTCACTCATTCACAGGAAAAAAAGAACTTTATTTTGTATTACTTAATTTCAGAATCTTATATTTTAAATTTCTGTTTAATGAGAACTCCTTTGCAGAAACATTCCATATTCATATAGAGTCAGTGGAGCATGGGATTGGTATGGGACAAATGTTATGATAACAGGTCAGAAAAACAAGAAAGAAAACTATAATTTTGCTATGTATATATTTAAGACAAGTAAAACACTTGATGAGTCTCTACATATAAATTTGTATAAAAGAGCCCTGGCTGGTGTGGCTCAATGAATTGAGTGCTAGCCTGAGAACTAAATGGTCACCAGTTCAATTCCCAGTCAGGACACATGCCTGGGTTGTGGGCTGGGTCCCCAGCTGGGGGCGTGCAAGAGGCAACCACACATTGATGTTTCTCTCCCTCTCCTCCTTCCCTTCCCCCTCTCTAAAAATAATGAATAAAATATTTTTTAAAAAATCATATAAAAGAGATAGAGATAACTCAAAGTAATCCTGTCATCAATCTTCCCTCTCATGGTCAGCTCTTTCCATTTCATTGTCAAATAGATCATTTTGCCATTCCACTTCTTCTGAATGGAGTCTTTTTTCTGCAATGCTTTTTGGGTTAACTTTCACATATCTGGGTTCATTATACATCCTAGACATATTGGAATAAGGATCATGTAAAATTTTTATCAGTATTTCCTTTCCCACAAGCACATTTGTCTGGCAAAGCTCACTATGAGGATTTGGGGAGGCAATCTGATAACTCCTGGAGGATGATGTTTCCTCCAGGTTTCATTCATTTCTTATTGTATTACATTAGTCTTTGATGTGAATTTTGACATGCACAACAAATTACTGTGTCTTACTTTACTGAGTTGGGATGCACCCTTTCTACAAACAAACTCTCAGATGTGAGCTTTGCTGCATACTGAACTGCTGCTGACATTAATGCTGATCACGGACCATAATCATTGCTGAAGCAATAATCCTCCCTTATCTGCTGTTTAACTTTCTGCAGTTTTGGTCACCTGTGGTCAACTGTGGTCTGAAAATATTAAATTTCCCCAATTATAAAACATGGTCTGCTCCTGACATCCAACCATTGGCATCTTCATGGCTCCATGACCCAGAATTATCCGAAGCAGATGATCCTCCTTCTAATGTATTGTCAGAAGGCAAATAGTAGCTAACATTACATCACAATGCCTACTCCCTTCATTCACCTCCCTTCATTGCCTCATGTGGGCACTGTGTTATCTCACATCATCACAAGCAGGGAGAGTACAGTATGATAAGATGTTTTGAAAGATCATGTTCACATAACTTTTATTACAGTATATTGTTATGATTCTATTTTATTATTAGTTATTATTGTTAATCTCTTATTGTTCCTAGTTTATAAATTAAACTTTATCATAGTTATGTATGCATAGGAAAATATGTAGTATATATATAGAGTTTGGTATTATCTGTGGTTTCGGGGATCCACAAGGAGGTTGATCCCAGCTTTTGATAAGGTACAACACCCATTTGTGATAAAAACACTCAGCAAAGTGGGAATAGAGGGAGCATTCCTCAACATGATAAAGGCCATATATGAGAGATTTACAGCCAACATCATACTCAATGGGCAAAAACTAAAATTCTTTCCACTAAGATCAGGAACAAGATAAGGTTGTCCACTTTCACCACTTCTATTCAATATAGTATTGGAAGTTTTAGCCACAGTGATCAGACAAGAAAAGGAAATAAAAGGAATCCAAATCAGAAAAGAGGAAACAAAACTGTCATTGTTTGCAGATGACTTGATACTGTACATGGAAAATCCTATAGACTCTACCCCAAAACTGCTCAACCTAATAAATGAATTTGGCAAGACAGCGGGTTACAAAGTCAATATTCAGAAATCAAAGGCATTTTTGTACACTAACAATGAAACAGCAGAAGATGAAGTCAAGAAAAAAATCCCATTCGATATAGCAAAAACAAAAATAAAATATCTGGCAATAAACCTAACCAAGGAGGTAAAAGACTTGTATACAGAAAACTGCACAACATTGAAGAAAGAAATTAAGGAAGACATAAACAAATGGAAACATATACCTTGTTCATGGATTGGAAGAATTAACACCATCAAAATGTCCATACTACCCAAAGCAATTTACAGATTCAATGCAATACCTATTAAAGTACCAATGGCATATTTCACAGACATAGAACAAACACTTCAAAAATTTATATGGAACCATAAACGACCCCAAATAGCAGCTGCAATTTTGAGAAAGAAGAACAAAGTAGGAGGGATCACAATACCTGATATCAAACTGTATTACAAGGCCACTGTAATCAAAACAGCCTGGTACTGGCATAAAAACAGGCACATAGACCAATGGAACAGAACAGAGAGCCCAGAAATCAACCCAACTCTCTATGGGCAACTAATATTTGACAAAGGGGCCAGTATCCTAAAATGGAGTAAAAATGGCCTCTTCAACAAATGGTGTTGGGAGAACTGGACAGCTACGTGCAAAAAAAATATGAAACTTGAGCACCACCTTACACCATACACCAAAATAAATTCTAGGTGGGTAAGAGACTTAAATATAAGCTGTGACACCATTAAAATTCTAGAGAAGAACATTGGCAGGCAAATCTTAGATATTTCAGGCAGCAACATTTTTACTGATATGTCCCCTAGCGTAAGGGACATAAAGAAAAAAATGAACAAATGGGATCTCATCAAAATAAAAACTTTCTGCATGGCTAAAGAAAACAGTATTAAATTAAAAAGACAACCAACTGTATGGGAACACATATATGCCAATGATACCTCAGACAAGGGTTTAATCTCCAAAATATACAAAGAACTCACATGACTCCACTCTAAGAAGACAAGCAACCCAATTAAAAAATGGGAAAAGGACTTGAACAGACACTTCTCCAAGGAGGACATACAGAG
Organism: Artibeus jamaicensis; assembly: GCF_021234435.1. Lineage (NCBI taxonomy): Eukaryota > Metazoa > Chordata > Mammalia > Chiroptera > Phyllostomidae > Artibeus > Artibeus jamaicensis. Next base: position 525,815 of record NW_026522028.1, on the reverse strand, counting down.
GATCCAGAGACACATGAAAAGATGCTCAATATTGCTAGCTATCAGAGAGATGCAAATTAAAACCACAATGAGATACCACATTACACTGGTCAGAATGGCCATCATGAACAAAGCAACAAACAACAAATGTTGGAGAGGTTGTAGGGAAAAGGGGACCCTAGTTCCCTGTTGGTGGGATTGCAGACTGGTACAACCACTATGGAAAACAGTATGGAATTTTCTCAGAAAACTAAAAATGAATATGCCTTTTGACCCAGCAATTCCACTGTTAGGGGTATATCCTAAGAACCCTGAAACACCAATCCAAAAGAACCTATGCACCTCAATGTTCATAGCAGCACAATTTATAATAGCCAAGAGTTGGAAGCAACCTAGGTGCCCATCAGAAAATGAATGGATCAAAAAACTATGATACATTTACACAATGGAATTCTATGCAGCAGAAAGAAAGAAGGAGCTCCTACCCTTTGCAATGGCATGGATGGAAATGGAAAGCATTATGCTGAGTGAAGTAAGCCAGGCAGTGAAAGACAAATACCATATGATCTCTCCTTTAACAGGAACCTAAACAACAAAACAAACAAGCAAACAAAATATGACCAAAAACACTGAAATTGAAAACACAGTGATGGGGACCAGACAGGAGAGCAGAGAGAATTTTTGGGGAAAGGGGGAAGGATTCAGAAGAACAAGTATAAAGGACACATGGTCAAGACTAAGGTGGGGTGGGGGGAATGGGAGGTAGGTCGGAGCTCTTGGGAGGGTGGGCTGGGATTGGAGTAAAAGACAGAAAACTGTACTTGAACAATAATTAAATAAATTTAAAAAAAAAGAATGGATTGTGCCACATCAATGTAACCTGGCAACCAAGGAGAGTGGACTGGAATGGGCATGCATGAACAATGACAACTTCACTGTACTAGTCAGTGGAGGTGGTAGAGGCCATTGAGTGAGCGTGTATACTGTGTGTCCCTCACATTCAAAATGACTGAGTGAGTTGAGCAAATCTGCATCTGATTTTGCGTGAAATTTGAACATTCCTCTACAGAAACTATTCAGATGATTTAGAAGGCTGAAGCTTTGGGGAACTGGTGATTGACAGAGTCATCACTACAACGCACCTGCTCATGTATCACATTTCTTGCAGAGATTTTTAGTGAAATATCAAATCACCAGGTGACTGAGCCCCATCACAGCCCAGAGTTAGTGCCCTACAACTTCTTGCTTTTCCCAAAACTAAAATCACCTTTGAAAGAGATGAGTTTTCAGACTGTTGATAATATTCAGGAAAATAGGACAGGACAGCTGATGGTGATGAGGAGAACTATGTGAGGTCCCAAGGTGCCTACTTTGAAGGGGACTGAGGTGTCATTGTCCTATGTATAATGTTTCTTATGTCTTGTATCTTCTTTAATAAATGTGTCTTTTTCATATTACATGGCTGGATACCTTCTGGACATACCTTATATGTGTATGTATAGGACATATTTAGATAAGGAGAGCTAGGTGATTGATAAATTGATAGAAACAATTTATGAATAAAGTATCTTATTTAATAGGTTTTGAGTTTACACAATTTTGTTTTGTGAATTGACTCAAGAATGGTTGAGGATGTCATCCTTTATGAGTATAAATAGGTTCTGTAATATGTACATTTTGAATGGGTGAAACTTCTTAATATTTATAGTTTACTGAAGTCCTTGATGGTCTCAAAGCAGTAGTACACTCTGGAGGATCTTTGATCAGTCTGGTATCCACAGTTTATGTGGGAGTACACATTTCCTGGATGTTGGTCTTTCTTTACATGGAAGAGGGAAGTTACTATTTCAGTTTGGACAAGGACATATTTTATGAGTACTGTGGGGTAACACCGCTCATATACTTTTAGAACCTCTCATGTGTGGAGAAGGAAAGATAATATTACCTTTATCTCTTGTTTATAGAAATTTTGCACATTTTTGGCTTTTTTGCAAAACAAAAGGAATATTTTATATTTTTGAAATAATATTTTTGTATTTTAATTGTTGTTCAAGTACAGTTTTCTGCCTTTTACTCCCATCCCCTCCCTCCCCACCTCTCTCCCGTTTCCACCTCCCCTTGTTTTTGTCCATGTGTCTTTTATACTTGTTCCTGTAAACCCTTCCCCTTTTCCCCTAAAATTCCCTCCCCTCTCCCCTGTGGTCACTGTCAGCCTGCACATTTGATTTTTCAATTTGCCATCTTTATTATAGATGACATACCATTAGAATCCCTATAAAATTTCTGGCAAAATTATAAATACATTTTGATGGATACTTGTACTTAACTGGTCATTAAAATGAATTTAGGAAGATAAATTGTGGGGGGGCTCAGTTAATTGGATCAACATTCTATATTCATAACTGATAGATGGACCCTATTATATTAGCCCTTTCTTATAACAGAGTTGCCCATTTTGTGAAAGAGTCTGAAAAACTGAAAAATATCATTAATTAAAAACAATTCTAGATCACTTTTAATATCAAGTTAGCAAGATCCATCATGAAGCATGTTGGAATTAAGCTGATTTTGTTTGAGGTTAACAAAGCTGTAGGACTTTATATATTTGTGTAAGCACAGACCCCACTTTCTGTTAGGCTTTAAAAAAAAGATATTTATTTATGTATTTTTAGAGAGAGGGGAAGGAAAGGAGAAAGAGGAGAGAAACATCAATGTGTGGTTGTTTTTATCATATGCCCCCTACGGGGGACCTGGCTTGAAACCCAGGCATGTACCCTGACTAGGGATTCAACTGGTGACCCTTTGATTTGCAGGGTGGCACTCAATCCACTGAGTCACAACAGCTGAGGCCTTTGAAGCTTTTTATTAAGGCAGTTTGTGCCAAAAGAAAGTGTGTACTTTTGTTTTTTAACTCGTTGAGGATACAGAACAAGTCCCACAATGTCACTCTTTTCAACAAAGCAGATAGTTCATTTGAAATTCAGAAGTCATTTAAGAGACTCTGTCCTAAAGACTTCCACCAAGATGGAGGTATAGGTGGAGATACCGTGCTTCCTCATACAACCAAGTTTAGAGATAACTAAATATTAGCAACAGAAAACATAGCCAGGACACAGAAAATTGAACTTTTCGTAAGTCTGATAACAACAAATTCTTCAACCTGACCAGTAAGAAGGGCAAAACCAGCAGCTGGAGAAGCGGGGTTGCACAGGAAAACTTGGTCAGAAGGACTCAGGCACGTGGAATCAAGGCGCAGGGTTGGACCTGGTGGGCAACTCGGTGAGCGACAGGGAAACAGCAAGGGAGCAGGGCTGCGGGTTGACTGTGGTCTTGCATCAGTGTGTGGATAGAAAAGCGAGGGAGTGGGCGATTGGACGGGGACACAGCAGGCCCCAGTGGCGAGTGGCAGCAGAGGGCGCCGTAATTTCCCCACTCTGACCCTGCCTCCACATGCAGCATCATAACCCAGCAAGCAACCTAAGTGGCCCTGCCCTGGTGAACCACCTGAGGCTCTGCTCCTCACCCAGCAGCAAGAAACACCAGAGGGGGCCGCCATTTCCCCACTCTGACCACACCCCCACATACAGTGTCACAACCCAGCGACCTGGGAGTCCAAGGCTCCCCTCCTCGTACTTAATGGGCGTGAACAGAACAAAAATGTCTCAAGAAGATCTCAAAGCCCCAGAGCCTATAAATCTAAGCAATGAAGAAATAGCAAAACTCTCAGACACACAGTTTAAAACACTGGTGATCAGGATCCTCATGGAACTGGTTGATTATAGCCACAAATTAGACAAACATATGAAGACGAAACTAATTGAAATGAATGGAATTGCACAGGAAACCAATAGCAATGAAAAGGAAACTGGGACTCAAATCAATGGAGTGGACCAGAAGAAAGCAAATAATGGCCAAACAGAAAAGAGTGAAGAAGCAAGAATTCAAAAAAAATGAGGAGAGGCTTAGGAACCTCCAGGACATCTTTAAACACTCCAACATCCAAATTATATGGGGTACCAGAAGGGGGAAAGGCACAGCCACCAGTGGAAAACTTATTTGAACAAATAATAAAGGAGAATTTCCCCAATCTGGCAAAGGAAATAGACTTCCAGGAAATCCAGGAAGCTCAGAGAGTCCCAAAGAAGTTGGACCCAAGAAGAAACACACCAAGGCACATCATCATTACATTAGCCAAGATTAAAATGGAGGAGAGAATCCTAGAAGCAGCAAGAGCTAAGGGGACAGTCACCTACAAAGGTGTTCCTATCAGACTGTCAGCGGATTTCTCAAAAGAGACCTTACAGGCAAGAAGGGGCTGGAAAGAGGTATTCCAAGTCATGAAATCCAAAGACCTACAACCAAGATTGCTCTATCCAGCAAAACTTTCATTTAGAATGGAAGGACAGATAAAGTGCTTCTCAGATAAGATCAAATTCAAGGAGTTCATCATCACCAAGTCCTTATTATATGAAATGTTAAAGGGACTTATCTAAGAAAAAGAAGTTAAAAAAACATGAACAGTGAAAGGACAGCAAACTCACAGGTATTAACAACCACACCTAAAACAAAAGCAAACTAAAAGGACAGCTAGATCAGGACTGGAAACATAGAAATGAAGATCTCAAGGAGGGTTAGCAACAGGGGAGTGGGAGGAGGAGAAGGGGGGAGAAGGTACAGAAAATAAGTAGCATAGACAGTAGATAGAAAATAGATGGGGGGGGCAAGAATAGTATGGGAAATACAGAATCTAAAGAACTTGAGACACATGGTCATAAACTAAAGGGGGGTAATGGTGGGGATGGGAGGGTAGGGTGGAGGGGAATGAAAGGGGGAATAGAACAACTGTAATGGCATAATCAATAAAAATAAATAAATAATTTTAGTATATGTGCTGCAGAAGCGAGCACAATAAATAAATAATTTTTTAAAAAAGAGAGACTCTGTCCTAGACAATTACAGTGTGATTTTGTGAAATGAATTTATACTTTCAGAAATGCATACTTTTTAAAGAAAGGCCTGGATTAAATGTCATTCATTACTTTGGAGATGAAATGAAAATAACATATTCAAGAACAGTTTTCTGAATTCCCACAATTTACTTTATTTCATCTTATTTTATTTTTTCAAAAAGCTGATTGTTTGTTTTTCCAATTTTGCCTGTTGACTGTGTTGAGATATAATATCCTGGGCTTGTAATATAAAAACTACAAAAGAAGCCCTATTGCTATCATTAAATTTCTTAATTTTTCTGTAGGACTTAATTTTTCTGGAGGACTAGGTCTGTATCCTGGTCTAATCTTTGTCCTGCTTTATTAAAATTTTTAAAATAAATTCTAGTGAGTGTGTGGTGCTTTATATTGTACAAATGGCTCTCTGTCACACTGTCTTGTGTTTCTCACAATAATTCTGAGATGTAGGTTTGGGAAACCCTCTCACTTCATAGATAAGAAACCCAGTATCAGCAGGAGCTGGGTTTGTCCAGGTTAACAGGGTCTGGTGCATAGTGAAACCAGTGCCCCTCCCACTCTTCCTCCCCCAAGGTCCACACTCTTCCCACCACTCAGCTCCTCAGGAACTAGGTAGGGAAACAAGCTGGTAGTCATCCAACAGGGTTTTGATCTATCACCTTTAAATTCCTCAATTAGTAAGAAACCCAAAAGGGAATGATAGGCCATTTCTCATATAAGCTAAAAAAATACAACCTTGAAGGTGGTCTCTTGGAGAAACATTAAGAGTCAATTGGGGGCAAGTTTTGTCAAGTCAAAGGCCTCTTGTCTGTGATGAGAGTGTCAGGGAGAGCAACCTTTTCTTTCTTCCTGCACGCACACATCTCATGTTCCTGCTCAGCACCCATTGTGGGTGACATTGCCATTCCAGGTAGTCAAGGAGGCTGGCAGATGTGATATTTGTTCCCCAGCTGCTTGTTATTTTTCAAACTTAATTTATGTGGTAAGTAGGTGTAGAATGGTTCTTAGATATATTTTTTCTGATATTCTCCAGGAAAGACACAATGTGATACAGACAATTCAATAGATTGTGTTCATGAAGCGGCTATATCTTTAATGGGTAACCAAAATGTGCTGCATCCTGAGAGATAGGAGAGAACAATGCAAGAATGACAAAGGAACCACCCAAATGTCCTATCAGAGGCTTTCTCTCCTCAGTCAATACCCACCTGCAGATACAATTCAATCGTAGCATTAAAATGGGTCATTATCCTGTATGGCATATTGTTAATGAAAACATTACTCAAACTGTGTGGCCTTCCTTTAGTTTCTAGTATGGTATTTCCATACCTCCTTCCCTTGAGGAAGGTGTCAATGTCTGATTATTTTATCTAAACCCGCATGCCTCTGTGGAATGGAGGCTCATTCATACACAGGCTTTTCCAGAACTAGAACAGCTCACAACCTGCCTTCTGTCTGACAGCCTGAGACACCCACAGTTTCCCTGAACAAGTCACAACTAATGGAATTTTCTACAAACCAGTTACAAGCTGCGTCCACGAAGAGCCACCAGGCCAAGCAGAATGATTACAGGTGGAAAGTATCTGAAAGCTGTGTGACCACAATTGCGAACATAATGTGAGCAAGGAGAAGATAGAAGGATGACATTCTGTCACCCCAAGTTCCAATGCCTCAGTGATACACCCTTTCTGGGTTGAGTTATATATATGCTGAGGCCCTATGCATGTATGTGTGCATTTAACTTTTTTAAATTATTTTTCAAGTACAGTTTTCTGTCTATTTCTCCCATCCCAGCAGACCCAGCCCCGTGCTCCCCACCTCCCTCCCATTTCCACCCCCCTTAGTTCTCGTCCCTGTGTCCTTTATACTTGTTCCTCTAACCCCCCCCTTTTTTCCTCTTAAATTCTCTCCCCTCTCCCCTCTGGTCACTGTCCTCCTGTTCTCTATTTCAGTGTCTTTGTTTTTATTTTGCTTGCTTGCTTGTTTTGTTGTTTAGCTTCCTGTTGAAGGTGAGATCATATGGTATTTGTCTTTCAACACCTGGTTTATTTCACTCAGCATAATGCTTTCCAGTTCTATACATGCTGTTGCTAAAGGTAGTAGCTCCTTCTTTCTCTCTGCTGCATAGAATTCCATTGTGTATATGTACCACAATTTTTTGATCCATTCATTTACTGACGGGCACCTAGGTTGCTTCCAGCTCTTGGCTATTGTAAATTGTGCTGCTATGAACATTGTGGTGCATAGGTTCTTTGAAATTGGTGTTTTAGGGAAAAGGGGACCTTAGTTCACTGTTGGTGGGATTGCAGACTGGTATAACCATTATGGAAAACAGTATGGAATTTTCTCAGAAAAATAAAAATTGTCCTGCCTTTTGACCCAGCAATTCCACTGCTAGCATTAAACTTTTAAACTGGAGGCTTTCATTCCTCCCCTTCCAGTCCCATCCTTCTCACAACCATTTCCAGAGGCCACATGTAAACTGAGACTAAGTTATTTGTACTCTTATTTCCAAAGCTACCACATATTCCTATAGAATATCCTCTGTTAGGCATTGGTTAGTAAATTAGACATCCTGGCTGAATGTATTGAATCCCCTGAAAAGTAGGGACAACTAATCATTTGTGAGTGGAAAATCACTTATAGAAACTGGGCAAACAGTTTAAAAGTACAAGAAGTTATTTTAGCTTTTTGTTATGACCAATTTACCTGAATGGCATACATAGCCTAAAAGCATAACTTATGTAATCAGATGGGCAGTGGCTTTCCTGTGGCCAGGTTTTTAACCATTGGGCTCTGTAGAGCTCTAGTTTGATAAATTCATATGATAATGAACATTCCATTAGCTACAGTCTCCAAAAGAGCCATAACAGGTTTTTTGAGGGGAGGGGGGGTATTCACATAACACTAAATATAATATTGTAAGAAATAAACATTTAATTTTTTAAATAAATTTGTCTTTATTTTACTGAGGGTTTCAGGGAAAACCTCTTTCTCTCCATCCACTCCCTTCATCTTCACCTTCAAAAATTTTAGTAATGTTTTTATTTTAATTATTGTTTTCATTTTTAAAGCACCCTGAAACATTGTTTTATATGATTTTTATATAATCTTTATATAACACTTTGAAATCATAAAGCATGTACCTATTTATTTTCTTATGACATGAATCCACATGTTGCTTGGGTCAAATATCCCCTTCTGCAGTTAAACAGTACTCAGTGAATACCCATTTGTATATTTTACTCCAAAGGTTAATATTCATTCTTGAGCTTTACCTCAAGGTCACACATCAGTGCTACACAAACTGTTATAGAAAACATTTCCACTACATCCTAACATAAACCTACAACTCTGAAACCCCAAAACTTCTAAAACTGAAATTATTTTCCTAGAAATTTTGGCACACAACTCTTTGGCATATAAAATTAAAGGAGTGTAAGGCTATATATAGTCTATTTATCATGGAGTGAAGTTTTTATAACAACTGGAAAGGTGTTCATGAGTTTGATTTCTTGCTGTCAGAATTACATAAAACATGTGCTATCAGTTCCTTATTTTTTTAAAGTCTGAAATATTTTGGTTTTCAAATTACATCTGACCAGAAAAACTTCAGGTAAGAGATTATAGGCAATACACACACACACACACACACACACACACACACACACACACACGTGTGTTCATTTTATTGGACATAAATTCATGAATTTGTAAGCTAAAAAAATGTAAACAGATTTTTTTATTTGTTAGGTTTTTAATTTGCTCATTTTCTTCATGACTGTCCAAGGAGTAATGTGGTATGCAGTGTTTCCAGACATATTTGAATGAGTAACCTTTTTACTAAGGAGCTTCTTATGTGTCATCAACAAAACTTTTTTTTGGAAAAACCACATAAAAGTACTAGAACATCGGCCCCAGATTCGGATGCTCGTACAATTCTCTCACTTGCAACACACAATATTGTACTTGCAAAGTCCTGAATCATGTCCACATCATCAAATCTAATGGCTATTATTTAGTTCCCATCTTTCCTGTCATAGTAGTTAACACTGTTGATCACCTACTGCTTGAAACTTTATTTGGCACTCAGGTCACCACACTGCTGTTTTCTGGTCCTACTTCATTTGCTGCGGGTTTTGTCTTCTTTGTTGAAATAACAACCTCTAATTAATCTTTAAATGTTGGAATGCCTTAGAGTTCACAAGTCGCATCTGTCCTTTTCTTGATCTATATTTACTATCTAATGTAATCTAATTCCCAGATCCCTAATTTTAAATGACCAGAGGGGAGAGGGGAGGAAATTTCAGGGGAAAAAGGGGAGGAATTTAGAGGAACTAGTATAAAGGACACATGGACAACAGCTAAGGGGGGTGGAAATGGGAGGGAGGTGGGGAGCAAGGGTGGGGTGGGAAGGGAGTAAAAGGCAGAAAACTGTACTTGAAAAATAATTAAATAGCTCTGGCTGGTGTAGTTCAGTGGATTGAGCGCGGGCCTGCGAACCAGGCAGTCGCAGTTCGATTCCCAGTCAGGGCACATGCCTGGGTTGCAGGCTGGTTCCCTGCAGGCCAGTTCCCAGCAGGAAATGCATGAGAAGCAACCATACATTGATGTTTCTCTCCCTCTCTCCTTCCCTTTCCCTCTAAAGATAAATAAATAAAAATCTTTAAAAAATTATTAAATTAAAAAAAAATTAAGGAGAAAAAAAGAAAAAAATGCCCATCTATATATGAAAATCCCCAAATGTGCATGTCTACCACAAACCTTTCTTGCTGATACCCATCTTCCTCTGCTTTGGGGTTTATTAGGCATCTTGAATTAACTGTGTTGTGAAATTGTATTCCTGATTGTTCCCTACCCCAAATATAATCCATTTCCCAGAGTTCTCCTTCTTAGTATGTCAATTTACGAACCATGTCCAACCAGCTCTTTGAAGGAGTATTTGATTTGCCAAAAAATGCAGGTCAGCAAATAATTATACTTACTTTTAACTTTGTAAATGTTTGGCCTTCATTTTTAGTCCCAGTGCAGCACAAAGGTAAAAGATTTAATTCAGTCATCACCATTATAAAATGTTTTTAGTCAAATCAAATTCAAATCAGATGATTAAGGATTTCTGCATATCCCTCCTTCCTCTTCAGGTGGCTAACATGCTCAAAGGCTCATGTGGAATAATGCCATTTTAGAAAAGTCCTGAATGTGGGCGGTCAACAGAGCTTTGTGCAGATGTCCTCTGAGGGCACCTGACTCACAGGCTGTCATGGTGTCCAGGCCCTGTAAGTTCATCCACCCACACTGTGGTCTGTTTCTCTCAGTAGTGAGGTCCTTAGCAGGTCATCAGCATCTCTCAGCCCTTCTGAACCTTTTTATTGGGAGAGAAGGCAAAGCTATGGAAACTTGCAGGTGCTATCCTGTGAGAAAGATTCTGAGTGTGCTAGGCCATCTCAGTCCAGACCTTTCAGCTGCCATTTTTCGTCTGTGTACTATCTATTTTCCAAGTCTTTTTTTTTCTCCTTTTATTTGTTTATTTTTTAACTTTTTAAAATTGATTATGACATTACATTTGTTCTATTTCCCCTCCTCTGTTCCCCTCCACCCTGCACACCCCTCCACCACCATTCTCCCCCCTTTAGTTCATGAACATGTGTCTCAAGTTCTTTAGATTCTATATTTCCCCTACTATTCTTACCCTCTCCCCTATCTTTTTCTATCTACTGTCTGTGCTACTCATTTTCTGTACCTTCTCCCCCCTTCTCCTTCTCCCACTCCCCTGTTGCTAACCCTGCACGTGATCTTCATTTCCATGGTTCACTCCTGATATAGCTGTCCTCTTAGTTTGCTTTTGTTTTAGGTGTGGTTAATAACTGTGAGTTTGCTGTCCTTTCACTGTTCATCTTTTTTATCTTCTTTTTCTTAGGTAAGTCCCTTTAACATTTCATATAGTAAGGGCTTGGTGATGATGAACTCCTTGAATTTGATCTTATTTGAGAAGCACTTTATCTGTCCTTCCATTCTAAATGAAAGTTTTGCTGGATAGAGCAATCTTGGTTGTAGGTCTTTGGTTTTCATGACTTGCAATACTTCTTTCCAGCCCCTTCTTGCCTGTAATGTCTCTTTTGAGAAATCTGCTGACAGTCTGATGGGAACTCCTTGGTAGGTGATTGTCCCCTTATCTCTTGCTGCTTCTAGGATTCTCTCTTTCATTTTAATCTCGGCTACTGTAATTATGATGTGCCTTGGTGTGTTTCTTCTTGGGTCCAACTTCTTTGGGACTCTCTGAGCTTCCTGGATTTCCTGGAAGTCTATTTCCTTTGCCAGATTGGGGAAATTCTCCTTTATTATTTGTTCAAATAAGTGTTCCACTCGTGGCTGTTCCTCTTCCCCTTCTGGTACCCCTATAATTCGGATGTTGGAGCATTTAAAGATGTCCTGGAGGTTCCTAAGCCCCTCCTCATTTTTTTTGAATTCTTGTTTCTACATTCTTTTCTGTTTGGTCATTTTTTTCCTCCTTCTGGCCCACTCCTTTGATTTGAGTCCCAGTTTCCTTTCCATTAGTATTGGTTTCCTGTGCATTTCCCTTCATTTTAATTAGTTTAGCCTTCATATATTCCTCTAATTTGTGGCTAAAATCAACCACTTCTGTGAGCATCCTGATCACCAGTGTTTTGAACTGTGCATCTGAAAGTTTAGCTATTTATTCGTTGCTTAGATTTATCCACTCTGGGGCTCTGAGTTGTTGTTGAGCCATGGTTTGATCTGTTCATGCCTATTATGTACAAGGAGAGGTGCCTTGGTGTTTACCGGGGCGGGGCCACCCAGGTCGCAGGTTTGTGATGCTGTATGTGGAGGCGGGGTCAGACAGGAAGCAGTGGTGGCCCTCTCTGCTTGCCTAGTCCACCTCACTGCTCACCCCCGCCTTCTTATCCAAGTGCTAATGTGTGAGTCTGCCGTCCTGTGCCAGTCGCTGGGGCCTGTGAGATCTGTCTCAATGCTCGCCTCTTCACTGGTTTATCTGTGTGCAAATGCGCGACCTACTGTGGACAGCCAGCAGCGCCTCTTCCCTGGCTTCCACCTGTAGCTAGCCTGCATCTGGGATCCGCGCCCCTGGCTGCCTGTGCACTGCCCGGATCTTTATTGCCCAACTGGCTCTGCTGCTGGTTTCGCCCCTCTCACCGGTTTAGCTGAGTGGTCCATTGTTTCTGGACTCCATATTTGATTTTCTGTGTGGTTTGGTTATGTTTATTATTGTTAAAACTTTATTGTTTTTAGATTTGGTTGTGCGAGGACGAAAAGTGTTTCCACTTACGCCTCCATCTTGGCAGAAGTCCTATTTTCCAACTCTTTTAAACCAGTCTTTAAAAAAAAAACCCCAAAACTATACTATCTCTCCCCTGAGAAGGAAGAGGGGAAATCTCAGAATCCCCACTAACAGATGCACACTGTCTAATATTACCCTTCTCTGACTCTTACCCAGACTGAAATAACTCTGTCTAGTTTACAGATTAGGGAAATTGGTATTTTATGCATTCCATTTGCTTTCAAATACCTATTACAAACTAGTCAGGCATATATTATAGGTAATGTTAACCTCTACGCAGTTTAGATATGAAGCTGTATGTATCAAACTGAAGATGATACTGGTATCAGTTTAGTTAGCAACAAACAACCCCCAAATTTCAGTAGCTTGAAAACAAAGTGCATTTCTCATTCACACCAAATGTTCCGTATGGATTGGCAGGGATGGTGTCTCCGGGAGTTCGTGCAGGCCGATGGCAGCTTCATCCCAATGTATAGATGATCACATCTGGTACAGAAAATTCAGCTTTTTCCCCAACCCTTATACTTCTTTCTTGTCTCTGTAATTGCCAGAACTGCAAAAACAATACTGAAACATAATAGTGATCATGGACATGTTTTTCTGTTCCTCATTTTAAAAGGGATGGTTTTAGGTAGTCACCCTTAAGTATAAGCTTTCATTGTGGTTGGTGATGTTTTGCATAATTTTCATCTTTTTCTAAACCTAAATTTCTAAACCTTTTTCTAAACCATGATTTAAGCCTAAAATGTGATTTGTTTTGGTGCAGGGGAGAACGCGAACACAGTCCCCCACTACCACAAATTATGTAGTCGAGTTTCCCACATTTGGGGAAATCACAGGGGTCAGCACATCCTGAGTGCAATGGAAAAGCCTTGCCCTAGAAAAGCCACCCACATGATCAAAGTATCTCCCCTGCCAGGTAAGTATAAAATGTACTTCTTCTATTCTTTTAGCAATTGGCTTTTGATATTCAAAACCAAATGATGGCACTAAAACTATTTTAATCTTTTCCTCAGCATTCTGCTATATGTTTCCATTCTCTGGGGCAAGAAATGTAGAAATGATTCAGCCTCCTTGTCTTGTTCTAATGGGGAAGAACTGTGTGGTTTGGATAAAAAGAATTGTCAGAAATGACAAGCAAATCAGTTATTATACCGAGATATTACCTAATGACATGAAACTAAAGGATTATTTTTTTCAAAATCTTACTGCTAACATTCATTCTTCTTATTGCATACAGCTGATGTGTAGTCATGCATATGTTACTATTTATCAATTCTCCTGTTGGTAGTTGTTTTCAAGATTTTACTACTCTATAAGAGATTCTGTGAACATTCCTGTACATATGCTGTGGTGCTGCTAGTAGTGGTGGTAGATATATGCAAAAGTTTCTTTGGGGTATATGATTAGCAAGGAATTTGCTTGGTTATAGGGCATGTGAGTGTTTATCTTTCCAAGATACTACCAATTGTTTTCCAAAGTGATTGTAGTAATTAATACTTCTTCCAGCTATATTAAAAAGATCACAATGATCCAGGTCTGCTCCAACATTTGGAATTATCAGATTTCTTACTTTCACCAAGAAAAGGGGTGTGAAATGGCTTCTCATTTCTGGTATTGATTCGCATTCCCTTGCTCACTAAAGTGGCTGAGCACTTTTTTGCAGCATTTCCACAATATGTACTCCCTTATCTGTGAAATACCTATTTGTCTTTATATCTACTGTTGGGTTATTTGTCCTTTTAACAAATGAGAAAAATAGAGAATGAAAAAGTCAAAGACACTGCATAGAAAGAGGACAGCTTTTAAGGTTAAATAAAAAATATAATTTTAAAGAGTAAACAGCTTCTTCAGCTTCAGTAGCTGATGGTCAAGTGATGCTAAGCTGGACTATGGTTTAGAAAATAATTCCAAACTAACTGACACAGAGAGTTTTTCAAAGTATTTATTTTTAGCTTTTAGATCATATCTGGCTTCAAATCTGAAAGCTTTGCCTGATTTTAAGAGGATGAAAGTTGCCAGAAAGTTATTTTGCTGGTAAGGTGGAAAGAAAGAGCCAGCACTTGGCAAAACTGGGAGGCAGGCTACGTGGTAGATGTTCCCAGTCACTCTCCATGTCTGGGATCTCATTCCTTCAGTTAGTACAGTTGACATAAGGATGTCCAAACTTGTAGAAAATTTGTATATATTTATTACAGTTTATCTGAGCCAAACAGAGGATATACCTGGAAACAAGATTCAACAGACTGACAAAAATGCTTCCTCGAATGACAGTGTGCAGCTTCTTTTGCACATTTAGAATAAAGGAGGGAGCATGAGGAAGATTACATGCAAGTGAGAGAAAGTAAGGTGGGGATTGGATTACAATGGCAATTTTCAACTTTTGTCATCTTGTGACACACATAAATTAATTACTAAAATTTTGGGGTATAACAAAAAAATGTTTGTTTTGCCAATCTGACAAAAAATAGGTGTAATTTTTATTCACTCACACTGGATGGCTATTGTGTTGGCTGCTGTCATTGTTTTTTTCAAGATTTTATTTATTTATATTTAGAGGGGAAGGGAAGGAGAGAGGGAGAAAAATATCAATGTATGGTTGTCTCTCATGCGTCCCCTGCAGGGAACTGGTCTGCAACCCAGGCATGTGCCCTGACTGGGAATTGAACTGTGGTTATTTGGTTCGCAGGCCCGTGCTCAATCCACTGAGCTATGATATCCAGGGATGTCATTGTTTTATTTGACAGTCTAAGGGAAGAGAGGTCGATGTTCTTGACTAAACCGTCAGGTATTGCATATGTTAAAAATTCTTGCCACACGCTTATTGAAAATGCTGGATTACAGGAGAGATAACAATATTATGTGCTCTCTTGAGGGTGGTTATGTTTCCTGAAGGGTCTGAAAACAAGGCATTTCAAAGGTGTTGTTAATCTAAGTGCACAAAAACAATGCACAGGACTTACTTAAGGCAAAGGTATACCTTTTACTAAAGAAGTTATATCTTGGGACATGCCTACCCACCATGACCTGTACAGTTTGTTCTTTATGATCAAATCACCCTGTTTTAATTAGATTTATTACAGTACCATTTTTTCATCCATGGGACCCTCAAGAACTTTAATAAAGGGACTATCGACATATGTAGACAAAATTAAGAGGCATATGAAAGAGTTTTATGTTAAATGTCTTTTAAGGAATCTGCTTGAATATTTTGCTTCCAGAATTATGATAGAGCACAACACAGACATATCATGGTCTTTGGTTTGCTTCTGGTTTGGTTTGCTTTGCTAGACTGATATACATCCTGATTCAAAATGTTACTGTGTAATTTTTGTGACAGAGAAAAAATTGTCTTCCCTCTACTCTTCTAGGTTCTTGGCTCAGACCTTCCTATAATAAAGACAGATTAACAGGAGAAAAACAAACAGAAATTTACTAACATATATAACCCCTGTGTACTTGGAAGAGACCCAGGAAAATCTACGTAACTCTCCACATGGCCTAAACCATCTACTTAAATACCATCTCCAGCTAGAGACAAAGGAAGATATTGTGGGCAGGCAGGGGGAGCCAGTAATGAAATGTTTCCAGGAAAGGCACGGTAAATAAGGGTAAAGTTGTTATGCAGATTTAAGTCATTGCCTCTCTATGGATAAAGGTTTTTAGAGATTTAATCACTCTTTAATTCTAGGTACTGAAGAGGGAGACACCTTTACAAATGGATTATTTCTTTTAGGAGTGTAAATGTCCCTTACAAAAGGATAACTTCTATTCAGTCTTATCCCTGCTGCTTCAAAAAAAATAATAATCAGCCTAAAACAGTCCTTAAGACAAAGAGAATTATTTTAATGTAGCTAATTCTGCCATCTTTATTTTCAGTTTTCATAATTATAAGTCAGAGAGAGAATATGGATGAGAATAAGTACTCAATGAATAAGTAAGCCTGATTTCTAAAATCTTTCTGTGACCAAAAAATAATAGTATTACTCTTATAAAATTTAAAGATAATATACATGTTTATGGATGTGTTTGGTTGAGGTTCAATAGAAATCTAAAATAATATGTTTTATATATTTGAAGAAAGCAAACAAGCAAAGATCCAGCAGAAGGAAAATGATAAATACATAACACAGAACTACATTTTATGTCCTTTTATCTATTTGAATCCTACAAATTTAATAATATTAATTCAATGACTAAAAAGAGGACAGAAAAGAAATCGGAATTTCAGAAACAAAGAGAATATCTTCTAGAAAAAGATAAAATCAATTATCAAGCAAACATGATCATAAAAAGTTACATGGTTTCCTTTTCTACTTAGTTAGAAGAGGGTATTAGGCCACAGGTGCTCAAGAAACCAGATGCAGAGAGCTACAGAGTGGGGTTTATTAGCGGGAATAAGAGGGAGAGTGCAGACAACCAAGGGAGTTTAAGACTTACTCAGTTGTTCTTAGGGCAGGGTTTTTAAGTGCAAAACCCCACGAAGGGTAACTGGTTGGGGTGTCAAGAGTCTGATTGGCTAGAGCTGGGTGCTGTGCCATTTCTGTTGACCATTGTTCTTAATACATCTTGTAAGGCTCAAATTAAAGCTGCATCCTGTTATGCTGGATAGGCTGACCCCAGACCCCAATCTTAGGTGGGCATCTATTTGTCCTGGGTAAGGTCAGCAGGCAGTTTCCCAGGCTATAGTTTCCCATGGTATAGTTTCCCCACCTGGTGATTTTCCATTCCTGCTAGATCTTCCTGGGTCTGTCAAAGGCAATACTGATATTTGCTTTGGATGGTAGAAGGAAAATAAAGTTGACATTTTTGGAGTGAAAATGCTTGCTTATTCTTTTGCTAACAGGATATTTTTGTGAAATAACAAAAATTCAAATGAGTAAATTTAAAGATAGAACTGAATTTTATTTAATGATTCGTGAATTAGGCTGCATCCCATCTGGCAACAGAAAGAAATTTCATGTGTTACAGAGAGACACATGGTCATAAACTAAAGGGGGGGTAATGGTGGGGATGGGGGGGTAGGGTGGAGGGGAATGAAGGGGGGTATAGAACAACTGTAACAGCATAATCAATAAAAAAATATTTTAAAAAAGAGGGCCCAAAGGAGTCTAGGATCATCCCCTAGTGCTGAAAGGAAATTGGGCATTGACTAATCATTTAAAGATCACATTCCCAGGAAAAGCTGAAGCTGCAAGGAGGTTAGGTATTAAGTCTTGGTGAGACTTAACACAAGTTATTTCTTTTGAGGCCTTTTAACTCTCTCTTTTTGTAACATTTGTAAGAACAAGAGAGAATAAGCAAAGCAAGAGAGCATGTACCGGTATAGATATATAAAAAGATATTTAGATAAATCTATAAAGTGGTAGAGGTGTATATGATTTGATTTATAATAAGAAATATATATTTGATCTTTGTCCTGATTTATGACACAGAGCTCCTAAAATCTTTGTAATTTCCTTTGTAATTTTCTAAGAACAGCAAAAGTGTCTTTTGTTATGTCAATGAAGTAACTTTTGTTAAGCACCTAAGGATGGGGGCTAGTTGCCTGAAGAACCAATTTTGCATTAGAGCTTTAGAACTTTCAGTCTCTGTATTTAACTCCTGGGGTAGGGATGGGGGAATTGGAATTTGAATCAATCACCAATGGGTAATGATTTAATCATTATGCCTATTTAATGAAGCCACCAGAACAAACCAAAAGGGCAGGCTTAAAAGAGCTACTGAGTTGCTGACCATGCATAGACCTGTGAGAGTGTCACACCCAGAGAGGGCATGAAAGCTTTGAGTCCTTTCCCCATACCTTGCCCCGTGCATCTCTTCCATCTGGTTGTTCCTGAGTTATATGAGTCATATCCTTTTATAATAAACCAGTGATCTATTAAGTGAAATGTTTCTCTGAGTTTTGTGATCTGCTCTAACAAAATTAATTGAACTCAAGTAGGGTGTTGTTAGAACCTCAGATCTATAGCAGTTTGCTCAGTAGTACAGGTGACAACCTGGACTTGCTACTGGTATTGTTACTGAACAAGATGTCCGGGAGAGGGGGCAGTATCTGGCCCA
The DNA here is from genome assembly GCF_021234435.1 of Artibeus jamaicensis. Taxonomy (NCBI): domain Eukaryota; kingdom Metazoa; phylum Chordata; class Mammalia; order Chiroptera; family Phyllostomidae; genus Artibeus; species Artibeus jamaicensis. Next base: position 507,488 of record NW_026522028.1, on the reverse strand, counting down.
CCTAGGGATGCCAAATATTGCTATAGAACAGAGGCCCCTTCCAAGGACAGAATACTAAAATCTACTGGGCTCTTCTGTCCGCCACCAATTGGAAAGACATCTCTCAATGCCAGAGATTCGTGAAAAGGAAACAAAATGTTTATTTAATGCTATTCAGGCCTAATGCCACCACTAAAATATTAAAGTCCTTTAGGGTATACATCTACACCCACACAATGCTCCCTTCTCCCACTGTCCCAACTCTGGGTACGGTAAATCAGGAAAAGAGCACACGTCTGTGTTTCAGGCCGCTGGCACCGTCAACTGTGTCACTGTGCAGGCTCTCGAGTTAATCCAAAGTTATGTGGCACTCTCTCATGGTCCACTGGCAAGAGTTTTTTGTACCAAGTTCCAGTCAAAGTCTCTCTTGCTTTCCAGGCCATGCGGCCAAAGGGGCACCCCAGGGCCGCGTGGGCCTCTTCTACCAAAGCTGCAGGGGTTCTCACTCCACCAAAAGCATGTGGCTTTCTTTTTCACCTGGCTGCAGGAATCTCCATTCTGGCAAAGTCGAGTGGTACTCTTTCACTCTGCTGAAAACCGCGTGGCTCTCCCTTCAATGGCTGCCATGTCTCCATTCTGCCCCAAACTGCGTGGCCCTCTCCTCACCTGGGCAGTTATCCCCTCATATCCTGGAGCCCATCTTTTCCCAGCTCTCACGCAGGCACCCTCACTCAGGGGCATAGCCCCTAGTTACATCTTGAGTCCCAGCCACTCCCGTCTCCCTGGCTCAAAACTTGGCCACAGCTATTCAACATATCTGTGAAACCAGTTAAAGGTTATAGATATGTTAAATAATAATTCCAGAGGTTAGCTGAAAAACTGTTGTTATGCAAAACAGCTCTCGATGGCCCTGGTTCTATTTGTCTTTTCCCCCTGGGGGGAGGTGAGGACATCTCATATGTCTCTCCAATATTTCTATACACTTTGGATTCTGGACACCATTCCAAATCTTTTTTTTGCCCCCCCCTTGGCTGCACCCTGTATCAGTATCTGAAGTGGAGGAGGGGGGTAGTCTTCTAGAACTGAACTCTTAACCTGTGGGATGTGACACTATCTCTAGGTCGATAGTGTCAGAATTCAGTTGAACTGTAAGACACCCAGCTGCTGTCCGGAGAATTGCATGTTGGTATGGGGAAATCTCCCATATCCCCTCACATTAGAATTGGTGACCAGAATATGCTTACTTTGGTAGATGCATACCTTGATTTCATCTTTATATATATAGTCTTATGAATAACAATGGTTTTTTTGCAAAAGATAAATGTTATTTTAAATAAATCAATTAATCTTGTTTATAATCCATTTTATATGTGAAAATGGAGTACATATCACAGTAACAAAAGAGAGGCTAGGGCTAAGCATCCATTCAAGTCCAAGTTATGAACTCTGAATTTATGTGAATTCTTTGAACCCTGTGTCGTGTCCCAACTCATTTGAAAGTATTTATCTTTGCATAAGCATTTGTAGTGGCCTGCCCAGGGGGCTCACAGCTGAGTCAATAAGATCAGGAAGAACAAGTAACTAAGTAACCAGGAAGTAAGAACAAAAGAATTTTGTATTAACTCTTATTAGCAGTTCCACTTTCTTGCTTCTGTAAACCCACTTCTGCCATGTAGGCTTAGCAAAATTGCTTCCTCATGCCACACTATATAAGCAAGCCTCTGCCCAAGCTTGGGGCCCAGAATTTGGAGACTGTCTCCTCTGGGTCCATGAGAGTAAATAAAGTTCCACTCTTTACACCCGAAAGTGGCTGAATTGTTTTCTGTAAAACATTCACTCTTCTTTGTGCTTAATATTCCTAATATGTTGGATAAAATAGAAAAGAAGAAAATTGGGTAGAATATTTTGATTTTTTTGTCATATAATTTATCCAGAAAGAGATTATTGGACTGACACAGATTTCCTGTGTATTTCTGAGACACTCCTTTGTTAACTGTCCCCACCTACCAGCATAAATCAAACTATTAAGTTGAATTTTGGGGCATAAGCTGAGATTTACCAATGTTATTTTGTCTTTGTTTATGTCAATTCTACATCTAAATATATTGTACCCTTGGACATATCAATGACTTTTTTGTGTGTGTGAAAAGGGTAGGGAAATCCTCAAAGGCACAGGGTCCTTTCAAATAGTGATTAATGAATTTCTCAGAGTCTATAAGAAATCATATTTCAAGGCTATTCAAAATTATTGAAATGTCAACCCCATTTTCCAAGAGGCATAATCATGAGATGAATGCCAATTAAATTCAAATTCCAAATGCAATGTCATAGAACCTACTTAGAAATCTCTTGTGTATTAGACTGATATTTTTCTTTTTGCTTGTTCTGGTTTTTTTTGTTTTAATATATGATAGTGTCAATAGCTTAATGAGTTTCAACGGTATAATAATTCATTTACTTTTCTAGCTCAAATCATTGTTAATGACTGACATTAACTGTATTCTCTGTGCCAGTGGACAGGTTTTAGAACTCATGATACCTGGTCTGTATTATTCATTTTGCAAATTTTCATCGAATATGACTTCAGTTAAAAGGGAAGAAAAATGAATTGCTATTTATCTTCACAAATGTTTGCTAAAAAGATGGGGGACATTTTGTTAATGTTTGAGGTGTTGGTGACTTGCCCAAGATCACATAGTCATTCCATGTGACAACCTGTGTTCTGTCATGGCTCTGACTACCTCTAAAGCCTATTCTCTTACTGCTATCTCCAACTGCCAAACTTTACTATCTTATTATTTGAGCTCTCTCTTCTCTCACTCTGCTCAGCTATGGTTTCTGTACAGAAAAGTCATGAGATGTTTTCATAAAGGATATCTTCAAGATACATTGCTTTTGTGTTTCCTCCCTTTAAAGTTGCTTGACAAGTTTCAGTCTTTAATCCTTTATCTTTTCTCCCAATTCTTATCAGATATATAATGCCAAGCTCAGTTTGCTCTACTGATAAAGAGGAAAGGGATATAGTTATTGACATTTTTAAATATCAAAAAAGTTAAATAAATTCATTTTATTGCAACTATACTTTTAATACTAAAATGCTAAAGCAATGGTGCCATAACTAGCTTAATTTCAACAGCCAGAAAAATGAAAAGTTGTCATTTCTTTCAAGTGCAACTCTGATCTCCTTGTCAGCCTACTTTGATCTAATGTCTTGTCTGTCAGGTTAGAGGAGCAGAGGAGACATTTGGAGGAATCAATAGGTGTTATAGAGTATTCTGCAAAGGAACCGACACTTAGTGCCTCATTCACTGAAGGATGAAAAGTTGACCTTTGGGCCAGTGGAGAATTGCAAGATGTGGTCTAAATTAGATCCAAACACCCTCTAATTCTTTAGAATACTATTAACCAGGCTAGTGCTGAGTAAATCTTTACTGAGTACCTACCGAGTGGAAGCTCTGGATGAGCACTGGATTAACAAGATTAGTCCCTTTCCTTTGAAGATCTAATGATGAATCTTGTAATGAAAACATGTTCCTTTGTACCCAGAGCTCACATAACTAAGCCTGAAATACCTACCCAGCAAAGAAAGCAAATGGAGAGGCAAGTGGAGCAAATCTATGTTAGGAAAAAAGTCACTAATATGAGGAGGAGATAAAAATGACCAATATAGCACTCCTGGATAGTTTTCCCTGAGCATGGGATATTTCCTCCATCCCCTATTTTTACTTCTATTCTAAAGTTCTGTATTTCTTAAACAAGAAATCATCTGTGATCCCACCCAAAACCTACTGGATCAGAATCTTTGTGAAATGGACCTAAGAAGCTCCAATAATAACAAGGGCCCCTGGGTAATTTTACTGGGAAGTTTAGGAAATATGGCTATAGCTAGTGTCTGAAACTCCACACTGTTTGAGGTTATCTCTGTGTTTGAGCAGCAGATTTCAAACATTCATTTGCACAAAAGAACCTAATTCTCCAGTATTTGAGCTTAATCTATTTAGTTTGACAAATCTCAAAGGTTGGGAAATATTCATGTTAAGAATGTTAATGTCCCTGCACCCACACTCATGGAGTTTGAGTGGGCCTGCTGTGGAGCCAGCCCATTTATCTTTGTGTTGACTAGTATGTTAAAGGGATTCTGATGGAGGCGATCTTTGGAAGGCACTTGAGAAATATTGGTTCAATTACAATTTATTCCTCTTGAAAATAAACACATTTCACTCTTATACTTTGGAGTCAAGAAAGGATTTGAAAATGGGGTTGAATTCCAGATTATAAATACATTAGACTATAAACTCCGAGAGGACAGGAGTTTGTTTGGGGGGAGGATTGTATTTTTCCCCTTTTGTTCAGTGATGTGTGGCCAGCACCTAGAAGAGTGGCATTTACATAGTAAACACACATGATTTGTTGACTTTTTTAACCAAATAATATAAACAATGTTTTAGGCTGCAATAAAGAATAAAAATATTTATTTGAGCAAAGAAAGGGCACAGATTCAGGGAGCAAGCTAAACTGTGCTCCAAAGGGGACAAAAAAAAGGCAGGGTTTATAAAGGTCATCACCAAACTGGCTGTTCTCATTTTGGTCCTCCCTGTGAATGAAGGACTTGGCTAGGTCTGCAAGGATCAGTAAGCCTCACCATGAAAATGGAGGAGGCTAGTTTTTGAAACTGATTGGCTCCTTTCAAGGTGAAGGATGCAGGTGGTCTACTTACTGTGATGAGGAGGAAAAAGTCAAGTCCATGCATGTTCATGCAGTAATCGTTTATTCAGGATGTTGGTGGATGGCTTTGAGATGCATTTAGGAACAGATCAGAAAGTTAACATGAGTTTCAAGATCTGAAACGAGATGTGCATAAGTTCCACTTCTTCAGTGGCTTCTCAACTGTTTTCTAAGTGCCTCTTTTAGTGATGCTTATTCCATTTTTTTTTTGTATGATCAACTTAATGAATGAACTCAAGGTATAAAGACCTCATGTCTCTTACTCTTGCTCCTCCATTTTAATGGCTTGTTGTAACCAGAAGGAATGCACAAATGAATTTGCAAACAGTAAGCTGGGTGGCAGTGACAGGACTGGAGAAGAAAACTCTAAAATGCATGAGAACTTCAGCAGGGAAAAGAAAGAGTCAATGAAGAAAAGCCAGGGTGGCATTGGGCATCTGTGGGAGGAATACAGGCCTTGGCCTCTTGCCCAGAGTGGCGGCGTGCATGCGCATCATGGACCTGTGAGGTAGGCCTACTTTGGGTTGGTGGCTGGGGCGCAACTTACACTGCGCACGGCCATACACTGCGCACGGCCTACACTGCCCATGGCCATACACTGCGCATGGCCATACACTGCGCATGGACTTGCGGTGCGTCCCCACGACGAACAACCCAGGGCGCCACTTGTACGTCCTACGTTTAGGGATCTACTGCTGCCATCTTGCTGGTGTGGAAGCAATGTGTTGAGTGTACGTCCAGGAGCCGGGAGTCGGAGCCGGGAGAGAGGAGTCAGGAGACCGGAGCCAGGAGCCGGAGCCCATAGTCGGTGTCGGGAGTTGGAGCAGGAGGCGGGAGGCTGGGAGTCACAGCCGGAGATGGGAGGCTGGGAGTCGCGAGGCTGGGAGTCGCATCCGGAGGTGGGAGGCTGGGAGTTGCATGCGGAGGTGGGAGGCTGGGAGTTGCATCCAGTGGCGGGAAGCCGCAGCCGGAGGCAGGAGGCAGGAGGCCTGTAGTCACAGCTGGCGGCGGGAGCCGAGAGTCGCAGCCTGGAGCCGGAGCTGGGAGCCAGAGCCTGGAGTCGGGAGTCAGAGCCAGGAGTTGGAGCTGGAAACGGGTGTTTCGGAGCCGGGAGTCAGAAACCAGAGCCGTGAGTTGGGAGTCGGAGATGGGAGTAGAGTCGGGAGTCGGGACTTGGGAGTCAGAGCCAGAAGCTGGGAGTGGGAGCTGGAGTGGGAGCTGGGAACTGGGAGCCGAAGAGTGCTGACTTGGCAGGGACCATCGCCATGGCTTCAGCCTCGCTGCGGGTGGCAGTAGTGTGCTCCAGCAACCAAAATCGGAGCATGGAAGCCCACCATCTCCTCAAGAGGAAGGGATTCTCTGTCCGGTCCTTTGGAACAGGGACTCATGTGAGGCTTCCAGGACCAACAGCCGACCAGCCCAATGTTTATGATTTCAATACCACTTATGATGAAATGTACAGAGATCTTGTTAGGAAAGACAAGGAACTCTATACAAAGAAAGGCATATTGCGTATGTTGGAGAGAAATAAGGAGATCAAGCCGAGGCCTGAAAGGTTCCAGAACTGCAAAGATGTATTCGACCTGATCCTCACCTGTGAAGAGCAAGTTTACGACCAGGTGGTGGAAGAACTGAATTCCAGAAAGTGTGTTACATTCCAGCTGGTGCATGTGGTTAACCTGAACATCAGAGATAACTTTGAAGAGGCCAGCCTGGGGGCGTTCCTGTTTTCTGAGTTCTGCCAGTGCTTTCAGCTCTTGGATGATGTCAACAAGGAGCTTGGGGAAGTGCTGCTGGAGTTCGAGGAGAATAGTGGCCAGACCTTCCTGCACACGGTCTGCTTCTACTGATGGGCCACTGCTGTCTCCTGAAGCCATATTCTGGAACTTTCTCTTGTAAATATGTTTTCCTTCCTGATACTTGTGTTTACTCTCAGAGCTTCTATTGGTAGACAGTAGCAGAACCCAAATAAACTTTACAGATGAGATTAGAAGATACATGTAAATGCAGATTAATAGCAATCAAACCTTTTTAAGCAAATTTTTATCCCATTTTTACTTATGAGTGGGATATTGTTTATGAAGTTTTTTCTTTAATCAAAAAAGTAAACGGTTTATAAGTACATTTCCTTCCAGTATGTTTGTGTCTTCATTTTGCATTGCTTCCCCGCCCCTTTTCTAGCTGGAATGTACAAATCCTTTAATAAGGCAACAAAGCTGTATCTATTAGGAAGGAACCTGCAATTATCCAATAAACAGGTGCTGTTGGGGAAAAAAAAGCCAGAAGAGATAGGGCTCACAGAGCTATCTAGGTGACTGCAGGCTTGCACACCTGCTATTGGCCCCAGAGGCTTAGGGTTGCCCACTGTGATGAGAGATGACACTGTTGGCACTGTAGCAAGGGAATCCAGAGGGTGAGGTATGGAGCACTGGGAAGAATACTAGAAATAAAATTGTAACTCTCCCCTTCCTTATTTTCTGAGCTTTCCCTATGTGTGTTGAGTTGTATAATCTCATTTGGTGTCAACAGGTGGGTGGGCCTGTGGCATCAAATGACTTGGATTTACTACTCTACCTCATTTCTTTTCAGCCTTTTATGGAATTGTGTTCCTTTGTTCAGCACCTGAGTGTTCACTTGCTCTTATGTTGGGGAAAGAGAAACGCTGAGTGTTAAGTTACCTCACAGCTCAGAAGAGACCAGCCTGTGCTGTGCACCTGTTATGCTTTCTCCACAGGCTCCTGCCAGCAAGGAATGACTCCAAGGGGTTAGAATTGCCCCCTGCAGAGACAGGTCTGTTCCTGCCTTAGCTCTGGATGTGAGAATGTTAGGGGGACAGTATAATGGCTTCTCCCAGTTTTCTCTGGATCTGGGATGATATTCTTTGAGAGCTGCATATTTTCCAGGGCTGCAGATATTGAGGTTTTAACCAAGATTTGGATATAACAAATGGAATTCATAGCAGTGTGTGTGGTGTGTGTTGTAATCACAGGAGGTAGGTTTTTCCTTAATAAGTGCCAAGTGAAAGATGAGGGGCAAAATAATGCAGTGGGATATAGGTATTGAATTATGTTCATGTAGCTCTATTGTGGTACTTTCTGAATGTGTTGGTGTTAAGAAAAATTTCACAGGTGGTGGTGTTACAGATTTTCCACAACAGGTACTGTAGTGGCCTGCCCAGGAGAGGAGCTAGCTGGTGAATCAATAAGATCAATGTAATGGCTGATAGCCTGCCCAGGAGGGGAGCTAGCTGGTGAGTCAACAGGATCAGGGAGAGCAAGTAACTAAGTAACTGAGGAGTAAGAACAAAGAAATTCGTATTAATTCCCATCAGCAGTTCCACTTTCTTGCTTCTGTAAGCTGCTTCCTGCTTTCGAGCCAGAAGTAAGGGTCCGAGTGACAGACTGCCCCCTTCACCGTATATAAGCCATTACTCCCCACTGATTGGGGCCCAGAATTTGGAGACTGACTCCTTTGGGTTCACGCGTGTGAAAATAAACTTCCACTCCGTACACCTGAAAGCAGCTGAGTTGTTTTCTGTAACAGTACTAGGATTGCACTCGAAATATATAGGATGCCAGAAAATTCCCCTTTGTTCTACACAGGTCTGCACTGTGTTTGTGGCTCTCCAGGGCATAAATAACAGTTATGTCAAAGATTAGTACAGCGTTTCTCTCTCCTTCCTTCCTCCCTTCCTCCCTTCCTCCCTTCCTCCCTCCCTCCCTCCCTCCCTCCCTCCCTCCCTTCCTCCCTTCCTCCCTTCCTCCCTTCCTCCCTCCCTCCCTCCCTCCCTCCCTCCCTCCCTCCCTCCTTCCCACCCTCCCTTCCTTCCTTCCCTCCCTCCCTCCTTCTCTCTCTTTCTCTCTCTCTCAACCTATGACAAGTGTTTTGAGGAAACTAGCTTTGTTGGTGACCCAGGAAACACAGGTAGCTGTACTTTTCTGAAAATGATGTGGCCCAACATCTTTTCTTTTTCGATAGCTACCTTTTCATTTTCGATAGCTACAGTTGACTTACTGTAGAACATTGATACTATTTGTAAAGCACTGAATCATTTACCAGACATCTTCACATGTGTTTTCAGCCCCACAATTAATTTGAAAGACTAGGTTTATTGTTCTACTTTTTATAATACAAAAGCGAGGCTCAGAGATTTTAAAGAAATTCCCAGAGACTGGAAAGCAGACAACAAATAGGCATGTTATTCTAAATTGTATATTTATCTCCCAATAGCAGCTTATGACTCTCACAATGAATGAAGAATAAATCCCTGAATTTGGAGCAAGAGGTTTGGATAGAATATGTCAGAGTGTTGTTCACGCTGGCATTTGGATGCCAAGTCAAATGAAGCAGACACTTGGGTTATTTGACTTAAAGTAATGGTTTTTCGGTGTGGTCTGATCAGCAGCCACATCAGCATCACTGGGGAGCTTGTTAGAAATGTAGACTCTTCAGGCCCCAACTCAGACCTGCTAGATTAGAAACTCTGGGGAGGAGCCCAGAATCGTGTTGTAAACCAGTCCGAGAGGAAATCCTGATGCCTGCTACTGTTTGAGAAACTGATTTAAAGGTACACTCACAAAGTTCCTCTTCCATCCCCTTATCCCACAATTCAATCTTTGGTTTGAAATCCTTTTCTGATACATAATCAGCATTAATCTATAACAGGAAGGTTTTAGCTGTAACAGTAAGTGGGAAAGAGGCACAAATGCACTACGCATTTGGAAAGGTGAAGATGAAGGAAAAATACTGGTTGAGAGCATGGTTGTTCTGGAATGCTATTGGAGGCCTCAGGTCTTGGGGCTTCAGGGTTGAGAACAGAAAACAAGAAAGAAATGAAGAAAGGGCTGAATTTACATTATTTTTATTTATTTACTTTTAAGACTTTATTTACTTTTAGAGAGAGGGGAAGGAAGGGACAAAGAGAGGGAGAGAAATGTCTATCTGTTGCCTCTCACACACCACCTGGGGACCTGGTCCACAACCCAGGATATGTCCTGACTGGGAATTGAACCAGTGACCTGTTAGTTTGGAGGCTAGTGCTCAATCCACTGAGCCACACAGCAGGGCTATTTTTTTTTTAAATATTAAATTTTATTTAGTTACTTTTCAAGTACATTTTTCTTTATTTCTCCCATCCCACCCCACCCCCCCGCCCGGTCTCCCCCCACTCTCCCATTCCCCCCCCCCCAGTCCTCATCTCTGTGTCTTTCATACTTGTTCCTCAAATCCCTCCCCCATTTTCCCCTTAAGTTCCCTTCCCTCTCCCCTCTGGTCGCTGCCCACTTGTTCTCTATTTCAGCGTCTTTGTTTTTATTCTGTTTGCTTGTTTGTTTTATTCTTTAGCTTCCTGTCAAAGGTGAGATCATATGGTATTTGTCCTTCAATGCCTGGCCTATTTCACTCAGCATAATGCTTTCCAGTCCCATCCATGTTGTTGCAAAAGGTAGTAGCTCCTTCTTTCTCTCTGCTGCATAGAATTCCATGGTGTATATGTACCACAATTTTTTGATCCATTCATTTACTAATGGGCACCTAGGTTGCTTCCAACTCTTGGCTATTGTAAATTGTGCTGCTATGAACATTGTGGTGCATAGGTTCTTTGAAATTGATGTTTTAGGATTCTTGGGATATAATCCTAGCAGTGGAATTGCTGGGTCAAAAGGCAGGTCAATTTTTATTTTTCTGAGAAAATTCCATACTGTTTTCCATAATGGTTGTACCAGTCTGCAATCCCACCAACAGTGAACTAAGGTCCCCTTTTCCCCACAACCTCTCCAACATTTGTTGTTTGTTGCTTTGTCTATTATAGCCATCCTGATTGGTGTAAAGTGGTATCTCATTGTGGTTTTAATTTGCATCTCTCTGATAGCTAACGATATTGAGCATCTCTTCATGTGTCTCTGGATATTCTGTATGTCCTCTTTAGAGAAGTGTCTGTTCATGTCCTTTTCCCATTTTTTAATTGGGTTAGATGTCTTCCTAGAGTGGAGTCGTGTAAGTTCTTTGTATATTTTGGAGATTAAACCTTTGTCTGAGGTATCATTGGCAAATATGTTTTCCCATAAAGTTGGTTGTCTTTTTAATTTAATACTGTTTTCTTTAGCCATGCAGAAGCTTTTTATTTTAATGAGATCCCATTTGTTTATTCTTTCCTTTATATTCCTTGCTCTAGGGGACATATCCGTAAAAATGTTGCTGCGTGGAATATCTGAGATTTTCTTGCCAATGTTCTCCTCTAGGACTTTAATGGTGTCATGGCTTATATTTAAGTCTTTTATCCACCTTGAATTTATTTTGCTGTATGGTGTAAGTTGGTGCTCAAGTTTCATTTTTTTGCACGTAGCTGTCCAGTTCTCCCAACACCATTTGCTGAAGAGGCTATCTTTACTCCATTTTATGTTACCGCCCACTTTGTCGAATATTAATTGACTGTAGAGGGTTGGGTTGGTTTCTGGGCTCTCTGTTCTGTTCCATTGGTCTATGTGCCTGTTTTTATGCCAGTACCAGGCTGTTTTGATTACAGTGGCTTTGTAATACAGTTTGATAACAGGTATTGTGATCCCTCCTACTTTGTTCTTCTTTCTCAAAAGAGCAGCTGCTATTCAGGCTCGTTTATGGCTCCATATAAATTTTTGAAGTGTTTGTTCTATGTCTGTGAAATACGCCATTGGTACTTTAGTAGGTATTGCATTGAATCTGTATATTGCTTTGGGTAGTATGGACATTTTGATGATGTTAATTCTTCCAATCCATGAACACGGTATATGTTTCCATTTGTTTGTGTCTTCCCTGATTTCTTTCTTCAGTGCTGTGTAGTTTTCTGCATACAGGTCTTTTACGTAAAATCTTTGGTTAGGTTTATTCCCAGATATTTTATTTTTCTTTTTGCTATATCGAATGGGATTTTTTCCTTGATTTCTGCTTCTGCCGATTCATTGTTTGTATACAAAAATGCCTTTGATTTCTGGATATTGACTTTGTATCCTGCTGTTTTGCCAAATTCATTAATTTGTTTGAACAGTTTTTGGGTAGAGTCTATAGGATTTTCCATGTACACTATCATGTCATCTGCAAACAGTGACAATTTTGTTTCCTCCTTTCCTATTTGGATGCCTTTTATTTCCTTTTCCTGCCTGATCGCTGTGGCCAAAACTTCTAATACTATATTGAATAGAAGTGGTGAAAATGGACATCCTTGTCTTGTTCCTGATCTTAGTGGAAAAGCTTTTAGTTTTTGTCCATTGAATATGATATTGGCTGTAGGTCTCTCATAAATGGCCTTTATTATATTGAGGAATGTTCCCTGTATTCCCATTTTGCTGAGTGTTTTTATCATAAATGGGTGTTGTACCTTATCGAAAGCTTTTTCTGCATCTATTGATATGATCATGTGGTTTTTGTCTTTGCTTTTGTTTATGTGATGAATTACATTTACTGTTTTGCGAATGTTGAACCATCCTTGCATCCCTGGGATGAATCCCACTTGGTCATGGTGTATAATCTTTTTGATATATTGTTGGATGTGATTTGCTAATATTTTGTTGAGGATTTTAGCGTCTATGTTCATCAGCGATACTGGCCTGAAGTTTTCTTTCTTTGTTGTATCTCTATCTGGTTTTGGAATTAGGATGATGCTGGCTTCATAAAAGGAGTTTGGGAGTTTTCCATCCTTTTGGATTTTTTGGAATAGTCTGTGAAGAATGGGGGTTAGCTCTTCCTTAAATGCTGTGTAGAATTCTCCTGTGAATCCATCTGGTCCAGGGCTTTTGTGTGATGGGAGTTTTTTGATTACTGCTTCAATTTTCTTTTGCTGTTATTGGTCTATTCAGGTGTTCTACTTCTTTTTCATTGAGTTTTGGGAGATTATATTTTTCTAGAAATGTGTCCATTTCCCCTAGGTTCTCAAATTTCTTGGCATACAGTTCTTCATAGTAGTTTCTTACAATCCTCTCTATTTCTGTGGTATCAGTTGTAATCTCTCCTCTTTCATTTCTGATTGTGTTTATTTGTGTCCGTTCCCTTCTTTTCTTGATGAGCCTACTTACAGGCTTGTCTATTTTGTTTATTTTTTCAAAGAACCAACTCCTGGATTCATTGATCTTTAGAATTGTACTTTTAGTCTCTATGTCATTTAGTTCTGCTCTGATCTTAGTTATTTCCTTCCTTCTACTTGCTTTGGGCTGTTTTTGTTGTTGTTCCTCGAGTTCTTGCAGGCGTAGAGTAAGGTCATTTGTTTGAAATGCTTCTGTTTTTTTTTTTTTTTTAGGTAGGCCTGTATTGCTATAAACTTCCCTCTCAGGACTGCCTTGGCTATATCCCATAAGTTTTGGGTTGTTGTGAGATCATTTTCATTTGTTTCTAGAAACTTTTTGATTTCTTCCCTAATTTCATTCTTGACACATTCATTGTTTAATAGCATACCGTTCAGTCTCCATGATTTTGGGTGTTTTGGGTTTTTTCCTTTAGGGTTGGTTTCCAATTTCAGTCCCTTATGGTCAGAGAAAATGCTTGGTATGATTTCAATATTCTTGAATTTGTTGAGGCTTGTTTTGTGCCCTATCATGTGGTCTATCTTGAGAATGTTCCATGTGCATTTGAAAAGAATGTGTATTTAGCTTCTTTGGGGTGAAGAGCTCTGTATATATCAGTTAGGTCCATTTCATCAAGGGTGTTGTTTAATGCCGCAATGTCTTTGTTGATATTTTGTTTGGAAGATCTGTCCATTTTTGATAGTAGGGTGTTAAAATCCCCCACTATAATTGTGTTCCTGTCTATATCTTTCTTGAATTCCTCTAAGATTTTCCTTATATATTTTGGTGCTCCTATGTTGGGTGCATATATATTTATGATGTTAATGTCTTCTTGGTGGATTCTTCCCTTGAGTATTATGAAGTGACCTTATGGGTCTCTCTTTATGGCTCTTTTTTTGAAGTCTATTTTGTCTGATATGAGAATTGCTACCCCAGCTTTTTTTCTTGTCCATTTGCTTGGAAAATTTGTTTCCATCCTTTCACTTTTAGTCTGTGATGGTCTTTTGTCCTGAGGTGGGTCTCTTATAGGCAGCATATGTGTGGGTCATACTTTCTTATCCATGGAGCTATTCTGTGTCTTTTGATTGGAGCATTTAATCCATTTACATTTAAGGTTATTATTGATAGGTACTTATTCATTGCCATTTTTGTACCTGTGTTCCTCTCTGTCTGTCTCTTTTCCTTCCTTTCCTTAAAGCAGACCTTTTAGTATTTCTTGTAGAGCTGGCTTGGTGGCAGCAAATTCTTTTAGACTTCTTTTGTCTTGGAAGCTCTTTATTTGGCCTTCTATCTTGATTGAGAGCCTTGCTGGGTAAAGTAGCCTTGGTTGTAGGCCTCTGTTTCTCATTACTTGGAGTATTTCTTGCCAATCTCTTCTTGCTTGGAGTGTTTCCATTGAGAAGTCAGTGGCTAACCTTATTGGGGCGCCCTTGTATGTTATTTCTTTTTTCTCCCTTGCTGCCTTTAAGATTCTCTCTTTGTCTTGGAATTTTGCCATTTTAATGATGATGTGTCTTGAAGTGGGCCTCTTTGGGTTCCTCTTGAATGGGACTCTGTGTGATTCCTGGATTTGTGTGACTTTTTCTTTTGTCAAATTAGGGAAATTTTCTCTCATTACTCTTTCAAATATGTTTTCTATCCCTTGTTCTTCTTCTTCTCCTTCTGGTATTCCTATTATTCGGATATTATTCCGTTTCATATTGTCTTGCATTTCTCCTAATGTCTCTTCATTCTTTCTGAGCCTCTTTTCCCTTTCCTGTTCTTTCTGTGAGATGCTTTCTACTTTGTCCTCCAATTCACTAATCCGAAATTCTGTTTCATCCACCCTATTTTTAATGCTTTCCACTGTGTTTTTTAATTCAGAAATTGTATTCTTCATTTCCTCTTGGCCCTTGCTAATAATTTCCATTTCCTTTTTCATGTTGATATAGTTCACAGTGAGATCATTGTAGCTTCCCTGTAGTTTCTGGTAGCTGCTTGTGAGCTCTTTGAACTTCCTGATCACCAGTGCTTTGAATTCAGTATCTGATAGTTGACTTGCCTCTGTTTCATCTAACATTCTTTCTGAGGATTCCTCCTTTCCTTTCATTTGGGGATTGTTTCTTTGTCTTCCCATTGTTTGTGAGACTCTTCTTGTTAGCCTCAGCTTCTTAGATTAATCTGTTTTGACACCCTGGGTTTATGGTATGAATTTTTGTGGTGGAATGCCTGTGAATTTCAATGGTGCAGCCTCTTTTGGTTATCCTGTTGTTCTCTGCTTCCACCTACTCAAATATGCAGCAACTTGTGGCTTCTCTCCTACAACAATGTGCAATTTGTCTCTCTGACTCTACTATTGGGAGGCCTCTTCTATGGGTCCAGCTCTGGTCTTTTTATATTTTCAAGTTGATTGTGACTCTTGTGGGTAAAAGAAAGAAATGATAAGGAAAGAAATAAAAGGAAGAAAGAAAAAAAATAGTAGGGGAATGGAAGAAAGAGCAATAAGTTTAGAAAGAAAAGAAAAAGAAATAAAACAGAAAATCCAGGAAAAGAGGACAAAAGTATGGAAAGATGAAAGATTAATAAAGTTTAAAAGAAATAACAGTTTACTTTAAAAAAGCAAAAAGATAAAGAAAAAGAATGGAGAAGGAAGAAAGGTAAATTTAAAAAAGAAAGAATAAAAATAAAATAAAGTAAATAAAACAAAAAACAAAAAACGCACCAAAATAATCTCTCAAAAACAACCTCAGAAAAAGGAATGTCACTTGTTGGCTTCAAACTAGCCAAACCGGTTTTTCTGGTTGCAGTTGGCTGAGGGTCGATTGTTGTGATTTTTTCAGCCAGCCCCTCTCAGGATCCAGACACTTGGCACCTCTCCCCCAGCTCCCTACAATGGGGAACTAGGACTTTCTCGCAGCGCTCCCCTCCCAGGGGTTACCGTCATAGGCTGGTTTGCTGCGTTTGCGGGCACCTGCACCGGCCTAGTTGCCTGGTTCCCTCGGGATTGAGCACAGGCCTGCCCCCGTTCAGTTGGGAGGCCCCAGACCCTCTGCCCAGTCCTGGGTTTGCTGCCAAACTGGGTGTGAAGCAGACCAGGCTGCAGTGTCTACTGGATTCAGAGCCCCAGGCTGCACCTCTGAGTTCTCCTGGGCTGGCAACCACAGAGTCTTTGGTTGGGGCCCTTTGTCCTCCGCACCCTCTCTGTAAACTCTATCAAACAAGTCTTTCCTGGCCCCCCACCTTGCTTGGCCAGAAAGGGAGGGGGTTGAGGGTCTCAGCTCTTTTCCCAGGACCCCTCAGCGTCCCAGGCTTCCAGATAGTCTGAGGGGGGTAGACTGGAAGCCGGGAGCCGATCTGAGGACTGGGCGCAGACCTAGAAACTCTGTGTGCTCGTCATGGCACGCTGCGTGGTGTGTATCCCTTCTGCTCCTGTGTTTGTCTGGGTCCCCTGGCCAACCTCTGGAAAAAAAAAACCCTAGGGACGTAGCAGCACCACTCCAGGTGCTGGACCCAGAACTGTGTGCAGGCTGAAATCTCCTCTGCTCCCCTCCGGTTGGGTCTCTTGGCCGGTCCGGGCCCAAAAATCCTAGGGAGGGAGCTTTCTGGGCGCTGAACGTTGGCCTAGGCGCCTTTGGGCACTCTCCCAGACACAGTTCCCACCAGGTGCTGAACCTCCGAGCTATGCACAGACTGAAATCACCTCTGCTCCCCTCTGGTTGGGCCACTTGGCAGGTCCCCGGCCCAAAAATCCTAGGGAGGGAGCTTTCTGGGTGCTGAACATTGGCCTAGGCGCCCTCAGGCACCCGCCCAGACACACTGCGTGTGGAGCGACTAGTTCCCCAGATTGCGCGCAGGCTGAAATTTCTTCCACACCTCTTTGCCTGGGCCACTCGGCCTGCCTGGCAGAAAAATCCCAGGGAGGGAGCCGTCTGGGCGCTGAAGGCTGTCCCAGGAGCTGTTGGGCTCTCGCCACAGGACGCTGGTTCCCCTACCCTGCACCGGCTGTTTCTCTGTGCTCCGTCCCAGAGACTACTGTACCGCTGCTGTCTCCCTACCGTCTGGTTCCTCCGTGACCGATGAGGTTTCTGGTCTCTTATTTTCATATATGCTTGGCAACTGCTGGCTTGCTGGCCTCACCTCCTCCGATCGGATAGGTTTCTGTCTCTTTTGTACTAGGAACTGGTATCTACTCCGTCCTAGTCCACCGCCATCTTGAAACCCCCTATTTATTTATTTTTATTAAATATTTTATTGTTCTGTTACAGTTGTCCAAATTTTCCCCCTCTGCTCTCTTCTGCCCAGCCTACTCCCCCACAGTGAATCCCCACACTGCTGTCCATGCCCATTGGTCATTTATATATGTTCCTTAATCTTTTCTAATGTACACTTTCCAGTTGTGTCTAAGGTTAGTTCTATCATAATCAGTTACTTTTCCTGAGATACTGTTATCATTTTAACTTGATAATTCCAGCCCACTGTTTCAACTAATCAATTAATGCCATCGACTAATTTTAAAAGCAAAAGCAAACATAGTGACTCTCAGTAGAAATCATCTTTACCAAGACAGTGAACATCGTACTTTAATTCTAGAAAGGACCTAGGTAATGTAGAAGTAAAATGTGTTTGTCCTAGGGAATGTGCCTGGGTGAGCTCCTAAGAAGCCCACAAACGTAGCCCTTGGGGGGATTCTATGGGTTTGGGGGAGCTAATAACAGACTATAAAGTAATGTCACGAGTTGATTGCTCCTCAGAAAGCCCAACTTGCATTGAGTGAACTCTCTTCCTGGATATTTTCCAGTCCTTAGTTTGTTTCATGAGTATTTGTCACACAGTTTAATAGAAATGACAAAGATGCTTTTTTGTCCATTCAAATAAAAGAAATGCTCTGCTCCTCCATAGCAGTGAAAGCCCTTTTCTTGTTCTCTTTGTCCACATTTGGGCCAAGGTAGGAGACTCACTTGCACAGAACTTGTCAAGATGCCAAGAAATAGCCCTGATCTTGAATCTTAGAAAGGAGAATGGTGTGTCCTTTGCCAGACCTTTTGAGTTTCGAATGCTAAATGGAGACACAAAAGTAAATTTTATGTGATAATATAGGCATTTTCACTTTATATGTTCAAGAGAAAACTGTAAAACCCCTTGTTATACAAAGGTTATTAATTTCTTGCAGATACATGCACAAAGATCTGGAGAATAATTTTCCTCAGGTTAAATTCCCTCAGTTTCAGAAGCAGGTGTCACTCTTTCTAGAGCAGGAAAGCTGAAATCAAGATACTGTCATTTGGGACCATGCTGCTCTGTTGATCTTGGCCACAGGTATGTATTTGTGATCATGCATCTTACACAAAGCCCTCCAGTGTCAGCCCATCCTTTTAGCTTCATTGTTTGATGCTTTCCTGAAAGCCATTTTCCTACAGGCCATACTTATTTTTAGCAGTTTTCTTGAGATAGTATCATAGGCGGGCACAGGTAATCAGGTTCTTGGTGATCACAGGCAAAGAATTGAACTGAACACAGAAACTTTATAGCAGAAAGAGAGAGAGCAGATTTATTAAGCAATAGTACACTCCATGGAACATGGGAGTGGGCCAGCTCAGAGCAGAGATTGACCTCAGGGGCCAGAGGGATTCTAATCTTATAGGGTGGATATTTCCTGGCTAGTTTTGGTGGGCTTTTATTGCACATGTACAAGTAGTTATATTACTTTAAAGCTACTGTATATGTGGTCTCCCATGATTTTCCTCGATTGGCCACTGAAAAAGGAGGTCACACAGTGTTAGTTTATTATAATGCTACTATAATGAAGCGGGGGTGATGTAGCATCTTCTGCTCGGGGGTGCATTCATGAGTCACCATGATTCAACACTTTTCCAGAAAACAGGAACAACCAGTCTTAGAACAGGGTCTCTATCCGGTATCAATGTCCTTTATTTTAGCCCTGGGGCACCTCTGTTGTGGACCACTCTGCCTGGTTCTAGGAATTGTAACTCTACCCCCTGTGGCTAAGGAAGGAGTAAGTGACCTTTAGAATCCCAGCTGCGGGAGATAAAGCTTGTCTCTGGTAGCAAATGCTGCCTCAGTTTCCTCCCTCCCCCCAAAGTATGGTTGGAAGTCTTTGATGAGTAAGACCCCTCAGAGGAGGGGCAACCTAGGCCAGACATGATCACTTGGGAGGCCATCATGGAAGGACTCGGGGAGGCTGCAACAAAGAGGGAGCAATGGACTCTTGCCGCCCCCCCCCCCCCGGCTTTGACAAAGCCCAAATCCCCATGTTCTCTGGGAGAAGTGCTTCCTAGCTCTAATCCCCTTAAGCCTGAATACCTGATGGGAGGGGGTGCAGCTCCTTGCCTTGCTAGATCATGCCCTGGGGAAAAATCTGGCATCACAAAGACTGCCTGATAAAGCTGTGGAATCTGCTCTGCTAAGAGTGCTTTCATTCATATGTTGAGGATTTGAGCAAGAAACCCCAAAACTCTGTCCCTGACAGACTCTGACTCAGACTAAGCCCTCAGATTTCTTTGAATATTATGTACTGTTTGAACCTTGCTGCCCCGTATTCCTGTGTATTACAACCAAATAAAAGCCTCTGGAGGAAGGGGCTCAAGGCCTTTTTCCCCTGAGAAACTGTCCACTGCTCAAGGCCTTTTTCCTCTGGGTAACTGGCTACCTCTCCTCCCCAAGCAGATCACATCATGTCTCAGTCATGTTTATTCTCATCCATGGCACAAGGGGGGACTTGTGAGGAAAATCATCCCCACACACCTTCAGGGTTTCCTCCTTCCTACCTCCTGCCTGAACTTCACTGACATAAAAATTATGTATATTTGAGGTGCACACTCGATATTTTGATATACATACACATTATGAAATGGTCACCACAGTCAAGCTAGTTAACATCCATTACCTGTATATAAATACCATTGGGAGGTGTGTGTTACTCTCCTAGAAAATTACAGGTATATAAAACAGTACTGCTAACTATCACCACCATTGCTATACATTGGATCTCCAGAATAAGACAAGTTGTCAGAGTCTTTCTCAATCACTTATTTTTTTAAATGATTTGGATATTAGTCCTATGGGGGAAAATTCTTAGATTTAAACAAGCAACAATAAAACCTCTGCTCCATTGGACCTCATACCAGTCACCTATGACATTATCTAGGACTCGCACCATCCACTCTCCTTATTCCGTATTTTGCACCTGGGTCCTCTGTTTATTTTCCACTCCAACTCTTCCACCATCCTTGATGCTGTAAACATCCTTATAAGTAATGTCTCCAGTCTCCAGTGCTCCAGCCTCCTACTGACTTTATAGGACAGCCAGGCAGTGACTGGTATGACCCCTTCCTGACCCCAGGGTCACTAGAGACCAAACTCCAGTGTAGAGAGGGAGTAATGCTTATGTAAATGCAGCCTAAAACTACATAAGGTGTTTGTTCATTTATTTTTTTTATCTTGGAGCTATCCTGACTCCTGGTTGATTGATAATTAGGATGTGTTTCCTCAGTCAGTGAGATTCCAGGAAATCAGTCAGAAAATCAACTCTTGCATGCAAGAGTGGGCCACATTGCTCTGTGGTCTTACAAACAACTGGACTTTGCTGTGAATCACATGGCAGGGGCAGGGTGTTGACACAGGTGTTCAATCCAGGTTTTCTGATTCTGTTCCAGCCAAAATTCACATCACTTCTTTAGGGAAAAGGATCGAGAGTTGTTTGTAATTGCTTTCATAACAGAACAGATCCCTAAAAACGATTTAACTTTGTAGTTTGGTTTTTACAGCCTGTGATTACAAAAGTTGTCACCAAAGTCAACTACTGGACAGAGATTAGCATGGGACTGTGGAGATAACAGAATGAAGGAGGAAATGGGTTTAGAGCTCACCGTGGTGAGGTGGTGCCCAATCTGTCAAAGTAACGGAAAGTCTTATGCTAGCTCCTAATTGAACACTTGTAGGGGCCAGGCATAAATTACACATTTTAATTCTCCACCTATGAGGTGTGTGACATTGTTTAGTCTATCTGTCGATGGTTAAATCTGAGGCAGAGAGAGGATAAATAGCTTACTGAAATGATGGGGCTGAGACTCCAGTGCAGGAATGCTTAAGTCCCAAACTGATGGTTTTCAACACCCTACCCTCTTTCTGTACTTGATGGTACTCCTACTCCAAGCTTCCCTCCTGAACTCCCAAATTCCTAAGATCATTGAGAAATAATCTACCTCTGCCCATCTTTACATTTCTTGCACTGCTTCACTTGATCTGTATATAGTAGGTGCTCAATATTTGACTATGAAATGAATGCATACATACATTTTTATAAAACAGACCTGCATGAGGTCCTGATATTTGCAGGAGGCTCATTCACAAAATGAAAAAAAAAATAATCAAAATCTCTTTCCTTGGTCAATAATGTTTTAATAGGTACAATGAAAAGAGAAATATTAATTCAGGGAGGGGTGACAGTATGTTTTGGTTTGTGAGGAGGATGTCACGGCTGAATGACAGACTCAAGTGCTGCAGCCCTCCCTGCATCTGCTGTCTTACAGTGACCTCATCATGGGCAGAGGACACCTCCTTTCCCCTTGATTTTCAGCTTGACCTGCAGACTTCCTTTGCCCTTGATCCCACCTCCAGAGATCAATATAGAATATCCAGAAGTGGGATATTTGGAGAGAGAAATAAGACAGTGAGATGATGCTTGAGAGAAGCTGGACATTCTCCTGCTTTGAATTTCAGGCTCCCACAAATTAGCAAATACTGTAATGCAAAAGTGATTCTTTTTCAAAGGTGAAGTGTAATGAACTAGTCCATGTAGCATGCACCACATTCAGAGCTTGTAATTTTTTGTATCTATCCCTGTTCACATTGCTGCTTCTTTGGCAGCCAAACATATTTGGATACAAATAATCACTTCCAGTTTCCTGATATAGTCTTCTGAATTACCTTCTGGAAAGTGAAAATTTTGAATAAATCTAGAAGATGGAGTAGATGAAGTAAGAGAGAAGAGAGGACTATGATTGGCTTATGGCTTGGTTCTTTTGGGGTGGGGGACAAAAACATTACTCTGGCCACTGCTTCCTGGAAGCATGGAATGAGGTTCATAGCATCTTTGGCATGTCTGCCTTATTCTATTTCAGAGAATGTGCTTCTCGATTTAGTCTCCTTGGTGATGTTGTTAGTAAAAATTGAATCTTCAGCTTTATTTCAATGTCTTCTCTTATCTTTGCCTCAGTGCTATTGCCTTACAGAGTATTGCCCTGCATATCAGAGGAGGGAGTAGGCACCAATTACAAAGACCACACACTCTCTGCCTCCATGAAGATGCTTAACTAAGAATCCATTTAAAGAAAAGAGCTAGGAGGAGGAGGAACTGAGACACTGAAATAGTTTAATTCAAATAAGGCATGGACAGTACCTAAAATCACTGCATAAATTATTTAAATCATAAATCAGATACATTTAAGCCAAATTACATGCACAATAAATGTGTGTATATAGAGATAATATGTGTGTATATGTATATGGATTCCACCACCCAGGAACCAGGTATAGCTTGGGCAAAGACCAGATTAATTACAAAATAAAAAGTAAAGATGCTTCATTTTTCTACCCATTTCATTTTGCCACCCGGCTACATTTTCTATCTTGAATTATTCTTTCATTACCTTCAAGTTCCTTTAATTATATCCCCTTCCTAGATTGAAATCTCACTAACATTTTATAGCTTCTAGAAAAATCAAACGTACACAGTATTTGTTCAGTAATTAATTTCTGAATCAATTACCACTTAAGATTAACTCACTTGATTTCTTGAACATGGGAGAACTGAGTTTGAATTGCAATTTTACAGTCACATGGAGTCAAACATGGTAGAAATACTTCTATGCATTTATTTTAATATAATGAATAATGAATGCCTTTAGAGGAAAGGAAAGTCCCTACTCCTCTACATGACTAAAGGAAGGAGCATTGTCCTAAGGTAAGGAATATTTTCTCAGAGCCTTGCAGATGGGAATAACTCAAAGAAAATAAAACACACAAGCCCAGTAGTCAGAGAACCTTGATTTCACACTCTAATGGCCTCTTGGAGTTCTAACGGTGAGCAACCATGTGAAGTGCCCATTTTTTTTTTAAATAAAAAAAACTGTACTTGAAAAATAACTAAGTAAATTTAAAAAATAAGTTGACAAAAAATAAAATAGAAGTTCTGTATCAAAAAAATTAATGTATAATTGATAAATAACATTAGTTTCAGGTGTACAACATAATGGTTTGACATTCATATATATGAGAAATAATCACAATAAATGTAGTTAACATCTGTCATTGCTCAGTTACAAATTTTTTTTATAATGAGGACTTTTAAGATTTACTCTCAGCAACTTTTAAATATGCAATATGATATTACTAATTATAGTCTCCATATTGTATATTATACCCTCATGACTTAATTATTTGATAACTGGAAGTTAGTACCTTTTGACCACTTTTACCCCATTCTCCCATCCCCCATCCCCACCTCTGACAATGTGTTCTGTTTGTTTTAGATTCCACATATAAGTATATAACTGAGATCATATGATACTTGTCTTTCTGTATCTGACTTATTAGCATAATACCCTCTAGGTTTATCTATGTTGTCATAAATAGCAAGATTTCTTTCTTAAATTTTTTTTATTTATGATTTTTAAAGAGAGGGAAAGGGGAGGGGGAGAGAGAAAAAGAATGAGATGCATCTGTTTGCTGTTCCACTTATGCATTCATTGGCTGATTCTTGTATGTACCCTGATTGAGATCAATCCCACAACCTTGGCATATCGAATGATGTTGTAACCACCTGAGCTACCTGGCCAGAAAAAGGTGTCTTTCTTTTTTATGGTTGAAAAATACTTGGAGATTTTATCTTCAGTAAAGAAACTGCAATGGCATCCAACAGTACACCAAGCACTTATACTGGCTGCAGGTCTGTGAATGAATTAGTCTCTCAAGCTTGGCTGTCTTTGCATGAAACAACTGTCAAGGAAATGTTGACAAGAAATGTAATTACATTCCTTCCCTTCACACAATTACCAGAGGGGAAATCGAGTTTTAGCAAGAACATGATGGCTATAAGTTTTATTGTTTATTAAACATGCAATCAATCATCAGAAATTTTCATAGAGAGAATCCAAAAATATGTCAGGAAGTTTTATTAATTGAAATTAATCTTGATGTATCTTTGCAAGAGATTTGAAAGCAGGGATTATATTTTCTTATGGCAGGAAATGTGTGATTTGTATGCAAAAACTTAAGTTGGCTGAACTCTTGAAACAGGTCCCTTTCTACTAGGAAGCTATAGATCCTTTTACAATTTTCAAAGAAAATAGACCTTCCACCTAAATACTATACTATATAGCTGATCACTGTAACACCTAAGTGCTCACCTATTTAATTATTTGATTCTAATTTGTTCTCCTATAAATCACTTTTAGGAAGGCATGCTGAATAGGGAAAACTAATAATCCTTTTCTCATGTCTGTTAGGACTTCACTATCTGATATCAAAGACCTCTAGATGGCTGAGCATCATTACATTATCAAGGACAGCACCATTAAGTTGGAGGAAAAACTAGGTATCCAGGGCAAAACTGCTGATCAGCTACATTGTCAAGCTTCTAGGTTTGACAATTCCAGTACCCTATATCAAGGGGAAACTGTGGATCTATTGAATTGCATTGTTAAACAAGTCAGGAGGCTTTTTAAAAAAATCAGTCTTGAAAACAATTTTACATGATCTACCAGAAATGAAACCAAAAGTGTACCAAAAAGCATGCTATTGGCAAGACTATCAAAACAGGTTTTGATGACATTAATACTTTAAGTCTATTTCTGTGGCAAAACAGGGTATATTTGAAGTGAAAGGGTACATATTATCCTAACAGGTCTGCTAGAGAAATAATTAATTTCTGTATTTGACAAACATATTTTAACATATTTCTTTTAGAAACCTCTCTTAATCAATTTCTCAAAGAATGTCTTTTAAGAGATAATAAAAGAATTGTTCCATGTCCTTATAGACTTCAGAGTGTCAGAAACCTGGAAGACTGTAGAGATCCATGTGATCCCTGCATTTTTATTTTATTTTTTAAGTCCTCACTTGAGGATATGTTTATTGACTTAGAGAGAGAGAGGGAGAGAGAGACATTGATGTGAGAGAAACATTAATTGGTTGCCTCCCATACATGCCCTGACCTGGGATTGAATCCACAGCCTAGGTATGTGCTCTGACTAGGAATTGAATCTGCAACCTTTTGATATATAGGATGATGCTCCAACTAATTCAACCACCTGGCCAAGGCACCCATTTTTGAGTTGGGTTGTTTGTCTTCCTGATATTGAGTTGCATAAGTTCTTATATTATTATATTTTGGAAATTAACCCTTTGTCAGATGTATAATTGACAAATACAGTTTCCCATTCAGACTGTTCCCTTATCATTTTGTTGATGGTTTCCTTTGCTGTGCAAAAGCTTTTTAGTTTGATAGAGTCCCATTTGTTTATTGTATCTTTTGTTTCCCTTGCACAGTGAGATATATCAGAAAAAATATTGCCATGAGAAATGTCCAACATTTGACTATCTATGTCTTCTTCTAGAATTTTTATGGTCTCAAGTCTAACATTACGTCTTTAATCCATTTGGAGTTCATTCTAGTGTGTGCAGTGTAAGAAGGTGGGTTAGTTTCATTTTTTTTGCACATATCTGTCCAATTTTCCCAACACCATTTATTGAATAGGCTAGGCTGTCTTTACTCCATTGAATGTTCTTGCCTCTTTTGTCAAGTATTTTTTTAAGATTAATTTTATTTAGGTATTTCTCAAGTACAGTTTTTTGTCTATTTCTCCCATCCCAGCCTCCCCTGCCCCTTGCTCCCCACCTCCCTCTTATTTCCAACCCCCTTAGTACTCATCCCTGTGTCCTTCCTATTAGTTCCTCCAAATCCCTCCCCCTTTTTCCCCTTAACTTCCCTTCCTTCTACCCTCAGGTGACTGTCCCCTTGTTCTCTATTTCAGAGTCTTTGGTTTTTTTTTTTTGTTTGCTTGTTTGTTTCGTTGTTTAGCTTCCTGTTAAAGGTGAGATCATATGGTATTTGTCTTTCAGCACCTGGCCTATTTCACTCAGCATAATGCTTTCCAGTCCCATCCACGTTGTTGCAAAGGGTAGTACCTCCTTCTTTCTCTCTGCTGCATAGAATTCCATTGTGTGTATGTATCACGATTTTTTGATCCATACATTTACTGATGGGCACCTAGGTTGCTTCCAACCCTTGGCTACTCTAAATTGTGCTGCTATGAACATTGTGGTGCATAGGTTCTTTGAAATTGGTGTTTTAGGATTCTTTTTTTTTATTTTTATTTTTTATTTATTTATTTATTTTAATATTAAATTTTATTTCAAGTACATTTTTTTTATCTATTTCTCCCATCCCACCCACCCCCAGCCCAGTCTCCCCCCACTCTCCCATCCCCCCCCAGTCCTCATCTCTGTGTCTTTCATACTTGTTCCTCAAAATCCCTCCCCCTTTTTCCCGTTAAGTTCCCTTTCCTCTCCCCTCTGGTCGCTGCCCACTTGTTCTCTATTTCAGTGTCTTTGTTTTTATTCTGTTTGCTTGTTTGTTTTATTCTTTAGCTTCCTGTCAAAGGTGAGATCATATGGTATTTGTCCTTCAATGCCTGGCCTATTTCACTCAGCATAATGCTTTCCAGTTCCATCCATGTTGTTGCAAAAGGTAGTAGCTCCTTCTTTCTCTCTGCTGCATAGAATTCCATTGTGTATATGTACCACAATTTTTGGATCCATTCATTTACTGATGGGCACCTAGGTTGTTTCCAACTCTTGACTATTGTCAATTGTGCTGCTATGAACATTGTGGTGCATAGGTTCTTTGATATTGATGTTTTAGGATTCTTGGGGTATAATCCTAGCAGTGGAATTGCTGGGTCAAAAGGCAGGTCCATTTTTAGTTTTCTGAGAAAATTCCATACTGTTTTTTATAATAGTTGTACCAGTCTGCAATCCCACCAACAGTGAACTAAGGTCCCCTTTTCCCCACAACCTCTCCAACATTTGTTGCTTGTTGCTTTGTCTATTATAGCCATCCTGACTGGTGTAAAGTGGTATCTCATTGTGGTTTTAATTTGCATCTCTCTGATAGCTAACGATATTGAGCATCTCTTCATGTGTCTCTGGATATTCTGTATGTCCTCTTTAGAGAAGTGTCTGTTCATGTCCTTTTCCCATTTTTTAATTGGGTTAGATGTCTTCCTAGAGTGGAGTCGTGTAAGTTCTTTGTATATTATGGAGATTAAACCTTTGTCTGTGGTATCATTGGCAAATATGTTTTCCCATACAGTTGGTTGTCTTTTTAATTTAATACTGTTTTCTTTAGCCATGCAGAAGCTTTTTATTTTGATGAGATCCCATTTGTTTATTCTTTCGTTTATATTCCTTGCTCTAGGGGACATATCAGTAAAAATGTTGCTGCGTGGAATATCTGAGATTTTCTTGCCAATGTTCTCCTCTAGGACTTTAATGGTGTCACGGCTTATATTTATTACCCACCTTGAATTTATTTTGGTGTATGGTGTAAGTTGGTGCTCAAGTTTCATTTTTTTGCACGTAGCTGTCCAGTTCTCCCAACACCATTTGCTGAAGAGGCTATCTTTACTCCATTTTATGTTACTGCCCACTTTGTCGAATATTAATTGACTGTAGAGGTTTGGGTTTATTTCTGGGCTCTCTGTTCTGTTCCATTGGTCTATGTGCCTGTTTTTATGCCAGTACCAGGCTGTTTTGATTACAGTGGCTTTGTAATACAGTTTGATATCAGGTATTGTGATCCCTCCTACTTTGTTCCTCTTTCTCAAAAGAGCAGCTGCTATTCGGGCTCGTTTATGGTTCCATATAAATTTTTGAAGTGTTTGTTCTATGTCTGTGAAATACGCCATTGGTACTTTAATAGGTATTGCATTGAATCTGTATATTGCTTTGGGTAGTATGGACATTTTGATGATGTTAATTCTTCCAATCCATGAACACGGTATATGTTTCCATTTGTTTGTGTCTTCCCTGATTTCTTTCTTCAGTGCTGTGTAGTTTTCTGCATACAGGTCTTTTACGTAAACTCATTGGTTAGGTTTATTCCCAGATATTTTATTTTTCTTTTTGCTATATCAAATGGGATTTTTTCCTTGATTTCTGCTTCTGCTGATTCATTGTTTGTATACAAAAATGCCTTTGATTTCTGGATATTAACTTTGTATCCTGCTGTTTTGCCAAATTCATTAGGTAGTTTGAGCAGTTTTTGGGTAGAGTCTATAGGATTTTCCATGTACACTATCATGTCATCTGCAAACAGTGACAATTTTGTTTCCTCCTTTCCTATTTGGATGCCTTTTATTTCCTTTTCCTGCCTGATCGCTGTGGACAAAACTTCTAATACTATATTGAATAGAAGTGGTGAAAGTGGACATCCTTGTCTTGTTCCTGATCTTAGTGGAAAAGCTTTTAGTTTTTGCCCGTTGAGTATGATATTGGCTGTAGGTCTCTCATAAATGGCCTTTATTATATTGAGGAATGTTCCCTGTATTCCCATTTTGCTGAGTGTTTTTATCATAAATGGGTGTTGTACCTTATCGAAAGCTTTTTCTGCATCTATTGATATGATCATGTGGTTTTTGTCTTTGCTTTTGTTTATGTGATGAATTACATTTACTGTTTTGCGAATGTTGAACCATCCTTACATCCCTGGGATGAATCCCACTTGGTCATGGTGTATAATCTTTTTGATATATTGTTGGATGTGATTTGCCAATATTTTGTTGAGGATTTTAGTGTCTATGTTCATCAGCGATATTGGCCTGAAGTTTTCTTTCTTTGTTGTATCTCTATCTGGTTTTGGAATTAGGATGATGCTGGCTTCATAAAAGGAGTTTGGGAGTTTTCCATCCTTTTGGATTTTTTGGAATAGTCTGTGAAGAATGGGGGTTAGCTCTTCCTTAAATGCTTTGTAGAATTCTCCTATGAATCCATCTGGTCCGGGGCTTTTGTGTGATGGGAGTTTTTTGATTACTGCTTCAATTTCTTTTGCTGTTATTGGTCTATTCAGGTGCTCTACTTCTTTTTCATTGAGTTTTGGGAGATTATATTTTTCTAGAAATGTGTCCATTTCCCCTAGGTTTTCAAATTTCTTGGCATACAGTTCTTCATAGTAATTTCTTACAATCCTTTCTATTTCTGTGGTGTCAGTTGTAATCTCTCCTCTTTCATTTCTGATTGTGTTTATTTGTGTCCGTTCCCTTCTTTTCTTGACGAGCCTACTTAAAGGCTTGTCTATTTTGTTTATTTTTTCAAAGAACCAACTCCTGGATTCATTGATCTTTAGAATTGTACTTTTAGTTTCTATGTCATTTAGTTCTGCTCTGATCTTAGTTATTTCCTTCCTTCTACTTGCTTTGGGCTGTTTTTGTTGTTGTTCCTCGAGTTCTTGCAGGCGTAGAGTAAGGTCATTTGTTTGAAATGCTTCTGTTTTTTTTTTTTTGTTTTTTTTTTTAGGTAGGCCTGTATTGCTATAAACTTCCCTCTCATGACTGCCTTGGCTGTATCCCATAAGTTTTGGGTTGTTGTGAGATCATTTTCATTTGTTTCTAGAAACTTTTTGATTTCTTCCCTAATTTCATTCTTGACACATTCATTGTTTAATAGCATACCGTTCAGTCTCCATGATTTTGGGTGTTTTGGGTTTTTTCCTTTAGGGTTGGTTTCCAGTTTCAGTCCCTTATGGTCAGAGAAAATGCTTGGTATGATTTCAATATTCTTGAATTTGTTGAGGCTTGTTTTGTGCCCTATCATGTGGCCTATCTTTGAGAATGTTCCATGTGCATTTGAAAAGAATGTGTATTTAGCTTCTTTGGGGTGAAGAGCTCTGTATATATCAGTTAGGTCCATTTCATCAAGGGTGTTGTTAATGCCGCAATATCTTTGTTGATATTTTGTTTGGAAGATCTGTCCATTTTTGATAGTGGAGTGTTAAAATCCCCCACTATAATTGTGTTCCTGTCTATATCTTTCTTGAATTCCTCTAAGATTTTCCTTATATATTTTGGTGCTCCTATGTTGGGTGCATATATATTTATGATGTTAATGTCTTCTTGGTGGATTCTTCCCTTGAGTATTATGAAGTGACCTTCTGGGTCACTCTTTATGGCTCTTTTTTTGAAGTCTATTTTGTCTGATATGAGAATTGCTACCCCAGCTTTTTTTTCTTGTCCATTTGCTTGGAAAATTTGTTTCCATCCTTTCACTTTTAGTCTGTGATGGTCTTTTGTCCTGAGGTGGGTCTCTTGTAGGCAGCATATGTGTGGGTCATACTTTCTTATCCATGGAGCTATTCTGTGTCTTTTGATTGGAGCATTTAATCCATTTACATTTAAGGTTATTTTTGATAGGTACTTATTCATTGCCATTTTTGTACCTGTGTTCCTCTCTGTCTGTCTCTTTTCCTTCCTTTCCTTAAAGCAGACCTTTTAGTATTTCTTGTAGAGCTGGCTTGGTGGCAGCAAATTCTTTTAGACTTCTTTTGTCTTGGAAGCTCTTTATTTGGCCTTCTATCTTGATTGAGAGCCTTGCTGGGTAAAGTAGCCTTGGTTGTAGGCCTCTGTTTCTCATTACTTGGAGTATTTCTTGCCAATCTCTTCTTGCTTGGAGTGTTTCCATTGAGAAGTCAGTGGCTAACCTTATTGGGGCACCCTTGTATGTTATTTCTTTTTTCTCCCTTGCTGGCTTTAAGATTCTCTGTTTGTCTTGGAATTTTGCCATTTTAATGATGATGCGTCTTGAAGTGGGCCTCTTTGGGTTCCTCTTGAATGGGACTCTGTGTGATTCCTGGATTTGTGTGACTTTTTCTTTTGTCAAATTAGGGAAATTTTCTCTCATTACTCTTTCAAATATGTTTTCTATCCCTTGTTCTTCTTCTTCTCCTTCTGGTATTCCTATTATTCGGATATTATTCCGTTTCATATTGTCTTGCATTTCTCCTAATGTCTCTTCATTCTTTCTGAGCCTCTTTTCCCTTTCCTGTTCTTTCTGTGAGATGCTTTCTACTTTGTCCTCCAATTCACTAATCCGAAATTCTGTTTCATCCACCCTATTTTTAATGCTTTCCACTGTGTTTTTTAATTCAGAAATTGTATTCTTCATTTCCTCTTGGCCCTTGCTAATAATTTCCATTTCCTTTTTCATGTTGATATAGTTCACAGTGAGATCATTGTAGCTTCCCTGTAGTTTCTGGTAGCTGCTTGTGAGCTCTTTGAACTTCCTGATCACCAGTGCTTTGAATTCAGTATCTGATAGTTGACTTGCCTCTGTTTCATCTAACATTCTTTCTGAGGATTCCTCCTTTCCTTTCATTTGGGGATTGTTTCTTTGACTTCCCATTGTTTGTGAGACTCTTCTTGTTAGCCTCAGCTTCTTAGATTAATCTGTTTTGACACCCTGGGTTTATGGTATGAATTTTTGTGGTGGAATGCCTGTGAATTTCAATGGTGCAGCCTCTTTTGGTTATCCTGTTGTTCTCTGCTTCCACCTACTCAAATATGCAGCAACTTGTGGCTTCTCTCCTACTACAATGTGCAATTTGTCTCTCTGACTCTACTATTGGGAGGCCTCTTCTATGGGTCCAGCTCTGGTCTTTTCATATTTTCAAGTTGATTGTGACTCTGGTGCGGAACCTCTTGGTGGTGCCCAGTCCGCGGCCGCTGGCACTGGAATGGCGGCGGCCGGTGTTTTAGGATTCTTAGGATATAATCCTAGCAGTGGAATTGCTGGTACAAAAGGCAGGTCGATTTTTATATTTCTGAGAAAATTCCATACTGTTTTCCATAATGGTTGCACCAGTCTGCAATCCCACCAACAGTGAACTAAGGTCCCCTTTTCCCCACAACCTCTCCAACATTTGTTGTTTGTTGCTTTCTTTATGATAGCCATCCTGACTGGTGTAAAGTGGTATCTCATTGTGGTTTTAATTTGCATCTCTCTGATAGCTAACGATATTGAGCATCTCTTCATGTGTCTCTGAATGTTCTGTATGTCCTCCTTGGAGAAGTGTTTGTTCAAGTCCTTTTCCCATTTTCTAATTGGGTTGGGTGTCTTCTTAGAGTGGAATTGTGTAAGTTCTTTGTATATTTTGGAGATTAAACCTTTGTCTGAGGTGTCATTGGCAAATATGTTTTCCCATACAGTTGGTTGTCTTTTTACTTTAATACTGTTTTCTTTAGCCATGCAGAAGCATTTTATTTTGATGAGATCCCATTTGTTTATTCTTTCGTTTATATTCCTTGCTCTAGGGGACATATCAGTAAAAATGTTGCTGCGTGGAATATCTGAGATTTTCTTGCCAATGTTCTCCTCTAGGACTTTAATGGTGTCACGGCTTACATTTAAGTCTTTTATTCACCTTGAATTTATTTTGCTGTATGGTGTAGGTTGGTGCTCAAGTTTCATTTTTTTGCACGTAGCTGTCCAGTTCTCCCAACACCATTTGTTGAAGAGGCTATCTTTACTCCATTTTATGTTACTGCCCCCTTTGTCAAATATTAATTGACTGTAGAGGTTTGGGTTGATTTCTGGGCTCTCTGTTCTGTTCCATTGGTCTATGTGCCTGTTTTTATGCCAGTACCAGGCTGTTTTGATTACAGTGGCCTTGTAATACACTTTGATATCAGGTATTGTGATCCCTCCTACTTTGTTCTTCTTTCTCAAAAGAGCAGCTACTATTCTGGGTCATTTATGGTTCCATATAAATTTTCAAAGTGTCTGTTCTATGTCTGAGAAATATGCCATTGGTACTTTAATAGGTATTGCATTGAATCTGTATATTGCTTTGGGTACTATGGACATTTTGATGATGTTAATTCTTCTAATCCATGAACAAGGTATATGTTTCCATTTGTTTGTGTCTTCCCTGATTTCTTTCTTCAGGGCTGTGTAGTTTTCTGCATACAGGTTTTTTACCTACTTAGTTAGGTTTATTCCCAGATATTTTATTTTTCTTTTTGCTATATCGAATGGGATTTTTTTCCCTGATTCCTGCTTCTGCTGATTCACTGTTGGTATACAAAAATGCCTTTGATTTCTGGATATTGACTTTGTAACCAGCTGTTTTGCCAAACTCATTAATTAGTTCGAGCAGTTTTTGGGTAGAGTCTATAGGATTTTCCATGTACACTATCATGTCATCTGCAAACAGTGACAGTTTTGCTTCCTCCTTTCCTATTTGGATGCCTTTTATTTCCTTTTCTTGCCTGATCACTGTGGCTAAAACTTCCAATAGTATATTGAATAGGAGTGGTGAAAGTAGACCTTCTTGTCTTGTTCCTGATCTTAGTGGAAACGCTTTTAGTTTCTTCCCATTGAGGATGATATTGGCTGTAGGTCTGTCATATATGGCCTTTATTATTTTGAGAAATTCCCTCTATTCCCACATTGCTGAGTGTTTTTATCATAAATGGGTGTTGTACCTTATCAAAAGCTTTTTCCATGTCTATTGATATGATCATGTTATTTTTGTCTTTGCTTTTGTTTATGTGATGTATTACATTTACTGATTTGCGAATGTTGAACCATCCTTGCATCCCTGAGATGAATCCCACTTGGTCATGGTGTATGATCTTTTTGATATATTGTTGGATGCGATTTGCCAATATTTTGTTGAGGATTTTAGCATCTATGTTCATCAGCGATATTGGCCTGAAATTTTCTTTCTTCGTTGTGTCTCTATCTGGTTTTGGAATTAAGATGATGCTGGCTTCATAAAAGGAGTTTGGGAGTTTTCCATCCTTTTGGATTTTTTGGAATCGTCTGTGGAGAATAGGGGTTAGCTCTTCCTTAAATGCTTTGTAGAATTCTCCTCTGAAACCATGTGGTCCAGGGCTTTTCTGTGAAGGGAGGTTTTTTTTATTACTGCTTCAATTTCTTTTGCTGTTATTGGTGTATTTCGATTTTCTGCTTCTTTTTCACTGAGTTTTGGAAGATTGTATTTTTCTAGAAATGTGTCCATTTCCCCCAGGTTCTCAAATTTCTTGGCATACAGTTCTTCATAGTAATTTCTTACAATCCTTTCTATTTCTGTGGTATCAGTTGTAATCTCTCCTCTTTCATTTCTGATTGTGTTTATTTGTGTCCTCTTCTT
The DNA here is from genome assembly GCF_021234435.1 of Artibeus jamaicensis. Classification (NCBI taxonomy): domain Eukaryota; kingdom Metazoa; phylum Chordata; class Mammalia; order Chiroptera; family Phyllostomidae; genus Artibeus; species Artibeus jamaicensis. The sequence continues at coordinate 473,549 of NW_026522028.1, read as the reverse complement.
TTCTTGATGAGCCTACTTAAAGGCTTGTCTATTTTTTTTATCTTTCAAAGAACCAACTCCTGGATTCATTGATCCTTAAAATTGTGCTTTTAGTTTCTATGTCATTTAATTCTGCTCTAATCTTAGTTATTTCCTTCCTTCTGCTTGCTCTGGGCTGTCTTTGTTGTTGTTCCTCAAGTTCTTGCAGGCGTAGGGTTAGGTTGTTTGTTTGAAATGCTTCTATCTTCTTTAGGTAGGCCTGTATTGCTATAAACTTTCCTCTCAGGACTGCTTTTGCTGTGTCCCATAAGTTTTGGGTTGTGTGATATCATTTTCATTTGTTTCCAGAAACGTTTTGATTTCTTCCCTAATTTCATTCTTAACCCACTCATTGTTTAATGGCATACCATTCAGTCTCCATGATTTTAGGTGCTTTGGTTTTTTTCCTTTGGGGTTGGTTTCCAATTTCAGTCCCTTGTGGTCAGAGAAGATGCTTGGTATGATTTCAATTTTCTTGAATTTGTTGAGCCTGGTTTTGTGTTCTATCATGTGGTCTATCTTTGAAAATGTTCCATGTGCATTTGAAAAGAATGTGTATTTAGCTTCTTTGGGATGAAGGGCTCTATATATATCAGTTAAGTCCATTTCATCTAGGGTGTTGTTTAATGCCACAATATCTTTGTTGATAATTTGTTTGGAAGAACTGACCATTTTTGATAGTGGGGTGTTAAAATCCCCTACTATAATTGTGTTGCTCTAAATATCTTTCTTGAAGTCCTCTAAGATTTTCTTGATATTTTTGGGTGCCTCTATGTTTGGTGCATATATGTTTACAATGTTAATGTCTTCTTGGTGGATTCTTCCCTTAAGTGTTATGAAGTGACCTTATGGGTCTCTCTTTATGGACCTTTTTTTGAAGTCTATTTTGTCCAATATCAGAATTGCTACCCCAGCTTTTTTTTCTTGTCCATTTGCTTGAAAAACTTGTTTCCAGCCTTTCACTTTTAGTCTGTGATGGTCTTTTGTCCTGATGTGTGTCTCTTGTAGGCGGGATATGTGTGGGTCATGCTTTCTTATCCATGGAGCTATTCTGTGTCTTTTGATTGGAGCATTTAATCCATTTATGTTTAAGGTTATTATTGATAGGTACTTATTCATTGCCATTTTTTTACATGTGTACCTCCCCGTCTCCCTCTTATCCTTCCTTCCCTTAAAGCAGTCCTTTTAGTATTTCTTGTAGAGCTGGTTTGGTGGAGACATATTCTATTAGGCTTCTTTTGTCTTGGAAGCTCTTTATTTGGCCTTCTATCTTGATTGGGAGCCTTGCTGGGTAAAGTAGCCTTGATTTTAGGCCTCTGGTTCTCATTACTTGGAATATTTCTTTCCATTCTCTTCTTGCTTGAAGTGTTTCCATTGAGAAGTCAGTGGCTAACTTTATTGGGGCTCCCTTGTATGTTATTTCTTTTTTCTCCCTTTCTGCCTTTAAGATTCTCTCTTTGTCTTGGATTTTTGCCATTTTGATGATGATGTGTCTTGAAGTGGGCCTCCTTGGGTTCCTCTTGATTGGGGCTCTCTGTGATTCCTGGGTTTATGAGACGTTTTCTCTTATCAAATTAAGGAAATTTTTTCTCATTACTCGTTCAAATATGTTTCCTATCCCTTGTTCTTCTTCTTCTCCTTCTGGTATTCCTATTATTCGGATATTATTTCATATTGTCTTGCATTTCTCTTAACCCCTCTTCATTCTTTCTGAGCCTCTTTTCATTTTCTTGCTCTTTCTGTGAGATGCTTTCTACCTTGTCCTCCAACTCACTAATCGTAGCCTGCGCTTCATCTATCCTACTTTTGAAACTTTCTACTGTGTTCTTCAATTCAGAAATTGTATTCTTCATTTCCTCTTATCCCTTGCTGATAGTTTCCATTTCCTTTTTCATGTTGCTGTAGTTTGCAGAGAGATCATTGTCGTTCCCCTGTAGTTTCTGGTAGTTCACTGTGAGCTCTTTGAACTTCGTAATAACCAGTGCTTTGAATTCACTATCTGATAGCTGATCAGCCTCTATTTCATCTAACATTCTTTCTGAAGTTTCTGCTTTTTCTTTCATTTGGGCATTGTTTCTTTGTCTTCCCATTGTTTGAGACTCTTTTTGTTAGTCTCTGCTTCTAAAATTGATCTGTTCTGCAAGCCTGTTTTTATGGTGTGAACTTCTGTGGTATGATCCTTGTGAAGTTCAGTGGTGCAGACTCCTTCAGGTATCTTGATGTTCTCTGTCTCCACCTACTCTCACGCTGGTCCTCGCGCTGGTCCCTGCATTGGTCGCCTACCACTACTGAATGTCCCAGCTCTAGTAGCCGCATCCTCAAGCACCCAGGCCCGTTACTACGGCAGCGGCACAGGGGCTGGGAATGTCCAGGCTCCCTTAGCTGGCTCCTCTGCCACCTAGGGCCGTCCCAGGGGTTTGGAGTGTCCCGGCTCCCGTACCTGACTCCCTGGCATCCAGTCCAGTCACTATGGCAGTGGCACAGGGGCTGAGAATGTTTCGCTCCTGTAGCTGGCTCCTCTGCCTCCCAGGCCCGTCTCTATGGTGGCGTCACAGGGGCCTCAGGTGTCCCAGCTCCTGCAAGTGACCCTTCCGTTGCCCAGGCCAGTAGCTATGGCATCGGCACAGGGTCCGAGAATGTCCCAGCTCCGGTTCCTGACTCCTCTGTCTCCCAGGACCGTCACAGGGGCTTGGAGTGTCCGGCTCCCATACCTGAGTCCCTGGCTCCCAGGCCTGTTGCTCTGGCGGCAGCACAGGAGCCGCGTGACACCCAGCTTCAGGAGCTGACTCTGCCGCCGTCTGGTGTTTCAACGTCGGTCACAATCTCTGGTCTTTTAATTTCTTTTTTTTTAAGATTTTATTTATTTATCTTTAGAGGGGAAGGGAAGGAGAGAGGGAGAGAAACATCAATGTATGGTTGCCTTTTGTGTGTCCCCTGCTGGGAACTGGCCTGCAGGGAACCAGCCTGCAACCAAGGCATGTGCCCTGACTGGGAATTGTACCGCAATTATCTGGTTCGCAGGCCCGCGCTCAATCCACTGAGCTACACCAGCCAGGGCTGGTCTTTTAATTTCATAAATGCTGGGTAACCGATGGTTTATTGTGCTGTTTCTCTATAGATCTGCCAGGATTTTCACCCATGAGTACAGGAGCTAGCATCAGCTCCGTCTTACTCTGTTGCCATCTTCCCAGCATCCTTTTGTCAAGTATTAATTGACCATCAAGTTACATATTTATTTCTGAGCTTTCTATTCTGTCCCATTGATCTATGTCTGTGTTTATGCCCATACCTTGCTGTTTTGATTACTATGGCCTTGAGTACAGTTTGGTATCAGGTAGCATGATTCTTCCAACTTTGTTTTTCTTTCTCAAGATTGCTGTAGCTATTTAATGATATTAATTCTTTCTACCCATGAACACGGTATGTGCTTCCAATTATTTGTATCTTCTTCAATCTCTTTCTTTAGTGTCTTTTAATTTTTTAAGTATAAGACTTCTACATCCTTGGTTAAATTTCTTTTTAGGTATTTTATTATTTTTTGATGCAATACTAAGTGGGATTGTTTTCTTAGTTCCCCTTTGTGAAAGTTCATTATTGGTGTATAAAATGCAAGTGATTTTGGGGTATTTATTTTGTATCCTGCTACTTTATTGAATTCATTTTTCAGTTCTAGTAGTTTCTTGGTTTAATCTTTAGGGTTCTCTATGTACGGTATCATGTTATCTGCAAATAGTGATGTTTTTACTTCTCCCTCTCCAATTTGGATGCCTTTTATTTCTTCTTTTTTTTTCTGATTGCTGTGGCTAGAATCTTCCATTTCTATGTGGAATATGTGATGAAAGCAGACATCTCTGTCTTGTTCCTGAGCTTAAGGGAAATGCTTTTAGTTTTTTCCCATTAAGCATAATGTTGGCTGTGGGTTTGTCATATATGACCTTAATCATGTTGAGGTATGTTCCCTTGATTCCCACTTTACTGAGAGTTTTTATGATAAATAGGTGCTAGGTTTTATCTAATGATTTTTCAGCATCTATTGATATGATCGTGTGATTTTTATCTTTCATTTTGTTTATGTGGTGTGTCACATTTATTGACTTGAGGCTATTGTACCAACACTGCATCCCTGGAGTAAATCCCACTTGATCATAGTATATGATATTTTTTAGTGTATTGTTGAATGTGATTTGCTAATATTTTGTTGAAAATTTTAGCATCTATCTTCATCAGGGATATTGGCCTATAATTTTCTTTCTTTGTAGTATCTTTAGCTGTTTTAAAATTAGGATAATGTTGGCCTTATAAAATATGCTCAGAAGTCTCCCTTTCTCTTGAATTTTTTGGATAAGTCTGAGAAGGGTAGATGATAGTTCTTCTTTGAATGTTGGTAAAATTCACCTGTGAAGCTATCTGATCCAAGACTTTTGTTTGTTGGGAGTTTTTTTTTATTACTGCTTCAGTTGCATTAATTTAAGCTGTCTATTCAGATTCTCTGATTCTTTCTAATTCAGTTTTAGAAGATTGCATGTTTCTAGGAATTTATCCATTTAATCCAGATGGTTCAATTTGTTGGCATATAGTTGTTTGTAATATTTCCTTACAATCCTTTGTATTTCTTTGGTGTCAGTTGTTACTTCTCTTCCATTTCTTATTATATTTTTTAGGCCTACTCTCTTTTTTTCTTAATGAGTCTGGTTAGAGGTTTGTCAATGTTGTTTAGCTTTCAAAGAACCATCTCCTGGTGTCATTGATTTTTTTCTATTTTTTCAAACTCCATTTCTGTTCTGATCTTTATTATTACCTTTTTTCTACACACTTTGGGATTTGTTTGTTGTTCTTTTTCTAGTTCATTTAAGTATAAAGTTATATTGTTTATTTGAGCTTTTTCCTGTTTTTTGAGATAGGCCTGTGATGCTATGAAATTCCCTCTTACAACTAATTTTGCTGCGTGCCATAGATTTTTGTGTTGTCGTAATCTCATTTTCATTTGTTTGAAGGTATCTTTTAATTTCTTCCTTGATCTCATTGTTAACCCATTCATTGTTTAGTAACATGTTATTTAGCTTCCATGTCTCTGTGTGTTTTTCATTTTTTCCTTGTAATTGATTTGTAGTTCCATACCATTATGTCAGAGAAGATGTTTGATATGATTTCAGTCTTCTTAAATTTGAGATTTGTTTTGTGGCACAACATGTGGCCTTCTAGAAAATATATTATGTGCACTCAAGAAGAATGAATATTCTGGTGCTTTTCGGTAAAATGCTCTGAAGATATTAGTTAAATCTATCTGATCTACTCTGTCATTTAAGGCCACCATTTCCTTGTTGATTTTCTATCTGGAAGATCTATCCATTGGTGTCAATGGGGTGTTAAAGTCCCCTCCTATGACTATATTACTGTCAGTCTATCCCTTTATGTCTGTCAACATTTGCTTTTCAGGAGTTTCCAACCCACAGCCCACAGGCCACATGCAGCCCAAGATGACAATGAATGTGGCCCAACACAAAACTGTAAATTTACTTAAAACATTATTTAGTTTTACACTAAGTTTTATTACTTAGATATCTACATTTTCTATATTAGTGATCGCAAACTTGGGACCTGCTTGATGATTTTAAAAGATTATTGGATTATTGAAAGGTCTGCTGCATAATTAGGGTTGTGTGAGGATGTTTTTGCTTATTTGTGGTGGCTGATATCATGAAAATTATGCACAGATCTTTTTTTTCTCATTAGTTTTCATTATGTTTGTGTATTTAACATGTAGCCCAAGACAACTCTTCTTCTTCCAATGTGACCTAGAGAAGCCAAAAGGTTGGACACCCCTGCTTTACATATTTAGGTGTTCCTATGTTGGGTGCATAAATGTTTATTAGGGCTATAACCCCTTGCTGGATTGCTCCCTTTTCATTATGTAATGTTCTGTTTCTTGTTGCGGCCTTTGCTTTGAAGTCTATTTTGTCTGATATGAATATTGCTACCCCAACTTTTTTTCCTGACTTAGAGGATTTCAAACAACAATAAATCTTATTTCTTATACTTCCTGAGTTTCAGAAATTTGAGGGCAATTTAACTAGGTGATTCTGGCTTGAGCTATCTCATGAGATAGCCAAGGCTGCAGTTATCTGAAGGTTTGAATTGGACTGGACAATCCACCCTCAAGACTTCCTTAATATAGCTGACAAGTTTGTCCTGGCTGTTATTGTGAGGCTTCATTTCCTCTTCATATGCACCTTTCCGTGGATTGTTTGACTATCCTCACAGCATGTTAGCTAGTTTCCCTAGGAGGGAGTGGAGTAGTCAAGGAGTCCAAGGCAAATGCTGAAATGCTTTTGATAACCTAGCTTTAGAAATCTCACACCATCACTTCTACAGAATCCTATTGGTCAGATAGGTCAGCCCTAATTCCAAGTAGGAGTGTAGTGTTCACAGGTATGGATACCAGGAGAAGATCATTGGGGAACCTCTTTGTGGCTATCTACCAAAGTGTGGTTTTCTGTGAGAGAAGGAATCCTCTACTTTATTTCCCAATACCCTAGCCTGGTTCATGAATGATCTGAAAAATGACAGATGACATTGAGCTTTTGAGCTTGTATAGTTCGGAGAATTCTAGCTCTACATTTTATAAAAAGAAAGATGAAGAAACTTAAGAGGAAAATATATAACTGATTTATTTTACATATTTTTAAAGAATGAAATAGAAGAATATATTTATTTAATTTTAACCTCTCATATCTCGAAGGCTAATTCAAAGAGGCAAAATCCAACATATTCTAAAGTCAGCTACCTTGAAGTGTATGAATTGCATTGTGAGTAAGATATATCATAAATCATTGCTTCATTTTAGATGGAACCTTATACTTTTAAGTAGATGCTAACATATTGGAGAGAATTAGAAATTTCTCAGAAAAGCTTATTAACAATCATAGTCCTCCTAGAGATATAAAGGGTAAAATAGTAATGACTTCACTTGCTGGCAAATTTCAAAAGAAATCATAATAGACACTTTATACAGGGGCATTGTTCTTTGTCATAAACTGAATTCCTAATCTCTGCTGTCATTTTATGATAACAGGTAATGTCACTGCATGTATCTAATCACACAGAGCCAGATTCATTTAATAACACACAGCATCAGGGCTGTGTCTGGTCCTGCTGAATCCCTATGGGTGCTGTTTTTATCCTCTGGGTTTTATCCTCTAGGAATAAGGAATAAGTTTCATTATTCCTTAATTACTTATTAGAACTGCAAATAACACCCAAATGGAGATTTTTAAATGCAAGTGTGAGTATGTTTGTGAGGGAAGCTATAATCATTTTCTATATCTTATTTCATCCCATTGAAAAGCATCATGTCCTTGTGTTGTTGTAGAAGGTGTATATAACCTGTTGATGAACATATATATTTTTGAGATTTGGAAGATAATTTCTACTAAACATCCAATGATCAGTAGTCAACTAAAATGGTCTTATAGTCTAATTTCCTAGAGTAACACTGCCTGCTACCTGCCCAGTCTGTCACTGGCTACCACAGGGGAAATTTCAGGTGACACTTATGAATCTTGCAAATACAGGGGCGCTGAACGTGCATACAACCATCTTGGAGATGCTTAACACAGGAGCCATTATGTCTGAGAGGAAAAGACAAAAATATTACTAGAATTTTTGCTTTTGCTAGGGCTTTTTGGTTTCCTGAAGCCTTTCCTTTTCACTGTATTTAAGTGTCCAATTTAGCATATCTTTTCTAGAGGAACATTTTAAACCAAACTCACATTGGAACTATGAAATTGAGAAAGAAGGGCTGCTAACAATATGCCATAGTTATGAGTGATAAGAAATAATTCAAGGTGTGTAAATATTTGCCAGAGAAATGTGAGAATCTCTCATCAGTAATTGTGCAATACTTCTGGAGACAAGACAGTGTTTTGCATAGCGTTCCATTCCAGGTGTGCTTCTCAAGCAGTTAATTTGCACTGAGGATTTTATCTATGGCTCATTAGTATCCACCATTAGTATCTCTCCAAAATCTGTTTGTATCCCAGAGAAGGAAATGTAGGCCACAAGCTGGGAAAAGTGACCCAGGAAAAGTGATCCAACTTTTATTTTTTCAATTATTGTCATTCTTTTTTATGATGTTTGTAATATTAAGGGAGTCAAATTTTAATTTTCTTGATAGATTGTGCTTATTATGATTAAGAAATTCTTCTCTGACTTAAAAATCTGAAGAATTTCTTTAAATTAAAAAGAAATGCATGTCCTGGCTGCTGGAGCTCAGTGGATTGAGCACCAGCCTGTGAACCAAGGAGTTGCTAGTTCAATTCCCAGTGAGGGCACATGCCTGGGTTGCGGGACAGGTCCCCAGTAGGGGGTGCATGAGAGGCAGCCATATCATTAATGTTTCTCTCCCTCTCTTCTCTCTGCCTTCCCCTCTCTCTAAAAATAAATAAATTACATCTTTAAAAAACCCTTATAACAAAATTCTCAAGAAATAGATTATAGTGAAAGTCATTTAAATAACAGGCTTAAATATGAATATTTACAAATGTTTAATCTCTAATTCTTTAGTGCCTATTGTATCAGCATATATGTATGTTATACATCCATATTTATATTTATAGACATATATACATACACATTGATTAATAGTAATTAAATGATGGCTGTTTAATTTAGTATCATTTATGTTAATACAAATATTAAAACAAATCCTGTCAACCAGCTGGAGATTGTCCTCTCCATTCATATCTGATGTACTAGTGGGTTTGCTTTCAGGTCTATTTAATTTTAAAGCCTGAAAAATTTCTATAAATTTACACTGCTTCTCTAGCAATAGGAGTAGGAGATTAAAGATCAATAAGAAATAAGTTGATATATTTGTTAACTCACTATTTTCTATCATTTCCCAAACTTCCCTTTGCATTCATATATTCTTTTCCACAATAAGTAATACAAAACTGGTTTTCTATATGTCAGCTCTCTCTACCAATGCCTCTTGAACTTCAGCTCCCTCTCTTTCAAAGTCACATTGCCCAAAGTGAAAGTTGAATTGCCTGCCTAGTTCAAAATTCCATCTACCTTCACTTTTATTCATAGGTAGATTTACATTAAGAGCTAAATATCTGAGTGTCTGTGACAAATCCACTGCTTTTTCTTTGCATAAGTAGCTTCTTTCTACTAAGTGAAGATGGAATGCTGAATAAGCATAGCATAAACTCTGTTATATGCCCTCTAGTGAATATATAACTAGAATCAATGTGAAGACAGCAGATCTATGGACAACAGAGTGGTGATTGTTGGGGGGAAGGGGGACTAGCTATGATGGGCAGATTTAACATGACATTAATGAAGCTCAATCTTTAGGACTCTTAACTTGAGCAGGCCACTTCCAAGGCTGTCACTGGTTATGGCAATATTATATTCCTTTTTAAAATGACATTTATTTATTTTTTAAAAGATTTTATTTATTTTATTTTTATACAGATGAGAAGTGAGACAGAAAGGGAGAGAAACATCAGTGTGTGGTTGCCTCTTGTGCACCCGCTACTGAGAACCTGGCCCACAACCCCAGCATGTGCCCTGAGTGGGAATCAAACCCATGACCCTTTGGTTCACAGGCTGGTGCTCAATCCACTGAGCCACACCAGCCAGGGGACAATATTTTATTCTTTTTTGTAAAGACTCCCCATACCAAATTACATAAGCTTCATGTTCTATAAAATGTAGATTCTCTCCTTGGAAATGTGAACAAATTATGGGTATCCTTGGTTCAAACACAAGATCATGATCAAGAGTAAGAAAAAGAACAGCAAGAGAATTAACATAGAAAATATGAGGAACAGTAAAGAACTAAATGACAGAGTAGATAAGAAAAGGACAGTTCGGGCGTAATTGAGAAATCTCTTGGTACTGTTAAGTCAAGTCCAAGGAATGTGGGATTAGAAACTAAAGAAATATATGTCTTTGCTTTTTATGTGGGGACATCCTTTGCCAGTAAAACTCCCACATCAATCCCCAACACAGGAAGCTTCATTCTATTTAGGTTCAATTTGTTATTAGAAAGATTGTGCAAAACCTTTAAGCAGGAATTGCTTGCCTTCCTATCGTTCTTGGAAACATACCCTAGGAAACATGGAAGGTAAAACTCCGTGTGCCAATTCAGGACACGTCATAGGTAAATAGTAAAGTAGAACACATCGAGTAATGCTAGAAACATAGTTTTCTTAGAGCAATCCAAACAAAATGTCAACTCATCTCAGTTCTGAAATCTATTGTTTGTTTCCTTTTCTTTTTTCCTCTCTACTGAAGTTGAAATAATGAGAAGGGGAAAAACAGCAAAATGACTGTATTTTATTTTTAAATATGTTTTATTGATTATGCCATTACAGTTGTCCCATTCCCCCCCTTCATTCCCCTCCACCCTGCATACCCACTCCCCCCATTTCCCACCTTTAGTTCATGTCCATGTGTCACGAGTTCTTTAAATTCTATATTTCCCATACTATTCTTGTCCTCCCCCTATCTATTTTCTACCTACCTTTTATGCTACTTAGTCTCTGTGCCTTCTCCCCCCTTCTCCTCCTCCCACTTCCCTGTTGCTAACCCTCCATATGATCACCATTTCTATGGTTCTGCTCCTGATCTAGCTGTCCACTTAGTTTGCTTTTGTTTTAGGTGTGGTTCTTAATAAGTGTGAGTTTGCTGTCCTTTCACTGTTCATATTTTTAACTCCTTTTTCTTAGATAAGTCCCTTTAACATTTCATATAATAAGGGCTTGGTGATGATGAACTCCTTGAACTTGAACTTATCTGAGAAGCACTTTATCTGCCCTTCCATTCTAAATGAAAGCTTCCCTGGATAGAGTGATCTTGGATGTAGGTCTTTTGATTTCATGACTTGGAATACTTCTTTCCAGCCCCTTCTAGCCTGTAAGGTCCCTTTTGAGAAATCCGCTGACAGTCTGATGGGCACTCCTTTGTAGGTGACAGTCCCCTTCTCTCTTGCTGCTTCTAGCCTTTAATCTTGGGTAATGTAATTATGGTGTGCCTTGGTGTGTTCCTCCTTGGGTCCAACTTCTTTGGGACTCTGAGATTCCTGGACTTCTTGGAAGTCTATTTCCTTTGTCAGATTGGGGATGTTCTCCTTTATTATTCATTCAAATACGTTTTCCAGTTGTTGCTCTTCCTCTTCCCCTTCTGGTACCTCTATAATTCAGATGTTGGAAAGTTTAAAGATGTCCTGGGGGTTCCTAAGCCTCTCTTCATTTTTTTAAAATTCTTACTTCTTTATTCTTTCCTGTTTGCTCATTTCTTTCTTCCTTCTGGTCTACTCAGTTGATTTTAGTCCCAGTTTCCTTCCCATCACTATTGTTTCCCTGTGCATTTTGCTTCATTTCACTTAGTGAAGTCTTCATTTTTTTCATCTAATTTGTGACTAAAATGAACCAGTTCTGTGAGCATCCTGATCACCAGTGTTTTGAACTGTGCATCTGATAGGTTAGCTATCTCTTGGTCACTTAAAAGTATTGGCTCTGGGGCTTTGAGCTGTTCTTCTTCTTGAGCCATAATGTTTTTGTCTGTTTGCGCTTGTTATGTATGAGGTGTGGAGCCTTAGGTGTTCACCAGGGCAGGGTGACCCAGTCACTGTTTTGTGATGCTGTATGTGGGTGTGGAGTCAGAGAAGGAGCAGTGGTGTTTTTTTCCTGCTCTCTCTCAGATTTCAGTATCCTCTGCTGCTTCCCACAAGGAAATTGGGCCCTTCTGGTGCTAGTTTCCAGATGTGTGGGCTTGTGCACCCTTCAGGACCCTGTGGGTCTCTCCAGTGAACTCTCTCTGAGCCTGGGAGCCTCCCCCAGCACCTCAACCCCTGAAAGTTTTTCTAATCAGTGCTTTTAGGCTTTGTTTCCCAGTGCTGAGGCACTGGGTTGTGCAGTCTATCTCACTGCTTGCTCCTTTGCCTGGTTTATCGGCACGTGAATGTGTGACTGCACTCAGCCAGCCTCCTTGCGCCCTCACTGCGTCCACCTGTTGCCACCCCACAACTGGGATCTGCCAACTGCCACCTGCGCACCTGGGTCGGTCTGGCCGCTTTTTCCTGCGTTACCCCTTTCTGCCAGCTGCTGACTCTGCCTTTCTTACCAGTCGGGGTAAATGGTTTGTTGTTGTTGGATTTCAGTACAGTTTAATTTTTTTCTGTTTTTGTTGTGTTCTGGTTTTTAAATATTTGTTGTTTATAAATTGGTTGTGCGAGGAGGTACAGTGTTTCCACCTACTCTTCCATCTTGGCTGGAAGAAAAATGACTCTATTCGACCCAAACATAGTATGTTGCTTTGTTCTGATTTGTGGTAATAGTTTGATTATGCTATTTTTCTATGATTCTCATTTATTTCTATGTGTAAGTGATCTGTGTACTGTGGCCATATCTTTCTCTAGTTTTGTCAATTCCTGCAGGCCTTTGAAAAAGTGACAAATAGCAACATATAAAGTTGTAATTAATAATATTTATCGGGTTCTTGGGAAGATGGTGGCAGAGTAGAATAAAGGATTTCACTTTCCCCTATGCACCAGAGAAAAACTGGGCTGTTCTGCAGAGGAGCACAGTGGATAGCCAACAGGGACCAAGCATATAGGAAGGTAGGACTCCAGAAATTGGAGTGGACTCTGAATGACCAGATGGTGAGGAGAGGAGACGGCTGCAGGTAAATAAGGACCAAAGGAACAGTGCAGAGGCTGCAGGCCCTCTGCCAGGTCGTACCAGGGCCCAAGCGGGTCCGTCTCAGTCTCTGGGAGCCAAGGGCTGGCAGCAAGGCCCTTGGGAGAGAGCCAGTCATCAGCTCCCTCCCTACCCAGCCGGGCACAGTTTGAAAATCACCAGGAGAGATCTGTTTACTTGTAGTGTCAGAGAGAGGAGTGGGCATGAGAAAGCAAACCAGAGAGCTTTGATCACCCATGGAGTCAGTCTGCGGTCACTGGCTTTGGAGAATTGAGAGTTGCCCATGCGTTCCCCCATAGCATTGGGAAAGGTTCACGCCCGAGCCTCTGAGACCAGGGATGTCTGGCCAGGAGCGTGCCTACACCCCAGGCCAGGACTGTGAATCCTGGGGAAAATCCACTCTCAGTGGGGTGCTGGGGAGAGGCACTGGTATGGATCTTGGGAGAGTACTGGTGAGATCGGCTGAGTTCACCGAGAAGGGAGGAAGGCCACACCAATCGCCCCTCAGACTGCTGCAACTAGTGTGACCAGAAAAAACGGTTAGACCAGCTGGAAACCAACAAGAGGGTTTTTTTCTTTTTTAAAAATAATCTTTTATTTTCTTTAACTTTATTATTGTTTCATCTTTCAATACTTTTACCCTCTCTGTTCTTCTTTCTTTTTTTATTCCTTCTTTCTTTCTTTCCAAACCTATCGCTTTTTCATCCCTTCTGCTGCATTTTTTTCTTTCTTTTTGCCCCCCCTTCCCCCCAAGTGAGACAAACAACCTGGAATGGGGAAAAGACCAGAGTTGGACTCAAAGAGGAGGCATCCCAACAGTAGAGACAAAGAGACAAAATTCAGTTTGCTATAACAGAAAAACTACAAGTCACAGCATATTTGTATTTTTTATTATGTTTTCATTATTCATACATCTTATATTTTAATAGTATTTCTGTATTCCTCCTCTTTCTGTATAGTCTTCTTTACTTTGGCTGGATATATTGTATCACTTGACATGTTTCCCGTGTCCCCTCAATCATAGTGTATTGCTAGTTTACTGTCCTTTGCTTCCCCTTGATCAGTTAGCACACTATTGAAGGTCCAATACACCCTATTCTTGGTATATCATAGATTCTGTCCTATGATTGTTGCTCTAATATTATTGTAAAATAATAGTTGTTACATATTATTATAAATACTACACAACACCCCCCAGATCTTAGCCCACTTCATTGTACCTGAACTATAATATTGTAGTGCTTAACTCTATTCTCTCTCACACTACACCTATTTACGAACCTTTATTTTCACCTTACCTCAGAATCTGACCTCCCTAAACCTCACTCCTTTCTAGATCCAAATCACAAACCTTCCCTTCCCAACAAGAGCCTTATATTCCTTCCATCGTTTCTAAAAAATGGCTACTTGGGTTGAAGATTACGGTTACTGCTGGACATAGGGGATCTCCTACCTCTTTTCTACCAGCTGCTAATGTAAATATCATAGAATGCTCTCCTGCTGTCATAAACCATTTTGCCTTTCCTTCCAACTGATCACACACACACAAAAGAGTATGTGGAAGTGGTGAACACCAGGATACCCAAAGGAAGGGGAAACCCATCAACAAAGGAACCATCAACAGATAACAACAGAGGAAGGTGAAGGAGGGAGGAGAAAGCACACAAACCTCAACCCAAGACCTATCTGGAAATACAACAAAACAGTGTAGAAACTACCCAAGTCAAACAACTGAACAAGAGCAAAATGGAATCCTGAAAACACTGTACATGCAGAAGAAATAGCTTCAATGCAACCCACCCTCACCAGCACAGAAAATTAAAATTGGTAGCAGACAGAGGGACCATCAGTTTACCAGCTAATGGGAAAGACCCACAAAAAAGGACCCAGAAACAACAAAAACCCAAAGACAAACTCAGAGCCCATATAAAGGACAGCCCAAGACCAGCAACCTGGGGAGATCAAGGAGACTACACCACTGAATCTCACAGGTATTCTATCACAGAAGTTAACACTATAAATTCAGGAAGCCAGAACAAATCAATTTAAGAAGGTGAAGCTAGCAAGAAGAGTTCCATGAACAATGGGAAGACAAAGAAACAACCCCTGAATGAAAGGAAAGGAGGAAGCCTCAGAAAGAATGCTAGATGAAATAGAGGCAAGTCACCTATGAGATATTGAATTCAAAGCACTGGTTATCAGAAAGTTCAAAGAGCTCACGATGAGCTACCAGAAACTACAGGGAAATCACAGTGAACTCACTGCAAACTATATCAACATGAAAAAGGAAATAGAAACTATCAGCAAGGGCCAAGAGGAAATGACAAGTACTATTTCGAAGCTGAAGAACACAGTGGAAGGAATCAAAAGCAGGATAGATGAAGCAGAAGATCTGGTCAGCGAGTAGGAGGACAAAGAAGAAAAGAACTCTCAGAAACAGCAAGAAAAGGAAAAGAGGCTAAGAAAGAATGAGGAGGGATTAAGAGAAATGCAAGACAACATGAAACGTAATAATATCAGAATAACAGGAATAACAGAAGGAGAAGAAGAAAAAGGAATAGAAAACCTATTTGAAAAAGTAATGCTAGAAAACTTCCCTAATTTGATAAGAGAAAAAATCACACAAATCCAGGAATCACAGAGAGTCCCAATCAAGAGGAACCCAAATAGGCCCACTTCAAGACACATCATTATTAAAATGGCAAAATTTCAAGACAGAATCCTAAAGGCAGCAAGGAAGAAAAAGGAAGTAACATACAAGGGAGCCCCAATAAGGTTAGCTGCTGACTTCACAATGGAAACACTCCAAGCAGGAAAAGAATGGCAAGCAATAATCCAAGTAATGAGAACCAGAGGCCTACAACCAGGGTTACTTTATCCAGCAAGGCTCTCAATCAAGATAGAAGGCCAAATAAAGAGCTTCCAAGACAAAAGAATCTAAAAGAATACACCTCCACAAAACCAGCTGTGCAAGAAATACTAAACGGTCTGCTTTAAGAAAAGGAAGGAAAAGAGAGAAACAATGAGAAACACAGGTATAAAAATGATAACAACCAAGTAACTACCAATAATAACCTTAAATGTAAGTGGATTAAATGCTCCAATCAAAGACATAGAATAGCTGATTGGACAAGAAAGCATGACCCACACATTTGCTGCCTACAAGAGACCCACCTAAGGACAAAAGAGCTACATAGAATAAAAGTGAGGGGCTGGAAGCAAATTTTCCAAGCAATCGGCCAGGAAAAAAAAAAAGCTGGGGTAGTAATACTTGTATCACACAAGATAGACTTCAAAAAAGGGCCATAAAAAGAGACCAAGAAAAAAAAGAGACCAAGAAGGTCACTTCGTAATACTCAAGGGAGGAATCCACCAAGAAGACATAAACATTGTAAATGTATAAGCACCTAACATAGGAGCACCCAAATATATAAAGAAAATTTTAGAGGACTTTAAGAAAGGTATTGACAGGGACACAATTATAGTTGAGAATTTTAACACCCCACTGTCAAAAATGGACAGATCTTCCAAACAAAATATCAACAAAGATATTGCATTAATCAACACTCTAGATGAAATTAACTTAACTGATATATATATAGAACCCTTCATCCCAAAGAAGCTAAATACACATTCTTTTCAAATGTGCATGGAATGTTTTCAAAGATAGACCATATGGTAGGACACAAAATGAGCCTCAACAAATTCAAGAAAATTAAAATCATGCCAAGGATTTTCTCTGAGCACAAGGGACTGAAATTGGAAACCAACACCAAAGGAAAAAACTCAAAACACCCAAAATCATGGAGCCTCAATGGCATGCTATTAAACAACGAATGGGTCAAGAATGAAATTAGGGAAGAAATAAAAAAGTTTCTGGAAACAAATGGAAACAAACTCACAACAACCCAAATCTTATTGGACACAGCAAAGGCAATCCTGAGAGGGAAGTTCATAGGGATAAAGGCCTACCTAAAAAAGATACAAACATTTCAAACAACCTAACCCTAACCTCCAAGAACTTGAGGAACAACAACAAAGACAGCCCAGAGCAAGTAGAATGAAGGGAATAACCAAGATCAGAGCCCAATTAAATGACATAGAGACTGAAAGCACAATTTTAAAAATCAATGAATCCAGGAGCTGTTTTGTTGAAAAGATAAACAAAACAGAGAAGCCTTTAAGCAGGCTCATGAAGAAAAAAAAGAGAGAGAACCCAAATAAACACAATCAGAAATGAAAGAGGAGAGATTACAACTGACCCCACAGATATACAAAGGATTGTAAGAAATTACTATGGAAAGCTGTATGCTAAGACATTTGAAAACCTAGGTGAAATGGACACATTTCTAGAAAAATATAATCTTCCAAAACTCAATGAAAAGGAAACAGAAAACCTGAACAGACCAATAACAGCAGATGAAATTGAAGCAGTAATCAAAAAATTCCCATCACTCAAAAGCCCTGGACCAGATGGTTTCACAGGAGAATTCTACAAAGCATTTAAGGAAGAGCTAACCCCTATTCTTCACAGGCTATTCCAAAATATTCAAAAGGATGGAAAACTCCCAAACTGTTTTGATTAAGCCAGCATCATCCTAATTCCAAAACCAGATTGAGACACAACAAAGAAAGAAAACTTCAGGCCAATATCACTGATGAACATGGATGCTAAAATCCTCAACAAAATATTGGCAAACCACATCAACAATATATTTAAAAGATCATACACCATGACCAAGTGGGATTCCTCCCAGGGATGCAAGGATGGTTCGATATTCGCAAATCAGTAAATGTAATACATCATGTAAACAAAAGCAAAGACAAAAACCACATGGTCATATCAATAGATGTTGAAAAAGTTTTTGATAAGGTACAACACCCATTTATAATAAAGGCACTCAGCAGAGTGGAAATAGAGGGAGCATTCCTCAATATAATAAAGGCCATATATGAGAGACCTACAGCCAACATCATACTCAACGGGCAAAAACTAAAATCTTTTCCACTAAGATCAGGAACAAGACAAGGATGTCCACTTTCACCACTTGTATTCAATATAGTATTGGGAATTTTAGTCACAGTGATCAGACAAGAAAACAAATAAAAGGAATCCACATAGGAAAGGAGGAAACGAAACTGTCATTGTTTGTAGATGACATGATAGTGTACATGAAAAATCCTATAGATTCTACCTCAAAACTGCTCAACCTAATAAATGAATTTGGCAAAACAGCAGGATACAAAGTCCGTATCCAGAAATCATAGGCATTTATGTATACCAACAATGAAAAAAGCAGAAGCAGAAATCAAGAAAAAAATCCCATTAGATATAGCAGAAACAAAAATAAAATACCTAGGAATAAACCTAACCAAGGATGTAAAAAGCCTGTATGCAGAAAACTACACAACACTGAAGGAAGAAATCAAGGGAGACACAAACAAATGGAAATATATACCATGTTCATGGACTGGAAGAATTAACACCATCAAAATGTCTATACTACTCAAAGCAATTTACAGATTCCATGCAATACCTATTAAAGTACCAATGACGTACTTCAGAGACATAGAACAAACACTTCAAAAATTTATATGGAGAGACTTCCGCCAAGGTGGAGGCATAGGTCTTGACGCCATGCTTTCTCACACAACCAAGTTTATAGACAACAAAATATTAGGAACAAAAAACACAGCCAGAACACAGAAAATTGAACTTTTCAGAAGTCCGATAACAACAAATTATTCAGCCTGACCAGTAAGAGGGGAGAAACCAACAGCTGGCAGAGTGGGGTTGCACAGGAAAACTCGGTCAGATGGACTCAGGCACGCGGATCCAGGCGTGGGGTTGCAAAGGGCCTACCCACTGAGTGACCGGCGGATCCGGCGAGGGTGAAGGGCAGCGGGTTTAATGTGCTGGCTCATTCCTGCGCAGATAGACCAGCGAGGGAGTGGGCAGTGAGAAAGGACTGAGCAGGTCCCAGGAACAGGAGGCAGCAGAGATGGCCGCCATTTCCCAACTCTGACCCTGCCCCCACATACAGCGCCACAACACAGCAACCTGAGCGACCCTGCCCTGGTGAACACCTCAGGCCTTGCTCCTCACCCAGCACCTGGAAGCAGGAGAGGAGGACGCCATTTCCCCACTCTGACCCTGCCACCACATACAGCATCACAACCCAGTGACCCCACCCTGGAGGCCCCGCCCCACCCCTAAGGCTCCGCTCCTCATACTTAATGGGTGCGAACAGACCAAAAATGGCTCAAGAAGATCTCAAAGCCCCACAGCCCATAAATCTAAGTGATCAAGAAATAGCCAAACTTTCAGATGCACAGTTCAAAACACTGGTGATCAGGATGCTCACAGAACTGGTTGATTTTAGTCACAAATTAGAGGAACATATGAAGGCTAAACTAATTGAAATGAATGGCAATGCACAGGAAACCAATAGTAATGGAAAGGAAACTGGGACTCAAATCAAAGGAGTGGACCAGAAGGAGGATAAAAATGACCAACCAGAAAAGAATGAAGAAACAAGAATTCAAAAAAATGAAAGATTTAGGAACCTCCAGGACATCTTTAAACGCTCCAACATTCGAATTATAGGGGTACCAGAAGGGGAAGAGGAACAGTCACTAGTGGAAACCTTATTTGAACAAATAATAAAAGAGAACTTCCCCATTCTGGCAAAGGAAATAGACTTCCAGGAAATCCAGGAAGCTCAGAGAGTCCCAAAGAAGTTGGACCCAAGAAGAAACACACCAAGGCACATCATCATTACATTAGCTAAGATTAAAATGAAAGAGAGAATCCTAGAAGCAGCAAGAGCTAAGGGGACAGTCACCTACAAAGGAGTCCCCATCAGACTGTCAGCGGATTTCTCAAAAGAGACCTTACAGGCAAGAAGGGGCTGGAAAGAAGTATTCCAAGTCATGAAATCCAAAGCCCTACAACCAAGATTGCTCTATCCAGCAAAACTTTCATTTAGAATGGAAGGGCAGATAAAGTGCTTCTCAGATAAGATCAAATTCAAGGAGTTCATCATCACCAAGCCCTTATTATATGAAATGTTAAAAGGACTTACCTAAGAAAAAAAGATAAAAAAGATGAATAGTGAAAGGACAGCAAACTCACAGTTATTAACAACCACATCTAAAACAAAAGCAAGCTAAAAGGACAGCTAGATCAGGAGCAGAATCATAGAAATGAAGATCTCATGGAGGGTTAGCAACAGAGGAGTGGGAGGAGAAGGGGGGAGAAGGTACAGAAAATAAATAGCATAGACGGTAGTTAGAAAATAGATAGGGGGAGGGCAAGAATAGTACGGGAAATATAGAATCCAAAGAACTTGAGACTAAAGGGGGGGAATGGTAGGGTTGGGGGGGAGCAGGGTGAAAGTAATGAAGGGGGGAATAGAACAACTATAATGGCATAATCAATAAAATAAAAATTAAAAAAAAGAAACCAGGCAGAGAAAGACAAATACCATAATATTCCATTCATATGTGAAATCTAATGAATAATAAACTAACAAAATAGAAACGTACTCATAGATTGAGAACATACCTAACAGCTGTCAGAGTGGAGGAACGTTGCAGGTGATAAATGTGAAAGGATTAAGCGTAAAAAAAAAAAAGAAAAGAAAAGAAAAACCCTTATAGACGGAGACAACAGTATGGTAATCCCCAGAGGGAAAGGGAAGTGGAAGGAGGCAGAGGAGGGTATAGAGTGGTATAAATGGTGACAGAAGACTTGATTTTAGGTGGTAAACACATAATACAATATATGGATGATGTATTATAGACTTGTACACCTGAAACCTGTATCACTTTATTAACCATTGTTAAATCAATAAAGTCAATACAAATTAAAAAAAAATTTATATGGAACAATAAACGAGCCCGAATAGCAGCTGCTCTTTTGAGAAAGAAGAACAAAGTCAGAGGGATCACAATACCTGATACCAAATTGTATTACAAGGCCACTGTAGTCAAAACAGCCTGGTACTGGCATAAAAACAGGCACATAGACCAATGGAACAGAACAGAGAGCCCAGAAATAAACCCAGGTCTCTATGGGCAACTAATATTTGACAAAGGGGGCAGTAACATAAAATGGACTAATGATAGCCTCTTCAACAAATGTTGGGAGAACTGGACAGCTACATGCAAAAAAATGAAACTCGAGCACTGAGTTACATCATACACCAAAATAAATTCAAGGTGGATAAAAGACTTAAAAATAAGCTGTGATATCATTGAAGTCCTAGAGGAGAACATTGGCAGGAAATTCTCGAATATTTCACACAGCAACATTTTTACTGATATGTCCCCTAGAGCAATTAATATAAAGAAAAGAATAAACAAATGGGATCTCATCAAAATTAAAAGCTTTTGCATGGTTAAAGAAAACAGTATTAAAATAAAAAGAGAATCAACTGCATGGGAAAGCATATTTGCCAATGATACCTCAGACAAAGATTTAATCTCCAAAATATACAAAGAACTTATACAACTCCAAGAAGACAAGCAAACCAATTAGAAAGTGGACAAAGGACTTGAACAGACACTTGTCCAAGGAGGACATACAAAAGATCCAGAGGCACATGAAAAGATGCTCAATATCACTAGCTATCAGAGAGATGCAAATTAAAACCCCAATGAGATACCACTTTACACTGGTCAGAATGGCGATCATAAACAAAGCAATAAACAACAAGTGCTGGAGAGGTTGTGGAGAAGAAGGGACCCTAGTCTATAACCAGTGGGATTGCAGACTGGTACAACCATTATGGAAAACAGTATGGAATTTTCTCAGAAAACTAAAAATGGACCTGCTTTTGACCCAGCAATTCCACTGCTGGCATTGTATCCTAAGAATTCTAAAACACCAATTCAAAAGAACTTATGCACCCCTATATTCATAGCAGCACAATTTACAATATCCAAGAGCTGGAAGCAACCTAGGTGCCCATCAGTAAATGAATGGATCAAAGAATTATGGTACATATACACAATGAAATTCTATGCAGCAGAAAGAAAGAAGGAGCTCCTACCCTTTACAACAGCATGGATGGAACTGGAAAGCATTATGCTGAGTGACATAAGCCAGGTGTTGAAAGACAAATACCATATGATCTCACCTTTAACAGGAAGCTAAACAACAAATAAAGCAATCAAGCAAAATAAAAACAAAGATACTGAAATAGAGAACAGGCTGAAAGCAACCAGATGGGAGGGAATTTCAGGGGGAAAAGGGGAAAGATTTACAGGAACTAGTATAAAGGACACTTGGGCAACAACTAAGGGGAGTGGAAATGGGAGCGACATGGGGAGCACTGGGGGGTGGGCTGGGATGGGAGAAAAAGACAGAAAAGTGTACTTGAACAATACTTAAATAAAAAAATTAAAAATATATAGTATTTACCTTATGACAATAAAGATCCTTTCTTAATTGGAAATTTTCATAAGTTCCAAAATTATTGGATATTTAAAGAATTATCTTTCAAAGGAGAGAGAGAGATTGGATTGGAGAAAAGTTCATAAATTAGGAACTGATTTATTAAAATAGAAATCAAACCACAAAAATCCTCCATATCTTTATGAGATATAAAGGGTTTGGAAGAGTAGGAAGAATTTATAAGAATATTGAAGGGAAAAATAATTTCACTCAAAATTGCAGGAACTGCTTAGAAGAAATACATGTAAATAGAGCAAGTACAGAGAGCTTGAGGTCTCTCCCTGAAGGGTGTCAGTATTTTCTGTTTGGCAGGCAAGTAGTGAAAGAGATATATGATGACCTTAAGTGTAGGCTGGTAAAAACTAATTAGGTACTCACCAAACCTATTCTCACTTGTGAGGCCCACACTTAAAGCTGTAGTGTTTATTCTCCTTGAATATATTAGAGCCATATGACAAGTTCTTGCCAATGGAAAGCAGGTTGCAATAGTATGTTCTTCCTGGATTGAGGCATTTAAAAGTGGATGTGATTCATATTCACTCTCCACCCTTCTGCTGAATGGACGGTGTAGCGAAAATCTTTAATGCACTGGTTGAGGATGCAGTTACACAGCATGGAAAGAGGCTGGAGATCTCTATCACCTTTGTGTAAGAGCCACAAAACCAGGTTTTGTATGAAAGAAAATTAAACCATTATTGTAGTAAACATCTCGTGTTTGTGACAAAAACCAAGGTTAAGTAACTAGATTCTGCCACTGCAAATAGAATGTTGTGTCCACAATACATGTTCTTCTTTGATTGGTTCTGTCTCTCTACAAATGAAACATGAGGGTATATTTGGAGAGTCTGGCAGAGCCACATGCATCATCATCTATCCTGGACTTCCACATCCTCCTCCCCATAAAAAGATTCTTCTTTTGCTTGGAAGGTGGTACTGCTTCAGTAAGTTAGTTGGCTTGGTAAAAGAAACAGCTGGAGTATAGAAGGTACTTGATTGGTCCATACTACCTGTTGATTTATCCTAAGAAATGAGTGACAGATGTCAAAGGGGAGGAGGGTGGAGATGTCAAAGGGGGAGTGATACTCCCACAAAGTGTTACTCCAGTGGACATCTTCTCAAGGAAGCGTACGTCCAGGTGATGGATGGTTCACCTCATGGCTTAGCTTTATCACCTTCCATTATCTTTTCAACTTACTGAAATCTTGCCTCCTTCCAGAGCATTTATATAACTCTGCTCTCAAACTGGAATCAGTGGTTTCTAATTGATAGACACTAATGGCACTTTTCAGTCTTTATTCAACTTGTCTTCTCTGCTGGGTTTCATTGTCACTACTGACAATCCTTTCCATCTTCAAACTCTCCCTTTTTTCACTCTCATTTGTTATAGGGTTCTTCTCAGAACTCGGATTGTTCCTTCTCAAGGTCAGTTAAAACATCATTTTTCTCTTCCAAACTCTTAAATGGTCAATTTACTCAGAGTGTCTTCTTAGTTCCCCTTTCTGGGCACAAGTCCATATTTTAAATTCTCACCTATAAGCCCCAAACCCCCAAGGGTTTTCCTCTAGCCAACACCACTCTCCTTATCCCCATGCCTTACCACTGGCTGCTTCACAGAAATATACACATTTTACTTTTATCAATTCCAGATGGAGCTCAAACTACTATTTTTAAAACTTCGTGTATTATCTTGTTCCCCAAATTTATCCTTATCTTATAACCCAGTCCAAAAAGACAGAAATATAAGCCAGAACCAATTGGTTACCAGCAGATCCGTTTTACCACCATGATATATATCATTATCTGTCCCCTTCTGTCTGGACTTACTCCCCCACACCACTCAACACCAACACTAAGCCCTTTCATTTAGGACAAGAGCTACTATAAAATTCTTTTTATTTGTAGTTTTATGCTATTTTCAGCCAACACAAAATCATATTCTATACAACCAGAAGAGGGACTGGTCTAACATGCAGATTGGATCATATACATAATGTGCTTAAAAACACTTTCATCTTATTTTGATAAACCCAAACTCAGTGTGACAAATGCCCCTTCTTTCTACAGCATTCCTGAATCTCGTAGATCAATGGCTATTCCATTTTTTTCAGCATGAGGCACTTTCATTTGTGACTTTTCCTTGTCTCCTTTTCCATGCCCAGAATTTAATGAAAACCTCCACCCAAGCAAAACATTTTGCAGAGGATTAAAGAAAATATAGTCACAGATTTTTATTAGTAATTGCCTCCTTATAAATATGTATTATGAGCTAAAATAAAAAAGAAAGAGGAGGTAAGTAAACATCAACTTTGGACTGCTGTTAAAAGTACCTTTGGCTAGTAAAGTAGTCTGTTTAGGCAGTGACATTGATAAAGAAGGACGAATAAAGATTCTGTGCAACCTGTCTTCCTAGCACTAACACCTCATTTGCCCCCTTCAAGAAAAGCATCAAAAGGCAGACAAGTCCAAGATACAAAAATAAAATTGAATCCATTATAATATCATTCACAAATGGTGGTTAGAGTGATTTTTTTTTGAAATTAGTAGTGACACCTCAGGAAACAACTGTGGTGTTGGAAAAATGTTGATGACAGGTAACCAGGCCTTCTCTCCTCCCTTTACCGTCCTTTTACAGAAGATGTGGATATCACTTACACTTAGCAAATGCTATTTGAATAATTTGTTGACACATCTGTCTTCTGTTAATGTACACATTCCAAGTTCCTTCAGAATAGGAACTGTGTACCGTTTTTTCTCTGTGATTCCTAAAAAAAATGTATAGAACATGGAGATAGTGAACAATGTTTGCTCAATGAATGAACAGATATTTCTGAGTGCTTTTCAATTTTTCCCTTTTTTGGCTAATCTTTTTTTAAAGATTTTTTAAAAGATTTTTATCTATTTATCTTTAGAGGGGAAGGGAAGGAGAAAGGGAGAGAAATATCAATGTATGGTTGCCTCTCCTGTGTCCCCTGCTGGGAACTGGCCTGCAACCCAGGCATGTGCCCTGACTGGGAATTGAACTGCTATCCTTTGGTTCACAGGCCCGTGCTCAATCCACCAGCTAGGGCTTGGCTAATCTTTTAATTTCCCATTTTCTATTCATGAAAAGAGAAGATTTATTGGTAGTGGCAAAGTCTGGAAGTTAATCTTAGCTTTTTTCACAGATAACTTCTAAAATGGTGAAGTACTACAAGGCATCAGAGTGCAATCATTTGAAAGTGCGCAACTAATTGAGATTACCATGGGGTTAAGTGACCTTTTTCCTGACTGGTATTTATTTCATGTGTAAGTTCCATTTCATCGAAGGCTCTTTAAAAAGACAAAGGAGCCTTGGTTACCTCATGAGTGGTAGAGTGTTGATGGTTAAGATAAAGGTAGTTAGGACATTATGGGTCTAGTACCGTGGCCACTCTGAACACGTCTTCTATCAAGAAAGGCAGTACATTGTTATCAATATGAAATAGTTTAGTTTGCTCTTAGCTCTTTAGAAACTGTCCGTTTCCAAATATCAACATAGCTTACCAAATATCCTATGCACTTCCAGGTTTTTAGGGCTGCTAACCCTGAATAGAACGAATACCAATTCTTAATACTCCTATTTTTGTTCTGAATAGTAGAATATGTTGACATTCTACTGTTGCATAAATTAATGTTTTTTCAATTCCTCCCCCCACCTCCATTCTCATGTGTGGCTTATTTGCTGCTCTTCACAAATTTAAACTCCTTTTCCTTTAACAAAAGTCTATGTCTTCCTTCTTTTCCTGTTTCTATAATCTGTACTGAATGTGTGCTATTTAATGGAATGACTGGTGTAGAGCTCCTGAAAATGGCCACAGACGATGTTGGACTCATTTTAGTGACAACAAAGCATATTGAAGGTATTTTTCTTTCATGGAAGAACAATATCCATACTAAATTTAGAATAATTTACATGGTGATCTCCAATATAAGAGATTCCTATACTTAAATACCATTTTAATATCATGATGAATCATTTATTCTTTTTTAATATTAGCAGGAAAACTTTACCTTCTCCTTAAAGCTAAAACAAATAAAATAAAAACTGTATATATTTGTGCACACACACACACACTTTCCATGTGTTTTTTTTTATTAAAGATTTTATTTATTGATTTTTAGAGAGAGGGGAAGGAAGGGAGAAGAGAGGGAGAGAAACATCAAGGTGTGGTTGCCTCTTGTGTGCCCCCCACTGAAGACCCAGCCCGCAACTCAGGCATGTGCCCTGACTGGGAATCAAACCTGCAACCTTTTGGTTCGCAACCCACACTCAATGCACTGAGCTACACCAGACAGGACTTTTCATGATTAAGAAGTACTTAAGCACATATTTAAAAAGTAGGCACTATTGACTGAACAGAGGTTGAAAATGATTGCCACACTATGTAGCCAGTTAATCAGATTAGTCAGCTGTGAATTAATAAGTGCTGTCCTCCAAGGTAGAAGGTGAGTCGGAAAAACCAAACATTCATTAGGATTAGCCATTCTTGTGTAGTTTTGGCAAAACATTCCTGCAACTCTCATCTGAGAACAAAAAATAGAGTCAGGGAAGCAAACACGTATAAAGAATGCAGAGGTAATCCAATGTAGTACTCATTTTTGCCTTGTGATGCTGCTTGCTTGTTCATGTCAGTCCAACGACTGTGGCTTTCATGCTTGCTCAGCCCTTCTCCCCCTGATGAAACCTGGTTGTCTGGTATTGATGATGATTATGCAGTAATTTTGAGTAATAGTCTCTAGAGCTGTCTCCTTTGCATCAGAGATGACAAGAAACAGCAGGAAGACATGTGGAGGATGGAGTAGAGGGAATAAGGAAGATGATTTGAACACAAAACAGGAAAATGGAGAGAACAGTATATGAAAGTACTCTCAGAATGTTAAAGATTGATGGATTTCACAGCTCATTGAGTTCTAGCCCTTTGTCTCCAGGGGGAAACTGAGACCCAAAGGTATTAAAGGGATCGCTGAAGGCTACAAGAATTTCCTGATTTGATATATTTTCATTATTCTAAGTTGCCAATAAAACTGTGGCAAGGAGCCATGGTGGTGATCCCAGGGTAGTTTCCATACAGCCAACAATTCTTCCATTGAGCACAAGTTTTAGTCTTAAGAATATTTTTCCTGTGTTTACTCATGTGTTATTTTTTCTCTCCAACTCAATGTTCGACTTTGAGTAATTCTGCTACCATACTAAAGGGCTACTTTTGCTTAAGGCCCCAGAATGTTACAAAGATACCACATTCTGTACCTTTGTCTTAACTTTCCTAGACTTTAGAAAAAGCCATTTAAAACAAGTAATATAGTTGTTGTGACTTTTTGGTTGTTTTGGCTTTCAAAATTAGGCTGAGATTAATCTACTTCAAATAAAAGTGTCCTACTGCAAAACAAAACCAGATCTGTGTGAATCAGTGTCAGGGTTCTACCTCAGGTATCTGCATCCCACAATCATTTCTCTATACACACACTGGACATGAGAGATAACTTGGGCCACCCAGGCAACTCCCATTGTGTATGGCTTCCCAGTCCAATTTGATGGAAGCCATTAAACCTGTTTCTTGTTTCCCTTACACAGAGATCCACCTAGTCTTTCTAGTACATATCTATTATTTGAATACTTTGATCCTTCCTAAAATGACAATCCAATAAATTTTCTATGTACACTGGCTATGGAATTCCAGTAATATTCCTTGATAATGTTCTGCCTCTGGTTCTAACAGAGATTTATTAAAAAGTGCTTGGTTTTAATTCTGATACTGGCATTCCTGTCCTTAATATTGCCCCATGTTGTCTTTTACTTATCTTGGGTAATAACAATCTGAAAAATGTTTTAATATTTATGTATTTATTTTTAGAGAGAGGGGAAGGGAAGGAGAAAGAAAGAGATGAAGAGAAACATCAATGTGTGGTTGCCCCTCACATACCCCCCAACTAGGGGACCCGGCCTGGAACCCAGGCATATGCCCTGACAGGGAATCAAACCAGTGACCCTTTGGTTCACAGGCTGGTGCTCAGTCCATTGAGCCACACTAGCCAGGGTTGTAAAAATGTTAACATACTCTCTTTTACTAAGATCCTTGAGTACTAACACATAAAAATGTCTTAAACTATGCGGATGATATAATTATTCACTTCAAAATTTGGCCCCACTCTTCTCCACCTTATTTGAAAATGGCAAGCTCCCATATTTGTTCTATAACTCTACCTGTTCAGTTCTTGACAGATTTATTAAATCATTGTGTTTAATTGGAATAATTGGTTCCTGGTCTTATAGTCAGGAGTTATTCAAAATATCCTAAGGCCATATATTCACTAGCTATACAGGAAGAAGAGAAGCATACTTGTATTATCAGGATGAAATATGAGTATCAAATCAAATAGTGCTACAATATTCACTAACTTCTAATTTCATCCTTTATTTCACTGAATAATTGTTTTAATAGAATCAACTATTGAAAATTACCAGAGTGCAGAGCATCTTAGGTTTTTTTCTTCTGACAAATAGGTTGTTTAAAGTATAAGTAAGATATTGTATATACAGAATAGCACCTACACTGTATAATTACAATGGTTATAATTAAAACAAAAAAGAAAACCAAGACTTTATTTTTCAAACATTTAGTTTCTTTGAGGATAAGAAGAGTATATATTACCTGAAAATTTTTTGTATTCATAAACTTTGCATACAAACTTTTTTTTTGCATTTTGATGACTAATCAGTTGCTTGAGATATTTTGGAAGGTGTTAACTTTTTGGCAGTCTTCAAACATGAAGCCCAAGATTTTAATATTTTATGAAAACTTTCAGTATCTCAATCTCAGAGTATCCCAAGAAAAATTTGCATGCTCATGACTCATTTTTGTAAACTATTCATGAAAATTTGATGATACTATGAAGAATAACACTTTTATTCTCTAAAACCGAATCATGATTCCTCTTAAAGATAACTAAATTTAGTAAAACAAAGGGTCATTATGGAAGTCCACTTTTTTAAATTATAAAAAAAAGAGAGAGAGAGAATTGGGTATGGAAAGTATTAGAACCTGGAGTGCAAACCAAGGAAAGCACTATAACATTTGTATAGTAGTGAAAACCAGTAACCAACAGAGGCTTCTTTTTCACTTTGGAGAACCATATTCATCCATTTTTCTAGCCCATTGTTTTTCTTTTTCTTCTTTTTTATTTAATTATTTTTCAAGTACAGTTTTCTGTCTATTACTCCCATCAGAGTCCACCCCCCAGTGCTCCCCACTTGCCTCTCATTTCTACCCGCCTTAGTTGTTGTCCCTGTGTCCTTTATACTTGTTCCTCTAAATCCCTCCCCTGTTTACCTGAAATTCCCTCCCCTCTCTCCTCTGGTCACTTTCAGCCTGTTCTCTATTTCAGTGTCTTTGTTTTTATTTTGCTTGCTTGTTTGTATTTTTTTCTTTTTTAAAAATTTATTTAATTATTGCTCAAGTACAGTTTTCTGTTTTTTAACCCCATCCCAGCCCACTGCCCAGTGCTCCCCACCTCCCTCCCATTTTCCCCCCTCTAGTTGTTGTCCATGTGTCCTTTTCTTTTCTTTTTTTTTAAATTTTATTTAGTTATTTTTCAAGTACAGTTTTTTGTCTATTTCTCCCATCCCAGCGCAACCTGCCCTATGCTCTCCACCTCCCTCCCATTTCCACTTCCCTTAGTTCTCGTCCTTGTGTCCTTCATACATGTTCCTCCAAATACCTCCCCTTTTTTCTCCTTAAATTCCCTCCCCTCTGCCCTCTGCTCATTGTCCCCCTATTCTCTCTTTCAGTGTCTTTTGTTTTTATTCTGCTTGCTTGTTTCTTTTGTTGTTTAGCTTCCTGTTAAAGGTGAGATCATATGGTATTTGTCTTTCAACACCTGGCCTATTTTACTCAGCATAATGCTTTCCAGTTCCATCCATGTTGTTGCAAAGGGTAGTAGCTCCTTCTTTCTTTCTGCTGCATAGAATTCCATTGTGTATATGTACCACAATTTTTTGATCCATTCATTTACTGATGGGCACCTAGGTTGCTTCCAACTCTTGGCTATTGTAAATTTTTTTTAACATTAATAGCATAGTTTACTTTTATTAATCACCTAGTATACACCTGGAAATCTTAAAGACTTTTATACCTATTAATGTATTGCAGACTCAGAACTACCTATAACTAGATTTCCATTATTACACCCACCTCACAGGGGAGGGAAATAAGGCACAAAGAGGTTAAATAACTTGCCTGAGGTCAGAAGGAAAATAATAACAATGGTCATAAACCCTGCATAGCCCTTGAGTTTTATATATATATATATATATATATATATATATATATATATATATATATATATATATATATATAAAATCTCTTAATCCTTAATGTAATCCTATTAATTCAGCACTATCATGATGTCATTTTGGTGATAAGGGAACTGGAACACTAAATATATCATTTTAGAACACTTTTATTCTCTAAATACTTTAATCTTGTAAGTTAAACAACCAACTTAAGAGTTTGATTTACATAGGAGGTGTTATCTAAACTTTTCTTTCAAAATTTCAAAATCAGTGTAACACCACCAGATTACTCTTCCCTGAGTGAGTTAGTCTTCTTTCTACCAAGGAACTATCAGTGGCTCCTGGTTGCTAACTGACCAAATTCCAACAACTTATTGTGGTCAGTCTTCTATAACTTCACCACAACATGTATTTCTCCTTACATTTTCTCCTGTAGCTCAGCATATACTCTGAGTTCTGCAAAGTTAGCATAGGTAATGTTTACCGCAACCAGGTTTTCATGGATCTCTGGTTTTCTAATGTAACTCTGGCCCCCTGCAAGGCCCACCTTCATCTCTACCTGCCAAAATAGCATTTCCCTTCAACTTTTTATGTCAACTGGTCTAGCAAGACTTCCTTTAATTCTGCAATTGGACATGTTGTCTTTACTTTGTAAGGTCTTGAGGAACACATCACATTAATGTTTATATTACAGTCTTGTTTTTCTTCCATATCTTCCTTACAGATTACATATTTCTTTTTTTTAATATTAAATTTTATTTAGTTACTTTTCAAGTACATTTTTTTAAATCTATTTCTCCCATCCCACCCCACCCCCCCGCCCGGTCTCCCCCCTCCCTCCCATTCCCCCCCCCAGTCCTCATCTCTGTGTCTTTCATACTTGTTCCTCAAAATCCCTCCCCCTTTTTCCCCTTAACTTTCCTTCCCTCTCCCCTCTGGTCGCTGCCCACTTGTTCTCTATTTCAGTGTCTTTGTTTTTATTCTGTTTGCTTGTTTGTTTTATTCTTTTAGCTTCCTGTTAAAGGCGAGATCATATGGTATTTGTCCTTCAATGCCTGGCCTATTTCACTCAGCATAATGCTTTCCAGTTCCATCCATGTTGTTGCAAAAGGTAGTAGCTCCTTCTTTCTCTCTGCTGCATAGAATTCCATGGTGTATATGTACCACAATTTTTTGATCCAGTCATTTACTGATGGGCACCTAGGTTGTTTCCAACTCTTGGCTATTGTAAATTGTGCTGCTATAAACATAGAGGTGCATAGGTTCTTCGAATTTGATGTTTTAGGATTCTTAGGATATAATCCTAGCAGTGGAATTGCTGGGTTAAAAGGCAGGTCGATTTTTATTTTTCTGAGAAAATTCCATACTGTTTTTCATAATGGTTGAACCAGCCTGCAATCCCACCAACAGTGACCTAGGGACCCCTTTTCCCCGCAACCTCTCCAACATTTGTTGTTTGTTGCTTTATTTATGATAGCCATCCTGACTGGTGTAAAGTGGTATCTCATTGTGCTTTTAATTTGCATCTCTCTGATAGCTAGCAATATTGAGCATCTTTTCATGTGTCTCTGGATCCTCTGTATGTCCTCCTTGGAGAAGTGTCTGTTCAAGTCCTTTTCCCATTTTTTAATTGGGTTGGGTGTCTTTTTAGAGTGGAGTCATGTGAGTTCTTTGTATATTTTGGAGATTAAACCTTTGTCTGAGGTATCATTGGCAAATATGTTTTCCCATACAGTTGGTTGTCTTTTTAATTTAATACTGTTTTTTTTAGCCACACAGAAGCTTTTTATTTTGATGAGATCCCATTTGTTTATTCTTTCCTTTATGTTAATTGCTCTAGGGGACATATCAGTAAAAATGTTGCTGCGTGAAATACTTGAGATTTTCCTTGCCAATGTTTCCTTTAGGACTTTAATGGTGTCACGCTTATATTCAAGTCTTTTATTCACCTTGAATTTATTTTGGTGTATGGTGTAGGTTGGTGCTCAAGTTTCATTTTTTTGAACGTAACTATCCAGTTCTCCCAACACCATTTGTTGAAGAGGCTATTATTAGTTCATTTTATGTTACTGCCCCCTCTGTCAAATATTAATTGACTGTAGAGTGTTGGGTTGATTTCTGGGCTCTGTTCTGTTCCATTGGTCTATGTGCCTGTTTTTATGCCAGTACCAGGCTGTTTTGATTACAGTGGCCTTGTAATACAGTTTGATATCAGGTATTGTGATCCCTCCTACTTTGTTCTTCTTTCTCAAAGTTGCAGCTGCTATTTGGGGTCGTTTATGGTTCCATATAAATTTTTGAAGTGTTTGTTCTATATCTCTGAAGTGTGTCATTGGTACGTTAATAGGTATTGCATTGAAACTATAAATTGCTTTGGGTAGTATGGACATTTTGATCATGTAAATTCTTCCAATCCATGAACCAGGTATATGTTTCCATTTGTTTGTGTCTTCTTTGATTACTTTCTTCAGTGCTGTGTAGTTTTCGCCATACAGTTCTTTTACCTCCTTGGTTTGGTTTATTCCCAGATATTTTATTTTTCTTTTTGCTATATCAAATGGGATTTTTTCCTTGATTTCTGCTTCTGCTGATTTATTGTTAGTATACAAGAATGCCTTTGATTTCTGGATATTGACTTTGTATCCTGCTGTTTTGCCAAATTCATTTATTAGTTTGAGGTTTTTTTTGGTACAGTATATAGGATTTTCCATGTATACTATCATGTAATCTGCAAACAGTGACAGTTTTGTTTCCTCCTTTCCTATTTGGATGCCTTTTATTTCCTTTTCTTGCGTGATCGCTGTGGCCAAAACTTCCAATAGTATATTGAATAGAAGTGGCGAAAGTGGACAACCTGTCTTCTTCCTGATCTTAGTGGAAAAGATTTTAGTTTTTGCCCATTGAATATGATGTTGGCTGTAGGTCTCTCAT
The DNA here is from genome assembly GCF_021234435.1 of Artibeus jamaicensis. NCBI lineage: Eukaryota > Metazoa > Chordata > Mammalia > Chiroptera > Phyllostomidae > Artibeus > Artibeus jamaicensis. The sequence continues at coordinate 440,125 of NW_026522028.1, read as the reverse complement.
ATATGGCCTTTATTATATTGAGGAATGCTCCCTCTATTCCCACTTTGCTGAGTGCCTTTATCATAAATGGGTGTTGTACCTTATCAAAAACTTTTCAACATCTATTGATATGACCGTGGTTTTTGTCTTTGCTTTTGTTTACATGATGTATTACATTTACTGATTTGCAAATATTGAACCTTCCTTGCACCCCTGGGAGGAATCCCACTTGGTCATGGTGTATGATCTTTTAAATGTATTGTTGATGTGTTTTGCCAATATTTTGTTGAGGATTTTAGCATCCATGTTCATCAGCAATATTGGCCTGAAGTTTTCTTTCTTTGTTGTGTCTCAGTCTGGTTTTGGGATTAGGATGATGCTGGCTTAATCAAAACAATTTGGGAGTTTTCCATCCTTTTGGATTTTCTGGAATAGTCTGTGAAGAATGGGGGTTAGCTCTTCCTTAAATGCTTTCTAGAATTCTCCTGTGAAACCATTTGGTCCAGGGCTTTTGAGTGATGGGAATTTTTTGATTACTGCTTCAATTTCATTTGTTGTTATTGGTCTGTTCAGGTTTTCTGCTTCCTTTTCAGAAATTTTGGAAGATTATATTTTTCTAGAAATGTGTCCATTTCACCTAGGTTTTCAAATGTCTTGGCATACAGTTCTCCATAGTAATTTCTTACAATCCTTTGTATTTCTGTGGGGTCAGTTGTAATCTCTCCTCTTTCATTTCTGATTATGTTTGTTTGGGTTCTCTCTCTTTTTTTCTTCATGAGCCTGCTTAAAGTCTTCTGTTTTGTTTATCTTTTCAGAAAAAAACAGCCCCTGGATTCATTGATTTTTAAAATTATGCTTTCAGTCTCTATGTCATTTAATTGGGCTCTGATCTTGGTTATTTCCTTCCTTCTACTTGCTCTGGGCTGTCTTTGTTGTTGTTCCTCATGTTCTTGTAGGTTAGGGTTATGTTGTTTTTTTGAAATGTTTGTATCTTTTTTAGGTAGGCCTTTATCCCTATGAACTTCCCTCTCAGGACTGCCTTTGCTGTGTCCCATAAATTTTGGGTTGTTGTGAGATAATTTTCATTGTTTCCAGAAACTTTTTTATTTCTTCCCTAATTTCATTCTTGACCCATTCGTTGTTTAATAGCATGCAATTCAGCCTCCATGATTTTGGGTGTTTTGAGTTTTTTTCCTTTGGTGTTGGTTTCGTATTTCAGTCCCTTGTGGTCAGAGAAAATGCTTGGCATGATTTTAATTTTCTTGAATTTGTTGAGGTTCATTCTGTGTCCTATCATGTGGTCTATCTTTGAAAATGTTTCATGTGCATTTGTAAAGAATATGTATTTAGCTTCTTTGGGATGAAGGGCTCTGTATATATCAGTTAGGTCCATTTCATCAAGGTTGTTGTTTAGTCCCGCAATGTCTTTGTTGATATTTTGTTTGTAAGATCTGTCCATTTTTGATAGTGGGATGTTAAAATCCCCTACTATAATTATGTTGCTGTCGATCTCTCTCTAGAAGTCCTCTAAGATTTTCTTTATATATTTGGGTGCTCCTATGTTGGGTGCATATATATTTACAATGTTTATGTCTTCTTGGTGGATTCTTCCCTTGAGTATTGTGGAGTGACCTCTGGGTTTCTTTTTATGGCCCTTATTTTGAAATCTATTTTGTTTCATATGAGTATTGCTACCCCAGCTTCTTTTTCCTGGCCATTTGCCTGGAAAATTTGTATCCAGCCCTTCACTTTTAGTACTGTGATGGTTTTTGTCCTGAGGTGGGTCTCTTGTAGGCAGGATATGTGTGTGTCATGCTTTCTTATCCATTCAGCTGTCTTATGTCTTTTGATTGGAGCATTTAGGCCATTTACATTTAAGGTTATTATTGATAGGTAGTTATTCAATGCCAGTTTCATACCTGTGTTCCTCTCTGTCTCTGTCTTTTCCTTCGTTTCCTTAAAGCAGTCCTTGTAGCAAACTTGCAGAGCTGGATGTGTGGGGGTGTATTGTTTTAAACATCTTTTGTCTTGGAAGCTCCTTATTTGGCCTTCTATCTTGATTGAGAGACTTGCTGTGTAAGGTAGCCTTGGTTGTAGGCCTCTGGTTCTCATTACTGGGAATATTTCTTTTTTTTAATATATTTTATTTTATTGATTATTCCACTACATTTGTTCTATTTCCCTCCTTCATTCCCCTCCACCCTGCACACCCCACCATTCCCCACCCTTTAGTTTGTGAACACGTGTCTCAAGTTCTTTAGATTCTACATTTCCCCTACTATTCTTACCTTCCACCCTATCTATTTTCTATCTACTCTCTATGCTACTTATTTTCTGTATCTTCTCCCCCCTTCTCCTTCTTTTACTCCCCTGTTGCTAACCCTCCACGTGATCTTCATTTCTATGGTTCACTCCTGATGTAGCTGTCCTTTTAATTTGCTTTTGTTTTAGGTGTGGTTGCTAATAACTGTAAGTTTGCTGTCCTTTCACTATTCATCTTTTTTATCTTCTTTTTCTTAGGTAAGTCCCTTTAACATTTCATATAATAAGGGCTTGGTGATGATGAACTCCTTGAATTTGATCTTATCTGAGAAGCACTTTAACTGTCCTTCCATTTTAAATGAAAGCTTTGCTGGATTAGGCAGTCTTGGTTGTAGGTCTTTGGATTTCATGACTTGGAATACCTATTTCCAGCCCCTTCTTGCCTGTAAGGTCTCTTTTGGGAAATCAGGTGACAGTCTGATGGGAACTCCTTTGTTGGTGATTATCCCCTTATTTGTTGCTGCTTCTAGGATTCTCTCCTTCATTTTAATCTTGGCTAATGTAATTATGGTGTGCCTTTGGTGTTTCTTCTTGGGTCCAACTTCTTTGGGACTCACTGAACTTGCTGGATATGTGTATTTTTTTTTTTGCCTGATTTGGGAAGTTATCCTTAATTATTTGTTCAAATAAGGTTTCCACTAGTGACTGTTCCTCTTCCCCTTCTGGTACCCCTATAATTTGGATGTTGGAGCATTTAAAGATGTCCTGGAGGTTCCTAAGCCTCTCCTCATTTTTTTGAATTCTTGTTTCTTCATCCTTTTCTGTTTGGTCATTTTTTTCCCCTCCTTCTGGTCCACTCCTTTGATTTGAGTCCCAGTTTCCTTTCCATTACTATTGGTTTCCTGTGCATTGCCATTCATTTCAATTAGTTTAGCCTTCATATGTTCCTCTAATTTGTGACTAAAATCAACCAGTTCTATGAGCATCCTGATCACCAGTGTTTTGAACTGTGCATCTGAAAGTTTGGCTATTTCTTCATCGCTTAGATTTATGGGCTCTGGGGCTCTGAGTTGTTCTTGAGCCATGTTTTGATCTGTTCGTGTCTATTATGTATGAGGAGAGGTTCCCTAGGTGTTCAGCAGGGCGGGGCCACCCAGGTGGCTAGCTTGTGATGCTGTATGTGGGGGTGGGGTCAGAGAGGGAGCAATGCTGGTCTTCCTCACCACTTGCCCCCGCCTGTTTATCTTAGCGCAAATGTGATAGTCTGCCGCCCTGCGCCCTGCTCTGGCGCCTGCGAGGTTTGTCTCAATGCAAGTCTCTTCGCTGGTTTATCTGCAAGCAAATGTGCAACCTCAGACAGCCAGCCATGCCCCGGGCCTTCCTGTAGCTACCCCGCACCTGGGATCCCCACCCTCGGCTGCTTGCATGCCACCGGGGTCGGGGGAATGTTTATGCCCGAACACTCCACTGCTGGCTTCATCCTTCTCACTGGTTTAGCTGAGCTGTTTGTTATTTTTGGACTCCGTATTGTTTGATTTTCTGTGGTTTGGTTGCCTTTATTGTTGTTAAACTTTGTTGTTTTTAGATTTGGTTGTGCGAAGAAGTAAAGTGTTTCCACCTACGCATCCATCTTGGCCGAAGTCCCTGGAATATTTCTTTCTATTCTGTTCTTGCTTGGAGCGTTTCCATTGAGAAGTCAGCAGCTAACCTTATTGGGGCTCCCTTGTATGTTATTTCCTTTTTCTCCCTTCCTGCCTTTAAGATTATCTCTTTTCCTTGGAATTTTGCCACTTTGATTATGATATATTTTAAAGTGGGTTCCTTTGGGTTCCTCGTGATTGGGACTCTCTGTGTTTCCTGGATTTGTGTGACTTTTTCTTTCATCAAATTTGGGAAGTTTTCCATCATTACTTTTTCAAGTAGGTTTTCTGTCCCTTGTTCTACTTTTTCTCCTTCTGGTATTCCTATTATTTGGATATTATTATGTTTCATATTGTCTTGCATTTGTCTTAATCCTTCTTTATTCTTTGTGAGCCTCTTTTTCTTTTCTTTTTCTTTCTGGGTGGTTTTTTTCTACTTTGTCTTCCAACTCGCTGATTCAATCTTCTGCTTCATCAATCCTGCTTTTGATTCCTTCCACTGTGTTCTTCAGCTCTGAAATTGTACTCATCATTTCCTCTTGGCCCTTGCTGATAGTTTCTATTTCCTTTTTCATGTTGATATAGTTGACAGTGAGTTCATTGTAATTTCCCTGTAGTTTCTGGTAGCTCACTGTGAGCTCTTTGAACTTTCTGATAACCAGTGCTTTTAATTCAATATCTGTTAGTTGACTTGCCTCTCTTTCATCTAACATTCTTTCTGAGGCTTCCTCCTTTCCTTTCATTGAGGGGTTGATTCTTTGTCTTCCCATTGTTTGTGAGACTCTTCTTTTTAGCCTCAGCTTCTAAAATTGATCTGTTCTGGCCCCCTGGGTTTATGGTGTGAGCTTCTGTGGTAGAATACCTGTGAAATTCAGTTGTGCAGTCTCCTGCAGGTATCTTGATGTTGTCCACTTCCACCTACTCCTTTTTTGTGTGTGTGTGTGATCAGTTGCGGTGGGGAGACAAAATGGTTTGTGACAGCACAAGAGTATTTTATGATATTTACAGTCACAGCTGGTAGAGAAGAGATACAAGATTTTTAGGGTATGTATAGTGTTAACTGTAATCTTCAACCCAACTTGCCACTTTTATAAAAGCATGGACAAAAGATAAGTCTCTTACTGGGGAAGGAAGGCTTGTGAGTTGGAACTAAAAAGCAGTGAAGTTGCAGACAGTCAGCTTTTGAGGTAAGTTGAGATTAAAGAATAGTAAATAGTTGTAGCTTGTGATGAAATAGAGTTAACTACTCCAGTATTAGAATTCAGGAACCTGTAAAGTGGGCTAAGATCTGGGAGATTTATTGTGAAGTATTTACAGTTGTATAGAACAGCTATCATTAACAATAGTATTAGAGCAACAATCATATGACCGACTCTATGTGATCTGTCTGAATAGGGTGTGTAGAGCTTTGGGTAGTGTGCTAAAGGAAAACAAGAGGTGTGAGGTATAGAAAATTAGCAATACACTGTGGAGGAAAGAACAGAGGAAACCTGTCAAATGATACAATAAAACCAGCCAAGACTAAGAAGTGTATATAGAAGGAGGAGGAATACAAAGATACTATGAAAATATAAAAGAAGTTAGAATAGTGAAAAATATAATACAAGTATGCAGCAACTTGTGGCTTCTCTGCTATTGCAAAGTGAAATTTGTCTCTCTGTCTCTATTGTTGAGATGCCCCCTCTATGGGTCCCATTCTGGTCTTTTCGAAGTTCCCAGTTGTTTGTGTCTCTTGTGGGTAAAAGAAAACAAAGCAACAAACAAAGAGACAAAACAAAACAGAAAAAAAAAGGGTAGGAGAAGGGAGGCAAAAGTGATTAAGTTTGGGAAGAAAGGAAGAAGGACTAAAACAGGAAAAAAATAAAGGAGAGGAATAAAGTATTGAATGATAAAGCAATAATAAAATTAAATATATAAGATTACTTAAAAAAAACAAAACCAAAAGAAAACAAAAAAACACAAAACAAAACAAAGAAACTTCTCTTGTTGGTTTTAAACTGTCCAAACCAGTTTTTCTGGTTGCAGCAAGACCTCTCTTTGGGCTGGGGTGCAGGCATGTGTGCTAGCCAGGCTAGCAGACTTGAGTGCAGGTGTCTGCGCACCCACCAGGCTGCCTGGGTCCCTCAGTTTCTCGCACAGTACTTCCCAGACCTCTGGCGGGACTCAAATCCCTCCACCCCTTCTCTTGGTTGCTGCCAGGCTGGGTGGGAAACAAGCCAAGCCATTGCAGGAGAGCACCTCAGTCCACTTTCCAAAAAAAAAAAAAAAAAAAACTTCTCCAGAAACCCTGCCTCTCAGCCCAGCCCAATTTCCAGCCAGACTGGTGATGACAATGCGCCTCTCAGTTCTCCCCAGCTGGGGACCACAGAGTCTGTAGTTGAACACGGCCCTTTGTTCTTGTTACCCTGTGTAAAGTCAAGCAGACAGGCCTCTGCCTGGCATTGCTTAGACGAGGAGGGAGGGAGCTGATGACCGTTGTGCTGGTCGCCTACTGAGGCCGCTGGGTGCCCAGCTCCTGTGGATGACTCTTCCGCCTCCAGTGCTGGTCCCATACCTATGCCTCTGAACCCCGACCAGCGACAGTGGCTGCAGCACCAAGGCCACCTGGCCATGGGCACAGGCCCGCTGCCTCTCCTGTCTCCACCCAACTCCTCGAGACCCCACTGACCTACTACTGACCAGTCCTTTGGAGTCTGTCACAATTGCTGCTCTCCCAATTTCATAAATGCTAAGGATCTGTTAGTTGATTGCACTGTTCCTCAGTAGATCTGCCAGGATTTTCACCCATTCGCATGGGAGCTGGAATCAGCTCTATCCTACTCCGTCACCCTCTTCCTTCCCTCCCCGCCCATTGTTTTTCAAAGTGATGACTTTGATAATATATATTCATTCTATTATCTATTAATTTAAAAATTATTGAAATGTACAACAGGTCAGGTCCCATGACAGACAATATAAATATAAAAGTGAATATAAAAATAAAAATAGTTTGAGAGATTATGTGGCTATATGAACAAATTTACAATAAATGATAAGTGCTATGGAAAGTTTCTGTGGCAAACAATATGGCTGCCTATCCAACAGGTATTTCTCTTTATCTCTCTCTTCTTTATGAATAAACTCTGATTCTGATTAGTTCTATTGGGTAGAGATGCCTTGATCTGAGGTAAGGGTCAAATCTACTAGGGATGGCATAGGTATTCATTTCCTATTGCAGCTATAACAGATTACTACCAATTATAGTGGCTTAACACAACACAAAGTTTTTTTCTTACACTTCTGGAGGTTGGGGATCTGGCATAGATGTCATCAAGATAATGATTACAATTCGTTTGAATATATACCCAGAAGTGGAATTGCTGGATTATATTCTAGGTCTATTTTTAATTATGTGAGGAACTTCCATACTGTTTCCCATAATGGTTGTACCAATTAAAATTTTCATCAACAAAGAATTTCTTTTCTCTACATCTTCATCAATACTTGTTACTTTTGTATTTTTGATAATAGCCATTCTAAGAGATGTGAGGTGATATATTATTGTGGTTTTGATGTGCATTTTCCTGATGACAAGTTAAATTGAGCACTTTTCTTATAATTGTTGACCACTAACATATCTTAATATGCATCCTATAGAGAAATATCTATGGAGGTCCTTTGTACATTTTTAAAATTGGGTTATTTATATTTTTTGCTATTCAGTTGCATGAATTCCTTATGTATTTTGGATATTAATTTCTTATTAGACATAGAATTTACAAATATATTCTCCTGTTCCATAGGTTGGCTTTTCATGCTGTGGATTTTTTTCTTTGCTCTGCAGAAGCTTTTTAATTTGATGCTCTCCCAGTGTTTGTTTTTGCTTTTGTTGCCTGTGATTTTGGCATTATATTAAAAAAATTATAACCTAGGCTAATGTTAAGAAGTTTTGCTCTATCTTTTCTTTTAGTAGTTTTACTCTTTTGTGCCTACATTTAAGTCTTTAATCCATTTTGAGTTGGGTTTTGTATATGGTGTGAAATAGAGGTCAGATTTTGTTAGTCTGCATGTGGATGTCCAATTTTCCCACCAGCATTTACTGAAGAGACTATACTTCCCCATTGTATGTTCTTGATACCCTTTGAAAGAAATATACATTGAACACAGATATGTGGATTTACATCTGGGCTGTTTATTCTGTTCCATTTTCCTATGTGTCAGTTTTTATGCCAGTGCCATACTGTTTTGGATACTAAACTTTGCAATATAGTTTGAACTAAGTATATTTAATGCCTCCAGCTTTGTTATTTATCAGGACAACTTTGGCTATAAAGGGTCCTTTGTGGTTCCATATAACTTTGAGGATTGGTTTTTCTATTTCTCTGGAAAATTCCATTGTAATTTTAATATGCATTGCATTGAATTTATACATGGTATGGACATTTTAACAATACTAACTCTTCCAGTCTACAAACATAGGGTATCTTTCCCATTTATTTGTTTCTTCTTAAATTTCTTTCATCACTGTTCCATAGTTTTTATTTTATTTTATTATTTATTTATTTGTTTTTTTAAATTAATTATTGTTCAAGTACAGTTTTGTGGTTTTATTTATTTATTTATTTATTTATTTATTTATTTATTATTCAAGTACAGTTTTCTGTCTATTACTCTCATCCCAGCCCACCCCCCAGTGCTCCCCACCTTCCTCCCATTTTCACCTCCCTTAGTTGATGTCCATGTGTCCTTTATACTAGCTCCTGTAAATCCTTCCCCTTTCCCCTGAAATTCCCTCCCCTCTCCCCTCTGGTCACTGTCCCCCTATTCTCTCTTTCAGTGTCTTTGTTTTTATTTTGCTTGCTTGTTTGTTTTGTTGTTTAGCTTCCTGTTAAAGGTGAGATCATATGGTATTTGTCTTTCAACACCTGGCCTATTTCACTCAGCATAATGCTTTCCAGTTCCATCCATGTTGTTGCAAAGGGTAGTAGCTCCTTCTTTCTCTCTGCTGCATAGAATTCCATTGTGTATATGTATCACGATTTTTTGATCCATTCATTTACTGATGGGCACCTAGGTTGCTTGAAGCTCTTGGCTATTGTAAATTGTGCTGCTATAAACATGGGATGCATAGGTTCTTTTGGATTGGTGTTTTAGGGTTCTTAGGATATAGTCCCAGCAATGGAATTGCTGGGTCATAAGGTAGGTCCATTTTTATTTTTCTGACAAAATTCCATACTGTTTTCCATAATGGTTGCACCAGCCTGCAATCCCACCAACAGTGAACTAAGGTCCCCTTTTCCCCACAACCTCTCCAACATTTGTTGTTTATTGCTTTGTTTATGATAGCCATTCTGACCAGTGTAAAGTGGCATCTCATTCTGGTTTTAATTTGCATCTCTCTGATAGCTAGCAATATTGAGCATCTCTTCATGTGTCTCTGGATCTTCTGTATGTCCTCCTTGGAGAAGTGTCTGTTCAAGTCCTTTTCCCATTTTTAGATTGGGTTGCTTGTCTTCTTAGAGTGAAGTCATGTGAGTTCTTTGTATATTTTGGAGATTAAACCTTTGTCTGAGGTATCATTGGCAAATATGTTTTCCTATTCAGTTGATTGTCTTTTTAATTTAGTACTGTTTTCCTTAGCCATGCAGAAGCTTTTTATTTTGATGAAATCCCATTTGTTTATTCTTTCCTTTATATTCCTTGCTCTAGGGGACATATCAGTAAAAAAGTTGCTGCATGGAATATCTGAGATTTTCTTGCTATTGTTGTCCTCTAGGATTTTAATGGTGTCACAGCTTATATTTAAGTCTTTTATCCACCTTGAATTTATTTTGGTGTATGGCGTAAGTTGGTGCTCAAGTTTCATTTTTTTGCACATAGCTGTCCAGTTCCCCCAACACCATTTGTTGAAGAGGCTATTATTAGTCCATTTTATGTTACTGCCCCCTTTGTCAAATATTAATTGACTGTAGAGGGTTGGGTTTATTTCTGGGCTCTCTGTTCTGTTCCATTGGTCTATGTGCTTGTTTTTATGCAAGTATCAGGTTGTTTTGATTACAGTGGCCTTGTAATACAGTTTGATATCAGGTATTGTGATCCCTCCTACTTTGTTCTTCTTTCTCAAAAGAGCAGTTGCTATTCGGGCTTGTTTATGGTTCCATATAAATTTTCGAAGTGTCTGTTCTATGTCTGTGAAATATGCCATTGGTACTTTAATAGGTATTGCACTGAATCTGTAAATTGCTTTGGGTAGTATGGACATTTTGATGCGTTAATTCTTCCAAGGAGAAAGTTTATGTAATGTAAACGGAAGGTTCCTTCTACTACAGCCACCTGGTCTGCTCCCCACCCAGCCTGGCAGCGATCCAGAGGTTGGGCGAGGGCCTGGAGCTCCCCCACAGAACTGGGACAGGTCAGCTCCCAAACCCACAGGAACCAGGCAGCCTGGCCGGAGCACCCCTCCCCCCGCAACCCAGGCCAGGATGGTAACTCCTGGGAAAAGAGCGCTGTGAGGAAATCCTAGATCCCCTTTGTAGGCCACTGGGGAAAGGCATTGGTTTGGCTCTTGGGAGAGTGCTCACAGAAAGACCACACTAATTGCCCCTCAGCCTGCTGCAGCCAGAAAAATCAGTTTGGACAGTTTGAAACCAATGAGAGATTTTTTTTAAGTAATCTTGTATTTTTAAAATTTTATTATTGTTTTATCTTCCAATACTTTTTTCTTCTTTTCTGTTTTCTTCCTTCTGCCTTTCTTTCCAAACTTGCCACTTTTTCTTCCCTTCTCCTGCCTTTTTTTTTCTCTTTTACCCAGAAACGACACAAACAACTTCAAACGGCAAAAAGACCAGAGCTGGACCCAAAGAAGAGGCTTCCTGACAGTAGAGTGAGAGAGATCAATTTCACTTTGCTATAGCAGAGAAGCCACAAGTTGCTGCATATTTGTATTATTATAATTTTTTCATTATTCTCACTTCTTTTATATTTTAATAGTATCTTTGTATTCCTCCTCTTTTTGTATAGGCTTCTTTGCCTTGGCTGGTTATATTTTATCATTTGACAGTTTTCCCCTGTTCTCTCTTCCACAGTGTATTGCTAATTTTCTATACTTCACATCACTTGTGTTCCTTTAGCATAATACCCGATGTTCCATAGTTTTTAGTGTATAGATCTTTCACCTCCTTGGCTCAATTTATTTTTAAGCATTTTAGTGTTTTTTAAATTTCATTGTGAATAAGATTATTTTTTATTTCTTTATTAGGTAGTGCATTGTCAGTGTGTAGAAATGCAACTGATTTTTATATGATGGTTTTATATCCTGCAACTTTACTCAATTGATTTTTAGTTCTTGCAGTTTTTTTAAAGTCTTTAGGGTTTTTTACATATGTAATTATAGAGTCTAAATATAGAGACAAATTTTCTTCTTCCTTTCCAACTTGGGTACCTAATATTTCTTTTTCTTGTCTAATTGCTCTAGCTAGGACTCCCAGTACTGTGTTGAATAGCCATAGTAACCTGGGCATCCACATATTTGTTATTTTTCCATTTTATTGTTGCTGTTGACTTTTCATTTCATTTTGGTCAGAAAAGATACATGCAATGATTTTGATCTTCTTAAGTTTTTAAATACTTTTTTTGTGCCCTAACATATTATAGGGATAATGGAGTCAGTCAGGGTCCCTCACCCAGATGTCCAGGTGACTATGATTTAGCAGTATTCATGTAACCTTGAGCAAGGGCCCACATGCAGAACTAAGCTCTGTTATATAACCAGAAGGTCAGATATTGGAACCCCATTGATTTTGTGTTCACTTGGTATATAAGGGGGTTGGGACTTTCTACTTGTGTGGGTAAATCACCCCACCCTGAAATAAAGACATGTCAGACATCCCAACATCTCTGTATATTTTCTTCTGGCTGCCTGCATTCCCTGTTAATTGACCCAGCCTCGAACACTTGCAGGACATGTATGATCTATCCTGAAAATTGTTCAGTATGTACTTGAGAAAAATATGTATTCTTTTGCTGTTGGTTAGAAAATTTTATACATATTTGTCATGTTCATTTGGTTTATAATGTTGCTTTATTGGTTTTCTGCTTGGATGTTCTAGCTATTATTGTAAGTGGAATATCGAAGTCCCCTACTATTGTTGCAATGCTGTCAACCACATGCCTGTTTATGATGGTGTGTGTGAGTGCAATGACAGCAGGAACAAGATGAGGGGTGGCTTGGGTGGCAGTTCTGACTGGGGGAAGTGAGGTGGCATGGACTTCAGGCAGCTCCATCAGCAGCAGTCAGCATTGTCACAGACTGGGGGAGAGGTCTTCTGTGGCAAAGCCATGAGTATTCACAGCAGGGAAGGTGCTGCGTTTCTTGGTGGTGGAGGGTGCTGGGGCTTACCTGCTCTTTCTTTCCTCCACTGGGAGAGATTTTGGCCCATATGATACTTCTCAGCTTCCAGTTGTGCTGGGCTGAGGGATGGGGTGACATAGGTAGAATGCATCTTCCACTTCTCGGTGTAGACATCCTCAGCTTTGATGCTCCCTGGATTGCTGCAGCTTCTTTGTGGTATTCCAACAGAGTTCTCCCATATCTATTTCATTGTTTGGTATTTGGTAAATTGTTGCTTTTGTAGGGAGGGAGACTAGGGCTATAAACTTGTAGTCTGCCATCTCGTTGACACCACCTGACACACAGTTTTAAAATGCTGCTTTGTTTTCAGCTGAACAATTAAAGTTCTCATTCAGACTATTGCCTAGGCCTCCTAAACTGTCTTTCCCCCTTGGGTCATTCCAGCTCTCTACTGGTGTCAGATTTATCTTTAATAGTAGAAAAATTAACCATGACTTAACCTGCAGTGATTTCCCCAGTGAAGTTCAGACTACTTAGCCAGATCTGCAAGGTCCTGGGTGTTCCTTGGGCCTCATTACCTGCAAGTCCCCAGCTTTCACTTTCATAGTCAGTACCCTGCCAAGTTCCCAGGAACTTGGTTTGTAGTGCATGTGCTTTATCCTCTCCCTGTAATTCTCTTATCCTCCTTTTCCCCCTGTGAACCACTCCACATTTCAAAAACCAATTAAACTATTACTTTCCCAAAGAAGTTGTTGCTGAATGTCTTAGATAAGTATCAGCATGGCCTTTGCTGTGGTCCCATAGTGTCCTCACACACACAGCCACTGCAGTCCCAATCGAGTGTATTTGTTTAAATGTGTCTCTTCCTCTCTATATTGGAAATGCCTAGGATATATACTGTATCCTTACATCCAGGTCAGTTTTTGGAAAACACCAGGCATTTATTAAATAATTCTGAAACACTAATTGATTCAATTCACCTTGTATGACTTCCAAGAACTTCTTCTATAGACCTAAGGACATGGACTTGGGAAATACATTGTACACTGAGAAAGATTATTTACACTCTGGCACTCTAGTGTAATTATAACATCTTTATCCTTTTATAATTGCAAGACTAAATATTTCCACAAAGGATTCCTTTTATAATTTTATCATCATTTTCATTTTAATGTTGAGAATGGATTTAGTTTTGAAAAAAAATAAGTCCAAATAATTTTTCCAAACTGAACTGATGCAGTAATATATTTAGAATCTGAACCATGCCTTTAGAAATGGCTGTAAAAGTCTATACTCCTTAGAACTAAGAAAGGTGAGAATTTGGGGTTTGTTTTCTATTTTTTTAAAATTAAATTTGTTGGCGTAAACTTGGTTCACAAAACCATACAGCTTTCATGTGTACAACTCAATAAAACTTCATCTGTACAGTGCACCATGTGCTCATCACCCAAAGCAAAGTCTCTTTCCACCTGCATTTCTTCCCAACTTTGTCCACTTCCACCTACTGCCATCCCCTTTCCCTCTGGCTGTCACCAAGCTATTGCCTGTGTCCAGCCCCACAATGCTCCTCCTATCTGACAGCTCTCAGTCTGTTTCATGTATCTATGCCTCTGCTTCTACTTTGTTAATCAGTTTATTCCGTTCATTAGATTCCATGTATAAATGAGATCATACAGTATTTGTCTTTCTCTGACTAGTTTATTTCACATAGCGTAATAATCTGCAGTCCTATCCTTGCTGTCACAAAAAGTAAGATTTCCTTCTTTTTATGGCCAAGTACTGTACCATTCCATTGTGTAAATGTACCACTCATCTACTGATGGGCACTTAGGCTGTTTTCAGATGTTGGCAATTGTAAATAATGCTGCACTGAACACAGGGGTGCGTTTATGTTTTTTGAATTAGCGTTTTGAGTTCTTTCAGATATATTCCCAAAAGTGGGATCACTGGGTCAATGGCATTTTCTCAAAAAATTAGAAATGGAGCTGCCTTTTGGCCCAGTGATCACAGTTCTGGGAATAATTTTAGATTTTTATAAATTCTCGATGTATGGGGCACTGATTTCTGGTAAATTCTAACCTCTTCAGTGTTTCATGTACTAAACCAAGTTTTATATGGGGACTATTTAAGAGAGTGGTCAATAAAAACTATATAATTCTATCTCCTCCCTTTGCTTTATTTACTTCCTAACATTGACTTAATTAAGTGAAAATAATGGATAAAAAACAAAGAGCACTGGGAAATTCCCTTGGCAAAATAAGCACCTGGGATGATTCAGTGCTTCATCTTCAGTTACACAGATTTCAGAAGTATATGGACTTGAGAAATAAAGATTTTACAGGAGAAATATTCAGGTTCCGGAAGAGTAGAGCTGAGCTCCTTTTGACTATTGCAGTAACAGTGGCATACATCACCCCATCAGAATGTGGCAATATAAGACCAAGGCCAGTTACAACACTAGAATAGCATGGAAACCACACTGATGGGTTTGTGAGAGCTCTTACAGGACAGCTGTGCCCCCCCCTGCTGCCTCTCCCTGGAATGCAAATCAATAGAAAACTGCACTTAAGCATTGCACTCTCGCAAATATTAAATATCAAATGCTTCCCCATGCTGGCAGTAAGTGGGGCACATTGATTTTTTGCCCCTCATTCTACTGGTATCCTGCTAATGAAGCCTGTCTCTGGGGACTTTTACTGTATACAGTGCATGTGAATAGGCACTATGGGAAGAATGCATCCTATAAGAGGCCCAACCCTGTGAGAGCTGTTTGTGGATAAACATTTGCTCTTAGAACCACAGCCCATGTTAAAGTATCTGGTGTAGGAAAGTATGATTCCTGCCACAAATGTATGTCCTATCAAAGTGATTTTGCATCTTTGGAGGTCTGCATGATGGCAGATTCATGTCCATTCCAGAAACAAACTGCTGTGATGGAAGATGAAAGCGATACACCTTGACAAGCCTTCAAAGCAGAGCACAAAGCAACAATTCTCACAAGTGCTTGCACATCAGAGTCACCAGGGGAGTTTATACAATGAAGGCTGACTGGACCCAACCCCCGGGGACTCTGATTTAATGGTGTGGGCTGTGGCCTTAGCATCCAGATTTTTACTGGCCTTCCAAGTGATTCTAGTGGGCAAAGTTGAATGCTACTGATGTGAAGAATACATTCTGTGGTTCAAGTTCAGAGAAGGCATTCTTCCACTGATTTGGTCACTGATAATGATTGCATTTATGTATTTTCTGGCTCACTCACACTCACGTTCACATGCTTGATATGCTTACTCAGCCTCTAGTAGTTATAGTGTATGTGTGCATGTGTGTGTGTGTGTGTGTGGTATGGTATGTGTGTAGTGTGGGATGTGTGTGTTTTGGGGGAGGAGATGCACATTTGGGAAGGAGTGAGTCACTTGGAGTATTTTGCTTTCTTCATACTTAAGTTGCTAATATTTTAATAGAAACTTAAAAATACCAGAAAGTTTTTCAGAAAATTGTTGGCAACAGATGCATATCTCTTTAGACTCTAGGTATAAAACTGAACTTGATTGTCAGGTTGAAAACTAAGGAGGCTGAGCTCTGGCTACTGTGGCTGTTTGTTGGAGCATTGTCTTGTACACTGGAAGGTCACTGATATCAATCCAGGTCAGGTCACATACCTAGGTTGTGGGTTCAATCTCTGATCAGGTCGCATATGGGAGGCAAGCGATTGATATTTCTCTCTCACATTGATGTTTCTATCTTTCTAAAATGAATAAACATATTTTATTTTTTTAAAGAAAAATGAGTAGGCTATTTATTTAAAATATGGTTTAGGGTAGTGTGAAGGGCTTAGTCTACTTCCTGGAATTCACAATATGGGCACTCAGCAGACCACAGAGGAAGGTGACTTAGAAGTGTGGAGAGGCCCTTCCACTCATTTCCAATGCTGTCTGGCCTGCTTTTCCCAGAATCAGAATATATGCTGACCCAAATAAAGCCATAAAAGGGTCACAACTGTATTAGATGATTATTCTAAAACCAAATAGATTGGAGTGGGGTGCAGTAGGGAAGGAATGCAGCCTTCTAGCAACACTCCTTGTACTGCAGAGATGCTACTGCCTCATCATGAGCCATGGGGAAGGATGGTTGTGGAGGGAGAGGGTCCTCCAGGGACACTCCTTAGACCTCCTTGAGCAAAACATGATCCTTCTGGATGCCCCTACTTTGCTCATTCCAACTCCTTTGTCTAGTCCTCTCTCATTCAACAATTGGCTTTCTGTGCTTTCTTTCACTTGCCCCCAAACAAAAAGTACTATATTCAATGGGTGAAGTCAGCCATGTAGTGTGTTGATATTGAAGGACCCATCTTCATTTAATTGAATTACTAATAAATTGCTTGCAATTGTATATGTGTATAGGAGGTAAAGGGTGAAGGAAAAAAACTATGAAATAAAACTGTTTAAAACCACCCACAAGAATAGTCTTTTCATAAATGAGGTCTTTATGGAGAAAATTCACTGATTTTTGAAAGAAACCAGTAGTCATTTTATTAGCTGTATTATATGCAGTACACTCTATAACCCCCTGTATGAAAAAAGAAATGGGTCTAAGAATGTTTCTGATAAATTACTGATTAGTTGATACTGGAAAAGCTGGAAAAGAGTGAAGCACATACCAGGTTACCTATATCTATGTGGTACTGACCAAGAAGCCTGAATTTATGACTCAATCTTAATGGAAGAATGTTTCTTTGACATGTTTTTATCTCAAAGTAACACAGAGAACAAGCTTAGCTGTATCAAATATCTGTTGTTATGATCCCTGCCTTATGTTAGTTATTTGCAACATATAACCAGAGACAACTATTTCTCCAAGGTGTCTGAATTTACCTGCATTGAGATTAAGGAAACCGCCAATAAGAAACTTATCTGATTTGTGATTGCTGTAACTCATCAACATAAACCATAATCCCTACACTCACACATGCATAGAATTTAGGCTAAAAGGTAACAAATTATTAAGGATGCCCTGGCATAGATTGTTGGTCATTAACACTTGATTTGTCATTCTATTCTACCCTTTGAGTCACTTCCAGTAAATGGCATTGAGTCTCAAAATTGGCTTCAATCATACGTTTCTAGTTTTACTTAAGAAGTTATGTAATTACAAAAAGTGAATTTTATGAGAATTAGTTTTCTTCTTAACCAATTTAAATCATAAGAATTAAAACTTCTTAAGAACTATGAATCCAGATAAGGTGGTTCCTGACACTTTAACTTTTTACTGTTGGAGGTTACTTGTAGGGAAAATATGCAGAAAGGAGTATGTTTGGCACCCTACCAGGGAGATATTACCTAGAAGTGTTATGAATGTGTCAAATATTAATAGAGAGATGAAAATCAACATGGAGAAAAGTTGAGGTTACACTCAGAAAATATGGGAGCATGAATAGTAGGAGAAAGAGAAATGAAAAGAAATGATGACACAATGGAGAAAAATGAATTGTTTAGGCAAAAGAAATAAAAAAGAGTTAGAAATGAGGTAGAAACAGAAAATAGTTTGTTCATTTATTCCTTTAACTACTGCTCTGTGTCAAGCTCTGTCTCAGGTATTTAGCAAAACTGAAAACCAAGAAAATTACAGTCTCTGTCCACAAATCCTCGGGTGAGTCTATTATTTAGACTCCTGCTTAGAGCATCTCTTAAAATCCAATGTGGACAATGCATTAGTTATAAGACCTGTTTCTTTCAAGAGACAAAGTGTATATGGGTCACCATACAAGAATTTCTCTAAAGGTGACTTGGCAACAGCAGTCCCATTGGTGACATCCCTTTTATAGTCATTAGACTTCTTTGTTGTGGTGTTGCTGTTGATTTTACATACCCCTAGAGAACTCACCAGGTGAGAAAGTAGAGGAAACAATTTTTCTTTACTACACTACAGCATCCAAGGAGAATTCCCGTGATACAATTCTGAGATGGTCTTACAAAAAGAATCTCTTTCATTGGAAAAAAATATTATATTGAATAAGAAAAAAGAGATACTACATATATTCAAGGTTACAGTGTTCACATTCTTCTGGAAGTTTATATGCTCAAAAGTTCCCATTATTGTTAATTTTAATAATTTTAGGAAGGTAGTACAAGGAATATACTAAGAATAAAATAATATGGTTTTGTTTTATTCTTTTAATCATTTCTTTACATCTTTTCTTCTTCCAAGAAAATCAGAACAATTCTTTGCTTGAAAATAAATTTTCATGATGAAGTACACAACTTTTAGGAAAATTCAGTAAATCTAGACAATTGGTGGTGTTATCTGGGTAGTTGGTCAGTCACTCTGATGAAAGTTAGACTTAGACTACATGCAGAGCAATGCCAGATAGTCCAATTTCCCATATGGCTAAAGCCATTAAAATTTTTCCCAAAGACAAGCACTTAGTATCCTCAACATCGAAATGCCAAAACACAAAATGTGAGATGAGAGTGGAAAAAAAGTTAAAAGTTCCCTTAAGGGTGTATTTCTTCAGTCACCAATAATCAATGAGGTTTGCATTATGAGTAAATTGCTAGTATCCATTTGGATTACTGATGAGTAAATATGGACCAATCATCATTCTATTCACTGCATCCTCCTCAGTTGAATAGTAAGTGCTCATCCCTGCCTTGTCAGAGCTCCACCCAACCTCATACACTGAGATTGCTCAAACTGTAGCCTCGGTCACATCTAGCTTCTGGTCTTGATTAAGATCGGGACCAAGGCTGGTGACATATTAGTCTCATACTCAGGTCTGTCAAGTATATTACCTCTTTAGGCCCTGGCTGGTGTAGCTCAGTGGATTGAGCGTGGGCCTGTGAACCAGACAATCACGGTTCAATTCCCAGTCAGGGCACATACCGGGGTTGCAGGCCGGTTCCCTGCAGGCCAGTTCCCAGCAGGGGATGCATGAAAGGCAACCATACATTGATGTTTCTCTCCCTCTCTCCTTCCCTTCCCCTCTAAAGATAAATAAATAAAATCTTTAAAAAAAAGTATATTACCTCTTTAATTCTTATATCTGATGTGCCAAAGATTTGCCAAGCTTTGAGATCCCCACTTTTTAAAAAACATATTTTATTTACTTATTTTTAGAGAGAGGGGAAGGGGAGGAGAAAGAGGTAGAGAAGCATTGATGTGTGAGAGAAACATCAATTGCTTGCCTCGTATGCCACCTAACTGGGGAATGAACCTACAACCCACCCAGGTCTGTGCCCTGACCAGGAATCAAACCAGTAACCTTTTGCTCTGTGAGATGATGCCCAACCAACTGAGCCACAGTGGCCAGGATGAAATCCCTACTTTGTAGTTTTGTAGATAAGAATTGACTTCACTGGTTTCCTATTTTACATGTTTTTTTTTTAAATAAGGTTAGTTTGCCTTTTTTCTGTTAAGCCCTGATGGACCTTCATTCTAGTTCTCCACAGTCCCACTCCTCTTCACATCTTGCCTACTTCAGTCTTTAGAGAAGAGATGCTGAGACACAGGAAGGGATGCTGAGGCAATTCTGGGCGCCAAGTTCTTCTATAACATTCCATGAAATGACTGTCTATAGACACCCTCCAACAGTCTTTTGATAGGCATATCTGAAAAAAACACTGAGGCAAAAACACCTCACTGAAGAGTCAGACAAAAGGACAACACCTTTATAGCCTACCATCAGTTTATGAAACACTTGGGGGCAGTATCCAAGATTGAAGATTTTCTACACTGTACTTAATTTGCTTCATTTCCTCATTGCTGAGTCTTTCCCTTCTCCTTTGCTCTGACTCTGCATAACTCCTCCAAGGTATTTTCTAGATTTCTTTTGTACCTCTGAGCTTCTATTCTGTTGTTCTGATTCCTCGATTTTGGCTCATTTTTTTCTGGTACAGCACTTTAGGAATTGAAACTACTTGTAGCAACATGCAGGCAGCAAGCCCTACTTCCTCCTTTTATTCCCACCATCAGAGGCAGTTTCTGTCACAGGAAACTCTGGTTTAGAAACTATAGTTGAAAAACTTGGAGCTTGAATTGGGGAAAGCTTCGTGGAAAAATTAGATAAAGTTAATGGTTGGACTAAACTACTACTAATTTGTTCAATGGATTCTAGATTCTGTAACTCTAAGTACAGAATTGTATTCTTAAAAGAAATGGATGGTCCTAGCCAGTGTGGCTCAGTTAGCTGGGCATTGTCCTGCAAACCAAAAGGTTGAAGCTTTGGTACATAGTCAGGCCATATTCCTGGGTTGTGGGTTTGGTCCCCAGTCAGGGCATGGGAGAGGCAACAGATTGATGTTTCTCTTCCTCTTCCTCCTTTTCCCTCTCTCTAGAATCAATTTAAAAAATTGAATGAGGATGTTCTGGAAATAAATAGGGAATTGTGCCTATAAATTTGTGATGCTTATTTATTCAGAGTTGAGGACGAATGTGTTATTAACACCTAATTTTAGGTGGCAATGTTGAAGGTTAGTCACAAACTTACATCCAACCTTGGGGTGCTCCTAAATTGCTGTGAGCAGCAGCAGAACTTATCTGAAATGGAAAGTGGAAAATTACTTAAATTTGTGGCTCCCTATGCTTTGGTTTAGAGAAAGTCAGAGACAAGACTTAGTCAAGGAACGTGGTATAAAATCTAGCATTTCTACAAAGTAAGATGACCAGATATGGCAATTGGCTGTTCATGTGATTATAAAGAAATTAATGTAAATATGATCTCAGGGCTATAGAACTTAGGACATCTTTTTGTAGGTGGTCCCTTGAACGTAGAGAGTAGAACATATAATAATAGCCGATTCTAAAGCTGCCTTTTTGTTTAAAAAATTTCTCCCGATATTTAATGTGTTCTCTCTGTGTGGCAGTTATTAATGAATATCTTAAAATCTACATTGTACTAAATAATGACAGCTCAATTTACACAGATTATATTATCTGTTTGCTTATCACCTTTGTACTAATGAGAATATCAGATAGACTCCCAGAAGAAGAGAAAGCCTCTCTCAAAAGGTTAAATTAAGCCCTGGCTGGTGTAGCTCAGTGGATCAAGCTCGGGCCTGTGAACCAAAAGATCACGGTTTGAGTCCCCGTCAGGGCACATTCCTGGGTTGCAGGTCAGTTCCCAGCAGGGGATGCATGAGAAGCAACCATACATTGATATTTCTCTCCCTCTCTCCTTCCCTTCTCTTATAAAGATAAATAAATAAAAAAATTTAAAAAAAGGTTAAATTGACTACAGTGAGATATCACCTTACACTCCTTAGTATGGGTACTATCAATCAATCAATAAATACATAACAAATAAGTGTTGGTGAGATTTCTGGAAATACATTTTAAAAAATGAATGTAGGATTTTGAAAAGATATTTGCACATCTGTATTCATAGCAGCACTATTTACAGTAGCCAAGAGGTAGAGCACCCAAAATGTCCATCATGGATGCATGAATAAATAAAATGTTCATTCAATGACAAGGAAAGATTACTCCACTTACCTCTTGAGCTACAAACCTTAAGTTGCTTACTGATCACCTGCACGAGTCATTTGTCCAACATACACACATATGCACAAACCTATACATGCACACACATTTAAGGCAGCTTAAAGTGGTTAAACTCTGGCTGTATCTCTAACTATAGGAACTTAGCCACATTATCTAATCATTCAAGGCCTCTATTTCCCCACTTAATGAAATGGAGATAATGCTATATCTACACATGCAGTTGTACAAAGGATAAAGTAGTTAATGTATTTAATATCTAAAACTGATCTGCCACAAAAAAACCCACTTAACCATTATTATTGGTATTGGTACTAGAGGTATTTATGTGATTATATGCATAAAATGTTAATATTGGTTAACTGAGTAATGAAGTTATGAGGTTATAGGTACATCTTTTAACTTTGTTTTTCTGTCTGTAGGTTACATAACTTCCCTAATAAAATTTGTCTATATAATCATGAAAAATCAATGTCTTATTTTTTTTAATTCTGAAGAACCACTCATTAAGTGGTGATCCCCCCTTGGACTCCAACACAGTTAGTTGGATCTATGATAATACATAGAAGAGTCTGAATGGTCATTTTGGAGGTAATATTTGAATAATTTCCACACTGTGGACTCTGCAAAAAGACACAAAAAATGGGAAAAATCACAAAATCCAAAGGCAGACACCATTCTATTTTTGATGTAACATAATTCCAGTGGTTCCTGTGTACTGTTCACACCAGGGTTTCCTGCGGTGTTGACTTGATGGAGGCAGTGCCTTACCCTCAGGACTTTCCAGTCCCATCTCCCAGAATTCTCTCCTGCAGGACTTTATCAGCAGCAGTGGGATAGTGTCTTCAGGCCAAAGAGGGAAATTCTTTCATGCTGCTCATTTCTCAGACTTCTTTTTTTACTTTAAATATTTTTTAAAATTTTAATTACAGCTGACAAATAATATTATATTAGTTTCAGGTGTACAACCCAGTGATTAGACATTTATGTAACTCACTAAGTGATCACCCCAATAAATCTAGTGCCCACCTGTCATCATACATACTTATTACAGTATCATTCACTGTATTGCCTATACTGTACTTTGCATACCAGTGACTATTCTGTAAGTGCCATTTTTATGGTTGTCAGGTAGGAGGGGGGCTGGGGGAATGGGTGAAAAGGTAAAGACTTTTAATTTATTTTTTAAATTTTATTTTATTTATTTTTAGAGAGAAGGGAATGAAGGGAGAAAGGGAGAGAAACATCAATGTGTGGTTGCCTCTCATGCACACTCTACTGGGGACCTGGCCCGCAACCCAGGCCTGTGCCCTGACTGGTAATTGAGCTGGCGACCAAAATACTGATTTGGAATCAAACCAGTGACCCCTTGGTTCACAGCTGGCGCTCAATCTACTGAGCCACACCAGCCAGGGTGGTAAATACTTTTTAAAATCAATTTTCCCTCATTCCATTTTCCTTTCCTCCCTACCTCTCTCTCCTCTACCTTGATCTCTCCATTTCTTATCTCTCTTGTTCTTAATTTCTTTCCTTTTTCTCCCTTCGAGCTAAAAGAATAACAACCCATTATTAAGTAAGTAAATCTCGTCTTCCAGACATTATTTAAATTAAATTTGAAAAATGTTAATACAACACAGTATCTACAGGGGGGTGTGTATGTGTGTGTGTGTGAGAGAGAGAGAGAATTCATTTCAGAGAATTTTAGGGGAACAACTGTTTATTGGTTGGAAAAAACTGTGGACAGAATTGAGATTGATGCTGCTCTAGTAGAAATTTCACAGTTAACATCCTTTGAAAAATCTGTCCTCTATTATAGTGAAATAAAATTCTACCCTGGAAATATTATACTACAGAACTCTGAAATATTGGAAGAGGGGATTAACTGCTGCAGATCAGGTCAGAAAAGGGCCAGGACACTGCTCTGCTTCTTGAAACTGGAAAGTGTCCAGTACACTCGGAAGCCAGAGTCTAACAGCAATAAAATGTATATAATGAGAATTCACATTTATAAAGAAGAAGGGGAAATGCATTAGCACTGTGCTGTTTTAGAAGGCAAAAAAGGCATTTGATCAGATGACTGATGCTCATCTGTCATGAAAAGCTTTCTTATAAAGAAAAAAGAATCTTAGTATATCTCTAATAGTAAAATGGCTGAATCTCATTTCCTGCCTAATGAATTATTTACATACTTTGCCCAAGGCCATTTATACTCAATGCTCCAGAAGATGCCATACTCATTTATAAATCTCTGCTTTCAGTATATACTCTTCATTTACTCTGTGGAAATGTTAGTGTGCTCCACCTCAAAGATGAACGAAGACACATTTTACCACACATCTGCTCTTCTATGATTACAGAGCATAATAGGTGAAGTGAATTTTTTGTGAGGATGCCTTTATTTGATTAATGGAAATAAACAGAATAGATAATTCAAGACCAAGCAAGTAAGAGCCATTACAATCCAAAGGCACAGCCCAGCCCTTTATTCAGGATGCTTTGAGTCCTGTTGCCATTTCCTGACTCAGGCTCCAGGGGCCTGCTCTCTGACCAGCTTCTCTGGACCCTAGCAATCTTTGACCAGGCAGATGTTGAAGGGAATTTGGAAGAGGTGCCATTCTTTAAACCAAGGATTATGCTTTAAATGTCTTGGGAAACCTTCCAAGTGACGAATTGGCTATTATGTTTAGGCTTCCTCCCTTCCAAACACACGTGTTGACAATACCTTGCTCATTCATATTATATATACAGCAGCATGCTTTCCTCTCACAAAAAGGCCTGTTTTTGCTCCACATGGTGTGTGGCAAAAAAGATGTGTCTTGAAAGATCTATAGGTGCTTCCAGTTTGCTTTTTGATACAGAGATGACCTGGGAAATTTATGATAACAGTAGTAACGGCTGTTCTCCAGCCAGAGGTCCCAGAGCAACAGGGTAAATACAAGTGAAAATGCAGACCAGCTGCCTCTCAAAATACATTGTGTTTCCTATGTCATGTTGCTGGCACAGTTAATTTCCCTATTTACACATTAACTGAAAAATGTTGATGAGCAACTGATTTTGGACAAATTTCTTAATTTTAGAGTGCTACCTCAGTTCCAGTTATCAATTTGATATAGGCATTAAAACAAAAAGCATCACTGTTTGGAGTCAAGGTATGACTCTGAAACTAACAGAGAAATATGGCAGCAGCATAGATACTTAGCTGGATTAAAACATTGCAGTAATGAGTTATAGTTCATTATAATTCACTAAAACCCAGGATCTCCTTATAGATAATGTTGGGCACATTTGAATGTGTCTAGGAATGGTAGTTATCTCTCAAGAATTTTACTTTTAATTTTTTTAAAGATTTTATTTTTTTAGAGAGGGGGAGGGAGGGAGAAAGAGAGAGAGAAACATTGATGTGCAAGAGATACATCGGTTGGTTGCCTCTTGAATGCCCCCAACTGGAGACCTGGCCTGCAACCCAGGCATGTGCTCTGACTGGGAATTGAACCAGGAACCTTTCTGTTTACAGGCTGGCACTCAACCCACTGAGCCACACCAGCCAGGGTTCTTGAGAATCTTATTTTAAAATTCAGCATTTCATTGTCAAAACTGACCTTTAAATTATTAAACCTGTGGCTTTATATTAGTAAACATTTTCTGAATGATAATAACCAAAGTTTTAAGATGGTGTCTATAAAGTTTTGCTTTTTATTATCAATAGTAAATTTAATAATTTCAAAAATTTCATTCTTAGACTTCCTGGGCTTTATGAGATAACTATAATTTCTAAATTAATGTTTCTTTAGAAATAAGTACTTCTAAAAATACTTATTGGGGTATATACTATGCATATAGTAAAATGCATGTATGTACAGTTAAAAGATTATAAGGTAGAAGGTAGTGTGAATCCCATCTGAGTAAGAAAATAGAACACCATTAACACATCAGAAGCCCTTTGTAAGTTCACTGCTTAGCATATCCATTCTCTTGCCACTGGAGTTAAATTCTTACTCTTGAATTCTGTCCTCGCTTTTACTTTTGGCATTGCCATATCCATATATATATGGAGGGAGGGAGGGGGAGAGAGAGAATACTATTTAATTTAGCCTGAACTTTATATAAACAGAATAAAGCTGGATGTGTTCTGTGGCCCCTGAGAAAGAAAATAGGAAGGGCCCTTGGTGACTAACTGGGCTAAAACTAAACAAACACAGCCTACCAGCCATTTCTACACAGGGGTCTCTCACACAAACTGCATGTCAGGGAGAAGTCTAAACTAAGCTGCTGCCTCAGTCACTGAACTGCCTGACTACACCGTGTTCCTGCTCTCTGAGCCAGCCTTTATAAAGCAGTTCCTGGAGTCCTATTTCAACCAATAGGACTGAGGCTTTCCCTATCCAATTGGATCTATGCAACTATAATCCCTCATCAGCATCTTTACTGACTAATCAGAGTGGCTCTTTTCTGACCAATGAGGACACTGCCTTTTGGGCCAATCAAACTGTGAGTATTTGAAGTCCCCATTTGCTTGAGAACAAACCAATTGAGGACCAGAGGTCCATTATTTCTGTCTATATGGCAGCTCCCCTCTGAGTCTGGGAGCACACTCCCTTTTCACTGAGACTGAAGACTGAGAGCTGAAACACTGAAGATGTCTCACTGAAGCAAAGCAGAGCAGTGCAGGGCATAGAGGAGCAGACCAGAGCAGAGCTGTCTAGTTGGAGAGGGGCCTGGTCCCAGGGCCTTCTAACTGTAGAGCTGTTTTCACAGCATGCTGTGTCACAATTGAATTTCTTTCTTAACTGCACCCCAAATTGTGAATTCCTATTCATGTTGAATTGATGCTAAGGACCTTTGGTTGACAGTCCTTTTGTCTTGTTTCTTTACTTCAAAATTGAATAATTTATAACTCCCTATGTGTATGTGTATGTACTTTGAAATAAAAAAATACTACATGGAACATACTTATACAAAAAAATTGTTGCTTACCTGAAATAAATTATATTAAAGGTACATATCTTTTCTGGAAGATCTTTTTTACTTTTACTTTTATAAGATGCTTTACTGTGTATATATGTGTACATTGACAGTGGTTTTATTCCAGTACTATAAGTATGTCACTCCATTACCTTCTGGTTTATATAGTTTCTTTTTAAAAAGTGTTTACTGAATTTATTGGGGTCACATTAGTTAATAAAATTATATAGATTTCAAGTGTACGATTCTATCATACATCATCTGTATATTGTATTGTGTGTTCACCACCTACATCTCTTTCTTTAGTCATACTTCCCTGACTATTTTCTGCTCTTTAACAGTTCCTTGTTTTGCAAAATTTGCTTATAACATGCCTTACAGTTACAGTCTACTTATAGTGTAGCATAGCGTCTACACTAGTAACTGCCAACTTATTTATTTAATTATTTTGTTCATTGAAGAATCATTAATAAGAACATACATTCAGTGTTCACATTATTAGCCAGTATAGAAAACATGTACTGACACAAACTTAATACTCTAAGAATTTTTCTTATAATTTAATTTAAACATAACATGACTTTTCCATTCTTCAAGATTGTGTTGTACTTATTGGTCAACTATTCTTTTCCATTATCCACTGACAGAACAGAACAGAACATTGTCATCATTATTTTATCCCCTTCTTTAACAGTACCCATTATAATTTCACTTGTTCCCACGCTGGAAGAATCTGTAGTATTATATATGTGAATAAATCAAATTTTTCAAGCAATGAAATTCATTTAGAAAGATAGTCATGACAAGTGCCATAATGATTATCCACTTTAAGTCAGAGTTTCTTGCCATTCCTAGGCAAAGTTGACCCTTTAAAGAAAAGTGTTTCCCTAGGCGGGTGGCTCAGTTGGTTGGAGCATCATCCCAAGAGTACATCAGAAAGGTTGCAGGTTCAATACTTGGTCAGAGCACACACCTAGGTTGTGGATTTGATCCCCAGTTGGGGCGCATACAGGAAGCAACTGATCAATGTTTCTCTTTCACATTGATGTTTCTCTTTCCCTTCCTTGTACTCTAAAATTAATAAACATATCCTCAGGTGAGGACTTAAAAAACCTTTGACACTTAAAGGAATAATTTTCCATCAATTATTTATTTAACATGTTCAACAAATTCCTTTAAGCAATGGAGTACTTCAGTAACCCTGCTTATCTTCCACTTTGCAAAATCATGTTGCAAAAGAGATATTGAAAAATATGAACAAGAAATAAGTAAGTGTTACTCAATGGATTATTAAAAAGTCAAAATGAAATTCAGTAGGGTTGTTTCTTCATGTCACATGAATTCAGTATTAAAAAAAATAGCCCTGGCTGGTGTAGCCCAGTGGATTGAGCGTGGGCCTGAGAACCAAAAGATCGAGGTTTGATTCCCAGTCAGGGCACATGCCTGGGTTGCAGGCCGGTTCCCTGCAGGCCAGTTCCCAGCAGAGGACTCACGAAAGGCAACCATACATTGATGTTTCTCTCCCTCTCTCCTTCCCCCCTTCCCCTCTAAAGATAAATAAATAAAAATTTTAAAAAACCCTAAAAAGCCATTCAACTGTATTTGTTGAAGAGAGCCAATGTATTTTTGAATGAGAGAAAAATTGAAGAATATTGAATGCTAATAAAATCACAAAAATTATTTGTTAAGCTCAGACAATATAAATGCTGAAATAAGAGAACAATTTTATGCCAATTGCTTCAATGTCAATAGAAAGGATGTCACATGCTATTTGAGTAGAATTGTGAAGAATATGAGTATGGCCAACATTTTCAATAGAATCATTCATGTTCTCCTTCAACTTTGAATAAACTTTTCACCTATATACAAATATCCACCAAACTACAAAGAGCAGTACATTTTTCTTACTAACTGAGAAATCAAAAAGTCTCTGAAAAATGTTTGTTTCTGCAGTTTCATCTGAAGGGATTTTACTGACAATAGCAAGCCTTTTTCATAAGAAAACTATTACACAAGCAAAGGAAAAATGTTTTCCTGCATTGCCATCACTTGCTTCTAAGGCCATGCCACAAAAACGTTTAGATGTTTTAGCATGAATGATTTAGATTTACCATTTTGATCTTTGATAATCTCTGTAATAATAAAGGGGACCATTACATTTTTATGCAAGCACTTTGAAATTTGCTTGCAATTTTGGAATCAGAAAATATTTTTGATAGAGGTACATTCAAACAGTCATTTGAGCTAGAGGACTGATGTCTTTCATACATAGTGTAGAAGGGCATTACAACCTCCACTGTGACTATTCTATCTTTTTGTGTGTGTTTCTCAATAAAAAAGCTATTTTTTCCCACTGTCTTTGGTACTCATTGAGGAATTCATACCTCTCTCGTGCTCAGCTGCTAGTATATGCTGGTTTATATCTGGATTTCCACCTTTTTCTGTATTGAATAAAGTATTGCATGTGGCACAAAAAGCTTGGAAAGGGCTCATTACTCATTTAGTAAATGTCCACCATTCTAAAATTTATCACATTTAAACTTATGCTTGGGCGTTTTGAGGTTCAAATACACACAGAGCTAGATGAAAGCTATCATAATAGGATTTGAAAAGACTGAATTTGAAAATCTCATGACCACAGCAATCAGTATGCCTGACACAAGCCCGAACAAATCTGTAAATAGGGTTTGTTGAATGGTTGAAAGTGTTATGAAACTGTGAATGAAGAATAACTTGAAATCCATATTTGATGCAAAAAAGAGAACTTCTCATTGGGTTGAGGAGATGAATGTATTTATAAGGCACATTGCTCCCAAACATAACCAGAGCTGATCTTTTATGAGGTTTTGGTTAGAGGGTTTGGGGATTCAAGAATGGGTGGACATTTGGAAGTGGATTGTTAGGGATCACCAGACTTTCAGCTGTGTTCCTACAGTTATTAAAATAAGGCTGTTATAAGCCTCAACAAATTCAAGAATATTGAAATCATACCAAGCATTTTCTCTGACCACAAGGGACTGAAACTGGAAACCAACCCCAAAGGAAAAAATCCAAAACACCCAAAATCATGGAGACTGAATGGTATGCTATTAAACAACAAATGGGTCAAGAATAAAATTAGGGAAGAAATAAAAAAGTTTCTGGAAACAAATGAAAATGATCTCACAACAACCCAAAACTTATGGGACACAGCCTAGGCAGTCCTGAGAGGAAGGTTATAGCAATACAGGCCGGCCTAAAGAAGATAGAAACATTTCAAGCAAACAACCTTACTCTACGCCTGCAAGAACTTGAGGAACAACAACAAAAACATCCCAAAGCAAGTAGAAGGAAGGAAATAACCAAGATCAGAGCAGAACTAAATGACATAGAGACTAAAAGCACAATTTTAAGGATCAATGAATCCAGGAGTTGGTTCTTTGAAAAGATAAACAAAATAGACAAGCCTTTAAGTAGGCTCATCAAGAAAAGAAGGGAACAGACACAAATAAACACATTCAGAAATGAAAGAGGAGAGATTACAACTGATAACACAGAAATAGAAAGGATTGTAAGAAATTACTATGAAGAACTATATGCCAAGAAATTTGAGAACCTAGGGGAAATGGACACATTTCTAGAAAAATATAATCTCCCAAAACTCAATGAAAAAGAAGTAGAAGACCTGAATAGACCAATAACAGCTAAAAAAAATTGAGGCAGTAATCAAAAAACTCCCATCACACAAAAGCCCCGGACCAGATGGGTTCACAGGAGAATTCTATAAAGCATTTAAGGAAGAGCTAACCCCCATTCTTCACAGACTATTCCAAAAAATCCAGAAGGATGGAAAACTCCCAAATTCTTTTTATGAAGCCAGCATTAT
Organism: Artibeus jamaicensis; assembly: GCF_021234435.1. Lineage (NCBI taxonomy): Eukaryota > Metazoa > Chordata > Mammalia > Chiroptera > Phyllostomidae > Artibeus > Artibeus jamaicensis. The sequence goes on along the minus strand of NW_026522028.1, from coordinate 409,596 downwards.
CCTAATTCTAAAACCAGATAGAGATACAACAAAGAAAGAAAACTTCAGGCCAATATCACTGATGAACATAGATGCTAAAATCCTCAACAAAATATTGGCAAATCGTATCCAACAATATATCCAAAAGATTATACACCATGACCAAGTGGGATTCATCCCAGGGATGCAAGGATGGTTCAACATTCGCAAATCAGTAAATGTAATTCATCACATAAACAAAAGCAAAGACAAAAACCACATGATCATATCAATAGATGTGGAAAAAGCTTTTGATAAGGTACAGCACCCATTTATGATAAAAACACTCAGCAAAGTGGGAATAGAGGGGAGCATTCCTCAATATAATAAAGGCCATTTATTAGAGACCTACAGCCAATATCATACTCAATGGGCAAAAACTAAAAGCTTTTCCACTAAGATCAGGAACAAGACAAGGATGTCCACTTTCACCACTTCTATTCAATATAGTATTAGAAGTTTTGGCCACAGCGATCAGGCAGGAAAAGGAAATAAAAAGGCATCCAAATAGGAAAGGAGGAAACAAAACTGTCACTGTTTGCAGATGACATGATAGTGTACATGGAAAATCCTATACACTCTACCCAAAAACTGCTCAAACTAATTAATGAATTTGTCAAAACAACAGGATACAAAGTCAATATCCAGAAATCAAAGGCATTTTTATATACTAACAATGAATCAGCAGAAGCAGAAATCAAGGAAAAAACCCCATTCGATATAGCAAAAAGAAAAATAAAATATCTGGGAATAAACTTAACCAAGGAGGTAAAAGACCTGTATGCAGAAAACTACACAGCACTGAATAAAGAAATCAGGGAAGACACAAACAAATGGAAACATATACCTTGTTCATGGATTGGAAGAATTAACATCATCAAAATGTCCATACTACCCAAAGCAATTTATAGTTTCAATGCAATACCTATTAAAGTACCAATGGCATATTTCACAGACATAGAACAAAAACTTCAAAAATTTATATGGAATCATAAACGAGCCCGAATAGCAGCTGCTCTTTTGAGAAAGAAGAACAAAGTAGGAGGGATCACAATACCTGATATCAAACTGTATTACAAAGCCACTGTAATCAAAACAGCCTGGTACTGGCATAAATACAGGCACATAGATCAATGGAACAGAACAGAGAGCCCAGAAATCAACCCAACTCTCTACAGTCAATTAATATTCAACAAACGGGGTAGTAACATAAAATGGACTAATAATAGCCTCTTCAACAAATGGTGTTGGGAGAACTGGACAGCTACGTGCAAAAAAATGGAACTTGAGCACCAACCTACACCATACACCAAAATAAATTCAAGGTGAATAAAAGACTTAAATATAAGCCATGACACCGTTAAAGTCCTAGAGGAGAACATCGGCAAGAAAATCTCAGATATTCCACCCAGCAACTTTTTTACTGATATGTCCCCTAGAGCAAGGAATATAAAGAAAAGAATAAACAAATGGGACCTTATCAAAATAAAAAGCTTCTGCATGGCTAAAGAAAACAGTATTAAATTAAAAAGACAACCAACTGTATGGGAAAATATATTTGCCAATGTTACCTCAGACAAAGGTTTAATCTCCAAAATATACAAAGAACTTACACGACTCCACTCTAGGAAGACATCGAACATAATTAAAAAATGGGAAAAGGACTTGAACAGACACTTCTCCAAGGAGGACATACAGAATATCCAGAGACACATGAAGAGATGCTCAATATCGTTAGCTATCAGAGAGATGCAAATTAAAACCACAATGAGATACCACTTTACACCAGTCAGGATGACTATCATAAATAAAGCAACAAACAACAAATGTTGGAGAGGTTGTGGGGAAAAGGGGACCTTAGTTCACTGTTGGTGGGATTGCAGACTGGTACAACCATTATGGAAAACAGTATGGAATTTTCTCAGAAAAATAAAAATCGACCTTCCTTTTGACCCAGCAATTCCACTGCTAGGATTATATCCTAAGAATCCTAAAACACCAATATCAAGAAACCTGTGCACCACAATGTTCATAGCAGCACAATTTACAGTAGCCAAGAGTTGGAAGCAACCTAGGTGCCCATCAGTAAATGAATGGATCAAAAAATTATGGTACATATACACAATGGAATTCTATGCAGCAGAGAGAAAGAAGGAGCTACTACCCTTTGCAACAACATGGATGGAACTGGAAAGCATTATGCTGAGTGAAATAGACCAGGTGTTGAAAGACAAATACCATATGATCTCACCTTTAACAGGAAGCTAAACAACAAAACAAACAAGCAAGCAGAATAAAAACAAAGACACTGAAATAGAGAACAAGTGGGCAGCGACCAGAGGGGAGAGCTAAGGGAATTTAAGGGGAAAAATGGGGAGGGATTTTGAGGAACAAGTATGAAAGACATGGGGACGAGGACTGGCGGGGGGGGGGGGCGGGAAGACACAGGGACGAGGACTGGCGGGGGGGCGGGAATGGGAGGGAGGTGGGGAGACGGGGCAGGCGAGGCTGGGATGGGAGAAATAGACAAAAAACTGTACTTGAAAAATAACTAAATAAAATTTTTAAAAAATAAAAATAAAAATATTTATGCATGACAAAATAAAAGAAAATAAGGCTGTTATAGACCCGCTGACTTTCAGAAGTATGGTCCCTGACAGAAGAACTAGCTGATTGTATATTGACTGAAAGTGAGAAGCTATTGCCGATTGGCTGACTTTAAGGAGCAGAGTACAAGGGTGGGGTATAACTGATTGGCTGATTCCAGAAACCTGAAACTGTCATTGATTTGCTACTTTCAAAAGCTTAGTTACTGGAGAGAGGCAGTCATTGACTCTTTCATTATACTTATTGGAAGTTACATGAAATTAATGATGTTGAATTGTTCATGACTTGAGACTGTAGCCAAAAATATTCTTTCTTGAATATTTCCTTTCTTGGATTTAAATCCCCCCAACACCTTGATATTCCCTCAGCCAAACCTCTGGATAGACAAAATCTTTGATTGTGGAGATATAATTTTCCATGTAAGTGATTTAATCATTAATCACTATGGTTGAAAAATATCTCTACTGCTAAATTTGTGTAACTTTTTGAAAAAAAGCTCAATACAGGACATTGAGGGTATCCTGACTAAGTGCCAAGATATAAAATGCAGGACAAAACCACGTGGAGAACATGTTTTATGTGTTCAGGACAGCTGGCAATCCTAGATGAAGTCCATGTCCGAGCAGTGTTCAGGGGTACCCAAGAGTTTGGTGGTTACCAGGGTCCACTGTGCCCTGTGGGGAGAAGGGACTGAGTAGACAGGACTCTGGACTTGTGATCCCCAGTTTACACAGACTGCTTGGCCTTCCTTATGTTCATGGATTGGATTTCTGGGGAAAGCTTCAGCTCAAATAAAAGTTCATGTTTTCATGACCAGTGTCTGGCAGTTCGATACAGAATGCATATAGGTTCCTGGCCTCTAGAGACCTGTGCTCAATATTGCCTTCAGCCCCTTCCTCTGTGTGTGGTGAGGACTTGAGTTACTGGAGAGCTACCAGCTGCCTAAAACAAACAGTAATTATAGCAGAGAAGGGTCTGGGTATTGGTAGCACTTGTATTCTCAGCCCTGGACAAAGGCTATCAAGAGTAGAGTCCCAATAGAGACCTGAAACAGCAGATTTGAGACTGAAAAATTATGTTATACAACCACACATGTCTATAAGCCACAAATACACAGACATAGGCAATATTAGGCGAAGGCACAAGTATATGCTTAGCACAGGAAACACAGGAAAATTTCCTCTGATTGATAAATTTCTGGATTAGTATTTCCCCCTTTTAACCTCTTCCCTGGATTTATTAAGCTTTGTGTCATTTTGTTTTCCAAATGTGTTTTTTGGAGAGAGGATAACATCCTAGAGAATGTAGACAACACTTGATTTTACCCAAACTTATGGCCTTAAGTGATCTCTATTAATACATCCAAACTAACCTGCACCCTGGGCCCCTATCCTGGTAAGTGGACCCATGTTTTCTACTGCATATCACTTGGGCAGCCAGCGGACCCTTAAGTGGTCAAAACTAACCTCAGGTACCACACCTTTCCTCCTCTCTACCACTAACTGAAATTGCCACCAACTCTCCCTCCTCTATTCTCCACCTCAGCTAAGAAGAATAGCTTCAGCCAAAGTCAGCCAACATTTTCATTATAGACTCTCCCTCTATACACACTACTTCAACAGTCCCTGACTACCTAAAACTCTCAACTCTGTCTTCTCGCCATCCTCACACACACAGCTTTAATTGAGTGCCTCATTATTCCCTCTTGTTTTGTTTATTCAGTGTTTTTCCTCAGTTTCTGTCAGGATTTAACCAGAGAAGCAGAAATAATGCAGAGAGATACTATGTACCCTTTACTCAGTACCCCTGAATAACATCTTGCAAATGCACAGTAAAGAAATATAACCAGGATATTGACATTGATACAATCAAAGTCTGGAACATTTTCATCACCACAAAGATCCCTCATTTGTCCTTTTATAGCCACTACCAGCTCCCTCCCAACCCTACCCCTTCCATAATACCACCACTAACCTATTTTCCATCTCTATAACTTTATCATTTAAAAATTTATAGAAATGGACTCATACTCTGCATAATTCCCTGATTCACTTAGGTTGTTACATGTATCAGTAGTTAGTTCCTATTTATTGCTTATAGTATAAATGTACAACAGTTGGTTTAATACTTCATCAGAGTTCTTTTCAGTTTTTGGTTATTATAAATAAAGTTCCTATAAATTACAATGTAGAAGTTTTTGTGAGAACATACATTTCCATTTCTCAGGAATAAATGCTCAAAAGTGTAATTGCTAAATTGTATGATAGTTGTATATTTTGTTTTACAATAAACAGCTTTACCATTAACATCCCCACTAGAATGTATGAGTGATTCAGTTTCTCTGCATCCTCACCAACATATGGTCAGTATTTTTGTTTCACTTTTACTTATTCCAATAAATGTGTAGTGACACTTCATGGTGATTTTAATTTGCATTTCTCTGATGGCTAATGATATTGAACATCTTTTCATGTACTCATTTAACATATGCATATCTTCTTCAGTGAAATGTCTATTCATGCCTTTGGCCTGTATTCTAATTAGATTGTTCTTCTGTTGTTGAGTTTTGAGAGTTTTTAAAAAATCCATTGTAATTACTTTTTTTCTCACAAACATTATTTGGAAATATTTTATTACAGTAGGTAGATTGTCTTTTAATCTTCTTAACAGCATCTTTTACAGTACAAAAGATTTTAATTTTGGTGTGATATAATTCATGATTTTTTTCTTTTATGGACCTTACTTTATGGGTCAAGTCTAAAAACTCCTGGTGTAACCCTAGATCCTGAAACTTTTCTTCTTTCTTTTCTCAATGCTTTAGGGTTTAATATTTCATGTTTAAGTCCATATCTATTTTGAGTTAACTTTTGTATATGATTTGAGGCTTAAGCCAAGACTAATTTCTTTGCCTATGAATGTTCAAATAGTCCAGAAATATTTGTTGAAAAGGCTATATTTCCTACACTGAATTGCTTTTGCAATTGACAAAAATAAGTGGGGCACAATAATTTGGGTCTATTTCTTGGTTTTCTTTTATTCCATTGATCTGTATGTCTATCCCTCTGCCAGTACCACATAACCTTGATTACTGTGGCTATATAATGTCTTAAAATCTGAAAACTTGATTCCTCCTCTGTTCTTTTGTTCAAAATTGTTTTTAGCTTTCTTAGTTCCCATACCTTTCCATATAACTTTTAGGATAAACTTGGTTGGATTTGTATGGAAATTGCAGTAAATCTATACATCAATCAGGGGAGAATTGACATCTTTGCTATGTTGACTCTTCCAGTTCAGGAACACTGTATGTCTCTCCATTTACTTATATGTTCTCTGATTTCTTTCGGAGTTTCGGCATCACTAGTTTTAAGCATTCATGCTGTACATGTTTTGTTAGATCACATCTAAGTATCTCATTTTTAAGCAATTGTAAATAACATTGCATTTTTAATATTAGTGTTCATTGGTAGTATATAGAAATGCAATTGTTTTATTTATGTTTGCCTGTGTCTGGACCTTGCTGAACTTATTTCTCAGCTCAAAGAGATATCATATTTTTTGTAGATTCCCTGGGATTTTATATGTAGACGATTATGTCATCTGCAAACAGGGGTGATTTTATTTTTCCTTTCTAATCTATATTCCTGTTATTGCATTTTCTTTTCTTATTTCATTGCCTAGGACTGCTAGCACTATGTTGAACAAAAGTGTTGAGAGAAGGTATTCCTGTCTTGTTCTCAATGTTAGAGGGAAAGTATTAAGTCTTTCATCATGAAGCATGTTAGCTGTAGATTTTTTATAGATGCTGAAATTGAAGAAGTTCCACTCTATTCCTATTTTTCTGACAGATTTCATCAGGATGGGTGTTTTATTTTGTCATATGCTTTTCCTGCATCAATTGATATGGTCATGCTATTTTCTTATTTAGTCTGTTAACATGGTAGATTATATTGATTAATTTCAAATGTTGTCAGCCATGTGTCCCTGCAAACCTGATTTTATGGTCTTTGAACTGAATGAACCGAACCCACCCAGAGTATCCAGGATAATGTCTCTTATGTAATTCAACTGAATAGGGGCTTAATTATTTCTATAAAGTTCTGTATTAGTAAGAGATATATATCTGGAGAAAGAGAGAGGTTAATTTCAAGGAATTGACTATTGACTCTGGTGATTATGGAAACGGGCAAGAACAAAATCTTCAAGGTGTACTGGCAGACTCAGGAGCTGATGTTTCAGTTCCAGTCCAAAGGCTGTCTGCTGGCATAATTTCCTCTTGCTCAGGGGAGGTCAGATTTTTCTTCTATTCAGACTTTCAAATGATCGGGTAAGGCTCATACACATTATGGAGGGCAATATGCTTTACTTCAAATCTATCTATTAAAATTTTAATCTCATAAAAAAACACCCTCACAGAGACATCCAAATTAAAGTTTGACTACATATCTGGGAACCTTGGCTCAATCAAATTGGCGCATAAAATTAAAACCATAAACTTAACCATCATAAATACCTTAGCAACATGTGTGCATTGGTGTTTGAATAAATTGGAACTGTAGCCTAGCCAAGTTAACTTTTTGTTTAAGTTATTTAGAAAATAGGGATATGTAAATTAAAATAATGCTGTAACAATATTTTACCCTTAAATTTGACCAAAATTTTAAAAATTAACAAAATAAATGTATGAATTTAAAGTATTTACATATAATAATTGGTGAGGATATAAATTGGTATGACATTTTTGGAATGAAATTTTAGCAATATTTATAAAAATTTAAAGTAACTACATTTTCTCCTATAAAAAATTTACTTTGCTATATCTTTAAGAAAACATGTACATTTTCCAAAGAATTCATGTTCAAAAATGGTTATTGATCATAGCATAAAGTGGGAAGTAAATATGCGTGTACCAGTGGAAGAGTGGTTAAATTATGGCACACACTCACTGAGATTCTAGGTAGTGGTAACATGTGAAGTAGATCCATTTGTTCTGTTATGGAAAGATCATTCATTTTATTAGTTGATCATTTAGTTTATTAATTGGAAAAGGCAAGCAGGAGAATATGTACATCACTACCCATATATTACAATATGGGTCTATTCAATATATTTATGAATGAAAAACCTAGAATCAGCTTTTACAAACCAGATTGTTAATTGTGGTTAATTTTGAAAAGGGCCTGAATTTTGGAGTAAAATTGTAAAGGGTGGAATTGTGATTTATCTATATTATTGACCTTTTTTGCAACAAGAATCTTTCAACTCCTACCTTTGTAATTAAAATACTTCAGTAAGTTGAACAACAAGAATAGTAGTTGTATATGAGTAAGATACACTTTCTCCACCTGATAAAACAGACAAAGTCTGAAATCTGAATGGCTAAATACAACAAACATTTATGCATTCTGCACATAAAAGTAGATGAGGATTAGCAAGGACTCTCTGCTATTAGTTGAAGTAGAGATCCAAGCTGCTTCCATTTTGTAGTTTCACAATCTCACAATAAGTTCTCCATGCTTGTTGCTGAATAAAAGATAAAGACATGGAAGTGTCAAAATGATTCTGAAATATGTTAGCCTCGAACTAGAAAACATTGCTTTACTTCTATTTCACTATCAGTAGCAAGCCACATAATCCTTTCTAGCTATGAGTGCACTTGGTAATACAGTATTTCCAAGGACTAGGAAGGGATGAAGGAAGATATGGATGAGCATTTGCTGTCTCCCCAATAAACTGTTAAATGGTATGTGTTCAATAAAGTGCAACTATTACATAATTTGTTATGACATCAATTTTCTTTATTTCTTGGAGAAGTTTCTGCAAAGTGCAAATTCATGTTGCATTTCAACTTTCTGAAGGACCTAAGATGTGATAGGTGCTTTCAAATACAGGATTACATCTAATTTCCAAAAGGACCCTGAAGGTCTCTGAAAGTTTCACTATTCTTCACTTGATGGCCCTTTTCTCCACCGACCTTTTCAATATCCTTTATAGTCTCAGTAGGCAGAGAATTTTCTTCTTCCTTTTGGTGTATGATCAGTATCTAAAGTTGAGAGTCCATGCTACACACTACCTGACTGGACATGCCTGAACACTTGTACAGGTGCCATTAGGCACACTGAAAACTGTTGCATCCTCCGTCACGAGAAACAGAGGTCCGGAGACTTTCAGAATTTTCAAGATGTTACTTTATTGGCCAAGTTTTACCTGCGCAGGGGCGAGCTCTCTGAGTGTCCGAGGACACTATGCTCAGGAGAGCTGCAGATGAGAGCTGCGCCCCTGCGCTTACAGCTATGTCCTTATATAGGGGTATGCAAGCAAGCTTTGAACAGAAGCAGATGTGGCTGTTAGCTATTGACTAGCTCTAAACAGCTGATTGCCATTTGCTTATTAGGGAAATTCAAAAGGCTCTTTGTGTAGTTGGTGGTTAGCCCTTTTAGGAAGTAAAAATTTCCCTGTTCCTGGTCAGCATAACTTTATCTGGGGCTCATTCAGGATTGTCCCTTTTCAACATCTGTTTTGGACCTCAACAAAACCAGCGGGGAAAGTACAGACAAGAGCAAGGGAAGGATGCTGATTTATTTTTTGTTTAAAATTGAAAAATCTTTGCCAAAGAACCTCCTAAAAGGACTCCAGAGTTTTTAGAAATTGAGCTTATTTAATTGTTTGTTTATACAGTAGTCTTTCTTCATCTACCATTCATGGAAGAGGCTTTGATTTTAACCACTTAGCCCTTCTCACTTACAGATACATATATCCAGTTTCAAGTAAAATACTCTGTTAAAGTCCTAATGCAATTATTAGGGTAGCTTCAGAACACCCCAGTCTAAGTTTAGAGTTGTATCCCCTAAACTGGTTTGTCCTATGCCAAATCATATTCTACTAACCAGCCCATTTGGAAAACACCTTGAGTGTGGTGAATAGGCTGATAGAAGGGGCTGTTGCTATTAAAAGGATTCTGTGGATAGGGTCAGGACTGCAGGGAGTTGGAATATTATTAGGGGGACATCAGGTAATGCTGTACTCTTTGTTCCAGCAGGAGCAGAGCTTGGCTTCTATAGTGGGGTGCAGTGAAGAGCTGCTAAGTAGTAGATCAGGTTCCAAAATTGGGCAACAGCCAGGGGAAGAGGACTGTAACACAGGAAATAGCTGGAACTAGACAAAAATGCTGGCCCCTTGGCAGAGGTAGCTCTCAAACCACTAGGTAAACAAAGCCCACAGAAAATCCCTAAGTTGGGTTTCTCATTTTCATCTTCTTTCTTTAGGTATGCTTTTAGTGGTTTGACTGCAGCATCATTCTTTTTTTATTACCCAAGTGATCTTTTGGAGTAGTGATGCTAGTATAGGTAGCTAGTTAGGTATTAACAAAAGAGAAGGGAGAAAATTGGCTAAGCCTCATTAGGTTGAAAAAATATGGTTTCATGGAAACTCCAGGACTACAACATCTGTGTATTCCTGCTCAGAGCTTCTCGGGACTCACAGCTGGACTGTGGCTCTATAGGTCCCCCTCTCTTCTGGGGTGAGTGACCACCATCAGCTCCCATTCAGGGTCCTTGGATTGTCTTTTTGATTAATTACTTCTTTGATTAAGATTCCTTGATTAGGCCCTGACAGGCATGGCCCAGTTGGTTGGGCGTCACCCTACAAAGTAAAAGGTTGCTGGTTTGATTTCTGTAGGGCGCCTGCCTGGGTTGCAGGTTCAGTCCCCACATGGGGTATGAATGAGAGGCAACTGATTGATGTTTGTCCAAGAATATTTCTTGATTGATGAAGGAAGTAATCAATTTCTGTGCACTTGTCAACTCTCATAGAGATTACATGTGAATCACAGGCTACATTTTAGTTGGGGAAACTAACACAATACATGAGTCCAGAACAACTGTTGGACTGTCAGAGTAAACACACACACCTTTCCATCAGAGTATTTATCTCCAGCCAGACTTAAATGCTTGGGACTATTCTGTTCCAAAAGATTTACTTTCTACAGCATAGAGACTCATGTAGACACATTTTTAAGGTAGTTTTGTCCATATCGCTTGACTTCATATAATCATGAAGTGAAAAGTTATAAATGCCAGCATAGGCCCGCTGGGTGGATATATACCTGGCTTTAGATGTCTAATTATTTGATAAATAATTGATATGGTAAGTAGAAAGAACCTTAGATATTGTCATTTTATGGATGGGGAGCCTGGAGCACAGGGAGGTGGTGATTTGTGCCATATTTTACACCTTGTGCCAGAAGGAGGATTCACACTGACAAGAGCTATTTCCATCCATGTTCCTGCAATGACTGGGGCATCAGCGTGAGGGGTGGAGTGGTTTGCAAGTGATTTGTTGGTGATCAGTTAAAATTCTTACTGATCAGTAAGTATTCTAAACATAGTCATAACAAACTTCTCTTTTGACTTATATTCAGTCCCTTCACTCACCCCACCACCATATAACCTTACTATAAGTTTATTTTAAATGGATGCAAATATGCATGTGAGCATTACACTAATGGAATAGTAAAGTACACATTGTTTTTCGGTTTTCTCACCTCCCCCAATTAGTAATGCACGTGGAAGTATGTACTATATCAATCTTGAGAATGGTCCTAAAGTCTGGAAACTCATGTAACATTATTTTATTAATGTTTTACAGATTAAACATGTTCTTCATAATATTTTCTATATTTGTCTATGTTTTGAGACATTATGGCACTCTCTATACAGATTTACCATTTTTATTTATTGAAAAAATTAAAAGTGACTAAGCCTATAATTAAAACTCGAATGCATATTTGTCTGAGAATATTATCTTAAGGAAGCAAGAATGTTCAGATATAGAATCTGTGTTCTAAGTATTGGTCTTGAGAATTAATTAGCCATTCTTTCCCTGGATCATGAGAAACATGAGAAACAATTAAGTTAAAACGTTTAACATTTTTATACTATCCCTCTCTGCCTTTTATAGACTTGCCTTTGCATTTTGCCTCTCGATCTGTAAGGTCAGCCCACAAATCCCTGTTGATCACAGTGATTAAATACCAAGTAGCATATTATGAAGTGCAAGCAAAGCTTAGTCTCAAGCACAAGGTTGAGTGAGGGGTTTTTCATTTGCCCTTTGAGAGATTATTCTGTTAAACAGTTTCATCACCTCATCCACTTTGCCTTGGAATTATTTTACAGCTCTTTAGATTGATTTGGTTTATTACTTGCATTCCTTTGTTGTGACTGGGATATGAGAGTAAGGCACATTGAAGTTTTATGTCTTCATTTGATTCTTTTTGTCAACTCTCATGCACTATATTATTAACATAAAATGTTTTTTTTGTTCCTGTGTTTCCTATGTGTTTGGGGGTTTTTAGAGAGGGATTATTTATTGTGTATGTAGAGTTAATGTCATTGAGAATTTTAAAGCTTCCTTCATTTCATTCACAATTTGAATCTACACCATACCTCATTTTAAAGCAAAAGTACTTTAAAATGTGTAAGCATCTAAGTCACACTAATGCGGAGTATTTTAATAAAACAAGCACAACTGCCAAGGACCATGATATATATTAAGTCAAAAGTTGAAATAAAAATATAGTTCTTTAAATGTAACAACTGGACTTCCAATAATGCATTTTTAGTTTTGTGTTTCTTTTTTTTCTTTTAATTTTTTAAAAATTATTTTTCAAGTACGGTATTGTGTCTTTTACTCCCATCCCATTTTTTTGTGTTTCTTTTGTTAATTGATTTGAGAGAGAGAGAGACTGAGAGACAGAGAGAGAAACAATGATTCATTGTTCTACTTATTTATGCAGTTATTGGTTGATTCTTGTATGCATCCTGACTAGGGCATATTAGAATGTCGCTCTAACCAATCGAACTACCTAACTGGGGCCTGGTGTTGTATTTCTTTAATATTTTTATTTTATAAGAGTTTTAGATCTAGAGGAAAGTTGTGGGAAGGGTAGAGAGATATTCCATATACATATACTATGAGGGAGGACCCCACAAAATTGAGAATTTGTTTATCAAAAATTGTGTATTTATTCTGACATATTTAAACTTCAGTCACTTTCAAAGTACTCTCCATTTGATGCAAAACACCTGTCAAGATGTTTTTTCTGCTTCTCAAAACAGTTTTGGAACTCATTGATTTTGATGCCTTAGTGCTTCTGTTTTTTGTTTGTTTCACCTCTTCCACATCAGCAAAACATTTCCCTTTGATGACTTTTTTTCATCCAGGGAAACAAAGAAAGTCAATTAGGGTGAGATCAGGTGAGTAGGGAGGGTGGGGCACAGGGGTCATGTCATTCTGAGTGAAAAACTGCTGACCACTCAGTGCAGTATAGGCAGGTGCACTAGTAAATCACCCATCATGAAAGTTTAAAAAGAAAATTCACTGAATCCGAGCCAGCCTCTCACAACAACACCAGCTAGTACACTGACACAGATGGATTCCTAGAACACTCACCTAGTGGGGGAAGTCTGTACTACAAGGGGCTTGCCCTTCAGAAGATAACTATGGAATTTTTGGGGTCCCCCTCATATATATAGTTTCCTCTATTGTTACTATCTCCTACTGGTGTGGTATACTTGTCACAATTAATGTACCAATATTGACACGTTATTATCTACAATCCATACTTTTTCCAGATTTCCTTAGTTTTTACCTAATGTTCTTTGTATATTCAAGGATTCCACCCAGGGTAGCATATTAGACTTAGTCACTGTGTCTCCTTAGGCTCTTCTCTAGCTGTGATAGTTTCTCATGCTTTCCTTGTTTTTGACCACTTTGACAGTTTTGAGGAGTACTTGTCAAGTATTTTTTTCAATGTCCCTCAATTGAGATTTGTCTGCTCTTTCTTACCAATTTTTTTCATCTTTTTAAAGAATCAGCTTTTGGTTTCATTGATTTTTCTCTACTGTTTCCTCATTTCCAATTTTGTTGATTTCTATTCTAATATTTATTAGGTTCTTTTCCTTACTTAAAACTTAATTTCCTCTTCTTTCATTTCGTAAGGTAGAGACTTACATTATTGATTTTAGATCTTTCTTCTCTTCTTACATAAATTTCTCTATGTATTGCTTTAGTTGCAGCCAACTAATTTTGATAAGTTGTAGTTTCATTTTTATTTAATTTATAATGCTTTAAATTTTTTCTTAAGATTTCTTCTTTGACTGATGGTTTATTTATAAGTTTGTTGTTTAATTTACAGTTATTTTGGGATTTTCTAGCTATCTTTCTGTTCTTTATTTCCAGTATAATTTTATTGTGATCTAAGAACAGGTTCTGTATAATGTATGTTATTTTAAATGTACTTACATGTGTTTTATGACCCAGACTATGGTCTATCTTGGTGACTCCCATGTAAACTTGAAAAAAATGTATATTCTGGTGTGTTGCAGAACTGACAATTAGAGCAAGCTGATTAATAGTGTTTTTCAGGTTATCTACATCCTTAATGATATTCTGCCTGAATGATCTATAAATTACTGACAGAGGCCTGCTGAAGTCTTCAAATGTAATAGAGGGTTTCTCTATTTCTCCTATCCTTTCTATCAGTCTTTTTTTTTCCTCATGAATTTTGATGCTCTGTTGTTAGGTATATACACATTAAGGGTTGCTATGTCTCCTTGAAGAATTGACTCCTTTATCATTATACAAATTTTATCCCTCATAATTTTTCTTGTTCTGAAGTTTGCTTTATCTGACATTAATATACTACTCTGGCTTTCTTTTGATTAATGTTAGCATGTTATTTTTCTCTATCTCTTTATATTTAAGCTCTTTGAATCTTTAAATTGAATTTCTTATAGATAATATATGGTTGGTCTAGTTTTTCTACAGACTCTTGACAACCTCTGTTTTTCAGCTGGCATGTTTAAACCATTCACATGTAAAGTATTTTTATATAGTTGGATTAATATTTACCATCTAAATAGCTGATTTCAATGAGGTAAATTTCCTCTGTTTCTTTTTTCTTCTCATTTGCTGACTTTTCTGGTTTAATTGAGCATTTTACTTATTCTTTTTCATATCTTTTCTCAGCATATTATTTATATTTCTTTTATTTATTTATTTATTTATTTATTTTTTATTGAAAAATGTTTTTTCTTTTATTTTTGAAAGATACTTTTGCTGAGTATGAAATTTTATTAAGGTTGCCATTTACCCCTTCAGCATTTTTTTAGATATTACTCTATTGTCATCTGACTTGCATAATTTCTTTTTTTTTTTTTTGAAAATTTAAATATCTTTTTTTTTTTTTATTTAGTTACTTTTCAAGTACATTTTTTTTCCCTTCCCCCCCCCGCCCGGTCTCCCCCTCCTCCCATTCCCCCCCACCCCCAGTCCTCAACTCTGTGTCTTTCATACTTGTTCCTCAAAATCCCTCCCCCTTTTTCCCCTTAAGTTCCCCTTCCCTCTCCCCTCTGGTCGCTGCCTACTTGTTCTCTATTTCAGCGTCTTTGTTTTTATTCTGTTTGCTTGTTTGTTTTATTCTTTAGTTTCCTGTCAAAGGTGAGATCATATGGTATTTGTCCTTCAATGCCTGGCCTATTTCACTCAGCATAATGCTTTCCAGTTCCATCCATGTTGTTGCAAAAAGGTAGTAGCTCCTTCTTTCTCTCTGCTGCATAAAATTCCATGGTGTATATGTACCACAATTTTTGGATCCATTCATTTACTGATGGGCACCTAGGTTGCTTCCAAGTCTTGGCTATTGTAAATTGTGCTGCTATGAACATTGTGGTGCATAGGTTCTTTGAAATTCATGTTTTAGGATTCTTGGGGTATAATCCTAGCAGTGGAATTGCTGGGTCAAAAGGCAGGTCAATTTTTATTTTTCTGAGAAAATTCCATACTGTTTTCCATAATGGTAGAACCTAACCAAAGAGGTAAAAGACCTGTATGCAGAAAACTACACAGCACTGAAGAACGAAATCAAGGAAGACACAAACAAATGGAAACATATACCGTGTTCATGGATTGGAAGAATTAACATCATCAAAATGTCCATACTACCCAAAGCAATATACAGATTCAATGCAATACCTATTAAAGTACCAATGGCGTATTTCACAGACATAGAACAAACACTTCAAAAATTTATATGGAATCATAAACGAGCCCGAATAGCAGCTGCTCTTTTGAGAAAGAAGAACAAAGTAGGAGGGATCACAATACCTGACATCAAACTGTATTACAAGGCCACTGTAATCAAAACAGCCTGGTACTGGCATAAAAACAGGCACATAGACCAATGGAACAGAACAGAGAGCCCAGAAATCAACCCAACCCTCTACAGTCAATTAATATTCGACAAAGGGGGCAGTAACATAAAATGGAGTAAAGATAGCCTCTTCAGCAAATGGTGTTGGGAGAACTGGACAGCTACGTGCAAAAAAATGAAACTTGAGCACCAACCTACACCATACACCAAAATAAATTCAAGGTGGATAAAAGACTTAAATATAAGCCATGACACCATTAAAGTCCTAGAGGAGAACATTGGCAAGAAAATCTCAGATATTCCACGCAGCAACATTTTTACTGATATGTCCCCTAGAGCAAGGAATATAAAGGAAAGAATAAACAAATGGGATCTCATCAAAATAAAAAGCTTCTGCATGGCTAAAGAAAACAGTATTAAATTAAAAAGACAACCAACTGTATGGGAAAACATATTTGCCAATGATACCTCAGACAAAGGTTTAATCTCCAAAATATACAAAGAACTTACACGACTCCACTCCAAGAAGACACCCAACCCAATTAAAAAATGGGAAAAGGACTTGAACAAACACTTCTCAAGGAGGACATACAGAACATTCAGAGACACATGAAGAGATGCTCAATATCGTTAGCTATCAGAGAGATGCAAATTAAAACCACAATGAGATACCACTTTACACCAGTCAGGATGGCTATCATAAACAAAGCAACAAACAACAAATGTTGGAGAGGTTGTGGGGAAAAGGGGTCCTTAGTTCACTGTTGGTGGGATTGTAGACTGGTACAACCATTATGGAAAACAGTATGGAATTTTCTCAGAAAAAATATATTTCTTTTAAAAAATTTTCAGTGTTTGTCCTGTGTTAAATTTTTTTTAAATTAGTCTTAGTTTATTTGAGATAACACTGTTTCACATGTATCACAGGTAACTTCTAGTAGAATATTCTCGATTTCTGCCTCCTTTTCCCTGAAACTTCACATTTATTAGTTTAACTTAACTATATAATTTTATCACCCAATGCATTGTTAGTATTAATGCTTTAAAGAAAGTTATATTTTAGGGAAATTAATAATAAGAAAAAGAGAAGATTTTATTTTATTTTTGCTTATTTCTTCTCAAATTCCCTTTTTCTCAATTAAAACCAAAACTTCTGATATACATTAAATATATTATATATCACATATATTATTTATTATACACAAAGATCTTTTAACAGTACTGGCAGGGCAGGTCTACTGGCATTATTTTTCTCCCTTAGAAGTTCTTTATTTCTCCTTCACTTTTGAATGATAATTTCACTGAATGTAGAATTCTAGATTAGTGGGTGTTTTTTCCCCAACACTAAAATACTTCATGCCACTCTCTTGTTGCTTATTTGTTTTCTGACAAGAAATTCACATTGTATTTCTTCTCCCTATTCCTGTATAAATAAGGTACTTTCTATCTTTAACTTCTTCACAGATTTTTTTTAGTCACTGTTTATGTGCAGATTGAATATATATCTAGGTGTAGCTTTTTAAAGATTTATCTTGGTTAGTGTTCTTTGAGATTCCTGGATCTGTGATTTATCTGTTATTAATTTTAGAAAGTTCTTAGAAACTTTGAATATTTTTTCTACTGAATTCTTTCTTCTTCCAGTATTCTAATTGCATATATGTTACACTTTTTAAATATTGTTCTGCAGTTCCTGGATATTCTGTTCTGCTTTGATTTTCTTTATTTTCTTTGCATTGCACTTTGGGAGGTTTCTACTGACCAATTGTAACAGGACATCCAATGGGGTCCCACAGATTGCCACCCATAGGCAATAACTGTAGAGACAGAAACTGGTGGAGAATAAAATGGAATTTTTATTTACATATATATAAACATATAGTAGATTTCTTGATATCCACTCCCCCCAGGGTGGGGAGTGCAACAGCAGTTTCCCACAGCATCACTGTGGGGAAGGGGCGTGGGCCTTGTTGCCAGACTGCCTCCTGGGACCTGTGGGCCTCAATCTCCTTTTTCTACCCTGCTGCCCACTACTTACTGGCCTTGCTCATACTACCTGCAGTGCTCCTGGTCAGGCCCTAAGTGCTCAGGGAGGGGCACGGGGCCTGACCCTCCCTGACTGCACTTGGGCCGCAGCCAACTGGCCTGTACCTCTCTTCCCTCTTACTGGAGTTCCCAGCACTCCAGGCCCTCCCTCCAATGCTCAGGGAGAGGCCCTGGGGAAATGCTCCCAGGCCTCCAAGGTCCAGGGGCCCAGGAATTCCAGCCCCCGTAGATCCAGAAGGAGGGGAGAATCCGAGAGAGCAGTGGTCTGGTGTATTCTCCTTTTAAAAGCTTCCCTCCCCATGCTGACCCAACCCAACCCAACCTCTCCCCCTGTCCCACCCACCACCATGCTGTGAAGCAAATAGGAGGGTATATGCCCCCATCCAATCATCTTCCTGGATTTTGGCACCCGCATTGTGCCAAATAACCTTTTTTCATGTGTTATGCACCCAGTGTCCTGGTTGCTGGGGTCATGCACACCTGCGCCCATCTTCAGCGCTTCTCCACCCTTCTCTATTTTGGGGGGAGTACCCCATTATGCGCTATCTTCGAGTTTTTCCTCCAGATATGTTAAGTCTACTAATGAGCCAGTGAAGGCATTTTTCATTTCCATTTCTGTGGTTTTTATTTCTAGAATTTCTTTTTGATTCTATCTCACAGTTTCTATCTCCCTACTTAAAATACACATTTGTTCTTGTATGTTATCTACTTTTCCTATTAAAGACATATTACTCATGGTTAGATTAAATTCTTTGTTAATTCCAACATCTGTATCATACCTGAGTATGGTTCTGATTTTTGCTTTGTCTCTTCACACTATGTTTATTTCTTGCCTTCTGGTATCCTTTGTATTGTTGTTGTTGTTGTTTTATTGAAAGGTAGCTCTATTGTGTAATAAAATTAGGGTAAGGTAAATAGGCTTTGAGTGTGATGATTTATGTTAATATGTCTAAGAGTCTGGCTGTGTTCAATGTTTATTGTAGCTATGGGTACTAGAAGCTTCAAATTTTTCTCATATCCTTATTTTTATTTCCCATCTAGGCTTTGGGTCTTGTTTAGGCCCTTCTCCTCAGAGTGTTTCTTGCAGCTTTTTCAGCTCTCACCCACTGTTACTTGATTAGAGCTTTGTTGTTTTGGTTGTAGGGTTTGGAGGACAGGAAGCATTCTGTAACCTTCTGATTAAGTTTCAGTCTTTTAGACACTTTGTGTCTCAGTGCTGTGTCTTTCACAAATGTTTCTGTCCCTCCTCCAGACACATATTTTCCTTCTTTCCTACTACTCCTTTCCTAGACTGGAACATTCCCTGTCTATTTCCTTCAAGCCCTATTCCATGTTGACTATTATCCCTCCCGCAGTCCTCTAGGTAAGAGACCAGGAAAGCTGTGAGGAATTCTCCTTCCCATCCAAGATACAGTTTCAAAATTATGCTCTGGTGAAGTATTTTACCCTGAAGAGTAGACCTTTGTTATGGAGTTTATGAGAGTGTTTAGTAATGGTTACTTTCCCCCTTCCTCTGCCAGAGCCAGGGAAGATTTTTTTTTAATTAGATTCTTTATCCTCAGAACTTAATGGGGTTCCTGGAGGGACAGTCCATGATTGTGTAAGCAGACATTGGCAGCTCTATAACTCTGCATGTGCCTGTCTGTCCATAATTCAGAACAGCAGTTTTAAAAGGTAAAACTAGAACTTACACTCAGGAAACCTGAGTCAGAAACTTCGCTTCACCAGCTAAAAGGAGAAAAGAAAACAAAAGAAAAATGTTTTGAAATTCTACAACAGAGCTTGAAGTTCTCTTTGTGGAGCCCAATCTATTTTAAAGACAGGAAAGATAAAATATAGAGATAAAGCCATATTTCCCAAAATTAATGTTGCCTGCATCCTTCAATTAAGTGAGTCAAATACTTTATTGTCCCATAACTTTCTCAAGATTCCCTACTGACCTATTCTTTACTGCTAACCACCATAGATCCAACCCTTGATTAGAGAAATATGACAGGGATTTACCTGATAAAAACATCAGAACGTCCTGCTTGAACTCTTTAGGCATAAAGGAAGAGTTAACAATCTGAGTGAATTGTTGGAGGATTGAAGTTCTTCTAGTAAAGAAAAGGGCTTTAATAAAAGCCTTTGGTTACTTTGAAATAGACACAGGGGTTAACAAGTATGTGCAATCCATACAGTTAATGTCTAGGTATTCTGCTTGCATTTACTTTCTCACTCTTCATGTTTTACACAGCCTAGTTCCAGTTCTGCTTATGAACTTTAATAAGAAAATTGCAAACTTGGTCCAGTGTGCTTTAAATTCCTTCCTGTACAAATTGTACATGGCTTTTCTCCCTAGTGGGAAAAATGATATTTCAAGACCCTGGACTCCATTCTTTCCCAGTCCAAGGTTGTGGTCTGGCTGTGAATAGTCTCAGGGGATTTCATAAAAGCTCTGTAAATCCAGACTTCTGTGTTTGATATTGATCTTGCTCTCTGGCAGATTTTACTTTTTATTTACATTTGATTTCACTTGTGTTACAGATCTTTTGTAACACAAAAGATCAAATGTCAGTCAAATGAAGGTTGACTGACTAACCTGTAGTTAAAAGTGAGTTGGAATCCTGTACATACCCATTAGAATAGTGAAAATTTGAAACAGCAACAGTACAAATACTGCAGAGGATGTGGAGCAACAGGAAGCCTTATTCATTGCTAGTGGGAATGCAGAATGGTACAGCCCCTTTGGCAGATGGTAGGATGGTTTCTTACAAAACTAAACACACTCTTACCATACAATTCAGCAGTCACACTCCTTGGTATTTATCCAAATGAGTTGAAAGTTTATATCTACACTGAAACTTGCACATGGATATTTATAGTATGTTTATTCATAATTGCTGCTAAAACTTGGAAGATGTCCTTTAGTAGGTGGTAGATAAATAAACTGTGGCACATCAGACAATGGAATATTATATCATTCAGTGTTAAAATGAAAAGAGCTATAAAGTCTTGGAAAGACATGGAAGCAAACTTAAATGTATATTACTAAGTGAAAGAAACCAATCAGAAAAGGCTACATACTGTATGATTCCAACTATATAACATTCTGAAAAAGGCTGAACTATGGAAGCTAAAAATGGTCATTGGTTTACAGGAGTTAGAAGGGGAAATGATGAATAGATGGAGTATAGAGGTTTTTCAGGGCACTGAAACTGCTTTCTCTGGTACTGTAATGGTAGATTCATGTCATTATACATTTGTGTAAACCTATAGAATACACAACACTGAGAGTGAACCCTAATGTAAACTCTAGATTTTGGGTGATAATACTGTGTTAATATAGATTTATTGATTGTAACTAATGTACCACTCTGGTGGGGGATGTTGCTGGGGGCAAAGTGTGCATGTGTGGGGAGAGAGGCTATATGAGAACTCTATAATTTCCCCTGGATTTTTCTGTGAATCTTCAAGCACTCTAAAATTAAAGTCTGTTGTTTTTTAAAAAGTAAATGAATACTTTTAGTCTGCACCAGATGGTATAGACCCATTTCTCACTGTTTTCCCTATTAAAAACATCTGTAAACCCTGGAAATGGTACAAGAGATAACCAAAGGAGAATTCTGAAAAGTAGAAAAAAGAATGCAAGCTGGTTTGGAACCCCAGGACCAGAAGAAGAACACAGCAGCAAAGTGTATCATGGACCCCCAACCAAAAGAGGAAGGCCTTCATATTCTCTGACCCCAACCTAGCAACAGAAGATCTGTCAGGTTTTGTCCTCCCACAGATCAAATGAGTTTCTTCAGACAATATTAAGGGAGCCTGACAGCATTGGCAGGGTAGGGGTGGAGGGTACCAATTGGGAGCCTCTTCAGAAACAAACAAACAGAAATACTTTGTCTTTCTTCTGGGATTGGGACCACACCTTTTCAGGGAAAATACTGAATCCATTTGCAACAGGGGGGGGCTGCAGCGGGAAGCTTCTTTATCCTGAAGGGTCTGAGTTTCTTCCCCACCTGGAAACACTGAGACTGGTGGATCAAAGGAGGAAAGAAGAGGCTTTATTGCAGCACACAGTAGCATATGGCAAGCCTATTTGTCCCTGGGGGCCTGAAATTCTCCTCTCCTCTCAGAAGCACTGGGGTGTGCAGGGGTAGGAGGGTGGCAAGAGAGGAACAGGATAAAGGGGACTCAGTCACAGCCAACAACTTGATCCTGGACACCTCTTCATCCGCATGAGACCCTTCTAACATAGCGACATCAGGGTGGTGGACATACCAGCAAAACAGACCCAGTCACAACAAGCAGCTCAACTTGGGAAGTCTCAGTCTCCTTGAGAGTGAGACTCTCCTACCTCAGGGATGGGCAAGTGGCCCACCTATAGCATGCTGATGCCCCTTCCACTATCTCCTGACTCAGGTGCTTGTGGGTAGTATTTTCCTTTATTTTATACTTTTTATTTTATAGTGTAAGAAAACATTCATGAAGTCTACTTAGCATCTGCCTTTAAATGCTTTCAACAAATTCTACCTGGGAGAGTGATTTAAGCCACCAAATTTATGGTAATTTTTTATAGCAGCCAAAGGAAATTAAGATATATGATGGATAGATACATAGACAGGCAAGTAGATACATCATTAAATATATGTAAATATTCATAAGTGAATACAACAATCATGTTTTTAAATTATGTAATATCATAGCTACTTTCCTATGGCATTAAAAGTTCTTCAGAAACATCATGTGGAAGCTGCATAAGTTTATTCTAAAAACACCCAGTATCCTCTTGGGAAATGAGGTTGTTTCAGACTTTTGAAAATAATTGACATTATAGTAATCACCTTTGAACATATAACATTGGGGGTATATATGAGATTTCTTTAGAATGAATACCTAGAAAATGAATTTTAGTGTCAAAGGGATTTCATGTTTATAACTTTACATATATATTGCCAAGTTTCCATTTGCCAATATGCTATGAATTAAAACTCCATTTAGTAACAGGAAAGAGCTTAGCTAGTAACATCTAGTAACATGAAAGAGCTTAGCTTCTTACAACAGTTTAAAATTTCATTAAACATTTTAAATTATATTTTCCTCAAAATGCAAATACATGTGTTATTTTTCTGAATGTGAGTAATGTATGTTCATGGGAAACATAAAATTCAAGTATACAGAGAAGAAAAATCATCCTTCCAGAATTTTCTTTCTCTTTGAACACATAAATACTGTCTAAACAGCAACAGTGAGAAAGAAAAAGAGGACATTGAAGAAATACCAACAGAGTTAAAGAGAGGGTCTTTCTTAGAACAAAATTTGAGATCTTAGAGGTTCGTCAAATCAATATATATATGTTTTCTTTCACTATTTTTAGTCTTACCCTCATTTAAAGAAGTATATATGGAGAAATATATATAATTTATTTACAGATAGAAATATATGGGAAATTTATATACATAATTTATTTAAAAGTTAAGAAAATATTTTAAAATAAAATTTTATTTATGAGTTATATTATTCTATATAAATATATAATATATATAAAGGTCTATATAAATTTATATAAAGAAAGATATATTAGGGAATATATAAATTTTATATTCATACGTAAAAATATGTATGTATGTATGTATGTATGTATTTATGTATTTATGTATTTAAGTGAGGCCAAAGATAAGAGGAGGCATTTTAGTTATTAGCAAGTCAGGGGTCATAACTAAGGCCCAGAAAAATTCAAGAGAAGAGGAAAGGATAGATATCAGAGAGTAAACTAAAAGGGTGCCCAGAGGAATATTGGGACCATGAAATTGGTGAAAGTTGACCTCTAGGGTTAATGGAATTCTTATAAGTTGGGCTTTATTCACTTAAATGACTAACACAACCACACAGGTTGTAGTAGTCAACATGGTCAGTACAAAATCACCAGTTTTCTCTGTCTCCCCAATCTGTTCCTTTATTGAAGAAGTTTTTCCTGTTTTAGTGAATGGCACCACCAGCTGCCCAGATTCTCTGGCCAACTGCACAGAGTTATCACTGATTACTGCTCTTCCCTCATGACCTCACAGGCATTTAAATTTTACCAGTTTAGGGCCTAGATACAGTGGAAAAAAGAAGAGCCATTCCTGCTCTGCCCTGTCTGAATTCCAGATGTACAAATGCCATGAACATAATAAAATGGTTGTTGTTTTGTAACACCAAGTTGTGGAGCAGTAATTGAAATGCATTCTATTAATATATTCTTCATTTTAGTTCACCCTCTTAATTCATCAAATTTTTCCATGTTACATTTCATTTTATTCAATTTCTGTTCCACCTATCAAAACCTTGTATTCTATATTTCATTCCAAATTCCATTCCACTTTTCCTAGTCCACTAGCTATTTTTAAATTTATAGTGCATATTTAATAGTCCATTTATTTCATGCCATTGCATTTTCAGTTCATTTCTACATTCCTTCTAATTTAATTTCAATTTCCACTTTTTGAAATTATTTTAAAATTTTTATTTATTTATTTTAGACAGAGGGGAAGAGAGGAACAAAGAGAAACATCAATGTGTAGTTGCCTCTCACACACCCCCTACTGAAGACCTGGCCCACAACCCACACATGTGTCCTGACTGGGAATCAAACCAGGGACACTTTGGTTCACCAGCCATCACTCAATCCACTGAGCTGTACCAGGCAGGGTTCAATTTCCTTTTTCTTTAAAATTCTATCACTACATATTCCATTCCGTTCCATTCCTTCTCACATAACATTATATCTTTTATTCTGTATGCCATTATATATTTATTTCCATTCTCCTTTCCACTCCATTTTCCATTGTATTTCATTCAATTCCATCATATTCAATTTTTTCATTCCAGTCCCGGCTGGTGTGGCTCAGTGGATTGAGTGCCAGCCTGTGAACCAAAGAGTTGCCAATTCAATTTGCAGTCAGGGCACATGCCTGGGTTGCTGGCCAGGTCCCTAGTAAGGGGCGCATGAGAGGCAACCACACTTTCATGTTTCTCTCCCTCTCTTCCTCCCTCCCTTCCCCTCTGTCTAACAATAAATTTGAAAAATCTTTAAAAAAATATTTTCATTCCATATCCTATTTAGGTCCATATTCTGCTCTTTATTGCAACCATTTTCCTCTGCAACCAGTCTCTGTTTCATCCCATTCTGCATTGTATTTTACATCTATTTTCCATTCCATATTACTTAACATTCCAAACACAATTCCATTCTATTTTGTGTTGTACTTCCAGTTGCTCATCCATTACATTAAACCTCCCATTCCATTTTGCCAAAATTGTTATAGCAATGACTTTCAGGAGATTAGCGTGTCAATATTTTTTATCAAAGAATTACAAATGTGCCTGGCCTTATACTAAGAGCTTCCACTTCTTGGAATTTATCCATCAAAAGGACAGACTTAGGATATGAACAATTTTTTACAAGAAGAATGTGTTTCACAGTGATGTGCTAGAGTGTGAAAAATTGGAAACAACATATATGTTGGTGATATAAGAATGTTAGAAAATGTAGGCTTTCTTTATAAATGGAATATTTTCTAGTTAAAAATTGGCCTCTTTTAAATTTATTTATTGAAATGGAAATCATGTTTTCTGGATGCAAAACAGGTTACAAAAATACACATGGATAAAGCATTCCATTTTTATACGGCAAATCAAAACTATAAAATACTTATGAGTGACCATTCTGCCAACATATAATTAAATATTTCCAGTAGTTACCTATGGGAATATGAAAATTAAGGTGCAAGTTTTCCCACATTTGCTTTTCTGTTTTGAGTACTGAATATGAAACCCTTTGCAGTAGTCAGTAAAAAAATAAATGTCCAAATATTAAACTTCAAGTCTGTGCATCACAACAAATTTATATCAACATAAAGTAGACTTCTGTGACCAAGAATGAAGACTAGGTCAAATAAACTAGCATACATTCATAACCAGATTACCATGTAGCCTATACAAATGTTGATGTGCATTTAAGGGCAGTAACACTCTTAATTCCAGGCAATCCTCACCTGTGCCTCAAGGAGCACATTTCCTGAAAATATCTAAACCCCCTTCTAGTGCTTGGGAAATATTGAAGGCAGAACTGCTGAATATTTCCAGCAGCATGGGCCCTATCCCATTTACCCCCTTTCAGCTACTGTCTAGCACTTAAACCCACCCCACTCTGGTGTGAGATGATCCAGATGTCAAGGGGAGTCCCAGGACTGTACGGTCTAGGGTCATCCATGGACCTGGTGGCCTAACTAGATTCCATGAGGGTGACTTGGCTAGAGGATAATCTCTTTCTGACCAGTGTAGCATTCCTTTTAAAGTAATTTCTTGAGTTTGAGCCACCAGAATGGTGCTGACACACTGATTTTGGGTCACTCCAATTATTTATAAAGTGATCCCAGCCCTGGCTGGCATAGCTCAGTGGATTGAGCGCGGGCCTGTGAACCAGAGTATCGCGGTTCGATTCCCAGTCAGGGCACATGCCTGGGTTGCAGGCCAGTTCCCGGCAGGGGACGCATGAGAGGCAACCACACATTGATATTTCTCTCCCACTCTTTCTCCTTCCCTTCCCCTCTCTCGAAAAATAAATAAAGAAAATATTTTTTTAAAAAGAAAAAAAATAAAGTGAGCCCACCCCCTTCTACACATACTCACATACTTTAAAGAGCTATATTTATAGATGAAGAAATTTGTGTCATTGACAAGGCCAAAGATGTGGTGCACACTCTCCCTCCTATTTGCCACCAGGTAGATGGGATTGGACAGCTCTTCGAAGATGAAAGGTCATGTGACATCCAGCTTGCCAATCACAAATGAAGATTTGACTGTGGTCGCCCCCTTCCTCTACCCCAGGCTCTACTTGAGATGGTGTTTGCAGCAGTGTTCCTCTGTTTCTGAGAATCTGGCATTATGGCCATCCAGTCATACCTGGTAATAGGAGAGAAGCAGGAGCAGTTTGAATACATGCAGGGTGAGGGACCAGAGGGAAGACCTAGGAAGGAGGTGGCCCCTACCACTATTGATTCAAGCAGGCCTGGAAACCCAGATCCTGCTGCCCAGAACCCATAGTCTCATGAGCTCCCCAGCAACATTGAAATCTTCCCCCACCATAGCCTCTATTCTGATCATTGTTGGGGGCCCTCACCTTCCTGCATAAACTTGCAACTGAAGAGGCAGCTAGAGTTCCTATTTTGACTTTAGATGCATGGTGGCTACAAAGGGCCAGGATATAGACCATGCATTTTGGGCAGTAAGGCTGCCATGGGGCAAACCACAAGGAGACTTGGCCTGGTAAGCAGACCTGCTTAGGCTGACAAGGTAGAGGGGAGCATGCCAAAAAGCAGTCCGCACCTGGAAGAGACTGCACAGACACAGAAACTTTCCAGAAGCTGTCTGTTTCCTAGAGATTCCAGAGCTTAGGTCTGAGTTTTTGTAGCCATCTTCTCCAAAGTTGCATCCAGGCAGCAGACACCATTCTCAGGCTTCTGTCTGGAGTCCAACACCCTGGCCAAGCCCTGCTCTCTGAAGCCATGACAAAAAAATCAGTCCTTGTTCTTCATAGCCACTGGCACCTGGCCAGGCCCTGCCTGGGGAAGCTGCACCACCCAGGCAAGCCCTGAAATTGGCAGTGGCACAGCAAAACTTTCCCTTCAGAGCCATAACCCCACACCAGGCCTGATCTTGCTGAACTACGCTGCACAGGTTAGAACCACACTGTGCAGCCGCCCTATCTACCTGAGTTGGGTGGCCTGAGTCCTTGATTCTCTCCCTAGGTTCACCCAAGGAAGGCTTGTCTTTGGGAGTCCTTCAAACTCTCCTGACCCTGAGATACTATACCTTGCCTCCCAGCCTAATGGTAATGCCATCTGCGTTAGTGCCTCCTCATCCTGGTCTCCTAACACATTCTGATGCACACTTCGGCCAGCAGAGTCTGTGTTGTGGATGCGGTAAACAAATTCACATGGACTACTGAAGTCCTGTGGAGAAAGGGGATGGCATGGCCACTCTGAAAGAGAGAGCACCTTGGCCACTCTCTCGAGGGGGTAGCGAGTCAACCCTTGCTAGACAGGCTTTTATTGCTTTCCAGTTGCATTACATCAAAGAAGCTTCTCATTCATTATCCTTAGATTTATGTTAAGTGATTACTTTTTACAGGTAACAAAAAAGAAAAAAATGTTGCAAATGCTAGGGAACAATAAAAATGATTGATTTGGTTACATCTCATCCTTGGGATGACTTAGTACAGACTTTAGGGAGTGGCTTCAGAGATATACATTAAACATCTATAGTCTCAACTCAGGGTGAGGGAGTTTTAGCAAAAGCAAGTCTCATAGCAGCCTAGGTACAATGCATGCCTGATTCCCCATGGGAAAGCCAATCTGCAAACCTGGCTCCTGTGTGCCGCCTTGCCTTTGATTGGTTTTCTGAATCAATGCTGGGCTACATTTGCCACTGCCATGTGGATCGGTTCCCTGTACAGTCTCCTTTCATTTTGCTAGCCAATGCGGAGAAAGCATCTTCCCTCCTTCCTTAGGTCTCTTGGCCTGATCCCCTCTCCCTGCCCATTGAGTTTCTGTCCTGCACCTTTCTTCAGCCCACCATGATGATGATAATGATTTTTTTTTTTTTTGGTCTGAGCTCCAACTCCAAGCCTAGCTCTCCCAGACCTAGGTGGGCCTTGCTGCCTGAGCCCGATATTCTGAGCCCTGCCTCTCCAGCAGAGCAGGCCAAGAGAAAGAGCATCCTTATCCCCCCAGTGCTGTGACACACTGTTAGGTACCTCTAAGAGGAAAAGTTGTAGTGAGTATCCATCCACTGCAGTGAACAGGTTGCCTGCTTATGGTTACCTGTGAGGTTTCCAAGAGTGCTGCTAGCCACTAACCAACATTATAAGAAATTTTAAAGCTTCCTCTCTCTGGGACTCCACAACTAAAGTGCACTCAATCTGCCGTTGGCCCTTGATTCCAGGTGCTCTGCTCCCTCAGAATGGCCCACCTTTGCTCCTGAACTGAAATTTCCCTTTTCCAAGCTGCCTTTTATAGAATAAGTGCCTTAGAAAATAGTATGTCATCCTGGCTCTTCTATAATTGCACATAAGAATGAACACTTTTTTGTTGTTGTTTTGCACATTTGTGTTTCTGTAAAATGACTGTTAATACCTTTTGTTTACTTTTCTCATTGCCTTAAAACTGTACATTATTATTAATGGGTGGGGTAGGGGAGAGCAGTGGGGGAAAATTGGGACAACTGTAATGGAACAATAAAAAATATGGAAAATATACATTACGAACAATACCCCCTTTTTTATTAATGTGGGCAAATACTTTTCCCAGTATTTTGTCTTGTTCTTGAACCTTTTGAATACTCTTAAACACCTGAAAGTTTTAAAATTATTGTGATGCTGAATTTGAATATCTTTTACAGTCTGTGCTTTTTATATTTTAATTAAGAAATCCTTTACTAACCTCAATTTATATAAGATAGTCTTTTGTTCTGTGCTTTAAGTCCTACTTTTCACAGAAGGTACTCCACCTGAAATTTGTTTCCATATACAGTTTAGTGTAGAGAGTCCCATTGTACTCTGTTTTTCATATTGATCATCTGTTGCACAGCAGCATTTAAAATTTCCACTCTTTCCTATGATCTATTGTGACAACACTGACATGAAATGGATTTTAATGTATGCATGGATCTAACTTTAGACCCTGTACAATAGGGTCATTCCTCTATATCTGTGCTATACCACACTGTGTTATAAAAAAAAAAACTACCATCTGCTTTAGGACTAGTATCTCCATTCTTTTACAGAAATGTTTTTATACTTTTCATATTTCACAACCCTGTACTCTTTTATATTCATCTTGGAAATAGCTTGTCCAATTGCATGAAATAGCCTATTGGGGTTTTGTTTGAAATTGCTTTGAATTTATAGGTTATTTGGGGGAGCCTCTATTATTGGGGAGTCTCTACTAATAACAAATTTTCTTGTCCATGAAAACAGTGTATTTTACCATATATCTGGGGATTTTTGTTTACCTATGTTTCACTGACATTTTTATAATTTTCTCAGTTTTACCCTGATGTTTCTAGGTATGGTTTTCTTTGAATCTATCTTGCTTGAGGTCTATAGGATTTGGTATCTTAAGCCAGTTGTGAAAAATTCTAGGCTATTATTTCTTTGTATAGTGAATTTTAAATAAATAAAACAAAAAATCTTGGTTCCATTTTTGTAAAACATAAGACGCTTTCTATTGTCTCCAAAATTGTTAATTTTATGTTATATTTGGAGGATTAAAAAAGGAGCATGCTAGTGGACTCTTTAGAAGGGACAGAAAGTAATCTTTTATTTCCTTTATTTAAAATGGAGTTATGACCATAAAATTCCCATTTAGATAGTTTATACCCTCTTAGCATAGGTGATTAATAACTTTGACAAAAGAAGTAGAGTTTAACCCAAGGTGGCTGGAGTATGGGAGGGATGATGGAGGTATCAAGAGTAGGAAGACACAGTGCATGATCAGGTGGGTAGGGGAGGAATATAACCCAGATGGGAAAACAGGAGTGCTAGGAGAAAGATTCAGAATCAAGAAGGAGGAAGCAGTACAGGTCAGAAGACTAGAGCGGGAGGGCCTTGGTTTTTAGAGGAGGAAATGTTTTTCTGTTGAGAACAGGGACCTCTAAAGTCTGCAAAAGGGGGAAGGAGAAGACTGGGGAACCACTTAAGGTTAATGGTTGACATGGGACGGTGGTGAAATATTAAGTGAAAAATATATTAATGGGTAATTTCATTTTTAAAAATAGGTGTGACTGAGTTTGTGAGCAGGTATGTGATGGTGAATGTGCAGGCATATTTGTATATAATTGGATGGGCAAACACCATACTGTGACCAAGATGTATATAGTATCTGGTTGTTTTTCCACCTTGACCATATCATCACTTCTATGATGAGGCACAACTTAGCTGTTTTTCAAGAAGTTAAGTTGTGGAAACAGAGTGGGAGACCACTTTAAAGTAAATGGAGTGAAAAATAAATAAACAAAACTACTAAAAAGAACTTCCTGTCCCTCTTTCCCCATATTTCTCCTCTTCTTTGCTTTTCTGATATGTGGCAAATATGATAATTAGACATGGTCAAGAAGGGCCCTAGTCCTGAGCCCTATATTTTGAAGGTCTCTGTTTGCCCTCCTCGTTTGCTAAAAGTCTACAGGAATGAAGGGGTGAGATTCCAGGTCCACCATGTCTGGGAAGACATCATGCCTGGGAAAAGAAAACACCAGAACCTTTCTAGGCACCTTTATAAGAAGTATTCTCTATCCTGCTCAGTAAGAGCCAAGCTGCAGTTCTCTGTTAGCTGCATGTACCACCTCCTGCAAAAGGATTGTTATGTTCAGTGCCTAACCTTGTCCATAACCATTTTCCTCTCTGGCATTCTTGAGTACCTGGCAGCCAACATCCTAGAGCTGGTGAACAAGGAGGCCCACAACCACCAGAAGATACACATCACCTCAGGGCATATAAAGAGAGCTGTGGACACCAACCTGCACTTCAGCTACCTCTTTGTGAATAACACCTACACTTGAGTTGATGGGATTCCCTTATTCAGGAAGATGAGTGACCCAGTGATGGTGTGTGAGTCCCAGACCCTGGTGACCACATCACCAAACTCATCTAGTCCTCCAAATTTCCCATAGGTGAGAGAGGCCTAGTTGAGAATCTAGCAGGAAGTGCATGGGTGCCACAAGTGTCCAGTCTAGGTAAGGACTCATCAGGAAATTCATGAGAGGAGGATGCAGCCATTCTAGGGCACATGTCAGAAGATGGTGCATGTGTGGAAGGTGCAGTCACCTATGGGCTGATAGATTCAAAGGTGCATGGGAAAAGGGAGAACACAGCTTAGAAAAGGCTTTGTCAGAAGTTACATGAGTGGAGGAAATATCCAGTCTGTGGTAAGACCTGGAAGGCCATGCATGGTGGAGGGAAAATATAGCCTGGAGGAAAACTTTGGGCTATGCATAGTACCAATGCAGTGAAGTACCCATCAACAGGAGCATTCATGGGGCTATAGCCAACCCATGAGATGACCTTGTAAGAAGTCCTTGAGTGGAGGGTGCAGATAATCTTGGGTTAAGTCTGACAGGAAGTGCAAGGGAGGAAGGAGTATTCTGACTACAGGAGGTCTTGGTAAGATCAAAATGGTAGGTGACCACCCACCCTAGGGGTAAACATAGAATGAGGTGCACAGAAAAATGTAGCATCTGGTCCATGGGAGGACCAGACAGGAGGTGCATGGGTTCGATAAGAACCATTCTAGGGGCAAGTCATGTAATATGGCACAAGTGGAGGATTCGGGAAGCCAGGAAGAGTATTAAGCAAGAGGTACAAAGATGGAGGTTACAGACAAGCTATGGGAGTATCTGACAAGAATTGTATGGCTGGTAGGAGCACTCAGCCTATGGGAGTACTCAGCAGCTGGATATGAGTAGTAGGCTGTAATGACTTAACTGGTTTTTATTTTTGTGCAACTGATGATTTGGCATCGTAGAGTCATTGGGTTATGCTAACAGTGCAAAGTTGTTTACATGTCCATTATCCCAGTTTCTTCTTGAGCATAGAGAAATCTTACATACCCTCCAACAACAAGCTTCAATATGTTTTGCTTCTTGCCCGATAAGGGTTGTCCTCACCTTGCTGCTTCTGATGAGTATAATAATAAAGGCCCCAGTTCCTCTTTCTCTCTGTCTCTGCTTCTCTGTGTGCGACATGCCATGCCTCCCATCCTCTGGGGAAACTGTGAGTAGTAAACTCTTCTTTGAATGTCAGTTGGCTCCATGCCTGTTATCTTAGCATATACAACTAACACAAATCTTGGGTACATTTTAAAACAGTTGGTGTGGTGGGCAAGGTAGTTGGGTTACAGATGGAGATGACATGCCTCTTGGTTTGCTAACCGAATCCAACAGACAGAAAATACTGTGTAAAAAGGTCCTGTTGGTTGTCGGCCACCTTGTGCTTAAGTGGCCATTGCATTATATTGCATCCATCTTATATTGTCTTGGTTCTCCAATCAAAATTATAGCAGAGATCAAAAAGCTGAGTTCTCTGTGAAGATCTGTCAGACTTAGGAAGCTATAGTATAGGCAAAGTGATCCTCAATTGGCAACGTAAATGTTTACAATGCACCAAATCTGGTGAGCTCTCCAGGAGAGCATAGTAGAGTTGGCAATTGTACTATGTGAAGGGTTTCCCAAAGAAAGAGGAAGTGGTTACAACTCTCCTAATACAAGTGAGTCTGATCCACTGAACATCCACTAGGGCTAAAGTCCATGGGGCTCCTCAGCTTAAAGTGACTCCCTTCCTTATATGTGCTAAGCACATTGGCTTGTCTCTTCTACTAGCTGGAAACTACCCACCTAGATATCCTTATACTGAAAGGACCTGTTAATTACTGATGTGTCCTATGTTCTATTCTTTGCATAGAGACCACGGTTCCCTGCAAATATTGTGTTGTTCACAAAGTCCTCCATTGTTGTCTGTCTTGCTGCTATGTTGTACTCTATCCTCACATCCTGTGGGTTATAAGAGTATGTATTCTTAGAGACCCTTGGCAAAATATTTAATGAAAAATATAAGAATATGAAACATTGGGTTCCAGTATCTCCAAACACTCTTTGATGAAGTGCTCAATTTAATTAATACTTGTAAAATGCCACAATAATGCTCTTGAGTGTTCCTCAGCCCCACAGTGTATCAGCACCCCAAGACCTTTGACTTTAGGAAAAAAGTATAAGAGTAAATCAGCCCCTGGTTGGTGGGACTCAGTGGATTGAGCATGGCCTGTGAACCAAAGGGTCACTTGTTCAATTCTTAGTCAGGGCATGTGCCTGGGTTGCAGGCCAGGTCCCTGGTAGGGAGCGTGTGAGAGGCAACCACACATTGATGTTTCTCTCCCTCTCTTCCTCTCTATGTAAAAATAAATAAATAAAGTCTTAAAAAAAGAATAAACAGGTAGTGCAGCAATTGCCCTCTTGTAGGAGGAACTCAACTCCATTGAGGTTGACACTAAATACACAATGGGTAAAAACTATGGAGAGTGAACAGGAAAGAAACAGAGAGAGAGAGAGAGAGAGACAGACAGAGAGACAGAGAAACAGAGACAGAGAGACTGACTGACTTGAAATTTTCCCAAGCTAGAAATAAAAACCATATTAAAAGACTTAGCCCAGAGAGCTCATATGGGCATCTAAGGATTTTTACTACTAGCTCCATGCTCTGGCTTATGGTCTAAGAAATGAGGCAGTTAATAGGAATAGCCTGACATCCCTAAATACATGCTTTACTCAGGGAGCATCAAGTTCTCTGAGATGAGTTTTTACACAGGGTTGCACTCCTCCCTGTACACTCTGGCTAGACTCACAGCTGTACTCAGCACACCTGCAAAACAGATTAATGTGGTACTGATGAGCCAGATCAGAGCACACCCCAGAAAAATGCTATGCCCTATGCTGATTGAGGCCCTTCTATCATTACATGGGATATTTTTGGCCTGGGAATGGGCTTACCCTAACATAGCCATGATCACTGCTAAGGTTGATGCTAGATGTCAAAGAGTACAGGATGCCAGAACATTATTACATGAAATTGGCATGGTTCAGTGGTTTAGTATTTTGTAGCAAACCTAGATCCTACAGATAAATGAAGCCATTTTAAACCCAGAGTCTTCCCTCCTTGACCCATAATCCAAGGAACTTTTCCTAAAGGGGACTCCACCAAACTATAAATATGTCCTTCTTTCTATGAATAGCTTAGCTACACAGTTAGGGAAGCCCTAGAAGGAATAGACATATAGTTGGCTTGAGAGCAACTCACCCAACAATAAATATGTTTTAGTTTATCAGAGCCAGCCATTGGCTTGACTGTCTAGATGTTTTCCCCCTACACCCCCTAACTCCTGAGCTTCTCCCTCAGAGGCTCTCACATAAATCTCTTTGGGAGAACTCCAGGAAATGGAAGTTTTATGGACCTCATGGCAGCACAACCATTTCAAAAACTCAAACTATGCCAGGGGGAATTTCTTAATTTAGGACTTTTTTTCTAAGGCACAGCCAGGCTCTGCTGAGGCACTGCAAGGGCTCTCAAACATCATCCCTGGACAAACCTATATATTGGCAAGCTAAGACATGCGCATCCCTCAAGAAGAAATCTCAGACCAATCTATCTATTAATTCCAACAATTAAAAAACCTGCTATATACAAGTATCTTTGGCACTCAGGCAAGAAGGAGTGAGTCCTTTCATTGGATTAGGGCAAGCCCCACTCAGCCAGGGGCAGACACTGTGTCCTAATGCCTCCTGCCCGGTCCTGACCTTTAATGACAATCCCATGACCCCCTCCCCTAGGGTCATGGTGACTCCCTGAAGCTTGTTCCACTACCTAGGGAAAATTGCATATAAGCTACTCTGATGGTCCACTGGAGCCTGCAAAATAACCAACTTTTCCTGGCCCTTTAGGTATTGGGACACGGATCACAGTTATTCTGGGTAACTCTTCTCTTTTCAAAAAATATGGCAACCCATGTAAAATCTAGGTCATATCAGTTCACCCCATTAAGGGCATAATTTGCAGATCTATGAAATTAATTAAATTACCAGTGCTGGTAGCCCCTCTGTCTCTTGTCCATTTAATTATAGGCATGGGTATTATTTGGGGGCATCTCTTAAATTGTAATGAACTAAAATAGGTATGACTTGCTCAGTGGGAGCCCATGGACCTCTTATTAAGGTTGTCAGTATGCCTCAATACAAGCTACAACAAGGTATGGCACATTATTTTGTTATCTCTTAAAAGCTGGCAGTGTGGTTCCTACTGTCTTGCCTTTTAATAACCCTATATAACCAGAGCTAACAGTAGACAAGAATGACACCTAACTGTAGATCATTGCCATCTCAGGGCAGTTCTGCCCATCAAGGCATTGTTTCCGAATATTATCAAGGGTATTGATAATATTCAGTATGCACCCGGTACTTTCTTTGCATGGCAGACAGGAAGACTAACATGTCATCATACTAGAGGAACTGGGTGGGCAATGCAAAGGGAGCAAAGAAGAACATGACACCATCAGTGCAGTAGAGTAACTGGGCAGGGTGTCAACAGGGCAAGGAAGATAACTGACTGTCCATCAGTCCATTGACTTATCCTGGCAGTGAATATGAATGCTACCTGTCCCATGAGGGCAGCGGAATAACAAAGAAGGGCATGTGTATGAACACGGCAAAGGGAAGGAATCACATGCTATCAGTGCCTTGCAGTATCTTGGCAGAAAATGTGGGGAAAGAAATGGAGCTTACACAATCAGGGTATGGGTGTAATTGAACAGAACGTGTGAATTGGGAAAAGAAAGGAGTTCTGCCCACTGTGTACAGTGCTGTTAGGGCAGGGGAATGTGAACAAGGCAAAGAGGAGGAGCACTGCTCCAGGATTAGAGTGCTAGAACTAGACAAGGCTGTGAACTGGGAAGGGGAAGGCCCAATCTTTCAGTCCAGTTGAATAACTGGGAATGTGTAGGAATTATAGACACCATGAGTCAGCAGTGAAACTGCACATGGTATTTGATCAGTGTAAGAGTATCCCTGCCCCATCAGTGAGGTAGTTTAACTAGAGAGGTGATGTGAATGGTATAAAGAGAGGGATGCTGCACCATAAGAACAGTGCTTTCCTTGGTGGGGAAGTGAATTGGGCAAAAATAAAAAAGATTCCTACAGTATGACTTTATCCCTACATTATCAGTAATGTTGAATGGAAAGGTAACAGGAATGGTGCAGAGAAGAACAGCCCAGCATCATCAGTGTAGTGGTAGAAGTTTGCAGGGCATGTGAAAGGAGACCTTGAGGATCCTCTCACCCTGAGTACCAGGAAAGGATGGAGCATGGTATATGAACAAGGCCATGACAAGGGGGACCACACATCAGCACAGTGGTTACTTAGGCAGGGTTGAAAATGTAACCAACAGGACTCATGCACCAACAGTGCAGTGGTGGTACAATAATCAGAAAGGAGAAACAAACCACATGAGCAAGAGCAGCCTCACTTCATCAGTTTGGTTGTAATGGATGTAAAAAAAAAAAGGAGCAAAGATGATCCCTACATATCACCTAATGGAGTAACAATACAGGGAAGCTGAGAAGGACAAAAGTTGGAACACTTCCCCATCAGTGCATTAGTATAACTGGAAAGGTGATGTGAATACAGTGAAGGAAGGATTTGCACCCCATGAGTGCAGTGAAGTAACTAGACAGTTGATACAAACTAGACAAATAATGAGGACCCCAAAACACCAGTCCATTGGTGTAGCCGGAGAAAAGATATAAAAATGACAATTAGGAGAAGCCTCAAGCCACACATGCAGTGCTGGAACAAGAATGGGATATGAACTGCATAGCAGGAGCAGCTTGCATCATCTCTTGTGGATGTGGATGTAGAGGGGGAATGTGAAAAGGGCACAGGAAAGAAAGTGCATCATCAGTGATCTATGTACCTGGGAATAGAGAGTGAATGGGATAAACAGTAAGACCCTTGTATCACCACTACAGCTGTGCAAATGGAAAGTTGCTCAGGACATAGTGAAGAAGAACCTCCCCAAACCATGGGAACAGTCAGGAATTCATCAGTGCCAAGATGGTAATTCCCACATCATCAGTTTAAGGCTATCACTGAGACATGTATGGGAATGGGACAAGGAGCAGGAGCCCTCCTTCATCATTGGAGTGGTGTGACTGCATAATAATTTGGACTTTGAACCTTAAAGTAGTAGCTTACTGTGCTTAAGAGGTGAACAGTGCAAAGAGGTGGAGCCCTACTACATCATTGGAATGGTACCTGGACAGGGGACATGAACAGGACACTCATGAGTAAGCTAATGCCAGCAGCGCAGTGGTATTGGTGGACAGGGCATGTGATGGGGCAAAGACAGGAACCCTTCACCATCAGTACAGATCAGTATGGTAGGGTGATCAGACAGTGGATGTGGACATGACAGGGAGAAGGAACACCAAACTAACAGGGCAGCGGGAAAACTGGACAGGGCATATGAATGGGGTAAAAAGCCAGTTTGCCTTCAAGATAGCATTATTTATAGTCCCAGTGTCCTAAACCTTCCATCTGCAGTAGATGAATCTGCTTTCCAGAACCTGAGGTGACCTTTCAGACACTGCTCAGCTAGTTGGTGGAAAGCCGATTCTCCTGCAGTCTCATTCAAAGCCTATCATGTGTCTCGCAACATATATCACTGAGCACTGTGAAAGCAGAGGCCCTAAATCTGCAGACACTCTAATTGCCCAAGATAACTACCTTGATAGAGATAGGCATGATGGTTACACTTGGGAACATGTTCTAACTAATGTGGAAACCAGGTCAGTGACCCAAATCCAGCCCAAGTGAGAGTGACTAAAAGTCGTCATGGGTGACTATCTGGCAGCCTTGACAAACTGAGTTCCAGCAGCAAAGGGAAGGGCTCACAGAGGGACCCCTGCTGCAGCTGGAATCTTATTGACATTTCTACAGCCACAGCCAGGAAATCAATGGACTGTGAACACTGAATTATCCTCTTACCCAGGACCCAATGCCCTCAGGCCTCACTGCAGGATGTTAGCTCAGTGACTTGCAGGGATGTACACCGTTCCAGGCTGCTTCTCCTTCAGCCCTGGGAATGCAGAGTCTTCCTTGAGTTCAAGGTTTTGGACCTGACTTTTGAAAGAAGTACTGTGTTCACCATGGAGCCATCTAGTCAGTCAGCTGTCTCTCTCCCTGTATGGCTGTGCTACTTTACAT
Source organism: Artibeus jamaicensis (assembly GCF_021234435.1). Lineage (NCBI taxonomy): Eukaryota > Metazoa > Chordata > Mammalia > Chiroptera > Phyllostomidae > Artibeus > Artibeus jamaicensis. Next base: position 370,900 of record NW_026522028.1, on the reverse strand, counting down.
GCACCAAAGGTAAAATACACTGAAAAAGAGAAGCCAAATCAATTTTGATGGGTAGAAACTCTAAATTTCTTGACAAAATTTAACAGGTAGGTGTGTTGTGCTCAAGGGAGAAAGGAGAGGAAGTGAGTTTGAGAGATAAGTTTGAGAAGTGTGAGCATGATTCAGTAGGCCACCTGCAAGAGCTGTGCAGTTCCTGCACTGCACAGAGTACCTAGGAACTCGGTGGGGGTGTAGGGTGGTGACAGCCTGGTCCATGTCTTCTCCAACGTGCAAACCTCCCATGCTGTGTGTGCTGGAGGGAGCATTGCTTTGTGAGTCCTCTTCTCACAGGGGGACATTTTCCATGGGGTGGGGTAGGAGCTTTTCCAGTTCATTCTCCTAGAGAGAGTACCTTCTCACTCACTCCCATGGGACAAAGTGTTAAGAGGATGCTTTTCTAGAACTATTCCTGCTCTGGGGAGCCCAGCACTGATAGATACGTTTTCTAGGTCTCTTATGCAAAGACCGCAGTAATACACATGTTTCCTTCCTCTGCCAACAACACGGTGCAGGGACAAGTGCACTGAATAATGGCAAGTTGCTGGAGGTCTTTCCCTGCTCTCTGTGAGCAGCCATCCTGGTAGCCACAGCTCTGTGCAGGGGCCACACTCGGCCACATCCTCCAAAGCCAGGAGTGCTGGCCCATGTGTACGTCCCAGGGTGGAAAGTCAGTCACACTCTATGCAACTTCAAACCACTGCTCTTCCCAGCCCACTGATGTCCAGGGGCAAATTCGTCATGACAGGCAGTGCTTTTCAGAACCAGTACTGTCTTCAGGCCTGAAAGTCCTCAGGAACATAAACAAAATCCAGACCATAAAATACCACTTCTTTAGAGAGAAGTTTATCTCACACCTGTCTATGTTTCATAAGGCCTCCACTGTCTTCCTTCCAGTGATTTGTGTTGCTTCTTCCTCCACACTCTCACCCTAGAATTCAGTTCCATTAAATGTCTAAGTACAGATACAATGAATTCATACTACAGAAACAGTTTCACAGGACTTTGGATATTATAGGAGGAACTATCACAGATCAGGACCTGTTGGAAAACCTGTAATTTCCCAGGTAACTTTCATTCATATATACATTCATTCTACAAACATTTCTTTAGTATAAACTATGCTAAGACACTGTTGGAGGCAGAGGTGAGAAATGTATATTGTAGGTAGGGAGTTAGAAATTAATAAAGAACTCAGTGCTTCCATCATAATCATTGCTATAAATTAGAGAAATGAAGTTTTAAAATCTCAACAAAATGAAATACCGTTAAATGTTTTTCTGCACAGTCACTCTTTGCAAATGTATGTTATTAGTGGACATTTGGTGGGGAGGGATTATCTAACCAAATAATTTTTTAAAATATTTTATTTATTTATCTTTAGAGGGGAAGGGAAGGAGAAAGGGAGAGAAACATCAATGCATGGTTGCCTCTCATGCGTCCCCCGCTGGGAACTGGCTTGCAACCCAGGCATGTGCCCTGACTGGGAAGCGAACCGCAATCTTTTGGTTCGCAGGCCCACGCTCAATCCACTGAGCTACACCAGCCAGGGCACCAAATAATTTTTTAAAAGATATTTTAGGGCCCTGGCTGGTGTAGCTCAGTGGATTGAGTTCAGGGTTGCAAACCAAAGCATTGCTGGTTTGATTCCCAGTCAGGGCACATGACTGGGTTGCAGGCCATATTCCCAGTATGGGGTGTGCTAGAGGCAACCACACATTGATGTTTCACTCCCTCTTTTTCTCCCTTCCTTCCCCATCTCTCTAAAACAAATAAATAAATCTTTTTAAAAAAGAATTTTTAGAAAACAAAATAGGTTATAATTTGAATTATTAAAATTTGCAGTTTTTAAACCATATTTAAGGTAATTATTCAGACTTAATTCCTACATTTATTTGATTTACACACTGACCTTCAAAACTTCCACTTCGGAAATTTACTTTTGATTAATTTCTTTGAATTTTGATAAATTTTTTGGAAAGGGTGTAATCTTCCCCATCCATATATATTGAAATGAGTTCTATGGCTTTCACATGTGACTTAATATAGAATGATTTAGTCTCACACAGCCCTTTGCCTTTAACATTATATACTGTTCCTTTTTCTTATGATTTTTTTCATTTAGTTATTTTTCAAGTACAGTTTTCTATTTCTCAAATCCCAGCCCACCCTGCCCCATGATCCCCACCTCCCTCCCATTTCCACCCCCCCCCCTAGTTCTTGTCCCTGTGTCCTTCCAATTTGTTCCTCCAAATCCCTCCCCCTTTTTCCCCTTAAATTCCCTTCCCTCTCCCCTCTGGTCACTGTCTCCTTGTTCTCTATTTCAGTGTTTTTGTTTTTATTCTGTTTGCTTGTTTGTTTTATTGTTTAGCTTCCTGTCAAAGGTGAGATCATATGGTATTTTTCTTTCAACACCTGGCCTATTTCACTCAGCATAATGCTTTCCAGTTCCATCCATGTTGTTGCAAAGGGTAGGAGCTCCTTCTTTCTCTCTGCTGCATAGAATTCCATTGTGTATATGTACCACAATTTTTGATCCATTCATTTACTGATGGGCACCTAGGTTGCTTCCAACTCTTGGCTATTGTAAATTGTGCTGCTATGAACATTGTGGTGCATAGGTTCTTTGAAATTGCTGTTTTAGGGTTCTTAGGATATAATCCTAGCAGTGGAATTGCTGGGTCAAAAGGCAGGTCGATTTTTATTTTTCTGAGAAAATCCCTTACTGTTTTCCATAATGGTTCTACCAGTCTGCAATCCCACCAACAGCAAACTAAGGTCACCTTTTCCCCACAACCTCTCCAACATTTGTTGTTTTGTTTATGATAGCCATCCTGACTGGTGTAAAGTGGTATCTCATTGTGGTTTTAATTTGCATCTCTCTGATAGCTAACGATATTGAGCATCTCTTCATGTGTTTCTGAATGTTCTGTATGTCCACCTTGGAGAAGTGTCTGTTCAAGTCCTTAGCCCATTTTTTAATTGGGTTAATTGTCTTATTAGACTGGAGTCATGTAAGTTTTTGTATATCTTGGAGATTAAACCTTTGTCTGAGGTATCATTGGCAAATATGTTTTCCCATACAGTTGGTTGTCTTTTAATTTAGTACTGTTTTCTTTAGCCACGCAAAAGCTTTTTATTTTGATGAGATCCCATTTGTTTATTTTTTCCTTTATATTAATTGCTCTAGGGGACATATCAGTAAAAATGTTGCTGTGTGAAATATCTGAGATTTTCCTGCCAATGTTCTCCTCTATGACTTTAATGGTTTCAAGGCTTATATTTAAGTATTTTATCCACCTTGAATTTATTTTGGTGTATGGAGTAAGTTGGTGTTCAAGTTTTATTTTTTTGCATATAGCTGTCTAGTTCTCCTAACACCATTTGTTGAAGAGGCTATTATTACTCCATTTTATGTTACTGCCCCCTTTGTTGAATATTAATTGACTGTAAAGAGTTGGGTTGATTTCTGGGCTCTCTGTTCTGTTCCATTGGTCTATGTGCCTGTTTTTATGCCAGTACCAGGCTGTTTTGATTACAGTGGCCTTGTAATACAGTTTGATATCAGGTATTGTGATCCCTCCTACTTTGTTCTTCTTTCTCAAAACAGCACTTTCTATTCGGGCTCGTTTATGATTCCATATAAATTTTTGAAGTGTTTGTTTTATGTCTGTGAAATATGCCATTGGTACTTTAGTAGGTATTGCATTGAATCTGTAAATTGCTTTGGGTAGTATGGACATTTTGATAATGTTAATTCTTCCAGTCCATGAACAAGGTATATGTTTCCATTTGTTTGTATCTTCCTTAATTTCTTTCTTCAATGCTGTGTAGTTTTCTTCATATAGGTCTTTTACCTCCTTAGTTAGGTTTATTCCCAGATATTTTATTTTTGTTTTTGCTATAGCAAATGGGATTTTTTCCCTTGATTTCTGCTTCTGCTGATTCATTGTTGGTATACAAAAATACTTTTGATTTCTGGATATTGACTTTGTAACCCACTGTTTTGCCAAATTCATTAATTAGTTTGAGCAGTTTTTTTGGTAGAGTGTATAGGATTTTCCATGTACACTATCATGTCATCTGCAAACAGTGAAAGTTTTGTTTCCTCCTTTCCAATTTGGATGCCTTTTATTTCCTTTTCTTGCCTGATCACTGTGGCTAAAACTTCCAATAGTATATTGAATAGGAGTGGTGAAAGTAGACATTCTTGTCTTGTTCCTGATCTTAGTGGAAAAGCTTTTAGTTTTGCCCATTGAGTATGATGTTGACTGTAGGTCTCTCATAAATGGCCTTTATGATATTGAGGAATTCTACCTCTATTCCCACTTTGCTGGGTGTTTTTATCATAAATGGGTGTTGTACTTTATCAAAAGTTTTTTCCGCATCTATTGATATGATCGTGTGGTTTTTGTCTTTGCTTTTGTTTATGTGATGTATTACATTTACTGATTTGCAAATATTAAACCATCCTTGCATTCTTAGGATGAATCCCACTTGGTCATGGTGTATAATCTTTTTGATATATTGTTGGATGCAATTTGCCAATATTTTGTTGAGTATTTTAGCATCTATGTTCATCAGCAATATTGGCTTGAAGTTTTCTTTCTTTGTTGTGTCTCTATCTGGTTTTGGAATTAGGATGATGCTGGCTTCATAAAAAGAATTTGGGAGTTTTCCATCCTTCTGGATTTTCTGGAATAGTCTGTGAAGAATAGGGGTTAGCTCTTCCTTAAATGCTTTGTAGAATTCTCCTGTGAGACCATCTGGTCCTGGGCTTTTGTGTGATGGGAGTTTTTTGATTACTGCTTCAATTTCTTTTGCTGTTATTGGTGTGTTCAGATTTTCTGTTTCTTTTTCATTGAGTTTTGGAAGATTATATTTTTTTTAGAAATGTGTCCGTTTCCTCTAGGTTTTCAAATTTCTTGGCATACAGTTCTTCATAGTAATTGCTTACAATCCTTTCTATTTCTATGGTATCTGTTGTAATATCTCCCCTTTCATTTCTGATTGTGTTTATTTGGGTCCACTCTCTTCTTTTCTTGATGAGCCTACTTAAAGGCTTGTCTATTTTGTTCATCTTCTCAAAGAACCAACTCCTGGATCCATTATTCCTCAGAATTGTGCTTTTAGTCTCTATGTCATTTAGTTCTGCTCTGATCTTGGTTATTTCCTTCCTTCTGCTTGCTTTGGGCTGTCTTCGTTGTTGTTCCTCGAGATCTTGCAGACGTATGGTTAGGTTGTTTGTTTGAAATGTTTCTATATTCTTTAGGTAGGCCTGTATTGCTATAAACTTCCCTCTCAGGACTGCCTTTGCTTTGTCCCATAGTTTTGGGTTGTTGTGAGTTCATTTTCATTTGTTTCCAGAAACATTTTGATTTCTTCTCTAATTTCATTCTTGACTCAGTCGTTGTTTAATAGAATACCATTCAGTCTCCATGAGTTTGGGTGCTTTGGGTTTTTCCTTTGGGGTTGGTTTCCAATTTCAGTCCCTTGTGGTCAGACAAGATGCTTGGTATGATTTCAATTTTCTTGAATTTGTTGAGGCTCGTTTTGTGTCCTATCATGTGGTCTATCTTTGAAAATGTTCCATGTGTATTTAGCTTCTTTGGGATGAAGGGCTCTCTCTCTCTCTCTCTCTCTCTCTCTCTCTCTCTCTCTATATATATATATATATATATATATATATATATATATATATCTGATATATCTGATATATATATATCAGTTAAGTCCATTTCATCTAGGGTGTTGTTTAATGCCACAATATCTTTGTTGATAATTTGTTTGGAAGATCTGTTCATTTTTTATAGTGGGGTGTTAAAATCCCCTACTGTAATTGTGTTGCTGTCAATATCTTTCTTGAAGTCCTCTAAGATTTTCTTTATATATTTAGGTGCTCCTATGTTGGGTGCATATATATTTATGATGTTAATGTCTTCTTGGTGGATTCTTCCCTTGAGTATTATGAAATGACCTTTTGGGTCTCTTTATGGCTCTTTTTTTGAAGTCTATTTTGTCTGATATGAGAATTGCTACCCCAGCTTTTTTTTCTTGTCCATTTGCTTGGATAATTTGTTTCCAGCCTTTCACTTTTAGTCTGTGATGGTCTTTTGTCCTGAGGTGGGTCTCTTGTAGACAGCATATGTGTGGATCATGCTTTCTTATCCATTGAGCTATTCTGTGTCTTTTGATTGGAGCATTTAATCCATTTACATTTAAGGTTATTATTGATAGGTACTTATTCATTGCCTTTTTTGTACCTGTGTTCCTCTCTGTCTCTCTCTTTTCCTTCCTTTCCTTAAAGCAGTCCTTTTAGTATTTCTTTTAGGACTGGTTCGGTGGAGGCATATTCTTTTAGACTCCTTTTGTCTTGGAAACTCTTTATTTGGCCTTCTATCTTGATTGAGAGCCTTACTGTGTAAAGTAGCCTTGGTTGTAGGCCTCTGGTTCTCATTACTTGGAATATTTCTTGCCATTCTCTTCTTGCTTGAAGTGTTTCCATTGAGAAGTCAGTAGCTAACCTTATTGGGGCTTCCTTGTATGTTCCTTCTTTTTTCTCCCTTGCTGCCTTTAAGATTCTCTCTCTCTCTTGGAATTTTGCCATTTTAATGATGATGTGTCTTGAAGTGGGCCTCCTTGGGTTCCTCTTGAATGGGACTCTGTGTGATTCCTGGATTTGTGTTACTTTTTCTCTCATCAAATTAGGGAAATTTTCTCTCATTACTCTTTCAAATATGTTTTCTATCCCTTCTTCTTCTTCTTCTTCTTCTTCTTCTTCTTCTTCTTCTTCTTCTTCTTCTTCTTCTTCTTCTTCTTCTGGTATTCCTATTATTCGGATATTATTACGTTTCATATTGTCTTGCATTTCTCTTAATCCCTCTTCATTCTTTCTGAGCCTCTTTTCATTTTCTTGCTCTTTCTGTGAATTGTTTTCTACTTTGGCCTCCAACTCACTAATCCCATTCTGCACCTCATCAATTCTACTTTTGAAACTTTCTACTGTCTTCTTCAATTCGGAAATTGTATTCTTCATTTCCTCTTGTCCCTTGCTGATATTTTCTATTTCCTTTTTCATGTTGATGTAGTTTGTGGTGAGATCATTGTAGCTACCCTGTAGTTTCTGGTAGCTCATTGTGAGCTCTTTGAACTTTGTGATAACCAGTGCTTTGAATTCAATATCTGATAGTTGATTAGCCTCTATTTAATCTAACATTCTTTCTGAAACTTCTGCTTTTTCTTTCATTTGGGGATTGTTTCTTTGTCTTCCCATTGTTTGTGAGACTCTTCTTGTTAGCCTCGGCTTCTAAAGTTGATCTGTTTTGACTCCCAGGGTTTATGGTGTGAACTTCTGTCGTATAATACCTGTGAATTTCAGTGGTGCAGACTCCTTCAGGTATCTTGATGTTTTCTGTCTCCACCTATTCCGTTTTTCGTGTGTGTGTTATCAGTTGGAGGGGGAGGCAAAGTGGTTTATGACAGCAGAAGAGTATTTTATGATATTTACAGTCACAGCCAGTATAGAGGAGTTAGGTGATCTTTAGGCTATATATAGTGTTAACTGTATTCTTCAGGCCAACTTGCCACTTTTATGAAAGGATGGACAAAAGATAAGCCTCTCGTTGGGGAGAAAAGGATTGTGAGTTGGAATTAGAAAGCAGTGAGGTTGCAGACAGTCAGATTTTGAGGTAAGGTAAGAGTAAGGAATAGTAAATAGGTGTAGTGTGTAATCAAATAGAGTTAACTACTCCAGTAATAGAATTCAGGAACTTGTAAAGTGGGCTAAGTTCTAGTAGATTTGTTATGAAGTATTTACAGTTATATAGAATAGCTGTTATTTACATTTTTAGTAGAGCAACAATCATATGACCGTCTCTATGAGATCTGTCTAAATAGGGGGTGTAGAGCTTCAGGTAGTGTGCTAAAGGAAAACAAGAGGCATAAAGTATAGAAAATTAGAATATATTGTGGAGGAAAGAACAGAGGAAACCTGTCTAATAATACAATAAAACCAGCCAAGACTAAGAAGTCTATATATAAGGAGGAGGAATACAAAGATACTATTAGAATATATAAGAAGTGAGAATGATGAAAAAAATAACACAGGTATGCAGCAACTTGTGGCTTCTCTGCTATAGCAAAGCGAACTTTGTCTCTCTGTCTCTATTGTTGAGTTGCCCTCTTCTTGAGTCCCACTCTGCTCTTTCAGCATTTCCCAGTTGTTTGTGTCTCTTCTGGCTAAAAGAAAACAAAGCAACAAACAAACAAAAGAAAACAACACAAAGAAAAGGCAGGAGAAGGGAGGAGAAAGCGATAAGGTTTGGAAGAAGAGAAGAACTAAAACAGGAAAAAAAGAAAAAAGAGGATCAAACTATTGAAAGATATAGCAATAGTAAAATTAAAGATCTTTAAGAATACTAAAACCCCCCCCAAAACCAAAAACCCCAAACAACCCCCCCAAAACAACAAAAAAAAGCCTTCCCTTGTTGGTTTTAAACTGTCCAAACCGGTTTTTCTGGTTGCAGCAGGACCTCTCTGTGGGCTGGGTTGCCAGCGTGTGCCAGCCAGGCTACCAGACTGGGATGCGGGCGCCAGGGCACCCGCCAGACTGCATGGGCCCCTTGGTCTCTGGCTCCTTATTTCCTCTCTGCAAGGCTGGGTGGGATGCAAGCCAAGCCATCCCAGGAGAACATCTCAGTCCACTTTCAAAACAACAATAACAACAACAACAACAAACCTCTCCCGACAGCCTGCCTCTCAGCCCAGCCCAATCTCCAGCCAGACCGGTGACAACAATTCGCCCCCTTTCAAATCTCCCAGGCTGATGACTACAGAGTCAGAAGACAGACACGGCCCTTTGTTCTTGTTTCTCTCTGTGTAAACTCAGGCAAACAGGCCTCTGCCTGGCACTGCCCAGTTGGGGAGAGAGAAAGCTGCTCACCCGCTGGTCCCCGCGCGGGTCGCCTACCGCCACTGAGTGTCCCGGCTCCTGTAGGTGACTCCTCTGGCGCACAGGCCCACTGCGACACCACCAGCGGCAGCACTGGGCAGCTGAGTCCGGGCTCAGGTGGATGACTTCTCTGGCACCAGTTCCAGGCCCGCCACAAGGGCAACGGCAGCAGCACCGGAATACCCAGCCCCGGGCGCTGTCCCCACCGGGGCTCCTGTCTCCACTCAACTCCCCGATAGTCACTAACCTGCCACTGACTGGACCCTAAATGTCTGTCACAATTTCATAAATGCTGTGGATCTGTTAGTTGATTGCGCTATTTCTCAGTAGCTCTGCCAGGATTTTCACCCACATGTATGGGAGCTGGAATCCACTCCATCCTACTGGGTCGCCATCTTCCTTCCTCTATATGCTGTTCCTTTGTAGCCTATTACTCTGTGACACTCAGGAAAAGTCTGATTTTGTATGTCTGTGAAATTTTTTTCTTCCCTGCAAATCTTTAGCATTCTTTATTTCTGAAATCCAAAATGTTAACCATCTACCTTCATATTTTGGACACTTTTTGTTAATTTTGTTTTGACCATCACAAAGCCTTTTAATCTGATATTCATGTTTTTCTTCAGCTCAAGAAAACTTTATTCCCTTATCTAAATATCGCTTTCTTCCTTTTGTTCAGGAATTTTCTTTCAAGCATTCCTGTAATGTACATATTGGACTCCATTCTCCGTCTTTAGTATCCATCTGTTTTTCTTGGGCTGCTATTGCATAGCTTTTAGGATAAAAGTGCTTATCCATTGAATAGTCCCATGCATACTATAAAGATAGAGCCATGGTACAATATCCCTGAGTGAAATTTTCTGCCTTCCTTCATTTTTTTTTTTTTTTAGTGGATAAATGATTTCCTAAAAAGTATGACTCCTTCAAGTACAGTTTATCTCCTGGGAACAGCCTCTGCACCCATCATCAGTTTTTGTCATCGGCAGCCATCTTTCCCTCCCTTCTAATGTACCATTCCAGCAAAACTGTGAAAGTCATTAAAAAAGGTAAAGTTTTCTAGTCTTCTTTTTTCATAGGGCTATGGGGCACCAACCTTATTTCTTTCAATAGGAAGCTTTCAATAGGAAGTCGTCTCTGATGGAGATGACCACCAATAAAGCTGCTGGAAGGATTAAAGAGTTAATACAAGTAAAATGCTCAGGACAGAGTCTGACACCTGATGGGTGCTCTGCATTCCCAGAGACTGGATTGCCCACCCCACCTGATGGCACACTTTGTGGGGTACCCTTGATAACTGTGAAGCCAGAAAATTCAGGAGTGCCTCACAGAGGTCATGGCTTTGGCCTTTGGAGTGAGTGCCAAACCACCTGGGCCTCATCCCCACTGAGTCTCTTACTGTCTCTATGGCCCTGGGGGAGTTAATTCCCCTGCCTGGGCTTTTACGTCTGGAGGTTACAAGCACATCTCCTCTACAAGCCAGAGTTCTCATTCTCAAGTTTCTGAGGGTCTGTATACCCAGCCATGGGAATTACCATGTATCCATCAAAATGGCTGACATCCAAAATGCTGAGGACAGTCCACAATTTTACTCCACAGTCAGGTACCTTCACCCCACCCAGGCAGATGAGCGGAGGCTCTTGCAGACAGTACTGGAAGAAGGCCCCATTGAAGCCATGATCACTTGGGTCACAAACTATGTGAATGGTGCAGCAGCCAAATATCAATCATGAAGTTCAGGTATCCATGCAAGTGTGGTGGGGGAGCAGGTCTCATCATAGGCAGGCTTGCAAGACATCCAGGCCTGGTGGTGGTGCAAGAACCCAGGGGCCATCAGGCTGCTACAGAGACACGGCAGTTGTACACCCACCTCATGTAAGGCCTTTCCTGATACTTAATAAATTAATAGATTTTATTCTTTTGAATATCGGGAGGTTTACAGATAAATTGAGTAGAAAGTAGAGTTTCCATATACCCACCTCACAGTTGTTCAAAATGATGACCAAGTATTGATACATTATTGCTAAATCCATACTTTTCATTAAGATTCACTCTGTGTGTTGTGAATTCTATGGTTTTTTAAAAATGTATAATGACATGTATCCACCATTATAATATCATACAGAATAGTTTTACTTCCCTAAAAATCCTTACTGCTCTGCTTATTCAACCCTACCCTGCCCCTTCCCTGGCTGAACTTTTCACTGTCTCCATAGTTTCTCTTTCCCCCAATGTCATATAATTGGAATCATACAGTATATAGACTTTTCAGATTGTATTTTTTCACTTAGTAATATGCATTTAAGGTTCCCGTGTGGGTTTTCATATCTTGATAGTTCACTTTCTTTTATCACTGAATAATATTCTATTATAAGGACATATAATTTGTTTAAGCATTTGTTTGTTGACGGTCATCTTGATTACTTCCAAGTTCTGGCAATTATGAATAGAACTTTCACAAACATTCATGTGCAGGTTTTGGTATGGATACATATTTTCAAATTATTTGGCTATGTACATAGGAGCACAATTGCTGAATCATATGATATGATTAAGAGTATGTAAGAAACTGACACACTGAGTTTCAGAGTGGTTGTTCTATTTTGCATTCCTACAGCGATGAATGAGACTTTCCATTGTTCCATGTCCTCTCTGGGATTTGATGTCATCAGTATTCTGGATTTCAGCCATTTTCATGGGTATGTAGTTATATATCATTATTATTGTAGTTGGCAGTCCCTAATGGCTAATGATGATGGGCATCATGTCATGTGTTTACTCACTATCTGTACATTTTCTTTGGTGAGATATCCGTTCATAGCCCTTACCCATTTTTTAAAATATATTTTATTAATTATGCCATTACAGTTGTTCTATTTCCCCCTTCATTCCTCTCCACCCCTGCACAACCCCCTTTAGTTTATGACCATGTGTTCTAAGTTCTTTAGATTCTATATTTCCCATACTATTCTTGCCCTCCCCCTATCTATTTTCCATCTACCATCTATGCGACTTATTTTCTATACCTTCTCCTTCTCCCACTCCCCTGTTGCTAACCCTCCTTGAGATCTTCATTTCTATGTTTCCACTCCTGATCTAGCTGTCCTTTTAGTTTGCTTTTGTTTTAGGTGTGGTTGTTAATAACTGTGAGTTTGCTGTCCTTTCACTGTTCATATTGTTTATCTTCTTTTTCTTAGGTAAGTCCCTTTAACATTTCATGTAATAAGGGCTTGGTGATGATGAACTCCTTAAATTTGACCTTATCTGAGAAGCACTTTATCTGCCCTTCCATTCTAAATGAAAGTTTTGCTGGATAGAGCAATCTTGGTTGTAGGTCTTTGGTTTTCATGACTTGGAATACTTCTTTCCAGCCCCTTCTTGCCTGTAAGGTCTCTTTTGAGAAATGCGCTGACAGTCTGATGGGCACTCCTTTGTAGGTGACTATCCCCTTATCTCTTGCTGCTTCTAGGATTCTCTCTTTCATTTTAATTTTGGCTAATGTAATTATGATATGCCTTGGTGTGTTCCTCCTTGGGTCCAACTTCTTTGGGACTCTCTGAGCTTCCTGGATTTCCTGGAAGTCTATTTCCTTTGCCAGATTAGGAAAGTTCTCCTTTATTATTTGTTCAAATAACTTTTTCCACTTGTTGCTCTTCCTCTTCCCCTTCTGGTACCCCCATAATTCAGATGTTGGAACATTTAAAGATGTCCTGGAGGTTCTTTAGCCTCTCCTCATTTTTTTGAATTCTTGTTTCTTCATCCTTTTCTGTTTGGTCATTTTTTCCCTCCTTCTGGCCCACTCCTTTGATTTGAGTCCCAGTTTCCTTTCCATTACTATTGGTTTCCTGTGTATTCCCATTCATTTCAATTAGTTTAGCCTTCATATGTTTCTCTAATTTGTGGCTAAAATCAACCAGTTCTGTGAGCATCCTGATCAACAGTGTTTTGAACTGTGCATCTGAAAGTTTAGCTATTTATTCGTTGCTTAGATTTATCGGCTCTGGGGCTCTGAGTTGTTCTTGAGCCATGTTTTGATCTGTTCGTGCCTGTTGCATATGAGGAGCGGAGCCTTGGGTGTTCACCAGGGTGGGGCCACCCAGGTCGCTGGTTTGTGATGCTGTATGTGGGGGTGGGGTCAGAGAGGGACAATAGTTTTCCTTTTGCTGCTTCTTGCTGCTGGGGCCTGTGTGGTCCATCTCCCTGTTAGCTCCTTCACTGGTTTATCTGTGTGTGAATGTGTGACCGTGGTCGGCCCTCAGTGAGTCCACTGCCTTGCACCTTCAGTGGGTCTGCCCGGTTCTCCACACCTGGGATCCACCCACGGCTGCTGGCGCACCTGGGTCACATGCCTGGGTCAGTCTGGTGGATGTTTCCTGCCTGACCCTGCTCTGCTGCTGGCTCTGCCCCTGTTACCAGTAAGGCTGAAGGGTTTGTTGTTGTCAGACTTCTGTGTAGTTCAATTTTCTGTGGTTTGGATGCATTTTTGTTGCTAAAACTTTGTTGTTTTTAAACTTGGTTGTGCGAGAAGGTGCAGTGCTTCCACCTACGCCTCCATGTTGGCAGAAGTCTTTACCCATTTTTTAGGGCTTTTTTTTGTTTTGTTTTCTTATTGCTCAGTTATATATATTTTTTATTTCAGCAAATAATTTTTTAAATTTTTTATTGATTATGCTGTTACAGTTGTTCTATTCCCCCCTTCATTCCCCTCCACCCTACCCCCCCATCCCCACCATTACCCCCCTTTAGTTTATGACCATGTGTCTCATGTCCTTTAGATTCTATATTTCCCATGCTATTCTTGCCCCCCATCTATTTTCTATCTACTGTCTATGCTACTTATTTTCTGTACCTTCTCCCCCCTTCTCCTCTTCCCACTCCCCTGTTGCTAACCCTCCTTGAGATCTTCATTTCTATGTTTCCACTCCTGATCTAGCTGTCCTTTTAGTTTGCTTTTGTTTTAGGTGTGGTTATTAATACCTGTGAGTTTGCTGTCCTTTCACTGTTCATTTTTTTATCTTCTTTTTCTTAGGTAAGTCCCTCTAACATTTCATATAATAAGGGCTTGGTGATGATGAACTCCTTGAGTTTGATCTTATCTGAGAAGCACTTTATCTGTCCTTCCATTCTAAATGAAAGTTTTGCTGGATAGAGCAATCTCGGTTGTAGGTCTTTGGATTTCATGACTTGGAATACCTCTTTCCAGCCCCTTCTTGCCTGTAAGGTCTCTTTGAGAAATCCACTGACAGTCTGATGGGGACTCCTTTGTAGGTGACTATCCCCTTAGCTCTTGCTGCTTCTAGGATTCTCTCCTTCATTTTAATTTTGGCTAATGTAATGATGATGTGCCTTGGTGTGTTTCTTCTTGGGTCCAACTTCTTTGGGACTCTCTGAGCTTCCTGGATTTCCTGGAAGTCTATTTCCTTTGCCAGATTGGGGAAATTCTCCTTTATTATTTGTTCAAATAAGTTTTCCACTGGTGGCTGTGCCTTTCCCCCTTCTGGTACCCCATATAATTTGGATGTTGGAGTGTTTAAAGATGTCCTGGAGGTTCCTAAGCCTCTCCTCATTTTTTTGAATTCTTGCTTCTTCACTCTTTTCTGTTTGGCCATTATTTGCTTTCTTCTGGTCCACTTCATTGATTTGAGTCCCAGTTTCCTTTTCATTGCTATTGGTTTCTTGTGCAATTCCATTCATTTCAATTAGTTTCGCCTTCATATATTTGTCTAATTTGTGGGTATAATCAACCAGTTCTGTGAGGATCCTGATCACCAGTGTTTTAAACTGTGTGTTTGAGAGTTTTACTATTTCTTCATTGCTTAGATTTATAGGCTCTGGGGCTTTGAGATCTTCTTGAGCCATTTTTGGTCTGTTCACATCCTTTAAGTGCAAGCAGAGGAGCCTTGGACTCCGAGGTCGCTGGGTTGTGATGCTGTATGTGGAGACGTGGTCAGAGCAGGGAAATGGCGGCACCCTCTGCTGTTTTGTGACGCTGGGTGAGGAGCAGAGCTTTAGGTGGTTCACCAGGGCCGGGCCACTCAGAGTCGCTTGGTTATGACACTGTATGTGGAGGTGGGGTCAGAACAGGGAAATGGCGGCACCCTCCCTGCAGCTTGCTGAGGGAACCCGCTGGGTCCCTGTCCAATCGCCCACTCCCTCGCTTGTCTATGCGTGCACACAGTCAACCCGCAGCCCTGCTCCCTTGCTGTTTCCCCGTGGTTGCTGGCTTGGTCGCTAGCTCGGTCGCTCACTAGGTCCAGCCCTGTGCCTGGATTCCGTGAGCCTGAGTCTGTCTGATCGAGTTTTCCTGTGGAACCCTGCTCCACCAGCTGCTGGTTTCGCCCCTTACCGGTCAGACTGAAGAATTTGTTGTTAACAGACTTCCGAAAAGTTCAGTTTTCTGTGTTCTGGCTGTGTTTTCTGTTGCTAATATTTAATTGTCTCTAAACTTGGTTGTGTGAGAAGGCACGGCATATCCACCTATGCCTCCGTGTTGGTGGAAGTAGCAAATCTGCTCAGTTAAATTTTGGATACAAGTTTTTTTTTATCAGGTATGTGTTATGAATATATTTTCTCCCAATGCATGGCTTGTATTTTCATTCTTTTGGCTGTGGCTGTTTGTTTAAAGATTTTATTTATGTATTTATTTATTTATTTTTAGAGAGGGGGAGAGAGGGAAAAGAGAGGGAGAAAAACATCCATGTGCAAGAGATATATCCATCAGTTGCCCGTCACACACCCCCAACTAAGGACCTGGTCTGCAACTCAGGGGATGTGAATGGAACCAGCAACCTTTTTGTTCTCAGTCCAACACTCAGCCCACTGAGGCACACCAGCCAGGGCAATTCTCTTAGCTGTGGCTCTTTAAAAACAGCTTTATTGAGGGAACATTGATATATGAAGAACTGCATGTATATAATTTTATGAGTTTGGTTATATGCAAAGAGCTCTGCTACCATCATCACAGTTGAGGAAATAGACATATGCAACACCTCAGAATTTCCTTGTGTCACTTTTTGTTAAAGTCATAGCTAAGCATTTATTTTTAGTTGAGGATAATGTAAATAGTATTGTGTTTTTAATTTCAAATTTAATTGTTTATTGTTGGTGTTTAGGAAAGCAGTTGACTTATATATTAACTTTGTATCCTGAAACCTTACTATAGTCACTTTACAGTTCCAGGAGTTTTTTTTGTTCATTCTTTGGGATTTTCTATACAGAAAATTATGTCTTTTGCAAACAAAGGCAGATTTATTTCTTCCTTCCAAATCTGTGTACCTTAATGATGTTATTTTTTAGCATTAAGAATGCCTTTTCGTCTCATTCTAGCATTTACTATGACTTCCAGTGCAATGATGAATAGGAGTAGCAAAAGCAGACATCCTTGCCTTGCTCTTGATCTTTGTAAGAAAACATCTCATTTCTCAGCACTAAGTGTCATGTTAGTGGTAGGTTTTTATAGATGATGTGTTTAAAACTAAGGCAGTTCTCTTCTATTAGTTTTCTGAGTTTTTATCATAAATGATTGATAAATTTTGTTAAATGCTTTTTATGCATCTATTCGTGTGATATATATTTTTCTTTATTTAGCCTGTTGATATGATGGATTATTTTAATTGATTATCAAATATTGAACCAGCCTTGTGTACCATGAATAAATCCCACTTGGCCATGGTGTATTCCTCTTTTTATACATTGTTGGATTTGATTTGCTAATATTTTGTTGACAAATTTTACATCTACATTCACAAAAGATATTGGTCAATAGTTTTGTCCTTTCTTGTAATATCTTTGTCTGCTTTTGGTATTTGGGGTAATTCTGGCCTTAGAATAAGTTAACAAATATTTCCTGTTTCTGTTTTCTGAAAGGGATTTTAGAGAATTGATACAATATAATTTTTTCCTTAAATGCTTGTTAGAATTCACCAGTGAAAGCATCTGGGCTTGGTGTTTTCTGTTTGAGGAGGTTATTAATTATTGATTCAATTTCTTTGACATGTATATGTAAATATTCAGATACATGTTTCTCTGTGTGAGTTTTGGTGAATTGTGGCTTTCAAGAAATTTGTCAATCTCACCTAGGCTATCAAATTTGTGAGCATAGAGTTGTTCATAATATTTAATTATCCTTTTAATGTCTATGAGATCAGTAATAATGTCACCTCTTTCATTTCTAATACTAGTAATTTCTGTCATGTTTTCCTTCTTAGTCAATCTGGCTAGAGGTTTACTAACTTTATTAACTTTGTAAAAGAACATACTTTTTGTTTAATTGTCTCTACTGTTTTACTATATTAATTTTCATTGATTGCAGCCCTGATTTATTGTTTGTTTTTTTCCTGCTTATTTTGTATTTGATTTGCTTTTTTATAGTATTAAGAAGGAAGCTTACATTATTAATTTTATATCTTTATTTTTTCTGATATATGTATTCAGTGCTGGAAATTACCCTTATGCACCACTTTCATTGCATCCCATACATTTTGATCAGTTGAATTTTCTTTTTTTAATTGAAATATTTTCATTTCTCCTGAGTCTTTTTCTTTGACCCATGTGTAATTTAGAAGTGTGTCATTTCATCTTCCAATATTGTTGTTACTCCTGTCTGGTAACTGTCAGTTTGTTATTAATTTCAATATCTCTGGTTGTATTTTGCTTGCTTGTTGTTGATTAGTATTCTGGAGCAATTTATACAATAGTTTCTTTTAATTATCAACTAGAGACACTTTAAAGTCAATACCACCCAAACCCCCCACATATGATAGTGTTCATTTAAAATGCATTTGTGTGTGTACATGTGCACATGCATGTGTGTGAATAACATATCCGATCAATAGCAACTACCAACAGAAGTATATTGTTTAGAGCTCTGAGTCTGCAATTAGGATGGTTAATTTCAAATTCTCAATTTGATTTTCAAAGTGGGTGATCTTAAACAAATTATTTCAGCACTCTTAGACCCAGATTCCTAACCATTTATATAGAAATAATAAAAGCACCTAATATAAACAATTTTTGTAAGATTAGAAGAATTAATTCATGTGAAGGATGTAGGACTATGCTTGGCATAGTAGTAAACAGCAGTTATTGCTATAATTTTAATGACTACTCTTTGTAATTATTGAAAGGCAAATACAGTCACACGAAATGATTGCGTTTTCCTGAGAATCAACTGCAAAACTGCTTCTTCCTCTGGGTCTCTCTATTGTCCAAAAATCTTGGTGGTAAATGTCAAATAAATAGAAATTACACAACAAAGGCAGAGCAGAGCAAGAGAGCAGGAGAGGGAGAGAGAGAAGCTTTCCCTTCAATTCTGATTTGTAAATACCACAGGAAGAGAGGAGAAAAACTGGAGTTCACACTCAGGGACCTGCACCGATCCGTGTCTGCAGCCCGGTCTCCCCCTGTGATTTTCTGACCTCTGGACATTGATGTTCCTCCTGCTTTTGGCTCTGATTTGTTCTACAAGGCAGAGCGACTGTGTCACATCCATTAAAACAGGTTCCCAAGTCCACAGCTGTGACTTCCTCAAGGTCCCTGAAGTCTATGCAATGCTTTTAAATTTCATGGTAAATGTCAGTTTTCATCAGCTCAAATGTCCACATGACATGACTTAAAGATATGCAATCACCTCCTTACCAGATACTTCTAATTAGACAGAGGTCTTGGGTGGGAAGGCAGCCCTTAACTACTTCTGAGGTGATCAGGAGAAATCACACCTGATTATACACTGTGCATTGGCTTCAGGAAGCTCAGAGCGAGCATTTACCACCACATGGCTTCTGGGAGGCAGGTAGGTTCCTTTTCCTGAAAGAGGCTTCATCTCCCTCCACTCAACTTCTTCAAGTCCCCTCCTTCCTCTTTATTTCAGGGTGTGCAGATGGCCAGTAACCTTGCTTTGCATTATAAGCGGACCACCAACCAAGCTGAGAGCCTATGCTGCACAGTCCTAGAGATACTCAATAGTCAAAACCAAGAGGAGACACACAGGTGTCAGGCAGCTTGAATAGGAAATTGTTTAGGAAATGTCACAAGGACAGGCATTATGCTTAAAGGTATGGACCCTGAGAAAGAAGATGCCTACAATAAGAAGGGCTCCTGGTGACTAACCGGGCTAAAATGGAAGAAACGAGAGCAGCCATTTCTACACAGGGGTCTCTCACACAAACTGCATGTCAGGGAGAAGCCTAAACTAAGCTGCTGCCTCAGGCACTGAACTGCCTGACTACACCGTGTTCCTGCCCTCTGAGCCAGCCTTTATAAAGCAGTTCTCGGAGTCCTATTTCAATCAAGAAGATTTTTGCTTTCTCCATCCAATCAGCTGTGCAAATATATCCCCATCCTCACTGGCCAATCAGAGTAGCTCCATTCTAACCCATCAGGACAATGCATTTTTTTTTATACATTATGAGGATTTGAGCCCTCATTTTCATAAGGACAAATTATTTAGGGACCAGGGATAGGAATTTCTCTCACACAAACTGTATATAAGTCAGCTCCCCTCTGGCTCTGGAAGTGCACTTTCATTTTCCATGAGACTGAAGACTGCATCACTGGAGCTGAAACACAGAAACACTGAAGACATCTCACCAGACCTGAGTGCACAGATGCAGGAGCAGACAAGAGTGCACTGGACTAGACTGGATCAAGTAGAGCAGACCAGAGTTGTGCTGGTGGTACAGGACTCTAACTAAACATGACTGGGCAGAACATGAGCACCATTAACAGTGGAATGAATGACTAGTATTTGTATGTGTTTGCATTGCACTGCTGGTCTGCGGGGTACACCATACAAATTGGGTTTGGTTGCTAATGGGCAAAACACACCCTGAAATGTGTAAAATAATTAAGAGGAAACTGTAGCAAAACAGTTAAACCATGAAAGCAGGAAGAAAACAAAACAAGAAACTCACTTCTGTGTAAAATAATCCATTAAATACCCCCCTTCCCTATTTTGGTTGTCAATTGGTTACAATTATAAAAGGAGAAAATAAACAGTTCTCTGTGGTTTTTGATAGCTGCCATACAGTGAGATTGATCCTGTTGGAATCATAAAACAATGCCAAATCACATGAGCACTGGTTCAAAACACCCCACATTGCACCATTTATTAGAATACACCATTTTATAGTTTTCTTAATACAGAGCTTATGTATACTGTTATATTTATACCAAAGTATTTTAATTTGGGGGTGCTTATATAATGTTTTAATTTCAAATTCTACCTTATCACTGGTATATAGGATCATAGTTGACTTTGCATACAAGTTATTCACAACATAACAATGTTTTGGTCGATGATACACTCACTACCTATATCCTGGTGGTGCCATAAGATTATAATGGAGCTGAAATGTCACTAGAGACACTGTAGACATCCTGATGTCATAGCACAATATATTACTCATGTGTTTGTGCTAATGCTGGTATAAACAAACCTTCTGAGTTGCCTGTCATATAAAAGTATAGCACATACAATTATGTGTAGCACATACTAGTTGATAATAATAATAATAATAATAATAATAATAATAATTGATTGCTACTCATTTAGCTATTTACTATGCCAAACTTTTTAGTGCTATTTTGGAATGTATTATTTCTACTTATTAAAAAATCTTTGCTGTAAAACAGTGTGGTGTAATTATTATGCAGGCAACAGCCTCATACACTCATTTACCAGGTCTCTTGATCACATACATCATTTTCTCTTGTACTTGGTTTAATCTCTTATTGTCTTATGCAGTAGAGTGCTGTGCAGCCTTGTAGCCTAGGAGCGATTTTCAACCTTCTTCATCTTGTGGCACACATAAACTAGTTACTAAAATTCTGCAGCACACCAAAAATATAGTGTATTTTTGGCTGACCTCACAAAAATTGTTATAATTTTGATTCATTCACATAGGATGGCTATTGTTATATTGGCTGTTGTCATTTTTTAAATCTGACAGTCTAAAGGAAGAGAGGCCAGTGCCCCTGACTAAATAGTCAGGTATTGCATGCTTTAAAAATTCTTGTGGCACACCAGCTGAAAACCGCTCCTATATCATATAGCCTAGGTGTATAATAGACTGTACCATCTAGGTTTGTATAATTATCCCTATGATTTTGGCACAATGAAATGGCTTAACCACACATTTATCAGAATGTATCTTCATTGTTAAGTGAGGATAATGATAATATATTATTAACGTTGTATCCTGCAATCTTTATATAATTGTTTATTGGTTCCAGGATTTTTTTGGCTGACTTTTTTTTTGTATTTTCTACATAGACAATCATGCCATCTGCAAACAAATATTATTTCTTCTTTCCCAATATACATCCAATTTGTTTCCATTAATTGTCTTAATGCAGTAGGTAGGACTTCCAATACAATATTGAAAAGTGGTGAGGAGAGGACACATGATTTTTTGCCTTGTTCCTGATCTGTGTGGGAAAGTTTGAAGTTTCTCATGATAAGTGTGATGTTAGCTGTAGGTGTTTGGCGCATATTCTTTATCAACTTGAGCATGTTCCCTTCTATTCCTAGTTTATTGAAAGTTTCATCACAAATGGGGGTTGGCTTTTGTCACATGCTTTTTCTCCATCTATTGGGCATGGGCATGTGATTTTTCTTTTTTAACCTGTTGGTGTGATAGATTACATTAATTGGTTTTTTAATGGTGAAGCAGCCTTGCTTTTCTGCAATAAATCCTATTTGGTTGTGATGTATAATTCTATTTGTATCTTGTTGGATTCAGTTTGCTAATATGTTGAGGGCTTTTTGCATCAACATTTGTTAGAGATATGGTCTATAGTTGTTTTTTTTTTCTTGTAATGTCTTGCTCTGGTTTTGGTATTAGGCTAATGCTTCAATATGGAATAATTCAGGAAGGATTCATTCTGCATCTATATTCTGAAAGAGATTATAAAGAATTGGTATCATTTCATCCTTAAGTGTTTGGTAGAATTCACCAATGAATTCATGCAGGTCTAGCACTTCCTGTTTTAAAAGGGTACTAAATATCGATTCAATTTCTTTAATTGATAAAGGCCCATTTTAAGTTAACATTGTCATTCGGGGAGTTTTTACCACCCTGAACACACCCGATCTCATCTGATAGAGGACCATTCAGATTGCCTACTTCTTTTTGTGTGAGTTTTTGTAGATTGTACCTTTCAAGGAACAGGTCTCTTTCACCTAGGTTACCAAATTTGTGGGCACAAAGCTCCTTACAATATTCCTTATTTATCCTTTTAATGTACATAAGATCAACAGTGATGAATCCTCTTTCATTTCTGACATTAGTAATTTGGGCCTTCTATTTTATATATATATATATATATATATATATATATATATATATATATATATTTATCTTTAGAGGGGAAGGGAAGGAGAGAGGGAGAGAAACATCAATGTATGGTTGCCTTTCGTGCGTCCCCTCCTGGGAACTGGCCTGAAGGGAACTGGTCTGCAACCCAGGCATGTGCCCTGACTGGGAATCATACCGCAATTGTCTGGTTCGCAGGCCCACGCTCAATCCACTGAGCTACACCAGCCAGGTCCTAATTTTTCAATATATTTTATTGAGTATGCTGTTACGGTTTTCCCATTTTTTCTCCTCCTTATTCCCCTCCACCCTGTATTCCCCTCCCACCAATATTCCCCTCCTTAGTTCATGTCCATGGGCCATACATGTAAGTTTATTGGCTTCTCTATTTACTATACTATTCCTAATTTCCCCTTGTCTATTTTGTACCTACCATTTATGCTTTTTATTCCCTGTACCTTTTCCCTCATTCTCCTGCCTCCATCTCCCCACTGATAACCCTCCAAGTGATCTCCATTTCTGTGATTCTGCTTCTGTTCTAGCTGTTTACTTAGTTTATTTTTGTATTATTGTTGGTTTTTTAGGTTCTGTTGTTGATAGTTGTAAGTTTGTACTATTCATAGTTTTTATTTTCTTTTTCTTAGATAAGTCCCTTTAACATTTCATATTAGGGCTTTGTGATGATGAACTCTAACTTTAACTTATCTGGGAAGCAATTTATCTGCCCTTTCATTCTAAATGATAATGTTGCTGGATAGAGCAATCTTGGATGTAGATCCTTGCCTTTCATGACTTGGAATACTTCTTACCAACCCCTCCTTGCCTGCAAGGTTTCTTTTGAGAAATCAACTGATAGTCTGATGGGAACTCCTTTGTTAGTAACAGTCTCCTTTTGTCTTACTGCTTTTAAGATTCTCTCCATATCTTTAATCTTGGGTACTGTCATTATGATGTGCCTTGGTGTGTGCTTTCTTGGGTCCAAATTTTTTGGGACTCTGAGATTCCTGGACTTCCTGAAAGTACATTTCCTTTGCCATATTAGGGAAGAGCTCCTTCATTATTTTTTTCAAGTAAGTTTTCAATTTCTTGCTCTTCCTCTTCTCCTTCTGGCACCCCTATGATTCAGATGTTGGAATGTTTAAAGTTGTCCCAGAGGTTCCTCAGCCTGTCCTCAGTTTTTTTTTTTAATTCCTATTTCTTCATTGTATTCTGCTTTAACATTTATTTCTTCCGTCTACTCCAAACCATTGATTTGAGTCCAAGTTCCCTTCCTTTCACTGTTGGTTCCCTATACATTTGCTTTCATTTCACTTTTTACAGCCTTCACTCTTTCCTCTATTTTGTGACCATACTCAACCATTTCTGTGAGAATCCTGATTACCAGTGTTTTGAACTCTGCATCTGATAAGTTGGCTATCTCTTCATTGCTTAGTTGTATTTTTTCTGCAGCTTTCATCTGTTCTTTCATTTGGGCCATAGGTTTTTGTCTTGGTGTACCTGTTATGTAGTAAGGGGTGGAGCCTTAGGTATTTGTCAGGGTGGGACAACTTACTTGGCTGGGTTGTGGTGCTGTATGTGGGAGAGGGGTGGAAGAGGAAACAATGCTCCTTGCTTGGCTCTCAGCTTGCTTTTAGTCACTTCCTCTGCTACCCACAAGCAACTTGGGCCTTTCTGGTGCTGATTCCTGGATGGGTGGGTTTGTGTACATTCTAGGGCCCTGTGGGTCTCTCCAAACCCACCTGTGAGGCTGGGAGTTTCTCCTGCTACCTCAACCCCCACAGGTTTTTTCAACCAGAGCTTTTGAGGCTTTATTTCCTCATGGTGAAATCCTGGGTTGTGCGGTGTGTCTCACTCCCCAGTTATTCCTCCCGGTCTATCTGCACACAAATGTGGGACTACCCAGTCATCCAGCAGCTGGCTTGCCACAAGTGCTTTCCACCAGGCTGCTCTTCTCTGCACCTCCTACTGGTATGGATAAATGTTTCTTCTTTAACTCCTTGACTGTCAGACTTCCATACAGTTTGATTTTCTGGCAGTTCTGGTTATTTTTGTTTTTAAATTTGTTGTTGTTCTTCTTTTGGTTGTGCAAGGAGGCAAAGTTTATCTACCTACACCTCCATCTTGGTCAGAAGTCCTTTATTTATTTTTTTTAATTTGGTCTGGCTACCACCTTATCAATTTTATTGATCATTTCAAGGAACTAGCTTTTGGTTTCATTGATTATCTCTATTGATTTCATATTTTCAGTTTCATTAAGTTTTGCTCTTGATTTTTTAAAATTTTTATTGTTTCTTTTCTTTTGCCTAATTTAGATATAATTTTTTTGTTCTTTTTCTAGTTTCCTAAGGTGGAAACTTAGATTACTAATTTTTAATTTCTTCTTTTCAATATCTGCACTCAATGCCATATTTCCCCCTAAGTACTGTTATTGCTTAATCCCACACATTTGAAAAAGTTGTTCTTTCATTTTCATTGTCTAAAACACTTTCTCATTTCTCTTGTGATTTCTTCTTTGTCCCATGTTTTATTTAGATGTGTGTTGTTTATGTTCATATATTTGGGGGTTTTAGCTATTTTTCTCCTGTTGATTCTACTTTAATTTCATTGTGGAATGAAAGCAAATATGGTATAATTTCTATCCTTTTAATATTGGTAAGGTGAGTTTTATGGCCAAGAATGTAGTCTATCTTAGTGTATGTTACCTGTGAGCTTGGGGAAAATGTTAGATAAACTAGCCTATAGATGTTAATCTTATTCAGTTGATTTATAGTGTTGTTGAGTTTAACTATGTCCTTCCTTAATTTCTGCCTGCTGAATCTGTCTGTTTTTGATGGAGAGGTGTTGAAGTTTCTAATTATAATCATAGATTTATGTATTTCTTCTTGCAGTTCTATCATTTTTTTTGGCTTCAACTATTTTGATGCTCTGTTGTTAGGACTTACACATTAAAGATTGTTCTGTCTTCTTGGAGAAGAGACCCCTTTATCGTTATCAATGCCCCTCTTTATTTGTGATAACAGACCACGGTTTACTCTTTCTAAAATTAATATAGCAGTTCCCATTTTGTTCTGATTAGTGTTTTCACAGTATATCTTTCTCCATTCACTTCCTTTTGCTCTGGCTTTATTAAGATAAAGTTAACAAATAAAAATGTAAAATATTGTATATATTTAAGGTGTATAGAATGATGTCAACAAGATATTACAATAAATAGAAGGTACTCTGCTCATATTGTTCATATAGGAATAATAATTTGGCAGCTGTCCATGGACAAAAGTGATTTTTGGAGAGTTTTGGGATCTAGGTAGCAATTTGTGTAACCTAAGACCAAGGAGGGTCATTTGGAGAAGGTGGGCCCCTGTGAAGATGGCAGGCTTGCTGACTATGGTCCTGGTTACAGATCCAGAAGTAGCCCTGTCCCCCTGTAGACTTTGCTATAACCCTTTTGGCCTTGGTCCTGCCTCTAGCACAATCTGCCAAGGGAGCCCGGAGGAGTCATTCCTCAAGTAACAGGCCCACAGACCTTGGTACTGGCTGTGGGCCTTGAGGCAGCCTGTGACCCAGCACTATGCCTCATCAACCATAATATGGAAATAGTCCTGCCCTCACAGAGACACAGTGGGAGACATGCCCTTATGACCTCCTGGAAGCAGGCCCATGCATGTTGCTCCTTGAGTCATAAGGAGCCTTATATCTTGGCTCCAGCCCCTTTTAATCATGGTCCAAGAGCACTCCTGCTCACCTAGGGACCTGGTGAGAGACATGCCAGTCAGTGCTTCTGGAGGCAAGCCCACTCACCTCAGTCCAATTGTGGGGCCTGAGGTGGCCTTGTAACTCAGCTTCAGCATTATTCAGCAATGCAAAGTAATAGGTTTTCTACTAATTAACATATCAAAGAAAAAATGGTAGTAGAGAATTTTTTGTGTGTATTCAAGAAGTTAATTAAGATTTGTAAAATATAATCAGGCCCTTTGGAAAGATAAAGACATAATAAACTATATGTTAAACAACCCACTTCCAAGACAGTATTACAATAAAGACAGCTGTGATACATTTACACAGTGGAATACTACTTGGCTGTGAAAAGGAAGGAAACCTTACCCTTTGCAACAGCATGGATGGACCTGGAGAACATTATGCTAAGTGAAATAAGCCAGTCAGAGAAAGACAAATACCATATGATTGTGGTCATATGTGGAATTTAATGAACAAACAGAACTAATAAAGTAAAGTAGTGACAGACTCATAGATCAAGAGGAGGTTGAGAGCTGTCAGGAGTAGTGCCTAGGTGAGAGGGGGTGAAGGGATTGAGCAAAAAAGAAAAAAGGAAAAAAGACCTCATGGACATGGACAACAGTGTAGTGATTGCTTGGGAGAGGGGTTGGAGGGAAGTGGAGGAGTGTACAGTGGTGAACACACAATGCAGTGTACAGACAATGTGTGGCAGAATTGTGTACCTGAAACCTGTGTAATTTTGTTAACCAGTGTCACCCCAACAAATTTAATACAAAGGAAAATAAAAAAGATATAGTTACATCTCTTGGGGAAAATATGCAATCTTTAAGTAATAAGTTATATTTTTAAAAGTGTGTTAAAGGGAATTGATATAAAGTAGATCAAAACTGAATTTGTTTAAAAAAAAAAAAAGATGTGTAGCTCAAACTGCTGTTCAAACTACCCAGTGTCTAAGAGCTCACATCTTGGACATCCTGCTCACCTGTGATTTATGTGTCTTTCCTTAAATTAAACACCTCCAAACAAAAACTACAAATAAAAAGCTGTCAAGATAGCTATTCCAGTAGCATGACAGTGGGATTTGATCTTCTCTATGTGAAGTGTGTACACTTTCAGCTATGTGAGCTCTTTTAACTAGAGCAGTTTAAAACACCCTCACCTCATAGAATCCATTAGACATGAATTACATAGGCCTTCAATAATTTGACAACTGGGTTCTGTGTGAGGAAATGTCCCATGTCAAAGAAGAGTGACAGGGACAGGTTTTATAATGTAATGTTGGAGAAGAAATGTGGTTAACATGAATCTGCAGAACACATCCTCTGACAAAGTGCAAATTGCATCAAATTGTGGTAAACTCCATACAATGAATGGCAAAGGAAAATAAATGGAAAATTATAGCTTTGGTGCTTAACTGTATCCAATAGAAACCACCATTCTTTTTAGAAGGAGCTATTTAGTCAAGCAGTTTCTAAAGCTATAATTTTCTTCTTGTTTTCTTTGGTACCTTAACATAAGATCCTCTGGAAAATAAACTAAAGGGAATTTTAGAGAGAAAGTAGGTAAGTTTTCCAGTGAGAAAAACTTCAAGTTCTCTGTAAACTTAATAAAATAAAGCACATGTTTCTATCCTCTCTAAAAGATATTTGATTTGAATCTTTTCTACTTTTATTAAAATCCTATATGATATTTGGCATCTCTGTGTAGGTCTGATTATGTGAGGTTCACAGTTTAGAATGATTTCTTTATTTCCAAATACGTTATCTACAGTTCAAGAAGCTGAGTAGAATTAGTGCTTCAGTAAACTAAGATTTCCCTGGATGAGTGTAACAAAAAGCATAGACTTAAGTATAATTTAACCAATTATACTTAAGTATAATTTAACCAAAGAGCATAGACTTAAATATAATATAATCAATTTATAACCAATTGGTTATAAATTATAACCAATTATAATTTAACCAATTTTTATCTAAAATTCAACTGTTTATAAAAATATTGGATGCATATTATTAATTTTTCCTGGGTTACCTTTGTGCCTTTCATCAGTTGTGCCCCCTCCTCCCATGGATACACCAGATGTACACATGGAGTAATTTCCTCTGAAAGAGATATAGAAATTGTCTGAGTAACTCCTATTCATTGGGTAACTCAGAAAGTACCTGTATTGGATAGAGTAGGAAAGGCTGAGACAAATGCTCACTATAAACCCCACCACACTCAGGACTGCCATGTAATTGGGAGGGAACCCAAACTCCCAGGTTCTCCCTGAGAAGCAAATGATTTGGATCCCACATCTAGCACTCTAACTTGTAAGACTCCTACCCTAGGGATGGGCTCTCAAAACACATAGTTCTGAAAGCCAATGAGGTTTGTGTCCATGAGACCCACAAGAGTATGGCAGATGAAGAATCAATTTTTAATAGTCAGGAGCAATTCTTAATAGCACTCACCATGGTCATCTATCCATGGAACAGTGCAGAGGAAGCAGGCAAAAATACCCATTTTGCAGTCTTTCCCTAAAGGAGTTTATCTGCATACTTTTAAACTGCTGCCTGAAGATCAAGCTTCTAATTTAGCATGCAGCTACGGTACAGTTATAATCTTCCTCAGGGACCACTGAAGCTAATAGTCACCTCCTCTGCCTTCTCCCTTCAGCCCACCCTAAGTCAGCAATAACTCCTTGGAAAGCACTTATATACATGTCTGCACCCCACCTTTTGCACCTGCTGCCCAAGAGATGAGTCCCTGGACCACCTGGCTCTGATAGTCAACATGGCTTGCATTTACGAGTCCCACAGAATTGTAACCAATAAAGACACAGCTCTTAATGGGTGCTGGAGCATCCCTGTGTGGCTGTAAACCCAGGTGATGCACAGAAGGAGAAGGCAAAAATGCTTATCTTCCAGTTTCTCCCTGTAAGGGGCTTAACTATATACATTCAAGCTTCTGCCTGAAGGTCCTGTGTTTTTTTAATAATTATTTTATTATTGTTCAATTACAGTTGTCTGCATTGTCCCCCAACCACTCCCTCTGGCCCACCCCAGCAAACCTCCCTCCTTCCTTTGCTTTCATCCTTCCCCTTGGTTTTGTCCAAAGTTTCTAATCATCCTGCATTGGTCTCGAACAGTTTTGGTTTAATCAGCCTTGATTATTTGAACATTGATAATTTTACTAATATATGACCCCTGTTTCTCCATCTCTTCCATAAGAATATCATGATGAATTTTATAAAATCTCTTAAAGGGGTTAATATACCTTTTTTGTGATTTTCACTTCATTCTCAGGCCTAGTAAAGAATGAGCCCTGTCAAAAGAAAGAATAAGTGATTTTGACTTTACTTGTTATTAGTTAATTCATAATGGTTCTTGGGAAGTAGCATTTTATATTTAAATTCTCACTAAAGCTCATAACAGGGATTCCTTTATCTTAAGAAAAGCATTAACTTCTTTCCTTTGTTGGGAGAAAAGCATAACAGTGAGAGAAAATTGTATGGCAAGTGTATGAAGCAGTAGAAATTGGAGTGGTGATACAGTTGGTGCCTTTAAAGTGAAATTTGAAGGAGCATGATATAATGGAAAGAATGACAACTTTTAGTCATATACTCCTATGTTTTAAACTTGGGGCTAAGCAAGAGAGAATGAGGAAATCAACATCCAACTTGCAGTACCTTTGTAAGAATTGGAAGCTATGCATGTACAGTTTTTCACAGGACTAGGAACTTAGCGAGTACTAAACTATTTTATTATTAAATGGTAGGGGCAATGGGAAAAAGTGAAGTAGAAACACATAGATTAAAAGATCATGAAAGGCATACCAATCATTACATACAGGTATTATTTAGATCTTTATCAAACAAAATGTAAAAACAATAATATCTGATGCATTTGTAATTTTGAACACCAAGTGGATATTTGGTGACAGAAATAAACTTTTTGTTTTAGGTATGAGAATAAGTATTGTGATTATTTTAATTAAAATTTTTTCTTTTAGCTATGCAAACTAACGATTACAAAGATTGTAAGAGGATGTTGGTGGGGTGTAAATGGAGCAGGATTTTTCCATGAAGTAGTAATTTTTAGGGTGATATGATGGGTATCTGAGTTACTCTGCCTATATTTCTTTATGTTAGGATTCTTTTTAAAATATTTTATTTATTTATTTTTAGAGAGGGGAAAGGGAGGGAGAAAGAGAGAGAGAGAAATATACAGATACATCAAACAGTTTCTTCAGGCATGCCCCCAAATAAGGACCTGGCCCACATCCCAGGCATGTGCCCTGACCAGGAATTGAACCAGCAGTCTTTCTGTTCACAGGCCAGCACTAAGCTCACTGAGCCACAGCAGCCATGTATGGTTAAGGCTGTATGTTAATATTCTTTTTCTGTTGTTTGTTTGTTTAATTTATTTTAATTGTTGTTCAAGTACAGTTTTCTGTCTTTTACTCCCATCCCAACTCACCCCCTAGTGCCCCCCACCTCCCTCCCATTTCCACCTCCCTTAGTTTTTGTCCATGTGTCCTCTATACTTGTTACTGTAAATCCTCCTTCCCCTTTTCCCCTGAAATTCCCTCCTCTCTCCCCTCTGGTCCCTGTCAGCCTGTTCTGTATTTCAGTGTCTTTGGTTATATTTTTGTTGCTTGTTTGTTTTGTTGTTTAAATTCCTGTTAAAGGTGAGATCATATGGTATTTGTCTGTTAATATTCTTAATAAAAGATTAAAATAAATAGTTCTCAAAAAAGAAGAAAGACAGGGTTATAGATCATAGCCTAACACACTAAGCTACCCTGAGAAGCCCGGCACTCCCAGAAGGGTGCAGGGGATTTAAAAAGTGGCAAGAACACATGCAGAGTTTGTGAAGGAGAAGCAGTGAAGGACAAAGAAGGCCTTTATTTGTGCCACATATTTCCCTGGATCCAGGCTCTTCCACACATGGTAATCACCATGAATGTCACGCAACACAAAAGTCAAGTTGTATTTAATGTCAACTTCACAGATCTCATTTGGAATTCTGGCTCTTCATTAGCCCCTTCAAACCTTGTCCTGGAGCATCTCCGTAATCAACTCATAGGTTTGCTTGTGGCTTTGCTGCATCTTCATTGCTGACTGTTCAACAGTATATTTCCCCTGCCTTTGAACGACCTCTGCTTCATTTCATGATTTATTTATGCTTCTAGAACATGCTTGACAATATAAAACCTTTCTCTTTTTTCCCCTCAGGACATACAAATTGAAGACTATAATACAAACCTTTTGCTTACCTCTTGTTTTTTATCTTAGTCATGTACTCTTTAATTCTCTTAGGAATAAAAATTCATTCAAATGATGTTGAGGGTTATACAGTATGCAAAATTGACCAAAAACACAGCTGAGATCATTATTTCTAGTTACAGGAAGCCTCAGTTGTCAAATAATCAAATAGATGACTACATAATTGATTCTAATTGCTTGTTAAAATGAAAGCATTGACTAGAAAGATGACATCTGGATTCAGATCAGTTATTGTAATGACTGAATCAGACCTCTGCAAGTCTAATAAGATTTGAAGAATAAATGCTACAGAGCTAAACAAGAAAGTGAATCCACTATTGAAGGATATGCCTTTTTTATATGATATGTGTCAGGAATCACAATGGATCCTAGCTGGTGAGGCCCCGTTTGTTGGAGCATCGTCAGGTAACAAAAATATCACAGAGTTAATTCCCAGTCAGGGCACATACCTAGCTTTGTGGGTTTGGTCCTCAGTCAAGGCACATATGAGAAGCAACGGATAGATGTTCCTCTCTCCCATTGATGTTTGCCTCTCTCTCTTCCTTTATCCCTTCCTCTCTTTCTAAAAGCAATAAATAAATAAAGGTCCTCTGGTAAGGATTTTTAAAAAGTCACAGTGGGAGGGAGTTAAAACAAATAACAATAGACGGGAGGGATAAAAAAAACAATTAACATTACTGTTGCTATGGTACAGTTCTACCACAAAAATGTTTAGAAAACACTTCTGCATGTGGTCCAATTCTCCACAAAATATTAAATATTATTAGCTTTATTTTATGTTGAAATATTATTTCTCAAATAATTCAGTTTAAATGACTTATCCAAAGTCATATATCTGATGGCTGCTGGAATTCCAACTCAAGCTTAGATATGAATCCAGTGGTGTTTTTCATTGTCCCTCACTTGGCATCTACAGATATCAAGGTTTATCTTTTCAAAAGTTATATTAATTCATAAAAAGGAACTCATTAAATTCACTCGTGTTTTGAAACCTAGATAATATTTTCATAGTTATCTATGGGAGAGTTGACAGTTTTCTGACATCATAAATGACTAAAGGTTTATAAGAACCTTGTTGGCAATTTCAGAAGAAAGGCCCCCAAATTATATTTTATGACTATTTTGAAACAAAATATAAAGAGGTTTGAGCAAGCCTTTCTGTCAAAGGATGTTAGCTTATCAAGAGGATACCTCATTGCTCTCTAATGTATTATGAAACTATAGATTTCTTTACAGACTGATTCAAGTTATCAGTTATCCTGGTGATGAGTTTTCTGCAGTTTGATTTTTGTTTCAGTTTTTCATAGAGGGTGTCCTTGTTTCTTAACAATGTTTCTTAACAAGGAAACAGATGTTTGTTTCATTATTTCCTAGTTGATTCATTAAAATAAATTTAGTTTTACACATGATTATAGTCACTATAGTGACTGTTTAATTACAATCACAAAATATTACAGCCACTCACAAAATATTCTGCTATATATTTTAAGTATTTCAGATCTTTTACATATGTTTGTTATATGGACTTCATCAACTATAGCTTCCTCAGGGGAGGAAACATTAACTTCCCTAGAAATATATATGAAGCTACTATGTCTTCATGGGAGTGAGACCATATGTTGAGGGAGGATGCTTAAAGAAGCAGAAATAGCGCCTAAGGCTCAGGCAATGTAGGGCCCTTCCTAGCCTGTCTGATGGGGCTCCCCGTTGTATAACTATCAATCCATTCTCTGGGTCTTCATGTCCCTCTCAGTGTGGGAGGATACAACACAGGGAAAAGAGAAGGGGTGAGCATCACTAGAAGCCAGTGGTGTACTTTTTCTATGCTGCTGCCTTCTAACCTATAATTTTTCAGAGTCTGATGATCCATAATTTGAACCTCCCCTTCCAGATGATTAGAAAGGTACCTTGTCAAGGTAGGAGCATAGAACACATTTTAAATTTTTTATTTTTATTTTATTTTTTCATTACTGTTTATCCTCCTCCCCACCACAATCACCACACTGTTGTCCATATCCCTGAGTCCTTTCTTTTTTTTGGTCTATCCTCTTCCTCCAACCTCCCCACCCATTAGCTGTCATTTGCTCTCCATCTACGAGTCTGTCTCTATTTTGCTTGTTAGTTCAGTTTGTTTATTAGGTTCCACATAAGTAAAATCATATAGTATTTATCTTTCTCTGACTGGCTTGTTTCACTTAGTGTAATGTTCTCCAGGTCCACCCATACTGTTGCAAAGGGTAAAATTTTCTTCTTTTTCATGGCCAAGTAGAATTCCATTGTATAAATATCCCATAGTTGTTTTATCCACTCATCTACTGATGGGCACTTGGGCTGCTACCATATTTTGGTGATCGTAAATAACACTGCATTGAACATAGTGGTGCTTATGTCTTTTTGAAGTAGGGTTTTGTGATTCTTTGGCTATATTCACAGAAGTGAGGTGACTGGGTCAAAAGGTAGTTCCATTTTTAATTTTTTGAGGTCTCTTCATACTGTTTTCCACAGTGGCTGCATCAATCTGCATTCCCACCAACACTGAAGAAGGGTTCCCCTTTCTCCACATCCTCTCCAACACTTGTTTGTTGATTTGTTTATGAAGGGACATTCTCACCAGTGTGAAGTGTTATATCATTGTGGTTTTTTAAAATTTTTTTATTGATTATGCTGTTCTATTCCCCCCTTCATTCCCCTCCACCCTACCCCCCATCCCCACCATCACCCCCCCTTTAGTTTATGACCATGTGTCTCAAGTCCTTTAGATTCTATATTTCCCATGCTATTCTTGCCCCCCATCTATTTTCTATCTACTGTCTATGCTACTTATTTTCTGTACCTTCTCCCCCCTTCTCCTCCTCCCACTCCCCTGTTGCTAACTCTCCTTGAGATCTTCATTTCTATGTTTCCATTCCTGATCTAGCTGTCCTTTTAGTTTGCTTTTGTTTTAGGTGTGGTTGTTAATACCTGTGAGTTTGTTGTCCTTTCACTGTTCATGTTTCTTTAACTTCTTTTTCTTAGATAAGTCCCTTTAACATTTCATATAATAAGGACTTGGTGATGATGAACTCCTTGAATTTGATCTTATCTGAGAAGCACCTTATCTGTCCTTCCATTCTAAATGAAAGTTTTGCTGGATAGAGCAATCTTGGTTGTAGGTCTTTAGATTTCATGACTTGGAATACCTCTTTCCAGCCCCTTCTTGCCTGTAAGGTCTCTTTTGAGAAATCTGCTGACAGTCTGATGGGGACTCCTTTGTAGGTGACTGTCCCCTTAGCTCTTGCTGCTTCTAGGATTCTCTCCTTCATTTTAATTTTGGCTCATGTAATGATGATGTGCCTTGGTGTGTTTCTTCTTGGGTCCAACTTCTTTGGGATTCTCTGAGCTTCCTGGATTTCTTGGAAGTCTATTTCCTTTGCCAGCTTAGGGAAATTCTCCTTTATTATTTGTTCAAATAAGTTTTCCACTGGTGGCTGTGCCTTTCCCCCTTCTGGTACCCCTATAATTCAGATGTTGGAATGTTTAAAGATGTCCTGGAGGTTCCTAAGACTCTCCTCATTTCTTTGAATTCTTGCTTCTTGACTCTTTTCTGTTTGGTCATTATTTGCTTTCTTCTGGTCCACTCCATTGATTTGAGTCCCAGTTTCCTTTCCATTGCTACTGGTGTCCTGTGCAATTCCATTCATTTCAATTAGTTTCGCCTTCATATATTTGTCTAATTTGTGGCTATAATCAACCAGTTCTGTGAGGATCCTGATGACCAGTGTTTTAAACTGTGCATCTGAGAGTTTTGCTATTTCTTCATCACTTAGATCTATGGGCTCTGGGGCTTTGAGATATTCTTGCAACATTTTTGGTCTGTTCTGGCCCTTTAAGTGTGAGAAGCGGTGCCTTGGACTCCCAGGTGGCTGGGTTGTGACTCTGTATGTGGGGGCGTGGTCAGAGTGGGGAAATGGCGACCCCCTCTGCTGTTTCTCACAGCTGGGTGAGGATCAGCGCCTTAGGTGGTTCACCTGGGCCGGGCTACTCAGCGTCGCTGGGTTATGACGCTGTATGTGGAGGTGGGGTCAGAGTGGGGAAATGGCGGCGCCCTCCACTGCCGCTGCCTCGGGGACCACCAGCCCGGTCCAACCGCCCACTCCCTCGCCTGTCCACCCGCACACAAATGCGTGACCACAGTCAACACGCAGCACCGCTCCCCCGCTGTCTCCCCCGTGGTCGCTCTCCTGGTGGCTCGCTCGGTCGCTCACTAGGTCCAACCCTGCGCCTGGATTCCGCGCATCTGGATTCCGCACCTGAGTCAGGCTGACTGAGACCTCCTGTGCAATCCCGCTTCACCAGCTGCTGGTTTCGCCCCTTACCGGTCAGGCTGAAGAATTTGTTGTTAATGGACTTCTGAAAAGTTCAATTTTCCGTGTTCTGGCTGTGTTTTCTGTTGCTAATATTTAATTGTCTCTAAACTTGGTTGTGTGAGAAGGCACGGCACATCCACCTATGCCTCCATCTTGGCAGAAGTCCTCATTGTGGTTTTAATTTTCATTTCTTTGATGATTATTGACATTGAGCATCTTTTCATATGTATATTAGCCATCTGTGTGTCCTCTTTGGAGTAGTGTCTATTCAGGTTCTTTGCCTATTTTTTAAATTAGATTGTTTTGGGGGGGTGGTACTGAGTTTTATACACTCTTTATAAATTTTGGATATTAACCCCTTATCAGATGCATCAACGATTATGTTCTCCCATTTTGTGGGTTGTCTTTTTATTTTGTTGATGATCTCCTTTGCTGCGCAAAAAATTTTTACTTTGATGTAGACCCATTTGTTTCTTTTTTCTTTTGTTTCCCTTGCCTGAGGAGATATATCATATAAAATATTGCTAGGAGCATTGTCTGTGATTTTACTGCCTTTGTTTTCTTCCAGAATTTGTATGGTTTCAGGTCTAACATTTAAGTCTTTAATCCATTTCATTTTTAATTGATTCTTGCATGTGGTGTAAGAAGGTGGTCTACTTTTATTATTTGCATGTATCTGTTGAACCTTCCTGATGCCATTTATTGAATAAGCTATCTAGCCCATTGTACGTGCTTGCTTCCTCTGTCAAATATTAATTGATGATAAAGTTGTGGGTTTATTTCTGGGCTTTCTTTTGTTCCATTGACCTATGTGTCTGTTTTTATTCCAGTACCAGGCTGTTTTGGTTACTATGGACTTATAGTATAGTTTGATATTAGGTAGCCTGAGTCCTCCAACTTTGTTCATTCTCAGAATCACTGTTGCTATAAGGGGCTTTGTATGGTTCCATATAAATATTTGTAATATTTGTTCTAGTTCTATGAAATGCATCATTAGAATCTTGATAGGAATTGTGTTGTATCCACATTGTGCTTAAGAGTTTTTAGCATCATTTGTAACTTTTGAATATATAGGTTTATGTTATGTAGGCCTTTACTAGTTCTAGTTACAAGCCCTTACAAATGTTACAGGTATTAGCAAGGCTGGCACAGGGAGTTTGACTTGCTTTGCTAGCATATGCTATCATTTAACATGTTAAATATTGTTGTGGACTGCTCTGCCTGGTTTCAAGAACTGTAAACCATCTCCCATGTCTAAGGCTGTGAGTGACCTCCAGAATGTGAGCCACAGGAAACAAAGCTTGTCTCTGGTAGCAAAGGCTGCCTCAGTTTCCTCTCCCTGCCCCCAAAGCTTGGTCAGAAGTCCATGACAGGTAAGTCTTCTCACAGCAGGGAGCAACCTAAGCCAGACTTGACCACTTGGAAGACAATCATGGAAGGACTCGGGGGCTGCAACAAAGAATGAGCAATAGACTTGTGCCCCACTCCTGCCCAGCTATGTGAGATAGCCCAAGTCCCCATGTCCTCTGGGAGAAGTGCTTCCTGGCTCTAATCCACTTAATCCTGAATAGATGATGGGGAGGGGAGCAGCTCCTTGCCTTGCCAGAGTGTGTCGAGGGGGGGGAATCTAGCATCGAAAAGAATTACTGATAAACCTGTGAAATCTGCTCTGCTAAGAGTGCTTTCATTCATATGATAAGGGTTTGAGCAGGAAACCCTAAAGTTTTCGCAAAACCTCCTTTCCTGACAGACACTGACTCAGACTAAGCCCTCAGATTTCTTTGAAATGTTATCTACTGTTTGATCCTTGCTGCCCTGTATTCCTGTGCATTACAACCCAATAAAAGCCCCTGGAAGAGGGGGCTCAATTCCTTTTTCCCCTGAGAAACTGGCCACTGCTCACAGCTTTTCCCTCTTGAGGGATCGGCCACCTCTCTTTCCTAAGCAGATCATGTCTCAGTCTTGTTTACTGTCACCCATGGCAGATGGGGCACTTGCGGGAAAGTGACCCCCACAAAATATGATTTTATAACATCAGAAAACATATCATGATGATTATAAGAGCCTTATTTCTCTTACATTTAAGTAGCTTCCCTGCTACTTTCCTCTTGTACATACCCTAAAAGTAAGAGACAACCTTGGGAAGCCTCTATTGAGAGTTGTGACCCAAATATTAAGAGTTCAGACTCTCCTAAGAATTCAGGGAAATTCAATCAAAAATATTCATCCATTCAACAAATATTACACATACAATTATGTACTGTGTAGATGGAAGACATTTTGGAAGGCTCTTAAGGGATTAAAAAAGATGAATCAGGCTTAGTTATTATTTTCTTGTCTAATAATGAAGATTGGATTAGCAGGTTAATAACTATAATATAGGGCAACAAGCAGGATGTCCGTAAGAGACGTGATTCTGTGGGAGTTCCTTGATGGGCAAATTAGTGTGGGAATTATGTGCACAGATTCAGTTGTGCTGCCCAAGCTAGAATCCCCAAAGCTCATGGCTGCCTGCTCTGTCTGCTTCATTCCATTTTCTAGCTAACTCCTAGCTAATTTTGGAAACAACCCACACACAGCCTCCACAAGGTGCATTTCCTCAGTCTCTCCGCCCCAGGGTAGGTGTGTATCCCCTGAGAACCTGGAGTGCTGCATGCATACTTTTCACTGTGGTTTAGAGCTTATACATCTCTTTATCCACTAGAATTAGGTTCCTCTAGGGCACAATGCTATCTCCTATTATGTGTGACCTCTGCTACCCACAAATGCCTGGGTCATGTTAGGAACAGCCTACAGGCCTGTCGAATGACTGCAGATTCCAGGGGGACAGTAACTATATTGTAGCAGACATCAAGATGGGACTTGGAAAAAAAGAAAAGGGAAAACTCTTTGAGGTGAAGGAAATATCATGAGGAACACACAAGTGAGACCACGCTAGGAGAAAAGCAAGTAAAGTTTTGTTGTGGGTTTTCTGGAGCTGTGATTTTGGGAAAATTTAGGAAGTCATGCAGACAAAGGAGGTGTTCAATATTAGGCTAAGGAGTCCACACCTAATTTTTTAAGCAGCAGAATAATGTCAAAAATGCTTTTAACCAGTAGAGTTTTATTATTTGAGCTCTGCTTGAAGAATTTTAATGTAATGGGATGAGTGAAGATGCATTGGAGAAGAGACTAGCAGCAGCAGATGAACTAGGAAGCTCTTCATTCAACAAGTCAATTATTGAGGACATATTAGCTCACAGGCATTGGTCTAGGATCGGGAAACACTGAAGCATATAAGTAATGATCTGTCTTTAAAATCTCACAATCCAGCAGAGGAGACTTACCTTTAAATAAAGAGGAATAATTCTGAAAGATATTGTCGAGGTTTTATGAAGGGAACTTTGTAAGCAAGGGAGCAGAAAGATTCAAAGTTGGCAGTGGTTAGAAACTGACATTTACCCAGAGGGAAGAAACGTCGACCAACCAAGTGAGACAGTGCAAAAGGAGGGGTTGTTTCAGGGGAAGTACAATTATTTAATCTTACTGGGTCGCAGGAAGAAATAAGAGCACAGGTTTGTTGAGCACATTGTGCCTCATGAATCTCATGTTTTAATTTCTGCAGTTACCACCATAATGCAACATAAGGCATCACCAATGTTAAACTGGAAAGCAGGCAGCCTGTCCTTTATTCAGGGCACCAGTAGTGTCAAGTTTGGTAGATAAAAAAGAGATGGTGCAACTGTTGGGAAGATAGTGTGAAAATCTGACATGAGCCACATGGGACCAGGAATCAACTTAGACCAGACGTTGGCAAGCAAACATCAGTGTGATTGGTAAGAGTGAATCCCCTTAGGACTGTGGGTTAAGATGGTCTACCTACAAATCCATGTACCTCACTGTGCTGAATTTCTAGGAAGCCACTGGAACAAGAGTTCTGGTATTTCCTTAAATAAAACCACTTTCTACTCCTGATGAGAATATGTTGAGTTTGGGGAAGAATTCCATATGGGAAAAGCAGTAAGGCAGGAACCCATTCTATTAGTGAGTGAGTGCATCTGTCACACCTTCCTCCACACACAGGCCAAGAGCAAGCAGAATCATTCAAGCCCAGTGCTGCTAGCTCTGGCCCCTATTTCCAGCTGCAAGTGAGCCTGCCAATCAGTGTCACCTTCGTCAAGAAATACCGTGACACGAATGCTGGAATCAGTCCGATGGTTCTGTTCACACAGACTATTGAGAATCTGTCAGAAGTAACACTGCAGGTGTCACCATGGAGACCTGCAGGCTGTGTGACATCCAAGTCAGTGACCTAGAGAGGGTACATTACAGTACTTCCAAATCCTATTACAGATTTGCCAATTCCATGTGGATGGCAATTAAACCTATTAAACTTTAAGACCAGAAGGCTTGACCTGGGCTGGTGAACACACAATACAGTGTACAGATGACATGTTGCAGAATTGTTCACCTGAAACCTGGATAATTCTGTTAGCCAGTATCACCCCAATAAATACAATAAAAAGGGAAAAATAAATGCATAACAAAAGTTTCTCAGGAAATCAAAGAAAAAATAAAAGATAAGCATAAGCAACAAATTTGGAAGGAATTGGGTCCAGAAATCCATAGCCTCAGTTAGATTTCCAATAAAACCTTCCTTATCTTTTCAAACTTATAGTTGACATACAACACACAGTATCATGTTAGTTTCAGGTGTATACCATGATGATTCAGCATGTGTCTGCCTGGTGAGTGATCACCACAGTAAGTCTAGTGCCCACCTGGCACCACACACAGTATTCCCACGTCCCTGACTCCGTTCCCTGTGCTGTGCATTACACCTCTGAGTCATTTTATACCTGGTAGCTTGTACTTTGTGATCCTTCCCTTTTTTTGTCCAACCCCCCACATCCTTCCCCCCTGACAGCCATCATTTTTCTACATATCTATGAGTTTGTTCCTGTTTTGTTGGTTTGTTTGTTTCAGATTCCATGTATAAGTGAAATGTATGGTCTTTGTCTTGCCATCTCCAACTTATTTCACTTAGCATAATACTCTCTATATTCATCCATGCCATTGCATCATTTTTATGGCTGAGTTATATTCCACTCTACGTATGTACAAAACCTTCCTTATCCACTCACCTATCAATGAACACCTAGGCTGTTTCCATACCTTGGCCATTGCAAGTAATGCTTCAATGAACACAGGAGTGAATATATCTTTCTGAATTATTGGTTTCATATATTTTTGTAAAAACAGAATGACCCACAAGTAGAATTGCTGGGTCATATGGTAGTTCTGCTTTTAATGTTTTGGGGAATCTCCGTATCTTCCATAGTGGCTGCACTAATGTAAAATCCCACCTACAGTACACAAGGATTGCCTTTGTCACATCCTTACCGATACTTGTTATTTGTTGTCTTTTTTAATAATAACTGTTCTGACTGGTGTGAGGTAATATCCCAGTGTGGTTTCAATTTTCATTTCTCTGATGATTAGTCTCTGTCCCAAGTAATTAGCTGCTCCCTCATTATCACTCACACATCACATCCTGTAATATTTACTCTGAGACTTTCTCTCTCCAGAGTAAAGGGGACATCTAACCTGGACAATGTGCTCCTTTAGGATAAGGCCTGTAACTGATCACCTACATATTCCCAGGACAGCTCATTGTCAAAAGCGAGGAATAATTAACTGGAAGAAAAGCGCACTAGCTTCAGGATATCTGGATTCTACTCCTGCCTTAACTCCTATTTCCACATTTGTAAGAGGGCCAGGAACAGTGTTTTGTTTCCTTAACGAGGAATATCCATCTCCAGGTTTCTTCTGGCTTTAAAAGTCTATTTCCCTAAAAACTGAGACTGTTCCCACTTTCCTACCCACCCACTGACATCTGCTCTGAGGAGAACGTGACCAAGCCTGCTTTCTCTGGGCAGGTGTCTTCCACCGACCTCCTTGTCAGCTGCATTCTGACATCATGTGCCCTCAGCAGCATTGGCTGGCATGCAATTTGTCAAGTGCTTGTTACAGTGTTTTATTTTTAATTTGCTGAGAACAGGAATCCACACAACATTACCTTTCAAAACATCTAAAATGTAAAATGGAAATAAAGGATGAAAAATTATTTTCCTCCGTTGGAAGAGTGTTTAGTGTTCAGTAAAGAGAAAAGTGATAACTACCAATGAATTCCAGAGAAATGCAGAATGAGATTCTAGACAATGAAGCCTCCACTTACAAATGGTACAGCCCAAAACACACAGCAGGGCATGAATACTTGCTGCTAGTTGTTTCACTAAAAAATTAAGGGTACTTTAGTTAATAAAATGTATTTGGACACCTCTAACAATACAGCATTTGTTTGTACATTGCACTGCCTTGCATTCTCCATTTCTCCACTCTCCATTATTATGATCAGGGAAGGCTGTAAAACAGCTTAAAAACATGTAGCTGTTATTAAA
Source organism: Artibeus jamaicensis (assembly GCF_021234435.1). Lineage (NCBI taxonomy): Eukaryota > Metazoa > Chordata > Mammalia > Chiroptera > Phyllostomidae > Artibeus > Artibeus jamaicensis. Next base: position 328,817 of record NW_026522028.1, on the reverse strand, counting down.
AATCAGACTGGGTTTATATGACTCACAAGAACAAATGGCGATCTCTTCTGGAAAAATGAAAAAAGCACCATACATAATTGTTAACTCCATAATAATTTGTCATTCATTAATTTCTGAGGAGCCACCAGAGCTAGATTTCAAGGCCCTGTGCTCACTGGGGATGGGGGGGGGGTCCATGTGAATAAGACATGCTTCTTGTCTCAATGACAATAAAAATTAATGATTAAAGCACTGATTCTTGCAGCTTAAATTTTCAGTATTCCAATAACTCATTGATTCTTCAAACAATTCACTCATGTGCCAACAAAATCACAGGAAAACTGGGGACTGATCATCACTGTTCCATCCACCCACCAGAATGTAACCTCCAAGGCTGAAGGTCTTTCTCGGTCTGGTTTGTTCCTGGAGAGATGCCTGGCACAGAGCATCCATAATAAATGTCTATTAAAGAAAGAATCAATTCACTCCCCAAATACTTCATTTTAGGCTGTGTTGGAAATCCGTGACAGGTTCCATGACAGTCTGTAAGATGAACACGCGTGGTCACTGTGGCCTGAATCCACGCACCGGAGGTTAGGAGCACAGTCTCTGGAATCATATCCTTGCACCCAAATTCTGGTCCAAACTCTTCACCTGTGTGACCTTGGGTAAGTTTCATAACACCCGTGACCTTCAGTTTGTACATTTGTCATTTGGGAGTGGTGGTCACGAATCCCCTCACAGTGTTGTGAAGGTGAGGTTATCTCACATACGTTCAGTGCACAGCATAATGCCCGGGCAGGTCCACAGCTGTCCTGGTTTGTGATGCTCTTCTTATCATTTAATAACATTCAGCTCATCTGAATTAACTCGCATCTCCAAAGGCACCTGAAATTACCCTGGAAGATGAAAATTTCAAATGATGGGATGTCTAGGACAAAGCAAAATGCCAAAGGCACAGTAAACTACAATCTAATTCACTGGAACAACAGAGAAGCTGGGGAAATGTGATTTCCAGTGTGTGTAGCCCTGCAGCAGTCCCTGTTTATCTTTGCACCCGGCTTTCCAAGCACATCGCTTATGATCAGACAGGCAGCATCAAGTCATTCTTTCCAAAGAAGGAGGAATGAAAACGACAGTTCAGGAATGTGTGAGGGGCTGAAAGGAAAGGAGGTAAAGGTGTTCAGGACCCCTGACTAGAGAGTAACAGAACGTAAGCAAGGGCTCTGCAGGAGGACCACCAGGACAGTGCACAGGTGTTCACATCTCATCAACACTACTGGGGACCTTCTATTTCTCCCAGAGGGAAGCTGTTCAGGAAAACATGTGCCCTTGAGCCAGAATAAGGCAGTTTCTTCACTGTTGCCTGTAAAAAGGGAATAAATGAAATCTTCCTAATGGAGGTGTGTCCCTCAGATGTCTGGAAACAAAAAATGTTAAAACAAGTTTTGAAATTGATGCATATTTTAAATAATTCAGTTTATATAAACAGATTTTACAATATCAATAAGTGGTTATGAAGGGTAAGCACAGCAGGGATGAAAGGATATTAATAACAGCATATCACGTGCTGCCATGTTATAGATGCACAGGCCACACTGCCTGTTGAAGGGACGTTGCCATAAGCAATGTGAGGAGTGGCTGCCCAGGCCCAGAGTTCCTATCTCCCAGTCACTGGGTCTACTTCTGGAAAACCCAGCAGGCTTCACTGTGTGCCCAGTGTTAGGGGAATAAAGTTCACTCCCTTGTAGAAAGGCAATAACTGCTCCATTTCCTCATTCTCACCTCAGTCAGAAATGGATTTTGCGCCAACATGAGGGATCAATTCTGATGATATGTGAGATTGAAATTCCCAGGTTGTGTTTTCAAGAGTAGAAGTGTTAAGGCCAGGGTCACATTCAAATTCAGGCTGTGGATCTGGTGTTTAACCTACTTATGTGCCCTATTTGTAATTTTCTTCTTTTTAAATTATATTTAGTTGATTATGCTATTACAGTTGTCCCAAGTTTTCTCCCTTTGCCGCCCTGAACCCAGCACCTCCCATTCCCTCAGGCAATCTTCACACCATTGTTCATGCCCATGGGTAATAAGTTTAAATTCTTTGGCTACTCCATTTCTTATGCTGTGCTTTACATCCCCACGGCTATTCTGTAACTACCTATTTGTACTTATTTTTTAAAATATATTTTATTGATTATACCATTACAGTTGTTCTATCCCCCTTCATTCCCCTCCACCCTGCACACCCTCTCCCCCACCATTCCCCCCCTTTAGTTTATGACCACGTGTCTCAAGTTCTTTAGATTCTATATTTCCTATACTATTCTTGCCCTCCCCCTGTCTATTTTCTATCTACCATCTATGCTACTTAGTCTCTGTACCTTCTCCCCCCTTCTCCTTCTCCCACTCCCCTGTTGCTAACCCTCCATGTGATCTCCATTTCTGTGGTTCTGCTCCTGATCTAGCTGTCCTCTTAGTTTGCTTTCGTTTTAGGTGTGCTTCTTAATAACTGTGAGTTTGCTGTCCTTTCACTGTTCATATTTTAACTCCTTTTTCTTACATAAGTCCTTTTAACATTTCATATAATAAGGGCTTGGTGATGATGAACTTCTTGAATTTGATCTTATCTGAGAAGCACCTTATCTGTCCTTCCATTCTAAATGAAAGTTTTGCTGGATAGAGCAATCTTGGTTGTAGGTCTTTGGATTTCATGACTTGGAATACCTCTTTCCAGCCCCTTCTTGCCTGTAAGGTCTCTTTTGAGAAATCAGGCGACAATCTGATGGGAACTCCTTTGTAGGTGACTGTCCCCTTATCTCTTGATGCTTCTAGGATTCTCTCCTTCATTTTAATCTTGGCTAATGTAATGATGATGTGCCTTGGTGTGTTTCTTCTTGGGTCCAACTTCTTTGGAACTCTCTGAGCTTCCTGGATTTCCTGGAAGTCTATTTCCTTTGCCAGATTGGGGAAGTTCTCCTTTATTATTTGTTCAAATAAGTTTTCCACTGGTGGCTGTTCCTTTCCCCCATCTGGTACCCCTATAATTCAGATGTTGGAGCATTTAAAGATGTCCTGGAGGTTCCTAAGCCTCTCCTCATTTTTTTGAATTCTTGTTTCTTCATCCTTTTCTGTTTGGTCATTTTTTTTCTTCCTTCTGGTCCACTTTCTTGATTTGAATCCCAGTTTCCTTTCCATCACTATTGGTTTCCTGTGCATTTCCCTTCATTTCAATTAGTTTTGCCTTCACATGTTCCTCTAATTTGTGACTAAAATCAACCAGTTCTGTGAGCATCCTGATCACCAGTGTTTTAAACTGTGCCTCTGATAGGTTGGCTATTTCTTGGCCACTTGGAGTTATGGGCTCTGGGCCACTGAGTTCTTCTTGAGCCATGTTTTGGTCTGTTCACACCTGTTATGTATGAGGAGCGGAGCTCTAGGTTTTCACCAGGGCAGGACAACTCAGTTGCTGGGTTGTGATGCTGTATGTGGGGGTGGGGTCAAGGAGGGGCAATAGCGGTCCCCTCTGCTGCTTCCTGCCACTGTGGCCTGCGCGGTTTGTCTCACTGGTCACTCCTTCGTGGTTTATCTGTGCAAGAATGTGTGACCATGGTCAGCCTGCCACCTTGCTCCCTCACTGGGTCCGCCCATTGCTACCCCACACCTGGGATCTGCCAACGGCTGCCTGCATACCTGGGTTGGTCCAGGGGATCTTTACTGCCCGATCCCACTTTGCTGCTGGCTCTGCCCCTCTTACCAGTCTAGCTGAACGGTTCATTGTTGTCAGATTTCCGTATAGTTCAATATTGTGTGTTTTGGCTGTGTTTTTGTTACTAAAAGTTTGTTGTCTTTAAACTTGGTTGTGGGAGGAAGCACAGTGTTTCCACCTACGCCTCCATCTTGGCCAGAAGTCTCTCCTATTTGTACTTCTTAATTCCCTCATCTCTTTACCCATTCCCCCATACCCTCTTCCCTTCTGGTAAGCATCAAAAATGCTCTCTGTATTCATGATTCTCTCTCTGCTCTTCTTGTCTGCTTAGTTTGTTTTTTAGATTCAATCGTTGATAGATATATATTTATTGCCATTTTATTGTTCATAGTTTTGATCATCTTTTTCTTATACAAGTCCCTTTAACATTTATGTAATAATGATTTGGTGATGATGAAATCTTAGTTTTTTATTGTTTGGGAAGCTCTTTCTCTGCCCTTTGATTCTAAATGACAGCTTTGCTGGGTAGAGCAATCTTGGCTGTTGCTCCCTGCTTTTCATAACTTTGAGTATTTCTCGCAAATCCCTTCTAGTCTCCAGAGTTGTCTTTGAGAAGTCAGCTGGCAGTATTATGAGAATTCCCCTGTAGCTAATTAACCCATCAGATGCAAAGTTCAAAACACTGAGTATAAGGATACTCAAGGAACTTATTGGGGACCTCAACAGCATAAAAATGATCTAATCAGAAACAAAGGGTCCACTAATTGAAATAAAGAACAATTTACAGGGAAACAGCAGTACAGGGGGTAAAACCAAGGATCACATCAATGACTTGGAACATAAAGAAGCTAAAAAACCAGTGAATCACAATAACAAGAAGAAAAAATAATCAAAGAAATGAGGCCAGGGTAAGCAGCCTCTGGGAAAACTTGAAGAGGTCCAACATCCAAATCAGGGGTGCCAAAAGGAGAAGAGAAAGAGTAAGAAATCAGAAATTTACTTGAAAAAAATAATGAAAGAGAAATTCCCTAATTTGGTGAAGGAAATGGACATGCAAGTCCAGGAAGTACAGAGAGTCTCAAACAAGATGGATACAAAGAGGCCCACTCCACAAAACATCATAATTAAAATGCCAAAACTTAAAGAAAGAGAATCTTAAAAGCGGTAAGAGAAAAGAAGAAAGTAGACTTTAAATAAAAATTATTTATTGTAAGATACAAAGAAGGACATTATATACTTATAAAAGGTTTAATCTATTAAAAGATATACCATATACACACCTAAAACCAGAATCCCAAGTTATATGAAGCTAAATTGACAGCATTGAAGAAAAAATGCACAGTTCTACAATAAAGTTGGAGACTTGAGTGCCTCATTTTCAATAATGGATAGAATAACTATAAGGAATATCAACAAGGAAAAAGAACACTTCAATGACACTATAAATCAAGTTGACCTTACAAACATATATAACTTTACAACAGCATCATACATATATTTCTGAAATGCACATGGTACATTACCTAGGATATACCATATATTGTGCCACAAAACAAATCTTAATACATTTAAAAATACTACATTCATACAAGGTATCTTCTACCACAATGGAATGTAACTGAAAATCAATAGCAGAACAACTGATAAAAAATCGCAAATACATGGATATTGAACAATGGCCACTTAAACAATCAGTGTACCAGTGCAGAAGAAATCAAAAGGAAATAATTTGAGATGAACAGAAACAAACAAAAAAAACATACCAAAGTCTATCGGAAGAGTAAAAGCATTGCTCATATGGATATGTACAACAGTAAATGCTCAAATCAAAAAAGGGGAAAATACCTAACTTTGTGTCTATAAGAGATTAAAAAGAAAAGAGCAAGTCAAACCCAAAACTAGTAAAAGGAAGGAAATTATAAAGATTAGACTGAGAATAAATGAAATAGATAAGAGAGTAATAAAATCAACAAAACTAAGATATCCTTTAATATCAACAAAATTGTACAATCTTTTTTTAAAAATTTTATTGGGTTATTTTTCAAGTACAGTTTTTTGTCTATTTCTCACATCCCAGCCCCCCGACCGCCCCATCTCTCCAACTCCGTCCCAGTCACCCCCCCCCCGAAGTTCTCATCCCTGTATCTTTCATACTTGTTCCTCAAAATCCCTCCCCATTTTTCCCCTTAAATTCCCTTCCCTCTCCCCTCTGGTCGCTGCCCACTTGTTCTCTATTTCAGTGTCTTTGTTTTTTTTCTGCTTGCTTGTTTCTTTTGTTATTTAGCTTCCTGTTAAAGATGAGATCATATGGTATTTGTCTTTCAGCACCTGGCCTATTTCACTCAGCATAATGCTTTCCAGTTCCATTCATGTTGTTGCAAAAGGTAGTAGCTCCTTCTTTCTCTCTGCAGCATAGAATTCCATTGTGTATATGTACCACAATTTTTTGATCCATTCATTTACTGATGGGCACCTAGGTTGCTTCCAAGTCTTGGCTATTGTAAATTGTGCTGCTATGAACATTGTGGTGCATAGGTTCTTTGATATTGATGTTTTAGGATTCTTGGGATATAATCCTAGCAGTGGAATTGTTGGGTCAAAAGGCAGGTCGATTTTTATTTTTCTGAGAAAATTCCATACTGTTTTCCATAATGGTTGTACCAGTCTGCAATCCCACCAACAGTGAACTAAGGACCCCTTTTCCCCACAACCTCTCCAACATTTGTTGTTTGTTGCTTTGTTTATGATAGCCATCCTGACTGGTGTAAAGTGGTATCTCATTGTGGTTTTAATTTGCATCTCTCTGATAGCTAACAATATTGAGCATCTCTTCATGTGTCTCTAGATATTCTGTATGTCCTCTTTGGAGAAGTGTGTGTTCAAGTATTTTTCCCATTTTTTAATTGGGTTAGATGTCATCCTAGAGTGGAGTCGTGTAAGTTCTTTGTATATTTTGGAGATTAAACCATTGTCTGAGGTATCATTGGCAAATATGTTTTCCCATACAGTTGGTTGTCTTTTTAATTTAATACTGTTTTCTTTAGCCATGCAGAAGCTTTTTATTTTGATGAGATCCCATTTGTTTATTCTTTCCTTTATATTCCTTGCTCTAGGGGACATATCAGTAAAAATGTTGCTCCGCGAAATATCTGAGATTTTCTTGCCAATGTTCTCCTCTAGGACTTTAATGGTGTCACAGCTTATATTTAAGTCTTTTATCCACCTTGAATTTATTTTGGTGTATGGTGTAAGTCTGTGCTCAAGTTTCATTTTTTTGCACGTAGCTGTCCAGTTCCCCCAACACCATTTGTTGAAGAGGCTATCTTTACTCCATTTTATGTTACTGCCCCCTTTGTTGAATATTAATTGACTGTAAAGAGTTGGGTTGATTTCTGGGCTCTCTGTTCTGTTCCATTGGTCTATGTGCCTGTTTTTATGCCAGTACCAGGCTGTTTTGATTACAGTGGCTTTGTAATACAGTTTGATATCAGGTATTGTGATCCCTCCTACTTTGTTCTTCTTTCTCAAAAGAGCAGCTGCTATTCGGGCTCGTTTATGATTCCATATAAATTTTTGAAGTGTTTGTTTTATGTCTGTGAAATATGCCATTGGTACTTTAATAGGTATTGCATTAAATGTGCATATTGCTTTGGGTAGTATGGACATTTTGATGATGTTAATTCTTCCAATCCATGAACAAGGTATATGTTTCCCTTTGTTTGTGTCTACCCTGATTTCTTTCTTCAGTGCTGTGTAGTTTTCTGCATACAGGTCTTTTGCCTTCTTAGTTAGGTTTATTCCCAGATATTTTATTTTTCTTTTTGCTATATCAAATGGGATTTTTTCCTTGATTTCTGCTTCTGCTGATTCATCGTTTGTATACAAAAATGCCTTTGATTTCTGGATATTGACTTTGTATCTTGCTGTTTTGCCAAAATTCATTAATTAGTTCGAGCAGTTTTTGGGTAGAGTCTATAGGATTTTCCATGTACACTATCATGTCATCTGCAAACAGTGACAGTTTTGTTTCCTCCTTTCCTATTTGGATGCCTTTTATTTCCTTTTCCTGCCTGATTGCTATGGCCAAAGCTTCTAATACTATATTGAATAGAAAGTGGACATCCTTGTCTTGTTCCTGATCTTAGTGGAAAAGCTTTTAGTTTTTGCCCATTGAGTATGATATTGGCTGTAGGTCTCTCATAAATGGCCTTTACTGTATTGAGGAATGCTCCCTCTATTCCCACTTTGCTGAGTGTTTTTATCATGAATGGGTGCTGTACCTTATCAAAAGCTTTTTCCACATCTATTGATATGATCATGTGGTTTTTGTCTTTGCTTTTGTTTATGTGATGAATTACATTTATTGTTTTGCGAATGTTGAACCATCCTTGCATCCCTGGGATGAATCCCACTTGGTCATGGTGAATAATCTTTTGGCTATATTGTTGGATGCGATTTGCCAATATTTTGTTGAGGATTTTAGCGTCTATGTTCATCAGTGATATTGGCCTGAAGTTTTCTTTCTTTGTTGTATCTCTATCTGGTTTTGGAATTAGGATGATGCTGGCTTCATAAAAGGAGTTTGGGAGTTTTCCATCCTTTTGAATTTTTTGGAATAGTCTGTGAAGAATGGGGGTTAGCTCTTCCTTAAATGCTTTGTAGAATTCTCCTGTGAACCCATCTGGTTCAGGGCTTTTGTGTGATGGGAGTTTTTTGATTACTGCTTCAATTTCTTTTGCTGCTATTGGTCTATTCAGCTTTTCTACTTTTTCACTGAGTTTTGGGAGATTATATTTTTCTAGAAATGTGTCCATTTCCCCTAGGTTCTCAAATTTCTTGGCATACAGTTCTTCATAGTAATTTCTTACAATCCTTTCTATTTCTGTGGTATCAGGTGTAATATCCACACCTTCATTTCTGAATGTGTTTATTTGTGTCCATTCCCTTCTTTTCTTGATGAGCCTACTTAAAGGCTTGTCTATTTTGTGTATCTTTTCAAAGAACCAAATCCTGGATTCATTGATCCTTAGAATTGTGCTTTTAATCTGTATGTCATTTAGTTCTGCTCTGATCTTGGTTATTTCCTTCCTTCTGCTTGCTCTGGGCTGTCTTTGTTGTTATTCCTCGAGTTCTTGTAGGTGTAGGGATAGGTTGTTTGAAATATTTCTATCTTCTTTAGGTAGGCCTGTATTGCTATAATCTTCCCTCTCAGGACTGCCTTGGCTGTGTCCCATAAGTTTTGGGTTGTTGTGAGATCGTTTTCATTTGTTTCCAGAAACTTTTTTATTTCTTCCCTAATTTCATTCTTGACCCATTTGTTGTTTAATAGCATACCATTCAGTCTCCATGATTTTGGGTGTTTTGGGGTTTTTTTGGGGGGTTGTTTTCCAGTTTCAGTCCCTTGTGGTCAGAGAAAATCCTTGGTATGATTTCAATATTCTTGAATTTGTTGAGGCTTGTTTTGTGTCCTATCATGTGGTCTATCTTTGAGAATGTTCCATGTGCATTTGAATAGAATGTGTATTTAGCTTCTTTGGGGTGAAGAGCTCTGTATATATCAGTTAGGTCCATTTCATCAAGGGTGTTGTTTAATGCCGGTATGTCTTTGTTGATATTTTGTTTGGAAGATCTGTCCATTTTTGATAGTGGGGTGTTAAAATCCCCCACTATAATTGTGTTGCTGTCAATATCTTTCTTGAAGTCCTCTATGATTTTCCTTATATATTTTGGTGCTCCTATGTTGGGTGCATATATATTTATGATGTTAATGTCTTCTTGGTGGATTCTTCCCTTGAGTATTATGAAGTCACGTTCTGGGTCACTCTTTATGGCTCTTTTTTTGAAGTCTATTTTGTCCGATATGAGAATTGCTACCCCAGCTTTTTTTTCTTGTCCGTTTGCTTGGAAAATTTGTTTCCAGTCTTTCACTTTTAGTCTGTGATGGTCTTTTGTCCTGAGGTGGGTCTCTTGTAGGCAGCATATGTGTGGGTCATGCTTTCTTATCCATTGAGCTATTTTGTGTCTTTTGATTGGAGCATTTAATCCATTTACGTTTAAGGTTATTATTGATAGGTACTTTTTCATTGCCATTTTTGTACCTGTGTTTCTCTCTGTCTGTCTCTTTTCCTTCCTTTCCTTAAAGCAGACCTTTTAGTATTTCTTGTAGAGCTGGCTTGATGGCAGCAAATTCTTTTAGACTTCTTTTGTCTTGGAAGCTCGTCAGTTGGCCTTCTATCTTGATTGAGAGCCTTGCTGGGTAAAGTAGCCTTGGTTGTATGCCTCTGTTTCTCATTACTTGGAATATTTCTTGCCATTCTCTTCTTGCTTGAAGTGTTTCCATTGAGAAGTCAGTAGCTAACCTTATTGGGGCTTCCTTGTATGTTCCTTCTCTTTTCTCCCTTGCTGCCTTTAAGATTCTCTCTCTCTCTCTCTCTCTTGGAATTTTGCCATTTTAATGATGATGTGTCTTGAAGCGGGCCTCCTTGGGTTCCTCTTGAATGGGACTCTGTGTGATTCCTGGATTTGTGTGACTTTTTCTCTCATCAAATTAGGGAAGTTTTCTCTCATTACTCTTTCAAATATGTTTTCTGTCCCTTGATCTTCTTCTTCTTCTGGTATTCCTATTATTCGGATATTATTTCGTTTCATATTGTCTTGCATTTCTCTTAATCCCTCTTCATTCCTTCTGAGCCTCTTTTCCCTTTCCTGTTCTTTCTGTGAGATGCTTTCTATTTTGTCCTCCAATTCACTAATCCGATCTTCTGTTTCATCTACCCTATTTTTAATGCTTTCTACTGTGTTTTTTAATTCCGAAATTGTATTCTTCATTTCTTCATGGCCCTTGCTAATAATTTCCATTTCCTTTTTCATGTAGATATAGTTCACTGTGAGATCATTGTAGCTCCCCTGTAGTTTCTGGTAGCTGATTGTGAGCTCTTTGAACTTCCTGATAACCAGTGCTTTGAATTCAGTATCTGATAGTTGACTTGCCTCTATTTCATCTAACATTCTTTCTGAGGATTCCTCCTTTCCTTTCATTGGGGGATTGTTTCTTTGTCTTCCCATTGTTTGTGAGACTCTCTTGTTAGCCTCAGCTTCTTAGATTAATCTGTTTTCACACCCTGGGTTTATGGTATGAACTTTTGTGGTGGAATGCCTGTGAATTTCAGTGGTGCAGTGTCTTTTGGTTATCCTGTCATTCTCTGCTTCCACCTACTCAAATATGCAGCAACTTTTAGCTTCTCTCCTACAACAATGTGCAATTTGTCTCTCTGACTCTACTATTTGGAGGCCTCTTCTATGGGTCCAGCTCTGGTCTTTTCATATTTTCAAGTTGATTGTGACTCTTGTGGGTAAAAGAAAGAAATGACAAGGAAAGAAATAAAAGGAAGAAAGAAAAAACTGGTAGGGGAATGGAAGAAAGACCAATAAGTTTAGAAAGAAAAGAAAAAGAAATAAAACAGAAAATCCAGGAAAGGAGGACAAAAGTATGGAAAGATGAAACAGTAATAAAATTTTAAAGAAATAACAGATTACTTTAAAAAAGCAAAAAGATAAAGAAAAGGAATGGAGAAGGAAGAAAAGTAAAAAAAAATAAAGAATAACAATAAAATAAAGTAAAGTAAAAAAAATACAAGAAACAAAAAAATGCACAAACAAAAATAATCCCTCAAAAACAGCAGAAAAGGAAATGTCACTTGTTGGCTTCAAACCAGCCAAACCGGTTTTTCTGGTTGCCGTTGGCTGAGGGTCGATTGTTGTGATTTTTTTCAGCCAGCCCCTCTCAGGATCCAGACACTTGGCGCCTCTCCCCCAGCTCCCTACAATGGGGAACTAGGACTTTCTCGCAGCGCTCCCCTCCCAGGGGTTACTGCCATAGTCTGGTTTGCTGTGTTTGCAGGCACCTGCACCGGCCTAATTGCCTGGTTCCCTCGGGATTGAGCACAGGCCTGCCCCCGTTCCCCGTTGGGAAGCCCCAGGCCCTCTGCCCAATCCTGGGCTCACTGCCAAGCTGGGTGTGAAGCCGACCAGGCCGCCGTGTCTACTGGATTCAGAGCCCCAGGCTGCACCTCTCAGTTCTCCTGGGCTGGCAACCACAGAGTCCTTGGTTGGGGCCCTTTGTCCTCTGCACGCTCTCGGCAAACTCTATCAAACAAGTCTCTCCTGGCACCCCACCTTGCTTGGCCAGAAAGGGAGGGGGTTGAGGGTCTCATCTCTTTTCCCAGGACCCCTCAGTGCCCGAGGCTTCCAGATAGTCTGAGGGGGGTGGACTGGAAGCCGGGAGCCGATCTGAGGACTGGGCGCCGACCTAGAAACTCTGTGTGCACGTCATGGCACGCTGCGTTGTGTGTATACCTTCTGCTCCTGTGTTTGTCTGGGTCCCCTGGCCAACCTCTGCCAAAAAAAAAAAAAAAAAAACCCTAGGGATGGAGCAGCACCATGCCGGGCACTGGACCCAGAACTGTGTGCAGGCTGAAATCTCCTCAGCTCCCCTCTGGTTGGGTCTCTTGGCAGGTCTCTTGGCAGGTCCCGGCCCAAAAATCCTAAGGAGGGAGCTTTCTGGGCGCTGAACATTGGCCTAGGCGCCCTCAGGCACTCTCCCAGATACACTGCGTGTGGAGCGACTAGGTCCCCAAATTGTGCCCAGGCTGAAATTTCTTCCACACCTCTTTGCCTGGGCCACTTGGCCTGCCCGGCAGAAAAATCCCAGGGAGGGAGCCGTCTGGGCACTGAATGCTGTCCCAGGGGCCGTTAGGCACTCTCCCAGACACAGTTCCCACCAGGCACCGGACCTCCGAACTATGCACAGACTGAAATCACCTCTGCTCCCCTTTGGTTGGGCCACTTGGCAGGCCCCCGGCCCAAAAATCCTAGGGAGGGAGCCTTCTGGGCGCTGAAGGCTGTCCCATGAGCCCTTGGGCTCTCGCCACTGGGCGCTGGTTCCCCAACCCTGCACCGGCTGTTTCTCTGTGCTCCATCCCAGAGACTACTGTACCGCTGCTGTCTCCCTACCGTCTGGTTCCTCTGTGACCGATGAGGTTTCTGGTCTCTTATTTTCATATATGCTTGGCAACTGCTGGCTTGCTGGTTTCACCTCCTCCGATCCGACAGGTTTCTGTCTCTTTCGTACACTAGGAACTGGTATCTGCTCAGTCCTAGTCCACCGCCATCTTGGAAGCAGGTCCTTTCATTTTAAATTGAGTAACTCTTTAATATTTGTTGTAAGTTAGGTGTAGTGGTGATGACCTTTCTCACTTTGGGAATGTATTTATTGCTTTTATTTCTGAAGGAGATTTTTATCAGATACAGTATTATTGGTTGGTAGGTTTCCTTTTAATTTTGGCACTTTGAATATATCATTTCGCTTACTTTAGATATGCAAAGTGGTTATTCTTGGTTTTGTGCTCCTCTGGGGAACTTGTAAATTCTTAACTCTATTCTGGACTTCTCATAAAGATATTGTGTCCCAAATATCATTGTTTTATTGGTGTTTCTGAGGGTAGGTCATGGTCTGGGACTCGCTAGTCTACCACTTCCTATTCAATTATTGATGACTCTCCAGGAGACAGTTCTGAATTTAATCAGTTGTTTAATAAGCAGTGATATCTGACTATCAAGAAGACATTTTCCATTTATTGGTCTTTTGCATCAGCCAAACCTTGGGGGATATGGAATTTATTCTATAATTGAACATTACCCAACTCTCTTGTATTATCTTCCAATATAAAAGTGTGTGTGTGTGTGTGTGTGTGTGTTTTGGTTTTGAAAGAAAATTCTGAATAGTTGGCTCAATAATTATTTTAGTCCTATAAAGTGTGTGCAATATGTATCCCTTTTTTCCTGAGAGAATCACTTATCTGAAATATTGAGTCACTTGAATGAGCATGATATTAATCACAAATTTAGGTGAGAAAAGGAAAGACTAAATTTTGAGCCAAGGAATTATGAGAGTTAACTAGCTTTAGAATGTAGATTAGCTTTCTTTTCTGCTAAAATCAGTCTCTTCCAACAATATGATTAGAAACAAATAAAGGGAATTGACTTCAAATGACAGTATCTAACAGAGCTCAACATGGCACATAGTAAGTTTTACATTAACAAGACCTGGAATAAACAGGTAAATCAACAAGGTGAAGTAAGGGCTTACTTGCCAACTAGCCTTAACACATGGATAAATATTGATAACTAATGAATTAAGACTGAATTCTATACAAGGTAAAAAAAAACATGGGAACAGAAATTGATGCAGTAAAAACAATGTGTTATTGGAGAATGGTTGAGTATTTGAATCTGGCTAGATTACAGGCTTCTTTCACCAAAGTAGGAGAATGAAATTCTCTTTTTCAATTGGTATATCTGATGATCATCTGAAAGAATATGGGCATGTTTTGTGAGTAATTGATTGTTGTGTTAACGAGTAAGAGGTACTCTCATTGAGGAATTTCAGGAAAGTGACTGTGGATGAAATAAAAAATGAGTTGAAGAAAAAATGGCAGAGTAGGGGCCCTGGAATGTAATATTCTTTTAAAAGATCTATAGCTATTAGGGGGCATTTGGTGAGGAAACAAGATACTAAAAATTGTCAAGAAAGTGTAGTGCTGTGTTTGCTTACCGATCAACAATCTCCCATTTCCCTGGGCATCAGTCTAAAGATGGAAGGCCATGTGGCTTTCTGGTGCCCATACAGACCTTGTTCTGTGGTCTATGCTTTTCCTATCTGGTTTTTCTTTTCTTTTTTTTTAAGATTTTTATTTATTTATCTTTAGAGGGGAAGGAGAGAGGAAGAGAAACATCACTGTATGGTTGCCTCTAGTGCTTCCCCTGCTGGGAAATAGCCTGCAGGGAACTGGCCTGCAACCCAGGCATGTGCCCTGACTGGGAATTGAACCACAATCCTCTGGTTCGCAGGCCTGTGCTCAATCCACTTTGCTACACCAGCCAGGGCTTGGTTTTTCTTCTTGTGTTGACAGAAGCTGACTTTTTTTTTTTGCCCACCTTTCGTTAGAGAGTAGCTTTCTGGGTAGCAACATGTGTTGAACTCTTTTAATGATATACTCTACCAGTAACAACCTAGAGCACAGAATAACAGGCCGAATGCAAGCCGACAGACCCAAAAGTCTGAAAGGTAGGAGTCAGGAGGTAGATATCTGGGGAAATAAAGGATTTGTAGGGTTACCATATATACTGAGGAAGCTAGAGTGTTAAGTTCATGCTCAGGTCAGCATACATGCTCAGTAAAGACCTGAAAGAACCCCATATTTTACACTCCTGGCTGGTTTTTGGACTCTGAACAAGCAGGAGGTGTAGGCTGAGACAGATTTGTAGGCAGCTAGCTTAATATTGAAGGAGTATACCATTTAGACCCAATATGCAAAGACCAGCAGAGTTTATTTTTTTCTCCAGGCATTTAAGGATACCTCCTTTAAGGTTACTGGCTGATCACTAACATAATAGGACACTTAAGTTACCACACATTACCAAAAATTCAGTCTTTGAAAAAAGAGTCTGGAAACATTATTGAACAAATATACAACTTTAGCCCACATTAATCAATAGCAGGAAACCTACAAAAAGGGAGAGGATCTAATTTCCAGAGGTACTACATCAAAATATTTGAAATATCCAGCTTTCAAAAATATTATGCAGTATACAAAGAAGTGGAAAATTATGAAGTAGGCACAGGAAAAAGGAAATTGACAAAAACTGTCACTGGGGATGCCCATATATGAGACAGAAAAGACAAAGACTTTAAATCAACTGTCTTAAATATGCTCAAAAAGCTAAAGGAAGCCAAGAACAAGAATTAAATGAAATTACAAGAGCAGTGTATGAACAAACAAGATATCAATAAAGAGATAGAAGTTACAAAAAGGGAATAAATAGAAATTTTAGAGCTGAAAATACTACCCAAAATGAAAAGTTCAATAGAGAGTTTCAATAGCTGACCTGAGCAAGCAAAAGAAAAAACATAGCAAACTTGAAGATGAGAACATTGAAAATATCCATTATGAGGAACAGGAAGGAAAAGGAATTAAGAAAAATGAACAGAGCCTAAGGGACCTGTGGAAATACATCAGGAATACAAAATACATATAAAAGGAGTCTAAGAAAGAGAAAAGAGAAAAATGGGAGAAAGAACATTTGAAGAAATAAGAGCTAAAAACTTCTCAAATTTGAGGAAAGGCATGACCCTACCCACCCAAGAAGCTCAACAAATTCCTAATAGGATAAGCTCAAACAGATATAACCTGAGACACATTGTAATGAACTCACCCATTAACAGGTAAGAAGGTAAACAAATTGTGATATACACATGCACAGGTGTATACTGATAAATGGATGCATGGGCAAACCTCTGAAATATTATGCTAAGTAAAAGGAACCAGAAAGAAAAGATCACATAGTATATGATTCCATATATATGAAATATACAAAATAGTTAGGTGCATTGAAATGGAAAATGGAATGGTGTTTTCCAGCCAGGACTTAAGGGGAAGAGGGAATGAAGAGAACTGTTTAATGGTTGCTCATTTTCTTTAAGAGTGATGAAATTGTTTTGAAATTAAATAGAGATGATGGTTGCATAACATTGTGAAATATAGAATCTAAAGAACTTGAGACACGTGGTCATAAACTAAAGGGGGGATGGTAGGGGAGGGGTGTGCAGGGTGGAGGGGAGTGACGGGGGAAATAGAACTGTAATGGCATAAGCAATAAAATATATTTTTAAAAATGTAAAAAAAAACATTGTGAATGCACTAAATGACATTGAGTTCTTCACTTTAAAATGGTTAATTTTGTGTTATGTGAGTTTCACATAAAAATGGTTTGGGATTAGACCTTGGAGGCTAATCAGAAAAATATTGAAATAAATTCTGTATGAAATAATAAGGACTGGGCTGGGACATTGACATTTGCCATAGGAAGGCACTACCACTGTGAGAGACTATGTAAAAGCATTAGGATTTAAACAACTTGTCTGGAGGTCAGAAACAGAATTTCAGAATATCATGACTTAAAACTCAAAATTATTATTACAGAAAAAAAGAAATTTCAGAGAACTTGGTTGCTTTTATATTACTATATTGATATTTATAACATTGTATTGACCTTTGGCCATTGTAATTCTGATAATGTCTATGAGACCACAAAGTGTCAATTCCTAAAATTTTTGAGTAAAATATCTTTAACATAAATTATATGAATTATTTATTTCTTGTGGTAAAAAACCCACAGGTGTTCTATATTCCTCTGTAATTTTCTGATTTTTTAATTTTTCAAAATAAAGAAAATAAATGAAGGCAAGGAGAATAAATGAGTGTTGAGAAATGAGAGCACAAGGAAAAATAGGTTAGCTAATTTCTAGGTGGAGGAAAGATGAGAATATATATATATGTGTGTACATAAGAATAAATTAATACTTAGTAGATATTAATCAGTCAGGCTGCCATAAAAATACCACAGGCTAGGTTACTTAGACAGCAGAAATTTATTTTCTCAAGTTTTGGAAGCTGGAATGTTGAGACCAGAGTATCATCATGGTTAGCTTTCTGGCAAGAGCTGTCTTCCTAGTTTACAGAGAGCTGCCCTGTTGCTATGTCCTACCTTGGTGGAGTGAGAGAACTCTGGTTTCTGCTCTCCCCATTATAAGGACACAAATCCTATGAGATTAAGACCCATCTTTTGACCTCATTGAATTTTAATTACTTCTTCAAAGCCATATCTCTAAAGAGCTACATTGGAGGTTTGCCTTCAGCATATGAATTTTGGGTGAACAAAAACATTTAGTCCATAACAAGTCTATGAAAATACAGGAACAAAAAGAAGATGGTGGACAGACAAAAATAACTGATTAGGCAATGTCACACAAGCTTTAAATGGCATGAAGCTCCAGTACATATGACAAGGATGTAGAAATCCTCCTCTTGTATAGAGAGGAAGAAGATCTAGAATTCACAGAAGCATTTAGAGGCAATGGGAAGGGGAGGTAATTAGAACACCTTTTCTAATTACATGGTCTCAATCCTTCAGCTAGTTTGTAAATGTATTTATTTATCAAGAGTTGGAGATGCTGTTATTAACTTATTCCCTGAGGAGTACATGGAAAGTTTGAAATGGCCTCCATGGTCAGGAATTATGTATTTTTATCATCAAGGAGCAGTGAAGGAGCACTTGGGGTGAGAAGAAAACATTAATTTGTAGTGGATTTTCAAAGTAAATGATCATAATTTTCTCCAACTCAACTTTTGACAGCAAAGGCTTAATAATTGGTGTCTCAGACCTGGTAGTTCAGAGCATGAAAGTTTCCATGTGAGAAAGAAAATAAGGATTCTCTGTGACTATAATTGAACAAGACAAGAACTAACCATTCCATAATCATGCAATCACAAAAATAACCAACACCACCTTCTTTCATCTAATATAAATAATTATTGCTTCTTCCCCAATGACAACTTTGGCCTCCCTCCTTTTCTCCTGTCACCTAGAAAATGATTTTAATGACCCAGTCTTCAATTTATTTCTGTTTTCTTCAACATGCACTTCAGAACAGACATTCACTCCTGTGGAGCTTCCCTAAAATCAGTCAGCATAAACCCAAATCCTAGAATAATCCCACAAATCATTTTTATTGGGGTGTCACACTGTTCACCATGGTTTAGTCTCCCATGTTGCAACAATAATGTTAACTTTGTTCACTATAGGTGTCAACAAAGGGCATCTCTGGGAAGCATCAACATAGGGCACAAAATTTGGACTTTTATCATTAATGCAGGGGTCCAAGCTAGGAAGGCACAAGTCAAAACAGAAGGCAGCTGATGGACTGTTAGGAGTGATGATGAGAAATATAGCACTCAGAGCAATGGTGGAGAACTGGTTTAGTGTGTAAGAGGCTGGATAGGGAACATGAGGAGAGGACAGACTTCACCCTGTTGATAATTTGTACTGAATACTTCTATATACTTATCGCTTCAAGCACAGCTTCTTGTACTTCAGTAAATGGTACTCTGATTAAAAACTAATTTTCATTTTAAAGATGGAGCTTAAAGCTCTTTATTTTCTTTTATCTCAAGATGAGTAGGCATTTACACATCAACTCAGACTCACAAAGTATGTCAGAAACACAGAGATCCTACAATGCCAACTTACTTTCTCACTGACCTAGTAGGAAAGAAAATAGGAGGAACCCTTGCCAAACAGGGAAGCTTATGGGAATGTTTTCTCTACTATTCTGGCAGATTAAAGCCACTTTAAATAAAATGTAATTTATTTATTTTGTCATTCAAGGGCCATCTTCCTCCATCAAATTGTCAATGGAGAGAAAAATCACTGAAAATCAAATCTGGTGCAAACCTTGTATAATCCAAAAATATTGAGGAGAATTATTCATAAATGAAGAGTATCAGATTTGGAATAAAATGATTACTCTTTCAGAGAACCCTCCCACCCCCAGCTTCCCCATGGTTCCCTCCCCAAGGTGGTGTCAGAATATATGGATAGAAGGGTTTGAAGGCTCCCCCTGACATGTAAAAGAAACAAGGTCCTCAGGTATGATGTGATGCCCTCTATCCTCCTGGCCTCTAGAAAAAGATTTCTTGTAAACATGGGTGTGGTTAACCTCACTGATTATCATGGCTGAAGTCTCTGATTGGTTCAGTTAGTTATCTTGTCTCTTAACTTGGTCAGAACAATTTCACTTCAACTTGGTGTTGCAGACCCTGTCCAGCAGAGTCAGCCTGTTGTGGTTGACGATGAAAATCAATGCACAGGTGACAACAACCCTGTGTGGCAAAAGGGAACAGGCATGACTACTCTCTCAAGGGGAGAGTGCCTATGGTGTCTTAGCCACTCCCTCAAGAGGGGAGGACCCCGACCCTTGCCTAGACAGGCTTTTATTGCTTTCCTGGGGTCTTACATCATAGAAATATTTATTATCTATCACATAGAACATTATTGTCTACCTTCTAGGTACAATCAAGGAAATAAAAATAACATGCAAAGGGGAATGGCAATGAGCTCATTAGCTCTGTCCTTGGGAGAGCTCACACAGGCTTTGGAAGTTACCTTGAAGATAGACAATACACATTTGTTGCTTTAGACCAGGGCGAGAGGGTTTTAGCAAGAGCAAGCCGTAACAGTCTATATGCATTTTCTAGGCCTGATTCCCATGGGAAAACTCAGTTTGAAGATCTGGCTCCTGCCCACCATTTCGCATCTGTAAGTTTTCCATACAGAGCTAAGTCACATTTACCAGGCCAAGGCAAACCGGTCCCCTACAATTCCCCTCCCCCTTTTTTATTTTTGTTAAGGCTGTTGTGGTAATACATCCCACAAGACTTGCTACTTGCTGGTCTCTTTTGTGACCCTGGGCAAATAATTTGTAAATGCATCTTAATATACAAAACATCGCCCTGGCTGGTGTAGCTCAGTGGATTGAGCGCGGGCCTGCGAACCAGACAATCGCGGTTCGATTCCCAGTCAGGGCACATTCCTGGGTTGCAGGCCGGTTCCCTGCAGTCCAGTTCCCAGCAGGGGATGCATGAAAGGCAACCATACATTGATGTTTCTCTCCCTCTCTCCTTCCCTTTCCCTCTAAAGATAAATAAATAAAATATTAAAAAAAACATCATTAAAGTCAGTAAACAATCAGCGGCTCCAGTGACCCACAATCTTAGGTTGAGTCTATCAAACCAGTGTTTTGGGTTTAACAAGCCAAGATTATCACTAAGAGTTTGAAGAATCTCCTGTTTAGTTAAGCATTGAATGTCCTGCAACTGTTTGTGTAACTCCATTTGCCATTTATTGATTTGTCCCTTTAAATTAGTACAAAAAGCTCCTCTTAGGTGATGTTTAATATCAGGAATATTGGCTGGAGTTCCATTGTAGTGGGGTGACACACAGTTTGGAGAAACCAGGATCACAGGTCAGCTGTTGACAGATTACTAGCACATCCTAGTGTTCACCGATCCAGTTGAGTGCTGATTCAACTACAGAAAGTCGAGTCAGGATTTCTTGATCAATCTGGTCCTGTTGAAGCATTTCTAAAGTGGAATTGGTTAAGAGAACATCAACAGTATGAGCAGTTTGAACTGACCCAAGGAGGGCAGCGGTTGCCATGGCTGCAGTAGCTGCGACAACTATACCAGAGACAATAAATGCAATCAAAGTGCCAACAAACTGTCAGACTCTTAAAGAGGCCAGTGCATTGTTAAGCGCTATTATGCCATGGGGATCTTCCCATTCTCTGGCTACATCAACTGGCATCCATATCTGAGTTTGTCTTCTAACTATGTAAACTGTAGTGAGGCTTAACTGAGTAATATTGAAATAAGTAAGACAGCTATCATATATGGAGCCTGCAGGAACAAGCAGAGAATTAATTTTTGCTGATTTATTATAAAAGACTTGTGCTATCCCTGGAGTTGCCAAAAACAAGTAAGGGTGAGAAGTACAAACTGTGACCCAATCCTGTTTTAGAGGGCTATTCTGGTAGAGACTGTAAAAAATTTTTACACAGGCGTTTTCTAGCAATAAAAGGCAAGCCCATTTTCCATAAGTTGTAATGCCAAGGGCTAGTGTGGTTGGGAGAAACAATTCTGATTATAGGTGCCCCAGTACTGGGCCCTTCCCACCACATATTTGTATATGGGGTTTCAGGCAGAGCTGAAACTATTGTTTTGTCAAACTTAGCCAGTACTTTCCAATTAGCTCCCCAGTTCTCTACTATAAAAGGACTTTTGGGGAGAAAAGCAATAGTAGCATTCGGTCCTCTGCACAAAGACCAAGAGACTGAGTCTTTGTGGCTCTTGTCTAAAGTACAAGGTGGAATTGGAGAGGGATTGAGTATGATAAATCCTCTCCTGGGTATGCTGGCCAATTATAGTTACTATGGAAAACTGATGGTAATTACTGTATTGCTCCTTGCTTACAGCATAAAGTTGCTCCTTTAAAGGAAAATACAAAGTGTCAATAAGAACAGAGAAATAAATTAGTAAATACTTAGTAACATAAACTGCATTTTTTGGCACCAGCATCCAGTGCTTGTTTTCTTCTAGTTGGCCAGTGTCATCTGGGCCACCTAGTTTGCTAGCTGATCGGTTTTCATCTCCAGGTAGCAGAGCTTGATGTCTGTTTTGTTATAAAGCTTCACCCTTTTAGCTGGAAGCCAGACAGGACCTATAGGGGTGGAAACACACGCATACCCACTTACCCATGTTGAGATCTACAGGACTCTGCCAAGTACTATCTCCCAGTGGATCTCTGTATAAAACTTGAGGATAAGATGACTTTGGTTCTTTCTTCTGAAAATGTTTCTCAGAGTACAGAGTGGTTCCTCACAATTTAGAAAATCATAGGTAAACATAGTTAACAATCAAATTTGGGGGGGTAGACCCCTGACTCCCCCTTTTTTGTTTTTTAAGAAGATTTTTGAAGGTATGATGTGCCCGTTCAACAATTGCCTGACCAGTTGGATTATAAGGTATTCCTGTTTTATGTTGGATATTCCAATGCTGAAGGAAGACTTGAATAGAATGGGCAAGATATCCTGGGCCATTGTCAGTTTTAATTTGCTGAGGCCGACCCCAGTGACTGAAGGCCTCAAGCCAATGGGCTTGTATATTTCAGAAGATTCTCCTGTTAAAGCAGATGCATGTAGGGCATCAGAGTATCAACAGAAATGCGAATGTATTTGAATTTTCCAAAGGGAGCATAATGATTGACATCTGTTTGCCCAATCATTTGAGAGCTTAGTCCTCGAGAGTTAACTTCTGTGGATGGAGGTGCCTTAGTAAGGGCTTGACAGTCAGGGCATTCTTTAATAATTTGCTTACCTTGAGAATGATAAAGAAACAGTCTTTTAACTTTTTCTATTACTTTTTCTGTTTAGTTTCGGGGGTCTGATTTTTGCCCTTCTTGAAGGGCTCCTTTAAGCTCTTAACCTTTGGCTTTCTGATTTGCAATAGGTAGGGAGCAGTTGGCTGAAAAATAGCCTCAGTTTTAAAAGTGCCATTTTTTTCTTTACTCGGAAAGACAGGCCCTCTGCTGTTTTTGCAAGCTGCAATGAGTTAGAGCAGCAAGGTAACTGTCTTGTTGTTTTTAGGACTTGATAGTTCTTCAGTTTAGAGTTTGCAAGGAAAATGAGGAGTATGAGGGGCGTTCTGCTCAAATATGTTTTAGACAAAAGTGATTATGTGCCAAGGGCCTTTCGTGACTTGATTGAAAATTAATTGTTTTCTTCCAGGAGAATAGCCAGTTCTTCCACAAGGAAACAATCAGTGTTTACAGGTACTGAGTTAAAAAATGATACTTTGTTTTCAAGGGAGAAGGGCTAGTTCCCCCAGGGAGACAGTACACCTATATCTCAGTTTTACAATAGAGGGTCACAGCTCTGTCATAAACAAGGAGGATTCCTAATATTTCTTTAAAACATCATGTCTCCTATCCCACTCATAGTATGATTTAGATTGACAAATTTATGAACACATTCATAACTTTTAGAAACAGTTTTTCTGTACTGGCAAATGCATTCACTTTTTTTTTCTAGGTGACTACTGCATTCTTGCAATGTGCTCAAAAGTGAGCTGTCTCATTATCTAGTGCCCTTGGAAAAATTTTTAGGGAGGTTGAAGAAGAGGGAGGGAAGATATTAAGCTTGGCATAGCTTGTTCCCAGGACTGAAGCAGTCCCTGGGTCTTCAGAAAGAGGATTCAGAATGGTTAAAAGACACATTTTCTCTTTTTTTTTCTGAGCTTTTTACTGTCTGAGAGAAGCGAGATTTCTTCTTTCTTTAATAATTTAAATTCTTTCTGAGTAGAATCTTTATGATGTAACAATATGAGAGATCTATTCTATTTACTGAAATATTTTAGGACTGAGATGTTACTTTTAAAACAGAAACAAAAATAAAATTCAAGCAAACCAGTATTTTCTTTTTTTTAGTATTTTCTGATTAAATCCTCTAAAGCAGGGAGTGAGACACTAGTCTTTATCTCATACCACCTGGTGCTGTTTCAACTTCTTCCCAACTTTTCCTTAAATAACTAAGTCTAGAGATCCCTTATTAGGGAGATATTTAGCAGCTTTTAAAAAAAATGCCAAATTAGCCCTGGCTGGTGTAGCTCAGTGGATTGAGCGCGGGCCTGCGAACCAGACAATCGCGGTTCGATTCCCAGTCAGGGCACATACCGGGGTTGCATGCCGGTTCCCTTCAGGCCAGTTCCCAGCAGGGGACGCATGAAAGGCAACCATACATTGATGTTTCTCTCCCTCTCTCCTTCCCTTGCCCTCTAAAGATAAATTTTAAAAAATGGCCAAATTAGTATGAAACATTGCTCTTATTCTTTAGAGAGCCCATACTTGTTAAAAAGTTTCCATTTTTACTTTCGATTTCTGCCATTTCAGATTCCGCAGCCCATACTAAACCATAGCTACTTAGCTGTTGGGGAGTGTAGTATGGTGGGTCAGAAATGTACTGTTGGTGAAAACAGTCAGGGAGGGCTGCCTGGTATCCAGGGAACCCTAACCCTGCTTATGGGTTTCAGGTGTTTCCCACATGTCTAAGACTGCGAGGGAGGGCTCGAAGCGCCAGGTGACCAACCTTTATATCACGCTCCCTGACCGAGACCAGAGTTAAATTATTGTGACTGGAAGTCCCTAAGAGGCCCCTACATGTCACAGGGATTGACCCCAGACACCTCCGCAAGGCCCCTACTCACGTAGGAACGCTTGAGATCTCAAGCCGGAGGGAGAAAATGCCTCGTCTTAAATGTGAAACATTCATAAACAATCCTATTAACTAACTCTGAGTTCTCAAAGCAATCTTCGGAGTCCGGTTGAAACCAAAACACTCATTTACTATCTGCTTTTTTATTTACAGGCAGACGGAGGGAAAAGGCAGAATCAAAAGGGCTGCAAAAAGCAGCTTTTAAAGAGAGGATGTGCAGAGACTCTTGTAAAAAAAAAAAAAAAGTTAATTGAAAGGAAAGTTAATTGCTCTCTCTCCCAAGCCTAAAACCTGATTGAGGATTGTGCCGTGGGGATGGGCTTGTGTTTTTCACAGTGTACCTCTCGTTGCGTGGGCTTTTACTTGCAGTTGGCAGGAAACCTAGTGTTCTGTCCTGGCTCACATCCAACTTATCCTGTCACAGGTGTCTGTTGCGGCGAGCGCCCTTGTGGCTCTTAACTGCTCGACCTGTGCCATCAGGGTTGGCAATTGCCAGAGAGCGAGAGAGCAAGGCTTCTGCTTACTAAAGAGAATATGGTCACAGAGAGAGCGACCTTGGAAAAAATAACTCTTTTCCAAAAATACAACACACTCTATGCCCTCCGAAAAGCACTTGGGGTCGTCTGCCCTTACCTGGGCTTTTGCGCGCGTTCCACCCACGTTGGTGTGTTGACCACAACCTGATAACCTTCTTGGTTCATGGCCTTTGCGTCCCTGTTCCTTGGTGCCAGATGTCACAGACCCTGTCCAGCAACTTGGCCTTACCTGCTGGCTGGTTACTGATGGCAACTGATCCCCCATCATGTGCTTGCTGGCTTGACTGCTACAGTGAGCTCCCCTGAAGAGGCCAGCCAGATTTCCATCTGTGCCCCATGGGCATTGGGGCTCAGTCAGGAAAGGAAAACTTAAGAGCTTTCCTCTGTTGGATCCCATTATAGACCAAGTTCCTAGTCTTGTTCAAGGTTGGTGGGAGAGGGGAAGCCCAAGAGGTGACCCTTTCCTACATTTTTCAGTGGGGAGTGAAAGCAACAGCCTCCTTCTCAGCTTTTAATTTTATTCTTATTGATCAAAACCCCCTCCTGTCTATTATCCTGCAGCCACAAATGGGGAAATTGGTAACTGCTTCCTTCTTTCCCATGTTTCCCCATTTTTCTCTTCCTTCCAGTGATTTCCTAGCCAGAAATGGACAGTATTTCCCCATATGTTCTATTTTCCTTGTACCATTGAGAAGTAAGCTTCAAGAGCCTAATGTGGGATAAAGAATAACCATAAATTTGCTTCATATGGCCAACACTTCATAGAATAAGATTCGTAAAATACTTTCTAAAGGAAATACCAGACTTGCAATGTCGCCACTTAGTGTCATAATCCAATTTACAAAATTAATGACTATTACTTGGTTTCCCATAACCATTTACAATCACCCCTCAGACATATGGATGCCTAGAAAAAAATAAGTTAATTGTAGTTTATAGAGGAAACCATAAAGAAACTAACTTCTTAGTTCAGGGAGAACAAATTGATAAACAAATTGTGATATTGGTGTCAATATGTGACAGCAAAACGGCAACCAGGAAGAGCACTAGGGTTTATGACATTGTGTATCTTAACATGGCCTACTGAGGCTGAGTGTTTGAGATGTGAGGGGAGTCCTCTGATTATTGTCAAGAATAGAAGGACTTTGGACTGTTAACACTAAAAGAGAGAGCATTATACAAAGGCTTTCTATCCCTGGATATTTAATTTATCTTTTAGGGTGATATTATATGTTTTATATATGTATTTCTGGATTTATTAAAAACTCCCTAGTCTGTGGTCATCCTAATGAGTAATCCTATTTTTTCAGAACAACAGTCTGATTCGCTTGCTCTAAAATTCTGTATTATAAGTATTCTAAAACTATGAGGGAAATACCAGGTATAAGATGTGACCATTTCCCCAATCAGCAGAGAACAGAAATTTTAAATAAGCCTATTAAAAATGCTCTAAGATCTTTAATAAAAATGGTAATATAACACAAAGTGTACTTACTATTAAACATATTTACACACTAAGTATTCCCTAATGTATGAATACTAGGTCTTACCAGTAACTGGTAAGATATCATATTCCATATTATTACATCAATATTGATTAATATTAAACATTAATATCAATATAACTTAATATTAAAATAATATTGGCATATTGATATATTTATACTACATTTACTATATTAATATTAATATATTTAATTATATTCCATGTTATTAAAATCCCATTTTTCTCAGTTCATAAATTATTTCAAAGGCAATTTTCACCAGCAAGTAAGTGTAAAGTGCTGGTATTTTTTATACTCTTTAAATATATTTCAAAGTGTAACACAATGGGAAATTGCTCATCTGTTGGAAATTATATATAGCTGTACTAGATTGGTGAATTTGATTTGTTATTCAAATTGAACATTAATTTTTATGTTTTATTAAATACATGTAAATGACAAAAATGTATATAAGATATACAGCATGAAGCCCTGGCTGGTGTACCTCAGTGGATTGAGCGCAGGCCTGCGAACCACAGTATCTCGGTTTGATTCTCAGTCAGGGCGCATGCCTGGGTTGCAGGCCAGTTCCCAGCAGAGGACTCACGAGAGGCAACCATACATTGATATTTCTCTCCTTCCTTCTTTCCCTTCCCCTCTAATGATAAATAAATAAAATTTTTAAAAAAAGATACACAGCATGATGTTTTGATATACATATATAGTAAAATAAGTACCACAATCAAGCTAATTAAAACATCCATCATCTCACATTTTCTTGTTACCATTTTCTTGCTTCTTTTCTTGTGTGTATAGTAAAAGAACATGAAAGATCTACCCAGTTTGTAAATTTCAAGGATACAATATAGTATTTTTAACTTGAGTCACTTTGCTATAAATTAGATCTCTAGAACTTACTCTTCTCGCATGACTGAAAGTTTGTACCCTTTGACCATCAGCCCACTCATTTCTCCCCATAGTCCCTGGCAACCACCATTTTGCTCTCTGTTTCCATGAGTTTGACTATTTATATTCCACCAACAGTGTACAAGGATTCCCTTTTAGTCACCTCCTGGCCAACAGTTATCTTTTGTGTTTTTGATAATGGTCATTCTAATAGGTGTGAGGTGATATTGTGGTTTTGATTTATTTTTTTCCTGATGATTACTGAAATTGAGTATTTTTTCATATACCTGTTGGTCATTTGCAGGTTTTCTTTTGAGAAACATCTACTCAGGTCATTTATTCATTTTAAATAAGGTTATTTGTTGCTGTTTTTGTTAAGTTGTTTGAGTTACTTATATGTTTTGTATATTAACCCCCATTTGATGTATGCCTGCTAATATTTTCTCCCATCCTATAGGTTTTCTTTTTATTCTTTCCTTTGCAAAAGGTTTTTAGTTTGCTACAGTCCTGCCTGTTTTTTATGTGTGTTGCCTATGACTTTGTTGTCATATCTAAAAATTCATTGTTCAGACAATGTCACCAGGATTTTCCCCTACATTTTCTTCTTGTACTATTACAGTTTCAGGTCCTATGTTTCAGTCTTTAATCTAGTTTAGTTGATTTTTGTATGTGGTGTGAGTTAAGGGTCCAATTTCACTTCTCTGCATGTGGATATCCAGTTTTCCCAAGATGATTTATTTAAAAAAAAACTATGCCTTTCCCATTTTGCATTTATGGCCTTCTTGTTGAAGACAAGTTGAGCATGGATGCATGGATTTATTTCTGGACTCATTATTCTGTTAACTGATCAATGCATTTTTATGTTGGTACCATATAGCTTTGCAATATATTTGAAATAAAGTACGATGCTTCCAGCCTTGTTCTTGTTAAATAATGTTTTGCTTCTTCAGGGACTATTGTGCTTTCATATGCATTTTAATATTGTTTTTCCTATTTCTGCTCAGAATTCCATTGGAATTTTGATAGAAACTACACTGAATCTGTAGATCACTTTTTGTGCTATGGATATTTTAACAATATTAATTCTTTCAGTTCATGAGCATGAGCTGTCTTTCCATTTATTTGTGTCTTCTTCAATTTTCTTCACCAATGTTAGCTAAAGTAAACTAAATCTCATACTGTGGATGTCAAACTGATTTGAAATGTGTACTTTAATGGCTAAATATAACATGTATTTTAAATAACACATTAAATTGGGTGAACAAATAGGACAATAATTTGTATCAGTTAAAAGATCAAGTTACATTCATTCAAAAATGACCTATCTATACATGCAAAAAGAGTAGTACTGATTTATATGCTTCACTTCATTCAATTTATTTACATATATATACATACAAACAAGCCACAAAATATTCACTATATTCTATCATAAATGTCCATTTAGTAAAAATACTGCAAGTGTTACTATTTCCATAATTCTCATTATTTTTCTAACTATAGAAATATTTAGGTTTGCCATTACTAATGGCCAGTTTGTGTTACTGAATGTTTTCAAGATTTCAAGTTTCAAAGAGCCTAGAGTACTATTCCAGACAGTAATTTCTCAGAAGTGTGGTCATAAATGAGCAGTTGTAATAGAAGTCAATCTGTTAACTCTCCAATGACCTCATATGCCTACAGTGACACTTAAACTTTTGGATTCGTGGAACCACACCTTGAATAAATTTGTCTTTTGGTCAGAACCTCCTCAACCAGACAGACTGACAATTGAATAGAGTTTGAAATCAACTTATTTCACTCAGTCTAGCAGTGCATGGTCTTCAGTGAGTCTTGCCTTTGTGCATCAGTCAAGAGTAGTATCTTACAAACTGATAGCAGGAGTTCTAGCCAAGATAGATAGAAATCCTTCATTTCCTTGTGAAACAAAACAGAGGATAACAACTGATCTAACATCAATAAACAACCAGAAGTGCCAGAAAATCAAACAGCATGGAACTTTGACAACCATGGAATTAAAGAAACAGTCAACCAGAATAACCAGACCAGTAAGACTACAGACAGAGAGAACTCACAGCAAGGCAGCGGACTGCATGGGCAGGGCTGACTGAACAGGAAACTGAGACTCATAGCTGACTGTGGACTACAGTGGTTGCCTCAGTGGGAGAAACTCCCAGTCTCATAGGAGAGAGAGTTTGTTGGAAAGTGGGCTGTTACAAAGGGTAGAGCTCCTTCTTTCTTTCTGCTGCAAATGTACCATAGTTTTTTGACTTATTTACTGACAGTAACCAGAAGGGAGGTGGAAGAGGATAATGGGAGGAAAAAGTAGAAGGGCTGCCAAGGAACATGTATAAAGGACAGATAGACAAAGCCAAAGAGAGGTAGGATTGAGAGTGGTAAGTGGGGATGGCTAGGGTGGGTAGGCATGGTAGGGGGGAAATGGAGACAATTGTCCTTGAACAACAATAAAAAAAGAGAAAAAAAATTATGGAACACCTATGCTGTGGAATATTAAACTACCATTAAAAAGAAAAAATTCTATTTACATCTTTGAAAAAAAAAAGCTAGTAAGGAAAGCTGTAAGTCTAGTGAGGGATGGGTAAACATCCTAAGTTGAGTGTGTGGTTTTAAAACATATCGGAAAATTCTCTGACACTTTTCCTTCAATAGGTAAAGTCTGATTTCCTACCTTACCTCGCTGCCTTTTGAATATTGAGTGGCCTTAGTTAACAATGCCTAATAAAAAGAATACAGCTGAAATGATGCTCTGTAATTTCTGAGGCTAGACAAAAAAATGGCAATACAGCTCTGGTTGGTGTGGTTCAGTGGACTGAGTGTTGGTCTGTGAACCAAAGGGTTACCAGTTCGATTCCCAGTCAGGGCACTTGAATGGGCTGTGGGAGAGGTCCCCAGTAGGGGGCATGTGAGAGGCAAACACACATTGATGTTTCTCTCCCTCTCTTTCTCCCTCCCTTCCCCACCTCTAAAAATAAATAAATAAAGTAAAAAGGCAAAATATTAGGTAAAAACAATTTTAATAATATAATTTATTTAACCTAATACATCCCAAATATTAACATTTCAATAGCTAATGTATTTAAAATTAGGGGGTAGAGAGATTGAGCAAAAAGGAAAAAGGATTCATGAACATGGATAACAGTGTGGTGATTGCTTGGGGTAGGGGAGTATAAGGGGACTAAATGGTAATGGAAAAAATACAATAAAGATCAATAAATAAATAGATATAAAAATAAAATTAGTTGAGATATTTTTACATTTTTTATTTCCATACTAAGTTTTTTTTTAAGATTTTATTTGTTTATCTTTAGAGGGGAAGGGAAGGAGAGAGGGAGAGAAACATCAATGTGTGGTTGCCTTCATGTGTCCCCTGCTGGGAACTGGCCTGCAGGGAACCGGCCTGCAACCTAGACATGTGCCCTGACTGGGAATCGAACCGCGATTGTCTGGTTCACAGGCCCACACCCAATCCACTGAGCTACACCAGCCAGGGCTCCATACTAAATTTTTTAAATCCCCTCTGTAATTTATACTGTAGCAGATCTCAATTTAAATTAGCCATCTTTTAAATGTTCATTACCTGTATCTAGCTAGTGACTATTTATTTGGACAATGCAAGTCTATACTCTCTTCACCTGGATTGGGAAAATAGAAGACATGGACAGATGAACACATGTTCAAGTGACATAGATAGTAAATCAATTATCCTTTAAAATTGATATTGTAAAATTTCTTACCAGAGAAAAAAATTGATATGTGGAAGTGAACATTTGTAGTAACAATAATCAAAACAAAAATAATCACTGAAGGTCAACTGTTTTTTTAAATTGAGTATGATTGACATATAGCATTATATTAGTTTCAGATGTACAACATAATGATTCAAAACTTTCATATATTACAAAAGGATCACAATAGTCTTGTTAACATTCATCACCATAAACACTTATGAAAAATATTTTCTTATAACTTTTAAGATTTACTCTCTTAGCAACTTGCACATATGCATACTGTATTATTAACTATAGTCACTGTGCTTTACATTATCTCCCCAAGACTTGTTTAATTTGTAACTGGAAGTTTGTACCTTTGGCCACCTCTACCCATTTTCCCTGCTCCTCAACCCCATACCTCAGGCAACTACCAATCTGTTCTCTGTATTAATGAGCTCAGTTATGGTTTTTTTTTTTTTTAGGTTTCACATATAAGTGAGATCATAGGTATTTGTCTTTGTCTGGCTTATTTCACTTAGCATAATGCCCTCAAGGTCCATTCATGTGGAGACAACTGGAAGGATTTTCTTCTTTTTATGGCTTGATAATATTCCATTGTATATATGTATACCACAGTTTCTTTATCCACTTCTCTATTGATGGACACTTAGGCTTTCTCCATGTCTTGACTATTGTAAATAATGCTGCAGTGACCATGAGGGTGTAGATATCTTTTTGAACTAGCATTTTTATTTTCTTTGTATAAATACCCAGAAATGAAGTTGCTGGATCATATGGTAGTTCTATTTTTAGTTTACTGAGGAACCTCCATACACTGTGCAGATGGTGACAGCTGGGGGTGAAAAGAAAACCCCACAAAAAAACCTAGAATGTAAAAATAATGGTACTCACTACCTGGAACAAGGCAGAGGGAGAGCACAAAGATGGCACCACCTGGGCTCTGTCTCAAAGAGCATCCCAACAGGTCCACAAATGTGTGTTAAAATCAGATGTCTGTTCCTTAGGCCAATGCTCCAAGACAAGCAAATGAGTCACTTCCACACAAAGCCTGGATGCCTCTGGATTGGCCATTTCCATGCTGGGCCCTGGAGTGGGCAAGTCTGAGTGTGTGAGCACTTTAAGAGCCACTTCTCAGATTGTCATAGGCTTGGGAATCTCATGGATGTGAGTCCTGTTGGTTTTCAAAACTAAGATATTTTTGAGCTCATTTCTCAGGTGCAAGTCTTCTCCCCAGGCAGAAGGTCTGCATTTTGAATTTCCCCCTGACTGTGGGCCACCACGCCAGGAGTATGGTTTATGGTAAGATTGTGTTCCAGGTTCCCTACTGGCTTCAGTGTGGGCCTTTTCTTGTTCACCTGATATATAGGAATTGATCAGCTAGTTTTTATGTTTTTTTCAGAGGAAGTTTTTCTATAAGAAGCTGTTTTTGTGGGATGAGATTTCAAGATCTTCTTATATCACCATCTTAAATCAGAACCTGTAGTAAGTGTTTTTTAAAATATATATTTCATTGATTATGTTACTACAGTTGTCCCATTTCCCCCCTTCATTCCCCTCCACCCTGCGCAACCCCTGCCCCCCACTCCTTCCCTTTAGTTCATGTCCATGTGTCATAAGTTCTTTAGCTTCTATATTTCCCCTACTATTCTTGCCCTCCCCGTCTATTTTCTACCTGCCATCTATGCTACTTTTTCTCTGTCCCTTTTCCCCCCCTCTCCTCCTCCCACTCCCCTGTTGCTAACCCTCCATGTGATCTCTATTTCTGTGGTTCTTCTCCTGTTCTAGTTCTTTGCTTAGTTTGTTTTTGTTTCAGGTGAAGTTTTTAATAATTGTGAGTTTGCTGTCATTTTACCATACATGTTTTTTATCTTCTTTTTCTTAGATGAGCCCCTTAACATTTCATACAATAAGGGCTTGGTGATGATGAACTCCTTGAACTTGACCTTCTCTGAGAAGCACTTTATCTGCCCTTCCATTCTAAATGAAAGCTTTGCTGGATAGAGCAATCTTGGATGTAGGTCCTTGCCTTTCATGAGGTGGAATACTCCTTTCCAGCCCCTTCTTGCCTGTAAGGTTTCTTTTGAGAAATCAGCTGACAGTCTGATGGGATCTCCTTTGCAGGTGATTGTCTCCTTATCTCTTGCTACTTCTAGAATTCTCTCCTTCATTTTTATCTTGGGTAATGCAATTATGATGTGCCTTGGTGTGTTTCTCCTTGGGTCCAACTCTTCTGGGACTCTGAGCTTCCTGGACTTCCTGGAAGTCTATTTCCTTTGCCAGATTAGGGAAGTTCTCTATTATTTGTTCAAATAACTTTTTCCACTTTTTGTTCTTCCTCCTCCCCTTCTGGTACCCCTATAATTCGGATCTTGGAACATTTAAAGATGTCCTGGAGGTTCCTAAGCCTCTCCTCATTTTTTTGAATCCTTGTTTCTTCATTCTTTTCTGTTTGGTTGTTTCTTTCTTCCTTCTGGTCCACTTCATTGATTTGAGTCCCAGTTTCCTTCCCATCACTATTGGTTCCTGTACATTTTCCTTTATTTCATTTAATGTAGCCTTCATTTTTTCATCTAACTTGCAACCAAAATCAATCGATTCTGTGAGCACCCTGATCACCAGTGCTTTGAACTGTGCATCTGTTAGGTTGGCTATTTCTTCGTCACTTAGTTGTATTTGCTGTGGAGCTTTGACCTGTTCTTTTGTTTGGGCCATTTTTTTTGTCTTGTTGTGCCTGTTACATATGGGGGCAGAGCCTTAGGTGTTCACCAGGGTGGGGCAACCCAGTTGCTGGGATGTGACACTGTGTGTGGGCGCAGGGTCCAAGAGGGAATGATGGCGCTTGTTCCGCTCTCTGCCAGATTTCACCCCCTTCTGCTGCTTCCCCCAAGCAAACTGGGCTTTTCTGGTGCTTATTCCAATGTGGGTGGGCTTGTGTACATTCTAGGACCCTGTGGGTCTCTCTAACAAACTCGCCTGTGAGGCTGAGAGTCTATCCTGGCACCTCAACCCCCATAGGTGTTTTCAACTGCTGTTTTGAGGCTTTATTTCCCTGCACTGGAACCCTGGGTTGCAAGGTCTGTCTCACTCCTCAGTTTTGCCTGGTTTATCTGCAAGTGAATGTGGGACTACCTGGTCAGCCAGCTGCCTCGCGCAGCTTGCCCCTCTTCACAATTGCTGCCTCACTGGGTCTGCCTGTTGCCACCCTGCGCCCAGGGTCTGCCAGCCACCCCCTGTGGTCGCAGGATCCAGCTGCTGCCAACTTGCGTGCCCGGGGTTTGTCAGCTGCTGTCTTGCATGCCCAGTGCCTCTGCTTTTTTTTTTTGCTGCAATCCCTCTCCCTCTGGCCGCCAGACTCTACCCCACCTGCCACTCTGGATGAATGTGTCTATTTTAACTTGGTTGTTGGACTTCCATACAGTTCAATTTTCTCTAAGTTCTGATTGTTATTTTGTTTCTAAATTGTTGTTGTCCTTATTTTGGTTGTGTGAGGAGACACAGTGTATCTACCTACACCTCCATCTTGGTTGAAAGTTCCTATACTAAGTGTTTTAAAGTGCTTTACATATATTAACTCATTTAATGATCACAACAGCCTTGCTAAGCAGATAATATTACCATTATTTTTTTATTTAGTTATTTTTCAAGTACAGTTTTCTGTTTATTTCTCCCATCCCAGAGTATTACCATTATTATTCCTATTTTATAAAGAAGGATATTGAAGCACAAAGAGATTATAAACTTGCCTAAGTTCATTGAGTTACATGCCTTTTATTAATATTATTTCATTAGCTAAATTTTATATTTAATGTTATTAAGTGCTATTTACCATATGCAATTTCACATGCATTTTTCTCATTTAATATTGATAACAAATTTATAAGTCAATTTATCAGACCCAGAAATAAACTACACAGAGTTTATATGATTTACCCAAGATCACAGAGAACACAAGAATAGGAATACAATCCTTTGTGCAGCAAAAAATAAGACCATTTAATGAAGAAAAAGAAATGGGAAATGTAACTCATCTTAAACGCTGTGGACAGCCAAGTGAAGAACAGCCCAGTGAAGTTATAGCCTATAAACATATGAAATGATCCAAAGACTGCAACACCATTGGACTAATGTTTCAATTTCACTTACAAAAAGCATGCCTATCACCATGGCTCCCTAGCACAATAGCACATCCTCAATGGATATTTGCTAAATTGAATTCAATTGACTCTCAGATTGCAAGTAGATCAACTTCCTGGTATACTGTTTCCATAATTCATTTAGCTCTCATCACAGTATTTGAAAGAAGAAGCCAAGTACTTTCTAGATTATATAGGAATTTTCTCTTCCAAGATACAACAAAACCCAGGGGAATTTATAATTTCTCAACAAGTAAAGTTTTCCAATTAGAGAAGACTTGGAAAATGTACCCCTCCAACCCAGTTCATGTAGAGTCCTCTTGATCTCCTAAATCAGCTCTAAACTAACCCACTTTCTGAATTATATAAAAGTTTCTAGAGGCTCACTGTTATTTCCACTCTGATCACTGTCTGGTCCATAAGAAGACACTCATGAAATTAGGGATACGGGTAATATAAGTGGCTCAAATATGAGTGGTAGAAGTATCCCAAAGCTACACACAAAATCCCTTTTCACTGAGTTTTTTTCTTATTAAGTAATTTTAATTCAATAACCTAAAAACACAGAATTATTATATCTTCAAGATGGTTTCAATGAAAAAATAGAATAGATGGTAGAGCAGAATAAATGACTTCAAATCTCTTAAAGTTCTCTTTTATCCCTGGTTTATTGTGGGGAATCTTTTACTCCAGCATTGTCAGCAACACACAATGGGGAATGACCCACTTGCTCATTGTAAAACTATAGCCCCTTCTGTTCCCAATCTGTCTTTTGAGTTTCCCCAGTTCTGAGTAGGTACCTGCTCTGCTGTTCTGCTTGGGCAAGTGAATCCCTTTTATCTTTACCATTAATCTTATCCTGCCTGACACATCAGTTCTTTCTTCCAGTGAATTGCTTCAGCTTGAGGTGGCCCAGCCATAACTCTGGGAATCAGCTGTTCATTCCCATCTAATAGGCACAAGTAGGTCTCTTTGATCCCCATATACTCCTTTGGTAACCTCAGCAGCTGGAGCATGAAGTCTTGGATTACAAACCAGTCTTTAGCCTCAGCACCCCCTCACTGGAGCAGTAGACAAAGACTGAAAGCACAAACTCAAGCATCAAAGGCATTAATAACAAAAGAGGCAGGATTATGTTTAATGGGGGAAAACTGCCGTCTTTAATGACTGAATGCACATTGGTGATGCTTTAAAAATGGATTTCATGATTCTAAAATGGCGCTGTGCTAAAATATCTAGACATTACAGAGAAGAAAGAATCTAAGTTACAGTCCAGCTGATACTTGTCTGAGATGCCCTGAATGGATGCCTTCCTTCCATCTGTCCCTACCGCCTAAACAACAAGGGTACAACGAGGCAGCTGTGATCTGTTAACTGCCTGGAAGGAACTCACTGATGCTATAAGAGAAGAAATGGTCCTATACCTGTCACATGTTTACCCTTTTCCTCAATGAGTCATATTTAATCACACTTCAAAAAAGTAAGAAGTATATCACACTACAGTTCCCTTTACGTGTTATTATTTTACTTTCACTTAATCCATTAACCAATGCCACTGTAGGTAGATTATGTCTATTCACAAGTGGAAATTCTAGACTTTAAAATTCTGTAGCACTATTCACAATATCTAAATATGGAAACAACTCATATGTCAATTGATGGAAGAATGAAAAAACAAAATGTGGTATGTACATACAATGGAATATTATTCAGCCTTACAAAAGGAAATCCTGTCATTTGTTACAACATGAATGAACATGTAGGATATCATAAAATGTGAGATATCCCAGTCACAGAAGGACAAATACTATATGATTCCATTTACATGAGGTACCTGCAATAGTTAAACTCAGAAAGTACATAATAAAATAGAATGGTGGTTATGGTGGTCCAAGAGAGGGGAAAATAAAGAGTTGCTGTTTAATGAGTATAAAGTTTCATTTATACAAAATGAATTAGTTCTAAAGATCTGCTCTACAGTGTAGTGGCTGTAGTCAACAATATTGTATTACGCACCTAAAAATTTTAAAGGGTAGGCAGATCTTATGTTAAGGGTTCTTATCACAAAAAAAAAAAGAGAGAGACAAAGAAACTTGTTACTAATGTGTGTATTGTTTTTATTGCAATGGTGGTATTAGAGGTGCTTGCAGATGTCCAAACTTATCAAATTATACACATTAAATATGTGTATTTTCTGGAGTAGTTCTACTTCAACAAAACTGTTTAGAAATTAGAGCTCAGTAAAATTCTAAACTTTTTTCTAACTTTGTTAGCTAGAAAATGTTAGCTATGCTAATCTGTTAGCTATGTGGTAAATTTACAACTTTCTTTTAGATAACTTTAAATACAGTGTTAAATAAAGATGTGTGAAAAGTGAATGGTCACATAGAAATTATAGAGATTTTTTTCTTATTATTCATATTTTATGTTTTTTCTTCCATATTTTTTCATAGAAAAAATCAGGGGAAAACGCATTCCATGGTAGAAAAGTATGACATTCTTGTCACATATTGAACAATTAAATGTTATATCTCATTTAGAAAAAGATGTTTGAAACATGAATAATGATAGGGAGGGAGGTGAAAAGTTTCATGCAAACAAAAGGAATGATGCAAGTGTGTCATAAGCTCAGATTCTTTCCTCATTTTCTTCATATTAAATTTAAGATATAAGTAACCAGGTTTTTGTCTAAAAATTGCCTACATTGATGCTATTGTATGCTTTAGAAGTAGATGAAATTCATCAGGTAAATTATCATTGTGAACCTTGAATTTCTTATTCCTCTCTCTTTATAAATTCTGCACAGAATCCATTTTGCTGAAAACTTTGCCATGTCAATACTTCATCTTTTTATGGCTGAGTACTATCCTAATATGTGTGTGTGTGTGTGTGTGTGTATACACACCACATCTTTGTGAAATCCTGTCATTTGCAACAATGTAAGTGGATTTTGAGGGTAATATGGTAAGTGAAATAAGTCAGAAGAGGATAAAAACCATATTATTTCACTCATACATAAAACATAAAACAGACCAAAAAGAAACAAATGAACAAACAAAAACATTCTCATATAAAAATAATAGATTGGTGATTACCAGAGGGGAAGGGGGTTGCAAAAGGGTAAAATGGGTAAAGTGGGTCAAATATATGTTGACAGATGAAAACTAGACTTTTGGTGGTAAGCACGCTATAGTATGTACAGCTACAGAATTATAATGCTATCCACCTGAAACTTACATGATGTTATAAAGCAATGTAACCTCGATAAAAAAGATAAGTAAAATCTTCCAAATCTTTTGGCATGTCAAATATTAAATGTTAAAAAAGAAGAGAATGCTATTGCCGAAATCAGGTATGTAATGAAAACTAACAGTTTTCTCAAAACTGTGACAACATGAACACTGCATTTTGAGTAATCACATCCATATTAGGAGGGAAAATGGGCAAAACTCTTTATTTAGGAGCCAAACCCATTTTGTGAAGGGCATAGATATTGATTGGTATTAGGATTTAGAAAGGAAACCAATCTGGTTTCTTTTTATTTTGTGAAAGCAGAAAATGAACTGGGGAAAAAGACAGAAATAACCGGAAGTTACTGAAAGATGGGTGGCTGCAGTAGTGCACTGTGCTTGACATTTGGTGTTTCCGAGGAATCCCTAGTGTTGCTGTGGACATCTCATTCCCGCCCTCATCCTCACAGTTCTGTGTGTTCATGTGAGATGATGCCACAGTTTGGCAGGACCACATCCTCTCTCCTAGTCTTACTGCTGTTTGACTCTGGATCATTGGAAATATGTTCCTGTTGCCACAGTGATCTCAAGGGGAGTCAGGAATGTTGATTTTTCAGTGTGTGTTCTTTCAAACGGGCCATTTCTTTGGCAGTCTATTTCAGTTAATGCAGTAAGAACAAATTGTATTATCCAAAGAGAGAAATAAAATCACAGCTGGGTGTTGTCTCAGCAGCAGGTGTCTCATCGTGAGCACCCCCATAGTGTCTGGCTGATTGTTCCCTAAACTGCAGAATGCCAAGAAACTTCTGTCACCAGATAGCACTGAATTAGAATGAAGAGGACTTCCGTGCTCCTGAACACTGAGAGATTCATCTCCAAGCAGACCCATAAGGCTCCTTTCTGGACTTAATCTCACTTAGAGTTTCACTTGGTGACATGTTTGCCTTCCATCTCTTCCCTTAGGCCATAGTGACATTCTCTTCCCTCTCTACCAAGAAAACACAGCTGTGTGGTGCATCTATTGGCTCCCATTGGTCAGGCACACGTGTAGCATGCAGGTGGGTTGTGCTGCCTGTTCTGAAAACAGTTTAGGACTAAACACAGTGAGCATGACTCAGGAGCCCAGCTTGACTAGTGAGGTGGAAATATGAGGCGTGACAGAGAGGAGGCAGTCACATTTGCTGGGGTGACAAGCCCATGAGGGCAACTGTCATTTTCTATTTTCATAATGTCACCCACCCTCACCAAGGCATATCTTGCTCTATAACTCGTGCCCCTGTTCAAGATGTGTGACGCTCTTGGTCTTCTCCAGAAAAAGAATATGTGTGCCATTTAGTCAGGCTTACATGACTCACAAGATTGAATTTATAGAGGAAAAAATATCATGATTCTAACACTGCCACTCTGTGCAATTATCTTGCCACATTTCACTCATTAGATTAATATAAAATATAGTTATTATTTGGGCAAGAAAGATTTTCTGTGCCTCTCCCCAAAGAAAAGTTTTTGGTTTTTTTTCCAAATCATTCACTGCAAAGTCTGTATCCACAAATAGTTGTAAAAGAAGAATGCCAGGATTTCCAGAGAAATGCAGCTCAACAGCTAGTTTGCATTGCCTCAATTTACCCAGAGTTTCTAGCCTCCAAACCTGGTCCACTGCCTTGCTTGTGCCCAGGGGCCCAGAATGAGGGGAAAGACATGAGGAAACAATACCCCTTTCCTATTCATTTGGATACATTTGAAAGAGACCGTGCAGCCCATACTATTTACAATTTATCATGTCCTTTCTGGCCTCCCAGCCTTACAGCCCTCCCATTAAGGGGCAAGTTGTTCCCCTACACATACAGTGGTTGCCAATCACTTATGGGATCAAGCCTGGCTTTGAAAGACCATTCTGACTTTGATTCTCTAAACCCTAACAACCTTCACTTGCTCAAGTCTCTCCTCTTCAGTCCAACATCCTGTCAAATATCCAACTTTTTATTTATCACTATTTGTCTCCACAGTTTTTTCCTGGCATATGACTAATGTAGAACCATCATCTTTGGCCAATTGTGTATCATTTCTTGCCTGAAGCTCTTTTCTTAGTCAGATCTCCTACAAACTTAAGGTGCAGCTCAAAGTTTTCTTTGTATGTTTTTGGATGGTTTAATGACTATATGACTATTCTAGTTCCCATGAAGTATTCTCTGTGAATTCTATACTATACTGTTTAGCATTTTGTCATTGAATCACCTCATCTTTTATTACATCTAAACATTTTATAAACACACATAATCTTATCCCCTAAATATAACATTTTAGACTTATTCATTATTTCAATAATGTATATTACTCTTCTGCCATGGGTCAGATACTGAGATAAGAACCATAGTTAGTATAAAATGTAAAATATGTGGTCCCTGCATTAAAGGAGATCACAGATTTATCAGTAAAGATTAGGCACATGAAAAAATAACAGGAATACTGCTGTGTCTTGGTGATTAAGTGGAGAAACACATAGATGTGGGTCTTAGAAACTTAGAGCAAAATAATAGTGAATATGTTCCTAAAACTAATAAAGTGAGAATACAAAGAATTCCAGATCTCAACCAACTGGATGAAAAGTCTCAAAAAGAGTATATTTCTTAAAAATGTATTTATTTATTTATTTATTTATTTATTTATTTATTTATTTATTTATAAAGAGAAGGGAATGAAGGGAGAAAGAGAGGGAGAAAAACATGATATGAGAGACAAACATCTATTGGTTGCTCCTTGTAGGTGCTCCAACCAAGGACTGAACTCACAACCCAGGCACGTGCCCTGACTAGGAATAAAACCAGCAATCTTTCACTTTGTGGGATGATGCTCAACAAACTGAGCAGCTCCAGTCAGGGCAGCAAAAGTAGTTTTAACAAATTATCCTACAGTGAAAAAATATTGAAACAATCAGAGTTGATATGGGTGAAATTTTTTACTATTTTTCAGTTCTAAGCTTTGAACTTTTGGAAATACATCTGTATATGTTGGCCCTTATAGTCATCACAACTATACACTTTAAACAAGTGTTATTAAGGCAGACAATGACTAAAATTTTTTTGGTGCCGGAAATACTATAAGATGAAAATATTTTTGCCTTGGAATGGGACAAAATCAAATTTGGACATATTAACTACATTGACCATATAAA
Source organism: Artibeus jamaicensis (assembly GCF_021234435.1). Taxonomy (NCBI): domain Eukaryota; kingdom Metazoa; phylum Chordata; class Mammalia; order Chiroptera; family Phyllostomidae; genus Artibeus; species Artibeus jamaicensis. Next base: position 287,197 of record NW_026522028.1, on the reverse strand, counting down.
AACAATAATAGCAAAAAGCATTTATCAAGTACTGATTATGAGCTATGTACAGACCTGTATCAGCCACTTTTATGGCATAAAGTAGATACCACACTCAGAAAGAAGTGATTGAGGGCAAAGATAAGAAGAACTGATAAGGGATGGTAAAAAAGGATCTGAGTGCTAGTGACAATGAAGCACAAATAGCAGTAGGTGTAAAGAGGTAAAGGGAGTCAGCCACTGAAACTCCAAGAGAACTAATAGCTATAGGTAAATGCCACCCAAAAAGAACTGAAGTCCTTTGGAAAAGAAAGCAGCCATTGCAAATCACTGGCCGAAGAGACAGGAAGCTGAGAGAACATAGACTCTAATCTGTTGGTGTCTCCTTTGCCTAAATCCTACCAGAAGTCAGAACTTGAAGAGTCCCAATTGATACAATCCATTGAGATCAGCCTCCTGGGGCACAGAGCCCAGTGGCATGATTAATAGATGTTGTTCTAAAGAAACTTGCAGTCTCAGTGCCCATTAAGAAAGTATAATGCTTGATGACAGGGGAGGGGAGAGATTCTTTGGGAAATGGGTTAGAAAGCTAGATGACCTTTCCTTTGAGATTTATTCGGACATGGCTGAGTCTGAAGCAGTGAAAGACCACCTTTCAATATGAATAGCAATAACTTTGGGGATGCATGTTATTCCAGCAGTAGCCCATTCTGTCACAGGTGCTATAGCAGCTTTGGAAAACAACTTGGAAACTTTAGTAAATGCTGTCCCAGAACAATAAATTCCCAGCCAAAGCCCAGAGAGTAAGACAATAGATGTTTAAAAATAATTTATCTGTCTTGCATAAAAATAAGACAATGAAAAAGCTGATTATCATTTTTAAATGATGAACACTCTGTTTTCCTTTATGCATCCTATGAAGCATCCCCCAACTGCTGTTTACCCAAGAAGCTACACATTTCTATGCTGAATTCAGCAGGACATAGCCTGCCGTATTTAGCTTGTGCCACTATGTTGTATGTTCATTCACCCCACTGGTTCAGCTCTTTCTCCACCATGCAGGTGGAAAGGGAGATTGCAGACTCATTGGATTTCTTGGCACGGAACAGAATGTGCCCAGTGTGAGCAGGACTACAGGATCCCAGTAGAAGGCCCCAAACTCTCAGAAGCTGAAGCAAGAGCAGAGTTGAGAGTCTATACTCTAACTGATATACATATTTGCTAAGGGATTTGGGGCCTGTTTTCATGGTGTATAGTATCGCTTTTTTAGACAGTAAATTCTATGAGCTCTTTTTTTATTTTTTGAATATTTTTATTGATTATGCCATTACAGTTGTCCCATTTCTCCCCTTCATTCCCCTCCACCCTGCACACCCCCTCCCCCACCACACCATTCCCCCCCTTTAGCTCATGTCCATGTGTCACAAGTTCTTTAGATCCTATATTTCCCATACTATTCTTGTCCTCCCCCCTGTCTATTTTCTACCTACCATCTATGCTATTTATGCTCTGTACCTTCTCCCCCCTTCTCCTCTTCCGACTCCCCTCTTGCTAACCCTCCATGTGATCTTCATTTCTATGGTTCCACTCCTGATCTAGCTGCTCTCTTAGTTTGCTTTTGTTTTAGGTGTGGTTGTTAATAACTGTGAGTTTGCTGTCCTTTCACTGTTCATCTTTTTTATCTTCTTTTTCTTAGATAAGTCCCTTTAACATTTCATATAATAAGGGCTTGGTGATGATGAACTCCTTGAACTTGACCTTATGTGGGAAGCACTTTATCTGTCCTTCCATTCTAAATGAAAGCTTTGCTGGATAGAGTGATCTTGGTTGTAGGTCTTTGGATTTCATGACTTGGAATACTTCTTTCCAGCCCCTTCTTGCCTGCAAGGTCTCCTTTAAGAAATCCACTGACAGTCTGATGCGAACTCCTTTGTAGGTGTCTGTCCCCTTATCTCTTGCTGCTTCTAGGATTCTCTCCTTCATTTTAATCTTGGCTAATGTAATGACTCAAAGAAAGCATAAACCAGACTATGTCAATATTTTGGAAATAATGATAATCTTAAGAGCTAGCATTCATTTAACATTTTCTGTATATTTTATGGACTATCTTCTTTAATCCTCAATACAGATCATCTATTATTAATCTTCCATTTTACGAATAAGGAATCCGAAGCACAGAGAGTTTCAGTACTTTTCCTTAAAGCTACCTATGCTATTGAGGCAGCAAATCTCAAGACTAGTAGAAGAGGTCAAACTAGCCATTATTCCTCTTATTAATTATCACTTGTTGCAAGACTTTGATGTGAAGGGCTTTACATGAATCGTCTTGGGGAAATTGATGCTAAAAGGGGTTAAGTATGTGGGGATATGTGCAAACATTGGTTCAGACTTGAACCATTGAACAATTGTTCAATTAAACAAGTGGATGGTGGAGGCCAGCCTTCTCACTGTTGGAGTGGGTATTTACATATACACAAAGGGAGAGAGCTGGAATAATCCATGTGGTAAGGAGTTAGAGTTGAAGATGTCAGTGTAAATTTAGTTTTAGCTTAATATAGATACAAATGGTTATATATAGAAATATTATATATATATATGGATTAATATAAACACATATATTTCCTCTCCCCAGTCAGCTGAGAAGCCCAGAAGTAACTTCACTTCAGTAGCAATGAACACACCTGGATCCCAGATCATGGCTTCTAATACCATGCTCTAGTAAAAGCAACCGAGGATCCTTAAAGAAATGGCTGGTTCTAGTGTTGGAGTGGGAGATCTATAGGATGAATCTGGAGCATGTTACACTGCCAGTAAACAAGAAAGTGCTAAAAAAAACCCAACAACCCCACAATGATGAGGCATGTCAAAGTGGTATGGGAGCTAACTGAAAGAGTTTGCAATAGCCACAGGAGGAACAATGTGAGCAACAAAATAATCAAAATAGTAGTGGATAATAATCCAAAGTATAAAACAAATATCCATGAGTCCATACTAAGATAAACAAATGATTAAATAAGTAAAAAATTGGGGAAGAGGCAAATGTCCCATAGAGAAAAATTTCAAATAATTCATTTATATACTCCAGCCTCAGGGAGGTAAAGCATGCCTGCCTCTCCTTAAGTGAGTACTGTGCATAGTGACTTCCTTTCTAAGAGTACTATAATGAAAAGAGGAGAAAAACAATAATTTTACAGTGGAGAATACTGACAAACACTACATCAGCCAGGTGATCAATATCAACCTTAACATGATCAATCATGTCGACAAAGATGTACACTTCATATAATGAGATAAGAATGTAAATTCCCCTCTGCGGTTTTCATCCCCAAAACTCATACCCCCCCCAGACTAATCATGAGAAAAACATAAGACAAATCCAAGTTGAGGGACATTCTACAAAGTACCTGACAAGTATTTATTAAAACTATCAAGTTCATCAAACACACACACACACAAAGAAAATATTCCGATATTCTAAAAGTATGTTATTCTAGATGCAAACAAACAATTTAAAAAGCTCAGTTGAGGTCAAGATCAACCTTTGTCAGGGAAGATAGTGGCCTGGGGCGTGACAACCTGCCACAAACTGCTTTTATTTAGAAAGTTTTCATTTCAGGCCATCCTCTGTGGTTACTTTCGGTCTCTGGGTTTCTAAGGCCATCACACAGGCCTCCTCTGAGCCTGTCAGGTTTGGTAGGTGGCCTCTTTTTCATCCACACTTCTCCCTCTTGGTCCTAAATCAATCCAAAGGATGCACTGATGACCAACCTCTGGGTTCGATGATGTGGTCCCACAGTGCTCCGAAGGCTCATTTCTAGGAAGTGTCAGAGTCAGCATTTGTCTTGCTGAACAGTGGACCACTGGAGATTGGGTAAGACTGTAACCTTGGGTGGAAGTCAAGGCTAAATTTTTCTCAAAAGTGAAAGGCAAGTAAATGGGAGGCAGTCAGATCTAACAGGCCTGCATTCAGAAAAATACTCTGTATCATTTCTAACCTGTGAGTTGTTACCATCCAGGTTTTGCTGTCTGTCTCACTTCTCTGCACATTGCATCTAGTATAATATGTACCTATAGTTTGAGGGCACACTATACTTCTCTTCAGTTTTCACAATATGACTATCTTTTGCTTTCCCAGACCCCTCAGGACACAACCACCACCCCAGAGAAATACCACAAATCTCCTCATTGTTAATGTTTTCATGTTAATTGTTGACTGTTAACTATCCTATACCCACCTATGTAAAGTATGTGTCCATTCATTTTACTTTTTACCTAGCCCCACTTCTTTAATCTATCACCAATGGATTTCATGTAACCCCCTTCTTCCTCCTCCTCTGGTGCATAAAACAAGCTGCGAAAGTGTCATTCTCCGGAGTGTTTTCTCAATCCATTGAGATTTTGCTTCCCAGCAATTGTCAACAGTTTGGCTCCAATAAACCCATTATAATTCTTACCAAAAAAAGGGTAAAAAACTGTCACAGCCAAGAAGGATGTAAGAAGATATGATAACTAAAAGCAAGAAGGAACAGAGAAAGGATAGTAGATAAAAAATTAAGGAAATCTGAATAAACTATGCATAATGTTCTGAAATTATATACAACTCTATTAACAAAATATGAAACACAAAGAAGGAGAGAAAGTGGGAAATAGAATAAGCTTACAGATGACCTCATGTATATGAGCTATAATTCAAAGGACACAACATTATGTCGAAAGTTGAATAAGTTATATGTAACCTCAAGAGATTCATAAAATTTTATAGTACAACATCTGGTAGCTACAAAATATATTAAAGAAATTAATTATGAGCATTCACCAATGTAGTTTTTGAAAAATACAAATTTGAAGCAGTAATTTTTTTTATGTTTTCCCCAAGAGCTACTTTAATACTCTTCGAATATTTCCAAGTTTTTTTATTTTTTATTGATTATGCTGTTACAGTTGTTCTATTCCCCCTTTCATTCCCCTCCACTCTACCCCCCCATCCCCACCACTACCCCCCCTTTAGTTTATGACCATGTGTCTCAAGTCCTTTAGATTCTATATTTCCCATGCTATTCTTGCCCCCCCTTCTATTTTCTATCTACTGGCTATGCTACTTATTTTCTGTACCTTGTCCCCCCTTCTCCTCCTCCCACTCCCCTGTTGCTAACCCTCCTTGAGATCTTCATTTCTATGTTTCCACTCCTGATCTAGCTGTCCTTTTAGTTTGCTTTTGTTTTAGGTGTGGTTGTTAATAACTGTGAGTTTGCTGTCCTTTCACTGTTCATGTTTCTTTAACTTCTTTTTCTTAGATAAGTCCCTTTAACATTTTATATAATAAGGGCTTGGTGATGATGAACTCCTTGAATTTGATCTTATCTGAGAAGCACCTTATCTGTCCTTCCATTCTAAATGAAAGTTTTGCTGGATAGAGCAATCTTGGTTGTAGTTCTTTGGATTTCATGACTTGGAATACCTCTTTCCAGCCCCTTCTTGCCTGTAAGGTCTCTTTTGAGAAATCCACTGACAGTCTGATGGGGACTCCTTTGTAGGTGACTGTCCCCTTAGCTCTTGCTGCTTCTAGGATTCTCTCCTTCATTTTAATTTTGGCTAATGTAATTACGATGTGCCTTGGTGTGTTCCTTCTTGGGTCCAACTTCTTTGGGACTCTCTAAGCTTCCTGGATTTCCTGGAAGTCTATTTCCCTTTGCCAGATTGGGGAAATTCTCCTTTATTATTTGTTCAAATAAGTTTTCCACTGGTGGCTGTGCCTTTCCCCCTTCTGGTACCCCTATAATTCGGATGTTGGAGCGTTTAAAGATGTCCTGGAGGTTCCTAAGACTCTCCTCATTTCTTTGAATTCTTGCTTCTTGACTCTTTTCTGTTTGGCCATTATTTGCTTTCTTCTGGTCCACTCCATTGATTTGAGTCCCAGTTTCCTTTTCATTGCTATTGGTATCCTGTGCAATTCCATTCATTTCAATTAGTTTCGCCTTCATGTATTTGTCTAATTTGTCGGTATAATCAACCAGTTCTGTGAGGATCCTGATGACCAGTGTTTTAAACTGTGCGTCTGAGAGTTTTGCTATTTCTTCATCACTTAGATCTATGGGCTCTGAGGCTTTGAGATCTTCTTGCGACATTTTTGGTCTGTTTGCGCCCTTTAAAAGTGAGAAGCAGCGCCTCGGACTCCCAGGTCGCTGGGTTGTGACGCTGAATGTGGGGGCGTGGTCAGAGTGGGGAAATGGCGACCCCCTCTGCTGTTTCTCACAGCTGGGTGAGGATCAGCGCCTTAGGTGGTTCACCTGGGCCGGGCCGCTCAGAGTCACTGGGTTATGACGCTGTATGTGGAGGTGGAGTCAGAGCAGGGAAATGGCAGCGCCCTCCACTGCCACTTGCCACTGGGACCCGCCCGACCCGGTCCAACCACCCACTCCCTCGCCTGTCCGCCCGCGCACAAATGCATGACCACAGTCAACACGCAGCCCCGCTCCTCCGCTGTCTCCCCTGCGGTTGCTGGCCTGGTCACTCGCTCGGTGGCTCACTAGGTCCAACCCTGCGCCTGGAATCCGCGCGTCTAGATTCCGAGCACCTGAGTCTGTCCGACCAAGTTTTCCCATGCAACCCGGCTTCACCAGCCACTGGTTTCACCCCTTACCGGTCAGGCTGAAGAATTTGTTGTTAACGGACTTCCGAAAAGTTCAATTTTCCGTGTTATGGCTATGTTTTCTGTTGCTAATATTTAGTTGTCTCTAAACTTGGTTGTGTGAGAAGGCACGGCACATCCACCTATGCCTCCATCTTGGCGGAAGTCCACAGTAATTTTTAAGTAAAACAAAAATCACAGGTAGAAACGTGGAAGATCATATGCTAATATGGCTTTTACATTAATAATGTGATTTTAAGTAAGTAACCTATTCTTTTTTTTAAATTTTATTTACTTATTTTTCAAGTACAGTTTTCTGTCTATTTCTCCCATCCAGCTTTAAGAAGTAATTCATTAGGCAAATGAAGGGGTAGGTTTTTTGCTCTCTTAGTTTGATTTGAAGGAAAAAGCACATGTTTTAAACTAGTCAGCTCTGTGTCAAAGTCATCTTTTCCCCTTATTATCTATGATTTGGGAAAGTAGTTTAAAATTTTGAAGCCATCACTTCCTGTTTTCTGACCATCTTTTCCTTGAGTTCTTACATTTGTGCTCCATGTTCCTGTATAATTCCTTTTTCAAGCATTTTTTTTGTTTTCTATTTTCATTTTTTAAAGTTCTTGTTGAAATGTTTTTAGAATTTCTATCTGGTTTTGGAAAGAAAGCATTTTCAGATGAATATTTCTATAACCCATAGGAAGTGATGTTGCTCTCATTCAGTTTTATTCTGCGGCATCCTTGTATGCAGGAGGAACTTCCTCTTCCTTTCCTATTACTCGCAGGGATGGAAATTGAAAGGGGATGGACTTCCCTAGACTTCTGGTAGGAAGATGGTGTTGGGGATACAGTGATGTGCTAGGATAGATAGCATTCCAGGCTTCACAGTTCACAGCTCCCCCCTCTGTCACTACAGGGAATGTCTTGCAAAAGGCGCCTCTCGGTAGCCAATGCTGCTGCGATTCTCAGAGCCCAGCCTGGGTCAGGTGAACTTCTCTCACCAGCCCTGGATTTCCAAGCGCCCTGTACAGCCCTTTCTTTCCCCATGATTCACTCTGAGAAACTGCTTTTTGCTGTCACATTTTGCTCTCTCCCTCTCTGCCTCTGTGCTCTTGAACACTTTCTGAACCTCGTCTCTCTCTTCTTCCTGAGTGCTCTTAAGGTGCTTGATCTCAATTATGCTCACCTTAGTCCCCTCAGACAGGATGCTCTCATCTGGGAACCAACTATTTGCTGGGATGTCTGAGATCCTTCTGCCCTTTGAACCCCTCTGCCACCCTGTTTTTCCCCCTTGGTCCCCTCACCATCACCTGTTTCCTGGGTGACTTCACCGTTGATGTCAGCTGCATGCAACTGGGAGTCTTATGAGTTTTCTGTCTCCTAGTTTTGGTGAAAATATAGTTTAAAGTTTTTTCTTTCTTTTTCTCCATGATTTTTAGAAGGGAGGCATTGTGAAATTAGTTGCTCCATTATAAAACTCTTGATTATAAATTATTTGGTTATAAAGTATAGTTTTCAAACTGTTCTAAATAGAGCAGTACTATTTGCTAAGGGTGCAAAGGGTCAGGTGGAGTGCCATGTGGTGCAGACACATGGAAATGTTTGGCACAGCAAACTTGAGCACCAATCGCTGCCATTATCTCACTTTTGGATAGAGTGACTGAGGTCCCAGAAGGTTAAGTAATGTTCTTAATCTGCCACAAATGGGCGAAGTAGACAAATGAGGATTTGAAACCAACTTGTTCTAAATCCAAAGCCCAAACCCTGAACTCCTGAAATGACTTTCCACATTTTCTTCAGATTTTAATCTTCCAAGGTTTAATCTGTTAAAGACCTTGATTTATAAACTGTACTATGTTTCCATAACAGCTTGGCACATTTTTCATTTAGACTTGAAAATGAAAATCTGACTTCTAATTGTAATATGAAAGGATAAATATGGCCTAGATTGCAGCAATATATTAATAAAAGAAGATGTCTTTAGTGTTTTTTCAAAAAATTGGTAAAAAATTTGTGTTAAAGATAAACATAGAGACAAAGAAGATATTTTGAAAATATTGGGTACATTGAAGTTCAAAGACTATATTAATATATATGTACTGTCTACAATGATAATTTACCTATTCTTATATCAAAATATTCATAAACTTGTAAGTAGTAAACTATACTTCAAATATAAGCCATCTGATAACTACACTTTCAAGGTTATACATCTGTGTGATTTAAAGTCAAAGTGCAGAATTAACATTTAACAAACACTTATTATATGGCAGACATTGTTAAATAAATAGATTTGGAAGTGTAGAACTGATACTTAAGAATCAGTTACATACATACACATGCACACTAATTTTTTATTGCTTTTGTAACAAATTACCACAAACTGAGTGGCTTAAACAAAATATATTTACTCTCTTACAGTTTTAGAGGTCAGAATTCTAAAATCAGTTTCATTGGACCAATGTCAAATCAAGATGTCCACAGGGCTGATTCCTTCCAGATCTTTAGTGTATAATTTATTTCTCTGCCCTTTTCAGCTTTTAGTGGCCATCTGTATTTGGCTTGTGGCCCCTGCTCTCATCTTCAATGTGCATCACTCCAATCTCTGTTTCCATCATCACAACCTCTTCTCTTCTACAATCCAATTTCCCACGGGCTATCTTTTATATAACACTTGTAATTACATTTAGGACTCAGAAAAACTAACCATGTCAAGATCCTTAACTTAATAACATCCGCAAAGTTCTTTTTGCCATATAAGTTAATATTCACAGGTTCCAGGAATTAAGACCAGGGTACCCTTGGGAGCCATTACTCAACTCAATATACAAGATCTGCCTGGAAAATGTCCAGTCATTGTTAATATAACAAGAACAGTTTGTGCAACATTACTGTAACCTGGCAGCCAAGGGGAGTGGACTGGAATGTACATGCATGAACAATGATGACTTCACTGTACTAGTCATTGGGGGCAGTAGATACCTTTGTGTGAGCATGTGTATTGTGTGGCTGTCGCAGTCAAACTGACTGAGCAAGTAGAGCAATGTATCTGCATGAAATTTTGTGTGAAGCTTGAACATTCCTTCATGGAATCTATTGGGATGATGCAAAAGACCGCAGCTATGGGCAACTGATGATTGGCAGCTTCATCACAACCATGCACCCATTCATGCATCACTTCTCATGAAGAGTTTTTTGTGAAATATCAAGTCACCCAGGTGATTCAGCCTCCTACAGCCCAGATTTGCTGCCGTGCAACTTCTGGCTTTTCCCAAAATGAAAATCACCTTTAAAAGGGAAGAGATTTCAGATTGTCCATGAAATTCAGTGAAATACAGCAGGGCAGCTGATAGCGATTGGGAGAATTCTGTGAGGTTCCAAGGTGCCTACTTTGAAGGGGACTGGGGCTTCATTGTCCTGTGCACAATGCTTCTTGTATCTTATATCTTCTTCAGTAAATGTCTCTATTTTTCATATGACATGGCTGGATACCTTCTGGATGGACCATATATGTATGTTTGTGTCTATATATATATATATATATATATATATATATATATACCACTATTCAGTCATATATATACATATATACATACATATATACACACACCCTATGTTATGTAATGAATACTATATGACATGAATGTAGATATATATAATAGTTTGTGTGTATATATATTATATAATTTAAACAAATTACATACAATTATATTACTCTGCGTATGTGATAACTGGCCTTTAGTCTTCATCTTAAACCAATCTGAGGCTCAGAGTATTGGAACAATGTTCCAGAAGTACTTTATCCCCTTAATGTCTGGGTTGGAGATAGAATGCAGTATTCCGTGATAAACACTTTGAAACACTTTTCAAAGTGTTTCCCATTTTTTTCAAATGTCTAGTGTTCATAATAAATTGAAATTCAATCCTGCAAAGATACAAACTGGAATGAAAGAAGGGAACATGAATTTGAAGCTAATTTGTATTGAGAAGTTTCCTTTTTCAGTGAATTATGATTTTGTGGACACTAGATTGTTATTTCTGTACCAAAATTGTTTGTACATATTCAGGAAGTATCCATGTGTTCAAATGACCTGGATAACATCTGGCCTTTCTCATCATGGTATCTGTCACATGAGACCAAAGTCCGAGGCAGAACTAGAATTGCACAGGATTTCAAAGTCATATACACTTCCGTTTGTCAGCTCAGGCTGCCATAACAAAATACCATAGACTAGTTGCTTAACCAATAAGAATTTATTTTTCAAAGATCTCGATACTGAAAATCCAAGGTCATAATGCCACAAAGCTGTTTTCTGGTGAGAGCTCTCTCCTTGGGCTGCAGGTGACCACCTTTTCTCTGTGCCCCCCCCCCGACATTTCCTTAGTATGTGCATGTAGACAGAGATAGAGATTTTTCTTTTTCTCTTTCTCCCTTTTCCTTTTCCTTTTCCTTTCCTTTCCTTTCCTTTCCTTTCCTTTCCTTTCCTTTCCTTTCCTTTCCTTTCCTTTCCTTTCCTTTCCTTTCCTTTCCTTTCCTTTCCTTTCCTTTCCTTTCCTTTCCTTTCCTTTCCTTTCCTTTCCTTTCCTTTCCTTTCCTTTCCTTTCCTTTCCTTTCCTTTCCTTTCCTTTCCTTTCCTTTCCTTTCCTTTCCTTTCCTTTCCTTTCCTTTCCTTTCTTCTTTTTCTGAAGGGGGAGCACTTGAGAACCAGGTTTATTTCTGGTCTTTTTTTTATCAGAATGTAAAAAAAGTGAATGCGAAACAAGGAAAATAAGACAGGAGTTTGGGTGGGGGTAGGCGAGCATGAGAAAAGAGGGAGAAGGGGGCAGAGATGGGAAGGGCCCTCTGGAAAGGACAACACAATGGCAAAAAGTGGGCAGGGACACACAGGGCAGCCAGACAGGACAAGGGGCCTTCCCATGAGGAGGCATTTGGGTTTGGATAGGGCATCAGGCTAGTTGTCCACATTCCACTTGGGATCCACTATAACCAACCTCCTGTCCCAAAGCCAACTCTGGGCACAGCTGAGCCCTGTTCTGGATGCTGGGTGTGGGTCCTTATTGTGCCACATTGCCTAGGCACCCTCAAACCCATCTTTCCTCAGTTCCATGAATAGATTCAGGTGTGGCAAAGGTCTCACAAAGTTATGAGTGAAGGTGCTGGCATGGCAGATATTGATGATCAACACCTGTGTGGGGGATTGGGCCTGCTGGGCCTGGGGCAGGGACAGGGGACTCGTACACAGCAGAGGGAGCCTCAGCAGATTATCCCACCTCTGTTTAGGTGCTGGATGAGGGTATGGAACTGGACTAATGGGTGGACAGTCAGACCTCTTACAGTGGGAGAGGACAGGATGCCCAGAGGACTTGTGACTCAACCAGCAATAGGGGCTGGATGTCAATATAGGTTAAAGGAATATAAATATATACTCCCTGGGAGTCTGGAAGAACATCCAAACCTTACTCTGACTCCAAGTGTCTGCCCCTAATGCTGCCAGCAGCACCAGGGGCTGGGCTTAGGCTCGGGTCCTGGGAGGAAGGACCACATTCAGGTAGCCCACAATTGTTCAGTTCCAACCATAGCCCAGAGAGCACAACCAGAGGTGGCTGGAGGTGGCAATTCTGGTCCCAAGGTCTGAGAGGGGCCATGTGGCCAGTTCTACCTTGTCTTTGCTACAGGCTTCTATCATGGTGCTGGGGTCTGGTGTTCAAGCCTCAGGCAACAAGTAGGACACACTTCCAAAGGAAGCTTGGCTGAGCAGCTGCAGGCTGCACCTGCAAGTGCAGCACATGCCTCAACCCGTCCTGCTGCTGTGCCTCCTGTACCAGCCCTATCATCCATTGCAGCTTCTCTGCATTCACCTGCAGCAGTGCCCAGCAAGTGACGGTGTGCTAGGAGTAACCCTCCAGATAGATGAGGTAGAGGTGGGGACAGTGCTTCTTGCACACATGCTGGTGACCCCACAAGACCACAGTCCTTGTCCTTATCAGGCCACCCAATGAGGCATCCTTGTGAAATAGCCACAGTGGTCAGAGTACAGCTGGCCCTGAGGGAACCTCTGTGCCAGGTAGCTGCAGGAGCTTGACCAGCCAGCTGCCCTCTGGCTGAGTGAGTTGTGCCATGTGAGGCTAATGTTTGGTGTCCTAGTCGGGTGTCAGGGGATATACTCAGCTGACACTGTGCTCCAGAAGAATCCAGCAGAAGCTGAAGTGGACAGTGGTGTCCACATCCTGGAACTCCCTAAAGCCAGCCTGCACAACTCTAGCAGGGCCTCATAGGAGGCTCAGCTTGGTCCTCAGCTCTGTGGACATGGGGCTCATGGTCTCAGGCCCTTACACACACTCCTTACCTGGTACGGGGTGGCTCATGTGGCCATTGGGGAAAATGTGATACTTCCCTGCTCTAGTTGGCCCAAAAAGGCACCTGCCACTGAGCCCCAAGTGCTGGGCATGCACTCCATCTTCCTCTTCTTATAGGACTACCAATCATGTCAGATTGGGACCTCACCTTTATGACCTCATTTAACTTTGCTTACAAAAGCTTATCTTCAAATGCAGTCACAGTGGTGGTTAGGGCTTCACTGTGTGGATTTGGGGGGAATACAATGTATTTCATAGTGACATTGAGCACTAATATGCTTTGTCATAATATTCAAGAATCCATATGATATAGATAACTTTCATTTTGAGCTAATATATTCTTTAAATGCAATTGAATACATCAAAACGCTATCACCTACAAATTTGTATTTTTCTGTTTAATTTTTAAACTTTTAAAATTCTTGTTGAAGTACAGTTGTCTCCATTTTCCCTCCCCCCTACCCCAGCCATCCCCACTTCCCATCCTTGATCCCACATTCCCTTTGATTTTGTTCATGTGTCATTTATATTTAAAGTGCATCAGCAGAATGAGAGCAAGTGACTTAAGGGTCACCAGTTTCTTCTTCTTTCAGACACACTATTACAGGCTTATGGAGCTGTAAGTACTCTACAGAAGCAAGAACCATTTTTCTTTACTCCATTAGTTGGTGAATATTCACATCTAATTCTTATCAAATGCGAGAGTTGAATATGTTCTTCTGGCTTTATCTTTTTAAATTTAAATTATATTTTATTGTTTACTCCATTACAGTTGTCCCAATTTTCCCCCTTTGCCTCCTTCTACTCAGACCCCCCCACTTGCTCAGGCAGTTCCCACATCATTGTCCATGTCCATAGGTCATGTCTATAAATTCTTTGGCTACTCCACTCTCTACACTGTGCTTTAAATTCCTACACCTCTTCTGTAACTACCTATTTGTACTTCTTAATCCTTTCACCTTCTTCACCCATCCTCATCTTAGCTTTTTCTCTAGACAGATCAGGAGAGTTGAATTTCTATTTAGACATGCATGACACTCAGCAGCCTTACTGACTATGACTACACAGTAATTCAGAATATACATTACTTTTTTAAAGGTGAAGCAATGCATGTCATTTAAATGACATCTGCTAGAAAAAAATGATCTTGTTAAAATGGCCTTGTCAAAAATGACCTTGTTAAAGTTCAACAAATTTTTTAATTCAGTGAATCTGTGAAAGTGAAGAGATGACTAGGTAGGTACTACAAATACAGATTTGTACTTTGAGGAGAACTTCCACTTTCAGCTCTAACATGTAAAGAACTTGACTTCATCATTCTTGTCCTTAAATCTACAAAACAGCTAAATGAAATGAAAATTAATGACTTTTCTTGAACTCATCAGAGAATTAAGGTCACTGTGTAAACTGCTGCCACACTGATATTTAGAGAGCAACAACTGAGATTTGCTTTCCTGGAGCAGAAGACACTAAAGCTATAGACTTGTAGAAAAACTTAAATTGTAATATTGAAAAATTCTTGAAGTCTATGTGACAGTCCAAACTCACCTGGGAACCACGGTCTTAACCTTTACCCCACTACCCACTTTCCTGGGTTTTACCTACAGGAATCCCACCAAGTTCTCACACTGAAGACTAAAGAAAGATCTTTTCATGACTCTGGAAGGGGAGCAGAAAAGTAACCATTATAAAATATTCCCAGAGCATTCCTTATTAGAAAGGACTACTCCTCAAGAAAAAAGATCTGACCAGAGCCTTATCCCACCTAGAGGAAGGGCATTTTTCTGACTTTAGCCTCCTCTAGCCTTCCTATTTTATGTAGAAGGTACAGGAATTAAGAAAGAATTTTAAATATCACACATCAATAGCACATTTTATGTATCTATATCCCTATATCACATTTTTATCCATTAATCTGTCAAAGTACACTCAGGTTGGTATCTTGACTATTATGAACAACACTGCAGTGAACATGAGAGTGCACGTATCTCTTCAAGGTACTGATTTCATTCCTTTGCATGTATTCCCAGAAGTGGAATTGCTAGATCATATAGTAGTTTTATTTATAATTTTTGAAGACACTCTATATTCTTTTCTATTAATAATAGTGTTAATTATTGTATTATTATTATTATTATTATCAACCTAATTTTGTCCATCACTATATGTGTGTCTTTATGCTAATATCATGCCTTAGTTTCATATTGTGAAATCAGGAAGTGTGATACCTCTAGCTTTGTTTTTCTTGCTCAAGATTGATTTGGCTACTTGCAGTATTTTTTGGTTTCATATGAATATTAGGATTCTTTTTCTATTTTTGTGTAAAAGTGTCATTAGAATTATGATGAAAATAGTATTGCATATATTTTGGGTAATATGGACACTTTAACAATATTAAGTGTTCCAATACATGAACACAGGATTTCTTTTTATTTATGTGTCTTCTTAAATTTCCTTCATCAAAGTTTTATAATTTTTTGTAAAAGCCTTTAACATTGTAAATTAAGCTTATTCTTATGTATTTTATTATTTCATTGGTCTTGTGAATGGAATTGTTTCCTTAATTTTCTTTTTAGATAGTTCATTCTTAGTTTATAGAAATATGATTGAATTTTATTTTCTGCAACTTTACTGAATTTATTTATTTGTTCTAAGATTCTTTTGTTTATTCCTTAGGGTTTTCTATGTATATACTCATGCTGTCAGCAAACAAAGGTTATTTCATTTCTTCCTTTGAAATTTAGATGCCTTTTATTTCTTCTTACCTAATTACTCTGGCTAGGACTTACTTCCACTACTACTATATTGAATAGAAATGGTAATAGTGGGCATCCTCGCTTTGTACCAGACCTTGGAGGAAAAGGTCTGAGTTTTCCTCCATTGATTATTGTATTAGCTGTGTGCTTTTCATATAGGGCCTTTATTGTATTGAGGTAAGTCCTTTCTACACCTATTTTGTTGAGAGTTGTTTTTGTTTTACATTTTTTTCTTTTTTAAATATTTTTTTATTTTATTGATTATGCCATTATATTTGTCCTATTTCCCCCCTTCATTCCCCTCCACCCTGCACACCCCTTCCCCACCATTCCCCCCTTTAGTTCGTAAACACGAGTATCAAGTTCTTTAGAGTCTACATTTCCCCTACTATTCTTACCCTCCACCCTATCTATTTTCTATCTACTCTCTATGCTACTTATTCTCTGTACCTTCTCCCCCCTTCTCCTTCTCCCACTCCCCTGTTGCTAACCCTCCATGTGATCTTCATTTCTATGGTTCACTCCTGATCTAGCTGTCCTCTTAATTTGCTTTTGTTTTAGGTGTGGTTGTTGATAACTGTGAGTTTGCTGTCCTTTCACTGTTCATCTTTTTTTATCTTCTTTTTCTTAGGTAAGTTCCTTAAACATTTCATATAATAAGGGCTTGGTGATCATGAACTCCTTGAATTTGGTCTTATCTGAGAAGCACTTTATCTGCCCTTCCATTCTAAATGAAAGTTTTGCTGGATGGAGCAATCTTGGATATAGGTCTTTGGTTTTCATGACTTGGAATGCTTCTTTCCAGCCCCTTCTTGCCTGTAAGATCTCTTTTGAGAAATCAGCTGACAGTCTGATGGGAACTCCTTTGTAGGTGACTGTCCCCTTATCTCTTGCTGCTTCTAGGATTCTCTCCTTCATTTTAATCTTGGCTAATGTAATGATGATGTGCCTTGGTGTGTTCCTTGTTGGGTCCAACTTCTTTGGGCCTCTCTGAGCTTCCTGGATTTCCTGGAAGTCTATTTCCTTTGCCAGAATGGGGAAGTTCTCTTTTATTATTTGTTCAAATAAGGTTTCCACTAGTGACTGTTCCTCTTCCCCTTCTGGTACCCCTATAATTCGAATGTTGGAATGTTTAAAGATGTCCTGGAGTTTCCTAAGCCTCTCCTCATTTTTTTGAATTCTTGTTTCTTCATCCTTTTCTGTTTGGTCATTTTTATTCTCCTTCTGGTCCACTGCTTTGATTTGAGTCCCAGTTTCCTTTCCATTACTATTGGTTTCCTGTGCATTACCATTCATTTCAATTAGTTTAGCCTTCATATGTTCCTCTAATTTGTGACTATAATCAACCAGTTCTGTGAGGATCCTGATCACCAGTGTTTTGAACTGTGCATCTGAAAGTTTGGCTATTTCTTGATCATTTAGATTTATTGGCTCTGGGGCTCTGAGTTGTTCTTGAGCCATGTTTTGATCTGTTTGTGCCTGTTGCATATGAGGAGAAGTGCCTTAGGTGTTCACCAGGGCGGGGCCACCCAGGTCGCTGGTTTGTGATGCTGCGTGTGGGGGCGGGGTCAGAGAGGGAGCCATGGCGGTCCTCTTCTCTCACTCGGTCTGCCTCACCACTTGCCCCCGCCTGTTTATCTGAGCACAAATGTGCGAGTCTGCAGCCCTGCGCCCTGCTCCGGGGCCTGCGCAGTTTGTCTCAATGCACGTCTCTTCACTGGTTATCTGGGAGCAAATGTATGACCACTGGTTATCTGCGTGCCCCAAGCCTTCAGGTAACTACCCTGCACCTGGGATTCACACCCTCGGCAGCTTTCATGCTGCTGGGATTGGGGAATTGTTTTTGCCTGACCACTCCGCTGCTGGCTTCACCCTTCTCACCAGTTTAGCTGAGCTGTTCGTTGTTTTTGGACTCTGTATTGTTTGATTTTCTGTGGTTTGGTTGCGTTTATTGTTGTTAAAACTTTATTGTTTTTAGATTTGGTTGTGGGAGGAAGCAAAGTGTTTCCACCTACGCCTCCATCTTGGTGGAAGTCCTTTGTTGAGAGTTTTAATCACAGATGGCTGTAGAACTGTGTCAACTGCTTTTTCAGCATCTCTTGTGATGATAATGTGGGGGGGTTTCTTTCACTTTAATGTGGTATAGTACATTGATTAATTTGCATATGCTGAACCATCCTTTTATCCCAGGGATAAATCCCACTTGATCATGGTGTATTATCCCTTGTAATGAACTATTGAGTAGCTAGTATTTTATTGAAAAATTTTGCATCTATGTCATCAAGAATATTGGCCTGTACTTTTTTCTTTGAGGTGTCTTTGTCTGGCTTTGGTATCAGGATAATGCTGGATTCATAAAATTAGTTTGGAAGTGTTCCTTTTTCTTCCATTTTTTTGAAAGGTTTAAGAAGGATTGTTATTAATTCTACTTTAAAAGTTTGGTAGAATTCCCCTATGAAGCCATCTGGTACAGGATTTTATATTTTTAGTGGGTTTTGATTACTGATTTACCATTCTTATTTGTTATTGATCTTTTAAGGCTTTCTATTTGTGCTCGATTTAGATTTGTCGGATTGTATTTTTCTAGGAAGTTATCTATGTCTTCTATATTTTACCATTTGTTGGCATTTAATTATTTACAATAGTCTCACGTGATTGTTTCATTACTGAAGCATGTTGTAATGATTTATGACTTCTAATTTTATTAATTTGAGTTTTCTTTCTTAGTCTAGCTAAGGGTTTGTCAAGTCCACATTTTTTAAAACTCTTAATTTTGTTGATTTTTGTATTATTTCTGTATTCTCTATTTGACTTGCTGCTCTAGCCTTTATTATTTCCTTCCTTCTGCAATGTGTGGCAGAAGCTATTTCTCTGGTAAGGGTGAGGCAGTTGCTCATTCTCAGGGAGTGTGGCACTTAGCAGTGGCTCTGGCTCTGAGGTAGAGTAGGAATGGGGGTGTTATCATTGCACAGCTCTGGCTCTAAATCCAGGGCAAGGAGTACAGTGGTATCCCTGATCCCTGGTAGGTGGCAGCACACAGCACTCATTTCTTCTCTGATGGGGATGCTTGCAGCAGTAGTTCCTTCTTCAGGGGACACAGCGATGGTGGTTCCCTCTCTAGGTGGAGCACAGCGGTGACCTTTTGGGGGTGAAGGATCATAGCAATGTGGGTTCCAACCTCTTCTGCCTTCTGTTCTCATCATCAATGAAAACTCCAGAGGTTCTTAATGGCAAAACTGCAGGTGTCTGCAGTATTGACAAATGTCACTACAGTGCTCTCACTTTCTTCATCCCACATAACATATGATTGCAGCAGAGACATTCCTCTTGATGCTGAGTTTTGCCAGAATGGAGAATACGTTAATGCATGAAAAAGGCTTCCTTTATTTTTCTATGAGACGATCCTGAGTGTTTTTTGTGTTGTACATGTTTCCTGCAGCCTCCTTCTTTCACTCTGGAACTCTGTCAGGGCTAATTTCATTAGTATGTTGTTATTTATTGATATTTTTTTGGTTTTGGTGGTAGAGATGAGAGTCGGGCCCTCCTAGTTTCCTTCCTGCTGATAAGATGCCATTTGTTAATCTTATGGGGTTTCCTCAAATGTAATGACTTATTTATTTTCCTCTGGCTACATTCCAAGGTCTCTCTTCGACTTTTAACGTTTTAACTATGATGCGCCTGTTTGCATTATAGTACTTGGAGTTGGTTGTGCTTCTTGGATTTGTAGACTGAAGTTTATATCCAAGTTCTTATTTTTCAAATATTTTTCTGTCATTTTCTCTCCTTTCCTTTTTAACTTTTTTCAATCATTTTTTATGTTCCTCAGATTGTATAATCTCCATCAATCTATCCCTTAGTTCACTGTACTATACTTAGTTCTTTCTTTGTTATCCCATGCTACTGATAGTCACCCTTATTGAACTTTTAAGGTCAATTACTATGCCTTTCAACTCCAGGTTTTCCACTTGTTCTTTCCAATAACTTCTATATCTTTAATTATATTCTTTATTGAATGAAACACTATCATCATGCTTTCTTTTAATTCTTTAAATATAGGTTTCTTTAGTTTTGGGTTTTTTCATTATTTTTTATTGATTATGCCATTACATTTGTTCTATTCCCTCCTCTGTTCCCCTCCACCCTGCACGCCCCTCCCCCACCATTCCCCTCTTTAGTTCATGAACATGTGTCTCAAGTTCATTAGATTCTGTATTTCCCCTACTATTCTTACCCTCCACCCTATCTATTTTCTATCTACTGTCTATGCTACTTATTTTCTGTATCTTCTCCGCCATTCTCCTTCTCCCACTCCCCTGTTGCTAACCCTCCACATGATCTTCATTTCTATGGTTCCACTCCTGATCTAGCTATCCTTTTAATTTGCTTTTGTTTTAAGTGTGGTTGTTGATAACTGTGAGTTTGCTGTCCTTTCACTGTTCATCTTTTTTATCTTCTTTTTCTTAAGTAAGTTCCTTAAACATTTCATATAATAAGGGCTTAGTGATGATGAACTCCTTGAATTTGGTCTTATCTGAGAAGCACTTTATCTGTCCTTCCATTCTAAATGAAAGTTTTGCTGGATGGAGCAATCTTGGATATAGGTCTTTGGTTTTCATGACTTGGAATACCTCTTTCCAGCCCCTTCTTGCCTGTAAGGTCTCTTTTGAGAAATCAGCTGACAGTCTGATGGGAACTCCTTTGTAGGTGACTGTCCCCTTATCTCTTGCTGCTTCTAGGATTCTCTCCTTCATTTTAATCTTGGCTAATGTAATGATGATGTGCCTTGGTGTGTTCCTTGTTGGGTCCAACTTCTTTGGGCCTCTCTGAGCTTCCTGGATTTCCTGGAAGTCTATTTCCTTTGCCAGAATGGGGAAGTTCTCTTTTATTATTTGTTCAAATAAGGTTTCCACTAGTGACTGTTCCTCTTCCCCCTTCTGGTACCCCTATAATTCGAATGTTGGAATGTTTAAAGATGTCCTGGAGTTTCCTAAGCCTCTCCTCATTTTTTTTGAATTCTTGTTTCTTCATCCTTTTCTGTTTGGTCATTTTTATTCTCCTTCTGGTCCACTGCTTTGATTTGAGTCCCAGTTTCCTTTCCATTACTATTGGTTTCCTGTGCATTACCATTCATTTCAATTAGTTTAGCCTTCATATGTTCCTCTAATTTGTGACTATAATCAACCAGTTCTGTGAGGATCCTGATCGCCAGTGTTCTGTACTGTGCATCTGAAAGTTTGGCTATTTCTTCATCACTTAGATTTATCAGGTCTGGGGCTCTGAGTTGTTCTTGAGCCATGTTTTGGTCTGTTCACACCTGTTATGTATGAGGAGCGGAGCCCTAGGTGTTCACCAGGGCGGGACAACTCAGTTGCTGGTTTGTGATGCTGTATGTAGGGGCGGGGTCAGACAGGGAGCAATGGTGGTCCTCTCCACTTGCCCCTTCCTGTTTAGATGAGTGGAAATGTGCGAGTCTGCTGCCCTGTGCCATGCGGTCTCAATGCTCACCTCTTCACTGGTTTATCTGCACGCAAATGCTGGACCGACCACAGACAGACAGCTGCACCTCTTCCTTGTGTCCACCCAAAGCTAGCCCGCACCTGGGTGGGATCCACGCCTTTGGCTGGCTATGCATCACCCCAGTCAGGGATCTTTTTGGCCAACCTGCTCCGCTGCTGGCTTCACCCCTCTTACCGGTTTAGCTGAGCATTTCGTTGTTTTTGGACTCCGTATTGTTGATTTTCTGTGTGGTTTGGTTGCATTTATTGTTGTTAAAACTTTATTATTTTTAGATTTGGTTGTGTGTTTTTAGATTTGGATGCAAGATGTTTCCACCTGCACCTCCATCTTGGCAGAAGTCCTGGTTTCTTTAGTTTTGAAACATATTTCCACAGATGCTTTGAAGTTTGTATCTAATTAATCCACCATCATGGACCCTTTATAGGAAGTTTCTATTGCCAGCATTTTCCCCTATATATGGGTCACACTCTCCTGTTTCTTTGTATGTCTCATAATTTTTTATTGAAAACTGGAAATTTTAGATAATTCATTGTAGCCGCTCTGGATAGTGTTCTCTATCTGGGGGTGATTACAGTCATTTTTTTTTGCTTATTTGTTTGTTTAATAACTTGGCTCACCCATTTCCCCCCCAGTGTGTAAGCTCTGAGTTATTTTTCTCTTTGTTTTTATTTTTCAGTCTGGCTACCTAGAGTTCCCTTGTATTGTTATAAGGTGCTCATTGGTCAAAGATTATGCTTAAGCCCTCTTAGCCAATTAGAATTTTTACTCTTTACCATGGGATGTTTACATGGCTTAGAGGCTGCTATCTGTGTTCAAGAAATTAACATTTTTTGTCCTACTTTCAGCCAGGCACTAGTAGCTTGAATGGTACCTCTCTGCTAACTCTAGGTAGAGTTCAGCCTTCAGCATATATACAGTCTTCCAGACTGCCAAGGATGACTGTAGTATTATTTTTAAGCATTTCTTCTTAGAAGTCATGCCTGAGTTAGAGTAGCTCATTGAAAAATCAGTGTTTTGTCAGAAGTTTTTTATAATCCCTTATGCCAGTAACACTTTTGTGCTGTATTAGTGGATTTGTGTGTAGCTCTGCCTCATGTCTTGCTCTGATTGCTTCTGAATGGGTACAGCACAATCTATATGCACAACCTTCACAAACTTTAAGGCTGACTGATCCTTAGGAGAATTCTTCATGGCTCATTCTCTGGTCTTCACTGTTAAACTTCTGGCTGTTCTGCCAATTTGTTTAACTCAGAACCACAATCTCCAGTCCACCAAGCTCTCTGTTGTTTTTAACAACACCTTGAGACATGAGTTCTCCACTCACTATTCCAAATCATATTCATCCATTCCCTCGGGTAGAACTGAGGAGTTCTTGGCCCATGCAGCTTGCCTTCACTCCTGGGAAGAATCCCTGTGATATCTTCTCAGCTTGCCCTCCAGGTGTGAAACCTCCACTCTACTAGTGAGCTGGGGCTCATACAATTGGGGGTAACAATTGCCTGCAGTACCTGAGGTAGAGCTTTCACAGTATGGGTGGAACTGGGCATATGAAGGGAGACCAGTCCTCTTTTCCGCTCACTCAGAAGAGAGGTTCTGCACTTCAGAAACAGGAAGAATATGGAAAACCTGCAGCTTACTTCTCCTGTGATTAAAAAATATATAGCTCCAGACTGGAAGCCAAGGTGAGAGGAATCTACCGTATTCTTTGCAGCAGTGGCCTGGAGGTAGATCTGGAAATTTGTGGCAAATGGGCCAGGTTGTAGCTCAGGGGCCACAGACTCCCACTGGTTTTAGGAAAATTTACAGAGACTTTAAAAGATGTTTTTTGTTTTGTAATTTTTACTAGTTAAATTGTTTTGCTAAGCACAGGGTCCACCATGCTCTTTACTCCATTACCTCAGAAGTTCCAGTTCCACCTCCAGTAACTATTTCATATTCTTTGTATTCAATGTTTCTAGCATACTACCTTCCTGTTTCATGTTCAGTGTCTTCCTCCTTGTTAATGCTAAAACATGAATGAATGAATGAATGAATGAATGAAATCTTAGGAGACTGGCTGGCAAGCTCTTGAGTATGGTGCTCCTGAGGCCTGCACAACTCTGCCCTTTCCTTGATCTGACTCCATGTTGGGAGTCAGATTCTTTCTTTGTCATCCCATGCTATTGATAGTCACCCGTATTGAACTTTTAAGGTCAATATGCTTTTCAACTCCAGGTTTTCCACTTGTTCTTTCCAATAACTTTCATATCTTTAATTATATTCATTATTGAATGAAACACTATCATCATGCTTTCTTTTAATTCTTTAAATATAGGTTTCTTTAGTTTTTAAACATATTTCCACAAATGCTTTGAAGTTTGTATCTAATTAATCCACCATCATGGACCCTTTATAGGCAGTTTCTATTGCCAGCATTTTCCCCTATATATGGGTCACACTCTCCTGTTTCTTTGTATGTCTCATAATTCCCATGTTGGAAAGAGGGACTGAGGCCTTTACTCTTCCTTACATCAATGGGAGCACTGTTCTTCCCAGTGTGAAGAAGACAGGCTTTATGCCTTAACCCTCTTTTATGCAACATTTTATTTCTGGTGCCAGCAGACTTCAAAAATTGTCCACAAATTTTATTCAAAAATCTACAGACAAATGGAGCTTTTATTATATACCATGCCAGCCCACAGTTTGTAGTGTAGGTATGGAGACTGTGGTGACATTAGACCATACATCTAGTAAGTTAAAATCTTTGTTATTTCCTGTTAAATCAAAACTATCTAAATCAAATTATTTTCTTCATAAGAGCTCTAAGATTTTTTTAGAAGAATGTTACTGGTGTTCCCTGAAATGTTCTTTACACTTAAGTAAAAAATTCGAAAAATGCTGCTACCATTCCTTACGTCATTACTCTGAGTTACTTCCCTTAGGTTACACCTATCATGCATTCAGAGAGGTGGTTTCTGAACAGTGCATTGGGGCTCTTTCCTCCTGTGAACCAGACACTATTTCCTGCAGTGTAGCCTAGAATGTAGGCAGATAGTCTGTAGCATCGAGTACTGCCAGATGTTTTGTGGCTCATATGCTGAAACTCATCACTGCAGCAAGCATATTTGTAAATGGAAATGTACTTATAAATAGCTGATATCCATGCAATCTTAATAATTCACAGTTCTCATATGCCCAGAGAACTCCCTATTTTCATCCCAAATCACTGCTAATTATGACAAGTGTCTGCCAGCCTGGTCTATTTTCTGGGTCTGAGAAAATACCTTTGCTTTCTATTATATTAAACAGTGATTATTTCTTACCTTAAAGCTTTTAAAATCTTGTTTCCCCTTATACACAGGACCTCAGCTGGATTCTATTTTTATATGAGCCAACATGTTTCTATTTATATCTGTTATCCTTTTAGTCCTCTAAAGGATATCTGAAGGGACTCCTAGGACATATGTCCTTAGAAAAAGTGAACTTCATTCTTGAACACAATAATTCCCTTAATTCTATTCAAAGTGAAAACACATGTAGGAAAGTTACTGAATTATCAAGGCTGTAAGTAATATAAAAGTAGCTACTAGAAAACTGAGTCAGGGAGGGGGGCAATTTTTTTCTGGAAATGTACTGAATCTGCAGTTAACTAGTAGTCTCATGGGGTTTGCAATATTGTTGCCAGAGACCCTACATTGAAACTCACTAGAATAAATGATGGGAGCAGGGCAGGAATGGAATGGCAGCAACAAACTGTTTATTTCCCACAGTGTTTCTTTGTCCCTCAGAGGACACATAACTCCATCATTTAGTTATTTTTCACTTTGTTGATCTGGAAAATACTATATTTGATACCAATATCAAAAAGCAATGTGAACTAGAATAGCTGTTTATGTGGTTATAGTATTTTTTTCAGAAATGGCCTAGAATGTAGGCAGATAGTCTGTAGCATCGAGTACTGCCAGATGTTTTGTGGCTCATATGCTGAAACTCATCACTGCAGCAAGCATATTTGTAAATGGAAATGTACTTATAAATAGCTGATATCCATGCAGTCTTAATAATTCACAGTTCTCATATGGCCACAGTTCTCGTATGGCCTTTATTATTTCATGCCTGGAATGGAAATAACTATTTATATGAAGAACAGGATTAATAAATCATTAAGCATATGAAAAGGATTCAGGAGACATGATTTTAATTCTGGTCTGCTACTAACATTCTGCGGAAGAGTCCCAATGTCTGAATACCTCAGTGCCTTCAAATACAGTATGGAAACATCAGAGTTTGTTTCTTTTTGATTCCCAAGTTTTATGATTACAAATAAAATGGGAACTGAATGTGCATTTATAAATGTATAAAATTATAATACTTCATGAGAGTTAATAATACAATGCAAGAAGTTAAAAATAAAAAAAAAACTTTTCAAGAAGAATAAAACAAATAGATATGCCATGTTTTTTATTTAAACTAAATAGATTAAATGGCACTTTTTACTATTAACAAAATGAGCTTGTATACATTACCATCTCCAATTTGTAATATCTACATGCACTGTTATTTAAGCAATTTTATTTTGTATAATCTACAACTGCATTGTTAGATTGTAAAGATGTATATATACATATATAAATATAACAAATATATAAATAATTAAAAGTATTTTAAATATTTGTTTCAAAAGACTATCCACATATTAAATTCAATACTTCATTAATATATAAGAATTCAAAATTTATTTTTGTCAAAATAATCACAACACATTGATAGTCTCTGTGTGTATATGTAGTTAAATAACTGTTTTATTCTTCACAAATAATAGTATATTTTGGAATTTGTTCAGTCTTGGATTATTTGAAAGTTAATAAATATTTTAAGATGCAATACCTTGTACAATACTAATATTTTTATCAATCTAAGTATAATCTTTTCCAACAAAAGACAATAAAGCATGTACTTTCTTTTTTTTAGATTTTTAAAAATATTTTTATTGATTATGCTATTACAGTTTTCCCAACTTTTTCCTGTCTATCCCACTCTACCTTGCCCCCACCAGCCCTCTGGCATTTCCCCTCCACTTAGTTCACATCCATGGGTTGTACATATAAATTCTTTAAGTCCCCTGTTTCTCATACCATTTTTTCTCTCCCTGTCTACCTTATGCCTACTAATTATGCTTTTTCTTCCCTCTATCTCCCCCAAATTCCTCCCTTCTCCCTCCCCACTGAAATCCCTCCATGTGACATCCATTTCTCTGATTCTGTTCCTGATCTGGTTGTTTGCTTAGTTTTTGTTTTCATTGTTTTTCTTTTCTTTTAGGTTCCTTTGTTGATAGTTGTGAGTTTGTCACCTTATTGTTCATATTTTTATCTTCTTTTTCTTAGATAAGTCCCCTTAACATTTCACATAATAAGGGCTTGGTGATGATGAACTCCTTTAACTTGACCTTATGTGGGAAGCACTTTATCTGCCCTTCCATTCTAAATGATACTTTTGCTGAATAGAGTCATCTTGGATGTAGGTCCTTGCCCTTCATGACTTGGAATACCTCTTTCCAGCCCCTTTTTGCCTGCAAGATTTCTTTTGAGAAATCAGCTGATAGTCTTATGGGCACTCCTTCGTAGGTAACTGTTTCCTTTCCTCTTGCTGCATTTAAGAGTCTCTCTTTGTCTTTAATTTTGGGTAACTTGATGATATGCTTTGTTGTGTTCCTCTTTGGGTCCAACTTTTTTGGGACTCTCTGGGCTTGCTAGACCTCCTGGAAGTCTGTTTCCTTCACCAGATTGGGGAAGTTTTCCTTCATTATTTGTTCAAATGTGTTCAATTTCTTGCTGTTGTTCTTCTCCTTCTGGCACCCCTATAATTTGGATATTAGAATGTTTCAGGTTGTCCCAGAGATTTGTAAGAGTGTCTTCATTTTTTTCAAATTCTTGTTTCTTCATTTTGTTCTGGATGGATTTTTTTTTCCTTTTCTTCCAAATCATTGCTTTGAGTCCTGGTTCCCTTACTGTCACTGTTGGTTCCCTGAATATTTTGCATTGTTTCACTTTGGGTATACTTCATTTGTTTTTTTCACTTTTCAACCAAGCTCAATCAGATCTGTGAGCATTTTGATTACCAGGGCTTTAGATTCTTCATCAAATAGGTTGGTGATCTCCTCCTCACTTAGCTCTCTTTCTGAAGCTTTACTCTGTTGTTTCATTTAGGCCATATATTTTTTTGTCTTGGCACAGCTGATAGGTTTTCAGGGGGCAGGCCTCAGGTATTCACCTGGTTAGGGCACTGCTTGTTAAGGAGGGGCCAGAGAGGGAAGAGTGCTGCTCACCTGCTTATCTCTAGTGCACTTTTCAATGGGCTCTCTGCTGCCAAAACCCCCTTAGCACACAGCCACCTCTGAGTCCCCTTAAATCAGTGCCCCCCCCCAGCTCAGCAGTTAGCCCTGCCCCCAAGGTCCACTGTGTAGCTGCAGTTTTTTGAGTCTGCCCTCAAGGTCCACTGCCTCACTGGTCTGGTTGTTCTGGTTGATTTTTTCTTTAATTCCTTTGTTGTCAGAGTTCCATGCAGTTTGATTTTCTGGTGCTTTTGTTTGCTTATTGATATCAGATTGGTTGTTATCCTCCTTTTGGTTGTGCAAGAAAGTGAAGGGTTTCTGTCTATGCCTCCATCTTGGCCAGCCTCCTAAAGTATGTACTTTCAACAATCCAACTTAAATTATACATTCTATCTCTCTTAACTATAAATCTGACCATTCATACTGATGTGAAAATAAATTACTAAAAATACTAAGGGAGGATATGCTTTATTTTATCTCCCACTACTTTCCATCTTTTTTGCTCTAAAGCAGGATGGTGGTTATCTGAGCACAGCCAAAGGAATTCAGAGCATAGACATTATGTGATTATAATAATATATAAAATAACCTAGGTTACTTTTTTTGGATAATAATATATTTGAACCTTTATGTAATTGTACTCAGTACCAAATACGAGACTCTTTTTCCTTCAAGGTCAATTAAACACACAATTAAAAGTTACTCCCATATGTCTCCCTTCCATGGCTGTCAGTTCAAATTTTCTGGGGTCTCATTTCTCCATGGATCTCTACAAAATCACTTATGCAACCTCTATTCTAAATGGCTCTAAAATTAAAAATTCCATTTTATAATTGCTTCTGTTCAGCAATAAAGTGGTGCATTTCTTTATCTTGCTAAGAACCAAAAAGTGTTTTATTCTTGAAAATGCCTGATTTTTCAGAGGGAAAGAGTAAACAGAAGAGCAGGTTGTGAATAAGAAACAGCAGTGCAATGAATACCCAGAATGTGGAAGAATGATATTTAGGAAAAACTAAACAAATTTACCCTCTTCTAAATATTTTTTTTGTACTTATATCATGTATTCAGTCAAATAGCCATTGAAAATGACTCAGCAGAGATGGAAAGAAAGGGGCATAAAGAGAGTCAAATTTTGGGTCAAAAGCCATATTCATTTTTAGTTTTCTTAGAAAAGTTCATACTGTTTTCCATAATGGTTGTACCAGTCTGCAGCAATTCCACTGTTAGAAGTATATCCCAAGAACCCTGAAACACTAATCCAAAAGAACCTATGCACCCCAATGTTCATAGCAGCACAATTTACAATAGCCAAGTGCTGGAAGCAACCTAGGTGCCCGTCAGTAAATGAATGGATCCAAAAGCTATGGTACATTTACACAATGGAATTCTATGCAGCAGAAAGAAAGAAGGAGCTACTACCCTTTGCAACAACATGGATGGAACTGGAAAGCATTATGCTGAGTGAAATAGGCCAGGTGCTGAAAGACAAACACCATATGATCTCACCTTTAACAGGAAGCTAAACAACAAAACAAACAAGCAAGCAGAAAAAAAAAACAAAGACACTGAAATAGAGAACAAAGAGACAGTGACCAGAGGGGAGAAGGAAGGGAAGTTAAGGGGAAAAAGGGGGAGGGATTTGGAGGAACAAATAGGAAGGACACAGGGATGAGAACTAAGGGGGGTGGAAATGAGAGGGAGGTGGGGAGCAAGGGACGGGTGAGGCTGGGAAGGGAGAAATAGACAAAAAACTGTACTTGAAAAATAACTAAATAAAATTAATTAAAATAAAAAAAAGAAAGAAGGAGCTACTACCCTTTGCAACACCTTGGATGAAACTGGAAAGCATTATGCTGAGTGAAATAAGCCAGGTGGTGAAAGACAAATACCATATGATCTCATCTTTAACAGGAACCTAAACAACAAAACAAACAAGCAAGCAAAATATACCCAAAGATACTGAAATACAGAACAGGCTGACAGGGACCAGAGGGGAGAGAATTTCAGGGAGAAAGGGGAAGGATTCACAGGAACAAGTATAAAGGACACATGGACAAAAACTAAGGGGGGTGGAAATGGGAAGGAGGTGGAGAGCACTGGAGGGGGGTGGGCTGGGATGGGGTTAGACAGAAAACTGAACTTGAACAATAATTAAATTGCAAAATGCTCTAAAAAAAGTCAAATTTTGGTTTTTGAATTTCAAACATCCAGGATAAGAGGAATAAGAATAATTGTATTCATAGGTAATATATTTATGAGATGTTATCATAAGTAGAAAAAAACTCCTTGATTTGGGGAGATGAGTGATAATGGAAATGGGAAAAGTGAGAGAAGTCTGTAAGGGCTTAGAATGTAAGATGAAAGGGATTGATTTCCAAGATGGTCAAATAAGATATTCCTCTTTTATATCCCTCCCTCAACGGCAATAATTTGGCATGCATCCTTGGGCAAAAGTGCCTTTGTGGTGACTGTGGGATCCAGATAGAAGGTTGTGAAACCCCACTACTGTCCTAGACTGGGGAGAACAATTTTAACACAACAGGCCTGCACCCAGGCAGCTTACTCACTGACCATGATCCCAGCTGTAGACCTGGGAACAGATCCAGGAAATAAGAGAGATGCTGGACATTTCATATATGTGCAGAAATTAACAACCCACTCCTGAACAATAAATGAGTCAAACAAAGAAATCAAAAAGAAAATCTAAATACAACTACCAAAACATATAGGAGGCACAAGGCCGAGGAGTAAAATAAGGATAGGTAGTCACAGTCTGAGTCTGAGAAATGCCTTACATTGATCGGACTTCTGAGAGGCTAAGCTGCTGATGTTCTTGGCACTCTCAGGGCAAAACAAATATCAGTAACAGTGGCAGACTATCTAAATTAAGTTAAGCAAGTTCATGGGCAAGTAGAGATGGAAAAAGTAACAATTAATTTCTTGTAATGCTTTCTGAAAGGCTAGAAAAATATAGTAACTAGATTTGTGCTAAAGTTGTACAGGATTTGGTGCACTACATGTTGGCTGAAGCAGCACTAAGTGAAACCTTTCATTTGAAGTTTAATTGGGTTAAGTTTAATAGAACTAAGAGGAAGAAACTGAAATCTGGAAGACGTAAAACATGCCTCACAGAAACCAGAATTTCAAAGAACTAAATAAATTAAGAATGCAGATAATTCAACACCACCCTTATGCTAATACATCTATTATATATAAACCCAGAGCAAGGGGAATAAAATTTATTTTCAAGCACTCATAAAATATTACAAAACCATAAATAAAAGTACAAATAAATTTTCATATTTCTTACAAATACCATACAAAAAGTCACAATACAAAATTTATGGCAAAATAAAATTGGAAAAATCAATGACAAAAAAGTAACATATATAAAACACTAATCAAAGTATCTAAAAAATTAGGTATACATTCTGAATAATTTGTTGGTAAAATGGAAACCACAAAATTTTTGTAAAGGAAAAATAAAATTACTATATTTCAAACCTCAGTTTTGCATCTAAAGCAGTAATGAGAGATACATAGTAACTACATTTACTAAAAAGCCTTGAAAAAGAATATTTCAATTCCAGATGAAAAAGAACAAAAACAATAAAGCACCCCAAATAGAAGAAAGAGAGTGATAATTAACAGAAGTAAAAAATACAGTCCTAGCTTCTGTGGCTCAGTGGATTGAATGCCTGCTTGCGAGCTGAAGGGTCACCAGTTCGATTCCCACTCAGGGCACATGACTGAATTGCAGGCCAGGTGCCAAGTAGGGGGCACATGAGAGGCAACCACACATTGATGTTTCTCTCCCACTCTTTCTCACTCCCTTACCCTCTACAAAAGTAAATAAATAAAATCTAAAAGTAAATAAATAAAATATTTTTTAAAATACAAAAAATTGATTAATAAATTAGAAATCTATCTTTTTGGCAAGAAAAATGAAACACAGGACATTCTATCAAATATCTTATTTCTAAAAGAAAGGGGGTGGGAACAAACAACATCAGTCATGAAAATGTAAATGAGATTTTCAAAATAAATCTAAGAACAGGATACTATTTTCTTGTAATACTATGAACAATTTATAGGGATAAATATATAAATCTAAGTGATATAGAAAATGTTCTTAGGAAAATATAAATTGACAAGATGCTCAATAGTAAAAGTAAACTGTATAATAAATCAGAGAGTAGTTAAATTTCTTCAACAAAAAGACATCAGACACAAATGGACTTACAGGTAAGTTATACTAAATCTTAACACAGAAAAACACAGAAAAACAGCTAACACCAATTATATACAAACTGTTCCAGAACATAGAAAAGAAGATGAGAATATTTTTGAAGTTAGTGATGACAGTGATACTAAAGACAGATTACAAGAAAGTAAAATTTTTGGTTAATCATACTGACAAACATAGAAGTGAAAGTCCTAAACTGATGAAAGGAAAACCACAATCAACAGTTTATTATAAAAGTTATATCACAACCAAGGCCTAAACTTAAGATTGCAGGAATAGCACCATATTAGAAAAATTATTGGATGCTGGGAAGATGGCGACGAAGTAAGATGGAGCTAATGCTAGCTCCTATACTCATTGGTGAAAATCCTGGCAGATCTATAGAGAAACAGCACAATAAACCATCAGTTACCCAGCATTTATGAAATTAAAAGACCAGAGATTGTGACCAACGCTGAAACACCAGACAGCGTCAGAGTCAGCTACTGGAGCTGGGACACACGCAGCCCCTGTGCCACCGCCAGAGCAACAGGCCTGGGAGCCGGGGAGTCAGGTACGGAGCCGGACACTCCAAGTCCCTGTGAGGGTCTCGGGCGACAGAGGAGTCAGGAACCAGAGCTGGGACATTCTCGGACCCTGTGCTGATGCCATAGCTACCAGCCTGGGCAACAGAAGAGTCAGTTGCAGGACCTGGGACACTGGAGGCCCCTGTGACGCCGCCATAGAGACGGGCCTGGGCGCCGGGGAGCCAGCTACTGGAGCAGCGACGTTCTCAGCACCTGTGCCGCTGCCATAGTGATGGGACTGGACGCCAGTGAGTCAGGTACAAAACCAGGACACTCCAAATCCCTTTGACGGCCCTGGGCAGCAGAGGATCCAGCTACAGGAGCCGGGACATTCTCAGCCCCTGTGCCGCTGTCATAGCGACGGGACTGGACACTGGGGAGTCAGGTACGGGAGCCGGGACACTCCAAACCCCTGTGATGGTCCTGGGAGGGAGAGGAGTCAGCTACGCAGCTGAGGCATTCTCAGCCCCTGTGCTGCTCCCATAGCGACAGGTCTGGACGTGAGGGAGTCAGACACCCGAGCTGGGACATTCTAAGCCTCTGTGCCACTGCCATAGACACTGGACTGGACGCCGGGGAGTCAGGTACAGGAGCCAGGGCACTCCAAACCCCTGTGACGGCCCTGGGCGGCAGAGGAGCCACCTACGGGAGCCTGGACATTCCCAGTCCCTGTGCCACTGCCATAGTAATGGGCCTGGGTGCTTGAGGAGGCAGCTACTAGAGCCAGGACATTCAGCAGTGGTAGGAGACCAACACAGGGACCAGCGTGAGGACCAGCGTGAGAGTAGGTGGAGACGAAGAACATCAAGAAACTTCAAGGAGTCTGCACAACTGAACTTCAGAAGGATCATACCACAGAAGTTCACACTATAAAACCAGGGTTTCAGAGCAGATCAATTTTAGAAGCAGAGACCCACAAGAAGAGTATCAAACAATGGGAAGACAAAGAAACAATCCCCAAATGAAAGAAAAAGCAGAAACATCAGAAAGAATGTTAGATGAAATAGAGGCTGATTAACTATCAGATAGTGAATTCAAAGCACTGGTTATTACGAAGTTCAAAGAGCTCACAGTGAACTACCAGAAATTACAGGGGAACTACAATGATCTCTCTGCAAACTACATCAACATGAAAAAGGAAATGAAATCTATCAGCAAGGGACAAGAGGAAATGAAGAATACAATTTCCGAATTGAAGAACACAGTAGAAAGTTTCAAAAGTAGGAGAGATGAAGCAGAGGGTAGGATTAGTGAGTTGGAGGACAAGGTAGAAAGCATCTCACAGAAATAGCAAGAAAATGAAAAGAGGCTCAGAAAGAATGAAGAGGGATTAAGAGAAATGCAAGACAATATGAAATAATATCCGAATAATAGGAATACCAGAAGGAGAAGAAGAAGAACAAGGGATAGAAAACCTATTTGAACGAGTAATCAGAGAAAATTTCCCTAATTTGATAAGAGAAAAAGTCACGCAAATCCAGGAATCACAGAGAGTCCCAATCAAGAGGAACCCAAGGAGGCACACTTCAAGACACATCATCATCAAAATGGCAAAATCCCAACACAAACAGAAATCTTAAAGGCAGCAAGGGAGAAAAAAGAAATAACATACAAGGGAGCCCCAATAAGTTTAGCTACTGACTTCTCAATGGAAACACATCAAGCAAGAAGAGAATGGCAAGAAATATTTCAAGTAATGAGAACCAGAGGCCTACAACCAAGGCTACTTTACCCAGCAAGGCTCTCAATCAAGATAGAAGGCCAAATAAAGAGCTTCCAAGACAAAAGAAGCCTAAAAGAATACGCCTCCACCAAACCAGCTCTACAAGAAATACTAAAAAGACTGCTTTAAGGGAAGGAGGGTAAGAGGGAGACAGAGAGGAACACAGGTACAAAAATGGCAATGAATAAGTACCTATCAATAATAACCTTAAATGTAAATGGATTAAATGTTCCAATCAAAAGACACAGAATAGCTCAAGGGATAAGAAAGCATGACCCACACATATGCTGCCTCCAAGACACCCACCTCAGGACAAAAGACCATCACAGACTAAAAGTGAAAGGCTGGAAACAAGTTTTCCAAGCAAACAAACAAGAAAAAAAAAGCTGGGGTAGCAATTCTCATATCGGACAAAATAGACTTCAAAAAAAGTGCCATAAAGAGAGACCCAGAAGGTCACTTCATAATACTCAAGGGAAGAATCCACCAAGAACACATAAACATTGTAAACATATATGCACCAAACATAGGGGCACCCAAATATATCAAGAAAATCTTAGAGGACTTCAAGAAAGATATTGACAGCAACACAACTATAGTAGGGGATTTTAACACCCCACTATCAAAAATGGACAGATCTTCCAAACAAATTATCAACAAAGATATTGTGGCATTAAACAACACCCTAGATGAAATGGACTTAACTGATATATATAGAGCCCTTCATCCCAAAGAAGCTAAATACACATTCTTTTCAAATGCACATGGAAAATTTTCAAAGATAGACCACATGATAGGACACAAAACGAGCCTCAACAAATTCAAGAAAATCAAAATCATACCAAGGATCTTCTCTGAGCAGAAGGGACTGAAATTGGAAACCAAACCCAAAGGAAAAAACCCAAAGCACCCCAAATCATGGAGACTGAATGGTATGGTATTAAACAAAGAATGCGTCAAGAATGAAATTAGGGAAGAAATCAAAACGTTTCTGGAAACAAATGAAAATGATCTTAAAACAACCCAAAACTTATGGGACACAGCCAAGGCAGTACTGAGAGGGAAGTTTATAGCAATACAGGCCTACCTAAAGAAGATAGAAACATTTCAAACAAACAACCTAACCCTATGCCTCCAAGAACTCGAGGAACAACAACAAAGACAGCCCAGAGCAAGCAGAAGGAAGGAAATAACCAAGATTAGAGCAGAATTAAATGGCATAGAAATTAAAAGCACAATTTTAAGGATCCATGAATCCAGGAGTTGGTTCTTTGAGAAGATAAACAAAACAGACAAGCCTTTAAGTAGGCTCATCAAGAAAAGAAGAGAGAAGACACAAATAAACACAATGAGAAATGAAAAAGGAGAGATTACAACTGATACCACAGAAATAGAAAGGATTGTAAGAAATTACTATGAAGAACTGTATGCCAAGAAATTTGAGAACCTAGGGGAAATGGACACATTTCTAGAAAAATACAATCTTCCAAAACTCAGTGAAAAAGAAGCAGAAAACCTAAATACACCAATAACAGCAAAAGAAATTGAAGCAGTAATCAAAAAACTCCCATCACACAAAAGCCCTGGACTAGACGGTTTCACAGGAGAAATCTACAAAGCATTTAAGGAAGAGCTAACCCCTATTCTCTACAGATTATTCCAAAAAATCCAGAAGGATGGAAAACTCCCAAATTCTTTTTATGAAACCAGCATTATCTTAATTCCAAAACCAGAAAGAGACACAACAAACAAAGAAAACTTCAGGCCAATATCACTGATGAATATAGACGCTAAAATCCTCAACAAAATATTGGCAAATCGCATCCAACAATATATCTAAAAGATCATACACCATGACCAAGTAGGATTCATCCCAGGGATGCAAGGATGGTTCAATATTCGCAAATCAGTAAATGTAATACATCACATAAACAAAAGCAAAGACAAAAACCACACAATCATATCAATAGACACAGAAAAACCTTTTGATAAGGTACAACACCCATTTATGATAAAAACACTCAGCAAAGTGGAAATAGAGGGAGCATTCCTCAATATAATAAAGGCCATTTATGAGAAACCTACAGCCAATATCATACTCAATGGACAAAAACTAAAAGCTTTTCCACTAAGATCAGGAACAAGACAAGGATGTCCACTTTCACCACTTCTATTCAATATAGTATTGGAAGTTTTGGCCACAGCGATCAGGCAAGAAAAGGAAATAAAAGGCATCCAAATAGGAAAGGAGGAAGCAAAACTGTCACTGTTTGCAGATGACATGATAGTGTACAGGGAAAATCCTATAGACTCTACCCAAAAACTGCTCAAACTAATTAATGAGTTTGACAAAACAGCTGGTTACAAAGTCAATATCCAGAAATCAAAGGCATTTTTGTATACCAACAGTGAATCAGCAGAAGCACAAATAAAGAAAAAATCCCGTTCGATATAGCAAAAAGAAAAATAAAATATCTGGGAATAAACCTAACTAAGGAGGTAAAAGACCTGTATGCAGAAAACTACACAGCCCTGAAGAAAGAAATCAAGAAAGACACAAACAAATGGAAACATATACCTGGTTCATGGATTGGAAGAATTAACATCATCAAAATGTCCATACTACCCAAAGCAATATACAGATTCAATGCAATATCTATTAATTTACCAATGGCATATTTCACAGACATAGAACAAACACTTCAAAAATTTATATGGAACCATAAACGAGCCCGAATAGCAGCTGCTCTTTTGAGAAAGAAGAACAAAGTAGGGGGGATCACAATACCTGATATGAAACTGTATTACAAGGCCACTGTAATCAAAACAGCCTGGTACTGGCATAAAAACAGGCACATAGACCAATGGAACAGAACAGAGAGCCCAGAAATAAACCCAACTCTCTACAGTCAATTAATATTTGACAAAGGGGGCAGTAACATAAAATGGAGTAAAGATAGCCTCTTCAACAAATGGTGTTGGGAGAACTGGACAGCTATGTGCAAATAAATGAAACTTGGGCACAGACTTACACCATACACCAAAATAAATTCAAGGTGGATAAAAGACTTAAATGTAAGCCGTGACACCACTAAAGTCCTAGAGGAGAACATTGGCAAGAAAATCTCAGATATTCCATGCAGCAACATTTTTACCGATATGTCCCCTTGAGCAAGGAATGTAAAGGAAAGAATAAACAAATGGGATCTCATCAAAATAAAAAGCTTCTGCCTGGCTAAAGAAAACAGTATTAAAATAGCAAGACAACCAACTGTATGGGAAGACATGTTTGCCAATGATACCTCAGGCAAAGGTTTAATCTCCAAAATATACAAAGAACTTACAGGACTCCACTCTAAGAAGACACCCAACCAAATTAAAAAATGGGAAAAGGACTTGAACAGACACTTCTCCAAGGAGGACATACAGAAGATCCAGAGACACATGAAGAGATGCTCAATATCATTAGCCATCAGGGAGATGCAAATTAAAACCACAATGAGATACCACTTTACACCAGTCAGGATGGCTATCATAAACAAAGCAACAAACAACAAATGTTGGAGAGGTTGTGGGGAAAAGGGGTCCTTAGTCCACTGTTGGTGGGATTGCAGACTGGTACAATCATTATGGAAAACAGTATGGAATTTTCTCAGAAAAATAAAAATCAACCTGCCTTTTGACCCAGCAATTCCACTGCTGGGATTATATCCTAAGAATCCTAAAACATCAGTTTCAAAGAACCTATGCACCACAATGTTCATAGCAGCACAATTTACAATAGCCAAGACTTGGAAGCAACCTAGGTGCCCATCAGTAAATGAATGGATAAAAAAATTGTGGTACATATACACAATGGAATTCTATGCAGCAGAGAGAAAGAAGGAGCTACTACCCTTTGCAACAGCATGGATGGAACTAGAAAGCATTATGCTGAGTGAAATAGGCCAGGTGTTGAAAGACAAATACCATATGATCTCACCTTTAACAGGAAGCTAAACAACAAAACAAACAAGCAAGCAGAAAAAAAACAAAAAAGAAAGACACTGAAATAGAGAACAAGGGGACAGTGACCAGAGGGGAGAAGGAAGGGAAGTTAAGGGGAAAATGGGGGAGGGATTTGGAGAAACAAAGAGGAAGGACACAGGGATGAGAACTAAGGGGGGTGGAAATGGGAGGGTGGTGGGGAGCAAGGGGTGGGGGCGGCTGGGATGGGAGAAATAGACAAAAAACTGTACTTGAAAAATAACTAAATAAAATTAATTAAAATTAAAAAAAAGAAAAATTATTAAAAGAATAAATACACTAAAATCACAAATTAAATGAGAACATTTCATAAACAATACATGTCAATATGCCATTTAATAAAATGAAAAAACCATTCATGATAAATATTTTTGCCAAAATTAACTTTTATAAGGGTATCTACCAGAAAGCTATAACAAATATATGTGCAGTATATAAGATGTGAAGTTTTAGAGTAATTTACTGGCAAGGCAGGAATAAAATTGTCAAATCTTATAATTATACTGTGCTAAAAGTACTACCCATTGTAGCAAAATGAGAAAAAATACAAAATATGGATATGAAAGTTAGAGAAGATGAAAACAATATTATTTGCAGATAATATCACTTATGATTAAACAATTCAAAATAATAAACTGAGACACTATTAGAACTAAAGAGAAAATTCAGCAGTGGAACATAAATTTACACTGACAGCTAACCATAGATTTATGCTACTTTACTACAACTGTGTTTAGTACATCAGATGTAAGAACGAAAAGGAAAGCATGTTGAATTCATTCATAGTGTTGGTTTGTCAGTTGCATGTAAATAAAAAACAAGTCTAATGACATTAAGGGAACTTGTTTGAAAATAGTTTAGATAATCACTGAGACCTCAATTTTATATTTAGATGGATTGATCTAAATCTACTCACCCTGGCTGGTGTAGCTCAGTGGATTGAGCATGGTCCTGCTGACCAAAGGGTCATTGGTTCAATTCCCAGTCAGGGCACATGCCTAGATTGTGGGCCAGGTCCCCAGTAGGGGGCACACAAGAAGCAACCATACACTGATGTTTCTCTCTTTCTCCTTCCCTTCCCCTCTCTCTAAAAACATAAATAAATAAAATCTTTCAAAAAGAAAAATAAGCCTACTAGATAATTGTCAACTACATTTCCAACTTTATGCTGTGTAGATGTAGTTTATTTATTTTTATTTTTCAAAGATTTTATTTATCTTTAGAGGGGAAGGGAAGGAGAGAAGGAGAGAAATATCAATGTGTGGTTGCCTCTGCTGGGGCACACAATGTATTGTGTGTCTCCTGCTGTGAACTGGCCTGCAACCCAAGCATGTGCCCTGACTGGAGAATCAAACTAGGATCCTCTGGTTTGCAGGCCTGCACTCAATCCACTGAGCATACCAGCCAGAGCTTGTGTAGATGTAGTTTAAATGTGAATTTCAATTAGAAGAATATAAATAAATTAAAAAGTGAAATTTAAAGCACAGACATACTTCTTTGTTTTTATTTTTAACATATGCCACCCCAAAATCTCTGAGAAGGAACAGAATTTGTTTCCTTAGTAAAACGAAATGTCTTGACTGATCAAAATAACATTTTCAGATCTTCAATTCAAAGGAACATAGTTTAGTTAAAGGATAACAAGGAGAGATGAAATTATGTTCCATGCAAAACAAAGCTAACATTATTAGATACTACTTCAAGAATAATATATAACCTGGACTTCCGCCAAGATGGAGGTGTAGGTGGAAGCACTGTACCTTCTCACACAACCAAGTTTAAAAACAACAAAGTTTTAGCAACAAAAACGCAGCCAGACCACAGAAAACTGAACTATATGGAAGTCTGACAACAATGAACCCTTCAGCCAAAACGGTAAGAGGGGCAGAGACAGCAGCAGAGCAGGGTCGGGCAGGAAAGATCCACCAGAGGGACCCAGATGCACGACCTAGGCATGCTGGCAGCCGTGGGCAGATCCCAGGTGTGGAGTAGTGGGTGGACCCACTGAGGGCGCAAGGTGGTGGACTCACTGAGGGCTGACCACGGTCACACATTCGCGTGCAGATAAACTGGTGAAGGAGCAAGTGGTGAGACAGATTGTGCGGGCCCTAGAGGCCGGAAGTGGCAGAGGGGACCACTATCGTCCCTCTCTGACCCACCCCCACATACAGCATCACACACCAGCAACCTGGGTGGCCCCGCCCTGGTGAACATCTAAGGCTCTACTCCTCATACTTAATGGGCGCAAACAGATCAAAACATAGCTCAAGAACAACTCAGAGCCCCAGAGTCAATAAGCGATGAAGAAATAGCCAACCTATCAGAGGCACAGTTCAAAACACTGGTGATCAGATGCTCACATAACTGGTTGATTTTAGTTGCAAATTAGATGAAAAATGAAGGCTAGACTAAGTGAAATGAAGGGAAATGCACAGGAAACCAATAGTGATGGGAAGGAAACTGGAATTCAAATCAAGGGAGTGGACCAGAAGGAAGGAAAAAATGAGCAAACAGAAAAGGATGAAGAAACAAGAATTCAAGAAAATGAGGAGAGGCTTAGGAACCTTCAGGACATCTTTAAACGCTCCAACATCCGAATTATAGGGGTACCAGAAGGGGGAAAGGAACAGCCACCAGTGGAAAACTTATTTGAACAAATAATAAAGGAGAACTTCCCCAATCTGGCAAAGGAAATAGACTTCCAGGAAATCCAGGAAGCTCAGAGAATCCCAAAGAAGTTGGACCCAAGAAGGAACACACCAAGGCACATCATCATTACATTAGCCAAGATTAAAATGAAGCAGACAATACTAGAAGCAGCAAGAGCTAAGGGGACAGTCACCTACGAAGGAGTTCCCATCAGACTGTCAGCTGATTTCTCAAAAGAGACCTTACAGGCAAGAAGGGGCTGGAAAGAAGTATTCCAAGTCATGAAATCCAAAGACCTACAACCAAGGTTGATCTATCCAGCAAAGCTTTCATTTAGAATGGAAGGGCAGGTAAAGTGCTTCTCAGATAAGATCAAATTCAAGGAGTTCATCATCACCAAACCCTTATTATATGAAATGTTAAAGGGACTTATCTAAGAAAAAGAAGATAAAAAAAGATGAACAATGAAAGTACAGCAAACTCACAGTTATTAAGAACCACACCTAAAACAAAAGCAAACTAAGAGGACAGCTATATCAGGAGCAGAACCATAGAAATGAAGATCACATGGAGGGTTAGCAACAGGGGAGTGGGAGAAGGAGAAGGGTGGAGAAGGTACAGAGAATAAGTAGCATAGATGGTAGATAGAAAATAGATAGGCGGGAGGGCAAGAATAGTATGGGAAATATAGAATCTAAAGAACTTGAGACACATGGTCATAAACTAAAGGGGGGAATGGTGGGGGATGGGGTGTGCAGGGTGGAGGGGAATGAAGGGGGAAATAGAACAACTGTAATGGCATAATCAATAAAATATATTTTTAAAAAGTATAATATATAAGCTTTATTACTCTGTTGATGTATAGTTATGACAATAAATAGACATTGTTTTGAGTTGATAACAGCATTCTATCAGTTCCAGAATGTATGTATCATGTAGTTTTTTGATTTAATATACACATGAATAAAAAGAGTTAAAAGGAAAACTCATTTTTTCACATGAAAATGAAAAGGAATAAAGAAACAAAGATAAATACATATGCTTTGCTCAACTGTACTACAATAAATTCTATCACATTGAAATCATTTTTATTAGATTTTAAACCTGTTGATTGATGAGCTATTTTTAATATTCCTTCTCTGGGAGATGCACTGGCTATGCACACATAATGCAATTCATTTCTAATATGCTGAAACATTTAAAGCTGAGTAAAAACAAACAGCCTTCTAATCTCATGACATTTGGAAAACAGCATGTAGAAAAGAATTTAGAGTATGGATTTGGCAGTAAAATAAAATGACAGAATTGGAATTCCTCATCTATTCTCCAGCTTGAGAGAGATCTAAATTGAGAATGTGGTAAAGAAGACACAATGAGTCAACCATAAATAAAGCCAATTATTTCAAAAACATTTCTTTTTTAAATTATATTTATTGGGGTGACATGTTTAATATCATTACATAAGTTTCTAATGTATAGTTCTATAATGCGTCATTTATATATTGTACTGTGTGCTCATCACCCAAAGTTGATTCTCCTTCCATCACCACATATTTGACCCTCTTATCATTTTCATCCACCCCTCCCCCCACCACCCCTCTGGTAACAACCATACTGTTATCTGTGTCTGAGTTCCCTTGTTTTATTTGTTTGTTGCCTTATATCCCACTGAGTGAAATCACTTGGTTCTTGTCTTTTTCTGTCTGATTTACTTCACTTAGCATGATATTGTCAAGGTCCATCCATGTCGCTGCAAATAACAGTACTTTATCCTTTCACAGAGTTGAGTAAGGCTGAGTAGTATTCCATTATATATACATACCACATCTTCCTTATCCCATCATCCATTAAAGGACATTTAGGTTGTTTCCATGTCTTGACTACTATGAATAATGATGCAATGAACATAGGGTTGCATATATCTTTAAGAAAAAAATGTTTTCAAATTTTGGGGGTAGATACTCAGGAGAGTGAATGCTGGGTCACATGGTAGCTCTCTCTATTCTTAATTCTTGGAGGAACCTCCATACTGTTTTCCATAGTGGCTCTCCAGTTTACATTTCCACCAGCAGTGAATGAGGGTTTC
The DNA here is from genome assembly GCF_021234435.1 of Artibeus jamaicensis. Lineage (NCBI taxonomy): Eukaryota > Metazoa > Chordata > Mammalia > Chiroptera > Phyllostomidae > Artibeus > Artibeus jamaicensis. The sequence goes on along the minus strand of NW_026522028.1, from coordinate 244,360 downwards.
CTTTGCTCCACATCCTCTCCAAAACTTGTTAGCATTTGTCTTGTTTATAATAGCTATTCTAATGGGTGTGAAATGGTATCTCATTGTGGTTTTGGTTTGCATTTCCCTTATATCTTATGCGGTTGAGCATCTTTTCATATATCTCCTGGCTATTTGTATGTCTTCTTGGGAGAAATGTCTGTTCAGGTCCTCTGCATGCTTTTTTAATTGGATTTTTGAATTGTATGAATTCTTTTATGTTATATTTTAATATATTATATTAAATTTATATATAATATATTCTTTATATATTAGGCCCTTATTCTTGGTATTATTTGCAGATATCTTCTCCCATTCAGTTGGTTGCCTTTTTGTTTTATTGGTGGTTTCTTTTGCTGTGCAGAAGCTTTTTAGTTTGATATAGTCCCATTCATTTATTTTTAAATTTCCTCCCTTTGTATTTGAGGTCCAATTCACAAAAGCCTCTCTGAAACCAAGTGCCATATGTTTAGTACCTATGTTTTCTCCATGTATTTTATTTTTTCAGGTCTCATGTTTAAGTATTTAATCAATTTTGTGTATGGCGTCAAATAGCAGTCTAATTTTATTCCTTTACATGTGGCTTTCCAATTTCCCCAGCACCATTTATTGAAGAAGCTTTCCTTTCACCATGCTTTTTGAAATTATTTTATGAAAAATTATTTCATTTTTAAATGTAGCAGTTATTTATTTATGTACATATTATTCCCACACTTTTATTTAACTTGTAAATTTTGAAAGCTTGCCATTCTGGCAAGTTAATGAGAATGAACTCAATCTGTTTCAATTTAGTAAAATCTAGTCTACTCAAAGTGGCCTGTACTTATAACTTTGCATTCTGTAAGTTAGCAAACTATTATAAGAAATACAATCTTGCCTCTATAGTAATAGAATTACAAGCTTCAATTTAACAGTGCTAATAATAATATTTTGAAGGAAATTTTAGCATACAAGGTGAAGATGGCTTGTCAGATTGACTCTACTTCACTGAGGGTGTATTAATATGTCATTTCTCTCTACTTCATATGTAAAAGATTTAGTTTACTATAAATAGAAACAGTGAAGTCAACTTCAGTTTTAAATGACTAAATTACTTCATGTCTACATATTTTATAAAATATTATTTAAAGTTATATGATGGGGAACTACTTTAATGTGTCATGTTACTTTTCTTTAGTTCCTAACAGTAGCTTCTACTGGCTAAATGCATTGTTTTAATCTATTATTATACAAAAATGCACCTTTTTATAAGTTATATAGGTTCTGACTTAGAAAGTTCCACTTTCTAAGGTGATATTAAAGCAATTATTTAGCACTCTGGTAATAACAGAGATTGATCATGTATTTCCTGCTACACAGGGAAAATAAATAATTTTTATATTCAGGAATAGTAACTTTAAAAGATAAAAATAAAAGCACATTGTCAGTTCTTGGTGCCATCTAGTGCCGAACAGATGGCAGAAGATGGGTGAAATGCTATTACAAATACAGAAGAAACAAAGAGGACAGGGCCACCTAGTGATTATTTTAGCACTTCAAAATAGTAGGATGGATGACTTGTATTTAGGAGATGCTTCACAAATCTAAAATATTTTTAATTTTTAGATAGCATCAAATTTTATTTCATCCCATGGATGATGACCCTCTAAAGCAAAGGTTATAGCAAACTATCCCCAATAGGCCAAATGCAGCCTGCTACCTGTCTTTGTATAGAGCTAACAATAATTTTTACGTTTACATACTTGAAAAATTTATAAGAAAGAATATTTTGTGACATGAAAATTGTGTGAAACTTTGATTTCAGCATCCATAAATAGAGTTTACTTGACCATTCCTATTTGTGTATGTGTTATCTGTGAATGTTTTAGAGCTACAATGAACGAGTTGAGTAATTATTACTATATGTGGCCCACAAAGCCTAAATACTTCCTATCTGGTCCTTTACAGAAAAAGTTTGCTGACTCCTGCTCAAAAATACATTGGATTTTGAAAAAAAACTCCAAGAAAAAATGCACACATGAATATATTATATTTTGTGTGTATAATATAAAGGGTCTGGCACAAATAGTGCCGCTTTTTTGTTACAAAATCATAAGCATGCCATTCTGTAACATAACAATATCACACACAAGCACACCATATGACATTTTAGGTGAAATGTTCCAATTAAAGCTATATATTATTACACCCATATAAGTACTTAACCAACCACACTCAAGCAGTATTACTTCTGCTGGACCCAGTATGTGCCTATGTATGTGCCTGTATGTCTATAGTTTCTTTGATATATCTATATGTTGCATTGTTAATTCAGTTTCAATTAAACACCACTTTCCATAAGGACTGAATACCACTATGTTGTTCAGCTTCACACTAGAGGAATCTAACGATAGGCTGCAAGTTTGGGTTCCATTGTTTTTTCCTTTTTTCCCATTTTTATGATGTTTTAAACCTCATCCTGAGTGCACAAAGCCTGCGAGACATTCCTGAGATCCACAGCCATGCATCTTGCATGGCACTGTTCAAGACAGTTTCAAATCATCTGGGTGACTTCTTTACAAAGGACTTGTAAATCATTGATCCACATTTCCAAGAGTTAACAAAAGGTAATAAGATTCTATTAGCGTTGCTAGAGGAGGACAAGCAAACACCCCTTGTCCCTGTCTGGAGATTTTGATAGCATGATGCCTCTATAAAATGTAAACAGGTATGGCCCTGGCTGGTGTGGCTCAGTGGATTGAGCACCCACCTTTAGACCAAAGGGTGGCTAGTTCAATTCCCAGTCAAAGCACATGCCTAGGTTGGAGGCCAGGTCCCCAATACTGGGTATGGGAGAGGCAATCACACACTGATGTTCCCCTCTCTCTAAAAATAAATAAAATCTTTAAAGAAGATTTTACTCAACCTTCAGTTTATTTTATTAAACCTAAAATATTAGTTTAAAAAATAAAATGTAAACAGGTCCATGTGGTATCTGTCTTTCTCTGATTGGCTTATTTCACTTAGCATAACACTCTCCTAGCCCATCGATGCTATTTCAATAGGTAAGATTTCACTTATATGTGGAATCTTAATGAAAAAAACAAATAAACAAAATAGAAACAGACTTATACAGAGAAGAGGCTTACAGCTATCAGAGGGGAAGATTTTTGGGGGGCTGAGTGCAAAAGGTGAAGGATTAATAAAAATTAAAAAACCTCAGAGACACAGACAACAGTATGATGATTACCGGAGGGGAAGGGGGTGGGGACAGTTAAAGAGGGTAAAGGGGGGATAAATGGTAACGGAAGGAAAGCTGACTTAGGGTGTTGAACATACAATACAGTACACAGATGATGTATTATAAAATCATATACTTGAAACCTATATAATTTAACCAATGTCACCATAATAAATTCAGTAACAAAAAATAAAATTGTGCAGAAAAATTGTAAATGGCTTCAAATGGAAGCTAAAGATGCCAATGGTAAAAGTTAGAAAACTCGAGAGACTTCCGCCAAGATGGAGGCATAGGTGGAGACACCGTGCTTTCTTACACAACTAAGTTTGGAGAAAACAAAATATTAGCAACAGAAAACATAGCCAGAACACAGAAAAATTGAACTTTTCAGAAGTCCGATAACAACAAATTCTTCAGCCTGACCTGTAAGAGGGGCAAAGCCAGCAGCTGATGGAACAGGGTTGCACAGGAAAACTCAGTCAGATGGACTCAGGTGTGTGGATCCCAGGCATAGGATTGGAACGGGTGGACCCAGTGAGGGTGCAGGGTAGCAGGTTGACTGTGCTCTCGCATTGGTGTGCAGATGGACCAGCGAGGGAGTGGGCGGTGAGATGGAACCCAGCAGGCCCCAGCCTCTAGAGGCAGCAGAGGGGGCCACCATTACCTGGCTGTGGCCCCTCCCCCACATACAGTGTCACAACTCAGCAACTGAGTTGTTCCGCCCTGGTGAACATCTAGGGCTCCGCTCCTCATACATAACAGGCATGAACAGACAAAAAAAATGGCTCGAGAAGAACTCAATGCCCTAGAGCCCATAACTCTAAGCAACAAAGAAATAGCCAACCTATCAGAGGCACAGTTCAAAACACTGGTGATCAGGATGCTCACAGAACTGGTTGATTTTAGTCACAAATTAGAGGAACATATGAAGGCTAAACTAATGGAAATGAAGGGGATTGCACAGGAAACCAATAGTGATGAAAAGGAAACTGGGACTCAAATCAAGTGAGTGGACCAGAAGAAAGAAAAAAATGGCCAAACAGGAAAATATGAAGAAACAAGAATTCAAAAAAATGAAGAGAGGCTTAGGAACCTCCAGGACATCTTTAAATGCTCCAACATCCGAATTATAGGGGTACCAGAAGGGGGAAAGGCACAGCCACCAGTGGAAAACTTATTTGAACAAATAATAAAGGAGAACTTCCCAAATCTGGCAAAGAAAATAGACTTCCAGGAAGTCCAGGAAGCTCAGAGAGTCCCAAAGAAGTTGGACCCAAGAAGAAACACACCAAGGCACATCATCATTACATTAGCCAAGATTAAAATGAAAGAGAGAATCCTAGAAGCAGCAAGAGCTAAGGGGACAGTCACCTACAAAGGAGTTCCCATCAGACTGTTGGCGGATTTCTCAAAGGAGACCTTGCAGGCAACAAGGGGCTGGAAAGAAGTATTCCAAGTCATGAAATCCAAAGACCTACAACCAAGATTGCTCTATCCAGCAAAACTTTCATTTAGAATGGAAGGACAGATAAAGTGCTTCTCAGATAAGATCAAATTCAAGGAGTTCATCATCACCAAGCCCTTATTCTATGAAATGTTAAAGGGAATTTATCTAAGAAAAAAAGATAAAAAAGATGAACAGTGAAAGGACAGTAAACTCACAGTTATTAACAACCACACCTAAAATAAAAGCAAACTAAAAGGACAGCTAGATCAGAAGTGGAAACATAGAAATGAAGATCACATGGAAGGTTAGCAACAGGGGAGTGGGAGGAGGAGAAGGGGGGAGAAGATGCAGAAAATAAGTAGCATAGATGGTAGGTAGAAAATAGACAGGGGGGCAAGAATAGTATGGGAAATATAGAATCTAAAGAACTTGAGACACGTGGTCATAAACTAAAGGGGGGGAATGGTCGGGGTGGGGGGTGCAGGGTGGAGAGGAATGAAGGGGGGAATAGAACAACTGTAATGGCATAATCAATAAAATTTAAAAAGAATAACAAAAAATAAATAAAGGTGAGATCATATGGTAAAAAAAAAGTTAGAAAACTCCAATAAAATTACTCTAAGAAACATGCAGGCATTATGTCTGCTTTTACATAGGAGAAGAGAAGAATGGAAAAATCACAGGAAGGAAACTAATGTATTCTTTACTGCTGTGAACATTAAGATGCTATGCTTGTGACAAATTAATTTTGATATACACCTGAGATTTGTCTGATATTTACTTCCCAGACCTCCTTGACACATAGAATTCACTTATAATGTGAAACATTGTCTCAACTGTAAAATATTGAGACAACAAAATAATTTTAAAATGCACGTTTTTGCAGTATTTAAATGTGCATTCCTCCCTCCATTTTGCAACCTTAATTTTACTAATATCTTGATATATGAGGATAATACAAAAACAATTCTTATATAAATGGGATACTTTGTTAGAAACTTCATACAAGGCCCCCACTCTAATCTCTCTGGCCCAATAGAAGAGAATCCTTATCAATATCTGTCAATACTTCTCAGGAAACAGAAATTACTTAGGTCCTGTTAGGAGTGGTGTTCCAGTGCTGGACCTGGAACCCAGAATTACTTCAATCTACGTAGCCCAGCAAGATCTTTCTTACCACCTTTCCAAGGAAGGTATCATACATAAGAGGCACAGAAAATACAGAGATTCTTTATTGTTCAGTGGGGCTTTGGCCCTGAACCTGAAAGTAGAAAACTATCATCAGGTGATCTAGACCACCTGGCAGTCCGGACCCATGATCCTTTGGGCTGGAATCAAGCAGGCTGAAAAGTTTTCTGGCTTAAAGAGCCCCACGATCAAAGTTTTGTTTATTATTTCAACTAGACACAAGGCTGCACCCAATTTTCATGTTAAATCCTGGCCGTTGGATCCATCCCACTTCTGTGAACAAGAAAAGCTTCTCAGACGAAGCCAAACTCTATGGGTGAAGAGGGTGAGCACAGGGAAGGAACAATTAAGTTCATTTTAGAAGGCTGTTTACTTAGAACACTAATTCCAGTCAAGGAATGACCTACCAGATGAAGACCTTTGCACTGTGGATGCATACATTTTTTGCCTTCATCATAACACTTTATTGAAGAAGGAATAATAAGTAAAGAAAACCTTGGATCTTTTGTAAAAATCAATAGTGATTTACTAATGGGAAAATTGCCTATTTGTTGGTTATAACATATGGAAATTACTCCTTTTATTTTTTTAAGTATTTTTTATTGATTATGCTATTACAGTTTTCCCAACTTTTCCCCCTTTATCTCCCCTTTATCTCCCCTTTATCTCCCCTTTCCAGCACAGGGCCACACCCACCTCCAGTGTTGTTTCAGGCTTAGGTTGAGCAAGGAAAGTAAAACAGCCGAGAGATTAGGAGACTTTTTGTAGACAGAATGAGGACTCAGGCGATGTCAAAGCTGAGCGAGAGGTGAGGGTCCATCACCACCTTTTTTATAGCCCCCAAGTCATTCCCTGAGGGCTCCCTCATGATCATGCCTGTCTCAGGTCGCCACTCCCTTGAGGAATCTTATTTGGCCAACAGAGGAATCACATCTTTGGCTAACTGATCAAGCATTGGGAGCCAGGCAGGGTGAAGTAAAAGGAGCAGAGGCGGTGCCCCTGCCAGGGAGATAAGCTTTGTCTCCTTAGTAGCTTATGGTCCAAAGGTCTCTCTCTCAGCCTTAGCCATGGGGACGGTTACAGCTTCTGAAACCAGCCAAGGCAGTTCCCAACAAAACTCTTTGAGAGGCATTTTATCTCACTGAAGAAAGAATAAGCAGGGTTTTTTGCTGTTGTTTTTGCTTTTGCTTTCATTATTTTGTTATCACAGGCCTTTAGTTTGGAAACTTTGTAGGTATTATGTGTGACTACTTCCCTACACCATTCCCCCCTTTGCTTGCCTTAGGAGGAATTGAGAAAGCCTCCTTTTTCTTTCTTGGTTATTGATTAAGTCAGAGAAGCTGAAACACCATTTCTTTTCTCACATAACACCTGAATGCTTGAGGAACCATGACTTTAGGAAACCACAATCTAATGTGAGCTATTGGCAATTCTGCCCAACAAAGCATTGCCCTAGGAAGAAACATTCTTTATTATTCTGAACAGCAAGCAAATTTACCCTTTTTGTCTACCCCAATGGAAGACACCATTTCTGTCTTCCAAGCTGTTTATCATGCAAATGTCCTTATAATTCAGAAGGAAAGCTGATATAAGATATACAAAATGTGACTCATGAATAATTATCTTCCTTGTACATATATGCATATAATATGCACACTCTTACACTTCTATGTTAATTTTTGCACAAATTTAATCCATTTTATATATTAGTGACATGCTTTTTAAAAATATTTTTTAATTTTAAATTATAGTTAACATTCAATATTATGTTAGTTCCAGGTGTACAACATAGTGAGTAGACATTATACAAGTTGCAAAGTGCTCACTGTGATAAATCTAGTACCCATCTGACAACATACATAGTTATTACATTATTGACTGTATTTCCTATGTTGTACTTTTAAAAATGGACATCTTCCTTTGTTAGTATGCCTCTTTCTTTTCAATAGCTGTATAGTATCTGTTACAGAATATTTGTGTGTGCACCCCCAAAAATTTCTATGTTGAAGTCCCAACCCCTAATGTAATGATATCTGTAGGTGGGACCTTTGGGAGATGTGATACTATTGTGATTTATAAGAAAAAATGGTCATTCATCATATATATTTGATCTTCTTCCATGGTTCTTGGCTCACAGCTCCCAAAACCCTTGGAACTTCCTAAGTGTTGAGAGTGAAAAAGATGTCTTTTAGGTTAATGAAATAACATTTGAAAAGCTCCTAAGGATGGGGGCTGGTTGCCAGTGGAGCCAACATGTGACAGGGGTTAGAAATTTCAGTGCCAACCCCCAGCCTCCAGGAGAGTGGCTAGAGATTGAGTTCAGTCACCAATGGTCACTGATTAATCAATCATGATTATGTGATGAGGAGGTTGGGAGAGCTTCCCAGTTGATGAACACATAGAGATGCTTCATGTCCTTTCCCACATAACTTGTCCTATATGTCTCTTCTGTGTGACTATTCCTGAGTTTTACTCTTTGGCATCAAACCTGGAATCTAGTGAGTAAATATGTTTCCTGAGTTCTCTGAGCTGCTCTAGCAAATTAATCAAACCAAAGGAGGGGGTCATGAGGATCTCTGATCTATAACCAGTTGGTCAGAAGGACAGAGAGCAACCTGGGCTTTCCCCTTCATCTAAAGTGAGAAAGGTGAGGCAGTCATGTAGGACTCAGCCCTTAAACTGTGAAATCTGATGCTATATCTAGATTAAAATGATCAGAATTAAGTTGAATTTTCATACACCCTGCTGGTGTTCAAGAAATTGCTTGGTGCTGTGTGTATGTTGGAGGGGAACTACCCCTCCCCCCCCAACACACACACAAACACATTGGAATTGGTTCTAGGAACCCAGAACAAGGGGTAAATCTGTTTCAATGAAATCATGAGGGTAGAGTTCCTGTGGTGGGGTTAGTATCTTCATAGTAAGAGGAATAGACACCACAGAGTGCTCTCTTCTGCTATGTGATCATACAGCAGCAAACAAGTCAGGAAGAGCGTTATCACTGAGAACAGAATCTTCCGGCATTTTGATCTTGGACTTCTCTGCCTCTAGAACTGTGAGAAATAAATATCTGTTGTTTAAATCATCCAGTGTATGGCATTTTGTTATAGCACTGGAGATAACTAAGACAGTATTCCACACTATTGGTCATACCATAATTCATTAATAATTCTAAACTATTTCTCTGTTATTGCCCTTTTAGTTTTTTCCCAATGTGTTGCTTTTACAAAAAAAAAAAAATGCTGGAGTAAGCATCCTTCCTACATATATCTTTGAAAATATGTTTCAATATTTCTATAGGAAACATTAATAGAAGTGGAATTGCTTGATCAAAATATCTGCACTGACAAATTTGGAGAATATATACAAGTTGCCTATGTTAACTGATATTTTCCCAACAGCTTGAGTTCCCAAACCCTGTTTTCCTAACAGGGCTAACATACAATGCCCCCACTAAGGACGATCCTATGGAAAGATATGATTTAAAACTAACATCAGCCCTGGCTGGTGTGGCTCAGTGAATTGGGCGCTGGCTTGTGGACCAAAGTGTTGCTGGTTTGATTCCCAGTCAGGGCACATGCCTAGGTTCTGTGCCCCAGTAGCGGACGCACAAGAAACAACCATGCATTGATATTTCCCTCTCTTTCTCCCTTCCTTCCCCTTTCTCTAAAAATAAATAAAATAAAACAAATAAGTAAAATTAGTATTAGGTAGTACTTTTAAATTTAATATAATTTTTTCCTCTGTATCAAATATATCCCTACACAAATGCTGGGAGCTGGCTCTTATTAGTTCTATTTTAAACAAAGTAAGTAATTTCAACAAGTGAGAAGGCTATGGAAAAAAGAGGTGTAATCATAACTTCTGGTGCTAATTTCTTATATCTTTGTATTCAGTGCTGCTGGTGTCCCCTGACACAAATAAGGTATATTCAATCCACAGGATCACACATCAAAATGAACATGAGATCGTTTCTAGAATGTATTTCATCCTCCAAGGCAACTTTGCTAGATAACTTCACCATATTTTTCAAATGAGAGTTTCATGGCAGTGGACTTGCAGCCAGGGATACATATTGAACTCGAAGTCAACTAAAATCCAGTTTTTTTATTATTTATTCATTTGTGCTAGATTTTTCCAACCTGTTTGTATATGCAATAGATTTTTTAAATCCTGAGTTAAGAAATTCATATGTACTGTTATAGGATATAAATGTATCATCTTGCTAATTTCAGCTAATGAATGTATCCACTTGTCAAGGTCTTCTTGACACTTGATTCTGTCATTTATCATATTAGCCCATTCTTCCATTTTTGGATCATCCATGCATTTAACAAACATACATCTTTCTTGTGAATTCATTCAAATCACCTTTTATAATGTTGGACAGGACACATCCAAACCCAACCACATGTCTGTGCCACCAGTATCATCTTGGAAGGTGGAAAACATTGGTTTTCTGTCTTGTCTTTCATCAAAAGAGCCCTGGCCCTGAATTGAAATGAGTCTGATGTCACTAGCCACTAGCCTAGGTGTGGGATATATAAGATGACTGTGGCAGAAAGAAATGTTAATGGAAGGAAGGAAGCTGCTGCTTTTCACTCAGATGTATATTTAAAATGGCTGAATGGAAAAGAAAGATAGAGAAGGGCTGCATATAAGTTGAATTAAATTCTTATAAAATGAGATGTCTTTAATTTATTTATTTTCTGAGCATCAGCTTAATGAATAATTTAAAATGTCCATTCTCTTCCTAGATTTGTAGAAAGCAGTGCATTTTTCATATTCACTTGGAAGGTTCATTGATTAATATTGTTTTTTTTCAAAGCAGTCATCTACTTGCTGAATTATACTTTTATCATTTTGGCAATTATGTTTTTTTGATTGAGATAAAATTCACACAACATAAAATTTACCATTTTAACCATTTAAAGTGCACAATTCAGTAGTTTTTGTTATAGTCACAATATAGTGCAATCATCATCATAAATAATTCAAAAACATTTTCTTTACCCCAAAAGGAAATGCTGCATCCATTAAGCAGTCACTCCATTACCCCTTCCCTGGCAACCACTAATTTACTTTGTCTCTATGGACATGTCACATTAATGGAATTACAACAGTTCTTTTTTTCATGGTTTTGCTTTCTGCTGTTTCAGTTAACCATAGTCCAAAATATTAAATGGAAAATTCAAAAATAAACAGTCCATAAGTTTTAAATCACATGCCATTCTGAGTAGCATGATGAAATCTCAAGCTATTCCATTCCATCCTGTCCAAGACATGAATTATCTTTCTGTTTAATGTAGCCATGCTGTACATACAGTTCAGTGAAATACTTTGAGAAAGACCATATTCACATAACTTTTATTATAGTATATTCTTGTAATTGTTTCATTTTGTTATTGTTGTTAATCTCTTACTATGCTTAATTTATAAATTAAACCTTATCATAAGTATGTATGTATAGGAAAAAACTGTGTGTGTGTATGTGTATTATTCTGTGGTTTCAGGCATCTACTGGGAGTCTTGGAACATATTACTTGTGGACAAGAGGAGACTACTGTATGCAGTATGTGGCCTTTGGAATCTGGTTTTTTACTTAGCATAACATCTTTGGCTATTATGAATAATGCTGCTGTGAACATTTATGTCTAAGTTTTCATGTAAATGTGTTTTTAATTATCTTGGGCATGTACATAGAAGTATAATTACTGGGTCATAATGGAAACTGTATAACAAAATTTATTTAAGGAACTGACAAATGTTTTCTACAGGGGTTGCACCTTTTTACATTCACACTGGCAATGTATGAGGGGTCTAATTTCTTCACATCCTTGACAATGCTTCTTATGTCTTTTTTTTATCATAGTCATTCTGGTAGGTGTGAGGTGCTACATTATTATGGTTTTGGTTTACATTTTTTAATAATTAATGATGTCAAGTACCTCTGCCTGTGATTATCAGCCATTTGCTCAACTTCTTTGAAGAAATGTGTATTCATGTACTTTGCCCTTTTTCTCAATTAGGCTATTTATCTTACTGTCATGGAGGGGAAAGTGGTCTTTGTGTATCCTAGATTCTAGGCCTTTATCAGATATGTAATTTGCAAATATTTTCATCCATTTTGTGGGTTGTCTTTCAACTTTTTTGTTAATGTCTTGTGATGCATAAAGTATTTAATATTGATGAAGTTCTATTTAACTATTTTTTTCTTTGATCATTTTGCTTTTGTTGCTATATTTAAGCAACTGTTGTCAAACTCATGGCTGTCAAGATTATACCCATGTTTCTTTCTAAGATTTTTATACTTGCAATTAGACATAGCTAAATGTATGCATTTAGGTTTTGATCCATTTTGCAGAAATTTTTGTACATAGTGTGAGATAAAATTTCAAATTAATTATTTTGCATGTTGATACCCACTTTTCACAGAACCATTTCTTAAAATGACTATTCTTTCCTCAATGAATGGTATTGACATTTTTGTAAAAAATCAATTGACTATAGATGCATGAGTTTTTGTTAGATTTCTACTTCTGTTCCATTGACCTATATGTTCTATCCTTATGCCAGTATTATGCTGTTACAGTAGTTTGTAGTAAGCTTTGGAATTAGAATGTGTGAGTCCTATCAGTTTGTTTTGGCTATTCTGTGCCTCTAGCATTTCCATATGAATTTTCAGGTCAGCTTGTCCATTTATGCAAAAAAAAATTGGAATTATGATAGTGATGGTGTTGACTTTATAGATCAATTTGGAGAGTATTGCCATCATAACAAAATTACAATTTTCAATACATGAATGCAGGATGTTTTTGCATTTATTTAGGCCTTCTTTATGTTCTTTCAACAATGCTTTGCAAATTTTAGTATACAAGTCCTGCACTTCTTTTGTTAAATTTATTACTATGTATTTTATTCTACTAAATGCTACTATAATTGGAATTGTATTCTTAATTTAGTTTTTGGATTGTTCCTTTCAATTGTATAGAAATAAAGCATATTTATATAGAGATCTTGAATCCTACAACTATGCTAAACTCATTTACTAGCTCTAATAGTATTTGTGGATTATTTAGGGTTTCTATATATAAGATCATATCATCTACAAACACATAAAGTTTTACTTCTTTATTTCAAATCTGGATGCATTTTATTTCGTTATTTTATTTTTAATTTATTTTTATTGTATTTTTATTTTACCATTTAGCCCCCTTATACCCCTTTCCCTTCATAGTCACCACACTATTGATCATACCCATGAGTCCTTGTTCCTTTTTGTTCAATCCCTCCACCCTCTACTGTCACCCTACCCTCAGCTATCTTCCTGCTATGTATGAGTCTGTCTCTATTCTGCTTGTTAGTTCAGTTTGTTCATTATTAGATTTTTCATATGAGTGAAATCATATGGTATTTGTCTTTCTCTGACTGGCTTATTTTACTTAGCATGATGTTCTCCAGGTCCATCCATTTTTTCACAAAGGGTAAAACTTTTCTTTTTTACAGCTGAGTAGTATTCCATTGTGTAAATGTCCCATAGTTGTTTTATCCACTCATCTATTGGTAGACACTTGGACTGCTTCCATATCTTGGCTATTGTAAATAATGCTGCAATGAACATGGGGATGCTTATGTTCTTTTGAAATCATGTTTTGGGTTCCTTCAGATATATTCCCAGAAGTGAAATTCCTGGGTCACAAAGCAGATCTATTTTTATTTTTTCCAGGTGTCTCCACACTGCTTTCCACATTGGCTGCACCAGTTTGCTTTCCCATTGACAGTACACTAGGGTTCCACTTTCTTCACATTCTTGTCAGCACTGTTGTTTGTTGATTTTTTTGATGATAGCCATTCTGACAGTTGTGAGATGTTATCTCATTGTGGTCTTAATTTGTATTTCTCTGATGATTAGTGACATTGCAAAGGAAAATATCAACAAAATAAAAAGACAATCTACAGAATGGGAGAACATATTCACAGATACATCTGATAAAAATTTAATATCCCAAACTTTGAATATTAACTTTATAAAAGTTAATATCCATTTATAAAGAACTTACAAAACTCAACACCAACAAAAATCAAACTACCCAACTGAAAACCAGGTGAAGGACTGAATAGACACTTCTACAAAGAGGACATGCAGATGGCCAACAGGCATATGAAAAGATGCACTTTATTTCTTATTCTTTCCTAACTGTGTTGTCTAGAACTTCTAGCACAGTGTTAAATAAAAATGGTGACAGAATACATCTTTGTTGTATTCCTGTTTTAGGGGTAAAATATTCAGTCTTTCACCAGTGTCATATTAGTTGTGGATTTTTCATAGATGCCGTTTATCAGGTTGAGGATGTTCCCTTTTATTCCTAGGTTGTTGAGTGTTTTTATCATGAAATAAAATAGTAGATTTTGTCAAATGCTTTTTCTACATATATGGAAATAATCGTGTGGGGTTTTTTCTTGCTATTAACATGGTATATGATATTGATTGGTTTTCATATGTAGAATCATTCTTGCACTCCTGGGATAAATACTATTTGATCCAGATGCATAATCCATTTAATATGCTACAAGATTTGGTTGGACAAGAAATATTTTCCTGTAGGTTTTTTTTTTTGGTCTAGCTTTGGTATCAGGTAATACTGACCTTATAGAATGAGTTAGGAAGTATTCCTTTCTCTACTATTTTTTGGAAGAGTTTGAGAAGAGTTGGTGTTAATTCTTAAAACAGAAAGTTTAGTAGTTTGTGTTTATAGAAATTTGTCCTTCCCATTTAGGTTGCATAACTTGTTGACATACAGTACCTCATACTAATCTCTTATATTCCTTTTTATTTCTGTAAGGTCAGGAGTAATGTCCCACTTAAATTCCTGATATTGTTAGAACTACAAGTCTTTCTTTTTTTCCCCTTAGTGTGTGCTAAGTGTTTGTCCATTTTTTGATATGGTCAAAGAACCAAATTTTTATTTTGCTAATTTTCTCTTACTTTCTATCCCTATTTTATTTATATCTATCCTAATGTTCCCCATCCCTCCTTCTGCTTGCTTTGGTTTAGTTTCATTTTCTAGTTTCCGAAGGTGGCAAGTTGCATTACTATTTTGAGATCTTTATTATGTTTTTAATGTAGGCATTTACAGTTATAAATTTTACTCTGAGCCCTACTTTAAATGCATCCCATAAATTTTGGTATGTTGGGTTCTTTTTTTTTAATCTCAAAATATTTTCTAATCTGTTAGCCCGGGTGGTCTTAGCTAGTTTATCATTAAGTGCTTTTGATAAATGCCTACTGGGAGGCTAATCCAGCTGTGAGAAAGTTCCCACGGTGGGAAACACAAAAGTAATACCTGAACTGATCCCTCAGGGAACCATTTGACAGGAGAAAACTCCAACTCTTAAGAACAAAGTTTGTATTGCCCCCTCTGGTAGTTGCCAGCAACAGTCCGAACCACTATTACTGCAAAGACAAAAGGGAGTCTCATACAGTATTTGTTCAAAATTTACTAATGTATATCTAACCTTATTAGTTATAAAAGTGCTGTCTTCTCTTCTGGAGTTTAATTCCATGAAGTTGAACTGTGGCCTCAATGATCCATCATTCTCCAACAGTTTTGACAGTACCTGGCATATAATAGGTGCTCAACAGATGTTTGTTAATTAAGTTTTGTCTTCAAAATAAAGAAACTGAATTCCTGAAAGACTGATATGATTTGCAGTGGCTCACACAACTACTCTGGAAGGAAAGCTAGCTTCCAGGCTGGCTGATTAATATTGTTTCTGGGAGAGGTCGAAAGTACAGTTAGATCAGGTATTAAATCTAAGTTTGGTATCATTGGCTTTTACAGCACAAGAAACACCTTTTTGGGCCTCTGATTTTCTTTTCTCTAACACTAGTTTGTATTTTAATTCTTCCTTGCTACTTTGATTTGACCTTAGGGACATAGACAATGTATGGAACTTCTAAAATATTGTATTTGTTTCTCCATGTGCCCAGCTCCAATCCCAATGCTCAGGGGTAGACTCAAAAGATATTTTTAAAAAATATATAGACTTTTATTCTAACAACTTTGTTATTAAAAATTATTTCAAGAAAAAAAATGCTTCATGGTCAATCCCAACTGCTATATACAGCAAATTGACCACCCACAATTTCCCAGATTCCTGCAAATCCCAGGGCAACATAGAGAGTACAGGATAACAGTTTCTGTCTACTGTTTTGTCAGTTAATCCAAAAGAATATGTATACCTTTAACTGTCCATTTAAATACCTTTCAGCTCTTGGAAATTCAATAAGAAAAAACCTTTGTAGTAAATGTTACTATATGATAGTATATACTACCCAGAGAGGGAGAAAAGTACAAACATGAATCACATGCATTTAAGGAACAAAGTGAACCACATAGATCTGTTAGATTTGATATAGCCAAGGGGAAAGTCATCCATTTCCTTTACTCTGTATAACATCTCTGAGAATATTATCATTCTAAAATGCTAAGCCTTACTCAGTGCCCTCAGCCCTTGCCCTGACACCCTATGAGAGCAATTCTCTCTGACTGTGGGCAGTAGTTTGGCTACCAATAGGCAAGTGCATAAAACTAGCAAACACCAGTCCATCAGCCCATAACCAGGGAAATAATAAATAATTTCAACATATAGGCAATTAACAGGCTGCTCAGCAAGTGTTCTGAGCTCCCCAAGCAGGGATTTAAGTCCAAAGAGGAACCAGTGTGTCCCCAACAGATGAAAATCCCAGATGGAAGAGAGAACCAAGATAACACCTAGAGCCCCCACCTCCCTGATCCCCCAATTCAGCAAGAGGCTTAGTACATAGTAATCACATCAATCTGTTCAGCTCAAATGCTAATACTTCTGCCCTTGGAAGTCTGCTTAGGTTCAGTCAACAACTGTACACACTCGTTTAAAAATGGAGGTCTTAATGCAGGAGATGGAGAGACAGTACAGAGAGAAATGACGAACATCCTATGACCAATACCCCATGCTTTGTTTTATAGGATGTGAAATTTACTTGCTTCTGAGAATAGCTTTTCAGCCATAAAGCTTTAAAAAATGTGGTGTAGTTAATTCAAAGCCTTTAAAATTTATTATAAAATTTATTACAGTGCTTTATAAATCAGCACTTGGTAGTAACAAATTATCAGAATATGCCATATATTAAAAAGATAAATCAGAAATTAATAGTGAAGATAGAGGTGTTTTCAAATAAAACAGCTAAAGCACTAACTAATGGGAACATTTGCAAACATGACAGTGATTTACGACAGGGCTTCTTGTTAGATTCATAAATCTAGCAAGAGATTTTGCATTTATCAACTGAGACTTTTGGTTCACTGTTAAAAAATCAAGAAGTTAATAAAATCAGGGGTCTGTAAATCCAGACACTAAATTAGAAATTTATAACTTTTGTGTTATAACTTAGTTACTTCAAGAATTACATGTATAGCCCTGGCTAGTGTAGCTCAGTGGATTGAGAGCAGGCCTGCAAACCAAAGGACTGCAATTCATTTTCCAGCCAGGGCACATGCCTGGGTTGCAGGCCAGTTCCCAGCAGGGGACGCACAAGAGAGAGGCAACCATACATTGATATTTCTGTCCCTCTCTCCTTCCTTTCCTCTCTAAAGATAAATAAATAAAAAAAATCTTTAAAACAATGTAAAACCTTTTTAAAAAAAGAATTACATGTATAAATAAACAGAAAAAGAAACTGCATTTAAATTGAGGTGAAGGTTAAAATTTATAAATCATAGTTGTAAAAACAAGTTTACCAATACCACCTCAAACAATCCTATAATTCTGCATGTCATAAACCACAACAGGGATGTGTAGAGAAGAATGCCAACACTTACCAACTTGACTGTAATTAGCTCGTTTCTATTCTATTAATTTTAATGTTACAATTTTTTTAAAAACATGGTATTGACATTACAATACTTTATACTCTACCAAAAAAAGGATAAATAATTGGTTATACACCAAATTATAACCTGAAAAGACACAAGTCATGTATGTGAAGTTCAAAGATGTTCCTTTTGCCTTAAGGTACACACATACACACATGCACACACGTATGCACATACAAATGATTCCAGGTCAGCACAAGGCTCTGTGTTTTGCTTTGCTTCCTAACTTACCCCTCACAGTGGAGCCCTAGACAAGCACATGCCATTTGAGGGTCAGGCTGCCCAAACTCCTCATGCTTGCTTTACACAAGCCGCATGAGGAGACACTGCAGCGCATGAACCTTAAGGACGCTCACGAACCTGTTTGTCATCCCTAAAAGTCTCCTGAAAGAAGAGGGAAGACACCCATCACTCCACAAAGGAGTGGAGCGGGGTAAGGGACACTAGAGAGCACAGGTCTAAGAAACCCCAACAGGTGACCAGCTCAGTGATGAAATTGAACAGGCATGTGTTCGCCTTTTCAGGCTCAGTTTCAGAGAAGCCCCCTGCTGGACTGTGTCCCCATAACTTACATCGCCATGGGATAGCTGGGCTCAGTGGTGTGTCAGGAGACTCACCTTGTCCACACTCCTCTATCTCTGATCTCCACCTCCCATTGTTCCCTGAAAGCCAAGTGCCTTATTGTCCGAGCTACCCTGTGTCATGAGCAGTCTGATAGCAACCTAGGCCTAACCACTCCCTCTATCCCTGCCTCAATTCCTGGTGAATAAACCGAGTGATTATTCCTATGAGCCCACTCAGATGCCACAATGTCGTCTTTTCTACAAGCCTGGCTGCATGAACCATAGCCTCGGCTGCCCAGCACCGAGAAATGATGGAAAGCAGACGCAAATGGTAAGCTGCTGAACACACTTTAATTAACACACCAATAGTCATCACGGATGGCACACAGTCAACGGGAAAAGGGGAATAACAAACCCAAGAGCTCCAAGAGTCTAAGTCCAGTGATGGTCCCTCGGATCCGGGAGGCAGAAGCTGAGGTCTGCATCTGCTCAAGGTCCGGTGGTCCCGTGATGATCAGTCACAAGACGCTTTCAACGCAACACAGAAGCTGCGCTCCGCAGCCTTCAAAGTCCAGGGATCTGATACCGAGGTCTGTGGATCTTATCTGGGGATTGAAGTCTGATGCCTCCTTCTTGGTAAACATCCTTAACACACACGCACATTCTGGGAGTGCTCCTCCCGCCTTCATGTGCGCATTCTCCCGTGTTGTTTACATAGTTTAACCATGCATGCTGGTGAGGGCAGTATTTTTCGCACCAGTCTGCTGTGAGGTCTGCCTGAAGTGTGCTAGGTAGCTGAGGTGGCAAAGAAAGGGCTTGGAGCTAGAAAAGTCCAGTTAAGGGCTTTTATTGGAGAGGAGACACTGAGATCAGGGAGGCTGCATCTGAACAGACTGCAGCCCCAAGGGAAGGGCAGAGGGGTTTTTAATGGTGTGGAGCAGACCCCCAGGGTGGGGGGAGGTGAGTCACCTTGCCAGTCTGTTCCAGATGTCCAGGGTATAGGTGTTTGTGGAACAACAATGTCCTCTAGTCAGGAATCACTGATTTGGCAACAGAAAGTCCTCGGGAGATTTATGGGCCTTGTTTCTGGCGAATGCTGGAGGGAGAGGGGAAGGGGCAATGGGCAGCTAACTGGTTCTCAGCAGGGTGCCAGTGGCTATGTGCCAGTGGCCTCCGGTAATAGGGAATCTCGTGGTCAGGTGCCTCGTGACACATGCTCTTTGTTTCAACATAGGTGGTGGCTCAGGTCCTCCAAGTCCCAGTATATTCTCACAAACTTATTTGCTTTAGTTACTGCACATGCTCTAAACAAGCTGTCTACTTATGCTAATTTATCATGGAGTCACTCATGCTCTCCACCCTCTGAGGATAAAGTATAATATCTGCCTCCCATGTCCAACTGTCGTGCCCCTGCCAGTGTCCTCTTCTCTCCCTACTACAACATAGTGTCTCACCAATCCAAACCATTCATGCTCCAGATTTGAAAGGTTGCTAATCTGTGACCCCATGTGGCCTAGCGTCTATACATGTTCATAGGTGTCCTGGCAGCTGGATGAGAGAGGGAGCCTTGCAGGAGGGCTCACTGGCAGGAGCTGTACCTGTGGAGGAGAGAACTACTGCCATAACTGCCCTAATCAGGAAGAGGTGAGAGGAGCACATTCCAGGACCTTGTACCCTTCCTGCCCTGCAAGCTCCCACTGACACTTCTCACTGGCCAAACCCAACAGAAGCCAGAGTGCAGGGGAGCCCCAGTGATACATGTGGCAGGGCTCTGCTGCCCAGGGCAGAGAAAATAGCAAAGAATACTTTCAGTAGGTCCAGGGGCACATGGAACATATTCCCCAGAGACCCTAAATCATGACTTGGTTGTTCTTTTTGCAAAGTGTCGAGTTCTAGCTGCCATTTATTTGGTTCCTTAGTCATTTAAATGGCCTTTATTTCTGTCTCTGTTCACATATGGTCTCTGGTAATTGGCCTTCATTTCTATCCCTGTTCACAAATGCTCTCTGGTAATCAGTCCTCTGATAGAGTCCATTGTGCAAATCAGCCAGTTGAAAAGCATTGTGTCTTTAGGCCTGTGTTTTTAAATTTTAACAAATAATATCATTGGGTGGCTTCTCTGTGCACGCCCTCCCAAGGGATCTGCATGGTATATAATAGGAGAAGTGGTTCTATCTGTGGTCGAGACAGGGACACATTTGACATTTAGATTTTCATGTGGTTTCCCCAGAGAATGTCATGCTGTCAGGAGCAGTGCAGCTGCCAAACTGAAAGGCAGGGAATCTACAAAAGTGCGCAGTCTGGAAACGTGCATTTGGAGAAGCTGTATGGCAAGGACCGTGTGAATTGAGGAAAAACAAGGGACATGTCGTGAGGTCTTGGTGGAGAACAGGGTTGGAAGGGTAAGCCTCAGGTCCCCTGATCCATTCCCCACTCATCATGGAAGACTATGTCTGCCTCGAGATGCTACAATTTCAGAGCTTGTGAAAGAAGTACGTGGGGGAGTCCACAGCATCCACATACATGAGTCACTAGTCAGTGAAAACAGGAGGGAAAAGGCAGATACTCTCTACTCAGTCTTTAGTGGTCATGATGCAAGGGTTGCTGAGATCTGATTCAATGCCACTCTAGTCAGAGTAGTAAGTGGTGGCTTCTGAGGTATCATCTGGGTGGTTCTGGGACAGATATTCCTGGTCCCAAACACCTTCAGACACATAACTCTCTCCACCTACTCCCACCCTTTATTATCCCTGTACTCTACCTCTACAAACTCCCATATTGTTACTTTTTCCTTTCAGGTGGGGCAAAGGCTGCTGTTCTTGTAGGTCCCTGAGTGCCTCACCTCCTTCCCTAACCCTGTCCACATCTCTGTCAATAGCCCTACACTGAAAGACGTGTCCTAAGGTTAATTTCTCAACCACCCTCCTTTTTTAACCACTAAAATAGTCAAATATCATACAGCTCTTGCAAATAAGGGTTAGATTTTCAATCTCGGGACTCCCAGTCTAGGCAGGACCCCACACTACCCTCGTGGAAAGAGGCCTGGGGCAGGGGTTTCAATAGTAAGAGGAAAGGCTGTGGCACATCCACAGAGCAAGGGTGAAATTCAGGAAGAGGGAGGCATGGTCTGTGAACTTGCATTGGCATCAACTGCAGTTTGTTTGGGGTTACACGCCTTAGGTGGGGAGGGATGCAGTCCTCTGACTGAACAGCACGTGTCATGCCTCCTCCCACAAGGGTCAACTCAAATTCCACCTTCTGTCTGAAGTTGTCCTGGAACTGCGCCCCACAATCAAAATTAAATTCCCATAGAATGTGTTGCTTGTGATAGTGTGAAGTTCAAGCGAGATAACGCATATTGAAAAGCTTTGTAGAAAGCCATACATTTACAATAATATTAATGAGAACCATCAATTAAAAATGGGAATCCTTGCCTCCTACATATGATGTCTGTTTTTTTTTAATATTTACTTATTTATCTTTAGAGGGGAAGGAGAGAGGGAGAGAAACATCAATGTCTGGTTGCCTCTAGTGTGTCCCCTGCTGGTAACTGGCCTGCAGGGAACTGGCTTGCAACCCAGGCATGTACCCTGACTGGGAATCGAACTGCGATCCTCTGGTTCACAGACCTGAGCTCAATCCACTGAGCTGCACCATCCAGGGCATGATGTCTGTTTTGACAGGAAAGAAAATGCAAGAAGATGCTACTACCTTAACCAGTCCTTAATATATCTCGACTTTCTTCACAGGGCTCAAATGAAAGGGCTCAATAAACAATGAGTTAAAAAACTAAAATTGGCTTAGATTGTCATCAGAATTCTGGCTTCAATGCATGAATTGAAGCCAGGGTTTATGCATCTGGATCACTGTCTGCAGCAGCCAGTTTTCCTCTGTATAACTAACTACGGATGAGGCGGCCCCATGGACTGTGAGAGGGCCTAGATCACCTGCAGAGACACGGTCTTCCCGACTGTGAATTCCCAGAACATAACTGGAACTCTTGTTGGACGGATTTCATCATTTTCAATATATTTTCTACAACCCTCCAATAAAACAGCTCCCATACATGGAAAAAAATGAGGATTTACTAAATCATAGTTTTTAGAGGAATCACTTGACTCAGAACTGGTAGGCAGCTCTAAGAGAGAAGGAAAATAGGACCTCTTTCCCAGAGCTATAAAGCAGCTGGAGAATACTTTGAAACTCAGCCTCACTGAGAGTGTGCCGCTTCCAAAACCTCATAGAGATGTCAGGATCTCTCAAACCAATAACACCCTAGCAGCCACCAGCAGTAAGGCATCCACATTCACTCTGAGTTGCAGGTACTGAAATAACTTGAACAGGCTGAGTGGTGAATGAAGAATGAAGCTCCAGGTTCGGTAAAGTGCAATTTCTCCTTTGAAGCCTCAAGAAGAACTATAGGCTGCAGAGGCAGCCCAGTCCTTATCCCCAACTGGTCCCTCAGGAAATTTTGCCAGTCAGTACTCATTGAGCAGTGAGTGGAAGCAGAACCACCTGCGAGGTGCTCTTAGGAAACAGAAATGCGGAAGACAAACCTGTTTTCCTCCACTAACCGCCACTATCAACACAGACACCCCAGTGCTGTTCTACAGAGAAAAGTCTGTCAGAGAGTTCCTGGACAGAAGGCTGGAGTTAAAGTTACCACGGGCAGGTTAAGGTGGGCACCATGTATGCACAGCTGCTACAAGCCAATGGAGAAGCAGACACATTCACCATGACCCATGTGGAAACCCTGTTTTTATTTCATATACATACATCTTCACCAGCGTCAGCATGTTTGGAAGAAATCTGATAGATACAGCAAGACACTTCTGACTTAGAAGAGACAAAAGAAGTAATTTACTTTTATTTAAAAGACTACCAAAATTAACATTGATTCTGACTTGAATAGGAACTGGAAGTTTCATTTACAGGTGACATTTTAGGGGAGTCAGTCTTGCTTTAACCTGTGCAGCTGCTACTTTCAAATGCTGCCTAAGAGTTCTCTGACGTTGGGAAACAGGCACTAGTCATTGGAATACAGGCCTTAGGTTGTAAGTTAAGAAAATATTTGCCTTTGGAACAACAAAGATCAAGTGAATTTCACAGGCTATTAGAGGAAGCCTATCAGAGACCATTTGGCCATTTGCCTCTCAAGCATATGGTAACCTTTTGTCATTTTTAAAAGGGCCAGGTCAAGAACCTTAGCAGTCCACCCGCCAGCTGGGACTAATTCTTCCCAGGAGCTTGACACCAGAAGGATATGTCTGACCTCAGGGCCTGAACTGACATCACCAGATCTCAAGATGCACTTCATAAAGAGCTTACCCTGCAGGCCTTCAAGTCAGGACACACCGTTGTCGACTATTCCCTTGTGTGCCACCTCTAGTTTTTCATCAGCGATGCAACTCTGAAAGGGCTATTTGAACTCTGGCTGCATCTCTCCTCAGCTTGCATCATGGATGAGTGCCCTCCTGCACACATGTCTGCTATTGCACCTGGTGTAAGCGCCACCACGACTTTGTTTATGAGTCTGTCTTCTCACTGGGAATTCCAGTTCTTTAGGAGAATGTGTGTTTAACCTTCACTGAGATGAAGTATTCTCAACACCAGACTTATCACATTGCAAAATAAAATATTTAGAGAAGGCAGGATGAACATGAGGGAGGGAAGGAAAGGAGGAAAGGAAAAATTTACACAACTATGAGTAATAACAATTGTCACCATTTATTGAATACTTGCTATACAACAGGAATTATCTTTTGTTATAAATATTCTCTTACGAAAGTCTCTGAGAAACTCTAAGATATTTTTATCTCTGTCTTACAGTAGCGAAAACTGAGCTCAAAAGAGTTAAACTCTCCTCAACTCATAGAAATGAAAAGTAGTAAAACTCCACATCATGCCTCTATAGTAGCCACCCTTCCCTTCCCTGTCTCCTCTGCAATCCATAGATCTATAAATGAGCATTGATATCTGAATGTGTATGTGATGTTGCCATATATACAAATTTTTAATAGTTACTAAGACAGCAGAACATGTTATACCTTCTAAGAAGCAGGAGAATTAGTCACAATCTGTTAGAAAATGTTTGCCAAGGAACTCTTCCAGGAGCCTAACATTTGTCTAATATGTTATTGATTTTCTAAACTGTCAAGTATGGTTTATAATGGAAATAACCTACATGATACCACTCATTATATCAGTTAATACCTAGTTTATTAAAACATGAACTTTCACTACAGGCAATTAACTAACGAACTGATTGCATGGGGCAGGGGGTGCAGAGGGAGACTTCCGAGAGATTTCCAAGAGAACACTAGTTATCTGTTTTTAAATGGCTCGTGGGAGCTCAGCAGTGAATCCCCAAGGTTTTTTAAATTTTTTTGTAGTTTTTTTTTATTGATTATGCTGTTACAGTTGTTCTATTCCCCCTTTATTCCCCTCCACCCTACCCCCCATCCCCACCATCACCCCCCCTTTAGTTTATGACCATGTGTCTCAAGTCCTTTAGATTCTATATTTCCCATGCTATTCTTGCCCCCCCATCTATTTTCTATCTACTGTCTATGCTACTTATTTTCTGTACCTTCTCCCCCCTTCTCCTCCTCCCACTTCCCTGTTGCTAACCCTCCTTGAGATCTTCATTTCTATGTTTCCACTCCTGATCTAGCTGTCCTTTTAGTTTGCTTTTGTTTTAGGTGTGGTTGTTAATAACTGTGAGTTTGCTGTCCTTTCACTGTTCATGTTTCTTTAGCTTCTTTTTTCTTAGATAAGTCCCTTTAACATTTCATATAATAAGGGCTTGGTGATGATGAACTCCTTGAATTTGATCTTATCTGAGAAGCACCTTATCTGTCCTTCCATTTTAAATGAAAGTTTTGCTGGATAGAGCAATCTTGGTTGTAGGTCTTTGGATTTCATGACTTGGAATACCTCTTTCCAGCCCCTTCTTGCCTGTAAGGTCTCTTTTGAGAAATCCGCTGACAGTCTGACGGGGACTCCTTTGTAGGTGACTGTCCCCTTAGCTCTTGCTGCTTCTAGGATTCTCTCCTTCATTTTAATTTTGGCTAATGTAATGATGATGTGCCTTGGTGTGTTTCTTCTTGGGTCCAACTTCTTTGGGATTCTCTGAGCTTCCTGGATTTCCTGGAAGTCTATTTCCTTTGCCAGATTGGGGAAATTCTCCTTTATTATTTGTTCAAATAAGTTTTCCACTGGTGGCTGTGCCTTTCCCCCTTCTGGTACCCCTATAATTCGGATGTTGGAGCGTTTAAAGATGTCCTGGAGGTTCCTAAGACTCTCCTCATTTCTTTGAATTCTTGCTTCTTGACTCTTTTCTGTTTGGCCATTATTCACTTTCTTCTGGTCTACTCCATTGATTTGAGTCCCAGTTTCCTTTTCATTGCTATTGGTGTCCTGTGCAATTGCATTCATTTCAATTAGTTTTGCCTTCATATATTTGTCTAATTTGTGGCTATAATCAACCAGTTCTGTGAGGATCCTGATCACCAATGTTTTAAACTGTGCGTCTGTGAGTTTTGCTATTTCTTCATCGCTTAGATTTATTGGCTCTGGGGTTCTGAGATCCTCCTGCGCCATTCTTGGTCTGTTCGGGCCCTTTAAGTGTGAGAAGCGGCGCCTTGGATTCCCAGGTCGCTGGGTTGTGACGCTGTACGCTGTACGTGAGGGCGTGGCCAGAGCGGGGAAATGGCGACCCCCTCTGCCGCTTCTCACAGCTGGGTGCGGAGGAGCAGTGCCTTAGGTGGTTCCCCTGGGCCAGGCCACTCAGAGTCGCTGGGTTATGATGCTGTATGTGGAGGTGGGGTCAGAGCAGGGAAATGGCGGCGCCCTGCACTGCCGCTTGCCGTGGGGACCTGCCGGCCCGGTCCAGCCGCCCACTCCCTCACCTGTCCACCCTCACACAAATGCACGACCTCAGTCAACACACAGCCCCGGGCCCGGCTGTCTCCCCCGAGGTCGCTCGCCTGGTTGCTCGCTGGGTCACTCACTAGGTCTGACCCTGCGCCTGGATTCCACGGGCCTGAGTGTGTCTGGCCAAGTCCTCCTGTGCAACCCTGCTCCGCCAGCCACTGGTTTCGCCCCTTACTGGTCAGGCTGAAGAATTTGTTGTTAACAGGCTTCCGAAAAGTTCAATTTTCTGTGTTCTGGCTGTGTTTTCTGTTGCTAATATTTAGTTTTCTCTAATCTTGGTTGTGTGAGAAGGCACGGCACATCCACCTATGCCTCCATCTTGGCGGAAGTCCTAAATTTTTTAATTTATTTTTAGAGAGAAGAAAAGTGAGAGAGAAGGAAAGGAAGCAAAACATCAATGTGCAGTTGCCTCTCACACACCCTCAAGCGAGGACCTGGCTGGCCCTCAACTCAGGCATGTACCCTAACTGTGAATCAAACCAGCAACTCTTTGGTTCACATGCTAGCACTCAATTCACTGAGCCACACCAGCCAGGGCTACAAAAACACTTTAGTTGAACGTATGTGTGCATGTCTGTTAGATATATTCCTAAAGAATAGAATTGCTAGATCATAGAGAATAGATATATCCAGCTGTAGTATATAATGCAAAGGCATTTTCCAGTAACTATAGCAATTTATACTCCCACCAGTAGTATGTGAAAGTTCCAGTTGCTCCACATCCTCACTAACACTTAATATTCTCATTTTCATTTGGGTCACTCTGGTGGGTATTTGGGGTATGCAGTAGTGATAGGATTTGTTTCAAGAAAGATTTCATTGTGCTCTGCTTCACTTCCCCTCAACTCAAGTGAGAGGAGCTTTGGGATCTACAAGACAGCCTTGAAATGTGTTTCTGAGAGTTTGAGAAACAAGAGGACAATCATCTGACTTCTTCCTATCAGTTCTTGTTTTAAAAATATTTTATTTATTTATTTTTTAGAGAGAGGGGAAGGGAGGAAGAAAGAGAGGGAGAGAAACATCCATGTGCCAGTTGGTTGCCTCTCACACTGTCCCACACCTCAGGGAACTGGTGACCTTTCAGTTTGCAGGCCAGTGCTCAATCCATTAAGCCACCAACCAGGGCCTTCCTGTGAATTCTAAAGGCAAAATCTATGGCTGTGTCTAGGAGGGGGAGAATTTCCTCCACTTACCCTTCTTTAGTTTCTATAGCTAGACCAATACTTAATACAATTAAGACAGGACTATAACAACAGAAGAAAAAAGACAATTTAATACTTGCTCATGAGAGAATCACAATATGATGCTCGGATCATATAATGAGGCTCAAGGAAATGATGGAACCAGAAACCTTTTTACACTTTTGAAACAAAGAAACAATAAATTTGTGAGCAATTAACAGGAGAAAGAAAGCCAGTGCTCATTAGAAAGGAATCTAAGCAAGGTTTTGGCTTAGGAAATAGATTAGTAAAGACATAACAAGGTTTGTTTATACAGGCTTTTTTGACTAGATTTAATAACTCTTGTGATAAGGTTGTGTCTCAGCCCTTTGAGGAGTAGGGAGTGCACCTGTCCTAGAGATTTATCTCCTGCTTTTAGGGCAAAAAAGGAGAGCCAGAGAGCTCTTCTTGCTCAAGCTGCTTCTCAAGTGATTTTCGTTCAAAATGATCACATGCCATTTGTGGCAGCCTGCCCTGACAGCCAGTGCTGCCCCTTGCAACTGGTGGAGTGGAGACGGCTGCCCTGTGAGCTAGCTCCTCTTCCAACAAACGTGGGGCAGAGCTGCAGGTTTCCTGTGGACTGCAGATGACTTTGAAAAAGGAAAACAATCTGGGTTTCCTCCAAATTTACATAGGGACCTCAATTATAAACCACTAAAAGCCCAGAGGCCAAGGCTAAAGTCGAGTACAGCCAGTCAGACAAAAGGCAGACATCAGTAAGGGGTCAAAGTGGGAGATCTCTGATAGAATTGCTAAGAACCCCATAAGTATGCTCCATGAGAAGAAAAGAGTCATCATTGGAACACTATTATTGCCAGAGTGCCCCAACTCTGGAGTCCAACTGACCCAGCCACTTCAGGGCAACTAAACTCTTGCTCTTGTCACTGTTGCCCTAGGGACAGCCATGTACTAATCAGTACATGGTTAAGAGAAGAAGCTAGTTCCTGTCCCTCTCCTGCAAGGAACCCTATGCTTAGGGAAGAGAGATGTTTAACTCTGAACAAGTTTGGCCATTGAAATAACATTAGATTAGACTGGAGCTAAGTCATTATGAGATGAAATTTGAACTTGTCAATGCTTTAAAGAGATTTGAATGTTTTTTTATTGTTTAAAAAGGACTGGAAAACTGGAGGGCAATGTCAAGGATTTCATCCAGGGGCAGGGAGAGAACTGATCCCCAGTAATAATTAAAAGGAGGACAATGAGAATGAATAAGGACAAATTTTATACAATACAGGTGACTTGACTTAGTGTTTAAAAAAGAAAAACTCTCATAACCCGAATGCTGCTTTCCCCTATGATAATCAGTCTCTCATGGGTATAGTTTATAGGCAATACGTAAGCAGGAAGATGAGTGGAGTTAAAGGGAAAACAGCTACAGTGTATGTAAAAACAAATCAGCTTCAGCTACTACCTAACCGTGTGCTTCAGATAAGGCAAAATCATTCAACAGAAAGTGTCAGATTGACATCTCTGAGTGCCCGTAGCCTCTACTTACCAGTGAACGGTGATAACTGAATGCCTGTGCCTTAAGCCACTACTGCTCAGATGATGTTCCATCAAACTGTTCTAACAACCCCTGGGGACAGAAACAGTCTTGCTCCAGTTGTAACAGGAGCATGTGTGACCAACATACAGACTACTGAACTTTCCGTGACACAAGTAAATTCCAGTGAAAGAAAGTTCAGGGCATACATCAAGTAGAAAGCATTCCTCAGACTGCCGCACAACCATTTCTCCACCACCAAAGCCAATGGCCCATTCTTCAACATGTCCGATAAACCAACCTCATAGACCATCAGGGACTATAGTGACAAAATTTCCTAACCCTCTAGAAGGAGTGAAGAGAACATCGTCACCTTATAAAGAAGAGTGCTCCAAGGAAACCAAAACAGAAGAGAATAAAACAAGTGAAGATGCTAATGATCTTGTTTTGAGTGGGTATGAGAAAGCAAAAACAGAGGAATAACTTTATATACAGAAAAATACAACTCACCTAAAGACTAAAGGGCTTCACTGTTGGCCTTTCAGAAAACATCTAGTACAGACCTTACCAATATCCCTGGTCTCCCTGAAAATCCTCTTAAAACTAAGATTTAGCCTTGCTGGTGTGGCTCAGTGGATTAAGTGCTGGCCTGCAAACCAAAGGGTCACCAGTTTGATTCCCAGTCAGGGCACATGCCTGGATTGCAGGCCAGGTCCCCAGTAGGGAGCATGTGAGAGGCAACCACACGCTATTTCTCTCCCTCTCTTTCTCCTTCCCTTTCCTTCTCTCTAAAAATAAATAAATAAAATCTTTTTAAAAAACTGAGATTTAACTGGTCAAAACAACTTCAGGGGACATAACCAATATCTGGCAACTCAACCTGTTGTCTTCAAATGCTAACAAAAGGAGACTAGAGACCTCAAGTTGAGTCCTGACTAAAAACCGATTGTTCATTTGGTGACTTCCCTAACTGGTGAAGGAGAGCAGACTTTTTCAGCCCAAAACATGCCTCTTTGAGATATGGATTATTTTGAGATTAAAAAAAATTCAGGCAAAACCTCCAAACTTCCTCCTACCTGCCTAAAATAATTTAGGTAAAAAACCTGCTCCAGGTAGAGAGTAGTCATCATGTAGTTTAACACAAACCAGTTGTGACAGGCAGAGAGGAGCCTAGCAAGGCCCTTTGTTGATCAAAGCCCTCTCTGTTTTCCATTGTCAAAGTTGGCCCAGCAAGCATTTGTTTCCCAAGTGTTGTAGACCTCTCTGCCTGATTTTAGGAATTATATCTCTACCCCTTGTGGCTAAGGGCAAGAGACGACCTTTGGAATGCTAGCCACAGGAGACAAAGCCTGTCTCTGATAGCAAATGCTGCCTCAGTTCCTCTCCCTGCCCCCAAAGCTTGGTCAGAAGTCAATGACAGGTAAGACCCCTCACAGTGGGGTGCAACGTAAGCCAGACTCGATCACTTGGGAGGTCTTCATGGAAGGACTGAGTGGCTACAACAAAGAGCAATGGACTCTAGCTCCCTGGCTTTGTCAAAGCCCGACTCCCCATGTTCTCTGGGAGAAGCACTTCCTGGCTCTAATCCCCTTAAGCCTGAATACTTGATGGGGAGAGGTGCAGCTCCTTGCCTTGCTAGAGCATGTCCTGGGGAAAAATATGGCATCACAAAGACTTCCTGATAAACCTGTGAAATCTGCTCTGCTAAGAGTGCTTTCATTCATATGATAAGGGTCGGAGAGGAAATGAGTATGTCTCCCAAAGTTTCTGCCACTCTCTTTCTGACAGACACTGACTCAGACTCTGAAGCCCTCAGATATCTTTGAAGTGTTATCTACTGTTTGATCCTTGCTGCCTTGTATTCCTGTGTATTACAACCCAATAAAAGCCCTGGAGCAGGAGGCTCAGGGCCTTTTTCTCCTTGGAGAAACTGACCGCTGCTGGCCTTTGTCTCCCCTGAGAAACTGGCCACTGCCCACTCCTTCCACCCCAAACAGATCCAGCATGTCTTGGCCATATTTACTCATTCACTCATGTCTGTGGCACCAGGGGGACTCGCGAAGAAATCACCCCCACACCCAAGCATTTGCTTTCCAACTCCTGGTGAACTGCCTTTTACACTTTGATGTCCCACCACTACTCTCCTTCCCCCTTAGGTCCAGAATGGCATATAAGGCTCAACGGCCCTATTTGTCCTTGGGCTCCTTGCTCTCATGGAGACCCTGTAGTATTGAATCCATGAGGAATTAAATTTGATTGTCTTTCTCCTGTGAATCTGTCTTATGCCATTTGAACTATTCAACCAGGCGGAAGAACTAAGAAGGGGAAGGGGAAATTTCCCCCTCCCCAACACTGGGCTCAGCAGCATTTGTTACAAAGTCCTCATTAGTAAATGCAGAACCAGGAGTCTATTATTAATTTGTTAATAGTAGTGTGAAATGCATCAGATATTGATCAATTTAGTTACTTTTTCTTAATCTGGACAAAGAAAAAGAACAAAGTTTTTCAAATAACATGTTTCATAAGTTCTCCATTCTATCATATGTGCATTTTCATGGTAAATGGCAATTATTCAAACTCTTTCTCTATCTTTTAAATTAATTTCCCAAGGTTGGAGTATAGTTTTTACACATTTAGGAGATGCATTGATTCAGATTGTCATTTTGCTAGCTTTATGCTGTCTAGTACACACTGCTTCTTCTCCTCACATTTTTCTTCTCTGTAGTCACTTTGCCTCCCCCTCCCCACTGCCTAAAAAAATATGGTTATACTCCCAGGTAAAGTGCACAGTGAGTGGTATTTCATTTAGTTGTGGATTTAGATTGAAATTGTCAGGCGCAGATTCAGTCTTGTCATTTTGTTTACACCATGAAGAAAAATTCAACTGACTAAACATTTCATAAAATTTCACCTACACTTTGCCAAGCAGGAAAGCCAACTTTCCTGTATAGAGACTTCTTAATTCTAGTTTTTATAACCCAGAGATTTTCATTGCTCACCATCCTACAATTTTTTTTCATTTTAAATATGTTTTATTGATTATGCCATTACAGTTGTCCCATTTTCCCCCTTCATTCCCCTCCACCCTGAACACCGCCTCCCCCCATTCCCCCCCTTTAGTTCATGTCCATGTGTCACAAGTTTTTTAGCTTCTACATTTTCCATATTATTCTTGCCCTCCCCCTGTCTATTTTCAACCTGCCATATTTTTCTTAATAATGTCACCTGTACCTTTCTTATTTCTGAGACAGTGTCTGGATTGTAAGTGTGTTCCCAGCCCTTGGCAAAGAATGTGTTGCATAGCACTGCTCGATTCAGGCGGTTTAAGTTAATGAAGACAAAATTTCCTTTTCAGACCTCTTCTCATTTTCCTCCTCTGTGGACGTTAATTCCATTAACCTATGGTAGATAGAATAATGGTCCTTCAAAGACGTTCATGTCCCCAACACCAGAATCTGTGAATAAGCTGTGTTAAAACTTATTTGTTTTAAAATAGTTACATTGAACTTATTTTTAAAACTCTTCATGATGGTAAAGAGAATTAAGGTTGCCGATGGAATTAGATTTGATAACCATCTAATTTGTGACAGGGAGATTATTCTGAGTTATTCCAGGGGTCCAGTGTAATCAAAAGGGTCCTGAACAGGGGAAGAGGGTAGCATAAGAGGGAGATCCAAAGAGACAGCAGCATGAGAAGAAGTTGACCCAATATTGCTGGTTTTGAAGATGGAGGGAGAAGGACATGAGGCGAACAGTGGGGGCAGCCTATACACAATGGAAAAGACAAAGAAATGGATTCTCCCCTGAAGCCTCCAGAAGGCACATAGCTCTGTTGATGCCTTAATTTTAGCCCACTGGGGCCAATTTTGGACTCATGACCTGAAGAACTGTTACATAAATCTGTGTCATTTTAAACTGCTCAATTTGTGGTCATTTTCATAGCATCAATAAGAAACTAATATACATTAGCAAATATGTCTTCCCATGCAGTTGGATCTCTTTATTTCAATACTGTTTTCTTATTTTAAAATAATTTTATTTAGTTATATTTCTTTTTTTAAATTTTATTTCGTTATTTTTCAAGTAGAGTTTTTTTGTCTATTTCTCCCATCCCAGTCCCCCCTGCCCTGTGCTCCCCACCTCCCTCCCATTTCCATCCCCCTTAGTTCTCGTCCCTGTGTCCTTCATATTTGTTCCTCCAAATCCGACCCCCTTTTCCCCCTTAAATTCCCTTTACTCTCCCATCTGGTCCCTGTCCTCTTGTTCTCTATTTCAGTGTCTTTGTTTTTATTCTGCTTGCTTGTTTGTTTTGTTGTTTTGCTTCCTGTTAAAGGTGAGATCATATGGTATTTGTCTTTCAGCACTTGGCCTATTTCACTCAGCATAATGCTTTCCAGTTCCATCCATGTTGTTGCAAAGGGTAGTAGCTCCTTCTTTCTCTCTGCTGCATAGAATTCCATTGTGTATATGTACCATAATTTTTTGATGCATTCATTTACTGATGGGCACCTAGGTTGCTTCCAACTCTTGGCTATTGTAAATTGTGCTACTATGAACATTGTGGTGGATAGGTTCTTTGAAATTGATGTTTTAGGATTCTTAGGATATAATCCCATCAGTGGAATTGCTGGGTCAAAAGGCAGGTCAATTTTTATTTTTCTGAGAAAATTCCATACTGTTTTCCATAATGGTTGTACCAGTCTGCAATCCCACCAACAGTGAACTAAGGACCCCTTTTCCCCACAACCTCTCCAACACTTGTTGTTTGTTGCTTTGTTTATGATAGCCATCCTGACTGGTGTAAAGTGGTATCTCATTGTGGTTTTAATTTGCATCTCTCTGATAGCTGACGATATTAAGCATCTCTTCATGTGTCTCTGAATGTTCTGTATGTCCTCCTTGGAGAAGTGTCTGTTCAAGTCCTTTTCCCATTTTTTAATTGGGTTGGGTGTCTTCTTAGAGTGGAGTTGTGTAAGTTCTTTGTATATTTTGGACATTAAACCATTGTCTGAGGTATCATTGGCAAATATGTTTTCCCATACAGTTGGTTGTCTTTTTAATTTAATAGTTTTCTTTAGCCACGGAGAAGCTTTTTATTTTGATGAGATCCCATTTGTTTATTCTTTCCTTTATATTCCTGACTCTAGGGGACATATCAGTAAAAAAGTTGCTGCGTGGAATATCTGAGATTTTCCTGCGGGTGTTCTCCTGTAGAATTTTAATGGTGTCACGGCTTATATTTAAGTCTTTTATCCACCTTGAATTTATTTTGGTATATGGTGTAAGTTGGTGCTCAAGTTCCATTTTTTTGCACGTAGCTGTCCAGTTCTCCCAACACCATTTTCTGAAGAGGCTATTTTTACTCCATTTTATGTTACTTCCCCCTTTGTCGAATATTAATTGGCCATAGACATTTGGGTTTATTTCTGGGCTCTCTGTTCTGTTCCATTGGTCTATGTGCCTGTTTCTATGCCTGTACCAGGCTGTTTTGATTACAGTGGCCTTGGAATACAGTTTGGTATCAGGTATTGTGATCTCTCCTACTTCGTTCTTCTTTCTCAAAATTTTAGCTGCTATTAGGGGTCACTCATGGTTCCATATAAATGTTTTGATTTGTTTGGTCTATGTCTGTGAAGTATGTCTTTGGTACCTTAATAGATATTGCATTGAATATGTACATTGCTTTTGGTAGTATGGACATTTTGATGATGTTCATTCTTCCGATCCATGAACATGATATGTGTTTCCATTTGTTTGTGTCTTCCTTGATTTCTTTCTTCAGTGTTGTGTAGTTTTCTGCATACAGGTCTTTTACATTCTTGGTTAGATTTATTCCTAGGTATTTTATTTTTCTTTTTGCTATATCTTATGGGATTTTTTTTCTTGATTTCTTCTTCTGCTCTTTCATTATTGATATAGAAAAATGCTTTTGATTTCTGGATATTGGCCTTATATCCTGCTCTTTCGCCAAATTCATTTATTAGGTTGAGCAGTTTGGGGGTAGGGTGTATAGGATTTTCCATGTACACTATCATGTCATCTGCAAACCGTGACAGTTTTGTTTTCTCCTTTCCTATTTGGATGCCTTTTATTTCCTTTTCTTGTCTGATCAGTGTGGCTAGAGTTTAATCTCCAAAATATACAAAGAACTTACACAACTCCGCTCTAAGAAAACAAGCAACCCAATTAAAGAGTGGGCAAAGAACTTGAACAAACATTTCTCCAAGAAGGCCATACAGAAGATCCAGGGACACATGAAAAGATGCTCAATATTACTAGCTATCAGAGAGATGCTAATTAAAACCACGATGAGATACTACTTTAAACCGGTCAGGATGGCTATCATAAACAAAGCAACAAACAACAAATGTTGGAGAGGTTGTGGGGAAAAGGGGACCCTAATGCATTGTTGGTAAAATTGCAGACTGGTACAACCATTATGGAAAACAGTATGGAATTTTCTAAAAAAACTAAAAATGGACCTGCCTTTTGATCCAGTAATTCAACTTCTTGGATTATATCCTAAGAACCCTGAAACACCACTCCAAAAGGACCTATGCACCCCAATGTTCATAGCAGCACAATTTACAATAGCCGAGAGCTGGAAGCAAGCTAGGTGCCTGTCAGTAAATGAATGGATCAAAAAATTATGGTACATATACACAATGGAATTCTATGCAGCAGAGAGAACGAAGGAGCTACTACCCTTTGCAACAACATGGATGGAACTGGAAAGCATTATGCTGAGTGAAATAGCCCAGGTGTTGAAAGACAAATACCATATGATTTCACCTTTAACAGAACCTTAAACAACAAAACAAACAAGCAAGTAAAATAAAAACAAAGACACTGAAATAGAGAACAAGGGGACAGCAACCAGAGGGGACAGGGGAGGGAACTTCAGGGGAAAAGGGGAAAGGATTTAGAGGAACTAGTATAAAGGACACATGGACAACAACTAAGGAGAGTGGAAATAGGAGGGAGTCAGAGGTGTGGGCTGGGATTGGAGGTAAAACAGAAAACTGTAGTTGAAAAATAATTAAATAAATTTTAAAAATTAAAAAGAGAAACTAATACACAAATGTTCCTATTTGAGATTATTAAGTCAAGAGATAAATACATATAGTTATTTACGAGAAGGTAGAAATACAACTTTGTAAAAGATAAAGTTCCTACCCTTTTGTTCTTCTAGCGTAGTGAGAGAAATTTACATACAAAAAGAATAGATGGTAGATCTACAGATAAGTTTCCTGATAAATAAAAATGCTGGGTATTTTCTCATCAGCATAGAGGAAGGAAACCAACTTGGAAAATCCAGTACTTCCCTTGATGAAGTGACATCTCAGCTGTGTCTTGAAAATGAATTAAGAGTATAGAGGCAGACAGTGTGGGAGAGAACTCCAGACAGAAAGAGCAGGTGCAACTATCAGAATGAGGGAAAAAGAGCATGGTCTTTTGAAGGTACTAGAGAAGGAGGAGGAGGACTAAAGTGGCAGAAATGATTCTAGAAAACAGGGAAATCCTCATTAGCCAAATTATGAAGAGCCTTAAACTTTGGCCAGAAGGCAGGTAGAAACCAAAGCAGGATTTTAAGTAGGGCGGTGTCAATATAGGTATCTATTTCAGAAATAAATTTCACAGTATGGAGACCATAGGGAGAGTTAAGACTGGAAAAAGGAAGACCAATTAGCTGGTTGTAAACTCTAACCCATGTGAGAAGTGGTGGTGGCCTGTCTTGTTGAATCGTAGTGGGACTGGAGAGAGGTACATACAAGCAAGACATATTCAGTAAGTATTGCTGGTAAGAATGAGTTATTCATTAAATGTAGAAGTAGAGGATTGAGAAGAGGTCCAGCCAATGATCCTACTCAGACTGGAGTCTAGAGAGCCCAGGAAGAAAAATGTCTGAGCCTATATATGTAAGGGCAGTATGGGAAGAATTGGGAAATACTGAGTTTAGACTGTTTTGAGACAAGAAGAACGATATGTGTAGTAGAGAGTTGGATATAGGCATCCAAAAAACAAGCGACAGATATTAGTTGAAAATAAACATTTAAGGGATTCAAGCCAACTGGCATGTAG
This sequence comes from Artibeus jamaicensis, assembly GCF_021234435.1. Classification (NCBI taxonomy): domain Eukaryota; kingdom Metazoa; phylum Chordata; class Mammalia; order Chiroptera; family Phyllostomidae; genus Artibeus; species Artibeus jamaicensis. The sequence goes on along the minus strand of NW_026522028.1, from coordinate 207,286 downwards.
TAATGGAAACTCCCATAGTGAAAGAAACTGTGCACCATCTTTCTGATCTGAAATATCACTGCTTCCTGGTTTTCCTTCAGACACAAAGGCTGTTCCTAATCTGTACCACTGACTTATCTGCCATTTGCCCTGGAAATACAGGCATTTTCCCAGGGTCCTATTTACTCTTCATCTCTTCTTGTCTTGGTCTAAAGTGTTTATTTTTCCTAAACGAGGTGACTCCCCCCTCCACTCTAACCACCACTATATATTGATACTGATGACACCTGAATGTGTATTTTTCATCTTGATCAATGTCCTGAGTTTCACAGTGACAAAGCTGACTCTGGTTCGTACCTCCACCTAGATGTCCTCCAGGTACCTTAACAATATCATTTATCTTTCCAAATAAATTCAGGTATTCTACTCCTCCTATAAAGGAGGAGTAGAATGGCATCATCGTTCATCTGGTAAGTAAATAAATAACTCTGGAGTCATTATTCAAATTTGAGAAATGCTTGTCCTGAGGTTAAAGACAGATTATTTAGAACAGCATATGAGGAACTTCACAATTTGACCTCAAATGCTTTTGTGAACAGAATACCCATCATGACTGTTGGCACTCACACATATCCCCTGACCCCTCTGCACACAGACATACCAGGTATACTCTAGACACCCAAGTCCAATATCATCCTGAATAAGCCACACCCTCTCTTTAGTCCTTTGTTCCTGCAGTCCCTGACATGTGACTTCACTTTCACTTTCAAGATCAGGTTCAAAAACCACATTTGCACAATCACCCTTCCATTCTTGGGAGAACTCAGCAATTCTTCTGATATAACCATCCATTTTAGCATTTTTCAAAACAGATGATTATTATATGGGGGTGTATACATGCACAAACACACAAACGCATTCCTCTTTTATATAATGCAGTCCACATACCACCCATCACCCCTATATGGGACCATACTTAGATGGGAAGACTACTATGACTTTGAAACTTCTGTATACCCAATATGGTATATTCAAGCAGAAAGAAATGCTTAATAAGAGTTGGTTGGAAATAGAACAACTGTAATGGCATAATCAATAAAATATATTTAGAAAAAAGAGTTGGTTGAGTAAATTAAATGATTAATCAATACCACAATTAAATTTGATACCTAATGAGTCCCAGGCCAATGTCTTTTCTCTCCACTTCACCATATGGCTCAAACTTCTCTGTTCATTATAAACCTGTCTTTATCATCAATTCATTTCTTTAAAAATTCATTGAGCATTTACAATAGCCAAGAGCTGGAAGCAACCTAGGTGCCCATCGGTAAATGAAAAAATCAAAAAATTATGGTACATATACACAATGGAATTCTATGCAGCAGAAAGAAGGAGCTCCTACCCTTTGCAACAGCATGGATGGAACTGGAAAGCATTATGCTGAGTGAAATAAGCCAGGGGGTGAAAGACAAATACCATATGATCTCACCTTTAACAGGAACCTAAACAACAAAACAAACAAGCACGCAAAATAAAAACAATGACACTGAAATAGAGAACAGGGAGACAGTGACCAGAGGGGAGAGGGGAGGGAATTTCAGGAGAAAAAGGGGAAGGATTTAGAGGAACTAGTATAAAGGACACATGGACAACTAAGGAGGGTGGAAATGGGAGGGAGGTGAGGGGCATGGGGGTGGGCTGGGATGGGAGTAAAAGACAGAACACTGTAGTTAAAAAATAATTAAATAAAAAATAAATAAAGTTTTAAAAATTATTTTTAAAAAATTCATTGAGCATCCACCAGGTATTAAATCACTTTAATATTTTCTCTCATAATTTGGCCTTGGGATGGAGGTGTTTATTTCCATCACTACATGGACTAAAAAAGATAGAGATATTATTTTGCAAAAAATCTGCCTTGATTTTTCTGGGTAAATTACATTCTTTTTTTTTTTAATTGATTATGCTGTTACAGTTGTTCTATTCCCCCCTTCATTCCCCTCCACCCTACCCCCCCCATCCCCACCATTATCACCCCTTTAGTTTATGACCATGTGTCTCAAGTCCTTTAGATTCTATATTTCCCATGCTATTCTTGCCCCCCCATCTATTTTCTATCTACTGTCTATGCTACTTATTTTCTGTACCTTCTCCCCCTTCTCCTCCTCCCACTTCCCTGTTGCTAACCCTCCTTGAGATCTTCATTTCTATGTTTCCACTCCTGATCTAGCTGTCCTTTTAGTTTGCTTTTGTTTTAGGTGTGGTTATTAATACCTGTGAGTTTGCTGTCCTTTCACTGTTCATGTTTCTTTAACTTCTTTTTCTTAGATAAGTCCCTTTAACATTTCATATAATAAGGGCTTGGTGATGATGAACTCCTTGAATTTGATCTTATCTGAGAAGCACCTTATCTGTCCTTCCATTCTAAATGAAAGTTTTGCTGGATAGAGCAATCTTGGTTGTAGGTCTTTGGATTTCATGACTTGGAATACCTCTTTCCAGCCTCTTCTTGCCTGTAAGGTCTCTTTTGAGAAATCAGCTGACAGTCTGATGGGGACCCTTTGTAGGTGACTGTCCCCTTAGCTCTTGCTGCTTCTAGGATTCTCTCCTTCATTTTAATTTTGGCTAATGTAATGATGATGTGCCTTGGTGTGTTTCTTCTTGGGTCCAACTTCTTTGGGATTCTCTGAGCTTCCTGGATTTCCTGGAAGTCTATTTCCTTTGCCAGATTGGGGAAATTCTCCTTTATTATTTGTTCAAATAAGTTTTCCACTGGTGGCTGTGCCTTTCTCCCTTCTGGTACCCCTATAATTCAGATGTTGGAGCGTTTAAAGATGTCCTGGAGGTTCCTAAGACTCTCCTCATTTCTTTGAATTCTTGCTTCTTGACTCTTTTCTGTTTGGTCATTATTTGCTTTCTTCTGGTCCACTCCATTGATTTGAGTCCCAGTTTCCTTTTCATTGCTATTGGTGTCCTGTGCAATTGCATTCATTTCAATTAGTTTTGCCTTCATATATTTGTCTAATTTGTGGCTATAATCAACCAGTTCTGTGAGGATCCTGATCACCAGTGTTTTAAACTGTGCGTCTGAGAGTTTTGCTATTTCTTCATCGCTTAGATCTATGGGCTCTGGGGCTTTGAGATATTCTTGCGACATTTTTGGTCTGTTCTGGCCCTTTAAGTGTGAGAAGCGGTACCTTGGACTCCCAGGTGGCTGGGTTGTGACTCTGTATGTGGGGGCGTGGTCAGAGTGGGGAAATGACGACCCCCTCTGCTGTTTCTCACAGCTGGGTGAGGATTAGTGTCTTAGGTGGTTCACCTGGGCCGGGCCACTCAGAGTCACTGGGTTATGACGCTGTATGTGGAGGTGGGGTCAGAGCGGGGCAATGGCGGCACCCTCCACGGCTGCTTGCCGCGGGGACCCACCGGGCCCGGTCCAACCGCCCACTCCCTCGCCTGTCCGCCCGCGCACAAATGCATGACCACAGTCAACACTCAGCACCGTTCCCCCACTGTCTCCCCCGTGGTCGCTCGCCTGGTGGCTCGCTCGGTCTCTCACTAGGTTCAACCCTGCGCCTGGATTCCGCGCGTCTAGATTCCGCACCTGAGTCCGGCTGACCGAGACCTCCTGTGCAATCCCGCTTCACCAGCTGCTGGTTTCGCCCCTTACTGGTCAGGCTGAAGAATTTGTTGTTAACGGACTTCCAAAAAGTTCAATTTTCCGTGTTCTGGCTGTGTTTTCTGTTGCTAATATTTAGTTTTCTCTAATCTTGGTTGTGTGAGAAGGCACGGCACATCCACCTATGCCTCCATCTTGGCGGAAGTCCAAATTACATTCTTAAATGTGGTGAAATTGCTCTTTACCTCATTTTTCATGACTGCCACAGCTCCTAACACAATGTACAATAAAATATTACAATGACCCATCTAACTCTTTTCCTCCCCTGTAAATGTTTCTTTCTCATGTGAGTTGACTGCTTATTATTGTAGGGAATCGATGGGCCCAGAAAATAATTTGAACAGTCAGGTCAGCTCATATTGGATAAAAGTTCTCTCCCATCCCCTGCCACTTAATCATAGAATCTATGATATATTAGCACATTGAAGTTGTGGCTGGAAGCTTACATAATCACATGATTGCATACTCATAAAATAAAACCATATATATTGAAAATACAATGCAAGAGTTATAGAAATATTTTAATGCGTGTTATAGAAGTTACCATGAAATGAAGCATCACAACAATGAGGTAGAAGTATCATGTCAAAATAGAAGAGAAATCAGAACTTCCAGAGTGTATCGAAAAGGCCCTTGGTGGAGAGTTGGAAAGCAGCATGCCATGTGATAGACAGCACAAATGGTTCATTTTTGTTCCCTGTGGATTCCATTCAGACATCAAGAATATGTACCAGATACAGTATGGATCTGTGGCTAGGCACATTTCCTCCAGCATCAAACAGCTTGGGTTCAAAACCCAGCTCTAGTTCTCACTAGCTCTATGACTATAGGCAAGTGGCTTAACCTCTCTGTATCTCATTGTGTCCATCTGTATCATGGGACTAAAAAATACAGTGCAGAACCGTAAATACTAAAAGTGACAGACTTCTGAGACATGTTAATACTGAAAAACTTAAGGAAAAAAGTAAAGAGAGAAAAGCTGTAAACATTTATTCGTAGATATACTACTACTTCCTATGAGCCATCTATATCAATTGAATTATCTTGTAAAATAGACACAGTTTCTAAGTGGCAGTCATATTAACAATTAGTAAACTTTTTAAATAGTTTTTATAAATGTGCAGCAATTAGACTTTTCTTGATTTGAAAGATAAAGGAAAAATATGAAATGGTGTTAGAATAAATTGTACCTCCTCATGCCAAGAAGAATGGAATCTGTGCATAGCAATGATGGGAATAATGAATATTTTTTGTGGTACATTATAATTTACAAAGTGATTTCAAATATATCATTTTGTTTAAACATGAATATGTGGGTGTATACTTGTTATGGGTAAAAATAAGTTACTATTCATTAGCATGCAGACTTGAAATATACTTTAGTAGTGCATCAAGAAAAAGATCATTTATTTTAGTTAAAAATAATAGACATGAACTGATTTTGGCAGAATAAATCAAAATAAGATCCAGGCATCTGGTGTAATTCAGAGGTGAAATTAAATACTGTATACTGTGGCAGAACTGCTAACTAGATATGTTTCCACACCTCAACCTAACCAATTTTATTTTTGAGATATTCAATTTCTCTACTAAAAAATAAAAAGGATTATTCAGTGGCATATATTTACCTATTTTAATGGTTATCAAATAGTTATTTTCAAATAAAAAGGAAAGCAATCGGCCAAAGTGCACAACAGCCACGTCCAACTGTTTGTGCCAAGGTCCTTTATAAACAGACAACAGCAAAACACAGAGTCCCGTTTGCATACATTCTAAAGGGATATTTTAATCATGAGATAGATTTGTTAAACTTGCACTATGGAGTAAATGTTGAAAAAAACGGTACAGAAGATATAGCTGATGCCTCATGCCTTCTTTCCTTGACCCAGCCTGAGTTTACCTGTAGCTGTGAACAAATTCTGTGGTTGCTGATGATTTCCAACCTCAGGTACATGCATCTGTTTCTTTGCCTTAGAGCTTTTTCCAATTCCAGGAGAATTTAGTTAAGCCCATCTGCAGGGGCAGCCCGAAAGTGACAGATTTAGTTCTCCCAAGGTGCCATCTTCAGTTAGAGACAGAGGCTCCCCAAGGGTCACAAGAGATGTGGATCTCACAATGACCCACAATACCACCTCTATTGTATGTTCTCCCTTCCCTACTTGTTTCCCCTATACACCCCGCTAATGCCTCTGGGATTTACTTTCCAAAGGAACTACCTACACCAGTGCTTGTTTGAGTCAGCTTTTTGAGTAATTCAAACTAACCTGTATGGGTACCAGGCCCAAGTTACTGGACTTGATCTCATATTAGTTAGCCTTAGGTGTCTCTTAAATAACACCAAGCCTCAATTTTCTAGTCGTGTAAAGTGGAAAGAAGTTACAGGAACAAACTCCTAGTTTTGTTTTGGTGAGGCATCCTGTAAGGCATCAGGTGTAGTCTTAAGCAATGACTTAGACAAAAAAAAAATAAAGAGTCAATACATATTAAATTGCATTAAAACTTCTGGGCAGGTTGGTAAATTGCATTATTTGCTCATGATCCATTCATCTCTCCCCCTGTTTGCTCTGGATCACCCTAAGTGGATTTTACCTCCCACCTCATTGATGTGGGTTTCATCATGTTACTTGCCTTGATCAATGAAATATGAGTAGTCATCACTGTCTCACTTCTGAGCTAGGGACTTAAAAATTGTGATGTGTTCACTCCTTTTGGTTTTTTCTCCCTTTGCCAGTGGAAGAGCGTGCCTCAAGTAGACTACGTTCACCCCAAAGGAGACACATGTCTCCTTTACAATACACAGGTTGAAGCAGAATACAAAGACTGAAGCAGACACAGGAATAAGAAATAAATGTTGTTGTAAGTCATGGAGATTTTATAAAGCATTAGCCTAGAATAAAGCTCATATAGCAGGTAAATAATAAATGTGCCTTATAGAATAAATAGAATGAGAGTTGACTTTATGTAGTATCTTCATATTCAAATTCAATTGTTTGAAATTAAATTTAATATAAATTGATGTATAGCTTTAAACTGAGGTATTAAAAATGGTCTGAAAGTCTTCCATTTAGAATATATTATTTTTTTTCTATATTGGTATTTCTCCTTGCCATGCCATTCACAATTTAAACATTAAAGCAAGCATGTTTTTCTTATAGACAGCCAAGTTATTAGCCTACACTGACATTAATCAAGAAGGTGTTTTCAGGGGAGAGTATGTTCTAAGGAAAATCAGTAAATTATTGTAACAGCAATAGTCAGTACTGAGACTGCTCATTTATACAAGCAGTCTTTCTGTATTTTTCTAAATACAGAAAGCACTTGAAACAGAAATAAAGTTTGAGAGCAGTCATTCATTTCCTCTTCACCCAATAAGGAAGTCTTAAGCCAGTGTTTGTGCAAGATCAAGCTGAAAAGTATAAATAGAATAAAGGCCAAACATCTTTCAGCATAAACGGGGGAAATTTTGCAGTCAGCTAAAAAAGAGCATTAGAATCTGTCTTTTAGGACAGATTTCAGAAAATTATTACTAATAATCCGAAAGAAGTCCTGGGAGTTAATCAAAGGAGGAGTTTGGAGAGTTAATCAAGTGCCAGTGCTAATAGATGATCCAAGTGCCAGAGCAGAGTACAGAATCTCACAATTTTTATTCAGCTCGAGGTTGCTAATACTGATGATAAGTGGTTACCGACAGCTTCTTTCAAGATTCCTAATGAAAGATTTCTCGTTTTTTCAAGTTTATTATGCCACTGGATGAAAAATGTGTTTATTTCTTTTCTAAGATCTGTGACAGGACTACACTAAGAATACCTTCTTAGGTGCACAAGGGCAATGAAAAAGTTTGACCTAAATTGTGACTACTAACTTAAATTGATGTGAATTTAGGTTAGCATGTAAATTAAGTAATTGTGAAAAGTTCCGAAACTGATGTGTTTGTTTGCACTAGAGTACCATTGTGTTGAACTTGTAAAGGGAAGTATAACTTAGAATTACAAAAGATTGAAAAGCTGGATTCTTCCAAATGACAACATATTTAGCAAACAGTACACAAATTTGAGGTTTTAAAGGAATTTGCTGTGTCAAAAAACACTTTTCTTAACTATAATTTTCTTCATCTTATGTTTACAAGTACTGAATTCTAGTCATTATGAAAGAAATTAAATTGGTGAACAGCTTTCCCCCAGGACCAATGCATGAACTTTGAACAGTTTTATATCTATGCGTGTGTGATTTTGTATGTTCATATTTAGATTTGCACAAATGGCAGCATGCTGCAAATATTGCTTTCTAATTACAGAACATTAAATTATTGTAAAGTAGAACCTTCAAATATTCCAAAGTTCGTAAATTGAGAACATTAGCATTCCCCAACTTCGAGGTTACTTTTATTATGCTGTTTCTACTAAACAGATGGGAGAGGAATGGGTCTTCTGAGTTACAATAATCTAGTGTTTTTAGCTGTGAGTCAGACTATCTCAATGTGAGTTGTGGCACTGCTACTCATCAGGAGTGCGCCTCAATTTTCTTGCCTTAAATAACCACAGTAGTGCCGATGCAGCGCCAGTATGAGCCTTGAGTAAATGTGCCCACTTGAACTCCAGCAATACTAGCTCTGTGGACTTCAGTAAAAAACCATTTCATTGTGTGAAACTCAATTTCCTCCACTTTAAAACAAATAAGAGTTTGAAATAGATAACCTCTGTGTGTTTCTCCAGACCTAAAATTCTATCATCTGATTCTTTAAGCTGGTGTTTTTCTCAGGAGGCACACAGCTCCATAGCCACATAACCTGGACTCGAAGGGTAGCCTGGCTACTTCCCAGCTGGGTTTCCTTGAGTTAGTTGCATAACTTCTCCCTTTAGTTTCCTCATCTGTAAAAGAGCTATAAAAATGATAGATATCTTATAGCATTGTTGTTAGGAGTAAATGAGCCATTAGCTTTAAAGAGCGTAAAAATCTTCTGGCCCCAAATAAGTAAACATTGTTATTCTTATCCTGAGATCCAAGGACTTTGAATATGACTACAGGGTGAATTCTTAACATTGTGAGCTAAATTTTATGAGCGTATACAAAGGAGAGTCGCAGTCTTCAGTAGATTCCCAAAGGGATTCATAGTTTGAAAAATGTCCTCTGGCTCTTATTCCCATTAATAATCCATGTTTGATTCCTTTCATGAACAGAGGCATTAATAGCAATAGGCCAACTTGTATTACTCTTCCTCAGTTTTGCTTTGTCAATGCTTATTTAAGGGATGTTCTGCTCTTTTTTCCCCTCCCTAATATGTCATTCTTTTTATGGATCTGCACATAGTCACTGGGTTAAAATGAAGTGTACTTATATAAGCTTCTACTACACGCCTTAACCAGCCTTAGAAGGAGTGGGTTTTCCTCATAGTCCCTTAAATAATTATTCTTCAGTTATCTAGGTTAAGGAACTTATTATATATATTTTAATTTTTTATGCCTAAGTATACATAAATGTGCTTTTTATTATAATTCATTTTGTTGCAAAGTCCTTTCTGAGAGGAGCACAGCTTCTTTTGTAATATTTAATGATTCTAAGTATTGACATAATGCAGTACAGCAACTAAGACAGCAAGATGTGTCTGTTAACTGTTTCAGACATTTATGTTTAATTTGCCATATATCTTTATCACACACTTCTGTTTAGTTAAAACAGCCCACGTCAATAAAGGAATCGTTTAACTGATCATTTTCACAGCACATAAAAAGGCACCATGACATACAAAGAACAAATCACTCCTCGCTGCACAGATAGATATTGTGCATTCACAGCTTGGAAAGCAGTACTTGCAAAGTACAGTATAAAACTGAAAATGAACTTCCAGCAGAGATTGGTAGAAAAAACTGATAATGGTTAAAAAGAAAGCATTATTGACTGGTAAATTAATAATAAAAAGAGAAAAGCTGTATGATAATTTAAACATGAAATTTGGACAGATCTTCATAGACTGGAAAATAAAATTTCCAGACCAAGAAATTTCTTCAAAACTAAAAATCAGTCTGAACAAAGTACTTTTTTAAATTAATTTATTTAATTATTATTCAAGTACAGTTTTCTGTTTTATACTTCCATACCAGTCCACCCGCCCCCGCTCCCCACCTCCCTCCCATTTCCCTCCCCACCTTAGTTTTTGTCCATGTGTCCTTTATATTTATTCCTGTGAATTCTTCCCTTTTCCCCTGAAATTCTCTCCGCTCTCCCCTCTGGTCCCTGTCAGCCTGTTCTGTATTTCAGTGTCTTTGGGCATATTTTGCTTGCTTGTTTGTTTTGTTGTTTAGCTTCCTGTAAAAGGTGAGATCATATGATATTTGTCTTTCACCACCTGGCTTATTTCACTCAGCATAATGCTTTCCAGTTCTATCCATGCTGTTGCAAAGGGTAGGAGCTCCTTCTTTTTTTTTGCTGCATAGAATTCCACTGTGTAAATGTACCATAGTTTTTGGATCCATTCATTTACTTACAGGCACCTAGGTTGCTTCCAGCACTTGGCTATTGCAAATTGTGCTGCTATGAACATTAAGGTGCATAGGTTCTTTTGGATTGGTGTTTCAGGGTTCTTAGGATATACTCCTAGCAGTGGAATTGCTGGGTCAAAAGGCATATTCATTTTTAGTTTTCTGAGAAAATTCCATACTGTTTTCCGTAATGGTTGTACCAGTCTGCAATCCCACCAACAGTGAACTAGGGTCCCCTTTTCCCCACAACTTCTCCAACATTTGTTGTTTGTTGCTTTGTTTATGATAGCCATTCTGACCAGTGTGAACTGGTATCTCATTGTGGTTTTAATTTGCATCTCTCTGATAGCTAATGATATTGAGCATCTCTTCATGTGTCTCTGGATTTTCTGTATGTCCTCCTTGAAAAAGTATCTGTTCAAGTCCTTTGCCCATTTTTTAATTGGGTTGCTTGTCTTCTTAGAGTGGAGTCATGTGAGTTCTTTGTATATTTTGGAGATTAAACCTTTGTCTGAGGTATCATTGTAAAATATGTTTTTCCATTCAGTTGGTTCTCTCTTTATCTTAATACTATTTTCTTTAACCATGCAAAAGCTTTTAATTTTGATGAGATCCCATTTGTTTATTCTTTCCTTTATGTCCCTTGCTCTAGGGGACATATCAGTAAAAATGTTGCTGTGTGAAATATCTGAGATTTTCTTGCCAATGTTCTCCTCTAGGATTTTAATGGTGTCATGGCTTATATTTAAGTATTTTATCCACCTTGAATTTATTTTTGTGTATGGTTTAAGTTGGTGCTCGTTTCATTTTTTTGCACATAGCTGTCCAGTTCTCCTAACACCATTTTCTGAAGAGGCTATTTTTACTCCATTTTATGTTACTGCCCCCTTTGTTGAATATTAGCTGCCCATAGAGATTCGGGTTTATTTCTGGGTTCTCTATTCTGTTCCATTGGTTTATGTGCCTGTTTTTATGCCAGTACCAGGCTGTTTTGATTACAGTGACCTTGTAATATAGTATGGTATCGGGTATTGTGATCTCTCCTACCTTTGAACAAAGTACTTTTAATTTTCTAGATAAATTACCTGAGGAGTCAAAGTTTTTTTTAAAAAGATTAAAATTACATGATATTTTAGAGTAAAGTTGATTAAAAGGGGAGAGAGGAGGGGGAGAGGGAGGGATCGGCATTATTGACCCTGATGTTTAATGCAATACCAAGGGCAATTAATTTATAAACTAAATTTGTTTTATTATTCAAATTTTAAAAACTAGAGGAAAAAAAGGAATGAAAAGCTCTATTATTGCTCAGTGAAATAAGCCAGGCAGTGAGAAACAAATACCATATGATCTCACCTATATGTGGAACCTAGTCAGTAAAACAAACAAATGAGCAAAATAGAACCAGAGACTTAGAAATAAAGAACAAACTGACTGATCGGAGGATAGGGGGAGGGGATATCTGAGGAAAGAAGGGGGAGGGTCAAGTCAAGTAATATGTATAAAGATGTATAAAGGACACAGGGACAAAGACAATGGGGGGAGATTGAAAGTGGAAGGTGGGATGTGGGTAAAGGAGAGCAATGGGGAAAATTGTGCCCACAAGTGTAATTGAACAATAAAAATGTTAAAAAAGAATGAACTAACATTTCTGCTATAATTTTGATAAATAGTTTCCAATCTGGTTTTCAGTCTTGGTGCAATCCTAATAAAGGGGATAACAATTTCATTATTGAATGAGACTAAATTTTTTTATTCTGCACAATTATTTTGAGATTCATCCCATTTTGTAGCTGACATAACAAGATCTTTTAGTCAGTAAGTCTTTTAGTTGTGGCTTTATTTTTTTACAAATAATTGATATGAGTATAATATTCACAATGTTAGAAAAATGTGAGACTATATGTGAATGTTGATTTCATAGTTGGTAAAATACATAAAATATTGATGAACCTAAGCAGAAGCTCATTTAGAATTTTTATTAACACTAGGTGTTAAATTTACAGATGTTGTAGAATCAAAGTTGTACCTACACCATGAGACATTCATCATGAATTCTGATGGATGTTAACATGAGAGAGAGAAAATAGCCAAGTTAGTAGTAAATAAAAGTTGTCTAATCATCATCAGATATATCATCAGGTGTATTATCAGGTGTACTATCAGGTGTATTATCAGGTGTATTATCAGGTGTATTATCAGGTGTACTATCAGGTGTATTATCAGGTGTATTATCAGGTGTATTATCAGGTGTATTATCAGGTGTATTATCAGGTGTATTATCAGGTACGTTTGAGATGAGTTTCATTACTCGGTCTATAGGAGTCTTAACAGAATCATAAGTCCATTTCTTCCTCAAAAACAACTTCTCAATCACAGCTGGCATCCTGTAGCCCTTGCTTACAATGAAATCTTTGAAGGCAATTGGTCCATAAAGATCATCAATAATGTCCGGTTCAAGATCCCTTCCATAACGTTGATATTCCTGTTCTTTTAAGACTTTTGGGTCAATCCAAGGTTCATTATTTATTAGCTTTTTCCAGGTATTGGGGTTCAGATACCATGCTCCATACCTTATCTTTGCCTGCTTGGGTTTATAAGGATCGGGTGGCTTCCAGAGTTTTCTCTCCCAGTCCCTTTCCTGTATGCCAAATTCTCTCTTTTTATTATCATCTAGCCCTTCGCTGTAGTATAGTTCCACCGGGATCTGGTTTACTTTCCTTATTTTTCCTGCATTGTAGGTAGGTGTGCACGTATAGTCAACTTCAAACTGTTTCATGATGAAACTTTCATCAATGCCCATGTCTCCAAAAGTATCAAGCCATCTACAGAATCTATGAACTTCTCTCCGTACATTTCTGTATGGATCAGGAGGTTTGAGAATACCCTTTCTGCTTGACTTCTTTTTTTTCTTTTCCTCAGGAAACAACTTGTTTATACATGACAGCAAAGACATCTTTCGAAGTTCCTCATTAACTTGGTCTGGAGGTTCTCCACTGACTTGGTCGAGAGGTTCCGGTTGACTTGCTTGGGAGGTCCCGGTTGACTCAGCCGGGAGGTCTTCGTTGACCTGTTCATGTGGTGCCAGGATGACTTGACCAGGAGGTTCTCCACTGACTTGGTCGGGAGGTTCTGGTTGACTTGCTTGGGAGGTCCCGGTTGACTCAGCCGGGAGGTCTTCGTTGACCTGTTCATGTGGTGCCAGGATGACTTGACCAGGAGATCCCAGGATGACTTGTACAGAAGGTCCCTGGTTGACTTGGTCTGGAGGCCCTCCATTGACTTGGCCAAGAGGTCCTGGTTGACTTGGGTGGGAGGTCCTGGTTGACTTGGCTGGGAGGTCCTGGTTGATTTGCATGGGAGGCCCCAGCTGACTTTCCTGGGAGGTCCTGGATGGCCCGTCCATTTGGTGCCGGAATGATTTGATCAGGAGATCCCAGGACGACTTGGCCAGGGGGTCTTGTTTGACTTGGCTGGGAGGTCCCTGTTGACTTGATCGGGGGGTCCTGGATCGACTTGGGGGGGTTCCCAAGATACTTGGCCGAGGGGTCTCGGGTCGACTTGGCCTGGGGGTCCCTGGTCGACTTGGCTGGGGGGGTCTTGGTTGACTTGGCCGGGGGGTCCCCAGTTGACTTGGCTGGGGGGGTCTTGGTCGACTTGGCCGGGAGGTCCCAGGTTGTCTTGGTTTGGGAAGTCCCAGGTTGATTTCCTTAGGGTGTTTTTCACAAAGCTTTGTGCGAGACTTCTTTTTGTCCTTCATGACCTCACAATAAGCCCAGGTGTCTTCCAGCATCCTGTTAGGATCGAGCTCTTCCAGCACCATTAATAAGAGGTCTGGAGGTAGAATTGCCTTCAAATCTGGGTATCGAGCCAAGGGATGCGGGGTCAGACTGGCTTTGGATTCCTCTACAAAAGCCTTCTGTGCTTGCTGGGTGGGTGAGAGCTTGGAAAGCAGTTCTCCTTCGGACAGCTTGTATTGAGTCTTTCTGGGGGGAGGTTGGGGAACTCTAGGAGCAGTCGTGGAGAGACAGCCCTCCCTAGGGCCATGAATGATCATATTATCAGCAGGCGGGGAGCCAGTTCTGAAATCATCCAGCCCATTTCTCACAGATATCCACTGCGGGGTGTTCATGGGGCACTTCAGAAGCCTGTTCCTGTTCTTTGCTAAATAGTTGGGAGGTAACTTGTCTTTTGTCTTGTACCAGTGCTTATATTGTGGGCCCTTAGGTATGGGCTCCAGAGGCTCCGTCCCACGCAGCCACTTCCCCTTGATCTGAGGCTGAAACAGCCTCTTCTTGTCCGCCATAGTGCCGCTGGCCCGAAGGCAACCAGCGGCTTCAGTGCTTTGTTGTCCCACCTCTGGTTGCTAGGTGACTGTTGCTAGGTGCTGCCGGAATCTTTCTGGTAGGTGGGCAACGCAGGCTCGCTGCACATCCCACGTTCTCCCAGGATGAGCCAGGAAGATGCATTCTTTGTCACAGTAGAGAACTGTTCCAGTGTATGGACACTACACAATATGTTTACCCACTCACCTTTTGATAAACTTTGTGTTGTTTCCAGTTTGAGGCTCTTGCAAATAAAGCTGCCACAAATATTTCACATATTGGTGTCTTTGTACATATACTTTCATTTCTCTTGGATGGATTTTAGCTAGGAATTGAATGATGGGAGCATCTGATACATGTTTTCTTCCATACATACAGCCATCAAGTTTTCCTTTTAAGATTTTATTTGCTCATTTTTAGAGAGAGGGAAGGGAGAAAGAGAGAGAAATATCAATGTGTGGTTGCCTTTCGTGAATCCCCCACTAGGAACCTGGACCTCAACCTAGGTATATGCCATGAATGGCAATGGAACTGGTGACCCTTTGGTTCATAGGCCTGCACTCCATCCACTGAGCTACACCAGCCATGGCTCACAGCCATCAAGTTTTAATATTTGCCCTATATGGAGGTTTTAGGTGGTACCAAAACAACTCAGCAGTCAAGATTGATTTTGTTTCACAAATGAACAAAATAGAACCAGAGACATGGAAATAAAGAACAAACTGACAGTGACCAGAAGGCAGGGCAGGTGGGTAACAGGGAAAGAAGGGGAAGGGGCAAGCCAAAAAACATGATTAGAAGACCCATGGCCACAGACAGTAGGGGGGGGGATTGACTGTGGGACTGCAGGAGGGGATGGGGCAGGGGAAAGCAATAGGGGAAAAGGCAGGACAACTATAACTGAACAACAATAAAAAAGATCAATTATGTTTTAAAGTAATACTTTCAAAGATAATGAGAAAAACAGTGGCATGCTAAATCATATTAAAGCCTGAGGACAAGGGATAGATCAGTAATACTAATGATCTGTCTTTATTTGAAATTGATATTTTGTTCATCATGGATTTTTGCAAGTAAATTGTTCTGTTTAAATTTTTATTGAATTTATTGGGGTGACATTGGTTAATAAAATTATGTAGGTTTCAAGTATACAGTTCTGTAATACATCATCTGTATATTGTATTGTGTGTTCACCACCTAAAGTTGGTAGGTGTTTAACATTTTAAGAAACTACCAAAGTTTTTCAAAACAGTTATACTATTTAATGTTCTTCCCAGTAGTGCATGAGAATTGCACTTCCAGCACATACTCCCCAACATGTGGTATGGTTTGTTAGTTAATTTAACTTCAGCTATTCTAATAGGTGTTTAGTCATATCTCATAGATTTAATATGTGTTTCCCTAATGCTATTATTTTTCAGTATATTTTATGGATTATGTTATTATAGTTTTCTCAATTTCCTCCTTTATCCACCCACCACCCTGCAGCCCCCAACCCTCCTGCATCTACCCCTCTTAGATCATGTCCATGGGTTGTACGTATAAGTTCTTTAAATTCTCTGTTTCCTATACCATTCTTGACCTCCCCCCATCTATTTTATGCCTACCAATTGTGCTTCTTATTCCCTGTACATTTTCCCCCTATACCCCCCTCCCCTTCCCCACTGAAAACACTCCCTGTGATGTCCATTTCTCTGATTCTGTTCCTGTTCTAGTTGTTTGCTTAGTTTGTTTTCATTGTTTTCCTTTTTTTTTTTTAGGTTCAGTTGTTGATAGTTGTGAATTTGTTGTCATTTTACTGTTCATAGTTTTTGATCTTTTTAAATTTCTTAGATAAGCCCCTTTAACATTTCATATAATAAGGGTTTGGTGATGATGAACTCCTTTAACTTTACCTTATCTGGGAAGCACTTTATCTGCCCTTCCATTCTAAATGATACTTTTGCTGAATAGAGTCATCTTGGATGTTGGTCCTTGCCTTTCATGACTTCAAATACTTTCCAGGCCCTTCTTGCCTGTAAGGTTTCTTTTGAGAAATCAGCTGATAGTCTTATGGGCACTCCTTTGTAGGTAACTGTTTCCTTTCCTCTTTCTGCTTTTAAGAGTCTCTCTTTGTCTTTAATCCTGGGTAACTTGATGATATGCCTTGCTGTGTTCCTCTTTGGGTTCAGCTTCTTTGGGACTCTCTGAGCTTCCTGGACTTCCTAGAAGTCTATTTCCTTCACCAGATTGGGAAAGTTTTCCTTCATTATTTATTCAAATAAGTTTTCAATTTTTTGCTATTATTCTTTTTCTGGAACCCCTGTAATTGGATATTAGAATGTTTAAAGTTGCTCCAGAGGTTCCGAAGCTTCTCCTCATTTTTTTTTTTTTTTTGAATTCTTGTTTCTTCATTCTGTTCTGGTTGGGTGTTTATTTCTTCCTTTTGTTCCAAATCATTGATTTGAGTCCTGGTTTCCTTCCTGTCACTGTTGGTTCCCTGAATATTTTGCTTTATTTCACTTTGGGTAGTCTTCATTTGTTCTTCATTTTGCAACCAAGCTCAATCAGTTCTGTGAACATTTTGATTACCAGGGCTTTGAACTCTCCATCAGATAAGTTGGCTATCTCCTCATCACTCAGCTGTCTTTCTGGAGTTTTGCTCTGTCCTTGCATTTGGGCCCTATTTCTTTGTGTAGGCTCACCCATTAAGTTTTAAAGAGGCAGAGCCTTAGGTATTCACCAGGACAGGCAACCCTATTTGCTGCATTGTGTCTCTGTGGTGGTGGGGTCAGAGAGGGAACAATGAAGCTAACTTGCTGGTTCTAGCCCCTTTCCAATTAACTCTCATGTGAGACTGGGAGATCCTCTCACCGTAGCAACCCCAGCCATAGCCCACAGTCAACTCAGAGTCTCAGTTTTCCATTCAGTCAGCCCTGCCCATGTAGTCTGCTGCCTTGCCACAGGTTCCTTCTGTCTGCCTGAATTACCAGTCTGGTTGGTCTGGTTGACTGTTTCTTTAATTCCCTGGTTGTTGGAGTTCCATGCAGTTTGATTTTCTGGCACTTCTGGTTGTTTATTAATTTTAGATTGGTTGTTATCATCCTTTTAGTTGTGCAAGGAAGCAAAGGGTTTCTACCTACACTTCCATCTTGGTCAGAACTTCCTCATACTATTGTTGAGCATCTGTTAATAGCTTATTTGCCATTTAATCTCTCCTTGGGTGAAGTGGCACAATTTTTTTGCACATTTTAAAATTGTGTTGCTTGATATCTCATTGAGTCTTTTTGATTTTTGGAGAGAGAGTAAGGGAAGGGGAAATAGAGGGAGGGAAACATCTATGCGAGAGAAAAACATTGATCAGTTGCCTCTCCCATGTGCCCCAATCAGGCCCAAAAGCCAGGCATATGCCCTGACCAGGAATCGAAGCATTTGCTTTGTGGGGTGACACTCAAGCAAATGAGCCATGTTAGTCAGGGCTCTCATTGAGTCTTGAAAGTTCTTTGTGTTTGCTGGATGGAAGTCCTTTATCAAATATATGATTTGTAAAATTTCTCTCCATCTATGGCTTGTCTTTTATCATCTTAACAGTCTTTCAAACAGCTTCTTGAATGTAGAGGTAACATGTTGCTATTTTTCCCCACCTAAATCCTTAGAAAATAAACTTCTCTTGTCAAGGAGCTTATATTTTCAGTATTTTATAAAAGATTCTGATTTTTGATGATAAAATTCCCCAAGCTTTTAATTATATATCCCATGATTGTCAGAATGGAAATCAACGACTGGGGAGTATTAGAAAGTAGCTCAGGGACTGTGTTTTATTCATCTCTGTCATACCACCTGTCAAATTCCCTAGTACTACATTATTGAGAGTAAAGAGAGCTCTACATAGTGATCAAATGTTTCAATTTGCCAGAAGAAAATAGTGATTCTTAACTTATATGGACTTCATAATATAATCTCAAACTGTATAAAGCACAAACTGAAAGACTTAATGGGAAATTACAAAATCTCTATCCCATTGGGTGATTTTAGTACATCTATAGTGACTCATGAGTCAGACAGATAGAAACTTAGCAAGAATATAGAAGATTTGAATACCATAATGAATCAGTTTGATCTAATGAATGTATATGTAACATTGCGTACAATGATTAAATAACTTTTTTGTAACAACTTGAGGAACATTATGAAAACTGATTACATCCTAATCTACAAAGAAAATGGCAGTACATTTTTTCTCTACTTGCTTCCCCTTGGTCCCTAGTCAGTCTATTTTCAAGTTCACAACCAGAGTGATCCCGGGAAAATCTAACCTAGGTAAGTCATATCTCTCCAGATTTCTCCAATGGCTTTACATCATACTATAAGTGAAAGTTAAAGCCATACCTTACAGTAGCCCACAAAGCCCACCCGCCTAGCCCTCCAGCCCAAAGTTTTCCAAAGAAAACTTTGTCTTTCTAATCCCATCTCTTCCCCCCCGCCCAATTAGTGTGTGCCAAGTACATTTGTCTCTGCTGTCCCGTTAACACACTAAGAGTGATTCAGCCTCTGAACGAGTCAACTTGCTGTTTCTTCTGCCAGGATCCTTCGTGCAGGTAATCAAACATTCAGTGACTCCTTCATCTCCTGTAGGTCCTTTTACTAAGATCTTCAACACCCTATCCACAACTCATTCTCTATCACTTGTTCTTCATTTTTCTCTAAATCATTTCACACTGTCAAAAATGTTACTAACTTTATCATCTGTCTCCCTTCACTAGAATGTAAATTCCTGGAGCCTATGGTTATTATTCTACTTTATCGATTGTTATATTTCTAGTAACTAGGGAATTTCCTAGAATCTTATCCACATGTAATAAGAATGAATGAATTGGGAAATTTAAAAGTATTTTTATATAACCCTTGAATTGGACAAAAAAGTCATAATAAAATTATAAAAATTTTCAAACTAAATGACCAAATTCATACGTATCAGTAGAACATAACTAAAGTAATAGTTGTAGGGTCTTTTATAGCCTTCAGTATGCTTATTAGAAAAAAACAATCATTTTAAGATAATTAATCTGATATACAACCTAAGATTTAAAAAAGCACAGGATGATACACATCCTCAAAATATTCAGAAGTAAATAATAAAGATCACAAATACAAGCAAAAGTTAAGAGGCCAATAAAGCCCTCCCTAAAACAATTACTTGTAAATACTAATAACTTGGACACATTTCTGGTCCTAAATAGAGAAGGCAAAGTAGACACTATTAGGAGTGATATAACTGCTATAACTACAGATACTACAATAATTAAAAAGATAAAACTATGTTATGAATAATGTCGTTAATAAAATAAAAATATAAGATGAAATGGGAAAAATTCTAGAAGAATCCAACCTACATAAACTGGTTCTATTAGAAAGACTAGAAAGCCATTAAAATTCAGAATCAGTAGTTTATATTATTCTACCAAAGACATGCACACACACACACACACACACACACACACATTAAAATCAGATGGCTTTTCAGGAAAGTTCCAGAAACATGAAATAACAAAGAATTTCAATAATAAACCAACTTTTCTAGTATCTAAAAAGAAGGAATACTTCCTCCGACTTATTTGATAATGACATAATAACCTTAACAGCAAAAGTTTTAAAAATGGCTTTTTAAGTTTTTTAAAAGTTTTTACAGGACTGGACTCCTTGGAGAAATGGCTGATTCTAGGGCTGGTGCTGAAAATATTCACAGTGAGCCTGGGGCATCTCATAGTGCCAGAAAGAAAGGAAGTGTTCAGAAAAAAACAAAACAAAATAGCACAATGATTTGGGTACGTCAAAGGAACACAGAAGACAACACTTGAATAACAAAAAAAAATAACAATATTGAATTGTAACCCAAAGTAGAGAATAAATATTCATTAGTTCACAGTGATGTAAATAAGTGATTAAATAAACAAATAATTAAGGGAGAATAAACAAGTCTCCTGTGCAGAAGAATTCCAAATAATTTATGTAAATTCCCCTCCCTTAAGGAGGGGGAGCATAAATCTCCAGTCCCTAATTATGGACGATGTATAGTGACCTCCTTCCAAAGAGTATAGGATGTCAAGTTCTCGGCACATTTCATGAATACAGATGCCCTACTCACAAACAAACTACCAACAACCTGAGTTTAGTCTTGTTGAAAAAAATGATCATTACCAATTCGGTATCAACCCAGAAAATATTTCAATATCCACACAAATTGTAATAAAATTCACTAGATTAAAAGACTATATAAGAGAAAAACATAAATAGATCAATAAAACATTTGATACAGGGCCTGTGAAGTACTAATATCCTATTCTGAACTTGGTGTTGGGTACATGATTGCTCATTTCATTGTTATTGGTTAACTTGATATACCTGCCTTTTGTAAACATGCCATATTTCATAGTAAAAATGTGATTGTGAAGATAAATGGTTTGGGACCTTTAACTGGAACCCAATCAACAAAGCAAACAAGCAAGCACAATATAAACAGAGACACTGAAATTAAGAACAAACTGAGTGTAAACAGAGAGGAGGAGGGAGAGGGATAATGAGGGAGAAAGGGGAAAGGGTTTTCAGGAAAAACTGTAAAGGACACATGGACAAAACCAAGGCAGGGTGGAATGGGGGAGGGAGGTGGGGATGGCTGGGGTGGGGGTGAGAGGTGTGGGGTAAAGGCAGAAAACTGTACTTGAATCACAATAAAATAAAATAAAATTTAATTTAATTTAATTAATTAAAAAGTGTTTTTGGGATTTATGGGTGGTTTGCTTGGAGATGGACTCTTCTGCAGTACAGGAACTTATTTGTAATATTCATGCATTTGGACATAATCCCCTCTCAGGACCCACCTACCCATGCTTCCATACCCATTTCCATTTCACCCATGCCCAGCAGTGTTTCCACAAAGTTAGAATCAGGTACACAAACCCAGTGGAAACTGAAAAGTATGTTTTTAGCTGGGAAATGATCCAGGGCCATTCAGGCCAGTGGGGAGCGTGTGGAAGCACCTCCTAAACAGTGCGAGGGCTTGGACACCTCAGAGAGATCTATGGCATCCACTGCTTCTTCTCAGACAATTTTTCTCCATTTCACCTCTCCCAGCTCCATTGTGAACTTCTCAGCTATCATCTCATTCCTGCAGCCATATACCTGGATTTTGCTTCTTGGTCTGGCAACTTTGGCTTGAAAATCTGTTTACGTGGTTCACCTGGCTACCCCCCAGGATGTAGCTTTTATACTCTTCCCTTAGCTGCATTCAGTGCACTGCCCATGGACAAATAATGCTCTGGCCTGAGTTCACAGCATGCTGTGCACTGTCTTGAGGGAGGAAGGGGCATATGCAACTGCTGTAGCTTAGCTCTTCTAGCTGCATATTCACATGACTTTTGCGATGCAAAACAACTAACCTGCGTGGAGCAAATATTTGTCCAATTGCAATATCAAAATGATAAGGTTAATATTAAAACTACAAATAATTTTTCTAGGATAGCTACATAAGTGAAATTACTTAATGAATGATGCGCAAGAAAATAACCTTAAATGAAATGCAGATATTATGATGACTTTTTATACAAATCATAGTTTCTCTAAAGCCATAGCTTTTTTTGTATCTGCATAAATGGATATTAAATTACTGTATTTCTGCTCTTGGAAAGATAACTACATCATTTTATATTCAATCTAACATATGTCCTAAAAGGGGGTTTCATGTTTATAACCTTTTTCAAAAGGTTGGAATGTAAACAAAGTTATAGCTCTTGTTTTTCAAATTGATTGCTTAAAAACTCACATCCTTATTAGCAGTATTCCAATCTCCCCTTTTTGAGGGCTTTAGCTTGCATTTATGAAGAAAAGTCAGCTTACTTGGTATTAAAAAAATCAATTCTTTCGAAATCTATCTACACAGAGAGTTAGAGTGTAGTTCTAACACCACTGTGTTGTTGCCATATGGAGTCACAGCTGGACTGTGATTCTCTGAGGTGTGATGGTTGCCTGTCAAGTGCTCAGGTGAAGCTCTTTGTGGTTTGGATCCTTTATGGGACACAGGGGTACCCTGGTCCAGGGTTCCAATATTACCGTTGTGTGTGTGTCTTCTTGACATCACACTCACATTCTCAGCCCTTGTTCTTCAAAGTGAAATAGGACCTCCTCAGACACTGACCTGTTTACCAGTCTTGTCCTATAGGCCCAAGACACTTCCTTTGAATAAGAGCTCATTGATGGAAGTGCACTAAAAACTTTCATGAGTAAATAATTATCCAACTGGGGGGGGTGTTTGATTTTAAGTGCAAATAGAACTTACACACTTAGGAGTCATTCTGGGTTTGGACTGCATCCAGAATTTTGTCTGATTATTTCCCATTATTTTTTTTTTAAATAGAAACAAATTTCATTTTATTTATTTTATTTTATTTTTTGATTAATTTTATTTAGTTATTTTTCAAGTACAGTTTTTTGTCTATTTTTCCCATCCCAGCCTCCCCGGCTCCTTGCTCTCCACCTCCCTCCCATTTCCACCCCCCTTAGTTCTCATCCCTGTGTCCTTCCTATTTGTTCCTCCAAATCCCTCCCCCCTTTTCCCCTTAACTTCCCTTCCTTCTCCCCTCTGGTCGCTGTCCCCTTGTTCTCTATTTCAGTGTCTTTGTTTTTTTTTTTTTTCTGCTTGCTTGTTTGTTTTGTTGTTTAGCTTCCTGTTAAAGGTGAGATCATATGGTATTTGTCTTTCAGCACTTGGCCTATTTCACTCAGCATAATGCTTTCCAGTTCCATCCATGTTGTTGCAAAGGGTAGTAGCTCCTTCTTTCTCTCTGCTGCATAGAATTCCATTGTGTATATGTACCACAGTTTTTGGATCCATTCATTTACTGATGGGCACCTTGGTTGCTTCCAAGTCTTGGCTATTGTAAATTGTGCTGCTATGAACATTGTGGTGCATAGGTTCTTTGATATTGATGTTTTAGGATCCTTAGGATATAATCCCAGCAGTGGAATTGCTGGGTCAAAAGGCAGGTTGATTTAAATTTTTCTTAGAAAATTCCATACTGTTTTCCATAATGGTTGTACCAGTCTGCAATCCCACCAACAGTGAACTAAGGACCCCTTTTCCCCACAACCTCTCCAACACTTGTTGTTTGTTGCTTTGTTTATGATAGCCATCCTGACTGGTGTAAAGTGGTATCTCATTGTGGTTTTAATTTGCATCTCTCTGATAGCTGACGATATTAAGCATCTCTTCATGTGTCTCTGAATGTTCTGTATGTCCTCCTTGGAGAAGTGTCTGTTCAAGTCCTTTTCCCATTTTTTAATTGAGTTGGGTGTCTTCTTAGAGTGGAGTTGTGTAAGTTCTTTGTATATTTTGGACATTAAACCATTGTCTGAGGTATCATTGGCAAATATGTTTTCCCATACAGTTGGTTGTCTTTTTAATTTAATAGTTTTCTTTAGCCACGGAGAAGCTTCTTATTTTGATGAGATCCCATTTGTTTATTCTTTCCTTTATATTCCTTGCTCTAGGGGACATATCAGTAAAAAAGTTGCTGCGTGGAATATCTGAGATTTTCTTGCTATTGTTCTCCTTTAGGATTTTAATGGTGTCAGAGCTTATATTTAAGTCTTTTATCCACCTTGAATTTATTTCAGTATATGGTGTAAGTCTGTGCTCAAGTTTCATTTTTTTACACGTAGCTGTCCAGTTCTCCCAACGCCATTAGCTGAAGAGGCTATCTTTACTCCATTTTATGTTACTGCCCCCTTTGTCAAATATTAATTGACTGTAGAGAGTTGGGTTTATTTCTGGGCTCTCTGTTCTGTTCCATTGGTCTATGTGCCTGTTTTTATGCCAGTACCAGGCTGTTTTGATTACAGTGGCCTTGGAATACAGTTTGATATCAGGTATTGTGAACCCCCCTACTTTGTTCTTCTTTCTCAAAAGAGCAGCTGCTATTCGGGCTCATTTATGGTTCCATATAAATTTTCGAAGTGTCTGTTCTATGTCTGTGAAATATGCCATTGGTACTTTAATAGGTATTGCATTGAATCTGTAAATTGCTTTGAGTAGTATGGACATTTTGATGATGTTAATTCTTCCAATCCATGAACAAGGTATATATTTCCATTTGTTTGTGTCTTCCTTGATTTCTTTCTTCAGTGCTGTGTAGTTTTCTGCATACAGGTCTTTTACCTCCTTGGTTAATTTTATTCCCAGATATTTTATTTTTCTTTTTGCTATATCGAATGGGATTTTTTTCTTGATTTTTGCTTCTGCTCATTCACTGTTGGTATACAGAAATGCCTTTGATTTCTGAATATTGACTTTGTAACCAGCTGTTTTGACAAATTCATTAATTAGTTTGAGCAGTTTTTGGGTAGAGTCTATAGGATTTTCCATGTACTCCATGTACACTATCATGTCATCTGCAAACAGTGACAGTTTTGCTTCCTCCTTTCCTATTTTGATGCCTTTTATTTCCTTTTCTTGCCTGATTGCTGTGGCTAAAACTTCCAATACTATATTGAATAGAAGTGGTGAGAGTGGGCATCCTTGTCTTGTTCCTGATCTGAGTGGAAAAGCTTTTACTTTTTTCCCATTGAGTATAATATTGGCTGTAGGTCTCTCATATATGGCCTTTATTATATTGAGAAATGCTCCCTGTATTCCCACTTTGCTGAGTGTTTTTATCATAAATGGGTGTTGTACCTTATTGAAAGCTTTTGCTGCATCTATTGAAATGATCATGTGAATTTTGTCTTTGCTTTTGTTTATGTGATGTATTACATTTACTGAATTGCGAATATTGAACCATCCTTGCATCCCAGGGATGAATCCCACTTGATCATGGTGTATGATCTTTTTGATATATTGTTGGATGCGATTTGCCAATATTTTGTTGAGGATTTTAGCATCTATGTTCATCAGCAATATTGGCCTGAAGTTTTCTTTCTTTGTTGTGTCTCTATCTGGTTTTGGAATTAAGATGATGCTGGCTTCATAAAAAGAATTTGGGAGTTTTCCATCCTTCTGGATTTTTTGGAATAGTCTGTGGAGAATAGAGGTTAGCTCTTCCTTAAATGCTTTGTAGAATCTCCTCTGAAACCATCTGGTCCAGGGCTTTTGTGTGATGGGAGGTTTTTGATTACTGCTTCAATTTCTTTTGCTGTTATTGGTGTATTTAGATTTTCTGCTTCTTTTTCACTGAGATTTGGAAGATTGTATTCTTCTAGAAGTGTGTCCATTTCCCCTAGCTTTTCAAATTTCTTGGCATACACTTCTTCATAGTAATTTCTTACAATCCCTTCTATTTCTGTGGTATCGGTTGTAATCTCTCCTCTTTCATTTCTGATTGTGTTTATTTGTGTCCTCTCTCTTCTTTTCTTGATGAGCCTATTTAAAGGCTTGTCTATTTTGTTTATCTTCTCAAAGAACCAACTCCTGGATTCATTGATCCTTAAAATTGTGCTTTTAATTTCTATGTCATTTAATTCTGCTCTAATCTTGGTTATTTCCTTCCTTCTACTTGCTCTGGGCTGTCTTTGTTGTTGTTCCTCGAGCTCTTGCAGGCGTAGGGTTAGGGTGTTTGTTTGAAATGATTCTATCTTCTTTAGGTAGGCCTGTGTTGCTATAAACTTCCCTCTCAGGACTGCCTTGGCTGTGTCCCATAAGTTTTGGGTTGTTGTGAGATCATTTTCATTTGTTTCCAGAAACATTTTGATTTCTTCCCTAATTTCATTCTTGACGCATTCTTTGTTTAATACCATACCATTCAGTCTCCATGATTTTGGGTGCTTTGGGTTTTTTCCTTTGGGTTTGGTTTCCAATTTCAGTCCCTTCTGCTCAGAGAAGATCCTTGGTATGATTTCGATTTTCTTGAATTTGTTGAGGCTCGTTTTGTGTCCTATCATGTGGTCTATCTTTGAAAATGTTCCATGTGCATTTGAAAAGAATGTGTATTTAGCTTCTTTGGGATGAAGGGCTCTATATATATCAGTTAAGTCCATTTCATCTAGGGTGTTGTTTAATGCCACAATATCTTTTTTGATAATTTGTTTGGAAGATCTGTCCATTTTTGATAGTGGGGTGTTAAAATCCCCTACTATAGTTGCGTTGCTGTCAATATCTTTCTTGAAGTCCTCTAAGATTTTCTTGATATATTTGGGTGCCCCTATGTTTGGTGCATATATGTTTACAATGTTTATGTGTTCTTGGTGGATTCTTCCCTTGAGTATTATGAAGTGACCTTCTGGGTCTCTCTTTATGGCACTTTTTTTGAAGTCTATTTTGTCCGATATGAGAATTGCTACCCCAGCTTTTTTTTTTTCTTGTCCGTTTGCTTGGAAAACTTGTTTCCAGCCTTTCACTTTTAGTCTGTGATGGTCTTTTGTCCTGAGGTGGGTGTCTTGTAGGCAGCATATGTGTGGGTCATGCTTTCTTATCCCTTGAGCTATTCTGTGTCTTTTGATTGGAGCATTTAATCCATTTACGTTTAAGGTTATTATTGATAGGTACTTATTTATTGCCATTTTTTGTACCTGTGTTCCTCTCTGTCTCCCTCTTATCCTTCCTTCCCTTAAAGCAGTCTTTTTAGTATTTCTTGTAGAGCTGGTTTGGTGGAGGCGTATTCTCTTAGGCTTCTTTTGTCTTGGAATCTCTTTATTTGGCCATCTATCTTGATTGAGAGCCTTGCTTGGTAATGTAGCCTTGTTTGTAGGCCTCTGGTTCTCATTACTTGGAATATTTCTTGCCATTCTCTTCTTGCTTGAAGTGTTTCCATTGAGAAGTCAGTAGCTAACCTTATTGGGGCTCCCTTGTATGTTATTTCTTTTTTCTCCCTTGCTGCCTTTAAGATTCCTGTTTGTCTTGGAATTTTGGCATTTTGATGATGATGTGTCCTGAAGTGGGCCTCCTTGGGTTCCTCTTGATTGGGACTCTCTGTAATTCCTGGATTTGTGAGACTTTTTCTCTTATCAAATTAGGGAAATTTTCTCTCATTACTCGTTCAAATACGTTTTCTATCCCTTGTTCTTCTCCTTCTCCTTCTGGTATTCCTGTTATTCGGATATTATTATGTTTCATATTATCTTGCATTTCTCTTAATCCCTCTTCATTCTTTCTGAGCCTCTTTTCATTTTCTTGCTATTTCTGTGCGATGCTTTCTACCTTGTCCTCCAACTCACTAATCCTATCCTCTGCTTCATCTATCCTACTTTTGAAACTTTCTACTGTGTTCTTCAATTCGGAAATTGTATTCTTCATTTCCTCTTGTCTCTTGCTGATAGTTTCCATTTACTTTTTCATGTTGCTGTAGTTTGCACAGAGATCATTGTAGTTCCCCTGTAGTTTCTGGTAGTTCACTGTGAGCTCTTCGAACTTCGTAATAACCAGTGCTTTGAATTCACTATCTGATAGTTGATCAGCCTCTATTTCACCTAACATTCTTTCTGAAGTTTCTGCTTTTTCTTTCATTTGGGGATTGTTTCTTTGTCTTTCCATTGTTTGAGACTCTTCTTGTTAGTCTCTGCTTGTAAAATTGATCTGTTCTCAAACCCTGGTTTTATGGTGTAAACTTCTGCGGTATGATCCTTGTGAAGTTCAGTGGTGCAGACTCCTTGAAGTTTCTTGATGTTCTCCGTCTCTACCTACTCTCACCCTGGTCCTCGTGCTGGTCCCTGCATTGGTTGTCTACCACTGCTGAATGTCCCGGCTCTAGTAGCCACCTCTTCAAGCATCGAGGCCCATTAGTATGGCAGCGGCACCCGGCTCTGGTATCTGGCTCGTCTAGTCCTGTCTCTATGGCAGTGGCACAGAGGCTTAGAATGTCCCAACTCCCGTACCTGATTCCCCAGTGTCCAGTCCAGTCGCTATGGCAGCGGCACAGGGGCTGAGAATGTTTCGCTCCTGTAGCTGGCTCCTCTGCCGCCCAGGGCCGTCACAGGGGTTTGGAGTGTCCTGGCTCCTGTACCTGACTCCCCGGTGTCCTATCCAGTCGCTATGGCAGTGGCACAGGGGCTGAGGACGTCCCGGCTCCCGTAACTGGCTCCTCAGAGCCCAGGCCTGTCTCTATGGTGGCGTCACAGGGGCCTTTTGTGTCCCAGCTCCTGCAACTAAGCCTTCCATTGTCCAGGCCAGTAGTTATGGCATCGGCACAGGGGCCGAGAATGTCCCAGCTCTGGTTCCTGACTCCTCTGTCTCCCAGGACCGTCACAGGGGCTTGGAGTGTCCGGCTCCCATATCTGACTCCCCGGCTCCCAGGCCTGTTGCTCTGGCAGCAGCACAGGGGCCGCGTGAGACCCAGCTCCAGTAGCTGACTGCCGCCGTCTGGTGTTTCAGCATCAGTCACAATCTCTGATCTTTTAATTTCATAAATGCTGGGTAACCGATGGTTTATTGTGCTGTTTCTCTATAGATCTGCCAGGATTTTCACCCATGAGTACAGGAGCTAGCATCAGCTCCATCTTACTCTGTTGCCATCTTCCCAGCATCCTCCCATTATTTTTTACCATAGCTTTTTCTACATTTATTTCACAATTACCAAAATATGTGCAGGCACTTTAAACAGGCACCACAGCGAACACAAATAGTTCTTGGTAACCATTCATCGCCCCATGGAAGTAGGCCTACAGTTGAGTAGCCTACTAGCCCTGAGTTGGCCTGCTTTACAGACACAGTGCAAAGTGTTAGTTAAATTAGTTAGTTGGTTGAGTAGACATAGGTTTCTTACATGAGATGATGATATATTAAAATGACATATAAAATATGATGGTACAGCCCTGGCTGGTGTGGCACAGTGGATTGAGCACCAGCCTGTGAACCAAAGGGTTGCCAGTTTGATTCCCAGTCAGGACACATGTCTGGGTTGTGGCCAGGTCCCCAGTGAGGGGTGCATGAGAGGCAACCATACACTGATGTTTCTCTCCCTCTCTTTCTCCCTCCCTTCCCCTCTCTAGAAATAAATAAATAAAATATTTAAAAAATATGAGGGTACAAAGAGATCTGAACTAGGAGACACAGGTGTCCCTATGTTTACGATCTTTCAGTTAAGATGCCTTCACTCATCCCTGGTTAATATAGTAGCCCTACAAATTTTTGGTTTGTATTAGTACGCAGATTGTGCTCTACACAAAGTGAGCTTGGTGTGCGTGGGGTTATAAATAATGCTTAGTCTGAAAGACTAAGTCTCCAGGTGGAGAGAAAGGCAATTAGCAAGGCAGGGATGGGGTGAGGAATGGTGAATGGGGGATCACTCCAGGGTTGAAGCCTACCAGGAGGAATAAAACAAAAAACACTTAGCAGTGCTTGTCATCTGATTTCCTGAGTATAACACAGCTTTAGACCCCCTTGTAAAAACACATTGGTTGTCAACAATAAAATGATCTTGATGCTCCATCAATTTCAGATGACATAAGACAGAAATCTCAGCTTTTTTACTTAACTGTGTGGCCTTAGGTAAGTGACTCAAACTTCACACAACTCAGTTACCTCACCTGGAAAGCAGTGCTGGCACCTACCTCCTTGTGCAGTTGTATTCATTTAATACATTATAAAAGCATGTGTTAAACACTTATGAACAGCTAGCAGTTGGTAGGCACTCAATAAATTATAGCTAATAAAAACATTAAGAAAATTATGTGCAATAAAATTTGATTGAGAGCTACTTACATCTCTCTCACACTCAGTCCTTAATATATGTGTGTCACAACAGTTAAGTCTTGGACAGGCCTTGACCAGTCATCTGAGTGATAGCCACAGGATTCTCTCCTTCCCAACCTTCTGCCCACACTTTACAGCACATTGTAACACGGTCTTATAACAAAAGTCCTTGCCTCAAAGTTAAATAAAGTACCAAATAGGACAGATATGGGGGTGCCAGAGTGAGGGTGACAGAGACTCCCTCTTCCAATCACTACATTTTTAAAGAATACAAAGTAGGACCAGTTCGGTATCTGTTGACCCCTCCACCTGACCAACAACGGGAATAGAGACCTACAATGGAAGCACTACCTTTAAAAAAAGAGCAATTTTACATGTCCAACATGAACAAGTCTCAGCTACAAAGAAGTTTTAATGCTAAGCGAAGTTTGGGGTTTTAATATATTGCATCTGGACATTCTAATCGCTGAAATGAGCTTGTATTTGCCACCTAAAGTGACCACAGGACTGCCTATTACCTGAAAGTGAATGCACAGATTCCCATGACCTCTGTAAGAGAGTTCAGTGAGCAGTGCAGGAAGTTTACCCCCATACTAAAAATGTTTACAGAAACCCTGGGGGAAAGACAAAATATTAAGTGGCCTTTCCTTTCTTCCTTTTTTCATTGTGGTAAAATGCACATGAAATTTATCATTTTAACCATTTCTAAGTGAATGTTTCAGGGGAGTTAAATGCCTTCATAATACTGGCTACCATCACCCACTATCAATTACCAGAACTCTCTCATCTTGTAAAGCTGAAACTCCAAACCTGTTCAGCAGTAATTATCCATTCCCCTCTTCTTCCAAGCTCCTGAAAATCACCATTCTACTTTCTGTAACTTGCCTTTTGAAAACATTTTTTTCAAATAGATGGATTACCTATAAATGGTGGCATCATTTCCAAGTCTTCACTCTTTAGTATCCACATATCTTGGTTGTTTCCAAACAGGCTTACATTTTTTTCCATATAATGCTTTTCCAAACTTTTTCTTCCTGCAGTCATTGTCCAATAAATTATTCAGAATATTATCAACTGTAACTTAATCTAGACTAATTTCTCTACTTCAGATCTCTTTTGAGACCAAGCAAAAAACGTGAAAAATGAAGGGAAGGAACTTGGGGACATGGGCAACAGTGTGGTAATTAAGAGGGGGCAGGGAGTGGGTGGAGAGGGAAGAGGGTATAGGGGGATAAATGGTGATGGGAAAAAGTAAATAAAATAACAAATAAGCTACTACTAATGAGTACCACCAAACTATCCTCACTTGTGTACATAATCTACTGTTTTACATTTGTTCTGACACTTTGCAGAGGGGATGATCATAAGGCAAGAAACACCGTACAAGACTAACTATTGCAGCATTAGCATTAGAGAAACTCAGACATGGGTGGAAAACCGTTTGGAGGAGTGAAAGAACAAAGCCACTGAAATACTTAGCTTCAATAGTAAAGAAGCCTGACTGAAAACAGAGATCAAAAGCAGAGGGAAAGTTTTTTACTACGGATTCGGTAATGCCATGTCTGAATTTTGCAGGACATGCCAGAGTTTCAATAATTGATCTAGTTGTCCCCTTAGTACACTCAGTTGCTCAGAACTTGTGTCCTAAATTTGGGGTTGATGACATGCTGGTTGGCATGGGCCTGGGTTGGTAATGGCAAAACCAACCTCACATTCAGTAAAGTGACAGTGGGGACATTGTCGCAAAATATACAGTTTTCAGTTTGGTGAAATTGCTCATATCCAGGGAAAAATGTTTCCACATATTTCCTGAGGAGAGACAAGGATATTCATGAAGATTCTATGTCATACAAAAAAACACAGTATGAGCTCTGTGTGTGTCTGTGTGTGTTTTCAGAAAATTAGATCCACTGCTCACTTATTCCAAAAAAAATAAAAAGTCGGAATGTGGATCATGTGAGAGAATGAATATAACAACAGCATAAAAGGGAAAAAATAAGATTTTTTTAAAAATGGGCAAATATATATACATACTTTAGAAATGCCTTTGAATTGTTTTTATCTCTGTCTGTCCCTGTTTCTCTCCCTGGAACTAGGAAACAGGAGCAAACATTGAAAACCATCAGGAAAACACCAAGACTTTAAAAGAATTTGATAAATGAAAGTTGAGTTAAGAAGCATGGAATAACTCAAAGTATGTTGCAGCAGGTCTATCAATAATTAAAACCACACCCTTTAAGATAATTTCTGTTTTACTTTTGCTGACTCTAAAGAACAAATTTAATGTGTTTATTTTTCTTATGTTATTTCATCCTGCACTCAGAAACTTGAGCAAAGAATGAAAACCAGATTTAGTTTTTCTCCAAAAAGAAAGCTTGTCTCTAAGAGAGAAATTGTACTACAGGAAAAGGCATAAGCAACAGCAGTGCACATCCATTCAGGCAATGAAAAAATATATTAAGAACATAGAAAGACCCAAAGCACACAACATATACACAAAATATGTGCTCTCCATCATGGGTACACACAAAGTAGTAAGATGTATGACCAAAGAAGTGTCCAGAGGTCCCAATGAAAGTGATAGTGCATGGTAATATGATTCAAAACACTTTGAGAAAATTGTGATATTGAATATAAGGCTCTATTGGAAAAAAAGTGTACTTCTGTGACTGTGTTTGGGAATCTGCTTTATCTGTCTTCCTTTACCAAAACTGGTGATATCTTGTTAAGAAATAATAAAGAGTGACCAGAAAACACAGCTTTACTCAGTGCACTGGAGGGCAATGATGTTGAAACACAGAATGGTGGTGTCAGTCACCCTGATTCTATGCCAGCTATGAAAAATTGGGCCTCACAAGGGTGACGAGCACGTTCGTCAGTCTTAATTGTCAACTGTAGTAATCAATAACTTTTATTTACTTATCTGTCATTTTTGTCCTGACCTGCCAAGTATTCATATATAACTGAGCTTTCATAATGTTAATTAAAGATTTTATTGTTATTCTATTACAGCTGTCCCAATTTTTCCCCTTTGCCCCCTCCACCCAGCAACCCCCACTCCCACAGTCAATCCCCACACCATTTTCCATGTTTATGGGTCACTCATACATGTTCCTTGTCACAATTTTTAAAGAAAATTTTAGTTGTCTTTCTCTTTAGTTTTTCTCTCCATCGTATGAAAAATTCTGCCTATACTCTATCTATACATCATGGCTCCTGGATCAACTTTCTCAAATGCCATATTTAGCTTCCTTTTGTTTCCAAAGGCAGTTTCTGTTCTCAGTACTGTTCACTGGCACACCACTTGTTGGCTCAAGATAAGGAATTTTTAAAGAGTCCAGAGAGGAAATGTCAAAGTGGCCAGAGTTTGAAACCACAATAATGCTGCTTCATCATCTTACTTTATCTAGTGATATCACTTCCAGGCCTGTGACCCTTGGTATTTAATGCTCTGTATCAGTGGGGATTCGCTGCCCTTTTGTGCTTTGCTCCATGGTGCTCTTTCGGGCGGCTTGGATAATTAAACTCCTTTCTGCCTTTTACTTCTAGATCCCTAGTAATTTATTTATGTATTGTGAAGCTGCATAAAATGTCTCAGAGTGAATTTGCAAGAAGCCAGGAGGCACTCTTAGTGTTCCTCAGGCTTAAAAGTTGGTTTTTAAGGTGCACTTGGAGAGGCATCATTATTTGTCTTCATCAGTCAATGAACACATTGTCAGAATCTCTGTACTGCACTGAGATTCACAGCCCTTGCAGTGGAAGACAAACAGAACAAGGTGGTTTAGGACTACTGTGTCGAGAATATACCGATGCTGGTGAGGCCAGGCAGAGTAGAGCCAAGAGGCCCAGAGCAGGGTGAAAGTCAATGGAGTCACTTGCCCATATGCAGGCAGCTCTCTCTTTGTTAGTGCAGGCCCCACCCACCCCAGCCATGCTCTTGCCCTCACCAGGTGGGCTCCACTCTGCTCAGCTTCAGCACCTTGGCCCAGAACAATACTGAAAGCAGCTGGGTCCTGGGCTTCTGGAGTGATTGGGCAGCCCCTTTCACTTCTCCTGAAGAACAGCCCTTTGGTGAGCCCCCTGATCCTCTACGATATTGCTCATACACCATGAGTGGCTGCCGATCTGAGCCACATTCAAACCAGAGTGACTGTGAAAGGCTATCTGAGACATGAGCGGCTAGCTGCCAGACTGCCTGAAAGGTTATAATTTAGTGGGTATCCTTACAAAACCAGGCAGGACACGGAATGACCTGCTCAACAGCAATGCCATAATTGTGGCCACCTTGACTGCTGCCTGAGCCCAGCATCGCCCCGAGGCCATGACCGGCATCATTTCAAATTCTGTTAATTCCACCATCCTGATCACAGCTGAAGTTTTCAAGAAACACGGCGTCTATGACCCCAGTAAGATCTCTGGGGTGACAACCCTGGACGTTGTCAGCATCTACACTTTTGTCACAGAACTGAAGGGTTTGGATGCAGCTGGAGTCAATGTTTCTGTCACTGGCAGCTGTGTTGGGAAGATTATCATTCCCCTGATTTCTCGGTGCACTCCGAAGGTGGACTTTTCTCAGAACCCGATGACAACCCTGCCTGGGAAAACCCAGGAGGCCAGCATGGAGGTGGAGGTCAAGGCTAAAGCTGGAGAAGGCTCTGCCACGCTGTCCATGGCATATGACAGAGCCCAGTTTGCCTTGTCCCTTGTGCAAGCAATCAACAGAAAGGAAGGAGTTGCCGAGTATTCCTTTAAGTCCCAAGAAACTGACTGTTCCTCTTTCTCCACACTGTTGCTGGTGGGGGAAAGGGGCACCGGGAAGGATGTAGGCATTGGCAAATTGCCCCTTCCAAACAGAAGATGATCACTGAGGCCACTTAAGAGCTGAAAGCCTCAATCAAGAAAGAAGACTATAAAAAGAATATGAAATGAGAAAACAGTTTCTGAGCAATCCTTTTCCTTAACTTATGAACACTTCATGTCACTATCAAGTCACTTCAGATGTCTTTGTATTTCAGTTTGCTTTGATGATGAGCGTTGTATTCACATCACCATCTCTTCCAAATCATAGGTCAGGGTGCTAGTGCCTCAATAAAAACAGGCTTCAATATTGTTTAGAAAAAGAGAATATGCTGAGACCAGTTAAGGTAGACAATGCTGATTAATCATTTGCTAATAGGACCAAAACCAGTGACAACTTGAGCCTGCTGGTAAGTGAACATGAAAGAAACACCATTGTCTTGGTCACCATGCAATGTGCTGAAGGATAAGGAAGAAACTGGGAATTTAAAAAAATCTCTCTGCAGCTGCTTTGAGACAGCCACTTGCAGTAGAGGTGAGTCCTGAGAGGCCTGAGAAGATGTAGATGCAATGCTTCCTGAACTGTAACTTCTACATGAATCACTACGGATCCATTCAATAAACATTCTGGTTCAATAGGTCTGGACGAGAGAGGCCAGTGATCTGCATTTCTAGTGAACTCTCGGGTCAGTCCAGTGCTGTTGGCATGCGTCTTTGGACCACAGTCTGTGGAACAAGAATTGAGAGCACTAGGGATGGAATCTACTGAATTAGCAGATGGGGAGAGGAGGGAGGGAGGGAACTCACAGAGAATAGGGGATAAATATGGTTCTGGTGAGGCAAGCAGGACCTGGAAGGCTTTACTCTTCATTGTGCTGTACCCCTTCCTCATGAGTTCTCAAGTGCTGAGAAAGTTTAGCGATCCAAACTGTAGAGTAAACTATTGATGTTTTTCCTGAAAATTGGTGAAGGGGCTGACATTTGTATCTAAGGTGTTCAGGGGCAGAATTGAGCATTTGACTTGTGGAACCACATAAAGCGAAAAACAGAAGAAGCAAGGGTTTGGGAAGGGATTTTAGACTCTGAAGAATTGTGAAATTAGATTCAAATGAAGTTTACCTTAACCTCCCAGGTAAGGTAAACCTCGTCCCCATCTAAGGACGAGAAGACCCTAGATGACATCTGGATTATAATGATATAATGACTATAGTTAGTGCTCACCACATGCCAGACATTACTCATCATACACATTACCTCATTAATGTTCACAACGTGAAGATGTAA
Organism: Artibeus jamaicensis; assembly: GCF_021234435.1. Classification (NCBI taxonomy): domain Eukaryota; kingdom Metazoa; phylum Chordata; class Mammalia; order Chiroptera; family Phyllostomidae; genus Artibeus; species Artibeus jamaicensis. Next base: position 171,097 of record NW_026522028.1, on the reverse strand, counting down.
GTACCACCCCATTTTATAAAGGAAGGAATGGAGGTGAATGGCATGCCCAGATCCACACAGTCAGTAGGTTCCGGAGTGAGTATCTTAACCTTGGTCTGGCCGAATCAAAACCAGTTCCTATTCTCGTTCACCAAAGAGCACTTAGCACCAAAACTTTCTCAAGTAATAAACCAGGCAAAACCAAGTATAACTTCTTTCAAGATCTTCATGATGATTTTCTGTCAGTCTCCTAAGATTTTCAAGTTCTCTAGATTGACTTGTACAAAGGACATTTTAACTTGTGAGCAGATATAATCTCTATTTTGTCCACATTCATAGAATTATTGTAATCTCCATGGGAGAGGCAGGGGATGAGAAACAGTAGGTTATAGAAACGTTGAAAAAAAGACTCAGGGAATGGCAAAAAGCACTGGTCTTCATATCATTCTGATAGTTCTGCCTATATTTGTTTGGATGTGAATTAGCTGACATTTGAATTGAGACAGACTGCTGACAAATCATGCAGCGCTACTAACTCACTTTACAGACAAATTTTAAAAGGTGAAATATAGAGGTGAGAGCTACACTGAAATACAATTCCTAAGAGGATCATTTTTCCACTAGCCCCAGTTCCCTAGCATTGCTGACATTTAAGACCTCCTTTTGGAAATTCCAGAGAGACATTGCTTAACTGCACTCTGCTACTTAGAAGTGTGAGTGTAAATTGCTCCATGGACCCTTTCTACTTAATCCTTTTTTAATTTCAGCCTTTCCTTCAATTAACTTTGAAGCCATCACTATACTTGAGATGTATACATTTGGGGTTCACTTCTTTTCTTATTAATAATGTGAATCCTTCAGGCCACAAAGGAGAGGAGAGACCCGCACTTTCCAATGGAAGAGAACCGTCTTGTACCACAGATATAGTCTCTATGAGGAGAGCTCTTGGGAAGGGCTTCCCGCCACGACTTTGAGACTGTGTATATTACAAAAATGAACACATGGGAGAGAATACAACAGTGCCAGTCATCATGGATGAAACTGTTTTTGAGATGAGAAACCGACGCTGTTGCTGTCTAATTTGGGAAGAGGCCGTGTTCTAGGCAGGCATTTCTTTGAATTTTTCTACCTAGTCACAGATATTTTCATTAAAATATCCAAGGATTAAAAATCTCATTGAATACTCACCAAGGATTGCGCAAAGATGGCTGTAGGGTAAAATCTAAAGTCACATAGGAGGCTTAGCTAGTGAACTCCGAAGAGAGCAATGGAAAGGGTGAACGACTGCCCACCATAATTCCTAATGATGATGATTCCATCTCTGCTCTAACTTCCCTTGGCTTGTGATGAAGTCAATAGCTAAGTGATAGTTGAACACTAATCCATCCCCCTCATGCTTCACCAAGCATAAGCTAAACCTGCTCATCCCACCAAGGTACTCAGCTATTTGGGGTAACCATTTCTCAGGCTTCCAGTGGTCCATTTCAATTCAGTCCCCAAACATGGTGCACACCAAGAGAGAAGGAGAAGTGATGTGTTAGGCTGATGGTGGCCAAGCATTATCGTAATGCTACCAGGATGATAATATGTTGGCAGGTGAGGACCTGCTTCAGAGTAACCAAAAACTTCAATTTATTGTTGTAGTAACAAGGAGACAAAAAGTTTTAAAATGCAGTCATAAGGTGCTTGAAGTGCTTCTACCTGGTCATTTCTCCACAAAGTTGTGACTACAACAAATAAAATACAAATATGAAGGATGATCTGTGCTGATAAATGCCTGTTACTAAGGAAAGAGAAGCTTGAAAACATGGAGAAAGCATTTAGATTTAGTCCCACTGGAAATATTCTAAATGTCCCTGTATTCCTACCTTCTGGGCATCCAATTCACAGTTCTTTCATTACAATAAACACATTTATTTAAAACTAATCACCCTTCAACTCCAGTGGCCTCTTGTGTTTTCACTTCCAGGATTTCTTTTCTTTTCTTTTCTTTTTTTTTGTGGATGAGTAGATTATTATGGTCATAGCTACTACTACAAAACAATTAACTTGAAATCATAACATCAACACATAATGTGAGGGTGCTGTTACTGACTTGGATCAAACTGATTCAACAATATACATTTTCAGTTGGAAAAGACATTAGAAGGCAATGAAATTCAGTTTTCTGAAGGTGGAGTTTATGTTCTTATTTTTTTAACAAAAGAATAGCAATTATTAGTCACAGTATTTGTGATAACTGTAAGCCAAGAACAATGCAACAAGAAATCTCAATAATTCAATACAGAACATACTATGACCTGGAACTCTCTTGGTCATGATTGATTATCACAAATAGCACATAAGTCTCATGATATAATGGTTTCATTTCCATCAGAATCCTAGCATGGACCTCAAGAACAGAATATAGTATAGACAGTAAACCACTGACGTATTCTTTGTTTCTAGTTGCTAATGTATTTTGCCCATATTACCTGTTACATGGGAAAAAAGTTGGTGGATATTTCTAACTTTTTAATGATTGGTTCATCGTTTTCCCATCCATTCCATTTCTTCCTTTCTGAGAGCAAACAGGTCTAACCAGTGCATGCCTGGATGTGATCCCAGGTCTGAAAGTCTGCAGTGTAGGAAGACCTTCGTAGGATCTGGGAAGAGGAACATGACTCAAAGAGCAGAGCAACATGGCTTGTCCCTGATGGTTGGAGCCGACTCCATTCTGAAGGTGACCTGGATTCAGAGTAACTGGAGGCCACCTCCCCACTGCCTGCCTAAAGGAGTAGAAGGGGCTCCTGTGACAACAACAAGACTGGTGACTTGAACCATGTATGAGATTTGCTGGGCTCATTCCTGAAAACAGTGGATTATTCCTGCTTAGTCCCTAATGGATTAAGTCCCCTCTGGTTTATCCCCCAAAACCACAAACTTTAGTATAGTAGGTGGACATTTCAACTGTTAAGCATATGTAGGGAGGGCGCCCTTGCTGACAGACGGTGAACAGACAACATGACATTTACTCCTCTTTATTTTCTTAGGAGATGTTCAAAGTCTGGAACATGCTCCCCCTCCCCCATCTCCCCTACACCCTCTACCTCCCACCAGGACACATTTCTACTTCTCTGATGAACATCCCAATTTCTGCATCCAATCTCACCCCTCACATTGCTGCCCCATTTTTTCTGGCCTGACTTATTCAAGCGCAGGGCTGATCTCTTCCTTTACTTCAGGGTCTATAGAATGGCTCCTTCCTGTCTTTCCCTGGCTGCACAACTCAGAGAGTCACACATCAGAGTCTGTGATTCCAATTTTCAAGAAGCTCTTTCTTTTAAGAATTTATTTATTTATTTTTAGAGAGGGTAAGGGAGGGAGATAGAGAGGGAGAGAAACATCAGTGTGTGGTTTCCCCTGGAGCGCTCCCCCACTGGGGACCTGACTCACAACCCAAGCATGTGCTTGGGAATCCAACTAGTGACCCTTTGGTTCACAGGCTGGCACTCAATCCACTGAGCAGCCACACCAGCCGGGGCAGTGCAAGAGGAGAAAGTTAAGGCCTTACACTGCAAGAGGAGAAAGTTAAGGCTTTTAGACTTTGCCCCCATTGAAGTCCAGGGCTAAGGGTAACTATTGTGACATGGTGTCCTGGGTTAAGGTCATGTGAAAGAGGGGGCCTCTGGCCTTTGTGTGACACTATAGTGCAGGGCCAACAAAGTCACTGCTTCTAAGAGATCTCCAGCAAACTCTCTTGAGCCAAAGACTCTTTTTCATATACTTCTCAAATTTCACTCATTTCTTATTTCCCTCATTTCACTCATACTTCACTTATTTCTCAGATAAGGTTCTATGTCAATCCTTGTTTCTACCTTTCTCCTGCACACACAGATGCATACATTAGTTGTCATCTCTAATTCCACTTCCTGCCCGGTAATTTTTGTGTAGGTTTCATTCCATGTTTACTAATTGCTGAAATCCCCCACTCTACTTTGTCCATCCTTAGGGTAAATGCAGATCCACCATCTCTCATCTGAATCCTCTGGGGCTAATTGTACTAAGGAATTCAGACTTTTTCAGATTTTTGAAGGATACTATGGTGCACATTCTGTGAACTAGACAATACCCAACAGGGAATGTGGCTACATATCTATTCACACTAAGTGGGATAAATAAAAAATAGCCTCGGATCAGTTGGAAACTGGGTTTCCAACCAAATGATTTTCCAAGAAACTTATGAAAAATAAAACCCTTTGTCTTGAGAGCTTTTCGTTTTTTGAAAGTTAGGACTAAGGATGGTTGACCTGTATTATGTAGTACAAATTCTTCAAATGGTGAACAGAGGGATGGAGCATTTTAGGAGAATTGGCTTTTTGTTGTTCAAATGGCTTATTTTCCTGATTTTGGAGACAGTGCAGAGACAAGTTTGTAGGTAGTACAAGGAAGAATGGAGGCACTTCAGTAAGCAGTTGAGAACAAGCCAGAAAAATGAAGCAAAGGGAGGGTGGGGGTGGCACGGGTGGGGGTGGAGGAGGAAGAAAGCCCAATTTAGAAGGGATAAAGATAAAGAAAAAACAGCTGACTAGAAATGGAACTTATTAAAGGGCAGGTAATAGAACTTGAGGAAAAAACACTTCTTTATAACTTCAAGGGCATGGTCAAGAAATTTTCTTAAATGTTATTTTCAAAAGAACATTACAATCCCATGAACATAAAACCAGGTAACAGAAAACTGTCACAAGCCTGGCCATCCCTATCAATCATCCTGGTTTTTAGTTTTTTAGTGTTCCATTAGGAACCATTTTCAAGGAGAAGCACTTAGGCTTCTTCCTCCTTGGGAGGTTGGGAGGCCAAGAAACCTGTTAGACGTTAGAGGTCAAGGAGCTCAGAGGGCTCTACGTATTCTTTATTAATGGCAATAAACACTGTAATTGAGGGGAAAGTAACCAGTTCTCTAATTTCCAAATATAAGAAAACTATCGTTTTAATTTCACATTGGGTTGGTTCTTCTTCTCAAGTCATTTGACACTAATGGAATGTTTCTTACATTCAAAATGCTGCCTGGGGCCCTGGCCAGGTGCCTGGGTTGGTTGGAACATGACCCCGTACACCAAAAGGTTGTGGGTTCAACTCCCAGCCGGGGCACATACATAGGTTGCCAGTTTAATCCCTGGTTGGGGCAGTCCAGGAGGCCCGGATCTGTTTCTCTCTCACATGGATGACTCTCTCTGTCTCTGTCTCTGTCTCTGTCTCTCTCTCTCTCAACCTCTCTCCTTTCCTTTCTCTCTAAAATCAATAAACATATCCTCTGGTGAGGATTTTTTTTAAAAATGTTGTTTGGGTCAAAATGTAGTTAGCCCCAAGGAAAGATATGGTTAGAAGAAAGGAAATGGTTATTAACAAATCTATGAAATCCTGAAGTGCCAAGGACCGTGCTTTCATTCAAAGAGAGGAGGCATTTCTTCCATTCTTCTGATCTTAACCACTATTTTGAGTTTCTCATCAAATTTTCCAGGTGACCCACCCATCACAAGCTGACCTAGTTAGTTACAAAACTGCAAATTCAATTTCAAGGGGTGTTTATTTCTCAGGTATAGATTTTAAAAAATAGAGCGCCTCCTTAAGAACAGGAGCAAGGTCATATCTGGTTGAATCCTTAGCCCCGAGAGTACGATATAGTATAGGTGTCCAATACATATGTGTAGATTGATTACTTAAAGATATGCCACTTTTCCTATGTCAGGCCCTGGGCAAGGTCTCACGGGCACAGGAACAGGTTAACGCCCCCAGAGGAATTCAGATCCAACTTGGCATAAGGTCAAGCAAAAGAAGAACGGTTTTAGTCAACACCCAATCAAAGAAGAGAGCAGTGGGGAAGCAAGTAAGGCTTACTTCACGTTTTGCAGGAGCTTTCAATACCATTTCCGCGCCTGCATTCCCAGAGATATCGCCTTTCACAGGGGGCGTGAAAGGAGGCGAATCCAGAGAATAGAAGCAGTTTCAGAGGGAAAGTTAGGAAACAGTGAAAACTGAGGGTCCGAGACTGGGTCCCTCCTGGGTTTGAAAAGAGGGGACGAAATACCTGTTGTCACATCTCTTTTCCTTTCTCCAAATCCCCCAGCATAAGAAACTAACGGGGCGGTAGTACTGGGCGGAAGGTGTTACATCACTTCTTACTCCAATGGCTACAGCCTTGGAAACCTAGGAGTCCACAGCTGACGCCTTCCAGACAAGGACCCACTCCAGCTTGCTAAGAAAAGGAAACCCACGTGATGGCTGGGCGTGGGGATGGGAAGCCAGGGGACCTCGGAGTCCCGCTACCAGGGGCGGGGTCCGGGACCCGGCAGTTTCGAGGAATTGCCCGGTGCAGCCGGTGCAGCCGGTCGGGGCGAGGGGCTTGCACTATGTTTCCCCGCGCAGGCGGAGCCCGGGGAAGAGGACTCGCTCCGAGCGCGCCGCTGCCGAGGGGCAGAGAGTAGCAACCCCGGGGGCGCACACTGGACAGGGGTGGGGTGCGGCGGGGCCGGGCGAGGCGGGAGCAAGCCTAGCGCACTTTGAGTCCAGAGCTGAAGCTGGACACCGCCTAGGCGCGGACCGCCGCCCCGCCCCACTGGGCCCAGCCTCCGGCTGCCCGGGGAGGGGGAGGGGCGGAGCGAGCGGGGCAGCGCTGGGGCGGAGCGGGGGCGGAGCGGGTGCCGGCAAGGGTGCAGGCGGCCCGGCATCAGCGGCGAAGGTCCCTGGTGGGATCGGCGTCGCTGCGGATACCAACGAGGTAGCCCGGGCCGGCCACCTCCGCAGACCAGTTTTGCGGAGGCGGGGGACGAGGAGATCGGAGGGAGTGAGCCAAGCGTGCGGCAGTGGCTGCTTCCCTTCGAGGGAGGTCGGGCTCCCAGCTCTCCCGACCTGCCTGGCGTTCTCGCCTCCCTGCGGCGCCCTGGGCATGGCTTCGGCGGGCAGCGGCATGGAGGAGGTCCATGTGTTGGTGCTGACCCCGCTGAAGCTGGTCGGGCTGGTGTGCATCTTCCTGGCGCTGTGTCTGGACCTGGGTGCCGTGCTGAGCCCGGCTTGGGTCACGGCCGACCACCTGTACTACCTGTCCCTGTGGGAGTCCTGCCGGAAACCCGCCAGCTGGGACATCTGGCACTGGGAGTCCACGCTCAGCAGCGGTGAGGGCCCGGCGCGCCGCGACCCCTGCCTCCTGCCCGGGACTGCTCCGCGTCCCACTGCCAGGACCGCCACTACCTCTCCCCTGCACCTTCTGTGTCCCCTACCCTTGTCTGCCGGATCCTCGGTCCCCAGCCACCTCCCTGATGCCCACCCCTCCGCTTTCCCCGGTTCTAGTCCCCAACCAAACCCAAGGTGACCTCCCGCGCCCTCTCTTCCTCCCCCTCCTCCTGTGGCCTTTCCTCGGGCTCTAGAGTAACACGGATGCTCTTCCTGGGTAATTGTTATCATTTAAGGTGAGGACCATGTGGCTGTGTTAAAAATGCAACGGCTTCCCCATCCCCTTTAGAAGAGAAAGCAAAAACTCCCCAACTCCTGCAAAATGCCAGGGACTCTTCTCTGGGTCTTCCGCGCCCTCTTCTCCCTCATTTCTCCGCGGGAATCCGCTCGAGTTTACCTCTTAGTGCCCGCGTGCCTTACACTTTACCTGGCTTCCCCCACATTTTCTAACATTTTTGAGAGATATGGAGAGTTGGGAGAACGACAGGCGTCATTTCCTTTTCCTTTTTTTTTTTTTTTTTTTTTGGTGACACAGTCGTTGCTTGTGTGTGAGTTGTCTTTCTCTCCCAGCCCAAGTACCTTCTCTGCCCTTCAGACCTTTCTTTCTCTTCAGGAACTACTCACAGAAGCCTGGAACCTCGTACCTTTTTCAGCCAGCACTGAAAGTTGCAAATGGGTAGGGCGGGGGTGGGGAAGAAGGTAGTAGTCACTGGGGCTACCATACTGCCTTCCTCTCTCTCCTTGACCCCCATTTGCCTTCCCCTGTGCCCCAGTTGTTCCCGTAGCAGAAATGCCAACTTCCCATTTCCTGCTGCAACCCCTTTCCCTTGCTAATATTGATTCTTTAGCTGCTGTCAATACAGAGAAGGGAATAAAGGGAGAGGAGCTGCCCGAGATTATACACACACACGCCCCTGAGAAACTCATTAAATTCCTTCGGGCAGTTTCATGGCCTTGGGACTATTTATAAAGCTTTACTGGAAATGTTTCCAGTTCCAGGAAAGTTGAAATAGCGCAAAATTCACAAGTATCTGATTGACTTTTTTGTCTTTGGTTTCTTGGTATAAGAGAGGTTAGTTCAGTTGCTTGAGTTGCTGCCATAAATTTGATTTTTCTGTTTACAAAGGCTTTTTTTTTGATATTTCCTCAAAATTCCCATTGAAGGGTTTTGGCTTTGTTGCTTAATTTACTGTGGCGGGGACTGGTTGGCAGCAGGAAGTCAACATTTAGGTCTTTTAATTCTTTAAGGGTTGGTTGTTTACAACTAAAGATGAAATAAATTCAGTAAAATGCGTTTCTTCAGTAACCAGGGGATCCTAATAAACTTTGGGGAAAATATCTTTTCTTTCCCCTGTCCAATAGAAATGGAAATTTATGTAGGAATGCCAGCTTCAGCCTGTCTCCTTAGCAACGTGAGTCTTTTGCCTCTTTCCCACTGTGTCCTGAAATAATAGCCCCTGATTGTGTGAAGACTTTCCAGCTAGGTTAGAGAAACCAGCCCCAACTCCCATTTTCTTTTCAGGCCTGGATCCTGTTCTCTTGGCCAGGAATGTGGGGTATGGGGATAAGCCAGCTTGGGTTTGTTGAGCAGTTTGCAGTGCTTGCTAATCTCTCCTTAATTGCCTCCATACCCATTTATGTCAGCTTTCCCCCCATCTTCTCTAGGCCAGGAAGTAGGGAGACACCAGCTTAATGCAAAAGTGATGATAATGGGACTGGGCAAGGTACAAATCTGAGGCAGGCACGACTTCTGATGTTTTCTCTCAACCAGTTATTCTGCCGTCTTGCTGAAACTCGTACCCCAGCATTGACTTCTGTTTGGGTTCTTGAAAATCAGCTCTAGTTTCCTTTTGCTTCCAAAATAGTTTTTTTTAATTTATTTTTTATTGATTATGCCATTACATTTGCTCTATTCCCCCCTCCCTTCCCCTCCACCCTGCATACCCCTCCCCCACCATTTCCCCCTTTAGTTCATGAACATGTGTCTCAAATTCTTTAGATTCTGTATTTCCCCTACTATTCTTACCCTCCCCCTATCTATTTTCTATCTACTGTCTATACTACTTATTTTCTGTACCTTCTCCCCCCTTCCCCTCCTCCCACTCCCCTGTTGCTAACCCTCCCTGTGATCTTCATTTCTATGGTTCTGCTCCTGATCTAGCTATCCTCTTAGTTTGCTTTTGTTTTAGGTATGGTTCTTAATAACTGTGAGTTTGCTGTCCTTTCACTGTTCATCTTTTTTATCTTCTTTTTCTTAGGTAAGTCCCTTTAACATTTCATATAGTAAGGGCTTGGTGATGATGAACTCCTTGAATTTGACCTTATCTGAGAAGCACTTTATCTGTCCTTCCATTCTAAATGAAAGTTTTGCTGGGTAGAGCAATCTTGGTTGTAGATCTTTGGTTTTCATGACTTGGAATACCTCTGTCCAGCCCCTTCTTGCCTGTAAGGTCTCTTTTGAGAAATCAGCTGACAGTCTGATGGGAACTCCTTTGTAGGTGACTGTCCCCTTAGCTCTTGCTGCTTCTAGGATTCTCTCCTTCATTTTAATCTTGGCTAATGTAATTATGATGTGCCTTGGTGTGTTCCTTCCCGGGTCCAACTTCCTCGGGACTCTCCGAGCTTCCTGGATCTCTCAGAAGTCTATTTCCTTTGCCATCTTGGGGAAATTCTCCTTTATTATTTGTTCAAATAATTTTTCATCTGGTGGTTGTGCCTTTCCCCCTTCTGGTATCCCTATAATTCGGATGTTGGAACGTTTAAAGATGTCCTGGAGGTTCCCAAGCCTCTCCTCATTTTTCTGAATTCTTATTTCTTCATTCCTTTCTGCTTGATCATCTTTTTCTTCTGTCTGGTCCTCTCCCTTGATTTGAGTCCCAATTTTCTTTCCATCACTATTGGTATCTTTTGTATCAGCATTCATTTCAATTAATTTAGCTTCCATATGTTTCTCTAATTTGTGACTAAAATCCACCAGTTCTGTAAGGATCTTTATAACCAGTGTTTTGAACTGTGCATCTGAAAGACTGACTATTTCTTCATCACTTAGGTCTATCGGTTCTGGGGCTCTGAGTTGTCCTAGAGCCATTTTTGGTCTATTCGTGCTGTTAAGTGAGCGGAGCGAAGCCTTAGTTGTTTACCAGGACGGGGCGACCCAGGTCGCTGGTTTGTGACACTGTGTGTGGGGGCGGGGTCAGAGAGGGAGCAATGGCGTTCCTCTCCGCTAGCCCAGCGCATCCAGTCACTCAAACGCCTCGGGCTTGCTTATCCGATCCTAATTTTGTGAGCCTGCTGCACCGCGCGGTTTTCCCTTCTCACTGGTTTCTCCGCACGTAAATGCGCGCGACTGAGCGACCCACCGCGCCTATTCCCTGTGTGCTCCGGCAGCCAGCTCGCTGGCGATCAGCCCTCGGTTGCCTGCGCGCCCCGCGCACCGCCCTGGGAATTTTTTCTTGCTAACCTACTCTGCTTCTGGCCTTGCTCCTCGTACCGGTCCAGCCGAGTATCTAGTTGTCCTTTGGACTCCGTATTGTCGATTTTCCGTGTGGCTTGGTTGTGACTGCTGTTAAAAATAGTTGTTCTTAGATTTGGTTGTGCACAGAGGCGAGGTGGACCCTCCACCTACTTCTCCATCTTGGCGGAAGTCTCCCAAAATAGTTTATATGCTAGAAAAAGTATACTTCATAAGCAAATTGGGATAGGGTGGGGAGTAGAGATGGTATTTTTGAGGGTATTTGGGACAAGTTGTTGGCTTTCTTAATTTAGCAGTAGTTCACTCCTGCCTCCCCAGGGTGTTGGAAAGGGAATGCTATGGGAAATTGCTAACGCTCCTCTCTTTGCAAAATCAGTTTGCTTCAAAGGTTCTGTGGACTTGAAGCTTCTATCCACCAGTGTTTTGAAACGAAGGGGTCAGCTTGAATTGAAAACGAGTGGTGCTTTTCTAGCCTGTTCAAAGGGCCAGCAGCTTTTCTCAGTCTGTTTGCTGTGTAGTAGCAGAAAGCAGGGAAAGAAACGTATTCTTGAAGATTTTAAGAGATCCACTTTGTTGTTTCTCAAAACAAATTCTCTCTGGAAGAACCAGCAAGGGTAGTTTTACAGCAGGCCATTCACCAGGATTTTCAGGGCTTCATTAAAAACCTTTGTCTTAATTAGAATTAAACTGCCCAGAAGAGGCCAGCTTGTATTTAGAGAAGGGAAATTTCAGGAATGTTTCTACTGACCTGGACGACAATCTGTCCTACTTAGGCCCACTTCCTACAGCAACTTTCCCCATAGCCATTATTTTTAAAGCTGCATTTTAATGTTGGTAGCACTGTTGGTAGCATCGTGCGCTGCTTATAACCTGCTTTATGCTTCTAAGCCAAAGCAGAACTGTGCCTTTTGTGTCCTGGTGCATTGAAGGTTGCGTCAGCACTTCTAGTAGGAACCAGAAATCCTGGGGTCAGTCAGTCGTAATGCTTTTCTCCCATGTCCCAATTCAGTGTATGCAGGGGGCGGTCAGTCCAGGCGTTTATCTTAAAATGTTAGTTTTCCAAAAGAGACAAATGAGAAAATGACTATTTGACTGCTATTTGCAGTGGAAAGAAACAAACAAAAAATAAGAGTATGCTTGTTAGGAAGTTTAGAAGCCATAGTACTTCCATGGCTGCTGGCCATAGAATTTCTACGGGTAGTTTTCCCTACTACTGACTTTGCTTTTCATAAATACTTTTTTAAATGTATTTTTTAATTGATTATGCTGTTACAGTTGTTCTATTCCCCCCTTCATTCTCCTCCACCCTACACCCCCGTCCCCACCACTACCCCCCCTTTAGTTTATGACCATGTGTCTCAAGTTCTTTAGATTCTATATTTCCCATACTATTCTTGCCCCCCATCTATTTTCTATCTACTGTCTATGCTACTTATTTTCTGTACCTTCTCCCCCCTTCTCCTCCTCCCACTCCCCTGTTGCTAACCCTCCCTGAGATCTTCATTTCTATGTTTCCACTCCTGATCTAGCTGTCCTTTTAGTTTGCTTTTGTTTTAGGTGTCGTTGTTAATAACTGTGAGTTTGCTGTCCTTTCACTGTTCATATTTTTTTAACTTCTTTTTCTTAGATAAATCCCTTTAACATTTCATATAATAAGGGCTTGGTGATGATGAACTCCTTGAATTTGATCTTATCTGAGAAGCACTTTATCTGTCCTTCCATTCTAAATGAAAGTTTTGCTGGATAGAGCAATCTTGGTTGTAGGTCTTTGGATTTCATGACTTGGAATACCTCTTTCCACCTCTTCTTGCCTGTAAGGTCTCTTTTGAGAAATCAGCTGACAGTCTGATGGGGACTCCTTTGTAGGTGACTGTCCCCTTAGCTCTTGCTGCTTCTAGGATTCTCTTCTCCATTTTAATTTTGGCTAATGTAATGATGATGTGCCTTGGTGTGTTCCTTCTTGGGTCCAACTTCTTTGGGACTCTCTGAGCTTCCTGGATTTCCTGGAAGTCTATTTCCCTTTGCCAGCTTGGGGGAAATTCTCCTTTATTATTTGTTCAAATAAGTTTTCCACTGGTGGCTGTGCCTTTCCCCCTTCTGGTACCCCTATAATTTGGATGTTGGAGCGTTTAAAGATGTCCTGGAGGTTCCTAAGACTCTCCTCATTTTTTTGAATTCTTGCTTCTTGACTCTTTTCTGTTTGGCCATTATTTGCTTTCTTCTGGTCCACTCCATTGATTTGAGTCCTAGTTTCCTTTTCATTGCTATTGGTTTCCTGTGCAATTCCATTCATTTCAATTAGTTTCGCCTTCATATGTTTCTCTAATTTGTGGCTATAATCAACCAGTTCTGTGAGGATCCTGATCACCAGTGTTTTAAACTGTGCATTTGAGAGTTTTGCTATTTCTTCATCACTTAGATTTACAGGCTCTGGGGCTTTGAGATCTTCTTGAGCCATTTTTGGTCTGTTTGCGCCCGTTAACTCTGAGGAGTGGAGCCTTGGACTCCCAGGTCCCTGGGTTGTGACTCTGTATGTGGAGGCGGGGTCAGAGCGGGGAAATGGCGGCCCCCTCTACAGTTTCTTGCAGCTGGGTGAAGAGCAGAGCCTTAGGTTGTTCACCACGGGTGGGCCATTTAGGTCGCTGGATTATGATGCTGTTTGTGGAGGCGGGGTCAGAGCAGGGAAATGGTGGCGCCCTCTGCCGCCGCTTGCCACTGGGGCTGCTGGCTCTCATCCAATCTCCCACTCCCTCGCTTGTCTATCCACACAGGAATGCGCGACCACAGTCAACCTGCAACCCTGCTCCCTCACTGTTTCCCCGTGATTGCTTGCTGAGTTGCCCACCAGGTCCAACCCTGCGCCTGGATTCTGCGGGCCTGAGTCCGTCTGACCGAGTTTTCCTGTGCTATTCTGCTCTACCAGCTGCTGGTTTCGCCATTCTAACCGGTCAGGCTGAAGAATTTGTTGTTAACAGACTTCCGAAAAGTTCAATTTTCTGTGTTCTGGCTGTGTTTTCTGTTGCTATTATTTAGTTGTCTCTAAACTTGGTTGTGTGAGGAAGCATGGTATCTCCACCTATGCCTCCATCTTGGCGGAAGTTCATAAATACTTTTTAAAGCATATTTTATTTAATTATTGTTCAAGTACAGTTTTCTGTCTTTTACTCTCAACCCAGCCCACTCCCCCAGTGCTCCCCACATCTCTCCATTTCTACCCCCCTTAGTTGTTGTCCATGTGTCCTTCATACTAGTTCCTGTGAATCCTTCCTCTATTTCCCCTGAAATTCTCTTCCCTCTCCCCTCTGGTCCCTGTCAGCCTGTTCTGTATTTCAATGTCTTTGGTCATATTTTGCTTTCTTGTTTGTTTTGTTGTTTAGGTTCCTGTTAAAGGTGAGATCATGTGGTATTTGTCTTTCACTGCCTGGCTTATGTCACTCAGCATAATGCTTTCCAGTTCCATCCATGTTGTTGCAAAGGGTAGTAGCTACTTCTTTCTTTCTGCTGCATAAAATTTCATAAAATGGTATAAAAGTAGCCTCTTCAACAAATGGTGTTGGGAGAACTGGATAGCTACATGCAAAAAAATGAAACTTAAGCACTAACTTACACCATACACCAAAATAAATTTAAGGTGGATAAAAGACTTAAATATAAGCCGTGACACCATTAAAATCCTAGAGGAGAACATTGGCAAGAAAATCTCGATATTTCACGAAGCTACATTTTTACTGATATGTCCCCTAGAGCAAGGGACATAAAGGAAAGAATAAACAAATGGGATCTCATCAAAATAAAAAGCTTCTGCATGGCTAAAGAAAACAGTATTAAGATAAAAAGAGAACCAACTAAATGGGAAAACATATTTGCCAATGATACCTCAGACAAAGGTTTATTTCTCCAAAATATGCAAAGAACTCACACTACTCCACTCTAAGAAGATAAGCAACCCAATTAGAAAATAGGCAAAGGACTTGAACAGACAATTCTCCAAGAAGGACATACAGAGGATCCAGAGACACATGAAAAAATGTTCAATATTGCTAGCTATCAGAGAGATGCAAATTAAAACCACTTTATGCTGGTCAGAATGGCCATCATAAACAAAGCAACAAACAACAAATGTTGGAGAGGTTGTAGGGGAAAAGGGACCTCAGTTCACTGTTGGTGGGATTGCAGACTGGTACAACCATTATGGAAAACAGTATGGAATTTTCTCAGAAAACTGAAAATGAATATGCCTTTTGACCCAGCAATTCTACTGTTAGGAGTATATCCTAAGAACCCTGAAACACCAATCCAAAAAAACCCATGCACCTCAATGTTCATAGCAGCACAATTTACAATAGCCCAGTGCTGGAAGCAACCTAGGTGCCCATCAGTAAATGAATGGATCCAAAAATGATGGTACATTTACACAATGGAATTCATAAATCCTTTTAATTCATGTTCAGTCTTATTTTTTAAATGATAGTAATGTTTTAGACTTTTGCTTAGTGACATTTAGGTGTGATAACTTTTTTTTTTTAACTTTTTTAAAGAATATATTTGTTAGGGTTTCACAGCCATAGCAATTACAGGAGAACCCTTCATGCAAATAGGATTACTCAAGTGTTTACATTCTGCTGCCCTGAACTTAACATCAAATGTGCTGAGTAACCTCTGGGGTGATTTTACATTTATTCTGTAAGATTTGTAAATATGGAGCTATTTCATATAAAGCGGATTGCTTTTTTTAATGTTTGTGTGACTTATTGACTAACGAAAAGCAAGGACGTACAGATGGCCAAATGAAACAAATTTACTGAATAATTTTGCGTTGGGATGTAACAAGTGTGTTCATCCGTGTTTTCCATCCACAAAATACCTGATCAAGTAGTTAGTGCCTTTTCAAGGAATATTGTTAACATCATTCCTGAACTGTCCTAAAAATAGCTGCATTTGTAACATGAGTCACTGGCAGTTTTGAAATGGCAGTGTGCCGTATGCTAATAACAGGTGAATATTATTATTTTTAGTTGACAAGAGGTTCTTTGAAGAGTGATTTCTATGTAGCTCCTTTTTTAAGTGGTACTACAAAAATCCACTTTAAAAGGCATTATAAGAAAACCTTTCTTGGCTGGTAGTTTAAAATAAACTGAACTGCCTAAACACCTGAAAATCTTAGAAAATCTGAGACAAAGTAATTCTGAGTTCATCTGTGCATATTTTAAACCCATACCTGAATTGAGAAACGGCATTTCATTGGGAAAGTTCATAGCACAGTTTGCTCCAGGGAAGGTTCACCTCGTTGCTTAAAATGAGTTGATATTGATGCAAGTTTACAAATAGCTCAGCAAGCCTGAAAGTCATATCAGTTATACCCTCTTCTGGCTTCCTGTGAAGGGACGTAAGTAGAACAAATGCTGTGTGTGTTTCTCTTAACTTACACAGCTTAGATGGGTGGGAAAATTATACAAAGAGTAGCAATTAGCACCAAAACTTTCTCAATAAACCAGAGAAAACCAAGTATAACTTATTTCAAGATCTTCATGATGATTTTTTCACAGCTTCTAAGATTGTCAAGTTTCCTAAATTGACTTTTACAAAGGACATTTTAATTTGTGGGCAGATATGATTCCTCTTTAGCTCACATTTACAGAATGATTGTAATCTCCAGGGAGCTGTTTAGATCAATCCTTGTCAGCTAAGAGATTTGAAGGGTGTGTGAGAAACCCGGCCTTTTGTAAAACATTTCAAAACAAACATGTA
Organism: Artibeus jamaicensis; assembly: GCF_021234435.1. NCBI lineage: Eukaryota > Metazoa > Chordata > Mammalia > Chiroptera > Phyllostomidae > Artibeus > Artibeus jamaicensis. The sequence goes on along the minus strand of NW_026522028.1, from coordinate 154,689 downwards.
TGTCTTAAGCAACAGATTTTGCCTGCTGTCAGGAATACACTTTAGGAATTTCTTTCAAGTTTCTGTTTAATAGTAAAGCCACTTAGCAAGACCCTAGATACACATCTGGTGCTACTAGATATATTAGTGAAAAGGATTATCGTGCTTCAGAATAAATCCCTGGAATACATTACCTAAACACCGCAGTAAACTTCTGCGTGAACTACGCTAGATTATAACATAGTCCTCTAGGACGGTAGAGGAGCCTTGTGAATGCATGAGGCTTTGGATTCAAAATGCCCTGAAACTGGCCACTTATACCAGTCATGTGACCTCACACAAGTTAACTCTTCAGATGGTTTCTTATGAAGATTAAATATACAAAAGCGCATGCTCATTAAGGTTGTATCTCTTATTATATATTTGGAAAACAAGACCAAAGTGATTTTTTTCAATAATCGAGGACTCTTTCCCCCTTAAATGGCACACTTTCTTTGCATTGAACAATGAAGTACACTGTTAGTTTCAAATTCAACTTTTGATATGCGTTACCTAGCATTTAACAGTGCTCATGGCTTTGACAGATCATGAGTACAAATAAAAGCTACTTTTTATTCACCACTGATAAGGGCCAGGGCCAGACACGTTGAGTATTCCCAATGTCACAATAAACTTGCAAAGTAGCAAATGTTATCCCTACATACTTTTGAAGAGACCAGGGGTTTTTGTAAGTTTACTAGGTTCTCAATCAGTGGTAAAGACGGGATTTATCCAGGAGTTCTAGTTATTAATTCTGGGAAACAAACCACCACAAAGTTAGTAGTGTAAAATAACAATTATTTCATTGCGCTCATGTCTTCTGTGGGTCAGGAATTCAGAGAGGACATAAGGGCTTGTCTCTGCTCCAGGATGTGTGGGGCCATAGCCAGGGGTGACTTGAATGTCTAGCGACTGGAACGCCTGGAAGTACAGGATCCTCTTCCAAATGGTTTGACTGGGTTTGGCACCTGGGTGGGAATGGCTGGGAGACTGGATAAGCTGGGACTGGCCCTGCTAGCATGGTGGTCTCAGGGTGGTTGGATTTCTTACAGGATGAGTGGTTTTCTCCAGAGCCAGGGTCCTAAGAGAAACAGGCTGTGTCTGAACTAGCCTGGAAAATCACAGAGGAGTCGTATAGCCAGCCCGGATTCCAGAGGAGGACAGACAATTGGACTCCACCTCGTGATGGATCAGTGACACTGCCACATTGTAGATAAGCATGCACACTAGGAGACGCCTTTGGGCCACATTTATAGCATGCATTTTGACACTGGAATCTAGCTGCAAATCTGCTTTCTTACACTATTGCCTCCAAAGAACAAAGACAACTAACTCCATAGCTTCTTTCTTTAAGGACTTGGAATAGATTATATAAATAATGTTTGGCTAGGGCAAAAACTACCCTCAACGGACACAAGGCTTTAATGATTGGTCACTTATAAGCAGTTACTTTGGATTTGGAATAAAATGAACTAAAAAACCTAATCTGTCCACGAATAACTTTTTTCTCTCACCTTTGACTGGCAGACTCAAATGACTAAGGATGAAACTGATTAAGAATCTGGACTGTAATCTGCTGCTTCATATTGCTTGATAAAATTTTAGTATTTTTAAAAAGTTTTGGGAGCCTGATGAGATGCTTTGTACACAAATGCTAAAACATTAAAATTCCAGACAGGAGCCAAGTCTTGTAGCTCTAGAGAGAATTGGAGTTACAGAGTAGTTTTTTGTTCACTTAAAAAAGTACAATAATTCTTTACCTGATAACTGCCCATATAGTGAATTGCAGAATTATAGCACGTTTGGAACAGAAAAGATTTTAAAAATAGCCCTGCCTGCCCAATCTGATTTATTGCATGGATTAAGAAAACTGAGGCAAGGCACAAGGTTGGTAGATTGTATTTTGTCACAGTATTTTTGCAGGGTGAGTTTTCAAAAATTTCCTGTAATATTTCAGAAAATTACCTCTTAGTGTTTGAAGGATTGTTGAATACTGTCATATATGGAATTTTAGATGACGAGGTTAAGGCCTACACGTGAAATAGATGTCCACTTTTTAGAATGTTATCATCCAAAATTTGATTTCACATAGAATTGTGAGTCTTCAAATAGACTCATAAATCGATAAGCTAGTTAAGTTTTAGATATTTATAATCATCAAATTTACATTGTTACCATTGCTAGTCTTAGAAGTCAACAAAGATTTTTATATTTAGTTTTCTCTATGATAGAGTATTTTAACACAATTGCTTAATTATAAATTGAAAAATAATTCCAAAAGTACATGGGAGCCAGCCATGTAAGCTTCTTATTACATGGATTAAATGAATATAAATGTTATTAGGTCAACTTATTGTTGCATTCTGGCTTTATTTTTAAAAAGATATTTATTGATCCACTCATTTACTGATGGGCACTTAGGTTGCTTCCAGCACTTGGGTATTGTAAATAACAGTGCTATAAACATTGGGATGCATAGGTTCTTTTGAATTGGTATTTCAGGATTCTTAGGGTATAATCCCAGCAGTGGAATTGCTGGGTCAAAACACAGTTCCATTTTTAGTTTTCTGAGGAAATTCCATACTGCTTTCCAAAGTGTCTACACCAGTCTGCATTCCCATCAATACTGTACTAGTGTTCCCTTTTCTACACATCCTCTCTAACACTTGTTTGTTGCTTTGTTTATGATGGCCATTCTGACCAGCGTAAAGTGGTATCTCATTGTGGTTTTCATTTGCATTTCTCTAATGGCTAGTGATGCTGAGCATCTTTTCATATGTCTCTGGGCCCTCTGTGTGTCCTCCTTGGAGAAGTATCTGTTCAAGTCCATTGCCCATTTTTTTATTGGGTTGTCTTCTTGGCATGGAATTGTGTTGTGAGTTCTTTATATATTTTAGAGATCAAACCCTTGTCCGAGGTATCATTTGCAAATATATTTTCCCATTCAGTTGGTTCCTTTTCATTTTGCTGTTATTCTTTTAGCCATGCAGAAGCTTTTTATTTTGATGAGATCCCATTTGTTTATTCTTTCCTTTATGTCACTTGCTGTAGGGGACATATAGGTAAAAATATTGCTGTGTGGAATAGCTGAGATTTTCCTCCCTGTGTTCTCCTCTAGGACTTTTATGGTGTTGCAACTTATATTTAAGTCTTTTGTCCATGTTGAGTTTATTTTTGTATATGGTGTAAGTTGATGGTCAAGTTTCATTTTTTTTCATGTAGCTGTCCAGTTCTCCCAACACCATTTGTTGAACAGGCTGTTTTTATTCAATGTTATGTTTCTGCCCCCTTTGTCGAATCTTAATTGACTGTAGAGATTTGGGTTTATTTCTGGGCTCTCTGTTGTGTTCCATTGGTCTATGTGCCTGTTCTTATGCCAGTACCAGGATGTTTTGATTACAGTGGCCTTGTAATACAGTTTGATATCAATTATTTTGATCCCTCCTACTTTGTTCTTCTTTTTCAAAACTGCTGCAGCTATTCAGGGTCATTTATGTTTCCATATAAATTTCTGATATGTTTGTTCTATATCTGTGAAATATGCCATTAGTATTTTAATAGGGATCACGTTCAATCTATAAATTGCTTTGGGTACTACAGACATTTTGATGATGTTAATTTTTCCATTCTGTGAACACAGTACATGCTTCCATTTATTTGTTTCTTCTTTAGTAGCCAAGTGCTGGAAGCCACCTAAGTGCCCATCAGTAAATTAATGGATCAAAAAATTACGATACATTTACATGATGGAATATTATGCAGCAGAAAGAAAGAATGTGCTCCTACCCTTCATGACAACATGGATGCCAGGCGGTGAAAGACAAATATCATGTGATCTCATCTATAAGTGGAACCTAATCAACAAAACAAACAAGTAAGCAAAATACAACCAGAGACATTGAAATTAAGAATAAATGGTCAGTAACCAGAGGGGGGGTAGGAGGAGATAATCAGGGGGAAAGTGAAGAGGGTCATCAAGGAACATATATAAAGGACACATGAACAAAGCCAAAGGTGGGTAGGATCAAGGATGGGAGGTGGTCATTACTGGGGTGGGTGAGTGGTGCAGGGAAAGTGGAGACAACTGCACTTAAACAATTATAAATAAATAAATAAAATATTGGAAATAGGTATCTATTTATCAAAAGAGACTGATTTTTCCCTAAGCAGAATTTCACCCTCACATGTCACAGCCACTGACATTTAAATCTTTACCAGTCTTGACAAAGTGCCGGATCATCTCCCGTGAGAATTAGACAAGGACACCTTTTTTTACCCCTATTGTTCCTATATTTGTGTGGGATTTTGAGATACTAGTAGATGATCAATTTTTTCTTCTATTTCAGTCTTGCCTTTGGCACCAAAGACTCCCATTAAGAAAACAAAACAAAAATCCTATAAAAATGTGGCATCGTGGTTCTCACAGAACAAGGGAAAGTTACCAGGAGACTGTTTTTGTCTCTACCAGGTTATTAACTTATGAGGTTTAAAGTGATCGTTTAATGAGCCATGTTTCAAGGTGATGTCACAAATACTGATTCTGTCTTTTCAAAATGTTTATTTGGCAAAAAGATGTTAAAAAATAGAAGTTGGGACCTCTGGGTCCTATTTATGCATAGAAAGGAGCACCCACAAAAGAACTTAAATTTCCATCAAAGAGGATGTTATTGCTATCATGTTTTAAGGTCCCTAAACCAAATGTTCATCAAAATCCTGCCATGCTTCATTGTGAATGCAACCTGGAGTCTATTCCTAGCACCATTAGGTGACTTACACAGAGGTAAAAATGACCTCTGTCCTCTTACCTGTCTTCTCACATGTACCCAAGGAGTTACCTTCACTAAAACATACTCATTGGTTTCCTAGCAGGGAGTAGGTGTGAAACTGGTCTAAAATCAGCCAGTCAGAATGCCAGGCACTGGGCTCCTAGATGGTGAGGATAAAGTGATGAATGAAATAATTTCTTTGGAACAAATTGATGAAACAATCAAAACGTGCCAAGTTCTGTAAAGGAGGAAATGTAAGATGGACTTCTGTAGGAGAATAGAAGGGATCTCAGTTAAGAAGTTTGCTAACAGGGAACTGGTGGGCAAGCACTAGATTGCCAGGGGTTTCTCTCCATATTTTTTAAAAATATATTTTATTAACTATGCCATTACAGTTGTTCTATTTCCCCCTTCATTCCCCACCACTCTGCACACCCCTCCCCCACCATTCTCCTCCCATTAGTTTATGACCACGTGTCTCAAGTTCTTTACATTCTATATTTCCCATACTATTCTTGCCCTCCCCATCTATTTTCTACCTACCATCTATGCTACTTATTTTCTGTACCTTCTCCCTCCTTCTCCTTCTCCCACTCCCCTGTTGCTAACCCTCCATGTGATCTTCATTTCTATAGTTCTGCTCGTGGTCTAGCTGTCCTCTTAGTTTGCCTTTGTTTTAGGTGTGGTTGTTAATAACTGTGAGTTTGCTGTCCTTTCACTGTTCATATTTTTTATCTTCTTTTTCTTAGATAAGTCCCTTTAACATTTCATATAATAAGGGCTTGGTGATGATGAACTCCTCCTCAAATTTTATCTTATCTGAGAAGCACTTTATCTGTCCTACCATTATAAATGAAAGCTTTGCTGGATAGAGTGATCTTGGTTGTAGGTCTTTGGATTTCATGACTTGGAATACTTCTTTCCAGCCCCTTCTTGCCTGCAAGGTCTCCTTTAAGAAATCCACTGACAGTCTGATGGGGACTCCTTTGTAGGTGACTGTCCCCTTATCTCTTGCTGCTTCTAGGATTCTCCCCTCCATTTTAATCTTGGCTAATGTAATGATGATGTGCCTTGGTGTGTTCCTTCTTGGGTCCAACTTCTTTGGGACTCTCTGAGCTTCCTGGACTTCCTGGAAGGCTATTTCTTTTGCCAAATTGGGGAAGTTCTCCTTTATTATTTGTTCAAATAAGTTTTCCACTCGTGGCTGTTCCTCTTCCCCTTCTGGTACCCCTATAACTCGGATGTTGGAACGTTTACAGATGTCCTGGAGGGTCCTAAGCCTCTCCTCATTTTTTTGAATTCTTGTTTCTTTATATTTTTCTGTTTGGTCATTTGTTTTCCTCTTTCTGGTTCACTCCTTTGATTTGAGTCCCAGTTTCCTTTCCATTACTATTGGTTTCCTGTGTATTTTCATTCATTTCAATTACTTTAGCCTTCATATGTTCCTCTAATTTGTGCCTATAATCAACCAGTTCTGTGAGCATCCTGATCACCAGTGTTTTGAACTGTGCATCTGAAAGTTTGGCTTTCTTCATTGCTTAGATTTATTGGCTCTGGGGCTCTGAGTTGCTCTTGAGTCATGTTTTGACCTGTTCATGCCTGTTGCATATGAGGAGCGGAGCCTTAGGTGTTCACCAGGGCAGGGCCACCCAGGTCGCTGGTTTGTGACTCTGTATGTGGGGGCGGGTCAGAGAGAGGCCACCCAGGTCGCTGGTTTGTGATGCTGTAGGTGGGGGTGGGGTCAGAGAGGGACAATGGCAGTTCCCTCTGCTGCTTCCTGCCACTGGGGCCTGCATGGTCTGTCTCACTGCTAGCTCCTTCGCTGGTTTATCTGCATGAGAATGTGTGACCGCGATCAGCCCTCAGTGGGTCCACCCACTTCTCCACACCTGGGATCTGCCCACAGCGGCTGGCGCACCTGGGTTGCTCACTTGGGTAGGTCCAGTGGATCTTTCCTGCCCGACCCCACTCTGCTGCTGGCTCTGCCCCTCTTACCAGTTTGCCTGAAGGATTCGTTGTTGTCAGACTTCCTTGTGGTTCAATTTTCTGTGGTTTGGCTGCGTTTTTGTTGCTAAAACTTTGTTGTTTTTAAACTTAGTTGTACGAGAAGGTGCAGTGCTTCCACCTACGCCTCCATCTTGGTGGAAGTCCCCTCCATATTTATTTACTAAGGGGGCGTTTCAATACTGATCATGGGTGACTGTCTGGCTGATCTTTTCTTGGGTTATTATTAGCTACCATAAACCCCTGAAAAGCTTTTTAGTTGCTTAGAGGAAGGTCACCCCAGTTAGTCCTAGTGTGGGTTTCCTTCTTCCTGGTTTTCCAAGTAGCCAAGTTCTCCAGATTGTAACATTCCTGGGTTTTACCCAAAGAATGGAGAAGGAACAATGTTCAGTGTAACAAACTCATCACAACTTTATAGAAGTGCTATAGTTAGAGATTCCTATTGAGAAATACCTGTGTCCATTAGAGATATCAGTTATCACCAAATGCTGATGAAAGCTTTTTAACATAGTATATGGTAAGGAACTGCAGTTATTAGCAGTGATGTTGTCTTTCCATTTTTCTTAAAACTGAAACATGCTTTAATAGCAACGCTGTTTGCTAAGCACTATATACAATGGTTTTATTTTTGTGGAAAAGAAATGCCCTATTTTATGGTATTTAGATGATAAATTGCATTTCCACCAAATTTCTAAGCTAGAATTCAGTGAAGCAGCTAAAATGCCCCTTTATTTGTTAGTGAAAAAAGGATGCATATTCTTCTAACATCAACACAAAGCAACTCAAAAGACTTGAACAAAACTGTCGTGGATTGAAAATTAGTAACCTATCTGACACTTAGAGGCAGCCAGAATTTTCCAAAATTTTAGCTAAATTGATCTTCACTTTGGTCATTAGAGTTTGTTGCATCACTAATTTGGATGGTTACCTTGGGTCATTTATGTGCTTAAAATCAGGCTGGTACTGTAGTTTTTAAGTCCATAAATGGCCTAAAGAGCAGGGTTCTGAGTTGTATCGCTTCCAGGCCTGGCTGGTGTGGCTCAGTGGGTTGAGTGTTGGCCTGTGAACCGAAAGGTCATCAGTTCAGTTCCCAGTCAGGGTACATGTCTGGGTTGCAGGCCAGGTGCCCAGTAGGGGGTGTTGAGCGAGGCAATGATCACGTTTCTCTCCCTCTCTTTTCCCCCCCCTCCCCCCCCGCCAGAAATGAGTAAATAAAATCTGTAAAAATGTTTGTATTGTGGGCCCTGGCTGGTGTAGCTCAGTGGATTGAGCACGGGTCTGCGAACCAGACAATCGCGCTTCAATTCCCAGTCAGGGCACATACCGGGGTTGCAGGCCGGTTCCCTGCAGGCCAGTTCCCAGCGGGGGACGCATGAAAGGCAACTATACATTGATGTTTCTCTCTCTCCTTCCCTTCCCCTCTAAAGATAAATAAATAAAATCTATAAAAAAATTTTAAAAATGTTTGTATTGTTTCCAATCTGATTACGATGTGTATGTACAATAGGTGCTCCTCTCATGCAGCACTTTCCTTGGTGCAGCACAGCACACACCTGTCTACACTGTTTTTCGTTTTATAAAGGACAGCACTGTTTGCCTGAAATATTTGTTTGCACGTGAAGAGTGTTAGTTTTGCTATTAGTTGTTTGAAAAAGAGGTAGTCCTTTTCGTGATTGAAATTAGACTCTATGTTCTTTTTGCTGCCGTTGTTTGTGTCTCCATCTCATGGAGTACTGGAAAACTCACCCCACACTGACGGATTTAGGTCAAAAGGCAGTGGAGCCAAGAAAACACTTTCAGCTCCCTCAATAATGGCTTTGGTGACCCAGTTCCTTTGCCACATGCAGACTAAGTCTAAGAAGTTAAATATATCATTTGATACCTCCGGAAATGTTTTGGTGTTGATCCTGCACAAAATAACAGCACCATTTTGGGTCATTCTCCACATACAGGGACATGGCCTTACTCTCCAAACTCAGAGTATGCAGTATTAACCTCAAAATAAATTCTTACATTACACTTGATGAAAATAATTGGATGCCATAACCTCTGACAATAGAAGCTAGCTGGGAAAAAGACACAGTTTTTGCTGAAGAGATGGATTTCCTTGGGAAATGTGAGTTTGAAATATTATTCTGTCACTGAGCTTGTTTTCCTCAAACAAAGATAAGCCATCCCAGTACTTCCAGTTTCTGACAACAAAATAGAATCAGCAATACTGAATTTGCTTCCTGAGTTCTCACCAGTACAACTAAAATAAATTCAAATGTTTTGCTAAAATGGTCCTCCCCATGAATACAGGTATTTAGAACGGAACACTTGCTGGGCGGTGAGTGAAGTGACCCGGCTCATGTGGGTGAATTAGAGAGAACCTGTGGGTGACCTGTGAGGTGGCGTCGGGAGGATGGTAGAATAGTGAATGAGTTTGCTTTTGTTCTTTAAATAGGGATGGCAGAGCCTTTTTAAAAGTTTTTTAAAATTTTAGTTTTAGAGAGAGGGGAAGGGATGGAGAAAGAAATATTCATGTGTGAGAGAAACATTGATTGGTTATCTCTCCCACACCCTTAACTGGGGGCCTGGCTACAACCCAAGCATGTGCCCTGACTGGGAATCGAACTAGTAACCTTTCTGTTTACAGGCCAGAGCTCAATCCACTGAGCCACACCAGCCAGGGCTAGTGAATGAGTTTGATTGATTGCAATCGTGGATGTCATTTGGGTTCATATAATTTTCTTTTGGAGAATTCAGAAGCGAAAATATAAGTGTCTGGAAAATTTGAATGTAATTACGAACATTTTTAAAAATCAGTATTTTCATTTGTGCTGAGAATTACAGTAAAGTGAGAATCACTCATTAAAACATTAGAGTACATTTAGGGAAATATTACCCCACCTAAACTGGGAGTTGAATTTTAAGGTTAAAAATCTGTTTCTTCCAGTCAGGGCACATGCCTGGGTTGCAGGCCAGTTCCCATCAGGGGACACAAGAGAGGCAACTGTACATTGATATTCCTCTCCCTCTCTCCTTCCCTTCCCCTCTAAAGATAAATCAATACAATCTTTTTAAAGATCTGTTTCTTTATTGCTTTTTAATTATTCCCAATTTCCTAGAAGAAGTGGTAGTTGTGTGATTAGGGATTTACATACAGGAGAACTAATCCCATCTTATAAACAATACCTACAGAGATCAGTGTTAGCTAGTGTTTGACAAGTTAAAGGTTTTGAAATGAGGTGGATTGAAGAAAGCTTTAGGTACTGGCCGTGGTACATCAACCTTGGCTCAAAAGTATGGAAAATGTATTCTCATTAAGATTTTGCCTTTCCTGAAAATCAGAAGTAAGTTTTCACCATGAACTCCCTAAGGGAATGGGAATTCTCTGATTCCACAGTTACAGTGTGGCCCGTAACGTGGTGGCAATTTCAGAACTGTGTTGTGTTAGACTGTAAAATAAGCCAGCACAATTCTGCAGAACACTAAAGCACGACTTTGAGGATGGAACGCAGAGAGGGCTTTGATCAACAAAGGGCCTTGCTAGGCTCCTCCCTGTCTGTCACAACTGATTCATGTCAAACTATAGCTGTCTGTGATGATTGCTCACTTCCTGAGGCAGGTCCTCCCTCTACATTCTTGTAGGCACTTAGGGGGAACATCAGCATGCATGTCTTCCTCAGTCTTTTGTTTCTTCAAAATAACCAGCTTAAATAATCACTATCCCCCAAATTGTGTTTTTGTGGTGGCAGACTCTGCTCCCCCACATTACAACACAAGGACTGCCCAATTTCCTGTGACTACAGGGCAAAGGATAACGTTACATATTTATAGACATTCAGTATAAAGTAAATATATATTCATTCCTGTTCTCTCCCCCCCCCCTTTTTTTTCTGTTAGAAAGCACTAGTGGGGAAGTACACACTTAACTTGGGCCTTGGCTTCTGTAGGTGCAGTTCTCATAGGCCTCCATGTGTCACTGGTTCATGGAGCCAAAATTCTCTGAAGTGGAACCTGACATATACTATGACAGCCTCTTTTCCGGTTGATTTCCAGATCCAAAGCATTCCTCCCAGTACCCCCCTGAGCCCTCACAGGTTTATGGACCAAAGATATACATTACTTCCTCAAACTAATTATCACTTGTTCGCTGAGATCTTAGAAACCAGACTCAGATTTCATATCAGCTGGCCTGGCATTGAACAATGACCAGCTTTAATTGTGCACAGCAATGCAATTTGTAAAACACCACCACAGCCATTCTGCAGAGCTGCTTTCTGGTCACTGCTCCACTTCACCATTAGTATATCATTTGTACAAAAGTGTAAAATTAATGCAGAGTAATAAATCTCTCTAAGGACTGAACAGTTCACCTAACTTAACCTTAAAATAACCCAAAAAACTAAGCAAACAACTAGAACTGGAACAGAGCCACAGAAATGGAGATCACAGGGATGGGTTATCAGTAGGGAGGGGGAATAAGAAGCATAATTGGTAGGTACAAAATGGACAGGGCGAGGTTAAGAATTGTATAGGAAATGGAGAAGCCAGAGAACTCATATGTACGAGTCATGGACATGAACTAAGGCAGGGGGATGCTTCAAGGAATGTGGGTACCAGACAGAGAGGTAAAAGGGAAAAATGGGACAACTCTAATAGTATAATCAATAAAATATACTTAATAAAAATGAAATAAAATCATATTCATGAAGTGCAAAATTAATTGCATTTGAACAGGTATGTGAGGTTATTTGAGGTTGCTGGTTAGTTTTACTCACATCTATTTTGCACACTAGGTTTTTGGGACCTGAAGCTCCCTTGCTGTTTTGCACCTGTGTTACATGATATGGAAACACTTTCACAGAGCATTTATTTGAATAAGTGAAACATTTTAAACATATTTAATTGCTAGTTATGATAAAGCAATAGAACTAACATTTCTGCTATAATATTTTTTCCAGTGGAAAAGTTTTATTAAAAAAATAATGGTACAAATAAGTTTTTGGTTTGACAGCAACAAAGGCTCATTTTCTCCCATCCCTCCCCATGTTGGTAAACAAACGCTTGCCGGGCCAACTTTATTAAAGGAAGAAAAAGTTCATCCCCATGATGCCTGACCACAGTCTGCCCAGGAGTACCCAACTAAGTATTTCCTGATTCCCCCAACTGGGGCCAGGGGTGCTAAGCAGCACCTAGTTTTACAGTTGAGTGGAGTTGGGAGGAGATTTGCATAGAGTTGGGGTGGAGACTGAGGTGGTGGTAGTGTCAGGAAAGGAGGGTCCACATTCCATGAGGGCTTGGCTAAACCCCCAGCTTGATTCTGTCTCAAGTGAGAAAGCACTTGGCTATAAATATAAACACTGATTGAGGACTAGAGGGTGGGGCATGACAACTACTGCCCAGGTTCTGTGGGATGTGGGGCTGGACTCAGCATCATAGGACCTGGAAGTCCATGTCCACGCAGAGTGAACTCTAGGAAGATCTGCTCAGACACACAGGAAGCCTGCTTTTCTCCTGCCCTCGCACCCCATGAAATATCAAAGGTCAGTACCTCAGCTCTCCCCACCCCCATTAGCACCCATGTGTCTCAGGAGCCTTAAGTTGCCTCCTGCCATCCAACACGTACCCCAGGGCCCTACAACTTGTCTTGCATCTTGTCACCCTTGGGCTGGACCAGCTGCACAATGAACAGTAGGGAGCCAGTTTGGGAGTCTCAACCCAGGAAAATAAAGGGGTGGTCAGCGGAGAAAAGCTTGGGTCTATGCAGCTCCTCATGCCCATAGATGTCCTGGTCAAAGGGGTTGCCCTCTGCATCCCACTTGAAGGCAATGACATGGAACACACTGGCCAGGTACAGGTCCTTTTTGCCTGATATTAGTGACAGATCTGTCTTGTTCTTGTTGATGGCCTCGGTCAGACCCAGGCCAGTCAGGTGTTTCTGCAGGTCAAGGGTCACCTCCAGCACACCCTTGGGCAGGGAGATGGCAACAGCCCTCTTTTGTGTCTTGCCCATCCAGATCTTCAGCTGCTCTTTGGTCAGCATCTTTTCAAGGCACTCAAGACGCTCCACATGGTGGGGCATAATAATGATGAAGCTGAAGAGCTTGTGGGCCAGGGGCATCTCCACGATTTGCAACTTCTGTTTCTCACCGTCATAGTAGTTCTAGAGGACTGCCGGGTGCACCATTGTGACAAACAATCTTTGGTGCAATCCCAGTAAAGGAGATAACAATTTCATTAGTGAATGAAACTAAATTTATTTTTACTCTGCACAATTTTTTGAGATTCATCCCATGTTGTAGCTGACATAACAAAATCTTTTAGTCAGTAAATCTTTTAGTTATGGCTTTATTTTTTCAGAAATAATTGATATGAGTATAATATTCACAATGTTATAGAAATGTGAGACTATGTGAATATTCATTTCATAGTTGGTAAAATACATAAAATATTGATGAACCCAAGCAGAAGCTCATTTAGAAATTTTTATTAGCATTAGGCATTAAATTTACAGATGTTGTAGAATCAAAGTTGTACACACACCATGAGACATTCATCATGAATTCTGATGGATGTTAATGAGAAAGAAAATAGCTAAGTAAGTAGTAAATAATAAGTAGTAGTAAATATATTTTTATGTATTTTACAATCTTTATACTATTTTTAAAATTGCTTCTGCTTAAAATTCTTTAGTAGATTTTTAATGATAAAAATCTTATATATTTACCCATGTAATGATCAATTCCATTATTCTTCACTCCTTTGTATAGATCAATATTTCCATCTGGTATCATTTTCCTTTAGAGAGAAGTAAAATGTACTGCACTATATTACATGTTCACCAGTGATGAATTTGTTCTTCGCTTATGTGTCTAAATTTTTTTTCATTTTGACTTGGTTTTCTTAAAAGTTTTCTTTACTTAGAGAGGGGAAGGGAGGGAGAAAGAGAGGAAGAGAAACATTGATGGTGCAAGAGAAACATTGATCAGTTGCCTTTCATATGCACTCCAACATGGGGCCAAACCCTCAGCCAAATATGTGCCCTGGCTGGGAATTGAACCAGTGACCTTTCACTTTGTGGGTCGATGCTCAACCAACTCAGCCACACCTATCAGGGCTTTGCCTTGGTTTTTAAAAGAATTTTTTAAAGATGTTTTCTCTGTGTATGGAAGTCTGGAGTGACTTTTTTTCTTGAAGTACTTTGGATGGCTCCACCGTTTTTTCACTTACTTTGTTTTAGGTGAGAAGTCTAACCTCACCTTGATTTTTGTTTGTTTGCCCCTGATATGTCATTATTGCTCTGGCTGTTTTCTTTATCATTGTTATTGATCAAATTGATTATAGTGTGCCATGGTGTCATTTTAAATATTTTTTTGTGTGTGTTTGGAGTTTGTTGAACATCTTGAATTTGTGTGTATTTTCTACCAAATTTGCTGTTGGGGGGGATGAGGGGAGATATTGCCATCGTTTCTTCTGGTAACAATCCCTTTGGTCTCTGATTCTATGAGTCTGTTCTTTTTTTTGTTTCTTCTGTTATTTTAGGTTCTACACATAAGTGAAACCATATGGCATCTGTCTTTCTCTATCTGACTTATTTCACTTAGCATAATACCCTCTAGATACATCCACATTGTTGCAAATGGCAAGATTTGGTTCTTTTTTATTGCAGTATAATATTCAATGGTCTATATATTACACCACTCTTCTTTGTCCATTCATCAGTCTAGTGCAACATTTAAATGAATATTCTCATCCTTAGCTTACTTATGGAAGGCATATTGATATTTGGTTGCTATGTATAAAAATGCTTCTGTAAAATATTTAAAAGTTTATTTTTGTTCTTTCACAGGAAAATCTTATATCAGAGAAGCATATTCTACAAATCTGAAACCTGGGAAATCTAAATTTAAGAAGATACAAACTAGAGTGTATTTAACGTGAAAACTGGGTGAATTAATATAAGGTTGTTAGATGCTGAAGAACTGTGCTTAAGGAAAAGGGATGGGAAGAAGCCAGTGAGAACTACATTCATTGCAGACTCATGCCCATCCTCTGCAACAAATCAGATATTGTTTTTCCCTAACTCAATCCTAACATTAATGCTGACAATAATAGCAAAATACAGGGATTTCTGGTGGCTCACAAACAAAATGATAATAATAGCCTGATTTAGAAGAATGAATGCTTTTCATGAAAATGTTTTAGTAATTTGTAGACTGTAGTTATATTGGCCAACATTCTGCTTTTAGTTCAAAGATTACAAACTCAAATACACATGTGAATCAAGGAGGTCATTTAAATGTGTAAAATGGATCCAGGGTTTACTAAGAAATTACTAGGATGATGATAAAGTAGCAAGTGCAGGCCTCATATAAGGGCATTCAATTTAAAATGTTTTTAAAATATTATGTAGGACGTACAAAACACATCTCCTGGCCAACCCACCTTTGTGGACATCCTATTTAATTAATTAGCATTTCAGTGGGGAAGAAAGTTAATCTGTCCTTATCACATTCAGGCTGCTTTACTTCATATCTAACTTCCACATTTTTTAAAAGAGCTTGCAGGTGGCTGTCACAGCTCCCAAGCAGGCTGGACACCCCTGAGCAGTGTGATATAGTTTCCTTGACAAGTATGCAATGGGTTCCAAAATGTTTGGAGTTTCTGGGCAGGTGAGCAGGTTTGGGTGTTTTTGCTGTGGCTCACCTGGAGGGGCCATAGAAGTTCCACACCCCAGCCACATACCTTGCCCTCTGCATCTCTCTGTTTGGTGGTTCCTGGCTTATGACCTTTTATAACTTCCACATTTTTTGAATCATGGGGAATCTCTGCATATCAGATCACCACACAGAGATACTACAATCAGCAGTAACTGTAAGACATGATGGTTTGCCACAGGAATTTTTGACCCCTAGAATATTAAAGTTAATAGGCGAATTTGAAAATGTTTTGAAAAGTTCTAATTAGTTAATTATACTTTGGAATAGTTGACTTTATTCCAGATATGAGCATGTTTATCTTCCTTTCAACTTAAAAATGGCATCGCTAATTTAATACATGTCTATATATTTTCTCTAGATTAAGAGGTCAGTAAATTTTTCTGTACAGGTTCAGATAATAAAACTTTGGGTTCACAGGCCACATAATCTCTGACACAATTACTAAAGTCTCTCTTTGTAGTGCAAAAGTAGCCATAGACAATACATAAACAAATGGGTGTGAATGTGTCCCAATAAAACTTTATGAACACAGATTTGGACTTTGCAAACAAAAGTGATATTTTCAAAGAAACATTTTCAGTACTATTTGTTTTAAAGGTAAACCATTAATAGGTGTCAAAATATCTGATGCTTAGCCAAAATTGACAAGTCAATATAGATCTTGTGTTTGAACTTTATAGTAGTTTCATTTTACCATAAGACTTCCACAGAGTATGTTCAAGTTGTGTTGGAAAAAAAGCAACACTGTGCCTCAAGGTGAACCCACTGTTATACAAAGACCAAACAAGGGAGTATCTGCCCTCATGGGAAGGCTTAGTACTTTCACTGTTTGACTCTGTATTGTGATAGTAAAGTACAGATAGATTTTAGATGGTTTTATCAATATTTTAAATTGTCTATATCCACTAAACTCTATTTTTCATACTTATAGCCTACCCCCAAGGGGACAATAGTGTCCACTGCCCCATCCTTAGAACTCTACCAGGGACCAGTTTGCGTGGTATCTGCTCACATGGTTAATTTGAGAGGTGTAGGAAAGCCTCAAACAGGTATACCATGAATACCTGAAATTCCACCATTAATAATAGAAATAATAGCCATGGTTAGTATGGCACAGTGGGTTAAGTGTCAGCCTGTGAACCAAGGTATCACCGGTTCAATTTCCAGTCTAGGGCACATGCCTGGGTTGTAGGCCAAATCCCTAGTGGGAGGCACATGAGAGGCAACCACACATGATGTTTCTATCCTTCTGTTTCTCCTCCCCTTCCTCTCCCCTCTCTAAAAACAAATAAAATCTTTTAAAAATAATACAAATAATAATTCTAGAAATGGCTGAGAATTACCATGTGCCACAAGTGTTAAATGCTTTACTTCTATTTTAGAGATGAGGAAATGGAGTTTCAGAAAGTGTGAATAACTTGTCCGATGACACAGAACAAGTACGTGTGATCCAGGATGAGGTACAGGAGGCAAGTAGGTTGGAGAAGGCTGTGTAGAACAATTCAGGAAAAAGGATGCTTGGGTGGTGATAAAAGAGGGTTGCATGAGAAAAACATGAAAAGGATAGGGTTAAAATAAGAGGGTATTTTTTTGTTCCTATCCTTCCCCAACCCTCTCCCATTTGGCAACCATCAGTTTGTTCTCTCTGTGGGTCTGTTAAAAAAAGAGTATTTCACAAGTTCCCCAATGGCTCCTTTTGTTTCCTAATGTATCTTTTCCTCATTAGCACTTAATTTATTGTTCAAAATATGCAAAGTGCTTCCAATATTGCTATTGCAGTAGCAAAAGGAGCAAAGGGAGGCAGAGAGACAGAGACAGAGACAGAATCAGTGTGAGAGAGAAACATTGATTGGTTGCCTCCCATATGGGCCCTGATTGGTGACTGAACCTGCAACCTTTTGGTGTATGGGATGATGCCCCAAACAACTGAGCCACCTGGCCAGGGCTGAAGAATCTTAAAGAATTATTCAAACCTTCTTAATAGCACTTTGACATAATACTATGCTAAGTGAAATAGGCCAGGCAGTGAAAGACAAATACCATATGATCCCACCTTTAACTGGAACATAATCAACACAAGAAAGAAGCAAACAAAATATAACCAGAGACATTGAAATTAAGAACAATCTAACAATAGCCAAAGGGGAGGAGGAGGGGGCTGTGGGAGAAGGGCTTTCTGGAACTACTATAAAGGACACATGGACAAAACCAAGGGGAAGGGAGGAAGCAAGGGAGGGACGTGGGTTTGGCTGAGGTTGGGGGAGAATGGAGGGGGGAAAATGCAGACAACTGTAAGTGAACAACAATAAAGTAATTTAAAAAATATTGAAACAACATTAACAAACATCACCATATTGTGCAATAATTACTGTAGTTATTTATTTTAAAGCCGATTAAATTTAATTTATTAGAAATACTTTAGGGACTTCTGCCAAGATGGAGGCATAGGTGGAGAAGCTGTGCTTTCTCTCACAACCAAGTTTAGAGACAACTAAATATTAGCAACAGAAAACACAGCCAGAACACAGAAAATTGAACTTTTCGGAAGTCTGATAACAACAAATTCTTCAGCCTGACCGGTAAGAGGGGCGAAACCAGCAGCTGTCGGACTGGGGTTGCACAGAAAAACTCAGTCAGACGGACTCAGGCACACGGAAGCCAGGCGCAGGGTTGAACCTAGTAAGCGACTCAGCGAGCGACCGCGGGGAAACAGCTAGGGAGCAGGTCTGCGGGTTGACTGTGGTCTCGCTTTCCTGCGCAGATAGACAAGCAAGGGAGTGGGCGGTGAGACTACGGGACTGAGCAGGCCCCATGGCAAGCCGCAGCAGCGGGCACCACCATTTCCCCGCTCTGACCCCACCTCCACATACAGCGTCATAACCCAGCTACCTGAGTAGCCCCGCCCTGGTGAACCACCAAAGACTCTGCTCCTCACCCAACTGCACGAAACCGCAGAGGGTACCGCCATTTCCCCGCTCTGACCACGCCCTCACATATAGCCTCACAACCCAGGGACCTGAGAGGCCAAGGCTCCACTACTCATACTTAAAGGGCGCGAACAGACCAAAAAAGGCTCAAGAGGATCTCAAAGCCCCAGAGCCTATAAATCTAAGCAATGAAGAAATAGCAAAACTCTCAGACCCACAGTTTAAAACACTGGTGATCAGGATCCTCACAGAACTGGTTGATTATAGCCACAAATTAGAGAAACATATGAAGGCAAAACTAATTGAAATGAATGGAATTGCACAGGAAACCAATAGCAATGAAAAGGAAACTGGGACTCAAATCAATGGAGTGGACCAGAAGAAAGCAAATAATGGCCAAACAGAAAAGAGTCAAGAAGCAAGAATTCAAAGAAATGAGGAGAGTCTTAGGAACCTCCAGGACATCTTTAAACGCTCCAACATCCGAATTATAGGGGTACCAGAAGGGGGAAAGGCACAGCCACCAGTGGAAAACTTATTTGAACAAATCATAAAGAAGAATTTCCCCAATCTGGCAAAGGAAATAGACTTCCAGGAAATCCAGGAAGCTCAGAGAGTCCCAAAGAAGTTGGACCCAAGAAGGAACACACCAAGGCACATTATAATTACATTAGCCAAGATTAAAATGAAGGAGAGAATCCTAGAAGCAGCAAGAGATAAGGGGACAGTCACCTACAAAGGAGTCCCCGTCAGACTGTCAGTGGATTTCTCAAAAGAGACCTTACAGGCAAGAAGAGGCTGGAAAGAAGTATTCCAAGTCATGAAATCCAAAGACCTACAACCAAGATTGCTCTATCCAGCAAAACTTTCATTTAGAATGGAAGGACAGATAAAGTGCTTCTCAGATAAGATCAAATTCAAGGAGTTCATCATCACCAAGCCCTTATTATATGAAATGTTAAAGGGACTTACCTAAGAAAAAGAAGTTAAAAAAAAAACATGAACAGTGAAAGGACAGCAAACTCACAGTTATTAACAACCACACCTAAAACAAAAGCAAACTAAAAGGACAGCTAGATCAGGAGTGGAAACATAGAAATGAAGATCTCAAGGAGGGTTAGCAACAGGGGAGTGGGAGGAGGAGAAGGGGGAAGAAGATACAGAAAATAAGTAGCATAGACAGTAGATGGAAAATAGATGGGGGGGCAAGAATCATATGGGAAATATAGAATCTAAAGAACTTGAGACACATGGTCATAAACTAAAGGGGGGTAATGGTGGGGATGGGGAGTAGGGTGCAGGGGAATGAAGGGGGAGAATAGAACAACTGTAATGGCATAATCAATAAAAAAGTAAAAAAATTAAAAAAAAGAAATACTTAAAAAATATATTGTTTTTGTACTATTATAGTTGTCCCAATTTTTCCCCTTTGTCCCCCTCCACACAACCTCACCACTGCTTCAGGCGCACACCATTGTCCATGCGCATGAATCATTCTTATATGCTCTTTGGCTACTACTCCCTATACTGTACTTATACCCCTGTGACTATTCTGTAACTACTAATTTGTACTTCTTAATCTTTTAATCTTTTCTACTCATACCCCTGGCCTCCCTATCATCTGGCAACCATCAAAACGTTCTTTGTGTCTATGATTCTGTTTCAATTCTGCTTGTTTGTTTATTTCGTTTTTTAGATTCAATTGTTGATAGATATGTATTTATAGTCATTTTATTAATATTTTTCTTTTCCTCCTCCTCCTCCTCCTTCTCTGCCTCCTCCTCTTCCTTTTCCTTCTCCTTCTTCTCCTCCTCCTACTCCTTCTTCTTCTTCCTCTTCAATAAGAGCTTTATTTAAGGTGATGTTGATGAATTTCTTTAGTGTTTTCTTGTCTAGGAAGCTCTTTACCTGTCCTTTGGTTCTCAATGACAGTGTTGCTGGGTAGAGTAATATTTGCTGTACGTCCTTGCTTTTCATCAATTTGAATATGTCTTGCTAATCCTGCCTCGTCTGAAAAGTTTCTTTTGAGAAATCAGCTTACAGTCTTATGGGAACTTCCTTGAGGTAACTGTTTTTCTCTTGCTGCCTTCAAGATTCTCTTTGTATTTTACCTTTGACATTTTAGTTATGATGCATCTTGGTGTGGGCCTCTTTGGGTTCGTCTTTTTGGGTACTCTCTGCACTTCGTGGACTTGTGTATCTATTTCCTTCACCAAGCTTTGGAAGTTTCCTGTTTTTATTTTTTCAAATATTTTTCCAATTTCTTGTTCTGACTCTCCTATTTCCGACACATCCATGATACAAATATGGGTATGCTTGGAGTAGTCCCAGAGGCTCCTTACAATATCCTCATTTTGGGGGGTTCTTTTTTCTTCTTGCTGTTCTGATTGTTTTAGGGGGGTTGTTTGTTTGTTTGTTTGTTTGCTTCTTTATATTCCAAATTGCTGATTTGATTCTCAGCTTCATCCACTCTACTGTTGATTCCCTGTAAATTGTTTTTTATTTCAATTAGTGAATCTTTTGTTTCTGATTAGATCTTTTTATGCTGTTCAGGTTCTCACTAAGTTCATTGATCATTCTTAAAACCATTGTTTTGAACTCTGCATCGAGTAAATTGCTTATCTCCATTTCATTTAACTCTTTTTCTAGAGTTCTGATCTGTTCTTTCATTTGGGCCATGTTTCTTTGTCTCCTCATTTGGCAGTCTCCCTGTGTTTATTGCTATGTATTAAATAGATTTTCTATGTCTTTCTGGCTTAGTAGAGTGACCTCATATAAGTAGGTGTCCTGTAGGATCCAATGGCAAAACCTCACCTATTACCCAAGGTGGGTACTCAGTGTGTGTATCCAATGTAGGCTGTGTACACTTTCCTGTTGTAGTTGAGTTTTGATTGCTCCTAGCACATTTAAGGTCAGCTACTGCCTGTGTTCTGTCTGGGGTCACCCAGCATAAGCTACAGAGTGATCTGCAGATGGCTGCTATTTGCACTGGGCTTGAAAGTGCCCAGGTGAGGCCAAGCTGTGAATGAAGGCTGGCTGCTGCTCATCCTGTGCCTCGGGAAACTTAGCAAGAGGTATAGGGCTTGCTGATATCAGATGTTGCTTGTTTGAGAGAGTTTAGGAAAATCTGAAGCATGGGCCAAAACAAGCCATTCATATGGAAAAGCCACTGGAAACAGCTTGGGTGGGGCCTGAAAGTTGTTTGGGGCAGGGCCTCAGGGAATCACCAGGATGGGGCAAACACTGGGATCCAGGTTGATAGAGTCTCAGACATGGTACCTGCCTGCTGGCTCCGTGGCTCTGTGGAGGAAGGGTTAAGAAAATTGTGGCTTCTGGCAGCACTTCTGTCTGGGAGGAAGCCTCCCAGCTCTTACCCTAATGCTGGCCAAGTTAGTTCCTCCCCATAAGTTTTTGATGCCTTTCAACCTGCTGCCCTCTTGCTGGAGCTCAGAGGGAGTGAGTCTGTGTAAATCTGTGTGTGTCCCCTTAAAAGGAACTGCCTGGGACTACAGAATTTTTGGTCTTCCACAACCTCAATACCTGATGCTTTTTACAGCCAGAAGTTATGGAGATGAATATTCCCAGCCCTGGAAATCTGGGCTGGGGGACCTGGTGTGAGATATCTTTCCCATTTTTATCTGCCACACATGGCTGTGGAATTAGCCCCTTCTGCATCTCTGTCCCTCCTACCAGTCTCCATGTGCTTTCTTCTTTAATTCCATAGTTGTATGACTTCTATTCAGCATGATTTCTGAATGATGGTTGTCTGTCATTTAGTTGTCATTTTGATGTGGTTGTGTGAGGAGATGAGCTGTGTTTACCTGTGCCACCATCTTGACTGGAATATTTACAGTAGTTTCACTATTAAGTAAGATCATCTTTTCTAACTCCTAAAAAATATTTAAGGCTGTTTGAAAAGTGGGTCGATTGCATAAAATGTAAAGGTAGTTTGGGTCTCCTAGAAAGATTTTAGCACTGAACATGCTAGGGCCTTATATGTTTCCTGGTTCAAAAGAGGCATGCCTTATTTTGGCAACACAGATAGAATGAAAGGAAAAGAATAGAAAAAAAACAAAATGAAAGTCTACAATTGGTAGAAAGAAAAGGGGAGGATAGGGGAAATGGAGTCAGTCATGTTCCCTCACTGCTCCTGATAAGGAGTATTCCCATAACCTTGAGAATTGGCCTACATGCACAGAATCACACTTTGTTATCTTGGCACCCTGTTGGCTTTGTGTGCATTTAGTATATAAGAGAGTAGGGACTTCCTAGGGAGCAATGTGCATCTTACGGTGTGAGTGGATCTCCCCACCCTTGAATAAAGACATTTCAGGCATTCCCACAGCTTTGTGAATTTTCTTCTGTCTGCCTGAATCCCAAGTAAACCTGCCTGGCCTTGAAAGGATGCAAGACAGGGAGAGACAGGAAAGGTATAATCATATTCACTAAAATTTAAAGGAAATGTAAAATTGATAGGAGGACTTTAAAATTAAGAGACTAGGACTTCCGCCAAGATGGAGGCATAGGTGGAGAAGCTGTGCTTTCTCTCACAACCAAGTTTAGAGACAACTAAATATTAGCAACAGAAAACACAGCCAGAACACAGAAAATTGAACTTTTCGGAAGTCTGTTAACAACAAATTCTTCAGCCTGACCAGTAAGGGGCGAAACCAGCAGCTGGTGGAGCAGGGTTGCACAGGAAAACTCGGTCAGATGGACTCAGGCTCGCGGAATCCAGGTGCAGGGCTGGACCTAGTGAGCGACCGAGAGAGTGACCAAGCGAGCAACCACGGGGAAACAGCGAGGGAACAGGGCTGCGGGTTGACTATGTTCGTGCATTGGTGCGCGATTAGACAAGCGAGGGAGTGGACGGTTGGACCGGACCCAGTCGGTCCCACAGCAAACGGCAGGGAGGGCGCCGCCATTTCCCTACTCTGACCCCACCTCCACATACAGCGTCATAACCCAGCGACTCTGAGTGGCCCAGCCCAGGTGAATCACCTAAGCCTCTGCTCCTCACCCAGCGGCACGAAACAGCAGAGGGTGCAGCCATTTCCCCGCTCTGACCACGCCCCCACATATAGCGTCACAACCCAGGGACCTGGGAGTCTAAGGCTCCCCTCCTCACACTTAAAGGCCCAGAACAGACCAAAAATGGCTCAAGAAGATCTCAAAGCCCCAGAGCCTATAAATCTAAGCAATGAAGAAATAGCAAAACTCTCAGACCCACAGTTTAAAACACTGGTGATCAGGATCCTCACAGAACTGGTTGATTATAGCCACAAATTAGAGAAACATATGAAGGCAAAACTAATTGAAATGAATGGAATTGCACAGGAAACCAATAGCAATGAAAAGGAAACTGGGACTCAAATCAATGGAGTGGACCAGAAGAAAGCAAATAATGGCCAAACAGAAAAGAGTCAAGAAGCAAGAATTCAAAGAAATGAGGAGAGTCTTAGGAACCTCCAGGACATCTTTAAACGCTCCAACATCCGAATTATAGGGGTACCAGAAGGGGGAAAGGAACAGCCACCAGTGGAAAAATTATTTGAACAAATAATAAAGGAGAATTTCCCCAATCTGGCAAAGGAAATAGACTTCCAGGAAATCCAGGAAGCTCAGAGAGTCCCAAAGAAGTTGGACCCAAGCAGGAACACACCAAGGCACATCATAATTACATTAGCCAAGATTAAAATGAAGGAGAGAATCCTAGAAGCAGCAAGAGCTAAGGGGACAGTCACCTACAAAGGAGTCCCCGTCAGACTGTCAGTGGATTTCTCAAAAGAGACCTTACAGGCAAGAAGAGGCTGGAAAGAGGTATTCCAAGTCATGAAATCCAAAGACCTACAACCAAGATTGCTCTATCCAGCAAAACTTTCATTTAGAATGGAAGGACAGATAAAGTGCTTCTCAGATAAGATCAAATTCAAGGAGTTCATCATCACCAAGCCCTTATTATATGAAATGTTAAAGGGACTTACCTAAGAAAAAAAAGTTAAAAAAAAACATGAACAGTGAAAGGACAGCAAACTCACAGTTATTAACAACCACACCTAAAACAAAAGCAAACTAAAAGGACAGCTAGATCAGGAGTGGAAACATAGAAATGAAGATCTCAAGGAGGGTTAGCAACAGGGGAGTGGGAGGAGGAGAAGGGGGAAGAAGATACAGAAAATAAGTAGCATAGACAGTAGATAGAAAATAAATGGGGGGGCAAGAATAGCATGGGAAATATAGAATCTAAAGAACTTGAGACACATGGACATAAACTAAAGGGCGCGGTAATGTTGGGAATGGGGGTAGGGTGGAGGGGAATGAAGGGGGAGAATAGAACAACTGTAATGGCATAATCAATAAAATATAAAATAAAATAAAATAATTTATCAGTAACAGCAAAAAAAAATTAAGAGACTAAAAGTGGTTCTCCAAGTTCAGTGTGTACCTATATCACCTGGAGGGATTGTTAAGGCACAAAATGCTAGCTTCACCTGAAAGTCTCTGATTAATAAGATCTGAGTTCGGGCCTGATAATCTGCATTTATAGCAAGCTTCCAGGTAATGCTGGTGCTGTAGATTGGTGGACCACACTTTAACTACTACCGGACTAAAGCAATGCTTTCAAACCAACAACTAGGGACATGTTTTCAAACCAGATACTACCAGTAGCAAAAGGAGAAAAGGCAACCACAGCTTGCATGTGAATCCTGTCTCATCCACTTACCAACTGGGAGAACTTGGCCAAGGTACTTGACTGCTCCATGAATTTTTCATTCTGCTCTATTAAATATCCATATTTCTTCATATGAAAATTATACCTTCTTAATCTCTCAAGTAAAACCCTAAAACCTAAGCTAGGACACTGATCTTCAAACTCCAAAGCACACTAGAATCACCAAGGAGATGAAAAAATACTGACGGCTGGGACCTATCTCCAGGGACTTTAATTTATTAACTACAGGGTTAGCTTAGGAAGAGACATTCTTAATTAAAAATGGTTTGTATAGTGCCCAGGTTGGGTCATTAAGTTGGTTGGAGCATTATCCCATACGCCACACAGTTGCCACTTTAGTTCCCAACCAGGGCACATACCTAGCTTGCAGGTTTGATCCCCAGTTGGGACCCATACAGAAGGCAACCAATCAATGTTTCTCTCTCTCTCCCTCGACCCCCCACCTCTTCCTCCCTTTCTCAAATCAATAAATATATCCCCAGGTGAGATTTTAAAAAAGATTGGTATAGTTATAACATCACATGGTATAGATCAGTGTAAATACATAAGCTAAGACTATGTGCATGTACATGGAGAAATATTACACCCCCAAAAAAATCTTGCAGAAATTCATCACATTTTAAGACAATAATTATACATCTGTAACAATTAAACACATCTAAAATAATTCCATGTAAACAGATGGTAAAAGTATGAAAACATGGAGAACAAACATAAACTACACCCCCAAAATAATAGTGACTTCTTGGGAGGTAGGGCCTTGGGGGATGCCATTGAAGAGGCATGCAAAATAAACTTATGTTGCAAATATATTTAACTTTTTAAAAAAGATGCACTGGAGCAAGTGTGGCAAATGTTACCATCTAATACGTCTAGGTGAGAGTTACACTGGTAATCTTTATACTATTATATACATTTCTTATGTGTATTTGAAAGAGTGGCAGAAAGAAAAGTTACATCTTCTTTGCTCAGGGAGTATGTCACTTATGGACCCTGCTGTGAGATGCTGAGAGACTTGGGCCAGTCTACTGTGTTGAAAATTCCCCCAGATATTTGACACTGGGATCATTCTATTCAAGGGCAGTTTCATGGGATGAAAGATCTCAGGATAAATTTGGAAAACATTGCTTTATTAAATGGCACACACCATCATCAAACATTCAGTGTCACTATTAGTCACTGCAAATGAGTGAAGACACAGAATTATGCTTGTGAAGGGTGGACTGTCATAGTCATCCTTGAGCTCTCACCCCTGCTTGATAGTAGGAATCTGGCAATGTAGATCTGCTGATAGTTCAAAGTCAAGAGGTGTAGCAGTGTTCTCAGTAGCAGACCCACATCCAGAGATTCACTACAAGGATTCATGGGAAGAGATTCATGAAACTCAATATACAGTACTACTCAGGGCTAAGATTTATCACAGCAATCTAGTAAAGACACAGGGCCAGATCCTAAGAGGAAAAGAAAGTGGTGGGGTCTGGAGGGATCCATGTACGAGAGTCCTTATGTTCTCTTCCTCCCACTAGGGGCCAGTCACATAGATCATCTCCTGCCCCAGCAATTAAAATGCAGCAACATGTGTGTTGCTCAGGATAGCCCTTTGAGCTGCAGTTTAGGGTTTTTATTGGAGGCTGGCCATGTAGGTACCCTCTGCCTATCATGCAGCAAAGTCCAGACTTCCAGAAAGAAGGTAGGTGCTCAGAATAAAACTCATTTGCATGACAAACAATAGTCTGGGCAACAGTAAACACTTCTCAGTTAGGAAGTGTTCAGAACCCTCCTGAAATCCTAGTTCCCAGACACTAGCCAAGGACCAAGTTTGCAAGCAGGCCTTTCTAAGGATACCAAATTCAAGCCTGCTATGTTAACTCTTTTCTGCAGAGGACAGTTGGATGAAACCTCAGGTAATGCAATCAAAAGTATTATGGAACCCTATGGGATAGAGTGATAAGGTGAAAACAGCAAGGTGAAGTCTACTAAGGGAGAACAAGAGGTTTGTGACAAAATCCAGAAGATCAGCTACTGGCACTGAATGGAGGAAGGAGACCCAACTTGACAGCAATTAAAGTGAAAAACACCTGAGGAGAGGGTGGGGGGTGTTGCTCAACATGAAAGGTTTTCAGGAACACATGGAGAAAACCAAGGGGGGGGTGGAAGCAGGGGAGGGAGGAGGGGATGGCTGGAGTGGGGGAAAATGGTGGTGGGGATAAATGCAGACAACTGTACTTGAACAACAATAAAATAATTTTAAAGAAAAAAGTAAAATAAAAAAAAGAATTAGCAGCATGAACTCAGCCATTGTAAAAACAAATAGAATCCTATTCTAAATTAATTGGAGTGTCATGACCAGATTAATGGATGTAGAATTCTCATGGTATTCTGAAATGATCGACCATCATTTGGAAAATATATGCATTTCTAAAGTCCTGGTTCTAATACAGATAGAAATAAGTAAAGGAAGTGTAGTGAGTGGTATGGGTCACTAGAGTAACACTTATATATGAGCAATCTCACTGTTTTTGAAATGAGGTTCTGAGAATTTTGAAAGGAGTCATGGTTATTTTCTTTTGCTCCATTTGGCAGAACTGAGAGCAATGGTGGCAGCTTTAGGAACACAAATGCAGAGGCAACATAAAAAGGGGTTAGAACAGCCCAAGAATGGAATGAGCTGACTTGGACAGAAATGTGTTCCCCATTAATGCAAATATTCACACTGCTGGATAAACATGTATCAATATCTCTAGGCTGGTTTTAAGGTTTTTTCAGATGGTCTAATAATCATAGACAAGAGACAGATTAACAAGAGAAAATGTCTATATTCAATTGCAAACATATGTATGGAAACCCTGCATACACAAGAGAGTCAGAGAGCCCACATACACAAGAGCTTCAGAGACAGAAAGGGAAAATGAGGTATGTATGAAATTTGAACTAAGAATTACCTTGGAGCTTCAGAGGGGAAGAATGTCATTTTGGTGTTTCATGGTTTTGTAAGGTGTGTAATTTATCACAATTTTTTTTGTTCTGCATAAATCTGATTTTGTACCATATTTTGAATTTGTACACTTGAATTGTTTCTCTTAAAGATGAGCTCATTGGTATTTTCATAGGCGTTGCATTAAATCTGTAAATTGCTTTGGGTTTTTGATGATGTTAACTCTTCCAATCCATGAACACAGTATATGTTTCCATTTGTTTGTGTCTTCCTTGATTTCTTTCTTCAGTGTTGTGTAATTTTCTGCATGCAGGTCTTTTACCTCCTTGGTTAGGTATACTCCTACGTATTTTATTTTTCTTTTTGCTGTATCTAATGGGACTTTTTTCTTGATTTCTGCTTCTGCTGTTTCATTGTTGGTATACAAAAACATCTTTGATTTCTGGATATTGACTTTGTATCCTGCTGTTTTGCCAAATTCATTTATTAGGTTGAGCAGTTTTTGGGTAGAGTCTATAGGATTTTCCATGTACACTATCATGTCATCTGCAAATAGTGACAGTTTTGTTTCCTCCTTTCCAATTTGGATGCCTTTTATTTCCTTTTTTTTGTCTGATCACTGTGGCTAAAGCGACTCTACTCTAAGAAGACAAGCAACCCAGTTAAAAAGTGGGCAAAGGACATGAAAAGACACTTCTCCAAGGAGGACATACAGAGGATCCAGAGAAACATGAAAAGATGCTTAATATTGCTAACTATCAGAGAGATGCAAATTAAAACCACACTGAGATACCACTCTGCACTGGTCAAAATGGCCATCATAAACACAGCAACAAATAAGTGTTGGAGAGGTTGTGGAGAAAAGGGACCCTAGTTCACTGTTGGTAAGATTGCAGACTGGTACAACCACTGTGGAAAACAGTATGAAATTTTCTCAGAAAACTAAAAATTGATCTGCCTTTTGACCCAGCAATTCCACTGCTTGGATTATATCCTAAGAACCCTGAAACACCAATCCAAAAGAACCTATGCACCCTAATGTTCATAGCAGCACAATTTACAATAGCCAAGTGCTGGAAGCAACCTGGGTGCCCATCAGTAAATAAATGGATCCAAAAACTATGGTACATTTACACAATGGAATTCTATGCAGTGGAAAGAAAGAAGAAGCTCCTACTCTTTGCAACAGCATGGGTGGAACTGGAAAGCATTATTCTTATAGTGAAATAAGCCAGGCAGTGAAAGAGAAATACCATATGATCTCACCTTTAACAGGATCCTAAATAACAAAACAAACAGGCAAAATATACACAAAGACACTGAAATAGAGAACAGGCTGACAAGGACCAGAGGGGAGAGGGGAGGGAATTTCAGGGGAAAAGGGGAAGGGTTTACAGGAACAAGTATAGAGGACACATGGACAAAAACTAAGGGGGGGGAATGGGAGGGAGGTGAGGAGCACTGGGGGGTGAGCTGGGATGGGAGTAAACGACAGAAAACTGTACTTGAACAATAATAAAAATAAAATAAAATAATAAAATTAAATTAAAAAGATGAGCCCAAAATTATATAAGATTTAGGACACAGAACACCTGGATCTGAATCTGTTCTGACATCTTGTCTCCACTCTCTATACACTTGACCTGAGCTCTTGGCATACTGTCTGTCTCACTGTTTCTCACACAATTCTGACATTTCCTAGTCTCTGCACTGGCAATTTACTTTCTGAATTCTTCTTCCTTCAGACATCCACATCACTTGCTTTCTCTGTCTTTGAAGGTATTTTCTCAAAATGTAATTTCCCCATAAGGCCTTCCATGTCTTATCCTTTCCTCTTAAATGTACAGCCCATATCTACACACATTTCTGAAACTTCTTGCTCCATTTTAATTGTCTCCTTGCTATATGGAATTTTTGCACTCTAAAGTAGATGGATTAGAAACAATTGATTAATAGGTGCATGACAGGCTCTATCAATAAATAGTCACATTATTATGCTTAGAGTTTATTGCCTGCCCCTCCACTAGAATGTACTTGATAAATAATTTGTTAAACAAATCAAGCTCTCCCTATATCAAAATCTGTGGATTGGGGTGGAAGATGGCAGCCAAGTAGGTAGGAGCTGAGTCCACTCACTCTTGCACCCAACTCAAGACACTTAGTTGATCTTCCAAAAAAATTAAGTGAACAGTGAATGGAATTTTAGCTGATACGAAGTTTGGACATCAAAGAGTACAGAAAACACTTCTAAACAGATGGTAAAGAGGTTTTATAGGTGGACAAGAAAAATCCCCTAGCATGGCACCAGCAGCTGTGGTACCTGCAGCTGCAGCACCTGCCTCCATGGAGAGCTTAGCGGTTCCCTCCCCTCCCAGGGCAGGGAATCCCCCAGACCCAGGTCAGGAGCAACTTGATTACACAAAGTCATCGGGGAGAATGAGGCCACACACACACACACACACACACACACACACACACACACACACACACAGCAAGTGGTACACCCATAACTACAGTGAAAAACAACTGGGAGAGTGCCAGAGAGTGAGAGATACTATCTGAACCTGGATCTGCTGGAGGAGGAGGGCCACAGCTAGCCATGACTGTGATAGACTCTTGACTTTTTAGAAAGGTGGCATGTACAGAAAGCCAGACAGTGACTCAGCACTGCAGTGGGAGTGCCCAGAGAGACTTTTTAAGAGGAGCTGAGGCCTGCTGGGCAGGGACCCTGCACACATAGTTGCTCTGCCAACAAGGAAAAAGGATTGTGGGTGCGATTTGTTCCCACTGGGCAAATTGATCAAAAAGGTGCAAAGCGAGGTAATGTCTTGGTTCCAGCCCGCACAGCTGTGCAGAGTGGGGAGTGTGAGCCTTTGTATACTGTGAGGTCAGTGGGCTGGGAACTGTGCACCTGAAATTATTTAAAACCAGATTAAGCCCCTTTCCTTGGAGAAAGCTCTAGGAAGGGAAGGTTGCACCCAATCTCCACCTTCTACAGGAGCAAGGGAAGATCTGCAAAACCAGCTCGTCAGGCTTAACAACCTTGCAGGGGGCATTTCTACAAGAGAAAGACAGCAAGAGGAATGCCTAAAAGGGCCGATTTTGAACTCTTCACAGGGACACAAAGTACATTGGGTCCTAAAGCCCTATGTCACTGAGGCCAGCAAAGCAGGGAGTTCAGAAAGTCAGAAAGTGGTGCAGCAAGGGGGAATCAGGGCCCCACCTGGCCACAGTTTGCAGACAGAGCTGCTGTCTACACCAAGCAAGAGAGAGCTGACACTCTTACACAGATTGTGCCCCTCCCCCTGTGAAACAGACAGCTATTTAATCAGAAACTATGTATTATTGGAAATAAACTGGGACAGACTAAGATGGAAGGTGTAGGGACAGGGGGAACACACCCACAACTTTCCCAGAAGACTGAACAGTGCCACCCAGGGGAGACACAGAGGTTTCACCCTCTCCACTGCAAAAGAAGCTACCTCGAGAGGCAGGTGAAAGAGATACAGGTGGTGTTGCCAGAAGCTGGACAACCCACCCCAGGACCTTGAGCTGATAAAAAAACAGATGGATGCAGAAAGAAGTCAGGTGAACACCAGCTGCTGAGATGCATTTCACTTCGTTCTTCCTCAGAACTTGGGTATTTTTTCTTTCTTCTTTCTTTTCACATAGCTTTTTAATATTTCTTCTTTTGCTTCAATTATATTCTAGCTCACTCACTACTCTTGGCCTTTTATTTTTTATCTTTTATTCAGATTATATATATTGTTCATATCATTGTTACTTTAAATCCCACATACCACCACCCTTCCCTGGTCTTATACCATTTTACCTTTTTCCTGACCTTTTTATTGTTGTAAACTTTAGTTTCTCCCACATTACACCATGTCCCTGTTTCTTACCCTTACTATTTCTCCTCCATCTTTGCAAAAGCATTTTTCCTTCCTTAAGTCAGCTCACATTCTTTCCCCCCTCTTGTAATAGTTTTATTTCCTTTCCACCTTAATAAATTATGGCTAGTTGGGCAAGGATATCATGGTCATTGCTGATCTTCTCCAATGGTATTCCTATTTGTACACTATTTGTACTTCAAATCCCATAGGATACTCTCCCGTGTCTTACTCCATTTTGCCTTCCCTCTGCCCTTGATCAGTTGAGTTAGGAATTCCATTTTAATTTTTTTCCTTTCTTAACCTGGGTTGTATTCCTTACTATTAGTTTTCCTCCCCCATCCTCTCAAAATAATTTTTCTTTACTGTAGACATCTCATATTTACTTTTTCTATAATATTCTCATTCCTTTTCCACCTTTGTTAATCTTTATTCAGCTGGCATTGTTATTGTCCCTGCTGTGGTTTTTCTGCAATTTTGTTCCTATTGGTTCAATGCCTTTTTAATTTTAGTTCAAACCTCATAGTATACCCTACCCTTTTCTTACTCCACTTTTTACCATTGCCTTTCCCCATTTTACTTACATTTTTAATTTTATTCTCCCTCTTTCTTCACCTTGTTTCTATTCTCCAATCTTACTATTTATCCTCCATCTTTCTACTCAAAATCACTTTCCCTCTTATAATCATCTCATATTTCCTTTTCCTAGCTTATTCTGAATCTCCCTCCAATTTTGTTAATTCTTGTTCAATTACTGGTGACATTGCTGATGTGGTTTGTTTGTTTGTTTGTTTGTTTGTTTTTTGCGGGCACAGGTTTGGTTTCCTCATAATATTGCTTTTATAACCAATACCTATGTAACAGCATACAAGATGAGGCAGGAGTTATGACTACCAGTAATCCCACTAGAGGGAAGAATGCACCAATGAATGAGTCATCAACAAGCAAAGCCCAAGTACAACAGGAGAAACCACGCAAACTGAATAAAGGGCACCCATAGAGCATCCAGATAAGGATATCAAATAGACTGTACCACTGAGTCCCACAGAACTCCTACCCCAGAAGTCCACCCCATGAAGACAGGCAGGCAAAGCAGAGCATCTTGAGTCACAGAAGCAAACAAAAAGAGTAACCTAAAATGGGGAGACAAAGAAAGAACCCCTAATAAAAAGGAATGGTGGAATCCCCAGAAAAAGAGCTAAATGAAATTGAGGCAAGCAACCCATCATAAAAAAAAGGGTTATACGGATATTCAAGGAACTCAGTGACAACTACAGGGAACTGACTGGAAACTACGAAAGCATGAAGAAGGAAATAGGAAGTATGAACAAGTACTAGGAAGAATGAAGAATGCAATATCTGAAATGAAAAATACATTAGAAGGAATTAAAAGCAGGGTGTATGAAGCAGAAGACCAAATCAACAAGCTGGAAGACAAGGTAGAAAGAAATACCTACGCAGAGCGACAAAATGAAAAAAGACTAAAAAAATGAGGATAGTTTAAGGGAACTTGAGGACAATATGAAACATAACATTCACATCATAAGAATATCAAAAGGAGAAGAAAAGGAGCAAGGGATAGGAAACCTATTTGAAAAAATAATCACAGAAAACTTCCTTAACTTGTTAAGGGGAAAAGTCATGGAAGTTTAGGAATCACAGAGTGTCCCAATCAACATAGACCCAAAGAGGCCTACTATAAGACACGTCATAATTAAAATGTCAAATGTTAAAGACAAAGAGGGAATTTTAAAGGCAACAAGGGAGGAACAGCAAGTAACATACAAGGGAGCTCTAATAAGAGAGCTTCAGTAAGATCACAAGCCAGAAGAGATTGGCATGAAATATTCCAGATAATGAAAATAAAGACATACAACCAAGACTACTCTATCCAGCAAGGCTCTCATTTAAAATAGATGGTGAAATAAAGAGCTTCCCAGACCAAAGAAGGCTAAAAGAATATGCCTCCACCAGGCATCACTGCAAGAGATGCTAAAGGGACTGATATAAAAAGAAAGAGAGAGAGGGAAACATAGGTACAAAAAATAGCCAAGAATAAGTAACTATCAATAATAACCTTAAACTTAAATGGATTAAATACTTTAAACAAAAGACACATGGTAGCTGAGTGGATAAGAAAACATGACCCGCATATATGCTGTCTTCAAGAGACTCACCTCAGAATAAAAGAACTATATGGACTGAAAGTGGAGGGATGGAAAAAATATTCTAAGCAAATGGACATGAAGGAAAAAGCTTGGGTAGCAATACATATACAAGACAAAATAGATTTCAAAATGAAGGCCATAATGAGACAGAGAAGGACACTTCATAATAATTAATGGAAGCATCCATCAAAAAGATATAATGATTGTAAATATATGTGCACCCAACATAGGAGCACCCAAATATATAAGGAAAATCTTGGAGGGCTTCAAAGAAGATAGATGACAACACACTTATAGTAGGGGATTTTAACACCCTACTGTTAACAATGGATTGATCTTTCAAGCAAAGAATCAAGAAGGATATTGTGGCACTGTATATCAAATGCACTTAATTGACATGTGCAGAAACTTTCACCCCAAAGAAACAAAATGTACATTCTTTGCAAATGCACATGGGACATTTTCAAAGACAGACCACATGGTAGAACACACAACAAGCCTCAACAAATACAAGAAAATTGAAATTGTATCAAGCATTTTCTTGGATCACAATGGCTTGAAACTAGAAACCAACCTCAAGGAAAAAAACTTGAAAACAATTAAATTCATGGCAATTGAATAACATGCTATTATACAACGAATGGGTCAATAATACGATCAAGGAAGGAATCAAAACGTTTCTGGAAACAAATGAAAAGAAACATGCAACAACCCAAAACCTATGGGGCACAGTAAAAGCAGTTCTGAAAAGGAAGTTCATAGCAATACAAGCCTACCTTAAAAAGATAGAAAATAAGCCAGGTGGTGAGGGACAAATACCTCACCTTTAACTGGAACCAAGCTAAATATAACCAGAGACATTGAAATTAAGAACAAACTGACAGTAACCAGAGGGGAGGAGAGAGGGGATAATGGGGGGAAGGGTTTTCAGGAACAACTATAAAGGATACATGGACAAAACCAAGGTGGGGGTGGAAGCAAGAGAGGCAGGTGAGTTTGGTTGGGGTGGAGGGGAAGTGGTGATAGGTAAAGGCAGACAACTGTAATTGAACAAAAATAAAATAAAATTTAAAAATATAGAAAAATTTCAAACAAACAATCTAACCCTATATCTACAAGAACTAGAGGAACAATAGTAAACAAAGCCCAGAATGAGTAGAAAGAAGGAAATAATCAAGATCAGAGTAGAATTAAATGACATGGAGATTAAAAGAACAATTCAAAGGATCAATAAATCAAGTGACTGGTTCTTAGAAAAGATAAACAAAATCCACAAGCCTTTAACTAGACTTATCAAGAAAAAGAGAGGACCCAAATAAATAAAACCAGAAATGGAAGAGGATAAATTTCTAGAAATATATAATCTTCCAAAGCTGAAACAAGAAGAAGCAGAAAGCCTGAACAGACCATTAACAGATAGTGAAATTGAAGCAGTAATAAAATAACTCCCCACACACAAAAGCCTTGTACTGGACAGCTTCACAGGTGAATTTTACCAAGCATTTAGGGAAGGGCTAACTCCTATCATTCTCAAACTATTCCAAAAAGTTCAAGAATAGGGAAGACTCTCAAACTCTTTTTGGTGTAAGAGTCATCTCAGGAACACAAGAATGGCACGATATTTGCAAATCAATAAACATAATACATCACATAAATAAAAGGAAAGAGAAATCACACAATCATATCAATAGTGCTGAAAAGGTATTTGATAAAACACAGCACCCATTTATGATAAAAACTCTCAGCAAAGTGGGAGTACAGGGAGCATAGCTCAGCATAATAAAGACCATATACGAGAAACCTGCAGCTAATATCATATGCAATAGACAAAAACTAAAAGCTTTTCCCCCTAAGATCAGGCACAAGACAAGGGTGTCCATCTTTACCACATGTATTCAATATAGTACTGGAAGTTCTAGCCACAGTGATCAGACAAGAAAAAGAAATAAAAGGCATCCAAATTGGAAAGAAGGAAGTAAAACTGTCATTGTTTGTAGATGACATGGTAGAGTACCTAGAAAACCCCATATGCTCCACCAAAAAAACTACTCAACCTAATAAATGAATTTGGCAAAACAGCAAGATAAAAAGTCAATATTCACAAATCAAAGGCATTTTTGTACACCAACAATAAAATACCAGAAACAGAAACTAGGGGGAAAACACCATTTGCTATAGTAACAAGAAAAATAAAGTACCTAGAAATTAACCAAAGGGGTAAAAGACCTGTACTGAGAAAACTATAGGATATAGAAGGAAGAAATTAAGGAAAACAGAAACGAATGGAAGCATATTCGTTCATAGATTGGAAGAATTAAAATAATTAAAATGTCCATACTACCCAGAGCAATCTATAGATTTAATGCAATCCTTACCAAAACACCAATGACATATTTCAGAAATGTAGAACAAATATTTCAAAAATGTATATGGAACCATAAAAGGCCCTGAGTAGCCTCAGCAATTTTGAGAAAGAAGAACAAAGTAGGAGGGATTATAGTACTCGATATCAAATTATATTACAATACTACCATAACTAAAGCAGTCTAGTACTGACCCCTGGCTGGTGTGGCTCAGTGGATTAAGTGTCCTAACCAAAGGATCACCTGTTTCATTCCCAGTCAAGGTGCATGCCTGGGTTTCAGGCAAGGTCCCCAGCAGGGGGTGTGTGAGAGGCAACTACTCATTCATGTTTCTCTCCCTCTTTCCCTCTTTCCCCCTTTCCCTGTTTCTAAAACTAAATAAATAAAATATTGAAGAAAAAACAGTCTGGTACTGGCATAAGAACAGACACATGGACCAGTGGAACAGAATAAGATCAGAAATAAACCCATGTCTCTATGGTAAATTAATATTCACCAAACAGGGAAGGGGCATAAAAAAGAGTAAAAATAGTCTCTTTAATAAATGGTGCTGGGAGATCTGGACACATGCAAAAAAATGAAACTTGACCACCAACTTACACTATTCACAAAAATAAACTCAAGATGGAAAAAAAAGGACTTAAATATAAGTTGTGACACCATAAAAGTTCTAGAGGAAAACACTGGCAGGAAAATCTCAGACATTCCACACGGCAATGAGTCCCTAGAGCAAGGGACATGAGGAAAAGAATAAACAAATGGAACCTCATGAAAATAAAAAGCTTCATGGCTAAAGAAAACAGCATTAAAACAAAAACAGAATCAACCATATAGGAAAACATATTTGTCAATGATACCTCGGAAAAGGGTTTGATCTCCAAAATATATAAAGAATTTACACGACTCCACTCCAGGAAGACAAAAAGCCCAATTAAAAAATGGGCAGAGGACCTGAACAGACACTTCTCCAAGGAGGACATACAGAGGGCCCAGAGACATATGAAAAGATGCTGCTCAGCATCACTAGCCATCAGAGAGATGAAAATTAAAACCACAATGAGATACCACTTCACATGGGTCAGAATGGCCATCATAAACAAATCAACATACGACAAGTGCTGGCGAGGTTGTGGATAATAGGGAACCCTAGTGCACTATCGATGGGAATGCAGACTCATAGCCACTGTTAAGAACAGTATGGGATTTCCTCGAAAACCTAAAGATGGAACTGCCTTTTGACCCAGTGACTCCACTTCTGGGATTATACCCTAAGAATTCTGAAACACCAGTTCTAAAGGACCTATGCACCCTCTATGTTCATAGCATCATTATTTACAATAGCTAAGTGCTTGAAACAGCCTAAGTGCCCATGAGTAAATGAGTGGATCAAAAAACTCTGGTACATTTACATAATGGAATACTACACAGCAGAAAAGAAGAAGGACCTCTTACCCTTCGTGACAGCATGCATGGATCTGGAGAACATTTATGCTAAGTGAAGTAAGCCAGGCAGTGAAAGAAAAATACCATATGATCTCTCCTATAATTTGAACCTAGTCATCAAAACAAACAAGCAGGCAAAATAAAGCCATAGATATTGAAATAAAGAACAAACTGACAGTAACCAGAAGAGAGTGGGGGCAGATAATAGGGCAAAGAAGGTGAAGGATCTAGTTAAGGAGCATGTATAAAGGACCTATGGTAATGGGCAATAGGGTGGGGACTGACTGAGGGAGGTGGGAGTGGGTAAGGTAGGAGAGAGCAATGGGGGGAAATTGGGACAACGGTAACTGAACAACACCAAAAAATTTGTGGATCATTTATATACCAAGACACACACAACACATTCTTCTAAATCAAAATGAAAACATTTTTTTTCTAGGATCTTAAGGAACACTATGCAGCAGAAAGAAGGAGCTCCTACCCTTTGCAACAGCATGGATGGAATTGGAAAGCATTATGCTGAGTGAAATAAGCTAGGCGTTGAAAGACAAATACCATATGATTTCACCTTTAACAGGAAGCTAAACAACAAAACAAACAAGCAAGCAAAATAAATAGACACTGAAATAGAGAACAGGCAGACAGTGACCAGATGGGAGAGGGAAGGGAATTTCAGGGGAAAAGGGGAAGGATTTACAGGAACTAGTACAAAGGACACATGGACAACAACTAAGGGGGGTGGAAATGGGAGGGAGGTGGGGAGCGCTGGGGGGTGGGTGGGCTGGGATGGGAGTAAAAGACAGAAAACTGTACTTGAACAACAATTAAATAAAAAATTAAAAATTAAAAAAAGAACAACAAAGAAAAAAGAAAAAGGAACACTTCACTCAAATGCCTTTTAGAAATTTAATATAAACATGATACTTTTGGCCCAGGAATGTAAAAGTATGGAGAAAATGTAACTCTTCAGCTGAAAGCCCTAAGAAAATGTAGGTTTTGGTTATAATCAGTAGTTGTAGATTCTTCATAATTTTTTATTGCATAAAGATTTTTAAACTAATATTTAGAGCAATTTTAGGTTCATAGAAAAATTAATAGAAGGGTACAGTGATCTCCCATATATCCTCTGTCCAGTGGTTGCAAATTCTTGCTACAGAAAAGTGACAGGACAATTTTTATAGCTGAATGAGTTCATGACAAAAGGCAGAAACTGCCTTTGAAATAAAGCTTCTCATAGGCATAGTTCTCTGTTCAGGAAAGCAAGTATTCTATTGTGGTCATTATTTAGAACAATGAGGAAAATGAATACAGGAGAAAACTTTGAATACCGTGAGTATTGACACGAGTCAAACATTTGAAGTGAATTGATTAACCTCTTACCTGACTGAATTTCTTTAGTTTTATTTTTCTTGACTGGGAAGTGAGGATCATTTTTCTACACCTGCATAATACAATAGCATCAAGGGCTATGTTTTTATCACAGTGCAGGAGGGAATGGCAACAAGATCTCACAG
Organism: Artibeus jamaicensis; assembly: GCF_021234435.1. NCBI lineage: Eukaryota > Metazoa > Chordata > Mammalia > Chiroptera > Phyllostomidae > Artibeus > Artibeus jamaicensis. The sequence continues at coordinate 115,220 of NW_026522028.1, read as the reverse complement.
ATGTGAATTTGGCTTATGTCTTAGATCTTCTCACTTCAGGAAAAATCTTCCTACTTCTGCAAAGTAGGTTACAGTTAACATCTATGTCTTCTGTATTTTAACTGGGGTGTGGACTACTTCAGGCAACTTCTGTCACTGCAAGAAGCTAGATGAGAAGTCATGTTTCTCCTCTTTGCTAAAACAAAAGAAAGAATCAGGCATAATGTTTTCTGCTTGCTTAGTTAGTGTTTTTACAGGGGAACTTAACATATTTTGCATGGAAACTTTAATTTTCAGAGCAGGTATTCCCTATGAGGCTCAGTTGTTAGGATTGTAAACCATTTTTATTCTTCATTTATATTACAAACATATATTTGTAGTTTTGATTCATGTCTCATCTTAAACATTGGCAATTGTCTGAAAGCTATAGCTGTCTATTCACATCATGTTGGATTGGGAGGAGGAGGCCTCCATGGGCACAAGCTTGTGGATCCTAGTGGCTTGTGGGGTAGAGGGGTGGCCTACATGTGCCAGGACCTGTGAGGTTCATTCTTTTGTTATCAAGTGTTACACTAGTCTCACCCTGACTCCCACAGTCTACTCTTAACACAGCAGCCAGAGGGATCCTGTTGAAACAGGAATCAGATCATGTCAGTCCACTGCTTTATATCTTCCCTCAAGTTTTCATGTAACTTTGAGTAAATGACCTTAAAAGTCCTCCTTGACCTGACCCATTACCTCTTCTGTTACCTTTCCAACTTTTCCTATTGCTTTTCACCTCCCTCTCTCCATTTGGACCATAATGGTCTTCTTGCTGGCCCTAAAACACATGAAGCACATGCCCTTATTTGGTCCTATGCATTTTCTGTCTCTTCTGCCTGGAATTCTTTTCCTTCAGATTTCCTTATGGCAACCCCCTCATCCTCTACAAGTCTCTGTTGAAAAGTGACCTTCTGGCTGAGGCTTACCCTAATTAGCACCCCATGCTCACACACTCTCTAGATTCTCTCTTCCTTACTTTATTTTTTCCATAGTTCTGTATCACTATTTAACATTCTAGATTTTTAAAATTTATTTTATTTTATGTCTTACCTACTAAAACCCAAGCTCCAAGAAGGCACTGATTTTAGCCTTGTCTGTGCTATTTACTGCACTAATCCAAGCCCATAGAATAGCAGTTATAATATAACCATATTGTGCATCTATAGTGGCTTGCTAGGACAGTCCCTGTTATGCTTGTTGTCCCAACACGATTATTAACTACACTCCCTTCACTGTGCAAAGTGTTGGATGATTAGCTTTATGGTCACTGTACACAGAAGAGATGCTCAGTAAATAGATTTTAATTAAGAGGCTGCTCCCTCAGGGGTAGAGAAACTTCTCTGAGTGTGGCTTAGAATAATAGTCAGTACTGGGGAAAAAGAGAACACCCACCAATGGGAAGCAGCTGAGGCTTCAAAATGGTGGTAGAGAACAACAGCAGTTGGTATTTGGAAAGTTAGTCTTGGGACTATGGTCTGTCAACCTGTGAAATTAAGGAGCAGAGTTCCAGTTCCCAATAAAGAGCACAGTGGAGCTGCTATTCCTGCAAGAAGACTTGGAGACTAGAAGTCTGACAAAAGCAGAAATGCAGACGACCATTCCAAACAGAAATCTTGCTTTACAAACTGGGGCTAAGGAGGGTAGCAGCCAGGTAATCACAAGTTCAGTTAAAAACTCAGTGAACAAAAGGTATCCTTAATGATTTATACCTGTGATTTTCAACCAGTGTGGCTGCAAGAATTTTTGAAACATTCAATACCTGATGATTTAGTCAGGGACACTGACCTTTTGTTCCTTAGATTGTCAAATAAAAAAATGACAATAGCCAACACAACAATAGCCATCCAGTGTGAATGAATCAAAATTATGCCTATCTTCTTATCAGATGGGCAAAAAATATATTTTTTGGTATGCTGCAGAACTTTAGTAATTACTTTATGTGTGCCTTGAGAGAAAAACAGTTGAAGGTCACTGCTTAATACTTTCGAACAAACCCTTCACATATGTTCAACCTTGAACCCTTCACATATATTCAAAATCCTTTCTTAATGAAGACTGTGGTTTCCTTTTATTTACCGAGTTATGTGTGACTTTCTCTTTCCTTTCAAAATATATTCTTGAATATCTTTTTAAATCTATATTTCACTTTGATTTCTGTTACTCCCTGTATTAGTTTTGTTATTGTCAACATAGCAGATTGCCACAAGCTTAAAAGAACACAAATTTATTATCTAACAGTTCTGTAAGTCAAAAGCATTGGTTGGATCAGCAGGTTTATCTACTCTGGTTCCTACAAAGCTGTGTGCTTGATTTTTCAAGGGGATGTGGATATAAAATTATTCCCTCTAGAAGTTTATAAACAAAACACAGTTTCCTAACACCAAATTTGAACATTTCCTCTATAAAAGAACTTTTCATTCCCCAGAACCTCTGGGGATATTTTCAATCTACAATAATATAGGGTTATGCTTAGTGTCCTGAGGCAGAAACATTTAAATTTTGAAAAATATCCCCCAAGAGATTTTGAGCAATTTCACCTTTTCTCTCCTCTTGGTGAAAGCCACCAAAGAAAGAGGATGAATGTTAGCATTCCACCCAAATTTTCAACCCGAGTTGAATATATTCCTAAGTCATTCAAGTGAAGTGCTTCAGATCTGCCAATGTTTCGCTGATGACCCAGAGTGTAAAGGGCAGTGTTACCAATTTGGCTGCTAAATAAGTAGTGATGAATAAAAGTTGGAGGTCTAAACAGCAACAGTGAGCCCTTTCTCTCTGCACAGTGAGTTTCTCCTTCTACTGAACTTGGATGTGAGACTGGTAAGCTGCCCAGTACATCAGAGAGTGAACAAATTTATTGTGACTAAATACAGAAGGCAGAAGGAGCAGAAAAGGTCAAGGACGTGGTTGAATTCATATATCGGCCTGGACTCTAAATAGTGAGTAGTAAACCATGTTTAAAGGAACTGAAGCTGTCATCTTTGCCTCTACTTGCTAAATAATGTTTGACTCCCCTTTCAATGAAGCTTTTGTTTTTTATTCTGCTTTGTTTATTTTGTTGGTTGATCTGGAAGCTCTAATCAAAAGAATGGCTCTTCTTTATGTTTATATATTTAGATTTTGATATACCTAAGTAGCAACTATTGAAACATGTCTCCTCACAGCTGCTTGCACTCCAGCTCTGCCATTTCCAAACTTGGTAAGCTTAGGCAAGTCAATGCCTCATCTTAAGCTTAGCATCTCAGTGCCTCATCTATGACATGTAGATACAATAGTTCTTACTACATTGGGAAATTTTAAAGATTAATCAAGTTCATAATGTCAAGCAATTACAATTATGCCCTGCATAGGATAGCCACACAACAAATAAAATTATCATTGCTGTCGTAGTTGTGTTCCTTGACCTGAACTTATAAAAACCAAATTCAACAAAGTAAATTTGAATATTTAATTGGTTTTATTAAGCAATTTGTGAATTGGTTAGCATTCCATCTAGCAACTGGAAGGGTGCTCTAAGGGTTTGTACAAAAGGAAATATTTTTATATAAAGAAGGGTGTGTCAAGGGAATTATTGACAAAAGAATTTTGGGGAGCATCTTTTTTGGGGGGAAAGGCTTTATCATGCAGATTGCCTCTGCTGTCTATGGAAGCTGGAGAGGGCCCATGTGACAGATTATTTTACTGGTGCTTAGCCAGAAAATTCCAGACTGGTGAGTTAAGGTTGTGTTTATTTAAGATAGGTTGAAAGTGCAATTAGGTCAGGTATTAAATCTAGGTTTGGTATCATGGGCTTTTACCACCAGTGATGCCATTTGGGGGCCTGTGGTTTTCTTTTTAGCACACTTTCCATCCCTCACCCAATATGTACCACATGCCTGGTAAGCATAACTAAGGGGAGAAGAGAGAAGCTATTGATTGAAGGTGAAATAAACATTGAGATTTCCCAAAATGCCATGCCCCATCTGTATGCCTAGTGTTCTCTATCTTCTCTCACTGGCTCTGGGTTCATTAACAAATTGCCTGGAAAGTAAAGAATAACAAAGAGTTACTTTGACGACCTGAAAATGTGGCCTTCAAGCATCTAGAAAAGCAAAATGTAGAAACTAGCAAAAACAAATTTTAATCACTCCAACATAATATACAGACTGTATCAGTCAGGATAGGCAAAGTCCTGTGCTGTAAAAAAAAGAAATCCAGCATTATCCTAGACAGTGTGGGTAAGTTGGTTGGAGTTTTGTCCTGTAAACCGAAAGGTCACAGGTTTAATTCCTGATCAGGGGATGCACCTGGATTGTGGGTTCCATCCCAGTCTGGATGTGTGCAAGACACAACGGAAGAAGCCCAGCATTGTAGCAACATATAATAACAATTAGGCCTTATTTTTTGTTCACGTTATATGTCTGTTGTGGGAAGACTAGGTCCCTACTCCATAGCTCTCTTCCCTGGCTGATTTAGGCTGATGGAACAACCAGTATCTGGAGAGTTGCTGAAGTTACCATGGCATATAAAAAAGGAGACAGGAAAATCATGTGCTGGCTATTAAAGCTATAGCCCAGAAATGAGTCATTCTATTCATGTTCCTTTGGCTAAAGTAAGTCAGATAGATACCTATACTTCAACAAGGTACATTAAATCTTTGAAACCATAGTCTAAAAACATAAAACATTACTTCAAAACATTACTTCAAAACATTACTTATAAAACAAATTATAAACATAAACCATTGCTTCAAAATAAATAATTTCAAATATTTAATATTTAAAAGTATCGAAACACAAATCAACCTGAAATTAATCACCTCAGCTCTAATTGTAAAATATAAAATATTCAATTTTCTTAGTCTTTGATGTTTATGTAACTAGTATATTCTTCCAAAACATAACTGCAAGCAGAATGATATGCTTTTCAAACATTTCAAATGTCTAAGTAAGAGCTGAATGAAAAGATCAGTCTCATTCCCACTTCAGGATAATAGAGAGATAAGTGAAAATTTTTTTGAGTTTGTATTATTCCAAATTCATAGATGTATAACTCCTAAAGTACATTGATCTGTGATGTGTTTTTTCCTTGGTATTAAATGTGTGCATGTATGTATTTGAATTGCTTTAATCCAAAGTAACTCCTTAAGATGTACTTTGACTAGGAAGTATATTTTCGAGAAAGTATATCATGTTTACCAGGCTGTAAGCATGGATAACCTTAACATTGGGAATGCCAGGTATACAATTTAATGTTTGCACTTAGAACTCACTCTGACTTATGGGTAGTCATGGAGTCATCATCATCAAAGCAATATCTTAATTTACTTTTATGTACTTGCCTACCTCTTTCAGTGCTTAAAGGAGAAGCTATTCTTTCCCCCCTATTTTACACATTTGGAGATTGAAGTAGGTTAAGAAACTTAATCAGGGTACAATAAGTGGCAGAGAGAGCACTCACCTCCCAGTGCCCCTGGCACCAGGGTCAGTACTCATAAATACCACCCTATGTTCAGTCTCTGACCAAGCTCCACAAAATTAAATAAGACAGTTTTGAGGTAAGAGTAGGCAGAGCTTTCCCCAAAGGCTCATCTGTCACCTACCTACTAGAAGAATGAGTCCAATACAATCTCTCCATTTCAAGTATGTAAGTAGGGAATAGCAGGACTTTCAGGTTAAAGGAATTTAAAAAAAACAACAGTTGTGCTTAAAGATGAGCAGCTGAATTCTTAATGGTAAAGGAAAAATAACTAAAAAGTAATTGAATCAAACATATAGGTATGTCAAAGGATTCTTTATTAAATGTAGAGATGAGGAGCAACGAGGTGCAGTAGCTTCAACTTACTTATTAAACAGTGAACATCTAGGCATGCAAAGAGACATATAGTATCCAAAGTGACATAATAGGATTTTAGTTTTCAGTAGTATCAGAGAGAAATTACATTTTAACTCAGATTAATTACAACACCCCCTTAATTGAATACCTTGACCAGATGGTTAATGAGACCATTGAGAAGCAAATGTGAGCTCAATTGTTTTTTATTGTGGTTTTTAAATTTATATTTCCTTCATGAAGAAAAGCTGATAAGTTACATTGGAAAAATCTATATTCATAACCAGAAAATACATTGTTATTACAATAACTGGCTGAGGTAGGTAGCCTATAGTATAAAGGGCTTTATTTTTAGATAAATTGCTGGTGTTCAAGAATTGTCTATTTTCCAGGCTACCTTGGTTAGCCAGCCACTGTGCATAAAAGACTTAAAATGCCATACTGTGCTTAGAATGATCTAATTGTAAGGTTGGCCCTTGGCTGAAATTTGGGAACTTGGATTTCAGGAGGGTTCCCATCATTTCCAGAACTGATAAAGATGGCTCAACTGTGTTTAAATTGTTTACCAAAACAATTGATTTATGCTGACCTCTTGGTAGTGTAGAATTTTGCTTTTCACTGGCAGAGTGAACCTAAGTGACAAGCCCCCAGTAAAGAGCCCAGCTGCTGAGTCTCTAATGGGCTTCCCCGGGCAGAAACATCACATGTGCGTTGCTTCATTTTTGTTGCTGGAGGAAGTCTGTGCTCTGAGTAACCTCTCATGGGAGGAAGAGAGCAAAAGGAAGCACACATGGATTCCTTCAGGTTCTACTTCTGTCTTTTCCCCTTTTGATCTGGCTGTCTATCCATATTATATCATTGTAAGAAATCTTAGCCCTGTGTATATGCTGAGTCCCATGCATCCTTCTAGTGAGTCCTCAAATGAGTCTTGCAGACTCACAGCCCAGTCACTCTCCATGGGCATTTCACCTCCACATGCTTTAATTTAAAAAGCATAAATGAGTTAACATGTTTCATCAAAAAGTTATGGAAAGACTTGGTGTCTCATCCCTGTTCTGACAAAATAAATAAAACTCCGAATATATTTGTAATCTGTGACGTTAGTACATCAGCTTGCAACATACTTTTCACACAGTAAAAACCTCTGGAAGGGAATCAGGAAGGCAGTGATGCACACAACAGAAAAATAAGCAGAGGTGTCATTGTTCCTTTAGCCTTGGACACAATTGTTCTTTGTTCTGAGAATTGTGAAAAAAAAAAAAATCTAAGAAGCCATAGGAAAATCTCCGGTGGATTTTGAAAAACAACAGCCAAGGGAGAAAGTGAGCAGAGATAGAGAAGGATCATGTTATTAATGAATGTCTCCTTTTAAAACTACAATAGCATAGTGATGTTCACTATGATATCAGTATGTATTTTGTCTAGTCTTTTTAGGTTTTGGAGGATGGTTGAATATGTGTGAACAAAGGAAGGAAAAGTATTCACTTGGTAAGTTTTGAAATGGAATTGAAAGCAAAACAAAAGAATAAAGTAGAGTGTTCATTGAATTATCATGTTAAAAGTAAAGATGAAAAAAAAAGTAAAGATGCCTGACATCATATAGGATTAAAGTGCCAAACCCATCATAAATAGGTTATGAAGAGCTACTGTAACCCAATACAAAATGTTGGAAAATAAAAATGCAGTGTACATCTTCTTAGCACCACTGTAATTTTTTCTCATCCTTTAAAGCAATGTAACTTTTCAGTATGCATAAAGGGCAATGTTACGGCAGTGGTTGACACATTTTATAGAATTTCACAGAGTGTTCCCAGAAAATGAATAATCATTTAAGAAAGAGATTTAATCTATTGAGGGTATGGCTCAAAACTCTTTTCCTTTTCTCTAAGATTCCTGTGGCATTTATGTATCCTTAGTATCTGTCTCCTTGTTTTTCCCCTTGCTACTCACTTACTGATTTATAATTAACTTTATTTTTCCCATACAAACTAAATGGCTCCTTAAAGGAAGAGAAGTGAAAAGACTGGCCTTATGGGAAATGGGTTTTGAGAGAAACTTGCAAGAGGATAGGATGGTGACTGCAGGGGGTAGGGATTGGGTATAAAGGGACTAAATGGTAATGGAAAAAATGACTCAAAAAATTGAGGAAACAAAAAAGAAAAGTAGTGATAACTAGCTTGAGGACAATAGATGTTTATCACTGGCATGGAGTTACTCTAATTGTAATGTGTAAGCCTGTTGAAATAATCTGTCATTAAAACAGACGTGATGTGACAAATAATTATGCCCATCAAAGAATTTTAACATTCTCATAAAAATGATTGTTTTCCAATACTCTCATCTTACAATATAGAGATCATTTGTAACAAAAACATTTTTATTTTTTGTTACGTTTTTCACGATAAATGTGAAGGGATTTAAAAATACTTTCCAGTAAGACTTTAAATTCCTTTAAGGAAGGGAAGTGAATCAATTACTCTTAGATTTTTTTTCCCTATGTACTGAGACTTCTGTCAGTCATTGTGAGGGTATTTTTACTTACTTCCCTGAGCATAATTAAAATAGTTGCTTTAATCTCTCTCTATGTAAATTTATTTATATTTAAATAATTAAAAAATATCCTTTAATCAATCTCATTCTCTCTCTCTCTCTGTCTCTCTCTCTGTCTCTGTCTCTCTCTCTCTCTCTATATATATATATATATATATATATCTTCTTTAATATCTTGTCTAATACTTTAGACGATTGGTTATCTTAGGGTTGATCTTTGTCAATTGTATTTTCTTCTAAAAATTGGCCCACATTTTCCTGTTTTGTTGTGAAATTTTGGATTTTACCCTGGATATTGTGAGTGTTATGTCAGGGAGACTCTAGATTCTGTTATAGTCTTCTGAAATTGATTTTTATATTTTGTTTGTATGTTTTAAAATCAGGTGTATCATTTGATTGGTTTCAAACTTCATGGTCTGAATCTTCTAAGATCATAACATCTCAGATTCTAGTTCTTTTAGAATTAGCTGTGTTAATTTAAGCCTACCACAGCACATGTGTAGTTCATGGGTCAGTCACAGAACTGAGATAAGTTTGTGGGGAGAAATTAGTGTACTCCTGTTCTGTCTCCTTTCCAATGTCACTCCTTACTTTCCAGTGGGTGTGGTTTCCCTGGAATTCATTCTCAGATCCCTCAGGTTGGAAATACTACAGATTTTCCATCGGTTTTAGCCACTGAATGTAAAAATATCTTTACTGCATCCCCAGGCGAAAAGATGGAAATTGACACTGTGCACTGTTCCTTCTTCCAAGCTTCAAATCCCTTCTAGCAGCTACCTTTTTCTTGTTGTTCTTATTGTTTATTCTCCTATGTCTCTCAGTCACTGTTTTGTCACTATTTGGAGTATTTTTTCAGAATTTTCTATTGCTTCTTATAGCAGGGTTCACTCTTGTAGCACTACTTTGCTATACTAATAGCAAAACTTTATAGGTTTATGAGATTTATCAACCCAGGCATGTGCCCTCACTGGTAATCCAACTGGTGACCCTTTGGTTTGCAGGCTGGCTCTCAATCCACTGAACCACATGAAACAAGGTGCAAAAAATATTTTAATGTAATATATAGTATTTCTAGAATTATATATTATATAACATGTAATACATTATAATATAAATTAATTAAATTAATGCATTATAAATGATATTTTTCTGGAATTTACACAATAGAAAGTATATGAAAAGTACCCATAATTTTAAAAAAACACTTAGTCCCATCATTCTATTAGTATTTACTAGAAAACTTTTGCACTAAAAACTTAATGATGTTTGAAATTAGATAGACAACAAATCCACTACAAAGTCATGAACAGCTGGCTACCTGAGGAATCAGTCTGTAGAAATGGAGAGAATGGAAGATTTGATGCATTGACATTATAAGAGCATGGAGCAACTAAATGAATGAAAAGAACTAAAAATATTATAAAAGTATGCAGTTCTAACATTTTTAAGGGGAAGGGAAGATCAGAAAACTAAAAATGGTTCTGCCTTTTGACACAGCAATTCCACTGCTGGGACTATACCCTAAGAACCCTGAAACACCAATCCAAAAGAACCTATGCACCCCAACGTTCATAGCAGCACAGTTTACAATAGCAGAGTAATGGAAGCAACCTAAGTGCCCATCAGTAAATGAATGGGTCAAAAAACTGTGGTACATTTACACAATAGAATACCATGCAGTAGAAAGAAAGAAGGAGCTCCTACCCTTCACAACAGCAGGGATGGAGCATTATGCTAAGTGAAATAAGCTAGGCAGTGAAAGACAAATACCATATGATCTCACCTTTAACAGGAATCTAATCAACAAAACAAACACTGGGAAGGGAGTAAAAGAAAGAATACTGTAGTTGAAAAATAATTTAAAAATAAATAAAATAAATAAAAATAATAACAAACAAACAATCAAACAAGTACAATAACCAAAGACATTGAAATTGAGGACAGGCTGACAGTGACCAGAGGGGAGGGGTAAGGGAATTCCAGGGGAAAAGGGGGAGGGTTTACAGGAACAAGTATAAAGGACATGTGGACAAAAACAAGGGGGGTGGAAATGGCAGGGAGGTGGGGAGGGCTGGGGGGGTGTGAGCTGGGATGGGAGTAAAAGGCAGAAAACTGTACTTGAATAACAATTAAAATTTTAAAAAATAAAATATTTAAACAAAAAAACCTCTCGCATTACTAGTTCCTTGATAGAAAAAAAGTCGAGAGATAGCTCGTAAGCCCCCAATACAGAAAATCTGATGTTACCCCAAAGACTAATAACATTAGACCTAAGAAACCTGTGGAGGAGTAGCCAAAGTGCTTTAGAGTGTTCTTACAGGTGGAAATCAACACCATGTGTTACAAGTAATCAATCTAATTTTTTTAGATTAATTTTCTAGATTAATGTTTATAGAAGATCAAAACTATAAACATTCAAATGACAACAAACAGCAATCAACAAATGAACCTAAAATAAACGAGAAGCAATGAAAACAAAAAATAAGAAAACAACCAGAACAGGAACAGAATCAGAGAAATGGATGTCACATGGAGGGATTTCAGTGGGGAGGGGGAAGGGAGGAATAAGGGGGGAGGGTACAGGGAAGAAGAAGCATAATTAGAAACATAAAACAGATGGGCCCATGTTGGGAGACAGCAATCTGGCAAATCCCTCTACTAGATACAAGAAAAATAAATTATTCTGTTTATATTTAATTTCATTATACATTTTATATGTAAGTTTAGCATCTTTTTTCCAAATAAGTACTGCCCTTCCATTTATGATTGATAACAGAGAAAATGATCATTCAAGCAGGGGTTTTATTTATTATTGAGTTAAAAATTGAATAATAAATGACCATAAAACTCAAGAACTTATAAAGAATCTTTAAGTAATTTATAGAGAAGTATAACTGAGAGAAGAGAGGGAAAAGACTGGAAAGAAGAGAAGAGGAAAGGAGGGAAAGAAAGAAGCCAGGTGGGAGGCCAGTTTTTCTTTTTTCTTTTTTTCCTTTCCTTCATCCTCATCCAAGGACATAGTTATTGAATTTAGAGAGAAGGGAAGGGAAGGAGAGAGAGAGAGATGGAGAGAAACATAGATGTAAGAGAAAAACATTGATCAGTTGCCTCTTGAATGTACCCCCACTGGGACCAATTCTGTATGTAACCTACGCATGTACCCTGATCCAGCATCGAATCCATGACCTTTTGGATGACACTCCAACCAACTGAGCCACACTGGCCAAGGCATAAGATTTTTTTAAAGCTTTAAATGTATTTTATTTTTTAAAGGAATGAGCCATGCATACTATAACTTTCCAAATTCAATCTGAAAATCTCCACTACTGAGGTTCTTAAATGGCTTTTAAAAGTCAAATTACTGACTTCCGCCAAGATGGAGACGTAGATGGAGGATCCACCTCGCCTCTGTGCACAACCAAATCTAAGAACAACTATTTTTAACAGCAGTCACAACCAAGCCACACAGAAAATCGACAATACGGAGTCCAAAGGACAACTAGATACTCGGCTGGACCGGTACGAGGAGCGAGGCCAGCAGCGGAGCAGGTTAGCAAGAAAAAATTCCCGGGGCGGTGCGTGGTGCGGGCAGGCAACCGAGGGCGCTGATTGCCAGCGAGCTGGCTGCCGGAGCGCACAGGGAAGAGGCGCGGTGGGTCGGTCGGTCACGCGCATTTACGTGCGGAGAAACCAGTGAGAAGGGAAAACCGCGCGGTGCGGCAGGCTCGCACAATTAGGATCGGATAAACAAGCCCGAGGCATGTGAGTGACTGGATGCGCTGGGCTAGCGGAGAGGAACGCCATTGCTCCCTCTCTGACCCCGCCCCCCCACACAGTGTCACAAACCAGCGACCTGGGTCGCCCCGTCCTGGTAAACAACTAAGGCTTCGCCCCGCTCACTTAACAGCACGAATAGACCAAAAATGGCTCTAGGACAACTCAGAGCCCCAGAACCGATAGACCTAAGTGATGAAGAAATAGCCAGTCTTTCAGATGCACAGTTCAAAACACTGGTTATAAGGATCCTTACAGAACTGGTTGACTTTAGTCACAAATTAGAGAAACATATGGAAGCTAAATTAATTGAAATGAATGGGGATACAAAAGATACCAATAGTAATGGAAAGAAAATTGGGACTCAAATCAAGGGAGAGAACCAGAAGGAAGAAAAAAATGATCAAACAGAAAGGAATGAAGAAATAAGAATTCAGAAAAATGAGGAGAAGCTTAGGAACCTCCAGGACATCTTTAAACGTTCCAACATCCGAATTATAGGGGTACCAGAAGGGGGAAAGGCACAGCCACCAGTGGAAAACTTATTTGAACAAATAATAAAGGAGAATTTCCCCAAGATGGCAAAGGAAATAGACTTCCGAGAAATCCAGGAAGCTCAGAGAGTCCCAAAGAAGTTGGACTCAAGAAGGAACACACCAAGGCACATCATCATTACATTAGCCAAGATTAAAATGAAGGAGAGAATCCTAGAAGCAGCAAGAGCTAAGGGGACAGTCACCTACAAAGGAGTCCCCATCAGACTGTCAACTGATTTCTCAAAGAGACCTTACAGGCAAGAAGGGCTGGAAAGAGGTATTCCAAGTCATGAAAACCAAAGATCTACAACCAGATTGCTCTACCCAGCAAAACTTTCATTTAGAATGGAAGGAGCCAGATAAAGTGCTTCTCAGATAAGACCAAATTCAAGGAGTTCATCATCACCAAACCCTTATTATATGAAATGTTAAAGGGACTTACCTAAGAAAAAGAAGATAAAAAGATGAACAGTGAAAGGACAGCAAACTCACAGTTATTAAGAACCACACCTAAAACAAAAGCAAACTAAGAGGATAGCTAGATCAGGAGCAGAACCATAGAAATGAAGATCTCAGGGAGGGTTAGCAACAGGGGAGTGGGAGGAGGGGAAGGGGGAGAAGGAACAGAAAATAAGTAGCATAGACAGTAGATAGAAAATACATAGGGGGGAGGGTAAGAATAGTAGGGGAAATACAGAATCTAAAGAATTTGAGACACATGTTCATGAACTAAAGGGGGAAATGGTGGGGGAGGGGTATGCAGGGTGGAGGGGAAGGGGGGGAATAGAGCAAATGTAATGGCATAATCAATAAAAAAAGTCAAATTACTGCTTAATTAGTTTTTTAAGTATTTTTATTGATTGTGCTATTACATTTTCCCAATTTTCTCCCTTTATCCCCTCTCCTCCCTGCCCCCCAAAACCTCCAGCATCCTCCCCCACTTAGTTCATGTCCATGGGTTGTACATATAAGTCCTTTGAGTCCTCTGCTTCCTATACCATTTTTTATTTCTCCCCATCTATTTTATGTTTCTAATTATGCTTCTTCTTCCCTGTACCCTCCCCCCTTATTCCTTCCTTCCCCCTCCCCACTGAAATCCCTCCATGTGACATCCACTTCTCTGATTCTGTTCCTGTTCTGGTTGTTTTCTTATTTTTTGTTTTCATTGCTTCTTGTTTATTTTAGGTTCATTTGTTGATTGCTGTTTGTTGTCGTTTGAATGTTTATAGTTTTGATCTTCTTTTTCTTAGACAAGTCCCTTTAACATTTCATATAATAAGGGCTTGGTGATGATGAACTCCTTTAACTTGACATTATGTGAGAAGCACTTTATTTGCCTTTCCATTATGAATGATAGCTTTGCTGGATAGAGTAATCCTTGCCTTTCATGACTTCAAGTACTTCTTTCTAGCCCCTTCTTGTCTGCAAGGCTTCTTTTGAGAAATCAGCTGATAGTCTTATGGGAACTCCTTTGCAGGTAACTGTCTCCTTTTCTCTTGCTTCTTTTAGGATTCTCTCTGTATCTTTAATCTTGGGTAACTTGGTGTGTTTCTTTTTGGGTCCAACTTCTTTGGGATTCTCTGGGCTTTCTGGACTTCCTGGAAGTCTATTTTCTTTACCAGATTGGGGAAGTTTTCCCTCATTATTTGTTCAAATAAGTTTTCAATTTCTTGCTGTTGTTCTTCTCCTTCTGGTACCCCTATAATTTGGATATTGGAACATTTCAGGTTGTCCCAAATGTTTGCAGGACTCTCTTCACTTTTTTTAATTCCTGTTTCTTCATTCTATTTTGGTTGGGTGTTTATTTCTTCCCTTTGTTCCAAATTGTTGATTTGAGTCCTGGTTTCCTTCCCTTCACTGTTGGTTCCCTGAATGTTTTGCTTTATTCCACTTTGGGTAGCCTTCATTTGTTGCTTCATTCTGCAACTGAGCTCAATCAGTTCTGTGAGCATCTTGATTGCCAGTGTTTTGAACTCTCTATCAGATAGGTTAGCTACCTTCTGATGGCTTAGCTCTTTTTCTGGAGTTGTGATCTGTTCTTTCATTTGGGCCGTATTTCTGTGTCTCAGTGTACCTGTTATGTTGTAAAGCAATGGGGTCTTAGGTGTTCGTCCAGGTGAGACATCCCTCTTTTCTGCATTGTGGTGCTGTCTGTAGGGGAGAGGTCAAAGAGGGAACAATGTGGCTCCCTTGCTCCACTCAAGCCCTGCTTTCCAAGAAACTCTCTCATGTACGACTGGGAGTTTCTCCCATCTGTGGCAACCTCACGGTAGTTTACTTTCTATCCTTTCCCATTCAACCAGCCCTGCCTTGACCATGTGGTCTGCAGCCTTGTAGCATCCTCTCAGCCAGCCCCACCTCGCCTGAGAGGTCTGCTGCTTTGCTATGAGTCCTCTCTGCTTGGCTGCTCACCTCTGCCCTTCCTACTGGTCTGGGTGAATGTTTCTTTAACTCCTTGGTTATTGGAGTTCCATGCAGATTGATTTTCTGGCAGTTCTGGTTGTTTGTTATTGTAGATTGGTTGATATCCTTTCAGTTGTGTGAGGAAGTGAAGTGTTTCTACCTACATCTCCATCTTGGCTGGAACTCTATCTTCTATTTTAATATTAGAAATATGGTACAAATATTAATGATCTTTTCCCCCAAATCAAGAAATGTTTAGCCACCAAAGAGATTATCTAAATGCAATGAGGTTAGGGCTTAGAGAGTACCCTTATGGTTCCTCCAGGAAGCAGACACTGAGACAATCAGGATTACAAGACGTTTCTGGGAAGGGAGAAGTAATCTTAGTGAAAGGTAAATTGGGGAGAGAGCAGAATTGGGCAAAGAGAACATTGAGCTTGAGATGCTGACTTGATATTTTTGAAAGGAAAGTGGGGAAGAAGCAGGTCAGGGAAAGCTTCAGACCAAAATGCAGATCTGATAAAATATCAGACAACCCAAGAGGGAACTCCAGAGCAAAGATTGTTTCTTAAAAGAGTCCAACATTGGGTAGGAGTGGTCAGGTGCTAGTGCCCCACCATGCTGAATCACTTGGTTGGGGGTTTCCTGGGAAACATGCATTGCTCCCCTCCTCCACGTTGAGATATATCTTGAAGGTTGTATAGATGGAAGCTGCTACCTAACTCTATTCCTTGTAGACGGAAAACAATTTTTTTCATTCAAGGAATCTATGAGTGATGCACCTGAATGGCTATCAAAGAGAGCTAGGATAATATAAATTCCCCCAATATATTTTATTAAAATGAGAATTTTCCTGACTTTTTAGGCCCTTACATAATTTTTTTTTCATTTAAAGTTTTTTTAAAATTTTTTATTGATTATGCTGTTACAGTTGTTCTATTCCCCCCCTTCATTCCCCTCCACCCTACCCCCCCATCCCCACCATTACCCTCCCTTTAGTTTATGACCATGTGTCTCAAGTCCTTTAGATTCTATATTTCCCATGCTATTCTTGCCCCCTCCATCTATTTTCTATCTACTGTCTATGCTACTTATTTTTCTGTACCTTCTCCCCCCATCTCCTCCTCCCACTCCCCCTGTTACTAACCCTCCTTGAGATCTTCATTTCTATGTTTCCACTCCTGATCTAGCTGTCCTTTTAGTTTGCTTTCGTTTTAGGTGTGGTTGTTAATAACTGTGAGTTTGTTGTCCTTTCACTGTTCATGTTTCTTTAACTTCTTTTTCTTAAATAAGTCCCTTTAACATTTCATATAATAAGGGCTTGGTGATGATGAACTCCTTGAATTTGATCTTATCTGAGAAGCACCTTATCTGTCCTTCCATTCTAAATGAAAGTTTTGCTGGATAGAGCAATCTTGGTTGTAGGTCTTTGGATTTCATGACTTGGAATACCTCTTTCCAGCCCCTTCTTGCCTGTAAGGTCTCTTTTGAGAAATCTGCTGACAGTCTGATGGGGACTCCTTTGTAGGTGACTGTCCCCTTAGCTCTTGCTGCTTCTAGGATTCTCTCCTTCATTTTAATTTTGGCTAATGTAATGATGATGTGCCTTGGTGTGTTCCTTCTTGAGTCCAACTTCTTTGGGACTCTCTGAGCTTCCTGGATTTCCTGGAAGTCTATTTCCTTTGCCAGCTTGGGAAATTCTCCTTTATTATTTGTTCAAATAAGTTTTCCACTGGTGGCTGTGCCTTTCCCCCTTCTGGTACCCCTATAATTCGGATGTTGGAGTGTTTAAAGATGTCCTGGAGGTTCCTAAGACTCTCCTCATTTCTTTGAATTCTTGCTTCCTGACTCTTTTCTGTTTGGCCATTATTTGCTTTCTTCTGGTCCACTCCATTGATTTGAGTCCCAGTTTCCTTTTCATTGCTATTGGTGTCCTGTGCAATTCCATTCATTTCAATTAGTTTCACCTTCATATATTTGTCTAATTTGTCGGTATAATCAACCAGTTCTGTGAGGATCCTGATGACCAGTGTTTTAAACTGTGCGTCTGAGAGTTTTGCTATTTCTTCATCACTTAGATCTATGGGCTCTGGGGCTTTGAGAACTTGTGACATTTTTGGTCTGTTCTGGGCCTTAAGTGTGAGAAGCGGTGCCTTAGACTCCCAGGTCGCTGGGTTGTGACTCTGTATGTGGGGGCGTGGTCAGAGCGGGGAAGTGGTGGCGCCCTCTACTGCCGCTTGCAGCGGGGACCCACCGGGCCCCAGTCCAACCGCCCACTCCCCCTCGCCTGTCCGCCCGCGCACAAATGCGTAACCACAGTCAACACTCAGCACTGCTCCCCCACTGTCTCCCCCGTGGTCGCTCGCCTGGTGGCTCGCCTCGGTCGCTCACTAGGTCCAACCCTGCGCCTGGATTCCATGCGTCTGGATTCCACGCCTGAGTCCGTCTGACCGAGTCCTCCTGTGCAACCCCTCACCAGCTGCTGGTTTCGCCCCTTACAGGTCAGGCTGAACAATTTGTTGTTAACGGACTTCCGAAAAGTTCAATTTTCCGTGTTCTGGCTGTGTTTTCTGTTGCTAATATTTAGTTGTCTCTAAACTTGGTTGTGTGAGAAGGCACGGAACATCCACCTATGCCTCCATCTTGGCGGAAGTCCCATTTAAAGCTTTTTATATCTTTTATCGCATATACAGGTTCTGGAATAAATAATGCCCCTTTTTATTACAAAGTCATAAGCATGTAATTCTGTAACATAATAATATCACACTCAAGCCCTGGCTGGTGTAGCTCAGTGGATTGAGCATGGGCCTGTGAACAACACAATCACGGTTCGATTCCCAGTCAGGGCACATGCCTGGGTTGCAGGCCAGTTCCCGGCAGGGGACTCACAAGAGACAACCATACATTGATATTTTTCTCCTTCTTTCCTTCCCTTCCCCTCTAAAGATAAATAAATAAAATCTTAAAATAATATCACACTCAAGCACACCATATGACATTTTAGGGGAAATGTTCAAAATAAAATTATAAATTTACACCCATATATTACCCTACCAACCACACTCAAGAAGGTGTTACTTCTTCCAGACCCTATATATTACCAAATTCTTGAGTTGCTCATTTTAAATAACAAATTACAATTATAGTAAAGGATTTAAAAATATAGATATTGAAATTTTTTATTTATTTTATTTTTAGAGCCAATTATATAAATATTCATTCCTATGTTCCCAAATATAATAATAAAATTGTCACTAAAATTGCTGAGGTACTGAACTATAAAATTTCACTCATATTTTGCAGTAACTTAAAATTCATAATTTTGAAGTAAGATTTGTATTATTGCAAACATGTTAGATACTGAAACACCATTCTCTATTAGTTTTCAAGTTCTTTGAGGATTAGTGTTTTATCCCTGTTGCAAAGTATATTCCAAGAGGCTCTGTACTACCTAGTTGTAATGACTGATGGATCACCTCACATTTCCTCAATGTGATGAAGGATTATTTAAAACATAACTTTTACGCCAGTGAGCTATATAAAACTTACATTTAAAATGGAATGTTTTCTACATATCTTTTTTACTGATTTCAGGAGGGTGAAAACAATGTTTTTTAATTACTCTGTGATATAATGAAAGTTGTAATAAAAATGTCATGGACATTAGAAATATAAAGACACACTCTATTTGTCATGACGAGAAGATATTACCTCAAGTATATTTTTACAGAGATTGTATGAACAGACAGACTGAATTCTGCAGATATATATAGGAATTTCAAGTTCATCTTAAGATGTTTTCAAAAATATAAATAGTGGTTCTATGGAAAATCTAAAGATTTAAATAAGTTAATCTCCACATAAAAAGGCAGTCATGGACTTCCGCCAAGATGGAGGCATAGGTGGATGTTCCGTGCCTTCTCACACAACCAAGTTTAGAGACAACTAAATATTAGCAACAGAAAACACAGCCAGAACACGGAAAATTGAACTTTTCGGAAGTCCGTTAACAACAAATTGTTCAGCCTGACCTGTAAGGGGCGAAACCAGCAGCTGGTGAGGGGTTGCACAGGAGGACTCGGTCAGACGGACTCAGGCGTGGAATCCAGACGCATGGAATCCAGGCGCAGGGTTGGACCTAGTGAGCGACCGAGCGAGCCACCAGGCGAGCGACCACGGGGGAGACAGTGGGGGAGCAGTGCTGAGTGTTGACTGTGGTTACGCATTTGTGCGCGGGCGGACAGGCGAGGGAGTGGGCGGTTGGACTGGGGCCCGGTGGGTCCCCGCTGCAAGCGGCAGTAGAGGGCGCCACCACTTCCCCGCTCTGACCACGCCCCCACATACAGAGTCACAACCCAGCGACCTGGGAGTCTAAGGCACCGCTTCTCACACTTAAGGCCCAGAACAGACCAAAAATGTCACAAGTTCTCAAAGCCCCAGAGCCCATAGATCTAAGTGATGAAGAAATAGCAAAACTCTCAGACGCACAGTTTAAAACACTGGTCATCAGGATCCTCACAGAACTGGTTGATTATACCGAGCAAATTAGACAAATATATGAAGGTGAAACTAATTGAAATGAATGGAATTGCACAGGACACCAATAGCAATGAAAAGGAAACTGGGACTCAAATCAATGGAGTGGACCAGAAGAAAGCAAATAATGGCCAAACAGAAAAGAGTCAGGAAGCAAGAATTCAAAGAAATGAGGAGAGTCTTAGGAACCTCCAGGACATCTTTAAACACTCCAACATCCGAATTATAGGGGTACCAGAAGGGGGAAAGGCACAGCCACCAGTGGAAAACTTATTTGAACAAATAATAAAGGAGAATTTCCCCAAGCTGGCAAAGGAAATAGACTTCCAGGAAATCCAGGAAGCTCAGAGAGTCCCAAAGAAGTTGGACCCAAGAAGGAACACACCAAGGCACATCATCATTACATTAGCCAAAATTAAAATGAAGGAGAGAATCCTAGAAGCAGCAAGAGCTAAGGGGACAGTCACCTACAAAGGAGTCCCCATCAGACTGTCAGCAGATTTCTCAAAAGAGACCTTACAGGCAAGAAGGGGCTGGAAAGAGGTATTCCAAGTCATGAAATCCAAAGACCTACAACCAAGATTGCTCTATCCAGCAAAACTTTCATTTAGAATGGAAGGACAGATAAGGTGCTTCTCAGATAAGATCAAATTCAAGGAGTTCATCATCACCAAGCCCTTATTATATGAAATGTTAAAGGGACTTATTTAAGAAAAAGAAGTTAAAGAAACATGAACAGTGAAAGGACAACAAACTCACAGTTATTAACAACCACACCTAAAACGAAAGCAAACTAAAAGGACAGCTAGATCAGGAGTGGAAACATAGAAATGAAGATCTCAAGGAGGGTTAGTAACAGGGGAGTGGGAGAAGGAGATGGGGGAGAAGGTACAGAAAATAAGTAGCATAGACAGTAGATAGAAAATAGATGGAGGGGGCAAGAATAGCATGGGAAATATAGAATCTAAAGGACTTGAGACACATGGTCATAAACTAAAGGGAGGGTAATGGTGGGGATGGGGGGGTAGGGTGGAGGGGAATGAAGGGGGGGAATAGAACAACTGTAACAGCATAATCAATAAAATAAAGGTTGTCATAATTATCATGTAACTCACTCTGATATTCTGCAGCCAAAACTATGAATAGCAAGAAAATTTCACTTAACATCTTCATAAATATGCCACACTTTACTGAGTACTTTTCTAACATTTTACTGTAACAATTTTGAACCATACAGAAAAATGGGGAGAATTTTACAGTGAACACTCACCACCTAGGTTCTACAAAGAATATTTAATTTTACTTGCTTTATCATATTTATCTATCCAATTATCCATTTCTCTAACCTTGTATCAGTCCAAATTATTTTAATGCATTCGAAAGTAGATTGTATACATCAGTATATTTCCTCTAACATACACTAGAATTAATTAGGTTTAATATTGGATTGTATTTTTTTAGGTAAAATTTCTATATAATACAAATGTCTTGAGTGTACCACTCAAGGAGTTTCCACAAATACACACATCTGTACAACCAGAATTCAGAATGTTAACACTCCCGAAAGTTATCTTGTGCCCCCCTCCCACTTCTTGATCTCCCAACACTCCACAGGAAAATACTGTTCTCTTCCCCCTGCCACAATTGATGTTGTTTGCCTGCTCTACAAATTCATGTGAATAGAATCATACATACTATTTGATATACAGTTTTCTTTACTGAGCATAATTTTTTCAAATCCATGCACATTGCTATTTGTTTCAGTGGTTCATTCTTTTTTATTGCTGAGTAATATCTCATTCTATGAAGACACCTCTGTTTGTTATCCATTGTCTTACTGCTGGACACCTGTGTTTCCAATTTCAGGTTGCCATGACACTTCTTGTACTAGTCCTTCTTTGGTATATATTTGATTCTATTTCTCTTGAGTAAATACTGATGAAGGGAATTGTGAGGTTTCACCCCTACCAACAACGTATGAATGTTCCATTGGCTCCATATCTTTGCTAACATTTGGTGGTGTGAGTCTTTTCAGTTTTGGCCAAACTGGTGAGTGTGCTTTTTTAGCTAATTGTGGTTTTATTTTGCATTTCCCTAATGACTAATGATGTTGGACACCTTGCCATGTGCCCAGTGGACATTTGTATCCCATCCTTTGTGAGGGTTCTACTCCAATTTTTGGTCCATTTTTAAATAGCTCTTTTCCTTTAATCATTGAGTTCTAGAATTCTCTATGTATACTGATACCAATATTTTATGACATATATGTTCTGTAAATTTTCCAGTCTGAAGATTGTTCATGAATCTTCTGAATATCTCTTGGTGAACAAAGGTTTAAAATTTTTCTGAAGTCTAATTTACCATTGTTTTCATTTATAGTTATTGGTTTTTTGTTGTTGTTGTTCTGTGTTAGAAATCCTTGCCTATCTCCAATTCACAAAGATGCTCTTTTTTCAAATAAGAGATTTAGAGTTTTACCCTTTACATTGAGGTCTATGTTCCATCTTAAATTAATTTTCATTTATTCTGTGAGGTAGGAATCAAGCTTCATTTTTTGCACATGAATATCCAGTGGTTTCAGCACTATTCAAGGAAAAGCCTATTTTATCCCCAATGGATTGCCTTGGCTATTTTATCAAATATCAAATGACCATACAAGTAGGGGGGGCATTTCTGGATTCTCTATTCAATTCTATCAATATTTTTATTAATCTTTTATGCCACACTGTCTTGACTACTATGACATTACAGTAGGTCTTAAAAGTCTGTTATCATAAGTCCTCTAAGTTTGCTTTTCCTTTTCAAAATTGCTTTGGCCCTGGCTGGTGTAGCTCAGTGGATTGAGCGCGGACTGCGAACCAGACAATCGCGGTTCAATTCCCAGTCAGGGCACATGCCTGGGTTGCAGACCAGTACCCTGCAGGCCAGTTCCCAGCAGGGGACGCACAAAAGGCAACCATACATTGATGTTTCTCTCCCTCTCTCCTTCCCTTCCCCTCTAAAGATAAATAAATAAAATATTTTTAAAAATTGCTTTGGATAATCTAGGTTATGCCTTTGTATTTCCACATGCCTTTATTTTTCTATATGCATTTTACAATAATTTGACTAATTTTTAAAAGTATACTGGGATTATGATTGGGAATGTGTTGGCTTTAAAATCAAATTTTGGGTAAATATCTTAACACTATTGAGTCTTCCAATCCATGAACATGGTATATCTTTCCATTTAGTTCTTCCTGAATTTCTAATGAGCAGTGTTTTGTAGTTTATAATAAAGAGGTACTGCATATCTTTTCTTAACTTATTCTAATCATTTTATACTTTCTGAAGTGATTGTCAATCAAAATGCTTTTAAATTCTTTTTTTTAAAGATTTTATTTATTTATCTTTTAGAGGTGAAGGGGGGAAGGAGAGAGGGAGAGAAACATCGTGCGTCCCCTGCTGAGAACTTGCCTGCAGGGAACCGGCCTGCAACCCAGGCATGTGCCCTGACTGGGAATTGAACCGCAATCGTGTGGTTCGCAGGCCAGTGCTCAATCCACTGAGCTACACCAGCCAGGGCTGTTTTCCAATTATGTGCTAACTTATAAAACATCTTATTTTTATATTACTTAATTTTCATATATATTCATTTTGTATAGATATATTTATTTCTAATTTAATTTTATTGTCATCAGTGCACATACTCTATAGAATTTGAATTCTTTTTTCAAAGATTTTATTTATTTATCTTTAGAGGGGAAGGGAAGGAGAGAGGGAGAGAAATATTAATGTATGGTTGCTTCTTGTGCATCCCCTGCTGGGACCTAGCCCGCAACCCAGGCATGTGCCCTGACTGGAATTTGAACCGTGATCCTTTGGTTTGCAGGCCCGTGCTCAATTCCCTGAGTTACACCAGCCAGGGCAAAGATGTTATTTATTTATTTTTAGAGAGAGGGGAAGGGAGGGAGAGAGAGAAGGAGAGAAACATCAGTGTGTGTTTGCCTCTCATATGTTCTCTACTGGGGACCTGGCCTTCAACCCAGGCATGTGCCCTGATTAGGAATGAAACCATCAACACTTTGCTTCACAGGCTCATGTTCAATCCACTGAGCTACACCAGCTAGGGGATTTGAATTCTTTTAAGTTAAATGATCCTTGTTTAATAGCCCATCATGTGATCTATTGTGCTATTTATATGTTTATCAAGATTTTCTGAGAAGCTACAAAAGAAATACAAAAAGTAAACCCTTCTTTCTTGTATTTTACCAACCACATAGGATTAAAAATGTAAACATATGGAACCATATGAGAAAGCCAGGATAAACTAAAATGGTACCATCAGTATGGATTAAACACATAGGTAATAAAAATTCCTATAGAAAGTATTTGTTAGAGTACAGACTCAATCAGGGTGTGTACCCCTAAACTCTTTCTGGACCTTAGTGTTTGAACCAGTTCTTGAAGTAAGTGTTGGGTATAAACTATTGGATTGGAAGTTGGAGAATTAATAAGTGAAATGATTGTTAGCATAAGGGGTTAAAAAATGATCAGGCAAGTCATGAGCAAAAGACAGCATGAAATCTCCTTCTTCCTTTTTTTTTACACAAGAATTTTTTCCATCAACAGATGAGTGGATAAAAAGCTGTGGTACATTTACACAATGGAATACTACTCAATTGTAAAAAAAGGAGATTTTACCCTTTGTAACAGCATGAATGGACCTAAAGAGCATTATGCTAAGTGAAATAAGCCAGTCAGAGAACAAGTACCATATGATTTCATTCATATGTGGAATCTGAATGAACTAAAAGGCAAAATAGTGACAGGCTCATAGATAGAGAGCAGGGTGACAGCTGTCAGGGTGGGGGTGGGGCTGTGTGAGGAGGTGGAGTGATTGAGCAACAAAGAAAAAAAGAGAAAATCTCATGGATATGGACAACAGTGATTGCCAGGGGAGGGAGTTAGAGGAATGTAAAAGAGGCTATTGGGGGGTAAATGTTGATGGACAGAGACTTGACTTAGGGTAGTGAACACACAATACAGTGTACAGATGGTGTGCTGTAGAATTGTGCACCTGAAATCTGTATAATTTTGTTAACTAGTGTCACCCCAATAAATTCAATAAAAAGGGGAAAAAGAATAAGAAGGATATAAGTACTAGAATAGCAAGGGGGTAGCACCCCCAAAGTAAATTAGTTATTAGTAAATAACTAATTTACTTTGTGTGGAGTGGCACTGGGAAGACTATACACAGTGTATGTCTTTTGAACTGGGTCTTCAAAAACGTGTCTGCCATACAGAGAGAATAGAAAAGTCCTAGCAGGTTGAAAGTATAAGGCAAATACAGGAAGTAGCTTAGGATGCATGTGATGGGTAGGGGAAGGAGTTTGCAAAGATGCACTAAAGCCAGATGAAGGATTGTATTTGGGAGAAACTAAAGACAGGGAAACTAGTTGGGAGATCATGTTATATATCAGGTGATTGGTTATGAATCTGAAGTGATCCTGGAAAGAGTAATTAATATGTAAGACATGGACAAGGTAGAATGAATTAGCTACTGAGGATAGAAAAGACCTCATCAGTGACTTTACCATTTCTAGTATGCCATCTGATCCATAATGGTTTCATTAAGAAGGAAAGAAAATGCAGGAGGAAAGGCAGAGTTTGGAAGAAAAATTGAGTTTGTTTCTTATGAATTAAGAAGAAATGATCCATTAGTTATCTACAACTATAGATCTAAAGATAAGGAGAAAGGTGAGGGCTAGAGATTTGATTTGCAGCTCATTAATATTTACTTGACATAAGTCAAGCAGAGAACTGGATCTACTCCCAACATGTGTGTCTTGGGGAGACTGGACTATTGAATGAGGATTAGGCTGAGATGATTTGTGAGGCTCCTTCTGGGCCTTTGAGTAACTATTAAGAGGAGGATAAGTGGTAGACTATGGGATAACCAGGAGACTAGATGCTAGTGAATTAGACATAGTTGGAATACCAATTTTGACAGTTTGGTTCTTAAACTTGTCTTCTCAAACGAGAAGCATATCATTAAAAAGGTAATTAAGAGAAAATTAAGCTCACATTATATATTAATTAGAACATTTTGGGGCTTATGCAAGAGAAAACAATTTGAGATAGCTTCAGTAAAATAGGAGACTTTTAAAGAATGCAGTGGTACTTCATGGAAGCCTGAGGTAAGAATGCTACTTAACCAGAAGGCAGACAACCATTGAGGATCTAGGCTCAGTTCCACTCTGTCTGCCTCTCTTTGTCTCTTCCTCTCCAGACGTGTTTGTTTCTTACTTCTCCTGATGGCATAAGCTCCTAAATTGATATGTTATAGCTCTAAACATCCAGTTTTACTAATTCCTCCTTCTTATTCTATTACATCACCAGGGAGAGTCTCTGACTGGCCCAGCATGGGTGAGATGCTCCATCCTGATCTAATTATGTGTATGTGTGTGCGTGTGCATGTGTGTTTAGAGGGCCAAGGGACTCCAGGCCAATTAAATAATAATATATGGGGGTGGTATCCAGATATCAGTATTTTTACAAGTGTTCCAGTTTGGGAACCAATGACTTATACTCTGTTGTTTTTATAAAAATAAAGACTGTGGCAGGGATAATAATATGCCCCACCCCTATGACCATGTGCTAATATCAAGAACCTAATGGAAGTTTTATGGTACATAGCAAAGGCGAATTAGAGTTACAGATGCAATTAAGGTTGGTAATCAGCTGACTGTTGTAGACGGCTCTGCCTGGTTCTAGGAATTGTAACTCTCTACCCCCTGTGGCTAAGGATGAGTCAGTGACCTCTGGAATGCGAGCCACAGGAGACGAAGCTTGTCTCTGGTAGCAAATGCTGCCTCAGTTTCCTCCCTGCCCCCAAAGCTTGGTCAGAAATCAATGATGGGTAAGACCCCTCACAATGGGGGGCAACCTAGGCCAGACATGATCACTTGGGAGGCCATCATGGAAGGACTCGAGGGGTGGGGGCTGCAACAAAGAGCAAGGGACTCTTGCTCCCGGCTTTGAGATAGCCCGAGTCCCCATGTATTCTGGGAGAAGTACTTCCTGGCTCTAATCTCCTTAAGCCTGAATACCTGATGGGGAGGGTTGCAGCTCCTTGCCTTGCTAGAGCATGTCCTGGGGGAAAATCTGGCACCACAAAGACTTCCTGATAAAGCTGTGAAATCTGCTCTGCTAAAACTGTTTTCATTCATATGTTAAGGGTTCGAGCAGGAAACCCCAAAACTCTGTTCCTGACAGACTCTGACCCAGACTAAGCCCTCATATTTCTTTGAAATGTTATCTACTGTTTGATCCTTGCCACCCTGTATTCCTGTGTATTACAACCCAATAAAAAGTCCTTGGAGGAAGGGGCTCAATGCCTTTTTCCCCTGAGAAACTGTCCACTGCTCAAGGTCTTTTTCCTCTGGGAAACTGGCCATCTCTCCTCCCCAAGCAGATCACAATAAGTCTCAGTCGTGTTTACTCTCATCTGTGGCACACGGGCACTTTCAAGGAAAGTCGCTCCCACAAGCTGACCTTAAAACAGGGAAATTATTTTAGATTATCTGAATGAGTCCAATGTAATCCCAAGGGTCCTTAAATGTAGAAGAGGTGTATCCAAGTTAATTACTGGCTTTGAAGATGGAAGGGGACATATACCAAGGAAAGTGGATGGCCTCTAGAATATGGGGCAGTCAAGGAAAAGTATTCTCTTTTAAAGTCTCAATATAGGGATTCAACTCTACTGACACCTTGATTTTAGCTCAGTATGACTCTTTTCAGACTTCTGACCTCTAGAGCTATAATAAATTTGTGTTGTATTAAGCTATTAAGTTTGTGGTAAATTTTTTACAGCAGCCACAGAAAACTAATATAGATAGATATATTATTAAGAAGACTGGTTAATATTTAAATATGAGAGAGATAAAAGGTAGTTCCAGGGCTGTAGTCCTTAAATATAGGTGTTTCATAGTGAACATTTTTTTCTGTCTAGCACTTTTCTTTTCTTCTGGAAAAGAATCTCCCCCTACACTTGGTTTTCATTTAGAAAGTTTCTCTTCACTTTTTTTCTCCACTATGTGGTTCTACATAGTGGGGGGTATTATTTTTATGTCACACATGCACTTTTTCTCCAAGAATGCTTGTTATTCAGTCTCACCCAATCATGCTCTTTATCTGATAGTATAGAAATTGGAACTGAGGGTAGAGAGGCACATTCTGTCAGGTAACAATTTGGTAGGTGTGAGCTCACAATTTGTCAGAGGCCATGGCTCTATGCGTACAGAACATGACTCTCAGAGGTTCTGAAAGAATGACCCTGCTAGGAGAGGCTGGGTTGAAAGCCTAACCTGGAATTTGAAGCATTCCTGTTACTGGTTCAGTTTATTGCAACTTGGGTTACACAGTAACTTTCTCTTTTTGCCTAAGCCACTGAATTGTACTTTTGATCACTTCAAAAAATTTATCCTGACAAAATTCAGAGATAAAATAAGAAATAAACTCAGTAACCAAATGAAAGTTAACAAACATATACACATATCTATTAAGAATGCAAACATATCCTTTATTAACCCAATATATAGTATTAGCACCTTCTATATGTGAAACATTTTATTAGTGAAATGAATAGGACAAGGCCCTAGTTACTGGCACTTACAGATACATTATCCTTCAGAGTTTGTGTCTACATTTACCAATACACATACCCTCTTGTAATCTGTCCTCACTACAATCCCTCTATGCTTACTTGACAAATGAGAATTAGAAATGAGTTCAAGAAAGTCTGGTTCATAAAATAAACAAATGGAAGGACCACAGAGGTTTAATAAAAAATTTCAAGATATTCAGGTCTTTAACAGGCTCTCCCCTCAACATGCTCCTGTCTGGGTCAAAATACTTGCTTGGAGGGACTACTGGTTGGCCCTGTGGCAATTCCTTTATTCTTAACAAGCCCAATGTTTCTCAATTCCATCATAACTAAAGTAAAAAGAAGGAAAATAATTTGCACTTCAGGCCCACAGGCCAATTCACTTTGGATTCACTCAGGTGTATTTCTTTTAATAGCTGATCTGAAGGCATGTGAGATTCTCACAGCTGACCAGATTCTAAACAGAAAAGCATGGAACTTAAAACTAAGCATGCATGCAGATGGAATAATAAGTTAGGCTTCTTAAAATGCCAAATGCCGGAAAACCTGAAACCATTAGGGTAAATTCCACACAACACAAGTGGAGTATTCTGTTTCTCAGAGGGGCTTTTAGAAGGCTCAAATTCTAAGGTGGCTACCTAAAAAGCAGGGTCAAAGATGGATCTTATTTGACAAACCATGTTCTTCTTCCCAAGATATTTGGATATGTTTGCTCAAGATTCTTTTTAAGAAAAGAGCAGATTGTTGTCACCCAACGTCCAGAAATAGCAGTAACAGAGTTTGTTCTCAGGGTTAGGGCTGAGTTGTAACTGTGGGCTGTGGTTGCATCATCACCAACCATTATTCTGGGTTTGCACACAGCAAAGAGACACATTAACTAGTATGCCCTGTACATGTGGTCTGTGGGTGGAAAATCTACATGCTCCTCACCTTTGGAGGACTGAGGGCTGTGCACGTTAAGGAGAAATGCCCTGGAGTGGACAAGGTCTGGAGAGACAGGCATGAAAAAGAATGAAAGGCTAGTGAGGATCCAAGGTGGCTCCATGGAAAGGTGTGGTGCCCCGGGGTCTGGCTAGCTTGGCCAAGCCAAGCCGGGCTTTCTCGACAGTGTGTGGAGGTGCACCGAGGGACCTCGACCACTTCTCTTCCAGTGTTGCTATAAATAGATCCCAAGCGTGGAAAGCTCTAGCCTACGGCTCTGAACGCTTGGTCTTCCGGACCCAGGCGGTGGAGGCCCCGTCCCTCTCTTTCCTACCCAGCCTGGCCCCGCCCCTCTCTGAACTCCGCCCTTGCCCCGCCCCCACCGCGTCCCACGGTTCTACCCAACGACTCTGGGCTCCTGGCTCCACCGGGCTCCGTGGCAGTGAGAGCGCGCAGGCGCGGCTGGCGGTACGCGGAGTAGAGGCGCGGGGCGCGCGGTGAGGTGGCCGCGTGGGGTTCGCAGCTGAGGAACGAGGTTCGGCCTGAGCGTCACAAGAGGACTTGGGGTGTGTGCGGGTGGCTGTCCCGGGAGCTTTTGGTCCCGTAAGGAGAAATCGGCTAGACGGGAAGTAGAGGGGTTGGCCGTGCTGCCTGAGAGTGTCCGGCGGCCCCAGCCGCGTGGGAAGCAGAGTGCGTGGTGGTGGAAGTGGGTGAGGGTAAGTGTAAGGAGAAAAATTGAAGGAAAAGGCTCCAGAGGCTGAAAGTCCGTACTCAGGCTTGGCAGGATCGCGATGGTTGCCAAGTGCACTGGAAGGTGCCCCAGCTTCAAGTTCAGTACCCCCCATTTGGTTCGCCTGAGCAGCGTCCGGGGCCATCCCTTCCCCCGCGCTGCCGTCACTGAGTGCAGAGTTGCCAGGAATGTTCCTCTTCCCAGGGAAGAGGATTTAGGAGACCTGAGCTATCGCCCCAAGCTAGTGCCAAGGAGGGCGTGGTGTTCCTGTGACTTTCCTTCACCCAGCCCTAGGGAATGTGTCCCATCTTCTTCTGGTCCATTGTGCTCATGGACATTTTAACAAAGGCGATGACTGTTTTCTAAGCTGTGGCGAGTGACAGCGGGGGCGGATCGGTGGAGGGGGGTCGTACGAGGCCTCAGTGTGGCCTTAGGGGGCGGGGAACCAAGGAGGCTGGCATGGGGAAAGTGGAAGGAAGGGAACGATATTCTTGCCTCAGTTTTTTTTTCTTTCTCATCCTCTCATGTTGATCAGTGGTCGGAACAGCCTTGAGAGGGATATGATTGGAAATTTGTGTGTTCATACTTTGGCTGCAGCCATTGGTTTTTTAATTGGGCTGTTTATGTCTTCTTTAAATGTCCCTTCAGGAGAAATGCGAAACTAATGATATTTAAGAGGAAATAATTGAACAAAAGGGTGAAGAGGTGGAGTGTCAAAACTAAGAGCTAAATTAATCCTTGTGATAGTCATACTATAAATAAAGCCAGACTTTGAAGGATGTGAAGGTGCTGAAGTTAGGCTAAGTGAAAAGTTGATTAGGGTGCTGTTGATTGTTTCAGTCAAGAGTGGATTATTGGATATGTGTGTGTAGATGCTGGCAAGTTTTTGGGCAGACTCACTTTAGAACCCGTAAGAATGATACTGGGAATATAAAACACTAGGACAAATATCACAATATTTGATAAAGTTCCATGGCTTTCATTTTCAAACTTAGATCTTTATGAAAACTAATATATGTGTTCTCAGTCATAGATGTTACTTTTATACTCATTTGTTTTAACTTAATACAACAAAAACTGAACTTCCTCCTCCTCCTCCACCCTTTTCCCTTGATTGTGAATTCTGTTTTATAAACATTTACTTTCAGATCTGAAGTGTATTTAAAGGCACAACTCCCCCCAACCCAAGCATGAAGTGAACAGGTTTCTGTACCTGCAAAGCAGAGAACATATTTGGCTGTTAGTAACTTCTATTTTATTCCTTCTCCACTTAAATATAAGATCACTTTTTTCTTCATGTTACTTCTTAATTAAAGTTCTCATTCTCCGTGGTCTTTAGACTCACTTACTAAAGAAACAAATTCCAAACTACTGTGATTATACTTCCTTCTTAAAAGTTTCCTCACCTAGACTTCCTCCCCATATTTCTGGGTTTTCCTCTAATTATTTGACCAGTCAGGCTCAGTCATTTCCACTGAGACTTCTTAGAGTTCTATCTGAGACTTTCCCATTTTGTGCAAGAGACAATAATATGGTCGTCAAGGGCATGCAATTTGGAGGCAACCTATTAAAATTCTTTCTCTAGGTGTCCATTTCCTCATCTGTAAAAATGGTAATTATAACATTACCTGATAACTGAGTTAAAGTATATTAACAACTTGTCATAGTATCTAAGTATATTGTATATCTAAGTATAATACCTAAAATGGTGGCTATTTTTATTTGCTGTTTTTTATAAGAAACAATTTCAGTAGCAATTAACTTCAAAATGTTGTGGATGTATTAACATCTCCTACCCCGTTCAGACTCCAGTCCTATATTTGTAGATTCCACCCACATATCCTCAACAAGTAGTCTCAACAAGCACAGTGGTCTTCA
Organism: Artibeus jamaicensis; assembly: GCF_021234435.1. Taxonomy (NCBI): domain Eukaryota; kingdom Metazoa; phylum Chordata; class Mammalia; order Chiroptera; family Phyllostomidae; genus Artibeus; species Artibeus jamaicensis. The sequence goes on along the minus strand of NW_026522028.1, from coordinate 83,416 downwards.
GACATCAATATGCACAATAATCATGAAAATGTGCAGATTTCTGGCCCCCCCCCCAGAATTTCTGATGTCTAGGGTGAGGCCTGAAAATGTTCATTTCTAACAAGTTTCCAAATGATAACTGCTTGCTTTTGGATCACAGTATCACTGATCAAATGGCATTCAGACAAGTTGGCAGGAATAAAGGGAGACGAGACCAAAAGACCAAAAAGTTATCAAAGAGAGGAGTGTGCTGAAACCTGATTGTATCAGATATCATGTAAATTTTGGAAAAGATAGGTCTAAGAGGACACAGTTGGATTAGGTGACCAGGAGCCTTTTTGTTTATTTAATTATACACCCTGTGTGGTAGAACATTATCATTATTATGACCAGAAAAACATGACAGGTATTTGAGATAATGATTCTTAATTTTGGGTGTGTTTTATTAGACTTTCTTAGGGAGCTGTTTTCACCACCACAGTTATATTTAGTGTCCCTCCCCCTGATATAAACCCATTAAACTTGAATTTCAGAGTATAGAACCTAGGCATGGAAAAGTCCCAGGACATTTTGATGGGCATCCTAGTTAAGAACCACTTCTTTAGCAATGGTGGCCAGGTAGTGGACTCAGACAAAAGAAATTATTAATTTATGTCTTCTCTTTTTTGTGTAGCCTGGCTACAGGGTTATTGATTTTACAGATCTTTTCAAATAATCAGGATTTGATTTTGTTGGTTTTCTCTGATTACTTGTTTTCAATTTCTTTGATATCTGCTTTAATTTTTATTTTTTCTTTTGATTATTTTGAATTAAATTTGTTTTTGTCTAGCTTTCTAATGTGAAAGCTTAGATTGTTGATTTTAGATTTTCCTTCTTTTCATATGAGATTCAGTGCTATAAATTTCCCTCTTAAGCACTGCTTCCACTGCATCCCTTTGTATTTGATATATTGTATTTTCATTTAGTTCAAAATATTTTTTAAATTCTCTTGAGAGTTCTTTGACTCAAGTGTTATTTAGAAGTGAGTTGTTTAATCACCGCACATTTTGGGATTTTTTAGTTATTGTACTGTGTTATTGATTTCTGTTTAATTCCATTGTTGCCTGCTCTAGACATTGCATGATTTCCATTTGTTAAAGTGTGTTTTATGTCCCAGAATGTAGTCTGTCTTTGTGCATATTCAATTTAGGTGGAGAAAAATAAGAATTCTGCTCTTGTTGGATAGAGTAGTCTATAGATGTCAATTATAATCAATTGATTGATGATGCTGTTGAGTTCAACTATGTACTTACTGAATTTATTTTTTAATTAATTTATTTTTTCAATTATTTTTCAGCTACAGTATTCTTTACTGAATGTATGCCTGCTGGATTTGTCCATTTCTTTTAGAGGGGTGTTAAAGTCTACAACTGTGATAGGTGATTCATGTTTTTCTCCTTGTACTTCTATCAGTTTTTGCCTCATACATATATATTGAGGCTTGGTTGTTGTGTGCATACACGTGAAGGATTGTTATATCTTCCTGAAGAATTACAGTTTACTTTCAGTTTTATTTTGTACTGGTTTCAGGTGTTGATGAATTTTTTATTATCTTCTTGAAAGGTTTGGCAATTAAATGGGCCAGAATTTGAATAAGGATTTGATTTTCCTAAGTACATTTTGCAGTACCTCAGAATTTAGAACTTAATATTTCTTCAGGAAAATCTGTTGTATTTTACATTCCTGACTTGGACTAAGTTCCTTGTATTCTTTATTGTTGTTGTTGCCTTTTAAAACTGTGTCTTTAGGAGATATGTGTTATTTTCTGGAGTGCTGAGTAACCAAATAGCTCCATTTGAGTGACAAAGCCTTGTTATTCAAAGCACTGTATGTTCTGTGTGTCTGCTCCAGTCTGTCTCCATTGTGCCTTTTCTTTGTGGTTTGGATTCTGATGTTATGCATTCCAGTTTTATTTTAAAAAATCCATATGACTAACTTGCCACAGTAATCCTCTCTGACATGTTTGCTTCAGGGAGAAAGCTGGCAAAGTTAGAAACACATGACTAGTTTTAAAATTTGCTGTTACTGCAAAAAGAAAGTTAATGGAATATATTCCTAGGGTTTTTTTGTGTGTGTTAGTGTTACTCATGGGACCAGAATAATGATTTTGGCAAGCATAATTTACTTTCCTATGTAATTTTATCATAACTTCAGTATTTCATTTTTCCCTAGGATTTATCACAAAAATATTATTACATACAGAAGTAAAAATAATTATTTCTTTAGGCTCATAAGCAGTCTGAAAATACAAATGTTTTTGTTGTATTAATAGGAATTATATTGCAAAAATCATTAGGTTCTTTGAATTTTAAAGTTTCTTTTAAATGAAAATGTAGACATTAGTATTTATTATTAGCATTTATTTATATTTCTTTCTCTAAACTACAAATATTCACCGTTTTATAGAATTGACCTTTGCAAAGTTTTTAATAGTCCATTTCCACTGCTCTTGTCTAACTAAGTTCAGGGTTTATTACTTGTTTCCTAACACTCTAATCACGTCCTTTTTACTGGTCTCTCTTGTCATTTATTACCAGTCCCTAAAACAAATCTGCTCATCCACAGATACTGAAAGCCTCTAATTTGCAGGCACTACCCTTCATAGTGCTTCTAGAAGGGCCACCCACCTCTATAGACCTAAGCGCTTCCCCAAAAGTTGTATATGCCTAACCCTTCTGAGATAGCTTCCACTTTTTCTGTTTTGTGTTCCTCATTTGCATTGCAGTTCTTAATGGTTTAGTTGGAGCTAGCTCTCTGCAAGATTCTCTGCCTCACTAGCCAGGAATTAGAGCATCTACATTATCTTTATTTACTTGGCCTCTGCCTGGTTCCCAGCACCAGGAATCAGTGAACATTCCTGGACTCCTTGTCACTAGAGTGGGTGGACTTTAGTCTACTTTATCAGGGCTGGTAAGAAGAAGAGGATAGCAGGGCCCTTAGAAGATCAGGGAGGGGACTATGGAAAATCCTCTGTAGAATGTGGTTCTGTTTTTTTTTTTTCTGAAATCCAAATTTACTCTTGGCAGCTTTGTCCTTCACAGGAGTGTACTTAGAGTTCCTTATTCAAAAGATTGCCCAAATTATTTCTTCTTCTTTTCTCTCAAGAAACTACAACACATGCCCTGACTGGTGTGGTGCAGTGAGTTGGGTGCCTTCCTGCAAACTGAAAGTACCTGGTTCAACTCCCAGTCAGCGCACCTGCCTGGGTTACTGGTCAGGTCCCCAGGAGGGGGTCTGCAAGAGGCAATTGATCTGTGTTTCTCTCGCACACTGGAGTTTCTCTCCCTGTCTTTCTCCTTGCCTTCTCTTCTCTCTAAAAGTGAATAAATAAAATCTTTTTTAAAGATTTTAAAAATTTATTTATCTTTAGAGAGGAAGGGAAGGAGAGAGGGAGAGAAATATCAAGGTATGATTGCTTCTCATGTGTCCCCTGCTGGAAACTGGCCTGCAACCCAGGCATGTACTCTGACTGGGAATCGAACCACGATCCTTTGGTTCGCAGGCCCACGTTCAGTCTACTGAGCTACGCCAGGGCTAAAATCTTTTAAAAAATTAAACTGCAACACATAGATTATCTTCCTTAATAATAGTAATAACAACAACAACAATGACAATAACCCTTCTAAATTGTACGAGACATTTTTCTTTCATTATTGTTATTACTCTGTATGGAACATGACATTTATCCCCACTGTGTAGGGAGGACAATTCAGAGAGGCTAAGTGCTCAGGTCACTTTGGTGTATGTGGTAGAACTGGAATTCTAATCTAGGTCTTTCTGACACTAAATCATGGAGCTGTTTTTAGGAGGCCCTGTTGCATGAGGCCTCTCCCCATTCTCCATTTTGCACATTTGGGCTGCCTTTCCCCATTGTCCATTTTACACAGTAAACACACAGTGAAACTCTGTTTGGAAGGTTAAGTGTATACTGAACACTTACTATGTGTGCATTTCAAGCATCACATATGGTCTAGCAAGCATTAAGTACTTAGTTAAGTACTTAATGAATGAATGAATGAATGAATGAGAGGGTACCATTATAAATTACTTAGAAAGGGTAATTTCTCTGTACTTAACACAGTGGCAGGCATATGGTAAGTGCTTAAAAATATTTGTTGAATTAATGAGATTATGCATTCAAATGTCATTGAATTAGATTATCCACTGTACTCTATTAAAACAGATGATGATGAACATAAATATTTGAGTCATATATCTAGTCATGTGGTGATGAAAAGCTAGGTTTTAGTAGATACTTTTTCCTTTAGATTTCTCCAAAGAATAATCAATATCATATGATGAACTGTACTTCCAGAAGAAGGCTTCATTTACCCACTTCTTCTTAGTGGAACTTTTACTTATTCACTCCCTAAAACACTTTCCTTAACTTCTGCCCTTTCCCTGGATAATGCCATCCCATTTCATGACTTCAGTTTCATTCTGCACACTGTCAATTCCCATAGCTCTATCCAGTCATATTTTTTCCTTGAATACCCAGGGTCCTGTAAATGACTGTCTGCCTTAAACTAAAATGTCTTAAACAGAAGTTCTCTCTCTGCCCACTACTGTGTGTGTGTGTGTGTGTGTGTGTGTGTGTGTGTGTGTGTGTGTGTATCCATCCGCTGCTGCTTTATGTCTCATATTGTTAAAGGGGAAGGGAAGTCTGTATTCAAAATGAAGACTGTGGGGGTAAAAAGCAGCCTGAATATAAGCATGAATGTGACCATATGGGGTTCCCTTAACCACTCTGTTTGAGAACTCTGTCCTTGTCTTAGAGTTTAAAGCTCCTAAATTTAGAGGTTTACAGTAGTCTGAATCACCCTTTCCAAAGGAGTTTTTGTCTTTCAGTGCTTTTCTGTTAGCTGACTTTCTATTACTCCTTACCGATGCAAACAGAGATGGCAGGGGAGAGAGCCTCCCTTCTCATTTCCTCTTTTTCTCAAGCATCATGTATGACAGAATATATTCTGATTATCATTTATAACAAGTCTCATTCTAAATCTTATCTAAAATACAAATCTTGGGATTAAAATCTTTTCATGTAACGTTTAATTAGCTGTAATAATCAAAACAGTAAATTACTTTGAGAGTTTATGTTATATTATAGGGTTATCTTATCCCTGTGTCTATCTTCAGCTATTAATTAGTGAAGACAGTTTATATTATCTTCAATTTTCATTACAGTTTCACATCGTAGAACTCTCTCAAGGTTTTTGTGGACCCCTCCATGCTCTGTTTCTTTCCTAGTTGGATAATAGACCACAAGTTGTTTTGTGAGTTATTTTTATCTGTTACTTCCAGTCCTCACAGAGGACTTGCCCAGTGATACTGTGCAGTTAACTCTTACTTCTTGGGCCTATCCATGATTTCCCCTTTTTGTGCTATAGTTACTGGACTTCAACTGATAGTGTTATGTATTTTCCTGTTACGTTACTACAGTGGTATGTGGTTTGTCTTCTTTTTTCCTTCATCACACACTGTGCAGGATCTATTGATCTAAAACAGTATATGAATTGTCTTCAAACAGCTTTAAGCCAGATGTTGTCTCTGTATAATTCTGACCAAAAATCTTAAGTATTCTTTTCCTACATTTAATTATATTAAAGATAAATTTATAACTAATATTTCATTCTATTTATCCCAAAAATGTTTTCTATAACTCCTGATGTAGTACTGATGGAATCTATTAAGATGACCCAAAGTTAATACACTTCTAGTCTCCATTTTTCATAGGTAAATCTTAGTTGCTGTATTATCATTCATTGTCTCTTTATCAGTATTTCTTCCATCAGAAGAACTCTATTTCTTCTCTTTGAACTCTATTTCTCTCTAGAAATAGAGTCCAAATTCGCTTTGTTGTAGGTTCCCCAGCTAGCCAGGACTAAGGCAGACCATCTCAGAGAGCTCTGAAAGGGGTTGTTTACAGCCTAAGGTTCTACTACTGTCTGGGGTAGATGTTTCTGATTATACTGCATTGATTGTTTTAGAACCATAGCCTTTGACCTGACCTTACTCTATTTGACCAGAAGCAACAGCGGTAATTCCAGGGATTATTAGCATACCCATCTGTAAGACCACAGGCGAGTGGTTAGGGAAGTTATACAGCTGGTGCACCTCTTTCTTCATTGTACACTACACATCCTTCCCACACATCAGCTCCCTGCTTCATGGATGCCTGTATTTGCAGTGGTTAATTCCATGAACCTGTATGGTAGACAACAGAGGATATTTAGTTAAAAACTTTACACTTATGCTACTCCATCATCACTTTCCTTCAATTAATTCAGGTCCCAGCTGAAATGCTCAGTATTTCAGAAATCTTGGCATTGAATATCATTGCAGTAATTTTGGTTTACAGAGAAGTAAGTTCAGCATATTTGAACTTACTTTTATCTGAAAGACTCTAAGCAGCACCCTGGCAACCTTGCTCATTTTTATTCAGGTCACCCCAGCAGTACTTGACATAGTCTGGACTCAAGTCTTGACAAAATGCCCTATGATCCCTCTAAGAGCAGTAGTCCCAAACCTTTTTGGCACCAGGGACTGGTTTTGGGTTTCATGGATGAAGGGGGAGGGTACAGGGGGTGGAGCTCTGAGTCTCTGGAGCTCAGGTGAGATTTGCTCCCTCACCTGCTGTGGATGGTGGGTGGGCAACAGGAGACAGGAGGTGGAGCTCAGGCAAATTTCTCTCACTGCCTCTGTTCTTAACAGGCCCCAGATTGGTATCTGGGGTTGGGGACCCCTGTCTTCGACAAGGCAAAGGGAGATAAGCAATCTGGTGAGGAGTTACCATGAGGCAGTTTCTCATAACATACCTTGTGGGAAACTGCCATATAACCATTTCTGACCTATCTCCTGGTTTCAGTGGAGTGAGGACTTTCCACCTTGTACACCGTGGGGCACAACTTTAGGTATCTGTTAGTCTTTAAAACTGCTTGGGTTTACTTTAGAGGTGGATCTTCAACAGCAGCATGCCACATCCCTCCACATTCTTTGGACCATCTGTTATCTGGTTCCTTCTATTTGACGTCATCATGTGTAACTAGGGACTTGGTGCACTGACAACACGCTGATTTTGCTTTTGCTGTCTATTTTGTCTAAATCCACTTAAGCTCATTTTCTCCTCACCAGCCAAAAACTATGGAAGCGTGGTAAGCCAACCACACTGAGGTTAACTGTAGTAGTAATACTTGTGGCCCTATTAGCCACTGTGTTTCTGCTTTGGGAATGTTTGGCTCTGTGACAGTGGGGCTTTCACTGGCCAAACACTGAGCTGCTATCATGTATCATGGAAATGTTTTTTGAACCCTTTGCTTGTCTTTGGGCAGAATGGGGCCTCCAGTTAGCAGGTGGTCATAAGTCAATGCTTTCTATTGGAATTATTCTTTTCTCACATTGTAATCCCAAGGAAAATACCAAACCCTGTCCACTGGAAGATCTTACTCATACAACTAGAAAAACCACACAAAATATGAAGCTCCCCATTACACACACACACCTAAGTGTGGTAGGAAGTAATGCATAATCACAGTATTTGTTCCCACTCAGAATGGTATACTTTAAATGGGGCATTCCTACTCAGGAGGTGGTTTCCTCCTTCTCATCCTGTGGTCTCTTCAGTCTGTGATATTTTGGTTTCTGAAGAAAAGTAATGTTTTACCATATAAGCATCTATAAAACATTCATATTCTGTTATTAGATCTGGGGAAAATAGAAGACAATGTGGAAGGTAATTTCTACTTACATATTTTTAAAAAAATTTTTATAACATTTGTTGATTTTATATTATCTCTTTAAATTTAGACATTTAAGGGTATGAGTTTTTCTCCAAGCACTACTTTAACTACATTTCACAGATTTTAATGTATTTTTGTTACCATTCAAAATATTGCCTAATTTCTCTTGTAGTTTATTTTTTCATCCAGTGATTAATATTTAGAATTTTATTGCTTATTTTCCAAATATGTGTGGTTTTCCTGGTTTCCATATTGGTATTAGTGGGGAAAATGTTAACATAGCAGGTCTGGTTGCAAAGTGCTTCATTTCTCTAAGGGAACATAGAAACATGATTGATTCTTGGGCAACCCCTTGGAATGTGGTCCTTTGAATGTTTTTATGTTAATGGTTGATTTTGTTTTGTACACCAAGAGCAATAGGCCATGCTGTATGTGTTTGTCAGAACTGCCTGGTACAAACATCCAGATTGATGATGTGTACTTGGTTTCATTGTTGGGGTTCTGAGCTTTTAGTTACTGTAGCTAGTTGCACAGCAGGATATACCTACATAACCAGCCCTGGAGCCATGACCACTGAAATAAAAAAGTTCTTTTTGCTCTAACCTGGGCAGAAGTATTGTGTACATGTGCCTGTGTTTTGCTACTAGCGTTTCTAGACAGAAAGCATGTGTATAAGAAGCCTGTGTTTGACCTGTCTGAACTTTACCTAATGCATATCTTTTTCCTGCAGCTTTTACTCTGTGTACTTTGCTGTAATAAACGAATCTCAGCCATGAGAATAACTACTATTGAGTTCTTCTGGTGAATCACAAACTTGAGGGTGGTCCTGTGTGCCCTAAAACTGTATTCTAATTTACTTCTATTGCGGTCAGAGGACATACTCTATGATTTCAGTTTTTCTTTTTTTTTTCCCACTGTTTAAGGAGTTTTTATTAAAGCAAGAATTTTATAATCCAAATTACGATTCCTTGCTCAGTTATCAGTTCTGTTATTTAAAACAGAATTGACATTCTGAGCTATTCCACAGTAAAGAATTACAAAATTAAAGAAAGGAATGTTTTAAATTTTTTACTTTGTTGAAAATTCTTTCCCCAGGGTCTATAAAACATTAATTTGTTTTTATATTTTACTACTTTTGTGGGTTTTTTTGTTGTTGTTTTTAAATCAGTCAGTAATCTGGGACTAGCATGTTTGCTAGAACTGGCATTTGCTCGGTATGTAAGATTTTCTTAAAAAATTATTGAGATTTGTTTTATAATCTAGAATGTGGTCTCTCCTGCCAAATGTATCATGTAAACCTGAAAGGAATTCAATAAATATCAGTTAGGTAAAGTAGCTGATAATGTTCAGCTCTTCTGTGTCTCTGCAGACTTTCCCCCCCTAGTTCAGTCCATTGCCAAGGCAGGAACATTTAATTCCCCAGCTGTGATTGGGGAATTCTCTGTTTCTCCCTTCAATTTTGTTAATTCTTGTTTCATATATTTTGAAGTTCTGGTGTGGGAGACATACACATTTGGGATAATACTTTCTTGTCGAGTTGACCCTTTTATCATTATGGAGAGCCCTGTTTTTATCTCTGATAATGCATTTGGTTTTGAAATTTGTCTTGTGATATTAATGGCCATACCAATCTTTTGCTTACTCTTTTTAAGGTATATATTTTTCATCTGTTTACTTGTAACCTGTCTGTGTATTTCTATGTAAAAGTGGGTATCTTTTAAATAGTGTATACTTGTATGTAGGTTTTATTTTTACCTTCTCACAATCTCTGCTTCTTAATGTGACTGTTTAGTCCAATAATCATTAATGCATTTACTGACATGATTGGGCTTAGGCCTAATATTTTCTTTTTATTTTTTGTACTTCTCTGTTTTTCCTTCTTCTCTTCCTCTTTCTACCTTGTTTTTAGAGTATTTGAATATGTTTTCATTATTTTTTCTATTATTTTAGCTATTCTTCTTTTTACTATTTTTATAATGGCTGCACTTGGGATAATAATATAGAACTCAAACTTATCACAGTCTACATAATTAGTTAATAATGTACTACTTCAAGTAAAACATGGAAATCTTACAAACTTATAGGCCTACATGTCTATCCTTTTTAAATACTTGTTATAAGTACATACAGTATGACTAAACTATTATTTTAGTTTTAAACAGTTATTGGTTTATAATGAAATTTAGAGGAACAAAGCAAAAAAGTCTTTTGCAAAAAGACTCAGCCATTTACCATTTCTACTATCATTTCTCTTCCATCTAAATACCTTCTAGCATTTCTTAAAGTTCAAGTCTGCTGCCAACACTTATAGTGCAGATCTGCCAGTGACTAATGCTTTTAATTTTCTTTTATCTGAAAATATTTTTATATTTTTTTCACTTTTCAGTGATATTTTTGCTGGATATAGAATTCTGGGTTAACATTTCTTTTTTCCCCAAAGACTTTGAAGATGTTGTTCCAGTCTTTCTGCCCTACATGATTTTTCATGAGAAGTTAACCAGTAGATCATTGTTTTCCTGACTGTAATATGTTGTCTTTCTCTTGTTGGTTTCAAAGTTCAGTCTTTATCTTTGGCTTGAAATAGTTTATTATGTCCTTTAGCTGGGCTTGTCTGTGTTTGTTCTGCTTTGTATTCATTTAGTGTTTTCTGTTTGTGAATGCCATCAGTTTTGGTGAAGTTTCCATCGATTGTTTTTTCAAATATTTTCTCTCTTCTTCATCTGGTATTCTAATTACACTTACTTATGACAGTTTAATATCACCTAACAGGTCTCTGAGCTTCTGTTCATTTTGTTTCAATTTTTCTATTCTTCATCTTCTACACTTTGCATTGATTTTCTAAGTTTGCTTACTCATTCCTCTGTCATGTTCATTTGGCTGTTGAGGCACTGTAATAATTTTTTCAGAAATTATTCTAATTTTTTTATTGTTTCTATTTCTCTGCTGAGACTTCTAATTTCTCTGCTGAGGTTTTCATGAATTGATCATTCTAAAATCTGTGTCATAATTGAGTCTGGTTCTGATGCTTTCTCTGTCTCATCACTGTTTTATGGGGGGCATTATTATGCCTTGATATTATTTGTTGACGGCTGGACATGATATGCTGGGTAAAACGAATTGAGGAAAATCAGCCTTAAGTGTGAGGTTTTATGTTTGGCTAGAGGTTAGGATATGTTTATTGTTTTCTGTAGCTATATGTCAGAGAATAAAATTTCTTCTGGTGTCTTTGTTTTTGACTCTCCTGTTGTCTTTGGGTTCCCCTAGGGATTTGTTCTTAGATAAAGTCAGAGATGTGCAGTTTTTTTCAATTGTATTTCCCTGTTACCATACAGGAGGAGTTCTGTTGATATGGCGGTAAGGTATGGGGAAAGAAGTGTTCTATAATCCTGTGATTGAGTCTCAGTGAGCCTGTGTCCCTGGGCTGTGACTGTCACAACTGCTTCTAATTTTGTTTTGTTTTTCCCTCTTAGGTGAGGCAGGGAGGCTAAAAGGGTGGTGGAATTGGGTGTTTACCCCATGTCCAATGCTACAGGGGTTTGGAGCAAACTGGATATTTGGGTATTTTAAGCCAATCTGGGTATTTCACCACCCCAAGGTTAGGCTCTGATAATTTCTCTTGAGGACAGGCCTTGTGAAGAAGAGAATGTTCTGGGCATATTACGAAATGGCTACCTTTTCCCTCCCCCTGATGAAAGTAAGGGACTTTTTCTTTGATCTTCACTGTGAGAACCTGGTAGGGATTCTAGAGGTAAAACTCACCAAAATGTGAAGGTCCTCCTAAGATTTACTCCCCTGGAGTTTTTAACTCTCAGAGTTGGTCACACTGTGCCTCCAGGAATCAATGACAGTTTAGGTTTTCCTACCTTGATACTGATTCTGGAGTTTTCTGTTCCTGGGCTTCTGCTTTGGTAATTTGGATTTTCTGTATCCAACTGTTGTCTCTGTATTTTGGGGGCAGTGGTTTGTCCTGTGAGCTCAGTCCTCTCTGGATCAGGGAAGAACTGTTAATTTTCAGTTTATCTTTTTTCTTATTGTAAGAATGGGAATGATGACTTCCAAGGTCCTTGTATGCCAAACCAGGAAGCAGAAGTCAGATTTATATGAATTGAAAACATGCCTTCTTGTGTTTCATTGAGGATAGCCACTTAAACATTCTCATCTGTTACTTCCAATATCTGGTTCATCTTGGAGCTGGACTAGAATGACATTTTTTCTTCTAATAATGCATTATATTTTCTTGATTCTTTGTATGTTGGGCACTGTGATTATATCTTGGATATTATGAATGTTAAATTGAGATTTTGAACTATGCCATTTTTATCCAATAAGTATTATTTCCTTTGTTTTAGCAGCTGGTTTTCATGGTTGGGCTTGAACAGCTCACTCTTTCTTGTGCAGTAGCTTCTTGTCTTTGTTCAGATCTGTTGTTTTTGGATGGGCTGCTAAGAATCTAGTCTGTGCAAGCATTGTTCAGAGTTTAGTCAGAGATGTGGATAAGCAGGGTTTATGCATCTACTCTTTGGCTCTTTCTCTTAAATGCTCATGATTTCCTGGATTCTTTATATCTGTTTTTCCAGGCCTGAATGACTGGGTTTGTCACATGTGCTCACTTTGCTGTGAGCACTTGGACTGCACTTAATCCCAGATTAAAAGTCACACCATCGCCCATCCTCCAAGTGAGTATATACTCTCTGCCAATGTCTATCTGCTTTTCTTCACTCACCAGCACCTTCTGGGTGGGGGAGATATAGTCTTAATTCAGAATTTGTTCTTTTGCTTTGTATTTCTTCTACACCAGCATGGTTCAGGGTTCAGCTAAAGATGTGGGTAGACTATGTTTGGAGATTCCCTCTCTGGCTCTATTCCTTCTGGGAGTTCTCACCTTCACCATTTTACCAACTCAATTTTTCTGGTTTCCTAGGCCAGAAAAATGATGGTTTTCTTTTTCCATGTGTGCCTACTCCTCTACTAGTTACTGTTTACCACAAGTGCTTCACTTAGCCCCAGGGTAAAAGACATGGTGATGAAAACCAATTTATGTAGTTCCCCGTCTCTCTTTCTCCTAGCAATTTTGAGTTCCCTGTGAAAGTTTGTATGCTTTTGTTCACCATCCAGTACCTTAAGTTCATTTCCCTTTCTATTTTATCCAGGTTTTGTAGTCGTTTTCTGCGTGTATGTGTATTTGTGTGGAGGAGGGAGAGAGTGCTGTAAGTTCTGAGTTTATCATACCCAGAAATGGAAAGTTTTGAGGAGTATTTCCATGAGAATAACAAAACTCAATTTTCTTTAGTGAATAACGTGTTAGAAAACAAGACCCTGTGTATGTTGGTAAGGTAAAATCTTGTGATGTCCTAGCTTCTTGTTTTCCATACAAAGGGAAATAGGAGAAGGAGACATTTAGTTATAAGCAGGATCTTTGGGGGGCTATGAGCAACCTATATGATCCCACCTCACTAAGTGGTGTTGCCAATAGAATAACTTTTCTCCAAGCCTGGACATTTTAAAAAACTTAATCTATGGCTGATTTGAACCAAATGCTAGATTCTACTTTGCTTAGTACATTGCCTGTCATAGGTATTAAGTAAATATTTGAATCCATTAATTATGGATTCACCATATAATAAATTATTTATCGTTAATAAATTAGATGAGTGAACATTGTGATTTTCTCAGAAATAAGATGATTAAAGAAAATTATTTGTATATATTTTCTTGAACTCATGTAGATACACAGCTAATACCTTCAAGCCATTTTAAATAAAAGATTAATTTGTTCATGATATACTTTGTTATATAGTGCTATATAAATGAATTGTTTGGGGGGAAGTCTTGTAATGGTTACTTCTTACTTCTGCCTAACTCATTTGTTGAAGGACTATAGGGAATAGTAAGCTAGGTAATTAAATAAAGTTTATTTTATAGTTCTTACCTTATGTGATAACCAAAGTAAGTTAGATTATTAACTTGAACACTTTAAGAATGTATGTAGTAATTAGGAGGTTTATAGAAATCATTGAGGAATTTAGGCTATAGACTAGCAAAGAATGAAAGTTTCTTTAAATTGGGGTTAAAGTGTTATGGAGAGTATGTCTACAGACAAAATATGAAATTCCTCAAAATACAGCTTGCAGCACTTTTGGCTTATTATCCACTTGTTAATTCACATATAAGTTGTTACATGGGGCCTTGATATCATTATGGTAAATCACAGGCTTTACTGTAGGTGCTACTCACTACTGAATGGGATGAGATCAAAGCAGCCATGATGTCACTAAAGTTATAGATTGGCATTGACTTGTAAAACAGAGATAGTATGGAATTATATCCTGTGATTAATCCAGGTATTCAGCAGCATAACTAAGAAACTCCCTTTGGTTCTCTGTCCTAAGTCTCCATTTATTCAGTGCTGCAGGTAGACTGGTGAACCTTGAGAAGGCTCAGGATTTCTAAGGGACTGTGGTACCTATTTGCTGTTGTCTCTATTGACTTGTAACTATGAATACCCCTGTTTGCAGCCTTTTTCTTATTCAGGTAACCTGGATTGAAATCCAGTGCCCTAAAGCTGCTTTGAGGCCTTAATTGCATGAGGGAGCACTAAAAATGTGAAAATCATCAAAGACCAGAATAACAAGGCAAAGTAAGGCCAAAGAATGTTTTCATGGATATTCGTGCATGTTGCTAGCAAGACTCAGGATATTTCCAGTTGATTCTGAAATATTAATTTATAATTTACCAAATTTTATGTCTTATTCTCTTGAGCACCCAGATGCATTTGTGTTGGTTCTGTACCAGACCACATTAATTACTATCCTGTCTTACTCTCACATCTCTGAGGTAAATAAATACTTGAATTGAATGGGAGGTAAGGAACTGTATTTTCAAGGTACCTTTTTCATGTTTCACAGTGTTTGTACAATAAAAAAAAAACAGGGAGAAACTCTGTTTTAGAATAAGCTTCATGAGGTATTAAAATCCTGTAAAGCAGGGCTCCCCAACCCCCAGACCACCCATAGCAGGCAAGTGAGTGAAGCTCACCTGAACTGTGCTTCCTATCCCCCATCCCCCTGGAATCCCCCCAGTCTTGCACAAAACTGGTCCCTGATGCCAAAAAGGTTGGGGACTGCTGCATATAAGAAATTTGGTGAAATGCTTTTCAAAGGGGATTTTCCCCTCAAATAGTAACTAAATTGGTATATGGGGTGGGTCTTCCCTAAAATTGACTTTCTTGATAGCTAAAGCTATAGCTAGGCATTTCAGAAGCATCTTCCAAGGAGGTGAATAGATGGTGAGGTAATTTTCTTAAGTACTTGGATCCTTATTGTCCTCAAAGACTTTGAAGCTGTGAGTTACAAAATAGACTGATTTGATCTCCTGGGATCTTTGCCAGGTTCATAATTACAGTGAGATTTTTAGTCATCACAAATGACAACATGATGTCCTTTCCTTTATTCTAGGAGAGAGGTGATTCCTAGATGATACTGAACAAAAGTATGTTTTAGTTTGGAATATCAGACTTTTTATAGGCCAAACACAGCAGTATATTTAAGATACAATTATGTAGCCACTGAGTTGTAACTATTTGTTTTATTGAGATAGTCTTGAAAATGTTCATTATACTATAAGTAATATGAGGGCAGGTTTTATGTCATTTTAGTAATCATTGAGTTCTGGTACAGTTTGTTGAAAGAATGGGAATTATGTTGTATTGCTATGTCCTAGGTTTCTTTACTTGTTTTACAATAGATTTAACAGCATTGAAGAGAGAGCAAGACAGGATAGTCTTTCCCTTCTGCTCCTGGCAAACAAGTCTTTAAAATTCTAAACTCTCAAGTGTTGCCTTGTCTGTGAAGCCTTCATATTTTTGGGGGGTACCATTGACCGAAGCCCTCTTCCTATAATGTATCCTTTACTTCTTTTATAGCATCTATAATATTTTTATTGCATTTTTAATGTGTCCCTGTCTCTTTCTACCACAGTGGAGAGTTCAATTTCTATTTGTCCGCTCTGTCACCTTAGTAGGAATGAGATTGGCTGCAAGTAGCAGGAAGTGCAATTAACAGAGACTTACACAAGGGTGTAGTTATCTCATAAAATAAGTTTATTGGTAAGCAACTTGGAGTGGACATCTTCAAGAACACTTATCTTTCTATTCTTCCAATTCACCAAGCTTAGCATGTGGTTTTCATTTTCATGATGGTACAACTCCACACCTTACATCTGTTTTCCATTCAGGAAGAAAGGGGAGGAAATGGCAGAAGGGTTTGCTGGAAGTATATTCTTGATAAAAAGACTTCCCTCTTATATCACATTGGCTAGAACTGTGTCACATGGCTACCCTTAGTTGTAGGAATTCTGAGAACTTTTCCTGCCCTTCTCCTATAGAAAACGGGGGCAAAGCATTGTGGATGGCATTATAGTGTCATGTTCATGACTGGGGTCTCACTCAAAAATGTCCTGGAACATGTACAATTAATTATGTCACACAATGAACATATTTTAGCAGTAGGTTTACCATCTTATGTATCAAGGGCAAAATCTGTTTCTTTGCTATTTATTCAAAGTCTTTGTATCTATTTTAAAAGTGTGGTCTAGCTCATGGTTTCAAAGTAAACTTACATTGATCATATTTAAGATGTAACATATGGTCAAAGATGGAAATACACAGTGGTACAAGAGAACTTGGCCCCAGCTGTATGGAAACCCTTGACTCTCTGAGTGATGGACTCCACAAATCATCTTTCTACTTCTTAGGGTTCTGTGATTTCTAAATATCCTTCAGTATTTAATTCCTCTTCCTTTTGTGAATTGCATTTGATAGTCAGGGACTGTAGCACTTGATGTGTTTCTATATTTGTGCTATGAGTTTATTTAATTTCCATATCAACAAAAAGTTCCTAGGTGTCCTCTTCTTTAAGCCAGATGAAATGAAACTGAAGACAGCTAGGAACCTTTAGGATCCTGTAATCTTGAGTGTACCCCCTTGCTCTTATAATCTGTTGCCTTCTTAGGGTCCTCCTTCCTGTGATTTATGAGTTTACATGTGTCTCTTACTGCATTCTCTAGATCGTCATGAATTTTAATGTCTCTTTATCTGCATACAGAACATTTGTTTTGAGCCATAAATTCTCTTTTCCTTACCACAGCAATAGGAAAAGACTACAATCATATCTATTAGATAATTTCCTTTCTTCAGGAACCAAGCTTTACTCCACAGGCCTTCCATTCAATTATTCTAGGAAAGGAAGGATCTTTTCTAAAGGCCTCTCTATTTTTTTCATTTCTTCTAGGAAATTTATGTCCAATTCAGTAGTGGAGAAACTTTTCCCTTTGAGGGCCACATATATAAGGAGGAAGAGATCAAATAAGGACTATACATGTAAAGATCTTACTTAGAGGATAGTTCTTTAGGATAGGAGTTTTATTTTTGAAAGGAAATGTGCATTTACATGCTTCTGAAATTAAAAACAGAATGCACACGTGGATAAAGAACAGAGGGCACAAC
The DNA here is from genome assembly GCF_021234435.1 of Artibeus jamaicensis. Lineage (NCBI taxonomy): Eukaryota > Metazoa > Chordata > Mammalia > Chiroptera > Phyllostomidae > Artibeus > Artibeus jamaicensis. Next base: position 66,160 of record NW_026522028.1, on the reverse strand, counting down.
ATTTTAACCAAAAGCTATAGGTTCATAAAAGAAGAAATACAGCTTAGCTCATACAAACATTACATATTATCTATTCAACCTGATGTGTGATCAAGGAATTGTAAACTAAAGCAAGGAAATACTATTTTAATTTATTGAATTCACAAATTTGAAAAACAAAATGCTGTGCTCGCCAATGAGTATGTGGAATAGACAGTTTTTAAAAGTTTGTTATTAAATTTTTATAAAAGATTAAGCATACCAAAAAAATAGATCAATATAATGAAAACTTCTGTATGCATCATATTATTTCACATCTTTTTTTTAAAGTCATATCTTTTTTTTCCAGATGTTTCTTTGTAATGAATTGACCATTGTATTTCCTAAGCTCTGAAATTGCCAACAGACCATAGAAAGACATTGCTTTAGGCTCCTGCTTGAAACCAGCAGCTTCAGTCAACTGCTGGCCTTGATTCAGGGCCACTACAGTCATATCTTTTTTTAAAGACCTGATCCTCTCTATCTGTTTCCCTTCCTTCCTCCCTCCTCCTTCACTTTAAATCCCCCTAAAACCAACCTGAGGCAACTTCTCTGTACATAAGCTCTTTTGTACACGGGTGATAAAAATGAAACTGCTTCAGGCTTTCTCAACCCTAGGAATTAAATGTCAGAAAATAATGAGATGTGCATAAAAATTTTGGCGGTTACATTTATCGGCATTATTTTAAATAAAGTAATGGAGCCCTGGCTGGTGTAGCTCAGTGGATTGAGCTTGGGCCTGTGAATCAAAGGGTCACCAGTTCAATTCCCAGTCAGGGCACATGCCTGGGCTGCAGACCAGGTCCCCAGTAGAAGACATTCGAGAGACAACCACACATTAATGTTTCTGTCCCTCTCTCATTCTCTTCCCCTCTCTCTAAAAATAAATAAATGAAATCTTTGAAATAAAAAAAGAAATGGAAACATCATAATTGAACACTAACAGAGGACTGGTTAAATAAATGGTAAATATTTATATAATGGATTATGAAGTAGCACTGAACATTTACCCATGCTCCAAGTTGTCTGCCTTAACTACATATCAGTTTAGTGAGTAGAAAATATTTCCCATAGGTGTCATGCAAGAAGAATCTGTAGTCAGTCCAATGTTAAAACATAATTTGGTATTGTGTTATGAACAGCTAAAACAGAAAAAGAAGGGTAAAGGGATAATGGGATGGTAAAATATCAGTTGACATTATAGTGAGAGAAAGACAGTGAGGTAGGCAGCTGGTTTGTTTAAATTGTTCAGGGGACTTGATGTCTTAGCCATCAGAATGTTTTCTCTGTGTCTGCTGGGTGCTGGATGCTGTCATCAGTACAGAAAGGCTAAGTGATGGTTTCATCCCTCAACCAGCTTACAATCTTGGGGAGATAATACAAACACAGTTGGAAAATTAGTGAGCACACAAGAGAGAACAATATTTGACAAATGAATGCTATACATTTGAATGCTATCGAAATCTGAAGGACAGAAGTCATGTCCTCTGGGGCTGATAGACATGTATTTTTAAGGCTGTGGGGAATTATGTTGTCATTAACAATGGCATTAGGATTCAAAGGAGTAAAAAAGTTAAGGGACATAATACTGTACTGTGCTGTGTATAATGTGTACTTTTTGCCCAAATTTTTGAGAGAAAAATAAGGATGCACACTATATATGGCAAAATACAGTATTTAAATTAAAATGAATGGTGTGAATAAATTCTTGGAAGTGGGAAAGTATATAGCATTTGTAGAGAGCTTTGCTTGATGTATAGGATTCCTGTTGGAGTGGAAAAGCAAATAAAAGGGGCCAGAACACAGCCCAGAGTGTCAACCTTGTTTTAGGACCTCTGATTCAGGTTTGCATGCAGTTATATTTATTGCTTTTAATTGCAAGTTGCAAAACTGACCATTTTAGTATTAGGAAATCCACTATGGGACAAGAAATTAAGCTAAGAGCTGAAAATTTGCCATTGTTGGTTCAGTACCATAGTGGGGAATAGCGGAAGAGTGAGACTCACACCTAGAATGTGCTGAGTTTCTACCAAATAGCCCCTCTGTAACCAAATAAAAGCCTTGGTTTCTTCATCTGTAAGACAAGTATATTATTCACCTTTCTGGATCCAACAGGTTTCTAATGTGATCAAGCAAAATGATTCAAGCATTCTTTTTTTAAAAGATTTTAAAATTGTTATTCTATTACAGTTGTCCCAATTTTCCCCTTTGCCCTCCTCTGCCCATTCCACCCCCATTCCACTCCCACAGCCAATCCCCACACTGTTATCCATGTCCATGGGTCATTCATACATGTTTTTAACTAGTTCCTTCCCCTTCTTTCCACTATCCCCTCTCCCTCCCCCCTGGTCACTGTCAGTCCCATGTTTCCATGCCTCTGGTTCTATATTGTTTGTTAGTTTATTTTGTTCATTACATTCCTCTTATAGGTGAGAGCAAACATTCTTCTTGATGCAGTGCTTGAGGAAACAAAAAAAATCTTCAGATAAAACACCCTATGTACCCTCAGTTCCCTTATCTCATAAGTTCCCTTATGTAAAGGTATGTAACTAGGGAAAATGAAGGGTTTATAGAGAAATTTGAACCCACATGTGGGTTCAAATTTTCATGAAAAGTAAATACTGAAGTGAAAAGAGTCCAGAAACATGCCCTGTCCCTCAGTAGAAGAATCTTTAGTGCTTTGTCTCCAGACAGCTAGGATAAAGCTTTGTCTCCAAGACAAAGCTATGGGGTTACTTTTTAGCCATTACATGGTAACAAACCTCCTCTTTTGTTTTTAGTGATTGATCCCAGGGCTATACTGATTTGGTAAATCACCTTGGCAAGCTTTCCAGAATGTACTTCCAGGGAGTAGTAATCCTTCAGGACCTAAGGCTACCCCCAGGTGACCTGTAGTCCCTCATCCTTAATTATTTAGAATGGAATGATATTCTGGATTCCCTTGGCCCAAGGGATTGCTTATCAGCATTTCTTTCAGGGCTGCTGCTCTTTTTTTGGAGAAGGGCCAACAGAATGAGTCAGATCTTTTATGTTTTGTTTACAGAGTGGCCATCAGGATATTTGTCTAGATCAGCCAGGTGCAATGAGTTTCCTTTGGCACAGACATTCCACTGGGCCTGGTGTCTTTTCAATTGTATCTGAGCAGTTTTAGGAAGCCATTTTAGTGAGTCGATTTCTAAATATATTATACAAATATAAGGCACATTGTTTGTGTGCTGTCTTGTCATTGGCCTACTTATAACAAAGAAGCTATCTTCTTTTGAGGACACTAGGGATAATTTTTCTCTCTAATCTGAAAATTATAAGTGATTAGGCTTCTGGGCAACTAGTTTGTTTTTTATCTTAGGGACACCATGGCTCATGTAACGAATTGTGTTTTTCTTTTGGCATTGACTACGAGGAGGTTTATCTGTTCCTTCAACAAGGAAACAAAACCTTTCAGGAAATTTTTTTGTATACAAATCTGAGTCATCTCTATTCAGGCTATATTATCTTGAAACTTTTCTATTCTTGGTTATCCATTTGTCACATTTTCCTCAAATGCTTTTTGCTTTTTTAATTTAATGTTTTATTATTTGATTTTATATAAAGTATCTTTAATTCTTTCTAGAACCAGGTAGGGTATGAGTAAATAAAATTAATTTTATACTGAAATGTTAAATTTAATGTGTTGAATTGGTATCCATTTTACTTTTTTTTGTTTGTTTATCATGATTTGGTGATGATTATGGTGTCAAATTAGGTGATATCTATAAGTATATAACAATTGAATTTTTAGATGAGATAGCATGAGAGGTAAAGCAACACGTGATCATATGCCTGCAATAACCCTTGCAATGAATACCTCAAGGCATGCACAGGTTATATCTTGGCTCTTTACTCTCAAGCTTCCTTGAGCCTCAGTTTGTTTTACCAGGAAGCCTTTTATAGGACAAGGAAAAAGAGTCACAGAAATATCTTATAACTGTTGAAGTAATGGAATAAAGGACTAGCCCAGTGCATATTCCCTGGTCAGGATCAATTTTTCCATACTCATCCTATAGGATACAACCCTTTTCACTGTCATACCATCTCAACTTTACTTAGGAAAACAACAGTTTTTTTAGTCTATTTTAGCTAGGTATGAAGAAAGCAAACTGATTAAATTAATTTACACGTGTGAAGAGCTGATAACACCCTCTGATTTTCCCAGTAATATATACTTGTTTCCCCAAAAGATAAGAATGCTCTATCTCTAGATGTCTAAATCCAAGTCTCCTATTTATCTGTCCCAAGGGAATAATCAGACATGAGAACAACACTTTATAGTTTAAAAATATTATACTGCTATATTATTTATAACAGCAAAAAATAGAATACATTCTTAATGGCTGATTTTTTTATTATATGGATATAACAAAAAGCTTATTTCTGAATGATTGAACATTTAGGAAATGGTTAAGTTATAATACATGAATATAATTCAGCCACTAAGATTCATGGTTTTGAAGTATTTAATTTCATAGAAAGAATATCACAATGTATGAATGAAAAAAGTCAGACACAAAGTGGAATATCATATGAGCTCAACTTGTTAAAATGTAATATTCATAAATTTTTATGTATTCATAAATTTTGCATGTCTAGTATGGGGCAAGTATAGTGATGAGTTTGAGGATATGGTAGCATCAAATAAGATATATATGATCCCTGCCAGCATTAAAAAAATAGGACATCATTATGAAATTAAATCTCCCTTTGGGGATTGATGATTTCCAGTCAGATGTGATTAAGCTAATTTTCTAGTTCGTGGACTCTCCAGGATCTTGTTTTCATTTCTCATCTGCTTTTTTGTCTGAGAATGCATAGCTTTCCAGTTCAATTAGATTGATCTGTAGGGTTTAAAAACAGTCACAACAGACAACTCAAGCCTAGCATTCCCTACCATCTTCAGATTTTTTTTAACCTGTGTGGTCAGTGTTAACCCAATGACATCAGTATAATAGCTTCTCTTAGGAATCCATTCTAGTGATTTTTTCTGGACTACTTCTGCAGGAGAAGATACTAGTTTGCAAAGGAAAAACACATTTCTTCATGGACCTTTTTATTTTACTTTACAATAAAACCTATACTCATGCTTTTGTAGAATGCGCTCTTACTGTTGTGTAGTGTTACCAACTTAATTTTGTTCTTGAGACAAATTTCCTTTAAAAAATTTGAGTGATACTTACAGGAAATGGACCTAAACTCATAAATAGGTTTTTTTAACAAAGGTATGAATCTTGTTTATTTAAAGAACTTTATTCTTTAAAACCTTCACCCTTTTCCCCCATTATAGGAACAATTATAAAGGACACATGGATAATAACAAGGGCAGTTGGAAACAGAGGGAGGAGGTGGGGAGGGCTGGGGGGAAGAGGTAGAAAACTGTACTTGAACAACAACAATAAAAAAAAAGAAGAAAAAGAACTTCCTCCTGAAAAATATTTCTTCTTTACAATTGAGGTTAATGTTTTGAATTGTCTGTGTCAGACCATTAAATTTTGTTTCTCCCGATAGCTTTATGTAATATCTTTGAAACATGTTCACTTCAGTGATATGCTTTGTTAGGTAGTCATGCAACATTATTACATGTCATAGAATTCTTCCTTCTAAAGCCTGAGAGGTGTATCGGCTTTGTTCTATATATCATTTGTGAGCATTTCTCAATTTCTGTTGTACATGCACGGTAGGACAGTGGGAGTATTAAAAATTTGAGAACCTATGTTTTTTCTGGTTGATTTTTAAGTGTTGAGCTCTTGGAGTTATTTAGTATATCTGACCTCATTTAATTAAAACTATATAATACATAAACTTTTTATATAATCACATTTAAAGCACCAGTTTGTTACATTTGGGGCTAAAATTATATAAATGGGGCTGTGGTATGCCTAAGATAATACAACCAAAGACACATTATTTATTCTATGTTTTCTCTCACACATGGTGTCCATTATGCATTGGTCTTGTCCAGCAATATTAACTTTCTTTAACAGATTGTTCTGCTCTCTGAAGAACCTCATTAAAATTTAATCAGTAAACTAAAAATAAGCAGCTAATGTCATAGTGCATTCTGGTAACTCATAACAGAAAAAAAAAGTAAAGCCTAATGTAAGCTTGTGAGGTTAAAGGAAGGAAAGTATATATTTATTGGCTATTCTAGGGTATCTATAAATCACCATGTTTCCTCTCTTAAGAAGTGTGATGTAATGGTAACATACTTATAAATGATACACATTTTCATTTACAGAATATTTACTGTTTTTCCTATAAGCACTGAACTGCTTTGAATTATATAGTGGGTTAACACTGACCACACTATATAATAGGCTTAAAGCCCACCTGTGTCCCTTATTTTCTCCAGAAAAACTTTTCTGGCCAGTCACTGTAGCTATCATGGCTATCATGACTCTTGAGCTATGTCCTGTATGTGGTATACTTCCCATTCATCAAAAGGAAGCAAATCCTACCCACATACATCATATTCATAATAGCCTCTCCCTTTTTGTCTCATTTCTACATTGAGGGTTCTTTCTGCCTTACTGCTTTTCTTGTTTAGCTTCTCAAAACAGTTCTAGATTTAGAATAGGCACCTAACCATATTCCTACTATTAATTCTATATTTTTCCCATGACTCTCTTCTGCTGTGACTGTTTTCACAGTACCACAGAGAACTCATCAGTTTAGAAAAAGTAAAATTAATTTTAAAAATATTAAAAGTAATATTTGCTTAAATGAACAAAAGACTTGAAATAGGCACTTTACAAAAGATGTCCAAAAGGCCAATTAACATAGAAAACTCAGGAAACTGTACAATGCAATACCACTACTGCTTACCAGAATAGTAAAGATGAAAAAGACATTAGCAAGAGCCTGCAAGAATGTGGAGAAACTGGTACTCCTCTATACAGCCGTTCAGAGTGTATACTGGTGCAACCAAATTGGAAAATTATTTATCAAATAATGAGTAGAGCTGAATATAGTTATGCCTATGTCCCAATAATTATACTTCTAAGTCCATATCCAACAAAAATAAGGTATATGGGTTCATAAAAAGACATGTACAGGAATGTTCACAGCACTGTTTATAATAAACCTAAACTTGAGACAACCCAGAAGTCCATCAGAAGTAAAATGAATACATTAATGAGGGTATATACCTAACATGGAATCAGTAGTGAGAATGAACGAACTATATACAACAATATGGATGAGTCTTACAAACATGATGTTGAGCAAAAGAAGCTAGATCCAAATGAGCATACACTATCATTCTATTTATATAAAGTTCAAAAACACACAAAACCCATTTATGCTTTAAGAAATTTGGCTCAGTAGATTGAGTGGCAGCCTGCAAAGCAAGGGGTTGCTGGTTTGATTCTCAGCCAGGGCACATGCCTGGGTTGTAGGCCAGGTCCCCAGTGGAGAGCATGTGAAAGGCAACCACACATTGATGTTTTTCTCCCTCCCTTCCACTCTGTCTAAAATAATAAATTCTAAAAAAAAAAAAGGGAGGGGGGAAGAAAGAAAGAAATCAGGCTAGTGGCTACCCTTGTTGGTAGGTAGTGACTGAACAGGGAGCATAGTGGGGGCTTCTGGGGTGCTGGTAATGTTCTGTTCAGCATCTTGATCTAGGTACTCGTTACATGGGTGTGCTCATTTCGTGAAAATCAACAAAGTATGTACTTATGGTTGGTGTACTTCTCTGTGTATGGTATATTTTAGTATATTATATAAAAGTGTGGTAAATGCTGTGTTATCTTTCTGCTCCTAAATAAGAGTAGCCCCAAACCTAGCAACTTAAAATAAGAAATGTTTATTATTTCACACAGTTTCTGAGAGTTAGCAATCCAGGAGCAGCTAAGGTGGGTGGTTTTGGCTCAGGGTCTCATTAGGTTGCTCTCAAGATGTCAGCTGAGGCCTGCAATTATGTGAAGCATTGAATGGGACTGGATGATCTGCTTCAAGGTGGCTCAGTCACCTATTTGTTGACAGAAGCCTCAGTGAAAGCTCCTTGTATTACCACAAGCAAGAAAACGAAACAAAAAATGCCCACAGATAACATTGTGCAAGGTCTGTTGAGAAGGTTTCCAGCCATGTAATATGAAAAATAGAGACATTTACTGAAGAAGATACAAGATACAAGAAATGTTGTACATAGGACATTGATGCCTTGGTCCTCTTCAAAGTAGGCACCTTGGGACCTCACACAGTTCTCCCAGTCACCATCAGCTGCCCCATAGTATTTTCCTGAATTTCATTGACAGTCTGCAATCTCTTCCCTTTCAAAGGTGATTTTAGTTTTGGGAAAATCCAGAAGTCACAGGGCACCAAATCTGGGCTTTAGTGGGGTTGAGTCATTTGGGTGATTTGATGTTTCTCAAAAAAGCCGCATGAGATGTGATGCATGAGCAGGTGTGTTGTCATGATGAGCCTGCCAATCACCAGTTGCCCATAGCTGCAGCTTTTTGCATCATCCAAATAGTTTCCGTGGAGGAATGCTCAAGCTTAATGCAAAATCAGACACAGATTTGTTGCTCTGCTCACTTAGTCATTTTGAATGTGATGGCCACACAGTACACATGCTCCCTCAATGGCATCTACTGCCCCCACTTGCTAGTACAGTGAAGTCATCATTCTTCATGCATGTGAATTCCATCCAGTCCACTCTCTTTGGCTGCCAGGTTACTTTGATGTTGCATAAACCATTCTTGTTATATTAACAATAGCTGAACTCTTCCAGAGAGACCTTGTGGATGTGTGCGTGTGTGTTTACATGAGTATTTTTTATTTATTTAATCTTTGCATATAGCTTTATTGAGGTATACTTGACATACAGTTGACATGCTGCACATATTTAAAGTGTACAGTTGGAGAGACTTTATGTATACATCCGTGAAATTGTCATCACAATCAAGATAATGAGTAGTCTATAAGTCCAAAAAGTTTCTTCCTGTCCCTTTATAATAATCCCTCCTCTCATTCTTTTTAATAGCTGAACAGCTTTATTTACATATAAAGTATCTTTAAAAGTTCTCACATGTACTGATAGATAACTCAATCTCATTTTTTGTTTAAATTATAGAACTCTTACCCCATTTGGAAGAATAAGTCCCCATCCCCCACCCCCCACCTCCCATTCTCAGTCAAGAATATGCAAACCAGATTGCCAGGGTTGTTAGAATCTTAGCTCTGCCATCTACGAACTGAGGACCTTGAATAAATTGCTTAACTACTCTGCATCAAATTATTTTCTCTTAATTTTTGTTGTATTTTTTCCATTACCATTTAGTCTTCTTACACCTCTTTCCCTGCCCCCCCTGCAATCACCACACTGTTGTCCATGATTTCTTTTTCCTTTTTGCTCAATTCCTCCACCCCCTACCATCCCCACCCCTACTTAGCTGTCCTGTGCTATATGAGTCTGTCTTTATTTTGTATGCTAGTTCAGTTTGTTCATTAGATTCCACATATGAGTGAAATTTATCTGTAGCTCTAGTACTAATGATAGTCCTATACCTAACTCAAAATTGAAAAGATTAAAGGAATTAATATACATATTAAAGTACCATGTTGTTGTCTGCTGTTGTTATTCTCCTGGGTTCTTATGCTAAAAACCTAGGTTCTCAACCTCTCCTGATAATATTAAAGCTATGAGTTAATACGGCCCTGCTTTCAAATATCCTACCAGCACTTACCTCTTCCTTTCACTCTTACTTTTGTTATCACTTCCTTCTGAGCTCCTTGCTAAAGGTGAGGAAAGGTATGCTTTAAATGCTAGGCTCTATATTGTTTGGATAATACCTTAGGGACATTTTGTATGCTGAGAGATGCCTAAAATAGGATGCTTAAAAAAAAACCCAGAGACCTTAAGATGTCAGAGTACCACTTACATTTCTACATTGAAAGTCATTGAAAGTTATTAGTGATCACTTTAATAGTAGTGATTATACATGTTCAATAACTATTCCTTGAATATATACAAAGTGTATATCTTATGAAAGAACAAAAGAATTGAAATAGTTCCTGTCCTTGGGAAGCTTACTATCAACTTGAAGAAATCTGATTAGATTTTATAGTGGTGAGTATGGAAATTCCAGTATCACAGATACTGCAAAGGAAGAATGAGTAGGTTTTATTGAGTAAGGATGCTGCTAAATACATGTAGTGGGTTTGTATTTTGCTACTTTTACCTAAACTGGAAACAACTCAAATGTTCATCAGTGGTAGAATGAATAAATAGATAGGAAAATATGTCTAATAGAGAGTCAGTAGTGAGAATGAATGCACTACAACCACATATAACACTATAGACATGAAATTGAGCCACGGAAGCTAGCTCCAAGATTATACACTGAGTCCATTTGTATGAAGATCAAAAAAACATGCAAAAGTCATTATGCTGTAAGAAATCAGGCTAGTGGTTACTGGTACCTAACTCCCCTTTCCTCATCTTGCTAATTGCAAGTAGAGGGCTTGCCTTCATCATTACCCCATGGAATGTCCAGGGCTCTTGTTCTTAAGTGCTTATGGTCCAGGGAAGTTGCAAAGAGGATTATCTACATGGAACAAATCGGATAGGGACCAAATAAAGCCACAGGCATGGATAAGTATGCTAACAGCAGGGTGGTCATCAGCAAAGGATGACCACTGTCCAAGAGAAGTCTTCACCAAATACTACCAGGAAAGGTTCTGTTCATGTGCTTGCTCTTAAGGTCTGTTAATGTTAAATTCACTCCTAAGGGATTCCTGGGCATCCAAGCAATGCTTTTCAGTAAAAATGACCCATTGTATTGAATGAATTTGGTCCCTTCAGGTCTGGGCCTTCTATCCTAGGCCTCACTGAGCTTCTCTCCTCCCTTTAACCCAGGGGAGCCTTTCTAGCCTAGGAAGGAGGAATGTGAAGATGAGATTGAAGGTAGAACCCTTGCTCTCAGTATTTTCTTCAGTCATGTTGTCTCTTCTAGAAGGCCTCTTGTTTACTCCCAAGTACCTTGGAAGGCAAAGTTAAGAAACTATTTTTTCTTTATCTTAAAAAAAACTATTTTTTTCTCTTTGTCCAAGCTTATCTTTCATTTGAAGCAATGAGCACAGAATGGCTTAGTTACTTTGGGGAGAGGTGGTAGGTAAGGAGTAAGAAAGAAGGAAAAAAAGTGAGCTCTTGGGAGAGAAAAAAAAACTTTAAATATTTAAAAATATCATCCATCCCATAACATTTGGGTTGAATGAGATAATGAAGACATTATTAACATAATTATGGAATTTAGAAGGGAAGCCACTATGTAATGGAAAAAAAATTGGATTTAGATCCCCTGATGATTCAGGTAGTGGCACAGTATCCAGGCGCAGGTTTCACTGAGGCATTTGGAACTGGAAGGTAGGGGAAAGGTCAAGCCTAGATATATAGCTTTGTGATTTATTGGGATCAAAGTGATAACTGAAATATCACTATAGATGAAACAAACTTTCTGTTAGGGAATATAGTTGACTTCAAGTCATTTTATAGGGCATCTAGATTATTTAATATACTTTGTGACAATGACTTCTTATTCACTGAGGCACTTCTAAAGTTTTAGCATGATTTATTTAGATAGTTATACCATTATCTTTAATATTTCATTGTGTACTTGAATTATAAGTCTCACTATCATATAAAATTTATATCTTTAAAATTATTAGAGATCTTTATCTTATTGATAACACTGGATCTTTTTTATTGTATTTTTTTCTGTTACCATTTAGCCCCCTTATACTCCCTCCCCTCTGCAGTCACTACACTGTTGTTCATGTCTATGAGTCCTTTTTGTTTGATCCCTCTACCCCCTCATCTTCCCCCCTCCATAGTTGTCACCCTGCTCTCTGTCTGCTTCTAAGTGCTGGATCTTTATGTTTCACTAATTTATATCCTGTGCTTACTTGTATTTCTTTTTTTTTCTTTATTGTTGACACTATTACAGATGTCCCCACCCCTCCTTCCCCTGCTTTGTCCACCTCCATCCAGCCACTGCCCCCATTCCCTCTGACCATCACTACACTCTTGTCTGTGTCTGTGGGTAGTGCATACACATTCTTTACCTAATATCTTCACCACCTTCTTTCATCTAGACTTACTTATATTTCTTTTAACTTGTTCATTTATGAAAATTCAGTAAGCTTTTTCATTGTGTACTCCAGGGGTTGGCAAATAATGCCTGGCTTCGTTTTTTGTGTAGCCCATGAACTAAAATTGGTTTTTACATTTTTAATTGTTGAAAAAAATTTAAAGAAAATGTCATGACATATGAAAATTATATAAAACTTTAATTTCAGTGTCCGTAAACAAAGTTTTATAGAATATAGGCACACACAAATTCATTTCTGTGGCTGCTTTTGTGCTACAACAGCAGAGATAAGTAGTTGTGAAAGAGACCATGTGACTCACTTAGCTTAAAATATTTACTGTCACTACAGAAAGGGTTTGCTGACCCCTGATACATACCAACAGATATGTCATTGATAAGTTACTAAAAGACAAGTATTTATAAAATTGCCTCTCTTACACAGATGATCACTATTTAAATAATTCCTGTCCTTCTTTCCTGACTTATATTTTTTTCTCCTTGGTGTGTACCACAATTTATCACAATTTAACATGCTAGACATTTTGCTTGTTTAAATCAACAAGATCAAGTTAATTCTTCCCATTTATTTTTATTTTTTAAATGTTTATTTTTTAGAGAAAGAGAAGAATGGGAGACATCACTTTGTGTTTCCACTTATTTATGCATTCAAATGGTTGATACTTGCATGTGTCCTGACACAGGGATTGAATCCACAACCTTGGAGTATCAGGATGATACTCTAACCAACTGAGCTACCCAGCCAGGGCTATTTCTTTCCATTTAGGTTGTAACTTTCATGCTTTTGTCTCTTTTGTTTGCTGCTATATCCCTAGCACCTAGGGATATAGTAGAAACATGATGTGTATTTGAGTAGACACACAGTACATAGTTATTGAATTGAAAAGATGACTGTGTTGTCTACATATTACTTTACCCAAAATCTGAGGATAACTGGACAACAGATTGAAAGAAGGTATATTTCTTCATTTGAATAACTTGTATAACTTTACTCTCCAGATTCTAAAATGTAAGCATCTAAGGAATTCAATATATGACAGCACTTTTTAAAAAATTAAAAATTCAATTATAGTTTACATCCAGTATTACTTTGTATTACTTTCAGGTATACAGCATAGTGGTTAGACAATCATATACTTTATAAAGTGGTCCGCCCCCCAAATTTCAAGTACCCACCTGACACCATACATAGTTAATACAATATTACTGACTATATTCCTTATGCTATACTTTACATCCCCATGACTTCACATTGTGCAAGTTTAAGGTATATGATATAATGATACAGGTATATATTGTGAAGTAAATGCTATAATAAAGTTAGTAGCTACCAATTTGTACTTCTTAATCCCTTCACCATTTTCACCCATTTCCTCAACATCTCTCCCATCTGACACTGATCAAGTCTGTTCTCTGTATCTATGAATCTCTGTTTTGTTTGTTTATATTGTTAGATTGCATATGTAAATGAAATCATATAATATTGATATTTGTTTTTCTCACTTATTTTGCTTAGCATAATGCCCTCTAGGTTCATTCATGCTGTCACAAATGGTAATTCATTCTTTTTTATGGCTGAGTAACATCCCATTTTATATACTAGGCTGTCCAGAAAGTATCCAGCCACACACTATGAGAAATGGAGACAATTATTGAGTAAGATACAAGAAACATTGTACACAGGACAATGATGCCTCAGGCCCCTTCAAAGTAGGCACCTTGGTTCCTCACACAGTTCTCCTAATTGCCATCGGCTGCCCCATCATATTTTCCTGAATCTCATTGATGGTCTGAAAGCTCTTCCCTTTCGAAGGTGATTTTAGTTTTGGGAAAGCAGGGAACCAAATCTGGGCTGCAGTGGGGCTGAGTCACCTGGGTGATTTGATGTTTGGCCAGAAACTCTGGAGGAGATGTGATAAAGCTGCCAATCAGCAGTTGCCCATAGCTGCAGTCTTCTGCATCATCCAAATAGTTTCCATGGAGGAATGTTCAAGCTTGATGCAAAATGCAAACATTAATGTAGATTCATTGCTTTTCTCGCTCAGTCATTTTTTTTTAATTTATTTATTTTTAGAGGGGAAGGGAAGGAGAGAGGGAGAGAAACATCAATGTATGGTTGCCCTTTGTGCATCCCCTGCTAGGAACTGGCCTGCAGAGAACCGGCCTGCAACCCAGGCATGTGCCCTGACTGGGAATCGAACCACGATTGTCTGGTTCGCAGGCCCGAGCTCAATCCACTGAGCTACACCAGCCAGGGCCTCGCTCAGTCATTTTGAATGTGATGACCACATAGTGCACATGCTCACTCAAAGGTGTCTATTGCCCGCCTTGACTAGCACAGTGAAGTTGTCATTGTTCACCCATGCACATTGCAGTCTACTTTCCTTGGCTGCCAGGTTATATCTATTTTGCACAAACCATTTTCATTATGTTAATAATGGCTTGCCTTTTTCTACACACACACAGTAGGGGAAATTTGTGTGTGTGTGTGTATACACATACACACAACTAGTAACCAGGTCTCAAGTCTCATTTATTCCCCGATTATCTTTGTTTATATATGCTGATTGTTTTCCAATCTTATTAAGATGTAATTGACATGTAACATTGTACAAATTTAAGGTATACGATGTAATGATACAGGTATATATTGTGAAGTAAATGCCATAATGAAGTTAGTTAACAGATCATCACATATAGTTGTAATTTTGTGTGTATATTGAAAAATTTTAAAGGTTTACTCAGCATCTTTGAAATGTACAATATTGATATGTGTAGTCACCATACTGTACATTGCATACCAGAACTTACACATCTTAAAACTGGAAGTCTGTACCTTTGACCACCTTCTCCAATTCCCCTTACCCCTGGCAACCACCAGTCTAATCTCTGTGTTTTTGAGTTTCTTTTTTAAGATTCTGCATATAAGTGAGATCATACAGTACTTGTCTTTTAATGTCTGACTTATTTCACTTAGTATAATGCCCTCAAGGTTCATCCGTGCTGTCACAAATGGCAGAATTTCCTTTTTTATGACTGAATAATATTCTGTTCTGTGGTTCTGTCTGTGTATCACATTTTCTTTATCCATTCATCTGTCATTAGATATTTAGGTGTTTCTGTGCCTTGACAATAGTCAAATAATGCTGCAGTGAAGTTGGTAGTATAGAAATCTCTTCCAGGCAGTTATTTTATTTCCTTTAAATATATACCTCAAATTGGAATTGCTAGATCATATGGCACTGAGCATGGGTACCTTTGTCTTGTACCTGATCTTAGAGAGAAAGCATTGAACCTTTCATTGTTGAGTGTATTCAACAATGGTATGTGGGCCTTTCTGATATGGCCTTGATTATATTACATATGTGTTGTTGAATTTGGTTTTGTTAATATTTTGTTATGAATTTTTGCACCTGTATTCACTGGGGATATTGGCTTGGAGTTTTCTTGTAGTGCCCTTATCTGGCTTTTGTGTCAGGGTAATGTTGGCCTCATAAAATGAGTTTGGAAGTGTTCCTTCCTCTTCAATTTTTTATAAGTGTTGTCCTGTAACCAAAGGTTACAGGCTCAGTTCCTGGTGAGGGCACATACCTACATTACAGGTTCAGTCTCTGGTCTTCATAGATAAGATTCCCTGTCTGGGCATGTATGGGAGGCATCCAATCGATGCTTCTATCTTGTATTAATGTTTCTCTCTCTCCCTTCCTCTGTCCTTCTCTCTCTAAAAGCAATGAAAAAATGTCCTCAGGTGAGGATAAAATTTTTTTTAAAGAATTTGAGAAGGATTTTGAAAAAATGTTTGGTACAGTTTACCAGGGAAAGTATCTGGTTCTGGGCTTTTATTTGTTTGGGGGAGGGGGCATTGGTTATGATTTATTCTTGTGATTGTTCGTTCAGATTTTCCACTTCTTCATTATTTAGTCTTGGTGAGTTGTATGTTTCTAGGAATTGATCCACTACTAGGTCGTCCATCCAATTTGTTGATGTATAATTGTTCATAGTAGTCTCATGATCTCTTCTCTCCTCTTGATTTTATTTAGTTGGATTCTCTTTTTTCTTGGTCTAGTTAAAGGTTTGTCAATTTTGTTCCATCTTTTCAATGAATCAACTTTCACTTTTGTTACTTTTCTATTGTTTTTCTATTTTATATTTCATTTAGTTTTGCTGTAATATTTAGTATTTCCTTCCTCTGCTAACTTTGGACTTAGTATATTCTTTCTTTACTAGTTCCTTGAGGTGTAAAGTTAGGTTGTTTCTTTGAAATCATTCTTTTTTCTTGAAAATTTATCACTGTAAAATTCCCTCTTAGAACTGCTTTTACTGAATCCCATTGGATTTTCTTATGTTGTGTTTCCATTTTTGCATGACTCAAAATATATTTTTATTTCTTTTTTGGTCCATTAGTTGGTCAGGAGTGTCTCAATTTTCATGTATTTGAGAATTTTCAGCTTTCCTCTCATTATTGATTTCTCATTCATATCATCATTTTGTAAAAGATACTCAGTATAATTTCTATCTTTTTGTATTTGAGACTCATTTTGTGGCCTACCAGATGATCTATCCTAGAAAAGCTTCCATGTGTGTTTGAGAAGAATGTGTATTGTCCTCCTGGTAGATGGAATGTTCTATGTGTGTGTCTATTCTGTTCATGTGATCTGTAGTGTTGTTTAAATCCACTATTTCCTGATTAATTCTCTTTTTGGATGATCTCTCCATTGTTGAGTAGGGTATTAAAATCCCCAACTATTCTTGTATTGCTGTTTATTTCTCCTTTTTGCTTCAAAGTTGTGTGCATAAATATTTACAATTGTTATATCTTCTTGATGAATTGATCTGTTTTCATTGTATAATGGCCTTTGTGTCTTGTGACCATTTTTAGCTTAAAATCTATATTTTCTGATAAGTATGGTTATCTCTGCATTTTTTGGTTACCACTTGCTTAGCATGTCTGTTTCCATCCTTTTACTTCATTCTAAATGTATCCTTAAATCTCAAGCGAGTCTCTTGTAGGTAGCCTGTTGCTGGGATCTTATTTTTTTTAAATCTGTTCAGCCATTCTGTTTCTTTTGATTGAAGAATTTAGTCCATTTACATTTAAAGTAATTATCGATAGATAATCACAATTGTCATTTTGTTGCATTGAATTCTTCAGTCATTGTATTCTTTAACTTTAAGATTTCTGGGTTTTCTTGATGGTTTCTTTCTTTGTTGACCTTCTAATTTTGTTTATGCATTGTTTTCCTAATTTTGCTTAGTTGTCTGTTTGTGTGTTTCATAGCTCACTGAAGTTCTTTAAGAGGATTATTTTGGATTCCTTTACAGATAGTTCTCCATTTCTTTAGGGTCAGTTATTGGCCCTTTATTAGTTTTTTTTTTAAGTGTTATAATGTTTACCTGTTTCTTTTTGATGCTTGATTTCTTGCATTGGTATTTGTGCATTTGTTTGTCCTCCTCATCAAAACTTTATTTGTTCACTTCTGCAGGGAAAGACCTTCACCAGTCGCTGCAGCTTGGGGGTACTAGATAGGTCATTTGGTAGCTAGTGTTGGCAGGCAAGGTTTGTTATTGTGGTCTGTAGTAGGGTAAGACCACTGCTTATGCTCTGAGTTTGGGTTGGAGGGGTGCCTCTGGCTGGACTCCACAGCTGGGTGGGCTCTATTCAAGCAGGACCACTGGGAGACCATATCCTTATTTAGTGGGGCTATTGATTGTGTTCTGCAAATCAGGTGGGCCACTAGCTGAGAGCTCTGCAATCACTTCTGGTTGGGTTAAGTCCCAGGCTATGTTCACTGACAGGATGGTACCACTGGTTGAACTCCATAATTGGGAAGGGCTATGGGCTGTTCTCTGCAACTACCCTGACTATGTGGGATCTCAGACTATGCTCTCTACAACCAGATGGTGCCATTTTGTGGACTCTGTGTTTAGGTGGGGCTGCAGGCAGTATTTAGTAGTCTGATGTGGCCTTAGGCTGTACTCTGGGGTTAGGCAGGACCACAGACTGTGCCAGAAAGTTGAGGGGGGGCTCTATCCTGGTCTTCGTGATCACCTGAGCCATTTTCTGTGCTCTGCAGATAGGGAAATTCACTGGCTGGGCTTTTCTGTTGGCTAGGGAAGTAGGTTATGCTCCTGCCTGGACAGGGTTACTGGCTGGGCTTCCTGCCTAGGCAAAGCCCCAGGTCATGTTCAGCAATTGGGCATGGTCATAGGCTGGCCTCATCTGCATATTAGGGTTGTAGACTGGTCTCCTGTTGCCCAAGGTCACCATTCAGGCTCACTAGTTAAACAGGGCCAGAGGCTATGCTTAAGAGTTGGGCAAGGATGCTAGCTTGCCTCTCTGACCAAGCAGGGCAGTAGGATTTGGCTCTGTGGGCTCTTTTAGTTCTCTGGCCAGGGTTCCTGGGTGGGCAGAACTGAAGGCTATGCTCAGCACTTGGGTGGAGCTGAGAATTTGCTTCCTTTCTTGGACAGGGTGGTAGAACAGGCTTTACTGCCCATATGGCCCACTGATAGGGATCCGAATCAAGCAGAACTGCCAACAGAGCTTCCTAGCCAGAGGGGTCACTGGCTTAGCTCTGCAGATAGACAGAGATCTGGCTGTGATTCTGCTCAGTCACTGCCGCAAGCAGGAATGCTGTCTGCCAAGACCTGAGCACTATTTGCTATAACCTCCACCCCCCTTATCCACCTCTATCAAAGCCCTGAGGATTCCTCCAGTGACTCACATGAGGCAAGACCTGAGTGAGCCTCCTGGGAAGCATTTCACATGCTGGCGAAACTGGTACACCTCATGCTCTCTTTTACCACTGTAGGAGCCACAGGCTCAGGGTGCCCTCTTGGTGTGGCACTGTGTCAGTGTGGAGGAGAAGCAGTGCGGTCAGAGTGTATGTACTCCTTTTACCCTTCTACTGTGGGATTTTCATAGTGGTGTCTTTTCTATGGGTAGTTGCTGGTGGTCTTCCTGTGAGAGGGACTAATTTGGCCTATGAAGGAGACCTATGTGGCCATCTTGATTATATTACTCTCCCCTATGTGCTTAGCTTTAAGTAGGTTATGCATTCTTGAATGGATTGATTGTATAATAATCTATCCATAATCTATCAATCTAATCAATTGATAGATTATAATTTTGCCTTTCTGGTGTTTAGCTCCATATTGTGAATGTAGCAGGTAAACAATAAATCTGTGATCATTCTATGATTGAAACCTGTAAGAAAAATGAAGCACTGTGGTATAAAATAGCTTCTGTGCATGTATCTTCATCTTTTAAAAACAATATCGCTGCTCTTCCATGTATGTTTGCTTTTACAATACATGCTTTAATTTCTCCAAAGTTTTTGTTGTCAGTAGTTCATAGTTATTGATTCATACTGTTTATGGATAATAACTCTGTGGGCTGCTTTGCCTCAGGGATAATTTGATTAGAGGTACTGCTGTTTAACACCAGGAAGGTGTTATGCTATAACAGCATTGGATTTGTCAAAGAATGACATTGAAGAGAAGCCAGGTATAGGCAAAGTAATAACACAGTAGCCTAGTTATTAAACGTGGGCCTTTTAGCATTGTTTGTCCACAAACTTTCATTGATATCACTGCCCTCTCCCAAGAGATAAGCATGTGACTAATTTGATGAATTTCTTTTGGCAAGAGTAGAAACTAATGCCAGACAAACAAGGTCACTGTAAGTTTATATAAACTTCATGCTTCCAGAATACTGTGTTTCTGTCCTTTAAAGTTAAATATCTGTTTGTGATAGAGAAAACATTTTTGTAAAGGGGCAAGATTAGAATGTACTGAAATGAAATGCTAATGTTGACCTCATCAATTTTAATGGAACTTATTTGATGTAATGTAGTGACTCAGACTCTGTGAATCTGACTGTGTGTATGTGCTGTGTTTTAACAGGGAATCATCATCCAGGAATCTCCTGAGGACCACAAGAAAACATGGGGAGGAGTAAGTTTCTCTTCACTTTTAAGTAATTTAGACATTTTCCATATTAATCCACTGTATCCAGGAAATTAGATCTGTAACTCCAAGGTTTTGTGGTTTTTTTGGACACCTAAATTGTATATCTGGTTAGTGTTAGAAAGTTTTTGTCTGAAGCAGGGCTTTGCAGAGAAAGACCAACAGACCACATGTTGCTGATTGGCAAGGGTCTTTTTTTATTCTGCTCTTTTCTGGACATCTCCCAGTACAAGGGGCTTAAACTTGATACTAAATAGACCTGCCCTAATCCCAGCTTCTTTACAACTCTTAGCAAAGTTACCCATATGCTTCCAATGGTTTCTAAGTCTTGTTGACCATACCATAAATAACAACAACAAAATGATTCTATCATGCAACCAATGACAGGATTAAAAAAATTATCTGTGAGGTTGATTTATAAATGGTTTTGATTTCCCCTAAAATGTTAAAGCCTGGCATTAAGAACCATTAGACGAATTCCTTTAGTTTATTTTTCCTTCCTCATAAGGCTATTTATGGTCAGTGGTTAGTTGACAAATTTAAGCTCATTTCATTGTAAAGTTAATATAAAACAGCCAGTAGTGACTCCATAGATAATCCTAATCAATATATGCTATAGAATCAGATGCTATAAAGGACCTCACAGGGAGACTTGGCATTATGTAGTGTAGTGAAAAGAGTACTGGGCATAGAGAATTGCAGGCTTCTTACCTCTACTACCCTACTACCTTTACTATCTTAACCAAATCCTAGATCTCCCCTAAACTTATTTGTTCATGTATGAGGAGGGATTAATACATTCTGCACTTCTAGCCCTAGGAAGGTGAGGTTGACCTAATGTGATAATCCAGATGAAAAGTGTGTTGAGAACTCTATAAAGTGTAATGGAAAAGAGCTGTGGTATCTGCTCATTGCTGTCCTTATTGAATAAAAACATCTTCATTGGTTGTCTTTTAATAGTTAAAATGAAGTTATTTGATCAGCAGGGCTGACTAGGGTTATACAAGTGACAGAAAGTGCCTCTTTGTATTTTGGGCTCTAGCCATTTTGTCCCATTGTAGTACGGGCTCTGGTAGGCCATTAATTAATCATGGAAAATATCTTCCTGAACCTGTTGAGTCAGATTTTGCCTGTTTTTTTTTTCTTGCCAGAACTCTCCTTGAAGACTGATTAACCCCAGGGATTGTGCTTCTTTCCCAGACTTCAGAAAAGATACTAATATCCGATAGTTTAGAAAATTTTAAAATTTAAAAAATTTTTAAAATCTTGTCAAAATTTTGTGACTAATCCATGCCACGTCCTAACCCCAAGTCAGTTGTCAACAGAAGCTTCCAGACTAATTAGTTCTCGCCTAATCTCAAGCTTGGGGTGGATTTGGAGAAGCGAGGTACACTGATACAGGGCAATGCATTCTTCTTGTTTATTCTCTTAATTTTTAGAATGATCATCAGGTCATTAGGAAGGAGATCACTAGGTGCTTGCTTTAAAAGGTGCTTCAACAAGTGTTTATTTAAATGGTCAGAAAATGAACAGAGTCCATGATAAAGGACAGGGCCTGGTAATGTAATCTGCAAGATGGACATGCTTCCAATATGGAGATGGGATAAGGGAAGTGCTTCAAAAAGTGCTACTTTTATAAATACACAGAAGCTTGTAAAGTGGTCAACAACTTTAAAAGCATCCTTCACATCCTGAGTCTCGAAGGCTCTATCCTTTACTCTCCAAGCTTTACTTAGTTTGCCTGATTACACTTGTTAATTGCTGACACTATTAGTGAAAAAATATTACTGTGTGCTCATTTCTTTCTTTTCTGGCAATGTTCAGTGAAGCTTTTACTGGATTTGGTAAAGCTTCTCACAAACAGCTCAATGTATCATACAGAGGGACAACAGAGGAAAATATCACAAAGATATGGCACTAGTCTCATTAAAGGACCACAAAAATAACAAAGCTGGAAAACTATACAGTGTACGTGAAAAATTAAAATTGAAGTGAATTTATTTTTTTGTTCTTTGATATTAGATGAAGAAATTATAAATATGTGTTAGATGAATCATTTATTCGACATGAAAAAAATTATAGACAAAGTCTTAAAAATGGTAGGAGTTGGGATGAGAACAGACTTGTGTATATAATTTCTTGTTAGACCACCATCAGTGTCCATTGTATGTGGCATTGAAATCCAATTTACTACATATGAGTTCTGAGCTAGAATTTAGGACTCTTAAGAATATATAATTATTTTGTAGGATCAAGGGTGGGAAATGGGGATGGGGGATAATTGAGACAACTGTACTTGAGCAACAGTAAAAAAATGTGGAAAAAAGAAATAACACCAGGTAGAAAGTAAGAAGAGCTTCTCTTATAGCTCATGAAACTAGTTAATATCTAAATTTCTAAATATAATTTCTATATCCCATGGCATATTTAATATGGATTTTATTTTGATAATATTAAAATGTATGCTATCAAAAATGTAGGATTATTTTTATATTAACAAGTAGAGTACTTTATAACTCACAGATCTTTCTCCTGCATTATTTTATTTGAGTTGTAAGACAACCATGTGATGTAAAACTTAGGTTGCTGTGAAAGGTGTGGAAGAAAATATTTTCTAAGCTCTATGATGATGTTCATATATTTCTCATAGCATGGGGGACTGGACAGGTAGGCAAAGAGAAATGGCTCAGTGTTCATCACCATTTATGGTAACAGTTAAAACATGTGTAGCAGATAGTGGATTACCTCGAATATCAAAATTCTCAGAGCAGTGGGGCTCCCTGTCTGCAAAGGCAGTAGCACAGATTGGCAGTCACCAAGGCAAATAACAAGATAATTCAACTCAGAAGCTTGCTGTACACAGCCCATAGTGGAAGGTGTCCTAAAGTAAGGGGCCTAAGACACCAAGTGAAAGTCGCCCTTCATCAATAGATTTTTATCTTTGTGGTTTTCCTTAACATAAAGAATTTAATACATCATGGAACACTAGAATAGTATGAGATGACAAGTGGAGATGCTATTACAGAAAAAGAACAGCATGCATAGATAAAAATGTGGTAAGATTTTAGTAGAGAATCAACATTTTCACAAAGACGATAATGTGAGGATTTCTTAGGTGTGTGTGTGTGTGTGTGTGTGTGTGTGTATATATATATATATATATATATATATATTCAAGTATTTATCTTTAATCATCTTTAAAGAGAACTTAAAATTTTATCCTAACTTTTCATTTCTGCACTCCCCACACCAAGCAGCTAGTATATTCATTACAAAAGTTGCAGTAATCCACAAAGCAATTTCTTCAGAGTTTTCTTGCTAAAAATTGGGGGTTATTGTTTTTGTTTCAGTGTTTAAATATAATTTGATTTTTGAAACATACCTGTTTTCCATCTGAATATTTTTGTATGTCAGGACACACTTCTCTTATCGCATGTTCTAAGTTCTATAGCAGCAATTTGTGGTAATTACTAGTTTAAAATGAAGTTATTGATGGCTCATTTTACTGTCTTTAACTTAAGAAAACAGCCTCTGGAAGAAATTCATCATGCTGTTTCAATCATAACTAACCACATGATGTTCCTACTCCTTCCTTACAAAATGGGAATGATAGTTAGCCATGAATCTTCAAAGGATTAATTTTACTTTGTTGTATAGAAAATAATATCTGAGATAGCTGAATGGTAGCAAGCTACAGGTTTTATTTGTGGAGAATAATTAAAATAAAAATATGAAGATAACTTAGCACTTTTTCTGTTTTTCTTCCTCCAGCATTTAGTCATTGGAAATAATTTTTACCTAGCCTAGGAAAAAATCCTAGTGCAATAAAAACCTTAATCCAAAGTATCAGTTTCCATCTTCATTTTTCATGCTTAATGGTGACGTGCCCTTGATGATCTAGTATGCATGAACATACTGCCATGCTGTAGAGAAACTGACAGTGCTGCCAGGTACAGTCTTTGTTTTTTATTTGTTTGTTTGTTTTTTTTAAAACATAGCAGCACAATTTCTTTGGGTCCCTCAATGTGCCTGGCTGCTTTAGTCCAAGGAACCCAAACATGTCCCCCTACTTATCAGGACTTTGTAGAAGGAAAAATGGTTTATAGCTACCACAGTAAATCTCTAAGCTCTTTGATTCACTGCCAAACTACCATTTGGTTGAGACCAATCCTGAACTTTAACTCTGAGTATACAGCTCCAAATTTTCAAACAGAATGGATGTTCACACTGATAAGCCTTGTAAAGTCACTATCTCATAATATAGTGCCTAATTTTGACAGCTCCCTGGTTTATCGTTCAAGTGCAGGCACACATTTAAAGACAATTATTTCATTTTCTGGATTGTGTTAAATCTGAGAATCTTTTTATTACAGTAACATATTCATGCTTTTGCAGTTGAGATGATGTCACCAATTTATCATAAATCCTTAGCTTCATAATTTTATAGCAGTAATGTCAAATCTGCTTGGGGCTGACAACAGCCATTATCTTTTCCTGGCAAGTCTTTTCCCACCAAAAAAAAAAAAAAGAAATGAAATAACTATTTAAGGGTCAGGCTACTTAAAAAAAAACTCATTACAGTACTTAATGCTTTTTGTCTTTGATTGCAATCTTCTCTGATTTTTAGCTATTTGATACCAAAATAAGCTGTAGTACATATGTTTAGAATGGTTTTTCTACCTCAATGCTATTGATGTTTTTTAAATTGAGGCAAAAGTCACATAAGAGAACTGTGTTAAAGTGTACAATTCAGTAGCATTTAGTATATTCACAATGTTGTGCAAGCATCTAATTCTAAACCATTTTTAACACCTCTACAGGAGACCCTATACCCATTAAGGAGTCAGTAACTATTCTTCCCTCTCTCCAGGCCCTGGCAACCTGTAGTCTGCTTTCTATCTCCATGAATTTACCTATTCTGAATTTCATATAAATGCAGTAATACAATACGTGATCTTCTGTGTCTGTCTTTATCCACTTAGCATATGTTTTTGAGGTTTATCCATGTTGTGTTAGTACCTTATTCTTTTTAATGGCTGAAAAATAACCTATTGTATGAATATACCACATTTTGATTATCCATTCATCAGTTAATAGATATTTAGGTTATTTCCACCCTGTGGCTATTATACATAGTGCTGTTATGAACACTGATATACAAGTTTTTGTATATCTCCTCAATCTCAGGGGATATATACCTAGGAGTGAATGTTGACATTTTGGGCCAGATAATTCTTCATTGTGAGGGGAGGTCCTGTGTATTATAAGATGTTTGGCAGCATCCTTGACTTATTCATACTAGATGCCAGTCACTCCTACCCCTCCAAGTTGTGACAACCAAAAATGTATCTAGACACTACCAAGTGTTCCCTGGAGTGCAAAACCACCCAAGGTTGAGGACTGATGATTTAGAATAAAGCAAAGGAGGTCTTTAGAGATAAGCTGGCATTCACATATTACAATGATTTTAATAGAAGTAATTTGAGTCTAAAGAAGAGCCTTATATGGTTCTGGAAAACCATATAATCGAGAAGCTGTATTCTTGGACTAGTACATAACCTCTGGATTTCAGTTGTCTTATTGAAATGGATCAGTTTGCCCAGTGAATCACTAGCTTTTTTTTAAGGCAACTACCATGAGGGAAGGAAAAGTGAAGTGCTCCTGGTACGTTGCAACTCCCCTTCAGACAAAGCAAGCAAAAGTTTGAATTCTGCTATCACTTCTAGAGCAAATCCATGTATAAATATCATTGATTTTACCACCCTGTGAAAAGTCGTTTCTGAAATTTGGCTGCCAATTTAAAAAGGCACTAGTTGTCAGTGAGACTCCCATTTCTCTTATCCATTATGTTCTCTGCTTTTGTGGGCGGGAGAGAAAGCTGAATGCTATCTTTGCATGCTATCTTAAGAGCCACCTCTGGAGTATAGTTTTTTTATTAAATGTAGTATGTGTTCTATCAAAATAATTATCCACTCCTACAGTCTAGGTTACAGTTAACTATCACATAGATAATATCATAGTGTCTATGTTGACAAGTTGTAAAGCATTAATTATAACAGAGTTATGTATTTAAAACTGTATTTCATTTTGGTGACTTCTCTATCTGCTTTTTTGCCCCATTAAATGGTGATTATTAGTTATAGTTATTTCCAGACAGGGGTATAATCAGTGTAGATAAGATCCATAAACTAAAGAGAAAGTTTTATAGCTGTAACGACTGTAAACACTAAGACTAATGATATTGTTGCTGATATCATTCAAGTAATAATGACAGGAGAGATATCCATCTTTGGAATTTTCCTTTTCTCATGATTCCACATGATTATGTGTTTAATTTTGTGCAAATTAAAGCATTTGCTAATTCCATATTTGTTGGTTTCTTGTGGCTAAGGCATGGCCCCTAGTTCATAAATCAAGTGTTAGAGTACCATCCATTTAAATCAGTTGTTGCCATTGCTAGCAACTTGATTTTTGTCATCTACCAATTCATGGAGAATTATTTTTGATAAGAAGGAGTTATAAATTGTAAAGCTCTTGTCAAAGAAAATTTGGCCTCTTATCTTGCTTTGTGGGAGAAACTATTAGACCATTTTTCTGTATCTCATTATTCCACATAGAGCATGAAATCATTAGACAAGAGACATCTAAATATATGATCCAAAATTTAGCTTTTAAGAAAAACCATACTGAGTTAATAAGACTCACTTTGGGGGGACAGGTTTTTTTAAGAATATTGACTTTGTACGTTACCTCTTTCATCTTCTCTTGTATAGAAATCCATTTCTGGCATTTTCTCCACACTTATTCCTGGAAACCTGCCTGTTATCATCTGGCATTTCATTGCATTACCTTCAGTAGCATAAAGATATCCTTTTAAAGAAGTCTTAGGTAGTGATCATAACCACCAGATTGTCCTTAAGAAGCACGTTCAGGATATTAGAGATATTAATAACAATTATTTCTTCTCCCACACCCTGAGACTTCTCAACTAGCTCAATCCTGTAACTTTAAATATTTTTTTAAATATATGAGTTCTTGAATGGGGTTCAGCTCCCTAATTGCTGTGAACACATACTACATGCCATTCTAACTAAGCATTAAGTTTGTGACAACCTGGTAATATACGTGACCACCACCATACAATAAATTCTGAATTATAAATCTACCTGCTATGAAAAAAAACCTTTATTTTTCACAAATAGGTTACAGTGGTAAAATATAATTGGCAAATATTCTATTTTTTCATCTTCCTAACTAATAGGAGAATGATCCAAATAATATCTTTTTTCCCCATAAATGAAATGGTGCTTTATAATATGAGGCTTTATTGTTTAGGGAAAGTTATTTTCGTCAATCTAGGATAAGAAGTACCTATTTTATACCTATTTCAATAAAAACCCACTGAAGGCATTGTATGCATGCACAACCGAGTAAATAGTAGTATCAAAATGGCTTAGAAGCAAGAAAACAAACAACCATGAGTGTGACACTTCATAACATTTTTTTTCATATAAATCTGAGCACTGGGTTGGATAGGGAGTATGCCTTGTTGATTTTATTTTGTTTATTTTTTGTTGTTATTGGTTTGGGGGAAGATGGTAGCTTGGCTGGAAAATAGTATATTGATATCCCAAAAGAATTCGATATGATACACTACTTCCACTGAACAAACATCTTTGCAATTATAAAACTCTTCACTGTTACCACTAAAAGGACCTGAGAAATCATATACAACTCCTTAGCTTCACAAATTAGGACACAGACCTAGATAAATTAAGCAACAAATGCAGAATCCTACAGACAGTTTAGTGCCAGAGCTGGAACAGGAATCTGCATATTCTGAGTACAAATTTAGGACCTTTTCACCATTACCACACTCTTCTCTTTTCCTGCAGTTTCATTTGTCTCAATACAGGGTTGGTGAAGGTGGTTAATGGATTTTGGCTTTTTTGGACTTCCACAAGATAGTCTCAGAAGGCAGGTTTCATGTGACAAACAGAAGGCTCAATTAAATGGATAGCTTAGCATGTTCTGTAGTCTTTGAGAAATTCACAACTAAAAAAGATATTAGAGATTTATTCATTATGGAAAGAAAACAGCTTCCTGGTTAGCATGTGGACTCATTATAGATGGTCTGATATACCAGCATTTACACAACAATGTCTAGGATCAGACTTTCCATTTGAATAAATATATTTTGCAGTGTTCATACTCCTCTTTTTGATAAGTCTTTAAGAGCTTTTTAAAAACTATTTTTATGGGAATAATTCTAAAATAGATTGTATAATTTACTGCCTTCCTACACAAAATCCTGAACATCATATGGTTCTTTCTTGGTGAATCAGATTCACCATTTTGAACATAATCATGGATGCCTTCAGCTTTGGGAGGTAAGGGCTCCTAGAGCCTACTCTAAATAACCCTCAAAGGGCCTCTGTCTCTCTTCCCTTGTCTTCAGATTAATCAGCTTTCACTTCTTGTTGCTCTCAATGTGTTGATCTAGTTCAGCCTATCCCTGCCCTTCTACTTTTCAGTAGTAATGTGCAACGAAGCTTCCAAGTCTCATAGCCAGGCCTGTGGATGCAGGTTGAATAAATTGATCCTTGATTAGTCTAAGACAGACGGGGCTCCCCTGTAGGTAACGCATAAGATAACATAATGCATGACTTTGGTCATCTCGCATTTCATGAATTTAGAAGTCAAATAATTGACTTCTGCATGATGTATTACTGTCATTAATAGCTACAGTGATTATGAAAAATATTGTCAACAGCTACCTGATAAATACCTGATAATAACTGTCAAATAACCTAAAAATCAATAAAAAATGATTATGTAGTGTACTTTGTTGTAGCTTCTCATGCTTCTTTAAACATATGTATCTGCCATATATGTAATTTCATTTCTTAACCTGCTTCTTAAGAGCTGCTTGGTGGTCTTTTGGTAAAATTCTAATGATGATAGCGTATTAACATTCATCTGACCAAAACTGAATCTAATGAAAGTAAACATATATTATGGAAGCATATGCTTCCTTGGAGTACGTTACCAGTACCAGGTCCTTATAACTATGAACCAGAAATAGGCTTTAATTTACTTTCTGAATAATTTCAGAAATTTAAAAATTTCATGATATCCCCAAAACATTTATGAATCATCTAAGTATATTGTAGCCACTGCATGACATTAGATCATTGAAAAGACCTATGAGGCTCTCATGAGACTTTAATAATGGCTAAAGGCCCAGTGCAGCAGGAGAAAGATGGCTCCTAAGGCCATTTTTAGTCATAGAGGACATACTTTGTCTTCTAATTCTGAACCACAAAGGTATGTGCAAGATAACCTTGGTTTCAAGGGAGGCAAGGCACAGGTTTGCTGAGAATCTTTGACACCCCACTCATCATGTAGCTGAAAGTAGGCTACATATTCAATTAAATCAGATACAAACCATAATCTATACGTTGTCAGTAAACAGTATAGTCAAGCTAGTACAGAGTGTCCCCAAGGGAGTTTCAGACTTAAATAGCACTTTATAAAGCTCTACCACATTTTATCTTAAACTTGACCAAGGGGACCAAAGTCCCAGGCATCCTTGGAGTTTAGCATACAGACTCAGTGCAAATTAACCTTATCCTTACTCCTTTTTTTTTTTTTTTTGCAAAATTGTCTTTTTAAAAAATATATAGTTGATTATGCTATTACAGTTGTCCCACTTTCCCCCCTTCACTCTCCTTCACCCTGCACATGGCCCCTCACTGACATTCCCCCCCTCTAGTTCATGTCCTCTAGGATGTGACACCTCTAGGTGTCATACTCATAAATTCCCTAGCCTCTACACTTCCCACACTATTCCCACCCTCCCTCTGTCTACTTTCCACCCACCATCCATGCCACCCACTCTCTGTACCCTTTCCCCGTCTCTCCTCCTCCCACTTCCCTGTTGATAACCCTCCATGTGATCTCCACTTCTGTGGTTCCACTCCTGCTCCAGTTGTCTGCTCAGTTTGCCCTTGTTTCTGTTTTAGGTATGGTTGTTAATAATTGTGAGTTTGCCGCCATCTTACTGTACATATTTTTTATCTTCTTTTTCTTAAATAAGTCCCTTTAACATTTCATATAATAAGGGCTTGGTGATGATGAACTCCTTACTCCTTTAACTTGACCTTATCTGAGAAGCGCTTTACCTGCCCTTCCATTCTAAATGAAAGCTTTGCTAGATAGAGCAATCTTGGATGTAGGTCCTTGCCTTTCAGGACTTGGAATACTTCTTTCCAGCCCCTTCTTGCCTGCAAGGTCTCTTTTGAGAAATCATTTGACAGGCTGATGGGAACTCCTTTGTAGGTAACTGTCCCCTTATCTCTTGCTGCTTCTAGGATTCTCTCCTTCATTTTAATCTTGGCTAATGTAATGATGATGTGCCTTGGTGTGTTCCTTCTTGGGTCCAACTTCTTTGGGACTCTCTGAGCTTCCTGGATTTCCTGGAAGTCGATTTCCTTTGCCAGAATGGGGAAGTTCTCCTTCATTATTTGTTCAAATAACTTTTCCACTTGTGGGTGTTCCTCTTCCCCTTCTGGTACCCCTATAATTCAAATTTTGGAACATTTAAAGATATTCTGGAGGTTCCTAGGCCTCTCCTCATTTTTTTGAATTCTTGTTTCTTCATGCCTTTCTGTTTGGTTGTTTCTTTCTTCCTTCTGGTCCATTCCATTGATTTGAGTTCCAGTTTCCTTCCCATCACTATTGGTTCCCTGTACATTTTTTTATTTAAATATTTTATTTATTTTAAAGTAGTCTTTATTTTTTCATCTAATTTGTAACCAAAATCAACCAGTTCTGTGAGCATCCTGATAACCAGTGCTTTGAACTGTGCATCTGATAGGTTGGCTATCTCTGTCGCTTAGTTGTATTTATTTGTTCTGGAGCATTGATCTGTTCTTTCATTTGGGCCATTTTTTTTGTCTTAGTACACCTGTTACATAGTAAGGGATGGAGCCTTAGATATTCACCCAAGGGTTGGTCAACCCAGTTGCTGAGTTGTGACGCAGTATGTTGGGGAGGGGTCCAAGAGAGAACAATAGCGCTTGCTCAGCTCTCTGCCAGATTTCAGTCCCTTCCCCCACTTCCCCCAATCAAACTGGGCCCTTCTGGTACTGATTCCCGTGCAGGTGGGCTTGTGTACATTCTAGGACTCTGTGGAACTCTCCTGTGGGGCTGGGAGTCTATCCTGGCATCGCAACCCCCCACAGGTGTTTTCAGTTGGTGTTTTGAGGCTTTATTTCCCTGCACTGGAACCCTGGATTGTGTGGTCTGTCTCGTTCCCCAGTTTCATCTGCACACAAATGTGGGACCACCCGGTCTGCCAGCCACCTTGTGCCTCTCCACAATTCTCTGCCTCGCTGGGTCCACCTGCTGCCACCTTGCGTACCTGGGGTCCACCAGCGGCCACTTTGTCTTGAGCCCTCTACGCTTGGCTGTCTGACTCTGCCCCTCCTACCAGTCTTGATGAATGTATCTTCTTTAACTCCTTGATTGCCAGACTCCCATACAGTTCAATTTTCTGTCAGTACTGGTTGTTTTTTGGTTTCTAAATTGTTGTTGTCCTTATTTTGGTTGTGTGAGGAGGCACAGTGTTTCTACCTATGCCTCCATCTTGGCTGGAAGTCTAAAATTCTTTTTTAATAGTTTAGAACGCTCATTGCTGAAAGATCTTGGCTTAGGCCTGGCTCCACCTGCTGAGAGGCTGAGGTTGGCCCTTACAATGGTCACATAAAATGTCACTGGAAGTAGTATACTCCCAAATCTCATCCTTTATTCTGTATTTTCTAAGTGCATTATTATAATCAGCTTGGTAGATCTCCTGGGTTTTCTTTAATGGAATGACTATCATTATACAGTGGCAACAAGTCTATTTATTAAGCATCCATTCTTTGCCAAGCTGTGAACGAAGTGCTTTATGTACATTACCTCATTTATAACTATGAGATTGGTGCTATTATTCCAACATTACAGATGAAAAAGGGAAGCTTAGGGTTTTTGCTTTCCTCACATAGCCTTTTGCTCTAACAAATCTTTTTCTTACTTTCAAAAAGAAAGTACATGTATAACTAATGTACACCCCTTAATAAGATTGGGATATCAAAGACATCACATCCGTTAGTCAAATTAAACAACCACAGCCCTTTGTAATACAAGAATTCCCTGACCTACACTGTTTCTATGGGAAATATAAGAAGTCTGGGGTTGCATATTAAGTCTGGAGGAGCAGGCCCTGAATCTCACATTACAGAAAAAATTATGAAACGCTGGGTTCATTTCTAGAAAGTCCCCATTTTTCTATTGCTCTTGATATTTTTGCCACTGTTGCTGATATATAATCTTACATCAAAACCAGAGAGCCCAAAGCAGGCTTTCTGATACCCAGAACAGTTCCAAAGATACTAAAGGAATCACTACAATAACTGAGGCATGGGTTGCCCCAACTGGGCTTGGAAAAGAGGACATATTTCTACCTAGCATTTCACTCATCTGTGCTCACTCCAATAATACAGTAGGTCCAATTCCCAAGTGTTTCAGCTTTTGGTGGTCCTGTTGTTTCCGTTTTTATATTCCTCTCCTCTTCCCTAAGCTCCTGGAACCAGAATAGCTAATTGAGGGTAAACAACAACTGAGTAACATAACATGATAATGTAGAGGACTGAATATTTTCCTGATATTTATAACTCTTATCAGAACAGCAATAACCCACCTTACAGGTTTTGGTAATTTTGAACTTTCAAAAGGGATTTTGGTATCCTTTCTCAAAAAAGGAACCTCCCAGGTCATTCAAGCTTGGTAGGCCAAATGCATTTGGTAGAGAGTGGCAAGATTATATCTGTCTCCAGAACCCCTACGTCAGAGGTTCTCAAATCTTCTGAGTTTACAATACTCTTAGTTGTCACAGTCATTTTTTTAATATCAGTTATAGGCCAAAGGAAATATTTGATTGTTCTACTTATTAAGTAGTTACCATATTTTTTGGACCATAAGATGCACCTAGGTTTTAGAGGAGAAAAATAGAAAAAAAAGTTGAAGCACAAAATGTGAAATATTTAATAATATAGTTAACAATATTTCACCAATGTAAATGTAAACAGAACTCAACAACATTAACAACCATTATTCCTCCCAAATTTTGGGAGGGAAATGTGCGGCTTATATAGTCTGAAAAATACGGTAGGTCCAAACAATAAGCATTTATATCCTGACAGCTTAGTAGCCATTTGAAACATAATATATATAAATTTCAAGAAAACAATATTTTTATTTCAACCTTAAATAGCCATTCAGTTACTTATTAAAAGATTGTATGTGTCTGAGGGGTACCATACAACTTCCCAAACTTTGGGATCAGGTTGGATAGTGGAGGATGTTGGATATAAAGGATACCACCTTCATTTCCTAATCCACAGATTTTTCACACAGCACCTTTTTTTAATCACAGCCAAAAATCCAGTTTCACAAAGGAAATGAATGTAAAATTATTTAATGATGAAACTATTGTCTATCAATTTTGACCAAAAATTGAAAGACAAACAAAAGCTTTATTTGTGGCTCTCTTTAAGGAATTGCAATCCAGGAAACACAATTTTGGGTAGAAACCCCAATTGTTCTGAAAAGGAAGGAGACAGAGTTTATAAAGGCAGAAAAACAAGTGCTTTAAAAAGGATTATGTAAGTTGATTTGAAAGAGCTGCGATTGGTACCAGCAAACAGACTATGCTATACATGATTAATTCCTTATGTCTATTACTAGGTGAAAAAAATTTTTAATAGAGAGTTCCGTGAGGCAAAGCCAGTTCTAGGAACTGTATCAGGATGTGGCTGTGGTTTAGCACAGTTTAAAAGTTCAGTTTCACTAGAAAAGGGGGTGAGTTAACTTAATTTCCCAGAGGCCTCTTAGGCTCCATTTTAGATTGCTCTCTTAACAGTACCAACTCCATTTTGCTGTTTTTCTTTCACACTGTGAGCTACCTTAAGTTAGTAGTTTGTGCGGTATCCAATAGATATTGAACATCAGTGCATTTCCTTCAAAATGTAAAATATGCTGCTCATTCTCTATTAATTTGCTACAGCACCCTGGTAGAAAGAGGGCTTGGCATATACTTTGGGGATGAAAGTGCTAGTTCCTTGCTAAACTAAAAAGCATCTGGGTATGTCCTCTTCCCAAAACAGTAGCTGTTGAGCTAGTCTATCTCTATACAAGTATTAGGGGAAATCAAATAGTTCTTACAGAATAATCTGCTCTAAGGGGAACACAAGTAGAAGTATTCTACAAATTTCAAAAGATAGTTTCTTTTGCTAAAAAATAAGATATTCAAGTGTTGTCTCACTAGAAACTCTGCTGTCAACATATTTATTTCACAATCACATAGTAGGTTTATGGTTCTGTTTCATAATTAGAGGCATGATCCTTGGCTTCCCAGCCTGCTTCTAGTCACTTAGTCTTCAAGTGTCTCCCATTATGCCTTTTCACTTATGCCATACTTCTTGAATCCTGTTCTGTACCAAGTTCTTTACTAGGTGTTATGAAAGACAGAGATTGGGTCAAAATATTAGTAAAACATGGGCCCTGCCTTCAAGACATTTAGTCTTGAGAGGAAACTAGATAGGCATACCAAAAAATCATAATAGAGTTTAATTAATTGCTATAATTTAAGCATATGTAAACACTGAGAGCCTATAGCACCTCTAATGAAGTGGGGAGTAGACTCTGAGGAAGGTGTTTTAGAGGGTGCTACATCTGAATGGAATAAGAGTTCACTAGGCAGAGGAAATATTAGGTACAAAACTAGGGAGGCATTAAAGAGCTTGTTTGGAGAATGGTAAGATTTGGTTGCACTAAGGAGTAAGTTGCATGGTGGGTGTAGTGGCCAAAGAAATCACCCAATATCTCAATCATTCATGTTTGTTCCTTTTTTTCTGTTACTATTGCCACCATTCTAATGCATGATCTCATTATTTCTTTTTTAAGTATATTTTATTGAGCATGCTATTACAGTTTTCCCAAATTTTCCCCTTTATCTCCCCTCCTCCCTGTACCTCCAAGCTTCCAGCTTTCCCCCTGCTTAGTTCATGTCCATGGGTTGTATATATAAGTTCTTTGAGTTCTGTTTCCTATACCATTTTTGACCTCTCCCTGTCTATGTAATGCCTACCAATTATGCTTCTTCTTCCTGTACCTTTTCCTCCTATTTCTTCCCTCCACGTCCCCCCTGAAAAACCCTCCATGTGATGTCCATTTCTCTGATCCTGTTCCTGTTCTATTGTTTGCTTAGTTTTTCTTTTCATTGTTTTTCTTTCTTTTATTTTTTTAGGTTCATTTGTTGATAGTTGTGAGTTTGTTATCATTTTACTGTTCATATTTTTATCTTTCTTTTCTTAGATAAGTTCCTTTAACATTTCATATAACAATGGCTTG
The DNA here is from genome assembly GCF_021234435.1 of Artibeus jamaicensis. Classification (NCBI taxonomy): domain Eukaryota; kingdom Metazoa; phylum Chordata; class Mammalia; order Chiroptera; family Phyllostomidae; genus Artibeus; species Artibeus jamaicensis. The sequence continues at coordinate 30,581 of NW_026522028.1, read as the reverse complement.
GTGATGATGAACTCCTTTAACTTGACCTTTTCTGGGAAACAACACTTTACCTGCCCTCCCATTCTAAATAATAGCTTTGCTGGATACAGTATTCTTGGATGTAGGTCCTTGCCTTTCATGACTTCAAATACTTCCTTCTAGCCCCTTCTTGCCTGTAAGGTTTCGAGAAATCAACTGACAGTCTTATGGGCACTCCTTTGTAGGTAACTCTCTCCCTTCCTCTTGCTGCCTTTAGGATTCTCTCTTTATCTTTAATCTTGGATAACTTAATAATGATGTGCCTTGGTGTTTTCCTCTTTGGGTCCAACTTCTTTGGGACTCTCTGGGCTTCCTGGACTTCCTGAAAGTCTATTTTGTTTGCCAGATTGGGGAAGTTTTCCTTCATTATTTGTTCAAATAAGTTTTCGATTTATTGCTGGTATTCTCTTCTGGCACCCCTATAATTCAGATACTGGATCATGTCAAGTTGTCCTAGAAGTTCAAAAGTTTCTTTTCATTTTTTTGAATTCTTGTTTCTTCATTCTGTTCTGGTTGGATGTTTATTTTTCCCTTTTGTTTCAAATTGTTGCTTTGAGTCTTGGTTTTCTTCCTGTCACTGTTGGTTCCCTCTTTCATTTGACCAAGCTCAATCAGATATGTGAGCATTTTGATAACCAGGGCTTTAAATTCTCCATCAGATTGGTTGGCTATTTCCTCATCATTTAGCTCTCTTTCTGAGATTTTGCTCTGTTCTTTTATTTTGGCCCTATTTCTTTGTTTGAGGCCCCTGTTAGGCTGTAAGGGGGGTGGGGCCTTAGGTATTCATCCAAGGCTAGCAACCCTCCTTGCTGTGCTGTGGGGGAGGGGCCAGGGAGGGAACAATGCAGCTGATCTGCTGGTCTCCTGCCCACTTTCCAACAAACTCTCATGAGAACCTGGGAGTTTCTCCCACCACAGCAACCACTACAGTCTATAGCCAGCTCTGAGACTCAGTTTCCCCTTAAGTTAGCCCCACCCACACAGTCTGCTGCTTCACCATGGTTTCTATTTGTATGCTGCCTTACCAGTCTGCTTGTTCTATTTTACTGTTGCTTTAATTCCATGGTGGTTGGAGTTCCATGCAGTTTGATTTTCTGGCACTTCTGGTTGTCTATTTATTTTAGATTGGTTGTTATCCTCCTTTTGGTTATGTGAGGAAGTGGAAGGTTTGTACCCATGCCTCCATCTTGGCTGGAACCCAATTTCATTATTTCTTAACCTGAGCTATTATAAGTAGTCTTTTACCTGGACTTTCTTTTTCCATTTTGGAGTAGGGTAAGGAGAAAATGTAGGGGAAAAAGGCTAAAGGCCAGGTAAAAACTATATATCAATATATAAAATAGTGTTCTAGGTTATTCTCCCTGAGGAATTGGTCTAGAATCTTGAATGCTATCAGGTAGTTTAAAAATCTTACCCTAACATTTAGTTCCTCCGTGACATGCCTATTGACCTGTTTCCAGTTTAATTTCCTACTCTTTCTATTTTGAATCTTACACTCTGGCCTTACTGACCAGCTCACTGTTCCTCATTCATGCCCCTTGCTTTATCCAATTCCAAGCATTCTTACTGTTTTGTTTCCTAGAATGTCTTTCCTCATCCTATTCCTGCCAATCTTTAAAAAGCCACCTCAAATACACATTTAAGGGGTCCTTCCTTGTTCAGGTCCCTCCCCCAACTCCAAATACACTTAGCCAGTAGAAATATGCCTGCCCTTTGACCTCAGAAAGCATCCACCATGTTCAGTGCTGCAGTAGGGCTCTTTATCTTTTATGTTCATTATCTCTTGTACTGAAGAACCTTGACTGCAGAGGCTATCTACTATTCATTTTTTGTGGCTTGTCATGATCTCATTGTACATAGTCTGTGCTTAGTAAATATGTCTTAAGAAAAAGAATTTTTCTTTCACTTAAAAATGTAAACATGTGCAACTTTAAATAGTGACTCCTTTATTGAAATAAGACCAAAGGTCAGAAAACTGATTAGATCATTGGAGTGGAGATTTTTTCCAAGTCACCTGTTAATTTTTGGACCTTAACATCTGCTGTTTTTCAGCAAATATATGGACATTATTTCACTTGGCTAAATATTTTTGTCATTAATGTATGAGTTTTAGTATCCTGAAATTCATTAAAAAGTATATTATACAACTACATAGTTTGGTTTAAGGCAGTTATTTTTAAGGAGTTCCTTGAGAAACCATCTTATTTTATCTTTATTCTTTAGTTTTGAAGAGAAGGCTTAGGTGGCAGTTATTTGTTTTGAAATTTTGAAAAAGTAAGTATTTTTGAATAAATATATTTATCTCATGGGTGTATGTGTGTATCAATCAGTTTTAGATTTTAAATATTGTCTTTAATAAGGATGTTCCCTAATTATATCTAAAGAAAACAATTAAGTTTGTTTTTATTTCCTTTAATGAGAAAAGTACATAGTTTGAATAATAACTCAGTGTTGTGTTCTCAAATTACATTCACATTCTGTGTACTACTTGTCACATCATGTGATCTCTGATGAAGGCATACACATGGTTCCAGACAGTGGGTATAGTGGACCAACAGCTACCTTGTGTGGACTGATACAATTTAATGGGAAGGAAGCAAAGAGAAGTGATTAACTTTAGTTTCAAGCATCACTGCTTTAATTTTAGAAGCCCAAACACAAGCCCTTGCATCATGGAAATTGCCTAATGTTTTAGAAAGAGATAATCTAATCATATCCTATAGGTCCAAGCTGCCACTACCTGCTTTATTTTGTGTCCACATTAAAAATACCCTAATTCTGTTGTCATCCATTAGATTTACATATTACTTCGATGAGGATTGGTAAATACTCTGCCAGAACTTCCTGTTCCATATTATACTGCAGACATAACTAATCTATAACAGTATCTTTCCTATTACTCAAATTCTTACTCTAGGTGGTGCCTTCCAATTGACCAGATTTGGCAAGTGAGAGAAAAATCTACCTACCAGCTTATTCTAATGAGAGTTCTCACTAATATATTACCTTGCCTCCCAGTGTAAGAAATACACCAGAGTATTTGAAGGATGGTCTTGGTAATTTCAATAGGCTGAGATTTAGAAGTTCTGTGTCCTGCTAAATTACTATTTCTTTTCTTTTTTTTTTTTTTTTTTTTTTTTTTGAGATTTTACTCTATTTTACTGTCATGGTTTGAACAGTGCCTCCCTCCCCGCAAAGATATGCCCATTGGAACTTCAGTGTTTTCTTTTTCATTTTTTTTTAACTTTTGATATTTTTAATGTTTTAAAAAAATGTTTAATTGTTCAAGTTTTCTATCTTTTACTCCCATCCCAGCCCACCCACCCAGCCCTCCTCCTCCCTCCCATTTCTACCCCTCATAGTTTTTGTCTATGTGTCTTTTATACTTGTTCCTGTAAACCTTTCCTCTTTTCCCCTGAAATTCCCTCCACTCCACCCTCTGGACATTGTCAGCCTGTTCTCTATTTCAATCTTTGGTTATATTTTGCTTGTTTGTTTGTTTTGTTTATTAGGTTCCATTTAAAGGTAAGATCATATGGTATTTCTCTTTCACCACCTGGCTTATTTCGCTTAGCATAATGATTTCCAGTTCCATGCATGCTGTTGCAAAGGGTAGGAGCTCCTTCTTTCTTTCTGCTGTATAGAATTCCATGGTGTAAATGTACCATAGTTTTTCGATCCATTTATTTATTGATGGGCACCTAGGTTGCTTCCAGCACTTGGCTATTGTAAATTGTGCTTCTATGAACATTGGGGTGCATAGGTTCTTTTGGATTGGTGTTTCAGGGTTCTTAGGGTATAATCCTAGCAGTGGAATTGCTGGGTCAAAAGGCAGATCAATTTTTAGTTTTCGGAGGAAATTCCATACTGTTTTCCATAGCGATTGTACCAGTCTACAATGCCACCAACAGTGCACTAGGGTTTCATTTTCTCCACAACCTCTCCAACACTTGTTGTTTATTGCTTTGTTTATGATGTCCATTCTGACTGGTGTGAAGTGGTATCTCATTGTGGTTTTAATTTGCATCTCTCTGATAGTTAGCAATATTGAGCATCTTTTCAGGTGTCTCTGGATCCTCTCTATGACCTCCTTGGAGAATTGTCTGTTCAAGTCCTTTGCCAATTTTTTAATTGGGTTGCTTGTCTTCTTAGAGTGGAGTCGTGTAAGTTCTTTGTATATTTTGGAGATTAAACCCTTGTCTGAGGTATCACTGGCAAATATGTTTTCCCACATACTTGGTTCTCTCTTTATTTTAATACTGTTTTCTTTAGCCATGCAGAAGCTTTTTATTTTGATGAGATCCCATTTGTTTATTCTTTCTTTTATATTCTTTGCTCTAGGGGACATATCAGTAAAAATGTTGTGGTATGAAATATCTGAGATTTTCCTGCCTATGTTCTCTTCTAGGACTTTAATGGTGTCACAGCTTATATTTAAGTCTTTTATCCACCTCGAATTTATTTTTGTGTGTGGTGTAAGTTGGTGCTCAAGTTTCATTTTTTTGCACATATCTGTCCAGTTCTCCCAACACCATTTGTTGAAGAGGCTATTTTCACTCCATTTTATGTTGCTGTGCTCTTTGTGAATATTAATTGACCATAGAGACTTGGATTTATTTCTGGGCTCTCTGTTCTGTTCCACTGGCCCATGTGTCTGTTTTTATGCCAGTACCAGGCCGTTTTGATTACAGTGGCCTTGTAATACAGTTTGGTATCAGGTATTGTTATCCCTCCTACTTCGCTCTTCTTTCTCAAAATTGCAGCAGTTATTCTGGGTCATTTATGGTTCCATATTCATTTTTGAAGTGTTTGTTCTATGTCTGTGAAATATGCCATTGGTAATTTAATAGGTATTGCACTGAATCTGTAAATTGCTTTGGGCAGTATGGACATTTTGATGATGTTAATTCTTCTGATCCATGAACACAGTATATGTTTCCATTTGTTTGTGTCTTCCTTGATTTCTTTTTTCAGTGTTGTGTACTTTTCTGCATACAGATCTTTTGCCTCTTTGGTTAGGTTTATTCCTAGGAATTTTATTTATTTATTTTTTGCTATATCGATTCGGATTTTTTTCTTGATTTCTGCTTCTGCTGTTTCATTGTTGGTATACAAAAATGATTTGATTTCTGAATATTGACTTTTTATACTGCTGTTTTGCCAAGATTCACTTATTAGGTTAAACAGTTTTTGGGTAGAGTCTATAGGATTTTCTATACATTATCATGTCATCTGCACACAATGACATGTCATTTTGTTTCCTCCTTGCCAATTTGGATGCCTTTTATTTCCTTTTCTTGTCTGATTGCTGTGGCTAAGTCTTCTAATACTATACTGAATAGAAGCAGAGAAAGTGGACAAACTTGTCTTGTTCCTGATCTTAGTGGAAAAGCTTTTAGTTTTTGCCCATTGAGCATGATGTTGGCTGTAAGTTTCTCATACATGGCCTTTATTATGTTGAGGAATGCTCACTCTGTTCCCACTTTGCTGAGTGTTTTTTATCATAAACAGGTTCTATACCTTATCAAATGCTTTTTCTGAATTTATTGATATGATCATGTGATTTTTGTCTTTGCTTTTGTTTATATGGTGTATTACATTTACTGATTTGCAGATGTTGAACCATCCTTGCATCCCTGGGATGAGTCCCACTTGGTCATGGTGTATGATCTTTTTAATGTATTGTTGGATGTGGGTTTGCCAAAATTTTGTTGGGTATTGTAGCATCTATGTTCATCAGCAATGTTGACTGACCTGAAGTTTTCTTTCTTTGTTGTGTCTTTATCTGGTTTGGGGATTAGGATGATGTTGGCTTCATAAAAAAAGCTTGGGTGGATTGAGCATGGGCATGTGAACCAGACAATCGCGGTTCGATTCCCAGTCAGGGCACATACGGGGGTTGCAGGCTGGTTCCCTGAAGGCCAGTTCCCAGCAGAGGATGCACGAAAGGCAACCATACATTGATATTTCTCTCCCTCCCTCCTTCCCTTCTCCTCTAAAGATAAATAAATAAAATCTTTAAAAAAAAGTTTGGGAGCCTTCGATCATTTTGGATTTTTTGGAATAGTCTGTGAAAGATAGGGGTTAGCTCTTCATTAAATGCTTTGTAGAATTCTCCTGTGAAACCATCTGGTCCAGGGCTTTTGCTTGTCAGGAGTTTTTTGATTATTGCTTCAATTTCATCTGCTGTTATTGGTCTGTTCAGGCCTTCTGCTTCTTCCTCATTGAGTTTTGGAAGATTATATTTTTCTAGAAATCTGTCCATTTCACCTAGGTTTTCAAATTTCTTGGCATACAGTTCTTCATAGTAATTTCTTACAATCCTTTGTATTTCTGTGGGGTCAATTGTAATCTCTCCTTTTTCATTTTTGATTGTGTTGTTTATTTGGGTCCTCTCTGTTCTTTTCTTGGTGAGTCTGCTTAAAGTTTTGTCAATTTTGTTTATCTTTTCAAAATCCAGCTCCTGGATTCATTGATCCTTAGAATTGTTCTTTTAGTCTCTATGTCATTTAATTCTGCTCTGATCTTGGTTATTTCCTTCCTTCTACTTGCTCTGGGCTGTCTTTGTTGTTGTTCCTCAAGTTCTTGTAGGCATAGGGTTGGGTTGTTTGTTTGAAATGTTTCTATCTTTTTTAGGTAGACCTATATCATGAACTTCCCTCTTAGGACTGCCTTCGCTGTGTCCCATAAATTTTGAGTTGTTGTGGGTTCACTTTTATTTGTTTCCAGAAACTTTTTTATTTCTTCCCTAATTTCATTCTTGACTCATTCATTGTTTAATAGCATGCAATTCAATCTCCAAGATTTTGAATGTTTTGGGTCTTTTCTGTTGGGGTTAGTTTCCAGTTTTAGTCCCTTGTGGTTGGAGAAAATGCTTGGTATAATTTCAATTTTCTTGAATTTGTTGAGGCTTATTTTGTGTCCTATCATGTGGTCTATCTTTGAAAATGTTCCATGTGCATTGCAAAAGAATGTGTATTTAACTTCTTTGGAATGAAGGGATCTATATATCAGTTAAGTCCATTTCATCTAGGGTGTTGTTCAATGCCACAATATCTTTGTTGATATTTTGTTTGGAAGATCTGTTCATTTTTGACAGTGGGGTGTTCAAATCCCCTACTATAATTGTGTTGCTGTCAATATCTTTCTTGAAGTACTCTAAGATTTTCTTGATATATTTGGGTGCTCCTATGTTTGGTACATATATATTTATGATATTAATGTCTTCTTGGTGGATTCTTCCCTTGAGTATTATGAAGTGACCCAACGGGTCTCTCTTTATGGCTGTTTTTCTGAAGTCTATTTTGTCTGATATGAGTATTGCTACCCCGACTTTTTTTTTCCTCCCCATTTGCTTGGAAAATTTGTTTCCAGCCTTTCACTTTTAGTCTGTGATGGTCTTTTGTCCTGAGGTGGGTCTCTTGTGGGCAGCAATATGTGTGGGTCATGCTTTCTTATCCATTCAGCTATTCTATGTCTTTTGGTTGGAGCATTTAATACATTTATGTTTAAGGTTATATTGATAGGTACTTATTCATTGCCTTTTTGTACCTGTGTTCCTCTGTCTCTCTCTTTTCCTTCCTTTCCTTAAAGCAGTCCTTTTAGCATCTCTTGCAGAGCTGGTTTGGTGGATGCACATTCTTTTGGACTCTTTTGTCTTGGTAGCTCTTTATTTGGCCTTCTATCTTGATTGAGAGCCTTGCTGGGTAAAGTAGCCTTGGTTGCAGGCCTCTGGTTCTCATTACTTGGAATATTTCTTGCCATTCTCTTCTTGCTTGAAGTGTTTCCATTGAGAACTCAGCTGCTAACCTTATCGGGGCTCCCTTGTATGTTATTTCCTTTTTCTCCCTTGCTGCCTTTAAAATTCTGTCTTTGTCTTGGAATTTTGCCATTTTGATTATGATATGTCTTGAAGTGGGCCTCTTTCGGTTCTTCTTGATTGGGACGCTGTTTTTTCTGGATTTGTGTGACCTTTTCTCTCATCAAATTAGGGAAGTTTTTCATCATTACTTTTTCAAATTGGTTTTCTATCCCTTTCTCTTCTTCTCTTTCTGGTATCCCTATTATTTGGATATCATTATGTTTCATATTGTCTTGTATTTCTCTTAGTCCCTCTTCATTCTTTCTGAGCCTCTTTGCCTTTTCTTGCTCTTTCTGGGTGTTTTTTCTACTTTGTCCTCTATCTCAGTGATCTGATCTTCTGCTTCATCTAGGCTGCTTTTGATTCCTTCTACTGTGTTCTTCAGTTCAGAAATTGTATTCTTCATTTCCTCTTGGCCCTTGTTGGTAGTTTGTATTTCCTTTTTCATGTTGATACAGTTTGCAGTGTGTTCATTGTAGTTTCCCTGTAGTTGTGGTAATTTAGCTGTGAGCTCATGGAGCTTCCTGATAACCAGTGCTTTGAACTCAATATGTGATAATTGAGTAGCCTTTATTTCAGTTAGCATCTTTCTGAGGGTTCCTCCTTTCCTTTCATTTGGGGATTGTTTCTTTGTCTTCCCATTGTTTGTGAGACTGTTTTTGTTAGCCTCAGCTTCTTCACTTGATCTGTTCTGGTTCCCTGGGTTTATGGTGTGAACTTCTATGGTAGAATACTTGTGAGATTCAGTGGTGCAGTCTTCTTTGGTTATCCTGGTGTTCACTGCTTCCACCTACTCTCTTTTTGTGATCAGTTGGAGGGGTAAGGCAAAAATGGTTTAAGACAGCAAGAAAGTATTTTATGCTATTTACAGTAGCAGCTAGTAGAGAAGAGATGGGAGATCCTTTGGCTATGTGTAGTGTTAACTGTGATCTTCCGTCCAACTAGCCACCTTTTATAAAGGATGGAAAGAAGGTAAGACTCTTGCAGACTATTAACATAAAGCAGTGAGGTTGTGGGAGTCAGATTCTGAGGAGAGGTGAGAGTAAAGGATAGTAAATAGGTGTAGTGTGTGAGAGAATAGAGTTAACTACTATAGTAATAGAGTTCATGAAAGTGTTAAGTGGGCTAAGATCCAGGAGGGGTGTTGTGAAGTATTTACAATTTTATGGAACAGCTATTATATACAATAACATTAGAGCAACAATCATATGACAGAATCTATGAGATCTAGATAACAAGAATAGGGAGTATAGGGCCTTCAGTGGTGTGCTAATGGAACACAGGTGAAGTGAAGGACAGTAAATTAGCAATACCCTGTGAATGAGAGAACAGGAGAAACCTGTCAAATGATACAATGAAACCAGCAAGCAAAGAAGACTAAACAGAAAGAAGAGGAATACAAAAATATTATTCAAATAAAAGATGTAAGAATAATGAAAAAAATAATAATACAAATGTGCAATATCTTGCAGGTTCTCTGTAATAGCAAGTGAAATTTGTCTCTCTGTCCCAGCTGTTGGGATTCCCCCTCTTTGTGTCCAACTCTGGTCTTTTCACAGTTCTAGGTTTTTTTGTCTCACTTGTGGGTATTTTTTTTAAAAAAGCAGACTAAGGAAAGAAGAAGAGATAAAATTGGAAAGAAAAAAAGAAGGAATAACACAAGAAAGAAGGAAAGAGAAGCAAAAGGAATTAAGAGATAAAAATAATAAAAATTAAAAAATAGCACCCTGGCTGGTGTAGCTCAGTGGATTGAGCGCGGGCCTGCAAACCAGACAATGGCGGTTCGATTCCCAGTCAGGGCACATGCCTGGGTTGCAGGCCAGTTCCCTGCAGGCCAGTTCCCAGCAGGGGACACACAAAAGGCATCCATACATTGATGTTTCTCTCCCTCTCTTCCCCTCTAAAGATAAATAAATAAATCTTTAAAAAATATATAGAAATTACTTTTAAAAACAAACAAACAAACAAACAAACAAAAAACCCTCCTGCTGGTTTCAAACTGGCCAAACTAGTTGCTCTTGCTGGCTGCAGCAGGCTGAGGGGTAACTAGTATGCTTTTCTTCCTCCCTTTTCACCACTCAGTCAGCCTCTGGTGCACTTTCCCTAGAGCTGGTAATGCATTCTCCCCAGAGCTAGCCTGGTGCCCCTCTGCATGGCCCTGGGTGTGGGGTCTGGGCCTCCATAGGGGCCTGCACTCACTCCAGATTTACTGGTGTGGGCTCCGAGTCTCCTGAGGTGTGCACACTCTCTCTGGGTCTATGGGTATGGGCCCTGGGCATTCCACACAGCTCTCTTTCCTGAGGTTGCGGGAGTGTACACCTGGCCAGGCTGCCTCTGGTCGCACACGTTTGTGTGCACATTCTTCCCAGGGCTGTGCGTGGATGTTCAAAGCCCCATGTGTTTGCCACTTAGTCCTTACTCCCCTCTCTGTGACTTCAAGCAACCAGGTCTCTCCCAGTGGTGCTCAAACCCTGTTTGGCCTGGAAGAGAATGCGGACCCTTGGTCTCTCCCAAGAGTCCTGTGGCTGGCCCAGCAGGCTTTGGGCCTGGGGCTGCAGCCTCTCTGGTCCCCATGCTGATCCCTGGGCCCTTATCCTGAAGCACTCTCCTTATTGTCTGTTTTTTCAATGTCTGCTACAATTTTTGACCTCCTATTTTTATATATGCTGTGGTACTGGTGGCTGTCTGTTCTGTTCCTCTGTAGATTGGCCAGGTTTTTCTCCCATGCATAAGGGGAAGTGGAATGTGCTCCCTTTTACCTAGCTGCCATCTCTCCTCTCAAGTCTACATAACTTTTTTAGTAGCTTAACCTGAATTAGCCTGCTTTATAGTTACAAGAGTTAGCTACATTCCTTGATTCCCCTTTTCCATGTAGATAGCATATAAAAATTGTTTTAGGATAGGTTTTTTTGTCTTAAAAACACAAAATACATTATTGTTTGATTTATTTTCAGGAAAACTGTCCCCAAAACCAGAGATATCTTAGACTACATTAACATATCTATTGTGTTTTATAACAAGGAAGCAGATAATCCTGATCTGTCTTGAAATTGTCAGACCACACTTAGAGTATTGCAGCCAGTGTAGGATACTGTATTTTATAACATAAAGATGACACAGAGAATCCTATACATTTTATATGGCCAATAAATGAAAGAAATATACATGTTTATGCTGGAAAATAGAAGAACCAAGGGAAATCAGTTACTGTCTTTATGTGTTTGTTGGCCTTATTTTATATATATATAGAGAGAGAGGAGAGACTTGTCATTTTAGAGGGCACAAATAAGACAATGGCTAGGTACTTGTTAATTCAGTGTAATGTCCCTCAAAAAAGGTGCTATAGTCAAATAAATGTGACAATGCATGTGTCATGTTCCTTTTCTGGAGATTTATATGTATATATTAAATATACATTAATGACCTCAAAACTCATACAGTAACATACCTTTTTAAATCTGTTAATCCCAGCATTCCCTAAATACTTCCTTCAGAACTAGTTTTCTAAAGAACTCATATCTGGGTAGTGGTTCTCCATGTTTGTTTTTTTAATTGATCAGAGAGAGAGATCAATTTGTTGTTCCACGTATTTATGCATTCAGTAGTTGATTCTTGTATGTAGCCTGACCAGGGATCAAATCCATAACCTTTGCCTTTTTGGACGACACTCTAACCAACTTAGCTACCCAGCTACCCAGCCACCCAACCAGGCTCCTAGGTAGTAGTTCTCAAACTGTGGTTAGTAGGACCAGTAGCATCAACATTACCTGGGAACTGATTAGAAATGCAACTTATTGGCCCCACGCAGACCTATGGAACCAGAAATGCTGGGAGGTGGGCTCAGCAATCTTGGGATAATAAGTCCTCTAGGAAATTCTAATGCTGCTAAACTGTGAGAAGCACTGCTAGATAATTCCACTGGTATTCTTCAACTTAGTAGTACCATTTTAGTTTCCTTCATAGCACTTACCATAATTTTAATTTTTTAACATTTCTTCTAATGACATTTTATCACTCTTATGATTGATTTTTGATAGATGGTTACCTTTCTGAGGTACAGAAGGAAGGAAATACTTAAGGAAGGCCATAACTTTTAACCTAGCATAGGTGCCATCTAGCTGGTACCAATTTGGATACTTTAAACTTAAAGAATCCTCAGTAATAAATCCATATCTTGTATAAAGTGAAAGACACATCTCTATAATTAGGTAAACCTTAAATTTATGTCTATTTTATTTGTTGCTCTTTTTAAAAGAGTACTTACTCTTTTTCATTTACTTCAAGATGTTCTTTGCAAAATATGTGTTTTTTCTTTTACATTTTTTATTGTTATGCTGTGACAGTTGTTCCAACTTTTTCCCCCTTTCCCCACCTCCACCCAGCCCCACCGTCTTCCCTCTCTAAGTCAATCCCCATATTGTTGTCCCTGTCCATGGGTTGTACAGAAATGTTGTTTGGTTAATTCCTTTACCATTTTTCATCCCATCCCTCCTTTCCTATATGACAGCTGTCGGTCTGTTTTTAAAACATTGAAGGATATATAACGTGCCTTTGCCTCTGTCAGAAGACTATCAGATTAGGGAATTTTCTAATTTCTTTGCATTAGTGGAGATTAACTTCTAGTAGCATTGTATTTATCTCTGCAAAGAAGCATGACATTTTTTAAAATTTTTAATTGTTCTTCAAGTACATTTGTCTCCATTTTCACCCCATCACGCCCCCAGCATGACACTTTGAGAAAAATGTAATTGAACTATAGTTTTAAATGAATCCGTATATAAAATAAAAGTAATTCCCCATAACTGTGCATATAACTCTTACATATTTATTTTATTGGGTATCATAAATGCGTATTTTGAATGTTTATATGAAATGCCTCTGTAAGTCATGCAGAATTTTTTTCTGAAGGACATTGAAATGTGGTTGAAATATATTCAAGGTCACAATATATTTAACTTAAGTGGATTTAGAACAAAAGTATTATTAGTGTTCCTTGGAATGGATTATGACCAAATTTATCTTAATTTCTTGACATGGTTTTGCCACCTCTTCATTTTCATACAAGTAAGACTCTTCTGGATTTATATTACTGGTCAACTGGAATTTAATTTGTTTGTAGTTGAGGACAAAGACTGATAGTCTAGAAACTGGGTTTTGATTTGCTTGCTGCTGACTAACAGCAGAGTGCCTGGGGGTATCCACTTATTAATAGTCATGAGTGGTGGTATCATTGTTACTATATTTAAACACCTATGTTGGCAGGGATGCTGAAGTCTGAATGTAACATAGTTAATTATGTCATTGTCCCTGCCCCGGGCAACTGCTACTGAAAGGACATACTCACAGGTTGAGAAAGATGGCAGATGTGGTAGTTTGGAGCTAAATGGAAGTGTTACTTCAATGCTGACTCACAGAAAGAGGTTTAGGACGTTGGCTCTGTTTTCTAAAGAGCATCTAGCAGTTTTCATCTTGTATATTAACTTTCAACATGTTTTTATATTACAATTTTATGCTTATTATTATATCTTTTTAGTTTTTCTCACTGGAGAAAAAGCCAATTCAGTACTAAAACGCTACCCAAGAGCAAATGGACTTTTTGAAGAAATAAGACAGGGCAACATTGAACGCGAATGCAAAGAAGAAGTCTGCACATTCGAAGAAGCAAGAGAAGCTTTTGAAAATAATGAAAAAACTGTAAGTATATTGGGCATTTTTAAAAATTTTCACAGATTTACCTACTTCTTAAAAAAATTGTTATTCTATTACATTTGTCCCAATTTTTTCCCCCTTTGTCCTCCTCTGCCCAGTCCATCCCCGCCACAGTCAATCCCACACTGTTGTCATGTCCATGGGTCATTCACACTTGTCCTTTTATGAGTCCCTTCCCCTTCTTTCCATCATTTTTCCCCTCTACCCTTCCCTCTGGCCACTGTCAGTCTGTTCCATGTTTCCATGCCTCTGGTTCTATTTTGCTCATTTGTTTATTTTGTTCATTAGATTCCTCCTATAGGTGAGATCATATGGTATTTGCCTTTCATCTACTGGCTTATTTCATTTAGCATAATAATCTCCAGTTCCATCCATGCTGTCGCAAGAGGTAGGAGTTCTTTTTTCCTTTCTGCTGCATAGAATTCCATTGTGTAAATGTACCACAGTTTTGTGATCCACTCATTTATTGATGGGCACTTATGCTGTCTCCAGCACTTAGCTATTGTAAATAGTGCTGCTGTGAACATAGGGGTGCAGAAGTTCTTTTGAATTGGTGATTTGGGATTCTTAGAGTATATTCCCAGCAAAACATACACCATATACCAGAATAAACTCAAGATAGATAAAAGTTTAAATATAAGTCATGATACCATAAAAGTCCTAGAGGAAGACATAGGCAGGAAAATCTCAGATATTCCATGCAGCAGTATTTTTGCTGATATGTCCCCTAGATCAAGGAACATAAAGGAAAGAATAAACAAATGGGACTACATTAAATTCTGCACAGCTAAAGAAAACATTAGCAAAATAAAAATGGAACCAACTGTATGGGAGAACATATTTGCCAATGATACATTGGACAAGGGTTTGTTCTCCAAAATATATAAAGAACTCATCTGACTCAACTCCAGGAAGACAAACAACCCAATTAAAAATTGGGCAAAGGAGCCCTGGCTGGTGTAGCTCAGTGGATTGAGCACGGGCCTGCGAACCAGACAATCGCAGTTTGATTCCCAGTCAGGGCACATTCCTGGGTTGCAGGCCAATTCCCAGCAGGGGACGCACGAAAAGCAACCATAAAGCAACCATACATTGATGTTTCTCTCCCTCTCTCCTTCCCTTTCCCTCTAAAAGATAAATAAATAAAATCTTTAAAAAAAATTGGGCGAAGGACCTGAACAGACACGTATCCAAGAAGGACATACACAGGATCCAGAGACCCTATGGGGATTTTCAGCATCACTAGCCATCAGAGAGATGCAAATTAAAACCACAGTGAGATACCACTTCACACTGGTCAGAATGGCCATCATAAACAAATCAACAAACAACGAGTACTGGAGAGGATGTGGAGAAAAGGAAACCCTAGTGCACTGTTGGTGGGAATGCAGACTGGTGCAGCCACTGTGGAAAACAGTATGGAATTTCCTCAGAAAACTAAAAATAGAACTGCCTTTTGTTCCAGATTTACCTACCTTTTAGATGTATGTTTGAAATCTGTATTCCCAAATGGTGTCCATTCCTAGCAATTAAAATTTTCCCTTGTGAAGAACTTTGAAAGTGGCATCTAACTAAAAATACTGTGGGTAGGAAGGTTAAATCCCCTGTATGTTGGTCTGTCTTTGCAGGTCCCATTTCCATACAACTCTGCTTAACTGAGATTTGTCATCTTAGTAAGGGAAAGATTTATTTCACCGTAAGCTTTGTTCAGGGAAAGTGATAGATAACATCACTCCCTTACTCTGCCTAATCAGAGAGAAAGTATGAAGTAAGCTAATAGATGCTGACACTACTTTAAAACATTTTATGTCTCCTACAAAGAAAAGACATACCTGAACTCCTCTTCCTATTGTGAGAATAGTCCTCTTCACCCCTTTACTCTAGTCCACATGCTATTTAAGGACAGCAGGGATGGGAAAGCACACACCACAGGTATAATTTCTATAGAACTGCTCTGCAGCTATGTAAGTTACATTAACAGGTATCCATTATGTGAAGACCCATTCCTATGTACCATGTATATAACACTAGATGCTAAACAAGGGGTCTCACGTGTGGTAGGGGGCCATCAGATTTTATTACAGAAGTAATGTTTTATTGCAGAAGTTTTACAGAAAGGGGGCTTGATCTCTTAATTGATAAAGAAGAACCCAGGAGTAAGAGGAAAGAGCTGTAGGTTTGAGAGCTCAAGGTTTTATACATTTCTTAGGTTGGTTCTTAAGTATTGCTCCATTGCTATTGTAAATGGGATGTTCTTTTCCATGATATATTCTAACTGGTTATTTTTTGCATAAGCTATTGATTTTTTAAAAATCTTATTGAATTATAATTGACATACCATCAACCATATATATTTCATGTACACAATTTGGTAAGTTTTGACACTTACCAAACATACAGGGAATTTAACCTTCCTACCCACAGTATTTTTAGTTAGATGCCACTTTCAAAGTTCTTCACAAGGGAAATTTTTAATTGCTAGGAATGGACACCATTTGGGAATACTATATATATAGTTAGTTCCTTCCTTAATAGCCACTCCCCCTTTCCCCCAGCCACCATCCCTAACCTCTGATAATCACTAATCTGTGAACTCACCTCCATAATTCTGCCACTGCTGGAATGTTATATAAATGGAATCATATATCCCATCCCCCCCTCCCACCTCTGGCAACCACTCTTGATTATTTTCTAATTGGTTTGTTTTATTATTGAGTTTTGAGAGTTCTTTATATGCAAATCCATTGTCAGACATGTGTTTTGGAAGCTGTTGGTTTTGTGTTAATTGTATATCTTACTACCTTACTGACCTCTTTCATTGCTTGAGTTAGTTTTATCATTGACTCTCAAGGTGAACAATATTTCCAATCCTTACCTCTCTGCCCTTTATGCATTTCAATGCTTCTATGTACTCATTCCTGCCTGCAGTGACTGAGTGCTGCATTTCAGCAGTCTCTGAGACTACTCCTTCAGCAATTGCTCAGGCAGTTCTTTGCACTCTCCAGCATCATCTTTTCTTCTCTATAGACTCATTATCATTACCCTCATACCTTTTAGGAAACAAACTCTTCATCACACCTTGCTCCAGCAACCACCTCATTTCCTGGTACTCTGTTCTCTCTCTACTCATTCCCCAGTGAATTTTCTTATTCTCAGGGCTTGAAATGCTAATAACCCCCAAATTTATTTATATCCTGGAGGATGACCATGAACTGCAGAGGTGCTTGACTGACTACTAAGCATTTACTCTTTGAGTTGAATATGGTTCTCAAACTAAACATAGACAAATTTGGGTCCCTTTCCCCAGAATCTGCTCCTACCTCAGCCTGATCTCAGTAAGTGGCAATTGTCCATTCATCTCTTTGCTAAGCCCTAAACCTTGTTGTCATCCCTGATTCTTCCCTTTTTCATATCCCATACCCCACCTGCCAATAGTGTTAATTCTAACATGAAAATATATTTAGAATCTGGCCACTTCTCAGTCTCCCTACTTGTTAACACTTTACAAGCCACCATCTCACATTTATCCTCCCTTAAGTTGCAACCTTTGCCCCTTCTGTGAATTCTTTTTTTTCTAGCACTTAGCACCATCTGACATCTATCTCTTTGTTGTATCTGTTCATTGCTGCTCTCCCCCCAGAACTGTTGACTCTATAACAGCATCATTTCTTGTCTGTTTTGTTCATAGGTATGGTATTTAGTATATGAAACAGTGCTGGCACATAATAGGAATTAGTAAATATTTGATGAAGCAATGAAGGAATGATCAAATGGATTGGCCTCTCACAAAGTACATGTAATTCATTAGAAGAAGTGATTTAAAACTTGTTCTCAAGTTAATTGATAGATGTGGAGTTAATTTAATTTTTTATTATTTGTTTCTTCTGTTATTTATGGTTTAAACCCTGTCATCTGAGTGTGCTTTATGCCATTGAATCCATACCACTGACAATAAGGTGCACCCAAGGGCTTTTAGTCTCCTAAGTGTAATAGAAGTGGCATTCTGATCCTTAATCTATTTCAAAACAACTAGTTCAGTATAGTGTTTGTTATACATTAAAAAGGATCTTCTTCTGTGTTAAGCATTGAACCACAAAGTTTCACCTTTGAAGTTCATGCTTGACTACTCCTGGCAATAAAGAAAATGATTGGGATTTTCTGTCAACTCTTAGACTACTTATTAACTTTTCTTTGGTTTACTGAAATTTATCACACAGAGATGTACTCATACGTATGTATGTTCATCATCTCCAAATCTGGACTGTGCGAATTTAGAAGTCTGCATTCAATATAATGTGTTGGGGTTTTGTGGTAAACTTTTATCTAATTTGGAACAAAAGTCTAATTATGTTATATGGTAGGAGAAAATGTATCATACTTTGCAGTTCTCATTTTTACTCAAATTGTAGAAATTTGGTCAGATTTCAGACATCTGCTGAGTGCCTACTGTGTAGCACACACAGGACATACAATGAATAAGTTGACATTGCCCACAGTATTTGAGATTTGGTAGGGACAGCAGACATACACACAAAGGCTTATATAAGCCATAGTTACCAGAATGCCTTGGCAAAATCCTCTGCTTTGAGAAGCCAGTGGACTTGATTTGGTGTCTCAGATTTGCCACCTACTGACTGTATTGTTTGTGAAACTTTTCACCTTTTTAGGCCTCAATTTCTGTATCTTTTTAAAGGGGGAAATTATAACCTGCAGCATTTGGTTTGGGGCTGTGCACTTAGCTCAGTGCCTGGAGCAGAGAAATTCTTCAATACATATATTTTGTTCTAGTTTTTAGGTGCTGAATTAGAGCCACTTTATTTTGGAATTTTTTTTTACGATTGTTTTCTCTCTTCCTCTCTCTATGGGTCCATGAGGATTCTTTGCATTTGGGGACTTTTAATCTTGAACTAACATGAAGAAAACAGAGTAATGTTTAAAAACAATTTCAGAATTTTCTTTTACAAATTGTTTCTACTTTATTTGTGCTTGACTCTCCAAAATGGCTGTCCTCAAAATTTAGAGGCCATAAGAATCAGCTTCGCTGCTTATCAAAACTTCATAGTCCCATTCAGTGCCCAGAACTGGGTTTCTAATACCATTCCACAATAAAAGAAACCAAAAGTCTTTGGGGAAATGGCTGATTCTAGTCCTGGGGCAAGAAGAATACAAGATGATATAGAGTATATTGTAGTACCAGAAAGGAAGGAAGTGCTCAGAGAAATGAAGAATGGTCAATGGCCAAAGCTGGGAAAATTTGAGCATTGGATTATAATATTATAGTGTTGGATTATAACACAAAGCATACAATAAGTATAGGAGTCCCTAATAATATGGGTGAATGAATGAATGAATGAATGAAGAGAAGAGACAATTCTATAGTAAATAAGAATTCTAAATTAGTACGTAAATTTTTCTCTCCCCAGGAGGCAGAGCTTAATTCTCTGCTTCTTATGAGTAAAGCTTGGATTTAATGATCTTCTGAAGAATAGAGAACAGGTGGAAAACACAAAGTCCCAGGGCTGAATCTGGCTCTCCACCCTATTTTATCTGGCCCGGCATCTTGTTTCTACCCAGTGGCAGTGCCGAGTTCCTTGCCCCTAGTTAAAGAGTAGTTACATTTGTACAGTCCTAAAATTATATTTGGCCCTTTGAAGACAACCGTGAGGCTGATGTGGCCCTCGGTGAAAATGAGTTTGACACCCCTGGAATAGAGTATAGAAAGTGGGAGAAAATAATTTTACAGTGGAGAAAACACAAACACTGCCTTGACTAGGTGATTAAGGTTGGTACCATCAGTGATAAGTCATATATAGCATGTAATGAGAAGGTACTTCACTTCTGTAGCAATTTTCCCCCAAAACCCCATAACATGATCTCAAGGGGATCTTGAGTAAATTACCAGAGACATCCAAATTGAGAGACATTTTACAAAATACTTGACTACTCAAAACTGTCAAAGCATGAAAAAAAGACTAAGAAACTGTCATAGACCAGAGGAGACTAAAGAGACACGATGATTAATCCCCATAAATGCAAGGGGGATTGGATTCTGGAACAAAAGGACATCTGTTGTTAATAGCAATGGACCACTATTGGCTCATTAATTATAACAAATGTACCATCCCAGTGTAAGATGCTAACATTAGAAGATATTAGATGAGGGGAACAGGGGAATGCTCTAAAGTATCTTTGCAATTTTTTTGTAAATCTAAAATTATTCCAAAATAGAAAAGTTTATTTTAAAAATGCTCATTCCAGGGTCCACAGATGTCTGTGGAGCCAGGGAACCTGCTTTGTTGATGAGTCTTGGAGATTTTAATGTAGGTGATCAGCAGGTAACATTTTGTTACATTGTAGAGCAAGTGGTTTAACTAAAAGTGCTTCATTAGAATACTCAAAAAGCTTTGCAGTAGGTGCTATTTATGGGATTATGGATAACTTTCCTGTGTCAGTGCATCATCCCCAGTCTTTATCTTATTCCCTTTGCACTCCATTCTCTACTCCACCCCCAAGTTGTTGCATTTTAGGAACTGAATTAATAATATCCAAGGATTTTAGATCTAGTCCAGAGATTTCCTTTTTTAGATAATACCTCTCACTCCAAAGTGCTGCCATTTGAATTTGTTGTGGAAATTGTTGAAAGAGATATACAGTGCCCCTTCATACAAGGATGTATTACAAAAGCCACATTGAAAATCTGTGTGTTCCGAGACCTTGGTAGGAACTAGCATGTCAACACTTGTGGGTAGAGATAGTGATTATAAGAGATGCTCAAAGTCTGAGGTATTTAAGAGTTGGTCACTAATTTCCTGGAGAGTACTCATTCCTCTTGCAGGCAGAAACTCAGATTCTTTGGCATTGTTAGAGATATTCCCATTTCACTTAACTTCTCTGGATCCATTGATAGTACTCTAGCCACTGATTCAGAACTTTGGCCTTTGAGGGATGAGGGAATTCAGGAAGGAAGGGAGGTGGGAGCTGAGTCTAGGCATAGACATACTGGGGGGCAAACATGGGGCAACACTGTGGCCATCTCCAAGCCATACTCTATGCATTTCCATTCAAGTCTTCCCACACCTTCCCTTCCTTGGACCCATCCCCGACCCTCCTAGGGGATGGGCAAAATATGAAGTTTCCCTTCAGCCATATGGGGGTGGTTTCCTGAGGCTCCCACAAGTTTTCTCACTATTTCTTTTTGGGATCTCTTAAGAATAAGTTAAACAGGGCCAAAGCATGTTATTTTGTGCAATTGGTATTTTGAGCTATGAAGACATGAGGAAGGTCTGACTTCTACAGGCAGGTATCACTTTGTCCATTATGGGATTATTTAAAGTAAATTTTTATTGATTATATATTGATACTGTTTTCAAATTAGTAGTGAACTTTATTCTGTGGCAGTTGGGCCCTTTTGCATATTATAAATCCTATGTAGTCTCAGTTATTCTCATAACTGGTAATAACTTAATTGGGAGGGTTTCAACCTATGTATTCCCCAAAGCAGTAGACTTGGCTCCAGTGTGGATCTGTCCTGCTTGTGCCAGCAGTCTGTGAACCTTGACCTGAAGTTACCTCATCCAGTTTCCTCTTCCACTGCCAGTTTACTTTTTTCAGACCTGCTTTCAGAGACTGGGTACCGTGGGATGGGTGGGTCTATTTTTGTCACTTGTAGAATCATTTGCAACATAGCTTTGATATAACTGCATATTGTGGACAGCATTGTCTAGTTAGTGAAACCCTGTTTCACCTCCAAATATGCTGCTGTTTACCCATGATTGCACTGAAGACACATGCAGAATTTCAGATTTTATCAGTGCTCCCTATTAGAAGTAATTTGCCAGAGGAGTTCTTCTAATGGATCTGGTAGAATGCCAAGGGTTCCACTGCAATACTGCACTAGAGTTTAAGATCACATAGATGATGAGTCATGTGTGTAAAAGACTTTGCCTTGTGTAGCCACTCTGCTTTGACAGTTTAAACTTCTATTCCTTAGAGATAGGCAAATCTCATACCTTTCTAGGCACTTTGGGCATAAAAACACCTATATACTCTCTTCCATTCGAAACTTTAGTGTTGGATTCACTTTATGCTCACCTTTTCCTCTTCCACTCCTCCAGTTCCTGCTAAAGCTTGACCTCAGGATCATATAGTGAGGAAAGAGGCATGATCTGCTCTTTATCCCTTACCCCCTCCTATTTTTCTCTCCTCTGGTATTTTGAGGACTGGGGGAAAACAAAAGGGACAGATCTCTATCCGTTTGCTCCCTTCATGGCTGTAGCTAATTCTTTGGTGGGTCTAATTACAAGTTGGGTGGAAGGTGCACCATGTTCAAGGGGTCCTAGAAGAAGCCTCCTCACAACACAGTTCCAGGAATGAGTTAAGACTCATTCATGTAGGCCTCTTTTGCCTTATTCTCCATCTGGCTCCTATCCTGATACACACACCTCACTTCCTCATTTGGGGGGTTCTTTGCCTGGTAAACAGCCCTCTGGGGCAGAGTAGCAGCAACATGGCTGAAGTTTTCCACAGTATCCACCTAACCTATGGGAAATTTGGACGCTTTGTTTTAATCCTTTGAAAGGATTTGCTCCGTTGTCGATACCACTCTCTACCTTTTCTTCAAATGTATCCTGCCCTTTACGTGGGCATGAAGGGGATCAAGAGCTAAGTGGATGTCCACTCAGGGAATGAACAGGCAGTACCCTAAAAATGGCTTTCTTGGAGCTCCCCTCAGTAGTTCAGAGTCTTAGGGATAAACAGTAACTTTGAATTTATGAAAGTGTGACAAGCCAACCTAGCATGTGCATTAGTGATCCTAGTGGCCATGTTAGCCACTGTGTTGCTGCTTTGGGATGCTTGACTACTTCATGGGCAGTACTGTCATTGTTAGAAATGGTTCATATTATCCAACAGTGAGCTGCAGTGGGTCAGTAGGACTGAGGAGAATAAAACCTTCACATTCAAAATAGGACTTGAAGAGAACCCTAGATCAGTGACTTTGCTTGGTAAATGTTTAATATCTCTATTTTTCTCATCTGAAATATGTCACATGCCTCCTATAGCATGCTGGAGGGGGGTTATTTGTGAATTCAGAGAACAGGGATTTGTTGACCTGTTAACCCAAGGAATTACATTCCTTAGCCTAATACACTAAACCCATGTCTCCAAAAAAGGAAAAAAAAAAACAAGAAAAAAAAATCAGAAACCACCCATTCTAGGATAAGCCTGAAGTATTGTTAAATGACATACTATCCAACAGAAAATGCCAAATTTTTTTCTATATTAATGTTTCCTATCATTGTACCTAAAACTGTAAACTGCTGTGGCCACAAAGAAATTACCAAAAATATAAATAATTATGAATAGTAAAAGAAGTAGGTACTTTAAAAAAAATCCTCACCTGAGAACATGCTTACTGATTTTAGAGAAAGGGGAAGGGAGAAAAACATCGATCAGCTGCCTCCCGCACACACCCATACCAGGGACCAAACCCACAATCCAGGCATATGCCGTGACTGGGAATTAAACCTGCAACCTTTGATTTATGGGATGATTCTCTAACCAACTAAGCCACACAGGCCAGGGTAAAAAGTAGCTACTTTGATATTCAGGCAAGTGGATGACAAAACCTAATAAGTATTACCATATTTCATCGATTTTCTGATCATTTATTCACATTTTAACTTATCTGAAATTGAGGCACAGTTTACAATCACTGATATGTCATGGATTGGCTGAAAGCATATTTTTCTTCTTTTTTTAATACATAAAAACAGTATGCTATTCAATCCATGGTATATTTGATAAAATATAGCAACCAGTCACTAATCCTGCCTACTCCTCAGAGACTCCCATCTGGATGGGACCACTACTTGAAATCAATTTCTGTTACAGTGGGTAGCTGATGATTCCTTTAATATTGGCCAGTGGGTAGCTACTGATTCCTTTAATATTGGTAATGCCACTGGTTCTTTCCCTCAATGTAAGGGCACAGTCCCTCTAGGGCAAGGCTTCTGACCGTGGATGGCTCTCATAGTTGGAATACTAGTAACTGTAGAAATATGATCCAGTTTAGCCACTTTGAAGGTACAATAAAATCAGTGACAAAGAAAACTGGAACTTTATGATAGTCAGCCCTAGGTCTTGGGTACCATCGATCTGAAATGGGATTTATTCTCCCACTACACATACAGCAACCAGCACAGCAAAGAAGTCTCTGCCTTTTCTTGAATTGTATGCTTTAGAGGGTCACTCTAATGTCATAACTTAAAATAGCATTATCATTTGAATGTTAAGATATTATCTCATTCCCAAAGCTAATATTTGATACCAATCACTGCCCATCATGAATAGACTAAAGGCTGATTATTCTTTCCATTTCATTGTTGAAGAAAGACTGATGGGATAGGCCCCACTCATCTTTTAACTGATAAAAGATCAGTTAAAAGATGGGTCCATAAAAACCAAATGGGTCAAGCTCTTCTTTCCACAAATAACAGCCCTAGAGAAGTTGTTGATTTGCACATTTTCCCATAGCAAATTACTGATTGGTTGATTGGTGCAGCCCCAAATGGGACCCAATTTCCTAATTTAGTGTCTTCCCTCCTCTTTCTCTGTATTGAACACAGTTCTCTCTTAACTTAACTGGTGATGGTTATTCCAGGGTTTGTACAATGGAATGATTTACTTCTAGACTTCTTATGCTGGTTATTATTCATTTATTATAAAGGTACATCACAATGTATTTATTCAAGCACAGTTATGACTGAAATAAAAACATTGGGTGCTGTTACCCACACTTTGCCGCATTATTTTTACTGTTTTACAAGGCTTTGGTACAACACAAATTGGGACAAGCAAAGCAGGTCATTTTCTTTCTATCTTTAGACAAACATTGTGAGTGCCAAAAGGGCCAATGATGTGCCCTATTTCCAACTGGAATTGAAACTCCTGGCTTTTGATTCTTAATCTAGTACCCAACAGCATCATACCATGTAGATGACTCACTTAGATATGGCAAGGTGTCTTGAAGAGAAGAAAACTTATTAGAACTTGCCATATAATTGAGCCAATGAAGAAGGAATATAGGTAGGCTGACATTTCTTGCTATCAGAGAAGTGACAACCTGAACTTTTAGACAATTTTGAACCTTTACACAATTTTTTTTGGTTTGATGGTGATATCATTTTCAAGAGAGCTGTCTTTAGGCTAAATAAACTGATGAGGTTTCATTATAATTCTAGAATAATGTCTGAAGAGGTAGAGGAGATGATAATTAGTTCTGTGAAAAGTTAATGAAACATTTCAACTCTACAGAGATACATTTTTATACATTATAAGGATCCAGGTGCATACTAATTACTAAAATGAGGTAAACTAATAAAAATAACTCCCCATAAATCTAGAATTTATATTAGCTTTTCATTAAAACTGTTACATCCCACTTTGCTGTTTTTTTTTAATTTTAAAATATTAAAATTTAGGGCAAACTCTAGACAAAACAGAGATAAGTAATTACCTACTAGACATTTTAGTATTCCTCCATTTATCACAAAAAGATACTTTGTTCCAGCATACACCATTCTATTTGCTTTGACCACGTTACTACATCTTGTGTTACTTGTATTATCCTAGAAATCCTGTGCTCATTGCAGTTTGTTTATGAATTGCCCTACCACCAACATTCTTGGGAAGAAAAGAAAGTGATTGCCTGAATTAATATATTCTAAGTTGCTAATGATGAGAAATGTGGCAGACACGGTTGGTTACTGATTTAAAAAAAAAAAACATTTTACCCCCTTCTTCCTAAAAAAAAACAAACAAACCCAATTTGTAATAATATACCTAGTTGTAATACAACCAATAGCTAGAGGTAAATCATAATTAGTGTAAGTCATAGCAATATTGTTCCCCTTTCATGATCTATTGTAATGTCTTCTCTCTCATTATTGATAGTGGTAATTCGTGTCTTCTTTCTATTTCTTGATCAGTCTGTCTAGAGATTTACTGTTTTTTTTAATCTCAAAGAATCTGTGTTTGGTTTTATTTATATTTTCTATTTTACTTAATTCTCCTTTCTTTGTAATTTCCTGCCCTCTGCTTGATGACAGGCAGCCCTTAGATGTGTAATTAGAAGCTGCTGCCCCTCAGGCTGCAGCTATGAAGATAAGCTAATTGGCCTCTTTCACAGAAAGACAGTACCTCAGTCTGTAGAGCAGGAGTGTCAAACTAATAACTTCAGGACTGTATAAATGTACCTATCCCTTAACTGTTAAGGAGTTGAAATTACATTCTGCCCTTTGAAGACAATCACAAGGCTGATGTGGCCCCTGGTGAAAATGGGTTTGACTCCCCTGCTATAAAGTCTTGCTGTGCCCTGTGAGTGTTAGCTGGTTAAGAACATTTTCTATCATTGGTTACAGTCCTATAGGATCTATGAGCATAAGCCCTGCTGGCCACCAGAACCATGTGACCTCTGGGTGACAGCTGCAAAAATCAGGGTGCCAGACTAGGATACAAGCTGCTATCTGGGAGAGACCAATGAGCTGAAACAAGGCAGAGGGAGAGTACAAAGATGCTGCTGCTGTCCTCCATCCCTCAGAGTACTTCAGTAAGCCCCTGTATGTGTGTTAAATTAAATGTCTGCCCCTCTGGCCGATACATGAAGGTAAACAAATAAACCTCTTTCACATAGTCTGGGTGCCTCTCAGTTGGCTTCTAGTGCTAGGACAGTCTGCTCACATGAACCCTTTAAAACCATTTCTCAGTTTGCTGTAACTTTGTGGGTCTCCTGGATGTGAGCCCCATTGGCTTTCAAAGCTAGATGTTTTAGGGGCTCATCTCTCTGGGGCAGATCTTAAAAGTTGTGGTTCCTGATATGGGGTTCAAATCTTTTGCTCCTCGGGGAGAAGCTCATGGTTTTAAGTTCCCTCCTGATTGGGGGTCACTGCACCAGGGTTTGGTTTTATGGCAAGATCTTGTCTCAGCCTGTCCTGCCTGCTTTGGTGTGTTTTTTTTTTCTTTCCACTCAATGTGTAGTAATTGTTCAGGTAATTCTTAGGGTTTTTTCCACAGGAATTTGTTCCATATGTAGCTTCAGATTCAGTATGTCTGTGGGAGGAGTTAGGTTCAGGGTTTCTGTCTCATATCAGAACTCTAAAAGAATGAATTTTTAGCAGTCGATTTTGAATAGTGGTCATGAAGGATATTTTTGGATTTGACAGTCCTGCTGCTGCCTCTTACACAAGTACAGCTATCAATTCCCCACTCAAGTATACTGAATTCAAACCTTATCATTTTCCAAATAATTATAGCTACATTATACAGGTTTTTATACAAGCTGTGTGCCACCTTGCAAAGTAATAGTGTCCATAATTATTTTTTAAACACATGAAACCATACCCTCTTCTTCATCCCCTAGCTATATAGCTTTCTAAATTGAATTGGCACAATACTCAACATAAGTATTGTTTCTTAGCAACTTGTCTATACCCTAGTGGCAGTTATCAAAATAATGCCTTCCTTTTTATATAGCAATTTATAATTTTTTAAGTTTTTTTGATTTATTTTTGGGGAAGGGAAGGAGAGGAGAAATATCAATGTATTGCTGCCTCTTGTGCATCCCGGAACTGGCCTAAACCTAGCATGTCCCTGACTGGGAGATCGAACTGCTGATCTTTTGTTGCCCGGCTCAATCTACTGCTACACAGCCAGGCCACTGTTTTCATTTTTATGTTTACTCAGAAGTTATATCTATACATTCCTACTCTGTATATTTTAACACAGAGATGTTAAGTGACTTGTGTCACTCTAGTCATTTTCCCCAGAACATCCATGCTGTTAAAGAATCTTAAAATTTTTGGACAACCTCTTGCTAGAATTCCCCAACTTGTTCTCAGTTAGGCAGCTTTTCAAATTAGGATTGTGGTGTTTATGTCTCCCCTCATCTCTGATAGCCTTTCCTTCCTTTTCCTGTGATACTTGTTCAAGGAAGGGAGAAACTGTGAGCACTGACATAATTTTCCTGAACTGGGGGTGGGAACATTACCCACTTCCAAACCCCACAGGGTAGGTTCTGAGCTAGTTCATCAAAGACTGTAAAACATTCTCAGCTCTGCTCTGCATTATGAGTACTCCTTCAGGCCCTAAGTCATTCAAATTCTAATAAATGGCAGTGAGAAAATTCAAAACAGAAAGATGCATTTTATAAGAGAGCAACTAATGCTGTGTGATACAATCCTGCACATACTGAATTTTGTTCTAAAACTCATCTACTGTGATGAAACATCTACCTCTTGCAGTTCTTCCCTCTCAAATGGTTGTCAGGCGTCTCTGGAACATTCAGATTACATTTATTATTTGTATAATTTTAGCCTGATCTAAAATTACTGAGAACCTTTAATGAGATTTTTCTTCATTACACAAATTTTCATTCCATCTAATACACTGCTTTATCAAGTCTTGGAATCATTTGCTCTTCCTGAGTATCTTGGTTCCCAGGCCCGTGCTCAATCCACTGAGCTACACCAGCCAGGGCTCTTCCTGAGTATCTTTTGCCTGCCTGCTTTTAGTAAGATAAAGAACTTTTTAAATAGCTTACGGAGACATAAGCTGAGTTATTTTGTTGTTGTTGTTGTTTTAATGACAATTATATTAATCTTGACTTCAAGTGAATTTCATCTGATTCTCTGGCCTAAAGAACAACGTAAGTCTAGTTCCCAAAGAAATCTGTCGGTAGGTACCTTTCTTTCAGATCAATGTTACTTTAATTGAAAATATTTATTATAAACCAAGCCAGCTCACTTTTGACTAAAACTTAACATGACAGATTGAATTTTCTAGGAAACTAGCCAGAGAGGTTCGAAATGTCTTTATACATTAAGGCAGATTGCTTTTTGGTTGGCTTGTATGCCAGGTCTCTTGGGTTCAAATTCTAGCTCCAACATTTTTTTTTTACTAAATGACCTTGAATATATTAGTAGGTAACCTCTCTGGGCCTCCATTTCCTCATCTGCAAGTGGAAGTAGTAATTATACCTTCATTACTGAATGTGGATTGAGTTACTATAGGTAAAGTAAAAATCTGGTTTTATAATACCTTTTGGTCTAGGCTTTCTTTTTAACCATACAAAAGAAAAAGCTGGTGTATATTTTTTATTTCTAGCATGTCAAAAACCCAGAAAAATCAAATTATGCAGCCGACCATGAAAATAAAATCATTTTCACGTGCATTATTGATGCTTAATTATCCCAAGGTGGTGTGGGTAATATAAAAGAGCCACTTTTTAATGTGTTTATCTAAGGTTAGAATTATATAATTATTTGAAATCATATATTTGTTCATTTTTGTGGATGAGATTAAATGGAGGGAGAGCAGATGGTGATCTGAAAGATTAGGAAATGATAGGAGAAATCTCCATCTGCAGATAAAAGAAAATTGAGTAGGTCTCCATACGTATATGTTTAAAAATTTTATTCCCCAGAGTGATGTTAGTATCATGGAGAAGTGAGTTATTTCCTTTGTTTCTTGCCTTTAAATTACAACCAGTAAGACATCCATAGCTTAACACAGGATCCTCTGCACCAGAGTGCTCAAGAGATCATACATCTGAAGGTGAGCAGATTGGACCTCCTGAAGGGGATGGAACCAGAGGAACAGCACTGGCAGAACCCATGACTGGAGGCTCCAGGAACCACAATGGCACCTAAGATCTGCCCCCCCATCATGATGTGAGATACAATCTCACCTTTCTTACAAAACCTTTGGGAAAACCTGACAGCAACCTGTGACCAGAATCACTAACAACCCCACCCCGTGGCTAACCTCAACTATACCAGTAGTGGGGGCTGCAACCAAGACCTTGGTACCCATAGTAATAGCTGTGGTTATGACCCAAGGATCCAGAACAATGGTGGCACACATAACCCTGCAACACCAATAGCAGCAAAGCATCAGCAACCTCAGAGACACAAGCAGCAATGAGGGCACTGGCAATGCCAATGGCAAAACCAGTGTTGGGTGGAAAGTGCTAGCTCTCAGATATAGCTAGAGTCAACTCAGAAAGGTGTTCACTACTTCAGATATGCTGGAAGAGGAACAATTCATCAAGGACCATGAAAAAGTACAGTGATATGGTACAACCCAAAGAAATTGACAATTCTCCAGAAAATAAATTTAAAGTCATAGGAGTTTGCAATCTGACAGATAACTTAAAATAGTTGTCATGAAGAAACTCTACATCCTACAAAAAAATTCAGAAGATAGTTCAATGAGCTCTGGAATAAAATTAATGAACACAAGAATTACTTTACCAAATAGATTGAAACTCTGAAAATGAACCAAACAAATTATGGAGCTGAAGAACTCAAGAAATGAGACGAAGAATTAATTAGAAAGCAACGGGAATAGAGCTCACCATATCGAAGAAAAGAATAAGGGAGCTCAAAATTAGAAATCTAGAAATTATTCAAATAGAAGAGGAGAGAGGACTAACATCTTAAAAATATGAAGAAACTCTAAGAGGAGTATCCAATTCCATTGGAAAACAACATAAAGGAGGATGGATATTCCAGAAGGAGGGAGAAAGGAGGCAGAGAGCTTATTTCAAGAAATAATAGCTAACAGAACTCTAATTACGTAAAAAGCTTCCAAGACATATTACATAAAATTGTCAAAAGTCTAACCCCTGGCTGGTGTAACTCATTGGATGTGCCGGCCTGACCAACAATCGGCGGTTCGATTCCCTGTCGGGCATTCCTGGGTTGCAGGCCAGTTTCCTGCAGGCCAATTCCCAGCAGGGGACGCACGAAAGGCAGCCATACATTGATGTTTCTCTCCCTCTCTCCTTCCCTTTCCCTCTAAAGATAAATAAATAAAATCTTTAAGAAAAAAAAAAAGAAACAGTTTAGACTCCAACTCAAGTCTTAAAAAAAATTGTCAAAAGTCAATGATAAAGAATTTTAAAGGGATCCAGGGTAAAAACTGAGTAACCTCTAAA